>NC_064632.1:449631851-459631851 GCF_023864275.1 Schistocerca cancellata
CAAAATTGAGAATTTTGATAGCATTCAGACAAACCCTGGTTCAAGCTGTAGAGCAAGCGACACACACACACACACACACACACACACACACACACACACACACACACAGCCAAGGAGAGAAAACAGATGAGCAATGGAAAGGAGTGTTGGGGAATGGTGGCTGACTCCCAAGAGGGAGAGGCAGCAGGAGCACAGGATCAGAGTGTGGCTTGTTCCGGCCAGAGGCAAACTGAGTTTTGCATAGTGCATATTGTCAGAGGATTAGATTGGAACAAGAAGATAGAACTGATGAAGAGGAAGACTGTGGAGAAGAGTTTGTGAGAGCAGTATGAGTGAAGGTATGGTAATGAGGAAGGGGTGGAGGTGTATGTGGTGCAGAGGGAGAGGTGGGTGTGGAGCAAGAGTAGTCGCTGGTGTGGTCTGGGGGCTAGTGGAGGCTGAGGCCAGGAAGATTATAGGGTTGATGTATGTGTTTAAAAAAACTACTATTTATGTGATTCAAAGAAGCTGGTGCTGGAGGTGAAGCAACCCCTGAATTCGAGCATGTTGTGCTGAGCAGTGCTTTTTGTCAGTGTTTAGGCTTTTTGAAATACAAGAAACAACCTATATCCATCTGTGGCTCTTAAAAGTTGTATATCATGATTAAAGAGTTTAATATTCCATGATCAATGTTTGTACTTTATCTCTGCTATAAGAGATGATGTTTCTCATGTACGTACACATTTTCTCAGTGTTATTGACAATAATGTTTTGCAGCAACTGTAACCTGTGTGGTGGTGGTGGTGGTGGTGGGGGGGGGGGGGGGGGGTGTATTTTACAAATGAATTATGTCATCTGTAGTTTATTTTCACAAATTTTATGCAATTCTGCTTTTCTGCTGTTTAATTTCAAATGATTTACCAGTATGTAGCATTTCATTCTTTCACTGTTCACTATATTATTTACTAACATCAGTTTTGTGCTCACGACACAGATATCAGAATGTCTATTTCTTAGTGTCTATATGTTAATTAATTAATCACTCTCTTGCTTTCTGCCCATAATATATACTATGTACTTCATTACACCTCTCTATTATTACAAGAGGATCATCATAAGTCTTTATCTGGTAAGATCAAACAAAATCCCAGCTACGTTCACAGCACCACTCTACAGTGTGTCAGTCAGTCAAGAAATATTTTAGGGAATGGGTTTAAAAAAAAGTTATTTCAAAGGCCCTAATCAAATCTACACAAGTTTTCTCCCAGAGCAACTTCAGCTGTGCCTATGTGACACAAGTTGCCTGTCTTTCAGAACCAAGGCAGTTCTGCCCAGTTAAAGCTAAATGCCTTGAGCCCTCTGCAAAAACTGCTAGTGAATTCACACCATCAGTTTTAGCCAATAGCATGCATGGGAAACAGGTCACACTTGTGGAATCTGGAGGATTCTGGAGTGCACGACACAATTGCCTCGCTCTCTTGTGATCCAGACCTCGAGCAGAACAGATGTCTTTCTCGTGAGGCGTAGCCTCTGGCTTTGCGTTCCATGACCAGCCACCAACACCAATTAACACGAACCACCTCCCCCTTCCATTGCTTGTTTCAATTAGTTGTTCGACCTCCCAGACTGGCTTAAACCAGATAACTTCCAGCCCTAGGCATGCTCCCTTTATACCATACACTGACATATATTCTCTTTATTTTACCTAATTTCCTGTTCTATCATTTAAGGGCAGACCTGGATACCTATTTAATCGTCCTGACCATTCAAACTTCTGTACATTGTCACCATAAGCTGGATATAACAACCTTCTTCCCCCTTTCCGGCCCATGTACAATGGTGTCAGAATCATGATTCATTCCCACCATTCTGTCCATAGGGGGCTACTTACTTTTGGTTCATGTTTGAAGATGTGTGGTTGGTCAGTATTCGCCACTGTTATTCCTCTATGAGGTCAACCTGGGTGCCTACTTCCTGCCTCTTGCAGTGCGCTGCACCAACACATGTACACCGAGTACAGCAAGCCATGTCTCACAAAAAAACATGTGTGCTGCATGCGCTCCAGCCCCAAGATTCGACGTAGCCGCCAGTTAACTCTGAGCCGGGCATGGAAGCATGAGAGGAAAATGCACAATTTGTCCATGCCACTGCTGTGGGTCACCGAGTGCATGGGCAAGTTATTCATGGTTGACACAGTTTCCCTGCCACTGCCGCTGCCCATCAGCTGCGTGTCACCCAGATGCATCGCCTACTGATGACGCCAGTTTGCTGAGTGCAGTGTGGCAGGCCACAAAGCCTTGTTGCCATGTTCCAGCTGAAATGCTCACATCACGGGCTCTGCTTCTGTTACTCAGCTGCGCAGCCCACCTGCCGCCGCAACGCCCAGGGACACCACCCCAAATTCACCGCCAGTCAGCTCCCTGCTGTCGTCTCCATTAGGGTCCTGGCTCTGACGCCCAGAGCGTGTACTTTCAGCACCATGCAGCCAGCCGCCCCGCCGCCTGTGTTGCTGCTATGCAGGTACCACGTGCGAACGGCCCTCACCCGCCACCCCACCGCTGCTGCCGCCTTCTATGCATCATGACATGATGACTGCAGTGTAAGTGTAAAATATACTATGGCAATGCTGTCTTAAATTTTTATGAGTGTAGTTATTGTGAGTACACTGAATGTGTCATTGTTTCTAGATAAGCCCCCCCAGATGTATGTTGGCTGGATGTTAGTTTATACATATACTTCTGTTTCATCTGTAAAGTTCTTATATTTATTTTAAATTGTGTTGTTATCAAAGTATTCCATGACTAGTTGTAGTGATGAGAAGATTTTTAAGGCATATTTTTGAGAGCTTTTGATTAATCTCCAGAGATGTGCAGCTTGCACAATGTGTTTAGCAACCACAGAGTCTCCCACGCATTCATGGCATTTCCTTCAATTTCGTTTTCATGTCATAATCAATTCTTTTTTCTTGTACCTTTCCTATAAGCATCATTTCTGTGCCCTCTGATGAAAGTAGATTCCTACTCCTCATTCCAGAGACATGAGCGATTTAAGGGTTCTGTAGCCCCCTGTGCCTGCATACTGCATCTGCAAGGTTTCTGAAATTGTTGGCGCACTAAATCTTTTTACCTTGTTAGGGGTTTGTTTCTATTGTAAGACCAGACACAGATGCAAAATCAATGTCTAGGCCTTGTAAGAAACGCAGCAAACCATTAGGTTCTGACGTTCATGGTACTGTTCACTGTTTACTATTGTTACTAGGTGACTTTAGGCCCAAAGCGCACACACAGTCATAATTACACGATTAGCTCTTGTGTTGATGAAGCTAACAGGACACTGCTGTGTGACATGCCAGATTGCAGAACAAAAGGATTAAACTTTTTCTGCCTTCTCTTTCTCATCTCTCTACATTCTCTTTCCCGACCTTCCATTCTTTTTCTGTCCACGCATTCTGTTTTTCGTAAGTGGTACTTGCTTGACTGGTTAACTTAATACACAAAGTTAAGATGTATTACGTTACATACTGTAATAAGAGTTATAAAGAATGATGAAGGAAGATTGATCTGTTGTACCCCTGTAAGTTGATAAGAGAGGATATGACGACTTCTGGCTGTTATCCCCCAGAGTGTAGTGAAGTTTTGTTGTTATGATGTGATGTAAGATGTTGTTTTATTGAGGTTATTTGTGAGCAGGCAAGAGGTCTGGGGGTCATGTGGTTGAAGGTGAGTTCCTGTGTGAGTTGTTTTAATCAATGTTATTTCTGTTGTACAGATAATATTTTGTTGTGGAAGCTGAGGAGGATAACAATGAATGGTAATTATGTTGCTAATTGTATGAGAGAAGATTATTCAGTGATGTTAAACAATCTATTTTATGCTGGTGCCCCAGAGGTCAGAGCAGAACCGTTAACCATGAGTCATTTTACTGCACAGCGAGTTTCCTGTTGAGACAATGTTTTTGGAGTCATTTAAATTGCAGGCTACATTATCACTGAACACTTACTACAAGCAGAGACCGCATGGTGCAAACACATGGGCTGGCACAGTTGTCGCCTTGTGATAAGCCAGACGTGCCCCGCATGCTACCACTTCTGTCCCTTTTCTTCATCTGGACTGTCATAAATTAAGTCTAATTTTCATTTGATTTGTAAGTCATGTATTGCATAGGTCTTGAGTGAAATATACTCAGAGTATTATATAGGACATAAATGTTAAGTGTTGTAAGGAACAGTTAATAGTTTTGTGAGAGAGATGGCCCAAGTCCATACCTACTAGTATTGTATGAAAGTTTTAAGTATTTCTCAAGATTTGGAGGTGTTTCAAGGTAAGCTCTCTCATCTACTGTATGTGTCTTTGTCATTTGATGAATTAAGCCATTTGCATTATTCAGTTTTGTTGCAGAATTTTGCTTTTATTGACAAAGTTTTTGTTTTGTCTTTCAAAGGAACACACCAAGTTTACCTTACTAAAATTTTTATACAATGCTACTTATTACAAGTCTGCTTTATCGAATGTTTCATTTTGTTGTCAAGCCTAAAATGTGCAGTCCTCTTTGCGGCATCTATTCTATTTGTCTTTTATTGTTCAATAGATTGCGATACTCAGAATTTTCATCTAACTTTTTTAATTAATGATCCATTGCTTGGCAGATGAGCTAAGTCCACTGTCAGTTTACAAGCATTTATTTCCCTGTTTTCGTTCAAGCTGTCACAGAGAGTTAAAAATGATTGCTCGTTTTTAATTGTGATGTCCATTGAACTACTGTTTCCCTTCAGTTATTCTTTATAAAACGTTTCTGAGATGTGTCTATCCTGCCCTTGCCTTAACCAGTGTAATTTTCATCTGAAACTGCAGTATTCCTTATCGCACCTCGGTCCTTCTGTATCAAAATTATTGTCCTCTTGAGGCGACTCTGTTGCAGTTTTTATGCAGACAACAAAGTCCTAAAATGGATGCCCAGCTTTTTCTGAATTTTTGTGTTTGCTGAAAATCGACACAGAGATGGACTCAGTCATCCTACTTCTGTTTCAAATTGAAACAAGTACTGTAATGACAATCTAAACTGAGCCTTCTTAAACATCATTTACTGTGCTGCCTTGCATTTAGTTTTGTCATACAAAAGTTAAGAACCTTTCATGTACAAATTTGGTGTCACTCTGTACTTGGTGTTTGATGGTCTGTTAGCCAGCATTGCCTTACTCTATTTTTGCGTGTACTTAGTGCCATACCACTGGTACACACCAACTGCTGTGCTTCAATAAACGTTTTCTTCAAGATCGCCTTATTGAACACACATGTGCTGCGCTGAGTGCTGAAAGTGCCACCTCCCCCTCACACGTCTTGCACTTCCTCATCCCTACCTCTCCACTTCTTCCCCTCCCACAAGACATGCGTAACACTGCAGATAATACCCCCCTTGATCACCCTACCAGAGAGAAGCACCATTAAAGTTTGTCGACGCCACACACATCTCTCCTTCCCCGCTGGACAAGCCATGTGCTCTTCTCCCATTTGTTACAAACAGTGCGTGCGCATCTGTCACACAGAACCACATTCTAGCAGTGAATCTTTTCATATTTCATGAACCGATCATAAACTCACTGCATTCTTTTCCTTCTTTTATGTGAAGTTTTTTGGATAGGACGAGTATACTGTTAGCTGTTTTGTCACTATGGACACACATTTTAATCACATTTTCTAGAGTTTTGCCTTGTGTTTCTCCATGCCTATAATGTTGTTTTACAAGCTTGTGTTATGCCAATGAAGGTCCCCTGATAATCTGAAAACTGTATACTCTAAGAACAGCTGGGAGGACAGATTTTTTCTTGAACTTTGCCATTTTAGAGGAAAAAATAAGATTGTAAGCGATCCTCATTTTCAATTGATAATCCAACAAGTGACGTTCTGATTTGTCCTTCTGAATTTCTAGTTGTAATTTTAGCTACAGAGAATAGTTTATTAATAATTACAGAAGTTATTGTATTTCGGCACAAAATTTCCTTAACTCAAGAAATTTGATAAACCTGACTGCATGTGCTCTTCCCACTTATACTAAATGAAAACAATTATAACAGATCCCTCCTATAGCTTTAAGGCCACTACAAGTGCAAACCATCTTTCTGGGGAGTGACTGACACTCTTTTGTAAACAATTTGAGTCAAAACTCCTCTGGAAGCGGAAGGAATGTACAGGGTGGCAGCCAATCAAGGAATATTTTAGGGAACTGGTTTAAGAAATTTTACTTCAAAGGCCCCAATAAAATCTTTTCAAGTTTTCTTCCAGAGTAACTTTGGCTGCACTTTTGTGCCACAAGTTGCCTATTTTTCAGGACTGAGACAGTTCTTCCCAGTTAAAGCTACTGACAAGAGACACCTTGAGCCCTCTGCAGGAACTGCTAGCAAATTCACACCATCGGTTTTAGCCAATAGCATGCGTGGGAAACAGCTCACGTTTGTGGAATCTGGAGGATTATGCAATGCAGAACACATTTGCCTCACTTTCTTGTGATCCATACCTCGAGCAGAATAGATGTCTTTCTTGGGAGGCAGAGCCTCTGGTTCTGCGTTCCATGCCGGCCACCAACATCAATCAACATGAAACGCCTCCCCTTCCATTGCCCATACTGCCCATTTCAATTTGTTATTCGGCCTCCTAGATTGGCCTTAACCTGCTAACTTGCAATCCTGGGTGCACCCCTTGTATACCGTACAATGAAATTATTCTCTTTACTTTACCTAATTTCCTGTTCTATCATTTAACGGCAGCCCTGGATCCCCACTAACAAGTCCTGACAGCTCAACCTGCAGTACACTGTAAGCCAGGTGGAACAACCTTCTTCCCCCTTCCCTGCCCTTGTACACCACTATGCTTACACCTACGGCAGATAGAAAAAATATGAACATAGTAACAACATAAATTCTGGCATATTTACAAGTGGAGTGCCATTGTGCACTAAATGTACAACAAAAATTACTGGCACTTCTATTTGACAATACTCATGATACTTGTGCTACCTAGTGTCAGAATAATGTTTCGGAAACCCTGGCTCATCAAAATAAACCACTGACTGAGTTCTGTTGCACTGTGTTTTTGTAAAGAATTGAAGATACTATGTCCTCTTCCAGCTTATATCTTGTTCTTCACATTTCTCATTTGTTTCATCTGACACATTTTAAAATCAAATATTATATGCAGAACACTTTTTCTGTGAACTACTTTGCTGGCCTTCAACTCCAGTATCTTCTTAGTATTATATAAACTGTCACCTAACAGTAAACTTATCTACATTATTAAAGTACATTTATTGTGAGCACATTCTCTCTACTTGAAGGGAGTGGATACTCAAGCGCAATCTCCTCAGCAGTGTATCACTTGTTCCAGATTTTTGCATGTCATCACCTTCCTCACATTAACATTTTTATGATGTTACACCACCTCGTCTCTAGGTCAGCACTGCCACTCCTTTCCCTTTCCCGTCATTAATAAATTTAATGATGTTCACAGTAAGCCATCTATGAAAGGCATATGGAATCATTTTCAATGTTTCCAATGTGAAATAACAATGCATATTATTCTCAATCAGAACGTGACTGTACCTACCCACTCAATCCACATATATCTGTTTATAGCCTGGATATCAGTTACTTTAATAAGTATCACCGAAGTGCACTTTGTTTTCTCTTATTTATGATGTGAAAGTACATTTCTTGTTGCTCCTGCTTTCGGGTTTATACAAATTTGGTTATTCATTTTTCTTAGTTACGATAGCTCCTTTTCTTGTTCAAATGTTAATTTATCTTGTGCTGCACTGTGTCGATGTCCCTATCTTCATCTCTGTCCATCTCCTCCTTGCTCTCTCTTTGCCCACCTATTCCTCCTTCCCCCTTTTCCTGTCCATCTTCTCCTCCCCCCTCTCTCTCCATCTCCTCCTATTACCTCTCTCTATCCATCTCCTCCTTTCCACTTTCTATGTCCATTTACTCCCATCCCTCTGTCCATCTCCTCTTCCCCACTCTCTCTGACCCTGAGCTCTGTTTATGATTATTGCAAATTCAGATTCTGTACTATTATTCTAAGTGTAAGCTTATAAGCCATTAATACAACTTTTCTGTTTGCTAACAATGTTTCATTAATTTATATAAATCCTATATTTATCCAAACATTGATTATACTAATGAAAAAATTTGAAGCACATTGGCTGGGTACTTTTTGAAATTTTTGGTAACAGTATTTTCCCTTTATATATTACATATATAGTTATACATTATATATATTAAAAACACACAGCTCATGTTTGTCTGACTGTTCATTAAAGTGTGTTGTGTGAAAATCTGAAGTAAATTGGTCAAGAACTTAGATATTTTTGGTAAAACGTTTAACTGTTATATTAAAACGTGTGTATTCGAATCCAACATTATGTCAAATTTTGAAGCAATTGATGAAAAACTTTCGCAGATTTAAGGTTTTGAACAAATTAACATTTACATTTTTATACAGGTTTCCCCTATAATTATTACTTATACATTTACATACTGTATGTGGCATGCCAGAATAGGTATATAAAAACACACATTTCGAAAGCAATGTTGTGACAAGATTTCATAGCAACTGGTGAAGAACTTTCAGAGATTTACGATTCTGAACAAACAAACATTTACATTTACATTCCAGTCCAATCTGCTGGAGATGGCGATCAGGTGTGCATGACGTGCTTGCTTGTGAAACTGAATTGTGTGTGTTTCTAGTTTCTGACAAAGGCTGTGGACATAAGCTAATGTGTAACTGAAGCAACTGGTGCAGAACTTTCTGAGATTTAAGATTCTGAACAAACAAACACACTTACATTTTTATATAGACTTCCCATATAATTATTACATATGTATTTATATACTAAATGTGATGCTCCAGTCGGTATATAAAAAATGGTGTATTTAAATGTACCTTGGTGCAAGACAGAATAATGTCACAAATTCAAAACCTCAAAATTACACTTTTTTTACATTTATTTTACAAAAGTATAACTATATTTCTTAATTTTAGATTTCTGCAAAAGTTTCTGCCTCATGAAAACAGAGCAGGATAGACATTGTCTGTTGGAGTAACTCACAATTTTCCAAACAAACATTTCTCTACAGAAAGTCGTATTTGAACAATCCTAGCTGGCCTCGAGGAGTTACTTTCTAAGGAGTGTTTCACATCCTGGAGGAGCACTTTGGGAACCACACCCTGGTTCTGGGTTAATCAGACTGGCATGGGCCTCGATTGGCCGCCATATTCTCCAGATCTGAACACAAGAGACTCCTTTTTGTGAGGCTACATTAATGGCAAGGTGTACAGCAATAACCCCAAAACCATTGCTGATCTGTAAACAGCCATTCAGGAGGTCATCAACGGCACCCATATTCCGACACTTCAGCGGGCCATGCAGAATTTCGCTATTCATCTGCGCCACATCATCGCCAATTATGGCAGGGGCATAAAACGTGTAATAACCTAGATCCTAACATCAGTAGTGACATTTACATGTTCAATAAAGTGAGTGCATGCCATAGTTTGTAACTAATTTACGTTTTTCTATTCATATAGTTCAATAACTGTCACCCTGTGCATGCAATGCACTTGGCTTTTCACTCTTTTCACTAGTGCACATTGTTTTAGCATCAATCTCAGTCTTGCATATTACCCTGTCTTCCACCTTTGAGCTCTCAAGTTTTCAAATCTCATCTGGTGCAGTCCCCAACTATCACCCACTTCTGTTCATACTGTTTCGTAAGACAATCCTGAGCCAAAGTTCTGGGTGACTTTTCAACTCTATCCTTTTTCTTAAACCTCTCCTGTTTCTTTCCATTCACCCCTCTTCCTTCCCTTTCAACCCTTCTGCCAGAAGAAGGAGCTGCTGGCTCCAAAAACTTGCCTAAGTTAAACCTTTTTTGTATGTGTGTTCTGCTGCTGCTTGGTGAGTAGATCTTTTATCTATCCAATTACATTACAATGTATCTTTTTATGGATAAAGGATAAATTAATTACATAGACATTTTAAGAACACAAGAGGAGCAAGTTTGCCATGTTAAGCCTGGCAAGCCAACTGCATTCCATGAGATTATTGTTTCAACAATAGTTTTAGTGATGAGAACTGTGAATTGTGTTGGAGAGTCTTTACTTTTTTGTTAAAAGAATATTTCTATCACTACATCTACATCTACATCTTCACTGCAAAGTGAAAGATTCACTCTGATACATGAATTTTCTTGTGTCATTAAAAAATCATGTATACCAAAAGAAAACACATTTATCAAATACTGCTGAAATATTTTACTCACCTAAAGAAGAATTTTCATTTATAGGATCAAAAAACAATGTTGAGTCACTCTCGAATTCTGAATGTTCTTCCCCTGTTTCCTTCATGACACTCGCTGCACTACTAGCAGCTTGATGCAACACTATACAGATGGGATATTTCTTGCTCCAGAGCCTGTAAGGTCAGAATGTCATTAGGCAAAGACACAACAGGAAAAATGAATTATTTCAAAGAACATCAGATCCCACCACAAAACGTAAATAAAAAAACGTGGATTTTCTGTTCATTGGAAAAAAGAGAATTAAAATAAATATGTCTATGAAGAGGGATGTTGACTGAACAAAAAACTGACTACATCCTTTACATTTGCACTAGAGTGGACTACTTTCTACCTTAGGAATTTCTTCAACACACCACAAACTAGAAGCACATGGAAAAATTCTGGCTGTATTCACAATGCTTTTTTTTTTCTATCTGTGGGTGGTGGATGACTGACTTGCCAGAAGTTAAGCTTGTGGGAGACAGCTTTCCTTGCAGTAACAACAGAAACACTGAACACATGTATGTGCCAATACACTAAGTCACAGATTTCTTATTTGGGGGTTTCTGCTTATTTATATTGTTGATGTCTGGTAACAGGCAGGCTGTCAAAACTTTGGAGGTGTGACTCAGATCCAGAAAATGCACCATTCCTTATCTATCATTGCACAATTTTTGCTACTGATCATTTGCATCTAACATCAATAATAGAACCAAACAAAATATATTCTGTGTTGTTGAAACCCGTTGTCAGTGCACACTTCAGTAAGTTATGATTTCCATGTTTAACTTAAGGACACTTTCATTCACAGCATGGGTTCACAATAAATTTTGGTTCAGGCTAACAACTGAAAGATCACTCATGATCACATAAGACTGACAGAAACAAAGTGCTCTGGTGTAATACCAAGCCCATAGGGAAGACTCATTCTGAAATGCCTTCTGGAGTGACATCTGTAGGGCTGTATAGTGCAGCATACCACGAAGCAACACAGTGACAGTACAGTGTGGTGTAGACGTGAGTGTCCAGGCTGGTATTGGTGAGTTCTGACTGATAGGCTATGAAGCTTAGCCAGCTTTCAGCCCAGAACTGAGATAGTAATTGAATGCTGCCATTGGAGTTGCACTCCACATTAAATATACAGGAGGAGGAAGGATCTCTGTGATCACTTGATGTGCAGATGAAACTTGCTTCTTCAACAGTGGTGCTGCCACTTTCCTGATGCAGACGCTGCTCAAAAATGTGGCTTATGCCCCTAGAGGAGTAGCGCAGAATACTGTGGCCAGTAGATGCAAGTTGGCAGGGCATGCATGGGAAGCGTAATTGTGGTGGGGATTATAGGTAAATGCTGTAGGGGAATTCCGTGCACTGGAGTGCTGTTCTAAACAGAAGCCTACGCTCACATTTTTTGTAAATATTAAGTGGGCGGCCTACACACCCACATTTGCACAGTGATCATTCAAAAAGATCTGCTGTCACCTCTGCTTTGGTTAACATCTAAGAATAATTGCGCAAAAAATGCAGTGATTTATTTCTGCCTGTCTTGTTAACATTTGTAACTTTCAGATAAACATCACGAGTGGCGAATTTTGAGTGAAACCGACACATTTCTCTTGTTGCCATGTTAAAATTCGCTTCTTCTGCCAAAACACAGCAGACTTTAGACCGTGTCACCTCACTAAAATGATGTGCAGACACAACTCACAGAGAATTCTGAAACCGTGGTTTATTATGTTCATTAAGTGAGGAACAGAGGAAAGCATGGTCAGTAGCTTAAGGAAAAGCATATCCTTGGTACAAAATAAATATTTAATGTCGTCGCTCATGCTGTTCCAAAACCCTTAGCATTTCTCACTTCACAGGCTATCGATCACCCCCGCAAAATTACATTCATCAAAAAGGTCTGTGGTTAGTAGAATAACCCCGCAGATCATAAAGTTTTGCATGATAACCACATGTGAAAACACTCTCCTTTTTGTGTGCTATCATTTGCCAAAATATTATTTGGGTATCTCAAACCGTTTATGAAATAAGAGGAATGTTTTGGATATGTGACTGTGGCTTTATCACTGTTGTGGCATTATCACAAATGAGTGTGTTACAATGGATCAGTTTCCTTGAGATTGGTGACAGATAGAGATTTCCATCCAAGTCTAAAGAAAAATTCAGTATCTCAGGTAAATTTCATACACAGCAACATATTATGTAATAGACATTAAACACAAAATCACAGAGAACCCCATTTTTCACTGCAACTTTTTTCGATTTTCAAGCAGTGTCTTACTTCCATATAAATATCACAATAACTATGACCATTAACGAAATGATGGGCACATCATCATGAGCCTGACGTATAAAGCTGTACATAAGGCAAAAATGAATTTTTTTACTGAATAGTACTTGTAAAATCATCTGATAAAGACTGCAGGGTGCACACCTCAATTCTGTCATCACTGGACAGCTGAAAGTAGCAAAAAGTGTAGTCCTCCCCTTGTGAACACACAAAGGAATTCGCCCAGCACTTTGGATGAAAACTGGTCGCTGCGCATTGGCCATCTTATCCCACGCACATTCTAACAATCAGTGTATCAACAGACTGTTTGTAAGTAGTATTGTGCCCATAACACATGATGCTCTTGTGATATTTGTAAATGGCCTCTGGAGGAAAGGTGCCTGCAGACCAAGGGTAAGCAAACCCACAGGGCAAATATGTTGAGCTGAAAACATAACATAGTCAGCCTACAGCCAACGTACAGCACCCTTCCCTTAAGAAGGGGATGATGAATCCAAATCGATGAAGGCTGCATGTCCTGCATTGTATCTTCACATGGGTGAGATGAGAGGTCCAACAGGACAGCGAGCCCACAGCAGCTGCAACCCAATCCCGTGAGCAAAGGATCAGAAGTTTTGAAGCAGTTGTTGTCCAGGGTGTGGAAAACCTGGATAGTGCTGCAAAGACAAAAATGCAGGAGGGTTATCAGCAGAGCATGCAACCAGGACTGGGCCGCCCACTGGCAGACGGAGATAGGCCTGGGGGCCAGATAGTGCCCCTGTGAGAAGTGTGGAGTCACTGGTGGCCATGGAGCAGTAGCAGCAGGGATGTTGGAGGCGCTGGGAGACAGGGCTTAACCAAACATAATGCCACGAACAAGGTGATGCAGATGACAGACATGGTGTCATGAACAGCAGTCACAGGCTGTGAGAGCATATAGGAAAGTTGGGTGTGGTAGATGGCATGAGGACAGGGGGAGCATGGTAGATATGTGTTAATGGTGGGAGAAGCTCTGAGGGTAAAGTGGTACCATGAAAAGGAATGGAAAGAGGAAACAGAGAGGGGAGAACAGAGTGGTGAAAAAGTCGTCGCCAAATGAAGCGTGCACGAGGGCATTAGAAGAAGTTGGATAGACACCACAGGGTTGTGGGAAGCTCAACGCCACTGCGTTACAGGGGTACAAGAAAAACACGGGCTAAAGAATGGCCCAGGTCAACAGAAAGTTCGTCGTCACAGTGTGAATTGCAGCATTTGAACCACTGGCTGAAGGGAGACCAGAGGTGGCGAAAAGGGCATTACTGCAGCATGCGCAGTAGTGAGGAAAGAATCTACATTACAGAGATGGATGTGTATACCCACAAGAAGAAACACACAGTGCTAAGCTGTCCTCAAGAGAAGAGGCTGACCATGGCTGCTTCACCTTGAAGCAGCAGTGCATATTGGTGGGCAGCATAGCGCTCGACGATGGGAGAATAGCATTGGGTTTAGCTGTAGTGGTGCCAGAGGATGATAGTATGACTGTGGACTGACAGTAGTGAAAATGTATTGCCACACTGCAAAGGGCATCTGGCTATGGCAGCACCAAGGTGATGGTACAGAAAGTGACCAGCCTCGGGTGCGACTGACAAAGAGCCATGGCTGGGAAGCAGCTGAGTCATTGTGCAGAGTGCAAAGAGCTGGCCATGTCTGCGGCACTGTGGGCACAGCGTCAAGTGCGGCAGGAAGGAGTGAAAGCGGCAATCTCAGTGCTGGATGACATGGTGCACCGCCCTTGTGAGGGAGGCTGGCCATGGGTGCATCGCCATGACAAAGGTGCAGGACAGAAGCCGCACTGTGCTTAGGGCTAGAGCGGACAGTGAGTGGGCAGCAGGTGAGGTCAGGTTCAGTGAAAACAAAGTGGTGTTGGAGGGCCCACACGATTTATCTTGGGTTGTGCCGCACTCTTGAGGAAGGTTGACCATGGCTGATTCTCCATGGTGAAGGAGCGAAATGGCAGGACAGTATCAGGCATGGTAGAAGGGTGGGGATGTGACAGCTGGTCAGGACAACAATGGTCGCTGGCTCCTGAGGCTAGCAGCATGTGGACTTCAATCCTGTTTCCACAGGATGTCTAGATGACACCTACCTTGGGAGAATGGATGACCACCGCTGCAACGTGCGAAACATAAGTCAGGCATGGATGGAGGTGGGCAGCAGGTAGGCTATGGATGAGTTAGGACACAATGTTGACAGATAGTAGCCTTGTCTCCAGCCTGGAACCAGGCAGAACCACCCTTGAGAGGAGGATTGACTATGGCTACAGGAATGTCGGGCACACTGGGAGATTGGTGGAGAGCAGGTTATGGATGAGACGAGGATATGACACTGGAGGCAGTTAAGTCACTAGAGCCAGGAGGTGGTACTTCTGCTACGTATGATGCAGGATCAGCGGACACATGGACAATAGACACCAGCTACCCATGAAGAACTGTCCCAATGACTATGTTTCCCCACAGACAGTTACATCAGTGATAAACCCTCCCATGTGACATTGTTTCATAACTGGCAGTGACATCCAGAAACATAAAGGGAATAGTGAACTACACATGGTGATCCACGTACACAGTTCGCAAAAATGCAAAAATGTACAAACAGCTTGAAGTCGTTGTTCACATGAAACAGTATCCAAAATGTACAATGAAGGAATGTCTACCTTTAATGAGACAAGAACGAAGCAGAGATAAAGTTTCCATCTTTATCACCATTGTTGAATACACTGTGGGTGATGCACACTTCAGTGAGTGGTGATTCCCAGGTTGAAATTAAGAACAATTTTACTCATAGCACAAGTTCACAATAAAGTGTGGTTTGGGATAACAACTAAGTTTGTGCATGATCACATAAGAGTAACAGAAACAAAGTTCACTGGTATAATACCACTCCAGGTGGGGAGTCTTATGCTGAATAGCTGTTGGAGCGAAGCCCTAAGGGACACACAGTGCAGCATACCATGAAACAGTATGAATGGCGCCATTGGAGGTTGCGCTCCGCTTTAAATATCCAGCAAGCGGAAGGATTTTCGCGACCACATGATGTGTGGAAGGTACTTGTTTCCTTGATAGCAGCGCCACTATTTTCCTGATGTGCATGCTGCTTGGAAGCATGGCTGGTGCCACCTGTAACAGATAGTGTATCAACAGACTGTTTATAAATTGTATCACATTCAGAACACATGATGCTCTTGTGATATTTGTAACTAGCCCCCATGAGAAGGGATGCCTGCAGACCAAGGATAGGCAAACCCATAGAGTGAATATGTTCTTCTGGATGAGCAATGTATGCGGCCTTTGGCCTCTATACCTCTGGACACCACACTGATTGAGATGTGTGTGACATTACGGAATTAAAATAATCGACTAGGAGAGCTGTAGCTCTGTAAATGGTGCACAGGACAAGACACGCTGCAAAACCATGTTGAATGCTTTCTACGAAGACTAGTTAGAATATATAGTTTGGAAGCCATTCATGGTGGAAATATACACTCATGATCAGAAAAAGCAGAACACCTTGAATTACTAAAAATAGGATGTTCATATTCACGGGACATGTCCATTAGTATGTTATGCAGAAATAATTAGCATTTGAAACATGTCAGGCCCCAGATTCAATGTCAACATCAATATTGCAGTGCAACAGCACCTACCAATAAAATGTGCCTGTGGCTCTCATTGTCACTATAAACTTAAGGTAATGGACTGTGTAGTTCGTTGGTTGTAGGGAGGGGACCAAACAGCGAGATCATCAGTCCCATTGGATTAGGGAAGGAAGTCAGTCACGCCCCTTCAAAGGAACCATCCCGACATTTACCTGAAGCGATTTAGAGAAATTATAGGAAACCTAAATCAAGATCACGGAAAGCCGTAGAACATGAGATGGTTCAGGTTGTACCACACAGACTACCCCCCGAGAAGCTCAACACCTCATCCAAATGGAGTTGCAGGACAGATCTGCACCCTCCTTGGTTCTGGTACACAGTGGAACAGCGTAACATATCATACACCATCAGGGGCGACAAGCCAGTTGCTGTTCATTATCACATGTGTTACGTGCGTGTCATCCACATCTCCACCGACCTTCGATGAATGTGCAGAAATATGCTAATGGTGTATGGAACGTCACAGGGGACAGGAATGACATCAGATAGTGTTTCTGGACAAATCCATGTTCTGTTTGTTTTAAAATGATGGCCATATTTTGGCTCGCTACAGACGGGGAGTGGCATCACAGTGACTGCATTCGCAGAAGACATATAGCGCCAACTCAAGGCCTTATGGTGTGAGGTGCTATTGGGTACAACCACAAATCACAGTTAGTGCATGTCCAGGACACAGTGACCAATGTGACCTATATGAATGACATCCTGCAACACATAGTCATAACATTTCTGCACAACATCCCAGATGCCATTTTTCAGCAAGACAATGCATGATCATACATTGCTGAATGAACACGAACCTTCTTGATGTCACAGGATGTTAGCCTTTTGCTCTGGCTAGTCAGATCACCAGACTTGGTGTCAATCAAAAATGTGCGGGATACGGTGAAACAACAGGTGCAGCACTGTGACCCAATGCCAACCAACCATACATGAACTCCATAATCAGATGAATGCAGCATGGATGGCTACACCACACACCTTATATGCGTTGATGCATTCACACATAGAACAAGTTATCAGGGCCCTTGGTTGATCCTGTGGCTAGTAGACAACAGGACACATGCTGAACTTAGGTGACTGAAAGGCTAATCATTTCTGCAGAACATACTAATGTACATGTCCTGTAAATATGCATGTCTTGTCTCTAGTCATTCAAGGTGTCTATTTTTTCTGAACATGGGTATATTAGGTCTAATAGCAACAAATAGACCAGACCTCTTTGAGGATATCAATACTGAAACTGGTATCAGTTACCATGAGCCAGTTGTATCAACAATGACTACCTACGTACAAAGGGCAACTAAAACAAACAAAAAGATTTACCTAATCAAAGAACTAGATGAGGTGGCAGCAGTGGCGTACCTCAAGGAAAAACTCTAAATATGTAGCTCTGGACAGTGGTACGGTATTAAGTCAAATAACAGTGGCTCAAATTTAAAGAAAAGTTGAGCAAGTACAGGATACATGAGTACAAAGTAGAATAGCTCATTATGCAAGGGACCGTCGATAGTACATAGTCACTGTAGAAAAAAGCTTTTAAAGAAAGAATGCTGCAAAATAGTTTTAAAAAGGACAGAGCTATAGATAGATGAATTCAGCATGTAACAAGTTCGGTTGTCAAAAGGACTGTGTGTGAAGACTTCAGAGATTATAATAGCAGAATCTTACTGAAAGATCTCTTACAAAACCCAAAGAAATTCTGTTCATATGTAAAGGCAGTCAATGACACAAAAATTAGTGTCCAAACGCTCATGAATGACGCAAGAAATGACACTGGTAGTTGCAAAGCAAAAACAGAAATGTGGGAAGCGCATGGCAGAATATACTTCGCATGATATGACATTTTACTGTTTCTTCCTGTTCCAACCTCATGTACAGTGCTGGAAGAATGATTGCTTAAATGGGTCTGTGGATGCTGTAATCAGTCTAACCTTGTGTTCACAATCTCTAGAAGAGTGAAACCTCGGGGGCCGAAGAATATCTATAGATTCTTCACTTAATACCAGTTCTTGAAACTATGTAAGTTTACGCATGATAATTGATGTCTATCTACAAGGGTGTGGCAATTCAGGTTTTTCAACATTTCCATGAGACTCTCGAGTGATTAAAATAAACCTGTGACCTCTCACGCTGATCTTCTCTGTATCAATGTCATCTGTCAGTGTTGCTTGGTATAGGTCTCACACACTTGATCATTTTTCTGAGATGGGTTGCATGAGCAATTTGTAAGCAGTCTGCTTTCTAGACTGACTGCATTTTCCCTGTGTCCCGCCAATGAACCAAAGACTGCTACCTACCTTATCAAAGTCTGAAGTGAACATTACATTTCACATCCCTACCAGATGTTACACCCAGGTAATTGTACGAGTTGACTGATTCCAACTGTGACTCACTGGTATTGTACTCATTTGATGGGTGGCGCATTGTGGGTAGGCTGCCACAACACACATGATCACATTGTCCACACAAGTCCAAAACACGTGATGGTGGGCCAGCAATGTTGTATGAGAAACATCCCAATGGTCCAGGTGGAGGAGGAGTATGACGTTGTCCTGCATTGCAGATGGGATCACTTGGCCAACAGTGACACTTGAAGACTGAGAGGCATCTTGTAACATGCATAATTTTACATTTCTGATCATTTAAAACATGTCCTCAATTTCTGGCTAATATGAAATTTTATCAAGAGCTGACTGAACATTTCTTAGGTTCTTTTGGACAGTACTTCAGTTATAGATAATTGTTTATCTGCAAAAAATCTGAGGTTGTGATTAATATTGTTTACCAGGTACTTAATATACATTATGGATGGCAAGAGTCATAGTATTCTTCCCTGAGACATGTCAGAAGTTAATTCTACTTCTGTAGATGACTCACCATCCAAGTCACATGCTGCTAAAAATTCCTCAATCTAGTCACAACTTTTGTTTCATACCCTACACCACTGTTTCCCCCCCAATAAACATTTGTATGGTACCGAGTCAAATGCTTTTCAGAAGTCCATAAATACAGCATCCAGCTGACTGCACTAATCCATGGCTTTCAGAATCCCGTATGAGAAAAGTGGTAGGTGGTTTTTGTTATAACCCTACAGTGTTTGCCCGCATACATAAACAGTTTACAACACAAGTGCCTAATACGGCCAGACTAGAAATGTCACCTCGCAAAACAGATGGAGCAGCGAGCACTGTGCCGAGTGTACAACACCCCAATACAAGCGCAACTCACTGGGCCCTTGGCATCACTTTTCTTTACTTGCTTATTGTAGGCTCTCTTACGAAACTGTATATTCATGTGTTCTATAGTTATGAGACTTTTTACAATTTTATACTTCATTCAGTGTTGTTATGAATCTCTTCAAGTGGAAGTAGAATCAAAATTTGGTTGGTGTTACTTATGATATTATGTCTGTACAATGTTATAACATTCTTTGGCAATGAGTATTTTAGTTTGCATGTTTCATTTCTTTGGTTCATATACAGCCAATGTCAGTGGAAGAAGTTCTTCAATCTCTCGTCAAACAATAGTGAGCTCTCACTGGCCAGCAGTAAGCTCTCACCTTGGCACTAAACAATTTGGCAGCCTCGTTGATGCACGACATTCCAGTGCCATTGACACAATCCCCCCATTTCCCTCATATAATGATTCTGGAGAAGATTGGGGCACATGTTGAAAATGCCTCCAGCAACATTTCCATGCTTTTGGTGTCACTGACCCCAACTTGTGTAAAGCTTTACCTTGTTACGGATTTCTCCTCGTGTTTATCACCTTTTGTGTCGGCTAGTTCCTCTTCTGGAATCTGCCAGTCTCTCTTTTGATGAAATTTGTCAATTGCTCACTAATTATTACTGCAAACATACTCATGTTATTGTTGATCATGCTGAGTTCCACATTGCCAAAAACGGTGATAACAGTCATACAGCGCTTGGGCAGTGGCACTTTGTCGGCTTAGCCGTCATCGCCAGTTTATTAGTGAGGCCCACCAGGACTATATGCTGATTTGATGGTCATGATGCTATATTACGCATAGCCACTGATAGTTAAGTTTGTGAACATGCTTTACAAAGTTTGTGAACATGCTTTACAGTGTAATAATTCCTATACCACAGACGTTCTGAACATTGGTCAGTCTTTTGAAGTATCTATGACAGCAGGAAATCAGATAGAAGCATGGTGTGTGGTAGCCATCATTGCTTCCTCTCCTCCTTGGCCGCCATCAGTTAGCTCATGGAGGAAAGACGACATTGTTGCCATGTAACCGCAGTCTCCATGCTGCTGGGGGTAGTGCTGTGCTAAGCAGCAGCAGCAGCAGCAGCAGCATCAACATCAAAACAGCAGCCGCTTGCTCCTCTTTTGTTGTGCCCTTATTGTTTTGTCCAACATGAGTAGGCCGTGTGCCCAAAGTATTGGGTGACATGCGAACACTGTATTAAAAATAAATAAATAAAAGTCATTTGCATCTGTGTGTGACTCTCAACTTCCTTCATCAGGCATGAACATGGATGTGAACAGCGTTTCTCAGTGAGAGTAGCTCCAGACAAACTCTACATTGAAGTACATGTTATGGACAAGACATTAAAAACACAAGTGGTCATGGGTGCAGTAGTGACTTTTTTAAATTCACAAACATACGTGGATCTTGGATCATGAGTGCTGCCTGTCTCTTAGCAGCTGGTGAGATACAATAACAACAAAGATCCACATTGGAGCAGTTTTCTACATATGTTGTGTACAATGCACCTGTTTAACCATTGACTTGTCTAGTAGTGGATGATGCCCAAACTAAAAACTTACCTTCAAATTTTTTGGTTCTCTCCTTCTGATGAAACACATCTGTTATCAGATCAGATTCCACACCGACAACTGGATGCACTCTGCTCAGAATATTCCTGCCTGTTTTTGGAAGGTTTAGTGTGTGCTACCAATTTTGAGATTCACATCACAATGAAACTGATGGCCTGCCCAGTCCCAGTAGCTTTACGGGAACATGTCAAATCGGAGCTAGATTGACTTCTATCTTTGGGTGTTATCATGCCTTTCTCCTCTAATGAATGGTCTACTCCACTGCTAATCTTCAAAAAACCTAATGGAACCTTCAGCCCTGGAGTGATTTCAAATGTCTGTAAAATCTCAGTCTATGACTGATAACCTATTCCTTACCCCATCCAGATGACCTCTTAGCACAGCTTTCTGGGGACCAATATATTTCCAAAATAGACTTGTCAGAAGTTTACATACAATAGCCTCTGGATGGCGATTTCATAGATGGCCTCATAAAGAGTACCACCTTCAGGTTATATCAATAACAGCACATGATTTTGGCATGCCTACTGCCCTTCCGTTTTCCAACAATTTTTGGAGCAATTCATGGCTTCCTGCTGTGGTGCAATATTAACTACTGTGGTATCTGGTTCCTCAACAGATGAACATTTGTGGAACCTTAGTGCCTTGGTCATGGTGCTGTAGGCCACTGGATCCTCTGTGTAATTATTATACTCACTGCCACTGCCTCTCAGTCTTCAAGTGTCACTGTTGGCCAAGTGATCCCATCTGCAATGCACGACCACATCATACTCCTCCTCCACCTGGACCATTGGGATGTTTCTCATACAACATTGTTGGCCCACCATCACGTGTTTTGGACGTGTATGGACAATGAGATCATGTGTGTTGTGGCAGCCTACCCACAATGCGCCACCCATCAAGCGGCACCATATGCCTCTCTTCCACTGTGACCTGTCCCCAGTGCCTATAGGTGTGTATTCATGCTCATTTTGCAAGCCAGTTCCCTAACTCCTTTTGGCTTGCAGTACTTGATGCTTTCTCAAAATTTCCTTAAGTGGTTCATTGCCTGCCAATGTCTATGGTGGCTATACTCATGGCCTTCCCAAAGATTTTTTCCTCAGAAGGATTGCCATATATCCTTGTGGCTGGCAGTAGCCCACAATTTGTGTCTCAGCATTTTTGTACAAAGAGTGGCATCTGGCATGTTATGGCCTCTCTTTCATCCCCATTCAAAACCCAGGTGAAAAGATATATCACTCAACCTTTTCCCGAGGAAGCCCTTGAAGGATTCTTGAGTTTATATAGCTTCACTCGAGTGGCAACCATAGCCAGCCGGACCTGCTTCACAGCTGCAGGCCCCGTACGCTGCTTCATCTTCTCTGGCCAATGCCCAGCCACCCGCCAACACTCACCTTGCAGCAATTTGACCCGGGCTCCACCATCTCGGCCTGCAGATTTGGCCGGAGCCCTAAGCAGATACCAGTGGTCGTCAACTGCTGCCCAGGCAGCTGTCTCTGCATTGTGCACACCTACAATGGGTTGGTGTCACGACACTATGACTAGCTTCATTCACCTGTGAGAACCCTCCACTCCTCCAGTTCTGGTTGCTGCTGCACCGGACAAAGTAGTCATCATCAGACCACCTCCATCTCCACAGCCATGCCACCGTCTTCTCTACTGCATCTATCATTGAGTATCTGCCCAGATGAGGACACAGATACAGCATCATCACCAGTACTGCCTTGAGGTCTCTTCTGGTGGAGCAGGCACCGCGCCTGTCTACACCCGCGCCATTTCAGACCATGTTCTCCAGAGACAGCACAACACCTGCTCCAGCAGTCGACCGATGAAGACACGGACATCTCCATAGTCAATACTTTTCCCCAAGTGGGATGGGGTGTTGTAATGCTATAGTGCAAGTGTGTGTAATCAAACAGCGTGTGATACAAGCACCTCCATGGCAAGCTTAGAGCGGTCACCTTGCAACCTGGACAGATGTCATGGCAAGCACTGCGCTGTGTGCACAACATCCCAACATAAGCCTAGCACACCAGGCTCTCAGCATCACTTATGTTTACTTGCTTATTGTGTGCTCACCTATGTGACTGCATATTGATGTGTTCCATAGGTATGAGACTTTGTACTGTTCTATACATCATTCAGTATTATTGTGCATCTCTTCATGTAAAAGCAGAATAAAAGATTGGTGGGTGTTAGTTTGGATACTGTGTGTGTACAATGTTATAAAAATTTTTGCATGATCAGCATTTTCAAATACATGATTGTTGACATGGAGGAAGTCATTGTGTTTGAGATGTCTCATTGCGGATAAGCACAGAATATGTTACAGAATTATACACAGATGGTCATCAATGATTCAACACAGCATTTTTGTTGATCACGTCTGTTATCTTTCTTGTAGGCGAGTGTGACCTGTAATTTCTTCCAATCACTAACCGAGCGAGGTGGCGCAGTGGTTAGCACACTGGACTCGCATTCGGGAGGACGACGGTTCAATCCCGTCTCCGGCCATCCTGATTTAGGTTTTCCGTGATTTCCTTAAAATCGCTTCAGGCAAATGCCAGGATGGTTCCTTTGAAAGGGCACGGCCGATTTCCTTCCCCATCCTTCCCTCACCCGAGCTTGCGCTCCATCTCTAATGACCTCGTTGTCGACGGGACGTTAAACACTAACATCCTCCTCCTCTTCCAATCACTGGACGCAGTTTTTTGCTAAACCAGTCTTCAGAATATTATGGATAAAATGGGAGCTAAATCAGCTGCAAATTCTTGCAAAGGGCACTTCACTGGCTGCCCTGACCAATATGTATACAATCCTTACACAGCAAAATTACAAAAGTGTGTTCACTGTGCTTGTTTCCACTCAAAATATATATCAAATTACATCATACTATTCAAACTTTTCATAAAGGCTAGACTGTTACTCACTGTGTAGAGTAGATATGGAGTCATGGACAGGCATAACAGAAAGACTGTTAACATGTGAGCTTTTGTCCAAAAGGCTTTTTTCTACAATAGATGACACCACACATGCACATACATAAACAAATTGAACACATTTCCACTGTCTCTGGCCACTGAGGATTAGCAGCTGGAGATAGTGTTCATGTGTGTGCATATTGTCAATGCGTGAATGTGAGTGTGTTCTCTACTTTGGAAGAATGCCTTCTGGCCAAAAGCTCTCATTGTAGCAGTCTTTTTGTTGTGCCTGACTGAAATCAACATCTCCTCTACAGGGTGAGTAGCAGTCTATCCTTTTCATAATACTGTCATTATTTCATCTTGGATTTTCCATTATTCATACTTAAAATACACCATTTTCATTGTGATTATCAGAAAATTAGTGGTTACAAAACTCTGACTTCTCACACGTAATGTTTTTTATGAATATAAAGCATATTAATTATATCGAAAAGAAAACTATACAGCTATGAAACAACTGCTGGGCACTACTTACCTTCCGGAGATAAAATTCTTAAAATTGCTAACACACATATATAAGTGCACAAAAAACAATCCAAATTTTCAGAACTATTAGTTCCTTCCTTGGGGAGAAAAGAGGAATATGCCGAGATATGTTCAAAAGGAAGGGCAGGTCACTCAGATCCAAAGATGAGAGGGTTCACATGTAATAAGGGTGAGGGGAAACAAAAATCATAATATCAAGAGTATTATAACTTATTACTGCCATACATATAATGTATGGTTATTAATGAGATTCTCACTGGCTTTACTGTGGAGTTTTTTATCAGGCAGTGTTTAGAAAGTACTTGCACATTATTTCAATCAATAAGAAAAACTATTTCTTAAATAACAATCAGTGATCAGCATAAGCACTCAAGCTCATTACTCAAATTATAGTTCTGTCTTTGTGTAGTGTTGGTCAAGTGCTGTCACATGACACTAACTCTGATTCAATCTGATAAGGTATTTTGAAGTAATTAATGTTGTAAGAATATAGATAAGTCTACACTTTTCATCACTGCTAATTAATAAGTTATTCCTAAATGGGTCTTTATAGGTACTTGCTCTCTTTTTGCTGTTCCATATGCTGCTACTCCCTAACGTATAAGTTTGGTCATTCTATATGGGAATGCAGGATTTTTTCTCAACAAATTTCATTTATGAACTCTTTCCAGGTTATCAGCAGAGTTGTGCTATCATTGTGCCCTGACATTCTGATGGGTTTCCCATTCATCCTCTTCAGGTAAAGTGTTGGGTTAATGTCCAGTTCATTCCATTATAGTTGCTGGGCCACAAATTCCTATGCCAAGAACCCAAAAGGTGAGCCAATTGCTTGCTTCCAGAAGAAATGTAGTGACCAGTGGTGGGGAGCCTTCTGCAGGGTGAAGGGTGTTCCAGGCAGTGAGTTCTGATGCTGTCTGTCTATTCCAATCATCGCCTCTGCCACTTTTACATCAGAATGTTCCTGACATATTTCGTAAGACACCACATCCCACAAGAGAGTATTTGGAAGCTGTTGTCACAGTTGACAAGATCATCATCTAGTCCTACTTCCACAATTCTGATAACCGAATGCCAGAACTTGTTCATGCAGCATGCCACCTTTGTCTGTTCAAAACAAACAAGTGTACTTCATAGATGCAGTGCTCAGCCACTTCAGACTTGTCGGTTTGGGGGAAGTGGCCACTCCTCACGTTCTGAACAGTGACGTGTGCTGCTTCATGACACACAAGTTGTTCACACAAGTTGTTATGTATTGAGCTCTGTAAGGTGGCAAGCTCTGTGCAGCGAAGCCAAGGGGATAGGCTGGAGCATTCACGAGTGGAGTCAGTTCTGAGCCTATGAACAAGAATGACGTGAATGATGGCATATTGACTGAGGGAGTTAGCAATGTGGGCTCTGAGTGCTGTTATTTTGTATATGAAGTAGGGCAACACAATGGTGAGACAGTTTATGACAGTACTTGCAGCTGATAATTGGTTTTCATCTATACTGGAATTAAAATTAGTTCCCGGCACTGTGGATGTTCCAAACCAAGCTTCTCAACAAAACCTTGCTTCATCTATTTCAGAGCACTCAAATATCTAGGAGGTTGTACATTATGGACAGATTCACATTGTTCGATGAAGTATACATTGCAAGCAGTACATTCTCACTGCTATTTGCTGTAGACTCCTTAACTGTAGACTGTGTTCAGGTGGGTCACCCTTAATTTTACATGGCGTCTCAGGTGGGTGAACTTCCCATAACCTGTTGACTGACTTTAAACTGTCAATAAGTTACAAGGGTTTCTTTCTAGAATCCTGCCGTTTTGGTTTGGGTAAGTGAATGAGGTCAGATCGCAGATGGCGCAATTCTAACTTCATTGCAGTCATTATGGATGCAACTAAGAAGGCATTGGGGTCAGTGCTGATGGAGCTTGTTGCTGCTGTGGGTGTGGTGTGTGAATTGGACATGGCCCATTTGTAAGACTTGGTCTATTGCCCAAAGACTGGACTTGGTGCTTACTGTATTAAATATATATAACTTTCTGAAAGACAGGGGTAGTTAAGAAGTGTTATATTAGTCTTTGACCTTTAATTTAAACAAACACTTCTTCATATATTGTTATATGAGGCATGTTATATATCATGTTCTGAGGATTTCAAAGTTGAGTGGAGATACACATGCTAATTATTTAATGTCATGTTGTTTCGGTCATTTTCCTTCTCTATGCCAGTTAAAATTTAAACTCTGAGCTAGGAGGTCTTCTTTAAAGCCATGTTGTCCTGCACAAGCTAATCATTTTATAAGGTATTATTTATCTGTTAATTAGTGTGCTGTTTTTCCTTAGAACTCTGGGTCTGGTGTATGTTTTTAAGAAATTAACTGTTTCAGTGATGTGGGTGGAAGGAATTTTATTGTCACACTTGTGAATGGTTAGTGGGTCTGCAAATTATAACTTTTTGTCTTGTCCAAATCATACTGTGATTTATTTTGCAGATCATCCGATTATCAACTGTATATAATATTTTGTGAGTGGTTATGAGTGACCATAAGTATTGGCTGATTGTAACCAGTGAAGGAACATCCTTTCAAAGGAGTGAAACGAGCCATTCATTGTAAACTGTCCATTGTTTAATTGTTGTGGCAGAAACAATGCCCAGTGCAAGTAACTAATAAGCAAAGTCTTTTATGAAGATTTGAGAGGAGCGAAGATTACAATAAACTTTCAAGTTAACTTAGCTTGTCATGTTGAGATGGTTCCTGTTCTTATCGTCTAGGGGTCTGATTCTTGAAGCTAACATCTGGACTTCATGGCTGGTTTGAACTAAATAAATTGGAAGGTTGTTGTTGCAGAATTTTTTATGTTAATGTATTTTCTACTGATTTTCTCACATTTTCGTATATTAAACAGTATTTTGATTTTTCACATAACGAAGCCGAATTTACATTGTTCACACCTATTGTACAAAAATACATCCAATCATATCAGAGGCAAGCTTACGGTTCCTCACACTCTACGGAAATAACAATATTCCAAAGGTTTTACAATTTTTCTGATCATATGAATTCCTGCTAGTTTTCATTACAATATTATTTTTGATTATTCTTTCATAAATGAATCCAAAAATAAACATAGTAAACAGGACAGGATTGCATAATTAATAACAGAAATTTTAATTGTGCAAATAATTCGTAATTTCAAATGTTTCTACAAAAATAAATAAATAAATAAATATGTTTAATAAATTCAGTCTCAGATTTGGCCATAAAGTGGCACCACTGACTGAGACACATAAGAAAGATTGGAACTTTCAATGGGACAAATCATAGAGCAGATTTCACATGCCTGAACCAAACTTTACGTGCAGCTCCAGTTCTAGACTTGCCAGATTTTAACAAACAATTTATACTCCAAACGGATGGACCAAAGTTGGTAATAGGGGGAGTTTTTCTGCAAGTGAGAAGGGGAGACTCCCTAAAGCTTATGCCTCAAGAGCTCTTAATCAACTATGAAAAAATTATTTGATTTATAGACTTTAATCTTTGCCAGCACTATTCAGTCGAGAAATATTTAAGTACTGTTTTGAACACACTCATTTCCTAAATGAAATTTTCACTCTGAAATGGACTGTGAGCAGATATGAAACTTCCTGGCAGATTAAAACTGTGTGCCAAACCAAGGCTCGAGCTCAGGACCTTTGCCTTTCATGGGCAAATGCTTATTGACTGAGATACCCAAGCACCACTCACAACCCATCCTCAAAGCTTTACTTCTGCCAGTACTACATCTCCTACTTTCCAAATTTCACAGCAGCTCTCCTGTAAAACTTGCAATACTTTTTTTTTAATTTAACTGTATGGCTAGGGCCCCCTGTCGGGCAGGCCATTCACCGGGTGCCAGTCTTTCAGTTTGATGCCACGTCAGTGATCTGCAGTCGATGAGGATGATGATGAGGACAGCACAACACCCAGTCCCTGCGCGGAGAAAATTCCCCGACCCAGATGGGAGTCGAACCCATGCCCAAAGGACTGACAATGCGTCACGCTGACCATTCAGCTACCGGGGTCGGCCTACTTGCAATACTAACACTATGGAAAGACAAGAGTATTGTGGAGACATTGCTTACCCACAGTCTGGGGTAGTTTTGAGAATGAAATTTTCACTCTGCTGTGGAGTGTGTGCTGATATGAAACTCCATGGCAGTTGAAATCTGTGTGCCAGACTGAGACTCAACCTAAGGAGCTCTGTCTTTCATGGAAATTTGCTCCACCAATTGAGCTACCCAAACACGACTCATAACCTGTTCTCATAGCTTTACTTCCACAAGTACTGTAAGGGTACAAGGGCTCCCTTACATATGTTGGTTTTATATCCAGATTGTGTAGCTTCAAATAAATGAACAAGCAGAACAGGTTGAGAATTAGAGTGTTTCCTGTTAATGAGACAATCATCTTTATTTTGTTTTTAGAATTGTTTCATTTTCACAGTCTGCAGTTGTTGTATTCTTGTTGAGGTATTCCTTACGAGTTATGTGCGACACCAAGAGCAGTTGGACTGCCCGTAACATTATCACAAGTAGCTACAAAGAGCTCCCAGGCCACACGCAACTCCCGAGGAATACTGAAGACCTGAATGTAGAGCTGAAAGAATGACACTGGGAAAGTCAATTGTTTATCATGTGAGAACAAAATTGGTCAGTCCTAATTGTCAGTATTCATCTATGTTTATGAAGAAATAATTGTTACTCTGTATTTGAGGAATGGTACTAGACCTTTAGTAGAATAGAGTGTTACACAGCAAAAAAGGATTTTGTCAAGAGTCGGTCACCATTTGCTCCACGGAATAAGCAAGATAGTCAAAGCCCTCACATGTGACGACTGTTTAGTGAAGAATACTGCCCCAAGGAACTAAATCCATGCCACAGAAACTGTCAAAAAAAGAACCTGGGTATTGGAATTAAGGTTATTTTAACAACGTGAATATACTCGTAATGAAACCAAAAGAGTCAATGATGAGTTTTAAAGTTATTCAACCAATGCTAATAAGACAATGGACAATATAAACAACAAACACAGACTAATTACTACAAAAAGAAAAAATTCACACTGTATAATTATGAGTAGTGCAGCAGAACTACACTACACAAGAGTGCACAACTTTACAATACAAATTAATTGCACTGTCATTCGAATGTCACAAAAGTGGTACTCTGTCCTTAAAAAGGATGCTGACCAGATTTAACGGTGTAATAAGGCTTTATCAAGAGAATAACCGAAGAAATACAGCTTAGCTACTTATTAAATAATGAGCTGCTAAGCAAATAAACATCAAACATTCACACAAACGAAATGTGAATTATGGAGCTGGTTCACAACCTACAGTGACAACGTATAAATATTTCGACACTACCTAATATTTTCAACAGTACAACAACAACTGTGATAAACTAATGAGTTTCATATATCCTGCACTTCATGATAGCAACAGCAACTGACAAAATCAACAAGATACAAATGTGTCTCGTACGACTTATACTCAATGGGTAAATTTTCATTTACAGTGTGAATTGCAGTGATTTTATTGCAGTAATTTTTTTTATTGGAAAGGCATTTGAATAAAATACAGCCACAAAACAAAGAGATAAGATATGTGCAGATGTAAAGCAAATAACTGAGAAAGCTGAAGCTGGGATGCTGGACAAGGGCAGCAGCCTTGCTGAAAAGGCAATGTCAGAGTACAAAATTTATGTAGATACTGTAGAAGGAGGTCTAAAAGAGAAAGAAAGTCAACTTCTACCTAAAATACATTCAGTTTTAAAGGAAGCAGAGGAAAGATTAAGAGGCAGTATTGCTAAAACTACTGACATTTCAAAACAACGTTTGACAGAAAACAAACCCATGCTTTTAGAGAAGTTAGATAGTTTCCCTGGTTACCCACAAAACGGTGCTAGCACGCTGAAGTAAAACAGCGAAGATTGCAGAATGCAGCGACGCTTGTCAGCAGCTGTAACTGTCGAGCAAGCTCAGTTGCCATGCACTACACCACCAGTGAACATAAACATGCCTGTCACTGACAGCGCGGCGTGTTTGTCAACATTACTTGCAGGTGAGGGATCACTTAGGCATTGACCATTTCCGATATTTAGCTGTGAAGAGAAGAGAACACACCCCGTAGTCTTTATCAGGGCATTTCAAAATGTTTTACCTCGTACCTGGACCAAAGCTCAGAAAATTAGATTTGTTGTTGGATACACACAGGGTGATGTTCTACTATGGGTTACGGACATGGCAGAACACTGCCACTACTACGAACAGTTTGAGAAAGCCTTTCTGGATAAATATTGGTCTGAGGCCGTACAAGAGACGCTCAGACTTGAAATATTCAACCTAGCTCCATTCAATAGGAAACGTGGGTGCTTAATGGGCTATTTTGAAAAATATATGAACAAAACCAGATACTGGATGAACTTGGTATCTCAAGTAGAAGTGCTGAAAATTTTAAAGAGCCATCTTCCTGCCCATATTAGGGAAAAGCTCAGTACCATTCCGGAACAAGACAGAGAATACTTTCTATCTCTACTGGACTTAATAGATTTGATATATGATTACGGACGAAAAAGTGAACAACAGATTTTTCGTGCAACACGGGTGGCAACCTTACCCCACACAAACCTATTGTAATGGTAACGGTGATCACAACGGTAATGGAGAAAGCCATAAATTCAAAGGCAGATATAAAAGAAATGGGCAAAAATTTAGCAAAAACAACTACAACAGGCAAGTAGCGTATGGCCAGCTTGTACAATATGTACAGACACAAGCCACTGGCAATAATTAGCTGATCGCTTGACAAACACAAAACAATACCAACTATTTGTAATAGACCTAATCAGGGGAAGTAATAACAACTGTAAAACTGAAGTTACTCGTGACTTTGAAGTTCAAGTGGTACACCCCTTAGTTATGTTTGTCAATACATCTATTAATAAACAGTCGGCAGCCAAAGAAGTAAATATCGAAATTACAGGCACGAAGGTAAGTGAATCAAAGTGCTTGTCTCAAGAGCAGCAAGCAGAACTTAGGAAACTGATACTTGCTTACATACATGTATTTGAAAAAAGACCAGGTATTATTAAGGATTTTGTGTACAAAATGGAAGTATATCCTCACAAAACTTTTTGTTCTACCTCATACCCCATACTATGGACAAAGAGGGAAGGAGTAAGAAAAGAGATTAACAGGATGCTTGAATGGGGTATAATACAACCATCATTTCCCCCTTATTGTAGTCCTATTTTGGCCATGAGTAAGTCAAGTGGCAAGGTGCACTTGGTCTTCGATGCGCGTAACATTAATAAGATTATTGTACCAGTCCGAACACGTCCAGACAATTTACTGGAACAGCTTATAAAATTCCATAATGCTAAATTTCTTACTATAATCGACCTCCGGTCTTCATATTGGCAAATAAAACTATACTTATCATCGATCTATTTTATGTTTTATAGTTTATAAAAAACAATATGCCAATGTATTTTAGATGTTCTCCTGCGTCTGCTATGTGTTGTACGCACATTTTAAATTTGAGTTACTACACCATTCACAAAAGTACAAGATTTATTTAGTGTTAATAATTCGCAAAACCAATAACACTATGTCTTCACGTGACACATGTCACATAGAGGGCGTGTCAAGCCCCGTCACACCGAGGTCTGCTGAACAAGTGCAGGTAAACAGCGACCTCAGTCTATGTGATTGCCGTAAGCTTAGTGACAACAGTGCATCCCAATTTAAGTTATACAATATAGGTTTGTTTCTAACAAGTGTTATGTTCATATGCAGATGTAATTGTGATTTTCTATGTTGTACTCTCTGATCGTAATGTGAAAAAATTTTAACTTCTAGCACTGAAGATGGTCACTCAGTGACAGAAAATCGATTTTGCAATAGTAAAAAATATACGACCAATGCTGTCTCTTTTTTCAAGTATATATGAAGAAAGTCGGAAGTATACTGCCTTCATATGTGGGGGCACGAGCTTTGAATTTCAAGTATTACCATTTGGATTGAACGTAAGTGCACGTGTATTTATCTCTGGACTTGATGGAGTGCCAGGGCCCGAACTTTTAAGTAAGGTAACAGTATACATGGACACCCTTTTAGTCACTATACCCACTTGGGTAGAACATTTAAGATTAATTGAACAAGTATTGAGTCACTTTTTCAAATATGGAGTAACAGCAAATCTCAAGACATCTAATTTCAGACAAGAAAAAGTAAAATTTTTAGGACACACAATCTCTTCGGAAGGCATACTGCCAGATCTTAAAAAACTTGATGCCATTAAGAACTGCCCTTTTCCTTAAAACAAGAGACAATTAAAGGCATACTCGGGCCTAGTGTAATTTTTCAAGAAATTCATCCCTAACCAAGTTAAAATAGTGATGTTTTACTCTATCTCCTCCAAAAAAACAGACCTTGGTTATGGGACAAGCAATGTCAAACCAATTTTGAGAACATCAAGCAGGCCTTATTAAATGCTAATATTTTATCTCAACCAGACAAGAAGAAAGAGTCTCGGTCCGGCACACAGTTTTAATCTGCCAGGAAGTTTCATATCAGCGCACACTCCGCTGCAGAGTGAAAATCTCATTCTGGAAACATCCCCCAGGCTGTGGCTAAGCCATCTCTCAGCAATATCCTTTCTTTCAGGAGTGCTAGTTCTGCAGGGTTCGCAGGAGAGCTTCTGTAAAGTTTGGAAGGTAGGAGACGAGGTACTAGCAGAAGTAAAGCTGTGAGGACAGGGCGCGAGTCGTGCTTGGGTAGCTCAGTTGGTAGAGCACTTGCCCGCGAAAGGCAAAGGTCCCGAGTTCGAGTCTTGGTCCAGCACACAGTTTTAATCTGCCACGAAGTTTCATGAAGAAGGATTTTTGTTTACGTACCAATGTGTCTTCTCATGGTCTGGGTGCATGCCTTTTTCAAATGGTAGAAGAAGAGGAAAATTTCATCCTTAAAGTAATTAGTTTTGCCAACCACACCATATCCGAAGCTGAGTGTTCATATCCAGTCATGGAGTTGGAAGCTTTGGCTGCAATTTGGTCCTTTAAAAAGTTTGAATATTTCATTTGGGGTAAACACACAAAAGTATACTATAACCATCAGTCCCTATGGTTTTTTTGTTAACTTGAAAATTGCCAGGTGGTGTATTTATCTCCAAGAATTCAGTTCTGAAATAGTATACATAAAGGGAAACCAGAACATAATAGCCGATGCTCTTTCTTGATTACCACAAGGCTTAGAGGAATTCAACGATCTTTTAGAGCAGGAAGGTGAAATAAGAGCTATTTTGATGGAAGACAAAACATTCCGACCATACTATGTCCACATGTGTAAACACATGGAGCAATTACAGCAGGAAGACACACACTGGAGTAAGGTAAGAGCAAAACTTATGCATAACAGTGATGAAAAGTTAAAAAGGTTTTTCACTATTCACAAAGGTGTTCTGTTCCACAGGAACCATCCCGCACAAGAACAATGGCATATGTGTTTGCCAGAGGAATATGTGGATGATTTGATTTTATCTTATACACACACAATACTTGAGGCCATTATAGCATGCAAAATGCACTGGCAATATAGGTAAATATTGTTATTTCCCCAGCCTTAGATGAAGAGTACCACAAGGGGCAAGAAAATGTATTGTTTTCCAGAAAGCAAAACATTCCAACATCTCCAAACAGATAGAACTAAGAAACCTCTAGAAAAGGTATCGTTAAATGTGGCTGGACCCTCTGCCAGAGGTAAGGGGAGAGTAAAGAATATAGTAGGCATGTATGATATTTTCATAAAATATGTAAAACTGTATGCTGTACAGAACATTACAGCCAGTTCAATTATAAGACAAATTAAAGAAGATTATTTTGCAAGAGTAGGAAAACCAGAAGCCATATTAACAGATAATGCCTCATATTTTGTTGAATGTAAATGTAAAGGGTTTGTAAATTCCAACCAAATCAAACACCTTTTAGTATCCAAATTTCATTCCAAAGCATCCCCCATAGAAAAGGTGTTTAAGGAATTCAACAGGTTTGTGAGGACCCATATACCTCGTAAACATACCAAGTGGATTGAAAATGTCACTCCTTTCTTATAATTTGTTAACAACCTTCCCCATACATCACTGGATTTACACTAAATGAGCTGATGTTCAAATGCAAACAGGTAGACAAGTGGGGAAAACCTTTGCCAAGATACCAATACCAGAATTATCACTGGACGATAAAATATGACAAGCAGTAATCAACCTTGAAACCTGGGCTAAATACAGGAAAGGAATTTATGACAGAAGCCTAAAACTTACAACACAATTTTATATAGAACAAAAGGTTTTACTTAGAACACATCCCAAATCCACAAAAATTTGAAAATTGAACCGTAAGTGGCAACTACTATACACTGGACAATAACTACTAAAATCCCCTGCCCAGGAGCATACAGATTGGTGCACATGAACACGGGTAAAGATAAGGGCCTTTGCCCACACAAAGACTTGAGGACATTTATATACTGAAATAGGGCTGTATACCCTCTAAGTTGTATATATGTATAATATTATTAGATTTAGGATGCTGGAAAATCATATTCCAGAATTTTTGTTGTTAGTTGATAAGGAAAATTTTTGTTTGTGTTTTTTCTTATATGTCAAATGTATAAATGATAAGATGAATGAATGTAACAAGGAAGAATTTTACTTTTATGTGTCTAGAGACGACGATACTCTAAATACAATGCTTTGCCTTGCATGTGGCACAGTTGTAAGCAAATAAATGAACTTGTGAAATGCACAGTAGCATACAATGCAGTACACACCTCGCCGCAATGCTAGTGGTATCAGAGCGGTGCAGCGCATGTGCATTGGTGAACAAGCTAATCAACAAACCGCGAGTGCGCGTGCACCAGACAGACACAGCTCGGGGTGTATGAGCACCCAAAACAAACAAACCCTATGGGCTACAACCTGCACTAGCATTTGTAAAGCCTACTTCATAAACAGGGACATAGAAAATTAAAGGAGACCCTATACTGCAACTAAGACTATCTACAGAATGCACACATACAAAGATAAGCTAAGAGATTATATACACAGAAATGGACCCTAAAATATGAGATATTTACTGAAGTTATGCTACTGTATACATTATATCTATATGTGTACAATATTTACAAATTTAACCAGTGAAAGTACATGCGCTAATCATATTTGAAGGACCAGAAAAGTCTTGCTGCAGGTAGATAAGCAGGTACAGTATAAGTAGCAAAGTGAATAAGAGGTCGCACCGCACCTATAATACACTTTACCTTCCAGATTTATAAGGTAAGTAGAGATGCACACATGACATTAAATAAGTTTTGTGATAACACGACTGCACACTGAAGTGAAAGAATACATGGTTGAATATATGAAAAAGGTATTAGTAGCCACTGAGCGACTATTCACTTATCTATGAAGATTTAGTTTTAAGTTAGTATTAAGTTTCTTTTTTTTTTTCTTCCAGGGAATGATGCATCGAAACGTCCTAAAGTGAAGAAAGATAAATGCTTGTAGAGTGTTAGGTACCATATAAAAATAAAAAGGACTGCACCACAAGATAAATATAGTTATAAGTTTATGATACTTATGAATGTGATAGTGCGAAAGTGTGTGAAGAAGAAAATAGTTGCAGTACGCCACATATCATGACGCTGAACTAAGGTTGAACACTACCAAATAACCAAGGGGTCGAAACCAAACTACTGTGAGTGTCAATTACCCATGAAAGTGTCAAACACCTGAATCACACTGAAACTTATATTTGTTACTTATGTAAACACTGTTTTATACTCACTGTGCATAGCATTTGGTAGTGATGATACAACTCTGTATACCTCAGCACATGGAATGGATATCCCTTATACAATGAACATCACAAGTACATACTGAGCTGCACTTTTAAACACTGAATAAGTATTTGATACCATTGGTATCATCAGATTTGAATTGTGTTTATAAACAAGAAACTATTTTGTTCTTGGGAACACAGTTAAGACCAGTAACGAGACGTAACTGAGCACATAAATGCCTTTCTATGAAATTTTTCAACCCTGTACTGTGTCCTTCCTGGAGAATGCTAGAGAAGCGAGGCCATGCATAGTTATTTGAGCAGTGTGTAGTATCTATTCTGACAACTATTGTTTACTTCTATAATTCTTCTGAAATGATAAATAAGCTCTGATAAGAAGTCGCTGTAAATGAAATGAAATGTACGTCAATTTATGCCATAAAGGAAAACAGAATCTATTATTGTATGAATGTTACGTAAAGTATGCAAAACCAAAGATAGTAAAAAGTGTCCCCATATTGAAATTGAACAATGTAATGAAATTGTAATTTAACACAATGTACTAAAACAAAATAACAAGCAGACATAATGTATAGAAGCAATGATAATGGCTTGTCAGCAAATGAATAGGATAAGTGTATTTTTTAAATTGTATTTGTATTTGTATTTTTTTATGTTATGTATGTAGTATGTGGGAAGGGCTTTACAGAAACTTTACGTAATGTAACTGTATGAAAGACAGTTAAAAGCAAAGTGCAAAAACTTATGAAACCTGGCTGCAAAGTGTTAAGTGTGCCTGAGATGTACGTGGGTGTTGGCATGATAAACTAAAGATGGCAATACTTCGTTTAATGTGAATTTTCTGTGCTCGAAAACGTTGTAAAAACATGAATTTTCTGTGCTTAACAACGTCATAAAAACATGAATTTTCTGTGCACAACAACGTCATAAAAGCAGCAAGAAACTTACCTTGTCGATGGATGTCGGATGTACGGATGATGTCCCCACTGAATAAGTGAGAGCGATTAGGTGAAATAAATTCCTTGAGCCGCTGATATGGAAACCAGTTGTCATTTCATCACAGATTTCACAAAGGATCACGCCACTGAACACGAGCTTCATGAATTTGTGCAGTGAAAGCTACTGTAAACACATGACACTGACACTCTGGGCCTCGTATTGAATATGTGAGCATGAACTAGGACGGTAACGGATGTTGAGCTGTGCACACATGCTTTGCAAGCTAAACACTGGGCTGATACTGATTGACGACAATGGGACTATGCAGTTACAGGAAGCACTTTGCTATGAAAGAAAACTTTTTCGTATATGTTAAAAGAAGCTGACATGCCAATACAAATTGATAACCATAAGGATAACTCCAATGGCCGAAAATAAAGGCTGTGCCCATACAGGCCAGGATTATCAACCCTCAAAAAGGGAAATAAGCTTAGACACTGTGTACTTCCATTTGACTTTTATGGGAATGTAATAACTATAGCTCAACCATAATTTAGGTCCCACCAGTGAGTGAAGTGTAATCACAAGAGATATATATATACATTCGTTTCTGGATCCTAGACGTATAACTACAAATAAATAGTGCCAAATTGCTTTAATAGAGAACAATCTCACCATGGAAATATTTATGCAATCAGTAATATATAACAGATTTATGGAAATAGACAATTATTTTACGAAAATCGAGAATAGATTAGATAACATGCATAAGAAACTAAATGACTTCACTTCCCAACTTAACGGCAGAATGGACAGGTTGCTAAAAAATTAGATTTAAGATCCACTCACATTGCTGAACTGGAGGAAAGGCCAGGTATCGCAGAAGACATAGTATATGGCAAACTGGAACACGTACATAACTAAAATCTGACCTAGACATTTTCACACAAAGAATTCATATTTTACAGTAGGATTTACTGCACACTAAAGATGACTTATAGAAGTACACAAACAAGAATACTGACGTCATATCATCTATCAATAATGAATTAGAACCAAGATTACAAAAGCTAGAAGCTGAATGAGAAATCAGATTTAAGGAAAATAACAGCAAACTTAAAGAACCTTTTGAGAATAAATCCACATCTTCCATAACCACACTCATAGGTGACAGGCTGTCAACAATTAATAGTATTGATCAGTACTTAGGTACTATAAAAGATGTACCACAGATCAATAATATGGGACAAGAACTAACAAGAGAGGTTGTAGATCTGGTAATGATGAGTAAGATGGTAAGTAATGGTAGTGATGAAACTTCCTGGCAGACTAAAACTGTGTGCCCAACTGAGACTCGAACTTGGGACCTTTGCCTTTCGTGGGCAAGTGCTCTACCATCTGAGCTACCGAAGCAAGACTCACGTCCGATACTCTCAGCTTTTCTTCTGCCAGTACCTCGCCTCCTACCTTCTAAACTTTACAGAAGCTCTCCTGCAAACCTTGCAGAACTAGCACTCCTGAAAGAAAGGATACTGCGGAGACATGGCTTAGCCACAGCCCGGGGGATGTTTCCAGAATGAGATTTTCACTCTGCAGCGGAGTGTGCGCTGATATGAAACTTCCTGGCAGACTAAAACTGTGTGCCCAACCGAGACTCGAACTCGGGACCTTTGCCTCTCGCGGGCAAGTGTTCTACCATCTGAGCTACCAAAGCAAGAATCACGCCCGGTACTCACAGCTTTACTTCTGCCAGTACCTCGTCTCCTACCTTCCAAACTTTACAGAAGCTCTCCTGCGAACCATGCAGAACTAGCACTCCTGAAAGAAAGGATACTGCGGAGACACGGCTTAGCCACAGCCTGGGGGATGTTTCCAGAATGAGATTTTCACTCTGCAGTGGAGTGTGCGCAGATATGAAACTTCCTGGCAGACTAAAACTGTGTGCCCGACCGAGACTTGAACTCGGGACCTTTGCTTTCGCGGGCAAGTGCTCTACCATGGTAGTGATGATTTCAATACTTCATTAAGCAAAGGACTAAATCACAAGTTTCCTAAATTTGCATTAGGATAGATACACCCCATTTTATTTTTGAAATCATTTAAAGGTATGTTACCAGAAATGTGGACAGATTACAATAAAATAAGATTTGTCATACGACAGGTGAAGCTGCGCAATGGGGAATGCTACAATTGGAAAACTTTAGAACTTAGCAAGATTCTGAAATTGCTTTCAAATCAAAATACTAGTGTGAGGGGGTACAGAATAAGTTACACTTTGAACTGTTATGTTAAAAACTATACAATAATAATTCTTGAAATGGATGCAGGGATTTAATTGAGTGGCATATTAATACGACTAATTATTTAGAAGATCCCATAAGAGAGGAACATTTGTTAGAGGTAGTTATCAGTTGCCTCCCAAGGAGAATAAGGGACAAACTTTCGGGCAAAGATTTGAGCAATGTTAATAATTTATTACAATATTTATAACAGATAAACACCACTGAGAGCTAATCAGAGATATGGCAATAAAATAACAAAAGCAACAACGCTCACCAATGCAGCACAACGAATGGGCATTACAACAGAGGACAGTATGGACAAGAAAAAAATGACGCAAGTATTGTGTACAGAGGGTCCAGTGGTCAAGATAACAGAGCAGGACATAGGCACAGAAATTGTAATAATGATACAGAACACCAAGGTACAATATTTAACAATAATACTGTTAGCTTAAATACACTAACAGACACTCTCTTAGAAGAAAGATCACAACTGTTAAGCAACACATTAGACCAAAACTTAATGAAGTAGTCAGACATACACCGGTAAGTGTAGTTCTAGATTCTGGCAGTGATATTTGTGTAGAAGGCTATTGGTTTTTAACACAAAGCCATATGTTACATACGTTTCCAGGACTGCCAGTAACAGGAGTTAAAATCCCAGGGATAACAGGAATGACAAGCAAATCAATTTGCGAAGAATTGTTGATTACCTTTGGATTGAGTGGATATCCAAATAAGTATCCAATGTGTGTGGTCACAGGGTTAAATACACCAATTGTTCTTGGAACAGACTGGCTTACAAAACAAAAGGTACAAGGTAAAAACACAGTCACATTACAGTTTGATCGAGTGACTACTCAAGAGCTGTATCTTACATCAGTAGTTGAAACTAACAAAGACAACGATGATGACAGAAAATTATATGATTACATGCCACCAATAAATCATGAGGACATAGTTAACAACATAAATAAATCAGTAAATTTCAACACAAGTGAGAAAGAGCAGATGGCTTCTTTATTAAGTTGTCACATAGATGTTTTTTTCAATGAGACCACGAATTATAAGAGACTTTGCTCTTACCATAAAGATTGAGCCACACAATCCATTCTATATAAGACCATATCCAATACCTGTTTCTAGGAAAAGTTAGTCCGAAAAGAAATTGACGGACTGATTAATTGTAATATCACTGAATCTTCTGATAGCTGCTGTAACAATTCCTTAGTTGCAATCAAAAAATTCAACTGAAATGTGAGACTAGTATTAGATGCAAGTGGTGTTAATAAAGTAATTGAACCTGGAAGAAACAGACTACCTATAATAGAAGAAATGTTAATTAAATTTACTGGAGCAAGATATGTCAGCACAATGGATCTCACTACTGAATATTAGCATATACAACTTTATAAAGACTGTAGAAAATACACAGCTTTTCTATTTGAAGGACAATCATACCAATTTGAGGTATTATATTTCAGATTGGACATTTCGACTTTTCCTGTGAAACTTGCACCTGCCCACAAAAGGGAAAGGTCCCGGGTTCAGGTCCTTCTCCAGCATGCAGTTTTAATCTGCCAGAAAGTTTTATATCAGTGAAAACTCTATTGCAGAGTGACAAATTTATTCTGGAAACAATTCCTGCACTATCTCCACGAGATCCTTTCTTCCTGGAGTGCTAGTTCTGCAGGCTTTGCAGGAGAACTTCAGTGAAGTTTTGAATGCTGGAGATGAGGTACTGTCAAAAGTAAAGCTATGAGGATGGGTTGCGAGTCATGCTTGGTGTGGCTGACCAAAAGTCTGACAAGTATTCCTGCCCTCACATTCCCATGCAGTCCAAAACTGGGCCACTGTCACATCTGAATGCCCCTCATATCTGGATACTGCATGATTCAAATAATCAGCCAAAGGGAAACTGACAATGAGGCCACTTTCGACTCTGTCAGATGCTGATAACACTGCCTCATCCAAGTATGAGATGTCACTGTGTCCTTCACTAGGATGACATAACATCAAGTGCTGTTCACACCTATGCCTAGTAGGCATGTTAACGTCATTAAACATTATCACTAGTGCCTTTGGTAGCTGTTCTACCGGTCACAGAGACCTGCAAGTCTTAATTATTTGCACACCTGCTGATGGTGTGCGCTTGTACAAAGTTACATTAACATCTGACCATGTTTTCTTTGTGCTTTGTTTCCAAGGTTTTGGAACACTCATTCTTTAGCAGTTAATTATCCAATATCAATTTTAATTTCTGGAACTGGTTTACATAAATGCGTCATGTTGAGAAAGCCAGCTGCAGCAGGCAGATAGCTCAGCTGTTAGGAACATTGCTGCTCATGTTTTCTGATCTGTGTGAACACTTCTAAGCTGCTTAAAGGAATAACAATTCCAACAGTTTACAATCATTAACAAATCAGTATCTCATCCCCTACTTTCCAAAATATCACAGAAGTTCTCCTGTGAAACTTGCAAGACTAGCACAAGCTGTGAGGATGGATCATAAATTGTGCTTGGGTAAAGCAGACGCTGCACATCTACCCGCTAAAGATAAAGGTCCTGAGTTCACGTCTCAGTCTGGCACACAGTTTTAAACCACCACATGAAGTTTCGTGCTCATTTCCCTCTAGAAATCAATAAGCAAGCTCAGAGTTGGGTGTTAGGGAGATCCCACAAGATGGGATAGTAATATTTGAAGGAGTGTAATATTTGTAATATTTGAAGGAGTGATAACGTAATGAGAAAGACACTCTTAGTAGGATGTTTGAGCAAAAAGAGGTAGCGGACTTCTAGCACCCGCAATCAACCACTTTTGATACTTACTGATTTGCCCCATTTACTCAAAGGGCTTATGGAATACCAGGTTGTTGTCGTCTTCAGTCCTGAGACTGGTTTGATGCAGCTCTCCATGCTACTCTATCCTGTGCAAGCTGCTTCATCTCCCAGTACTTACTGCAACCTACATCCTTCTGAATCTGCTTAGTGTATTCATCTCTTGGTCTCCCTCTACGATATTTACCCTCCACGCTGCCCTCCAATGCTAAATTTGTGATCCCTTGATGCCTCAGAACATGTCCTACCAACCGATCTCTTCTTCTTGTCAAGTTGTGCCACAAACTCCTCTTCTCCCCAATTCTATTCAATGCCTCCTCATTACTTATGTGATCTACCCATCTAATCTTCAGCACTCTTCTGTAGTACCACATTTCGAAAGCTTCTATTCTCTACTTGTCCAAACTATTTACCGTCCATGTTTCACTTCCATACATGGCTACACTCCATACAAATACTTTCAGAAACGACTTCCTGACACTTAAAGCTATACTCAATGTTAACAAATTTCTCTTTTTCAGAAACGCTTTCCTTGCCATCGCCAGTCTACATTTTATATCATCTCTACTTCGACAATCATCAGTTTTTTTGCTCCCCAAATAGCAAAACTCCTTTGCTACTTTAATTGTCTCATTTCCTAATCTAATTCCCTCAGCATCACCCAACTTAATTCAAATACATTCCATTATCCTCGTTTTGCTTTTGTTGATGTTCATCTTCTATCCTCCTTTCAAGGCATTGTCCATTCCGTTCAACTGCTCTTCCAAGTCCTTTGCTGTCTCTGACAGAATTACAATGTCATCGGCGAACCTCAAAGTTTTTATTTCTTCTCCATGGACTTTAATACCTACTCCGAATTTTTCTTTTGTTTCCTTTACTGCTTGCTCAATATACAGATTGAATAACATCGGGGACAGGCCACAACCCTGTCTCACTCCCTTCACAACCGCTGCTTCCCTTTCATGCCCCTCGACTCTTATAACTGCCATCTGGTTTCTGTACAAATTGTAAATAGCCTTTCGCTCCATATATTTTACCCCTGCCAACTTTAGAATTTGAACGAGAGTATTCCAGTCAACATTGCCAAAAGCTTTCTCTAAGTCTACAAATGCTAGAAACGTAGGTTTGCCTTTCCTTAATCTATTTTCTAAGATAAGTCGTAGGGTCAGTATTGCCTCACGTGTTCCAACATTTCTGCGGAATCCAAACTGATCTTCGCCGAGGTCGGCTTCTACCAGTTTTCCCATTCGTCTGTAAAGAATTCGCATTAGTATTTTGCAGCTGTGACTTATTACAGCTCTTTCAGTGCTCTTTCAAACTCTTCACGCAGTATCGTATCTCCCATTTCATCTTCATCTACATCCTCTTCCATTTCCATAATATTGTCCTCAAGTACATCGCCCTTGTATAGAACCTCTGTATACTCCTTCCACCTTTCTGCTTTCCCTTCTTTGCTTAGAACTGGGTTTCTATCTGAGCTCTTGATATTCATACAAGTGGTTCTCTTTTCTCCAAATGTCTCTTTAATTTTCTTGTAGGCAGTATCTATCTTACCCCTAGTGAAATAAGCCTCTACATCCTTACATTTGTCCTCTAGCCATCCCTGCTTAGCCATTTTGCACTTCCTGTCGATCTCATTTTTGAGACGTTTGTATTCATTTTTGCCTGCTTCATTTACTGCATTTTTATATTTTCTCCTTCCATCAATTAAATTCAATATTTCTTCTGTTACCCAAGGATTTCTAATAGCCCTCGTCTTTTTACCTACTTGATCCTCTGCTGCCTTCACTACTTCATCCCTCAAAGCTACCCATTCTTCTTCTACTGTATTTCTTTCCCCCATTCCTGTCAGTTGTTCCCTTATGCTCTCCCTGAAACTCTGTACAACCTCTGGTTCTTTCAGTTTATCCAGGTCCCATCTCCTTAAATTCCCACCTTTTTGCAGTTTCTTCAGTTTTAATCTACAGGTCATAACCAATAATTTCTGGTCAGAGTCCACATCTGCCCCTGGAAATGTCTTACAATTTAAAACCTGGTTCCTAAATCTCTGTCTTACCATTATATAATCTATCTGATACCGTCTAGTATCTCCAGGATTCTTCCATGTATACAACCTTCTTTTATGATTCTTGAACCAAGTGATAGCTATGATTAAGTTATGCTCTGTGCAAAATTCTACCAGACGGCTTCCTCTTTCATTTCTCTCCCCCAATCCATATTCACCCACTATGTTTCCTTCTCTCCCTTTTCCTACTCTCTAATTCCAGTCACCCATGACTATTAAATTTTCGTCTCCCATCACTACCAAGAAAATGACCCAAATATTTGTATCATTAAAGAAAGGTTGAAAAAAGGCAAAGTAGGCCTACTGAAGTCCTATTTTCTAAAGCGTAACATTTTATGTTGCAACATATATTGTGGTTCCTCACAAATTAAACCACATGCTAGTTTCATGCCTCACCATTTGGGGGACATCGCATTGCAGCACACAAAAGTTGCAGCGAAATCAAATCCGCACAGAAACTGAAAGTGGGGTTACTGCCAAGTAAACAATTAGAAAATGTCGTTGATAAAACATATACTGATTTTGTATACCTGCTTTCAAGATCCAAAGATGGTAATTGTTACATTTTAAGTTAAGTTGACACATTTTCACATTTCACTTGGTTTTATCATAGATGTGTGGCCACATCGAAGTCTATACATAATTTAAATGTTGCATAGCATACTTGTGATGCATGGTCCTGTGAGGGCACTGGTCACAGGTAAAGTACGTACTTATCCTCTCATGTATTTAGGAATTTTTACCCTGATATCACTATCGTAATGGGACTGCTCAATATACCTATTTTTCCATCAAGTATCGGAGAACCCAATATATTATAATTCAGAACACAATTCAAAGAGACTGAAAATGACAATTATATATTTTCTATAATTTTGATGTAAATGAACACTGATGAAGCTTAAAATTGATATCAAGGTTAACTATTTTAAGAGAAATGCAATTACTTTTACACTTCTCATGTACTTCACAGTTTTCTTCATTTGTGAAGTTGAGAATATCTAGATGTAGTACTTTAATCATACATACTTAATTGTTTTCCATAAATATTCAGAAAGGTAAAACCAATAAAAGACTGTATTTCTTTTTGCTTTCTGTAAATATTTATCAATTGTTATTCTTTGGTCACGAACTTCTATTATATTGACCTTGTAAACACATCTTTGTACTGAAACTGTTACATTACTGTTCTTGTCCACAAGGACACAGTGAGTGTGTTTCATTTTGGTTGGAGACAGCTGGAAGTTGTCAGTTGTAAGGCACTTCTTATTGTGAGATGCAACAAATTGGTTCCCTATGGTTACTGCAAGACGAAAGGAGTTTGTTAACATGGTGGAAGCTGCAAAATGTGAAATAACTTCATTCTGAAGAGAAGTTACATTCCTGTTTCACAGTGCTGGATGTATGGACAAACCCAACCCAGACACCTCTTTGCAGCTACTGCATGGAGGAGTCATCAAAGTACATCTACTGTGCCAAGAAAGAGAAGAACCAACAACAAATGGTGAGAACTAAGTTAAGAGAAACATTTTTTTCATTGATTCTCCCTCTCTCGACTTCACATTACAAATAGCTGAAGACTCCTAATGTCCAATAAACACTCATTGATTACATAAATTCACCTACATCTTCACCACTATTCTCAAATCACATTCAAGTGCCTGGCAAAGGGTGCATCAGACCACCTTCACACTAATTCTCTATTATGCTACTCTCGAACAGTACATGGAAGAAATGAACACCTATATCTTTCTATGTGAGCTCTGATTTCCCTTATTTTATTGTGACGATCATTTCCCCCATGTAGGTTCGCACAACAAAATATTTTCACATTTGGAGGAGAAAGTTGGTGATTGAAATTTCATGAGAAGATCCTGCTGCAATGAAAAACACCTTTGTTTTAATGATTTTCACCCCAAATCCTGTATCACGTCTGTGACGCTCCCTCAACTATTTCATGATTATACGAAAAGTGCTACCCTTCCTTGAATTTTCTCAATATACCTCATAAGGATCCCACACAGTGCAGCAGTGCTCCAAGCGAGGATGGACAAGCATAGTGTAGGCAATCTCCTTAGTAAATCTGTTGCGCCTTCTCAATGTTTTGCCAGTAAAACACAGTCTTTTGATTCACCTTCCCCACATCATTTTCTGTGAGTTCTTTCCAATTTAAATTGTTTGCAATTGGATTTTCTAGGCATTTAGTTGAATTTACAGTCTTTAGATTTAATTGAGTTATCGTGTACCTGTAGTTTAAAGGATTCCTTTTAGTACTCATGTGGATGACCTCACACTTTACATTATTTAGGGTCAATTGCCAATTTTACACAATACAGATATCTTATCTAAATCATTTTGCAATGGTTTTGATGTTCTGTTGATTTGACTAGATGATAAACGACAGCATCATCTGCAAACAACCCAAGACGGCTGCTCGGATTGTCTCCTAAACCATTTATACTAAAAAGGAACAGCAGAAGGCCTAAACACTACCTTGGGGAATGCCAGAAATCGCTTGTGCTTTACTTGATGACTTTCCATATATTACTATGAACTGTGACCTCTCTGACAGGATGTCACAAGTCCAGTCACATAACTGAGATGATTTCCATGAGCACACAGTTTGATTACATGCTGTTGTGAGGTATGGTGTCGAAATCCTTCTGGAAATCTAGAAATATGGAATCGATTTAAATAGTCAACAAAATTTCAATTAGACCTTGGTACTCTTAATGGTTCTAAAGAGAGTAGATGGGTCAGAATCAAGCGTTTAGCCAGGATTTCAGTACTGTATGTTAGTTGATGCACAAATAAATCTTTTTCAAACAAAGGACAAGTAACACACTAATGGATGTGGCAATACAGGAAATGGTGAAATTAACGACAACAGTGTACATGGACATACCAAGATGAGTAATGACTTTTATTTTATTTTTATTTTTAATTTTTTTTATATCATGTTCATGTGCAAGACATTTAACAAAATTACTATTTTTGGGCCAAAAGTTGAACCACAACACGTGGGGCACAGCGAGGAAGTGTTGGCTAGGGGAGACTTATAAGTAACAATTAAAAATGAAAATGAATCACCTGAACCAGGAAGAGGACGATTCAAAAATGAAAAGAATTGTTTTATTAATAGGTCAATCAATTCAAATTGGAATTTTAAATTGGTGAGCCAATCATTACAAGACATGTAATATAATGTAAAACTGGAAAATGATGAACACTTAAATACAAGAACTTCGAATTTAGAACAGAAAGACAAAAAAAGTTTCACACCCTTAAGAATCGATGGACAGAACACTTTCTGGTGTTGTATGTTGTGTTAATATAATACACTCAGATACTCAAAAACTAAGGGAAATGTTGGTGGTGTAGAAATAAATGTCTTGAGAGTACAATAAAAAGTGAGAGAAACAGAATCTAGTCTCAGTTGCAGAATCAAACAAGTGAAAGACAAAATTGGTTACGATAGGGGAAAAAACAAAAGTGGTTTCAAAAATATTCATATAGATATTTTTTAAATGTTGACAAGAGTCTAAAAATCTTATTTCTGGTACTGAAACAAACGTACATATGAAACTGACAGCTACAGAAAGCAATTTTAACAAGTGTGTGCATGTTGAAAATGTTGTTGTTGTTGCTGTTGCGGTCTTCAGTCCTGAGACTGGTTTGATGCAGCTCTCCATGCTACTCTATCCTGTGCATGCTTCTTCATCTCCCAGCACCTACTGCAACCTACATCCTTCTGAATCTGCTTAGTGTATTCATCTCTTGGTCTCCCCCTACGATTTTTACCCTCCACGCTGCCCTCCAATACTAAATTTGTCATCCCTTGATGCCTCAGAACATGTCCTACCAACCGATCCCTTCTTCTAGTCAAGTTGTGCCACAAACTCCTCTTCTCCCAATCCTATTCAGTACCTCCTCATTAGTTATGTGATCTACCCATCTAATCTTCAGCATTCTTCTGTAGCACCACATTTCGAAAGCTTCTATTCTCTTCTTGTCCAAACTATTTACCGTCCATGTTTCACTTCCATACATGGCTACACTCCATACAAATACTTTCAGAAACGACTTCCTGACACTTAAAGCTATACTCGATGTTAACAAATTTCTCTTCTTCAGAAACGCTTTCCTTGCCATCGCCAGTCTACATTTTATATCCTCTCTACTTCGACCATCATCAGTTATTTTGCTCCCCAAATAGCAAAACTCCTTTACTACTTTAACTGTCTCATTTCCTAATCTAATACCCTCAACATCACCCGACTTAATTCGACTACATTCCATTATCCTCGTTTTGCTTTTGTCGATGTTCATCTTATATCCTCCCTTCAAGACACCATCCATTCCGTTCAACTGCTCTTCCAAGTCCTTTCCTGTCTGTGACAGAATTACAATGTCATCGGCGAACCTCAAAGTTTTTATTTCTTCTCCATGGATTTTAATACCTACTCCGAATTTTTCTTTTGTTACCTTTACTGCTTGCTCAATATACAGATTGAATAACATCGGGGACAGACCACAACCCTGTCTCACTCCCTTCACAACCGCTGCTTCCCTTTCATGCCCCTCGACTCTTATAACTGCCATCTGGTTTCTGTACAAATTGTAAATAGCCTTTCGCTCCCTGTATTTTACCCCTGCCACCTTTAGAATTTGAACGAGAGTATTCCAGTCAACATTGCCAAAAGCTTTCTCTAAGTCTACAAATGCTAGAAACGTAGGTTTGCCTTTCCTTAATCTTTCTTCTAAGATAAGTCGTAAGGTCAGTATTGCCTCATGTGTTCCAATATTTATGTTGTTGTTGTTGTTGTTGTCTTCAGTCCTGAGACTGGTTTCATGCAGCTCTCCATGCTACTCTATCCTGTGCAAGCTTCTTCATCTCCCAGTACCTACTGCAACCTACATCCTTCTGAATCTGCTTAGTTTATTCATCTCTTGGTCTCCCCCTACGATTTTTACCCTCCACGCTGCCTTCCAATACTAAATTGGTGATCCCTTGATGCCTCAGAACATGTCCTACCAACCGATCCCTTCTTCTGGTCAAGTTGTGCCACAAACTTCTCTTCTCCCCAATCCTATTCAATACTTCCTCATTAGTTATGTGATCTACCCATCTAATCTTCAGCATTCTTCTGTAGCACCACATTTCAAAAGCCTCTATTCTCTTCTTGTCCAAACTATTTACCGTCCATGTTTCACTTCCATACATGGCTACACTCCATACAAAACAGTATTTATACGGAATCCAAACTGATCTTCCCCGAGGTCGGCTTCTACTAGTTTTTCCATTCGTCTGTAAAGAATTCGTGTTAGTATTTTGCAGCTGTGGTTTATTAAACTGATTATTCGGTAATTCTCACATCTGTCAACACCTGCTTTCTTTGGGATTGGAATTATTACATTCTTCTGTCTCATACATCTTGCTCACCAGATGGTAGAGTTTTGTCAGGACTGGCTCTCCCAAGGCCGTCAGTAGTTCCAATGGAATGTTGTCTACTCCGGGGGCCTTGTTTCGACTCAGGTTTTTCAGTGCTCTGTCAAACTCTTCACGCAGTATCGTACGAGGGCAGTTCAATAAGTAATGCAACACTTTTTTTTCTCGGCCAATTTTGGTTGAAAAAACCGGAAATTTCTTGTGGAATATTTTCAAACATTCCCGCTTCATCTCGTATAGTTTCATTGACTTCCGACAGGTGGCAGCGCTGTACGGAGCTGTTAAAATGGCGTCTGTAATGGATGTGCGTTGCAAACAACGGGCAGTGATCGAGTTTCTATTGGCGGAAAACCAGGGCATCTCAGATATTCATAGGCGCTTGCAAAATGTCTACGGTGATCTGGCAGTGGACAAAAGCACGGTGAGTCATTGGGCAAAGCGTGTGTCATCATCGCCGCAAGGTCAAGCAAGACTGTCTGATCTCCCGCGTGCAGGCCGGCCGTACACACAGCTGTGACTCCCGCAATGGCGGAGCATGCGAACACACTCGTTCGAGATGATCGACGGATCACCATCAAACAACTCAGTGCTCAACTTGACATCTCTGTTGGTAGTGCTGTCACAATTGTTCACCAGTTGGGATATTCAAAGGTTTGTTCCCGCTGGGTCCCTCGTTGTCTAACCGAACACCATAAAGAGCAAAGGAGAACCATCTGTGCGGAATTGCTTGCTCGTCATGTGGCTGAGGGTGACAATTTCTTGTCAAAGATTGTTACAGGCGATGAAACATGGGTTCATCACTTCGAACCTGAAACAAAACGGCAATCAATGGAGTGGCGCCACACTCACTCCCCTACCAAGAAAAAGTTTAAAGCCATACCCTCAGCCGGTAAAGTCATGGTTACAGTCTTCTGAGATGCTGAAGGGGTTATTCTGTTCAATGTCCTTCCTCATGGTCAAACGATCAACTCTGAAGTGTATTGTGCTACTCTTCAGAAACTGAAGAAACGACTTCAGCGTGTTCGTAGGCACAAAAATCTGAACGAACTTCTCCTTCTTCATGACAACGCAAGACCTCACACAAGTCTTCGCAACCGAGAGGAGCTCACAAAACTTCAGTGGACCGTTCTTCCTCATGCACCCTACAGCCCCCATCTCGCACCATCGGATTTCCATATGTTTGGCCCAATGAAGGACGCGTGGGAGGCACTACGCGGATGATGAAGAAGTTATTGATGCAGTACAACATTGGCTCGGACATCGACCAGTGGAATGGTACCGTGCAGGCATACAGGCCTTCATTTCAAGGTGGCGTAAGGCTGTAGCATTGAATGGAGATTACGTTGAAAAATAGTGTTGTGTAGCTAAAAGATTGGGGAATAACCTGGTGTATTTCAATGCTGAATAAAACAACCCCTGTTTCAGAAAAAAAATGTGTTGCATTACTTATTGAACTACCCTCGTATCTCCCATTTCATCATCATCTACATCCTCTTCCATTTCCATAATATTGTCCTCAAGTGCATTGCCCTTGTATAGACCCTCTGTATACTCCTTCCACCTTTCTGCTTTCCCTTCTTTGCTTAGAACTGGGTTTCCATCTGAGCTCTTGATGTTCATACAAGTGGTTCTCTTATCTCCAAAGGTCTCTTTAATTTTCCTGTAGGCAGTATCTATCTTACCCCTAGTGAGATAAGCCTCTACATCCTTACATTTGTCCTCTAGCCATCCCTGCTTAGCCATTTTGCACTTCCTGTCGATCTCATTTTTGAGACATTTGTATTCATTTTTGCCTGCTTCATTTACTGCATTTTTATATTTTCTCCTTCCATCAATTAAATTCAATATTTCTTCTGTTACCCAAGGATTTCTAATAGCCCTCGTCTTTTTACCTACTTGATCCTCTGCTGCCTTCACTACTTCATCCCTCAAAGCTACCCATTCTTCTTCTACTGTATTTCTTTCCCCCATTCCTGTCAGTTGTTCCCTTATGCTCTCCCTGAAACTCTGTACAACCTCTGGTTCTTTCAGTTTATCCAGGTCCCATCTCCTTAAATTCCCACCTTTTTGCAGTTTCTTCAGTTTTAATCTACAGGTCATAACCAATAATTTCTGGTCAGAGTCCACATCTGCCCCTGGAAATGTCTTACAATTTAAAACCTGGTTCCTAAATCTCTGTCTTACCATTATATTATCTATCTGATACCTTTTAGTATCTCAAGGGTTCTTCCATGTATACAACCTTCTATCATGATTCTTAAACCAAGTGTTAGCTATGATTAAGTTGTGCTCTGTGCAAAATTCTACCAGGCGGCTTCCTCTTTAATTTCTTAGCCCCAATCCATATTCACCTACTACGTTTCCTTCTCTCCCTTTTCCTACACTCGAATTCCAGTCACCCATGACTATTAAATTTTCGTCTCCCTTCACTTTCTGAATAATTTCTTTTATTTCATCATACATTTCTTCAATTTCTTCGTCATCTGCAGAGCTAGTTGGCATATAAACTTGTACTACTGTAGTAGGTGTGGGCTTCGTATCTATCTTGGCCACAATAATGCGTTCACTATGCTGTTTGTAGTAGCTTACCCGCATTCCTATTTTCCTATTCATTATTAAACCTACTCCTGCATTACCCCTATTTGACTTTGTGTTTATAACCCTGTAGTCACCTGACCAGAAGTCTTGTTCCTCCTGCCACCGAACTTCACTAATTCCCACTATATCTAACTTTAACCTATCCATTTCCCTTTTTCAATTTTCTAACCTACCTGCCCGATTAAGGGATCTGACATTCCACGCTCCGATCCGTAGAACGCCAGTTTTCTTTCTCCTGATAACGACATCCTCTTGAGTAGTCCCCTCCCGGAGATCCGAATGGGGGCCTATTTTACCTCCGGAATATTTTACCCAAGAGGACGCCATCATCATTTAATCATACAGTAAAGCTGCATGCCCTCGGGAAAAATTACGGCTGTAGTTTCCCCTTGCTTTCAGCCGTTCGCAGTACCAGCACAGCAAGGCCGTTTTGGTTATTGTTACAAGGCCAGATCAGTCAAATCATCCAGACTGTTGCCCTTGCAACTACTAAAAAGGCTGCTGCCCCTCTTCAGGAACCACACATTTGTCTGGCCTCTCAATAGATACCCCTCCGTTGCGGTTGTACCTACGGTACGGCTATCTGTATCGCTGAGGCACGCAAGCCTCCCCACCAACGGCAAGGTCCATGGTTCACGGGGGGATGTTGAAAATAACAATGTAAATAAATCACAATTTGATTTTTGTAGTTGAAGTAGAATGTGTTGACAGAATGAAATATGTGCCTGATGTAAAACATGAAACTTTACTTGAACTGTACAATGAAAACATACTTTCAAACTCCATTTCTGAAAACTGTATGAAACCCATCACTTGCAAGCGATCTGTGTTGGGACACATGCCTGAAATGTTCAAAAATATCTTTTCCTGAAAAATTATTATGAATTTTGCAATTGGTTACAGCTTAATTGGTGGACAATTTATCAAAACAAGTTTTGTTATCAGTTTATAAACAATAGCCTGCAAATTTGTGGCAGTGCTGTAGACATCATATTTACAACATCCAGTTCTCACATAAAAATTTACAACTCAAACACACAAATTTCAGTGTCTGATCAAACATTTTGCAAACATTTTGAAGCATCACCATAATAATGTTAATACACAGATCATAGTTTAATTCTGATGAAATATTTTGAAATTTTAATCTTTTAGCTGCATTATACGAAAGAATGCCATCATGTGAAAGCAAAATCATGCTAGTTAGTGGTCAGAAAGTACACAGTTTTGGTTTACCAGTAGACTTTATGCATGGGTACAGAAAGTGTGATGAAAGAAATATTTCTGGATTTGACTTTGAAATGGAAAAATTACTACAGGATGTAGTAGTTGAACGGCTCAGGAAGCCACCCCATAAATTGTATAATACTGAAAGCATAAAGATGCAAACTGTGTTCATGAAAGAAAAGTTAATTGCCTTATTATTTACAAATGAAGGAGATGACTCACAGAAAGGCAAAAGCACTGTGTTGTCTATAGGTACACAAACAAGAGTTACAGAACTTTGCAAGCTTTTGGAATGAAATTCCTTTTTCGAGCTATAGGAGAAACATGAACACACACACACACACACACACACACACACTGTACATTGTGTGCAGTCAACTGCCAGCTCTTTCTTGGCCCTGGCCCACGATACGTGTACTGGGGTGAGGTGGGGGTGCTGGGTGGGTTGGGGTGAGGGGATGGAGAGAAGTGGGAGGCGGGGGGTGGGGGTAAGCATCTAGCAGCTCATGGGATTGTGGGGAGCCATCTGTGGGTCATCTGGGAGTGCAGGTAGAGGGTGTGGCATACAGATGGACACATGATTTCACAGACTGTGACATAGATGGTAGCACACAACTAGCTGACACGAACTGGGCAGGGATACTGGGACAGGGGTTGGTGTACACACACATACACACACACACACACACACACACACACACACACACACACACACATTAACTATTGGGTGGGAGGACAGCGAGATACCTTAGGTTTAAGTCCAGGGAGGTTACAGGAGCAAAGGAAGTGCTGTAAGGATGGCTCCCACCTGTGCAGCTCAGAACAGCTGCTGGTGGTGGTGGTGGAGCTGGTGGTGGAGATGGTCCAGATGGCATGGGTTCTGAAGCAGCCACTGAAATCTCGCAAGTTGTGCTCTGCTGCATGTTGCTCCACTGGGTGCTCCACCTTGTTTTTGGTAACAGTTTGGCAGTGGCCATTCATTCTGATTGACAGCTGGTTGGTTGTCATACCACTGTAAAATGCTGTTCAGTGGTTGCAGCAGAGCTGGTATATAGCATGGCTGTTCTCAAAGGTGGCCCGGCCTCTGATGGGTTAGGATGAGCTCGACACAGGGCTGGAGTAGGAGGTGCAGGATGGGTGGATTGGGCAGGTCTTGCATCTGGGTCTTCCACAAGGGTATGATCTCTCTCGCAGGGGAATCTGGATGGAAGTGGCATACGGGTGGACATGGATGTTATGCAAGTTGGGTGGGTGGGGGAACACCATTTTGGGAGGGGATGGAAATATCTTGGGTAGGATGTCTCTCATTTCAGGGCACGATGATAGATAATCAAAGCACTGATGAAGTATGTGGTTCAGCTGCTCCAGTTCCAAATGATTTTGTGTGACAAGAGGGGTGCTTCTTTGTGGTCGAGTCTTGGGATGTATGTGGGGATCAGGTGAGTGTGGGGATATGGCATGGGAGATCTGTCTGTGTATTAGGTCTGGAGGGTACCGACTGCCTGCAAAGGCCTTCGTGAGGCCTTCAGCGCACTCTGCAAGCGAGCTCTCATCACTGCAGGTGCATCTGCCACATGTGGCTAGGCTTTATGGGAAGGGTTTTTTGGTGTGGAAGGGCTGGCAGCTGTCAAAGTGCAGGTACTGTTGGGGATTGGTGGGTACGATGGGAACCAAGGGGTGGATGGAGCCATCTGAGAGGAGGAGGGTGACATCTAAAAAGGTGGCACAATGGGTGGAGGAGGACCAGGTGAAGTGGATGGGAGAGAAGGTGCTGAAATTAAGGAGGAATTAGGATAAGGTGTCCTGGCCTTGGGTCGAGATTATAGAGATGTCGTCAATAAACCTGAACCGTAGCAGGGGTTTGGGGTTTTGGGACCCTAGGAATGTTTCCTCTAGGTGGCCCATGAAGAGTTTGGCATAGCAGGGTGCTATGTGGGTGCCCAGGTCTGTGCCATGAATTTGTTTGGACACCTTCCCTTCAAAGGTGGAACACTTATGGGTTAGGATATAGCTGGTTAGGTGTACAAGAAATCAAGTGGTGGGTTTGGAATCTGTAAGGTGTTGGGAGAGGCAGTGTTCAATCACGGCATGGTCATAGGCAAGACAGACGTTGGTGTACAAGGAGGTTGCATCTACAGTGACAAGTAGGGATCCAGAAGGTACGGGTGTGGGGATAATGGAGAGCCAGTGCAGGAAGTGGTTGATACCTTTAATGTGGAGGGCTAGGTTTTGGACAATTGGTTGCAGATGTTGCTCAACAAGAGCCGAGATTCTTCTGGTGGGGGTACTGTAGCCAGCCATAATGGGGAACTCAGGATTGTTAGATTAGTGGATTTTGAGGAGTACGTAGAAGGTGGTGTGCGGACTGTTATTGGGGTGAGTAGGGAGATGGATTCAGGGGAGAGATTCTGGGAAGGACCTACAGATTTCAGCAGGAATTCATGTCAGCTAGTTGTATGCTACCATCTCGTGCCCCAGTTTGTGAAATCGCATGCCCAGCCGTGTGCCACCTGTCCCCTCTACCTGCACCCCTAGCTAGCTCACAGATGGCTCCCAACTCTCCCACAAGCTGCTTCCCCTCAACCCCCTCCCTGCCTCTCATTTGTCTCCATCCCTCACCCCACCCCACCCTGTACCCCTGCTTCACCCCCATGCACTCACCATGGCCCAGGGAAGATCTGGCAATTGACTCAGCACAATGTAGGAAGACAGGCGTGTACGTGTGTGTGTGTGTGTGTGTGTGTGTGTGTGTGTGTGTGTGTGTGTGTGTGCGTGTGTGTGTGTGTGTGTGTGTGTGTGTGTTTCTCCCACAAGCCTGAAAAAGGAATTTAATTCCAAAAGCTAGTAGAGCTCTGTACGATTTGTTTGTGTACCTATCGATGACGTAGCACTTTCGCCTTTCAGTGAGTCATCTCCTTTATTCCTAAATAACTTGTAATTCTTAACCAGAACTTGCCATACAATTTTACTCTTACTTTACTTTATTTGCAATGTGGACTTTGAATATTTTGACTATGATGTAAGCAATATTAGCATGCATATTACACAGTGCACATAATAATTTTTCTAACTACAATCTAATGATTTATTACTGTGTCTTGTTGGAGCTGATTAGAGATTTTGTAGTTGTCAAATATTTAATGTTTTTCTGTCTTATTTAATAATTCTCAGAAATTTTCAAATAATTTCTTGTATTACTCAAATATTGAAAGATGCATTAAAAAATTATCCAATTATGTACATGCATGTAATTACTATTATTTTCATTATTTTGTTGCACTAAGTCAGTTTTGTATGGAAATGTAAATGAATCACCCAGAAGAATACAGACTTAATAATATATCATGTGTTTAGCAAGCACGGAGCCTCGAACTGTTGTAGTACTTTTTCCTCCGTGTTTTTTGTGCTCCATCCTCTTTTTCTATCTTTAACTCTATCAGTGCTCTCTATTCCTATCTGTACTCACTCTCTCTTCCATATGATGTACCTTTGTAGGTACTAAAACTAAACTCCATCCAATCAGGCCTTGGAAGTTCCAACTCAGCAGTAAAAATAAGTGGCTGTTGGATTTGAATGAATTTTTCTTTGAAGCACAACTAATAATTTATGAATGATGTTAAATATGCTATTTAAGAAAATGCATTTACTAAAAATCTTGTCCTGGTTACTTAAAAGGTATATGAGTACGGAAACTCATGTGCATAATCAGTGGAAACTTTTAGGTCATTTTGAAGATGAAGCAGACTTTGCACAATGTAGATTAAGGTCAGCATTTGAATAATTATTATTTTGGAAGAACTGAATCTTGTTATGACAATATTATGGAAAGGTCAGATTGCTACTCACCACATAGTGGAGATGTTGAGTCACAGACAGACCCAACGAAAAGACTGCTAAGTACGTAAGCTTCAGCCAAAAGGTCTTCTTCTGAATTAGACCAACACACACACACACACACACACACACACACACACACACACACACACACGCACGCAAATGGAACTCACACAAACATGACCACATTCTCTGGTTGCCAACACCAGAGTGTGAGCAACAGCACTTGATGGAAGCAGCAATCTGGGTGGTGGGATAAGGAGAAGGCTGGGTCACGGAGGGGGAGGGATATCAGAGTAGAGGTGGGGGATGGTAAAGTGCTACTTTTGAGAGCAAACAGGGATGAAATGCAAGAGGGTAGGGCTGCTGGGAGGTTAGACAGAGGACAGGTAGAGGAAGGGGAGGGGGAGAGAGTGGGAAAGAAGAGAAGAAAAAAAGACTGTGGGTGCACTGGTGGAATAGAAGGCTGTGTAGAGCTGGCATGGGAACAGGCCAGAGGATGGGTGGTTGGAGGACAGTTAACTAATGAAGATTGAGGCCAAGAGAGTTACAGGAATATAGGACATATATTGCATGGAGTGTTCCCACCTGCGTAGTTCAGGAAAGATGGTGTTGGTAGGAAGGATCCAGATGGCACAGGACGAGAAGCTATCTTTGGAAGGAATAACTATGTGTTCAGACACATACTCAGCAACTGGGTGGTCCAGCTGTTTCTTGGCCACCGTTTGTTGGTGGCCATTTCTGCAGACAGAAAGTGTGTTGGTTGTCTTGTCCACATAAAATGGATCACAGTGGTTGCAACTTAGCTTGTAGACCACATGACTGGTTTCAAAAGTAGCCCTGCCTTTGATGGGATAAACAATGCTTGTGACTGCACCGAAGTATGTGACTGCACTGAAGTATGTGATGGTGGGACAATGTATGGGACAGGTCTTGTATTTAGGTCTATTATAGGGATATGAGCCATGAGGAAAGGGAGCTGGGAGGGACGGACAAGGATATTGTGTAGGTTTGTTATGTGGAAAATACCACTGTGGGAGGGGTGGGATGGATAGTGGGTAGGACATTCCTCATTTCAAGGCACAACAAGAGATAGTCAAAGCACGGGCAAGGAATGTGGTTCAGTTGCTCCTCAGTACCACTGGTACTGAGTCATGAGGGGAATGGTCCTCTGTGGTCAGACAGTGGGGCTTTGGGAGGCAGTGGGTGACAGAGATAAGACCAACATCTTCAGCATATTACTCCCAACCTACCCTTCTATATAAAAGACACCAACAATTTCCTCCACAACCTCCCCATAGTTCCTGTTCGTTTATCACATGGTGCCCTGCTCATCTCTATTGATGTACACTAAAATCTATTGAACACTGCCTTTGGTAATATCACTCAGAAATAGTTTCTTTGATTTATGTTATCCTTCAGTGTGCTATGTGGTGTTTTGGCTTGGGTAAATAAACTGGATCAGATCACAGCGGGCTCCATTCTGACTTGGTTGTAGTCATTACGGACACAACTAAGTAGGCAGATGGAGCTCACTGGTGCTGTAGGTGCGGTGCATGAATGGGACATGGTCCATTCATAATAACTACTCTATTGACAGAAGATTTAACTGGTGCTTTCTGTATTAAACATATCTAACTTTTTGAAGCACAGGGATGGCCAGAAAGTCTTTAGTCATCAATTTAAACTATTACTTGTTTTGTTGTTGTTGATGTTGTTGTTGTTATATGTGACAGGTTATATGGTATATGATGTCTTGAGGATTTTGAAGTTAAGTGGAGCAACACATGCTGGTTACAGTAAAAGCTTATTAATCCAGTATCCAACAGTCCGGCTCATTCAATAATCTGGCACCGCTTCATACATAGTGAATATTTTGGACATGTTCAGCAGAATTCAATCACACTCAGCATGGTCAACAATTTAGAGTTGTGTAGTGCCAGCAACTGTATCAGTCACCTATCACACTGCTTCTGTCAGGCACCAATTGTTTACAACGAATACAAAGTGGTGTTTTAAAGTGTAATTGTGATCTGTACTGTACTATATCACAATTACAGTGGTGCTGCGTATTGTTGTGGGAATGTTTGCTCAACCAAGCCCCTCTAAAAATAAAGCTTATCATACAAAAAAAGCTTGACATCATTAATTGGACTGAGAAAGGTGAGAATAGAAAAAAAAGATTATGGAAGAACATAAAGCTGGTTCTTCAACAATCTATGGTATTAAAAAAGTAAATGTCAACTTCAAAAGTTTGCCTCACAGACAGCTATAGTAAAAGACACTTAATCATGAAAAAATTTGAAACAGCCTATCTAGAACAACTGGATGAAATTTTGTACAAGTTGTTCTATGCCAAATGGCCTAAAGGAACACCTGTAACTCTGCGTATGATTACAGACAAAGGTAAACAGTTCTGTGACGATTTGGGATAATCAGAAACCGAATGTGTATTTTCTTATGGTTGGCTATAATGATTCAAAACTTGTAATGGAATTCAGAAGCTTGATGTAGAGAGGAGTTACAATCGGCAGATCAAAATGCAGCTGAAGAATACAAAGAAATTTTCTCCAATTTCTTTAAACAGTGTTACTTAATTGCTAATGAAACTTACAATGACAATGGAACAGGCCTAATTTGGCATTGTTTGACTAGTTCAACTTTGGCAGGTAAAGACAAAAATTGTACCAAAGTGTAAAAAAAAAATATCGGTTGACAGTTTTATTGTGTTCAAATGTTTCCAATGACCACATGTTGACTCTTTACATTAATGGTAAGTCCAAAAGACCAGGAGCTTTTTTTTAAAGGCATTTTAAATTTTCCTGTAATTTATGAAGCTCATTCCCATGCATGGACAACTTCAAAATTGTTTAAGGATTGGTTTCTTCATAATTTCGCACTTTGTGTGTAAGACACTTTTTTTTCTTTTTTTTTTGGGGGGGGGGGCGGGGGGGGGGGGAGGGGACACAACTTAGTTTGCCTGGAAAAAAATAATTGTACTGTTGCCAGATAATTGTACAGGTCACTCTCCATCATCAGAATTGATCTCAGGCAGTACATTTGCCACTTATCATCTAGCACATGTTACTTCCCTGATTCAGCCAATCAATCAGAAAGTAATTCAAATTTTCACATGTTGTTACAGGGCTTCCTTTCTTCAAGAGCTTATTAATTCAGATTGTTCAGTGGTGCATTTGCAAACAACAATTTAACATTAAAAATGCTATTTTTGGAACCACTTTGTCGTGGATTAAGGTTGAGCTTGCTACTCTTCAGAAGTCTTGATGAAAACTCTGATAGAAAGCCAATAAACAATAAACATACTCCACTGTTCAAATTGAAAAGGATGCTGTTGTTAAACCATTTGATGTTGCTCAAAATGAAATGAGAAATTTGCCATGAGATAAGTTTTGGATTGGATGGACGCTGACAGTAAAGAACGTGTAATCTATGAAATATGAGGCGAACTGATAGTAGAAAGTGTGACAGTGCCACAACAAGAACTTCAACCATCAGATACTGAATCCGATGAAGAAGAAGAGGCCAGGAATGAAGCAGCTGCTGCTGCTATTGATACATTTATAAGATTTGCTTAAAACAGCAAATCATACAACACTGCAGAACTTGTAAATTTGTGTACTATATGTAACGGGTTTTTGCAGTAAAAATCAAGACACAAAAAAAAGACGAAAAGACATTAGGTCTTATTTCAAATGAATAAAATATAGAAATACTGCATGTACAAAGTACTGTACTACAGTATAATACTGTACTCTCCTTAACATAAAATCTTAAAATTACATTATAGGGTATATGCAAGAAGATTTTTCTCATTTATTCCCTAAAATGTGATTTATTCAGTATTATACATTGTTATCACATTAACAAAAGCAGAGAACACAAGATAAACAATCGAAGGTCAGTCGTGGGTCATCCATTGTTTACCTCGCATCTCACGCTCACACTTCGATATTTTTAGATAACGCTCAGTTGTTGTGTTGTTGTGGTCTTCAGTCCTGAGACTGGTTTGATGCAGCTCTCCATGCTACTCTATCCTGTGCAAGCCTCTTCATCTCCCAGTGCCTACCGCAACCTACATCCTTCTGAATCTGCTTAGTGTATTCATCTCTTGGTCTGCCTCTACGATTTTTACCCTCCACACTGCCCTCCAATACTAAATTGGTGATCCCTTGATGCCTCAGAACATGTCCTACCAACCGATCCCTTCTTCTAGTCAAGTTGTGCCACAAACTTCTCTTTTCCCCAGTCCTATTCAATACTTCCTCATTAGTTATGTCATCTACCTATCTCGCTCAGTAGCGCAGCATTTTAGGTAGTCTGGCACCATCAAGGTCCCAAAGATACCAGGTCAGCAAGTTTCAACAGTATTTTATGTTGTGTAATTTTAAGTTGTTTTCCTTCTATATGTCAGTTAAAATTTAAACTCTGAGCTAATGAGGGTCTTCTTTAAAGCCATGTTCTCCTGCACAAGCAATTCATTTTCTGAAGTATTATTTGGTTGTTCACTAGCATGTCCACCATTTGGAGGAGCTATGTGCTTGTTATGATCTCTCAGGTTTTCTTGACCCGGGGATTACTGCCAAGCTGTTGTTTTCATTTTATGCATAATACTTTGATGAACAATCCAGACATCTTCTTCAGTGTTGTCAGATTCGCTGTTACGCCTACCCACTGCCTGGACTCTGAACAGACTGATCTACTGTTGGTCTCATGCTGATATTTACACCGTGAGTTCGAATCCTAACTCTTGCTACCCTCTTCGATGCTTTTATTTTTCAGATCTCACACTGATATTCCATGAAACGCAATGTGAAGGACAGTGAAATTTTAATAAATTCTGTGCTGGACTCCAAATGTTATTTAAATTGAAACCGTCATCCCTGTTTCTTAAGGATTCTGACATCTTTATTTTTGATACACTCATTAATTATGCAGTTGCAGAAACTTGCTGTTTGTACCATGATACCGGTCTCGTTGTATTTAATTTCTAGATTATGTTCAAGGCATTGCTCGGTTACAGCTGATTTGCTTGGTTGTTTTAGTTGGTTAGGTCAGTGATGCCCTCTGAATCTCTCTCCAACCGTTCCGATACTCTGCGCCATATAAGACTGTCACATTGCACGGAATGCAATACGCACCTGACTTTCAGAGACCTAGACTGTCTTATGACATTACAAAGAATGCTTTTAAGCTTAGTTGAAGGGAGTGAAATACATTGGATGCCATCAGATGAGTTTTTCACTCTGCAGCGGAGTGTGCGCTGACACGAAACTTCCTGGAAGATTAAAACTGTGTGCCAGACCGAGACTCAAACTCAGGACCTTTGTCTTTCGTGGGCAAGTGCTCTACCATCTGAGCTACCCAAGCATGACTCACATCCCATCCTCACAGATTTACTTCCACCAGTACCTTGTCTCCTACTTTCCAAACTTCACAGAAGCTCTCCTGGATGCCATGTTTCCACAGGAGTCTATCGATCTTTCCAGACACTGGACCAGCACAAGCCAGATAAGTGACTTTTGGCTTCTCTTCCTTGGTCTCAGTTTCATCCTCTTGCTCAAGAGTTCTTGATTTTGACTGCATCAACCACTCATTTTGATGATCTGAATACCTGCTCTTTTGAAACACTATTTGTAGATGTCACAAAGAAATTCCGTGCCAAAGATTCTAATCTAAAGAGCTCAAACACTTTCAGAATAGGAGAGCCTTCCCAAAGAATTACTAGATCTAAGAATAGTTTTTTTAAACAATGGGTACTCAAGATTACCAAATTGAACAGGTGATGCAGTCAAAATCATGAACACCTGAGAAAGAAGTTGACATATGGCCAAGGATGAGAAGCCAAATGCTGCTTATCTATCTTACACTGGATAAATATCTAGAAAGATTGGTAGACTCCTATGGAGACATGGCATCCAGTGTAGTTTGCCACCTTCAACTTGGATAAAAAGTATTCTTTGTAATGTTAAAGATGATCTAGGTCTCTGAAAGCTGGGTGTGTATCGCACTCCATACAAATGTGGCATGTGTTATTTGGGAGCAAATTACCAGAACATTTGAAAAAATATGCGAGAAAAATCTCTGACATGCCGAACTAAAACAATCAATCAAATCAGCTGTCACTGAGCACTGCCTTGAATATAATTATGAAATGAAATACTAAGACATCTGTGCCCGATTCACTGGGGCCACCATACGTGCACACAACCGTTGCTACTGTGTGGACTTTCACATATGGGTTCACACTTTGGGAAGAACCCTGAGCAGACCCCAAGACAAGATGACAAGGTCAACAATAGGGGATGGCAAATATCTGAGGTTGCAGCTAGCCAGGAGCACATAGTCAGGCATCAAATCAGCTTTGGCTGCAATGGGATGTAGCTCAGCCTCCCCCTCCCCCCCCCCCCCCTCACCCTTCCCCAGAGCAACCTATTGGGCCCAACTCGAGCACAATCCTGCCCACCAGCCTTCCCACCACCTCTACGGTGCATTCTCCCATTTTAGGTGCCAATAAGGGTGACAACAATCAGCAATGGGAACCAATGGAGGGCAAATCACTTCCACTTCGTGATGTTCACTGTCATCTTCCACAGGAACTGCCTGTATGTCGTACCAGTCTCTGTGTCACCATCAGTGTGAGAGATCACAAACTGTGATATCTACACTCAGTAGGATACAAAAAGTAAAAGTCCTGCCTTCTCTGAAAAATTCCCGAATTTTATCTTCACTCTTTTTACCTAAAGATAGGTCAGGCAATGAGCTAACCACAGGGTTTCCCTCATCATTGTAAAATACAACAAATTAAAGTGTGCTGTACTGCAAGTTGCTCACTACTGGCTTTGTACAGCAGATTGTCTCTCCAAAGGTGACAAGTGTTTCACCACGGAGTAGTACCTAACCCTTTCTCTCATTTGAGTGCTTTATTCTTATCTAAGTGGTACACAATATGCCCACAAAATTAGACAGCCGATTTTAATACATCTCAGCCTGTTATCCATTAAGACTTCAAGATGGAATTCTATACCTCTAGAAGGATACAGCATAATTCACTAAAGAGATGATGCACTGAGCAGCATACAGGCCTGTGGGAAGCGCAATAAAACGCTAGACATTTGAATACAGTCTATCCTTCAAAGCTAACACACACACACACACACACACACACACACACACACACACACACACACACAACCAATTGTCTCAGTACACTGCTTACTCTTTCATACAAACCATATTGTGAGAAGTTTTCTGCTGATTGTCAGCACCCAAACCTTCATAGTGTTGCCGATCCTCATTTAACAGCTTTCCACTATACAACAGGTAATCCTCAAAGCTGACATAAGAATGTTACAATGGATGCTTAAACAGTTCAATGAATTACACTGGTTATGTTTTCCAGCAGGTCATGGACACCATCACAGCTTTAGACAGGCTGCTGGCTGTTTGGCACCCTGTTCACTTTGCTGGGTATCCACCTAGGCTGCTTCCTTTTTACAGGTAAATCCACATTAGAAAGTGATAACTATGAAGGGCTTTCTATAAGTAAGTGATACATTTCTTTTCTCGGTCAATTTTGGTTGAAAATATTTGGAATTTGTTGTCGGACATCATGGAATATCCTCGCTTCAGCCCCTGTAGTTTCATGAAGTTCCGATACCTGGCAGTGCTCTACATGGGTTTCAAAATGGTACTGTAACAGAGGTGGATTCCAAGCAGAGTCCTCACTGTGTTTCTTTTGGCAGAATACCAGAGCTTCGCAGATATTCACAGGCACATGCAGAATGTCTACGGAGACCTGGCAGTGAACAAAATCACATGGTGAGTCATTTGGTGAGGTGTCGGTCATCATCACAAAAAGTCGTGCAAATCTGTCTCAGATGCCAGAGGGCTGCACACAGCTGTGACTCCTGCAATGTCGGAATGTGAGAACACACTCATTCAAGGTGATCAACAGATCACAATGAAACATCTCACTGCACAACTGAATGTCTCTGTTCATAGTGCTGTCACAGTTGTTCACCAATCGGTGTACTGAAAGGTGTATGCTCATTGGCTTCCTCACCGCTTGACGAAAGACCATAAAGAGCAATGAAGTAACAATTGTGCAGCATTGTTTGTATGTTGCGAGGCTAATCATGACAATTTTTTGTCGAACATCATCACAGGCAATGAATCATGAGTTAAACACCTCAAAACTGAAACAAAAAGCAATCCACAGAGAGATGCCACAGCACCTCTCCTCCGAAGAAAAATTTCAAAGCAGCACACTCAGCTGGTAAGCCATGGCAGTGGTCTTCTGGGACTCTGAAGGGGTTATTCTGTTTGATGCCCTCCCTCATGGTGCAATGATCTACTTTGAAGTGTATTGAGCTACCCTCAGGAAACTGAAGAAATGATTTCAGCATGTTAGTTGCCACAAAAATGCAAATGAATGTCTCCTTCTCCATGACAATGCAAGGCCTCACAGAAGTCTGCACACTTGAGAGGAGCTCACAAAACTTCTTTGGACTGTTCTTCCTCATCCACCCTAAAGCCCAGATCTCATGACTTCTGATTTCCAACTGTTTGGTCAATGAAGAAGGCACTCTGCAGGAAGCAGTACTTGATCCACCCTACAGCCCACATCTCATGCCTTCTGACTCCCATTTGTTCGACCTAACAGAAGGACGCACTCTACAGGAAGTAGTACGTGGATGATGGAGAGGTTTTTGATGCAACAATACGTTAGCTCTGAAGTCGACTGGTAGAGTGGTACCATGGGAGCGTACAGGCCCTCACAGCAAGGTGGCATAAGGATGTCACATTGAATGGAGATTATGTTGAAAAATAAGGTTTTGTAGCCAAATCAGTGGGGAATAATACAGTGCATTGGAACCATGAGTAAAGCCAACCTGCTTTCAGAAAAAAAGTGTTGTATTACTTATTGAAAGCTCCTCGTATCATCCAAATCATTACCACCTTACAGCTGATCAGCATCCACAACAGCCAGTGAACATGAGAGACCAGTGGCTGAGAATGACACAATGACACTCTTGCTGTACAGAAATGTGGCACTTTCGTTTTTTCAAGACAGATTTTGTCTGTGAAAAACGTGACATGGTACCTGGGACATGCAGTCACAGATCCCAGAGCAAGAGGAGGAGAAATGGACGTATGAGGAACCTAAAGGTATTTCTAAGGTAAAACAGTGGCAGGTGTAACATGCAGTGTGGTGTGAGATGTATGAAATATTGTTAAAGACTGTAGCAGCCTTATAGTTAAGATGATGATGTTTGGTTTGTGGGGCGCTCAACTGCATGGTTATCAGCGCCCGTACAATTATCTAATCTTTGCTCAGTCCAATTTCGCCACTTTCCTGGATGATGATGAAATGATGAGGACAACACAAACACCCAGTCATCTCGAGGCAGGTGAAAATCCCTGACCCCGCCGGGAATCGAACCCGGGACCCCGTGCTCGGGAAGCGAGAACGCTACCGCGAGACCACGAGCGGCAGACGCCTTATAGTTAGCCTACCCACCGCAATGACCACCACTTTTGGAGAGATTTTAACCCCTTTCCTTCACTATTACTGTTGGCAGTAACAATGTCTGTCTCATTACCATGTGGACGTTATCTGTCTCACACTCTTACCCTAAGTGCCTATCCTCTGAGTTGCTCTAACAGTCAAATGTTTAATTCCTTACATCTACATAATAGCATCACTTGTTTGGGCAATTATCTACTTTTGACTAAGTATTTCCCTTTGTTTGCTGTGGAGGGAGGGGGATCTCCAAGCTGAAGGTTACAAAAAAGTGAAAAAATGCATTCGAAGCAACACAGTTCACGTTTTCACAAGACTGGTCATCTCAACTCTAGAGGAAACTTTCTCCAAAGAAAATAGAACAACCAAGACAGAAGGTAGTATGTCAGTGATGACTACTACTTGCAACTCTTAACATTCACACAAAAGTGTGCTTGGAGGCAGCAGGGTTCAATCTCTCTGATAAATTAAAAGCAATGACTCCAAAGGAAAGTCCTGCCATGGACTGTCATCAAATGCAATCACTATGTCCCCTTCTAAACCTGTACTGCAGGAAGAAAAGGGCAAAATAATGCTAAGAAAATAATATTTCCAAATATCAGAGAAGGCAGATATTTCTGGATACACATAAGAAGACACCACGATCAAAGTAAGACCTGCCCCCAACACATTGGATCTCTTGAAAGAAAACTTTTCAGAGAAGGCGACAGGGAAAAAAACACTTCTGTACTGTTTATTGATGTTGGCATTATATATTAATACCAGAAACAGTGATAATAATGAAACTTCGTGGCAGATTAAAACTGTGTGCCGGACCGAGACTCAAACTCGGGCCCTCGAGTCTCGGTCCATGCACACAGTTTTAATCTGCCAGGAAGTTTCGTATCAGCACACACTCCACTGCAGAGTGAAAATCTCACTCTGGAGCGATGATAATATTGTAATTTGGAAAAAGAGGTTACAGTTGCATGATACCACAAAGGTAACACCTTAATATCAAATTTAAATTGAGTGTGAGGTTGCAGTCACGAAACCAGAGTGTCCCTTCATCACTATAGTTTTATAAACATCTCATGCATTCTCTCCCCCACCTTCAGTACTCCTGAATCATTCATTGTTACCTCCAGCAATCAGCAACTGACTAAAGCCAGTTGGTTGTGTTCCATACAGACTGTAAGGCCATTCTGAAATTCATGAAGAAAGTCTACCACTGTGGCCTGTACTACAGAATGTGTGTGTGCACACAATGATTCAGCTAAACTTTGTGCATCCTTATTGAGACAATAAGTACAAAATGTTCAAAGCACATTCGAAAGAATGTACACTTTATTACCAGACATAATTAACAGCACTTCATATAAGCAATTCAGATTGCTTAGTTAGTTTTGATGTGGTTTCACTTTTTACAAGGATGCCACTCGGGAGCTTCCTAGCACTGATTGGTGACAAAATTCAGGCAGCAGTGTAGCATTATTGCAGCACGCTCTTACCTCAACTTTTCTTGAGGTCAACAGGGGATTTATTTGAACTGACTGACAGTGTTGCCATGGGAAGTCATCTCTGCCCATTGGAGGCCAAACTTTTTATGGAAAATTTTGAGTGGAGAACCCTGGGACCAGCAGCCTCTAAAACCAACTGTTTTCTCTACACCAACATCTACATCTACATCCACAGGCTGCAAACCACCTTACAGTGCATGGTAAAGGTTACCTGACACAAGGTTTATGGTGGTGGCAGTACAATATTTCTGCAAACAGTCACAAATGCCTGTTTTCTAATTTTTGGAAGTATCTTGATGACAATTCCACAGTGTGGCCCCATGGAGAGGAAAAATTCAAAGAATAACCAGATTACCACACAACAGAAAAAGATGGTTGTCTGCCATTCTTGTATGTTCTGATTAGACAAAAGAATAATGGCTTAATTCATTTTACCATAAGCACACTCACACAAAATGTAATGAAATGATTGTACGTCATTGCAGGCTCAGAAATCCTGTCTGGGGTTGTTTGACAATTTGCTGCAAATCTTTCTATTTGATTCCACTTTGGCGACTTGCACGTCAATCAAGATGTAATGGTTAGGACAACACAAACAACAAGTCCAAGAGCAAACAAAATCACCAACACGGCTGGGAATCAAACACAGGACCCTACGATGTAGAAAAAAAAAAACGCAAATTACTGAAACACAAGCTGCAGACACACACACTTATACACTCTGGGGAAAGGGGGGGGGGGGGGGGGGGGGGGGGGGCGGGGGGGGGGGGGGGCGGCATGCATTGACAAAGGAATTATCTGAGTGAGATGGAATTTGGTAGAAGTGATGTACATGTACAAACAAACAAATCACTACAGTTTTGGAAAAATTTGATTACTTATTCAGAAGAAAGAACATCACAAATTAAGAGTCAGTAACTCATTGGTCCATCCCTGGCCCTCATGCAAGCAGTGTTTCAGCTTGGCATTGATTGATTTGACAGAGTTTTTGGTTGTTCTCCTGAGCAATATCATGCCAAAATCTGTCCAATTGGCATGTTAGATCATCTAAATCCCAAGCTGGTTGGATGACCCTGTGCATAATGCTCCAAATGTTCTCAATCAGGGAGAGATCCAGGGACTTTGTTGGGTTTGTCTTCGTGTTTGCCAAACCCTACCTTTACCAGCAAGGTCACTGGATTATTTGCAGGGCCCTCCCTCTGTATCAGAATTTTGAAGATATAACATGCCAACTGGACAGAATTTGGCACTCTATCGCTCAGGAGAACATCTAACAACTCTGGCAATCAATTCCAAGCCAAATAATTGCTTGCATAAGGGCCAGAGGTGTACTGACGTGTTATTAACTTTCTCAATTTGTGAAGCTCTTTGTCTTGAATAAATCATTCAATTTTTCTGAAACTATAACCATTAGTTTGTCTGTATGCGTACATCACATCTCCGGATATCCATCCCATTCATATAATTCATTCATGGTACTATTTATTTTTCTTAGAGTGTCTTTACAGTCTATGAATTGTCATCACCTGCCACAAACCGTGAGTGTGCTTACCCCTCCAGGTGCGGGCAACGCTGGCGCATGCATTCAGCTCTTTCCGGACAATTTCACAGGGTCCATGATTATCGCATCAAACATAATTTCTGCTCTATTTGTATGTCTGAAGACATGATTTTCCAGTCAAATACTTTTCTGTTGCCCCAGAACATTACTGCCTGCTATTTTCGCCATCAAATCTTTTCCTGTTACTTTGGATCATTGAAGGTTGTTATCTTCCCATCTGAAACTGTGGGAGTCACATTTTACACGTTCTCCAGTCTCACTCTCATACTTAGACATATACCTTCTCGTGACAGCTATTTCATATCCATATTCCTGAGCCTGTGCAGTGAACCTTGCTTTATGATATACAACACTCAGAATATTTATCAAGAAGTTTATCTGCTTTTAAAATGCTGAACATAATTTTCAAATTTCCCACATTACTTACATTAAATATCAATTAAAAATCAACTCTAAACAAAGTTTTTGGTTTTCTTGTCACACACCTTAATTCTGTCCTTAAAACCATTCTAGTTATCGAGTAAAATGCCCCACAATTTTGTACAGAAACATCAGAAAATCACCCACAGTTAGAGGTTTTTACATTTGCAAATGGCACACACAGTTTCCAGTGTCCAAGGGGCTTGCCTAACTACGAGCAGTCTTCAAGGAAAATGGATACTCCGCCTTGCAGAGCAACATGACATTCTCAGTCAAAATGTCAATAACGTAGCTAGACCAGGAGGAAAGAATACCAGCACAATCCACAGTTTTTCTTCTGTACACATGTAATGACTAGAGACCAGATTATAAGCATTTGCATGTTGCATATGCATTTGCATATTTGGCTCCTTTTCAATGGTTATTGCATATTTTAACTAAAAACTAGTGACGATTCATATTTTTGCTCTAGGGTTTACAATATTCCAAAAATTCAGATGGGCGGTCTCTAGCTCAATCTAGTTTTGGTGTCTCTCAGATTGACCACAACCTAGAACTGTGTGCAATTGCTAACTGAGAGGCCACTGCCTAGTGAAATCATTACAGAAGGGGAACAGGAACAGGCAGACAGAGTCAATGCTCCTGCACCTGCACCCCTGGCTAATCCCCTCCCCTGTCATATCGTTCGCATCGACAACAATTAAATCGAACTATACAAGCTTTTAGTCGCATGTCCATTGTTGCTGTTTAGCTTTCTATTTACTTGTACACTGTTGCACTTGTTTATGATGCGTAGTGTGTAATGAGTTGTGTGCTATGCTGCCCGGAAAAAGAAACGTCATCTTGTGGATAGCTGACCATCATAGAACATTTACCTGTGACGGAATTGTTTTATACTGTTGAGTTTGTGAGAAAAATGTTTCGTAGAAAACAAAGTTTGAAATAGATCAGCATGTCAAGACAAGTCTTCATATCGCAGGAATGCAGAAGAAAGGACCACATCAATAACTTCTGACAACAGCAAGTTGCAGTAGCAGGGATTTGCCCACAGGCAATCCAAAAAAGTTGGTTTAACATGGATCTACATGAAGCATTTATTGCAAGTAATATTCCTCTTCATAAACTTAAAAAACCTATCCTCAAAGGCTTCCTGTGCCAATATTGCTTAAATCAAAACATAACAGATGAATCAACATTGCATAAAAATTACATATCAACAATTTATGTAAAAGTTGTGCACGAAATACGCAATGAACTCAAGGACAGCATTATCTGGGTTTCAGTTGATGAAACTACAGAATTCAAATACTGCCCAGTTACCTCAATTGACGTAGAACGGTCCTTTTCTGCTTGTAAAAATGTTTTGAGTGATCGAAGGGACAATATTACTACCGAACATTTCCACAGTAATGGTCATGTTTACAATAGCAAAAAAATATGTAATAAATTGTAAACGATGCTTTGTCCAACAGTATTTATTAAAAGTTAATGCTATTCAAAAAATTCATGATTGCATGTTGCTTTTTTTTTTAATAAAATATTAGGGAGTTTTTGAGTGTGCCCCTCTGCGTGCAATATATCTTGAAGTTGGTCCTGCACATATCAATTGTTCTGCTGCAACTCGCATCGCGTATGTTTGTTACCGACAACAATAGCAAAGAAGGAATTGTTCTTGAAACACAGTATAAGCCCCAGATTACAAATTTTTAGAACCTCTAAAGGTGCGTTTACACTGCCATTTGTATCGGCACATGTATGAGATACATGTAATGCGAATTTGCGACATGTATCGCGACTTGTACGAGTTGACAAGTATCAACCTCATACATGTATGAGCGTGCGTTTACACTGGTTGATATGTATCACTGTGCGATAGCTTTCGACGACGATTTGGAAGATTTCACATTTTTATGTGCTGGTACACTTGCTCTTTTGGAAGATGATAGGAAGAAAAGGCGGAGGAAGCGTAGATGGTGGCAGAGAGAGTTTCTCGCGAATTAACGCTAAAGGATGGCGCATATTTTAGAAATTATGTTAGGATGAGTATGGAGGATTTCCGTGGTTTGTTATCACTTGTGGCTCATCTTGTGTCCCAAACCAACACAAACTTTCGGGAAGCGATTCCACCAGAGGATCAGTTGGCAGTAACACTCCGTTTTTTGGCCACTGGGGATTCCTCTTGAAACGAAGATTTCATTGCAAAACATTTGCATTGTGGCGCGATTGCTAATGCCAACGTCTCACACACGATTGTCGGCATCCGTTGTCAACATTATCACGCGAGGCCGCCGGAATAATAGAAAAAAATTGATATACGTGCCACATGCATGAAAAAATTATAGAATGTATTACATACTCTGATATATATAAAACTTTTACCTTCACTTCTTGGAATAAAACTTGCACAATGGCCTCGCAAACACGAAGAATAATGTTGCATATGGCACTTTTTGATGTTCTACGCAGATACATTAACGTCGAAACGTTAGTCGGCACCTCCAAAACTCAAATAGCCGCCAAAGAGCCTGGTACTGCACATATTGACATGTCGCTCATACATGTCGCGATACATGTATCCCAGTGTAAATGTACCTTAACAGGAAGTATTCAAAAAATGATGTCAGCATTCTAAATGTATGATTTTTCGTGTGGTCGGCACTCTTCCTCATAATTGATATGCACAGGTTCGACTGAGATATAATGCACCCAGTAACTACCACGTTTTTTTATTATTTTATCATGCATATTTCGACACTTTTCATGCCTTTTAAATCGTTTTTCATGCATATTTTAAGGTTTTTATGATTTATATATCTGGTCTCTAGTAATGACTCATTCAAGATGGGATCAATTCTCCTAAAATTTCAAGTGTATTTCCACCCATCATCAAAGCCTTCAGGGCTACTGGGATTGATAAGAATGATTTATTATTGGGAAAAACTAGAATACACAAAATACCTTGCAAATGTGGCATGGCTTACATACATCAGACCATTTATACCATGGAAGAAAGCTGCATAGAATATCAACACTAGTTCTCACCTTTTGCCAGCTATGAAGTCTGATTAAGCTGGACAAAAGCTATCAATTTCATAATGCAAGGAATTCATTGTTTCCTTGACTTGCTCTCAGTGGAAACAATAGAGCATGTAAGGGGCAGTGGCCAATCATGATCCATTGGATATCCAAGTTTTGCATTTCTGCCCTTGAGGGCACTACTTGTTGGTAATCTGGTCAATCTTGAAATTACAATCATGAAACATGCACAAAAAGCATACAGTGTGATAATAAATTTTACGACACTGGCAGCCAATGTCAGTCATCGAGTCACCAGCTTATGTCTGGCAGATGAGCAGATAAAGTTTCATAAGAAGTAGAAAATAATAACCAGCTGCATTACCTAAACATTACTGAGTTCCCACTTCTATTCTTCTCCACTTTCACAGATATTGCTTTACTTTAATTTGGAAATTGTGCATGCACGACTTTATACACTGTCAAGGTTTATTAAATTAACTTTAATTTTAGTTAATATCTCCTGTTACCTCTTTCGAGCAAGACCTTCTGGAAGCAACTTGACTTCACAACCAGCAATGCTGTATATACGTTGGTGGCTGAAACGGAGTCTGTGCCGTCGCTCATTCCACGTGGCGCGCTTTGGGATACGAGCTCTTGGGTGCGATATGCGCAGTGTATCACCTTCCAAACGAACATATACTGTTTGTGTTTCTGAGATGTGGTAAGTTGAAGGATCATAAACACCTGGGTATTCATTTATCCAGCCCTGAAAATTTAAAAGATTGTCACAAAACGGGTATTTTCACAAGTCTTAAAATTTAAAGGCAGCTGTCAAGGCAAAAATATGAGCTGTAATTTAATAACATTTGTGACAGAAGCAGAGTAAATAAAAGGGACAAATGAAGTTGGGATATAAAGGCAACAATTAAAAAAAAAACAATAGAAACTCCAGATAGGAATAGCAACATTGTAGGGAAAAATTGATTGCTACTTACCATAAAGAAAACACATTAAGTTACAGACAGGCACAATTAAAAGTTTTTGGTCGCAGCCTTTATCAGCAAAAGAGAAACACAGCCCATTCATACACACAAGCAAGTGCTTCTAAAGCATCTCAGACCGGAATGCATCTCAAACTGCATTCCAGCCCGCGATGCTGGAGTTGGCAGTCGTGTGCATGAGGTATGCTTGCTGATTGTGTATATGAATGGTATGTGTTTTTCTTTTGCTGAATAAGGCTATGGCCAAAAGCTTTATGTAAGTGTCTTTTAATTGTACCTGTCTGCAATTTAACATGTCACCTTTATGGTAAGTAGCTACCTATCGTATCCTACATTGTCAACAACTTAAAAAGATCTTATGAACTTCTAGCTTTCGGAAAGCTTTTGTTTTGGGAAAAACAGGAAACAAGAAATGAAGTAAAGATACTAAAACACAATAAAAACAATTGGAAACACACAATCAAGAAAAGGACGAATAAAATGATTCAGAAGTAACAGAAGACTAACAACTAATATCCATATAATTTTAAAAGAATAAAAATGGAATCAAAGTACAGGTAGCAGTAAGATAAGAAAAAGAAATGGGTGCTTAAAAATGAGCAAATATAAAAACTACAATAATTATTATAAATATTTAAAATAAAACAATCAAAGTAAATATTTAAAAAGGAGACAAATACTGATACATTAAGAGAGAATGACAACTTAGATTGTACATTGAGAAGATGAAGAAATCCATTAAAGAAAATAGGCAAACAGAAAAGGAAGGCAAACCATAAAAGAAAAACCAATGACCTGTTTGAGAGTCACCTACTATTTTCAATAGATGGGAATCACTTGTGCTAGTAGGGGCAATTCCTGTGAGAGATGGGTGAAACAAGTACTCATGTCCCCACTGTTATGCTTCAATGCATACAAAGCAAAAGAACACTGGGTGGTGGTAGCATGTAGCACAGACTGTTTGTTTGTTACAATTCATTCAGACTAAAAGCTAGTAGTGGTCATGTAAATATATGATGTAATTGGAAAGATAAAAATCTACTCACAAAGTGGCAGCAGAACACATACTTAAAAGAAGTATATAGTTAGGCAACCTCTCAGTGCCAGTGGCTCCTTCTTCAGGCAGAAGGGTTGAAGGGGAAGGAAGAGGGCTGGAGAGGTCTAGGAAAAGGGGTGGGTTTCGGAAAAGTCACCCAAAACCGCAGGTCAGGGGAGACTTACTGGAGGGGTAGAAATTGGGGACTCAAATCTCACCTGGTGCAGTTCCCAATAAAGGGATCCAAACAGTCTGACCTAGAGCTTCAGTTTCTACTTCTATGGATATGAATTTCTTGTCTACTGTGATGATTAGGCCACCTCCCTTTCCTATTTGCCTACCCTTTCGATATACACCTAAATTTTCTCCAGAAATTATCACTGTTGTCAGTTTTTGTTTTGAGCCAGATTTCTGTACCTACTATTGTACGAGAATGAATGCTTCTTTGGAATGCTTTTAGATCTGGTACTTTGTTGTGAATACTTCAATAGTTCAACATAACCATATTAATAATTCATCGTTGGGGCATTTCTTTGAGTCTTACACTATTACCTTGAAGTTTCCAACAGCTACCATTATGTAACTGGACCAAGATTCACCTAATCTAAAACCGCAGGTGTGTATCTCACATGGAGTCAGCTGCCTGGGAAGCAGCCTCTGACATGCAGTGCATAACTGACCCAGTTAGGGGAACCCTACAATCCTCCACTATATGGCACAAGTCTAGGAAGCCACAATCTAACTTTCAACAGTATTTTCAAAGTTTCTGGTTCGAAACATTCACAAGACTAAGTGCCATGGGCTCTTGATCAGTTGAGGGGGCATAGCACACAGCCAAAGCTAGCTTTTTCTGTCACTTATCACTTCCTTCATTTCTGACAATGATTTGTTACTGTTAAAAGGATTTACCCTGGTTCTGAGTCTAGGTTAAGCTGTAGGCAGCCCTATAACTGGTTGGGTAAGTCAGTTCTAAGCTTAGAAAAAAGCAAGACCATTCCATCTCCAATAGGACCACACTTAGTAATGAGCTGTGGTGTTGAAACCAACCAAAGGGTTGAAGACACCTTCCAAAGAATTCAACAGGGCTCATTGATCATTAGTATTTATCTCACTTCTAGAATAATAATCAGCAATAAAAATCCATAAACAAATTGAGTTAATTACACCATTGTCTGCTCTGGAGGAAGAGGCAAGTGGCATTTATTCTCCCATTTATTTTCCCATTTACTGTAAGTAATTCTTGCACTGAAATTTGATGTGCACATGTGTTAGTACACACACACACACACACACACACACACACACACACACACTCGTGGCAACATACCACGAGGCAGTTGAAGGAACACAAAAAGACAGTGTGTGTCCTTCAGCAAGGAGTTAAGGTGCAGTGGGGTGGTACTCTTCATTACATGGCCCAGAGACAATATTTCAATGACTTCACACAAGCTCCAATCATTCTGAAGGAGAAAAAAGGGTGAAATGTGACAAGTGTAACCCAGGAGCAGCTTCAGTTTAAGTGGTGATTCTATGCGTACCCTCATATGGCTAGAAGTAGGAACACACAATGCTCACAGGGACATCATCCAATTTGATTGTTTTAGTGGTCAGGTGTTATGGTGTAGGGAGGCATTATGTTGCATGGGTGTACTGAGCTCCAAATATTTGCACATGGGACACTCACCAATCAACGTAGTTATGACACTGCACTCCTTCCCTATATGAGTCTTTCAGGGCTGGCTTTGAAACTGACTTAACTTTCACGGATGACAATAAGCAACCGCATCGAACAGTGCACATGGAGGAGCTCTTGGAACGAGAGGATACTCGGCAAATAGAATGGCCTGCCCATCCCCCATCTTAAATCCCATCAAGTACATGTGGGATGCATTGGGGAAATCTACTGCAGCACAGCCACAGCACCAAAGACCATCTAGCAGTTTCAATTGTGCTTTTGAAGGAATGGAACACCCTACCAAAAGAACTCCTTGCCAATCTTGTGGCCAATATAGAATCACATTGCACAGCATACAATACTGTTCGTGGTGATCTCACATCCTTTTATGAAGGATGCCTTGCCTTCTCGAAACAGCCTCAGTACTCCTCTCATTGGATCACTTGAAGTATCATATACAAATTTTATTTTCACCTCATCTATCATTGCAAATCTTCGTCCTTTCAATGGGTTTTCGACTTTGGAAACAAAAAAAGTCTGCAGGGCCAGGTCTGGAGAGTACGGAGGATGAGACAGCATAGTGATTTCACTTTTGTGCAACAGTCATGAACCAATAGGAATGAATGTGCTGGTGCATTATCATGATGCAAGAGCCGTGAATTGTGTCAACACATTTCGGGCCATTTCCTCCTCACATTTTCTCGCAGGCATCACAACACGTCCTGATGGTACCATAGATTCACAGTTTGTCCCTGTGGCACAAATTCACAATGAACTAATCCTTCAACATCAAAGGAAACTATCAACATGGCTTTGACATTTTTCCTGACCTGATGAGGTTTTTTTTTTTTTTTGTCATGCAGAATCTTTCCTGACCCATTGTGAAAATCAAACCTTTGTCTCTACATCATAATTGTAGACCCACATCTCATCACCAGTTATGATGCAGTTAAAGAAAATCTTGTTCTCATTTGCACGACCAAAAGCTCTTCACAGATTGCGAGGCGAAGGTTTTTCTGGTCTTGACTCATGAGCCATAGAACAAACTTAAAGGCAACACAATGCATTCCAAGGTGCTGTACAGGATTTCACGACACAATGCAACTGAAATGTTACACTCTTCTGCAATCTCTCGGACAGTCAGTCTTCGATTGGCCAGCACAATTTCGTTGATGTTCCTGACATGAGTGTTGCTAGTAGATGTTGAAGGGCATCCTGAATGAGCGTCATCTTTAACTTCCGTCTGTCCACTTTTAAACTGTATGAACTATTCGTAACACTGAGTACAGCTTAAGCCTCATCATTGTAGGCTTTCTGCATAATGTGTTGTCTCTCTGTAACGGTTTTCTTGAGTTTCACGCAAAATTTAATGCACACGCTTTGCTCCTCCAACTCTGCCATCTTGGAATTTGCAAACTGTGAGACAGAACATTCCACTCAAATCCAGCACTGAACAATAACTAACAGACATACAACAACAAAACTTCCAACAGTTACACATTAAACACAGGCACGTGGATGGGTGCCAACCACATTTTGTTCTAAATCACCACTGGCGCAAAATTACAAATATTCCAGAATTTTTTGAATAAATCTCATACTAATGTCTTGGGAGATTCAGTTTATATATAACATTTTATGAGAATCTTGAGGCCCTTTTGAATTCTTTTAAAGCTGTCTTCAACCTGGAGGTTGGTTTCAGTACCACAGAGCTTTGCTAATCACGTGCAATATGCGGGAGTTAATGCATGGAAAGTAGTAAGTCTCCCATGTACCATTTTTACTATTCTATTGGAAGACTGGAAAAATGGCAGTCAATTTCGGACATCTAAAATACAAAATTTAGTCACCAAAGGATTTGTATGAAGTGTACCTATTTGGAGGAATAAATAATCTTGGGAACCACTTTGAAAATCATTTTTCATATTTTTGATTATGGTATTTTTCCTAAAATTTATTTACTGACTTTCATCTCAGCCCCCAAAATCAACTACATTAAAGCTTTAAACAGAAATAAAGAGTAGAATGTAAACTTTAAAATATACTCTTTCCAGCCAGATAAACTACCCTATATGACGGAAAACATTTGCGAAATAGGCGGGGAAAGGAAGAGTGCAGTATGACATGAATTTGATAGGTTATTACTTTAAGTGCTATGTTCTTTTTTGTAAGTGACATAAGAAATTTGTAGATATGGTTGAGCTGAAAACAATGTCCTCTTGTAAGGAATGATAATGCACTAAAATTATGCCATACTTGTTGGTTGCAATCTGACACATACTACAACAGTTGTCAGTTGCTTCTTCATTAAGCTTGGTTGCTCACTATGGATGGCAATCTCAATGAAACAGACCACAGTCTTCCCACGAAATGGACACTTGGTTTTCTTCATCAGCAACAGCAGACAGATTGTGTATAATGTTGAGAGACTGAACTCATTTCAAAGATCTGAATTGTAAAATAGCAAGCAATTTTAATCACACTGTAGGGTATGAAATTTGAAATGGTTGTTAAAGTTGGGTTTCTGATATGATTCGTTATTTATAAGATGGTGCACGAAGTTTCATCTGAAATATAAACCCTACATTTTTCTTATTCATAGTGAACATTAATGCCCCGAATCAAAGCAATTAAGGTGAGTCTGTGTTAACTGATTTCAACAGAATATTTTGTTCAGCAACACAATGAAGTCTGATAAATAAAACTAAACACAATGGAATATTTAGCAAATCTGTGACTGAACAAAGGATTCCTCAACCCATCCCAAGACATCCCAGAAACAAACATAGCAACCAAATCCCTAGCATTCACAAAACGATAAGATGAAAAATATGATGCTCAAGCTGACGTAACAGATGAACTGTCAAAACAAAACAGAAATTTGGTCCCACATTATAGGAATTCTCACAGAATGCGTAGGCACTTATGTTCATTCTATTTCATCGCTGTCTGCAGGTCAGAATAAGATCTTTACTGAAATGTCTGTGCTGAACAATCCGCTACCAGTGTACACCAGAGTTGTTGTTTGACCTCAATTCTCAAACGTATACATAGCTCAGCTCCCCACCATTGGCTCCTGTTGAACACTGGTAAGTTACAATAAACAGCATATTCCTGTTCTCGGTTAATTTACTGCTGCCATGGCTTACAAATCTGTAGTCCATCCTATCACATCTTTGTTTATTAATGATCCTCATACTGAAAATTTGTTTGGTGTTCTGAATTTTTAGATTTGTTTCCTGGAGGGGGGGATAGGGTATGTTAACAATGTCACAGCACACATCGCGCTTAAACCTTTGGCTCGGCCTTCCCATGTTTTTTCGCCCACACTGCATAAGGAAGTTCTCAACTTGTTGCATCACGGTCATTTGGGAGCCTCCTGCACTAATAATTAGCATGCTAACAAGTGTTCTGGCTGGGTATTGAGCACAACGTGGAGCTACTGATCACAGCCAGCTGCAAATGTCGAAATAAAGAGGCGGCATGAAGTCATATGTAGCATTTCTTTATTATTTTTTTATTTATTTATTGTTCCGTGGGACCAAATTAAGGAGAAGTCTCCATGGTCATGGAACGAGTCAATACATGAAATTATAACATGATATTAGAAACAGATAAAATTAAATATAAAAAAACATATTCAGGTGACAAGTCGTAAGTTTAAATAAAGAAAATCAACAATGTAACACTGGAATTTGCTTAATTTTTTAGCTCTTCCAGGAGCTCCTCGACAGAGTAGAAGGAGTGATCCATAAGGAAACTCTTCAGTTTAGACTTAAAAGAGTTTGGGCTACTGCTAAGATTTTTGAGTTCTTGTGGTAGCTTATTGAAAATGGATACAGCAGAATACTGCACTCCTTTCTGCACAAGAGTCACGGGAGTGCATTCCACATGCAGATTGGATTTCTGCCTAGTATTAACTGAATGAAAGCTGCTAACTCTTGGGAATAGGCTAATATTGCTGACAACAAACGACATAAAAGAAAATATATACTGTGAGGGCAATGTCAGAATTCCCAGACTATTGAACAGGTGTCGACAAGAGGTTCTCGAACTTACACCACATATAGCTCAAACAGCCCGTTTTTGAGCCAAAAATACCCTTTTTGAATCAGAAGAATTACCCCAAAAAATAATACCATACGACATAAGCGTATAAAATATGCGAAGTAGACTACTTTTCGTGTTGAAGTGTCACTTATTTCAGATACTGTTCTAATGGTAAATAAAGCAGTATTTAGTTTCTGAACAAGATCCTGGACATGGGCTTTCCACAACAGCTTACTGTCTATCCGAATGCCTAGGAACTTGAACTGTTCCGTCTCGCTTATAATATGCCCATTCTGTCTGATCAAAATATCAGTTCTTGTTGAATTGTGAGTTAGAAACTGTAAAAACTGAGTCTTACTGTGATTTAGCATAAAATTATTTTCCATAAGCCACGAACTTATTTCATGAACTACATTATTTGATACTGTTTCAATATTACACACAAGATCCTTCACTATCAAGCTGGTGTCATCGGCAAACAGAAATATTTTTGAATCACCCGTAATACTAGAAGGCATATCATTTATATAAATAAAAAACAGGAGTGGCCCCACCACCGACCCTTGGGGAACACCACACTTAACAGTGCCCCATTGGGACTGAACATCACTACCACTCTCAATATTGCAGAGAATTACCTTTCTGTTCTTAAAGTAAGAGGCGAACCAATTGTAAGCTACTCCCTTTACTCCATAATGGTCCAACTTCTGCAGTAATATTTTGTGGTCAACACAGTCAAAAACCTTCGTTAAATCAAAGAAAACACCTAGCGTTCGCAACCTTTTATTTAATCCATCCAAAACTTCACAGAGAAAAGAGAATATAGCATTTTCAGTTGTTAAACCATTTCTAAAACCAAACTGAACATTTGACAGCAAATTATGTGAATTTAAATGCTCCAGTAACCTTGTATATACAACCTTCTCGATAACTTTAGCAAACACTGATGGCATAGAAATAGGTCTAAAATTGTCAACATTATCAATGTCTCCCTTTTTATAAAGTGGCTTCACTACAGAGTCCTTTAATCGGTCAGGAAACCAACCACTCCTAAAGGAAAAGTTACAGATATGGCTAAGTACTGGGCTAACATACATAGAACAATACTTCAGTATTCTGCTAGATACCCCATCATATCCATGACAGTTCTTGGTCTTTAGTGATTTAATTATTAACTCAATCTCCCTCTTGTCAGTATCATGGAGGAGCATTTCAGATAACAGTCTCGGAACACTTTTTTCTACGAACGCTATATGATTCCCTGTTGGGACTAGGTTTCTATTTAGTTCACCTGCTATATTCAGAAAGTGATTATTAAATACTGTACATATTTGTGACTTATCAGTAACACGGACATTCCCACTACGCACTGATTCTATATCCTCAACCTGCCTCTGCAGACCAGCCACTTCCTTTACGAATGACCATATGGTTTTAATATTATCCTGAGACTTAGCTATTCTATCTGCATACCACATACTTTTTGCCTTCCTCATAACATTTTTAAGCACCTTACAATCCTGTTTGTAATGCGCTGCTGCATTTAGATTTTGACTGTTTCTAACGTTTTGATATAATTGCCACTTTGTTCTACAAGATATTCTTATCCCTCTAGTCAGCCACCCAGGCTGCCTGTTTATGCTAGTACCCTGTTTTGAACATTCTAACGGAAAGCAACTTTCAAAGAGCACGAGAAAAGTCTTGAGAGAAGCATTATATTTATCGTCTACTGTATCAGTGCTATAAACATCTTGCCACTCTTGTTCCTTGATAAGGTTTACAAAGGTCTATACAGCAACTGGATCAGCTTTCCTAAACAGCTGATGACTATATTTAACACGTGTTGCAGCACAAAAATCTTTTAGAGTTAATTTGTGCATCATGATCTGAAAAGCCATTCACCTTTTTGCTAACAAAATGCCCTTCTAGTAATGAGGAATGAACAAAAATGTTGTCTATGGTTGTTCTACTGTCCCCTTGCACTCTCATTGGAAATAATACAGTTTGCATAAGATTATATGAATTAAGGAGGTCTACCAGCATTCTCCCCTTGCATAATCACTTATACAATTAATATTGAAGTCACCACATATAACTAACATTTTGTATTTCCTATAAAGTGAACCAAGAACCTCCTCTAGCTTTAGCAAAAATGTTGTGAAATCGGAGTCTGGCGATCTCTAAATAACAACAGTTAGACGTTTAGTTCCGTTAAATTTAACCACACCTGCACAACATTCAAACACCTTTTCAATGCAATACTTTGAAACATCAATTGACTCAAATGGGATGCTGTTTTTCACATACATGGCTACTCCCCCACACCGCAAAGAGCTCCTCGAAAAGCTGCCAGCCAACTTGTATCCTGGTAAAGGAAGCCTCTGAATTATCTCCTTATTGAAGAAGTGTTCAGATATACCAATAATTTCAGAGTCAATATCTATAAGCAGTTCACTAACTTTATCTCTAATACCTTGTATATTTTGATGAAATATACTAATTCCCTCATTACTCGGATACCTAAGCTTTGTCAAAAGTGGTTCCTTTGTTAGAGAGACTTCCCTTAAGCAGGAATACCTATCAGCTGACTTCAATCTAAAAAAGGTGCAGCTCTAACACCCACTACTGTAGGAATTTTCCCATGAGTGATCCCACCCACCCAACCTATGCTGTCACCTATTAGCTTTGCCAACCTCCCCTTCCCATACCTGTTGAGGTGCAGGCCATGTCTAGTGAAACCCGTCCTGCTGATAGACTCCACCGATACCACTGAAATGTGACCCATGCTTTCTGTCATCAGCGCACCCCAAGTCTCATGTTATTACGCCTGACGGCTGTATTAAGATGAGGCCGATCATGATGCTGAAACAGTCCCACGAAATACACATTCGTGTTGCCAGTCTGAGTGGCTATCTTTTCCAGGTCACCATCTACGTCATACTCCCCATCCCTATCAATACTATTACCAGCCCCATCCACAATCACTACCTGATCCTCTTTAGTAAAATCCCTACATAACCCCCCTATGTTAACAGTCACCTGAGCCAATCCTGCATTAAGCTTCACAATGCTGGTGACCTAGTACTCACTCCCCAGCACTTCCTGCAACTGCTGGCCTACACCTCTGCCATGAGAACTACCTAACAGCACAACCTTCTTCTTCCTCTTCGACTTTGCAACTGTTCTAGCCACCGTAACTACTGAGGTCTGCTGCATACTTCCTACATCTACAGCTACTAGAGATTCCTCTCCACTAGACTCTGACAGTTGGTCATATCTACCGTAAACACCAATAGTAAAACTATCTGAAAATCTTCTTCTCCTAGCAGATCGCTTGCCAACAGCCAGCTCCCATTCCCCAACCCCTTTCTCCCTCCTCATCCTATCTAGCTCCTCCTGTGCGTTTTTCAACTGCACCTGAAGGGCACAGATCTTACGCTCCTGCTCCTCTACCACCTTACTCTTGCTACATAACCTGCAGTTCCATGAGAGGATCTCACCAGAATGCCCACTGGCTTCCCCACTGCATTCCTCCCAGTGAAAATACTTCGAACAAGTCTCACACCGCAATCCACTACTACGAACCTACGGCAAAGCCCACACTTCTCACTCATGGTAAAATTTTACTTTTACTAAGTTCCGCTACTACAATAAGAAGATGTTAAAAACCTGACTACAATAATCACAAACTTACTCTACAAGGGAAGTAACTACTATTATTAACAGTATTAATAAACAACAAATGTGAATATAACAAAAGACTAATACAGAAAGAGAATTAAAAGTCTAATGACACAGTAACGAAGCTGAAAACAGTTCCCAAAAGGTTCTTCTGAAATTATTTCACCGCAAAACACAAAAAACTCCGGTTGAAGACTACTAAAGATCCTAAATAAACCACTATACACAAACAATTAATTAGTACCTAGCTTTCGATGCGCCGCTACAGTTGCAACTGGTCAGCGCTGAATGTAAACACAGGTAAGAGGTTATGTTGCTTGATACGGAACACTCACAAATATCAGGACACAACACAAGAAAGGCAGAGGTGAATGAAGAAACCACTAATAAGTCACTTATATAGTAAATATTCCCCCCATGAACCATGGACCTTGCCGTTGGTGGGGAGGCTTGCATGCCTTAGCGATACAGATAGCCGTACCGTAGGTACAACCACAACGGAGAGGTATCTGTTGAGAGGCCAGACAAACGTATGATTCCTGAAGAGGGGCAGCAGCCTTTTCAGTAGTTGCAAGGGCAACAGTCTGGATGATTGACTGATCTGGCCTTGTAACAATAACCAAAACGGCCTTGCTGTGCTGGTACTGCGAACGGCTGAAAGCAAGGGGAAACTACAGCCGTAATTTTTCCCGAGGGCATGCAGCTTTACTGTATGATTAAATGATGATGGCATCCTCTTGGGTAAAATATTCCGGAGGTAAAATAGTCCCCCATTCGGATCTCCGGGAGGGGACTACTCAAGAGGATGTCGTTATCAGGAGAAAGAAAACTGGCGTTCTACGGATCGGAGCGTGGAATGTCAGATCCCTTAATCGGGCATGTAGGTTAGAAAATTTAAAAAGGGAAATGGATAGGTTAAAGTTAGATATAGTGGGAATTAGTGAAGTTCGGTGGCAGGAGGAACAAGACTTCTGGTCAGGTGACTACAGGGTTATAAACACAAAGTCAAATAGGGGTAATGCAGGAGTAGGTTTAATAATGAATAGGAAAATAGGAATGCGGGTAAGCTACTACAAACAGCATAGTGAACGCATTATTGTGGCCAAGATAGATACGAAGCCCACACCTACTACAGTAGTACAAGTTTATATGCCAACTAGCTTTGCAGATGACGAAGAAATTGAAGAAATGTATGATGAAATAAAAGAAATTATTCAGAAAGTGAAGGGAGACGAAAATTTAATAGTCATGGGTGACTGGAATTCGAGTGTAGGAAAAGGGAGAGAAGGAAACGTAGTAGGTGAATATGGATTGGGGCTAAGAAATTAAAGAGGAAGCCGCCTGGTAGAATTTTGCACAGAGCACAACTTAATCATAGCTAACACTTGGTTTAAGAATCATGATAGAAGGTTGTATACATGGAAGAACCCTGGAGACACTAAAAGGTATCAGATAGATTATGTAATGATAAGACAGAGATTTAGGAACCAGGTTTTAAATTGTAAGACATTTCCAGGGGCAATTGTGGACTCTGACCAGAATCTATTGGTTATGACCTGTAGATTAAAACTGAAGAAACTGCAAAAAGGTGGGAATTTAAGGAGATGGGACATGGATAAACTGAAAGAACCAGAGGTTGTACAGAGTTTCAGGGAGAGCATAAGGGAACAATTGACAGGAATGGGGGAAAGAAATACAGTAGAAGAAGAATGGGTAGCTCTGAGGGATGAAGTAGTGAAGGCAGCAGAGGATCAAGTAGGTAAAAAGACGAGGGCTATTAGAAACCCTTGGGTAACAGAAGAAATATTGAATTTAATTGATGAAAGGAGAAAAAATAAAAATGCAGTAAATGAAGCAGGCAAAAAGGAATACAAACGTCTCAAAAATGAGATCGACAGGAAGTGCAAAATGGCTAAGCAGGGATGGCTAGAGGACAAATGTAAGGATGTAGAGGCGTATCTCACTAGGGGTAAGATAGATACTGCCTACAGGAAAATTAAAGAGACCTTTGGAGATAAGAGAACCACTTGTATGAACATCAAGAGCTCAGATGGAAACCCAGTTCTAAGCAAAGAAGGGAAAGCAGAAAGGTGGAAGGAGTATACAGAGGGTCTATACAAGGGCAATGCACTTGAGGACAATATTATGGAAATGGAGGAGGATGTAGATGAAGATGAAATGGGAGATACGATGCTGCGTGAAGAGTTTGATAGAGCACTGAAAGACCTGAGTCGAAACAAGGCCCCCGGAGTAGACAACATTCCATTGGAACTACTGACGGCCTTGGGAGAGCCAGTCCTGACAAAACTCTACCATCTGGTGAGCAAGATGTATGAAACAGGCAAAATACCCTCAGACTTCAAGAAGAATATAATAATTCCAATCCCAAAGAAAGCAGGTGTTGACAGATGTGAAAATTACCGAACTATCAGTTTAATAAGCCACAGCTGCAAAATACTAACACGAATTATTTACAGACAAATGGAAAAACTAGAAGAAGCCGACCTCGGGGAAGATCAGTTTGGATTCCGTAGAAATACTGGAACACGTGAGGCGATACTGACCTTACGACTTATCTTAGAAGAAAGATTAAGGAAAGGCAAACCTACGTTTCTAGCATTTGTAAACTTAGAGAAAGCTTTTGACAATGTTGACTGGAATACTCTCTTTCAAATCCTAAAGGTGGCAGGGGTAAAATACTGAGAGCGAAAGATTATTTACAATTTGTACAGAAACCAGATGGCAGTTATAAGAGTCGAGGGACATGAAAGGGAAGCAGTGGTTGCGAAGGGAGTAAGACAGGGTTGTAGCCTCTCCCCGATGTTATTCAATCTGTATATTGAGCAAGCAGTAAAGGAAACAAAAGAAAAATTTGGAGTAGGTATTAAAATCCATGGAGAAGATATAAAAACTTTGAGGTTCGTCGATGACATTGTAATTCTGTCACAGACAGCAAAGGACTTGGAAGAGCAGTTGAACGGAATGGATGGTGTCTTGAAGGGAGGATATAAGATGAACATCAACAAAAACAAAATGAGGATAATGGAATGTAGTCGAATTAAGTCGGGTGATGTTGAGGGTATTAGATTAGGAAATGAGACACTTAAAAATAGTAAAGGAGTTTTGCTATTTGGGGAGCAAAATAACTGATGATGGTTGAAGTAGAGAGGATATAAAATGTAGACTGGCAATGGCAAGGAAAGCGTTTCTGAAGAAGAGAAATTTGTTAACATCGAGTATAGATTTAAGTGTCAGGAAGTCATTCCTGAAAGTATTTGTATGGAGTGTAGCCATGTATGGAAGTGAAACATGGACGGTAAATAGTTTGGACAAGAAGAGAATAGAAGCTTTCGAAATGTGGTGCTACAGAAGAATGCTGAAGATTAGATGGGTAGATCACATAACTAATGAGGAAGTAGTGAATAGGATTGGGGAGAAGAGAAGTTTGTGGCACAACTTAACCAGACGAAGGGATCGGTTGGTAGGACATGTTCTGAGGCATCAAGGGATGACAAATTTAGTATTGGAGGGCAGCGTGGAGGGTAAAAATCGTAGGGGGAGACCAAGAGATGAATACACTAAGCAGATTCAGAAGGATGTAGGTTGCAGTAGGTACTGGGAGATGAAGAAGCTTGCACAGGATAGAGTAGCATGGAGAGCTGCATCAAACCAGTCTCAGGACTGAAGACCACAACAACAAACATAGTAAATATTATCACAAAAACCGTTAAAATATTTATCTGCAACCTTAAAATATATAAAAACTTGGAGAGCGATCTCACACGTAGACACTCGCTTATGATGCCACACCAAAGATGCTATTTCCAAATAGCATTTGATTCGATAGTGCACCTACACTTCTTGTCAAAAGTACAATCATATGGGGTATCAAATGAAATTTGTGACTAGATTGAGGACTTTTTGGTAGAGAGGATACAGCATCTTACGTTGGATAGACTGTCATCTTCAGATGTAGTTGTAACTTCAGATGTGCCACAGGCAAATGTGTTGGGATCCCTGCTGTTCATGTTGTATATTAATGACTTTGCAGACAATATTAATAGTAACCTCAAACTTTTTGCAGATGATGCAGTTATCTATAACGAAGTAGTATCTGAAGAAGGCTGCATAAATATTCAGTCATTTTCAGAAAAGGACAATTGTGCTCTTCACAAAATGAAGAAATGTAGAATCTTAATGACTAACATATCAAAGAGTCACTGTTGGAATCAGCCAACTCATACAAATATCAGGGTGCAACATTTTGTAAGGATATATTTTCAGTCATGGGTAAAGCATGTGACAGACTCCGGTTTATTGGTAGAATACTGGAGTAGTGCAATCAGTCTACTAAAGAGACTGCTTACAAATCGCTCATGCGACCCATCCTAAAATACTGCTCAGGTACGTGGGACCAATACCAGATAGGATTAACAGAGGATATTGATCATATACAGAAAAAGGAAGCAAGAATGGTCACGTGTTTGTTTAATCCATGGGAGAGTGTCGCAGAGATACTGAAGGAGCTGAAATGGCAGTCTCTTGAGGCAGGTGTAAACTATCCCGAGAATGTCTAAAGTTTCAACAACCAGCTTTAAATGGTTACTCTAGGGATATACTGCAACCCCCTATGTATCGCTCACATACAGATCGTAAGGATAAGATCAGAATAATTATAAGATTAGAATAATTACTGCATGCACAGAGGCATTCAAATAATCATTCTTCACATGTTCTGTACGTGAATGGAATGGGAAGAAACCCTAATAACTGGTACAATAGGATGCACCCTTTGCCATGCACCTCATGGCAGTTTGCAGAGTACAGATATAGGTACACATATAGATATAGATGTAGATGTAGATAAAGGGAACAGCTTAACAGTAAAGGTGAAATGAGCATCAAAGATGAAAAATACCTGCTATAGTCATCACCTTTAACCTTTCACCTACTGAAAAGGGCACTGTCCAATCAGACATGTCGAAACCCATCCTGAAATATTTCATACAGGTGGAATATACTGAAAGGAACACCATGTCAAAATTTTAGCTGCTAAGACTCACAGCAAGTATCTTTTTTTTTTTATTTTATTTATTTTTTAATGCTAAGAACTGTCAAACTCATAGGTCGCTACGTGGTTGGAGGAATGTACGGCTCTGCCCTAGCAGCAGCAGACAGTGCACGACCAACATGGCATGTGCATAGCTAGTTGATGGTGCAACGATAAACAAATAATACAACAAAACCCAATCATAATTTGAGAAGTGAATTTTAACAATGTACAGGCTGTATACGTGGATGAGGAAAAAAATTTCCCGGATTTCCCGGTTAAAAATACACTTTCTCCCAGATGAAAATACACTTTTCCCGTGTTAAGCGGTGGTATACTTTTCCTCGGAACTGTAAAACTTATCAGTCCATTGAATCATTATGGTCTTATAAACAGGAGGAAAAAAAACACGTTTTGGAAAGATCTGTGATGTGCAGCAACATGTACGTTGCATATTTTCATATTGAGAAAGTATAAATTCGAATTCCACCAAACACCGCATCTTACTTTCCGAAGCATTGAAATTGAGATTGCCGTGCGCTTTTGTAAGCCATGTCACACGATCTCATCAGCTGATGATGGTGGATATTCAGAGCATAGGACACGTGATGTAGTCAGCCAATAGCAACATCACTGTTACGTAGTGTGAGCACACAAATAGGAAAAGTTAATGGTTTAAAATATTATACATAGAGTTGATACAAGAAAAGCAAAGCTTTCACATGTAATATTGGTCTCAAAGATTAATCGGTTGCAAGAGAATTTAAGCTTTCATATATAATGTTGATATTTATTGCGCATGTTACACTTTAATATACATCACACAAATGTGCCAGTAAACTTTTTAATAACGACATAAATGTCTGATTATCTGGGCTACAAATTCTTCAAATGATCATCCTCACAGAATTGATTTTTAAATGAGTGTCGAACACTCTGTGATCAGAAACTCATCATACATTCTCGCTTATAGTTCATCTTGTGTAAAAGGAAATTTACTTTGAAAGTAACGCTTTCCAAACCACCATTCTCAATATTTCGCGGCGACCTGTTAGAAATAAGTTCATTCCATCAGTTGCCAGAGAGTGCCAAATGACAGGCGTCACCGCACTTGTGCAGCTACGATGACGCAGGTAGCCCATAAGATTGTACGTGTAAAACATTAAAGGACCTTACATTACGTCATAAAAGAAACAGGACACCAGAGGATACTCTAAGAGCATCATAATTTCGTGAACCATACTAAAATGCATAATTCGGCTTAAAGTGCACATTCGGGGGTAAATTTTCTTGGACTATCAGTACTATACTATGATGTGTTTGGTTCTTTATCATGGCATAATGCCATTTGTGCTAGAAGATGAAACCGTGCACTTGAAATGCAGCGAACAGTTGAAAGCAGCCAGTAGTCTGAAATTAAACACTTCGTTTGAAATAAATGGATTACCTCAGTGGAAGAGAGTTATAAAAGCCAAATTTCTTTAGCAAACCGGCAAAAATAACCTCATTGGTCTGCAAGGCGACCAATGCTTGACTGTTAGAAAGGTGGAAATGAATTAAAATCTGAAATTAATAACTTATTTTAGCCTTCTGTAATTATGTGAATGTATTTTAATTCACTTGATAGCTCCCGGCCACAGAAATTTATTTTGTTTTATATGAGCAGGCCGCTGTGACCGAGCGCTTTGGACCAGAACCGCGCTGCTGCTACACTCGCAGGTTTGAATCCTGCCTCGGGCATGGATGTGTGTGATGTCCTTAGGTTTGTTAGGATTAAGTAGTTCTAAGTCTAGGGGACTGATAACCTCTGATGTTAAGTCCCATAGTGCTTAGAGCCATTTGAACCATTTTTGTTTACATTTGACATGAGAGCAATACACGAAGAGGAAACAGCTACATCACTAAACGTAAACACGGGTCACGTGGAGACCACCTTCCTCCCCATTACAACTCAAGAGTCATCTGTTACGGTTCTACGATATTTCCGAACTGGGGCAATACTAGATAGTGCGCCCTCCCCCTCCCCCCCCTTCCTCCCGCGTTTGAGGTAGTACGCTACAAATTAAATCGACTTTTCAAAAAATGTTCGTTTTGCAGCACATATCTTTCTGAGTGTCTGATGCATAAAACATATGTCTTCGAGGAAATGTAAGACACGTTATTTGGTCTTTAGTGTGCCAAAGTGCAGTGTTGCTACTTCACACAGCATTCTTCTTTCGCACGTCACTGTATTTCGCTCTGTTGAATTCAAATGTGTATATTTTGTAATGGATGCTCTCAAACTATATTCAGGACAGTGGAAATTAAAATGTCCTGTGGTGCCTAACATTCTCCCAGTCAGCCAACCAGGAGAACAAGAACTCTTCAGAAAATTTGCTCTCTTTCTCTCTTTATTGCCTATTAGCTAATAACCTGAGGTTTTGTGTGACATAAAATTAAATATAGGATACAAAAAAATCAGTGAAGACATGAGAGAAGTAAGATACACTACATATTTCTCCAATCCGTAAGTCCTGGCGTTTTTTTCTCTCTAACCATGCTACGGCTTTACATGGTGTGCTTTCCTTTCTGCGAAAGAATCTATATCTCATCGAAGTTCCTCAAACCTTTCGCTACATGAAAGAATGAAATTTCGCTGTATAATACTGAAAAAGCTGCTAATACAAACAGTACCCAAGACTGGTGGTGTTTCTGGAGCTGATTACTTGTATTTTGTCACTGTCTGCTAGATAAAACAAAATAGGCCTTTCTAATATTGCAGCAATTGTAATACACCCCAAATGGTCATTTTTACAACAGGACAGAATATTATTCATGAAGAACCATTATCAAATGCCTATTAGGCCTACTACAAGCAAAAATCTTTGGTAGGAAATAGTTTCACATTTCATTCATATGCTCCAGCTTCTCATCTTCTCCTTCCTTGTTATAACAAACAATCTTCTCATCAGTAATTCTGTAACTACTCCTGCCTGTGTCAAAACTTATTCTCCGGTTAACTTCACTAACCCTGCTACAATCACCGGTTTAGTTATTGCGTGTTTATTCTCCGGTTAGGCGTTATTACGTGTTCTCACAACATATTTTCCACGCTACTACCAGAATAGAACTTAAGGCCTGCTGGCCAGGCACTGTACAACTGGCCCTTACTAGTGTAGCGGCCTGGCCAAAAACTTTCTATCAAAATTTCATTTTCTTGGATACACTGAGAAGATAACAAGCAATCTTTCTCACCTGTTATTCCTGTTAGTCGTTTATTTCCACTCTGGTAGTTTACTAGTTTCACTAGGAACTGTAACAACGCTAATCATTTGCAAACCCAGTCAACCACACAAACGAACGTTGGCATTCACTTCACTCGTTCAGCTTTATTTCGCTCAGCTCGTATGGCCCCGTCCCCTTTTCTCTGCAGAGAAGTTTACTTCTAGATGTGACGGGGATTCCCCTGGCAGACATCACATACATTATGCACGCATTCAAAAATCAGCTTATGATTCATTCAGGAATCAACTCAGAATGAGTTCAAAAATGTTCAAAAATCAACAGGGATGTGTTTCAAAATCATATGAATAATTGATAGACCAACATGCGCTGGATGCTAGTCGCTTTGCGAAACAAGGTTTTTTCCTCCTGAAATTGCCACCCGGGGCAGACACCCCGGTTTGCTCCTCCCCTCTACTGCCCCCTAGATCTGGGCCTGTCATGCATGAGTGAATATGGCAGCTTGGGCACACCAGTAAAATTTTTCAGTGTAGCATCTGGCTGCTTTTGATGTTACTGCTTACACAGCTAACAACAACACTTCCGTATCCAGAAGCAGGACTCAACTGCGCATGTGCATGAGCCTGCTCACAACTGCTCGAAGGAATCCAATGTAAACAGTTGTGATGTCGCGCTCATCGGAGGTAATTTGTTGTTCTGAAGCATTGCATAGTCTTCCTAAAGCCTTTGACACATTTTGCTGTTAAGACACTTGTATGGGCACTGTGTTTTGTTGTTGTATATGGCACATTTCCTTTGTAACTTAAGTTTTATTTTCTTTTTTTTCCTCTCGTTCATGTCTCACTGCTGCAGTATTATACTGCAGTACCGGCAAACAGTAATATCCTTTGTTGGAATATTGGTTCTTACCAGCCAAAATTACAAAAATCTAACTGAAAACTAAAACAATGAACAATTCCTAGAATTCTAAAAAATTCCAGGGATTTTCCTGGTTTTTTTCCCAGATGAAAAAATTCCCGGGTTTTCCCGGATCTCCCAGGTCTAATACACCCTCAATGTAAGAAAAAACAGATTGCTAGTTATCATAAAGAAGTTGCAGACAGGCACAACTAAAAAGACACATACGTAAAGCTTTCAGCCAAAGCCTTCAACAGTACAAGAGAGAGACACCCACCATTCACACACACAAGAAAGTACATCTCATGCACACATGACCGCGAACTCCAGCATCTTGGAATGGAATGCAGCTCTCATTTGGGATGCAAGCAGCAATCTGGATACGGTGGGGAAGGGGAAGGGATAGTAGTGTTCAGGTGGGGAGAGAGACGAACGTCTCGTGGAGTATGCAAAGACTAGACTGCCAACAAGGGCAGTGTCAGGAGGTTTTGGGGCAGAAAGATGGTGGTGGTGGTGGTGGTGGTGGTGGTGGTGGTGGCGGCGGTGGTGGGGAGTGGGGGATGGAGGGGGGAGGGTGGAGGTGGGGGGGGGGGGAGGAGCAAAAGTGGAATGGAGTGGGGAAAGGCAGGTGGATGTATTGGCAGCGAGCTGCAAATATACATGGTAGAGGATGAGAACGGGGAGGAAATGATGGACAGACAGGGTGGAAACTGTTGGGCGGAGGGTGTGGGGACAGTATTTTACTGTAAGTTCAGGCCTCCCCATTCTCATCTCCCACCTTGTTTATTTGCAGCCCTCTGCCAATGCATCCAACTGTCTTTTACCACTCCTCTCCTTTTTTGCTCCTTTTTCTCCCCACCTATCTGCCCCGCATCCTCCTGACGTTGTGCCTGTTGGCAGTGCACACTCCACCAGACAGCATTCATTTCTCCTCCCACCCGTATACTACTATCCCTTCCCCTTCCCCACCCCCTCCAGGTGCTCCTTGCATCCCACGTGATAAATGCATTCCGGCCTGAGATGCTGGATTGGTTGTCATTTGTGTGTGGAACATGCTTGCTTGTGTGTGTGTGTGTGTGTGTGTGTGTGTGTGTGTGTGTGTGTGTGTGTGCGCGCGCGCGCGTGTGTGTGGTCTATTTTTGACGAAGGCCTTACTGGCTGAAAGCTTATTTGTGACAGTCTTTCTGTTGTGCCTATCTGCGACTCAGCATCTCCGCTATATGCTGAGTGGCAGCTTTCATAATATTGTTTCTTTTAATTGCCTGTCTGCAACTTAATGCTGATATTCCTACCTGGAGTTTCCATAGAATGAATTTTAGTTTCCCTTGATAGTTTCTCTGACACAACTGTTGACAATCACTATTAACTTGAAATTGCAACTCATTTAATACCCATAATGATTAGCAGTTGTCTCTGTGGTATCACTAAGTGTCAACAAATGAGATAAAACTGAATTAATTTTCTTTGTGTATCTTCATACGTACTACCTAATAGTATTTGTCTTTGTGCAGGTTTCAGAGTTTCACAGTAATGTAGAATCCAATTAACATTTTCAACCTTGCAAAAAAGAAATATTTTGGTTCAAGTGATGATTGTTATGCCAATTAAAGTCAAGAACAAAAAGACAGTACCTTCATAGCTCAATGAAGATATGTATGGTCAATAGCTTTCAATGTGAAAGAAAACACTGTAAATTTTTTCATTCACAGAAGAGGGAGAAAATGCTTAAAGTTAAGCAGTGTGCAAAGCTGGTTCCGTTTCATAAAATCAGAACAACAATTGTATAAATGGACCAAAGATTTACACGAAGCATGAAATATGTGCCAAAATAAAAAACCCACAAAATTGTGAAAGAAAAACTATTTACAGATTTTGAACTGCTTATGAGAGTCAAAGCACCATTTCTGAAGAGATCAATATAACTGAGCCCTCTGAATTGCAAATGAGATTACTGACATCCAGGTTTCTTCAATGTAGATAAACAGATTCATGAAATTATGTGGAAAAAGAAGTCACAAAATTATGAAGTTTACTTCAAGTGAATGTGTAGAGGAGATGGTATGAAAAAGTTATCCTTATAGAGAAATTAGTAACTGATGTAAAGACAAAGTTTCTTGTTATCCCCTACAACAATGTGTATACAGCCAGGTGGTCAAGTTCAGTGCAAGAAGTGCACACACACGCCGCACATTACCATTTCGAGCAAGAGAAAGACAAAGTTGCTTGTATCGATGAATGCTACAACATACACATATACAACAATGGGACTGATAAGTATCAGTGGATTACTGTTTCCCCAGCTTTATACCTTTCTTCAGGGATCTCAAGGCAAATTAGGACCCACTTAAAAAAAAAGGACTATTTGGTTGCAGAAATCTTGTAATCAACATAGCAAAATCTGGAAAAATGTAAGAGAATAATTTTCATTATTGTATCCTAAACATCTTCTTACTAGATGAGGTTGAAAATACCACTTCAGTTATAAGGTTCTTTTGGTTTTCCAATGCTTAAGCCACAACCAGTTTCGGGCTCTTATATGACCATCATCAGGTGTGAGATCTTTGTGTTGTGACCCTGGGCACCACGCTGATGGGCCTGTAAGAGCCTGAAACTGGTTGTGGTTTAAGCATTGCAAAATAAAAAGAACCTTACAACTGAAACAGTATTTTCAATATCTGCTACAATGCTCAGTTGCAGATGTTCCTCCGGCAGGATTGTTTGTCTTCTTACCAGCTGTAGCAAATAATTCATTTCTTCTGTTGAACTCTTGGCCTGGAAATAATGTCACATCTGCCTTTAGGAGGTACGAAAAGATTCAGCCTCCCGATAAAGTAATTTGTCAACATTGTACAGCATAATTTCAGAAAATTCTCAGACAATATAATTTCTGATAGCTCTTTGTCATTTCAAATTTACCAGTGAAATAGTATTGTTAAACTTCAGTCACTTGCACATTGTCAGTTTGCATCACCAGGTTTGATGAATTTGATCAAGCATGCCTGGCATACAGAACATCAGCAATGACCATTTTTTACTCCATTGCAGTTCTGTTGAAATAAAACTAGTAATTACTGCAAAGTACGTAAGTGCATTAATTTTTCTTTTCTTCAGATGCACCTGGTGTAAAGAAAATGTTTGTTTTCATCATCTAATAGACACTTCGCATTTTTGTGATGACTATTAGAAATAATCAAGGAAATATTTCACTGTTAGTAAAATATTCATTATTTAAAAATTATAAAAAGAGCCATGCTAGAGTAAATGTTACAATATATTTCCTGTCAACAAATTAATATCCAGATAGAAGGAAGTCATCTGTAGTGCACTAACTTCATTTTCATTCTCCTGTTAGTAACTTGTGTAGCCTGCAATAGTTTAGCTGACGATATGAACTGCAAGTTAATCAAAAAGTTAATGATATGAGACATTTTTGGTAAGGTTCAAATGTTTAAAATTCATGTGTGTGCACTTTGGACTTCAAGCTACACAGTGCTACAATACCATCATAGCTGTGTTTGCTTATTTGCTGATTCGCGTGCATGGCAGGAAGGGTTGTTCTAAGTGGTTCTACTTGCAGCAGAAATGAGTAACTTTAAGATCTTTTAAAACATAGCTGCAGTGCACCTTAGTAACTAAAATTTTGACAGTGCATTTCTTTTGGTGTATTCTTCCTGTGCGATAAATTTCACTGGGTACGTTTTCATATGCCTCACTGGACCATTCCCTTGTGAGTTTGGTCAGTTCATATAGCGCGCGCGTGTATGCACGCGCACGTGCACCCGCACCCGCGTGCGCGCACACACCAACCTTCCTTCAAGTCCTTTCCTTCTAACTTTACTACCATATCTAGCCACCTCCTATTTGGCTGTTTTTCTCTTATTGTTCACATGGCCAGCAAAGTTGTTGCTCTTATTTATAGGTCTATCAAACTGTCAATTCCTGGACTACGTCATTTCAAAAACCTCACCAATACTGAAGCAAAAAGGGCACTACCTATTGAGCACCATTGTAAATAGAGTTTTCTGCATGCCTGAGCCCTTGTATAAACTTTTATCTACTCCATTAGATAGAACAGAATTCTTCTACCGTAGAAGTATCACTACATTCAGGAGAAATATGTATTCTCATCAGTCAGTGCACGATAATAAAATGCGAGGAATGTCTTGAAAGGAGAGCATGTAACATCTTGTCAATGTACAGTCTTTAGACATAGATCATTAACTAAGTTGGAAAATTACCATGTCTCTCTCATTGTGATCTATCTTACTACTTCTGATCCTTTCTAAAAATTAGAACACATAAATCATGAAAAATTACTTTCAATTCAGAGTACAAAACAAAGTATCACTTACTGCGTATTTTGTGAGAGGCTGGTACTCCTTTACCGGTGGAACTTCCAATATAGGCATGGCTGAATAATCTGGAATCACAACTGGTTCAAGGTTCCGTGGCAAATGAACTCCGTCAGGTACGAACATATGATTAAACAACTTACTAAGACAAAACATCATGTACATAACAAGTAACCCATTCACAAATCCCAAAATGAAATTTGGAAGTGGAGCATATAAATTGAAAATGAAATAGGAAATAATGAATATATACCATTTCCAAGAGAGACAACCTACAAATTTAAAAACATGTTCTTTCTTTTCCATTTGCACTGAATGGCTGGACGGAATAAATTTCGTGCAGTCTAATCTCCCAGGATCTGCATTAGCAATTACAGGTTCTGGTACATGAATGTCCTCAGATGCCTCAACACCTGACTCAATATCATCCTCTACAGTGTTTTCAGTCTTTTCATCTTCTTTGGTAGATGCAAGAGATGACATTGTAATACTGCTGATAATAGCAGGTTTATGCGAATGCTGTCGATGTCTTAGCCCAGAAAGATTACTCCTAAATTTGGCATGGAAAGAAAGCTTTTTCGGTGGAACTGTCAGTTCTGACAAACTGTCAGTCTCACCCTGCACAGGTGTACCGGGACCTTCTTCTGAAGCTTCATCTTGAGCTGTTGTACTTTTACTGTCTTCATCTGGATCATCTTTCTCATCAATGGAACTAGAACCTTTCTTTGATAGCTTCTCCATTGAAGACCTTTTTGGAGATGGGTCTGCCCTAGCAGCACCATCTTTCTGCTCCATTGTTTTCCCTGAGGCTTCAGAAATGTCTTCTGAATCACTTATACTAGAATTCTCCTTACTTTTTCCTAACAGTTTACTACTCCTACCAATATCACTAAATGATAGGGAACCTGATCTCCTATCACTCTTCATCTCACTAATTTTTTCTTCAACAGTCTTTGTTATCTTGCCCCTCAGTTCATGAAAAATCCTCCATGTGTCACTGCCACTTGCAGACGAAGCATCCAAAACACCAACGTCAACACTGGTTGATCTCTTTCCCAAGCCTTTCAGGTACTCTTTCATAGGAGATGGATCTCTGGAAGAGGATGCTGTGCTACTAGAGGTAACAGTAATAGTACCTGATGTAGTATTACTGACAGTAGTGGCAACAGAAGTAGAAGCAACAGTTGTTGTTGCGACTGATACCGTACTTGTTGGTGGTAATGACTGGCTTTCTTCTTCCCCTGTGAAGAAAATAAGAAAACTAATAATATCAATCAACAACAATGTATCACTGAGTAATTTTTTTTAAATTCACTTGCAACTATGTTGTACTATGGTGTAGTAAGAGAAAGCTCTCTTGAATACAAGTGTGCACAACAGTCTGGAATTTAAACCCATTCAGTAAAACATGTAGGAAAATATGTGTAAAAAAATTAAAAGGAACACTGTCTCAAACTCTAATTAGAAACCATCAACAGGTACTGTATGGTACAGAAAACAGTCTTTATAATACTAATCATAGAGACAAAAGTAACGAATAATTTTTCACATACACGATGTGATCAAAAGTATCCGGACACCTGGCTGAAAATGACTTACAAGTTCATGGCGCCCTCCATCGGTAATGCTGGAATTCAAAATGGTGTTGGCCCACCCTCAGCCTTGATGACAGCTCCCACCTTCGCAGGTATACATTCGATCATGTGCTGGAAGGTTTCTTGGGGAATGGCAGCCCATTCTTCATGAAGTGCTGCAGTGAGGAGAGGCATTGATGTCAGTCGGTGAGGCCTGGCATGAAGTCAGCACTCCAATGCATCCCAAAGGTGTTCTATACAATTCAGGTCAGGACTCAGTGCAGGACAGTCCATTACAGGGATTTTATTGTCAAGTAACCACTCTGCCACAGGCTGTGCATTATGTACAGGTGCTTGACCATGTGGAAAGAGCAATCGGCATCCCCGAATTGCTCTTCAACATTGGGAAGCAAGAAGGTGCTTAAAACATCAATGTAGGCCTGTGCTGTGATAGCGACATGCAAAACAACATGCGGTGCAAGCCCCCTCCATGAAAAACACGACCACACCATAACACCACCACCTCCGAATTTTACTGTTGGCACAACACACGCTGGCAGATGTTCACTGGGCATTCGCCATACCCACACCCTGCCATCGGATTGCCACATTGTGTACCGTAATTCGTCACTCCACACAATGTTTTTCCACTGTTTAATAGTCCAATGTTTACGCTCCTTACACCAAGCGAGGCATCGTTTGGCATTTACCGGCGTGATGTGTGGCTTATGAGCAGCTGCTCTACCATGAAATCCAAGTTTTCTCATCTTCCGCCTAACTGTCATAGTACTTGCAGTGGATCCTGATGCAGTTTGGAATTCCTGTGTGATGGTCTGGACAGATGTCTGCCTATTACACATTACAACCCTCTTCAACTGTCAGCAGTTTCTGTCAGTCAACAGACAAGGTTGGGCTGTATGCTTTTGTGCTGTACGTGTCTCTTCGCATTTACACTTCACTACCATATCGGAAACAGTGGACCTAGGGATGTTCAGGAGTGTGGAAATCTTGTGTGCAGACGTATGACACAAGTAACACCCAATCACCTGACCATGTTCGAAGTAAGTGAGTTCCGCGGAGCACCCTATTCTGCTCTCTCACGATGTCTAATGAGTACTGAGGTCGCTGATATGGAGTACCTGGCAGTAGGTGGCAGCACAATGCACCTAATATGAAAAACATGTTTTTGAGGGTATCCGGATACTTTTGATCACACAGTGTAGCTTCCACTGAATGACAGATTCATAGGGAACATTAGTGCAATTTATTTTGGGTACAATGAAATATTTAAGAATTAAAGTTCTTGAATGCTTATGACATAAACTATAACATAATATTTATTATTGTAAAAACACAAGTTTCTATCAAAATTAAAAGAAAAATGACTATGATGAAGGTGCAAATTTTAAAAAAGGTTCAAAATTTTTAAGTGCAAGTGGTAGGAAGAATTCTTTATCTCTATAATTTCTAAACTGCTGATAATTTACGTACTGGGGCAATAGCGTTAATCAACTTTTTAGTGTTAAAAGGATAAAAATAACCACTGAAAACTGGTCACAGGCTGGAAATTGTTATGTCACCATAGCTGCATTTCAATTGATATGAGAGCACGAGACAATATGAGTTACAGTCTCCACTTACACACAATATATAGCTAAGTATGGGGCCAAATAAATTTATTTTAATTGCAATGATATAATAATTAAAAAACAGACTTGATTTCAAATTTCTTTTAATTGGAGCGACCGGTTTCTATCCTTAAGGATCATCTTCAGATTCCAGAATGGCAGGTGGGCTTCCATGGGGCAGGCTGCGTCGATCCACGATGCTGAACTGACTGCTCACACTGACACTGCAGTCAGTTTAGCATTCTGGATCAGCGCAGCCTGCTTCATTGAAGTCCACCTGCCGTTCTGGAATCTGAAGATGATTGTTAAGGACTGAAACCGGTCACTCCAATTAAAAGAAATTTGCAATCAAGACTGCTTTTTAATTATTATATTACTATAAGATCGCTGATAATGTTTTCAAACATTTTAAATTGCAATGACGACATGAAAGCACCCTCCGAAGCTGGTATTCCACCAAAAGAAACACAGTGAGAGCATTCTGCTTGGAATGCACCTCCGTTACAGATACCATTTTAAAGTCTGTGTATAGCACTCCCGCGTATCGGAACTTTGTGAAACTATAGGGGCTGAAGCGAGAATATTCTATGATGTCCCACAATAAATTTCACATATTTTCAAGCTTAATTGGCTAAGAGGAAAAAAGTGACAAGTGGAATAATCGGGTCTAACTCCAGATGTTTGTGTCGCTCTGGCACAATATTTCAGCCACGTAACTTGTTGCCTTCTTCAGGTGCTACCTGAGACTGCCTTATTGGAGGATCTTTTCCAGTATTTATGCCCAGAGGGTGCTGGGTGCTCTCTTCGCTGTCCGCACCCGCCTGGCGCTGCGCGGGCGTGGACCGCAAACGCAACTCCTGACGTGGGAGGGGCCTCTGACAGCCGCCACGACCACAGATGGTGGATAAGCTGGGTGCGGACGACCATCAGAGCACCAGGGAAGTGCCAACACCTCAGCAGCAGCGCCAGGCGGGTGCGGACTGCGAACGGAGTGCACGACAAAGGACGGGTCTCAGAGAGCTGCCACAACTGCAGATGGTGGGCGAGGCAGGTGTGGATGTCCGTCGGAGCACCAGGGAAGTGCCAACACCTCAGGAGCAGCGCCAAGTGGACGCGGACTATGAACGGAACGCCAAACGCAAGTCCAGCCCCAAACAGCTGCCATGACCACAGGTGGTGGACGAGCCAGGTGTGGACGTCCGTGGTAGCACCAGGGTGGGGCCAAAACCTCAGGAGCAGCACCAGGCAGGTGCGGACCATGAACGGAACACCCAACAGAGGACAGGCCTCGGACAGCTGCCACAGATGGCGACCAAGTCAGGCACAGACGTCTGAGGGAGCACTGGAGAAGAGACAACACCTTACAAGCAGTGCCAGGTGGGCGCGGACGGCGAAGAGAGCACCCAGCGCCTTCTGGGCATAAATACTGGACAAGATCCTCCAATACGGCAGTCTCAGGTAGCACCTGAAGAAGGCAACAAGTTACGTGGCCAAAATATTGTGCCAGAGCGACACAAACATCTGGCAGTAGACCCGATTATTCCACATGTCAAGATCTCGCCGGGAAAGCCTGAAGAGTTACAGGAAAAAAAGTGTTGTATCACATAATGAACACCCCTCATAATTTATCGAGTTTGATCTGAACAAATATAAAGAGATATATTATTATTTAAACAAACACTTGGAACAAAAACTCATTGTATTTATTGAAAAAACCAGAACTGTTCAGGTGGTAAACTTATACCCCCCATATAACTTGACAGCACTTAGTTTACACGGCAGCTAACGAATTTTATATATACATCATCCACACAAGTAGTACCCACCACATCTCATGAATCATCTCACATATACTTCTTATTATACTCCCACTTGTCACCATACCTTTGACATAACTCCAGAATAAACAATTAATCATTACCTTTAACATATGAAAACAATAATGCTATTGCCCAAAATTCTTCAATAAAAAGATCAGCCACACAAGTATAAATAATTAAAAACTGTTAACCATTATTCATGCACACACTAACCACACTCTGGCACTTCATCGCACACACAACCATTTACATAACTTTCATAAACTTAAAGATACATATAACTTTCTTTAGGTCTAGTTAAAACTTGGTCTCAGTGTCAAATTTAGTCTATTTTACATTCTTATTACACTTTTTGTTCCTTTCTACAGCCCTTTCTTTCCATTAACAATTCATAGTGAATTTCTTGAAAAGATGTATTTATAAGCAACTGACTGTATGTTTGCTGGTTTCATTACTCGTCTAGTGACTCTATTTTCAAATCACTTCAAGCAATTTGTTATGGTCTCCTTCCATGATCTGCTGTCATTAACTTTGTATAACTCCTTGGAAAACTTGAAGTTTTTTGGTTTTTCAGTAATTGAAATATATTTTCAGGCACAGATAGCCAAATATTTTGCAGTTCCTCTGATTATTACCATCGGATATCCAGGCATCCCCACACCACTTTGGAATCATCCTCTTCCTGCAAACTCTTAACCATGTCATAAAAATTACCAATTTCCATCAGTTCAGCAGCCTCAACAGCCTTACCTATTTCCCACTGACACACACATTCGATAATAACGTCATTGATTCTACAGGGTCATGTACTTTATTCTCAGCCATTGCATCTAATTTCACTGCTAGGAAGACTTCTGCCCCATCAACACTTTCTACATTATCAAAAAAAAAAAAAATTCAGCTGCATCTTTATTTGACTTGCTGTCTACTCTGCCTTTGACAACTTCATTACCTTTCTTTTTATTGATTACACAAATAGAATCATCAGCAAAAATAACACAAAAATGAGCATCACATTTCAAAGAAATATTTTTTAATTTTGATCTACAGCAGTGTGCACATTATGCCCTGCTACATTCACTTTCCCACATTCACTCAAATTATTTCACTGCTACAAATATTCACCTTTACCTTGCTCTAACACAGAACATTCAGCTCCTTATGTGCTATCTATCCTGCCCTTTACCTTGCCATTCAACCTTATGTATCCACTTGCATTACTTTTTATCTCCAACTTCAGATAGTTTTCAGTATCAGTTTCTGTCTTACACAAAATAGTTCCCATTGATTGGACGCTTTTCTTAACTTCACCTCCTTGATTTTTTATGTTCTATTCAATTTCATCTAATGGTTCATTAATTTTCACTACAGACTGTAGTAGTAAATTTGGTTTAGCCACTTTCATTTCACAGCTACTAGATCAACCTACACTAATCTCATCATCTGAAGATTCACCTTCTGTGCTTGCTTTGATATCATAAATACGTCTGAACTACTCACTTTTAACTCTTGATGAACCCATTGCAAGTCCAAAAATTACAGCACTACACTGCAAAGTTCACTTTTTGCCATTTGTTGTTATGTTTTGGAGTCCTGCATCTTCCCACAGGACATGTGGAGCTGATGTATGCTCTGCCACTGCTACCTCATGGACAACACCTGCTGCTCACTGAGTTTCCCTCTTTCTGGTGTGAACTGCATCTGCTTGCTGGGTTACCTGCTGCCTTGTGCAGATTGTTTCTGCTGCTTGATGGCATCATGTGTTTATGTAGGTGGTTTACCCTCGCCAAACCACTGTGGCTTCTGATGTTTGCAATATCACTTCCCCAAGTCATTTAGGATTCAAAACAATGCTCTTGAATTTGCTCTGTATGCTGCTCCGACTTCACTCATTATCTAAATCATGACACAAGGTTTTGCTTGTGATTTTGTAAGACGAATCCTCAACAGCCCCCTGTATAATGATGTTCTCATACAGTTTTTAAAAGTATTTGAAGATTTGTCATGACGGTTTGAATAAAAGTTTGACTTGTGCAGAACACATTTATTAAAACACACTGACTAGTCTCACACTATACAAACACGAAACCTCATGGTCGCCCTCCTGCACCCCTTACGTGGTACCCTCAGGTGGTAAAGTCATGGTGACAGTCTGTTTGACGTCTTCCCTCATGGTGCAATGATCAACTCATAAGTGTACTCTACTACCTCAGTAAATTGAAAAATCAACTTCAGCATGCTCATTGCCACAAAAATGCAAATGAACTTCTCCTTCTCCATGACAACAAAGGCTTCACACAAGTTTGCTTAACCAAGAAGAGCTCACAAAACTTCATCCTCCCTACAGCCCGGGTCTTGTACCTTCTGACTTCCATCTGTTTGGCCCAAATGAAAGGTGTACTCCACAGGGAGCAGTAAGTGGCTGATTGGGAGGTTATTGATGTAGCAATACAGTCACTCTGGTGTTGACCAGTAGTGTGGTAAAATGCAAGCATACAGGCAATACAAGCACCCCCAAGAAGGTAGCGTAAGGGCATCACATGGAGATTATGTTGGAGAATAGGGTTTTGTAGTCAGAAGAGTGGGGAATAACATGTTGTATTGGAATCCTGAATAAAACAAACCTGTTTTAAGAATGCCCCTTGTACATATATCAACATTTGCATCATTCTGGCAATCACATCCTGTGCCAAGATATTCACCTGAGTATTCAGTTTTATGAATTTAAATCTTTTGTAATGTCTACATAATTTCAATTTTTTTTTCGTTTTTTGTACAGTAGTTCAACTGAATGCGGCAGCTTATTTTCATTTTTATGTTAGGGTCAATGTGACACAAGAATGTGATGAGTGAGAGTAGTAGATTTGATGCTGATTTGGGCTCATTTGTATGTCTTGAAAATTGAAACTGTTCTGAGCCAGAGCACGATTTTACAGATGAGGTTCAGCCCTGATGCTACGTAGCAAGACAACACACAGTTATGGCAGTATATCTAAAATCTGTAGATCGAGTTAAGTGGGTGTGGAAAAAGTGCTTCTATGAAAATTTAAAGTGAACTTGTTTCATAGGAATGTGTGATGAGTACTTCACAAATTGGAATCTGAAAAGCTTTTTTCATCATTCTTTCAACCAGAGCTTTTCTTGTAAAATTTATTTGTTTTGATGGAATATTTACTCTTGTTATAATTGTTCTGAAAACTAAATAGAAAGTTATAAACATGCAAATGTCAAGGAAAAATATAATTTATTTGATATCCTATAGAAATACTTTTCATTCAAACTGATTTTATGTGCCATTTTCATTGACAACAGTCTTTAAATAGTAGTTTTATTGGAAAGCATACTTAGTTTCGGCCACAAGCTAAAACTATTGCTATGACACTAATGCTAACAAGGTCATCAGATACCTTTCATGAATGTTTTACAAATAGTTATAAACCGAAATTTTACTATTACTTATGCTTCGGTTGTTTAGTCGTTAAATGCCTTCAACATATTATTATTATTATTATTATTATTATTATTATTATTATTATTATTATTACTATTACTGTTGTTGTTGTTGTTGTTGTTGTTGGTTTCAATTTGTTCCCTCTGAACACTACTGAACATTCTATTTGGTCTTTTGTTGCAATATTAGTTATATTGCGGACAGCAGCCCCTTTTATACATAGTTCTGCAATTCATATTATTCATTACAAAATTTTGGGGTATTATGACAATATAAGTCACATCCCCGACATGATTGTTATAAATAGTTATATGTATGGTCAAGGATATACTTTAAATTGCACTGGTGTAATGAACACACTCTCTGAAGCTGAAGGATGTGATGTCAGGCAAGAGGTGCAGGAGGGGTTCTGAGAGCAAACAGCAGGCACTCTGTTGTTGGCAATATGAGGGGATATGTTTGAGACCAGCCAACATATATTTATAAATGTGTTCTGCACAAGTCAAACTTTTATTTAACCTATCATGACAAATATTCAAATATTTAACAGTTCTTATTTTTAAGAACTGTATGAGAACTTCATACACATGTACAACCTCAGTGAGGTGCGACAACGTGTGGTTAAGCAACTGTGGACTCAACAATGAGTTTTACAGTTGCTCATATTTTAGCATGCACCAATGTGGCAGTAGTTAATGTGGATTCTTCAGATGTGGCGAATCATGAACACTTGGGCGGAGGAAATATTTAAAAGAAAGCCATGTAGTGTACTATATTTTACAGTCGCATGTCAGAAGAATATTAAACAACTATTTGCTAGTATGGAATATCATCCCATACTGAAGTAATAATGAAAGATGAAGATTCATTCGAATTACATAGCATAATTTTGTTCCATAATTCAATAATACTTTTTGATAAAGTATATAAAAAACTGATAGTGGCATCTCAATCCAGGGCACTGAATGAACTTCATTCAATTGATCACCAAATAATGCTAATGATAAAACTATCCATCACTCGCAAAGAAGAGGAGTAATTCTCAGCACAAAGAGAAGAATAAGCAGGAACCTCACAAAATGACTATCAATGACTTGTATTAATTACTGTACTTCACAGTTGTTAGTATATTCAGTATCTGACACCTCAAAGTCATTTTGTGACAATTTTGTACCTGAAGAACCTAAGAAATTCCTATTACTTCAAGTAGCAAGTTTTGGGCTAAAGTCCCCCAGTATGCTGCCAAATGATTTATATAATCAAGAATATTGAAACAATACACAGAACACGGTAATTCATTACGGTAATTCATTATAATAAAGGTGAAATTACATGAAGTACAAATAATGTAAATGTTTACCTGCCCCCCCCCCCCCCACACCCGAACTTCATTACAGTTATATACTTCTTGCTGCAGTAGCTTCATTGTATTTTTATGGTTCTCCAGTGATGTGAATGAACTGCTGTTTTAATATTTCATTGCTACCATGAGGTTATTACTGAGCTGTGAGATGTTTCACAATGTGTAGGAGTTGGTATCACTATTTGAACCAATTAATACCTCAAACTACAAATCTGGCTATTAAGCACTATTACATCAAAGAATGTGTGCATCTGGGATTCTTTGGTATGAAACTGTCACACACACATCTGTGACCACTAGCTCATCACTGTATTCATGGTGATTTGGAAGTTTGAGATGCCACTGAAAAATGTTCAGTACAAGTCTCACAGATAAATAACATGCAAAGGTCATCCTCCTCATCAAATAGATGCATTTATTCAAGATGTTTGGTAAATTACTATTGAAACTCCCTTTGCCTTGACAGGAATACAAGAATGTTCAGTTTTACCTGAAACCATTTTCATTCTACTCACTCACTCACTCTGTCTCTCCCTCCCTCGTACTCTGTAATCACATGTAACTCATGTTCAAAGGTTCCAACACACTGAAACTTGGTGGCAGATTAAAACTATGTGCCAGACAAAGACTTGAACCTGGGACCTTCTCCTTTTGCTGACAAGTGCTCTACCAACTGAACTAGCCTCCTCACAGCTTTACTTCCGCCTGCACCTCTCCTTCTCTTGTGAACTTTGCAAGTTTCACAGGAGAAATTTTGTCAAGTTCACAAGGTAGTAGCTGAGGCACTGACAGAAGTAAGGCGGTGATTACGGGTCACGAGATGAGCTTGGCTAGCTCAGTTAACAGAGCACTTACCCAAAAAAGACAAAGGTCTGAGGTTCTAGTCCCTGTCTGGCATATAGTTTTAATCTGCCAGGAAGTTTCATATCAGCACAAACTCCACTGCAGAGTCAGACATTCATTCTGGAAACATCCTCAACGCTGTGGCTAAGCATTGTTAGCTGCAACAGACAGAAGATGTGCTTTGTTGGTGCTCCATATTTTAGCAATTTCGACCACATTAAATTTACGCTGCAGTGTTCTTCAGCACACCATTGTAGAAAAGTGCACAGAATCAGCTAAGTGAAAAATCCCTGTGATATGCACGTTTATATATAAAAGTTGACTTGTGAAATTTCTCTTGTGTGAGACTGCTTGTACAAGATTGTGTGTTGATTTACAGTTCTGTAGTCACATATTTTTCTGTTTGCATTGATTCTTCTGCGTAATGTTTCTTTGATTGTCTTAATACCCATTTGTACTGTGATATATTGTGAAATTTTGAACATCTGAGAGTGCCGCAATAAACTAGTACTGTTATTGTCAATTGTGGCCTTACATGAAATTGTGCTCCTACAAAATTTTTAAGGATAGTATGCATATCCTTGTTCAAAACAATCTTCCTCTAATTTCATTGTCCAATTACGAGAGAAATAGGTTAGTTTCAGAATTTTTGAACACTTATAAAATTATATTTTATTAAGTTAATAGTACAAGTGTTTCAGATACATAATTTAATTCATAGCAAATCAGCGTTTGTGGATCACAGTTCAGCCAAAGTATTCATCAACCCTGAATTACATTGTATATCAATGCAAATAAACATGCTTTTTTGAGAATTTTTGGAAGCTACCATTGCCCTTCGCATAATCTATGAGCAATCAGGGTTTGTCATTTAGTTACTGTAGTAGATTTTCTAACTAACATTTTGTGTTACATCTAGTTTTCCCCTACAGAGAAGTAGCCATATATATGATCCACATTCATCATAAATTTATTCTGTTTTTGAGTTTGCTAACAACAATAATTAACATTCAAACATTTTGGGAAGGTAGTAATTTCTGTCACAGATTTTTGTGTTGCCTTAATAGAAATCTCGTTTAGTGTATCTGCTTCAGTTCTTATAAGGAATTAGCAACTTTTTAGCTCAACAGATTAAAAGATAATCAGCAGGTTTAATTTTAAGTCCTTTGCTCACTGCCTTGTAACACATTGCACCAGCCTATATGCAGCCCCACTGTGAAGTTGTTCTCAAACAAGAAATGAATCAGTTGACATTCTTAAGCAGCTGGAAATTACCCCGGCTAGTGTCAAACAGCTGACAGCTACTGCAAATTGGTGTTTTGGAAGAGCTCCCGGGAGTCGTGTACCTGTGATACCTGTATCAGAGGTGCCTGAAGTACTATCCTCTCCTGTGGAATCTGTCTCCTCTGCAGGAAGTACAGTATCTGTCTTTACCCGTCCACTTGACTGAAAGTGGTGTGTCAATGGTAGATCTAGGCATCCTGTACAGGGTGGACGGGGACCAGGGAGGACTCAGGATGATATACCAATCCCCCTAACCAACAAGTTTGAGATGCTGTCTTACACAAGCTGAAACTGAGCCAGTGAGACTCATTTCACCTGTTTTGGGGAAACCTGTTTTGTCCAATGTCAGGAGGAGGCAAACGCAAAAATGTAGGGGTCTATTAACTGTCGGCAGTTCAAATGTGTGGCAAATGATGGTTCCCCTTCAGGAAATGGTAGCAAGGGACAGGAGAGGACAACAGGTGCACTCACTGTATATGCCTAAGGGCCTAAATTAGAATGTTGAAGAGGCTATTCCAGCAGCCATTGGTGGAACAGGGTGCAACCAACTGCAGATTGTGACACACGTTGGAAAAACGATTTCTGTCATCTGGGCTCCGAAGTCATTCTTGGGTCATTCCAGTGACTGGCAGATAAGGTTGAGAATACCAGCCTAGTGCGTGGACTTTCAACGAAGCTCACAATTTGCAGCATTGTCCCCAGACTTGATTGTGGTCCTTTGGTTCCGATTCAAGTAGAAGGACTGAACCAGAAACTTCGAAAGTTCTGTGACAAGCTAGGTTGCGCCACAGGGCTGAGAACTGTAGGCTCACCCTAAATAGGTCAGGTGTGCACTACACATCAGAGGCTGCTAATCAGGTAGCTGACGATATGTGGGGTGCATACAAGGGTTTTTTAGATTAGGTGACTCTCCATCCAATCCAGACAATGATGGCTATAGGAAACCCAGAAGTATCAGTGTAAGATCGAAAGAAATGCCTCCCACAGGTGAGAGTATTAAAATTCTAATGGTAAACTGCTGAAGCATTTGTGACAGAGTGTCAGAGCTTGAAGCACTAATAAAAAGCAGTGAAGGTCACACAATACTAAGTACAGAAAGCTGTTTGAAACTGAAACTGATAGCAGTGTGATTTTTTAGGAAAATTTAAGTGTATATCGAAAGGATAAGCAAATGGAAAATGGAGGTAGTGTATTTGTCACAATAGACAAAAAAACTCAAATCCACAGACATAGATATTGAAGCTGCATGTGAGTTTGTTTGGGCAAGACTCAGTATCAGGGGTGGGCATAAAATGATAACTGGATCCTTCTACCACCAACCAGACTCATCTCCTGATGTAACAAAAACTTTAGAGAAAACTTCAGTTCACTCGTACGTAAGATCCCCAGTCATACTGTAATCATTGTTGAGACTTTAATCATCCAACAATTGACTGGGAAACTTATATTTTTGTTAGTGGAGCATGTGATAAGACATCCTGTGAAACTTTACTAAATGCCTCTTCTGAAAATTACCTACAACATATAGTTAGGAACCCCACTCATGATGGAAATATATTGGATCTAATGGCAACAAATAGATCTGACATTTTTGATTACTAAAGCAAGCAGAAAGATATAAATGTTCAGATAAAAAGTCAGTAATGTCTTATCTCAATTAGGAACTTGAAACATTCAGCACAGGTCAGGAGCACGTAGAGGAACTCTGGCTCAAGTTTAAAAGAACAATGCCCAGTAGAACAGTTCATAATTGGAGGGATCATCCATGGTATACAGTCACTGTGAAGAAACTTCCAAAGAAACAGAGATTACCGTATTTACTCGAATCTAAGCCGCATTCGAATCTAAGCCGCATTCGAATCTAAGCCGCATTCGAATCTAAGCCGCACCTGAAAAATGAGACTCTAAATCAAGGGAAAAAAAATTTCCCCATCTAAGCCGCACCTGAAATTTAAGACTCGAAATTCAAAGTGAGAGAAAAGTTTTAGGCCGCACCTCCAAATCGAAACAAAGTTGGTCCATTATAATATGAGACATAATTTAGGTCGAATGAGTGATGATACAGCTACAGTAGTTTGGTTCGAATCGTAAGCTTAGCAGTTAAGCTTTACCAAGTAGCCATTGCTATGCGTCAGGTGCTCCGTCCGTATTTATACGGGTACCCTTCCTTTTTCACGTGCTTCGTCTGGTTTGAATTGATAACTTATTTTTCTTTGATCTGATATGTGCCGTTCTCTTTGTTATAGGTGTTTACGTCACTCTAAGCTGAAAATGCATTAGTGTACTGTGTCATGCATTGTTTTCACATTCTGATAATGGGTGTTTACGGCCTGTCGCCGCTCGTGGCATGGCTTGCTTTTATGAGCGCTACCGCCGCTTAGAATTAAAAAACAGAGGAATCATCTCATTAGCAAAACAATGGCAAGAGACTGCTATTTGTTGTTACTTACACTGCTGCTTTCTTTGATAATGATCAACAAGAACCAAATAATAGACTGCGTATGATAGAAGATGTTCTGAACAAGAGTTTAGCGAAAATTTTTCTCCGTTTGAAAATCTTTGCAGACACCTCTTTTAGTACATTACATTCTGCACCGAAATCAGAGTCATCTTAGATTTAAAAATCTAGTCAATTGCTGTGCTTCATTTCTGACTGTATCACTATTAGGCATAAGAATAATACGAATATAAACATGACATGATATGTGCATTCTTCCACATTTGCTGTTGTCCCACTCTAGTTTTGTAGTTTATTAGGCAGACAGGATTTAAATTAGATAGCTGCAAACACAAAAGAATACATGACAAAATGTTTATATTTGTATTATTCTTATGGTGAAGAGAATACTGCATGTGATTCACAATTCATAAAAGTTCCTATTAGCAACCATCTCTTCTCACAGGTAGGAAAAAATTCAGAACGAAGAGTTTCCCATATGGACACACATCCCAAACAGTCTTGCCAGTCGGATTTTCATAGTACATTGAAATGCTGCTACATTCGAAGATGAACAGTACGAAATTTGTATTGGATAATGTATGAAAATGCAGTGGTCGAAACATCTTTGTGCCTGCAAAGCATGCCTGTGAGGTGCTACATATATTCGACGGCAGAAGTTAGTTGTGGCGGCACCTACCAACATTTTTCAGAACTTCCACTTACTTACCATAACAGGCAAACAGAGAGAACTCCAACGAAGTTTGACACAAAAGTGCGAATGCTGGAGGGGCTGCAATGCAGAAATATCCCCTGTAATGAGAGTATGAGGAAGGACGAGCTGTATGCAAAAGTACAGCTGAGAAGTCTTTTGCTGTAAACCTGTTGGCTGAAAGCAAAGGCCACCAGGTCGTTCGCTCGCCACCTTACAACTGCGACTTAAACACAATAGAATTTGCATGGGTGAAGATAAAAAGGCATGTTAGGGAGCACAACATATCAGGGGACTTGGCTGCCACAAACATGCTGAATCTTGTGGACGCAGCTTTCCAGTCGGTTACTGCCAATGATTGGAAGGGATATTGCAAGAAAGTTAAAGAAACAGAAGATGAATATTGGGCACATGATGGTGTCGTCGAAATTGCTTGGACGAAATTATCATTAACACAGCCACATCAGATGTAAGTGAGGAAGAAGCAGACACACAAACGGAAGACAGTGACAGTGAAAGCGATTGATCACATGGTGTGAAACGTTTTTACAAAACATCACAGCTTGAATAAATAACAAAAACAATCTCCAATTAGTATATTGTAAATTGTATTTCTGTTCTATTTTAATCAAACACAGGAACGGAACACAGTGACAGTGAAAGTGGTGGACCACACGGCTTTAAATGTTTTTACAAAAGTATGACATCTCGAATACATACGAAAAACAATCTGCCATTCATCGCGTCGTAAATTTTATTTCCATTTCAGACTGTTTCCTTTCCTTACGATAAGCGTACTTCATTGCTGCAGTTAAGATATTTATTAAACACTAGCTGTACGCCCGTGCTTCGCAACGGAAGAAATCTCAGAAAGTTGTTGACCAATTTAAAATTTTAGCACAATGTTTTTTAGGAATACGCCCGTGGTTTTAAATACTTTTTTTAACACGTTTGCGAAATGTGTTGCGAATAGTGTTGGTAGTAAAGAAATAATAGAACAAAATGTCATGCCTGACACGGCACTTTTTCACGCATATTGATGTTTATCATATCCTGAATTATTTGTCTTAAAAGAGACATAAATTTGCCGGCACATTTACTGATATATGTGGCTACTGTATGCGAAATATTTTGCGATTAGAGTTACTAGTAATGAAATAATACATCAAAACGTCATGCCTACTGCGGCAGATTTACGGTATATACTGAGAAAATGTAGTAAGCGACAACCTTTTTTCCTTTCATTATTTTGTGGGGGGTGACAGCAAGAAAAATTTTTGTAAAGGTTTGAAATTGTATGTAACGTTTGTAGCTAGTCGCTAAGTGCTCTCATTCTCAAATAGTGGATGCATGAATCTGGGTATTTTCCCGCGGTGGCATCTCATTGTTTATGACGTCATATCTCCTCAAGAATGTGTCTTTTTTTTTGGCTAGGAACCTTCGTGGGCGTACGGAGAGGTTTTGGCACCAGTATTTATCTTTGTGCCTGCAAAGCACGCCCGTGTAGCGTTACATATATTTGACAGCAGAAGTTAGTTGTGATGGCACCTACCAACATTTTTCAGAACTTCTGCTTATTTTGCACTCGATTCTAAGCCGCAGGAGGTTTTTTGGATTACAAAAACTGGAAAAAAAGTGCGGCTTAGATTCGAGTAAATACAGTATACAGTATAATTTTGAAATGTTGCTGCATTAAACATAATACACGGCTTTTTATTGTCTCAAGTCTGTTGTGCAGTTGTTATTAATACCAAAACCATTAAATATGTCGGGCAGCTTACTTTCCTTGGTAGCACACTCTCATCTTCTGATGAGCTCAATATTGGAAAGAATATCAAAAACCTAAATGAATTTACAGCACTATAAATAGAACACTAAGAATCGAAGTAAGGAGGCAATGCTGAAGTTCTATGAGACTTACAGTGGTACCAGTTGGTTTATACAGGGCTGAAGCATGTGTCCTCATTAACAAGATTGAAAATAGAATCCATACTTCTGAAATGTGATTTATTCCATAAGTTGTGGGAGTGACAAAAAGAGGCAGGAAGAAGAATGAAGACATATGAATGACAGTCAGCATTTACAGCTTATATGTCAAAATCTTAGAATATGGTCGATATTGGAGATGACATAGAATGAATGAGTGATGAATGTTTTACATGTACACCATCTGATCAAAAGTATCTCGACACCCATTAGTGAATATTAGTATGGGGTGTGTTCACCCATCACCTTTATAAGGGCTTGAACTCTGCTGGGGTCTCTTTCAAAGAGGAGTCTGAATGTATATGGAGGCATGGTATCCCATTCTTCCACAAGACCCAAATTAGAGAAGACAGTGATGTTGGACACTGGAGTATGGAGGAAAGTTGATGTTCTAACTCAGAATTTACCAAACTTGTCTCACTGTGGGCTGGATAACTGACAAAATGACCAGTGGGGGCCATATCATAATTCTGTACAGTACTTGCAAGCCAGAATGAAAGCTCTGGGGAAAAAGGCATAAAAACTAAATTCAGCACTCCATGGCATGCAATGCACGAAAAACAAGGGCAACAAACATATTTATTTACTAAAAAAAGTTATCAACGAAGGCAACATTACGAAAATGATAATGACAGCAAACCTAGTGTGTGTATCTTGAATTCCACAAACTAAGCAGCAAATAACATTAGTGAGATTTGTAAAACTGAGTTTTTACTTTCAAGATATCATCATTGTCATGTTTTATATTGCTGCATCCATGCAAGATAATTGCTGTCAAATGTTCATCAGTCAATCTCGTTCGATGTGGTCAGTTAACGTACTGCATTTCTGAAAATTTTTGCTCATGGACATCAACTGTTCCAAACACTGATGCCGTACCAGTGGCAAATTTCTTCAGTTTCAGAAACTCAGCATCGTGCTAACAACAGTAAATTCAACAGGTTTTACATCTCTGTGCTTCTTTTTATGCATAAGTCATTTATGCAAGTTGGGCCCCTCTTTTATAGATGCCTCTCCGAGACAGATTTCGCGCCATTGCCAAGAAGTTCTATGAGAAAGCGGGACACTCCCTAAACCGGCTCATCCGAGGACTGGGCCAACAACCTCATCACAGACCAACCACGCGTTGGCCTGATCTGCTGAAGGATTCAGTTTTACTAATCCCCCATCAGAATGTGTCTTTCTCAGGCTTCACCAACAAGCACAAATCAACAAGAATGGTAAGATCCAGTCTCTCCCCCATAGGAACCACAGGAATGACAAATTTTGTCCAAACTGCACCATCTCGAGCCAAGGATAGGCTCGTCTTTTCAGCGTCAGCGTCAAGTCATTTGCTTACAAATTAGTGAGCTCCAACTGTAGTTCAACTGGCACGTAATCAAGGTTGCAAGTGAACAGATCCTGTCACTCTCTTTTCTGTCTCCCTCACAAAAAAGCGCTTCTTCAAATGCCGAACAATTTTTTTGGAATATCGAGGTTGTCACCTGCTCTTACATATTTCACTATTGGCACTACGCACAACAGTACATAGCATTCAGCACATCCACATCCTTCCATCAGACTTCCACAGGATATAGCATGACTCATCACTCCAAATCACCCATTTCCAGTCATCCACTGTCCACAGCAGCATTTCTCTTTACACCACTTCAAGTGCTGTTTAACGCTGACAACAGAAATATATGGCTCACAAGGAGTTGCTCAATCACTGTACCTTATTCTTTTTAACTCCCTACACACAGTTATTGTGCTTTTAGTGCTTTGGGACTCCTGTGTGATTCCTTCTGCTGATTTCAAGTTACTTTTTACAAGCACCCTCCGCAGTGCTCAATGGTACCCGTCCGTCAGGACATGAGTTCTGCCTGGTCTTGGTTGAGCTTCAATGTTCCTTTGAATTTTCAGCTGACAATCACATCTCCAACAGCTGACTTTGGCAGCTTCAGGCAGCTTCAGGTGAGTTTCAGTGCCCCTGATGAATCTGTTACTCATGTGATATCCAATGACTACTCCATGTTCAAAGTCACTGACCCATTTTGCTTTTACTGCTTACAATACTTACTGCCTCCTTTTATACTGGTGTGTCTGGCTCTTGTGACACCTAGTGATCAATTTCACATTACACAGGGGTGTCTGGATAAAACAATCAGACAGTATATAAGCCTAGAGGGCTCCGCGGAGTAGGCATACCAAAGAGAAGACTACAAGATAAGGTTTGAAGTCTGAAACATTTCTAAGGGCCTAATGCATGAAGAAGATTATGACGAACAGCAAACTGCAAGAGAACCTTTATATATCATTTACATTGGACATGAAATATGTCTGACAATTTATTATCTACATCACCCCCCCCCCCCCCACACACACACACACACACACACACACACGAGTCAATGACATTATATTTAGAGTTAAAGTGAGTGGTGACTGGAGGTTTACTCGGAGGCACAACCTGTGGTGGACAGAATGCTTGTTGCATTCAGTTTCCTCATAGACTTTTTCTGTTTAGTATCATCAGGAATATTTCTGTGAAACTGAGTAATAATTATGTCCATTCCTTTTACTATATCTGGCTATGCAGTATTTCACGTGGATGTGTGTTATTTAGATAACAGATCACAAAGTAAAGCACATCAAAACACCATTGAGTTACACCAGGTAATGCAGGAGACACTAGACTCACATAACAAAGAATTAGCTCCCAACTAATACATTTCTCTCTAATGTTGATACAATACAGCCATTTATTTTATGATAACTGAAGGAGTTAAAAAGGAAAACAATAAAACTGTTGGATTATCATGCGAATGACTGTTCCTTGGTTTGCATCTCAGATACTTGGCATGACTGCCTCAATGGATGATAATGCACTGCTGGTATAGCTCTTTTACAAGAAAAGTGACTGTGTGCCAGTAGCTTTGCAGAAGTTCCAGATATTGAAGGGTAGGGAAAAAGGCACTGGTCATTGTCTGTCAAGGGTTTGGAAAAAATTATTACAAAATTAAAAAAGACAGGTTCCTTTGAAGTCCTATGTGACTGAAGGAGGAGAACAAGTGATCTGACATCAGCAGAAGATGCGGCCACAGCACTGTGGGAGGGGTCGAGTGGTTGTGTGCAAACATGCAGTGCACATGGAATTGCTTAAACTATGGTCATTCCTGTGAGCATGGTGCATAAAATTCTATGAAACATCCCGCATTGCTATCCATCCAAAGTTACCCATGTTCAAGATTTTCCCCATGCTGACTTGGCAGTAAGACAAACAGTTGCTCTAGAACTTCTTGCTTGCACGAAACAGGACAATGAATGGCCAAGGAACATTTTGTGGACAGACAAGCCCTTTCCATCTCTGAGGACACATCAGTACACAGAATGGGCAACAGAAAAACCACTCTCATATCAACTAGTTCTCCTTCATTCTGCAAAGGTAACTCTGTTGTGTGTGTTGATGGTATCATCTATCTTGGGACCATATTTTTTTGACGAGATGGGTCATGTGTATCCTGTTACCTGTACCATCACTGGTGAATGCTATTAGAGTGTTTTGCACACTGATGTCATTCCAACCCTTCAACAGTGAGGATGTGTGGGTAGGCAACATAGTGCTCCATCTCATGTTGCACAGTCAGTGAAGCACATGCCACAGAGGCATTATTGAAACACTAGAATTATCAGCCATCACAGCCATCATTTCCATACAACCAGGATGTCCAGAACACTGATCTCAATCCGTGGGACTTCTGGTTGTTGGGTTATCTGAACAATGCTGTGTTCAGTGCTCTGATTACAAATGTAGCTGAACTGAAGGCACGCATTGTGCAACACATTCTGAACATAAACCCTCAAGACACTATGCTCTGTAGAGTGACACACAGTTTCTTAATTTCAGCTTGTGGCAGAAAATGGTGGTCATCATACTGAAAATGTCCTGTGTCTAACTTCATTTTTGCTTTTTATACCGCTTTTGACCTGAGGACAATGGGAAATTAATGTTATTGTTTCTTTTTATGCAGTTTTTGGCCTCAGGATAGTTAAAATTGATCTCATTCTTGCTTTTTAAATGGTTTTTGGTCTCAGGACAATTAAAAACTTAATTTTCCCATCCATTGTGGAACGACCTTGCCATGGTGGATGGGATTACTCAACTAATAGTGCCACAACTGTTGAATGACAAACCTGTGTGGTTATGCAAATTGCACAGTATGATTGGTTTAATGTGCAACTCATCTCACAATCACTGGACTGTGATTCATCTGGCATTTGTGGTGCCATTTGTGGCCAAGCCAATTTACATTTTCATGCTTACAGTGGAATCCAATGAGAAAATTTTCTTTTTTTATGTTTCCCCCTTCCTCAGAACAGAAAAAACTAGTCCAAATAATATGCAAGTTTAATACTATGGAAGACACACTCTTAATTTATCAAGTTGTAGATACTGATAGTTTCAAACTTCTGCTTTTACTATAAAAAAGAAATAATGGTCCAGTCCATTAGTGTGACCGCAAGCTATGTTTGTCATCAATATGAAATAATCACTCATAGATGACAGGTGGCTGCACTACCAGAGGATGCTATATAAAGCATGTCCAGGGAGGGGTGGGGGGGGGGTCTCAGAAAACAGTGCAGTAATGTCAAAATGGAGTGATTTATATAATGTCCGAAGGGGAATGAGCATTGGCTTTTGGCCTTTTGGCCAGAGGTAGAAGCATTTCCGAAATGGCTAAGTTTGGAAATGGTTCTCATGCTGTCTTGGTTAAAGTATACTGTACTTGGCAAATGGTGCTATCCAAAACTGTCACCAAGGCAACAGTGGTCCACCACAGCCTGTAGCTGACATGGGTGAATGATGGCTACAGAGATGTGTATGGACGAACAGACTTGCAACTGTTGAGCAGCTAACCACCCAGATGAACCAGGGAGCTACTAACAGCATCTCCACAACAACCATTCAGCAAACATTGCTCCATATAGATCTCTGCAGCAAGGGCCTGGTTCATGCACCTGTACTGACTGCTGTTCATTGGTGACAAAGGCAGGAATTTGCCTGCTAATACCATAACTGGATGTCCACTGAGTGGCGACAGGAAGACATTTCAGATGAACTACATTTTATGCTCCATCCGATAGGTGGTCATTGGCCTGTGCAGTTCTGCAACAGTTGTTGGAACAGTCCAGGATGGAGGAGGAAACACTATGGTCTGGGGAATGTTCTTGTGGCAGTCCCTAAGTGATCTTGTCATTCGCAGAGGCACAATGAATCAACACAAAAATGTATATATCCTTGGGGACTATGTTCAACCCTACATGCAGTCTCTTTTATCCTCAACAAATGGCATCTACCAACAGGATAATGCAATGTGTCACACAGCTCGCAGTGTATGTGCATGGTACAATGAGCACCAGGATGAATTCACGTATTCTCCAGGCCACCAAACACCCTTGATTTAAACCCAATCAAGAACCTGTGGGACCAACTCAACTGAGAAACGTAGCACAGTTGACGACAGCACTGGAGTCAGCATGGCTCCACATCCGGAACCTATGACTCTCTTCCTGCACATCCATGTTGCAAAAGGTGACTATTCAGGCTTTTGATAGGTGTTCACATTAATGTGACTGTACTGTGAATTTTGATTCAACTCCTTTAAGATTTGAGAAACTAAACTCTGAACTATATCCTTCCCTATTGTATGAACTAATCTCAGGACACAAATATACACTGTACATAAAACTAGTCTGTATCTGTTTGTGTGCGTATGTTAAAATCAAATTAAGCACATTTTACACTAAAGGGAGCATCAACAAACACAATGTCAAGATGCATACCACATAATGATACTTGAAGAGATGAACAAATTCCAGTAACAGACACAAATCAACATGTCCACTTCTTCTAATAAAATACTTAAATCTACTTTGTTCTCATTCTTTAACATTTTTAGAGTTATAGTTACTTGAACAAGTTTTCAACAAGTTAATAGCTTTTTTAATTAAGAATGCCATCAGATTTTAATGATATTTATGTGAAACTAGCTATCAAATTTAAGAATTTTCATGTAAACACACTATTATAATCCACAAAGTAATTCATGATTCAAACTATCATACTTTAAGCATCAATGGTGAATTTAAAAAATCTTGACTCTGACCAGTCAATAGGAATTTTCATTGACAAAGATATTTATTATCTTAACATTATCTGGCATAAGAATACCACAAATCAACAGTACACAATAGCCTAAGCAAATATACTCAATAAATTGCTCAATCATTACCCTTCTTTTCTGAATCATCATCCACATCTTCGCTAGGATAGATTTCTTCCAATTCTTCATCATCGGCATGAAATCGAATTGCAAATGATGGAACAGATGTTGTAATGGATTTCCCTAGGAAAAAATATGATAATTAATTTGTTTGCCATTTAAAACTTTGGCCAGTTGAAAGTGCTTTTATTTTGGTGAGGATAGCTTTCAAATTCTTTTCCTAGAATACATACCCTTCAACATGCCCAATGTTATTTTACCAGAACTTCCCTTCTTTCCACTCATCATTCATGAGATCAAATTTATTAAAGAGTGTAGTTAGTTAGGATCTTAGAGAAAAGTGGTTAGAGAAAGATGAATGAAATATCTGTAGAATAGGAAAGAAAAGTAAACCTGAAAACAGAACAGGGAAATAAACAGATGGACAACACAGGCAGAGACAGGACAACAATGAACAAAGAAAGAACTTGAAAGCTTTAGAATAACAGTACCTGATCCTCGTTTCAATGGATCCATCTTTATGCATCAGCGTCAGGAGTCTTGCCTTCACAGATAGGACCTGTAACAGGAGGATGTGATATATTCTACATGTCAGGAGAAAATACACATAAGTATGTAATGCATCAAGTGACACTAAGCTAGCCCATAGGCGGAATTCTGTGTGAGCACAGTCACACAAAACTTTGAGATAATTGTAGGTTTCATTCTTCTCCCAGTATCCATGTAGAAATCTACCCTCCCCCCCCACCAATGCGCACACGCACCAACACACACACACACACACACACACACACACACACACACACACACACACACACACCTAACAAGCCACCATTTGCATCACCCCTACAGTCCACAGATTGGGGGAGGGATTGTAGCAGCAAGGAGGAAGGAAAGGTGTACAGATGAAACGAGAGTATAGGAAAGTGTTGGGAGGCAGGACAAGTTGGACAGCTCTCGGCTAATGTGGATTAACAATGCTAACAACCTCCAAACTTGAGGCAAAGTGCAGGAGAATTCTATTGCTCTTCTTTATTCCCAAAAAACTACTGTATCTATTAACCAACAACCAATCCCTTAACTCTCCACAATGCATAGACCTCGAACGGCTGTAGCAAATCTTTCGCCTGGATACAACTTCATTCAATTTGCCCAGCAAGAGGGCATGTTTTACCCAGAATTCTGTCTTCACACCTTAAGCCGCTGCCGTGTCACCCACCCAATCTAAACAATGTCTTAATATGGTCCTACAGCACTTATGTTTGCAATCCCTCACCCCACAATTGGTTTCTCTCCCTTATGGGTCACTAACACACTAAATCTGTACTGTACACTCACACCCATCACCTAATTTTGTGCACCAATTTGGGAATAATGTGTACAGAAAACTTGAAACCAAAATCTGACTGAAAGCAAAAATAAATGCTAAAAATTCACATGGAATTTATACCGAAGATATTGGTTGGACAACCATGATGGAGATGTACTTATTGCCGTAAAAAACCGAGAACTGTCTACTGAGTTTAACACAGAGTCAAGCTGCAAATTTATGTGGGTGAGACAGGTGTCACAAGCAAGTCAAAAATAGCAATTGGACATTCGTATCAACTACCCACATCAAGTATCGATGATGTGTGACAATTCAGAGAAAGGTTGAAAAATGTCAGTCTTCTAGCTTAGATAAGGGTTTGTGACAACAACACTTTTATAGCATCATCGATCAACAGGGAAAAACAAAATGGTACAAGAGATGATAAGATATTTTGCAACCTGCTGGAGGATTCATTAAATTCTATATCAAATATATGGAATATCTAGTCCCATTTTTGTTAAGTCTTTTCATGGGTCACAAGAACAAAAGAAAGAAATTCTTATAATCCCTGTATGTGAGAAGGAGCATGAGACAAATGTCCAAGACTAAGAGCTTATGTCACTGACATCAGTTTGCTGATGAATTACAGAACCTGTTTTGTACTAATGTTCAATCTTCTTCTTCTTCTTCTTCTTCTTTTTTTGTAGGAAACAATACAAATTCAACTAGTGCTCATTATTGAAAACACAGTATGGCCTGTAAATTCTTCGCATACAAAAAGTAGTAGATAGAAAAATACAGGTAGGTGTCATGTGTCTCATCTACCAAAATAGCCAAACAGACAATGAAAGTTGTACACTAGGTAGTCATTTCCTTAGAAAGTACAAAGATCTAGGAATAGGATACACAAATTTCCTTAGAGAACACAAAGACTAGGAACAGGATACCCAAATACCCATACTTAGAATTATATGGGGAATCATAAGTGTAATTTACACACATTTCAAACCATTCTTGAGGATTATTCACCAATCCGGTATTCTGATCAAGTTCAATTAATGGGCCAAGGGAGAGAGAAGATTCAAAGAAATTTGCATATATTGTGTTCTTATTTAATCAGTGTGAGAACATCGCAGAAATGCTCAACTTCTGAGAACTTGTGTTTTAATACGACCCAGGAGACATAATACTTCAACTTTTATCTCACCTAACAGCTGCTAGAATAAAATTATACAAGGGTTGGAACTTAAATAGTGGCAACTATTTATTCATAACTGATACAAAAGAGTTACACGTTTGCATCTGTTACTGTCCTTCAAAGTTGTATAGAACCTGTTGCCAGTGACATGGAGGGTGTACCGTTAGCAGAGCCTGTTCTGTTGATGGTGTGAATGGAGTGGTCTACTGCCTGTCGAATCTCTGGAACAGTTGTGAAGCGAATGCCATAAAGTAGTTCCTTCATCTTCGGAATCAAATCAAAGTCAACAAAGACTTAAGTCCAGGGATTATGGTGGATGGTACAGGACTTCCCTGTCCCATCGACCGAACAGAGCAGCCACAGCTTGCGCTGTATACGCCTGCGCATTGTCGTGCAAAACGATGGGTGGGTTGCGCAGAAAGTGTCGCTGCTTCTTTTGCAAAGCTGGTCACAGGTGATGTTCCAAAAACAAACAGTAATACTGTGCATTGATGGTCTGCCGTGGAGGAACATAATGCATTAGGATACCACCATCACAGTCATGCACGAGAATCACCATAGCTTTCGACTGCTCCATTCACACCATCAACAGAGCAGCCTCTGCTAACGGTATACTATGACTTCCACATCGCTAGCAACAGGTTCTACACAATACTGTTGGCTAGTACTTTGAAGGACAGTAACGGGTGCAAACATTTAACTCTTTTATATCTTTTATGTCGGTTGTGAATAAATAGTTGCTACTATGTAAGTTCTAACCATCACAGAAGTGTATGTATAACAGAAATACTTTTTTCTTTCCTTTCAGAATACTATAACTGAAATTGAACAAGAAAATGGTAATGTACTTCTAGTAAACCATGTGCCCCTGCACACACCTTATTGTGGCTTGCAGAATATATGAGCAGATTCAATAAAATGTTTATAAACTGACATGGCACATCAAGCATACAACAAAGATCAGGGAGTTGCAAAGGCCACCCAGGGCTACTAAATGGTGCTGCAATAATAGTCAAATGTTACAAATGGATGTCCACTAAAGGAGATTCTCAAAGTTTTGTCCAGACGCATCAAGACATGCCTGACATTGATGTGCACTGAACAGTTGCCCCCACAGATTGGGTGATCGTGGTGGCCATGTGACTGTCTCACTGTGACCAATACAGAGGCCAGGAAAGGTTGCCTGTAGATGTGCCCTCACTTTGTTGAAATGAACGGGGCCTCAACCTGCTGAAATCAAATTTGGTGATGAATAGGCATGGGAACATTGTTCAGCATGTCTAGCATAACCTCTTGCAGGAATACAAAATAAGTGCAACCATCAAGTTGATAGGGAGAATGTATGGGCCAAATAAACAGTCTCCAATGATGCAAGCCCACACGTTAAAGGTAAATTTGTATTGTGAGGCATGGGTATGGGTAGCATGTCGTTTCATATTCACATATGTATGCAGGTTGTGAATGTTCATCACACCCTTGAGTGAGAACACAGCCTCATTTGTGAAGAAGACACTCACTGTGAAGCTTCGGTCTGCAGCCGATTCCTGCAGAAGCCACCACGGAAATCCCATGCACTTGTTGTAGTCCCCCAGCTGCTGTCCTTTGTCATTTACAATGCACCAGACAGAGGGCTGCGGGATATTAGTAGCATGGAATACACCTTGTATACTTGTTGATGGTGTATGCTGCAACCTTTTGAGAACACTTTCTTTGGCGACAACTGAACATATTGTTCATTGGCCACCAGCATCCGGTTTGTGCACTTGGAATGAGCTGGTTTCACACAATCGGCAATGCAAGGTGCCAAATAATGAATGGCACGACGCCTTTCTATTGGGATATTTCACATGATGCAATTGCATGATGCACAATTTCTTGTCCATTGCATTTGGCTGCACCATAAATCAAATGCATCTCAGCCAGTTCACAGTACCTGTAGCTAGCCATGTTACTCCCAACACCTCCACACACGAATGGTGATGGTCTCCTTGTGCTCCACCTGTTTTTGTATAGCAACTTCCTCTTGTGGCATTTGCAACCCCCAGTTCCTATACAATTACTGATTCTTGGTGTATGCCTAATGTGCCATGTCATTTGTAAACATTTTTTGAATCATCCTGTAGATGCTGAAACAAGCAACTAATCATTTGGGTGTCCACATGAATGGCCAAAATCAAACTGTTGTGAACAGAATGCTTGTCCACCTGGTTGCTGAAGATGGAGTGCAACAATTATTTAAAGAAGTACTTTAATACCTACGCCATTTGTTTTCTCTCCCTGTCATCCACCAGCATCTGTGAGCTACCAAAAACACGATCTGTCAATCCAAACAATCCCAGTTACCTATTGTCATCAGTTCCAACCCGTGGCCACCCCTCCCCGTTCTTTTGCCGTCAACCTCCTTCTACCTGTCCTTTCACACCCTTGTAAATGACCCTCTCTTGTCCAGACACTGTAGTCTCCTTTTTCCCCTTTCTGAACCACAGTTTCCTCAGTCTGGCAACTGTTGTCAAACCCCTCCTCCTAAATCCCCTGCAGCTACACTACTTTCCTCTCATCCTACATACCTTCCTTAATAACCATTCAACATCACCTTTTACCGTGGATGGCAGTGCAGATGTCTGCTTCCCCCCCCCCCCCTCTCTCTCTCTCTCTCTCTCTCTCTCTCTCTCTCTCTCTCTCTCTCTCTCTGACATTGTAATGGATTGTCTTGACAAGAGGTTATAAGATCAAAACCAACAAAAGCAAAACAAGTGCAATGGAGTTTACTCAAATTAAATCAGTCAACAATGAGGGAATTAGAGTAGGAAACTGAGACACCAAAAGCAGTAGACTGGTTTTGCTATTTGGACACTAAAATAACTGCTGAAGTAGAGGTGATAGCGAGGAAAGTGTTCTGAATGAGAAAATTTCTTAATTTCAAATAAAAATTTAGATCAGGCAACTAACGAAGAGTTGATTTCAGGAAGGGGAAAAAGAAATGTATGGCATAACTTGACCAAAAGAAGGGATCAGCTGATGGGACATATTTTGACCGATTAAGGAATCATTAATCAATGGAGGGCAGTGAGTGATGTAGATGAAGGCCATGGCTTGACTACAGTATACGGGATGTATAAGCGGCACTCAAATGAAAATGAAACAAACGGAAGAAAGTAAGTTAACTGTTTATTAAGCCAAAAGTAATCAACACAACTGTTAATACATTTACCCCACTGTGAGACACAATCAATGCCTTCATGGCAAAATGTTTGCAATTGTCTACGGAACCACAATTCTACCCATGTGTACACCTCCTTGTCCAAAGCAAATCACCAGCCACAAATGTCTTTCTTCAGGATTCAAAATATACGGAAATTGCTTGAGGAGAGATTGGAACTGTACGGAGGATGTGTAAGGGTTTCTCAGCAAAATTTCTGCAGAATATTCAAAACAACCTTGGAACACATGAGCAGTTGTTTCACGTACACTACTGGGAAGCCATTACATATTCTCCATACATTCACAATCCCTCCCCATGTGATTTACATATTTTCGGAGCCCTGACGACAGATATTCATGGTCACTGATTTTCTTCAGACAAAGAAGTGCACATTCCGGTCATTCTGGTATAATCGTAGTCCTGTAACAAACGCAAACATTTTTCCGTGAACACATTGACCTTATTGTGTCATAGTGGGATAGAGGTATTAACAATTACGACAGTTACTTCTGAAATGATAAGCAGTTTACTTACTTTTTTCCATCTGTCTCGTTTTCATCTGACTGCACTTTATATGTCCCAGGAGCTATGTAGATATGAAAACGCTTGCATAGAATAGACTCGTATGGAAAGCTGCATCAAACCATTCTTCTGCCTGAAGATCCCAGCGGAACAATTGTCTCTGTAAGCAAAATCTATAATTCACCCAAAGGTGTGTAGTTGCATTCCTCAATTTTGCAAGATGTCTCCATCCTGGAATTTTCTTTATTATATTAAGGAAAACAAAGTAGTGTACATGAAACAGTGGAGCACCAAAAGCCAGATGAAAGCTCAAATCCCAGAGTGTGATACTGATTTAGTAAACAAAATGTAAAACATATTTTCAGTGGTTTTCGATATAAAAATAATACATAGTTTATATCCAAATTAATGGAACATGTTTAAGTTTTTATTGATAACAACTGAGTATTCATTCCAGAAGGCACCATAACACATCTGTAGAAAAATGTGGCACAAAATGCACACTTCTGAATAAACACTGATGGCAATAAACAAGTTGTGACACCAAGAAGGAGCACAAATAAAAAATTTTCCTTCTTGCTAAAAACAATATATAGGAAGAATTGGATTAAATTTTTTATGATTTACGGTAAACAAGATGTAAAATTTAGTACACAGAACTGCCACCTCTGGCAGCGACAGTGGGTCTAACCTGGCTGTGCACTGAGCCGAACTGAACTTGAATATTAGAGATGAGTATGTCATTCCATGCTGCCTCCACTCTATAGTGGAGTTCATCCATTGCAGTGGCTGGCAATTGATAGTTTGCCACTCTCCCATCAAACATGACCAGATTTTTTTCAGTGGGTGAGAGATCAAGAGAACATGTTCGCCAGGGCACCAGTGGAACACTCTCCATACCAGAAAATGACAGAAAATCTTGAGCAACACGTGGTCTTGTGTTATCTTCTTAAAGGATAATTGAAGATAGGGCACAGCCACCAGCTTTACAAGATGCAAATGTAACAGCTGCTGTCCAAATTATCACCTACATGCAGAATGAGATTTTCACTCTGCAGCAGAGTGTGCGCTGATATGAAACCTCCTGGCAGATTAAAACTGTGTGCCCGACCGAGACTCGAACTTGGGACCTTTGCCTTTCGAGGGCAAGTGCTCTACCACTTGAGCTACCGAAGCACGACTCACGCCCGGTACTCACAGCTTTACTTCTGCCAGTAGAGCACTTGCCCGCGAAAGGCAAAGATCCCGAGTTCGAGTCTCGGTCGGGCACACAGTTTTAATCTGCCAGGAAGTTTCATATCACCTACATGCACCAGAGGGGATCATGATGTGTACCCAATGGCATTCTATACCATCCTACCATGTGCTTCACCTGTATGACGACGATGACTGCAATCTGCCAATATTTGTTCTCCTCAAAACCTCCACACACAAATACGTCCATGGTGATGCTATATACAGAACTGGGGCTTGTCTGAAATGATGATGTGGTGGCAATACCTATGTTCACTGTTGTCACTGAGTGCGCCATTCTCAATGCTCCTCCCTCTGCTGCAATATCAGAGGAAGTCACAACAATGGTCATAATGCTGACAGTCCATGGTGCTCCTGATGTTCTCACAGTATCTGTGTAGCCATCTGTCTTGCTGCAAACAAGCCCTTTTCCTGGCTAAATGTACGTGATGCTGTTGCACAATCCTGCATGCAATGGAACATAATGTCTCTGTCCCCTCATGTTCTAGTCACATGGGGCCATTGAGATCCCGCATGGGGTGGAGTATGGCCCTTCTGAGCCCGCTGATTCTATATATGCATGAAAGATGTGGAATCCTGACCACAGTGAGTAGTGATGTTGCAGAGTGATAAACTGCCATCTCAATTGGACACGATCCTCCCATTTCCGAATTCTGAGACATGCTGGTACGTGTTTCTCCTTCAGCTTAGATTAGATGTACTATTAGTTCCAACTGATCCATAGTGTGGGGATCGTCTGGGATGTGGAACAAATCAAAAACATGTACCTTCTAAAGATCTCAAATGAAATTTAACCTTAAGGATGTGTAATTGGTTTTAAAAAAGAGGCTTAAGCATACTTACATTCAAAATGGTATACAACCTGTCACCAAACATTAAATATTCAACACATGTGGGTGTATATGATAATTCTTATGCTATTGTAGCCATGTATCATCGAATAAAAAAATTATACCACTTATTTACAATGTTTGCATTACTCCATAAAATTGTACAGAACTCAGATTGTATGCAATATTCACATTACATGATAGTATTAACAACATGCATGCATCAATCGGTTCTGCTCCAAAACTCATTAATATTGTAGAAGGATTTGGCCACCAAAAAATCCTTTACACTCTTCCCAAACTGAACTTTTTTATTAGTTAAAATTAGTGAAAATGTGTATTGCTGAATAGTGGACACCTTTCTAAACCAAGGTACACAACTTCAAAACTTTGTGAAAGTTGTTCTTATTTCTGGTACTGATGCCATGAACTGAGCTGTTGGTCTGAAAAAAAAAAAGATGTATATTTTAATGACAAATTTCATTAAGGATTAAATATATTAGGAACCAGTAGTTAGTATCCCCAGTTCCTTGAACGTTCCTCTGTAGGACGTTCTTGAGTTCACACCAAAAATAATTCGCACTGCACATTCTTGAGCTCAGAAAACTGTAGGTAGGCTTAATGAGTTACCCCAGAAAAAATCTCATATGACATTATGGAATGAAAGTAAGCATAGTATGCTAGTTTTTCTATTATTATATCATCTGTGTCTCACAACCATCACACAGCAAACAGAGATTTGTTTAGGCACTTCCGCAGTTCTGTAGTATGGCCCTCCCAGTTAAATTTATTATCACACTGTAATCCAAAATTTAACATTGTTAACTACTTCCATCTGTTTGTCATTATATTTTAGGTATATACTGGTAGGAAACCTTTTACATATTCTGAATTGAATATAACTTTTTTTTTTTTTCAAATTTTAGTGACAGAGAATTGGCTGGGAACCATGTATTAATGTCTATGAAAATTTCATTAGCTGACCCTACAGCTATACTTGATTTACTACACTACTGGCCATTAAAATTGCTACACTACGAAGATGACGTGCTACAGACGCAAAATTTAACTGACAGGAAGAAGGTGCTGTGATACGAAAATGATTAGCTATTCAGAGCATTCACACAAGGCTGGTGCCGGTGGCGACACCTACAACGTGCTGACATGAGGAAAGTTTCCAATCGATTTCTCATACACAAACAGCAGTTGACCGGCGTTGCCTGGTGTAACATTGTTGTGATGCCTTGTGTAAGGAGGAGAAATGTGTACCATCACATTTCCGACTTTGATAAAGGTCGAATTGTAGCCTATCGCGATTGCAGTTTATCGTATCGCGACATTGCTGCTCACGTTGGTCGAGATCCAATGACGGTTAGCAGAATATGGAATCGGTGGGTTCAGGAGGGTAATACAGAATGCAGTGCTGAATCCCAACGGCCTCGTATCACTAGCAGTCGAGATGACAGGCATCTTATCCACATGGCTGTAACGGATCGTGCAGCCACATCTCGATCCCTGATTCAACAGATGGGGATGTTTGCAAGACAACAACTATCTACACGAACAGTTCAATGACGTTTGCAGCAGCATGGACTATCAGCTTGGAGACCATGGCTGCGGTTACCCTTGACGCTGTATCACAGACAGGAGCACCTGCGATGGTGTACTCAACGACAAACCTGGGTGCACGAATGGCAAAATGCCATTTTTTCGGATGAATCCAGGTTCTGTTTACAGCATCATGATGGTCGCATCCGTGTTCGGCAACATTGCGGTGAACGCACATTGGAAGCGTGTATTCGTTATCGCCATACTGGGATATCACCCGGAGTGATGGTATGGGGTACCATTAGTTACACGTCTCGGTCACCTCTTGTTCACATTGGCGGCACTTTGAACAGTGGACAATACATATCATGCACAACAGGTCCTGTACGGGCCTTTCTTGATACAGAAAATGTTCGACTGCTGCCCTAGCCAGCACATTCTCCAGATCTCTCCCCAACTGGAAATGTCTGGTCAATGGTGGCCAAGCAACTGGCTCATCACAATACGCCAGTCACTACTCTTGATGAACTGTGGTATCATGTTGAAGCTGCATGGGCAGCTGTACCTGTACATGCTATCCAAGCTCTGTTTGACTCAATGCCCAGGGATACCAAGGCCGTTATTACAGCCAGAGGTGGTTGTTCTGGGTACTGATTTCTCAGGATCTATGCACCAAAACTGCGTGAAAATGTAATCACATGTCAGTTCTAGTATAATATATTTGTCCAATGAATACCTGTTTATCATCTACGTTTCTTCTTGGTGTAGCAATCTTAATGGCCAGTAGTGTATTTATTGCAATGTTTATCATTTGCAAACAAAAACAAAAAATCAGCATCTTGTAATGTTACTGATGAAAGGTCACTGATATACACAAGAAAAGGTAAGGGCCCTAACGATGGAACCTGTGTGGAACACACATGTTATTGGTTCCCAGTTGGATGATGGCTGACAGCTTAATACACTTCTCTTTCCTACTGACACCCTTTGTTTTCTGTCAGAGATATAGGATTCATGACAATCTTTTCAGAAATAACCAACATTCAGATGTGCTGCAGAATCTTTCCTGATATACAGGATGTAGATGGTGTTACTCCTATCTACTTTGTGTGGTTCTCCTGAAATTTACGTCTGTATACCTAACCAGTTGGCACACATTGTTGCAGATCACTTTCATGTTGTTGGAGTTTTGTTCATCAACAGTTTACTTATGCCTTTATGAGAATCATTAACTTGTCAACGAGGACCACTGTTCTTTTTTTTTTCCTTCTTCTTCTGACACTGAACACCGTGGTCATTAAAAACAGCAAGAATGAACAAACTTAACGATGATCATCATAGCTTAAAGGGACTCAGCTACCAAGAGAAAAAATTTAAAAGTTTTCACAAACTGGTAGCTTTATTACTTTTAGTTAATAGGATTAAAAAAGAACAAACCGATATCTAAAAATAGCAATGAAACTATTATGGCGGAAAGGGACAGGGGATTAAATACTAGTATGGACACAGCCAGGAAGCCCCCTGAGATGAGCACAAGTCCCCTAAGGCAGATTGCCCCCTGCCTGCTAGCAAAGTAGGTTTACCTTGAGTATTAGACTTAAATCTTCAGTAATGTGTCAAAATAGTAAGAGATGTGGAAGACATATAGCCTGACACAAGTAAAAAGTCATTTTATGAGGTAATTCAGAGACAATGTGTAACTGGAAGTCCGCTGGGCCAGAATTGCAGTAAAAGACATTCCCTTTGCACTCACCTGCTGCAGCAACAAAGAAGGAAGTTCCATTAAATTGTTATAATGCCCACTTTCTTGTAAAAGATGCAGAACACTGTTGGTAGGTGTCAGCTGTTGTGTTGTTGGGTAACATCTGAGGTAACTGTGTATCTCGCTACAGCCCACGTCATATACGCTGAAGTGCCAAAGAAACTAATACAGGCATGCATATTCAAATACAGAGATATGTAAACAGGCAGAACACGGAGCTGCAGTCGGCAATGCCTACGTAAGACAACAAGAGTCTAGAGCAGTTGTTAGATCAGTTACTGCTGCTACAATGGTGGGTTATCAAGATTTAAGTGAGTCTGAACATGGTGTTACAGTTGCCGTACGAGCAATGGGAGACAGCATCTCTGAGGTAGTGATGAAGTGGCGATTTTCCCATAAAACCATTTCATGAGTGTACTGTGAATAAATCAAATCTCCAACATCACTGCGGCCACAAAAAGATACTGCAAGAATGAGATCATAGCAACTGAAGAAAATTGTTCAACGTGACAGAGTGCAATTCTTTTGCAAATTGCTGCAAATTCCAATGCTGGGCTGTCAACAAATGTCAGCGTGTAAACCATTCAATGAAACAACATCGATATGGGCTTTCGGAGCCAAAGGACCACTCATGTACCCTTGATGACTGCACGACACAAAGTTTTAAGCCTCATCTGGGCCTGACAACACCGACATTGGACTGCTGATGACTGGAAACATGTTGCCTGGTCGGGCGAGTCCCAATTCAAATTGTATGGAGCAGATGGATGTGTACTGGTATGGAGACTACCTCATGACTCCTTGGACCCTGTATATCAGCAGGGGACTGTTCAAGTTGGTGCAGACTCTGTAATGGTGTGGGGCGTGCACAGTTAGAGTGATTTGGGACCCATGGAACATCTAGTCTCTGACAGTTGACACGTACGTAAGCATCCTGTCTGATCACCTGCATCCATTCATGTCCATTGTGCATTCTGATGGGTGTGAGCAATTCCAGCAGGACAATGTGACACCCCACACGTTAAGAATCGCAACAGATTGGCTTCAGGTACACTCTTCTGAGTTTAAACACTTTCACTGGCTACCAAACTCCCCCTACGTGAACATTATTGAGCATATCTGGGATGTCTTGCAATGTGCTGTTCACAAGAGATCTCCATCCCCCTCATACTCTTACGTATTTATGGGCAGCCCTGCAGGATTCATGGTGTCAGTTCCCTCCAGCACTACTTCAGACATTAGCCGAGTCCATGCCACGTCGTGTTGCAGCACTTGTGCTTGCTCGTGAGGGCCCTACACGATATTAGGCAGGTGTAATGGTTTCTTTGGCTATTCAGTGTATTTTACAGACTAACATACTCTATATGGATATAAGATGCTGTCAGCGATGCTCCGCAGGTGTAGTGGGTAGAGTCCGAAAAACAGACTCAGTGAGAAGTTCACCACTTTTTAGAAGTCTTTGATCACCCGCAGTTTGTTGGGGTGTACAATAGTTTGCCATTCTTTTCCCACACCTTCTCAACTCAATGTCACAAGATGTGTCCTTAGATCAGTGGCTGTAGCCCCAGTTCTAATACATCCAATGTGGGTGACTCCTTAATCAGCCTTTCGGTGAGCTCTTTGCCTTGCATGTCCACATGGCTAGGCATCAAAAGAAAAGTTACAGAACTTCCAGCTCTACGTTTCCAGCTCTACGTAGGTCACATAGAAGATCACGGATATCACCGGCAGTCCACATAAGAAATCACTGCATACAAGAAAGTTCTGCGTGGGAAGTGTTCTGACATGTTGTAGAGGTCTGAGAAAGGCTGTCAGTTATGCGGTGAATAAGCTGCACACATTTGGTAGAGAGCATTAGTCCTGGCTGTCCATGTACACATATGCGTAACCAACACTATCACAGGCTTTGGAGCCCTCTGTGTACATAATTCCAAATCATGGATAATGAAGTCGCTGTATTTGTTGGTATGGTAGAATATGAACTCGTTCAGTAGAATGCATATCGGAAAGTGGTGAGATCAATGTTTTTCTTGAGATTGTGAAGCATATCTTTAATATCTGCACAAGCATGACAACTTGCTGCACTACACTGACTATGCAGGTACTTCATGGGCCTATGGTGGCACGCTGATAACTGGTGAACACAGCCGTGCAAGAGGAAATGAAATTCACTGTGGGTGTCAATCTACAGGATGCAGAGAGTTTGAAAGCAATTAGAGACATGCACAGAAGTAAACTCAGCATGAAGCTGGCGTGGGTAGCTGGTGACTAAGCACTTCGCAACACACTTGGCATGAAATGTAAGGTGAGGTCCACAGTGGCACAACTCAGTGTCAACCCTTTTCCCAAGACTATGCATTGTTAATTTTTCTGGCTGCACATTGAGCAATGCCTGTCAATGGGTGCAGTACTGGGTGCCAGCCACTGGTGCCCTGCCTCATATTCCTTGGGTAGACACTCTACGGTAAGTAATAATCTATCTTTTTCTACATTGTTAACCTATAACAAAAGTGGTTAACTGGGAAGTACTCCAGTACATCGTTAAAATGCTTATGGAACAATGAGGTTCTTGAAATGACTAAGAAATAGAAACTGGATGTACATACCACAGCCACCAAGCTACCTTAAAAACTGACATCTAGTAACTGTTGCCTCCTCTGCCATTTTTCTTTTGTAATATTTGCTTATCAGTGGTTTTAAAAGTTAATTTAATGATAGTCACTTATATCCCAAATATTTCTTAGGTGAAAGATATATGAGGGTTGGAACTTTAATAGTGACAACTATTTATTTACAGCTCATACAAAATAGATATGGTTTCAAAGTTTTACTGACCTTCAAAGTAGTCACCAGCATTGTGTATAACCCATTGCCAGTGATGTGGAAGTTGTAGGATACTCTTAGCAGTGCCAGTTGTGATGACATTCCAAGTTTCCTTCAGTTTAGAAATCGAGTTGAACTTATGAGGGCTTAAGTCAGGGGAGTGCAGTAGGTGGTATAGCACTTAGCAGGCCCATCAGTCAAACAAATCAGTAACAGCTTGCTCTGTATGTGCTTGAGCATTGTCCTGCAAAATGATGGTCAGGTCCTGCAGAAAGTGTCATCACTTTTGCCTCTAAGCTGGTCATAGGTTGTGTTCCAAATATGAACAGCACAGAGACAGAAGTGATGACACTTTCTGTAGGGCCTGGCCATCATTTTGCGGGACAATGCTCAAGCACGTACAGTGCAAGCTGTTACTGATTTGTTTAACTGATGGGGCTGCTAAGTGCTATACCATCTATTGCACTCCCCTGAATTAAACCCTCGTAAGTTCAACTCGATTCCTAAACTGAAGGAAACACTTCATGGCATTCGCTTCAGAACTGCTACAGATTCATCGGGCAATAGACCGCGCTGCTCCAACTGTCAACACAACTGGCACCGCTAAGAGTATCCTACAACTTCCACATCACTGGCAACAGGTTATACACAATGCTCATGATTACTTTGAAGGTCTGTAAAACTTTGAAACACGTATCTATTTTGTATGAGCTGTAAATAAATAGTTGCCACTATTAAAGTTCCAACCCTCGTTCATCAATATGCACAGCCAGACTTGCCGTCCCTGAGAGGAAACAAATTTACAACAATATAATGGGTAGTTTAAGAAATAACAACAAAAATGTAAATATAGATTCCATAAAAGTAGTTGTGCAAAAAATATGGACCATATTAGTTACAAATAAGACCTACCTAAAATAGTAAACACAAATCCCAATCATAAACTTCTACCAGGTTTGCAGTACAAAGTGAGAAATACATCCTTCATCAGCCAGGATGATTGTGGACTGGGTTTGGTTTGTAATGTTTTGTCACTAAACAGTGAGGATATCAACATACATTGGCTAAAATAATGGGGCAAGGGTATTTAAAATTCATAAACTCTCTAATATGGATTAGGTATTTATAAGACCAATCATTAAAAGTAGCATAAGCATAAATCTCTCTGCATATGACATTCAAGGTTCACATCTACATCAAAAGTTCTGTAAAATCCAATTTAGTTTTTATGGTGTGTTGATTGAATAATTATGGTAACAGGGTGAATCAGACACCTGATAACATATTAAAATCTCTAACCCACCAATATGGGAAGAGTGTGGACACCACACAGGAGTTTAACAATTTTCTTAGATTCATTTTACTACTTTCTTGCCTAAAATTGAGGACAAGTTTCTCTGTAGGCCAAATACATCATCAGTCTCTACAAAATGCATGGGACTTTAAAATGTGACGCACAGTGAGAGCTACTCCTCAAGCCATGCATTCTATAAAGGGTCTTGTTGTTTGATGAGATAAGTGTACATCATCATGAAGTGTCTTATATAGACACAAGTGATGACCATTTGGTCTCTGTTACAAGTCTGGATGGAAGTACACATTGTTAGAAACTGTCGCTGTGTCTACTGACCGCATCTTCTTTTTTGTCTCTTCTCTCTACTTTTCCTCCCATTCAGGCATCACACCCAACTCAGAATAGACTGTAATGAGACACAATGCGGAATGGCTGTGGCTTCCTGACATGCTTTCACTGCTGTATCTGCTGTCATGTTTCCCTTAATCCCCATGTATCCGGGTATCCAGCAGAATATACAGACGTATCTTCAGAATCGTAAAAACGATACCACAGGTATCGATAACTGGTCCACTCTTGATATACACTCCTGGAAATTGAAATAAGAACACCGTGAATTCATTGTCCCAGGAAGGGGAAACTTTATTGACACATTCCTGGGGTCAGATACATCACATGATCACACTGACAGAACCACAGGCACATAGACACAGGCAACAGAGCATGCACAATGTCGGCACTAGTACAGTGTATATCCACCTTTCACAGCAATGCAGGCTGCTATTCTCCCATGGAGACGATCGTAGAGATGCTGGATGTAGTCCTGTGGAACGGCTTGCCATGCCATTTCCACCTGGCGCCTCAGTTGGACCAGCGTTCGTGCTGGACGTGCAGACCGCGTGAGACGACGCTTCATCCAGTCCCAAACATGCTCAATGGGGGACAGATCCGGAGATCTTGCTGGCCAGGGTAGTTGACTTACACCTTCTAGAGCACGTTGGGTGGCACGGGATACATGCGGACGTGCATTGTCCTGTTGGAACAGCAAGTTCCCTTGCCGGTCTAGGAATGGTAGAACGATGGGTTCGATGACGGTTTGGATGTACCGTGCACTATTCAGTGTCCCCTCGACGATCACCAGTGCTGTACGGCCAGTGTAGGAGATCGCTCCCCACACCATGATGCCGGGTGTTGGCCCTGTGTGCCTCGGTCGTATGCAGTCCTGATTGTGGCGCTCACCTGCACGGCGCCAAACACGCATACGACCATCATTGGCACCAAGGCAGAAGCGACTCTCATCGCTGAAGACGACACGTCTCCATTCGTCCCTCCATTCACGCCTGTCGCGACACCACTGGAGGCGGGCTGCACGATGTTGGGGCGTGAGCGGAAGACGGCCTAACGGTGTGCGGGACCGTAGCCCAGCTTCATGGAGACGGTTGCGAATGGTCCTCGCCGATACCCCAGGAGCAACAGTGTCCCTAATTTGCTGGGAAGTGGCGGTGCGGTCCCCTACGGCACTGCGTAGGATCCTACGGTCTTGGCGTGCATCCGTGCGCCGCTGCGGTCCGGTCCCAGGTCGACGGGCACGTGCACCTTCCGCCGACCACTGGCGACAACATCGATGTACTGTGGAGACCTCACGCCCCACGTGTTGAGCAATTCGGCGGTACGTCCACCCGGCCTCCCGCATGCCCACTATACGCCCTCGCTCAAAGTCCGTCACCTGCACATACGGTTCACGTCCACGCTGTCGCGGCATGCTACCAGTGTTAAAGACTGCGATGGAGCTCCGTATGCCACGGCAAACTGGCTGACACTGACGGTGGCGATGCACAAATGCTGCGCAGCTAGCGCCATTCGACGGCCAACACCGCGGTTCCTGGTGTGTCCGCTGTGCCGTGCGTGTGATCATTGCTTGTACAGCCCTCTCACAGTGTCCGGAGCAAGTATGGTGGGTCTGACACACCGGTGTCAATGTGTTCTTTTTTCCATTTCCAGGAGTGTATATAAATGATGTCCCATCATATAACTAAGACGCATAAATAATTCTGCTTTGATGACACAAGTATTATAATCAAACATCAAGAAGAAACTTCAATAATTGAAAATGTAAATAACATTTTCTTTAAAATTAATAAATGGTTCCTTCCACATGGACTGTCACTGAACACAATAAATTCATTTCTGTATTGGTGGCATATAAATAATGGATGAATGAAAATGAATAACTGAAACACAATATTCAAAATTATTAAGTGTTTATACTGATAAGATCCCAGAAGTGGAAGTCACATATTACATGTCAACCTAAATGTCTCAGCTCTGAAACTTTTGCATTACAGACAACATCAGGTTTTTGAAATTAACATGTTAAAAATTGACTTATTTATCCTATCTTACCTTACTAATGCCGTATGTGACTTATGTCACTATATTCTAGGGCAACTTGTCACTGATGAAGACAGTATTCATCATAGAGAAGCTTTAAAAAGAATCACTCTAGAGCATATTCTTCACAGTTCTTTAAACAGTTGGGCATATGGACAAGTCTCAGAGTATATTTACTTCCTTACGAAGTTTGTTGTCGATGGCAACCACAATTTGAAAACAACAGTGACATACACAAATAAAATACTGGAATGAGAAATGAATAATATAAGAAGTAAAAGAAACAACTCGCTGAACAGCTGAGATGCTGGATCATCGAAAGGCATGTAAACCAGATTGAGAACTTCACTAACTCTTGGTGATGCCCATTTAATCGAGTAGGCTGCTGGTTGGTGGTCACACTTGCATAAAACATTGCACACAAATTACAGAGAAGCTGTTATAAATATTCTATGCATCTACTTTTCCGTTATGTATTCTTTGACATATCTTTTTCTCTGATTATTCCTCGCTTCTTATTCACTAATGTAAATAGCATTACGAATGGCATAAACCTTGTAATTAATATATATGTGTGGAATACATCTGTATTTGAGTAGGCAACCACGTATTTGGTAACCCCGTCGTGATACAAATGCATACGTTCCAAGTCACATCAGAACATACAAGTGTGTTACTTCTGCAGCAGCCGCATTGAGTTTATTTTCGCATACAAATGAGTACTTCAACAGCTATTATCAAGCCATCTAAGAATAGCACAATAATTGGAATAGTCACAATAAAACCATTGCCCCTCTGGTAGCGCAGTCCAGTACTATGGTTTGTGCAGCTACAGAGCCAGTTCATTTCAGCACAAATTTTGTCAGATGAAACAAAGTATATTGAAGATTTGGCCACTGAGGTGCAAGATATCCTCTTGACACCTCCAGAAGAGTAATGGTTTCCTGCTATAAGGAATGCTCTGAATACATGCCTGTCTCAGTCGGAAGCAAAGCTCCTTGAGAAACTTCCAGACAAAAGAACTAGCAGACCTCATTCCATCACAGCTCCTATGTAGCTTACATACACTAACCAGCAATACAGTCAGCGGTGATGTGTTATGTAATATCCGGTTGTCGATGTTGCCTGCCGATGCATAGAGAATCCTAACGGTGTGTCCATGAGATCTGAATGTATTAGCACAAACACTGGATAAGACTGCAGAGATGTATCCCTCAGTGAGTGTTGCAACCCTGGTGATCCAACAGGATAACACAACTACAGTGATTTGAGCATCGTTGCAGTCTCAGTTAGCAGAACTGCCTACACAGGTTGTTGTGTTGCAAACAGCACATACCAAATAATGACTGCATCAATGTTCATCAAGAAGTCGTACCCAATCGTCTGTGGTGTCAAACACCTGATGGTATCATAAAAAATTTGGTAAGGATGCACGAAAGTGCACACTACCATTTAAATGGAGGCATGACACAGAGTCTGTGGTAGATACAGCTATCTCCTCTAGTAATACATGCCGATTATTCATCACAGATCACAGCACAAAGGTGCAATATTTTGCAGACTCAGGAGCTGAAGTGTCAGTGTATCCAGCAACTAAATTACCACATTGTAACTGTAATGATTATTACTTGCAAGCCTCCAATGACTCTAAGATTAAGACCTATGGACGAGTTACATTAACACTCAATCTTGGTCTCTGTCGAAGTTATAATGGCAGTTCGCAATCGCCGACGTGTCATAACCGATCTTGGGGGCAGGTTTCCTGTCTTTCTATGATCTGGATCCTGACCTGCGACAGCAACGTTTGAATGACACAATGACAAATCTAAATACTCAAGGATAGGTTAACTATACTGCCCCTATGACAGAACATATAATTGCAGAGGATACGCAATATACGCAGTTGTTGAAGGATTTCCCTGAACTTATGAGGTAGTCACCTAGATCACCCCCAGTTAAGCATATGATGGTGTACCACACTGTGCCCACCTAACTGCACCCATCATAGGTGCCTGGCACCTGAAAAGCTAAAATTAGTCAAGTTTAAATTTCCCATTAAGTTATCAGAAGGTGTACATTGAACTTCAAGTAGTAGCTGGGCAGCCCCATTGAATATTGTTCCAAAGAACAATGGTTGGCATCTATGAGAAGACTACTGCCAGTTAAACGCAAAGAACTTTCCTGACCGGTATCCTGTGCCGCACATAAAGGATTTCTCTGCCAGTGAACACGGTAAAACAATTTTTTCCATGCTCAACTTGCTTTGTGCATTTTACCAGGACCTGTAGCAATGGAGAATGTCCCAAGAACAACTTTCACTACACCTTTTGGGCTATTTGAGTCCACGAGAATGCTGTTCAGTCTCTGTAACGCAGTGCAAACCTTCCAGCATTTCAAAGATGAAGTCACACGAAACTTAAATTTCTGCTATGTCTACATAGATGATGTTCTCGAGATGTCAACGTCTGAGGAGGAAAACTCGGCAATTAACTCTGTAGTTTGACTGTTTACACGGGAACAGTCTACTAATAAACAATTCCAATTGTATTTCTTGGGCAACAGAACTTCATTTCCTGGGATACACTGTAGACGCAAATGGCATATGCCATCCTCAAGATAAAATACATGCCACAATGGCATACCTTCGTCCAGTCGCAATTAGTGAACTCCGTCAGTTTCTGGGCACCATAAATTTTAACCAACATTTCATTTCCAATCATGCTGTGATGAAAGCTTCATTAAATGAACTTCTTAAAGGAGCACCAAAACTGAATGACGGATTACAGAGAATGAGTGAAACAGACTCTGCTTTCCAAACCATAATTATGGCAATATCAGATGCTATGTGATTGGCACATCTTAAAGCACAAGCTCCATTTGCATTACTGGTTGATGCCTCTGCTACGCCTTCAGTGCAAGGTCCAATTTCCCTTTTTTTATTACGATGATCCTTTCTACCTATGTAGGCCAGCGTCAACAAATATTTTCGCATTCGGAGGAGAAAGTTGGTGACTGAAATTCTGTGAGGAGATTCCGCCGCAATGAAAAATGCCTTTGCTTTAATGGTGTCCACCCCAAATCTTATATTACCATGTCAGTGACACTTTCCCTCCTATTTCACAATAATACAAAATGTGCTGCTCTTCTTTGAACTTTCTCGATGTACTCTATTAATCCTACTTGGTATGGATTCCAGACCGCACAGCAGTACTCCAAAAGAGGACAAACAAGCATAGTGTAGGCAGTCTCTTTAGCAGATGTGTTACATTTTCTAAGTGTTCTGCCCATAAAATGCCTTCCCCACAACATTTTCTTTGTGTTCTTTCCAATTTAAGTTGTTCATAACCGTAATTCCTAAGTACTGTGTTGAATTTACGTCCTTTAGATTTGACTGATCTATAGTGTAACCAAAGTTTAAAAGACTCCTTTTAGCACTCATGTGAATGACCTCATACTTTTCGTTATTTGGGGTCTATGGTGTCACACTGCGCAGAAATGGACTGAGGCACTATGTATTGTGCTCCTAGGGCTACAAACATCTTTCAAGAGGGATCTTATGGCCATGGCAACCGAACTCATCTACAGTCAATCATTATGACTGTCAGCAGAATTCGTGCACAATGGGACAGATGACAATGTAGCGTCATCGGATTTTGCTGTTAAATTGAGAGTTCATATACACCAGCTTCAGTCTGTCATCCCCAGAGAGCAAACTGGGCGATGTCCATTCATTTTTAACAAACTCAGACAGCTGCACTCACATATTTTTTCGTAATTACACTGTTCACAAACACTTCAACCAATGCATGAGGACCATACACAGTGTCAAGCAGAGGCAGCAACACATTCAGAGGTGACATTCATGGTGTGCCATTTACAGTTACCCTTGAGCAGATCAAGCATGCATTTCTTGATGTGCAAGACACCACTAAACAACCAGCACCACCAGTTACAAAAAGTGAAGATGATGCAGCTAAAGACCCTTCTGCATGCCACTTTGCTGACACGCCACAATACACACTGGACAATACCGTGCAGAAGACAATGCAAAGCACATCCATCCCTTATCCAGATGTCCCTTGATTCAAGAGTGATGTGACATGTTCTGGGTATCATGTCAGATTCACCAGGAAATATCAAATATCAGGTGGGAAAGTCATATAGTGAGTCATACTACTTGTGTGAATGAGCAAACATAGTGATGCGAAGTGTATAAATATTCTGTGTGAGTACTTTTCTATTATGTACTCTTTGACAATTCTTTTTCTCTAATTATTCACTAATGTAACTAGCATACGAATAGCATGCAACTTGTAATTAATATATATGTGGAATAAATCTGTAACATATTTGGTGATCCCGACATGACACAAATACGTAAGTACTACTGCCCAGGTATAGCATGAACCTTGTAATTTCATATATGTTTTTAATATGTTGGCTTAAGGTTTTAATATGTTGGCTTTCTTCATCTACAGTATGTGATCAAAAGTACCCATACATGTTTTTCATATTACTTGCATTGTGCTGCCACCTACTGCCACGTACTTCATATCAGCGACCACAGTAGTCATTAGATATCATGAGAGAGCAGAATGGGATGCTCTGCAGAACTCACAAACTTCAAACATAATCAGATGATTGAGTGTCCCTTGTGTCATACATCTGTACACGAGATTTCCACACTCCTAAACACCTCTAGGTCCACTGTTTCCAATGTGATAGTGAAGTGGAAACGTGAAGGAACATGTACAGCACAAAAGCATACAGGCTGACCTCGTCTGTTGACTGACAGAGACCACAGACAGATGAAGAGGGTCGTAGTGTGTAATAGACAGACATCTATCCAGACCATCACATAGGAATTCCAAACTGCATCAAAGTCCACTGCAAGTACTATGATAGTAAACATTGGATAACTGAACAGTGGAAAAACGTTTTGTGGAGTGACAAATCATGGTCCACAATGTGGTAATCCGATGGCAGGTTGTGGGTACGGCGAATGCCCAGTGAACGTCATCTGCCAGTGTGTGTAGTGCCAGCATTAAAATTAGGAGGTGGTGGTGTTATGGCGTGGTCATGTTTTTCATGGAGGGGGCTTGCACCCCTTGTTGTTTTGCATGGCACTATCACAGCACAGGCCTATATTGATGTTTTAAGCACCTTCTTGCTTCCCACTGTTGAAGAGCAATTCGGGGATGGCGATTGCATCTTTCAACACGATCGAGCACCTGCTCATAATGCATGGCCAGTGGCAGAGTGGTTACATGACAATAACATCCCTGTAATGGACTGGCTTGCACAGAGACCTGATGTGAATCCTATAGACCACCTTTGGGGTGTTTTGGAACACAGACTTTGTACCACACCTCACCGACCGACATCGATACCTCTCCTCAGTGCAACACTCCATAAAGAATGGGCTGCCATTCCCGAAGAAACCTTCCAGCACCTGATTGAACGTATGCCTGCAAGAGTGAAAAATGTCATCAAGGCTAAGGGTGGGCCAAAACCATATTGAATTCCACCATTACCAAATGAGGGCACCACAAACTTAAGTGATTTTCAGCCAGGTATCCGGACACTTTTGATCACATAGCGTATTGTTGATTCTGTCCTTTATCTTCCTATTGCTATCATCCTGGTACTGCTGTAAACATCTCATTGCTACTCTGAAAAGTTTAGTTTCGTGAGCAGGTGTCAAGTTCTTGATTCTCATTCTGTATTTCACATGTGCTTCATGATATTTTTATGCAAAAGATTCAATATACCTCAATTAGATGGCTGTTATACAAGGTGCACTTAAAGCAATAGTGGCAAAATTACTGACGGTGTAACAGGCTCTTCCAGTGTGTGCTGCTACTGGCAATTTGTTTCTGCTGGTCACAAGACATCAGGTTGTGGTACATGGTAGCCAATGAGAACCATTGAATCTAATGATTTCTTTTTGTAAAAGATGTGAATTGATTTGTTTTTGATATTGAGATGGGGAAGAAAACTAGATATGCTGACAGAATGACTTGCAGTGAAGCCTGAGGCCTGGGTTAGGTTGGAGAAACCAATGAATCCCAACACAAAAACATTATTGCTGAAGCAGACTGATGTGTAGCACAGCCCAAGATACAAGTTCATCATTGCCGTAACCTATGTGAATGTCTTATTAATATTTTGCCGAAAATTCTGATAATGTGGTCAAACATCATGAAATTAAATAGAAGCTTATTTTCCTGTGATGTCTGTATGCAGGTGCACAGTATCTTATTAATGTGTCTGTTATTTTTATATCTTTGCCACTTCCATCTGTTACACAATCTTTTATTCATTTGGGGACTTTTTGTCTTGTTATTATTGTTAATGGAATTTGTTCTGTGTATCATGTCTAAAGTGCCTGCTTCTTTATTCAAGTAATATAACTTATTCACCACAAACTGTAAAGCCTAGGTTACAGTGTGTCAAACAGGTTACGGGCCCAGTAAAATATGTTTGTTAAATGGGATAACAGTTAATTTTTTTCACGCCCATTGAGTCTTTGAAGAGAGTTCAGTTACATTGAAGTTTTTCACTTGGTAAATGATAAGGTAAAATATGAACTGAATGAAGTGTCCAGAAATTTGATAGAGGTAATTCTCAATTATGGAAATCACCATCATTCATCGGTTAACACATTGTCGAATGTCATGACCTCATTTCTGCATTGATTTCTTAAGTATCTGAATCTTTGACTTGATCTTCAGTTTGACTTGATCTTCAGTTCTTCTTAATATAATATGAAGAGGTAGGCTTGTAACCTTTTTTGCCTGATCCAGCCATCTACTAGATAGTCTTCCTTGTGGCCTTCTGCCTTTGATTTTGCCTTGCAAAGTAGTATTTTCTAAAAAATCCTCTCCTCTTCTCATAATGTGCCCAACCAACTGCAAGTTTCTTTGGACGGCATGGGAAGCCAAACTTCTTGTGATGCTAAGTGCTTCTATGATGGAAGCATTGTTTTTTTTTCTTTCTGTCCACGGTACACATGACATCATCTGCAACACCAAATCTGGAAGGGATCAATTTGGCTCTTGTCAGTAGCTTCCGCAGTCCAGGTCTTGCTGCTGTACAAGAACAATGAAAACACCAATGATTCCACCAAGAGTATCTTTGTTGTTTCGGATATTGCCCATTTCACCTGTTAATGATTTTAACCACTTCAGTTCAGTCAAGGACGCTTCTTTGTTTTATTTCTATATCACACTTTACTCTGTCACTGATCAGAGATCCCAGATATATAAAATCATCCATTACCTCCATATCCTTTAAGAATCTTGTTTGAATTTAATCTAAACCTTGATAATTAATAACCGTTTGCTTTTAACTCTAGACCAAAACTTAAATGAATAGTTTTCACTGTGATGAACAGATCACTAATTTCTCCCTCACATCCTGCAATGAGGGTACTATAATCTGCAAAGCGTAGATTGTTGATTTTCCTTCACCCCAACGGAAATTCCACTATCTCAGCCATCCAGCGCTCCCCTCACAATATACTTTGCACAGATGTTTTAGAGTTGAGGTGACAGCATACAACCTTGCTGATCCCATTTACCACATTGAAAAACTCCCGAGTTTTCACCATCTGCCTTTATGGCTGCAGTCTGACTGTTACAAAGACCTCTTAACAATAATACTAGGTAGATTGGAACACCAAACTCATTGAGTACATGCCACAACTTCCCCAACACGGCACAAAGGCCATTCTACAATCTACGAAACAAATTAAGGCAGGGACACACAATTCATAACATTTTTCAATTATCTCCTCATATTCACAATTGCCTCTCAAGTACCTTGACCTGCCTGTTTGTTCTGTAGAAGTCTGGGATTGCAGGAATTTCTTTAGGCATTTTGACTCATTATGTTCAAGAGGATTTTGCTAGAATGTAATATTAATGCTATAGTCATAGTGCTGGAACAACCCCTAACTTATTCTTTTTTGGAAACAGGAATTAGAATAGATGTAGTCTAGTCTTTAGGCCATTCACCAGTTTCCCACCCCGTATTACATATTAAATGTAAAGCATGAATATGCTTCCTTCCCCATCAGTCACCATTTCTCTGAAAATACTGTCTACACCTTGAGACTTGGTGTTTTTCAAATATTTGATAGCATTTTGAATTTCACCAAATAGAATATCAGGTTCCATGTCTGATTCCATACAAATGTTCTGTTCCTTAATGTTATTTTCTTTGCAGTGCTGTTGCCAGCTAACTATTGCTAGTTGCAATACAGTGTTTCACAGTGCTTTAGCCACCTACCTACCGCCAACTTTTTGTCCTACAGATATTGCCATTTACATATTGTATCACTCATATGCAAGTTTGAACTCTCGGATAATGCTATTTATCTTCTTGAAAAGGTCATGCATTTTTTTTAGTTTTTAATGCTGATCCATTTCATCACAAATACTGTTGAGATACTGTGTCTTGTCAGTTTGGCAGATATGCCATTATGCCATTATCTTGCAGAAAAGTACTGCTTCTTCATCTTGGGCAGTTTGTGTGCCACTTTCATTCATTCAGTGTGTTACACTCTTCAATCAGCAGTAGAGTACTGTCTGAAATTGATAGGGGCTTTACTTCAGAGATCTTTGTATCCAATTCAAGAAGAAACAAACTGATTATTTCCTTCATTCTGGACCATACTTGGGGAGGGGGGGGGGGGGGGGGGGGGGAGCTGCGCCTTCACCAATTAATTGTCAGAGTTTGGGTCTTATTCTTTCTCCAAATTCTAAAGTCTGGCTTCAGCTGCTAGAGACTGTGGCCATGTGCAAGTAAGTTGCGTTTGCGTTTGTGTGTGTGTGTGGGGGGGGGGGGGGGGGGCGGATTTTTCAACAGAGGCCTTGTTGGCTGAAAACTCACTTTGTTGTGCCTATCTGTGACTCAGCATCTCCTCTATAAGGTGAGTAGCAACTATCCTTTTCCTAATATCGTTACATTCCATCCTGTATCTTCCATTGTTTGATTTCAAATGTTTGTTGGAGTATCACATAAAAATCTGAAGTAAATCGGTCAAGAACTTCTAGACATTTTTGGCAACAATAGAAAACAGCAACTTGTCTTTGTACAGATTTTGTGTATCAAACAATGGAAAATTCAGGGTGGAATAATGACAGTACTATGAAAAGAACAGATTGCTACTCACCTTATAGACGAGATGTCTAGTCACAGACAAGCACAACAAAATTATTGCTGTACATTTAAGCTTTTAGTCAAACGCCCTTCTTTTCTTCTAAAACAAAATACATAAATAGATTCATGGCATCAGTGGCCTGAGACAGTGTTCATGTGTGTGTGGGTTGTGCTCACCTGAATGTCTCTGTGTTTTCCTCTTTTTTAAAAGAAGGCTTTTTTGGCTGAAATAACATCTGTATAGCAGTCATTTTGTTTTCTCTGTTTGTGACAACTTCTTCTCTGTGTGGTAAGTAGCAAACTATCCTTTTCATATGATTTTATATAGCTAGATTTATACCATATACATTTAAAAAATATGTAGCCTATGCCCATCTGCACATTTATTAGTGTTTTGGGTGAAATTTTAAAATAAACTGGTCAAGTATTTTTCAATATTTTTGCTACCAATGTGTCCATCTTTATGACATACAGGGTGATTCAGGAGGAATGTCACATAATCTGTGGGGTGATTCTACAATTTAAAGTAAGCCAAAAAGTCCTATGAACATGTGTCCAATTTTCAGTCGTTACAGATCTGGAATGGGTTGAAGACTACCCACATCCATGAAGAAAAGTGTTAATATTATTTACCAAAATTCTGTGTTGGTTTTGTGGTGGACAGAATAATGATATGATAGATGACTGATCCATCCTACAAGAGGTGTTTAAAAAGTCCCCCACCCATCTCAATGTACTTGTCAACACACTGGAGGGCACATGCTTTGTTGCACATCAAGCATCATCTCAGCAGCCTTTAATGCATGCAACAGCATCGGTGAACTACACAACACATTCATCACATGTATCCACTTTCATAATGTACAAATCCCTCTTTAACCAGCCCCATAAACATAAGTCTAATGGGGTTAGGTCAGATGATCTAGAAGGCCAGTTAATTGGTCCTCCATGGAGGGCCCACCATTGAGGTAATGTGTTATTCAGATACTGGGATACTCGTCTGGTACAGTGAATCAGTGATCCATCACACATCAGGTACATTTGCGATTGCTGCTATAATGTCATGGCTTATAAAAGTGCAGGTACATCTCCTATGAGGAATTGTGTATATGCTACACCGACATGTGATTTGGAGGAACACAGACCCTAACATCAGGTCATCAATCAAACTACAATAGGCGTTCACTGAGAACCTAACTTGGAATCTTGTTTCCCTAATGTCAAGTGGGTTCTCCATGATCCTTGTATGAGAATTGCAGATGTTCATGATGCCACTGTGAGCAAATGTAGCCTCATCTGTAAATAAATTTTATTTCTCAACGTCTCTATGTACAGAAAACCATTCACAAAATTGTCAACTGCTTACTGAATCACAGGGAAGCATATGTTAAACGGGCTGCACATGAGATGTGTATAAGTCCTCAGAATGTAACATACACTGCACTCATGTTTGTGAAATATCGAGCTGATGGCTAATGCACCATGTACTAGTGATGGGACTCTGTTGTATCCTTGTAATAATGTCGTCCCTTTCCTCAACTGAATGAATGGCCTCACATTCTGATGTTACGTGTACACTGCGTACAGTATCCGTACACAAACAACATGTCTGCATATTGGTTGGTTGGTTTGGGATATAAAGGGATCATTCTACAGGGTCATAAGTCCATTTTTCCTAACAAAAGCAAGGCTGATGGTATAAAAGCGCCCTAAGTATGTATGAGAAAGTAAAAGGGGGAGAAGGAATGGGGAAGCACACCTAAAAAGAAAACGAATGGAATGAACAAAAAACGGGAAAATACACACACCACAAGGAAAAGTAGGAGGAGGTATTAAAACCATAGAGCAGATGGGCTGGGCTGGCTGATCACAATAATAAAAAAAGGATGAGCCAGCCACTCTGCAACACATTAAAATGTCCACCCCAAAAAGACAAGGTGAGATGACCACATGTAGGGAAAAAAAAAAAACAACCAAGATAAACAAATGGAAAGAAAATGTGACAGAGTTCAAATGAAGGGAGGGTGGCGGCCTTGGAGAGAAGGCTAAATGCCCACCCTTAACTGGTAAGTTAAAAACCCACCCCACAAAGACAACGTAAAACTAATTTTTCTGCTGAGGCATTGTTGCCCGACACCTAGGGTAGGGTGTTGGGAAGGTTAAAAGTTTGGCGCAGAGGGGCTAAAAGTGGGCAGTCCAGTAAGATGTGGACAATGATCATATGTGAACCACAGTGACACCGAGGTGGGCCCTCGCGATGGAGGAGGTAGCTATGTGTTAGCCACATAAGGCCAATGCGGAGCCAGCAGAGAACCAGAGTCCCTGTGAGAGACCCGCATGGAGGTCTTCCACACATTCATAGTCTCCTTAATTGCACACAGTTTGTTGTGCTAACTGAGATCATGCCATTCCCTCTACCAAAGCTGAAAAACCTTGCACAGTAATAATGATTGCAGGTCAGTTACGGAGATCCCGATCTCCAGAAGCAGTTTCTGTGTAGCCTGTTTGTGCAGCCTGTTGGCAAGTTAATTTCCTGGACCATTCTATGGCATAGATGGACTCCTGGATGGTTGCTACCAAAGGATGGCAGGGGTAGCCCATGTCGATAGCTTGTAGGTTGCTCAAGGATTCAGTACAGAGAAGAAACGACTTGCAAGGGCATGAGCGGATGCGCTCAAGAGCACGAGAAATGGCCAGCAGGTCTGCAGTGAAAATACTGCAGTCATCTGGCAAGGAGTGCTGTTCAGTACATCCTCCATGAACAAATGTGAAGCCAATGTGACCATCAGCCATCGAGTCATTGGTGTAAACCACTTCATGGTCCCGGTACGTGTCAAGAAGCAAGAGGAAGTGACAGTGGAGAGCTGCGGGGTTAACTGAGTCCTTAGGACCATGTGAAAGGTCCAAGCAAAGCTTTGGCCTAGGTTTACACCATGGAGGTGTACATGAATGGACCTCGAGTATAAGTGGTAAAGGCAAACTTCAAACAGAAGAGATCGAACGAGTACCGCAATTGGAAACCCTGACCTGAGCCTCCAATGGGGGAGATGAACTGCCATGGGTGGGAAAAGCAGACGGTAATTTGGGTGCGCAGGAGAACTACAAATGTGTGCAACGTAACTGGCAAGCAGTTGTACACACCTAACCTGGAATGGAGGGACACCAAACGCCACAGTGGTGCACTAGGTCGAGTAAACAAAATGCTGAAGGTGCTGCCAAACCATAAACCAGACTCCCATTGCCAAGGTGGGACTGAACAAAGGCTCTGTAGAGCTACAGCAGCGTAGAGTAATCTGCACCACGGTTGGTGTTGCTCAGACAGCAGAGGGCATTGAGGTGCTGCCAGCACTCCCGCTTAAGCTGACGAAGATAAGGAGGCCACATCAATAAGGCATTGAAAACCAGTACTAAGAATCGATATGTCACCACTACAGTGAGTGGATTCTCATTAAAGTAAAGTTCTGGTTCCAGATGAACCGTACGACACCGACAGAAGTGCGTGACACACGACTTCGCGGCTGAAAACTGGAAGCCATAGGATACAGCCCATGACTGCACCTTGTTAATGGCTCCCTGTAGACGCCACTCTCAGCAGCTCCAGTACTGGAGGAGCAGTACGAAATACAGAAGTCGTCTGCATACAGAGAAGGTGAGACGGACGGCCTGACAGCTGCTGCTAGACTGTTAATGGCCACTTAAAACAGAGATACACACAATACAGAGCCCTGTGGGACCCCATTCTCCTGGATATTGGGGAGGGGGAGGCACTATGGAAGGCACCAACTTGGACGTGGAAAGTAAAGAGCAATAGGAAATTTTGGATAAAAATGGGGAGTGGGCCCCTGAGACCCCACTCATATAATGTCGCAAGGATATGATGTAGCAAGGTCATGTCATAAGCTTTTCGTAAATCAAAAAAGATGGAAACCAAGTGTTGGCGTTTGAAAAAGTCTGCTCAGATGGCAGACCCAAGGGAAACAAGATTATCAGAGGTAGAGGGACCCTGGCAGAAACCACCCTGGCATGGAGCCAGTAGGCCACGTGACTCCGGGATCCAACCCAACCACCAACTAGCCATATGTTCTAACAGTTAACAAAGAACATTTGTGAGGCTGACAGGTCAATAGCTATCCACATCAAGCGGGTATTTGCCGGGTTTGAGCACTGAAATGATGGCGCTCTCTTGCCACTGTGATGGAAAGATGCTATTGCACCAGATCCGGTTGAAGATGACGAGGAGATGTCGCTTGTAGTCGGACGAGTGATGTTTGATCATCTGACTGTGGATCTGATCTGGCCCAGGAGCTGTGTCAAGGCAATGTGCAAGGATGCTGAGAAGCCCCCGCTCTGTAAATGGAGCTTATAGGGTTCACTGTGACGTTCAGTCAACGAGAGGAGTTTCCTTTCCATCCGCCATCTGAGGGTGTGAAATGCTGGGACATAATTTTCCGACACGGAGCGCTCGAGCGTAGTGCTCAGCAAAGTGCTTGGCAATTGTGTTTGCATCGGTAGATAACATGCCAATGACGTTAATGCCAGTGACACATATTGGGGTCTGCTACCCACAAACATGTCTGTTCTTCATTCAGAGGTGGGAAGGTGATGTATGGCACACAATGGTCGAGACGTATCTCTCCCATCACTCCTGCTTCCGTCGTTTGATAAGTTGGTGAACATGGGCACAGAACTGCTTAAAGGCTATGAGGTGCTCCAGGCAAGGGTGCTGCTTTTGCCACTGTAGAGCTCGCCGACACTCCTTAATTGCTTCAGCAACTTCCGGCAACCACCAAGGGACTGCCTTTTGCCAGGGGTACCCTAAAAAGCAAGGGATCACATTTTCTGCCACAGAAAGGATTGTTGTAGTCACCTGCTCAACCATCACATTGATGTTCCCATGTGGGGGAGATTCGACAGTGACAGCAGAGGTGAATGTTTCCCAGTCTGCCTTGTTTAAAGCTCATCTGGGCAGGTGTCCATGGGTCTGATGCTGGGGCAGTGACAGGAAGATGGAAAAGTGGTCACTACAACACAAGTCATCATGGGCTCTCCAGTGGATGGATGGGAGAAGTCCTGGGCTGCAGAGGGATAAATCAGTGGCCGAGTAAGTGCCATGAGCCACAATGAAATGTGTGGGGGCCCCAGTATATGAGAGGCAGAGGTCGAGTTGAGACAGGAAAGTTTCGACATCTCAACCTCGCCCAGTAGGTGTTATCTCCCAAAAGTAGTAAACGTTTAGGGAGTTGTGGGCCACAGGAGGGTACTTTTTCTTAGCAGACTTCTTTGTTTGCTTGCCGTCTCGCTTGTCTTTAGGGGCTTGCTGGGAGGACTTCTCCAAAGTAGCTTCAGGCTTGGATGAAGATTGTGAAGCGCTTCGTCCAGCAGCTTTTGGCTCCTTTAGCCAACGGCAAGTGTACGCTGTGGCATTAGTGGAGACCTTGGGAGAGGATGTCCCAAGGGACCCCTTCTGCACGAGAGGAGCCAGAGGAGGCAGTCGCCTCTCCGGCTGGGGGGAGGAGACTGATGGGGGAGGAGACTGCGTTTGTGGGGGGGCCTTGCTCCCGACGTAGGTACTTTGGGAGCAATGGAAGGAGATTGTCCCCCTACCACCAAGGGAGTGAATGTATTCTGGAGGCCCGGAGAGCCCACTGTTCGTGGCACCAAGTGTGGGATGACTGGTTCTTGTGATAGCGATGGTAATGTAGCTGCAGCATATGAGACATCAACCAGACGGGCTGAAATTGTGCAAATTTACGTTTAGCCTCTTGGTAAGTCAACCGGTCCAGGGTCTTGTACTCCATGATTTTCCGCTCCTTTTGGAGCACTGTGCAGTCTGGTGAGCAGGAGCGCTGCTCTCCATGGTTACGCTCGAGCGTTTCCTCGCGCTGCAGCGGCTACCGGCCACCCGCCGCCTTAAAGCGGGCGCCGCCCAGATGAACGCGGCGTGACGCTGTCCGTGTATGTAGCAATTGTCATTTTCGAGTTTGAAGTTCTAGTTATCATCTCGCAGTTAAACATTGGATTTTGCATACCTGAAAATCATGAACTACGGTTAGGCGTTGCAAAACTGGGTCCCAAATGGAAAAAGTGTAACATCTGCAACACAATATTTACTTTTGGTATAACAGAGGCGTGAATGCAGAGCAGGCAGCTCGAAAGATTTGAACTGTGTGTAGAGCGAGTGGTTTTGGGGAAAATGCGCCAGAAGAATATATTCTTGTTTCAACAAAGATCGTTCTGGCAGGAATGATATTCCACTTAACGAAGTCTCGACTACTGATATAAGTTATGGATTGCCATTTAACCATCATGCGAAATTTGCATTCAACAAGCAAGGTTCAGAAGTCTGGTGTAGAAGTACTGCATGCTCCAATACGAAACAACAAAAATCAACGGAGTGACTATTATTGTAGTTTTGCTTGAATGTAATCAGGTCGCTCATTGAGCATTCCTATGCAATACTGTTACTGGCGACGAGTTATGAGGCCTTTATCGTTAGCTTCCTAAGAAGAAATGAAAGGCTGTACCCTACCAAAAAACGTAAACTAGAACAAATAGTAGTGTGAACATAATATTTTCCATCTGATAGCTCCAAAAGTGTATTTTGCACTACGAATTCTTCCGCAAGGGTGTGTCCATCACAGCTGGAATTTGTTGCCAGCAACTGAGACACCTTTCAGCCGCAATGTAAGAAAATCGACCGACAAAATTACATCACGTGTGCTACTGCATGATAACGCCCTCTGTTGATTTGGGAAACAAAAGTATCCAGGAGATTGATAGGGAAGTCATCTCTCAGGCACTTGTCCTGCAGCTGATCGTATACTCGTAAACTTTTACCTTTCGCGCTCTTGATCGGTTAACAGTCAAGGCAATTCATTTCTAGACGAAAATGCTCTTCAAAATACACTGGTTTAATGTCATTAGAACCAGTAGGTTTCTACAGGCATAGAATTTTGAAACTACCTTAGCATTGTCGGGTTGTTTTAGATATTGTGATTTTGATGATTACTGTTGTGTTATATAAACTAACGGAAAACGCGATTAAAATATTCTCTGTGCTAATACAAATTACATTCAACTTACTATTACGATGTCAGTCTATCTTAATAAAGCATTAAGTGTCTGTAAGACGACTGTGCCTATTTTAACACGAATTATTAGGATATTACCGACTTTGACACACTCTGTATTTACTTCGTGTCATGCAGCCACATGACATTTCATCATACTCAATTATTATGAAATTGTGGCACTTCATAGATAAAATTATGTATTCACAACAATAACAAATATGTCGGCAGAAAACAAAAGTGGCATTATGAATTTTGCAATACCATATGGTTTTCGCTCTAACACTATGAGGTACTGAAAGTAGCACAACGAATTTCGCTCGAGCGTTGTCTTACGATTCCCTTATTGAGTTTCTATCTGTCTGCTTGTAGCTTTGCTACAACATAATTAAAAATACGGCTTTCGGCGAGTCTCGAATTGTGAAAATAAGTATCTTGAACCTGGTACGCACGCACGATACTTCAGAGCTAGCGAAGAGGTGTGGCGTCAGTGTCTTTCTCATTGGCCCTGTAGCCGCTATGACAGATAAATCGCAACGTAAAGAGACGTTGTATTTCCTGTGTGGAACGATTTTCTCGGACTCTAAAGCATTAACTGATATCCTTATATCACATCTCAAGAGAAAATCACTCACATTATTCAATTGAAATGACAGGAAAATATCACGTAAATTTAGCAGGATAGTTCTGTGCCATCAAGGAAGTAACTCGTCGATCACAGAGTTGCTAAACATATTCTGCGTTGTTGCCAAGTTTCAGTTAGACTACCAGGAAGGATACCAGCTGATGCGTTCTGTGAGTGACCTCGGAAGTGACTAGCTTCGTTACAGAGTTGTGGGTGGCAAGGGCTGGAATATCCTCGTTATATGTCAATGAGTCTTATTCAAATTTCTGTAACTAGGTTTAGGAACTAGAGTGTAATTACTTGTAATACGTCGATACACTGAGTGCAAACGAAACGCCATAAATTAATAACGGCGACAATTATTTGCGTTTTACTGTCTTAATCGGACCGAAACCTTGAAAGCGTATTCACCATTCTCAATTTTTGAGCTTCTCCAGTGGCTGAGTTGACAATGTATCTATGCTATACAATATTATTATTATTATTATTATTATTATTATTATTGAGATCACTGTCGTTGGCACATCCGCCACAAAACAGGCATGACCTGGCTGCTTCTTGTCAGCTTTTCTGACGGATATTCTGTCGCTGCTCGAAACTTGAAGACTTAAAGGGGAATATACCATATTGTGATGATCTGATGTTTCTATTCTTCCAGCTCTGACATTCAAAAAATAGTTACAATAAGCGACGGAAAAGTGCCTGTGAACCAACAATTAATAATTCAGTCATAATTAGTGGGATCTGACAAACCCCATCTGTCATCTGATAATTGTGAAAAACTACTTTTCTCATCTGCACAGCACCGCAGCACGAACTCAAGGGTTTCGTAGGATTCCTGTACTTAATTTCGTTGTGGTCGTTTTCAGTGACAGTAGAGGGGAGTAAAACCATCTGACTTGAAATATAATTTTCCAGTGGGATTCGAATCTTTGGCTACAGTTGCAGTAGCACATCCAGTGAGGTGTCAAAGAATGTGAGCATTCACTCATTGCTGTAGTATAGGCTAGGGTAGAAAGAAGCAGGTTTCCCACAAAGTAAATAAACGATGAGAGACACTGTAATTAACGCATAAGTAACCATTTCGCAAACGTAAATTTTCCAAATAGCTGTCACTTATTAAACATGAATTGTTCAGAAAATTATAACTACTGGTGAAAGGAGTAGGTTAATGCAGTGTGTGTGTACTTTCGGATATGTCCGAAACATCAGGCACTACAAATCAAAACAGACAGCCTTGTTAATCAATTAAATATCGAAAGACAGATGTCCAGACTTTCACAGGGCGTTAAAATACAGCTACAGCGGCTGATGAAAATTTGTGCCTGGCCAGGTTCAGCCTGGATTCGTGATCTCTCTTCTTTCGGACATGTCGGAAAGAACAAACGCCACACATATATGCTTATACAGGGTATTTCTGGAGGAATAGTAGACATTTTAGCAGGTGGTAGTATAGACGAATTGCATAAAAAATTCCATATTAATGTGTCCACTTTTTTTGAGTACAGAGATACAATTATTAGTACGTAACCCACCAAACTCAATGCAAAGGCAAATGACGTTCAAAATTGATTTACAAAAATTCCCCTACCAACTTCAATGCACTTTAGACTTCTCTTGATAACACCACGTGTAGATCTTCTGAGGGTGTATTTGCGTTCTTTTATGAGGGCTGCACTATTCACAATCCCTTGTAAACTTCGCCTTTAAATCATGCAAAAATGCAAAGGGATAATGTCCAGGGACCTTGGTGCCAAGAAAAATGCTCACATCTACGGGTCCATCTTCCGGGAAATGTTAGGTTTGAATGATGTGTCACCTGACGACTAGAATGTGCAGGAGCACCGTCATGCCGGAGGAACATACGACTTCCCGTATAATTATCCAGGTCTCGACGGGCCATCGAAAGTTTTCAGTGTTAGGTGCACGTCATCGTCCGAAGCCTCGCGGGGATACAGTGTTGCTGCGAGCGACTGGAATAATGGACAGGCGGGGAGGGGGACCGCGTATGTGGTATGCGACAAAGATGGGAATTTGAGTCTGACGAGGAGCGTGTGTATAGATAGGTCCTGCAGGCACCTCGGTCGTTGTGTCCCGATAGTGCAATGGTCAGCGCGTCTGCCTAGTAAGCAAGAGGTCCAGGTTCGAACCTCGTCGGGCACAAATTTTCATTTGCCGCCGTTGCCGTATTCCAACGTCCTGTGGCAGTGTGGACGTCTGTCCTTCGATGTTTAAGATGCAATTGTATTTTGGGGCAATACAGGTGATTTGCGAACATTTGTCTTGCCACCAATGTAACGGTACTTCAAGGGCATCCATTCCTTAGCCATTGCTTTGTGATGGCGCTAACCCATGTCGTATACATGCGAATCAGATTGTGGCGCATATTCAGTCAAATAACAAATGGTCAGTATACAAGTACTTACGAATAGTAAAAGCAGGATTGCAGTAAGCTAATTACTTAACCAAGTGCAACATAGGGCACCTGTGTAGTGAGTCATTTCAGCTGCATAGCTGACAATAATATTTGTCAGGCAATTCACTACAGAATTAATGTAATACCTGCACGATGATCTTTGAAGTCAATACTGTATCATTATCAGCTCGTGAATGGTGTACTATGTTCGTTAAAACAGATTACTCAAGCTGGTCCTAAATAAAGAGAAGCGACGATACCACCACACAAATTTTGCTTAGCTAGTCAGCGCTAGATTATGTGCGCCACCATTAACGTTACTGTAAGCAGTTTGACAGCATAACACCACCACATCCACTGACAACCTGTACCATTAGCGTCACACAGTTGTTACTCGCAGTGATTACAAGTTGCTGATGGTTGTCAAGAATAGCGGAAAGCGCCTCATGAATGTGAAGGGATTTGCATTACGCTAAGGACAGAGAATCCTAAGTAACAGCAAGAGGATACCCAGCGAAAGGAAGAGACCACGTATTGTCTCGAGTTCTGGCAGTTTGATATTAATGTAGTTCCCAATGGTTTCACACTAACGGGTTTTTTCGGCTATCGGAATACTCATATGGGAATTATCGAAATGTAATTGGTAAAACACTCAACTACCTTAATAGCATCTCATTTTGGATTGAATATGACTCGGAAAGCGATGTTAATTTGACGTCTCCATCCGTCATAAAACGACTTACTGAATGAAGTCTGAAATGCACTCACAGTTGTGTTGCCTGCAGCATGAATTCTGTCAAGTTTTGTGGCAGCTGGCAGTCATTGCTGAATACAAACATGTACAAATATTTTCACTGCTCTAGAGGAACTCGTCTTTGTTGCATTTTTTTCCATACCGTAATTAGCACAATAACATAAAGCTCATTCTGCTGAAGAACTTGATGCCTGCAAGTACTTAAATAAGAATCTGCGAGTGGTAGTAATGCATGAAACAGACTGTTGGAAAAGAAGAATGTAAAGCTCCCTGCTTTTTGCGTTTCCGATAGGGCCTACAATAAGAATCTGGTGTCATATTATGCTTCAGAACCCGAAACTGTTTATTTTTCACTTCATACTAAAAGAAAAGCTATGACGAGAAGAGGAAATGACTTACATACTTCTCAGAAACTTTAGTTTTTTGTGTCTATTTTCTTACTTCATACTAAAACAAGGGCGTTGATATGTGAGGAGGAAATGAAATATACGCTTCCAAGGCATATTTCCTTGTGTGCTATTACTGCGTGCATGAAAGCTCTACAGTGAATTTTTTGTGTAGGATAAATTCTGATATCACCTCAGATTACTTTGTGAGAAGGTTCCTATTTTCTTGGATTTCAAATAGTGTGGACAGTTCATCACTGGTTACTATTCTGGCGACTAATGACGTGATACTCGTTCCAACTGTTCCACGCCACCTGTAAATAGAATCTCACGTTGGTTACTATAAGAACATGCAGGCAGTGATGTCCGCTCACTGCAGTGAGAGCCAAGGTGGTTTCTTTTTCTTTTCTTTTTTCTTTTTTTTTCGGCTAAGCGTCTGCTACTACAGTGTCCACGCTCAGCCAATATAAGCAAATTGCGGCGGCATTCGGCACTGCTAATTGCAGCACTAGTCGCGAGCCGCGACAAGAGCGCACTGTCTCTGCTAACGGTATTATGGAGTTAATACATCTTACTTACTTAAAGTAATATGTAGGGAATGGGTTGGGTAAAAATTCAGTTTGTAGTAACTAGTCATTGAATTAAAATACTTTTCAGTTATATTTGGCGCAACATTTATTGTTGCTAGTCTCTCTAATGTTAATAGTATTGATTCAGATTGTGCGTGAACACGAAAACACACACACACACACACACACACACGCACAGTCATTGATTCCAGTGAGAGTGACGACTGCAGTCTGTTGAACAACACATGCGCCAATCAATTACACAGATACACTGCGAGCGAAAGGTGTCTAGTTGTTGGCAACAAATTCCAGCTGTGATGGGCACACCCATTAGGAAGAATTCCAAGTGCAAAACACACTTTTCGAGCTATCAGATGGAAAATATTATGATCAAACTACTATTTGTTCTAGTTTACGTCTTTTGGTAGGGCCCACCCTTTCATTTCTTCTTACGAAGTTAACGATAAAGGCATCATTAATAGTCACCATTAATAGTATTGCATTGGAATGCTCAAGAGCGACCTGATGACGTTCAAGCAAAACTGCAATAATCGTCACTCCGTTGATTTTTGTTGTTTAGAATTAGAGCATGCTTGCAGTACTCCTACACCAGACTTCTGAACCTTGCTTGTTGAATACAAATGTCCCATGATGGTTAAATGGTAATCAGTCACTTATATCAGTAGTCGAGACTTCCTTAATGTGAAAAATCATTCCTGCCAGAACGATCTTTGTTGAAACAATAAATCTTTTTCTGGCGCACTTTTACCAAAACTACTCGCTCTACACACAGTTCAAATCTTTCGAGCTGCCTGCTCTGCAATCACACCTCTATTGTACCAAAAGTAAATAATGTGTTGCAGATATAACACCTTTTTCCACTTACGACCCAATTTTGCAACGCTTAACCGTAGTTCATGATTTTCAAGTATGCAAAATTCAATGCTTAACTGCAAGATGATAACTACAACTTCAAATTCGAAAATGACAGTTGATACATACACTGACAACGTTACGCCGCGTCCACCTGGACGGCGCCCGCTTTCAGGCGACGGTTGGCGTCTGGCCGGTGGCCAGTAGCCGCTGCAGCGCAAGGAAAACACTCGAGCATAAGTCATGCGGAATTGTTTCTGGAATTACTTATTATTATTGGTGGGTAGAATGTGAAACGAATTATCTTCGATGTTCATAACTTTAGACGAGGGCCGAAATATGGTTAAAAAAAAAGAGATAGGGTTGGACGACAACACATCATTTCGCTAATCGACAACACAACCTCTTGACACTTCCCCGTCTTACAGTGTTGCCAGATTGTGCAGATGGGCGGACTTAGCGTTGTCAGAGGCGGCCGGTTTCCTTGGTCACCTTAAGTGAACGACTGGGACTTAGTCTGTGTGGCGGGCCGGTCGGCGGTCAGTTTTTATGTCTAAGGCTCTACATAACACTCGCATTATTTGATATTATTAGTAACACACAAAACACTCGCATTATTTGATATTATTAGTAACACACAAAAAACAGTTGGAGCTGGTCGCCAGTAAATCCTTAAGGCTCCTCTTAAACTGAACTTTATTCGTAACTAACAAACCCGGCAATGCTTCACAACTGCTGAATATATGTGGGAATTGGATATACAGTACATCCTAAACTCCTTCCCACCATCTCCTCCTCCCCCTCCTCTTTGCCAATCTCTTCCTCCTCCCCCCCTCTCCATGTCCATTTTCTCATCCCCCTCCCCCTCTATGTCCTCTCAGCACTCCAGACCTCAAGCATTGTTTATTATTATTATTGCAAACAAAATGGATTGGGAATAGAAGTCACTCAAAATGAACAGGTAAGTCAGATGGGATTCGTACACAGGGCACAAGAGAGACCTCTCCACCTGCTGCATCTGCGAGGATAGTAGCTTCAGTGTCAATATTTTGCATGGTTTTAAGTGAAGCGGTAGGATTACAAAGTTTCAGATGATTCAGATTCTGTAGTAGTATTCTGATCATAAGCTGATAAATTTCCTGTTTTCTGTAAAACTGACGACAAAAAAGAAAACAAAACAGCACATTATCTTGTATACAATTTTTGTCTGAAAACATACAGAAAGAAAAAGAATATATATGGGAGAAACAATTTGTCTAATGGTTTAAATATCGTGCTATTGTAGTTACAACTGATGTGATAAAAACAATTAAACCACGGATTTTCACAGCACAGCACAGCATTTTCTTTCTCACAGTCAGTTTTAATGGAGCTGCATGTTTGTTAAACAATTTTGTAAAAATCTGAAGTTAATGGGTCAAGAACTTCTGGTTATTTTTTCTAAAAAACATTTCCCCTTTCTATATTAAATATATATTGACATATTATATATGTATTAAAAATATATCATATGTCCATCAAAATATGTATTAGAGTACCATGTAGAAATTTGAAGTAAATCGGACAAAAACTTTTCATGATTTTTGGTAACAATATTTCCTGATTATATATTACATGTTTTCATATCAAACAACGGAAAATCCAGGATGGAATAATGACAATGTTATGAAAAGGATAGATTGCTACTTGCCATATAATGGAGTTGCAGACAGGCACACCAGAATAACTTTTAGAAAGCTAGCAGTCTTTTTGATAGACTGCTTGACATACTGATAGAATTCTAACAATCTTTTTGTTGTGCCTGTCACCGACTCAGTATCTCCACTATATTGTGAGAACCAATCTATCCTTTTCATAATATTGTGGCCTTTATTTATACAAATTTTAAAAAATATGTGCAGCCCATGTCTGTCTGAATTAGAGTATAGTGTAAAAATTGGAAGTAAAACACATTGGCAGTACTTTTCAAGATTTTTGGTAGTGTTAAACAATGAGTTGTCTTTACATAGTAGTACAGATTAAACTTTAATGGCTGCTGGCAAATTACTGAAAATGTGTGTTCCTGAATAACAGACAACTAATGGAGAGCTGCTAGATTTGTTACTGGTAGGTTCAAACAACATGCAAGTGTTACTGAGATGCTTTGTGAATTCAAATGGGAATCCCTGGAGGAAAGGTGACATTCTTTTTGAAGAACTCTATTGAGAAAATTTAGAGAACCAGCATTTGAAGCTGACTGCAGAACAATTCTATTGCCGTCAATATACATATCTCATAAGGACCACGAAGATAAGAAATGAGAATTTGGGACTTATACAGAGACATACAGTAGTGGAAATTAATATAAAGGCAGGGGTTCTATGAAATTAGTTTACAATGTCTTACGCAACATGCATCAAACTTATTATGAAAGTAGTAGATTACGTATAAGACATAAACAATCATCTACATCTATATGTTACATCTATATCTATACTCTACAAACCATCGTGAAGTATATGGCACAGGGTAAGTCCATCCCACTGTATCAGTTACTAGGGTTTCTTCCCATTCCATTCACATATGGAGTGCAGGAGGAATGACCAATTGAATGGCTGTGTATGTGCTGTAATTATTCTAATGTTATCCTCACGAACACTATATGAGCAATATGTAGGGGGTTGTAGTATATTCCTAGAGTCATCATTTAAAGCCAGTTCTTGAAACTTTCATTTAAAGCCAGTTCTTGAAACTTTGTAGTAGACTTTCTCACAACAGTTTAGTTCAGGAGTCTGACAGTTCAATTTCTTCAATATTTCTATAACACTTTTCTATGGATTAAACAAACCTGTGACCATTTGTGCTGCTCTTCTCTATATACACTCAGTATCACCTGTTAGTCCCATTTGGTATGTGGCCCACACACTTGAGCAATATTCTGTTTTTCATGATGGAATTACACAGTTTCTTTCATAACACAAGTAACAGAATATGGCCTTCTCATTTCCTGGATGGAAACTGATATAAAGGCAGTCACTGTCCTCTTGTATTAGTGCACTGTTAGTAGTTTTTCCAATCTCTGTTCTTCCTATTTAGCTCAAAAATTCTCTTCAGCATTGATTTTGTTAGGGTTTGTAGTTCTTACAGTTAAACTGTCACCCACTCTTCTTGTATCACTCTTTCCAGCCCTCATATTGCCTTCCGTTGCAATAAACATGCTTGGAAGTATTCACAAAGGTTTTCCACAGGGATCAAATCTGGACTACATGCAGGCCAGGGCAATACATCAATATCTTTTACCTTCAAACCATTTTTTGGTTCTAGCAGAAATATGCACATATACATTACCTTGTTGAAACATCAGGCCTTTATCCCCTAAGTCCTTATGCATTCTAGTCAGTTCTCTCTCTAGGTGTACATGTTCAGTGTTCATTCTAGTATTTGACTAAGCAATGCATGATTTATCTTCTGCTCATTCTTACATGCTGCTCTGTTCTCCGACTGTGCCAATAATATTGAAACCCATCCAGCCCAACTAAATTAGAAAACTTCTCATCACTGCACATCACTTTATCCCATTCTGAAGACCATGACATACAGTTTTCAGAAAACTTCAATCTAGCCAGTTTATGTCTGAGTGGAGCAGGTTTCTGCAGTGGTTTCTTGAATTCTAGATATTTGTCATGTGACAAAATTTGTCATACATATCTGGCAATTACTGGCAACGGTAAATCAGCAACAAGCTGAGAAGTATAATGGTTTGTGGTCTACCTTTGCCCATAAGTAACTGTTTCCATGTACCTTTTTTTTTTACTTTGCCCATTTTTTTCTGTTCTCTCTGTATCATGTGCCCCAATCACTGTACTTGAATGGTTCAACTTCTTGGCAATCCAGTAATCAGAGTGTCCCATTTCATTCTACATACCATTTTTGCTTTTCCATCACATGACAACTGTTCCCACGTGGCATTTTTCCAATTCTGACTTTTGAACACAACATGCACTGTCACAAGTGGTGCCTGTTCCCTATTTCCTATCTGCAGTAAAGTCATGTACACACACACACACACACACACACACACACACACACACACACACACACACACACACACACAGTAACACTGCACACAGCCAACTGTTTTTATAATGAGTTCCATCTTTGCCCCCTGAATCTTTATGTCTTATTATATACTCTACTACCAACATCGAATTCAATGCCATTTGACTGCATTTATCAGTGAACTGGATATTATACTGCTGCATATACACTGTGCACACATATTCCACTTGACAATGTTAATTTTCCTACAAATACCCATCCATTATACAGATTTCCACTACTGATATTGTATTGACAGTCATTTTTCTTTCGCTCTATTTGTGAGTGGAACAGGAAAGAAATGACTAGTAGTCATTATAGGGTAACCTCCATCACATACTGTGGCTTGCGTGGTATGTACAGGGCTATTACAAATGATTGAAGCGATTTCATAAATTCACTGTAGCTCCATTCATCGACATATGGTCACGACACAATACATATACGTAGAAAAACTCATAAAGTTTTGTTCGGCTGAAGCCGCTCTTCAGGTTTTTGCTGCCAGGCCAGGAAGTGGGAGAATACAAGGTCTACCTGTCAGGAGTCAAAGTAGGAATAGCACAATGGGGTGTAGGGCTTTACATGGCCTCTACGCTCTCCCGACTTAACCCCATGCGATTTCTTTCCGTGGGGTTATGTGAAAGATTCAGTATTTAAACCTCCTCTACCAAGAAACGTGCCAGAACTGCGAGCTCGCATCAACGATGCTTTGGAACTCATTGATGGGGACATGCTGCGCCGAGTGTGGGAGGAACTTGATTATCGGCTTGATGTCTGCCGAATCACTAAAGGGGCACATATCGAACATTTGTGAATGCCTAAAAAAAACTTTTTGAGTTTTTGTATGTGTGTGCAAAGCATTGTGGAAATATCTCAAATAATAAAGTTATTGTAGAGCTGTGAAATCGCTTCAATCATTTGTAATAACCCTGTATGTAGATGTAGCCGTACATTTTTCTGGACTAAAGTGACTAAATCTTTGGGAATATTATTCTTATTTCTAGTATTGACTCCATGAACTGAGCTCTTGGTTTGAAATAGAGATAAATTTCATTAAGGAATAAATATATTTGAAAGCCATCATTACTATCCCATTTTCTCTAAACAGGGCTCTGCAGGGTGTTCTCCAGTTCCTACTTTCACACTACAAATAATCCTTATCACATGTGTTTGGTCTCTAAAAAGTTTTGCTTGACTTGATGAGTTACCTTTTCCTTTATTTTTATATCACCTATGTCTGACAACATTCGTCTTGAAAATAGAGAATTGTTTAGGTGCTCCAGCAGTTCTGTGGTATTTTCCTCCCAGCTCAATTTATTATCAAGCTGTAATCCCAATAATTTAACACTGTCAACCTCTTATACCTGCTTGCCATCACATTTTAGGCAAATATTGATGAGAAACATCTCACAAGCATTAAACTGCAAACTGCAACACCCCCCCCCCCCCCTCCCTCTCCAAGGTTTAGTGAGAAAGAATTGGCTAGCAACCATTTCTTAAAACCCATGAAAATTTCATTAATTAATCTTTCTAAGGCTAAGCTTGATCTGCCATTTATTGTGATGTATGTGTCATCTGCAAACAAACCAAACTTTTTGGTTAGTTTAAAAGGGGGGAATGGGACCAAACTGCGAGGTCATCGGTCACTTGTTCCCAGTAAAACAATTACCCAAGGGAAACAAGAAAACAAAGAAGACATACAGCACAATAACAGGAGAAAGGAAGAACCAGAAGAACGATGGAAGGACAACAAACACTACAGTGGACAAACAGAACAAGAAAACCACAGAGAGGCACAAGAAACAGGGAGAAGAGATTAAAAACAAGAAAACAGATTACCATGGCTGGTTGACCATGAGAATAAAGAAGGAGAAGCCAGCCATTCAGCAACACACTAAAACCTCCACCCTAAAAGCCCTAGGGTGGAGGACACAGAGGGCCATAGGATATGCACTAAAACTCAGATCAAATGATAAAACCCAACCTTACGAATAAAATGAAAAACTAAAGCTGCTGTTGAGGCATTGTCACCCAACACCAAAGGTAGGGTGCTGGGAAAGTTAAAAGTCTGCCGCAGAGCGGCTAAAAGTGGGCAGTCCAGCAAAAGATGGATGACTGTCATTTGGGAGCCACAGCGATACTGATGGCTAAAAGTGGGCAGTCCAGCAAGAGGTGGACGACTGTCATTTGGGAGCCACAGCGACACTGAGGTGGGTCCTCGCGATGGAGGAGGTAACCTTGTGTGAGCCACATATGGCCAATGCGGAGCCGACAAAGGACAACTGATTCCCTGCGAGAAGCCCGCAGGGAAGACTTCCACACACTCGCAGTCTCATTAATGACACGCAGTTTGTTGTGCATACTGTTTATGACATTCCGTCTCTCAAAGCAAAAAAGACTTGCAGCATAAGACAGAGCGCAGGTCAGTTTCATAGATGCCCATCGCCAGGAGCAGTTTCCGAAAAGCCTATTTGGCCAGCCTGTCAGCAAGTCCATTGCCTGGGAGTCCGAAATAACCTGGGGTCCACACCAACACCACTTAATGACTGGACTGTTTCAGGGCAGAGATGGACTCCTGGATGTTCACTAGTAAGTGATGGCAAGAGCAGCACTGGTCAATAGCTTGTAAGCTGCTCAGGGAGTCAAAATAGAGAAGAAATGACTCACCAGAACAGGAACGGATGTACTGAAGTGCACGAGATATGGCCACAAGCTCTGCAGTGAATACACTGCAGCCAGCGGGCAAGGAGCCAGCTTGACATAACAGTGGTAGACCATCACCTTGACCTTCTCAGGTAATGTGTCACAAGCGAAGGCCAAGATGAAGGGACCAGTGGCAATCTGCTTATTCCTCGGACCCCAATGGACGTACCGGGTGAAATAAACTCCTCGTCGCTCTGAGTTGGCGGGCAGCTCATCGTCAGCCTGCAAAAGGAGGTCCCTATGGAATATAATACCCTGGACTATATTTAAGGTCTTATAAGGCGTGATGGTAACGGAAACATCCCGCAGTTTGTCACAAACGAGTAATGCCTGTGACTGGGCACAGGATGCCGTTTTTATTAAGACTGACCCTGACTGTATTTTGGACAAGCCCTCCACCTCACCAAACTTGTCATCTACATGCTCCACAAAAAACTCAGGCTTCATTGAGACAAAGAAGTCCCCATCAGCTCTCGTACATACGAGGTACCAGGGTGAATAGGGTTTGCTGTCATCCTTAGCCCAGCATTCCTCCCATGGTGTGGCATGGCATTTGATCACCAGCAAGTGATGACATGGTACGCTTCATTGCGCGTCACCTGCCCTGATGCCAACCACTCCAACGGGCACCAACCAGCCGCAGCAAAGGCCACTTGGCAGAATGGCCATTGCCAGGAGTCCGGATGCCTCACGGTGAAGGGCATCTACTCCTTGACATACATAGGGAGTTAACGGTGCAGGCAGCAGCAGAGCAATCTCTGTGTAGTCAGTGGGCTACAACCAACAGGGTACATGGCGGCTCCACCACAACTGACTGGCTACCGTGCTGGATATGAGGTGCAAAGAATTCCATGGTCATCGTCGGCGCAGAAAACGACACTGCACAGTGGGTGGAGGAAGTTGTTCTCACTCAAGAGATGGAGGACGAGCGGGACTGCAATGCCACGACGAGAAAGTGGGCTAAAGATCTCAATGAACGATGGACACGATGCATCATGTAAGGTGCCCTTCCCCAATTGGCTCACTCTTCAGGAAAATTTTGAAAAATGGAGGTCAAACCCTACAGGGGATCAATACCTCAGGCCTATCCCAAGCTCCGGGCCTGAAGGCGGCAAACCAAACTTGATGTCTGGTAAAGTTGCAGATAAAAGGTCACTGATATACACAAGAAAAAGTAAGTGTCCTAAGATGTAACCCTTTGGGAAACAACATGTAATAAGTCCTCAGTTGCATGATGCCTGATAGCATAATACATCTCTTTCTTAATGACAACTTTTTCTTCGTGTCACAGATACAGATCCGAACCACTTTGCAGCATTTCCTGTCACACTCTAATATTCTAATTTACTTGAAAGCATATTATGATTTACCCAGTAAAATGCCTTTGATTAAGAAGCTAATTGTATATAACCTCTTCTAAAGTTTTTGAGAATGCTGGCTAAAGTGAAAATGGTGGTATTTCTTTATCTGCTTTCTTATACAAAGGCATATGTCAGTCATACAGGAAATGTTCCCCTGGTAATAGAGGGGTTACACAGGTAACTTGATGTGTTGCTAAACTCTGAAGTACATTATTTCTAACTTTATTGATATTTTCTCATAGCATTATCTTATTATTTTAAAGATTTTATAGTGGACATTAGTCTTACTGGTATGAGTTATACATACGACTGAAGTTATTTGCAGTGCCCTGTCTGAAATATTACATGGCAGCATTTGTTGACAAACCATTTTTTTCAGTAACAGTTATGAAATGTTTGTTGATTGTCAACTTCTTATACCTGCTTGCCATCATATTTTAGGCAAATACTGCAGGAAACCTCTTACAAGCATTATATTGCATATAGTGTTCTCCACCTCCCCCACCCCCTACACCACATAGTGTCCTCCATCACACCCAAGATTTAGTGAGAAAGAATTGGCATCCACTATATCCCTTAATGTCTTTATTTTGTTACCTGGTGTGATTATCTCTTTCTTCTAATGTATTTGCTTTGAATTCCATATTTCTCCTTTAATATTTTGCAGTGGCTCAAGGAGCTACAGCATCTCCAACAGAGCCGATTCTGACTGGTTGACACAATTTCCTTGTGTTTTACAAGATAGCGCTATTCCTTGAGTAATCCTTGGCTTCTCTGTAGACTTTGATTGAATCTGCCTTAATTTGGGGAGAAAACAGTATTCAAATATGGTATGAGCTTTGCTTATTAATAAAGGTGGTGGTTTTGTTTTACTCATGCCACAAGCACTGTATACATCACTCCAGTTCATGACTTTGACAAGTGTCCTAAAATAATCAGTTTTTGGCATCAACAGGAATGACAAGTCATGGTATGAAAGGCTACTGACTATTAGTTTTGTAATATAATTTTGTTCATTAGATCTTTCTACAAAGACATTATCTATCACTGTTTTTGATGAATTTAGTTTGAAAATTTATATTAAGAATTAAGTTGAGGGATAGTTATACTAAGTTGTAGATCATGCAAAATTTTACCAATGTGGTGGCCTATTGCATTTTGACTTACAAGAATAGGAATCACAACTACAGTAAATATATTAATTTTAAATACATAAATCGAACTGTTTAAATATATTTAAATTTCTAATTGATCATTTAACATTGGAGGGAAAAATAAATGAAAGAAAAAGAAAAAATGTGGTGTACCAAGTGGGAACTGAACCCTAGCCCTTAACTACTCGAGTATCATGCCATTAGGACATCTATTGGTTGAAACTTTCTGATACCCTACATGTAAATCTCTAGCAACCGTTTTACCTTTTCCTATGGCGCAGTGAGGTGAAATGTTATGGGAATCTGAAAGGGATGTCTACCTGCTCCTGTTCACAAAGTTTGAGCCAAATCAGTATGCCTCATCCCATGCCCACCTGTGGTTAGATTCACATTCGGAGTAAATCCACCTTACTCATCAAATCATTTTTTCTCCTCCTAGGCTCTACTGGAGAAGGAACTCTTTAGCTGATCATCTACAGAAAACATTTTCACACTAAAAGAAGGTGGTATTTTCCACTTTTGTTGTATTAATGTTATTTGTTCACAACTAGTTTCAGCCTTCTAGGCCATCCTCAAGTGATTTTGTGGTTCTGCAAAAAAAAAAAAAAAAAAAAAAGGGTATGCCTTACATATTTAAATGTCAGTGTCTTTAATTTTTTCTCTAATTGTTTTGGTTCACAAATGCTGTCTTGTTGGTTTGACAGTGTTTGTGGCCCAAAATGAATAGAAAACACAAATTTTAAAATGCTGATGTTTTAATATGTAAGGCATAATTTTCTATTTGAGAATGGCTTAGACAGCTGAAACTAGTTGTGAACAAATAAAAAAATACAACAAAAGAGGAAAATGCCACATTGTTTTAATAAACTCATTGCTGTGGCAACCACAATGGAAAGAAAACCACACATCCTGAATTTGATCATATACTCACTCTTTTTGTGACCACCTAAAGCCTTTTGATTTACAAGAGTAACAACCTTAACTACTTTGGATAGATTAATTTTACACATATAAACTAAACTGTTTGAATATATTTAAATTTTATGATTAATTGGTTAATGCTGCAAGGTATAAAATTTTTAAAAAAATAAAAAGCTCGTAGCAGCGGTAATCAAACCCAGGCCGACGAACTAACTGGCAATTTGGTCATGAAGCCATTACTTCAGCCATAACTCAGAAACCGATCTTACTCTACGCTTCGCTTGCACAATAGATTACACGGACTTTCACAGAAAAATAATGACCTGGTGCTGTGAGCAACATAGCACTCATAGTGCCCGAAGGGATGACATCACATCAGAATACGCGCAGTCAAAAACAGACAGGTGCGTCCCATCTCTGAGTTGATTGTAGTTTGACTGGCCATCATTTGATCACTCGACACTGGTTTCAAGTTATTGCAGAGAGACTGCTACAAAACATGTCTGCGTCATTTTACTTGTATTTACATACCAGCTTGCATTCACAGAGAAATGGCATGACTTCACATCTACATCTACAACTACATAGATACTCTACAAGCCACTAAAGAGTGCATTGCGGAGGGTACCTGTAGCACTACTAGTCATTTTCTTTCCTGTCCCACTCACAAATACATCAAGAGAAAAACGACTGTCTATATACCTCCATATGAACCCTAATTTCTCATATCTTATCTTCATTATCCTTGCATGCAATGTATGTTGGCGGCAGTAGAATCGTTCAGCAGTCAGCTTCCGATGCTGGTTCTCTAAATTTTGTTAATAGCATCTCCATGAAACTTATGCATTGTTCGAACCTACCGGTAACAACTCTAGCAGCCAGCCTCTGAACTGCTTCGATGTCTTCCTTTAACCTGACCTGGTACAGATCCAAAATACTCAAGCAGTACTCAAGAATAGGTCACAGCAGTGTCCTATATGTGATCTCCTTTACTCTTTTCTAAAATTCTCCCAATAGAGCAACACTGACCATTCGCCTTCCCTACCACAGTTCTCACATGGTTGTTCTATTTCATATTGTTCTGCAATGTTATGCCCAAATAGTTAAATGGCTTGACTGTGTCAATCAGGACACTACTAATACTGTATCTGAACATTACAGATTTGTTCTTCCTATTCAACTGCATTAACTTACATTTTTCCACATTTAGAGTTAGCTGCCATTCATCACACTGACTAGAAATTTTGTCCACATCATCTTGTACCTTCTTACAGTATTCTTTAGTGCGATTTCCAGCTCGAATTCAATGAGAAATGGCATAATTTTAGTGTGATATTTACAGTGCACTGTAGCACTTTAACACTTGATAACTGGCCTCCACTGGTGTTACTGATTGTGAAAAATTTTTACTGGAAGGGTTTTTAACAGAATCTATCTTAAAATCACAAGCAAATGTCATTTCTTTGTTTTGTTCTTATATAGGCCAGTAGATATTCAAGATGATTTATGAAAAGATTAAAATTACTTGCAGATGCTTGGTATACACTTACTAATATGAATGATTTATCATGAAATTTTAGTTCTGTCGCACACTGTTCCATAGACTGCTCAGGGAAAAATGTATGGATGTCTATATTCTTAATTTTATGACAATTTTGATGAATATGGCAAATCCTCCATTCTCTATTCCTGCTCTGCAAAAGTGAGATACTAACCTAAATACTGTAATACTTAACAGATCTATACCAGTGATCAAACATTCAGAGGGGCACATTATATAAACTGGATTTGATGACTCTTAAGTCATCAGTGCAGATAACTAGTTCAATAATTTTTTTTTTTATCTTAGTCCTCAAATATTCTGAAGTAATTTCACATCAACTGAAATAAAATTGGATGGAAATAAAATTTCTGTTGAGTGATATATGCCAGAATTATGCTGTTTAGTTTCATTCTCAAACAGAAGGCTTCTTGCAGTCTTAACCCCCCTTCAAACTTTATTTCTTTCTGTCCTTTCTGTTCTAGAAAAGGTAGTGTTCTGACACCTGTAATCACTGGTATTTTACCACTCATAACACTGTCTCACCTATTTAAATGTTCTGCTATTAAATCTCATGCCTAGTATGAATATAAACCCATTTACCAACAGAATCAACATTAACCATAGCAATATTTGACCCTGCACCTGACATAAGCAGCCCATTTCAACTCCAAATCAATTCTCCACACTGAAGGGTACAAATGAGGTCAGTCATCGTGCCTCAGATCAGATACAAGCTCACCATTGCCATGTCTCCATGCTGTGCAATCTTTACCAGGTCACACACTATACTGTATCCAGGATCTCTGACAATGGTATTGCCCAGCCCACCCACTGTAGTCACAGAGTCTTCCTTGGTGAAGTCTTCACAAAGTGATCTTAAATCCTCTATCACTTGCTCCAGACCAGCACTATGATAAACAAAATGGTGACCTGGTATTCTGATCCTAATTCAGCAAAAGTTGGCCCACACCTCTAGTATTAAAACTACGTAACAACAGAACTTACTTTCTCTTTCCTAAATTACCTGCATCCTTACTTTTCAACTTACTGCTGAGAGTTTGTTGTGACCTGTTTATATCTACACCTGTCTGAGGCTCATCAGTTTCTAACTGAAGCAACAGCTTAAACTTTATTTTTCATGTTCACCACAAAGCAGTCAGGTGAAGTACTATGCCTGTTCCCTATGTTATCTGTTGCAATTTCGCAGCTGTCTTTACCTTTATTCCTCCTTAAACTATCCAGATCTTCCCTATCCTTGTCTAATTAAGGTTGAAGCTCAGAATTTTCCCCTTCCTATTCCAATAATTTCCTACAACTTTCCCCCTCCTATTCCACAAAACTTCCTATCTCTAATACATATCCTACAAAACAATTGCAAAGCCTCATTTACTTCCCCAATTTCCATGCCACTACAGTCACCTCAGTAGAAAAAACTAAAGCACCCACCACACCAAACCCAGAAGCAAACAATTTTACGGGAAGTCAGGCACTTTTAAACTCATGATAAAAATAATATTTTGGTGAGGAAAAAATCAATTAAATTACTGATAAACGAGAGAACACATTCACAAAAATGTAGTGTATACGCAAATAAATGTAAACAAATGACTAGTGAAAAGTTCCTGGCTCATACAACTTGTGCTTTGTCCCAGAAATATGAACAAAACAACTGAAGGGATACACTCTACTTAAATCCCAGGGAATGGGAGGGGGAGGGGGGAAGCCAATTAAATGCTAGATTATGTACAAAAGGATATCTCAGAAACCTGGACTTTTTCAACTGTTGTTAGGTATAAATCATTTCATATTCTTTTAACTTTGGCTTGAATTTATGATACGGACATCAGACAATTTGATGTGAAAACTGCCTTTCTCAATGGCGATTTGCAAGAAGATACTTTCATGAAACAGCCCAAGGGTTTCAATAGTGATAATGCAATCTCAGTCTGCAAATTAAAGAAAAGTCGTTATGGAGTGAAACAGTCTCCTCAATTTGGAATTAAAAAACTGTTCAGTTTATAAAGTTTTTTTTTAACAGCTTTATTCAGACAATTGTGTGTTTCATGCTCAAGTTGATGGTCAAGAAATGTTCAGCTTTTTTTGTAGGCGACAGATTAATTCAGACTGAATCACCACAGCTATAAATAAAATACTTGAAGAATCCTTGATTTATTTTGAAATTGTGGTTGATGATCCCAGTTACATTGTAGGATTGGAAATCAGGTGAGACTGTAAAAATAGAGAATCATTTATCAGTCAAGAGGGTTGTATTAGTTGCTCTTAGAAAAAAATGAGCATTAACAATTGTAAACTTAATGCAACAATAATTGATTGTTGTTGTTGTTGTGGTCTTCAGTCCTGAGACTGGTTTGATGCAGCTCTCCATGCTACTCTATCCTGTGCAAGTTTCTTCATCTCCCAGTACCTACTGCAACCTACATCCTTCTGAATCTGCTTAGTGTATTCATCTCTTGGTCTCCTCCTACGATTTTTACCCTCCATGCTGCCCTCCAATACTAAATTGGTGATCCCTTGATGCCTCAGAACATGTCCTACCAACCGATCCCTTCTTCTAGTCAAGTTGTGCCACAAACTTCTCTTCTCCCCAATCCTATTCAATACTTCCTCATTAGTTATGTGATCTACCCATCCAATCTTCAGCATTCTTCTGTAACACCACATTTCGAAAGCTTCTATTCTCTTCTTGTCCAAACTATTTACCGTCCATGTTTCACTTCCATACATGGCTACACTTCATACAAATACTTTCAGAAATGACTTCCTGACACTTAAATCTATACTCGATGTTAACAAATTTCTCTTCTTCAGAAACGCTTTCCTTGCCATTGCCAGTCTACATTTTATATCCTCTCTACTTCAACCATCATCAGTTATTTTGCTCCCCAAATAGCAAAACTCCTTTACTATTTTTAAGTGTCTCATTTCCTAATCTAATACCCTCAACATCACCCGACTTAATTCGACTACATTCCATTATCCTCATTTTGTTTTTGTTGATGTTCATCTTATATCCTCCCTTCAAGACACCATCCATTCCGTTCAACTGCTCTTCCAAGTCCTTTGCTGTCTGTGACAGAATTACAATGTCATCGGCGAACCTCAAAGTTTTTATTTCTTCTCCATGGATTTTAATACCTACCCCGAATTTTTCTTTTGTTTCCTTTACTGCTTGCTCAATATACAGATTGAATAACATCGGGGAGAGGCTACAACCCTGTCTTACTCCCTTCCCAACCACTGCTTCCCTTTCATGTCCCTCGACTTTTATAACTGCCATCTGGTTTCTGTACAAATTGTAAATAGCCTTTCGCTCCCTGTATTTTACCCCTGTCACCTTTAGAATTTGAAAGAGAGTATTCCAGTCAACATTGTCAAAAGCCTTCTCCAAGTCTACAAATGCTAGAAACGTAGGTTTGCCTTTCCTTAATCTTTCTTCTAAGATAAGTCGTAAGGTCAGTATTGCCTCACGTGTTCCCATTTTTCTACGGAATCCAAACTGATCTTCCCCGAGGTCGGCTTCTACTAGTTTTTCCATTAGTCTGTAAAGAATTCGTGTTAGTATTTTGCAGCTGTGGCTTATTAAACTGATTGTTCGGTAATTTTCACATCTGTCAACACCCGCTTTCTTTGGGATTGGAATTATTATATTCTTCCTGAAGTCTGAGGGTACCTCGCCTGTTTCATACATCTTGCTCACCAGATGGTAGAGTTTTGTCAGGACTGGCTCTCCCAAGGCCGTCAGTAGTTCCAATGGAATGTTGTCTACTCCGGGGGCCTTGTTTCGACTCAGGTCTTTCAGTGCTCTGTCAAACTCTTCAGGAGGTATCGTATCTCCCATTTCATCTTCATCTACATCCTCTTCCATTTCCATAATATTGTCCTCAAGTACATCACCCTTGTATAGACCCTCTATATACTCCTTCCACCTTTCTGCTTTCCCTTCTTTGCTTAGAACTGGGTTTCCATCTGAGCTCTTGATGTTCATGCAAGTGGTTCTCTGATCTCCAAAGGTCTCTTTAATTTTCCTGTAGGCAGTATCTACCTTACCTCTAGTGAGATACGCCTCTACATCCTTACATTTGTCCTCTAGCCATCCCTGCTTAGCCATTTTGCACTTCCTGTCGATCTCATTTTTGAGACGTTTGTATTCCTTTTTGCCTGCTTCATTTACTGCATTTTTATATTTTCTCCTTTCATCAATTAAATTCAATATTTCTTCTGTTACCCAAGGATTTCTACTAGCCCTCGTCTTTTTACCTACTTGATCCTCTGCTGCCTTCACTACTTCATCCCTCAAAGCTACCCATTCTTCTTCTACTGTATTTCTTTCCCCCAGTCCTGTCAATTGTTCCCTTATGCTCTCCCTGAAACTCTGTACAACGTCTGGATCTTTCAGTTTATCCAGGTCCCATCTCCTTAAATTCCCACCTTTTTGCAGTTTCTTCAGTTTTAATCTACAGGTCATAACCAATAGATTGTGGTCAGAGTCCACATCTGCCCCTGGAAATGTCTTACAATTTAAAACCTGGTTCCTAAATCTCTGTCTTACCATTATATAATCTATCTGATACCTTTTAGTATCTCCAGGGTTCTTCCATGTATACAACCTTCTATCGTGATTCTTAAACCAAGTGTTAGCTATGATTAAGTTGTGCTCTGTGCAAAATTCTACCAGGCGGCTTCCTCTTTCATTTCTTAGCCCCAATCCATATTCACCTACTACGTTTCCTTCTCTCCCTTTTCCTACATTCGAATTCCAGTCACCCATGACTATTAAATTTTCGTCTCCCTTCACTATCTGAATAATTTCTTTTATTTCATCATACATTTCTTCAATTTCTTCGTCATCTGCAGAGCTAGTTGGCATATAAACTTGTACTACTGTAGTAGGTGTGGGCTTCGTATCTATCTTGGCCACAATAATGCGTTCACTATGCTGTTTATAGTAGCTTACCCGCATTCCTATTTTCCTATTCATTATTAAACCTACTCCTGCGTTACCCCTATTTGACTTTGTATTTATAACCCTGTATTCGCCTGACCAGAAGTCTTGTTCCTCCTGCCACCGAACTTCACTAATTCCCACTATATCTAACTTTAACCTATCCATTTCCCTTTTTAAATTTTCTAACCTACCTGCCCGATTAAGGGATCTGACATTCCACGCTCCGATCCGTAGAACGCCAGTTTTCTTTCTCCTGATAATGACGTCCTCCTGAGTAGTCCCCGCCCAGAGATCCGAATGGGGGACTATTTTACCTCCGGAATATTTTACCCAAGAGGACGCCATCATCATTTAATCATACAGTAAAGCTGCATGCCCTCGGGAAAAATTACGGCCGTAGTTTCCCCTTGCTTTCAGCCGTTCACAGTACCAGCACAGCAAGGCCGTTTTGGTTATTGTTACAAGGCCAGATCAGTCAATCATCCAGACTGTTGCCCTTGCAACTACTGAAAAGGCTGCTGCCCCTCTTCAGGAACCACACGTTTGTCTGGCCTCTCAACAGATACCCCTCCGTTGTGGTTGTACCTACGGTACGGCTATCTGTATCGCTGAGGCACGCAAGCCTCCCCACCAACGACAAGGTCCATGGTTCATGGGGGGGAATTGATTACAGTTCACAATTCACTTGGGAGAGTGCCCAGCTAATGAAGACAGGAAATCTACGAAAAATGTTCCATTTCATGATGCTGCAGATGGTCTGACATTTGTTTCCACAGTGACAACACATGTTATAATGTTTTCTGTCAGTCAAGTAGTTGGTTTCTCAAGAACCTTAGACCTCAGCATTGGACTGCTGTTAAACACATCCTAAATATCTTCAATGTGCAAGAGACGAAGGTAGTAAATACAGTACCACCAATCTTAAACCGTGTGTGTGTGCGAGTGTATACCTGTCCTTTTTTCCCCCTAAGGTAAGTCTTTCCGCTCCCGGGATTGGAATGACTCCTTACCCTCTCCCTTAAAACCCATATCCTTTTGTCTTCCCTTCTCCTTCCCTCTTTCCTGACGAGGCAACCGTTGGTTGCGAAAGCTAGATTTTTGTGTGTATGTTTGTGTTTGTTTGTGTGTCTATCGACCTGCCAGCGCTTTTGTTTGGTAAGTCTCATCATCTTTCTTTTTAATCAGATTCTAGTTTTGTCGGAGATACAGATACTGGTTCAACAACGGGTTATGTCAGTATATTAACCAGTGGAGCTGTTACCTGGATGTACCACAGGCAAAAATATGTCACCAGTCTACATCAGAAGTAGAGTATGTTCCACCATCTGACGCAGATGCTGAAACAAAGTGGCTTTGAACATTCCTGCTGTCAGCACAGAACACGCAACTCAACTCTTTAGAGACAAGCAGAGCACATTGCAACTGTTAAAAAATAATGAAAGTCAGAAAAGGGCTAAACACATAGAAATAAGGTTTCATGACATTGGTGAAACGATAAATGGTGTTTCTAGTCTTGTAGTAAATCAGAAGATCAGCTGGCACACATGTGTATAAAAGCACTTTTCAAAGCGAAGCTGTAAACTAACAGTAGATCATTATCAACTGTGTCTTCAAAATTGGCTAACAAGTGTGGGAGTGTTACGTAGTATGGCTTGTTGTGCTGCTTATTTATGATGCCTGTGTGCAGGTGAACATTACCTTACAAGTGCACCTGGTGTTTTTACATTTTTGTTGCTTCCAACTAAAACGCAATCTTTTATTCCTCCATGTACTTTCTGTCTTGTTATTATTGTTAATGGAATCTGTATGGTGTCTTGTGTTTGAACTGCCTGCTTCTTCATTCAAGTAATAAAACTTATTCACCCAAACTGTAACAATTTGATTATAGCCCACCCAACATTTACGAACGCACAGGAAATTACAAACAAGTATTCTGATTAGCTAGCAACAACCAATTCATGATTCATCATGTTCACTTCCAGCCATTCACATGACAAAAGTTACCAACTGCAGCAAGCAATGGAAGAACTTGACACACTATAAGTGCATTTTTACTGCAATATTCCCCATAATGCATCTCTGTGACTCTTCCACGAGGTCACCACTGCAACAAGCTCACCATCTTCAATATTTAAAAATAGTATGCATCATGCACTTACACAACACAGCTAACAACATATTCATCAGTTTTTCCTCTATTCTAAATCGCTCAACGAATTTTAAGGTCCATGAACCTCTTGGAATTTTAAAAACTAATGGATTTCCCCACTGAGGCCCAGGTAAGATACACTAAAACCATGATTGGCATTATCATAATTTAAGCTCATAATTCTGTCTGCAGAAAACTCAAAGCAATGTTTCGTGTCCATTGATTCACCTCATGGGCAGACCCAACTTCCACATCCCTTTCACACCGTATACACACAATTGTATGGGTACATTCTTTAGCAGATTACAGTGATACGGTTAAAGTGCAGCCACTGAGATCTGGTCTACAAAAAGTGTAAGTTTCAGAGGGTGCACTACAGTCCATTTTAGTTAGTATTTCGTCCGCTAAGCTGTGCTGTGTGGCAATTTGTTTAAAGTTCTCTGACAATGGTGGCCTTGAGATGACATCATGGAGGTATTGTTAACTTTTATTTTGTTCTACTTGCTTTCAGAGTACATAAAATTTTTTTTGTAGTTGAACGATGAATGTATCCAATGCAATGCATAAAGATCATTTGTTCAACACTATTTCCACATTAGATGATTCGATAATCAAAGTAACACAATTGTGTGGTTTAGGGTTTTACTCCCCCCCCCCCCTTTTTTTTTTTTTTTTGCTGGTTTCAGCTGTTGAGGTTAATAGGTGTCCCTCTTTCTAGATATGCTGACAGACGCAGAGACTGAATCCCTTCTCGCCCAATCAGATGTGGAGGACATTAGCAGTGATGATGACATTGTTGATGAATCCTGAATAACATCACCTAAGAAAAAAATTGCTGAATGTAGAAGTTCATCTGATGAATCTGATGACTCAGAGGAGCAGCCCCTACTTCAGAACCAGCAGGTAGAAAATTTAAGTGAAATACAAGAGCAAATACAAAATGAGCAGGTACCATAGTGTGCACAACAACTGAATTTAGTGAAAGCGAGAAAACATTTGTGGAGGAAACATCCTATTTCTTCACAAGTCCCTCCAATATCCGATATTGTCCATGAATCATCAATGACTCCTATGAAGTTATTTCCTGACAATTTTTTCGAGCTTACATCCACATACACAAAAATGTAGGCCTATCATTTATCTAAAACAGGGCATGTTTTGAGTGTTACCACAAAGGAAGTAAAAAATGTTTTTGGACCATTCATTCTAATGGGTAATACCAAATTCCCACATATGAGAATGTATTGGCAACATGGATTTCACCTTCTGTTAACAGCAGATTTGCAGTTGTTGATACAAATTGTTTTCCAGAAGGGAACATGAGGACTGCTCTCTGGAAGGTTCAACTTGCAGTAGACATTGTGAGGAATGCCTGTGTCAAATTGCCTCGCCCCAGAGGAGGCCATTACTCTATCAGCGAGCAGATGATACTTTTTTCTGATTGTTGTTCCTTGAAGCAATATGTACCAAACAAACCACACCCACAAGGTTTAAAAATTTTGTTTTAGCAATGAGCAAAGGAGGGCCTAATATTGTGCTTCAACTGATTCAAACACTAGAGAGAGATTCTCATCTGTTCTTTGACAGATATTTTACAACCATTCCACTGTTGTAAGTCCTGTGAGAAAAAGGAATTTATGGAACAGGGAAAATCATGTGTAATAGAATTAGAGATGTGCACCCGACTGAGGAGAAAAAATTGAAAAGATATTTTGGATGTACTCCAGCTACAAATCTAGAACAGTGGAGCATAAAGGAAAAAGTATATGTCAATGTTCCTTGTCTATCTGTTGTTACAAAGTATATTATGAGCAAGGGAGAAGCTGACATTTGTGATCAGATGATGGAAGTCTACAGAACATTTATAAAAATTAGGAAATGGACTCTGAAACTCACAATTCATCTCGTAGACCTTGCATGCATCAATTCTTTGACAGAATACAATGGAGTTTGTAAAGCTGCTGGAGTACATGCAAAGAATAAACGAGATCTTTTTGGTTTCAGAATGGCTCTTAGAAAATCACTTTTGTTCTCTGCTAAACAAACTCCTTCCATAGAAAACCCTGATAAAGGCGCAGTGCAGGTTCCTGAGGAAAAGTACTGACCTGCCGATCAGCATTGTTTGGACAAAAGGCTCGATGTCTTTCTATATTTGAAATTTGAGTTAGCTACTTATTTCTGAAAATTATTACAGATTAAGCCTGACACATTTGTGAGGATCCAAACTTTTTGGGGAAAAAATTTAAGTATAGACATTCTACTGGATTGTCCTGCATTAACTAATTATTTTAAGCAAGACACTCAAAATTCATTCAGTTTCTACAATCTGTACTTGTATATCATTTATGGAAATTCCTGTACAGAGGAGACAGTCTCTTGCTCAGCATTAGTAATATGTTGACAGATCCATTATTAGGTGCTTTCTGTAAGTGATAACAACTTGTAATTGGTACTCCATCATGCACTATTGTGACACAACAGTATAGTTGCATAATGTAATTTGTGTATGACACTCATCTACATCAATACTAAAACTAAACTCCATCCAAACAGGCCTTGGAAGGCTCAATGGTACCAACCGGCCGCCATGTCATCCTCAGCCCTCAGGTGTCACTGGATGCGGATATGTAGGGGCATGTGGTCAGAACACCGCTCTCCCGGCCATAAGTCAGTTTACAAGACTGGAGCCGCTACTTCTCAATCAAGTAGCTCCTCAGTTTGCCTCACAAGGGCTGCCAACAGCACTCAGTAGACTGGATGGTCACCCATCCAAATGCTAGCCCAGCCCGACAGCAGTTAACTTTGGTGATCTGATGGGAACCAGTGTTACCGCTACAGCACGGCCGTTGGCTTCTACATTAATACTGCATAAGATAAATTATTGGATGACACTTTAGTTACCGAAGGAGGTATTTAATTTGAATTAAAAACCAGTGTGGCCTTTCTATGATGGACGCACTACATGTTGTTGTACTATATACCAAAATACAATACTGGTAAAGTTCCGTTTGCAATACCTAAATCCACAGGATTAGATCTGCAGTAAAAAACGGTACAATATATAGTTTCTTAATTTAACTAGAATTGGGATTATCGAGTAATAGTCCTCAAAATGAACAATTTTCGAATAGCTAAATTGTAAGTCCAATATATAAAAATGTAAAAACTCAAAAACTAACAGTTTCACGACATAATTTGATTTTATTACTTTTATGTAGTATGGACTTTACAAATCAGCTATTCGAGAACCGTGATATATACATATGGGCCTAGCTAACAAATTGCTTCTAACAATCAAGAATTATCATTTGCTGTTTCCAGTGTGAATGTAACCGCAAACTGTACTTTTATGAAAGCGTCCATATGCGTAGATACCACGGAAACAGTGAGTACGCTGCAAACTGTCACTGCGACTTCGACATTCAGATATGGATTTTGCGCCGGTCTTCGGCGGCAAAAAACAGGAATGAAGAACAATGTTCAAGATGTATATAAAAGAAATGTTATATGTGGTACCAAAACTACGTTTTCTTAGTTATTAACGTACTACATGTATAAAGAACCAATTATTAACGCACTTCCACCTGAGCAAATGAGGCTCGACAGAAATGACAGCTTGCGATATTTTCTTCGGCTTTCGCTTCACAACACTGTTGCAAGATACACTGTTTAAAAATATACAAACTGTCAATACCTTAACCGAACTACGCAAAACATTTTAACCGCAAGTGTCGTCACTTAGCAAACAATCCACCACCGCTGAACGTCAAACCTTCTGCAAGCGGCTTGATTTTTTTTATTATCGTTGGGTATTATCCACCTATCTTTGGAAACGACACTGTGAGACCGATTATAAATACATATAGTTAAACTACATTGTCTATTTGTCCAGTACCCGTAACAATTTTCTCACAACATATGTAATTAGTCTTTCTTCAGAGCAATTGCTCGACTTGAGTTTGAAAATTAATAGTAAATATGAACAGTAGCGATGAAAAATGTTTTCTCTGAAACGTAACATGTGTAGTGTGAGCTGTAGTCTTTGCATGTGTACTGAAACTACATGCCAAGCCAGTCAAGGTGTTTTGTTATTTCTAAACACGAACGGGGAGTTTGTTTATTTTTGTTGTTAGTGGTCAAGGTTTCAGTGATTCAACTAAATTGTGAATTTGAAAGTACCATGACGTATAAGCAGTGTTTGTTGTACGTAACTTCAGATAAAAGTTTTACACAAAACTTAAATTTTGTTGAAGCATGCAGCCACGAATGTCACCGTGTTTGTGTTTAATTGTGACAACATGTGAAACGCCAGGGAATACAGTACTGTAGATCATAATTCTTATGATGTAAAACATACTACCGGCTGTAATTTCAAACTGAATATGTTTCATGTTAGCCAGAATAAGCGTCTCATGCGGACGATTACGATCGTTTCGCATGCACTACTATTGATGGTTCTTAGTGTAAGAGCCGACGAAGGTAGTTACACGAAGGTAAATAGTGCAGTCTTTTGCGGAATATGCAGCGGCACGACTTGTCATATAATAGTAACTTGCTTAAGGTACTAACAGAGATATTTGTTTACCTCTTGTAGATTACCAACACTGATTTGATCAAAGAAGCAGATGATTCGCTACTGCTTTTGTCGACGCTAGACGGTTCGTTTATTGGAATAAGTCAGCGAACAGGAATGGTGAAGTGGCAAATTAAAGACGGTAAGCATTCTTTTACATAAGACGTCGCCCTTCTCCCATTCCCTTCACCTACCGATTGCAGTAAGAATGAGTGCTTGAATGCATCTCTGCCTGCTGTAGTTAATCTAGTCTTGTCCTCGCAATCCGTATGGCAGCATTACGTAGAGATTTGTAATAGGCGCTCCAGTCACATTAATGCGACAAATATCCGTGTTCGACCTCAATGTGCGTCAAAGACTCACAGAGTTAGGTGGCAGCACTAGCAGTGGAGGGTATATAAAATCATGCCATAAAGATGCAGAAAACAGTGCATTCATCTTCATTCGGAAACAGAGCGATTTGTCTGATGTCGAAAAGTCATGATCCTTGGCTTTCAGCCAGTGGTGGAATCATTTCATAAACCGCGAAGTCCATTTCATAAATTGCTAAGTTTGTAAGCTGTTCTCATTCTGCTGTGGTTATAGTAGCTTATACCATGCAAGGCAAAATGGCGCATTCCAAAACCAGCACCATGGACCATAGATGACAGGGGTAAACGATGCCTACGTAGATGTGTATGAGTGAATTAACTTGCAACTCTTGAGCAACAGACTGCCCAGATTTTTTGTGCTCTATCGAACAGGTGACAATTGGCGTGCAAGTCCCTGCAACAATTGGCAGAAAGGTCGAGGCTGGAAAAGGGAGCTTTATGGTCTGGGTAATGTTTTTTGTGCCAGTCCCAGGTGACCTCGCCAATCTGGAAGGTGCAATAGAGCTACACAAATATGCCTTCGTCTTAGGGGATCACGTCCACCTCTATGTATCACATGTTGTTTGTCAGCATGGTGGCACCTATCAGCAGGACAATGCAACATGACACACAGCTTACAGTGTATGTGTGTGGTTCCAAGTTCACCCTCATCCATTAAACCTAGCACAGCTGTTTGTTTTTGACAGGTGGTCACATTAATAAGACCGGTTTCTATGTATTCCCAGATTCAATGCTTAAAGAATGTTTTCACAGGATAATTTGTGTCTGTTTTCAAGTGTGTGCCAGTTCTGTTCTTTCAGCATTGTCTCCCACAAATTGAACAAACCTGTGAATGTCTGTGCTGTTCTTGTTTGTATGACTTCAGTATCCCCTGTTAGGTCCATGTGCTATGGGTTCTACAACTTGTGCAGTATTCCAGGATGTATCACATGAAACCAATTGATTTGGTGGACTGTACAGACATTGACTTTGCTGGCCCTTTCAAGCAGGCTGTGTGGATACTTCCGGTGGACAGTCTCTGTAGTTTCCAAATGTTGACAACTACACCAGTGCTCTAATCCAGGCACAGAACAATCTTTGCCATACAGGAAGTACCAAACACCATCCTACCAAAAAATGGCCCACAGTTCACATTGTCCAAGTGGCGTTCCTTTTGTCAAAGGAACAGCATAACATATATGACCACCACACCATTCTATACTACTTCTTAAGTCAGAAGCAGAGTTGTGGGTCACAGCATGTAAGACCCAAATGAAAAAAATGATGATGACAGTGATCTCTGCAGAAAATCTGACATACTTCTTTGCTATGTATCAGTCCAACTTTGTACGTGGTCATTGTCTAGCCAAGAAGTTACATGGCACAAGTGCTGGCAGTGTGCCCATTTCATTCTCTTGCATCTGATCCAATGAGCCCGGGATTGACTGCCATGCCTCTATTATTGTGCAGATTCTTTAGTGTGGGCTTGCAAGTACAGCCATATACCAGGATGGACTCAAGGATTTGTCACTGGTCATAAGCGAGTCAAGTGTTTGAGGTAGTGGTTTGACAATATGACTTCAAGCAATATTGAAATCAGTTCTAGCTACAACAAGTAAATTATGTTTCATCCCCAGCAAGACGTCATCATGGCCCAAGTATTCATTGAAGTCCCACCAATGTGAGCTATGCTTCCCAGCATGCCGAGGTTCAAACTGACACCTCACAGATACTGGCCTACCTACACTCCTCACCTCTACACCAGGAGAGGCATGGATGCTACCTCTTCCACCAGCTTAGACCCTCTGTGACCACCACAGACAGTAGACTACAGGAATCCGCTGAAGGTCAAACCACTGCCCCAGCTGTGGAAGTCCCATCTTCATCAACGTAAACCAAGTGAGCTGGCGCAGTGATTAGCACACTGACTCACGTTCGAGATGGCGATGCTTAAAACCCTCATTCGACCATCCTATTTTAGGTTTTGCGTGACTTCCCTAAATTGCTTCAGGCAAATTCTGGGGTGGTTCCTTTAAAAGGGCATGGCCGACTTCCTTTCCCATCCTTCCTTAATCTTATGGGACCAGTGACCTCATTGTTTGGTCCTCTCCCCCGAACCAACCAACCAACCAACCAACCATTAGAAGAACAAATCCCTGTGGCCGTGCCCCAACCACCAATTCTCACTGAGTCAATGGCAGGCTCCTCGCCTCTCCTGCCCCTTACAACTCACTGGTCCTGATTTCCCACCAGGAGCTATTGCCCTTAATGGGTCTGTTAAAAAAGGAAGAGGTGCAATATCCTCCCACTCCAGTGTTGTGGAAACTGACTCAGAAAGTAGCAGTAATAGAATTTGTATAGCAGATACTTCCATGGGTAACAGCAATGGCTGTAGAGGTCATGGCAAACATATTACAAGGATATTATTTTGAATTGTGGGCAACCACACCCAAATGTCCACATTTTTATAATTAACCAAAAAACACTGCTTTGACTGTAGAAAGTTTTTATTAAAACTGTGACTGGTTTCAGGCCACTTTAGACTTATCTGTAGGTGATATAAGTTGGCCTACAACATTATTTTATGCTGTTCTGGAGCCTTTTCCCATCGAGAGGTTTCCTTATGGCTGTGCTGAATCATTTCCAGCTGATGATATGGGGCAACCCACCCTTTTGTATCGGTTGACAATCACTTCAAGCAGACTTCAGGACAGCATAAAATAATGCTGTAGACCAAATTTATGTCACTTGCAGATATGCCTAAATTGGCATGATATCAGTCTTGGTTTAAAAAAAAAAAACTTTCTACAGCTACAGTGATGTTTCTTGCATTGTTATAGCATGTTGGGTTGGCCATTGGTCTTTTCAGGAAATAAAAATGCCCATTCTGTTTGCTGGTTAGCTGTTTGTATCTTGTTGTTGAAACATCCGTCCACAAAGTCATAAATAGTACAATTACTTTGTTTTCTGGACTTGGAGTTTGGTTTTGAATCTCATGTCAAGAAATCATCTTCCAAAACCTTCATGTATCATTTGGTATTCACCATGCCTTCAAGGAATGTCACACAGATTATTCCATGACTGGACATTGTATACCATACAGTCACCCGTTGAGGGTGAAAAGACTTCTTGATCGCAAAATGCAGATTCTCAGTCCCACAAATGTGCCAGTTTTGCTTATTGATGTGAGCTTCATTGTGCGCGTGCGCATACTAGTTCCCATCATGCCCCACAGCCAACCATGCAGTTTGAACGTCTAACGCAAACTGTTCAGAAGTTATGGTGATTTTATTTCATATAGGTCAATAATTGTCACACTGTAAATGAGTATGCATGTTACTATTTCTTAAATAATTCTAACTCAAGGGTCCATATGTGATGTATTGAAAACAAATCATTAAATATCCATCTGCTTAAAATTCATACTATTATGTTGTGCTTCTTGAAAGCTGTGAGTTCATATTACATGAGGTAGTTTTGTGTGTGTGTGTGTGTGTGTGTGTGTGTGTGTGTGTGTGTGTGTCATTGGAACTTAAAGAATATCAATGCAATTAGATCCTACTTTGATGCACCTGTCACATTCAAGTATAACAGTCTTTAACTTATTACAACCACATAGTCTGTTGACATGTGGTGTAGGACCACAGAGAGAGAAAGAGAGAGAGAGGGGGGGGGGGGAGAGGGGGTAGGTATGCATGTAAAAATATTGTCTCTGTCTGTTTGAACATGCTAATCTGCAAAACTGCCAGACTAATTTTCACGGAGTTTTCACAGGTAACTTGAACATAACTTGGGGCAACATAAAGGCTTTATTTAATCAAAATCAGATCACAAGAAAGATATCATAATTTTATCCTTTGAGTCCAGCAACATGGAAACAATTATAATTTTAAAATCTTTTACGAAATGCAAGAAGAAATTGACAAAAAATAAATGGTTCAGTTATTCTAAGGATGTCATTTCACATAGGAATATAAACTCAAATTTTCATAAAATTTATCTTTATCGTCATATATCAAGCACTGAACACAATTAAAAAATTGGCAAAAAGTAAACAGTCAGTTGTTTTAAGGGGGTGGTTTCAGTTTGGAACCACTAGGACATACAGTTTTCAACAACCAACTATTTCATGTTATATATTTAAAAGCAAATTTACATTTTTTGTAGACATACTCCCCCACCTCTAAACTTCTGTGAACTCATAATGTCTCCAACAGGCAAAAATGGGTCTGAAAATTTTGTATCAAAACTACATCCTCCCCTTGTGATTTCATTTCAAAACCACACATAAAAGTAGTTGTGCAAACTCAAATTTATGTTACAGTAACTTTAGTTTAATTGTCTAAGATCTACAGATTTACTGATTTCACTTTGTGTATTGAAAATTTAATGACATTGCTTTGCTTAGCTTATTACTATATATTTTATTTATAATTTTCTTTCATAGGACAGTTTTTTTGCTTCAATGACTGAAGTATTTTAGAAGTTTACGTTAGTGGCAGAATAAGTGCCACAATCTTATTTTTATGAATACCAACTAACGTTAACTTTACTTGACTTGGAATAAGGATTCACTGATTTCACTTTGTGTGTTAAAAACTTACCAACATTGTAATAAATGAAAAGCACCAGTTTGCTTCTGTTCTACAATATTGTAGAACAAAAGCAGACTGGTGCTTTTCATTTATTATAATGTTGTTCTACCAAGAACTAGCGGAAGATTCTGTTAATATTACCAACATTGCTTTGCTTCTTTTGAAGATTCCATTTATATTCTTTGCTAGGCAAAACGAATTTGTTATGATTACTTTGTGATTTGAGTGCCTGCTCATTACATTTTGATTTTGTTTTGTTTGTGAATAAAAATGGCTAGAAGATGGTGGTCTTTCTGAATACACTAGAACAGCTAAAAGACTGAGAACTATGTGGGCTCAAGAATCATGGTATGAGATTTCATACAGGCGTTGGCCACGCTGTCGTAAGATGCAGCCAGGACTCCATTTTGGCCGCCTGCCATACCCTGTACCCATACAAGGTCGTCAGCGGTGAACCAGCCAAGCAAAGGCACCCGCGGCCGTGAGGTGGAAGGCCGCAGAAGATGAAGTAGCGTGCGGGGCTGTTGGCCATGTAAGAGCTCAGCCGGGCTGTGGTCGCACATGGGGGTGAAACGGTAAGAAGCCAGAAATTGGAGAAGCGCATCATCAGCAGAAGAAGTCAGGAGTTTCCTCATCTGAGCCTTAAATGTGCGGACCAGTCGTTCAGCCTCACTGTTTGACTGTGGATGGAACGGAGGGACCGTGACATACATGACGCTGTGATGGGCACAAAAATCTGCAAAATCGGAAGAGGCAAATTGCGGACCATTATCAGTAACAAGAGTAGAGGGAAGGCCTTCCAAAGAGAAAATGCGAGCTAGAGCATTGGTGGTTGCCGCGGTGGTAAGCGACGTGCAACGGACAATGAAAGGAAAGTTAGAGTAGCCGTCAATAACGAGAAGCCAATAAGTACCTAAAAAAGGTCCCGCGAAGTCAGCATGAATATGCTCCCAGGGCTTCTCAGGCGAAGGCCACAGTGACAAAGATGACTTCGGGGCGGCGGCCTGTGACGCACAAGGGCCGCAGGCAGCGACCATGTGTGCGATTTCAGAGTTGATGCTGGGCCAGTACACATGATGGTGTGCCAGAGATTTTGTGCGAGAGACACCCCAGTGCCCTTTGTGAAGGAGGCGAAAGACCGAAGCATGCAAAAACACAGGTACCACAACACGCAGCAAATCATTTTCGGTGGAAAGGAGGATAACACCATCCCTAGCCATGAGGCAGTAACGCAAATCGTAGTAGTTCTGCAATGGATCAGAAGTCTTAGCGGACGGCCGATCTGGCCAAACCTTCTGAATACAGTGTAAAACCTGGGAGAGGGTAGGGTCAGAACCCGTAGCAGCCGCCAGCTGGTCCCCGGTGATGGGGAACCCGTCCACAACCCGCTGCTCGGCAACATCTAGGTGGAAACACAAAAGTTCATCTCTATCGAATGCCAGATCAGGACCCATGGGAAGGCGAGACAGTGCATCAGCATTCGGATGTTGAGCCGTCGGCCGGAAATGAATCTCATAATTGAAACAAGACAAGTAAAGAGCCCAACGTTGGAGGCGGTGTGCAGCCTTGTTGGGAAGTGACGTTGATGGATGAAACAAGGAAACAAGTGGATTGTGATCCATAACAAGATGAAATTCGGATCCATAGAGAAAAACATCAAAGTTATGAAGAGCATAAATAATGGCCAAAGTTTCTTTTTCAGTTTGAGAATACTTTTGTTGGGCATCTGTGAGCGTTTTGGAGGCATAAGCAATGGGTTGTTCAGAACCGTCAGAAAAACGGTGCACAAGGACTGCAGCGACCCCGTATTGAGAGGCGTCCGTGGCAAGAACAAGATGTTGGCCTGGTCAATAAGCAGCCAGGCACTGGGCCTGTTTCAGCATAGTCTTCAATTGCTGGAGAGCGGCATCGCATGATGCAGACCAGTGAAAAGGCACATTTTTGTGCAACAGGCGATGCAACGGCTGAGCCACCAAAGCAGCAGACGGTAAAAACCTGTGATAGTATGCTATTTTTCCCAAGATGGCCTGCAGTTCCTTAACAGATGTAGGGCGAGGAAGGGCTCCGATCACAGCGACAGCTTGCTGAAGTGGACGAATACCATCCCGAGAGAGTTGAAGCCCCAAGTACGTGATAGATGCCTGAAAAAATTTTGATTTCTGAAGATTACACTTAAGACCTGCAGCCTGTAAGACATGAAAAAGTGTGTGGAGATTTTGAAGATGTTCATCAGTGTTGGAGCCAGTGACAACAATGTCGTCCTGGTAATTTATACACCCAGGGACAGTGAGCAATAATTTTTCCAAGAATCGCTGAAAGAGAGCAGGGGTGCTGGCAACCCCAAATGGCAATCGTTGGTATTGATAGAGGCCGAAAGGTGTGTTAAGGACCAGAAACTGCCAGGAAGCAGCGTCGAGAGGAAGTTGATGATAAGCTTCTGACAGGTCAAGTTTAGAAAAATACTGGCCTCCAGCAAGTTTAGTGAACAATTGTTCAGGTCAAGGTATAGGGTAAGTGTCGATAAGGCATTGAGCATTTACAGTGGCTTTGAAATCACCACAGAGACGAATATCACCATTTGGCTTGACAATGACAGGAGAGGACCACTCACTGGAAGTGACAGGAAGCAAGACCCCAGAAGCAGTGAGATGATCCAGCTCCTGTTTGACCTGATCACGAAGGGCCACAGGAATGGGCCGAGCCCGAAAAAACTTAGGCCAAGCGGTGGGTTTGAGCCAGATATGAGCTTCGAAGTCATTTGCACGGCCTAACCCAGGAGAAAAGAGGGACAAAAATGTCGTCGACAAGGAATCCAATTGAGCATAACAAATAACATCAGAGACGATATTGACAGCGTCGTCTATGGAGAACCCAAAAACGCAAAAGGCATCAAAACCAAAAAGATTCTCCGCGTTACTATGGTTGACCACAGTGTGAACGACAGATTTGTAAGATTCCTCAGCATCAAATTGTCCCAAGAGAGAAATCTTCTGTTTATTGTAAGTCCGTAATTGCCTAGTGACAGTGTTGGAGAACCCAACTGAAGATATGTCTGAGAATTGATGATAGTGGCAGCACAACCAGTATCCACCTGCATGCGAACATCTCGACCAAGTATTTGGACAGTGAGGAATAACTTCCCTGAAAGGGAAGAAGTACAATTGACAGACAACACAGAATCAGAATCAGTGTCATGTTCTTGAACATCATGTATGCGCTCGGATTTGCAAACGGATGACACATGACCCTTTTTTCTTGCATTTGTGACACACGGCCCAACGTTGTGGACAATCTTCTCGTGAATGTTTCGTAAAACACCGCGTGCATGAAGGAAGTTGCCGTGGGTTTTCCTGCAGTTTCTTAGATGTTTGTTTACGGTTAGGCCGAGGCTGCGCTTGGGAACGTACTGCGGCACATCGGCCGGCGGGGACATGCCACACGCTTCGTCAACATCGCACAAAGGTTGTATTTCCCTGACATCGCCCCATGCCTCTATTTGCGCTCCAGCGGCGTGAAAAACTTCAAAAGACTGAGCGATGAATAGGACTTCATCTAGAGTTGGATTTGCCAACTGAAGGGCATATTGCCTAACTTCTTTGTCGGGTGCCGAGCAGGCAATAGCATCCCGTACCATGGATTCGGCATAGGATTCTTTGTGAACTTCAGTAACAAATTGACACTTTCTACTGAGGCCATGAAGTTCAGCAGCCCAAGCACAATAGGATTGATTCGGTTGTTTTTGACAACGATAAAAGGCAACACGAGAGGCTACCACATGCGTTTGCTTTTGAAAATAGACGGACAGAAGTGAGCACATTTCAGCAAAGGACAAAGACGCAGGATCTTTCAAAGGAGTCAATTGCGACAACAACCGATACATTTTAGGTGAAATCCGTGAAAGGAACAGAGACTTACACGTTTGTTCGTCCGCGACATGAAATGCCAAGAAGTGCTGTCGAAGAAATTTTTCATAATCAGACCAGTCTTCCGCCGTCTCGTCGTAAGGAGGAAAAGTAGGAAGAGACAACGACGAGAGACGCCCCGCATTTGATGCTGCGACGAAATCACGAATCGCGTTTGTGAGAAGCGTTTGCTGTTCTATGAGACCTTGCAATAGTTGCTCGAAAGTAGCCATGGAAACATGTGGGTCAATGATGGAAAAGAGAAATCACTACCTCGTCACCAATTGTAATAACTTGAAGTTGAACAAATATATTTCAAGGAAGACGCAATACATGAAAGTCGCAGATCAAGTAAACAGAGTAAGACATGTGTACACTTTAATAGTCAAATCATAACTGAGTCCAAGTCTAGCGGCCGCTGGCTGGCTGGCCGCTTAGGTGGCGCTGCTGCTGCATGGCTGGCAGACAGCGCTGCGTGTAGAGGATGCGCGTAACTGCGCAGCAGCACTTTGAAAGATCGGTGAGTCACAGCAGTCAGCAGACTTTCACTGTTAAACCAACAGTTTCAAGAAAAGTAGGAGGAAAGTTTTGGTTTTAGGTAGTAGCGATGGAAGAGGTGCGGGCCAGATCTTGCAGGAAAAATTAGGTGACAGGTACCAGATCACAAGTATTCTCAAGCCCAGTGCATGTCTTAGCCAAGTGATAGAGGATGTACAATCATTGTGCAAGGTTTCTACATAGCAGAAACATGATGTGGTAGTGGGTGGAACGGGAAACTGTATTGATAGGATCAGGGCTACAATATTGAGTGTGACCTGGTAAAAATATCATCTTCAATGAACCATACAAATGTTGACTTGTTTCCTGCTTTCGTGCAGTATGATTGGTCCCAATTGAACAGCACTGTAAGGAGGGTAAATATGGACTTGGGTCAGCTGCTTCGGGTGGCTGCTTTGTCAGGCATAGGTTTTGTTGCTGTTGACGGTATTGGTAGGTGGGACTTCACATGACATGGCCTGCATCTCAGTAGGAAAGGAAAGGGTAAATTGGCTGGGTTGATAGCAAAGTCTTAGGGGAGGGGGGGGGGGGGCACTGAAACTCATGGAAGTACCTCATTTTTAGGCTAAGATCAGTCTCCAGTCATCCAACATTGATTGACGTTAAGCTTAATGAGAAGCTCAGGCAGGCAGGTACTAGAGATGTTAAAATATCACAAGATTCTCATAACAGTACAGTAAAAAATAATGTTAGTATGTCAAAAGATTCTCATAAAAGCACAGTGAAAAATAATGTTAGTATATTGCATCAGGATACCAGGGGATTAAAAAACAAAGTAGGTGAGTTTCTTGTTTGTTTAGAAGATGTAGAAACTGAGGTTGGAATAGATGTACTATGTCTGTCTGAACATCATATAGTCACAGCTACGGAAATAGTAAATGTAGGTGGACATAAGTTTTCAGCACATGTAAGTAGAGACACTATGGAGAGAGAGTGGGAGTTGCCATATATGTTAAAATCTCTCATAGTGTGAAAAATTTGGAAACTAAAAAGATTTGTATAGAGAACATATAAGATCATGTACATGTGAGCTTAAACTAAATAATAGTACTTTCATAATTGTAGCCATGTATAGGTCCCCATTGGGAAATTTTCAGCTATTTTTTTAAAAACTTGGATTCTTTGTTGTGCTGCCTGTCAGATAGAGATAAATAAGTTATTCTTCGTTGGGATTTCAATGTAGATTTTCTCAAAGAGTCTGATAGAAAGCTCAACCTTGAAGTATTACTTGGTTCTTTCAATTTGATGTCATTTATTGATTTTCCTACTTGGGTGGTACAGGAAAGCAGCACATTGATAGTGTGGGACCAAAATAAATTTAGTCAAATAAAAACTTCTCCTCTTAAGAATGGTCTGTCTGAACATAATGCACAGCTATTTACAGTGTATGATATACTCCATACATTAATGCAAAACAATCCTCCAGAATAGTGCGTTCAATTAACAATTCAAACTTTGAGGGAAGCTTGCAACAGTTAGACTGGGATGAGGTGTACAGGGAACATGATGCTAATTTAAAATTTAACCTATTTCATGATACCTTTGTGAGTATATTTGAAAAAAGTTTCCCTAAGGAAACAATGAAATGTAATAGTAAGAAACCGTCTAAATATCCATGTCTTACCCTAAGGGGATAAAAGTATCTTGTAAACAGATTGGGGAAATGGATCATATAGCTAGGAGGAGTAATGATCCAGAAACAGTGAAACATTATAAAAACTACTGCAATGTGTTAAGAAAAGTTATTGAAAAGTGCTGAAGTATGTGCATTATGTCTGTGATTGGCACATCTGATAATAAAATTAAAACAATTTGGAAACAGGGCAACTGAGAGCACAGGAAGACTGTTTCCATCAAACTCGATGAAAAGTTTGTTAACAAGAAGTCAGAAGTAGAAAACATTTTAATAATCATTTTTTAAGTATTGTAGATAAAATAGGATCCATCTATTCATTAAAAAAAATGCAAGGCAGTATATGGAAGAGGCAATACCTATGCAATTTGATAAAATTGAAATACAACCCACCTCTCCTACTGAAATTAGGAAAACAAATTCACTCATAAGTAAAAGCTCACATGGAATTGGCATTTCCAACAGAATACTAAAAGTTTGTTCCCAATAGATAAGTAGGATTCTCAGTCACATATTTAGTAGCTCACTGAAACAGGACATTTTTCCAGATAGACTGAAATATGCTATTTTTAAAACATTGCATAAAAAAGGGGATAGGTCTGATCGCTACCAGCTACCGCCCAATCTCACTTCTGACAGCTTTATCCAAAATTTTGAAAAAGTAATGTATTCAAGAGTAGCATGACATATTCATAAAAATGAAGTACTAACAAACTGTCAGTTTGGTTTTCAGAAAGGTTTTTCAACAGAAAATGCTATTTATGCTTTCATTGGTCAAATGTTAAATGCATTGAATAACTGAACATCACGCATTGGGCTATTTTGTGATCCCTCAAAAGCTTTTGATTGTGTGAATCATGAAATTCTTCTAGATAAGCTTAAATATTGTAGTATGAGTTGGACAGTGCACAAATGGTTTAATCCATATTGAACTGGAAGAATGTAGAAGGTTGAAAGTAGCAATACAGATAGTCCTCTAACGGTGGAGGTATCAAGAATGGTGTCCCACAGTGATCAGTCTGGGGTCCCTTATTGTTCTTAATGTATATTGATGATTTGCCACTCTATAGTCATGAAGTTGCAAAGCTAGTTCTTTTTGCTGATGACACAAGTATATTAATCACACCCAACAAACAAGAATCAGGAAATTGTTAAGGCTTTCATGGCCATTTGTTGACAAACTGCCTATTGGCTTCTGTCTCGGGTTCTTCGGCCGACGTTCATCTAGTGATTTTTCTGACGTTTCGCCAGCACGAGCGGCTGGCATTGTCAAAGCTTCACCCTCCATTGCCGGTGGTGAACTGGAGCCGAGCTCGCGGTCGCAGACTATATGTACCTGGCGTGCCAACGTCCGAGGGCTTCTCCGCGGTCATTTCCGGTGCGGTTCTCCTCTTGCTACCTGCGACGGTCGTTCGCTGCAGTACGGAAAGCCAGGATCCATTTACCTTAAGGCTTTCCTCTTTCTTGTTCAAACTGTTCGCGTGTTTTTGTATTTCTACAGAGTATTTGTATTTCAAAGAGTGTCTTAGATCGGCGAAGGAGAAAAGAGACCCACTTGCAATGTCGGGAATATACCGTATACCATGCACATGCGGAAAAGTTTATGTCGGAATGACTGGACGATCCATTAACAGCAGGATCAAAGAGCATAAGCGACATTGCAGGTTGGGGCAGGTGGAGAAATCGGCAGTGGCAGAGCACGCACTGAATGAGACCGACCATGTAATAAAATTTGCTGATACGGAAGTTCTGGCTGTAGAGAAGCACATGTTCAGAGAAGCTGTACAAATACAAAAACATGTGAACAGTTTGAACAAGAAAGAGGAAAGCCTTAAGGTAAACGGATCTTGGCTTCCCTTACTGCAGCGAACGACCGTCGCAGGTAGCAAGAGGAGAACCACACCAGAAATGACCGCGGAGAAGCCCTCGGACGTTGGCGCGCCAGGTACATATAGTCTGCGGCCGCAAGCTCGGCTCCAGTTCACCACCGGCAATGAAGGGTGAAGCTTTGACAATGCCAGCCACTCGTGCTGGCGAAACGTCAGAAAAATCATTAGATGAACGTCGGCCGAAGATCCCGAGACAGAAGCCAATAGGCAGTTTGTCAAGAATCAGGAAATTGTAAATAATGTCATTCAGAAAATTAATAAGTGGTTCTGTGGAAACGGACTCTCACCAAATTTTGAGAAAATACAGTATATACAATTTTGTACAGTAAATGGTGTAACACCGTGATAAAAATAAACTATGAACAGAAGTCAAACAATGGAAAATCTAGAATGGAATGTAACAAAAAAAGGAGAAGGAAAGTTGCTACTCACCATATAGCGGAGATGCTGAGTCGTGATAGGCACAACAAAAAGATTCACACAATTAAAGCTTTCGGCCATTAAGGCCTTTGTCAGCAGTACACACACACACACACACACACACACACACACACACACACACACACACCCTGGTATTGGTTCTATGAACAGAAGTGTATTGCTAAGGCAGAATATTCAAAATTTCTGGGTGCATGCGTTGATAAGAAATTGAATTGGAAGAGACACATTGATGATCTGCTGAAACGGTTATGTTCGGTTACTTATGCTGTTAGGGTTATTGCAAATTTTGGTGATAAACATATCAGTAAATTAGCCTACTGCACCTATTTTCATTCACTGCTTTCGTATGGCATCATATTTTGGGATAATTCATCATTAAAAGTAAAAGTATTCATTGCACAAAAGCATGTAATCAGAATAATAGCTGGAGCCCTCCCAAGATCACCTTGCAGACATTTATTTAAGGAACTTGGGATATTCACAATATCTTAGCCATACATATATTCACTTATCAACTTCGTTATTGATAAACCATCCCAATTCAAAAATATAAGGGCCATTAAAAAAGAAATGAGCTGGAAGCATAATTACAGAAACCAGTACCTCTATGTGAGAAGTATTGACCCTAGCTGTTGAGACACTCGTCCCACTGTGACACAAGGTGGTGAATGGCTGTCTCATAAAATACCCGGGGCTGCAATGTTAAACAATTCTGCATGTACAGCTGGACATGTTCGCTCACACAACTGCCAGAAAGGTTATTCGTATGTTCTTCTTTGACCAAGGTGGCCCCTTTCTGATTCACTTCCTGCAGCACGGGACAAAAGTGAATGCCCAGCGTTACTCGCAAACCTTGACCACCGTTTGCCAAGTGATCAAACCAGAATGACCAGGCAATTTCACCCGTGGGATCAGTCTGCTCCACGACAATGCAAAGCCTCATACAGCCAACACACTCTCGTCACTCCTGCAGAAATTCAAATGAAAGATTCTCGGCCACCATCCATACAGTCTGGACCTCTCTCTCTGTGATTATGCCATTTTTGGTCTCCTTAAAAAGGCTCTGACGGGCAAGTGATTCACTTCAGATGACAACATCCAGCTGTTCGTGCAGAACTGGTTAACATTGCAGCCCCGGAAATTCTATGAGACAGCCATTCACTGCCTTGTGTCACAGTGGGACAAGTGTCTCAAAGTCAGGGTTAATACTTCTAAAATACAGGTACTGGTTTCTGTAATCATGCCTTCAGCTTGTTTACTTTTGAATACCCCTTATAACAGTGAAGGGCATTACTACAACTTTAATTATTCCTGGTGAGGCTCAAGGCCAGATGCTGCTTGTTGTGGGCATAGATCTTGGTTGCTTTTCACACAGCTAGCTCTGCGTGGCTCTCTTCAGTGTTAGTGAACAAACAAGCTCTTTGTTCATCTCCCGAGTCGTACTACTTCAAATGTATACAAAGAAGCATTATAAGTCAGAAATAAATTCCACGTGTATGTAGTCTTAGACAAAGCCATAGAAAAATATCCTGGGCAACACCAGGTCTCAGATAGTACATATCTGGTTTATTCATTTCGGAATAGATTCAGAAAAATATAAATTCCTTTGTGGTAATAAGATGCTAGAATGCTTTGTACAGAAGTTACTTAAGCATTGCTACCACTCTGGGCAATCCTTTGGAAACAGGTTTAAATGTATGGATAAAAGAAGGGTTCATGCAGTGGAACTGTTTAATGTGAAACTGGGAGAATAGAATGGTACACCTGGTGGAGAAGAAAGAAAGGAAAAGTAAGACTAGGAATGTTGGTGCCAAAGAAGAAACAGAAGACAGTTATCCAAAGACGGATAACCTTACCGCCCCCCACCCCTAGGATCCCCTACTTTGCTGATGGACTGGAGGACAAAGATCTTTGTCAGTCCTACATAACAGACACCATCACATCAACTTCACCTTCACCCCACCCCCCCACCCCCCGCCCGAAAATTGGCTCTAACACCCATCTATGTAAACCTATGGAGTGTAGCAACAAAAGCAGTAACTTTTGTCCTAGATGCGGACTAAGTTACAAGGACAGCAAATTAGCTTTGAGCATCTCTTACGTACTCTTAAATTTGTTATCTAAGTAATGAGCTGCAGTTGACTACCTAAAGTAAGCTAAATTAACCTAGAAAAATAAACAGATAAATAAAAAATTGTATAAACCAAATCATAGGATATACTAAATTAAAAACAATACAAATTCCCTTATACATGATACGTACCAATAATTATGATTATCACCCAGGAGAAAAGTGCATAAACTCTTACTGGATTCGTCATTTAATAAATTAAATTTACAAACCCCATTATAATATATACTAAATTATATTCCACAGAATATTCATTCATATTTTGCTCTTGAACAGACACAATCATTTATATAATACTCTTAATCTAAACATGTTAAGGGTTGGCATCATTGATTATAGTTTCCTCGCGTAGACTTTTTTGTATAAAAAAGAGTATACAGATATGAGTTAGTAATTCCCACTGACCTCCTGATTCAAATTATAATAATAGAAATTCTTCCAAGGAATGAAAGGAGTTGTAAGAGATAGCTTTTCCAGTTTGCTTTCAGATTTTGCTTTGCTCTCTGTCAGACATTTTATATCACTGGTGAGTGATCAAAAATTATAGTTGCACCCCTTTTTGTGCTATGGACAACCTTAATGTAGAGTAATAAATGTCATTTTTTTCACTCTTTATAATTACATACATCATGTTCCTTTTGAACTTCAGTGGATTATTTACAACAAACTTCGTGGAGGAATAAATATACTGCACAGCAGAAGCCAAAATGTCTGAGCCCTTAAACAGACGTGTACCACAAATTATTCTTAAAGCATGTTTTTGAGCAATGAGCATTTTCTTTCTTAGAGATGAGTGACCCCATAGTGTTTTTCATTATGTGATTGTTGAGTAAAAATATGCAAAATATGACGATTATTCAGAAAGCAAGGTCCAGTTGGTTGCAAAATGAAAACCACAGTGAAAATTGAATTTTTTTGGGCAGTTACCTACACCTTCTACCTATTTCTCTGCATAGTTGTTGCTCCAACTTAGACATTTGTCATAGCATTGTACCAACTTTCCAATGCCCTTGTTGTAGAAGATAGCCACCAATGCCAAAATGCTACCGTCATAACCAGCAGCTCATGCGAGCATAGATGAAAATCAGAGTGAGCTGAGTCTGTGCTGTATGGTGGATGATCATCAAAAATGCAGCAGGAGCATCCTCATTGCACCTGCAATGTGCAGCCAAGAAATGTCACTAAGAATGAAATGCATGACAGTTATATTATGTGAGGTTGCATGAAATCAGGTGAAATATCTCAGCAGGCACCCATACTTGGCAGGAGACTTTATTTTCTAGGCATCTTTACATGCTCACTGTGTGCTCAGAACTGAAAAGAGCAATGTGAGGTGATCAATAGGCATACTAGAGACATTGCCCCACACATCTGTGCAAAACTTCATCAAATTTTCACTGTGGTTTCCATTTCACAACCGATTGGACCTTACTTTCCAAACGACCCTCATACATCAACATACTGTCTCTCCCCAAGATTTGCAATGGTTCTATGTACAGATGTGGCTGAACCAAGTCACTTTAGGATTTTGAAAATTCATTTTTTCCAATTTGCTTCTCATCAATAAGGACACCTAAAATTTTTGAAGTTTTAACAATATTTTTTACTTCTTCACCATTTGTTACACTTATGGTTGGTGGAGTACTTCTAGAAGTGGAGAACTGATTATGTTGTGTCTTTTTAAAATCGAGAGTGACACAATTCGCAGAAAACCAGTGAATGACACCTTTAAGACCATTGCTTACCATCTCTTCTGTTGTTGTATGTATGCTTGGATTGATTACAATACTAGTATCATCTGCTAAAAGAACTAATCTTCCTTGTTGTATATTAGATGGAAGATGGTCTACATGTGTGGAACACTGGCAGACATAAGATTGAGTTTTTTGGGAACCCCATGCATGATTTGTTCCCTGTCAGAAGAATCTTGGTTTAATTACATTGGCTTAATTACTAAGTACAACTGTATTCTCGTGGTTAGATACAACATTAGCTATTGGTTGGCTGCACCATCAATTCCATGAAACTTCAGTTTATCTAGGACAGGGCTTCACAGCAAACGTGCACCACATGCAGGTGGTGAGCTCAGGCCTTTGAATGGTGAATGCTGTATCCCTTCCGTCATCACAGGGAATGGGATGGAGAGCCATGAAGACTTCTTTTATATTGTGTCTACTTCGGTCATCATCAGTTATTTTGCTGCACAAAAATCAAAACTCATTTAGTACTTTAAGTGCCTAGTTTCCTAATCTAATTCCCTCAGCATCACCTGACTTAATTCAATTACATTCTGTTACCTTGAATTGCTTTTGTTGATGTTCATCTTATATCATCCTTTCAAGACAGCGTCCATTCTGTTCAACTGTTCTTCCAAGTCCTTTGCTATCTCTGACAACTACAGTGTCATTGACAAAACCTCAAGGTTTTTATTTTTTCTTCCTAAACTTTACTCCAAATTTTTCCTTGGTTTACTTTACTGGTTGCTCGATGTACAGATTGAATAACGTCAGGGCTAAGCTACAACCCTGTCTCACTCCCTTCTCAACCCCTGCTTCCCTTCCATGATCCTAGACTCTCATAACTGCCATCTGATTTCTGTACAAGTTGTAAATAGCCTCCCTCTCCCTGTATTTTACGGCTCCTACCTCTAGTCGATATTGTCAAAAGCTTTCTCCAAGTGTACAAATGCTATGAACATAGGTTTGCCTTTCCCTTACCCTATCCTCTATTAGTAGTTGTAGGATCGGTATTGCCTCTAACCTGATAGTTTGGTAATATTCACACCTGTCAGCATGTACTTTCTTTGGAATTGGAATTATTACATTCTTCTTGAAATCTGAAGGTATTTCTCTTTCTCATATATCTTATGCATCAGATTGAAGAGTTTTATCATGACAGTCTCTCCTAATGCTATCAGTAGTTCTGATAGAATGCTGTCTACTCCAGGGGCCTTGTTTCGACTTAGGCCTTTCAGTGCTCTGTCAAATTCTTCTAGCAGTATCATGTCTTCCACCTCATCTTCTTCTATGTCCTTTTCCATTGCTATAATTTTAACTTCAAGTTCATCTCCCTCATATAAACACTCTATGTACTCCTTCCACCTTTCAGTTTTCCCTTCGTTACTTAGGACTGGTTTTCCATCTGAGCTCTTGATATTCATACAGCTACTTATCTTTTCTCCAAAGACATCTTTAATTCTCCTGTAGACGGTATCTATTTAATGAAATATGCTTTAAAATACATTTTTTTCTCTAGCCATTGGTGCTTATCCATTTTATATTTACTGTCAATCGCATTTTTTATATGTTTGTATTTTGTTTTGTCTGCTTCATTTGCTGCATTTTTATATTTTCTGTTTTCAAAAGTTAAATTCAATACCTCTTGGGTTATTCAAGAATTTGTACTGGGGCTTGTCTTTTTACCCATTGCTGCTTTCGCTATTTCATCTCTCAAAGCCATCCATTTGTCTTCTACCTACTCCTTCCCCCTGTTCTAGTCAACCATTACCTGATGCTCCCTGTAGTCAACTGCCAATTGAATCTCAATGTAGACAAGTGTAATGTGCTGCAAATACATAGAAAGAAAGATCCTTTATCATTTAGCTGCAATATAGCAGGTCAGCAACTGGAAGCAGTTAATTCCATAAATTATCTAGGAGTAAGCATTAGGAGTGATTTAAAATGGAATGACCATATAAAATTAATCATCGGTAAATCAGATGCCAGACTGAGATTCATTGGAAGAATCCTAATGAAATGCAGTCCGAAAACAAAGGAAGTAGGTTACAGTACACTTGTTCGCCCACTGCTTGAATACTGCTCACCGGCGTGGGATCCATACCCGGTACGGTTGATAGATGAGATAGAGAAGATCCAATGGAGAGCAGCGCGCTTCGTTACAGAATCATTTAAAAAATGGCTCAAATGGCTCTGAGCACTATGCGACTTAACTTCTGAGGTCAACAGTCGCCTAGAACTTAGAACTAATTAAACCTAACTAACCTAAGAACATCACACACATCCATGCCCGAGGCAGGATTCAAACCTGCGACTGTAGCGGTCACGCGGTTCCGGACTGAAGCGCCTAGAACCGCAAGGCCACTCCGCCCGGCAGCATCATTTAGTAATCGCGAAAGCATTACAGAGATGATAGATAAACTCCAGTGAAAGACTCTGCAAGAGAGATGTTCAGTAGCTCGGTACGGGCTTTTGTTGAAGTTTCGAGAATATACCTTCACCGATGAGTCAAGCAGTATATTGCTCCCTCCTACGCATATCTTGCGAAGAGACCATGAGGATAAAATCAGAGAGATTAGAGTCCACACAGAGGCATACCGACAATCTTTCTTTCAACGAACAATACGAGACTGGAATAGAAGTACTGATAGAGGTACTCAAGGTACCCTCCGCCACACACCATGAGGTGGCTTGCGGAGTGTGGATGTAGATGTAGATGTTGCAAAATGCTCCCTTTGAAAATCTCAACAACCTCTGATTCTTTCAGCATATTCAAGTGCCATCTCCTTAATTTCCTCCCTTTTTGCAATTTCTTCAGTTTTCATCTACAGTTCATAACCAATAAAAGTTTGGTCAGAGATCACATCTGCCGCTCGAGGTGTCTTACCATTTAAAATCTAGTTCTGAAATCTCTGCCATGCCATTATGTAATAGTCTTTAATCTTTCAGCGTTCCAGGTCTCTTCCATATATACAACCTTCTTTCCTGATTCTCAAACCAAGTGTTAGCAATGTTTAAATTATGCTCTGTGCAAAATTCTACCAGGCAGCTTCCTGTTTCATTCCTTTCTCCCAGCCCATAGGCGCCTATTATTTTTCTTTCTTTTCCATTTCCAACTATCAAATTCCAGTTCCCCATCACAGTTAAACTTTCATCTCCCCTAACTATCTAAATGATTTAATCTTTCATTTCTTCAAGCTCTTCATCACCTGCAGAGCTAGTTGGCCTATAAACTTGTACTATTGTGGTGGGTGTGGGCTTCATGTCTATCTTGCTGTGATAAGGTGTTCACTACGCAATTTGTAGTATCTTACCTGGATTCCTGTTTTTCTATTCACTATTAAACCCACTCCTGCATTACCCCTATTTGATTTTATATTTATAACCCTGTACTCATGTGGCCAGAAGTCCTATTCCTCATGCCACTGAACTTTACCTGCCCAATTAAGGGATCTAATGTTCCATGCTCCGATCCGCAGAATGACAGTTTTGTTTTTCCTGATGACATCCTCTTGCAAAGACCCCACCCTTAGATCTGCATGAGGGACTAATTTGCCTTCACCCTATTTTAGCCAAGAGGATGCCTCCATTATTTAACCATATAGTAGAGCTGCATGCCCCCAGGAGAAATAAGAGCTGTAGTTTCCTGTTGCTTTCAGCCATTCTGAGTACCAGCATAGCAGGGCCATTTCGGTTGATTTCACAAGCCCAGGTCAGTCAATCATCCAGACTGTTGCTCCAGCGACTACTGAAAAGGCTGCTGCTCCTCTTCGGGAACCACATGTTTGTTTGGCTTCTCAATATCCATTTGTTGTGCTTGCACCTACAGTAGAGCTATCTGTATCATTGAGGCACGCAAGTCACCCCACCACAGCAAGGTCCATCTAGTTGCAATGAATTTCCTCTAAATTGTACAACAGTTTACATTTATTGCAAGGGCATTTACAATTTTTACTTTCAGTGTTGATATCTGAGTAAAAGTCTCACTAAATGAAAAGCTTCCCATTTTTATCGATACATATTTTTTTTAATATACAATATTTCATTGTGATTCTCACTCTTACCTTCTCTAAGAAGTCCCTTCAGCATTTGCACAGTGTTGGAAACTCCATGCTATACTTGCAGTGGCATAAAAGCGATGGCTGGCAATCTCCAGCTGCTGCACCTCATAACGGTGTAGTACAAACAAATATCTCCACTAACATAGCATATCCTATGCAGAAATATAGACCTGTGTACTATTTGAAATATACACTTTAGTATACAGAGTGGCAAAAAGATCTTACGGTTGCAAAGTACAAATAAAACAAGTGTTAAGATTGATAAAAAAGTCTTATTGGTTGGCACAGAATGGTGTTAATGGAAATTAAAGAAGATATCATTGGAACAACCGATTTCATCAATTTAAAATTTGAAGATGACGTCCTTCAAATGGTGCCCTTCTGTGATGAAGCACTTTTCCAGTCTCGCACCAAAACTGTCGAACACCTTCCCTAACATTGCGGGAGACAGGTTGGCAATTTCTTGAGTTATGGCCACCTTAAATTCGCCCAATATGTGGGGCTTGTTTGTGTAGACTCTTGATTTCAAGAAACCCCACAAGAAAAAATCACAAACGCTTAGATCAGGGGAGCATGCTGGTCATGCAGTATCCCCAAAATGTGAGATTATTCAGCCACGAAACTTCCTTTTCAGAAGCGATTTCTCTGAAGTCCAGAGATCAGGAAGTTTTGTAACATCAACAGATAAAGTTGCGAATTGGCCGTAACAGTTTGACCACCCTCTTCAAAGAAATATGGCCTATTGACACAAGTTTTTGTTACACCACACCACACAGTGATCTTAGGACTATACAGAGGAAGTTCATACAGTTCTTTAGGATTTGTAGCTGACCAATATTGAAAGTTCTGTTTGTTTACACAACCATATAGATGAAAATGCGCCTCATCGCTCACCGTTAAAATTTTTTCATCTGTCATCAAATCAATCATTTGCTCTGAAAATGCTTTTTGCTTTGCATAGTCATTGGGCTTTGACTGCTGAACAATAGCCATTTTGTATGGATGGAAATGCAGAGTGAACCGCAAAATTCGCCTTACCAAGTGGTCAGACATATGCGAAGCAGCAGCTTGTTTACAGGTCGGCTGCCAAGGCTTTCACAGCTTCTCTTACTCTATCAATATTCCCTGGTGTCCGGGCTGACCTTGGATGGGCTGTCAACTTCCGTTTCAATGCTGAACTGCTAGCTCTGAAGTTACTCACCCACAGCATAATTGTGTTGCATGTCAGAACCTAAATTAAAACACCTTCGGAACTGCCGCTGCACAACAATGCAGGAATCGCCACTTTTAGAAAATGCCTCAACAACAAATGCGTGATGCTCAACCAATCACTGCTCCAAGGTTACTAAAAATGTTCATGAGTAGGCTCTGAAATGCGCCTATCCCCTACCACCTAATCGCTGAACCGCGCAGCAGCGAAAATCATAATATCATTTTGTCACTCCTTTTATAACATTAATAATGACAAGATTATTTATTTGTAAGTGTCAATGAGAGTACAGAAGATTTTGCAACTCTGACTTATGAGGTATATATCCAGAATTTAACTACCTAAATGTTCACTGACTTCACAATATCCACGGGTTCATGGTAGTGAGTTGCCTGGTTTGTGTCAGGCTATGGCACTAAATAGTAGCCCATTGTAATATTCACTGTTCATTTATGACAATAGAGTATTAATTCAACAAAAATATACAAAAGGAACGTGTGTGTGTTAACCCCCCCCCCCCCCCCCCTACAATTGAATTTTGATGTTTGTCACAATTAACCTGTCACCATTTCAAAATAACAGTAACATTAGCAAATATCACATTTGGAACACCCAACAGAAGACATCTCTTATTAAGAAGTGACCTTTAGTATCACTCAAAAAGCAGTGTCCTTTATGTCTACAAATTATGCAGTGGCATTTGTGTATTAAAGTTGCTTACAGGTGGCAAAAAGAAATTGTATTCATTGTATCCTACATCTCAATATACACAGTAGAGAAAAGTCTCAAACTCTCTCTCTCTCTCTCTCTCTCTCTCTCTCTCTCTCTCTCTCTCTGTGTGTGTGTGTGTGATACAAATAGAAAGATGTCACATGTACAGGGTGGTAATAATTAATTTCCAGTTTGAAAATGGTGTAAAACAAGTGTGAATATTCATGGAACATATAGCAAGCAAGTTTGCTTTCCTGTTCTGCATTGACATATCCTTTGTAACTGGGGAAACTACTAAGTACAGATTTTATATTGTAACATCCCATATTTTCAAATGCTATAATGTATCAATTCTATATGTGAGTTATTCAAATCAGATATTGCTTTAGTAAACAATGACATTAAAATTAATGAAAATTTTAATGTGTTTGTTGTTTATTATTAATTCCTGATAGTGCAAACAAAGGCTGATTATTGCTAAAATCACATTTGCAACATGTAAGGAAAGAGGGGCAGAGGGGTCTTGAAGGTAACGTAGAAACAATTTTAATATAACTTCTTCCAACATTATAAAAAAGTTCCTCAGCAGGGTCTGTATAATTGTGTTATATGATTCAGTCTGCATCCTGTTGATCATTGTGGCTGCGAGGCTAAGTAGAAAGTATTAGACAACTGAATTCAAATCCAGAATTCAGTACTCATTTGGTGCTAGGATTTTTTTTTTTCTGGATCTTATTGCATCATTCACTTCCATAAATAGTTTGCAGGTGTGAAAAATGCCAAGCAGCACCATAATTTGAAATGCACATTGAATTGTAAAGCCTTTGTTATTAGCTGGGTATGTCAGTCCGAAGATCAGAGAAAGACAAAGCCTTAGTACAACCATTAGGACTGTACCTAGGAAAGCCACGGTGCTCTAACCACCTTGAGCTTGAGGACAGCTGTAACTACACCTATTAATCTAAAGAAGAAAGTAAAGCACTTAAAGACAAAAAAATAGATATGAAATATCTCAGAGATAATAGGTGAGCCTAACAAGTCATTGACTTTGGTGAATAAATAAAACTAATTGTTGTGTATTTGAGGATAAAAGTGTTGATTGCAGTGGTTAAAAGTTGTTATTGCTTTACCTTGACAGTTTTACTTATCATTTCTTGTATTATCTGTTTCAGAGCCGGCTGTGAAAGTACCAATTGACACATCAAAAGCCATAAAGTAAGTGTTGTTTATAATCTTCTGTTGTTTATAATCTTCTGAAGCTGTAGCTTCGTTTGTTACCAATTTTTTCTTTAGTGTGAGAAGTGAGTGAATTCTCTCCTGACATAGGCCATGTTGGCAAAATCTTGTATAGTATTTGTGGATACATAATGCATGATTTATGTTTTTACTCAGTTGGGATATGTTTGTAAAATGATATATTGGAAATAATATATATTTTGGCTACATCCATACAGTGGATATTGTCTAAAGATGAATGAATAAATAAATAAATAATCTTAAATATATGCTACACAGATCACAAATTAAAACATGTATTTCTATTTCCTTTTCATTTTTTATACAGGGCTATTCAAAAAAAAAGGAACAGATTTCAAACATTTATTGCTTCCAAACTACAAAACATAGAAACTCGATTCCAACATTCGCGGGAAGAGAAGTTCAGATTTTATGCATTCAATGTGAGCACCATGTGTTACACAACAAATATTAAAACAGTTAAAACAGTTGCTCATTTCCTGCCAGCCACAAAGCAGCTGATCTCTCATTATCAAATTCACAGCTTCAACAATGGATGCTACAGACTTTTAAGAATGTCAGCCATAGGGGGGATTAAAATATAGTCTTTTACGTAACCCTATAGGTAAAAGTCACAAGTTGTGAGGTCTGGAGAGCTGGGAGGTCACCGACAATGAAGTTCATCTTGTGCTCCTCCTCTTCCAATCCATTGTCCTGGAATGGTGTCATTCAGGTAACGTCGGACACGTTTAGAGTAATGAAGCATGGCACCATCTTGCATGAAGACAAAGTCATCTGAATCATCTTCAAGTTGAGGAAATAAACAGCTTTGAAGCAAGTCTAGATGGATTAGTCCTACCACATTTGTCTCCATGAAGAAGAAAGCAACAGTGCCAGTGCACCCATGATTGGAATGTCTATCAGGACTGTTCAGATTTAAAATTGTTGTCTGTCCAGGAACGTTGGAATTAAGGTGCTACCTGTTGTAATTTGGAAGATATAAATTTTTGAAATCCATTCCTTCTTTTTGAATAGCCCTGTATTTTGATTGCTTTTCCTCTCTTCTCTTCCCCAATCAAATATCTTATTGGTGTGTATTTCATGTGTAATTTCATAATTATTTTTAAATTGCAGTTCTATCAAAGGTTCTAATGAGATGTTTACAGTGGTAGTTTATAGTACAAAATTCTCTCTCACACACCTTATGTAGCCATGAGCAGAATAAGTAATTTGCACTCACTACCATATGGCTACAGTATCCTACACTCATGATCAGTATCAGGAGGAGTTTATTTGTTATGTAATAGTAGTTACTGCTCATTACGTTCTTCAAGCAACATCAGTGTCAACGGAAAGCTTCGGTATGTTCCCCATTCCAAACAAAATTATTTTTAAGGTGAAATTTCATACGTCCATTCAACAGAGCAGTTCAAAATTAGTCTAATACAACATTCCATTTATTGATGTGCATGGATGGGGACAGTAAAACATGAAGAATAGTGAGTACTCCAGCAGCAACAGTACAGCCCTGGCCCCCATTGACTACTACAGCTGCGCAGAAATGCTGGTCAGTCACTGCTGCAGTATTGATTATTCCTTGTTTTTGACTGTCACTGTTAATACATAATAAAGACTAGACTAATTTGGGATTGCTGTCTTAGATGGGCACTTAAAATTGCACTTTAAAAATAATTTTGTTTGCAGTGGAAAACAAACCAGTGCTGTTGATGCTGGGCATCTAATGAAAGACGTGATGAGCAGGAAATGTTTGGGCTGATTCTAGATACACACTGCAAAAATGAAATTGCAGATATCTGCCAAAACACCAGAGAAAATGTGCCTGATGACCCATGTGAGACACACCTGGGATAAGATTATCAATCTTATCTTGGTGCAATTTATTGCCATTGTGGTTATTATTGTAATAACTCACTTTTTCTGCAACACAAATGCATACTATATTGATTGTAGTCTGAATTTATTCCTGTCTCTGTAGAATCAACCACCAGTTAACTTCTATATTTCATGGCTCGATTTTTGAAGTCTAAACTTACTTCAGCTTTACCAGCACCCTAAAGACTTACAACGCCCACAATTCCATGCTCTTTGTGAAGAAAATATTTATTTCAAAATAATAATTTCATTAAGTCAGCTACTTTGCAGTTAAATATTAAATGCTACTACTTTTAACAAGTGACTTTTACCATTAATAGCATAAGGATTTTTTTATAACCACTGAAGATGTACATTACTTACTGAAGATGAATTTATTAAACATCTTATGGCAACCACTGTTGATGCTTAACAAACTTTCTTTTGTTGGGTGTCTGACATACAAATGCCTTATAGTACTGCATGTCAGTTGAATAATGTCAACAGAAGTGTCATTTCACCTCACATATTATTGGCTAGTTAACTTTGAGATGGATATTGTCCCAAAAACTTGTAACTTTTAAAAGCTGTTTAGATTAAAATTTCACTCACATATTTCACATTGACTGTCTATGAATCAGCAACCAGACATTGCTGAAAGCATAATAACCTTCCATCATATTTTGTAATAATTAACATGCTTCATTATTACACATTATTATTATTATTATTATTATTATTATTATTATTATTGTTATTATTATTCATTCATTCATTTCATTGTTGCCCTTATGGACAGTGTTTGAACTCGAAAATCACATGATGACACAATTTTCACTTCTTTCCTTTCTTCCTCTTCTCTTCCCAAAATCTCTTCATCCTTTGGCTGTGCTCCTGTTTCCTTTGCTCTGTCCATAATGTTCCTGTCTTCTTTCTCTCCTTTACAATAAATTTTGCACTCCTAACTTTGTTTCTGAAGTATTTCCTGTCTCCTATCATTTGCCTGTTGATCCCTATCTGCCTTAAGTCTTCGTCTATTTCATGATACCAATTTGTTTTCTTGCTTGAGCTGTTTACTACATCAAAAATTTTCTTTGTAAGTCGGTTGTTGTCCATTCTCTGTATGTGCCCATAGAAAGTTAATCTGCGTTTTCTGATCGCGTCTGTTAGTCTGTCAGTGTGCTGGTACAGCTCTTTGGTAGGTCGCTTCATCCATATGCCATCTCTGTGAATTGGTCCAAATATTTTTCTGAGAATTTTGCGTTCTATTTTTTCTGTGTCTATGATGCCTGATGCTCCAATTGTGGTTGTTTCTGACGCGTACAATGCTTCTGGTAATACAACTGTTTTGTAGTGCCTAAGTTTGGCCTGCCTCGATATGCTTTTCTTATTATAATGTGACCATGTGAGTTTGTATGCCTTCTGGAGTTTCTTCGTTCGTTCCATGTTAGCCGCCTTGTTTGATCCTCCCATTTGTATGTACTCCCCTAAATACTTAAATTTTTCGACTCTTTCTACGGATCCATATACAGTATGCATGGTGTGTACATTGTTGGTCTGTCGTTCCATATATTGTGTCTTCTCGTAAGATACCTGCAGACCTGTTTTGGCAGCTATTTCATGCAAGCATTCCAGTGCTTCCTTTGCCTCCTGTGTATTATTGCTGAGTATGGCTATATCATCTGCAAATGCCAGACATTTTATGATTGTTTTGGTTTCACGTGTTCTTCCCAGCTGTATTCCTTTAACTTGTTCCTCCCACTGCTTGATAATTTTGTCTAACACCATGTTGAACAGGATTGGTGAGAGCCCGTCTCCTTGTTGGACACCTGTGTGTATGTGGAAGGGTTCCGAAATTTCTCCCATGAACTTAATCTTGGAGATAGTGTCTGTAAGCGTCTGTTGTATAAGTGCCCTGGTTTTTCTGTCGATACCATATTCTTCCAGCACGTCAAAGAGTGTCTGTCTGTCTATGGAATCATATGCTTTTTTAAAGTCCACAAAGGTAACTACAGTGTTTCTTGCCTGTCTGACTTTCAAAAGTGTTCTCAAGTTCCAGATCTGTTCGATGCATGATCTCCCTTTTCTGAAGCCTGCCTGGTATTCCCCAATTTGCAGATCTGCTTGTGGTTCTAGTCTGTTTAATAGCGCCTTAGAGAAAATTTTGTATGTAACTGGTACTAGCGAAATGCCTCTGTAATTGTTTGGATCTGACTTATCACCCTTTTTATGTAATGGATGGATCAATGCACATTTCCATTCCTCTGGCACTTTCTCTGTGATCCAAATTTCAGAGATAATCTTATGGATTTTTTTGGTGATGTTTTCATCTTGGAGTTTCCAGATCTCGGCGATAATACCATCTTCTCCGGCAGCTCTGTTATTTTTCATTTGTTTTATGATTTCCTCTACCTCTTCTATTGTGGGTGGATCAGAATCGGCATTAGGTGTGGTCTTTTGGAATGTTAATTTTCCTGTAGGTTTTTTGCAATAGAGAAGTTTATCAAAGTAATGTTTGAGAATTTTACAGTTTTCTTTTGTGTTTGTTTCCAGGGATCCATCTGTTCTTCGGAAGCAGAGGCTAGGGGGTTGATAGCCCTTAATATTTTCTTTGAAAGTTCTGTAAAAATTTCTTGTGTTATTTCTTTTGAAATCTTCCTCAATTTCTTTTAGTCTGTTATTGTCATATGCTCGTTTTTCCCTTCTGATTTCCTTCGATGCTAGTTTCTGAACTTCGTGAAATTCTTTCCATGTTTCTGAATTTCTGTAGCTACTGAACTTGTCCCATGCTTGCTTTCTTCTCTCAATGGCTTCATCACAATTTGCGTTCCACCACCTATGTTTGCGTTTTCTAGGTGGTTGTCCCCAGCACATAGACTTCTGAACTGCCTTCGCCAGATCTGTCCATGTGTCTATTGAATGCCTATTAATTTCTTCAACGATTTTATCCCTGTTTATCTTCAAGTATTCCGGATCAGGTTTGACTATTTTGTTTTGCGCTGTCTGTTTCAGTCTTGGGATTGGCCTAATCTTAACTTGTAGCAAATAATGATCAGACTCGAAGACTCCTTTACGTGTTCTGACATTTAGAATTTCCCGCGAATTTTTCTTGGATATGGCCACATGATCAATCTGAAATTCTCCCCACACTGTGTTGGGTGCTTTCCATGTTGTAAGTTTTCATCTTGGTTTTTGAAATTGTGTTGACATGATTTTGAGGTTAAAGTTTTGACAATATTTTATGAGGTGTTCCCCATTTCTGTTCGTGCGAATATGTGCTGAGTATGGGCCTGTTATTTCTCTGAATTTTCTCTCCTTACCAAGCTGCGCATTGAAATCACCCATTAGAATTTTCACATGTCTTTCTGGTACGTTGTTAGTTACTTCCTCCATGTCTTCCCAGAAGTCTTCAATTTCTTGTGGCTTCTTTCTGTTATGGTCATTTGTAGGTGCATGTGCGTTGATAATTGTGTATGCTTTATTACCTGATTTGAAGGACAGTGTCGAGATACGTTCTGATATTGAATTGAAGTCTATGATGTTATCCATGACTGATTTGTGTACTGCAAACCCTGTACCAAACAATAATGGTGTTCCTCTTCTGACAGCAGGTTTACCTTTGTAAATCCTGTAATGTTCTGTGTCGAAATGGTTTTCATCTACGAAGCGCATCTCTTGAATGGCAAGAATTTTGATGTGAAATTTATCTAGCATGTCTGTCAGTTGTTTTAGTTTTCCAAGTTTGAACAGAGTGTTTGCATTGAGAGTGCCAAGGTAGTGCTTGCGAAGAGGTTTTGAGAAGCTCCGACTCTTCTCCTCATGATGTTCCTGGTCCCCCAGAATCCGATGACCAGGAAAGTCCAGTCCGTTGACTGGGGCCTGGGGTAGCGGATTTCTTTCCATTTGTTCCATCATGATTACTTCAAGTTGAAGTTCGTTGTGGTGACCCTTAACAAGATCACGGTAATTGCAGACTTGATTGTTGAGATCAAGCCATATTTCACTGCCGCACCAACTAGGTAAACAGACGCAGACCACTAGTCGCTGGATACCAGAACAGACACTAATGGATTTCTTGATGTTGTGTGTTTGCTCCGCGAGAGCTATTTTATTTCGCTCAAGTCCGCCGGCAAGCCGGTGAGGACCCCCCTATCCGCCACCTGGGACGCGCCACATCGGAGTATCACCTCTCCGCCTGCTACGACACCGTAGTAGGTTCGTGGTGTTATTATTATTATTATTGTGATTCATACTTTGAACAGGCAGCATTTCCTTGCTTGTTGTAGGTCCAGTTTCTGCCCATTTGCAGTATACTACTTATCAGAGCTATCGGAGTACATTTTTATGTTTGGCTTTCTGTGGTTTTCTTTCATCACTGAAGATGATTGCTGGAATTTAATAGTATGGAAAAGACAGATTACTACTTACAGTAAAGAAGATGCATTAAGTTGTATACAGGCACAATAGAAGACACTTACGTAAAGCTCTCAGCCCCAGCCTTCATCAGCAAAAGAGAAATGCACATGATTCATACACTTTGGCAAGCACACCTCAGGCATGCGACGGCCAACTCCAGCATTTGGGGCTGGAGTTGGCCGTCGTTTATGCGTGAGCTGTGCCAGGTTGCGTGTATGAAAGGCGTGTGTTTCTCTTCTGCTGATGAAGGCTGTTTCCGAAAGCTTTATGTATGTGTCTTTTAATTGTGTCTGTCTGCAACTTAACATGTCTTCTTTATGGTAAGTAGGAGTCTGTCTTTTCCTACATTGTTGTCATTCCTGCGTGTAGTTTCTATTGTTTGACTGCTGGGATTTATTCATTTTAATTATTTGTGTGGTTGAACAATGCATATGCAAAATAAAAATATATAAAAGTACAACATATAGGCTTCGATCCACATATTGAGCAGTGAAGCCAGCAAAGTACCAAAAGTAAGATGTATATGAAGTCTCAGAGCATTCCAATGTATTTTCACTGAGGTCATTTATTGGGTAGATGGAAGTCTTGTAGATGGTTATGGTGACATAATTTTTCCCATTCTCATACTGTTGCTTGGTTTTGCATTTGGAAAGAGCAAGACTCAAAGGCTTGTCTGGTCATTTAGGTTTTCCATAGTTTCCCTAAATCGACTAAGACAAATGTCAGAATGTTTCCTTTGAGGCCCTGGGCGTGCGGGATATTTGTGTATAAGGAAGTGGCATCAATGGTTACAAAATAAATAAATATATATATATATATATATATATATATATATATATATATATATATATATATATATATATATATATGGTTATAATAGAAGGAAACATTCCACGAAGGAAAAATATACCTAAAAACAAAGATGATGTGACTTACCAAATGAAAGTGCTGGCAGGTCGACAGACACACAAACGAACACAAACATACACACAAAATACAAGCTTTCGCAACAAACTGTTGCTTCATCAGGAAAGAGGGAAGGAGAGAGAAAGACGAAAGGATGTGGGTTTTAAGGGAGAGGGTAAGGAGTCATTCCAGTCCCGGGAGCGGAAAGACTTACCTTAGGGGGAAAAAAGGATGGGTATACACTCGCACACACACACATATCCATCCACACATATACAGACATATATCCCTTAAAACCCACATCCTTTCGTCTTTCCCTCTCCTTCCCTCTTTCCTGATGAGGCAACAGTTTGTTGCGAAAGCTTGTATTTTGTGTGTATGTTTGTGTTCGTTTGTGTGTCTGTCGACCTGCCAGCACTTTCATTTGGTAAGTCACATCATCTTTGTTTTTATATATATATATATATATATATATATATATATATATATATATATATATATATATATATATATAGTTATAATAGAAGGGAACATTCCACGAAGGAAAAATATATCTAAAAACAAAGATGATGTGACTTACCAAATGAAAGTGCTGGCAGGTCGACAGACACACAAACGAACACAAACACACACACACAAAATTCAAGCTTTCGCAACAAACTGTTGCCTCATCAGGAAAGAGGGAAGGAGAGGGAAAGACGGAAGGATGTGGGTTTTAAGGGAGAGGGTAAGGAGTCATTCCAGTCCCGGGAGCGGAAAGACTTATCTTAGGGGGAAAAAAGGACGGGTACACACTCGCACACAGACACACATATCCATCCATACATATACAGACACAAGCAGACTTGCTTGTGTCTGTATATGTATGGATGGATATGTGTGTCTGTGTGCGAGTGTGTACCCGTCCTTTTTTCCCCCTAAGATAAGTCTTTCCGCTCCCAGGACTGGAATGACTCCTTACCCTCTCCCTTAAAACCCACATCCTTCCGTCTTTCCCTCTCCTTCCCTCTCTCCTGATGAGGCAACAGTTTGTTGCGAAAGCTTGAATTTTGTGTGTGTGTGTTTGTGTTCGTTTGTGTGTCTGTCGACCTGCCAGCACTTTCATTTGGTAAGTCACATCATCTTTGTTTATATATATATATATATATATATATATATATATATATATATATATATATATATATATATATATATACACACACCTTCGTGGAATGTTTCCTTCTATTATAACTATATATATATATATATATATATATATATATATATATATATATATATATATATTTATATAATTTTTTTTTAATTGATTACAGAATTATCCAAAGAGTTGTCAACATTTTTAGGAATGAAGTTCTGTTTTACCTTCTTCTGACATTCATGCTTACAAAGGGACTGTACAAACTTCCCCTTACTGATTTGATTCATACTGACAGGGTTAGTAGGCATGACTAGGAAGACGTGACTCTCAACTGTTTTCAAGAAGATCGAGATTGAAAATTTTAGATATGCTCATATACTTTGTATGGTCATAAATAGTCATGCAGTCTGTAGCCAACGAGTAAGCATGCAGTTTCATAAGTGTGTGGTCTGTGGTTCGAAGCTCACTGCTGGTACTTTTTTGTTATTCCCATGTAATTCTAACAACAGAAATATTCTGTGCAAAATATCTATATTTAATGATTCATATATTGTTTGTGTAATATTTGTTCTGAAAAAAGAGAAGGAGCTTTTTTTGTAAGGAGGTAGGAATTAAAAAAAAGGATACACAATAACTTTCAATCAAGTCAGCATAGTTGTTTCATTTACACTGAAGCACCAAAGAAACTGGTATAGGCATGTCTATTCAAGCACAGAGATACGTCAACATGCAGAATATGGCAATGCAGTTGGCAATGCCTAAATAAGACAACAAGTGTCTGGCACAGTTGTCAGATCGGTTACTGCTGCTACAGTGGCAGGTTATCAAGATTTAAGTGAGTTTGAACTTAGTGTTATAGTTGGCGCACAAGCGATGGGACGCAGCATCTTTGAGGTAGTGATGAAGATGGGATTTTCCTATACAACCATTTCACGAGTGTACCGTGAGTATCAGGAATCCGGTAAAACATCAAATCTCTGACATTGCTGCTGCTGGAAAAAGATCCTGCAAGAACAGGACCAACAGTGACGGAAGAGAATTGTTCAACATGACAGAAATGCAACCCTTCCACAAATTGCTGCAGATTTCAATGTTGGGCCATCAACAAGTGTCAATGTGCAAACCATTCAGCGAAAAATCATCAGTATGGGCTTTCAGAGCCAGAGGCCCACTTGTGTACCCTTGATGACTCCACAATATGAAGCTTAATGCCTCGTCTTGGGCTATCAACACCGACATTGGACTGTTGATGACTGGAACCATGTTTCGTTGTCGGACATGTCTCATTTCAAATTGTATTGAGCTGATGGACGTATACGGGTATGGAGCCAGTGTCATGCATCCATTGATCCTGCATGTTAGCGGGGGACTGTTAAAGCTGGTAGAGGCTCTGTAAAGGTGCGGAGCATGTGCAGTTGGAGTGATATGGGACCCCCGATACATCTAGACTCTCGCAGATGACAAATACGTAAGCATCCTGTCTGATGACCTACATCCATTCATGTTCATTGTGAATTCCAACAGACTTGGGCAGTTCCAGCAGGGCAGTGTGACACCCCACCATCCAGAATTGCTAGAGTGGCTCCAGGAACACTCCTCTGAGTTTAAACGCTTCCGCTGGCCACCAAATTCCCCATAAATGAACATTATTGAGCTTATCTGGGGTGCCTTGCAACTTGCTGTTCAGAAGAGGTCTGCAGCCCCTTGTACTCTTAGATTTATGGACAGCTTTGCAGGATTTGTGGTGACAATTCCCTCTAGCACTTCTTCAGACATTAGTCGAGTCGAAGCCACATCGTGTTCGGCACTTCAGCATGCTCGCAGGGGCCCTACACAATATTAGGCAGATGTTCCAGTTTCTTTGGCTCTTCATTTATATTATTGTGTATACATTTGTGACAGATACAATACATAAAATATGCTTCAGGGTGATACTGATCATAGTAACTTGGGAAATATACATATTGTGACATACAATGCATGTGATGAATGCTGAATTTTTTATTTGCATGATTTTTCAGTGTGTCGATTGCAAAACAAAATTTGGTTTTCATCCATAAACAGTTCTAGATCATCACACAATGTAACGGCATACAACACTTATTGAAGCATATCACTGAATATTGCCACTGACGGCTTATAGGTTATGCTTGATTGAAGTTTTATGCATTCTTCTCTAGAAACTATCTCCCTATTCAGTTTGATGATGTACGCACAATTTTGCAGTAGTTTTATAAAGTTCATCACCCGCATTTTTATAACATCTACATCTACATGGATACTCTGCAAATCACATTCAAGTTCCTGGCAGAGGGTTCATCGAAACACCTTCACAAATCTCTATTATTCCAATCTCGTATAGCAAGCAGAAAATCTCGTATAGCGTGCTGAAAGAATGAACACCTATATCTTTCCGTACGATCTCTGATTTCCCTTATTTTATCGTGGTGATCGTTTCGCCCTATGTAGGTCGGTGTCAACAAAATATTTTCGCATTCGGAGGAGAAAGTTGCTGATTGGAATTTCATGAGAAGATTCCATTGCAACGCAAAACACCTTTCTTTTAATGATTTCCAGCCCAAATCCTATATCATTTCTGTGACACTTTCTCCCATATTTCGCGATAATACAAAACATGCTGCCTTTCTTTGAACTTTTTTGATGTACTCTGTCAGTCCTACCTGGTAAGGATCCCACACCGTGCAGCATATATTCTAAAAGAGGATGGACAAGCGTAGTGTAGGCAGTCTCCTTAGTAGGTCTGTTACATTTTCTAAGTGTCCTGCCAATAAAACACAGCCTTTGGTTAGCCTTCCCCACAACATTTTCTGTGTTCCTTCCAATTTAAGTTGTTCGTAATTGTAATACCTAGGTATTTAGTTGAATTTACAGCTTTTAGATCAGACTGATTTATTGTGTAACCGAAGTTTAACGAGTTCCTTTTAGTACTCATGTGGATGACCTCACATTTTTCATTATTTAGGGTCAACTGCCACTTTTCGCATCATTTCTAAATCGTTTTGCAGTTTGTTTTGATCTTCTGATGACTTTATTAGCCGATAAACGACATCATCATCTGCAAACAACCGAAGACGGCTGCTCAGATTGTCTCCCAAATCGTTTATATAGATAAGGAACAGCAAAAGGCCTATAACACCTGAAATCACTTCTGTTTTACTCGATGACTTTCCATCAATTACTATGAACTGTGACCTCTCTGACAGGAAATCGCAAGTCCAATCACGTAACTGAGATGATATTCCATAAGCACGCTTGTGTGGTACAGTGTCAAAAGCCTTCCGGAAAACCAGGAATACGGAATCGATCTGAAATCCCTTATCAGTAGCACTCAGCACTTCATGTGAATAAAGAGCTAGTTGTGTTTCACAGGAATGATGTTTTCTAAACCCATGTTGACTGTGTGTCAATAGACCGGTTCCTTCCAGGTAATTCATAATGTTCGAACACAATATATGTTCTAAAATCCTGCTGCATATCGACATTAACGATATGGGCCTGTAATTTAGTGGATTACTCCTACTACCTTTCTTGAATATTGGTGTGACCTGTGCAACTTTCCAGTCTTTAGGCACGGATCTTTCTTCAAGCGAACAGTTGTATATGATTGTTAAGTATGGAGCTAATGCATCAGCATATTCTGAAAGGAACCTAATTGGTATACAGTCTGGACCAGAAGACTTGCTTTTATTAAGTGATTTGAGTTGCTTCACTACTCCGAGGATACTTACTTCTACATTACTCTTGTTGGTAACTGTTCTCGAGTCGAATTCTTGAAATATTTACTTCTTCTTCGTTTGTGAAGGCATTCCGAAAGGCTATGTTCAGTAAATCTTCTTTGGCAGCACTATCTTCGATAGTAACTCCATTGTTATCGCGCAAAGAAGGCATTGATTGTTTCTTGCCGCTAACATACTTCACATACAACCAGAATCTCTTTGGATTTTCTGCCAGGTTTTGAAACAAAGTTTCGTTGTGGAAACTGTTATAGACATCTCGCATTGAACTCCGCATTAAGTTTCGAGCTTCTGTGAAGGATTGCCAATCTTTGGGATTTTGCGTCTGTTTAAATTTGGCATGTTTGTTTTGTTGTTCCTGCAACAGATTTCTAACCCGTTTTGTGTACCAAGGAGGATCAGCTCCATCGTTTGTTATTTTATTTCAATTGCTGCCAATACTATTTCTTTGAATTTAAGCCACATCTGGTCTACACTTATATTATTAATTTGGAATGAGTGGAGATTGTCTCTCAGGAAGGCATCAAATGGAATTTTTATCTGCTTTTTTGAATAGGTATATTTTTCGCTAATTTTTTGTGGTTCTTCATGTGTGTGCAAAAAAAAATATCAGAAGGCTGCACCAGCAGAGTACATTTGTGAGGGATTACTTTAGTACTGCATGTTTGCAAAGTACTTGGGAATAAAAAAAAGTACCAGTACCTAGATTACCTAGATTTGATCCAAAGATTATGACACTAACTGCTTACCCGCTCAGCTGCAAGCTCCTTGAATGCTAGCAACCATACAAAGTATATAAACAGGCTTAAAATTTTTGAACTCTGTTTTCTTGAAAACAGTTAAGAGTTGCATTTTCCTGTTTACATATGTTGAACTCCTAGTCGTACCTGCACCCACTTTGTCAGTATGAATGAAATCAGTGACAAGAAGTTTGTACGTTCCTCTTGTCAGCCTTAGTCTTGCCTTGGTAGTGTCCAAGTAAAATATACATACTCCTTTTTTGGATTGATTTGAACAGAGGCTCCTCTCCTACTAATGTGAATAAACAATTCTCTGTTTTCTCTGGAGTTGTTGCTTGTGCAGCTAATTCTAGGCATCAGCATAGCAGGTTTTGATTGTAGAAGTGTCAGCCAAATCAGTGGCATATGAACTGAAGAATATTGGTGTAAGTATAGAACATTGAAGGAAGCATTCCGTTGAATCCCATTGTGTTAGATGCACGTTACAATGAATAGGCATGCCGAGGTAGCCATAAGAACAATAGAAGTTTATTACACAGTACCTTAAGAGAGTAGAAAAGAAAACAACTTACTAAATAATACACTAAAGATTGTCCTGGTCTAATAAGGGTTGCCACCAAACAGTGACATTTCTTTGAGTATACAAGCTGTACAAGTTCGCTACATAACCACTGAGTTAAGTACACTGTCTGCCCTGACTCAAGTAGCACTGACGTAGCCCAAAAACACCTGTACGTGGATGTAGTCCACGGTTGAAACATGTACAAAGTCTCAGCAATTTGGATGCGGTATGCGAGGCTGTAGGTCCCAACTGGTGTGCGCAGCACTCCACATGAATGGAACTCTGATTGTGGGACCACCTGCACTGTTGGCTCCTGCTCCATATAACTGTAACTGCGAACTCCCAGTGTCGACTGACTGGTGAGAACCTGGGCAGTGTTCTATTAAGCTGACCAGCAGGAGAATACCAAGATAGTGTCACATGGCTCACGGAGGTGAGCTAGTGCCAAGAGGAGCAGCACTGTATGCAGCGAATGTGGCGCCACCACCTACAGCAATGGCTTTTGCAGACGTGAAGTGCTGCGGTTGAATTGCAGGTGCATCAGAAAGGCGGCAGCCTGCAACACACTGCTGTGTGGTTGGTAGCTGGATCAAAAGGCAACATCCCTGGTTACTACACATTCTGTATTGTAAATTATTTTCATGTGCTATGCCCAGTGCTGATCTTGAAAGGGTCATTAGTCAGCATATTATACTTCAGAGCGGTGTGCTTTTTGATTGGTAGACAGCTTTGTGGAATGTAACCAGGTGCTCATCTGGTCTTATGGTACCACACACAACAAACAGACCAACAAAAACCACTTATATTTTTGGCTTTTTGTAGAACAATGGCTTGACATATAGTGTTGGAGCCAGTACGTGTTCACAGCAGATATTCTTGTTTTTGGAAACCTGCGTGGTATTCTGGAGTTGCTTTGTTTATTGCTCCCTAAACTCTGTTAAATATTAAATGTTCTAGGAGATAGAAACAGATGTTGAAAGATACTATCTGTCTATATTTTGATCAGTAATGTACCAGTTTTCCAGATTATAGACTCACTTTTACATCATCCAGATTGAATTCTGCACAAGTATTCCAAGTGCCTAAAAACGCAACAAAGAATCTCTTTAATCTTTTATTCAAAGATGTTGATTAAAATCTTGTAGCACTCAGTCAAATCCTGGTTCCTTCTTCATATTCATATTAAGGTTTTATATATCTTCATCTATCTCACAAACAATGGAAAATCCAGGATGGAATGCAACAATATTATGAAAAGGAAAGTTGCTACTCACCATATAACAGAGATGCTGAGTCACAGATAGGCACAACAAAAAGACTGTCACAAATAAAGCTTTCGGCCATTGCAGCCGTCGTCAACAACGGATGACACACACACACACCACTCAAAAAATGCAACTTACACACACGACCACATTCTCAGGCAACTGAAGCCATACTGCGAGCAGCAGTACCAGTGCATGATGGGAGTGGCGACTGGGTGGGGGTAAGGAAGCTGGGGTGGGGAGGGGGCTGGATAGTATGATGGATGTGGCAGACAGTGAAGTGCTGCAGGTTAGACAGAGGGCAGGGAAAGGTGGGGGGGGGGGGGGGGGGGGGAAGTAGCGGAAAAGGAGAGATGTAAAAAAACTGCGCGTGATGGTAAAATGATGGCTTTGTAGTGCTGGCATGGGAACAGGGGAGGGACTGGATGGGTGAGGACACTCAATAACAAAGATTGAGGCCAGGAGGTGGTGGGAGACTGGAAAGATAAGGCACAGGAGATTTGCTTTTGTACAAGGTTGGGAGGATAATAATGGTCTGTGAAGGCTTCAATGAGACCCTCAGTATATTTTGAGAGGGACTGCTCATCACTGCAGATGGAATGACCATGGGTGGCTAGGCTATACGGAAGGGACTTCTTGGTATCGAATGGGTGGCAGCTGTCAAAGTGGAGGTATTGCTGGTGCTTGGTTGGTTTGATATGGATGGAGGTACTGATGTAGCCATCTTTGAGGTGGAGGTCAATGTCTAGGAAGGTGGCTTGTTGGGTTGAGTAGGACCAGGTGAAGCAAATGGTGGAGAAGTTGTTGAGCTTTTGGAGGAATGTGTATAGGGTGTTCTCACCCTCGATCCAGATCGCCAAGATGTCATCAGTGAATCTCCCACCACCACCTACTTCAGTCTGGTCACTAACATCACCTATCCCATCAAAGGCAGGGCTACCTGTGAAACGATTATTTGCGTTATGTAAATAACGTTTATTTAAAAACGTTATTTTATTTAAAAACGTTAAATAAAATAATATAAAAACGTTATTTTATTTATTAAAACGTTATTTACAAGCTAAGCTGCAACCACTTTGCTGCATTGTATGTGGGCATGACTACCAACAAGCTGTCTGTCCGCATGATTGGCCACTGACAAACTGTGGCCAAGAACAAGTGAACCATCATGTTGCTGGACATGCTGCCAAACATGACATCATTCAGTTCAATGACTGCTTCACAGCCTATTGCCGTATGGATCCTTCCCACCAATACCAGCTTTTCTAAAAATTGTGCAGGTGGGAACTTTCCCTGCAATACATCGTATGTTCCCATAACCTTCCTGGCCTCAACCTTCATTAGTCACTGTCTTCACCCATCCAGTCCCTTCCCTGTTCCCATGCCAGCACTACACAGCCGTCATTCCACCATCACACCCAGTCTTTTTATTTCTCTCCTTTTCTGCTACTCCCTTCCTCCACTCCCCATATCTCCCTTTCTCTCCGTCTAACCTGCAGCACTTCACTGTCCGCCATGCCCAGCACACTATTGCTCCCCCTCGCTGCACCAGCCTCCTCCTTATCCCCACCCATTCACCACTCCCATCATGTACTGGTGCTGCTGTTCACAGTGTGGTTTCAGTTGCCAGAGACTGCGGTCATGTGTGTGAGTTGCGTTTGTATGTATGTATGTCGTCTATTGTTGATGAATACCATAATGGCCGAAAGGTTTATTTGTGAGAGTCCTTTTGTTGTGCCTATTTGCGACTCAGCATCTCAACTGTATGGTCAGTAGTAACTTTCCTTTTCTTAATATTCATGCTGACTAATGGATAGGAGAATATGGTACTCTCTTGGAGTCTAACAGCAATCTTGTCCATCTCTTTCTTTGTCTCTACCTTTGTGGTGGTATCTGTGGGGCGTCCTCCACTTGTGATTTGATTTGAAATGATGTTCGTTTTAATTCTCGCTGGTGTGTGTCAAACTAAGTAGCCTGACATTTTAATAAACGTTCTAAATTTTTCAATCATACTGTTTTTGTAACTGATCAACTTTCACCATAACTCTAGTGTTGTATCTTAAGTATTTCAGTATGCATGTTTTTTAGAATGACTTATTGTGAGACAGATAATGCTTTTTACCATATTTCACCTCATTGTATACGTTTCAGGCAAATGCCGGGATGGTTCCTTTGAAAGGGCACGGCCGATTTCCTTCCCAGTCCTTCCCTAAGCCGAGCTTGCACTCCGTCTCTAATGACCTCATTGTCGACGGGACGTTAAACACTAACCACCAACCAACCAACCTCATTGTATAGTATATATCTCTAGAAACTGAATGATGTTCCTCTTAATACCTGTGTCGCCAACAGATACAATTATTAAAAGTAAATGTCCTTTCAGACATAAAGTGAAATCCTGAAGAGCAACAGCGTGTTCACTAGCCATATCGTTTTCTCACTGTCTCTGTCACCTTTAAAAGCATGCCCCCCCCCCCCCCCCCCCCCACACACACACACACACACACACATACATTTCCGTGATTGTCAGTCAGTATCCACCTGTGAATGTCTTCTTGCAATATTGGCCTTTGAGTCATTTTCAAGTAATACTGCAAAAGATTTTGCTTCAGCACATCCATAGTTTAAAATCCTCCAACACATATACATGGTCAAATATAGGCCTTTTATGTTTTGACGATGACAAATATACGTGTCAGAGGATTTTAAAGTCTGGTATGTGCTGAAGCAAAATCTTTTGCAGTACCACTTGAAAATGTCCCAAAGGCTGAAATTGCAATTGTGAAATAAATTTCTACAGTTATAGCAAATACGATGTCCTTTAAAAAAGTCTGCATGACTGTTAACCCCAACCATGATAAGTTTTTCTGTTACACAGTCAGTAAATCCATCGTGATCAATTTTATAATCGGCAGGAAAATGTTCCTATCTGAGCACAAAAAAGTGAATATGTTCCTGTTTGTTTAAAAGACTCTGACTGAAAAGTGAAGTACCACCTGCTTCATTCCACCTTTCTCAGTAGTGTTGAAAATATTTGCAAAAATTATGGCATACAAACATGTTTGCACTAGTTTAAAGATGCAACTTGCCCCAAACTCCCACTAGCTCCCCTAACTGTAACTCACTCACACCCACTAGTCCATCACTGTTAAGTCACTAATACCCATTCACTCCCTGTTGCCCTTTCCCATTCACCCATTCAGCCCAATTCATTGCCGTTATCTCTTTCTCTCTCCCTCCCTCTGTCATTGGCTCCTTTATCACAGCCTCAGTTTTCTTAATTCTATCCTACTATTACAGTTTCCTCCCACTGTCACTGTCTCCCTCTCACATTCTCTTACTGCTAATATCTCATTCCTTCCTTCCTACTGCTGCTGTCCCTTCTCACTGTCACTACCTCTCTTCCTCATTGTCATTACCATATATTGTGTTTCTCATTGTAACTGGTTCTCACCCACTTCCACTTCAACTATCATTTTCTTTTCATTCCTCCCCAACTGGTACTGACTCCTTTTCTTTTACCTACCACTGTTCTGTCACTGTCAACTGTGATCCACTGCCTCTCTCTCTCTCTCTCTCTCTCTCTCTCTCTCTCTCTCTCTCTCTCTCTCACACACACACACACACACACAAACACACACACACACACACTGCCATTGTCTCCTTCACTCTTGCTACAACACAACCACTTTCTGCTGCTGTTGTTATGGTCTTCAGTTCGAGCACTGGTTTGATGCAACTGTATGCTATGCAAGCCTCATCATTGCCAAATCACTTCTACAACCTTCATTCTTGTGAATCTGCTTACTGTATTCATCTCTTGGTGTCCATCTTAAGAAGATTTTTACCCCCCCCCCCTCCCCCTGCCTTTCCCCACTTCCCTCCAATACGAAATTGGTGATCCCTTGGTGTCTCAGTATGTGTCCTATCAACTAATCCCTTCCTTTAATCAAGTTGTGCCATAAATTTCTAGTCTCTCCAATTCTATTCAGTTACATGATTTACCCATCTAATCTTCTGCATTCTTCTGAAGCGTCACATTTCAAAAGCTTCCATTCTCTTTTTGTTTAAACTGTTTATCGTCCATGTTTCATTTCCATACATGTCTACACTGCAATCAAATACCTTGATAAAAAACTTCCTAACACTTAAATCTATATTCGATGTTAACAAATTTCTCTTCTTCAGAAATGCTTTTCTTCCTATTGCAAATTGGCATTCTGTATCTTCATTATTTCGACCCTAATCAGTTATTTTGCTGTCCGAGTAACAAAACTCATCTATTACTTTAAATCTCTCATTTCCTAATCTAATTCCCTCAGCATCACCTGATTTAATTCGCCTACATTCTGTTATCGTTGTTTTGCTTTTGTAGATGTTCGTCTGTATCCTCCTTTCAAGACACTGTCTGTACTGTTCAACTGATCATCCAAGTCCTTTGCTGTCTCTGATAGAATTACAGTGTCATCGAAAAACCTCAAAGTTTTTAATTCTTCTTCCCCAACTTCAATACTATTCCAAATTTTTCTTTGGTTTGTTTTAATGTTTATTCAATGTACGGATTGTGAGTGTCTTTGACTATCTTTCGTTTTCAAGTGGAGCAAACGTCGATTAACTCTCAACAAGATTTTTTTTTTTGCTCCCCCCCCCCCCCTTTTCTTCCCCCCTTTCCTCCCGCCCCTCTCCCCCCTCCCCCCCCACAATGCTCTACTAAAGGAGTAGCACCATTCCTCAAACACAGAATATCAAGTTATTATTTCTTCACAAAAATAGATGACTACAGAGAAGCAGGACTGACCAGTCTTGTCCTCACACCAGAAACAATTGAATTTCCATTTGACATCTCTGTCAGCTCTATTGTCTGATCTTCAGTGCTCCTTGTGGGCTGCGCATGGCCTGGGGTCTCAGCTGCTACGTGTGATGATGTCACGGGCAGTCTGACTGCTCTCGGTGCCACACGTGGCTCGAAAGGAATACCTCGGACAAGAATACAGCAATCACAGACTATGAAATTGAAACAATTAAAAAAATGAAATGAATATAATTATCTCCCACAAAAAAAAAAAAAACAACGCTCTAATTCTCAACTCATCCCACTTGTTCATTTATTTGAAGCTACACTACGTGGATATAAAACCAACATATATAAGGGAGACACTGTACCCGTACATATGTCACTCCTTATAAATAAACGAGCAAGAAAGGAAGTAAAGAAGAAAAAACAAACGTACATCCATAAAAGAGGTATACTTTTACAATATTGTTAAACAATAAATCAAGTTACAAAAACCTTAGATTCCTTCTTTAACTGTTTTAATCTTCAAAGAAGGTAAGTCAACCTTTTATTTATTTATTTATTTATTTTACTTTTTTACACCTTACAGGAGTAACAAACCTCTGTAGTCACGGTCTGAAGCATTAGTACCTTTACAACCTAAGTTGATCAGTCAATGTATCACTTAAAATACTTTAGTTATGTAGTACAGCAGACATAATAATTGTCATTAGTAAACCCATTAAACGAACATTAGAACCCAAGCACCTCAGTTTGTATTTGCATGCAAAGACTCATATAACACTTTTTGGGGCATCACTATGAAGCTTAGTTTCCATTATAAAATCCACTGTAATCATAGCCAAAACCAAATAAAGTGTTATATACAAAAAGGAATAGCACGTCGTAGACAGTTTATGTGATGAATGTTAATTTCTCATAATCCATTCCTGATAAAACTTCTCTAAGTCAGAAATAATATTTAGTGGTTGTAACATGGTTATAAATGGACGAATTGAAGAAAGGTTTAATTTCTGCTCAGTAATAATGCAATCAATATTCATACTAGTGTAGACATTCTACGTCTCTTTCTTTATAATGTTCACTCTTGGCACACCTAAAGCACGCATAACAACCTCATAATCGAGAACAGGCTCCTCATCTTGGAGATGCTACTTAACTCACTCTATAATGCAGCAGTGTGAAATACCTTTATCAGTGTGGAAACATTTATAGGGAACAATTTTTTTTTTTTTTTTTTTTTTTTTACGGTTCACTGCCCAACTTATAAACAAGACGAGATTTCCCACCTTGTATGATATACAGGTGCCTTTATCCCATCTCTTTTTACTTTCTTCAGCTTCCCTAGTCATCTCTTCTTTAATATTCTTTATTGATTTTGGTTGGGGTGGTGGGAGGGGGGGGGGGGGGCAGAGTTTTATCCGGCCACTTAACCCAGTTCAAGAGGGGTTCCTCTTCTACTTTTTGTCCTATTACCTCTACTGGTGACACCTAGTGAATGATTATGGCAATTCATTCAACACTAATTCCAGTTCACTTACTAATACTGTCCACTTTCAGTGTTCAGTTGCGCAGTAAGCTCGGAACAAATGATCCAGTTCACATATAAGCCTTTCCAACAGATTACTTTGCAGATGTTAGCACGATATCAAAATATGGTTTACAGTCTCCCTTCAGAATTTCAAAAAGATTATTTCAGTCAGCATTGTCAAACGCTTTCTCCAGATCTACAAATGCTGTAAATGTAGGTTTGCCTTTGCTTAACATATTTTCTAAGATAAGTCATAGGGTAGGTATTGCCTCGCAAGTACCAAAATTTCTGCAGAATCCAAGGTGATTGTCCCTGAGGTTGGCTTCTGACAGTTGTTCCACACTTCTCTAAAGAATTTGTATTAGTGTTTTGCAGCCATGACTTATTAAACTGATAGTTCGGTAATTTTCACACCTGTTAGCAACTGCTTTCTTTGGAATTGGAATTATTGCATTCTTCTTGAAGTCTGAGGGTAATTTGCCCGCCTCATACTCCTTGCATTCCAGGTGGAAGAGTTTTGCCATAGCTGACTCTCCCAAGGCCATCAGTACTTCTGATGGAATGTCATCTACTCCTGGGGCCTTGTTTTGATTTAGATCTTTCAGAACTCTTGTCAGATTCCTCTTGCAGTATCATATCTCCCACCTCAGCTCCATCTACGTCCTCTTCCATTTCTATAATATTGCCTTCAAGTTCATCTCCCTTGAATAGACCCTCTATATACACCTTTCACTCTTCAGCTTCCCCTTTCTTGCTTTGGACTGATTTTCCATCTGAGCTCTCGATATTCATACAGGTACTTCTCCATCCTCTAAAGGCCTCCTTAATTTGTCTGTAGGTAGTATCAGTCTTTCCCCTAATGAAATATGCTTCCAGATCCGTACATTTACCCTCTAGCCATTCCTCCTTAGCCATTTTGCACTTCTTGTCATTCTCATTTTTTAAATGTTTGCATTCCGTTTTTGTTGCTTCATTTTTATATTTTCTCCTTTCATCAGTTATGTTCAATATCACCTGTGTTATCCAAGGATTTCTACAAGCTCTTGTCTATTTACCTGTGTGGTCCTCTGCTGTCTTCACTATTTCATTATCTATTGTATTCCTTTCCCTTGTTCTAGTCACCCGTTGCCTAACACTACCCCAGAAAATCTCAACAACCTCTTTTTCTTTCAACTTTTCCAAGTCCTGCCTCCTCAATTTCCTACCTTTTTCCAATTTCTCCACCTTTTACGTACAACTCATAACCAATAAATTGTGGTCAGAGTCCACATGTATCCCAGGAAATGTCTTGCAGTTTAAAATCTTGTTGTGACCTCTCTGCCTTATCATTATATAATCAGTCTGAAGCCTTAGAGTGTCCCCAGGTCTCGTCCACATATACAACCTTCATTTATGATTCTTGAACCAAGTGGTAGATGATTAAATCAAGCTCTGTGCGAAGTTCTGTCAGGCGCCTTCCTCTTTCATTCCTTTCCTATAGTCCCTATTCACCAGCTATTTTTTCTTCCCTTCCTTTTCCTGCTATCGAATTCCAGTCGCCCATCACAATTAAATTTTCATCTCCCTTAACTATCCGACTTATATCTTCTATCTCATCATAATTTCTTCAATCTTTTCATCATCTGTAGAGCTAGTTGTCATATAAACTTGTGCTAGGAATGGGCTTTGTGTCTATCTTGACTACAATAATATTCATAGTAGCTTACCCCCATTCATATTTTCTTGTTCATTATTAAACCCACTCCTGCCTTATTTCTATTTGACTTTGCATTTATAATCCTGTATTCACCTAACCAGAAGCTGTATTCCTCCTACCACTAAACTTCACTAACTCCCATTATATCTAACTTAAATCTAGCCATTTCCTTTTTTTAAATTTTCTAACCTGCTTACCTGATTAAGGATTCTAACATTCCATGCTCCGATCCATAGAACTCCAGTTTTGTTTCTTGTGATGACAGCATCCTCCTGAGTAGTCCCCATCTGGAGATATGAATGCCAGACCATTTTACCTCCAGAATATTTTAAAGGGAAAGGACGCCATAATCATTTAACCATACAGTAGAGCTGCATGCCCTCGGGAAAAATTACAGGTGTAGTTTCCCTTGCTTTCAGCCATTCACAGTACCAGTGCAGCCTTTTTGGGTGACGTTACAAGGCTAAATCAGTCAGTCATCCAGACTGTTGATCCTGCAAGTACTGCAAAGTCTACTGTCCTCTTCAGGAACCAGATGTTTGGCTGCTGTCATCCAGTATTTATTACTTTTCCGTCTCTTTGCCACTGCCACTTCTCTCTCAGAATAAAAAAGAGCCTGAATATGTACACATGCTAAAATTTTTGGGAAAATTTTTAAAGATGCTGAGGGAGGTTGAATGTGGCATCTGATATCCCACTATTCAGTCAGAGTCTTTTAAATAAGCAGGAACATATTCGCATTTTTTGTTCTCTGGTAGGAGCATTTTCCACCAGTTCCCTTCTTTTCCCTGCTGCAACAGGGCATGTAACTCATATGAAAATAAATGTATTGCTCATTAAAATTTAGATAGTTTACTTATGTGAAATTGAAATACAAAATTATTTCTATACTGCCGACCGTATGTTACACGCAGAAAAATTTTGCTTGTGCTTCAGTACTACAACATGGAGTTCACAGATGATAACAGAGACACTTTACCGCATATTTTTCCAAGCTACATCATTTAATAAACTACATTTTCGCCTCAGGCACATATTTTATGTGTGCAACCAGGGTAACGTCGGACCACTGTTTCTCGGAAACAGATAAAGATATGAAGAAAACATTCAAGGTGTTGGAGATCAGGCTATTAGGAACGCATTGTAAAAAATTACTGCCATTTGCTGTGCATAACGGTCTTGGAATCCACGACTGGATGTTGGTACCCAATAAACAAGTTTGTGGGCTGTTTCTTGATAACGGATAAAGATATTTGAAAACAGGAAGATGGCTATTCTAGAGAATATAGTGTTAAATTTTGAGCAGTTTGCTGCAGTTATCACTTTGATTTCCTCTCATACCAGATTTTATGTGCAGAAGTGGGGTAACTTTGAACCTTTATATCTTGGAAATGGATAAAGATTTCGAGAAAATTTTCCAGGTTTGTTTGAGATCAGGAGCTTAAGAATATATTGTTAAAATTTCTGCCATTTGCTGTGTGTGGTCATCTTATAATCATTGACTGGTTTTTTTTGGTCTGCTGATGACGGCAAAAATATAATTTAAAAAGCCCTCTTTTTGGGGTTTTTTCCAAGGAACTGCTTTCGACAGTCCCTTGAGGTCCACCATAGATCACATCAAATGCAAAAAGAACCAACCAACTTGCTCCATTTGCCTGAGGAGAAAATGTGTAATATTCATACTTTGAACATGTATTGAAGGATAGTGACGCCAAGATGATCCTTCTGTTGTGTATACAAATGGTCCCCAGCCCAAGGGCTATCCAAAACGCTTGACCATACGTCTTCGTCACTAATAGAACCCAAGGTATGATCACTGGAAAATACCATTTTTGTGTGCGGCATTTTGGAATATATTAGGTATGCATGCTGTCACACACATAACAATTAGTGTTTTTGTTATATGGATTATTGCTAAATAAAATCTTCAGTAGTCTCATGTCTCAGACAATTCCTCTCTTTTCATTTGGACATCATTTGAGTGGGAAATCTCAGTCCTCCAGTAGATTATTATTTTTTTCTTTTGTCATGTGCTGCTCCTTTTCTCATGTGTTTTTTCGACTGAAGAGGGAACACATGAAGCTAAAGGAAAAAGGTTCAGTATCAGTCTTTCCAAACCCCTTTTAATGTAAGTACTACATGTTGAAACCTTATTTAGCATTAACTGCAATGATGGCACATTTTCTACATCCATAATGCATAAAATAAGTGATTCATGTTGCATTTTTAAGCATATGCTGTAAGTACCATTTCATTTCATCTCTCTTTATTATTTTCCCTCCCTTTTACAGCCCCATGTACCTGCCAGACCCTAAAGATGGTTCACTATATGTTTTGTCTGAGTCTGATCAAGATGCCTTAAAGAAACTGCCATTTACTATACCACAGCTTGTTGCCTCTTCACCTTGCCGAAGCAGTGATGGGATACTTTATACTGGTGAGTCGCACCCACCTTATTGTCTAGGAAATTTGTGAAAACATATTGTGTAATAGTTTATTCTATTTTTCAATGTTGTTCATTTCTTGCACATTCTCTGCTGTTCAGTTATACTCCATATAATATTATATTAATGATTAATTTAATGCTAATGGCAATTGAGGATTGACAGATCATCAACATTACAAATAATCAAATGTTTGTTCCCTTGATACTCATTTTCTTGCTGAAAATGGTTCTAACATTTGTATCCATTTGTATTAACATTGTTGATTTTATTTTTAGTCTTGTGTGTAATTGATAAATGTTAATTATGGCATTTTCAATTTCTCTTTCAAAATTATTTGCAATGTGCTCATAATAGATACAATGCATACAGTGTGAAGTTCAAGATAATCTGACATTATCGTAAGTTTAGAGTATATCAACCATTTGCATTTTATGAGTTTGCCTTGTATTATTGCTGTTATCTAGGGATACAAAAACTGTGAATATAAATCATTTCTCTACATGATTAATTCTGCATATAACCCTCTTGTATACAGAAATTTACGAATTATTTGCTGTATTTAAAAAAACTGAAACTATTTTCTGTGGAAACATGAGCTATAGACTGAAGTGAAGCCAGATTTATATGTATATGAGGGTGAGTCTAATGAAAACCTGAAATTTGTTATAACAAATCAAAATTTCACACCATTATCCTGTAAGTTAGTAAGCATGGTACAAACAGCATGCAGAATGGCCTGTAGGTGGCAGCATAGTGCAGATGCACACATACCGTCACAGTGTCAGTATAAAGATGGCCGTCCCACTTGTGACTTTTACCAGGGAAGAACAGTGTTCTGTTATTCAGGTTTTGCTTAGTGAAGGTGTGAAACCTATTGAAATTCATTGACGAATGAAGGTTCAGTACGGTGATGCATGTTTGTCACAGCAGCAAGTCTACGAATGGAGTAGGAAGTTCACAAATGGTGTGACTTCAGTAGAAGATGCTCCTCATCCAGGTCAGGTACAACGAGTTGTGATTCCACAGAACATTGCAGCAGTTGAAGCCATAGTGAAGGAAAACCACCAAGTGACACTGAATGACATTGCAGCATGTTTACAGATTAGTCATGGGTCAGCACACCACATTGTGCATGATGTGCTCCAGTTTCACAAAGTGTCTGCAAGATGGGTGCCACGGCAGCTGACTCCTGAAATGAGAGAACAACGTGTTGATGCTTGTGAAGAACTATTTCGGCACTTTGAACAAGAAGGTGATGGCTTCCTTGCAAGAATTGTTAATGGGGACGAAACCTGGGTTCACTTCCACCAACCGGAAACAAAGAGAGCAAGCAAGGAATGACGCCATTCCTCATCACCAAAACCAAAGAAGTTTTGAACAGAACCATCAGCAGGGAAGGTTATGCGGACTCTCTTTTAGGACAAAAAAGGCGTATTTTTTGAGTGTTACATGCCTAGAGGGACCACTGTCACCAGTGCATCATATACAGATCTCCTAAAAAAACGTCTGCAGCCTGCAATCAAATCAAAGCAACGTGGTTTGCTGTCAGCATGTGCCCCACACTGCCCGTGCAACATTTGAAACAATCACAGACCTGCATTTTGAGTGTCTTCCTCATCCACCATACTCACCAGACCTTGCCCCAAGTGATTTCCATATGTTTGGACCACTCAGAGACGCAGTGGGAGGAAAGAAGTTCCGTTCTGATGAAGAGGTATGCCACGTGATGCATGAGTGGTTGCGCTGACTACTGAAAGAATTTTTTTCCAAAGGAATTTATGCACTTTGTAAGCACTGGAGGACTTCCATTGAGCGTGGGGGAGATTATGTTGAAAAGTGATACAGCTTTGTACCACTTCTGCACAATAAATAATATTTAAAAAAATATTTAAGGTTTTCATTTGACTCATCGTCGTATAATGAGCCATTTGTGTATGTTGTCATAATTTACGTGTTTTGTTCACAGGAAAGAAAGTGGACACCTGGTTTTCAGTTGATCCTAGGACAGGAGATAAACAGGAAGTTCTTAGCTATGACAAAGTTGATAAGACTTGTCCCATTTCTAATGCTGAATCTGTGCTCATTGGAAGAACAGGTTAGAAAACTGAAGGCCACACAGTTAATATGAATTATGTTTCATTCAAATGTAGCATCCTGTTTTTGTAATGCCAAAAGTATAATTTGTTTATGATATGCCAACAACAGTTGATGCCTACTAATTTTATTTTTATTTATTTATTTGTTTTTTTTTCTTCATTTCCAGAATACAACATTATGATGCTGGACAGTAAAAATAAAGGTCGTAGTTGGAATGTGACTTTTTTTGATTACTCAGCAAATCTGATGGAAGCTGAAACTCGGAATGATTATCGTAAGGAATAAGTATTGAAGTTATGTCATACATCATTAGCTTCTTTAGAATAGACTAGAAGATTATTCTTGCATTTGATGACTTTGTCCCTTTTTATTTATTGTGACGAACTGGACAGGGTTTGTTTCTTCTGTGAAAAAACTGTAAAAAAAGATATGAAAAGAAGGGGAGGCAAATGACTCACTTTGGTATTGCTCTGAGTACCAATTTTATTCACTTCTCTTTGTATATTTGAGTTCACCAACAGAATGAAATTTCTGTATAAAAATATTCCACATTAATTTGCTTCCTTTTTGATTTTAAGACATTGACCACTACATGTGCTTCCACTAATATATTTTAATGTGTTATCTATGTTGATGCACTGACAAAGCTAATGTAAGGGTTGCCCCTTTTTCTATTTTACATATGAACTTCACATCTTGATAGTTGTGCCAGTACCTTCCCTGGTTGTACAAAGCTCTTAAATAAATTGTGTATTTCTTTAATGTTACAAAAGTATAAATACAAAAACTCCAAAATAAAGCTACTTAAAAAATAAGTCATCAGAATCTGGTACCAAATTGGCTCTAAAATAATGACTTTTTCTTGTCTGTATTCATAGTTTTAGAGAAAATCATTGGCTTATTTTCAACCAAATCTGTATTAAGCCTGTTAGGTGCAGTGACAGAAGGCTGGCGAGGAGGGAGGGGAGGGGGGGGATGGAAAAAGAGAGAAGCAGGGAAGGGAAAAGACAGACAGGTGCATTGGCAGAGGATGGCACGCAATAAGGTTGGGGGGGACATGGACAGGGAGGAGGTAATCAGACAGAGGGGGGCAAAAACTGTTGGATGGAGAGAGTGGGGACAGTAGGTTACCATAGGTTGAAGCCAGGATAATTTTGGGAGTGGAGAATGTGTTGTGAGTATAACCCTCATCTGAACAGTTAAGAAAAGTTGATGGTGGAGGGGAGCATATAGGTAGCCTGAGTTGTGAAGCAGCCATTCAAATCAAGCATGTTATGTTCAGCTGCAAGTTTTGAAGGAAGGAAGATTGAGTTTAATCTTCCATCGACATTGAGGTCATTAGAGACAGAGCACAAGCTCGGATTGTGTCAAGGTTGGGGAAGGAAATTGGGCATACCCTTTCAAAGGAACCATCCTGGCATTTTCCTCGAGCAATTTAGGGAAATCACAGAAAATCTAGACCTGGATGGCCAGACACGAGTTTGAATTGTCATCCTCCCAAATGCGAGTCTGCTGTGCTAACCACTGTGCCACCTTGCTCAGTAGCTGCATGTTTTGCCACAGGTTGGTCTACCATTCTGTGGCCACAGTTTGGCAGTGAATGTTCATCCTGGTGGACAACTAGTTGGTAGTCATACCAATACAAAAAGCTGTGCAGTGATTGCAGCTGAGCTGATATACAACATGGCCACTTTTAAGGTGCCCCAGCCTCTGATGGGGTAGGATAAGCCTGCGATAGGGCTGGAGTAGGAAGTGCTGGCTGGGTGGAGTGGGTAGGTCTTGCACACCTAGATCTTGCAGATGGATATGATCCCTGTGGCAAGGGGTTGGGGTTGGGATTGGGAGTGGTGTAAGGATCGACTGGGGTGCTTGTGGAGTTTAGGTACGTGATGGAACATTATTTTACGAGTGATAGGACAGATCTTGAATGGTCCCTCATTTCAGGGTATGGTGATAGGTAATCAGAGGCATGATGAAATATGGGGTTCAGTAATTCCAGTGCAGGGTGGTATTGGGTTATGAATGGTACTGGGTGACAAAGGTTACATTCCTTTATAGCTGGATCTTGGGGGTGGTGGGAGGATTGGGGGTGTATGGGGAAATGGTGCTCATGATCTGTTTACTGACTAGGCCTGGGGGACAGGGTCTTTTTGTGAAGGCCTTGGTGAGACCTTCATCATACTGGGCAAGGGAGCTGAGAGGGATTATTTGGTGTAGAAGGGATGGCAGCTGGTGGGGTGGGGGGTGGAAGTGCTGTAACTACTCAGGTCACCTCACAGGAAGCTTCATCAACTGTACCAAAATGTTTTGCTTGGAGTTGTTCCTTCAAGTTTGGAAACAAATGAAGTCTGTCAGGCTCATACTGTATGGTGCGAGGGGAAGTATATCCCATCCATATTTGTCGAGCGTTTCTGTCACTGGTAGGGCAGTATGCAGTCTTGCATTATCAGTCAAAATAAGGACACCAGCTACAAGCCTTCCAGGCTTTCTTTGATGACTTTTCAGCTGCAAAACATTTTGCTGAAAGAGCAAAGTACTCTTATTTGTAGCTACGACACCATTCATGTCGTACACATAGATTGTCATCAGTTTCACTTTTCATTGTTGATGGTGGAATTTTTTCAGGCGTTGAGGTTGTTGAGGGTGGGAACTTTCCCATTATGATGACTGAAACTTCAGTTCTGGCTAAGAACCTCGTATCCAGGTTTCATTAAGTGCAACAGTCCTTTTCAGAGCCCTTTCTTTCGTTTGATAATGTTGGGGTTGTTCTTTGGTGATTCATCTTCATCTGCATGGATACTCTGCAAATCACACTTAAGTGTCTGGCAGAGGGCTCATCAAACAACTTCACAGTAATACTCTATTATTCCAGCCTCGAATAGTGCGCGGAAAGAAGGCACACCTATATCTTTCCATGCGAGCTCTGATTTCCCTTATTTTATTATAATGATTATTTATCTCTATGTAGGTCGGCATCAACAAATTATTTCCACTTTAGGAGGAGATAGTTGGTGATTAAAATTTCGCGAGAAGGTTCTGCCGCAACAATTAATGGTGTCCACCCCAAATCCTGTATCATGGCCATGACACTCTTCCCCCTATTTCACAATAATACAAAATGTGCTGCTATTCATTGAACTTTCTCATTGTACTCTGTTAATTCTATCTGTTAAGGATCCCAGACCGCACAGCAGTACTCCAGAAGAGGGCAGATGAGCGTAGTGTAGGCAGTCTCTTTAGTAGATCTGTTGCATCTTTTAAGTATTCTGCCAATAAAATGCAGTCTTTTAAAGTTTAACAGGTTCCTTTTAGCATTCACATGGATGACCACACACTTTTCGTTATTTAGGGTCAATTGCCAATTTTCATATCATTCAGGTATATTTTCTAAATGGTTCTGCAATTTGTTTTGATCTTCTGATGAGTTTACTAGACAGTAATCAACAGCTTCATTGCAAACAACCTAAAACGGCTGCTCAGATTGTCTCCTAAATCATTTATATAGATACAGAACTGCAGAGGGCCTATAACACTACCTTAGAGAACAGCAGTAATCACTTCTGTTTTACTCTATGACTTTCCATCAGTTACTATGAACTGTGACCTCTCTGTCAGGAAATCACAATCCAGTCACATAACTGAGGCGATATACCACAAGCATGCAATTTCAGTACAAGCCACTTCTGTGGTACAGTGTCAAAATGCATTTGGGAATCTAGAAACACAGAATCAATTTGAACTCCCTTGTCAATAGCACTCACCACTTCGTGTGTGTAAAGAACTAGTTATGTTTCACAGGAATGATGTTTTCTAAATCCATGTTGACTGTGTGTCAACAGACTGTTCTTTTCAAGGTAATATATAATGTTCAAACACAATATATGTTCCAGAATTCTGCTGCATATTGATGTTAATGATATAGGCCTGTAATTTAGTGGATTAATCCTACCACCTTTCTTGAATATTTATGTTACCTGTACAATTTTCCTGTCTTTGGGTACGGATCATTCGTTGAGCGAGTGGTTGTATATGATTGTTAAGTATGGAGCTATTGCGTCAGCATACTCTGAAAGGAACCTAATGCGTATACATCTGGATCAGAAGACTTGCTTTTGTTAAGTGATTTTAAGTTTCTTCACTACTCCAAGAATATCTAATTCTAAGTTACTCCTGTTGGCAGCTGTTCTTGATTCAAATTATAGAATATTTACTTCGTCTTCCTTGGTGAAGGAATTTTGAGAGGCCTATGTGTAGGAACTCTGCTTTCTCAGCACTGTCGTCGATAGTATTTCTATTGCTGTCATGAAGAGGAGGCATTGACTGTGTCTTGCTGCTAGCATACTTTACCTATGGCAGAATCTCTCTGGATTTTCTGCCAGGTGTCGAAATAAATTACAAAGTTTGTTTCTACTGTCCTTCTTTGACATTTAAATGCAATTCTAGATTGCTTAGTGACATCGGTAGAATAATGCTCAATCACTTCTTTCACTTTCACCTTTCTAGTTTTGAACAGTGGAAGTTCACTTTCAGGATTACAGCGATTGAACAACTGTTCCGGAATGGCAGTCATTTCACTACCACTATAAATCACTGCATTAACATCTTTATTTCCAATTTGAGCTTTAATTATTAGTTGTACTTCAGGAGGTAAATTCCTTTCGTCTTTTTGCATCAGCACTTCCTCAGTCGAATCATAAACAAGTCGGTTAACCTTCTTAATATCAGAAACTGGGCTTTTTGGTGGACTTACATCACCAACGTTTGTCTCCTCTTACTGTGACTACTTCCCTATTCTTTACTGGAAAAAAATTGCCATAGTCACTTGTGTACAATTGCATTATGTCATCATAATCCGCGGAAATATATACATTTGGTTTTACTTCACACTGTACACCGGCTTGTTTCAGTTAGTTGTGGATTATCATCATGGACTTTGAAACTTCCTGGCAGATCTGCGCACACTCCGCTGCAGAGTGAAAATCTCATTCTGGAATCATGGACTTTGCTTTCATTAGCTTTTGTATGAAATATTTGTAATAAACAATTACTCCATTTTCATCCTCACTTCATGTTACCTCAAGTGCTGGAACACCAATCTCATCATCCATCAAATTCCAAGCAGTAGTATCCCAATACATTAGTCGTGGCTCTTGACCTATGTGTTCTGCCTTGGGTACTGTTTCCTCCTTTCCTGTGTCATACATGAGTCTATTAAACTGGTTACTGGCAACTTTGCAACTTTTAGTGGGGTCAGGCATTATCCTCTTGGTTTCCCATTTCCACAGCTAGTCAGTTTAGTCATTTACCCGGTTTACATGGCCTAATCTCAATCTCAAGTTGTGGTTCGGTTCTACTTTGATCACTTGATGTTCCTGAATTCTGTTGCTCTCTCGCCACCTCCAGAGGGCTGCTTGAGGTGGAATAGTTTGGATTACATGGTTGAAACCATTTCAGTGGTCATCATTATTCCTCTAGTTACCATTTCTGTTATTATTATCATTATTATTATTTTGTTAGAACCAGTTATTGTACCAATTGTTATTTCGTGATGAGTTCCAATTTCCTCCATTTCGACCATTTTTCTGTCCCACATTCGGTTCTCTGTTAGTACTATTGTTCCCACTTTTCCCGTTTCCAATTCTCGGCTTGTCGATATTATTCTCCTATTGTCTGCTAAGCTTTTGTGCATCATCCTCACTGAATATGAAATCTATTTCACAGACGATTCCCTTAAAGGCCTGCACGTTATCTCCTCCTCTTCTTACCAATTACTGTTGATACCGTACCAGGAGTTTAGTTGTACATAGACGGATCAATTTTCCATCATTATACTGATTGTCTAGGCACAGAGTTTTCTTTACCATGTTCTTAAATGATTTTACTGCACTTTTCCCTTTCAAATTTTTGTATAACGTCGTCGGAAGCATATCATATTTGATCATATTCTGTATTTCAGGAGACCAGTATCATGAGAGAAATGAAGATTTAAACTCATCATAGGACTTGCAGGTTTGTACTATTCTTTGTATTGTTTCTGCAATACCATCGTCCATGTGTGCAGAAACGAAATCTAGGTATGTGATACGGGCCAATGTTATGGCAAGCCCACTTGAAATTGATTTATAAGTGTTCTGGATTGCAAGGAATTTCCATCCTCTTTATGATGTTGAAACTTTCTCACAGTGGAGAAGTGGTCATCGTGAAATTTCATTGTGACACCATATCATGTTTGTTCTACTATACCAATTCTCCCTCTTATCGACCTACATTATTTGCATCTGTCCACTGCACCTCCATCAGGTATTACAGACTTCCAATGTCCTCCAAACCTGTGTTACTACGTAGCAACGGTAAACAGTTATTTTCCTCAACTTGTGTTGTGCATACCGAATTGTCAGTCATTGGTGATGGTACGTGACCTTGGTATGTACTGGGAACTACAGGATCTGTATCCAGTATCGCCAATGCTATTGGACTAGGTACATCATGCACTGTTCTGTACAGCAACTTACTGCTGTCTGATTTATCTGTTGTGGTGCTGCATATTGATCTCTTAGACACTGGTCAGCGTAAGTCACACTTCACTTTGCACCTGACGTGTTGGTCCCTGTTGCTCTCCATGTAATTCTGTTTTTACCTGAGGCATCTTCTGTCTCTGCGCAACTGATGAATTCATGTGCTGCTTGCCAGTACTCATTGTGTGGATCAGAATGCTAGAGTTTTTGCACATTTTGTCACTTTTGGGTCTCTTTCTGCTCCTCACTCAGACCATCCAGAACCCTACTGGCAGCAACTTTTGTCATCTTTAGCTTTTCTGTTATAGTTCTGTAAACTGTAGTGAGAGACATTTTGACCTCATATGCAATTTCCTCAGACGTTTTTCATAAAGAACTTCATGGAAACAATTGGACCACTGTGATACTGTGCTACAGTCTGCTACATTATTCCCACAAAGTGTTGTAAATTTCTGTTGGTTTCTTTCCACATAGGGATTTGAGTCTGATGTAGGAACACTGGTCACTATGTGTGTTCCAACCTGACTCGCTTTCAGCTTCCATTTTAAAATTGAATTATTCATGATACAGCCACACAAACCAGAAAACACATATTCGACTGTCATGCCAAAAGTCTCACTCACAACTGACACAAATTTCAACTTGATCATGCCACTGTAATGGTCGTGCATGTACAGTGTGGAGGACTTTTGAGATGACCCTCAAATGACATGGATCCTTTCAGCAGTTAACCATGCCTCTCATGGGGTAGAATAAGTCTGTGACAGGACTGTAGGACTGGAGTAGGATGTGCTGATGGGTGAAGCAGACAGGTGTTGCACCTGGCTCTTCAACTGGGTTAAGAGCCATGTGGTCAGGGGCTAGGAGTGGGTGTGGCATAGGGGTGGACCAGGATATTGTATAGATTTTGTTGGTGGTGGAATGCTACTTTAGGAGGAGTGCGAAGGTTTGGAATAGGATGTTCCTCATTTCGTGTCACAATGGTGTATAGTCAAAGCCTTGGCAAAGGATATGGTTTATTTGTTCCTGTGCAGTATGCTACTGGGTGATGGGTGATAAAGAGACTGCTACTTTGCAGTTGGTTCTGCGAAGCAACTGGGGGGGGGGGGCGCTGCCTGCAGACTAGATTTAAGGGATAGTGCTTGTCTGTGAAAGCCTTTGTAAGACCATAAGCATGCTAGGCAAGAGAATTCTCATCACTGCAGACCTGCCGACCATGAATGGCCTGAATGTGTGGGAGTGTAAATTTGTTTGGAAGGGGTGACAGCTGCCAAAATGCGGGAACTGTTGATGGTTAGTGGCTAGAAGTATGGATGAGACAGTCATAGATGTGGCGGTCAACTTACAGAAAGGTGGAACATTGGGATGAGGAGGACCAAGGGAAGCAAATGGAAAAGATGACGATCAGGTTGTGGAGAAATGAAAATAGGGTGTCTTGGATCTGAGTTCAGATCATGACATTATCATCACTGAGCCAGAACCAGACAAGGGTTTTGGGAGGCCAGGAAAGTTTCCTCTAGATGTCCATAAACAGATTGGCATAGAAGGGTGCCATGCAGCTCCAACGGGTCCCACATGGTTTTTTTTGTCCCCTTAAAGGAGAAGTTGTTAAGTGTGGGTTTGTAATTAGTTAGATATAGTTGGAAGGAGGCTAGAGAGGTAGTGTTTGATAGCAGCTAGGCCATGGGCACAGGTGATGTTGATATAGAGGGAGGTGGAATAAACAGTGACAATTAGCTTTCCAGGTGGTAATGGAGTGGGAATGGTTGTGAGTTGGTGAAGAAAGTGGTTCATACGTTTTATGTAAGAGACAAGCTTATGGGCAGTTAGTTGGAGATGTTGGTTGACTACAGTGGAGATTCTTGCAGTGGGAGCATTATAACCATCTACAGTGGACTGTCCAGATATGTAGTCTTTATGGATTTTGGGAAGCATGTAGAAAGTGTGTGTGTTTATGTGTGTGTGTGGGGGGGGGGGGGGGGGGGATCGGTTCAGTGAATAGTTTCTGAAAAGGGCCTAAGGATTAGAGTAGGGATTGGAGTTGCACTAGTCTCCTGGGGCGGAATCACTGTGGTGAGGCATGTAGGTGAAACAGTCAAGAAAGTTGGCACATGCATGACTTAAAACTTTGCTGTGAAAGCATTTACACACTATATCAATTAAAATAATCAATTTTTGAAATTATAATACAAGTGAATAGCTATAAATGTACTCACCAAGTGGTGACAGGAGACAACACATATATAAGTTAAGGAAATGTGCAAGCTTTTGGAGCCAGTGACTCCTTCTTTTTCATATTAAATAGTTGTCAAACAATTATCATGAAAAATATATTATGAAAACTATGTGATTATTATAATATTATTACATAACAGACAGCTCACAATTGGCCCCTGGATGCCATATGATCGTCAACTCCACCTAGACGTGCACTTGAAAATGGCATTAAAAACTAAAACAGACTAACTTGTTGTGCAGATATCTCTCAGTGCAAGCAAATAAAGATTAAATTGCAGCTACTAGAAATGACTTCTTATAAAATGTCGTATTTTGACTTAGTCCATGCTGCAGGAAATAGTTATTCCCAAGTATGAAGTTGATTAATGTGAGCAGGAAGGATGTTCTAGATTTTGGATCAGAGGTGGGTGCGGGTTGAGGTGAGGGGAACAATGGTAGACAGAGAGGTGGCATCTGGTGACAAGCAAGGTGTGTGGTGGGAGTGGGTCAAGCACATACTTCAGATGATCAATAAAATGGTTGGTATCTTTAATATAGTAGGAGAGTTTTTGTACTAAAGGCTGCAGCTACTGATCAGTTTGCTTTGAAGTCAGCAACTATGGAATGGCCTGAGTGATTGGGTTTGTGGACCATAGGGAGAAGGTAAAAGGTGGGAACACGTGGTTTGGGTGGGGTAAGAAGTTCAGTGGATTGAGGTGCCTGAGATTTTAATTAGGCTATGACTTCCTAAAATCGTGCCCTGAAATGAGGTCTGTCTTAACATTTTTCCCACCACATCTAGAATAGCCGCCCCTCCCCCCTCATCCCCCACTGTTCCCCGCACTTCCTCCTCAATCTCCAAAATATCCAAGCCAGACACTACATTCCTTCTGCACCCATTTCCCTAACCTATGCGTCTTACTTCTGTGACTGTCCCCACTGTAAAACTTGCCCTTTGCACCCTCTGTCGCCAACTATACCAATCCTGTAACTGGCAAAACATATATCATCAAAGTGAGAGCCATGTGTGAAATGACACATCATATACCAGCTGTTATGTATACAATGTGTGGCCTTCTTCATTGGTGTGACTACCACCAAGTTATCAGTTAGGATGGATGGGCATAGGCAGAGGGTGTATGCTGGCAACACACACAATATCCTGTAGCAGAGCACACACTGCAGCATGAAATTGTGAGCTCCGTGCCTGTTTCTCCACACATGTTATCTGGATTCTTGCCTCAGATGCCAGTTTCTCAGAACTCTGCTGATGGGAATTGGCATTACAACATGTCCTTTATTCTTGCTACCCATCTGGCCCTAATTTAAGTTAATTTCTTTAGTTTCTGCATTTCTTCTCAGTAACTATTATTTCCTTCACTCCTTTTTAGTTTTTTATATCTTTCTATATCTCTACCACATATAATGCACTTAGCTTTTCACTATTATTAACTCTTTCACAATATTTTGTTAGTAATCTGTGTCTTGCTTATTACACTATGTTCCACATTTAAGCTCTCAGGTTTTCAAATCTCGTCCATTGCAGCCCCCAGCAGTCAGTCTTCCCTTCTCATCCTGTCCGGTAAGTCTTCTTTGGCTAGTGGATCTGGGTGACTTTTCCATAATTCTCCCCTTTTCCTAAACCTCACCAGTCCTTCTCCTTCATCCCTCTTCCTTCTCATTCAACCCCTGTGCCAAAAGGAGCCATTGCCTCTGAAAGCTTGCACATTTCCTTAACTTTTATATTTGTTGTCTCCTGTCCCCACTTGGTGAGTAGATTAGTTATCAATCCAGTTATATTACATTTACACACTGTGATATTTTAGCTTCTCCTGGGTATCTTTTTGTATTGCAGTCTTATTCATGTGGTTATCTGTAATGAACTGAGGCCTTTATGAGATGACTCCCCTAGTGTCAGAGTGTTTCCTGAGTAAATGTTTCTGGCCTCTTAAGCTAAGGCTTGACAATGTCATTGAAAATGCCAGAAGGAAACCTTTCCGTTTTAGCTCTGCTTAAAATTATATAGTGGAGTCTGTATATGGGTTTCTGGTGAGTAATTCTCTTACAAAAACCAGATTGTGAGCCAATTAAGAGATTTCACCCCTCTCCCCACCGTCCGCACCCCTAGAAAAGTAATACAGTATCCTGTTGTAGGCTACTGTCTCATTTTAAAAAAAAGGTGAGAAGTACAAATAAAGACTTCTACGTCTACCTATATTTACATACATATTCTACAAGCTGTTTTATGGTGTGTGGCAGAATGTAGCTTTTACCATTACTACATATTTTCTTTCGTGTTCCATTCACAAATAGAGAAAGGGAAAATGACTTTCTATATGCCTCCATATGAGCTCTAATTTCTCATTTTGTCTTTGTGGTCTGTATACAAAATGTACATCGGTGGCAGTTGAATCATTTTGCAGTCGGCTTCAAATGCCGGTTTTCTAAATTTTCTCAATAATGTTATTCAAAAAGAATGCTCTTCCCTCCAGGGATTTCCATTTCAGTTCCCAAAGCATTTCCACAATATTTGCGTGTTGATCAAACCTACCAGTAACAAATCTAGCAGCATCCTTCTGAATTGCTTCGATGTCTTCCTTTAATCCAACCTGGTGGAGTTCCCAAACACTCCAGCAGTACTGAAGAACAGGTTGCACAAGCGTTCTATGCACAGTATCCTTCACAGATAATCCACATTTTCCTAAAATTTTCCCAAGAAACTAAAGTCACCGTTTGCATTCCTGCGGGCAAGACTTTAGTTATATGTTACTTGCTTCTCTCTGTTTCATTTCAGGATTTTCAATACTTTATATGTAAATTTGTCATGAAATGGCCCACATGTTATTTCATGGATATCTGCAGGCTGTTTCAGATAATGTATTTTTCTCTCTAAGTTGGAAAGTAATATTTGAAAGAAATGTGTATTTGTGTAGGTGAATGTAAAAAATGTTACTCTTTCTGTGGATTTGTAAACATATTTTATTTAGTATTTTTGAGAAAAGTACAACAATGAGTTATAAATTTTTAAATAGAACATTATTTTTTGTATCCTGGTGCTGATGTATTTAAACTGTGTAAAAACCAGTTTAAATCAAATTTCTGTCAATTTTAGCAGGGAAGCTAGAAATGCTCAAAGCCCTAGGATTTGGATGCAGCATGCTATATGTAATTGACAATGTTCAGATGGATCATCTGATGGGGGAATATTCTTGTAAGTGTCTGTTAAAATGAGTTCCCTTTTTTTCTGAATGCGCAGCTCAATGCACCTTCTAAATGACCTATGGACAGGATATGAACAATGTAGGTAAAGACAGATTGCTACTTACCGTAAAGAAGACACATCAAGTTGCAGACAGGCACAATTAAAAGACATTCGCATATAGCTTTCAGCCACAGCCTTTGTCAGTGACACACACACACACACACACACACACACACACACACACACACACACACACACACATAAAAGCAAGGAAACGACCACCAACTCCAGCATCTCAGGGTGGAATGCAACATCACGTGGGATGCAAGAACAATTTGGAGGGGTTTGGGAAGGAGAAGGGATAGTAGTGTATGGGTGAGGAGAGAGACAAACACCATCTGGTGGAGATTGCAGGGACCATGCTGCCAATAGGTGCAGTGTCAGGAGGTTGTGGGGCAGGGAGCGAAGGAAAAAAGGAGCAAAAAAAGGGAGGAGTGGGGAAAGACAGGCGGATATGTTGACAGAGAATAGCAAATAAACAGAGTGGGAGATGAGAATGGGAGGAGATGATAGGACAGAGGGGGTGGAAACTGTTGGATGTAGGTTGTGGGGATAGTATGTTATTGTAGGTTGAGGCCAGGCTAATTATGTGAACAGAGAATGTGTTATAAGAATAAATCCCATCTGCACAATTCAGAGAAGCTGGTAGTGGAGGGAAGGATCCAGTAGCCATTGAAATCAAGTGTGTTATGTTCAGCTGCATGCTGTGCCACAGGGTAGTGTACCTTGCTCTTGGCCACAGTTTGGCAGTGGCCATCCATCCTGGTAGACAGCTGCTTGGTAATCGTGCCAATATAAAAAGCTGTGCAATAATTGCAGCACAGCTGGCAAATGACATGGCTGCTTTCACAGGTGGCCTGGCCCCTGATGGGGGTAGGATAAATCTGTGACAGGACTGGAATAGGAAGTGCTGGGTGGGTGGATTGGGCAGGTTTTGCACCTGGGTCTTCCACACGGATATGATCCTTGTGGCTAGAGGTTGGGATTGGGAGTAGCATATGGATGTACTAGGATGTTGTGGAGAGAATTGGTGGGTGCCAGAACACCACTTTGGGGGTAGGAGGATTGGGGCGGGGGGAGGTATCTCAGTTAGGCTGTCCCTCGTTTCAGGGCATGATGGTAAGTAATCAAAGCCCTGGTGAAAGAAGTGGTTCAGTTGTTCCAGTCCACGGTGACACTAGGTGATGAAGGGGAGACTCCTTTGTGGCTGGTTCTTGGGTGTTGTGGAAGGATTGGGGGTATGAGGGGAAATGGCACAGGAGGTTTGTTTGTGGACTAGCTCTGGAGGATAGTGCCTGTCTGTGAAGGCCTTGGTGAGACCCTCAGCATACTGAGTAAAGGAATTTTTGTCACTGCAGTTACAGCATTCCCGGATTGCCAGGCTATATTTGAGTCTTTCTTCTTTCTTCTTTCTTCTTCTTCTTCTTCTTCTTCTTCTTCTTCTTCTTTTTTGCGTGACAGGGATGACAGCTGCCAAATGCTGGTACTGTTGGTGGGTTTAATGCAGACAGAGGAGCAGATGGAGCCGTCAGAGAGGAGGAGGTCAACATGCCGGATTGAGGAGGACCACATGAAGTGGATGTGAGAGAAGGTGTTGAGGTTGTGAAGGAATGAAGATAGGGTTTCTTGGCCCTGACTCCAGACTGTGAAGATATCATCAATGAACTTGAACAAGACTAGAGGTTTGGTGTTGTGGGAGACTAGGAAGACTCCTTTAGATGGCCATAAAAACATTGGCATAAAAGGATGCCATGCAGGTGCCCATGGCTGTGCCGTGGATTTGTTTATGTACCTTCCGTTCAAATGAGAAGTAGTTGCGAGTTAGGAATGAGGTAGTGGGTTTGGAGTCTGAAGGACATTGGAAAAGGTAGTATTGAATAGCAGTAAGACCATAGGCTGAATGGATGTTGCTGTGTAGGGAGATGGTGTCGACAGTGATGAGTAGGGATCCAGGAGATAAAGGGGTGGGGTGGTGAAGAGTCGGTGAAGGAAGTGGTTGATGTCTTTGACGTGCGAGGCTAGATTACAGGCAATTGGTTGGGGAGGTGTTGGTCAATGAGGGCTTAAATTCTTTCAGTGAGGGTGCAATAACCAATGACAATGGGGCATCCTGGATTGTTGGATTTGTGTATTTTGGGGAACATGTAGAAGGTGGGTGTCCTAGGGGTGAGGAGGGAAATGGATTCAGGTGAGATGTTCTGGAAAAGGCCTAAGGCTTTAAGCAGGGATGGAGTTTGTGTTGGACTTCTGGGATGGGATCACTCTGGGAGACTTCATGGGGGGAGGAGTCATATAATTGGCAGAGGCCTTCTGCCAGGTAGCCATTGTAATTCATAATAGCAATGGAACCTATGTCTGCAGGTAGGATGATGACCTCAGGATTTCTTTTGAGGTTATGTATGGCAGTTCTTTCTTCTACTGAAAGGTTGGTGTTCAGAGGAAGGGACGTGGAGAGGGATGGTGAGGCTAAGTAGGAGATAAGGAATTCCTGGAAGATGACCAGCAGGTGGTTAGGTGGGAGGGGTGGAGGATCACTGTTGATGGTGGTATGAACTGGAAGAGGCAGGGTTCAATGTTGGAATTAGGATGGTTTTGGTTGGAGGGATTGGCGGCAAAGAATGCTTGCATTGCAGAGATCAGGAGCAGGAGAGTAGGTCTTTGACAAGTCTAGCGTGGTTAAATTTGGGTGTAGGGTGAAAGGTGAGGCCTTTGGATAGGACTAAAACTTCTGTGAAACTGAGGGTTTTGATGGAAAGGCTAACAATAATGTTACGGGAATGTTTTGGCTCTGAATTTGGATTTGGTGGAGGGTTGGTAGGGAGTTTTGGGGGATGTGCCAAGTTGAAAAGGTCAGCTAGGCAGGGTTTAGCTGCTATGAGGGGTGGATGAGGAGAGACACTGTGAGTACAATAGGGTTTGGATAGTGGTGGCCCAAGGTGGCAATAGGATGTCAGCAGGTTGGATAACTTATGGAGATGGTTTCTGGAAAGCTCCATCAGGTGCTGGACAAGATAGTCAGCCATTCTGTGGACTCTCCAGGTTCTGTGTGCCCACTTGAATTACATGCGGGTATGCTTAATTTTTAGGTATTAAATAGTGTAGTTTTTCCTTAGAATATCTCCACCAGGCACATTGTTGTAATTTTGGTTTGGAAAGAATGTATCTTCTGTTTTTTCCAACACTGTGTATTGTCATTCTTATTGGCTGTTCATTGTGGTGTTGTTGCAATTGTGGCTTTGGTGGTGGCGGTGGTGATGATGACAGTGGTGGAGTCGGTGACACCAGCGGTGGCAGTAGCAGTTACAGATGACAGATGAGGCAGATACATGTTGTGAACAAATTGCCTCCCCTTTTCTCAATCTTCTGACATTTTCTTACAGTCCAGTGGAAAAATATCCGTATTGAGAGTGTGAGAAACATCACACTCACAATGTTGCCACCCATTTGTCTGTTTGATGACCCTGTGCAGATTGATATGTGTGCATACTAGTGAAATATTTTAACTAAACCACCAGACATTAATATCATTTCTTACATAGCTCTCTCTCTCTAATTTCAGCATACGTTCATTTTGTGGCGAGTTCTTCAGGGCGAGCACTAAGTATTGACAGACATGTGGGATCACCACTGTGGCAGCATGACTATGGTTCACCTGTAATAGCTATGTATATTTTAGAAGAAAGTGGCCTGGTTGCTGTTCCATTCACAAGTATTGCAGAGGAAACATTAGACCACCTTGTACTGCAGTTTGAAACTGATCCCACATCCATCAGCACTTTAAAGTTATAGTATGTATTTTACACTTTGTTATGTATCACACTTACACATTCAATAAACAAAAATATTAATTCTAAATTATAGTTAATTAAGATTGCAGTGGATTTTGCATGCATTCAAGAAGAAGAATAGTCAGTGATTGCTTTTATAAAAATAATAATATATGTAGTATATATTATTTCATGTCTGTAATACAAATAAGATGGAGAAAGTCAGTGCTATTTCAACTGGGAAGTAATTGAAACATAAAATGTGCAAATCAAACAGAAAAATCCAAGCTTACTGCTAACTCAATTCCCTACTTTATTTTATGCATTGTCAGTAACAGAGACATCTGTAATTAACTCCTTGAAATCACAAAGGGGAGGGGGACTGGAGCAGTGTTAGTCAAGTCACCTGCATAGGTCTTCCCCCTCTGCCCTCCACTATCAATTTTTTGCCATACAAGGGCCTTTAGCAGTCTTTATTAACATGGATAGAGGAACCTAGAGCATATGAAATCCAGACGTGAAAACTTCCCCAGCTACATATATACTCCACAAGTCACCATACGGTGTGTGATGGGGGCTACCTTATACCACTAGTAGCCTTTCCCTTTCATGTTCCACTTGCAGATAGAGTGAGAGAAAAATGACTATCTATATGCCTTCCTTTGAACCCTAAGTACTCATATCTTGTCTTTGCAGTTCATATGCTGAATGCGTGCTTGTGGCAGTAGAATCCTTCTGCAATCAGCTGCAAAAACTAATTCTGTAATTGTATTAAAAGTGTTTCATGAAAAGAATGGTGTCTTCCCTCCAGAAACTACCATTTCAGTTTGCAAAGCATCTCCATAATACTTGCCTGTTGTTCGTACCTGCCAATAGCAAACCTGGCAACATGCTTCCGAATTTCTTTTATGTCTTCCTTTAATTCAACTTGGTGGGAGTCCCAGCCATTCAAGTAGTACTCAAAAATGGGTTGCACTAATGTTATGTTCCCAATCATCTTTATAGATAAGCTACACTTTCCTAAAATCTTACATGCTCTTGCCATTTCATATTGCTTTGCAACATTACGCTGAAATATTTAATCGTTGTAAGTGTCTTTAAAGTCAGTACCGCCATTAGACTTGTTTATTTACAGTGTTAATGTGTAAAAATAACACTGTAAATAAATAAGTCTGATGGCGGTACTGACTTTAAAAAAATATATTATGATTGTGGTCCCGCATTATGAAAAAAATTATTATACATTGTAAGTGTGTTAAGCAGTGCACCACCAGTACTCTATTTGAACATTATAGAGTTGTCAAAGCTGTAGCTTTTATTAATGTTTTCCCAGAGGCAGTCAATTTATTAGAAACGAAGTGTTTTATTCCACACTATTGTCTAGTTTCAACTTTTCACTGAATTTCAAGTGCACAGTTTCATCTTCTTGCACGTACAACATTATGCCTTAATAAAGAACCAAACATGAGATAATACATTACTGATACTCAAGAAAATTTGCATCCCAAAAACCATGCTGAAAAGCTTAATATCAGGTTTGGGGCCTACTTCATTGTGAATCTGGACATATGGATGTGTACTTTAAGCCGAATTTTGCATTTTAGTATGGTTTACAAAATTCCAATGCTCTAGGACTATCCTATTTGTTTTATGACATCATGTAAAATCTCTTAATACTACATATATATGAACATACTGGCTTCTTATGTCATCGTAGTTGCCCACATGCAGTAACGCCTGTTTTCTGGCACACTCTGGCAACTGCTGAAACGAAGCTATTTCTAACAGGTCATGGGAAAATATTGCGAATAGTGCTTTGAAAAGCATTAGTTTCCAAGTAAATTCCCTTTTTGCAAGGTGAATTATGTTACATGTGTGGATGTGCAGTATATTTCTTAAATCACAGAGCATTTGACTCTCTTTTAAAACTACACATGCTGGAACTAGCCAGTGAGAACAGTTTCGAGCCCATAGACCAGACATTAATGTCATTGTTTAAAATTTTACTGACATGTTTGTGTGGTGTAACTGAAAGTAAAACACATGAAAGAAAGACCAGTATTATATGTGAATGTTTTAACTTTTCTTGTTGCTACACTATGTACATTAATTTAAACTGTTAACTTTTCCTATTTGTGTGTTCACACTACTTAACAGTGATGTTGCTGTTGGCTGACAATATCACATCTCCTATGCTCTGGATATGTACTGTCACTGGCTGGCAAGATCACGTGATTTGAGCTACGATTGGCTTACAAAAGCGCATTTCAATCTCGATTTCAATGCTTTGGAATCTAATGTGCTGTATTGAATGTATACTTCCATAATATGAACACGAAAATATGCAGTGTATCATAATATGAAAATATGCAGCATAAATGTTGCTGCACATTACAGATTCTGCCCCCCCCCCCCTTTTTTTTTCCTCTCTCTCTCTCTCTCTCTCTCTCTCTCTCTCTCTCTCTCTCTCTCTCTCTCTCTCAAGTGTATAAAATCTTTACCATTCAAAGTACTGATTTTCAACTCCAAGGGACCCACTGTCACTTATTATGGAAAAAGTCTATTTTGATTGGGGGGAGTGTGTTTGTAACTGGGAAATCCGGGAAAAATCAAGGAACTTTTTTTTTTCTTTGTCTGCATACACACCCTGAATATATTTCCATTGCATGTGGGTTGTTAAACTAGCTGCTCAAGACAGTCTTCATAAAATGTGTTGAGAACCTACAGGGCTGTCTGCCTCTACCACGTGCAGTGAATCAATAAATATCCCGTTCTGTATGGGGGCACGTTACAGTCACCTCCTACTAATATTACATGATAAGGGTACCTCTGCACTTCTGAGTGTAGACTTTCTTTAAGTGATTCTACAACTTTTATGATGGAATCAGATGGCTAGTAAAAACGTCCTATGACTAACTTGAGTTCATCTAGGCCAGCTAATTGTGTCCAGATGGCATGGCAGACAGACTCAATTTCGACGTTGATTGACAACATTTTTGTTGATTGCAGTGAGCACTCTGCATCCTTGATGTCTAAGCTGTCTTTATTATATATGTTCCATGCCCCGTTAAATATTTTGGAGCTTTGTGCTTTCCCAGTAAATTCAGGAAATTTGTTATGAATGCCTCTACAATTTACTGTTAAATTTCTTATGCTCAAAGCGTCTTTATTTTGTGTGATCTGATATTGCTCACTGCATGTCGACTAGTGAGAGTTTATCACAGGACCTCAATCAATTGCCTAGTCTAAAAAAAAACGCCATGTGCCCTCCACAAGTACTCTGCTACCTGAGTAGCTGCTTCCTCTTTGTAGTGCCCTCCTCACTTACAAGGAGGATCCTACAATTTCCCAACTCATGACACAGGTTCAAATATCTGCAACCAAAACCATCACAGAATCAACAGAGCCTCTGGTTGAATTTCTCCACTTGGCTTCAAACCAAAGGACCCCAATCAATTGTGCGTCAGATATTGCAAATTGTGACCTCTGCTGAAGTGGCCGAGCGGTTCTAGGCGCTGCAGTCTGGAACCGCGCAACCACTACGGTCGCAGGTTCGAATCCTGCCTCGGGCATGGATGTGTGTGACATCCTTAGGTTAGTTAGGTTTAAGTGGTTCTAAGTTCTAGGGGACTGATGACCTCAGAAGTTAAGTCCCATAGTGCTCAGAGCCATTTCAACCCATGACAGAGGCCAGCAGTTGTCACCATTTCCATAAGCCACCTGTGGGGACTGAGGATGGCTTCAGAAACCAAGCAACAGATGTCATTGGTGCCAACAAGAGCCGCAACTTGAAGATGACTGTGCATTGCATCCCCAATTGCCACAGGCAGAGCCTCCTCCACATCTCAGATGATGCTGCCCAACAGACATTCTGAGTGCACATTGAACTTCTTTCCAGCCGTTAATACTATTTTCCTAATGGCTCCCCATATTGAACTTCTACTTTTTGAGTGACACAAATGCTTTACAACCAGCCACTCACCCTGCAGTGAGTGCAGTTGCCTCACATCTGATACACTGGAAGGTTCATTGCCATTGGAGCCCCCATGCAAAACAAGGCAAAATTGAAGTATCCCATGTGACATGCCAGTTCATCAGCACCACTACACATTGAGGCAAACAGTTGACCACAGCCAACACATCTTCATCTGTTTGCGAACTTTGGCCACCCCCACACAGCAAGCACACCCCCTTTCCATTCTATTGCTAAAATTAAAATCAAAGCAAAAAGTGTGAAAAAGGATAAAAATTACCCTGTGCCTGTTAAGCAAGGATTTGCACTATCGAACTTGTTAAAAACACAAACACGAGCTACTAGAGAACACCAAGTCTGTCACTGACACTAGTTCACTGCACACTGGCAGGCACAAACAAAGGTTATACTGTCCTTGTAGTTCATGAATAGAGGCTGACATCTGACAAGGAAATGTACCTAGGAGACAGCAGATGGTGCTATGATACATTACAAAAACTAAAAGTTACAAAAAGAATGAGAATAACAACAACAACAAATGATTCATGTTGTCTTTTACTTCATATACGATACATATACTGTCCTAATTCCATCCTCTAAAAACTATTCCATACACGCTCCGAAACATTGCCTCATTCTGCCCACATGTTCATTCTGTTCCCACTATTGAGCATATCACTCAGGTCTAACATTAGGCTCTTATACATTTTGCTCTTTCTTTTTTTTCCTATCATTCATTGCATTTCATTTGTCTTTCTGCTGTCCTTCATCTGTATGCCTCTGCATTTCACCCTGTATAGTTAACTCTCCTCTATTGCATTTCTACTTCATATTTGTGTATACATTCCTCCTCCTGTTCATTTCCTCTTGATGATCAGTCAGTGCAGCGTTTTACAGATTATTTCTTCTCTTACTCCAGCACTCAGTTTTTTTCCTCACTTAGCCTCCCTTTGAACTTTTTAATCTTTGCCGGCCATTTTCATCTCCTGACATCATTTTGATCATGCTGCTTTGTTATCAACATTCGTATTAAATGCATTTTACATCCTTATTATTGCTCATTGACTGTAAATTTTGGCATCTGCTTGATATTGAATAGTTCATTATTTGTTTCTGTGTCATCGATGTTTTCTCTATTATCATATGTAATTAATTTGCCTATTTGTTTTGGCATCACACAACTGCACATCGTAGATAAGCATACATTGGTGTACTGTGTCAGTATTCCTTGCTGTTACTGCTATATCCCTTGTGTCACAATTTCTTTTCCTCAACCTTGTTTCCCCTTTTCACATCTCTCTATTTACATCTTTTGCTTGATGGTATTTCCTAAACTTTCATGAATTAACTGGAAGGTAGAATGCAACTCTTGTGACTGGGAAATTGTCATGATCTCTAATTACTGCATCACTCATTTGCCCCAAATTATCACTGGCTACTCTTGAATACCAGCATGGTGATTTTGAAAGCCTGCCAGAGGGCATGGAACATGATGATGGCCACCAGATGGCTCTGCTACATCTGCGAGCTCTGGTATTGCCTCTGCACCACTGACCTCACAGTTGACACAGGACCATGTGCCCTTTGCCATCAGATTAGTGCTTGCAGCTACACTACAAAGCTAGATGCACTGCTGCTCTGCCCCCTGTTTTGTACTTTCTGTGCTCACGTATCATTCTCCTCGTGGTTTACTCATTTGGACTTTGTTATTCTGTTGTGCCATCTCCATTGTAAGTTTTCCTCTTGTTGTTGTCCTTCTGTTCACACTCAAAAAAATGTTGTTGACAGCCTATGGCTGGTCAGACAGTCTCTGTGGGTTTTTTGAGTTGTTCCCAAACTTTGTGAGATTCTAGCCACAATAATTGGCACTAGGTAAAAGGGTAACACTATCCCATGGATGAAAAACTCATGCATCTCACAGAACAACAGCAGCAACAGCTCCTCCTACAGCGGCAATTGCAATAGCACCATCAAACTGAGTTTCTCCAACAGCTAACAGCTTTTGAAGACTCAGCTGCAGGTTTAGGATTTGCACCCAATACAGGCAGCAATCCACCCATGTTTCTGCCTTTTAACAATTTAAACATGTATTTACAGTGACCGCAACAGCTTTTCATTGCCTTTTGGGTCTGTGAAGATCCTCTTCAATGCTTATTTTTCCTTTCGTGGGCTTCCACAGACATTTTTCTTGCTGAAGACATTGGCTTCTCTCTCAAACCCAGTCACACTCACATGCGAGAAGATTAGCACATTGCTTTTGAATTATTATTCACAACAATTCCATGGGTCACATTGTGACTTGAATTTTGTCTATATCACAAGCAACCTGCTCATGCTTATCACTCCTAGGTGACCAATTTACAAAGGCTGAGCAATTTCACTTGTGCGGATGCATCATACAAAATCTCTTATACTTATTCTTTAATTCAAGACATAGAGATCCAATTGCATTGCAGGCCTCAAACTGGACAGCCCTTGGACAGTGTTTTGAAAATTGCACGCCCTTTCAGAATCACAGCAAATGAGCACCTCATAACTCAACCACAAGTACCAACAGCCCAGCTGCCACAGCATTCTCTGGGGGGTGTGGGGCCAAATAATCAGTAACCTCTTCCCAGATGGTGACGTCATAATTTGTCAATTTCTAAAGTTTTAAGGACCTCTGAACAGCCAGTCACATCCCATTGGCGTGGGCACAGGGTCTTCCATCATTTCCAAATGTCTTCTGCACTTTCCAGATCACTATGTGCACTGCACTCATTGTGAAAAAGATGGGTAGCTCTGAATTGTCTGCTGTAAAACGGACTGTTGATTCCCATTCCCCGCATGCATCGAGGGATAGTGCATGAACTTCAGGCAGTTGTTCCCCGGGGCGGTCCTTTCACTACGAAGTTGTTTATCAGTCTCAGAGTTGTGAGCATAGATGTTTGTTTCTAGGTGGACATAGGAGTACCATTTCACTGGTGAACCTCCAAATGTATGCTCATCTGGGTTCCTTTGAATTGGCCCCACCATCCTGCATGTTGGTTGCGTATTGTGACAGTTCAATTCTCCTCGGTGGTCAGTTCACAATTGCTACCACTTACCCAAAGGTCACACTGTTGATATTGCTGTTTGTCGTCGATAGTCACTTGGCCAAAACATTTTTGATCTGGATGCCTTCTTGTTGTTTGCATTCCATATCACTGATGAGGTTTAGTTCATTTCTGATACTTTTCCATTCCAGGAGCTTGATGACCTTTGTGCTACTTGTGCACCTATATTCAAACCTAGCCTGAGATACGCCACAGATTTTCAAGCTGTTATCTCTGTGCGTCCAGACACAGTGTCTCATTTCCGCCAGGCCCAACGCATTCCAATCTCCTTAAGGACGCTTGTCAGGCAGGAACTTGATAGCCTCCATGAGGCTGGAGAGTGATTGAATCTCTCAAAACCAGCACTTTGGCCACATTTTTGGCAGTGGTCAAGAAACCCAATGGTTCCCTTTAGCTATGCAGACATCAAATTGACAGTCAATGCCTAGGCTCAAGTGGAAACTTACTTCCTACTATGTCCAAGAGGACCTCCTCACAAAGCTAGTAGGAGGTGAATACTTTTCCAAGATAGACCTTCCCGATGCGTACTTCCAGATCCTGCTGGATGAGAAACCACAAAGCATTTTGGTTATCAGCTCTCTCTTGAGCTTATATAAATACAGGGTTATTACAAATGATTGAAGCGATTTCACAGCTCTACAATAACTTTATTATTTGAGATATTTTCACAATGCTTTGCACACATACAAAAACTCAAAAAGTTTTTTTAGGCATTCACAAATGTTCGAGATGTGCCCATTTAGTGATTCGGCAGACATCAAGCCGATAATCAAGTTCCTCCCACACTCGGTGCAGCATGTCCCCATCAATGAGTTCGAAAGCATCGTTGATGCGAGCTCACAGTTCTGGCACATTTCTTGGTAGAGGAGGTTTAAACACTGAATCTTTCACATAACCCTACAGAAAGAAATCACATGGGGTTAAGTCGGGAGAGCGTGGAGGCCATGACATGAATTGCTGATCATGATCTCCACCACGACCGATCCATCGGTTTTCCAATCTCCTGTTTAAGAAATGCCGAACAGCATGATGGAAGTGCGGGTGGAGCACCATCCTGTTGAATGATGAAGTCGGCGCTGTCGGTCTCCAGTTGTGGCATGAGCCAATTTTCCAGCATGTCCAGATACTCGTGTCCTGTAACATTTTTTTCGCAGAAGAAAAAGGGGCCGTAAACTTTAAACCGTGAAATTGCACAAAACACGTTAACTTTTGGTGAATTGTGAATTTGCTGCACGAATGCGTGAGGATTCTCTACCGCCCAGATTCGCACATTGTGTCTGTTCACTTCACCATTAAGAAAAAATGTTGCTTCATCACTGACAACAAGTTTCGCGCTGAACGCATCCTCTTCCATGAGCTGTTGCAACCGCGCCGAAAATTCAAAGCGTTTGACTTTGTCATCGGGTGTCAGGGCTTGTAGCAATTGTAAACGGTAAGGCTTCTGCTTTAGCCTTTTCCGTAAGATTTTCCAAACCGTCGGCTGTGGTACGTTTAGCTCCCTGCTTGCTTTATTCGTCGACTTCCACGGGCTACACGTGAAACTTGCCCGCACGCGTTCAACCGTTTCCTCGCTCACTGCAGGCCAACCCGTTGATTTCCCCATACAGAGGCATCCAGAAGCTTTAAACTGCGCATACCATCGCCGAATGGAGTTAGCAGTTGGTGGATCTTTGTTGAACTTCGTCCTGAAGTGTCGTTGCACTGTTATGACTGACTGATGTGAGTGCATTTCAAGCACGACATACTCTTTCTCGGCTCCTGTCGTCATTTTGTCTCACTGCGCTCTCGAGCGCTCTGGCGGCAAAAACCTGAAGTGCAGCTTCAGCCGAACAAAACTTTATGAGTTTTTCTACGTATCTGTAGTGTGTCGTGACCATATGTCAATGAATGGAGCTACAGTGAATTTATGAAATCGCTTCAATCATTTGTAATAGCCCTGTATAAGCACTAGTGTGTCGGGATCTCTTCCGCTTGGGTGATCTTCCTGAGATACCTGGAACAGTTAATTATGTCCATCCCTTCTTGCACTATCTGTCATGATAACTTAATTGTCACATATATTATGTGTCAGGATAACATGTGCAACCTTTGTACCCTATTTATTATGTTGTGTGACACAGGGCTCATGTGCTGCTACACAAATGCCAGTTCTTTCAGGAGCAAGTGGAAGACCTCAGACACTTGCTCAACAATGAAGGGATCCAGCCCACTGACTGCAACATCGCAGCCATTGACACTCTACCAAAAACCTACAGAAGATGCAGGCTTTTTTTGGGAAAAGCAAATTATTGTTCTAAGTTTCTCGCACAAGTGGCCCGTATTATGCATCCAATAAAACAGGTGTGGCAGAGAGGCATTCAGTAGAGGTGGATGGCTGCCTGTGAGCATGCTTTCTCAAAGTTGAAGCGTATGCTATGCATGGCATCTAGCCTTAAGCCCTTTTCCCTATCACATCCTCTGGTTTTGGCCATAGATGCCATGTCATGTCATATTGCACTGATGCAGTGCTGGCGCATAGGAACAACATGTATTGAGCAGCCAGTTGCCTGTGCATCAAAGATGCTGACACTAGCTCAAAAGAACTATTTGCAGATAGAAAAAGAAGATTTAGCAATTATCTTTGCAATTTAGATGTTCCATGTTTACCTATTTGCAGCTAAGTTTACACTCATTACAGGTCACCTACCACAATTCGTGCTTTCAGACTGTGCTCCTGCCTTTCAGAGCAGACACCAAGATGCCTCCACCGCTGGGCACTTTTTCTCAGCCACTACCATTACGCCATTAAATGCAAGCCCTCAGCATAACATGCAAATGCAGACATTCTCTCTCACCTACCCACAGGACCAGGCACAGCCTTTGACCAGCAGGAATTCTCATGTTTGGATAGTTGCCCTCGAATTGTTGCTGCCATGTTCCACAACCCTATCTTATGGCACATGATGCACTACATACTTCATGAGTGCCCCATATACTTTCTGAAGAACACCAATCTGGAGTTCTAGGCTTGAGGTCATGTCTCCCAATGTCTGTCAGTCATCACCAATGTTCTCCTGCTTCATACTGAGGCAGATACTCACCATGTCACCATACTAATCACCCTGTGACTTCGTGTTTGACAACTTCTCCATCTTTGGCATTGAGGTGTGTCACAGACTAAAGTCCTTATGCAGCAACAAGCATACTGGCCAGGTCTGGACAAGAACATAGAAGCCATGGTGAGCAGCTATTCCGCTTATACCCAGCATCAGGCCACTCCATCTCAATCTTTTGCCACCTGATCCAGCCCCATTGCCCATGGGACTTTTTTAATTTGGATTTTGTGAGTCCCTTTCTGGGTTCTCTGTAGCTCATTGTCTTGGATGCTTACTTTAACTACCCGTTTGTGGTCAGCAGGCATGCACCACAACAGTCATCACACTTAATGCACTCAACTAGATTCTCACCATCGAAGGGCTTCCCCAAACCATCATGTCGAATAGTGGCTCCAGTTCACGGCAGTGGCTTTCGAACATTTCTGTGCCTCAAACAGCAACAAACACTTATTCAGTCCACCGCTTCTGTCTCATCTTGCAATGGTGAAGCAGAGTATATGGTGTGTTAAGAGCTGTGGGAACCACCACCACAGCTGCAGTCATAATGTTCTTGAGCATATACAGGACCATTTATGTCCACAAATGTAACCCAGTGGAACTCCTCTATAGGTGGCAACTGTGTACGCTCCTTGATCTAGCCCCACAGTTCTGGGAACCCTGGAGTAGTGCCAGCTAACTCTGTCCACACATGCCGACAGCACCATTGTCAGACCTAGAAAGCTCATCTTTGCTGTTCTACGACCGTATGGATATAACTTGCAGTATAGAACACCACCTGCAGGTCCCATGAACATGGGCATTGAGGTGGAGATCTCACTGCAGCCTCTGCAACCTCAACCAATGTCATCCACATTGCCATGTCCCAACCAGGATGCCCCTGGTTTCTTCCACCAGTCAGCAGGCTTCAGTGCCGGGACACCAAGCATTCCACCAGTTCACCTTCCAAAGCATCGTCCAGGATGCTTCCAGACTACACACCCACGTTCTGTTGTAGAGGCTACTTTGTGTACCACTGTCAGTTTCTCCTGTTACAGTCATGAATAGTTTGCAGGAAGAATGATTGTGGTAAACCTGCATGTGGGCACAAATCTCTCTAATTTTATCTTCATGGTCATTTCATTAAATACAGTAGGAGAAAGCATTACATTTGTTGACTCATATAGGGAAGTATGTTCTTGGAACTCGAAGAATAAACCACACCATGATGCCGACTGCCTCTCCTGCAGCATGTGCCTCTGTAGTTGGTTGCTCACTTCGTGATGCTTTCAAGTTTACTTCATGATCTTGTACTGAAATGTGCTGCTCTTGTTTGAATCTTCTCTATTTCCCCTATCATCCTATATGTACAGGTCCCATACTGATGATGAATATTCAAGTATTGGTTGAGTGAGGGTTTCATAAGTTATCTTTGTTGTTCAGAGATTATATTTCCTGCAGATGCTTCCAATGAATCTCAGTGTTGCATCTGCCAAATTCTGCAATCAACTTTGTGTGGTCATGCCACTTTAAATGTAATCTGCATCTCTTCTAGATATTTTATGAAAGTAACTGCTTCCAGTGATTGTTCTGCAATTGGGCGGTCTCTGGGTTCTTTTTTTTCCAATCTTTGTCAAGATTCCAGTCACAGTAATTGCATACTTCATTCTTTCTCATTGCTTAAAAGCATATATGTACCTACTTTTTACTTTACTTTCTTATTAACTTGTACCGGTAAAGTGTACAGATTCAATAATGTCTTCTGCGTTCAAAAACTAAAATGCAGTAGTCATGTCAAATCTGTTCATTTTTATAAAAACTAACTCTGACATGATCAACTTTCATAAAGAGTAGATTGTTACAGTCCAGTGTCTGCGAACAAGCATCTTGTAAACAGCAAAACTGGTTAGCTGTTCAAATGTAACTGTTGTGTGCATCTATGGAAAGTGGTTGGAGGGCAGTGAAACCACAAGTAGGTGACAAAGTGTTGGATGTCCATATCTTATTGCAGAACATGGAGGTTGGAGGCTTGTCCACTCTGTAAAATAGGGTAAGTGATGATCTGTGGCAGATTTGATGACAGAGTACAATGCTGGTGCAGGTAAAAGTGTTTTGTAGCTCACAGTTTTGTGCTTATTGTTAAATATTGGGCTCCGCATCAGGTGACCCCTACATGTACCCAAGTTAACTCAACAACATTGTCAGTTACACTAGTTGGATTGTGGATCAGTGCAAAAGTGTGACCTGGTTAGATGAATTATGTTTCTTGTTACAAAAGGTTGATGGTCGTACCCAGAAATGCAGGTGTCCCGGCAAACACTTGCTCAAAACATGCACCATAGGATGGACAAAGGGAGATGGGAGCAATATTATCCTGTGGAGGACATTCTACTGGGCTTTCATGGGACTTGGTAGTAATCAAAGCCACCATGACAGCTGTGGACAATGAGAACATAATTATAAACCAGTTGCAACTCCTCATTCTTGATGTCTCCCCGATGGCATCTTGCAGCAGGATAAATGTCCATGCCGTAGGGTCAGAATTTTGTTACAGTTGTTTGAGGACCATGATAGTGAACTTGAGTTAGTGTCCTGGCCACCAAATTAGGAACAAGTCAGAACAATACTGGGTGCCAGATTTGCACTCGCTTACTACTGGCTCATAAAATACTGAAACTGTGTGACCTGCATGCAGTCATCTGGTGCCACATGTCTCCAGAAACCTATCAAAGATTTAATGAATCTATGCCACACAGAGTCACTGCTGTACTGTCTTCGAAAGGTAGATCAACATACCATTAACCACATGGTCATGGTGTTTTGGCTTATGAGTATACTTGACATACCGAGCGAGGTGGCACAGTGGTTAGACACTGACCTCGCATTCGGGAGGACGACGGTTCAATCCTATGTCCGGCCATCCTGATTTAGGTTTTCCGTGATTTTCCTAAATCGCTCCAGGCAAATGCTGGGATGGTTCCTTTGAAAGGGCACGGCCGACTTCTTTCCCCATCCTTCCCTAATCTGATGAGATTGATGACCTCGCCGTCTGGTCTCCTTCCCCAAACAACCCCCAAAAAAATATACTTGACATGTAAATGGTTATCCACTATCATTGGATCAGCAGCATGTTATCAGTAGTAGTGCTTTCCTGTAGATGGCTATCAAGGCGGGATGACAGTTCTGTTGTGGTTATTTGTCTTTTGTGGTGTTACTGCTCGATGAGGTCATGTAACCTGTTGAAGTGGAATTGCTGGATCATTTTTGTAGACAGCACTCGATGTTTATTTCCACACTAACTCAATAAAAACACATAAGAATTTTGAGTCATCATCTTCCGGAAACGAAATAAATTCATCAGAGTTTGGTTTAAGGAGCAGCAAGAATTCACAGACAAAAACTTCTTTTTTTGGTTTTCATCATTCTTTAGTTTCTTCACAACTCACATGCATTATTTTTCTTCCGTCTGGTTTTATATTCACCTAAATAACAAAGAGACAGAAAGTGTGTTTGCCGCTAACCTCCAGGAGAAACAGATTATATTACTGCAAATAGAAACATTTAAAATACAAAATAACTCTCCAAGCTTTAAAAACTGTGTTTCTTCTTTAGGGAAGATAGAGCAGTTGGTTGGTACAAGTTGGAAATTGTCATTACACAAATTTTGTAAATTATTGCACAGTTCTGTGCATTCTGTAATGAATATTCCCAATCAATGTATTAATAACTGCAGATATGAAAACAAAATAACATACACTGAAAGTTTTAAGAATGGAAGTTAAAGTCTGAAGTCAGATTCATTACTTGTACCTTCCTGAACCTCATGTGCAGCTCGGAGGATGCTGTGCAATAAATCTCACATTTTTTTAAAGTGATCCACTCAGTAATATTGTACAGCCTTCAGTCTATCTCATTTACTTTCAATGTTATTGAGTAACAGGAAATATTTAGTGATAACATGGGCCGTTTAGGGGCCACTCGGAGGAAAGAAACAAGAATGGAATAAGAGCTCACAGATGATGGTGAATTTCTGACTTAAAGTAGTTTGGCTATAATAACAAGTTTGAATTGAGGTGGACTCCCATATTGCTTTTCTGCATTCAGGATCAATTCAGGAGAACAGCAGAAGTGTACAATAATTAGCAAGAAAAGCTTGTACTGCATCATAGACAGTGACACAGTGGTGCAAGAACAAATTCTAGAATTCGAGGAATATTTTTTGCAAGACTGCAGCATTTACAACATTGACAGTCTCCTAGTAGTGCTGTCAAACATTAAGGGTATCAGAAGCACACTAATTGCCTATCCTTCTCAGCAAGCAGATTGAGAGAAACCAGTCAGTTTACCCCTGCTGTATGAAACTGCTAGCAGCTGTCATATATGTCCATGTAGTAGCCACCAGAAAGATCGCGGGAGGCGCACATTGGCACGGCGCGTCATGGACGGTAGTTGCCGCAAGTAGAGTCCCGTCCACCAGAGGGCATGTGAGAATTTGGACGCGCCCTCTGCCGGCGTAACAACAAGAACAACAACAACAACTCCGGCAGGACAGGCTGAGCGCAGTCAGTCAACATCGGGCATGCCTAGGACACAGTTCCGGTCTACGCTAAGTGAAGTGCGACGTAACGTGAACAGTGTTACTACAGTCCAACCTTGTTATTCTGTCTCTCTTTTAGGAATTAATGTAACAATTAACTATCACATATTTCTTGAATACATCATTATCAGTTGTCTTCATTTTAAAATGATCCAAAGATTATTGAGAAGCTTGCTGTTGAGCATTCAATAAACGTGACACCCACCTTGCACAAAGTCTTCTCATAGTTAATTTTTAATGTAAAATGTGCTTTACCATTTCTTCTGATATTTCTGTGGCTCCTACTATTTGATGCAACTTTAACCACCAGTTCTCCAATAGGCTACCATATGTTTTTTTCCCTTTTTTTATCTTGGTTGCAATTTTTTTTTACCATGTGAACCATATTCAGGAAAATTATGGCCCGTGTGTCAACTGATAAAAATGAGGGAGCAAATGTCTTATAACCTCTGACCATATATTGAAGAATTTCCTTTGATACTAAACAATACACACCAGACAACATTCTGTCAGCTTACTATCCTCATCTATCCATTTCAGCTAAACACACACAACACTATTCCACTAAAAATCTACATAAATTAACGTACCTCTTATACCGTGTCCAATGTGGCTTGCATTACTATGTAATATGTGCCAGTATAACAGACACAAGATCTGTGATTTCAGTGTCTGCCCTAGCGTGTTAATTTTATGACTTGTTCCAGTGTAACATGTGCCAGTGTAACAGACACAAAATCTGTGATGTCACTGTTTTCCTGTAAGCATTAATTTCATGACTTGTTCCATTGTCTACAGTATAAACTTCAGATCACTATTCAGTTTATTACTAATCTTCCTGTTTACTTTAATAGCCCAACACTCTATGTTGGTGAGCATTTGCATGGCATGTATGCATTACCATCTTTGGTGGACCAAAGTACAGCAACAATTGCACATTTGGGTTTACCATTACTTGAAGGACCAAGTTTGGACACAGAAGAGGCAAGCTCTGATGCCAACATCCCTAAAACAAAAGCTCCAGAAGCAGATGTAACATTTCAGAGTCTGCCTAGAGTAACTATTGGTAAGTAACAAACATTTTATCAGAGATAGAAGAAAGGGAAGTGATAGTGTTGGATTTTTATATGTTTGTGTATTTTGAGGTGGTTTTGGAAAAAGGGCTCAGAAATTAAAGCTGTGAAAAATAATCTTCTCAGAGTAATCATATCTTGCAAAAACAGACATTGTTTGTGATATTTTCATCGCAAGACACGTTTAGCAGTAAGAAATTTATATGAACTACAAAGTAAATACTTGTATTTCCCTCTAGGGTAGTTTGTTATGATGGGCTGTTATTACATCAGACTGTGCAGCATGCAACAGGATTGATTGTGGCTTTTGCATCTTCTTGGTGCTGCTATAATGCTTGGATACTCTAATGTATTATTGTGTATCATGCATGTATAAAATATTGTCACTCAACAGTTAGCTTATTAGTATCTGCCACCAAGACCTGAAGTAAAGCAACCTCACAGGTACCCTACCAGAACATCAATTTCTTAATTGCTTCATTCCATAGTTTTTGCAGCTCATTATTACTTCCCAGAGAACTGATTGCATTGGTCTGAAACTTAATCATTTTGCAAACCATATCAGAGTAAGTTTCATGCTTTTATGATAACTTATCTCTGGTTGTATAGTTTTTGTACTTTATTGTACCACCTTCATACCTTAAAACTTAGAAGGGCAAAAGTTTCAGTGAGAAATTTGATTTATTTATTTAAACTTTATATAGATTTCATCTGAACCGATGATCTGATAAGTAAACATTAATATCTTACTGGAAAGTCCTGGGTGGAATACAGATAATGAAAGTGGTAAAGATAGCAACATGGCTCAGTCAGGTTGCAGCATTGGGACGCTATAGCTAGCCGAGGCAGTATAGAATTACATCTGTGTAAAAACACGGTCTAAAAGGGGTTAGTGACAATTTCAGTCTTATTTATAGATCTGTTCATTGCTCAATATGTCAGCTATACAGTGCATGATAATCTTAACTCCTTCCATAATTTGAAATGACTCCTTGTTAATATGCATGAAACTGGCCCATTTTGCGCAGCAGATTATTAGTATATTGAATGCAACTTGCGGTGAAAAGAATATGAGATTAAGAATGCTGTAAGAAAAATTGTAGTTTGGACAACTGATACATTTGTTATGTATAACAAATAGCAAACTAACTTGTTATTCACAGTATGAGTCTCGTCTTGCATTTGTATGCCTATTTACATATTTTGCATTGCCTAGTATTAACACAACTTGAGGGATGATGTTGAACAACCTTTAAAAGGTGTTATATATGGTTAAAATGGAAACTTTATAATCCATTGTGTGTAAAATACCTTAGTCCTAATCACTATGACAGCTGAGAAATGTACAAATTACAGTTTTGATGCCCCACATTAGGCAGTGCTGGACAGTTTTGAATGAAATTGTGCTCTCATAAATCATAGAACATCTAATTAAATAACACAGAAGGCAAGGAACATAATAACCCTCCGCAGTTTTATCGTCAACACTGAACATTTTGTATTGTATCATAAGCGCATGGGATGACACAGATACCAGATGGCTTTATGACAATTGTGGGTAGACATTCAAAATGTACACACTGTCACATGAAAAGATGCAAGATCCAAATAGTAGAACTGTTCTGGCTCATTTGAAGGATTCTGAGAAAGAATGAAGATGTATTTTGATGAAATTAAAAATTTATCCTTAAAATTGTAGCCGTAAAGCCAAACGTCAACTGTTAAAACTACGGAAGCAGCAAAAGTAAATTACATATTAACTAAGAACGTCACTAAGAACAGTCAAACAAGACCACCAGGTCATTACATGAATTAAAGGTGGTAAAAATAAAATGATCAGGTGTTATTGGCCGGGAGACCACATCTGGGATTGTTTGGCCACTTAGCGCAAGTCTGTTTATTTGACGCCACTTCGACGACTTGCATGTTGATGATGATGGAGTAGTGATGACGAGGACAACATAACACCCAGTCCCCGAACGGTTAAAATCTCCAACTCAGCTAGGAACCGAACCCAGGTCTCCTACCTGGCAGTCAGCTGTGTTGACCACTCAGTTAGTGAAGTAAAGTGGTAAGCACAGATGTTGGTGTTGGCTGTATTAATAAGATCAGTCACAAGAAGATGGTCAGGATCAATGTTTGACTGCTACTCGGAGAGAAAAAGAGAAAAGTGTACCAAACTTGAATTACCTAAGAATGCAAAAGAAGACAGAGAGCTAAACCATATGGAATTACGATTGTATAATGCATATTTTTCCAAAGGATTTCCTTGTAAACAACTGAAGAAGAAAGAAGGAGGTAATATTGGGATGAACTTAACAGTTACTTAAAACATAGCTGCTTTTTCCATCTATGATAAATCATATTCTTTATCTATGAGGGCAGTAGAGATAATGTTTATAGGCAGTAGTATCAGATCCATTATCTAATTTACCAGCATCCATAAATTAGCATGAATCAAAAGCTGTGCCATGTACACATCACATCTAGGACTGTAACAGGATGTGGATCCATTCTATAGTACTTGCATTAGGTGTCCTTGCCCTTTCTAAGCTTTCCAGATTTCAGTACTGCGCAGTACATGCTTCCACATTTCAGAAAAAAGGTACTTCTTAGTCTTTCTTTAACATGTGAAATGTTTATTACGTTGGAAAAAATGTCTCTAATTTATGTAGAATAAGAGATTGTCCTATCACTGTGCAGATGATGTGACCAAGGTAGAATAAAATAATGTAACCATATTTTATTGGAATAATCATAAGCTGGTCAGGAGAGTGCAGTATAATGCTTAGAGATTTGACACGTAAGCATTCTGCATTCTGTAACTTTTTTGAATTGTCTGAGAGGTGAGAAACGCTGTATGTTTAGTAAAACAAAGATATGGCAGCTGTGAGAGAGACCCCCAGCAAAAATAATAAAATTTAAGCTTTCAGGTTGATCATGTTATTCCAAGATAAATGACAATAATCAGAAAGGAAGAAAAATGCATTCAAAATTAAATGGGTGGAGAAGTTGAGCTACATCTCTGATACAGTGTAGTCGGTCAGGAGATTCAAAGAGATGCACCAGCCTCAGATTGAATCCACAGATTAAAGTCAAGGGCCGGTGTACCAGCCAGTTAGAAGGCTTTCCACATCAGACTTTGTGAATGCTAATCTGGTCCCCATATCCCATTCAGTTACACAATTCACAAACATTTCGAACACATTCTCACACTTTCACATTAGATAACACTAGACACAGACAAATATATGTCGGGGGGGGGGGGGGGGGGGGGGGGGGGAACTGGAAGAGCATCCAGCCTCCCCCTCCTTGTCCATTGTGCATTGAACTTTAATTTTTCTTCTCTCATGACAAAACATGAAATGGAAAGCCTGATTGCCTTGTTGTTTCAATTCTCTGTCATAAGTTGTTGTTTTCCTGATAATGAAAGAGTTTCATTGATATTTCGGATGGTAATTTACATGTTTGACAATTTTTGTTTACATTTTATTGAAATTTGTGTACAAATAGAGTGAAAAAATGGAATGACGTTTATTGAAGTTACTTATTTCAGGCCATCACAAGGTCCCAGAATACAGTGAAACTGTAATGAGGATTACAGGCAGAACTGACATAAGTGCAATTGATACACATCATATTGTTGGTCACAATAAAACAAATATAACTGTAGCTTTTGAGGGAAATGCCCCAAGCACTGAGGCCACCAAGAGGCAAAATAACAGTCACTTACCTTTTATATCAATTGGAATACAAACAACAAAATTAGATGACTTCAAAGAAAAATTGGAGGAATTATATGATAAATTATCTACAGGAAGGACATCCTTCGTTTTATCACAGGAGTTTCCACTACTGTCTTATACCATTGCAAAGTCATGGCTCCGCCAACAAGAAAATGTGGGTTTAAAGTTTACAGTAATTCTGCTTGTTGCTTCAGTCATTATACTGATTTACTTGAGAGTTCAGGTAAGTTTGAGTACTTAATTTCAAACCTGTTGAATATAGCTGACTTTGATGTTGCTGTTCTGTATATAAAACTACTGCGTAATCTGTTAGAATTCTGAATTATGAACCTCGTAATTATTGCATTATATAATTTTTCTTTTTTTCCTAGGATCGTGAATATTTACGTTCCTCACAAGGATCAAATATAAGTAATGTATCAAGTAGTGACAGCAATTCACATATTGTGACAGCGGAAGCAGAAGATGTTGGTGCTGGCAACATAAGAGTTGGAAAGATTATCTTCAACAGAGAGCAGATACTTGGAAAAGGCTGCGAAGGAACATTCGTTTACAAGTTAGTTTTGCTTTTTATAATATTGCTTTGAACTCTTCCTGCATCAGTCATTATTATTGGCCAGTCTTTGTTCGCCCATAAATTTTGGCACTATCCTATTAAAAAGTACAGAATTTCTGAAGAGTACAGACAGTTACTTTGTATCTTTACTGATTCATTTCCAAACTATTTAAATGTTAATTATTTTTGTAGTTAGTAATTTTCTTTTGTTCTCCAGTGAATGAATTGCCTAGGTTTTGCATTCTCACAAAATTCAGACACTTAACTTGCTTCAGAAGATTTGTGATGTATCAGATGCAGTATGTAAGAACATAGTAATAGTGATGATTCATTATTCAGTCTGTTAAAAAAATCAAACTTTTGATCAATATTGTGTGATAAAATGTTATATCTGACAAGCAGTGACAGTGTATGTGACTGGAGCATGAGATGGAGAAAGTTTATGTGCTAAAGTGTGTCATAATTCACAAGTGGCAAGCATTTTTAAATAAAATTGTTGCTGACTTGAATGATAGTGCAGTCAAGCACATGCAACTTGTGCACTATCTCAGTTGAGTGCGATCATTTAGCCATCACTAGTTCTCCCATCATTGCACTTACTGTTAACAGACAGCAACATTTCTATAAAGATGCTGTTGGATAAAGAGTTCTGTATGTTAAATATGGCTAACTCTTCAATAATCCCATGATAGTTTTGGAAAATATGTGCAGTTGTACAAACTGCAGGCACCGGGTAGTTACAGTTAATGTGCAGCTACTCACAGAGGTCCACTGTGGGCTGTAATTATATGGCAGTGAAACTTGTTAAATATGTTAATGCATTAATGTGGAACCGATCTACCCTAGCAAAAATTAGTTTCGTTTTGGCCCTCAGGTGCAAATCTAGTGCTGTACACTGTTTGTATAAAGCTTTGACTTCCACACTGTCATTTAACAAGCCATAACATGAGTGAACGTATGGCTATCAAAAATAAAGACTGTGCGCAGTTAGTGAAGCTGTTTTACATGAATGGCAGCAATCAAAGTGCTGCGTTGTGGGAGTGTTGCTGGCTGAAAGGTCAGAGCAGAGGCCAGATGTCATTAAATGGTTTAAACAAGGTGATAATGAAATTGAAAAACACAGGGAAGAGGAGGGTTTTGTATCCCAGTGGAAGTTATTGATGAGATTGATGTTACTCTAACTGACCATGCAGCACATGGGGAGCCCACAGTCCTTTCGTTGGGTACATGTGTGATGCGCACAGAGCCTTTCCAGGCTGCATTACCCTCCATGTTCCTCTCCCTCCCTATCCTTACTCCTTTGTCCCTGCTCCCTCTTTTCCCTCTTAGTGGACTTCTTTATATCGGCCTGGCTATCCTCCTGGCTTTGTTTTGGTCTGTGCAATTGTTTAGTTTGCTGTTTCCATCTCCTTTTTGGCATTTTTGTTCCCCTTGGGGTTTGACCTCCATTCCCAAAATTTTCCGTTCAGTGTGAGCCATTTGGGGATGAACTCCATACATAGCTTCCATGGTGCAGGTTCCTCTCCCCCTCCCCTCCCCTTTCCCTTTACCTTTGCACCCTGGCCCCCTCCTGCTAGGTCACTAGCACAGTAGCCAGTCCGTGTGGTGGGGCTGTTAAGTACCCACTTGGCTGAGCCCCCTGAAACCACAGGGATCACACTGCTAGTACCTGAGCTGTTAACACCTTGTGTTAATGCCCAGGAGTCGATGCTCATCACTTTGGGGCACCAGGATTCTAAGCAATGGCTGCCATGACAGATGGCCCTTGCTGTGGCTTGGTGGTGCCCACGGGGTGAGCCCCTGATCGGAGTGGGTGGTACTAGGGTGGACGCCTTGCGCATGAAGCGACAAAAGCTTCACCAACCTGGCCATTCTGTGGCCATCTCTAAGAGTGGTAGCAGATGTGACACTCTTCTTCTGTTCCTTCGGCCTTCCCCTCCCTGGCCACCCCATAGGAGGAAGGTCAAGCTCACCGACTTGGGTTGAAACCTTTTTTCCCTCAGTACCTGGTTTGTACTAGGGCGGATGGCAGAAGTTTTACCATGCCCAAGCCTTTGTTTTTCATGGAGACAATTGAAGATAAGTATGGCAAAGTCAAATTGATGAGTAAAATGCAGTCCAGTGCTTTGCTCGTAAAGACATATTCTGCTGTCCAATCTGACGCCCTGCATGCGTGTGACCATCTCGGTGTTGTCCCAGTCTCTTTCATGCCCCATCTTCTTCTCCAAACTGACGAGGAGGTCCGTGCTAAACTCGAGCAGCGAGGGGTTCGTTTTATCCGCCGTGTGCAGTGAGGCACTGCAAACAATCGCACCGCTATGGGCGCCTTTATCCTGGCATTCGAGGGGGATGTCCTCCCAGAGAAGGTCAAGGTAATGGTGTATCGGTGTGATGTAAAACCTTATATTCCACCACCGATGAGATGCTTTAAATGCTTACGGTTTGGACACACTTCCCGCTGCACCACTGATCCCCTCTGAGGTGATTGTGGGCGCCCCCTCCATGAGTGTGTGTAAGTTGTCATGGACAGCATTCTCCATGCTCGCCTGTATGCCCAGTGTTGTGAAATAAAGAAGGATTCAAGAGTACAAAACCTTAGATTGGCTCACCTACACTGAGGCTCTTCAGAAGTATGACTGGCTCCATCCTGTGTCTGTCTTCTACTTTTGCTTACGTTTTGTCCATTCCCCCTCTTACACCCTCCTCTTCCCAGCCCCACCCGATTCGCCCCATGCCTTCAACCTCCTCCTCCTCCTCCTCCTCCTCCTCCCTCTCCCTCTCCCACTCCCGCTCCCTGTCAGTACCCATACCTACCCCTTCGGGTGCTGCTCCCCCTCCACCATGGGGAAGTGCTCCCCTCCTTCAGTGGCCGCCAGTACTGGAGCTCCCTCCCAGGACTACTCCTCCCGGCACTCCCTGAAAGGCGATCTACGGCTCCACATCGGCAGCGCGATCCACGGCTGGTGGGTGTCAAGATTGCCCAGTGTAATTCTGTGCCCACCCTCTCTGAAGTCTGCCCTTCTCTTCCTTCCCAAGAAAAGAAGCAGAAACGCCAGAACAAGGGCAAGGGCCCTCCAGTACCCCCTGAGGTGCAACCTTCCCCTCCTCCAGTCAATAAACCAACAAGAGTCTGACCCCACCGATATTTTTATATTACCCCATCCTTATCGGTGACGGATAGCAATTTGGCGGTGTGACCAACTCCGGTCCCTTCACTTCCCCTTTGGACTCCGGCTTGAGAATCCTCCAGTGGAATTGTAATGGGTATTTGCGTCACCTTCCAGAGTTACAGCCCCTTCTTTTTTTCCACTCTGCCACTTGTATTGTGCTCCAGGAGACCCATTTTGTCAATTCTTACCCACCCGCCCTTTGTGGGTTCCACACTTTCTGTCGGAACTGAGTTGGCCCTTTGCGGGCTTCTGGTGGTGTTTGCACCTTGGTCCGCAAGGACATTGTTAGTAAATGGGTTCCCCTCCATACCACTCTGGAAGCCATTGCTGTCAGGGTCCATCTGGCCATTACAATCACAATCTGTAGATCTGTAATCTCTACCTCCCACCCGACAGGCCACCCACCTCCCATACCCTCACCACCCTTCTTCAACAACTCCCTTCCTGCTATTGGAGGACTTTAATGCCGCCAACCCTCTTTGGGGTAGTCACACGACTATTGCCGTGGGCAGGACAGTTGAATCTGTTCTGGCAGGGCTTGACCTCTGTTTACTAAACACAGATGCTCCCACACACTTTAGTGTGGTGCACGGCACTTTCTCTACCATTGACCTCTCCATCTGCTGTCCCGACCTTCTTCCCTCCATTCAGTCCTTCCCTCCATTCAGTGGGGAGTCCATGATGACAGCGACCATTATCCAATTGTTTTGACCTTCCTTCAGTGTCTCTTGCTCCGTCACCTTCCCAGGTGGGCCATATCTAAGGCTGATTGGGGTGCCTTCTCCTCTGCTCCCATTCCCCCTGTATTGCCACACGACAGTGTTGATGAATCTACTCAGACTTTGGCTCTTGCCATCCTTTCAGTAGCTGTTTCAGCAATCCCTTCTTCCTCAGGTTCCCCACGCTGGAAGATGGTCCCTTGGTGGACTCCGGAAATTGCTGCAACCATAAAAGACCACTGCCGTGGTCTTCAACACTGAAAGTGGCACCCTTATACTGCTCTTCTTTTGGTCTTTAAACAACTCCGCACCCGGGCCCACTACCTAATCAAATTTCAGAAATGGATTTGCTGGAAGCAGTATGAAGCTGCCATAGGACCACACACGCTTTCTTCATAAGCCTGGGTGAAACTCAGGCAAATTTTTGGCTACCGTCCTCCCACCGGGCTTGCAGGAATTTCTGTGCATGGTGTTGTCCTTACGAATCTGGACTTTGTAGCAGAAAATTTTGCTCAGCACTTTGCTCAAGCTTCGGCATCAGCTCAGAATCCACCCACGTTCCTTCTCCTGAAAGAGCACTCGGAAAGACTGCCTTTGTCTTTTGTTTCTTGCTGCTCGGAGCCATGTAATGCTCCATTCAGTGAGTGGGAATTTGCCAGCACCCTCGCCCTTTGCCCTGACATGGCTCCTGGACCAAATCGGATACATTACCAAATGCTCCAACACTTACAGGTGGCTGGCCACCATCGTATACTGACCCTCTTCAACCGTCTGTGGAGTGAGGGAGTCTTTCCTACCCAGAGGCAGGAAAGCATTGTTGTTCCGGTGTTGAAGCCAGGGATGCCACCTCTTCAGTTGGATAGCTACTGTCCAATTAGCCTTACTAACACCCTCTGCGTGCTCCTTGAACGCATGGTGAGTGGGCGGCTGTTTTGGATCCTCAAATGCCGCGACCTTTTGTCGTCAACTCAGAGTGGTTTTCGCTGTGGCCGCTCTATGGTGTATAACTTGGTGCACCTGGAGTCTGCTATCCAGTCGGCTTTTGCCCATCGGCAACACCTCCTTGCAGTCTTCTTTGATCTGCATAAGGCCTATGACACCACCTGGCACCACCACATCCTCACCACCCTTCACAAATGGGGCCTTCGTGGTGCTCTGGCCATTTTTATCTGTAACTTCATTTCTTGTCACTCTTTTCGGGTCCAAGTTGGCTGCTCCTACAGTACTCCCCACCAGCAAGAAAATGGGGTTCCACAGAGTTCCGTGCTGAATGTCCCTCTCTTTCTCATAGCCATTAATGGTCTGGTGACAGCTGTTGGGCCGACAGTGTCCCCCTCTTTGTATGCTGACGATTTTTGTATCTACCTCACTTCCTCCGTAATTGGCGCTGCAGAACGCCGTCTACAGGGGGCAATCTGCCGGGCGCACTCGTGGGCTCTCTCCCATGGGTTTCAGTTTTCGGCGGCCAATACGTGTGTCATGCATTTCTGCCATCGCCATACAGTCCATCCCCATCCAGAACAGTTCCTCGATGGCCAGCCCCTCGAGGTAGTAGACACCCATCGCTTCTTGGGTCTGGTCGTCAATGCCCGGTTGACATGTCTCCCTCATCTTCGCCAGCTGAAGAGGACGTGCTGGTCCCATCTCAATGTTCTTAGGTGTCTGTGCAATACCGCCTGGGGTGCAGGCTGCTCTGTTCTCCTGCGATTGTATCAAGCGTTGGTCCAGTCTCGTTTAGACTATGGAAGTCATGTCTTTGTTTCTGCGCCACCTTCTACGCCGCAGATCCTAGACCCCATTCCCCACTGTGGGGTCCAACTTGTGACTGGTGCCTTCTAGACTAGCCCCGTACTTGGCCTTCTCTCAGAGGCAGAGATTCCACCACTGCGGGTTTTACACCAACAACAGCTGGTATCTTATGCGCTCCGCATTCCCTGCACGCCAAAGCACCCTAATTATGGTCTCCTTTATCCAGACACAGAGATCACCCTGCCGCAGCGGCGGCCACGATGTGGGCTTACCATGGCTGTCCATATTCAGTCGCTCTTTTGTGAACTCCAGCAATTCTCTTTACCGCCTCTCTTCTCTGCTCACACATGTACCCCTCCTTAATGTGTCTCTCGCCCACAGCTCTATCTTGATCTCTGAATTGATTCAAAGGATTCTGTCTCTTCGCTGGGTCTTTGCCACCAATTCTACTGTCTCCTCAGTTCCTTCTAGGGTTCAGAAGTGATTTATACTGATGGCTCCATGGTTTCTGGCCGCACTGGTTTTGCTTACACTTATGCGCGACGCACAGAACTTTATTCCTTGCCCGATGGCTGTAGTGTTTTTACTCCAGAATTATGCGCCCTGGACCATATCCGCTCCTGCTCAGGACTATCCTTCACTATCTGTAGTGACTCATTGAGCGGTTTGCACGCTATTGGCCAGTGCTTCCCTCGCCACCCATTGTTCATCGCTATCCAGGACTCTCTTTCTCTCCTTGCTCAACATGGATACTCGATGATTTTCATTTGGACCCCAGGCCATGTTGGCATTCCTGACAATGAACTTGCCGATCGACTTGCTAAATTAGCTTCTACCAGGCCATCTCTTGCTATTGGCATTCTGGAAATAGACATTCGCTTGGCATTACGTCATCAGGTTTTGGGCCTTTGGGATGCAGAATGGCACACTCTTTCTTCGCCAAACAAGCTTAGGGTGATTAAGGATTCTACAACTCCGTGGCAGTCCTCCTTCTGGGCCTCTCGTAAGGCCTCTGTCGTCCTATGCTGGCTCTGTATCAGCCATACTTGGTTGACTCATGGTTATCTCCTCTGTCGTGAGGAACCCCCTCTCTGTCATTGTGGATCGATGTTGACTGTGGCTCACATATTATTGGACTGCCCCAAGTTAGCCACCCTGCGACAGAATTTTAGCTTTGCAGCCTCGCTACCCCTGGTGTTGGCTGACAACAGCGGATCTCGTTTTATGTTTTATTCGTGATGGGGATTTTTATTGCTTTATTTAAGGGAGGGACCTACCACCTTCGTACCGGCTGGATTAGCTTCAAGTGGGCTTGGTGGTTCACTCCGGCCCTCTGCTTTCCCACTCCTTTCCTTAAGGGGTCTGTTATATCTTGAGCATATCTCTTGTCTCCTGTGCTTCTTCCTTCACACCCCTGTCATTAGTCACTTTCTTTCCCACGCCTCTTCTTCTGTTCTTTTCCTTCCTTCCCTGTCAATAGTTTAACATTTTATGGATATTGTAGTTTCCTCTTTTAATGTGGGATTTTATCGGTTTTAGTTCATCTAAGGGACTGATGACCGCGTAGTTTGGTCCCTTCTCCAACCAACCACGTGCCCTGGGTAGTGCTAATGCTCAGGCAGTGTCACAAGAATTTCCTGTCCCATGATCAACAGTACAGAAAGTTTTGCAGTCTTTTACACTGGTACCTCAATGAGATCCAAGCAGTGCAGCAAACTGAAACTTCATGATCCACACCAATATTTTGAATTTGCTCTTCGGTTCATGATGTTGATGACATGTGGCCACACAATATTCTATGAAATGATGAGGAACATTGTACACTGCAGGGTGCAATGATTACACAGACCTGCAGAATTTGAGTTGCTGTCAAACTGCATGGTGCGCATGAAGAGCCACTGCACTCACCAGATGTGACTGTGTGGTCCACCTTTACTCTCAGCCTGTTCTGTGAAGAGATGCATATTGCCTGTCAGGTGCTCTGCGACGTCTGCACATTATCAAGACCTCCTTATACAGCATGTGATTCATGCTTCGGAGGAGCACAACTGTGTGGAAACCACTAATTTCATACAAAATTGGGCAACACCTCATGTCACTTGTCAGTGAAAGATCAGCTCAGTGCAGCCTTCCACAAAAATGTCATCTCCAGATGCATGTCCTGCAAGATCACATGAGCTGGGAATGTCTGAAAGAACGTGTTTACCAGAGACACTACCTGATGTAAAGGCCAGTATACACGAACACATTGCTCAGATTCCACCAGGACTGCTGGGAGCAACTGTTTATCCTGTCGTTTTACGTATGCAGCATCTCATCGATATCTCTGGTGCTTAATTTGAACAAATTGTGTAAGTGGTGGCTAGTAATAAAATCAACATTTTCCTTTCCCACATGTTTGATATTTTCTGCCCACATTCCATTTCTAATCCATTACATATGGAAACACTTCTTTAAGTCTTTCTCCCATTCACAGCACCAAATTTGCATCTGGTGGCCAAAATTGGAAATAATTTTTTCCCAGCTAAATCGGTTCTGCAGTAACACATTAGGATACATACCAAGTTTAGCTGCTATATGATAATTACAGCCCACACTGGATCTCTGTGTCTAGCTGCACTTTAAGTATGTTATACCGTATTTACTCGAATCCAAGCCACACTTTTTTTCCGGTTTTCGTAATCCAAAAAACCGCCTGCGGCTTAGAATCGAGTGCAAAGCTAGCGGAAGTTATGAAAAATGTTCGTACGTGCCGCCACAACTAACTTCTGCCGGCGACTACATGTAGCGCTACGCAAGCATACTTTGTAGGCACAAAGATAAATACTGGCACCAAAACCTCTGCGTCAGTAAATAATTTTTTTTAAAAAAGTGGAAGACGAGATTTTTTTTTCTCCGCCGCGAGTTTCGACCACTGCATTTTCATACATTATCTAACGAAGTAAATACAAATTCCGTATTGTTCATCTTCGAATGTAGCACAATTTCAGTGTACTACGAAAATCTGACTGGCAATACTGTTTGGGATGTTTGTCAATATGGCCAACTCTACGTTCTGAATTTTTTCCTATCTGTGAGAAGAGATGGTTGCTAATAGGAACCTGATGAAATTTGAATCACATACAGTATTCTCTTCACCATAAGAATAATACGAATATAAACATTTTGCCATGTATTCTTTCGTACTTGCTGCTACCTCATTTAAATTCTGTCTGCCTAATAAACTACGAAACTAGAGTGAGACAACAGCAAACGTGGAAGGATATACATTTCATGTCATGTTTATATTCGTATTATTCTTATGTCTAATAGTGATACAGTCAGAAATGAAGCACGGCAAGTGACTAGATTTTTAAATCTAAGATGACTGTAATTTCTGTGCAGAATTTGATGTAATAAAGAACCGGCCGCAAAGATTTTCAAACGGAGAAAAATTTTCACGAACTCTCCTTCAGAACATGTTCTATCATACGCAGTCTATTATTTGATTCTTGTTGATGATTATCAAAGAAAGCAGCAGTGTAAGTAACAACAAATAGCAGTCTCTTGCCATTGTTTCGCTAATGAGATGATTCCTCTCTCTCTCTCTCTCTCTCTCTCTCTCTCTCTCTCTTCCTTTTTTTTTTTTTTTTTTTATTTTTTTTTTTTTTTTTTAATTTTACGCGGCGGTAGCGCGCACAAAAGCAAGCCATGCCACGAGCCGCGACTGGCCGTAAACACACACTATCAGAATGCAACAAACAATGCATGACACAGTGCAGTAATGCATTTTCAGCTTAAGAGTGACGCAAACACCTATAACAAAGAAAACGGCATTTATCAGATCAAAGCAAAATAAGCAATCGATTCAAACCAGACGAAGCACGTGAAAAAGGAAGGGTATCCGTATAAATATGGACGGAGCGCCTGACGCATAGCAATGGCTACGTGGTAAAGCTTAACTGCTAAGCTTACAACTCGAACCAAACTACTGTAGCTGTATCGTCATTCATTCGACCTAAATTGTCTATCATATTACAATGGACCAACTTTGTTTCGATTTGGAGATGCGGCCTAAAACTTTTCTCTCCCCTTGAATTTCGAGTCTCAAATTTCAGGTGCAGCTTAGATTCGGGAAATTTTTTTTTCCTTTATTTCGAGTCTCATTTTTCAGGTGCGGCTTAGATTCGAGTAAATACGGTAACCACCTGGTATTACTTGACAAGATAAAAATCTGTTCTCGACTTCTCAGACTTTGACAACCACTCTTTGAGTAATGAAAGATTAATAACAATATAAAGTGTATAACAAAATTATACTGTCATATGTAGAAATATTGCAAAGGTTGCCTTGATGAAGAAGTTTTGACAATGTGCATTTAAGCTAATACTACAAAAAAAGAAAACACAAAATTTCAACTGGCATGTAAACTTCTTACCTCTAAAAATGCAACACCTCAGATACCTGTTCTTAGTGCAGTGTTATTTGTTCCTGCTTACATCCTCAAAACTACTTTTGTTCTTATTAAAGTCTTAATATGCAGGCTGTTTATTTTTGGTATGTGTTATTTTCATCGTATTATTATAGTTTTAATTGTGACTTATAAATCTGAAGACCAGTAGACTTTTAACTCGGATTACTTCAACAATTGGCATAAAATTTTTGTTTGCCAGTGTATATCCTAACTTTTGCTGTAAATTGTGTTCCATCAGAAGTTAATTAGAAATAACATGCTTGCTTCTTCAAATAAGACAGACTGAAAAAAAAAATACTAATTTTATATTTACATATTCCACAGTAAGGACCCATTCATTTTCTGATTACTTTTTGTTCGAGTAAGTAAGACAGGTGATTTGACCACAAATTAATATTTATTCTCTTTTCCACAGATTAATATATGTCTACAATCCAGTTTACAGTTTCTAGTCAAACTGGAATTTTATATATGCTGCTCAATATGTTGTAAAATTCATTCATTCATCATATTATGTAGTGCCAATCAAAGAGGAGTACCTACAGGGATGTTTAAGAGACTTACCAGTATAAATAACAATTTTTGTTTTCTTGATGGCTCCATGATAGTCTGTCAGAAATATCAACATCATTTTTGACATCTTCATCTGCATGTTTCTATAGGTTGCTGGAAGTGTGAATAATTGTGTCACGACTTATAGGCTTATGTAGCTATTGTTGGTAAGGTAAGGGGATGTACTAGTGAAACAGTTGTGTAGAATATCAACCCACAAATGACTTGTAAACTTCATTATTGCATCCTTCAGTAGCAAAGGATTGGAAAAGGGCACAGGTCATCCCCGTTTTCAAGAAGGGACGTCGAACAGATGTGCAGAACTATAGACCTATATCTCTAACGTCGATCAGTTGTAGAATTTTGGAACACGTATTGTGTTCGAGTATAATGACTTTTCTGGAGACTAGAAATCTACTCTGTAGGAATCAGCATGGGTTTCGAAAAAGACGGTCATGTGAAACCCAGCTCGCACTATTCGTCCACGAGACTCAGAGGGCCATAGACACGGGTTCACAGGTAGATGCCGTGTTTCTTGACTTCCGCAAGGCGTTCGATACAGTTCCCCACAGTCGTTTAATGAACAAAGTAAGAGCATATGGACTATCAGACCAATTGTGTGATTGGATTGAGGAGTTCCTAGATAACAGGACGCAGCATGTTATTCTCAATGGAGAGAAGTCTTCCGAAGTAAGAGTAATTTCAGGTGTGCCGCAGGGGAGTGTCATAGGACCGTTGCTATTCACAATATACATAAATGACCTGGTGGATGACATCGGAAGTTCACTGAGGCTTTTTGCAGATGATGCTGTGGTGTATCGAGAGGTTGGAACAATGGAAAATTGTACTGAAATGCAGGAGGATCTGCAGCGAATTGACGCATGGTGCAGGGAATGGCAACTGAATCTCAATGTAGACAAGTGTAATGTGCTGCGAATACACAGAAAGATAGATCCTTTATCATTTAGCTACAAAATAGCAGGTCAGCAACTGGAAGCAGTTAATACCATAAATTATCTGGGAGTACGCATTAGGAGTGATTTAAAATGGAATGATCATATAATGTTGATTGTCGGTAAAGCAGATGCCAGACTGAGATTCATTGGAAGAATCCTAAGGAAATGCAATCCGAAAACAAAGGAAGTAGGTTACAGTACGCTTGTTCGCCCACTGCTTGAATACTGCTCAGCAGTGTGGGATCCATACCAGATAGGGTTGATACAAGACATAGAGAAGATCCAACGGAGAGCAGCGCGCTTCGTTACAGGATCATTTAGTAATCGCGAAAGCGTTACGGAGATGATAGATAAGCTCCAGTGGAAGACTCTGCAGGAGAGACGCTCAGTAGCTCGGTACGGGCTTTTGTCAAAGTTTCGAGAACATACCTTCACCGAAGAGTCAATCAGTATATTGCTCCCTCCTACGTATATCTCGCGAAGAGACCATGAGGATAAAATCAGAGAGATTAGAGCCCACACAGAGGCATACCGACAATCCTTCTTTCCACGAACAATACGAGACTGGAATAGAAGGGAGAACCGATAGAGGTACTGAAGGTACCCTCCGCCACACACCGTCAGGTGGCTTGCGGAGTATGGATGTAGATGTAGATGTAGATGTAGAAGTGTGTTATCATAGTGGTTGCTAGAAACCACCTGCAGTCTGCTGCCTTATAACCTAGCGACAGTTTGTGATAAGTTGATGACTTTCCGGTCCCTTCTGCTTGATGCCCTGTCATGTTTTTAGATGACATTCCCAGATGTGGGTTCCTATCCTCACTTTTTGGCTCTGTGCACGCTCCCCAATACATTTTTTGTTGATATCAATTTGTTACATTGCTCCATGTCCCAATATAGCTTGTGCAGTATTTACTATATGTGCAGTTAATTGTAGCACATCAGTTGTCTGTCCATTAAAATCACCAAAAGTGAAACAATAACTCATATATTTGGTATCATTATGACAAATCTTTTTTCTGTATGCTTTTTTTACCCTTATGGTAGCATACAAGAATACTCGAATTGTTCCTTTTACAAGGTTTGTGTGGTAATTCCAAAATCCTTGCTAGTTATCTACCTGCCGTTGCATTGCTTTCTTGCAAGAGAAGCTAAGTTCTTATCAGTCAGAATGACTGGGCCCAGTCAGAGGGTGTATTCCAGCAATACTCAGTAGCCTGTTGCGGAGCATGCTCTACAACATGACATCATGACCTTGGTGCCTATTTCACTACACGTGCCATTTGGATTCTTCCCCCAGACACCAGTTCCTCAGAACTCCACAGGTGGGAACTAGCACTACAACATGTCCTTCGTTCTCGCCACCTACCTGGCCTTAATTTACATTAATTCCTTCCATCTCACCATTTTTTCACAGGAACTACTCCTTTCATCTTCCGATTTTAGTTTTCTACATCTTTCATTTTGTGACGTGTGTTTTTTGCCCCCCATTCCACCTCTGTTACAGACATTGCACTTAGCTTTTTATTCTTTTTAACTCATGAACTATGATTTAGTACTAATCTCTGTCTTGCAAATTACCCCGCCTTCCACCTTTAAGCTCTCAGATTTTCAAATCCCATCCGGTGCAGTCCCTAACAATCTGTCTTTCCTTCTCATCTCATACAGTAAGCCTCTTCTGACTCAAGGTTCTAGGTGATTTTTCTGAACTGAAACCCTTTTCAAAAACCCTTCCAGTCTTTCTCCTTTACCCCTCTTCCTTCCTCTTCAACTCTTCTGCCAGAAGAAGAGACCACTGGCTGCGAATGCTTGTAAAAGTTAAACCTTTTTGTGTGTGTGTTCTCCTGCTGCTGCTTGGTGAGTTTTTCTTTTTTAATCCGTTTACATTATACGTCATAAAAAGGGATTCAAGAGAAGCCAAGTTCTTAAAAAGGAATTAGGGTCACATTACTCACAAGTTGCCACTTTTTTATTTATCATGTTAACATTCTGTACATTGTTTGATAGAGCCCCTCTGTGAAATTGCCAGAAAAAGAAAAAATTTGAAATGCATCAAATGAAGCTGGTGAAAGAGAATACAAGCAATGAAAAATCTGGAATGGAGTAACAATATGCATTAGGATAGATTGTTACTCACCACATAGAGAAGGCATTGAGTGGAAGACAGACACATTTAGAGATAGACTGATATAAAATACAAGCTTTCAGGCAAAATCTTTTTGTCAAGTGACACACACACACACGTACATTCTTACATGGACATCATGCCTACACTTGACTATTCTCACCTCCAGGCCTGTAATGTCATGGTAGCGAGTAGCAGGCTCGGATGGGTAACGGGGATACGTGGTGTCTGGCAAGGAGGATGGACGAGTAGCAGAAAGGCATGGAGAAAAATGTTGTGGTCCTGCTAGAGAAGTGTGCGGAGGTAGGGTGGTGGGCTACTAGGTACAGAATGTGCTCGGGGTGGGGGTGGGGGGGGGGGGGGGGGGAGCAGAGAGGGAGAGGATTAAGCAGTGTTATAGAGAAATAAGGGAAATAAATGAAGATGAGATGAGAGATATGATACTGTGTGAAGAATCTGACAGAGTATTGAAAGATCTAAATCAAAACAAAGAAACCTCAGAATTATTGAGATCCTGGAGCCTGGAGAGAGCCAAAGTATTCCACTTGGTGCACAAGATATATTAGACAGGTACAATACCCTTAGAACTCAAAAAGACTATAATAATTCTAATTTGAAAGAAGACAGGTGCCGATAGGTGTAAATATTACCAAACTATCACTTTTGATGGCGAAATACTGACGTAACAAATGGAAAAACTGATTAAAGTTGATCTCAGAAAGATGAGCTTGAGTTCTGCAGAACTGTGGGAACACATAGGCAATAATAATTGTACAACTTATCTTAGAAGATAGACAGAAAAAAAGGCAATCTACATTCATAACATTTCTAGATTTGGAGAAAGCTTGTGATAGAGTAGACTGGAATACATTCTTTGAATTTTTGAACATAATAGGTATAAAATACGCAGAGCAAAATTTTATCGACAGCTTGTTTAGAAACAAGGCTGCAGTTACAAGGGGCAAAGAACTTGAAAGGGAACCAGTAGTTGAGCAGGGTATGAGACAGGCTTTTGGATTATCTCCATTGCTATTCAGTTTGTCATTGAGCAATCTGTGAAGAAAATTGAGGAGAAATTTGGAAAGAGAATTAAAGTTCATGGGAAAAAACTGAAAAGTTTGATATTTTACGATGACATTGTAACCCTCAGACTCAGCGAAGGATTTGGTAGAGCAGTTGAAGTGAGTGTGTAGTGTCTTGGGAAGAGATTACAAGATGAATATCAACAAAAGTAATGAAATGTGCCCAATTAAGTCAGGCAGGCCTGAGGAAATCAGATTCGGAAATGAGGCAGTAAAAGTACTAACACAGAGGATATAAAAAAGTAAACTGGCAATAGCAAAAAAAAAGGATTTCTGAAGAAAGAGAATTTTTTAACTTTGAATATAAATGTAAGTGTTAGGAACTCTTTTCTGAAGGTATTTTCCTGATGTGTAGCCTTATTTGAAAGTGAAATGTGGATGATAGACAGTTCAAACAAGACATGAACAGAAACTTTTCAAATGTCCCAATGCAGAAGATTAGAATGATTTATCAAATTGCTAAGGAGGAGGTACTGAATCGAATAGGGAAAGGAGAAATTTATGGCACAATGTGATTTTAAAAACAGATCAGGTGATAGGACACATCCCGAGGCATCAAGGAACAATCAGTTAGGTAATGGAGGAGAGAGTGAGGATAAAAATTGCTTAGGGAGACCAAAACTTGACTGCAGTAACCAGGTACCAATTGACGCTGAAAAGTAATGCCTCCAAGTATTTTATGTGAAAACTATTAACATTCTATGTGTCTATATGTCACACCTAGATATTTGCAGCCCTCTTCCATTAAGGCGCTTAGAATTGCAGCGTGTAACATGGCAGTGTGTAATGTAATTATGTTGAGGTGTGAGAAACAGTGTGCTGTAATTGAGTTTCGAATTCAAAGATATTGTCTACATGTTGAGCACCCTCCTCGTCAGCGTAACAGTGCCAGACAACACAAGAGCACTGCGGTATCCAGCGGCTTGGGTTTACTGCCATCGTTCATCCTCCATACAGTTCTTACTTGGCCGCATCCAATTTTCATCTGTTTCCAAAACTTTACTTTCATTATGATAATGCAGTGCAAGCAGAGGTGAGATTGTGGCCCCATCAACAAAGTCAAACATTCTACAGGGTGGGTGAGAAGTCCCCATACCCCTTAGTATTGAGTGCTCAGTGATTTGATTTGTTTCAGCACAAGTACTTAAGCATTAAGCGTATACTTACATATTAAGTGACATCTTACTTATCTATTAAGTATTGTTAGTTAAGTATTAAGTTACTTACGTATTATGTTCTGTACACTTCCATGTTCTTCTTCACATATTTTTGAGCATGTTCAGTGTTATAGTGCGAACTGTATCCTCAACAGCATTGCTCAGTTCTTCATTTGTAGCATAACATCTTACAGATACACACGTCTTAATGACTCCCCATAATGAGTTGTCATGTGTGGTGAGGTCAGGACTTCTTGGTGGCTATTTCAGGGGAGCTAGTGTTGCTGATGAACCATGAGACCATCCTGGAAAGTGTTCATTTAGGAACTCACATGCTGAAAGAATGTAGCGAGGAGGAATTTGATCTTGCTGCAACCATATGCATTATGTGAGACCCTTTTCCTCAAGCTAACTATGTTTCTAACTTGTGCAGATAATTTGTGCCATTCAGAGTCCCTTCAAAAATGTATGGTCCAGACAAATGTGATGTCATCACTGCCTGTATCATTTATCATTATGTGAGGTGGGTTTCTTTCTAACTCAACTGTGTGATGACTATTCTCTTTGGCCCAAGCGACAATATTTCTAGCACATGGGGGGTGAGAAAAGGCACATTATCTGAAAACATAACCTTAGCATGGTTCACTGCATTTGAAAATTGAGTTAACAAAGCACAGCATGCTAAAATACTTGCATTCCAGTCTGTATCCAATAATTCGTTTACAAACATCAGTCAAAAAGGTCTGCTGTGAAGGTCTCTTTTTCTTGTGATCTCCATCGTTATCCTCAGTGTACTGAGTTCCGAAGCATGTTTACATGTCGAATTCATAGGAAATTGTGCAGTTGAAGCAGAGACTATAATGCACGTCTCTTCTTGTGTCTTCTCCTTTCCATTCCATGAGCTGTCTATAACACTGTCAAAAGCAAAAGCACATCTTTCCCAATTTAGAAGTGTTACCTTTCATGGTGGAGCCTTATTCAATCTTTCCTGAAATGCTCCCATAATCAGTCTCATTGTCTGCCCATTGTGTGCATTGCTCATGCCCCACACAATTGTCACTAATTGCTCCTCAGTAGTGTAACTATGATCGCTCACATCTGTCATGACTACAAATTAAAACTCGACTTCAACTGCAAAAACATGTAAACATGAATTCCAACAATTGATAGGAATTGAAATAGCTACCAACCTGCATAACAACATTTGTTATGAAACAAGGGTTGCAGGGGGTATGGGGATTGCTCACGCACCCTGTTCAGTGACAGTATCAACAAACAGATCTCTCATTGGGAAAAAATGTGTTGCCACCATGGTGACTATGTTGATAAGTAGATATCTAGACATGAAGAATAAATATGTAGAATGTTAATAATGTTTGTTTTATTTAGAAAGTGTTAAGAGTTTACACATAAAAAAATTTAGAGGCATTACTTTTCAGTACACCCTGATAAGTTGCAGTAGTTACACAAAGATGAAGAGACATGCACAGGACAGATTATTGAGGGGAGGGGCATCAAACTGGTCTTCAGGCTGAAGACCAACATCATCACCAACAACACACTAAAAAGTCCTCTAATCCCCCCCCTCCCTCCCTCCTTCGTGTTTCCTTGTGTGTCCAAAGAATGTTAACATCAAGTAGTATGAGTTCTGTTCCCATGTTACTGTCAGTGTAGTTTTAATTTACTGAGCACTGTTTTTAACACACCATTTCTTTACCTACTGCATGTCTTTCATCAACTCTTTATCCTCTGCATGTGTATTGGTGCAAATACCCTGTGATTTATAAACTTGCCCACTCTTTTTCTATATCTGTACATAAATACTTCCTTCTTTTTGTGGCTTATTGGTCCATCCATGATACTGCAGAAAACCAATATATTAAAAAAAAGCCACAAGCAAAAATGTGATTTTTTGGTGTCATAACTCATGTTCTGTTAGTGACAGAGGTAAGTGTTGAATTGTTTGGACAGCCTTTGGCCTAGTGACTGTGTGTATGCATATAGAAAGAACAGGCATCCTGTAGCTATCCTACAGTACAGGGTCAAAATTTAAACATAACCCACTTCCTTCAGCCTAGACAAATTGAGCAAATAGGTGGAGTGGCATCAGTGTAGTTTTAACTGTTGTAGTGAACACATGGCAAGGATTCTGTGGTCACATCAAAGGGTCTGAGGTCACCAAACCATGGCTGTAGATGAGGCAATGGTTGCTTGAAATTTTCAACATGTGCTAATATTTTGTGATAGCTCTTCTGAAAGGTATTAAAATATGACCAAAGTGGCACTGCAGTAACAAGAAATGGGCCAAGAAGCATCTTCACATGCCTGAAAGAAACTTAAAATTACTGCCAAAAATGATGTAGAACTGGAAAGACTGCAAATTGAGAACTATATTTCTAATATTATTTTTACTCTTTTAACATACAAATCTTGAGCCAGGTATCTTCGATGAATTGCAATTGATGAGCAAAGTTTCCAGAAGAAATGCAAAGCAAGCAGTTTTGTGTTTACCTCATATTATGCACACTTATTTCTCGTTTATATGTGTCAAAGTATGTAATTGCATCAAAGTATATAAATAAACTGTCAAAACTTTACTCATTTATAGAATTCTTTTATACAAGCAACATACACTGCTGTAGCAGAAAAAAGAAAGGAACCAGTGGAAAAATGCTTCTGTCAGAGCACAAAAAAGGTGAATGCGTTTGTCTTTAAAAGAAAAGAGGTGAACCAGGTGCCTCAATCCCCATTCTGTCTTCCTCACCAAAAATTTTGGCATGCAAACAGAGACAGTGCAAGTGGGAGAGAAACAGAGAGGAGGCAGTGATGGTGAGAGAGAGAGAGAGAGAGAGAGAGAGAGATATTGGTGAAGACAATAGCATTAGGAGTGAATGAGAGAGGAGATGGTGACGGTAAGTGAGAGATAGTAGCCATAAAAGGGAAGAGAGAGATGGGTGGTGACAGTAGCAGTGGGAGCAAAAAAGAGAAAAGACAATGGAAATGGAAAAGAGAATGAGTGGAGACCATATGTAGGTATATGTGAGGATGCATTTTATACCTAAATATAAACAAATTGGTTTGGGGAAAAGATAAGTTGCATCCCAAGATTTTTTGAGTTGCTGAGGTATTGTGGCAGTGGCAGTGGGAAAGAAAGACAAATGGAGACAGTGGCAGTGGGATATGCTGTAAATATGGGAGACAGTGTGAATGGTGGTTAGGAGACAGTGGCAGTGGGAGAGAAAAGCAGGAGGAGTCACTGTAGGAGAACGAGAAGACCACATCAGTGGGAGAGAACGAAACAAGTGCAGACAGTTGCAGCAAAAAAGTGGAGCCTACAATTTTGCCCCATCACCCTATACCTGTGTGTTGAAAATTTTCCTAATGTGTGAATTATCCTGGTCTACAGGAGAAAACTTGTCTTCAAAGAAAGACTGGGTAACTGGATTTAGAATTTCTGTGTTAAAAGAGTGCAAATATGTTTGCATGCGAAAAGTTTTGGTGGGGAAGACATAATGAGAATTTGGGCAGCTGGTACCCACTTTTCTGTCAGAGTCTTTTAAAGAGGAAATTTTTGCGTTTTTTGTGCTCCAAGAGGAGCATTTTCACTCTGGTCCATAATTTATATAGTAAGTCTTCTTTACATCATTTGTCGATGAAATGTCTCAAGATTTAGTATTAGCTGTAAAAGATGTCAGAGTTAATAATTGATGGAGCATAGAATTAAAAATTCTCAGAGGCTGCACATATTTTAAAATTATGAGTGTACAAAAGAGGTATTCTCAGAAATAGTTATAGCAGTGAGAGTGATATGTAAATAGTAGCAGAAGGACTTCCCACTGTTTTGTTGGTTGATTAAACATCTGAATGAGACTAATGGTCATATTGAAAAAATGAATAAAAATATTTGTTTCAATTTGTTGGTGATGTTAATTTTGAATGAGAATGGATGAGTGCAGTCATAATTCATGAAAAGCAACTCAAATATATTGTACTCATTGACATCTAGTCACAGATTTTCTAATTGTGTCATATATATTAAGGTCTGCAAGTTTTTCTTTCATGTTGTTTCTGTCTTCTTTTTTGCCCAACTTTGAGAATTATCACTGTCTCATGCTATTGTAACACCTCAGATGAGAACCCCATTTTTCTCCTTTTCTTTTAGGGGTGAATTTGACCGGCGAGCTGTAGCTGTAAAGCGGATATTGCCTGAGTGCTTCACAGTAGCAGACCGTGAGGTGGCTCTTCTGCGTGAGTCAGATGCTCATCCAAATGTAGTTCGCTACTTTTGCACAGAACAAGATCGCCTTTTTCGTTATATTGCTCTGGAATTATGTGCAGCAACATTGCAAGACTATGTTGAGGGTAGATTCCACATTGGTCGAATCTCTGCTCGTGACATTCTGCACCAAGCAGTTGCTGGGTTGCATCATTTACATTCTCTTAATATAGGTGAGTATTTAATTTTATAGGCAAGCTTTGGATCTGAGCCCATACCATTTATATTTTTGCTTAAACAATATTTGAACAAAGGAATATCAGTTGCATTACACACACGATAGAAGTTGGTGAAAGAACAAAAAAAAAAAAAGAATCTTTACTTAGTGGGAAGCTGCGATATCAGTAACTTGACCCATTGAAGAATAGACAATTACAAATATGGAACTGTTGTGAAGACTAGACAGTTACAAGCATAGAACTGTTATGAAGACTATACACTACCAATTCACACATTAAATTTTAGAATACATATAAATATTGTAATTGTAACTCAATAATAGTTTTGTGTTACTGTACATATTATTGTTATTATTATTATTATTAGCAAATTCTCTCAGTAAATGGAAGATGTTAAGCAAATAACTCAATCAGCTTTTCTTTAGATCCTTCTTCTTGTTCCAGTAGGCTTACATTCTTTCCAAGAAGGCTTATTTACATTTTTCTGACCACTTTGGTCTGTACTGTTTTTTTGTTTTGGCTGCTCTGATGTAATTCCCCATTTGTCTACTTTGCATCTGAAGCTGTCTCTCTCTCAAAGTGAATTAGTCTTGTGTTTGGGTTGTTTATGTCCTTTCAGATTTGGTTCAGCCAAGGTGTTGATTTCATAAGTGATTTTACATAGTCTATTATCCTTTTTGTTAGTCACTTTTCTGGTAGTCTGTTGAGATGACCAAAGAATTTCATTCGCCTATTCTTAATGTCAGTTTCGATGATTGAAAACTTTTCTGTTGCTCTGATTGATTGCAGCCTATAAACGTCTTGTGTACGTCTCACTCCTGAAATTTTCGTATTGATCTTTCTCTCTTGTTCTATTTCTTCAAGTTCATGTTTGCTGTTCAGCATCATCATTTCACTAGTGTAGAGGATCATTGGTTTTATGACTGTGTTGTAGTGTCAAATTTTTTTCTGTCTTGATATGGATTTTTTGTAGTAGATGTTTTGGACTAACACTAATGCTTTTTTGACTTTTATGAGGTGATTTTGCTGAGAGATTTTTTCAAGGCCTGTCAGTTCGGTGGATTCTCTGAGGTATATAAAGTATGGGACCCTTCTGATTTCTCTGTATTTTGTTTTCAGGCTCATGATTTCTGTTTTTGAACAAAAGAATTCAGTTTTCTCAAATGAGATTTGTAACCCTGCTTTTTCTGCGTATTCTTAAAGTGTCTCGAACTGTTTGATGGAAGTCTCATTATCCTCTATAAGTACTGCCAGACCATCCTGTAATGCAAGGTATGGAATGTAGAGGCTGTTTTTGGGAAAGCGCAGTACGATTGGCTTCCAAAACTCATTTTTCTTGAGTTTCTCCCATTCTTCCATATCCTTTTCTATGATGACATTGAACAGAATCTCCTTGTCTCACACCTGTTTGAATGTCAAATGGTTGTGAGATTTCCCCCATAAATTTTACTTTAGATTTTGTGCCTGTTAGTGTTTGTTTTATAAGTTCTCATGCTTGGGGATCTAGTCCCCTCTTTTCTAAAATTTGGCATAGTGAGGGTCTATCTATTGAGTTGTATGCTTCTTTGAAATCCATGTGCATGCTAGAGGTTTTTGTCTGAGGAGCATGGTTTTGAGGTTAAAACTTTTTTCTGAGTATGAGCTGTTTGATCTGAATCCTGCTTGACATTGTGCTGATTAGGGTTCTAGTTGCCTTTGTGCTGTATTCAAGAGATGAGCTGACAAAATTTTGTAGGTGACTTGTAAGAGGGAGATCCCTCTATAGATGTTTACATCAGATGTGTTGTCTTTTTTAGACAGTGCATGGATTGGAGCAATCTTCCAGTCATCTGGGATTTTTTCGGTTTGCCAAATGTTTCAGATTATTTGCGTAATTTCTTTGAGTAGGGTTTGGGCCTACATTTTCCAAGAGTTCCACTATAGTTCCATCCTCCCCTTATGTTGTGTTGTTTTTAAGTTTCTTGATATGTGGATAAACTTTTTCTTATGTTGGTAGTAATGAACTTTCTGTTGCGATTTCTGGATGTATACTCAGAAATCTCTCTTTTGGATCTGGAAAATTTAAAAGCTGTTAAAAATATGTGGCTAGTTCTTGGAAAGTTTCTTTATGTGTCAAAACTAATTTACTAACGTGTTTTCAAAAGCAGAGGTTCTGTGGTGAGTACCCTTTGATTTGGTTCAGAGAGGTCTTCTAGAAATCAAATATTGTAATTTTTGAAGTTGTCTTCAGTTGAGTACAGTTGGTCATTGAAATATTTTCGTTTATTTTGTCAGAAAATCTTGGATTTTGTTTGTGAACTTCGAGGAATTTCTTCTGTGCTTCCAAGGTTCTTGGGTGTATTTCCTGATGCAGTTGTCGGAGGTGCATGATATTTCAGCAAACAACCATTCTGCCATCATCTGGTGATACTGGCAGTACAACCAAGAACCTTGGTAGCATCATATATGCTTGGACAGCCTCAGATTGCAAAGTTCTTGTGTGTTTCTCCTGATTTGTTGCAGTTGTAATTTTGCCTTTTCTCTTTCTTGTTGATTCCAGGAAGGATGTTTTGGTTTTTTCTGAAGAGCTCAGGTCTTTTGGTGTTTTTTGATGATTTTAGTTTAAAAATTTCTTGCAGTCTTCTGCAGGTTGTTCTTCCCATTTTTCTGTCATTTTAGAGTCTAATTTTGTCTAGATCAAATTTTGCGATCACCAGTGTTTTCCTGTTGAATTTTCTTGTGGGCGTGAATTTAATTTTGATTCTGTTAAATAATGATCTGAATCAATGTTTGCACCTATGTGCATCATGAATTTATTTTTGGTAGGTGTACAATATTGTCATATGATTAGTCTGAAATTCTCTTAAATAATGGATGGGTGATTGCCACATTTTTTTGTGCTTTTTCTGAAGTGAAGGTGAAATAACTTTTAGATTGTTTTGTTGGCATAACTCAACAAGTTGTTCAGCATTCTTATTGGTTAAATTATGAACAGGATAGTCTCCCACTATCCTCTTGTATTTGCATTCCCTGCCAATTTGAGCATTAAAATCACCGAGTATAATTTTCGCATCATCTCTTGGAATTTAGGCCCTCTGTGTCAAATTCTTCCCAGAGTCATTCTGCATTTTTCCCACCATTTGTTGATGCATGTGCATTAATAAAGGTATAATTATTATTATTGTTATTATAGAAGTGTTGAGTCATCAACAGGCACTCACAAAAGAGAATGAAAACTTGCTAACTTCCAGAAGAAATCCTTTGACAAGCTAGAGGATAAATACAAATACAGCAGTGTATACTGCCACTGTATTATCAACTCTTCTTGGCCACAGTGTGGTGTTTGACAGCTAGTTGGTTTCATAGTTAGTATTCCTGTGATGGGATAGGTTTAAGATGTGCTAAGCGCATGAATCGAACAGCTCTTGCTCTTAGATCTTCCATTGGGACATGACACATGTGGCAAGGGGTTGGTAGTGGTAGTAAGAGTGGAAGATGAAGTTTTATTCCTGTAGAAGACCCAACACTTCCTACTCCAGTCCTGTCACAGGCTTATCTTATCCATCAGAGGCAAGGTCTCTTGTGAAAACAGCCATGTTGTAAGTGCTGCACAGACTTTTATGGTGGCATGACAGCCAACCACCTGTCCAACGCCTCCCTGCGGGTCTGGGGGTTAGAATAGGCCCGAGGTATTCCTGCCTGTCGTACGAGGCAACTAAAAGGAGATTCACATGTTACGGGCTTTATGTGATGATCCCCTGTAGGGTTTGACCTCCATTCTTCAAAATTATCCCAAAGAGCGAGCCAGTTGGGGAAGGGCGCCTTACAAGGTGAATCATGTCCATCGTGCATTGAGATCTTTAGCCCACTTTCTCGCCGTAGCATTGCAGTCCTGCCCATTCTCCATTTCTTGGGCGAGGACACCTTCCTGGATGCATTTTCCACATTCACTGTGCAGTGTCGATTTCTGCATCGATGATGACCATGGACTTCTTTGCACCTGATATCCAGCACGGTAGCCAGTCCGTTGTGGTGGGGCCTCCATGTACCCTGTTGATTGTAGCCCCCAGACCACACAGGGATCACTCTGCTGATTCCTGCGCCGTTAACTCCCCACATAAGCCAAGAGGTAGACGCCCATCCCCCTGGGGCATTGGGACTCCTGGCAATGGCTATCCTGCCAGTTGGCCTTTGCTGCAGCTGGGTGGCGCCCGTAGGGAGGGCCCCAGGTCAGAGTGGCTGGCATCAGGGCGGATGACACGCAATGAAGTGTAGTCTATCATCTCTTGCTGTTGGCAAAACACCAGCAGTCTTTAAGCGATCACGAGCTCAATTCAACGCATAGAAGTACGACCCAAAATCGTTCCCCTCCTTGGCCACACCATGGGAGGAACGTCAAGCTAAGGATGGCAGTGGATCTTATTCGCCACAGTACCTTGTATGTTCGAGAGCTGATTGGGAATCTTTCATGGTGATGAAGCCTCAGTTTTTTGTTGAGCATTTAGAGGACAAGTTCGGGGATGTGGAGGGCTTGTCCAAAATGAGATTGGCTCAGTCTTGATCAAAACAGAATCCTCTGCCCAGTCACGGGAGTTACTCCCTTGTGACAAGCTGGGGGATGTTTCTGTAACCATCATGGCCCATAAGAGCTTAAATATGGTCCAGGGTATCATATTTCACAGAGACCTTATATTGCAGTCTGACGATGAGCTTCACGCCAATTTAGAGTGGCGAGGTTTACACTTCATCCAGCATGTCCACCAAGGTCTGAAGGATAATCAGGTTGCCACCGGGCCTTCACCTTGGCCTTTGTGGGTGATACATTGCCTGAGAAGGTGAAGGTGATGGTCTACTGGTGTGATGTAAAGCCCTATATCCCTCCCCCAATGTGGTGCTTTAAGTGCTGGAAGTTCGACCATATGTCTTCCCGCTGTACTTCCAGTGTGACATGCCAAGATTGTGGACGGCCATCACATCCCAAAACTCCATGTGTCCCACCTCCCATCTGTGTCAACTGCGGAGAGGACCATTCGCCTTGATCACCTGACTGCAGGATTCTCCAGAAAGAAAGGAAAATCATGGAGTACAAGACCCTGGACCGACTGACCTACACTGAGGCTAAGAGAAAATTTGAACGCCTGCATCCTGGACGTATGACATCGTCTTACGCTGTCACTACAACAGTTCTGGCACCATCAGCTCAGCCAACCCAGGTCACCTCTAAGAGCCAGAAGCTTACACCTGCCCCCTTAATGGTGGGGGGCACTTCCCTCCCTGTTGCTCCTGCACCAGCTACTTCGGGAGCAACACCCCCCCCATACCCCCACCCCACCCCACACCCAACCATTGCGTACGTCCGTTCCCACTTCCAAGCCAGAGAAGTGTAAGTCTTCTTCGGCTTCTCTCACTAGGAAGGGGTCCCTTTGGTCATTCCCTTCCCAGGTTTGCTCTAGTGGGAAAGGCAACACCCGCCAGTGCCTGAAGAGCCCAAAAGCAGCTGATTGTAGGGCTTCACGCTCATCCTCAGTCCTGGAGACTTAGCCAGTGAAGTCCTCCCAGCCAGGGAAACCCAAGGAGCAGTGAGAGAAATCCAAAAAGAAAACCCCTAAGACCAAGGAAATTGTGGTGACACTCGTACCACTGCTACCTATAAGCTCTGCGGCTGAGGATGGGGTGGAAATTTTGGCATCCACTGAGGACCTAGATCTCGCCAGACCCTCAGACAAAATCGATATAGACTGCTCAGGCAATAAATCGGTGGCAGCAGGTGACTCTGAGGTGTAAACTGCCTCATTGAATGTTCCATGCCTTCCCCGTCTCACGATGCCATCCTCCAGTGGAATTGGGGCGTTTTTTTCCACCGCCTGGCTGAGCTACAGCAACTGTTAAGCTTTACGCCTGCTATCTGCATTGCCATCCAGGAAACCTGGTTCCCAGCAATGCAGACCCCTGCCCTCCGTGGCTATAACGGATATCACAGGAACCGTAGCTACTATAATCGACTTTCAGGTGGAGTTTGTATTTATGTCCTAAACTTCATCTGTAGTGAACATGTGCCCCTTCAAACCCCTCTTGAAGCTGTGGCTGTCAGAATAAGGACGACACAGGAAATAACTGTCTGCAATGTATATCCTCCTCCAGATGGTGCAGTAGCCCTGAATGTATTAGCTACACTGATTGATCAACTCCCTAAACCTTTCCTACTTCTGTGCGATTTTAATGTCCATAACCCCTTGTGGGGTGGTACCATGCTTACTGGCCAAGGCAGAGGTGTCGAAACTTTATTGTCGCAATTCTACCTCTGCCTCTTAAACACTGGGGCCGCCACACATTTCAGTGTGGCTCATGGCAGTTACTTGACATTGATTTATCAATTTGCAGCCCAGGACTTCTCCCATCTATCCACTGGAGAGCACATGACGACCTGTGTGGTAGTGACCCCTTCCCCATCTTCCTGTCACTGCCCCAGCATCAAGCATCCGGGCGCCTGCCCAGATAGGCTTTGAACTAGGTGGACTGGAGAACTTTCACCCCTGCTGTCACCGCTGAATCTCCCCCACACGGTAACATCGATGTGATGACTGAGCAGGTGATTAGCACAATTGTTTCTGCGGCAGAAAATGCGTCCCCTCGCTCTTTAGGGTGCCCGAGGCGTGAGGCAGTCCCTTGGAGGTCGCCGGAAGTCGCTGAAGCAATTAAGGAGTGTCAGCGAGCTCTACAGTGGCATAAGCGGCACCCTTCCCTGGAGCACCTCATAGCCTTTAAACAGCTCCATGCCCATGTTCGCTACCTTATGAAACAATGGAAGAAGGAGTGTTGGAGATATACATCTCCACCATTGGGTGCCACACGTCACCTTCCCAAGTGTGGGCAAAGATCAAATGTCTTTACAGGTACCATGCCCCAACAGCTGTCCCTGGTGTATCCGTAAATGGCGAGTTATGTACCGACGCAAACAGGATTGCCGAGCACTTTGCTGGAGCCTCTGCATTGGAGAGTTACCCCCAGCCTTTCGCACGCTCAAATGGCGGCTGAAAGGGAATGTCCTCTCATTCACTACACGTGGCAGTGAATCCTATACACCCCATTTACAGAGTGGGAGCTCCTCAGTGCCCTTGCACATTGCCCCGACACAGCTCCTGGACCTGATTGCATCCACAGCCAGATGATTAAACATCTCTCATCTGACTATATCTTCCCGTCATCTTCAACTGGCTCTGGTGTGATGGCGTCTTTCCATCGCAATGGTGGGAGAGCACCATCATTCCGGTGCTCAAACCTGGTAAAAACCCACTTGATGTTGATAGCTGGCAGCCAGTCAGCCTCACCAACGTTCTTTGTAAGCTACTGGAATGTATGGTATGTCGGCATTTGCGTTGGGTCCTAGAGTCACATGGCTTGCTGGCTCCATGTCAGGGCAGCTTCTGCCAGGGTCACTCTACCACTGATAATCTTGTGTCCATTTAGCCTGCCATCCGAACAGCCTTTACCAGACAGCAACACCTGATTGCCATCTTTTTTGACTTATGTAAAGCATACGACATGACTTGGCGACATCATATCTGTGCCACATAGTATGAGTAGGGTCTCCAAGGACCACTCCTGATTTTTATCCAAAACTTCCTGTCGCTCTGTACTTTCCATGTCCAAGTTGGTGACTCCCATAGTTCCATCCATATCGATGAGAATGGAGTCCTGCAGAGCTCTGTATTGAGTGTCTCTGTATTTTTAGTGGCCATTAATGATCTAGCAGCAGCTGTCGGGCCCTCCGTCTCACCTTCTCTGTATGCAGACAACTTCTGCATTTCGTACTGCTGCTCCAGTACTGTTTTTGCTGAGCGGTGCCTCCAGGGAGCCATCCACAAGGTGCAGTCATGGGCTCTAGCCCACAGCTTCCAGTTTTCAGCCGCAAAATTGTGTATCAGTTCACTTCTGTCGGCGTCGTACCAGTCATCCGGAACCCGCACTTAACCTTCATGACGATCCACTCACTGTAGTGGAGACATATCAATTCCTAGGACTGGTTTTCAATGCTTGATTGACTTGGCTCCCTCATCTTCATCAGCTTAAGCAGAAGTGCTGGCAGCACCTCAATGCCCTCCGTTGCCTGAGCAACACCTGTTAGGGTGCAGATCGCTGTACGCTGCTGCAGCTCTACAGAGCCCTTGTTCAATCCCGAATTGACTATGGGAATGTGGTTTATGGTTTGGCAGCACCTTCAGCATTGCATTTACTTGACCCTATGCACCACTATGGGGTTTGATTAGCGACAGGAGCTTTTAGGACGAGTCCGGTGACCAGCGTACTGGTGGAGGCTGGTGTCCCTCCACTACAGATCAGATATGCGCAACTGCTCACCAGTTATGCAGCACACATTCATAGTTCCCCTGAGCATCCGAATTACCATCTCCTTTTTCCGCCCGCGGCAGTCCGTCTCCCGCGTTGGCAGCCCAGATCGGGGCTAACGATTGCGGTTTGCATACGGGCCCTTGTCTCCGAATTGGAGTCCTTCCCTTTACCACCTCTACTTGCGGTCCGTTCATGTATGCCTCCATGGTGTACGCCTCGGCCGCAGCTTTGTCTGGATCCTTTGCATGGCCCTAAGGACTCCGTCAACCTCGCCGCTCTCCGCTGTCACTTCCTCTCGATTCTCGATGTGTTCTGGGGCTCTGAAGTGGTTTACACCTACGTCTCAATGGCTGATGGTCATGTAGGCTTCTCATATGTTCATGGAGGACATATTGAGCAGCACTCCTTGCCAGTTGGCTGCAGTGTTTTCACTGCAGAGCTGGCAGCCGTATCTCATGCTCGTGAGTACATCCACTTGTACACTGGCGAGTCATTTCTCCTGTGTACTGACTCATTGAGAAGACCACAACCTGTCGACCAGTGTTACCCTCGCTATCCTCTGGTAGCGTCCATTCAGGACTCCATCTATACCCTGGAACAGTCCCGCAGTTCCGTTGTGTTTGTGTGGACCCCAGGACACGTCGGAGTCCCCAGTAATGAACTTGACGGCAGGTTGGCCAAACAGGTGATGTGGAAACCGCTTCTCGAGATAGGTATCTCCAAAACTGACCTGCGTTTGTCCTACACTGCAGGGTTTTCCGGCTTTGGGAGACGGAATGGCATGACAGCACACATGACAAACTGTGTGTCGTTAAGGAGATTATGATTGTGTGGAAGTCTTCCATGCAGGCCTCTCGCAGGGAATCAGTTGTCCTCTTCTGGCTATGCATTGGCCATACGTGGCTAATGCATGGTTACCTACTCCATCGCGTGGACCCACCTCAGTGTCACTGTGACTCCCAAATGACAGTCGTCCACCTCTTGCTGGACTGCCCACTTTTAGCCGCTCTGCGGCAGACTTTTAACTTTTCCAGCACCCTGCCTTCGTTGTTGGGTGACAATGCCTCCACAGCAGCTTTAGTTTTACACTTAATCTGTAAGAGTGGGTTTTATCCTACTTTGTAGGTTTTAGCGCATGTCCTTTGTCCCTCTGTGTCCTCCACCCTAGTGCTTTTAGGGTGGATGTTTTAATGTGTTGCAGAGTGGCCGGCTTTCCCTTTTTATTCTTGCGGTTGGCCAGCCACTGTAATCTGCTTTCATGTTTTACTCTCTTCTGTTTCTAGCGTCTCTCTGTTGTTTTTTTTTTTTTAATCTTTTGTTCCTTTTAGTGTTCGTTGCCTTCCCTTTGTTCTTGTGGCTTTTCCTTTCTTTCCATTTTGTGTTACATGTTTCGTCCGTTTTATTCTCACACATGTGGCATTGTTTTATTAGGAACAAGGGACCGATGACCTCGTAGTTTGGTCCCTTCTCCCTCCTTTAAACCAACCAACCAACGTATCCAACAGAACGAATGACCACCACCAGGCTGTGGCCAAGAACAAATTTGATCACCCACTGACAAAACATACTGCTGAGCACTACACACTCAATTTCAGTGGCTGCTTCATGACCCATACCATATGGACCATTTCCTCTAGTGCCAGCTTTTCTGAAGAACTACGTAGATGGGAGTTGCTCTTGCAACACATCCTGCTTCCATAATCCTCCTTGCCTCAGTCTACACTAATCCACTGTTCCTGCACTCTCCACCCAACCGTTCCCCTTCCTCTACCTTGTCACACCTTCCCAGACCATGCCTTCATGTCACTTCATCATACACAACATCTCAATGGCTCCAGTATGGTGTATCATGTGCCTAGCCCACACATTTGTCACTCTTCCCTCTTGCATCCCTAGCTATCACACCTACTGCCTCCCTTCGAGCCACTAGTTACCTATCCCCAAACCTTCTTCCTGCTTCCCGCCTCTTTCTCCTTCTACTCACACCACCCACCATAACCCCCACCCCACCCTAGTCCACTTGCCAAACTACAGTCCTACCATTGTGTTTCTAGCTGGCAGACTATAGGGAGCACAAGTGTGTGTGTGTGTGAGTGTGTGTGTGTGTTGGTGGGTGGATGGATGGGGATGGGTGTGCGCCGTATAACTTGCCAAAGAATTTCTTCTGAAAGCTAGCAAGTTTTCATTCTCTTTTGTGTGTGCCTGTCAACAATTCAACACTTCTGCTATTTTGTGAGTGGTTTCCTTTACTCTTAAAATTATTTACATTCTGCCAGAACTTTCAAACTATATTGATAATTTTACATGGGTGACACTGAAAAACAAATACTGTAAATTCTGATAAACTCAAAGAAGTGACAGTGGTAAATATATATGTTGTAACAACTACCCTGTTTATACCATGAATAGTTTCCCCCTTTTCCTGATTCACTGGTACAAATATTTCCCACCTGATAACTTATTTGATGGACATAGAAATAAACAATAAATTGAGCAGTTTTATTTGTAAATGTTCCCTTAGAGTACATTTCATTATTATGCTGTGAAAAAAAAAGAAACTATGTTGCTGTTTCACTAGTTTCCAATTTTTAAAAAATTTGTAGCACTAGACCATGTAATAATGTAAAAAGAGACTTTTAAACCCCTAACAGAACACACCAGTAATTTGCTTCTAGAGCTCCCCTATAAAATGTGGGAGACAGGATGCATTTTTCTCATGGGAGTAAGTAATTCCATGCAGTAATGGTTTGTCCACTGCAGCTAATGTTTAGGAAGTTGTAGTTGTATCTGACTAGCACTTCTGAGGGATCTTAAGGCAGAATTTCCCAGCAAATTAAAAATAATGGCATACCTCAATCACACGTCATGGAAAACCAGATGACCATATGTACTCCAGGACTATAAGATTTTAATGCATTTCTGACTTTATAATAAATGTGTGATTTAAGTTGTATCCCAGTATAGGTTCTAGTGTGCACCACTCTCTCTTGCAGGCTGTATGAATAGTCAATGATGAAGTTTTAATTATTACCTTGAAAAAATTGGGCTATGAGCATGAAATATCCTTTCTATGTATTTATCCTTCAGTACGACACGTTTCCTAATGATGGAGGACTTGGCAGAGATCTCGTTTGTAGAATTCTGCACTTTGATTGTTCAAGACACATTCCACCTTGAAACCTTCCTTGTCGTCATTTTGGAAATACCTGTCAGTTTTCTTAATTTGGGGCATCAGGTCAGTAGAATATAAGGTGGGGAGGGAGGAGGCTAAATTTTATTCTCCAAAGAAGCAGCATGTGCGACTGTCATGTGCGTAATAAGTGGTGGAATACGCACACAACCTTTGGGCAGCTTCGCGCAACACTTCGTCTTGACAAACTCTCACAGCCTCATCAAGAGATTTTGGTACCATGCTGCTGTGATGGTTTGCCCGAAAATGATTGGGTCTCTGCCTTTTTTGGCTATGGCGAATTTTGCTTGCTGCTTTTTTCTTTGTCTGGGTTATAGTTGTACACCCAGCCCTCCTACATAATTGTAGGATTGGAAAAATTTATGTTGCTACCCGGTTCAGCAGGTTTCCCGTGAGTTTTTAGCAGTCATGGGGCACAGCAGGCGGCAACCTTCATCGTGTTCAAAATGTCATGCAAGGCTGAAGTAGTGGATAGCTGGTTTGGGAGTGGAAAAGTACTGAGACCACAAAGTAAAGTACATTTCAACAACAATTTATTAAAAACAATCCAAATCTTTACACTTAGGAAATACACTGATAATGAAATGGTAGGAATTGAAATATTGTAAAGTTAAAAAAAAAGAACTTGCAGTACAGGTAGTGATCAAGGCATAACAAATAAAAAAAATTGAAGAACAGCTTAAGGTCAACTGAACAGCGGCAGTACAGTGAATTTTAAATCAGAGGGAATGAAAAGTACTCAACAGTGATGGTTAAATACTTGGACTGCAAGTCATATAACTCAAGGTTATGAACAGGCACAGTACCACCCAAAACTTAGCCACTGAAAAATTAACTTAACACAAAATTAAAGACATATTTCATCAGTAACCAAAAAAATCCTGAAGTTACAAGTAGGTTTAGTAGAACACAATTCGGTACTGTTTGCGAGGTACTGGTGTAAGGCAAATCCAAATCATTCTTAGCACAGCACCAACAGCTTATCACAGTGATGTACTTGGTAATGTGAGAATACCAAGAACAGTTATAGATTAAGAAAGTAAGTACTAAATCTAAAGTTGTAGCCAGAACCAAAACTTACAGTTTTGGTCACAAGGAACTTTAACAGTGTTTTAAAAGAAAGACATGAACTAAATTAATAACCAGCAGCCACATAAGCAAACTTTATAGGTGGCAAAAATGACTTTGGATTTCCCCTGATATATGGTGAAAGTACAAGAAGTCCATAAGTAACTGTATACAGGTTCCTGCAGCAAAGAGGCTAAGCGAAAACAATAAACTGAACTTATACTAAAGGATGCCTTTGGGCAGTGCTTGTTAGATTTACAGAAAGGTTGAAGGTCGTCTATAAAAACAAAACATATATAAATTTAATAACTGAAAAATTCTTAGCATGACAAATGCTGAGCATCAGGGGCAGCAGATAACAGCAGGAGCTGCTTGAATACACAGTCAGGGTGAGCAAGACCCAGCAGGCAGCATGACAAGATAAATAACTGACAAATAATAAACCGAGGACTAGTTCTAAAAACAGCAAATGGGAAGTAATATGGATCTGATAAACTCAGCTGGCAAGCTGTCTTACCAAAGTAGATCTCGTTTGTTGGATGAATTACAAAATCTATTTGGTGACTGCACAGTGAGGTCCCTGATAATAAAGCATTAAATATACATATAGTGAAGATTAAACACTATTCAGTTTTAAAACCAGTATGTAAATTAAATTTAGCAACCACTAAAAACACTAGCAAAATATATTGAATGCACACTATTTTCGTACAAGGCAAGGCACTTGATAAAATGAAAGGTAAGCAACTTATAGGTAGTTGAAGGATAGTGCCTAAGAAAATACCAAACAACTTAAACACACTGGCAAACATGAGACAAAAGAACAGGGCAGATAATCTACAAAATAATATAACAGAAAGCACACATCACAAGACAGCCATGCTGCTAAGTATTGTGGTGAATGAATAACAAATCTTGTAACTTAATGCACATTCCGTACAGTCAGTATCAAAACACCAGAGAGCGCCTTTAGCTTGCAACACCTGACCCAAGTCGTGGCACAAATATCAAGTAGACACAGAGGGAACCGGGCTGCCGCACAAAGCACAAAAATTAATGTCTGTACCTAAGAACCTCACTGTAGTCCAATATGTGGGCAGGCATTAGTTTCCCAAGCAGGCTTGCTTCCTTCAGCAATCAGGTAGATGACAGTCAAGTTCCCAACCAGAATGGTGGCACTGATAATGCTCTGTAGGTGAGGTGGCCGTCTTCCTGCAGTGTTCAGCCAACACAGAGCACTCACATGTCCAGAATTAACACGGTCCTCCAACTGCCACTTCTGCGAGCTAGTTCACCGTGATAGCTAGCCGAGGAACAGTGGTGGCATTAGGTGTCAGTGACCACTTATGGCTGCACGCCTATGGGGGCCTTGCAGAAAAGTTGTTGAAGCTATTAAAATTTTAGCTACTTAACTGTCCATCTCTATTTTCTTATAAATGTAGTATTTATCTAGGATCATCTAGCAACATTATGACAGTTATGCGGCAGCACACCAAGCATACAAGTTTGGGACTGCAGACTGGTTCTGGTAGGCCTATTACATTACACTATTCAAGTGGGAATACCTGTCATGAATCAGTGCATGCGCACTAGATGGCAGTAACACATGGAACTCAAGAGACTGTTTTGCTGTAAAATTGTTCATACAGACTAAGAAAAATTTTAAATAAGTTATTAAATTATATACTTAGAGAGGAAGACAGTTGCCGCAGTAAAGAAAGGAGCATGTTAAATGGAAAATACACCTACTTTTCTTTATACCATATTCACAGCTCATTTGGTATGCACAGTTTTTCCGAATTGACACTTCAATCCAACAACAAGCAAATGCGACAATGTTCTGTGGAAGAGACAATATAGGCAGGAGCATTGTCTTGGCCAGTAAACGTACCAAGTGACACGTCACTCTTTCTTCAAGGTATCGAACTGGTAGAAGTGAACAAGTCTTTTATCTCTGAAGATGTAGTTGTACCAATTTCAACCATACATACTAAAGGTACCCCATCCTGTGGTAAGTGACTATACAGATACATTTATTTGGTTGCTATCCTACATCACAGAATGAAAAAAATATATTGTGCCATGTGTGATAATCGCACAGCCTATTCACTCTATACTATGACATCGAGTACTTTAGGTAACCTACTGTACTTATGGACGTACTTAGCACAAAGTTTTTTTTTTTACATCATCATGTCTGGAGGACCCTCAAGAGACAGAGACATAGGGAGAAAATGGGAATCCGGTGCATCAAAAAGGAAAAGAATGGCTGAGACAATTACATCAACCAAATTACGAGTTCAAGTATGGTGAAATTTCTTAATAAATCTTAAGGCGTAACTGCACCAAATGCCTCTGATGAAGCTCTTACCCAAGTGTCTTTAGTTTCTGAAACAGAGCCAGCTCCAGGATCGAATGACTCTGTTACCCTTTCTGATACAGCATCAGAGTTGGATGAAACTGCTGTGATCCAAGATTGTGAGCCAATTAAAGACTTCAGAAGTGATAATCAAGAGCAAACTGTTCATATAAGAGGGTCCTTTATAGATAAGATCTGTGAAACTGGGTATTATCAGTAACAGATTTGCAGCATCATGATTTAATGCAAAATGGCCCACAGCAAAACCTAGAGAAAGCTGATGTAAGTTACACCAAAGTTGCAAGTAAAAGACATTTTACTAGAAAATTGAGTAACAGCAAAAAGCAACATCGCAGATGGTTAGCTTCCTCCATATCTCAAGACAAAGTTTATTGCTTTTCATGTCGACTTTTGTCACATTTGCAGACACAGATGGTAAAAGAAGGATGTTGTCACTGGAAAGATCTGAGTAGAATATTGCAAAGGCATGAACAAAGTCAATGACACACGGAGTGCATGATTAGATGGTAAAGGAATCAAGTATGGAAAAACAATAGATAAGGAAAATGAGACACTGATTAGGGAATCAAAAAAGTATTGGTGTAAATTGTTTGAAAGATTGATTGATATTATAAAATACTTAGCTTCACACAATCTGGCATTAGGTCATCGAGAATCCCCTAACCTAAACGATAGTGGGAACATTGGAAATTTTATAGACCTATTTAAATTGTTATCCAAATATGATCTAACTCTAAAAGAGCACTTGCAACGTGTTAACGAAAAGCAACTTTGTCGGCATTATCTGAGGCATGACATACAAAATGAATTAATTACATTAATCTCCAAATCTGTAATCAATGAAATTATAAACAGAGTCAAACAAGCAAAATATCATGCCTTCATGCTCAATTGTATTAGAGATTTGAATCATGGGGAACAAATGTCAGTAATATTAAAATTTTGTAATTCCTCAACTGGAGAGAGAGAGGAAAATTTCATTGGGTTTATTGCTGTTGCAGAAACAGTGGGAGAGTATTTAACAAATGCCATTTTAAAGGAACTAGAAAATAATGGCCTACACATCCAAAAGTGTCGAGGACAGGGATATGATAATGGTGCCAATATGGTTGGCATTAACAAAGGTGTTAGAACAAGAATACTCAATTTTAATCCACAAGCTTTGTTCACACCATGTGGATGCCATTGTTTGAATTTGCTTTGCTAGATGCCAATAAAACTTCTACAACAGCTAAAACATTTTTTGACTTCATCAATAAAGTTTGTGCTTTCTACAAAATCAAGCAAGCATTGGGACCTTATAAAAACTAGATTGAAATTGACATTGAAACCTCTGTCTAAAACATGATGGGAAAGTAGAATCAGAGCTATAAAAGCAATATTTTTGCAGTTTGATGATGTCATCGAAAGTGTGAGTGACCTGAAAAATAGAACCAATGATTCTGAAATTCGTAACGAGCAAAAAGCAGTCTTGAAAGAAATGTTAACTTTTGAATTTAGTGTTGCAATACACAGATGGTATGAGATTTTACTACATGTCAACAATATAAGTAAACTATGGCACTCAACTTGAAAGTCCCTATTGATACCTTACATTCGTTTCATGACTGGATTCAAGAATCCATAACACAGGATTTGAAACAAGAGTCACAGAAGCTCGATTGTTTGTAGAAAAAAGTGGTTACATAATGGAGTCTCAGTTTTAAAGAAAGAAGAATAGCAGAGAAAAAAAGAATGTTCAGTCACGAACAAATTGATGAAATTATACAATCTGCTGAAATGCCGTACAGAGTTAGCTTTTTTTAACACAATGATAGATGCTATAATAGTCTACACTGAATCTCGATTCAAAGCGCTCAACAAATGTTTCGAACGATTTGGTTTTATTTATGATATGAATTATTTGAAATCATTAACCAAGGATGACGTTTGCAAACAGTGTAATGATTTAGGTACCATACTTCAAGAAGGCGAAAATAGCGGCATACAGCCTTTTGAACTTATGAGGAAGTCCAACTTTTAAAGTCCAGTCTACAGGCCTCAATCAAAGATGCAGATCAACTTATTCAGTAAATATTGACAATAATTAGGAAGAAGTATATCCACATCTTTACATAACAATCAGAATAATGCTCACAGTTCCGGTCAGTACAGCATCTGCCGAGAGAAGTTTCTCAAAGTCAAAATTGATTAAGACATACTTCAGAAGCACAGTGTGCCAAGAAAAACTGTCTGTGTTGCCAGTAGTACCAATTGAAGTAGAAATAGTGGCTGGTATTAACTACGATGTAATCATTAAAAAATTCAGTGAGGTGAAAAGTCAGAAGTTGTTTTTATTTTGATGTGTGTGTTTAATGTAATTTTTGTCATTGAAATAATCCTTGACTATTATAATAATAAAATTTGTGTACTCTTATTATTAGTGTACAATTCAGCTCATTTAATGTAACATTTTCTGTCTGACTGGAAAGTGAAAAGGACCTTGCAAAGCTGATTCATTGCCGACATTCAGTTTTTGTGTAGCGCCGCCACTGCCCCACTGTGTTGATGTGTGCACTCATAAGGCAAAGCATCCTCTGGTTTCCCATCAATGGCCAGAAACATACCTAACATAGATACTATTACTAGTCAAGTGCAAATGGCTCCGAAATGTGGAAAACTGATCCCTGGCTAATTTTCAGTTTTCTCACTGTTACCTTGATTGTGATAAATGTTCTTTGAGCACTGTAGTCCACTTCTCTTGCCAGTCCTGGTTCTTTACAGAGAGATGATTAAGCCCTTTATCAATTCATTCAGATTTATTTGACCACACTGGAAGCATATGCACCACATAACCACTGCCATACGATTATATGATTGTGCATTGTTCAAACCAACTCAACATGGATTGTTTCAGCATTGTTTCCCTTCAAATGTAGAAAACAGGTTGTCACATTGAACTCCACTTTATCAATGGGCTGCATCATTTTGTTTTAGCACATCTAGTAATGTACTGTGGTTCTCTAGTGTGGAAATTTCAGTTTTGACAAGGACTGCAGACATATATCTGAAAAAAACCTACCTAACTTTATTTTTTCAAAGTGCTAATTAAAACTTTATAACTACCTTCCATAAATTCTGTGGTAACCCTGTAGAGAGAATATGCATAATCAACGAGTGCACAGCTCCACAGCCAACGTAAAGGGATCGCCGTGCTTCGGCATAGATGGCACAGCGATTGCTGCGCCGTGTGCAGAAAAGCCTTATACAAGTTGGCGGACTGGGCCCTTGGGCAAACTAATGTTTACCTGACAATTGCATTCTCTGCTGTTAGACTGTGGTTTCACTCTCTATTTCATGATGCTTCCATCTACTAACAAACAATAAATTTATGTATAGTAAACCACTCATATATGCATGATGATGCTACGTGGCAACGTACACAATGTGGGTGCATTGAGCTAGACTATGTTTACCATCATTATGTTGGCAGAAACAATTGAAAATCAATCACCTTTGCTGAAGGTAGAGTGCACATAAATATATTCGATAGCAGCTAAAAGAGTGAATTGTTTCTGCTACTTATATCAGGTCTCATCAAATTTTTTTAAGTCATGTAAAAATTAAGGACATGTAAGTATGATTATCTTCCCGTATAACTTCAGTGAATTTAATGATAAGAAAGAGGTATGACATGAAAAAAGATACCCTCTGTTGTGCCCCTAACCGTTATGCAATGTGTGTTCATGTGAATTGTAGTAGCATTGGTGAGAGTAAACTGTTATGTTTGCTCCCTATTATTTATATGACTAATAAGATCAAAAACAATAATATTTTGTGAATTTCAGTTCACCGTGACATAAAACCACACAATGTCTTGCTTTCAATGCCAGATGGGAAAGGGGAGGTCAGAGCAATGATATCAGATTTTGGTTTATGTAAGAAACTGAAGATTGGGCGCACATCTTTCTCTAGACAGTCTGGTGTAACAGGCACAGAAGGATGGATAGCACCAGAAATGATGAATGGATGTGTTCGTGCGGTAAGAACAAAACTAAAGGAAAACTTTGTTCATAGTGATTGTTCTTGTAAATATCCTTATTTGATGCTTTATTTTTCAGACTTGTGCAGTTGATATATTTTCTATGGGGTGTGTTTTTTATTATGTTTTGACCGATGGCAAACATCCATTTGGGGATGAATTGAGGAGACAGTCCAATATTGTTACTGGAGAATATAGGTATGACCATATCCATTTGACATAACTTTTAAAATTTTTCTTTATGGTCTAGTCTGACAGTTGCCCCCATACTTAGTCATGTTCAGGGAATATTTTTTGCACATCTCATTTCTTGTGTGTGAAATTGCAGACTGGCAGACTTGGAAGGAGAAACCAATGCTCTGCAGCACAATCTTATATCAGCAATGATAACAGCAGATCCTGGTAGCAGGCCATCAGCAGTTGCTGTTAGGAACCATCCTGTATTCTGGAATGGTGCTCAAATATTAGCTTTCTTTCAGGTAAAAGAATCTTCTCTCTCTCTCTCTCTCTCTCTCTCATCTCTCTCCACCCCCTCCCCTCCACTTCCTTCCTCCTCCTCATTTTCTCTTCCTGTTGTCTCTTGCACCTTATACTGCCTTCTGTCCTCCCTCTCCATTTCCCTTCGCTATTTTCCTTTGCTTCTGTGTTTCTTCAAGTCTGCACACTTCCATTTATTTTGGTCACAAAAACGTTTTGTGTATGAAGAACATTCACATAATTGGTCCTTTCTTTAACATGGTTAGAAAACCACAATGTGTCTCAGTAACAAAAAGGAGGAAAATTGAAAATTTCATTTTAGCTCAGTATTCTAATAAAAAGGGAAATCCTTTTTGAGCTGAATACAAGATGGATTTAGTTGCACCAATACTAAAACCTACAGCTGTCCATTCTTTATATGGAGATTGGATTCCCCATTGTCTGTTAGTTATCTATTTGTTATAATTGACCTTTTTAGTACTCTGAACCCCCCATGAACCATGGACCTTGCCGTTGGTGGGGAGGCTTGCGTGCCTCAGCGATACAGATAGCCATACCGTAGGTACAACCACAACGGAGGGGTATCTGTTGAGAGGCCAGACAAATGTGTGGTTCCTGAAGAGGGGCAGCAGCCTTTTCAGTAGTTGCAAGGGCAATAGTCTGGATGATTGACTGATCTGGCCTTGTAACAATAATCAAAACGGCCTTGCTGTGCTGGTACTGCGAACGGCTGAAAACAAGGGGAAACTACGGCCGTAATTTTTCCCGAGGGCATGCAGCTTTACTGTATGATTAAATGATGATGGCGTCCTCTTGGGTAAAATATTCCGGAGGTAAAATAGTCCCCCATTCGGATCTCCGGGCGGGGACTACTCAAGAGGATGTCGTTATCAGGAGAAAGAAAACTGGCGTTCTACGGATCGGAGTGTGGAATGTCAGATCCCTTAATCGGGCAGGTAGGTTAGAAAATTTAAAAAGGGAAATGGATAGGTTAAAGTTAGATATAGTGGGGATTAGTGAAGTTTGGTGGCAGGAGGAACAAGACTTCTGGTCAGGTGACTACAGGGCTATAAACACAAAGTCAGATAGGGGTAATGCAGGAGTAGGTTTAATAATGAATAGGAAAATAGGAATGCGGGTAAGCTACTACAAACAGCATAGTGAACGCATTATTGTGGCCAAGATAGATACGAAGCCCACACCTACTACAGTAGTACAAGTTTATATGCCAACTAGTTCTGCAGATGACGAAGAAATTGAAGAAGTGTATGATGAAATAAAATAAATTATTCAGATAGTGAAGGGAGACGAAAATTTAATAGTCAAGGGTGACTGGAATTCGAGTGTAGGAAAAGGGAGAGCAGGAAACATAGTAGGTGAATATGGATTGGGGCTAAGAAATGAAAGAGGAAGCCGCCTGGTAGAATTTTGCACAGAGCACAACTTAATCATAGCTAACACTTGGTTTAAGAATCATGATAGAAGGTTGTATACATGGAAGAACCCTGGAGATACTAAAAGGTATCAAATAGATTATATAATGGTAAGACAGAGATTTAGGAACCAGGTTTTAAATTGTAAGACATTTCCAGGGGCAGATGTGGACTCTGACCACAATCTATTGGTTATGACCTGTAGATTAAAACTGAAGAAACTGCAAAAAGGTGGGAATTTAAGGAGATGGGACCTGGATAAACTGAAAGAACCAGAGGTTGTACAGAGTTTCAGGGAGAGCATAAGGGAACAATTGACAGGAATGGGGGAAAGAAATACAGTAGAAGAAGAATGGGTAGCTCTGAGGGATGAAGTAGTGAAGGCAGCAGAGGATCAAGTAGGTAAAAAGATGAGGGCTAGTAGAAATCCTTGGGTAACAGAAGAAATATTGAATTTAATTGATGAAAGGAGAAAAAATAAAAATGCAGTAAATGAAGCAGGCAAAAAGGAATACAAACGCCTCAAAAATGAGATCGACAGGAAGTGCAAAATGGCTAAGCAGGGATGGCTAGAGGACAAATGTAAGGATGTAGAGGCTTATCTCACTAGGGGTAAGATAGATACTGCCTACAGGAAAATTAAAGAGACCTTTGGAGATAAGAGAACCACTTGTATGAACATCAAGAGCTCAGATAGAAACCCAGTTCTAAGCAAAGAAGGGAAAGCAGAAAGGTGGAAGGAGTATATAGAGGATCTATACAAGGGCGATGTACTTGAGGACAATATTATGGAATTGAAGAGGATGTAGATGAAGATGAAATGGGAGATACAATACTGCGTGAAGAGTTTGAAAGAGCACTGAAAGAGCTGAGTTGAAACAAGGCCCCGGGAGTAGACAACATTCCATTGGAACTACTGACGGCCTTGGGAGAGCCAGACCTGACAAAACTCTACCATCTGGTGAGCAAGATGTATGAAACAGGCGAAATACCCTCAGACTTCAAGAAGAATATAATAATTCCAATCTCAAAGAAAGCAGGTGTTGACAGATGTGAAAATTACCGAACTATCAGTTTAATAAGCCACAGCTGCAAAATACTAACACAAATTCTTTACAGATGAATGGAAAAACTAGTAGAAGCCGACCTCGGGGAAGATCAGTTTGGATTCCGTAGAAATACTGGAAAACGTGAGGCGATACTGACCTTACAACTTATCTTGGAAGAAAGATTGAGGAAAGGCAAACCCACGTTTCTAGCATTTGTAGACTTAGAGAAAGCTTTTGACAATGTTGACTGGAATACTCTCTTTCAAATTCTAAAGGTGGCAGGGGTAAAATACAGGGAGTGAAAGGCTATTTACAATTTGTACAGAAACCAGATGGCAGTTATAAAAGTTGAGGGACATGAAAGGGAAGCAGTGGTTGGGAAGGGAGTAAGACAGGGTTGTAGCCTCTCCCCGATGTTATTCAATCTGTATATTGAGCAAGCAGTAAAGGAAACAAAAGAAAAATTCGGAGTAGGTATTAAAACCCGTGGAGAAGAAATAAAAACTTTGAGGTTCGCCGACGGTATTGTAATTCTGTCAGAACAGCAAAGGACTTGGAAGAGCAGTTGAACGGAATGGATGGTGTCTTGAAGGGAGGATATAAGATGAACATCAACAAAAGCAAAACAAGGATAATGGAATGTAGTTGAATTAAGTCGGGTGATGTTGAGGGTATTAGATTAGGAAATGAGACACTTAATGCAATAAAGGAGTTTTGCTATTTGGGGAGCAAAATAACTGATGATGGTCGAAGTAGAGAGGATATAAAATGTAGACTGGCAATGGCAAGGAAAGTGTTTCTGAAGAAGAGAAATTTGTTAACATCGAGTATAGATTTAAGTGTCAGGAAGTCATTTCTGAAAGTATTTGTATGGAGTGTAGCCATGTATGGAAGTGAAACATGGACGGTAAATAGTTTGGACAAGAAGAGAATAGAAGCTTTCGAAATGTGGTGCTACAGAAGAATGCTGAAGATTAGATGGGTAGATCACATAACTAATAAGGAAGTATTGAATAGGATTGGGGAGAAGAGAAGTTTGTGGCACAACTTGACCAGAAGAAGGGATCGATTGGTAGGACATGTTCTGAGGCATCAAGGGATCACCAATTTGGTATTGGAGGGCAGCGTGGAGGGTAAAAATCGTAGGGGGAGACCAAGAGATGAATACACTAAGCAGATTCAGAAGGATGTAGGTTGCAGTAGGTACTGGGAGATGAAGAAGCTTGCACAGGATAGAGTAGCATGGAGAGCTGCATCAAACCAGTCTCAGGACTGAAGACCACAACAACAACAGTACATGAATCCCACTTCACATTTTTAATACTGTAGAGAATCTGAGATAAATTTCAAATATTGGAAAGGATGCTTTTCTAATGTCCTCCCCATACTCAGCATGTACCATACATGTTTAAAAACTATTGTGGTGCTGCTCTCCCTTTTTGCATAATGGAATAGCGTAGATCTTACATGATCTCCCATCTGATTTAAATCTCGGAGACCACAAACTGTCTTAACTTGTTTCAGTCTTTTGTTCTATTTAGTTAGTTAAATGTTCCATAGATATGTCACACAGCATTTTGTCATGAAGTAGAATGACAGCTGTCGTATCTTTATCAATACATCTTTGTATGTGGAACATTGTATGCGTTACAGTGAGGAAAAAGATTGCAACTAGCCACACTGTTTTTGAGACAATAATCTAATTTTCCTTAACTAGTTTCAGGCGTATGCCCTATATAATATTGTTTAACTTGTAAGTAATACCATATTTTATGGACTATGAAATGCTACGGACTATAAGATGCACCTTAATTTTTAAGCAATTTTTTATAAAAACAACATTTTCACCCTTTTTATTATTAAATTGCAAAGACAGGCTAAAAAAATTTCTTAATTTATAAAACCAAACTGACTTTAAAATCCCTGGAAGTCGTCATCTGAACTTTCTTCTTCTTCTTCTTCTTCTCCTCCTCCTCCTCCTCCTCCTCCTCCTCTTCTTCTTCTTCTTCATCGTGGTTTGTCCTCTTCATATATAAGATGGTCTTCACTGCCGCAGTGAGTGTTACTTATGCTGCACTTCTTGAAACACTTAATAGTAATGTCTTCTCTCACCCTCGACTACGACTGTTTTACCCACTGACCACTTGTTTGGTTGTAGATCATTTTAAAGTGCCCTTTGGTGTGAATTCTTGTTGGGTTTTGACCATCTATTTGTTCCATTCCTCTCTCATATACACTTTAAATGGTTCATTTATCGAGACATCAAGAGTTCGCAGTTGTGAAGTAAGTCCTCCTGGAATAACAGGAACCTCTGTATTTCTCTGTCTCAGTTTCTCTTTCACAGAATTTTTCAAGTGACTGATAAACTGATCTAGTGCAAGAAGAAAACTGTTCTTCAATAAAGTGCACTTCCTTCTCTCCCATACTCTGTTAATCAATTATTTCATAACACACTCGTCCATCCATCCCTTGTAATACATGAACAACACTGTCTGGTGGCATTTCAGAAGCTTTTGGCATTGTTTTGCATTTCAAAATGATCATTCCTTCAGGACAGCATGAAAGGACAACAGTGTAATGCATTTTTTCACGTCCACTTGTTTTTATAGTTACAGTTTTAGCACCTTTAATGGCAAGAGTTTTGTTACTCAGCTAATCAAATGTCAGAGGAGTCTTGTCCATATTCATTATTTGTCTTAGTTTTTGGTTCAGTGTTGAATATAAAGCAATGGAAATATAATACAGGGTGATTCAAAAAGAATACCACAACTTTAAATATGTGTATTTAATGAAAGAAACATAATATAACCTTCTGTTATACATCATTACAAAGAGTATTTAAAAAGGTTTTTTTTTTTTCACTCAAAAACAAGTTCAGAGATGTTCAATGTGGCCCCCTCCAGACACTCGAGCAATATCAACCCGATACTCCAACTTGTACCACACTCTCTGTAGCATATCAGGCGTAACAGTTTGGATAGCTGCTGTTATTTCTCGTTTCAAATCATCAATGGTGGCTGGGAGAGGTGGCCGAAACACCATATCCTTAACATACCCCCATAAGAAAAAATCGCAGGGGGTAAGATCAGGGCTTCTTGGAGGCCAGTGATGAAGTGCCCTGTCACGGGCTGCCTGGCGGCCGATCCATCGCCTCGGGTAGTTGACGTTCAGGTTTCATCACTAACCTTTTTCGTAGGACTCTCCATACAGTTGATTGTGGAATTTGCAGCTCTCTGCTAGCTCTGCGAGTCGATTTTCCTGGGCTGCGAACAAATGCTTGCTGGATGCGTGCTACATTTTCATCACTCGTTCTCGGCCGTCCAGAACTTTTCCCTTTGCACAAACACCCATTCTCTGTAAACTGTTTATACCAACGTTTAATACACCACCTATCAGGAGGTTTAACACCATACTTCGTTCGAAATGCACGCTGAACAACTGTCGTTGATTCACTTCTGCCGTACTCAATAACACAAAAAGCTTTCTATTGAGCGGTCGCCATCTTAGCATCAGCTGACGATGACGCCTAGTCAACAGCGCCTCAAGCGAACAAATGTACAACTAAATGAAACTTTATAGCTCCCTTAATTCGCCGACAGATAGTGCTTAGCTCTGCCTTTTGTTGTTGCAGAGTTTTAAATTCCTAAAGTTGTGGTATTCTTTTTGAATCACCCTGTATTTTCTCTTCATACTCTATTGGCATTTTCTGTCAAATTTTGGTTTCATTTCACATGCTAAGTCCATGATGCTTCATAAACTTGTAGCACCAACCAACTCCACCCTTAAAGTCATCAAGTTTCACTGTGTCGATAGCTTACGAGTGTGTCTTTGAATCTTTTTATATTAAATTCCAGTGCCATTTTGATAGTGTTCTCGGATCCATTTCAGTACATCATCTTCTAGTTTTGACCAGTTTGCATTCAGTCCTCAACACATTTAGTCTTCTTCATTTTTTTCAGTTCTTCTTTACTACCCCACTAGCCGCAAATATTTTTTCTGTTGGTAGAGGATCATAATGCATCTCAGCTGCTCTGTTTCCATGACCTTCTGCATATGCTATTACTTTCAATTTATAACCACATCATATGAATACTTTTGATTTTTTACCATTACAAAACTAGATACTATCAAAAATATTGTTCTGTTACCGATATAACAATCGTTTTCAATTCAAGTTCACTGACACCATAGACTGCAATGACGCATCATCTAGACAGAAAGAGTTTGTGATGGTGGAGTGCAAAGATGACAGTGTTAGTAAGCTTATGAATCCCTGGAACTCATGTTTGTCACATCAGTGCACTGCTGCTGCCAGTTGAATCCAGTGTTGGTAGATAGAGATAGTTTTCCCAAGGCTTCAAATATATGGCCATTTTTAAAACTGGCAGGAATTTTAAATCAAACACTGGACTTTTTATAGTAACTTCGAGTGCAAGATGCATCTGAATTTTGGAGGCCATTTTCAAAGCAAGAAGTGTGTCTTTTAGTCTTTAAAATGCAGTACTCCTTACTGATAGTTCGACCTTGTGGCAGGAACTCATGGTGCACTATGCCATTAAAGTGAAGAACACAGTGCTCATAACTTTCACATTTGATCACAGATGTTGAGTTATTTTTTGGTCTTGGCGATTTAAAATGCTTCCTCTGGGACAATTGACCTTTAGTTTTGACATCCTACTCTGAAATTCAGGTTTTGTCACCTGTTTGATACATGTTAGTTGTTCTTCATTGTTGCTGACTTTGTCTAACTACAAGTGTGCAACTGGCATTCATCACTGTTTTTGTTCAAAGTTCAGCAATTTTGGATTTTGTTTAGTGCCCAAATCGTCTGGAAAAAATGTCATGGCGTGATCCAATTGACAATCGAACACCATCATAGACTTCTCTAATTGTGATTCAGCAATTGTCCACAATCATTTCTTTCAATTTTTCCTTAATTTCATTGGCTGATGATTTGTTGGGGTGCCAAAAGCACTATTATCTTCAACATCTTCATGGCATTTTTCAAAGATGCTTATACCACTTGTAAACCCTTGTTTTATTCATAGCAGACTTGTTAAAAGCAGTATTTAACATTTATGAAACTGTGCTGCATTTATTCTGTTTTTATATATCAAAATTTTATTTGAATTATTTCATCTTCTGTTGTAAAAAATAAGTAACCAAAACACATGGAACCTCTCTGACAGCCGACAACAGATTAAACCTCCTTTACATGTAATGCTGGACAGATATTTTTCAGACATGTTTACCAACACAAGAACAAAAATCTTATGAATCGATCTAACACAACATTTGAAATTACAGAATACCCAGTACTTTTTAAACAGACTTTGGGGCATCTAATTCACAGATGATACCGTTAAGTTTGCCTTCATAATATATACTGTATCACAATGTACTTCATGCCAACATGCTGTGACCTTGCTGTTGAGACACAGAAGCAAACCGCATTGGAAGGACCACTTATTGGAATTGAGAAATAATAAGAATGATGAGAACAACTGCCTTGCTATAACAACTTATTTCCTTTCAGGTTTTTTAAACATTCTCTTTTTTAGATATTTTTTTTAATTTTATATTGTTTTTGTTAATTTTAAATAATATTTATGTAGTACACAACTTATTTCGAATGTTATACCTTTTTAGGAATTGGCTTGATAAATTTTACTGCATTAACTGTGCTTTTCTCTTTTTAAGAAAGTTCATTGATGGAGTAAGTGATTAAAGCTGGTCTGTGGCACATCTAGGTTTGTTGTTTTAGTGCGGTTTTCTTAAACTGGTTTCAGGATGTAAGTGATCATGTCGAGAAAGATGATTATTCAAGTCCTGTCTTGCGCGCCTTGGAGCACTGCAGCTTCAGTGTTGTGCGCTCAGACTGGCGAGCACATATCAGTGAGGACGTTGCTCAGGATCTGCGGAAATTCCGAAGCTACACTGGGAGTAGTGTCCGGGATTTGCTTCGTGCATTACGAAACAAGGTATGTTTGAGTATCACAGTGATGTAATTTTTGTGCCCCTGGTCATAGGCTTACAAAGTCTGTATTGTCACTGCAACATTTTTGTCTTTAACCTCTTCACTTCCTGCATGTCATATACAAGACACAGAACTGGTGACTTTTATCTGCATGCAGAACCCATGTAACAACATACACATGCCAGTACCTTGCCTACCTTCTGCAAGGTGCCATTACCCACTGCAAAAACTTTCAGTGCTCTGTGTCCTCAGTTAAATGTAATAGAAATATCAGAGGGAACACATGCTGGTGCCCTGGAACTAAAGAGGTTAATTCCGTGTTCTAAGTGCCAGATCGCTCTACTAAGCAAAAATTAGTTATTTATTCTTTTTCAGTGCATAAGCCCCATGCTGCAGGAGATGTTAATTTAAAGTTGAAATTGATAGCGATTTTATTTAAAAAGCCAATATTGCACAACATTCTCTTATTATTTAAAACTTGTGTGATGAAGCATTTATCACCCATGCAAAGCTAGAGCCAGTCTACTTCTAACGCAAATTAATTTAGAGGCCTTAACAGTACTCTTTTTCCTTGGCTCTTTGCTGTCTTATTGTTATACTATCAATGGCAAATGGCACACACTATTAATTGTGCCATCAAAGTGTAGTGTTTTTAGTTGCAGAAAATAAAATTTCACACAAAATATTGTTACTTATAGTTCTGCAAAATATGATACATGTCAAAACTTTCAGTGGGATAAAACAGATCCCACCTCTGTCTACCAAAATGGCATCAATTTATCACTGCGTACTGCTCACTATTTCACCTTTGTATTGGGCTAAGTAGCAGTGAAGAACTGTATTTGAAGTGCGAACACTAGCAGGCTTGTAATTTTGCCACTTTGTCTGCACTATAAAACTGTGTAACACAGTAACTTAAGGCAGCCAGGTAGTTACATGGAGTATCAGAAAGATTTCTCTCCCCCCCCCCCCCTCCCCCCCTGCCGCCCCCCCCAATCAAAACCACCTGATTTTACAAAGGTATACTTTTTTATGCACTATCATGCTGTGAATCATCTGGATGATCTGAGTTGTGTTCCGTCTGATTTGCTTGCAATAAATGTAACTTATTTGCAGGTCCTCTCCACTGTTCTTAGTATAGTCATGTGACTATTCAGAAAGTTACCACAAGAACCTGTGAAGAACATTCCTCTGTATGGCAATCCAGTGCAGTGTTACGTGGCTTTATGCTTAATTACAGACTTACTATTTTATCAGTTGATTTGTTTTCACCACGTAATGCCTGCTGTTTACGTCCTTCTTCGTTGCTGAGCGATGCATCGCTTTTCGTTCTGACGCAACTCTTCCTTTCCTATATCTTTACTACTTTTTATCTCTATAAATGATAAACTATTGGTTTTGCCTTTTAACAACTTTTTAATAACTGTGGTAGTATTACAGGCATCGGGTCCCACCTAATGTGTCACCCACCTATACGTTTTACATGAACCTTTCAAGACTCGATCGACCTGTTTACAAAGAGAAAGCAGGATATCTCTTCCTTTGATGTTGTCCAACAACGACCTAGGAAGCTCAACGCCCTCGCATCCCAGGTTCTTCCATGGCTCGCAGTAGTTTGCAGCATTCATTTTATTCCTTGCCCACTTGCCACTACGTCGAACTTTCGTGGTGATTGTTGGACAATGTCTTCCACATTATCTGCAACATAAATAAACTTTCTTCCCACAGTATTTCTGAAAACACAAAAACAAACTTAAAGAACATAATAATAATAACTGTTCTTACAATTATTCGTATAAGTCTCGGTCGATTTAATGAGTGGTGGGACAGGCCTAAGCCTTGTGACACCACACCAGATATAAATGAATACCAAAATAGTGCAAATATCAGGAAACGATTTATTAGAGTTGATTCAGTCCTTAACATTTGTAAACTCAAAAATATTACTCTCAGTATAATTCAAAGATGTTATAACTCTCATTTTAAGCTGAGACAACTAATATTTGTAACTTCACTTATAAATCATTCAGTAATCCTTAGTCAGGACAAAATTTTTGCAAGAGTATCTGTACTTCTAAAGTTCTACGATAATTCAAAGTGTTCCTGCTCACTAAATAGTTTTCCATCCACCTATTACTTATTTTTTACTTGGTGAATGGTTTTGTATAAACTACTTAATGAACTAACCAGTTAGAAAAACTGCAATTAATAGCATCAAGCACTCTGTGGAAACCTAAACAACAGCAGCATATCACTAGTAATTTCACTCTAATTACTATGGCATGTGAATCTAAGTCACCTATCATTCTTGTTTATCTAGTACAAAGTGACATTAAATATTTAAGGGATTCATGAGCAGCTACTTATGCAGGTGTTTGAACTTCAGATGGTATACTGAACTGTTTTGTTCTAATTAAAATCTAGCACTTATAACCATTGTTAACCAACCAAAGGTTTTATCCCTTACCAAGAGTAGAACACAGCACTGGTTGTCATTGCTGATTAGGCATAAGGAGACATGTAAAATCAAGTTATTGGCTGGTATCAGTTAGCAAGAGTTGGTTTGAAATTACTTGATGAAATTGTTGTGCTGGACTGGGACTCATATCCAGCAACTACTCCCTATTAGCTAACCATGAAAAATGTTAAATATGGTTTCATTCACAAGTAACAAAGTATGCGTATGTTTAAACTTGAACAGACATGACGTAAAGTTTTGTGTTGGACAGAGAGTCAAACCCAGCATCTAATCAATTTCTTAACTAAGCACAGCTAAGTACTAATGTGCTCCCTTTTTGAAGCAGAACTACTTTTGTAGTTAGTTCTAATCTCACTGGAGACCTAGATACCTTTTCAGCTTTATACTTCTTCTCTTACCGAGCTACAAGTTGCCAGAGTGAAAAACAGGAGAAAATATTAAATTCTCTAGCTTAAGTCTTCATGCATCCTCGGTTTAATACCAACTAGATCTAAAACTGAAAAAATAAAGAAATTGAGACATTACACCCTGTTCTCTGCTTACACCTACATCATTTTTAGTTTTTTGTGAACACACAATTTGAGTGATTTGTTTGAGTTTATTTATGCATCTACCCCCCCCCCCCCCCTGTCCCATTTCTATATGTATGTAGTAGTTCTGTAATGTTACTTGGGTATTACACAGAACACACAGAACTACATAGATCATTTTGAGGTCAAAAGTGTGTACTATCATACTAATTCGTGATGATATGAACTTGCTTATGTTATGGACACATTTTTTGTTCAGTTAAGACAATCTTTCATTATAAGAGTATGATCAGTTGTTACTTATTTGTGTCAGTATAATGTATGTTTTATAACATTGTTCATTAGTTTAGTGTAGAAAGCAGATAAAAATAAGAGATATTAATATTATATTTTGTGGTCTTGTGGTAAATGACACCCAGCATTAATCCCCTTAATTGCAATATTTTCGTTAAGCTCAACCATTATTTTCTTTTTATGACCTTAATGTATGATGATTCAATCCCTGTCTGGACGTCCTGTTTTATATTTTCCATGATTTTCTAAAATTGGTTAAGGCAAATGCTGAGATCTTTCCTTGGAAAGGGCACAGCTAATTTCCTTATCCATTCTTCCCAATCTTCTGCTTGGTTTCTAATGACCCTATGCTCAGTGAGATGTTGAACCCTAATCATCCTTTCTTTCTTCCCCATCATTGCACATTGAATGCAAGTCTTTAGTATGGAATCTGTGCTCACATTTCATCACATTTGCTATTTATTAGGCAAGGGACCTTATTGATAAAGCACAAAAACCCATTGTTTTCATGAATGTAGTTTCATTTCAGAACAATACTAATTGAAATGTGAAATCTATTTTCCAACATAATTTCCTCTGTAGCCCTCACCCTACGTGTGGCATCCACTACCTTCACCCCTTCATCAGATCCAAAGAGAACAAAATTTTGCAAATGATAAGACATTTTTCTATTTTGTGCTGCATTTCCAAATACATAAACATCACACCTTGTAACCTTCAAGTATGCAGCATTCAGTAAGTCACCCCAAGAACAGTCGTAGTGAACCGTGTGGCAGTATCCCAAGCAAAATTTCCATGAACTTCTCCAACAACCTAGTTTTACCAGGTAATTTTTTCCTGCAGTGGTAGATTACATACTCCAATATTCCTCACATGATATGCTGCTTAAGCAATGCTCACAACGCTTTGCTATGCAGTTATATCATACGGAAAGTAGTTTAAAAAATAAAGAAAGGAGTGCGCTCTATATCTTGGCTTTGTGTTTACCCAGTGTAACATTTATCACAAGACCATGAGCATACATAATGAGGTATATTGAATGGAATGATCTTCTTAATGCCAACCACCATGGATTCCGAAAACATTGGTCGTGTGAAACCTAACTCACACTTTTCTCACATGACATACTGAAACATTTGGATCAAGGCAGTCAGGTAGATGCAGTATTTCTTGATTTCCGAAAAGTATTTGATGCAGTACCACACCTATGCTTGTTGTAAAAAGTACAGTCATCGAGTATCAAGTGAAATTTGCGACTGGATTGAGGACTTTTTGGTAGAGGATGCAGCATGTTATCTTCAATGGAGAGTCATCATCAGCTGTAGAAATAACTTCAAGTGTGCTCCAGGGAAGAGTGTTGAGACTCTTGCTGTACATATTGTAAATTAATTACCTTGCAGACAATTTTAATAGTAACGTCAGACTTCTTGCAAATGATGTAGTTACCTACAATAAAGTACTATCCGAAAGAAGCTGCATAAATTTTTGGTCAGATCTTGATAAGATTTAAAAGTGGTGCGAAGATTCGCAACTTGCTTTAAATGTTCAGAAATATAAAATTGTACATTTCACATAATGAAAATATGCAGTATTCTATGAAGGGATATGAAATGAAATGATCACATACACTTAGTCATGGGTAAAGCAGATGTTGGACTTTAGTTTATTGGTAGAATACTGGGGACGTGCAGTCAGTCTACAAAGGAGATTGTTTTCAAATCACTCATGCAACCAGTTCTAAAATATTGCTCAAGTGTGTGGGCCATGTACCATATAGGACTAACACGGGATATTGAACATATACAGAGAAAGGCAGCACAAATGGTCATAGATTTGTTTGATCTGTGGGAGAGTGTCACAGAGATACTGAAGGAACTGAACTGGAAGATTCTTGAAGATAGGCATAAACCATCCCAAAAAAGTCTATTAACAAAGTTTCAAGAACCAACTTTGAAGGAAGACTCTGTGAATATACTACAATCCCCAATGTATCGCTCACATAGTGATGGTGAGGATAAGATTAGAATAATTACTGCACCCACAGTGACATTCAAACAGTCATTCTTCCTGCACTCCATTCATGAAAGGAATTGGAAGGAATCCTAATAGCTGGTACAATGGGATGTATTCTCTGCCATGCACATCATAGTGGTTTGCAGAATATGAAAGTGGATTTAGATGTAAAAACATTTCTTCAGGGCAGCTCATGTCAGAACTAACACTTCCTTCAGGAACTTCCACATCCTACAATTTTGCCACTTTGTGCAGATGGCCATTATATGATATTATTTGATTGATTACAAAATCAAAACGAAAGACTGAATTGGTGAGCTGTGGGTAAATGGAAATGAGGTTGGAAAAAAGAAATGAATGTATTGGACAAGCCATAATCCACCTCCAGGAAGCGAAAATTCTCATTTAATGTGGTGCCTCCTCCATTAGGACAAAAACATGACATATCCAGATCTGGAATTTAGTGCTCTGCTGGACGGATGGTAGCTTGGTATGCCTAATGTCTAGCTTCAGTTCCCACTTCAGGCAGCTACTTTTAAGGGACACGAACAGATCCTCTTCATCTCTGGTAACACTAAGTGAAGAACATAATGCTTCCAAATCTGCATTAAACATGATGTCCCTTCACAACTGACTAGAATAGAGTCATTTAAGTTGGGCCATGACAGAGACAAAACTCGCGCCAAATAGGAAGTCTGTCATCGGTAAGCGTCCTTACAGTAGAAATTTTATATTATTTAATGAGCCACTCTTCATTAGTGTCACAGGGCACACATTTTATTTGAACTTGAGATGTCGAAAATATTACTGCCACCTAGATAGCCACAGGTGTTTTAAGTGCCACTTCCCAGGTGGGAAGGTGCTCCAGTGCCGGATGAATCCAACCGTTGCGTTAGTGACGAGGATCGGTGTGCCAGCCAATCTGGTTGTGGCTTATAGGTCATTTCCCACATCACACTGGGTGAATGGTATCCAACTCCTTCCACAATTACACCTTTCACAAGCATTTCAGGATCTTTCACTCTCATTCACATGAGTAATATTGCAAGCTGACAGTTGGGTTACACACATTCCATCCCAACGGATAACAGAGTGGTACCAAGAAGGGCCACCCCATAAATTAACTGCACCAAGTCTGTTTCTAACCATATTGACCCTGTGCCAATGCAGGAAAAATGCGCAAGAAAAAGAATGAAGAGGAAGAGGTGAAGATTATTGCTGGACTGGGATAAAAACATGGATCTCCCCTTTCATGGTATTTGACCCCTTCAGGACAATACAGTTCCATCATTTTTTTCTGTCTCCAATATTCCAGGGTCCTCAAGGTCTCCATGACCGTCTCTGGGTTTGCATCCTCATCTGTTACGAATATTTTCGCTATGTCATTTCAAGCTCTGGCATGCAAATGCCTGACTATGGTTAAAAATTAAGTTTTATTTTTAACGTCTCTTCTTGTGTTGTCATAAATAATTATAGGAACCAGCTTCGACTCCCAGTCAGACACAGAACTTTTTGTTACATTATTTCTTTTTCAAACATGATACACACATATTGCTACTGGTGAAAGAAACTGATAGTTAACATATATTTGTGGCTAGAAAATAACAGCAGCAAGCTCAAATTTCAGTGGTGAGAAAGCTTAAATTTCAGTGGGGCAAAAGGTTTTTGTCTCATTATTTCGTGTTCTCACATCTCACTACTGGTAAAAATGTTCAATATCTTAACATGTGCCATTGCTTAGTTAATAATCCGATTATGTGTTGAATTCAAATCCTTGACCAACGCAAAATTTTACATCACATCATTTCAAGTTTCAAATTGCAAATGAAACCATATTTAATGTGTTTCATGGTCAGTTAACATGGGCAGTAGTTACTGGGTAGGAGTCTCACTCCGCAACAAAAATTTTTGTCGTGTCATTTCAAGTTGAAATTTGCTAACTGATACTGGCCAAAAATTACATATTTCACATCTCTTTATGCCTAGTCAGCAATGATGATCGGTAATGTGTGGATACTGATGTTTCCACGTAAATGAAACATATATTCATCATTGAAAACTAAGCATGAAAGAAAGTTGTTATCTTCTCTCTACATGCACATAACGAATTCAAAAAACTGTATGCATTGGTTTATCAACATCAAGGGCTTGCAGCAGTTGGATCCTGTGAGGTCTGAAAAACAAATATCCCTGCAAAACGTGCGCGACAGACACACAAGTAATGGCTAACTCTTGTCTGGCATGACAAGTAGATTGCTGTGAACCAAATGCAAAACTCTACTTCTTGAACAAGCACATTGTCGTGACCTGTGGATTTCCTCATAAAAAACTACTTTGAGCTGTAGGAGGTGCAGTGCCAGTCCCGCAGTAAAAATCATGCAGCACAATTTGAACTGAACTGACCTGCTGAAACAGAGAACTGTTGACACAAAGAACAAATAACATCTTTTGGTATTGCACCATTGCTGTCTTGGCTCGAGGCGCGAGTGTAGCCGAGCGGTCTGAGGCACCTTGTCATGGTCTGAGGTTCGAGTCCTCCCTCAGGCATGGGTGTGTGTGTGTGTATTGTCCTTAGTGTAGGTTAGTTTTAAGTTAGATTAAGCCTAGGGACTGATGACCTCAGCACTGTGGTCCCATATAACTTACCACAAATTTCCATATTCTTGACTCGAAACTTGGACAACAAATGTGCGAGTGTGAGTCAGCTAGCTGCAGCAAAGAGGTCCCTCTTGATGTCCACATGAACTTAACAGCCTGCTCCAAGGTATAAAAAAGAAAAATTAATTAAAATGTAATGCAGTTTCTGTCTTCAGTTGTGTAGGAATTTAGTTTTGTGCTGTCAGATGAGTCTTTTTAAAACACCCTGTACTGTTTCTCCACCATTTCATCAGTTATATACCTCTATAGCAGCCAACATAATGATCAGTTCTGTCCACAGTGCCATTTTGTTTTTCCATGTGTGTTGTGACTACTGTTAGTTTCTCAGTCTGTGCTCCACCTGTCATATGTCAGCATCATAGCACATGCTCTGCGTCATGCACCTATTTCTCTTTCTAGTATCATTACTCTGTGGTCTTTCAGAAAGACATATACATTGTTATTTACATTTGAGAAGAATCACCACCGCTTGACCTCCTATAAAATTCATAACTTTGAAGGTCTTTTTTTTTTTTTTTGGCCCCCCCCCAGCTTTACCTATTATCACATTGGAAAAATTTCTCAATTTCACAGTCACTGTAGTGTGCGCAACATAGCGTCACTGTTGCCTCTTCAGTTACAGCAGCATAGTAATTTGTTGATGTTAGAACTTCAGCACTGGAGAAACTGTGGTGAAAGAATGGCCTTAAGGTGTGACCCCAGCAGTAGGTCATTCATGGGAGAAAAAAAAATTTTAACTCTGAAAGTTTTCAGAGAAAATGGTGATGGTGGGGTTCACAGGACTACAGCTGAAACATTATAAAGTTCCACAGTGAAGTGCAGTTGGCAGCAAAGAGTTCAAATGTTGAAAGGTTATCAGTTGACTTTTCCTGCTACAGAACTTCTGCATGTAACCTCCTATTGCTATCTCCTCCAGCCTCATTAGTGGTAAGATCTCTGACAACTGAAGAGCCACATATAAAACATACTAATTGATACACAATCTCTAGTGAGTTTTTTGTGTATATGTGGTAACTAATATTCTTTTAATAAGAATTGATGAAAGTGGGTACAGATGCTGTATAGAAAACAATACTGCATTGCCAGATACACCCCATATCAATATAGCTGTGACCTTTATATTTGCTTTACGATGTGGATAAGTACAAGTATGGCAGAAAACTGGTTTAAGAATCTCTGAGAATCTTATAAGTTGGCTGTTCCTTTATTCAAACAGTGGGAAATCCAAGATGGAATGTAATGTGGAATGTGTGTGTGGTCTAAGTAGCCAGAGGCTGTGGTCTTGTGTGTGTGTGTGTGTGTGTGTGTGTGTGTGTGTGTGTGTGTGTGTGTACTTCCAACAAAGGTCTTGTTGCCCGAAAGATCACTTTCTGACAGTGTTTTCGTTGTGCCTATCTGTGACTCAGCATCTCCACTATATGGTGAGTAGCAGCTATTGTTCCTTTATTCATTTTGTGTAAACAGATGTGTGAATGAAAGAAGCTGGATAATACATAATTTATCCTATGCACCGTATATTATTTTAAATTTATGTTAATCTCTTTAGATTCATTTCGCTTCCACCTTCTGTGAGAAATCTCATAAGCAGCTTATAGTGTAAAAACTTCTTTGAGAAATCTCATAAGCAGCTTATAGTGTATCTGTAATACAGATTTTAGTTTGTGATCTTGTGGAAGCATTGTAAATAAATTTATGATTAACATGCACTGTTTTGTTGGATATTTCTATTAATCTTATTTTCCTTTGTGCAGAAAAACCATTACCGTGAGCTGTCGTCAGAGGTACAGAAAAGTTTGGGTGCAATACCTGACAAATTTGTCAGTTACTGGACACATCGTTTTCCTTTGCTTTTGTTGCATACATGGCTGGCAATGCAGTGTGTGAAGTCTGAACCTATATTTTGCCAGTACTACCAACAAGATTATACATTCTGCAATAGCTTGACCATGGATTCTACAGGAACTGTAGAACCTAATACACTGAGGAATATTAACCTCTCAGATGAGAGCCGCTCAGCAGCTGTACTAAATGGGGGATCTCATATTATATCTAATGTTGACCCATTCAATCTTAAAAAAAAGGTTTACCCTAATTTGCAAACACCTAAAAAGAAACAAGAAAATGGTAGATTCTTGCGTAAAATTGAAAGCCGTTCACCATCATCCATGGATTATAATTGGAGACAGAATTCTATTGCAGTAGCAGACTCCACAAAGGCTCTTTTCAATAATGTAGGCAGTGAAATGAATTCCAATGTGTTTTTGGACAGCCAGTGTGGAAAAAAAGCTGATAGTGAGGGTTTTGGAGAGAACACTTTAGATCAACCAGAAACTGTGGTCATTTCCAAACATACTAAAAATAGACTAGTGAAGAATCTTCAGATGGATTCAGAGACAAGTGATTTTAGTGATGTACAGAACAGAAGACACGATAAGCCAGATTTAAATGGTGTGCGAGTGAAGAGCAAAAAGAAGCATAAACCTGTAGAAGTGCCACTTGTATGGACACTCTCCCTGTCATCACCTGATACTTAGGGAAGCTATTTTTTGTTTTGCAATAGTGAAAATTTCCATACTTGTGTTTATATCCACTTGAATTTTTCATGTGCTCTTTATTTCTTCACACACATTATTTGTGTTAATACTGTTATATGACCAGGACTGCAATCATGCAGTGTTGTACGACCAGACCTGCAGGACTTGCAGTGGCATTTGCTTTGATAAGGGGAGAAAATAGGCACCTTACTTGTCATTTTACTGTTTTGTTGTAATTATGACTTTGAATGATGTGAGAGTATGGCATTTTCTCATAAGACACCTTAATTTAGCCTCTATGAGCTGCAGTTATTGTCTAGAATTATTATTATATGATTCTTCAAACATTGTACTCAAAAAGTGAGAGAATTGGTCTTCAGTTTTTCATATAGGTCAGTTCACCAGAACTGTAAGCTAACTATTCTGCAGGTTTTTGGTGAATTTGGGTGTTTACTCAGTTCCTGTTCTAACTTGTTTGTTAAGAAAAGTGCACAAATTTAATGTTAATTTTTTTGTTGAAAGGTCTAAGTTTGTTTCTTTATTTTTCATGTTAAGGCAGTATTTGCTGTACATGTTTCACTACAAAACAAGCACAAATGAGCCACAAAAAGTATTTAAATGCTTAATCAGTGTTATTGTTGCCAGTGAATTAAATGAGTCACATTTTTACACATATTTACTGTAGTGAGAGTTCATTATAGATCCATTTAGTTATTGCAGAGGAGGATGGCAGACTAACTTCATCGTTTTATTAAATAAGACTGTGACAGTGATGGGTACATCTCTGGTTCTTAACTGGATACGCAAGGAATTGTATATTCATTAATGTGCTTGAAATGCTATTTCCTGTTCACTTTTTGCATCTTCTTTTCACATGACTGATTAAGTTGTAATTATTTGGTAGTGTTCCATGACATCATTCCATTCTCAGTGTCTGTAACAACAAAACTTTATTTTGATCTCTTATGTTAGGAAAGATACCATATTCAAAGAACTTTTAGTTTGCTATTCATTTTATGAGGTGGAGAGCATGAATGAAGTTACTTTGGAAATGGGTAGTGCAGTGTTCCTCCTCCCCATATTGAAATTTTTGGTGTACTTTTATGTAGATTCCTTTGCAGATACAGTACTTTGTGTGTGTGTGTGTGTGTGTGTGTGTGTGTGTGTGTGTGTGTAGGTGGGGGCACACCCGTACGCTTGATTCCTCTCCCTTCCTCCCTCGCCCCTCCCCCTCCCTTCTCTCTTTCTCTCTCTCTTCCTCCATTCCCCCTGAATGGAAACTGCTGTTCCTCCTGAAGCTGCTGACTGCCAAGTTTCCAGTAAATACTTACTGCAGACATTATTTTCTTAATGCTGATATTAGCTTAAAACTTTTTACCTTTTTTTTATTAACACGTATCTGAGAATACTAGGTCCTTTCAAGTTGCAGCGCAAAATTTTATACGATAACTTATGCATGTCAGTGCTTTAAACAGAGAAAGAATTTTAAAAACATTTGTACAGAAATGTAAACTATTTTTTTATTTGCTACACAGACGTTTAGGTGAAAACAATTGCAGATATAAACAATGTGTGACAGGTAAAAAGTAGGCATTACTTTTTAACTCTAAGTACATTATGAATGCTTGCTTGTTTTCCCCACATGATGATCAGTTGATACCAGTAATTTTGCACACTGGCAAGCAGCTGGTGATTAAACTGTGTCAGTATTTGGACTGTGATATTCACTAAGTGTTTTGTACCTGTTATATAGTAGTTCAAAGAACTTTTTGTATAAAATGTGTTTTATCAGCAACATGTTACAAATTAAATTATTCTTCCAAATTGTGGATTATTGATTCACAAGCAGTACTAGTTACACTATCATGTCAATGTACTTATTTCAAAGTCTGAAATGTACATTATGGAACAGTTTTCTTAAGATGCTTGCTGTGCTAATGTTGAAACTGAAATGATTGTAAGCACTAAAATGTATTGATATATCATTTTAGTGATTGTTCCTCCCTTGTCTTCTTTTATTTCATTTCCTTTTGAGAATGTTTTGAAAGCAAGATGTGGCAGTTTCAATTTAGCACTTACATGTTCATATCTGTACATGCATGTGTAGCTAGGAAATACTAATGCATAATTTGTTTTTAGCCCATGTCACATATATGTTTTTAGTGGGAAATCTAGTGTGGAATACAGGAAAATGTAATTTGTATGGTGGAAACATATCATATTTTTGGTGGTATGTATACTTTATAGTTTTAAATGAAATAATATTTCATGTTGTGTATTAAACATACTGGAAACATTCAAATATAACAAGTTTAGAAAAATGTTAATTTATGATGCTTCTTCATTACAGTCCTGAAGATAATTTGTACTGATTGTAGTTTTTACTGCCAAGAGTTTGCATCCATTGAAAAAAGATATTGTAGATTAACTTCATGGTAGAATGTTCATGTGGCCAGGCAATAAAAACTCATACTAGCACTTCTCCCTCCTTGTCTGTATCATCTTTTCACCCCCTTTTTTCTCTTCATTATAAAGACTTTTCAGATGAAAAATTATTTCCATTTGATGGTGAATGTATTGCTTCTGAAATGCTGTTGTTAAGTTGATGTATGAAAGCTTCTGGAAATGATAAAACATTAAAAGGAACATATATTTTTAAAGACTGGCTTAAAAATTAACTGACTCCATGGTTCAGAGCTGAAGCAAAATGCAGGTGTATCAGTGTATACCAGTTTATCTGCTTCATGTTTGTATGAGGGAATGGACACACACATTTTTGGGTCATTAAGATTCTCCTCTTCTTGCAGAAGTTACTGAAATTATTGCTTTACAAACTATCTTCATGATTTGAGAAACAGCTTTGTCCTTGATGTGCATGTCATGTACATGTATGAAGTATATGTAATTACCTCAGTTTGTATGTGTTTAGTTACAAGTAATTTTTGTTTTGCATTCTGTTTTTATTTTTCTTGCAATAAAATTAAAAATGCTCATTTTAATCTGCTGTAAAGCTTTGTAACAGGCACTTCTTGTGCATCTCTTGCAAGTGGAGTAATGGCAGAGATCAAAATTAATTTCACATGTCAGATATTTATCTTCATTGGTTTGCATGAGCCCTGGACACAAGCAGACAAACCAGATTGTAAAAATTTTAAGGAGGTAATTTCCGTATGTTTAATACAAAAAAATCCATTTGTTTAATATAATTTTCAGTCATTTATTAAGCCACACATTTCTTATGTTTGTAACACTGTTTGAATTATATTCAGAGTTTATTATTTATTCATGTATGTGGGACCATAAAATAAAATAAAGATGTTTGTTCATAAATAACATTTACTTTGTATATAATGTAACATTAAAAAAACTGTGAGATTTAAAGTATAATTGTACATTTTGTTTGACAACATCATGGAGCGCACTGTATAATTGGAGAGGGGATCAGGAGACAGAGGAGTGCAGTAGAAATCCTGTGGTATTATCAAAACAGCATCAAGAAGGCTGTAATATTACTTAGTTTGGATATGAAAAGTGATTTACAACTAAATGTCCATGTCAGGTATGATAACTGCTGTTCCCTTGAAGTTAATAATTTATTTTCAATACTCAGACTGTCATGAACTAGCAAACTTCTTCTCAGTTGTCAGACTGTCCTACCTTCTCACTGTGTCAGTCTTGAAGTGTGTCCCTTGTTACAAAATCTGTTTCTGCAATACTTTTTCTCAATCTGTTTTTCTGCAATGTCAGTCCCTCCTATCCTATCCCCTAGCTGACCCCGTTCAGTGTGTTTCAGCTGCTTCGATAACCATTCTTAACTGCATAACATATATTTTACATACCTTTTCAGGCTCTTAAAAAAATAAATGAAAAAGCCATGCATTTGTTGCAGAAATAAATAAATAATGGGCCTCTCACAGAAAAGAAGTGAGGAAAATTTTTGACAGTAAGTGTAGTGTGAAGTGTCTCAAGGAATATTTAACGAATCTATACCACATTTGTGGTAAAGTTAGTAAAATGCATTTCATATCTCTGGAAATATATTAGACAGCGAAGATTCAGGCAAACTTGTGACAGATTTTAAATATTCGAGGGAACAACCCATTGCTAAAAATCTGAGAGTAGCTGTAGGAATTTCTCTGCAGAAATGCTTTTCTTCATCAGTGCATCACTTTGGCTGATTCTGCCCTTGATGGTGTCCAGTGATACATCAAATATTCTACTGTGCATTATGTAGTTTAAATAGTTCCTTGACAGTTCTTTAGCAGTTCTTTAAGCACAGGAGTCAAGTCTGAAGACCACAACAACATCAAGCACAGGAGTTTGTGATATATCTGTAATTCTTCACCCATGCATAACATTTTCTTTGTTTTATGTTCATATTGATAACTGCAAGACATACAGCTGTAATCTTGATAATAATGTGTGTTTGGCTAATTTGCACATAGAACATGTCTGTAACATGGATTCTTAAACTTTAGAAATGATGAAATTCCATATGCAATGCAGTGGCAAGTACTTGCCTGGGGTTTCCGTCATTTACATGCAGACTCTTAAATGTTCCATCCCAGAACATCTTCACACAGGTAAGAACATCTCCTTAAACTTTTCTTCATGTACCTGAGTGCCATGATTTCAGTAAAACAAATATGTGTGAGGGGTCCCTATCGTCTGCCAGGTCATTCTACAACATGAATAGCAAGGGTCCTGATACACTTCCCTACTTTTCTCAATGAACTCTCCCTCCAAGATAACATACTGAGTTCAGTCACAAATTTTGATTGATACCTCATACAATCATACTTTTGTTAACAAAACATTGGTATGGTACTAAGTCCAGTGATTTTTAAAATTCAAAAAACACTGCATTTACCTGATTGCCTTGACACTTGGCTTTCGGGAAGTTACATGAGAAAAGCACAGTTTATGTCTTGCATGACAGATGTTTTCAGAATCCATGTTCGTTGGCATATAGGAGTTGTTCTGTCTGAGTTACCTAACTATGCTTCTCCTCAGATGATGATGTAGGATTCTACAACAGATGCATATCAGTAGTCCTTTTTGTTAATGCATATTTTGACTCTATCCACATTCCTGAAGGTTCTCTTTCCTGATGGGACCTATGGACCACGATGAATGAATGAAGGATATTTAGTCAACATTTTCTATAAAGAACATCAAGTGTGTGCACACATTGTTGGTAGCACCCCAACAGAATCAGTCCCAGGAAAATGCCAATTGTACGAACAAGAACCTTCAAAGAAGTCCACAGCACAAAAATAGTTGTGACAGTATAGTTACAATCTGTGAGCAACAGTTATGAAACACTATAGGGCACAAAAATGCAACCTTTTGAGTTAAGTTACTACACAGCAGCCACTTGAAGAGACAGCATCTTTCAGCTGTCAAAAGTTTGACAGCTGAAGCGATGTCTGCACTCCAAGCAGCCGGTGTATAGAAACAGAAGAATAAAATGATATAAATGGAGAACTTGTTATGTTTAATGGCGTTATTCCATATTCCCAGTCACTAAATAGGTGGTGACTTTTCCAGTATAAAAAGGGAAATGTAACTTCACCAAACTTACTCAAAGTTTCCTCCAAAACAGGAGATTTTATGTGGACTTCCAGGGTCAGCATAATTGATGACATATTTATGATAAAAATGTATCATAACAAAAACATTATAAAGCTCGAGTGGGGACATTGATGCACAAAACAAACTCAAGGTATACAGCTCAAGACAAGACTGTGAAAAAAAGTTATGAATATTTGTATGTATCAAGTGTAAACTGAACCAGTTGTTGCAACAAAGCAACAGCTTATTGGGGTTGAGGAGAGAGATAATGCAAATTGTCCTGAATTGAAGTAATTACGCTAATGTGTGTTTAGTCGCACCAGAAATTGTGCGCCCAGAAATGCACACAAGTATGGATGCGTGCGGGTTAAGAAATGTTGTGGCAGTTCTGAAACGATACTTGAATATTAATTCCTTTGAGATGCAGTGTACGGCTTGATATTTATCTTGTCTCCCCAACCATGTACAACAATGCCAGGGTGGCTGTGTCAGCTTCTCTCTTCATGTTGACTCCTTCTCCGAAGAGGCCCATTTAAAAATGCAAGTCCTCATCACATCGGGAGGTGGAAAATAGGACGTAGCTCAGTAGGAGAATGAAAACATGCAATTTCCACATATTATAACTTTAATTAACACAGCGCAGTTACATATGCCTTTGTTGCACCAGCTCGAAAGGTCAACAGACACTAGAGATCGGTGAAAAAAAAAAATGCAAATGAGGTACGTAAAATAATAAATAGTTTACCTGTATACCAGCTTGATCCAAATCACTCCGTCAGTATACAGTGTAGGTGCATTATGCTATTTACACTTTTTTTTTTTTTTAAATCTTGTCCTGTCAGGGTACTAAAACCCCTATTCATAGCCAGGTTTACCTCGTTTACTCCCAAAATGTGCCATATATATATATATATATATATATATATATATAAAGACAAAGATGATATGACTTACCAAATGAAAGTGCTGGCAGGTCGACAGACACACAAATGAACACAAACATACACAAAAAATTCAAGCTTTCGCAACGAACTGTTGCCTCATCAGGAAAGAGGGAAGGAGAGGGAAAGACGAAAGGATGTGGGTTTTAAGGGAGAGGGTAAGGAGTCATTCCAGTCCCGGGAGCGGAAAGACTTACCTTAGGGGGAAAAAAGGACGGGTACACACTCGCACACACACACATATCCATCCACACATATACAGACACAAGCAGACATATTTAAAGACCAATATCTTTAAATATGTCTGCTTGTGTCTGTATATGTGTGGATGGATATGTGTGTGTGTGCGAGTGTGTACCCGTCCTTTTTTCCCCCTAAGGTAAGTCTTTCCGCTCCCGGGACTGGAATGACTCCTTACCCTCTCCCTTAAAACCCACATCCTTTCGTCTTTCCCTCTCCTTCCCTCTTTCCTGATGAGGCAACAGTTCGTTGCGAAAGCTTGAATTTTGTGTGTATGTTTGTGTTCATTTGTGTGTCTGTCGACCTGCCAGCACTTTCATTTGGTAAGTCACATCATCTTTGTCTTTAGATATATTTTTCCTTCATGGAATGTTTCCTTCTATTATAACCATATCTATATATATATATATATATATATATATATATATATATATCTAAAAACAAAGATGATGTGACTTACCAAATGAAAGTGCTGGCAGGTCGACAGACACACAAACGAACACAAACATACACACAAAATTCAAGCTTTCGCAACAAACTGTTGCCTCATCAGGAAAGAGGGAAGGAGAGGGAAAGACGAAAGGATGTGGGTTTTAAGGGAGAGGGTAAGGAGTCATTCCAGTCCCGGGAGCGGAAAGACTTACCTTAGGGGGAAAAAAGGACGGGTACACACTCGCACACACACACATATCCATCCACACATATACAGACACAAGCAGACATATTTAAAGACAAAGAGTTTGGGCATATATATATATATCCAATTTTTTAAATGTACGCTTTACAAATTATTACTACCACTATTCAAAAAAAAAAAAAAAAAAAAAAATTATCAGTTATGTCAACAGGCACATATGAACTCAGAGTCTGTAATTTGGTTATTGGAATATAACTGCTGGTACAGTGGCATTGTTCAGTGCACGCACCTCGCGTGACATATGCTGCGCGCACTTGGGTTTGTTAACATTGGGGCTGAGCTGTCCATGAGTGTGTTCCAGTTGCACTTGTTTACCCCAAGTCAATAATAGTGTTCAACCAATTGTTGCAAGTTGGTGTGCTGAGGCTTGTGCGTAGCGGAACCGTCAATGCTGTGGCAAGGTGGTTCATCATTTACGGCCCAGGCAATTATTCCTCTCATAATCCACAACATTTCAGTGGTTGAACCAGGCTCACGCTATCAGCATCCCGAAGGCACTTGAACGGGTTCAAGATAAGTCTCCAGTGTCTTTATTCGTGTCCATACCCTCTCTGTCGATACTAGAGTCCATCGAGGATATAAATGTTCGTTACTCCCCAACACTGGCACATGTTTTTTATGGGAACACACACGGATTTACAGGCTTCAAAGCTTCACAAAATGTTTGTAGCGTATTTACAATTATTAGTTCACATATGCAGTCCTGGAAAACATATTCAGCTTTACATTGCATCAAAATTTTTACATTTCATCATTGTTACAATAACCTAAGTATTTACATTTTAAAATATATTGACACACCACGTTTGCATATTTCTTACTCCGTACATATACATTTTCATATGGCATTTACATTTCCTTACATAAATATTGTACAAAAATTTTTCATAAACACTGTACAGAAATTATAAATACAATGCAGCTAATATTACGTTCATTTCTTGTCATTTTATGTCACATAACATCTTTCAGTTTTTACATTATCATTTTTATCATATTTTATCCGTGGGCATTACCCTTTTGAACATTCATTTATGAACAATCTGTATTCATAGTTTCATCTTACTTTAACAATAAACAGGTTGTCAGTTTTTCAAGACAAAATATTTGCATAAAACATTATCACATGATGTGCGTATGTTGTACATTCATAGATTGCACCTGATGTGAGTATCCATCCTACAGATGTAGAGGAAAGCACCACCAACGCGAAATCACAATAAGCCTACATAACCATGCCTCTGACAAGTTTATTAGGATGTGTCTACTGATGTACAGCAAATGTTACGGACAGGAACAAGCATTCATTTTTATTCTACCACTGCAATCCTTTCATCATGAGAGAACTATTGAGTACATCATTTCATGACTGTCTACTCATGTTAATTCATTTATTACTTCAGGTTTACTAACTATTGATGCATTCTGACCGTACAGTATTGTGTTATAGAAGTGTCATCATCAACTGGAAAGAGTGTACTTCAGTGTCAGCGACTTACAATTGCTTCTGCTACACGCTATCACCCTTGTGTATTCTGTTGCGCATGATTATGTGTTTACGAGAATTGTACCAATAGGCAAGTATAAAACAATGTTGAGACAACTTGTGTTTCTGTGCCAGTGTACTACCATAATAACTCTTGCTTGGTGCTCTTCTCAGTTACATGGACTTGTAATGCTTGGTCTGACCTCTTACCATTTGGTAGCACAAGACCTAAGTTCAACCGTTTGATACATCTGGCATACTGTAGTTTTTTCATACATACATTCACACCATCACACTCACATGTATTTTTACACATATAATTATTTATTTTCCGTGTGCCCCATATGCTTTCGTACCACTACTGTGTTCCCTATTTACCCAGGATGTGACGTTGCACTGTTCACTGGAAGGACACTTAAATACTACCTTTAAACTAAGTGCATTGTTGCTCACTGGCTACTAATGCATTACACTTTCAGTATTCGTGTATTCAATTTCTGTCAGTGTGCAGTTCATTCTTTATCAATTTTTTATGAGTTGTAAGAATGCGCATGCTCATACTGCAATTGTCATTTTGACTTATCTTTTTGCACCTAGAAAGAAACATGTTGTCATAGGTATTTATTTAATCTAATGGCTAGGGGCCCCCGTCAGGCAGGCCATTCACCAGGTGCTGGTCTTTCAATTTGACACCACTTCGGCGACCTGCAGTCAGTGTGGGTGTGAGGCGCAACCTATTTCTCGTAATACATTCAAGATTTAATTTATTTTCCTTCATTCCTCATGCAGATGTCCCCTTTCGAGTAGTGTGTAAATAGCCATTTGTACAAATGTAAATACCTTGTACATAGTATCACAGTGTGTAGCTAGTTTTCCATACATGACATCCTCTGTATGTATATTCTTTAGCTTAGTTCATTGTAATTTCTTAATCTTAGTTTGGTTCTGTAGTGTAGATGTTTTATTTCGTTAATAATCAACACATAAAGTTTTCTCCAAGTATAGATTGCTTAGTGTTTCTTCGCTAAGCTATGATCATCATCTGGCGGCGATCCGTCGGCTTATCCTGTGCTGTGCACATGTGTGGAGGTTGTCAACCTTACCTAGCTACTGCGTGTACGCAGTTTGATTTACTCTGACACTTACATCTGCTGCGTTTCAATCACACACTTACTGTGTGTTTGAACAGTACAGTGTCAAATTAAAGAATTTCTGACACTCCACAAGGACAATGTTTTCAAGCTTCTTTGGCTCATAAACATACAATGAAAATCTTACATAATTATAACTTACATTTTAATAATGCAACACACATGAAATAGTCAAAATGAATTATTTCTTTAATACTAAACACCAATCATAATAAGTATATTCAAGTGAACAGTATGTCATCTCTTATATACACATATATACTTTCCTCCAAGCTGAGCTTGATCAGTGTCAAATTCTGTTTAGTACACAACTTCACGCAAATCTTTGTCTGGGTAGAACCCTTTTTCCTTCCCATTGTTTGAGTATACTAACATATAGGCTCCTGAGCGAGGGATTTTTGATGTAACAAATGGCCCTGTGTACCAAAGTTGCCACTTGCGATTCAACTTATCATACTGTGTCGATTTGGGATGAGTCCTGAAGAGTACTTGTTGTCATACATGGTTGGCCCACAATCAGGGGTGGTTCTTCCATTGAAGGTTCAAGAAAGCATCGCTATTTAAAAGCTGCTGTGGTATAAATTTTCTGAAGAAAGATACTAATCCAAGATATCCTTTCAACTGTTTCTTATTTTGAGGTACAGGCCAGCATCTGATAGCATCAAGGTTCTTGGAGCCTGGAAGTAAGCCTTGTGGTGATATTACCGTTATGTGTCCAGGACTTTAATCCTTTCCTTAGTGAAAAGTGACTTCAATTAGGTTGGCAGTAACTCCGTATTCTGAAAACTTTTACAAGACTTGAGCCAAGAGCCTTAAGTGTTCTGACTGCATGGGGTAGCAAATGGTAAATTGTCAATATACACAGTGACTCCACTTTATAATTCAGGTCTAAGACTCATTCAAACTCAGAAGTAAATACGCCTGCTGTGGCGACATCATGCAGTTACGTAATGTTGCATCGAGCATGTCGTCTGCGTGTCTTTCGAAAGGAGGATGCTAAGTTCACCCAACCTGGATATGATGTGACGTCATTATGACGTATATACGCTTTAGTCGATTAACACACCTATCGACTTTTACGAACGTTCGAGATTCTAAACTGTCGTCAGCTAGTGGTTTGTTTTGACACGTGCGATTCTGATAACAGCTCAGTGTGGCAGCGTATATGTATTTCGCCAAAATAAAAGAGCTGGATATTAATAGAATTATTCCTGACCGTGGCCTAGAAAACAACACGTTTCGTAAAAAAGTGAAGTCTTCTTACGTCCCGACTGATTAGATTGTGTGATTGTTGTATCGAACGCTTACGCCGAAAATAATACTTATTTATTATCAATATTTTAGTATGGTTTCATACAATTGGTCTTGTCAGTACATATTAGATTGCAGCAGCATACTCTTGCTGACTTTTTTTCTTAATTTATATAGCTGAAAGAGAACGCGTGCAAGTTTGTTAGCTAAGTAATTTATATGTCCATCCCAAGATAGTCTTTTATCAACCATAATTCCAAGTATTTTACACTTGGACCGCAGAGACAGGTACCTTAGTGTCCAGTAACGACTGGTGTGTAGAATGATTGAATTTCGAACTTAAAAAGAAAAATATGAGGCATTGTTGAAGAAAAATCGTCGACCGAAGATGAAATACGAGGGGAAGTGGATTTCTCAATGTAATCTTAACCAAAGGTTAGTGTCTTGACGCATCTAAAGATTTTGGCTGCTGAGTGCTTCCTCTCACCGAGTACGAATAACCGACGCACTTCAACTGGGTCAGAAGTACATCAATTTCTGCTTGAGATTCACAGTAACCAAGCAATTGCCCGTCGTCATCGATGCTGAACTCTCTCAGCTTTTCTCTCATTAGTCTCTCGAATGCTGAACACATAATTAGAGACGAGCAAACGAAAAACAACGCACAGGACACAAACACAGTACAATACACGATTTAAACGCAAGGAACGCAAAACACATTTAAACGAATGGCCCACAGCACAGCGCTACCCTGTCACAACCTCTCGAAAGTTCACAAAAGTCGAATAGTCGATATACGGTTTCTATCGTTTTCGATGTAGCGTGTATACGTCATAATGACGTCACATCGTATCCAAGTCCGGTGAACTTAGCATCCTCCCTTTCGAAACAGCGCCGTCAAACATTTCGCGCACCAGCCACCAGTGGTGCCGGTTTATATATATATATATATATATATATATATATATATATATATATATATATATATATATATATCAAGACATTCTTGGCTCCGTAATCGAAGTAAATCCAGTAAACAACAGACTAACGACAATTTCCATGAAATGTGCAAATAAAATGTACTGTTTAATTAACGCACACATGCCTATCAACCAGGAGAATAAAACAAATCCAGAAAAAGTAAATAAGTCATGGGAAGTGTTAGAGAATACAGTCTCCAAAATTCCTCAAAATTATGTAAAGATTTTAATGGGTGATTTTAATGCACAGTTAGGGAAAGAGAGAAAATTTAGAAAAACGGTCGGTGAATTCCCTGCACATAAATGGACCAATCAAAATGGAAAGAGGCTGGTAGAATTTTGCAGAAATTTCAATCTCAAAATTATGTCAAGTCATTTTAAGAAAAAACCTTCAAAACAAAAGACATGGCGATCACCTAACAAGGACATAGGTGAATTCCAAATTGACCATATTGCAATCTCGTATCCATGTCACAAAGAAATTTTAAATGTTCAAGTTCGTAAAGGCGCCAATATTGACTCAGACCATTACTTAACCCGTGTGAAACTAAAGCTAAAACCCCAAAATTTCAACAAAAGGACACCATTAATCCCCAAATTTGACACCAGTAAAATCCAACCATCATTATTAGCAGACGAATTTGACAAAACAAGTGCACAAAATTGGGAACAACTCAAACACAAGATTATCAAAACAGCTCAAGATCAAATCCCTTTACGAAAACACAAGAAACATGCTTGGTGGAATGAAAACTGTGATCATGCAATCAAAGCCAGACAAGAGACATTTAAAGCATGGAATAGCAACAAGACAGAAGACACATATGATACATTCCTGACAACTAGAAAAGACACTTCAAAACTAATTAGACAAACAAAAAGACAATATGAGAATAGTCAACTCTTAGAAATTGAAGAAGATTTTCAGAAATACAATACCAGAAATTTTTATAAAACTTTTAAAACCAAAATAAAGGGGTACCAACCCCAGAATCTTTGCTTCAAGAAGGAAAATGGACAGTTGGCTCTTAACAACCAAGAAAATTGCAAAGAACTTTCTAAATATTTTAAGAATCTTCTAAATTCCCCCAAGCCCACAGAAAGATTTCCACCAAAAATTCCCCAACAATGCAATCTAGTTTCACTTGCACCATATGAAGAGGAAATCATTAAAGAAATTCATAGGTTGAAAAACAACAAAGCATCTGGTGAAGATGGAATTGTTGCAGAACTTTTAAAGGCAGCTGGTCCAAAAACCGTTAAAGAAATTACTTCAATCATGCAAAACATTTGGCAAACTGAAAAAATTCCTGATGACTGGAAAACCGCCTTGATTCACCTACTTCATAAGAAGGGAGACAAAACTGATGTTAATAATTACAGAGGAATTTCTCTTCTTCCAGTCACATACAAAATCCTCTCTCAATGTCTTCTGAACCGAGCACAACAACAACTTGAATGGAAAATTGGCGAATATCAAGCAGGTTTCAGGCCAAATAGATCTTGCCCAGAACAGATTTTAGTCCTCAAACTAATTCTCAGACATCAAAAAATTTACAATAAAAAACTAGTTTGTACCTTTGCAGATTTTAGAAAGGCTTATGACTCAGTGGATCGTGAATCTCTTTTCCAAATTGTGAAAGAACAAGGCCTGGATCCTAAAACCACGGCAATTATCAGAGACACGCTAACTGGTACAAAATCGAAAGTAAAGTTCAGAGGAGAAATTTCAGAACCCTTTGAAATAAAAACAGGCGTGAGCCAAGGTGATGGACTCTCTCCGTTGCTATTTAACTGCGTTCTAGAAAAAGTAATACAAGAGTGGCGCGAACGAAAATTGGAGTTCAAAATTGACCAACCAGTGAAATTAGGACGAACAAATATTCGAATAGACTCTTTGGCCTTTGCAGACGACTTGGTTATTCTAACGCAGAACATCCAGATTGCTCAGAAACAAATAGAAATTCTTAAAGAAACAGCAAAAAGAGTAGGTCTCCAAATCTCATTTGAAAAAACACAGTATATGACTAGCAACAAACTGGCACCCAAACTTTTGGAAACTAAGTATGGAAAAATCAAAAGAGTTTCGCAATTCAAATATTTAGGTGAAACAATCTCAGAGACTGGTCTAGAAAAAATTGGAAATGAAATTCGTTGTCAAAAGATGGAGACAGCTTTTAGACTTACAAAAGACATCTACAACAAAAAATGTCTCTCGAGGTACTCTAAATTGAGACATTACAACACGGTCATAAAACCAGAGTGCCTTTATGGGGCTGAAACGCTAATTTTAAACAGAAAAAAGGACATTCAAGAAATCCAAAAAAGAGAAAGAAAAGTAATCAGAAAAATTCTAGGTCCAAAATATACTGAAGAAGGAACATACAGGCTAAGAGCAAATAGTGAAATTCAACAATACACCAGCATATATTCGGATATGAAAAAACGCAGATTAAAATTTTATGGGCATATTAAAAGAATGGATGCTACCAGACTAACTAAACAAGTAGTGGAATTCTACGAAAATCGAAGTAAAGCTAAATTTGAGACAATAAAATGGATTGCTGCTATAAAAGAGGACATGAAAGAGGCAGATATAAAACAAGATGAAATTCAAGACAGAAAATTATTTAGGCAAAAAATTCATGACTGGGTAGTTGGTCAAGCTGAAAAACCAAAGAAAACTGGAACCACATGGTCTGATGAAAGGAAAAGAGCTCATTCCGAGAGAATGAAAACAATTTGGGCAGAGAGAAAGTCTAAAAGAAAATAACTGAATGCCCCGTGATTGTACTTCGCGTGGTCCAGTAGGGCCCAAACGTGAATAATAATAATAATATATATCTTACATGATAACAGTTTAGTTCGTGTGTAGTTATGAGATAAAGCTAACGTTTTTGTTCCCTGCGTGTTAACCTGTAGCGACCTCTTGTATCGTATATGACATATCCGTTCAAATGATGTTCCTAAACAATGTGTGCCGTGTTTTTTTTTTTTTTTTTTTTTTTTTTTTTTTTTTTTTTTTAAACGGCTTACTGTATTGTATTCGATACACTCCGCAGAACAAGCAGGCAACCTACTTGTACTTCTCAGAACGACCACTAGGTGTCAGGAGCAGTCAGTAACAAGTGTGTTTTCGACGAGTATGGATTCAAAAAATAAAGGTTAGTATTGTTAATTCATCGTTTATTTACTTCTACAGCATTACTAAAATATTGTTAACAGTTCCCTGACTATAAATCTACCACAGAAACTGACATGAAAGATGAAAGACGATTTTACTTCTGAAAATTCGTATTTTAGTAGATGTATCATATTTGATACATAGGGTCTCTGTGACTACATTTCATGTACCTGTGAGCGAGTGGCAGTTGGCTGCATTTTATATTGTTCATTCGTTGTTTCAACGTTTTTTAGATATTTTTAGTGCGCATTTCACAACTTTAACAATGGGATAGGCATTTCTAATGCTATCTATACAAACAAAACTTCACAAACGTGATTTAAAAATGAAAATCTAAATATTATTGACAGGTCTATCTAATTCAGAAATAGGTCAGCTTCTGGATGAGGACTTTGTTCTGACATTGAAATTGATGATGATAATGATGATGATGATGCTGAAGTTCACATTCCGAGATCGCAACTGACAGCATCTGAAGAAGAAGAAGTAGTTTCAGACAGTGCAAGTTCAGTAGTGCCAACACAAGTTAATGAAACTCCAATCACCTAGAGATCCAACACAACGCAGCGCCACAGAACAGAGTACATCTACATTTACATAGATACTCCACAAATCACATTTAAGTGACTGGCAGAGGGTTCATTGAACCACGTCCACCATTCTCTATTATTCCAATCTCGGAAAGAAAGAACATCTATATCTCTCCGTACAAGCTCTGAATTCCCTTATTTTATCGTGGTGATCGTTTCTCCCTATGTAGGTCGGTGTCAACAAAATATTTTCGCATTCGAAGGAGAAAGTTGGTGATTGGAATTTCGTGAGAAGATTCTGTCGCAACAAAAAACGCCTTTCTTTTAATGACGTCCAGCCCAAATGCTGTATCATTTCTGTGACAGACTCTCCCATATTTCGCGATAATACAAAACGTGCTGCCCTTCTTTGAACTTTTGCGGTGTATTCTGACAGTCCTATCTGGTAAGGATCCCACACCACGCAGCAGTATTCTAAAAGAGGACGGTCAAGTGTAGTATAGCCAGTCTCCTTAGTAGATCTCTCACATTTTCCAAGTATCCTGCCAATAAAACACAGTCTTTGGCTAGCCTCCCCCACAACATTTTCTATGTGTTCCTTGAAATTCAAGTTGTTCGTAATTGTAATACCTAGGCATTTACTAGAATTTATGGCTTTTAGATTAGACTGATTTATCGTGTAACCCAAGTTTAACGAATTCCTTTTAGCACTCATTTTTTTAGAAAATTTAATAGGCATGAATGTTAATTATTGCAAAACAATCGTTTTTAAGCAATATTGTTCTTTCTATTTCAGATTTTCGCCCAGTATCTCACCTGCCATGACATCAACATCATCGAGTTTTGATGTAGGATCTGTTGGTACAGGAGTTAGGAAACCATTTGAATATTTTAATAAGTATTTAAATGAAGATTTCTTCAGTAATACGGCAGAAAAAACGAACATGAAGCATGTTTCATCACATGTAAAATCTCTCAACACCAACCCAGATGAGCTCAAGAAAGACTGGGCTGCAAGTATTGTCATTTCACTTCTTGCTTTCCTAAGCTGAGGATGTGTTGGGAACAAAATACTAGGTATCCAATAGTTGCAGAGATTGTTTCTACTGCCTTAGAGCACCTCTCAGGATTGTTGATGATAATGAGGTCAGTGACAATGAATAAAGAACTGACAGATGCTGGAAAGTAAGACCAATGTTGACAATGATTAGAAAAGTGTGTCTGCAACATTCTCATCCAAAAATTGTTTCTATTTACGAATAAATGGTGCCATTCCATGGGCAAGTCCTTACGAAACAATATGTTAGAGGAAAACCTCAACCTGTGGACCTGAAAAACTTTGTAATGGTTTCATCAAATGGACTACCCTTAGATTTTTTTATGTATTAGGATGGACAGAGACAAAATAATTCAGAGATGACACCGTTGCCTGAAGAATTAGATACTGGAGGGAAAGTGGTATTGAAGTTGCCTGGTACATTGCCAGCAGGAACGATGAAATTCATGGACCAATATTTCGCTTCCTTGACACTTCTGAGTTCTCTCATCAATCACAGAGCAATTCGAGGACGTGGAACAGTGATGACGTCAAGGTTATAAAAAAGCATTGGCTTGATAAAAGACGGATTTCTCAAACATGAGGGAAGAGGAAGTTTCGACCAAATGGTGAGAGGTGATGATGCAATTGCAATCATAAAATAGCATGATAATCGTGCCATTCATTTGGCTTCTACCTACTGTGGGATAAATCCTGTGGAAACTCGTTGAAGATGGAGCAAGCAGCAAGGTCAGTACATAGAGATTCCTCGTCCTTTTGCTGTAAAGATGTATAACTTTTACATGGGTGGTGTGTATCTTATGGAGAGGGTAATTAGCAAATATGCCATGAGAGGTAGAACGAAGAAGTGGACAATAATTTTTTTCTTTTTTTTTATCATTTTCATTCCTGTTCCTGAGGGGAACAGGGGGGCCTTCTGAGAGCGACTGCTCTATGGGGCCTTGGTTTCACAGTTTTTAAATTTTTTTCTTTGAACCTTTATTAGATCATCTTACAACTAATCTTACAGCTAAACTTAAGTCTATGACAGATTTTTTTTTTTTTTTTTTTTGTTTCAGTAAGAGGGCAAAATGCCGAACAATTTCGTGAGATAGCAAAATATAATACCATAGGATTGTTTGGTGCTGGTTCACATAAAACATAACATAAATTAATAGATGAAAAAAATAAAATTGTGAGTTTGGAGTTGTTTAACATAAATGATACATAAAGGGAGAGAAAATTAAATAGATATTAACTCAATATAATATGGTGAAATGAAAACAAGCTTCTATATGGATAGTTTTGTGTTGTTTTAGCTTGTTGTGACAAGCCGGGAAGGGTCTGAGCATTAATATATTAAATTTGTAAATTTATAAATGATGTGAGAAGAGAAAGAGTGGCTTTAATCAGAGTAGGGGTGGGAGGATCCTGTATCTCCTACGGTACTCATATTTATATTGGGTCAGGGTCCAATGCCAGTAAGTGGGGAGGGGTGGGTTCGTCCTTCGCTAGTATGCCAATTTGGTCTGCTTGTTCGTGGTTCTCAATGGTTTGTGGGTGTGTTAGTAATGTGTTGTATGTGATGGTGCGTGGTGGGTAGGTGTATTTGTATTTAGGCTTATTCCTGTGGCGTGGTATGGCTGTGAATATGTGTGTCATGTCGTGCCGTCTGGTTAGAGTGCGTCTCCCATACCGCGCTCTAAGTAGTGCGAGTCTGGTTTGCAGTGGTGTGACCTTAGCTTCCTCGTAGACCTCAGTTCGGGGGGTGGTGGGCGGGACTCTTAGTATGCTACGTAGTATACGTCTTTCAGTCTGGTATAGTCGTTCTGTCTGTGTCCGATTCATTCCTGCTAGCGGCGCGGCTGCGTATTCGAAGAGGGGTCTAACGAATGTTTTGTATGTGTTAATTGCTGTTCTGTCACAGCAGCCGTTGAATTTGCCTTGTACCAGTCTAATGAGATTTTGTCTTTTTCGGGCTTTGTTGAGTGTTTGCTTAACGTATTCTTTTAGGTTCAGATATTTATCCAGGGTCACCCCCAGATATTTGGCTTTGTCGGATATGTTCAGTCTGGTTCCCCACAGCGTGAGTGTGATGTCGTCAGGGTTTTGGTTCGTCTTACTGTGTATATGTCTGTGTTTAAATAGTATGAGTTGCGTCTTGTCAGGATTTGGTTTGATACGCCATTTGCACATCCAGTCTTGCAGTCGTGTTAGGTAGGTCAATGTTTGTTGGTTTATGGTAGTCATGTTCGGTCCGGAAGTCCAGTATGCCGTGTCGTCAGCATAAAGTTGTACTTGTTCGTTGGTCCTTGTGGTAGTCGGTATGTCTGTGGTGTAGAAGGCGTATAGTAATGGAGAGATGATTCCGCCTTGGGCCACCCCCGCTTGGGGGCTGAATGGTTCGGAGGTTTCGTCATTGACGTGTACTTGGCATAGTCTGTCTTTCAGTAGGGCGTCTATCATGTTTACCGTCTTTGGGGGGATTCCTGTCTTTAATAGTTTGTATATTAGTCCGTCGTGCCACATTTTGTCGAAAGCCCGCTCGATGTCTAAGAAGACAGCGAGCGTGCAGTGTCCTACGTTAATGTGCTTTGTAATGTCGGTCGTTAGTTTAAGTAGTGGGTCGTTGGTCGAATGGTTTTTGCGGAAGCCGGACTGTATGTGTGGGATTAGTTGTAATTCGTCTGCGTATTTGGTTAGTCTGTCTGTCAGTATTCTTTCGAAAGTCTTTCTTAGTACGTCTATGAGAGAAATTGGGCGGTATGATTTCGGGTCGGCTTTAGGTTTACCGGGTTTCGGTATCATAATCGTCTTCGTCTTTTTCCACGCTGTGGGGATGGTGGTGTTCGTCAGGCAGTAGTTAAAGAGTAGTGTAAGAAGGGGGGAGATGGTCTGAAGAGGGCATTTTCGAAGGTGTATACGTCGTATTCCGTTTTCCCCGGGTGCCGTGTTTTTACCTGACATGATGGCGTGTTCAACTTCAATTTCAGTGATTTCTTTCGTTAGCTGGTGGTCGAGTTCTGTAGGTGCGGTGGGCATGTTGAGTAGAGTGGGGAGTTCGTCGTTAACTGTCTGACGGAAGTCTTCGTCGAAGAGTTGGTCGTGGGGAAAGCTGTGTGCTTCAGTTAGTACCTCTCTGAAAGCCTCTGCAATTTCCTTGGGGTCGGTGGTGGTGGCGTTGTCTATTGTCAGTCTGTGGTTTCTGTCTGTGGATTGTCCGGTGAGTGTCTTGAATTTAGACCAGAATTTTCGTCCTTGTCGGTAGTCGAGTTTGCTGCAGGTTTCATCCCACTGTTTCTGTCTATGTTCAGAGATCAGTCGTTTTATTCGTAGGTTTAGTCTATTCCAAATTGGGTTAAGGTCACGGTTCTTTGTCCTAACGATTTCTGTGTGAAGTCGTCTTTTTTCCCTGATTAGAAGGAGTATGTCCGGTGGTAGTTGAGGTTTCCAGTTCTGCACTGTTTTGGTCGGTATGGTTGAGTCGATGGCAGTTTTCAGCGTGTTTATTATTCTGTCGTTGATAGAGTTCATGTCTCTGTCGTCTTTTATTGTCAGGGGTGCTCGTAGTTCCTTGTCTATAGTCTTTTGATATTTGTCCGAGTCTGCTTTGTTGTAGAGTCGGATGGTGCGTGAGATTTGAGGTGGTGTTGGGGGATTTATGGCCGAGGTGCCGAAGACGATAGGTAGGTGTTGGCTCGTTATGCTGTCGCCTATTGTGGCTTCTGTCATTGTGTCGTATAGGGTGGGACTGAGTAATATGTGGTCGGGTAGGGAGTTGCCTGCGTGCCCCACGAATGTGTAGGTATTCATGGGTAGTCTAGACATGTTCTCTGTGGTGAGGAAGTCTAATAGGTCCTCACCATTTCTGTTGATGGCAGTCTCCCAGTTGATCGTGCCTGGCATTTAGGTCTCCCATTAGTATATACTCTGGAAACGTGGTCAAGTATCTTAGGAACGCCCTGGGAATTTCAGTTTGAGGGGTGACATATAGGCAAGCTATTAACAGTCGTCGTCGTCTGGGTCTTGGTACTGTAATCATTACGGCTTCTATGTCTTGAAACTGAAGTGGTAGGGGAGTTTCTTGTGCCGGGATCGTCTTCTTGAAATATATCGCTACCCCTCCACGTCCGTCTGGTCTGTGTTTGGCAAAGTGGTCGTAGTCTTTGTTAACTTTCATATTGTGTGTTGGTCTTGTCCACGTCTCTGCGATTCCAAAAATGTCTATGTCTTCCTTCGTTATTAAGTCGTTTAGTAACGGCTTTTTCGGTCTCATGCCTACTGCATTGACAAACAGGAGGTTGGTAAGTGCTCGTCTGGTGTGTCCTGCCATAGTCAGTTGGGTGGAGTGGGGTGGGGAGGAGGTTGAGTGTTTAGCTTCTGACTATCTGAGAGAAGGAGCGCTTTGTCACGGTCGTGGTCACTTGCTGTCCGTTCTGATTGTAAATTAGGTCTCTGTCGAAGTAGCGTCGGGCCACTTGTTTCATCGCGTTAACTACCTCGCTTTTGCGACTTTGCATCAGTGTTGTCAATGCGAACGTGATCGTCTTTAGAAAATCATTGATGTTCAGGTGTTCTGTCTGCTGGTTTGCCTGTTGTGTTGGGGTGTCAGCTAACTGTAATGGGGCCTGTAGGTGTTCGTTTTCTGCTACAGGTGGACGTGAGTGACACTTGAACGATCTCGCCGAGTGTGTCCCTCCACAATTAGCACAGGTGGGTGATCTCTCTGGTGTCAGTTCGCATTGCGAGATGTGGTGGCTCTGTCCGCATCTGCTACATTTCGGTGTGTTTGTGCACTTGTCTGTATGGTGGGTGAATTCTTGACACCTCTGGCATTGGACCGGTTGAGGCCTGGGGGGTGGGAAGGTTCCACTCTGTAATGTGCAAGGAAGATGTCTACCCCGTTTTCTAGCATGAAGTCAAAGTGTTCCCGGTTGTGCGATAGGACTCTGTACATTGGGCCTTCGCGGCCGGTTCTGCGTGATTTTATGCGCCAGGCGTTCAGTACCTCGATGCCTTGCGCCTTAAGTTCAGTGATAACGTCGTCTTTCTCTACATCAAAGTAGATGTCCTTGATCACTGCACTGAATACTGGCGGTTTCGGCTTGCGCGCTGTGTTGGGGTCTCGCCTAACCGTTTTACGCTCTACCGTCACTTTTGGATCAACAAACTGGCGGAGTTTGGCCTGTAACTGCCTTGGGTCATAGTCTTTATCTGCTGTGAATTTAGCGGTTTTACCGTCTCTAAAAACGTCGAGGGTACCGTTGAGGTCTCTGATGAACTCCCTTATCCTGAGCGCGAGACTTTTATTCGTCGTTTTGTCAGGGAGGTTTCGAAAGAAGAAGGTTGTGCGTGTTGTGGATCTTCTCTCCTCGTGGTGGGTGTCTGCCGAGGTTGCATCTCGCCGCGTGGAGGTAGTTGTCTCGGAGTGGAAGATCGGCGTCTGTGGTTGGCGGGGCAGCAGTCTGGGGTCCCTGATGTTGGTCGGGTGGGGTGTGCTCCCGGTCGAGCTGCGCCTTTTTTTGTTGCGGCGCACCTCCTGCCATTCACCATGGCCATGCGAGTCAGGGTCCTCTGGTGTCTCGTGAGTTGTGTCTGTGAGAGTAGATTCCGAGGGGGAGGCCGGGCTGTCGTCCAAGGGGCTGGCAGGTCCGTACTTCGCCATCCTGTCTGGTGGTACCGTTGTAGAGTTTGTGTGTGTGTGGCCGCACACGTGGGTTCGAAACGTGCCCGCTTAGTTGTCACCTCTTCGTGACCTGAGAAGGTCGAGGTATCCACGGGTAGTCTCGCCTACACTCTACACGTGCGCGGGTTACGGAGGCAGCGCCTTCGGCCCTGGCACGGATTATTCCCTACAGAGGGGGTGGCAGATCTGACTGCCGTGCGGCACTGTTGTGGTGGGGGACACGACAGTTTTGCCGTCACTCTCGCTGTGTTAAGAGCCGGAGTGAGACAACAACAATTTGCTTCCACCCCTGCTGTGTTAGCAGCAGAAGTGCAACATCGACAAATATGCTTTTTCTTGTGTCCCGGAATCCAGGACAGATTGGGGATCGGGGTGATGTCGCTGCTCTTCTGCTGAGACGGGGCCGTCCTCTCGCGGTGGTCGCCGGTTGGTAACTGCTGCCGAAGGGCTGCTGCGCCGCTCGACGTGGAGGGGGGGGGGGGGGGGGGGGGAAGCTGGTCGCCCCTCTCCGCTACTGCGCTGCCGCTCGGCCTGTCCGCTGCTGCTCCCCGCCCGTCGCCGCTGCTGCGCTGCCACTTGACCCTTCCGCTACGGCGTCCCAGTCTCGAGTGTGGACAATAAGGGTACTGCACCATTTTTTTATTTTACTATTGCTGCACCATATATTGAATACAAGAATGCTGCACTTGAAGAGAAATGGCAAAGGAAACAAATATTATCATATTTCTCCTTCAAGTTGGATGTTGCTGAAAATTTGATGTTCAGCACCACCAAAAGAAACACAACAACCCAGATAGATATGAAAAGGAAGGTGATGAAGAGGAAAGTGAAGAAAGGGAAGAGCGCAATGAAAAGAAGAGAAGATTAGTTCAGCCAATACCACTAGTGGCCAAAAAATACAAATGTGCTTTGCCCATGCCAGAAATGGGTATCGAAAAAATGAACAGATGGAGATGTAGAGGAATGGGTTGTTCAGAGCTAACGAATGTGAGATTTTCTGAATGTATGGTTTTTTTGTGCTTTACTTTCAAAAGAAACTGTTTCAAAAAGTTTCATATTTCATAAGAATATCTAGCAACATTTTTAAAAATTTGTAAAAAGCTTTTGTAATTTTTTATCTATTACATTTTTAACAATTCATATTTCAACAAGAACATGTAATGAGACAATTGTAACAATTTTGTGCACTTTCTAGCATGAGGAGGAGTGTATGTCAGGCAAATAAGCAAAAATAAAGTAACATTATGTGGCAGATTGTCTTGTTAGCAACCCAATGTATCGTATATGGTACATGGCGTGCAACAATATGTAAATACAAAAAAATTATTCATAAATATTTTACGATCAGTGGGGCCAGTCAACACATGAAAGCTTGTTTTGTTAGATATACTGTATAACTCTGACTTCAGGTGTCTAGAGGTTAAGTTATTTTCATCTATAAGCTCAGAATAATCAAACAGGTCATGTATTCTTTGCCGTCTCCTATGGCTGGGATCAATAAAGCTAATGATAATATTATTCGAAGGAGTTTTTGTGTAGTGTGGTTCCATTGATGAAGTGCATGCAGGTTCTAGCAGTTTAACGACAGTCTGCGCAGCCCTTGCTGACAAATTGGTGACCCTAACGTCATATACCTGTGTAGTAGTATTGGATTAACGAGCTTTTACAGAAGAGAATTACAAAATGACTGACATGAACCCTGTCGTGTCACGATGGCCACACAATCCAGATTTGTGGTTTGTACAGGTGGAGGCCTATTTTTTTTCTATTCTGCAATTTCGGCAGACACTACCAAGTTCGTGCTGGTAGCAAGCCAATTAGACCATCAGTACTCTGTAGAAGTGCAAGATATAATTACCTCGCCACCAGAGGCTAACTCCTATGACCAGCTTAAAGCAGACTTGGTCTGGCGAGTGTCACCATCACAGGAAGAGCGAATCCGTCAAGTTCTCACTCAGAAAGATACTGAAAACAGAAAGCCTTCACATTACTTGCGGCACCTAAGAAGCAAAGTAGATGGGGGACCATTCTGAACAGCTTGCTGCACACAATATGGAGCACTCCTTTGCCACCGCCTGTCAAAGCAATTATAGCGTCACAATCTGATACACTATTAGACTTCATACGGAACTTGCCAATAAAATCCAGGATGCGATGACATTGGCCCTTCTCAGTGCAAGTACTGCACAGTGTGCTAGTGCAGTGCCAGCTGTTTTACATGAAGACTGCAACGCCTTGGTGGTCAAAGTAGCTCTACTGACACAGCAGTTCAGTGAACTGTTATCTCGGCATGACCTGAGCAATGTCAGAAGCCATAATCGATACTGCTGACTCTCATACAGCATGTCATCAACAACTTCTTCTGCGACTGAACCTGAGCAGCAAGGTATCTGCTGGTACCAACGGAAATTCGGGGAGCAAACGCACAGACGTACAACTCCTTGCACTTATGCAAATGGTAATGGCAGTCGGAAGTAGGCGCCCTCTCGATTGCCGTCAGTGTCTCCACGTCAGTTTGTTACTGATAAGTGATCCAGCTGGAAATATTTGATAGCCACTGAGTCCGATTTGTCCATTTATCATGAGACTATGTTGCACAGGAAGCGACCACCCACGTTATTCTGTCTCACTGGTGCAAACAACTCAGTCATAACAACTCGTAGCACACTGTACTTGGAACTAGACCTGGGTTTATGATGAGCCTTCGTGTGGGATTTTGCGGGTGCAGACACCACCGAACCTAACATTGGATCGGACTTCCTCGCCCATTGTAATCTACTGCCAGACATGAAGTACTCACGCCTAGTTGACAACACCGAAGGCTTAACAGTGTCCTGATTTCGGCGTAACACAGCTGTTCATACTGCCAAAGTAATACAGGTGGCGGACAGCAAGTACACGAAGAAGCTGAATGGATTTCTGACACGATATCCTGGAGCACATAAGAAAGTAAGGCATGACACTGTCATAGATAACCGACGTAACTCCCATGTCTTGCAGACCACAACTTTGGCTCCAGATCGTCTTAAAATTGGGAAAGCAGAGATCGGCAGTATGATTCGTGAAGGTGTAATGCGGCCGTCTGGCAGCCGCTGGTCCTCACCGCTACATGAAGTCCCGGAAAAGGTTGGTGCTTGGCGGCCTTGTGGTAACTACAGCGCCCTGAATGCCAGAACAATACCGGACAGGTACCCAGAGCCATTGTTACATGCGTTGAGTGGTGCATTTATTTTTAATGTCCTGGACTATGCAAAAGCATACACAGATCCCTATAGCAGGACAAGATAGCGACCATCACGTCTTTTGGCCTGTTTGAAAGCAAATTTATGACTTTTGGACCCAGGAACACGGCTAAAACGTGGTAATGTTGCATTGATTTTGTGCTACAGGGCCTAACTTTTGCTTTCGATCACCTAGACGATATTTTAGATTTTTCGCCATTAGCAGAGCAACATCAGCAGCATTTAACAGAAGTTTTTAAGTGGTTGGAACACTATGGCGTCGTTCTGAACTCCACCAAATGTGTCTTTGGCCAGCCCCAAGTGGATTTCCTAGGGCACAGAATAACAGCAGCAGGATCGCTACCACTGCCAGACAAGGTGAAAGCACTCTTACGGATTTGACGCCCAGGTACAGCCAAGGAGTTGCGTCGATTCCCCGGTACGTAAAATTTTTCCGCTGCCACTTGCTACACACTGCCGAGTTGCAACAACCATGAAGTGGAGCGCTCACCAGCCCAAATTACAGGCGTTACTCGCCTATAACATGGACTGATAGCATGTGTGTGGCGTTTGAAGCGGCCAAAAAGAGCATTGCAGGTGCGGCACTGCTGTTGCAAAGTGAGCCTACTGTACCTCTGACACTAATGATCGACGCAACGTTGCAACAACGATGTAGTGACACATGGCAACCACTCGCGTTTTTCTCGTGCAAACTATCACCCTCACAAAAGCTGTGGAGCACCTATGACAAAGAACTTTTGGCTCTTTATAAGACCTCACCTGGAAGCTAAAGACTTTGTTATCTACATCGATAACAAACTACCAACTTACACCCTTCGCCAAATAATAATGAAGTGTTCATCTAGGCAACACACTCAGCCCATGTTCATCTCACAATTCAGCATGGACGTCCGGCACATCTCTTGCATTGACAATGTGGTAGCCGATTGTTTGTCTCGGGTCAGAAACACTATTGATTACGCCAAACTCGCCGCTGCTCAGCAATCAGATCAAGAACTACAAGGACATTATCGGTAGGAACATCGGCATTGGATCTGCAACTTATCAAAACTCCAGGGAGTGATATCAAGCTGTGTTGTGACATAAACACGTCGAAACCGCGGCCGCTCCTACCAGCTGCCTTCAGAAGGGACGTCTTCAACATGCTACACGACTTGTGCCACAGTGGTATTCAATCGACAACACGCCAAGTGACGAATCATTACACGTGGCCGAGTATACAGAAAAACTGCCGTGAATGGGCGAGTTGTTGTCTTAAATGCCAATGCAGCAAGATATACTGCCACACGCAAGCACTGATAGGGAACTTTACGATCACAATGGCCCATTTCAGTCATATCCACATTGACATCGTCGGTACATTGCCATCCTCTGACAGCCAACACTACATACTTACAGTGATAGACCTTTACACCTATTGGCCAGAAGCCGTCCAGTGGACAACATTACAGCAGACTCTCTGGCTTTCACTTTCATATTGTATAGGGTGTCATGCTTTGGCTGTCTGTTACTCACAATGACAGACAGAGGGTGGCAATTTGAATCCAGCTTGTTCAGACAACTTGTGAAGTTCTGTAGCACAACTCACCAAAAAACGACAAGCTGTCACTCAGCCAGTAAGGATGATCGAGAGATGGCATCACTCACTTAAGGCAGCACTAATGTGCCATGACACTAAGTGGACCAAGTCCCTTCCCACAGTATTAGTCAGCCTCAGAAACACTTCCAAACCAGATCTGTATGCTTCTTCGGCGGAACTGGTGTACAGTGAGACATTGACACTTCCAGGAGAATTCGTGAAAACAAACGACCTGTCACAACCAAGGAATTATGAATCACAATTCCTATGACAACTATGGGAGCACATTGCCTGAATCCACACACACCAGCCTCACAGGCACGGTACAGCTACCACCCTCATGTATCATGACTTGAAAACCTGTCCCCACATTATGTTACACACTGAAGGCATCATACTCAGGACCCTACTATGTAGTCGCAAGGGGAGACAAAACAACTGACATTTCAATTAACGGAAAGGTGACCGCTGTTTCTATAGATAGGGTTAAACTGGTTAACGTCGTCCAAGAAGCAGCAATTCCAGAGCTTCCAAGACTACAGCCACACCGAACACCTGTTGCACTGCCTTCAAAGCCGCCAGCGCAGCTTACAACAGCAGCACAGCTACCAACACATACCTCAAGATCTGGTCACTGCTTCCACTTTCCAGCCTGCTATTTGGAATAATGCTTTGCTTCCACCAAGGGGATTGATGAGGTGACATAATGTAGTTATGTAGTGTTGTATCAAACGTGTCGTCTGCATGCATTTGGAAACTGCACCATCAAACAGGGTGGCATGCCAGCCACCAGAGGCTTTACAATTGTCCCATCAAACATTTCGTGTGCCAGCAACCAGAAGTGCTGTGTTTTACATTTGTTTTTTGTTTTTGTGTCCTTCCCTGGTAGCAGCTGTGCATAGTTATGAGATAACGCTGATGTTTTTTTCTTGTATATTAAGTTATTTCCAACAGCAAGACTGGAATAAGTGAACAAGCTGTGTATTTTTTGTCATCTCCTGTGGCTGAGATCAATAAAGCTAACATTAATATTGTTCAAAAGAGCTTTTGTGTGTGTGGTTCCATTGATAAAGTTAATGCATGTTCTTACAGTTGAACGACAGTCTGCCCAGATTGTACCGACACCTACACTGACTTTTAAATCAAAAGGGAGAACACAGGACTCATAGTTTCTGCCTCCACATATAAATTCAGTGTACTTAGAGCTATCTTCATGCTGTGCAATTTGCCAGTACAAGGCTTGGAGATCTATTATGGTGAGGTACTTAACATTATGGAATTTTAGAAGTTGGTCTTCCAGGTTATCAGGCCACATCCTACCAGGCACAAAAATTTTATTTATTTCTCATGCGTCAAGCATGAGGCAGACACTACTGCCTGGTTTGCTAATAGCCAAAATGGGGCTACAGTATGGAGATAAGTATGGTTGTATTATTTTCCAGTTTAGATTCTATTGATCTCTTTCCTCACAGCCTCCGTCTTGGCCCATGGAATGGGATAAGATGAAAAACAAAGTTTAGTGTGGCTACACCTCCATTTTGTATTTGTATCCTTTGATTATGCCAGGGCATCATTCAAAAACATGAGCATAATATATTAAACGCTCTTGCAGTTCCTTCTTTTGTGCTTCTGTAAGACACACTGGCTCACGTACCTTGGAGTGCATGATCTCAGGGCCTATTTCTCTTCCTGTGATTGCTCAATTCCCTGTGTGTTTACAGATATGATAATAGGATAGAAGAATTGTACTCAGCCGTCAGCTGTGTTTTTTGGTTTCCTTTCTCTGGCGTTTGACTTGACTAGGTCTCCTGAATATTGTTGGTCTTCACAACAAAATGACACTTCCCCTTACCAATGTCAATTTCTGCTTGATACTTTCTAAAGGTGTCCATGGCAATAAAACAGTTTACTATTAGCCTTTCAACGACAAGAAAAATGCTTTGTAAAGAGAAGCTATCAATCTGAATTTGAATCCATTCCTGCAATTTTACACCTTTAAATTTACATCCTACAGCTGTTTGGATTTTACAGTTTTGGACTGGAAGCATTGGTATGTGTCCTAGTTTTTGTAACTAATCAAACAGACCCTGTGAAATTATATTTGTCGTAGCTCCTGTGACCAGTACTATGGGCACCTATAAACCAAGCATTTTTGCATTAACTACTGCCTGTGCTGCACCTGCATTTTCATCTGCACATTTGGTAATATCTTCCTTACACAGGTCATCTTTGATAACACAACGGTTGTCGTATTTAAGAAAGCACCTTTTAAGGAATTCCATACCCCACCCCTATTATTGGTCATCGAATCAAGACTGATTTGAGTTTTCTGAATTACCATGAGCACTGACCTCGTTGGGTGTTACTTCAACTATGTGCACATCATGCATCTGGTTTCTCCTACTAGTACCTTGCACAGCTCTCGATTTGAAATTTCATTGTTTGTGGGCACTATTCGAAATGTAATTTTGACTGTACTGATATAGTCAGGCAGTGGGGAATTATTTTGTCGCCCAGTTGCGTTCTGCGCTTGCCATCTGCTGATTGGGTCATTGCCTCCTGTTGGCGGCACATTATATGTTTGTTGACGATAACCTGTCTGGCCATTAAATACTGAGTGACTGAAATTCTGTCCTTGGTAATTTTTATATCCTCACGTGAATTTTTGTTCCTTTCTGTTACCAAATTGATTCCTGTTAGTATTGCTGCAAGGGGGATACAGCTGTCAACCGTGTTGGTTGTTATTGGCATTCCCACTGTGTTGTTCATAAGGCTGTGTGGGATCGGCCTGCACGCTGTCGCTTTGTGGTTGCACAGGTACCTCTTCATAAATAAGATCAATAGAATCGAGAACTGAGCAAATTCTCTATATTGTGCTCAGGAGTGGTGATTAACTTTTCATGTTTCTTAGCTGGTTGTCAGCTTTTCAAAAATTTTAGGGCTTCCAGGTCTGATATCTGTTTTGTCCAATAACTGGTTTTATTTAGATACTTCTCAAAGTATCATCAGAGCCTTCTGTGTTTACTGCTGAATGGCTTCAAGTTAAACACTTCACACCTTAACCCCTCCTGTACTGCGATGGACAAGAACTTATCTATGGAGGCCCTTTAAAACTGTTTGTAGCTGTGACATTTTTCTGCCATGTCAGTGGCCCACAGCAAAACATCAGCCTATGTGTAACCTACCACAAAGCATACCTTCCACACTTTGATCCAGTTCCTTGGCAGAATGCTCCAGAAGGCAAAATTGGAAACTGCCTGTGTTGTGTTGTAATAAGCCTTCATCTTGAACAAAAGTGGAAAGGCACGCTGCACTATTCACAGCCAATGTGGCATTGTTTTGATGTATCAGATAATATTTAGAATACCTTTGCACGACACAGTCAGAAACCGGCAGTGCCTGCAGCATGTTATAGTTACAATGTATTTCATCTGACAGGTTAGGGTTCAAGTGCTGATAGATATTTGGATTCTCTGTTCTGTCTGTTGACACCTGCTAGCTTGGCATTTTATGTTCCCTTTCCTTTTCAATGTTACTAATGATGTTAGCCCACAATTTTCCTCCACTGCTTTCAGCCTCTGATCTATTTCTGGTCTTAGTTCTGCCTTTTGTGCCTTCATCACTCCCTCGATCACATCTAGATAACCCTTGTGTTCTCGGAGTGCCTTTTGCACCATGGTACTGCCTTGGACTAGCATACCAGCCTAAAGTCTCCCTTTTATTTCCTTAATGTCTCTACCTACCCTTTCTTGTTCCTTTCTTATGAACTGAGTATTTAAATCTTATGCTACCTAGTTGTTGCACTGACAGATATTGCACCTGTTCAGGTAGACCTTTGTATGCTGTTTGCAACCCACGTACCTGCAAGTGTATTTATATTCTGGTAGAATTGTGACTACTCCTGCTGCATTTTTGTCTGAGCATCAGATGCCTCCTTCACCTTTTCCATGAACTGTTCTTGCGTCTCGCCTACTGATGACACTTTGAGGCTTAAGTTATTTATATCTTGTGACAAATCAGTGAGCAATTGTGTCTTTCTCCATATTTATCAGTTTATCTGATAATTCATTTGGAAGATCAGCACATAAATCTTTTGCCAAGTTATTGAACTGTTGTGTCATGTCGGTTTTGAAACCATCAAGAGTTTCCTTTGCTGTTTAAGTAATTCCTTTTATGTATCTGTCTGTTGTTTTGTAAAACCATTAAATATTTTATCAATGCTTTGCGTAGGTGTTTGACTTTGCTCATTAAGCCATTAAATTTTCCGTTTTGAAAATTCATGAAATTTTTCTATTACTTTGCTTGAGTGTTTGTTTTTGCTCTTTCCTAAACTCGTTCTTAAAATCATTGAAGCATTTTTTAAATAACTGTTGTAACATCTGCATCGTGATCGAGGTTTCCAGTGTGCAATAGTGCACCCTGTCCAATCAAGTTCGCATTAGGCTAAAGTGTGGCTGGCAAAGAAGGATTTAATAAGTTAGCGCTGTCACACATTGCATTTTCCTATTCCCTGGAGAAAATTGCAACCCTGTCTCACCTGTCTTCATCGTTTCATTTTGAATGATAATGTTACTATCATCTGTGTCCGTGTTAATTGAAAAATGTAACTGATTGTTGTCACTGCGACTGACATTTTCAATTTTGATTTCATTTGTTGCTACGTCCATGTCAATGACAACTTTGTGCCTGGATACCAGGCAATGGACTGGCAACAATGTGCTATCTTGTGTACTCATTTTTTGATAAATTTACAAAATAAAGGAATGCTTTTGAAAACGAAATATTCTGTTTGTAATAATGAGGATACCACTACGAAACCTATTCAGTAGTTCCTCACTAACATGTATAAAAATACATCGTTGGCGTAACTCAGTCTGTGCACACATTTCTCTCCTAAAATTAATTTTCAGTTCAAATGTCTACATATTTTAGGAGAATGCTTCAATTTTGTGAACTGGACTAGGAAAGGTATTATGATCACTAATGGTGTAGACGCTACCAAGTGCAGTCATGCATCCAAGGGATCATGACTTTTCCTGCCTTTTCGTTAGCTTTTTCGCTCCTTCCAGAATTAATTAAGCAATTAACTATGTTCAAATGTTTTGCCACATCATGTGATTTCTACCCTCCGTGCGATAACACAGAATCCCATTCACGAAACAGAGAAAGACAAGTGTAATAGAAAATTTTTAAAATTATATAAATATTTTAAATTAAAACAAATGTGCCAACTCTCTCCCAATGGCGACGTCCTAGTGTAGGTCGCCAGATATGCTGGTTGGGAAGAAGGGGGGGGAGAGAGAGAGAGCGTGAATTACTTAGAGCTAAAGTAATTATCGTTTAGCAGCACAGGAAATTATATGTCCAGAAATGCAGACAGGGATAGATGTGTGTGGGTTAAGAAATGTTGTCTGCTAGTCTCTTATACATGTGCGACTATGTAAATTATGGTATCTCTGAGATGCATTAAGAATGAACCTCATTCTTCTTGGAAAACTTCTGGGCAGACTTTGAATGGTAACTGTGTTGATTTATTCGATGAGCTCCATTTAAAAATGCAAGGCCTCTTCACATCGGGAGGTGGAGAATAGGACGTAGCTCAGTAGGAGAATGAAAACTTGCGACTTTGTTATAACTTTTAATTAACACAACACTGCGAGAGTGCAGTTGCGTACGTCTTTATCACAAAAGACCGACAGACACTGAGATTAGTGAAAAGAAACAAATGAGGTACATAAAATAGTTGATAGTTTACCCTGCAACTTTCTGTCAACTTACTGAGATAATCATACCTCCCTACGATATCTTTGTCACACGGAGGGGGGGGGGGGGCTGAATATTTGTTTATTTGTGTAGGCCATTTAAAGAACCTACACAACCTCCAACTACTATTCAACCTGCAACTATTGAATATAGTCACAAATTAATAGAAACAAAAGAATAACATGTAGGCCCATTATAAAGAAAACGAATTTTGTGACAGGCTCAGTCAAGTGCTACCTCGCAAAGATTTGGAATTGTGTGGAGCATAAAAATACTCCTTTGCTTTAGTTTACTTTAATGTGACAAGGGCCTAATCAACAATCTTGACTGCTCCATGAGCCTCTTCCAATTGTTTCTGTCAAGAGAGTGCATTGGTTGTCCATTCTGAGTTGAAGTTCGTCCTTGCTGTGTTTTATCACCACCTAATTCTGTGTCCTATTCCAGTTACTGTCCTACATAGTGCTACTGTAGGTATTTTATCCTCCAACATTTTTGCTATGTGAGCATTCCAGGTCAACTACCTCTTCTTTAGTATTTTGATGATGTTTAGGTGTTTGTACAACTCCCACAGTTCATTCTTTCTTATTCTTCATTCCATTTTATTTTCATCAATTACAGATCCAATTTTTTTTTCAAATATTGAAAGGTTTTTCTTTGTATGTCTTTTTATGTATTAACGCTTTACATTTGTACGGTGGTATTGGTAAGACAGTTGCCTGATAAAAGTGAATTTTGAAGTTTTTCCTTAACAGGGTGATACAGCTGTAAAGTGCTCTGTTAGCTGTTTCTAGATGTGCGTTTTTCTATATCTGTTCCGCTGGCAAAAAAATTTCCGAAGTACTGAAATGATTAATTGTCTTAAAATATATCAATCTATATGTTTCATCGCTTCAGATTTACTTACATATGACCAGATATTATGTTTTTTCTTCATTAAAATTTACTCCTGTTTTCACAGCCATTTTGTAGTAGTTTATCATTGTGCTTTTCAAACTACTTATTAATGCTATATCATCCACAAAGACAAGTCTAGTAATGTTCATGCTTTGCAGTTGTATTCCCTGTGGGATAGTTTATTGATATCATTATAGAGGGGTCGATAATGAGATTAAATGAAATAGGTGAATCGCTGTCCCCTTGCCTCATTCCATTGTAAGTGTTAAATTTTCAGTTTCTCCTAACACTGTCTTTATACAGCCTAAAACTTTGTATAACATATTTTAATTAACTTGATTAATTTTGAGGGTACTTCAAATTCCCTCGATATATTCCCTCGTTGCCTTCTCAGTAATTTGTCTTAGGAGTGAATACACGATACGACATGGATCATGTCTGAATAGCTGTCAGACTTTTGCAGAATTCTCGTTGTCTAATTATTCCTCTGAGTGAAACATTCACTCTTGCATCAGTGCCTGAGACAAACAAAAAACATTGTTACAAAAACAACATTAAGTGAGCTAGATTACCACTAACCATACTCCAGAATTTTGATTGTTCAATTATTTTGCTGAGCAGCCTACATGGTTTGGTGCAAAACTATGGCAGCAAACAATGTAAAATAACTAACCTCTGTCGCCAACGTTGTCACACAGTTTCATTATGTTGTACACAAAGTTATAGAGGTCATCCTGGTTTATGTTTTCTAATGTTTCCCTACATTACCTCAGGGTAACACAGGGATGGTTCCTACATAAGGCCATGGCTGACTACCGGTCCCTTCCTCGTTAAATTACACGTGTAAGTAAGTAAATGTCTATGCATATTTATGACATTCTTATTCTTGTTCGACAATTCTAATACCAAGACATGTCCAGTATCATTCTAAAAGCGATCTACAGGCGAATAAACTTACCATTACTACTTTTGATGCTACTAGAATACATAAATCAAATTTGTGTGCCAGTTTGTAATGTGTAAATTGTGTGTTAATACGTCAGATGTGTTCGAAAGAGGAAGAACTTCATGTCAATGATCTATTAGGCCTGCTGGTACTTCCAGTGAATTAAAAATACAGCAAAAAAATAAGCACAAAATCTTAAACAATATTTTCAGTTCAAAACTCTAACAGTTAATTTCCCGTGAAAAAATATGAGCATGATGCAGCACTCACAGCATATCCTACATTTGCTAGGCGGGATAAAGAAGAATAGTCGCTACTACTCGTTGGCTTTAACAAGTGGCATAGGAAACATGGGACAAACGGCATAAATAACTTAGTCACATAATATCAGTGGAATAAGTTTGTTTCACTCCCACTCTTAAGCGACATCAAGCTTGGCATATAGCAGTCAATAAGATAACATCACTGGTCAAAAAATATACTGGGATCAGAATAAGAAAGTGACTGACAACCGTTTGTTTACATAACAGCCATCATAGTAAAACCATTCAGAACAAGAGTTTGGTCACACCTTTTTTCCCTGTGCAGAATTGTGTCGCTGTGTTACTTCAACTGCCAGTTACATCAGCTGCAGACAACAATTATGTATCTGTAACATTATTTCTGTGACAGAATGTGTGCAGTTAACTGTTAAAAAGGTTAGGAAAGTGATAAGTAAGACTATCAGCATCCTACAAAGCAAACTCAACACTCAGGATGTATACGTGGACAAGAAAAAAGAAAATTCCGGATTTCCTCGTTAAAAATACACCTTTTCTGAGTGAAAATACACTACACCCCAAGTGAAAGTAATTTTTGCCGTGTTAGGTGACAATATACTTTCCGTTGGAGCTGTAAAACGTGTCAATCCTTTGAATGTTAAAAGTTCTATACACCGGCACAGAACTTTCTGGCACTCCCGGCAAAAAGCAATATATTAGAAAAGATCTTTAATGTGCAGCAACATGAACCCTGCACATTCTGGTAATACGAAAGTATAAATACGAAAGCATCGAATACAGCACTATGGTTTCTGAACAAGGAACACCAAAATATAAGAAGATTGATGCCCATGTTACGATATGGAAACACAAACCTTGGTATTGCTCCAAGCTGCCCAGCGTGAACTTCAAATTCGGGAAAATATTGCGCGATAACATGTATTCTTGATTTGAGAAATGCAACTGCTATAATATTTTTCAAGAAAAGCTAAGCTTTAACTGGTCGTGAATTTTTTTATTTATTTATTTTTACTAGCGTGTGGTTAGGCAGGAACCTAAGCGCATAGCTTCAATTGGAGCACCTCAATGGAACTGACAAGTGCGATTGTAAATTTCACTGCTGTGCACCGAACATTTCGTGGGTTACCTGACTGGATACATGTTCCATTGAGCACATCGACTTTTTCATAGAAAAGTCGATCACGTGTTAAATTGTTCAAAAACTCACCGTGTACTTTTTTATGTATAATTATACTTTTTTCCATCATCACTACGCAATTCGGAATCTATGAATGAACTACAAGAAACATGAAACACTAACCTTGAAGATTGGTCTTTTTTAGCGTGCCAATGAAATTTTAAATCATGGCATAAATGGCTGGTCTTCTCGGCCTGAAATTTTTCCAAGTGGCTGGTCGTCAAAGTGCTAGGTTTTGAAAGAGTTAAACTCTGCACAATTTACAAAAGCATTACACATTCTCACACGCAACATGATTTGTCTTGCATAAAAGGAAATTCACTTTGAAAGTAATGCTTCTCAAACGAGCATTCCCAATATTTTCCCGCGGCTGCCTGTTAAAAATGTAAATAGTTGTGAAGTCACGCTCATAGACAGCAGCTTGTTGTTACGAAGTATTGCATAGTATTCGTCCTACAGCTTTTGTACTGAGTTTTGTTGTTGTTAATAGCACATTTTCTTTGCAACTAAAGTCTCATTTTGGTATTATTCTCTCTTTATATTTTATTGCTGCAGTATTATTCTGCGGTAGCAGGCTGAAGTCATATTCATACAGTAATTTAACTGAAAACTAAAGTAATGAAAAATTGCCAGAATCCCAAAAACGTCCCGTGTATGTCCCGTATGAAAAAAGTCCCATTTTTTCCCAGATTTTTCCGGTTCTCCCAAACTATATACACCCTGAATACTGCACGTTAACCCATTAAGTCCCAAATTAATTTTTTTTAATTGAATTTTTTATTCCTTAATTATAATATAGATAGTGTATGAACCACAATAAGTACAAAAATAGCCAAAGAATATTTATACATGCTGATATAATGGCCATCCTCAAAATAGGACACTGCTAACAGTATCGTATAGCATACTAAACTGTATTCTAGTCTCAACTATTTATTTCTTGTGAAATCCACTTCACACACAGTGTTACACGGCATTTAACACGATATGTTTTTGGTTTCTCGTTGCATTTAGCTCTTACACATCTTCTTTGCGTGCTTCTTTGTAATCATATGACCAATTCCATCAAACCTGATATCTGGTATCACTCTCAGCTGACTTGATGGGTATTCCATTGGACGTCCAATATTCGGTCTTCCAGTGTCCAATTTCAGTTATGTAACTGTAACAGTACGTCTGAAATCTAGTAAATCCTGTGCATTTTTTCCACATACTAGTCTGTAGAAGAGTCAGGCATTTACGAGGGCCATTACCAGCAAATGTGTAATAGGACCCAGTACCATTTTTTCCCTCTAATTACCGTCGCATATTTTCCAACTAACCAGTCATGGTGGTCAACACCTCCCATGTACGCGTTATACAACATCAAAACAGCAGGTTGTTGCACTTGTGTCTTCTTACTTGCTTGTCTACTGTACCGCGTAGCTGCTCCCAAGGGATCAACTTGGTCAAAATTGGTATCAATTGTAACGCATCTGTTGTCGTGCCATTGAACAAATATGACTTCACCATTCCTGTCGAACTGGTAGTCATAGTTTCCTCGAACTGTCTTTTTCAGTTTGTTGCTGATCAGTAGTGAATAGTCACTGACTCGATTCTCTCTGACAGTCCCAGTTGCTCGAAAACCCAAATTTCTCAGATAAATCAGAAGATCTCTACTAGTGAAGAAATTGTCAAAGTACACACAATGATTCTCGGGTTTTTCAATGCAGTCCAACATGTTTAGGAGTACTCTTGATCCCAATAGTAGGTAATCCCTTGCAGTATCTTCTGGATCCATTCCACAGTATAAATCAAATTTGAAACAGTAGCCACTTGCTCCACAAAGAGACCACAACTTATAGTCAAATCTAATAGGCTTGCCTCGGATAAACTGTCCATCTGGAACTGTATTATTTATTACTAATGGGTAAGATATTCATAAATATACTTACATAATACACTTTAAATTTCAATGTAACTTCATATCCTGTAATTTATATATAAAAGAGGGGTCGTTACTTACCTCAGCAACAAAATCTGGTAAAATTACCACATTCTAAAAAGAAACTACATCAGTAGCAGAGTTTCATATTGGAATGTGCAGCAATACAAATACCTGAAATGATAACACCAAGTCCCAGTGTCCTATTTCGAGTACACCAAATTTTATAACAATGGAAAACTCCAATTGAGCTAACAAAGCAAGTAGTTTAAAAGATACATTGTTGACTATAAATAATCGTAAAAAGATCTTTGCCACATATTTCAGATATTACTAAATTGTCGATCAAGTTAATACCTGTAATAACGAAATGTGTGCCGTAGTATTTAATAAGCAATTAATTGTAGGCTTTATTGCTTTAATTTCCTCTAAGTGTACATTTGTTATAATAAGCATCAAAAAATGACGTAGGACAGTAATAGATGCAAATTAATAATTTATTGTGTATTTATAAATAAATATGTGCTCTGTCCTCAAAATAGGACACTGGTACTTAATGGGTTAAGAGGAAACATGTGAACACACTCGCCGCATGGGATAGCAGTGCGGTTTTAGGCGTCTTGTCTCGGTTCCCCCCGTCGGCGGATCGAGTCTTCCCTCGGGCATGAGTGTGTGTGTTATCCATAGAGTAAGTTAGTTTAAGTTAATTAAGTAGCACGTAAGCCTAGGGACCGATGACCTCAGCAGTTTGGTCCAATAGTCCTTACCACAAATTTCCACTGAACGTCTCAATACTGACAGTTGCTGCTACTAGAGCCACGTTACACTTGTGAAAACCGACAACATACCTCCCTTGTGTGCTCAATTGTCAATCACTTTGCTATTTTGATGCAGGTGTAGCAGTGGTTCCCAATATTAATTTTTATTTATTTACGTCCTGAATCTTTGAGGTACATATACCATACCTTAGATGTTGGACAAAATGACATTGCATTAATATACTGCTACATTGATTGTATACATTACATTTATAAATTGTTATATTGCTATATTGTTACATTACTTTTTATATTGTTACAAACGAAATTAACTTATTTTTCAAGATACTGTGTTACTGAGTAAAAACAGTTTTCCAAGTGATATGAAGTTAGAGATTTTTTAAAGCTATGGATATTGTCTATGGCCTTTAAGTTACTTGGCAGCTTATTAAACAAATGTGAACCTGAGTGATATACACCTTTCTTGCACAGTGTGGTATAACAATGATGTCTGTGTATGTCACTATTTGCCCTTGTATGGTGCTCATGTACAGATTTATTTTGAATAAATGCATTTCCATTTTTAGCATGCTTTTTTTGGGTACATGACAACTTCTAGTATATAGATACATGGTAGGGGTAGAATCCTCAGTTCTTTAAAGAATGGTTTGCATGATTTTCGGCTGTTGGCATTTTTTAGTTTCCTCACAATCTTTTTTGTTTCCGGAATGTGGTTATGCTATGAGGAGAATTTCCCCAGAATATGATGCCATATCTCAATAGGGAGTGTACGCAAGTGTAATACACCACTCTAACTGTTTCAGGACTTGTGTTGTTCCATATAATCCTCATTGCATAAGTCATTTTCGATAGTTTAGAATTTAATGATGTGATGTGGGAATTCCATTTAAGAATGTCTTGTAAGTAAATGCCAAGAAATTTTGTTTCAGTGACACTGTAAATTCTTTGGTTTTCCATGGATATGTTTGGTTTTAATGGGTTTTTATTTTGTTGTGTATGGAAGTGTAAGACGACTGTTTTTTGAGGGTTTATCAGTAATTTATTCCTCATAAACCACTCTGTGACATTTTCGTTTGTGACTTTAGCATTTAAACTTAGAGCCACTTCGTTTTCACCTTCAATTAATATGCTTGTGTCATCTGCAAATAGCACTGGTTCAAGGTGTTGAACGTGTAAGGGGAAGTAGTTTATGAAAATTAAGAAGAGAAAGGGACCTAAAATTGAGCCTTGTGGTACACTCTGGGTTAATGTAGAAGGTTTCGATTGATAAGCTTGGAGTTCGTTTTTTCCCATGTGTTTTACCTCATGTGTTTTACCTCTGAGAGCGATTTTCTAGGTAGGATTTCAGCCACTCATGTGGCAGGCCGCTTACACCATACCACTCTAACTTTCTTAGGAGAATTTCATGGTCTATTAAATCAAATGCTTTTGTTAAATCCAGGAAAATCCCCGAAACATTTTTGTGACTATCCACTGAATTTAAAATACGATTTATGAGGCTAAAAGTGGCTGTTTCAGTACTGCACTGAGGCTTGAAGCCATGCTGACATCCTGAGATCGTATTTTTTTTTTAAAGAAATCAGTTAATTGTAGTAGAACTAGCTTTTCAATGATTTTTGAAAAACTTGAGAGGAGTGACACAGGCCTATAGTTGACCATCTGCTGCCGATCGCCCCTCTTGTAACGGGGTACAACTTTTGCAATTTTTAACTGTTGTGGGGATATACCACTTGATAGTGAAGAATTGCATATATCTAGCGGGGTGCGAGTGTCTGTTCCGCTGATACTTTTATAATGGGGTCTGGCACATCGTCAACTCCGGCTGAATATTTATTTTTTAATGACTTTATGCTGTTTAACAGTTCTTCCCTACTTATTGGTTTAAGGAACATGGATGTATTTGTTACACTATTTCCAGAAATTTCCTGTAATATTTTGTTTGATGTTTTCCCCATTTGTTCCTTCACAAGCTCACCAGCAATATTGGTGTAATAAGTATTGAAGTGGTTAGCAATTAATTTTGGATCAGTGATCTTGCTGCCCGCCTATGACAATACAATATTTTTGTGTGTTTCCACCTTTCCAGTAAGTCTCTGTACCGTGTTCCACATTGCCTTAGCTCTGTTTGATGATTCCATAATAAGTTTGTCATTTTCCCTTAATGTTGCTTCCCTTATTACACGACTCAGACTTAACTTGCATCTTTTGAAGTAGTGAGCAAATTCAGGGCTGCTATCTGTTTTTGATAGTGCAAAACGTTTTCTTTTTCTTCTACATGATACTTTGATCCCTGATGTAATCCAAGTTTTGGGTTTGCTCGGGCTTTTACAAACTTTTTTTTTTTTTTTTGGAAATGCAATTTCGAAACAATGCCTGTAAATTTCCATGAAATTATCCAGCTTTTCATCTGTGTTGTAACTTTTCTACATGGTGACCAGGGCCACTGGGAACGTACGTGGAAGGCGTGCATCGCACGATTAGGGGGCGACAAATTCAGCTATATCTCTTTGATCGGATTCGTTTCAGTGTCTCCATATCTGCGTGACACAATTATTTAATCCTTTCCTAAGTACGCAATGTATATCTGACTGTTCGAATTAAAATACGAAAAGTGTGTATGTTGGAACAACATTAACAATGGCAGATATTCCTACTTGCAAAGGAACATCCCCAATGGGGATATTACGAAGTACAAACCGGCAGAGCCTGCCTCTAGATGCCGGTTCCAGAACACGGAGTGGTTTCTCAGCAGTTGCATTTAACTGACGACACTCCGCTCTCCATTCACTTGTTCCGAGCCGTAAGCGCGATACACAAAGCCGCATATTGTCCGTTGATTGTTTGCTGCAACGTAAGAGTGTTATCAGTGCATATTCTTTTTAGTTTTATAAAATATAGGCGGAGAAAGAAGCGTCCATATGGTGAGTCCGGTTTTCTATTTTAATTGTACTAATTTCTAACGCTAAATATTCCCTGTTTTATAGTCGCTCTTTTAACATGTTAACTGCTGACAGCAGTGTCTATACAGAACTTCAAACTGTCAGTCGGATGTAACGTTCTCCCAAAGTGATCGCAGTTCACCTTTGACATTAGAAATTAAATTTTCGCTGAAGTTTACAGTTTGTGCAGTGATCAGTTATGCTAATGTTACTTTAATTTCCTTTCCTATTGCCTCTTGGGAGTGATAATATTTTTATTAGTAACGCCACTTGTAAAACGTCATTTACACCTAGTTCAAATGTGTGTGAGTTCCTAAGGGACCAAACTGCTGAGGTCATCAGTCCCTAGACCTACACACTAATTAAACTAACTTATATTAAGAACAGCACATACACCCATGCCCGAGGGAGGAGTCGAAGCTCCAGCGGGAAGGGCCGTGCAGTCCTTGACATGACGCCTCAAACCGAGCGGCCACTCCGCGCGGCTTACATCTAGTAAGCAGCTGTATGAATGAAGGACTTTTAGACACTAATAGCACAGTTAATTCTCAAAATAATGCAGGAATTTTTATTTCCTTTTAAAGAAGGAGGATGTAATTTTGTGCCAATACGCGTTTGATTTTTGTGGCAAACTGACTGAATTTTGGCAGTAATATATTCATGATTTCTAGCTTTCTGATTTCTAATCTATCATAAATGAGTTCGTACATATGATCAGTTATCTTGACGAATTTTGCCACCCTGCAGGATAATTTCAATGCCTCCTCCCCATACACCTACATATATAATGGAAATTTCATTAGTTGTGTCTTTTATACATGACTTACTACTTTCACATATTACACTGCCTGACACGAGTTTTTGATGTCATTAACCAATGTCGTTAATATCAAAATTAATATCCAAAAGGAGATTTTTCTCCATTTTATTTACATACCAACACGAGTTGGAAAAGAACTGAGGTAATTTTAGTGCGATTTCTGGCACACAATTGAGGATAAATGACGAAGATTAGATTAGATTAGTACTTGTTCCATAGATCATGAATACGACACTTCGTAATGATGTGGAATGTGTCAGGTTAATAAAAGGTGTCTATACAGGATATTACATTAGACAAAATATTACATGACACTCAATATTTTTTTTTTATTGGAGGTTGGGAAATTACACACTATATCCAAAAATTCATCTAATTAGTAGAAGGAGTTGCCATTAAGAAATTCTTTTAATTTCCATTTAAATGCTATATGGCTATCTGTGAGACTTTTTATGCTATTAGGTAAGTGACCAAAGACATTTGTGGCAGCTTAATTTACCCCCTTCTGAGGCAAAGTTAGATTTAACCTTGAGTAGTGAAGATCATCCTTTCTCCTAGTGTTGTAGCCATGTACACTGCTATTACTTTTGAATTCGTTCAGATTGTTAATAAAAATTTCATAAGTGAATATATATATTGTGAGGCTACAGTGAAGATTTCTAGCCCTTTAAATAATTGTCTGCAGGATGATCTTGAATGACCTCCAGCAATTATTCTGATTACACGTTTTTGTGCAATGAACACTCTTTTACTCAATGATGAGCTACCCCAGAATATGATGCCATACGAAAGCAGAGAATGAAAATAGGCGAGGTAAGCTAATTTACAGAGATGTATATCGCCAAAATTTGCAATGACCCTAATAGCATAAGTCACTGAACTCAAACGTTTCAGCAGACCCTCAGTGTGTTTTTTCCAGTACAACCCCTCATCAATGCATACACCTAAAAATTTTGAATATTCTACCTTAGCTACCGATTTCTGATCGAAGTAAAATGGGGTAATTCCATTTACTGAGTGGAACTGTATATACTGTGTTTTGTCAAAGTTTAATGAGAGCCCATTTGCAGAGAACCACTTAATGATTTTCTGAAAAACATCGTTTACAATATCACCAGTTAATTCTTGTCTGTCAGGTGTGATAGCTACACTTGTATCATCGGCATAAAGTACGTCATTTTACTGCGAGTTATGGCTTGCATTCGAAGATAAATGTCACAATTTCCGTACGATATTTACAGTGTGCTGTAGCACAGTAACACACGATCACTAGCCGTCACTGGCTAGAACCTCATGACACAGCAGCGCATTCAAAGGAGAGGTGACTTCTGTAACAGGAGATCAACTTTGATACTGATTGCTTATCATCTCCAGTACATCACCGATATTCTCATTGTTAAACACAACCGCATATGGATGCAACGTCAGCCAAAAGCGAATTCTCATTTTCCAACAAATTTGCTACACTATTTACTAATGTTAAAACAGTGCAGCAAGTACATTCCGTATTACATTAACATACATAAAATTTGTTTCGTATTTAGACAGATTAACTCGCTCCATCATACTGGCTCTGTTGCCAATTGAAACCTAAATTAATAAACTCTTCGTAAAAATTAAGAGGCATTGGTCAGCGTTATCGACCTAGTTCTGAATTCAACAGTCACTTATATGGTGGAGAAACAACGAGAGTGTCAGAAGTGGAAGGAAATATAGATATATATACGCTCTAAAATGGCTACAGTAGTACAAAATAAAATATTATAGAACAGAAGAGAGAGCATTTCATTTATTTGTAAATTTGTTCAACCAATTACCAACAACCAATTTCATTAGTTTCATCGAAAAATTGTTTCAGGAACCACAGAAAAGAAAAAAAAACCTTCTGGGGCTCAGGTTCGTAATCAGAAAGGAAAGGCAAAAAGGAAAGCTGACAGGTCCTATTACGAACTTTTTGACCAAATTTGTAAATGACGGTCAAGAAATTCTTGCCTCTGCCACGTGCTCGATGTCTGAATCCGAAACTACGAATGCAAGTGAATACAAGACATGTTGCGCTCCTACTCCCTCTGGTGGTCTCAACGAAAGCATTGACACATGTGATGTTGCTGCTGAAGAATCTTCAAGCAGTGCAGCAGCAATTAGTGGCAGTTTGAGAATTAGTGAAGACACAGGGCTGTGGCCTATTGATATTAATAGTGGTATTAATAATATTTTAGTTAAATATGGTGCTGTTCAGGTAGATAATCATACATATCCCATTAACGACGCGGAAAGAAAGTTTGCTGACACTTACCATTACCGAAATTTTTCTAATGGCGAAAAAGTTAAGAACAGACTGGCTTCTTTACTCTTTATCAAAGGATTCCGTGTATTGTTTCCACTGTAAAATGCTTGGCAAAAGCGTGAGTAGTCTGTCTGATATGAATCTGTCTGATATAAAAAGATAGAAAGATGGCGGTGAAAAAAGGTTCACGAAAATCGAGTTCCGCGAAAAACGTAAAAAAGAATGAGTCTTTATGTATTCAGTGCAAAAAAAGTATCGTTGTTCGACCTGGAAAATGTTACTGCTGCGAAGTTAAAGCAAAAAAACACAAACGAAATCATTACAAGATCAAAATCTAGTGAAAAAACTGTGGAAAATGCAAATTCAGTGACATCGACATGTAAACATTACGATGATTTTCGTCTCGTTTTAACTGCAAAAAACAGTGAAATCAATGAACTTAAAAGGACTGTAGCCTTATTGGAGAAACACCTGCAACATCTTGGCTGTAAAACTCAACAAACAGAGCATCGTCTGAACCTGAAAGAAATATCGGCTACGAGTGATGTAAACAAAGGAAGAACTACTGTGGAAACCAGTACAAAATTTGGAAATAATAAAGTAAGTGCATCAAATAGTTATAATGACAAACGTGATTCCACAAACAATGTCAATCAGGAACATATGAGTCCAGATAATAATTACAAACAACAACAGCCGTGCACTGTAAATTTTTCGCGCATGTCGCATCCTAAACAAAGAAATGTGATTAAAAAATCAGTCGACTGGCCTCAAGTGTGCAAAAAAGAACAAAAGGTGTTGATTTTTGCCGATGATCATGGTCGTCAGATAGTAGAAAAGGTAGCAGATACACAAACTAACGCAAATGTCCAAGCCTTTGTCAAACCAGGAGCAGGCATTGCAGAAGGGACAAAAACAGTGGTAAAATCGTGTGAAAACCTTAACCCAAAAGACTCTGTCGTAATTTTTGCAGGTGCGAATGATGTTGCCAGAGATAAAGGTAGTGAACTCATCACTGTTCTTGAAATTGTGCTACCCAAATTGGGCAACACAAATGTAGCTGTTGTAAATCAACCACACAGATACGACCTTCCTTTTTGGTCATGTGTAAATAAGTTAATAGAAAGAGTAAACAAACAGATAGATACTGTATGCAAAAAGTTTCTGTATGTGAACTTAATAAATGTAAGCACGTTAGACAGGTCCATGCACACCAGCCATGGCCTTCATTTAAATCACAGTGGGAAACAATTTTTGGTTGAAGAAATCTGTCGTCTAGCAAATTGGAATCACAATAGGCCTAATATAGAAGCAGTTCAAAGTACTTTGGACAAATGGGTCATAAAGAAAGATGCAATGTCTTATAAAAAGGGTGAAAGACATTTTTTAGGGAAGTAGACTGTATCACAAAAAAATGTGATGCAGAATTAAATTGCAAATATAGACTGAAGATTGTACACCAGAATGTACAGTCATTAACAAACAAAGTTGATGAAATAAATATACTCCTCAATAGTGAATGGAAAGATGTTTCAGTGTTATGTTTTTCTGAGCATTGGTTACAAAATGAGTATTTTCAGTACTTAAAAATATTACATTTTAACCTTGCAAACTGCTTTTGTAGAATGGAATCAAAACATGGGGGAACTTGTATATATGTAAAAGAAAATGTAGATTATAAAAGTATAACATCTGTTCGCAAACTTGGTTGTGAAAGAGACTTTGAAATCTCAGCTTTAGAGTTAATGTCTGAAAACACTATTATTTTATGTGTGTATAGATCTCCTGTTAGCAACATAAGTGTTTTTTTTTTCAAAAAATTGGACCTTGCTTTAGGCAAACTTAAGACAACTGGGAAAACAGTGGTACTATGTGGTGATTTTAATATTGACTTTCTGAGCCACAGCCTTCACAGGGAAACGTTTTTAAATATTATAAAAGCCTACAATCTTTGTCTTACTGTTAGCTCTCCAACACATGTAACTAAAACAAGTGTCAAGATTCAGAAAATGGATTACATCAGGCATCAGAGTATCTTGTAAAAGGATGCGGGAACATTTTCTGCAGTCAAAAACTAACAGCAGTCCAGAATTTATTAATTATTTCAAAAAATACAAGCTAGTTTTGAAACGCATCATAAAGGAGGCAAACATTAAGGAAAATGACAAACATATTATGAAGTCATCCAATAAAACTAAGTCCATGTGGAAAGCTGTGCAGGAGCTTACTGGGAAGAAGACAACTCACAAAAATATTGTGATATCACATGATCGCAAGAATGTCACTGACCCTAGGGAAGTTGCAAATAGTTTCAATTCTTACTATGCAACTGTTGCTGGGAAATTAGTGAAGGAAAAATTTGGAAATCCACCTAATAGAACATGGAAAGTACTTTCATCTATTGAAATAAATAATATATCCATGTTCCTCAGTCCAGTAAGCCCAACAGAGCTCCTAAATACCATTAATTCACTGAAGAGTAAGTATTCAACTGGTATTGATGATATTCAAGATTATATTATAAAAATAACAGCAAGACAAATACTTTCACCTTTATTGGACATATGCAATTCATCCTTATCATGTGGTGTCTTCCCTCAGCAACTGAAAATACCCCTATATAAAAAAGGTGATCATCAATGTATGGGTAACTATAGGCCTGTGTCTCTATTGTCATGGTTTTCGAAAATTATTGAAAAAGTGTTCCTTTCAAAACTAATTACATTCTTCGACAAGAATAATATTATTTCTGGATGTCAACATGGCTTCAGACCACAGAGATCAATTGAAACTGCCACTTTCAATCTGATAAACCATGTCTTAAATTCAGTGGACAACCACAGAAATATCTCAGGTTTATCTTGGACCTAACAAAAGCTTTTGATGTGATTGATCATTCTATACTCCTGAGGAAGCTCGAATGGTATGGTGTAAGAGGTGTGCCAAATCAGTGGATCAAATCATATTTGGAATATCGTTCTCAGGTAACTGAAATTAAGTACACAGAAGGAAATGAACTCCAGGTACACGTTTCAGAACCATGTGGACTAACTCATGGTGTTCCACAGGGCTCCATTTTAGGTCCCTTTCTTTTTTTGGTCTACATTAATGATTTCCCATCACACGTTAGGGATTCTGTACCAGTACTGTTTGCAGATGACACCAGTCTATTGATTGAAGGGAATAATGAAGAAAATCTTACTGCATCTGCAAAAGATATTACAAAAGGAGTGTCTGAATGGTTTACCAGAAACAGGCTAATAGCTAATCCCCAAAAAACGGTACTCATGAATTTCCACACTGATCAAAATAAAAATCCGGCACAACCTGTAATATGTATAGATAACCAAAACATTAGCTCTGTCAATGAAACTAAATTTCTTGGGATTCATATCCAGGAAAATCTTAAATGGAACACTCATATCACAGCCCTAAATTCAAAACTAGCAAAAATGAGCTATGTGGTAAGAATTCTCTGCAACAGTACTAGTGCAGAAACAGTTAGGGCTGTATACTTTGCTCGTGTACATTCAATACTGAAGTACGGTATCATTTTCTGGGGAAATGTACATTAGGCCATAACAGTTTTCAGGAAACAAAAGGCAATTACAAGAATAATGAAACAAGTGAGCAGCAGAAAATCATGCAAACCTTTCTTTAAAGACCTAAGGATCCTACCCCTTCCCTGCATTTATATACTGGAAATAGTCACGCATGTCAAAAAAAGCATACTGAGAAAAGAAAACCTTTTTCCTCAAAACAAAAGTGTCCATGATTACAGTACCAGGTCAGACAGTGACATACATGTCAATCATTGTAACGCCACATTATGCCAAAAAGGTGTATATCATGCAGGAACAAAACTTTACAACAGATTACCAAGACATATAAAATCTCTTACTGAACTACAAAGCTTTAAAAAGTCTGTGACATCCTGCCTTCTGAAAAACTGCTACTATTCAGTCTCACAGTATCTTATGCAAGAAAAAATGTAATTTGTATCTTTAATTGTAGAAATAAGTTATAAATATACAGTATTTCAAAAATTTGTAATTATTAACTGTATAGATCCAATTTGTCATAAAAATTTATAAAATTTATGTTTGATATTTGAAAATCCAATAGCCAAAAAATGTTTTCTGTCCAACATCCTGTGTACAATATATGTACTTAAAAAGAGATTTATATAGACAAATAAATAAATAAATAAAATGGATTTTCAGAATGGCATCATTTATCATTGATTCTGAAATGCCACGAAACAAGTGATTCCCAGAATGAAAATGTGAAGTCATGGGTACAACTGAATAATATATTACAAACAAAGAACACTGTAAATCAGATAAACTGAGACTAATAGAGCGGGGAAGAAAAGCATTGGCATCATGTACTAGAGAGGATTATTGTTGTTATTAAGTTTTTGTCTGGCTTTTCGTGGTTCTTCCAAAAACATGATAACAGAATTTTTTTAAACGCAATAGAAATGCCAGCATCCTTTAATTCAGTTACGAGTGAACATAATTGGCAGAACTGAGTCAAAATTTGGCTCAAGTCGGATAGGTATGGCCCACTATTTAGGAGATCACATGCAAAATGAAATTATTGATTTACTAGGCACAATGATATAAAAACGTACTTTGAAGAAAGTAAGAGAATCTAAATATTTTTTCATCATATTTGACTGCGCACCAGATGCAAGCTATACAGAACAAATAACAGTAATATTTAGGCATGTTCATCTAAATCATACAGATAAGAATGTGGAGGTATGTGAACATTTCATTGGTTTCTGCCCGATTATCAGTTCGACTGATGAGGGTTTGTTAAATTTCGTTTTGAATTTATTTTCTGAATTGAATCTGGCCCTTCAAAATTTGCACTTACAAGGTTATCATAATAGCTCTAACATGCATGGAAAACACAACTGACTGCAGAAAAGAATTTTCAATAGCAATAAGGGTGGATTTTACTTCCCACGCTCAGCTCATTGCTTAAAAGTAACTAGTGGTAAATGGCGATTCAAATATTTCTCACGAAACCATTAATTTCTTCGGCGTAATTCAAGAAATTTACATCTTCTTTTCATTAACAATTAGATGCTCAATCATTTGCAAACATTTGCCAGAACTAAAGCTAAAAGCTTTAAGTGCTACAAGATGGTCTAGCAGAATTGAAGCAATCAAGCCCTTACAGTTCTACACAGAAAACGTATTTGATGCTCTGTTATAAATAGCAGAATCTTCTTCTAGATGGGATTGTTCTACCGCTCTCAAAGCTAAGTCTCTTGCTTTAAAAATTCCAAATTATAAATTTATTTGTTCTGTTGTAATCTGGTACGATGTTTTGGGCGAAATTAATTCTTTAAGTACAATGGTGCAAAACCTGACAATTAATACTCAGATATGCATCAACTTGTTAATGAGCTTGATTGATAAATTCACACATCACAAAGATGAAACTTTGAAATAGTTTTAAAGGAAGTTACCAATGTGCCAAACAAACGAAATGCTGAAGCAAGTTTCCCTCCAGTAAATATACTTCGGCCAAAAAGAAAACCGACTCAGTTTCATTATGGATGTCGTGACGAAATTTTGTTAGACCCCAAAATGAATTTCAAAGTAGAGATTTTTCCGAATTCTAGATCAAACATTAATTTAGTTAACAAACAGATTTGAAGAGTTTAAAAGTTTAGACAAAATTTTTTGTTTTTTTCAGTGGTACATTATTTAGTTACCCTAAACAAGAACTGATGAAACAGTGTAAATATTTGCATAAGAAACGTAAGACCATTCAAGGAATGAAACCAACATTGACAGTACTGATTTGCACAATGAAATTAACGCTTTAAGGTTGCATTTCCTAGAAAATCAATCTTGTGGTCCATATACGATTCTTCAATATCTTTTCAAAAATAATTTAATATCAACTTTATCCAGCACAGAAACAGCGCTAAGAACATTTCTTACTCTGGCAGTAACAGTTGCATTTAGTGAAAGATCATTTCCGAAATTAAAAATTATAAAAAATTATCTAAGATCAACAATACATCAACAGAGACTTACAAATTTGGCTATTATTTCCATAGAACACGAGATCTTAAACAGTTTAGAGACTAGACAGATCATGGAAGATTTCGCAGTTACGAAAGCAAGAAAAGTTCAGTTTGTGTTGGTCTATGTAAGTGTCAAAGAAACTTTCACTCAAGTAAGCAAACAAGATAGAATTAAAGTATTCTTGAATTTATCAACAGTGATTCTGATTTATATGTACTAGCTAGTGAATAGTATGCAAATGGATTTTCTTTTTGTAAATATTATTATTAAGGAAATTCTGTATCACGAAAATGCCGATGACAAGTCTTTAATATGAATGTGAAAAAAAGTTTTGTAGCAGGCAGGGCGCCAAAATCTGGTTTGCACTCGGGCGCCATGGAGGCAAGCAGCGGGCCTGCTGGTAAACCCATTTACAATCTTATATAACTTCATGACCCTCTACATTTATTTATTTTATTTATAACTTCTTTTGAACAACTTTATTTTACAATAATCTGCAATTCACACATTGGTAAACAGGGTTATCAAACGTAGAGTAATACAAAACTGTTCTCTTTCAAAGGACTTTGTAGCTGTAATGGAAATGTATTTACCTCTTACATAAATACCTAACAATGTTGTTTTCACCTGAATAACAGTTTTCACATCTACCCTTTTCTTGTGATGAAACCCACACAAAAAATTCATAACTTCAATGAGACGGTTTTTCTTTAATCAGCACTTGCTTGTCTGGTTTGAAACTTGTTTAATCACATCTAATGTCACGCTCCACATCCAGGTGACTGTGACGTTTTGTTTTCATGACGGCTAGTGTCGAGAATCTGGTCTCATGTAGGTATGTAGAAGAGAACTGTACAGGGACTTCTAAGGCTTCCTTTGCCAGTCCTGAATGAATAGGAAAGAAACTGATTAAATTCTTCCAACTCAACTTGCTGGAACTGTTCTTTAGCACTCGAATCACATTTTGATTCAACTGCATGTTATTAGTTCAGGAAGAGTATGCACAGAAATTGTAAGGACTGATGTTGCAGATTTGAACTACCAGTCATCTGAATACAAATGAGGAAAATAAAGTTTGAACTCATCTTGAAGCCATTTCTGGTATTCACTGATGATAGCTGTCCACTCATTGATATCGCACTGTTGCCTTTCTGGTGGTTCACTGACTCAGGGGAATCACAAAAGGCATGGGAACATTCAGGCCACGATTTTATAGTTTTTTTCCCAAGAAGGTGCTTATTTTATCAGTGGCAGCAATTATTGTGGTGGTTCTACCTTGTAGTTTCAAATTCAAGTTATCAGGGTTTCAGAAAAGTCCATAAGGTATGTGAGGGAAAATATAAAGCTGTCATCAGTGAATGAATGTAGTGGAACAAGGCTGGCATCGCCCCACATTGCATTGTTGCCAAATTTATTCAAGATAGATGTGGCAATCTTGCAATGACATAATGATGAGAAGTTCTAATTTTGGCAGGAAAATAGGTCACTTGAGCTACCTCCACTAACCTAAGAAAATGGAGGGAAAATTTTGGTGGGAAGTTCAAATTTTGGTGGGAAAATAGGTCAATTGGGCTACCTCCAGTACCCTAAGTCAGCCAACCACCATCTCTTCCTTGTGCTGGGCTGCTGGATAGGATAGATGTAAGTCTTTATTTTGTTTGCATTGTTTATTTAAGCAGTTTGAGTTGTCATAGGCAGTAGCTCCATCCAGTGTGTTCACCATGAGGTCCGGAGTCCAACTGACCTAGTGCACAGTATCGCCACCAGAGAACACTGTCGTCCTTCTGTGACATAATCCAAGATGGGTGTCTGCGGAAGAAATGGCGGAAAAAGGACTCAGTTTGTGTCCAGCTGCTGGAGAGGATGGAGTATACTTTATTTATTTTCAGTGGGAAGTTGGAACAATTTATTTAGGGATGCATTTAACATTGTTTATTCATTACACTGATACAAAACACTCTCCGTGACGTGCTTGAGGTCACAATAAGTAGTCTACAGACCTGCAAAACTACTCATACATTAGCGAAATAATGCAGTACACTGCAGTACAGACAAGCAAACAACTCGTAAATTGTCAAAATAATGCATGTAAAACGCTCTGCAAACACACTCACTAATTATAAACTGTTGAAGTAATGCATTGGACAGCCTACAGACGTGTTCACAAAATAACGCAGTTCACTGATGTACAGACACGTTCACTACACGTAAAACTGTCAAAATAATGCATGGATAATGCTCTACAAACACGCTCACAACGCTTAACACAGCCGAAAATAATGCAATGCACAAATACACGGCATGTAAAAACGCTTTCGAACTATCATTAAGAAATTCGACCGCAACTTATCAGTGAACTGTTCCCTACAGAGGTCCGAGGGGCGCGCTGGGGTGGCGCATGCACACTGGTTCAGTCTGTCCCAAATGCGAGACGCCTCTGGCTGCGCACGTGTTTACCTAGATGGCTGACACATCACTTCGAACCTGCGGGTGCAGTCCCGGTCTAATTGCTGAGCGAGATGTTAGCCTAGTCACTCACCCGCACAGGCGCCGGCTAAAAGGCTGCCAGTGTTATACTAATGTCTCATGTCTATGTAAATAACTGCCAAGTCTCCCTCTGGATGTGCTATAGAAATGTTTTCCAATGCTTTCAGAAACTATTTACGAAAGTATCCTTGAATAATACAGGATGCATTATTCATTGCAGTCCTAGCAGGACAGCCTGTCCATTGCATATCAGCCTCTTCTTGGAAATCTTAAAGTGCTGCAGAAATAGTTAACAGTCCCATTTTTTGTTGTAGTAGCTTCCCAAGATGTCTCAGCTTCTCTGCATGGAAATTCTTGTTCTAACAGGACCTGTTTACAAAAATATTCCAGAATAACAATACATTCTTTATGATGGTCCTAAAAAGGCATCCTGTCTATCACGTTGTACCCTTCCCAGAAATCGTAACATCCTGCTTTCAACATATGTCTCAAATGGTTCAAATGGCTCTGAGCACTATGGTACTTAACTTCTGAGGTCATCAGTCCCCTAGAACTTAGAACTACTTAAACTTAACTAACCTAAGGACATCACACACATCCAAGCCCGAGGCAGGATTTGAACCCGCACTGTCGCCTCATAAACAAAGTAAGAGCCTACGGAATATCAGACCAGCTGTGTGGCTGGATTGAAGAGTTTTTAGCAGACAGAACACAGCATGTTGTTATCAACGGAGAGACGTCTACAGACATTAAAGTAACCTCTGGCGTGCCACAGGGGAGTGTTATGGGACCATTGCTTTTCACAATACATATAAATGACCTAGTAGATAGTGTCGGAAGTTCCATGCGGCTTTTCGCGGATGATGCTGTAGTATACAGAGAAGTTGCAGCATTAGAAAATTGTAGCGAAATGCAGGAAGATCTGCAGCGGATAGGCACTTGGTGCAGGGAGTGGCAACTGACCCTTAACATAGACAAATGTAATGTATTGCGAATACATAGAAAGAAGGATCCTTTATTGTATGATTATATGATAGCGGAACAAACACTGGTAGCAGTTACTTCTGTAAAATATCTGGGAGTATGCGTGCGGAACGATTTGAAGTGGAATGATCATATAAAATTAATTGTTGGTAAGGCGGGTACCAGGTTGAGATTCATTGGGAGAGTCCTTAGAAAATGTAGTCCATCAACAAAGGAGGTGGCTTACAAAACTCTCGTTCGACCTATACTTGAGTATTGCTCATCAGTGTGGGATCCGTACCAGGTCGGGTTGACGGAGGAGATAGAGAAGATCCAAAGAAGAGCGGCGCGTTTCGTCACAGGGTTATTTGGTAACCGTGATAGCGTTACGGAGATGTTTAACAAACTCAAGTGACAGACTCTGCAAGAGAGGCGCTATGCATCGCGGTGTAGCTTGCTCGCCAGGTTTCGAGAGGGTGCGTTTCTGGATGAGATATCGAATATATTGCTTCCCCCTACTTATACCTCCCGAGGAGATCACGAATGTAAAATTAGAGAGATTAGAGCGCGCACAGAGGCTTTCAGACAGTCGTTCTTCCCGCGAACCATACGCGAGTGGAACAGGAAAGGGAGGTAATGACAGTGGCACGTAAAGTGCCCTCCGCCACACACCGTTGGGTGGCTTGCGGAGTATAAATGTAGATGTAGATGTAGATAGATATCAAGCACATAGCAATATCGCTTGCATAGCACTATTGCTTGCACAGTATAATTCTGGAGATATAGACTGGAAACTATTTCTCTAGGGACACGAAACTTTTGCGAGGTGGAAGGCGCTGTAAGCTAAGAACAACAAGAAACTTATTTCATCTTGAAAGACTTTCACATGAAAACTCGAAAAAAATAGAGGAAACTGGCAATTCCACTAGCGAATATTGAAGTCAGTGATGTAACCGATTTCAAATCATCCTTATAATTTACAAAGTCAACTAAGGTGTTTCTAATGTCTAGAGAAACAGCAAACTTTTCTTCCACTCGTCTCTTACCTGCTAGATGTACACAGCACACACCACAATCGATGATGTGAGATTTAAAAGTTTCCTGGCGTGCATATTGTTCCACAAAATTTAGGGAGAACTGCCAGATGTCTGTAAATTCCTGCCACAATATTTAGGTGCAGAGTCTTCTGGCCATCTTCAGGTGATATTGTCGAAAACGCGCTGAGCTCTGGTATTTAAAACACCTCCGGCACGTGAGTGGTGGATTTGCTTGGCGTTTGCGCTACATGAGTGCATTCGATTCTGCTGCGCCGCGCGCCCTCCGTGGTGAAAACTCGCCACATTGATATCAATTCGACTGTCTTAACGTGGTTCCATCACAGAATTACGCCAGCTACGGAGGACACGAAGTTTTTCAATTGTTGGATTCCATGCCGAATTTAACTGAAAACCGCTGTATCGGTTAATAAGAGACTCGCTTTCATACAGTCGTATTTCCGCAGATTCATTAATAATAGAACTCCAAAAGTTAGACGAGTGGGCCACAAATTTTGTCTCACTGTAATTCATAACATGACCAGTAGAAGTACAATGTTCGGCGATGGCAGACTTAAAAGGTTGAAGGAGGCGGGTATGCCGCTTATATTTTACAATGCGATCCTGCACAGTGCGCGTCGTTTCACCTATATAAGATTGCTGCATTCCCACATAATCCTGTAGAAACATGCCTTGCGCAGCTCTAGGTCATCTTTGACAGATCCCAACAGCGACGAAATTTTTGCATGGTTCGAAAGACTGCTTTTACTTTATATTTGCTTAATATTCTGATTATTTGCGCTGAAATATTACCAATTATGGTAAATAGGTGGTCGTTTTAAAGGCCTTTTCCTCTTCTTTGCTCTGTCGGTTATAGGTCTGCAACACTCTCTCCACTTCCTGGGACGAATACCTATTACAAATACCCATTCTTCAGAAATACAGTCTCCATGTGCTCCAGTTCCATTTGCAAACTATTGGCGTCAAAGATGACGTGGGCTCGGTGAATCAAGGCCTTCAAAATACCTATCGTTTGTGATGGATGGTGGCAACTAGTGGCTTGGAAGTAAAGGTGTGTATGAGTGGGCTTTCTATATACTGAATGATCAAGTGTGCTATCGCTCTTGCGTCGCATCAAGACGTCTAAAAACGGCAAGCAACCCTCCTTCTGATCTCCATGATAAATTTTATGTTTTCGTGCATGGAGTTCAGATGTTGTTGGAACTCTCGCAGACGATCCAAGCCATTAGGCCAAACTATAAAAGTATCGTCAACATATTGCCAAAGTGGCTGAGGCGAGTGCTCGCTGCTCAAAATCTTTCATAAAAAGATTGACCACCTGGGGAGACAAAGGACTCCCCATGGTGACTCCGTCTGATTGCTCATAAAACTCGTTGTTAAATAAAACATATATAGAGGAGAGGGTGTGCTCAAACAGCGCTGTGATGTCAGCTCCAAATCTGTTGCCACTGAGATGTAGTGAGTCCACAAGAAGTACATTTGTAAAAAGTGAAACCACATCAATATTGACCATCAAGCCATTACTTTGCAGTTGCAGTAACTTAAGTCAGCTGATGAAATCACTAGAATTCTTTATGTGATGTGGACATTTTCCTAACATTCTAAGTTCAAGGATTCTGCAGTAAACTAACGTCAAAAGATTTTGGGGGTCCGTTCTTTTACTATTCTTATATACAGGTGCTACCTGAGCTTTTTCCAATTACTTGAGCATTGGCGCTGGGCGAGAGATTCGTAACAAATGCAAGCTACGTAAGGGGCCAATGCTGTAGAGTACTCTTTGTAAAATTGAACTGGGATTCCGTCAGAACCTGCCGACTTATTTGCGTTCAGCTCTTTCGGAGTTTCTCCACACCAGCGATGGTCACTACATACTGTGCTCTCCATACGGAAGTCTTTGCGATACAGAAGTCTGAGCAATGGTCAAATGACAATATGTTTGTGTGGTTCTCCTGCGTGATCGTACAGTGAGAGCCATAAGATTATTGATTATAAGGTCTGTCCGAAGACAAACCATTTTCAACCAAAAATTCAATAACGGCAGAAAATCCATCAGAAGTTCTTCCCTTATTTTCTTCTCGTCCAAAAATCAGGAGTATACTATTAAGTGACATTGTTGAGCTGTGTCAGTAGAATAGTCACACTACAAGGCAGAAAATGGAGACCTTTTTGTTTTTTCAACTAGCTGTCCTTTCACATTCAGGACCATTTCTTTGATCCTATTTTGTACACTGCTGTTTGAAAGAGCTGCCACTATGTTCATTTTTCGTTGAATATGTTTTACAAACTCAATTCTGGTTGCTTTGAGAATGGAATGTTTGATTAATGTCTCATCAATAGTATTAGATTGTTTTGTTTTATGGTGTCAAGAAAGAAAGTTCATACGATGCTTCAATAGCTTCCTCGTTTTCGTGCTGAAAGACTCCAGTCGAGTCCAGTTTCATGCTATTTAAAGCATTTCCTTTTCCAACAAAAAGCTCTTCTCGTTAATATTTCAATGCCAGGTGATCTGTTGTTAGATTACGTTTTTGATGCACAGACGACAGTTAGGCAGTTGGACACTGTCTTTTTCAACAAACGTGAATCCACACTATATTCTTCATTATATGGTCTTCTTTTAGCACACTTGCACCCAGAGCAACAAAATGAAAATACTAATTACTGATTTAGAGCGCAAGCATTATTACGAGTTAAGAACGCAGATTGAAGAATGTGTTGTGTCAAAAATAACTCTGTGAAGTGCGCGGCAATGCTAATGCTGCCAACTATACAGAAAATGCACTCGCCAACTCTAATAAGAAAACAACATTTGGAACTGTCTGACCTAGGGCTGCCATCTGTCCCAATATATCAGTACCATCACAGTCACGGACCTCCTTGTCTCGACATTCCAAGAAGACCCAGTTTTGTCCCAATTTTCGAAAATACTGTTACGAGCATGGCTCCCAAGAACTGAAGTACCGCCATCATTAGCGCACCATGTAAAAGCAGCCTCGGTTGGATTTATTTATGTCAATAAGTTTATGTTGACAACGTATTCTCACAGATGGCGTTGCATGTATCGACGATGCAAGCAGTTTCTAAATCTAGCGCCATCATTCAAGAAAATAGCAAACTTCTCCAGGAGTAAGCTGCTGGAACTATTTAAGCAGTAGCACTTGCAAGAATCGGGCATTTTCCATTTGAATAGCAATCTCATATGATGATTCTTTTTAACCGTAATATGAACAAGGCCGAGTTAGTAATGTCTTAAGTGTCTACTGCCGGTACCGTATTTTATGGACTATAAGACGCTATGGACTATAAGACCCATAATAATTTTTAAGCAATTTTTTAAAAAAATAACATTTTACCCTTTTTATTTTTAGACTGCAAAGGCAGACTAAAAGAAAATCTTAATTTATAAAACCAAACTGTCCTTTAAAATCCCTGAAAATCGTAATCTGAACTTTCTTCTTCTTCTTCTTCCTCTTCGTCGTCATCGTTGCCCTCTTCATATATAAGGTGGTCTTCACTGCCATCGAGAGCATTACTTATACCATACTTCTTGAAAGATTTAACAATAATGTCTTATCTCACTCAAGACAACGACTGTTTTATCCACCGACACATTTGTTCGATTGTAGGTTATCTTCAAGCTCCCTTTGGCGTGAATCCATGTTGGGTTTCATTCATCATCCATTTGTTCCATTCCTCTCTCATAAACACTTAAAATGGTTTATTAATCAAGATATCAACAGGTTGAAATTGTGAAGTAAGTCCTTCCAGAATAACAGCAAGCTCTGTCCCTGTCTCAGTTTCTCTGTCATAGAATTTTTCAAGTGACTAATAAACCGATCTAGCACAAGAAGAAAACTCTTCTTCAATAAAGCACATTTCCTTCTCTCTCACACTCTGTTAATCTATAATTTCATACCAGGCTCGTCCATCCAACTCCTGTCATATATGTGAACAACGGCACCTGGTGGTATTTAAGACAGTTTTGACATTGTTTTGCGCTTGAAAAGGATTATTGGATTAGGTTTACCACCATCCGCACACCATGAAAGGACAACAATATAGAGGAGTTTCATCCACATTCGCTATTTGTCGGGCGCTGATAACCACGCAGTTGAGCGCCCCACAAACCAAACATCATCATCATCATCACATTCGCTATTTGCCGTAGTTCCACATTGGTTTTCTTTCGATATTGAATAATAAAGCGATGGAAAAATAATATTTTCTATTTTTACTGTTGTGGCATTTTCTGAGAGATTTTTGTTTCAGTTCGAATGCCAAGTCTAAGACGATTCATAAATCTGTATCACCAACCAGCTCCACCCCAAAGTCTGTTAAGTTCCACTGTAGCATTAGTGTATGACCGTACATTTGAATAGTTTTTGTATTAATTCCCGTGCCTTTTAGACAGTGTCCCTGAATCCATTTCCGTACGTCATCTTCTAGTTTGGGCCTTTTTGCATGCAGTCCTCTATTTGCACATTTAGTCTTCCTCATTTTTTTTCAGTTCTTCTTTACTACCCCACCAGCCGCAAATGTTTATGTTTTTTCTGTTGGTGGATGACCGAAATACCACTCAGCTGCTCTTTATCAATGCTCTTCTGCATATGCTATTACTCTCAATTTATAGCTGCATCATATGAATATCTTTTATTTTTACTTTATTCCATTATTAAACTAGCTACTAACAAAAATATTGTACTGATACCGATAACACAAATCGCTTTCAATTCAAATTCACTGGCACCGTAAACTGCAATGAGGCATCCTAGGCTAGACAGTGTTCTGGCTTTGTGATGGTGCAATGGGAGGGAGACAATGTTAGCAAGCATATGAATCCCCACAACTCATGTTCATCGCATCGGTGCACTGCTGCTGCTTGTTGAATCCAGTGTTGCTAGATAGACATGAGTTTCCTGCGGAATCGACAATATAGTCTTTTCGATGGCTGGTGGGAATTTCAAATTAAATACTGGACATTTTTATATTAATTTCAGGTATAAGACGCAACTTCTCATATTTCGTAAAATATGGTATATAAGGTGTGCAATGTCTAGTGATGTGTACTTCAATGACTAATGTGTTACTGCCGACTGTTTACCGCCTAATAAACTTATCATAAGTTACGAAAATGCCTCAGGATAGAAAGAGAAAGTGTCACTTTTCAGATGATTAGACAAAAGAATGGTCTTCTGCCAAGAAAGGCCGAACGGATCAGGAAGCGATAAAAAATGTTCAAATGTGTGTGAAATCTTATGGGACTTAACTGCTAAGTTCATCAGTCCCTAAGCTTACACACTACTTAACCTAAATTATCCTAAGGATGCGTATCTATGGGGATGAAATGATGATGATGATGAGGACACTACAACACCTAGTCCGTGGGCGGAGAAAATCTCCGACGCAGCTGGGAAGCAAACCCGGGCCCTTAAGATTGACATTCCGTCACGATGATCACTTTTTTGTTTTTGTTTTTGTTTGTTTGGTCGTTGTGGACGTCACATGACATCCATTAAAGTTCTTTTGTTGATCCATCCACTCCGTTTTTTATTACATAGGCCAACCACCTCTCTGACCGAAAACGCTGAGCTACCGTGGCGTCAATCACTCGGCTACCGGGGGCGGACGAAAAGGTGATAGCAGCTGGAGTAGGCGTTGCTTGTTCCGTCGGGTGCGCAATGTTGGCGAGTAGCTGCTGAGCACGGTAGAAACCTGGTTCATCTGAAACTGAAACAATTGCATTAGCTGTGTGGCATCTAATGCTTGCAGCTGTGGCGCCTGAGCAAGGGGCGGGACAGGTGGGGTGGCCATATTGGGAGACACAAATGCAAAAACTATACAAGGCAAGAACGCTGAATAACGACAAAATAAAAGAAACAGTCTGCAACGTCCACCTGAAAACACTGATTACCAAAAACGACAAGAAACTGTTAAAGCAGAGCGAGCGCCCCTGCAAAGTAAAGACAAGAGAGAATTAAGGAGCCAGCAACAAAGAAAAACAAATGTCTGTGGCCGTTGGCGCGTAGTTCGTTTGAAGACTCGTCGCCAGTTGTAGCGTCTTGCCCACTCGTCGCTATTAGGGTGCCTATGGGCTGCAGCGTTCTCGAAATGCTATACAACAATTCAAACAAATAACATTAGTAGTTTTATTTCTATAAAGCAATTGATAATACTTAACTTTGGAAATTTATAAATAGTGGTCGCAGACGAGGAGCAACAGGAAATATAGAGTTCTTGATATGTGAACTGTTCAGGCAAGTTGGCACACGTCACTGATGTCTGCGATCCGGTGCCGATCTGCGGCGAGGATGGTGGGAGCGGCGCTTGTGTTCCCTTCTTCCAGGTGTCGCTCTTTGCGCGGCGCGGTCCAATTCCGCGCGCCATTGGCCTCCGTTTCCTCATCGCCTTCTCTGCTCTTGCGTTCCACATCTTCATTCCGGCGCTCGTGGTTACTTCAGAACATGAGGCATCACATGTCTACAAAGAATCATACGAATAGATTCGCGGTAACATCTACATCAAAGCTTATTTCTACATTCATGATTAAAAAAGATACCCAGGAAGAATAGCTATAGCGACTGTTAAAAGTAGTTTCACACCACACTCTATGTCCAAATGCATAAAACAATTGCAAGAAATTTCTTTTTACGGCATAGTCACCGACGTATCAAATCACAAGGCTGATACGAAGTTTCCTTCAGTTGTTCAGTACTTTACTGAAACTGACGGAATCCAGCAGTAGCTGCTGAAGTCTGATCCTCCGAAAAACGAAACAATGGAGGCAATTGCAAAGTTTTGTCTAGACGCTTTAAGACAACACCAGTTTCAATTAGATAAATTAATCACTTTTTGCGGAGATTGTACCACTACCAGCTTCGCAGGGCTTCATCGACACTGCCAGTGCAATGTGCCTCACCAAATTAAAGAAGAACTAGCAAAAAATATAGAAGGAATTGGACGCCCTTCCCATATTCTCCACAATACTATATCAAGTGCTGCTTCAGTCTTACCTCTCGACATTGAAATAATCGTCACGAAAATATTAAATTATTTTTCTTTATACACGATAATGACAGAGAAGCTGAAAGAGTTGTGTTTACACGTTCATTTGAATCATCAGACTCTTCTACCTCACTCAAAAATAAGATGGCTTTCGGTATTCCCCGAAGGTGAGAGAACTCTTAAGCTTTGGATTCCATTACAACAATTTTTTGACGCCGCAGACAACTCACCTAAAATAATTTCAGTAGTCTGATCAGTGAAAATTTCTTCATTTTTCTGCAGTCAAACTTGGCTCTGTTTGAAAAAACTATAAAAAAAGCGTAGAGAAGAATAAAGTCTCGATAATTGAAATAAGAAACATATGAATCGACACTCAAAGATGTCTGAATGAAAGGAAGACTGTCAATTTTATTGGCATGCAAACCAAGATGAATTGAACAAATTAAAGAATGAGAACAATAACCAAGAAATAATTAATTTGATTTTGAAATTTGAGGAAGAGACGATTGCTTTCTAAATCACAGCATTTCATTGCTTAAAGAAATGGGCTATTTCTTTTAATAAATATCAAGCATTTGATTGGATGATGCTATCTGAAACGCCAGATTGGGTGATGATCGAAAACACTATTACACACATGACTAAAGTGGTGTGCAGAGTTCAGGCGACAATGTACCTGAAGAGCTTTTTAGAAACTAAGGTGACTCAGAAGAATATAGGCTAATTTTAAACATTCCATGGGAGAAAAGTGGAAACCGAGATCCTGAACGCAAATTCTAACTGCTAAAAATATGAAACTATTTGTTTTCTAGTTGTGCACACAACACGAGTATTTTCGCTGCTGCCAGGTGCTGTGGAATCAGTCTTACAGTGCCAGTTTAACTACAAGCTGATTTGCATGGAATTTTATAAACATGTAAAGGGCAAAAAAAGACGTACTGAAAAGGGTCAAATCTTGGGAAAAATATGGCTTGAAAACTACTTCTGCCACAACAAGTTCCATGTAATTGTGTCCTAAATAAAAAGTAATTATATTAAATAAATTTTTTACTTCATTTCAACACCGTCATCTCAGAGTGTCCCGACGATGTTCCAGGTAGATATGGCAACCCTAGCCTGACCCCATGTTTCAGCTTTATCCTGAGCTGTCCCCCCCCCCCCCTCTAACCCGCCCCCTGCCCCAGAAACAACTGTATTCATGTGTCTAATAACCACCATCCCACATCATCACATGCTTTCTTCTTGCAGACTGGGATTAATCAATTATTGATGATGACCTCCAAATTTTGCCACATATTATAATTAAATCATAGTTAAATTTCAATAAACGAGTTTCGTTCTGCATTAAAAAATGAGCGGCAATCACGCTTAGACGTTCTCCTATTCATATACGTTTTACATTTCTTTATTGAGAACAAAGAGAAGTCGCCGACAATCGACGATCTCAGGTACCGCGCCGCTGACAGTTGTGCGCAAGCACGTCAATTGTGAAACTGAATATTTTACTAAACTCGTCCGTGGCGCAAACATAATATCTCGATTCTGTTGCACATTGAATTACTTAAGTTTGTTTCCTTTATTTTCTTTGAGATTTTTTAACCTGTCATGATTTGATTTTTATCGGCCAACTTATTTAACTGATGGGCGGCCAAGTCTTTCCATCAGTTCGAATTGTATGGGCGAAGTACGATACCAGTACATAATATTCTATCCACACGCAACGCATTTACAACTATTTACAAACACATTGCGGTATTTGATCCTTCGAGAAAGAAATCCTAAGGGTGGTTCACAGGATCACTAATCTAAATGAAATTCAGAATAGTGTGACTCACTCCAGGAATTTTGCTATCAACAGTCCTGATATTTTTCGCGATATCAGCAGAATGAATACTGGGACTAGCATATTGCAACAAAAAAACTGATAAACCAACGAAATGTTAGAATTACCGCTGATACAGAAAAGACAATATTTTTTCCCATACACAACAGAGGAAATATAACAACGAAAAAAATTATAGAGAAATGAGGTCCAGAGGAATTTGCGTTGTAAAATCGCTTTAACCACTGACTTAATAGTAATGACTGCTGTAGCGTCACGTCTTTGTGGTTTATGAACTGTATTTTTTATTAGTTGTAATATTTTTGTTGATGCAGTGTATCACCGTAGTCTACACTCTAAACCTGAAGAGCTTTTACGATGCTCGATTATTTTTTTACTGATAAATGTATATTATTTATCTGTGATTGAAAATCGTAGTTAAAATCTGAGTATTTTGCAACTCACAAAACTGTCCGTTTCATGTGAGTTGTCGGCGGTGGTAGGCGCCAAATTCAACATAAGCAAGATGCAGGATAAACGCTTTCTTCAAGTGCAAAGCATGCATGTGCGCATACTGCAGATGTCGCTTGGAGCTGGCAACAATGCGAACCCCGTCCATGCCTCGTCTTGCGCTATTGTTCATGAATCCTACTGTAGTGCCAATGACATACGTAGTAGGTAGCTGAATGTTTTGAAAAAACTCATTTAAAAATAGCTGACCAAAACAAAGTTTTGTAAACTGTAACAGGTGCCACATCTGTGGTTAATTTTTTTATTCACACCCATACCGGTGTTGTACTGTGCTGGTGAGTAGTGATCGACTGCATTGGCATATCCCCTGTAGTCATCGACTGCCGGAGGTACAGGATCTGCTGATATGACCAAGATATGTTATCTGCGATTAGTCAGTCTTACTGTTAAGCGAATTATTGGTGTAATTGACGTTACACTATGCATGTAACCTGAATTACCGCTATAGTTTATCTAAGTTTGGAATAACGCCTGAAAATTTTTCAACCTTAAAGAAACATTGACTAAAAATATTTAGACAATTGGCGAGAACTTTATTGCAGTAAACTATAGCTGAGCATAACAAACTCTAGATATTGTATCAGCTGCCTCTTGTACTTAATTTTTAAGGTGCTCATTAAAATAAGGTGTCGAGCTTGCGAGGCCCGAAGAGCTGAAGTTAATGGCATTTCCACTGTAGCCAACGGCGGGAAAGCGAGAGGATCTGATTAGAATAATTACCGGTGCCGGTAATAGGCCCTGTGAATGAAAGTATCAGTAAGCAACGTGTCTGGTGGAGTCGAAAGTATGAAGAGGACAGAGAAGGGTACGTGGAATAATTACAATGTTCTGTCGAAATACTCAGCTAAAACCTACACTAAATAGAAACTACTGATAAAAGAACGAGAAACAATCGTCAGTGTCTGTCGCCTTACGTTTCAAAAGCCTTGGAAGCGTAGCTAGGTTTTCTAGACGAACAAAGTAGGCGTCAACCAAAATATAAGAAAACGGAACGTGAAAATTTCACGCAGCACATCATGATTTACATTATTTCCATAAATATTATCATTTTCTAATGCTGGCCTTCTTTACGAATCCTATCCACGACCGTCATATATCATCCCCAAATCTGGTTATTTTCCTCCTTTTTGTAGTTTTGCTATTATTCTGGTGACATTAACTGCCCAATTAAAGTCTTGTGTTATATACATTCCATAGGTATCAATGAAAATGATCCCATATACCTGCACCATGCTGCTACTGGTGTCTGACAAGTGACAAGTAGCATTATTACTTTGTTCCCCGCTCTCACTCTTAGTACCTTCATCACGTACAGTCTTACCTGCCGTGTTTATTAAGCATGTGCAGTCCCCGGAGTAATTTTCTAGCACCCATTGCCCAATCCACGTACTGGCGTTGTCCAGCTGTGATTTTGCCCCAGTCCTATGTAGCATTTTACACTACTGCTGTTTATACTAGTTGATTCTTATCTGTGTTTGCCAGCAACCCATTTTTCTCTGTCCAGTTTCTGGTGACTACTAAGTATTCCTGGAATTTCTCACTTTCTGGTGGACTTTTTATTTCCTCATACACTAGAAAATCGTTACTATTTCACATTGTAATCCATCTTTTGACATACAGCAATTGCCTTAACGTAGTCAACTGCCTCGTAGTACACCACACTCTATTTTAGCCCTGCGATGTGAAATCCTCCATTTAACAGCTCCTTGAATACTGTGCAGTAATTATTGGCAACGGAATTCTTAATTCAGTATTACTGATAGTCTACAGGCCACCATGTGACAGAAAACATCTGAATCTACCCGAGGCAGCTACAGATGGAGATTATGCAGGCTTACGCAGATTTTTTGTCAGATAATACTGATAGATGATAACTACAATTGTTGATGTCCAGCTTTGGATTATTTGCTACAGTCAAGATCCCAAGACAGCACAAAGAGCGGCAGTGGCTGAAATTTGAATTGCATGGCATATTATGCATGAGCCAGTCACTTTACAACATACAGTACTACTCTTAAAAGTAAAGGGTAGTTGTAAGTGAGGGAGTTACACTTTATTGACACTCAGCAAAAAAGCAAATACACTCTAGAACAAGAAAATCTGCTCTGTATCATTACTGTAATTTCAGAGGTTGAAAAGGTACTTGATGCCACGAGATGGGGTCACGAGTGAAACAACAAAATCCGTGAATACTGCAACATTTATATTGTAACTTTATAGTTCAGTGGCATATTTAAGACTGATGAGAGACTTTCTGGCAGCAGGATTCAGATGGAATTCCACTTTTCACGATTATTTTTTGCTATACTGGATTAAATTGTTTAATCCATAGAAAACTCAAAATTGACAGAACACACAGTTCAAGATTTTTTTCCACCCTCAAAAGGGCAAAGCATGTGATTTCTTTAATACTTGATATCCCGCCAGGTTAGCCGAGAGCGCTAAATGCGCTACTTCCTGTACTCGGGTAGGCGTGCCGGCCACAGATCGGAACCGCCATGCCAGATTTTTGAGGTGGGCTGGTGTGCCGGCCAGCCTGGATGTGGTTTTTAGGTGGTTTTCCACATCCCACTAGGTGAATACCAGGCTGGTCCCCACATACCGCCTCAGTTACATGACTTGCAGACGTTTGAAACACATTCGCGCTATTTCATGATTTACATTAGATGCAGACAGCTGGGGTACAGCGATTCCATCCTGGAGGAGGGGGGGGGGGTTTATGGGGTGGTGATAGGAAGGGCATCCGGCCACCCCTTTCAATTAACCACGCCACATCCAACTGTAACAATACTGATCCTGTGAAAATTGCGGGACAAAGCACAACTGAGAGAAGAAGAAGGAGAAGAAGAAGAATTCATCCAAAGCCCTTGCACTTCAGAGTAAACCTGTAATTTGCGAGGCTGGGAGTCTACAAAGTGAGTAATAAATTACACGTTTCCTGCCACCTCTTCCCAGGCAGCTACGGTAATGTTACATATATCATTGCAAGTTCTTGGCACAAGATTAGGCAAGTTTTCTCCCATGGTTTGTCTTGCCTCCACCCATACATTTTCAATGGGACTGAGATATGTTGCAAGAGGAGGCCAGTTGAGATATTGCATTCTGTTCAGTATCCCACTATTGCATCTTAGCTAACATTAGTATTGCATACTGATACTGCTGGAAACAGATTAATCTCTCCAGTACCTGGTAGGCTCATAACATTACACATAATATGAGTAGATTTATATTATGCAGCATCAAGTCAGCTGTTTGCCCTATGAATCATCCCAAGTGCATGGGAACACATCCAGCCACTGTGATATGACTCGCAGATATATTTGGAGTCAAAATGGACACCATGCAGCCTATACACTTGTGTTGGACCATCATTCACTGTGAAAAATACTCACTCATCGGAAAATATTACATTCCACAAGTTATAACATACATTTTCCTCAGCAAAAGCTAATTAATAGACTCAATTATCATTCAAGAAGCTTATCAGTCTCCTGAAACTGACGCTGAACTTTGTCAACAGATCTGGGAAACACAATATTATGTTTCAACTGCCTTCCATTAAAAAAAAAATTACCTTGATGTGTTTAGTGTTTCATCATCCTGGACTGATGTTATAGACCGATGTCCATGTCCCACATCTCTATTAGATTTTACAAGTATAACAATATTGTTTTATCCGTCATTGTACAGTGTACTCGGGAACACCCAGCCTCTTATTTGGGCAAAGTGACCTTACTAGGAAGTTAAGCAGTTTAATCTCTCTAAATGTTTCCATATAGGATGTTTGTCACTAGACCTTAGTTTTTGAATAAATCAATTTAAGCAGTCATATTTGACACTTTATTACTTACAGCTGGAGAGTTGGCAAAGCAATTACTTACGTACCATGATGACATCTGTTCAAGATATCTGCACTTCTTTTCCTTTTGAAGTAATATAATAATAATATAGATAGGAACAATATGGGGTGCAGTTATACATAACACACAATGTTTCACATTATCATTCAGGCAGTCTTTCGCCATTAACTAATTATGTCACATATGGATTTTCAGTGGAATATACACCAAGTCACTTTCTGGTGACTATTGGGGAAGAGGGTGGGTCATACGGAAATTTAAACATGACAGTCCTTCTGTTTTATATTCATCATTTTGAGAACAGTGCTTCATTATGGAATAATCAGAAGAGAATGATATTAACAGACCATGTGAATATAAATAGTATATGTAAGTAATTAAAGCTTCAGACTAATTCATTCCCAAATTTGCCACAAAATCAAAATGACCAGATATTGCTATTATGAGACAAATTAAGGGCTTCTACATACTGCGCCATTCCATTATCACCATGAGATGCTGATTGTGTTCCTGGGATACTGACTGTACAGCTGCTTCAATTTGTATTTGTGAACTGACATGTTAAGTGCTCCATAAGTATCATTTTTTAAAGAAAAGAAGATTTAATAAACTTAAGTCCCACTGAAGCTGAGGTCATTACTGACTGAGCAGAAACATACAATGGTCTCGGAAATTCGCCAAGTCATTTTGAGAACCATCCCAGGGTTTGCCTTAAGCAATTTAGGAAAACATAAATTTTCATGACTGGGCAGCACATAACCTTTGTCCTACAGAATAAGGTTATGTCATGAAATGGCAGCACAGAAAACAGCTTTTTTTTTGTTGCAGAAGAGGAATGATACTTCAGCCTCTACAACTTCTTTGAGATGACAGTTCCTACTCACTATCTTTCTTGTGCAGCGTATAACTTACTTTTTATCCAATGTGATACTCGAAAACGCATGCTGTAGTCCACCCGAATCATAAAGGTTTATTAGTTAAAACTGTATCAGACGGAGCTAACCAGGACACCTGCCTTTTGCAGACGGAAAACTACCAGTGTTAATAAATATATTTTATTGCAGATGAAAAATTAAATATTAATTTTTTTGCAGTGAAAAATATGAAATACAAGCTAGTATACAACACACACAGCCATTTTCATTAACATAAAAGTCTTGTTACAACTTATTTTTCAAATTCAGTAGAACTAAGAAAAATTTTCACTTCTGACTTCAAATATAATTAAACCTGCATCTCTGTTTCTTTCCATACTTTAATAGGTCCATTAAAATTATTTTTTCTTCCTGATTAATTATCCGAACTGCAAGGATACAAACGAGTTCACTCAGCATTGCATCATCATCTTCACACAAATACCATTTCAAACCCACTTACTGAATCACCATGTTCATGGTCTTGATAAAACCTTATTGAATTCCATCAGATCACTTAGTGTCACTTTAAACCTCATTGTAAAAGGCATGCCTCTTTCATACCTCGTCCATAAAATGATTAACAGATTTATCTCATAGCCACCAGTAGTGTGTTTTCTGTTTGTGATGGTGTTGTAATTATGAAATTTTCTCTTTTCATTACATTACCTTCAAATTTTGGTATTTTGAAGATTTACAATGTTGAACCAATCCTCACAGCCAGGGGTGGGCAAATAATGGTCTTCTACAGGTTTTTATGTGGCCCATCAAGATGGTCAGAAAAATCAGTCTCGAGTCGAGATTTCTTTCCTGAGCACAACCGTGCATTTCCAATAGGACAACCGCATCAATATGCTTGTACACTGCACAATGTAGATACTAATCACAAAAAGTTGCTCAGTGCAGTCACTGATATGGGGTTTGATGCGTACATTTTTAAACATGTTCTGATACAGCTGGCTATTTCTCAAGATCCTCTACCACCTCCTGTTTCATCCCAGATATACATAAAGGCCTTGTGTTGATTAAAGGATTATATACATACATATTTCTTTTATTGTATGCTGTAAATGTATGAGAGCGGTTTGATAAGTCTGATACACAAACAAGAAAAAAATGTTTGTTTTGTAGACAACTCACCTTACTTCTCGACTGTTTCCTTTGAGGGATATATGCTTGGTCCAATGACCCTCCAGCTTTTTCATCCCATCGGAAAAATATACTGTGTCAAACTCTGCAAATACTCCTTGACTGCAACTATCATGTCCTCATTTGATGAAAATTTCTGGTATTCTGCAGGTCTTATAGTGGGTTAAGCCTCTTCTGCTTTTGTCTGTCCATAGCCAGTCTTTTCATTTCTGGATATCTGTCTCCTTTGATATTGTCCAGCATTTGATATCTTGTTTTTCCTCTTCCCCTTTTTCTCTCCATCCTCCAATCCAGTTCTGTTTCCCCTTTCTGATGACTTTCTTTCTTCTCCAGGACTTTTTAATAATTTTTATTTCCTTACTTGGTCTTCCCATTTCACTTTTTCCATTCTTCTCCATATCCACATCTCTAGTGCCTCTAATCTTCTTTCAACTTCATCCCTCAACGTCCAGGTCTCCGCATCATACAGTGCAACACTCCAGATGTAACATTTGACAAGTCCTTTCCTCAGATCTTTGTTTAGAGGTCCGCAAAGTAATTTCTGTTTCCTCTTGAATCCTTCTTTTGCCTTTGCAGTTCTTTTCCTAATTTCTGTTGAGCAATACATATCATCCATTATTACACTTCCCAAGTAATTGAAGTTATTTACTTGCTCTATTTCCTCTCCCCCTATTTTCATGCGGCACTTTCTCTGCTTTCCTACAGTTACCATGCTTCTCGTTTCTTCTTGTTAATCCTCATTCCATATTCTTCTAATTTGTGTTTAGATCATCTAACATTTGTTCCATCTCTCTTGCACTTTCTGCCATCACAACCATGGCGTCTGCAAATCTTACACACTCCACTCTCCGATCTCCTATACAAACTCCTCACCTTCCATCAAAACTTTCATTAATAATTTCCTCCAGATAGATATTGAACAGTGTTGGCGATAAACAACCTTGTGTTACACCTCTTCCCAGTTCAATTTCTGCACTTATCACACCTCCTATTCTTACTCTTGATCTCTGGTTCAAATATAAATTTTTAACTAGCTGTTTATCCCTCCAGTCAACTCCATGTTTCCTTAGGATTTCCATCAGTTTGTCCAATCTGACACAGTCAAAAGCCTTCTCAAGATCAATGAACACAACATACACCTTCCTTTTCTTCTGCATGTACCTCTCCCCTATCACTCTCAGTAGCCCATTGGCATCTCTAGTTCCCACTCCTTGCCTGAAACTAAATTGTTCATCTCCTATTATGCAATTCAGCTTTCCATATAGCCTTCTGTTGAGCGTCCTGAGCAAGACTTTGGCTGCCTGCGGTATCAGGCTCACTTTCCTATGTTCCTCACACTTTTGCTGTTCTTTTTCTTTTCTAAAGGTATTAAGACACTTCCTGTAAAGTCCTTTGGCCATTTTCCTGTCATGTATATTTGATTAAACAATTCAATCCAATCCCTTTTCCATTCTTTCTCCAATAACTTTAACAGTTCCACAGGAATCTCATCAATTCCCATTGCCTTTCCATTTTTCATCTCCATAGATCTTCAATCTCACTAGTTAGTGTTGCATTTCTTTTGTCATCATCTGCAACATTATCTTCTTCTTCTATTCCCAGCTCTTCTTCACTTGGTTGGCTGTCTGCAGCGTATAGACATTCTATATATTCTTCCCATCTTCTCATATTTCTTGGGGTTCACTCACCATTTTACCACCTGCTGCCTCAACTTCCTTTAGTCAGCTGTTGTATCTTTTTTCCTTAAATGTCAAATCCGTTGCTTCTTTGTACATCAAATCATATAGGATAGATGAGGAATCAATTCAAAGCCCAATTCGTGCACTTTCACCATTGTTATCACTGACGTGTGCAATGGTGCGTTATCCTGATGAAAGAGCACTTTTTTGCATGCCAACCTTGAGTCTTTTTTCAACCAATGCAAGTTTCAAATGATCGAACAATGAAGCCTACTGGGATCTAGTTACGATTTTTTTCATCGCTTTCCTTTGTGGAGACCTCAATTGTACGGCCAAGCACGCTTTGTCTTTGGTGCGTGTCCAACCGTGTCTACATTCATTAATCCAAAAGTAAAAAATCTTCTGTGAGGGTGCAAAGTGGACGTGAACTTCATACATTTCATTGCATATGTTTTATTTATCATATCGTATTGAGAATCTAGCTTGCTCTACCCTTGCTAAATGCATCTCTGTACAGCCTTCACCAACTTACGTGGAATGTAATCACAAAGACATTTTTGCAAACCCCTGTACTTTCACTAGAAATTCTAGTAATACACGTGCAAGTACTTGACGTGTGTGTGTGTGTGTGTGTGTGTATATCCTGTGGCTGTGATCTCTAGTATTTAGGAGCTTGCACTTGCACGTGACTCTGAAAGTTCACACTTTGCTTAGAAAAATCCCTAGATTCCAAAATGAAGTGAAGCATCTCCTACAATTGCTCGTGCTAACCTTTCTTCACACTTTCGTGGACAGTTGCAGTTAAACTCAATATCAAATATTTTTGCAGAAATATGGATGCCTTTTACTCTCATATTGCTGACCATTATTTTTTGCTCAACTTTCTTTTTCAACTCTCTTAATTCTTTGTAATCTTTCTTCTTCTGCTTTTATGATCAAGTGTTATCCCTCTGTAGTGAGTCTGGCTGGGGAAGTGGAGTATCTCCTCCTGTATCTGTAGTTACATTATGTGTTACTGCCAAGTTACATAGCTTGATGAAACAGGCCACACACAGAAAGAACTGCTACACCATACTATAGAAAGTAACTGAAAGAAATAAAAGGCCTGTTCAAAAAATTTCCAGAACTTTGTCCACAACATTTTTCCACACTTATCTTTTCTTATTGTGTATGGTTTCTTTAAAAATACTCTCCTCAACAATTGGTAACTGTTCCCAACACCATTTCCACTTCCAGAAGTAGTCTTGGTACACCTCCCGCTGGATCATGCAAAGCACCGTCTGCGAATTTTCTTTTATCTCATCTGTCATTGAAAAGCTTTGTCCTTTCAATGAGTTTTCAACTTTGGAAATAAAACAAAAGTCCGCAAGGGCCAGGTATGGTGAGTATGGAGGATAAGGTGGCACAGTGATTTCGTTTTATGTGCAATTGTCATGCGCCAACAGAGATGAATGAGTGGGTGTGTTATCATGATGCAAGAGCCATGAATTGTCTTACCACATTTCAGGCCATTTTCTTCTCACATTTTCTTGACACGTCCTGTTAGTACCATCAATTAACAGTGTGCCTCTGTGGCACAAATTTCATTGTTATTCCTGATGCGAGTGTCGTCGGTAGATATTTAAGAGCATCCTCAATGAGAGTCATCTTTAACTTCCGTCCAGCCATTTTTAAACCATTCGTAACACCGAGTACAGCATAAGCACTCATCACCGCAGGTTTCCTGTGTCATTTAATGTGTCCCTGTACAGGTTTTCTTGAGTTTCAAGCAAAATTTAATGCACATGCAAGGCTCCTCTAACGCTGCCATCTCGAAATTCGTGAACTGTGTGACACAACATTCTACTCAATATAGCACTGAACAATAACTAACAGAAAAATGAAGTCAGGATTGAATGCACCTCTGAAAAGATGCAAATAGGGAAGGAATACAGTATCATAATAATGTTGACTGGTGTTCAAATATTTGGAGATCAGCACACCCATGCAGCATTATGCCTCCCCATGCCATAACACATGGTCCAACGAAATACAGGGTGTATGAAAAAGAATCATTCAATTTGGCACATCTATATTTCTGAAATTAATAAACATATACACTGAATTTTGATGATTGTGAAATTCAAAAAGTGTTTTTTTTTCCCCATACCTTTTCACAGGTTTTCAATATGGCTCCCTTGAGACGCATGGCATATGTTGATGCTGTATTCAAATTGTTCCCACACTGCAGTGAGCTATTGTGAACCATTTAAAGTTGCAAAGCACATTACTGCTTCCACAGCTGCTGTTATGCAATGTTTTAGTTCATTCCTTGTTGTTGGTAGTGGAGAAACATAAACAGTCTTTTATAAACCCCACAAGAAATAATCACATACAGTCAGGTCCTGTGACCTTGGAAGCATGTAATGTAAGGCTGAACGATTTCATCCAGTGCGACCGATCCATCATTCAGTAATTCTCAGATTTAAAAATTCCCACAGTCCCCGATGCCAGTGTGGCGGTGTCCTATCCTGTTGGTAAATGAAGTACCCAACTGTGGGAAAAGAAAGTTCTCAAGCATATCGAGATATATACTTCCTTAACAGTGTTCTTGGCAAAGAAAAATGGACCATACGGGTTTTACTGTGAAAATGCATAAAACACATGAAATGTTGTAGATTCCCTCTCATGCTGTACAACTTCATGTGGTTGTTCTGTGCCCCATATTCTCACATTATGACAGTTCACCTTGCCATTTAAATGGAATGTTGCTTCATCCATAAACACTAAGCACGGAAGAGGACTGTCATCCACCATCTTGCCAAAAACGAAATTGCAGAATGTCAACGTTGTTGTTTGTCACTTTCATGAAGAGCATGCAGTAGCTGAATTTTGGGCGGTTTAATGTGTAAACGTTGATGCAACACACACCAGATGGACATTGGGGCACAAAACACTTTGTGTTGTCCCAATACCATTTTTCCTAGAACTGAAGTGGATGCACACTGCTGCTACCTAGCAGGAACCACGTAAAACTTGAGAGTTTGCTCTTTCCAATAGTACATTGTTCATGCACATTTCTCAAATAACATAATAGTTACAATTTTTTTAAATCCGATGAGTCTTTTTCATGCACCCTACAATTGTGTTCTGGGCGTGTTACATGTTCCCACCTCTCGCCATACAAGTGTACATCCGGAATCACTACACCAACTGAATTTGCTTAATTGGAAACAGCATGCAACTCCACCCCTCGCTGCTCCAGTACCTATGCTCTTGGCACCACTTCAAATGGTGCTGTCGATGTGTGGCTGTCAACAAAATACAACACACTGGTCATTGGCCAATGAGACTACTCCCATGCAGTTGCCACACCACTGTGAAGTTCGAGACTGCGTGCCTTGCAATCCTATTAAATGTTGCAATTGAATCCACTGTTTGGTGGAAGTCACTTCTTACCTGTTACACAATGTAGCAGCCATCTACTGCTATAGTTGACCGTGGTTGACCACTTCCTCTCCATCAGACAGCAGTGCCCATGGTTCACAACATTCCCCATGCATATTCTTGGGCAATGCTTGTCACATCTCATCCTCCTTCCCGTCTTCTGATGATTCTTCCCTGTGTGAAGTGATCTAAATGTTGTCTCCTGCCCATGCTGCAACGTAGACCACCACCACAGTGCACCGTAACTACTCGCTGATTGACACACACGTTTTTTTCCATTCCTTCAACTGCCTCGTTATGCGAGGCATCCCTATTTGGTGCTATAATAATGCTGGCCTCATGCCTTGTGATCTATATATTTCTATGTGTAACTGGGATACCTCTGGCAACATTCTCCAGCATTTTCATTCATTTCCACCAAGTAGTTGATATGTTATGTTCATTTATTTATATCATGCTTAAGTTTTACAGAGCAGTGCATAACTAGAACCTTAGCCTAAAATCTATGTTACTGTGAATAATTTTTATCAAAATGGAACTTATGATTTTTTCTGAAAATCTTTACTTATCAATATCTGGAATATAATCAGGCTCCTCTTCCATTATTTCACACCACCCGTATAAAAGCAGACATATTAATTGATAATTTAAAATCCCAGTATTGTTAAATACAATTTTGTTAAGTTCTCTCTCCAGATTTTCTGTAATGTGCTTTGCAACTTTAAATGGTTCACAATAGCTCTAGTGGAAGGTGCTATTATCTCAAGAGTATCAAGTAAATACTGCACCCTCCTGACTGGATGCTGACCTATGAACTTGTTTCAGCATTGCTTTGAAGAATTGTTGTTATTTTGAACCCAACTGTGATATAACTAGGATTTTAAATTATTTAGACTTGGTCCACTTTTGCTCTGAGCCCCTCAATTGTGCAAGAGCATGTCAAACAGACTGACTTAAAAGCTTCAATTTGACAAAAATTTGAGTTAAACTCTCGCTCAATTTTAGCTTCTTGCAAATGTTTATTACAATGCATACACTGAAAAAAAAAAGTAAAAACTGATCCATTTCAATTCTGACATTCTCTATAAGGTATAAAACTCATCATTTTGGACCAATATGAGGCAGGAGAAAAGGTAACCTTTTGTCAATCCACAAACTGCTGAGTCACTGACAAGAAGATCCTCCACAAAGAAATTTCTACACACAGTCCAGTGTGCTGGAGTAATAATCAGACTTCCAAGGCAGACAGTGCTAAATCTGCAACATATCTGTACAAAATCCCAAAAGGAAACTAATCCACTGAGACAAAGGAAACAAGATTATAAATTATCAGACCTACAAAAATGAGGCTGTTAGAAACAGAGTTTGGGCTTGGTTTGGATAAGCAAAGAATCATGTCACATTCATTGCCACGGAATCCTCCTGGCAGCTTTTTAGGGAAACCAAAAAAACCTAGCTCTGGATGGTCAAACCTATCGTCTCCCAAATATGGGTTCTGTACCTTAATCACTGCAAGTCTCTCAATTACACCATTGTCATGCAAATGAAAAGTTCACTGAATCTTTGGTCCCCTAGTCTGCCAGTGCTTCTCATTATACTACTAACCTCTGTGCCTATTTTGAGTGCTGATATAGAACGACTTTCCACTCCTTGCTCTTCCAGTAGCATGTTTAATTATTTTTCACATTTCCTTGCTGTTTATTTTTTCTGATGAACAACTTGCCTAAATTTCAAGTGCAGTAGCTTTAATTGAAAATGAACACATTTTCTGATCTAAGGGGAAAATGGAAGTTTTAATTTGGGAGGGGGGGGGGGGTGTAGAGGAAGCCCTACTCACATGACAGATCACATAAAATGTACAAATTTCCAGATACCTTATGGAAATTGCTATAAACTGCCATGTTACATTACATGAAGTCAAAGCATTAAAGTCAAATCCTATGTCTTGGTAAAATTCAATTAGTCAAATGCCCACAGTTGATAAAATGAACACAGTTAAAATCCTCGTATCGCCCATGCAAGCTGGTTGTGAATATGATTATCGCAAAATTGCTGCACAGCTCTACACTGCTGATAGTGTGTTAATAGAGGTCGCAGACCTGTTACGAAGTTACCTATCTCGCCACTGGGTGGAATGCTGAATGATCACATACTGTAGTTGTTGGACAGTGGTGCACCAGAAAGAAGGGTGGATATTTCGAAGTGCCCAAAATAACACTTGGGAATGCCACCTGGCCATACATATAAAATTACCATGGGCTTGTGCTCCATATAAAATCTGTAGTAATTACGTATTGTGTGCTTACTGACAGTGAGAAAATGGCACTTATAATAAAAAAAATTAAGAAACCAGTGTCTTTAATTTACGAAGCAATGTACGGTAAAAAGAAAACCACATTGGTGTGAGTGTGAGTGCTATACACCAACCAGACCTGGAGGGGTCTGGCGAAGTATCATCATGGAAAAAAAAGGGGGGTATGGCATGTGCACAAACACCATGCTGTACTGAACTTACTTCAAAAGTCATCTAATCCAGAGGCAGATGCAAGCCTTGATTGATTCTGTAGTAGACACCTCACACCCAGTAAGGCTTGCATCTGTCTCTGGACTAGATGACTTACTGCAGTAAGTTCATCACCACATGGTTTTTGCATACATCCCCCATTTTTTTCCAAGCGTTAACTTTGCGGGACCCCTCCAGATCTGGCGAGTTTAGCATTTGTTCTTGCACCAGTGTGGTTTTCTTTTATGTCACATTGCCTTGTAAATTAAAGATTATTAAAGATTTTAAAATTTTTCCCACTGTCAGAAAGCACACAATATGCAACAACTACAGATTTTATATGGAGGACATTTTATATGTATGACCGGATGGCACGCAAAATTGTTATATCGGGCATTTTGAAAAATCCACCTTTACTTCTGGTGCACCACTATTCATTGCATGTAACCACAGTATGTGATCATTCAGCATGTATTGCACAAACCATCCAGTGGCAAGATAGGTAACTTTGTAGTGGGTCTGCCATCTCTTAGTTACCACTCCACTAGCAGCATAGTGCTGCGCAGCAAGTTTGTGATAATCATGTTTGTCACCAGCATGCATGAATGACACGAGAATTTTAACTACATTCTTTTTTATCATCTGTGTGCATTTTACCAACTGAATTTTATCAAGACATGTATTCGTGGGGGGTTACCTTTTATGCTTTGACTTCATGTAATGTAACATGGCAGTTTTGTAGCAATTTCCATAAGGTACATTGGAATTTTGTATTTTTATATAATCTGTCATATGAATTGTAGTTTCCCTCCACCCCTCTTATTATCTTTATGTTTTCCCCTTACATCACGTGATGGTAGCACAGGACTGTTGAAACTGGTCATCTTGGGACAATACTAGTGATATTGCGGCATAAGAAGTGTGTTCATTTTCAACACTACTGGTCACCTCACAGCATAGTGTGTATACGTTACACAAGAGATTATGTGTTTATTTCTACATTTCTGTGTCACTCTTGTTTTAGTCTGTTCTGCTTCTCCAAGCACTACCCTTTTGTGTCAAATGTAATGGAATGATGTGAATGGATTAAAAAAAAGATGAGAATTCACGAACTTTTTGACTGAGCAAGTGTAGCCGAGTGATCAAGGTGCGACTGACTGCCATGTGGGGAACCGGGTTCGATTCCCAATACTGTCAGGGATTTCACCAAGGGCGCACATAGCCTTGTGAGGCCATCTGAGGATTAGTAGTAGCTCCAAGGTCAAGAAACTGACAGTCTTGGAGAGCAGCGTACTGACCACATGTCTCCATACCACACCCAGCGATGCCACTGGCAGAAGATGAAATGGCAATCAGTGGGGCCCGAGTGGCCCCTTCTAGTGCCAGAACATGGAAGGTAATCTCTTTTTTACCTTTGCCTGAGCAAGAAGATCTATAACAGAGGGTAACTGACACGAAATGAATAGTTTTCAATGAACAACAGAATTTTGATTTTTTTAAAAATACTTTTATTAATACAAAATTAAAATCTTTATTTGATTCATGTGGTCATTTACAAAAAACTGTGTCATCCAACTGGTGTCCATTCTCTAAAATACAATTTTCAACCCCTTCCAGGAGTTAGTCATAACTTGGTCCAGCAGGCAAACCCGCCTCCTCTTCTTCAATGGCAACTTCCAACTAATTCATATATATTGCTCTGAGAATTTTTTCACATTAAAAATGCAACAAAGTTACAATTTATTTGTGTGTCACAGCCATATCTTGGCCACATTCTCACAATTAATTGAAGAACGATTTGTAATACTTTCATAATTTAAAGCTTTCATTGGAGAACACTTTTTGTTAAGTTCTTCATTTTTTATTAAGGATGTCTGGAAATAACACTGGCGACACACGGCCATGTACTTGTCTGCACCTCCAATAACTTCAACCTACAAAATAAACCACGAAACCTTACAAAAAAAAAAAATCAAATTATTTACTACAATGAAGTCTACCTTGTTTGAATGTCCAGCTCTTAACTTGGACTAATTTACAAGACAAAATTAATTTTATTGGTTAATTTATGCCTGTTTTTGAGCAATATTAGGCAGATTTAAAAATGGGCACCCTTAGGCACATTTAAAGTATGAGATGAACAGTATGCAAGGAGTAGGGAAGACATATATTTAATATAGAAGTATGAATGAGTTTTTAAGGCATGCAATGCAATGGAACTCAACTATCTAACAGAAATAACCCTTACCTACAGCATAAATTAATTAATTTATTGATTGGTACTCTGAATCATTCTTGTGCAAGACATGCACATGTTGATGTACAGAAGGTACATTACAATATTAGTCACGTCGTAGTACAATGTGATGGTTTATGACAAGATGATTCGATAAAAATCACGAACCATAAAGCTAACAATTTTCCATAAGTACATTTAATAACTGTTATAATGTGATTAATATTACACAATATGCAACCCCCCCCCCCCCACACACACACACAAAAGTACATGATTAGCAATATTTACAGAGAGTATGAACACTAAACATTTATGTAGACAAATTTTACATTAGTGCTTATTTCTTTTACAAGAATAATTCCTGGATTTAATTCCAAATTTATTTGCCCCCCCCCTCCCCAACCACACACACATAATAATCAAGAGAGAAGGCTTTCAGATTACTATTAAACAGAAACTTTATGGTGGTGGTGGTTTTCTTATTTTTTCTCTACCTCTTTTTAATTTATGTTTGCAGGTTGTTGTTTACAGAAGTTGATGTGATGGTGAATGTTGTGAAGGCAGATGTACTCATTGTTTCTTTTGTGAACTTCATCGCCAGTTTTGTAAAGCCCTTGTCACTACTGCTGTGGAGGCTGAGTTGCTGCTATTATACAGCTATGCCCCAGGGTCAGGTAACAGGATAGGAGAAGGAAGGTACTACAACACTCCAACAAATTAGTGACAAAGTCACACAAATGAGTTAAAAAAGGTATACCTATTGTTGTGACTTGTTGGATGATTAAGTCTACAACACTGCATGTAATATACCACAAAAGCGGCCCTCAATGGCTAAGTGCAAATAATCGTAGGTAAACTTCACAGTACATAGCAAATGCAATTCACAACAACTGTCAGTCTACTTCTGAGAGTTCAATAAACAATGTTCCCTGTCTAAGTCAGCCCTGGACGATGATCTGTAACCAAGTTGGTGAGAGCTGCTCTTCTATCTTCCAAGTAGGCTTCGGTCTGTTGTCATCTGGTAATTGGCAGATTGTACTCGGCTGGCAACTGGCTGAGGTGAAGTCGATATCTTCACCCTCAGCGCTGTCCAGAGTGCTGGTGGAACTCGCACAAGTGACGAATCTCTATGGCACTGGCATCAGCTTGCATCTTTGCACCTGTGGTGTTTTTGCCCTAGCTGCGTCTTGTTCACATGACACAGCAGTTGCTCTATATGGAGTTTCATTACTGTCTTGTACTACGATTACTGACATTCACATTTTTGCCTAATTTACAAATGCTACTTTTAAAAAAACTTACACACTGGAAGAGATATCCAAAGCTGTCTGTTTGCTTTGCATTGTGGGTTACTCTCAAAGCTGTTTTCTGAGTGAGGAGAACATCTGAGCTAGGCAGAAAATCTCCCCAGAATACAATGGAATAATGCATTATAGTACTGAACTGTGCACAGTATACAGCACACACAGACTCTTGGCTAGTGCAGTATGTAAAGTTAGCATACTTTGTTGAGCTGACTAATGGTTTTGCTTAGATGTGTTTGCCATTTTATATTGTTCTAAATCTGTATGCGTAAACATCTTGTTTCTAATGTGGGAAATATGTAAAAATCACAACTCCTCGTATCACACTCAGTTTTCCTTTTTCTTAATGGTGCATTTTTGTGTTGAATATCAGGTTATTTGTCAAATCAATCACCTAGCTCACTTGTATCTTCACTCATTGACTCTGTAAATAATGTAATGGCAGTAGCAATGATGTTCAATGGTAAGTCGTTTATGTCTGGAAGGAACAGGACTGATTCAGATACTGGACAATGGATTGCAACTTATGCAATATCACCACAATCAGAGTAGAAAGTTCTGATATACCCTTGATCAGTGTGTTTTTATGATGACCATGTAGTGACAGAATATTGGGAGCAACACAAAAATCTGATGAGAATAGACCAACCGGTCTGGGTCACTAAGAACAGTTCACTGAAAGTTTACAGACAAGACAAAACAAGGAGGACATAGACAACTGTAGATTGCATGATCGATATTTAAAGACCAATTAGCAACCTCAAGACAGAAAACTAGAAACATAGTGAAACAGAGTAAGAACATTGAGAGACAACAGCGAAACAAATACACATCTGATAACCATGTATGAGTGGTGATAGGTACTTGTAAACAGCCGTCTCAAATGCTGGTTGCTGGCATTGTCAACTGTGGTGCCATAGCAAGCAACACTAGTGTTTGATGGCTATTACTACTCTGTCTAGTAGCCCAGTTCCAGAACCATGCCTTCTGGCGTGCTTTCAAACTCATATCATAATTTTATTGCTACTTTGGTTTCTGTTTGTAAGAAAAGAGCTAAACCAGTTCAAACAGATGTCTTAATGCCATAGCACTGCAATTTCTGAAATAAAATTTTGTAGTCTATGGCATCAAATGTTTTTGACAAGTCTAGGAAGGTCCCAACTGCCCCCTTTTTTTTTTTTTTTTTTTTTTTTTTTTGGAGAGCATGCCACCAACATTTTTGCCATTTTCAATCAGGAGATGTTCCCATCATCAGAGGAATTTTACATAAAATGGGACAGCTATTCCGTTTATGCAGTTCTTCGCTATAAAATCAGGATACCATAAGTTCTAGATGCTATGGGAGACTTTATTACACTCAATGTATTATGTAACAGTTTGCTGATGCTTTATAACAACTTCTTTAGAATACTTGCATACTGATTACTGAATATATCTGCAACTCACCTTGTGGCTTTGTTACTCAGTGCTTGTGAATCTGAGTAATCTTCTCATGCTCAGGTAGTGAGTTTTTTCATTTCTTATAACATTCCTTTGTTTTGTTTGCAGATTTTGGTACATAATTGTTATTGGCTATTCACTTGGCTTGTGCTATAACTTTTTTTAGTGAATTCTGACTTATTGCTTAATTTTTATCTCTCTTGGTAGGAGGTATCATGGTTATTTTTAAGCACTTCACCAGAAACCTGTTCCTCTTACATGAAATCTTTTTGTTATTTTTGCTCCGATATGAAACACTGTTGTATGAATGATGAGAATAATGTGTTGCTGATGTAGGAAGTGACTGGGGTTGCCAACGCAGTTTGGCACATACAAAAATGTACACACTTTTAAAAACTGAAATGGTGTCTTACATACCTTTCTGGTTTCTTAGACGAAAATATGATTTTGGTGTGGGACGGAAAGGCCTTTAGTATCCATCTTACGATATGATAAGACAAGTGTGGTTAAAACTATTTAAAAGTTAGTAAAAAGGTACTAAATGAAAATGAAACAGTTTCTTTAAAGTTCTTCTGTGCAGATTTTTACACACACACACACACACACACACACACACACACACACAGTAAAATGATTTATGTCAGTTCTTAAGAGATGAACTGTAAATAGTAAGACCCAATTAAGAAGGGGTTGGGAGATTATTGCAGTGAACACTAGATAAAAAAAGGTGCACTGTCACACGGTCCACAGTTGCAAGGCTTTTTGAATCAGCAAGATGACAGCCTATACTTGCCCTAGTACCCAGTAAAATAATAACTGCTACCCCTGATGTTGAAGGCATAGCTATTTGTACTCTATTAATTCTATCATTCTCTCTGTTGGGTACATTTGCTGCAATGCTTGTAGGGTACTAAGGGTATAGGAGTAGATGAGAAACTTTGTGTTGTGATGATGACTCATCTGCTCCAGTGCCTTCAGGACATCTCACACAGCTCAGCAGTAACAACTAATCTGATCATGGTGTTGATATCTGAAGACAATGTCTGGGAAGACTACTGAGCAGGCAAATGTATCCCCTTGTTTCCAGCTATCTATGTATACTACAGAAAAATAGTGATGCTTAGCAAAAATGTTATAAAAAATAGACTTAAAAATATGTTTGAAGTGTATTCTCTCTAGAACATAGTCAATTCTAAAATAACTCTGGGATTTAAGCAAAAGTTTCTTGTTCCTCCAACCTTGGAGCAGAAAACTTCAATATCTGTCACACCCATGTCTAAGAGAAACTCCTTTGCATGTAACAAAAAGGCCTCATTGCTTGCTGATGGTGTTTAAAGTGTTGTTAGAAATGCGTACAAGCAACGGAGTGGTATGCAGTTGTATGTGGATATGAATCCAAGTCGTATGCCAGTGGCAGCATGAGGAATTCCTGTCTGATGTCAAATGGCGGCACATTGGCCTTGACCCAGAGGATGGGAAAAGTGTTAGCCCTGAATTCCCCAAAGGCTATTCTAACTAGTCTAATTCCTTTGTGGTGGACAGTGTATCTTATTTTTTCACTTATAATACTTTAGCCAATTCATATATCAGGGTCAGCCACAGCACGCCAAACTACACCCAAGCAGATGTGCAGCACCTGTGCGGGCCGAGGCTTGATCTGTCTCAGCTTTGCTCGGTCTTTCTCTGGAGTACTTGGTGCAGCTTGATATTTCATTTAACACTACAGTGTGGCCTTTTTCGGTTGGCACGACATTCTTTAGTTTGGCAGGATTGCGAATGTTCTCAAGCAGCAGCTATGCACATTCACACAGTCTTTATTCCTGTTATTGTTTTGTCTTTATTTCACAGTAAATTTAAATATTTTTTTGGTTTGATAAGGCTTAGTGCTTTATTCCCTGATTCCCTTCAACCTACTCCCACAAATGTTCGCAGATGTTTCCTTGAATGGTGTCATCTGCCTAGCCAACTTCAGACTGCAGCAATGTGCCAGATGTACCTCAAAAATCTATTCCACCTTCTCCTAAACTACCTCAACAGTGGTATTTCCCTTCCTACCCCTCTGCAGCTCTTTTACCAGCCAGCCACACCATCAACCACCACTCCTCTCCTACACACTGAGCTTGGCCAACCTCCTTTAACATCCCACAGCCTTAACCACTGCCTCCCAGACCAATAACTCAATTACAAGAATACATCACAACAATACAGTGTTCACAACCTCTCATTTAAAGCACTCTCCCCTTGTGCATTATCTGTATTATCCAAGGGTCTCATTTCCAGGCCTAAACTTGCATTTAATCATGCTATTTTTGGTGAAGGACCTACTTCTCTTTAAATGTAATTTCAACTGGAAATGTCACTTTGAAACCCAAATCCAACACCTTTCCATCAGCAAACCTGACATTGAACCTGCCTTGAGAAGTTCTGATCACGATCCTAACTTGATCAAGCACCACTACCTCAAAATTATCCCTTCCAAGAATTCCTCACAACCAACGTTGATTCACAACCCTTCCTCAGGTCCCTACAACATGACCCTAACCTGTCCTCTGGAGAACTCCAGGCTCTACGTTGCCTAAAAACTGATGACTCCATCATTATCCTCCCAGCAAACAAAGATAAAGGATCTACTAGTGTGGTACTTGACCGACAGGAGTATGTTAGTGAAGGTCTATGCCAGCTGTCTGACACCTCTACATACCGTATTTACTCGAATCTAAGCCGCACTCGAATCTAAGCCGCACCTGAAAAATGAGACTCGAAATAAAGGGAAAAAAAATTTCCCGAATCTAAGCCGCACCTGAAATTTGAGACTCGAAATTCAAGGGGAGAGAGAAGTTTTAGGCCGCACCTCCAAATCGAAACAAAGTTGGTCCATTGTAATATGAGACACAATTTAGGTCGAATGAATGACGATACTGCTACAGTAGTTTGGTTCGAGTCGTAAGCTTAGCAGTTAAGCTTTACTACGTAGCCATTGCTATGCGTCAGGCACTCCGTCCGTATTTATACGGGTGCCCTTCCTTTTTCATGTGCTTCGTCTGGTTTGAATCGATTGCTTATTTTGCTTTGAGCTGACAAGTGCCGTTTTCTTTGTTATAGGTGTTTGCGTCACTCTTAAGCTGAAAATGCATTACTGCACTGTGTCATGCATTGTTTGTCGCATTCTGATAGTGCGTGTTTACGGCCTGTCGCGGCTCACGGCATGGCTTGCTTTTGTGCGCGCTACCGCCGCGTACAATTAAAAAAAAAAAGTGAGGAATCGTCTCATTAGCGAAACAATGGCAAGAGACTGCTATTTGTTGTTACTTACACTGCTGCTTTATTTGATAATGATCAACAAGAATCAAATAATAGACTGCGTATGATAGAACATGTTCTGAACGAGGGTTAGGCGAAAATATTTCTCCGTTTGAAAATCTTTGCGGCCGCTTCTTTATTACATCAAATTCTGCACAGAAATTAGAGTCATCTTAGATTTAAAAATCTAGTCACTTGCCGTGCTTCATTTCTGACTGTATCGCTGTTAGGCATAAGAATAATACGAATATAAACATGACACGATACGTATATTCTTCTGCGTTTGCTGTTGTCTCACTCTAGTTTCGTAGTTTATTAGGCAGACAGGATTTAAATGAGAGAGCAGCAAACACGAAAGAATACATGGCAAAATGTTTATATCCGTATTATTCTTATGGTGAAGAGAATACTGCATGTGATTCAAATTTCATCAGGTTCCTATTAGCAACCATCTCTTCTCACAGATAGGAAAAAATTCAGAACGTAGAGTTGGCCATATTGACAAACATCCCAAACAGTCTTGCCAGTCAGATTTTCGTAGTACACTGAAATTGTGCTACATTCGAAGATGAACAATACGGAATTTGTATTTACTTCGTTGGATAATGTATGAAAATGCAGTGGTCGAAACTCGCGGCGGAGAAAAAAAACTCGTCTTCCACTTTTTTTTTTTTTTTTTTTAATTTATTTACTGACGCAGAGGTTTTGGCGCCAGTATTTATCTTTGTGCCTACAGAGCATGCGTGCGTAGTGCTACATATATTCGACGGCAGAAGTTAGTTGTGGCGGCACGTACCAACATTTTTTATAACTTCCGCTTGCTTTGCACTCGATTCTAAGCCGCAGGCGGTTTTTTGGATTACGAAAACCGGAAAAAAAGTGCGGCTTAGATTCAAGTAAATACGGTACATCTGCCATGTAGATCCCACCCCTGTCATTCAAACTGACCTGCAGTCTCTTCTAAAAACCTCTGGCCTCTCACAAGGACTTACACCTCAATCCACAGAGCTTCTTAACCCAGTCAAATCATGCACTCCCACCTTTTACCTTCTTCACAAGATCTACAAACCCAATCATCCTAGCCTTCTTATAGTTGCTGGCTTCAAAGCGCCCACTGAACATATATCTGCCTTAGTTGATCACCACCTTCAATCCCTAATACAGAGACTTGCCTCCTGTATCAAAGATACCAACCATTTCCAATACTGCACGAAATCTGAGCCCATCCCACTCCCATCATACATCTTGCTTGTCACCATAGATGCCATCAGTCTCTATATCAACACCCCCCACATACATGGTCATTCTGCTGTTGAACATTTCCTCAGTCAGTGCCCACCTGATTCCAAACCTATGACAGCCTTCCTGATTACCTTTATCAACTTTATACTTACCAACAATTACTTTACCTTTGAGGGGCAGACATACAAAGAGGTCAGGGATATGGTCATGGGAACCATGATGGCTCCTTTCTATGCTAACCTTTTCTTGGGTCACTTTGAGGGGGCTTTCCTGGGATCCATGACTTCAGCCCCTGGTTTGGTTTACATTGAGGACATCTTTACCATATGGACTCATGGTGAGGTCGACCTGTTAAAATTCCTGGAATCTCTTAATACTTTCTTCCAATTAAAATTCACATGGTCCTTCTCCAAATCCTGTGCCACTTTTCTTTACATTGATCTCACCCTCACCAAAGATCAGCTACACACTTCTGTCCACATTAAATCTACTAACAAACAACAGTACACAGTTTGATTAGAAGACACTTATGAGAAACAGAGTCGAAAGCCTTCTGGAAATCTAAAAATACAGAGAATTTGACAACCCCTGTCGACAGCACTCATTACTTGTGAGAATAGAGAGCTAGTTGTGTTTCACAAGAATGATTTTTCCTGAATCCATGCCAACTATTAGTCAATTTTTTTTTTTTTTTTTTTTTTTTTTTTTTTTTTTTTTTTGAGATAATTCATTATGTCCGAACACAGAATATGTTCCAAAAACCTAATGCAAACTGACATTAGTGATATGGGTATGTAATTCAGCAGATTACTCCTGTTTCCTGTGACTTGCGCAAATTTCCAATCTTTAGGTACAAAACTTTCAATAAGCGAGCAGTTGTACGTCATTGTTAGATATGGAGCTACTCTGAAAGGAACCTGACTGGTAAGCAATCTGGACCAGAAGTCTTGCCTTCATTAAGTGATTTAAGCTACTTCACTACACTGAGGATACTACTTCTAAGTTACTCATGTTGGCAGTTGTTCTACATTCAAATTCTGGAATATTAACTTCATCCTCGTTGGTGAACAAGTTTCAGAAAACTGTGTTTAGTAACTCTGCTTTAGTGGCACTGTCATCAGTGACATAACCATTGTTATCGCACAGTGAAGGTATTGATTGTATCCCGCAGCTGGTGTACTTTATATATGACCAAAATCTCTTTGGGTTTTCTACCAGGTTTTGAGACAGAGTGAGGGAAGAATAGTTTTTCATCACCCTAACAATCTCTGCAATATCCTTGCAGACCCTATGCTCCTTCTGCACCCATCTCCCTACCCTATGGCTCCTATCCCGTGACTGTCCCCACTGCAAGACTTGCCCTACGCATCCTCCTACCAACACCTATACTAGCCCTATAACTGGCATAACATATACCATCAAAAGGAGAGCCACCTGTGAAATGACACATCATATACCAGCTGTTTGGCCTTTTACTCGTACATCGGCATGGCTACAACCCAGTTACAAGTAAGGATGAATGGGCTTAGGCAGTGGGTGTATACCAGCCACAAACAATATCCTGTTGCGGAGCCATTGGCACCAAAAGTTTGCATAAGTTAAACCTTGTGTGTGTGTGTGTGTGTGTGTGTGTGTGTGTGTGTGTGTGTGTGCGCGCACGCGCGCGCGCTTTTTCTCCTGCCGTCACTTGGTGTGTATATTTTTTTATCTATCCAATAACATTATAAATTTGCTTATCTGATTGAGAATACTATAACTGAGCCTGGAGGAAGTATCCAGATGGCTCGTATGGTGAGACAAGCACTGAGGTCACAAATGTACTGTATCACACTGCCGGAAAAGTCTGTGTTCAAAACCAGAGCTAAAACAAATAGTTGTGCTTTCCCACTATTAAGTCCTCGTTCCACAGCATGCATAATGCTCATACCACTGTTGAAAGGTATGTGTTAAATAGTAACGAATGTCATCAGTAACAGTTTTTATGGTTTTGTAAAATTTAATTCCACTCTGGCCTATTTAAAAATATCATGCATAGGCCAGGTGACAATTTCATGAATTTTATTCACTGCTGCTAATCACACCAACCCTATAATACAGATCCAGCATGTCAGCAGTTCATTTTATGTTGAACATTACACTTTTTAAATAACACACAAGTGCATCATCTCTATTAGTATAAATATTTGTTTTGTATTGTGTTATTTGGTTGAGGTACTCCCTACGTAGTGTGCAACAGTTGGAGTTCACCGGCAAATATCTTTACATTACAGCAAGGGTGGCTTAGAGCTTCCACCAAGTCATGGACTGCATGCCAAGAATTCTCATTAAGAATCAAGACAAGAATGGAATGTGTAAAAGCTTTTGTAAAATGTCTTCAGCTCAGTCCAGTGTGAATTTAAGAGCCACTCAAGTGAATGAAAATCTGTAACCATTGAAAATTATTCTGAAGGCGTATAAACAGAATAATAATTATTATAATCAAAAAACGAAAATTCCAAGTTAGAATTTCAACAACGTAAGGAAAAGATACAGTGCTACTCACCGTTAAAATAACATGTTGAGTTGCAGACAAGCACAACGAAAAGGTACTTGTACATTAGCTTTAGCCTCTTTCACGAAAGGAAACATCCACACATTTTCATTCACTCAAGCAAGGACACCTCACACTTACTGCCAACTCTGGCAGCTCAGACCGGAATGCAACTGTCATGTAGAATGGAAGCAGCAATCTGGAGGGGTGGGGAAGGAGATAGCAAGTGAGGGTGGGAGTGAGGGAGGGAGGGAAGAGCACTGTCTGGCAGAGCATGCAGGGGATAGATTGTCAACAGGAAGGAGGCTGTGGAACAGGGAGGAGAGGAGGTGGAGGGAAACAGGGAACAAGATAGGAGAGGAGCAGCAGGGAAGGGGAAAGACAGGTGGGTATGTTGGCACAGGGCAGCAAACAGTATGTGAAAGATGAGAATAGGGAGGAGGTGATAGGACAGAGGGTAGTGGGAACTGTCTAATGGAGGGTGGGGGGACAGTAGGTTACCATAGGTTGATGCCAGAATAATAACAGGACTGGAGAATGTGTTGAAAGGGTAACTCCCATCAGCACAGTTCAGAAAAGCTGGTGGTGAAGGGCAGGAGCCAGATAGCTCAGTAGAGAAGCAGCCATTGAAACCAACCATGTTATTTTCAACTGCATGTTGTGCCACAGGGTGGTCTACTTTGCTCTTCGTCACTGTTTGGCAGTGGCTGTAATTCCTGGTGGAAAGCTGGTTGGCAGACATACCAATATAAAAAGTTGTGCAATGACTGCAACAGAGCTGGTATTGAAATGGCTGCTTTCACAGGTGGCTCTGTCTCTGATGGGGTAGGATAACCTTGTGACAGGACTGGAATAGGAATTGCTGAGTGTGTGGATTGGCCAGGTCTTTCATCACCTGGGTCTTCCATACAGACAGGATCCCTGTTGCTAGGGGTTGGGACTGGGAGCAGCACAGGGATTTACTAGGATGTTGTGGAGGATGGGTGGGTGATACAACACCACTTTAGGAGGGGTGGGTATGATCCTGGATACAGTGTCCCTCATTTCAGGGCATGAAGATATGTAATCGAAGCTTTGACAAAGAATGTGGTTCAATTGTTCCAGTCCATGGGTCGTACTGGGTGACGAAGGGGACAGTCCTGCGTAGCTGGTTCTTGGCCATGTGAGGAGAAGCAGCAGGGAGATCTGTTTGCGGACTAGGTCTGGGCAGGGCCATTGCTATGTATTTTGCTGCCTTAGGCGAGAACTGAAAAATGATGCCCTCACTTTTCTACTAACATCAATCTTCCAATATCCATCCCCCTCCACCACCACCACCGCCACCACCACCACCACCACCACCACCACCACCACCACCACCACCACCAACAACAACAACAACACAAATGTCCTAATATACAGAGGGGTCCAAAATAATGTATCCGCTGTTTAAAAGCCCATAACTTGAAAAGTTGACGGAGTTGTCTCATTTTTGGAGAAAGTGTAGCTTAAAGTCCAACTTAAAGATATCACTGTAGGTGTTCGATATGGTCACCATTAACATCCACACAAAAACGATGCCACCGAACTGCAGCACGAACTACTGACTGCAATGTGTTCAGTTGGATATTTGCACATGAATGTACGATGGATTCTCGAAGTTCATCCAATGTGCATGGCTTTTGTCGATAAATGATGTCCTTGAGTGTTCCCCACAGGTAGAAGTCCAGAGGGGTTAGGTCTGGCGAATGGGGTGGATACTCCACAGCACCTCTACAACCTATCCATCTTCCTGGTAGATTTTCGTCGAGATATGCCCTAACATGCTTTTGGTAGTGGGCTGGGGCACCATTTTGTTGAAAGTAAACTCTTCCGTCTCCATAGAAGTCTCGGATGGCAGGTGAAATGGATGTCTGAAGTCTCTGAGGGTACACCTCACCGCAAACTGTGCCGTCAAAGAACAATGGCCCAATCAAGCCCCGTTAAGACAACCCACACCACACATTTACTCCTGGCAAATTCATGGCTTTGTCTACATGGACATTCGGATTTTCAGTGGCCCAGTAGATGCTATTGTGGCGATTTACTGTTACCATTGAGTTTGAACTGTGCCTCATTAGACCACACAATCATCTCTGCAAACTCTTCATCGTTGCGCACCATGTTAGTAAACCACTCCATTCTACAACGGAAGTTGGCTGGACTTGTTACTGTTACAGGTCGTCCAGATCATTGTTTGTGTACATCTTTAACACAGCCTTTGGCTTCAAATTTGTCTCGAATGCAACGAATCGTTAAACGTGTCGGTGGCTCTGTTTGATACTCATTTCAACAGTGCCGTTGAACCTCATTAACGTTTTCGTACTTAAAATACCACTTCAAAACTGACTTCCTTTCATCGAATGTAAGCCTTGTGCCAGCCATGTTTACTTGAGTAACTAGGTGCAGCTAAGAACAAAACAGGGACTATCTGGCTGCTGTCACCTGACAAAATAAAACAACTCAATACAAGGCTTGTGTGGCGATTGCTGGAACTACAAACTATTACACTACCAAAGATGAGACAACTCCGTCAATTGGTTTGCCAGTTCTGGACTTTTAAACATGGATACATTTTTTTGGATCCCTCTGTATTTTTAATCACTAAATTAAGGTGACCAGATGTCATTTTCTGGTGACAGACAGTTTTCATGCTCTGTCCTTAATTTGTTTAAAACTGACTGACACCAATAAATGTCTAATTTCTTACTTTTTCTCAAGTTCTGAAGTCATGAATGTTATTATTAATATCTGTTCCAATGTTCGAAATTATGAATGCTTCTAAGAGTTCTTGTATTAAAAGTGCACAAAGCCTAGTCTCTATATGCTTTAAAGCATAAGATGTTCTTTAGCATGTTACTGATGAAAATGTAGCTGCCAACAAATTTCAATATGCAACATACAGAATGCAGTACGCACTAATGTGTAAATTATACTGAGACAACAGCTTGCAAGCACAAGGCACACAATTTCTACACTTATATCCTACCGATACACACGCCATGACACACTCTTCCTGGTTAGTATTTGTGTATACATAAAATTTTAAGAAAACAACAGCTAATTTGTTTGTGAAAAGACAATGTAGTTCTTTCCTCATGCTGCGAGTTTGAGACTCAGGCAGACTTACAGACAGATACCTACTAATTTTTTTCTATGGGTCTGATGAAATGCATTTACATTTGACTCATTTAGGATATGTTGAAAGACAACTACAAAACCTAGCTTGTGAAAATGTGATTGGATTAGCCACAGCAAATAACAGTGGAACTAAAAACATCAACAGAACCTCTCAATAACAACTTACGTTTGAGAAATGATCTCCAGAGAGAAAAACAAAAATAGGAAATGAGGGAGGTACGGTATTAAGTCAAAACATGCATCGCAAACCAGGGCATGTGCCCCCCGATCCAGCACATGACAAACATGAATCAAGTTCATGTTTGTTTTCAGTTTCGTAATCAGTAATAGCTGCTTTAGTTTTAAGATTGCCTGTCTGTGAAGCCCTTGGCGAAGCCCCCAGTGTTCTGGACAAGGGAGTTCTTATCATTGCATATACGCCATCACGATGTGGCCAGCCTGTATGGGAGGGATACTTTGGTGCCGAAGAAATGAAGCAGTGTCGCAATGCAAGTACTGTTGGTGGTTAGTAGGGTTAATGTAGACAGAGATGTGGATGTAGCCATTGGAGATGAGGAGGCCAACATCCAGGAAGGTGGCATGCTGAGTTGTGGAGGACCAGGTGAAACAGATGGGAGATAGGTGTTGAGGTTGTGAAAAAATGAAGATAGGGTGTCTTGGCTCTGAGTCCAGATCGTGAAGATATCATCAATTAACCTGAACCAGACTGGGTGTTTGGCATTTTGAGAGGCTAGGAAGGTCTCTTCTAGGTTGACCATAGACAGGATCGCACAGGAGGATGCCATGCGAATGCTCACGGTTGTGTTGCATATTCGTTTGCGTATCTTCCCTTCGGAGGCGAAGTAGTAGTGAGTTACGCGTCTTTTGTTGTGCCTGTCTGCAACTTAATGTGTTACGTTTATGGTGAGTAGTAATCTATCTTTTCCTTATATTGTTAGAATTAATACCTATATTTTAACAGGTTTGCCACCTGGGACCCGTTCACATCAAAAGGAAAATTCTCTTTATAAGGAGGCCAATTTTCAAGTATTGCTGATACACACATTTAAAAGTAGGAAAAAATTATACCTACTAGATTTCAGAACTGTCAATCTCATGCTGAAGGAGGAAGGGAGTGATAGGTTGGGGTATGTTAGAAAGGAGTCGCAGATCACTGGTACCCCAAGTTGAGAGGAACCTATCTGAAGACTTGGTAATAACTGCTGTAATCTGAAATTACATTTCCATTTTCCTTAATTTAATAACTGCATTTTTTTAAATTTTCAAACTTGCCTTTTGGTCACTGCTAGTCCTCTTGGTATATGAAGCCTCTCCATAGCACACCATGCAAACTGCTGTTAGCTTGATGACACTTTCTGCCAGAGGTACTAGACTGAGTACTTCACCAAATGGAAGGCGTTGGTATGTTCCGTCAAGAGCAGCCACAATCACTATCTTCCCTTTATTGGCCATATCTTCACTGAATCGCACTATGTCTGGGAACTAGTAAAGTTTTTAGCTTTCAGTTGGTGTAATAAGAACCATTTAACTCAAGAACAGTAGAAAACATCAACAACGAGAAGACAGTACTTACAAATTGCCCTTCATCAATTCCAATGATATCATATCCACATGAATCAACTTCATATAGTCTGACAGCAGCGGCAGCAGAACAAGTCTGACGATCATGAGTAAAAATCCCTTCACTGCCAAAACGATCATCAAATTTGTACTTAATAACAAGACATTTGTAATTTGCAATTTGATATCGTTTAAGTCTTCGCATCAGTTCAGTTGTTTTCCCAGAAAACATAGGTCCAAGTATCACCTAATTCATGAAAATAAATACTGATTTAAAATCTGTGTTTTCTAGAAAAGGTAAAATAAAGTAAGACAGTAATTAATGTGTACATTAAAGGAAACATTATAGGGTTTCAAGCTGGTTGTGATGAAATGATTACAGTTTGATGTGATACAACTGTCAACAATGAATATAAAATATATTTTGACACAAAATATTTAACACACCTAAACCAACACATAGTAAACTACACTGAGATGACAAAGGTCATGGGATAGTAATAAGCACATACAGATGGCAGTAGTATCGTATACACAAGGTATAGAGGACTGCGCATTGCTGGAACTGTCATTTGTACTCAGGTGATTCACATCAAAGGTTTCCAACATAATTGTGGCCACATTGAGAATTCACAGACTTTGAATACGGGGTGGTAGTTGGAGCTAGATGCACAGGTCGTTCCATTTTGTAAATCATTCACTATTCCAAGATCCACAGTGTCAAGAGAGTGTCAAGAATACCACATTTCAAGCTTTACCTCTTACTAAAAACAACTTAGTGGCTGATTGCTTTCACTTAACGATCGAGAGCAGCAATGTTTGCTTAGGGTTGTGTTAACAGACAAGCAACACTGTGTGAAATAACATCAGAAATCAATGTGGGACAAACAACAAATGTATCTGTTGTGACAGAAATTGGCATTAATGGGCTACCTCAGCAGATGATCAACGCAAGCGCCTTCGCTAACAGCACAACATTGCCTGCAGTGTCTCTCCTTGGTTTGTGATCTTATTGGTTGGACCCTAGACGACTAGAAAACCATGGCCTGGTCAACTGATCATCGACTGGAAATGGTTGTGTTTGGCTAACTGGAAATCATTTGCAGCCAGTCATGGACTTCACACACTCAAACACAGGTGGAATTCTTATGGATGTAAAATGCGCCATGTCAGAACATTCTGGTCAATTCGAGCGAATGATTTGACCACCCAGATCACCCACCAGGAATCCCATCGAACACTTATGAGATGTAATGGAGATGCCCATTAGTGCACCGAATCCTGCACTGGTAACCCTTCACTGGTAACACTTTCGCAATTATGGATGGCTATATAGGCAGCATGGCTCAATATTTCTGCAGGGGGCTTCCAATGACTTTTTGAGTGCATGTTATGATGAGTTGCTGCACTATGCCAGGCAACAGGTCCAACGAGATATTACGAGGCGTCCAATCACTTTTGTCACCTCAGTGTTAGTTAGTGGAAGACTTTATTTACCTTTTTGCACACTCATCTATTACAACATTCATTCATATCAAAATTCAAGATAGTTAATACAAGCTCCACACAAAACAACACATTTAAAACTGCAGCAATAGTAAAAGTGCCCAAAATAAAAAATATAATAATCAGTATAAGAATGTGACTGCTTATCATGATAAAACTGCACGATAGCCATCCTGTAGAGTGTGCAAACTAGGTTAGTGTTTTAGAATACCATTTATTGTTCATTTTCCTTGTGGTAAAATGAGTGACAGTGAATTCCAGGCAATACACAGAACTGTTCTTCAGCATAGGACTCTCAGCATTATGAAATAGAACGAAACATTCCACGTGGGAAAAATATATTAAAAACAAAGATTCCATGACTTACCAAACGGAAAAGCGCTGGTAGATAGACACAATAAAAAAAACATACAAACACACACACAAAATTTCAAGCTTTCGCAACCAACGGTTGCTTCGTCAGGAAAGAGGGAAGGAGAGGGAAAGACGAAAGGATGTGGGTTTTAAGGGAGAGGGTAAGGTAAGTCTTTCCGCTCCCGGGATTGGAATGACTCCTTACCCTCTCTCTTCACTGTGAGTCCAGATCATGAAGATGTCATCAATAAATCTGTACCAAACTTTGGGTTGGCAGGCCTGGGTAATCAAGAAGGCTTCCTCTAAGCGACCCATAAATAGATTGGCGTACGAGGGGGCCATCCTGGTACCCATGGCTGTTCCCTTTAATTGTTGGTATGTCTGGCCTTCGAAAGTGAAGAAGTTGTGGGTCAGGATGAAGCTGGCTAAGGTAATGAGGAAAGAGGTTTTAGGTAGGGTGGCAGGTGATCGGCGTGAAAGGAAGTGCTCCATCGCAGCGAGGCCCTGGACGTGCGGAATATTTGTGTATATGGAAGTGGCATCAATGGTTACAAGGATGGTTTCCGGGGGTAACAGATTGGGTAAGGATTCCAGGCATTCGAGAAAGTGGTTGGTTCCTTGAAGCTCCGCCTGGACATCAGGGATGGGATTACCTTGGCAAACTTTGTATGTAGTGTTGTCTGAAAGCTGACACAGTCCCTCAGCCACATACCCCCGACAATCAAGTACCACTGTCGTGGAACCCTTGTCCACTGGAAGAATAACGATGGATCGGTCAGCCTTCAGATCACGGATAGCCTGGGCTTCAGCAGTGGTGACGTTGGGAGTAGGGTTAAGGTTTTTCAAAGAAGGATTGAGAGGCAAGGCTGGAAGTCAGAAATTCCTGGAAGGTTTGGAGAGGGTGATTTTGAGGAAGAGGAGGTGGGTCCCACTGTGACAGAGGACGGAACTGTTCCAGGCAGGGTTTAATTTGGATAGTGTCTTGGGGAGTCGGATCATTAGGAGTAGGATCAGGATCATTGCCAAGGTAATCCCATTCATGATGTCCAGGCGGAGCTTCAAGGAATCCTCAGAACCTTAGGCCCCCTACAAAACCTTTCACCTGACTCCATCAACCTCCTGACCCCACCGACACCCTGCACCCCTACCTTCTTCCTAAAATTCACAAACCCAATCATCCCGGCTGCCCCATTGTAGCTGGTTATCAAGCCCCCACAGAAAGTATCTCTGCCTACGTAGATCAACACCTTCAACCCATTATATGCAGTCTCCCATCCTTCATCTACATGCAGTCTCCCATCCTTCATCATAGACACCAACCACTTTCTCGAACGCCTGGAGTCCTTACCCAGTCTGTTACCCCTGGAAACCATCCTTGTAACCATTGATGCCACTTCCTTATACACGTCCAGGGCCTCGCTGTGATGGAGCACTTCCTTTCACGCCGATCACCTGCCGCCCTACCTAAAAGCTCTTTCCTCATTACCTTAGCCAGCTTCCTCCTGACCCACAACTTCTTCACTTTCGAAGGCCAGACATACCAACAGTTAAAGGGAACATCCATGGGTCCATCAGATTCACCTGGTCCTACTCCAAATCCCATGCCACTTTCCTTGACGTTGACCTCCATCTGTCCAATGGCCGGCTTCACACGTCCGTCCACATCAAACCCACCAACAAACAACAGTACCTCCATTATGACAGCTGCCACCCATTCCACATCAAACGGTCGCTTGCCTACAGCCTAGGTCTTCGTGGCAAACGAATCTGCTCCAGTCCGGAATCCCCGAACCATTACACAAACAACCTGAAAACAGCTTTCGCATCCCCCAACTACCCTCCCGACCTGGTACAGAAGCAAATAACCAGAGCCACTTCCTCATCCCCTCAAACCCAGAACCTGCCACAGAAGAACCCAAAATGGCCCCACTTGTGACAGGATACTTTCCGGGACTGGATCAGACTCTGAATGTGGCTCTCCAGCAGGGATACGACTTCCTCAAATCCTGCCCTGAAATGAGATCCATCCTTCATGAAATCCTCCCCACTCCACCAAGTGTCTTTCCGCCGTCCACCTAACCTTCGTAACCTCTTAGTTCATCCCTATGAAATCCCCAAACCACATTCCCTACCCTCTTGCTCCTACCATTGTAACCACCCCCGGTGTAAAACCTGTCCCATGCACCCTCCCAACACCACATACTCCTGTTCCGTAACCCGGAAGGTGTACACGATCAAAGGCAGAGCCACGTGTGAAAGCACCCACGTGATTTACCAACTGACCTGCCTACACTGTGAAGCTTTCTATGTGGGAATGACCAGCAACAAACTGTCCATTCACATGAATGGACACAGGCAGACAGTGTTTGTTGATAATGAGGATCACCCTGTGGCTAAACATGCCTTGGTGCACGGCCAGCACATCTTGGCACAGTGTTACACCGTCCGGGTTATCTGGATACTTCCCACTAACACCAACCTGTCAGAACTCTGGAGATGGGAACTTGCCCTTTAGTATATCCTCTCTTCTCGTTACCCGCCAGGCCTCAACCTCCGCTAATTTCAAGTTGCCACCGCTCATACCTCACCTGTCATTCAACAACATCTTTGCCTTTGTACTTCCGCCTCGTCTGACATCTCTGCCCAAACTCTTTGCCTTTACAAATGTCTGCTTGTGTCTGTGTATGTGCGGATGGATATGTGTGTGTATGCGAGTGTATACCTGTCCTTTTTTCCCCCCTAAGGTAAGTCTTTCTGCTCCCGGGATTGGAATGACTCCTTACCCTCTCCCTTAAAACCCACATCCTTTCATCTTTCCCTCTTTCCTGATGAAGCAACTGTTGGTTGCGAAAGCTTGAATTTGTCTATCACCCACAGTAGTATCTGTGCACAAATACACTAGGCAAGTCATTTGTCTATAATGTTATACAGATTTTTGGGTTTACCTTCCAGTGTAAGTTATTTACAACAACAAAAATGTGGAAAATATGGAGTGGACATAGACAAGTTAACGCTACAGGTCAATTATTATTACATTCTTTATTATGCAGTCACATTCCCTGGCTTTGCCAACGCACAAGTAAATCATCTTCCAACCTAGGCCTTGGTCTGTGTGCCAACCCAACCAAGATTTCAAGGGAAGTGGCCCTATCACACTCAAGTAAATTTCCATTTTAATTTTTTCCATTGGAAATTAAGATGCACTCACACATATCCTAAGCTTGACCTGAGTCTCCTTAATTCCACCAAATATGTATGTCTCACTTTGTTCTAGATATAATATCACACTTTTTCTCAAGAAGAAAATTCAGTCATTGTCCAGTGTATGTTATTTAATTCTACTAAGTCTTGCTGTCAGCAACGTTGGTTACTTGACATGTGTCACTCTTCCTAAGGTGAGTGCTATAAAGAAGCAGCTTTGTGATTTGTGAAGTGAAGACAATCATCTTGAAGCTTTTTTTTTCCCCATATGGCTAAATCCATAAAGACGACTTGCTTTATTGTGGTTCCCCGTAGGTTGGATGTCATAACTGCTTAGAACCCCATGGCCCCACTAGGTGTTTTATTTTTAGGTTCCACTTAGGAATTTGTGTCAGGTGGTGCAGCCATGATCCACATCACTCTCTCTCATGAACAGAATGTTCTATCATACTGAATTATGGTGCTTCCTGAGCTATGCTCTGCTGTTACTGTAATAAAGTATTGGCAGTGCATACTATCATAACCCGAGTATCAGCTGTCTGGCAAACTACAGTTCTCAAGCCTAAACACAGCTATTAATAAGATTTACATGTAAGACATTAAAGAACCGGAAAGTTCCAATGTTTGTAGATTCTTTGTGAAGATGTACGAGATATTTCTCCTGCAACCCCTGTGTCTTAAGATTGCTTGTTACTTGACAAAAAGGGACCAGTTTCTGCTCCACAATAAATGGCTGCTAAATCATTTTAATCAAACTTCAAAAGATAAACAATACCTGCCTTAACAAATCAAATACAAGACATGATGACAAGACAATACTTTAAGCATCTCAATGAATTTGGCACATCGGGTCTTTTTGTAACACACAATTTCCACAACAACAGTGTATTACGCATTACTCAAACGGATGGGTCCTAATATCTCAAAGTCTGTTCATATTATTCCTGACTACTGTATCCCCTTAGCAGCTCTGTAGTAGCCATGTTCCTTAGGTCTCAGCAGGTTACACTACCTCTGCTATTTGGGCTAGTCTCATTTTGGATCAACTTCCTCCACCTTCCCTGAAATCTGGGTTGTGGTGATCGACTGATCTAGATTACATTGGAAGATCTCAATCTGGTTGTGAGGTGGGGAAAGCCAATGAATGTCAACACCAAATAAAGTTTATGGCAAGAAACTGATGTGTAGCGTTCATGCCGTATTTAATGCACTTTTCGCCATTAAAACAAATCTGCATGGTAAATTTGGAAAACATACGTAAAACTATGAAAACTGCAAGGCAAGTCCACTACGTAATTTTTACCACTATTTGTACTGGCACTGTGTAGCTCAGCATCAAAGAAACTGAAAGGGGAGAGTGCCAGAGCTCTTACTTAGATGGTAGAAACTTTCCAGCATATCTGCAAGCTACTGAGGTATATTTTTTAATAGGCGTTAGTTCATTTTACTTCCACAAATAGCCAGTGGAGAAACTATCTGGCCAGAACTCTGTACAGCACAACTTGTGTGTGAATTGATACATCTATGTGGTAGGGTAGGGTGCAAATTCAGTTATCAGTTCTCTCTTCGGTACACACATCCTTACTACAGCACTCAACACTGCACACCATAAAGCATGAGTAGGATTTGTGTGTTTTTGGAATGGCAGCAATAATCACCACCAACCTTTGATGACAAGGCTTACCACAGGTTTCTGGGATACCGTGTGCCAATTCCAATAGTATAAATGCAACCCCTATGAGCAGTAATACTGTACACTGCTTGTAATTACATATGATTGAAACTGGGAAGTCCAGCATTAAGGCTGGAAGGTAATAGTCCCACATCAAAATATACAGCTTTACTTGTAGCAAAGCTGTTACAATGCTCAAAGACCACAATAGTAATTCCTCGCCATTTGTAGGAACACTGGAAGAAAACATGCAATTTAATTATTTTGCGAAACATTAAAAGAAGAGAGGGGGGGGGGGGGGGGAAGACGGGGGGAGAGGCGGAACAAACACTTCTTGCATAAACGTCAGATCTAAGATACTGAAAAACTGTACATCAATCGCCAATTGTACTGATACGGCCACTTACCGATAGAATGTACCAACTACAATTTTTTAAACTGGCAATTTATAATACGCATGAGATTTGTACATATATTTTCCTGCCAGGCATTTGCTTTCAGTTTCATGTGAAAAACTCAGCGAATTTAAGACATACAACTGGAAGATTTTAGAACCGAGTCTCTAAGATAGACGTGAATTACCCCGAGAAGTCTATTAACAAAAGTTTTAGTAACCGGCTTTAAATTACGACCCGAAGAATACACTACAATCCCCTACGTATCCTTCATACAGGGATCGTGAGGATGAGTTTAGAATAATTATTGCACGCACATCGGCATCCGGACAATCAATCTACCTACGCTCCATATGTGAATGGAACGCGAAGAAATCCCAATAATTATAACAATGGAACGTACGACGTGCCCTCTGCCATACACCTCATGGTGGTTTGCCGAGTATAAATGTTGATGTAGAACCGCTTAAAATTTGCACGTGCAAGGAGAATAGCATAATCTCGTTAGCCTAGCATCATCTCACTTAAACTATTATGTCACACAGAAATTACAACAGGTGTTTTAGTATAATCGTTCTGCCACAGCTCAATACGTAACTACTTTATTTCACACACTCTTGATTTGGTTATCACTCAGAAGTATCAAAGTTTGTGCTCGCATTTCAGCGTCATTATACCCCAGCCAAAACAGTCTAATTTCTACCCTTACGCTTATTACGAATACGGATATTAAAAGTAAATGACCTGAATATGGCCCTTCATTTCTTCTTTTTAACTCTATGGACGAACAAACTATTGACATTCACAGCTACATATATCAAAACGCATACACAAGCCACACACACACCAAGTGTAAACAGATTTCCCGCTTAAATTCTCCAATTGTACATCTTTGGCTACATTGCATGAAACCTACCGACAGAAAGTCTGACATGTAATATAAAGTAAATAGGTTCCACAATCATAAGTCGAAAACACCTTTCAGTTTTCTCTATAGAAGACGTACTCAAATGATTTATCAAAAATGTCAATCAAGATAGCTTCAAATTACAATATGAAACTGTTTTGTATTGCTATATAGTGACTTCAGAGCTCTGGACACATTCGATTATACTCTAGCCGGAGTCATTGTTATTATCATCATGATTATAGTTGTTGTAATTAGTACTTTGCAAACAGCTGTCACTTACATGGTAGGAGGTACATCTCATGGTACCATGTATCCCGTTCCGTTCACGTCTGAATCGCGGGAAGAATGATTGTTTCAATGCTTTTATTCGTGCTGGAATTAATCTAATTTTACCCTCACAGTCCCTATGGGAGGGATGCGTATGGGGTTGTAGTACTTTCCTAGAGTCATCATTTAAATATGGTTCTTGAACCTTTACAAAAAGGGTTTCTCGGGATAGTTTACGTCTCTCTCTCTCTCAAACAGTTTGACAGTACAGTTTCTTCAGTATTTCTGTGACACTCTTCCACGGGTCAAACAAACCTATGACCGTTTGTGCTCCCCCTCTTTGCATACCTTCAGTATCCCTTATTGTATCTGGTATGGGTCACGCACATTCGAACAACATTCTAGGGTGGATCGCACTGGCGATTTGTAAGCAATTTCCTTTGTAGATTTTGTTTTCTATTACTCCCTCAATAAACTGAAGTCTGCTACCCGTTTTACCTACGACTAAGCGTGTGTAATCGTTCCATTCCATGCCACTAGAAATTGTTAGACTCAAGTATTTGACTGATTCCAATTATTACTCACTAATACTATAGTCACAGGATACTACAGTTTTTTCGTTTTGTAAAGTATACAATTTTACGTTTCTGAACATTTAAAGAAAATTGCTAATCTTTACACCAATTTGAAATCTTATCAAGCTCTGATTGAATATCTGTGGTGCTTCTTTCAGAGTGAACTTCATTATGAGTAACCATACCAACTGCGAAAAGTATGAGGTAACTATTAATATTGCGTGCAAGATCATTTATATACAACATTAACAGCAAGGGATCCGACGCACTTCCCCGGCCCACACCTGAAGTTATTTCCACATCTGTCGATGATTCTCCATCGAAGATAACTTTCTGCATCGTCCCTAAAAAATAAAAAAAAAAGCCTCGATGCAGTGAAAAATACGATTGTATTTCTTTATAATAAGGGTAGGTGTGACACTGAGCCAAATGCTATTCAGAAATCGAGAAATTCTTCATCAATTTGACCATCTTTAGCTATGACTTTCAGTATGTCATGTGCGAAAAGTGTGAGTCGGGTTTCTGTGGGATTTGTGAATCTATGCCTCCCTGGTGTGTGAATATCTTTTGTGTTGCTACGGGCAGCTACGGACTCTATGATTTGGTTTATTCCGTGTATTGTGCTCGTTATGTGTGTAATTCATCTGGCTTGTTTAATGTATTAATAAATTGTTCCAATCAGAAACCGCCCGTAAATTACTCTACTAACAGGTTGTGGGCCCAGGATTATAAATCGCCGTAATGTTCTAAAAAAATTACGAGATTACCGGCTCGGGAAAATTAGCAGCAGGGCTTGGTAATTTGACACGCCGTAATCGCTAAAATCATGGTGCTAGTAAATACCAATTCATTGCCTACGATCGAAAAGCTGAAGGAAAGAGAAAACTACAGTACCTGGCAGTTCGCTATGTGAACATATTTAGAACAAAAACAACCGTGGGGATGCGTCAGTGGCGAAGTACGGGATGCAACTAAAGTTCGTACAGCAAGAGCCAAAATTATACTCTTCGTCCATCCGTCGATATAGGTTCACTTTCAAGATACATCTACAGCAAAAGAAGCGTAGGACAAGCTAAAGCAAGTCTATGAAGATTCTGGTCTCTTCAGAAGGATAGGGTTATTAAATACGTTACTGTCAACCAGACTGGAGAATTGTTCGTCAGTAGAGGAATATGTGTCAAAGATGATTTCTACGTCACAAAAATTAAATGGATTGAATTTTGAATTCAAAGAAGAATGGATTGGGTGTATTCTGCTTGCAGGATTACCAGACGAATATAAGCCTATGGTTATGAGCTCAGAAAATTCAAACGTGCCGATCACAGGAGACTCTATAAAAAATAAACTACTGCAAGAAATAAACGCTGAAGCTTGTAATAAACATTCGATTAGCGATGCTGCTCTGCGAGTCAACAAGAAAAACAGCGATGTAATATTCAAAAAGGGTCCCAGGTGCTATAAGTGCAACAAGTACGGGCATCTGGCTAAAAACTGAAGAAAAGAAGAAAAACAACGAAAAAACTTCGGCCAAGACAGCCAGCTACCAGACGTTTCTCACAACAGCAGCTACAGGTAAAGATACATGGACAGAATGGTATGCAGACTCCGGCGCATCAGCACACGTCTAAATATCCTTGTAATGAAGGTAGTGTTGAAGCATTGACAGACTTGCAAGTTTTAATAGCAAATAATGAAAACTTGCCTGTAAAAGGTATAGGATCTTCATTTGTAGATGTTCTCACTGGCAACAAGCAACCTAGAATCAAAGTAGAGGATATTCTGTATGTGCCTCAGCTAAGCACAAACCTACTGTCTGTTAGTAAAATAGTAGAAAAAGGTCATTCGGTTTTATTTGACAAACAAGGTTGTCGTATTTACAACATATGCAAAAATATGGTTTCTAGTGCGTCATTAGCAAACAGAATGTACCGACCAGACCAACCACATGATCGAAATTTTGAAGCAAAATAAGTACTGCAGGCAAATAGTGCAAACTTGTGGCATAAAAGACTAGGTCATCTGCATTCTGAAGCTATGGATGCACTCTGTAATGGACTGGCTAGTGGAATATCATATAAGGGAACAATAAATACTCACTGTGCATTTTGCTTATCTGGGAAAACAAACAAGACTTCCTTTTCCACGATCCAGCTCAAGAGCCACAGAAATTCTCAAGCTAGTTCACTAAGATTTGTGTGGGCCGATGGAAACTAGATCTACTGGAGGAGCCAAATACTTCCTGACTCTAATTGATGACTATTCCAGGAAAGTATTTGTATACTTCCTCAGAAATAAACATCAAGTAGCACAACTGATACGAGACTTCAAAAATCTAGTAAAAAGGCAAACTGGATAAAGGATCTGCACTCTACGCACCAATAATGGCACAGAATATATTAATGAAACTCCGATAACATTTTTCAGAAAGGAAGGAATCCGACATCAGACTACAGCGCCATATACACCAGAACAAAACGGAGTGGCTGAGCGTTACAACCGTACAATAGCAGAAAACGCAAGATGCCTGCTCTTTGAAGCAAATTTTCCAAATAAATTCTGGGTAGAAGCAGTCTCCACTGCAGGTCCCTGACTAATGCACTAAAGAACAAGACCCCAGAGGAAGTTTGGACAAACAAGAACAAATTCTCAACAGATTTAATATGAAAGAGTGTAACGCAATATGTACACCACTGGACAGTAATCGGATGCTTACTAATGATATGTGTCCGAAAAAAGAACAAGAGCAAGAAGCTATTAAGAACATACCCTATCGTGAAGCAATAGGTAGTTTAATGTAGGAACAAGGCCGGACCTAGCCTTTCCGATAGGAATTGTTAGCCGTTTTTGTAATAATCCAGGCATACCGCACTGGCAAGCAATCAAAAGAATGTTCAGATATCTAAAAGGTACTGAGGATACGAAACTTTTGTTTTCTAAATCAGAGGACTGCCACATATTAAGTTACTGTGATGCATCTTGGGATGGAGATTCTGAAGACAGAAAGTCAACAACTGGATATCTCTTTAAATCTCAAAATGCAGTGATATCTTGGCAGAGTAAGAAACAGCCAACAGTGGGCTTATCTACAACTGAGGCAGAATGTATGGTTCTGACCTCAGCATGTCAGGAGGCTCTATGGCTTAAAAGGCTATACAATGGAATATCACCAAACCCCAAAAAAGACCCTATCAAACTATTATGTTACAACAAGGCAGCAATTGATCTGTCTAAGACCAGCAGCTGTAAGAGTCAAACCAATCACATAAATACAAGACACCACTTCATAAGGGAAAAAATAGAGTCAGCTCAAATTACTGTGGAGCACATACCTTCAGACCAAATGCTGGCAGATATGATGACAAACTCTCTGATGAAGGCGCGTCATCATCTGCTGCTGCAAGATTTTAGACTGAGAAAGTAGTTTTTTATTGTGTGTGTGTATCTTTTTTGCAGGCATAATTCTAGTGGGGGTGCAGGATATTAGAATCTATGCCTCCCTGGTGTGTGACTATCTTTTGTGTTGCTCTGAGCAATTACAGACGCTATGATGTGTTTTATTCTGTGGGTTGAGTTCTTTATGTGTGTAATTCACGTAGATTGTTTAATGTATTAATACATTCTTCCAATCAGAAACTGCCTGTAAATTGCTCTGCAGACATGTTCACATGATAGACCTTTTTCGAAATCCACTCTGGTTGGCAAGTAGAAGGTCGATCTGTTCGAGATACCTCATTATTTTTGAACTCAGAAAATGTTCGAAGAATCTACAACAAATAGATGCTAAGGATGTTAGATGATATCCCTTTGCGCCCCTACCCCCACGATCGTGAGGGTTTGGTAGATCTTCATACTTTTTGCTCCCTGGAGCTAGAATGTAATTGCAGCCGGAAACAACATCGTGAGGGCTACTTTGATTCATGTAGTACCGCTGAACGGCACTAGATCGCAGCTCCGTCTACTCTGCTATTTTGGCGAGCTTCTTTGTCTTCCAATGTCGTTGTGTGACGTGTAGTGGCTTTGTCTTGTCTGTAGCAGTTGTGTTTGCGTGTGATTTTGAGGAATTGTTTGGATTCAGTCTGTTTCTAGACATCTCAAAGAATTTGTGTATTATGGTGCTCGAAAGTGTTTCGACCATCACAATCGTGAGGGTTAGATGTTGCTGCAGTTTTCACTTATTGAGGTTAGTTTTACTCAACTGCTTTTTTTCGCATTCTTGCATGCTGATTAATGCAATGTATATGGTGTAATGTATTGGAACATTTTTAGATGATAAAGGGACTGACTGAGGAAGATATTTTGAAGTTGCTTGATGCATCAGACTTAGAAGTAAGTGATGAACACAGTTCTGAAGATTTGTTCATGCCAGAAAATATTGGTGCATCGAGTTCTGATTCTGATACAGATGAAATACCAGTTCAAACTGCATCAGAATCGTCAAGGAATAATAATCAACTGAAAGCAGGCACTCTCAGTTCTCCACAAGTTATAAAGAAGAAAAACCTATTACGCGGAAAATATCTGTGGAAGAAAAAAATTATTAAAAGCTAAGCATCACCCAGGACCTTTGGACTTTCCTAGAATGCGTGTAAAATATACGCCTTCTCTCTGGGTACTGTAATATATTTTCTTCTGTAAATGAAAATTTGGTCCATTGTAATCTGTTTGTTCTGTTTTCAAATCAATTTTATTTTCAGTTTCCAGATACATTGTGTACTCCTCTCCAGTATTTTACCACATATTTTACAGATGAATTCATTAAGATTGCTGAAGAACATACGAATCTGTATACTGTGTGGAAGCATGGAAAAAGCATTAAAACAGATGCAACATAACTTAAGAAATTTATAGCTGTCAACCTGATTATGCGTTGTATCAAACTTCCTCGATTGAGATTATTCTGGAGCACTGAGTATGGCTATACTCAAGTTACGAGAATCATGTCAAGAGACAAGGTTCTGGCACTCAGAAATGCTTTTCACGTGGTTGATTCTTCCTCTGCCCCAGATAATAATAATAAAGTGTGGAAAGTACAGCCAGTTCTTGATGCAGTAAGAAATGTGTGCCTGAGTCTTCCACGGAATCATGTTACTTATTCAGTTTATGAACGAATGATACCATTTATGGGCCACTGCCCACTGAGGCAGTTTGTAAAATACAAACCTCGACCAGTTGGATTAAAGAACTTTGAACTTACTACATCAGCTGGTCTTGTATTAGACTTTGAAATATATCAAGGTGATTCAACTCCTCTACAGACTAAGGAGTTTGGATTAGGCCCTTCCGTGATATTAAGATTGGCACAAACTTTACCTCAAGAAAGCTTCATCTGCTTTGATAGATATTTTATATCATTGCCTTTACTGGAGAAATTGACTGAAATGAAGCTCTATGGAAGTAGAACAATAATGGCCAACAGACTAAAGGGCTAGTCTCTCACTGACACAAGCAAGATGGTTCGTGGACAGAGTATAGAACATGTTGCTGAAAACTATGATTTAGTGGTTGAAGAGTGGAAAGACAGCAACAAAGTAATCATGGCTTTAGACTGCTGTGGCTCCACACTGACTGCGCCTGTGCAACATTTGTCCAAAATTGATAACAAACACATTAAAGTCGATTGTCCTTCTGTGGTGCGCAAATATAATCAAAACATGGGTGGAGTTGACGTTTGTGAAGCCGCGCGGGATTAGCTGAGCGGTCTAAGGCGCTGCAGTCATGGACTGTGAAGCTGATCCCGGGGGAGGTTTGAGTCCTCCCTCAGGCATGGGTGTGTGTTTGTCCTTAGGATAATTTAAGTTAGGTAGTGTGTAAGCTTAGGGACTGATGACCTTAGCAGTTAAGTCCCATAAGATTTCACACACATTTGAGCATTTTTAACGTTTGTGACCAGCAGATGGAATGCTACAGAGCCTGGTTCAGAAGTATGAAATTGACATGGAAAGTAATTTTGCACTTTGTGGACCTTGCTGTGGTAAATGCATGGAACCAATACATGAGAAGCATCAAAGGGAATAATATTCCAAGAAAAGAACAGAAAGATTTGCTACACTTCAAGTTAGAGGTAATGGATAATTTGCAATACCACATGTTTTTATGTTTACATTAATGTTATTTGATATTGTGTTATTTCATATAGATATTTGAAATTATGTTATTTGATATTATTATATGTTTCTAGGTAGCAGAAGGACTACTTGCAGTTCCACCTGAGGATAGAAGGGTATTAAGTGACAGTGAGATTGAACCAGGAGATGCACTTCCTGCAGCCAAACGGTCTAAATTCTTTAATCAACCTGCAAAGTTTGCATGCAGTGACAAGCGCTATGATGGATATGATCATTTTCCAATTTCTGATGATATTCCAGCATCACACCCTTGCAGATATGAGCCATGCAAAAGTCGCAGCAAAATGCAGTGTGAAAACTGTAACGTATACTTGTGCCTGTCGAAGGACAAGACGTGTTTTAAGAACTTTTATGTTCCTCCCAAATAACAACAAAGAAGACAAACATTCATTTAAAACAGCTACAACAAGAGTTTTGTACATTTTTGTATAGTTTTACAAGCATAATAAATGTTGCATTCTCTAAAGTATTTTGTATTAGTATTTACCTGACCCTCACGATCGTGACAGTACCGCCCCCCCCCCCCACCCAAAAAAAATTTGAACTCCAGAATTTTTTTCTTATTTTTCTAGTACCATTTAAAGTTAATCAAATATGGAGAAGCATAGGGAAATTAAATCTCTTTTTAAAAAATCTTCAGGTCGTAAAGGGGTATAATCCATTCGTCATAAGAATAAACCTGATGTAAGCATTGCACTATGTATTCATAAGCATTTGCTGGAACCTCATTGGATTTCTGTATCATGTGGGACTGCAGCCAAGCTGTCTTGAGTAGTGTCAAGTATGATAATAAGGGTACATACTTAGCGATAACACGGGGCAACAGCTTTACTGGCGTATTTAACTTGGACATCACTGGCTAAGCAGCTGTTACAGCTAGTGATGTGGCCAGCTGCAGTCACACGTAAAATGAGAAGCAATACACCTTCAAATGTCATTTAATTTTCAAGTAAAATGAAATAATACACTGCAAATCTCCCATAATACGCTCTTTAGACGAAAACCGCGACATGTAGTCGTTTTTAGCTAATGTACTATTGTAATTAACAATAAGAATGATGAAAATTCTTGACTTAACCACAGGGTATTTTTCTGCATAAGCTGTGTGTAACGTAAGAGTGTATTGAAGGATTTCACCATATACACTCCTGGAAATGGAAAAAAGAACACATTGACACCGGTGTGTCAGACCCACCATACTTGCTCCAGACACTGCGAGAGGGTTGTACAAGCAATGATCACACGCACAGCACAGCGGACACACCAGGAACCGCGGTGTTGGCCGTCGAATGGCGCTAGCTGCGCAGCATTTGTGCACCGCCGCCGTCAGTGTCAGCCAGTTTGCCGTGGCATATGGAGCTCCATCGCAGTCTTTAACACTGGTAGCATGCCGCGACAGCGTGGACGTGAACCGTATGTGCAGTTGACAGACTTTGAGCGAGGGCGTATAGTGGGCATGCGGGAGGCCGGGTGGACGTACCGCCGAATTGCTCAACACGTGGGGCGTGAGGTCTCCACAGTACATCGATGTTGTCGCCAGTGGTCGGCGGAACATGCACGTGCCCGTCGACCGGGGACCGGACCGCAGCGACGCACGGATGCCCGCCAAGACCATAGGATCCTACGCAGTGCCGTAGGGGACCGCACCGCCACTTCCCAGCAAATTAGGGACACTGTTGCTCCTGGGTATCGGCGAGGACCATTCGCAACCGTCTCCATGAAGCTGGGCTACGGTCCCGCACACCGTTAGGCCATCTCCCGCTCACGCCCCAACATCGTGCAGCCCGCCTCCAGTGGTGTCGCGACAGGCGTGAATGGAGGGACGAATGGAGACGTGTCGTCTTCAGCGATGAGAGTCGCTTCTGCCTTGGTGCCAATGATGGTCGTATGCGTGTTTGGCGCCGTGCAGGTGAGCGCCACAATCAGGACTGCATACGACCGAGGCACACAGGGCCAACACCCGGCATCATGGTGTGGGGAGCGATCTCCTACACTGGCCGTACACCACTGGTGATCGTCGAGGGGACACTGAATAGTGCACGGTACATCCAAACCGTCATCGAACCCATCGTTCTACCATTCCTAGACCGGCAAGGGAACTTGCTGTTCCAACAGGACAATGCACGTCCGCATGTATCCTGTGCCACCCAACGTGCTCTAGAAGGTGTAAGTCAACTACCCTGGTCAGCAAGATCTCCGGATCTGTCCCCCATTGAGCATGTTTGGGACTGGATGAAGCGTCATCTCACGCGGTCTGCACGTCCAGCACGAACGCTGGTCCAACTGAGGCGCCAGGTGGAAATGGCATGGCAAGCCGTTCCACAGGACTACATCCAGCATCTCTACGATCGTCTCCATGGGAGAATAGCAGCCTGCATTGCTGCGAAAGGTGGATATACACTGTACTAGTGCCGACATTGTGCATGCTCTGTTGCCTGTGTCTATGTGCCTGTGGTTCTGTCAGTGTGATCATGTGATGTATCTGACCCCAGGAATGTGTCAATAAAGTTTCCCCTTCCTGGGACAATGAATTCACGGTGTTCTTATTTCAATTTCCAGGAGTATAGTTAAATATTGAAGCCACTGATGGTATTAATTACAGTCACTCGTCTGGTAATTCTTAGCACCTTTAGTAACCGAATCCGATAAATATATTTCAGTTCTGGAAGTGTCACCTGCCACATTGATAACGAGCCTATCAACAACAGAATCCACGAAGCCAACCAGGCGCAGTATTTTCTCATCTTCTTTTATGACGAGCCGTTCTATATCCCACTAGCATTTGGCAGTGGCATATGAAACAGCAGCATGCATTAGTTCCAGTTCGTCTAGTTAGTTTTTGGCCCAAATCCTGCAGCTTGGCTCTAGATCAGTTCTGTTGGGTTCATATTGTAATGGTACAGTAGCAACTGTGAAAATGATACTTATCTACCTCTGTGCTATAAAATGATGGACATAGTCCAAATAAAGAGGATTTGGTTTTTCATTTTTTCCTTAAAAAATTGTTATGTTTTCTTAATTTAATCAACTTTTATGAACAGTCTTTCATAAAAATCGATAATTAAGAAATAGTATTTGAAATGGAAACAGGAATTTTGCATCGATTATAAAATTAGAAACAAGAAGACGTGCATTATTCATAAGAATGATGATGAATTTTATAATTACGGCATGTAGGTATTTAAAATAGAACAAGAAAAAAATTGATACCGTGGAGACTTGAATCAATGTATGAATATCCAAACTGTATTCACATCACATTACACTGCAGACTGCACTCCACGTTCAACATGATGTAGTTAACTGACTGCATTGTATGCAACAGAGAAAACTTTAAAGCCGTTTACCTCTGTAAATTTATGAAAAACATTAAGAACAACCTATTTCTTGGCAATTTTTAACGGTGTTCCACGTGTGTATTCGACTACGGAACTGAAAGCAGCGCCAGCCATTTTCATACTGCGCATTAACAGTGTGACAATCAGAGCACAACGCTACATAGGCTGTGACTGTTCACGATTTTTGAAATAAAAAAATACATAACTAGGAAGTGTGATTACGAATAACGTTGATGACTCTTAATACAATTGAACATGCATTTCATTTAACGTAACTTAGTAATAAGATATCTAATACATAAGTAGGACCTACTTATGTATGCGGCTTTTGACCAATCATCACATTTGTGTTTGTTTACATTTGGTTTATTATTATGGTGAACGGATTATAGATCAGTTCTGCTACTTGCTGTAGATTAGCGTTACCTGTGCTTTCTTCCATTTACTTTTTTCTTCTACTGATGTTTTATTGCAGTAGCAAGTTCTGGTCTTAAAACCATGCATACCCACTTTTAGACCATTCATCGAATGCTCAGTTTGAAGCTATGACTCTGAAATCTCTGTCTCAAACAGACTGGCTGACGTCTCCCTTCTTTGATGCTGACTTTCGCTGATTGATCCACTGTGCAGTTGCAGATGAGGGCACACGCTCTGTCCCCACCAGCATGGTTCCTATGATAAGGTCATGGTCGGCTACCTGTCCTGTTCTCTCCCTATTGAGCTCCTGCATGTATTCATATGCCTTTAAAGATGACATGTTTTTCTTGTATTAAGCTGACAGATCCTATATCACTGTAAAATTGATCTTGGACAAATAAATTAATACATACTAAATTACTAAACAGTAATGAGATTACTGTGACACATCAAGGTACAGAATATGTGTTTACTACGTTAGAAGAGTGCAGTGTAATCTTCTTCATATTAGCGCAGGCTATGACAAACAATTGCGACACTCTCGCCGTTTTTTTGAAACCGCTACTGCAGTGCTGCCAAGCAGCTGCCATTACACGTGCAAACAAAATTGACGCTCGGCGAGGCGGCTGTTGGGAGCGACCATAAAGGCATTTCCCATTTACAGTTGCTCCCATCAGCCACTGTGCTGAATATAAACTTTGTTTGTGCGAGTAATAAGTACACTGTGAAACGATTGCATATTTTACATATGGAGTGTAGATGTGCGTTCAAAATAGAAATGAGGTCGTTCTTTGGAGTTAATTGTTCTGCTATAAATTGGAGCAGCAAAGAAAAAGTCTTCAAGATTGATAAAATCTTCTAGAGTTGACAGCCGGGTCAATGCGTCCTTATCTGGCAACGTTTCAGCAAGTTTTCTACTTGCCATCTTCAATCAAGATTCTCCGAGAAAGCCTGCATTCTCATCTGCAAGATTGTAAAACAAAGTGCTTAGCTTTGAATTATTAAAATGAGCATGAAATCCGCAAAAAAACTTGTGAAATGATCTACAATCGATGCAAAACATCAGAATTCAGGAAATACGTGTCAGGAATGTAGATATATTTGTAATCAATTCCTTTTGAACTTAAACACATCATGTCACAACTATTCATATCCCACCTTAAACAATTTTCGTTGATACAATTACCCTGTTACTGTCAACCGTTTATATTACATTGCACTGAGACTTCATGATAATATTTATTTGTTTTTTTAATTCTTAATCCATCTGTTGATAATTTTTATTGTATAGTCGTAGTCACATTATACACAACTTCCATACACACACACACACACACACACACATTTCCTTGTCACTAATTACGTATGTCATCTTGTATATATATAGAGACACACATATATCACATGATGTACATAATTAGCAAAATAAAAATTATTATTCTGTGTTAAATACCCAATCACTAAAAAACAGAAAATGTTGACACTAACAGGAGGTGGGATATTGCTTTAATTATATTTTTCTTTTTATACTGGAAAATGAGGAGGTATTGAATAGGATTTGGGAGAAGAGGAGTTTGTAGCACAACTTGACAAGAAGAAGGGACCGGTTGTAAGGACATGTTCTGAGGCATCAAGATATCACAAATTTAGCATTGGAGGGCAGCGTGGAGAGTAAAAATCGTAGAGGGTGACCGAGAGATGAATACACTAAACAGATTCAGAAGGATGTAGGTTGCAGCAAGTACTGGGAGATGAAAAAGCTTGCACAGGATAGAGTAGCATGGAGAGCTGCATCAAACCAGTCTCAGGACTGAAGACCACAACGACAACAACTGGAAAACTCACAACTATGATTGGTGACTGGGAAATATGGAAGCAACACTATTAAAAAAGCAAGTTCTCCGTTTATATGATCCCATTATTCTATTTCTACATAATAGCTGCTTGGAGCAGTAGTGACACTTCAGCTTTCAAAACTTTTGTCACCTGAAGCGATGCTAGTGCGCCAAGTGGTTTGAGTGTTGCAACATGACTCAGAAGGTTGCAATTTTTTACCCAATAGATTTTCACGCGTTTATGTTCCCTGAAATAGAAACGAATGATGGATATAGACAGTCCTTGCTGTCTTATGACTATGCTCTGTAACTGACTGCTTATGTTGTGTTGAACAAAAAAATCGTATTTATGCACAAAATTTGGCGACCCCGAGTTTCCAAATCACACTCTGGAAAAAAACTCATCACACACCAGAAATACTGAATCGAGCGCCACAACAATGAAATGTATCTTGTATAGTTTTCACATGAACCACACCATGCAGAACTACTCATCAACAACCGCATCATGTAATCAGTGCATCATGACAAACATGCAGAATCATGCAAGCACTGACTTACTAGCAGCAAACTTGGTCCGTAGTCCGATTACTGTGCAATTCCTGCCATTTTTGTCAGATAATCCACTACTGTGGTTCTCCCAACTTGAGAGCCAGTTTGTCTTAGCTCACATCACTGACATGAAACTAAATATAGTGATGTGATAGCAGCACTTAGCGAGCAAATGCCTGCAAAAGTACAGCCACTGCTTGCTTCACTGCCAAGCACCGAAAAACACACGTTTATCAAGAATAGGCTTGTAACATGCTCGTGTCAGTCAGAACCTAAGCGACTTCACAAAATTGCTTTGTGCTGAAGAACTCAGAGACTGCACAGTATACAGCAGTCGCGCGTGCCTACAGAAGCGAAGAAAATACAGTTTCCATTGTTGATATCGACGCTCTCACTCAACTTGCTGCTGAATAGTTTAGGTGTATCCACTGACAGGAGTTGCAACCTTCTTCAGCATAACATGCGACATTTTTGCAGCCAATCTCGACAATGCTCGTCAGTTCTTGCCCATCAGTACATGAGGTCTACATGGTCTTTGTTTAGCTGTGGCTGTTCGTTGGCATGTCCACTTGGTCAACTTTAGAAGGGTTGAAATACCAATGATGTATTTGTTACTTAGGTGATGTCCAGTGATTTTCCCACGTTTGAAGTCACTGTACTGACAACACAATATCACTATCTCCTTCTATACTGGCAGTTTCACCTCTAGTGATGTCCAGTGGTCAGTTCCATGTTGCATAGGGCTGCTTGAAGGCTTTTGATCAGATAACATAATAAGTGCAGTTGAGACGAAAGGGGAATTATTCTAGCCACAACGCAGGTAGCAGATGGGATAACCCTCTGACATTAGTGAAGGCCTTTTTCTGAAAGTAAACTTCGTACCTACTTTTTACCAGTTTGTAGGATAAGAAACTATAGGCTGGTCATTAGCACATTTTAATACAGCATAACCTGCTATATTCTCACTACATTCTGCAAATCATAACTTTCTATCATAATTAATGAAACAGATTTCGTGAAATTTTCTGCAGAAAATTTCCTTGACAACTGAAGTAAAATGAAGTCTTGATACATGTTGTCATATTTTGCATGTTGTTAAACTTTCTTACATAGTTTCACCGTATTGTTAAATCATGCAACGTGGTACATTTCTTGCAGTAAGGAGCGTTTCTTCATGCAATAACGTTCATTGAACACAAATAACACAATATTAGGAAAATCATAAATATCGACACACTCCTTTAACTTTTAAACACAAAGTAACTATTACCTTGGATATCCGCATCCATGCAGACCTTTCACAGTAAATGTGCTTTGGGAGATTTCCTTTGTGTACTCTTTGTAGAATCATGCGGATATCCCATCATGTTTCGTCGTCTTTCCTCTGCTGAGCGATTATAGTTGGTATTCTATTGCATAGTCACTTATCTCGACATGTCCTTTTATTGTCCATGCTGTGGCAGAGATTTTCTCATTATAAGTTGGCCAGGGAAAATACCAAAAGCCAGAACCGAAGTAGAATTAGGAATTCTGCACATAGTTTTTCATCTTCTGACATAGTCCAGTCGAAAATTAATCATTGTTTTGAGAAAAATCGCAGGAATAATGGTTGCCCGTATATTACAACTTATTCATCAGCTTTGTCATTTGAGGTAGGTTGTGTCAATGTTCAAGGTATGTGGAATACATGTAGTTGTAAATGATTTTTCAAAATGAGAGTATCCTCAATCCATTATGTTTGAGCAATCACTGGTGACGGTAAATGAAATTTACTTTTCATGTATTATGTGGTTTTCAGCTAATAGATTCATTAGAGAGCATTATATTCATAGTGCTGTATCAGTTTATGTCAAGATAACTTTAACAAATGATAGTTGTGGATTAGGTCTATGTTTTTTGTGCACCGAGCTGCACTGTGAAGCTATAGGTATAATATTTTGACCATTTCAAAATTCTTATTGTATCCCAACATAGGTCACCCAATGGTGGACCACTAATCGTTTTAGAAAATCTTGAAATTTATTAAATTTTTTTCCTAGTCCTCATTGGAAGAAGTATAGTGTAATGATTGGTGGTGATATAAATGCTGCATTTTTTTATGTAAACAGAAGACACACACAATATGAATGAATTGAAAAATCTGTTAAGGCAATTTAATTTCACTAACTGTAAACCTATCAGAGATACTGCTTGTCTTGATAATACACTTACAAATGTTAGCAGAGATTTAATAACTAAGTAAGTAAGCCTAATATGAAGTCTAAAGAGCTCAAAGAGCCAAAGGTGGCCTTTACAAGACCAGGTCAAAATTACTAATTTTATGGTTTCACTGGAGAATTATAATAGGAAAAATTTTGTATAACAATAATAGTAATTAAACTGTTAATATAATCTTTGATAGTTTTTGTCATGCTTTCTTAAATATTTTGGAGACCTCAGTATAAATATAATGTCAATCCCAACACAAATAAGCATAGGCATAAAAATGCATGTTATATGTCTCAGTTAACCAGAATGAAAAACAGACTGTAAATGTATTTCGATTTTTGTAGACTCTACAAAACAGATATTGCTGAGCTACGTTACTGGAATGCTCAAAAGAATTATAAACAAGCAGTTAATGAGGGTAAGAAACAAATGTGACTTGTTTAGTATTGAGTCATCCAAAGATGAATGCAAGAAAGCAGGGAGTGTAATAAACTCAGTGGCCAAAAGTAAACAAAATAAGGCTGTCGCTGTAACACCAGTTGAATTTAATATTTTTGTGTACATTCTGTTAATGAAATTTTTTGAATGCATGCTAGGCCTCATGAAGCAGTATCTGATACCATAAAATGCCATAATGTAATCTGAGCTTTGAAAGACAATTTTTTTCTCAGTTGTAGCTCCAGATGTTGTTGTAAGTGTTATAAAAAGTTTTATGCCTTCTCATGGTGTAGATATACAGGGTGTAAATTTTAAGTTGACAAACCAGAATAACTCGAAAAATAAGCTTCACACGAAAAAATGTGTAGAATCCAAAGTTGATTATTTTCGAGGGGGATTATTTTCTGCTGGTGCTAAAATAAGCCCACCACCCCAGCCCCTAAGAGTGGGGTGGGAGGCAAACTTAAAATTTCAAGTTAGAACCCACATTTTTTATTGTAGAATCAGATTCTACATAAAAAACGTCATACATTTTGTCTTAAACATTTGTTTTGACTCTTGGTAGTTTGCGCTGTAATTCAAGAAAATTCATGTTCTCATTTTTATGTGGAAAATGGTTACAGATAAATAAAAATACTTATTTACTTCATAAATTTTGATTCACTAAAACTAAAACTCTTCCTCTTTCCCCATAGGGTGGGGTTTCAGAGAGAGGAATTAGAGTTCTACAAATGTTGAGCAAAATATTGATTTTTACTGCAGATTCAGATAAGTTTTGTTTGTTTCATAGTCATGAGGCCACACAACTTTTAATTATCAAACAAACCATGTGACTGGCTAACTAACTAACCAAACATCCTATGAAGTAAGTAAGTATCCTTTATTTATCTGAAACCATTTTGCACGCAAAAATGAGAACATGGATTTTCTTGAATTACAGCGAGAACTACCAAGAATCAAAACAAATGTTTAAAACAAAATGTATGTAGTTTTTTATGTAGAATCTGATTCCTCAATAAGATATGGGTGTTTTCATTTGAAATGTTAACGTTGCCTCCAGTCCCACCCCAAGGGGGATGGGGTGACAGGCTAATTTTAGCACTAGCAGATGTCTCCCTCGAAAATAATAAACTTTGGATTCTACACATTTTCTCGAGTGAAGCTTATTTTTCGAGTTATTCTGGTTTGTCAACTTAAAATTTACACCCTTTATATAATGTTGCTAGTAACATTTTAGAAAAGATAGTTGGTTGTACAGCACTTCCTCTTACTTATTATATAAATAAATCTTTAAAACAAGATGTATTTCCAGAGATATTAAAATTATCAAGAGTTGTTCCCATTAACAAGGAGGGACAAAGAAATTGTCCCTCTAGTTATCGCGCAGTATCCCTGGCATTAGTATTATCTAAAGTTTTGAAATCCATCATCTGTTACCAGTTACATGATTATTTGGAGTATAAAAACATTCTTTCTGCTGCACAATTTGGTTTTAGAAAGGGCAAATCTACTGTTTGTCTTACTGACTCTTTGATTGGCACTTAGTAGTTATGAGAAGGAAAAGCTTTGATGAGACTTCTTTTGGAACCTTAGCAAGGCTTTTGACTGTGTAGAGCTTGTTTGCTTCTCAACCAATTAATTTATTATGGAATCGTTAACAACAAAGTAGGTAATATTTTTGAATCATTTCTTAATATCTGTAAACAAATTGTATATATAGAGAAGGAGAGATCAAAGAGACCTGAAATTAAGTGTAGTGTGCCACAAGCTTCAGTTTTAGGACCTTTATCGTGTTTGAACCACCTCTTGAATAGTTACAGAACACTACCAGTCACTATCTTGGAGCCATATTATTACTCTAGAAATAAAACTCTATTTTGAACTCTAGAGAGGGATTTATCCTTTCAGTATTGTAGTAGTGATTTATTCAGTTTATAGTTAATTAATTCTTATTATTAAGCATGTATTCAATTAGGGAGTAAATGTATTGACACACAAGCATAAGAATCCATATGTCTCTGAAAGTACTGACACTATGACATGTTCCTTCAAACATATCACAGCAATCTGATTGTATTCTTCTGTAGAATAAATACTTTTTAATTTATCTACACTGCCGCAAAAGATGCTGGCGTAGTACAGTACCGAGAGAGGTGGTGCAGTGGTTAGCACACTGGACTCGCATTCTGGAGGACGATGGTTCAAACCCGTCTCCGGCCGTCCTGATTTAGGTTTTCAGTCATTTCCCTAAATCGTTTCGGACAAATGCCAGGATTGTTCATTTGAAAGGGAATGGCCGATTTCCTTCCCAATCCTTCCCTAATCTGAGCTTGTACTCCATCTTTAATGGCCTTGTTGTTTACAGGATACTAAACACTAATCTCCTCCTCCTCCTCCATAGTACAGTACTGAGTGAAAGTGTGTTAGTAGCCTCTTATCCAGGGCAACATAATGAGAGATTTCTAAACACAAATGGGGCAGTACTAATAATGTTGATTAAGTCTGCAACGACTTTTTTAAATTACAGTGTTCTGTTTGCTATAGACGTCCTAATCTCCTTCTTCCCCTTGTCTGTGCCCATCTCCTCATCATTAGGAAATATAATTCCAAGCTACTGACTGTTAAATATAATGTGCCACAAGGATCACTAATAGGTCCTGTTCTGTTCTTACTCTATGCAAATGATCTAAACATAAGCAATGTGGGCAGTAAAATATTCCAGAGCATTCTAAACATAAAAGAAGCCACTGACAGGCTAACAAGTTACTTTGATAACAATGACTTAATAAGAAACACTGGAAAAACTGTAGCTGTGGATATACATAGAGCACAAACAAAAAATCTGATATCACGGAATCTAGAGCTATATGGACAGATAACTGCCAAAACAGCCTGTACATAATTTCTTGGACTTCATCTACCAGATAACTTCAAATGGAACGCATATATTGAGCAAATGAACAAAAAATTAAGTACTTCATTATTTTGTGTTGTATATGTTAAAAAATTGTACCAGCTGCAACACTCTTCAGTCTGTATACATATTATACAGTCATAAAATCTCACCTCTGGTATGGGATTATGTTCTGGGGAAAATCTGGAGAAGCCATCAAAACATTGAAAATTCAAAAAAGGGGTAGATAATTGCAAATCATGTAGACCATTGTTTCAAAAAAGGATGATTCTGCCACTTCTTTGTGTGTATATTTGAAAATATAATTTATTTAAAACAAACTTATACACAAAAAGACCATTCATCGCTCAAAATCACACAATACACAGCTATAATACAAGCCAGAAATTGGATGTACATATTTAAAGTGCCAGCACAAAGTTATTTCAAACCAGTCTTATCCATCCTAGTATCAAACTACACAGTGCCTTACCAGATACCTTAAACACATACAGAACATTGGTCACGTCAAATCTAAATTGAAGTCGTGCTTGGTTGATCACTGCTTTTACACAGTAAATGAATATCTAAAAAAATAAATTTTTCTATGTTAGCCCAATGTAGTCTCATACAGAAGAACATTTGTACATTATCTCTCTGTATATAGAGTAACAACATTTATTTAAGTATTCACCATTAATTGATATATTAATGAGTGTTATTGTGTACAACACTACAACTATATATAAACTGTTAATATTAACATAAAAATCCAGATATCTCTTGCACATTGTGCAGGTGTAGATGAAAATGGATCAATAAATCATCCTCCTCCCTCTCTCAATCCATCACCTCTTCTTCATCACTCATTCTTCCTATCTCCTCCTTCCCCCTCTCTCTGTCCATTCCCTCTGTCTATCAACTCTTCACCCTATTTATGGCCTCTAGCCTTGTTTATTGTTATTAGAAACAAAATCTTAACTGGCAACTGTAAAATGAATAGGTAAATCGGATCAATGGTATACGTGGTATGAGAGACACATTTCCAGCTGCTCGATCTGTGAGGATAGTACCTTCAATGAGAGTATTTCACACAGTCGTAATCCGCAAAAGCATAGGCCTACAATAGTTTGAGAGGATTCAGATTCTGTGGTACTGGTAATACTATAATCATAAACCGATCAGCCATAAATACAGCTTTCCTGTACTCTGTTAAAACTGAATGCGAAGAAGAAAACAAAACAGCACATTGTTGTGTGTACAATTAATGTTTAAAATTGTTTGTAAGGAACAAGAATGCATATGGAATAAAAAAATTGTCTAACCGTTTAAATGACCTCCTATCCTTGCTGCAACTGAATACAAGAGAGACAACGAATATGCATATTTTTACAACACAGTACAGCAGTTCCTTTCTTACAATCGGTTTTAACAGAAAGGCTGTACATCGTTGCTTACAAAAATACATACATAGCCTATGTCCATCGGAATATATATTAGAGTATCGTGTAAAAATTTGAACTCAATTTGTCAAAAACTTTTCGAGGTTTTTGCTGACGATTTCTCCATAGTAATTTATTGATGTATGTTTTTGTATAGGTCCGTGCACGACAGTGCTGGGTACCATGTTCCAAATGGCCTCGCGCCAAAATACTGTTTTTCAGGCGGTCGTATCTCGGGTTCTATTGATCACAGAGGTAGTTTACGAAATATGACTATATTCAAGTAATGTTTTACGACAGTGAAAGGAACCTGTGACCATTAGAGTCAGTGCCACAAGTTTCTTCAAAAATAGTAACACGACACACACATTTGTCATACTAACAACAATAAATCCAACTGACGATGGAGGTTTAAGCCTTCTAAACGCGTCGTGGAGATAAATAAACAGTGACTGATAACAGTAAACTTGTTGTTTCAATCGATGTTAGTAACAGCCAGAGTAAAGCATAACCTAAAATGTTCGTATTCAACGTGGGTAAGTTTTGCACAGCCCTTGATCTAGCGACAATTTGTATACCAATCGGAAGAAAGTTCATATTTTATCTATCGTACAGTACAGGGTCAAAATATAAACATTACACACTTTATCCAGTGCAGGCAAAGTGACCAAATCGGTTGGTTCTTTTGCATAAGGTGGGATCTAGGGCGAACCTCAGAGTGTCTATAAAAACATTTGTTCACGGCGGTTCCTTATTTTGGGTACCAAAGGCAGCAATTGCAATTGGAATGGCCGTGTCTATAATTATTATTCATGGCAGATTGTCGTTTCTCGTAGAACCATCCATTCCCACGATTCAGAAGTTCAAAGTTACCGTACTTACAAGGAAAAACAATAAAAACCAGTTTGCAACTTATTTTGCACTATCAGCCATGGTTATCTAAATAATTAATCACGGGAAAAGGTTCAAAGTTTAGCTGTACACTCTTTAGACATTTATCTAGAAACCACATTTTCCCGCTTTCGAAAATCTTTACCCGTTATCAAGAAACACGCGAAAAACGATGATTTTTTTTTTGGTATAAAAAGTGCCACTTGTGGGATGGCCACTTCTATGATTTGTGTTGATAGCAAATCGTCGACATGTCTACCATATGTTCTTAAGATGATGTTCTTGGGGAACCTTGTGACATTTTTTTTCTGTATCATTGTCTTTTACCGATATCCAGAGGCAGTGGCGGCTCGTGAGTATACGTTCTGAGTGTTTACAAATTTTTAGATTCAGATAAACTTGAGAGTGTGAAATTAATAGCAGCTGCTGTATAACAGTTATGCTTATCAGCAAATTTATACAACTACAGACACTGCCACTAATAATAATACTAATAGTAGTAGTAGTAATAATAATATTAATTTGCATAACTTATCTGACAAAAGAAGTTTCTGTGGAATTTTATTGTTTTGTATATAATGTATAAGCTTTCGCAACTCTCCATTCCGCATTTTAGTGTAAGTGGGAATATTATGCTTTACCAATGTTTCAGACAATTTTACAGGATCTGCAAGAGATGCATAAGTTCAGGAATATACTTCCGGGCTGAAAATCAGATATCCTACGCTGCACCCACACAACAGCTTGTGCAAACTGTACACATCCTTGTTAGACGTTCCCTTGTAGTCACGCTTATTTTATTTCGACTATCTTACAATCAAAGAATCTGTTCTAGGAGGCCCTAGTTCCTTTGCGGCTAACTTTTCCTGTTAATTTACTTTTCTGTTCCCAGAATGAGATTTCCGCATTGCAGCGGAGTGTGCGTGATATGTAACTTTCTGACAGATTAAAGCTGTGTGCCAGACTAAGATTCGAACGCGGGATCTTTGCCTTTCGCTGGCAAGTGTTCTACTAACTGAGCAACACAAGCACGATTCACGACCCGTCCACACAGCTTTACATTTCTGCTAGCATTTACAACAGATTCAACATAGTTCATGTTTACACTGCACATGACACCCAGTTCCCGATCAGTAAACAACCAACGCCAAATACAAAAAGCCGTTTGTCGATATGATTAAACTCAAGCAGTAATGTCTACCAACATGATCACTTGATTAGAATACAAATGAGGCGCTAAAATCCATAAAAGCCTAAAGCACACCATCGTCTATTCCACATTATTAGAGAAATATTAGAGAAACCAGTGATAGAGCTTTTCGTGAATTTTCGTACATGCAATGTGGGCCTAACAGCATAGATAAACCTGACCCACCATAAGATCGACAGATTTCAGGAGCATGAATAAATCCCACAAGCTCACAATACATTCGACGGTCATGTACTTAGGCTCTTACGATTCTCACAAGGGAAACTCACCATCGCCTCCCTCCTCCACAGATTACTAAATCTGTGGACGGCCCAGTGGATAGCTCGTAAAAAACTGAACACAGTTAAAAGCATGAAAACAGGAAGCAGGTGTACTGGACTGTAAAAAAGAAAAAAAAAGAAAAACAGGAACAGTGAAGGGTCCAAGCTTAACAAGTGCAATATTAAGCACACATCAAGAGTCGCAGCATCATGGTCACGGTGTTGTAATGTGAAGCGGACGATCGGTGTTCAAAACTATGACATGCCATTTGATTTTTCTTCACAACATTATGAACTGTCCATCCGCTCATTCAAATGTTTGTTCTCTTTTTGTAGCCTTGGAAGTTGTCATATTATACATTGGTTAATATGAGTTATATGGTAAGAATGCATTACTGTCACAAGTGAATGTGATACATCGTGAGAGCAGGCGAGATACCGAATTCACGTCTCACAGAAATGAAAACGAAAAATAGCGGGTGTGAACTATGTTACAACAAAGGAATTCAAGAGTCAAAAACTTTCAAAACAGAACGCAACTTCAAAAGCGTTAAAAACGTGTTTTGACAGACCACAGAGATATTGTGTGATTCTGGAACTGTTGTGTTCACTTTTTGCAACTTATGTGAAAAAAATTTTATGTTTTCATCATTTCGTTGGGGGTGCGTTCATACGAACACTAATATTGGGCAAGGAAGCATCTCTCACTCACTTACCAGTCGTAGAAATTAGGTGCATCGATAAGAGTTTCCTGTCATATGACACACGTACTGTCACTAATCCCGTGTACGACACACCAGACGTATCTACCGGTCGGTTGATTTGTCGCCTTGTCACCAAATGTTTGCCTTTCCCATTCAAAGGCCACTTCCTTTCGGTTGCTAAGAGAGTAGTTGTGCAAAATGAACTGTCATTACAGGTCCCTTTCTTACACCTCGCTTTGGAAACAGACGTTACACCACGACACAGACACAAATTTGAATACAGTGGTATACAGTGGAAAACACGATTCGCCAACGTGGTAGTCCAACAACATAACCGACCACTTAAAAAAAAAAAGATAAATAAATATTCGCCTTTTCCATTACTTGCCTCTGAAACAAAGAAAAATAAACAAATAGCTACACTTCCGTTACAGGCACATGCGGCGTCGATACTGTGGCGCCCGATTCAAATTCTTGGAAAATTTTCTATGTGCTTGTGTTAATAAATGTTCTGTCGTTTCATGTACACATCGTCTCTCTGTGAGAATAACGGTCAATAACGCAGTTTAATTACCGAGAGAAAAGAAAAGAAAAGAGACGTGAATTTGCTGAGACAACATAGCGGTAATCAAGCCATCAAAAAGTAAGTCAGAATTTTGCATACGCAGTGTAGTGCTTCAGTAGCAACGTTGCTTTTCCAAGTCGATCCACATCCTTTCTATCTCCTTCCCGCTATAGAAAATCTGCTTTAGTTTATCTTTCAAAGTAAAATTCGTCGTAGTCTGATAATAGAAATTATTTCTCCCCATTGTTAGTATACCTGTATTGCATTTTCAACATGGTGGATAGTGTGCGCAATTTGCAGTGAAGAGCATCTTCATTCATTTGTCTGAAACGGTTAGGTTCCATCTTGTCTTCTTGCCAGATAGAATTTCATTTGTTGCTCACGCGAGAGCGGTGCTCTTAGCGGACTCACCACGTCACTGACAAACGACGAAAGCCTTGCGTAGCATCTGATTTACTGACGAAAATGGCAGATAGTAAACAGAGACAGGTGACAACAAGAGACGGGAGTGAAGACGTTAATAGTATTCCATACCCTTTACGATCGCGAACGGTAGGTTCCCGTGTGGAAACTGAACTAACCATGTCTGTAACAGGGGAAAGTGACCCTAAAGTCCAAACTCTTCCCGCTGCAGCTACAAATGACCTCAGTGCGTTAATGGAAATGCTGAAACAACAGTTTGACGCAGTAAATGAGAATATAAAAACACAAAATGAGACTATAAAAACACAAAATGAGACTGTTAACGCCCGATTAGATGCTGTAAGCGAGTCAGTAAAAACACAAAATGAGACTGTTAACGCCCGACTAGATGCTGTAAGCGAATCATTAAAAACAGAGCTAGGCACAATCAAAACAGATCTGCATAAAGAAATTACGGCTGAATTAAATACCCATTTGGGTGAGGTGCAAACTAAGATCAGTGATCAAATTCAGAAAATGCTGAAACAGGTGAAAAGTGAAATAGCTGAAGTATCTGGAACATTAAACACAAAAATTCAGGCAGCTCCCAAAGAAATAAACTCAGTTAGAAATGCAGTATCTGACATTGAAGGTGTAGTGGAGGATCTGTCGAGGCAGATAGACTCAATCAATATTGAAGAACAGGTTAAGAGCACCGTGAAAGCACACGCAGAGGCATTGTCGGAACACTACGATGAATGGATAAAGGGTAAAGATATTTTTATCGAAAAGAAGGTCAGGGAGGAGCTTAGGGAGACTGTCAAGGATGTAACTTATGAAATCTTAGCTGCTCCTGGTAAGTCGGGAGACACAGTAGTTTCTGAATTGGGACAGATTCGGAGGACACTTACACGGGATCTTCCCGAGTGGAAGCAGCAAGTAGTGGACGAAGTCAGAATGCTGAGAAACTGGGTAGAAAATCCGCACACACATACGCAAACTATAGGGAACAACTCTTTAGACGGTGACGAATGTCAGTCAACTCCTTATGGTTCACCACCTGATTGCATGCAAAACAACAGTCCTGTTGAGTCCCGAGTAGGGAAACTAAATGATCCGCCCACAATTGTGAGTTTAATGCAAGAGGAAAGTGTGATTAAGCATCGCACTTTTCCTGTTTTTCATCCGCAGAAACGAGAAATACACCCCATCGTGTTCCTAAAGAATTTTTCCGGCATATTTCCCAGGAGCTGGACAGACAGACAGCGTATTCAGTTCGTCACTGGCTTTATTTCTGGTGATGCAGCATTATGGGGAACGGAAATGGTAGACACGTGTAGGAATTATGAAGAGTTTGAGAAAATGTTCTTGGCAAAATTTTGGAGTAATGGGGTACAGCAAAGATTATGGAAGGAGGTGTATGGTGCGGAAATTTTCAATGAGAAGCATGGAAGTCTCCGGCGATACTTCGAGAAGTATCTAGCAAAAATTAAATTCTGGGATTCTCCGATTTCTTCCAAGGACGTAATTATGATTCTCAAAAGCAAACTCCCTGTGTCTATTAGAGAGAAATTAGTAAATGTGTCCGAAGAAGACACGGATGTATTCCTTTCTGTGCTAGATTCCTTAGATTTAATTAGCGAGGATGTGCGCTCCAAGGTTGGCAGCGGCAAATTCTTCCCTGGCAGCCAGCAGAATGCATCGCACGCGGACAATGCGCCCAAGGAGAGAGCGAGCTACTGCGACCGCTGTTACCAACCTGCCAGCGGTTATCAAAACGCAAACGGCAATAACTTTAAACGGAAGCAGAAAACCAATTACAGTAATCAGCAGAGATACCACCCAATTTACAACCACCAGGTACAACATCAGTACGGAAACCCACCCTTTAATTCTGCGCCTGAGCAGTACGGAAATTCTCCACAAACTAGTGGTAATTTTTCAAATGGGCCAGTGTACAATCAAAGTTATAGGTCGAAAAATAGCAAGTGGCATGGGCAAGGCGGAGGCCACCCAGCACAACATAAGAACAACTTTTCACAGGATAGAGGACCGCGGAACAATTTTCAAATGGCACCAAATGCGAACTTTCCTTCACAAGGAAATGGTTTTGCCGGCAACCAAAAGATCGGGCGACATCAGCCTTCTCAAGTATTCTATTCACAAGTGAATGCACCCAGTGGATTTGACCCCTTTACACCGGCATTTGTACCACATAACCAGCACCAATATGAAACGGAACAAACACTTAAGGCCATGAATGACAAACAGGTTAAACATCCTGCGGAAAATTAGAGGCAGCGCCTTTCAGCCTCCTAGAGGTCGCTGCCGGTTCCAGTGGGGGTACTAACGAATACTCTGATTCTGAGTATGTTAATGCGATACGGTACGACCATGAAACCGACTTACGAGATGACCTTGCACCTGACCTAGAAGCTCAAGACATTAATGACATTTATGATGAACAGGTCCAGGCTTCGATTAAGATTTCTATTGCTAACATTCCTGTCACAGCCATTGTTGATACAGGAGCAAACATCAATGTGATGTCATCATGTCTTTTCAGACAGGTGTCTTCTGTTTCAAAAGTTTTATCATTGCCGATTCAGGGTTGCTCCATATCGGGAGCGATTGGTCCATTGAAACAGAGAGTTAGTTTACAGACGCAGCTTCAACTGCAGATAGAATCTGTTTTGGTTTTTTGCCACTTTCGAATAGTAAAGAACTTGTCAGTTCCATGTCTCTTGGGGATGGAGTTTCTTCGACAAACAAAAGCAGTGATAGATATTGAATCTGGAGTGTGTACCTTTATCGTAAATCAACAACAAGTTGTTGTTAACTTGTTAAGGAGTAAGGTGAAGGCAGTGTTGACATTGCATCAGGTTTTGAGACGACAGAGGACAGGCAAACCGTGCTTTGATCAGACAAATCACCTGACTAAATGGGATGACATAAATGACAATGAGTATGAAGACTTACTTCCTGACAAAGACGAGATCGATGCTAAAGCCAAGGAATCGACTGAACTCAGGGGGGAGCAGAAATATGAGTTGTTCCATTTATTAGTAAGTTACAAGAAAATCTTTTCAAAGAAACCAGGAGTAATAAAAGGGTTCGAGTATAAAATGGAAGTGCTTCCCCACTTAACGTTCTGCAAAGCAAGCTATTCAGTACCCTACGCCCGACGAGAAGCTGTAAAGCATGAGATTAGGAAAATGCTGTGTTGGGATGTTATCGAGTTATCGAATTCGCCGTACTCAAGTCCCTTGTTGTCCGTACTTAAACAGGACGGTAGTGTCAGAATAGTACTGGACGCCAGATCAATAAACAAAATAATTGTACCGATAAGGACTCGACCTGAAGCACTTGAGGAGCACTTGCAAAAATTTCATGGCGTTAGATTTTTGAGTACACTTGATTTAAGAAGTAGCTATTGGCAGGTGAAATTAGCCAAGGAATCCAGAAAATATACTGCTTTTATATTTGCCGGCCGCTCATATCAGTTTAAGGTCATGCCTTTTGGTTTAAATGTGAGCTCGGGAATATTTATTTCTGCTCTCGATTTTGTGTTAGGACCTGAACTTCTGGATGAGGTAACTGTTTATGTAGATGACGTGTTGATAGCCACTAAGAACTGGGAAGATCATTTAGCTATTCTACGAAGGGTGTTTCAGAGATTTCAAGAACATGGTGTTACAGCAAATCTGAAAAAGTCAAAATTTGGAAAAGGTGAGGTAAAGTTTTTAGGTCATGTGATTACACCTGAAGGGATTAAACCCGACCCGGAAAAGTTGTCTGCGATTAAGAATTTCCCTACACCGCTAACTAAGAGGCAACTAAGAGGATTTCTCGGTCTTTCGTCTTTCTTTCGACGATTTCTGTCTGGTCAAGTAATGAACAATCCCGCTTTGCACAATCTTCTCAAGAAAAGTACGCATTGGATTTGGACACCAGAGTGTCAGAAAGCTTTTCAGGCAATTAAAGATGGTCTTTTAAACAATAACATTCTCTGTCATCCACAAATGGACAAAGAATTTTGTATCACCTCAGACGCTTCGTTTGTTGGAATTGGATCTTGTTTGTTTCAGATTGAATTAGTAGACGAAACAGAGCAGATCAGAGTGATTAGTTTTGCGAGTAGGGTCTTAACAGAATGTGAAAAGTCCTATTCAGTTACTGAGCTGGAGGCACTTGCAGTTATTTGGGCCTTCAAGAGGTTTAATTATTACATTTTTGGCAGAAAGATAAAAGTATTTACGGACCATCAAGCACTTTCGTATCTTTTGACCTGTAAATTACAACATCCGCGCCTGTCCAGGTGGTGTTTATTTTTGCAAGAATACGACTTTGATATTGTGTATATAAAGGGCAAGGATAACATTATTGCAGACGCACTTTCTCGTTCACCAGAAGGTCTGCCTGAGACAAGTGAGTTGGTAGAACAGATGTCGAATTACAAAGTTCTTCTTAGGCAGGATCCCATTCATAGAAAATATTTCTTGGAACTGTGCAAGCAAATCCAGACACTACAGAGCACAGATCCTAAGTGGGGAAAAATAATCAGACTTCTTCAAGAAAATCCAAACCATAAGTTGTCCAAATTCTTCAAGATTCATAATCAGGTATTATTTCATCGTACCTCTGTGTCATCAGACAACTGGCTTGTTTGTATACCTAGCAGTTTTGTCGAACATCTTTTGTGGTATACCCACATTTCTTGGGGCCACTATGGTCCAGAGAAGTGTAAAAAGAAGATTGCTACTTACTGTTATGTGCCCAACCTACATCGTCGTATACACAAATTGCTAAAATTCTGTGTCATCTGCCAAAAGGCGAAAGCTCTGAATATTCCTACTTTAATTCCATTGAATCCGATCATCGCAGAAAGACCTAATCAGCTCATTAGCATTGACCTGGCTGGCCCTCTACCGATGGGTAGGGGAGGTGTCAAATACCTCGTTGCTGTTCTCGACAACTTCACAAAATACGTTCGAATGTATGTTATGAAGACATCTTGTGCTCCGCCTATTATACGCTGTCTTGAAAATGACTATTTCCCTCGATTCGGAGTCCCCGAATCTATACTTTCAGATAATGCATCCAACTTTACTTGCCGCAAATGGCGTGAGTTTTTGATCCAACACAATGTCAAGCAGATCTTAATATCACGTTTTAGGCCTCAGTCGAATTTGACTGAGCGGATCTTCAAGGAGTTTAACAGATTTGTTCGGACGTACATTCCAGACAAGCAAACACGTTGGGTTGATTTTGTGACACCTTTTGAGGAGATAGTTAATAATTTGCCACACACTTCCACAGGTTTTACTCCACACGAGCTGATATCTCGAAAGAAGGAACAGAATGAGTGGGTTGACCCTCTTCCCAAGATACCTAGCCCTGAGATAGATCTAGATGTCAAAATTCGAGAAGCTTTAAGTTCCATTACCACCAATGCTCAATTAAGGAAGAAAGTCTATGATAAAAAAAGTAAACAAAGTTGTAAATTACCATGTAGGTGAAAAGGTATTACTTAAGACTCATTTCAAGCCATCCTTAATATGTAAAAAAAATCGCAAGTGGCAACACATGTACCAAGGTCCTTACCTTATTTTAAGGAAACCGCACATAGGGAGTTATTTATTAACTGACCCAGCTACGGGGAGAGTAAAAGGCTTATTTCACCACCAAGACTTAAAGAAATTTTATAATGGTAGTGGTTAAATACTGTCGTGGAAATGAATTCTTGCTTACTGGAAATTCCCTTGTGTGAACTGTTAATGATAAGTATTGTGTTGAACAGCGCACTGACTACATGGTAACGGCTACTACATGTCATCTTTAAGTATTAAATTCTATGTATGGAAAAATTGTTTATAGTGATGAACATGAACTGATATTTCTTCAACAAGCTGAAGCAGGAAATTGAGGTTGCACCAAGAATTTCAATTTAATTTTAAGTTAGTATTAAGAAAAAAAAAGTGCTTGCGAGGTGATTGCCCGGAGCTAAATAAAATATGTAAAGGTGAGAAATGGAGGAGGATGCGTAAATAAGCACTTCTCTCAAGGTACAAGAATATTTATAGATTTATTTTTAGTAATGTAAGTACTTGAAGTTCTGTTGTAAAAGCCCAAATTACCTGCTTAAAAAAAAAGGTACATGTTCAAACAGTCCAGACAATGGACAGGAGTAGAAGAAATAGCTTAAAGTTCAGTTAAAGCGTGCTGTTAAATGGAAAAACAAGTGGTAACCCACATGTGTTCACGCAAGGAGACAATAAGCTGTAGTAAACTAAGTTAGGTGAAATACAGTACAAATAGAGGCAAACCATGAAGCATCAATAATGTAGCGTAAGTACTCCACGAGGCCACTAATTGCTATGAAAGTAAACTATTTCCCTGTGATCTGAGCCCAATGTAAAGAGTATATGAGGAATGTTAGCTGACGAATTGATTTCAGTAGAATCGAGGTATTAAATAACCACACAGCAAGCCCCCTGTATCTTAAATGAGTCCAAATAAAGATCTTCAGAAGATTTGTAGTGTAATCTAGCGACCATTCAATACCCTAATTGAAGGCTAATCTAAAGAACAAGCAATGCAGTGATATTTAAACTTAATATTGACTATAACCAGAGTAAGACGTAGAAGTAGCAAAGCATGCTGTAATGAATGAGGTTGAAATTTATATATGTGCCTATGTTTATTAAGATAATTTTATTTACATGCAGATTTTATTGGAAAAATGTCTCCTAAGACACTCCTCTTATGAAATCCATTTTCCTTGTGCCCGTTCCTTTTGATCCTGGTTCATTAACCCAGACCAAGGGTCGACTTGTAAAAGGCACGTGTGCTTCGAGGCAAAGCAGTGCTTATGAGAAATGAGACACGTAGCGTGATGAATTCGCTAGCTTTGGTAATGTTTGTTATGGACCGGTTGCGTAAACCCAGTGAACTGTCGGTAATTCCATTCATGCGAAAAATAGTAGACACACGTTACCCTATTTTTTTTTTAACAGAGAACGATTGCTGAGTACATGAAGCGAAGAGGGAGACCTGTTGTTATCCAGTCTGCCCTCAAATATAAAAAAAATTTGGCAAACACAAAGGAAAGCAAAAAAAAAAAAAAAAAAAAAAGATTCAGCGTTAAATGTGTACTCGTTAAGTAGTAGATATGCTGCGTGGCAGTAGAAAATGATCTTGGGTGCACTAAAGAATAAATGCAACGAGTGTTGCGAAATCTGTAGTTTTCATAATGAGGAGATGAGCACTTAAAAGAAAGTTTGAAAGAATATTTTTAGGTTCACTAGTGAAAGCAAATCTTGAGATATAAAGAGTCCATTCATAAAGCAGTTGTTCACTGGACTTAACAAAAGGAGTGACCATTAATTGTAAATATTAGCTCGTAAGTGATATTTTGTAAATAGTAGAATATAAGTCTTTCTATACCAGTGGAGGAAACGTGCAAAATTGATTGTTTTGTAAATGAACTCTATCGGCGAAGGAACTAAGCACGAATGCTGTGTGAAGATGCACACCAAAGTGCGACGTGCATAATAAAAATAACTGTTCACTGTATACTAGTGGTAGTGTTGTACTACAAGTGTAAAAAGAAGTCAAGGCTACGACAACAGGTGCAACGCAAAGTTCAGTGTTGTTCTAAGTGCAGCGACAGCTAAAACTCGCCGTCACTTACCTGTGAGCCTCATGGGAGGCAGTTGACCGAGAAGTATGGAGGCAGCTTCAGTGTCCGGCTCCTCCGATGGGAAACGCGCGCGAGGTGTTTGTATCGATGCACTCGTGTGATACGAAGTTCACAAAAAAAAAAAAAAAAAAAGAGCAATCGACGACCAGCAGCTCTGTTACAGCCTGAGCGCGAACGGATACTGAGTATTGGAGCTCACGCAACACTGTGCAGCCGCTGTGAGTGGCTGACGTGTGGGTGACGAAACAATCCAAACTTTAAACTGCTAACCGCCATGACTTCAATCGTACATACTGGAGGAAAGACATTTGCACACTTGTGTGACTACATTTTCATACGTAAATTAAGTAATTTTCTTGAGTTGAAGTTAAGATGAGTGAGAAGTAGATTGTTAGATTACTCAGGCCTTAAAGTGATTAATACCGGCACTCCTGAACACTGCTCAAAATGAATTATAATCCTGTCTCTTGATGGACAAAGAAAATGAATGTGCATTATAGGAAGACCCTAAACTCCAGACCAGTCCCGATCCTTAACAAATGTATCCAATAGGTTGTAAGTTATACTAATAATTTTCCACTTCTTCTGTTTCATATTGTAAATAATAACCCGGGAAGCCACTTGAATTCCTGGCACCACAGTGGAAAGGACAGATGTACTGCATGATGAACGCCGTAGACAGCTAACACAGAAAGTGAAAGCATCACGAAGTGTAGTGCTACGTTATTAAACTGTAATTGAACCACAAGGAGTCAACAGATGCTCGAACATTGTCCACTCTAGTTTAGTGAAAATAAGCACTCACTGTACTCGTGTATTAATTGTTAAGCTCAAGAGAAAGTAATTCCTGAATTCTATCCCCTGAAGTGCGAAATGAACGTTCACTTATTGTTATAAGCAAATATGGACCAAACTTAAATATGCACATAAATGTTAATCTTGGTATTATGGAATGAAGTGACTGATGAACAAAGAATGAAAAACTTTATTTTGAAAAATGATAAATATCTGATATATGTTTATAAATGTAATTTCAATTTATGTACTTTGTACGCCAGTAACATTATGTAAATGTCACACCAAAAATCACGAATATCTCATGAGGACATGAGGATCGAGGTAATCTTTCGGCATTCCCTCTCTCCTCATGGGAGGCAATGTGATATTCGCTATTTTTGGCTTAATTAAAACAGCAAATTCAGCCAGAAGGCAAATACTTGTTTATAAAGAATGATTAATATATAATAAGGCGTCGCATGGCGACGGTGGAATTTTCTAGATAATGTAATTCGTCGTCTTTGGGCGGCAATATAAACAGAAAAGTACGGATGGATATGCGATCCTTCACTATTTTGTTCGCTGGAGAACAAATGAAGCCTTGAGCGCTAAAAAGGACTTTTACTGTTTTTCTCGAGTAAGACGGACGCAGATTTGTGGCGGTCCGATCTAATTATTTTTACTAAATAAATAAAAACGTGTTCCGTCTAAGTTTTGAGTGAAGTGTAGGAAGAAGAACTGTGGTAACTTAACGTGACGAAGCACGAGCGACTCAAGAGGACAATGGCTATATAAAAGAGCGCTCAATGGACATGATATGGACATAAAAATCTACCGTCATTGTAGTATTAAGTTTAAGGTACGATATATGTTTTAGTTATAATAAATATTTGTTCTGGGAATACTGAATCATTTAGCAGTGCTCATTTATATTATCTCCTCAGTATTATTTTCATTTTAATTATGCATTTCGCTAATGTTACAGACTCCAAGATCAGCAGTCCAATGTGCGTGTTACATTGATAAAAAGATAACTGTTTTATCGTCTTCTTGCATCAGCTTTAATATTGAATTTCCCTTTTGTGTGATGTTACAGTTGTTTTTGCGCCCTTAAGAACTTTCTGGTCCCTTAGGAAATTGTTTTGTCATAACAATAACTTCACAACCGGGTATGATCGTATCTACGATCATGAAGTAATTAGAAAGACGATAACGCAACTTCTTAATCAATAGCACGCTAGTTGTGACTGCCTCAAGCCACGCGAAACTGCAAGTAAAAAACTATTCACATCTCATAGTGCAATATTTTCTGACAATGGTCAATCCATGATTCTTACGCCAATTGTGATTGATAAAACAGTTAGTTAAATCTCAATTTCCAACTGTCCATTGAATAACAACATCACTTCTATTTTGTAACGTCACAATACCAACGGACGCCGCCGCCCCAGTTTCTTGCCGTGTCTTCTTGTGATGTCGTGTGGGCGAGATGTTCATCTCCTTGAGTGAATGTATCAAGTTTATCTCCTGCTACTGGGCGGATCATGGAAGATGCTTTGCAATAAGTTCGAAAAGTACTGGCTGTACTTAGGGTTCTTCACACTAGCACAATGACGTTCGTTTAAATAGTTCCAAAAATCGATGAGTTCTATGACCAAATACATAGCGAATCGCGTGACTTCTGATCCTCGTGACAGCGTTCTGTTTCGTCCTCAGGCAATAAACAGCGTCCGGGTGGAGGAGAGTGAGGGAATCGACGTAAGAGGATGACATTTGTAAAAAGAGAGCCAAAATTTGACGCCCAAAATACCAGATCTCTTTCGCTGGCCCACAATGTAGCCAGTGTTCGTCTGTATTCTGGACGTTGCAGTTCACACATAAAGGCGAATCTGCAAGATGCATCCTATGAGTCTCTCTCGAGTAATTTGTTTTCTGTTCACCGGCAAGTATCAGGTCGATCATACACCTGAATCGAGCGTTATCACGTTGACAGTGCGCCATACTACATTCCGACGCATGGTAGGACTTGGCAGTTCGACGTCATTAGGCAACCAGCGGCGAAATAGACTGCGGTAGATGTCACTGGCAGTTGGTACGCGAGAGACGGGAAGAACGTCCTGCAGGTAGCTATACTCCAGATAAAACTTTCCAATGTAGGAAAGGGGCACCGGCATCTTAGTAAGCACCACCGGAGGGTCAAGGGATAGGGTATAGAGAGCCTCCATCAGTAGGCCTGCGACGCTGGTCGGGCATCGTCGCCAAAGCCTGAAGTGCATACTAACGTATAGAGATACTGCTCGACCATGAACACTAACAAGACCAAGTCGGCCCCATTCTTCAGGAAGACTGAGGGAGTCGTATCGAGCCTTAAATATCATTCCAGCACTGACAAAGGAATCAAATGCCACCATGACGCTCTGAGCTATATTTTTAGGCATTGGTAGTGTGTTTGCACAACATGCGGAATTCGTGATGCCTGATAGACTTTAACAAATTCGGTTCGATATTGAAGGTCCAATGCATGAAGACGATGATCCACAAGTGCACCACGGATGTGTCACAAGAGGTTCCGATAATTAATGGTTGTCATGTGTGAGATGTCGTCTGTGAAGTCGAGACCGAGACAGCGGATTTTATCGCACAGTCTCAATGGTGCAACACATGCAGGTGTCATCCCAGTGCCAATATTAAAAGCCATCAATTTATGTACATTTATACGGCTCCCTGAAGCTTCGCCATAAGTGGATAACCAGTCCAATGCTCTGTGCTGTGCACATCATGTTCATCACGAAGAGCTAATATCAGATCATCTGTATATGCAGTGTACCTAAAAACGAAGTCACCAAGAGACAAACCCATGAGGCAGTGTTGCAGCCTGCACAACAGAGGTTCTAATGCTAAAGCGTACAGTATTGTCGATAATGGGCATCCCTGTCTAACAAAGCAAAGAATTTTCAAGGTGTTCGGCAATCTACCGTTGACAAGCACTTTTGATGGTGCACCAGGTAGGAGATAGAGTACCACCTAAACGAAAGTGGCTGGGTAATGCATATTCTGAAGAACTACAATTACGTACATATGACTGACACGATCAAATGCTTCACTAAAGTCTATCACAGCCAGAGCTCCTGGTACACGACACACCTTACCAAGAGCAGTCAGGCCCTTGTAGCGGCATAGGGCAAGCGGATATTATTTGTCTCACCCATCAATCCCTGATCCACTCATAGGGTACAAGATGTCATACGCCGAATTCGAGCTGCCTGCAGACGTGTGAAGATTCTCATATCACAGTTCAACAAAGTTAATGGTTGGTAGTCGATAATATGTGAACCTCTGTGAAGTTTACAGATTGGGATAATGATACCTTCCACAAATGCAGCCAGAAGTTGCACCTCTGGCGTCATGAACTTTTGACGTATAGTAGTCCAATAGGGCACTAATAGTCTCTGGAACTTCCTACAAAACTCCAGGGGTAATCTATCCAGACCTGGTACTTATTGGATGCCCATTTTCCTATGGCATCCAACACTTTTTCTTCAGTCGCCGGTTCTAGCAGTTCGTGCTGGAGTTCCGGAGTAACCGTTGCATGCATCAAACCAGTGGCAGCAGTAATGATTTCTTGGTCAGATCTCTTCTCCATGTACAGGTGAGAATAATAGGTATATTATGCATTCTTATGTCTCTTTGTGTGACGTGACGGACGCCATCCTCTGTCGTCACCTCATGGAACAATGTCCTGTGTCTGGGCTTTCTTCTTGTGGCTATATGGTACATGCAGGGCCGTGTGTTGGTGATTCCAACCATTTGTTGTGGACGAATGTGGTCCCTTCCAGGTGTTGATGCATCAAATTCAAAATCTTCTTCTTTTTTTTCAATTGACAGTCATCTGGCGGTCCAGTGATGTGGGCATAACGGAACACTCCCTGAGGATGACGTAGTAGAACTCTGTAGTGCTGTGCCTCCATGCTGCAGCGTCCCTACTATATGTCTTCAAGGTGCATCAAAGGCTCGGCTTGCACAGTCCAGCTAGCACTGTAAAGCAGATGTATACGCTCCTCTTCATCGCAGGCAGGTACAGTCTCCATGTGTCTCTCACTGCCACTTGACATTCTGGTGAAGCCAGGTGAACAGTGTTAAATTTCCAAGGGCAGAGACTGAACCACAGTTGTTGGACTCAAAGCATGATGGTACAGATGTAAGCAGTGTGGTCTGTAAATGCTGCTGGCCACAGCTCAGCTGCCGTGACCACATCCCTGAGAGAGCGAGAGGTATATATCTCATCAATTCTGCTAGATGAATGTTCCGTAAAGTGCGTGAAACCCTATCAGCATAACTGATGTTCCAAGTATCTACCAAACCGAACGAGAATGACAGTGCCGAGTGCTGGGCATGGTGAATGCAGAGGAATTTGGTCCTTTGGAGATTGTGTACAATTAAAATCGCCCCAATTACCATGTCATCTAGCCTACCTTGGCATAATTGTGTTAATTCCTCAGTAAAGAACAGCAAACGTTCACGCCTCTTGCTGGTACTGGATGGTGTGTAAACATTGGAGAGGCGTATCCCTTGGATCATAAGCGCAATGCCCCTGGAATTTGGTAGGTGATGTATATTGGTGGCTATTAACCCTGCTTTGAGAAGTATTGTGCTGCTGCTGCCCATATCCAATGCATGTGATATGCATGTTGTGTATCCGGTGATGATGTGGAAACCAAGAACATATACTTCCTGCAATAAGATCACTTCAGTATCGGCCACATAAAGTGTGTTGCGTAGCAATGACAGCTTATCTCGTGACTGGATGGTATTGACATTAGTCATCGCGAATCAATATGACTGTCATTCACCCTCAAAGACAGTGGCAGTCAAAAGTGTATGCAGTGGCGATGGGTTTGGTCACTACCACTCCGCCCCGTCATCTATATTATTATGCGGTCCGCAGGAGATGGGGTGGATTGTGTAACATTCTGTATGTGATTTGCCCACCAAAGTGTCATCTTCCACATTGTCTGCCCACAAGTTGCAGGAAAGAGGCTGTCAGTGTGGTTCATTGGCTGCCAAAGAGGGCCTTGTTGTGATTCCTCGCAGTTGTGGTGGTGTTCCATCACTCTCTCCAAATCTGCATAGGTGTTCAGGAGAAGAAAAGTCCATAATCTCAGTTTTCCTAAAGAGTGAGCAGTGTTGGTCGACACCTTTGGAGCACAGGCATCCACAACAGTGTCAAAATCAGTACGATCATTTGTATCTCTCTGTAAGAGACAGTTGCCAGATGGCATCCATCAGTGTTTCTTGTGCTTGGTGGGGCGAACACTTCTTATGGACATGCATCTCCATGTCAGAATGTGAATGTAGACCTGACTCCTCTGCACTTTCAGAGAGGAAAGCTTGGGTCGGAACGACTCATGTGTCAACATCCATTCGCTCGTTGTGCGGTGGCAGCTGCTGTTTGGGCTTATCTGGTGACTCCATCTGCATAGAGCGGATGGTATGTGCCTCATCAATAATGTGTCTGTTTCTCTGCAGTAGTAACCTATTCTGATCCCCACTGCCCAACATTGCAGATGCCGCCACTTGTGTGCCAGACATCATAGGTGCTGTCACTTGTGCATAAGTAACTGGTAGAATCGATGGAGGAACATGTTGTCCCACTTCTCCTGATGGAATCTAGGTGATCCACTGCTGCAAACAATCAGAGCGAACATGGCCCTCTGTCCACATCCTGAGTATATGCGCAGTTGTCCATCGCACATGATAACTGCACAACAACCGGCAATGTTTAAGTATGAAGGAACATGCTTTGTCAGTTAGAGTTTGACCTGTCTTACTCCGTTGAGTTTGGGTTATGTTTTAAAAGTCTGCCACTTCTCAGCCACGTGGCTGATGACAGTCCTGTATAGCTTAACAGTGGAGATAACGGACTCAGCAGGTAACTCAATAGGTATCTCGAATACCTGAAGGGTTCTCATGCCTAGACCTACATGTTCAATGGTAACAGTGCCAATATGTCCATCTGAGTGCCTAAACTGTGATTTGCTGGCAGTGCTGGTGACCACCTTCATGCACGCTTCTTCATTAATCATCTTAACATTGACTACACTGGTCATGATCAAAAACTGAATACCAGTTATGTCCTGTGGGTCTAGATGTAGTTCATCATACAAGAAGTTTTCTATTTCATATACTTGCGGTCTTGGATATTCGGCTTGGAACATATTCTTGATAGTGTACTTCCTAAATGAGTTTGCCATGTTACTGCAGTCAGCTCAAATATGCCACTAAACCAGCGGGGTGGCAAGCACACATCCTTGCGCTGACAGCCAGCTGTTAATCATGGTGCCATCACTCATTTAACTTGCTCTATATTGCACTTCTTTTACTTGGAACATTCACTGTTTATACACTCCTGGAAATGGAAAAAAGAACACATTGACACCGGTGTGTCAGACCCACCATACTTGCTCCGGACACTGCGAGAGGGCTGTACAAGCAATGATCACACGCACGGCACAGCGGACACACCAGGAACCGCGGTGTTGGCCGTCGAATGGCGCTAGCTGCGCAGCATTTGTGCACCGCCGCCGTCAGTGTCAGCCAGTTTGCCGTGGCATACGGAGCTCCATCGCAGTCTTTATTACTGGTAGCATGCCGCGACAGTGTGGACGTGAACTGTATGTGCAGTTGACTGACTTTGAGCGAGGGCGTATAGTGGGCATGCGGGAGGCCGGGTGGACGTACCGCCGAATTGCTCAACACGTGGGGCGTGAGGTCTCCACAGTACATCGATGTTGTCGCCAGTGGTCGGCGGAAGGTGCACGTGCCCGTCGACCTGGGACCGGACCGCAGCGACGCACGGATGCACGCCAAGACCGTAGGATCCTACGCAGTGCCGTAGGGGACCGCACCGCCACTTCCCAGCAAATTAGGGACACTGTTGCTCCTGGGGTATCGGCGAGGACCATTCGCAACCGTCTCCATGAAGCTGGGCTACGGTCCCGCACACCGTTAGGCCGTCTTCCGCTCACGCCCCAACATCGTGCAGCCCGCCTCCAGTGGCGTCGCGACAGGCGTGAATGGAGGGACGAATGGAGACGTGTCGTCTTCAGCGATGAGAGTCGCTTCTGCCTTGGTGCCAATGATGGTCGTATGCGTGTTTGGCGCCGTGCAGGTGAGCGCCACAATCAGGACTGCATATGACCGAGGCACACAGGGCCAACACCCGGCATCATGGTGTGGGGAGCGATCTCCTACACTGGCCGTACACCACTGGTGATCGTCGAGGGGACACTGAATAGTGCACGGTACATCCAAACCGTCATCGAACCCATCGTTCTACCATTCCTAGACCGGCAAGGGAACTTGCTGTTCCAACAGGACAATGCACGTCCGCATGTATCCCGTGCCACCCAACGTGCTCTAGAAGGTGTAAGTCAACTACCCTGGCCAGCAAGATCTCCGGATCTGTCCCCCATTGAGCATGTTTGGGACTGGATGAAGCGTCGTCTCACGCGGTCTGCACGTCCAGCACGAACGCTGGTCCAACTGAGGCGCCAGGTGGAAATGGCATGGCAAGCCGTTCCACAGGACTACATCCAGCATCTCTACGATTGTCTCCATGGGAGAATAGCAGCCTGCATTGCTGCGAAAGGTGGATATACACTGTACTAGTGCCGACATTGTGCATGCTCTGTTGCCTGTGTCTATGTGCCTGTGGTTCTGTCAGTGTGATCATGTGATGTATCTGACCCCAGGAATGTGTCAATAAAGTTTCCCCTTCCTGGGACAATGAATTCACGGTGTTCTTATTTCAATTTCCAGGAGTGTATTTTGCTTTTTATTTTTTCACAGTTCAGTACAACTTCTTCCTGTTCTCATGCTTGATCTGTGTTCAGTTTTTGATGGACTGTCCACTGGACCCTCTTACCATAAATCAGAGGGTGGGATGTAATGGAGAGTTTCCCTTGTCAGCGCCTCAAATGGATTACTGTATGATAAAAATCATAACTTAATATACTATAACTCATGCAGAAACACACAAAATAGGTTTACTGTCAGTACAACTTTAACGTATACTGACATCCGATCCAATTTTACTACAGTATGTAGCGAGTGAATGAGCATATCTATGTGTCATACCTCCAAGCATCCCATCCCGAAGGACAGAGGTGCAGAGAAGACAATGGTGGTTGAAGAGAAAGACAACAAACTAAGTGAGAAAGAGACAGAAGTGATGGGAAAGAAAACAGCTGGGACAAAGACAATGGCATTGGGACAAGAGACAGGGAAAGTGGCAGAGGAGGAGACAGTGCTAAGGACGATCAAGAGAAAGGTATGGTGACAGTGACATTCAGAGAGACAGACAGGAGAAAGTACAAATGGGAGAAAGAGGAGACAGTGGGAGACAGACATACACAAACAGGTTGTAGGTTGTGTTCCAAAGATGAACAGCAGAGAGACGGAAGTGATGACATTTTCTGAAGGACCTGACCATCATTTTTCAGGACAATGCTCAAGCACGTACAGTGCAAGCTGTTACTGATTTGTTTGACTGATGGGGCTGCTAAGTGCTATACCACCTACTGCATTCCCCTGACATAAACCGTCGTGAGTTCAACTCGACTTCGAAACTGAAGGGAACACTTCATGGCGTTCACTTCAGAACTGCTACAGATTCATTGGGCAATAGACCGCACTGCTCGAACTGTCAACACAACTGGCACCGCTAAGAATATCCTATGGTTTCCACATCGCTGGCAACAGGTTATACACAGTGCTGGTGACTGCTTTGAAAGTCAGTAAAACTTTGAAACAAGTATCTATTTTGTATGAGCTGTAAATAAATAGTTACCAATATTAAAGTTCTAACCCTTGTATATATTTAAATATATATTACAAATATTAGCCTATGTTTGTCTGAATGTTTATTAGAGTATTGTGTAAAATTTGAAGTAAACTGGTAAATAACTTTTCAAGATTTTTGGTAACAATGACCAACATCTTGTAGTAGGGACTATGACGGTTAAATTTAGCACAGGAACTCATGCCTAGAAACTTATGGTTTTCCTGCTACATGCAAAATACCACAACACATGTTCAAATCTCCTGCATTCTTGATGCAATTGACTAAGGTATTATGTACATCATTCACCTGATTTTCCATGCCCATTACAGGTTTGTTCACATGCGATTCAGTTGAGTTTGTGTGTGTCACATGAAATCCACGAATTACAAGTCCCCTGTGGCATCCCAGGAAGATCTATTGGTATGTGTCAAGGCTGCAGTCACCACAATGAGCCCTAATTGTAAGAGGAAGCAGACAACAAGCAGCAGGATTCAGAAAGCAATGTGTGTTGTGGTATTCTGTGTGTAGTGGAAAAACAGTGTTTTTCCAGACATGTGTTCCAATGTTAAACTTAACTGTCTTTGAGTCCTCAAAGCCTTTGAAGTGGATTTAGTTACACCCTGAATAGTTTTATAGATTATAAGCAGCTGCATTCTTATCTCAATCGCTGCACTACACATGTAAGCAGATTCCAGCACAGCGAACAACCAACTCCAAACAAAAATGTCATTTATGGAAATGATTAAATTCATTTAGTACCTTCTACCAACATGATCACTTGACTAGAATAGAAATGAGGCACTGAGAACCATACAGGCCATCATCTTCGATCCCACATTTAACTGAATATCAAAGAAACCAGCGTGACAGCTTTTCGTGAATGTTCGTATATACACTGTGGGCCTACAGCACAGATAAATCTGATCCACCTTAAGATCAACAGATATCAGAAGCATGAATAAATGCTACGGTCTCACAATTGATGATGATGTACTTTATAGTTCTCAGTGGCTCAAATGGATTACTGAATGATAAAATCCAAAACTTAATATATTACGAGGTGCAGCTAGAAAAAAACCGGACTGATGCTGGAAAAAACATTTATTTACAATTATTTACAATTTCATGTTATCTCCTTCAATGTACTCTCCTCCTCGGTCTCTACACCGCTCCATACGAATTTTCCAGTGTTCATAGCAATGCTGCAGATCATTTTCGGTAAGTCCATACATTACTTCCGTCGCTTTTTCTTTTACTGCTTCAACAGTCTCAAATCTAGTTCCTTTCAAAGCTGACTTGACTTTAGGGAAAAGAAAAAAGTCACAGGGGGCCAAATCAGGTGAGTAGGGTGGATGATCTAAGATGGGAATGTTGTGTTTTGCCAAAAACGTCTTCACTGACAACGCACTGTGAGCTGGGGCATTGTCTTGGTGAAGGATCCATGACTTTTTTCTCCACAAATCGTTCCGTTTTCTCCGTACTCGCTCACGTAGGGTAGCCAGGACGCTAATGTAGTAATGCTGATTCACTGTTTGTCCCTCTGGTACCCAATCAATGTGCACAATCCCTTTGATGTCAAAAAAAAACAATCATCATTGCCTTGAATTTCGATTTTGACATTCGTGATTTTTTTTTGTCGTGGAGAACCAGGAGTTTTCTAATGCATCGATTGGCGTTTAGTTTCGGGACCGTAAGTAAAAAACCACGATTCATCGCAAGTAATAACATTTTGTAAGAAGGTGGGATCACTTTCAATGTTTTCCAGGATGTCAGAACAAATCATTCTTCAGCGTTCCTTCTGTTCAATTGTGAGACACTTTGGAACCATTTTTGAACACACTTTGTTCATGTTGAAACTTTCATGAAGAATCTGCCTAACACTTTCCTTGTCAACTCCTGTTAACTCAGACACTGCTCTGATTGTTAAACGGCGATCTTGTCAAACAAGTTTACCGATTTTTTCAATGTTTGCATCAGTTTTTGCTGATAATGGTCTGCCAGTGCGAGTGTCATCACTGGTGTCTTCGCGGCCATCTTTAAATCGTTTAAACCACTCAAACACTTGTGTTCGCGATAAACAATCATTGCCGTACACTTGTTGTAACATTACAAACGTTTCACTTGCAGATTTTCCTAGTTTGAAACAAAATTTGATGTTAACACGCTGTTCTTTCTGTACACTCAACATTTTCCGACGCACAGACAAAACGTCAACTACTTAAAACAGACGCCACGGGCAGACTGAGTGCAGGAGGCAGATGAAACTCGAGCAGTAGGTGGAGCGAGAGTCACGTGACAGGCCACGCGACTTTCAGCCTTATTGCATTCGTTTTATTGTTTCACCAGTACTAGTCCGGTTTTTTTCTAGCCACACCTCGTATATCTCATTCATAACCCCATAAAATAGGTTTTTCTGTTAATATAACTATAAGATCTATTGATGTGTGATCTAATTTAACTATATAGTGAACTGGCACATCTGAGGAGTGTGCTACTGTCTTGCAGGATTTATGCAAAGTGAACGGGGAAAGATGTCTGCTGCATTGAGGTACCACTTCGTGGCATTGATGTAAGCTTGTAGTTGAGTGGTGCACACCATGAATCACGCACATTGTTCATCAAATCTGTATGTATTTGGCCTGTAAGGCAATTATGTTATGCCACTTGCATATGTGCAAAATTTCCTTAAAACGCACAGCTGAAGGTGTGGCGCGCGACCTTGATACCAAGTTTCACGGAGTCTAGAAACAGCATGCAAAGAAAAATGATCAGTTACTCCAAGAGTGTCAAAAACTAGGGTGTTCACATGCTCTTGCACTCTTACACAACAGCTGCTGCTGCCCACAGGTAATAGCCAAAAGGTGTAAGGTCTGGAGACAGTGGTGGGTACTCCTCTTTGACCCATCCATCATCCAGGTAGATTTTCCTCCAAGTAGGCTCTGACATCCCTGTGGTAGTGAGGTAGGGTGCCACCTTGTTGTAAGTAAAATCTGTAATTTCCAAACCTCTTGGATAGCAGGTAAAATCGATCTTTGCAGCATATGAAGATACGCCTCACCAGTTATGGTACCTTCAAAGAGGAATGGGCCAATCAAACTGTGCGATGACAAACCACACCACACATTAACTCCCAGGGGATTAACATGTTTGTCTACATGAACATGATCTTCAGGAGCCCAGTACACACAACTGTGCCAGTTTACAGTACCATTTAGTTTAAATTGCACCACATCAGACCAGATAACCATCCTGCAAACTGTTCATCCTTGCAAAACACGTCTTAAAACCACTCGCAGTACTCCATCTATCGATCCAGATCATCATCATTCATAGCGTGCAGTGATCTTGGAACGTACACTTTCCACTTAGTGGTCTTCAGAATTCTTTGTATGCTTGATTAGCTTATCCTGCTTTCATGTGCACCCTGCGTCACAGATATTTGAGGTGACCTAGTAAAATGTTGCAACACAGCAGCACTGGCAGCTGGAATTGATGGTGTTTTTGGTCAGCCAGACCTTTGCTTAGGCACATCCTGAACAATATCATCATCTTCAAATTTATCCTCAATATGATAAATTGTTGTACGTGTTGGTGGTTGAGTTCCATACATATTATGCCACTGCTGTTGTACCTTCATCATGTTTTCATACTTCCAGTACTATTTCAATACAGCCTTGCACTGCTCAAATGACAATCTCACTTCATTCATTACTGTACTGTCATCTGCTGGAAAGCCCATGCCAAGATCTGTTGAGAAAACAATGGACTAAGCTACCATGTAAAATTGCAACAATATGTCGAATTTGTTCCAAGTATATTAGCTATCAAAGAGTGTCCACATTTTTCTGGACCCCTCTGTGTAGCGATATGCGTTTATAAAGATAGCAGTAATATCGCGTACACAAGGTATAAAAGGACAGTGCATTGGCGGAACTCTCATTTGTACTCAAGTAATTCATGTGAAAAGGTTTCCAATGTGATTATGGCTGCACGACAGGAATTAACAGACTTTGAATGCAGAATGGTAGTTGGAGCTAGATGCATGGGACATTTCATTTTTGAAATCATTGGGGAATCCAATATTCTGTGATCCATAATTTCAAGAGAATGCCACGAACACCAAATTTCGGGTGTTACCTCTCATCACACAAAGCAATGGCCAATGGCTTTCACTTAACGACTGAGAACAGTGGGGTTTGCATAGAGTTGACAGTACTAACAGACAAGCAACACTGCATTAAATAGTCAAAGAAATCAATGTGGGACGTACAACAAACATATCTATTAGGACAGTGCTGCAAAATTTGGCGTTAATGGACTACGGCAGCAGACAACCGATGTGAAGTGCCTTTGCTAACAACACGACATCACCTACAGCACCTCTCCCGGGCTCATTACCATAGATGACTGGAAAACCATGGCCTGTTCAGATGAGTCCTTATTTCAGTTGATAAGAGCTGGTGGTAAAGTTTGAGTGTGGCACAGACCCCATGAAGCCATGGACCCAAGTTGACAACAAGGCAATGTGTAAGCTAGTGGTGACTCCATAAGGGTGCGGGCTATGTTAATATCAAATGGACTGAGTCCTCTGGTCCACCTGAACCAATCATTGACTGGAAATGGTTATGTTCTGACTACATGGAGACCATTCACAGCCACTAACAGATTTCATGTTCCCAAACAATGATGACTCATGTCATCAGGCCACAACTGTTTGCAACTGGTTTGAAGAACATTCTGATAGTTCGAGCAAATGATTAGTCCACCCAGACTGACAACATGAATCCCATTGAACACTTATGGGACTTATGGGACATAATTAAAAGGTGAGTTTGTGAACAAAATCCTGCACTGGCAACAATTTTGCAATTACAAATGGGTATAGAAGCAGCATGGCTCAGTATTTCTGCAGGGGACTTCCAGTAATTTGTCGAGTCCATGCCATGTTGAGTTGCTGCAATATTCCACATGAGAGGAGATCTGGCACAATACTAGGAATTATCCCATTACTTTTGTCACGTCAGTGTATGTCCTAGTCAGGAATGAACAAAACAGTTCTGTTTACCATAACTCAAATGACCCAAGACAACGACAATTATTAGCAGAAAAAGAGCATACTCAAAACATAAATCTTCTGTAGCTCTAAGAATAAACAGAACATAGAAAATACACTAGAAAAACAGTGCCACTGGCAGCTGATGCGAAAACAATTTTTGAGAGCGCAGAGTTTACAGAAACACATGGCACAACATATGCGCATCATTCTGGACAAACAGCATTGACAGTGTGGTCACTACAATAGCCCCCTTGGTGGAAGCAGAGCACCATCCAAGTAACATGGTGGGAAACAGATGTGTCAACCAGACACCATGGTGCAATGGCCCCTGCTGATGACATTGAGGGTGGTACTGCTGTAGTTGCTGAAGCAGGTGCTGGCTGAGGCTGCACCTGTGGAGTCTCAGCAGGTGGTGGCCTACAGAAAACATAATCCTGTTTGACTGTGATAGAGACTGTAGTGTGCCTCCCACTCACTGGAATGTCTAGCTTTTAAGGGCTCAGTGCCATCCAGCGTATGGCAGTTGAAGGGCTAGTTTGACACCATCAGTACGCAGCATGACATATGAACATGCACCCAGTTTGCTGTGGACGTAGATGGAAGCTGTTCATTGTGAAGATCAGATCCATGACACGTGATCTCTCAGGTGTCCTATTAAGGTAGCTGGATCAAGCAGAAAAGTCATGTCCATAAATTAGCTGATTAGTCGCAATGTCTCCTCATATACCAATTATGCAGAGGTGGCATCCAGATTGGTTTTTTAGGCATTTTGCAGTCCAATTAAAACCATCAAAAGTGTATCTGTACACCTGGTTACAGGGCACATCAGCACTACTTTTGAAGAAGGTGTTCAAAATGATCATATGTGTGTGAATTTCTAAGGGACCAAACTGCTGAAGTCATTGGTCTCTAGACTTACACACTACTTAAACTAACTTATGCTAAGAACAACACACACACCCATGCTTGAGGGAGGACTTGAACCCCCGGCGGGAGGGGCCGCGCAATCGAAAGAAGATACCAACACTTAATCATCCTATTGCTGACCAGTTGGTAACTCATTGTTTTATGTGGATGGTGCCACAATAGATTGTAAACTCATCAGATAGACCCGATTCGAACTGTTTTCTGCGATCTGTCATGACATGGAGTGAGCAACTGAATCGTGACACCCAGTCGAGCATGAAGTAGTAAGCCAAAGTTTCCGCCAGATGTTCTCCACAGGTGTTGCTTCTGGCCATTGCATTAAACAGTCAGTCATGGTTAGCAAGTAACATCGAGCATTTGAAGGAAGCAGAGGTCCCACAATGTCTTTGTGGAGATGTGTGAAACAAACATTAGTGTCTAGGAAGTCAACAACTGGCGTGTGAACATGACAGCCAACCTTGTTGAGCTGGCACCGGATGCTGCATTTTGTCCACTTGTGGCAAACTTTCTTCATTCACAGCCACATGAAGCTATCTGAGATTAGGTCAACTATGGTCACGTGCCAGGATAACACAGGTTTTACAATGTCACAAAATAGTTTCAAGTCAGTTCCTGGAACAGTAATCAATCATAGATCCAATGAAGACATTGCTTATTGCAACAGATCTTGTAATTCTCAGTCCATTAGTTGTGCTTCAGCAAGCTCAGCACAGTTGATGGCAGAAACATTGCTAACATGGGAGAGGCTGTTGGTGTCTATGTTCTCGATCCCAGATACACACATCAAAAAAAGTTTTGCATCACCCTGGTTCCCAAAACTCCTGAAGATAGACATTGACTGTATCACAGACACATTACCTTTGACTGTTCAGAGATGTCACTAAACCAGCCCAAAGATGTAAACAACCATGCATAAGCAGTGCCCATTAGACAGAGGGTGTCCAACAGCCGATCAGTTCCAGTCATTCTACCAGGAAGGTGGTACACAGCTCATGTTGTCTGTAGTTGAGCCATACCTAAATGGTCAATACCACAATTTGATCATGTCCACATTGTTACTTTGTGCCAGGAAGGGCTCTCAACAAGGGAAGTGTCCAAAGCAATGTTGTTCAGACATGGAGGAGATACAGACAGATAGGAACTGTTGATGACATGCCTCACTGAGGCCGCCTAAGGACTACTACTGCAGTGGATGACCACTACATATGGATTATGGCTCAGAGGAACCCTGACAACAATGCCACCATGTTGAACAATGCGTTTCATGCAGCCACAGGATGTCATATTGCAACTCAAACTGTGCGCAATAGGCTGCCTGATGTGCAACTTCACTCCTGACGTTTGTGGTGAGGTCCATCAGTCCAATCATGACACCATGCAGTGTGGTACAGCTGGACCCAGTAACATGCCAAATGAACCACTCAGTATTGGCATCATGTTCTCTTCACTGATGAGTGTCACATATGCCTTCAACCATACAATAATTGGATACGTGTTTGGAGGTAACCCGGTCAGGCTGAATGCTTTAGACACATTGTCCAGCGAGTACAGCAAGGTGGAGGTTCCCTGATGTTTTGGGGTGGCATTATGTGGGGCCGACGTAGGCCGCTGGTAGTCATGGAAGACGCCGCAATGGCTGCCATTCTCCAACCAATAGTGCAACTGGTGAGACATTCATCTTCATGGACAACAATTTGCGCCCCCATCATGCACATCTTGTGAATTACTTCCTTCAGGATAACGATATCGCTCGACTAGAGTGGCCAGCATGTTCTCCAGACGTGAACCCTATCGACCATGCCTGAGATAGATTGAAAAGGGCTGTTTATGGATGACGTGATCCATCTACCACTCTGAGGGATCTACGCCGAATCGCCTTTGAGGAGTGGGACAATCTGGACAACAGTGCCTTGATGAACTTGTGGATAGTATGCCACAATGAATACAGGCATGCATCAATGGAAGAGGATGTGCTACTGGGTATTAGAGGTACTGGTGTGTACAGCAGTCTGGGCCACCACCTCTGAAGGTCTCGCTGTATGGTGGTACAACATGCAATGTGTGATTTTCATGAACAATAAAAAGGGCAGAAATGATGTTCATGTTGATCTCTATTCCAGTTTTCTGTACAGGTTCTGGAACTCTCGAAACTGAGATGATGAAAAACTTTTTTTTATGTGTGTATATGGTAAATACTGGTGCTGAATTGCACAATGTTCATCATCTGTTTGTGTCATCTGGATGAACAATTGAGGTTGTTCTGGCTGAAGGTGCAAAGTAGGTCTCATGGTCCATAAAGATAATAAAATTCCACACTTCTAGCATGAGACAGGAGTACTTAGTCACCTCATACATTGTCAGCAACTCAGGTTCATACACACTCCTGTTTTGTTCTTATGTCCACAGTATATGCAAGAAAGAGGCCACAGGTTGCAACATGCTATTGTTGCGACACTGCATCACTGTGCCCACCACCATCTGGCTTGCATCCACTACCAATGCAGCATCTGTCATTCCTTGCTTGGCCTTCTTGAACACAGCAGTCACGTGGTCTGTCCATGAAATTGCTGTGTTACCTTTGCAGTTAGGACCTGCGAGCACAGCTGCTAAAGTTTCTTGTATTTCTGCCAGACGTAGCAGGTGCTGGCAGTAAAAATGCAGCATTCTGAGAAAACGCTGTAATTCTTTGATGGTGGTTGGCTGAGAGATCTGGAGGATGGCTTCCACTTTGTGAGGTAGTGGCAAGGAGCCTGACAGAGAAATTTGGTAGACAAGGAATTCCAATTGGGGATGACCGAAGATATGTTCTGCCATGTTCAATATTATGCCTTACTTATCTAGCCATCTAAGAGTGTTGGCGATGCTCCTCTGGTGGATCTTAAAATACCAGTATGTCACCTAAATAGGCAAAATGAAAGGGCAGGTCTTGTAACACAAAATCGATGAACTTTTGTCAAGTTTGCATATTGCTCTGGACACCAAATATTGAACTTGTTCTTGAATATGCTAAAAAAGGTTATTATGGCCATCTTCAGAATATCTTCTTGAGGAAAGTGTATGCCTTGGCACAGTGTGTACTGTACAGGAAGGTGCCACTCAATGCATAGCTGTGGTCACAGAGTAATGATACTGGGTATTGGTCTGGCACTGTACGGGCACTGTACGAGCACTGTTTATCCAATGTACATAGTGCACTTCTTTGGAACCAAATGCAGAACCAAAGACCAGGCACTGTTAGGTGCACACTTGATGTTTTCATGTATCATGCAGTCAAATTCTGCCTTGGCTATTGCCAGTCAGTCCATAGCCATAGCCACAAGATATTGGTAGTCTTCAGTGGTCTTGATGCAATGTATGGCATTGTGTCTTACTTCCTTGGACGTGCTGGAAGGCCTTCTCAGAGTTGGAAAATCACAGAGTAACACAGCGTACTTGCTGTCTGCAACTTCAGTGAGCTTGGCAGAGTAAATGGCTGTATTGTGTTGGAATCCTGAGGTCATCAGTGTTGTGGTCTTGTCAACCAGTTGCTTATTGCTATGTAAAGCAGTAGGTTGTAGTATGAAAGCAAAAAGCAAGTCTGCTTCTATAGTCAGCTCTGTGATGACCATAATTATAAAATACCAAACATATGCTTGGCTTAAATCCAAATTCAATTCAGACCACAGTAGTCAGGCAGGATGACGCTGGCTGCCTACAGCAGTGAATAATGGTGTGTGGCCACATGCACAGATCGGACCCTGTGTCCCCACTGATCTGCTGGGTCAACAGGTCCACTTTAGCCATCGACAAGTGGTACGTACTAGGAGATGAAGCAGCTTGCACAGGATAGAGTAGCAGGGAGAGCTGCATCAAACCAGTCTCAGGACTGAAGACCACAACAACAATGTGGTACGTGCTTGCACACTGCATTTACCACACTGATAAGCATCGGAGATACAGCTTCTTGTACTTTATCTGCCAGGTCCACCACCACATCCAAAGACACATTCAACTGGGGTGCTATTATTGGCTTGATGGTAGGCAGCATTGGCTACTCCAAATAGTTCGTAGCAGGCTGCCTGGAACCATACCAGCATTGATCTTACTTCGCAGGTGCCTTGACTACTGTGATGATTTAAGGTCCCTTGCATCCCCTTGTATTAAAACCTTATGGAGGTGTTCTTCTTCTGAAGCAAACACTCTTCTGAATAACTCTGCATTCAGTCAGTCGATTGAATAATAGGGTGTCAGAACTAATTTCTGGGCCCCCTGGAGGTGAATCCAGGGTTGTCCGTTCTGTAGACTCTGCGAACATCTTCATTCTCTGGCCCCCTGGTGAAGCATCTCCTAGGCAAGAATGCTCGGGCTGGGGTGGAGGGTGGGATGGGTAATTTGTCTCTGGGGTGTCATCTTCTCTTCTTTGGTTCTGACATTCCTAGTTCGCTCTTTTCCTATACCCTGTTTGGTTAGTGAATATTAACACTGTGATCAATTGTTTATAAGAATATTTTCAAGTTGTGAAGGTAATGGTTCATAGTTCGAAGTAATACCTCGAAAGCATATTTCACATGGGAAGGTATAAAGCATATTACTGTTTCTAAGGACTATCTGAAATTTAACCCATCTGAACATATAATGAAGGAGACTGGGAGGTTGTGTCATACCTACTGTTCTACAGGACATACTACCTGGTCTCCGACAATACCAGAATTTCAAGAAATACTAAATGAGTTACCTCACCCAGTCCACACCACACACTGTTATGCCCCCAGGGCTCCTCTCATGATGCTGCACAGCCCTCAAATTACAGTATCAAGCATACAGCCGACCAGCTTCATTGTTTCTGAGTTGCTCATTCTCAGGTGCTCTGCCCTTTGTGAAGGCCACTTATGCCAGTGAATTTCCCCGTCTGTGGCCCATATCGTTACTAGAATGATTTCCCATCCATATTGCTCTGCTTGTACAGGGTGTCCCAGGAAGATTGGTATATATTCAGGGACCAGACAGGAATGATCATTCAAAGCAAAAAAGTCTAAACATGACCTCTAAAATTCGTACCTGAAGAGCTATGAGCACTTGTTTTGTAGACGAGATGTGTCTCACATTAGTAAAGATGAACAAGTGCTCATAGCTCTTAAGGCATGCATTTTAGAGCCCATGTTTACTAAACAGTTTTGTGTTGTTTTAGTCCATACTACCTCGTTCGAAAATATGGAAAGCATAGAGTTTACAGTGGAAGAGATTTGCTTCACAGTATCAAAGATGAAGAAATACTTATAGATCTTATGGCATGGATTTGAGAGTCTTGTTTAGTAGGCTCTTTGCTATGAATGATCACGTCTGTTATATTCCTAGTTATTGACCATTTCTCCTGGGACACCCTGTATACTTTCCTTACCATGTCACATGTCCACAACATTACTAGGCAGCATTCAGTCACCTGGTGGGCAAAACTCATTAATTGTTTGCCTTGGGGACACCCAGAATCCAGTTGTCAAACATGCTGATGTCCACATCGAAACTGGAATGAGTGACTGTGGTGGCAACAATAATTACCAAAGTACAAAAGACAACTAAAACTAGCAGAGATGTAAATATGTTCAGTAAACCAGATAAAAAGTTAGCAGTGTCATGTCTCAATGAGAGACTTGAAATTTTCAGCACAGGGCAGGAGCATGTAGAGAAACTATTCCTCAAGTTTAAAATAATAGCTTACCATGCACTGGATAGATATGTGCTCAATAGAACTGTTCATAATGGGAGGGACCCTCCTTGGTATACAGTCACTCTAAACAAACTCCTAAAGATACAGAGATTACTGCATAATAGGTGTAAAACAGAGCATGGGGCTGCAGATAGAAAGACGCTGAATGAAACACATTTGACCATCAAGGGAGCTACGTGTAAAGCCTTCACTAACCACCACAGCAGAATACTGTCAAATGATCTTTTACAAAACCCAAAGAAATTCTGGTAATATGTAAAGGCTGTTAGTGGCACCAAAGTTAGTGTCCAGTCTCTTGAGAAGGAGACAGGAACTGAAGTTGAGGCTAGCATCGCAAAAGCTGAAACCCTTAACTGTTTTTGAATGTTCCTTTACAAAGGAAAACCCAGGAGTATTGCTCCAATTTAATTGTTGTACCACTGAAAAGGTAACTGAAATAAATATTAGCATCAATGGTGTTGAGAAACAGCTGAAATAGTTAAAAATGAACAATGCTTCAGAGCATGATAGAATCCCTGTCAGATTCTATACTGAATTTGCAGCTCAGTTGCCCCTCTTCTACCTATAATCTATTGTAGATCCCCTGAACAACAAGCCCTGACCAGTTCTTGCAAAAAAAGCGCAGGTCACACATATAGAAGAAGGGTTGCAGAAGTGTTCCACAAAACTACCTCCCAATATCCCTGACATCGATGTGTTTTAGAATCTTAGAGCATACACTGAGCTCAAACATAATGAGGTATCTTTAACAGAGGTACCTTTAACAGAATGACCTCCTCAATGCCAACAGCATCGATTCCAAAAACATTGATCATAAGAAACCCAACTTGCACTTTTCTCACATGATGTACTGAAAGTTTTGTATCAAGGCAGTCAGGTAGATGCAGTATTTCTTGATTCCGAAAAAGCATTTGACTCCGTACCATATGTACACTTATTGTCAAAAGTGTGATCACATGGGTATCATGAGAAACTTGTGACTGGATGGAGGACTTTTTGATAGGGAGGACACAGTATGTTATCTAGGATGGAGAATCATCAGACGTAGAAGTAACTTCAAATGTTCCCCAGGGAAGTGTGTTGAGACCTTTGTTGTCCATGTTATATATGAATGACCTTGCAGACAATATTATTAGTAACCTCAGACTTTTTTCAGATGAAGCAACAACCTACAATGAAGTACTGTCTGAAAGAAGATGATCAGTGGGATCTTCATAAGATTTCAAAATGGTTGGCAACATCCTTTAAATGTTCAAAAATGTAAAATTGTGAACTTCACAAAAAGAAAAAAAAAAGTGGTATCCTATGACCATAATATCAATGAGTCACAATTGGAATGAGCCAACTCATACAAATACCTAGGGTGTAACACTTTGTAGGGATATGAAAAGAAATGATCATGTAGGTTCAGTTGTGGGTAAAGCAGGTGATACACTTCAGTTTATTGGTAGAATATTGGGGAAGTTCAATCCATCTACAAAGGAGATTGCTTACAAATTACTTATGTGACCAATTGGTCAAGTGTGTGGAACCCCTACCACATAGGATTAACAAGGGTACTGAACGTATACAGAGAAGGGTAGCACGAATGATCACAGGTTTGTTTGATTCATGGGACAATGTCACCGAGATACTGAAGAAAGTGAACTGGCAGACTTTTGAAGATAGATATAAACTACGCTGAGAAAGTCTGCTAATAAAATTTTAAAAACCGGCTTTTACTGATGACCTTAGGAATATACTACAACTGCCTACATATCATTCACCTAGGAATCATGAGGTTAAGATTAGAATAATTATAGCACGCACAGAGGCAGTCAAACAACCATTCTTCCCACAATACATACGTGAATGGGATGGAAAGAAACCCTAATAACCGGTACAATGAGACGTACACTCTGCCATGCACTTCACGGTGGTTTGCAGAGTACAGATGCAGATGTAGATGTAAAGGTAGATGCTCTACAGTATGTCCCGATAGACCTGAGTGCCTTTTACACAATAAGGACAATTTGGTTTCTCCTACTAGATATTAGTTTCCCTGGACTCTGTGGATGGGAATTTGCTTTCCTGGAAATCCTTGAATCCCAATATCCTCCTGGACTTTGCCACCAAAACAGATCTCTCCCCCCCCCCCCCCCCCCCCCTCCCCCTCCTCACCATTTTCATTATCATCATCTTTTCATTATACTATGTATATATTTCTTTCATTTCACTGTTTTCTTTATTTTCTTTCTACTTGTACTGTTTCATCTTCCTTCCGGTTCCCTCACCTCCCTCCCTTTCCCTCTCAATCTTAACTGCACTATGCACAATTTATTTCTCTTTATCTTAATATATTTTTCACTCATCATCTCTGAACTGAAGCTGACACAAAGTTAACAAATGTACTGTCTTTGAGTACCTATACACTATGACACCTAATCCCCCCCTCCCTTTCCTTTCAACTTTTGTGTCCCCTTGTCCCCAAAATAGGTAACAGTTATGAGTAAGATGGCGCTGGTAGAGTAGAGCAGTGACACTTCAGTCTCAGCTAAAAAGAAGTTTCATAACAACTAAACGTGTAAAGAATGCAAAAAACGTGTGGTTAAAGGCATCTTCTGTGTGAAATGTAACTTCTGGTTACACAAAAAGTGTGTGAATGTTAATCTCAAGTTCATAAATGATGATATTAGGTGGTCATGTCGTAACTGTGTTAGTGATGAACATGTAGATTTTCTCAACACGATAAATTCAAAAGATGAAATTATCAAGTTACTGAATAGTGACATGGAGACTTTCAGAAAAGAAATTGTAATCTTGAAGCAAGAAAATATGAAATTATTAAATGAGAAACGTTTATGGATCCATGGCAACAGTGAATCAGTGAAGGAAAATGGCCAAAAAAACAGTCAAACTCAAAGTGTTAAAGGCGATACACAAACTGAAAAAAGTGATGATAATGATGAAAATTGTGTAGAAAGAAATACAAAATATGTTGAACCTAGAAATAAATACAAGTGGGTTGCAGTAACTAAAAAACACAAAGGAAAGGAAAGGAAAGGAAGCACCAAGAATGTGGCAAACAGGGCACTGGAAATGACTTCTTAATAATTGGTGATTCACTGATTAAAAATGATGCAGTACCGAATACTAGAATTTATGTCCGCCTAGAGATAGATATACATCAATTAAATAATCACCTCAAGAAAATGCAGACTATGAAACAAAATGCAATCCTGCCAGTACATCGCAATGAAAACTACAAAGGTGTATTCATCCACGTGGGGACAAACTCACTGCAAAACAGTAGTGAGAAAGAGATGGTAAATGAAGTAAGAAATCTAATCTGGTCAGCAAAAAACGTGTACCCAGCATCAAAGTTAATTATTAGTAGTATCTTGCACAGAAGATTGGTAACTGATAAATACAGAGACAGGATAAACAATCGCATCAGAGAGCAGTGCAACAGACTTGGTGCAGTTTTTGTGGATTGGAATAAATTTATCAGTGTTAAACGTGTAGAACAAGATGGACTGCATATACACAGGCTAGGGTCAGCAGCATTCAGCAATATGTGTAGTAATATATGTAAGATCATACTTAGTAAGGGAAACTATTATGCAGAGAGGGGGGTGTAGAAATTGATAACAAAGTTGAAACGAAAATACAAAAACAGTGTTTCAAAACAGATGCTATTAGGAATATTCAAAAAAGTAACAATATGCTCATAATGCCCTTGAACATAAATGGGTTAAGTTCAAACTACACCAGTGGCAGAGAAACAAAACTTAACGACTTGCAAATCATTTTGTCAGAAATACCAAAATCAAAGTTGTATGCTTGAATGAACACTGATTTACAAAGGATAGTATCAAAATCTTAAATAACCTTGATAATTTTTATGTTGGCAGCAGCTTTTGTAGGAGTAATTTAACTCGAGGAGGATTGTACATACTTGTGGAAAGATAAGTGGAATATTGAGCAAGACTTGATTTTGATTCCCTTAATGAAAAATGTATATTTGAAAGGTGCTGCGTAGAGTTAGAGCAAAATATTGTAATTTTATCTGTGTATATAATTCCAGGTGCAGAAATAAGGAAATATTTTTTGTTGAAATTCCAGTGTCTACTGCAAAAACTTCAAAAAGAAACCAAGAAAAGAGTCATAATAACTGCTTATTTCAACATTGATCTAGCCAGTGAAGCCCATAACTCAACAAAATTCATTGATATGATTCAAATATCAGGTTTCAGCACAAATTTCACTGCTATTACTCGAGTAAACAAAATGTCTGCAACATGTATAGATAATATTTTAACCAATTACACTTATAATGAGGCAAATAGGTTTTGTTTAGATTTAGGACTTTCTGATCATTGTGCTCTGTTTATGGAGTTATCAAAAACAATAAGCCTTGCTTGAAAAAAACCTACACCAAATGTCAGTTCAGCAAAGAAAATATGGACTTATTCTATCACAGATTAAATAAGGTGGAGTGGGCTATAGATCATAGTATTTCGTGCTCTGAAAATTTTGCTACTTTTTTGGAAAACTTCCTACACGTTTTTAATGAAACTTTCCCCCTCACTGTATATCATAAAAATGTAGGAAATAAAGTAAAGTGGATTACTGAAGGAATAAAAATCTCAAGTGCAAGAAAAAGATAGCTACATAGGGAACTAAAACGTAACAAAAGTCCTGATTTTGTTGCCTATCTAATAAACATTTTTTAAAATGTTGTAAAGGCAGCCAAAGAACTGGCAAATAATAGATTTATATTGGATACTGAAAACAAATCAAAAGCATTATGGTCAGTGATCAAAGCTGAAACAAGTGCCACAGGTAGAGGCCATGATATTTCTGAAATCAAGATAAACTATTGTAAATCCTGCTCAAATTTCTGAATTATTTAATGAATTCTTTAAAGATTTAAACAAATCTAATTCCAATGTAGCAGAGTACCCAGACAAGATAAATTTCTTCAACAGTGAGCAATTTGACGGTGAATTTTTCAGTACATTTACCAAAATTACTGTAAAAGATATAGAAAATGTGGTACTATCACAAAAAAGTAAAACATCATTAGGATGGGATGTTATACCAACAAAAGTGTTAAAAACAGTCTCTAAAATAATTGCACAGCCACTAATTACAATAATTAACCAGTCCCTTGAAGAAGGTTATTTTCCAAACACTGAAGCCACTATAAAAAAACACTATCAAAAAAAAATTGAAAAGGTAGCCACCATACAAATTCAAAATTTCATAGGAAAAAATAAAATAATCTCAAAAAATCAGTATGGATTTCAAAAATGCAAAACCACAGTATCTGCTATAAATAATTTTGTTGACAAAATTAGCTCATCTCTAGACAACTAATTGCATGCCACAGGAAGTTTTTGTGACCTATCAAAGGCCTTGGATAGTGTGAATCACTCCTCGCTACTCTGTAACCTGGAAAAGTATGGAATTAGGGGCACAGTATTACAATGGTTTAAGTCTTATACAACCAACCAAAGACAAAGAGTGGCTATAACATCAGAGAGAAAAACTTATACTTCAAAATGGAAAACCATTTCAAATGGTGTACCCCAAAGTTCTGTCTTAGGTCCCATTCTGTTTTTGTTTTACATAAATGATCTGCCACTTAATATTGGGTGTCACTCAGTTTCATTTGCAGATGACACATCTTTAGTCATTGAAAGAAACAGTACTGATCAAATTCCACAAACTGTATTAAATATTTAAGGAAATTAGATACGTGGTTTGATTTAAATGGATTAAAATTAAACATGGAAAAGACTCAGTTAATAGAGTTTAAAACAAAACAAGCAAAATTAAATGATATTCAGGTCAATCACAGAAACCAGGATTTGCAGGAAGCTAGCTGTGTGAAATTCCTAGGAATGCAACTAGATAAAAATCTATCATGGGGATCAGAATATAATAGAGGGAAACATTCCACGTGGGAAAAATATATTTAAAAAGAAAGATGATGAGACTTACCCAACAAAAGCGCTGGCAGGTCGATAGACACACAAATAAACACAAACATACACACAAAACTCAAGCTTTCGCAACAAACTGTTGCCTCATCAGGAAAGAGGGAAGGAGAGGGAAAGACGAAAGGATATGGGTTTTAAGGGAGAGGGTAAGGAGTCATTCCAATCCCGGGAGCGGAAAGACTTACCTTAGGGGGAAAAAAGGACAGGTATACACTCGCACACACACACATATCCATCCATACATACAAGACACAAGCAGACATTTGTAAAGCCTTTACAAATGTCTGCTTGTGTCTTGTATGTATGGATGGATATGTGTGTGTGTGCGAGTGTATACCTGTCCTTTTTTCCCCCTAAGGTAAGTCTTTCCGCTCCCGGGATTGGAATGACTCCTTACCCTCTCCCTTAAAACCCATATCCTTTCGTCTTTCCCTCTCCTTCCCTCTTTCCTGATGAGGCAACAGTTTGTTGCGAAAGCTTGAGTTTTGTGTGTATGTTTGTGTTTATTTGTGTGTCTATCGACCTGCCAGCGCTTTTGTTGGGTAAGTCTCATCATCTTTCTTTTTAAATATATCATGGGGATCACATATACAGTACCTTGCAAATTAATTAAATAGCCTAGCATTTGCAGTGAGAATACTGTACAATGCTACCAGTGTGGGCATAAGAAAAGTATACTATCACAGCTACTTTGAGTCAGCAATAAGGTATGGAATTATATTTTGGGGTAACTCAAACCATATGTGTTGAATACTAAAACTTCAGAAAACCATCATTAGAAATATGTTCAGTGTAGGGTGAAGAAAATAATGTCGCCTACTCCTAAAAAAATCTAAGTATATTAAGGGTTCCCTCACTATACATAAATGAGCTGATTATCTTTGTACACAGTAATCCTGATTTATTTGTAGCAAGTCATTTTCAACATGATTACAATACCAGAAATCAAAATAATTTTATGATCCCCACCCACCATTTCAAACTTTATGCTCAAATTCCACATTATATAGGTATGAAAATTTATAATAAAGTGAAAGGAAGAGAACTGCTCAGAATAAATTTAGAAACACTGAAAAAACCTTATATGAGAAACTAGTGCAGAAATGTTACTATTCAGTAGAAGAATTCATAAATGACAACCTGAAAATTTGAGCAGGAGAGAGCAAGTACTTAGGACTGTTAATCTTAAAAGTCTGTTCCTTTTGAATAAAAATTATTAATTCCCTAATTAAGTAATTATTCAGTACTGTATATTATATAACTGGTTGTTTGTTGTTGTGGTCTTCAGTCCTGAGACTGGTTTGATGCAGCTCTCCATGCTACTCTATCCTGTGCAAGCTTCTTCATCTCCCAGTACTTACTGCAACCTACATCCTTCTGAATCTGCTTAGTATAATCATCTCTTGGTCTCCCCCTACGATTTTTACCCTCCACGCTGCCCTCCAATACTAAATTGGTGATCCCTTGATGCCTCAGAACATGTCCTACCAATTGATCCCTTCTTCTGGTCAAGTTGTGCCACAAACTTCTCTTCTCCCCAACCCTATTCAATACTTCCTCATTAGTTATGTGATCTACCCATCTAATCTTCAGCATTCTTCTGTAGCACCACATTTCGAAAGCTTCTATTCTCTTCTTGTCCAAACTATTTACCGTCCTTGTTTCACTTCCATACATGGCTACACTCCATACAAATACTTTCAGAAATGACTTCCTGACACTTAAATCTATACTCAATGTTAACAAATTTCTCTTCTTCAGGAACGCTTTCCTTGCCATTACCAGTTTACATTTTGTATCCCCTCTACTTCGACCATCATGAGTTATTTTGCTCCCCAAATAGCAAAACTCATTTACTACTTTAAGCGCCCCATTTCCTAATCTAATACCCTCAGCATCGCCCGATTTAATTCGACTACATTCCATTATCCTCGTTTTGCCTTTGTTGATGTTCATCTTATATCCTCCCTTCAAGACACCATCCATTCCGTTCAACTGCTCTTCCAAGTCCTTTGCTGTCTCTGACAGAATTACAATGTCATCGGCGAACCTCAAAGTTTTTATTTCTTCTCCATGGATTTTAATACCTACTCTGAATTTTTCTTTTGTTTCCTTTACTGCTTGCTCAGTATACAGATTGAATAACATCGGGGAGAGGCTACAACCCTGTCTTACTCCCTTCCCAACCACTGCTTGCCTTTCATACCCCTCGACTCTTATAACTACCACCTGCTTTCTGTACAAATTGTAAATAGCCTTTCGCTCCCTGTAGTTTATCCCTGCCACCTTTAGAATTTGAAAGAGAGTACTCAAGTCAACATTGTCAAAAGCTTTTTCTAAGTCTACAAATGCTACATATGTAGGTTTTCCTTTCCTTAATCTTTCTTCTAAGATAAGTCGTAAGGTCAGTATTGCCTCACGTGTTCCAGTATTTCTACGGAATCCAAACTGATCTTCCCCGAGGTCGGCTTCTACTAGTTTTTCCATTCGTCTGTAAAGAATTCATGTTAGTATTTTGCAGCTGTGGCTTATTAAACTGATTGTTCGGTAATTTTCACATCTGTCAACACCTGCTTTCTTTGGGATTGGAATTATTATATTCTTCTTGAAGTCTGAGGGTATTTCGCCTGTTTCATACATCTTGCTCACCAGGTGGTAGAGTTTTGTCAGGACTGGCTCTCCCAAGGCCGTCAGTAGTTCCAATGGAATGTTGTCTACTCCGGGGGCCTTGTTTCGACTCAGGTCTTTCAGTGCTCTGTCAAACTCTTCACGCAGTATCGTATCTCCCATTTCATCTTCATCTACATCCTCTTCCATTTCCATAATATTGTCCTCAAGTACATCGCCCTTGTATAGACCCTCTACATACTCCTTCCACCTTTCTGCTTTCCCTTCATTGCTTAGAACAGGGTTTCCATCTGAGCTCTTGATGTTCATACAAGTGGTTCTCTTATCTCCAAAAGTCTCTTTTAATTTTCCTGTAGGCAGTATCTATCTTACCCCTAGTGAGATAAGCCTCTACATCCTTACATTTGTCCTCTAGCCATCCCTGCTTAGCCATTTTGCACTTCCTGTCGATCTCATTTTTGAGACGTTTGTATTCCTTTTTGCCTGCTTCATTTACTGCATTTTTATATTTCCTCCTTTCATCAATTAATTTCAATATTTCTTCTGTTACCCAAGGATTTCTACTAGCCCTCGTCTTTTTACCTACTTGATCCTCTGCAGCCTTCACTACTTCATCCCTCAAAGCTACCCATTCTTCTTCTACTGTATTTCTTTCCCCCATTCCTGTAAATTGTTCCCTTATGCTCTCCCTGAAACTCTGTACAACCTCTGGTTCTTTCAGTTTATCCAGGTCCTATCTCCTTAAATTCCCACCTTTTTGCAGTTTCTTCAGTTTTAATCTACAGGTCATAACCAATAGATTGTGGTCAGATTCCACATCTGCCCCTGGAAATGTCTTACAATTTAAAACCTGGTTCCTAAATCTCTGTCTTACCATTATATAATCTATTTGATACCTTTTAGTATCTCCAGGGTTCTTCCATGTATACAGCCTTCTATCATGATTCTTAAACCAAGTGTTAGCTATGATTAAGTTGTGCTCTGTGCAAAATTCTACCAGGTGGCTTCCTCTTTCATTTCTTAACCCCAATCCATATTCACCTACTACGTTTCCTTCTCTCCCTTTTCCTACACTCGAATTCCAGTCACCCATGACTATTAAATTTTCGTCTCCCTTCACTATCTGAATAATTTCTTTTATTTCATCAATTTCTTCATCATCTGCAGAGCTAGTTGGCATATAAACTTGTACTACTGTAGTAGGTGTGGGCTTTGTATCTATCTTGGCCACAATAATGCGTTCACTATGCTGTTTGTAGTAGCTTACCCTCATTCCTATTTTCCAATTCATTATTAAACCTACTCCTGAATTATCCCTATTTGACTTTGTGTTTATAACCCTGTAGTCACCTGACCAGACGTCTTGTTCCTCCTGCCACCGAACTTCACTAATTCCCACTATATCTAACTTTAACCTATCCATTTCCCTTTTTAAATTTTCTATCCTACCTGCCCGATTAAGGGATCTGACATTCCACACTCCACTCCGTAGAACGCCAGTTTTCTTTCTCCTGATAATGAAATCCTCTTGAGTAGTCCCCGCCCGGAGATCCGAATGGGGGACTATTTTACCTCCGGAATATTTTACCCAAGAGGACGCCACCATCATTTAACCATACAGTAAAGCTGCATGCCCTCGGGAAAAATTACGGCCGTAGTTTCCCCTTGCTTTCAGCCGTTCGCAGTACCAGCACAGCAAGGCCGTTTTGGTTATTGTTACAAGGCCAGATCAGTCAATCATCCAGACTGTTGCCCTTGCAACTACTGAAAAGGCTGCTGCCCCTCTTCAGGAACCACACGTTTGTCTGGCCTCTCAACAGATACACCTCCGTTGTGGCTGTACCTACTGTACGGCTATCTGTATTGCTGAGGCACGCAAGCCTCCCCACCAACGGCAAGGTCCATGGTTCATGGGGGGGATATAACTGGTATTATAAGGAAAATTGTAAACCAGTTTTTGTGTTTTGATGAGTCTCCTGTACTTTAAGTCAATGGCTTGAAATGGTATGTTACAAGACCATAAACTTCTACTTCTACTCTCTCATACTGGGGTGTGAATGACCTGCCATTCCTTTTTAACCTTTTCCAATACAACTCTCTCTCCTCACTGAAAAAGGAATTGTTATTCTGAAAGTTAGGATTGGGCTGTAACATTTACTTTTCTTTGCATCTATTGGCAGTATTAGCATATTGCCTCCCGAAGGGTGAGTACTGGCAAGTGTGCACACCATAACTCCCCCCCCTCCCCTCCCTGCAAACACACACATTTTAATAAGAGAGAATACACTCCTGGCTGACTGTAGTAGCAAGAAACAGCCATTGTTTGTTGTTCAAAGATCTAAAACATTGTTATCTGAATAACAAATTATGTCACACTATCAAACATGAAAACATAATGTAGGTATTTGAATGAAGAAAGGATACAGCAGGAAATACTGGGTCATCTCACACAAAAACAAAAAGAAGAAAAAAATACCAAGAACATATGTTTGTAATTTTTTCTACAAGAACATAAAATGTGTTATTAAAATAAGTATTTATACAAATTTTTGCAGGAAAGAAACCAATCACAAAAGTGGATGCCCAAAACCGCTGTCCAGCATATCTCGAGACTTCCCTGAGAGAGCTTCTGACATTTTACCCAGTGTTGTGAGTACTGAAATATCAGTATCTCTGATGGTATGGATACTCTGGATGTTTGGCTCGTCTAGAATAGGAAAAAATAGGGTGAAAACAAAAGCAATATTACTTACACCTATGAAATGAAACTATGAGGATACCAGAAAATTCAAGGCCATTTGCTAATATTTAAATGTATGAAATCTGAACAATATCACACCACAGCAGTACCATTTACTGATTATTTATGAAGCCACAGAAGTCATTATTTTCAATCAGTATAAAACATACCAATATATGATCATTAGGATAAGAATGGCATCAAGTGTTGACCTCAGGTATCAGGATGCCACATTTACAGGCTGATGCAAATTTTGTAACATTATTATTTCATTAATCTGATCATTTTAAAGCTCAATTTATATACTGTCATTAATTTGGTTACATCTCTGCTCTGGTTGGACAGCTACTAATCGATACTTGAACATAAAACATAAACAATTCTCATTCTGTAACTCAAGAATACCTTTCACAAGAAGTGAAGCCAGCTTTTTGTTAGTATTTATGTAATGAGCACATGTTCATGTTAGTAACATTTTCCATCAAATAATCTTCATGATATAAGTAACGTTATTATGAAGCATTGCCTACAAACTTATTTTACGACTTTCAATACTAAAAGCTAAAGGCCAAGTAAAACTTTATGTTGCTATGTGAGAGGAATGAATTCGTACATAATTCAGTCTGTATACACCAACAAGTTTTTGATTGTAATCCATAAATTTTCTGTTTGTAATAGAGGATGACGTAATCAGTGATTCTTAAAACAATATATAAGCAGTGGCGAATCAGCCATCAGGGTCTCAGTTTTCCTACAGTTTTTGTGAGCCAGTTTTTATACAGTTTTGTAACCATATTATGCAATACATGTGTAATTCCGAAAGAGAAACCTGACGTCAATATGAATTTCTTGAAATTTCTTTTGGCTGTTCCAAATCATTATCTATACCGTCAAGATCTCAGTAAGTTGCAACAAATTTTGGTGGAGCAGACACAAATTCATTTACAGCCACTGCACTATCGAAGACTGCCCAGAAATGATGTCGAGTACTCGCTATCAACTGTTATGCCCAGTTGCATTTCAAGTAGAATAATGGAAAAATTAGTAGAAGCTAAGCTTTGGAAACTTCAGTCTGTGTTCCACAGATACGTGGTCCAGTCACATTAATGTATCACCACCTACAATAACCATTTTCACACGACAGATGGCAGCACTAGCAGTGGAGGTAAATAAGACTGAATTATGTATGAATTCATTCCTCTCACATTGCAACATAAAGTTTTACATGGCTCTGAGTAGTGGAGGGGATGCAGAAAACAGTGCAGTCTTTGGTGCAATGCAGAAACGGAGTGATTTATCTGATGTCCAAAAGAGCATGATCATTGACTTTTGGGCCAAAGCTAGAAGCATTTCCAAGATGGCTAAGTCTGTAAACTGTCTGCATGTCACATTGGTTAAAGTACACTGGGCATGGCAAAATGACACTATCCAAAGCCCACGCTGAAGCAATTTTGGTACACCATGAGCCATTGATGACAGGGGTGAAAGATGGCTACAGAGATGTGTACAGGCAAATAGATGTGCAACTGTTTAGCAACTGACCACCCAGATGAACCAAGGGGCTGCCAACCATGTATCCTCAACAACTGTTCAGCGAATGTTGCTGTGTATGGGGCCCAGCATCAGGTGCCTGGTTCATGCACTCAGGCTGACTGCTGTTCATCAGCAACAAAGGTTGAATTCGCACACCAATACTGCAACCGGATGTCCACTGAGTGGTGGCAAGTGGCCTTTTCAGATGAATCATATTTTATGCTCCACTGGACAGATGGCCATTGGCATGTATGGCATGAAATGTTTGCAAGCTAACATCCTGCAATAGTTTTTGGAAAGGTCCAAGTTGTAGGTACAATGGATCAACACAAGTACGCTTATATCCTTGGGGACTGTGTTCACATCTACATGCAGTTTGTTTTTCCTTGGCATGATGGCATCTACCAGTAGGACAATGCAATATGTCACTCAGCTTGCAGTGTTTTGCATTATTAGAAGAGCACCAGAATGAGTTTACCATTCTCCTCTGTCCACCAGATTTAAACCTAACTGATAATCTGTGGGACCACCTCAGACAGTTCATGCCATGGATTCTAACTGAGAAACTTAGTGCAGCTGGCCACGATACTAGATTTGGCATGGCTCCATATTCCTGTTGGTACCTTCCAGAACATCATTGACTCTCTTCACCTCACAGTGGTCTGCACTGCAAAAGATGGTTATTCAGGCTTTTGGCAGGTGATCACATTAATGTGACTGGACAGTATGTAGGAACATGTGAGGCAATACTGAACCTTGCTTATCTTGGAAGCAAATGAAACCACATGTATATATGCAGACTGAAGTGACTATTGAAAATTTATACCGAGGCCAGGAATTGAATCTGAGCCTCCTGCTTGCTAGGCAGATGCCTGGAATAGCATCTCAGCATTGAACGTAACAGGGGATGCTGCCTGAAAATCAGGCACATTTTAGTGTCTCAATACCAAGCGAGCTCAATACAAAGTGGGCTGAGGCATTAATGGGAATTTGGGTCGAGGAAGGAGGCATGCAAGGGTACTCTCTTCAGTTGTGCATAGCCACTGTGCCAGAGCGGCATAGTGGTTAGCGCATCTGCCTGGTGAACAAGAGACCAATATGTCACTACACTCTGCATATATACAACATAGATCTTTGAGACTTGAAAAGGTCTCTGAACCATTTAATTAAGGCACCTTTGACTGAGTTTCAGGCAGGATCCACCATTTTATTTCAAGGAGAAAAAATAAAAACTTCAAAAATTTACAGGCAGCATTATAATTCTGTCAGTGACACCAAAAGATCTGAAAACACAGTTGAAAAGAATGGATAGTTTCTGGAAAATACATTACACGCTAAACATCAACAACAGTAAAACAAGGCTAACTGAATGAAGCTGAAATAAATCAGGTGATGCTGAAGAGAATCAAATTAGAAATTGAGACACTAACAGGCTGACAGTAGCAAGAAAAGAATTTATGAATAAGAGAAATTTGTTAACATCGAAAATAAATTTTGATGAAAGGAAATCTTCTTTGCGGGTATTTGTCTAAAGAGTGGTGTTGTACAAAAATGTAACATGGACAATAAATAGTTGAAACAAGAAGAGAACAGAAAATTTTGAATGTGCTACAGAAGAATGTTGAAAATTAGGTGGGTAGACTGAAAAACTAATGAGGAGGTATGGAAATGAACTGGGGAAAAAGAAGGTTATGATGCAACTTGACTAAAAGGGGTTGCTTGGCAGGAAACATCATGAAACACCATGGAACAATCAGTTTGCTAACGAACGGGAGAGTGTGTGGGCTGCAGCAGAGATGAAGAGGCTTGTGAAGGGCAGAGCAGCATGAAGAACTGCATCAAATGAGTCTTTGAACTGAATACCACAGCAACAGTCATTTGGCTGTGGGTGAAAGCAAGAAAGAATGGCTTCAATTGTTGTTCCCATCAGATGTGAAGTTTGTGCTGTATTTCAACTTTCTGTTGCAAAAGAATCTCCAGATGCTTAAATTAATCCTGAGTTGTGCCTAATTTATGGGCTTACAGTAATGAGTGAAAGAAGAGTTAGACAATGTTGTTAAGACTTTAAAAGTGCTCATGAAGCTCTGAATGATGAAGAGCAGAGTGACAGGCCCAGTATCTAGACTGATGGAATAGTGCAATAAGTGGAGAAGTAAACAAAAAACTGTGTTCTGACTGACATGTTCTGATTCATGATCTGACCAATGAATTTTCTCTTGTTGGATGCACCATTATTTACATAAGTATGAGGAAAAGCTCAAATGCAGCAAATTGTGTGCAGGATGGGTACCGAAAATGATTAACAACCAATGCAATGTCATGGTACAGATGGAACAGTGTGATGCAGATGAAATACAGCATATGGCTGATGACACACCCAATCTGTTAACTGCTACCACTGCCGGTGGATAGCAAATGAACTTGGTCTGGACACACTTCAAATAGGTAGGCTCAATGGTCTACCAGCAGTGAAAAGTTTGGTGACAGAGTGCAGCGAATGCTGTATATCAAGTCCTCCATCAGCCAACTCCTGGCCATGATCATCTGGGTCCAAGGTTAACACTGCCAGGCTGCTCACCAAAGCTAGTGAAGACTTCACATAGTCAACACTAGTTTTAGTAATAGCAGTCATTCCAGCCTGCAAGGATACAGCAACAGCACCAGCTGATCACTACTGCAGTACTTGTCAGATGGCAGCCCCATGGCAGGGTATGTTGCTTTCTGGCGTGACTGCTTCGAGTGATGAAATACAAAGACACATTGGATCAACACCAGGCTGCATCCACCAGACTAGGGCACGCACCTCTATTTGCTCCATCTTGGTGATAATATAGAGTTTTCACTACAATCTGTCAGTCTTGCTTCAGGTGACATGGAATCCTGACCCTCACTTGCTGAGTAAACATGAAATGCCTGAGTGGAAGCAACTACGCCATCATGACAAACTGAAGCAACTCTCTCTCTCTCCTCCAAATGACAGACTGTGGAATCTGTCCATTATAAAAAGGTTTGAAGAACATCCCAATATTACAAAAGGAAAGTTGCTACTCACTATATAGCGGGAGATGCTAAGTCACAGATAGGCACAACAATGTGGCAATGTGGTTTCAGTTGCCTGAGACTGCAGTCGTGTGTGCAATTTGCGTTTGCGTTTGCGTTTGCGTGCGCGCGCGCGCGTGTGTGTGTGTGTGTGTGTGTGTGTGTGTGTGTGTGTGTGTGTGTGTGTGTGTGTGTGTGTCTGTTGTCTATTGTTGACAAAGGCCAACGGCTGAAAGTGTTAATGGTGAGAGTCTTCTTTTTTTTTTTGTGCCTATCTGCAACTTAGCATCTCAGCTATATAGTGAGTAGAAACTTTCCTTTTAATAATATTGTTACATTTCATCCTGGATTTCCCATTGTCTGATTTGAAGAATGTCCAGTGGATGATCACTGTTAGACCATTATTGACAAGCTGGATAGGATTCATTTTGTCACATTGCACTGGCGATAAGATTTGGAGATATCCTACACCAACAAGCATCGAAAGAACAGTCAATGAAATGGTAACATTTAACTTCGGAAAGAAAAAATAATTGAACACCCTCCTTATTTGAGTTGAAAAATTATGGCTACCACTTTTTGGAATAAGAATGGCATTCATTTGCTTGATTTCATGGAATTTGTGTCGACAATTACAGCTAACACATACTAAGAAATGTACACCAAACTGATATGTGTCATCCAACATTGATGGTGTGGAAACTGATGTCTGGGATAGTAGTACTCCATGACAAAGTTCATCCACACAGTTGCCCAAACAAAGGAAAAGGGCCATCATTTCTGGGTTGGGAACCTCTCAACCATACACCTCACTGTTCTCACTTCACAAGTATTATTTTTACTTGCAAAAATTTAGTGCTACATTGAAAAAAAAAATGCTTAGAAGACAACAGCAATTAAAATAGTAACAGTAACAACAGTAAAATAGGTTTGTAAGAAGTCAGAACCACCAATAAAAGTTTCTTTCTATTGGGGATTTTATGTATTTTATTTCTATGACTGAATGTTGCTCATGTTTTGAATTAGCCACATACTAGTATATAAAGATAGGAAACCTACTTACCAGGCTATCACAGACTCATACATAATAATATACTAAGTAGGCCTAACCAATAAAGCAATGACTGAGGGGAGAACACTTACTCTGGTGCAATAACTTCATTAAATATTCGGCACTTTGGTCCTTTGTCAAGTGCATCTAGTTCATCCATATCTTCTTCTGTCAGTTCAAAATCAAAAACCTGAAAAATTCCTGAGCGGTAATTTTATTGTGTCATAACTAAATGACGTGTTTTCATTCAAATGATTTCTAAATTAAAAAAAAAAAAAAAAAAAAAAAAAAAAAAAAAAAAAAAAAAAAAAAAAAAAAAAGATCTTGGAAACTGTATATAGATGTGTGCAGTAGTTTGGAGGCACAAAAGGGGAATCTATGCCAAAATACAGGTACACTAGTAAGAATTGCAGTAAAGACACTGTTTAGAGCTACACAATAATGTGGAAAAGAATGGGAAATTACTAAGATAGAATCTGGATAAGCTGAAACAACCAGAGGTGGTCAAGAATTTCAAAGGGACTATTAGGCAATGAGTGACTGCAACAGGAGAAAGATATGTGGAAAAAGTAAAGCCAAAAATTTATTTATTAGTTTACATGTTCTTCCTATTTATGCTGCCCATATGTTACACATATGGAGTGAAAAAACCACTCATTGTGTAAAAGTGGTGCAGCATTAAACAGGCACTATGAAATGATATATCACATTACTGATCAGATCTGGATTTTGCAATCTTTTATAGAGCACAAACATCATCACAAAATCTAAGGAAATTGTAGTTCCCAACATTTTTCTTTGTATTAACCCTTGTTATTGGATACAGTATGAAAACTATTGGCATATTAAGATGTTTATATTCTCAGAATGAAATTTTCACTCTGCACCAGAGTGTGCACTGATATGAAACTTTCTGGCAGGTTAAAACTGTGTGCCAGACGGAGACCCAAACTCAGGACCTTTGCCTTTCGTGGGCAGATGCTCTGGTGTTTCGAGGTGTATACGTGAACGAGAAAAAAAAAAAATCCAGGATTTTTCCCGGATTTCCTGGTCAAAAATACACTTTCTCCCGGATGAAAATACACTTTTACCGTGTTGAGTAACAGTATGGTTTTCCTCGGAACTGTAAAACTTATAAATCCTTTCAGTTGTTGTGGTTTTATACACCGGTACAGAATTTCCAGGCACTTTAGAAAACGAAACTCAGGGGACAAAACACGTTTTGGAAAGATGTCTGATGTGCAGCAACATACACACTGCATATTTTCGTATTACGAAAGTATAAATTCCAATTCCACCAAACACCGCACGTTACTTTCTGAAGGACTGAATAGAAATTGCGATGCACTTTTGTAAGCCAGTCATAGCTCATGACAAACAATCTCGCCAGCCGATGACAGCGGATATTCAGAGCATAGGACACGTAATGTAGTCAGCCAAAAGCAATGTCACTGTTAAGTAGCGCGAACATACAAATAGGAAAATGTAAGGGTTTAAATTAATATACATAGTGTTGCTGCAAGAAAAGAAAAGCTTTTAAGTATAATATTGGTCTCTAAGATTAATAAGCAGCAAGAGAAGCTAAGCTTTCACACATAATGCTGATTTTTTTGCAAGTGTTACACTTTAAGGTATATCACACAAAGTGCCAGTAAAATTTTTAACAACGACATAAATGTCTGATCTTCCGGGCTCGAAAATATTGTAAATGGTCGTCCTCAAATTTTGATTTTTGAATGAGAGTCAAACGCTCTGTGATTTAAGACATTCATCAGACATTTGCCCACAGAGTTCTTCTTGCGTAAAAGGAAATTTACTTTGAAAGTAACGCTTTTCAAAGAACCATTCGGAATATTTTCCCGCGAGCTGTTAGAAGATTCGTTTCAGCAGTTGCCAAAGAGCGCTAGATAACAGGCGTCACCGCACCTGCGCAACACCTTCTGATACACAGACCTCATGGCGGAACTATGACGTCATCAGCGCTAGGCTAACACCACCTGCCGCTGCAAGACAGCCTGTGCGCTAGAGCCGATGAACGTGTATTTCTTTCGTGAAACAATAACAAATTCACTGATCGTTAAATTTGCCCTTTACAGAGAAATTGTGCCGCCCTTGTATGATATTGCGCGCAATGTGGCACACTGACTACAACACAGTGTGATCTCCTTCTGTTGTGTTTAAAATCGTATGCAAAATATGACTTACTTGTTAAGTAAAACGTCACTACAGAAACCTGGATCCATTAGTCAGTACGTGACACTAACGGAGATACTTCGTAACAGTTAAGAGACAGACAAAATTATTGTAGTGATCATAAGTTTATTACTGGGACAAAAATGTAATTCACTGCGGCATGAATGACTCATCAATGATCGCATAGATATTGGAGATAGTGTTACAGTGAAAAGTTTAATTGCAAATGCTCATTTAACCAATGCAAAAGCGTGAAATAAGACTCATTTGTGGTGTAAATTCAAGAACATAATGTATAAATCTACTCAAAGAACTGGGTATTCTAACCACTGCTTCTCAGTATATTTATCCCTTAATGCAATTTGTTGCAAACAATATGTCTCTACTTCCAACCAATAGCTCAATACATAGTACCAATACTAGGAATAACAATAATCTACATAAAGACCTAAAATCACTTACCTTGGCCCAATATTCAGGAATACACATTTGCAATAAATTACCAGCAACCATTAAAAACTTGATTTAAGATAAAGCACAGGTTGAAAAGCTTCTTGGTAGGTAACTCCTTTTATACTCTACAGATGAATTTTTTTTAACAGGGACTGTTAGAACAGCTGAAGTAAAAATGTCTGTTAGATTTAAGCTCTGACAGCACTTGGCCACAACAGTCACGATTAGGTAATTTGTGTATGATATATTTAATAAAAGTGTATAATTATGTTTCGTTCTGACTGTGTACATTCTGTAGATATTACAGTTTCAGTTTACTGTAAAGTATCTGGATATCTTGACAATCTACTGGCAAAATGATCAGGGAAGTGAGAATTATATTAAAGTGTCCTATGTTTTTATGTTATATCTTCTGACATGTCCCACACCCATGAGACTCTCATCATTTTTGAGTCTACATTACAAAAACTGAATCTACTCTAACCTTTAACCCACAAAGCAAAATCAGGGATTTTGTAAGTTTGACACCTTTGTCTGTCTGTCTCAAGAAAACTCTCAAATATGTAACAGAATATTCTTGATAATGATATAACATCACTGTAAATAGAATATAGGCCTAATTTTATGCACATTCATTTTAAGCATTGCAGCTACACACATCAAGAAGATAAAAGTAGGAATTAGGAGAGAATGACAAATGTAAATGTTTGTTAACCTGTCACAAAATTTATTCTAAACTACTTTACAGTTAACAGTTTTCTCTTTTTCATTTTACTGCCAATATGGCTGTCATTAATTTTTTTAACATAATTATTGAGAAATATATTACATGCTACTTTTACTACAGACTGAAGAATTTTGTCATCAGTGTGATCTACCTGACTACAATAAAACTCCCTTAGGAGAAAAAGTCTTCCCTTTTAATTACATCAACAGCTAATCTTATAACTAGATTTCTCTGGGATGTACATCTCATGAAGGAGAGCTCATGTTCACCAGACACCATGTTTTTAACAATCAAATAAGTGAAAATAACAGCATTAATGACCTCATTATTAGGGCAATACAATCCACCTCTATCTCCCTTCCTTATAAGTTCATAGCTTTCATCGCTTTCTATTACTGATAATGTTTTATCAAGCACTAAGTATGTTTAACATGTTTCACACCTCAGCTTCTTAAGAACAGCTCTGGCACAGTATCCTGACAAGTATGTGAAAACAGGTAAGTATTCCTGAAAAGACTGAACTTGTTCTTCACTGAAATCTATTATGCTCTCAAAGTTTGATGGTGGTGGTAAGGTAATATCGTCTACACAATCACTTTCAAAAGAATCTGAATCTATGCCAACTTCACCAAGAGCAGAGGATGAAATTTTCAAGGAAAGCAGAGTCTGAATTCTTAGCTTGGATTCAATTTCAAATACCTGTCTCAAAGATACCAAATACTGAGATCCTACCATTGTTCGATATTTTCCCAATCTTGCTTCTAGAGCATCTGTCTGAACCTTACCTGGCAAAAGATATTTAAAATTCAGCTCCTCAGTGCAATACTTGGTCAGTTTTAGAAGGGCATGAGTAGTATGTGATATGGCCAAATGTGTATCACTGGATAATCCAAATGTACTATCAGAAATATGTTTCCATTTATCCAGCCATGATAGAAATCTTTCTAAATACACTCCTGGAAATTGAAATAAGAACACCGTGAATTCATTGTCCCAGGAAGGGGAAACTTTATTGACACATTCCTGGGGTCAGATACATCACATGATCACACTGACAGAACCACAGGCACATAGACACAGGCAACAGAGCATGCACAATGTCGGCACTAGTACAGTGTATATCCACCTTTCACAGCAATGCAGGCTGCTATTCTCCCATGGAGACAATCGTAGAGATGCTGGATGTAGTCCTGTGGAACGGCTTGCCATGCCATTTCCACATGGCGCCTCAGTTGGACCAGCGTTCGTGCTGGACGTGCAGACCGCGTGAGACGACGCTTCATCCAGTCCCAAACATGCTCAATGGGGGACAGATCCGGAGATCTTGCTGGCCAGGGTAGTTGACTTACACCTTCTAGAGCACGTTGGGTGGCATGGGATACATGCGGACGTGCATTGTCCTGTTGGAACAGCAAGTTCCCTTGCCAGTCTAGGAATGGTAGAACAATGGGTTCGATGACGGTTTGGATGTACCGTGCACTATTCAGTGTCCCCTCGACGATCACCAGTGGTGTACGGCCAGTGTAGGAGATCGCTCCCCACACCATGATGCCGGGTGTTGGCCCTGTGTGCCTCGGTCGTATGCAGTCCTGATTGTGGTGCTCACCTGCACGGCGCCAAACACCCATACGACCATCATTGGCACCAAGGCAGAAGCGACTCTCATCGCTGAAGACGACACATCTCCATTCTTCCCTCCATTCACGCCTGTCGCGACACCATTGGAGGCGGGCTGCATGATGTTGGGGCGTGAGCGGAAGATGGCCTAACGGTGTGCGGGACCGTAGCCCAGCTTCATGGAGACGGTTGCGAATGGTCCTCGCCGATACCCCAGGAGCAACAGTGTCCCTAATTTGCTGGGAAGTGGCGGTGCGGTCCCCTACGGCACTGCGTAGGATCCTACGGTCTTGGCGTGCATCCGTGCGTCGCTGCGGTCCGGTCCCAGGTCGACGGGCACGTGCACCTTCCGCCGACCACTGGCGACAACATCGATTTACTGTGGAGACCTCACGCCCCACGTGTTGAGCAATTCGGCGGTACGTACACTCGGCCTCCCGCATGCCCACTATACGCCCTCGCTCAAAGTCAGTCAACTGCACATACGGTTCACGTCCACGCTGTCGCGGCATGCTACCAGTGTTAAAGACTGCGATGGAGCTCCGTATGCCACGGCAAACTGGCTGACACTGACGGCGGCGGTGCACAAATGCTGTGCAGCTAGCGCCATTCGACGGCCAACACCGCGGTTCCTGGTGTGTCCGCTGTGCCGTGCGTGTGATCATTGCTTGTACAGCCCTCTCGCAGTGTCCGGAGCAAGTATGGTGGGTCTGACACACCGGTGTCAATGTGTTCTTTTTTCCATTTCCAGGAGTGTATCTGATATTTTCATTACTTGTGCTCGAGAGTGGTTTCAGCATTGCATCCTTGAAATGAATATCTTTACCAGGTGAGCTAACATTAACAATGTTCCACCTTGTACAAATTAATTTAATGAATTTAGCAGTGCTCTCAAAACTTTCAATATGATGATGTTCCCCCAAGGCTAGCAAGCCTTGGACAGTCATCTCATTGAAAACATTAAGTACAAGTTTGACATTTTGTCACTCCAAGTTACTTGGAAAAAGAGACTTTAAATTAAGCTTATTGGCAAATTTTACTATCTGTATACACTCTATGTCATGAAGTTTTTTAACTGAAGAGAATCTGGCCATACACAGCTGTGTATTTTCTGAATCTGTTTCAAACTGGGGGAACATAATTGTCTGATCAGGATCTTTTTTATTAATCCAAATGTTTCTGACACATTTTAAAATGTGAACAGAATCTAAAACATAAAAAAGAGGATCAGTGTCATCACGGGAGTGTTTGTACACAATTGACAGTTGAGGAGGGGAAGCAAAGAATGACATTGCCCTTCTGTTAAATGAATTGTTGTCACTAATAACACAGACTACCTTAAAACCTATTGCATGCAGTCCGGAAATTGTTTTCTTTATTACAGTGAAAAGTCCTTCCCCATTTATATTTTTTACTGGAAGAATGTGGACTACATCTTTATATGAAGACAACAATCTTTGTATCATAAAAACGTGAGCACTAGTTGCCGCATTTTTAGAACTGAATGCAGCACCCAAAATGTTACCTCCTGTGAAGTCTAAATAAGGTTTCAAGTGTATTTCATCTAACATTAGTGAAACAACATGATCTGATTCACAAAGAAACTGGAATTTCTGTTTTATATACACCAGAAAATTGCCACCTAGCTACTGGGTTTGTTTGATTTACACCAGAAAATTGCCACCTAGCTGCTGGGTTTGTTTGAAAATGTGAATAGATTTTATGCAGGGTATTAGGATGAGGTAGCACTAGATACTGTGTACTTCTTATAAACTTATAAGCATGTGGTGATATTGAAAATAGAATACTACAAAATATAATACAGTCTGTTGAGTATCTGTAATGGCTCTTGTGGACTCCCATTAGATTCAATTGCTCACATAAAAAATTTATTTTGTTACTTTCACTCTCATCAAAATGTTTTGCCATATCTTTCAAATAATCAGTACCGAATAGCAAGTGGTCTTTTCCAGTGCTACCATTGTTTTTCCTAGTAAAGTTCTCCAAGTTATCAATAGTGTTAATTAAGTCATTTAAATGGTTTATAGTTAAAGGGAACTTTCTTGTACCAAGTTTTGAGATTACACTTTTACCTTCATATAAAGACATACTCAGGTCAGTTCAGTAGTCACCACAACAGAACACAAAAGTGTAGGAATATCTTTGACGTCTATTAGAACAAACTTTCTGATCTTATCAGATGCCAGTCATTAGGCAGCTTGATACTCACTAAACACTTAACAAAACCATTAAAGTTCTCAAAATGTCTTTCCTGTTCATACTGAGCATGAATTACTACACTCGCTGCAATAGCTATTTCTAAGTCTCTATTTTCTAGATGCTTTCGTCTCTCATCTCCACTTTCCCTTGAACAAGAAGCTGACGAAAGATACTTCGGACACTTAGGCAGAATGGATGGTATGGCTCCTGTTTTAAGGTGAGGTTTTGGAAGTGGCACAGAATATTTCTTCCCTGTGGAACTGTCGAAATATTCACTATGTTTCAGAATGAGATCATCAGTGAAGTGGAGCTCGCAGACCTTGAAATAATGAGAAAATCTTTTATCAGCTACATGTAATAATCCCAAGGGGAACTAATGCTAACACATGGGATTAGTGTCAGTTATCTTCAGATCAAATCGATTATTGTTCACTCGGTATTTCAGGTTAAAAGGCTAAAGCTATTCTTGCATAAGTAGATCACAGTTTTCCAGTGATTCAGTAATGTATGTAATGTAGTTGATCTTCTAGAGAAGCACATCAAATCAATCGAATTCATGTTGTTAATGAACATCTAAAGAGCGTGCTACTTAAATATGTGATTAGTTGCTCCCACTCTCTAAATTAAAGAACACATACCCTGAGACAATCTAACTGAATTGTAAAGAACCTGAGCTTACCTTCGAATTCTGTGTAACCTGGAAATTTTCACGATGTATTGCAGATATCCATTTCTGCTGTAGTTCAGTGGTTTTAGGAAAAGAAAACACCGCTATTCATGGCTCATTTTCGTAATTTCCTCTGCAATGTGGAACGCAACACTTATACACCATTTCGAACTATTAAATCAAATCTCAGAGTTAAACGGATATGTAATTTCGACGAATCAACCACTATACTTTGTAAGTAAACAGAACACAAGTTTTGTTCCTGGGTAGGTTAGCCAACATAAACACAGAATTTCAAATTGCTTATAAAGGTAAATCCACACAATAAGCACAGCATCTCACGGTGCAGATTTCTTATTGCATATTGCTTTGTAAACGGCACTACTTTTTCTTGCAGTGCTTCATATACTCATTTTCAATTAAACGAACAATGTATTCTACTGGTGCCTTTTGTTGCATGGTTGGTATGGCTATTAGATCCAGTTTTGGCCACCAGCAGTGCTAGTTGTAGCAAAATCTGTCTTTCCACCACTGGCCTAGTGGAAGTGACGTCACATGGCCTACTCGTCTACTCGTTTGCGCAACACCTTCTGATACACAGGCCTCACGGTGGAACTATGATCAGGTCCGGATCTACAACATTTCCAAACCGGGCCAATAATAGATAGTGACGCTCCCCCTCCCTCGAGCGTCTGAGGTTGGATGCCAAAAATTTAAAAAAATCGACTTTTATAAAATATCTTAATTTTGTAGCGCACATCTTTTTGAAGAGTCTGATACATAAAACATATATGTTTGAGGGAACATAAGACATGTTATTTGGTATTAAGTGTGCCAAAGTGCAGTGCCACACCTCTTCACACAGCATTCTTCTATTGCACATCTCTGTATTTCGCTCTGTGGAATTCAAACATGTAATATTTTATAATGGGTGCCATCAAACTATATTCAGGACAGTGGAAATTAAAATGTCCTGTGGTGCCTCTCCTGCTCCCAGTTAGCCGGTTTCACATCCTGCCCCTCTTTTAAAAAATCTCGCAATTAATACTGGATGGGATTATTTGTAACCGGCAGAAAAAGAACTCTTTAGAAAATTTGCAGTCTTTACTGCCTATTAGCTCATAACTTGCTGTTTTGTGTGACATAAAATTAAATATAGGATACATAAAACGACTAAAGACAAGTGACAAGCAAGACAGTACACATTTCTTCAATCGTTTCAAGTCCTAGCTTTTTTTCTCTCTAACCTTGCTGCAGCTTTACATGGTGTCCTTTCCTGGTGTCCTCATCAAACTTCATCAAACATTTTGCCGCTTGAAAAAATGAAATGTTGTTGTGTAATAATAAAAAAGCTGTTAATACAGATTATACCCAAGACTGGTGTGGTTTCTCGATCTGATTATACGTATTTTGTCACTGCTAGATAAAACGAAATAGGCCTGCCTAATATTGCTTGTTACACACACCAAATAAACGAGTCTGTTTTGGAACAAATGGTCATTTTTATAACACGACGGAATATAATTCATGAAGTATCTATATCAAATGCCATTTGGCCTGCTACAAGCAAAAAGTTTTATGTTAGGAAATAGTTTCACATTTCATTCATACTCTCTGGCTTCTGAAGCATTAGATCAGAGTAGTAGTACGAAATTTTTATATAAATTTGGAATCATCATATTTTTCCATAATTTGTGTGAGTCCCCATTTCTTCTCCTTTCTCGTTCTAACAAACAATCTTGTCATCACTAATTCTGTAACTATTCCTGCCAGTGTCAAAACTTATTCTCTGGTTAACTTCACTAACCCTGCCACAATCACCGGTTTAGTTTCCCGCATTTATTCTCCGGTTAGGCGTTATTACGTATTCGTACAACGCATTTTCCGCACTACTCCCAGAATAGAACTTTAGTGGCTGCTAGCCGGGGACTGTATAACTGGCCCTTAGTAGTGTAGCGGTCTGCCCAAAAATTTTCTGTCAAAATTTCATTTTCTTGGATACACGGAAGAGACAAAACACAATATTTGTTGCTGTTATTCCTTTTAGTCGTTTATTTCCACTCTGATAGTCTGAATCTATGGAATTCACTAGTAGTTATAACAATGCTGATCATTTGCAAATCCAATGAACCACATAAACGGTGATTGGCATTCACCCGTTCGGCTTTATTCGGCTCAGCTCGTATAGACCTGTAGCCTTTGGTCTGCAGGAAAGTTTATTTCTAGATGAGATGGGGATTCCCCTGGCAGACACATCACGTACACCATGCACACATTCAAAAATCAACTTAGAATTTGTTCAAAAATGTTCAAAAACCATCATGGATGCGTTCAAAATCATATGAATTATCGATATACCAATGTGCGGTGGATGCTAGGCGCTTTGTGAAACAAGGTATATTTCCTCAATAATATGAATTTGGCGCTTCCGTCCCCCTCTCACACTACCGCCCGGGGCAGATACCCCTGTTTGCCCCCGCCCCCTAGTTCCGGGTCTGTTGCGCATACGTGAATCTCGCAGCTTAGGCGCACAAGTAAAATTTTTTCGGATAGCATCTGGCTGCTTGTTGCTATTGCTTATACTGCTAACTGCCACACTTCTGTAGCCAGAAGCGGGAGAAGGTACTACTCAAATGCGACTCAAGTGCGCATGCACATAAGCTCGCTCGCAATCGCTCAAACGAATCTAATGTAAACAGTTGTGACCTCACGCTCATCAGAGGCAATTTGTTATTATGAAACATTGCATAGTCTTCCTAAAGCCTTTGACACATTTTGCTATTGGCAAACACTTGTATGAGCACTGTGTTTTGTTGTTGTATATTTGCAACTTAAGTTTTATTTTCTTTTTTTTCTCTTGCTTGTTTTTTATTGCTGCAGTATTATTCTGCAGTAGCGAGATACAGTAATATTCTTTGTTAGAGTACTGGTTCTTACCAGTCAAAGTTACAAAAATTTAACTGAAACCTAAAACAATAAAAAATTCCCAGAATTCTAAAAAATTCCCGGGTTTTTCCCGGTTTCCTCCCGGATGAAAAAATTCCCGGGTTTTTCCCGGATCTCCCGGTTGTCCTGGATTGTATACAGCCTGTGTTTATGTTATGTCATGTGATTATAAACAAAGCAGTAAATTTATATGAACACCAATGAAATGCAACCCCACTCAAGAAAACTGTGGCACTGGACAAAAATTTACATTAAAAATTAATATAAATGAAGTACATTAACAAACAAACAATGTCATTTAATGTGTTATCTGGCTGATGAATTTTCTCGAGTATGGTGCACCGTTATTTATGTGAATACCAGGAAAAGAACAGACATAGAAAACTCTGTGCTTGGCGGGTACTGAAAACAGTTACCAACCAGCATAATATCGTGGTGTGGCCATAACATCATGAAGCAGAGAAATTATGGGAGACAGTGATACACATACTCTCTGAAGGTACATGGCTGATGACACACCTGACCTTCTAACTGCCCTGGCACTATAAAAACATGTGATAAGACTCCTGTAATGAGAAACTGATGCATCATTTTGTCAATCAGCCATGTGTGCCACGGCCAGCAGCAGACAGCAAAACAACATAGTGTGGGGATGCTACAAACAGCCAAGTTCAATGGCCTACCTGCAGTGAAGAGTTCGGCGACTGAGCTCGTCAGGACCTCTGTGTCAAATCAGACAGGCTCTGCCAGGTACCTGCTGGCTACACTAATGAATAGTATCATTTGCTGTTCGCTGTGAGCTCTGATGTTACTTCACATGAATGAAATTCTCTTTAGCCTTATCTCAACATCAATTTGAGTCCTACCCCCATCTACAGAATATTTACCCCCTTTGTAGAAGTAACTCCCTGTTGAACCACAAACATACACAATGTAGTTAGGCTTGGAAAGATTAAAATATGCTTCAGTTAGCAGAAACTAATGTGAGAATAGAAGATGATGATGGGCATAATGACAGTGTTATTTCTGTGAAGTACATAGTTTTTTAAGTTGTTTACAGGAATATGTGGTTGGAATTTCAAGAGATTTTTACTCTTTTTGAGCTCTCTGCTTTAAATACTGCAATTTTCATACTGTTGTTGAAACAGGATAAACAGATATCACTTTATATGAATGGGTAGTGTCTGTTCCCTTGGACATGTGTGAAAGAACAGACACCACACAGAATAAACAGCTGTGATACATGTAAACTGAAGGTGGAGGAGGGAGAAAGGAAAGGAAAGGGAAAAAACTATTGATGTCAGCTGCATCAGAATTTTGTGAGGAATCAGCAGTGATTAGTGAAAATGAGTGCCGGACTGACTTTTAATCCGGGATCTCTTGCTTACTAGGCAGTTGTGTTAAGCACTGCAGTGCCCAGACAAAGTGTGTATTACAACTGCACAACTATTTTGGCATGCATCCGGCCAACCAACATTCGCAACTACTGCCACCTATCCACAGTCCCTGCCCATGTCTGCCATGCTCACAATTTTTAGTTTCCTGCAAGAACATAAGTGTGTATCAGCAGAGAATGTGGTGGCTTCATTCCTATTGAGGTGAATCAATTGTATGAATGTGTCTGAACACATCCATAAAAACAGACACCATGTGGAATTCATTCTGTCATACATATTATGTAAACCAAAGGTGAGGGGGAGAAAGGAAAGGAAAAGGAAGGAAGGAAAGGAAAAGGAAGGAAGGAAGGAAATATTGTTGTCAGCTGCATTGGGACTTTACATGGAATCAGTGGTGATGAGTGAAAATGTTTACCAGACTGGGATTTGAACCCGCGATCTCCTGCTTACTAGACAGTTGTGTTAACCTTTGCAGAATCTGGACATCTCACTTATCTACAAAGTAAATGAGGAGGAGGAGATTAGTGTTTAAAGTGCCCTTTCAAAGGAACCATCCTGTCACTTGCCTGAAGTGATTTAGGGACATAATTGAAAAACTAAATCAGGATGGCTGGACATGGGTTTGAACTGTCATCCTCCCAAATGTGAGTCCAGTGTCATAACCACTGTGCCACCTCACTCAATAAAAAAGTAAATATTACATATAATAGTAACACAACTGATACTGCGATCTTTTTTGGATTTAGCACAATTGTATTACAATAAGACATACTATCATGTAGTAGAAATTGACATTTGATACCGGATGTATTCACATCTCTGAAATGAAATTATGACAAATTTACCGCACCTTGATGCCTATGTGACAGACTACAAACTCAGAGGTCTAGGATTCTATCCTTGCTCACAACTCTGGGATTCTATTCTCACTGGCCTCTGTGGCTGAGTGGTTCTAGGCACTTCAGTCCAGAATCGCGCTGCTGCTACGGTTGCAGGTTCGAATCCTGCCTCGGGCATGGATGTGTGTGATGTCCTTAGGTTAGTTAGGTTTAAGTAGTTCTAAGTCTAGGGGACTGATGACCTCAGATGTTAAGTCCCATAGTGCTTAGAGCCATTGGAACCGTTCTATTCTCAGTCTTGGAAATTTATCCTTGTAGTTACAGTGACGTTCTCCTTTGGCAACACTCTACAAGAGAAAAATTTTGATGTATTATGGTTTTAATTCCATGTCAAACTGCAGCCCTACTAGCATGACCTGTGTAAGCCATTTCTCATGATGGAGGAAGATCTCAAGTAGGATCATTGTGTGGTGATAAAACTGATCTTAAGATGGATGGTAATTTTTAAATAGCTGATGGCTCTCCATACCATGACACCAGGAGTACTCAACAGTGTCTCTCCATAACACTGGAAGAATGGGACCACTACCCAAGTCACCACCACACTAACTGATGATGATGGTGATGGGAGGTGGCTTACAAAACACTCGTTCGACCTATACTTGAGTATTGCTCATCAGTGTGGGATCCATACCAGATCGGGTTGACAGAGGAGATAGAGAAGATCCAAAGAAGAGCGGTGAATTTCAGCACAGGGTTATTTGGTAAGCGGGATAGCGTTACGGAGATGTTTAGCAAACTCAAGTGGCAGACTCTACAAGAGAGGCGCTCTGCATCGCGGTGCAGCTTGCTGTCCAGGTTTTGAGAGGGTGTGTTTGTTGGTGAGGTATCGAATATATTGCTTCCCCCTACTTATACCTCCCGAGGAGATCATGAATGTAAAATTAGAGAGATTCAAGCGCACGGAGGCTTTCCGGGAATCGTTCTTCCCGCGAACCGTACACAACTGGAACAGGAAAGGGAGGTAATGACAGTGGCACATAAAGTGCCCTCCGCCACACACTGTTGGGTGGCTTGCGGAGTATAAATGTAGATGTAGATGTAGATGGTTATCCAGGTAAGTGCAGAGCCACAATTCTTCATGGAACACAACGTGATGCCACTCATCATCAGTCCGCACCTACCAGTCATAGCAACATTCCAAAAGCAGCCTATGCTCAGGATGGTCCAACAGCTGAAAGTCTCCAACCAAACGTGAGAGATGACACAGAATGTTGCACAGAGTCCATTACTTGTTCTCGGACAGCAGGTGCAGATGTGAAGGGGCTACAATGTGCTTGGTACACAATATGATAGTCTTCACTTGTAGTGGTCAGGCATGGCTGATTAGAACCCTGATGGCAAATATGCAGTCTTACATCAGGCCCCCGCAACATCCAAATATCCCACAAATCAGTATACTGCATGATTTGACCAGCCAGTCAAATGAAGATCCACAATGAGACCCCTTTCAACCTCTGTCAGGTGCTGATAATGTCTCATGTGAGTATTTGGAAACTCCGTGTCCTTCACAGTGACCACTCAACATCTGATGCTCTTAATGCCCCTTACACACCCTACCAGACCTGGTAACAAAGCTAAACACCATCTCTCTCTCTCTCTCTCTCTCTCTCTCTCTCTCTCTCTCTCTCTCTCTCTCTCTCTCTCTTTCTCTCTCCCCCCCCCCCCCCCTCCCTCTTTCAATTATGCTGAGTTGTGCCATTTTGAGAAAGGTGACTGTTAGAAGCAGGAAAAGTAGCCAGAGTGCCAAGTGAGTAAATAATTACTAAGAATTTTCCATCATAAATACATGTTCAGTGAAATATAAAGTTTTGATTTGTCTGTCGTCTTCTATAAGTTTTATAGTTCAGATCATTAAAATAGTAGTGAGTGACTTGGCACATGATGATTCAGTTTCTGCTCCCCTGCACTGACACCTCAGAGTGGGCAGTTTTTACATACTAGGCAGTCTTCGAGGGCAGCCCTTTACGAGTAGTTTCATCAGCACATGTGACACTTTTGCCACAAAGTTTGGACTCTCAATAATTGTGTAGCATTTTGGACTATCTATTTTGAGGACAAGTTAAATGTAGATTATTTTTGTGCACAGTCTGAACTTGGTTTATGTGGTACTCAGTTTTGGTCTTATTAAATTTATGTTGAGAGGTTGGACATCAATAATTTTTCAGACAGCATCAAATTCTGTTACTTATATGTAGCCTGATAATACGAATGTTGGAACTTAAATAGTGGCAACTATTTATTCACAAGTGATTCAAAAGAGTTACATGTTTGCACCTGCTACTGTCCTTCAAAGTAGTCACCAGTGTTATGTAGAAACCGTTGCAAGTGATGTGGAAGGCGTAGTAGCAGAGCCTGTTCTGTTGATGGTTCGAATGGAGCGGTCTACTGCCTGTCGAATCTCTGGGACAGTTCTGAAGCAAATGCTATGAAGTGGTTCCTTTATCTTCAGAATGAAATCAAAGTCACAAGTACTTAATTCCACGGAGTATGGTGGATGGTACAGTACTTCCCAGTTCCATCGACCAAACAGAGCAGCCACAGCTTGCACTGTATGCGCCCACGTGTTGTCATGCAAAATGATGGGTGGGTTGTGCACAAAGTGTCACCATTTCTTCCACAATGCTGGTCGTGGGTGATGCTCCAAAAACGAACAGTAATAGTGTGCACTGACGGTCTGCCGTGGAGGCATGTAATGTATTAGGATAACACCATCACAGTCCTACATGAGAATCATCATAACTTTAGAGCTCTCCATTCACACTACCAACAGAACAGGCTCTGCTAATGGTATACTGCACTTTCCACATCACTGGCAACGGGTTCTACACAGCACTGGTGACTTCTTTGAAGGCAGTGACAGCTGCAGACATGTAACTCTTTTATATCGGTTGTGAATAAATAGTTGCCACTATTTAAGTTCCAACCCTTGTATTATCAGACAGTAGTCACCAACATTGCAGGGAGGCTTTGAAGAATGCTTTAACACCATACAGAAAGACTATTGTTAGTAAATGAGTGAACATTTCTTGTGTGTTATCACTACAAAGCCTTCTAAAAGTTTTATGGTACAGATCGTTAAAGTAGTTGTGAGTGACTTGGCACATGAAGATTCAGTTCCTGCTCCCTTGCACTTATACCAGGAGGTCTTTATTTACTTATGCATAGCCTGATTATATTATCAGGCAGTAGTCACTAAGATTACAGGGGGGGGGGGGTTAAAAAGCTGTAACACTGGACAGAAGGATTATTGTTAATAAATGAGAGAACATTTGTTGCTTGTTATCAACTGAAATGTGTTGTATGGATTGATATCAAATTAAATCCAGCAATTCTGAGGGGACTGTATTAAGAAATGAGAGACTAAAAAGTAGTGGATGACTTTTGCTATTTGCGCAGGCAAAATGACTGGTGATTGCTGAACTAAAGAAGATATGAAATGAAGACTGGCATCAGAAGGAAAAAAAACTGATCTGTTAGTCTATTCTGTGCAACTCTCTTACACGCTGCATTACTACCACAACTTACATCCCCTTGAACCTGCTTACCATCTTCGAACCTTGGTTTCCCTCCACAACTGTCATCCCATACATAAAACACTATTTAAAAAATTGCTCTGTTTGGGCTTCACCAGGAGGCACATCTACCATAACAGAAAAGTATTTATTAGGTTTTATCCCTGTTACTATAGCTTGGCGAGCAAACTCTCCAGCTCTTTAAATAGAATTATTTGTTCTGAACATTGTGCAATAGATAATTAAACATGCGTTTCCTTCCTTGTTGTGAGACTTCAACTTTCCTTAAATGCTCTTTCATAACTGGATCAAACACCACCAAAAATTGTACAATGCCCAGAAAACTGTCACTATCACCTCTCAAAGCTAAACCTCTTTCTGCAAGAATACAAATTGCTTTGATTACATGCCTTGGTCTAAAAGATTTTCTATGGATGGACTACCGTTTAGTGCAATTTCTAATTTGCGCTACTCTATGTATGACATTTTGTGATCAACACTCTGAATTCATGTTCACTCACTTTTTGTTTTAGCTTTTCCCAGCCTCTTGATAATCCTCACTTGTAGCTTTGAGCCAAATCAGACATAGGAAGATCTGTGTGCCTGCATTGTGCAAGCATTGTACAGCAGTACAATGATTGCTTTTCTGTGCTTCAAACAAACCAGTCTCTTTCCGAAATTCCCCTATTTTTTAAGATGCACTCAGACACATTTGAAGGGAAAAGTTGATTACTTTTTCTGTCCTGCAGTAATCCTTTTGGTGCTTTCTCAGGTCTTCAACTAACAGCTCCTACCTCTACATTGTTGAAGCATTTTTTTGCACTCCACAACCAACATAAAAATCTAAAAGCTTTTCATTTGCTTTTGATCTAGTTGTTAAAACATGTTCAGTTTCTGGAACTGATTTCACCATTGTCACTCCTGCTTGCTCTCATACATCACTTTCACTTTTTTATGTGTAGTCCTCCTAAACACAAATACCATCCATGCTGTCAACTGTCTTGATTGACGTGGTCCCATGTTTGCACCACCGATACTACAGATGCTTCTAAACAATGTCTTTCTTGCATCTCAACATCTGCAAAATTTTTGAAAATGGCACTAATTTTAGCATGAGAGGGTCAATCTTAAATATCTACACCATAGTAACCTCAATCAGTTGTAGGTAGAACTGTCTAGCTAATGATGTACCTTGTCTCTAAGAAACCTGATCCTACTAAACATCAGTTAAGGAAGCAAGCCTCACCATCATCTAACTCCAACTACTGATGAATTAGCAAGTGGCACAAAGGGCAACAATGTCTGTCCCTTTTTTGCAGCATTGTCTTTTTCAGCTTTATGCTTTAGTTTTTGATGACCTGGTGAAGCACTGTAACATTTTTTTTCCACTCAGGTCATTCATTTCCAATATAACAAAACTCTTAAAATTGTGTGATGCAATGCTACAAAAACATAACTTCCTACACAACTTAAAAATTTCTGAGCACTAAAATGAAAAGCCACAATACAAAATAAAATACAAGGAAACAAATTCTTGCATACAAATTTCCAGCATGCTGGAGTAACTTGGGTCAGCAAATTCTGCTAATCAATAGAACAAAAAACCAGTCCAAGTTGCAAATATTGGAGTCTGGTTTCTGCATAAGTAGTGAATAACATTTTGGCCTGTATTTTAGCCCTGCTCCCTTCACCATTTCAAATACTATAGTCCAGTCATTGTCAAAATCTTTCTCTAAGGTATGTATGCTATAAATAAAGTTTTACCTTTCTTTCCTCAAGATATTTGTCTGATGTGTAGCCTTGTATGGAGGGGAAATGTAGATTATAAGCGATTCAGGCAAGAAAGCGATAGAAGCTTTTGAAATGTGATGCTATACAAGAATGTTGAAGATTAGGTGGGCTGTTCAAATAACAAATAGGGAGGTGAAGGTACTGAATCAAATTGGGGAAAAAAGACATTATGGAACAACTTGACTAAAACAAGGGATCAGCTGATAGGACACATCCTGATGTATCAAGAAATTATCAAATTGTCAATGGGAGGAAGTGTGGTGGGTAAAAATAGTATAGAAGACAAAGGCTCGAATACAATAAGCAGGTTCAAATGAATATAGGTTGCAGCAGTTATGCAGAGATGAAGAGGCATAGATAGACTAGCATGGAGAGCTGCATTAATCTTCAGACCAAAGACCACCATCAAATTGTCATCATCATCATCATCATCATCATCATCATCATCATCAACAACAACAACAACAACAACCACCACCATTTGAAAGAATTCTGCATCAACACAGAGTTAGTGCTGCTTATAGTACAGTCAGTGAAAGAAAATCTCTGACAGTTGCAGTGGGCTTGGCATGACTGCTTCACATGTCTATTGTCACCAGTTCTGTATGTGTCTATGCCAACGCCTCACTGTCACAGCTCTATAGACAATTCTAGTTTTTGCCTGCAGACACTAGCACTTTCCAGTTGAAAGCTGGTAACAGTACTCTCAGGGATCATCTCTTCAACTACTGTACTATACCTGTTCGATATTATATGCAGATTAAATAGAAACATTAGGATGCTGAAGAAGTTAATGTGAGCACTTTTGTCTGGGCAACTTAGACACCCACACAGCCTGTCTGCTTCCGCTTCAACTGACAAACATGGTATAACTTACATCAAAGTTCTGTTTGATGCGGTCAGGGTTGACACTTTTTGGGATGACCACAATTCCTCGCTGCATGATGTGCCGCAGCAATACTTGTGCAGCCGTCTTCTTGTACTTCTCTGCAATACGTGACACTACCGGGTCACTCATCGGACTGACACTTACTAATCTGAAAATGGAGGCGTAGGAAAGACATCCAGCCATTAATTTCATTTAACTCTAAAATATTTTCTTTCTTACAGTAAAGCTAATATGGCAGCAAAGTGTTATCAAGGTGTATGGAGGTGGGAGCCGAATGTTCACTGGACACATACAGATAACTCAAAAGGCAGAGTTCTTTTTCTCTATCCACCTCTCCCTGACTAAACCACAGCTGGTAAAGTCTTTTTTCAGTTTTTATGAAAACACATCGACAATTTTTTGGAACCCTGTGTTCCATGCAATGTCATCAATTAGAAAAAAAGTAAAAATAAAATTTAACTACGAGTGTGTAACATCACTTTGCAATATTAGTGGCAGTGCTATGTTACTCTTTGTTCCCAAATCTCTTTATTGATTATTAGTCCCCAATCAGCTAACCATAATTACTAGATTCATTTAATTTTTTTATTAAGTCAAATAATGATTTATGTGTTCTGTAAGATGTGGATTATGATATGGACAACAAAGATTTTAACTGACAACAATTAATCATGAACCACAAAAGTATTATTCACTGTTGCAATTCTTCTTTCTCCAAAAAATTTAGGTTTCACCATTCATTTAGAAAAAAGCCTATATGCCTCAATAAGTGACGGATTTATTCACACTGAAAGTTGAGGTGTACTGTAAAAATGATGAAAATGAATAAACCGACATAATCTTGATGCAGGTGCCGTATCGTCCCTGTTAATTGAAACACACATCTCATCAGGTCTGCACCTTATTAGTGCTACTGATCACCTGTGCCGATTCATGAACAATATTTAATAAAGCATTATTAGCACACAAATATCATTTTTACTGCTGGATACAGTTTAACCACTTACTGTTGCATGATAATTGGTGCTTCATGTTTCAATATGCAAACACACTGAAGAATATGCTTAAAAATAAGAAAAAGCAGTACATAATATGGTATGAGAATAGAGGATGACAGGGGGCAGGCTTCTGTCACAACATACATGTAGCTGGGCACATGTACTATGCTCTCTACTTAGATATTAGCAACACGACTTGTCCTGGACTTCTAACTCCAGTTGATGCCATTACTGTCTCCATGCCAACTAATAGTCCAATGTGGGACCAAGCAGCTTCAAACCAACAAATAATCATTAACTAGGTGGACCCAATAGTCTATGAGCTGCCTGTTAGTCCTTATGGTTCCTCGTGCTGGTGCTTCCAAGTAGAGACCACTTCCAGTATGTGATTTTCTAATGCTCCAAGTGACTCTGAGGGTCCTGGGTTCCAACTGGTCAGTTGTTCATTGCTGCCTGCAGTCCACCGTAAGCTTGTACATTGTCAGACTGATACCATCCTTACATCAGCAAGGCCACTTCAAAGGCTACTGCTGTTTCTCTATGGCAGCATGCATCTGCCCCTGTGTACCAAATGTTGCCATAGGCACACGCACACTGCAATGTGTTGGGCTCCGGTAGCATGCCACTACCTCGATGACTACACTCACTGCCTGGACAAAGACCTTGTATTGAAGACCTCTTGTACTGAAGTAATGCTGAATGGTAGAATATTTATACCAAGTGGGCTTTCCTGACTAAGATAGGAGTGGCATTGGTAGAAAAAATCCCAGTTGCCCTGCGCACCATTCTGAAGCAAAAGAGGCATTCTTGACTAAGACTGGTGTCAGTGTTGACTGCTGGTCTGCCGTGTATTACATTTTGGTGTGTTGTCACTTTATTTTGATTCTGGAAGTGTCTTGGCTGGACCGACATGATTACATTGTGGTGCCAGAAGAGCCGGTACCATCAAGCAACATTGCAGAGCAACAATCTGCAGCGGCACTTCAATGGAAATGGATTTTTTTTTCTCCATGTGGTAGGGTTGGACAAGCAATTTATAATCACCCAGGCTGGAGGGGCTGGATGGAAAGCTGAAGTTTTGAAAGGGGACTCAGTCAGTGAATTAAATGAGTTTAGATGGCTAACAAGGAAACAGAGGATTGGCGTGCACTCAGCTGTGTGCAGTGAAACCTGTTGGGGCACAATACTCTGTGCAACCAGTCATTCTCTGTGATTTGTTTCAAGTGTATAAGGCCTGGACATTACACCAAGGAATGCCCATGGTTAGCTCTCAGGCATAATAATTAGGTCCTGTCTGTGGTAGGAAATGTGGCTGAGATGTTGGTTTCTTTATTATTTTCCTTTTCCTTTTATTGCTAACATAGGTTTTACAATGGAGAAACCAGGATAGAGAAAGTTACCATTGTAGAAGTAGATCAGACCATGTTATATCAGATGGTACAAATGTAGCTAGACGATATGGAGTTGCACAAGGAGTTTGATACATTAAGAGAGGATAGGTCATTGTCCAGTGTGTCAATACCCACTATACATGTTAGTAACACTACCCAAGAATCTCCTTTTACTGTACACTAGAAGAGGAAGTGTTAGCATTCATAGATAACTTATTTGCAGCCACTGAACTGTGGTGTTGTTCAAAGGAGCAGCTGTTGCATAATTTGGAGTAATGCAGATATTTTTCTAACACAGATCGTGCAACTGGCTGTCAAGAGTTAGAAATAGCACCAGAAGATTGACTGAATACAGCATTTTCAATCACTTCAGGACACTATCAGTATTTGCATATGCCATTCGGGTTGAAAAATACATTAGATACATTTCAGCACATTTGAGACATTTTTTTTTAAAAAGGTTTAAATCAAGCAATGTATGATGTATTAAGATGACACATTTATCTTTGCAAAGTACATGAAAGAGCATTTGTTAAGACTAAGTGAGGTGTTAAGCAATTGCAATCAGTGCACCTAACACTCAGTACAGATAAGTGTCACTTTGTGCTAGAAGTAGTACATTATTTAATGACAGTGATTAGTTGAGAGGAAGTCAGAATGGATCCCAGGTTACTACAGGCCACACAGGATTTTTCAACACCATATACAGAGGAAGAGTTGCAATCTTTTTTAGGTCTAGCAAATTAGCATCGAAAATTTGTATGAAAATTTGCAAAGATAACACAGTCACTCATTCATCTATTGAAGAAAGGAGTGAAGAAGTTTCACTGGTCATCAGAGAGTGAAGATGTGTCCCATCGATTGAAAGAATTGTTAAAAATGAACAGGTATTGGTTTTCCTGAATTTTTAACAGGAATTTGTGTTGTCATGTGATGCAAGCAGCTGTGCTTGGCTGTGTGTTGTGTCAAGAAATAGATGGAACAGAGCATTCAGTAGCCTATATCACATGTCACTTGAACAGCACAGGAAGGGATCATTCTACAATGGAGGAGATGCTGATCCTTATTTGTGGCATAACATACTTTCAGTGTTATTTATATGGAAGGCAATTTAAATTGACAACAGATCATGCAGCCTTGAAGTGGCTATAAGTTTAAAAGATCCATCGTGCAGGTTAACACATTGGGCATTAAAACTGAGTGAATTTTATTCTGTGGTAACTTATTAACCAGGCAAATCTCATAAGAACATGGATGGCCTGAGTCTGAAGGTTAATCTATTACAACAAGTAGGATCCACTGCTGCAGGATGGCAGAAGGTGCAAGCAGCTGACAAGAACTATGAGCCATTTGGAACACAACCACAATTCATTGTTCTCAATGAAGTCTTACGTAACCTCATGTTGTGGGACCAGCTACACTGCAGGATGGAGTATTGAAACACACAATCATGTGTTAGGAGGCCACTGGGGTTGAAGAACAATGGAATGGTGCATAGCCAAACAATATTGATGGCTAACATGTGAGCAGGATGTAGAACAGTATGTACAGACCTGTGTACTATGTGCTCAATAAGCTGATTTGAGTCATCAGTGTATTCTGCTACAAAGACTACCCGAGGCCAGTAAACCATTTGAGATGTTCAAATGGTTGGATGTCTTAGCTGAAATGCCAGTAGGAAATCTATTTACACTAATGATAATAGATCACTTTTAATGTTACCTAGAAGTGATAGCTGTTCCAAATCAGTGAGTGGCTTAATCCAAGGAGAATAATTGGTTATTGAAGTTTGGAGCTCCACAGATGCTGATTACGGGCCAAGGTATCATCTTCATTTTGGCATCCATGCAATAATTTTGTTGTTTTTATCAACTTGTAAATTAAGAACAAGCACATTACACTCGCAAGCAAATGGGAGAATGAAAGAGTTCACCAGAGAGTAGGGAAGATGTTGACCCATTATGTCAACAGCCATCCTAATGATTACGACACACTGCTACCTTATGTTGTGGCAGCATAAAATTTGAAGGTTCATGGCCGTGTGGAGTGGCTGCGGGGTCTGAAGTGCCATGTCACATATTGCGTGGCCTCTCTTGCCGGGGGTTCAAGTCCTCCCTCGGGCATGGGTGTGGGTGTGTTGCTCTTAGCATAAGTTAGTTTAAGTTAGATTACGTAGTTTGTAAGTCTAGGGACTGATGACCTCAGCAGTTTGGTTCCTTAGGAATTCACACACATTTGAACATTTTGAAGTTTCATGAGAGTACAGGTCTATCACTGTATGGACAGAAGATGCCATCATCATGTAAGGGATCCGTGATCCCACGAACATAGATGCTAGTATCCAACGCCCAGGTCGATAGTAGACAGGAGTTGATTGTCGTGCGCTGCAGGAGGCAGTGAGACCACAGTGTAAAATGTTAGATTGTGGTGAGACGAGTGTCGAGTGCGGAGTAGTACTAGAGAGTGTCGAGTGAGAAGTAGTGCGGGAAAGACGGGCAAGAATGGTGGTCGAGTTTATTTGTAAACGGTAAAATTCACCAGAGTATGACGAGTGAGCACGTCCCCCTGATCGTAGTGGAGTTGACCCTCACTAATACCAATTCACGAGTGATATGAAACAGAAAGTGTTAAGTGCCGAATTACGTGTTTCGCGTCGGCCAGCAACAACCATAGATTGCAGTGAGGATTGTTGTGAATGTTAACCATCAGCATTGCGTGTGACGAAGTACTGAAAATCAACAACCAATAAAAAGATATAACTGTGATTAGACGTGTAAGGCTAAGGTAGCAACTGCCTCAGCATTTGTGTGTTAGTAGGAAATATATCAGTTTGTACATCGCAACCTCTGTGGTCCTTAATAATAGACAAACTTTCTATCATTTCCACTATTCAATCTCAGAACAGCCGCACTCGGTTGAAATACCCCTGAAACCAGCAGAAAAACCGATAGCCTTTCTTCCATTAAGCACACGGTCATATAATCATAACAATTAACTGTTTGGCGGCTTCGATAAATTGCACAAAATCCAATAAAGGAATTAAATGGGGGTGTTTCAATCATCATCTGAAATAGTGAAGGCCCGAGTTGGGAGAAATAGGGAATGAGTACAGAATTTCATTAAAACATTGCAGGCGGTTTGGAGTCAAATGTAATACATGAATACGGTAAGAAGGATTTGGAATGACAAGAGTGAATGAGGCAACAGAATGCTAAGATACCTAAATATTGTACAGGACAGTGATTGATGATGAGCCCCTACACCATGAATTGAAAGATGAAAAAAGTATTAGTCATTACCACAGTCCAAACCAAGTGGCTGAGTACCAGAGTCAGTCTGAAAAAAGGGAAAGGAAAGATGGCACAGCAAGTTGAACAAACCACTCCTGTGCAATTTACACTTATGTTACCACGTGCATGAAGATCTAGAGTCAGGCCAACACACACACACACACACACACACACACACACACACACACACACAGAGAGAGAGAGAGAGAGAGAGAGAGAGAGAGAGAGAGAGAGAGAGAGAGAGATGGAAAGAAGAAAAATTATGATTTAAAATCTCATCAATAACGAGATCATCTGAGACGAGCACATGCCCGGATTGTGTAAAGTGAGTCCAGTGTGCTAAGACTGAGCTGCCTCACTTGGTGAGAACTACAGAAATTAGAACTGGGAACAATGGAGACATTCAAGAACAGAGGAGAAATAGAATCAGAGGATGATGTAAGGCTGAATGAATAGATGTGGGATCTGCATCCTTATAGCCAATCGGTGGAAAACATATGTTAATTGCCAGTTACTGAGCAGGGAAGAATAAGCACTGAAACTCTTGCTTTGGTTGTAGCTAGCCTGTACTGCCAGTGTAACTAATTCTTGGAAAATTTAGAATGAATTGGCGAGGAGGCCGAGACAGATGTACCTGCACTCCGACCTGCTATAGGCTTCCTAAAATACATTAACACAACCAACAAGGATGTCATTGTGGCTTGATACTGCACCCCCACAGACAAAATCTCTGCCCTTGTGGATCAACACCTTAAACCTATTACCCATAATCTATCCTCCTATACAAGACACTAACTATGCTGACTCTCTTACAATTCCTATCACTTTACCAGCAGGTGACCTGCTTGTCACTGTTAATGTCAGCAGAGGTGTACAAACTTGCTAGTACCTCGGGCTGAAAGCTACTCACTATGCCTAAAAAGGGGCCATGGAGGGGGGAGGGATCATGGACACTTACACAATTAGTTCATATTTGTTTCACAAAATTCATTTTATTCAACAAATATAATTAGAACAATGTATTTTTACATAAATAACAATGTATTTTTATAGAAATGTTATCTACCTTCTGGTAGGGAATACAAGACAGAAAAAAATAATTAAATGAATGAACAGTGAGGGGTGGGCCACCATAATATCAATGGCAAGCAATGGTGTGCACCCCTGCTCCAAAGTAACATCCGACATGCTAGTGCACTTGCTGCCACTGAACATCACCTCTCCAAATGTTCAGTTGACACCAACCTACAACTCCCTACCTGGCAATGATGGCCAATTACATATTCACCCGCAAATAATTCTCCTTTGAAGAACCTACAAACAAATCTGCAATATGGTCCTCTCAAAGGGCATCTACATGAATACCATTCCATAACTGCAGCTCTGTGGCTGAAACAGAGTAAAGTATGGTAACTGGTGATCAATAATTAAAAGAATATGAAATAGCTGAGGCAACAGGTATACCAGAAGAAAGAATACACTATAACATACATTAGAATTAACTGTGATACAGCTTTCTGCAAAGTTGAATGACGAGAAGTAAATATGAAAACTCTCTCCCAGCAATATTTGGACTGCTACAAAAAATCCAACTGATGACATGTCTTGCTGCTCACTAGACATGAGGCACAGATCTACCATTTCACACCTGAAATGGAGAAGCGATCCAACTAGTTGCTGGAGGCTGGCAGCTTGCTCTGAAGAATGTAAAGCCTTACATCTGGCTTCATTCACATGTCAATAGAATGATCTGCTCCATGCCAACAAGCAAAAGCATCATGGGAAACCCAACTTGCAAATTTTTCATGGTGTCCTGAAAGCCTTGAATTAAGACAAGCAGATGCAGTATTTCCTGACTTCAAAAAGCATGTGACTCATTCTCAGTAGCACATGTATGCTTCTTATCCAAAGTACAATCATTTGGGGTACAAGCAAAATTTATGATTGCATAGGGGATTCCTTGGTAGAGAAAATACAGAGCATTATCTTGGATGGAGAGTCATAAACAGATACAGAGGCATCTGGTGTGACTCAGGGAAATGTGTTGGTACCCTCCCTATTCATGTTGTATATTAGGCATAATCCATACACTTCAGGCAGGGGGTTACCTTCATAGTCTCGGACATTATTGAATTTAGCATATGTTAAAATTCAGGAGTAAGTAAGAAACATGTATATTTATGTTTTCTCCAAAACAAATTCCTGCCCCGAGATACAGGCCTCCAAACATGGCATTGTGAACACCATTTTGAAGATGCAAATTTCAGAATTTTTTTTAAAATGCTGTATCTCTGTAACAGTTTTAGGTATTTTGTTAGAGTTATTTTATTTGAAAGATAATTGCTTTATGATTACAATGGTATCCTGTTTTTGGACATATCTGTCAAAGATCTTTTGAATTTTTTTTATAATTTACAGAATTTTTTTTTTTTTTTGAAGGTGCCAATCCAGAAAAGTTAGATTTTTTTCTTTTGATTAGTACCATGTAGTACTATGTTCTCGGTAAAGGAGAGCTTCCACTTTTAAGTTGGGCAGGTTTTATTTTTAAAAATCATGTTTTTAACTTTGAAGTGTATTTGCTGAAGTTGTTTCTCACTAATTTCTTTGTTACAATGTTTATTTCTATTGTCTTTGTTGCAGTTATTTCTTATCACTTTCTCTGTGGCAGTTATTTCTTTTCATTTTCATTGCTGCGAGCAATGGCCTTGCTGCAGTTGCAGTGGATACACCGGTTCCAGTCAGATCATCGAAGTTAAGCAGTGTCGGGCGTGGCCAGTACTTGGATGGGTGACCATCAGGGCCACCATGCGCTGTTGCCAGTTTTCAGGGTGCACTCAGCCTCGTGATGCCAATTGAGGAGCTACTCGACCAAATAGTATTGGCTCCGGTCAAGAAAACCATCATAACGACTGGGAGAGTGGTGTGCTGACCACATGCCCCTCCTATCCTCATCCTCAGCTGAGGATGATACCGTGGTCAGATGATCCCAATGGGCCACTTGTGGCCTGAAGATGAAGTGCTCTAGTGAGTGCTTTCATTGTTGCAGATACTTCTTACACTTTGTTGTAGTTTCTTGACAGTTTCTTTGTCATGGTTGTTCATTGCAGGTTTTTGTATTGTAGTTGTTCAGTGCTAATTTGTTTACTGAAGAGGCTTTTACAAAATCTGAGACCATCCAATGAGTTCTGTGTTTTTGTGTGGAACTTGCCAGTTGACACAGCTGCAGTGTGTTTTTGTGAAAAGGACTGTTTGAAATGTCTTCTCACTGGGGCCACAGGAGAGTGAAGTGTGCTGACTATTTGCATATCCATAAAAGAGTGATATATAAGACAAACAAAAAAACAGACTTACTTCAGTTTGGGAATAAATGTTCCCATTTGAAGACTCTGTTTCAAAGTGAAGATGTTTCCAGTGATGTCTTTTTGTGTTCTAAATTTTTTGACTGAATAACAACAATGATAGTATCTGAGCAATGTGAAGCTTTTCATGGTGCATATGATGCAGATTTTGCATCAATAGAGGAAGAATTAAATACCCTGAATCAGTCAACTACAGAGGTAGGTATTAGCCCTGTTAAGAAACTGTGGTCAATGAAGTTGAGTCATAAGCTCTCTGCATCAAGAAAGCACAGAGAAATTAATAAAGCTATGGATGAATACACTACAGCAAAACTGACCAAACTCTTCAAAGTAGAAATTCCATCTTCAGAAAAAAATGAACGAAAGCACTCTTGCACTTCTTGCCAGGAATTTTTCACAAATATCAATTCAGCCGTTGAATATTTTGCATCCTACAGTGAAAAGGTGCAAGTTTTAACTATTAATCCAGAGACATTTCCAAAGAAATGAATTTGGAACCACATTCCATCAGTATTAAAGAACATGGTAGACAAATCAAGAAATGTGAGGTCCATAAAAGGAGTCTTTGGAAGACCAGATTGCTATTATGGTCATCTTGTAGAAGCAGCTCAAGTTCAAATAGTACAGTCATTTTATCTGGAAGATAAACGGGACTGTTTTTGCCAGAGTGCCAACAAAAAAGACATTGTAACTGTAACAGTTGGAGGTCTAAAAGTTATGAAAGTGAAGAGGTACATGACTTGCAGTATTAAAGAAACTTTTTCAATTTATAAGAGCAACTATCAACTTCACATATTGGAAGATCAAAATTTTATGCATTATGACCTAAGTGGGTAGTTCCACACACATTCAGAGATGTCTGTTTATGTGTGTAATGTGCGAATTTTGAACTTTGTGTGGTAACTTTGAAGATCTTACTGCAGCATGTGACATACGATACCTTGGTTGAGTGTGTGAAGTCATTTGTAGTCTGTGATGTAAAGCGAGAGACTTGTTTGTTTCAAGAATGTGGTGACTGCTCTGGAAAGGGAGGACTGTCTTTACAGGCACTTGGCCTGGAGGATGTAGCAGATGTCTCTGCAGAAATTACACAGTCGACTTGGGAGGAAAATAAATTATGAAAAAATAAGAAAATAAATTAAATTAATTTGACAGTTTCATTGATGCACTTGGTAAATGGTAAGTGAAAGCAGTAACACATCAACATCTGAAGAAATTGCAACAACAACACACTGCAGAAGTGAAAGGGTGTGTACTGGCTGATGTTAAGTGCTTTACTGTGATTTTGCTGAGAACTGGTCTGTAATTCTCCCACAAGAAGTACGAGGGTATCATTGGAGTAATGACCAAGTTTCAATTTTTACTGGAGTGACACATTTTCAAAACAAGAACACAAGCATTGCAGTTATAAGTGATGACACAGGACATGACTCAACACATGCTTTGCTAGCAATGCGCAAAATTCTTCAACTGCAAACAGGGGCAGAAAAGATCATCATTATTTCTGATGGTGCTCTGTCATTTTAAAAATCACTACCAGCTGTTTGAATTGAGTGAGTGGCTTGAGCCAACTGACTGGGTACACAGTGCTATTGGTCAAGGGAAGGGGCCCTGTGATGGTGTAGGAGGCCTGCTGAAGCACCATGCTACAAAACATAATCTTTCCACACCAAATACAGCTGCAATTCAGAATGCTGAGGATTTTACGAGAGTCTCATTATTTTCTCCAAAGAGGAAATCGAAGAATTTTGTGAGCAGGAAAAAGAAGAGTGGTCCAAACAAACTAATCCTGTGAAATAAATTCAACACATGTTTCTGGACTCAAAGTGATGGACAAACTCATATTGCACACACTTTAAAGAGCAAGAAAGACGAAATTTTGTTTGTTTGGCCAATACCTCAGAAACAGCAGGTTAATATTCAGATTCACAACCTGAGAAGAAAGATATTTGTGACGTGTGTGTATGACTGTGACTGGTGGATTGCAGAGATTATAGACACCAGTTATGAGATAAATGAAATTGTACGGAACTTTATGCTACCACATGGACCACTGCTGGATATAGGTTTCCAGCTGAAGGGCAGCAACAATGCCATCAGTGCTCACTTCCTGTTCACAATGTTTTGCAGATTGTAAGTGCTCCAGTTCCTATCGGTTCAGCAGGAAGGCATCACTCTACATCAAAGGAAGATACTGAAGCAGTGGAGCACATTTTTAGTTCATTTACTGGCTAATTTCAGCACAAAACAGAGTGCACAGAAGTCGTATAAATTGAAACCTTTAAGTCTCTGGGCCTTTCACATACATTTTGGAACTATTCAAAATGCTTGAAAAATGAGTCTCTTACTCATCTTTCAAAACTGAAATGATGTTAAATAAGGCTAGGTTTTGATTTTTATGAGCCTGTTATGTGATAATGTGGTAATAAAACAGGTTTTATGTATGGCAAAAATTTCAACCTGTTGAACCTAAAAGTGGAAGCTCTCCTTTTCAGGGAAAGTAGAATTATATGGTACTAATCAACATAAAAAAATTAAAGTTTTATGAATTGGCATTTTTGATAAAAAAAAGTTTTTTTTCCATAAATTATAAAAAAGTTCAGAATGCTATAGTAAAAGAACTTTGACAGATAAGCCCAAATCGAGGATTTCTTTGTAATCATTAATGAATTATCTTTCTAATAAAAAAGAAACTCAACAAAATATCTAGAACTGTTCCAGAGATACAGAATTTTAAAATTTTTTTCCAAAATCCACATCTTCAAAATGGTATGCACAGGGTCATCTTTGGGGGGCTGTATCTTGGAGCAGAAATTTTTTTGGAGGAAACAAAAAAAGTGTGTTCTTTACTTAGTCTTTCATTTTAACATATGCTAAATTCAATACCATTGGAGGCTATGAAGGTAAGATTTTTTTCCTAGGCCATCTGAATTTATATGGACTATGCCATTAATGACCCTGCAGACTGGTTTGTTAGATGATGATGTTGTCGTTCATCTACATCTACATCTACATTTATACTCCGCAAGCCACCCAACGGTGTGTGGCGGAGGGCACTTTACGTGCCACTGTCATTACCTCCCTTTCCTGTTCCAGTCGCGTATGGTTCGCGGGAAGAACGACTGTCTGAAAGCCTCTGTGCGCGCTCTAATCCCTCTAATTTTACATTCGTGATCTCCTCGGGAGGTATAAGTAGGGGGAAGCAATATATTAATATATTAATGAAGTACTGTCTGAAAAAAGATACACAATAATTCAGTCAGATATTGTTTCAAAGTGCTGCATATATTGGCAACTTGCTTTAGATGTACAGAAATGTAGAACTGTGCACTCCACAAAATGGAAAAAAAAACATAGTATCATACGATATAAGACAGGTGGCAGATCCTTATTCATTGGTAGAATATTAGGGAAATGCTATCAGTTTATAAAGGAGATTGCTTATAAAACACTCATCTGACCCACTCTAAAACACTTGTCTGACTCTAGAAAATAACTCAAATACCAACCAGAAGTAACAGGGGTCTGCAGCTCGTGGTCTCACGGTCGCGTTCTCGCATCCCGAGCACGGGGTCCTGGGTTCGATTCCCGGCGGGGTCAGGGATTTTCACCTGCCTTGAGATGACTGGGTGTTTGTGTTGTCCTCATCAAATGTTGGGTATTTGTACAGGTGCTGATAACCGCACAGGTGAGTGCCCCACAAACCAATCATCATCATCAACAGAAATAACAGGGAATATTGGAAGGGCTGTTTGAATGGTCACAGATTTGTTTGGCCCATGCTGAAAACAGTCATATGGCATATGCTTCAGGACAGACTCACTCTATCTTGTGGAAGCCTTCTTAGTAAGCTTGAAGAACCAACTTTAAGTTATGAATACAGGAATGCATCACAACCCATTACATATCGCTCCTGTAGTGCTCCTCAAGACACGATTATACTAATTACAGCCGGCACGGAAGGCTATAAGCAATCATTTATCCCTCAGTTCATATGTAAATGGAATGGAAAGAAACCCTAATAACTGTAATGATCTGAAGTATCCTCTACCACATACTTCACATTGGTTTGCAGAGTATAGATGTAGATGTAGAAAAGAAACATCAATGAAAACAGATGCTCAAAGCTGGTGGCCTGCCGCAAACTAGGCAAGGTATATTTTATCTGGTAGAATGTAGTGGTCAGTGTTTCTAGAATACCATTCACTGATCCACACATAATGTTCCATAAACCTCACCGTCAAAGACTGTCTTCACCAATGTGGAATGAGTCAAGTCATCAATAGCCATGGAATGAGCCAAGTCATCAATAGCCAGAAACTATCACTGCAGGCTAATTCTCTAAACATGCTTTGTAGGTAACTGCCAACAGCTGTTATATATTTTAGAAAGTGCATGACAGGAAGCTGTCTACATTTCATTATTAGTTTCAGTAAACAAACAGAAATGCAGAGTACTTTCAATAGAAATGTGAAGTTGTATAAACTAATAAAATAAATAAAATACAAAAAATAAAACATAAATAAAAAATAAACTAATGAAATCATATAATCATCTTGTGAACGTTGCACTGCTTCTTATTTCTGTGCATGCTAAGAAAACCGGAGAGGAATTCCGCCTCATGCAAGACACCTTTGTAGTTTTGTTCTAACCCAGACATGTTTCAGCACTTTTTGTGCTATGTCCAGTGGATTTGTTTATTTTACTTCTGCAAAATTGTTAAATGTTAACCCTTATAAAACTTTTTGTACAAAATATTTACATTTGTGAAATGAGCAATTATTGTCAAATGTGTTATACACTTGTTTGTATACTGTATTTCCTACTATGATTGATACCAATGATATGGGTCTATGATCAATGGATTACTTGTTTCTTTCCTTGTGTACTGGTATGACCTGTGCAACTTTCAGGTCTGAGCACTAATCTTTCATCAAGTGAGTGGTTGCATATATTTGTTTAAAATACAATTATTTCCTCAATATATTCTGTACAGAACCTAACTGGCATACAATCTGAACTGTAAAACTTTTCTTAGCAGCTGTTCGTGATTTCATTTCTGGAATATTTACTGCATCTTCTTTGGTTGAAGAATTATAGAAAACTGTGTTTGTTAACTCTGCTTTAGTAGTGCAGTCATTGGAAAAAAAACCATTGCCATCACACAGTGAAGATACTGATTGTGTCTTGCTACTGGCATAGTTTACATATGACCAGAACTTTGAGGATTTTCTTCCAAATTTCAAGACAAAGTTTCATTGTGGAAACTATTACAAGAATTTCACACTTAAGTCCACACTATGTTTCAAAAGTTTGTAAACTGCTGTACCCAAAAATTTTCACTTATGACCACAACTGCCCCCTAAACAGATGTGGTCTGCAAGTTTCTCATACTCTGACTCTACAGGAGACACTCCCTTCGCAGACCAAGACATCAACAGTACAGCAGGCAGGGCACCTACCACAACAGGCTGGATTGTGTATAAAACACACCTCGAATAACCAACAAGAATAAGGAAGATAATAACAACAATAAAGACAATGAACCTGTGGCTCGAGTATCACGCACAAACGCTAAAAGTGCATTTGATATAGCCCTTTAATACACTGAACAAAGCTCTGCATCTACCCCAATACACATTTTGTGGATTAGGAAATGGCAGAACATCATGGCAAACTCAGAGTTGTTGTCTGCTAAGCAAAAGAACATTACAGACTTTTTTCATCCAGCTTACGAATAGAACAGGGACGGCCAAGTACGTGGCACGCATGCCGAGGTTTCACATGCATGTGGATTGCTCCCTTCTGACATCACACATCCCCCACTACCACACCAGCACGCGCATGTGTGGAACTACGAACATGCCGCATGCGACAGTGCATTAAGGAACACCGCCCTACTACCATGTGGCTTAGTTTCATATTGTGACATTTGATAATATTAAGTTCTGTACAACACATCATGTTGAGCAATACTGAATCTTTGTTGGCTGTTCGTACACCTACAGAAAAATAACAATAACGCTGGGTTTGAAACTGCATTACACCAACAATATTGTGCTTCTCACATCGTCACTCGTAAAATTCTTACAACATTTAAGCTGAGATATAGAAACAGACTTGAAAGTAGTCTACAGCATACAGTATGATGTGGAATAAGTGATTCCAACTACATGTGAAACAAGTAAATTTTATATTCTGGAACTAGTGTACAAAATCTGCAATAACTACAATTCTCAACAAGACATATGACAAATACAACAAAATTATCACCATTAATTTAATTATTTTTGGTTCACTGTAGACATAATAAAGTACATTTCCAGCACAAACTGATGGTACACGGACAAACGCAGACAGTTTCTCATATTTTTGTCACTCGGATTGCCACGTAATCCTGACTTATTTAGTTTCATAATCGAAATAAACCTTTCGCACACGTGTGTCGATCCAAACACTGATATAACTTTTGCAGCCTCATTGTGGAGACGGGGAAACTCTTCCCGAGGAAAACCTTCATAAAAATTCCTGGACATTTTTTACGTAAAAAAATTTGTCCTTTAAATGGGAATTACACTGCAGATCAATCAATTCCATTTGCAAATGCACTGGAGTACTTTCAACTGAAATGGCAAAGGGTCTAGAAAATAGTTCAAAAACAGATGTCAGACTGGCAGTTTCCTGAAAACGTTTAGGAAATTGTGCCTGTAGTTCCTCCAACACAGAAACGAATTCTTCAGAAGTTGCGTTCTCTCTGACTTTAGAGAGCGTAGGGCAATGGGCGGTATTCATTTTCATGAGTTGTTCCTTCCACAATGCGAGTTTCTTATTAAATGCATCCACTTTTTTCATCAGATCAGAAATAAGCTGCTACTCACCTTGCAAAGTCTTATTGAAAGCATTCAAGTATGCAGTCAGATCAACTAAAAAGGTGAGGTCTGCAATCCATTTTGGATCTTCTAATTTTGGCTCTGCCTTTACTTTTTCCTTAAGGAACTCAACAATAGCGAGTCTTAAATTGAAAATTCTTTCAAGGCATGATCCTCGACTTATCCAACATATTTCCCAGTGGTAAATAACATCTCCATACTCTTCATTCAGTTCCATGAGAAACTGTTGAAACTGACGGTGCACTAAGCCATAAGACTTCAAAAAATGTACTATGGTGACTACCAACTTCATCACGTGCTCCAAATTTGCAATCTTAGCACAAAGAGCTTCTTGGTGTACAAAACAATGAATTCCGTACAAATCTTCTGTCGATCATCCTAGTTTTTTATGCAACAATGCTACAAACCCATTTTGAGCATCTTGAATTGCTGGCACTCCATCTGTGGTGACTGAAACTAACATTTTCCAATTTAGGCCAACGGCTTCAACTGCCTCTTCAACTGCTTTTAGCAAGTCGGTACCCCTCGTTGTGTGTTTCATTGGTACTAAATCTAACAGTTCTTCCATCACGTGCAAATTTGTGTCGACTTCACCAACATAAATCACTAGTTGTGCTGTGTCCAAAATGTCGGTCGACTCGTCCAAAGCAATCGAGAATGCAATAAACTTGCAGGCACTATCAATTAACTGCCTGTAGACATCCGCTGCCATACCAGCTATGCGGCGAGCTATTGTCTGTCTGGAAAGACTAATTTCACTAAACTTCTTTACTTCCAGTAGCGTCAAGAATTCCTCCGCCTCAACAATACACTCCTTGATCAAATCACCATCACTGAAAGGCTTATTCGCTCTTGCAATTTTGAGCGCTATTTTGTAGCTTTCTCTTAAATACAGGTCGCTAAGTTCGGTTGCAGGCTAAAAAAAGGGAACAAAAATTGAGTGAACTCTAAATTCGAATTCTAACGACAAATATGCACAAATACAAACATCAGAAACACAAAGATTTGTAAGTGGTACTCGGCGTTCAGTCCGTCTCGCTGCATAACACTACGTCTTCTTAATTCCGCCAACTTGTTTGATCTATGAACCCAACTAAATCATTAAGTCCTTTGTGTGTGGTGTTATAATGCCGTTCTATCACAAATTTGTGGTGCCTGGCGAGTATGCGACTGCATAATAGACATTGAGAATTTTCATCCTTCTCTTCGAAAAAATATTGCAATTCCCATTCAGCTCTGAAGGCTCATGACGTTGTGTCACTACCCCGCCTCTTTGTAAGTGTGTGTTCCATTGCAACAACCACTGTACAATATTTATAAACTTCTTACGAATCGCTAACAAATAGCGAGGAATAAACATGGCTGCCACTACGAATCAACTAATGCACCCTATGCCGGATGAAAAGATGTCGCATCGCACAGCTAGTCTAATGTCGCGCCGTGCCGAGCAGTGCCGTGAAAGACTGAGGAAAGCCGAGTAGTGGCGAGGCGGACCGAGCCCTGGACAGCACGCGTGCAGCACATCTGTACACGTGTGCAGTTTGGCACGCCGTGGCCATCCCTGGAATAGAACATATTTTACCATGAGACTCCTCATGTTTTCAACAGTCCAGTGCAAATCAGCTGTGTGTCAATGCAGTACTTGTGTGTGAAATCTTATGGGACTTAACTGCTAAGGTCACCAGTCCCTAGGCTAACACACTAGTTAACCTAAATTATCCTAAGGACAAGCACACACACCCATGCCTGAGGGAGGACTTGAACCTCCGCCAGGGCCAGCCACACAGTCCATGACTGCAGCGCCTTAGACCGCTCGGCTAATCCCGTGTGGCTCAATGCAGTACTATAAACAGGTATGTACAGATGTTAAACTTCCACTCACAGTAAAATTATCTTATCATACAACACAGAGAAGTTTTACAGTACAGGCATAGGATGAAATGCAGTCCCCAACAATCAGTCTTTCCTACTCATTTCCTATGGTGTCTCCCCTGACATGTGGTTCTGGGTGACTTTACTAAAATCTACCCCTTTTCCTAGACCTCTACAGTCCTTTTCCCTCACTCTTCTTCCTTCCCCTTCAACCCTTACGCCTGAAGAAGGAGCCACTGGCTCCGAAAGCTTGCCAGTCACAACAGCCTTTTATGTGTTTGTTCTGCCACTGCTTGGTGAGCAGATATTTTATCTGTACAATTAACTAATTTTATCAATAATTGATTGTTTTCATTGTAATAATGTACAACAGCTACACTGATGAAAGATCCATACCAGAAGACTAGAAAGTTGCAAAGGTCACACCAGTCCTCAACAAGGGACATAGAAGTAATCTGCTAAATTGCAGACTCACATCACTAATATCAATTTTCTGTAGTATTTTGGAACATATACTTTAATCGCACATTATGAATTAACTGGAAGAAAATGATTTATTGACAAATAGCCAACATGGATTTAGAAAACAATTCTTGTGACATACAACTAGCTCCTTATTTAAACAAAGTAATGAGTATTATTGACAGAGGATGACCAATCGATTCCATATTTCTAGATTTCCAGGAGGCTTATGAAACCATTCCTCACAAGCAACTTATAATGTCACAAAATTGTTCATGTTTACATTTGTAATTGTACCACTAGCAGAATCATGGGTAAACCTTGCCATTAGTATAGTGCTATTTAAATGGCCATTGTTGCACCTGCTACGTATGTCAGAGAGGCAATAGGACAAACTCCATGATGGAGTTGTTAATTTTAAGGATCTGTAAATCAATCTTGGTTCTCTTGAGAGGCATTGGAGAAGTTCAGGTAGTTCCACTGAACAGCCTGTTTACAAAAAAATATATTCATATTAATAAAAAAAGAGACCTGTACTCTTTATATATCAGCAATAAAAATAGATCAAAACTGAGACTGCAATTACATACTGATCTATGAATTAATTGCTTTTTCTCAAAACTGATTGAACCAGCTCATGAGAAGAAGTCCGTGGTAACATTACTATATTGCCACAAAGTAGCAGACAAAGAAGTGAGTTTAGTGTTGAGGAACTTGTATATTTTATTAAAAGTTTTGTTGTTTAGACTTGGGTTTTGTTGCTTTGGTTGTTGCTGCTGAGTGCTAAATAATGTAACATACTAGATTATCTAGTATCTGTGCTATACACAGCTTATTGTATTTGAAAGAAAGGCTCCACCAAAGAGGAGACACTGCCGTGATCATCACAAATGAAAATATTCTTTTCACTAGAATGATCGACGTGACAGTGGAACAAACCATGATGGAAGTCAGAGCAGAACAATCTGTAGCCTCAACTACATCACAACACACAGATACTGACTTCATTCATCAAGATGCATGTTCAGTGTATCATGTGGGGCATGTTAAGTTTCTGGCATTTTGGCTCAGCTACTCAATGACATATGTTGAGAGAGTGTTTTTCGAGAGCACAGCATACTTTCTAACAATAATAAGGACATCATCATCGTGGCACATTTAGAAACTGTGATACAGGAGACAGAAGATGTCCTAAACAATTTTGCTAAATCACATTAAAGAAGGCAGTTAAGCAACAATATGCCTTGTTGCCAGAGCTCAGACTACACAAGGCCTTTTACAGAGCAAAGCGGGCCATACGTGTGTTGGCAGGACCAGATTTGTTGCCTGAATAGACATTGTCCATGCTTGGGCTACACAAGATGTCTGTGGGCATTCACACAGCAACAGCTGCTTATCAAGATTTGTCACTACAGGAGCTAGTGGAGAAGGCAGACGCCATAGCGAATAGTCTGGCAGAAGTTTCCCTAAACAAGTGTAATAATGATCAAGTATAAGACAAACAAAAATTACACAAGTTGTCAATGAGTCATGTGAATCCCACATGGAGTCTCCGACACAAGAACAAAGGATAGAATAGTTGAAGGAACCAATACCACATAGGAATCTAAAGTTATCAGCACAGCAGTGCAAGGTACAACACAGTTAGAAGTGTGCTCCAGAGAAGCAGACTGGGTGCAAGAAAGATGACAGATTCACATCTGAGACTGGTACAGATCAGTGTTGCCAGTATTGCAGGCATTTTGGGGGAAGCCGCATGCTGCTATACTACAGTGTGCTGTTACCTAAACACCTTGAGCGGACATTAAAGGATGCTGACTTCTGACACCAGCAGCTTGTGTGTCCACAGAAGAAGGCGTAAAGACAGCTGGCAAACACAATGCCAACAGTGGGGTTCAGCCAGGTCTCAGTCCCAAGAATAATTTGCGGCATCACATGCTTCCTGGAGGGCAGTAAATTCAGGAACTTTATTATGAACACTCTGAAAATTTACTGCTAATATCTTGATAGCTGAAGTGTCTTTACACTGAGCACGTCCTGATTTCCCTGCCTGCACATAGACAGGTGAGTGTTCGTCAGGACACCTCGCACTACTGCTTAGCCTAAAAAAAACCCATGTGCACACCACAAGTACTCTGCCACCCGAGTAGCCGCTTCCTTTGTGTAGTGCACCCCTGACCTATCTAGGGGCATCCTACAATTCCCCAACCAATAGCGCAGGTCTAGAAATCTGCAGCCAAGACCGTCACAGAGTTGACGAAGCCTCTGGTAGAGACCCTCCACTCGGCTCCAAACCAAAGGACCCCGATCCACTCTGGGAACGATGCTGTAAATAGAGTGCTCTGCTTGCACCCCGCGTGCGAGGCCAGCGGTCTTCACCAAATCCGCCAGCCGCCTGTACGAACTGAGGATCGCCTCAGAACCCAAGCAACAGGCATCATTGGTGCTGACGTGAGCAACTACTTGCAGACGACTGCATCCCGTACGCTCAATAGCCGCAGGCAAGGCTGCCTCCACATCTTGGATGAGGCCCCCCGGCAGACAAACCAAGTGCACATTGGAATTCTTTCCAGCCCTGTACACTATTTCCCTAAGGGGCTCCCTCACGCACCTAACGTTGGAGCTCCCAATAACCAGCAAGTCTTTGGCCTTGTGTGCCTACTCGGGCCCTGCTGAAGGAGCGGCCACCTGCCCACTGACAGGATGAACAGGCGAGGCCAGCCTCCACATTGACCCTCTGCCTCGAGTGACGTGAACGCGTTGCAGTCCGCCACTCACCCTGAGGTGAGGGCGGCCCCAATGCACCGGGTACACTAGTAGGTGCCGCCACACACACACACACACACACACACACACACACACACACACATCCTACTGCTAATATCTGGACATATATAGTTGCGACAAATAAAACAGCAATATGCGACCGCACAGTTGCGTCACCAGCGCCAGATTGAGCTGCGACATATGAACAATTACTTACGAACTAAGCGATCAAATGACCACGACTACGCCGCTATACAGATATTACACTGCAATCCTACCCCTGTCTTGGTACAAATGACAACCGACTATGCGATGTTACACTCTCCATTATTAAAATTTGATACTACCCCTTTCTAATTCGAAAGTATGCAAATATCCAAAAAATTGCACCACGCAAGCACACAAACACACAAAGTAATTTGAATTAAACCTGTGGAACTAATATGAAAAACTGAATATATGACTAGTTTCTACTACTGCTGCTTGCACGCATCATGCTGCAAGCACAGATGAAACTGCACTGACCTCTGTCTGCTGCTAACTGACTCTACAAAATAAACAGAAAGCACTGGCTGTCCAAAACAAACAACTGACTAATGACTCTGCGAATTTATACTTTACAGCTATCAATAAGCAATATAACTCCTCTAAAATATGAGAATACGCAAGGATTTTATGTAATTAAATATGCAAGTGCACAATGCTCAGAAAGAAATTAAGAATCAAACTACAAAACAAATATGAAAGCTAAATATGTGACTCCCTATTGCACTGCTGCTGCACTACTGCTGCACTGATACTTCACCAGTGGTACTCAAGGCTCACTGTGCTGTGTCAAAAGCGCACTGGCTGTCCAAAACAAACAACTGACTAACAACTCTGTGAATTTATACTTTACAGCTATCAATAAGCAATATTACTCTTCTCAACCACGAGAATATGCAAGGATTTTATGTAATTAAATATGCAAGTGCACAATGCTCGGAAACAAATTAAGAATCAAACTACAAAACAAATATGACAGCTAAATATGCGACTCGCTACTGCACTGCTGCTGCACTACTGCTGCACTGATACTTCACCAGCGGCTGCTCAAGGCTCACTGCGCTGTGTCAAAAGTGCACTGGCTGTCCAAAATTCTGTCCCATCTAATCTTCAGCATTCTTCTGTAGCACCACATTTCGAAAGCTTCTATTCTCTTCTTGTCTAAACTATTTATAGTCCACATTACACTTGCATAAATGGCTACACTCCATACAAATACTTTCAGAAAAGACTTTCTGACACTTAAATCTATACTCGATGTTAACAAATTTCTCTTCTACAGAAACAATTTCCTTGCCATTGCCAGTCTACATTTTATATCCTCTCTACTTCAACCATCATCAGTTATTTTGCTCCCCAAATAGCAAAACTCATTTACTACTTTAAGCGTCTCATTTCCTACTCTAATACCCTCAGCATCACGCGATTTAATTCGACTACATTCCATTCGACTACATTCCATTATCCTCATTTTGCTTTTGTTGGTGTTCATCTTATATCCTCCTTTCAAGACGCTGTCCATTCCATTCAGCTGCTCTTCTGCTCTTCCAGGTCCTTTGCTGTGTCTGACAGAATTACAATTTCATCAGCGAAACTCAAAAAGTTTTTATTTTTACTCCATGGATTTTAATTCCTACTCCGAATTTTTCTTATGTTTTCTTTACTGCTTGCTCAGCATACAGATTGAATAACATTAGGGATAGGCTACAACCCTGTCTCACTCCCTTCCCAACCACTGCTTCCCTTTCATGTCCCTCGACTCTTATAACTGCGATCTGGTTTCTGTACAAATTGTAAATAGCCTTTCGCTCCCTGTATTTTACCCCTGTCACCTTCAGAATTTGAAAGAGAGTATTCCAGTCAACATTGTCAAAAGCTTTCTCTAAGTTTACAAATGCTAGAAACGTAGGTTTGCCTTTCCTTAATCTGTTTTCTAAGATAAGTCATAGGGTCAGTATTGCCTCACGTGTTACAACATTTCTACAGAATCCAAACTGATCTTCCCCGAGGTCAGCTTCTACCAGTTTTTCCATTTGTCTGTAAAGAATTCGAGTTAGTATTTTGCAACCGTGGCTTATTAAATTGATAGTTCGGTAATTTTCACATCTGTCAACACCTGCTTTCTTTGGGATTGGAATTACTATATTCTTCTTAAAGTCTGAGGGTATTTCGCCTGTCTCATACATCTTGCTCACCAGATGGTAGAGTTTTGTCGGGGCTGGCTCTCCTAATGGAATGTTGTCTACTCCCAGAGCCTTGTTTCACCTTAGGTCTTTCAGTGCTCTGTCAAACTCTTCACGCAGTATCATATCTCCCATTTAATCTTCATCAATATCCTCTTCCCTTTCCATAATATTGTCCTCAAGAACATCGCCCTTGTATAGACCCTCTATATACTCCTTCCACCTTTCTGCTTTCCCTTCTTTGCTTAGAACTGGGTTTCCATCTGAGCTCTTGATATTCATGCAAGTGGTTTCCTTTTCTCCAAAGGTCTCTTTAATAAGAGGGCATAAGTATCTTAATGGGTATGGGCTACTCAAGAAAGAGAGTTCCCTGTTGAACGTGAAATGTAGTTTTATTTTGATATTTTGTCCTGTGAGCAGCCAAAATGACCTCCCAATTTCCTGAGAGAATACCCATAGTATTTTCCAAAATAATTAACAAAAACTATGTTAAACAATACCTAAAGCATAGAACATGAGGTCTTTTGATTACTGTTCTAGCCCAGAAAGTTTAAATCTTGAACTAGTATTGTGAAGGAGCACAACAAACTTTACATAGTTGAAAAATGAATGGAAGCTATATCTTGCTCTTATGAAATGATCAGTGACATATGATACAAACAGAAATGCATATTTTAGTCCATCCATCTGAGAGTGCAACACACCCCTTTGTAAGGCTGTTAAGTAAATGAAAGGATATACTTTCTACTCAGGCTGGTTCATAGATGTATCCTGGAGACACTTTCTATGGGAAGTTGGCACACCATAAACAACATTGGTGACAGTTCTACATAATATAATATTTTTTAATTGGTGAGGAATCTGCTAGAAGATTATCTATTACAGCTATGAACAAAGATTAATTTGATGAAACACTTGCTAAAGAAGCGTTCTTGCTGTACTTGGTGTATTTCACAGGGTCTCTGAGGGGTATAAACCTGTATGTATATAAAGCTAAATAATCAATCTTGTTTGTGAACAGTGTAATCACACTGAAATTGTGATGTAAGTCAAAGTTTCACTATGTTTTGTTAAGTATTGTTATATATGTGAACCGTGCATTGTCAAAATAGTGGATGCTTTCATATGCGAGACAGACTGGAAAAAAAAAAGAAAAAATTAAGGAGGAACAAATGCTGCTTGCACAGCAGCAGCAGTTATATTGTTATGAAGGCTGGAGAACTTAGCTAGTTGTACACAGTGTTGCTTATGAGTTACCTGCCTAAACGATTGTATAAATACAGAAGCCTGAATTTATTTTTCAAGTGTACATGAGTTCAATCAGATACTGTAAAAAAGAGGGTCAATAGCTAAAAATTTTGACAATAACGTAAATAAGTGCTAGAACGTCAGATGAGACTGCCAAGTGATATCATTCCTGTACCAAAAATTGTTGGATCAGTATATTTAAATATAGTTACTATTATAAACAGACTTTCTTACCTGTGATTGTTCAGCTAGTGAGGTGAGGACGGGGTTTATGTAATGTCACAAAATTATTAATGTTTACATTCGTATACTCACTGCTAGCACAATAATGGGTAAAGTGTGCCATTAATACACTGTTATTTCAGTTTTTAATTTTATTTCAGAAGATTTTATTAACTGTAGTGTTGGCTTTCACCTTAATAAGTGATGGGACCCAGTGATTTCTTTTAATATCTCCAGAAAGATTGAAACGCCTTACACCGCATCTAGTGACAGTTTATTTTAGTATTTTGAACCATGACACAAGTGCCTCCATGCCTCAGATGAAGCAATACTTGACAGAGGGCATTAAACTTGGCAGATGGCAGTTATGCAGTGGTAATACCTATGAGCATGTGCCACTGTGCCAACTTTTGATACAAATGTAGCAATGTGTGAAGAAGTTGCTGTTATCCTGTAAGATGACCAATATGCTGGTGAGAATTCAGCTACCTTAAAGTTTAAGATGTTGAAGGCAAGATTTAGGCTGAGTTTGACCAGTGCGAGCAGCAATGGAAAGGGATGGGGAGGGGGGGGGGGGGGGGGGGGCTTTGAGGACTGCCTCATGCTTGCCATCAGAGGGACAGCCAGAAGCATGTAAATGGCTGTTTTTCCCATGGAAGCTGGCAGCCAGGGTGAACTCCTGGCTGGCAGCAAGAAAGGGACAATGTAGGAAAAGTGTATAATGCCAGTTTTAGCCAATCATTGATAAATGTGATATCCAAATATTCTTAATTCTGCAATAATTTGATGGTTATTCATAGCACAAATACAAACAAACCAGCACAATCACAGCACTGAGATACATCTATTGCAATATTAATATTGTATTTATCTAAAAAAAACTACAGGACTTTATTAATAAACAAGGTATGAGATGAAACCCTGGCACAACAGCTATCATTCCCCTATGCCCCACATTTACACCTATTTTATTTATTGAGGCACTATCAATTTTCTACCTTTATTAATGACACATGTCAGATCATCGAATACATCATAGTTGCACAGTACATGAATACGCGAGGGCAAATCTCCTAATGTACTATACATTACCATTTTCTATTTGTCAAGACTGATAATCAATATTTAATTTACTTAATGAATAGTCAGTCTGGCCAGCATTAAGATCAACTGTAATTTAAAGACAGCAAAGTGTCCATATGTTGTGATGATATAAGTAGGTTGAGTAAGAGAAGACACTTCAATAGATCAGGCTAAGATCATTTACTTATATATCGTGAATGTTTTTATCATTTTCATTTGTTATAATGTGAATGTGCAAGTTAACTTTACAAAATATTTGTGTATAAGTTTTTATGAATAGTATGTAGTGTTTGGTATCAACAGAATCGTAAAATAATAAGTTATCACTTAAAACATACATGTATATATAATTTGTACATTGGGTTAATAATCAAATGGCATTCCATGTACTAGATTTTAAGTAAAACTGTGGAGCAACAGTAGGGAAACACACATTTTCACTGATGTGAGCAGTTTCGTGCTCAAACGTTCTCACTGGCTCTGGGGAATGAGGTAGGATTATTGGAGCACTTGAAAAGACACGCTAGACACACTGTGGAGAGACTCATTGTGAGTAGACATGGTAAGATTCTTAATGTGTCAGATGTACGTAAAGTCTTGAGTTCTGAGTGGCAAGTGGCTACAGATACTTTAACTTTTTCTGGCAATTATAAATTTTTCAGGTGATGTGGGACCTTGTCTCAGGGACTCTGTTTTACAGTCCAACAATGTTTAGTTGGCCAAGGTGATTCTGCTACTTCACTTTATGCATTTGTGCAAATTTTACTGCACTGGAGAGTCATTATTAACTTTGATGCATATTTAAATACTACCCTGTGGGACCACCATTTATGTTTCAAAGCTTAGTCTGATTGAATAAATCAGTAAATACAGTTTAAAGCTTTGTTGTTGCCTGCATCAACTGTTCACTTGAATTTACTACTTTTCATTTATTATTCTTATTTTAACATGTTTCAAACTGAATTACTTAATAATTTGCATCATAAGCCAACGCTTGGATAATTCAACTTCAGCATCACAGACAAACATCTGCCACATCTGAAGTATCACTACCATTTCCATCTTTCACTACACGAGTCTTTGATTGGTTTGATGCAGACAGCTATGAATTCCTCACCTGTGAGAAGCACATCATATCAGAGTAATACTTGCACCCAACATCCTTGATTATTTGTTGGAAACATTCAAATCTCTGTCTTTCTCTGCAGTTCTTAGTCTCTACAGCTTCATCTAGCACCATGGAAGTAATTCCCTGATGCCTTAACACATCTCCTACCATCCCATACCTTCTTCTTGTCCATGTTTTACCTCCTTCTTGTCCATGTTTTCCACACATTCTACTACTCACTGATTTTGTAGAGACCCTCCTCATTTCTCATCTCATCAGTCCACCACATTTTCAATATACTTGTAAAGCATCACATCTCAACTGATTTGATTCTGTCCTTTTACAGTGTTACCACAGTCCATGTTTTGCCACAATACATTGGTGTGCTCTAAACATACATTCTCAGAAAATTATTCCTCACATTAAGACCTATGTTTGACACTATTTGATTTCTTTTAGTGAGGAAAGCCCTCTTTGCCTGTGCTAGAGTAATTTTTATGTCCTTGTTTCACCCATCATGTGTTACTTTGCTCCCAAGGTCTTAGAATTCCTTCACTTTGTGTACTTTATGGTCACCAATATTGATGTTACGTTTATTGCTAATCTCAATTTTACTGCTTGCCATTACCTGCGTCTTTCTTTGTTTTAGTCTCAGTCCATAGTGAGAGCTCCACTGGGACTATTTATTCCATTTAATACATCCTAAAACTCGTCCTCACTTTTGTTGGGGATGTTAATGGCATCAGAAAATCTCATTATTGATATCCTTTCACCCTGAATTACAGTCCAACTCCCAAAAGTGACACTGGTTACATCTGTAATAAACTACTGTTTAAGCTTACTTGTTAACATCGCCTCCTCTTGCACGTACTACGTTGGACAACTGTGGAGAGCCCAAGGGAGCATATGCACAGACTGTCACATCGAGTGCTTTGCAAAAGGCAGCCAACTCCCTCTGCTGGAAGTAGATGTGCAGCTCCACCTGCAGATTGGCTGGCTTGATGCGGGCAGCCTGCCAGATGCGTTTGATTTGGCTAGAGTTGAAGTTTGACAGCCCGATTGAACGAGCTCTACCGGCATCCACTTGAGCTTCCATTGCCTAGACAATGGCAAAAATTAAACAAAATTTAGTGGAAAAAAATGGTTCAAATGGCTCTGAGCACTATGGGACTTAACATGTGTGGTCATCAGTCCCCTAGAACTTAGAACTACTTAAACCTAACTAACCTAAGGACATCACACACATCCATGCCCGAGGCAGGATTCGAACCTGCGACCGTAGCAGTTGCGCGTTTCCAGACTGCGCGCCTAGAACCGCTAGACCACCGCGGCTGGCAAAGTTAGTGGAACAAAGACTGCTAAAGTAATATGTTTCACCTTCATAATACACTAGCAAACCCAGCAATGCTTCACAATTGCTAAATATCTATGGGAATCAGATATATGACCTAATCTTGAGTATCCTTGGCAATTGAATTAGGATGCAAATTTCAACATCTCATTCCAGTTTTCCTAGCTACAATGGCTTGAAACTTGAACTTATAATAAATACTACATGACATAAATGAAAAACATATCAAAAGTTCCTTGAGCGATTTGCTTTAAATTTTTACACAATACTCTAATAAACATTCAGACAAACATAGGCTATACTTTTTTTAATAACTATTTACAGATTTTCTGTTAAAACCAAATGCGTGAAAGAAGATGCTATGCTGTGAAAATGTGCACTTTTGTTTTCTTTCTTGTAGTCAGTTTTAATTATAATAGCTGGGCATTCAAACCATTAGACAAATTGTTTATCCCATATACTGTTTCTCCATATATATAATTTTTAAAAAATTGTATGCAGAACAATGTGCTGTTTTGTTTTCTTCCTCATAGTCAGTGTTAACAGAAAACCCATACCATATGAAAGCTGTGTTTATGACTTATTGGCTTATAATCACAATGCTGCTGCACAGGCTGAATCGTCTGAAACATTGTAATGCTCTGTGTTCGCAGATTAAAACTCCTTAAAATAATATCACTCAAGCTACTATCCTCAGAGGTCTCCTGCATACCCCAAGTACCAATGAACCCAACCGATTTATCCATTCAATTTAAGGTATCACAGTTGAAATAGACTGCAATAATGGAAATGAAACCATGCATTTTTACAGCACAGCTTTTGCTTTCTCGTAGTAGGTTTTAACAGAAAACTTCCACACAGCTTTTGCTTACTCACAGTAAGTTTTAACAGAAAACCTTCTCACAGTTGTTTAAAGAAATATAAAGCCTATATCTGACCAAATTTTTTTAAGAGCAGTGTGCAAAAGTTTGAAGTAAATCAGGCAACAACTTCAGGATTTTTTCTGAAAATGTTTCCTCTTCATATGTAGGCTATGCACACCTGAATATTTAATATAAAATCATGTAAAACTCTGAAGTAAGGTCAAGGACTTTTTGAGATTTTTGTTAAAAATCTTTCCCATTTATATATATTTAAAAGGGAAAAACAATACATAGGCTATAACATATAGCGCTTTTGTGTCTTGTCTCCAAATCAACCTGATTTCTTCTGAGTCAATTTAGTCATGTTCCACAAAGTTCAGTCACAAGTCTTCAATTATTTCTCAGTTGTAAGAAGCTTTTCATTTCATAAATCACAAACAGAATTACTTCCTTTCAATGAGATACATTTCAAACTAGAGTGCTATGGTCATGTAAAGTGCTCGACAGCAGGCTGTTCCATGTCAACACTGTGTGCACAACAATACTGGCTAGTGTGTAGGTAAATGCCACTGTAAAAGAAAAATTCTATCCAAGTAAAGAAAAATACAAACATTTTATTGCATTTGTGGAATGACATATTTTTCTTATTCGGCTATGACAAAACATTTGGGAAAGATGAGAGAGATTATGTGATAGATTATGTTCTGTTAGATTTTAAAAAGAGAAAACAATGAATCATTCTTGAATTTAAAAAAAATACACCTATGTAATAACAAAAATGATAAAATTATACCTAAAGGCATATTCTTTAAGTGGTTTCTGTTTTGTCAGCAATAATGCTGAAGGAAACGCAACAGCATCTAGAGATCAAGGTATTATAAACAGAAGCCAGCCACGGTGGCCAAGTGGTTCTAGGTGCTTCAGTCCAGAACCGTGCGACTGCTGCGGTCACAGGTTCGAATCCTGCCTCAGGCATGGATGTGTGTGATGTCCTTACGTTAGTTAGGTTTAAGTAGTTCTAAGTTCTATAGGAGTGATGACCTCAGATGTTAAGTCCCATAGTGCTCAGAGCCATTTCAACCATAAACAGAACAAAATCCTCTCCTTGTCTATACATACATCTGTATTAATAAAAGGAATAGCTACTTTGGCAGATTTCATAGTTGTGTTTATTGGAGTAACATAATATGACTTTTTGAGCAATTCATTAAAAACTTAAGAAATTTTAGTACAGTTTTTAAGTTTTGACATTTGTAATAATTAAAAAGAAATTGCAACTCAGGATCCACACACCACAGTAGACTTTATCAGCATGAAATATATACTAGGAAATTTGAAAAAATCTAACACAAAGTTTTGAAAGAATAATATAAAAATCATCTCCGTAAAGACAACATTAGAAAAAAAAAATACTACTGATGAAGCTTATCCATTACAGATATTTTAGAACCCATGACTGTTAATTGAATGTAAATACATACAACTGCAACCAGTCACTTTCTTGAATAGTTATTTACTATTCCATGAACCGGTTTCCGAACCTTTTCAGGTACATCTTTAGACAGTTTTTGGAAGTTAAAAAAAAATAAAATAAAATAAAATAAAATAAAAAATAAAAAAAAAATTAAAAAAAGGTTCAAATGGCTCTGAGCACTATGGGACTTAACATCTGAGGTCATCAGTCCCATAGACTTAGAACTACTTAAACCTAACTAACCTAAGGACAGCACACACATCCATGCCCAAGGCAGAATTCGAATCTGCGACTGTATCAGCAGCGTGGTTCCTGACTGAAACCTAGAGCCACTCGGTCACAACGGCTGGCTTGGAAGTTACATATCTATTTCTAGCATAATGCTGGGTGCTGGCTTGCAACAGCATGGGCAGCTTTTTTCTATTACTGTCCAGCTCTCTGCTTCAATTTTGATGGCTAGCTGGTACATCACATCACTCACTTTTACGTAATAGTATGTATTTACACTGTGATAGTGAAGCTTTGCCAGCATCCAGCATGTGCTATACACATATGATAGCAAAACTTTGCCAGCATCCAGCATGTGTTCCACACATGTTATACATATGCTGCATGCTGCCGTGCATACAGCATGTGTTATACACATGTTACATACATGCTGGATGCTGGCAAAGTTTTCCTATCACAATGCAAATGTGCATTATGCTACAAATAGATCTGTAACTTCCGAAAACCATATAAAGATGAACCTGAAAAGGTTTGAAAACCGGTTCACTGAATAATAAATAACTATTCAAAAAAGTGACTGGTTGCAGTTTTATGAATTTACAAAAATACAACAAATTACTGAAGAAAGAGAACACATAAAAACTTTCAGGAATTTATGAAGTTTCACACCATGAATATGAGACAAAATATTTAGGCCAGATAGACAGAACTTCAAGAATATTCCTACCCAAGTTATAAAAATGTTTCAAGCATACATTTTGAAAAGTAGAAACATAATATAGGCTCTATTAAGAACAGATAATGACCTTAAATGTAAAGAAAATAAGTAGACACTTAGACATTTTAGACAAAATAGGATTCTATGGGTCAAAGAGGAAGGAAATTGAAAAAGCAGAACAAGTTCTCTATCAAAGCCTATTTCAATATATAAGACTAACTGCTCACCTTGCTTTCACCTACCTGGCATCCCACATGCATCTCATTCATTTTTATTAATGAACATAAATGCAACTTATCTTTATTTTCTGCATTTCTTCACTATACTTGTACACTTAATTATTGCTCCTATTCAACAACTTCCTTGTTTAATGTATCCACATCATCATGCCCTAAACTACTCTCCCCGGCCCATTGGTCTTGAATCCTCATCTAGAAACTTTGTATGAAACTTATCCAAGAGCACATGTGAAGAAAATGTACGAGGGTTGTTTTTTAAGTAAGGGCCGTTCGCGCGTATAGTCCCGTAGTTCGCGCGGACGCCGCAACAAGCCACCGCGCCACTTGCCGGCACCCTTCCCGTTCACACTGATGCAAGTTGCAGCTCTGTAGCTGACATGTACGCATCGCTGTGCTACTTTATAATGTTTACGATTATTGAATCACCCGCCGCATGTGAGATACGATCAGTGATACGTTTTTTGACCACAAGAAGCCTATCAGCTGCAGAAATTCATCGTCAGTTAACAGAAGTTTATGGCTTGAATGCAATGAGTGAAGGTAAAGTGCATCAATGGATTAGAGAGTTTAAAAATGGCCGTCAAAACGTCCAAGACGAAGAACGCTCAGGCCGGCCCTCTGTGATCACTGATGATTTGATGGCTGCAGTTGAAACAAAGTTTCGTGAGGACAGAAGATTCACAATTTCCACTCTTTCTTTGGAATTTCCACAAGTTTCAAGATCGCTTTTGTACAAAATTGTGTTTGAAAACCTAAACTTTAAGAAACTGTGTTCTTAGTGGGTACCCAGACTCCTCACAGAGGACCACAAAGGGAAGAGATTTGCCACTTCATTGGACTTTTTGATTCGTTACGAGGAAGAAGGGGATGACATGTTGAGTCAAACTGTCACTGGAGATGAAACATGGGTATCCCATATCACTCCCGAAAGCAAGTGACAATCGATGGAATGGTGACACACAACCTTACCCGTCCAGGTCAAAGCCAAACAGACGCTGTCAAAGCGCAAGATTATGACAACTGTGTTCTGGGACCGGCGCGGTGTTTTGCTAGTGGACTTTATGACACGAGGAATGACAATCAACTCAGATGCCTACTGTGCAACTCTAAAGAAGCTCCGCAGAGCATTTCAAAACAAAAGGCGCGGCATGCTGACAAAAGGAGTTTTGCTCCTGCACGATAATGCTAGGCCTCACACCTCTCAAAAGACTCGGGATTTGATTGATTCTTTTGGCTGGGAAGTTTTGGACCATGCACCATACAGCCCCGACCTTGCTCCTAGCGATTTTCACCTTTTCCGGTACCTGAAACACCATCTTGTCGGGCAGCGCTTCAATGACGATGATGAAGTGAAAGCGGCTGTGAACTCTTGGCTGTCGGAGCAGGCGGCCGAATTCTTTGAAGAGGGAACTAAAAACTTAGTTGTACTGTATGACAAGTGCTTAAATAAACAAGGCAACTACGTAGAAAAATAGGTAAAAGTGTGTAGAATCAGAAAATAAAAGTTTTTTTACAGAAGTATTTGTATCTTTTTTTAAAAATAAAAACGGCCCTTACTTAAAAAACAACCCTCGTAGAATCCCTGAATATGAATTTTTTTACTCTCAAATTCACCTCTCACTATACTTCATACTCTAATGTTCACCGTCAAGCTGAATGTACTGTGTCATATAAAGCTACACGTAGTGAGGCTGCATATTGTAAGGGTAAGTCTGTATAATATTTTTCTTATTTATTATAACAGCAAAAAAGACATTATTTTTCAACATTGTCACCAAGTTTTCAGAACTCATCATTCCTGCAGATGGTTAACCATGGAATTGATGTTTAAAGCTTTCCAGGCGTACTGATTGTTCCATAAAAACACGGGAGAACTGCCGGATATCAGTAACTTCCTGCCACGATATTTCGGCGCAGAGTCTTCTGGCCATCTTCAAGTGATTGCCACTGTAGTAGTACTGGCGAGTACGCACTGAGCTCCACTATTTAAATCCTTCTGAGGGACATTGCGCATGCGCTGCTCAGCGTGCGCATTCATAATGGCTCCGTGTGCTGCGCCTCGCGCCCTCCACTGCGATAGCCTGGCGTATCGGTGTCAGGTCCATTTCCATCTTTATGCAGATAACTACGTTGACTACAAAGTTTCTCTATAACAGGATTCCAAGCAGAGTTCAGCTGATAACTGGTATCTCGATTGATGAGAGTCTCGTTGTCAGACAATCTTATTTCCACAGATTCATTGATAATCGAGCTCCAAAAGTTTGAGGTATGGGCCAAAATTTTTGTGTCGTCGTAATTCATGGAATGGTCTGTGGAAATACAATGTTCGGCGATTGCGGACTCGGTGGGTTGGAGAAGGCGAGTATGCCGTTGGTGTTCCACAATGTGTTCCTACACAGTTCGTGTTGTTTGCCCTATATATGATTTGCCGCATTCACACGGAATTTTGTAAACAGCTAGTTTACACAGGCCCAGGTCGTCTTTAACGGATCCCACCAGTGATGAAATTTTGGAAGGAGGGCGAAAGATGACTCTCACTTGATACTTTCTCAATATTCTGCCTATCTGTGAAGAAATATTCCCAATAAATGGTAGATAAACAGTCGACCTGAAGGCCTCTTCCTCTTCCTTGTTCCGTCGTTTGTAGGTCTTCATCACTCTGTTCACTTGCCTAGGTGAAAAGCCATTCTTCAAAAATACTTTTTGCAGGTGTTCCAGTCCCACTTGAAGACTGTCGGCGTCAGAGATAGTATGGGCACGGTGGACCAAGGTTTTGAGAACGCCCATTGTTTGTGCTGGATGGTGGCAACTAGTAGCTTGTAGATACAGGTCTGTATGAGTGGGCTTTCGGTACACCGAGTGACCAAGTGTGCCATCACTCTTCCGTCGCACCAAGATGTCTAAAAATGGCAGACAACCATCTCTCTCTATCTCCATGGTAAATTTTATGTTTTCATGTATGGAGTTCATGTGACGTAAAAATTCTTGGAGACGGTCCAGACCATGAGGCCACACTATAAAAGTGTCGTCAACGTACCGCTAAAATACTGTCGGTTTAAAAGTGGCAGAGTCAAGTGCTCTCTCCTCAAAATCCTCCATAAAAAGATTGGCCACCAGGGGAGACAAAGGACTCCCCATGGCGACACCATCAGATTGTTCGTAAAATTCATTGTTAAATATAAAATATGTAGAGGAGAGAGTGTGCTCAAACAACGCTGTAATGTCTGCACCAAACATATTGCCAATGAGGTGTAGTGAGTCCACCAGAGGCACCTTTGTGAACAGTGAAACCACATCAAAACTGACCAATAAATCACTACTTTGCAGTTGTAGTGAGCGAAGTCGACGGATAAAATCACCAGAATTCTTTATGTGATGTGCACACTTGCCTATCATTGGTTTGAGCAAAGATGCCAAGAATTTTGCTAGGTCGTAGGTGGCTGCTCCAATGTTACTCACAATTGGATGTAATGGCACATTTTCCTTGTGGATCTTAGGCAGTCCATATAGCCTAGGTGGAACTGAACTGTTTGGTTTCAGTCTCTTGATGACCTCCTTCGGTAGAGAACTATTTGATAAAAGTTCTGCTGTTTTTCTCACTACTCGACTCGTGGGATCCTTATCGATTTTGCGATATGTTGAATCACATAATAAAACATTGATCTTATTAATATAGTTATCCCTTGGTATGAGGACAGTCGCGTTTCATTTGTCAGATTTTAAGACTACTGTATCCACATCTGCTCGTAAGTTACGGAGGGCTATCCTCTCCATGGGCGAGATGTTATTCTTCATTGGTGCACCCCTGGTCAATACACGGCAAGACTCTCGACGAACTTCCTCCGCCTCATCAGTATCAAGACGGCGTACAGCTTCTTCGATGGCACTGATGAAATCCACTAGCGGCGGTGAAACAGGTGTGGGAGCAAAATTCAGTCCTTTTGCTAGCACAGACACAGTCGCGTCATCTAAAGTTTTCTCTGCTTGGAATCCTGTTATAGAGAAACTTCGTAGTCAACGTAGTTATCTGCATAAAGATGGAAATCGACCTGACACCGATATGCCAGGCTTTTGCAGTGGAGGGCGCGAGGCGCAGTGCACGGAGCCATTATGAACGCGCTCGCTGAGCAGCGCATGCGCAATGTCACCTCAGAAGGCTTTAAATAGCGGAGCTCAGCGCGTACTCGCCAGTACTACTACAGTGGCATTCACCTGAAGGTGGCCAGAAGACTCTGCGCCGAAATATCGTGGCAGGAAGTTACTGATATCCGGCAGTTCTCCCATGTTTTTATGGAACAACCAATGAATTGCTTTTGATTAGAGATCTGGGCTGTTTCCATTCCATGCTCTGGCATGTGCTAACCATTTCAAAATGGTCAATCCATGGATCACTTCCAGTGATGATTCAGTTAAAAAACATTTCACTCTTATTGGCATGGAAGTGCAGTAGTTGCTGACCGATTCTCATATGATTGTTCTTTATTGAGTTGGTTTGGTACTCCTCTTCCAAAGAATTCATGACACCTGAGCCTGTTACACATGATTTTATATTCAGGATCACAATTAACATGCATCAACAGTCGCTTGTCAATGATTCAAAATCAGGTCATGAACTTGCTCAATGTTGACATCAGTAGTGAATGTGACTGGAAGTACGCCTTTAGACAATAAAAACAAGAAAGGGACAGAGGGACAGCCACATTTACTTTGCAAGAGCAAAAAGCAAACTGATGTGACAACGTCGAGACCTACCACGAGACTAAAGACAACTGTGTTATCTAGCTGTTGACAAGCTCCAGGGAAGTCAGTGAGGACCACTATTGACATCTATGTACATTAATGATCTGACAGATATTGTGAGCAGCAAACTGCATCTGTTTGCCGACGACTCTCTAATGTAGGAGAAAGTCTCCTCTTTAAGTGACTACAGGAGGATACAGGAGGAATTGGACAAAATTTGTAATTGGTGCAATTAATGGCAACTTGCTCTAAATATGGATAAAATTAAATTAATTCAGAGGAGTAGGAAAACCATGCCTGTAATGTCTGAACACAATGTTAATAGTGTGCTGCTTGACAGTCATGGAAGGAGTATATAAGATAGGTTGTAGGGACGGTAAATGGTCAACTCCAAATAATTGCGAGATTTCTAGGAATATGCAACTCATCTTAAAGGAGACTGTGTACAGGACACTTGTGTGACCAATTCTTGAGTATTTCTTGAATTTTTGGGTTCGCCTCCAGGTCAGATTAAAGGGATACATGAAAGCAATTCACAGGCATGTTACTAGATTTGTTATGGGAATCTCTCAAGATAAGAAGTCTTTTCATGTAACATCATGAGAAAGTTTAGAGAACCAGACTGTAGAATGATGTTACTGCCACCAACATACACCTTGCTAGAGGACTTTGAAAACAAGATAAGAATACTCAGGACTTGTTTAAAAGCACATAAACAGTCATTTTACCCTTGCTCCATTAGAAATTGGAATAAGAAAGGGAAATACTAACATTAGCAAGAAGTACCCTCTGCCATGCATCATATGGTAGCTTGTGAACTATGTATGTACATAGGTGCAGATGTACTTAGATCTTTAACCTCAAGAAATTTAAAATGAAAGTTCAGTTACTTATTGAATTACCCTCTCACACCTCATCATCACATCAAGTACCCCATAGGATGAAAGAAACCAAAGCAATTAGTCTGCTTAAAGAGCAGGTAAATGCAGCTATGAGGTGCTCAGAATTTATTTGAAACTAGTGTGAAACATGTTTACAAATAGTACAAGCTAGGAGAAAGCAACATGTGGCGCCACCCTGGAAGCAGTAAGCCAATAAATTCTAGAACAAATGCCAAGTCTGTTGTAAGCAATATAGAAACAGTACCAGTTGTACCCAATTCAAAATCCACATCCAAAGTGTGGTAATCAACGCTATACTACTACGGGTGCATAATGCTGTGTTTCATGTAGCGTAAGCAAACTGGTTTCCCAGTTGGGCATCTCATTATTTAACTGTCTGGCTGCTGCAAATGTTCTTACTACATGATTATCTGAGCTCTGTGACATTATCAACTAGTATGTGTACCTGCACCAAGTAGCCTTTGTCTTGACTTCTACTTCAGCTCGGGCTACCAAGGTGGCCTGCCTCCCCCTGTGCTTTCTGCTTCTGTTGCTCTAAGATATGTCACAACCAAGGTGAACATTACTGTTGGTGTAAAAATTAGTTTCTGACATTAATGGTTGTTGCAAATCTGTAGAAATTTACAGATGGCTTTTCCTTTGACAGTTTTTGATGCAATTTTGCTAACCCAATCTGACAATTGTTTTGCTTTCAACACACATCAGTAGTGCAGTGCTTCTTCACAGCACAACTCTGATAATAGCCAACATACTGTATATACAGAGGGAGAGGAGAAAAAATAATTGGAAAAACCGGAAGTATAACCCAATACCTTGCCACAAATGGTACAGGAAACCTGTTGCCATTCAAAAAGGCTTCTAGTCATCTTGGAATGGATAAATACAAGTACAGGTACACTTTGGTTTTCATGGGAATCTCAGACAATTCTTCCTACAAAACAGTGACAACTTCAAGAAAAATGATGGTGATGGATAGTGATCATGCACCTTTCTGCCCATAGTAGATTACAAATGCTCAATAATATTGAGCTCTGATGACTGTGATGGCTAGGGCAGATGTGAAACATTCATCCTCATGCTCACAAAACAAGTCCTGGACAATGTGAGCTGTATGAACAAGGACAATGTTGTCTTGGAACACAGCATCACCACTGGGGAACAAACACTGTGCCATGGGATGAACCTCACCAGTCAAACTGGCCACATAATCCTTGGGAGTAATACAAACTTGCAGAGTAACTGTGGGATCCCTGGAATACCATGATATTGCTGCCCAAATCATCACTGAATCCCTGCTGTGTTTCACTTTTGGGATTAAGCTTGGCCAGAATTACAAACAGAGTGAAACAAGTCTTGTCCTATTGAATGACTTTCATCCATTGCTCCAAAGCCCAGGATTTATGGCTTCGACACAATTTTCAAGTTCTGGGCATTTGCATCCCTGATGAGTGGTTTCCGAATTTCAGCTGACCTTCCTATTCACTGCTTATGGAACTCACTTCTTGTTGATATGGTACTGACATTGTCTGCACACGTTCTTTCGGTGGTGATAGGGTTTTCAAGTGTGATATTCAGTTCTGCATGGATTTTTGCAGCTGTCATCAGTGTTTTTCATAATCCTCTACAATGACCATCTGTCACAATCACTCAACATATGTTTTTATGTTGTGACTTAGTAGATGAAGCTTTTGTGATCATCCTGTATGCAATATAAATCTTTGATATGGTGCCTGTTCAAACACAAAGCACTTTCGCTACCATGGTTATGGAACCACTCAATGTATGAGCACTAACAATTTTCCCATGTTTAAATTTACTGAGCATTGACATAATTTCATTCACAATTACACACAACACTGTTCTAACCACAAATAACAACTGCAATAAGAACACTGCACAGATGCTGCTAATTGTCAAATAGATCAACACAACCTGCAGGCGTGGCTAGCACTTGCATTTACGTTCAAGCAAACATTTCTCATGCTGTTTCCATATTTTTGTGCAACCTCTTTTGTAGTCAAATGCATCCTGTTGTTTTGTATGCTGAAATAAAAATACCAGTTACCTGTGACATTGTTCTCATATATTTGATTTCTTTGTGAGCTACATTGACAACTGTTTAATTTCACTTTTATTGTATCACGAGACTAACTGAGTGCATCATCACAGAAGGAGAACAGATTGCTTGCCTTTAATAAATAGGCCTACACTATGTGAACAGTACATCCCTGGAACAGTTCTCATCCTGTAGGAAAATTTGCAATGTGTTTCTTAAATTTCTGATAACCTCTAGCCCAATGTAAATGGACAACATAGTTCGCTGTCATGCCATTACAATATTTCATAATTTTAATGTAACTTTCAAATTCAGGCATATGTAATCTTAAATGTTTATCCTGTCCTATGTGTTTTATGGCACAACAATTCATCTATAAACAGCCACACAGCCTAAAATGTGTACTGGGCCTAAACACGTTATAAGAATGAACAAAAACTGTACATTTTGTGTGCAATTGTGCAATAAAATCTCCAAGGCAATGGAAATCAAGGTGTATGAATATTTTGTTTATATATGAGTAGTTACATATCATAAATACATGATCACCTACTATTTTTATCTGATGCAATGTGTGCCGTTTTTTTACTTTTGTGTACTTTACATACAAAATAGACAACTCAGCACTTCGATCTGTGTATTTTTCAGCACAGTATCTTCTGTCAAAAATAATATTAAGAATGATAGAATGCTCTGATCATTCCCTAGTTGACAGCTGTGTCCCAAAGTCAAATAATTAAATGCGTGACTAAGAGGACAAAAATCTTTTTCTTTATAATCAAATTTGTCATTAAACCATGCTTTCGTTCTAAGTGTTTCATTATCACCTTTGGATTCTTCGGCTGATGAATTATCAATTCAAAAATAAGTCTCTACTGTTACACCTGCTGACATCAGGGCTTAGGACTTACCTTCAGAGTCTGTGGATGAGCTATCTCTTATATTGACTCTGAATAATTGCTCATTATGAGTATGTCCATGATCTCATCCTCAGTAGAATAGTTGATGAGAAAAACATGATGATGCTAATCCTAATCAACAGTAAAATGTAAATTGAAGTTAAATGCAGGAAAAAATGAAACAACAACAACAGAGGAAGTGAGGAAGTAGCCTAACACAAATTAGCAGCCAGCACTGTGAAAAACTACTGAAATGTGAGTCAAAGTGCTGAATCAGCTGAGAAAACAAAGGATTTGCTCATCTAAGATTTACCTCCTGGCAGGTTCCACTGGCAAGTGGCTCAATGTCCATTCAGCATCTCCTTTTGAGGTGACTGATAAATTCCACCTCCATATCATTGTCCACCAGTGGGATATCCTCACTGCTATTTGGTGGAGACACAATAGCAAGCATCTATGAAAGTACTTGAAGGACAATGAAAACACAAACAGATAACAATGTGTTCAACATACGCAAAAAATGGAGGTCGGAGGATTTCACACTCTGTAAAGCAGGATAGATTGTGTTCTGTGGCAGATCTGACAACATTGTTCAGTGATGGTGCTGGCAAATGCACAACGTTGAACATGGGGCTTTGCAGCATACAATCTCTACATTTTCCCATTTGAACATAATGACATCATCAATTATGATTTCAGTGGCCACGGGATCATAGAGATTGGAATGTGGATCAATGGACACACGTTAGCTGGTTGGATGAATCACATTTTTTATTACACCAGGTCAATGGTTGTGTCCAATTATGCCACCATCAAAATGAACAACTGCTTGAAACATGCACACTCCCATATACAAGCTGGTGGGGCAGTAGTATATTATGGAGGTCATACACTTGGGCTTCCATGGAAGAAGCAGCAGTAATCAAAGGTTAATTTTAATTTTAATAATCAACAGGCTGTTGATTATTGAAACTAAAATTAATATTTATACAATTGCTGACAGGGCCGTGAAATGCTGAAGATATTTAAGTACTCAAAGGCACCCTGACTGCTGCAGACTATGTGAAATTTTTGAAATGGTTGAGTATTCAGCTAGGTGGTGTTGTGATATTTTGTCAACCTTTTTTTTCACCATCTTCAGGTGGTCCTGATGAGTGCTTGATTCCACTGGGTGCTGTCTTATATGCCCCTTCCCTTCCTGCCTGTTGTCAATCATCGGCCCTTGGTGCCTGGGCATGGCTGCTCTGCTGGTCAGGTGGTGGGAGAAGAGCACTGGTTGGATCCGAGCCATGGACCTCAATCTGTATACCACCATTACTGAGATCACATTGCTGCTGGAATGGAGATGCTCCTACATGGTGTGACCCCAACTCTTCAGTTGGCATGGTGTGAATGCCAGACTGCCTTACTTAGTTGGAAACCACTGTTAGTAAGTATTGGTACATCATATAATCAGATCTCTACAAATTCCTTCTAAAATGCAGTCCCCAAATCTTTGGCCTGTTTTAACAACTTTGTGTCACTGTAACTATCAAGAAGGCATATTGAAACATAATGCCTCCAAATTTTTTATTCTGTTCTTAATATTGGCTGAGATATTACATGTCATGCATATTACTCGGGCGACTTTCCCATTTCACTGATGCAAGTTGCAATACTCTGCCACTGGAGGGCTATAAACTGTTGCATGTAACATGGCAGCGTGTACTGTAACTATGTCGATACGTGAGAAACGGCATTCTGTAATAGAGTTTCTAACTGCAGGAAACATGCCTCCAATTGAAATCCATACAAAAATGAAAGCTGTGTACAGTGATGATTGTATTGCCACCTGTAATGTGGGACATTGAGTTGTTCGCGCTCATAATGAAGGAAACAGTGGTGCTAACCTCAATGTGTGTGTGACAGAGCTAAGAGTAGGTGACTGCATATGACAAATAACGAGACTCATTGGAATCAGGCTGATAAATTCATCAGAGAAAAATCATTCGATAACACAGATACAGCTCTCAAGTAATTGTGGCATATCATGAGAGAGAATACAGCCCATCACTGCAGAACAGTAGTAAAGAAAACTATGTGCGTTGTGGGTGCCTGGAAAGCTCACTCCTGACATGAAACAGAGGAGACTGGACATCTGTCAACAATTTCTCTTGCATTTTGAGAGTGAAGATGATGGTTTCCTTAACATTGTGCCAGGTGATGATGCTAGTTTCACCATTTTGGTTTCAAAAACAAGAGAGCATTAATAGTGTTCTGCTACAAACCATCACCAATGCTGACAAAAGTTCTAGACCAAGCTGTCAGCAAGCAAAATCATGCTCACAGTGTTCTGGGATGTTCAAGGTGTGGTGCATTTGGAATTGTATATAAAGGCAGCACAATAAACTCTGCAAGATCCTGACAGCACAAATTTGAAGAGTTTGTCCACACATGGAGCACCCTTTCCTTTAGCATGACAATGCCAGACCACTCACGATTACTGTGACATATGTAACATGTTTTCAAAACTTGAACAACAGTTTTGAGGACTTTGCTTTGATAGTGATGAAACGGTGCAAGCAGAGGTGAGGTTGTGGCTCTGTCAACAAAGTGAAACATTCTACAGTTAAAGTATCAACAAACTTGTTGGGAGAAATGTGTTCATCACTAGGATGTCAATGTTCTTTCCTACACAGTCCAGGTCATCTGGCCTAAGTACATTTTTCCAGACCAGACTCCTCATTTTCTGAGTCCTAAATTGTCAACAGAATTCAACAGGGCTTTCATTCTGGGTGGGCAAAAAACACAGCTGACATTATATTTTCAGATATTTCTCCCAATTTTTGTTGACTTGTTACCAGCATACAAGATAAATGCTGTCATAGCATGTTTCTTTTCTTTCTCTGCATGTTGTAGCTTGGAATCCTTTGTTCTTATGACATAATGAATAAGGTGGTGGTTGTATCCATTCTTCTGTAAAACTGTCTGCTGGTGCAGCAACTCTCTTGTTAAGGGGCTCCGCAAAGGCTCAAAATCATGAAAAGTTCAATTTTTACTTTTTTGCGTTTTCTGAATCTGCAGACTATTACCTTTTAATAGATGTATAATTTATTCAATTCCGAAGACTACAACTATTTTTAAATTTTTTTTTAAATGTGTTCTACATGGGCGTGACCCACTGTGGTGCTGTTAAACTGCTGTCAAATGGTGTTATTATTAACGTCCGTGTTCATCAGGTACATTTTAGTGATGTGAGATAAAGTATGTGTTGTGGCTAACCTGTGATGGTTCAATATATATCGCTGGTGTGATTGTCGATTGTTTCATGTTTATTTACTCTGTCGTTATCTCGAAAATATTCGTAATTAATTCTGTTTCTTGAGTCTCTGTTTTGTTGAAGTATAATAATGAGTAAAAGTAAAGTTATTAGAAATCCTCTGAAGGCTTTTAAGAAAAGGAGAAATGTTGGAAAGCCAAAGGTATGTGTTATTACTGTAAATAATAACATTCTAACATGGTACGAGCGATGCTTGCTTTAGACAAGGAACGCCTTCGGGCTGCAGACAGGGCTGTAAAGAGTCTAGAAATACAAGCAAGAGTAAACAGGAGGAGGAACAAGAGGAAGCTGGAGTAGGAGTTTGCAGAGGATGAAGATAATCCATCCTATGGACCTGGAATGCACTAAAAAGTTAATCCAATCTTTGTCGCTCGATTCCCAAAACTTTTATTTTCTCATACTAATTACATGTTTTCTAAGGATCTTCCAAACATATTTGTTTCAAACTTTCAGTAAATGTTACACGGTACCTTCTGCATAATTTAACACAGCCTTTTTCCAAAAAACTGTATATTTTTGAATATATAAATAAAAAATTGCAAAAAAATGTTGTGAATTTTCCTTACAATTGAAAAAAATCATCTTTAAAAACTGAACTAAAATTTTGTAAAATCCCTGTGTTAAGTTGTAGCCCATATTCCAATAAATAATCTGTAAAAAGTTCAACTTCCTACTTCAAATACTTTGTGAGGAAAGATGTAATTTATAAGCGTTATTTTAACATTGCAAGTATAGGGCGTTCCAGAGCCCCTTAAACTGTTTTGATCAGAAATTTTGTGAGTTCTGTGTGGTTTACAGTAAACACTGTATCTAAGTTCACCATTTGGTCTCTTCTTGACTAGCATGTCGAGGAATGGAAGTTGATTATTTTCTTCTATCTCTATTGTGAATCTGATGTTTTGGTGCAGTGAATTCAGATGATTCAAAAAGTCCTCTAGATGATGTCATCCATGTTGGCAGATTAACCCTTTAACCACTCTGGACTTGTTAACACACGCACCTTTGTACCTGTCCATTTGTGCTCCGAACAAGTTCACGTGCACCACCAGTCCTTCTACCTGGTACTCTGAACATGTCTACGCGCATAAAAATGTTCAGAGCACACAGGGACAGGTACAAAGGCGTGCGCGTTAACATGTCCAGAGCAGTTAAAGGGTTAAGAATGTATCATCCACGTACCTGAAGAAACACAATTGTTTGTGGTCTGCTGAGTCAAGGACGGGTTTCTCCTCCAAATGCCTCAATAAACATGTTGGCTATCAATAGTGATAGCGGTCACCCCATTGCCTCTCTGTCTGTCTGATTATAGAAATTACCGTCAGACGGACTCTAGAATGATTACAAAGAGTCTCATTATTGATGGTCAAAACTTTTCTCCTATAAGGTTAACTGTGGCTCATAGATGGTACCCTAAAGGAGAGAGAACCTATATTGAAGGTTACCAAGTCAAAAGTTCTGAAGGTTGAATCAAATGTGCTGAGCTGAAGATCATTGTCACGTGTTTTGCCATCTCATACATTGGTGCACTGATGCTGCTTATGGTGGGATAGAGTGGCCTCCCTTCTTTATGGAGTTTACATAATCTGTGAAGTCTAGGGTATGCAGTTACTCATGGACAAAGTCTTTATGCTATTTTAGCTTTTCTCTTCTTATAGTTTGTTGGATTATCTACTACCCATTCTCCTGTATGCACCATCCTCTAGTAAGTTGTACATCTCCTGCTTGTATCTAAATGTGGTCGCAGACTGCTAGCACTGGGAAAAGAGGTACTGATGGAAGTACAGCTGTGAGGATGGGTCAAGAGTCATGATTTAATAGCTCAGTGAGTACAGCAAGCAGAGCACTTGTCCGTGACAGGCAAAAATCCCCAGTTCGAGTCACAGTGTGACGCACAGTTTTAATCTGCCAGGAATTTTCAAATTAGTGCACTCTCCATTGGAGGATGCAAATTCATTCAGGATCTTTCTGGTTGATCCCTGCACACCAACAGCTACACTCAGCATGGCATTACAAAGAGCACAATGGATGGTAATTTCACTGAAGCATATAGTGTGTGTTCCACCCACTTCATTCATTGTCACAGATAGAGATCAGCAAGAACAGCAGCTAGTATGACAGAGCAAAGCTGCACAATTAGTCCAGTTTTATGGGACAAAAATGAATGGATATACGGGATATTTCTAGATTGCTCATAAAAATGTATTCTTGAATTTTTTTAATGCATTTTCATTAAATACCTGGTAACTGCCTTCAAATGCACCCAAATTACGGTTTTTCACATTTTCAATGGTTCACGTCAGATTTCATAATGAAATATGCAAATTCATAACCTACACAACTCTTAATTTCTGCTATGTGGTTTGTGTGCATCCCTTCATCCTTCTTGCTTATAGTAGCATGGTGACTTACTTCATCTAAAACCCATGTTATCCATCATAATGCACAGTTCACCCAGATAGGCTAATAACTATACTGAATTTTACATTAAAATATTTTTGTGTATTGTTCAAGTATAATTAATAGTGTGACACAAAGCAAGATCCAAAAACTATTCAGAAAAGAGAAGTGGAAGGTTGACTTAGAGATGCATAAAGTAAATGTATCAATGAAATTTGAGTTGTATAAAAGTAGGAGGAAAGACAGACAGGTTTGAACAGAAAATAGGCTGAAGGAAAGGAGTATACTAATCCCTCTACTTTTCATCACTGTTATGGATAATACATAGCAGAAGTGGCAGTGCTAATGGGAGATGGAAGTATGAAAGCAGTGGAATATGCAGATGGTTCGATGGTATGGGGGAAATGGAGGAGGAGAGGCACAAGAGAGGTAAAAGTATGGGAGGAAGCAGTGGGACAGTAGGGATTGAAATTTAATACAAAGAGGAATAGGATGATACAAGCAACAGATATATGAAGTACTTGTATAATTCATAGTGGGCTAAGAGAAAAGTCAGGTGGTTGCTTCAGCAGAGGTTGTTTGATCCCGTGAAATATGAACTGCTTATAATCTGTTCTCTATGTTCTCACTGTGCTTAGCCAATAAGGGCTGTGAGTGAGGAACTGTGTCAATTGCTGGCCATCACTGTAGAGCGTTGGCTCCCAGCCACAAGCCCTTGCTCTCTGGTGCCTGTGTCCAGCTACCAAGGACACACTTCCTTCCTGATTCCTTTGTGTGCTTTAGTTCTCAAATGAAGCAAAGGAAAATCCAGGCTAGAATAATGGCAATATTATGGAAAGGATAGATTGCTATTCACTATATAGCAGAGATGATGAGTCACAGACAGGCACAACAAAAAGACTACCAAACAAGTAAGCATTTGGCCAGAAAGCCTTCTTCTGAATTAGATAACACGTGTGTGTGTTTTGTCTAATTTGGAGGAAGACCTCATGGCTGAAAGCACACTTGTTCAGTTGTCTTTTTCTATTGTGCCTGCCTGTGAATCAACATCACCGCTACACCGTAAGTAGCAATCTATCCTTTTCATAATAATGTCATTAGTTCTGAAGTGAGTAACTTAAATTTCTAATGGATCACATCTTAAACTCCTTTCATTCATAAAAATCTACTCCTTACAGTTTAACGCCACCTGAAGATGCTCACACCTTGACTATCCTGAATGGGCTCACGCTGCACCTGAACATGCAGTGTTTCAATAGCAGCTAGAAAATTGTACATTGAAATGGTACTGCCAATGTCAAGTAATATTGTAGAACACACTACATGACACAAATGTACAGCCTGACACATGTGTACATTAGATATTTATAATTGATGACTTTAGTCTTTGCATTGACTTTTGGTTTTGTATACCTAATTTTTACTTTTGGATATTTTTCAGAGAATTTTCCTTCATTTAAATCTTGTAATTAGTAATTGGATGAACTAATAATAAAATTCAAGGCAGTCAGTGACCCAAAGGTCGGTTTGAAGAGCTCAATGCTTTACTAAACATGGTCCTATGGTGGTATGCTACTTCCCTCCTCTAACTTTCAAACTGACTTAGCCAGCCAGTTTAGGGGGTGGGGAGGACAATCTAATGTGGATTCCAAACCATGGTGCTCAGATATTAACAAAAATTGCAATAGGCAAAACAAGTGATTAGTAACACATAGAAATCCTGGGACAGTTCAGGGATTGAACATGAGACCCCTGCATCTATCATCTGACACCTTACCCGTAAGCCTTCATTGATAACACACATATATGGGGCAGTGCATTGTTCACATCAATTAAATCTTACAAATTCCTCAGCAAAGAAAAGTTTTTGAGAAACTATACTTACAATAAAATAAACATGATGCTAAAAGTTTGAATTTATTAGGCTAATGAGGAAATGACTGAATTAAAAGAAATGAAATGTGGACATGCAAATGACAATAACTTCAACAAAAAAAGGAAGTGTTGACAAAATATCATGATAGTAATTATCAACAAAAATAATCTATTTTTGAAAATATAACCTTGCTGGATGAAAGTCTACTCATCAAGCTGTGGCAGGAGAAAACACAATGAAAGTTAAGTAAATGTGCAAGCTTTTCAAGCCAGAGACTACTTCTTCTGACAGACACAGTTGAATGGAAATGAAGAGGGATAAAGGAAAAGGACTGGTGAGATTTACAGGAATGTTGCCTGAGACCCCAGGTAAGGGAGACTTACCAGAGCCCAGTCATAACCGGTTTCAGCAATACAATGACCATCTGCAGATTCTATAACAATAGAAAGGAAATTTATATTAAAACCTAAAAATAAGTGCAATATTTAACACTTCTACATTTACGATGATCTGTTCACCTGAGTGAATTGTTTTTACTACATACGTGCTTCAGCTCCGGCGATCAAATATTGCACTGTCTAGTGTGGGCCGCAGCAGATGTCAACAACCTTTAAGGCAGAGGAGCATACCATCCACCTGCAGCAGAGCACTATACTTGTCGTGCTGCCTGTGTTGTCCCTGTCGTACTAATGGACAATGGCATAAACAGGCAATAGCCAGAAATACAGTGCCATTGGGTGTCAGAAATACACTCTACAAGTATTACTCCTATTTTCATCTATAGCAATGTTTACTCCTTGTTCTAAAATGTTATTTCCCTGATTTAATGATCTTTTCTGTAATTTTAAATTTTATATACATTTTACCTAAATATTAATAGTAAATTTGTCATATTTTAGGCTTTTGAAAAATAAAGACTATCTTATAAAGGACATGCGCATCTAGCCAAAGAGGGGGAATAAAATCTAGCAAATTTTTATATCTATAGAACACCAGTGTTTTAGATTTTATAGCTAGTTTGACAATGCATGAACCTGTGTTCAATGTATGCTGCCTTTAGGTATGAACTATATGTATTTCGATAAATTCAGTTAGATTACTAATAAGCCTGGTTAAATATTGCACTTATTTTTAGGTTTTAATATAAATTTCCTTTCTATTGTTACAGAATCTGAAGACGGTCATTGTATGGCCAAAACCGGTTATGACTGTGCCATAAGAATGTGATTGAGTCTATAAATAAACAAAAAATTTTTTACAAAATAATCAATCACTCACTCCATGGACAAATGTCGTTCTTTACAGCAATATACCACCATTCTCACTTCAGTCTTCACTGGATGTAATTACCCAACCAGCCTAGTTCAAAAGAAGATTTCACAGGCCACCACATCCAATATTGGTACTGCTGAACCCTCCAAAAAACAATTTAGCAGTACACCTATTGTCATCTCAGTACTATTCTGGTCCTGAATGCATTAATCAACTATTTCAACAAGGCTATGGTTTCCTAAAATCATGCACTGAAATTTAGGTCCATTCTGTCCGATATTTTGCCCATCACACCTAGAACAGTGCAATCTCCTGGTGTGGCCCTATCCTTCTCCTGCACCCATTTCCCTATCCTATGCCACCTACCCGTGACTGTCAACACTATAAGACTCGCCCTAAGCACACCCCTACGTCCACCTATGCCAGATCTGTAACTGGAAAAACAAATACTATTAAAGAGGAAGCCACCTGCGAAACAATACATGATGTACCAGCCTTTATGTAGACACTGTTTAATCTTCTACAAGTTATCACTTAAGATGAATGGGTATAGATAGAGGGTGTATACTGACAACACACAGTATCCTGTAGCAGAGCAAATTCTACAACATGATAGTCATGACCTCATCCCTGTTTCACCACACTTGCCATACTTCCCCCTCTGACAGCAATTTTTCCGAACTCCACAGGTGGTAACAAGCATTATAACGTAGCCCATAGTTCCTGCCACCAAGCTGGCCTAAATGTATGTAAATTTTTTTGGTCTCAGCATTTCTTTTTAGTAACTATTCCTTTTCTTTGCTCCCTTTTAGTTTTCTATATCTTTTATTTTCTGACATGATTATTTTTCCCTGTCCCCAACTCACCTGTCTACCATGTATACAGCACTTAGCTTTCTCCTCTTTATTAACTATTAACTCTTGCTCGATGTTTTTTCAGAAACCTTTGTCTTCTTTTTTACCCTATCTTCTACCTTTACCCTCCCAGGTTTTCAAATCTCATCCAGAGCAGTCCCCAACAATTAGCCTTTCCTTGTCATTCGGTCTGGTAAGTCTAATAAGTGACCTGGGTTCTGGGCAACTTTTTCATGACACTACCCATCTCCTAAACCTCGCCCATCCTTTTCCTTCATCTCTTTTCCTTTCCCATCACCTATTCTGCCAGAAGGAGGGGCCACTGGCTCTGTAAGCTTGAATATTTCCATAACTTTGTCTGTGCTTTCTCCAGCTGCTGCTTGGTGAGTAGACTTTTTATCAATCCAATTATACAATAGCAGGATGGAACACAACAATATTAGGATAGTTGCTACTCACCATATAGCAGAGATGCTGAGTCACAGATAGGCAGAACAAAAAGACTGTCGGAAAGTGAGCTTACAGCCCACAAGGCCTTTGTCAAAAATAGACAAAACACACACATGCATACAAATATTCGCACAAATGCAACCCACACACAGGTGACCACAGACGCTGAAGCTAGACTGCGAGCAGTAGCGCATGATGGGAAAGGCAACCAGATGGTGGGGGTAAGGAGGAGGCTGGGGTGGTGAGGAGGAGTGAGAGTAGGGTAGGGATGAGGGACAGTAAAGGGCTGCTTGTGGGAGCATATAGGGATAGGGGGCCAGGGTGGGTAGCCAGTCGCAGTAAGGAGGGGGGGGGGGGGGGAGGAGAGGTGAGGGGAGAGGAAGGGAGGGGAGGGGAGGGCAGTGGAAAAGGAGAGATGTACAAAGACTGTGGGTGTACTGGTAGAATTGAGGACTGTGTAGTGCTGGAATGGGAACAGGGAAGGGACTAGATGGTGAGGAAAATAACTGACAAAGATTGAGGACAAGATGGTTGTGGGAACATAGGATATCTGTAGTGATAAGCAGTCCCTCTCTAAATATGCCAAAGCTCTCAATGAGCCCTTCATAGACTGCAATTACCCTCCCAACCTTGTACAAAAAACATATATCCCTCACCTTTTCTTTCCAGTCACTCACCATCTCCACTACGGGGGAACATTCCCCTTGTGACTTCGTGCCACCCAGGAATGCAGCAACTGAATTATATTCTCTGCCAGGATTTTGATTACCTGTTGCCGTGCCCTGAAATGAGAAATGTTCTACCCACATCCTTCCCCAGCTCGCACAATGATATTCTGCTGCCCACTGAACCTACACAATATCCTTATCCATCCCTACACAACCCCTGCTCCCAACCCCTTGCCTCATGGCTCATATCCCCATAAGAGAGCTAGATGCAAGACCTGTCCCACACATCCTCCCACCACTCCCTACTCCAGTCCAGTCACAAAAATTACCTATCCCACTAAAGGCAGGGCTACCTGTGAAATTACTCATGTGATCTACAAGCTAAGCTACAACAACTGTGCTAGATTCTAATTGGGCATGACAACCAACAAGCTGTCTGTCTGCAGGAATGGCCACCAACAAAATGTGGCCAAGAAACAGCTAGATCACCCCATTATGGAGCATGGAATCCAACATGACCTTCATTTCAATGGCTGCTTCACTGCCTGTGCCATATGGGACCTTCCCTCCAACACCAGCTTTTTGTTCTCTACCTGCAACATACCCTATGTTCCCACAACCCTCTTGGCTTCAACTTCCCTTAGTCAGTGTTCTTGCCCATCTTACCCCTTCCCTGTTCCAATACCAACACTACAAAGCCCTCTATTCCACCAACGCACCCACTGTCTTTTTACCTCTCTCTTTTCCCAATTATCGCCCCCCCCCCCCCCCCCCCCCCGCCCACCCAACTGCACCAAGCTGCCCTACCCTCTCTCCACTCGTCCTTGCCTTGTAAGCTCCCACAAGCAGCACTTTACCATTCCTAACCCCTACCCTACTATCCCTCACCTACCCTGCCCCATCCTCCTCCTTACCCCCACCACCCAGTTGTCTCTCCCATCACATGCTGCTGTTCGCAGTCTGGCTTCAGGTGCCATAGACTTTGTTGTGTGTGTGTTTTTTGTCTATTTTTGAAGAAGGCCTTTTTGGCCGAAAGCTCCCTTTCTGGCAGTCTTTTTGTTGTGCCTATCTGCGACTCTGTATCTCCACTGTATTGTGAGTAGCAACTAAACTTTTCATAATATTTTTACAATTATATGAAAGTAAACATGTTAATCAAAAATATAAAGCAATCCATCACAAAGAATCTGATGTCATTTTATATGTATATCATCAATTTAATAGTAACTAAAATAGATTACTACTCACCACATAGAGGAGGTGTTGAGTAATGGACACAAGTTTAAAATTAAACTGTTGGATAAGCTATCACCTACAGGTGCTGTGTCCGCAGCTCGTGGTCTTGCGGTAGCGTTCTCGCTTCCCGCGCATGGGCTCCCGGGTTCGATTCCCGGCGGGGCCAGGGATTTTCTTTGCCTCGTGATGACTGGGTGTTGTGTGTCTTTCATCATCATTTCATCGCCATTGACACGCAAGTCACCGAAGTGGCGTCAACTCAAAAGACTTGCACCAGGCGAACAGTCTACCCGACGGGAGACCCTAGCCACATGGCATTTCCATTTATACCTACAGGTGCTGAGGTCCGACTGAGGTTAGTAGGAATCTTGGACGAATTCTGCTGTGGGGAGATACATAAAAGGTGTGGGGAGGGGAAGGAATAGCAGGATAGGGTTGTGGGAAGATACTGAAGAGCTGTCTGTGGGGGACGTGTGCAGGATGCTGCTAGGTGCTGCACTGGAAGGCTGTGCTGGAGGGAGGAGAAAATAGGAGAGAACCAGAAATGGTAAAAGGACTATGCACATTTTTTTTTGGGCAGGAGGAAGAGTGGAGGGGGGGGGGTCAGAAGACATGTGAGGCTGGGTTGGGAGCAGGGAAGGGGATAGAGACAGATGGAGAACAGGGATTAGCAAAGTTTGAGGCCTGGAGGTCACAGTTGTGAAGGGCATGCTGCAAGGAGAATTCCCACCTGTGCAGGTCAGAAAAGCTTGTGTTGGTGGGAACTTCCTGATGGCTCAGGCTGTGAAGCAGTCACTGAAGTTGATCACATTGTGCTGCATGGAATGCTTGGTAACTAGTCATCCAGTTATCTCTTGGTCAAAGTTTAGTAGGGGTCATTCATGCAGACAGACTGCTTGTTAGCGGTTACACCCCTGTGCAATGTGGCATAGTGATTGCAGCAAAGTTGGTAAACCATATGGTTGCTTTCACAGGTGACCCTGCATTTGGCAGGACTAGAGTAAACAGTAGTGGAGGATGTAAAGTAATAGACAGCTTGATTATTTAACAAACTTAACTGATATACAGCTACTCACACAGATCCAGTGTGGATCCAGTATGGTAGATATTCTAATGCATTAATGTGGAACCCATGTCACATTCCTGATCTGTTACATACAGAAACATTTCTAAACATTTTTCTTGCATTCACAGCACCTGATTTGCCCCTGGTGGCCAAAATTGGAACTAATTTTTTCCAGTGTAAATTGGTTCCACATTAAACATATTATAATATCTACCAAGTTTCGATGCCATATGAAAATTACAGCCCACACTGGACCTCTTTGAGTAGCTGCACTTTAATTATAACCACTGATACATGTTTTGTGGAATATCAGGTGGACAGAATACTTTTCATATGGGACAATCAACAGAAAACTGTAACCAGACTTTGTCACTTTCTTTCTTTTTCTGGGGCAGTCATCAACCAACAATCCCAGAGATCGGGTAAGTACTTGAGTCATCATTTCTGATGTTGCTACTTCCAAGGATAAAATGTAGCGATACTATAAGAATATTTCCTACAAAAATTTCCTTCTTGATAAAATTTATTTATTAAAGTAATTAATACCCTATATTATGTGATGAAGCACTAACTTCTTAGAAAATGCATGCTTTCAAGTCCAACAATACAGTATAATTCACAATAATTATATGACAGCAACACTAACACTAACGAAACTTACCTTCCACAGGCTGATGATGTCAGTGTTCATGTCCAAGAGAACATTTCCATCCTTGTCTCTTGGTAAAATTTGACCACCCACATCCTGGACCCCCACAGGGTGGTGTATCAGGTACAAGTCAACATAACTCAACTGCAGGGCGTCTAGAGATTTTTTAAGGTACTTCTCTACAGACTCTGCACGATTTCCAGCAGGTGGAAGCTGAAAGACAAGAACTGTAAGGTTACTCTCTCACTGTCTTTAACTTCTCTGATAAGAATAAAATCAGTGCGGTTACACTGACAAACCCAGGAACTGGAAGATCCTTCAAGGAAGTATGGAAAAGTGCTAATTTATATCCTTTTCCTGTCATACTGCCACTAGGCTCTTTTTTTTTTTTTTTTTTTTTTTTTTTTTTTTTTTTTTTTTTTTTTTTTTTTTTTTGGGGGGGTGGGGGGAAATCATTGGCTGCCATTTGTTCAATGATTTTTCTGATGTTTCACCAGGATGAGTGACTGGTATTCTCAAACATTCACCAATCCATTGCTGGTGGCATACTGGACTTGAGCCCCATCACACCAGTGTCTGAGGATATTTTTCTGATCATTATCGCTGCGGTTCTCCCACTGTTACCTGCAATGGTTATTTGCTGCAGCAAGGGAATCAATAGTACATTTATACTGTCGCTTCCTTCTTTCTTAATAATATTTGATGTACCTTCCTCATGATGTGTGTGATTTCAGAGAGACACATCCATTAAAGTTCACAGGCCTACTTAAAGAGGCCACTTGGGTTGGCCTCCCGGCACGCTCTGGTGAGCTGCCGAAGAAACAGCATTATTTAAGTGACAGGAAATGAGTGCTTGACCTATTGTTTACACTGTATTACTGTTGTCCAGTCAATTTGTTCAGTGCTACGCACAACCTGTATCTTATGTGTTGCTCTATAAAGTACTACATCCCATAAATTGTGTTTGTTTTTGCTATGACAATACCACTGTTATGTTTCTAAATTTGCTGACATCCCCGAACAAATGGGCATGATAGCACTTCTCCACAGGAAGAACCTGCATTAGAAAATTTTATTATATGATTGGTCTTACACAGCGCGTACTCTGCCAGCCAATTTCTCCACCTGCAATACTATTTACATCCGATGATCCTGGTACTGATAGACTGTCTGGCTGACTTTTCCCCATTGTACATTGCGTGAGGTGTACTCTGACACTGCGAGTGAATCATTTTGGTGATCCGAGAACTCTCTGATCATCTTGATCAGTTTGTATAAATGTTTATGCAATATATGGCCAATTCTGTCCATTACCCTGAGGGTGTGTGGCAGAAAGGCTTAATCTCACATTTCTGCTTCTGACATGTCACTTCACCAGATGTTAGGTTTCCTGAGACTTTTCATATGACTGGTGTAGTATCCATTGTGTGTCAACACTTTCTAAGTGTTGCATCTCATATTTGAAGTGCTGTGGTTCACATATTGGTCTTGCGCACATATTAGCTTATGAATCATACCCATTTTGAAGCCACTGAAATTCGTAAATATGACAATAGTTTTGATAATAAAGAAGAAAGCATTATGTTAAACAGATCCTGAATTCATAAGCTGCAATGGATGACTGTCAAGCTGCAATGGATGACCGTTGCAAATACTGGGAAATGCCAATGTGGCCATCTCCCCCCCCTCCCCCCCCCCCTCTCAAACTGGCACGGGGAGTTAATATGACATTCAGCCATGAGCTCAATTCTGATCCATGAACAGTAATGAGGATGAATCTCTGACAATGCCTACCACTCATGTTGGTGAATTGTCAGAAAGATCACTAAACAAGTGTCAGCTGAAGATACCAAGAGACAAGCCAATAGGCAATAAGTGAACAAGTGACCACAAATCCCCAACACTTGTGTATCCATTTTTCTCACATCTATCATCCTAATCCTATTGGCAGAATTTATTTTATTTGCATCACAATTTGTTGTCTGTTCAAAGAGGATTCAAAGGGCACCAAGCACTATGGAACTTAACATCTGAGGTCATCAGTTCCCCAGACTTAGAACTACTTAAACCTAACTAACCTAAGATATCACACAAATCCATGCCTGAGGCAGGATTCGAATCTGCGACCACAGCAGAAGCGCAGTTCTGGACTGAAGCACCTAGAAGCACTCGGCCACAGCGGCCAGCTTGTTGTCTGTCTAAACTGTCATTTGAAGTGTTTTATTTCCTATTTATAATGAAAATAAACATTTGTAATGGTTCTGTATCTTGTCTTGAGTGTGGCTAACAACTGTTACACAAGTAAAGCTTTTTCTGTGTATAGTCTTTCCTACTCACGTCAATTCCTGGAATTCTCACTTTGTACTCCATTCAAGTCATCACAAGCCTCCTTACAGGACTTTAATTTGACACAGAAAGGAGCTAAACATAGGCTATACAACTTTTTGTTATGGTATCCCTACACACAAAACATATGGAAGGTTGTGTAATTGTAAGTTAGATTCCCTTGAAAGTTTTAAGTTGTACTGATATTAACAATAAACAAAAATATCATGGTGAATTTCACTGTCTTTTCAAGGAACTGTGAAGACTGGTTCTTCAGTTATTTTTGAATGCCTCACAAACTATTTGAAACTTTACACATACTCATTCAACTGAAAATCGGAAAAAAATGAAATGAACTAGGGAACACTCTTGGGTTCAAAGCAAAGACTGTATTAAGTAATCACATTATTTATGATGTCAACTGATTCTACTATCACTGTTTGGAAGAATATTATTTATGATATACATCATTTACTATAATTTTACTTTATTTTACAGGCACTTTCAATACCACAAGATTTATATCAATACTTACATATTTTCAAAACTATTAATAATCATAAAACATGGAACTAGATAAATAAGATATAAATGGAAAAATATTATCAACACTGTCTACAAACAATTGTGAGCTTTGTCATCTACATTGAAAATAACTTTCGCCTTCTTGTACATTTCTCTGGCACTAGAAAAGTCATTGGAAGATCCCCCTGGTTCCAAGATTACAATGGTAATATCAAGAGGAGGAGGAGGGGGAGGGGGAGGAGGAGATCCCATTGATAACAAGGTGATTAGAGATGGGGCACAAGCTCGGATTAGGGAAGGGTGGGTAAGGAAATTGGCTGTGCCCTTTTAAAGGAACCACCCTGGCATCTGCATGAAGCAATTTAGGGAAATCACATTGGCTGGTTGGCTGGTTTTAACTGTCGTCTTCCAGAATACGGGTCCTATGTGCTAACCACTGCACCATCTTGCTCCGTATGGTGACATCATTTGATGATCCAGTATCAGTACTACATTGTGTCATCACTGAGTTGGATGATGGAAGCAATGCAAGGGACAGCTGCAGTGATGTTGCATTGTTTAATGCTGCAAGTTCACTACCTCCACATAACTGAGCCAGCGGATTTTTAAATGAGTTTGTGTGCAAAATGTGAACAGCTTGAATGAATGTGAACAGCTCAAAAATAAGTCACCTATTTGGTAGAACTCATGCTTCACTCTTCTTTGGGACTGCAGCTAAAGCTTCCTTAATTTTTTCATTTTGGCTTATTTGCCAAAGGAGAGCTGACACTGTTGGTTCATTCGATGCTTCTATCTCTCAACACTCAATGTCAAGTAATGATTATTCTGACTCTTCAACATTTGATGATGTAGGATGTAGTGAGGTGTGTCACAAAAAAGTCCAACTTATCTGCCAATGGGCAATTCTGATATTTCTTGGCTGAACCTGTGCCTTCTTTTATGAATTTTGGATATTTCCTGTAGGAGTCTTGTAGATTCTTCCATTTTGCTCATACAGCTCACCTGTCAATCAAATCACACACAAATTACTTACTAACATGGGTGGTTTCAGTTGCCTGAGACTGCAGTTGTGTGTGTGAATTACGTTTGCGGAGTTGACTGGAGGAACTGAATTACATTCTCCGACAGGGCTTTGATTACCTCTCATCGTGCCCTGAAATGAGAAATGTCCTGCCCACTATCCTCCCCACCCCTCCTACCATGGTATTCCGCCGTCCACCGAACCTACACAACCCCTGTTCCCAATCCCTTACCTCATGGCTCATACCCCTATAATAGACCTAGATGCAAGACCTGTCCCATACATCCTCCTACCATCACCTACTCCAGTTCGGTCACTAACATCACCTATCCCATCAAACGCAGGGCTACCTGTGAAACCAGTCATAGGATTTACAAGCTAAGCTGCAACCACTGTGCTGCATTCTATATAGGCATGACAACCAACAAGCTATCTGTCTGCATGAACGGCCACCGACAAACTGTGGCCAAAAAACAAGTGGGCCACCCTGTTGCTGAACACGCTGCCAAACATGATATCCCTCATCTCAATGACTGCTTCACAGCCTGTGCCATATGGATCCTTCCCACCAACACCAGCTTTTCAGAATTGCGCAGGTGGGAACTTTCCCTGCAATACATTCTACGTTCCCGTAACCCTCCTGGCCTCAACCTTCGTTAGTCACTGTCCTCACCCATCCAGCCCCCTCCCTGTTCCCATTCCAGCACTACACAGCCATCATTTCACCGCCGCACCCAGTCTTTTAATTTCTTTTTATTTCTCTCCTTTCCGCTACTTACCCCCTCCCCCCTCCACACCTTCTTTCCTGCAACACTTCACTGTTCGCCACTCCCACCATACTATCCCTCCCCCTCCCAGCCTCAGCCTCCTCCTTACCCCCACCCAGTCGCCACTCCCAATATTCACTGGTGCTGCTGCTCGCAGTGTGGTTTCAGCTTTCTGAGACTGCAGACGTTTGTGCAAGTAGAGAGAGAGAGTGTGTGTGTGTGTGTGTGTGTGTGTGTGTGTGTGTGTGTGTTATTCACTGGTGCTGCTGCTCGCAGTGTGGTTTCAGCTTTCTGAGACTGCAGACGTTTGTGCAAGTAGTGTGTGTGTGTGTGTGTGTGTGTGTGTCTAATGCTGACAAAGGCCTTAATGGCCGAAAGCTACAGTTGTGTGAATCTTTTTGTTGTACCTATCGTGACTCAGCATCTCCTCTATATGGTGAGTAGCAACTTTCCTTCCCTGTTATTGTTACATTCCATCCTGGATTTTCCATTGTTTGATTTTATTTCTGAATATAAACTTTTACAGGGTAGCCATTAGAGAATAGCCTAAACCACTTTACCGCCTTGCTTGGTAATTACTTGAGAAGTAAGTTCCCCCAAAGCGACAGAATGTGATGCTCAACAGCAGATTCTTGCTAAAGATTCTTCTACCATCAACAAACACTGCAAACTCAGAAAACATAAAATAAAGATGCAAGCAATAGTGATAAATGTGACAGCTTATCAGTTATGTACTGTGTATTCCACCTTTACATGCACAACCATTAAAGTTATTGTATCATTCAAGTAGTTACATATTAACAACATTTTTAGGAACAATAAAATCTGTCTTTTTTCACAGAGTAGTGAAAAGAACACAGTAAATTAATTTCTTTACCCCTTGTTTACAAAAATGTAATTGTAAAAACTTTACACATAGTTGAAAATGCACATACATGTAAAATTACATGTTACGAGCAATAAATTGAAACTGAAAAGGAGCACTATGTGAAACCACATCTTTTACGTTGAATACCTTGCTCATGAGTGCAGCGACAGCAGAACCATGAGGATTACAGGTAGATACTGAACTAAAATGTAGACTTTCACGGCCGGAAATGTCATGTCCATTTTAGTTATCTGGGCTGCTATGCCGTGGTCGGTTGATGAATTGTGTGTCAATTCCCAACTAACTGTAGTCAGTAGCGAGCCAGTGGGTGTGTTGGACCTTCCATCGAGCTACAGACCCCCTTGAAGATGTCCTCCACAGATGGGGACAAAACATTGGGAACTGACACACAGTTCATCAACCGACCACGGCATAACAACTCGGATAATTATAATGGACAGATACTGAACTCTAGTGTTCACTTCCAAGGCTTGGTTGTTGGACAGTACACATTACTTGTCTGTCCTGCATTTCAGATTACCACTGTAGATCTAGCTTATCATGTGCTTTTCTGTCTGTAAGTCATTTCCTATTTGATGACTATATCATTCAGAGCGCTTCAGGTTCTCTTGATGGTATGTGTTGATATGTCTTTAAAAATATATTCTGTGCATTGGAAAACATTATTGGGCATCGCTTTCAAACCAACCAGGATAATCATGTATGGCTGAACCACCTCCTCTGTTCCTCACTAATGGAATCATGGATTCTGCATGCTGATCATCTGACCAATAAATGCAATATCAGCTACTGAATGAACTGCAAAGTTATCAGAAATCAGTAAGCTCCAATAGTGACAATAATAATGACAATGAAATGGTGGCACTGCACAATAATGTAGTCAATTCCAGCAAAATCTTCAGCAAAGCAACTGCAAAAGACAGAATGAGTTTGAAGGAGTTCAGAGTTGCTGTCATTGCAGGTCATGTAGGAGCATCACATTGAAAAGGGCAAATTATGCACCACACCTCAGCATACACACGGAGGCATACATGCCACAAGCATACATGCCACAATCTAAACTAGTACAAGAAGCTGTAAAGCCAACTACTCACCTTAGTTACAATAAAAAGATCTTCACGTTTCAGTTTCCCCGAATCAAGCCATTTCTTTAAAGCTTGCCCTATTTCTGCTTCATTTCCATACATGTAAGCTGTATCAATGTGCCTGTAGCCTGTTTCCAACGCAATATCAACAGCACGTCCAACTTCACCTTTAGACGACTGTAAAAAATGAACTGGATTCAATATTACTACAATAACAATGGGTTCCAATCTGCTAACAATATAACTGCAAGGGGTGATCAAAAAGTTTACATTTGAAGCCCCAATCTACAATTGGTATGCCAATCAGGTAAAATCACTATCAGTATTGTGGCAATCATCCCACCAATGCACTAAATTGAAGATACCTGTTTGGTAAAGCTTCGTATCCTACTGTGTGAAGCTGTCCATAAATGCCTACTGCACATTCTCATCCAACAGGAATGGTTGACCTTTCAATGCCTTTTTCCAGAGACCAAAGAGGTTAAAATTGCATGGGGAGAGATCTGGGCTATAAGGCGGGTGCTCAATTGTCTCTCAGTTGAATTGGCATAATTTATGGGTTACACCATTTGTGATATGGGGATGTGCATAATCATGAAGCAGCAGCATCTCTCGTCATAGTTTTCCTGGATGTTTCGCCTTGACTGCACACCCTATACACCCCGTACACATTCTTCATTCTACAAAGTATGGGTATGTCTACTGGTGTTTGTAATTCAGCAGCCAAGAACAGAATAACAGCATGTATGTCCTGTTTGGAGGTATTTGGTAATAACATTGCTATAGTTCACATCAGGAAGATATAAATGACACATTAATCCCTTGCCTACATGTCAGTGCTTATATACCCACATCGTAGTCACACTATGTTGCATATGTGCTCCACAAACTTTTTGATCACACCTTATAGTGTTTAAGTACATTAACTCCTCTTTATATTTATTTATTTATTCATTCATTCACTCACTGACTCATTAGTTCATCATTTCTGTAGATCCTATAAAGGAGAACCTTCAGGGATGTGGGACAAGTCAAAGCATATACTGACAGGAGACGAAGACATCAAAGAAACTTAGTATTTATACTAAGTTAACAATGAACTATCACTATGCAACTTAATGCTATTCACACTTATGCTGCCTAAATTTAACTGAGTAAATCAGAAAGAAAGATACTACTTTGAAAACAGCTTCCACCTCCTTAGTTTTATTATGTAACTGCTGTTTGTTATATAACTGCTGTTATCAGCTTAACATTTACTTGATTACAATTGTAATTTTCAAAGAACATATTTTTTGTATATATAAACACTAGGTTCTATTTATTACTTGTCTTACAGCTTTATAACTACCGCAGCCACTTGTCATGTAGGTAATAGAAATTTACAATCCCTAGAGCTGCACATTCAGATAGTATGTATGAAGAGCGGCTAATGAGGTATGTTATTAATTTTCTTTAGGACTGATAGAGATTCCCAATTCCTTGTTTTATGTTAGATAGGAACTTGTTGAATATCTTCCCAGCAGAGTCCGTTACTCCATTCTGAACCCTGGACAAGATGTCAAAGTCTACATGAAAATTATTTGTGTCTTGTATTGTGGCAGCAAATCACATTTACTCTGAAACTGATTTTTATTACCATCAACAATAACCATTAAAAAGTAAATGAATAGGGAAGTAAGTGTAAGAATGCCAAGATCTTTAAAAATGCTTCTACAAGGTGTGTGATTATCTGATTGCCCCAATATTCTTACTGCTCACTTGTGCTGAACGGACAGTTGATTACTTTAGATGCATTACCCCAGAAGATAATTCCATAATACAACAGGGAGTGTTATGCGACAAATAATGATGGTAACATTCATATCTTCCATTCCTGAGTTTTGTCACACAGTTTTGTCTGTTTTCTATTTCATGCGAAGCTTACAAGATAATGCCTTTGAGACAATACACTCCCCTGTTGCTGGTCACCATGATGTTTTAACTGATGGCCAAATCTTGCCACTTCGTAATTGAGCCTTTCATTAATGTAATGAAAATGTTTAGTTTCTGTTAAGAGTTGGTTTGACTGCAGGCATAGTCAGTTCACATATATAACATCTATATTTTACATGGCTATAGAGTAGTTATCAATGTAATAAACATTCAGTACACAGTGTTAAGAGAAAATTTAGGGAAAGAAGGTTAAGATAATTCTGTGTTCTGATATCAAGGACATTAAATAGTTCACATATTGGATTCATTGTTAATTGGAATTTTGGAATTACTCCACGTGAATATACTTTGCAGCGAGTTTAGCAGACATGTAAGGTCCAATATTATGACTATGTTTGGCCATAATCCTAGCTGAGTCGTACATCACCCACAGTCCTTAATGTTTAATCTTGTCTCATGAATTGTCAAGCCACAATTCCCTGTGTGTGTGTGTGTGTGTGTGTGTGTGTGTGTGTGTGTGTGTGTGTGTGTTTTCCGCATCTCTACCTAAACCACTGGGTCAATTTTAACCAAACTTGGCACTCCTACCACTTAAACTCTGGAAAAAAGCATTGTGCGCATAACAACTACCTAGTTCCCACTGAGGTGGAGGTGACATAGGAGATTGGCAAGGAGGGGAGAAGAAGATTGACAGAGACGCAAGAGGAGGATATGGGCAGAGAGGAAGTGGACGAGGAGATGGACAGAGAGGAGGTAGAGGAGGAGATAGATCAAGAGGGGAAGGAGGAAATGGACAGAGACAATCGGAAAGAAGAAATGTGTGCAATATATATGCCATACGTATATGTGGACCAGGCCATGGATAAAATGCTATTGTATTATAAAAATGAAGGTCCTTCTAAACTACAGGATCAGTTTCAATCAAACTTGGTACACATATCACTTGCTGTCTGGAAAATCACATTATGGTGGTAAATACCACTCCTTCCACTGAGGATGATGTGAAGATGGGATGCCAGAAGAAGGATACAGGGGGGAGGAGTTGGACATACAGAGAGATGGAGGGAGGAGGAGACAGACACAGAGAGAGATGGAGGGAGGAGGAGACAGACACAGAGATGGAGGGTTGAGGAGACAGATAGAGAGAGACAGAGAGGGTGCAGAGACCTGTCAGAGAGGGGGTTGGAGGAGACTGACAGGAAGGGTCTGGTGGAGGTGACTGAAAGGGAGCAGGATGGTGGAGAAAACCAACAGGGAGTGGGGTGGAAGAGACTGACAAGGAGGTGTGGATGAGACTGATAGGGAGGGGGAGGTCATATGAGACAGACAGGGAGGGGGAGGGCAGACGAGACTGACAGGTAGGGGAGGCACAAGACCAACAGGAAGGGGGGTGTGGGAGAGACTGACAGGGAGAAGGGGGAGGGGCAGATGAGACTGACAGGGAGTGGGAGTGGACAAGATGGACAAAGGGAGGGGGTGGATGAGATGGACACAGAGAGGGAGTGGACAAGACGGACACATAGAGGGGGTGGACGAGACAGAGACAGAAGGGGGTATAGGAGTTCAACAAAGAGGTGGGGTGTAGGAGTCTGGAGAGAGGGGGTGTAGGAGTCTGACAGAGAAGGGGTGTAGGAGACCAACAGAGAGAGGGGGATGCAGGAGACATACAAGGGAGGGGGGGGGGGGGGTTGGAGGAGATAGACAGAGAGAAAGAGAGAAGTGGGTGGAGGAGAGACAGAGAGAAGGGGGTGGAGGAGAGACAGAGAGAAGGGAATGGGGGCGACAACCAGAGAGAAGGGGGTGGTGTAGGAGACAGGTGGAAGATGGAGTAGGATAGTGGGCAGGTGAAAATGAAAGAGGCTGTGAGGAGACATGTGAAAAAGGGTTTGGGTGTGAGGTGGAAATGGGAGAGGGTGTGAGGAGGCAGGTGGAAGGAGGACAGGTTGTGGGGCAAGAGGAGGAATATGGACAGGTTGTGGGGGTGAAGGTGGAAGGGGGCATCTTATGAGGGCACAGGTGGAAGCAGGACAGGTTGTGACAAGGCACTTGGATGAGGGACAGTATGTGATGAAACAGTTGGATAAACAGTGAGAGAAATGGAGTGAGGGGGGGAGGGGAGAGGTAAATTAGGCAAGAGATTTAAATGTTTCTTGATTATTTTTATGACACTATTTCAACAAAATTTGGTAAACATACAACAAATTTTTCATATAAAAGTAGTGTGGGCATTAGCAACCCACTAGTCCTAGGGATGGGGATGAGAATGTGCGATATGTAAAATTTTTTTACAAAAATATTCTGGTACTTCTTTTCTGTATTTAGTTCAATTGTAATACTTTAAAAGTATGAAACACAATTTGTGTCTTATTTGTGCTGTTCAAAGTGTCAAACAGGTCGCAATAATGTGCACTACAGTGAACCAAAGTTTTTTGCAACATGTTTTGGGACCAAGATCATCCCACATGGCTGAACACCACAGATAAATTTAACATCCTCTATGGATTCATACGGTGTAACACAGCAGAGATTCATGCATATGTGTCTATTCACAATACTTATGACTCATATATATGTGGGCAAAGGCACAGGTAAATATGTTGAATATATCTATTACCAAACAGTTTTAGACGGTGTTGAGCCTGCAGTCATGCAATATTTTTTTAAAAAAAGTAAACCACTATTTGACTGTGTAATACTATATTTATCTTCCATATTATTCAGATTTCGGTTTTTATGCCATTCTCAAGTACAATGCTGCAAGTAGTTAGATCATTATTATTTCATATCTGTTAGGGCATTTCAAAGCTACTTTAGACTGCCTTAATAGATATGAAGTAATAATGATCCAGAAAATTTTAGCATTGTACTTGAGAATGGCATAAAAGCCAAAATCCAGATAGCACAGAAGATAAATATAGTAATCAGTCAAATTGCATTTTTTAAGTATTATTCACAGATACTGCTGAACTTCGTGTACATCATCAATGAATAATAGTCATATCTAACTTGATAATTATATGATTTGGTTCTACAAGGAAAACTAATTTTGAAATAGTATCCTGTTCTGTACTTAGTATTGTCAGCCAAAATTGGAGATTTATTTTACTTTGCACAACCAACATGTTGTGTTAATGCCCATTTTCTAGTACTACTGTTCCAAAAACTCTGTCCCTATATACAGCAAAAATTGCTGAAATAAAAGTGACCTTCTGTTGTGTGGTAAATAATTTATCACCAATACTGGATGGTGAAAAATGGAATAGTTAACCTGTAAACCTGCAATATATTAGGTAGTACTCCAGCAACATCTCGTTTCATTACTTAATGCCTTCATTGTATGTTACCATATCTTGATGTATAAAGAGTTACAATTTAATTTTTTTATATAGTGGAGATACTGAGTCACAAAGAGGCCTATCTGTAACTCAAGTGTCCCTGCTACATGGTGAGCACCAATTATCCTTTTTATAATATCGTTACATTCCATCATGAATTGTCTATTGCCGAATTTCATTTATTTCATAATGATCAAACATTTGTTGTTTCACAGTACACCAAAAGAGTATCTTTAAAACAGTGCGATGACACCAGTTCTTGTGTTTAAAAAAAAAATTATTTCATGCACTATGAATTGGTCATTCTTTAAGCTGATATTATTTGATAGATCCATAAATAAAAATACACCTAGTTAGATATCTTCTTCTTTGTCTCTGCAGCATTATAAAAGACTGTTTCTTTGATACTCAAAATCATTTTGCTTTTCTTCTAAATTTTTGAAGTAATACAATATAGTGTACCATAATTAATAGTGTAAACTGGCATGGGTGAGAGCATACAATAATAAAAGCAAAAAAATCTTGCAAATGAGCCTTTTGGGAGATAATTATGAGTGTGTGGTTATGAACTGCTACTGAATTTAGTCCAAAACATGAGGCATGGTCAAAAAATGTAATGGGAATTTTTGAATTTTGTAGGCTTTATACATCAAATTTTCATTTTTTAAAATCTTGTTGGTGCACAAGTATGTTTGCGTTTTCAGCTGCTTTGAATATATATTCTTTAAATATATATTTTATTGTTGGCAACTGAAAAGGTTTTTGAGTGTTCAGCAAATTTTTACTTTAAAAAAAGATGTCTCAAAGAATGTGCAGTAAATTTTGCTTTGAAAATGGAATAAACTGCAGCATCACATTCGAAATGTTGATGGGACCTTTTGGCAAGTCCACTACGAGTAAGACAAGAGTTTACAAGTGGTATAAATGTTTCAAAGAGGGTCATGAAGATGCTGAAGATGATGACCACCCAGGACATCATAGCACATCAATTACTGATTGGGGGAAAAAAAAAGAAAAAAGAAAAAAAAAAGCAGAATCACTGTCAGAGAGATTGCTGATGATACCAGCATATCCTCTGGCTCATGCAAAGCAATTTTTTGGGTCATGAAATGTGTACAGCAAATTTTGAAATTTTGCTCTAAAAATGTTCAGTTTTGACCAAACACAACACCATGTAGACGTTGCTCAGGAATTGTAGAACAAAGTCGACAATGATCCATAACTTCTAAAGGAGGTTATAACAGGTGATGAAAAATGGGAATGACTTCCAAACGAATGCCCAACTGTCCCAATGGCAACTGCCAGAAGGTCAAAGGTAAAATAAATAAATTCAACAAGTTCAATCACATGTGAAGGTTCTTATGTTTTCTTCCATTATAATGGGATAATGTATCAAGAGTTCCTGCTTAATGGTTGTACAATCAATAAGGAGTACTACCAGGAAGTTAAGTGCCATTTCCAGCAATAAATTTGAAGAAAACAACCAGAAATGTGGCAAAACCATTCATGGAAATTGCATCACAATAACGCTCCTACTCACAACTCAATGCTTGTTCGTGACTTTTTCGCAAAAAAAAAACAAAACAGTTATGTTGCCTCAGCTACCCCGTTCACTGGACATGGCTCCCTGTGACACCTTTTAATTCCCAAGGCTGAAAAGAGTTGCGGGAGAATATGGGATTGGAAACAGGTATGAGAGAGGAGAAAGAGTAATTGAGTTCTGCGATAAATTTCAAGTACTAATGGTGAACATACAGTTCAAAAATCACAAGAAGGAAAATTCCAGCTGCATTACATCATGGTCAGAGATTACAAAACCAGATACACTGGATTGCAGGGTGTACCAAGGAGCAGATATAGACTCGGATCACAATTCAGTAATAATGAAAAGTAGACTGAAGGTGAAGGTAATCATCTACAATAATCAATGTGGAACAATGTGGGATGCTGAAGAATGAGGGTTGCCCAGAAAGTAATGCACTTTTTTCTCAGCCAAAAACAATGCTATGAACGTGAAACATTACATATGTATTATTTGAAGTCTTCTGAGCAAGTGCACCAAGTTTCCGTCACTCCCACAGATAGTAAGCTGAAACCCAAAGTGGAATGCTCTGAGATATTTAGCGAGTCATGGAACAAATATTGGAAAACATATTAGAGGCCACAGGAGGGGAACCTTTCATTGCCAGTTGACAAAAGTATTCTCTCTCTTGAGGTTGAAGTTGAGCTCACAGTGAAGTCAACTGGTCTCATATAACAGGTCTAGGTAAAACCAAGTTAATTGTTGGATGTTTTTACTGGCCACCTGATTCCACTGTGGTAGTTCTAAAGACATTTGAAGAATGTCTTGAGGTGTTTGTAAGTAATATTACAGTAGTTGCAGGTGTGAGTGCAGACTGAGATATCTATGGATTCACTGTGGCGAGTACAGACAGCCAATCATGTGAAGCACTTTCAACAAATTTTCTAAAAACTGTCTTTAGCAGCCAGTTTGGCAGCCCACACACAATGAAAATATCTTAGATGTCGTAGCTACAAATAGGCCAGAACTTATTAACAGGGTTAGTGATCATAATTTTATTATAGCAACTATGACTATGAAAATTAATAATCTGTCTAGAAGAGTGTTTCTGCTAAAAAGAGCAGATGAGCAGTTGTTAGCACCTCACTCATTATAGCAACTATGATTATGAAAATTAATAAATCAGTCAAGAAGGATAGAAGAGTGTTTCTGCTAAAAAGAGCAGATGAGCAGTTGTTAGCACCTCACTCAAGACAATGAATTGACACCACTTATTTCCAATAAGATGGACATAGAGGAATTATACATATTGTAAATTGTGGTCAGGAGAATTATGTGCCTTGTAAGTGGATTAAGGACAGAAAGACCCACCATGGTTCAACAGTGAAATTTGGAAAATGCTGAGGAAGCAGAGGCTGTTGCACTCTTGCTTCAAAATAGAACGTGTGAATAACAACAAGCAAAGGTTAGTAAGATTCATGTGCCTGTGAAAAGATCTATATGCATAACATACTGTAACCACCACGGCCATACCTTAGCAAAAGATCTGGCAGACCCAAGAAAAATTAAGTCCTATGTAAAATTGCTAAGTGGGTCTCGGGCTTCCCTCCAGTCACTCGTTAACCAGTCTGGGTGGCAGTTGAAGATAACAAAATAAATGCCAAAGTTTTATTTTTCATGTTTAACAAATCGTTAACACAGGAGAGTCATACAAACATACCATCATTTGACCACTGAACAGACACCCATATGGACGACGTAGTAACAAGCATAAGTAATAAGCTGAAAACAAGTCAGTTGCCAGCTCCGGATTGAATCCCAATATGGTTTTACAAACAGTACTCTAAAGCACTGGCCCCTTACCTAACTTGCATTTATCCCAAATCTCTCACACAGTGCAAAGTCCTAAGCGACTGGAAAAAAGCGCAAGTGACTCCTGTGTATAAGAAGGGCAAAACAATGGACCTGAAAATTACAGATCAATATCCCTAACATCAGCTTGCTGCAGTATGTGAGGAATGTGGTAGGGATGGTGAATGGTTGACTTTGGTTTATTGGGAGAGTTTGGGAAGTGTGATTCATCCATAAATCAGGCAACATATAGGATGTTAGTGTGACTTACTCTTGAGTACTGCTTGAGTGATTGGAACAGATTAAAGGAAGACATCGAAGAAATTCAGAGGCAGACTGCTAAATTTGTTACTGGTAGGTTCAAGCAACATGGAAATGTTACAGAGATACTTCAGGAACTCAAATGGGAATCCCTAGAGGTAAGGCAAAGTTCTTGTACAGGAATACTATTGAAAAAATTTAGAGAAGCAGCATTTGAAGCTGACTGCAGAACAATTCCACTGCTGTCAACGTAAGGACCACACAGAAAAGATACGAGAAATTAGGGCTCATACGGAGGTATACAGTCAGTCTTTTTACCCCGCTCTATTTGTGTGTGGAACAGGAAAGGAAATGACTAGTAGTGGTACTGGGTACCCTCTGACATGTAATACAGCAACATTTTAAAACAGTTCTGCCAACTGTCAGAGTTTTATTTTAGTGGGCAGATTATCAATTGGTTTTATAGTTGAGCACTGCACTCCTTTCCATACCCAAGTTAGATACACTAGAAGAAAGAGTAGATAAGTTTCATTTCTAGTTTCACACAGTTGGATATCTCTATTACTGTCAAAATTCGATGAACTGTTGATAAATTTTGTGAGTAAATAACTCTATTGATGCTGTGCTTGAATACACCGTTCAGAAGGAACACTGTTTATGCTACAACCTATAAAAGCTAGTTCACTCATCATTTCAGAATGAAAGTGGAGAAATCAATTGGATACTACAACAGATAATTTATTACATGTAATAAGTATCTCAATATTCTGCAAAACTCATTTAGCTTTTTGCTCATAGGTAACTTTACTTCACACTGCATTCAGCCAATAGCTACAGAAACTGGCAACATATCAATTGCATAACAACATTAATTCCACAAAATTTTATCTTATCCATAACTAATCTGAAGGAAACCTAAAAACAGTTATAACTAAAACAACCTAAAATAAGTCACAACAAGAATTATGACAAACTGAACCTATCATGTTGCACTTCCTTTACTTACAAGACACAGAAAAATTCTTCAAAATAAGTGTTTTTTAGTATTAAAGAAAAGAGGAGTAGATTATCCCTCCATTTGTATTATATTATTTATAGGTAACTGGGATGTAATGTATTTTTGTAATTGTTCCATAACTTATGGCATGTCATATATTAACAACTCAAAACAAATACTCTAATTTTCTACAGAGAATAAATCAGAAATAAGGACTGACAAATCTTGGTATACTCGAGTTTCAAACAAACATTTACTGAAATTTTATGCCTCAAAGACAACCCATCAAAAAGCTTCTATTTTACTGGAATTTCTCTCTTGCAGCAATGAGTTTCAAAACAAACATCAGTCACCTCACCTGAAATGTTCCTAGCCCAACAATAGGCATTTTATGCCCATTAAAGAATGTCACATCCTCCAGCTTTGGCACCATCTTTTATTATATGTCAAATGTGCTGCTCCTAGCAATGCTGGAAAATCCACCTCACCAGCAGCTGGTTGCTGGAGCTTGTGAATAGCCACTGGATTCAGTGCACTGCAAGATAACAGCATATTACATAACTCATTCAACAACTAGTTCACATGACACAGCACCTTCACATTTTATCACGTTTACTGGTGAGGAACTTGTGTTACTCTGCACATTTAAAGGTATGGTAATTGCACAATAAGTGGACACATTTTAGTTCCCTAAAAATGAAGTCAGACTACAGAAAATTTGAGTCTGAGATACAAAAAACCTCAAGATTTTAGCATACAAGGGATAACATGAGGGTTGCAAAATTTCATGTAAGCTCTGTGATATTTTCACCCAAATTTAGTACAACTTTCTTCACTTCCTTGAAGCGGAAGCAAATAAAAGCAAATTAATCATCATTAGAACTGCTACTCTTGTTAACTGAACACCAGCTGACTCACTCACAACAAGCACCATTCGACAACTGTATCACAGTGTCCTGCTCATGTTCTGTTTGAATGCAGTCAATCATTATGGGGGACCGGGCATTCCGACCACAAGAGAAGCCTGCTCTCTGTTTTACTGGGCCTTACAAGCTCATTTCCTGTAACAGTTTCACTTTTATGTAGATTTCTATTGGCAAAAGTTATAGATCTGTGTCCAACTTACCATCTACAATCATCTCTTGGAATAAATGTGCTCCAAATCCTCTGTCACTGTTATCACTCTTAATTCGTAAGATAATATGGTAAGAAATCCAGAAGTAATGTCCAAGCTAGTCATGAATTTAATAGTGTCAAGCTTTTGAAGTAACTCATTAGTATTTTCAGATTAATTAATTCCCTCACCAAAAATTTGTTTAAATGTCTACGATCAATAAATAGTCATTCTCCCTGATCTTTCTTTGAAACAACAAAAGGAGTGTTGTTGTACTCATTACAACCTCTCTGTGTTATAACCAACTTTCCATTTTCTACAACTTCATTTTCTGAAAATGGTACACCATATAGCTTAATAATAAATTATTCATGGGGTTTTAACTTTAATTTGCATTCATAGTTTCTGACTTTCCCCCATTGAGTATGTCATAATATTCTCATAAGCAGTTCTCTTCCGTGAAATCATCATTGTTCTCAAAGTATCCCTTTCTTTAGCATCAGCAACTTCCTGGTTTGTTTGTTGCTGTTTGTACTACATTATTCTGAACAATTAATGTAGCCTTAGAGAAATTATTCTTTTAGAATCAGTAAAGACTTGTTTTCTATTGAACCAATTAAATCCCAGTTCAGCTTTCACTATCCTATTTGTTCTCAAAGTAGTGTTTTCATTCAAGTGTGGTATTAATAGACAATCTTTTGAGAGTTTTACATTGCCAATAGTAAATGATAAAAGTATTTGTTTCTTCAGATCCTTACTATATCTCCCAGTAGCTCCCCATATTTTAACCCCCATTACAGACATTTCAACAAAATCTGGGCTGTTTTTAATTTTGATCCTCAGTTTTTCATAAATGGATTACCGGTATTACAAAGCAGTTAACACCCCCCCCGCCCCCCCCTCTCCTTCCGGTTACCAGCTTGGAAGTTTGGATGTAGGTATAAGGACTTTCCTGTAACTTGCATTCATTTCTGTCATCCCCTTCATACGACAGATCATTTTCAGTTTCTCTGAAATCCCTACTTTCTGTCCTGTATTTTTATGGGTGCCTCCCATTCCATATAAAATGCATTTATAGCCATATCTGATCCCCTTTGTAGTCACAGTTTTCAGTGGCAAAATTGACACCGTGAATCCTGCAGGGCTGTCCATAAATCTGTAGAGTATGAGGGGGTGGAGAACTCTTCTGAACAGCACATTCCAAGGCATCCCAGATATGATCAATAATGTTTGTTCTTGGGAGTTTGGTGGCAAGTGGAAGTGTTTAAACTCAGAAGAGTGTTTCTGAAGCCACTCTGTAGCAATTGTGATGTGTGGGGTGTTACATTTTCCTGCTGGGAATTACCCATGTCAGTCAGAATGCACAATGAACATGAATGGATGTATGTGATCAGACAGGATACTTACATACATGTCACCAGTGTCTTTGGCACTTCAGTGTATTACAGTTGAATGATAAAATCTTTTCACCCCAAGTACATAATCGTCAATCACCAATTACAACATTTAAATCTAGGCAGTCACTTTCACTTCCATTATCTCATTACCCTTAACTTATCTATGCAGAACTGATCATAATTATTATTCCAGAATGAGATTTTCACTCTGCAGCGGAGTGTGCGCTGATATGAAACTTCCTGGCAGATTAAAACTGTGTGCCCGACCGAGACTCGAACTCGGGACCTTTGCCTTTCGCGGGCAAGTGCTCTACCAACTGAGCTACCGAAGTATCCTGTCTGATCACATACATCCATTCATGTTCATTGTGCATTCTGACTGACATGGGTAATTCCCAGCAGGAAAATGTAACACCCCACACATCACAATTGCTACAGAGTGGCTTCAGAAACACTCTTCTGAGTTTAAACACTTCCACTTGCCACCAAACTCCCAAGAACAAACATTATTGATCATATCTGGGATGCCTTGGAATGTGCTGTTCAGAAGAGTTCTCCACCCCCTCATACTCTACAGATTTATGGACAGCCCTGCAGGATTCACGGTGTCAATTTTGCCACTGAAAACTGTGACTACAAAGGGGATCAGATATGGCTATAAATGCATTTTATATGGAATGGGAGGCACCCATAAAAATACAGGACAGAAAGTAGGGATTTCAGAGAAACTGAAAATGATCTGTCGTATGAAGGGGATGACAGAAATGAATGCAAGTTACAGGAAAGTCCTTATACCTACATCCAAACTTCCAAGCTGGTAACCGGAAGGAGAGGGGGGGGCGGGGGGGGTGTTAACTGCTTTGTAATACCGGTAATCCATTTATGAAAAACTGAGGATCAAAATTAAAAACAGCCCAGATTTTGTTGAAATGTCTGTAATGGGGGTTAAAATATGGGGAGCTACTGGGAGATATAGTAAGGATCTGAAGAAACAAATACTTTTATCATTTACTATTGGCAATGTAAAACTCTCAAAAGATTGTCTATTAATACCACACTTGAATGAAAACACTACTTTGAGAACAAATAGGATAGTGAAAGCTGAACTGGGATTTAATTGGTTCAATAGAAAACAAGTCTTTACTGATTCTAAAAGAATAATTTCTCTAAGGCTACATTAATTGTTCAGAATAATGTAGTACAAACAGCAACAAACAAACCAGGAAGTTGCTGATGCTAAAGAAAGGGATACTTTGAGAACAATGATGATTTCACGGAAGAGAACTGCTTATGAGAATATTATGACATACTCAATGGGGGAAAGTCAGAAACTATGAATGCAAATTAAAGTTAAAACCCCATGAATAATTTATTATTAAGCTATATGGTGTACCATTTTCAGAAAATGAAGTTGTAGAAAATGGAAAGTTGGTTATAACACAGAGAGGTTGTAATGAGTACAACAACACTCCTTTTGTTGTTTCAAAGAAAGATCAGGGAGAATGACTATTTATTGATCGTAGACATTTAAACAAATTTTTGGTGAGGGAATTAATTAATCTGAAAATACTAATGAGTTACTTCAAAAGCTTGACACTATTAAATTCATGACTAGCTTGGACATTACTTCTGGATTTCTTACCATATTATCTTACGAATTAAGAGTGATAACAGTGACAGAGGATTTGGAGCACATTTATTCCAAGAGATGATTGTAGATGGTAAGTTGGACACAGATCTATAACTTTTGCCAATAGAAATCTACATAAAAGTGAAACTGTTACAGGAAATGAGCTTGTAAGGCCCAGTAAAACAGAGAGCAGGCTTCTCTTGTGGTCGGAATGCCCGGTCCCCCATAATGATTGACTGCATTCAAACAGAACATGAGCAGGACACTGTGATACAGTTGTCGAATGGTGCTTGTTGTGAGTGAGTCAGCTGGTGTTCAGTTAACAAGAGTAGCAGTTCTAATGATGATTAATTTGCTTTTATTTGCTTCCGCTTCAAGGAAGTGAAGAAAGTCTGTACATGATATTAACAATAAACAAAAATATCATGGTGAATTTCACTGTCTTTTCAAGGAACTGTGAAGACTGGTTCTTCAGTTATTTTTGAATGCCTCACAAACTATTTGAAACTTTACACATACTCATTCAACTGAAAATCGGAAAAAAATGAAATGAACTAGGGAACACTCTTGGGTTCAAAGCAAAGACTGTATTAAGTAATCACATTATTTATGATGTCAACTGATTCTACTATCACTGTTTGGAAGAATATTATTTATGATATACATCATTTACTATAATTTTACTTTATTTTACAGGCACTTTCAATACCACAAGATTTATATCAATACTTACATATTTTCAAAACTATTAATAATCATAAACATGGAACTAGATAAATAAGATATAAATGGAAAAATATTATCAACACTGTCTACAAACAATTGTGAGCTTTGTCATCTACATTGAAAATAACTTTCGCCTTCTTGTACATTTCTCTGGCACTAGAAAAGTCATTGGAAGATCCCCCTGGTTCCAAGATTTCAATGGTAATATCAAGAGGAGGAGGAGGGGGAGGGGGAGGAGGAGATCCCATTGATAACAAGGTGATTAGAGATGGGGCACAAGCTCGGATTAGGGAAGGGTGGGTAAGGAAATTGGCTGTGCCCTTTTAAAGGAACCACCCTGGCATCTGCATGAAGCAATTTAGGGAAATCACATTGGCTGGTTGGCTGGTTTTAACTGTCGTCTTCCAGAATACGGGTCCTATGTGCTAACCACTGCACCATCTTGCTCCGTATGGTGACATCATTTGATGATCCAGTATCAGTACTACATTGTGTCATCACTGAGTTGGATGATGGAAGCAATGCAAGGGACAGCTGCAGTGATGTTGCATTGTTTAATGCTGCAAGTTCACTACCTCCACATAACTGAGCCAGCGGATTTTTAAATGAGTTTGTGTGCAAAATGTGAACAGCTTGAATGAATGTGAACAGCTCAAAAATAAGTCACCTATTTGGTAGAACTCATGCTTCACTCTTCTTTGGGACTGCAGCTAAAGCTTCCTTAATTTTTTCATTTTGGCTTATTTGCCAAAGGAGAGCTGACACTGTTGGTTCATTCGATGCTTCTATCTCTCAACACTCAATGTCAAGTAATGATTATTCTGACTCTTCAACATTTGATGATGTAGGATGTAGTGAGGTGTGTCACAAAAAAGTCCAACTTATCTGCCAATGGGCAATTCTGATATTTCTTGGCTGAACCTGTGCCTTCTTTTATGAATTTTGGATATTTCCTGTAGGAGTCTTGTAGATTCTTCCATTTTGCTCATACAGCTCACCTGTCAATCAAATCACACACAAATTACTTACTAACATGGGTGGTTTCAGTTGCCTGAGACTGCAGTTGTGTGTGTGAATTACGTTTGCGGAGTTGACTGGAGGAACTGAATTACATTCTCCGACAGGGCTTTGATTACCTCTCATCGTGCCCTGAAATGAGAAATGTCCTGCCCACTATCCTCCCCACCCCTCCTACCATGGTATTCCGCCGTCCACCGAACCTACACAACCCCTGTTCCCAATCCCTTACCTCATGGCTCATACCCCTATAATAGACCTAGATGCAAGACCTGTCCCATACATCCTCCTACCATCACCTACTCCAGTTCGGTCACTAACATCACCTATCCCATCAAACGCAGGGCTACCTGTGAAACCAGTCATAGGATTTACAAGCTAAGCTGCAACCACTGTGCTGCATTCTATATAGGCATGACAACCAACAAGCTATCTGTCTGCATGAACGGCCACCGACAAACTGTGGCCAAAAAACAAGTGGGCCACCCTGTTGCTGAACACGCTGCCAAACATGATATCCCTCATCTCAATGACTGCTTCACAGCCTGTGCCATATGGATCCTTCCCACCAACACCAGCTTTTCAGAATTGCGCAGGTGGGAACTTTCCCTGCAATACATTCTACGTTCCCGTAACCCTCCTGGCCTCAACCTTCGTTAGTCACTGTCCTCACCCATCCAGCCCCCTCCCTGTTCCCATTCCAGCACTACACAGCCATCATTTCACCGCCGCACCCAGTCTTTTAATTTCTTTTTATTTCTCTCCTTTCCGCTACTTACCCCCTCCCCCCTCCACACCTTCTTTCCTGCAACACTTCACTGTTCGCCACTCCCACCATACTATCCCTCCCCCTCCCAGCCTCAGCCTCCTCCTTACCCCCACCCAGTCGCCACTCCCAATATTCACTGGTGCTGCTGCTCGCAGTGTGGTTTCAGCTTTCTGAGACTGCAGACGTTTGTGCAAGTAGAGAGTGTGTGTGTGTGTGTGTGTGTGTGTGTGTGTGTGTGTGTGTGTGTTATTCACTGGTGCTGCTGCTCGCAGTGTGGTTTCAGCTTTCTGAGACTGCAGACGTTTGTGCAAGTAGTGTGTGTGTGTGTGTGTGTGTGTGTGTCTAATGCTGACAAAGGCCTTAATGGCCGAAAGCTACAGTTGTGTGAATCTTTTTGTTGTACCTATCGTGACTCAGCATCTCCTCTATATGGTGAGTAGCAACTTTCCTTCCCTGTTATTGTTACATTCCATCCTGGATTTTCCATTGTTTGATTTTATTTCTGAATATAAACTTTTACAGGGTAGCCATTAGAGAATAGCCTAAACCACTTTACCGCCTTGCTTGGTAATTACTTGAGAAGTAAGTTCCCCCAAAGCGACAGAATGTGATGCTCAACAGCAGATTCTTGCTAAAGATTCTTCTACCATCAACAAACACTGCAAACTCAGAAAACATAAAATAAAGATGCAAGCAATAGTGATAAATGTGACAGCTTATCAGTTATGTACTGTGTATTCCACCTTTACATGCACAACCATTAAAGTTATTGTATCATTCAAGTAGTTACATATTAACAACATTTTTAGGAACAATAAAATCTGTCTTTTTTCACAGAGTAGTGAAAAGAACACAGTAAATTAATTTCTTTACCCCTTGTTTACAAAAATGTAATTGTAAAAACTTTACACATAGTTGAAAATGCACATACATGTAAAATTACATGTTACGAGCAATAAATTGAAACTGAAAAGGAGCACTATGTGAAACCACATCTTTTACGTTGAATACCTTGCTCATGAGTGCAGCGACAGCAGAACCATGAGGATTACAGGTAGATACTGAACTAAAATGTAGACTTTCACGGCCGGAAATGTCATGTCCATTTTAGTTATCTGGGCTGCTATGCCGTGGTCGGTTGATGAATTGTGTGTCAATTCCCAACTAACTGTAGTCAGTAGCGAGCCAGTGGGTGTGTTGGACCTTCCATCGAGCTACAGACCCCCTTGAAGATGTCCTCCACAGATGGGGACAAAACATTGGGAACTGACACACAGTTCATCAACCGACCACGGCATAACAACTCGGATAATTATAATGGACAGATACTGAACTCTAGTGTTCACTTCCAAGGCTTGGTTGTTGGACAGTACACATTACTTGTCTGTCCTGCATTTCAGATTACCACTGTAGATCTAGCTTATCATGTGCTTTTCTGTCTGTAAGTCATTTCCTATTTGATGACTATATCATTCAGAGCGCTTCAGGTTCTCTTGATGGTATGTGTTGATATGTCTTTAAAAATATATTCTGTGCATTGGAAAACATTATTGGGCATCGCTTTCAAACCAACCAGGATAATCATGTATGGCTGAACCACCTCCTCTGTTCCTCACTAATGGAATCATGGATTCTGCATGCTGATCATCTGACCAATAAATGCAATATCAGCTACTGAATGAACTGCAAAGTTATCAGAAATCAGTAAGCTCCAATAGTGACAATAATAATGACAATGAAATGGTGGCACTGCACAATAATGTAGTCAATTCCAGCAAAATCTTCAGCAAAGCAACTGCAAAAGACAGAATGAGTTTGAAGGAGTTCAGAGTTGCTGTCATTGCAGGTCATGTAGGAGCATCACATTGAAAAGGGCAAATTATGCACCACACCTCAGCATACACACGGAGGCATACATGCCACAAGCATACATGCCACAATCTAAACTAGTACAAGAAGCTGTAAAGCCAACTACTCACCTTAGTTACAATAAAAAGATCTTCACGTTTCAGTTTCCCCGAATCAAGCCATTTCTTTAAAGCTTGCCCTATTTCTGCTTCATTTCCATACATGTAAGCTGTATCAATGTGCCTGTAGCCTGTTTCCAACGCAATATCAACAGCACGTCCAACTTCACCTTTAGACGACTGTAAAAAATGAACTGGATTCAATATTACTACAATAACAATGGGTTCCAATCTGCTAACAATATAACTGCAAGGGGTGATCAAAAAGTTTACATTTGAAGCCCCAATCTACAATTGGTATGCCAATCAGGTAAAATCACTATCAGTATTGTGGCAATCATCCCACCAATGCACTAAATTGAAGATACCTGTTTGGTAAAGCTTCGTATCCTACTGTGTGAAGCTGTCCATAAATGCCTACTGCACATTCTCATCCAACAGGAATGGTTGACCTTTCAATGCCTTTTTCCAGAGACCAAAGAGGTTAAAATTGCATGGGGAGAGATCTGGGCTATAAGGCGGGTGCTCAATTGTCTCTCAGTTGAATTGGCATAATTTATGGGTTACACCATTTGTGATATGGGGATGTGCATAATCATGAAGCAGCAGCATCTCTCGTCATAGTTTTCCTGGATGTTTCGCCTTGACTGCACACCCTATACACCCCGTACACATTCTTCATTCTACAAAGTATGGGTATGTCTACTGGTGTTTGTAATTCAGCAGCCAAGAACAGAATAACAGCATGTATGTCCTGTTTGGAGGTATTTGGTAATAACATTGCTATAGTTCACATCAGGAAGATATAAATGACACATTAATCCCTTGCCTACATGTCAGTGCTTATATACCCACATCGTAGTCACACTATGTTGCATATGTGCTCCACAAACTTTTTGATCACACCTTATAGTGTTTAAGTACATTAACTCCTCTTTATATTTATTTATTTATTCATTCATTCACTCACTGACTCATTAGTTCATCATTTCTGTAGATCCTATAAAGGAGAACCTTCAGGGATGTGGGACAAGTCAAAGCATATACTGACAGGAGACGAAGACATCAAAGAAACTTAGTATTTATACTAAGTTAACAATGAACTATCACTATGCAACTTAATGCTATTCACACTTATGCTGCCTAAATTTAACTGAGTAAATCAGAAAGAAAGATACTACTTTGAAAACAGCTTCCACCTCCTTAGTTTTATTATGTAACTGCTGTTTGTTATATAACTGCTGTTATCAGCTTAACATTTACTTGATTACAATTGTAATTTTCAAAGAACATATTTTTTGTATATATAAACACTAGGTTCTATTTATTACTTGTCTTACAGCTTTATAACTACCGCAGCCACTTGTCATGTAGGTAATAGAAATTTACAATCCCTAGAGCTGCACATTCAGATAGTATGTATGAAGAGCGGCTAATGAGGTATGTTATTAATTTTCTTTAGGACTGATAGAGATTCCCAATTCCTTGTTTTATGTTAGATAGGAACTTGTTGAATATCTTCCCAGCAGAGTCCGTTACTCCATTCTGAACCCTGGACAAGATGTCAAAGTCTACATGAAAATTATTTGTGTCTTGTATTGTGGCAGCAAATCACATTTACTCTGAAACTGATTTTTATTACCATCAACAATAACCATTAAAAAGTAAATGAATAGGGAAGTAAGTGTAAGAATGCCAAGATCTTTAAAAATGCTTCTACAAGGTGTGTGATTATCTGATTGCCCCAATATTCTTACTGCTCACTTGTGCTGAACGGACAGTTGATTACTTTAGATGCATTACCCCAGAAGATAATTCCATAATACAACAGGGAGTGTTATGCGACAAATAATGATGGTAACATTCATATCTTCCATTCCTGAGTTTTGTCACACAGTTTTGTCTGTTTTCTATTTCATGCGAAGCTTACAAGATAATGCCTTTGAGACAATACACTCCCCTGTTGCTGGTCACCATGATGTTTTAACTGATGGCCAAATCTTGCCACTTCGTAATTGAGCCTTTCATTAATGTAATGAAAATGTTTAGTTTCTGTTAAGAGTTGGTTTGACTGCAGGCATAGTCAGTTCACATATATAACATCTATATTTTACATGGCTATAGAGTAGTTATCAATGTAATAAACATTCAGTACACAGTGTTAAGAGAAAATTTAGGGAAAGAAGGTTAAGATAATTCTGTGTTCTGATATCAAGGACATTAAATAGTTCACATATTGGATTCATTGTTAATTGGAATTTTGGAATTACTCCACGTGAATATACTTTGCAGCGAGTTTAGCAGACATGTAAGGTCCAATATTATGACTATGTTTGGCCATAATCCTAGCTGAGTCGTACATCACCCACAGTCCTTAATGTTTAATCTTGTCTCATGAATTGTCAAGCCACAATTCCCTGTGTGTGTGTGTGTGTGTGTGTGTGTGTGTGTGTGTGTGTGTGTGTGTGTGTGTTTTCCGCATCTCTACCTAAACCACTGGGTCAATTTTAACCAAACTTGGCACTCCTACCACTTAAACTCTGGAAAAAAGCATTGTGCGCATAACAACTACCTAGTTCCCACTGAGGTGGAGGTGACATAGGAGATTGGCAAGGAGGGGAGAAGAAGATTGACAGAGACGCAAGAGGAGGATATGGGCAGAGAGGAAGTGGACGAGGAGATGGACAGAGAGGAGGTAGAGGAGGAGATAGATCAAGAGGGGAAGGAGGAAATGGACAGAGACAATCGGAAAGAAGAAATGTGTGCAATATATATGCCATACGTATATGTGGACCAGGCCATGGATAAAATGCTATTGTATTATAAAAATGAAGGTCCTTCTAAACTACAGGATCAGTTTCAATCAAACTTGGTACACATATCACTTGCTGTCTGGAAAATCACATTATGGTGGTAAATACCACTCCTTCCACTGAGGATGATGTGAAGATGGGATGCCAGAAGAAGGATACAGGGGGGAGGAGTTGGACATACAGAGAGATGGAGGGAGGAGGAGACAGACACAGAGAGAGATGGAGGGAGGAGGAGACAGACACAGAGATGGAGGGTTGAGGAGACAGATAGAGAGAGACAGAGAGGGTGCAGAGACCTGTCAGAGAGGGGGTTGGAGGAGACTGACAGGAAGGGTCTGGTGGAGGTGACTGAAAGGGAGCAGGATGGTGGAGAAAACCAACAGGGAGTGGGGTGGAAGAGACTGACAAGGAGGTGTGGATGAGACTGATAGGGAGGGGGAGGTCATATGAGACAGACAGGGAGGGGGAGGGCAGACGAGACTGACAGGTAGGGGAGGCACAAGACCAACAGGAAGGGGGGTGTGGGAGAGACTGACAGGGAGAAGGGGGAGGGGCAGATGAGACTGACAGGGAGTGGGAGTGGACAAGATGGACAAAGGGAGGGGGTGGATGAGATGGACACAGAGAGGGAGTGGACAAGACGGACACATAGAGGGGGTGGACGAGACAGAGACAGAAGGGGGTATAGGAGTTCAACAAAGAGGTGGGGTGTAGGAGTCTGGAGAGAGGGGGTGTAGGAGTCTGACAGAGAAGGGGTGTAGGAGACCAACAGAGAGAGGGGGATGCAGGAGACATACAAGGGAGGGGGGGGGGGTTGGAGGAGATAGACAGAGAGAAAGAGAGAAGTGGGTGGAGGAGAGACAGAGAGAAGGGGGTGGAGGAGAGACAGAGAGAAGGGAATGGGGGCGACAACCAGAGAGAAGGGGGTGGTGTAGGAGACAGGTGGAAGATGGAGTAGGATAGTGGGCAGGTGAAAATGAAAGAGGCTGTGAGGAGACATGTGAAAAAGGGTTTGGGTGTGAGGTGGAAATGGGAGAGGGTGTGAGGAGGCAGGTGGAAGGAGGACAGGTTGTGGGGCAAGAGGAGGAATATGGACAGGTTGTGGGGGTGAAGGTGGAAGGGGGCATCTTATGAGGGCACAGGTGGAAGCAGGACAGGTTGTGACAAGGCACTTGGATGAGGGACAGTATGTGATGAAACAGTTGGATAAACAGTGAGAGAAATGGAGTGAGGGGGGGAGGGGAGAGGTAAATTAGGCAAGAGATTTAAATGTTTCTTGATTATTTTTATGACACTATTTCAACAAAATTTGGTAAACATACAACAAATTTTTCATATAAAAGTAGTGTGGGCATTAGCAACCCACTAGTCCTAGGGATGGGGATGAGAATGTGCGATATGTAAAATTTTTTTACAAAAATATTCTGGTACTTCTTTTCTGTATTTAGTTCAATTGTAATACTTTAAAAGTATGAAACACAATTTGTGTCTTATTTGTGCTGTTCAAAGTGTCAAACAGGTCGCAATAATGTGCACTACAGTGAACCAAAGTTTTTTGCAACATGTTTTGGGACCAAGATCATCCCACATGGCTGAACACCACAGATAAATTTAACATCCTCTATGGATTCATACGGTGTAACACAGGAGAGATTCATGCATATGTGTCTATTCACAATACTTATGACTCATATATATGTGGGCAAAGGCACAGGTAAATATGTTGAATATATCTATTACCAAACAGTTTTAGACGGTGTTGAGCCTGCAGTCATGCAATATTTTTTTAAAAAAAGTAAACCACTATTTGACTGTGTAATACTATATTTATCTTCCATATTATTCAGATTTCGGTTTTTATGCCATTCTCAAGTACAATGCTGCAAGTAGTTAGATCATTATTATTTCATATCTGTTAGGGCATTTCAAAGCTACTTTAGACTGCCTTAATAGATATGAAGTAATAATGATCCAGAAAATTTTAGCATTGTACTTGAGAATGGCATAAAAGCCAAAATCCAGATAGCACAGAAGATAAATATAGTAATCAGTCAAATTGCATTTTTTAAGTATTATTCACAGATACTGCTGAACTTCGTGTACATCATCAATGAATAATAGTCATATCTAACTTGATAATTATATGATTTGGTTCTACAAGGAAAACTAATTTTGAAATAGTATCCTGTTCTGTACTTAGTATTGTCAGCCAAAATTGGAGATTTATTTTACTTTGCACAACCAACATGTTGTGTTAATGCCCATTTTCTAGTACTACTGTTCCAAAAACTCTGTCCCTATATACAGCAAAAATTGCTGAAATAAAAGTGACCTTCTGTTGTGTGGTAAATAATTTATCACCAATACTGGATGGTGAAAAATGGAATAGTTAACCTGTAAACCTGCAATATATTAGGTAGTACTCCAGCAACATCTCGTTTCATTACTTAATGCCTTCATTGTATGTTACCATATCTTGATGTATAAAGAGTTACAATTTAATTTTTTTATATAGTGGAGATACTGAGTCACAAAGAGGCCTATCTGTAACTCAAGTGTCCCTGCTACATGGTGAGCACCAATTATCCTTTTTATAATATCGTTACATTCCATCATGAATTGTCTATTGCCGAATTTCATTTATTTCATAATGATCAAACATTTGTTGTTTCACAGTACACCAAAAGAGTATCTTTAAAACAGTGCGATGACACCAGTTCTTGTGTTTAAAAAAAAAATTATTTCATGCACTATGAATTGGTCATTCTTTAAGCTGATATTATTTGATAGATCCATAAATAAAAATACACCTAGTTAGATATCTTCTTCTTTGTCTCTGCAGCATTATAAAAGACTGTTTCTTTGATACTCAAAATCATTTTGCTTTTCTTCTAAATTTTTGAAGTAATACAATATAGTGTACCATAATTAATAGTGTAAACTGGCATGGGTGAGAGCATACAATAATAAAAGCAAAAAAATCTTGCAAATGAGCCTTTTGGGAGATAATTATGAGTGTGTGGTTATGAACTGCTACTGAATTTAGTCCAAAACATGAGGCATGGTCAAAAAATGTAATGGGAATTTTTGAATTTTGTAGGCTTTATACATCAAATTTTCATTTTTTAAAATCTTGTTGGTGCACAAGTATGTTTGCGTTTTCAGCTGCTTTGAATATATATTCTTTAAATATATATTTTATTGTTGGCAACTGAAAAGGTTTTTGAGTGTTCAGCAAATTTTTACTTTAAAAAAAGATGTCTCAAAGAATGTGCAGTAAATTTTGCTTTGAAAATGGAATAAACTGCAGCATCACATTCGAAATGTTGATGGGACCTTTTGGCAAGTCCACTACGAGTAAGACAAGAGTTTACAAGTGGTATAAATGTTTCAAAGAGGGTCATGAAGATGCTGAAGATGATGACCACCCAGGACATCATAGCACATCAATTACTGATTGGGGGAAAAAAAAAGAAAAAAGAAAAAAAAAAGCAGAATCACTGTCAGAGAGATTGCTGATGATACCAGCATATCCTCTGGCTCATGCAAAGCAATTTTTTGGGTCATGAAATGTGTACAGCAAATTTTGAAATTTTGCTCTAAAAATGTTCAGTTTTGACCAAACACAACACCATGTAGACGTTGCTCAGGAATTGTAGAACAAAGTCGACAATGATCCATAACTTCTAAAGGAGGTTATAACAGGTGATGAAAAATGGGAATGACTTCCAAACGAATGCCCAACTGTCCCAATGGCAACTGCCAGAAGGTCAAAGGTAAAATAAATAAATTCAACAAGTTCAATCACATGTGAAGGTTCTTATGTTTTCTTCCATTATAATGGGATAATGTATCAAGAGTTCCTGCTTAATGGTTGTACAATCAATAAGGAGTACTACCAGGAAGTTAAGTGCCATTTCCAGCAATAAATTTGAAGAAAACAACCAGAAATGTGGCAAAACCATTCATGGAAATTGCATCACAATAACGCTCCTACTCACAACTCAATGCTTGTTCGTGACTTTTTCGCAAAAAAAAACAAAACAGTTATGTTGCCTCAGCTACCCCGTTCACTGGACATGGCTCCCTGTGACACCTTTTAATTCCCAAGGCTGAAAAGAGTTGCGGGAGAATATGGGATTGGAAACAGGTATGAGAGAGGAGAAAGAGTAATTGAGTTCTGCGATAAATTTCAAGTACTAATGGTGAACATACAGTTCAAAAATCACAAGAAGGAAAATTCCAGCTGCATTACATCATGGTCAGAGATTACAAAACCAGATACACTGGATTGCAGGGTGTACCAAGGAGCAGATATAGACTCGGATCACAATTCAGTAATAATGAAAAGTAGACTGAAGGTGAAGGTAATCATCTACAATAATCAATGTGGAACAATGTGGGATGCTGAAGAATGAGGGTTGCCCAGAAAGTAATGCACTTTTTTCTCAGCCAAAAACAATGCTATGAACGTGAAACATTACATATGTATTATTTGAAGTCTTCTGAGCAAGTGCACCAAGTTTCCGTCACTCCCACAGATAGTAAGCTGAAACCCAAAGTGGAATGCTCTGAGATATTTAGCGAGTCATGGAACAAATATTGGAAAACATATTAGAGGCCACAGGAGGGGAACCTTTCATTGCCAGTTGACAAAAGTATTCTCTCTCTTGAGGTTGAAGTTGAGCTCACAGTGAAGTCAACTGGTCTCATATAACAGGTCTAGGTAAAACCAAGTTAATTGTTGGATGTTTTTACTGGCCACCTGATTCCACTGTGGTAGTTCTAAAGACATTTGAAGAATGTCTTGAGGTGTTTGTAAGTAATATTACAGTAGTTGCAGGTGTGAGTGCAGACTGAGATATCTATGGATTCACTGTGGCGAGTACAGACAGCCAATCATGTGAAGCACTTTCAACAAATTTTCTAAAAACTGTCTTTAGCAGCCAGTTTGGCAGCCCACACACAATGAAAATATCTTAGATGTCGTAGCTACAAATAGGCCAGAACTTATTAACAGGGTTAGTGATCATAATTTTATTATAGCAACTATGACTATGAAAATTAATAATCTGTCTAGAAGAGTGTTTCTGCTAAAAAGAGCAGATGAGCAGTTGTTAGCACCTCACTCATTATAGCAACTATGATTATGAAAATTAATAAATCAGTCAAGAAGGATAGAAGAGTGTTTCTGCTAAAAAGAGCAGATGAGCAGTTGTTAGCACCTCACTCAAGACAATGAATTGACACCACTTATTTCCAATAAGATGGACATAGAGGAATTATACATATTGTAAATTGTGGTCAGGAGAATTATGTGCCTTGTAAGTGGATTAAGGACAGAAAGACCCACCATGGTTCAACAGTGAAATTTGGAAAATGCTGAGGAAGCAGAGGCTGTTGCACTCTTGCTTCAAAATAGAACGTGTGAATAACAACAAGCAAAGGTTAGTAAGATTCATGTGCCTGTGAAAAGATCTATATGCATAACATACTGTAACCACCACGGCCATACCTTAGCAAAAGATCTGGCAGACCCAAGAAAAATTAAGTCCTATGTAAAATTGCTAAGTGGGTCTCGGGCTTCCCTCCAGTCACTCGTTAACCAGTCTGGGTGGCAGTTGAAGATAACAAAATAAATGCCAAAGTTTTATTTTTCATGTTTAACAAATCGTTAACACAGGAGAGTCATGCAAACATACCATCATTTGACCACTGAACAGACACCCATATGGACGACGTAGTAACAAGCATAAGTAATAAGCTGAAAACAAGTCAGTTGCCAGCTCCGGATTGAATCCCAATATGGTTTTACAAACAGTACTCTAAAGCACTGGCCCCTTACCTAACTTGCATTTATCCCAAATCTCTCACACAGTGCAAAGTCCTAAGCGACTGGAAAAAAGCGCAAGTGACTCCTGTGTATAAGAAGGGCAAAACAATGGACCTGAAAATTACAGATCAATATCCCTAACATCAGCTTGCTGCAGTATGTGAGGAATGTGGTAGGGATGGTGAATGGTTGACTTTGGTTTATTGGGAGAGTTTGGGAAGTGTGATTCATCCATAAATCAGGCAACATATAGGATGTTAGTGTGACTTACTCTTGAGTACTGCTTGAGTGATTGGAACAGATTAAAGGAAGACATCGAAGAAATTCAGAGGCAGACTGCTAAATTTGTTACTGGTAGGTTCAAGCAACATGGAAATGTTACAGAGATACTTCAGGAACTCAAATGGGAATCCCTAGAGGTAAGGCAAAGTTCTTGTACAGGAATACTATTGAAAAAATTTAGAGAAGCAGCATTTGAAGCTGACTGCAGAACAATTCCACTGCTGTCAACGTAAGGACCACACAGAAAAGATACGAGAAATTAGGGCTCATACGGAGGTATACAGTCAGTCTTTTTACCCCGCTCTATTTGTGTGTGGAACAGGAAAGGAAATGACTAGTAGTGGTACTGGGTACCCTCTGACATGTAATACAGCAACATTTTAAAACAGTTCTGCCAACTGTCAGAGTTTTATTTTAGTGGGCAGATTATCAATTGGTTTTATAGTTGAGCACTGCACTCCTTTCCATACCCAAGTTAGATACACTAGAAGAAAGAGTAGATAAGTTTCATTTCTAGTTTCACACAGTTGGATATCTCTATTACTGTCAAAATTCGATGAACTGTTGATAAATTTTGTGAGTAAATAACTCTATTGATGCTGTGCTTGAATACACCGTTCAGAAGGAACACTGTTTATGCTACAACCTATAAAAGCTAGTTCACTCATCATTTCAGAATGAAAGTGGAGAAATCAATTGGATACTACAACAGATAATTTATTACATGTAATAAGTATCTCAATATTCTGCAAAACTCATTTAGCTTTTTGCTCATAGGTAACTTTACTTCACACTGCATTCAGCCAATAGCTACAGAAACTGGCAACATATCAATTGCATAACAACATTAATTCCACAAAATTTTATCTTATCCATAACTAATCTGAAGGAAACCTAAAAACAGTTATAACTAAAACAACCTAAAATAAGTCACAACAAGAATTATGACAAACTGAACCTATCATGTTGCACTTCCTTTACTTACAAGACACAGAAAAATTCTTCAAAATAAGTGTTTTTTAGTATTAAAGAAAAGAGGAGTAGATTATCCCTCCATTTGTATTATATTATTTATAGGTAACTGGGATGTAATGTATTTTTGTAATTGTTCCATAACTTATGGCATGTCATATATTAACAACTCAAAACAAATACTCTAATTTTCTACAGAGAATAAATCAGAAATAAGGACTGACAAATCTTGGTATACTCGAGTTTCAAACAAACATTTACTGAAATTTTATGCCTCAAAGACAACCCATCAAAAAGCTTCTATTTTACTGGAATTTCTCTCTTGCAGCAATGAGTTTCAAAACAAACATCAGTCACCTCACCTGAAATGTTCCTAGCCCAACAATAGGCATTTTATGCCCATTAAAGAATGTCACATCCTCCAGCTTTGGCACCATCTTTTATTATATGTCAAATGTGCTGCTCCTAGCAATGCTGGAAAATCCACCTCACCAGCAGCTGGTTGCTGGAGCTTGTGAATAGCCACTGGATTCAGTGCACTGCAAGATAACAGCATATTACATAACTCATTCAACAACTAGTTCACATGACACAGCACCTTCACATTTTATCACGTTTACTGGTGAGGAACTTGTGTTACTCTGCACATTTAAAGGTATGGTAATTGCACAATAAGTGGACACATTTTAGTTCCCTAAAAATGAAGTCAGACTACAGAAAATTTGAGTCTGAGATACAAAAAACCTCAAGATTTTAGCATACAAGGGATAACATGAGGGTTGCAAAATTTCATGTAAGCTCTGTGATATTTTCACCCAAATTTAGTACAACTTAAAACTGCTACTAGTGGCCATGAATAATGAATAAAAAAATAGGAGTGCGGGTTAGCTACTACAAACAGCATAGTGAACGCATTATTGTGGCCAAGATAGACACAAAGCCGATGCCTACTACAGTAGTACAAGTTTATATGCCAACTACCTCTGCAGATGATAAAGAAATAGATGAAATGTATGACGAGATAAAAGAAATTATTCAGGTAGTGAAGGGAGACGAAAATTTAATAGTCATGGGTGACTGGAATTCGTCAGTAGGAAAAGGGAGAGAAGGAAACATAGTAGGTGAATATGGATTGGGGGGAAGGAATGAAAGAGGAAGCCGCCTTGTAGAATTTTGCACAGAGCATAACTTAATCATAGCCAACACTTGGTTCAAGAATCATAAAAGAAGGTTGTATACCTGGAAGAATCCTGGAGATACTAAAAGGTATCAGATAGATTATATAATGGTAAGACAGAGATTTAGGAACCAGGTTTTAAATTGTAAGACATTTCCTGGGGCAGATGTGGATTCTGACCACAATCTATTGGTTATGAACTTATTATTTTGCACGAAATGGGAGATAAGATACTGCGTGAAGAGTTTGACAGAGCACTGAAAGACCTGAGTCGAAACAAGGCCCCGGGAGTAGACAACATTCCATTTGAACTACTGATGGCCTCGGGAGAGCCAGTCATGACAAAACTCTACGATCTGGTGAGCACGATGTATGAGACAGGCGAAATACCCTCAGACTTCAAGAATAATATAATAATTCCAATCCCAAAGAAAGCAGGTGTTGACAGATGTGAAAATTACCGAACTATCAGTTTAATAAGTCACAGCTGCAAAATACTAACGCGAATTCTTTACAGACGAATGGAAAAACTGGTAGAAGCCGACCTCAGGGAAGATCAGTTTGGATTCCGTAGAAATGTTGGAACACGTGAGGCAATACTGACCTTACGTCTTATCTTAGAAGAAAGATTAAGAAAAGGCAAACCTACGTTTCTAGCATTTGTAGACTTAGAGAAAGCTTTTGACAATGTTAACTGGAATACTCTCTTTCAAATTCTGAAGGTGGCAGGGGTAAAATACAGGGAGCGAAAGGCTATTTACAGTTTGTACAGAAACCAGATGGCAGTTATAAGAGTCGAGGGGCATGGAAGGGAAGCAGTGGTTGGGAAAGGAGTAAGACAGGGTTGTAGCCTCTCCCCGATGTTATTCAATCTGTATATTGAGCAAGCAGTAAAGGAAACAAAAGAAAAATTCGGAGTAGGTATTAAAATTCATGGAGAAGAAGTAAAAACTTTGAGGTTCGCCGATGACATTGTAATTCTGTCAGAGACAGCAAAGGACTTGGAAGAGCAGTTGAACGGAATGGACAGTGTCTTGAAAGGAGGATATAAGATGAACATCAACAAAAGCAAAACGAGGATAATGGAATGTAGTCAAATTAAGTCGAGTGATGCTGAGGGAATTAGATTAGGAAATGAGACACTTAAAGTAGTAAAGGAGTTTTGCTATTTAGGGAGTAAAATAACCGATGATGGTCGAAGTAGAGAGGATATAAAATGTAGACTGGCAATGGCAAGGAAAGCGTTTCTCAAGAAGAGGAATTTGTTAACATCGAATATAGATTCAAGTGTCAGGAAGTCGTTTCTGAAAGTATTTGTATGGAGTGTAGCCATGTATGGAAGTGAAACATGGACGATAACTAGTTTGGACAAGAAGAGAATAGAAGCTTTCGAAATGTGGTGCTACAGAAGAATGCTGAAGATAAGGTGGGTAGATCATGTAACTAATGAGGAGGTATTGAATAGAATTGGGGAGAAGAGAAGTTTGTGGCACAACTTGACTAGAAGAAGGGATCGGTTGGTAGGACATGTTTTGAGGCATCAAGGGATCACAAATTTAGCATTGGAGGGCAGTGTGGAGGGTACAAATCGTAGAGGGAGACCAAGAGATGAATACACTAAGCAGATTCAGAAGGATGTAGGTTGCAGTAGATACTGGGAGATGAAGAAGCTTGCACAGGATAGAGTAGCATGGAGAGCTGCATCAAACCAGCCTCAGGACTGAAGACCACAACAACAACAGTGGCCATCTACAGCATGTATCTGGATCATATGCACAATATTTTATGCACAATATGAAGTTTAAATTTCAAGGCTATGTTGACCATCATCTCCATGTTGCATGAGATCAAACTGGGGAAAAACCAATTGTGATAATTTTTCAAATTTCGTTGACTGCAATATTTTGGCACATGTAGATTAAAGTATCTTTTGCAGTTCAGCAGATAATTTCACAGTTATCATTTCTAGCAAGCTTTAGTGGTTATCTGAATATATTCGAGAAGAAAAATTTGGAAAGGAAATTAAAATTCAGGGACAAGTTTTAAGATTTGTCAATAACATTGTAATTCTGTCAGAAAGTGCAAAGGACTTTCGAAAACAGTTGAAGAGAATGGATATCATCTTGAAAAGAGGTTATAAGATGAACATTACAAAAGCTAAAAGAAGGGCAATGAATTTAAGTCAAATTAAATCAGGTGATGCCAAGGGAATTATATTTACGAAGATAAAACACTCAACACTGTAGATGTGAAAATTAGGAATTTGTTAGCACTGAAAATAAATTTAAGTGTTAGAAAGTATTTGTCAGAAGCGTAGCCTTGTACAGAAGCAAAATATGGATGATAAACAGTACAGACAATGAGAGGACAGCAACTTTCGTACTCTGCTCTACACCTGAATACGAGATGTAAAGATGGGTTGGCTGAGCTACTCACAGAAAATGTATAGGGGTCCACCATCATAGATCCCTGTGGTTATTGTATCAAAAGGGTAATGACATGGGAGCCGTGTATGTAAATCCGAATACATTCTTAAGCAATAAATGACTGGGTAAGGATGGTCTTCATTTAAACAGATTAGGATCAAAAATTCTTAAATGTTTGCTGATACTTGTAAAATTCTGAATAATGGGGGAAATTTATAAGGAATGATGGGGATTAGAAACAGTGTTTGGTAACTAAAATGGCAAGACCAAAATGGTAACCCAAGAAAGAAAATACTGCTTGAAACCATAAATAAGAAAGAACGTTCCTACATAATGCAATGGAATATAAATGGTCTAAGTGCTGACTTTCAAAACAAAAGTCATAAATTGGATGAATTATCAAAGTTATTTGCCTCAATGAACACTGGCTTTAATCTGATAATATTAAAATTTTTAACAAAATCGAAAATTTTGAAGTAGCAAACAGCTTTTTTAGACGTGAGAAATCACATGGAGGCTCTTGCATACTTACTCATTCTGATATAAAATATGTAATAAGAAATAGTTTTAATCATTTGAATGAAGATAGTATATTTGAGAGCTGCTGTATCAAGTTAAGGGACCTAAATATCATAGTAGTTTCTATTTACAGAGTACCAGAGAAAGCTACAATTGAAGCTTTTCTGGCCAAATTTCAGTGCCTCCTTGAAAATCCAAACAAAGAAAAAGGAAAAAAGATTGTACTAGCTGCCGACTTCACCATTAATATCCTAGGTGAAAGCAATGATGAGTCCAAATTCACTGACATAGTATAAAGTTTTGGCTACAAAGTAAACTTTACGCAAGCCGCTAGGGTAAATGCATGGTCAGCCACCTGTATTGATAATATCCTAACCAACTATGTATTTGAAAATGTCCATAAATTTTGCTTAGATCTAGGAATCTCTGACCACTCTACATTATTCACTGAACTACCAAAAATTAACAAAGAAATTCCATGTGACAGAAGCTCTATGAAAAGGAACTTCAATTAAAAAATTTAACTGTATTTAGAAATAAGTTAAGAGACGTTGAATGGCTTTATGACAGCTGTATTTCAAGTAGAAGTAACTCTGACAAATTTTTAAGCAGTTTTCTTAGGGTGTTTAATAAAACTTTACCACTTAGAACCACATGTAACAAAATCACTGGTAAATTTAAATCGATAACTCTGGGTATAAAAATTTCTAGTGCTGGGGAGAGGCAACTACATAATGAACTGAAATATAATAAAACAGGTATTTCACTGAATATGTTAGACATTATAAAGCTACCTCCAAAACAGTCGTGAAAGCACCCAAACAATAAGTTCATTTCACAACATAAAAGTAAAACAAAGGCAGTATGGTCTGTTGTCAAATACGAGTTAGGAGTTGGAATTAATAGAAACAAAATATCTAGGATTAAAGTAAATGATAGCCTTATTGTAAATCCAGCTCAAATACCGGAGTGTTTTAAATGAATTCTTCGTAAAGGTGGCAAAGTCAGATGTTGATATAGTAGAGTATCAGAGTAAAGTAAACCCCTTTGGACTCCAGCAAGGAGCTGAGTATCTCACAGATTTTAAAAAAGTCTCAATATAGCACATAGCCCCCCAAGAACCATGGACCTTGCCGTTGGTGGGGAGGCTTGCGTGCCTCAGCGATACAGATAGCCGTACCACAGGTACAACCACAACGGAGAGGTATCTGTTGAGAGGCCAGACAAACATGTGGTTCCTGAAGAGGGGCAGCAGCCTCTTCAGTAGTTGCAAGGGCAACAGTCTGGATGATGGACTGATCTGGCCTTGTAACAATAACCAAAACGGCCTTGCTGTGCTGGTACTGCGAACGGCTGAAAGCAAGGGGAAACTACGGCCGTAATTTTTCCCGAGGGCATACAGCTTTACTGTATGATTAAATGATGATGGTGTCCTCTTGGGTAAAATATTCCGGAGGTAAAATAGTCCCCCATTCGGATCTTCGGGCGGGGACTACTCAAGAGGATGTCGTTATCAGGAGAAAGAAAACTGGCGTTCTATGGATCGGAGCGTGGAATGTCAGATCTCTTAATCGGGCAGGTAGGTTAGAAAATTTAAAAAGGGAAATGGATAGGTTAAAGTTAGATATAGTGGGAATTAGTGAAGTTCGGTGGCAGGAGGAACAAGACTTCTGGTCAGGTGACTACAGGGTTATAAACACAAAATCAAATAGGGGTAATGCAGGAGTAGGTTTAATAATGAATAGGAAAATAGGAATGCGGGTAAGCTACTACAAACAGCATAGTGAACACATTATTGTGGCCAAGATAGATACAAAGCCCACACCTACTACAGTAGTACAAGTTTATATGCCAACTAGCTCTGCAGATGATGAAGAAATTGAAGATATGTATGATGAAATAAAAGAAATTATTCAGATAGTGAAGGGAGATGAAAATTTAATAGTCATGGGTGACTGGAATTCGAGTGTAGGAAAAGGGAGAGAAGGAAACGTAGTAGGTGAATATGGATTGGGGCTAAGAAATGGAAGAGGAAGCCACCTGGTAGAATTTTGCACAGAGCACAACTTAATCATAGCTAACACTTGGTTTAAGAATCATGAAAGAAGGTTGTATACATGGAAGAACACTGGAGATACTAAAAGGTATCAGATAGATTATATAATGGTAAGACAGAGATTTAGGAACCAGGTTTTAAATTGTAAGACATTTCCAGGGGCAGATGTGAACTCTGACCACAATCTATTGGTTATGAACTGTAGATTAAAACTGAAGAAACTGCAAAAAGGTGGGAATTTAAGGAGATGGGACCTGGATAAACTGAAAGAACCAGAAGTTGTACAGAGTTTCAGGGAGAGCATAAGGGAACAATTGACAGGAATGGGGGAAAGAAATACAGTAGAAGAAGAATGGGTAGCTTTGAGAGATGAAGTAGTGAAGGCAGCAGAGGATCAAGTAGGTAAAAAGACAAGGGCTAGTAGAAATCCTTGGGTAACAGAAGAAATATTGAATTTAATTGATGAAAGGAGAAAATATAAAAATGCAGTAAATGAAGCAGGCAAAAAGGAATACAAACGTCTCAAAAATGAGATCGACAGGGAGTGCAAAATGGCTAAGCAGGGATGGCTAGAGGACAAATGTAAGGATGTAGAGGCTTATCTCACTAGAGGTAAGATAGATACTGCCTACAGGAAAATTAAAGAGACCTTTGGAGATAAGAGAACAACTTGTATGAACATCAAGAGCTCAGATGGAAACCCAGTTCTAAGCAAAGAAGGGAAAGCAGAAAGGTGGAAGGAGTATATAGAGGGTCTATACAAGGGCGATGCACTTGAGGACAATATTATGGAAATGGAAGAGGATGTAGATGAAGATGAAATGGGAGATACGATACTGCATGAAGAGTTTGACAGAGCACTGAAAGACCTGAGTCGAAACAAGACCCCAGGAGTAGACAACATTCCATTAGAACTACTGACGGCCTTGGGAGAGCCAGTCCTGACAAAACTCTACCACCTGGTGAGCAAGATGTACGAGAAAGGTGAAATACCCTCAGACTTCAAGAAGAATATAATAATTCCAATCCGAAAGAAAGCAGGTGGTGACAGATGTGAAAATTACCGAACTATCAGTTTAATAAGCCACAGCTGCAAAATACTAACACGAATTCTTTACAGACGAATGGAAAAACTAGTAGAAGCTGACCTCGGGGAAGATCAGTTTGGATTCCGTAGAAATACTGGAACACGTGAGGCAATACTGACCTTACGACTTATCTTAGAAGAAAGATTAAGGAAAGGCAAACCTACGTTTCTAGCATTTGTAGACTTAGAGAAAGCTTTTGGCAATGTTGACTGGAATACTCTCTTTCAAATTCTAAAGGTGGCAGGGGTAAAATACAGGGAGCGAAAGGATATTTACAATTTGTACAAAAACCAGATGGCAGTTATAAGAGTCGAGGGGCATGAAAGGGAAGCAGTGGTTGGGAAGGGAGTAAGACAGGGTTGTAGCCTCTCCCCGATGTTATTCAATCTGTATATTGAGCAAGCAGTAAAGGAAACAAAAAAAAATTCAGAGTAGGTATTAAAATCCATGAAGAAGAAATAAAAACTTTGAGGTTTGCCGATGACATTGTAATTCTGTCAGAGACAGCAAAGGACTTGGAAGAACAGTTGAATGGAGTGGACAGTGTCTTGAAAGGAGGATATAAGATGAACATCAACAAAAGCAAAACGAGGATAATGGAATGTAGTAGAACTAAGTCGGGTGATGCTGAGGGAATTAGATTAGGAAATGAGACACTTAAAGTAGTAAAGGAGTTTTGCTATTTGGGGAGCAAAATAACTGATGATGGTCGAAGTAGAGAGGATATAAAATGTAGACTGGCAATGGCAAGGAAAGCGTTTCTGAAGAAGCGAAATTTGTTAACATCGAGTATAGATTTAAGTGTCAGGAAGTCATTTCTGAAAGTATTTGTATGGAGTGTAGCCGTGTATGGAAGTGAAACATGGACGATAACTAGTTTGGACAAGAAGAGAATAGAAGCTTTCGAAATGTGGTGCTACAGAAGAATGCTGAAGATAAGGTGGGTAGATCACATAACTAATGAGGAAGTATTGAATAGGATTGGGGAAAGAGAAGTTCGTGGCACAACTTGACCAGAAGAAGGGATCGGTTGCTGGACATGTTCTGAGGCATCAAGGGATCACCAATTTAGTATTGGAGGGCAGCGTGGAGGGTAAAAATCGTAGAGGGAGACCAAGAGATGAATACACTAAGCAGATTCAGAAGGATGTAGGTTGCAGTAGGTACTGGGAGATGAAGAAGCTTGCACAGGATAGAGTAGCATGGAGAGCTGCATCAAACCAGTTTCAGGACTGAAGACCACAACAACAACAACAACATAGCACATAGAAAATATTATATCATCATTAAAAAATAAAAACTCAGCTGTGTGGTATGGGATACCAACTAAAGTGATTAAAGCAATGTACCACATAACAGCACCTCCACCAACTAAAATAATTAATCAATCTTTTGAACAAGGATGCTTTCCTGATGTGCAGTCAACCAATGCAGGAAACATTGTGATCAGTCTTGTACGGTGGATTTTCTGGCTTTGCCCGTAAATGCAACTTTGAATATACAAACTGTGTGGTATCATAGGCTGATCCTTTGATCAAAGACATGGCTGCTGCATTAGCATCAGACAAGGAGGGGCACTCTAGAGATTTGGAATTGTCAGTCCCTGAATTAAATAGGACTGCAAATATTGGCAAAATGTTTGAGGTGTCTGCAGCAGCTCAAAATGCGTTTCATGATAATTGGCAAATAGCTCAGCACTCCACTGCGAACTGACAAGTTAGTGCGTTATGAATCAAGGAAATATTTTTTGCTCCCAAGTAGACTTCAATAGACTTACTACACAGACGTAAGCTTGCTGGGCATCTTCATGTAGAGCATGTTCTTTAGATAATAAGGAAATTACCTCCACAGCATCGCCCCGTTGATGCTCAAGTCTTGTCCAGACTGTTGGATGCATCACAAGCATTGCCTGTGTCCACATTTTTTCAACATGCTGGGCCTGTCGCAAGTGAGGGCACTTATCAGGAGTGTACTTGGGCAGGTAAACAGTGCTGTGAGCCAATGTGCCAGTCTTCGCCAATACACTGAGGATAACAAAACCTGACCAAATGTTGGTGTTTGCTTTAACTCTAGCTCCAGCAAAACCAGGCCAAGCACCTAATAAACTCCTGATTGAGTTGGATATCAACAATACCAAGGGTCAATTCCAGGTGGATAGGGCACTGTAGTTTCTCAGATTAATTAGGAATCCTACCAGTATTTGAGCTTTCTCTCTGCAGCCACTGCAGCAGTAGGTTATTTCATATATCTGGCAAAAAGTCCCTTTGCAAGGGCAAATGACTGCATGGGCAAATCATTTTGTTGGTCATAAGCTTGCCAAAGCTGTAAATATTTTTGGCTTAGATGCATTTGCTGCATTTATTTTCCAAGTACTGGATGAGTTGAATCTGGTATCCACTTTGGTACCATTCCTGAATTGTTGTTAGGGAATTATAAGCAGTCATTCCAACCATTGTTGAGTTGGGCCAAAGAGTTTGAAGTGCATATTTCACTCAAGCAGTCCACTGTGACTAAATTTTTTCCCATATGGCTGGTTCCATTCACGATGCATGATGCAGAGAAGACTGAGTTAAACAGGTTACAGGAATTGGGGGTCATTACAACACTCATTTGATGGATGTAAACTTACAGTTACCCTTAGATGCAGACATGTACAAAGTCCTGGTACTAAATAAACCTTTTGGAACATACCAATACGAGAGTCGTATCAGCAGAGTAAAGTGACTGACCAGAGTGTCTCCCAGGTGGATCAGACCAAGAGTTAGACAATTACTTTGCTGTGAAACAGGGTGAATGTTGTTCAGATAACCGTATTATTGTCTACAGAGGATGCTGAATGTTGCTTCATTGTTCCACCTCCACTCAGTGGCTGCATCGTTTACATGCTACATACTTCCTGTTGGGTGATAGTGAGGATGAAAGCCTTAGCTAGGCACCAAGACACCACATTTAGTAATCTGGGATAGGTGGCGTGACTGAGCACGCTATGCATATGTGGCAGGATTGTGTTCACAACCAAACCTCATAAAAAGGAGAGAGAGAGAGAGAGAGAGAGAGAGAGAGAGAGAGAGATAGAGAGAGGAGGAGGAGAAGAAGAAGAAGAAGAAGAAGAAGAAGAAGAATTTCCAAACATTGTGCTCTCATCTCTTCTATGACTGCACATGCTACAGTCACAGTGCTTGCTCCCATTTTCACTACAGAGGCAGCCTGACACACCTTAATATCTGACAATGGACATCACTTTGTTTCATCAGAATCTGAGGCATTCTGCCAACACAATGGCATACAGCACCTCATCACCACCTCTTCCCACTCAGCATCAAACTCTGAAGAAGAGCAGATGGTCAGGCTCTCAAAGTCACAATTGGGGAAGACACTGGCATCAGCAGCCACTGACTAGGCTTCACCATTGTTTCTTGCCACCTGTTGCACCACCCTAGTCAACGGATGAAGCCTTCCTGAAGTACTAAATGGGAGCAGGCTGTATGTGTTCCAGGATTTGCTGCAGCTTGTTCCGTGGAACACAAAACCTAGTTACGCATCCAACTACCAGCAGGGTGCAGCCAAGTGGGTTTGCATTTTCAGCCAGAAGCTGTGTTGGATGTCAGACATTATTCTCGGGCACAAGGGTATCAAATGTCCATTGTTGTTGTCAGGCAGGAGCACCCGATCCATCATGAAAACCAGTTGTGACCACAACATATGCAGGAGTCAACTCCATTCTTTGAGCCAGCGCAACGAACTTCCAGTCCCATCTCTTTTGGCAGCCATGTTTTCAGGCCATCCCCACAGACTGTCAGTACTCCTTGGTTCTCATCCGAGACACAGCCAGTGCTGTTACAAACTGTGCCCACACCACCATTACCACTAGCACCAGTATTTGGTTGTGAGTTAATATTGAAGAAGGGCTTACTTTTAACTATACCTACACATACATCCCCACCGGAAATTTTTAACTATTTATGAGCCGTATGGGTTCCTTTACACAGGATATTCGTTGCGACTGAAGACATTAAAATTGCTGGAAAACTACATATTGGCTAAAAAAGTTGTAATTCCTATTTGTTCATCTTGGAGGGGGACATCCAATGACATCACACTCAATCCCCCACCCCACCCTGAGTTTGGATGGAGGGGGATAGCTTTGAAGTCTTCAATTGGAAGTCCCGATTTTTATTGTCAATTACGATTCTACGGCAAAATCCACATACGTTTTGTCTGAAGCATTTTCTTCATTTTGCCACAGGCGGTGCTTTAATTGGAGTAATACAATGGGTATACAATAGTAATTTATGACATCTACCCAACGGCCCTTGAATAACGAATGGCACATGGGACCCCACCACCATGCCTCAAGAGTAGGAAAGGCCAGGATTTTATAACTTCTAATTGGAAACCCCATCCGCAACATTGTATTTCTCCGACATATCAAACAGGACACTACTCAACCCACCACTGTGGCTGTGGCTCGAGGCAGATCCTACTCTACTTTTCCAATTAAAGTAAGTGCTCAAAGATAGGATCGCCAACTTTAGTACACTTAGTGGTCCACTTTTCAAATGACTGTAGACAGGACAAAAGCACATCTGCAGGAATGTCAGCACAGGCATTTCTCATGTGGTCAACTATACCTTTACAGCCTTTTGGCACTTGCTGGTACACCTTATCTTTTAAATATCCCCACAGAAAGAAATCTGGCAACATCAAATCTGGCAACCTAGCAAGCCAATTAATAGGGCCACTTCTGCTGATCCATCAAACAATGTAAATGTGGTCTAATACCTCACATGCTTCATTTGTGTAGCATGCTGGGCAACCATCATACTGAAATCACATACATTGTCGAATGTCCACGGCACCATCCTGCAGTAGTGCAAGAAGTTCCTGTTCCAAAAATGCCCAATACTTGCATTCATTCAACATGTTGTCCATAAAATGTGGACCAATGAGTTTGTTTCCCATAATGCAACACCATACGTAACTGAACAAGGACATTGATCAGTGTGGGTTGTCTACACTCCACTAATGCATATTAAGCTGATTAATGCTACCACAATTTGTGAATGTAGACTCATCAGACAATAGTACCTTGGCAAAGAACATGGGGGTCATTAGCATTTGTTGACATGCCCATTCATAAAACACTACCCGGTTATGGAAACCGGCACCATGAAATTCTTGATGCGCTGACAGGTGGTATGGATGACACTCAAGACATAGGCAATATTGTGACATTCCTACCTACAGCTATACTAGAATCCCAGTATAATTGCCAGGCACTTATCTATGGGTTGTGGTGCACTGCCACAAGTACAGCTATTTCCTTAGGTTCTCCTGTAACATGTTTGCTTCAATTCCTTTTGCCGGTCTGTATGCTGCCATCATACATAAAGCTGTTCACAACTTTGTAAAAGAACAAATGAGAGTGAACTTTCTCTAGATAATGCTCTGTGTACAATGCAACAGCAGCCTCAAAATTTCTCCTACGTTCTCCTTAACTCAAGATCTTTTCAATTTTTTCTTCTGTGGTTCCAACATTCATCGTCCACTTGCACATCTGTTCTCCAAATGATAGGTAGGGGTGCAGGCATAAACACTGCACAAGTATTGTATAGTTTAGAGCTGCTATCTGTTCTACGTCTACAAGATATATGAGCCTCGGTCGCAGTGTACTGCCTGTTATGATAGAGTGTAGTTTGCACCGAGGACACAGTGGCGCATCGGGTAGTCCCCTGTTCGATATGTCTCAGTAATACAAAGTTGCAAATGGGGTTTCCAATTGGAAGTTATGAAATCCTGGCCTGTCCCACACTCATATACGGAGTTGGGGTTTCACCTGCCATTGAGCAGCATGTCACAAATTACAATTGTGTACTCATTTCTATACCTCTGATTACAGCACCACCTGTGGAAAAACAAAGAAATTGCTTCGTACAAAATGTATGTAGGTTTTACCATAGAATGAAAACCTGCAAAAAAAAGGGGGGAAGGGGCAGGGGGGTTCCCACTGAGGATTTCAAAGTTGACACCCATTCGCAGGGTGGGGTGGCAGGTCGAGTGTGGTATCGTTGGGTAACTTTTTTTGATCCAATGTATCATTTTCAAGATATTTCAATGTCTTCATTTAAAATGAAAACCCTGTATACTACCTTGTCAGACAGTGACACGCAGTTAATAGTATGTGATGACTTCATTGTAGTATTTCTAAAGGATTATGAGAGGAAAAATGATCTGGGAACCTTACCTGAATCTTAAAATCTGAGCTCAGTAACTAATTTTCCCACATGGGTGGATAAAACAGTAAGGGTCAACTGAAATCTGCTTTGTTTCATGATGTAACTGTCTTCCAATATGTGACATCATGGTGGCACGGCATATTTAGAAGTGATTTTAGTTTGAAGAGAGCATGTTTCAGCATGTGGTGAGACACTCTAGTGTGGGATGTTTATGTTTCTAAATTGTCTGTGAGAGATATTAGTGATTTATTCGACTCCATGAGTGCTGTTTGTAAGAATAATACTGGAAAAGTTTGAGGTGGTTAGTTAGCGGGTTATTTAGGTATTGGCAGTTTTAGAGTTTGAAATTATTAGAACCAAGTGTTGTTTGTGGCTGGAGATTTAATTTTAGTTTCATTTTTTGTTAGTAATGCATATGACAATGAAGTTCACAAATAGGTTCTTGCATACCACAATAGGGGTGCATGTAGACCACAATTAAATTCAACAATTAAATTCAAACAGTTATTCAATTTAATGCAGGGTATGTAAGTGTTACATTATACAGAAGCTACCAGATTGACCAAAGTTGCTGCATCCCCGATCGCGGACCAGCATATGTGGCACTGTAGGCAGGATAACTTACGGCATTCTATGTGGAGGGATTCCTGGTTTGAGAACTCTTGGCTGGTCATTCGAGAGACTGTGCTGATGATATATTACTTCTGCTATTGCTAAATTTGTGTGTTGAGTGACTTGTTGGTAGGTATGATTCTTTCTTTCTTTTGTGTGTGTGTGTGTGTGTGTGTGTGTGTTTATGCACATAATTGTGTGTTTCATGTAAATCAAAATAGATGTTAATGCAATTTTTTATGAATTTTTGGGTTGTGTTGCTAATTACTGAAAATTATATTGGCTTATGAAGTTTGTTTTACCAACATTGAAGACGTTAGCATTTCGATATAAGCTTTATACATCCAGTGAAGTGTTGGACACCTGATTTGTCAAGTTGTGTGTGGTTCTGTGGTATAATGGATTTCACCGGAGCTACATAGGTCGAGTGAAATTTCTGGTGTTGAGTTTTGGAACTATTTTGGGTTCGTGGTAGCATGGACTTTGTTCAAGTTCTATAGGTCAAGGGAAATTTATGACAGCAGGTTCTTCCAGGTTTTCTTTAATTGTGGTTTTGTTGATTGCCAAGTGTTTCATTCACTTGATATCTGTGTTAATATTTGTTTTGGTATGTCTTCACTGTTAGGACTGGCATACAATTATTTTGTCCCCACTTAAAATCACCTAATTCTCACAGCTGTCCCACCAGTTTTATTATGTTACTGCAATTAAATATTTCTTGTATTATTTGAGTCTGTTCACATGTGTAAAGAGTGACATGTGGTATATGCTTTAAATATGAATGTCCACCATCTTGATGACATCATGGGTCAAAGCTGACAACAGGATATTGCAATTCTCGGTTTTGCAGATAGCAGGACTCTAATATATATATATATTTGATGAAGCTCAAAGCAAGAAAATAACTATATGCTCAGTAAAAAGTACTGTCTCTGATCATGCTGCACAGTTAATGCAGATAAATAGGAGAGTGGCTTGCAGTATATTCCCCTCACTAGAAATCAGTTAACAATCAGTTAAACTAATTAATGATTCCCCCACAACAAATTTTTTAAGAACAGTTTACAAGAGATGAACTGCAATGAAATTTACAGCAAACCAAATGCTGACGTAAAATTTAATCTACTATATGATTAATTCATATCATTATTTGAAAAGAGCTTCTGTCATAAGCTAATCAGAACGAACGTCAAATGTCCATGTAAAGGAACATACCTCACTAGAGGGATTAAGCATCTTGTGAAAGGAAAAGGGAAATTTATTTGTTGGCAATAAAAAGTTAACATGCTGCAGTAGTTGCACATTATAAAAACTGCTCAAAATTTCTAACAAAAGTTGTTAAAAAATAATAAAATATGCACATTACGACAGAACTCAGTAATTCTGACAACAGCCTTAAGTCTAGTGAAACAAAAGAGGGGACAACAGGCCACAGAACGGGATAACATCACAATTGATTTATATGGAAGTGTTATGAATAATCAGTCTTAGGTATCATGTATGTTTAATATTCATTTCTTAAACATAGTAGAAAGTTTAGTGACAAGCACTTCAAGAGAAAAATCAAAGCAATATATTGAAAAAACTTTATCTATACAAAATTCAGTCATATGGATGTCTAATTCATTTCTGAAATTAAACCTCTACGTCCTAGCATTCTATTTAGAGGAAAGTAGACACATTTATTTTATGATTCTGTAATTATTATTTTCTCATTATTAGCACTCTACCTCATTTATTGATGTGTTTTAAAATGGATTGAAAATTAAAAACAATAAATTCTACCCTAAATTTCTTATTGAATACTGAGAGACACATTTTTCTTTATTATAAGTATTTACATTATTGATTGTGTGCCCATACCCATTTTTTTTTTAATGTAGTTAATGAAGAAACTTAGATAGTAAAATGGTCAAGAAACCACTTGTATTATCTAAAGGGGTTTACTTACATCCTAGCAACCGTAGGGATGTAACTCCCTTTCTGCAGAGATTATTAGTGATTTGTCTTTGAATAAGGGGATTTAAAGTGGATTATATAGGTTTATCTATTATTTACAAATTATAAATATGTTGCCTTTCAGTAAATAATACAGATCCAGATGGACCGAGGAATTTACACATACCTTTTCCCTAGTTAGTGCAAATTTATTATTATTATTTCATTTCACAAAATTTATTTCATTTCATTTTGCTACATTTTATTTTATTTCATTTATGTTATCATGGCCTTCAGATGATATCAATATCCCAATGAAGAAGAAATAATAAACAGTGATGCACTCTATAAAGATTGGATGATCAGAACCATACTGATATAACCGCATGTCGACCTGAAGTACACTGTTTGGCTGATGAAGAAGAGTGTCCCAATGATGCTGTTGGAACTGTAGAACTCTCTGACGTGCCAAGGAGTACTGAATTGTGATGAAATGACCGTCAGATATTACAGACAATTTGGTTTGAAACTGTTTATCCATGGAACGCCTATTGGATTTGGCTATAAGTTGTGGCCTCTTTGTGGAGCAAGAGGGTACTGTTTCAAATTTTATTTATAGTGTGGAACAGATTCAGCACATACTGAAAGGGATGACCTACTGTTGGAATGGAGAGTAGTCCTAAACATGCTGGATGGAATTCAAAAGCCAAATAACCAATGTGTGTACTTCGATAATTTCTTCAACAGTAGATATCTTCTGATTTATTTCAGAAATCTGCATTATCATGCAAATGGGACTGTTACAGAGAATTGAGTTGGTGACTGTCCATTCCACAGTAGCAAGGAACTGGAAAAGACAGCTCAAAGTGAATACGACTATCAGTTTGACAGGAATGGTGATGCCTTATTCGTTAGATTCATGACAAGTGTGCTATAATTGATACAAATTTTGACAGAGTTGGACATCTGGGAGCAGGTACCAGGTACAGTAGGCAAGTAAAAAAGAGAAAAGCGTAAAAACTACTGCTTTGAAGTTGTATAATGCATACAATGTAGGAGTTGACCACCATGCCTGATTCCCATTACCCAGAGGGAATATACAGAAATCAGAGGATGGGAATATACAGAAATCAGACAAGAAAACAGTCTTGGGTACTATTTACACTTATGCTGGAAATGACCCTGTTAAATGTCTGGCTCCTCTACAGACCACTACATGGGGAAAATGCACTGGATTTACTGTTTTTTAGACTTGTTGCTGCAGTTAAATACCTTAAACTGGATATTGGAAGGAAAAAATTTGGACATCCATTGGAATCTCCATGTAGTTAGTTGAGAGTGAAAATGGACACCAGATCTGAACGAATTGTCACAAAATTGATCAAAAAAAGACACAAAGAAGATGTATAAGAGTTGAACGCAATGGAAACCAAAAACAATGTGTTAAATGCAATCTGACATTGAGTATAAGGTGTTTTGTGCCATATCATAACAAACAGTTCAGACTTCAATACAGTTCAGTATGCTACATCCCTACTCTTAGATCCAATTGTCCTATTTGGAGGATGGCCGTAATATCAGTATGTACAAATATTGTTAGGTTATTTTGTACTTGCTGTGATTCATACAGTGTAGACATCGGAAAGAAGGAATAAAAATTTCAGATTTCAAAAATTATAAAATAGTAACAGCTGGTATTTTTTGTGAAGTATCTGATGCATTTGATGGTGTAAATTATAATATTCTCACAAATAAACTTTAGTTTTATGGAATTGATAGTGGTGTTGTGTGGTCTTCAGTCCAGAGACTGGTTTGATATAGCTCTCCATGTTACTCTATCCTGTACTAGCTTCATCATATCCCAGTACCTATTGCAGCCTACATCCTTCTGAATCTGCTTAGTGTATTCATCTCTTGGTCTCCCTCTACAATTTTTACCCCCCACACTGCCCTCCAATACTAAATTGGTGATCCCTTGACGTCTCAGAACATGTCCTACCAACGGATCCCTTCTTCTAGTCAAGTTGTGCCACAAATTTCTCTTCTCTCCAATTCTATTCAATACGTCCTCATTAGTTATGTGATCTACCCATCTAATCTTCAGCATTCTTCTGTAACACCACATTTCGAAAGCTTCTATTCTCTTCTTGTCTAAACTATTTATCGTCCACGTTTCACTTCCATACATGGCTACACTTCATACAAATACTTTCAGAAACAACTTCCTGACACTTAAATCTATACTCGATGTTAACAAATTTCTCTTCTTCAAAAACGCTTTCCTTGGCATTGCCAGTCTACATTCTATATCCTCTCTACTTTGATCATCATCAGTCATTTTGTTCCCCAAATAGCAAAACTCCTTTACTACTTTAAGCATCTCATTTCCTAATCTAATTCCCTCAGCATCACCCGATTTAATTCGACTACATTCCATTATCCTCATTTTGCTTTTGTTGATGTTCATCTTATATCCTCCTTTCAAGACACTGTCCATTCCGTTCAGCTGCTCTTCCAGGTCCTTTGCTGTCTCTCACACAATTACAATGTCATTGGCGAACCTCAAAGTTTTTATATCTCCTCCATGGATTTTAATTCCTACTCCAAATTTTTCTTTTGTTTCCCTTACTGCTTGCTCAATATACGGATTTAATAACATCGGGGATAGACTACAACCCTGTCTTACTCCCTTCCCAACCACTGCTTGCCTTTCATGCCCCTCGACTCTTATAACTGCCATCTGGTTTCTGTACAAATTCTAAATAGCCTTTTGCTCCCTGTATTTTACCCCTGCCACCTTTAGAATTTGAAAGAGAGTATTCCAGTCAACATTGTCAAAAGCTTTCTCTAAGTCTACAAATGCTAGAAACGTAGGTTTGCCTTTCTTTAATCTATTTTCTAAGATAAGTCGTAGGGTCAGTATTGCCTCACGTGTTCCAACATTTCTACGGAATCCAAACTGATCTTCCCCGAGATCGGCTTCTACCAGTTTTTCCATTCGTCTGTAAAGAATTCGCGTTAGTATTTTGCAGCTGTGACTTATTAAACTGATGGTTTGGTAATTTTCACATCTGTCAACACCTGCTTTCTTTGGGATTGGAATTATTATATTCTTCTAGAAGTAGGAGGGTATTTCACCTGTCTCATACATCTTGGTCACCAAATGGTAGAGTTTTGTCAGGGCTGGCTCTCACAAGGCTATCAGTAGTTCTAATGGAATGTTGTCTACTCCCGGGGCCTTGTTTTGACTTAGGTCTTTCAGTGCTCTATCAAACTCTTCACGCAGTATCATATCTCCCATTTCATCTTCATCTACATCCTCTCCCATTTCCATAATATTGTTCTCAAGAACATCGCCCTTGTATAGACCCTCTATATACTTCTTCCACCTTTCTTCTTTCCCTTCTTTGCTTAGAACTGGGTTTCCACCTGAGCTCTTGATATTCATGCAAGTGGTTCTCTTTCTTCCAAAGGTCTCTCTAATTTTCCTGTAGGCAGTATCTATCTTACCTCTAGTGATATACGCCTCTACATCCTTACATTTGTCCTCTACCCATCCCTGCTTAGCCATTTTGCACTTTCTGTCGATCTCATTTTTGAGACGTTTGTATTCCTTTTTGCCTGATTCATTTACTGCATTTTTGTATTTTCTCCTTTCCTCAATTAAATTCAATATCTCTTTTGTTACCCAAGGATTTCTATTAGCCCTCATCCTTTTACCTACTTGATCCTCTGCTGCTTTCATTATTACATTTCTCAAAGCTACCCATTCTTCTTCTACTGTATTTCTTTCCCCCATTCTTGTCAATCGTTCCCTAATGCTCTCCCTGAAACTCTCTACAACCTCTGGTTCTTTAAATTTATCCAGGTCTCATCTCCTTAAATTCCCACCTTTTTGCAGTTTCTAAAGTTCATAACCAATAGATTGTAGTATTCCAGTCTTGTCACAGGTCTATCCTACCCCTTCAGGGTATGGGCCACCTGAGAAGACAGCCATATCATTTACCAGCTCTGCTACAATCATTGCACAGTTTTTTACATTAGTGCGACTACCAACCAGCTGTCCACCAGATGAATGGCCACCAACAAACTGCAGCCAAGGGCAAAGTACACCACCCTCTGGCACAGCACACAACTACACGTAACACACTTGATTTCAATGGCTGTTTCACAACCCAAGACATATTGATCCTTCCCTCTACCACCGGCTTTTCTGAACTGTACAGATGGGAGTTATCCTCACACCACAACATTCTCCACTCCCATAACTATCCCGGCCTTAACCTACCCTAACATACTGTCCCCACACCCTCCACCCAACAGTTTCCAGCACCTCTCTCATATCATCTCCTCCCCATTCTTGTCTCCCAAACTCTGCCAATGCACCCAACCATCTTTCCCCATTCCTCTCCTTTTTCACTCCTTCTTTCCCCACTTCCCTCCCCAACAACTTCTTGACGATGCACCTGTTGGCATTCTAAAATTGTGCCTGTCTGCAACTTGATATATCTTCTTTATGGTAAGTAGCAATTTGTCTTTCACTATGTTGTTGATATTCCTTCCTGTGTAAATCATGATACGAAAAGGGCAAATCATTATTTTTTTTTTAAATCTACAAACAATTTAATAATGATAGAATTGTAATTGTAGATGCAAATAGCTTTGGAAGAAGATTTCATATATGCCATGGACATCACCTCAAATGATCTAAGAAAAAATTATTGATGCAGTACAACTTTAGTGAAGGGAAAATTAAACAAGCCAAGACCAGCTATGTTAATGCTAAATCAAAACTAGACTGTGACTGTCTCCAACAAGCTACTAAGGCAACAGGTAACATCCACAGTTATATGTGCACAAAGTGTAGTGGTAACAAAAACATTATTAAAACAGCGAATGCTCCACAACCTGCAAGCCTTAAAGTGAATACTAACAGCCCTCTGTATTTTCTATTGGAATGTACAATCAATAAGAAATAAGCTCTGAGAAATCCAGCTGTGCTATCTTAATGAACTCAAAAATGTACATATAATATGTGTTACAGAATGCTGGCTTAAAGCTGATGGAAAAAAGAGTATCATAAACCATATTACAAACTATAATACTGGCTCGTATTATTGCAGAACTTCCAAAAGGGGTGGTGGTCACTTGATATCAATAAAAGAAGGTACCAGTTCTGTGAACTAACGAAAAACGTATAAAACATTTCAAGACACTAAGTTCTTAACATCTGGAGAGGAGAAAAAACACCCCTTTGTCTGTATTTGCATGACACCAGACAGTATTCTATCAATATTCCAAGAGGAGTGAGTTATGAACCTCTACATTATACAAAGCAAAACAATTATATTATTTAGGGATTTTGATATAAACTTTGCCACTGAGTCATATGAATCAACTGACTTAAGCAACCTATTGAATAAATTTTCTGTGTCTAACACAGTAAAGTTGTCTACAAGAGTACACCCACATCTTGCAGTTCAATACATGCCACACACTACTTTATACCTGTACTGTTTACAAAACTTACACAATGGACTTTCTCGCTATGGGATCTTTTACTTAACCTCAAAGAAATAGGTGTAAATAAACCCTTGTTACCAACAGTCACGTACGGAAGAGAGATTACAGATACCAAGAGCTTAATGTTAATTTAGCACCAGCTAAAGCACAAGACCTGGGAAAATGTATATCATAAAAAAGACATTGAAAATGAAACAAAATATCAGTTGAAGATCTGTGCTTTTATTGTAACAGTCTGTTCCCTTAAAAAAACATACAGAAATGTAATTGAAAAGAAAAGGATACAGAGGGTGGATCACCAAGGCTACAACAAAGAAAAAACTTTACATAGAAAGTAAGACAAACAGTGATCCAAATTTCCAAAGAAACTCTTAAAAAAAGTATTAAAAATCCTCGTGCACGTAGTGTATAATGAAAAATTCTAACCACAAGTTTGTCATAAACCCAAGTAATATGAGTAAAGCAGTTTGGTAAGTTGTCAGTTGTAGCATAGGAACCAAACCCAGATGGGTTTCGCATGAATACTTCCAGATAAAGGTAACAAATCTCTGATGCAAAACAGATTAGTGCACTAACTAGCATTTTTCATAGACTGCTGATAATCTAGGGTCAGAAATCACTGTACCAGCCGTATCACATAAACCTATATTCCAAGTGCCTGACAGATGAATTTTCCTGACTCCAGTAATTGAAGAACCATTAAACATCATAACAGCCACATCATCATTTTCATATGGAGTTGATATCTCAGATTACTTATTAAAAGATACATCTGTAGAAATTGTCACACTACTATGTAACATGATCAATTGCTCAATAAGCAGAGGCCGTTCCCCAGAAGTACTAGAGACCTCAAAGGTAATTTTAACCTTCATAAGGGGGGATAGATATGATGTAACAATTATCGTCCTATTTCCATACTCCCAGCTATATCTAATATATTTGAAAAAGTATACCTGAAAACAAAGATGATGTGACTTACCAAATGAAAGTGCTGGCAGGTCGACAGACACACAAACGAACACAAACATACACACAAAATTCAAGCTTTCGCAACAAACTATTGCCTCATCAGGAAAGAGGGAAGGAGAGGGAAAGACGAAAGGATGTGGGTTTTAAGGGAGAGGGTAAGGAGTCATTCCAGTCCCGGGAGCGGAAAGACTTACCTTAGGGGGAAAAAAGGACGGGTATACACTCGCACACACACACATATCCATCCACACATATACAGACACAAGCAGACATATTTAAAGACGAGTATATTTTTCCTTCGTGGAATGTTTCCTTCTATTATAACCATATTTGAAAAAGTCATAGATAATAGATAAATGCATTTCAAAAAAATAAAATAGAATGAAATCAGCTGAGGAAACACCAATCTGGATTTAGGAAAAACAGGACTGTTAATGATGCACTCTTCAGTTTCACTGACCAAATTCTTACAGCCTTTACTCAAAAGGAATTTTCTTCTGGAGTTTTCACTGACCTTAGTAAGGCTTTTGACCTTGTTAATCACTCATTGTTGCTTCAGAAGCTAGAGTCATATGGCAAGCTCGGCAGTCTCTGCCACAAATTCAGAATTCTTGGGTAATTGTGTGATATAAACACAAAAAAAATTAGGTATCACGGGCTTGTGCGTTCAATATTAACATGTAGCATTCCTTTCTGGGGAGAGGGGGGGGGGGGGGGGGTGTTATCAATACAATCTGCACCAAACCCATTTTTAAAGAGCTTAATATATATTGCCAGTCCCCTGTATTCATATTCTACAGACAGTTTCTTTTGTAAAAAGCACACACACCCTTGAGCTCTTCACAAGTTAAAAGATTTGCTAAAGAAACATACTCTTTATTCTGTCAGTAAGTATCTAAAGGCAAACTTGCATTAACTATTGACCTTATCCTAAGTCCTCAATATACTGTGTACACAGTGCTTACAATTACTTTTTATGCTTACCTCCACTTAAGATATAATTCACTGTTTCATAGAGCTCTAAAAAAAATAATACACTTATACTCATCTGTAACATGACTACTAAGATCTATCATCTATATTTTGGTATATTAAAATACACACAGAGTCTTATAGCATTTCTGTATTGCAGCCACTGCTGTATTTGGCACATGATACACGTGCTGAATTTTTAAGTGTATTTTAGTCTATTTCGCTGCTTACAATAAAACTTAAGATAAATGCTCCCATTACTAAACAACTTATATTGTTTGCAAATGAGATATATGAAAATTTATTTAACACCTTGTCACTGGCCCTATATATCTACAGAGCATAAGATTCCTTGACTTCAAATAAACAAACAAAATTATTTCCTTTTGTAGATGACATTAGTATTATAACCCAAACATAAATTCATCAACAGAATGAAAAAAAATATTCTTAGCAGTTTTATTGAATGGTTTTCTGCCAATTGTCTCGATCTCAATTTCAGAAAGAAACAAAAAATATTCAATTCTGCACATCTAGAGTCACTACACCAATGATAAGTTAACAAGTGGTGAGGGAAAATCAACTAGAATGGAAATTTCAAACATTTTTGGTGTCCACTCTGGTGATGGAGAAAATACACTAAAGACAACCTTAATGGGGAATAATGAATGATATAAACATACATCATTGTTCCTTTCGAACCGTAGAAGGTTACTTACAATTTGCTTCATGAGGAAATACACATTCTGTTGCAGCAGGTTTCAAAATACACCTTAAACATATGTCTCCAGGATGATTTTGGGAAACATGTATTATTTTTACAGCACACTTTTAAACAATGAAGATTTCCTTTTGTAAAGATGTGTTGCCTCGGAACATCATTTATTTTGACAATGTTGAATGAAAATACACAAAATGTTTAACTTAATGATTTCTCTCTCCCAAAGATATGCAATGATGTGAACCGCAAATGTAGCTGAACCAAGTTATTTTAGGTGTTCCACAAATTAAGTAGTTAGATAGCTGTTTAAATAAATTTACACATCTCTAATCTTGGGTAAAGCTCTGCCTCACCTCAGTATGTACCACAGGCACCCTCCATACCTTTTCCCACTGTGTAGCAAAAATTAGCATTATTATTAGTTATTCCTCAGTTGGGGAAGAAGGAATAAGGGAATGATGAGAGAGAAGTTATTAGAGCACAACCACGAGTTTCAAATTGCCAAGGACACAGCAAGGATCTGGAATGACTGAAGTGTTCAATGCTGCTTCGACAGGTTAACCAAACTGTCACCATTCAATGTAACTTGAACAGTGAACTAAGTTATAAAACGGTTTGTCAACATATCTAATATTTTGTACTATGTTCACTGGATTCACTAATCCATAACCAACCTGTCAGCTCCCAAGTAACCAAGACCTCAGGCTACTCTACGGATCAGTCTGTCACAAATCAACATTCCAGAAACTAATTGTGATGCAAAAGAATTATAGTCAGTGTACTGTTCTATTTCTGTTTGGGCGTGTATAATTTCGAACCGTACATTATCAGCTTGTGTCGATAGGTTCAGTTGACCCAAGAAACTCACCATGCCATGTTAAACGAAATTCCAACTTTCATGTTAATTTTGAGAACAGTGCAAACCCTTAAGTTGGATTGTTGGACTTGGAGTTGAACCTACTTTAAAATTGTGGGGTTAATGCCTTATTCAATATTAAACCAACAACCCATACGTACACTCTTTCACTGTGGTTTCAGGTATTAGAATCCCATCTTCCTTCTGTTTCTTTACCACTGAAAACCAAAGTTACTGTAGTCTTGATGTGAGCTGATTGTGTAGTGACACATTATGAAACTGTGTGTTTAGCGTCTGGGAGTGAGAAAGAAACGAACAAAGTAGTGCAAGCCTTTTAGAATATGAACAACTTCGTTACAATGTTTATTGTACACTAAGGATAAACAATTTTCATCTGGTCATCCTGATTTCGGTTTCCCTACACTACTGCAGTAACAAGCCTGGACGGATTTTACTATAAAGTTATAAAGATTATCTGCTCCACCTTTGCCAAACTAGACCTGTATCTAAATGTCTGAATATATGACATCTTTTTTTTATTGCTCTTAAAGTGTAGTATCATGTCATGTCCAATATCCTTCGGACGAATAAAACTTCTATAACAACCACCTCTCATGTTCTTCACAGCTGTTTAGTAACAGAATCAGGCACACTTTTAAAATGCTTGTTTCAGAGCTGTAACCAGTTTCGGGTATTCATGCCTAATGTTCCCAATTACATAAATAGTTTTCAACAGCAGCCTGTCAAGAGCTCCAGAAATATGTTCCAGTGGACAGAAGGTTAAATCTTGTTATGGTCTTTATGCTTTACCACAGCTGCCGCATTGTAAACAGCACACACATTCTGAACACATGACTGTGGCAAGCACGACAGACTATAATGTTCATAAATGTTCGTAATGATAGTTTGACATGACATGTGCTTAACATTCAATGTTTTTGTCTACATAGCAAAAACGCCAAAGTAAATTTATTGTGTACTTGTCTGAATTCTTCAGATAGGTCTAATTATTCAGATTTAATCTGGTCCATCTTGCCAGGCCTGTAATACTGAACCAAATTCATTAAGCTATTTTAGAGGAATCTGGCTAAATAACTTAGGCTATACCGATTTGAAAATTATTTTCTGATACGGAGTATTACATCCTCTCACAAACATTTCTAGACAGCAAAAGAATATAAATTACCAATGCATTTTAACGAATTGTAAATGAACAATAATTGGAAGCTTTGTAACTCTCACGAGTGCAAAACATGCATGTTTTTTGTGACAGCCTTTATTCATACTCCTCACTCATAACAAATTATTTCCCGGTAACAACAACATCTTTACTGCCCAATGACAATGTTTCTTGATTAAAGTTATTATCTTCATGCATGAACTAGCTCCTGCACTCAAACTGACTATATCCTCGTGCTGGATTTATTTATCTATTTCAGATGGTGTCCAATATAGTTAAAAACAGATACACAAGAAACTGTATGAAGTAAATTTAACAATCATAAACAACAATCATTTGAAAGAATAACATCCTGCTGAATACCTTTTACAGATGATAAATATGTGGTGATGATGTTCTCCAATTTTCTTAATAGCTGAAAATCAGCACTCGCCCAATATCAGAATTGAATTCAATGTCAAATGGCATGTATTTTACAGAAATAAAATTTACGTAACAGCTAGCCAATGTGTGGACGTACCACACACTGGGTGGTTGCAACTTTAGAAAAAAAGCAGGTAAAAAGAATCCATAAATACAAAAAAAAAAAAAAGCAATAAAACTCAACTACAGCTTATTTCATTATGAAATTTTAATTAACATACAAAATGTTACATAGGCTGCCTTACACAAATTAAAAGCTAGGCATTGAATTTATTGAAGGGCATTATTTGTCACATGAGTTTGTTTTAATAATATGGTATTTTAACTTTTCTTGCAATAAAAGAATCACATCTGAATAATAGTCACGTTTACTAAAAACGCTGAACTAGTGTGAAAACGTAATGATTGCAGGTCGTAACATAAGATTTAGTTTTAATGTACAAAATTTAATGATCTTCACTGAAATCTCAGGTCTTTTCTCTCCTAAATTATTTCTTTACTTTGACCCACCAAGCCTGCAGATGGAGAAGATTCTGTCAATATATGAAATGCTGGCAGGGCAAAAAATGATGCACTAATAGTACTTGTTACTGTTTCGAATAAATTTACCATAGGAATTTAACTATTTAATCATCGATACGGGAAAACAATTAAACCATATTTTACCCACTATTCTCCCTAAGATGCCTGAAGAACTGCTCTAATGTACCTGAGCACACACGACTTAACCTGGCACGAAGCTTACAATACTACCACTAAACACTACATTGCAAAATTCGTAGATTGTAAAACAAAACTAAGTAATTTCAGAAAACTAGTTGCCATAGTTTAATCAAAACGGACTATAAAGCAAACGCACCAATTATTTTCAATGCCACGAAAGTAATGTACACACTTTAGCACTCCAAACTTCTGTTAGACTTGAAAATACCAACCAGTATTAAGTCATTTAACACCTCTTAATTGTTATGATAAGTCACTCTTGTTTACATATGTCACATGGGTTCCTCAGCAATCTGTTACCAACGTAACGAACGTGATTTCAAAGGGGTAACGAAAATTACTTCAACTGTACAAACAATCGCATTCAGCACAACACAAGTGCCAAGAAACTGACTTAGTCGAAAAGGACTTTACAGCTTTGGAACGATACAGAGATTTATTAAGCTGACTTACAGATCCTAAGTCATTTTGTAGAAAAACACATCAAGTTTCACAAAAAAAGTGTCAAGTATTATTTCGGTGCGATGTGCTAGGTATGGGTTCATCTAATACACCGTAGGCCATTGGCACATTTCCATATACATGCATGAAAGAATCGGATTCCTCTCGCTCTATGTTCGCACGCGCACTTTCGATGAAAGGCGAAACCCTCACTTAGGTTTAGACTTTTGACAGCGCAACGCCACGACAGCGACGTCCAGCAACAAATGCAAGAGCGAGAAGGAATCGAATTGTTTTCGACCAAAAACAAAACATTTACAAGAGTGTAAAGCGTGCATAAGCAACGTTAATAAATGTGCATATAAAGTAGACTATAAATAAAAATATAATTAAAAATTATTCTCGTAGAATTTAACCGGCTTATAATAAAAATTTTGATTTAAAATGTAGGAGGTGCAGTACTGGTAGCTTTATATACGGAATAAAATATTAATGGCACAAAAAAAGTTGACACTCGGCGCGGTGGCTGATAGGATCGACTGTAAATGAAAAATGCCTTTACAGTCGCTCCCATCAGCCATAGCGCCTAGTGTCGACTTTGATAGCGCGTGTAGTAAACCGGTGCCGAGTTTTTTTTACTGTAAAGTGTGGAGACCCTCCACGCCCACACCAGCATGACGGCTAACACAAAAGATCTACTGCCATCTCTGCATAGTGGTTAGTGTTCACTAAGTGAGGTCTGCGATGTTTGCGTACGTCTGGCTAAGATGGATCATTAACGCGCGCTCATCTGGAGAGAGACTGGATCGAAAATTGAACGGACGGTAGCGCTTTGAAGGGCAGAGGGGAAAAAATGCCAAGGCAAGGGCCAAGGGAAAAAAATCTCTGCATAAGTTGGGTCAGATAGTAAGAGCTGTAGTGGATATCTTACTGCCTGTGGCAGGTCATTGACGGATAGGTTATATTAATAGCTAGTATCCTGCAAGCGGATGCCGTATCAAGCCCATCTGTTCGTCATAAGAGGTCAGTCTGATTCTGTGCGGCAGCACAGCGTGCTGCTGTGTGAGTTATAAGAGCCCCTGCTACGCTGCGTCACTGGTTACTGGGTGTGGGGGAAGGCCCAGGTCATTCATCGGCGGCTGGAAGGTGTGCTTCATAGCCAAACGACCGGAGATGTATGGTCTTGTAGTGGCACCACTCCCTCTCCTTTGGTCGTGCTGACAGTCTCAGCGAGGACCGCGGCCAAGTACCTCCTATGTAGCAGATGACATGGCCGATGTCCTTGAGCGTCTTGATCACCGTAACAGCCCACTTATCGTAGTAGAGCTGCTCGGAGCCGACGGATTTCGGTGTTTTTGAGGCAGCACCCCTGTTTTTCTTCAGCATATCTGTTGGGCTGTGTTTCTTCACATGCTGCTCAATTGGGGGAGCAGTGGCAAGTGTCGTCTCTTCTCCCATGGTGTCCACACGAAGGTCATGTGCCAGCTGTAAACGCAATTACCACTGCTGGCTTCATGCCCACTCTGTCTTCTCGCCTTTCAGCTCCATCGCCATTTGGCGGCGCCTAGGGCGTCGTCGTCGTTTCTTCTTGGTTTGTATGTTGAGTTCAACAAAGTCATCATAGGCAAAGGCCAGGCAGCCACGCCAGTTGGCCACATGTGACCTGCCACAGTGAGCACAAGTTGGTGCCTCATCTCATTGTCTGTCACAAGCACTGGTGTTGTGCGCGCCAGTGCACTTGACATACTGCGGTGACTTGCGGCAGTATTTGGCCACATGACCCTCGACTTGGCACCTAAAGCACTGGCTTGGGGTCCAAGCTGAGAGCGAGACCTTTGGCGACCACCGAAAAGTTTCCTTAGCCTGAAGATGTCGCTGTCATCCGCCGTGGTTCACACGGCAATGATGTATAACGTCGGTAGTTTCTTGTTCGTCAGGTTGTGCAGCTTTGCAGTTGCACCCCCGAATCAGGCACATAACAGCCCCTCTTGGGTCGTCTTCTCGTCGCAGATTCAAGGCAGCCCCCAGAAGAGAGTCTTGGTCGTCTTCTCGCAGTAGGTGGATCAACGACGTGGGTAGCCAAAGCACTCTAGTGCACAGAGGTTGGCCACATTCACTGCCTGCAGCTAGACGATGGCGTCTGAGTTGAGAGACTCTACGCCAGCTTCTTCTCTGCAACAGTCAGCTATAACTTCATACAGCTCTATCCACAGCCCTCTGCTCCAGCTTTCATTCCGCATTCCTTGGGGGTTGCAGTGTCGAAAGTTTCTTATCAGCGCCTGTTTTCTATTTCTGGTCGTTCCTGCACATACTGCGGTGTAAGAACACGACAGGTTTCCTGTGTCATAATGACAATGCATAACAATTTGCCTTGTGTTATGCCACAGTTCAAGCACAGTGTCGAATCTCTTCTTCTGGCCAAGCTCATGTAGCAAGCAGCACCAATGATGCGAACGCCTCCTCTGCTCAAGCAGCAACAATGTGCCATTACTTGTATATACATAAAGAAGGGTACTATTCAGGCAAACTAAGTTGACTCTTGGCGCGGTGGCTGGTGGAAGCGACCTTAAGGGGAGTTGGAATGCCCTATCTCGCCAATGTTAAATTTGCTAACTTTGTGTACCTTTTTCTTTGGAACTATTATCTTCAGAACTTTGAAATTCTGGCAGAGGTTTTCAGCATATATTGTGAGCCCACTGAACTAGAACCAATGTTTTCTTTTTGTTGGTATAGTATTTATGAATTTTTTACCATTAAGCCATTTTTTATTGGAAAAAGTATAACATAAACTTCCCTAGTTCAGAGAATAAGCCAGTTCTTGTCATGATTCTAGTTCAGTGGCCTCTTTGAACTGTTTTGCAGCATTTCTGAAAATTTGAATGTTGTTGGTTGAGTGGTTTATGAGATAAAGGTACATGTAACACTAAAAATGTCAAATGCCAGAAAATGCGATTAAAGTAATTTATTATGAAAATTCACAAATACCTTTTATTCTATTATCAAAAGTGTCCAGCAGAGTAATCAGGGTCATCTTCTAGTTCTTCTTCTTCACCTAGAAGCTTTCTTCTCCTTGCTGCCCTTGCTTTTTTTGTATTAAATTCAGCTGCATACTGAGCCTTCCTTACTCGCACGCTGTCCAGAAGCTGAAGACCTCTGATGGTGTTGATACCAGGAGCAATGCCGAGCCTTGCCATGACCTTTAGCCTACCCATATGACCATCATTGAATGAAATAACAGCATCACTGACTCCCCATTTCAATGTTTTTATCCCAACAAATACATTCTTAGGTACACGAGTCCAAATGAGGTTGTTGAACGACTCGTTTTGATTCTGGGTACAACCATGAAGACATTTTCGCAGAAGATCAGGATGCCCCAAGTCTCTATATATTGGTTTAATTACTTCCATAACAGCCAATGGAATATAATTTTTATGGTGATAAGGATCCCCAGTAGCTTGAGATTTTCTATAATTGCACCATGACTGAGGACCATCTGGACAAGCAAAATGTTGAGGATTATCATCAGTTGATGATCGATGTAAATATGTGGCCCATACAGCTTGTCTCATTTCCTGCAAATTATTTGCATTATTTCTTATTGCCATACCATAGTATTGTTGTAATTCATTTATAATTTTATCTGACAGGCGACCTCTAATGGTTTTACCATCTGACAAAATTTTGTCCTTCAGATTCTGTTTCAGTTTCCTTAGACGAGTGCCCATTCGTTTCTGAACATGACCGACACATTCTAGTTTAGTTATTGTCTTATTGACATATGGCATGGATTCTGTAACACTTTTGTATGCCTTGGAGTCCCCATCTCCAAGGAATTTTGTGTAAAATACTCCCCGTTCTTTTTCTGATCTGCTAAACATTTTCACAGCAGCGGCAGCCTCCATGCCTCCACTCGTACCTTCATAATTCTTGCTACATATGTGAGCTGCTTCTATCTTACCAGATGCACAATGGTAACAATGTTTAGTGAGCACTTCATAGTCCAAAACTTTACCGCTGTCCACACTAGTAACAGTAGCAACAGCATTTTTGGATGTGTGACCCCTTTTCTGCCAGGTTCCATCAAAAGCAACAGGGATATCTGGGTTTCCTTCATTTATATATTTTGCTTCACTGGCAGCAGCTTTCATTGATAAATCTGCTACAGACTGAACAGCATCTCCTATCACTTCAGTGTAATTGTCAATTTTAGCAGGTGGAGGTGGAAGATTCATTATGGCACAAAATGTTTGAGCAGCAGTATGTCCTTTACCAATTGCTCTCATTGCATACATTAGCCTGATATTACTCTCAAACAAATTGCTACTGCATGTTTTAGAGCTCCAAAAACAGGTCTCATTTTCACAACTGGCACAAACTATAGCAATTTTGCAGGAAAGTCCTATAGATTTTGTTATGTTCATATCAAAAGAACCTCCACAAAGATTACAACACAAACATTTCTTCATAAACTCAGTAAAAACAGGAAAGTCGACTAAAACATATTGTTCATTAGAAGCTTCATCTGTAATTTCACTTGCACAGTTTGATAACTTCTTTTTTGATGCACTGGTGGGCGTGTCTCCTTCACACATCTCAGCTGTACAAACGTCAGAACTTTCACCAGCATCAACAGGTGCTGAAGCAGAATCACTTGAACAAACGTTATTTGTAAATCTATTACCGCGAAACTTTCGCTTTTTAAATAATGATGCACTCCTAGGCATCGTAGAAACTACGCACTCACCACTGAAAGTCAAAACAAGACAGATAACAAACTCCAAATGAGCGACAAACTAAACTCGAGGCTCAAAACAAACACTCACAGATCAAAAACTGAACAATAAACACAGCTAGTCGTAAAAACAATGGTACCTATGGAAGGATCAAAGATTCTACAACTGAAGAGTGAAATCCACAGCCTTCTATATGTAATGTTTTCGGAAATGCGAAGATTTAAATGTGTACAAATCACAAGATGGGTAACTTTGCTGGGCGCACATGTAATTTTGAAAAATTAAATAAAAATACTTCCAATTGGAATTTCTTAACAAATTTTGCACCATTTTAAGCAGAAAATTTCAAATTAAGTTATAAGGTTAAAAACTGAAAATGTGAATTTTTTCCATTTTCCGGCATTCCAACTCCCCTTAAATGGAAAGTGCCATATATGTGCACCTTTCAAATATATACTTTGGCTTTCTCAAAGGAATCGACAGAGGACTCTGTTGTCAAAGTATCGTCACAGTCTAACATAACAGTCGCGACACTTCGCCTCGATTTTGTTGCCTACAGCGGCAGCAGCGCCCCAAGCGGCTGGTAGGTTTAACTGTGAGTTCGGCGCGATCGTGAAAGCGAATAGTGATTGATTATTTTGATTTATACAATGGTTTTTACCATCGGGAGCGTTTGTAGCGCAATAAATTGCAGCAACAACAGGAAGAAGACACCACAGATGTCTCTTTGTAGGTTTCCTAAGGATCCTGAGAGGTATATACCATCATGTTACTAAACTTTATCGTCAGGATTCACTTGCAAACTATATGTGTATAAATGATGAATGTATCGTTTTAGGAGCAGAAAATGGCTTGTTAATAGCAGACGAGAAGACCTTATGAAGAAAGACCCAGTTTACCTGTGTAATAATATTAGGTTTTGTCCGCTACATTTCGAAGAAAACCAGTTCATGAACGCAGACAATAACAAACTCGTGTGGAATGCAGTACCCACACTGACATACTAAATAAGCCACCTCAACTGACGATGAAGAGGAAACTGCCACAAAGATTCGACAGTCGATCTAAAGCCAGTTCAGCTCTCCATGTATCAGTGCCAGATTCGTGCGAATCGTCACCACAGACGTGCTTTGACGATAAAGTGGTTAGATTAAGTGCAGCTGTTCATGTCTTACAAAAGCGTGTGAAGTGTCAGAATGTGCAGATCGAGCGAAACTATTATGGGACAAGGAAAGTGCCTACAGACAGATTGTTTGAAAATTATTCAAATATTTGGTTTTTCGTGAAATGTAATGGAATCAGCTCATTATAATGTTTTAAGCATATTTCTGCCACTATTTGGCAGTTGCTTTCCCCACTTTGAATAGTATAAAGGTTAAGGTCGTACTTGTGGCAACAGGCAACAATGACACACACAGTAGGCCTACAGAACGATAAACGAGCTGTCGATCGCTTTTGCATGTAGAGGTACATGTCTGTGCTTCTTACATGTGAATCTGTGTGTTTATATTCTTTTGATATCAACGTGGTAAGCTGCAATTCTGTCCAATGTCACAAGTGTTTGTTCACGAATGTGTTGTAGCTTGCCACTCTATTCATGGTTTTTGTCCATACTTGCGCTTATTTTAGAATCATTAATAGAAACATATATGCCTTCCTATACTAAACAAACTCTTGGAGACAAGAAAATAACTCGAATAATTCGGAAATTACGTAGGAAATGGATGTAAACAAACATTATGCTTACAACGCGTCTGATGTTCACCTTACCTGGCGCTTGGAGCGCTAGTGTCGCTCCATCTGTCAAACGGCAACAACTTTTACAGCAGTGAGTGTCGCGACTGTTATGTTAGACTGTGGTATCGTTGCGACAGTGGCAGCCAGCCTGATAGACAAGTTAAAGCATAACGTCTTTATATGTTCAGCTGGTTCGTTCACAGAAAATCTGGAAACTATTGCTGTCTTTTCCCTCTGTGAAAGTGAGAATCTGCCTGGCTGGTTAGGTATGATAAGTAGCAATATGGCAGTAACTCGTTTATCTATTTATCAAGTATAGTTTTGTTTCGTTACACTTTGCCCACTATGAGTAAGAAATTTACATTAGAATTTATAGTTATCCAAGGACCATGAACTACTCTGAGAAGTGAAGTGGAAACCGGAGTTGCCATTTATATTAAGAAGTACTACAAAATATACACTCCAATTTTTCATTGATTCTCATCCGTGAAGATTGTGCTATAGAAGGAGATATTGATGGGAAGTTTATAATAGTATTTGCAATACAGTAGGCTCCACTGTAAGAATTTCAGTTGTTTATGAAATGATTATACACATTATTAAAGTTTTTAACTTTCTTAATAGAATAACTTGCATACCTACTGTAATGTTAAGAGAACATCTTAATTTAAATGTTCAGGGCAAATCTACTATACAGTGGTACTCAGGTCTCTTGTCATTTGATATAATTTGATTCTAATTCATACAATTTATAACAAGAGTTATGGCAAACGATAGTGCGAATCTACAGACACACCGATTGAAGGGAATAAATACATGCAGCTAAACTATACAACTAATGGATAAAGAGGAATTGAGGACTAATAAATCTAAAATGGTTTGTATTGGAACACTGGAAATACATACACAACCCATCTGGCACCAGCAAAAACTGGAATGTATTCTGTAAAGTAACCTCCACTTCCCAAGAAAAGCGTTTCAAAGAAGTTTACTAAATTATGATTCTCATTTATTTTAAATTCATGTTTTGCACATATTCCTGGGGATACAGAAATCACCTGCAGCTGCTGCTAAGCATAGCAACCTATTTTCCACAGCAGCACTTCTCAATAAGGGACACTCTTAATAAGGACAGAAATTGCTTGTCAAACCACTCATGTGTGGTGTGTCGAGGTGAACAACCAGGCAGATCACTGTAATACTCATCCAGAGGTAGTTGAATATAAGTTGAAGCAGACTATTAGCTTAAAGAAAAAAGACAGGTCGGGATCAAATCAGAATAGGAAAAGAAGGATACTGTTTCAAGGTAGCAGTCTTGGAAGGAGTGTAGGCCACCAGCCTCAGGAGAAATTAGGTCCACGGTACCAGGGCACAAGTTTTGTGAATACAAATGCTAGCCTAGCCAGGTGACAGAAAACTTAGGTCAACTAGGCAGGGACTTTCAGAAGGACGATCTGATTATTATTATAGTTGGGGGAGCAGGAAACAGCCTCGCTATGAATCCAAGATATACTATTAGGAGTGACCTGGATAAAATAGGAGCCTTAACTAGGCACACAATGGTGGGATTTGTGGAGGTCTTTCAGCGCTTTGATTGACCCTAGGTTAACACCTCTGTAAGTCATTTTAACACTGACCTTACAAAGTGTTGTGCCAGTTGATGCTACTGGTAGGTGGGGATACACTACACATGGCCTTCACTCAAGTAGGAAGGGGAAATATAAGTTAGATTCTCTATTAGCAGGTACAGTAAGGGGGCCACAGTCACACAAGGTATGATCCCTGTGGTTAATGGAGCCAGGCAGACAGGTTGTTGACGTTAAAGCCAAAGTCCAGAGAGACAACAATCATGAAAAATAGAATTAAAGAAGCTTCATGTACAGTAAATAGGGGTAAAGCTAAGGGTAGTATCAACTTACCTCATCAAAACATTGGGGGAATAAAAAATAAAGTAGATGATCTGTTAGTGTATTTAGATGATTTCAAAAATAAGAATGAGACTGATATACTTTGTCTGTCTGAACACCATGTAACCTTGTGGCTGGAAAGTGTCTGTATAAATGGATATAATTTAGCATCTTACACTTGCATATCTAGTATGGATAAAGGAGAATGGGGTAAGCAATAAAAAATTTAAGCTTTAAAAAACCTTGAATCATGTGTGCATTTCTTATGCAATTGACACATTCCACATCATAACAGTTACCATGAGATCGATCAATGTAACATGTAACTAAGTAACTAACTATCTGTATTGTATGGGGCCCTTGAGTGACTCAACCACTGAACAAACGGATAGATGTAACTACGCTCAAACTACCATGATCCTTTGCAAGTGCAGGGTGCTTATTTACTCACGCTCAGTCTTTCATAGCAACAGCAGCAGTAGTAACATACAATGAAGATGTTTATTATTCCACATCACAAATGCCCCAGATACAATTGTTTACTTTCTCAATAACAGTTCAACCATGGACTATGATACACAATTGTAGTAATGAGACTGTGAATTGTGACATTCTCATCACATTATTGTATTTGCATCTTAGATACTTACTCTGCTGTAATTAAGCTGTGGCATGCGCTAATATAATCCTGACATTAATTTCGAGCCAATAGAATTTTTTGGTTATAGATTTTGGCAAATAGATATGTAGAATAGCCCGAAGTCTTGGTTTGACTAAAAGGTGACAGTTTGAGGGTAAGTTGGTGAAATCAAAGAATGTGTTGTCATGAGAATAACTATACTTATTGTTAAGGTTACGCATGTTACCTTCGTAGAATCATTTATGTCTACTATTTTGATAATGGATGTATCGAATGCTTCAGTGAATCTCGCTAAATTATGAGTATTTAATCTATGAAAATCACTATGACATGACTATTCAAGCTGCATTTGTAAGGCATCAAATGCAGAATACAACATCGTAATCAAAACAAATTTCTCAAGAGGAAGAATATTTAACACTGCAGTGTACTGCCTCCAGTTACATATGATTTTAAAGTAAGTGTGTGCATAGGAAACATAACAGAGACGTTTGGATTAGAATGAATCTAAATTATTTTACAAATCCCCACACACAAATCTTAAAACTTTCTGAAAACATGCCCCTTATTACAAACTGCAAAATACATGAATATTTCTATATACATTACGTTCTGGAGTTACATTTCCGTTTAAGGTAAAAGTCATATTGAAGAACGCTGCCCCCTTTCATTCTTCGTAACTTAAGTACTATGCATCAAAATATTCACCCAAAACATATCCATGATCTAACATAAATTCTCTGAATTTACCTTGCAATTTGAGTTTTTACGACGAAAGGTTCGTCAAATATGGCAAAACGAGTTATGTATACCTCAAACATAAACATTACTTAACGCAACAGGTCAATTTGTTACCACAACCTTTATTTAACATTCACATTTGTTGACTTTGCTAACTCATAACCAAAAGGTATCACCTCCCAGCCTACCTCACAATTCGGTCTAGGTTGCACATCAGTCTGTCACTACAACCAAAACCTCAGTAGGGTGTCTAATATGCCATGCTGGCCCCTTTTAATTCACCAAAGTTTCCTTGAAATTGGGGAAACCTGATTTTGTTCATGTCACATTCAAATATCTTCCTTTCAGCAACAGCATTCATTTGGTGTTGCGTTCTTTTCGAATGAATTTTCGAATTGTATGTATTTATATTCTGCAGAAAAAGACACATTTCATAAATCTGAATGGCCTAAGCTGTTTTCTTAAACTGTGCTTTAATTAATTTGTACGAGCACATGGTAGAACTTTACTGCTGCCTGCTGCTCAGGGCAGTGATATCGATACCTCAGTGAGAAGTGATAAGCGGTTGCTACACTGCCACAAATATATTCCTTACATAGTTGCTACATTGCTGTGAATATATTTCTTACACATTTCTTAAATTCCTTCAGCTCTAGACTCGTAGCTAAGTGTAAAATTTATTACGTAACATAAAGCATATGAGTCTAAAGCTATTTAGAGTCCTACTATAAAGTAGGAGTATTTCTTTACGTTGTTAGAATGTTGTGTACTAGAGCTATGAACATCAGACTTTACAGTAACATTAGACAAGTTTTCCTTAATATATACGAGACACTGAAATACATATGAAAATTGTAAGGGATATTAACCCTAATAAATAAATCTGTGAGTTCTAGCTGATTGGACTGTTAGCTTTTTCTGAACTATAAAAAAGCATTTAGAATAGTAATTACTTCTCCAAAAGACTCTGCTGTATGTCAGATAAGAATCAATATTGGCATAATAGACAGAAAGCTTTTAACTTTCTTACCAACTGTAGCTTGTAATTTTCGGATTCATAAAGACACCCTTTCCTGCACCTGAAAAACTTAATTATTTTGCAATAGAGAATTAAGAAATTTTAGATGTATGTGTGTGTCCAAGGTGAATCTACAATTATAGGGAAATTTAATTCTTGGTGTTTTTATATGTTAATAGATGGGCCATTAGCTTTATATCAGCCAGAAAGTATATCTACTTTGAGATAGAAGCATTTATTACATCATTAAGAGGACTAGTAACACTTGAACCGTTACTGTCTGCATACAAATAACACTTTGAATAATCTTTTATAATATTGCGTGGTAACTAATTCATATACCTACTGATGCCAAAAAAAATCACAAACAAAGAAGGAGTAATGTGACATAAACGAATGTTAGTAGGCTCGATTCTAGATTTGAAAGATGATGTCTATTAAAATTTCTCGCCAGTCACATAAGAGTGGCTCTAGTTGTGCCACTAACACGATGCAAACCAGGTTTGCTTTAAATACACACAGTAACATTTGTGAGCATTAGTTACCTTTGAGAGTGGACTTCCTCAGTTAATGTCAGTCAAGAATGCCTTCAAGGCGACAAAGACGCCATTATCAATACAACACTGAATTTGAATGAGGTCGTGCGAGAGGGCTAGGAAAAGCTGGATACTCCTTCTCCAATACTGCAGAAAGACTTGGCACGAATAAAGCCACTGTACATAACTGCTGACGGTAGTGACAACGAGAAAGTAGAATCACAAGAAGATCAGGCTCCTTACGCCCATGTGGCACTACCAAGACGGAAAACCATTGTGTTTGGTGTATGGCTCTGGCACATTTAACTGCACCAGCAGCAGCAATTTGAGCAGCAACTTTCGCACAGTGGCACAACGAACTTTTACAAATGGGTTACTTCAAGGACAGCTCCGAGCCAGATGTCCTGTAGGGTGCTTTCCACTGCCCCCCAAACCACCACTTTTTGTGGCTTCTTTGGTGTCAAGAGAGAGCTCATTGGAGGGCAAGTTGGAACTCTGTTGTGTTTTTTTATGAAAGCTGGTTCTCCCTCAATGCCAGAGGTGGCTGTAAGTTTCAGCATTCCAGGAGGTGATTTGCAACAGGATAATGCTCGACCACATACCTCTGTTGCAACCCAACATGCTCTACAGAGTGCAGACATGTTGCCTTGGCCTGCTCAACAACCAGATCTGTCTCCACTCGAGCACATATGGGAAGTATCAGACGACAGCTGCAGCGTCTTTCACAAACAGCATTAACTGATCGTGAAATGAGCGACCAAGTGCAAAAGGCAAGGAATTCAGTCCCACAAACTGGCATCTGATACCTGCACAATATAATTGCCACACGTTTGCAAGCTTGCACTCAACATTCTGGCAGTTACACTGGTTATTAATGTACCTGTATTTCACCTTTGCAATGGCTTATCTCACTCTTACATTGACCTGTGATCTTGCAATGTTAATCACTTATGTATGCTACCTAGACAAACGTATTTCCGAAATTTCATTACTGTATATTTATTACCTTCTGATGTTGTATGTGTGTGTGTGTGTGTGTGTGTGTGTTTTTTTTTCTCGTCAGTGTGCTATGAAGAAAATTGGGTCCAAGATTGACCCTTGGGGAACAATGTAGTTGACAGGTAAGAAACTAGAGTACTGGATGCTGAATTGAATAGATTGACTTACTTTATTTAAATATGGTTGGATACCTTCCACAGCAGGGTCAAAATACCTACAGTTTTTGCTTTGAGCATCAGACTATTGTGGCACACAGTGTCAAGCACCATTAATAAATCAAACAACTTTGTACTTACAATGAATTTTCCTTCCTTTATTTAAAGATAATTACTTACACATGTCATAACAGCATCACATGTCGATAATTTTTTCCTAAACCCAAATTGTCTATTCAAAAGTAACTGCTTAAATTCTATGAAATAGATTATTTTAATTGCATTAGTTTTCAGTATCCCTAGATGAAATTGGTACAAAAGAATCTAGACTACCACTGCTAGCCAAATTATTGTCAACTTTTTGGTGACTTGGGATTATCTTTGCCAGTGCCTATTTCTCAGGGAAACAACCTACATCAAAGCAGTAGTTTACAATATGACAAAGAACCTCTGCTACATACTATAACTACCAAGTTTCAATATTCTAGAGTTAACATTGCATACAGTTAGTGAACCACTTTTGCTAAGAGAATGAATGACTAAGTGTACATCTTTTACACAAAAATGTTTAAAATGAATTAGATCTCATGTAGCATTCTGATTTTTATAGGCAATATTTAAATGATAGCGTAATTCATACTTACTAATGATTACAGTATTAAACAGACTAGCTACATCGTTTACAAAATAATTATTAATACTATTGCCACTAATCTTGTACCTAGAAACAAATTATTTGCTGCCTGATGCTAAATTCCCTTTCATAATTCACTACATTTCTTTTGGTTTATTAACAATATGTGCAACCAGTTGATAATTGCATTCTAATTTAACTTTCTTAATGTGCATTTTGGATTGATGTCGGTGTTTGTATCTTACTTTGGCTAGCAGACAACAGGAGTAATGTGCCAGGTCCATCACTTGATGTTTGTAGTACTGAGGATCCTTTACATATCAATGAATTTCATCTTTAGTGGTAAGCTGACGTTATTACTAACATGAAAAATTCAAGAAAGGTGTAGAACTGCTTTTAGTGTTCATTATTACCATAAAGCCACAAAACAATAAAGATCTACCAGACAATTAGAAAGACAGGTACACTGTAATCGCTAATGCTACACTGTGTCTTGTATTTGACATAAGGCTTGGAATTACTAGAAATGACTGCACCCACGTTTACATAGTCCCATGATGATAAAAAAGTTTCAATAATATTTTCATAACAATATTGTCTATACAGGTACCAACATTTTTATTAACTGGCCTGGTGATTACATTTCTTAGCATAATATTTGTCCCATAAATTTGTAGCGAATATTAAAGTCAGGCATTACATTATATCAACATTCATTCAAAATAATGTATTAAATAGGTAGTCAAACCTCTCAAAAAATTCCTGTTATTTTCTAATGTTCGTTCATGTAACTATAGATAAATGCTGCTTCATAGGGCACAGTGTAACAAACAGATACTTCAAAAATTTCCTCCATAGCTGACTCTAAATTTTGGTATCTTGATTAGTAACATACTTTCATACACCCCAAAGCAATACAGTTAACAGTGACAAACTTAACAACTTAACATGCAGATACAAGGTGGACAATCATGTTGCATTTCATGTGTAATGGCATATTCCATTATCGAACTTAATGCAACCTATACTGTGGTCGTTTAGCAGTGGTGTTAATATTTTTGTGTCAAATAATGTTATTTATTAAAAAAACGTTTTATTGCGATTCATCAATTCTTAGTTTATGGTGAAAACTGCAAAAACGAAGTATTTCAGAAACATATTTTAGTACCTCACCTTTGGATGGAGAAACCAATGAGGTAAAAATGAATGTAATGAACGTAAATGTGGAAGTTATCAATGCTGCTGTGAGTGAAAACAATGTGCAAGCTGAAGGTGATATTACATCACGAAGTGCCACCATCCACTAGTAAAAAACAGATCATAAGTGTAATGGATCAGCCTACAGCTGACGTTGCATTCTCGCCAGCATAAGCTTTTAGCGGACTAAATATGGAACAAATGAGCACAAAATATGTGATCTCCAGTCTTAGCTCTGGAGTGTCCACTCTAAAAACTAACATTACTATTAAAACTGATATGGTCATTTTCATAAATTAAATACAATCTGAAATTGCTTCAATGGCATCAGCTGAACTGACCACACAGTCAAGAAGCAACACAAAATATCATCACCCAAGTTTCATGACTCTCAGTGATTTCAGCTAATCTGCAGACACAATTTGATAACATTTCACTAAATGTAGGACACATATCAGAAGAAAACATAAATTTGAAACCATTTTTTTAGCAACATATATTAACTAACAATGTGATAATATCAAATTTTTGTAAAAATTTGTCTACGAATGTAGACTAGCTCGTGACAAAAAACTCCACACCCAGTGAAATGGTACAAACATTTCAAACCAAAATATAGCATTTCACCACAGAGCAAGCATGTATCCTAAAGCTACAATTTGTTGATTAGATGGATATCTTTAGCAGTAATTATTGCAAATGGATTGACAACAAAGACAAACACATTGATAAGTGTATTAGTGAAAACTTACTGCAAATGTGCAACAGTTGGTTAGCAGATACTTTGAAAACAATGAGGCTGCAAAACCTGGACAGATTTGAGAATTGAAACTTCATAAGGAAAGCTTTGACAAATATCTCTCGGTTTGGCAACAAAATGTATCTTCCCAGTTGTCCTTTTTAGAAAGGAATTTAAAAAATAAAAGAAGTTGTGACACATTCCTCATGCACTGTTGCACCCATGCCTGAAAACTCTGGTCGCGTACAGTCAGTGCGAAATTATGGCAACGAAAATATGTATGATGCCTAGTTCTTCACGAAAGACCTGTTGTATAATCTGAAGTGCACTACCTCACTTGTCGACTGTACTAGTTAATGAGTGTTTATTCCAACACTATCAGTTTCAGGCATATATCCCAGAAAAAACACTGTCCAAAGTGTTGTATTCATAAACTCATTCAAAACAGTTTTTCCCAGGACGTGGACCACTCGACAAAAGATCCATTTCCTTACACAGTACATAAAATCTAAGGCTGCAGTGTGGGCAAACGATACAACAGATAAATTTATTGACTACGAACAGTTTGAATGTGCTGTCCTGAAGAAATTTTGGTCAAGATCGGTTCAGGAGAGACTGAGAAAATTTTTCAAACCAGTGTCAAGGCAGTTTCAGACTACCCTGATAAGTACCTCAATACAATGCACCATTGGGACGATTCTGGCTTAAAGCGCCATGTATTTCGGGTACTGAAAACAAAATTACTGGTTGAAACACGCGAAAAATTTATTCAAGTTTCAAGGCAACATAGATTACTTTATGTCTGTACTCGATTCATTGTATTTAATCCAGGAAGGCCTGTGCGGTCCGCAACGTTACATTGGTACAGGTTGGGGCAAATAAAAGTGGCCTGGACAAGTGGACATGAGTTGACTGAAAGTATGCAAATAACCACACCCCATCACGCACACACCACATGCATGCCCACCATGTGATCCACACTGGTTCAGAGCATGGTGTGGACTATGTCAGTGTGAGTAGAGAAGTGCAAAGTGGACGAAGGTACTCACAGTGGAGCAGTGGGTGCTCATTATAGAAAGTTATGTGACAACAAAGTCGTGGAAACGGTGTGCCCAGTTGTTTGCTGTGAAGTTTAATGGTTCAAAGTGCGAGCAAAGAGTGCTATGCGATGCTTAGTCCGAAAATGGCGTCAGGTAAAATCTATTCTGAACAAGTCAAAAAAATTTTGAAAGGTGAAGCCAAACCAGAAATTATGGTTGCAGTTCATCAGAAAATATTCGAGAATCCTAGCAATCAACGTGATGCCTATAGCAAGAGAGCGGTATATCACGTCGATCATGCGGACAAGTACTCCACCTCGACCAGCACATGCCTCCCTACTGAGTGTCTGCTGTTCATGCATCAAAACCAGCAGATGCCACTTAGCACCTCCTGTTTTGTTAGTGGGTGTTAGCTGAGATAACAATGAATGGCTAGGACATAGATCTGTTCCTTTTGTCTGATGAAGCCTGGTTTCATCTGATTGGTTATGTAAACTCACAGAAACGCAGGTTTTTGCCAGCAAAGACTCCACATGACTTCGACAAAACACCATTGCATGTTCAGAAGGTTGGGTTGTGGTTCGCAGAACCTGCACGCCGCATTATTCATTCCATCTTCTTTCATCAGACGCTGACTTCCGTGCATTACATTGACAAAATTTTGAAACCATTTGTGGCAGCATTAATGGAGGTGGAGGAGGAAAAGATGTACACTTACTTTTAACAGGACAGAGCACCTGCCCATATGTCGCTGACTGTAAAGTATTCAGAATGTAATGTTGCAAGGAATACAAGTAATAACCAAGAACTTGATTGATTCCTATTGTCATTAATATTCCATGTTTCCTTATTAACTGCTTCCATTCAGACTTATTTGTAAACCAAGATTCTTTATTTGTAAAACACTAGAATGTTTCTTCCAGTATGTTTTCCTCGCGGACTTTGACGTAAAAAAGTAGTTTCTTGTAAGAAGCTCTTCTTGGAAATTGTGTTATGTCAGTTGGTATGTAGTGTTAGCTGTTTTCGAGGCAGTGGTAGGATACTTTCGTAACTTTTTTTTCTTAGTGCTATAGATAACAACAAAAATCTGCAACTGAAAAATTACATCTTAGCCCTTTCGTTACTGCTGGTTTACAGCCAGATCACATGTGCAGAAAGCACTCACTTGTCTCTGATGTCGACGATGGGAGAATGCATGTGCAAGTTTTCGTTGTATGTTGAAACACTGTTTAATTTCCGATATTAGCACACGACAACACTGTTCCTTCCACCAACATCGAAGTCAATAAAATCTTCCTTAGGAACCTAGATGTTTATGTCCCTTCCCATTCCGTTGACAGCCTGTGTGAAGAGCAGCATATGAATTTTGTTGTGGATTGTCTGGCATCCCCTTCCATATCATTACGTGCAAATCGACCTTTGGCTGTAATATCGTGTCACAGTGAAGTGCAAAGTGAAGTGCTTTTACCATCATATTTGTGAAAATATGTGTTATATTTACGTGTGCTTCGCAACACCTCATCAGAATACTGAGAAAAAAGGGCTTGACACACAAAAACATGCCAAGCTACTTGTAATAAATAATACACAAGTGGTCCTTGAAAAGGCATGCAAACTGAGTGTAAAGAACTAATAAAACAGAAACCCACTGATGATGGCACAGAGGTGTTGAAACATATTTGGGAACTGGCGGATCTTACATCCAAAAATTTTAACCGCAAATACGGTAAACACAAGGAGCTGCAAAGCCAAATGATGATAATTCAGCCTGTTTACCCAAGGCTTCCAAAACCGAATTTCGTAAACTTATTTCCCAATCCCGCTTCTGGGTGGTCATATAAACACTTCAAAATCGATTCTGGAAATCCGCTTCTAGTTGCCGGTTTTCCAATTCCGCAATCGATTTTCGCTTCCATGTAAATGCAATCGGTTTTGAAAAGGGCTTTGGCTGTCAGGTTTCGTCTTGTTTTTAAAAATTTCAGCTAATATGGACGGAGAGGCTTTTTGTACAGTGAATGCTACGTAGAAATATTAGACTGTATCTGTTTGCAACACTTCTTATTGAAGAGGTACAGCGATTGTGCTGACTTTATCATAAACTTTAACAGCTATTCTCCGGAAGCCATATTTAACTCGGCTAGCAAAACTGCTCAGACCTTAACATGTAAACACAACTGAGAGGACCGGTTTTCGACATTCGGAAGATGTGTCGCATGGAAACGTAAGGCCCGTCCCACACAACGATCTGTCTGCGCACATCACATCTGCGCAGACAGATCGTTGCGTATGGACTGAAGATTTGCACCAACCTGAGGTGTGTGCAAACCTAGAAGTTGGAGTTGGAAGTTTGAGCGAAACTTCTCAAATCTGTGGATTCAAACCACTTCTGCGCAGACAAGTTGGAGCGTGTGGACAGGAGATCGCCGCAAATCTGGCGCGAAACAGCTGCTTGCTCAGTCTAGTGTTTGTATTTGTGCACACAGGGCATTAAAATGACTGATACTCGTCAGTGTACTCGAGAGTTTGTTAGTGAATTCATTGAAATATATAGAAACCACCTATTTTTGTGGAAGATTGAAAGTAAAGAATATAGTGACCGAGACAAAAAGACAGCACCATACAATGCTCTAATTGAAAAATTGCGGGCAGTTGACGCCTCGGCAAACAGAATTAAAAAAAAAAAATTCGTTGCGAACTGTTTACCGAAAACAGTTATCCAGAGTTCGGAAATCTAGAAGATCTGATGTAGGAGTAGATCAAGTATACCAGCCAACATTATGGTATTTTGATCTGCTTGGCTTTCTTAAGGTTCGCCCTGCAAATCTCGCAGTAAATTTACGTGAGAAAACTGCTTTCGCTTTAGCAGCCACTGTCTACATCATTTTGACCGCTTTCTCTGTTTCCTGCGGTTGGTCTGAATGTTTTTTTGCAACACAAGTTGCGAACACAGACCACAACAGAACTTCCTCCATTTCTATATTTCAAAATAACTGAATTAAATTTTTGACGTTTGCGGGGATCGTAGTCGCTTGCCACTGATATTTATTTTCTACACCGACAGATAGCGGGCGAGTGGTAGATTGGGGTTTGTGTCGTGTGAACACACCACATTTGCAGCGATCTTTTGCATGTACAGACATCTGCGCCGATAGATCGTTGTGTGTGGATCGGGCTGTAGTGGTTAAGGTCTTCGGCAAAGTGTCTACGTAGGATCTCACAGATGTTCTGCCCGAGTGTGTGCTTTGGTTCGCGCCATCAACAAAACGAGGGTTCTGATTGGCTGTACCCCTCCTACTACAGGAAGCCAAGTGTTAAAGGAAGTGGACCAAAAGTTGTCTGTACTCTTTCTCATGTGAAACGTGGTTGTTCAGCGCTGGTCAATTTTTGGAACGAATTGATTATCTCGACCAGGTGATCTATTAACTGCAGAAATGGTATGTATATTTCATATATCTAGTTACTGTAATTTAAATCCTCGGTATCTGATAATTTGTGATTAATTATGTACCACGTGGTTTTAACAGGCCTTCAATAAGGACCCGGACAAGCCAGGAGCGGAAGCCCCAACAATTCATCGTATCAGAATAACTCTCACGTCAAGGAATGTAAGAAGTTTAGAGAAAGGTATACTAAAAATTCACTTTAAAGTCGTCAGTTCTAGCTTGATTTTCATGTTATTGTGTGTCGCTCAAGAATTCTATCAAACTCATAATTGCTGCTAGTTTATTCCTTGTTACCGCATTCGTGCATAAGCATTTATCCAACATACATTTTCTAATGTGGCCAGCACGGAACTTAATAATTATTATCTTTAGCACTGCTAATTAGTAATTAATTTGAGTTCGTAAAGGTTATGCGTTCTGTGAAACAGGCGTGTATCTAAGGACGCTTAACGCATGCAACCAAAGTGATCACGATTTTTGTTTTACACAAAGTACTATAAAGGCTGTCGTATTGGTACGGTTAATGTGAAGTTCCTAGTTAATTTTAGAAATATAAACTTTGGTATTGTGGTTTCACTTCAGTTGCATTGAAAAGGAATTGCACTTCATAAGTCGTGTTCAGTTGGTTCTGTGGGGAAAGCTCTCTGGGATATCGTAAGCATAATCTTCCGTATCGTAATTTAGTTGATTAAATGTTTCGTTTAGTCCATCACCTTGCTTTTTACATCAGCTAGTTAGCTTGTCAGGCACTCTTAGGATTTCTTGGTTGCATAGGATTATTATTGTAGCCTGCAGCCATAAGAGGTAGCTTGTACTTGCATTTAAAGCTTGTAGAGTCAGTCTATATTGTAAGTTTTGACTGTATTGTATGATGCTATCATAAAAATCTTAATGATAATGGCTGATTATCTAAGGAACCTCTGATTAATGCGCATCTTTCTTCTCTTATATTGTAGTCTATGCTGCTTATTAATTTTATCCCATCTTTTCAGTTTGCAGTGACCTAATATTTGGGGCTAAGAAGCAGAAGCTACGTGTGAAGGGTCCTGTTCGAATGCCCACTAAGATATTGAGAATTACTACTCGTAAGACCCCCTGTGGAGAAGGGTCAAAGACTTGGGACAGATTTCAAATGAGGATTCACAAAAGAGTAATTGATCTCTTTAGTCCTTCGGAAGTTGTCAAACAGATTGTATCCTTTATCAAGTTTAAAATTCATATATATGATGTAAGGTTGCATTTTAAGATAAAGTGATTTATCTTGCTATGATGTGATATCTTAGGACACCTTATGAGATTCATGATTACATTAGAACCTCTGAGCAAGATGACACTTGAATTTTAGTAGTTAATGATACAGGCTTCATAATTGAGCAGAAATAATCACTTGTTGATAATACAACACACACAAACTAATCTTTCAAAGCCACTGGCCCTCTTTCTGGCATAAGTTAATGGTAAGGAAGAGAGGTGAAGGAAAAGGACAGGAGAGGACTAGGAAAAGGGAAGTAATTCCGGAAAGTTGCCCGGAACCCTTGGTCAGAGGAGACTATTGGATGGCATGAGAAGGAAATGTCGTTTCCTGGTCTTCCCTTCTCATCCCGACTGTTAGGTTTCGCATGACCAGGGCTCCTGGGTGCCTTTTTTGAACTGTGGCACTTTTTTAAAACCTCTCAAGCCCTTTTTCTTCATCCATCTTCCTTACCCTTCATTTTGTCTGCCAGGAGTCACTGGCTCAAAGAGCTTGTAAAAGTTACTTTTTTGTGTTCTGCTGCTGCTTGGTGAGTAGATTCCTCTAGACTTCATAATATATTTATACTGCAGAACTGGGTTTTATCTTTAGTTCAGCCTTGAGATTACCATTAGTGGTAACACAGTGACATGCAACAGTTTTTATGGCATTTGTGATTGTGAATTCACAAAGTTGGAATTGAGTACTATCTATGTCTGATGAGAAATGTTGTTAAAAAAAATATGCAAGGGGTCTATAACTCCGACTGAAGAACTGGTAGGTCTATATGGGGGAATTGCAGACATTCTTGTGGAACTGTTGGAGCTTGTAGAAAGAGTATAGAATGTCTGTACTGCACCACATTGTTTACTGGTGAGGAAAGTGCCCTGTGTAATTGTGCAGTGTGGGCATCAGTCTGATACTTGGCTGTCTCATTGTTCCTAATGGTGTGGTAAGTGGGTCTGTGTTCAGTTATGGCTGCAGAACTGTCCTTAAGAGTGGTACTACTATTGAATGCAGATAGTATGTTGATTATATAGCATGCACTGAGGCAATCGGAAGGACATTGCTTGAATCTTGTTGAACTAGTAAATGTGTGGTGTTTGAATTAAGTTCTTGTGGCAGTGTATGAATGTAGACAGCAAACACTTATTGTGTGCATAAATTAACTTTCTCAGTGTTAGCACTATAAGTAGTTGCAAATTCGTTGTACATGTTATTACCTTCCAACCTAATGTAGGTATTAGGCGATGTCACAGTGCAGCATGTTAAAACTGAGTTTAAAAGTGTGAAGGGGGCTTCCATATTGTGGTGTAACCAAACAGAATTTTCATTTCCGAACAGTTAACTCGGTTAAGGTTAAAACGTGAAGCGATGTGGAATGTTGGTGGCAATTCATATTCACATAAATAAATTTTGAAATGTTTCATCCTGCTAACATTTACAGATCTTTCGTAAAGTTCAGTACACATAGTTGCATTGCCCCTTAAACTATTTCAAGAACCTCCTAACATGGATTTCCAGTTTAGTTTCATCCTGTCCTTCCTGCCTTTGATGGCCTGGATAGTTCTGTAGAATTTTTTCAGATTACTATCTTTTGACTGTGGAGGGAGCTGTGGTTTGTGGGGGTAACCTTTTTGTCTGTTTTCTTTATATTTGTCTGCTGATTGCTGTGAGAAAATGCTTTTAGTTTTAGTATTTAATTTTTATGTAATGTAAGAATTTGTATTTATAAGTTCCTTAATGGTTTTGTAGACATCAATCAGCATAGAGCCTGGTGTGGAAGTTGAAGTTACTATAGCTGATGAAGGAAAGGATTAATTGTACCTGTTCAAATGTGAAACTTTAATAAAGAATTTAAAAGGAAGTTTGTTTCTGTGTCAATTTTCTGAGCAATGTAAGATTTGCCTATTCCTCAAATGGGAGAATTTTGAAATCCAAAACTGGACGTCTCAAATTGGTGGTGCTTATTTTTATTGGGAGCTATATGTATTGGATATAAGAGTGCAGCCATAAAACAGAACAGAATATAAAATATACTTGGCGAATGTCTGAATATTCATAGATTTTGGGCTTAGTTGAAAGATGGCAGTTTATTAAATTTTGTCATTCCAATCTTAATGTGGAGTCTGATAGTGCAGGACTTCCAAATTAATTTTTTGGGTGTAATTCTTCCAGAGCATTTAACGAAGTGTTATGGTTGGTTCAATTCTTAGTAGTCTTTATTTTCCCAGATATGAGGAGAAAATTGTACTTGAACTGTTGAAGACAATTGTAAACGGTATTAACTTTTTGAGTTTGAATTTGTAAGTTGTAACAGTGGCTGCTCTGTGAGTGCAAATGTTCCAGTAGCTATAAAGTTATTACATGACGTTGTGTACAATGACAAAAGCCAGTGCTGTTTCAATATAATTGGATTGCAGTCACTCGATCTAAAACTTTGTGTGATTTCTCAGTGCAAATGCTTGTGTGGCAGAGCTGTTTTCCCAAACTAGCTTGCAGCGAATAAAGTAAAAGGCTTGGTATGTTCAGGATTGAAGTGAGTGAAGCATTAAGCATAGATTTAGGAGTAAACTTATCTTGCAAATAATCAGTGGATTACATGCAGATTAGGTCAAATTCCTTTGTGTTATATATTGGCCTGACATTATGCATGCTAAACTGGTAAAAGGTAAGGTCAACAGAAGTTTTGTTACAGTATGGAGTATAAGGCCTTTTGCTAAAAATTTCTTGCAAATTAGAGATGATAGGTTGCCGGGAGAACTTTGTCCACACACACACAAACACACTGCCTGTGTTTTTAAATCTGCACATCCAACAGAAATTTGTTCCACATTAATACAAAATGTCAGTTGCTTTTCCTTGTTTGAACATAGATTAAACTATCATTTTCATTTCATGTTGTGTGTAAGTTCAAATTCAATGTGCCACAATAAATCAGGACTAGTGTCAGCTTGTACGGATTGTGAATCTGTTGGCTGAAGTGCAAGCTTGAAGTTGCCTAAGGTAGGACAGGCAGATAAGATATTTGGCTTTGTGTAGTACACTAAGAATGTTTGGTTTTAAATGAAGTCAAATTTTTAAAAGATAATGGAAGAATAGCCAAAAAATATTAGGAAGTGCTCTGAAAATAGTTTTAGCCACGTAAGATATAATTATTGTGATATGCTGCAGGACAGGCCTAGTGGTTTCCACTCATGGTGGTGCATGCCTGCACCCAAGCAGCACAGTGGGCTTACATTGCTATTTAATTTGGAAGTGTGAGGGATGACTTACTAAATTCTTGTCGGGTGGAAGACTGGCATTGATGGGATTACAATTAAGAACTATTACTGTTCAGTTTTATTAAGTTTTTATTTTTATTCTGGAAGGTTTGTAAATTACTCAAATCATGGTGGTGACATGAACACATTCAAATATTAAACAATAGCCACTGTCACATGATACTGTTTATATACATTGATACTTTATGGTGATATACACGCAATAACATCATTTAACTTTATATTGTTGGAACATTTTAGAATACACCAAGAAGAAAAAGTTGGTGTGTACAAGTTGCACAAATGAGTGAACCTCGTGCCTGATGTAGTGTGGCCACACTACCAGGTCAGTTATATGTAGGTGGGGCTATTTCTTCAGAGAATTTGAGTCTAAATTTTGGAACTGAACATGATAAAACTTTCAGCTGGATGTCAAATTGTGGGTCTCGGGTCCAGCTGAAAGTGATTACATGGTATCCAAAAGGGAAAATGCAAAAATCTTGATTTGAGGCATACTAAATTTGTAACTTATTTCAAAACTTCAGGCATTGTTTGTTACTGAACTGTAGTTGGTTGCATGTTTCACCAGTCCCAAGTCTGGAAGTTGCTATGTTCTGAAAATGAAGTTGGTTTTTTTCCTTAGATTGATGAGACACAGGACTGATCAGTTAATGTAACGCCCAAACACATTGACACGAGGCTGCAGTAGTCACAGAACTTTGCACCTAATGGAATGTGCCCAGCCATGGCCAAACTGCTGGGCCAACTATGTTAAAATGTTAAGAAATCCCATTAAATATTTTACTCCAGCTTTGCTTAATATGACCCTTGTGGGCCAATGAAAAGAAGTCTAAGGTGTCTGCAGGTGTAAAGTCTGTAATGTGTGAACACAGGATGCTGACTGCTTCAGGTAACTTATGAGAATTGAGGACCACTTGTATACAAATGGTAAATTATAAACAAGAAAGAAAACTGTTGCATATGTTAAAGTTATCAGTACACAGTACACCTGGTGAATATGGGCTGAACCGTTCGTTGCAGAATGTGACTGCCTTCACTTGCTGCAGTTTCACACATTGCACGAGTTTCAGGACTCGAGTAACACTCCTGGAACCATGTCCATTATAATTTTCTGGGCTGTTATGCCGTGGTCGATTGATGAATTCTGTGTCAATTCCCAACGTTCTGTCCCCGTCTGCGGAGGACATCTTCAAGGGGGTCTGTAGCTCGATGGAAGGCCCAACACACCCACTGGCTCGCTACTGCTGCCGCTAAGTTCCATGTCCGCGAGCTCCCACGCCGAGGCATGTCGCATGTTTCGAAAATTTCAGTGCAATTGTCCACTGCCGTTGCTCGCCGTTGCCATCACTCTGTGGTAGATGGGTGGTACACATCTTCAACACCAGCATCCATATGCAGTTTAATTTCACGCCCTCCTCCTTTCAATTGAAATTATTAGGGTGTTTGGCGATTTCGATTGCCTCCCTGTAGAGCCTTTCGTAATATCTGCTTGTGGCCACTAGTACTTGCGTCTCCTCGAAACAAATATGTTGGTTACCTGGCTGGAAAGCATGCTCTGCAACAGCTGATCGTTCCGTTTCTGCTCTTCTAAAATTGCCCTTGTGCTCTTCCAAATGTTTTGAAAGTTACTTTAGTGGTACCCACATAAACATGTCCACAGCTGCATGGGATCCTATACACTCCAGCTTTTTCCAATGGTTTGCAAGCGTCCTTGGCAGGCTTAAGGTATTCCTGTATTTTTCTGGTAGGCTTGTAAATCGTGCTAATATTCCATGTCTTCAAGATCCTCCCTATTCTTTCCGTTACATTTTTAACATGCAGCAGGAAAACCTTAGATTTTGCAGTAGCCTGTACATCACTGTTTTCTGCGTGGCTGTCTCAATGCACGTTTTATTTCAGCGGACGAATATCCATTCTTCATTAGTGCATTGTGGAGATGTTCCATCTCGGCGTCGAGCAACTCAGGTTCACAAATATTTCTAGCTCTGTCTGCTAACGTCTTGATAACACCCCGCTTCTGTTGTGGATGGTGGTTAGAATCCCGGTGCAAATAACGGTGCGTGTGCGTGGGTTTGCGGCATACTGAGTGGCCCAGACTACTATTTTCGTTTCTAAAAACAAGCACATTGAGGAAATGTAATTTGACATCTACCTCCTCCTCCATTGTAAACTGAATTCTCAAATTTATGCTACTCAGATGTTCGTGGAACCGGCTTAGTTCCTCCCTGCCTGTCCCCACAGCACAAACATGTCATCCACGTATCGGAACCATACATTTGGTTTTTTGCTGGCAGTACCTGCCTGTTCTTCGAGTTTCTCAATAAAGTAGTTTTCAATTACGGGACTTGGAGGGGGGGGGGGGGGCTTCCCATAGTCAAGCCATCCGTTTGTTCATAAAACTGTTCATTCCGCTTGAATTATGTTGTCGTCAAACAGTTCTGAAATATTGGCAGGAAAAATTCGATCCAGCTGTTCCAATATATCATTAAGTGGAACCATGGTAAACAGCAATACCACATCGAAGCTGACCAATGTCCTCCGGCTGGACCACTATGCCAATCAATCTGCTGATGAAATGTGTCGAATTCTTTACAGAAGAGCCCGAAACGGCCCACATGTGGTTTCAACAGCGTAGTCAAAAACTTGGCTAATGAGTAGGTGGGCGAACCAATGGCACTTAGTATCGGTCTTAACGTCACATTTTCTGTATGAATTTTGGGCAATCCATAAAGCCTTGGTGGTAGGAGGGTGTGAAATTAAATGGTATATGGATGCCGGTGTTGAAGAAGTGTACCACCCGTCCACCACTGGGTGATGGCAACGGCGATCGACGGCAGCGGACAATTGCACTGACATTTTCAAAACGTGACGTCACGCCATGGCGCAGGAGTGTGCAGACATGGAATTTAGCGGCAGTCAGTAGTGAGCCAGTGGGTGTGTTGGACCTTCCATCAAGCTACAGATCCCCTTGAAGATGTCCTCCGCAGACGGGGACGAAACGTTGGGAATTGACACAAAATTCACCAACCGACCACGGCATAACAGCCCGGATAATTATAATGGACATGACATTTCTGGTCGTGAAAGTCTATTTTAGTACTCCTGGAATCCTTTCAACAATTGTCATCTTTTACCTTGTGTAACTGCCTGGTAGTGGCCTTTATTTCCACATAATGGACCATGACATTGCACCTCATTTCATTTATATTAGTGTCAGCACCGTCATGTAGTACAAAATAATTCACTGAACTGCTAGAAATCTACAGCAAGAACTATAATAAGCCACAACTATGACCAACATTAGACTGAAAATACACTGTCAATCCAAGGTCTCATTTATAGACAATGTTCATCCAGTGTTAACAACGCTGCATGTGACTGTTGCGGACATGCTATCCAAAGGTATACTGTATTGGAATTCTGCGTGAGGCAGCCTCGTGCACCTAGGTGCATCTACAATCTCTAAACATGCAAAAATGGATATGTTGTGTGTCTTTAAAACTGGTAATGAGACCATTCCTAGAAAACATGTCAATGACATAGTTAAGAACACTGTTTGCCATTTCTACTGTTGTATGTATGTATGTATTTAAAAAGAAAGATGATGAGACTTACCAAACAAAAGCGCTGGCAGGTTGATACACACAAAATTCTAGCTTTCGCAACCAACGGTTGCCTCGTCAGGAAAGAGGGAAGGAGAGGGAAAGACTCTCCTTCCCTCTTTCCTGACGAGGCAACCGTTGGTTGCGAAAGCTAGAATTTTGTGTGTGTGTTTGTGTTTGTTTGTGTGTCTATCGACCTGCCAGCACTTTTGTTTGGTAAGTCTCATCATCTTTCTTTTTAAATATATTTTTCCCACGTGGAATGTTTCCCTCTATTATATTCATATATGTATGTATGTATGTATGTATGTATGCATGCTTGGTTTGATTACAATACTAGTGTTATCTGCAAAAAGAACTAATTATGCTTGTTGTATATTATATAGAAGATTGCATGAGGAACAATGATGGACCTAAGATTGAGTCTTGGAAATCCCATATTTGATGTCTTCCCTGTCAGATCAATATCCCCTGATTGCATTGGTTGAACTACTAAGTACAACTCTCTCTCTCTCTCTCTCTCTCTCTCTCTCTCTCTCTCTCTCTCTCTCTCTCCCCCCCTCCCTCCCCATTGGTTGGCAGTACCATCAGTTACATAAAAACCTATTTGTTTAGGAAGACATTGTGATGCACACAGCCTTAGGTAGGTCACAGAAAATGCATAATGGCTCTGTTATTTAATTCTTGTAAAATTTGGTGAGTGTTTGCGAAAATGGCATTCTCGGTAGAGCAACTCCTCTTTAAATCTAAACTGTGGTTTACTGAAGATAGAATTGTTTCTCAGATGGAAACAATTCTAGAATACATCACCATTTCAAATATTTTGGAAAATGTCAGTAGTGAAACCAGTTGATAGTTATTGACATTTCTCCTATCACCTTTCTTATTGAGTAGCTGGTAATAACATATTTCAATCTCTTAGGAAAATTGCTACGGGAATGCAGTGCAGTGACATAAGTGTTTCACTGCTCAATGCACATCACTGCTGTTGAGTGAGGGAACGTATGGATAACAGGAGGAGGTGGGAATCGATATGGGATGTGTGTTCTAGTGAAGCAAGGAAAAGGCGTGAGGATCAGTTTCCCATAACACAAGCAATTTACTAGGTCAGACAAGCTACTACACTCTATTTAAACAAAAATGTATGAAGAGAAAAATATCTGTGCACAAATTTGAGACATTGTTTGCATAGCTAAGGTACTTAGTTCATTGGCTCGAGCACAGAAAAAGAAACGTTTAATTCATAGGTAGAAGTTTGCCACTCATAGAGGTCATGGGAAACAGTGAATAAAAATAAAAGAAGTACAGTGACTGGGCACCATCGCTTGTTAAGGAAGGTTCAGAACCATGTGAGAATTAAATGGCATGGTCCATGTGGATGCTTGGCACTGCACATGGAATTAAGAGCCTTCATAATTGGAAGGTGGGCTCTCCAAAGCAACAGGAATGATAGAGGATGTGGCGTGCAAACAAAAACTGTGGGAATGCAACAGGTCCTGCTTGGAAAGCTGTGGCCCTCACTGAATGTACTTTACCATATAACTAGTCTGGACTAGTTGAATGTTCATTCAATAAAACATGAAAAAAATTAAGAACTGCTATACACAAAAATTTTTTGATACTAGTACTGACGGGAACTCTATAATTGATATACTGGAACACTACTTTAAAGAGGTCATTCCTCTGGATAACACTGTCTGATGCTGCCAATAGTGTTCTGGCAATGGTTGTGCAGTATTGTGGATTGATTTCATATTTCAAAAAGGCAGATCCAAATGTAGTTCGCAAGTGCTGTATAGTGCACCTACAGCATTTGGTTGCAAAAATTCTTATTGGTTGCCGTCACTGCTCACTGCAATATTTGGTAACAGCAGTTAACAAGATCAGAAGTAATACTCTAAATTTATTTATTGCCAAATTATAGACCTGTTACCTGATCTTTTAAAACAGGTCGTACATCTTACAATCTTCGTTTTTCATCTTTTTACAGTTTTCTTTTGTTTTATCTACAACATTTACAAAGAATGATACTTTTCAAAATAACAATAATTTAAGGTTGAAATATAAATAATTTTTTTTGTTTAAGAATAATATAAAAAGAAGATAGGATAGAGGAGAGATTTGTTAGTACCATCACCGAATGTGACTGACGGTGAATACCTCGGAATGGTTTCTTCGAGCCGTTGCACCTATGTATTAACTACTGTAGGTGCCCATCCATGTACAGTATTTGGTGTTTTCTTGGCTAGATCGCCAGCACTTTTGCGTATTTAGTGTCACATCTCAGCTTCCTGCTCCTGTTCCTCCTCATTGTCACTATTTCCGCTGTCACTGTGGGTATTGCTGTCAGTCCTCTGGAGATTGTTGTTACGCTGCACATAGGCATGTCTGTAATGTTGTGTCCGCATGTACTATTCATGTGTTGTTTTTGAAATACTGTTTGTCAGTGCGTTTAATTGTGCGCATTGTTTATATATCTATGTCTGTATCTGTGTAGCTTAAGTGTAGTGTATGTCTATTGTTCGCGTATTGCCCGCAGAAAGAGACAGTGTCTTCTGGGGAACCTTCTTCCCTGCATGTGCATGTAGGTGTCTGCCACAGACTCACACGATTTAAGTGCGTGGGGTAAGGTCCATGTCCGGTTAAGAAATGTACCATACAGCGGCAGGGATCGATATGTCTTCATTCTCAACCGCTCCCTTATGTCAGGGAGGAAGTCGTGCAGTTTACGTCCCTTATCACTTACATCCCACTCACGTTGCCATGTATCCAAACACCAACTTTTAAGGTGACGTATTGTCTCTCTTGGCACACCGGTTATTGTGTGTACCTTATCTAGTCTCCCCACCTTTAACCAGTACCTTGCAGCTCTGTATTTGATCGTGATATCTATGGGGCATATTCCGAGCACCACACACATTGTATCCGCTGAGGTGGTACCGTAGGCTCCAGATAGCCTAAGTAGGACACTTCTCTGCCCTCGTCTGACGGATGCTTTGTTGGTGACCACGTTCAGTCTATGTGCCCATGTGCTAGCTGTGAAGCTGAGTACTGATTCGAAGAGTGCACAGTGGTATGTACGTATGACTGGTAGAGGTAGTCTGTACTGTTTTGAATTTAGCCTCACTAGTTTGTGTAGTATTTTTTCTGCTTTGTCTGTTGTTAGCCTTATGTGTTCGTGGAAATTCAATTTTTCATCTGTGTGTACCCCAAGATAGCGCGTAATGTGTGCTCGTTTGATGTTTGTGTCACCAATTTCAACCAAAGGATTCCTTCGGAGTGATCCTTTCAGTAAAGTGTATGTGGTTTTGTTTTCGGCTATCCTGAGTTTGTTGTTGTGACACCACTGAGTAATTGTTTGTAGTATTTCTCTTCTAACTGGGCTCTGTTGTTTGCAGTGACTACAACTAATAGGTCATCTGCGTAGGCGACAATTCCGTCTGACCTGTCAACCCCTTTCAGAAGTTGTAGCAGGGGTTCGATTGTTATGTCCCAGAAGACGGGGCCGCAGATCGACCCTTGAGGACAGCCTTTGGTAATTCTTTTAATTACTTTCTGGCTGTCTATCTGCCATTCGACTACTTGGTCTTTACAGTAGTCTAGAAAACTGTTGTACAGTGACTGTGGTACCTCCAGATGTCTTAGCCTCTGAATCAGTGCGGGCCACCAGAGATTATCGAATGCTCCGGCAATGTCAATCATTATTGCCATGGCGTATTTCTGTTTTGTGGTGAGAACTATGTGCAGGGCCTGGTTGATGGCATCATATGAAGCCGAACTGGTGTTGGCCCATACCTTTGAGAGCTCTGTGTGTTTGCAGGTGCTTACACAGTAGCTTCTCCTGAATCTTTGCTAGGGTGTTTATTAGGCATATTGGCCTGTAAGTCTTTGGATGTGAAGGATCCCTGTCCGCTGATTTCTTAATAATGACTGCTTTGGAGGTTTTCCATACTGTAGGTACCCTGCCCAGCCGTGAGGCATCGTTCAGTAACATTGTTAGGAACGGGGTCATCTGCAGTGCTAGTTTTTTCAGTGTTTCTGAGTGGATACCATCTGGTCCAGGTGTTTTTTTGTTTTTGAGCTCTTGAGATTGCTAGTGCAACCTCTTCTTGCGCAAAAGGACAGGTGACAGTTGCAGTGGTGTATGGTATGTGTAGGTTTTCTCTTAGTGTTGCATGATATTATGTGTCTGTATCGATAATGTCGTCAGGGAGCTGTTTATACAGCAAAAACTCCGCTGTATTCCTCCATTCCCTCGTCATCGTGCCGTCATCCTGCTTTAGCGTTCCCAGAACTAGTGGGGTTTTTATCTTCGCTGTCAGTATTTTGTATGGTTCCCCCACATATTTTGCTCTGTTTGTGTTGTTATAAATAGCTTCCATTGTTGTCTACACGTGTTGTATAGGGTCTGTCTATATAAGTCTTGTGCATGCCCATATGCTTCAAGTCTTATTCGTCTGTCCCTGTCTGCTATCGCCCTTTGATATAATTTTCGTTTGTGTCTTGTTTGAGTCTTGTGAGTTCGTTGGTCCATGGTACTGGTGAGCATTTTTTTCTTTGCTGTTGGTATTGAAGTGTTTTGTGCATGTTGTATTACCTGTGTTAACCTGTGTGCCCTATAATCGATACTTCCATGGATGTTTTCTAGATAGTGTCATTGGATAATTTCCGTTAATTTGTTCCAGTCTGCTTTGTGCGATAGCAAGTGTCTGGTGTGTGATTTGGTCATTGTGTTGAGTGCAAGTTAGTGTGTATGTTATGACATTATGATCACTTCTGGCTATGTTTTCGTGTAGAGTCCAGTTTGTTACGTATGCCATTGCTGCATTATTTGCTAGCGTATAGTCGATATTACTGCTCGTACCATCGAACCCTGCATATGTTGGTATAGGTCCTTCCGTATTCATTACATGTAATTGTGTTTCTTGTATTAGATCGGTGATTATGTGTCCTCTGTTATCTGTTCTGTCTGAGTTCCAGAGGGTCGATCTGGTATTAATGTCAGCACTTATCACTAATTTTTTGCCTCTGGCATACATTACTAGGTCTCTGATGTAGTCTGCATACGGCTGTATTTGATGGCTGTATTGGGCGTACATGGATGCAAAAACCCATGTGGTGATGTTCTCGTTAGTTATCTCTATGGTAACCAAGTGTTGATTGCATAACTGTGTTACCTTAATTATGTTATAAGTTCTATTTAGAATTACTATTGCAGCCTTACAGTCATTGCTGCCTGTTATTGTGGTAGCATATTTTGATAGACATATCAGTTGCCCATTTCTATTATAAGGTTCTTGTAAGCACATGATGTCTGCCTGCGTAAGGATTTCCGCACTGACTGTCGTACTGTATTTTGTGTTATGTTGTAAGATATTCATTTTTTTGTCTATGTGTTCTACGTGTACAAAACATTTACTGCCAGTCTGTGAGTAATCGAAATATGTTTGTCCGTGGGCTCTTACATGATCTATATATATTTTGTCCAAGTCAAATGATTCTGACCTGTGCAGGCAGACCTGGAGCATGAGATCGAGCAGCAGCTCTGCTGATGTAGGAATATTTTCTGTCCTTAGGATGATTCTGTCAGTTTGCTCAGTTACTGGAAAACAGAGAGAATCTCCCTTCAGATGGCACAATCTAAGTAGCATCCGCTGCACTGTCTGCAGTATCTCTTTTTTTTCTCTAGCCTACTAAAAGTAAGTTAAATTCTAAATTATCATAATTAGGTAGCTAGCTTGCTGTTGGTGCTGGTTTCTGTTGCTGTCTCTGAGGTGGTACTAGACGGATTATGGCTTGGTGTTGGCCGCTGATTGGGAGAGATTTTAAGACCTCTTTGGGATGTCACACGGTTGCTTTTCGTTTTGTCACACACTTCTTCAATGCTTTTTGCCTTCACACGTTTTTCGCTGATGTTGGTGGTGCTTGCTGGCGTGGTGTCGGCGATGGTGGTGATTTGTATGGGACTGACTGTATGTGTTACGTTGTCGTTGTTTATGTTAGGAGTGGAGGTTGTTGCTAGACGCACGTTGACATCGTTGCAAATGTCACATGTCTCTCCCTCAGATTTGTCCTCATCTAATTGGTCTACTTTTATAAGTGTGGGTCTGATAGTTTTGAGTTTTGTATTGGTCTGTGGCCTGAGTGTTTCGATGTGTTTTGATTGAGAGCCTACATGCCTGTCTGTTCCTTGTTCCTTTTTCCTGGGGTAAAGAGTGCCTCCCGAGACAACTTTGACTGGTTTGATGTACTGTTCACATTTATGTGTGTTGTAGGGTTTTCCATGTGACGATGATTCTGGTTTGTGTTCATCCTGTGTATGTGTGGTGTGATGTACTTCAGCTGGGAGAAATTGTGAAGGAGTATGTCGGTTTTGTTTGTACATTTTCTTGTGCACAATATATGTAAGCTCATCTTCCAACTCATCTATCCTCTGCATTAATGTTATTTGGAAGTTTATCCAGTGGTGTAATTGTCTTTTAATTTGCTTTGCCACCTCGTAGTGGATGGAACCACAGATTGTCATGTCGTCTATATATTCTATCGTGTTAATGCAGATATCCTGTAACGTCGTTGAGTGTGTTAGAGGTGGGATGGGTTCATTATCGACGTAATTGTCCGGCAGAAGATTCATTAGTCTTCTCCAGGAAATTGCTCTTTGGTAGCTTCTCTAATGTTGATGGTGTTGCTCTAAATGATAAAATTGTTTTGTAATGAGAATTATAAAGATACAATCATTTACTGTCACACACAGAAATTTATAGGCTGTCAAAGAGTAGCTGCTGAAAAAAGTTTCATGACTTCATTGACTCAGCTACCACATTTGTTGAGCACAAAGATGAGTCTTTTTGCTACAAAGAGCATGCACTTTGCTTGTCTGTGTGTTGAATGCATGTACTCTTACTAGAAAAAGAGCAAGAGCTCAACCTTGAAAGCTACTGCTGTTTTCTATAATGTGTTTCTGTGTGCCACACACCTATCCCCTATAGGTAAGATGTTGCATTTCCCCTATTTTTTATACTCCTTAGGAAAGAATTTATTGAAATTTTGAAATGATATAACTTATTTAATTGAGTTATATAATAAATTTAATGAAATGAATTTACAGCTGCAATGAGATCATTTGCTTTTGATCAAAACAAAGCAATTAATTTTGTATTCATGCCAAAACTTGCCTTGTTCGAACAAAATTTATGTTGTAAAACTAATTGTATCATTTTCAAATCTTTCCTTTGTGGGAAGAAATGATAATGTCATTTCGAAGCACTTAAAAGCTGACTTCACAACTAGATTTCAGAAGTCTGTAACATGATCATTCCAGATTTGGTGGTAGAACCTTTCTCAAGTGCACAAACATCAGCATTATTAGTACAGGAGAAAATGATAGAATTGTTAACAAATGAAGAGCTAAAATAAAAAGATGGATAGCAAGAATTTTTGCTTCAATTAAAAATTAATGGTATTATATCCAGCTTCATGGGCTGCAGCAAATAAGTTTTACACTGCATTCCCATTATCATATTTGGGAGAAAGAGGGTATAAGGTAGTCAGTAATTTACTGACAAAGAACAGAAACAGATTTTCAGTATTGGAACTTGGCAATTTAAGACTGGTAATGACAAATTTGACATCAAATATGAAAAAAATTACCGTTACTGCATGAAGTGCAGACCTCTCACTAATACTGTTATATTATTTTTTAATAATACATATTTGTTAATCATGTTGGGGTAAAACAAGCCAATGTTGCTAACATATTTTAATTAAGTAATATTAAAAATCTGCCCTTTCATTCTCTTCACCCAGAGGAATACCATCAAATCACTGTCGGAAAACTATGAGTTAGCCTATCTTATTGATTTCAAGAACAGCAGTCTGTGTGTTTTTTTCTGGGAAGGGGATGTTGAGTATTCTGCCCCCCCCCCCCCCCCCCCAAAAAAGGGTGCAGAAGACCAGGAAAGGTTGTGAACCTACACTGTATATTGTCAACACTTCCAGTAATAAGTACGTCATGGGAACTCATAGGCATAGTGATTCATATTGCCGGGACTTTCAGCAATTTATGATGGCCTGCCCCGTGCAAAAGAACTAAAGAGATGCTCAGCCCCCAAGATTATTGCACAAAGAGGTGAAACTGTAATTTCTTCATGAAGAAAATAGTGAAAAACACCACCGAAAGTTGTTAAGGCGATCTATTTGCAGTTTAGATTTCTAGGATGTTGGCATAGAAGAAATACGGAACCAGCTTCATGATACGCACCAGAGACTGCACTGCTTACCCTGATGATCCTCTAGTCATAGTGGTTGGCAGCATAAAATCTTGCGACATCCTTCACACTCATACACTGCCTAATACCAAAATCCTTGGCTTGTGACAGTAGACAAGGTGATCCTTCCAGCTTTTTATGGAACAAAATGACCCCTTGTGTTGAGACACTTTCCTGCTGTGTCCCCTAGCTGTAGGTGATGCTGACAAACACCACCAGCAGCTATCACACCGCGCGATAGTGGTTCCTTCTCACTGTGCATGCTCTATATATGGCTGTTCAAAAGGTATCTGCCTTTTCACTGATGAGTGGTGATTTGTATGGCCATCTTTGAAGTGGTTTTTATCCCATTGCTTCATTTCCAAATACTTGCCAAGTGTTGCATATTATTTCAACTTAAAAATTGTCAGGCTTAAAAAAAATTGTTTTGTTTTACCCACAACACAGAAAATGAGTCTTAACTCAGATAAAATTGTGTGAAACTAATCACCTTCAAAGTAGTCCCTTCACCTTCTGCACACTATTCCGAATGCTACTGCCACTGCTGGAAGCATTGCTGGGAAGCCTTTTTTGGTATGGTGCACAGCTGTTCCTTCGAATTCTGCATGATGTCTTCTCTGTTCTGAGATTTGGTCTCTTTCAGAGTCTTTCTCAGTTTAGGGAAAAGACTGAAGGCACTCAGTGCTATGTCAGGAGAATAGGGAGGCTGAGAAACCACAATCATGTTGTGTCTGGCCAAAATACTCTGAATTAACTGGGAATGATGAGTGGGTGTATTACAGTGGTGAAGGTGCCAACTGCCTGGTGCCCACAAGTACGGATGTCTGCATCTCACTACTTCATGAAGATGACACAGATCCTATTGGTAGAACTCCTTATTGACACTATTAGCACCTGGGATGTGTTCATGGTGGACCACACCACTGAAGTCAAAAAAGATAGTTAGCATGAGTTTCACTTTGCTGCAGACCTGTCTTGCTTTTTTTTTGGTTTTTGGAGATGATTGATGCTTCCACTGCGATGGCAGGAACTTTGTTACTGGGTCATACCCATGAACCCAGGACTCACCACCAGTGATCACTCTGTCACTGCTGTTCACAATATCCAGGATGTCCTGTATGATCTCTGAGAAAAGTTGTTTATGTCAGTTGTTAGCAACTATGGCACAAATTTTGCTGATATCCTCCTGAGGTCAATACATTCCATTAAAATAGAATGAATTGACCCAGTACCAATTTTAACCTCATTTCCAGATTCTGAACTAAGGTCCTTATGTGAGCAATAACCACGTCATTTGTGGATCTTGTGAGGGCCTAAATGAATGAGCTTCACCCTTCACTGATGAGTGGCCATCTTTGAAGTGGTTTTTATCCCATTGCTTCATTTCCAAACACTTGCCAAATGTTGCAGATTGTTTCAATCTGAAAATTTTCAGGCTTAAAACAAAATTTGTTGGAATAATATTGTTTTACCCACAACACAAAATCTGACACCTATTACTTCCATGTGTTCACTTGTTAACTGCTAGCCAGTGACCAGTTGTCTCTGCAGTCATGAAAAAATTCAGGTATGCACACTACATACATCTACAAACATGGAGAGCATGCATACCCTGATACCATTTTAGATTTCAATCCCTTGTACATTGAGATACAGATGCAATTGTTTCCTTTCAAGTACTCCTGATAGGCACCGGCTTTGTTTTCTAGATGCAGTACCAGAGTACAACCTCTGTCCATATGGCCTCGTGGCGGGCGCACTGTTCAAACATGTGAAGGGCTGAACTACAGCACAGCCGACACAAGTAAGCAACGCCCGGCATTCGCGAGTGCAGCTATACCGCTACGTCGAATTTTGGCAACAGCGCGTCGCGCACCTGACGCAGGGAACAAAGCAAGTGGACAGTGCGAGCCTGTCAATGAAATGTGACACACGTCTCCGCTCCACCGACTTCGCCGTTGCGGACCACATGTGTCGAGTCAACGCGACTCCCCCGCAAACACGTATGCGCAGTCTGAAACGCAGTCGCTCGTTTCGCGGATTGCACCCTTCCGTTTGACAGTGCCTTTCTCCCTTACGCAGACATCACGGCGCTTCCGCTCGCGCCAAGAGCTGGACATTCGGTGATGCGGCCTTTATCTCGCTCGGTCCACGGCTGATCACTGGAGTGCACACCCTCCGGGATCTGTGATTGAGCCGTACCGCTAGGGCAACATGCCTGTACAGACGAACATCAATGGTGCATTGCATTTGTAATATAGTGTAAGTCTTCCAAAAGAATAAATGTGTCACGACAAAACTGCTGTAGTCATTCTGTCATCAAGCCTCTCCCTTAAACATAGTGCGTGGGCACGGCAATAAAGCTGGTTCACCGCACGTTAATGACCGTAAGCGGTGATACCACATGTCCCCGCTTCAGCCTCTCCTTGCTATATTCCTATTTCTCTCATAAACTTTTGACTCCAGTGATTAATAAGTTGGGCTGAAAATCTGCAAGCACATTCAGTCACTAAATTTTGATGCATTATTGTTTTGTGGTCATCTTCATCTAAACTGATTATGGAAATCTGACTTTGAAGGTGACCTACAGTTTCTATTAGCAATTTACAATTTGATAGCAATGATAAATTTCCGTTTGAGTTGCACAAAATATAACCTGCCTCTGTAAACTGAAGAGTGAGCACCATTCTAGTGTAGAGCAGCACAAGTTTCCCACCTAACAGTGTAGTGCAGAATGTGGTAGTTTGTGTCAATTCTGATTATGTATGTTTATTACATTATTTGTATTAGTGTTAATGCACATGATGAAAAAAATACAGACTCCCTGGACAATCTGTGCACTGCATTGCCACTGATTAAATATGCATTGCAAAAAAATCTGTATAACTTTAGGAAACAGCATGTAGGTGTTTGTTGTAACATAGCTGCTCATTTTTGAATTTGTCAGCTGACTGTAGTTGTATAATGATAGATAATATATTCATAAAACAAGCAGAAGTTAAGTACACATATGCTTATTGTGTGGTACGTGGATTGTTAAATCATGATGCACAGTTAGTTACATCACGTAACTTAGCCACATGTAGAGTCAAGAAACACTCAAAGAAAACATGAGGGCAATTAATGACTAAATGATGTAAAATTTGTGGGGAAAGCTTACAAAATGTTGACAGGGCGAAGGTTTTAGAATGAGCCTAATACCACTAAGCAGTGTAAATATATATTTTTTGAACTGTGTGAAAAAAAAGAGTTGAAGGGCAATAAACAAGTCACTTGGTAGTGTTCAAAGAAACCTTAAATCACTACAGGTATCAAAAGCACCTTGAGAACAAAAGAGAGAAATGCATAAAATAGCCAGAAAAATTGAGAATCCTGAAGTACTTTGATATTACAAACAGTTCTGTAATATTTTAAGGCAATTAGAAAAAAAATCAGGAGTACAATACAAAGTTCCACTCCAGTCCCTAAGTAAAGACGCCACTTCCTGCTGATGCCGGTGGTAGTCACTGGCGGCTTCGTGTTGCACCATCAACTGGCAGTATGTTGTGTAATTGTATTGCTGGGGATAATAATTGTCAAATAAAAGTGAATCAAAGTAAAGTGACGTTAGATGGGTGTAACTCAGATTGTTAAAAAAAAATAGCAATGTGAACTTAACTCTTTTTTGTTGCTCCACTGCCGTTGATCTTCCTGTAAATTTCTTAAGTGATAGCAGCCGTAGAACACCATGATACTCTAATAATATGAAAATTCAAAGGAAATTTCAAGTGTACACAAATTTATTTGAAAATATAGCACAGAGTTTGCCTCAAAATCTCACACTGTACTGGGTCTCTTGCGCAGATTCTCATGGGTCTTATTTACTCTCACTAACAATTCAATCATTATTGCCTATAATAATTTCATTAATTACAATCACTGAAGACGTTCAGAATTAAAGAAAATGTTATCATTCACAGATTACAACTGAAATATGTGAAATAGGGTACAAGATCAAATGCATATTCATTGTTTTCACGGGAAAATAAGTGAAATTATTCAGATGAACAATGCTGATTACATTTTTCTTAATTGCACTGAAACTGCATTATCCCAAGTATTCCTACCATGTTTCCTGCTTCACATGTGAGTATATTATTTTTCAGTGTCTATGGAATTTCAATATATACTCCAGTATCCTGATAAAACACTTTGTTTACATTGTCATTTACTTCTGTATTGTGAATTACAGTAATTATGAAGTAATTAGATTCTGTTATTTTAAACAACAGTGTAGCAAATTTACAGTAAGACAAACAGAGTTGTTAAAGGTTCCTAAAATTATAAAATACAGCATATTCTATGCATATTTTGTCATCCAATTGTTTTTAAATGAAAAGTCCTAATTATAATTTAAAAAATCAATGAGACATATTCCTACCAACAGATGGATGTAATATTAGCTAACACTTTGCCTTGAAGTTGTTGAATATCACATTTCAGAACTCAAAAGGTGAAATTATAGATATGGGTCCTATCTAAGGATTTAATGATTAAATATGTGATCCAAATTAGCTTCAAAGTCTTATGAAAAATGGGCTGTTATGTTTCAGGTAGTGCCAGGGTACAACTGGATTTATTTCTGGCCATGTGACTCCATGGAAGCAAGCAGGGCCAGCAGGCTCTGGTGGTGTTCACAATGCTGCCTTGGGGCTCAGTGTTGTGTGACGTCCTCTGGGTGTTATCTGCAGATGTTGCCCCTGTGGGTTCACTGTGTAGGCTGCTTGAATATTGCTTGTTTGAGAGAGGTTGCCGGTAGAGAGAGAAAATCGTCCATACGCATTACACATTTGTCAGGAATTGATAGATCAGTCACCAAAATAAAGTAAATATGGAATATTGTGGGCACTGAGAGAAAAAAAAAAACCTTTTGAGTCTATTTCTGTTCAAGGGAAAGGCAGCACTGTTAAAAGGCAGTTCATGTGTAGTAGATATTTTTAATAACTTCTTTGTAAATTAAGTGAAAAAAACTGGTGCAAGAAACTGAGAAAACAGTTCACTGAAAAAGCAGTATGGAGAAAATTTATTGAAATGAAGGTTTCTCACACATCGTTGTTTGAAATAAGGAATATCAACATGATTCTCAAATGTAATAGTTTTTATGGAGTTATCTCCAATAAGACACAAAAACATTGTGAGTCTATAATATGTAATATTTCAGACACTTGTTTAATGCATCATTTATTCAGGGTATTTTCCCAGCTGGATTAAAATATGCCATTGTTAGATGTCACCATAAAGGTGATTTCAGTCATAAATAATGGAAGGTTGTCCCCTACCTGTGCAGTAAAATTGGATACTTAGTCAATTATAGTTTGGATATCAAACGAGCTGCTCTACTGAGACAGCTATTTATACTCTTACTGAGCACAGTGTGAGAAATGACGTTTTCATATGTTATATGGCTCAGCACATGCTAGTTTAGTTCCTATTTTAGGAACAGTACGCTGAAAGTTACACTAACATTGCTAAGATGTTCACCTAATATAAACAGGCACCTCACATTTATACTCTTACTGAGCACAGTGTGAGAAATGATGTTTTTATATGATATATGGCTCAGCAGATGCTGGTTTAGTTCCTATTTTAGGAACAGTACGCTGAAAGTTACACTAACATTGCTAAGATGTTCGTCTAATACAAACAGGCACGCCACATCATCAGCATGGAAAGAAATCATAGTGGCCATTCCACAGTCTCCATTCATGGATGCATTACTATTCTTGGCTCTATGTTAACTGTGGGAATTACACAAAAATAAAAATATCACTGGCTCTCAACGGAGACACATGCAAGTAGTCTCCGATAGACAGTTCAGGTGATGTATCTTTACTGTATCACAATATTGTGTGTGCTTATTTAGATACGGGTTGTGTTGTTATACATAGTACATCCCTTGTATAGTGTGGCCTATGATGATCATGTTTATGTTCAATTCAAGGCGTATACAGTTACCACACAGCTACAATGCTGCTGTCATGTCCCCATTATGCTGCACCTTCCACACATCTGGACAGCAGTTATCATGCTGTGATACCTAGGGTTATGGATAACACCCTCAAGCATCTCAAGGTATCACGACAATGCTCTGACAGTGAAAAATGGCGCTGAGAAGTGGAGTGCATTGGCCAACCTGCTCTGCAATTACACAGTGGACTCTGCTCTACTCACAAACCAGGTTACTTCCATGCCACATCAATGTGACTGGTCTGGTTCACATTTGCTCTCTTTGGCTGAAAGGTCATCTGTGATGCACTTGAATTCAATCACTCCAGGCCTCATGCAGCTGGCTGCATTGTCTACCAGCTTGCTTACTATGGATCAAGACATGCCATGTACGGAGCTTAATTGCACCGTTATTCTTCCTCTACAGATGTCATAGTGGCAACCTACTGGACTTGAGACTTGTCTTAAGCTGACACCATTTTGGCTGGATCAATGAAGTCTGTGGTTCACCATTGTGGAAAGCATTTTTGCTTTGAGCGACATCATCAGTGACTGCACAAGATTGGCTGCACTGTGCAGTCACTTGGGTGAACATGTGGGTACAATTAGCAATATCATCTTAGCCTCACCCTTGGACAAATACTGTAAAAACAGCACTCACCTGTCACCTCACCCACTCCCTGGAAGAATAGTTATGCTGCAACATCTCCAATGAACAGTTAAAGGGCAAGACTCAATCACAACTATGATGTCGGTTATGCACTCACATTGATTTGCATCTTGTTTCCAATCACATACTATGGACATAAAGTCCATAGCATGTGATTGGAAACAAGATGCAAATCAATGTGAGTCATCAGGCTCCTCCCCGCAAGTGCAACTGGTCACAGTCACCTATGAGCAAGAGCCATTAGATGCACACTGCATTCTTACAGATAGAATATTTTCCATCCTTCAACATCAATAACGTAATAAGAACACAGACAACAATGACACTGCATGTTACTTGCAACCACAGTGGGAGCACAACCAATCTCCCACATACCATAAGCTGAGCCGATATCACCTGGCCTTTGCTGACCCTGATATCACCACTGATAGCCAGAGTGACAACAAATCTCCTTCCACCTTCTGTGCCACACCCACACCTGTGCTGATCCATTTCTGCTGGTACCACACATGATTCAGTGACTCTTCTTGGTACTGTCGTCTGCCATGTGACTTCCCAAATTCTATGAATGATTCACAGGAGGTGCACTGAACCATGCAGGATATCTGAGCCATCTAGACACTCAGAACTCTGATGATGAGCCTCTCCTGCCTCATTTTCATTGTGACAACAGACTCTTCATTCTCAATCCCATCAGTGGCCAACACTTCCTTGTTGACTCCAGCTCAGAAACCAGTACTTTGCTGTCCTCTTATCCATCCCTGATGCCCAACAGCTCAGTTGTCCAGCTTCACACAGCAAATGACTCAATAATCTGAGTCTATGGATTGCAGATCTGTATGGTGGACTTGGGTTTTGATGACATTTCCAAATTGACATTTGTTGTTGCTGTTGTTAGTGAGCTAGTATTTGATGTACACTTCCTTCAAAACTTCTGTTTGTTTCCTGATCTATTTGGCAGAGTTTTGACTCACACTGTCACAGGTGTCATCGGCCATGCTCACTTGGCGGCAGAGCTTGGACTGCCCACTTAACGTAACAGCTTCTGCCACTTACCATAACACCCAATGGCCACCGACCTGTACCTTCAGAACTACCTTCATGCCATCGATCACATTAAAAAACGAGAGCAACAGTATTTCAGCACGCACATGATGGACATCCAGCTGCAACATGAAAATGATGCCACCCACTGCAGAATTCACAAAGTTGTGGAGGAACTCCACATGGCTTGGTGCTGTCTTGACCAGCCTTATTGGCTGCCTCCATCCAATTCTGATCTACCCTCTGTCTCTCCACATTGACCTGACCCTCAAGTTCGTTTGCCATCTGTGGATACATCTGGTACATCTAGAGCATCACCACCATGTAGCATTACTTTTCCTCAACAGTAGTTGTTGATACTAGTATTACTTTTCGAATTTTGGACAGGCTAATATTATCTCAGTTGCTTTTCTGAAAAATTTCATATAATTTTGTACACAGTATGTTATATTTCAAGCTAGAATTTATGAAAAGGAATTACTTTATAAAATATTTTAGTTTCAATTTTATAATCGATAAGTACTAGTTCTGAATGTACAGTTCAAATTATTTTTTTCTAGAAGCATTTGAAATTATGAATTATTTGCATACTTAAAATTTCTATTATGAATTACACAACCCTTTTTTTTGCATTTACTATGTTTATTTCTGTATTCATTTATGAAATAATAATTGAAATTAATTGTGTAATGAAAACTAGTAGGGATTTCTTTTGTTAAGAAAAATTGTAAACCCTTTGGAATATTGTTATTTTTGCAAAGTGAGAGAGTCATGAGCTTGCCTCTGATGTGATCAGATGTGTTTTTGTATAATAGTGTGAATAATGTAATTTCAGCTTTGTTTGCGTGAAAAACCAAAATACTGTAAGATATACTAAAATGTGAGAAAATCTGTGGAAAATATATTTATTTAGAAAATGCTGGAATAACAATCTTCAGATTTATTTAGTTCATATCAACCATGATTATCTGATGTCAGATTTTCTTCTTCAAGAATCAGACCCCTAGACAAGAAGAACTGGAGCTGTCTCAACATGACAAGCTAAGTAAAGTTGAAAGTCTTTGTAATCTTCACTTCTCTCAAATCTTCATAAAAAATTTGGTTATTAATTACTTGGAATGGGCATTGTTTAATTTGGACAGTAGATGGAAGAAGGAACGTGGGGGAAGGGGAGATTACAAGTGTGGGTGTCATCCGTGATTAATTGACTAATAATGAAGTTTTGTCTGTTGCAGAAATTGTTTTGTTTTGTTGATTTGTGAAATTTATGTACAAATAATTTTTCGATGACCTGGAGCAAAACTGAATTCTGTCCAACAAAGGATCTTTATACCAACAGTGATGATACACTACCAATAATGATGGACTGGATACAATGAAAGTGAGGAGGACTTTACAACTGCAACCAGGAACATCAAAAAGGAAAGATAAATACAAATTATTTGTGAAGTTAATTTGTTTGTGGACTCATTTGCTTGTTAACAAAGTGAATAGGGAGGAAAGCAAAATTGAGTTAGAAATGGAAGCTGCAGGACCCAGTAAGGGCATGTTTGAGTCAAGTGAAATCGTAGACAGTAAAGAAGCAGTAAAAACTGATGTTTTGCAGTTAATTTTGGAAAAGCTAGAGGAAATGAAGACAGATAACAATAGCACATTTAGTACAGTTAATGATCAGTTAATTTAAATAAGAACAGATAATGATAGCAAATTTACTTCACTACAAGAACAATTAAATGACTTGAAAACTGAAAACAATAGTAAGAATATAATAGAGGGAAACTTCCACGTGGGAAAAATATATCTAAAAAGAAAGATGATGAGACTTACCAAACAAAAGCGCTGGCATGTCGATAGAAACACAAACATACACACAAAATTCAAGCTTTTGCAACAAACAGTTGCTTCGTCAGGAAAGAGGGAAGGAGAGGGAAAGACGAAAGGATGTGGGTTTTAAGGGAGAGGGTAAGGAGTCATTCCAACCACGGCAGCGGAAAGACTTACCTTAGGGGGTGTATATGCGGATGGATATGTGTGTGTGTGCGAGTGTATACCTGTCCTTTTTCCCCCCTAAGGTAAGTCTTTCCACTCCCGGGATTGGAATGACTCCTTACCCTCTCCCTTAAAACCCACATCCTTTCGTCTTTCCCTCTCCTTCCCTCTTTCCTGATGAAGCAACCGTTTGTTGCGAAAGCTTGAATTTTGTGTGTATGTTTGTGTTTGTTTGTGTGTCTATCGACCTGCCAGCACTTTTGTTTGGTAAGTCTCATCATCTTTCTTTTTAGAAAACAATAATAAAATAGACAGAGTACAAGATCAGTCAACTTAGTAATCAAGTTTCAGAGTTAAAAATTGAGTTATCAGCGGGGTCAAAAAGTGTGAATGAAAAAGTTGATGTTTTACAAAATAAATTTATTGTTTTAGAAAATGAGTTTGTAGCTGAGTCTGCAAAACAATTACAGAATATTGATGACCTCAGAATTGAAAAGAAGGCTGTAGTGGAAAAAACTGTGAGTTGGGAGCTACCAGTCAACAAAATGTCACCAGTTTAAACCAAAAAAATTTAAATATAGAAAACAATATGCAAAATAATGTATAAATTAAAGTTTTGGGTAGGGGAAACATAACAAGCACAGGACCCCTAAATTACACTTGCAATTAGACAATAATAACAGTGTCATTGATAAGGCACATGTATCTGAAATTGAACAGAAGGAATATCAGATTTCTCATTTGTGTTTTGATTGAAAGTTTTGGGATATAATGTTTAATTATGGTGGTATAAGTGCTAATCACAAACCAAAATCTGAGAGTAGTGAGAATTTTGGTGTACTATGTGCTAATGATTTCTTCTCTTGGGCAGAAAACAATGTTGGTGATGTATGTAAATCAGGTGATGATTGTGTAGCCTCTGAACTAGGTGGTATTTTTGATGTAGATGTGACTGAGAGCTGTGAAGTAACTAAGGTTGGTAAGTCTGAGACTGGCGAGTTATTGCAAATGAATGTGGGTGAGGTAAGTGACTTTGATGGAGATGAGACGTGTCTTGTCAGTGATGTTACTGATGAAGTAATTTTTGGAGGAATATGGTGGTGATGAGTATCAGGTATTTGTGGAGTTCAAGAGTAATGAAGTTTCAGATTTATTTGTAACTGATGTTGACAAAACAGGTAATGTAAGTGATGTATGTGATGTTGAAAGTGAGGGTCATGGAAGACCAGTCCAGTCAAACAGTTTTTCATTATTGTCATGCAGAGTAATGATCCGAACAATGAAGGTGAGATATCTGTGAGCCTGGAGAATAAAGATGAAAACTTTTTGAAGCTTGTTTGGGACCAGATTGGTGATAACTTAGGTGAAGGTACATTATGGAATAAGTTAGCTGTGGTTAGTCAGCATTTGCATCCCAATTGGTGGAATGAAGTGAAAGAGGATCTAAGCAAGAAGTGTAATTTTGACAATAAGATGTTTTGTGTTCCTTGTGTAATAAGAGATGCTAGTTGTGCCATGTAATCTATTCATTTTGTTCAATCTTTACCTGACAACATGAGTAATCAAAGTAATTTTATGATACCAGTAAAGGCGATAAAATCTTGTGAAGACAGTGTGTATGGAGTATGTGACGAAATTGAAAGAGATATTTTGCATGAAGTTCTGACAACAGAGAAGATGATTCAGATTTTGAGTGTCCTTACATTAAAATTAAGATTGATTAGTGGGAAGGCCACTGTTTGATTGATACAGGTAGCCAGATTTGTGGTATATCTGAACAATTTAGAGACAAGATCAAGTATAGTAAGAATTTTGTGGAAATGCTCATTCTAGGTCTAAAGATAAGAGGAGCTACAGTTAAGTAAAGCAAATTGGTAAAATCTCAGGGACTTTTAACTTTTAGTATAGAAGACAAGACCTTTGAACTTGGATGCTTAGTGATCCCTAGTTTGGAAGAAAATATAATTCTTGGTGTGGGTTGGATAGTGAAAGTTGAGGCTTGTTTTGGATGGAGTGCTAAAGAATTGTTTATATTCTAACCTAAAAGTAATACTTATGTGAAAATTAATTTCTGTACTTTAAACTGTGGGAAATGTAATTATTTGCAAAACATTGTGATCCAAGGTGAATACCATATGTTTTATGATGATATAAATTTTGATGAGATTGAGGATCAGGATTTTGAAAGTGTAGTAGGTTCTAAAGTGAGAGAAACTAAAACTCTTACTGGCCAGCAAAAGGAAGAACTTAGAATTTGTTATTGGAGTGAAAGACAAGGGAAAGTGAAGGCTATCAGTGCATGCTTTACCTTAGAGATCATCAATGTTCTTTCTCAAGCCACATGGTATGCAGTTTTCAAAAAGGAAATGTCGAGAAGGAAAATTAGAAGATAGAAACGTGGGGAGTAATTGAAAGAAGCAGGAGTGCTTACAATAATCCTTTGGTTGTGATAAGTTAGAGAAATGGTGGAGTGAGAATTGTTTTGGACTCTAGACATCTTAATAAATTTCTTATCAGAGAGAATGACCATCCTGAGAACATGGACAAGGTGTTACACAAATCTGATTATGTAAAATACATGAGTAGCTTGTACTTCATCTCCAAATTTCACCAAATGCCACTTGAAATTAATTCTAGAAAGTATACTGCATTTTTGTATGGAGGTAAGTGTTTTCAATACTGTGTTGTGCCATTTGGGCTAAATGTATCTATAGCTGAATTCATAAGAGCTCTCGATTCTGTTTTGGGAAGTGGAGTGAGTTCAAAATTAATTGTGTATGTCAATGGTATTTTGGTCACTGAAAAGACTTGGGAACAACATTGAATCTGTTAAGAGATGTGTTTTCAAAATTGGAATCAGGAGGTATGACTTTGAAAATAGGAAAGTGTAAATTTGGTTTGCAGGAAGTAAAATTTTTATGACATATTATATCTGAGAAAGGAACTGCACCTGGTAAAGAGAAACTTGGTGCTATTACTAATTTTCCTGCTCCTCACAACAAAAAACAGCTTAAATCATTTTTTGGGTTAACTGGATTCTATAGAAAATTTTGTAGCAGCCCAAACTTTGAATGCTTCATGCCTGTATGAACTTTTGAAGAAAAATACTGTTTGGGATTGGAATCAGGAATGTCAGGATGTTTTCGATGAGATCAAAGGACAGTTGTGTCAAAGTCAGATATCGTTCACACCAGATTCGTCTCTTCCTTTTTGTATTATGACAGACAGTAGTAATGTTGGTTTGAATACTCATTTATTTCAGGAAGTTGAAGGTGTTATTGAACATAGATCTTTTGCATTTGCTAGTAGAGTATTACAGAAGCATGAAAAGTCATACACTGTAACTGAGAAAGAACTTTTGTCTGCACATTGGGCATTCAACAAGTTTAAAAATTATTTACTAAGTCACAAAGTCATCATCTGTACTGATCAGAAAGCATTATGTTATCTCCAGGAGTGTAAGCTGTATCATAATAGAATTACTCATTGGGCCTTGTTTTTACAGTAGTTCAATAATGAAATCAGGTACATCAAGGACACAGAAAATGTAGTTGCTAATATTCTGTCTAGGCTACCTTTAGGGAGTGACTCATCTAACAACTTTGCAGAAGGAGAGAAAGAGTTTAAAATTATGTACTTGAGAGGTGTGAAAGAGGAGAAAGAGATCTTGAAAATTTGCAAAGACATCCACAGGTTTCAAGGTTAAGAGCATGTTGGTTAAGAAAGGAGGAGAAAAGATTGAACGGTATTATAAGATACACAAGGGTATTTTATTCGGGAGACATAAGACTGACCCAGATGATTGGAAACTATGTTAGTTGGAACACTGTATTGATGCTTCAATTACTTATACACATGAGAGTTTTGGTCATTGTGGATCAAGCTCATGGTCTTGAGGCTAGCGTTGCTGCCTCTGGATCACGGGGTCCTGGGTTTGATTCCTGGCTGGCTTGGGGATTTTCTCTGCTGGGGGGCTGGGTGTTTGCATTGCCCATATCATTTGTGAACGTGGCAAGGTTGGACTGCGTAACGCTTGGGACAGTGTACGGGCATTGATAACTATGCAGTTGAGTGTCCCACAAGCTAAGCATCATTGTGGATCAACCAAATGTACACAATTTCAGGAAAACATCTATTTTTATAACATAGGAAGGAGAGAGTCAAGAAGAAGAATGCCAGCTGTGACAGATGTCAAAGAGTGAAGGGAAGTAACCAAAAAAGTAGAGGTCAAATGCAAAACATACTGCCTAATAGTAACCTAGACCTCGTGTCTGTGGGTGGCTATGGACCTTTGCCTAAGTCTAAGAATGGATTCTGTTATGTTTTTGTGTTGGTTGATGTTTTTTCGAAGTTCATAAGGCTGTTTCCTCTTAAGAAAGCTACCAGTAAGCAAATCATTTCCAAGTTTGAAAACATATTTTCATCAGGTTGGTATTCCTAAAACAATTTTATCTGACAATGGTTCTCAGTTTACATTACAAGCTTGGAAAAACTTCGTTGATCATGCAAAAATAAGGCATATTCTAACCTCCATGTACCATTCGTTGGGTAATCCTGCAGAAAGATAAATGAGATAAATTGGAAGACTGTTTAGAACATATTGTAGTAAGAACCATGCCAGTTGGATAGATTATGTCAGCAATTTTGAGGATATTATGAACAGCTTACAACATTTTCAACAGGGTTTTCACCATCTGAAATCATGTTTAATCTCAGACCAGCTAACTTTATTTCTGAGAATGTTGAGTTTCCACCATGTAAAATTCTGTCACCGCAAGAGAGAGAAGAGTGTGTCAGGGAGATGATGTAAAAGCAGGGGGATAGGAGAAAACAGATACTTGATCGTTAAGGCAGATTTTCTATGTTTGAGGTAGGAGATCTCGTGTTGGTGAAAGCCAAGGAGAACTCTAAAGTGTTAACATCTGAGATAAAGACATTCTTCGATATTTATATAGGACCATTCGAAATTGTTGAAAATTCACATCCTAATACATGCAGACTTGTGTATCCTAAATCCAAGAAGTTGTTTGGATTATGCAATATCACTGAACTGAAAGCTTATAGACATGATCCATAAGTATCTATTTTTTTTCTTTCTCCTTTGTCAGCAACGTAGTATATAAGATGATGTGATTTCTGAAGTTCTGTCTTGTGTATTGACTGAGTTTAAGACTATGCCACACTATATTTGCTGGTTCATACAACTGCATAATTCTGTTATGTAATAGATTGTGCTTTAGATTTTGATGCATATATGCCATGTGACTAAATGGGTAGATTCTTTTACAGTTTTGAATGTGACAGTGCCATTAAATATGTAGTGATAGATTTCTGATTTTAGAATGCTATTAAAACTAAACTAAACTATGTCTGAACAGGCCATGTAGGTCCAACAATACCGACTGGCTGCCGTGTCATCTTCAGCCCACAGGCATCACTGGCTGCGGATATGGAGAGGCATGTGGTCAGCACACTGCTTTCTTAGCTGTATGTCAGTTTATGTATGCAAAATTTGGAACTATTTGTTTAGAAAAGAAGTCACTTCTGTGGACAGCATTATTCCACATAAATGTATGTTTTTTCAAGTGGATAGATTAACATCCCAATACAGTATGTAAATTTAAATCTTGTTTGACCTGGGTATAATGCTGCGGAAGGTTGATGTTCTATGACTGATGATTTGCTATGTTCAACACAGAAATGTAAAAACTTATAAAGAACAGGAGTGTGTTCTATGAACCATGTTGCAGATAATTATCAGAATATGATAAAATTAGGCACTGTTAGATTAGAAGTCATACATTTCAATGAATGAGGGAGATGTAATGGGACATCCTCCTCCACCATTACTTTTCTTCAACAGTAGTTGTCGATACCAATATTATTTTTCAAATTTTGGTCAGGTTAATATTATCTCAGTTGCTTTCCTGAAAACTTTCTTATAATTTTATACACTGTATTATTTAATTGGATAGATAAAAAAATCTACTCACCGAGTGGCGGCAGAACACACACACAAAAGACCTTTGTAATCGGCAAGCTTTCGGAGCCAGTGGCTCCTTCTTGTGGCAGAAGGGTTGAAGAGGAAGGAAGAAGGATGAAGAAAAAGGATTGGAGAGGTCTAGGAAAAGGGGTAGATTTCGGGAAAGTCACCCTGAACCACAGGTCAGGGGAGACTTACTGTACAGGATGAGAAGGAAAGACTGATTGTTGGGGACTGGATCGGACAAGAGTTGAAAAACTGAGAGCTTAAAGGCGGAAGACAGGGCAATATGCAAGACACAGATTACTACTAAAACATCATGCATGAGTTAATAAAAGTGAAAAGCTAAGTGCATTGCGTGTTACAGGGGTGGCAGTGAGGTGGTGAAAAATAGGTGGAAAAGACAATGAAAGATGTGGAAAAGTAATATGGAGTGAAGCAAAGAGTAGTTAAAGTGAAGAAATGTTGAGATGGGAGAAATTAATGTAAATTAAGACCAGGTGGGTGGTGAGAACCAAGGACATGTTGTAGTGCTAATTCCCACCTGCGGAGATCTGCGAAACTGGTGTCTGGTGGAAGAATCCAAATGGCGTGTGTGGCGAAACAGGTGCCGATGTCACAAATGTCATGTTGTAGATCATGCTCTGCAACAGGAAATTGTAAGTTGCCAATATACAGCCTCTGACTATGCCTGTTCATTCTAATTGATAATTTGGTGGTAGTCAAGCCAATGTAGAAGGCCAACCAGCAATGTTTATATAATAGCTGGTATATGATGTGTCATTATGTAACTGGCTCTTCCTTTGATGGTGTATGTTTTGCCAGTGACAGGGCTGTTATAGATGGTGATAGGAGGGTGCATAGGGCAAGTCTTGCCGTGGGGGTGGTCACAGGGGTGGGAACCACAGGTTAGGGAGATGGGTGCAGAAGGAGCATAGGGTCTGACAAGAATATTGCGTGGATTGGGACGGTGACAGAACACTATTCTAGGTGTGTTGGGCAAGACAGAATCCCTATTAGTCCAGATAATGTCCACAAAAGTTATTGTCATGCCTTTAGATTTGTTTGATTGTATGTTTATGCCATACAGGCTTAAAAAAACCACTCAAACCTGGCAGCGCTTTATTGACGGCGTACTGTTCAAGTTCATATTCTGTTATGCTTTCCTTGAGAATATCCTTATTTCCTTGGGAAGACTCCCATAACTTGCATCTCAGACAAGATTTTGTTGTGCTTTCTGACAATGGAGTTGTGATCCATGAAGAAAAATGCCAACTCCAACAACTGCCACAATTGCAGCATTCTACCATAAACTACTATGGTTTTTAGACATGGTAAATTTTTACTGCTGCCATCTTCTACAGGCAGTTTCTCTTCAGGCACCACTCATCCAAGCCCTCAATGGCAAGAACACTACATCGTTTGAGCCATTACGTTATTGCATCCCCTCCCTGACACTCAGTTCATCATAAGGGAGGGTGCAAGTGACTCCACAATTGGCACTGCTCTGCAGCAAGGGTGGAGGGGGGCATCCAACAACCTTCACAATGCATGAGCTAATAGCAGTTTGCAAAGCAGTATGCTATATCCAGCAAGATGTTAAGAGGTGGCATATTATTATTTACACAGACCGCCATCCACCTACGTACTGTATCTGAAACCCATCACCCATCCGAGGACACCTGACACCAACAATTTTGGCCTTACACTATGTTGTACAGTTGACAACCAATGTCTGTAATATGAAAACCTAGGGAAACATAATGGCAAATTACCTCTCACACATCAATACCATGTCATCCCACTTTTACTGTGACCATTGCACAGAAGAACGGTTAAAAGTTCTTCCCTACTCCTCTACGAACCCGTGGATCGAACTTTGGGCTATTCTGGACACGATTCACCAGAACTTCTGTGACATCACCCAAAATCGGACACACCCTCTTGTTTCTTAACCATTTCACCAATTACATAACTTGGCACACCCGTCATATGTCCAACTACATGCTTGGTGATGAACCATTTTGATGGCGTATTGTGGAGAAGATTAGCTCTGGACTAGTGTGCGCATTCCGTGCTAAAGGAGCACTAGGTATCCCTTGTCAACCATGTCACTTAATGGGTAGAAGCTGTGCCACTGAAGGACATTATGACCAAATCCACCTCCAAAGCCATATTGACACATGGATTTCACGCTTCAGTCGTCCCACACCCGTAACTACTGACCAAGGTTGGCAGTTTGAATCAGCCTTTCTCCTTGAGTAGTACAATGTGGTTGAAACCTGTTGATTTAGAATGAGAGTATATCATCACAGAACAATGGGCTCATCAAATGATGGCATCATACCTTAAAGGCAGCTCTCATGTGCCACAGCGGACTCTGGACAGAGGAACTACTGTGGGTATTCCTGGGAGTGTGCATGCCTACAAATGCGACCTTGGAGCTTTTCTCGCTGAAATTTTGTACTGCAAAGTGCTCTCCCTGCCTGATGACTTTCTGTTCTAACAACTGTCGACTATATCTCCTGACCCACTCAGTCTGGTTTGTGAGTAAAATGTCACATTGCCTAGCTCCATGTACCCCCCCCCCACCCCCCACCCCCCACCCCCACCCCCACCCAACCACTCCCAGTCCCTCGCCTCTGCCTCATTCTGCTCTTAAGGTATTCTTCCACAATGCTTAGAATATTGTGAGTTTGTGACATTGTGTGATTGCACAATCTGACCAGCATTGCAACCTCCATACCCTGTATGGACAACCATACCTTCAACATATTGTTACATGGGAAATGTGTTGATGTGTCCTGATCGATTTTGCTGCAGGCACAATCAGTTCTAATGACACTACTGGTGGGTTGCTGAAGGGACCACATTGTGTGGTGAGGAAAAGGCTCTCAAGCAGCGAGTGACAAAAGGCGGAAGTTGGACAGAGTGGGAAGTCGGTGTGCAGGCTGCAAAGTGATGCAGAAGATTCTGGTGCCAGCAGTAGCTCTGTGTGTGGCAGTCATGAGCGACTGTTGAGGATGACGGGAGTCAGTAGGCATCACAGGCTGGATTAGATTCCTTGTTTCATGAAATGCAGTGTGTGAATGTCCTGTGTGTGCAAGGTATTTGGTATTAAAGTTGGATGGCTGTTTCTGTACTGGGCTGGAACATTGAACTTTAGGACACTGTCTTCAGATTGTGGTGTAAAGGGACACCATCCTCTAACATTACCTTTATTCAACAGAAGATATCGATACCATAAATATTTTCTACCTTTTAAACAGGTTAATACTACCTCAGCTGTTTTTTCTGAAAGAATTTCATATGATTTTGTATACAATGTATTATATTTCAGGATAAAATGCATAAAAAGAAACTATTTTATTTTCTATGTCACAATCAGTATGTATTAGCTCTATATGTACAATTAAAATTACTCTGCTTTTAGAAACATTCGAAATTACAAAATATTCAGCACATTTAAAATTCCTATTATTTATTGCACTATATTTATTATGTTTACTTCTGGATTCATTTGTAAAATAATGGTATAAATTGGTGAAGATTCATTTGTCAACAAAATTTGTAAACTCTTTGGAATTTTGTTAGTACTGCAGAATGAAGTAGTAGTGGGCATGAGTCTGATGTGATTATGTGTTTTTATGTTTGGCAATAACAAAGTAATGTTTGATAATGAAACGGAAATTGTGCAGACAGTGTGAGATATAAAAATGTGAAAAAATAAAAATCAAGATAAAAACAGACAATTCTTCAGTAGTTATTACATCAACTGGAAACATAAAAATCTATAGAGTCAAAAATATCAGCCTCAAGAATCAGCATGAAGAACTGGAGCCAACTATGAGAAAGAAGACAGGTAAAAAAGTTATTTGTCAGTCTTACTCCCTTGACACTTATTTGCAAACATTTTATTTCCAAATGAGTGACAATCAACAGGTGATGTGAGGGAGGGTAAGATTAGAGTGGCTCATTAAACATGTTATACATTACCTTAACTGCACTTGCTGGATTTTGAATTACATCATTGTGGACATTTCAAGGCTTCAACTGCTTGTGTTAATCTCACCTCACACTCTGTTCAAGTGGCTGCTTGCGTATGTCTTCGCTAGAGGTTGAAATTGTGAAAGTAACTATTTTGGGAGCGTTGACATATTTCACCACCACGTATAACATTCATGAAAGAACCATATTGGACTGCTGTGTTTTTTCAATTGTACACTTTGCAGCTGCAAATTAGGTGCACAGATTGAAGTATATGTTATTTGAGTTAACTAATTTCCACCTCTCTGATTGTTGAGAAGCCTGATAATAGTGTTATGCACTATTTTTATGAGCTGTCACAGGATGTTTTTATAATTGCAAGCAGCCTGCAATGGGTCTGCCTGTTCTTGACCAACCAATGGGATGGTGCATGTTCTGGCTCTGGTACTGTCATGTTTAATTGACCTGGATGTCCTGGTATGGTGGTATATGAATTTTGTGAGCTTAAGTTTTCAAGGGTATTTTACTTCTTTGTTCTTACTTAGTGTTATTGTAACCAATTCTCAATGATCATTAGTCATATGTTAAGGACAGCATATTGTTCTTAGATTGGAAGCTATGTGGTTCTGTTATCTCCTGTAATGTGCTACTAAAAAGATAGTTATAGCTGACCTTATAAGGTCATCTATTGGTATTAGTTAATGATAAAAATTTCTGATTAATACGATAGAATTTTCTTTAGTAACTTCACATTATGGGCAGGGACCCGATGAGAATTGTTTTAGTGTTGTAATGTCTTATACTGTTTGATATGTAAGAAGTTGAACGAAATTGTTCTCTTTTAAAGCATAACTGTAAGTTGATAATTCCTACTTGATTGTAGTATTCTGTTTTACATTAATGTTATATCTGTTGCAGCTTGGTCTTGTGGGGTTTTCTAAAGAATAATATATTTCCTGATTAACTGAGATGAAGTTTTATCAATGTCTATCTTTTGAGTAACAAGGAATGACAACTTTTGCTGTAATTAAGTTTGTGTTAATAGGTCTAAGATATTGAGTAAATGTTCAGCAGATTTCCATTGAAGGAACCTTGTATCCTAGCCAACCTGCTCAGTTAGTGTAAAATCTTAATAAAAAGCAGTTTCAGCTACGACAGTGTCTGTCAGCTGTATGAAGCAGACCTGGACTCTGCACAAAGCCTTACCAAGTGATGATTCCTGCCAACTTGCCTCCTCTACTCAGTCGATCGACTCAGCCACACCTAGTGACATAGCCCTGGCTATCAAGTTGCACCTTGATGTTCATGATTTTCTTCCTAAAGGCCTTGACATCAAGTTGACTGACAATGACCTCATTGAGGGGTAGCATTTAGACTGGCAGACCGTGGATGGCTCACCCCTCACTTATAGAGAACTTTTAAGACACTGCAAGAAGTTGATATTGCCAGTCTTATATTACAATTCTCTGCCAATTGTCTTCTCACCATCATGGTACCCCACCTGCCCTCTTTGGATCACACACCTTCACTGGCACCATCTGGCCCAGTGACCTCTCTGCCACTCCTCTGATCTCTGACACCATTACAGTCACATTTTGGTAGCCTCTTTTTCATCTTCGTATGCTGATGTGTCTTCATGACCATCACCTATACACTGTGTGATGTACACTGCTTCCCCTCACCAACCTCGCTGGAGATCTCAACATGCCTGTCATATCCACATGGCACCCAGATATCCACATGGTACACAGATGGCCTCTACACCTCTATGTTGCCTCATTGCCTTTCACACTCTACACGTTGTCCAAGCCTACTGGGTACAAGTGAACAGACTGCATGTTCACTGTGGTCCTATCAGTAGCAACCTGTAGTGATTGGGCAAGCACACAACCTACAATAATTTTGGCTTGATTACATCTAATGGTTGGTTACGTACTGCTGCCTTTTGGCCCATATAATTCTGCATTGAACTGGCTTAGCATATTGACCAGAGAAGTTTTATAAGAATTAGGCAAATGTTTTCGAATACATTAAATCAGAATTGTTGCAAATTAAATGAGGTGTAGTATCCTGAAGGATAATGAGGTAACAATTCAACGTATAACTTAACTTCCAAGTAAAGAATCAAATGAAACAAGTATAGAAAGGTGGTCATGTATTTCTAAGTAAATTCTGTAGCAGAAGAATGAAACAATGTATAGTGCAGAGCAAAGTAAGCAGAGCATCAAATGAAATTTCTGAACACCAAAGAATGCCTGTGTTTGTAGCACATGTAAAAATTTCACCACTTTGCAAGGTTTTCAAAGTTCCTCTGAAACTCACATAAAAAGACCTCTGCTGTTCCAATGACACATATCAGAAGCCCATCTTCGATCCTCCAATGATAGTAGACCATGAGGCTCCCCTGCTTGCCTCTTCCAGAGCTGGGTCGCATGACCGACTACTGCAATCAAGTTTATAAATTATTACATCTTAAACGCTACTGCAAGTTAACATGTTGATATTAAATAAGTGTTTGTGTGCCAATTTCTGTTTTATCACAGTTTAATCAAAGTTATAAATAATTTAACAATTTGTTTTCATGCATATCACACAACAAGCTAGCTCAACACGTAATTGAGGTCATGACCTATTTGGTGGTGTATTGTATGTGTTAAGATGTCTGCTAATGTTTATTATGCATCATAAATAAATAAACATTTAAACTTTAATTATCTTTAAACAAGATGACATATAAATGTGTTAATAATTTGTGTTTAGAGCTTCCATGAATCCCAGAAATGTCCTTATATTTGCTGTACCTCAGTAGTAAGCAGTGTTGGTAATTTCAGTAGATATACAATACTTTTTAATTTGACACACTCAGTTGCTAGTCCACGTTGACATTCACCTCCTTATAGCACTCAAAGATTGGCCAAGCCACTCGTTTTGTTAAAATCTTCCATCACAGTGCCATGCGCTGCAGGGTTTGGGGGCTCTGTGGGAACTCTGCGACAATAGACAATATTGTTGGTGATCAATAGTGAACACACATGAGTGATCTCTGACAGATGGTTCACTTAATGGCTTTGAGCAGTGCTCTATTGTGTTTGCCTTGTGACAATAAAGTGTGCTCTTATCTAGACATGAGTTGTTATTACAAGGTATGTCCACAAAGTAAGTTCTGTTTGGTTATATAAAACAAAAGTGATACAGAAAAAATATTTATTGTACAAAAATCTACAACTGTTAAACTACTTTTCAACATAGCTTCCAAAATTCTGTAGGCACTCGTCATAGTGTGGCACAAGTTTTTGTAATCCTTCTTGATAGAAGGTTGCCACCTGTGTATTCCACCATGTGGTAACATGTTCTTTCAGCTCATCATCATTGTTGAAATGTTGATCACTAAGGACAGATTTTAGGTGTATGAAGAGATGAAAGTCACTAGGAGTGAGGTCTGGGTTGTATGGAGGATGATCAAATGCATCCCAGTGTAATTCCCATAAGAGTTGTTTGGACACATTCCCTGTGTGAGGTCGGGCATTATCATGGAAAAAAAAAAAAAAAAACACCACCTTTTGACAGTAATCCTCAGTGCTTGTTCTGCATTGCATGGCGCAATTTCTTAATGGTCTCACAGTAACCATGTACATTGATTGTTTGGCCTCATGGTAAAAAATCAAACAGCAAAATGTCTTTTCTGTCCCAAAAAACAGTGTGCATGACTTTTCGAGGTGTCAAGATTTGCTTAGGCTTAACCTTCGTTGTTGATGAAGTGTGCCTCCATTCCATTGATTGCCACTTTGTTTCAGGGGTGTCATATGATACCCAAGTTTCAACCCCCCTGACTATCCAAGAAAGGAAACCATCACCTTCTTCATTGTACACTGTCAAAAACTGAACTGCACTGTCTATCCGTCGTTTTTTGTGTTGTTCAGTAAGAATTTTGGGTTCCAATGTGAGCACAGTTTTCGAAATTTCAGTTTTTCAGCAACAATTTCATGAATTAGTGGTCATGAGATCTGCGAAACTTCCATAGCAAGGGCACTAAGTGTAAACTTATCGTTGTGCTTAATCTCCTCTTCAATTGTGTGAACCAATTCATCAGTAACCACAGACAGGCTCACTTCATTCTTCATTGTGCAATTGATCACATCCTTCATTGAACAGTTGTGCAAATTTATATATTTAGCAGCAGAAACAGAAACAGAACTTACTTTGTGGATGATGCTCGTGTATATTCCACATCCCATCTGTAGTGGAGCCCTACATAACAATCTACTATTTTATCTGGATTAAGAGATAGAGTTAGTTCTTTTTGAAGTTGATAAAAGCACCATTGTCAAATAAATCAGGTAGAAAGATGTAAATTCTTGGGTGTACATATTGCTGAAAACCTAAACTATAAAAAACTTATAGTAGTACAAGCTAAAATGTTTAAATTAAGCTACTTTTGTCATAACAATAATTGCCAACTCTGAGGACAGAGAAACCAGCAAGTTAACATATTTATAGATATTTATAGATCTTGTCCTACAAGATAATATTCTGTGTAACTCCTCACTTAAGCAGAAAGTATTCATTGCACAAAAGCAAGTAAATGTCATTATGTGTGATGTTTACACACACTCATCTTGCAGGCATTGTTACAACACTTGGAAATATTAACTATACCCACATAGAGTAATTATTCACAGATTAAATCTGTTGTCAACAATTCATTAGAGTTTGTGGTTAACAGACATAGTCATAAATAGAGTACTAGAAGGAAACATTATTTGTGCTTTCCTCCCATGACTATAACTTGGCCACAGAAAGAAATAAAATGCACAACTACAGAACAGGCCAATAAATAAAAAAATGTTTTTAATGAAAATGGCTTATTCTTAACAATTTTATGTGCTATACCTTATACAATAATGAAAAAGCCATATCACTCATGATATTTTACAATTAACAATAATATTTAAAAATTAATTGTCTAGTAACTTGAATGACCTGTTCCATATCATACAGTGCCATTTGCTGCTCTGCCCTAATCAAAGAATTAATATTAAGCCTGAGCACCTTGTAGCAAACTCGTTGCTGTTTTAGTACATTAATAAAAGTTTGCGGTGTACATCTTAATAGAGGTTACTGTGGAATACATATCTGTTTTAGGAGATTTTCTGTTGTGGGACCTTTGTGCATCAATTTGGATGCAAATAAGAACACTTTTTGCTTCTCATAAATCTTGGCATTTATTACAAAGGAAGTAGATAAAACTCACTCTCTCAGCTATATATATTTAAAAAAAATTAATAGGCTATTACATAAGTGAACAGCACAGTGACTTAACAAAGAATGAACCAAAAGAAAGATGAGTAACTGACTGAGAGTTTTGGTTGCAGCTGCCATCATATATATACAGTCTTTTAACAATCTATCTGTTTTAGTTCTAAAATTAAATTTTTTTTATACAGAAAGCATTTCTCAGCAAAAAATATGTGAAGATTGAGTCTAAACGTTTTGTTAAACTGAGGGATAACAAATTGTTGCTTTGTGTACAGTGTTTTAGCAGATATATTTAGTTTTTTACAAACAAATCATTGTGTAATCAATTTTTGCACATGTTAATGTTTATTAACTACCTCCATGTTTATAAGTCATCAGTCACATACAAAAATTCAAACTCATTTTCATCGAAACAAACATTTTTTGTATGCCAGAAAGAGTAATCACATATCATAAAACATTCTTAATTGTAAATTACTTATGGACTGACATTTCAAGTCAAGACTAAACAAAATATTAAATTATTAATCAAAAGTGTTAAATGCCTGCAAAAAATTGCCAAAACTCAGAAATGACAAGTCACAGGTAAAAAAATATGGGTGTATTGGGTTTTTTACTGTTACTGTTGTGGTCTTCAGTCCTGACACTAGTTTGATGCAACACTCTAAGCTACTCTATCCTGTGCAAGCTTCTTCATCTTCCAGTACCTACTGCAACCTACATCCTTCTGAATTTGCTTAGTGTATTCATCTCTTGGTCTTCCTCTACAATTTTTACCCTCCACACTGCCCTCCGATATTAAACTGCTGATCCCTTGATGCCTCAGAACATGTCCTACTAACCGATTCCTTCTTCTAGTCAAGCTGTGCCACAAACTCTGTACAAATTGTAAATAGCCTTTTGCTCCCTGTATTTTATCCCTGCCACCTTCAGAATTTGAAAGAGAGTATTCCAGTCAACATTGTCAAAAGCTTTTTCTAAGTCTACAAATGCTAGAAACGTTGGTTTGCCTTTCCTTAATCTATCTTCTAAGATAAGTCATAGCATCAGTATTGCCTTATGTGTTCCAATATTTCCACAGAATCCAAACTGATCTTCCCCAAGGTCGGCTTCTACCAGTTTTTCCATTTGTCTGTAAAGATTTCGCGTTAGTATTTTGCAGCTGTGACTTATTAAACTGATAGTTCGGTAATTTTCACATCTGTCAACACCTGCTTTCTTTGGGATAGGAATTATTACATTCTTCTTGAAGTCTGAGGGTATTTTGCCTGTTTCATACATCTTGCCCATCAGATGGTAGAGTTTTGTCAGGACTGGCTCTCCGAAGGCCGTCAATATTTCCAATGGAACGTTGTCTATCCCCGGGGCCTTGTTTCGACTTAGGTCCTTCAGTGCTCTGTCAAACTCTTCATGCAGTATCATATCTACCATTTCATCTTCATCTACATACTCTTCCATTTCCATAATATTGTCTTCAAGTACCTCGCCCTTGTATAGACCCTCTATAAACTCCTTCCACCTTTCTGCTTTCCCTTCCTTGCTTAGAACTGGATTTCCATCTGAGCTCCTGATATTCATACAAGTGGTTCTCTTTTCTCCAAAGGTCTCTTAAATTTTCCTGTAGACAGTATCTATCTTACCCCTAGTGCGATAAGCCTCTACATCGTTACATTTGTCCTCTAGCCATGCCTGCTTTCTTTACTAAATGATTAAATTGATAGGTATTCTAAACAAATGATACACATCATCGCATTTGGAAAGGCAAGTCAACGACAACAGCAGTGCTTGACTTACTTACAAATATAAGACAAGGTTTTTAAGGCAGAGTCTATCATACTAGTAATTTGTGGCCTTAGAAAGGCATTCGACTATCACTCATAAGGTCTTTTTCAGCAAACTAAAATATTTGGTATTGGAGGGAGTGGTTCAACAAGTTCTCGTATCTTACGTGAATAACAGATGAGAGATTGTATCAGTGCAAGAAGCAGATTGAAGTTACAGTAACAACAGTGTGTTGTCACAGGGATGCATAATAGAGCCTCTGTTGCTTCTGATTTTTGTTAATGACATAGACTCCAATGCACATTCTTTGCATTCATAGCATACATAATACAACTTTGTATGAAAAACGGTTTTCAGGCTATACAGTGAGGTGAAGGCCTGGTTTATCATGAACAAACTGAAAATTAATGAAATGAAAACAAAAGACAATATATGGCCTAAGTGATTACTGCTGCACTGGGTGACACAACAGTCATTAAACTTCTAGCCTTTCTCAGTGATGTCAAGTTAACACGGCAACAGCACACTAAACATGTATGTTTCAATCTTTTATGGGTTCTAAAGAGCCTGTCTCTTAAGGAAACTGAAAAGTATAACACCAGAATAATACCTATTAACAATCTACTATGCCTTGTTACATAGTCACCTGCACTATGGGTCGTTGCTACAGGGCCATTCTGGAGGCTGCAAAATGTGATTTTGTTGCAAAAGAAAGCAAAGAGGATCATTACCTCAAAAAAAATTGAATAAATACTGATAACTGTAAATAATCTTTCATATTGTGAGTTAATATATATTCATCTGCCTTGCTCATGCAAAGGTAAATCACAAAACCTACAGAAAGAGAAATGGTCATCAACACAGCTCTCTCAATAAAGACAGTATACACAGGCCAAAATATTGATTAACAAAGACACAAAACAGCTTCCCTATAGTGGCTGTAAAATTATTTAATATACTATGTAAACATGTTCTGTCATTATCAAGAGCACAATTTAGAACTAAAGTTTTGTGTAACTTAGAAGTAATGAAGAATTTTTCTCTAGTGATTGAACAGTATCTAGCTGAGCTGCAACTCATGCCATGACTACAACAGCAACTCTGCTGTTTAATTACACTGTTTTCCAGTATAGTTGTGTTAGTTTTGTAAAGTATATTATACGATAATCTAGTTCTTAACCTTAATATGTTTCATAGTAATTATTTTAGTATCATAATTTAAACTGAAATTTTGTATTCATTTCATTGTGGTAATTGTTGTAGCGGCTCCTTATTGTTAGAGGGCCCACAGAACCAACATGCAAGATGGGTTGCTGACCCCCTTTCAGGAGCGTGGAGAGAAACATCGCCAGCTGACAGAACCAATAGCAGACTTTCCAAATAAACATGGAACAGCAGACAGCATGTGACAGTGTTCCACTAATTGGAACTCATAAGATTGATGTAGCACTCTGCTGACCTGGCTTTATAAGGACGCCCAGACCAGCAGTGTTCACCAACCGCTAGGAACAGCTCCAGCCAGCCGGCCCTAGCATTGTATTCACTCACTATAGTCTTATATTAGCACATTGTATTTTGCAGAGTAGTTTTGGTCAGTATTTTCTTCCATTGTCTTGTTTCCTAACTGTTTTTCCACCACAGAGTTGTGTTTTTTTTTCTGTTCGTTCTGTGCTTAAAACTTAGTGTATGCCAAGAAGGCATTTTTTCTTTAATTGTAATAAAGTGTGTTCAAATTGACTGTTAGTTCTTTCCTGCTGACTGCAGGACACTACAGTAATTATATTGTAATCTTGATGCTGCCTGTCCAGCCATGGATGGTGACTGACATAGAATTGGTAATAAATTCTAAGGCTGTTATATTACATTATACTGTTTCAGTTTATAACATAATTAATTTATGGGTAGCAGTTCAAGTGAAGATAATTAGTACAGAATAAGCTGGCCTGCTGGAAAATCATGAAGTCTGGAGAGAAGAGAATCTTAGTTTATATTGCAAAATTGAACTAATTTTTATTCTGTGAGGGTCAGCCCAAAAGTAAAGAATGATTGTGTACCACATCCGGTGCTCATCCCCCACCAACATGTTTGGAGACATGCCTTTTAGCTCCTTCCCCCATTTCATCCTTTTTTTCTGTAATCTTTTGATATACTGGCGCCCACCAAAAATCTCACAAAAGGCAAAGAGTGTAGTGTGACTCATTTTCTGAATGCACAAAACGTCCAGTCTGTCAGAATTTATAGACAAATAAACCATGTTCATGGCGACAGTTGTAAAAAATCTATACCTTTGTGATATCTGTTCAGTAGTACATGACAAAACAGCTGTGTTGAAAGGATCTCTCAGTGCCACTCTGTTTCTGACTTTGTTCTTCTGAAAATTGCATAACTTATTTTCGATATGGGTGTTTTTCAGACTGTTGTGATATATGGAAATTATCAGTTGAAATTTCATTTATCATGTTATATTTTTTTCAATTACATTTTGAAAATCCTTTTCAATTAATTTGTGTGTGTGTGTGTGTGTGTGTGTGTGTGTGTGTGTGTGTGTGTGTGTGTGTGTTTTCTCACTTATCCCAAAAAACCTTTCTGCTAGAAAAAGCTTTTTATAGTCTAGATGAATTTGTATATAAATAAATTGTAAAATCTTAATATTATATAATACAAGTTGACATAACGCCACTAAGAATGTTATTTAACTTGAGCTATGTATCTGTGTGTGCTCTATACCTGTTTTTCCACAGTGCTTTAATGATTCTAAGAAAATATGTACTGTCTTTTATCTGTATTGCTGCTCAAAGAATTTACTGTATAAATTTTTATATAATTATGTACTCAAATGTCTGTATATGCTGTAAGATTATCACACTGTATTTGTATAAAAACTGACTTGTTCCACGTCATTGTGAACCCAACACAGTTGGGCCTATGGAACAAGAATTAAAATAAAATAAAATCAAAACAAATCAGCATAAATCTATAGCAAACCTAAGCAGCTGAAACAATAAACGATGATGGCAGGCAAATGATACTTTCTTATACTGTAAGGAATTCGCAGGCTTCAGAATGAAATAGAAACCTTGCAGCTACACCTTTTGGAAGATATGAACTTCAAGCATACGCCAAACCAAATCAATGATGTTGGATCGATAATGCCAGCACAGCCCAGTAAGGCAACATCATCAGAAATGGTGATGATTGTTATAGCATGACCGCTGTCAGTAACATCAATGAATCTACCCAATGGTTTCAGCAATTCATCCACTCAATGGTTGCAATGGTTGCCATCTGAGCCACATACAAGGGTGATCCCGTAAGTACCCGACCCAAGAAAGAAAACACAAAAATTTTGAAAAAATGTATTTATTTTTCAACATAATCTCCTTTCAGCTCTATACACTTTTCCCAGCGATGCTCAATAAGTTCGATACCCTTTTTATAACGAGAACTGTTTAACTCCTCAAAATAACCATTAACTTACGACATCAGTCTTCATTTGTTGAAAAATCTTCGACCACCGAACCATTTTGTAAGTTTGGGAACAGAAGATAAACCGAGGGTTTTAAATCTGGCGAATAGGGTGCATGAGGTAGCAATTCAAACTTTAATTCATTAATTTTGGCGATTGCAATAACGGATTTTTGAGCTGGTGGACTGACCTGAAGAAACACTTCCTTCTTGGGCAAATGCGGCCTTTTTTGCTTGATTTCTTCGCCCAAATGTTGCAATAAGTTCTCATAATACTCGCTGTTGATAGTTTTTCCTTATTAAGATAGTCAATGAAAATTGTCCCACGTGCATCCCAAAAAACCGACGCCACGACCTTTCCCGCAGATGAATCGGTCTTTGCCTTCTTTGGAGTCTGATCTCCAATTTGTGTTCCTTATTTTGATTGTTCTTTTGTGTCGGGAGTGAAGTGGTGGACCCATGTTTCATCCATGGTGATGAAACGGCGCAAAAAATCAGCTTTGTTGCTGCGAAACAATCGCTAAACACTCAACTGAAATATCTTCACAACACTGTTTTTGCTCGAGTGTGAGCAAACGCGGCAAAAACCTTGCACACAGTTTTCTCATCTCTAAATTTTCAGATAATATGCGATGTTCCGCATTTTTTTAAATGCCTGCTATGTCTGCTAGCTCGCGCACTTTCAGCCGATGGTCATCCAGTACCGCTTTGTGGATTTTCTTCACCATTTCTGGAGTCGTCACCTCATTTGGTCAACCACTACGATGCTCATCTTGGCAGCTCCTACGGCCTCGTTTAAACTCAGCTACCCAATATTTTACTGTTGTCAGCGAAGGAACAGACTCTACCAAAGTAGAATCTAGCTCAGCTTTGATGCTGGGCGCGCTGAGGCCTTAAAAAAAATTGAATCACATAATGATGACCAATTTCCTCCATCCTCACAAGTTCACTCTCAACATTCACTACTGATGGCTGCCAAACAAATACTGAACAATGTGGCGTCTTCAAACTTGAAACATATGCTTCATAGGTCGTATACTTTCTAATCGAGAGATATTTTTCAATGACTCCTATCTCTCAGTCAGGATGGGTACTTATTGGACCACCCTCTTACATGGTTTGCACTAATGGAAAATATATTTCAACAACAGAGATTAATCAACGATCACGAGAAGTTCACTTTGGTGATAAGTAACCTGGACCACCAGACCGCAAAGTAAATATTCGACATTATGGTGAACCCTCCTACAGAGGGAGCATATGGTGGACTGAAAGAAGTACTTATTACTCAGTGCATGAAGACAGTCAACATCAGAAGCAGGCATGTATTGTACCAAGAGAAGTGGGAACGTAGGACCCCTCAGAATATTGGCGACATTTACGCAGTCTGGCAGATAGTTCGACAGTCTCTGACAGATTGCTCTTACATGTATGGCAACATTGGCTTCCAGCACAAATAAGCACTGTGCTACCCGTATATGAGGAGACAAACTACTACTTACTGTAGACAGAATCTACGAAAAACATGAGCCAACTGCAAAGATGTCAACAGATTCCACATACGACTACCACCATGATCAGTAAGATGAAACCGCAGCCGCAACTATAAACTGCACCACAATCACACCACATCACATAACAAGCATTTCAAATGAGATCAAAGATTTAAAAGCTATAACAGAGGACCTGAAACTGCAACTGATCATATAGTAGTGTCAACAAGTTAACATTAATGAGGTGAGGAATCAGGCTAGACGCCAAATGTGAAGCCACCAAGAGGGTGTACACAAAGTGTGCTGGAACCATAAACATTTTGGGAGAGATGTTGCAAGATGCACATCACCATTGCTCTTGCTCAAAGAGCTAATGTACATAAGGTAACAGTGTAGAATTTTCATGTCAGCAACAGCAACCATCACTATACAGGGTGATCCATTGATCGTTACCGGGCCAAATACCTCACAAAATAAGCGTCAAACGAAAAAACTACAAAGAACGAAACTTGTCTAGCTTGAAGGGGGGAACCAGATGGCTCTATGGTTAGCCCGCTAGATGGCGCTGCCATAGGTCAAACGGATATCAACTGCTTACTACATACTCGTGTAGTACGTAAAGAAATATGAATGTTTTAGTTGGACCACTTTTTTCGCTTTGTGACAGATGGCGCTGTAATAGTCACAAACATATGGCTCACAATTTTAGGCGAACAGTTGGTAACATGTAGGTTTTTTAAATTAAAATACAAAACGTAGGTACGTTTGGACATTTTATTTCGGTTGTTCCAATGTGATACATGTACCTTTGTGAACTTATCATTTTTGAGAACGCATGTTCTTACTTGTAAATACCGCATTAATGCAATAAATGCTCAAAATGATGTCCGTCAACCTCAATGCATTTGGCAATACGTGAACCGACATTCCTCTCAACAGCGACTACTTCGCCTTCTGTAATTTTCGCACAGGTATTGACAATGCGCTGACGCATGTTGTCAGGCGTTGTCGGTGGATCACACTAGCAAATATCCTTCAACTTTCCCCACAGAAAAAACCTGGGGACGTCAGATCCGGTGAATGTGCGGGCCATGGTATGGTGCTTCGACGACCATTCCACCTGTCATGAAATATGCTACTCAATACCGTTTCAATCGCACGCGAGCTATGTGCTGGACATCCATCATGTTGGAAGTACATCACCATTCTGTCATGCAGTGAAACGTCTTGTAGTAACATCGGTACAACATTACGTAGGAAATCAGCATACATTGCACCATTTAGATTGCCATCGATAAAATGGAGGCCAATTATCCTTCCCCCATAATGCCGCACCATACATTAACCCGCCAAGGTCGCTGATGTTCCACTTGTCGCAGCCAGCGTGGATTTTCCGTTGCAGAATAGTGGATATTATGCCGGTTTACGTTACCGCTGTTGGTGAATGACGCTTCGTCGCTGAATAGAACGCGTGCAAAAAATCTGTCATCGTCCCGTAATTTCTCTTGTGCTCAGTGGCAGAACTGTACACGACGTTCAAAGTCGTAGCCATGCAATTCCTGGTGCATAGAAATATGTTACGGGTGCAATCGACGTTGATGTAGCATTCTCAACACCGACGTTTTTGAGAGTCCCGATTCTCGCGCAATTTGTCTGCTACTGATGTGCGGATTAGCTGCGACAGCAGCTAAAACACCTACTTGGGCATCATCATTTGTTGCAGGTCGTGGTTGACGTTTCACATGTGGCTGAACACTTCCTGTTTCCTTAAATAACGTAACTATCCGGCGAACGGTCCGGACACTTGGATGATGTCGTCCAGGATACTGAGCAGCATACATAGCACACGCCCGTTGGGCATTTTGATCACAATAGCCATACATAAACACGATATCGACCTTTTCCGCAATTGGTAAAGGGTCCATTTTAACACGGGTAATGTATCACGAAGCAAATACCGTCCGCACTTGCGGGATGTTGCGTGATACCACGTACTTATACGTTCGTGACTATTACAGCGCCATCTATCACAAAACGAAAAAAGTGGTCCAACTAAAACATTCATATTTCTTTACGTACTACACGAATATGTAATAAAAAACGGGGGTTCCTATATAAAAAAACGCAGTTGATATCCGTTTGACCTATGGCAGCGCCATTTAGTTGGCCAACCATAGCGCCATCTGGTTTCCCCCTTCAAGCTAGACGCGTTTCATCCTTCGTAGTTTTTTCGTTTGATGCTTATTTCGTGAGATATTTGGCCCGGTTACTGTCAATGAACCACCCTGTATACATATCTTTCTGCTTCGAAGTGATTGTACGTATTAGATAGACATTCGGGTACAAGTTGTTTTTGTGGATTCCAGGCCAGATATGAGCTCGCTTTCTGCCAACAGCGCACCATACAATGGACAGGACATACAGCCAAGTTTGAAAGCAGTGAATAACTTTGAGATTAACACTTATGGGCATAAAGTGAGCAAGACTGATGCGTGTTTCTCCAGCCAGTTTACATGGTCTTTTGTGAAAGGTGATATATCAGAAAATATACTGGGCACTGGTTTTTTAGCGCATTTCATGTTGGCGGTAGACTCACAGAGTGAACGATTGTTAAATTTGACAGACAACAGTACAATATCAGGCACTGAAGGGCATACAACTTGTGGGAAATTTCAGATGATGAGCAACTCCACATCAGGGAAGTTTTGTAATGAAGAGGAAAACCAGAAACTTTCGGATGACCAGGCAATAGGAACAACAGATGAGTGAACTACACACGCCCACCGCAAAGGAATTAGACATAGAACGGCACATTATATCCATACCATGCTGGGACAACCAGTTTCACACCGAGCAGAAAAAAACAAAAGCGTTATTTGAAAAATCCGCTGGTCAGATAGGTCGTGGCGTTCGCCCCTACATTTAATACATAAGATGGGCGGATCATTGAGGCTGTGTGACACTATCAGGCATTTAACTTGAGAACCATGCCACACAAGTATCCTTTACCTAAGATAAAGGGCTCTGGTGCAAACATTTTTAGCATTCTCGACTGCCAGAAACTGTACAACCAGGTACCAATAGCTCCAAAAATGGTTCAAATGGCTCTGAGGACTATGGGACTCAACATCTATGGTCATAAGTCCCCTAGAATTTAGAACTACTTAAACCTAACTAACCTAAGGTCATCACACAACACCCATTCATCAAGAGGCAGAGAAAATCCCTGACCCCGCCGGGAATCGAACCCGGGAACCCGGGCGCGGGAAGCGAGACCAATAGCTCCAACAGGCGTTCCAGAGATAGTAGTGATTATGCCATTCATTTGAGTTTTTATTTATACCTTTTAGCCTTAAGAAAACAGCACAGACTTGGCAGCATTTTATCGACGAAGTGATAATGGCAGTGGTATTTTATTTTGCTTATCTTTATGACATTTTGGTGTTATTGGATAGTCAATGCCTGAACAGCATCTGTGTCAAGCTGTCAGGTCACTCTTTGACAGTGGAGGGCCGTTAAATGAAAGTAAATGCATCATGCACAACAACCAAGTCACTTTTCTTGGACATCATTTGCCAGCGACAGCTATGGTGTAAGAATCGCTCACTGATGCACTCAACGGACACAATGCCTAGGACTGGCGACCGATTAGGTGGACACCAGAAATGGGAAAAGCAATTAGTGATCTACAAGCAAGCATCAGCTAGGCAGTGTCGCTCGCTCACCCAATTCACTGTGCGCGGTTAGCTATTGTTGTAGATAATATGGTCAGTCCAAGATACTCTGGGAATAGTTTATATGGAAGCAACTGATTTCTGATTGCAATTTGTGGTGTATAGCCAGCATGTCTGTTTTTCAGATGGAAGATGGAAGATTCAGTTTTGTTTTCATTTACTTTGAGTCGCCATACGTTAATAAATGCATCTAGAGTTTGAAAATACTGAGTGAGAATCGTTTTTGAAGTTGTAAACGCATTAGACTGCATCACCAAGGCTATGTCATCAGCGTAGATAAATGTTCTTGCTTCGCAACATAAAAACTGAAAAGTAATGGGGCCAGTAGGAATCCTTATCGTATTCTGTCATTTCAGTTGTGCCCCTTGCTTGCTTGACCATTTAGGTAAGTTTGGAATTTCGTGTTGGACAGCTGTTATTGAGTAGTTGTGCAATTATTTTACATGTAAGTTTTCTTAAGAACCTTAGAAGCATGGCTTTCCGCCACATTGTATCACACATTGATACTAAGTCAATAAACATGGTCATTTTTTTCTTCTGAGCTTCGAATCCCTTCTCTATGTAAGTTGACTTGATTCTGGAGATACGGTCTGGTCTAAGGCCAGCCTGTTCAAAAGGAATGTGTTTCAAGATATTGGTGCTATGCTATTGTAGAGCAATCTCTGCAACAGTTTACAGCAGACAGAAGAGCAACGGGTTTATAATCTTCGGGACTGTTACCAGATTTTGACGGTTTCAGGATGCCAAATATCTTCATTTTCTTAAAAAGATTTGACAGTCTGCTTTTTACATGGATTTCGTTAAACAATGCAGCTAGCCTTTCCACTGCACCTTGACCAGGGCGTGTAATGAACTCAGAGACTAAGACATCAAAACTAACTACTTCATCAGATTTTGAGGTGTCTATGGCTGAAACAATTTCAGTTGTAAAGATTTTTTGTGTAAACCTGGAATGCTGTACTTGATACGTTTTAGACTTTAGCTCATGTTTCATTCCTCTGAATTTCTGTTTGTTGTTGTTTCTTGGAGTTCTTATTAGACTGACAATCGTAGCTGCTATTTTGTTAGGATTTATTTTGTCTTGAAGGTGGTGTTAGTTTTTGTGGCACTAGCTAACTTTAGTAGTAGAGTCTATGCTTTCTTGCTTGGGCGCTGGAAAGATGTGTTTTCGGTTAGATCCCTTCACTTCTTATGCCTAGCTGAGTCGAGAGCAGAGATCAGCTCATCTGCCACCTCAGTGTCTTGAGTCACCTTAAATTCTTCATGCAATTCCTGGCATCTAGGACTCTATCCAGGGATGTAGAGGTCCCTATAGCTCCTAGGAATATGTTTTCTAGCAATGGAATGTATTAATCTGACAAAGCGGTCATAATGCCTAAATGTAGGTGAAATAAGCTGGGTAATACAGTCAACCTCTTCAGAGAACTTTTCCGAGCTGGCTTTGGTATGGACTTTGCTATTGGGGTTTGGAGTGCGGGCTTCTAGGGAAATCACTGAGCTAATTCTTGCTGCTCTGCAAGGGTAAAATAACAGATCAGGACTTTGGGGTGGCCACACCAAAGGTGCAGTTAAATGGACAGAACCACGTTCAATCCATTTATCAGGAAATACACCACTAAGATATTCTGTAATGGGGATAGCAAATAGGCCGGCACTCGCTTCATCCACCTAGAACCATACACGACCAAGTAGTTCTCAGTCTTACTGAAGTGGAATAAACTGCTCATGTAACATGATGAGATCGCCAGGGGTTCTCAAACTTCCTCCATCACGTATCCCTAATGAAACATAAATTGCTTTGCCACACCCTCTGTCCCCAAGGCCTCCTATTTTACTTTCTTTCCTATGCATTTCTTATACTTGGCAGAAAAACGACTCACGATATCTGTTTACTTCTGTCTAATTATTGGAACTATCAGTTACAATGATAAAATAATAATTAAAGGGAGTAATTCGAGGGAATCAGAGTTAAACTTTTTTTTCAAATTATCATCCATTTGTCCTATTCAAAGGTGATGAAAGTTAACAATTACAACTAATTTATAACCAGGGCTGCATGTGTTTTTATTGGAGCTGAGCAAGTATGTGTATTTCACTACATATTGTTTTTATAAATTTGTTTCTATCTACAATGCTTTTAATTCATTTGAAATGTTGTAATATTTGAAAGATTATAACATACAAATGAATAGGACAATACCCAGCATTTAAATGCCAATTTAAATACTGTTACATTCAAACAGATGATCCAAAAAGGAAATAAACAAAAGTAAAAATATACCCAGTTCAAAATTCGGCTTTTTTAAATATGAGCACATTTGGTGCAATGTATTTTTTGCTTGAATTTGCAAAGGAAACGGTTTCAATGTTGGTTGGAGCTTTGAAACAGCAACTCGAAGATCCCCTACTAGCTGCAGTTGAGGTGTATGTTCCGTCTTGATTAGGTTATAACACATCCACAGCCCTTCTTCTACACTCCTGGAAATTGAAATAAGAACACCGTGAATTCATTGTCCCAGGAAGGGGAAACTTTATTGACACATTCCTGGGGTCAGATACATCACATGATCACACTGACAGAACCACAGGCACATAGACACAGGCAACAGAGCATGCACAATGTCGGCACTAGTACAGTGTATATCCACCTTTCGCAGCAATGCAGGCTGCTATTCTCCCATGGAGACGATCGTAGAGATGCTGGATGTAGTCCTGTGGAACAGCTTGCCATGCCATTTCCACCTGGCGCCTCAGTTGGACCAGCGTTCGTGCTGGACGTGCAGACCGCGTGAGACGACGATTCATCCAGTCCCAAACATGCTCAATGGGGGACAGATCCGGAGATCTTGCTGGCCAGGGTAGTTGACTTACACCTTCTAGAGCACGTTGGGTGGCACGGGATACATGCGGACGTGCATTGTCCTATTGGAACAGCAAGTTCCCTTGCCGGTCTAGGAATGGTAGAACGATGGGTTCGATGACGGTTTGGATGTACCGTGCACTATTCAGTGTCCCCTCGACGATCACCAGTGGTGTACGGCCAGTGTAGGAGATCGCTCCCCACACCATGATGCCGGGTGTTGGCCCTGTGTGCCTCGGTCGTATGCAGTCCTGATTGTGGCGCTCACCTGCACGGCGCCAAACACGCATACGACCATCATTGGCACCAAGGCAGAAGCGACTCTCATCGCTGAAGACGACACGTCTCCATTCGTCCCTCCATTCACGCCTGTCGCGACACCACTGGAGGCGGGCTGCACGATGTTGGGGCGTGAGCGGAAGACGGCCTAACGGTGTGCGGGACCGTAGCCCAGCTTCATGGAGACGGTTGCGAATGGTCCTCGCCGATACCCCAGGAGCAACAGTGTCCCTAATTTGCTGGGAAGTGGCGGTGCGGTCCCCTACGGCACTGCGTAGGACCCTACGGTCTTGGCGTGCATCCGTGCGTCGCTGCGATCCGGTCCCAGGTCGACGGGCACGTGCACCTTCCGCCGACCACTGGCGACAACATCGATGTACTGTGGAGACCTCACGCCCCACGTGTTGAGCAATTCGGCGGTACGTCCACCCGGCCTCCCACATGCCCACTATACGCCCTCGCTCAAAGTCCGTCAACTGCACATACGGTTCACGTCCACGCTGTCGCGGCATGCTACCAGTGTTAAAGACTGCGATGGAGCTCCGTATGCCACGGCAAACTGGCTGACACTGACGGCGGCGGTGCACAAATGCTGCGCAGCTAGCGCCATTCGACGGCCAACACCGCGGTTCCTGGTGTGTCCGCTGTGCCGTGCGTGTGACCATTGCTTGTACAGCCCTCTCGCAGTGTCCGGAGCAAGTATGGTGGGTCTGACACACCGATGTCAATGTGTTCTTTTTTCCATTTCCAGGAGTGTAAATTGGGATATTAATTCCGAATCTACACCCAAAATTTTTCAAGAGATTTAGATTTAAATTCGTTTCGAAGTGTTCTGCCACTTGAGAATTATTCTATTAGCTCCTCCTTCGTCCATCGTATCGAACGGATTGCGGATCCAGTCATACTCAAGATGAATGTTCTGGAAATTTATCCTCAACCTGTCGGCGAAGATTTTCGAGATGTACTGCGCCAGTTCTACTAATTTTACCTATATCCAACTCAAAATCTTCACGAAATCATTCACACAAGAAAACACCTCATGGGTACCCTTCTGCATCTGTGTTTTCCAAAGTCCAATTTTCTCTTAAACGAAAGCACTTTCTCGCTTAGAAAGACGATGTTACTATTTCAGCCTTAACGTGGTAGGGTAAGATCATTCAGTTTTTCAAAAACGTCGGCCAAGTAGCACAATGTTAGAGGTCATTGTTCATCCAGAAACAGAGCCGAGATTGTAGGGCTATTATTCAGTAGGAAATGACGAAATTCATCGTTCACCTTCACAACGCAACAAAGAACTTCCTCACAAGGTAACCAACATACGTATGAATGCGATAAAGGGTAATCATGAGTAGAACCTATCTCCTTACAAAGAATTGAAAATAGATTACTGTTTAAAACTCAAGCTTTCACAAAATATACAACACTGACTGCACCGTTCATCTGTTTATTTACTTTCGGTTGTACTACTATAGAAACTAATGTCCCCCTGTGTATCATGCAATGTGTGAAATTTGCAGAAAGAGCAACAGTATAGTCACTTGCCATGAACCGATTTTTAGTTCCGGTAGATGCTGCCGCACCATCGGCTCATATACCTACACAATTTGTCAATGGCAGTGTTGTGAATAAATATGGAATTCTCAAAAAAGAAAATATCTTCGCCTGTAGTTTAGCTTTCACAGCTTTATAAAATAGAGAATCCTCGAGCATTTCATCTTCATAACAGTAGCGTACAGAAACATGAAACTGGATAAGATTTCCGATATCAGTACTATCACCAAGTTTCAGGACGAATTTGTGCTATCATGAAGATTCGATAGCAACTGATTTTTTATGTCAGTGACTACTGCATAGATACGGCGAGCCACGATATCGTCTGGGGGTGATATCGACTTCAAACTCTCGCCAAACATTTTTCCATGCATGATAGCACACATTTGGCAGTTACGGGAAGAAGTAATACCTCACCAATAATATATGATTATTTGGATTTTGTAGTTAAGTATGGTACCTATAGGGATGTTTTTAGGGCTTTCTTAGGAAATGATACCCATTTCTTGAAGAATCTGAAATTTCCTTTACTTGTCGCTCTTGATGCTTAAAAAAATCAATGGATTTATTAACACTGTCTGGATGTTTTGTCTGCAGGTGTCTCCCTAGTTTTATTGCCTTCAAGCTAACGTTAGCTAAAACCTCTCAACAAAAAACACATTGTGGTATAATGTAAGATAACTTAAGCACGGTTTTGCGTTTAGAACTAACGTTACTGATAGGAAAGATGCGAAAGAAGAATGTACTTTCATTGAATCCAAGGCTTTTTCCTTGTTAGAACTGTTAGCTTCAGAAGGAGAAGAGACACTTGGTGTATCACTTCCATTGGCTCTCTTGTTATCACTGCTAACTAGCCACTTACCCTTGTGAATAGCAGAACTTGTATCACTTTACTTTTAATCCGGTTAACTATTTCCACTTGTAACGAGACATCCACTTCAAGCATTACTTTTCTTCAACAGTAGTTGTCGATACCAGTATTATATTATATTTTGAATTTTGGACAGGCCAGTATTATCTTAGCTGCTTTTCTGAGAACTTTCATATAATTTTAGACACAGTATGTTATATTTTAAGCTAAATTTCATGAAAAGGAATTACTTTATTTTCGATGTTATAATCGATAAATGCACAGTTACAATTATTTTTTACAAACATTTAAAATTACGAATTATTTGGCACACTTAAAATTTCTATTATTAATTGCGCAATCTAGTACTGTTTATTATGTTTATTTCTGGTTTCATTTATGAAATAATATTAAAATTAATAGAAATTCATTTGTCAAGAAAAATTGTAAACCCTTTGGAATATTATTACCGTAGAGTGAAGTAGTAGTAAATACGTCTCTGATGTGATCGGACGTATTCTTTCGGAAGACTGTATGATATACTAAAAGGTGACAAAATATACTAACGTAAAAACAAAAATTATGCAACAACAATTAGCCCAGTCAACGAAGACCAAAAAATGGCGATTAGGGGAAAAATTCGTGTAATTGCAAATTTTTAAATAGTTGTAGGGGGGAGTGTCATGAACAACATACACTACTGGCCATTAAAATTGCTACACCACAAAGATGAGTGCTACAGACGCGAAATTTAACCGACAGGGAGGAGATGCTGTGATATGCAAATGGTTAGCTTTTCAGAGCATTCACACAAGGTTGGCGCTGGTGGCGACACCTAAAACGTGCTGACATGAGGAAAGTTTCCAACCGATTTGTCATACACAAACAGCAGTTGACCGGCGTTGCCTGGTGAAACGTTGCTGTAATGCCTCGTGTAAAGAGGAGAAATGCGTATCATCACGTTTCTGACTTTGATAAAGGTCGGATTGTAACCTATCGCGATTGCGGTTTATCGTATCGCGACATTACTGCTCGCGTTGGTCGAGATCCAATGATTGTTAGCAGAATATGGAATCGGTGGGTTCAGGAGGGTAATACGGAACGCCGTGCTGGATCCCAACGGCCTCGTATCACTAGCAGTCGAGATGGCAGGCATCTTATCCGCATGGCTGTAACGGATCGTGCAGCCACGTCTCGATCCCTGAGTCAACAGATGGGGACGTTTGCAAGACAACAACCATCTGCACGAACAGTTCGACGACGTTTGCAGCAGTATGGACTATCAGCTCGGAGACCACGGCTGCGGTTACCCTTGACGTTGAATCACAGACAGGACCGCCTGCGATGGTGTACTCAACGACGAACCTGGTTGCACGAATGGCAAAACGTCATTTATTCGGATGAATCCAGGTTATGTTTACAGCATCATGATGGTCGCATCCGTGTTTGGCGACATCGTGGTGAACGCACATTGGAAGCATGTATTCGTCATCGCCATAGTGGCGTATGACCTGTGTGATGGTATGGGGTGCCATTGGTTACACGTCTCGGTCACCTCTTGTTTGCATTGACGGCGCTTTGAACAGTGGACGTTACATTTCAGATGTGTTACGACCCGTGGCTCTACCCTTCATTCGATCCCTGCGAAACCCTACATTTCAGCAGGATAATGCACGACCGCATGTTGCAGGTCCTGTACGGGCCTTTCAGGATACAGAAAATGTTCGACTGCTGTACTGGCCAGCACATTCTCCAGATCTCTCACCAATTGAAAACGTCTGGTCAATGGTGGCCGAGCAACTGGCTCGTCACAATACACCAGTCACTACTCTTGATGAACTGTGGTATCGTGTTGAAGCTGCATGAGCAGCTGTACCTGTACACGCCATCCACGCTCTGTTTGACTCAATGCCCAGGCGTATCAAGGCCGTTATTACGGCCAGAGGCGGTTGTTCTGGGTACTGATTTCTCATGATCTATGCACCCGAATTGCGTGAAAATGTAATCACTTGTCAGTTCTAGTATAATATATTTGTCCAGTGAATACCCGTTTATTATCTGCATTTCTTCTTGGTGTAGCAATTTTAATGGCCAGTAGTGTACTAAAGATCTTGACCTGTAGGATGTGAGCGTTGGAATGGCAGGGGGGGGGGCGCTTAAAGGTCACTTTTTTATGTTCTTCTTAAATAACTCGAGAACCGTGGCTTCTAGCGGCAATGTTTCCCAGTACAAAATTAAAGTACGCTGAATTTCCTACCAAAAAGGTCCTATTCAATAGTGCCCGTGTTACGAGAGGTGTAAAAATAGCAAATTTATGAAAACAATATTTTAATGGTATAAAATTAATATTTGTTGTTAAAAGAAGTTGACCAAGACCAAATATTAAATGTCTATAACTCATTTACGTGCAGTAGAACAGTACTGACGATAAATTTTGTTCTGAGGATGTGACAGGTAGCAGCAGGTGAGGAAGGGGTTGGGGGTTGGGGGGAGGGGAGGGGGCAATGGAGGACAGAAGATGATGGAAGACATGGCGCGAAACGATGTCAAGTAGTTTTCTTATTTGTGCGTTTGCAAAACGAAGAGCAAGTTAGTGAGTCCTCACTCCCCCTACCCCATTACGTCGCAAGAAGCAACTACAGGATGTTTCACCAAGTCATATCGACCCTTCCACAGTGCACCTCGTGAATCAATGGTGACGCAGTGCGCAGACACACCTGGAGATTTTTGATATTTCACAAATTGCATTGTATGAGGACACGTGTTAGAAGTCTTTATTTTACACAAATGCGTTAACACTTAATGGATTACAGATATTAGTTATTAATAGAACTACATATACGAACAGAATATACATACATCTCTGCACACCACCTTGCACCGGTAGGCAGACAACTGATTGCTGGGCACACACTGTACGTTTGTTGCGGTTTTTTTTCTGGGAAAGACTCCTTCCGCCACCATGAAAACTGGTCGCTCTTCAGTTTACACGCAGCATTTTCTGTCCAGTTCTGTTAGGTTAGTAGACAAAACAACTTTACTGTAGAGTGAGTTCAGTGGTTCCCTCTCCCTTTATAAGGTATGTTTGTACCTCGCACTTTTTGTGTATTCTACCATTTAAGGGTTTAGATAAGTACAAGAATCAAAAGTTAAATGTAATAATTACTTCATCACTTGTTGCAGTTTATATGATGATGCGCTAAGAGCGCGAAACGCGTTATTGATTGTTAAATATTGCAGCAGACTGTTTTATATTTGGAATCCATTTTATTAAGAGGAGTCGGATGGTTGTTTCGTTCAAAATTTTTGATTTTTATTTTTTGCACTTTTTTTGTTACGCATATATTTGGGTTTAAATTGATACCAAATTTATTAATTTATGTTGAGTGGTTTTCCGTTTTACAAGCGTTTTAGTAAAACCATGCAATGCACACTTTTCATGAACTCAACCTTCTTTTTACTCGTCTTGACTACTTCTGTTCGAAAGCTTAGTTGGTAACACTGATGAAATACTGTTGGCAACAATGATGAAAACAGCTGCCAGTTTACTTTGTTGTTTTCAGTTCTTTGTTTGTGGTGACTGAAAGTGAAGTTTGTTTACGATATTCGTATTTCAGTGTTTAGATCTCAGCAAATAAGTTTATATTATGTGAAAATGCCGCGGATACAAAACAAGAAAAGAAAACGTGAGTTCAGTGGGGGGAGATGTAACCAAAAACAGTTTTTCCATCGTGGTGAATCAGAAGCGGAAGTTCATTGCGAAGGTGAGCCTAGGCCTAGTACTAGTACAAGTACTGAAGCTGCTTGTGCTTCTAAAACAAGCTCTTCTTCTAAAAAGCTTACCTGTAACTTGGCTAAATATGAAATATATGGAAAGGAGAAGGTTGCTATGATATTGTTAATATCAACAGTTTAGGTAACCTAGTTAGCCAAATTGCGGTGTGCATAAAATGTAAAGGATCCCTTACCGTCTCTACTGGAACCAGGCTAGGCTTACAACTACCGATAGTAATAAAGTGCAGTGACTGTTCTTTTGAAGTGTCCACTTCTAATTCTCCATGATTACCAGACGCTAAACAATCAGAAGTGAATGTTCGATTAGCCTACGCATTCCGAGGTATTGGAAAAGGTGAAGAAGCGGCGAAAACTTTCTGTGGTTTAATGAACTTGCCGACTTCTCCAGCTTTCAAATATTACAATAAGATGCTTCGAGATGCTGCAAAAGAGGTCTGTGAAGAGAATATGAAGGCTGCTGTTGAAGATAGTATCGGTGAAAATGATGGTAATAGAGACTTGACAGCAATATTTGACGGATCGTGGCAATGTAGGGGCCACACTTCACTCAATGGAATTGTAACTGCAATAGCAGAAAACACAGGCAAGGCAATTGATGTTAAAATTTTATCCAAGTATTTGCAGATGCGAAAATAGAATGACCAACAATCATGCTGCTTATTGCCTAGCTAACGACTCCGGAGTAAGTGGAGGAATCGAGGTAAAAGAAGTTGTGGAAATGTTCCAAGAAGTGCTGCCAAAATATGGAGTGCGGTACAAGTATTATTTAGGAGACGGGGACAATGCTTCTTACCCTAAGGTTTGCGAGGCCAAACCATATGGTCCCGACTTCTTAATTGAGAAATTGGAATGTTGCGGTCGCGTCCAAAAGCGGATGGGTAGTCGCCTCAGGAAATTGAAACAGAAACTTGGAAAAACAAAACTTTCCGACGGCAAAACCATCGGGGATCGTGGCCGCCTTACTGGTGAGGCTGTAAATCAAATACAACTATATTATGGCCTAGCTATAAGAAGGAATACTACAAAAACTCCAAAGGACATGAGGGCAGCGGTCTGGGCAGCAATTTTTCATTTGACGGCTACCAACAAAGACACATCTGGACACGGACTATGCCCCAAAGGGGAGACAAGCTGGTGCAAATTCCGAAAAGCCCAAGAGAAAAATGACCCTTATGACCGCAATGACCACACTCATCTTCCTTTCGCTGTCATGGAACAAATAAAACCCATATTTGCGTAAGTGCCTACAAGGTGAAATGCAAAATCCGTCAGAGTCGTTCAACAATGGTGTATGGTGGCGACTACCAAAAGCAACTTTTATTTTGATGACTACATTTCAGTTGGGAGTGTACGCAGCTATTACAAGTTTCAATGAAGGAAATTTAGCAAAATGTGAAATTTTGAGTCATCTAGGCATATCTCCAGGCATGAACTGTGTCAAATTTTTGAAAAAGGATGAACTTCAGATTAAAAAAGCGGACAAAGCTGTCACAGAAATTGAGATAAAAAGTCGCCAGGCGACACAGCAAGCAAGAAGAAAGATCGAGGACCAGTTTGAAGAACTAGAAGATCTAGATAGACCTTCACATGAAGCTGGAATTCTTTAATAGTCTTATCTTTATTTGCGTTTCCCTGACAACTGTGTTTTTCAGTGGTTAGGAACATTTTTCTTGGTTACTGTTAGTGTTATCAACATGATTTTTTTTATAATTGTTCCTTATTTGTTAGTTTTTGATCTAAACTGAGGAAATATGAATATCTTTTAAAGAATTATGGTATAAATTTAATTAAAGTAAAAAATTTTCAGTTTCTATGGCTACTTTAATTTTTTTAAAAAAATATAAGTTTTTATTATTTTTAAGACTTATCAGTTTAAAATGAAGATAATGATATAAGGAATACGACAAAAAATAATGATAATATGTCAATTGGTTAGGGAGAAAAATGTTCCTAAAGTCATATTATTTAACTTGGTCCAGATAGAACCATCCGACTCCCCTTAAGTTATTAGTTATTTTTGGATTGATTAAGAGAGTCTGTACTTGAAATATGTTCTTGTGAAGCTTAAGGGATATAAATTATCTCCATTCCTGCTGTCCCTCTTTAATGAAGGGAGAGTGAGGAAAGGAAAGAAATTTTCTTTAGGATGCTTTTCCAGAAGACATGCTCATGATCTACAAACCAGCGCCAACGTGGTAAATGGAGGCTGCCTTCTCCACCCAGTGAAATGAAATGTGCGCACCAATATTTCTGCACTTTGCAACCAGTACATTGCGTATGTACTCAAATATTATGGTAGAAATTGTACTGTGGTAGTTGATGGTTATGGTGATGCCAACAGCACAAAACTAGCAGAGCAGAAGAGAAGGGTCTTCCCAAAAGCTTCAGTTGACTCAATTTTAATGAAAGCGCGACTGTCACTGTTCAACAGGGGCATTTTCTCACAAACGAAAAGAACAAAACCAGGGTTTTAGCACTCCTCAGTAACAAAATGAGAGCAAAGGGAACAGAAACAGTAGTTACTACAGGCTATGCTGACGGTACAATAGTGAGATGTGCATTAGGTAACGCTGTCCTACACCAAACTGTTACGATAATTGAGGAAGATGTCGACTTAAATGTTTTCCAGATTGCTTTTCACAGACAGGCAGTAACATGTACTTTATGAAGCCTGATAAGGGCAAGGCTGAATCCAAATTGTTTTCAACAAATAAACTCCAGCAACTTCCTTTTGCTGAAACCATCCTCCTACTCCATGCCTTTAACGGGTGTGACACAACCTCTGCCATTTAAACAAAAGCAAAGGAGGAATGGTTAAGCTGTTCAGTAGGACTCCGAGGCAAATAAGGACAATATCTGACACCTTCAATAAGTGCTCGACACCAGCAAAGCAGATTGCACATGCTGATGAGAAGATGTTTCTACAAATGTATCAAGCTAATTAATATCAGCAAGATTTAAATAGGCTCTGATACAATGCATTCTTAAAGGCATCAGCGGAGCCAGAACCAGACCTTGCCTCACTACCGTCAACCACCAGCACTCTTTTAGAGTTTACTTACATGTAAATTAAATTTATTAACTGTCTGTTTTTGTATAATTATTTTTCCAATACTATTTTTTTTTACTTACTGATGTTTGGCTACTTACTTACAGATACAACAGTAACTCAATAACGCCTATTGTCAACTGAATGGAGATGCAAGTAAGGGGAGGACAGATCGCTCCATCCACTGACTGCCAAAAATCCAGCAGCACCTGAAGCTGTACTGAACAACATCTTTTGCCGATGTTCTACTGGTTGTGGGAACGATGTGGATGCCGAATCGCAGGAATCATATGTACAATGGTTTGCACCACGTGCTATGGCATGTGTATAAATGGTGAACCGTTGCTCGATCTGGAAGATGACGACAATGATGGTGATACAGTTGTTGATTCTTGAAATGCACAAATTGATGATAATATGTTGTTTTGAAATCACCAATGTATATTTTCTGTTATTTTCCAGTTCATTGGGCATTAAACATTAACTTTACACCATTAAAACACTTTTTTAAAAACGGTGGCTTTTACACCCCCTGTAATGCGGAAACTTTTAGTCCTAGAGAAAAGATTAACCAGAGTTTTCTTGTAGGAAATTCAACCTACTTTAATTTTGTATTGGGAAACAGTTTCACTAAAAGCCACCGTTTTGGAGTTATTGTAGAGAAATGAGAAAATTTGCCCTTTGAACGACTTCCCACCTCAACGCTCGCACCTTACAGGTCAGGATTTTTAGTATGTTGTTCATGACACTTCGCCCTACCACTGTACAAAAACTTGCGGCTACACGAATTCTTTTCCTCGAATTCTCCTTCGTTGACTGGACTAAATCTTCAAAATTATTTAGGCCAATTTAAGCATGAGGACCTAAAATGAGAAAATTTCAGCTTCAAGAACGAGACACCTAGACAAGAAGAACTGGAGCAAACTCTATAAGAAAAGATAAGTAACCTAAAAAGTTTATTATAATATTACTCCTCTCAAATCTTCAGAAAAGACTTAGGTTAGTGTGGATAATAGCTGCAACTAGGAAGGCGGGGGTACATTACACACTAAACATGTACTACAATTCAACTTCTAGCTAACTCACTACCTTTGAACAGACTCCGGAAGCCTGGCTGAAACCGAGGGGACAGTCACAATGGCTGTGATTAACAATTTATTCTAGTAGCCAGTGTTCGAAGGAAGTGGTGGTCACATTGTTCGGATGTGTGAATTCCTAAACGACCAAACTGCTGAGGTCATCGGTTCCCTATACTTACAGACTACTTAAACCAACTTATGCTAAGAACAACACACACACCCAAGTTCGAGGGAGGACTCCGGCAGGAAGGGCCGCGCAATCCGTCACATGGCGCCTCAAACCTCGCGGCCACTGCGCGCAGCTGCTGTACACGTTGTCAAGCACATTATCGTCACTAGTGGTTGTTAATGTTTGGTAAACAGCTAACTTTCAAGCGATTGGCGACAGGGCCTGTGTGATTAAACATTACTCGCGACTTCCAGTATTCCTGCTGTCTGAATCTACTGATCATTTCTTGTGGCGCCAGGTACCAAGTTAACGATGATGGAGTCTCCTAACTTGGTCCATGGAGGTGAGAATCTGACGCTAGCAATATTCGTTCACCGGAAATCTTTTTCTTACATAATGTGAAATATAAATATTTCAATGAAAGCTGGCGACATCCTCTATTACTCTATGCGCCCTTCCTCCCCCTCGCTCACCGCCATGGGAGCGCGCCACCACTTTGCAAACGGCTTAGATACGCTATGTGATCACCGTCAATGAAAAACAGACCTACCAAGTGGGTTGCAGACAATGCAGCCCATATCACGACATGCGGTGGGTTCTGTTCAAGTTCTTCATAAAAAACCTCCGATTTTTTGTACTCCAGAAATAAATGTTTCTCGCATTTGCGCTGCAATATACAGCAGCACACTCATCCGAGAAGACGCTTACTCCCATGAAGGAAGATTTGTAAAGACATCGAGCCTTAGCCCACAAACTTGGTGTCGTTTTCACTTGTCATTATCACTCAACTCGTTTACAGACGAAGTTTTAAATGCCTTCAACTTCAAAATATCTTTCACATCTTATGTAGTGTCGAGTACGGAACTCCCGGTTCCTGCGACCACTTACGAACGAACTTTTATGGTAAAAATGAAATGAAATGATCGTTTGGCATTGCTGGCTGGGAGGTCCCATCGGGGGAAGTTCGGCCGCCGAGTGAAAGTCTTATTTCTGTCGACGCCACATTGGGCGACTCGAGCGTCGGTGATGAGGATTTAATGATGATGAGGACAACACAACACCCAGTTCACGAGTGGAAAAAAATCTCCAACCCGGCCGGGAATCGCACCCGGACCCGCTGCATGGCAGACAAGCACGTTACCACCCAACTTTTTTTTTTATTTATTTTTTTATCTGCTTTTGTTCTCCATTGTTCGTTGAATTTGTTCGTGGTGCACGTCCGACGACACCCGTGCAGGTTGTTCGTTGATCCGTTCACTCAGTTTTATTATTATAGAGGGTAGCTAAACCCTCTGACAGAACACGCTGAGCTACTGTGCCGGCTTGCTAAGCAGACGGACAACTTCAATGGTCGACAGACCTTGCAGCCTCCACACACGTGTTGGTGGTCGTTCTGAGCGGGACTTAATCTTTTATTCACCATCTGCAAAGGGCTTTTTCTCCCATCGTAAAATTGTTGGTTTTGGTGGGGAAGGTTTCTGAAATGCTGTAGTGAAATCACGATGAATATTTCTCACTGATTTTCCTGTGTGGTGTCGTTTGTGAGCCCACGTGCATATTACGATCGGCTCCTCCATGGTGGACTCATTAGCCCTGATTTGGATGTACATCAGCACCTCCGTCAATAAGGAACAGCATTTCATCAGCATTTATGTAACAGTGGGGGTAATAGGACTTTGTGATCACTCTACAGAAACGTCGCGTGCATACAGTACAGTCGTTCACAGCGAAATGAGGACTACTCGAGTCACTCTCAGAGGAAGGGCTAATTAATATTGCTGCCAAAGAGTTTTATTTGCGTGATATTTCGCGTCATTGGTGGTGAAGCCTCACAAAATTGATTTCATTTTGTCTATTCGTCGTCTATGTTGTGACCATCGTAATGAAGTGAGTTAGTTACCAGGCGAGAAAATAGAGCAATAATACAGAAAAAGAGAGACAAAAATCACACCTCTGGTCTTATTAGGATCGAACGCGCGCCCTTCGCGTGTTAGCTTGTAACCTTACATACTACGACATCGTGATGTTCTGCAGCCAACCGTCTTTTTTGTGGTGGTACGTAAATTAAACTCATCCACCTTCCGAAAATGATAGCTCTTGAATGTAGCCCCTCCAGAGTGAGGTGAGCTACCTGCCTCTTTAAACCATATCACCATTAAATTCGTTAACCGACCCCTATCCTAGATCCCACGCCCTACTCTTGACATTCTTTGCCAGCTCTGAAGTCAACTTCTGTATGACAGAAGCTCTGAAATTCTCACTAATTTATTGTTTCTTTGTAGTGAAAATCTGCCTAATAACACATCCATCGGCCGGTCGGAGTGGCCGTGCGGTTCTAGGCGCTACAGTCTGGAAACGCGTGACCGCCACGGTCGCAGGTTCGAATCCTGCCTCGGGCATGGATGTGTGTGATGGCCTTAGGTTAGTTAGGTTTAAGTAATTCTAAGTTCTATGGGACTGATGACCACAGCAGTCAAGTCCCATAGTGCTCAGAGTCATTTGAACACATCCATCCATGTATGAATTGCATATTTATTATGTGTACTTTCCTGCATTTACTCTGGAATAAATACTTCAGCTGCACTAATCTCAGCCCCGTACACCTCCTGCAGAAATTTGCAGACCATTGACTTGCTCGACTTCAACATTTCCTTTGTATGTTTCGTGTTTTTTTTTAATTTTTTTAAATTTTTTTTATTCGCCTGCGCTGTTACTACTTTCTCCTTCCCATTGCCAATAAAGTTAATAACTTTAAGAGCAAGCGTGTACTGTCAGGTAACAATACGTACAAAGACTAGTTTTACTGGGATGCGACGGCGCCCAGCCATGCAACTAAATTCGTTTTACCTTGCTGATTAATTCCTCAGTCACAGTAGCATAAGGTTGCCTGTCTCCTGCTAGGAAACCGGTAGGCGTAGATGTCAGAGTAAATTACAATCGGTTAAGTACACTGAAAATTTTGAAGGAGCGGCACGGTGGCTGATGGGAGCAACTGCAGAGGCATTTCCCATTTACAGCCGCTTCCACAGCCAGCGCGCCGAGTGTCAACTTTGCGCGTTTAATACGAGATGATTACAGTGCCCTGCGTATTATCTCTCACTTATGAGCTTAACTCATAAATTATGGGTAAAAAATGATCCTCGTTGAGTTATCTGTCAGCCCACTTCTGGATAATCACGGTTTCTTAAAAAATTGCATATTGTTACGTGAAAAACAAGTAAGGACTGCAGATGATTATGCACTGGAGACTGAAATCAGCCTTACATTCATGACCTCCATCAGTTAGTATACAATAATGCCCTCATAATTACAATTGTAATCGCAACGTTTCATGTATTACAGTAAAAGAATTTGGCTTGATATTCGAGAAGTATTTCAGACTTTTCCGAATTCTTGAGATATAACATTATCTACGAGCACGCTCGAGAAATATTTCTTGGAATAATGATAACGAAATAAGCTGAAGCCTTTCTTAAAACCTGGAAAATTTCCTGTAGGGAATTCCTGGAGTTATCTAGAAGTATCTTAAGATGAATGTACTTCATCGGATTATTGGAATAGTGCAGAGGTCGTAAGCTTCAGGCACAATAAAATACCATGACGAATTGAGAATCTAAATGTAAGGTAACCGTAAGACGGGAAAGGAAGCTCAGAATCATTATGAAATTCTCCTGCCAGAATTTTCATCGCAAGTGAATGGCTTTGAGTCCTTTTCATTTCTAGAGAGAACCTCAGCTTCACTGACAAAGTTTTGGATGTTGCTCTAGAATATTATTTTTTGAGTATTTTGTTATAAGACAACCGTGATGTCTCTGATGGGTCGCTACAGAGAAATAGTGTAGTTCTGATTTATTGTGTTTGATACCGTACTTACCTTCGCTTCTGTGCACAATAGTGTTTTCAGCCTGTAATATACAATCACCAAAAGTCAAAACGTTCTTAGATGCGTGAATAGTTGCTGGTGAAAGTATCCGCCAGACACACCACAACATAATCCACATTATTCGCACCTCTCTTATATCGCCAGTGCCTTAATAACCATCATAAGAGCAAAGTTGGCATTACTGGCCCGGCCGCTGTGGTCGAGCGGTTCTAGGCGCTTCAGTCCGGAACCACGCGACTGCTAAAGTCGCAGGTTCGAATCCTGCCTCGGGCATGGATGTGTGTGATGTCCTTAGGTTAGTTAGGTTTAAGTCGTTCTAAGTCTAGGGGACTGATGACCTCAGATGTTAAGTCCCATAGTGCTTAGAGCCATTTGAATTTGAATTTGGCATTACTGGTTCTGTTGTCAACAGCTAGTACCATGTGTGGATAGGTTCTTGCCAAACCAGACACATAGCGCTAATGGTCAACATATGCGCTGTTGTGCAGATATTTTCAGTGCAATACACATACAAACATACATGGGGTAATAAGACATGTAAAGAAGAAAACTCATTACCAATCCAGAGGTCGATTTGAACACCACAGTATTGGCACAGACATAGTGGTACGCCATTGCCTTCCTCCGACCATTCAGCAGACTTACCCAGCCAGTCATTGACAGGCCTACAGCTCAATGTTGGTTCCGAAACACTGTGCATCTCGGCATTTTTCACATTAATAAACATTACCAGAGGCAAAAGGACTGAGAAAGTCTCGATAAAAATCGTAGGACTTCCAACCGGCTTGAAATAAGCTTCGTTTCCATATTTGTTTTCGCTGTCTGGCGCCAGGGGTGCCAACATACGCGACTTACAGGCCACTCGCGGTTGTTTTCGACCGAGTCCCGAGCAGAGTGACTTCAGCCTCCAAGTTCAGAAAACTAAAATAAAATAAATATCCGCCGTCGCAATATGCAACCTGCAGTATGCATGGTACACCACTACATTAGTTTAATAACAAAACATGAAGCCAGATTAATAATGAGATAACGGCGACTGTAAATCGCACAATATACGAGACGGGCGCTTTCTGTCGCTAATTTCGTTTGACAATAACTAAATAAATGTTAGTAGTCGCAATATGCCACTTGCAGTTTGCATAGTATACGACTAATTTAGTTTAATAACAAAACATAAAGGCAGATTCGCAGCCTGATTAGGCCATCGCGACAACCGTATATCGCAGAAAATAAGGATGGTCACAATTTGTTGCTAATTTCGAAGGTCAATAAATAAATAAATATCGGGCGTCGCAATATACCAACTGCACTATGCATAGAACACGCTGTCTTTTTTTTGTGACAAAGAATACGCGCATGCCCACATCGGCTGCCATTTTTGGAGATCAATAACTCGATAAATATTCGCCATCGCAACAACCCACTTGCAGCATCCACAGAACACTCCATTTTAGTTCAGTAACAAAACATGAAGCCTGATTAACAGTCTAAGTAGGACATATGAGTAACTGATTATGGCAGAAAATACTCCTTTGGCGATCTCGGTTGCTAGATTTGGACTTCAACTACTCAGTAAATTTTCGCTGTTGCAATTCCCCACTTCCAGTATCCAGATAACACTCCTTCTTTATATCACTAAGAAAACATGAAGGCAGATTAACCGTGCGATAACGAGATATGGGCAGCTGAATATAGCAGAAAATATGCACTTGACGCCGTTAACTTCGGATGTCAATAACTGAACAAATATTCGCCGTCGCAACTACTCGCAGTATCTGCAGAACACTCTGAAACGTTTCTTTTTATGTGTAAATAAGTTTAAGCCCCAAAACTAAAATAATTTATGCAAACCTACGTTTAAGAAACACTGTATTTTTGTATTAATTCCGTGTATTGTCTTGAAATTATCTTATAGTGTAAAGCTGCAATTAAATCTTAAATGTTAGATAGCATACATATGTTATAATTAGCGAAAGAGAGCAACTGTATTTTTCAGTTGGCAAAATAATGTATCAAACGCAGCGCAAGCGGCGTCAACAATCAAATTGTATGCGATCAGCCACGCCGGTAAAGAGTGCAGCGAAGTCTCTCGAACATTATTCCACGCAAGAGGCCTCCGGAACAGGATGCGACTGAGCAAAAATAACAGTAAAGTTGCCTTCAGTTGTTTGCTTGTAGATAAACACGAGCGGCGTCTCTCTCTCTCTCTCTCTCTCTCTCTCTCTCTCTCTCTCTCTATTGCTTGCCCTCTTAATGATCTCTCTCCCGAATGATTTTGTAACAAAGAGTTGTACTTGAAGATATTATCAAGGTGTGTAAAGTATTCATCTATGTAAAAGTATCGTCAATATGTGAATAATTGTTATCGTTAACCAATGTTTCATTTAAACAACATTAACCTTGCCTGCCAACTTTTCTATGTTTCAGCTAGGAGAACTGCAAGACTGGCGACATGTCGTTTGCTGGCCGCTGGAAACGTCATTGATGTTCGGATTTGTAGCAGTCATTCGTGCGTGCCTGAGATCTGTAAGCCGATCTATAAATGCAGTTTCCGGGCAGCACTTCTGTGCATACTGAGTAATATTAATGATCGCCACACGGCCAACAAACGATGTGCGCGATTGGTCCACTCCACGGTATGAAAGCAGGTTAGACAAAATCCTGAATTATTAGTTTTTTACCTCTCATTGGTAAATTTATCTGTACCATGTGATAAATTAAACTTGTATTTCTTTTACTTGGCTGCTTCTTTTAATGAACGCCACTTCAGTTTATTTCCTCTTATCAAAATTTAGTTTTCAATTATCACTAAAAAGCGCCACACAAAATACAGAAAACTCCCTTTTTTAAAAATAATAATTCAACTGGCGCAGAACGTGGGGCTCGAACTAAAATTCATGAATGTACTAATCTTTTATTTGTTTTTTTAATGAACCAATTGCAACGATGGAGTACTGCGGAAATAGATGTTGAAAAGGAAATTAGATTCCTGTAGTAGACGATGAGCTTCACCTCTACTCCACGCTGCAGTTCTGCATAAAAGGTACGGTCGCTTGCATGTTGCCATCGCAGTACATTACAATAGTTTTGCCTTGCATAAATGCATACTTCGTGGTCAGTAGAATCATTTTATAGTGCTTTGAGCGTAGAATAGTTTAGGTATTGTTGCACTGCGGCGTAGAATTAGAGCTATCGCTAAGCAAATTTTCATGTGTTATGTTAAAGTTATCTTGTTACTATGGCAGTTAGGTAATTTCATTGTTGTGTCTATAAAGTTTCATTTAGTTATTCAGGTTAGATCGAAGGAGGGCTCCATCTCTAGGCATATTTGCTCGTGAAATGACCAAAATTACTAACGAAGATATTACGATGTTAGCAATTTTGCAGCTGAGTCGGTAGCAATTGAAACTGAGCCAGATAATACAGCAGTTGATATAACTGAGCAGTCTCAATCTGCAAGGGTTGCTGAACAAAGCCCTGCAACCCGCTGCAGACCCTTTTGCAGCTTTATTAGACACAATCGCGCACTTGATGAACGAACGCGGTGAAGCGAAAGCTGCAAAAGAAAGACAACGCGAGAAAGCACAAGCTGCCAGGGAAAGCGAACGTGATAAAGTGCTCACTAAGCAAATCACAGAACAGAATAGGGAACGCGATGAAATGCAAGAGGCAAAAGAAAGAGAACGCGACGGAGCACTAGCAGCGAAATTGAATGCTGGCTTCAAAAGTATTATGAAAGACGCCTCAGCAATGCAAAAGGTCACTAAATACCTGGCCGAAACAGTAAATAAAGTAATGAGTGATGTCAGTGCTACGCAAAGTGCACAGAAAACCATTGAAGAGACGATAGAATCAGTACAAAGAGCGCAAAAGGAGACAGAAGAGTCCGTTGTGCAGTTAGCACAGGTAGTAAATAATTTATCTCTCGAACCAGATCCAGCTGCTACGGCTAAAATAGCTGAGCAAAGTGAGACTATAAACAAAGAATTCCACGAGCGACTGAGAGAAAAAGACAAAATCATAGGTGATCGGATTAAATCCGAAGTGAATAGCGCGATAGCCAGCGCTAGCGGCGACGAAGCCGCAGAATTAAATAAAACTAAGAAAATAATAGCCACCGAGAGAGAGCAGCTTAAGCAGGTTGCGACGAACGAAATACCAAAGTGGTGCGAAGAAATACAGAACGTTCATCGCGTTGTGGAAACATTACCGCAACTTAGTGTACCGCACCCTGACCTACACAAGCGTGATGTGTATGAATCTGATCTGGAAGTGCAGGGTCAATTTATGAAGAGTATTAGAGAGAGCACCCCCACATACAACAGTTGCCTAGAGCGATGGGGGCAGACAACGCTTTGATGGGTATTTTAATGGATAAGAGTCTATTAAAATACCGGCAGTTTCAAGTATTCACACCAGATAAGAAGCCGTTACACCTGGTTGTATTTATCCTGTCATTTGGGAACGTGCTTCCTACAACTTGGATCGAACGAAAGCGTATACATTTCTTGGCGTCCCACATCCAAGGCGATGGAGCTTTGTGGGCGGCAGAAGCTATCGAGAAGAAACATGTAGTCAATTTGGAAAGGCATTACTGTCGAAATATTGGTTGGCATGAGCACAAGACAGATTACGAAAAAAGGTGTTTTCGCTCGAACAGTAGAACCCGAAACTAGGAGGAGGGTTACGCCGGTATTTCGAGAAATACATCAATCTCACTCGGTATTGGATTTCCAGGGAGCTTACCAGCAGTGGAAATCTTGTTGGCAGCGAAGTGTGGATTCTCAAGGCACCTATTTTGAAGAATTTTAATCCGATGTATGAAAGTATTCAATAAATTTTGTGTTCTGAGACCAGCCTTGCAACTTTATTTACACATTCTGTGTATTTTTTTTTTTACGTGAATAGTAATTTGATTACTTCCCACAATCGTCTGGTGATATGTCAGAACATAAGCAACGGTATCTTTACATTCAAGCAGCAGAATAACATTTCTGACTATCAGTTATAGGTGTAGCAACAAATTATAATACTTCCACATTCGCACCAATCGGGTGTTGTTCTCACACTGCCCAGTAGTAGAAACGCCTCCCGCCATCACATATATGGCGATGAATAAAGGATGTAATTACAATTTTAGAAAGCCCTAGCTTCCTTTTGTTTTATTGATTTTACCAGTTCCACGAAACCTTTTCGTATTTTCGATACTTGGAAATCCAGCCAACACACAGTGACGTCTTTTATGTATTCAGACCGTTTGTGTCAGTGTGTTCCATACATAGCTACCACCACCCAGAACACACAAATTTCCCCTGACTAAGAAATCGTTACCAGGAGAAAGAAAACTGGCGTTCTACGGATCGGAGCGTGGAATGTCAGATACCTTAATCGGGCAGGTAGGTTAGAAAATTTAAAAAGGGAAATGGATAGGTTAAAGTTGGATATAGTGGGAATTAGTGAAGTTCGTTGGCAGGAGGAACAAGACTTTTGGTCAGGTGAATACAGGTTTATAAATACAAAATCAAATAGGGGTAATGCAGGAGTAGATTTAATAATGAATAAAGCAATAGGAATGCGGGTAAGCTACTACAAACAGCACAGTGAACGCATTGTTTTGGCAAAGATAGACACGAAGCCCACACCTACGACAGTAGTACAAGTCTATATGCCAACTAGCTCTGCAGATGACGAAGAAATTGAAGAAATGTATGATGACATAAAAGAAATTATTCAGATAGTGAAGGGAGACGAAAATTTAATAGTCATGGGTGACTGGAATTCGACTGTAGGAAAAGGAAGAGAAGGAAACGTAGTAGGTGAATATTGATTGGGGCTAAGAAATGAAAGAGGAAGCCGCCTGATAGAATTTTGCACAGAGCACAACTTAATCATAGCTAACACTTGGTTCAAGAATCATGAAAGAAGATTGTATACATGGAAGAACCCTGGAGATACTAAAAGGTTTCAGATAGATTATATAATGGTAAGACAGAGATTTAGGAACCAGGTTTTAAACTGTAAGACATTTCCAGGGGCAGATGTGGACTCTGACCACAATCTATTGGTTATGAACTGCAGATTAAAACTGAAGAAACTGCAAAAAGGTGGGAATTTAAGGAGATGGGACCTGGATAAACTGAAAGAACCAGAGGTTGTACAGAGTTTCAGGGAGAGCATAAGGGAACAATTGACAAGAATGGGGAAAAGAAATACAGTAGAAGAAGAATGGGTAGCTTTGAGGGATGAAGTAGTGAAGGCAGCAGAGGATCAAGTAGGTAAAAAGACGGGGGCTAGTAGAAATCCTTGGGTGACAGAAGAAATATTGAATTTAATTGACGAAAGGAGAAAATGTAAAAATGCAGTAAATGAAGCAGGCAAAAAGGAATACAAACGTCTCAAAAATGAGATCGACAGGAAGTGCAAAATGGCTAAACAGGCATGGCTAGAGGACAAATGTAAGGATGTTGAGGCTTTTCTCACGAGGGTTAAGATAGATACTGCCTACAGGAAAATTAAAGAGACCTTTGGAGAAAGGAGAACCACTTGTATGAATATCAAGAGCTCAGATGGAAACCTAGTTCTAAGCAATGAAGAGAAAGCAGAAAGGTGGAAGGAGTATATAGAGGGTCTATACAAGGGCGATGTACTTGAGGGCAATGTCATAGAAATGGAAGAGGATGTAGATGAAGATGAAATGGGAGATATCATATTGCGTGAAGAGTTTGATAGAGCACTGAAAGACTTAAGTCGAAACAAGGCCCCGGGAGTAGACAACATACCATTAGAACTACTGACAGCCTTAGGAGAGTCAGTCCTGACAAAGCTCTACCATCTGGTGAGCAAAATGTATGAGACAGGCGAAATACCCTCAGACTTCAAGAAGAATATAATAATTCCAATTCCAAAGAAAGCAGGCGTTGACAGATGTGAAAATTACCGAACTATCAGTTTAATAAGTCACGGCTGCAAAATACTAACGCGAATTCTTTACAGACGAATGGAAAATCTGCTAGAAGCCGACCTCGGGGAAGATCAGTTTGGATTCCGTAGAAATATGGGAACACGTGAGGCAATACTGACCCTATGACTTATTTTAGCTAGATTAAGAAAGGGCAAAACCTACGTTTCTAGCATTTGTAGACTTGGAGAAAGCTTTTGACAATGTTGACTGGAATACTCTCTCTCAAATTCTGAAGGTGGCAGGTGTAAAATACAGGGAGCGAAAGGCTATTTACAATTTGTACAGAAACCAGATGGCAGTTATAAGAGTCGAGGGACATGAAAGGGAAGCAGTGGTTGGGAAGGGAGTGAGACAGGGTTGTAGCCTCTCCCCGATGTTGTTCAATCTGTATATTGTGCAAGCAGTAAAAGAAACAAAAGAAAAATTCGGAGTGGGTATTAAAATGCATGGAGAAGAAATAAAAACTTTGAGGTTCGCCGATGACATTGTAATTCTGTCAGAGACAGCAAAGGACTTGTAAGAGCAGTTGAACGGAATGGACAGTGTCTTGAAAGGAGGATATAAGATAAACATGAACAAAAGCAAAACGAGGATCATGGAATGTAATCGAATTAAGTCGGGTGATGCTGAGGGAATTAGATTAGGAAATGAGACACTTAAAGTAGTAAAGGAGTTTTGCTATTTGGGGAGCAAAGTAACTGATGATGGTCGAAGTAGAGAGGATATAAAATGTAGACTGGCAATGGCAAGGAAAGCGTTTCTGAAGAAGAGAAACTTGTTAACATCAAGTATAGATTTAAGTGTCAGGAAGTCGTTTCTGAAAGTATTTGTATGGAGTGTAGCCATGTACGGAAGTGAAACATGGCCGATAAATAGTTTGGACAAGAAGAGAATAGAAGCTTTCGAAATGTGGTGCTACAGAAGAATGCTGAAGATTAGATGGATAGATCACATAACTAATGAGGAGGTATTGAATAGAATTGGGGAGAAGAGGAGTTTGTGGCACAACTTGACTAGAAGAAGGGATCTGTTGGTAGGACATGTTCTGAGGCATCAAGGGATCACCAATTTAGTATTGGAGGGCAGAGTGAAGGGTAAAAATCGTAGAGGGAGACCAAGAGATGAATACACTAAGCAGATCCAGAAGGATGTAGGTTGCATTACGTACTGGGAGATGAAGAAGCTTGCACAGGATAGAGTTGCATGGAGAGATGCATCAAACCAGTCTCAGGACTGATGACCACTACAACAACAAGAAATCATTATGAGTGCAATATATACTAGAGTACGTCCACTTAGAGTTAATTTCCATGGGGCCAGCAGATGGGTGGAGAAACCGCAAAGTTGTTCTGTATCGTGTCTAAACATATTTTTAAGTTTCCACTGCTAAGCACCGTACCTGTTTAACACTTTGGAGCAGCAAGAGGATCACTGCGATACGGATCTGTTGTTGCAGCTGGTAAAATTGAGTTTGTTACGAAAAAAATGAACCTGTTAGAGCTTCATACAAAGATTTTGTTTGTTACATGTGAGAGAAACGCTGACTTAATGACACAGACCTGTTTAGGTCTTATGACATGTGTGTGCAGGAGCTGAATTTTCAACAAGGAACACCAAGTTATGGAGAAACCTCCTATAAACACGAATGCAAAGAATACATTATTACAAGCGTACAATAGACTTCTGTTTGTCCCTTACAGTGCACCAGCTGCATGTAAGTGAATAATCACTATGAATCCACCGCCATTCAGTTATTCATTTTGAAGTGTGTGCAGGATGTCTGCGAATAAGGTAATGCCATAATTCTATAGTGAATTTGAGGAGTGGTAGTGAGTGTATTGTGCGAAGTATGATCATGCTTTAGTTACCTTTATTAAAGGAGGTAGTGACTTCGCAACTCTGCTTGTTCAACAACAGAGCTGTAGCTACACATTAGAAAAGATGTTCTACAAGGCTATTACAAATGATTGAAGCGATTTCATAAATTCACTGTAGCTCCATTCATTGACATATGGTCACGACACACTGCAGATACGTAGAAAAACTCATAAAGTTTTGTTCGGCTGAAGCCGCACTTCAGGTTTCTGCCGCCAGAGCGCTCGAGAGCGCAGTGAGACAAAATGGCGACAGGAGCCGAGAAAGTGTATGTCGTGCTTGAAATGCACTCACATCAGTCAGTCATAACAGTGCAACGACACTTCAGGACGAAGTTCAACAAAGATCCACCAACTGCTAACTCCATTCGGCGATGGTATGCGCAGTTTAAAGCTTCTGGATGCCTCTGTAAGGGGAAATCAACGGGTCGGCCTGCAGTGAGCGAAGAAACGGTTGAACGCGTGCAGGCAAGTTTCACGCGTAGCCCGCGGAAGTCGACGAATAAAGCAGGCAGGGAGCTAACCGTACCACAGCCGACGGTTTGGAAAATCTTACGGAAAAGGCTAAAGCAGAAGCCTTACCGTTTACAATTGCTACAAGCCCAGACACCCGATGACAGAGTCAAACGCTTTGAATTTTCGGCGCGGTTGCAACAGCTCATGGAAAAGGATGCGTTCAGTGCGAAACTTGTTTTCAGTGCTGAAGCAACATTTTTTCTTAATGGTGAAGTGAACAGACACAATGTGCGAATTTGGGCGGTAGAGAATCCTCACGCATTCGTGCAGAAAATTCGCTATTCACCAAAAGTTAACGTGTTTTGTGCAATTTCACGGTTTAAAGTTTACGGCCCCTTTTTCTTCTGCGAAAAAAACGTTACAGGACACGTGTATCTGGACATGCTGGAAAATTGGCTCATGCCACAACTGGAGACCGACAGCGCCGACTTCATCTTTCAACAGGATGGTGCTCCACCGCACTTCCATCATGATGTTCGGCATTTCTTAAACAGGAGATTGGAAAACCGATGGATCGGTCGTGGTGGAGATCATGATCAGCAATTCATGTCATGGCCTCCACGCTCTCCCGACTTAACCCCATGCAATTTCTTTCTGTGGGGTTATGTGAAAGACTCAGTGTGTAAACCTCCTGTACCAAGAAACGTGCCAGAACTGTGAGCTCGCATCAACGATGCTTTCGAACTCATTGATGGGGACATGCTGCGCCGAGCGTGGGAGGAACTTGATTATCGGCTTCATGTCTGCCGAATCACTAAAGGGGCACATATCGAACATTTGTGAATGCCTAAAAAAACCTTTTTGAGTTTTTGTATGTGTGTGCAAAGCATTGTGAAAATATCTCAAATAATAAAGTTATTGTAGAGCTGTGAAATCGCTTCAATCATTTGTAATAACCCTGTAGAGATCTTACTTCCTCAGTTAGTCACGACAAGTAACTTTGAAGACTGCGTATTCGCCGAGAAAAAAGAGTGTTATTGCTTAAAGCGAATTTGAGCGGGTGAAATCAAGAAATGTGTGTAATGTGCTTTCGGATATTTGTATGAAACTGATGAAGAGTCGTCACCACGTGAACGCTTTTGATTACTACATGTTCCCTACACAACTGTGCGATTACTATGTGATACTCGTATATATTTTATTTGCGACTGATGTATTTAAAAGTATGGACCAAGCTTTAAGCACTATGACTCAAATGTGCGATGCCACACTGATGTACCGCCATCAATTAAAATGTACTGTATTGGGTGTATATCTGAAAAGATCAATAATAACAATGTCTGTTCTGTAGCCAAGTAATATGCTATTACTTTTATGAAGACCTATTTCTTTTCTTCAGGGTTTCTGTGATGGTGAGCGTAGACAGTTCATATTTAAATATGTTGCATTCTTAGCATACACAGGAGATGCAGGAATAATAGACATTCTCAACAAACACTGCATCACTGAGGTCTTTCGAGGATGTGAACTGCGGTAAGACACAGAAGAGTGCAAAGTAGTTAACACATTTCTACCATGGAATTTACTGGGATGTTCCTGGCATACCCTATAAAGATATGGTTCTTCAATTATGCGACCGTCATCTACATGAAGGGGAAGGAAAAGATCTCATGGATACGTCGAATTTTCATGTTTGTTGCTATTCAAGACCTGGAATTCTACAGGTTTCCTCCTCGCCATCGACTCAAGAAGAATAATGTGTGTGAAAATAGTATTGCTGTGCCTGCTTATGAAAAAGTAAATTACTTTTAAGTTGGATGAGAAATAAATGAATTTTTACCTCAAATCTCTGTGTGTGTTTTTCAACCCTGCTTCTGCTTTAATAGTGTACTATGCCTATGGTTTTCTTCAAGCACAGGAGGTATAATTTTATATACATTTGCTATATGTGTTTGGATGCGGACGCGATCACGTGCCTCCTGCTCCCATAACCCAATTCATACTGCACCATAGGCTTAATTCGATGCAACCATTCCATAGATTTTGTTATTCCCAGTCTTAAACCTCACCTAGGTAGGGTCGCTTCAGAGATATGAAGGTCAAATTTGTTTCTTTAAATTGGATGCTATTGTTTGGTAATTATTTTCTGATAGCGGCTATCGAGATGAATCCAATGATGTGTAACAATAAGGTCTTCGCAGGTCAACGAAGGTCACAAACGTGGCATGAACGCCCATTTACAGAAGATGTTCGAAGTGATGATCATTGGTATCAATGCAGTGCTACAATATTCTTATCATGGATTGAGTGGTATTCCGTATCACTTTGGTAGTCATTGAAGCACTTCTGTGACAATTCTCTCTCTTATATTGTGCGAACAGTAAATATTCGCCGAATACGGCATATCCATCTAACGTGCCATTGACACATAAACATCATTCGACGTTTTTGCAATACAATATTAACAGGAACGATAAGAGTAGTATCATCAAATCAACCGAATGTGAATGATATGCTTCTCATTTATGGGGAATGCCAACGAAATTAATTGAGAGCTACAGACTTATACACTGAAAGATATCCTGAACGTACTCACCCTACACATCATCCATTTTAATATTGTAGTGTTGCGGAATAGTAAAGAGCTGGAAACGTGGAATGTTGTCAAAGTTTCGTTGCCTATGCCGAGAGCCAGAGGTAGTACGTTAGCCAAGACGTAGGAGGATTGCACATATATCGGAATGTGTCGTCACGCAGGGGCAATGGCCTGGTTACACACAACAGGCGAGAGAGAATTGCTTAGCACGCTGGTTTGCGTTAGACGGAGACTTTCGTAGAGTGCAAGACAGAGGTATAGCGTCAGCTGTACTGCATTTCACAACTTCGCGTAAGTCTGCCGTAACAACAAGTAGCTCTGTCGCAAGAACATCTAAGGGGCGAGTTCGAGCGATGAATCAGCAGTATAAGTGGAACGAATGCGTTCATTACAAACGAGCATGACGTCAGGACATCACTCATGCTTTCTTTAAATACGCCAGCTTTGATAGCAACAAGACACTCGTAGTTAGACTTGCAGTTAGATGTGTACTGGGACACTGCGTAGTGCTCAGCTCGGTGATCGACATGTTAATCTTTATTAAGGAGATGTTGCAGTAAGGCCGACCCATCCAGCAGCAGACGTGAGGGGACAGTACCAGCTCTGGTCCTCTCTGCTGCCACTGTCAATCACCAACGCAGGATTAGCAGACATCATGGCAGACTCCCTTGCCGCCAATGCTGACCACATCAGTGAGCCATTGTCGAGTTTGTGCGGGGCCTAGGCCCTGTGCATCCGCCATCACAACCGGGTGAGCCAATGATGCTGGGGGACTGCGGCCCGTTCCGCCCGTCCACTGCGGGCGAGCCACCAGGAGGAGCACGGAAGAAGACGGGGTGGGATAGAGTACACTCCGCACTACAAGAACGCCTCTCATGCCGACAGTGCCGGGACTCCAACCCGGAGTCTCCTGCTGTCCGCTGCCGAGCCGGCCGGCCAGCCAGGTGCCACCAGCCACACGTGGCCAAAGTACGAAGTAAGGACATTCCTCTGCTACGTCCCAGCACGTGGCGCTGCGCTAGCAAGACTGTGTGGCCCGGAGCTGGTGTCATCGCTACGAGTCAGCGAGGACTCGGGGAGGGTCGTTGATATCACCAAGCCACATTGTACTCGGCAGGAATAAAGGTGTTATGAATTAATAAGGTTTCTTTGGCATTTCTGACGCGTCCACAGTCATTTCCTAGCATCCTGACAACTGGAGAGGTCACTGCTCGGCCATCCATACCACCGTAGGCGACCGGGACCACTGGGGCACCTACAATAAGTGCATCATAAATTGGGAACAACTGGATCTTTAATGTGTCAGAAACATATCCGGCAAAGGAAAGTTAGTGAGGAAATGGAAATTGGTACTCTTGCCACTGTGGTTCGAGGTCTACATCTACATCTACATCTACATCCATACTCCGCAAGCCACCTGACGGTGTGTGGCGGAGGGTACCGTGAGTACCTCTATCGGTTCTCCCTTTTATTCCAGTCTCGTATTGTTCGTGGAAAGAAGGATTGTCGGTATGCTTCTGTGTGGGCTCTAATTTCTCTGATTTTATCCTCATGGTCTCTTCACGAGATATATGTAGGAGGGAGCAATATACTGCTTGACTCTTCGGTGAAGGTATGTTCTCGAAACTTTAACAAAAGCCCGTACCGAGCTACTGAGCCTCTCTCCTGCAGAGTCTTCCACTGGAGTTTATCTATCAACTCCGTAACACTTTCGCGATTACTAAATGATCCTGTAACAAAGCGCGCTGCTCTCTGTTGGAACTTCTCTATCTCTTCTATCAACCCTATCTGGTACGGAACCCACACTGCTGAGCAGTATTCAAGCAGTGGGCGAACAAGTGTACTGTAACCTACTTCCTTTGTTTTCGGATTGCATTTTCTTAGGATTCTTCCAATGAATCTCAGTCTGGCATCTGCTTTAGCGACGATCAACATTATATGATCATTCCATTTTAAATCACTCCTAATGCGTACTCCCAGATAATTTATGGTATTAACTGCTTCCAGTTGCTGACCTGCTATTTTGTAGCTAAATGGTAAGGGATCTATCTTTCTACGTATTCGCAGCACATTACACTTGTCTACATTGAGATTCAATTGCCAATCCCTGCAACATGCGTCAATTCGCTGCAGATCCTTCTGCATTTCAGTACAATTTTCCATTGTTACAACCTCATTTTAAAAAGCTGCACAGTATAGCAATGAAAGGACTCAACTGGACTTTCTATAGTGTAAAAACAGGATGGGCAATACAGCTGTAACAAAATGTCCCCTCATCAGCACCCCTAAGCGTATCCTCGCGTTTTCCTTCTTGCACTGTCGACATTTATGTTGATTACAGTACAGCACCCCATATCCGTGATGTCTTTCCAACCCTTTCGTCGCGGGACTCTTTTTCACTATCACATAGTGTCGGACGCCTGTGTTCCATAACACTTGTTTGAGAGAATCTTGGCAGGATGCAGCACCTTCCGGAAGTGCTGACTGGAAAACTTAAATGTCAAATAATATCCTCGAACTGAAGAAAATCGAGACATCTAGGTGGTGTGAGTGTGGGCATACCACAACTTTTTCGGGTGCTGTACACATACAAACGATAACTGACTGCTTATCTGAAATGTGTAAATGTTGCAATGTAAAGTTACTGTGACTTATGTTCTGGCACGTTCTAGAGAAAATGACTGTGTGTCTTATCGTGAGGGAGGTATCGATTCGACGTGAAAAACTGCAATAGGTGTAAGGGGAATGAAAGATTTTTTTTTTTTACATGGAAAATTTTGTGCACTGTAGATATTGAGGTTCGTTCTAGAACCACAGCCGTCAAGATGAGACATTTCCGGTACATCGCTCGGCGCCAGACTGCAGCAGCAATCCTAATATTTAATTGTAGTTACAGTGATAAATAAGTACCTGGTTCCCAACATTCTTGTGAGTCTGGAGATAGCCATAGAAAGCATAGCAGCAAAGAAGCAGGTCGGGACCGGAAACAACATCTCAGCGAACACCTTTGTTCCGGGCTGGGGCTTGTCCATCCTCTGTAAAGGGTAGCATTCATCTCACTCTAGGTGAGGAGAGCCCTACGTCATAGTGACGTAGGCACGCGTCATCATGAGTTTCACGAGTTGTCCTATCGACTGTTGTGTGCATGCTGTATGTATCGACTGTTGTGTGCGTCTTGAATCTGCATTGTTATTTTTTTATGTGCTTTCATTGTCCTATTGCCCGATGTTGCTAGCGTGTACGTCGTTCTGAACACAGGCTCTAACGGAGATGAGAGAACTTTCGAGCAGATCCATGAAGATAGTCTGAAAGATTTCACTATCTTTCTTAGTTGATTTACAACACGAAGGCAAAATGAAATGGAACTAGATGGTTTAATGTTTCTAGCAACATTCGTAATTATCTTCAGAACCACTTCAATTTCTCAGTTTAACGTTTCTGCCCACATGAATTATGTACAATTCACTGGATTTTATAAAAATACGAAATACTTTAATTTCTTCCTATTTCACGCTTTTATCCACATGATTTATTCAATATTAATCGGATTGAAAACATGACTAGACACTTTTTAAACTTTCGTTGTGGTTATGATTCTTTCATTCAGGTATTCGTTACGTTCATGAAACACACAATAACATCCCACATTCTTTGGATTGCAGCTTAATAATTAATTACTTCACTTTTCTGTCCACATGATGTATGCACGATTCATCGGATTTAAAAAGAATAACAAGCTTTTTTTGATTTCGTTATGGCTCCTTCGCTCAGACATTAATTATGTTCAAAAATACACAATAACATCGGAAATTGTTGGGATTACATTCAACAATTCATTCAGCTGGGATGAGCATATCCCACAACTTCTGCCTCTTCGTTTGTACATATGTATTTACATTTAGCTTTGACGTTATCGGTACAACTGCAAAGATCGATATACAGGTGTTTCAAAAATGACCGGTATATTTGAAACGGCAATAAAAACTAAACGAGCAACGATAGAAATACACCGTTTGTTGCAATATGCTTGGGACAACAGTACATTTTCAGGCGGACAAACTTTCGAAATTACAGTAGTTACAATTTTCAACAACAGATGGCGCTGCAAGTGATGTGAAAGATATAGAAGACAACGCAGTCTGTGGGTGCGCCATTCTGTACGTCGTCTTTCTGCTGTAAGCGTGTGCTGTTCACAACGTGCAAGTGTGCTGTGGACAACATGGTTTATTCCTTAGAACAGAGGATTTTTCTGGTGTTGGAATTCCACCGCCTAGAACACAGTGTTGTTGCAACAAGACGAAGTTTTCAACGGAGGTTTAATGTAACCAAAGGACCGAAAAGCGATACAATAAAGGATCTGTTTGAAAAATTTCAACGGACTGGGAACGTGACGGATGAACGTTCTGGAAAGGTAGGGCGACCGCGTACGGCAACCACAGAGGGCAACGCGCAGCTAGTGCAGCAGGTGATCCAACAGTAGCCTCGGATTTCCGTTCGCCGTGTTGCAGCTGCGGTCCAAATGACGCCAACGTCCACGTATCGTCTCATGCGCCAGAGTTTACACCTCTATCCATACAAAATTCAAACGCGGCAACCCCTCAGCGCCGCTACCATTGCTGCACGAGAGACATTCGCTAACGATATAGTGCACAGGATTGATGACGGCGATATGCATGTGGGCAGCATTTGGTTTACTGACGAAGCTTATTTTTACCTGGACGGCTTCATCAATAAACAGAACTGGCGCATATGGGGAACCGAAAAGCCCCATGTTGCAGTCCCATCGTCCCTGCATCCTCAAAAAGTACTGGTCTGGGCCGCCATTTCTTCCAAAGGAATCATTGGCCCATTTTTCAGATCCGAAACGCTATCTGGACATTCTTCGTGAATTTGTGGCGGTACAAACTGCCTTAGACGACACTGCGAACACGTCGTGGTTTATGCAAGATGGTGCCCGGCCACATCGCACGGCCGACGTCTTTAATTTCCTGAATGAATATTTCGATGATCGTGTGATTGCTTTGGGCTATCCGAAACATACAGGAGGCGGCGTGGATTGGCCTCCCTATTCGCCAGACATGAACCCCTGTGACTTCTTTCTGTGGGGACACTTGAAAGACCAGGTGTACCGCCAGAATCCAGAAACAATTGAACAGGTGAAGCAGTACATCTCATCTGCATGTGAAGTCATTCCGCCAGACACGTTGTCAAAGGTTTCGGGTAATTTCATTCAGAGACTACGCCATATTATTGCTACGCATGGTGGATATGTGGAAAATATCGTACTATAGAGTTTCCCAGACCGCAGCGCCATCTGTTGTTGACAATTGTAACTACTGTAATTTCGAAAGTTTGTCTGCCTGAAAATGTACTGTTGTCCCAAGCATATTGCAATAAACGGTATATTTCTATCGCTGCTCGTTTAGTTTTTATTACCGTTTCAAATATACCGGTCATTTTTGAAACACCCTGTACGTACCCATTTACGTCACGATGACGTAGCGTTACGTCATTATGACGTAGACTTCTCCTCAACTAGCGTGAGATGAATGCTACCCCTTTGTAAAGCAGTTCATAGAGTCAAGCTCAGGAAAGCTTCCGGCTTATGACGATTTGGCTCGTGGCTCCCCCTGGATGGGTCAATAGTGAACTAATACCCAGTTTGCGTAGAGTCACCTTTGGGACCGCGTGTGACACTTGTATTCCCTGCCTAAATCTGAGAAGATTCAATGAGTGCGCAGGGAGTATTGATAGCGTTCGAACTCCTACCACTTAGGTCCTCCTGGTGTGGGGGGTTGTCCACGGTCGACTGGCCTCTCTGGCTGACACGCGCTTCCGGTGATGAGCCGCGTTTGCGGCGGCACTTTCCTCCATCGGCGCTGCAGTGCGGCACAGTGCGTACGTGGGACGCCCTCTAAGTGGAGCAAACACATAGAAGTCCGAGGCCGCCAGGTCTGGCTACAGGCTGGACGAGGCAATGATGTGGAGCCGAATTTGGTGATACGTTCCCAGGTTCTGAGACTTGTGCGTGGGCGTGTATCGTCATGTTAGAGTAAGATTTCTTTAAGATTCTTCTCAGGCAGAATACGTCGGAAATGGTTCTTGAGTTCGTTCGGAGTCTGCACACATGCCTCTGATTTAATTCTGCATCTCTCTGGCAACACATCCACGAAAGTGAAACCAACACTATTCCAAAAAACTGTGATCGTGGCTTTGCCAGCAGAGGCTGCTGCATTGAATTTCTTCTTATTTTGCGATTTCGTGTGGTGCCACTCTAATAACTATCTTTTTGTCCCATGAAACGGCTTTTCTTTGAGTCTTGTGGTCTGTTGCGAATATTCGTGGAACCCGTATTGGACACACCTATCCAAGAATCTTATCAGTAACTGTACAGCGAATGTCGATTTGTAATACACTGGTCTGCACGAATAATGGCATTCACACAATCCATCTGACCGGGAATAGTTGCCGTGACAGGACGTCTCGAACCTGCCCGATAACGGATCTCAGTCGCTGCACTTGCTCACACTTTAATACTTGTTACCCAACGCCCGGTAGTACCCCTATCAACTGCCTCATTACCATATATGCTACACAGACGTTTGTGTATGTTGACCACGGTTTATTTTTCCGCTACCAAGAATCCAATTGCAGCACATTACTTGTAACGAACGTCTTGCGTAGACGTCTCTGCCATATGTCGGAATTTTTCCAATGTTTGCAGACTTCCAGAAAAAATATCAAATTTGAAGCATTTAACTCGATGTTTTACTCTATACATTAACGCTTGTAAAAAAAAGGATATTACTTATTGAACGGACTTAATACTAGTAGGAAAAGAAGAACGAAACCCATTAAGACAGTAATGACGATATTCACGTATTACAATGGTCTTTAAAAAGAAAGTAGTACAATGTTCGACCAGCTCCTTATAAATCACACATTGCTGGAGCCAGTGCTAAGCGACGGACAGTGAATGACTGGAAACGAGTTATTTGCAATGATGAATAACGCAATTCACTGCCGCGATTCAATGGAAAAGTTTGGATATGGCGAACATTACTTATGAATAGTGCAAAGAGCGAATATCAGAGAAGGTGGTTTTACGATATGGGGGTACTAATCACCGAGTTTTCATATACAGGAAGTCCGTTTTAGGTAACAATTTGCGACTCAATATTGCCTCTTCTAGTTAAAAACAGCCCTGCAGTTAAGCTTAGAGACAATCGCCGGGATGCTGGTTGGCACGTTGGGCGGTTTGAGTTCTAACAATACGGAAAAAAATATTATTTGAAATTTTTCGTAACATTGACCTTTATCATCATAATAAGCGTCTGCCCCCGGTAGCTTAGTGGTCAGCGCGAGAGACTGTCAATCCTAAGGGCCCGGGTTCGATTCGCTCAGGGACTGGGTGTTGTGTTGTCCTAATCATCCCCATTTCATCCTCATCGACGCGCAAGTCGCCGAAGTGGCGTCAAATCGAAAGACTTGCACCAGGAGAGCGGTCTAACCGACGGGTGGCCCTCGTCGCACGCCATTATTATTATAATAAGCAAGGCGTACAAGGAGAAATTGGCAAAAAATAACAATCAGTTGTTTTAAGGAGGTGGTTTCACTTTAGAATCGCTGGGACATACAGTTTCCAACCATCATTTCGTATGATATATTTGAAAGAAATTGCAAGTCACAATCTCTTGCAATCACGTAACACAATCTGTGTGGTGACTGTTGCTTTCAACGCTGTAACTGGAGAAGACTCCTACATTGCACTACATCCATAGAAGAAGCTCAGTGTACCACTCGATATATGTTTTGCAACGCGGTTTCATGCGAAAGGTAATGGCACTTCAAAACAAAATTAATAAAATAGTGCTTTCAGGCAAGAACTAGTGGTACTGAAAGCGTTAACGAATGTTACTAGAATCACAGACTGGTTCGAACGCTGTCTCGACGTGGGCCAGACTTTCTAGGCTAGAACAGATCTGGCGGGGTTGCTGGTCCGGGCGGTTGACAAACACGTGAAGAGCGTGACACGTTCGTGTGGACATTGCTTTACCAAAGTAGCACATGTTCTTGTAGTTTAAGAGCGGCGGAATGGGTAGGATAACATCCTGGGCATACGAGCATCCTGCAGTGATCAGTCTGTTGTTGATGTCAGTCGGAAGACTGGTTTGATGTTGCTGCCCACGCAAGTCAATCATACGCAAGTCTTTTTGTATCTGCTTAATTACTGTACCCTACATCCATTTGAAGTGCTTACTGCATTCGAGCTGCGGTTTTTCTCTACAGTTTTCACCTCCCCTCTCTCCCCCATACACCCTTCCCTCCATTAGCAAATTAACAATTTCTTCAGCTCATAAGATGTGTGAGTGCTGTCAACCTAGCCCTTCCTTTAGTCGAGTTGTGCTGTAAAGTTCCTTTCTCTTCAGTTAGATTAAGCGCCTCTTCATTAGTCACTCGATCCACTCATCTATCTTCAGCATTCTTCCGCAACACTACATTCCAAAATCTACTATTCTCCTCTTGTCTGTACCGCATACCGTACAGTTTTCACTTCCGTATAAGACTATGCTCCAGAAAATCCTTCCTGACATATGAATTTGTACTATTTTTAGGTCAAATTTACCTTTTTATGGAATATTTTTATTGCTTTTGCCAGTCTTTATTTTACGTCGACGTTACTTCTGGCAACGTCAGTTATTTTGCTGTACAAACAGCAAAACTCATCCGCCATCGTCTCATTTTCTGATCCATTTGTCTGAGCATCGTCTGGATCATCTCAGTTACACTCCATTACGTTTAACTGTTACTTATGTCTACCTTACAACGACTTTCAAAGCGCTCTCCATTCCGGTCAATTTCGTTTCTACATTTTTTGATGTCTCTGACAGAATTACAGTATCACTCCCAAACCTCGAAAATTCTATTTCTTTGCCCGAAATTTAATTCATCTCCAGTTGCTTTTGTACGAGTTCAGATTACTATCAACACATCCCATGAGGGAGTACTCGTACTGATGCCAGATATAGTATTTCGAGATGCCTGACAAACCACCTGTCCCATGGGAGCGAGATGACTTCACAGATCATCTTGCTTGCTCTTTTCTGGGCTAAACATATCCTTTGAGAATACACAGCTGCCGAAAAATATGACATCGTATGTGTTACAAAAGAAAAAGTAAGCGCAGTAAACAAATTTTCACGTTTCAGTACCAGAGGCAGGGATTACTCTTACAACAAGTTAAGGAAGCACCACGTAGTTTCTGTGCAATGTAATTTTTCGAAGAGAGCTTTTCGTCTATCTTCACCTGCATCTGCATCTATACTCTGCAAGTTACTGTGACGTGTATGGCAGAGGGTGGCCTACTTTCCATCATACGTGGGCTGTCCAGAAAGTAAGTTCCGATTGATCGCGAAATGGAAATCACAGTGCAAGTCAGAAATGTTTCATTTGTAACAGTTAGCTACACCTTCCAGCTACTTCTCTACTTAGGCGCCGTTCTGAATCAGACATTTGTCGTAGCGTTGCAACAACTTTCCAATACCCTCATCATAGAAGACAGCCGCCAGTGCTTTCCGCCAATTCTCTACGCTGGCCTACAGCTCGTTGTCTGTGCCAAAATGTTGTCTTCATAGCCAGTGGTTCAAGTGAGCAGAGATGAAACTCAGAGGGAGACAATTACGGGCTGTATTGTGGGTAATCAAACATTTCGAACTGAAAACGAAGCAGGAGCATCTTCATTACCCCTCCAGAATGCGGCTGAGAATTTTCTTGAAGAAAAAACCGCACGACAGTTACGTAATGTTGGCTGCATAGCTTCAGGCGAAATTTCTCACCAGGCCCTCGTACTTGGCGGGAGACGCTATTTCCTAGACATCTTGGCGCGCTCACTGTGAGCTCAGGTATGAGAAGAGCGACGCGATGCTATCTAGGAGACACTGCCCAACACATCTGTGCAAAGCTTTATCGTATTTTCATAGTCGTTTCCATTTCACAACCGATCGGAACTTACTTTCTGCACACCCCTCGTACCAGTTAATGGTTCAAATGGCTCTGAGCACTATGGGACTTAACATCTATGGTCATCAGTCCCCTAGAACTTAGAACTACTTAAACCTAACTAACCTAAGGACATCACACAACACCCAGTCATCACGAGGCAGAGAAAATCCCTGACCCCGCCGGGAATCGAACCCGGGAACCCGGGTCGTACCAGTTATTAGGGCTTCTTCCCGTTCTATTCAGGACGGATCGCGGAAAGAATGATCATCTAAAAACATGTGCGCACGTTGTAACTATATCCACATAAGTTTAATTTCGTGTTGGCGATTCTTACGGAAGCAGTACGTAAATGGTTGTAGCTTATTCCGAGATTACTTATTTAAAGCTGGTTCGTGAAACTTTGTAAGCAGACCAAACAATCTAAAATTTTCAGCCTCACTGATTACTCGACAACACAGTGAGAGTAAAATATCGCTTCCACACGATTTTTGTGTCAGAAACTTAATCGAGAGTTTTTTGTTGCAGTTAAACGACAATCTATTTTCAGTAAACCAAGAGCGAATCACTGGTGTGCGAAACTTACGGGCGAAAACAGCTTTCGCATGATGTGTCATTGCCAATTAACACGGCTCTATGAAACATGGGCCGTACATACAAAGAGCTGCTACAGCATGGTGTAGAAAGAAATGAGACGGAAAGAAATGACACTTTTATTCAAAGACAATAATTACACTGAAGTTACGGCGATTTATGGTCGTCCTCTGGACATTGCAAAAGGGGGAACATGCTTCTCAATAGAGTGTGTGACCACCACGGATGGCAATGCTTGTTCTGCAGCGTGTTCCCATGCGTGCCACTAGGTTGGTAAGAAGTGGATGACGTTTGCGGGATGGCCGTTGACGCATGTGGGCGTGCTGCAATACGCCTCGCCAACGCATTCCACGTGCACGGTAGGATTTAAGGGGATGGGCCAGAGCATTCGCCGAATACCGTGTCATTCCAAGACCTCCTCCACTTGCGCGTTTCGATGTGGCCGCGCACTGTCGTTCATAAAAATCAAGGACGGGTCGAATAAACTCCTGAAAAGTCGCACATGAGGGAGTACAGTGTCACAATAAAGTTGACCGGTGAGTATGCCGTGTTCAAAAATTTGGAAGTCAATATGCCCATGATACATTATGACTCCCCACTTCATAACACCTGGACCAAAAAAAAAAAAGATTATGTTCGCCAATTTCCTGAGTACAATACGTGTTCCCACGTTTCACCAAATGAGTGTTTTTAATGTACACAGAAACGTTATCGAATATGGTCATGTTGGTAGTCCAGGTATTATGATGTGGGGAGGCATAGTGCTGCATGAGCCTATTATTCACAACCATATTTGATAAATACACTACTGGCCATTAAAATTGCTACACCACGAAGATGACGTGATACAGACGCGAAATTTAACCTACAGGAAGAATATGCTGTGATATGCAAATGATTAGCTTTTCAGAGCATTCACACAAGGTTGGCGCCGGTGGCGACACCTACAACGTGCTGACATGAGGAAAGTTTCAAACTGATTTCTCATACACAAATAGCAGTTGACCGGCGTTGCCTGGTGAAACCTTGTTGTGATGCCTCGTGTAAAGAGGAGAAATGCGTACCATCACGTTTCTGACTTTAATAAAGGTCGGATTGTAGCCTATCGCGATTGCGGTTTATCGTATCGCGACATTGCTGCTCGCGTTAGTCGAGCTCCAATGACTGTTAGCAGAATATGGAATCGGTGTGTTCAGGAGGGTAATACGGAACGCCGTGCTGGATCCCCACGGCCTCGTATCACTAGCAGTCGAGATGACAGGCATCTTATCCGCATGGCTGTAACGGATCGTGCAGCCACGTCTCGATCCCTGAGTCAACAGATGGGGACGTTTGCAAGACAACAACCATCTGCACGAACAGTTCGACGACGTTTGCAGCAGTATGGACTATCAGCTCGGAGACCACGGCTGCGGTTACCCTTGACGTTGAATCACAGACAGGACCGCCTGCGATGGTGTACTCAACGACGAACCTGGGTGCACGAATGGCAAAACGTCATTTATTCGGATGAATCCAGGTTATGTTTACAGCATCATGATGGTCGCATCCCGCATCCGTGTTTGGCGACATCGTGGTGAACGCACATTGGAAGCGTGTATTCGTCATCGCCATACTGGCGTATGACCTGTGTGATGGTATGGGGTGCCATTGGTTACACGTCTCGGTCACCTCTTGTTCACATTGACGGCACTTTGAACAGTGGACGTTACATTTCAGATGTGTTACGACCCGTGGCTCTACCCTTCATTCGATGGCTGCTAAACCCTACATTACAGCAGGATAATGCACGAGCGCATGTTGCAGGTCCTGTACAGGCCTTTCTGGATACAGAAAATGTTCAACTGCTGCCCTGGCCAGCACATTCTCCAGGTCTCTCACCAATTGAAAACGTCTGGTCAATGGTGGCCGAGCAACTGGCTCATCACAATACACCAGTCTCTACTCTTGATGAACTGTGGTATTGTGTTGAAGCTGCATGGGCAGCTGTACCTGTACACGCCATCCAAGCTCTATTTGACTCAATGCCCAGGCGTATCAAGGCCGTTATTACGGCCATAGGTGGTTGTTCTGGGTACTGATTTCCCAGGATCTATGCACCCAAATTGCGTGAAAATGTAATCACATGTCAGTTATAGTATAATATATTTGTCCAGTGAATACCCGTTTATCATCTGCATTTCTTCTTGGTGTAGCAATTTTAATGGCCAGTAGCGTAATTTACCTTACATTACACGTTGACTTTCGGCACAGAATTTCCCTAGAGAGGATACTGTAAAGTGCTGAAGAATGCTTTACATCAAGAGGAAAATTATGGTCAGTTATTAAAGATATGTGGATGAGGGTGCTCAAAATAACACATCTCTTCTACGGGAAAATGGTACTATTAATGATACCCAAGTGTTAAGAAAACTATGTCATAATCATTTGCTGTCAATATTTGGCAAGTTAAAGCAAAGTTTTGTGGGGGAGACAAGAAGAAGTTTTGAAAGCCGCAGTTCAGAGACACATTGCAGCTAGAGGAAACAAATAAGCAGAACTTCATGAAGAAAATTATGTAGCCGTTCGTATCGAATGGACACCATCTCGCAAATAATGAAGTTACTTTATTTTGTCACGTGTCCAGGTTATTTTAGGAGTGTTTTTTTTCTTTTTTCTGAGAAAACATCAAATCAAGAGCCTACAACGCGGTAGATCTACAGTGGTAGTATGAGTAGTTCGATACCCATTATTAAACGACAGTGAAATCTGATAAAAAGAGGCCGGCCGCGGTGGCCGTGCGGTTCTAGGCGCTCCAGTCCGGAGCCGCGCTGCTGCTACGGTCGCAGGTTCGAATCCTGCCTCGGGCATGGGTGTGTGTGATGTCCTTAGATTAGTTAGGTTTAAGTAGTTCTAAGTTCTAGGGGACTGATGACCACAGCAGTTAAGTCCCATAGTGCTCAGAGCCATTTGAACCATTTTTTCTGATAAAAAGAAAGAATGAGAGAAAGATTGGAGTTTGATGTTCCGTCTACGACGAGATCATTAGAGACGTAGCACACGCTATGATTAGGGAAGGAAATTGGCCGTGGCTTCTTAACAGGAACGATTCCAGCACTTCGCTTAATCGAGTTAGGGAAAAGCACGGGAAATCTACATTTGTATAGCTGGACGACAAATTTAACAGCTGTTCTCTTGAATGCGAGTCTGCCGCCTAACCACTGCGTCTTCTGGCTATGCAAACTTCCGTAAGAAATCACCACAGCTCAGTTCGTATCTGAGCCGCAGTCTATCTTTTAAAATAATTTTTATCATTGTGCAATAGTCGTCTTTGACCATTTGCAAGTAACAACAAACACCTTTTACTTCAGACAGCTGCCAGTTACCAACTAGGCGTTAAAAATATGAACAAAACCTGCACAATTTGCCCGCTAAACAGTTTATCGGACTTATCTCTTTCACGCCAAATATAAACCTTATTCTCAGAATTCCAAGCGTCGCTTGTTCAGTGTCTCAATTCATCAGCTTTATCGACAGCGGTAAACAGAGATATAGTCACTCCACAAATATATTTGCTCTATGACCGAACAGTCCAACCGAGCGAGTTGGTGTCCGGGTTAAGATAGTGGATTCATATATGGTAGATGTGGGGCTCAATTCGCTATTCACTTTTCCTGGCTTACGTTTTCTGCAGTTACCCTAACCCGTTTCAGATGATTGCTGGCTCGTTCCTTCAATAAGATTCGAGCCGATTTTCTGCTTCTTCCTTGTTCAACTGAATCATTCGTCCATATCTGACGACGATGATTTGGTGGGATGTTTTAATTCTAACATATTTCTCTTCCTTGAATCAGCCCGATGACAGTCATTAACATGGTGAGTTTTTATCGTGAGACAACGAAATGTCTCAAAACTATGCGTCGGATAAAAAAAAAAAAACGGAAGAGTACGCGTTCAGTATTTTTAAACACTCTATCAGATGATACCAAAGTAGTAACTCCTCACCACCCAATCTGCGGGGAGACCTTCGTAATCTTAAACAGGATCAAGCAATTTTTATTATTGAATAGAATAAAAAAACACGCAACTTTTGTACTTAACACCTTCGTCGTAGTTTCGTGATAGACGACGCTGTAACCGACAACAAACACAACTGAATTCGAAAACGGTATTATCTAGCAAAAAATTCATTGGATCAAAAACAGACGTAGGTGGTAAACGTCTCGGTGGTCTGCAGTTCCGTGCAGTTATTTTGAAACATTCAATCATTCATTATTTAAATTTAAAGGAGGACGTCAATTAATCCCAAAAATTCGTCAATTATTGGGGCAGATCTAGTCATGATCTATGGAATTACTAAAGAATGACGTAGGTCCCAATGTGTCACGGCATAGACACTGGTAAATAGCACAAGTCTTTATGTGACTGACGCAAAATTGGGGCCCTTGTTTGACTTGAACTCATTGAGTGCACGTCGTCCTATATTTCCTTCATAATCTGACTGCGTTACTAGTTATGGAGAAAGCGGCAGGAATGCCGATAAGGCTGTAAACCTTTATGCTCAACGTTTTACAAACAGGGTGCCATTACGAGCTTCTTTCTGTCAGATCTCCACCGAGGGAATTCTACAACCATGAAACAGGAACCGGCGAAGAACTGTTGCTGGAGAGAATAACGAAACTGCGATATTAGCTGCAGTGAATCATACACTCCATATGAGCACTCGACAATTAAGTCGTGAATCGAGAATTAGTCTGACCACTTTTTTCAGAATTTTGAAACGTAGAAAATATGATCCGTTTGCATCTCCCTCCTCCACCAGGATCTTCATGACAATGATTTCCAGAGCGAGTAACATTTCGCCAGCGGTCGCTTCAGCAAATAGAGAGAGACCCCAACTTCTATTGTTCAACTATTGTTCTCTGACGAGTCGACCTTCACGAACCACGGTACGACTATATGGGTTAGGCCTACTGTGCATCTACTGCATGAATAAAAGACGCAACTATGCGAGTAAACATACTAAAAAAAGTGTACCGTACTGGGAGTGTTCTTTTGTGTTACTAGCTGGGGCCGTGACGTTCTGAAACACTACATTATTATATGCAAATGAGTCGTGAAAATGGCGAAAAAAAGACAGAGAATCAACAAATCTCAGCTGTATACACAATGTTGGCAACATACCGTACACTTCCCTACTAACCCATATGTAGTGACCTATTTCTGACAGTCGATGCCTACAAGTGTACAGTGCAAGTGTTAATTTACGTGCAGTGATATAATTATTCTTTGACTTAGCTTTTGTTAGTTATTCCGTGCTGTTCATGTCTACACAATTCATTCATGTGTGTAGGGTTAAGTTATTGCTAAATATATATGGGAATAAAGGAATTGTTTTCTCCAACACCCACATTTGGTGACCCCTACGAACTACGTTAACATCCGCGTCGGCGTCAGCGTTTAACGAAGTTCCTCAACGTTCACGTTTGTAACTTCCGCGCCAGCCGCGTCGCGCTCGTTTCAGCACGATAATGACCGATTCGCCAGTCTCAATTCAACCTAAAGCCAGCAGTGCAATTAACAGGGTGACGATAAAACCTCCACCATTCTGGTTACATAATCCTCTATTGTGGTTTGCCCAGTTAGAAAGCCAGTTCGTCCTCGCACAAATGTCGGCGGACGAAACTAAGTACAGCTATGTGGTTGCAGCACTTATTGAAGATCTAGCAGCAGAAGTACAAGATATCCTAGCCGCACCATCGGATACCAATCGTTATGCATCCATTAAAAACGCATTAATAACGCGTTTGTCACAGTCGGAGGCAAAACGGCTAGAGAAGCTACTGCGCACTGAAGAACTCGGAGATCGCACTCCATCACAACTCTTACGACCTCTGCGCACACTGGCAAGTAACACTGTAACTGATGATGTGCTACGAAATATATGGTTGTCTCGGTTGCCGTCAGATACTCAAAAAATTCTCACGGTATGTGCAGGCGATTTAAACGCACTGGCACAAACGGCCGACAGGTTAATTGAAATGTATCCCACATCAAGTGTCTCAACATTAACGCCACAACAACAAAATTCGCCCAGAGTGACGCTAGTCTCCCTACAATCACAACTGGCAGGGTTGACCGCACAGGTAGCTGCATTACAAACAACGCACAACCGCCAACGGCCATGCCGCCGACGGTCACGAAGTCGCAATCGATCACCATCACTACAGAACTAATGCTGGTACCACAAGACTTTTGGTAATGATGCACGAAAGTGTACGCCGCCTTGCAAGTGGAAACATGAAGCAGACACCGTAGCAGCGATAACTTCCAGTGCAAACACTCGCCAACTTTTTGTGACAGACCGCGAAACAAAACTACAGTTTCTTGTCGATACAGGCGCAGAAGTGTCCGTATATCCAGCAAACCGCCTATCACGCCGGAGCTGCGACGACTGTTATCTATTCGCCGCCAATGACTCCAAAATTAGAACATACGGTCGAGTAACATTATTCCTTAACTTGGGGCTACGCCGTGTGTTTGAATGGCAATTCACAGTGGCACATATATCACAGCCTATTATCGGAGCAGATTATTTGTCCTTCTACGACTTACTGCCAGATCTGCGACGTCAGCGACTAATAGATTTGACTACTAGTCTGCATACAACAGGAAAAGTCCGTTGTATCACACCACTAGAGGTACGCACAGTCACAGGCGACACACCATATATACAATTACTGAAAGGATACCCCGAGATCACACAGCAATCGCCTACTCTCCCACCAGTCAAGCATACAACAGTCCACCACATTTTAACCACGCCAGGGCCGCCAACTCACTCTCGGCCTAGACGTTTAACGGCCGAAAAGCTAAAAGTGATAAAGCAGGAATTTCGCAGCATGCTGTCACAAGGTATCTGCAGAGTTTCTAGTAGCAGTTGGACATCCCCAATACACATCGTGCCTAAAAAGAAGAATGGATGGCGCCCCTGCGGTAACTATCGCCAACTCAATGCAAGGACCATTCCAGACCGGTACCCTGTTCCACATATAGAAGACTTTTCTGCAAATGTTCACGGTAAGACTACATTTTCTACCATTGTTCTAGTTCGAGCTTACTATCAGATCCCTATAGCTGCAGAAGACATTCCTAAAACAGCGGTGACTACACCATTCGGTCTATTTGAATTCACCCGAATGCCATTCGGACTATGTAATGCCGCCCAGACCTTCCAACGTTTTATGGATGAGGTTAAAAGAGATGTAGATTTTTGCTATGTGTATATAGATGATTTGTTGGTGATGTCTGCATCGGAAGAGGAGCACTTACAGCATTTGGCACAAGTGTTTGACCGCCTACGCACACATGGACTAGTAATTAATCCTGCCAAGTGTGTTTTTGGTGAGAAAGAGGTCCACTTTCTAGGATATTTGGTGAATGCACAGGGTATTCGACCGCCACGCAGTAATGTAGAGGCCATAAACAAATACCCCCGCCCTGTCACAGTCAGAGAATTACGACGATTCATTGGAGTGGTGAATTTCTACCACCGCTTCATTCGCAATCATGCACTGATAACTGCACCATTGAATGAACTACTTAAAGGCGCACCTAAACCTAACCACAGTGTCCATTGGACTATCGAGGCGGACACCGCGTTTCACGCTATAAAAAAAGCTATAGCAGAGGCCGCACAATTAGCACACCCGGTCGCGCATGCTCCACTCGCTCTCATGGTTGATGCTTCGTCCACTGCCATTGGTGCCGTACTTCAGCAACAAATTGATCAGTTATGGCAGCCCATTGCATTTTATAGTCATAAGTTGTGACCATCTCAGCAACGTTGGGCAACATATGACCGTGAGCTGTACGCCGCTTATGCGGCAGTAAAAAAATTCAGACACGCATCAGAAGGGCGACAGTTCACGATTTACACAGATCAAACCGCTTACCTATGCCTTTAAGGTAAAGCCAGAGAAAGTATCGCCCAGGCAGCTGCGACACTTAGATTATATGAGCCAGTTCACGACCAGCATTGTGTACGTGGAAGGGAAGCTAAATGTTCCAGCTGATGCACTTTCTCTAGGAGCAGTGTCCACAGTAGAAGATGACATCGCATAGGTGGAAGCAGTGGCAAAGGCCATTGATTACGACGCCCTCGCGCATGCGCAACAATGTGATAGTGAGTTGCGTGATCTATTGCAACAAGAGAAAGGATTGAAGCTACAGCTCGTGACATTTCCTGAAGCAAGCATTGAGTTGTACTGTGAAGTACCAAGAGGAAAGATACGTCCACTTGTGCCTCAGCAATTCAGAACACAGGCAATTGCATCAATGCACAATCTGTCACACCCAGGAGTAAGAGCCACACTCAGATTGGTCAAACAAAAATTGGTATGGTCATGTATGTACACAGACTGTAAAACATTTGTGAAGCAATGCTTGGCGTGCCAGAGGAATAAAATCACACAGCACGTCAGGGCACCATTAGGCACATTTCTTCCACCAAATCAGCGTTTTGACCATGCGCATGTGGACATCATCGGCCCACCCTCGACATCGGAAAGCTACAGTTATTGCCTCACGGTGATTGACAGATTTACTAGGTGGTCTGAGGCATTTCCAATGAAGGACATCACTGCAGAAACTATAGCTCAAACATTTTTTCGTGGTTGAATTGCCCGGTTTGGAGTTCCACTGATAATTACAACTGATCAAGGACGACAATTTGAAGCCTACGTTTTCAAAGCATTGGCTACGTTATTAGGTACGAAACGCATACGCACCACGGCATGCCACCCCGCATCAAATGGCATGGTTGAGCGTCTTCATCGACAGTTAAAGGCAGCACTGAGATGTCACGCAACACCGAATTGGACAGAGACACTACCTATCGTACTTTTGGGTCTACGAACGTCATTCAAAAGTGATCAGAAAGCAACAGTAGCAGAACTGGCGTATGGACAAACGTTACGCATGGAGAATTTCTGCACAGCATGGCAGATGATACAATCACAGCCTCAGAATTCGCCACAAGATTAAGAGAGCATATACGCCAATTGAGACCAACAATGCCTAGAAACCAGCTTGGAAGACACTCGTTCGTTTTTGCGGAGCTAGAAAAGTGCACGCATTTATTCTTACGCAATGAAATTGTGCGTAGACCACTCCAGTCACCATATGACGGACCATGTCTGATAGTCAGTAGGGATACCAATACTTTCCGCATAATGATTAATGGTACACCCACCACAGTTGCAGTGGACCGTATCAAGCCTGCATTTCTGGACGCAACAGACACCACAGCTACCACTGAACACAAACCAGAGAAGACAGGAGAAGCTACAAGGTGTGTTCCTGTACCCCACGAACAAACACCACAACGCTCAGCGAACACCAGTCACTGCAACACCAAGACCGACGTCGAGGACTACTACACCACTCCCTGACACAACCACTGACACACGTGACGCACCGCCCGGTTTCAAGAAAGAAGTAGTTACAAGAGTTGGACGGCGTGTGAAATTTAATCTGCGGTATCGTTAGCATTATATTATATGTAGTGACCTATTTCTGACAATCGATCCCTACAAGTGTACAGTACTTCATAAACATTTCGTGAAGTGTTAATTTACGTGCAGTGATATAGTTATTCTTTGACTTAGCTTTTGTTAGTTATTCCGTGCTGTTCATGTCTACACAATTCATTCATGTGTATAGTGTTAAGTTATTGCTAAATATATGTGGAATAAAGGAATTGTTTTCTCCAACACCCACACGTACTAATATTAGAAATGCGAAAGTAACTGTCTGTTATGTTTTCACGACTAACCAGTTGAACTGATTTTGATGCAATTTTGCATGGAGATAGCTAAATGCTGAGGAATAACACTGGCTACTGTAAAAAGTGTGTAGTACAAAATTTTACTGATTTGAAGAATACAACGCGAAATATGGAACAATAATTATTTTTTGAAAAAGCTGTTTACTTTTTGACTTTGAATTTCATGTATTTGTGACCATGCTTTTATTGTTTGATTTGTTCTATATAATGCGCTTCAGTGTAATGAATACAATACTTATACAACCCTCAGCGTGTTTAATCCATACTTCTATTCTAATATCAGTCACAAGCCCATCGCATTTTACGTACAGAGAGTGACGCGTCTCATAACTTCTGAGATACTTGAAGAAAAAAAAATGTGTGTAAAATCTTATGGGACTTATCTGCTAAGGTCATCAGTCCCTAAGCTTACACACTACTTAACCTAAATTACCCCAAGGACAAACACACACACACCCATGCCCGAGGGAGGATTCGAACCTCCGGCGGGATCAGCAGCACAGTCCATGACTTTAGCGCCTTATACCGCTCGACTAATCCCGCGCGGCCAGATACTTGAAGACTCACAATTGCGTCATTCAAATGCTGTACGACAGACAGACACATCGTGCCTTTACGTGTAGAACGTGGAAGGTCTTTAGTGAGGTTGCGTTTATTTATGATGCGCAAGCGCAGCCGCGGGTAACAGGCAGAAGCGTGATGGTAGCTGACGTTACTGCGCGTAGAAATATTATAAAATTCACGCTGAACCGAAATACATATTATTCACTTTCTTTCTTCGTCAGTTTAGCGCTATTTAATAATTTTAAGTATTCCAAGTTTTTTTTGTACCGTCAACATCGCTCATCGTAACAAACTACTATAAGCTTTCGGTTAAAGTTGCTGACTCTTGATCACAGGGTGATGAGTTCGATTCCCAGCCGAGTAAGATTTCCACCACTTGGGACTCTTGTGTGTGTGCTTTGTCCTTATCATCATTTTATCATCATCGACACGCAAGTCACCTAACTGGCGTCAGCTAAAAAGACTTGCACTAAGCGGTCGAACATCCTGAACTGGGTCCCCTGGCCAATAAAACCATTTGCACATTTCATTTCATTTTATTGATACGTGAGCACAAATGTGGGTAACAGCTAGTGATTCTATGGAAGGCAATGAATTTCGAATCTGACGTAGCTCACTGGCGGCTACAAACAAGCTACCACGAACAAGATCGGTCCAGAATTTTCTTCGTTTCTTTTCATTTGTGTGCAATAATAATAGGTAGAGTATCATATCTTTCTTTGAGCTTAAATCAGTACTCGATATTCCGAGTGTAACAAAAATATGTTCGGGTGTAACAAACCGCACTAACCTCCTCCATCCTCGCATACACTACTCTGCTGTTTGTTGTTTCAGAGCTGCGCCATGTGCGGAATTGCGTTGCCAGTAAGTCGGAAACCAGTAATCGATTTAGACCGCCAGCCTGTTCCGTTCCCATTAAGTCGCTTCTTGTACGGACGGCCTTATTGTTTATGAATTGCTGGGGCTGCGCGTTGTGTGACAATCACAATTTGGTTGGGTCCTACAGCGAGCAGTGCTATCTGACAGTAGTTCGGGTGTGGAGTACCTACATGTACACCATTTGATCAAAAGTATCGAACACTTGTAGTTTGTATGTAGCAGACGTACATGTACGCTATCCAGTCAGAAGTATCTGGAGACTTATTAGCAGAAATTAATATGGGGTATACCCAGCCTTCGACTTTATGACAGCTTTAACTCTGCCCGGGTACACTTTTCGTGAGGTGCCTCAATGTCCATGGAGGAATGACAGCCCGTTCTTTCTCAACAGCCGAAACTTAGATAAGGTCCTCGTATTGGGCGCTGGGGTCTGGAGTGAAGCCGACATTCTAACTTATCTCAAAGTATACTTGAAAAAAGAGACAGCATTGGTCGTATATTTTTTACTATCGCAAAATCGATTTTCTGTCACTGAGTGACCATCTTCAGTGCTATATTGTATAACTTAAATTAGGATGCACTGTTGTCACTAAGCTTACGGCAATCACATAGACTGAGTTGCTGACTCTTGATCACAGGGTGATGAGTTCGATTCCCAGCAGAGTAAGATTTCTACCACTTGGGACTCTTGTGTGTGTGCTTTGTCCTTATCATGATTTTATCATCATCGACACGCAAGTCACCTAATTGGCGTCAGCTAAAAAGACTTGCACTAAGCGGTCGAACATCCTGAACAGGGTCCCCTGTCAGTCTATGTGATGGCCGTAAGCTTAGTAACAACAGTGCATCCTAATTTAAGTTATACAATATAGCACTGAAGATGGTCACTCAGTGACAGAAAATCGACTTTGCGATAGTAAAAAATATACGACCAATGCTGTCTCTTTTTTCAAGTATACCTGTTATCTGGTCGTAGTGCACAAGACAACATGGAGTCGCCAATCAATATTATCTCAAAGTGTTCCATTGGGTTTACGTCGGCACTCCTGGCAGGTTAGTATGTTTTAGGAATGTTATTGTGCACAAACCATTGCGTCACTGGTGCTGCTTAATGACAGTGTGCATTGTCATACTGATACAAACGATCAGCGTCTCCGAACTGTTCCTCCACTGTGTGCAGTACACAGTTCCGTAAAATCCTTCCTCATTTAGCGTTTTCTTAAGCGCTGTAAGGAGAGCACAGCCTAATCATGGAAAACACCCCCATACAGCAACACTACCTCCTCCCTACTTCACTGTTGGCACTACACATGGTGCTCTGTAACGTTCACCAAAGCTAACTCCTTCCACTGAATTGTCACAGGGTGTAGCGTGATACCTCATTCCAAATCATTCATTTCCAGTTATCCACTATCCAGTAGCGTGGCGTTTTACACCAGCTGAAACATCGCTTAGCACTGACTACAGAAATATATGGTCGACCATTGTACACTATTTATTTAACTGCCTATGCATAGGCATTGTGCACGCCAGACCACTGGTAGCAATTTAGAATTCACGTGTGGTTCCTTCTTCTGAATTGATGCATTTTTGCAACGACTCTTCGCAGTGCTCGACGGGCCTGTCTGTCAGCGGGTGTTACTGGTTTAGCTGCGGTTGTCTTTCGCATTTCAACAAATGTCCCCGATGGATTTGTTAGTCATGTAACATCCACAGGTCAGACCACTGTAGTGTCCTGCGGTGGGCAGGAAAGAACTAACGATCAAGTTGAACACACTTTATTATAACTAAAACGCCTTCTTGGCATTCACTAATTTCCAAACGCAGGAACAACAAGAAGCAAGACAATTCTTGTGGTGGCAAAAACCAGATAAAAGACAATGAAAAGAAAATAGTAACCAAAATACTACTCTACACAATGACAAAGATACAACTTTGTACTGAATACTACGGCGAGTGTCCACTGTGCTAGAGCCAGCGTAGGTACTGGCCAGAGCTGTCCTTGCTGTAGGTACACATTGCTGATCTGACTCTGCTGGCGTGCTTATAACGCCGATTCGGCGGAGTGCTACACGTAGTCTCATTAGTTACAATTGGTGGATACCTGTCACATGGTTTTTCACGAAGTAGTTGCATGTTTATGCGGAAAGTCTCTTGTCGTTTACATCCACTAGCGATGTTTTAGTCCGCCCCCAGTAGCTGAGTGGTCTGCAGGGCATATGCAGATGACGTTGCATTTATTGTCAAGGACAACCACGAGATAGAGAAAGCACTCGACATAATAAACAAATATGAACAAGTATCTGGTGTGAAACTGAATAGAAATAAGTCTGGCATAATGAATATTGGAAGCGGATTAGGAATTCCCATTCATGGACCTATAAACGAAATTGTCACCACGATATGCCTTGGGGTGGAGTATACAAGGAATATTCGGCAGACCATCGCAGTTAATTACAGAAGAATCCTCAACACCATCCGTGCTTGTATACGTCAGCACGATCTCCGTACTCTTGATGAGATACAAAGAGTAGCTCTTGTCGACATCTTACGTGGCGCAAGCCCTGCCAATGCCGAGGGAAGTGGCTAACAGGATTTTGGCAGCTTTTGGCCACTTCGTCAGCCGCGGCCACATCTTCAAAGTCAAGTACCAAACATTGACTCTATCGATTGAGAACGGAGGATTGAATCTCACAGACGTGTACAATAAAGCACAAGCATTGTACGTCTGTAAAACATATAAACTGTGGAAGCGGTCAGTCGACAGTGTCACCGCATTCTTGTTAAATGAAATAGCGCCGGCCAGCCAGGACGCCCCAATAGACGTTCACCACATCCCAAATGAACTTTACCACCTAAAACATTTCTTCGTAGAATATAGCTACATTAGACTGGGAACACCCCAGAAAGATGTCATCAAAGTCAAGAAAATATACCAAAACTTAATGAACTTTCAGACCAAGAACATCATAGAACAAAAATACGTCGGTCACTCTTGGCATGATATCTGGAGGAATATACACGACCCGCATTTACCAACAAAAGTGCGGTCATTGTGGTACTATTTTGTGAATATGAAATTTCCAACGAACTCCAGACTACATTCCATTCATCTGGCTGATTTCCCTTTGTGTATCACTTGCAACCTGATTGACACAGATGAACATCAATTTGTCTGTGGAAATGCAAATAATATATGGTTGTCTATCAGAAAAAAATTAGCAACTATGCAGAGAAAACCGCCGTATTTGATAACGCCATCGTGCCTTTTATACCCGGAAGAAGAACTATACCCCACATGGAAGAAAAATGCCATCAACTGGTTGAAGGGACACGCGGTATTTTACCTGCTGTCCAGTAAAAAAAGGAGCGAAGGAGATTTTTGGACGTACATCTCCGACCAGCATCACAAGCTTCTATGCATGAATAATTATTATGATACGTACGCCAACTTCCTCAGAAGAACAGTCATGTGAATTACATTTTCAGTGATGCGATTCAGAACATGAAGAAACGAGAGACAATTTGATCTTTGAGAAACAAATACGATCAAGTGACGAACATCACTATCTGGTTTAGACTTGGATTTTTTCTAAACTTTCAAGGAACCTGTAATTAATTTTAGTTTGTTTTATTACTTTTAAATGTCAGTTGAAAATTATGTACTAATGTGGAATGTTATAACCAATAAATTGAAAAAAAAGTGGTCAGAGCGACAGAATGTCAATCCAAAGGGCCCGGGTTCGATTCCCGTCTGGGTTGGAGATTTTCTCCGTTCAGGGACTGGGTGTTGTGTTGTCCTAATCATCATCATTTGATCCCCATCGACGCGCAAGTCGTCGAAGTGGCGTCAAATCGAAAGACTTGCACCAGGCGAGCGGTCTACCCGACGGGAGGCCCTCGTCACACGACATTTATTTAGCTATGTTTTGATCTGAGCTCTTGAAGGGAGGTCGGCAGCCCACCTTGCTTGTCTGTCGTGCGGGCCCTCTAACTGATAAGGGGACGCTGCGACAACCACGTTCTAAGTCTACTGACCAACCCGTTCTGCTGTTACTACTACTCTACATTTTAATCTGTTGGGTGCGCCTCTCGTGACATCTAGTGTCAATTCCGCATTACAAAGGGGTGTCTGGATACGTTTGATCAGACAGTGTATACTACAAATAAATGAATACAGTTTATTCTTTCCATCGATTGTCATATGCGATACAAATTTCATGTCTGAGTTACAGTAATTCTTTCGTAGTGCTTCGTTTGTGTGTCTGTCAGTGTATCATCTTCCTCCTTTTTTTCCCCAGTAAGAATGCCCTAAGTCATGCTTAGTCAGAAAATACAGGGCGCGGCACGTAAAACCGGCCACTCGTGCGAAACGATAATGCTGCAGTGCGTGGAAAACGAGAAACGCAATCCAAACAGTCACGCACGAACTAACCATTTCCTCTCGTGTCCCGATTCTGCGCAGAACTTTGTTGTTGTGTAAGGCAGCTGCAGCTGCAGCCAGTGGAACTTGCTGAAACCAGCAATTGAGAAAAAGTCCTCGTTGTCTGAGGCTGGGTTAATGTGAGTGTGTGATAATGCTGTATTCGTTAACCGGGCGTGTTGCCATTGTTGAAGCGTTCATTCGCAGTGGATCTTTTGTGAAAACAAAGAATTTGTATCGAGATAACTTTCCAGAACGTCTGTGCCAACAAAACACACCATACAGGAAATGATTGAAAAATGGCGGAGTACAGGATCGGTTCAAAATGCTCCCAGAAACAGACCACCTCCTGTCTGCACACCTGAATTAAAGAGGCAAGTGCAGGAGGTAATGGAAAGAAGTCGTCGTAAGTCAACCAGGAGATTGAGTCAACAGGTTCATGCGAGTGAGAGAAATTGCAGACATGTTTTAAGGGGGACTGAAGTCAAAACTGTCCCGGATATGAGTTGGTGCACTTCTGTTCATGGCTGTTGAGAAATGTTGCCAATCATGTCTTGGACCCACTAAGGCTTTTCATGAGTGACGAGGCGTGATTCCACCTGTCTGGGTACATAAATTCCCAAAACAATTGACATTGGTACACAGAAAATCCGCACGCGATGTGGTGTGTCATTTCTGCCACACACGTTGTGGGGCCCATATTCTTTGAGACGACAGTGAATCGTGACGTGTATTTGGGAACATGGAGGAGTTTCATTCAAACTTGGCAGAAGAGGAACCACAGTTATGTTACTTTCAGCTGGACAGCGCAACATGCCACATGTTAGCTGCATCATTGTCCCACGTGCATGAGATGTTTACACCAGAGAGGACAATCAGCAAACGCTTGTGGCCTCCTCGGTCACTAGAGTTGTCCATTTCTGACTTTTATTTGTGGGTGCTTTAAAGGGAAGAATAAACAAAACAAATCAATACACAATTGAAGATCTTAAGACCAGGATCCAAGATGTCATCAATAGCATCACAACACGAGCACTGGCAATAGTATATATGAATATTCTGAAGCGTGTTCACGTGTGTGCTGAAGTGGGCGGAGGACACTTTCAGCACCTACTGTGAAGGTGAGTAATCTATTCAATACATTACATTTCATTTTACGTTCACATGTTGACTTTACAGGCAGGTTTTACGTGTCGCGCCCTGTGCTATGAGTAATATCACCTTAAGTTGGAGAAAATATTATATCTTGCTTTTTATTTTTTTAGATTATGTGCTAAGTTCTGGCAAATCCCCGATTCTTCCGTAACTTGCTGAAGAAAGGCAGTAGCTGCAATAATCCCTGCATTAGACATTGGTTATGGACACATAACCGTCCTTATCGGCGTAGGGCGTGCTTGAGACTGTGTTTACCTTACTGACTCACCTCAGTTATTGATCTTGCCGGCTCATGCTGATTACATTTTTGCCCGGAATTTCCGAAGGGATAAAGCAATGACGTAACGAGCGATAGAGCTTACTCGTATCTCGCATACTTCCTTATATATACTCGTAGTCAGCTCTTCGTCAGATCGTATCACAACAGTGCTTCCGATCAGAAAGCGTGCTATATCAGGAAAGGTATGTCAAACAATTTTTCTGCTTTGTATAGGATTACCAGATCGCTTTAACGAAATATAGGACAGGAAGACACAAAATTTAGGACATTACAGAGAAATGTAGTACAGGAAGGGGCAATATGTTCACAGTTTTATACTTTTAAAACATAAATATCTTGTATTCAGTACATGCAGACATAAATGTTTTCTGCGGAGTTTTTGCTGTGTTATTCAATATCTACGTAATTTCCTTACCACACCGTGGTTTAATTCGAGTACATCATAATATCCATATTTGTTCATATCAGTCTCATAACTTGTTTTCAAGACACTTCCAAGTCCTCTGGCGTCTGTGATAGAATTACAGTGCCGTCAGCGAAACTAAAAAAAATTATTTCCGCTCCCTGAACTTCAATTCCTTTTTCAAATTTTCTCCTTGGCTTCCTTTACTGCTTGCTCGGTGTAGAGATTGTGCAGCGTCAGGGGTAGGCTGCAACTCTGTCCAGGTCTGGTTTAAGGGCACCACACCTGCCTATCTAACCCATGTTAATTGAGGCAAGTATTTGACCCATTTCTGAAAAAAAAACTATTTGATGCAGGAACTTAATATTTTTATTGTATGTTACATGATGCTAATAGAGTCAACTGTACTAAAATCTACTTTATCCATCTTATAGTTTTTAAGAAATGCTTTTTTAAATTTATTAACAAAAAATATTAAGTTTTTTCTGCAGAAAATACTTTTTGTGAACTTCCTAATGGGGGAATATTAATGAATGTAGTACCAGAGGTGACTTTTATATTATGCAGAGTCTCTGAAAGTTTCATTCATTTATCTATGATAGTTTCTGATATAATGGGGCATATGTACTCAAAATTTTAGTTTGCGGGAAATTGACTTAAAAAAATTTTTTTTTTTTAAATTTGGTACTTACAGTTAATTAAAACTGTCCTGCTGCATATCATGGCCCTTCTTTGACCTCTAGCAGTTCTTCCAGCTTCTTTTTCACCTTCCTGGATGTTTGTCTTGCTTTCTTGGCCAAATTAGATGCAGACCTGACTGCGTCGGCTATCCTCATTTTATCACAATGTTGCAGCCCAGTGATCATATTTTCACCAGGATTAATTCCCAGCTTTTTCAGTACCCAACACTTTCCAATATTACCACAGTTGAATGTAATAACAGCATCACGAACTCCTAGTTTTATTGTATGCATGCCTACAAATACAGTTTTAGGAAGGCAGTTCCAAATTATGCTGTTGAAACATTCATTCAGGTCCTGTGTCTGACCATGCAGACATTTCTTTAGAAGGTCAGTATGAGCCAAGTCTCTGAAAATAGGTTTAATTGCTGTAATAACAGCAACAGGAAGAGAATGCTGATGAGAATAAGGTTCTCCAGTTGCCTGAGCCCTATTGTATTTGCACCACGAATTTTCTCCTGATGGACACAATCCATGACATGACTTATCATCAGTAGAGGACTTATGGAAGAATATAGCCCAAACATCTCTCTTCATTGCCTCCAGATTTTCTTTATCTCTCCTAATTGCCTGCCCATAGTATACCTGCAGGTTTTCTATAACAACTACTCGCATCACACTTGAACTAAACTAACCACGTGTTTGAAAGCGTGTTATTTACAAACAGCAGAAACAAAAGAATACCTACCGTTTCCTTCCAAGGATATCCAACACACTCGGGAGTAAAAACAATCCCTAACGTGCAATGTAGGGGATTTAAAGATCTAAAATATATGCAGAAAAGTGGGTGACAGAAAAGTGGGCGTGGCACATAAACACACATGGTAGGAAAATGCTCTTTAAATGCTTGAAAAAAAATTTTCAGCAAAATCCTTTTCAGAGTACTTAAGCAAACCCTTAATCTATCGAAATATGATGAAAACGAAAAATCAATTTTTTTCGACCTGAACTACGGTATGCTCGCCTTAAGGCCCAAACGACACAAGTCGCTGCTTGAAGGGCGCCAGAGGCACACAACTGTACGATTTCTATGCAGGACTTATCACAATTAGTAACGGCCGTTTGAGGCGCCAAGTGCAATTTTTTTATTCAGTGCATATCACAAGTAGTAGCGAAAATTAACACGTATGAAAATGTATGAGGAGAAAAAGGGGCAGATGACGGCGCCACATGATGAGTCGCTTGTATAGACAAAGGTTCTCGAAGCGGTTCTGGCACTGTCTCACTCCATTCTGAAGAACTGCTTCCGTTTCATGGGCTGCAGTCTGGTTCTGTGCAAATTATAGATAATTTTTCGCTCACTGTGTTTAGTCCCTTCGGAAATTTAAAGAGTATGTTTCAGACAACAATGGCGAAAGCTTTCTTATAAACCTAGAACTGCTGTAAATATTGGTTTTTCTTTCTTCAACCTGTCCTCTAAGATAAGTTGTACGGTTAGTGATGCCTTGCAAGTTCCTATACTTTTCCTGAATCTAAACTATTCTTCCTTAGCGCCGGATTCCTAAAATCGTCTCTTAATAATTTTAGTCAGTATTTTGAAACCATACTTTTTAAACTGATAGTTCTGAATATTCAACTTGTAAGCACTATCCACATTGACAGCAATAGAGAACGAGATCAACTACATAGCAACCCACAGATTATGGAACCCTAACTAGCCTGATTTTGAACGCCCCAGGACATCAAGAAAAAGAAAGACCTACTCTAGGTTCATTTGCACACTGCTGGTTTATGTGCGGATGAATCAACAACGTGTGAGGCCTTCCTCAGATGTATGACATTTACGTTTTGTCTTACATTCCTCCCTGACATCGGACAGTTAGTTAAAAAGTAGGCCATGTCTGGGATTTTTCGGACGTGTGGTAACCCTCGTTCACATGCAACAACACATACAAGTCAGGACATGCATTTTTATTACTCAAATCCGGTGTCAATAAGAGAAGGTTATGCCCATGTTCCCCTGGCAGTGTAGTAGCAAAGCTAAAAATAACTGCAATGTTGCCGACTCACCGACAGTCGTGTGATATCTAGTGCCTGCACGTGTTTGGTGGTTACGGTTGATGTAACAATCTGCGGTATATCAAACCAATTAAGTTTCACGATATTCGACAGAACAGCTCAAGCTTCTGCAGAACACTATTCGAAATTTCGTAATTCTATAATATACACGTCGGCTTTTTCGTAGAACTAACAACAACGGTAGTTCCTGTCGTCAAAATCAGATCAAAACACCAACATGTAGGCTTTAGTAATTACTGCTAATAGAGCCATTTAAAACTGCCGCACCCGCCATTGAAATGGTGTCAGATGACAATACACTTTAAGAAAAAAAAAACCTAAATAAATAAAAAATAAAAACCAACGCACCTGGAAGAAATTATCCGAATGGGACGGAAGTCGGTAGATTTGATGTACATCTGCAGACAAACAAATGAATACAATTTCAGAAAAATTGGATAATTTATTGAAGAGAAGAACTGCACAAACTGAGTAAGCCAACAACGCGTTGGTCCAACTTTGGCCCTTATGCAAGCTGTTATTTGGCTTGGTATTGGTACACAGGATTATTGGACGTCCTCCTGAGGTATATAGTGCCGAATTCTGTTCAACTGTTACGTTAGATCGTCAGAGTCCCGAGATGGTTGGAGGAACCTGCCCATAATGTTCCAAAAATTCTCAATCGGCTTGAGATCCGGCGACCTCCCTGGGCAACGTAGGGTTGGCAAGCACAAAGACAAGCAACAGAAACTCTCGCTGTGTGCAGACAGGCATTGTTTTGCTGAAATATAAGATCAGGATGGCTTGCCATGAAGGGCAACAAAACAGGATGTAGAAAATCCTCGATGTACGCTGTGCTGTAAGTGTGCCGTGAATGACAACCAAGGGGCCCTGCTACGAAAAGAAATGCCACCCCAGACTATCACTCCTGGTAGTCGGGCTGTATGGCAGGTGACGGTCAGATTGGTACCCACTGTTATCCTGGTCGTGTTCACATGCATCTTCGGCCTGGAATCTCATTGACTGCAGTAGAACTGACTTCAGTGATGAGTCCCGCTTCGAACTGAGCCTCAGTGACCAGCGAAGTCGTATCTGGCGAAGCCCCAGACAGCAGCGGAATTCCATCCTTACCGTCGCCCGCCATATGGCAAGATAACCAGGAACGGTGGCCTGAGGTGTCATTTCTTTTCACGGCAGGACCGCTTTGGGTGTCATTCACGGCAGGCTTACAGCACAGCGATACGTCGACGATATTCTACATCCCATTTTGTTGCCATTCATAGCAAGACATTCTGGGCTTACATTGCGGCAAGATAGTGTCCGCTCACAAATGGCGACAGTTTCTACTGCTTGTCTTTGTGCTTGCCAAACCCTACTTTGGCCAGTAATGTAGTCATATCTCTCCCCAGTTGTGAACGTTTGGTGCATTATAGGCAGGGTTCTCCAACAATATCGGGATTTTGACGATCAAACGCACCAGTTGGACGGAAATTGGCACTGTATCCTTCAGGAAGACATCTAACAACTCTACAAGTCAATGCCAAGCCGAATAACAGCTTAGATAAGGGCCAGAGGTGTACAAACACGTTATTGACTCGCTCAATTTAAGAAGCTCTTTCTCTGCTGTAACCAGCCCTGCCCTTGATGTAATTGACGAAGGTTTCCAGTGCTCCAACACTAACTGTTCATAAGTCAATGTACCCCGATAAATGCAACCAAGCTTGAACAGAAAAAACAGCATTTATGGATCAATCTTTCCATGATGCGTGGACAGCAGGAATAGTATCAGTACTCAAGTCGAGCAACATTTCTTCTCTTCTGGAACCAGTCTACCATTGAAAAATCTACCATTGTAAAAATGCACACGTCATTCCGATTTAAGAAGGAACGTCATGCGAACATACATAGCTACGGACCAATATTGCAGATATCAGTTGCAGAATTTTAGAACATTTTTTATGTTCACGTACACATTATGCCCTCTGTGGAGTTTGAAAGTCTCCTCTGTAGGAATCAAAATGGATTCTGCAAACAATGATCGCGTGAAACTCATCTCTGTCTGTTCATCGTCGAGACACAAAACACAGTATTGGAGCTCAGGTTGATACCATTCTAACGCATTGGACGACGATTTAAGTGTGAAGTAGATATACTAACTTCCATTCCTTCCACCCCTCTACTGCACTCAAGCAGAGGCTTTTATCAGAAATGTTCCGATTTCTCCAGTTCGTACTCCATTTTCTAGCGTCTACAGCTCCACTCACTATCTCCAAATGACAAAATGACGATGTGTAAATTCAGATTGCAACAGTGAACTACAAATAAAATACGACAATTGATAAATAAACCTTTAGCAACTGGAATACCAACATGCAAATGAAAGACGCTGCAAGCCAATGCACCGAACTAATATATCTCGAGAAAAATCCATGAAGGTTAAATAAGGTAGATTCGAACTCGGAGGCTTACCAACATGTCATGCAAACCTGCATCTGGAACAGGAAAGGGCGGAAATGTTAGTGGTACAAAATGTACCCACCGCACGAATCATATGGTGGCTTGTTGAGTATAGATGTGGATTGGTCAATCGACTACCATTACTTTGCAGTCTTTCAGTTTTAATTTGTGCACATCTCTGTGAGCAGATGGTGCCAACACAGCATTCTGAAGTGCTAAATGGGAAGTTATTTCCAGTCCCACTCCTTACACTGATAGTTGACTAAAACTAATACTCCACCTGCCAAAATCCGAGCATCGGATGGCAGCATGTATGGTGATTGGAATCTCCCTCCTCAGTATTGGTTCCCGCGCCATGCACACACAGTGCTTGCACTGTACGTGAAACGTCCTGTTTTTATGACGGACGCACTAATTTTTTCACCAAATTTATCGCAAGTTCAGACAACGGCATTCTTAAATGCCTTAATCTCCAGTTCTTGGAGTTTCCATTCTGCGTAGCTTGACTTTAAACTTCCTCTACTACCAAAGACGAAAACTACGAAGAGCGTTCAATAAGTAAGGCAACACTTAGTTTTTTCTCGACCAGTTCGGTTGGAAAAAATGAGGAATTTGTTATGGTAGATCGTGGATTATTCCCGCTTCAGCCTCTACAGTTTCATGAAGTTCTGGTAGATGGTGCAGCTACATGTATCCCTCAAAATGGCGTCCATAAAGGAAGTGAGTTCCAAGTAGACGGCCCTCATTGAATTTCTTTTTGCTGAAATCCAGAGCATTGCAGAAATTCATAGGTGCTTGCAGAATGTCTAGGGAGACTTGGAAGTGAACAAAAGCACAGTGAATCGTTTGGTGAGGCATCTGCCATCATCCCAACAATGTCACGCAAAGCTGTCGGCCAGCTGTACGAAGCTGTGCTACCCTCAGGAAATTGAAGAAACGATTTCAGCGTGTTCGTCATCACAAAACTGCAAACGAACTTCTCCTTATTCATGAAAATGCAAACCCTCATATAGGTCTGCACGTCTGAGAGGAGCTCACAGACCGATGTCCCCAACAGTTTGCCCCCTCCTCCTCCCCTCCCCATCCCCAAAAAGCTCACAAAACTTCGCTGGACTCTTCCTCCTCATCCACTTCACAGCCCAGATCTCACACCTTGCAACCACCACCTGTTCGGCCCACTGAAGACTGAACTGTGTGGGAAGAAGTGCGTGAATAATGAGGCGGTTATAGATGCACCAAGATATTGATTCTGACGTCGACCAGTAGAGTGGTACCACGCCGACATACATGCCCTCCCTATAAGGCGGGGTAAGGCCCTCACACAGAATGGAGATTATTTTGATAAATAAGGTTTTGTAGTTAAAAGCGTGGGTAATAATATGGTGTATTGGAATCCTGAATAAAACCAACCTACTTTTAGAAAAAAAATATGTTGCATTACATACTGAACACCTCTCGTGCTTAAAATCATCTGGCCACGATAAGAAACTTTTACGTCATGAATTGTAAACACAAATGTTCAGCTTTTAGTCAATATATTGGATGCTTTAACGACACAATATTTCTATGACTGATCTAGTTGTCTCCTCAGTTACTGTCAGCGTTTTACAGTTTGTTCACTTTCTGGACTCCTTTTAAGATTGCCAGTTGAAGCTCTTGAAGAAGACGACTGAAGAAGTTGCAAAACATATAATGTGTATATGTGGGGTCAACAATCCCTGTGAATTTCCCAAACTTACCTTTGATCATAAATGAACATTGACACAGCACTTCAGTGCACATGAACTGATAGTATAATGAAGAGACCAAAATTATGATGCCTGAGGTATTTGTCGGACAAATGAGCAGGATTAATAAACTTAGAGAGAAACACTAATTTTAAGTCATAGCCTTGATTTCTGAAAATGCTGTTGCAGCTGAATGTTTCAATTGCAAATAATGTTATCTAAAACCAGTACAAATAAACAAAGCTAGAGTTGTCTTACATTATACTGAGTTCCAAATCTAAATCCAGGTTCAGAATAGGGGGAAATGTATTTCAGAAATGGTGTATTGGAGGTTTCAGTGAAGTGAACTGCTGATCTGCCCACCAGGCTGAGAATTTATTTCATGTTGATAACTATCGACCATCCACATGTGACGTCTTTGCATGGTATCTTTCTGTTCCATTCATGCTTGGAGTGTTTAAATCCTTCTGTGAAAACTGTAATTAGTCTAACATTGTCTTCATGGTCCATATGGTACTGAAAAATTGGAGGGTTGTAGTACAGTATACACCATCTGAACAAATTTGTCCAGACACCTGTTAGTGGACACTAATATAGGGTGTGTCCACCCTTTGCCTTTATTAAGGCTTGAACTCTGCTGAGGAGACTTTCAATGAGATGACTGAATGTCTGTGGAGGGATGGCAGTCCATTTGAACCTCAAGAGCCAAAACCAGAGAAGGTAGTGATGTCAGATGCTGGGATCTGGAGCAAAGTTGACATTCTAACTCAGCTAAGAGGTGTTCCATTGGGTTTAGGTTAGGACTCTGGTCACGCCAATTCTCTTCAGGAATGTTATTGTCATGAGCCATTGCTTCACAGATGCATTGTCATGCTGATGCAGTCATCACCTCTGAACTGTTCCTCTATTGTACCCAGTACAGAGTGCTGTAAAATGAGTTCATATCATTGTGAATTTTTCATTTTTGTAAGTGCAATAAGAGAATTATATTCTAAACAACAACAAAATCACCATACCATCACACCATTTGCTCTGTACTTCATTGTTGCCACTAAACATGGTGGCAGGTAAGGTTTTGCAGGCACTTTCCAAACTCAGACCATTCCATTGAGTTGCTACAGGATATAGTGTGATTCATCACATCAAATCACTCGTTTCCACTCACCCATTGTCATTGGTGCACTATTTACACCACCTCAAATGTCACTTAGCATCGGCTACAGAAATGTGTGGCTTATGAGGAGCTGGTCAACCGTTGTACCCAAACAATTTTAACTCTATAAGCACAATCATTGTGCTGGCTGGACTGCTGGTAGCCATTTGGAACTTCTGCTGATTTCATGTTATTTATTTTAACCACCCTCTACAACACTCAACAGTTTATGTCCATTAGGAGATGAGGTCTACCAGGTCTCTGTTTAGCTGTGGTTATTCCTTCACGTTTTCACTTCACAATCACACGAGCAACAGTTGAATTGGGCAGCTTTAGAATGGTTGAAATGTCCATGATGGATTTGTATTCAGGTTACAGCCAATGACTAGTCCATGTTTGAAGTCACTGAAATCTCCTGACTGACCCATTCTGCTGCTACTGTTTCTCTACTGACAACATAGTACTTCCACCTCCTTTTCTATAGGCATGTCCATCTCTCATGACATACAACATAGGGATATCTGAATATTTTTGACCAGATGGTGTATTCCGAAATTCATCACTAAATACTAGCTCTTGAAATTTTGCAAGTAGTCTTCCACAGAACAGATGGTATCTGTTTTCAAGTGCCTGCCAGTCCAGGTTTTTCAGTACTTTTGTGACAACCTCTCATGGGTCATGAAAAGCCTGTGACCATTTGTGCTTGCCTTCTTTCTATACTTTCAGTACCATTGCTAGTCCTATGAGATATTCATTCCACACAACTGAGTAGCATCCTAGGATGTGTTGCACAACTGTTTCAAAGCCCCTTATTTGTAGATTCATTGCATTTTCCCAGTATCCTCCGAATGAACAGAAGTTTGCCACCTCATTTTTCTATAACCGAGCATACTTGTGACAGTTTCCATAAGGCTGGAATGGTAGAGCATTAGAGATAACATAACTTGAAGACAAATAATATCTAGAACAATGCTGCTGATCCTTGAGGAAATGAAAACAGCTCTTTGGATGTTCAGTACATACAGCCTTGAGAAACAAGTGCAGTGTGGCCTTTCCCTCATCTTGCCAGGGAAGGTATTTTTTCCCCCTGAATGTGGGCCACTCACAGCGGCTCCATAGTTGTAAATATTTAAAATTACTGAGTATATCTTAGACAAAGTCCTCCTCACCCATCATTCTTTCACAACTCTCTAGGCTATGCATATTAAGAGTAAAGTGAATACTAATGCCAACTACAAGACAGCTGGAGGCACAAAGGCTGTAACAAATTTCAAGGTAGCAAAAAGCATTCCTTCAGAATGACTCGCATTCAATTAGCTTCTTTTCATTCTTAAAATTTATTTATGTTAAATAAAAAAGGTCAAAAACTTTATTCTGCTATGATCAATAACACACTTTCACGACCAAAAAATTTTTAACTTGATCAATTTTGAAAATTGGTAAGGTGGGGTACATGTGTACATGAACCTAACTAGGTCCAAGTTATCATGTGAACCTAGTATGTTCAAAGTTAAATTTTACTGGAATGGCAAATATGGAAATAAGTATAAGAAATTAGTACCAAAGCACATTCATGCTCGTGACAATGAAAACCATGAAATATCTCACATAAAATTTCAAGAAAAAATTTCATGATGGCTTTTGTACATCACATATAAGTGTTTTCTACATTCTATGAAGTTTGCTGGGGCAAGTACATCCCAGTACATACAGATTATGTACAAACCAGCAGAATTAATGGTGTGTGTAGTAAAGTTTCAAAATAATATCTACAATGCATAAGAAAACCCAATTTATTTTTATTTTATTTATTTGTGAGTTACCATACTCTAAACATTCTTGGACTGAACAAGATGGTGATTTGATCTGATTTTCATGAAACATATGCACTGGGCTAGCAATAAACACACTCTATCCCTATGAATCATTCACACCCTTATGCATGTTCAGTATGCATGCTATCATCCATAATATTTTTCTCCAAGTACCAAAAACTTCTCACTACATGGTAGCACTAAACAGATATGGCACACAGACATCTTATCGCTCAAAACTGCAAATTAACTTAGTGAGACATGTGTCCTATAAACCACAAAAGGAATAAAATACGTGCAGAAAGAACTATTAGATTTAACCCATTCTCCATTCAGAATAACATCATGGTACTGGACTTTTAAATATTTTTAACAGAAATTTTATGGTAAAATGACAACAAGTGAATACATTTTGAGTAATCACTTAAAAAATTTATGTTACTGCAACATAAACAATAGTGCCATTGTTAACTGAGTTACATCTTTACTGTTGATGTGGGTAGATTAAATTGAATATAATTGTATTTCACATTGTCAAACAATAAGGTATTGTACTATAAGCTACATTAACTGCAGGAAATGCATAATTATATTCACAGGTTTTGTGATTTTGACAGAATGTCGCATCACGACCCTCATCACCACGGGCCTCATGATCCACATGGACCGCATCATGACCACCATCCACCACCACATGACCCGAGGCCGCATCATGATGGGCCACCTCCAGAACACCATGGACACCATGGGCCACCACATGAGCACCATGGGCCCCCACATGAGCACCATGGACACCATGGGCCACCACATGAGCACCATGGGCCCCCACATGAACACCATGGTCCTGGACATCATCACCCACCACCTCCATAGTTGTCCAGTAGCTTACAACACTAATTTGTGAACAAATTTACATTGTACTATTACTGACAATGCTCTAATAAATTATTTTGTTTCTTAACATGAATTTCTAGCATCATTCCAAAACATTACTAATACATACACATGATAACCTATTTAAAAATTTGAAGAAAATATAAACCAAGATTTTTACTACTCTAGTTCAGGAAAACTGTTCTGCAGACATATATAACTTGGATAAAATCTGCTTTACTAACTGTTAGCTCGACATATCATTTACAAATTTAAATGTAATAACCTTTTTCTGCTTAGTGTGTACATAAAATTTCATCTGATCTTACAGGCTAGTGGACATGAAATAAGGAACAAAATCAGTGGGTGTAATCTGAACAAAAATGTTTACTGTCAGCTACTAGTTATGTCATATCAGAGAAAATAGCTACTGACATCAGCTGTGTGTTCTTTTTATTTTTATTACAAGTGAATTTAGCACTTAGAATCACACTGCAATTTTATTTCTTTTTCTTTTCCTTTGTATGGAGTTTCCTTTGTTTCCGATATACCTTGAAGCATATGTTGTCCTGCTTCTCTTGTTCTTTTGTCCAAGTTTGTCCACTCTGGCTGGAAACATTTCAGATTCTGTTCCTAAATGTAGATCTTTCTAACATTTGAGACTATCAGATGTTCAACTTTTCCAGATATTTCCCAATTTTCTGAATCCATGTTAGATTAGTTTTCTCTTCCAGAGATAGTTGAATACTTATTTGATTTACAATCTCCTAACATTTGCTGCCAGTTTCTAAAATCAACAGAACTTGAAATTCTGGTGATACACCTGTCTGCCACCTTTGGGAGAGATGCTGCTGCTGCTGATTCCTAATACAAACTAAATTCAAGGCTGGAAACTTACCCTGTATAGGCCTCCATACCATACATGGTCCATGTACCGCCCACCATAGGTGCTGCCCCTAACACTGGGCTTGTGGTGCTGTCCATAGCAGAACACCCCAATGGCATAGCACATTCAAAGGGGTGCTGCCCAAAGTAGAACACCCCAATGGCATACCACATTCAAAGACTATTTTCAAACACTGGAGCCAGCCACATCAAAGAACATTGTGTTTTATTGCAAGATAGTACAGAGTTCCACATCCTGCTTTGGCAAAAATCCTTGTCCCTATTACCTGCCAACCTAATTTCAATTGCTTCCTTACAAACACTGATCCAAAAACTACACATACCATCAAATATCACTGTCTCATCAAATTTGGTCCTATATTCCTCTTTTAAACAATGTTCTGCTACTGCTGATTGTTTAGGTTCTTGTACTTTGTGTAGTGATAATGTTCCACACACCTGTTTTGAACTATGTGAAATGACCAGCCAGTGCAAGCTTCTTCACATTGACATGGACTTTTGCATATGTCAGCCTTTCCAAATCATCTTTGACAGAGCCAAATAGTGTCCTAACCCCCTGACAATTCTTACTCTGTTGAAGTAGCAGACAGGCACAATTTAAAGACACTTACACAAAGCTTTCAGCCACTGTCTTCATCAGAAAAAGAGAAATGAACACCATTCATACATACATGTAAGCATGCCACATGCACTCATGATTGCCAACTATGCTAGCTCAGGCCAGAAAGCAACTATCGTGTGGAATGGAAGCATCAGTCTGAAGTGGGTGGGGAAGGGGAAGGGGAAGGGGAAGGGGAAGGGGAAGGGGAAGGGGAAGGGGAAGGGGAAGGGGAAGGGGAAGGGGAAGGGGAAGGGGAAGGGGAAGGGGAAGGGGAAGGGGAAGGGGAAGGGGAAGAGGAACTCTGCCTGGTGGAGAGTGCAGGGACTAGGATGCCAACAGGCACAGCATTAAGAGGTTGTGGGGCAGGGAGCTGGGGAAAAAAGAAGCAGAAAAGGAGAGGAGCATGGAAAGATGGGTGGATTCTTGTCTCCCATCTTCTTTGTTTGTAGAGGGTGGCAAACAAAGACGACGGGAGACAAGACTCTCTTTGTTTGCCACCCTCTGCCAACACACAAGCCCATTCTTCCCCACTCCTCTCCTTTTCCACAACTTTTTTCCTCACCTCCCAGCCTCACAATGTACTGACATTGTGATGTTGGCATTCTAGTCTCTGCTCCTCTCACAAGACAGTATTCCACTCTCTCCCCACCAATACATTATTATCATTTCTCCTTCCCCATCCCCTCCAGATTGCTGCTTCCATCAGAAGTGATAGTTGCATTCTGGCCCAAGCTTCCAGAGAGGGTGGTCATGTGTGTGTGAGGCATGCTTGCTTGTGCATATGAATGGTGTTTGTTTCTCTTTTGCTGATGAAGGCTGTGCCAAAAGCTTCTTGTATCTTGTAATTGTGCCTGTCTACAACTTAAAGAATCTTCTTTATCATTATTATAAATTTATCTTTCCCTAAATTGTTGATATTCCTATCTGGAGTTTCCATTGCCTGTTTTTACATGTTTAAAGGATATGCCCTCAGCATGAGGAACAAAGGCCCCAGATATACAGTCGAGACAGTGTAAGGAGATCCTTAACATCTTGTAGCACTGTGGCCTGCCTCCAGCTATGAAGTGTAAGGGCCGAAGATGAAAACAGTAGCTGTCTACAGAGCTGGGACAACAATGAGACGTTGCCATAGAGATGTTTACAAAATTATGTTATGTTATTCATTGTGGTAGGCCTGCAAAGCTGCCATGTTCAGCCCCCTGCAGCTGTCTGACATCAATTTATGCTGACTCAACTATAAGCTTCTCTTCATTTGCCTCCTGGGTAATCCAAACTGCACAGCCCAATGAATCTGACTTTTGGAGTATTCATTTTCCTTAAACACACACACCAAGTGTAAAGTTCCTGTGTTATATTGCCCACATTGGAAATAGCATATTCTCTGTGTACTAGAGTCCTAAGGATTCCACTGCATTGGTGTCACAGATGGAAACTTTTTACATATAAATATCAATCAGTATATGCCAGTTATCAGTGAACACTATGTTCCAGAGTACCTTCAAGGTTTTTAGTTGATGTCATCCATAAATTGATTAAGAGCATCATGTCCATGGGCATAGTCTCTGAAATTCTTTCCATGTTCTGACATATTTTTCTGTTGCTTCACGGTTTTCATCTGTCTTCAGTCCAGGGCACACCCATGATTTTTCTTCGAATTCTCCTTTCTGAGACTTCTATGTTCCGCAAGCTAAGGTTCATCATGAAGCATTCACTGGAGTTGAGATATTCTATTGTGACAATAGTGTTATAGTGCATTATTTTGGCACTTCAGGAGAAGTGCTTCTTATTATATACATTTTTTGTCAATCCATGTGCTTCCAGAAAGCAAATTCCCTGTTTCCATACTTAACATTCAATGTCCAACAGCTACTATTGTAATCGTTTCTCTTGTAGAGAGTCACCAAAGTATCTGAACTTCTTGATCTTTTCAGTCCACCCTATTCCTGTTTTAAGACATTTTAGTCCATGTTTGTAACTGCTCATAAATTTAGTCTTTTCAGCTGAGATTCTGAGTCTTACTTGAAAAGATTTTTTCCCTCTTTGCCATCCTGAGCATCCTATTTGCAGCTTCACTGATTCCTGCACAGAATTCTTGTCAGCTTTACCAAGATACAGATTTCTGTGGTTGCTTCTTCTGGGCTTTCTGATAGTACCATAGCATAATCAGTAACGGTCAGACAGCTGACTTTAATTTATCATGTGTTTCTTCCCATGCAGTTTGAGTTTATTCTCTGACTATACAACTCTGTTTTACAAATTCTCATGACTTTCTCTAGAATATAATTGAATAGGAATGGCAAAAGGCCATCCTTTGTCTTGTTCCTCTCTTCATTTCGGATGGACAAGAGAGTTGTTCCCAGAAACTTTACTCTTGAGATTGTTTTTGTTAGGATTCCTATGACTACATTTGCTTGCTTGCTATTGATTCAGAAATCTGCTATAATCATGTTCAAAGTCTCTCTGTACACCAAACTGAGAGCCTGTGAAGACAACACAATTTTTTTGTTGTCCAGCATTCTACGGCAGATTACTGATTTAAGTTGAAGACCTGTTCACCATTACTTACTTTCAGTCATGTGATGTTTCAAGGTGTACTAATTATTTAGTTATCTTAGATTGACACTCAATGTAGGAGCTGCCTTTTGTGTACCTTCTTTGATATTCCCCTAGTTGTTTGTCCAGTGCTTTCTCTACTCTACTTAAAACATCCTCAAGATAATTTTATAAGCAACTGAAATGACGAAAATGTCTCTGTAGCTGTTAATATCTAGCTTATCCTCTTTCTTGTGAAGCAGATGGGTTTTCCATTATTTCAAGATTTTCTCAATTTACCAGATTTCCCCAACATTTCGATGAAAGTTATCAAGAACTTCTGCCTCCATTCCTTTAACATTCGAGCAGTTATTAGACCTCCTCCACTTGCCCAGTTGGCTTTTTAGATTTTTGATGGCATTTCTGATTTCCTTTGTTTGTGGTTCACCATCTTCTGGGTTTTCTTTTGACTCTTGGATTTCTAATCTAGATGTTGTGAATAGACAATTCAAGATATTTTGAAAGTATAGAGCAAGTATCGCACTGTTTTCTTCACTGTTCAGTCCATACTTGGACCTTAGTAACCCTTAATTTTGTCTTTGAAAGTGTGATAGATATCTTTAGGCTTGTGCTTAATAAAGTCAGTGTGGAGAATTTTAACTGTGCTGTTTAAATGATCATTTAGCCCTGTGGAATATTCTGGACATTTCTAACCCCTGTTGTCCAAATTGTTCCTAAAGTTCTGTTTTTGCTGAGGGTTTCCATCTTCCCCATTTCATGAACCTCTTTCTAAGTGGTTCCTCACATTCTTCATTCTACCTAATTTCCCTTTCTCTCTTCACCAACCTTAGCATTTCCTTTGCTGCTTTACTGATTCCTTTAGAGTGCTATTGCCAGCTTTTATTTAAGATAGTGCAAATTTCTTCCCTGGACTTCTTAATGAATTCTTGCATGATGTTCATTTTGTTTGTGTTCTGTTTCATTATTCTGGGTGGGACTTTCTTGTGAGCTAGTGGAGCAGTTTATAAATGTAACGGTGGTAATAGAATTCACCATTTCTGTTCACCTTGACATTTCAGTTTTTCCTAAATACGAATATATTGTTCGAGTGCAATTTTCCTATAGATTGGGATTTAGGGATACCCAGCTTTTCACTGTTCTTGGGAATTCCCTGAATGATTTGACATTAGTCTAAAATGACATGCTCTACAAAGTTCTATGAGCCTTTTTCCATTTCTGGTTGTTCTCTTATGTGCCAGGCATTCCAGTGTTGTCTTTGTAGTTCCTTTCCTTCCCTATTTATGCATTAAAACCCCCCAGGAGAAATTTTACACTCTTCTCGGCTATCTGCAAGATCTCATTTTCCAAAAGATTCCACCAAGTGAGGTGGTTAGCTCACTGGACTCGCATTTAGGAGGACGACGGATCAATCCTGCATCCGGCCATCCTGATTTGGGTTTCCCGTTATATCCCTAAATTGCTCCAGGCAAATGACGGGATGGTTCCTTTGACAGGCCACAGCTGACTTTCTTCCCCATCCTTCCCGAGACCTTGCTGTTTGATCTCTTTCCCCCAAACAACCCAACCCAACCCAAAAGATCCCAGATATAGTGCACTTTCTGGGGGGGGGGGGGGGTTGTTCTTATTTTTTTTTATTGGTTATGGCAAGCTGGCCTGGCAACTGATAAAGTTATATTTCTTTTTTTTGCACTTGATTGTGAATGGTGATGATCTTTCAGATTTCATTGTGAACTCTACATCATCATTCACTATATTTTTGTTTATATGAAAAACAATCTTGAGGTACATTTCCCATAATTATTCCTGTTCCTGGCATTCCTGTGAATACTCTGCTGTGTTCATTGTACACAATGTTCTTTTTTAGAAATTTGGTTTCCTGTACAACTAGGAAATAACTTTCCACATTCTTACTGTTTTCCTTATCTGATCACTAAATTGGTGTTCAAAGTCCCATTGAAGTACCATATCGATCCAAATATAATAATCCAAATATAATTTTGAGAGGGCAAAAAAAAAGAGAAAAACTCAGAGGACAAAATTTTATGTCACGGTACTCACGAAAACTGTGAACAGTATGGTCACCCTTCATCACTTTTTCTGTTTTGTGAATTACATGAATTACAGAGAAATGCCAGTCTCTTGATTAGGAGACTTACACAAGATGAACTAAACAATGAAATAACTTTTGTAGTTTGTCTGTGCAGTTTATGATATTGCTTTTGGCGTAGTATGTTATAAAAGTCTTTTAAAATTTGAACCAATGTATTCTTACATCAGTTATTACTTTAAAGATTCATCAAATTAAGATGGAAATAATCAGGCACATCTACAGATCAAAGGAAGAGTGATCTGAAAAATAGCTAGAAATCAGTCTAGAATCATTTGCAGTCTACAGCTTTGAAATCTCATTATGTAATGTTTAAATTATTCAGACATGGTCACTTATGTCTGTCGACACAATTCTGGGAAATTTTCCATGGAATGAATATGAAGTTGATGTTCCCATAGGTTTAATTCTTGTATAAAGCATCATATTCTTTTCCCTACTATGTTTGTGATCAGAAGTGGCTCTCCTTGAGTTGGAAGGATTAATAAATAAGATCTTAACATTGGCATCCCAACAAGAGAAGTAATGAATGACAATCCCCACGTGACAACACCCCTAGACCATCTTGGCTGTCTGGTACAGTAAGCAATAGCATTACAGGGGTGCTTGGCAAGTCCTATATATGACTTATCTCACATTAGCAGTGTTGTCAGCCTCCACACTTTCTCAACCTTTAACCTACCCGACTTTACCTGCAGATGCAGCCACTTTTGTGTCATTTGCCATCCTGTGAATTCTGTATCTCCTTCAAATCATAAGGCTAATGTGGGGAAGTGAAGGTCTACTACAAAAGAAAGTCACAAAGTTCTGGTAAAATTGATGTACACATTCCAGAGGGATGTTGGCCTCTCTAAAACTTTCTTACGAACTTTTACAGACAATACCATTCCCATACTAAGTGACTCAGAATCCATTATAATCATGGCCATGCAGTTATGCTCCTTTGTGTACATTTACAGCACTAGTGCAATGTTGTTTTCCATAAAAACTGAACCTGCCCAAGTTTAACTCACCCTAATTGACTCTCTAACACTTGAATTATGGAATTATGCTTTTACCTAATTTTTGCTGCTGTTCCATGCTTTAACTTAATTATTTATTGAAAGAACTACTTTTTTCTTTGGTGAAGATTGCTGGTAGGACCATCCACCTTTCCCAGTGTGGAGGTGTGTCTGCCTACAAATACTGTGTTTTAGTTTTTGTTCGCCCTCCCATGACACTGTTCCTCTGTCTCCTGGCTTGCGCCATGTTAACACCCAACTCGGCTCTCTACAGAATCACTCAGCACTGCAACCCCACAGTCTGCACTGACTTGTCTCTTGTCAGATACCAAACTGAATTCTGATTCACCTCTCTTAATTAAACTCATTATAACTTCTGTTTCATTGCTCATACAGAAACTGCATTTTCTTATGCCATAATCAACTACTCATATTTACAGACACTGTAGATTAAAAGTCACACTATGCTGGACTGTGGGCATTTATGATCATCATATTGCCATGTTTCAAGGTCAGCAATCAACCAAAGATGCTTCTTTTCTGAGACATCTAGGAATGCTGTACTCTTGTCAGGTGACGAGTACATCATATCATCTTTGAGGCTGGTGTTATAGTGGCATGCCAATGGGCACCGTTTTTTCTGGTGCCTAGCAGTAAGTAATGCAGTGGCATATTAAACTCTTTGCATGGCCTTCAAATGACACATAAATGTGGAGCAACTAGCATTCTGATTCCACTGAAGTGGATCCATAGGCATTGTGGTGGAAGAACATTTTACTAGCATCATTTGTATTTTTACATAAATAGATACAGTGTTTCTTAGATATTAAGTGGTATGGAAGCAATACAGAAATGACAAGAAGTAATAGAAAATCACAAGCAGACTGACTGGCTATAAGGAGCACTCCAGCCAATTGATGATGAGTACCCTTTGGTTGTATAAAGCAGCTCTTAGTACCAGCTCCTCCTGTGGTTAGATGATGGTCACAATAAATGAAACTGGTCACCAGCAACAGAAATAAAACAATAATTGTGATTTGGAGTGCTACTATTTATTCTTGTGCAAACCAAATTGCCGAAGTTTCAACATATTGTCACCTGATGATGTTTATTGAAATGAAACCACTTCTGATATAATAAACACACCTTCAGTACAGTTGTAGTAGTTTTTATTACTGTCACACTTCTCATAATTATGCTCCTTTCATCTTATGACAAACCTGTTATAAATGAAGAAATATATTATGCAACCTAGATACCTTTATTCACACAAAAAGAAGATTGATCCTGTTGTTGAATTCTCAGAAGATTCTGCATGGCACACCAATCACAAGATGATTTTTAGTGTTAATTTTCTATAAAAATAACTTGTTTTTAATTTTGACACTGCAGGCAGATTACACATGAAATACTCAGTGGTCTTTTAATAATATTTGGAAGCAATTTTTTTTTCATTTTGGCCAGAGCAGCCAACCATTTTCATATGAAAACATAATATTTTTGAATGTTCCAGCAAAATGGAGAGGTCTTTTTTACCATTTACATTGACCATAGCTTTATAGCCTTGAAGGGAAAAACTTTTGTGATAGCTACAAGTAAACAGTTAAGTGATGCTGTCATATGAGTGAAATATGTGTAGGTACAGAGACCATCATAAGATAAGAGCACTGTAGTTTACTTTGTTAAAATTTTTCTAACTTGGTAAGAGATTATTTTACAGAGTATGAACTAATCAGTCAATCTTTATTCATCATTGACCATATATACAATGGATTAGACTTCATCTCTTCTATATAATTATAATATATAATTACCAGTGTACTTAATTACAAACATACATAATGACAGACATTTAGTCACACATTTTGTATTTTAACATACGGTGTTCATGTTCCGTACAGCAACAAATTCTGTTATGTTGCAGTATGGGATTTCAGGCAACTACCTACATTGTTTTCTTTGAAATAATTTCCAGTACATGGACCACACTGAGGATGGCAATTTATTAAAGATTTTTAGAGAACTGACTTTGGGTGGATGGGCTTCTATTTTTGTCTTTGAAAATCAATTTCCACATGGTGAAAATTTCCTCCTATGTGAAATTATTTTATATTCAGTTTACATATAACAATGAGACATATGTTCAGCTGATTTATCATCTACCCTGTATGTGTGTGATATGACTTATTATTATATATGTGAACTGTCTCTTTATTGCATTAACCTAAGGAGTTGAGTTCTGTACAAAGAAACAGAAAGCTCATGGCTTGATGATGCACCATCTTCATACAGATAAAATGCATCTGAACTGAAAACTATTTCTTGTCACCAAGATAAGTACAACACAACAACACATATAAAAATCATAAAACTCTTTGACCATTCAGAATAATTCACCATCAATATCAGTGCACCTGGCTACTGACACAGAAAGCTGGCTGACAACTGCACCATAACGATACTTACACATTCGTATGCACATGCACTCAAGACTGCACTGTACTACACTGCAAGATAAACTGGAGCTTCACCGCTATCCCCCCTCAGGAAAGCAGAGTGCTATCCACATAGGGTGCTGGGAGTTGTACTTGCTATCCTGATCTTGTTGTGCATGTTAATGGCAGTTCTGTGATGGGTGGTAACAGTGTTGATGCCAGTACTGCTGCTGGGTGTGGTTGTGGGCAGGTGGGTAGTCAATTGTTGCATGGAATGTATGCTGGTTTTACCTTGTCTTGTCTTTCCTTTTACCAGTATCTTATTGCAACATGCTGTTGGGCTTGGTGATAGGTGATTGCACCAGAGGTCTGACACTGTCCATGTGGAGCATAACATGTGTTCATGTCAATAGGTCCTGATGCACACAGACAGAAGGGGTGGCCATGCCTTGACATTGGTGTGGGTGAAATGTTTTCTCAGCCAAAGTACTAAGTCACTATGACTGAGATGAGGTAACTGTGATGGTTGCACTTCTGCAAACTCTCCAGGTATGTGCAGGGTTTCACCATGAACACATTTTGCTGATGATGTGTCTAAACAGGGTTTATATGTTGTCCAGTAATATGTTTAAAATGCTGTCATCCAATCTTAATCTTGGCCACATTAAGCAAGCAGTGCCAGTACTCAATCATGCCATTATTGGCTGGGTGGTGACTGGTGGTTCTATGGTGCACTGCACCACATAACTTTGTAAGCTGGGAGAACAGATCCAACTCAGACCAGCGGCCACAATCTGTCATTATGTGCAGCAGGCAACTAAAGCAAGGAAGCCAACTTGATGTAAAAGTAGATGCCAATATTTCTGTAGACATGTTATCCAATGTGGTTACTTCAGTCCAGTGTGTAAAAGGATCAATCATGGTAAGGATATGTTGTCATGCATTGGAAGAAAGCAGTGGACCCATGACACTGACCTGTATGTGTGCAAATCACATGTTTGTAATTGGAGAGGTCCTAGCTGCTGTGCATATGTGATGGTTGATCTTCCTCCATTGGCATTAGACACTCGTGAGAGTTCATTCATGGCAGTCTTTCTGTATTCTTGGCCACACAAAGTGGTGGGAGATTAGACAAACTGGCTGACCTGGTGCCTGGATGACTTAAGTCTGGACAGATTGTCAAAGGTAGGCTTGCAAATCTCTACCAGTGAGAAAGGCCTTGGTTTCCCAACCAAGAGGTCACAGTATATTTTGGTGTTGGTGCCAAGCACATTGACTAACCTCACTTCCAGCACTGTTGTGATATAGTTCTGAAGATCTTGGTCAGAATTCTGTGCCTTGGTGAATCAAGCAAAACACCATACTTGCAAGTCAGGCATCAGCCAACATATTGTCAGTATCTGATATGTGCCTGATGTCCACGTTGAGTTGCACTACGAAAATGAGTTGGTTGTGCTGGCGAGAAGAGCAATTGTTGTTGTTCTGCCAAAGTTTGTACATCAGTGGCTTGTGATCAGTAAGAATCATGAACTCCCTTGCTTCCAGTTGTGGGTAGAAGTAATTTATCGCCTCATATATTGCGAGGAGTTCCCGATCATAAGTGCTCCACTTCTTCTCATATGATGACAGCTTATGGGATTGGTAGGCCAAAGATTGCCATGTTCCCTCATGGAACTGTTATAGAGTGGTTCTGATCACTACCTGACTTGCATCTACTTCCAGTGTGAATGCTGCTTTTAATTCTGGATGAGTGAGGAGCTGTACATCCACTATGCTATGCTTCGCCATTTCAAAGGTTGATTTCATGGGGTCAGTCCATTGGATTAACAATGTTCCCTTGATTTTGAGGTCAGGGAGTTCTGTGGTAAGAGGCTCTTGTTATGCCACTGAGTGTTGCAGATACTGGCGGCAAAGTTCTGCATGCTGAGAAAACCTCTGGAATCTCTTCCCACACTTTGACCAACCACCTTACAACATCTAGCAAATCAGTCCTCTTCAGAATCATTATACAGTCTTCATTAATCAATCACTGACACCAATAAACTAAGAAGACAGCAGTAATACTTCTTCTTTAGCATTTCAAGGATCCATCAGCTAACAAAGAGCACTCACATTTGATGCTAAAAATAATGTTTTGCTGTCTCCATCTGTGAGTTTGTCACTGGTAGGATGCAAATACATACTACCAAGTAGCAGCAAAGGTCGTCTTTTAAATATTTCTCTGCAGCTGGTATGAATTCATTTTGGAACCAGGTTTTAAAGATTTCTGAAATCATCCATGTTTTCTTTTGATGAGTGTAATATAGGGGCAGTGATACCTGATTTTTCAGGTTTTCAAAAGCTATTGGTTTCCATGGTTTTCCTATCACTGTAACACCAAGCTTGTGGTTTCCAGTTGATTTACTGAAAGCCAGTATGGTAACTCATTTCTTACTTTTCTTGTGTCCGGGTGCTGCTTCTTTCTTTTTCGAAGCAAGCATTTTCGTAGGGAGCATCTTGTAACTTAAACAATTCTCATAACAATTGTTCAGCTGTTCACCAGAAAGTCCCTCTATATGAATTAACTTCAAAAGATATTCTTTAAACAATGGTGCAACCTCTTTGTCAGTGAATAAAGGCTCCCCACTGATGGTAATCTGGCAAATAACAAATTGTTTCTTCCACCAATCCAGCCACCCATCACTGGAAATAAATTCTGAATCTTCTCTTTCTATTTGCTGCTGAAATTAACATGCTTTTTCCTACAATATTGGCCCACTAACAGGCAAACGCTTTCCTTTTAAGTGTTCATACAACAAAAAATAAAGCTTCCTCAACTTCTTTATGCTTACCTTCCAATGTTGGGTTGCTTCTGTCTATTCCACTTCCACTAGCATAGGAAGCACTCCCTTTTTCAAATTGTGGTTGACTTTTCTTCCAGTCTCCAACAGTACTTTTTCCTGCCCCTATCTCCAAAGCAGTAGTTTTGGATGTTACCCAAGAATTCAGTCGCATTACAGCATGTAGTTTCTGATTCATAGTCACCGCAAATTTTTTTGGTTTATCACCTGTTTTGGACTCTAACTTTAAAGGACCACCTGAAACAACAATTTAAAACACACACAAGTTTGAAGTCTGATATGCATCTAAAGAAAGAACACAGGTTGCCAAAAGAGCTGCTCTGTATGTGTGTTCATTGTTGTTTGTGAGGACTCGAAGAGGGCTTCTAAGTATCACCTGTTGGAGTGTGGTTCTCCAATTTATTCAATATTAACAATACAGTATGCACCTTATAATTGTGACTCCAGAAGCTAGAAGCAAAAAAGATGCATAAAACATTTAGGAAACACATCCAGCATTGTAGTTGGCGCCTGCTTGCTAAAATTTTGGAGAAGTACATTACTGACAATAAATTAATCTTCATTTTATCACAGAGAAGTACTATTATGATACTAATTAAGTAGGCTGGGTAATACAGAGGCCACACAATCATGAGCTAGATACTTGAGAGTCTACTATTTATTTATTTACGTCCTGAATCTTTGAGGTACACATACTATACCCTAGATGTTGGACAAAATGACATTACAGTAATATACTGTTACATTGATTGTATACATTACATTTAAAAATAGTTACATTGATATATTGTTATATTGCTGTATTGTTACATTACATTTTCATATTGTTACAACAGAAATTAACTTTCAAGATACTGTGTTACTCAGTAAAAACAGTTTTCCAAGAGATATGAAGTTACAGATTTTTTTAAAGCTATGGATTTTGTTTATGGCCTTTAAGTTACTTGGCAGCTTATTAAACAAATGTGAACCTGAGTGATATACACATTTCTTGCACAGTGTGGTATAACAATGATGTCTGCGTATGTCACTATTTGCGCTTGTATGGTATTCAAGTTTATTTTGAATAAAGACAAGTTACTTGGCAGCTTATTAAACAAATGTGAACCTTTCTTGCACACTGTGGTATAACAATGATGTCTGCATATGTCACTATTTGCCCTTGTATGGTGTTTATGTTTATTTTTTGAATAAATACATTTCCATTTTTTAGCATGCTTTTTTTTTTTAGGTACATGACAACTTCTAGTATATAGATACATGGTAGGGGTAGAATCCCCAATTCTTTAAAGAATGGTTTGCATGATTTTTGGCCATTAGCATTTTTCACTATCCTCACAATCGTTTTTTGTTTCCGGAATGTTGTTATGCTGTGAGGATAATTTCCCCAGAATATGATGCCATATCTCAATAGGGAGTGTATGCAAGCGTAATACACTGCTCTAACTGTTTCAGGACTTGTGTTGTTCCATATAATCCTCATCGCTTAAGTCATTTTCGATAGTTTGAAATTTAATGATGTGATGTGGGAATTTCACTTAAGATTGTCTTGTAAGTAGATGCCAAGAAATTTTGTTTCAGTGACACCGTTAATTCTTTGGTTTTCCATGGGCATCTTTGGTTTTAATGGGTTTTTATTTTGTTGTGTATGGAAGTGTAAGACGACTGTTTTTTGAGGGTTTGTCAGTAATTTATTCCTCATAAAACACTCTGTGACATTTTCATTTGTGACTTTAGCATTTAAACTTAGAGCCATTTCGTTTTCACCTTCAATTAATATGCTTGTCTCATCTGCAAATAGCGCTGGTTCGGAGTGTTGAACATGTAGGGGGAAGTTGTTTATGAAAATTAAGAAGAGAAAGGGACCTAAAATTGAGCCTTGTGGTACACCGTGGGTTAATGTGGAAGGTTTCGATTGATAAGCTTGGAGTACGTTTTTTACCATGTGTTTTACCTCTGTTAACTGAGAGTGATTTTCTAGGTAGAATTTCAGCCACTCGTGTGACAGGCCTCTTACACCATACCACTCTAACTTTCTTAGGAGAATTTCATGGTCTATTAAATCAAATGCTTTTGTTAAATCGAGGAAAATCCTCGAAACATTTTTGTGATTATCCACTGCATTTAAAATACGATTTATGAGACTAAAAGTGGCTGTTTCAGTACTCCACTGAGACCTTAAGCCATGCTGACATCCTGAGATCATAATTTTTTTTTTGTTAAAGAAATCAGTTAATTGTGACAGAACTAGATTTTCAATGATATTTGAAAAGCCTGAGAGGAGTGACACAGGCCTATAACTGACCATCTGCTGCCGATCGCCCTTTTTGTAAAGGGGTACAACTTTTGAAGTTTTTAACTGTTGTGGGAAAATACCACTTGATAGTGAAGAATTGCATATATCTAGCAGTGGTGCGAGTATCTGTTCCGCTGATATTTTTATAATATAGTCTGGCACATCGTCAACTCCGGCTGAATACTTATTTTTTAATGACTTCAGGGCGTTTAACAGTTCTTCCCTACTTATTGGTAGAAGGAACATGGATGTATTTGTTACACTATTTCCAGAAATTTCCTGTAATATTCCCCCTTGGGGTAATGACATTAGGAGTTGAACTTCATTCATTTCAAAATAAGTAAAGGAGAAAACGAGCAATGCACAGCACAAAGCAATCAGCAATGACTACCACAATTGCTTGCTGTGATTGGCAGTGCCATAAATGAGGTACTGTAAGTCCAAATTTTACTAGTAGTTTATGCAACTATAAAAACATGCCCCTACCTGAAACTTCCATGTTAAAGTATCACCACAATAGCATGCATGGCTGTTAGAGCAAGACTGCTTAGAGACCCAGCAGCAGTGTGGGTGGACAGAGAGTACAATATTTCTAACTGTATGTAGAATGCATCTGGAATGCAGGATTTGAGTTCTGGGGAAGCAATATTATGGTTCATTAAATGTTTGAGGGTGACATCTTGAGCGTTTAGATCATTGACAGATAGAGAAATGTACAGTGAGCCAAGTTAAGACAAAAACTGTTAGCACATCAGGCCAACCATCACTTGCAAGCAGTAAAAGCAACAATCAAAGTAGAACAAATGAATACCACATGAAGTAAACCATCCCACAAGATAGTCTGTCATGGGAATCATGCACACAAGATGACATGATAAAATTATTGCTCTGAAAACATAGAACAGATAAAAAAGTTCCATGGAGTGGCGTTTTTTACAAGTATCTACTTACATTATTTCTACTGGCAAATCCAACTGGCATATAAATCATGAAAATTCACTGTATTTGTATATGACACTCATATGTATGTATCGAAAGTATTAATTTTCAGTCTGAACATGAGTTCAAGTGTGGTTTTTCTTTTCTTTTTTTCTCTGACACTAGACTCTTTATTCAGGTCTGAGTCACTGGCTAAAGTAAAAGTGTTTGTGGATGACCTCTTAACTGTGACACAGGCATGGGAAGAGCATACTGACCTTATCAAAAGAGGGCTAAGGAAATTCTTGTAGTCTGGTGTTACTGCCAAGCTGCAAAAGTCAAAGTTCAGCCATGAGTAGACTAAATTTTTAGGCTACATAATAACACCATGTGGAATCTTGCTGGATAGTGACAAAATTAGTGCCCTAAACATTTTCTCATTCCTCAGATGAGAAAGCAGCTGAAGGCTTTTTGGTTTAACTTCATTTTATAGAAGATTTCTATTGAATTAGTTGCTACGCTGTGAGCCATTACTAAATCTGTTAAGAAAGCAATTACAGTTGTTCTGGTCTTGGGATTGCCACGTGGCATTTGATAATGTCAAACAAGCACTTGTGACATCAAAATTACTATACCAACCTAACATGTCAATTGACTTTTGTCTGTCCAGAGATGCATCATGTGCTGGTCTCTGCATTTGTTTGTTTGTGTCAAGTAAAGTTGAATGTAAACACGCAGTCTGTATGGTATGATTTTCTAGCAAAATGGTCATTACCCCTACCCCTACAGAAGTATGACTTTGAATTTATACATGCAGTGGGAAAAAACAATGACGTCGCAGACATGCTTTCTCTCGTCTCATACAAGCCTTGCAGGTTGTTTCAAAATTTACTGAGCAAGCTTCAGATTTCAGAGTTTTAGTGAAAGGTGCTACATACTGAAGGTCCTATTGAGATATGCACAGGAATGTGGAAGCTTTCCAGAACTCTGAACCTATGTGTTACATTGTTAAGCAGCAAATACAGCAAAGACCCATTCAAAGGCTAATACAACACTACATAATCCTCAGTAACATTTTATTCCGCAGACATGATCTACAGTCTGATTTCTGCTGTGTCTGCTTTCCAGCTGACTACCAAAACAGTGAATATGATATGTACATCACACCTGGGAGCATTTCAGTGTTTTAAAGTGTGCTCAGAAAATCAATCTGTTCTGCTACTTCCCTAATGTAAGGACAAAGTTGGAAGAAGTGAACAAGTGCTAAAAACCTGCATGAGCTATCAGAAGGCTAAGCCTTAAAAAAAAAAAAATGCATCAAACTGCATTCTATTCTACCAATCAATCTGCTACAAACTGTATCAATCGATGTGACCAGCCCATTACTGCAAGCATGTGGAGACTTGACATCATTGTTGCTCACTATGACATATTTTCCAAGTATTTTCAGCTACGTGCAACCACAAGTGTCAAAAGTGCAATGAGCACTCCTATTATTTCGTCATTCACAAGGGTGTAGATGCGATTGCAGGACCAGTGAAATCTTGTACTCGGTTCCGCAACGGTACCTTGCTGTTGGAGACAGAGAGCACCTTCCAGACAAAAAAATTACTTCGAGCCACTCTCTTACACACATTTCCTGTATGGGTGGAGACCCACCGCAGCTTGAATTCGTCATGTGGCGCGGTGTATAGCAGCTCATTTGATGGACTGACTGATGAGGAGATTCTGCTGTTCCTCTCTGATCAGGGAGTGACGGCCATCTATCGGGTCATGAAAAGGGTTGACAAGGACCTCATGCTGACCAGAACCATATTCCTGACATTCGACAATGTGCAACTGCCTTCATAAATTAAAGCGGGTTATGAGATCATGTACCCAGCCCTACAAGATGTTACCAATGTCAGCAGTTTAACAATACACGGCAGTCTTGTTCAAGTGCGGCTAAATGCGTTACCTGTGGCAGGGACGCCCAAGAGTGACTGTCCCCCTCCGTCCCCTCGTTGCATCAACTGCATGGGTGACCATGCTGCCTCCTTTCGTGACTGCCCTGTCTACAAAGATGAGAAAAGTATGCAGGCAATTTGAGTGAAAGAGAAGGTGTCGACCTCGACTGCTTGCAAGTTATTACATAACAGAAAGCACACTGTGCTTCTGGCAGGTCAATACAGTACCGTTCTCACCTCTCCTCGGCCTACAAGGCAGGTAGCTACACAGACATCTGATCTAACATTTAGAGATTCAGTCAGATCGCCCAGTGCTAAGATCGCCCGATCAATGTCTCCTCTTCCTCCCACCAACCCTAAGGCTCAAACATCATCATCTGCTACTGCTAAGACAAGGACCTCTAAATCAGATGCTCGGACCTTCAAAAAAGAACTGACACACGAAGATTTCTTGCGTACCTGAACTTCACAGCCATCAACTGTTCTTTCCACAAAACATAATTCTTCAAAGAAGGTTCATAGAAAGAAGAGTTCTCCATCTCTACCGAGGCATGTTTCTTCTCCTGCGCCACAAAGCGGTTGCCGTCCCCGGCCATTTTCAGTCAGGCCACACCGCTGGTAGCTGATCAGCTGGTCTTTCACCGGTGGAGGACGCTGCCCCTCCTGACCAGCTCAGGAAGGTGGCAGACGCAATTGTTGAGTTCATGGAGCATGACTCATCACCTATCGATTGCAGCAGCAGTGCTCCCTTGAACCCAGGCCCTCAGCAGCCATTGTGGTGGCCCTTTCTTGTTTCTTCTTTTTCTTTTCGTTTTCATAATGGCACTTCTTCAATGGAATATTCGTGGCATTTGGTCCAACCGAGAGGAACTAAAATTGCTCCATCGAATGCACTGCCTGCTTGTCGTAGGTCTCCAAGAAACGAAGTTATGCCCATGCGATTGTATTGACCTGGCACACTATACCTCCGTGCATTTTGACCTACCCCCTGTGGCAGGTATTCCAGCTCGTGAAGGGGTCATGTTGCTGGTTCGGGATGATGTCTACTACGATCCCATCACATTGCACACAGATCTGCAGGCAGTTGCCATCTGAATTACTCTCCCCACTTTCACATTTTCCATTTGTACTGTTTACACTCCATCACTTTCTGCTTTTACTAGGGCAGACATGATACAACTGATTGCTCAGCTTCCTTCACCATTTTTGTTGATTGGAGACTTTAATGCCCACCATCCCCTTTGGGGCTCTCCAGCATCCTGCCCGAGAGGCTCCCTCTTGGCAGACCTTTTCAACCACCTCAATCTAGTCTGCTTAAATACTAGTGCACCTAACATCTTTTCGGATGCAGCGCATAACTATTCCCACTTGGACCTCTCAATATCCACTATCCAACTTGCACGTCGGTTCGAGTGGTATGCTCTGTCTGACACATACTCGAGCGACCATTTCCCCTGCGTAATCCATCTCCTGCGTCATACTTCTTCTCCATGTTCCACTAGCTGGAACATCTCCAAAGCTGACTGGGGGCTTTTCACCTCCCTGGCTACCTTCATGATCAAAACTTCTCCAGCTGCGATAGTCAGGTCGCATACCTCACAGACATTATTCTCGCTTCTGCTGAATATTCCATCCCTCATACTTCCTCTTCTCCACATCGAGTCCCAGTCCCCTGGTGGACTACAGCATGCAGTGACGCTATTCGTGCTCGGCGACTGCCACCCTATGATGGCGAACTGTATCAGTTACAAACAACTCCGTGCACAATGTCGTCGTGTTATCAAAGAAAGCAAAAAGGCTTGCTGGGTGGCTTTCACCAGCTCATCCAACAGTTTTACTCCTTCTTCAGTTGTCAGGGGTGGCCTGCGCCGGCTATCTGGCACCAAGGTCCACTGCCTGCTTTCTGGCCTGACAGTAGCGGATGAAGTCCTTGTGGATCCTGAGGATGTCTCAAATGCCTTCGGCCACTTTTTCGTGGAGGTTTCGAGCTCTGCCCATTACCACCCTGCCTTCCTCCCCCAAAAACAAGCAGAGGAGGCACAGCCACCTTCTTTCCAGTCTTTGAATCGTGGAAGTTACGATGCCACCTTCACCATGCAGGAACTCAAAAGCGCACTCACCTGGTCCTGATCCTCTGCTCCGGGGCCCGATGGTATCCACATTCATAAGCTGAAGAACCTTTCTCCTGCAGGTAAAGGCTTTCTTCTTCGCGCCTATAATCGCATCTGGACTGAAGGTCATGTTCCAACATGCTAGCGTGAAGCAACTGTTGTTCCCATACGCAAATCAGGGAAGGACAAACACCTTCCTTCCAGTTATCGCCCCATCTCCCTTACCAGCAGCGTCTGCAAGGTGATGGAGCGCATTGTAAATTCTCGATTGGTTTGGCTCCTTGAATCTTGATGCCTCCTTACCAATGTCCAACGTGGCTTTCATAGGCATTGCTCTGCTGTTGACCACCAAGTTACCTTGTCGACCTTCATTATGAACAACTTTTGGCGTAAGCGTCAGACAGTGGCTGTGTTCTTCGATTTGGAGAAGCCTTACGACACCTGTTGGAGGGCGGGCATTCTCCACATCATGCACACTTTGGGCCTTCATGGTCACCTCCCTCTTTTTATTAATGCATTTTTAACGAATCGAATGTTCAGGGTATGTGTGGGTTCTGTTTTGTCAGATGCCTTTCGCCAGGAGAATGGGGTGCCCCAGGGCTCCGTTTTGAGCATGGTCCTTCTTGCCATAGCTATAAATCCAATAATGGATTGCCTTCCAGCTGACATTTCAGGCTCCCTTTTTGTGGATGACTTTACGATCTACTGCAGCACTCAGAGAACATTTCTCCTGGAGCGCTCTCTTCAGCGTTGTCTAGGCCGTCTATATTCCTGGACTGTCACTAACGGTTTCAGTTTTTCTGGTGAGAAAATGGTCTGTATGAACTTCTGGCATTACATAGTTTCTTCCACCATCCTTACATCTCGGTCCCGTTGCTCTCCCATTTGTGAAGACAACAAAAGTTTTTGGTCTTACATTTGACGGGAAACTTTGGTGGTCGCCACATGTGTCTTACTTGGATGTTTGTTGTACCCGTTCCCTAAATGTCCTCCATTCTCTCAGCAGTACGCCATGGGGAGCAGATCGAATGGTCCTGCTTCCTTATATCAGTCCATTGTCTGATCAAAGCTCGATTATGGGAGCTTTGTCTACTGTTCTGCCTAGCCGTCCATCTTATGCCATCTACACTCTATCTGCCATCGGGGGTTACATCTGGAGTCTGGAGCATTCTACACCAGCCCTGTTGAGAGTCTGTATGCTGAAGCTGCCGCATTACTGCTAAACTATCAGTGTGATATGTTGCTTTGTCGGTATGCCTGCTGACTGATGTCAATGCCCAACTGACCACCCGTCATATTTCTCCTTCTTTGACGACTCTCTCGATCGCCGATACGGGCTGTATGTCTCTGCCCTGTTACCTCCTGCAGTTGGCTTTCATCGCCTGCTTCAGCAGCTTGATTTTACCCTCCCTACAACTGGTCCTCTCTCCACGAAAATAAGCTTAGGGCAATCAAAACGATCCCGACAGCTTGGACGACCTCCACACACCCTTTCCGGCGAGAGGTGGTCATTTTGGCCAGGTTGCGGATTGGGCATTGCCGATTTAGCCACTACTACCTGTTGTCCGGTGACCCCGCCCCGCAGTTCCCCTGCGGTCATCCATTGAAAGTGTGCCATGTTTTATTGTCCTGTCGCCGTTTTCTTCACTCTCGTGTTGTCCTATGTCTGCCGTCTACCTTACAGGAACTTTTAGCTGATGACACTCGAGCAGCTGCTCGTGTCCTTAGTTTTATTACATTGACGGACTTGTCCAAAGAGATATAACTCTTATTTTGTTTATCTGCGTCTTTGTAAGTACTTTCTGGTGTTGCCCCCTTGCGTTTTTTCTACGGTATTAGTGCACTAACGTTTGTGACTGGGCGTTAATGACCTTAGTAGTTGAGCATCCAAAAAAAAAGTTTAAAATCATATTTTCAATGTAATAGGGTAGGTAGTATGGAGATGCAGGACACCTGGTTAGTAGACCTTGCAAGTTCAGTGAACTTTGTCCCAGAGCCAACAAATCCAATAAAAAGATGCCTAGCATTATCTGAATGTACCAGCAACATTTTGTGTCCAGCGAAAGTTGCTCCCCATCACATCATCTAGCACCCCTAGGTGTATGATGCAGAGACTTTGAAACATCCTGTATTTATAAACGTTGTCGCTGACAGGGTGAGCAACAATCTGCGACCATTTGCTGGTGATGCAGCATTGTATGGGAAAGTGTCATTGTAGTGTGACTGTAGGCCTATACACAATGACTTGCGACAGTTTCTATTTGGTGTGATGAATGGCAGCTTGTTTTAAATGTAGAAAAATGTAGGATAATGCAGGTGAATAGGAAAAACAGTTGTGTAATGTTTGAATATATTATTAGTGGTGTGCCACTTGACACAGTCACATCGATTAAATATCTAGGCACAACATAACAAAGTGATATGAACTAGAATGAGCATGTAAGATTGATGTTATGGAAGGTAAATGGTAGACTTCATTTTATGGGGAGGATTCTAGGAAAGTGTTGCGAATCTGTAAAGGGAACAGCTTACAATAGATGTTGTTGTAGATCTCATTTTGCAATAGCCTTAAGGTATGTGTCATTTAATAAGTATCAGAACATTGTGTGGAGTAACGATCATATAAACAATCTCTGTGCCAAAAAGAGATATGTACATATATCTGTATTCTAAAGTTTCCTTAAGCTGATATCAAATTTTTCACTCTTCAACTAGCAGTCTTTCCCATCCATGAGTATGGGTGGATGTGATGTGTGTACATCAGATGTCGGGACGGAAGTACAGAGGCAAAGATGATGTTGAAAGACAGGTGAGGTATGTCCCGACTGACATCTCTGCCCAAACTCTTTGCCTTTACAAATGTCTGCTTGTGTCTGTGTATGTGTGGATGGATATGTGTGTGTGTGCGAGTGTATACCTGTCCTTTTTTCCCCCTAAGGTAAGTCTTTCTGCTCCCGGGATTGGAATGACTCCTTACCCTCTCCCTTAAAACCCATATCCTTTTGTCTTTCCTTCTCCTTCCCTCTTTCCTGACGAGGCAACCGTTGGTTGCGAAAGCTAGAATTTTGTGTGTATGTTTGTGTTTGTTTGTGTGTCTATCGACCTACCAGCGCTTTTGTTTGGTAAGTCTCATCATCTTTCTTTTTAAATATATTTTTCCCACGTGGAATGTTTCCCTCTAATATATATATATATATATATATATATATATATATATATATATATATATATATGGTTATAATAGAAGGAAACATTCCACATAGGAAAAATATACCTAAAAACAAAGATGATGTGCCTTACCAAATGAAAGTGTTGGCAGGTCGACAGACACACAAACGAACACAAACATACACACAAAATTCAAGCTTTCGCAACAAACTGTTGCCTCATCAGGAAAGAGGAAAGGAGAGGGAAAGACGAAAGGATGTGGGTTTTAAGGGAGAGTGTAAGGAGTCATTCCAGTCCCGGGAGCGGAAAGACTTACCTTAGGGGGAAAAAGGGATGGGTATACACTCGCACACACACACATATCCATCCACACATATACAGACACAAGCAGACATATATATATATATATATATATATATATATAGAGAGAGAGAGAGAGAGAGAGAGAGAGAGAGGGGGGGGGGGGGGGGAATCATTCCACGTGGGAAAAATATATCTAAAAACAAAGATGATGAGACTTACCAAACAAAAGCGCTGGCAGGTCGATAGACACACAAACAAACACAAACATACACATAAAATTCAAGCTTTCGCAACAAACAGTTGCTTCATCAGGATAGAGGGAAGGAGAGGGAAAGATGAAAGGATGTGGGTTTTAAGGGAGAGGGGAAGGAGTCATTAGCTTACAATAGATGTTGTTATAGATCTTATTGTGGAATAGCCTTGAAGTATGTGTCATTTAATAAGTATCGGAACATTGTGTGGAGTAACGATCATAGGACATCTCCACTATATAGTGAGTAGCAAATTTTATTGTTATATTCCATCCTGGCTTTTCCATTGTTTGATTTTTAACTGAAGTACTTAAAATATACACAAAAAAGGGCATAAAAAAAAGTGAAACCCACCGAGAAGGTAGAAAAATTGTAACTTAAAGCTTGAATGGCTGCACTTGGTAGTGTGTCACTTGTATCTGATAATAGTAATACCTATCCCCTCCAATCCAAAACATTGAAGCAATTTAATTGTTGTATAATAGTGTATTTATTAAAAATCATTTTTTGGCTGGTAATTTTGAGTGAATGTAAGTGTGACAACAATGACTTGCAGTATAGGTTTGCAACACGTAACAGGATAATTTAGAAAATTTTCTCAAAGTAATTAAGAAAGGGTTGTTTTAAAATTTTGTAATTGGTAAATCACAAGAACAGAAATGGATACTGCAGGTAAAAGCATTGTTGACAATTCAGTAAGTAATGTTAAAGTGCAAAATGTCACTGCAACTAACATGACAAATGATAGTGAGCATGAACCTGCGAGTGAGTCAGATGGCAGTTGTGGGTATTACTTAACCTCAACTGTGATAGAGGATAGCAATGTTGTGATTAATGATATGACTTTACTTATGGTAGATGAAATAAATTCGCGAATATCACTGGGAAACATTTTTTCATATGAGGCTAGTGAAAGGCATGGTAGTGCAGATTCTAGTAGCTATAAAACTTTCACATCATGCGAAAAGGACCTGAATGTAATCAGATATGACTCGGTAACCCAACATTGGTACAACATATGCAAGGGATGATGAAAATTCAGATTTTAGGATTCAAAAACAACAAACACAAACATTTAATGGTTTTAGGAATCACATGTGACAAAAATCTGAGGAACTTTCAAATGAACAAATGCAAAACTTTTTTGAACTAAGAAAAAAGTTGTGCACAGACATGTCAAATGATTTAACATGTAAGTTATCTGAAATGGGAAAAGAATTAAGAGTGGAGTTATTCACAGATCTGTTTCACGAAATAGATATGCTAGGTTAAAAGGTATCAGGTGTTGAAATGGCAGGTAAGTTGAAAAACATGAGCAACATACGGATTAAAATGGAGGGGTGTCAGTCAACAATTAACAAAAATCTGAAGGAGATGCAAGAAACTGTTACCAAGTTGCAAACTATATTTAAAGATTTTTCTGAGAAAGTATAACACTCTGTAGAATTGAATCATTTAAAACTGAGCAGTAAGTTTGTAAAGAAAACCGAAGAAAGAATGGACTAGGACACAATGAACTTAAAGGCTACGACACTAGCACAGAAGGAAGTGCAAGAGCATAAGACCTATGTAGACATGGTGAAAGAGGTAGTCAGGGAGAAGGAAAATGAATTTAATTTTCAGGATTGAAATGGGTATAAAGGCAGTGGAAGAAAAATTGCGGAACAATGTAACTAGTGTTACTGATACCACGAAGGAACCACTACTTACAAGCAATCAGGTAGAATAGAGAGCTGCAGTACCTATCTGCCATTTACCACTAGTCCTTCAGGCAGAGAGGAAGGAGAGTATAAAATGCAAAAGGTACTTCCAATGCCAATACCAGTTGCACAACCATAAAAGGAGTATACCCATATGCAAACAGTGCAATGACATTAGCAGACTGTACCTCCTACCTGTCTACTCCCTTAGCTGATGAAGGGTTACTCAGCATATACAGTTTCCGACTTTTATTACAGAGGGCAAAAGCACAAATGCTGTGGTAATGTGGAGCCGGGGCAGAAGCTATGAATTTTGTACCTCGCCTTTCAGCTTAAATTTGAACACACGTCTTCATTTCTGTGTCAGATGAAGTTTTAGGTCCAGAACTGCTTAATAAAATCACTCTTTATGTGGATGACTAACAGCAATGCTACTTGAGAAGAGCATTTGTGACAAGTACTATACCAATTCTCAGAATACGGTGTTATAGTAAATTTAAAGAATTCTGAATTTGGGAAGGAAAAGGTCAAAGTACTAAGACACATAATATTGCGCCAAAATATTTTGCCAGACCCAGAGAATAGATGCAATCACATATTCCCCGCCTCAGAACAAAATACAATTCAGCTTATTAAGGCTTTCTTTAGAAAATTTATTCCTGACCAGCTGCTGAAGAGTGATGCCCTGTTTAACTTGATATGGAAGAGTAACCCATGGATATGGATCAATCAATGTCAAATTGACTTTAAAAACCTAAAAGAAGCTCTACTCAGTGTAAATATATTCCATCACCCGGACATGTCACAAGAGTTTTGTTTAAGTGCTGATGCACCTTTGCAAGGTCTGGGGGCATGCCTATTCCAAATAACCAAGACAGATAGAAAACCTGTAGTGCTTCGAGAATTTTGGAGTAAATTCTAGAACCACTCGGCCTTCCAACGTTTCGAACACCCGATATTTTAGAGGTGAGTGGGAGAAATGAATACACCCTACTGTGCTTAGTCTATTTGTATGTGCGGGTAAAAAAAAAAGTTTACAAGGAAAAGATGGGCCAGACAGCCGAACTGCGACAGACAAGTACCTGCTGTACGGTCCGCAGAGTCTCTGTGTAGAGGCTGAGAAGAACAAGGAAACTTCACGTAGTAATCTGTGCTCCTTAGTGTCTCTGTTGATTGTAAAAAGACTAATGGAAAATTGAGTATAGATTTCTATGTTCATTCATGTATTGGACTCTTTTGAGACTAGACTCTTTCGAATTATTTCAAGTCGTGGCTACGAATGAAGCAAGACACATGTATGTTATTTGAATATGTGTAAACGAGTCTAATGTTTAAGAAATAAGTTAGCTTGCAGAAGTTATTGTCTGTGAAAGTTGAAAATATATAGTGATTGAACTGAAAAGTAATTTATGCGTACCAAAATTATTTCAAGGATAGAGAAGTATTTTAATAAATTCTTTTAACCAGCTATAGTCTTTGGAGAAGAAGCTTTTGGGAGATTGATGTAGCTGATTACCCAGAGAAGAGGATCGGCTACACACAACATGCAAGTTAACTGAATTGAGTGACTAGAGCGTGAAGCTTTCTCTGCACTGTAGGCTTTTAAGAAATTAAAATGTTATTTGTGGGGAAAACATGCCAAATTCTACTGTGATCATCAAGCGTTTTCTTTTCGCTTGATGTGCAAATTGCCACACAGAAGACCTGGCAAGTTGGTGTATTTGCTTGCAGGAATTCAGATTCGATGTAGTGTATATCAAAGGTAAACAAAATATAATTGCTGACACCTTGCCGAGGCTAACTGAATTTTTAGAACTCGCAGAACAGATTTCTGAAATTGTTTCCTACCTTGTGCAAGGCAAAACACACCGACCCTATTACGTAAAGATATGCAATAGCCTGAGGTAATTGCAAGAAGTAGATCCACACTGGATATAGCTTAGACTCAAACAAGGGTAACATTCCACGTGGGAAAAATATATCTAAAAACAAAGATGATGTAACTTACCAAGCGAAAGCGTTGGCATGTTGATAGACAAACAAACACAAAATTCAAGCTTTTGCAACCAACGGTTGCTTCATCAGGAAAGAGGGAGGGAGAGGGAAAGACGAAAGCATATGGGTTTTAAGGGATAGGGTAAGGAGTCATTCCAATCCTGGGAGCGGAAAGACTTACCTTAGGGGGGAAAAGGACAGGTATACACTCGCTCGCCCACACACACACACACACACACACACACACACACACACACACACACACACACACACATTTCATGTTATATAGTTATGTATACCTCTACAAAAATTAGTGACTTCTTTAAACCTAAAAGACAAAAAATTAGTGAGAGAAATGAAAACCGCAGTTCAGCTGTAGAATCCACGACTTCAACTGCGGCTGGAGAAGAAGATGTAAACAACAAAGAAGACGATCCTTCTCCTACGTCGTCGTCGCTAAATGAAAATTTCTGTAAGTATATGGATATGGACAAAACATCTATAGACAGTAATAATAACTGTAATTCCCAAAGTGCCTGTTGGATTGTTTGTTGGCTTCTCTGTGAGGTAGCGATGACTAACAAGGTAAACTGATTCAAGTTGCAAAAGCCGTAGACACGACCTGTCTGATCTTGGACTACAAAGACTGAATTCACAGACTTAATTACATGTTTCTTTAACTCACAGATATATTCATTTACCATCTATTACTATATATTTCGCTACTTTAGGTAGCATAAGAAATAAGCTGTGGCTATAATTGTAAGTCAAGTCGCAAGTAAGTGGGCTGCCGTCGCGCTCTCTTGCAGTTCGCTGCTTAAACTATTGGAGCAAAATCATTTGATTTAGTAATGAATTGCAGACCTCAAAAAGTCGGCGAGAGCATATATGTTTGTCTTTCGTAGTTGAGTCACAATCACACTTTTTCTACTCTGTAGGTGCCAAAACAGGCGACTTCAGAAGACAAAAATCATCATTATCGTTCAACCGTAATCTTTTATTTATGTACATCTTTTTGGGCTCTACAGTCTGGTACGACATAACGTTTTGTAGTTCTTATGGACTACGTAACATATTTCAACAGAGCACGCTGGCGGAAAACATTTTTATTTCATATAGCTGACCAGTTTCAAATTAAAAAAAAAGGCTTTAAAATTAGAACTTTCATTTGAGAACAATGTTGGAGCAGACAGACTGACTTTGGGGTCTAACATATATACCACCGTTCTGCATTGGGAGCTCCCCTCTACTGTATACTGTATGGGCTAAACTGCGATTTTCCGATATCAGTGATTTCTGTGAATGCTACTTTTCAGTATCTGTTATTCTTAACTGTGATTTGTCGCAGTTAAGAGTCACAGTTAAGGAACATAGGTCGTGTATCCCTCCGCCGCTGCTATTTCTGCGATTTCTGCTACTTCCGCGATTTCTGCTACTTCTGCGATTTCTGTGACTTCTGCTACTTATGCGATTTCTGCTACTTCTGCGATTTCTGTGATTCCTGCGACTTACCACCGTATGAAAAAGTTACATCTGTCAACACAGAAAATTGCATCTCAACAAACCTGTCATTGGCAAGTATGTTTTACGTTTTTTTTCCGTTGGCTTTAATTTTGTATTAAAGAAACAACTGTGAAAACATTAATAGTGTAATTAATATGTAAGTAGCCGTACAGTACCGTAATAGTTAGTATTTAGAAAATGAATTCTAACATATTGTTTTGTTCACAGATACCTGAACTACATTTCTGTCACTCAGTAAAGTGATAACTCAAAATATCATTGTCAACAGATCTGAAGAAATTGCCACTGCGTCTTTAGACCGTTTTCGTCAGACGAGAGGTTAGTTTCGAAGCGTTTCGATGGACTTAATTACTTCAGTAAGATCGTTCTTGCAAATGTGATATTCATTATAGCAAATATTAGCAATCTACTCTGTGAATTATATTGCTAGTAATTAATGACAGCAAAAATTGTTTAATAATCCTTGTGTTTTTGCAGACACAGTTCTGACTCTTGATTACTGGTTGCTGTACGTATCTATCCACATCAAGGCTGTTTTTGAGAGAGACTTGTGAAGATTCAAGACAGCTCTTAGAGGATTTGCAGTTTAAAAGTGAAATAATTGTGAAATAAGTGTGTGAATGATTAAACTGTGTTTTATTGAAGTTGTTGTGCGATTTTAAAGGAATAATAAATGTCAAATACAGTGAGTGAATAATAAAAATCTCATTTTCCACATGTTTAAGCCGTCCTATACCCATAATTTTCCGCCACTTACTTATTGGTAAACACTTGTTGGAGAGTGACATGCCGACCCCCCCCCCCCCCCCCCCTTTCTCCACAATCTTGGTGTGACACTGACCTGTAACTTATCCCGAAGTCTACAATATGCATTTTGAGGCTGTTGATATGAAAGTGGGAAGTACAGATCTTCCAGTTAAATCAGGAATAGCTTAAGTGCATTACTAGAAAGTAACACAGGAAAAGTTTACTTACGTAGGTGGTAGTAGTGTCGGCAAAAAGTTCTTGTGTGTGAAGTTGCCATGTAGAACACCAGGTGTAAAACTTTTTTCCCGAGTCTTGAACTATTTCGGAACAAACGTGAGGCATTCATATGACTGTTTTCATTTCTCTACACTTATACAGATGTCTGAGTTCTGCTGTGTTAACATTCCAAAGTCCTGTAGGCATGTGGAGTATTAACCAAAACTGTCATATTGGAAGCAGAATCAAACACATTTGTTACGTTACTTGATATTTTCAGGAGAAAAAGGCAATGTTGCTTCTTATTAATATAATACATTCAGAGTCACAGCAGTATTTGACCAACCATAACTGATGCTGAATGTGCATGTCGTCATATAATATGAAGGGCTTATTTCAATAGTGGTACAAGACCATTACCTCCACTTTTCTGTCTATAATGCTTCTGAAATTAGTGATCCAAACAAACATAAATAAAGGTTCACCTCTAGCAAGAAGCCATATGCTTGAATATTTCTGGTATCTCAAATGCAGATTTGTCAGCGCTCATTTAACTTTACGACTCTGTATCTCAAAATGAACAAAAATGGACTTGTACCACTATTGAAATAAGCCCTTCATATGCACACACAGCACATCGATGTCGTGAGGCACAAGGCTCTCATAACGAAGTACGTACGTCGGTCAACAGATGACACTAGGAAAAGTATGTTAACTGCGCTTTTTAGTTGCTACTTGCGACTCTTAGTTGCGATTTGTCACAGAAATCGCAGTTTGACTCGGTAGCGAATAGCGTAGTATGAACTTTGCTCAACAGATGGCAGTGCTAACTGCGCTTTTTAGTTGCTACTTGCGACTCTTAGTTGCGACTTGTCACGGAAATCGCAGTTGGACTCAATAGTGTATCGCAGAGATGGACGTAGTACGAACTTTGGCCAACAGATGACACTGTTAACCGCGCTTTCTAGTTGCTACTTGCGACTCTGGGTTTACACTAGCAAGTCGCTTGCAGAATTTATTGCTGCAAGTTATTACGATCCGCCTGCAGCTGTGTTTACACTACAACGTAAGAATTAAGCAAGATTCTTCCGCAAGAAACTTGCGTCCACAAGTTGCAGATACTGTTTACATATGCTTTCAGTACCACTACGAGTGTCTGCCGAAGTATAAAATGACAAGTAGGCGTGTGAGATATGCTGCAGCTCTTGTAATTGTAATGAAAAACGTGAAAAAGAAAAAGAGAAGTGTTTGGGTTAGAGAGTGGATAATGAGAAGATCGCAATATGGTGCCTATAATAACCTTTTGCAAGAACTTAGTATCGAGAGCATGGATACGTTTGAAAACTTTTGCAGAATGTCCTCAAATGATCTGGAGTGTTTGTTGACATTAATAGCGCCCGTCATATCAAAACGAGACACAAAGTTCCGTACTGCTATTTCAGCAAAGGAACGTTTGCTTGTCACTCTACGATTTATAGCTACAAATAAAACAGGCCTTTTCGTTTATTTGTGTGAAACATAGAACGAAAACAAGTTTAAATTTTAAAATCTTTTCTTTGTAGGAGACTCATACAAGTCCCTGATGTACTTGTTTTGTATTCCGGTCAGCACGATTTCTATGATCGTACCTGACGTATGTAGAGCCATTTTTGACGTATTGAAAAGGGAAAATTATTTGAAGGTATGTGAAAACACAACAATGAATCTAAATTTTTATTGAAATAAACTGCATTTTACAGAATGATATACTTATAAAAATTTTTTTCTAATGCTCATAAAATGGATAGTGACTAGCTAATTAAATAGAACGTGTAATAATTACACATCATCTGTTTCTAGACTCCTGGAACAACAAGCGAGTGGATGCAGGTGGCAAAGGGGTTTGAAGAGAACTGGAACTTTCCACACTGCATTGGGGCATTGGATGGGAAGCATATTGTAATGCAAGCTCCAAAAGACAGTGGAAGCTATTATTATAACTATAAACATTGCCACAGTGTTGTATTATTGGCACTTGTAGATGCCAGTTACAAGTTGTTATACATGGATGTAGGCTGCAATGGAAGAGTTTCAGATGGTGGTGTATTCAGTACCTGTTTCTTATCTTCAGCCTTGGAGCAAGGACATCTTGACATTCCTCTGCCCAAACCACTTCCTGGCAGAGAAAAGGACACCCCCTTTGTAATCATTGCAGATGATGCATTTCCAATGAGGTCATATTTAATGAAGCCCTATCCATTCCATAACCAGCCGGGTCCGAACAGAGTGTTTAATTACAGGTTATCGAGGGCCAGAAGAGTTGTGGAAAATTTTTTTGGACACATTGCACAACGGTTTAGGATATTGAGGTGTCCATTGTTACTAGGTCCTGAAAAAACTGTGACAATAGTTTCAGCTATATGTGCCCTACACAATTTCTTAATGGACAGGAAAGATGGCAGTTATGCAAACCGAAGTAATTTTGATGTAGAGGATGTACAGAATGGTGAGGTAATAGGGGCCTCATGGAGGAATGAAGAGCAAGGAACACACAATTTAATCCCCATTCAAACAGGGCAATGTAACAGAAATTCTCACGATACTAGAGCAATTCGTGAAGAATTCATGAATTACTTTGTATCGCCATTAGGTGAAGTACCTTGGCAGTACAGATACATTTAAAATGTAAACTGTAGACTTGGAAAATATATTTGCTGTCTGCGACTTATCATTTATAGCCTTACCATTAAGTCAAATAGTGATGTTCTTTTCTGTGGCTGGCTGCCCCAGCACTCATTTCACTACATTCTATATGGCCCTAAGCATGTTTTTGGAGTTACTGATTTCTGACATTACATACACGTTCCTGGACTTTATAGTAAAGTTTCTCAGTAATTTTGAGTAATTTTCTTTTAACGTGCAACTGCAGGACCAGTTGAACACTTGTTTACTTAATGTTAAATTGCAAAGATTGGCTGCAGTGAAAAGAAATATAAAGCCTATCAATATCTGCAAAGAAGCGTGTTAGTAAGTAGTGAAATTCAGTTTAAGATCAGAAGAATTGGAGCTTGCACTACTTGACAAGGGTTGTGCCTAATTTTGTTCCACATGGCCATAATGTATGGGCACTCAATGTAATTACTGCTGCACAGAGGATAGAACATCATGTGTATGGTATGCTGTGGTGCAGTAGGGTATTCTATGAAATCGACTATTAATGAATAATATATTTGCAAATTAACAATTATGATGAACGGACAAGGAATCTTCTATAGTTTGGTTTCTTTACAGACCTTATCTTACCTTTGTGTAATACCTTTAAATTGTGAACTGTGTGTTTTGTATGCTTATTCCATTACAACCCTTAACACATTTTTAGAAACAGGAGAATATTCATTTATATTCCATTTACATTATGGCGCTCTTGTCTTGTATAAAATCTCACATTTGGAGAACTGTATACTATTTTATTTATAGAAATTGTAGATGTAGTCAGTGACAGTACAAAGTGACATAATGGCACTGGCCCAACTGCATTTAAGTTATTTGAGGAATCAAAATGTAAACAGGTTCCTCCAACATTACTGCAAATTGGTATTCACAATACTTGGCAATTTATGTTCACTATTTTGTTTTGGAAGGTAGCAATATGTAGGCAATGTTTTTTATTGGAGGATAACATGGGAAATGGCAGCTAATATGTCTGATAGACTATATTTGACATGCAACCAAACATTTCAATTTTGAAATAAACTATAGTCTGCACAATACAATTTACACAAGGAGCTGTGCAGACCAAGAAAGGATCACAACCTACCTTTGAGTTTCTTCACAAAAATTCTTTCCTTAATTGCAGTTTTGAAAATAACTATTCTGCATATAACTTTCACTAGGAGATCCAGGTCAGGTTAGGAATTGAAACCCACTTCGTTTCTTTACAAAAATCCTTCCTTCATTGCAATTTTGAAATATTTTGCACAGTACAATTACAGCTTCAACAGAGTTGTGTAGGCCAAGAAACTAAGCACAACCTACCATTCAGATTCTTTATGAACTGTCTTTCATTTGTTATTAATATAATCTTACATTTGTGGCTAATTATTTTGGCACAGAATTAGAATACAACTACTTCTCATACAATCAGCATTAGTGTACCACATTTAAGTTTCTAGCTAATAATCATACAGATTTAATAAGCATTTACTGTTCCTATATGTGAAACATTTAAAAAATCAATTTCTGAAGATGTTATTTGTAAGATCTTAACAAAAGCCCAAAATGTACACATTCCAGTGAGCCTAAATTCACCAATCATTACAGGTTTACTGAGCCATTTTTTTTAAAGGTTGTTGAATAAACACTACATTCTGAAAATAAAATGTTTTATTTCGGTATCATACAGATATTCTATTATCATTATTCTATGTTTATAAAATCTGTAACATTAAGTATGCATTGACTGGCAGCACTTGCATCTCTCACTGGCGAAACTGGAGTGGATGGTATTTCTGCACTGTCAATCTCGCTTATTTCAATGATGTTTTTCAGAATCATTATTTTCAGTTTGTTTACATTTTTTCATTCTTTAGTGACCGCAGCTCACTAGCCACATAATCTCCAAAGGTTTGGAAAGCATCAATTTCCTGGCCCAGAATTTTTTCTGCCTTTTCAATGAGCCCATTACCACTTCCTTTAGTCTCCTTTCTTTTTCGTTTCTTCCCCTCATTAGCAACAGGCACATCATCTCCTGTAACTATTTCTTCTTCCTGCAAAAAGTAACAAAATTGAATATAACAGCAGATCAAGGAATACAAGAGGCAAACAAATGGAACATAACTAAGTTTCCATACAGTGTCGATAGACTTCATTGGAAGCATATTGCTCATACTACAACCAAAAGACAGTTAAGGTTAATAGAATTTAAGTTCACAATGAAAAATGTGACTAATACATATTAATTATACCATTTTGTACTATCAGTGTTAATGTTATGCTTGAACAACTATTGTGTAAGTCAGCAATCAAAAGATTGTTTTGAACATCACAGGGCTTTACAAGCCCTGGTTCTGTTTGTGGTGGTATTATGAAAATAATTTATTTACATTCCCAAAAACTGGATCTACTCAATACTATGACTAATGATCTTACTGCAAATGTATAATTCCACACGGCAATCAAATTTGCAGAGACTAATATAGTTTCATGTTACGTGGATCATTTAGCATGATAAATTGTAATAATGTGGAAGGAGTCATTATACATAGCAAATTAATTTGTGAACATGTCTACATGCATTTATAAGGCGTATATATATTTTTTATATCCATAAAAGTCTATAACATACAAACTCGCTAGTACCCACCACCTACTGCACATCACAGTAAAAGAAATTCTTCTACGGAAAAGGAGTTGTCAAAGAGAAACTTTTTCAGTTTCTTTTCAATTTTTTACTTTACTATCTGTCAGACATTTCATATCACTGTGTAAGTAGTCAAAACTTTTAGTTGCAGCATGGTGCGCTGAAGACAACTTTAATGTAGAGTAATTAATGTAATTTCATTAAGGCATAAATATACTGTGAAGCAGTAGTCAGAATACCCAATACCTTAAACTGGTGTCTACGGGATGATTGTGGGTGAGCATCACATATTATTCTCACAGCACGCTTTTGGACAATGAAGACTTTCTTACTTGGGTATGAGTTGCTCCCAGAACACTATTCCATATAACACTGTATGAAAATATGTCAACTTACTGATTTGTCTCTCCCCAATGATTCTTTCAGTTTTAATTTTCATCAATATGGACACCTAAGAATTTTGAAGTTTCCACCCAATTCATTATTTCCTCACCATCTATTAACTTATCACTGGTGTAGTACACACCTGGACATGCAGGACTGATTTTTTTTTTTTCTTTTTAAATTGAGGGTGGGACCATTTGCAGAAAATCAGGCAACGATACTTTTAACAACACTGTTTACCAATTCTTTTGTTGAAGAATGCTTGGATTGATTACAATACTAGTCTCATCAACAAAAAGAATTAATTCTGGATATTAGCTGGAAGGTCATTCACCTACATGAGGAACTATAATGCTGGAAGGAGATAAGTGTTGTGCTGAAGCATTCAGTAGAGAAATACTACACAGATACTTAATTATTGGGCTCTGAACAGTGATATTATGCTAAACAATCATTATATTAAGTGTTATAAGAAGCCTTAAAAAATATGAACCCACCCAAATCATTTCCACAAATATTGAGGCAAAAACAAGGTTCTCAAACATCTCAAGGGGGATAAATAAATCATGAGAGTACACTATCACAGTATTTAGCAGTTAATTCTTTAACATAAAACAGATAGGTGGTAAAAGTCATAAAATTGAAATCTCACAATGAAGAGCAGCCTACCCCACTTTTACTTCCCAACAAGGAGCTACAGTAAACAAACAAGGAATCCCAGCTTAACTTCACAGCTACTTACCTTTGTTGATAGCGAAGATATTCTGTTAGAGGTTTTGGCAACTCTACTCTCTAGAAATTTCATTGCTGAAAAATACGGCCACCGAGAATCCGAAACTATGCCAGGAGAGCCGCTTTTAATTTTCTGCAGTTTCCTAACTTCTTGAGAAAATTGGGTCTTTAAATTGTGCCACTTTCTTTGTACCCCTTTCACTGACGTGTCGAATATTGACGAGATTTCGTTCAATGCACACATCTTCTTCATTCGATCCTTAAAGTCCCGGTTGTGTACGTCCCAAATTTCGGGGTAGCTCTCCACAGCTTCAATAAAATTTTCTGTGTCCTGTTTCGTCCACTCTCGTTTCTCCTCATTTCTGAAATTTGTTGGCATATAATATGTGAGATAGCTGCATAAAATTAAGTCACCACATTAAGTAAACTGTTAAATATGAGTGTTATGCAGACGACATACTTACTATAACTTGCGCTTCCTACTTGCAGGAAATAGAAACAAATCCTAAAAGCTGCAAGTCGCTTGCAGTTAGCTCTTGCGTGGTGTTCACACTGGAAGCGGAAAACGTGCAGCAAGCAACTTCCGCAATAAATTGCTACGGTCGCAAGTCGACTTGGCGATAAGTTTACACTCGAAACTCGCGCGGCAAGTTCCTCCGCGCAAGTAAATTGCTGCAATATGTTGCTAGTGTAAACCCAGCCTTAGTTGCGACTTGTCACGGAAATCGCAGTTAGACTCGATACCGTATCGCAGAGATGGAGGTAGTACGAACTTTGGGCAACAGATGGCACTGTTAACTGCGCTTTTTAGTTGCTACTTTCGACTCTTAGTTGCGACTTGTCACTGAAATCGCAGAAAGCAGTGTTAAATTCGGCCAATAGATGGCTCACGTCTTTGAATATGAAATACTACTTGCGGCTGCTAACTGTGACTGAAATCGCAGTTAGATTCTGTAAAGTTGCTACTGTGATATCTGCGACTTCTCAGTCACTGTGATTTCTAATAGATACGCGATTTCCTGCCCACCACTACTGCATAGCGTCAACCATGTTCTAACAAGGGTGCGAGCACAAACATTTAAAGTTCAAGATTGCCGTGGACAAAGGGACGTATCAGCTCGAAAGGCTGCCAACTTTTAGTCATGCGTGCTCCATACGCAAATTTGATTAGCAGCTATGACATAAATTACAGCAAGGAATAAAATGATTTCGTGAAAGCACATACAGACGTTCACATTCAAAGACGGCTTACGTTATTTATTTCTCATTGACACACACGAGACGTCGCCTTACTACATCGCTGAGGTTGTTGGCAGTCGTAAACAAAAGGAGATATGTATCGATCACAACTTTGGAATGATACTCCTGGCTCCTACCCGTCACATCACGTTTTCGACCCATTATCACGTTCACTTGTGCTGGCGGAACGGCAAATTATAGTTACGTTGTGATTTAATACATGTGTACTACTTAAAATCTCTGGTGCTGAGCTGGTAAAAAAAGTTTGGGAGGTGCTGGAACGCGTTCCGGCCGAGATTAAACCCTGGAACATCTCCTTTCTTGAAGTAGAAAATCGTGACCAGCTCCGTGATAAATAATGTTGTAAATCACAATCATACCTAATGTTGTCTTGTGCTCTGAAGTTTGCGTGTTATGGTGTATCCAGGAATCATTTTCATGATGAAGCAATTTAGAAATGAAAGAAAATGCCTCCCTTTCCAGAAGACACACACGCAATACATCCACCCAGATTTACAGATGTGAAGAGACAGTAGCTGAACAGTGAAAATTTTGATGTTGTCTTGGGGAAACAGACTGTAGATGTATGTTCGTCATTCTTCTCATTTTTTTGGCATGGACACGTAACACATCTTTGCCTCACACAGTCTTCGAATGACTATAAACGACATACTTTATCGCTACACCAAAATAAGATAACAACTGCCCCTACCCCTACTGTATACTGGACGACAGTATACAGTACTGATGCATTTTACAAAAATAATCAAATGCCACGTAGAAATTCCACTTAAATTACTTTTTGGTCTCGCTAGAGATCAAATCCCATTGTTTGTGGTGAGACGTATCTTATTTATCCCTTGCACATATGAGCTTCATATTATTATTAATTTACGAAACTTTAAAAGTTCAGTTCCTGACAGATCATTACTCAGCAAAGGGCATGTTTGAATTAGTTTTCCGCTCCATTATTGACGTGTAACCACCACCAATAATAGTTTACACGGCCACATCTCCACACATTAAACAGTGTTCATTCTGTGCGAGACTCTCAGTACCTTTGGTACAACTTCCGAGAACAATTCACTCTAGACTCTGTAGATGACAAATTGCACGTCATTATAGTGTCCAATGGGTAGCTATACAGGACAACTGCGTGTTGATTCGTCTTTGGTTAAAAGTTTGATGCTGCAACAGAGAAGCTGTACAGTTCCAACCATGGTTATACAGACCATATTGTCGTCCACATATTATGTGTCCAAAAGGCCATACCTGTCATTGGCACCACATCGAGAACTACCCATATTCCACTTTATGTCCGCAAATTACTTGCTTTAATTCCCCCTTTGGAGTTCAATGTCACTGCAAAGGGCACTTAGAACATTTTCATCATTGTAGTCACATGCAACTATGATCATACTTCACACAAATATATATTCGTGATTCAACACACACTACACAATATGTGGACAGTTTTTCTTGAAGTCCCTATTCATACAGAGTTTTCCTTACAGGTATTTGTACAAGTGCGTAAAATTTTACATGACTTACACAATGAAATTAAAACATAACAGCAATTTGCTCCTTATAGCCAGACAAACATTTTTAATATTAACTGACACACGAGGGCTACTACATTTTGCTTATATACAAATTTATACATGAATCTGTTACGTTTTCAGTATCTGCATAATAATATTTAAATACAATGGAATAACATTTAAGGAGGTGTTTGCATCTTCAACAGTCATAAGGCAACATTCCTGTGACAAGTTATTTCATATTAATTTTCATCATTATTAAATCATTCGCATTAACAACTTTTATGATGAGGTAGTGCCTTCTTTAACTTTTAAAATCATGTAACAACTGAAGTAACATAAGCAATCTGATGATATGCATGAACTACTACCATCACCTCATTTAACTCAAGCATTTTTAATTCCAAATGGCTAACTAAAGGAATAGGGAACTTCACTCTTGCATGTCCAACGCAATTAAGCATAACTCCACCTCTCTCAAATTGACCAGGTGGTGGTTTACAAATTGACAGGGAGTTATGACAAGGAATGGAAGCATTTATCATCTCCTGCTGAACATCATTCACATATATCTCAATAATTGATTAAGTATCTGTGAACACTTCTTTGAATTTTGCGCCAAACTTTACTTGGTGTCTGCAGCACTATAGATAAAATTCTAACATCATTGTGTCATACAAGTTTATTAATGTCATTTGCTTAAAAGTACCTTCTGTGTACAATAATATGTAAATATGTTACTATAAAAGTTGTGTCAAAAGAAATATTCATGGAAAGACATACAGATAAGCCATGATAGGTATAATTGTCTTTAACATTTGTATTTAGAGTTCAAATTGTTACTTGCATTCTTCAATGCATGGGCAGTCCAACACCACCACCCCCCCCCCCCACACCCCCTTGGATTCTATGGTAGTACAAGACCTCTATTTCATTTCCCATCATATTTGTGTACTATAACTGCTTTATATTCACACACAACATTCACACTATCACATTCATTCAGCAAGCAATTGTTTTTACTTCGTCATTTTCTGACTCTCGGAATTCAATCTTTATTTGTGATAGTGCAAATATTAACACCATGCGCATCACTTTGATTTACCTTTTTCATCCCTTCCATATTCATACAATGAGTTCACACTAAACTAAGTTATCTTCTTAGATGAGGCAGTGTCATTATCCCCTTTCATAGCTTATTCAGAGCATGAGCATATCTCTTCAATTATTCATTCTTTCATGGCAAACATGCATACCTATCTATTATGCTTAGTTTATTTTGTATACAGCCTAACGTAGATTTCTGTGCATATATTGCAAATAGTAACCTGATGTGTAGATATCTTTCTGAAGTTAGTTCATTTTCTTTCCTTCAATGAAAATATTTCCTTATCTTAGTTCTCTCTCATATTAGCTTTACTGTTACAGTGTAAACCTCAGTATTTATTTTAGTAATCAATTTATATTCACAATCTTTCAAAGTATATTCTACCTAGTGTATGATACTAATGTTAGCTGAGTATCTGTCATGTTAAGCAGTTTGATTCATTTTGTCTTCACATATGTGCCGAAGTCACTGTCCTGTTATGCAAACTTTTACTGCACTTATACATTGCCTTTCACTGTAATGCTGCATCATTTATTTCTCCCCACCATACCTAGCAATTTGAGGTTGGAAGGTGTACGTATTCAAGTAGTAAACTTGCATTGTGGCAATTAAATTTGGCTTATTACTTATTTCACAACAGCCTTTTGTCAATGAACAAAATCTTGCATAACTAGTGACTTATCTTATTTCTATTTACACAGCTATAAATAACAAGAGAGAACTCAAACACTGGAAAAACCAGGAAGGAATGTAACAATATATTTTATCAAGAGGGAAACTTATCCTAAAACTAAGTGGACAACTTCCATAATTAATAGTGAAATATTTTCACTCTACTTAAGCACAATAACTTCTTTGGCTGGTTTAAACTTTTGGCAAATCCATTCAGTGTACAAATTCCTTTAAGGGGGTATTACATGATTACATGTCAATATGCTGCGAATCATACTGGTCTAATGTGACAGTCATCTAGCAGTAGAATGAGTGTAATTACGACAATAACCAGACACATTATCCGCATGTGCACTAGGAAGTGATAACTCATGCATGCAGCGAAGGGGGTTCCGCAGTGCTTTCTGCTTGTTATTTGCTATATTATTATTTGCTAGAGGCTAATTTCAAGTTTTCGCATTGGCGATTTTCCACATTTTTCGGGAATTAGCTTTTCACAAATGCAGAGAATTTTTTTTTCTTTTCTTTTTGCAGTAGACCTTCTTTTATACTAGCTGGTCGTGAAAGTATTTTCTTCTATTGACTGTTTCATATTCTAGAAATGCAATGGAGCAAAGAAGCGTTAAGCATCTTGATTCAGGCATACAGCAAGGAAAGTTGTATGCCTGACCCACTGTATCATAATAAGGTACATTGGCAATTTTTTATTTCTGAGTAGCATGCCTATATCATTGCACAATGATTTTCGATTTGTATCTTAAGGCCTTAGCTTATGAATGTTCATGTTTGATTTGATTCATCTCTTGCTTTATTTCAGCATGCCAAGAAAGAGAAAGTGGCAGTGATAGGCAAGTAACTCCCTGCAGTTTCATAGTTTCATTCCGTGCGACATACGAGTTTTGTATATATATCAAACAAGAAAAAATAACATAGGTGCACTAACCCAAAGGTATCTTTAAGGACTGGTCCTTTAAAGTGTGCAAACTGCAGTGCATATGTCCACAACAACTTTTGGAATGGCGGGCTGTGCTATCCTGTGGCTAAAAGCCAGACTCTTAGATTCCCCAGTCACCAGGAAACATAATGGTACAATCAGACCGCAACATAAAAGGACATGTACCAGTATTTTATCATGATCTAGACTGGTATGATCACAAAACGTATAAACATGTGATTTAATTCTTACTTTCAAGAAAGTGACTTCCCTCATGGCTGTCACACTTCCTAATTCCATCTTCTGTCGCAAACAGCAGTTTCTCAAAACAAGCCATGTCCATCCTCACGAAGTTCCAGACATCTTGCGGGTCTTTGGGCCTCAGTTCTTTCATAAGCAGTCCATATATTCCCCTGCCTTTATCCGTTCTTTTCAGCCAGGGTCGAACCGAACATCATCTTGTTTTCCGTTATCATCGTTCTGACCAATCCAAAGATTTACTGTCACTGCCAGGGCAATACCTCCAAAAACAAGTGGGTCCTCCATGTGCAAAATACTGCAGAAATGTAAATTTATATATACATATACCTGTGTAACTAAGTGTCGTAATATAAAACTAATTGTTTTGTCTGTAATTCAGAACAGTACTAACCTAAATAAGAGAATAACAGTAACTTAGTAAATAATGATAAAAAATAATTTCTTATTAAATAGGTACCTTGAGCGCTCAGAAATAATTTGATCGAATGATGTACCAATATATCAAACGGTCCCCCTTGTGTTTCGCCCGGTAGAACGAATAACGTTACAGGAGTTCAGACATTTCTATTTGCATTTCGCACGTTGTTACCTTCTACTGTACATGTACACCAGATATATCGCTTGTGGATGGTGTAATAGGTCGACGTGAACCAGTCCGTAGTTTAACATATGCATCCTTGGGATGCTGGTGCATAGGTGTACGGTTTAGGCACATCGCATAATAGGGGCTTTAGATCTTTGGGTGGATAAAGACACTTATCCTTTCCACTTATGTGTAAGTTGTCTGTTACCTATGAAATACAATACACTATCAGTTAAAATTATCTGCAGCTCCGCAACTCTTGAGAGACAGTTGTCTGTAATTCTCTTAATAATGCAACTGGTAATCACCGGTATCGATGCATACAACTTAACATACTTCGGAAAATAATACTCATATAAGGCAATCATATACTTAACACAAACTTTTCCTTTTAGATAATGTCTGGCAGCATCCATTGCTACTAATTTCTTAGGTTTTGTGGGAACTGTTGGAGATAGTTCAATTAATTTTAATCACTTACTTAACACACTCGTTTCCTTTTAGATAATGTCTGGCAGCATTCAATGCAACTAATTCTTTATGTTTTGTGGGAACTATTGGATGCAGTTCAATTGATTTGTTGGAGTGTTTGGGATTCTGACAAGCAATAAATTTTTGAATTACTGGGAGAATTCGGCATCGCATGGTGGGGAAGTAGCAGTACATGTTTACCTTATTGGTGCATTTAGAAACACCATTATGACCCCCATATGTTTCTAGTGTAAAGAATGAATTCATCTACAAAGTTTCCAGGTCAATATATGCAACATCATCCTCGGTTAAGAGTATTTCGGTGAAATAGTCCTCCTTTATACGAGAGAGAGAGAGAGAGAGAGAGAGAGAGAGAGAGAGAGTGTCTTGACATTATTTGAGTCTTAGCTATATTCAGTGTGGATCTTCTTCTTGCAATTACCTCAGGCTATTGCATATTTTTACGTAATAGGGTCGGTGTGTTTTGCCTTGCACAAGGTAGGAAACAATTTCAGAAATCTGTTCTGCAAGTTCTAAAAATTCAGTTAGCCTCGGCAAGGTGTCAGCAATTATATTTTGTTTACCTTTGATATACACTACATCGAATCTGAATTCCTGCAAGCAAATACACCAACTTGCCAGGTCTTCTGTGTGGCAATTTGCACATCAAGCGAAAAGAAAACGCTTGATGGTCACAGTAGAATTTGGCATGTTTTCCCCACAAATAACATTTTAATTTCTTAAAAGCCTACAGTGCAGAGAAAGCTTCACGCTCTATCACTCAATTCAGTTAACTTGCATGTTGTGTGTAGCCGATCCTCTTCTCTGGGTAATCAGCTACATCAATCTCCCAAAAGCTTCTTCTCCAAAGACTATAGCTGGTTAAAAGAATTTATTAAAATACTTCTCTATCCTTGAAATAATTTTGGTACGCATAAATTACTTTTCAGTTCAATCACTATATATTTTCAACTTTCACAGACAATAACTTCTGCAAGCTAACTTATTTCTTAAACATTAGACTCATTTACACATATTCAAATAACATACATGTGTCTTGCTTCATTCATAGCCACGACTTGAAATAATTCGAAAGAGTCTAGTCTCAAAAGAGTCCAATACATGAATGAACATAGAAATCTATACTCAATTTTCCATTAGTCTTTTTACAATCAACAGAGACACTAAGGAACACAGATTACTACGTAAAGTTTCCTTGTTCTTCTCAACCCCTACACAGAGACTCTGCGGACCGTACAGCAGGTACTTGTCTGTCGCAGTTCGGCTGTCTGGCCCATCTTTTCCTTGTAAACTTTTTTTTTTTACCCACACATACAAATAGACTAAGCACAGTAGGGTGTATTCATTTCTCCCACTCACCTCTAAAATATCGGGTGTTCGAAACGTTGGAAGGCCGAGTGGTTCTAGAATTTACTCCAAAATTCTCGAAGCACTACAGGTTTTCTATCTGTCTTGGTTATTTGGAATAGGCATGCCCCCAGACCTTGCAAAGGTGCATCAGCACTTAAACGAAACTCTTGTGACATGTCCGGGTGATGGAATATATTTACACTGAGTAGAGCTTCTTTTAGGTTTTTAAAGTCAATTTGACATTCATTGATCCATATCCATGGGTTACTCTTCCGTATCAAGTTAAACAGGGCATCACCTTTCAGCAGCTGGTCAGGAATAAATTTTCTAAAGAAAGCCTTGATAAGCTGAATTGTATTTTGTTCTGAGGTGGGGAATATGTGATTGCATCTATTCTGTGGATCTGGCAAAATATTTTGGGGCGATATTACCGTATTTACTCGAATCTAAGCCGCATCTGAAAAATGAGACTCAAAATCAAGGAAAAAAAAATTTGCCGAATCTAGGACGCACCTGAAATTTGAGACTCGAAATTCAAGGGGGAGAGAAAAGTTTTAGGCTGCATCTCCAAATCTAAACAAAGTTGGTCCATTGTAATATGAGTCGAATGAATGACGATACAGCTACAGTAGTTTTGTTCGAGTCGCAACCTTAGCAGTTAAGCTTTACCCGGTAGCCATCGCTATGCGTCAGACGCTCCGTCTGTATTTGTACGGGTAACCTTCCTTTTTCACTTGCTTCGTCTGGTTTGAATTGATTGCTTACTTTTCTTTGATCTGATAAGCGCTGTTTTCTTTGTTATAGGTGTTTACGTCACTCAAAGCTGAAAATGCATTACTGTACTGGGTCATGCATTCTTTGTCGCATTCTGATAGTGCGTGTTTACGGCCTGTCGCGGCTCGCGGCATGGCTTGCTTTTGTGCGCACTACCGCCACTTACAATTTAAATTAAAAAAAGAGAGGAATCATCTCATTAGCGAAACAATGGCAAGAGACTGCTATTTGTTGTTACTTACACTGCTGCTTTCTTTGATAATGATCAACAAGAACCAAATAATACACTGCGTATGATAGAAGATGTTCTGAACGAGAGTTCAGCGAAAAATTTTCTCCGTTTGAAAATCTTTGCACGTGCCTTTTTAGTACATTACATTCTGCACAGAAATTCGAGTCATCTTAGATTTAAAAATCTAGTCAATTGCTGTGCTTCATTTCTGACTGTATCACTACTAGGCATAAGAATAATACGAATATAAACATGACATGATATGTATATTCTTCCACGTTTGCTGTTGCCTCACTCTAGTTTCGTAGTTTATTAGGCAGACAGGATTTAAATGAGATAGCAGCAAACACACAACAATACATGGCAAAATGTTTATATTCGTATTATTCTTATGGTGAAGAGAATACAGCATGTGATTCACAATTCATAGAAGTCCCTATTAGCATCCATCTCTTCTCACAGGTAGGAAAAAATTCAAAACGTAGAGTTGGCCATATTGACAAACATCCCAAACAGTCTTGCCAATCGGATTTTCGTAGTTAATTGAAATGCTGCTACATTCGAAGATGAACAATACGGAATTTGTATTTACTTAGTTGGATAATGTATTAAAATGCAGTGGTCGAAACTCGGGGCGGAGAAAAAAAAAACTCATCTTCCACCTTTTTTTTTTTTTTTTTTTTAAATTTATTTACTGACACAGAGGATTTGGTGCCAGTACTTATCTTTGTGCCTACAAAGCATGCCTGTGTAGCGCTACATATATTCGACGGCATAAGTTAGTTGTGGCCGCACCCACCAACATTTTTCAGAACTTCCACTTGCTTTGCACTCGATTCTAAGCCGCAGGCGGTTTTTTGGATTACAAAATCCGGAAAAAAAGTGCGGCTTAGATTCGAGTAAATACGGTATGTGTCTTAGTGCTTTGACCTTTTCCTTCCCAAATTCAGAATTCTTTAAATTTACTATAACACCGTATTCTGAGAATTAGTATAGTACTTGTCCCAAAGTCACAAATGCTCTTCTCAGGTAGCATTGCTGTTAGTCATCCACATAAACAGTGATTTTATTAAGCAGTTCTGGGCCTAAAACTTCATCTAACACAGAAATGAAGACACGTGTTCAAATTTAAGCTGAAAGGCAAGGTACAAAATTCATAGCTTCTGCCCCTGCTCCACATTGCGGAAGGCTCTCATGAATACCACAGCATTTGTTCTTTTGCCCTCTGTAATAAAAGTCAGAAACTGTATATGCTGAGTAACCATTCATCAGCTAAGGGAGTAGACAGGTAGGCCGTACAGTCTGCTAATGTCATTGCACTATTTGCATATGGGTATACGCCTTTTATGGCGGCGCAACTGGTATTGACATTAGAAGTACCTTTTGCATTTTATACTCTCCTTCCTCTCTGCCTGAAGGACTAGTGGTAAATGGCAGATAGGTACTGCAGCTCTCTATTCTACCTGATTGCTTGTAAGTAGTGGTTCCTTCGTGGTATCAGTAACACTAGTTACATTGTTCCGCAATTTTTCTTCCACTCCCTTTATACCCGTTTCAATCCTGACAATTAAATTCATTTTCCTTCTCCCAGACTACCTCTTTCACCATGTCTACATAGGTCTTATGCTCTTGCACTTACTTCTGTGCTAGTGTCGTCTAGCCTACTGTTCAGTTTTAAATGATTCAATTCTACAGAGTGTTATACTTTCTCAGAAAAATCTTTAAATATAGTTTGCAACTTGGTAACAGTTTCTTGCATCTCCTTCAGATTTTTGTTAATTGTTGACGGACACCCCTCTATTTTAATCCGTGTGTTGCTCATGTTTTTCAACTTACCTGCCATTTCAACACCTGATACCTTTTAACCTAGCGTATCTATTTCTTGAAACAGATCTGCGAATATATATATGATTTACACACATCACATCCACCCATCATCATGGGAAAGACAGCTAGTTGAAGAGTGAAAAATTTGATATCAGCGTAAGGAAACTTTAGAATACAGATATATGTACATATAATAGAAGGAAACATTCCACGAGGGAAAAATATACCTAACAAAAAAGATGATGTGACTTACCAAATGAAAGTGCTGGCAGGTCGACAGACACACATACGAACACAAACATACACATAAAATTCAAGCTTTCGCAACAAACTGTTGCCTCATCAGGAAAGAGGGAAGGAGATGGAAAGACGAAAGGATGTGGGTTTTAAGGGAGAGGGTAAGGAGTCATTCCAGTCCCGGGAGCGGAAAGACTTACCTTAGGGGGAAAAAAGGACGGGTATACACTCGCGCACACACACACATATCCATCCACACATATACAGACACAAGCAGACATATGTCTGCTTGTGTCTGTATATGTGTGGATGGATATGTGTGTGTGTGCGAGTGTATACCCGTCCTTTTTTCCCCCTAAGGTAAGTCTTTCCGCTCCCGGGACTGGAATGACTCCTTACCCTCTCCCTTAAAACCCACATCCTTTCGTCTTTCCATCTCCTTCCCTCTTTCCTGATGAGGCAACAGTTTGTTGCGAAAGCTTGAATTTTATGTGTATGTTTGTGTTCGTATGTGTGTCTGTCGACCTGCCAGCACTTTCATTTGGTAAGTCACATCATCTTTGTTTTTTGGATATATGTACATATCTCTTTTTGGCACAGAGATTGTTTATGTGATCATTACTCCACACAATGTTCCGATACTTATTAAATGACACATACCTTAAGGCTATTCCAAAATAAGTTCTATAACAACATCTATTGTAAGCTGTTCCCTTTACAGATTAGCAACACTTTCCAAGAATCCTCCCCATAAAATGAAGTCTACCATTTACCTTCCACAACATCAACCTTACATGCTCATTCTAGTTCATATCACTTTGTTATGTTGTGCCTAAATATTTAATGAATGTGACTGTGTCAAGCGGCACACCACTAATAATATATTGCATCTTCATACTACCTACCCTACTACATTGAAAATGTGATTTTAAACAATTAGCCCCGAGTGAGTCTCGCTGAGTGGAGTAAGTTATTTTAGAAGCGAATCCAGAGCTCAGTCTAGCCCATTTCATGGGGAGAAGATGCCTGGATTATATGCAACACACACACTGCACTGCCACAGAGAGCCTATACTCTGCTATCTCTCAGGGGTATAACCAATAATAAATGATGGCTAGCATTGTCATGACGTGTCAGCCAACATTTTCTCTCTACAAAGGTTGTTTCCAATGACGTGATCATCTCCCCTGGACGTCAGGTGTAAGGCTCTGAAACACACTTTGAAGACACCAAGAGTGGTCCTATGAGATTTTCCTGTGGCATCCCTCGCAATACCTTTACCTTTGATGAACACTCGTTATCCAGAACAACAAGCTGGGTTCTTTTATTGAAGAAATTTTTGAGCCACTTGCATGTCTGCAAACCTATTCCATGTACTCAAACATTAACAGTCTGCAGTGGGGGACTTTGTCAAATACTTTCCAGAAATATGGACTGTCTATTGCCTTTTATCCATGGTTCATTGGATATCATCTTAGGAAATGGCAAGCTGAGTTTCACACAAATAATTCTTTTTAAATATTTGAGAGAAGCTTTTCTGTCTCAAGGACATTTATGATAATCAAAGTTAGAATATGCTCAAGAATTCTGCAGCAATTCAATGTTAAGGATAAACGGTGGCTACTCAAAACATGGAAGGGTGGGGAGAGGGGCAGAATTCTCCTGATAAATCTACCCGTGTGTGTGTGTGTGTGTGTGTGTGTGTGATATACGCTAACCATAAGCAATATGCTTGACTGCAATTTTTAAAAATCAATAATTTATACGGAATAATATTCATATAATTAATAAACTTTGAAATATTAAGTACAGGGTGTTTAAAAATGAATATAAGGGTTTTAAGGCTTTGTAGCACACATTACACTCACCTTACAGTTATAAATAATACACCAAATGAAAGAGGACCACAAACACTTTTTCTTACAATTATTCAGTGTGAACATCGATCACACATCGAGTCGATAGGCAAGTTGTTCTGAAGTTTTTGAACACTGCACATCATCAGTCTTTTTACAGATGCAAAAATTACTAATAATTCTTGCTTGCTGACATTTTCACATTCGTATTCTAACCAAAAGTACATCAAACTCTGCTACTAACCACAGTGCGTTCCAGCCTTATAATCCAGTAACTCGGCACATACTTCTCCACAACATGATTTACAGTCAGTTTCAACTTTGCCTATAATCCATACATTTTCTGTTATATCTTAACTAAATAATGCCCATTCACTGTTTAAGTAGGATGCTAACAATTGCGTAGCGGCTCTTTATAGCATAAGAACATTTCCCACTAGCTTTCTTGATGGATTTATTAACCTTAGTAATCACTCTCACTCTGATGACATAAGGATCACTAATCAATGTCTTTCTGTCACTATTCGTAAGGTCAACCTGTTCATACCTACAAGGTCTTAAATATTTTCATGGCACGTGAGTCTTTGAACTAGCTGCTCCAGACACTTTTCAGAAAATGTGACAAAACTCCTTCCCAATACTGTCCGTCCGTACCACATGCACCGAATTATAGGCATTCCAGTCTAAACTCAGTGCATTAATTCACCACACAACACATGATATTAGTTCACAAGCTAAAAGGCAGGGACCTGGATTTTGTCATGGGTATAAAGTCAAAGAACAACTCCAGTTATTTTGCATACACGAAGCATTCTCAGAAGTAGAAATTAAATGAAAAGCCAGAGAAAGTGTCTTATAATGAACCAGGCTTCCATGATAATGGCAACCAAGGAGAAATATTCAAAAACTTTATGTATAAATTCTAGAAATACTAAAAGGTCACACACACACACACACACACACACACACACACACACACACACACACACACACTAGCTAGAAGTCAAGTAAGGGATTTTGTTAATTTCTTTTTTGGCAACAAGTTTTTTCGAAGAGGGTTCAATTGTTTCTGGAGCAAATCGGCACTTCTTTTTGTTTTGAATTTCTTGTGGAAGTGAATTTTCAACAACTGGAATCAGATCCTCCTCTTTATGGTCACCTACAAAAGAACAAAAATTACAAATTACAAAAATCCATAGTGAATGTGTTCACTTCTTTAATTGGGTATCTACTTAGGCGTAGTTTTTATTAAAGAAAATCAGGAAATAACCACTTTCAAATAAACATGTAGTACTTCTAACAAATAAAATTTACTTGTCATCTAGAAATTCTAAGTGTGTAATATAAAATAAGACGAACGATTTATTTTTACATCAACACAGAATGCAAAACATTGCACACTGAATATAGTTACTTCTCATTTTCTATATATTATTCAAATTCCCACATGATTACATGAACGGAAAGTTGATAAGCCCAGCACACATTTAGTTTCCATTAACAAATGGTGGTTTTTGTATATCAAAGGTGTTAAAAGTATTTAAAAGCACCAGTTACGCACTCTTGCAATAATCCTAATCCATATGCTCCATAAAATAAAACTGCAGTCAAAAGACGGGCAATTAAATGTGACATGTAAAACTGAGGAGTTGCGAAATTTCATCCTGCTTGACCAAGCTAAGTGTTTCCTGGGGGTAACTATGACATTTTTAAACCAAATGATGACACAGTGAGGTATATGATAAGTACAGTGTGTCACACTCAACAAACAGAAAAGCATGCATCCAACAGAACAACATTGCATGTGTATGGGAAAACAAATTTGTTCCTTATTTTCAGTTATCTTAAGAAGCCTTTGTTCCATTCATATGGATGAGAATTCCCATTTAGCTTCCATTCACATCACAGTACATGTGACAGTGCTAACTTCATTACTAGGCACTAAATTTACTACATATATTTTGCTCATGCAGTTTGTCAGCACCCATTAAAACTTTAGACATGCCCTTGATTCTTCATGTCTCTAAAATGATCATCTAGTTATAAGAGGACCTATAGGTTACTGTGGACTCCATATCGTAGTGCCACTTGGGGGTTTTCATCCTTTAAAAATTCTTACTAGACATGAATCAAGCAACAAGTGAGAGAAAATGATCATAAGACCAACTGAGAATTGAGCTTTGGACCTTTGGATTAGTAGTCTTACACTTGCCAACTTGTTTAAAGTTTCGTACCATAACACGTAAAAGAGAACCCTTACAGGATTGCTCTGCTGTCCGGCTATCCAACTGTTCAAAATCATTTTTCTCAAAAATGTGTAGAGTTACCAGGTTGAAATTTATGTCACATTCTAAAGTCCATAGACCTGTGGGAGCACGCAGACGAATAGCTGCGTGTGCACAGTACAGGGGCAGTGGCGAAGACTCTAGTGTGCACATAATCATTTACTCTTTGCTTTGTGTTTGTTTTTGTCTTAGATGTTCTATGTTAATGGGGTTCATTGCTTCACAATAAAGTTAAACATTAAGAATACGAACCAGTCTATCATTAATAGAATGGAGCTACGTAGTGGCTACAAAGTGGTGACCCCAAAGTCAAAAGAACAGGTACAGCAAGAGGCAGAGGAGAAGGGCAACGAAGATACACTACAACATACACCAAATGGCAGAAGCTCTACAGCACGATCAGTACACCGGCAGGGTATGCTGCGCGGTCAGGTTTGGGAAGTATGGAACGATGTTTGACACCACGGAATGGATTCAGCGGAGCGGGACAGTGATATTACCAGGACAAAGTCTGTGGCCGGAACACATACGAGAGGAAGATTCGCTGGGACAACGCATGAAAGTACGCCCGCTGCCGTTCCTGGCCGATAAACCGGAACTTTGGTTCTCCATGTTAGAACTGGCATTCATACATAATCGGGTAACTGACAACCGGAAAAAGTTCATGATTGCAGCAAACAGTCTGGATGCCAGGGCAGCGATATTGGTTGAAGAGATAATTAGACGGCCGCTGGAAACGCTGCGATATATACAACACTGAAGGGCTTTTTAATAAGCTGGCTTACTAAACTGCTACATCAAAGAATCTGCCAGGTGTTGCGAGGTGAACGCAGAGTTGACAGAATTCCCTCCAAACACTGGAGGCATTTGTGTGGAATCGTGATGGAAAATGAATTTTCGAACACTACACTTCATTCCGTTTGGGCAGCACAGCTTCCGTCTGCAGTAAGAGCAGCTGTGGCAGCGAATAACAGATACGATATACAAAGCACTACTCCAACTCACCGACGTTTGAACCAAGAAATTCTCTCAGTATAGCAAAGGTGGAGGCGACGCCGGAAGAATACGAAGCGGCGGCGATTAATACGCAGCAGCAGATGGAGGTGTTGAGAGTTACCGGTTCGGAGGCCCTGCCGACACATAAGGAGAGCGGAGATGCCGGGAAGCAGCAGTTGTGCTGGTATCATCGACGATTCGGGGAGCGAGCCCTCAAAGTGCATTCTACCGTGCAGTCACGCTCGCCACGTAAATAACATGGAGACTGTAAGTAGAGATGTTTCTTTATTGACGGTATCTCGGCGACTTTATGTTCGGGGTGTGACGGCTTCGTGTTATTATTTGATAGAGACGGGGTCTTATGTCAGCACTTGGCCAAAGGGGAAACGTACTTCCCTCAGTGACAGCACGTCGTTTTGCCTCAAGGCTGCAAATAAACAGTCCATAATGACATATGGCAGTTGTGTCAGCCGATAGCCATGGTGGCCCATCATACAGTCCACCACATAAACACCGTGCCCGGGCCTCCAGTCTCCCTCAGACCGAGAAGGTTGGCCCCAGACAGATTTGCGGACACAAAAGCCGAGTTCGAAGAGATGTTGGAAATGGGAGTGATACGAATATCTGATAGAGCATGGGACTCGCTTTTATATTTAGTGCGGAAGAAAGACGGAAGTTGGAGACCTTGTGGTGATTATAGGTTGTTGAATGCCTGTACGATACCTGATCAGTATCCGGTTCCCAACATCGCGACTTTACAAATAAATTGGCTGGAGTTGAATGTTTCAGTGTAGTCAACTGTAAAAAAAGCATACCACCAAATACTGGTGGCTGACAGTGACATACTGAAGACAGCAGTCACTACACCTTTCGGTCTTTTCGAGTTTTTATACATGCCATTTGGTTAAAAAAAAAAAACCTGCACAGACATGGCAATGTTTCATCGATGAGGTGCTGCAAGGGCTAGATTTCACTTTTGCCTATTTAGACGATATACTGGTGTTCTCAGCGACAGCAGCCCTCCATGAAGAGCACCTCTGGACAGTTTTCGAGAGGCTATGTACTTATGGTGTAGTGGTGAATGACACCAAATGCAGTTTGCGTAAAGATCGGGTGACTTACCTGAGTCACACAGTCTCAGCAACTGGCATCCGTCCTTTGGAGGAGAAGGTCGAGGTTATACAGCAGATGCCTCGTATGTTAGATTTGCAACAGTTGCGGAGGTTCCTAGGTGTTTTAAATTTTTACCGCAGTCATCTGCCAGGATCTGAGGCTTTACAAGCACCACTCACGGAGGCTTTGGCGGGCACGAACACCGGGAAAAATCAGAAGCTACAATGGACATCAAGCATGCAGTGCACGTTCGAGCAGATCAAGGGAAGCCTAAAGCAAGCGGTTTTACTTGTTCACCCAGAGAAAGATGCGAAGCTAGCTATTATTGTTGACACCAGTCAGGTGGCGATTGGGGCAGCGTTGCATCAGTGGATTGCTGGTCACTGGTAGCCTTTAGGATTCTTCTCCAAGAAACTCTCAGACCCACAGCGGAATTGGAGAGCGTACGATAGAGAGCTGCTGGCTGCTTACGAAGCCATAAGGTATTTCTGGCCTTACGTGGAAGCCAGACCATTTACATTGTTTACAGATCACAAACCGCTCACTTTTGCATTCTGCAAGTGTACGGATACTTTGTCACCTAAACAATTCAACTGATATATATAGGCCAGTTTACTACTGATTTACGACATATTAATGGGGCAGAGAATATGGTGGCAGATTACTTCTCACGAGTTGCGGCAATAAAGTATACAGTGAACTATGCTACAATGGCGAGAGAGCAGAAGGATGATGAACAACTGCAAGTTTCTCAGCAGAGCACGCCCACCGGGTTTAAGTTAAAAAAAAAACTGTGTCCGAAGGTGAGACAATACAGTTATGGTGTGATACCTCACAGGGATGGCCTAGACCTTTTGTGCCGGAGAGTTTGCGCCGGGAAATATTCAAAGGGTTACATGGTTTGGCTCATTCGGGACCCAGAGCAATTGTAAAATTAATGACTGAGCATTTCGTGTAGCCACGAATTAAGAGAGACTGTCGGAAGTGGGTGCAGATGTGTCTGGATTGCCAGCGATGTAAAGTGGGACGCCATGTTAAGAAGCCAGTGGGTAAAGTTCAGGAGCCAACTGGTCGTTTCGAACATGTGCATCTGGGTATTGTTGGACCTTTGCCAATGTCCGAAGGCTATCCATATCTATTGACAGCAACTGATAGATTTACGAGATTGGCAGAAGCAATGCCCATTTCAGACATAGCAGCAGAGACAGTCAGCTGGGCGTTCTTGACGACGTGAATAGCACGGTTCGGATGTCCAGTACATGTCACAACAGACCAAGGAAGTCAGTTCGAATCATCCTTATTCCTGGAGATGGCAAACATGTGCGGGTTCTGCTGTCACCGTACCACAAGTTATCACCTGGAAAGCAATGGCATGGTAGAGCGGTGGCACCGAACACTTAAGGACGCGTTAATGTGCCATGGCGAGAATTGATCAGCAGCGTTGCCACTAGTGTTACTAGGCTTACGCACTGTTCTCAAACCTGATCTCGGAGCATCTACAGCAGAATTAGTATACAGGGAAACCTTATGCCTAAGAAGAGTACAGGCGAGATGGACCTACTGTACTTCTTAACAAGAGTAAGGGCTTAACTGGCTGAGCTTAAGCCACAACCAGTCACATGGCATGACGTCAGGCCATCGTTTGTACATAGAGAATTGAGCAAATGCTCACATGTAATGTTGTGAACCGACGCAGTCAGAACTCCATTGAGCCGCCATATATGGGACCTTATAAAGTACTACACCATATGGACCAGACCATGACTATCCTAGTTTGCGATAAGTGTGTTATTGTGTCAATAGACTGGGTGAAGCTGGCTCACTTACTGTTAGAAGATGTAAGACAAGAAGAGGAGGCGGGCCTGCAGCAAGACGAGGGGCCCCTGCAGGGGCGAGAGGATACGACGATTGAGGAAGTACAGCCGGAAATTTGCACAAGAGCCTTCTGCACATTCCTGGAGCTCCGCTCTTCAGGGAGGGGGCTGTGTGGGAGCACGCAGACGAATAGTTGCGTGTGCACAGTACAGGACCAGCGGCAAAGACTCCAGTGTGCACATAATCATTTACTCTTTGCTTTGTGTGTGTGTGTGTGTGTGTGTGTGTGTGTGTGTGTGTGTGTGTGTATGTGTGTGTGTGGTTTTTGTCTTAGATGTTCTATGTCTGGCTCATTGCTTTACAATAAAGTTGAACATTAAGAATACGAACGAGTCTATCATTAATAGAATGGAACTATGTAGTGGCTACAGACCCTTGGCAGTGCAGTAAATATATGCTTCCGAAACAATGCACACAAAAGAATAAAACATTAATGTCACATATTTTGATACTTACAAACTCACTCATCCACAACCAAAAGGATACTTCCCGTTGACTGAAAATCATCAAATTCGGGAAGAAGCAAGGTATCACACTAGAACCACAGAGAAAAATATTGGAAATTGTTACTCTGTAATTATGTCACATGACAAAACCTTTTCATCATTTGTTATCGGACACTGTCCCTCTGTTGGTTAACGTTCCTTTTTCTCAGGTACACCTAGACATATCAAGCTGAAATTTATGCAGCACACTGAAGTAAGTATTCCCTTAATGGTGTAAAAAGCCCCTCATCTGGTTCAGATTCATTGATGACATCTTTGAAATCTGGACAGAGTGAGGACATCCTATACACATTCCGCCAGGACCTCAACACCTTCTCCCCCATTCGCTTCACCTGGTTCTTCCTTGATGTTGACATCCACCTCAAAGGTGACTACATCAGTATTGGTTAAAAACAGTCTGGGTTGCAATGTTAGTTTTTTTATTTTTCAACAACGCGTTTCGCCTTATTTAGGCATCTTCAGGTTATCTTTTCTAGTTGGACGCGAGAGGCACCAAGATCTGCATAACGCGTTCCCGTTCATAGGAGCGAGTAACAGTAAGATGGGGGCTCAGGTAGTAAGCATCAGAACCTTCATCCACATCACACCTACCAACCACCAGCAATATCTCCACTTCGATAGCTGCCACCCATTCCACAACAAGAAGTCCCTTCCATACACCCTATCCACCAGGAGCCACTGCTCTCCGTAGTGACAAGCAGTCCCTCTCAAAATATGCCCAGAGTCTCACTGAGGCCTTCACAGACTGTAATTACTCTCCCAATCTTGGACAGAAACAGATCTCCCGTGTCTTATCTCTACAGACACTCACCACCTCCTGAAGTCCCACTGTCTGCCTCAGAGGTGTGTACTCCTTGAGACTCTGTACTACCCAGGACTGCAGAAACTGAATCACATTCTCCACCAGTATTTTGACTACATCTCGTTGTGCCCTAAAGTGAGGAATGTCCTACCCACTATCCTCCCCACACCTTCCACAGTGGTATTCTTCCACCTACCAACTTATACAATACCCTCGTGCTCCTCCCTATACAACCCCTGCTCCCAACCCCTTGCTCCATGGCTCATACCCCTGTAATAGTCCTAGATGCAAGACCTGTCCCATGCACACCACCACCACCACCACCACCACCACTGCCACCACCAATTCCAGACTGGTCACAAGTATCACCTATGCCATGAAAGGGATGGCTACCTGTGAAACCAGTCATGTGATCTATAAGCTAGATTGCAATCACTGTGCTTTGTTTTACATGGGCATGACAACCACATGAATGGACAAATTGTGGCCAAGAAACAGTTCGATCACGCAGTTGCTGAGCATGCTGTCCATCACGATGTTGTTCTTCATTTTAATCACTGATTCACAGGCTGTGCCATCTGGATACTTCTATAAAATCAGCTTTCTGAATTGAGCAGGTGGGAACTCTCCCTGCAATTTATCCCATGTTCCCGTAACCCTGCTTGCCTCAGTCTTCTGTTACATTGTCCTCCACCTGCTTATCCCATCCTTGTTCCCACTCCACAGCTTTCTATTCCACAAGCACCCTCAGTCTCTTTACTTTTCTGCTTTTCCACCCTAACCATGCCCCCTGTCTAACCTCTTGAATGTACCCAGCTGCCTTACCCTCTCTCCATCTTGTCCCCATTTGGTTCCACAAGCAGCACCTTACTGTACCTCAGCGGTACCCTGCTCTGCCTCCCTCTTCCCACCCCAGCCTCCACCTCACTCGCACCACCCAGGTTGCTTGTCCCATCACGTGCAGTTGCTCATAGTCTGGCCTGGACAGACAGATACAGTGGTCATATGTAAAGAGCTGCGTTTGCGAGAATGTATGTGTGTATGTTGTCTATTTCAGGAGGAGATGATCATGTTACTTTTTTAAAAAATCTTCAAATGAATGTCTGCATTACCAGCCTATTTTCTTTTGTATATCAACCAATTCCTTATTTTTCAATTAATATTGATAACATATTTGAATTTTTTTTTTTTTTTACATTTGGCAACCATTTCCTATGCCAATACACTGTTTCCATATAATCTTGAAATTTGTAGATGTTGTCTCCATTTTTGTTATGACTTAGTTCACATAATGCCCATATCCACATAAACAGAGTTTTTTTCGTTTTTGGGTAGTACACCAATCAGCCCAGAGGAGTATGTTGTTGATGTAAGCAGTCTGTTGTGAGTAATGCTAATCTCTTCCTGGACAACTTCCAATTCGTGAACTGTCCACAGCAAGTCAACTTTTATATAACATTTGAGCCACTTGTCAATATCACTTCACTCAATAAGGTTAAATTTTTCCATTAGTTGCAACAGTTTTTGTTTACAACTTTACATAAAGTTGATACCACTTCTGATGAATGAATTTTCAAGCTAAAATTTTCCCACATTGTTTTCCATGTGATATTTAGGTGCTTAAGTTCAACAAGGTTTTGGCTATCTGTCTTCTTCCATTCATCAGTCAAGGTCTTTGTCATTAATACTGTTTTTTGTGACATGCTATGTTACCAAGGGAACTCTCTTCCAAGTAAAATTCTCTGATACATGTAAGTTTTAAATTTATATTGCTTATGTCAATGGGTGGTTTTATACTTTCAGTGTGAACAATGTTTGGAAAGCTTCCATGTGATAGTGCTTGGCTCCTTGTTAACCACTACGGTGGTTCGTTTTACACACAGTGCAGTCATCTTCCTTCTGATATCCATTTATTCTAAGCTACCCACCTTTCTTGATTTTATGATCACACGGCAATTTAGCTTCAAGATATGGCCTTGTCACACACACTTTCTGGACATTTGTATTGTCCTTTTGGTCTGCAGTTTGAGAATTGGATACACACCTGAGTCACAATCCTGATTTTTTTTAACCAGTTGTTTTCTATTAAAGTACCTTGTATTTAGTTTGTTGTGTGCTTTCAGTTTTTGGTTGCCATTTACCATTATGATTCCTAGTGTGTCGTGGCTGTTTACCATTTGCACCCACAGTACACCAACAATTCCAAAACCTCTGGCATTTAATATTACACATTTTCCCTAGTTTATTTTTGTTCCAGAGGCTGCACTGTAGTCGTCAATTTCAGTTTTCCTATATTGTTCTCTTAACTTATGAAAACCACAGCCACACCAGTTAGTTTTCCGTTCAGTCTCCTGAGTAGTGGCTCCAGTCACAGCACAAAAAGTGACACTGAAAGCATACTACCTTGTGGTACACCCTTTTGTATCTGAATCGCCTTTGTTACGTATCTGTTGATACGAGGGTCACTCCAAAAGAAATGCACACTATTTTTTAAAAAATCCATCTTTTATTCTGCATGTTTGAAAGTTTTACAGTGTGTAGATACATAATTTAGGAACAATATTTTTATTTCTCCATATAATTTCCGTCCCTCTCAACTGCCTTATGCCATCTTGAAACCAGCACCTGTATACCTGCAGGGTAAAATTCTGGCCCAACTTGTTGAAGCCACTGTTTGGCAGCATGCACAAGGGCGTCATCATCTTCACACCTTGTTCCATGAGGAGAGTCTTTCAGTTTCCCAAAGAGAAGATAATCACATGGAGCCAGGTCAGGACTGTAAGGCGGGTGTTTCAGTATTGTCCATCTGAGTTTTGTGATCGCTTCCATGGTTTTTTGACTGACATGTGGCCGTGCATTGTCGTGCAACAGCAAAACATCCTGCTTTTGCCGATGTGGTCAAACACGTCTCAGTCGAGCTTGAAGTTTCTTCAGTGTCGTCACATATGCATCAGAATTTATGGTGGTTCCACTTGGCATGATGTCCACTAGCAAGAGTCCTTCGGAATCGAAAAACACCGTAGCCATAACTTTTCCAGCAGAAGGTGTGGTTTTGAATTTTTTTTTCGTGGATAAATTTGCCTGATGCCACTCCATTGATTGCCTCTTCGTCTCTGGTGAAAAATGATGGAGCCATGTTTCATCACCTGACACAATTCTTCCTAGAAATTCATCTCCACCATTCTCGTACTGTTTCCAGAAGTTCGCTGCATACCGTTTTTCTTGTTTCTTTGTGAGCCACTGTCAACAACCTCTGAACCCACCTGGCACAAACCTTTTTTAACGCCAACACTTTCAGTATTCTGCAAACACTTCCTTCCCCTATCCCAACGTTGCGTGACAATTCGTTAACTGTGATGCGTCTGTCAGCAGTCACCAATTTGTTCACTCTCTGCGCATTGTCTGGAGTGTGTGCAGTATGAGGCCTGCCGCTGCGAGGACAATCCTCAATATTGCCGTCCCCGCTTTCATCACGTAACCTGCTTGCCCACCGACTAACTGTACTGCGATCGACAGCAGCATCTCCATACACCTTTTTCAACCTCTTGTGGATGTTTCCCACTGTCTCGTTTTCACAGCACAGGAATTCTATGAAAGTATGTTGCTACTGACGAACGTCAAGTGTAGCAGCCATCTTGAAGACATGCTGTGACGGCACCACTCACGGGAACAGGTTGAACTAAGTTTGAAAACAAGCGGGAAGTATGTATCTACACACTGTAAAACTTTCACACATGCAGAATGAAAACTGTATTTTTACAAAAATAGTGTGCATTTCTTTTGGAGTGACCCTCGTATAATCCTTGTAGTGATTTGTTATCAAATTCCAGTTTACTTTTACAGCCCTTTCTTCAAGTCCTATTTGTTTCAGTACCTGTTCTAAATAGTGGAAATTAAGACAGTCAAAAGCCTCACAAAAGTCAACAGAAAGTAAAGCACACTTTTTGTTAGTTATGGCAACTATGAAATAATGTTACAGTATTCAGAAATTAGGGTCATGACAGATCTCCCTGGAAGGCAGGCTTTTTGAGTTTTGACTACTTTGTCAAGGAGGAACATCATTCTGCTATAACTGCTGTGGCAATCTTTTTATAATCTTAAGTTTAGTAAGGTTACTGGGCAGAAGTTGTATATTTTCTTTGACATTAGATCAATTTCACCCATTTTGGTCCTACTGGGAACAGTGCCTCCTGTCATAATTTCATTTAAAATTTCAGTAAAAGTTGCTCCAATGATACTCCACAACTTAAGATAAAAGTCTTTTCATATACCGTCTAGTCCAGGTATTCTGTGTTGTGGTGGCAACTTGTTGATTAACTCTAAAATGTCTTCTGCCTTTTTAAAAAAAAAAAAAAAACAATTCCAGAAAAAAATTCACTCTTTTTCCTTTTTGTAGCCCTCAAAGTTCTTTTCAACTTTCCCTCATGGTACTTGTTTGCTGTCAGTTTCGTGGTCATATTTAGACTCGAATGGAGTTTACCACCCACTTGAAACTGCACTCTCATGCAACCCGACTTGAAGGAGATGTTCTGCCTATGCTCGTACCAGCCGCTAAAGGCCTGGTACCCTCTACAGGCTGTGGCCTCATTCGAGGTAGACTTGGGCTCAGCGCACGGTTTCGAGGTAGTGAACCCTCCCAAACACCACATACCACATGCCTGTGGGGTTCAGTGCTGAACTCTTCCCTGTTCGATCGCTGCTAGTCAGTGAATCCTTGTTAGTTTATTTTCCTCTGTTTAGTAACATACTTAAATTCAATGGGTACTCTTGCCTGCTCTGAGGTCGTTACACAAGATGGCGCGCGCCGCAGTGCCAGCCAGCTGTGTACACTGCTGAGACAGCACGGGTATGCGAACCACTAGGGGACAGGTGCACATAGCACACTTGAGGAGACACATCACGCATCATACCGGCCACAATACTCACCAGTCTTCGAAGCAGAGCAAAAAATGCTGCGAGCTTCAATGTACTGCTGACACTCAGCCTGACGTGACACGGAAATGGAATCCATGGACCACAATATGTGTGTGAAATGTCAATGTTCACTAGTCCTGCAGTTCATATTTCAATGCGCAATTTGCTGTGTTTTTCACCCATGAGCTGAGTGATCCACTGTCCAGGGTGATCTTTTTCGTTTGTACTTTTCCTGTTGTACAACAGTTTTGTGTGTGTGTGTGTGTGTGGGGGGGGGGGGGGGAGGGGGGGGAGTGTTTGATGGCCCCTGGGCCATTGTGTTGTCCAACAGCTTCATGGCTGATAGGTGTCATACGCATCCACGCTGGAACGTGGGGGCACTCAAAACTCGCACCATACGCCAGGTGCCACAGCCTCCTGATCTGGAGCTACAGCACTCTTACCACAACCGTTGCATTAGTTTTGAGCCTTTTGTATGGTTAAGCATGTGGTGCACAGTTACTGTACAGATATTGTGTTGCACAATATGAAACACACATTGCATGATTTGCAGCCTAGTCAGTCTTCTCCTATAGACATGTCGACTGTTTCATCATGAGAGTACATTGTCTCAAATTGTTGCTGAATTTTCTGGACAATGTCATTCTGCTTTGTGAGTATGCTGCCATTTTCTGTTTCCAAGCATTCTGTGAAGTCTATTTATCGTTTATATGGTGTCTGATGAAACTGAACATAGAAGTTGCTACTTAAAGAGATTTAGGTTTCGATTTTATCTTGTGAGCTTCAATTTGTTTGTTTCTGTTTCATGCTCAATAGTTTGGCTGTTATCAAGTTTATTTCTGGATGTATCATATAGCTCTCTCAATAAGTTGTAACAAAAGTAGTCTTATTGTTTCTTGCTTCTTGAGCCCCACAATAAACTAAGTGTTGCCCAAGTTTCCTTTTGGTTAAACTGGTCCACCATTCTGATTTTGACAAATATTTATTGTTTGAGCATAGATAAGGGTGCCAAGTGTCACTTATAACATCGAATAATTCACTGTGTGCGAGGTGTGAAATGTTTAACATCCTGTGCTATCTATGTCACTTGGTAGGTTTACAGTTACTGAAAGAGCAGAATGATCATAAAACAGGCCAGAACCACATCAACAGCAAGAATTTGTTCACTTATATTATCAGACACGTGCAGTCTATTTACCTGGCTGCACAAAGTTGAGGTGAGGAACATATTTCGCTACAGTGGAATACTTTAATTCCCAAGAGTCTTTCAGTTTAACATTCTGAACCAACTCGTGCGGCTCTTTGCAGTAGTTAAAATTCGGTGACTGGTATTTTTTTTTTGTTGAGCACACAGTTAAAGTCACTACCTAGTAACAGGTTGCGGGGACCTGTCTAACAGATAAATATCTTTTTTATTGTTATTTAATGTTAGCCATGAATGTGAAACTTATCTTGCGGCCTAAGTCTAAAAAGTATGATTTATGGGAATACCTTACCTTAATAAAACAACTGTACTTTCTTTCAGAGCTATGTTTAATAATGTACGGAACCCAGGAACTGACAAATTTAAAATACTAACTTCTTGTAAGATAAGAATAACTGCTTCTTATTCATAAATGAACTGTTGTTGAAATGTAAATTTTAAATCAAATGTAATTTATAAATTTTCAAAGCCAACATTAAATTAGCTTGAGTTAAAGCCACAGAGAATCTCATTAATGCAGACTGAACAGTTGTTTTCTCATTCCATTTCCATGAGAATTTCTGATTGGGATTCTTTTACACAAGTAGTAACACTGAAGTCTTTGGAGTCCTTTATTTTTATTTTTCTTCCAGGCTCTGTACACAGTTGGCTGGGTTCTGTACCTACGCCATCCACTCTTAAGAATATCTTGTCCACTGGAAACATCTAAGGATCTTTAACGATATTTAAATCCACCTTTTGTTACACTGGTTTTTGAGTCAGTGTCCCAGATACATTTTTCTCTACAGGCAGCCTACTTCCCCCACCCCTTTCATTTTCTGCTTGTTTGTTGTCACTAACTCCCTCCTCTTATTTGTTTTTGGTGTGGAACTGCCACTCTTATGTTTGTATACAAGCACCACTTTAATTATTGTGCTTTTTGAGAGTTTGTACTTTTAGCAGTTCTGCATGTTTTGATAGGCCAGATTGCTGTGTAAACAACTGTGGCGTCAACATGGACTGCTTGTTGTGGTTCAAGAGCTGCCTTTGAGTTTGTCGGTGTTGCGTCCTGCATTGCTACCTACCCTGCTGCTGCTGTAGTATCATTCTGTGTGGTCTGTTCGAATTTTGGTATTGTCTATGTTGCTTCAATCACACATTCAACTCCTCTAATTTTCAGTGGGAGGTGCTTTTCTGATTCCAGTTTTGTGCACGAGAAACTCCGCAGCCAATAATTTTGGCTCTTGTTGTAAAACATTTCTAGTGCTTGGACCTTCAGGTTTAATCATTTGGTTTTCCATCACGAGATTCCCAATTGCTTCAGTTTTCTGCACTGCTCTAATGAATTTCTCACAATGAAAATGCTTGACATAGACCTTCATTTTTTACCTGTTTCAGATAATGAAACTGCTATGGTCACAGTGGTTTGAAGATGATAATGAATTAAAGGATTGTTCCAATGCACAACTTAGCTCATGGGTTGTAGAATTCAACAACGAGTGCACTGAAAAACTTGTTACTTGATGTGACAAGAGTGTTGTGTGTAGGAAGCAATTATGTGGACAAAGAACTGACAGTGGTAGCTTTAATTGAATATAATAAAATCTATCTTTATATACCTGCACGTTTTCTTTATAAATTAATGTAATTTACTTTTTGAATATCCTAACACTTGTTTTGAGCTATTAGCAACATTTACAATGAAAAGTAGTATTATGAAATGTAAATGCAACATCTCCAAACACCATTCCTAATTATCAACTAGATGTGAGGTCACCCAACATGCACAATTATCAGTGTATAGCTTGTATACAGATAGAAACCAGGACACATGCCAAGCATTTGGAATAACTAAACAATTTGTTACATAGATTATTGCTGAAAATTTATACACTGACAAACTTCCTTATGTCAGGAGACTGTTAGTTTCATCAGCCTAGGACACTTACTGTTCTAACTAAACTTGTTGTCTAAGAATAGAAAACAAACTTTATGATAAAATTATAATGTATACTGTTCAGCAAATGGTTCACAAATTAGTGAAGCAACAGAAGGGAAACTAACTTTGACATGCAAATTTCTGAAACTCTGACTCCATGAAGAATAACTGTAATACTGCATTTATTATATTTCTTAAACAATAATGTGTGGCTCATTTTACAAAACAAAACAGAAGTTTGCACAAAAGCCTACTTTCCTAACAGAAGAAAGCTAGATGCACATTACCTTCACCTTTCTTCTCAATCTCCCGTTTAAGTTTAACTATTTCCTCCTCTGCACGCAATCTCATTCTTTCCGTAACACCAGTCTCACTTTTCAAAGCTACGACTTCATCAGTCATTGCGATGTACCTCATCATAATATCTTCATATCGTTCCCAAATCTTTTTAGTCTTCTCTCTAATGGAAAATCAAACAGCAGTTTTCAAGGATATAACCTGTAGAGCATCTCTCCTTTCAAAAGAAAGGTACACTCAACATTGTAACCATGTAAAGACAGCAAATAATAAACTTAAAATACTGAATCACAGTTTTAAAAAAACATTAATTAATTCAATTATAGAGTTCCTTATATCTCGAGAATGACTCAGTACATGTGAGAATCAAATGTAAATATTAACAAAATGAAGCAGCCATTAAAGATGTATTAATAATATAAATACCATTAACCACTTGCGTCACGTATTATGTTTTATTTTAAAATATATCGGAAACTTAAAATCCCAAGTTTATTGGTAATTCTGCAAGAACCCTTTAAAAATGGAGTCCTAAATATTACTGTTTCTATCCAGTAGTTGACTGTTGAAGTCAGAGTATCCACTTCATACTTCTTGCTCAGAGCATCGATTATTTGGTTGCAGTTGTTGCCACTAGAGATCCCCTTGTGTGTATGCATGTTTCATGTATTAGAAATTAAGAGACATTTGTCATCTTGTATAGTAGTTTACAAAATGCATTTAGAAACAGCAGCAACAGAGGATCTGACATTGCATGAGGGCTTGACAACACATGATATGTTATCAGATGAGGCAAGTGATGAAAGTTCATCAGGTGAATAATTAGCATGTGCTCACCAGCTGGATGGTACAGATTCATCTACTGTATTGTCACCAGCTCCTCTAAGGTTTCCATTCGTGCTAAATTACTTAATAGCACTGATGCTGGTGACACCAACATTCCAAAGGATTGTAAGTTTTACCCATTTTTTGTAAATATAAGAAAGTACCTTTACTTTTCTGTTCTACTAATTATGTAAACCGTCCACAGTGAACGCTCAATAAAATTTGGCCCATGTATAATTCAACAAACAAATTCAGTAGTTTGTGCAATCCAGACAGATGAAGTGACCGACAAAAGTTTGATCTTTAAGAGATGTTGGGTACAGTATCTACTACTAAAATTAAAAAGGGGATTCAGAATCTAGACAACCATTCTTTGAAAGTTCCTAAGTGGGACACATGTTGAAAGATACCAGGTCTGAAAACATGTACAAAGACATGCTTCAGTCAACTCTGATCATAACGACACTTAAGAAACCACTTGCAGGATTATCAGTCAGTTTCCCACAGATATCACAGTCAGCCTGTACAAACTTGTGACATTCTCCGTCATTTTGTGATAGAAAACTGTTTTTCAGAGAGACAAAGTAATAGGAATTTGATGAAATGATGAGAAGGACATGTTTTTCTTTACTCACTATTCTCAACCCTGAAACAAAGGCTACATGTAAGAGATCTACAGAGGTGTCAATGTCAATAGCAGTTGCATCATATGACAACACAATGGCTCGAGTTGTGGAAATTTATCAGCACCTAGCAAATAACATCGCAACTGGTAAAAAGAGAATAAAAACCACTGCAAATATATTTTTTAACCTTGTTGTTGTCATTGGAGAGTAGTAGTAGTAGTAGTAGTAGTAGTAGTAGTAGTAGTAGATGTTGTTGTTGTTTTCTTCTTCTTCTTCAGAACAAAGACTGGTTTGATGCAGCTCTCCATGCGACTCTATCCTGTGCAAGCTTCATCATCTCCAAGTACTACTGCAACGTACATCCTTCTGAATCTGCTTAGTGTATTCATCTCTTGGTCTTCCTCTACGATTATTACCCTCCACACTTCCCTCTGATACTAAATTAGTGATCCCTTGATGTCTCAGAACATGTCCTACCAACTGATCCCTTCTTCTTGTCAAGTTGTGCCACAAACTCCTCTTCTCCCCAATTATATTCAATACCTCCTCATTAGTTATGTGATCTACCCACCTAATCTTCAGCATTCTTCTGTAGCACCACATTTCGAAAGCTTCTATTCTCTTCTTGTTCAAACTATTTATCGGCCATGTTCCATACATGGCTACACTCCATACAAATACTTTCAGAAACGACTTCCTGACACTTAAATCTATACTTGATGTTAACAAATTTCTCTTCTTAAGTAACACTTTCCTTGCCATTGCCAGTCTACATTTTATATCTTCTCTACTTCGACCATCATCAGTTATTTTGCTGCCCAAATTGCAAAACTCATCTACTACTTTAAGCGTCTCATTTCCTAATTTAATTCCCTCAGCATCACCCAATTTAATTCAACTACATTCAATTATCCTCAGTTTGCTTTTGTTGATGTTCATCTTACGTCCTCCTTTCAAGACACTGTCCATCCCGTTCAGCTGCTCTTCCAGGTCCTTTGCTGCTATCTCTGACAGAATTACAATGTCATCGGTGAATCTCAAAGTTTTTATTTCTTCTCCGTGGATTTTAATTCATACTCCGAATTTTCCTTTTGTTTCCTATATTGCTTGCTCAATATACAGAGAGAATAACATCGGGGAGAGGCTACCACCTTGTCTCATTCCCTTCCCAACCACTGCTTCCCTTCCATGTCCCTCAACTCTTATATCTGCCATCTGGTTTCTGTACAAACTGTAAATAGCCTTTCGCTCCCTGTATTTTACCCCTGCCACCTTCAGAATTTGAAAGAGAGTATTCCAGTCAACATTGTCAAAAGCTTTCTCCAAGTCTATAAACGCTAGAAATGTATGTTTGCCTTTCCTTAATTTATTTTCTAAGATAAGTTGTAGGGTCAGTATTGCCTCACGTGTTCCAATATTTCTACGGAATCCAAACTGATCATCCCAGAGGTTGGCTACTACCAGTTTTTCCATTCGTCTGTAAAGAATCCATGTTAGTATTTTGCAGCTGTGACTTATTAAACTGATAGTACAGTAATTTTCACATCTGTCAACACCTGCTTTCTTTGAGATTGGAATAATTATATTCTTCTTGAAGTGCGAGGGTATTTCACCTGTCTCATACATCTTGCTCACCAGATGGTAGAGTTTTGTCAGTGCGTCTCTGCCAAGGTTATCAGCTGTTCTAATGGAATGTTGTTTACTATAGAACTTTATTTATGGAATGCATTTATCCTCTTTGATAAAGTAGTAAGAAGAAATCACTTCAGTTCCTTATTGCTGTTATGGAAAACATGACAATGTGTAGCCATGTTCATAACATGGAGAAGAAGAAAATCTTGATGATCTTATGAAGATTGTACTGTTCTTTGCTTCTGTGCATATCACATGGCTGCAAACTTAAGTTTCAGGCTAATTATTATTTAACTTTCAATCTACACTGGATCTATGAAAAACTTTTCCAAATGTGAAGTTTTACAGATCTTTGTAATTAAAATTCTGAACAACTCATTACGATGACCTCTGTTTTTTGTACATATGTCTAGCTAAATGGAATTTTTCCATTAATAGGAGGTCCCGTACAATTATCTGAAAAATCATTATGTTAAGTTGATAGGTGACACTTTATGACTGACAGTATTCTAAGACAGGCCAGCCCAGACGTATACTGAACAAATATGTATAATGAGAAGAGGTTCTCACTAGTTATAGCAGACAATGTGGAGAACTTTCTGATAGACAGAACTAACTTGCAACATTTAAAGATGCTAAATATGGCATTTTAAAGACCATGAACTGTTTTCTGTAGCATCAGAAAAATTATTTCAAGAGGACTTTAAAAACATAATAAGTTGAACTCTATCACACAGTAACAAGATAACAGCAGCACCAACCACTCTCCCACCATCTGCAGAAGTTTCCACAAATGCCTGACCTACTGAACCAAATATAAACAGTTCATGCGAGTTTGAAGCCTTTTAGTCCGTGATCTGCTGTTGTAGCAGTCAAACGACTTGCTCATGAAGTTATTTAGACATTCACAATGTACACAATAGTTGAAAAATTGGATATGGTTTTTGTTTATCACAAATGTTGCCAAACTGTTACGGTTGTGGTGTGGTTGTATGTTGAAAGGTATCTTGATTGTGCCAAATGCTTGTCTTCTGTACATCAAGTATTAGGCTTTTGTTATGGCACCCATCTCTTCTCTGGCATGCCCAGACTTCCTTCGGTGTATTGGATTATAATTTGTAACTTTGTAAGGAAGTCTACCGCTGTTCATTCTGTTGAGATGCTCCCACCATTTCCTTCTGTTGTCCACTACTCCTCCTCATGTTGATCATGTTTATACCTTCTAAATGTGTGTGTTTCTTAATTTGTCTACACTGGTGCATCTTTTCACAGCCCAAAGAAATCTCACTTAGCTGCTTGGATCTTTCTTACTTTGTTGTTTCTAAGTGACCTGTAACTCACTTCTGTTGAGTAGTATGGATGGCTCTGAGCACTATGGAACTTAACATCTGAGGTCGTCAGTCCCCTAGAACTTAGAACTACTTAAACCTAACTAACCTAAATGCATCACACACATCCATGCCCGAGGCAGGGTTCGAACCTGCGACTGTAGCAGTCGCGCAGTTCCAGACTGAAGTGCCTAGAACCGCTCGGCCACTCCAGCCGGCTGAGTAGTATGGAGAGCATCATTATTTTATAACAATAATGGTTATGGGTTTAGAGAGATTTAACTACTTTGTTATTAGTCCCTCACTGCAAATTCTCGTAAAAAAAATATGAAGCAAGAAAAGGAGAATTGTCAGTTCCTGGGTTGTGAAAATGTAATGGTTAAAAGTGAGTGTGACACTAGCTGTAGTCAGATAGCTGAAAATGACAAAATTTAGGCACCTAAAAAAATTCTAGCTGGTCACTGAAGAATATAACAAGGAAGGTAGACATTTTCAGTACAATTAAAATGTGAGAAAAAGCAGATTGTACAGACTACAAACTAATTAGCTTAAATACATGGATAGATAAAATACGTACACAAAAGTTTAAAAATGTGCTGTACTGCTGAGTGAAAAAGGAGCCTGAGGCCACTCAGAGCATCCACTGCAGTGATAAGTACAATATGAAGGTCTTTTCCCACTTTCAGGTGAGAAATAACAATACCATCCTACCAGTGGGATTGAAACTCTCCTCCCCATCAATTTTTTTTAATTAATTGAGATTTACCTCTATACATAGGGTTTTGTCGACGTAACAAATACCCAGAAATTATTACATCGTTACATAAGATCTTAATCTCCTCGGATGTCACTCCAGCTGTTTTGATCTTGAATATGTTCTTCCCCTGTGTCAAGTGTTCTCATTGTTCATTGTACATTTTGGAGCCAGTTAGTGTGTCCTTCTTTCCTCCTTGTTTCCCATTCCTGGATAATTTTCAGTATTCTGGGTTCCTCCATTCTTCTAAAATGCCCATACCATTGTAACTTGCTTCCATCAATCGATCATGTCATGTATTCTTTCACTTACTTCCATTCTAAGTGTGAGTGAGTGTGTGTGTGTGTGTGTGTGTGTGTGTGTGTGTGTGTGTGTGTGTGTGTGATATTAGTAACCCATGTCTCCATTCCATACATAATTATGCTCTCTAATATCGATTTATATATGATTGTTTTGCTTTAGGTTATTACATTTCTGCTCCAAAAGATTGAGTTGAGCATCCCAATGAGTTTCCTTCCACTCTTAATTCTTTTATTAATTTCTAGCTCTAATTTTCCCTCCATCTCTAAAATGGATCCCAAACAGAAAGTATTGACCTCCTTAATGCTCTTTCCCTCTACGTATAAGTCATCTGGATCATCAGTCAGGTATTCTGTTTTCTGATAATCTTCAATACCTAGTTTCTGCATTCCACTGCTACCCGACTACATATATAATTTGCATCTTCTGTCTTAAACTGTAACTACTTTATCATCAGCAAATAGTAGGTGACGTAAATAAACTCCATCTTTAATTTTTAGCCCAATCCCATTGCATTTATGAGACCATGCCTTAAGACTACAGTCTCTGTAGATTTTAAACTATGTTGGTGACATGGGACAGCCTTTTAACAAACCCTTGCTTGTTCTAAGTTTCTGAGAAGATTTATTATCAATTTTCAGTTGACGGATGTTACATTTATATATTTATTGTATTATTTTAATTAAAGGATCCTTTATGTTTTCCATATGTATTGCTCTCGAAAGTAGTTTTCTCAGGACAGTATCATATGCTTTTTCTAAATCTATGAAAATTAATCCTATGTTTTTTGATTTCTCCCTATGTTTCTCTAAGATCTGTTGTAAGGTTTCATGTAGCTGCTGGCTCACTTCCTGTAGTTGAAGCTGAGAGCACATTTCATGAGATTTTTCACCCGATGCACTATCTGATGTGTTAACATTATTTTTTAACCTAGTTGGCATAGCAGTAGTTGATTCTCTTGGAGTAGAGCTCCTAAATCAGTGTCTCTGAAATCCAGTGTGCAGACAAGGAAACGCTTGACTACTTCATGTTCTGCAGCTGTTACTGAAGCAAAAGAAGATAACTTCTATTCATATCACGAAAAACCACGTCCATTGCTTTCCTTTTACAAACATATATTTCCTTAAATGGGTGAATTGATCATTAGAGTGACTCATGAAATAGAGCAGAACATAGCTTTTCATATGACATACACCTCAAAGGCTCAACATAACATCCAAGATTGCTGTATATATTTTATTTGTCACAAAACCATCTTGTCTTTTGTTTTCATTCTTGTAGTGTGGTTGCTCCTTGACGGTCAAGCTACCACAAAGCCCTGATATCAAAACATCGAAGGCCCCATGAACAGCAGGTGAAGCCATTTACTCATCATCACACCTTGCCATTTCCTCACATCCCCCACCCCTCCTCCCATTTAATGTCTGCACCGACGAAAATAAACATCTGTACATGGCATATGTTCTGCAACTTCCTTCCTACTTAATATTATTCTGTCATAATAATCTTTCCTTGCACTACACAAGGATGTAAGACTTCAGTCTATGCATGATCTACCAGCTGTGAAGCCTCATTGTTATTCCTGGGTTTTTGAAATTTCCAGCTTGTTTTTAATCTCTTTCCCAAAATTTCACATTAATGTGTCTATAACACAAATTCCTCGATAGTTAAAGCAGCTTATGTCATCCTTTTTTTAAATGTGGTATTAATATAACCTAGCTTCTTTTCCTCGATTACCGAATCTCCATGTAACAATGTTTTGAATAATCATGTTATTAATTTCACAATTTTTGTCACCAGCATATTTTAGGAACTCCAGACTGATATCACTTCATCCAGGTGATTTACCATTCTTTCCCATTCTTGACCTCATACTCACCTCACTTTCTAAAATTTGGATTTCCTTCCCTTCCTATTCCTTTCTGTTCACTATTCCTTCTTCCAGTTATTCTTCTGTATCCTCATTTAATAATTTCCAGAAATATTCTTCCATTCCTTTGGTGTTATCAGTTGAAGACCAGCCTTTGCTTTTGTCTCTTGTTGAAGCCCTTTTAATACTGACAACACTTCTTTCACTCTCACAAACACTAGTTTGCTATTGACATTTTTCTTCTTTTCTTTGTAGACTGTTCTTGCTGCTTTCGGTTTATTATTGGACCACTGACTGAAAATGTTCCTCTTTCCTTTAATTGCCACCTCTGTTTCCTCCAACCACCATTCTGCTGTACAGCTGTGGTCGTTCCCCTATATGCCCAGCACCTCTGTTGCTATAACACTGGTTTTTATGTATTCCTATATTTCCTTTGTACTTCCTTCAAATGATTCTTGCAACATTCTTCCCAGCCTGGCAGCAAAGAGTGTTTGTATACTTTCATCTTGTTGGCTGTCAATACTGAACTGTAGATTCTGAGCTTTCCCAGCACAATTCATTTTAGTGTTGTTAGTATCATTCTTTGCATTCTTCCATGGCCAAAAACTCTTCATTTTTACTAGATAATTGTCTGATACACACTGGGTTCTTCTATATGATCTAATGTATGCTGCCTTGAAACTACTTGCCTGTCAAATGTAATTTATTATACAACAAAGTTCTCTAGTATTCTATTGCAAGTACATTATGAATATCCTTGTGTTTAAAAAAAATGTGATGGTAATTTTCATATCAAACTGTTCACAAATTTCAATCAATCATTCTCCATTGTCACTGTATTCTGTCTCTCCATCTTTTCCCACTATCATACCTGATTATCTCATTCCAGATCTGTTCAAATTCCACATGATAAGCAGTTCCTTCCACCATGGGATTTTTTCTACAGTCCTGCTAAGGATCGTCTAGAAAGTATCTTTCTCCTGGTCTCTTCTCATTTGTGGTTATGTATACTCTAATAATTACAACTTTTTTCGCAAACAGTCTTTTCTGCCATAAAAAGACATTCATTAATAAAGTCTCAATTTGTGACACACTGTTTCCATGCCTTCCTTGTCATGACGGAGACTCCAGCTTTGCCTCTTGCCACTTTGGACATCCCACTGCAAATATATAAATCACTACCTAGTTGTTCTCCTCCTTTGCCTTTCCTCTTGGTCTCAGAGTACGACATCCATTTTGAACCTGTCAATCTCTGTTGCTAATAAATTCAATTTTGTGGAGATATGTCACACATTCCGGCATCCACATGTCATTTTCTTTTTTTCTTCACTTGTTCATCACCCAAGATTCCAGTTTTCCGAGGCATATTATTAGGTTTTTTAGCATTCTAATTTTTTCACTTGTGTGAAGAGCTGGCTCACTGCACAGCCCCCAACCCAGGGGGCCATGTAAATTATTATCAAAGTTTTCTTTCTTTAGTCTTTGATAAGCCAATATCACACTACAAGGCAGCAGACACTAGCGTCAGTCCACCCTGGGTGTTTCCCTGGCATGCCCTATATCTGGTGAGCATTCCCCTATCCACAAACTGAGGGGGGGGGGGGGGGGGGGTTACCCAATGCAGTGGGAGACTAGCAACTCCACACTGGCTTCCATCAAATATGACTGACAACCAAAGGATGTGTTTTATGCTGTCATTGCTAATATTTTCAGGGGCTGTGTCTCACCAGTTTGTTAAAATGCTGTGAAATTTCTATTTAGTAAATGGCATATTGTATATGCGATTACAGGCTTTGTCGGTGAATTTCAGCTATGAAATCGTCACTGGTTATCAGCCGAGCGTCGTCGTCATCTTCTAGTAGCAATGTTTCAATGGATTGCGTATCCATCATCTTCAGGTGAAGATGATGGATACGCAATCCATTGAAACGTTGTAACTAGAAGACGACGATGCTCGGCTGATATCCCGTGAAGATTTCAAGGCATATTGTATGATTCAAAGTTATGTGCAGGGAAGGATAACGAGTTTCGCTCTGCCAGGCATTTCTGAATCACGAAATTACGACGATGTTTATTGCGTGCACGCACTTCGGCAGTGTGCCACAGAACATTCAACAATAATAGCAGGATCAGTACAGATGTTGCCATTGAGGAGGATGCCAGGAAATACTGCAAACAGTATGTAGCCACAAATGCAGTGGTAGGTTGGGGGTTCTTGTAGATGATACATACCGTTTCCAACAATCCTACTTTCTCTTCTTTATTAAAACCTGTGTCTTTGCTCAGGGTCTCAAGTATGCTACTAAATGTTCTGTAGACGGATGGCACTTGTGTCAAAGTGCCCTGCCATGCCCTGATAGCTGCAGTTTTTTCTTCAGGCCACCATGGCACTGGTGTCCTTCGGGAAGAATCTGAAGGAAAGAGATCATTGCCTCCACAGCATGTATTTTTTACTATTCTTTCGATGCCTTTCTTTTGACTGGTTTCAAAAATTGTTCTGGAGATGAAGGCTTGCCAGTTGGCTTTCCAAAGTGACCCGCCTGGTTATGTTCCACTTGCCGATGTGTAGAGAAAGAGTGAATAGCAGGAAAGTGGTTGCTGTCGCAGAGGTCGCCATGGATGGATCACTGAATTCAGAGAGAGATGCTTGAGATGCCAACTAATATCTATAGCTGAGTGTCAGATTTCCAGCTCTGAAATTGATTGCTCTATTACTTGGCACCTGCAACATGTGGTTTGGCTGCCTCACAGAGGCTTGTCCACCCACCAGGAGGGAAGTTGGAGGCAGCTGTTCCATCAGCTTATGATATGGTATAAATCTGTCTGGGGGTAGACAGATATCGTATACTGTTACCTTAAATGACAGGTAGATATGAAGAGCAACAGCTTCTAATGCCGTGGACAGTGGCATCTGCTCATTGAAAATGTCAAATCGAATGAATGTGCAAATTCCTCCAGATGCCCTCTTGGTGCTAATGCAATTTGTACAGTGGGATCTTAATTTTTAATAGCAGAGAGTTTCAGAAAACCATGTTTCACGTAGAGCCATGCCAGCTGCAAAGTAAGTAGCTATAAACCGACAGAGTTCAGCCATGTAGCGATAGTAGCTGTTACAGTTTGATTGAAGAAACATCAGATTTAGATGTAAGAAAGCAGCAAAGGGAAAAGAGGAGTACAAATTAATTTGCTGCCGAGTCACAATCCACCTGAATGTTTGGCCCTCCATCGGTATTCACAGGCTCAATGTCTGGGAAAATGGGTGCCAGATTGACCAGAGCAATTTTTGCACTGAAATTTTTCCTGTCTTGACTTTTTGGACAGAAGAAGACCGTTCTCCTGTATGATCTACAGTCTGTGGCCCTGTTGGCCACTGGTTGATGGTAGGTTGCTGGTGTGTTTCATCTGGGGGGGGGGGGGGGGGCGGCGGCACTTTGTCAGGTATCTTTTTTCCTGATGATGCTGGAGGAGGATGAGGCCTCTCCAGTTGCATTGATGGGGTGATTACCACTGTTACTGTGGGTGGGTGGTTGAACGGGTATTAAAATGTGGTGTGGGCCATGAGTTCTGTTTGAGACCTTTTCATCAAGCTAGGTGTAAACTTTGACACAATGTTTGTAAAGTTTGACACCAGATCGATTGGCTGCAGTTGTTCAAACTTTTTCTAGGCATCTTGATATATTACTGTTGGTCAAGTGTTTTGTATTGCTGGATTTTCTCCTCCCTCTTGAAAACAATGTGTTTGCGAACAAGGGGGATGGTGTTCTTTGTAATTTACACATTTATGGGGTTGTCCTGCCACACACAAAGGTAGCTTTATTAGTACAGTGGGAGAATGTGTGTCACAACATTTGGCATTTGACACATATCATAGGAGGAGGAAAATAGATTGTGCATCATGTAACGTGCCCTCCCCAAATGGGCCGTACTTCCGTGAAATTTAGAAAGGTGGAAGTCCAACCCTAAGAGGAGATCATACACACTTAAGCCAAAAAGGTTGCAAAAGAGCTAAAACTAATGATGTCCTAATAATTATGCTGCCGACAGGTGTTGTTGATATACCTCGATGTGAACAGCTGAAAATGTGTGCCCCGACCGGGACTCAAACCCGGGATCTCCTGCTTACATGGCAGGCACTCTATCCATCTGAGCCACCGAGGACACAGATGAATAGCGCGACTGCAGGGACTTATCCCTTGCACGCTTCCCGTGAGACTCACATTCCCAACTGTCCACAATTTTACATATGTATTGTACAGACGCACAGACGAAGGTCAATGGTTGGGTAGCGAATGTGCACATGTTGCCCAAACTCTTACGGGAACCGCCAAAGCATGCGCGAGTAATGAGTGGGTGGGCAAATGTCTATAAGGTAAGGTACAATACATATGTAGAATTGTGGACAGTTGGGAATGTGAGTCTCACGGGAAGCGTGCAAGGGATATGCCCCAGCAGTCGCGCTATTCATCTGTGTCCTCGGTGGCTCAGATGGATAGAGCGTCTGCCATGTAAGCAGAAGATCCCGGGTTTGAGTCCCGGTCGGGGCACACATTTTCAGCTGTCCACATTGAGGTACATCAACAACACCTGTCGGCAGCTGAGGTTTTCAGTTAGTCATAATCTAGTCCTAATAATTGCCAAGTCAACAACGTAAAAGTTTCACTAGATGTAAGTGCCCTTTTAGTAGACTCTTAAGATCACAGTTCCGTTCCAACTACAAATATTGCGCAAGCCATTACTTTATAAAACTATGTTTTATTCTTTGTATCTTGTCTCTTAAATACTTGTCTGTTGTTACACATAGTTTTCCAAGTTTTGCTACTTGTCTACATCTTTGCCATACTTTTCTGAGGTATCACATATCAGATGATTAAAATGGCTGCCATGTTCTACTGTTTGATTCTTCACCACCATTTTTGTTCTTATGGCATCTCATCCTATAAAAGCCACTGTTTTAGTTGTGTATGTGGATGAAATCACATTGCAGTCTTCAGCTACTTTGGTTGGGAGGTAAATTCCTTTTTGCAGGTCATTTTCTATCTATTGAGATTTTAACACCGTCTTGCAATGTATTTGGGGATAGGTAAGGTTCCTTTAATATGAAAGTAGATTCCACCTTTCTAGTGTATTTTATGATACAAACTTTCACATGTACGATACAATACAGCTGATCACAAACGATGTTTTCATTCAGTATGGGTCTTAACTAACACAAAGATTTCTTTTGAGTTCGCAAAATGTGTGCATAACATATACTAATGAAGGTTCATCTTATCATTTATTTTGAAACAAAGAACATAATTAGAAACACAAAACTGAGAGAATTATTTGCTTAACACCATCGAAATGGAAATGAAGTCCCATGCTTCTTGACAGAGCGTAGGGGAAAGATGCAGGAAACCCATACCGTCGTACTAGGCAAGGTCCTAATGGAGGTGGTTTGCCGTTGCCTTCCTCCGACTGGAATGGGGATGGATGATGAAGACAACACAGCAACACCGAGTCATCTCAGGGCAGGTGAAACACTGACTCCGCCGGGAGTCTAACCCAGGACCCCGTGCTCGGGTTGGTTGGTTAAAAAGAGGGAGGGAGGGACCAAACTGCTATGTCATCGGTCCCTCGTTCCAATTAAAATAATTCCACAAGGGTGGGAGTAAAATAATCGAGGCATACAAAACACAGCTGAAGGAAAAGAGAAAACCACAAGAATGACAGAAGGGCAACAAACACTAAAATGGACAAAAGCGGACAAGAAAACCACAGAGAGTTGCAAGAAACATGTAGAAGAAATCAAGACAAGAGAGCAGATTACCATGGCTGGCTAACAATGAGAATAAAAAGGAGAAGCCAACCAGTCTGCAACACATTAAAACCTAAAAGCACAGGGTGGAGGACACAGAGGGACAAAGGACATGCGCTAAAACTTAGATCAAATGATAAAACCCACCCTCACGAATAAAACGTAAAACTAAGGTTGCTGTTGACTCCGTCACCCAACATCAAAGGTAGGGTGCTGGGAAAGTTAAAAGTCCACCACAGATCAGCTAAAAGTGGGCAGTCCAGCAAGAAGTGGACAACCATGATTTGTGAGTCACAGCAACACTGAGGTGGGTACTCGTGACGGAGGAGGTAAACATGCGTTAGTCACGTATGGCCAATATGAAGCTGGCAGAGGACAACTGATTCCCTGCGAGAGGATCACATGGAAGACTTCCACACATTCGTAGTCTCCTTAATGACACGCAGTTTGTTGCGCGTACTGTTATGGCATTCTGTCTCCCAAAGCCGAAAATCCCTACAGTGTAAGACAGAATGCAGGTCTGTTTCGGAGATGCCCATCTCAAGAGCGGTTTCTGCGTGGCCCGTTTGGCCAACTTGTCACCAATTTCGTTGCCTGGAATTTGGATGTGTACTGGGGTCCACACAAACACCACTGAACAATGGGACCATTCCAGGGCATAGATGGACTCCTGAATGGATGCTACCAAAGGATGGCGTGGGTAGCACTGGTCGATAGCTTATACGCTGCTCAAGGAGTCAGCACACGGTAGAAATGACTCGCCAGGGCACGATCGGATATGCACAAGAGCACAAGATATGGCCACCAGCTTTGCAGTGAAAACACTGCAGCCATCTGGCAAGGAGTGCTGTTCAATATGTCCTCAATGAACATAAGCAAAGCCTACATGACCATCAGCCATTGAGCCGCCAGTGTAAACCACTTCATGGCCCTGGTACATGTTGAGAATCTAGAGATGTGATAGTGGAGAGCCACTGGGTTAACGGAGTCATTAGGGCCATGCAAAAGGTCCAGAAGAATCTGCATCCTAGGTGTACACCATGGAGATGTACATGAATGGACCTCGAGGAGAGGTGGTAATGGGAAAGACTCCAGCTCAGAAAGAAGGGACTGGACGCAAACTACAATTGTAAGCCCTGACTTGGGCTGCTGATGCGGGAGATGAACCACTGCTGTTGGGAAAAGGAGATGGTAATTCGGATGTGCAGGAGAATTACGAACATGTGCAACGTAACTGATGAGCAGTTGTGCACACCTAACCCTCAATGAAGGGACACTAGCCTCCACCAGGACACTGGTCACTGGACTCGTTCTAAAACCTCCCGTCGCTAGGCAAACGCCGCAGTGGTGCACTGGGACGAGTAAACACAATGCCGAGGGCACCGCCGAACTGTAAACCGGACTCCCACAGGCAAGGCGGGATTAAACAAGGGCTCCGTAGAGCTGCAGCAGTGTAGAGCGATCTGCACCCTAGTTGGTATTGCTCAGGCAGCGGAGGGTACTGAGGTGCTGCCAGCGCTTCCACTTAAGCTGACGAAAGTGAGGCAGCCAAGACAACTGGGTATCAAAAACCAGTCCTAAGAATCGATATGTCTCCACTATAGTGATTGGATCGTCATTAAGTTAAAGTTCACGTTCCGGATGAACGGTACGACGCTGACAGAAATGCATGACACATTACTTCCCAGCTGAAAAATGGAAGCCATGGATTAGAGCCCAGACTGCACCTTGTGAATGACCCCTTGTAGGCGCCACTCAGCAACACCAGTGCTGGAGGAGCAGTACGAAATGCAGAAGTCATCCGCATACAAAGAAGGTGAGACCGATGGCCCTACAGATGCTGCTAGACTGTTAATAGCCACTAAAAATAGAGACACTCAATATGGAGCTGTGTGGAGCACCATTCTCCAGAATATGGGAGGAACTATGGGAGGCACCGACTTTGACGTGGAAAGTACGGAGCGACATGAAGTTTTGGATAAAAGTCGGGAGCGGGCCCCGGAGACCCCACTCATACAATGTGGCAAGGATATGGTAGGTCGTGTTTGTATGCTTTACGTAAGTCAAAAAAAGACGGCAACCAGATGTTGGCATCTGGAAAAGGCTGTTCGGACTCAAGGGACACAAGATTATCAGTGGTAGAGTGACCCTGGTGGAAGCCGCCCTAACATGGAGCCAGCAGGCCACATGACTCCAGGACCCAACCCAACCGCCGACACACGATACGTTCCAGCAGCTTACAAAGAATGTTGGTGAAGCTGGTAGGCCAGTAGCTATACACATCAAGCGGGTTTTGACTGGGTTTTAGCACTGGAATGAGGATGCTCTCCCGCCATTGCGATGGAAAGATGCCATTGCGCCAGATCCGGCTGAATATGACTAGGAAATGTCATTTATAGTCAGATGAGAGATGTTTAAACATCCGACTGTGGATCCGATACGGCCCAGGAGCTGTGTCGGGGCAATGTGCCAAGACACTGAGGAGCTCCCACACTGTAAATGGGGCTTTATAAGATTCACTGTGGCCGGTAGTGAACGAGAGGACTTTCCTTTCTATCTGCTGTTTGAGGGTGCAAAAGGCTGGGGGTAGTTGTCCGATGCAGAGGCTTGAGCAAAGTGCTTGGCAATTGCATTTGCATCGGTAGATAAGACACCACTGATGTTAATTCCAGGGACACCTGTTGGGGGTCTGGTACCCAAAAAGACGTCTTATCTTTGTCCAGACTTGGGAAGGTGATGTATGGTACCCAATGTTCAACATGTACCTCCCCGACACTCCTGTTTCTGTCTATTTATAAGCTGGTGAACGACGGGCAGGGAGTAGCTTAAAGGCTATTAGGTGCTCTGGGGAAGTGTGACACTTGTCGCTGCAGAGTTCGCCAACACCCTTTAATTGCCTCATCGACTTCTGGTGACCACCAAGGGAATGTCTTATCGGGGGCACTCTAAGGAATGAGGGATCACATTTTCTGCTGCAGAAATGATCGTTGTAGTCACCTTCTCAATGACAACATCTATGGCACCATGTGGGGGAGATTCAGCAGTGACAGCAGATGTGAAGGCTTCCCAGTCTGCCTTGTTTAAAACCCATCTGGGTAGGCGTACTTGGGGATGTCGCTAGGTGAGTGACAGGAAGATGGGAAGTGGTCACTACCACACAGGTCGTCATGTGCTTTCCAATGGATAAATGGGAGAAGACCAGGACTGCAAACCGAGAGATCAATGGCCAAATATGTGAAATGTGTGGGGGCACATGTATTTATAGGGCAGAGGTCGAGTCGTGACAGTAAAGCATGGCCCCACCTCACTAAGGAGTCATGGGCGTTAACGTCTACCAAAAGTAGGAAAGGTTTAGGGAGTTGATCAATCAGTGCAGCTACTACATTCAGGGGTACTGCACCATCTGGAGGAAGATATACATTGCAGACAGTTATTTCCTGTGTTGTCCTTATCCTGACAGCTACAGCTTCAAGATGGGTTTGAAGGGGCACAGGTTCACCACATACTGAGTTCAGGACATTGACGCAAATTCCACCTGACACTCTATTATAGCCACGACGGTTCCTATAATATCCCTTACAGCCATGGAGGGCAGGGGTCTGCATTGCCAGGAACCAGGTTTCCTGGAGGGCAATGCAGAAAGCAGGTGCAAAGCTTAACAGTTACCGTAGCTTAGCCAGGTGGTGAAAAAAACCACCGCAATTCCACTGGAGGATTACGTGATCGTGAAACTGGGAAGGCATGAAAACACTCAATGAGGCAGTCTATGCCTCTGTCACCTGCTGGTGCCACTGGATTGCCTTGGTTCTTGGGGGTCGTTTTCTTTTTAGGTTTCTCTCACTGCTCCTTAGGTTCATCCAGCTGGCAGGGCTTCACGGTCCTCCTCAATCCTTGAGACATAATCAGTGAAGCCCTACAACCAGCTACCTGTGGTTGCTTCAGCCACTGGCGGGTGTCAGCTTTGCCACTGGTAGGAACTTGGGAAGGGAGTGACCCAAGGGATCCCTTCATCATGAGAGGAGTTGAAGAAGACTTATACTCCTCTGGCTGAGAAGTGGGGACTGACATCCCTGATGGTTGGGACGGTGTTGCTCCTGAAGTAGGTTGTGTAGGAGCAACAGGGAGGGAAGTGCCCCCACTATCAAGGGGGCAGGTGGAGTCTGACCCTTCTAAGAGCCAACTGTCTGCAGTGGAAGGTTGTCATCATTTAGACAGGATGTAACCTCTCATATTTTCTCTTAGCCTCAGTGTAGGTCAGTTGGTTCATGGTCTTGTGTTCCATTATTTTTCTTTGTTTCTGGAAAACCCTGCAATCTGGCAAGCAAGGCGAATGGCATTATCCGCAGTTGACACAGATGGGAGGCAGGGTACATGTGATACTGAGATGTGAAGGACGTCCGGAATCCCGATAGGTGACACTGGAAGTACAGTGGGAAAATGTATGGCTGAACTTCCAGCACTGCATCGGGGTAGAGATATATGGCTTTACATCACTGTGGTAGACCATCAACTTGACCTTCTTGGGTAACATGTCACCCTCGTAGGCCAAGATGAAGGCACCGGTGGCAACTTGAGTATACATTGGACCCCGGTGGACCCGCTGGATGAAATTGACACTTTGCCACTCTAAATTGTAAATTGGTGCGTAGCTCATTGTCAGACTGCAAAAGAAGGTCCCTGTGAAATATGATACTCCGGACCATATTTACACTCTTACGGGGTGTGATGGAAACAGAAACATCCCCCAGCTTGTCACAGGTGAGTAGTGCCCATGACTGGGCAGAAGATGCTGTTTTGATCAATACCAACCCTGACCACATTTTGGACAAGCCCTCCACCTTCCCAAACTTGTCCTCTAAATGCTACACAAAGAACTGAGATTTCATTGACAAGAAGATTCCCCATCAACTCTCATACAGACGAGGTACCAGGGTGAATAAGCTATGCTGCTATCTTTAGCCCGGCGTTCCTCCCATGGTGTGGCCAGTGGAGGCGGAGGGGGTGGGGGTGGGGTCGATTTGGGGTCATATCTCTTAGCACTAAAGTTAGACCTTGACCACTTAGAGATTGCTGGTGTTTGACTAACAGCAAGAGATGACATACTACACTTCATGGCATATCGTCCATCCTGATGCCACCCACTCCGACCAGGGGCCCTCTCCACGAGCGCCACCCACCCACAGTAAATGCCACCTAGCAGGATGGCCATTGCTGGGAGTCCTGATGCTCCAGGGTGATGTGCATATACTCCTTGGCATACATGGGGAGTTAACAGCACAGGCATCAGCAAAGTGATCCCTGTGTGGTCAGAGCACTACAACCAACAGGGCACATGGCATCCCTATCACAACAGACTGGCTACAATGCTGGATATCAGGCGCAAATGAGCTAAGAAATCCATTAGCGTTGACAGCGCAGGAAGCGATACTGCACAGAGGATGGAGGAAAACACACCCAGGAGGATGACTTCGCCCAACAGCTGGAGAATGAGCGGACGTGCAGATCCACGTTGATGAAGGATGCGAGAGGTCTCAGCGCATGATGGACACTATGCACCATGTAAGGTGCCCTTACCCAATTGGCTCGCTCTTCGGGAAAATTTTGAAAAATGGAAGTATTAAGTTCTTAAAGAATGACAAAAATTTCTGAAATTTTAAGTACTATATTTGAAATTTATTATTCAGGATTTAGATATCCAGGTCATTCCATGTCAATTCAACCAATTTGAGAAAATGTTCCAGCTGATAGTCTCAGATTTGGCTGAAATTTAGCACACCGATGCTACCAAGTGTGGAACACTCATGTACAAAATTTTAAGTTCCTCTGCCAATTAATTCCAGAATTATGGCTTGTGAAAGAAGGTGGCGTGACGCAGAAATTGCAACCCGTATCTGGCAATCAATCTTCAGACCCAATTTCAGGTCTTAATAACTTTGGAACTATTCCGCACAGTCCTGAATCAAAACACCAACATATTACTGAGGGAAAATAAAAAAAATCCAAAATGTGATTTTAAAAAATGTAATATGTTAAAAGGTACATATTTAAGGTGCCCTCTATGCCAAATATAATTCACTCAAAAAGGGTATAAATTTTTTTGTGGTTAGCTTAATGTGGCCTAAACACACACAGAACTCATTTTGCCCATATCAGTCATACAAACAAAGTTACATGCACACGAAAATACAAAAATTTGAAAAATTACCTGAAAAACATGGATTTTCTAAGTGTGGTAGCACAAAAGGAACAAGTGATATCCAAGCCAAATTTCAAACACTGCATAAGTAGACCATAATATAATATGTGGCCAAATTTCAACTTGTTATTGCAAGGCGTTTGTGTACAATAAAAGTTGACAGATGTATTTGGTTACGTTTCTTTTAACACGATTTAGCAAGTAATAGTGATGATGCAAACAGCTTGTTTCAGATAAAGCTGCAGCAATTGTTGGGAGCCATTAAGCAACGGAAAGTTAAACAATGGTAGTTTTCAGGGACAGAATGAGTCATTGTTAGGCAGGAACAACAAAGGAAACAAGCAACAATTACAGGTTACTCATTTTTTTAAGATTCTACTTCAGACTGGTCAGTACTGTTGTGGAAAGTCAGTATGGAGGCAGAAGAGTGTACTAGTGGTGCTTTTGTTCAAACAAGTTGCAGTATTGGTAGAGCACAAGCATCTGAATGTCATAAAACAACATATGGAACAAAATATGGCATTCGATTTGTACTGTATGAATCTGACAAAGATTTGTTGCTATGGAGATTCGGGATACACCCTGTGGGCACAAGAAGTACAGTTCCAGGAAACTTTAGTGTTTGTTATCATCATATGAAAGTGTTTCTGGATAAGTATTTTTCCTACAAAGAAGTTGTTTTGATCCATTTCGGATTCATAAGAAGACAGTGAAGTGTAGCCTCAGAGAAATTGATATAAAATCAGTATTGAAAGTGAATCAGTGCATGGGACTTAACATGAAACCAGGACAAAAGTTATGTTCCAGGTGTGTGACACTGCTAAAAAATGAAGAATATTCTGATAATTTACATAACAGTGACGAAGAGTATCAGCCACCTACAACCACAGCGGATGAGCAATTAAATACTTCAGTGACCGCTCTTGGTTTGTCTCCCATGAAGAGACACAAAGTTGGGGAAAGAGACAGGCCCAGCTATGGTAGAAGAAAACTACAAGAAGCTCAAATGGAATTAAAACACAAAATATCTGACACACTAATGGTGGAAGAGGAAGAACTATCTGCTCCAAAGGAACAGAAATCGTATCAGAAATGTTCTGACTTGGACAAAATTGTGCATGATTTGAAAGAAAAATGTGCCATACCCACACGCCAAAAAAAGTAACAATTCTTACCCTTGCACCTTCCAGCTGGTCTACTGACTACACTGCAAAGGAATTCAATGTTTCTACATACAGGGTTATTACAAATGATTGAAGCGATTTCAGAGCTCTACAATAACTTTATTATTTGAGATATTTTCAACATGCTTTGCACACACGTACAAAAACTCAAAAAGTTTTTTTAGGCATTCGCAAATGTTCGATATGTTCCCCTTTAGTGATTCGGCAGACATCAAGCCGATAATCAAGTTCCTCCCACACCTGGCGCAGCATGTCCCCATCAATGAGTTCGAAAGCATTGTTGATGCGAGCTCGCAGTTATGGCACGTTTCTTGGTAGAGGAGGTTTAAACACTAAATCTTTCACATAACCCCACAGAAAGAAATCGCATGGGGTTAAGTCGGGAGAGCGTGGAGGCCATGACATGAATTGCTGATCATGATCTCCACCACGACCGATCCATCGGTTTTCCAATCTCCTGTTTAAGAAATGCCGAATATCATGATGGAAGTGCGGTGGAGCACCATTCTGTTGAAAGATGAAGTCGGCGCTGTCGGTCTCCAGTTGTGGCATGAGCCAATTTTCCGCGGGCTACGCGTGAAACTTGCCCGCACGCGTTCAACCGTTTCTTCGCTCACTGCAGGCCGACCCGTTGATTTCCCCTTACAGAGGCATCCAGAAGCTTGAAACTGCGCATACCTTCGCCGAATGGAGTTAGCAGTTGGTGGATCTTTGTTGAACTTCGTCCTGAAGTGTCGTTGCACTGTTATGACTGACTGATGCGAGTGCATTTCAAGCACGACATACGCTTTCTCGGCTCCTGCCGCCATTTTGTCTCACTGCGCTCTCGAGCGCTCTGACGGTAGAAACCTGAAGTGCGGCTTCAGCCGAACAAAGCTTTATGAGTTTTTCTACGTATCTGTAGTGTGACGTGACCATATGTCAATGAATGGAGCTACAGTGAATTTATGAAATCGCTTCAATCATTTGTAATAGCCCTGTATATGGTAAAGCAAGCTAGGAAAATAAAAGCAACCCATGGAGTGCTTCCACAACTTCAGCAGGCTCAGGGTAAGCAATTGAGTTCAGAAATAAAGGTGCTAGTGTCGGAGTTTTATGAAAATAATGACTACAGCTGAATAATGCCTGGAAAAAAAGACCAGAAAAAAAAGGCAGTGAAAATGGGAAATGTACGTGTACAGATGCAAAAATGACTGTTGCAATGCAACATATCAGAACTATAAGTAGAATTCAAGGAAAGGTATCCCAATATCGAAGTAGGTTTATCATCATTTTTCAATCTTCGGCCAACATGGGTTGTGCCTGTAAGTGCAAGGGGCACACACAATGTTTGCATATGTGAGACCCATCAAAATGCTAAGCTTATGTTTGCTGCGATAAAGGATTCTGGTCTGGATTACAAAGGTGCAATGAAGCTGCTAATGTGTGACAGCAGTTCCTACCAGTGCATGATACACAGGTGTGAAAAGTGTCCTGGTAAGGCAAATCTTGCAGAACACATGAATAACAAACTGTATGGTGAATTCCCTTATGGATGACTATGAACATGTTTCTTATAAACAATGGACACACATGGATCGCACAAGTCTTGAAACAAAGCAAAGTACAGTGGAAGATTTTGTTGACATGTTTTGTCAAAAAACGGACAAACTGATCACACACAGCTTCACAGCAACACCACAATCGGCTTATCTCCAGTTCTATAAGGATAATTTGAAACAAGATGAAATTATAGTAATACTAGGTTGGTTGGTTGTTTGAGGTTTAAGGGACCAAACAGCAAGGTCATCAGCCCCTTGTTTCAGATAGGCTCCATTCCGCTAATGGGACATCTCAGTAAAGTCAGAAAAATAAAACGGAAAAAGGTAAAAACGTAAAAGGGCAGTCATGTTGTCATTGGTAAAAAACAAAATGAGGGAAGTCGGCAAGAGAACGAACCCAACACTATGCTGAAGCAGCATAGGCAAGACCACCTGTGACGTAAAAGGTACAACTGCTAGAATGTAGAAAGTACGTATGGGAATAGAAAGACTAACCAAGCCTTAAAAAAAAGGGTAAAAACAGAGTAAAAGGGGAAGAAAAGAGGATTTCGGTCCGGGAGGGGAATCGGGAATCTCCGAACACTGCTTACAGTGGGAGACACCCAAACACTCACCGCCCTGCCCCAACACCAGAGAGAGATTAAAAACCTTAAAACTGAGAATAAAAACCACTTTCCCGGAGGAAACGGAGAACCAGAAAGACCATCCGGGAATCGTCAGCCAGCATCAAAGGTAAAGTGCGGGGGAGTCTGTACTTAGCACGCAGAGCCAAAAGAAGGGGGCATTCAACCAAAATGTGGGCTACTGACTGGAAGGCTCCACAACCACAGTGGGGGTGGCTCATCACGCAAAAGAAAACCATGGGTCAGCCTGGTATGGCCAATGCGGAGAAGACACAGTGTGGTCGAGTCCTTTTGGGAGAGGCGAAAGGAAGAACTCCACGGGCCTGGTGTCACCTTAATTGCACGAAGTTTATTAGACAGGGGAGTAGCCTCCCAAGAATTGGCCCATGACTGTGCAAAACGGGATTTGATGTGAAGCCGTAAATCCGCTGCAGGAGGGGTTACAGAAAACGGGGGGTAAGTAACTGCTCCCCCAGCCAAACGATCAGCGAGCGCATTACCCGGGATACCCACATGGCCAGGGACCCAAAGGAAGTCAATGGAACAAGCAGCACGGTGAATATCAGCGAGATGGTCATGGATGGCAGAGACCAAGGGATGGCGCGAAAAACACCGGTCAATAGCAAGAAGGCCACTCATCAAGTCCGTACATAACAAAACGCGGTTGTGTTGGGACTGTTTAATAAAGGTAAGGGCCTGGGAAATTGCCATCAATTCCGCAGTAAACACCCCACATGTAGGTGGCAGCAGATGACTTTCCATTCCAACAGAGGACGTTAAGGCATACCCAACATGATCAGCAGATTTAGAGCCATCAGTGTAAAAAACAACAGCATCCCGAAACTCCCATAAAATTTGGCAGAAAAAGGAACGGAACACCACCGGGGGAATGGAATCTTTCGGACCTCGGTGGAGATCCATCCGAATTCGAGGCCGAGGAACTAACCAAGGAGGGGTAGAGGGGAGGGAGCGAGGAAGACAGGACAAAGAAGGAAGCTGAAAATCACGGCAAAGAGACGCAAGGCGCAGCCCAACCGGTAAACCCGTCCGAGGGCGGGAGTCGGGTGGGTGACGTCCATGGTCTGGGAACAGGATAGAATAGGAAGGATGAGTGGGAGAGGAACGGATAGTGACTGCATAAGACACCAGAAGCTGGGACCGTCGAACAGAAAGGGGGGGGGGGATCCCAGCTTCAACCAGGAGACTATCAACAGGGCTAGTAGGGAAGGCACCGGTGGCCAAACGGATACCACGATGGTGGACTGGATCCAGCACGTGCAGTGTGGAAGGAGCAGCTGAACCATAAACTTGACAACCATAGTCCAAGCGAGACAGAACTAGAGCACGATAAAGACGGAGGAGGAGTGAACGGTCCGCACCCCAAGAGGAGTGGGCAAGGAAGCGAAGGACATTGAGTTTACGGAAACATCCTACCTTCAGGAGTCTGATATGGGGCAGCCAAGTGAGCTTGTTGTCGAAAAGAAGACCCAAGAAACGAAACTGTGGGACCACAGGCAATCTTTGTGCAGCGAGATAGACCTCTGGATCAGGGTGGATCGTAGTACGGCGACAGAAGTGGACCACTCGCGATTTTAAAGGAGAGAATTGAAACCCGTGTGAGAGGGTCCATGCAGAGGCACGCCGTATAGCTACCTGGAGCTGCCATTCTGCAGATGCCATCGAGGAGGAACTAACCCAAATGCAGAAATCATCCACATATAGGGCAGGGGCGACCAAGGGACCGACAGAGGCCACAAGTCCATCGATAGCAATGAGGAAAAGAAGGACACTCAAAACAGAACCCTGTGGGATGCCCGTCTCCTGGGTCTGTGGAGAACTAAAAGCAGTACCAACTCGGACTCTGAATGACCGATGGATCAGGAACTGGCGGATAAAAATCGGGAGTGGGCCCCGAAGACCCCACTGATGAAGGGTAAGTAAGATGTGATGGCGCCACGCCGTGTCATAAGCCTTGCGAAGGTCGAAAAACACTGCAACCAAATGGCGGCGCTGGGAAAAAGCCTGCTGGACTGCAGATTCCACTGCTTCTCCACTGAGAAGGGAAGTCACCCTGGAGCCAGATACGGTTAAACACCCGAAGAAGATGTTGCCGTTGTGGAGCACTGAGATGTTGAAGCAGTTGGTTATGAATGGAATCCGGGCCAGGGGACATATTATGAGAAGAAGATAGAGCAGAAAGAAATTCTCATTCAGTAAAAGGTTCGTTGTAAGATTCTGACTCACAAGGGGTGAAACATAAGGTGGAAGCTTCAGCCCGCTGTTTTTGATAAAGGAAAGCAGCTGGATAGGAGGCTGACGCTGATGCCACTGCAAAATGGGCCGCTAGATGTTCTGCAAGAACTAATGGGTCCGTACAAATTCCATCTGGGAGGTGAAGGCCTGCGAGGGTGGACTGCCGATGGCAACCTTGGAGAGAGCGAAGTGTAGCCCATAGCCGTGACAGAGGGACAGTAGAACCAAGGGAAGAAACGAATCGTTCACAACATATCCGCTTGCTCTGTTTGATTAAATAACGGGCTTTAGCGCGAAAGCGTTTAAAGGTAGTAAGGCTGGCTATAGATGGGTGCCTCTTAAAGTGTTGCAAAGCTCGACAGCGATCACGGATGGCAATGGCAATGGCCGTACTCCACCATGGGACTTGCCGGCGACAAAATGGTCCAGATGAGCGCGGGACAGCAAGGCTAGCAGCGCGAACAATCGCGTCAGACATATCACGTAGGACGTCATCAATACAACGCGACAAAGAGGGAGAAAACGCGACCTGTGCAGTGTATAGAGGCCAATCAGCGCGTTGGAAAGACCAACGAGGCAACCTGTCCATCGGGGAGCGGGAAGGGAGCGTGATAATCAACGGGAAATGGTCACTATCACAAAGGTGTGGCGACCAGTGTAATGAAGGGAGGAGAGAGGGAGAAGAAAGAGAAAGATCAATGGCAGAAAAGGTACCATGACCGGCACTGAAATGAGTAGGGGAGCCATCATTAAGAAGGCACAGGTCGTGGTCTGCAATAAATTGGTCTATAAGAAGACCTCGTCTAGATGGAAAGGCACTGCCCCACAAAGGATGATGAGCATTAAAATCCCCAAGGAGGAGGAAGGGAGGAGGAAGTTGCTGAAGAAGGGCGGTTAAGGTAGCAGGTGTAAGAGTCCTGTCAGGAGGGAGATAAAGATTGCAAACTGTGATTGCAGAGTCGAAGTGGACCCTAACAGCAACCGCTTCCAATGTAGTTTGAAGAGGAATCCACGTGCTAGCAATGTCTGTACGGACCAATGTACAAACGCCACCAGAAGCCCGCAGGGGTCTGACCCGATTTCGACAGAAAACACGGAACCCACGGAGGGTCAGTGAGTGAGCATCAGTAAAATGAGATTCCTGGAGAACCACACAAGCTGCAAAGTAGGACGAAAGAAGAGATTTCAATTCCGGAAGGTGACGATAGTATCCATTACAATTCCATTGGAGAACCACAGAACGATGGTTTAAATGGGGGCTGAACACTTTAAATCCAGTCATACCGCCGGGTCCCCACCCGTCACCGACAAGGAGGGGGGCGACATCCATGAACGACAGGTCAGAATCCGGTTGTGAAGTCGGGGAAGGGACCTCCGGTGACACCAGAGGCTCTTTGTCCCGGGACTTATATTTCTTCTTCCGTTCAGGCTGAGATCGAGGAGGGCTGTGTGGCATGAAGGAGCCAGCTGCAGCAAGATCAGAAACAGAAAGAGACCGGGCGACCTGGGGGCCGACAGACCGCGGCTCTCGCGGTCGTCGCGCGGCAGCAGACCTTTGGCCTGGAAGGTGCATCCCGCAGACGCCGAAGGAGTGGGACACTTCTCCGGCTGGGGAGGGGGAGCAGTGCCCATAGGAGAAGGTGTGGGAGCCGCAGGGGAGGGGGGAGGAGAGGGGTCCGGGATGGGGGTAAGGAAGGGGGAGGAAGGGGTGAAGATGTAACCAAGGCATAACTAGATGTCATGGACACAGGGTGGAGTCGTGCATATTTCTTACGGGCCTCTGTGTAGGTTAAACGATCGAGGGACTTATACTCCTGTATCTTTTTTTCCTTCTTATATACTGGGCAATCTGGTGAACGTGGAGAATGACTACCATGACAATTTACACAGACAGGAGGGGGAACACAGGGACTCCCCTCATGGAGTGGACGTCCACAGTCACCACAGAGAGGGGTCTGTGAACAGCGGGAAGACGTGTCCAAAACGCAAGCACTTAAAACACCTCATAGGAGGTGGGCTGTACGGCTTCACATCACAGTGATAGACCATAATCTTAACTTTCTCAGGGAGGGTATCCCCTTCAAAGGCCAGGATAAAGGCACCAGTATCAATACGATTGTCTTTAGGACCCTTCTGAACACGCCGAACAAAGTGAACACCCCGCCGTCCGAGATTGTCCCGAAGTTCCTCATCAGTTTGAAGGATGAGGTCCCTGTGAAAAATCACACCTTGTACCATATTTAGAGACTGGTGGGGGGTAATGGACACAGGTATTGTGCCAAGATGGGTACAGGCACCAAGGGCCGCAGATTGGGCAGCTGAAGCAGTTTTTATCAGCAACGAACCCGACCGCATCTTGCTCAGGGAGTCCACTTCGCCAAACTTGTCTTCAATGTGTTCCACAAAGAATAAAGGTTTGGTATTGGTGAAAGTATCTCCATTAGTCCTGGTGCAAACTAGATAACGGGGGAAAGGTTTTGCCCCTAGCCGACGGGCCTGACCCTCTTCCCAGGGGGTAGCAATGGAAGGGAAGGCCGAAGGGGCAAGAGAAGCAGCACTTGAGGAATCAGTTCCACGCAGAGAGATGGCCGCAGAAGAACGGCCAGAGTGCTGGACCCGTATGCGTTTCATTTGCATAGCGTCCGCCCTGATACTACCCACTCCGATCAGGGGCTCTCCTCACGGGCGCCACCCACCCACAACAAGGGCCGTCTGGCATGGCGGCCATTGCCGGGAGTTCCGATGCTCCAGGATGATGAGCAACCACTCCAAGGCATGTATGAGGAGGTCACAGCTCAGGTATCAGAAGTGTGATCCCTGTGTGTTCAGGGGGCTCAACCAAAAGGGTACATAGCGACCCCACCACACGGGCTGGCTACCGTGCTGGCTATGCACCCTAGTATCAGACAACGACGTGAAATAAAAGGTGGAATGTACTACGAGGGCGCACGTCGGAGACACTAGGTAAGGTGCTCTTCCCCAAATGGCTCACACTACGGAGGAGAAATTTTGTAATGGAGGTCAAACCCCAGAGGGGGACCAAGGAATGCCAAAAGGAGGAGATGATTATGCAACAAAGCCGAATTGGAAAACCAACAGAACCAGGAGGATAGCGGGGCCAACATAAGCAAGGACACCAAGAGAGGGAGAGGAGAGGGCGAGGGGAAGGGAGCAAGGAGGGGAAAGGAGGGGAAGGGAAAGGAAATGCAGCCCTGGAGAGAAAGAAGGCTGCAATGGCTCGGGGCCCCGTGCTCGCCACGCACGTATCCACAAAAAGAGTTGTGGACTCCCTGGGGGGGTATAGTAATACTAGATTTTTCTGAAAATTATGCATTTATAGTTCAAGATGCCATCCAAGGATATCATTGGGACAACTGTCAAGCAACTCTCCAGCCATTTGCGATTTACTATAGAGGTGAATCAGGTGATGTGTCTGTCATGAACCTGTGCGTTTTTAGTGACTGTTTAATTCATGATGCCATTGCAGTTAATTTCCACATTCACACTGTCATGGCATATGTTAAAAACAAGCTGCATCAAATACATTTTGCGAAATACTTCAGTGATGGGGCAGGCAGCTAGTCAGTACAAAAACTGTAAAAATCTCCAAAATTTATTCACGCATTACCATGATTTTCAGATTCATGCAGAATGGAATTTTTTCGCAACAAGTCATGGTAAAAATGTATGTGATGGTATTGGTGCAACCATTAAGCACATGACATCACAAGCTGGTCTGCAGCACCCTACACAAGGTCACATTCTAACACCTCTTCAATTATTTACCTGGGTACAGAAAAATATCTCTGGCATACAATCATTCTATGTTTCGAAAGATGAGGTGAAATCAGTCGAAGAGTTGCTAAAAAGCAGACTAGAACACGTTAAAACGGTTGCAGGCACAAGGAGCCATCATCACTTCTCTCCAGTAGACTCTGACAATGTGCAGATGAGCAGACTGTCTGGTTATAACTATAGGTTCATGCACAACATGTGTCTTCACAGTGTGTCTGACCCAGGATTCAGAAGCAAAAGCAGCAACATACAACCATGATGCTATGTTATTGCTGTGTATGATGACAAATGGTACTTAGGATGTGTTGCAGAGTGCTGTGAAGCAGAAGGTGATGTATTTGTGAATTTCATAGCACCAGCAGGACCAGCAAGATCATTTCACTGGCCACATTTGGCGGACAGGTGTTGGATTCCTTTGTAGAACATATTCTTATGACAGTTCCAGTTCCTACCACAGTGGCAGGAAGGCAGTACAATTTGCCACTCAATGTACGGAGTACAGTAGCTATAGTGGGGGAGAACTTCTGTTTGAAGCACAATCGACTGGTTTTTAGCAGTTAAGGTGCAGTAAACATTAATGATAAGTTGTGTTAATCTGTCTAAATGTTGTTGCTTAGTGATTAAACAGTTGTGGGAGAGGATAAGAAGGGGCAGAACAGTTTATGATACGTTTTTACAAAACTGTGTTGTGGAACAATGGCCACATCACCAAATACATCTGTCAACTTCCATTGTACACAAATGTCTTGCAATAACATGCTGAAATTTTGAGATATATATCAGTATGGTCTACTAATGCAGTGTGTGAAATTTGGCTTGGATACCACTTGTCCCCTTTGTGCTACCACACTTCGAAAATCCATGTTTTTCAGGTAATTTTTCAAATTTTTGTATTTTCGTGTGCATGTAACTCAGTTTTTGTGACTGATATGGGCATGAGTTCTGTGTGTGTTTAGGCCACATTAAGCTTACCACAGAAAATTTTTTCCCCTTTTGAGGGAATTACATTTGGCATAGAGGGCACCTACAATATATACCTTTTAACATATTACATTTTTTTAACCACATTTTGAAATTTTTTATTTTCCCTCAGAAATATGTTGTTGGTGTTTTGACTCATGGAGTGTGTTCTCTAAATGGATGTTACTGGGTTGTAAAAATTTCACTGGACTGTGTGGAATAGTTCCAAAGTTATTAAGACCTGAAGTTGGGTCTGAAGATAGACTGCCAGATGCGGGTTGCAATTTCCGGGTCACACCACCTTCTTTCACAAATCATAATTCTGGAACCAATTGGCAGGAGAAACTAAATTAGTGTACTGAATTTCAGTCAAATGTGAGAGACTATGAGCTGGAGCCCCTGGTTGAACTGACATGGAATGACCCATCTGTTACTTGTTTGAAAGAATGTACGTATTGGGTTGGAGCTTAAGTTCATAGCGGTTTTCCGTGAGTTTAATGAACACAATAGACAACAAAGAGTTTTGTCATCAATAATATATTCTCCTTCACTATTTGTAACAGTTTCCCAATGCTGGGGTAACTTTTTGATTCTGTGACTGTAGAAATCACATGGTTTTGAGGCGAAGAACTCTTCGAGCCATGTTCGGAGCGCATTTTCATTTCTGAAATGAAGTTCTTTGAAGATTGTTCGATAGAGGGCGGGAAAGGTCAAAATCTGAGGGCACAAGATCAGGTGAGTAGGTGGGTGCGGAACGATTTACCAATGCAACTCCTGGATAATGTTTATTGTCAGTCAAGCAGGATGTGAGCGAGCATTATTATGGAGTAGCATCACTACATGCCGTCTTTCTGGTTGTCGTTCTCGGATTGCATCTGCAAGACATTTCAGTTATTGACAATAAATGTCAGTGGTGATGGGTACACCTCGGGTCAGCAATTCACAGCACACCACACCACACCACAGCTGTTTCACCAGATGCATAACATTATCTTTTCTGGATGGACAAAGGTCTCTTTACAGGTAGTTGCTGTTTTGTTTGGGGTCAACCATTCCTTTCTTTTCCTTATGTTAACATAATGACATCATTTCTTGTCACCACTAACAATACAGGATAAGAACTGTTGGTGGTGTTCATGAGCCAACTGATGATCAGCAAGCAGAGATGTACACATGGCCAACAGCTGTTTTTTGCAATTTTGACTTGGAGGGGGGAGAGCCAGTGTGTGTGTGTGTGTGTGTGTGTGTGTGTGTGTGTGTTTTGAAAGGTACTGCCACCTCTGCATTCGTATCTGACCTGATTATTGTGTTTTCATATTAACTTTCGTGCAGTGTTTATTATATGGAGTGGGTATCCTCTTCTCCACTTTGCTTCCAAGTTTTTCTTTATTAACTTTATAAAAAGCTTCATCCTGGTTGACAAATGCTAAGAGTGTTTCTCGACTGAATTCTGAATGTTTTTCAATGATCCGTTTCATTACAAATATTGCATCTGATTTTGATCATCCTCTAAAGAAACTTACTCGTTCTTCGCTTCATAAATGATCCTAAAGCATTATATGTTCTGTCCAGTAAGTTAATCCCTCTATAAATTATGGCAGTCACCTCTACCTCTCTTTTTAAACAGCACTGAAACTTTTGCTTACTGACACATTCTCTGTATGATACTTTCGTTCCACCACCTGTTGATTATTAGATTTAGCAGTCTCATGTGAAAAGAAATTCCGTTAGATTTTAGGAGTTCATTGTTTATGCTGTTGATGCCTCAAGCTTTTCTGTTTTTCAATGCTGTAATAATTTCTGTTCTCTCTTCTATCTACATATCACCATAATCTATACAAGACAAATGGCACAAACATACGTAATCCGAAAGGCATGAATTGTCCCAATGAATTGATGCATCAGATGTCACAAAAGGAAAGCAGTGCAGCAAAGTACATGCAGTTTCTTATCAACACTCGTGGCAGTACGGAGCAGGAATTAGTGCACACAGCCAACGAAATGAAATTTGATTTATTAATCTATGAAGGACACGCGATACATACAAGGTGTGTGAGAAAAATGAAGACTGACAACTCTGTGAGCGATGTGGCAATACTGAGTTTTCCTACTTGTGTAGTTTGGTGTATTCATCACTTCCAGAGGCTTGGTCCAAGTTTCAGTTCCATACAGTCATCTCATGATTTCTGAAGGCACCATCAGTGAAGTGTTTTTATTGTGTGTTTTGAAAAGGAAAAGCAGAATTTTTGGAAGGACAAGAACATATTATTGAAGATGAACCTCATTCAGGCACATCTTCCATGTCAAAAAGAAACAAAAAGGTGCATGCTCTTGTGAATCAGAACTAACAATAAGGATAACAGGTGACTTGTTGAACACTTCCACCATACATCAAATTTTGAACTAAGATTTGCACATGTGAAAGGTTTGTGCCCAAATGATACCAAAAAGCCCTAAAGAAATGTGTGTGTTGATCTTTTTGAGAGGACTGCCAACAATTCAGTCATGTGATCACAGGTGATTAATCCTCACTGTTTGGGTATGAAAAATGGCTCAAATGGCTCTGAGCACTATGCGACTCAACTTCTGAGGTCATCAGTCACCTAGAACTTAGAACTAATTAAACCTAACTAACCTAAGGACATCACACACATCCATGCCCGAGGCAGGATTCGAACCTGCGACCGTAGTGGTCACGTGGTTCCAGACTGAAGCGCCTTTAACCGCACGGCCACACCGGCCGGCTGTTTGGGTATGATTCAGAGACAAAGCAGAAAAGTGAGGAGTGGCACACCGAGACATCTCCTCCACTGAAAAAAGCTCAAACGAGCAAACCAAAGATTAAAACAATGTTTTTCTTTTTGGGGCAGTAGGGGCTATTACGCATAAAGAATTTTTTACCTCAAAAGGCATTCCTGTTACACAGAACCACTATTCACCTGATCTGAGCCCTTGTGACTTTCTTTTGCCAAAATTGAAAAATGTCTTAAAAGCACATCAGTTTGGGACTCTGGGAAAATATTCAAAAGAACATTACAGACAGGTGAAGCCTTTCAGCAATGCTAACAAGAATGGGAACAATGACTCCGCCATTGAATAGCTGCTGAAGGGAACTACTTTGAAGTGGACAATATTGTTGTCTGAAACAAACAAAAATTGGTATATAAAAATCTGTCATTACTTCTCTCACACAACTTGTAAGTATACAGGGTCATCCATTGATAGTGACCACGCCAAATATCTCATGAAATAAGCATCAAATGAAAAAACTACAGAGAACGCAACCAGTCTAGCTTGAAGGGGGAAACCAGATGGCGCCATGACTGGCCCGCTAGATGGTACTGCCATAGGTCAAACGGATATCAACTGCGTTTTTTAAAATAGGAACCTCCATTTTTATTACATATTCGTGTAGTATGTAAAGAAATATGAATGTTTTAATTGGACCACTTTCTTCGCTTTGTGATAGATGGCACTGTAATAGTCACAAACGTATAAGTACGTGGTATCACCTAACATTCCGCCAGTGTGGACGGTATTTGCTTCGTGATACATTACCCATTGTAAAATGGACCGTTTACCAATTGCACGAAAGGTCGATATCGTGTTGATGTACGGTTATTGTGATCAAAATGCCCAAAGGGCATGTACTATGTATAATGCTGGGTATCCTGGAAGACATCATCCAAGTGTCCGGACCGTTCGCTGGATAGTTACGTTATTCAAGGAAACAGGAAGTGTTCAGCCACATGTGAAACGTCAACCACGACCTGCAACAAATGATGATGCCCAAGTGAGAGTTTTAGCTGCTGTCACGGCTAATCCGCACATTACTAGCAGACAAATTGTGCGACAATTGGGAATCTCAAAAACTTCGGTGTTGAGAATGTTACATCAACATCGATTGCATCCGTACCATATTTCTATGCACCAGGACTTGCATGGCGACGACTTTGAACGTTGTGTACAATTCTGCCACTGGGCACAAGAGAAATTATGGAATGATGAGAGATTTTTTGCACACATTCTATTTAGCGACGAAGCGTCATTCACCAACAGCAGTAACGTAAACCGGCATGATATGCACTATCGGGCAATGGAAAATCCACAATGGCTGCGACAAGTGAAACATCAGCGACCTTGGCGGGTTAATGTATGGTGCGGCATTATGGGAGGAAGCATAATTGGCCCCCATTTTATCGATGGCAATCTAAATGGTGCAATGTATGCTGATTTCGTACGGAATGTTCTACCAATGTTACTACAAGATGTTTTACTGCATGACAGAATAGCGATGTACTTCCAACATGATGGATGTCTGGGCACATGGCTCGCATGTAGTTGAAGCGGTATTGAATAGCATATTTCATGACAGGTGGATTGGTCGTCTAAGCACCATACCATGGCCCGCACGTTCACCGGACCTGATGTCCCCCGATTTCTTTCTGTGGGGAAATTTAAAGGATATTTGCTATCGTGATCCACCAACAATGCCTGACAACATGCGTCAGTGCAATTGTCAATACATGCACGAACATTATGGAATGCGAACTACTCGCTGTTGAGAGGAATGTCATTACATGTATTGCCAAATGCATTGAGGTTGACGGACATCATTTTGAGCATTTATTGCCTTAATGTGGTATTTACAGGGAATCACGCTGTAATATCATGCATTCTCAGAAATGATAAGTTCACAAAGGTACATGTATCACATTGGAACAACCGAAATAAAATGTTCAAACTTATCTACGTTCTGTATTTTAATTTAAAAGAATCTACCTGTTACCAACTGTTCGTCTAAAATTGTGAGCCATATGATTGTGACTATTACAGTGCCATCTATCACAAAGCGAAAAAAGTGGTCCAACTAAAACATTCGTATTTCTTTACGTACTACACGAATATGTAATAAAAAAATGGCGCTTCCTATTTAAAGAAACGCAGTTGATATCCGTTTGACCTATGGCAGTGCCATCTAGCAGGCCAACCATAGCGCCATCTGGTTTCCCCCTTCAAGCTAGACAAGTTTCGTTCTTTGTAGTTTTTTCGTTTGTCGCTTATTTCGCGAGATATTTGGCCCGGTCACGATCAATGGACCACCCTGTATAACCTGAGAGGCATGAATTATCCTACAGAAATGGTGTATCAGATGTTGCAAAAGGCAAACAGTGCAGCAAAATATGTGCAGTTCCTCAGCAACACTCCCTGCTGCGCTGAACTGAAAACAGAGTTTTGGGCCTCTCTGGTAGGAACTATTGACTTTATACTTGCAATGTGTTTTTCCTATGTTTGACATTTTAATACGTTATAGGCAAATATATTGGTAGTGCGTATCTCAAGTTACAGAATTTTTAAATAACAAATTTAGAAAGTTATTATTTTTCTGAAATAACTTTCTCCAGCCAAGATAAACTTACAACAAAAAGCTTAGATTACTTCTGAAGTTCTTTTTCATCATCATTAGAAATTGCTGACAGGCAACAAAGAGCGATACTGATTTCATGAGCAGTACTATTGACGAGAGGTTCCAAGTGCTGTGGAATACATGATTAGCCTATAGTGGCCGTAAACTGCAGCGGTCATAAGGCTGTGTCGGCCACCTGCTGGCAAGGCACAAAATACGTTCAACCCCTTTAACCAGCCTGGCAGGCAGGATGCTCGGCCCTGGTAGCCACCAAACGGTTAACTCCCCCCCCCCCCCCCCCCCCCAGTGTATCACCCTACCCTACATAATGGAGGCACTAATACTTCCAAAAGTTAGGATAATTTATGTACTTTAATGTGCATCTACTGGCAGTACTGAAAATTTGCATGCATATGGTCTCTCTCAATGTCATAATTTTCTCCATGGTATGTAAAACTGTTGGATCAGTGACACTTGAGCTCTACAATATCAATGAAAGGCAATATTACTATTTTCTAGAAGAGGAGCCAATACTGGAGGTGTGAAGCACCAATTTTCTTTTTCTTTACAGATTATAGTCATGGTATAAAAATATTGAGGGAACCTTAATTCCACCAACAAAATTTCAGAAGTTTTCTAGAATATTTTCCGAGTATTTTGGTATAAGGCATCCTTAGTCTTCAGTGGCTCACTGCTGATTAATGGTGTAATTATTATTTATTTGGTTTGTTACCCTAGTTATCTTTGTCTCTGTTAAAATATCTTCACAACTGTAAAACAGCTCGTAATATAACAAATGTATATCACAACAAACAGAGTAACACAACAACGCTTAGATGAAACAAATTCACTGTGACTCAATTGTCGCAGTGGGAACAGCTTAGCATAATGTCTTTGTGCTGCTCTTCTATTAGATTAAGTGCGCCCATCTGCAAGGTGCACATTGTCAAACACACCATCAGTAACCTGGTCCATTCTGCTGTATATCACTGCTAATGTACAGAGGTGTCCAGAAAATTTTGCATGGTAGCGTAGTCCATTGTTTTCTCTACATATCTTGGCTCACGTTTTCCAGCAGATGACAGTGCAGCAGTGAATGAAGTAAGATTGTCATCTGAGCAATGCAAGGCCTTGTGGAAGTGATACTGGAAGTACAAAAACACACTGGAGGTATAATGGCAATGGTGTAATGCATACGGAACTCAGCCACCAACAGTACAGCAATTTATCATATTTGGGATAAATTTGAAGCTGACGATACTGTTCAGGTGACTCAGGTTGAAGGATGCGAGTGGTTTCAAGGCATGCTTTGTGAGGATGGTTATCTGTCCTTATGACGCACAATTCAAAGGATCCTTGAAAATCCTCATGTTCACTTGGACAAATATGTCAAACTACCAGGCGTTAATGTGTGGGTGATGTGGTGTGGTCGGTCATCGTGCAGTCTGATAGGCCCATTCTTCTTTGAAGGTACCGTAATTGGCGAGATGCATCTTCATATACTGCAAACATTGATTTTACCTGCCATCCGAGAAGTGTTTGGAAATTAAAGATTTTACCTACAACAAGATGGCACTCCACGTCACTACCAAAGAGGTGTCAAAGCCTACTTGCATGAAAATCTACCTGGATGATGGATAGGTCTAAGAGGAGTTGTTGAGTACCCACCACCATCTTCAGAGATGACACCCCTTGACTTCCACCTAAAGGGGACCTTGAAAAATGAAGTTTATCAACAAAAGCCAGCTACACTGAATGAGCGACGAGAAACCATCAAGGTGTCCTGTGTGGCTATCACACCGACAACACTGACAGCCGTAGTTCAACCAACAGTTCAGCAGAATCGACATCATTTGGCCTCCAATGGAGGACATTTTAAATGCAGAAAACTGAGCCCTTCCCTGGTGCAAAAATTGTAATGGTATGCCACTTTATTCCATTAATATTGACTGTCAAAGGGTGTGTACATTTTTCTGGATCCCTAAGTACAAGTAACACTGCTACAAAGCCGAAACCGAGATAGAACAGAGCAGTGCTAAATGAAAACCTGAGGGCAAAGTGATCATTACTATTGTGAACAAAAAGTTCTGTGAGTTAACTGAACAAGTTCGTTCCCAAAAAAGGCACTCACATCACGTACTGTCAACATTTGCATTGTTGTACATGAAGTTTTAGTGCAATAAAGATACAAAGATAATGCAGGGTAAGAAATCAAAATACGATTACATACTCCATAATGAACCACTGGAAATCACAGTTGTTTATGCCAAATTACTCAAAATATCTGATGTATAAACTCCAAAATTTTGTTGGTGGAGTTCCTTTTCACCCTGTATGGAAGTCTATAGAGGAGATACACAGTGATTAGAATTATTGATACTGCTCACCCTATAGTGGGGCTGGGATTAGGCCAGCAAATCTGCCATTCTGTTTTACAAAGATTGGTCACTTACCAGTTAGTGCCACTTTCTCTGTACTGTATAGGCTATGCTACAAATTAAAAACGGTATCCACTCTAATGCTGTCAGTTTACACTTCATCCATACCCATAAACCACCTTACTATATGTAGCAGAGGGTGTTTCCAGTAGCACCATAATTTCCCCTATTTTCCATTTCAATCAATCACAAATGGTACATGCAATGAATGATTGTTGGTTAGTTTCTATTTATCTCTGATTTTCCAATCATGGTCGTTTTACAAGATGTGCGAAGGACAAAGCAGTACATTGCCAGACTTCTTGGAGCGTATGTTCCTGAATTTTCAGAGTAAACTCTCTTAAATAATAATACACGAAACAACATACTGAAATGATAAGACAGATCAGAGACATTTAACACAGGACTCAATTGCAAGCTATTAAGTGGAAGACACTAAATTATTCCAGTAGTATTAAAAGTAAAGAAAAATAATCAAGAAATACGGAAATCTGTCTTTACCTCTCTTCTCTACTAAGCGATCAAATGTCTTCACCGACTCATAATTATTGCCAAGAACAATGGGTAGAGCAGCTTTTTCTTCTGCCCATGCCCTTTGTGCTGTTTCTAGATCCTAGAAACATTAACATACTTATCACTCCTTAATTCTCTGAGCAATTATTTTTCTTTTACAAGCTATCTTAGTTAAAAATGGAAAGAGAAAAGCCTTACCTTTAAACGTTCTTTGTATGCTGTGAGTTGTAACTGCAGTTCCTTAGTTGATACTTGTTCTTTGGTTTGGGCCAAGTCTTCACACAGTCTGGCTTTTTCTTTTCTACAAGCAGGAAAATTTTGTTGCATTTACCTTTAATTAACTTAATTACTACAGTTAAGTTCACTGACAGATCAATCTATTGTGACAGATCAGGAAATATAGCAATAAGTTCGATAAGTACTGACCAGAAGCTTCCTAAAGGTTAAGAATGTCTGCAAATGGCGTTTTTGCAAAGCCAAAAGCTGCACCTTCTGCTTCTTGATTTGATTTCCAACTGCTGTCGACCATCTTCCACTTCAGCAAATAGTGAATTTCCTTTCGATGAATGAGTGTTCACTTTTGCTTTGAGTGTTTCGAGTTCAACCTTCATTAAAGCATTTTGTTCTTGAAGAGCCTGCAGATAGAAAATATATGTAAATGTGACAATGTGACATTGTATACACTACTTTTGAATGAAATGCCACTTAGTAGAGAGATAATGATACATTAACTAAAAGTAGTCCCATCATAATTACATTGTTACTGTCATATACAGTACCCCCTCCCCCTCCCCCCCCCCCCCAAAAAAAGTAATGTAACCCAACACAGTATAAAAAGGGTTGGTATAGACTCTGCACTATAATAATGCCAACTAAAGGTACCTTCACTAATGAAGTGCGTAAAAATGTACTTAGAAACAGATGATAAAGAATGCCTCCATCAAAGACTGCCCTGACTTAATCATAAGTTAATTGATAGGTGTGGATAGGTTTGACTTATTTTAATGCTCCAGCCATGAACATATTAAAGGCCCAGTGGACTACGTAATGCATAATTCTTTTAAAATTTGACTTCATGTTCTTGCCAGAAGAGACTTTATTCAAGATGAGGACACAATCAGCACTTGCAAAGCTATCTCTCATAAAACTCAGGATTGTGAAATTTTTTCCAGTAAGCCTCATTTAAGGAACTTGTGTTATAATGATTCTAAGGTGATTAATTCTTTTATTGTGGGGGAAGGGTTCAAAAATTAATAACTGCAGCCATATTCTGTTGAAACTATCACTTACACACTTACAAACAAAACAGTTCCAAACATTTGACCGATTCTTTAAAAAGTCTCAGGTCACAAAGACAAACGGTTTCAGTTCAGCACAAATTTTGGCAAACACTCAACGCAGACTTGAGCTGCATCAGTAGACAATTACTCCAAAGCACTTTGTTTGGAGAATTCAATAAATCAATTATGTATTTTTGTTAAATTGCAGGCTGAGAGGCAGTACCAGTAACTTTGGAACGAACAGTAAGTTGTATAAATAATATACCATTCATTACTTGTTAAGCTGCAGTTTTGACAATCCAGGGAGTATTTTATTTTTCATCACTAAGTAAACCATTTGCACCTAACGTAAGATGTGATTGCTGGTAAACATAATTAGGATACACAAGTCAACTGTTCACAAAATAAACTAATAATCATCATCAACGTCTCTGGATAGTGAGAGAGGAAGTTATTTTGCATGGCACAAGAAATGAACCTGCGAGATAAAACAGCTATTTGGTTCAGCATAATAGCAGAGTTCTCTAATGCTCAGCCCAAAAAGCTGAAGGAGGTGGGACACAGTAAGCCACACAGAAAACAGCGTGACCAGATGGTATTTACATGTGTGAGATAAAGAAGACGGTTCATAAAAAAAAAGGACAGCCACCATCACAGCCTACATGCTCCCCCAGATTTAAAGTCACCATGAAGAATAGCACGATAAAAAAGACTAAACAATTTTTGTCATTTCAAATGTGCTTCACTCTCCATTGAACAGTACACAGTACCAAAAGGCGGAAACAAGGACCTGTGACATCTTAAAGTTCCTCAAAATAGTCTCCCAATGAATACACCACACAGTGCCAACACTCTGGAAGACGCCAAATATCTGTGGTGGCACCATGAACGAATCATTTTACCTCATGCAACACTACTAAGGTAATGTCTTCATGTATTCTAAAGCATCTTCAGTTTTGGTATGAGGTCGTAATCGCAAGGTGATAAGTCCGGCGAATATAGTGGATGCTCTAGTACTTTCTATCTTCATCTGCAAACACGTTGCCCTGTGGCTTCTCATGTTGTCCTGAAAAATTAATGTATCATGTAGACCTTCAGCATGTTTCTCTCGAATAACTCATTGTGGTTTACAGTAGTATAGTGCATTAGTTTGTCTGTGTGGGATGAAATGGCACAAACTCACTCCTCTAATGTGAAACTATTTTGACCATTAACTTGACAGGAGAGGGAATGCAATTAAATTTCTGCCTGCATGGTGAATCTGGATGACGCCATTTCATTCTCTCTCTCTCTCTCTCTCTCTCTCTCTCTCTCTCTCTGTGTGTGTGTGTGTGTGTGTGTGTGTGTGTGTGTGTGTGTGTGTGTGTCCGTCTCCTCCTCTCTCCTAATATGCTAGATGCACATGACAAGTTTTGTAACAGTCCACTTTTCTATCTCAGTTAGTGCACAAGACAACCACTTCACACGTGTGTAGCATGTCGTGTAAAATCCTGTAGATTGTTACCTTCTCAACATTAGCATGGCACTAATTACTGCTGCAACCATCTTCTGTTGTCTTCCAAGTGTTGGACAATCTTGTACAAGCACAGACCGCACGCACAGAGGCCACCCGGGTCGGTGCATGTTGGCCATTGCATCACTGCTACCACCGAGCAACAGTTCGGTATGGTAGAGCAGTGTCGTCGTCCTGCTTCCACTTCGTGGCGTTGCCATGCTTTCCTTCTGTGGTTACCTGCAATCTTTTTGTAAGAGCACTGTTGAAGTCAGATAACATCCATCCTAAATGGCTGCTCAACTCCCACTTTGGTCTCTCTTCACACTTCATTATCCTTGTAAGTGCTGCCATCTAGCATAACCAGTGTGTATACGTGGACAAGGAAAAAAAAAAAAAATCCTTGATTATTCCCGGATAAAAACACACTTTCTCCAGGGTGAAAACACACTTTCAAATGACAGTATTCTTTTCCTCGGAACTGTAAAACTTATCAATCCTTTGAATAGCTATCTATACAAGGGCGAGGTACTTGAGGGCAATATTATGGAAATGGAAGAGGTTGACAGAGCACTGAAAGACCTAAGTCGAAACAAGGCCCCGGGAGTAGACAACATTCCATTAGAACTACTGACAGCCTTGGCAGAGCCGCACTGACAAAACTCTACCATCTGGTGAGCAAGATTTATGAGACAGGCGAAATACCCTCAGACTTCAAGAAGAATATAATTATTCTAATCCCAAAGAAAGCAGGTGTTGACAGATGTGAAAATGACTGAACTGTCAGTTTCATAAGTCACGGCTGCAAAATACTAACACGAATTCTTTACAGACGAATGGAAAAACTTGTAGAAGCCGACCTCGGGGAGGATCAGTTTGGATTCCGTAGAAATATTGGAACACGTAAGGCAATACTGACCCTACAACTTAGAAAATAAATTAAGAAAAGGCAAACCTACATTTCTAGCATTTGCAGACTTAGAGAAAGCTTTTGACAATGTTGGCTGGAATACTCTCTTTCAAACTCTGAAGGTGCCAGCAGCGGTAAAACACAGGGAGCGAAAGGCTATTTACAATTTGTACAGAAACCAGATGGTAGTTATGAGTCGAGGGGAATGAAAGGGAAGCAGCGGTTGGGAAGGGAGTAAGACAGGGTTGGAGCCTCTCCCCGATGTTATTCAATCTGTATATTGAGCAAGCAGTAAAGGAAACAAAAGAAAAATCCACAGAGAAGAAATAAAAACTTTGTGATTCACCGACGACATTGTAATTCTGTCAGAGACAGCAGCAAAGGACCTGGAAGAGCAGCTGAATGGGATGGGCAGGTCTTGAAAGAAGGATGTAAGATGAACATCGACAAAAGCAAAATGAGGATAATGGAATGTAGTTGAATTAAATTGGGTGATGTTGAGGGAATTAGATTAGGAAATGAGACACTTAAAGTAGTAAAAGAGTTTTGCTATTTGGGGAGCAAAATAACTGACAACGGTCGAAGTAGAGAGGATATAAAATGTAGACTAGCAATTGCAAGGAAAGCGTTTCTGAAGAAGAGAAATTTGTTAACGTCGAGTATAGATTTAAGATTTCTGAAAGTATTTGTATGGAGTGTAGCCATGTATGGAAGTGAAACATGGACGATAAACAGTTTGGACAGAAGAGAATAGAAGCTTTCGAAATGTGGTGCTACAGAAGAATGCTGAAGATTAGATGGGTAGATCACATAACTAATGAGGAGATATTGAATAGAATTGGAGAGAAGAGAAATTTGTGGCACATGTTGAGTAGAAGAAGGGATCGGTTGGTAGGACATGTTCTGAGACATCAAGGGATCACCAATTTAGTATTGGAGGGCAGCGTGGAGGGTAAAAATCGAAGAGGGAGACCAAGAGATAAATACACTAAGCAGATTCAGAAGGACGTAGGCTGCAGTACGTACTGGGAGATGAAGCAGCTTGCACAGGATAGAGTAGCATGGAGAGCTGCATCAAACCAGTCTCAGGACTGAAGGCCACAACAACATCAACAACAACAACGTAAATGTCTGATCTTCTGGGCTCAAAATTTTTCTAAATGGTCATTCCGAAAGAGTTGATTTTTGAATGAGAGGCAAATTCTTTGTGATTTAAGAAATTCATTGGACATTCTCACACATAGTTCAGCTTACATTAAAGGAAATTTACTTTGAAAGTTAACACTTTTCAAACAACCATTTGCAATATTTTCCTGCGACCTGTTAGAAATAGGTTCGTTTCAGCAGTTGCCAGAGAGAGCCAGGTAACAGGCATCACCACACTTGCGCAGCTACGATGGCGCAGGAAGCCTGTATGCTCATATGAGTAAAACATTAAAAGATCTTACATTATGTCATAAAAGAAACAAGACATCAGAGGATACTCCAAGAGCATCGGAATTTCGTGAACCATACTAAAATGCATAATTCGGCTTCCATGCACATTCGTATATCCAGATTTGGATGTAAATTTTCTTGGAGTACAGTAACGTTTTATCTCATGTTTGATTCTTTATTTACACTAGACTGCTTTACGGTCTCACTGAGGCCGAAATCCAATCTTACCTCTCTGGTCAGGGTGTCATTGCCGTAAAAGGTAGGTTCCTCCTTAGTGCCTACCTGCACTCTTGTTCTCACCTTTGACAGAGTGGTGCTTCCGCCCATGCTCAAAGCAGGCTACGAAATTATCATTGTCCGGCCGTACATTCCGAACCTGATGCACGGCTACCAGTGTCATTGTTTTAACTCAGGGTGTATACAGGGACAAGGAAAAAAAATTCCCGGATTTCTCCCGGATATCCCGTTTAAAAAATATGCTTTTTCCCGGGCGACCTACTGTCACTTAGCACAGAAAAAGTTCCCTCGGAACTGTAAAACTTATCAATCCTTTGAATGGTTAACGTTTTATATAATCGCGTAGAACTTCCCGGAAAAAAAAGAAAAGCCGGAGCAGAGAAGTTTTGGAAAGACCTTTGATTTGCAGCAACATATACGCTGCATATTTTCGTATTACGAAAGTATAAATTCGAATTGCACCAAACACAGCTTGTTAGTTTCCGGAGCGTTGCAACCGAGGTTGTGATGTCCTTTTGTAAGCGAGTCATATCTCAAGCCACGAGATCTCGCCAGCCGATGACAGCAGCTATTCAGAGCATAGGGCACGTGTTATAGTCAGCCACTAGCAAGATTACTGGTTACATAGCGCGAACACACAAGAGGAAAAGTTAACGGTTTACATTAATGTACACAGTACCGTATATCTACAAGAAAAGCTAAGCTTTCACGTGTAATATTGGTCTTTTTTTGGTGTGATATACTTTAAGATACATCACACAAATGTGCCAGTAAATTTAAAATTGTGACATAAATGCCTCGGCTCGAAATTCTTGAAGTGGCTGGTCCTCAAACTGTTCAGTTTCGAACGCTCTGTGATTTAGATATCCATCCCACTTTCACACACGTAACATAATTCATCTTGCGTAAAAAGAAATTTACTTTGAAAGTAACGCTTTTCTAACCACCGTTCGCAATACTGTTAGTTATAGGTTCGATTTACCAGTTGCCAGAGAGCGCCAAAAACGAATTATTGTGCGTGTGCAACTGCAGTGGTGTAGGAAGCCCGCATGTTCGTGTGTATAAAGCACTAAGAGAGCTTACGCTACACCATAAAAGAAACAGGGCATCAGAGGATACTCCAAAAGGCATCAAAATTTCGTGAATCATAATCATACTAAAATGCATAATTCGGCTTGAAGTGCACATTGGTTTTTTCCAGATTCACAATGAAGTAGGTCCCATCTGATATTAAGCTTTTCAGTGTGGTTTTTGGGATGTAAATTTTCTTGGAGTACCAGTACTCTACGATCTCATGTTTGGTTCTTTATTATGGCATAATGCCATACATGGCAGAAGATGATAACGTGCACTTGAAATTCACCGAACAGTTGGAAGTACCCAAAATTGTTAAATGAAACACTTCGTTTCAAATAAAATGATTGCCTCAGCGGAATTTCTTTAGCAAACTTGCAAAAATAACTTCATTCTTCTGCAAGGCGATTAATGCTTGACTGCTACTAACTTGGAAAGAAAATAAAATCAGAAACTGAAATTAATAATATATTTTTGCCCTCTGTAATTATGTGAATGCATTTTAATTCACTTGATAGCTCCGGCCACAGAAATCCATTTTGTTTTCATTTGACGTGGGAGCTGTACACGAAGAGAAGCAGCAAAATCACTTAACGTAAACACGGGTCACGTGGAGACTAACCCCCTCCCCACTACAACTCAGACAACTCTGTGCAAGCGCGAATCTGGCAGCTAGGGCGCGCGAGAAAAATTTTTCTAGTTTGCATCTGGCTGCTTGCTGCTACTACCGATGCAGCGAACAGCCAAATTTCAAGAAGCGGGAAGCGAGAGAAGGTACTGCTTATACGCGAGTCAAATGCGCATGCGCAACAGACCGCTGGCAACTGGTCAAACGAACCTAATGTGAACAGTTGTGACGTCATGCTCATAGCAAGCAGTTTATTGTTACGAAGAATTACAGTCTGCGCCCTACGGCCTTTAACATATTTTTGCTATCTGTAGACGCTTGTGCGTGCACGGCGTTTTGTTGTCGTAAAATGCACATTTCCTTTGCCACTACAGTTTTATTTTTTCCCCTCTCGTTTATATTTTATTGCTGCAGTATCATTCTCCAGTAGCAGGATACAATAACATTCTTTGCTAGAGAATCAATTCTGCAGTCAAAACTACAAAAATGTAACTGAAAGCTAAAACAATGAAAAATTCCCGGGTTTTTCCCGGTTTTCTCCCGGATGAAAAAATTCCCGGGTTTTTCCCGGAATTCCCGGTTGTCCCGGGTCGTATACACCCTGTAACTACTGTAGAATCTCTTGTCGACACCCAGCCAAATTTGTCACCTGTGGCAGGGATGTGCCATACGTGCCACAAAATGGAAATGTGCACTTGAAATGCACCGAACAATTGAAACTAGCCAATCGTGTGGTATTAAACACTTTGTTTCAGCGGAAAAGATTAGTAAAAGCCAAATTTCTTCGGCAAACTGACAAAAATAATTTAATTGTTCTGCAAGGCGATTAACGCCTGACTGTCAGAAAGGTGGAAATAAAATAACATTTGAAACTAATAACATATTTTAGCTTTCCGTAATTATGTGAATGTATTTTAATCCACTTGATAGCTCCCGGCCACAGAAATATGTTTTGTTTTCATGCGACGTGAGAGCAATCAGCCCTGGATCTACGATATATCTGAACTGGGGCAATACTAGATAGTGGTGCTGCACCGCCCCCAACCCCTAGAGCTTTTGACGTAGGATGCCAGAAATTAAAAAATTTAGTTTTCACAAATATGTTCATTTTGTAGCACACATCTTTCTGTAGAGTCTGATACATAAAACGTGTGCTCGAGGAAATGTACGAAATGTTATTTGATCCCAAGGGTGCCAAAGTGCAGTGCCACGCCTCTTCTCAAAGCATTCTTCTATCGCACGTCACTGTATTTAGCTCTGTGGAATTCAAACATATAATATTTTGTAATGGATGCCATCAAACTATATTCAGAACAGTGGAAATTAAAATATCCTGTGGTGCCTCTCCTGCTCCCACTCGGCCGGTTCGACATCCTGCCCTTCTTAAAAACTCGCAGTTAATACAAGTAGCAAAAATGGAGGAGGCAGCTGCCCAATAAGTTGAAGGAAGTCTGCCCTGGTGACAGCAAAATGATGGAGAGACATATATATAATACAGAGGGATAAAGTCAGGTTGGGAAGGAATAGGTGAACTGCCATAGCTTGAAGATTGGTAGTCAGCGAGATGGGTTGACTATGAATGTCATCCCATATGAGCAGCATGATGCCACCATGAGAGGAAATGCTGACCTCAGGGGGAAGGCCAAAATTAATCTGTAAGAAATGTGAAAGATCAGAGCGGTCATGAGGGCACAATTTCGTTTCCTGAAGGCAGAGTACAAGGTCATGCTGTGACACAAGAAGCTGTCGAGTGACAGTTGGGGAAGATGCACTACTACAGGGCACAGAAGCAGAAGGACCCTGCACAAGGTCATGCTGTGACACAAGAAGCTGTCGAGTGACAGTTGGGGAAGATGCGCTACTACAGGGCACAGAAGCAGAAGGACCCTGCACCATTGGAGCCACAAAAGCATCGGTTTGCTTGTGCGGTCGGTCTGTGGAGACTGATGAAAACCAGTTGTTGGTGCGCAGCGGCGACACGGAGGCTGGCCGGGCGAAGGTATCAAGTGCAGACACCATCAAAGAGAATCTTCAAGGTGTCGAAGGAGAAGACAGACTGCCTTTGGAGGACTTCTTCAAGCCTTTCCGGTTAGATGAAGACTCTGGTGTTGTTTGGCTGGAGGGACGGAGAAGTCTTCACGGGAGTACTCCTCCTGTCCTTTCCTGCCTACTGGTTGTGTAGCTGGTGGCTTCACCCCTTGAGGCGAGAGTTTGACGGCTTGTTGCACAGCTGGACAGGGGGATGACGATGCTACCTTGACACTGGGCTATTTCACGACCTCAGAGCTGAATTGCAGGTCGCATGGCCATGTACTTCATGGAGAGAGGGGCATTAACAACAGAACAATAGGTACCAGATGGGAGAACACAGGGTTTGCAACTAGCCAATAACTTGCGAGCAACTGGATAAGGCACCTTTTCCTTTACCCGGATCTGTTCAGCAGCCCGCTCATCAAGATACACTGGACAATCCAGAGAGGAGGTGGCATGGTCATCATTGCAGTTGATACAGCGGGGAGAAAGTGGTGGACTATCACCCTCATGCGCATCTCTGCCACAGGTGACAAATTTGGTGGGGTGTTGACAAGACATTCTAGAGTAGTTAAAACGATGACACTGGTAGCAGCGCATCAGGTTCAGAATGTACGGCCGGACAGTGATAATTTCATAGCCTGCTTTGAGGATGGACGGAAGCACCACTCTATCGAAGGTGAGAACAAGAGGGCGGGTAGGCACTAAGGAGGAATCTACCTTTTTCATTACAAGATGAATGGCAATGACACCCTGACCACAGAGGCCTCAGTGAGATTGTAAAGCAGCCTATTGTAAATAACACCACGGGAAGAATTCAAAGTTCAGTGGGCCTCGACACAAACAGGGTAACTGTGGAGAAGCGAGGCAGCAAGCAGTAATTGTGTATGAGAATCAGAAATGGTCTCCAAAAGAAAGCGCCATTCCGTAAACGAGAGCAAGATTTCACATGGCCAGCAATTGCATCTACACCTTTCTGAATAATAAACGGATTTATCATGGCAAAGGACTGACCATCTTCAGTACATCAGACTACGAGGAACCGTGGTGCAGTGGGGAGGGTCTTTGAATGATTCGCTTCATTGCATTTACACTTTGTATTAGCGGAGTGGGAAGATGATTGACTCATCGCGAGGAAATCCCTCACGATTGCCAGTATCTCCGACTGCGCGCTCCTTCCAACTGGGGGCCCCTTTCACAAGAGGGTGCACCTGCCTTAGGTGATTGTTCAAACCTCAGGTCACTCCTCCCAAACACCTGATAGAGGGGCCAATCGGCAGTTTGGGAAGGATACAGCTCAGGCAATCACCCTTCCCTGGGCCTGGCCTATACCAGGGGATATGTGTGAGCCCTGCCTGTTGACCCAGGGCTGGGAATTGTGTGTTATTCAGTCACCTGTTACGCATTAGATGCGTGTGCTGTTCTTCAGGAGTGCACAGGGAGGAAGAAGAAGAAAAAGAGGAATGAGAGGAGAAAGGGGGGAAACAACAACAACAACAAAGGTGAGATTATTTGCACATTACCGTCATAATGCAGAACATTCCCAAGAATACCCCAGACATGTTCCCCAAGGGAGGGGAAAAAGAATAGCAAGACGATAGACATGCAGCATGGAAAGGAAAAAATGCTGCAAAGGCTGGGGCCTCGTGGTAGACAAGCACAAACCAGCCAAAGAGTGGCGAGCCCCCCCGGGAGGGGGGGGGGGGGGACGACGACATTGATAATGTTCATTATCTGCATCAGAGAGAAGCTCTGTAACACAAAGAAGGAAACTTCTCCACATTTTCGATATTTGGAGGAGACATTAACAACCCAAATATTTTAGCAAACTTGACCTAGTACTGCAGTGTACAAAATAGGAATTTCAAAATAGTTATGGTAGGATGTTTCCTTATCAGCAAATGGATGAGGAGTTTTGAGCAATAATATATGAGAATAGACCAGTTTTCTACCAAATGATGTGGATTTTGCTGCCACTACGAAAGTGCGGTAGAAATGTGATATATATGGGCCCAACTAATTGATGGAACTAGTGTCAAATGAAAATAATGACTATTTGATGTCATGGCTGGTTGGTTGGTTGGTTGGTTGGTTTAAAAGAGGGGGGAAGGGACCAATCTACGAGGTCATCGGTCCCTTGTTCCTAATAAAACAATGCCACAAGTATGAGAATAAAACGGACAAGAGATATAACAAAAAAAGGAAAGAAAGGAAAAACCACAAGAACGAAGGAAAGGCAATGAACCCTAAAAGGTACAAAAGAGGACAAGAAAAAAAAAAAAAAAAGAAAAAACAGAGATGCTAGAATCAGAAAAGAGTAAAACAAGAAAGCACATTACAGTGGCTGGCCAACCATGAGGATAAAAAGGAGAAACCAACCACTCTGCAACACATTAAAACTTCCACCCTAAAAGCACTAGGGTGGAGGCCACAGAGGGACAAAGGACATGCACTAAAACCTACACAGAAGTATAAAACCCACTCTCATGGATAAAACTTTCACGGATAAAACTTAAAACTAAAGCAGCTGCTGAGGCGTCGTCACCCAACACTGAATGTAGGGACCTGGGATAGTTGAAAGTCCGCCGAAGAGCGGCTAAGAGTGGGCAGCACAGCAAGAGGTGGACGACTGTCATTTGGGAGTCACAGCGACACAGAGGTGGGTCCTCGCGATGGAGTAGGTAACCTTACGTTAGCTATGTATGGCCAATGCAGAGCCAGCACAGGACAACTGATTCCCTGCTAGAGAGGACCGCATGGAAGACTTCCACACATTTGTCGTCTCCTTAATTATACGCAACTTGTTGTGTGTATTGTTATGCCATTTTGTCTCTCAAATCCAGAAAACCCTGTGGCATAAGACAGAATGCAGGTCAGCTTCGGAGATGCCCATCTCCAGAAGCGGTTTCCACGTCACCTGTTTGGCCAGCCTGTCGCCAAGTTCGTTGTCTGGGATTCCGATGTGTCCAGGGGCCACACAAACACCACTGAACGACGGGACCGTTCCAGGGCATAGATTGACTATTGGATGGACGCTACCAGCATATGGCGAGGGTAGCACTGGTTGATAGCTTGTAGGCTGCTCAATGAGACAGTACACAGCATAAATGACGCGCCAGGGCATGAGCGGATGTGCTCAAGAGCACGAGATATGGCCGCCAGCTCTGCAGTGAAATACTGCAGCCATCAGGCAAGGAGTGCTGTTCAATATGTCCTCAATGAACATACGCAAAGCCTACGTCACCATCAGACATAGATCCGTCAGTGTAAACCATTTCAGAGCCCCGGAGCACATCAAGAATTGAGAGCAAGTGACAGCAGAGAGCCGCAGGGTTAATGGAGTCCTTAGGGCCACGTGAAAGGTCCAGACGAAGTTGCGGCCGAGGCGCACACCATGTAGGCGTACGTGAACGGACAGCACATATAGGTGGTAAAGGGAAGGATTCCTGTTTGGAGAGAAGGGATCGCATGTGAACCGCAGTCGTTAGCCCCAACCTGGGCTGCCGATGCGAGAAATGGACTGTTGCGGGCGAAAAGGAGACGGTAATTTGGATGCTCAGGAGAACTATGAATGTGTGCAGCTTAACTGCAACGGAGGGACCCCAGCCTCTGCCAGTATGCTGGTCACCGGACTCGTCCTAAAAGGTCCTGTCGCTAGTCAAACCCCGCAGTGGTGCACAGGGCGAGTAAATGCAATGCCGAGGGCACCGCCAAACCATAAACCACACTCTGATAGTCAATTCTGGATTGAACATCAGCAGCGCAGAGCTGCAGCAGTGCAGAGCGATCTGCACCCCAATTGGTGTTGCTCAGGCAATGGACGGAATTGAGGTGCTGCCAGCACTTCTGGTTAAGCTGACAAAGATGAGGAAGCCAAGTCAATCGAGCATCACAAACCGGTCAAAAGAATTGATATCTCTCCACTACAGTGAATGGATCGTCATGAAGGTAAAGCTCTGGGTCCAGATGAACGGTACCACATCGACAGAAGTGCATGACGCACGACTTTGTGGTTGAAAACTGGAAGCCGTAGGCTAGAGCCCATGACTGCACCTTGTGGATGGCTCCCTGTAGGTGATGCTCAGCAACACCAGTACTGGAGCAGCAGCAGAAGTCATTTGCAAATAGAGAAGGTGAGACGGTGGACCCGACAGCTGCTGCTAGACCATTAATGGCCACTAAAAATAGACACACACTCAATACAGAGCCTTGCGGGACTCCATTCTCCTGGATATGGATGCAACTATGGGAGGCACTAACTTGGACACAGAATTGATGTGATGAAAATGTAGATAACTAGCTGAGTAGGTTAAAGAATAACATTCACAGAAACAAGTCCGATTATGAACAGAAAATAAAATAACTTCACACTCAGTAGTTTCCTATAGAATACACCATGGCAGTGAAATTCAAATAGTCCATAGGTGATACTAAACACTCAGAAAGTGTGGACTTGGCTAGAAGGCAAGCGAGTCTTTATCAACAATCCAAAGCCTATGGTGTTGTATTCCAAAGAAGAAAAGAGATAGAAATAGATAGAGAGAGAGAGAGAGAGAGAGAGAGAGAGAGAGATAGAGAGAGAGGAGACCACACACACACACACACACACACACACACACACACACACACGGCACAGAATATAAACTGACAACTCCAATGATGGTGAATGATGTAAATGTTGTGATTTCATGAAAATTTGTATATGCTGTCAATTAAAGGTATTTACTTCAAACTCCTTGCAATGAAAATTTACAATGTGCATGACCTAGTTTTTTTTCCTCAAAATCTCAACTATGAGAGAACTTTTCTCTATCCAAGCAACCACTGAACCCCGAGAGTTAAGTATCATTACAGCTGTAATTTTCAAAGATTTATGACATTTTAATAAATATAATAATTTTTGTGTGTAATAGACAAAGGAGAAGCACATAAGTGAGTTTTCTAAAATGTAACAATATGGACAGGTCTCTCTCTCTCTCTCTCTCTCTCTCTCTCTCTCTCCCCCCCCCCCCCCCCACACACACACACACACACACACACACACACACACACACACACATATATATATATAAAGCATAGGGTAAGTATACAGTACGAGATAAAATTCAGTAATACGTTCAGTATCTCACTTAGTACCAATCAGCAACATTTTTGTACAAAGAAAATGAATGGTGTTCCATACTAACTCGTGGGTGCTGAATTCAAAAATGAAATAATTTTTTGGATATCAAATTTAGTTTTGTGACACACCACCACTTGTCTATCAAAATCCTTGGAAATACTGTATATTGATCATTCTTCTGTGGCTTAATTTAAATAATCTGCAGATTAAAAATAATCAAAATATGTACAGGGAACTGCCACACGTGACACGCAGTTCAGAATTGGAAATGAAGGGGACTTGGAAGCACTGCTGATGAGTCATGTTTGAATATATAGAACCATGTTGTGCTTGTTGCCACTTGCATCTAGGCATTGAGAATTCTGATGATTGTTGAAGTAACTGCCCATTCCAAGTTTGCAGAGCTTTGCATTTTGGGTTAATCCAGATAAAGAAAGGACTCATGCCTGTGTAAATTGTGTATTTCCACCCACGTATGAACAATCAGATATATTATATATCTAAAATATCTTTTCCCTCTATTATATTCAATCAGATATATTGATACTTAGCTGGAGCTATCAATATCTGGATTTTGTGAATTTGTTTCTGGAGTGTTTATTTCAAAGATATGAAGAGTTGTTCTCAAGTCTTTGAAGTAAACACTCCAAAAACAAATTCTTGAAATCCAGATACTGATGGCCCAACTATGCAAGGATCAATATGTATGATTATCTGTGCATGGACTACATAGGGCCTGAAGATGGCGTTATGTATGTCTCAATACTGTAACTTCTCAAAACACACGTTTGTTTGGTGATTTTCCTTGGTAAACACTTGACTGGTCACTGTCCTGTAACCACAGTAGATCAACACAGATATAGCAGATATGTTGAGTCACAGGCAGGCATAACAAAAATATTACTAAACAAGTCAGCTACCGGCCAGAAAGCCTTCTTCTGAAGTACAGAATATACACACACACACACACACACACACACACACACACACACACACAAAGTAAACGCAGCTCACTCACAAAAGACCAACTGTCTCTTGCTGCTCAGGCCAGACTGTTAGCAACTGTGAATGATGGGAGAAGCAATCTGAGTCATGGGGATAGCTGAGGCAGGGAGGAGTAGGGAGAGCAGAGTACAGGTTGGGGACGATAAAGTGCTGCTTGTGGGAGCAAACAGGGAAGAGGTGGAAAGAGGCTAGGGCTGACACGTACAGTCAAAAGGTTAGGCAGGGGGCAGGGTGCATCCAGGAAAGGAGAGAAGTGAAAAGACTGTGTGTGTGCCGGAATAGGGGCAGGGTAGGGGCAGACGGAGTTCAGTGACTAAGAGTTCTCACCTGCGCACTACAGTTGTTGTTTGTTTGGGGGGAAGAGACCAAACAGCGAGGTCATCGGATTAGGGAAGGATGTCGGCCGTGCCCTTTCAAAGGTACCATCCCGGCATTTGCCTGGATCGATTTAGGGAAATCACGGAAAACCTAAATCGGGATGGCCGGACACAGGATTGAACCGTCGTCCTCCCGAATGCGAGTCCAGTGTGCTAACCACTGCGCCACTTAGCTCGGTGTGCAATACAAAAAAGCTGGAATTGGTAGGAAGAATTCAGATGGCACAGGCTACGAAGCAGTCATTCAAATGAAGAATGTCGTCCATCCCTACACAAATCCTAGTCTCATGGCTCATATTCCTGTAATAGATTTAGATGCAAGACCTGTCCCACTCATCCTCCCACCATCACCTACTCCAGTCCAGTCAGTCAGTTAGTTACAGTCATCACCTGTCCCATCAAAGGCACGGCTACATGTGAAATGAATCACATGATTTACAAGCCAAGTTGCAACTGCAATGATTTGTTCTATGTGGGCATGGCAACCAATAAGCTGTTAGTCTGCATGAAAGGTCACTGACAAACTGTAGCCAAGAAACAGCTGAACGACAACAGTTGCTGAGCACACTGCTCAATTATTACTTCGTTTTAATGACTTCTTCACACCCTTTGCCATCTGGATCCTTTCTATCAATATCAGCTTTTCTGAATTGCAATATATCCTATGTTCCCATAAACCACCAGGCTTCAACCTTCATTAGTCATTTTTCTTCTGCCACCTATCCCCTTCCCTGTTCCCACTCCACAGCCTTGTACTCCACAAGCACACCCACAGTTTTTACTTCTCTCTTTTTCTGTCCCCCTCACACTCCTAACCTGCAGATTGCATTTAGCTGCCCTACCTCCTCTCCATCCAATCCCCGTATGCTCCCACAAACAGCACTTTAACATCCTCCAACCATACCCTGCTCTTACCCACCCCCCCCCCCCCCCCCCCCCCCCCGCTACCCAGACTGCTTCTCCTGTCAAGGGCAGTTGCTCACAGTCTGGCTTCAGCTGCCAGAAACTGTGGTTATGTGTGTGAGAGTCACATTTGTGTGAGTGAGTCTGTGCGCAGTTCGTTTATTTCTGAAGAAGGCCTTCTGGCTGAAAGCTTACACGTTCAGTAGCCCTTTTGTTGTGTCTGTCTGTAACTCAGTTTCTCCGCTACATAGTGAGCAGTAATCCATTCTTCTCATAATACTGTCATTATTCCATCCTGGAATTTCCATCATTTTATTCTGTTTTTGCTCTACTACTCTCAATTTCAATTCCAGTCTCGTCCATGAGTGACTGGTCACAAACTTCGGTGTCACTAACAGCCTTTACATATGACCAGAATATCTATGGGTTTTGTAAAAGATCATTTGAAAATATTCTGCTACAGTAGTCATCGAAGGCTTCATTTACAGCTGTCTTGATTGCCAGACAATTTCATATAGCACCTCTCTGTCTGTAGCTCTACGCTTTATTTTATACCTTTTATGCAGTAATCTGTTTCTTTATAAGTTTATTTACAGTGACAGTATACTATGGGACACCTGCTGCATTGTGATCTGTCCTACTGGATGGATATCTGTCCAGTGCACGATTGATTATTTTTTTAAACTTGAGCCATAGTGCCTCTACATGCTCCTGTCCTGAGCTAAATGATTCAGATTCCTCACCAAGGTACAACATTATTGTTTCTCTGTCTATTTTGTTGAACATACAAATCTTTCTGCCTGTTTAAGTTACTCTTCACATTTTGGTATTCATTGTTACTAGAAGTGCCTCATGGTCACTGATACCAGTTTCAATGTGGACTTCCTCAAGGTCTGTTTGTTGTCATTAGATATATTTCCATCACGAGTGGGGTTCTGAATTACCTGTAGTTTTCAGAGAAGGCATTTAGTAATGTTTCACAAGATGTCTTGTCATGGTCACCACTAGCAAAACTATAATTATCCCAATTGATCATTGCGAGATTAAAGTCTCCTTCAATGATTATAGGATTATTGGGAACTTATGTACAAACTGAAGTTCTCTCTAAACTTTTTCGTTATACTGAACGAACATGTGTTGCTGGATAAAAGGACCCTATTAGAATTTTTTGTCTACCCTTGATACTGAGTATTGTCCAAACAATCTCACATCCAGCTTAAACTTCTATGTTTATGGTCCTGAGGTTCTTGTCTCCTGCAAGTGGTACAACACTTCCATTTCTTGTTTCCCTATCCTTCCGGCATACTCTTAAAATTTTCTGCAAAGATCTCACTACTGTCGACTTCAGGTTTTAACCAGCTTACTGTGCTTAACATTATGTGAGATTCAGTGGTTTTAGAAGGGTTTTGAACTCTGGCACTATGAGGTGGCATGATTATGGTTTATAGCCTAAAAGGAAAGACATGACCGCACACTTAAACAATGTCCACAGCAGCTTGAAAACGATGCAGTGCTACATGTTAACATATTCATATAACAAGTAGGGTTAACAACCACGTATTATGGACTATTACATTTACAAAAGGTGTTTCTGATATTAGGGAATAGGTAGAATTTTAGTTATTACGCCATAACTTCTTAGAGCCCAACTCTATATCTCATAGCCTCATTCCCCCCCCCCCCTCCCCCCATTTCGACCACCTACAGGAATCACAATATTATTTTACTACTTGCTTGCTAAAGCATACCTTATTTCTAAACTGATATGAGCATTGTAAATGGAAGTTATTTTCAACACAACACTATTTAAACAGTGTAACTGGACTGAAAACACATTAACACAACACCATCTATTTGACCATGTCCTTCTTAGTTCCTGCCACTCTTTCTTTACTGTATTCCCTTTTACAGCATATCTTCAAGCTTTTCTGTCCCTTTTCTACAAATTCCATTTTTCTCACTTTTATTTTTTTAAATTGCCATTTTGTCTTTCACTGCTTTAACCTTTAACTCTACACTTGTTTTCTAGTTACTCTCTCATTATCTTTCCCTTTCAAATTATCCCCATACACTTGTGCTGCTCTGTAGCCTCTCCATCTCTAATCACGCTGTTACTCCACCCTACCTAAGTCCTGCTATTTCTTTTCCTACCAGTTTCCTCAGTTCAAATCCATAACACTGCCTATGGACAATCTTTCCTTCATTTTCATCCAGTGGTTTACCCTTGAAAAGATTAATCTCTTTCTAATTATTGTCCCACTATTTCCCCTCGGTTGGGGTATAAATGCAGCGACTGATAATGACTGCTCACTTACCAGTCTAGCTCCATCTGACCCACAGGCAATTTGTAATAACAAAAAATTTCAGTAAAGTGGGATAGCAACCATCCATTCTGCACTAATGGTATCAGTTAAGTATGTGCTCCAAACATCAACATAACACCTACATAGTAAACATGCCTTTGTTCTTTACACTTCACAATGGTTACAAATAAATTGTGATCTGAAATAGGTTGGGATGTACCACGCATCTCTAACAATCCATTTACGTGTATTTTACGGTCGCCGTAGATTATAAACTTTACCTTCTTGCACTCTGAAGTAGTCACAGAAGTATTGTGTCCCAGGCTCAGACTTTTTTCCCCTGTTGCAATGCCTGTGTCAGATTGGAAAGTTATTTAAAAAACCAGCTATTGCTGAATGATTTCGGACTCTCCTCCTTTGCTACACATGTATTCATTTTCTGTTACAAACAAGTAAACTGCCTTTTTTACAGCTGCCTACACTCCACGATATACAACATTTGCCTTGTAAAATGTGTATTGTATATTCTGGCTGTCAACCAATGATTGACTTACATTGTATTGAAAGTGTAAGGTGTAACACACCACTTTAAGCCAAAGAAATCTGTTACACCTCAAGGTGTTGGTTATTTACTTATTCTATTGTCTTATACTGCTCTTTTTGTAATGTGCCTTTTGTACAGCAGCAGCATCTTTTCTTCTATCTTTAATAGTTAGACATATGCGTTGGTGACATTGTGGAGTACACCATAAAAAAGATGTTTGTATTTTGCAGCATAAAGGTGGCTGAAACGTATGTAACACTAAACAAATCTCTTTGCAAACCACATTTTCCAAGATAATGTGTTACTGTCATACTGAGTGTGTAAGGTAATAAGACTTATTTAATATGCACAACTATAAACTAGTGAAAAAATTTCACTATAGGAGACTGGCAAATATCATCAAAATTGACGAAATAATTCTCGGGTGAACATCCTGCTGTGAGTGTCTTTTGTACACTCACACCAGGCTGTTCACCCGAGATTTATTTCATCATGAAATACGAATGGAGAAATTGAAGAATCACGTCATCAAAATTATTTCATTACTACTACTTACTTCCACATTTTCTTTGGATGCATTGTATTCATCCATCTTCAGAGCCAGTTTTGATTGTAATTCAGAAATCTGGGTTAAAAGTTCATTTCTTACATTTTCCAGGTGAGTATTCTGTGTCTGAAATTCTTCGTATGTGTTTTGCAACACTACGTAGGCATTCTCTGCTTCCTGTTTTTCAGCCTGAAACAGACGTTTAACAATCAGCAGCAAGAATGCTAAACACATTTTAGCCAAATACTGGTTGTTTGTTTTATTTATATGATGACCCCCTGTGCAGCGCAGTAGATGTCAGGCATCAAGTCAAGTACTCTGTTGCCCAGCTATCAGATGCCATTTCGCCCATCTACTACTGCAGTAAGAGATGGCTATGTTTAAAATATAAACAAATAAATTTTGTACTCACCCATGTATCGCAAGGAGATGCTGGAAATGCCTGCTATTATTTTCCACACATTTTTGACATCTACTCAAGACATAATTAATCACACGATGTACTTCTCTGAGAGATATTGAATTAACTGATTCACAGATATTAACCTTGAGTTCCTCTGTTGTATGAGGATTTGTTGTGTACACTTTGTCCTTCAGTGTTACCCACACATAAAAATCACACAGAGTTATATCAGGACTTTTAGCAGGCCACATATTGTTATTAATCACTCTTTCATCAAACACATAATGAATTGCGTGCAAAGAAACATTGGCGGTATGTGCCCTTGTCGAACCCACTTGAAAAAATGTGAAGCTTCATTCTCTTTCACTCAGTTCATTGAAAAACTGTCACAAAATGTATTACACATATCTTTCACTTGTATCTATGTAAAAAAAAAAATTCTGCAATCACTAACTGCACACCACACCCTATTTTCTGATCATGAAGGGGTTCCTCATGAAGCACAAAAAAATCCATCTGCACTCCAATGTTGACAGTTTTTGGAATTAACATACCCATGAAAATGGGATCAAACCTCGCCTGACAACAGAATGATGTAAAGATCCATTTCACCATCATGCACTTGTTTTAAAACCCATTCGCAAAACTTAACCCTATGCGCAAGATCACTAAGTCTACGTTCTTGTACTACTGATACTTTAGTGGGCCTTAGCCCAAGCAGCTAAGCCCCTCTTTGTACAGAGGTGCACAATATTTGCGTTTGCTGCAAAAGACATCTAAGAGACTTCTTAGGGGAATTTTCCAGGCAAAGTCATCGAGAAGAGCTCCTGTGGTCACTGTACGCCATTATTTGTGCTTCTTGTCTTTAACAAGTCCCATTTCACGATTTTTATTCACTAATTTGTGAACTGCATCGTGACTGAACTCTAACGCCTTGAAACTTCTGTTGAAACAATCTCCGAACAGTACGAATGGACACTGCACACACAAACTGTAAACAAACACTTGTCATGGAACTGAATAATTTGCTCTTGCCATTGTTATGTTCGCAAATATCATTGTTACACTCGTGATGCCTGTTTCACTGTTCTAATGACACTGGTTGAAAAGGCGCATATGTCTGTATGGCCTTCACACTGTGTGGTGCGGGTAGGGGGGTGGGGATAAAAAAATACCCCAGGCAGGCTGTCATCAGACACATGGAACACCCTGTAAATGCATATTGGCATGCAAATCCACATGCTTGTGTGGAACAAAAGTAAACTATACAAGTTTATGATCTCATAAAAGTGCAAACACTGGTTTAATTTGCCATATTACTTCTCATAATGACGGCAAGTAATGAACTGCACAGATCACTCAAGCTGCAGCAGTAAATTCTTTGACTGGAACATTTCTTTCACAACATTTTCTGTGGTACGGTATTACTTACAAAATTTTTAACTTTAGTGACAATTTGTCAATATCATATGACATAGATCTTCCTCAGCAAATATTTCAAAACTGCCAATGGAATGTTTGTACATGTCAATATAGTGTGGAGACAATGTTAACACCTTACCTGTAATCTCACTAACTCCTCAGAATTGTTAGTAGTTACACTAATACGTTGGTCTCCAGTATCTTTTATGCTTGCCAGTTTCAAATCTGATATAACTTCTTGAAGTTCGTGAATAGTTGATTCGAGTTCAACAATCTGAAAATAAATATAGTAAACCCTCCATGATAATTATTCATTTTAAAATGCTACTTTCAAGAAACTATGAAAATAAGGACAAAGTTATGTGTAAATTAGTATTTAAAGTACTGGTAACTGAAAGGAAACAAAGTTACTTAAAATGAGGACAGTGCAATAAACATCTTGTGAAAGTCATATAATATAAAAACAAAAGTTCACATCTTCACCACCAAAGCCCAGCAGTGGTATCATTAACTTTTAACCCTTCTCTCATTAGCACTGATGACATACTGCCAAATGGGGCAAAACTGATAAATTTTGGATTTTAAACTTAAATATTTCTGAAACCAATAAAATTAATACACGTTTTTTTTCTTCAGATCATAGGTATTGAGCTGTAGCAGTAAAATATTTGGTCTTTATTACCTTTTGATCTAACACATTGTGAAATTCTGAAAAAATTCCATCAGTCAACTTCAGCCCACCTGGGGATGAAATTGACAGATTATCTTTTATGTCATAATTGCGGATTATTTATGACTAAGTTGATTTTAACTGTTCTGAAACTATCAATAATTCAGAAATACACTCCTGGAAATGGAAAAAAGAACACATTGACACCGGTGTGTCAGACCCACCATACTTGCTCCGGACACTGCGAGAGGGCTGTACAAGCAATGATCACACGCACGGCACAGCGGACACACCAGGAACCGCGGTGTTGGCCGTCGAATGGCGCTAGCTGCGCAGCATTTGTGCACCGCCGCCGTCAGTGTCAGCCAGTTTGCCATGGCATACGGAGCTCCATCGCAGTCTTTAACACTGGTAGCATGCCGCGACAGCGTGGACGTGAACCGTATGTGCAGTTGACGGACTTTGAGCGAGAGCGTATAGTGGGCATGCGGGAGGCCGGGTGGACGTACCGCCGAATTGCTCAACACGTGGGGCGTGAGGTCTCCACAGTACATCGATGTTGTCGCCAGTGGTCGGCGGAAGGTGCACGTGCCCGTCGACCTGGGACCGCACCGCAGCGACGCACGGATGCACGCCAAGACCGTAGGATCCTACGCAGTGCCGTAGGGGACCGCACCGCCACTTCCCAGCAAATTAGGGACACTGTTGCTCCTGGGGTATCGGCGAGGACCATTCGCAACCATTTCCACGAAGCTGGGCTACGGTCCCGCACACCGTTAGGCCGTCTTCCGCTCACGCCCCAACATCATGCAGCCCGCCTCCAGTGGTGTCGCGACAGGCGTGAATGGAGGGACGAATGGAGGCGTGTCGTCTTCAGCGATGAGAGTCGATTCTGCCTTGGTGCCAATGATGGTCGTATGCGTGTTTGGCGCCGTGCAGGTGAGCGCCACAATCAGGACTGCATACGACCGAGGCACACAGGGCCAACACCCGGCATCATGGTGTGGGGAGCGATCTCCTACACTGGCCGTACACCACTGGTGATCGTCGAGGGGACACTGAATAGTGCACGGTACATCCAAACCGTCATCGAACCCATCGTTCTACCATTCCTAGACCGGCAAGGGAACTTGCTGTTCCAACAGGACAATGCACGTCCGCATGTATCCCGTACCACCCAACGTGCTCTAGAAGGTGTAAGTCAACTACCCTGGCCAGCAAGATCTCCGGATCTGTCCCCCATTGAGCATGTTTGGGACTGGATGAAGCGTCGTCTCACACGGTCTGCACGTCCAGCACGAACGCTGGTCCAACTGAGGCGCCAGGTGGAAATGGCATGGCAAGCCATTCCACAGGACTACATCCAGCATCTCTACGATCGTCTCCATGGGAGAATAGCAGCCTGCATTGCTGCGAAAGGTGGATATACACTGTACTAGTGCCGACATTGTGCATGCTCTGTTGCCTGTGTCTATGTGCCTGTGGTTCTGTCAGTGTGATCATGTGATGTATCTGACCCCAGGAATGTGTCAATAAAGTTTCCCCTTCCTGGGACAATGAATTCACGGTGTTCTTATTTCAATTTCCAGGAGTGTACATCAAATCGGGCACAATACTTAACTACTAATTTCACAGTAACCTCAAAATAAAGTTTAAGGACAGAAAAAAAGTGATCACAAATATGTTTTATGAAATTCCAAAGGAACACACACACTTATTATTGGCTGACCACCTTGTGTTTTACTGTAACTGCCATGAACTGTTGCCGACTTCATTAGGTCACATTCTCACTGCATTTACGATTTTTTGCTCATAAAAAGACCATTCAACAAAAGACTGGTAAGTACAATAGATTAACTTTTGTTATTGCTCTAGTCGTCATTGTGAAGGGTCAATGCATAACACTAACGCACACGCACACGCGCACGCGCACACACGCATACACACACACACACACACACACACACACACACACACACACACACACACACACACACACACACACACACACACACAGAGTTGTTTTATACCAGTCACATAAATGAAAACTTTTGCTCATTAAAGTGTCCTCACAACAATTAGTATTCAGATAGACATTCAGAATATTGTACATTTAGGCATTTACACAAATTAGCAAGTTTTGAACAGTAAATATAATAACTAAAATAAGTGTATTTTCATTACCAATGTGTAGCTATTTAACATAAAATGTTTTTTGAACTTTTCAGTCACCTTCACCCCATTTCACAGTAATTCAAATGGCTATATGCGGATGCACAATTTTACATCAACACCAAACTATTTAATGAGAGAATATATTTAATCACTAGCCTCGTCCTTATCACATCATACAGTCTGGAGAGCTGGGTCAGACAAAAGACATGTAAGTCAACCACAAACTTGTGAAATGAAATTCCTTAGGTCTACTCCACAAAAGACCATGGGATAGAATATCAGAAACAAGCACACAAGAAGAGACCTGAAAGTGGACATGACTATGGAGGAAAGCTGAAGTACAGTGAGGCTGAAGTGGTTTTACAATGTGCATGTGAAATGGAAACAACCTAACCAAATTTTTCATCAGTATTTGGAAAGGCAGTCCATTAAGCAAACAAGATAGGATGTTTTCAGACAATTTGCCTCTACCGATTTCTGTCTTGGTGTATTTTTTCCTCACAAAAGCAACTCATGTGCCTCCTTTCCTTTCAAGGTCTTCTTTAACCCTTTCAGACCTTGTGGTTACAATTGTGTACATTAATTTTCATGACGTCATAACTGTAAGAGAAATATTTTTCCTCAATTTGGAGCTGATGTACACATCTGTGAATGTTCATTCTTTTCACCATGCACAAGTGCTGCCTTCTGTTGTGCAGCACTATAAACATATGAACAGATTAATGTAGCAGTGCAGAGCAGTTTGTGATCTTGAAAGTACCTGGTAGTCTTTGGTAAGCTATAACCCAGAGTATAGTTGAGTACCAGTATTGATGTTTTGCATGAACATTGTAGAATGTTCGATTTATTTATTACAACAATCAATAGTTCAAAATCATTTGTTTTAGTCAACAAAAAGAAGCGGTGTTTCTCTGTGTGCACAATTGTAGCCATGAGGTCTCAAGAACAATGTTTTACACAACTCTGAGTATCTTGTGTTTCCTTCATATGAAGTGCTTGTTGGAACAGTTTCTTTTTATCCTGACGATTGTATGAGTTTGACTGGGATTCATTCAAAACATATGAAGTATGTTGCATTACTAGGTATTGTTATGAGCAACAATTAGGAAAATAGACATAGCACTGAAGCTCCAGTTGATGACAATGTCGTTAGGTCTACTGTAAATTATTATTTTAGGGAAATACCACTACTGATATTATTATTTGTGAATATTTCAATTCTGTTGATCATGTCGAAGAAACATTATTTTAACACTGAGCGAGATGCAGATGCCATTTTAGAGATGCTGCTGAATGGAGAGGTGTCAGATATCGATTTATAGTCAGATGAATCATTTCCTGATGTAGAATCCTACTGTACTTCAACAGAGAAGGAAGTCAGAGTGGGGGCTGACAAAATAAACAGGGGAGAAACCAATGATGAGTCAACTGCAAATAATGAAAGTGGTGTGTGTGCAGTGACAATGATAACAACGATAGTGATATTCAACGACAGTGATCCACTTACCAACAATGAGCTCAGTGATGTAAAATACATTTTGTCAGAAAAAAAAAAAAGACATCAAGTGGTGTCATCATCCTCTCTCTATACTGGATTCATATTACGAATGGGAACAATGTATTGAAGAACAGGAAATACTTTCTCCTTCAACTTATTTCAGCAAGTACATTACCAATGATGTGTTCAGTACTATGGCTGATATGACAAACATATATGCCTTGCAGAGTGGAACGATTAGCAATTTCAAACAAACTACACCAGTGGAACTCCAAATCTTGTTTGGGCTTCATCTAATTATGGGGACTCTAAAATTTCCTAGAGTCTGAATGTATTGGGACACAACATTGAAAATGCAATTATTCTTGGACAGTATGCCCAAAAATAGATTCTTCCAACTCAGAACAAATTTACATCTTGTTAACAACATGGCTATACCAGCAGACAATAAAGAAAAGTTCTATAAAGTTCGACCTATATATACTGCCATCCTAACAGGATACCTCGAATAGAAAATGAGGCCGACCATCTGCCACACCTCCAGATACACCTGTTCAAAGACGACAAGGAGAAACTAGGCCTCCTGAAGAGATTCAGTTTGATGGAACACAACACTTGCCTCTTCATAAAAGTGGTGCACTGCCTACCAGGTGCAAATTTCCGGGATGCAAGGGACGTTCACAAATAAAATGTGAAAAATGTAATGTACATCTTTGTTTGTCAAAGGAAAAAAACCGGTTTCCGTTCATTTCATTTCAATTAGAACCACATAATAAACATAATTCCTGACTCATTTCATTTTTAATTAAAACTATGGTGAATTTGGCATGTATTCTGTGTGTAAATGATTTCAAATTTATGTGTAATGTTTAAATAAATTAGTTTTGTCTGCTATGATTTCAGTGTTGATTGAGACCCAGTGTACACAAATGTGTACAAAATTTTTTTCGAAAATGGTAACATATCTTTTTTTATAAATATTGCTTCTAAAATCCTTAAAAAATCATCCGAGTCCATTACAGTATTTAAAAAAAATTTTCTTCCTCCAGAAAAAAGGGTCTGAAAGGGTTAATCTGATCCAGCCACTTCTTTCTTGGATGTTCAACTGGTCTTAGTCCTTTCCAAGCACTGATGGGAAATTTGGTAAGGCTAGCTACTTTTCATACGACAAAATCATTTCAGTCTCACTGTGCTCAGCTTTTTCTTTGTGGTCACTTTCACTTTCTCTTGCATGTCTGTCTTTTATAAACATGTTTCTGATTTTCTCTTTCCTTGTCTTTTGTAGGGCAGATCAAAGAAATTTCATTTCAAAAATTTGTAGTTGACTTTCTGTTATGACACAGCTCCATAATACACAGTGTGACATATGAGAAAATTTTTGGACAGGATTTGTTTATCTCCTTACCCCAGACAAATTTTCATATTAGACTGGAGAATTTGGATCTTTCCGTTACTCTAATTTCAGAACCTCATGACTGGTACTACCAGAACTTGCCACAATACTATAAAGCTCGACATTCTTCATATTCCCGATATCTTTCCCCTCCAAAAATGGGTTGCATGGAGCACTTGTTTGACCCATTCTCAATGTTTTCTCAAAGTTATTCCAAACTCTTTGAAACTTATATTTCACAAACCAAATTTTGTTTCTATCTCCATGATGATACTTCTTTTCCCATTCCTTTAAAGTCCATCATGGAATCCAACAGAGTGATGCAAGTAATTGGGAAAGTGAACTACTCTAATGCAAAAACATTCTGTTTTACCAAAGAGTTCCATACATTATATCTCACAACAGTCATATGCCTTCTCTAGCTCTAGGATATCCCCCCCCCCCCCCTCCCCTCCAATCCAGTTCCTGCCTGAGAGTGAAAATAAGATGAATTTTTCTTTCTTAATTCATGCTGTTATCCCCCAAACTGAAGTTTTAGGGTAACTCTCAACCTCTTTTCCAAAATACTGTCAGGATATTTAAAAGTTGAAGCAACAAGAGTGTCTTTTAGAGTTGGTATACTTTTCCCTGTTTTGTTTTCTTAAGTATCGGTATTGCAATTCCCTTTCACACTTACTCATTTTCTCTCTGTGTCATTTCTAGGATTCGTTACACCCAGTGTATTCTACTGATCCTTGCTGCTTTTATCATATCCGCAGTTCACCAGGCAGCTCTGAGGGACTTTGCTCCTCCTCCTCACGTTTTTCCAGTCATTTCTTGTTTCTTTCCAGCTAATTTATTTCTTGATTTCATCTATTCTGTACTTCAATTTTCTGGGTGAAGGTGTTCCTGCTTTTCTTTTTTCCTTCTCTCATGAGCCTTTTCACTAGGATTTAACATCTCTGTATTCCTGCTGAATTCTGGCCATTTTGAATTCATTCTGTGACACAAGATCATTTATTTGACTTTGTTTTTCTTTGCCATATTTTGGTCCCTCGCTACTCTTGTGGAGTACCAAGATGACAATTTCGTGCCTCTTTCCTTTGGCCATTTCAGTACAACTTGCAATCTCCACTCAACAAACACCCTCCTGCTTTGTTTCACTTAGCCAAAATAAATGAATAATAATAATAATAATAATAATAATAATCATATTCAGTACCTCCTCTGGTTTGGCTTTTACTTTTGTTTTGCTTTAGGGTGCAAAAACAGCTGGAGTCATATGCACCCAAGTCAAAACTATAGAACACAAAGACAGAGATGAGTTAAATGACTATACGTCTGTTGCAAGTAACATAACAGAAGACAGATAAACACAGGGACCTGGAGAAAGGGCTAAAAAAGACCATACATAAACAGAGGTCCAAAACTAAAAATTAAATGGCCTTTGCCGCATTGCTTTGGTGGATAAAAAGTAAAATGCAGCTGACAGCATGGACTTCATTTGCTAAAATGTCGAATAGCTAAAGACAGCAAACCCAAGACAGAATGTAAACAGTTAAAAAATGGGCATTCCGTCAGGAAATGGCAGACAGTTAAAACTTGGGCGCAATGTGTACAAAGCGGTGGGGCAGTGCCACTTGTCAAATGACGATGGCTAAAAAGGCAGTGCCAAATACGCAGTCTAGTTAAAATTACCTCCTCCCAGCGGGAGGGCCGAGGTGTGGTATTCCAAGCCGCTGGGAGAGGCTTAATAAGCTGGAGCTTATTCCCGTGAAGGAAGGACCATTGGTAATGCCAAAGGGACACCACCTCCTGACAGATGGCAACACAGTGATAATGGAAGGGAATATAGAACTAGTGGGCAGAGGTACAAGGACTGCAGCCTTGGCAGCAGTGTCAGCAGCCTTGTTTCCTGGCATACTGACATGACCAGAAACCCACAGAAACACCAAACTGGCTCCACCAAGAGTGAACAAGTGACAGTTTTCCTGGACCCACTGCACAAAGGGACACACAAACAAAACACCCACAATAGAGTTTTGAACGGATAAGGGACCTGTACAAACAGAGGAGGGTGATTTGATCGGCACCCTGGGAAATACCATTGAGGTCATGTAGGACACTGAGGAAATGCTTACAGCAGGCAGCTAGGTAAGACACATGGGCAGAACGGAACCCTGAGGCACACCATTTTTCTGGATAAAAGTGTCCGAAAAGGCAGAACCCACATGCACCTTGAAAACCTAGTCTTTAAAAAATTCAAGAAGGGCAGGCAGCCAGGGAAGCACCACGAATAAAGAGAATGGAGGATACCAGTTGTCCAGCAGGTGTCGGAGTTTCCAAATCTAAAAACACAGCCAGAGCCTGGGATTTCTGCAGAAAACCATTCATGACATGTGTGGACAAAGTGATGAGATAGTCAACTGCAGAAAACCGCACTCGCAATCCACACTGGGCATTCCTCAGTAAATTGCGAGCCTTGAGCCACCATACCAGCCGTGCAAGAATCACACATTCCATCACCTTGCAAACACAGCTGGTAAGAGAGATGGGGTGGTAGCTAGAAGGAAGGTTTTTGTCCTTACTAGGCTTAGGTATGGGTATGATGGTGGGTTCATGCCAACATCCAGAAAATGTTGCCCTCTGCCCAGATGCGGTTGTAACATGTTAAGCACAAAGTGTTTGCTGCAAGAGAAAGGTGCTGCAACATCTGAATGTGAATGGTGACTGGCCCTGGGCAGAGGATTGAGAGAAACAGAGAATGATCTAGCTCCCTCACAGCTAAGATGGCACTGTAGCACTCACAATTCGGAGCAGAGAAGGGTATCGCCTGAGCCTTCTCCACTCGTTTCCGATGGAGGAAGGCAGAGTGACAGTGAGAAGAGCTCGAAATGTCCGCAAAATAGCGACCCACGGTGTTGGAAACAGCAATAGGGCCCACAAGGACATCATCTGCTAGCGTATGGCCACAAATTGGGGAATGGATCTTGGTCCCAGAGAGTCGTCTGAGGATGGCCCACACAACAGAGGAAGGGGCAGAACTGTTAAAAGAACTAGTGAATGAAACCATCTAGCTCTTTTGCTATCCCAAAGAACATGACAACACTTTGCAAACACCGGTTTATAATGAATTCAGTTTGCCATCATAGGATGACAGTTAATAACATGGACAGCGCGTCTCCGAATGCAAATTGCATTGCAGCATGCCTCAGTCCACCAAGGGACTGGGACACGAAGTGGTAAAGAGGAAGTGTGAATTTAATGAGATATTCCAACAGGTCATAGCAACAGGGGAAATCTTGTTCTTCAAAGGTCGCGAGGGAGGAGTGAAAGGAAAGTGGGTGCCCCACTGTTAAGGCAGAAGAGGTTAAGTTGGTTAAGAAGGTCAGCCAAGAGGGCCCCTCTCTGACAGGTCCTGGGAAAGTCACCGAGTAGCAAAAATGGGGGAGGTAGCTGCCCAATAAGCTGAAGGAAGTCTGCCCTGGTGACATCGAACGATGGAAGGATATAAATGGTACACAGCGAAAAAGTCAGGTGGGGAAGGAAAAGCCGAACTACAACATCTTGAAGATGGGTAGTCAGGAAGATGTGTTGCCTATGAATGTCACCCCATATGAGCAGCATGACACCCCCACGAGATGGAATGCTGACCTCAGCAGAAGGGTCAAAACAAACCGGCAAGAAATGTGAAAGCTCAAAGCGGTCATTAGAGTGCAACATCATACCCTGAAGGCAGAGTAAAATGGGCTGAAAGCAGCCATAAATCCTCTTTGTGGGACTGAAGACCACGAACATTCCACTGCATGCGAGTCATAATGAGGACAGCCAGGCTTAATGATCACTTGATGACACCATGTAAGAGGATCTTCAAGGAGAAGACCATTTGTCTTTGGTGGCCTTCTTCGAGCCATTCCGGTTAGAGGAGGACTCTGGTGTTGTTTGCCTGGAGGGATATATGAAGTCTTCACGAGAGTACCCCTTCTGTCCTTTCCTGCCTAATGGTTGTGTAGCTGGTGGCTTCGCCCCTTCAGGCGAGAGTTTGATGGCTTGTTGCACAGCTGGACAGGGGGATGGCGATGCTATCTTGACACTGGGTGATTTCACAGCCTAAGAGCTGAATTGGAGGTCGCATGTCTGCGTGGTCATACACTTCATGGAGTGAGGGTAACAAGAACAGAACTATAGGTGCCAGATGGGAGAACTCAAGGTTTGCGACTAGCCAATAACTACCGAGCGACTGGGTAAACACTTTTTCCTTTACTTTAATCTCTTGGACAGCCAGCTCGACAAGGTACGCAGCACAATCACGAGAGGATGGCTGCCATTGCAGTTGATACAGCAGGGAGAAGGTGGACAATCACGAGAGGATGGCTGCCATTGCAGTTGATGCAGCAGGGAGAAGGTGGACAATCACGAGAGGATGGCTGCCATTGCAGTTGATACAGCAGGGAGAAGGTGGACAATCACGAGAGGATGGCTGCCATTGCAGTTGATGCAGCACGGAGAAGGTGGACAATCACGAGAGGATGGCTGCCATTGCAGTTGATACAGCAGGGAGAAGGTGGACAATCACGAGAGGATGGCTGCCATTGCAGTTGATACAGCAGGGAGAAGGTGGACAATCACGAGAGAATGTCTGCCATTGCAGTTGATACAGCAGGGAGAAGGTGGTGGCTGCCATTGCAGTTGATACAGCACGGAGAAGGTGGACAATCACGAGAGGATGGCTGCCATTGCAGTTGATACAGCAGGGAGAAGGTGGACAATTGCCCTCGTGAACATCCCTACTACAGACTTTCTAGTGTTGTTAAAACAATGCCATTGGTAGCAGTGCATCGGGATTGGTATGTACGGCCGGACAGTGATAATTTCATAGCCTGCTTTGGGCTTAGAGGAAAGCACCCTCGTTCTAAGGTAAGAACAAGATTGTGGGTTGGCACTAAAGAGGAAGGGGAGGGGCGAGAGGCAGGGGCAGGAGGGGAGGCAGGGGCAGGAGGGGAGGCAGGGGCAGGAGGGGAGGCAGGGGCAGGAGGGGAGGCAGGGGCAGGAGGGGAGGCAGGGGCAGGAGGGGAGGCAGGGGCAGGAGGGGAGGAAGGGGCAGGAGGGGAGGCAGGGGCAGGAGGGGAGGCAGGGGCAGGAGGGGAGGCAGGGGCAGGAGGGGAGGCAGGGGCAGGAGGGGAGGCAGGGGCAGGAGGGGAGGCAGGGGCAGGAGGGGAGGCAGGGGCAGGAGGGGAGGCAGGGGCAGGAGGGGAGGCAGGGGCAGGAGGGGAGGCAGGGGCAGGAGGGGAGGCAGGGGCAGGAGGGGAGGCAGGGGCAGGAGGGGAGGCAGGGGCAGGAGGGGAGGCAGGGGCAGGAGGGGAGGCAGGGGCAGGAGGGGAGGCAGGGGCAGGAGGGGAGGCAGGGGCAGGAGGGGAGGCAGGGGCAGGAGGGGAGGCAGGGGCAGGAGGGGAGGCAGGGGCAGGAGGGGAGGCAGGGGCAGGAGGGGAGGCAGGGGCAGGAGGGGAGGCAGGGGCAGGAGGGGAGGCAGGGGCAGGAGGGGAGGCAGGGGCAGGAGGGGAGGCAGGGGCAGGAGGGGAGGCAGGGGCAGGAGGGGAGGCAGGGGCAGGAGGGGAGGCAGGGGCAGGAGGGGAGGCAGGGGCAGGAGGGGAGGCAGGGGCAGGAGGGGAGGCAGGGGCAGGAGGGGAGGCAGGGGCAGGAGGGGAGGCAGGGGCAGGAGGGGAGGCAGGGGCAGGAGGGGAGGCAGGGGCAGGAGGGGAGGCAGGGGCAGGAGGGGAGGCAGGGGCAGGAGGGGAGGCAGGGGCAGGAGGGGAGGCAGGGGCAGGAGGGGAGGCAGGGGCAGGAAGGGAGGCAGGGGCAGGAAGGGAGGCAGGGGCAGGAAGGGAGGCAGGGGCAGGAAGGGAGGTGGGGGGCTGGGGCAGGAGTTTTTTTTAATCGTAGTAGATACAATTTTGACATAGGAACACATGGCATTTGTGACATCTAAGCAGAATGTGAATCACACGAATTAACATAGAGCATTTTGAGTTCTGTTCCCACTAATTCAGCAGGACTATTACGTGAAATCACTAAAGATTTAGCTTTTATTTATTTACCAGCTACATTTAAAGAAATAATTATAATCTCCCACTGACAATTCACTAAAGGAAAATTATTCAGTTAAGAGTCGGACCTGTTGACAAGTACATACCTTCAGGAGGCAAAACTGCTGATGGAGGCTCATGTTATATGCCATACTATCCTACCTATTTGAACTATAGTTTCTTCCTTGGGGATGACAGGAAATTTTAAAAGAAAAGAGAAGCCACATGGATCTAACATTTATAAGGTCCCACAGCTGGTGACTGAAGAAGTGAAGATTTCAAACACTTAAAATTTTAGGTTTGTTTTTTTCATTCATTATTAGTAATACATCTTAAATGCTGTGTACACTTCGATTAAAATAACTATACAACTCATGTCAGAAAGTAACGTTGTAGGAGCTACCTGGCACTTGATCATAGTTCTTTCGTGGGTGCCAAGTGCTATCTGTGTTGCATGTTTTACACATTCAGCAGAGTGTTGTCAAGGACACTAGCAACACTGCTCCCTGCAACTATAACCTGTCAGTTGGAAAGTTTTAAATCAAACTACCAGTACATATTAATATAAATCTGCACACAATGTTTAGTTTGTACCTAAACGAAATAAGCATTTAGTCAAGCTCATTTAAATATCAGACTGAGGTACTATTTCCACACTGTTGCATGTACACCAACGACATTCTCTGGATGGAGAAAGTTGTTACAGAAAATGCATCAATAACTTACAAAGTCAGCAGTGTCTAAAGTCTGGCATATAAGTAAAGAAATTCCTTACTACACGCTGCCAGTACATTGTATTGTTTGAGCCATCTACACTCCACGATCTTATACCTTAGTTCGTCTTGTCATAGGCATTTTGCGTGGCCATAACCCCTTTTCTAGCACCTCTGTAATGCTCTCATTCTTAATTATCAATGCCGTCTTCCGCCATCCGCCACCCTTACCCCTTCCCGCCCTCGCCCCCTCTTTCTCTCTTTCCCACCCATGCTCCCCTCTCTCTCCCGACCTGCCCCCCTTCTGTCTCTACTCCCCTTGCCCCCCCTCTCCCCAGTAGACACTACTCACCAAGCAGCAACAGAACACACACAAAGACAGTTGTAATTGGCAAGTTTTCAGAAACAGTGGCTCCTCCTTCAGGCAGAAGGGTTGAAGGGGAACGAAGAGGGGTGAAGTAAAAGGACTGGAGAGGTCTGGGAAGAGGGGTAGATTTCAGGAAGTCACACAGAACCAGGGGTCACGGGAGACTTACCGTACGGGATGAGAAGGAAAGAATGATTGTTGGGGACTGCAGTTCCCCTTCAATACTTCTGACAGAAAAAGGAGCCACTGGCTCCAAAAGCTTGCCAATTTTACAACCGTCTTATGTCTACGATCTGCCACCACTTGGTTAGTAGATTTTTATCTATCAAGTTAAATAATTTTGTTAATGATTGATTGTTTCCATTGTTGTATGTTCCAGTAGAGACACTGTATGAACTACTTGTTGAAGACTACTTCTCTACTGTTCTCTCAACCAGTACACAATCATTTGGAAAAAATATTATTACCTACTTTTATCTGTCCATTCCTTCACAGTATTACTTTATCAAACCACAGATATCACTCGTACCTGAGCCACATTTCCTTTCGATAGATGAAGCCGCTGCTGAACTTTTATAAAAAAAAAACCATGTCAAATACTGTGGGCCAGAGCCACAGCATTGTTGTGTAGCAGAACACAGGTCTGCCACTTAGAATGGTCACTTTTGGTATATTGTCTACTGTTCTAACAGCAGCTCGAGCAGTCGAATCTAGAGGCTCACTGTTGTTGCATTGGTGTGCTGTCAAGCCTAAAGGAAAGCTGTGAAGGCGTGCCCGTGCCGCTGTCTATTGTGAATTGAGCACAACTGTTGTTAGCATTGTTTTTACAGTGAGAGCAAAATTTGCTATTTCATACCACAGCATGGGCACAGGAAAAGGAAAGTGAGGCAGACAGAAAGCTGACTCCTTGAAGGGGACATCAGTAGTGCTGAAGAGTGAACTTGTTGGTTGCCCTGAAGCAAAAGGCAGCCACGCCTGACTTAGCTGCCCAGTGGCAGTGGCCTGAAACAGCCAAGTTACTAAACTGTTGAAACCTGGGTCCACTATTATACACCAGAGTCAAAACTGCAGTCAAAACAATGGCAAAGGCTGATGAAAGTGCACCGAAAAAGGCAAAGGCGATTTTGTCAGATGGTATGGTGATGGCCACTGTTTCCTCAGATTACTCGGAAAAAAAGCACAACTGTAAATGATTCCTATTACACTTCATTGTTGGATTATACGAAACTTGCATTGGTTGAAAAAAGAGCAATTCTGGCATGCAAAAAGTGCTTTCAAAAGGCTAACGCACCATCCTGCACGTCAGTGACAACAATGGCGAAAGTGCATTAATTGGGCTTTGAATTGGTTCCTCATACATCCTTTTCACCAGACTTGGCCCAGAATGACTTCTTGGTGTTCCCTAACTTGAAACTTTGGCTTGCTGGGAAGAAATTTTCATCAAATGGGAAGTGATAACTGCAATCAACAAGTATTTTGCAGAGTTTGCCAGAACCTACTTTTCTGATGGTACAAAAAGCTGGAGGATCACTTGACTAAGAATATATGCCTCAGAGGAGACTGTCTAACAGTAAGGTGAGTTGTTTATTTTTCAGGGTGTATACGTGGACAGTAAAAAAAGATTCCTGGATTTTTCCCGGCTTTCCTGGTTAAAAATATGTTATCTGCCAGATGAAAGTACACCTTTTCCGTGTTAAGTGACAGTATAATTTTCCTCGGAACAGTAAAACTTATCAATCCTTTGGAAGGTTATGGTTTTATACACCAGCAAAGAATTTCCCGGCCCTTTAGAAAACCAAACTCAGTAAAAAAAAAAAGAGTTTTGGAAAGATCTTTGATGTGCAGCAACATGTACACTGCATCTTTTCGTATTATGAAAGTCTAAATTTGAATTACACCAAACACTGGATGTTACTTTCCGAAGCATTGAAATAGAGATTGCGATGCACTTAAGTGAGCCACTCATAGCTCATGTCACGTGATCTCGCCATCCGATGGCAGCAGATATTCAGAGCATAAGACATGACGTAGTCAGCCAACAGCAACATCACTGTTAAGTATAGCATACACACAAGCTGGAAAAGTTAATGGTTTAAATTAAGGTACACAGTGTTGCTACAAGAAAAGCAAAGTTTTCTCATATAATATTGGCCTCTAAGATTAATAAGCTGCAAGAGAAGCTAGGCTTTCACATATAATATTGATCTTTTTTGCGCATGTTACACTTTAAGTTACATCACACAAATGTGACAGTAAAATTTTTAATAACGACATAAATGTCTTATCTTCTGGGCTCTTAATTTTTCTAAATGGTCATCCTGAAAGAGTGATTTTTAAATGAAAGGCAAATGCTCTGATTTAAGAAATTTATTGACAATCTCGCACGTAGTTCAGCTTGCATTAAAGAAAATTTACGGTGACGCTTTTCAAAAATGCAACATTTTCCTGTGACCTGTTAGAAACAGGTTCGTTTCAGCAGTTGCCAGAGAGAGCCAGGTAATAGGCATCACAGCGCTTGCGCAGCTATGATGGCTCAGGAAGCCCGTATGCTGGTGTGTGTAAAATATTAAAAGATCTTACATTATGTCATAAAAGAAACAAGACATAAGAGGATACTCCAAGAGCATCAGAACTTCGTGAACCATACTAAAATGCATGGGTCGTGTGGAGACCACCTCCCCACTACAGCTCAGACTGCTCTATGCATCAGCCCCAGATCTACAATATTTCCGAACTGTGGCAATACTAGTTAGTGGTCATCCCCCACCCCCTCCCCCTCGAGTGTTTGAGGTAGAGTGCCATAAATTTGGGGGGGGGGGGGGGGGAATCGACTTTTCAAAAATATGTTAATTTTGTAGTGCACATTTTTCTGAAGAGTCTGATATATAAAACATGTGTTTGAGGAAATGTAAGACATGCTATTTGGTCTTAATTGTGCCAAGGTGCAGTGCCATACCTCTTCACACAGCATTCTTCTATCGCATGTCATTGTACTTCGCTCTGTGGAATTCAAACACATAATATTTTGTATCGGATGCCATCAAACTATATTCAAGACAAAGGAAATTAAAATGTCCTGGCGTGCCTCTCCTGCTTCCAGTTGGCCAGTTTGACATCGAGGCCCCCCTGCACAAACTGTAGATGCTCTGAAGGTCTTGCTACATCTCACTAAAGTGTTCTGACATTGCAATCCCCTCATATACAACAGTATTGTCTGAAGTGTGTGTGTGTGTGTGTGTGTGTGTGTGTGTGTGTGTGTGTGTGTGTGTGTTTGTGTGTGTGTGTGTTAATTGCTAGAAACTAATTACAAAGCTGGCATTCAGTGAGGACTGAATGCCTTCTGAAAGTCAAGGAATATGGCACCAATCCAAGTGCAAGTATCTACTGCGTTATAGGTATCATGGGAAAAAAGAATGAGCAGAGCTTACATAGATTTCCCACAGCAAAAGAGACGCTTAAGTTGGTACAATCATATGGAAGCCTCCTTTGGGGGTCAACACTGAAGTATCGATTGAAATCACAAAGTAGTGCTCTTGTTTAATTAACTCTTCTAGGTAATTAACATTTTTTAATCCCATAGTAAGTCCCAAAGTGTGAAAGAAGATGTTGGCAGGTCATCTGCAATTAAATAATTAATGTCAACTCAATGGTTTGTAGCCCTGTGCTAGCTCATGTACATAGTCTCATGAAGGCACATGTATATGGGAAGAGACAATGTTAATACTTGGGCACTGGCCGTGGGAACTCTATTGCTGGCTATCAGAACTAAGAGACATGTTGATCAGCGACCTGTATTGTGCTAGCCTCCTCACTGGTAATTCAATATTTATATCCAAGTTCATACTCTATGTTGACAGTTCCTGAACTTATTCTGAGCAGAGATACAAATTAGACCCATGTATATGTATGTCAACAACACGTCATAAGGGCGGTGGACTTCTGTGTGGTCAGAAAGTGTAACTTTGCTCATTCAGGTTTTCTGGACGACAGTTTCACGTGCTTGAATCATGATGCTCTAACTGAAGTATGATTAAGTTATCTTTGTGCTTGGCTTCACATTTGTGAACTTTCCAAAGTTGTTTAGCTTTTTCACATGCTGATAGCCTATTAGGAGTGTGTTTAAGGTTTTTTAAGCATTGTGATAGTTCTAGAACACACAGGTAACCTGAAGCTTATGTATATGTTCCGGTAAGTCAAAATGATAGAAGGCCTCATGTAACAGCTTCAGTTCAATTTTAATTAATTTAAAGGGTTCAATTCTTTGGTCTGTCCTTTCGTTACATTCTGGATAACATCAACTCCCTGTCCACAAGTAAGTGCCACACACATTAATTTATAAGCATTGTTAGTGGCTATCTCATGAGGGTGTGGTGGGAAGGTGAATCCCCTAGATTGTCTTCCACACACACTCACAACTTAAGATACCAAACATGTCTGTAATTACTAAATTCACATGTATTGTTGATCTGATAGGACTATGTGCCAGTCTTATTTGCTAATCTTTGCGACATCGTGTAGTGACTAACATTTTTCTCTTTCCACACGTTTTTGCAATATTTCACCATTAGTTGTTACAGCACATCAGCAAGAGCAGAGCTGTGAGGCTACCCTTAAAGACCATATTTAAGGTAAGTGCTACACTGTTACTGACAAGGCATTGGCAGAACCTTTATCACATGATGCATCTCCCTTGGGATGCTGCCTTCACAGGCAGGATAAACAGCAAAGTACCAAAGCATCCAAGTTAGTGGACCATGACACTGAGCAAAAAATAAGCTCTGTGCCAGTTAGGTTAGTAGTACTTGAATCGAGCATCAGTCCAGTAACCATGGTAGGGTCCAAATTGTCTTCTCAGATTACAGATTCCTAAGGAATTAGTTTCCTAACATTGTACTGGTGTGTGAACATATATGCAACTCTTCATATGTGTAACTGATACAGGCCACCTCTTCATACACAATAAAGCCCATTTGCTTGGCAATGTTCTTATTAATGACTTTCATGGAGGTGGAACCATCCATTGCATGGACTTACAAAGTTTCTGGATCTGATGCCTGTTAGATGCACCTAGGAGACCATTTGCGATCTTTCATTCGCTATCATGGAGTCTTCGAGTTATTACAATTATTAGCAAAATTCTCCTTACATTTGGATGAAGTGTTATGGCTACACAACACCCATTAACAGTAGTTGTGGAAGAGATATTCCAGAAATGTTCCATTTTTATACATACCTTCAGATGCAAAACATATATTTACAAATTTCAGACACAGAAGTCCTAAGTTGAGCTTTAACTTGTTCTCTAACTATTCTGACATGTGATTCCTCTCCTTCTCCTAGTGTAATATACGACAAAAAAAGTTCATGGATGAATGGCTGGATGTCAGTGTGCAACAGACACAATATTTCGGCAAGTGACCATGTTGGTGCTCCCGTGTGCTGATGAACTGATTGCCTAGGTGGCGGCACACAGTTTATAACACCGACACCCCCCCCCCCCCCTCTCACCCTTCTGCTCTGGCATTCTATACATAGTCTGCAGGAGGTGCAGGCAGGTTCCAGCATCTCCTTCCACCAAGTCCTCCATTCGAGGTTCGTGCCCAAGGACATGTGCTGGTGGCGTCTCTGCTGTCGCTCTGCCTGCTCCCGAAGTCTGTCCATTGTGAACTGTATCCTTCCTTTCTTAATATGACTCAATGCAAGTTTCCCAGTCATACGGAGGTGGCCACTATCACAATGATCAGTGGTTCCCTTACTCAAATCTTGATAAATTCTTTAATAACACAGTCCCAGAAGTTAGACGTCTGTGTCAGAACCTTGTAATTTTGTTGTTGGTGTTCCTGGCAATGATCTTTGACAGTTGGCACCAATTCATCTATGTAAGTCACATCAAACTGGCAGACCCATGATAAAACACACATGTCTAACATATCAAGAAGGGAGCCCTGGAACCAGCCCAACAGAAACCTTTCTATTTTTTCCAGTAAATCAATGACACCCAAGTTGTGGGGCCACACGGAAACTGAATGATTTCCTCATACATCTGAATTCCACACATCAGAACATCAATTTTACCACCGAAGTCGAAATGGGTGGAGTGCTGCTGATTCTGGATGTCCTGGTACAAAAAAGAGGGAATGGCACATCAGGCCACAGAATTTACAATACGAAGAGGCACATTGACCGATACTTACATACGGACAACTGCTACTGCCCAGCACAGAGAAATGGCGTAAACAATGGCTTATAACCTCTCTGACAATGAGCCAGAGCCAAGAACTTTGACACCTGAGGATTATGACCCAGAAAAACATCTACCACAGTGGCATACACTGTGAGCTCTATGTCGAAACTGTAGAACACAGAGACAAAGAAAGGAGTTAAAAATCAGTCCCAATCGATGGAAGAGATGACAGCTACAAACAGACATGGGCAAAGGTCTATAAAATATGCCATAGAGAAATGGAGGTCCAGAACTAAAAATTAAACAGCCTTCGCCTTAATGCTATGACAGATAAAAAGTAAAATGCAGTCGACAGCCCGCACGTCATTCACTATAATGGCTGATAACTCAGACAGCAAACACCAATGAGATCATAAGCAGATTTTTTTTTAAAAAAAGGAGGGGGGGGGGGGTATTCCATCAGGAAATTATGGACAGTCAAAAGATGGGCGCGATGTGCACAAACTTGTGGGGGAGCACCACATAACAAATGGTGATGGCTAAAAAGACAATGCCCAATACGCAACCTAGTTAAAACGATTTCCTCATGGCGAGAGCACCAAGAAGAGGTTGTCAAAGCCACTGGAAGTGGCTTAATATCCCGGAGCTTTTTACCATGAAGAGAGGACTAGTGGTGATGCCAAAGTGACACCACCTGCTTAAGGACGGCAACACAGAAATCATCAGAGGGAAAGCATGAACTAAAGGGGGCTCAGGTACAAGGACTGCAGCCTTGGCAGCAGCGTCAACAGCCTTGTTTCCTGTCGGACAGACTTGACCAGGAAGCCACAAACATCACAGTGGCTTCAACACAAGCGAGCCAGTGACAGCTTTCCTGGACCCGTTGCACTAATGGATGGATAGTGCACAGCACAAAGACTTTGAAAGGCACAGAGAGTCGAAGCAGACGACACAATTGAAAAGCTTGTTTTGTCAGATGTACTGCATGGCCTGATACAGAGCAAAGAGCTCGGCTGTAAGAACTGAGCAGTGTTCTGGTAACAGATATCGAAAAATGTTGGCCCTATGATAAAGGCACACCTGACAATGATCGGTCTGGGAGCCATCAGTGTACACAAAGATACTACTGCAAAATTCCATGCAAAGATCGTGAAACTGAAGGCGATAGAGTGATGCTGGAGTAGTGTCCTGATGAAGCAAATGAAGGCCAAGGTAGAACATGGGCTGCCGTATGAAGCCCAGGTGGTGAAGGGTTCACACCCACCGGGAAACTTGCAGGTAGCGTGAAGTTAAGCTGCCGGAGCAAGAGCCAAAAGCAAACCCCAAGAGGTAACAGAGAAGAGGGACGCACCCCATATGACAATCAAAGCAGTCATCAAAGGAAGCGGCATAGGATGGGTGGCCACACATGGCAACAAATGCCATGCGTATCTGCTGAGTCATGGCGGCAGGACAGCAGCAATTTGGCAGCTTCTGCATACAGACGCTATCAGGGTAGTGTAAAAGGCACCAGTGGTTGAATGGATGCCACAATAGTGGATAGTATTAAGAAGGCATAAGAGAGACAGGCAGATACATAAACTAAAAACCCATAGTCTAGTTACTAACGGACAAGGGACCGATACAAACACAGGAGGGTGGTTCGATTTGCACCCCAGGAAGTGTGATTGAGGGCATGTAAGGCAGTGAGGAACCACATACAGTGGGCTGCCAGGTACAACATGTGGGAGGACCAAGAAAGTTTTCTAATGAGTATGAGCCCCAGGAATTTCCTAGTTTCAACGAGCGGTAGAGCAACAGGCCAAGATGTAAGGACGGTACAAGAAACCAATTGGGCTGCCAGAAATTCATACAAATTGTTTTTTCAGTGGAAAAACGAAAGCTATTCTCGATGTTCCGCGAGTAAAGATAATCGACACATCACTGAAGACTGCTCAATGCGACAAGTCTGTGAAGAACTGCAATAGATGGCAAAATCGTCAACGAAAAGGGAGCCAGAGATGCCCAGCAGGAGACAGACTATTAATGACAATAGCATATAGGGCAATGCTCAGGACTGAACCCTGAGGTACACCATTTTCCTGGGTAAAGGTGTCCAACAAGGCAGAACCCACACATACATTGAAAACTAAGTCGGAAGTGAGGCTGGTGCCCACGGAATGGAAGCCCCATATGTAGAGAGTACAGATGATACCAGTCCTGTAGCAGGTGTCTAAGGCTTTCTCCAAATCGAAAAACACGGCCAGTTTGGAATTTCTGCAGAAAACCATTCATGACATGGGTGGAAGGAGTGATGAGATGGCCAACTGCAGAATGGCGCGCTCGAAATCCAAACTGCAATGGTTAGCAAATTGCAAGACTTGAGCCATCATACCAGCTGGGCATGAATCACACATTCCATCACCTTGCAAACACAGCTGGTGACTGAAATGAAATGCTAGCTAGATAGAAAGTGTTCGTCCTTACCTGGCTAAGGGAAGGGTATGACAGTGGCTTCACACCAGCGTCTGGGAAATGTGGCCTCTGCACATATGCAGTTGTACATATTATGCAGAAAGTGCTTGCCCACAAGAGAAAGGTGCTGCAACATCTGAATGTTAACAGCGTGTGGCCCTGGGGGTGGAGGATCGGGATGAAGTGAGAGCATGACCTAACTCTCTCAAAGTAAAAGCAGCATTGTAGCAATCACAATTCAGAAAATACAATGGTATTTCCCGAGCCTCCTCCACTCATTTCCAATGGAGGAATGCAGGGTGATAGCGGGAGGAGCTCGAAATCTCCGCAAAATGGCAGCCCAAGGTGTCAGAGATAGTAACAACATCCACGATTACATCGTCTGCAACTGTCAGGCTGGAAATTGGGGAATGGATGTTGGCCTGCACGATAGGAGTAGAACTGTTAAAAGAACTAGTGAATAAAATCCAGCTAGCTTTCTTTCTATCCCGAAGAACACAATGACACTGTGCACACATCTGTTCATAATGAATGCAGTTTGCCATTGTAGGATGACTGTTATAAAACCAGGTCATCACAACTGGGGAAACGTTGTTCATCAAAGGCCACCAGGGAGGAGTAAAGCCTCCAGTCGGCCTTAGTAAGCTACCATTTGGGTGTGCATGCACAGGGAGTGTAAGTCAGCAAACTGATAGTAAATGGGAAATGTCGCTCAAGTAGGTGTCAGAACGAACAGATGACTCGAGACGATGAGCAGTGCAGAAGGCTAGGTCTGAATGGAAATAGGTGTGTGTGGAGTCTAAACAGAATGTGGTTGCTCCTGTGTTAAGACAGCAAAGATTAAGTTGATTAGAAGGTTAGCCAAGATAGAACCTCTCTAACACGTTCTGGGAGAACTCCCAAGGGGATGGTGTGCATTAGTCACCGAGCAGCAGAAAGGGGGTGAGGTAGCTGCCTAATACGCTGGAGGAAGTCTGCCCTGGTGACACCAAATGAGGGAGGGTTGTAAATCGTACAAAGGAAAAAGATCAAGTGAGGAAGGAAAAGGTGAACTGCAACAGTTTGAAGTTGAGTAATCAGGGAAATTTTTACTGTGTACGTCATCCCATACCAGCAGCACAACTCCCCCAAGAGATGGAATGCCGAATTTTGGAAGGGGGGGGGGGGGGGGGGGAGGTTCAAATGGCCCAAGAAGAAATGAAAAAGCATTTATGAGGACAATTTTGTTTCCTGAAGGCATAGAACAAGTGGATGCTGCGATTCTAAGAGCAGCCGTAAATCCTCTGTTGGATCAAAAGCTGCGAACATTCCATTGGAGGAGAGTCATGATGAGCAAAAATTTGAAGGAGTGCCACCTCGGTGGCTGCTGAGTGCCAGGTTTCGTTCGAAAACTCACTGCTACAGGGCACAGATGCAGGAGGATCCTGCCCCATGAGGTCTACAGAAGCGTCAGCATTCTTCTGCTGTCGGTCTGTGGAGTTCAGGTCAGAAAAACAGTTGGTAGTGCGCACCGACGACACTGAGGTCAGCCAGGCGAGGGTATCATGCAGCGACACTGTCAAAGAGGGTCTTTGAGTTGGCGAGGGAGAAAATTGTTTGGCTTTGTTTGACTTCTTCAGGCCCTTCCAGTTAGCAGAGGAAGATTCAGATGTTGATTGGCTGGAGGGACGTAGGTAGTCTTCACGGGAGTATTCCCCCTGTCCTTTCCAGCAGGCTGGCGCATGTCTGCCTGGCCATGTGCTTCATGGAGTGAGATGTCCCAAGAACAGTACTATAGGTGCTAGATGGCAGAATGCAGGATTTCCGACTACCCAACAACTTGCGAGCAGTCGGGTAAGACACTTTTTCTTTCACCTGGATCTCCAAGACAGTCCGTAAATCGAGATACATGGGACAATTGCGGGAGGCAGTGGCATGGTCACCGTTGCAGTTGATGTAATGGGGGAGAGGAGGAGGAGGAGGCAGACAATCGCCCTCATGAGCATCCCCACCACAGACAGGTTACACATTTGGCTGGGTGTTGACAGGACTCTAGTGTGGTTGTAATGGTGACACTGGTGGCAGCGTATTGGTCTCGAATCTACTGTTTGACTATGATTACTTCATTACCTGCTTTAATCTTTGACCGATGAACCACTATCAAAACTGAGAAAGAGTGTGTGTGGGCACTACGGAGGCATACACTTTTTTCATCACCCAGTGGACGGCAATGACACCCTGATCACAGAGGTAAATTTGTATTTCTGCCTCAGTCAGACCATCAAGCAGTCTCGTGTAAATAACACCACAGGAAGAATACAGTGACTGATGGGCCTCGAGACAAACAGGATAGCCATGGAGGAGTGAAGCTGCAAGCAGTAGTTGTGCTTCAGAATCAGAAGTGGTCTCCAAAAGCAAAATACCATTATGTAAATGACAGCAGGATTTCACAGGATCAGCAACTGCATCAACACCTTTCTGAATAATGAACAGATTTACCGTAGCGAAGGGCTGACCGGAGGAACCTTGGTGCAGTCGGGAGGATCTTTAAATCATTAGCCTCATTCCATTTATATTTCGTAGCCATTGACTATGAAGATAATTGGCTTATTGCAACAAAATTCCTCATGATTGCCAACATCTCTGATGGTGTGCTCTTCACAACTGGAGGACCCCTTCAGAAGTGGGTGCACCCACCTTTGGTACCTGTTCCCACCTCAGGTCCACCTCCTAAACATCTGACGGACCAATGCGCGAATTGGGAAGGTAGCAGCTCAGGCAATAACCCCTCCCTAGGCCTGGCATGTACCAATCACCCCTCCTTGGGCCTGGCATGTGCCATGGGGTACGTGTGAACCCTACGTGTTAACCCAGTGCTGGGAATTACGCATTACCCAGTCACCTGTTACACGTAAGACGCACGAGTCTGGCTTCAGGAGCACACAGGGAAGAAGAAGAAGAAGAAGAAGAAAGAGAGGAACCTCAAATGCCGAAGCTGATTAACGAGGGGGAGGGGGGAGGAGGGGGGGGGGGGTAGGACAGTGGAGAGTATTCTGATATCAACTACCGAAAATGCAGAATACATTTCCAAAAACAGCCCAGACATGTTGCCCGTGGAAGAGGAAAAAGAACAGCAAGAGGATAGACATGCAGCATGGAAGGGAAAAGATGCTGCAAAGGCTGGGGCCCCGTGGTAGACAAGCACGAACCTGTCAAAGAGAGGCAAGGGGGGAGGAGATGCTGGATGCATGCCCACATTTGGGTGCAGACTGTGTCCAGAACAGCAGGTTCGAGGGAGGGATTGGGTGCGGGGGCAGTGTACGTCCTGCGCTACCTCCTAGGCAGTCACTTTGCCAGAGCACCCAAAGATTGCAACATAATCGCTTGCTTAAATATTGTGCCTGTCAGACGACGACATCTGGCTGTCCAACAGTGAACTACTTCATTATCTAACACAGTCAAATTTTTCAATCATATTTAGCTTTTTGTCAATAATGTAGGTGTTGAGCGTACACTAATTCGTGACATCTCTAAAGATAAATAAGTTCTGTTACAGATTAGGTGTAATTACTGGTCGAGATTCGTAATTTCTCCATTCTTTGCAACACTGCATTCAATGACACTAACGCTTTTCCAAATCTTTGACAGACAAAAGAGAGACAGAGGGGGGGGGGAGAGACTTACATGCACTTGTACCTGCTTTATAGTAATTTATCTGAAGTTTTCATATTTTCAGGAGTATGACCTGGCTAGGCTGACCATAATAAATGAATCATTTGTAACAGACTCACCATCTGACCATTTGTAGGTCTAGCAACATCTTTCATCAGGGGCATGATAAACTGTTTCTTTATCAGTTTTGTGTGTTTACATTGAGCTGTAAAACAATCTCCTCCAGTCTGTTTTAAACTAAATTAATTCTTTGTAACAACTTGGCCATTTAAAATGCTCTCTCTGTAGTGCAACAGAAACTGTTAATCTAAGTTGCTTTGTGGTGGAGTGTAGATTATTCAAAATTACTTTAGGACTGACAAGTACTTGGAAGTACAGGGGTGAGGCTCACAAGGACAGTATGGCACACATTCAACCAATCTCAAGCTCCTTAGCAGCAGCAGCAGCAGCAGCAACTGACTGCAGTACTGACTGCAGTTGACAGACCTTAACCGCCAACACGTCACTTCCTGCTTGCACTATGCTGCACTTTCAATCAGCTATTCTTGTGAGATCGTTTGTATGCTGAGGTTTGTTCTAATTTCTTATAGTTGTGGGATTAATATTTTATCTATTGTTACTGTCATTTATGTGGTATGAATGAAGTCAGAAGCAAGTTCATTAAATGTTAGTCGGTCAAAATGTTCGGCATCACTCTCGTCTGTGGGATTGTACTGCCAGAAGAGTCAAGAGAAATAGTTTGCACAATGCATTACAATATTATCAACAAAATGTTCTTGATAATGCTCCCTATCATTCTATGATTGTTGAGAGAACACCTACCATGGTAAAGCAAAAGGAGGATGAAAAGTATCAAGGCGGAATGGCTCCACCTGTTATATTTCCACTCCTTAATCTCTTTTTTCCTTTTCCAGTTGCATTTTCTATTCTACACATAATGCATGTATCATGAATACATGACATTTCTAAATTGTTAGGAATGCTATATTTTACCAAACTTTATTAGTGAACGCATGGTTTTCCAATCACTGATGGTAGAAGTAAACAACATCTGAGGATTTGACCTTAGGCCTGTTCCAACAGCCAACTGCTGCCTACAAGACAGTATGAGGAGTGATCCATTATCGTGGTACATGTGATCAGTATGTTGCCAATCCCTACAGCCATTATTGTCAGTAAATGGACCCTCTGCTTCTTTATTCAAGCTAATCATCATTTAGCTTAACAAGGGCTAAATGGATCCCTAACAGACCTATCTACCTCAGAAAAAACCCGTGGAAATACCAGCAACATGGGTCCTTCCGCACTGAAGGCAGCAACGCTAACCATTCAGCTATGGAGGCAGCCATAAAATATTTTATTTAAAAAATTTATTTTAAGAAATATTGTAAATTTATGATTCACTAAAACTATGTGCTTTTAAAATTCAAACCCATTATATAGTTATTTCAGAACTAATAAACATTACTTGAAAGACTCATTCTCCACTTTCCAATGAACATCTTAGTTTTAGAAACAACTGTGTATTTAAACATATTTAAAAAGAAAGATGATGAGACTTACCAAACAAAAGCGCTGGCAGGTCGATAGACACACAAACAAACACAAACATACACACAAAATTCTAGCTTTCGCAACCAACGGTTGCCTCGTCAGGAAAGAGGGAAGGAGAAGGAAAGACAAAAGGATATGGGTTTTAAGGGAGAGGGTAAGGAGTCATTCCAATCCCGGGAGCGGAAATACTTACCTTAGGGGGAAAAAAGGACAGGTATACACTTGCGCACACACACACATATCCATCCACACATACACAGACACAAGCAGACATTTGTAAAGGCAAAGAGTTTGGGCAGAGATGTCAGTCGGGACGGAAGTACAGAGGCAAAGATGATGTTGAAAGACAGGTGAGGTATGAGCGGTGGCAGATTGAAATTAGAAATTAGCGGAGATTGAGGCCTGGCGGATAGCGAGAAGAGAGGATATGCTGAAGGGCAAGTTCCCATCTCCGGAGTTCTGACAGGTTGGTGTTAGTGGGAAGTATCCAGATAACCCGGACGGTGTAACACTGTGCCAAGATGTGGTGGCCGTGCACCAAGGCATGTTTAGCCACAGGGTGATCCTCATTACCAACAAACACTGTCTGCCTGTGTCCATTCATGCCTTGGTGCACGGCCAGCACATCTTGGCACAGTGTTACACCGTCCGGGTTATCTGGATACTTCCCACTAACACCAACCTGTCAGAACTCCGGAGATGGGGACTTGCCCTTCAGCATATCCTCTCTTCTCGCTATCCGCCAGGCCTCAATCTCCGCTAATTTCTAATTTCAATCTGCCACCGCTCATACCTCACCTGTCTTTCAACATCATCTTTGCCTCTGTACTTCCGTCCCGACTGACATCTCTGCCCAAACTCTTTGCCTTTACAAATGTCTGCTTGTGTCTGTGTATGTGTGGATGGATATGTGTGTGTGTGCAAGTGTATACCTGTCCTTTTTTCCCCCTAAGGTAAGTCTTTCCGCTCCCGGGATTGGAATGACTCCTTACCCTCTCCCTTAAAACCCATATCCTTTTGTCTTTCCTTCTCCTTCCCTCTTTCCTGACGAGGCAACCGTTGGTTGCGAAAGCTAGAATTTTGTGTGTATGTTTGTGTTTGTTTGTGTGTCTATCGACCTGCCAGCGCTTTTGTTTGGTAAGTCTCATCATCTTTCTTTTTAAATATATTTTTCCCACGTGGAATGTTTCCCTCTATTATATGTGTATTTAAACAGTTATACTTATTCCAGGTAACCATATTCGAGAACACACTAATCTTAAAATGTAATCTTGTCAAAATTCTGTTGTTATAGTTTTATGACCTAATTTTTCTGATTACTGTCCTAAAATAATATGTTGGTTGGTGAAAAACTCCTACTGGAAATTAGTATTTCCCAAAAATTCTTTGCGGACTTTGGCTATCCCAGAGCATATTAAAACTTCCATGATATGCAACAGTAGCTATTATCTGCCATTTGATATTATAACGCTTATTGCTAACCCAAATAAAATCACTGCCTAATGCGTTTTTATATATTTACTTTTGCCGACTTATGGTAATACCGAAAACATAATACATTTTGCCATTACGTAATTTCTGTACTATATGCATCTTTATACAGGCAGTGTACACAAATCCATATAGTTGTCTACAGAGATTACTCAACAATTAAGGTTCCAGAGTCAGGCTGTGGCAAGTATTCAACCAGTGCAAATACCATGTTTAGTCAGTCTGCTCCCAGTAGTCAAGATCTATAGTTACTATGTCAGTCATTACATCTTTCAGTCAGTCATGATTATTCAATCAGCACACCCACTATGTAATTAGTCAGTCTGCACACCCTTTAGTCAACATGTATATTTACCCTGTTATTCACTATTTCATTCAGTTAGGCTCGAGTGAGACTTCAGCTACGTCTTTAAAGTGTTGGCATTATGGTAAAATGAAACAGTCACACAAATAGAATCACCTTTATTGCCTGTGTTGGGATCACTTGAAAACACTGCCCCTCACACTTCTTTACAGATTAATGATGTCACTTGAATCTACCTCAGAACCATAAAAGCTTCCAGTCACATACTCATCTGGATCTTCATTATTATTAGAAACATCTGAATAATCATTGTCAAAAACCTATGAAAGCATTTCACATTCATTCATTTCCTTTTGTTTTCTGAATAGGGCCATCTCTAAAAGCAGGAGGTACTTCAGCGTGAAAATAGTAAAAATGTGAAATTTCAAAATATAACCATAATGCTAAATACACAAGAAGTACATGAAGGCAATCATGTTTGATGAATTCACTGCAGTAGTTAAATAGATGAAATAGTTCTAATACACCACAGTAGATGGCATCTACAGACATTGTGTAGAAAACACAAGTTATCTTGAGACCCTTCCATAACAGATGGTGAGCAAAACTCAAGTAAAATCTCAATCTGTCCTCAGAGTGTTAATTGTCTATGTTCCTACTTGTAAAATTTCGTTAGGCTACCCAGAGCCTATACGAGTTTCTGACCTGTGTTGTTACAGTCATCAAGGTTACAATTCACAGGATAATAGTGTTGTGTTTAAAGAAATAAATGTAGATGGACTAAAAAGAAAAATCATCAATATTGTGGAAAATTATTTTTAACTCTAAAGCATATAATAATAATAATAATATGAGGCACAAAACAAGTTGGTAATTTTACAAGGAGATGATTGATTTCAGCATTGAAACATCGACGTGATAAATTTAAAAAGATGGATCTTATTGACATAATATCTCTCCATCAGCCACACATACTATAAATGAAATCGTCAAATATATAACCAAATAGAACTGATATGGACCCAAACTGAAGGTTATGTTGCCAACAAACATATAAAAACTTAATACATAAAAAATTTTGAAAAAATGTTTGCAGTCTAGGCAACCAGCAAAAAATCCATTCGAGAAGCCACCTTTGAAGACTTGAAGAAAGCAGTGTCATGGAAAAAACATGGCAGAATGAAGCAATTAAAAATTGTTATAAGAAATGACCAAACTGGTAAATAACAGCAGAGGCAGTGCAACACTTCAACACTTTAAGCACCTATGTTGGTGACAAGATTAATGTCAATGGACTTTTTTCCACTGTCATCACAAAAAAAAAAAAAAAAAAAAAAAATGTGTAGGGAGATTCAGCTGAATGATTGGTGAGTGTGGTTCAAGTATGGTGCCAGTATAGCTAAATTATATTTTCATAATTTTTGAATATTAATAAGAAGAGTGTTACCAGCAAATGAGTCCTTGTGCAGTTCAACTCAGTAATTCAGTCTTACTCACACAAAAGCTCTCTCTCCCACTGATGCATTGTAATTCTCCTACGTTCCGAACTGATAAGTTTCCTCAGTTTGACTGAGAGGCATAAGCTTTTTTATGTAACAAACAAGAAGAAAATTTTATAAGAAAATGTAATATCAAGTCAATTACAAACCTGGGGGACATGAAAGGAGCCTCCTCGAAGAACTACACATTTGGGCATCACCTGGACAACAGTACGGCTGGCTGATTCTTTCATTCCAGAAGTGTCAAAAGATATGTAACTTGGTGCTGCTTCTGACATGAATAAACAAACAGTTACAAACTTAGCACTCTGTTTCTCATAATGAAACCAAATGGGCGTCGCTAAGTTTTCACTAGTGTATGCTGTGTCAAGTAGATTTAATGCAAATTACCTCACATTAGATACCTCCGACAGAGTTTCAGTTTGGCGCAACCAAAAATATGATGTATTCTTAAGATTATGTTTACATGATCTGTTTCCCTAAATTTACTAACAAAAACAATCCTCACTCGTCAAAAATTCTGAATTTTGTCAGTAAACGCAGTTTTTTGCATTTTCTGCATATAGCCTTTAAAATTTTTCATTAAATAAAACTAAAATGAAAACTTACTGCACGTCTTCCAAAAGATACCAATTCCAGCTGCATTTACGTACACTGAACAGTTTGCGATTGCGCGAGCTTAATGAAACATAACATTATGTGTATGTTGTATGTAGAACACAGCAACATTGCTTCATCTCCACGTGCTCCTGCTGAAGTGTAAATCCTATGTGGTTTGGATAGACAATAGGCGTGTCAACGCAAATCCTTGTTGCCAAGTCAGAGTTGTATTGCATACCAGTTGGCAGACTGAAAGAACCTCAACTCCATCCCTAGTAATCTGGGTCTCCTGCTCAGTATGAGTGCCAATATAAATGAATAAGTGTCCCTCAAGCGTAGAAAAGAGATAATGCTGGAGGTAACTGGTTGAGCTGTCAGGTAACATACGTCATCGTATTCACTAGTATCCTTGGTCTTCCGCCCATGATGAAGTCACAGTGCAGAATGCACTGCGACTGCCTTAAAAGCTGCCTTAGGGGTTACCCAATCCCTCGTAAATGGTGACTGTCTCCTCTGGTAGCAAAATATATGTGGTATATGTTCACTGGAGCATCCTTGCCAGTGATTCACCATACAAGGCAAGATGAATCTAGTTATGGCTGGTGGAAGGATGCACTCCGGACTTGCATGACAAGTGGTACCGGTATTTACTGGAACAACTGTTTGAGGTGTAGGGGCCATGCATCTTGTGTGGCACTTTGTAGTATGTATGTGCTCCAAAGGGACGAAACAAAGTCTCCAGGGAGATTTCATGCTGCTTACCCAAAACACTGTCAGTAATTTTACCCAATCACGAACTGCCTCCTTCAGGCTAACAGTCATAACCAAAATAAGAAGTGTGGTAGAATAGCACAGACATATCCTAATCAGTGACTCATCCTCCACACCACGAGGAATCTCACTGACATGGGTACCGAAGGCAGTCCATTCCTGCCTCAGGACCACGTACAGTATTACACTGGGACAGTCACTGAAGGTGCCAGGCCACAAGTAGGCCTCATTAGTACATGAACTCCCTGAGAGGCCATTTAGACCCTTTGCAGATGCCACAATGATGATCCATAAATTTATCTGTGGACTGTTTATACCCTTGTACGCAAGGCCAACAACAATATAATGGCAGCAAAGACATGCAGAGAAGAAACATGAAAGCATTCTCCGCAGTGACAAATCACAGCAACAAAACCAATGAATGTGAAGAAACAGCAATCTGACATTTGTGACCAAAAGGCAAAAACTTCAGGAGAACTATGGTTTACCCACGGCAAACTGACTTAAACAGTGGGCATGCCTGGCTCACTGTAAATTTGCGGCCAGATGGTGCTCAATGTATAGACAGTAAGGCCGGGTGATGTAGTGTTTTACAGCCAATATTGCTTTAGTTCAGTTCCTATTGGCACCAGTTGACAGGATAATGCAAAGAATGCTTGTCAACAAAGGGTAGTTTCTCCTTGGCCTCCTACCACTGTTAGTGGACAGGTGACCATTGGGGACCAGAAGAAATAAGAATGAGAAATCTCAAAACTACATGTATCACAACAGTATTATACAATATTTTACATACTTTTGAGCCCAACAAGCAAAATAAAAGTAATGCAACATATAATATCCAGTTATAAGTGTACGTCCCATACTTTCATCAAATATAATATTTAGTCCTAGTAGAGCAAGGATGGGGTGCAGGGAGAGGGGGAGAAGGGTAGGGAGAGGGAGAGGGGGAGGGAGAGAGAGAGAGAGAGAGAGAGAGAGAGAGAGAGAGAGAGAGAGAAAGAGAGAGCCTCATAGCACAGAGCTACAGCAATATGCTAATCACAGGTACAGTAATAGCTGCATCACTAACTAGTCTATTTTTAAAGGGCTGCCCTTCTTTTAATGAAGTATTGTTTGCAGACTCTCAAATGAAGAGTTTGATATTTTTTAATACAATGATGAATTGTCATAGTAAATGCACAAATCCACTGTACTCAAGTTCTTCCTTTCATCTGGCAATGTATCCATTGGTAAAACATCAAATTAGGAATATTCAAATGAGGATGCAAAATACCAATTCATTTATATACAGCTGTATTCCAATTAGATCAAAGAAGGTAAAGTTCATTTTAAGTACTGCATATAACTACCTTTCCAGTCAGTCGAGATAGCTCTAGTTCATGTTTCTTCTTAGTGATTGTTAACCGCTTATTCTTCTCCAATTTTTCCATCTCTAGATATTTAATGACATCCTGCATTTCTCGTTTCATACTTTCTGCAACTTCTATATCGCGATGAAGCTTGTAAATTTCCTGCTGTCTTTCCTGTATGGATGACACAGAAAAGAAATTAACAAATATATAATGTAGTTCTTGAAAAGTATTTCATTTTTCTTCCTAACTTATTCTGGAAACTGTTAGCAAGTACAAGATATTTTTATGTTAAGTGTTTTACACCAAATTTTCAAATCAGTGGATGTTAATAGCAGAAGAGAGCACGGAGAATAACGTGGCTGGCAATGCGCAGTCAGCAGGGCACACATGGGGAGAGTGGTAGTGATGGCATTATACGCAGGGGCTGTAAGGCGAGTACCATTCTAAGCTGAAGTCTATGCTCGCATTTTTTGTAAATATTAAGTGGAGCCCCTCCATGCCCACACTCACACAGTGACATTCACCTCTGCTTTGGTTAGTGTCTGAAAAGAATTCCACTGAAAATGCAACAAAAGCAGTGATTTATTTTCACCTGGCTAGTTAACCACTTATAAATTTCATAGAAGCGTCACGCATTGCAAATTTTTAGTAAAACCTACATTTCTCTTCTTGTCATGTTAAAATTTGTTTCTTTTGCCAAAATACAGTAAAGTTTACACACTGTCACCTCACTAACATGTTGTGCAATGCAATTGCAAGATAATTCTGAAACTGTGGTTTATTGAGTGAAGAACAGAGGAAAAGTAAGGTCAACAGCTTATTAAAGAGCACCTTGTTAGTACAAAAATAAATACGTAATATCTTCACTTATACTGTTCGAAAACCCACAGCATTTCTAGTGTCCTCAGTTAACAATGACCGTTTAAAATTACATTCTTCCATCGAAAAAGGTCTATAGTTTGTGGAATAGCACAGAGATGCTGAGGTTCTGCACACTAACCTTATGTCACAATATGTACACTAACATTTGTCAAACCATCATTTTGATACCTCAAATCATTTATGAAATAAGAGAAATGTTGTGGATATTTATTACTGGTGCATGCATTATTACTGGTGTGTGCAATCACAGATTACTGTGCTACATCACATCAATTTTCTCGAGATTAGTGACAGATAGATATCCATCCAATTCTTAAGAAAAATTCAATATGTTAAGTAAATTTTATACACAGCAACATATTATGTACTATGCACCATAAGCAAAATCATGCCAACCCTTATTTTTCATTGCAAAACTTTTTCAAATTTCCTACAGTGTCTTAGTAAAACGCATATCGCAATAACTGTGACCAGTAACAAAATGACGGGCACATCATAATGAAGGCAACATATGTAGCTATAACGAACTCAAGAATAAAATTTTTTTACTGATTATTTTCTGTAAAATCCTTTGAGAAAAATTGCAGTTCGTGCACCTCACATCAATTCTGTCACTGCAGTGTATCACATACTGGCCACACACTGTCTGCCTTCCCTCCCAGCAAACAAATGAACTTGTCCAGTACTTCTGAAGAAAAATGGTTACTGGGCGTTGGCCACCATATTCTGCACGGTCTTGCGTGGCGGAGTACCACCCCACATCCCCATCCCCTGTTCACATGCAAATGGAATGGTAAATTGACAAACTAATAACACTGTGATTAATCCTCATACCTACGCTGTTAACTAGTTTATATGAATATTAATCTTAGTATAACAAGGTGCAAATTCTGAGACACAAATAAGAATGGGGGGTAAAAATTTATCTCCATTAAAATAAAGGTTCTGGAGTAATATACAGTAACAAATAAGCTTAATGCAACATTCATTACAAAGTGTTGTTAATTTTCACAATATGACAAAGCCAATGATAATTTTATGGTTAATTCATTTCATTATATCATTGTTGTGATCTATCAAAATATGAGATTTTCTTTTTCTTTTTTCTTCAGTTAAAGTGTTTCTAATAACATTATGAACCACATATTAAAAATTAAGAAAATCATCAAAAGAAAGAAGTATTGTTTAGCACAGTGTGAGAAAGCTAACAATTAGAAATAAAAATAGTTCATGAACTAAAACGAAATGAAGATCTCATAAATTAATTAAAAATTTGATAAAATTCTGGATATTTAAATATTTTCAAACCTAACTGTTACAGCAACCTTGACATATATTTTTCTGTGCTGTTTGCGCATTCGTTTCAAACGAACACAGTATTTGAAGGGACTTTTTCCTTTTTTAACTGCAAAGAAGGCACCATCCACTTTATTGAGATTGGTTCTGACTGCATTGCTGATCCTGGAATATTGCACCCAAAACATGTCAAAATCTGTTCCATTGTTACACGAAGCTCTTTGGGTAAAATTGTTTTTAGGAGTCTCATTTCTCCTACAACCAACCCAACCGCCAATGACTTACGAAAACTGCTTTTGTTGGCTGTGTCGCCCTTCTCCTAATACAAGACATAGCCGTTTATCCATTTTGTTTTGTTTTAGGGTGCAAAAAACAACTGGGGTCATATGTGCCTAAGTCAAAACTATACAACACGAACACAGAGATGAGTTAAACAACTACACATCAGTCCCAATGGACAGAATAGGAGACATGTGGCACGTGGAAAGAGGGCTAAAAAAAGCACTAAAAATTAAATGGCCTTCGCCAGATAAAAAGTAAAACGCAGTCGACAGACCGCGCATCATTCGCTAAAACGGCTGATAAATCAGACAGCAAACCCAGGATGGAACATGAATTGTTAAAAAAGGGCATTCCAGCAGGAAGTGGCGGACAGTTAAAATTTCGGCACAATGCGTAAAAAGTGGTGGGGTACCACCACTTAGCAAATGACAATGGCTAAAAAACAGTGCCCAATATGCAGCAGAGTTAAAATGACCTCCTCCCAGCGGGAGGGCTGAGAGGAGGTCATCCAAGGTGCTGGGAGAGGCTTAATAAGCCAAAGCTTATTCCCCTGAAGGGAGGACCAGTGGCGATGCCAAAGGAACACCATCACCTGAGACGGCAACGCTGAGATCACTGGAGGGAATATAGGTACTCGCAGGCTGAGGTACGAGGACTGCAGCCTTGGCAGCATCAGCGGCCTTGTTTCCTGGCAGACTGACATGACCAGGGACCCACAGAAACATGACATTGGCTCCATGAAGAGTGAGCAAGTGACAGTTTTCTTGGACATGCTGCAGTAAGGGATGAGCAGTGTACAGCACACACAGACTTTCGAGGGAACTGAGGGAGTCTGAGCAGAGGACACAATTGAAGAGGCTGTGTCACCAGATATACTCCATGGCCTCATACAAGGCGAAAATCTTGGCTGTAAATACGGAGGAGTGTGCCGAAAGCCAATATCGAAAGACATGGGTGCCAATGACGAAGGCACAGCTGACGCCATGGTCAGTCAAAGAGCCATCAGTGTATGCAAAGGCACTATCGTGAAGTTCCATGCAAAGGTCGTGAAACTGAAAGCAGCTGACCGAGGCTGGAGTAGTGACCTTAGGAAGCGAATGAAGGCCAAGGTTAACATGGGCCGCTTCATGAAGCCAAGGTGGTGAAGGGTTCAAACCCACCGGGAAAGTTGCAGATAGTGCGAAGTTAAGCCACTGTAGCAAGTGGCAAAAGTGGACTCCAGGAGGTAACAGAGAAGAGGGATGAGCCCCATACTGAAGATCAAACAAATCATCCAAGAAGGAGCCATAGGAGGGGTGGCCACGCATGGCAGACAAACACCATCAAAACCTGTTGAGGAGAAAGTCACGGCGGTAAGACAGTGGTAGTTCAGCAGCTTCAGCATACACACACACTCAACCAGGCTGGTGTAAAAGGTGCCTGTGGCCAAACGGATGCCATGATGGTAGATAGTGTTGAGACAGCCTAAGAGGGATGGGCGTGCAGATGCATAAACAAAGCATCCATAGTCGAGTTTCGAAGGGACAAGGGACCGGTACAAACGGAGGAGGGTGGTTGGATCAGCACCCCAGGGAGTATCGTTGAGGGCACGTAGGAGACTAAGGGACCATGTACAGTGGGCTGCCAGGTGAGACATGGGAGGACCAAGAGATTTTCCTATCGAGCATGGGCAACAACAATTTCGTAGTCTCAATGAATGGAAGGGCAACAGGCCTAAGATGTAGAGATGGTGGGAGAAACCATTTGGCCGCCAGAAATTCATAGACGGTTTTGTCAGAAGTATACTCCAGGAGTAAAGACGATCAGGAAAGTGCTGAAGACGCCACTCAGTGAGACAGGTCCGTGGAGAACTGCAACAGATGGCAAAATCATCCACAAAAAGAGAGCCGGAGACAAGCCATTGTAGGGTTAATAGCGATAGCAAAGAGGACGACACTAAGGACAGAACCCTGAGGCACACCATTTTCCTGGATAAAGGTGTCTGACAAGGCGGAGCCCACACACACCTTGAAAACTCAGTTTTGTAAAAATGCCTAAAGAAAATAGTGCAGGTGCCCACAGAATCCTCAGGTGTAAAGAGTATGGACAATACCAGTTCTCCAGCAGATGTCCTAGAGCTTCTCCAAATCAAAAAACAAAGCCACCGTCTGGGATTTCTGCAGAAAACCATTCATGACATGGGTGGACAAAGTAATGAGATGGTCAACTGTAGAAAGCTGCACTCCAAACCCACACTGTGCATTCATTAGTAAATGTCGAGAATCGAGCCACCACATCAGTCGGGCACGAATAGTTCAACCATCTTGCAAACGCAGCTGGTATTAGAGATGGGTATGATGGTGGCTTCATGCTGGCGCCCAGGAAATGTGCCCTCTGCCCAGATGTGGTTGCACGTGTTAAGCAGAAAGTGCTTGCCAGCAACAGAAATATGCTGGAACATCTGAATGTCGATGGCATCTGGCCCTGGGGCAGAGGATCGGGATGAACTGAGAACATGATCGAGCTCCCTCAGAGTAAAGACAGCACTGTAGCACTCACGTTTCGGAGAAGGGAAGGGCATCACCCGAGCCGCCTCAGCTCGTTTCCGATAGAGGAAGGCAGGGTGATGGTGCGAAAAGCTTGAAACTTCTGCAAATGGCAGCCCAAGGTGTTGGGGATAGCACTAGGATCTACAATGACATTGTTGAAGACTCAGGCCGGAGATTGGGGAATGGATCTCGGTTCCAGAGAGCCGTCAGAGGTTGGCCCACGCAGCAGAGGAAGGTGTGGAACTGTTAAAAGAACTAGTGAAAGAAATCCAGCTAGCTTTTTTGCTATCCCGAAGAACGTGACAACACTTTGCACGCATCTGTTTATAATGAATGCAGTTTGCCAGCATAAGGTGGTGGTTAAGAATGCAAAGAGCACATCTACATGTGCGAATTGCGTCACGGCATGCCTCAGTCCACCAAGAGGCTGGGACACGACATGGTAGAGAGGAAGTGCAGGGGATGGAATGTTCTGCAGCAGTAAGGATAAAGTTTGAAAGATATTCAACCTGGTCATCACAACTGGGGAATCTCATTCTTCGAAGGTCATCAGGGAGGAGTAAAGCTGCCAGTCAGCCCTAGAAACCTGGCATTTAGGCACGCACGTGAATGGGGGAGCGGTCAGCTAACGGACAGCACACAGGAAACAGTTGCTTGAGTAGGTGTCAGAAAGAATGAACCACTCAACACAATGGGCAAGCTGGGCAGTGCAAAAAGATAGGTCCAAATAGGAATAGCTGTGCGAGGAGCCGGACTGGAAAATGGATGCTTCAGTGTTAAGGGAGAAGAGGTCAAGTTGGAGGAGGTCAGCCAACAGGGCACCTCTCTGACAGGCCCTGGGAGAACCCCAAAGAGGATGATCTGCATTGAAGTACCGAGTAGTGAAAATGGGGGAAGCAGCTGCCCAGTAAGTTGAAGGAAGTCTGCCCTGGTACAGCCAATGATGGAGAGACATAAATAATACAGAGGGAAAAAGTCAGGTGGGGAAGGAAAAGGCAAACTGCCACAGCTTGAAGTTTGGTCGTCAGCAAGTAGAGTTGACTACAAATGTCATCCCGTATGAGCAGCACAATGCCCCCGTGAGAGGGAATGCCGACCTCAGGGGGTAGGTCAAAACAAATCCGTAAGAAATGTGAAATCTCAAAGTGGTTACAAGGGCACAATTTCGTTTCCTGAAGGCAGAGTACAAGTGGACGCTGGGACATTAAAAGCAGCCGTAAACCCTCGCTGTGGGACCAAAGGCCATGAACGTTCCATTGGAGGAGAGTCATGAGGAAGAGACATAGGGGTGTCACCTCGGTGGCTGCCGAGTGACAGCTGGGGAAGAGGTACTACTACAGGAGGATCCTGCTCCATGGGGTACACAGAAGCATCAGCTTGTTTGCGTGGTCGGTCTGTGGAGTCGAACACCGAGAAGTGGTTGTTGGTGTGCACAGGCGACACACAGGCTGGCCGGGCTAAGGTATCATGTGGCGACACCATCGAAGAGGATCTTCAAGGTGGCAAAGGAGAGAACCGTTTGCCTTTGGAGGACTTCAAGCCTTTCCGGTTAGATGAAGACTCAGGTGTCATTTGGCTGGAGGGACTGAGGAAGTCTTCACAGGAGTACTACTCCTGCCCTTTCCGGCCTACCGGTTGCATAGCTGGTGGTTTTGCCCTTTAAGGTGGGGGTCTGACAGCCTGTTGCACAGCTAGACACAGGGGATGGTGATGCTACCTTGACACTGGGTGACTTCACAAACTCAGAGCCGAATTGGAGGTTGCATGTCTGCATGGTCTTGTCCTTCATGAGCGAGGGGTAACTAGAACAGAACTATAGGTACCAGATGGGAGAACATACGGTTTGCGAATAGCCATGTAACTTGCGAGCAACTGGATAATGCATCTTTTCCTTTACTGGGCTCTCTTGAACAGCCCGCTCATCTAGATACATGGGACACTCACGAGATGAAGCGGCATGACCGCCATTGCAGTTGATACAGCGGGGAGAAAGTGGACAATCGCCCTGGTGCGCAACCCTACCAGAGGTGACATGTGGCTGGGTGTCTACAAGACATTCTAGTGTGGTTAAAATGATGACATTGGTAGCAGCCCATTGGGTTCGGAATGTATGGCCAGACGGTGATAATTTCATAGCCTGCTTTGAGCTTCGACAGAAGCACCACTCTATCGAAGGTGAGGAAGAGAGTGCAGGTGAGCACTAAGGAGGAATCTAACTTTTCCATTACACAATGAACAGCAATGACACCCTGGTCAGAGAGGTAAGATTGTATTTCAGCCTCGGTTAGACTGTTGAGCAGCCTGGTCTAAATTACACCACAGGAAGAATTCAAAGTTCTGTGGGACTCGACATGAACAGGGTAATTGTGTAGAAGTGAGGCAGCAAGCAGTTGTGCTTGAGAATCAGGAGTGGCCTCCAAAAGCAAAGAGCCATTCTTTAAACAAGAGTAGACTTTCACAGGGCCAGCAACTGCATCTACAACTTTCTGAATGATAAACAGTTTAACCATGGCAAAGGACCATCTCCAGTGCATGAGACCACGAGGAACCATGGTGCAGCAGTAAGGGTCATGAATCATTAGCCTTGTTGCATTTATGTTTTGTAGACGTGGAGTGGGAAGACAATTGACTCATTGTGAGGAAATCCCCCATGATTGCCAGCGTCTCTGATGGTGCGCTCCTTCCAACTGGGGACCCCCTTCATAGGGGGGCGCACCGCATGATTGTTCACACCTCAGGTCACACCTCCTGACCACCTGACAGAGGGATCAATCGGCAGTTTGGGAAGGTTACAGCTCATGCAATCACCCCTCCCTGGGCCTGGCCTCTACCACGAGGTACCTACGAACCCTACCTGTCGACCCGGGGCTGGGAATTACACGTTACTCAGTCATTTGTTATGTGTCAGACACATGGGCCGGCCTTCAGGAGCCCACAGGGAGCAAGAAGAAAAAACAGGATCCTCAACCGCCGAAGTAGAGGAACGAGAGGAGAAGGGAAAGAAAGAAATGAAAAGGGAGCGAAAAACAAAGGTGAGACTGTTCGCACATCAGCGACAGAATGCAGAACATTCCCAAGAATACCCCAGATATGTTTCCCAAGGGAGGGGAGAAAGAATAGCATGATAGGCATGCAACGCGCAAGGGAAAAAATGTTACAAAGGCTGGGGGCCCGTGGTAGCCAAGCATGAACCCGCCAAAGAGTGGCAAGCCCCCTGGTGGTGCCATTTATCCATGAAGCATCTCAATGCTCATACACATATCGCATAGGCCAGCACCTGGTTTTTAGTGCGATGGTGTTATTGTGGCGTAGTAAATTAAATATATTGACTCCCCATTTGCTATCACTGCAGAAAAGTGCTATGTTCTATTTCTTTGCCTCCTCAACTTCACGTATCTCACGCATCGCTGACAATATATAATGGAACGTACGACTCTTCTTTTTTTGTTTCCTTGTAAGAATGCAGATTAAGAAACTTACTTGTTCTTGGTTTGAAGCAGGGATTCTAGGTTGTTTCTGCATAAGGCACCTACCATAGTCAAATTCTGTCAGCTACTTCACCAACAGCAAATGGATTGTCCATCATGATGTTCCAATTGGTTCCATAAATAGGTTTGCATAATATCATCATATAATATGTAGGAATCTACACATCTTTATCCTCGCAAATATTGCAGGCCCCCATGAAAGTAATCCACCTTCGTAACATGTGAAGAAATTATGTTTACCGCATACTTGTCTGATCTGCTTGGTAGATACATTCTGAATGGGCATCTGTCCACGAAGTTAAGGTGTGCCTCATAAATGATTATGAGAGCCTCGCAAATATGGCAGGCCCCCATGAAAGTAATCCACCTTCGTAACATGTGAAGAAATTATGTTTACCGCATACTTGTCTGATCTGCTTGGTAGATACATTCTGAATGGGCATCTGTCCACGAAGTTAAGGTGTGCCTCATAAATGATTATGAGAGCCTAAGAGAGCAAAAGTTATTGACAACTTACACAGAAATCATATTGCAGTTTTAACAGTCACAGGATATGAAAGGGAGGCAGTAACAGACAAGGACTGTAGTCTACTACTTATGTTATACAATGTGTACAATGAGTAATGAGAGAAATTACAAAATGAGGAACTAAAAGCAGTATATAAGACTTGTGATCTGGGTAGCAAAACAAATGACACTGACAGCAGTGAAGAATATATGAAATGCAGACTGATGATGCCAAGAAAAGTTTTCCTCAAAAATAGAAATATGTTACAATCTAATGTCAACTTATGTATTAGAAAGCCTTTCTTGAAAATATTTGTCTGGTGTGTAGCAATGTAAGGAATTGAAACATGGACAATAAAGAACACAAACAAGAGAAAAGAAACTTTTGAAATGCACTAGAGAAGAATGCCGAGAATCAGATGAGTAGGTTGGATAACCAATAAAGTACTGAACTGAGTTGGGTGAAAGTATGTTTATAGCACAACTTGATTCTAAGAACGGGTCTGATAGAATACATCCTGACCATCAAGCAACAGCTAATTTGGTAATCGAGGAAACTGTGGGAGAGGCAAAACCAGTAGAAAGCGTTATATCTCTACTAGCTTAGGTAGCTTCTTATGTAATTAAAGATTTGGGTGCAAGTGATCTGTTCAGTTGCAGAAGTAATTTTGACATGTTCTGGAAATAGTGATTCGAAAGATATGGTGACAGGCTAACATTTCCTTACGATCTCTTGTAGCTGGCATTCTGCAATTCACAACTGAACTGTAATACATGTAACTGTTACAACATATAGGGAAGATAAGACTATAGAGCCTATGGCCTTTCAAAGTTAGTTAATTGCTACTGCGTGGGAAAAACTGTGAGAAGGACCTCGTTTAACAGGGAAGGAAGAATGTGAAAAAAATAGATAATGATATTAAGGACACTATCCACCTATCCATGTAAAATCACAGGGTTGCCATACAAAAAATGTAAGGACTTCTGTATTTGTCACCCGTGTGAGCACAATATCTTAAGTACTAACAACATATTTTGTAATGATCGGTTCTTAGATGGAGAAAGCAAGCCAAATTGTATGTGTGTTTCATTAAGACCACTGTTGTTTCATTTCAATAAAATGAAACACATTTGGTGACAAAAATACAGTACACATTTCCTTGGAGCTGCACGATAGATTTAAAATACCTTCACTGATTTCAGAAATAACTTCAGAAAAAAGTAGGCCTCTTGAAAGAAGTGTATAATGCAGGGGAGTTGTGTAAACCACCAGTGTAAGTGACTACCAATGAAATGTTGGTTCTACTACATACATTATTGTCGTTTATTACCCACTGTGTTATGTCTATTATTTAACAGGTATTGTGTGATTTTTCTTTCAAGAACTATATGAGTACATAGCGTACAAACTGCCACAATTTTCTTCTTCTTATCGTCCATACTTTATATGTTAGAAACTACTTTCAAAGAGCCAAAATGTACTACAATTAATAAAATGTCTATAAAATCGTGCGCTGTACAATGTACTTGCAGTAAGACAGTCACAATTCCTGAAATCCATCGCCTATGGCCTCTGGCCTGCTGAGGAGCACTTAAAATCATCCATATTATGCCACACACAAACAGACCCTGATTGCAGTCAGATCAGTGAGACTAGATCTGACGGGCAGGGCCTGGACATTAGAAGGAAACAACAGGCTTCAGATTGGTAGGATAGATTCTTTAGAGGTACTCCCAGAAATGGCCAGCAGTTTTCGCCCGTAGTCGAAATCCACTCTTAGCCAGCTCTTCACATGTCACATACACCATGTTGATGAAATGAGGCCACAGTGATTAATCCATGCAACAGAGTAACATATATTGTGTACAAATTCTCTGTGAATCAATACTAATGAGGATAGGAAGAAACTCACTGTAAAGATGGTCACTGAGCCACAGACAGACTTGGAGAAAAGACAATCACACTCAACACTTAATTTTCAGCCATAGCCTGTCAGAAAATTCAGCCATAGCCTGTCAGAAAACAAGCACACACACACATTCACATAATCACTTAGACACAATTCATGCAAACATGACCACCAGCCACTGAATCAACAATCTCTGAGAATCAGATCCAAACAAACCAATCCTCATACCCTCCTACCTCCTGCCAGCAGCTGCTAGGATAGCAGCAAGAAGTGGTGGCAGCACTGACTGCAAGCTGAAGGGAGTGGTGGGAAGGCGAGAAACAGTAAGAATGAGTGAGTAGGGAAGCAGCACACATACTTAGCTGCAGCCAGTCAGCGACGATACACAACAACTCAGTAAACAAACCATTTCATCTACTGAGACAAAAAACAAGATTTTTTCCAGCATTTTTTCAAACTTCCCAGATATTTCCCTGACATGTTTGAAATTCCCTGATATTCCCCAATTTCCAGAACTTGTGGCAACTCTGAAAATAGTAAGAATCTCATCCTGCTATGCAGTGTAACTGGCTTGTAGCAAGTCGAAAAACGGCAATGAGGCATTGATAATGGATGAAGGCTATTCTCACAGTTTGCTAAAGAATCTGGCAGTCACCAATGAAGTGGCCTTCCCAAAATTGTGTGGAAATTTGGATAGAAGTCCCTTAAACTTGAGAGTTCCATCAGCCATCTGTTCGCCATTCATTCAAACCCTTTGCATTTAGCACCGACAGCACAATTAGAGCAGTAGCTGTCCACCTTACGACAGGTTCTTTTCCGGTTGTAAAATTGGACTAATTATATTTTAACTTACTCTCATGCTAGATTCAATTATACACACAAGAATGTGATGCCTAGGTATGTGATGTACTATATGGTTATGTATACATTATCAGGACCTGGTGCATGGTGTGGCACTGCACAAAAGCACTTGGGTGTTCCCACTTCCTGTACTGGTTTCCAAGGGTAGAGAACTGAAGGGTCAATCAGTACTTCCCACTTCTCTTTTATGGAGGTGGGAGGTGGTAGCATAGCTTTCAGATGCCAAAGCTCAGATGAAGTACATCACTAGTTTTTCAGCAAGAATGAAGGGGCAAGTGGCATCCTGATACATGCTGACTAGTACCCATAAACACTGCGTTATTCCATAGAGTTTTTCTATACTTGGAAAGAAGTACAGTGGTTATGAATCTTTTCAAACACCCCATGTTTTACGTAAATAGATAATGGGATCAGGCTCCCAGTCTTTTGAAGTACATCCTCAATGGATGATTTTTATCACATTGAACAGCTCATCTGAATTTTTTGTGGTTCCCATGAATAGAGGTTCAGGCATTGGGGATTTCATGGAGGGAGGGATCATTGCTAGCAGCAGTGGTAAGTCAGAAGACAGCTTCACTTCTTCCTTGGGAGGAAGATCAGGGAGTAATGATATGGTGAAGGTACGCCAATAAGTGTTCTTTAAATTCCACACTCATGTTATGTTGGTAGTGTGACATAATTGACAGCAGGGAAAACTACAAACATAGTTCCAGTCACGCAACTCCAAGATGTTAAATATTCCATCCTTTGGATATATGGGGGAGGGGGGGGGGCTAGTATGGAGGATGATAAAAAAATTCTGGCATTCTATGGGCCAGAGAGAGGAATGTCAGATCTCTCAACCACGAAGACACATTAAAGAACTTCAAAACGGAAGTGGAGCGATCTGGGTAAGATAGAATGGGAATTAGTGGAGTGTTGTAGCAGGAAGAATACAGTTTCTGGTCAGGTGACTACAAAATCCAATAGGGGTAATGGAAGAATAGGTCTAATAATCGACAGGAATGTGAATGAACTAATGTGAAAAGCTTAGTGGACAGGTCATCATAGCCAAGATAGACACAAAGCCATGACTCACCATAATTCTAAATTTATATATGACTACTAGCACCATTGATGATGCAATTGAATAATGTATGATGAAATAAATGAAGTTATTCAGTAAAGTAAGGTAGTTGAAACTTCCACTGTTATGGGAACCTGGAATTCACTAGCAGCAAATGGATGGGAAGGACAACTAGTGAGAGAAACTGGATTAGTGAAAGAATGAAACTGCAAGTCATCTGGCAGAACTTGCACAGAGTATCGCGTAATCGGCTGTTAAAACTTTGTTTAAGAATCGTGAAATAATGTTGCCTGAATAGAAGACACCAAGACACACAATGGCTTCAGCTGGAATACATATGACAGAGATTTTAATACCAGAGTTTAAACTGCAAAATCTTTACTGAAGTAGATGGGACTCGGCCATAATTTATTGGCTGTGAAATGCAGATTAAAGCTTACTTTATTGTCAAAGGGAGGAAATTCAGAAGACAGGATGTGAACAACTAGAAACCCCTCAAAGACACATGCAAGCAGAAAATTTAAAAATGCAGTATATATATAATAGAAGGAAACATTCCACGTAGGAAAAATATACCTAAAAACAAAGATGATGTGACTTACCAAATGAAAGTGCTGGCAGGTCGACAGACACATAAACGAACACAAACATACACACAAAATTCAAGCTTTCGCAACAAACTGTTGCCTCATCAGGAAAGAGGGAAGGAGAGGGAAAGACGAAAGGATGTGGGTTTTAAGGGAGAGGGTAAGGAGTCATTCCAGTCCCGGGAGCGGAAAGACTTACCTTAGGGGGAAAAAAGGACGGGTATACACTCGCGCGCGCGCGAGAAGTTGTGGGTCAGGATGAAGCTGGCTAAGGTAATGAGGAAAGAGGTTTTAGGTAGGGTGGCAGGTGATCGGCGTGAAAGGAAGTGCTCCATCGCAGCGAGGCCATGGACATGTGGAATATTTGTGTATAAGGAAGTGGCATCAATGGTTACAAGGATGGTTTCGGGGGGTAACAGACTGGGTAGGGATTCCAGGCGTTCGAGAAAGTGGTTGGTGTCTTTGATGAAGGATAGGAGACTGCATGTAATGGGTTGAAGGTGTTGATCTACGTAGGCAGAGATGCGTTCTGTGGGGGCTTGGTAACCAGCTACAATGGGACGGCCGGGATGATTGGGTTTGTTAATTTTAGGAAGAAGGTAGAAGGTAGGGGTGCGGGGTGTTGGTGGGGTCAGGAGGTTGATGGAGTCAGGTGAAAGGTTTTGTAGGGGGCCTAAGGTTCTGAGGATTCCTTGAAGCTCCACGTGGACATCAGGAATGGGATTACCTTGGCAAACTTTGTAACTAGTGTTGTCTGAAAGCTGACGCAGTCCCTCAGCCACATACTCCCGACGATCAAGTACCACAGTCGTGGAACCCTTGTCCGCCGGAAGAATGACGATGGATTGGTCAGCCTTCAGATCACGGATAGCCTGGTACAGATTTATTGATGACATTTTCATGATCTGGACTCACAGTGAAGAAGAACTCCAGAATTTCCTCTCCAACCTCAACTCCTTTGGTTCCATCAGATTCACCTGGTCCTACTCTAAATCCCATGCCACTTTCCTTGACGTTGACCTCCACCTGTCCAATGGCCAGCTTCACACGTCCGTCCACATCAAACCCACCAACAAGCAACAGTACCTCCATTATGACAGCTGCCACCCATTCCACATCAAACGGTCCCTTCCCTACAGCCTAGGTCTTCGTGGCAAACGAATCTGCTCCAGTCCGGAATCCTTGAACCATTACACCAACAACCTGAAAACAGCTTTCGCATCCCGTAACTACCCTCCCAACCTGGTACAGAAGCAAATAAACAGAGCCACTACCTCATCTCCTCAAACCTGGAACCTCCCACAGAAGAACCCCAAAAGTGCCCCACTTGTGACAGGATACTTTCCGGGACTGGATCAGATTCTGAATGTGGCTCTCCAGCAGGGATACGACTTCCTCAAATCCTGCCCTGAAATGAGATCCATCCTTCATGAAATCCTCCCCACTCCACCTAGAGTGTCTTTCCGCCATACACCTAACATTCGTAACCTCTTAGTTCATCCCTATGAAATCCCCAAACCACCTTCCCTACCCTTGTAACCGCCCCCGGTGTAAAACCTGTCCCATGCACCCTCCCACCACCACCTACTCCAGTCCTGTAACCCGGAAGGTGTACACGATCAAAGGCAGAGCCACGTGTGAAAGCACCCACGTGATTTACCAACGGACCTGCCTACACTGTGAAGCCTTCTATGTGGGAATGACCAGCAACAAACCGTCCATTCGCATGAATGGACGCAGGCAGACTGTGTTTGTTGGTAATGAGGATCACCCTGTAGCTAAACATGCCTTGGTGCACGGCCAGCACATCTTGGCACAGTGTTACACCGTCCGGGTTATCTGGATACTTCCCACTAACACCAACCTGTCAGAACTCCGGAGATGGGAACTTGCCCTTCAGCATATCCTCTCTTCTCACTATCCGCCAGGCCTCAATCTCCGCTAATTTCTAATTTCAATTTGCCGCTGCTCATACCTCACCTGTCTTTCAACATCTTTGCCTCTGTACTTCCGCCTCAATTGACATCTCTGCCCAAACTCTTTGCCTTTACAAATGTCTGCTTATGCGGATGGATGTGTGTGTGTGTGTGTGTGTGTGTGTGTGTGTGTGTGTGTGTGTGAGAGAGCGCGTGTGCGTGTGCGCGCGCGAGCGTATACCTGTCCTTTCTTCCCCTTAAGGTAAGTCTTTCCGTTCCCGGTATTGGAATGACTCCTTACCCTCTCCCTTAAAACCCACATCCTTTCGTCTTTCCCTCTCCTTCCCTCTTTCCTGACGAAGCAACCGTTTGTTGCGAAAGCTTGAATTTTGTGCGCATGTTTGTGTGTCTATCGACCTGCCAGCGCTTTTGTTTGGTAAGTCTCATCATCTTTCTTTATATATACATATATATATATAAAGGGGGGGCAGATCTAAAACATTTGGCTGACAGCAAGTGCAAAATGCCAAACTACAAACGATTAGAGGAAAAAACCTGTAGAAACATGCGAGTCTCTAAGGAAATATCAATTCTGCATATACAAAAAGTAGTTACTTCAGAAAATAATCTTTGGATGGAGAGAAGTAACTGTACGAACATTAGAAACTCAGATGGTAAGCCACTATCAAGCAAAGAAAGGAATGCTTAAAGGTGGAGGAAACTATAAAAGAGAAACTTGAAGGCAGTATTATGAAAAGTGAAGAGCAAGTGGACGCACAATTCTCGTGAAATCTTCTACAGAAACCAGGTGCAAATATGACTTCCTGTTATGTACATGTGTGACTGGATGATTTTTGTTGATCATGCTACAGGGCTTGAAGATGACTACTGAGGAGGCTAAACAGATAGCCTAAGTAAAAAGCTATAAGTATTGCGGCTGTTGGACTATTATTTTTACAATTTGTCGACCAGCCGCATTCCCACATGTAGCTGGGCAACATTAATTAAAAAAGTTGAATTTTTTAGCTATTAATCTGGTGCTAAAAAGTTAATTTCATTAAAAGTTAAAGTTTCACTTTACAAGATATTTATCAGATGTTAATTGTTAAATAGTAATGTTTTGGGTGTAGTGAAATGAGCAAATGAATCAAATGCATTATCATTGCTTAAACAAAAAAAAAATGGTTTGGGAAGTTTAGGCAGGACATAGAAGATAAAAAACAGTTCAATCATTTAGTTTTGTGAAGATGAAAAACAGTTCAATCATTTAGTTTTGTGAATGATGAAAAATAGTTCAATCATTTAGTTTTTTAACTATTTAGTTATCAATATTAAATTATGGAAAAATCAAAATACTGGAGAATATGATAGCATTTGATTCTCTACGCATATTTTCCTTAACCGTTACTGTCCCAGGTGCAGTCTCTCAAACCGCCAGTGTTTATTGTCACTCTGTTGCTAATGCGTAGGGTGGGGTAGTAGTTCTTTCCCGAAGCTGCTGCGATTTCCTTTGTCCGTTGCCACTTGAATATGACTTGCACCTATACTATTACTGCTTTTTTTGTGCTAGCAGTCTCCCAGACCACACTACCATTTTCAAATTAAATGAGCGTGTGAATAGCAACAAGTGTGGTATTGATTTAGTGTAGTAGTATTTCCCAATTGGGTGATAATAGGTGTTGTGTAGAGACCGTGGAGCCTGGGGCAGCTCTAAGGATTGTGTGCGCCAATTATTTCTGTGGCATATGGGTAGCTACAGACGGTAATTTTTTGAAGATACCACAAAGGCTGCCCAGGAAGCTACTGAAGAAGTTAGTTACATTGTGAATGTTGTGGATGAGGAAGTGGTCCATGTTCCTTTACTTCCGAAGGCCACATTCGTGTTCAGCTGAGGCTACGGAGTGAGAGCCATACCAAATATTAAAGGTGTCACCAAATAGCCCATGTGTGACTTGAGGTCGTGAGCATCTGATGGTGACGAGGAATAGTGCGACACTAGGGAGCCCTGGAGGACGCCATTCTCTTGGACCCTTGGGAAGTTGAGTGAAGTACCAACTAACCAGGAACAAATGGGGAGAATAAACTAATAGGGAGTCTTAGTTCCAGTCATGGAAGGTAAGGAAAAAGTGATGGAGCCAAATGTTTTATGCCTTACATAGGTCTAAAGAGATTGCAATTAGATGCTGGTGTTCAGAAAGACTGCAGGATTGCCGTTTCCAATCTAACCAGGTCTTCACTGTGGATGTCCCTCTCAGAAGTCACACTAATAATGAGACAAAAGGCCCCAGGATAAGAAGTACACAGCCAATGGGCAACAAGCCTTCCACACAGTTCACAAAGCATGTTGATGGCACTAATTGGTCAGTAGCTGTCAAGAGACATTGGGATTTTAGTTGGGTCAAGGACTGGAACAATAATACTATGTTGCTACTGTGAAGCTAAGATACCTTCAAGCCAAATATGCTTGCAAATCCCAAGTTGAATAACATTCAGATGTTGGATTATGGATCATGAATTAAATCTGGGCCTGATGCCAGATTACGAGATGAAGCACGAGACGGAAGCAGTTGCCAGTCAGTGAAAGGTTCGTTATATAAGTTGGCTTGGTCAGGGGAAGTGCATGTGGTAGGTTAGCTGGATAAGAAGAGGATACCTGTGCTGTCACAAAGTGGGCTGCAAGAGCTTCATTAAGAACCGGTGCAGTAGTACAACCACCACCCTGAAGGATGAGGCATGGAACAGTTGTTTGTCTTTGGTGGCCCAGCTGCTCCACACCCAGGAGGAAGAGGTATGTGTTCCCAATGAGGACACTCAGCACTCCCAGAATTCCTTCTTGATGCACTTAGCTACCGCACCTTAACATGAATCTGAGACACCACCTACAATCTTGTCGATGCAATCTGACTGCAGGGTATCAAGGTGACAGCAGAAGTATATAGCTGCCAGTTGGCTCTTTGAAGAGCCCAATGTGGTAGTTGGTCCATCGGGTGGTCACAACGAAGTGACAGGATCACTGGGAAGCGCTCACTCTCCAAGGACCATCATGGAGCAACCAATACTGCGAAGCCACAAGTGATTGTAGGGCTGATAGCCTAAAATGTGCCATTAGCAGTACTGAAGTGGGTACGAGTACAGACACTGATCAAGATAAGAAAGAAGATGGTCAATCAGAAGACCCCTACCAGAGGAAACGTTACTTCCTCACTGGGAGCTGGTGCATATTATAGTCCCCACATGGGAGAAAAGGGTGGGAGGGGGGGAGACTGTTGGTCATCTGAAGGGAAGTAAGTGCACTGACTGGAGGGAAATAAAGGGTTACAAATGTTGATCACTGGGGTGCAGTTGCACCATTATTGCTTCTAACATGGCACAAATTGGAATCCACTCATTGACATCTGTGCAAACCAATGTACAGACTGTTCCAGTCCCCATCCCACGGCCAGTACAAATCCAACAGAATTTACAATAACCACAAGGTGTTTAGGAAGGACTATCACTAAAATGAATTTCTTGGAGATAAATGCAGACCACTGAATAAAAGGAAATTAGTTGTTGCATTTCTACGAGGTGCCAGAAGTATAAATTACAGTTCCATTGGATTACCATGGTTGGTTGGTTTGGGGCGTAAAGGGACCAAGGATAAACAGGCTGGAGTGTCCTGGTTAGGAGAGAAGGGGCAGGACAGGTCATGTCCCAAGACTACTGTCACTGATGCAGGCAGAACATCAATGAAAATAGACTCAGAATACAATGGTGTAGGCGATCTGGCACTTCCAGGGTCACCAAAGTAGCCTCCTCATCCAGAATGAGATTTTCACTCTGCAGCGGAGTGTGTGCTGATATGAAACTTCCTGGCAGATTAAAACTGTGTGCCCGACCGAGACTCGAACTCGGGACCTTTGCCTTTCGCGGGCAAGTGATCTACCAACTGAGCTACCGAAGCACGACTCACGCCCGGTCTCACAGCTTCACTTCTGCCAGTATCTCGTCTCCTACCTTCCAAACTTTACAGCGCACACTCCGCTGCAGAGTGAAAATCTCATTCTGGAAACATCCCCCAGGCTGTGGCTAAGCCATGTCTCCGCAATATCCTTTCTTTCAGGAGTGCTAGTTCTGCAAGGTTCGCAGGAGAGCTTCTGTAAAGTTTGGAAGGTAGGAGACAAGATACTGGCAGAAGTAAAGCTGTGAGACCGGGCGTGAGTCGTGCTTCGGTAGCTCAGTTGGTAGAGCACTTGCCCGCGAAAGGCAAAGGTCCCGAGTTCGAGTCTCAGTCGGGCACACGGTTTTAATCTGCCAGGAAGTTTCATATTAGCCTCCTCATGTTTCAGAGCTTTAGGTGGTTGATATTCTTGCAAGATCTTATCCTCTGTGAGCGTGGGGACTGATTAAGAGTACCGTATTTACTCAAATCTAAGCCGCACTCGAATCTAAGCCGCACCTGAAAAATGAGACTCGAAATCAAGGAAAAAAAATTATCCCGAATCTAAGCCGCACCTGAAATTTGAGACTCGAAATTCAAGGGGAGAGAAAAGTTTTAGGCCGCACCTCCAAATCGAAACAAAGTTGGTCCATAGTAATATGAGACACAATTTAGGTCGAATAAATGACGATACAGCTACAGTAGTTTGGTTCGAGTCGTAAGCTTAGCAGTTAAGATTTACCAGGTAGCCATTGCTATGCGTTAGGCGCTCCGTCCGTATTTATACGGGTACCCTTCCTTTTTTACGTGCTTTGTCTGGTTTGAATTGATTGCTTATTTTTCTTTTATCTGATAAGTGCCGTTCTCTTTGTTATAGGTGTTTACGTCACTCTAAGCTGAAAATGCATTATTTTACTGTGTCATGCATTGTTTGTCGCATTCTGATAATGAGTGTTTATGACCTGCCGCCGCTCGCAGCATGGCTTGCTTTTGTGCGCGCTACCGCCGCCCTTTTTTTTTTCTTAAGGAATCGTCTCATCAGCGAAACAATGGCAAGAGACTGCTATTTGTTTTCTTTGCTGCTTTCTTTGATAATGATCAGCAAGAACCAAATAATAGACTGCATATGATAGAAGATGTTCTGAACAAGAGTTTAGTGAAAATTTTTCTCCGTTTGAAAATCTTTGCAGACGCCTCTTTCGTACATTACATTCTGCACAGAAGTTAGAGTCGTCTTAGATTTAAAAATCTAGTCAATTGCCGTGCTTCATTTCTGACTGTATCACTATTAGGCATAAGAATAATATGCATATAAACATGAAATGATATGTATATTCTTCCACGTTTGCTGTTGTCTCACTCTAGTTTCGTAGTTTATTAGGCAGGCAGGATTTAAATGAGATAGCAGCAAACACGAAAGAATACATGGCAAAATGTTTATATTCGTATTATTCTTATGGTGAAGAGAATACTGCATGTGATTCACAATTCATAAAAGTTTCTATTTGCAACCATCTCTTTTCACATGTAGGAAAAAAATTCAGAACGTAGAGAAACATCCCAAACAGTCTTGCCAGTCGGATTTTCGTAGTACATTGAAATGCTGCCACATTCGAAGATGAACAATACGGCATTTGTATTTACTTCGTTGGATAATGTATGAAAATGCAATGGTCGAAACTCGGGGCGGAGAAAAAAGCTCGTCTTCCACCTTTTTTTAAATTTATTCACTGACGCAGAGGTTTTGGCTCTAGTATTTATCTTTCTGCCTGCAAAGAATGCCTGTGTAGCGCTACATATATTCGACGGCAGAAGTTAGTTGTGGCGGCACCTACCAACATTTTTCAGAACTTCCGCTTACTTTGCACTCTATTCTAAGCCGCAGGCGGTTTTTTGGATTACAAAAACCGGAAAAAAAGTGCGGCTTAGATTCGAGTAAATACGGTAGGCAGCCCTGGGACTCTCAGGCTGTGGCTCCTTCAACAATTGGCTAGTGGTAGGCCTCCGATCTGAGGGTTTCCAGGGAGAGTGGTCCAAAGAGAAAACTGTGTTGCCAATAGATGCTGAGGAGGAAGCTGCTTCTCTTATCGGGTGTGGGAAGTGGTTCCACAAGATGGTGTCACACAAACTACAGGAGTGGAGGGCAACAGAAGATCTACTTTGGAAAAAATGGGATAAGGTCGGTGATGGCAATGACTTCTGTGCAATTGTTCATTATGTCGACAAGATGCAAGCATTCACTTTTTCTTGTCTCAGTACATGACAGGCAGTAAAGTGATTTACATTTTTGTAAGCCAGTGAACATGGAGGGTGGTGTTCAGTACATCTGGCACACTAAGGTGATTCTTTACAGGTATGTCCTTCAAGGAGCGACTGCCCACAGTTTCCACATTTTGAGTCTACCATGCTGCAGGATGACATACAACCAGAGTATAAACATTGGGAACACCTGACAAGCAGCAGGACATAAGGTTGTGTCATACATATCCACAATAACTTTACCTTTTTCTGGGAGGATATTTCTTTCAAAGAGAAAAGACCAAAGTGTGTGTATCCAGTTATCCTTGGGACCCTTTTGTGCATGTCGGACAAAATGTACACCTTGCCATTCGAGATCAGATCTGATCTCATCCCTCAGGAGTGCAAGTCTCCGAAAGATAATTACTTGCACCATATTCAAAGTTTCATGTGGGCGCAACAATCACTGGTGTGTCACCTAGTCATTCTATTACATACGTTGACTTCACCAACTCTAAACCAAACTCTGGTACACTTGGTTGCAGGATACCTCCCATCTGCTCTGACTCTTCATATAGCAGCGCTATACCGCAATGCGTCGTGTGACGTCACTGAGCCACAGTGTGTGTGTTTTGGAGTGGAAATGAAATGCTGTTGCAAAGGGCACATTGTATGAAGAGCTGGTGTGGTCCAGCAGTATAATTATGTGGTGGTGATGTGTTTGAGAGGTATGTTGTCACTTAGTGTGCTAGTTGTCATAATGTGGAGTGTACGAAATTACGTGGAGGCACAATGGAAGATGTTATGCAGAATGTTATCGTACAAAACAGAACATGTAAAATTTAAACTGTACTCCTAGGTCCCTGCAAAACTATTGAGCAAGTGGGTCAATGTTTCTAATTAAATCAAGGTAGGAATCTGGCGAATCAATTATTATTAGTATATAGAACATGTGACTATTAATAAACACTGACCCAACTGCACTTTCTCATCATTTAATTAAAAAACACTCATCCACTTATGTTTATCAAAAGCTATTTTTCTTATGGGTTCCACCATCTTGTCCTATTTGACTTATAATTTGTCATGTTCACTTCCCATCATTCACTGCTCTCGCAGTTAACAAATGCAACAGCAAAGCTGCCGACACCGTGAGTGTATGTTTACTCTACAGTTGAGCTATACAGGTGAACTGGAGATTGGTATGCTGGCTTTTGTAGTTTTAGAGGTTTTATTGTGATCCTGGTCCTAGGGTTGAACTATATAGGTGAACTGGAGACCGGGATACAGACTTCAGTAGTTGTGGCCAGTGGTGGTGGTGGGGGTTATTGATATCCTAGTCTAGGGTTGAGCTACAAAGGTGAACTGGAGATTGAAATAGTTAGCTTTGCCAATTAACAACAAAAATGAATATATGCACCAAAAGGTGATGTGACAACAGCCATTAACATTATGTCACTGGCCAAAGCCAATGAGTCATATTGAACATTTTCAATATGTAGCTAATCTATCTCAGAAAAAGCTACCTCTAACACAGTTTGCTCAACCCAAGTCAGAAACAGTACGTTTTATGCTGTGAGGTAACTAAATTTAATTTTGGCATTTTTTTCAGGCATGCCCAAAAAAAATCAGATATGTTCTTGCAAAGTTTCATGACTAAAGGAATGTAATTGTTTACTGTATATTTCCGTTTCAGAATTGTACAACTGGTTTTGATGACAAGAGAAATCCTATTACACATCACTGAACAAAAGTTGCAATTTTTAAATACCATGGCAAAATGTGATTATACACAGTTTATGTTAAAACCTGATCAGTTTACTGTGAGTCAGCTCACAGATTCGGACAAGTACATTGTACAAACAGTTCACTGCTAATCTGAAGAGCTTTCTTTGAGCACTGACTTGTATCCATACATGGGACATATTGCCACTACTATTAGATGGAAATCACCAAGGTACCTGATAGCCAGAGAAGTCCAGATTCAGGTGTAGCATTTTTCAGAGATTCCCAAACCTGTTAGGAAATTGTTTGAAAGAGGTTTCCAACCATCACATTGGGCTGATTAGTGGACACTGTCAAATCTAAGACCAGTTCTCTAAAGAACCACAAAGCAGGATTCTATCAAGTACAATCACATGTATTTGACAGCGGCACAACTGGTTAAAATGTGCATCAACTAAATGAATGAGCATATTTAGGAAATTAATGTCTACCCAAAAGGTCTTCACAAACTAGCAGCTTTTAAAAAATATACTGGCCAGCAGTCCAACAGATATCCCTTCTGAGTAGTCTGTGGAACAAATGTGAATGGCCACAACAATGCAAGTAATCAAGCATCTTGTTCTTCAATTGAGATTTCATAAATCTTATCAACCCATTTGCTGTTATCATAAATTAGATAACATACTGACCTAGATGTAAAGTTGAAACTCTGCATTCTGGCTGATTCCTCTGGAGTTTGAAATTTTGGCAACAAACGACATCACAAGTTTCCGGGAACTTATTTCACCGGAATTCTTTATGAACCATCTGGATCAAACTAGCAATTTTCCCTTGTTCTAGCTAATGTGGATACACATGAAAACTTTTCTTCTTGGCTTACCAATAGAACTGCCAGCCTTCAACATTAACTGTAAAAGTAACTTCTCAGAATATTCCTCATGGAGAACAGCAGTCTGGCAGAAAGTATTCTAAAAATAAGCATAAACAGTTTCAACCGCATTTATTTTTCTTTTTGCTGAGACTGTTTGTGCACTGTGTGTGTGTTTAAAATGCACTGTAAGAATTTGGTTTTCTTTGAAATGCTATAAGGTAGCCTTTGCAGTCAGTCATTTGACAATTCACATGTGCATATAACATGCAAATTCACCTTAATTAGTACCAAAGAAGTTCCGGTCAGCTTTTTGTACCAAAATTTTGGTGTCAATGGAAGTATCCAATTCCACCCATTTGCTTTGACTCATGACATAAGAGTGTTGTTGTGTGTGATGTCATTACAGAGTGGAATTTGAGTTGGCTGTGTTGGTAGTTTCATGATGTCCTGTGGTAGTGGTGGTGTGTTGGTTTTATTTCTCGTCATTGTAGGTGTTGGTTTTTTGTATCAATAGTTGTGGTTGAGGGAAATTACTGATTACAAATTTCGTAGTTTTAGCTGTAGCTGTTGGTGTTTTGGTATCGTCAGCTGAGGTTGAACTATATAGGTCAAGGGAAATGTCTTATTCCAATTTTCATAGTGTTAGTTGTAGGTGGTGGTGTTTTGGTATCATCAGCGGAAATACAGAAGCGTCCGATCCTACCCGTCGGCTTTGACCCATGACGTCATAAATATGGTGGAAACGACCATAAACGACAATTCCAATATGGCGGATATAAAAACGTCGCATATGTATCATAAAGACGAAAATACATAGAAAAACAACACACACACAGGTTTCACAAAAAGCCTAATGACTCTAACGGGACAAGCGTGGGAAATTGGGGGTTTTTGGGTGGGGAGAAACTAAATATACACAAATTTAGCCACCCACCGCCATACAAAACCACGCAAGACGACGAAAAAAATCGACATCACAAAACTCACCAAATACCACAAAACACATTCTTATCTGGAATCGGACACTTCGCTTGACCTACATAGATCTACAGTAGCTCCCGATCCCATAAATTAGGATCGAACACTTCCCTTGACCTATATAGCTCAACAGCATCTCCCGATCCCATCCCCCAATACAAAAATCAAAATAGACCGCAAAACATTGCGAACAAACACTTCCCTTCACCTACATATATCTACAGCAGCTCCCGACCCCATAAATTGGGATCGAACACTTCCCTTGACCTATATAGCTCAACAGCAACTCCCGATCCCATCTCCCATTACAAAAATCAACATACTCCACCAAACATTGAGATTGAACACTTCCCTCCAACTATATAGCTCAACAGCAGCTACCAATCCCATAACTTAGGATCGACCACTACCCTTGACCTATGTAACTCAAAAACATCTCCCAATACGAATACCAAATATGGCGGATATAAAAACGCCGCATACGTATCATAAAGACAAAAATAGCCCTCAACCGAGAACTATTAATCCGGTCTTTCATATCCATTCCTGAACAAAAAACCACAACCGAATACACTTAATAACAAACTCAGCCGACGTACAGCAATCATCATTACATTAACCATCACACAAAACCGTTAACTCACTAATACAAATTCCGCTTCAAAAAGACGCACGCAGCACTCACCACTGACCAACAGCAAACTGAGCCCAACACACCAAACAAACGAAAACCATGAACATACCACCAGAGGGCACGACAAACAACAACACGACATCTACAAACACGCCACACTCACAAACCAAACTCCGCGCCGTAATGACGTCACACACCACAACACCCTTACGTCACAGGTCAAAGCCGACACGTGAGATCGGATGTTTCTGTTGACCCTCATCAGCTGTGGGTGACCTATACAGGTGTAGTGAAGTGTCAGATTTTCCTGTAGATTTTGTTGGTTTAGTGGAATGTTGTAATATAGTTTTTTTCATCATTTTGACTGTTTGGGGATTGGCGAATTTTTTTAAATGTTACATTTAGCTTGCCTCCATCCTAAAACCCCCAATTTTCCACGGTTGTCTCAGTTTGATTGTATTTATGCAAGGAGATGATGTATTGTTTATATGTATTTTCGTGTTTCTTGCCCTGTGTATGTATTGACATCATAGGCGCCATATAGATGATATCATGGGTCAAAGCTGACGGGTGGTATTGGACACTTCTGTAATCCCAAATTTTGGAAACAGTGGATACAGTTTTTAAAATTTTTGAGAAGCTGATTATCACTAAAGTAAAAAATTCAGTTGCAGTTCAGTCACCATGTGCTACATCAGGTTGACTAGTTATGCCACAAAATACCAACATTTCTGGTGTCAAGCCTCAGTTTATCACTTACACTGCAACTATTTTTGAGCAGCACTTCTGTATTTTCAACCAAATAAATCACTGTGAAATGTACAGTTGGTAGTCTGCTTTCCAAATTAAAACCTTCTACAGAATACTGTTAAACAAATGCACAGTTTTCTGCAAAATCTAACCAAATTTTAACTTCTCCAGAGTTCAGGTTTTCCTTCAGTTCTACAATACTGTCAGCAATGTTTTGTATACAAATTACATACGAAATCTTCAACATGCCATTATTTATTCTCCAGTGGTACACAATCTGTCTGCATCCACTATTTGTACTAGATACCATCTTCTGGATCAATACATCACACAAATCAGAAGGGTACAGTTCTAGTACAATTGTTCCTCAACAACTGTCACCAATGATGAATGCACTCTTCTTATTTTGTGTTGTGTACTGCCAAAAGTATTAAATTTTTAAATTATTTGGACTGATGACATTCTGATGAACAAAATGCACATGGAGTGTATGCTGAACCACCCTAAAGTAACATGCCACAGAATATGGAACAGGCAATTTCACAACAAGAGTTATCCTGATAAGCAACAAATATCAAATTCAAATTACATAGCAGCAGTCACTTATGAAATTTTTACCCATCAATTCAGAACTTTTTGTTTTCTTTTTGAAGGGCCAACTTTTTGGTGCCCATCTGAATTGTTAGTGTCACTTGAAATGCACATATTTAAGTGGGGATAACAGTTCACCAGCCTGTAACACTTTTCTTGCCATCAAAATAAATCTTAAGATTATGAATTAGCAATATGCAAAAAACAACAAACAACTGCACTTCTTTTATTACTTCTTGCAACAGCATACGTACGATAATTTAGGATATTCGGTATCTGACAACTTCCCGAAACTAAATTATGTTGTATTGCTGAGAGAAACGGTTGTTTCTGATGAACGGTTGAAAAATTGCATTAGCGATGGGCGTTACAGGATGAACTCGTTTGGTAAACAATACGATTTTAGCTGTAACCAGCACGAAATGAACGACTTATTACAATGAAAATATACGAGCGACGCATACAAATGTACCATACAAACAAAACATCCCAAACGCCACCTACATAAAATATGACATCGCATCCAAAAAACACATACTGATGGTTCGCTTTGTTCATTAGAGCGTTCCTATTATCTAGGAACCCTCCACTCCCAAAATTTTTTGCGTAACAGCAAATAAAGTAGTAGAGAACTAATTCCTAAATGCAGATGTTACTATAACAATTACCTCAGGAAATAATTCTACGTGAACTTAGAGCGTTTCTCGTTACAATGAAATTGACACCTTTCATTACTCCCGGTGCTGTAAAACTGTATCAGAACTCTTAAAACCTTCTAATACTCTACATTTAACTACTCAATGACACATATGAGACCCAAAATGACGAAAACGTTAACATCTTTGTGCGAAATTTCGACATGCCTTATTAACGAGACTCCCTTAAGCCAACTACTACACACTAAGAACTAAGAAATTACCTATAACAAGTATAGGCAGATAAATAAAAAAAAAATTGACCAATATGTGATAAGACAGCGCCAGAATCACTTATCACAGAACGACCCAATAAATGAAACTAATTCGAAATATCAATATGACTACTAGGATTTACCTCCATCTTTTCCTCTGGCAACAATAATACGGATTTACGGTACAAAGTTATTGCAATCAGCAGAAGAATGCACAACAAAATCACAAACATACGAAAATTCAAAAACCGCAGAGTTCAAATTTAACCTCCAACCAGAGGGTTTCCTAAATCAAAGACGTAAACACACAGGGTGGCCAAGTACCCAATATCAATTCAATTTACCCTCAAATACCACAGAATTTACCATAAGATCAAGCTCTCTCCCACACATTGAAAATTTTTTGGAAATATATAAGAAGGAAATGGGCCAATTAAAGGCCTACTAATTTAAGTATGAATCTATATAAACTATACTCTTGAAATCTGATATAGTACATATTAATTGTGAACTTTCAAATGATTGTAGATGACTTTATACGAACAGTAGTCCAATCCCTTGGCTTGTAAGGCCGGCCGTACCAATGAAACTGCATCGAGAGCTTCATCACCTGTTTCATTACTCTTGTCTGTCTTTACATCATTCATTATAGAAACGAATAAAGCAATGCTAGTGCAAATTTTACTAGTTTTCCTCAGTCAGTATATTTCAATTGATCAGTAACGTTATTAATATCATCTACACCTTACGACATTTCATCTACTTCTATTATCATTAAATTACTTGTCTTCCTTTCACCAAAAAATGGGACAACAATGTACACCGTACAGACACGTTGGTTCTAGTGACATACACTCCTGGAAATGGAAAAAAGAACACATTGACACCGGTGTGTCAGACCCACCATACTTGCTCCGGACACTGCGAGAGGGCTGTACAAGCAATGATCACACGCACGGCACAGCGGACACACCAGGAACCGCGGTGTTGGCCGTCGAATGGCGCTAGCTGCGCAGCATTTGTGCACCGCCGCCGTCAGTGTCAGCCAGTTTGCCGTGGCATACGGAGCTCCATCGCAGTCTTTAACACTGGTAGCATGCCGCGACAGCGTGGACGTGAACCGTATGTGCAGTTGACGGACTTTGAGCGAGGGCGTATAGTGGGCATGCGGGAGGCCGGGTGGACGTACCGCCGAATTGCTCAACACGTGGGGCGTGAGGTCTCCACAGTACATCGATGTTGTCGCCAGTGGTCGGCGGAAGGTGCACGTGCCCGTCGACCTGGGACCGGACCGCAGCGACGCACGGATGCACGCCAAGACCGTAGGATCCTACGCAGTGCCGTAGGGGACCGCACCGCCACTTCCCAGCAAATTAGGGACACTGTTGCTCCTGGGGTATCGGCGAGGACCATTCGCAACCGTCTCCATGAAGCTGGGCTACGGTCCCGCACACCGTTAGGCCGTGTTCCGCTCACGCCCCAACATCGTGCAGCCCGCCTCCAGTGGTGTCGCGACAGGAGTGAATGGAGGGACGGATGGAGACGTGTCGTCTTCAGCGATGAGAGTCGCTTCTGCCTTGGTGCCAATGATGGTCGTATGCGTGTTTGGCGCCGTGCAGGTGAGCGCCACAATCAGGACTGCATACGACCGAGGCACACAGGGCCAACACCCGGCATCATGGTGTGGGGAGCGATCTCCTACACTGGCCGTACACCACTGGTGATCGTCGAGGGGACACTGAATAGTGCACGGTACATCCAAACCGTCATCGAACCCATCGTTCTACCATTCCTAGACCGGCAAGGGAACTTTGCTGTTCCAACAGGACAATGCACGTCCGCATGTATCCCGTGCCACCCAACGTGCTCTAGAAGGTGTAAGTCAACTACCCTGGCCAGCAAGATCTCCGGATCTGTCCCCCATTGAGCATGTTTGGGACTGGATGAAGCGTCGTCTCACGCGGTCTGCACGTCCAACACGAACGCTGGTCCAACTGAGGCGCCAGGTGGAAATGGCATGGCAAGCCGTTCCACAGGACTACATCCAGCATCTCTACGATCGTCTCCATGGGAGAATAGCAGCCTGCATTGCTGCGAAAGGTGGATATACACTGTACTAGTGCCGACATTGTGCATGCTCTGTTGCCTGTGTCTATGTGCCTGTGGTTCTGTCAGTGTGATCATGTGATGTATCTGACCCCAGGAATGTGTCAATAAAGTTTCCCCTTCCTGGGACAATGAATTCACGGTGTTCTTATTTCAATTTCCAGGAGTGTATTTACTAAAATGTTAACTTAAATGTCATACTTCTGTAAGCCCAAACCTATCCTTTTCCAATGCTACAGTAAGGTACAAACATCTCATTTCTTTGTTCATTGAATCGCTAACTGGCAAGCTTCTTTGTATTTCTTCAACGGCAAGCACAAAAAATCTCTTTCTGATTTCATTAACGCCAAAGTAGATGGATTTTTCAGCAACGTTTCACACTCGAGCTCTAATTACACTTCACTGAAGTGAAGGAAGTTTCAAGGAAACACGTATAACTATTTCAATTTCTTACTGCACTCTTACAAAAAGTTCTAGCCGATTTCTATAAAACGTTTAACAGTATTTACTGGTAGGCTACGAATAAGAATCTTCTAACTCTGGAAGAGAGCACTGAAATGGTTGTAAAATTAAGGATGTATTTCAGAAACAAGGGGTAAGCTTTGGTGTAAAAGTTACGTAGGTCATTCAAGATGAAAACAGAACTTTTTATTTGTTCTCAAATGCATCTACGTTACAAAATGCACTGTAATGCAGACCACTTATCAATTACGTGGCATAAGCATTAGTGCTTTGCAAGCCTTCTTGTAATTGCTGATTTCGGTATATTATTCCTTTCCATATTCATAGATTCTTGGATCTCAACCAAATGTGCAAAACGCTTGGAACTACGAGACAAGCAAGGAGATGAATTTCTCAGAAGCTCTTCTGGTGCACATGGAAGTTTTACACAAATGTTACTTGTTACTAAGACTTCTGAATGACAAATGCAGAGAATTAGAATAACGCCATTTACCTCATGTTCAAGATGAGAAACAAATGAATTACTAACACCGACCATTATATTGGCACCATCAAATGAAATCCCTACATTACTCGTTATTGGGATTGTCTTTGCAAGCAAGCTTTCTCTAAAGGCCATATAAAGTTTATCTACATATTAGTCGCTAGCATCCAAACGAATGAGTTCTAGATGTTGGGTTCTGATTCTACCCAAAACTGGAGGAACATGCCTGATCAGAACACAAAGTGATTTTTGTAAGCCAATGACTGAAATCTCATCTAACAACACTGAAAAGAGCATAATTCTGATACCATTCATTACTTCATCTACTTCTACTTCGACAACAATGTTTGTATATTTAGACATTTTCATTTAAATGTTCTGGATAATGTTGGACTCAGAATATACATGTTTCACTAAGAGGATTAAATGATCAATAACTTGAAATGTAAAACTATGTTCCGCCCAAAAGTTGTCAATTTATCTCTGTTTCATTGACAGGGACTTTTACATGCACTTCCACTTGCTTCTGTTTAGATACGTATCCACTTATGGATGGAGTTGCCACGAAATTTTTGCATAATTTTATATTTTTTTGACTTCAAGAATGCTGATATAGTTCACTTTTTGCACGCAGTGTCTCCACATTACATGCAGCACATCTACATTTGAATTCATTAGTGGGAAGTTGTCTTACACGTTCATTACAAGTACGATCACTAGCAACTGGTCTTGAAATTCTTCGAGCAGTAATTTACCACTAGCCTTTCTTTCCTTTTTAGGACTACTTTGCTTGTCACTCATTTTACAGCTACAACTTGTTCATCTCTCACTCCAGCCAATCTGGATCACTGTTAATTTTTAGGAACTGATTCTCTGCCTGTAGTGAAAGGCAGGTGCATTGAACAATCATCTTCAGCAAGGATGTTAGAATCTAACCTCTTTGACTCTTGGGTTTATGAAAAGTAGCAAAAAACCTATCAAACTAAATTGAAAAAAAGATATTAAAAGTAACGAAAGGTCCACATGCAACACTTTAACTGCACAAATGCCTACACATGCAATAAGCATCACAAACAGTGTGCGTGAACACAGCGCCCTTTCAGTCTGCTGCTCTCTAAAATCTGCTGCTCTAGGAAAGAAATTTGAGAGACAAGTGGCTATTTTCTTGCAAAGGATATTTCATTTCAGGGCACTAACACATAATCTGTCCACCTATGTAACTGACTGGTCAGTACAGCCAAATGCCATGTGGAGAGCACCAGTTCTATAGTTTGTGCCAATGATGAAACTGTCAGATTCTGTTCTCTTTCTGTGGCCTCTGTTCCTTGTCACTACTTTCCACCGGTCTTCACTCTTCTCCTCCTTTAACCTCATCAGTTACTCCCTAGCACTATCCACTTCAGCCTTAAGGGTTATAATCATCACTTCCTGTTCAGCTATTTTCCTATTCCATGAACATACTTTGCAATGTCATGGAAGAGACCCATGTACTTCCCCAATTCCCATACCACTACATTCCCTCCATTGGGAATGTAACAATCTGTCACAACAGCTTCATAGAACCCCAGGACTAACTTTCCTACAGCAGTGCAATCAGTTGTCACTCATGGTTGCTTACAATCTTTTTGCAAAATTCATGTAGACAATAAAAGTAAAATTCTATTAACTACAAATTACAAGTGTCACTATAGTTATATGGAACACTAATATATTCGTTTACTATTAAACTACCAATGTAATGCACTTAAAACAACGTTAACGCTAAAAATTTGTATACCCAAAACATTAGGCCTAAGACCGCATATGCACGATATGGACTTTATACGTTTTGAAAAGAAATAAAGGATATAACTTAAAACCTTTAATTCCCTGATAGGTATGGAATTACTAAATACACTAACAATCCAAAACATTTGATCACTCGCCTCTGCGGCATTGCATCCCACCTTGTGGTGTTGCGGGCACATGACGTGCAGCAAAAGTACAAGAGGGGCATGTAACGGCACTGAAATGATGGTAGGCTGCCAGTAATTTTGAGCCCGCGCGTCGGAAACGGGCGCGCTGGTGTGAGACTGCCAGCGAGTGCACCCTGATGCCATCTATTGGCGAAACTGGGAATTAACGCTACCTGTCAGACAATGCACTAAGCTCTCGGAGTCAAATGTATTCTTTTTCTTGGTAATTATAAGTTATTACTGTATGATTTAATGTTGTAAAGCGCTAGTAGTAAATTATTATGACTGGTATGAACTCCAGGGTAATAAATATAAATATTCTTAAATACTAAATTATTTCGGTAAAAAGGTGGTAGGGGAATGCCCCCACTCTTGGTGATACGAGTGTAGCTAGGGGTAGCTGGAGACACAGGGACTGAAAAATGGAATGGCCTGGGGAGTGTTGACGTGATCGGACGTGCGTAACTGTGCTCACGCAAAAGTGATTGTGCAACAGCGAAGAGGCGAATATCGTCGCCGTTTGTGGAGTAAAACGCTACGAATGGTTGTCGAAGCCGCCTCTATGCCACTGGGGCTGATTGTAAGAGTTCCTGCGCCCAGATTTTTTGGCGGACTTGCAGTAGCTTATACGAGTGCTACAGCTCGTAGTTCCAGCCGCCATTAAGGGCATGAGACGTGAAGAGTTGCGTTAGCCACATGCATCTCACCACCAGCACCGACACGTCTACCCAAGGCAAGTCTGTTTGCAATTGTTAATTCGAACTTTGTATAAATGTAAAAGGAGAATACCAGTTTCCTTTTATGCAAGTACAGAGGACAGAATATAGTAATGAGTAAAATTACGACGCATGTTGTTCATTGTAAAGTGTAGTAACCTCAAACATAGTAGAGTGAAATCAGACTGAGGCCACCATCGCCTCTTTCATTTACAATTCTTTTTGTTGTAGAATACTTTAGCGTATAAGAATGTTGAAAAGAGCAATGGTCACACCAGAATGAGTCGCCTATTTATAGTTACTTAAATTTTTCTGAGTAACCTTTCAAGTAAAGTCACTGAAGCAATTCTACATCAATTGTCCAAAGAGTAATATCCAAAATCATTACATAAAGTTGAAGGATAGAGTTTTGTTAACCCAAGTTGCATAAATAATCTTTGTAGTAATTACCAAGCCAACTCACAGAAATTGAAAGAGTATTTGCTTTGTAGAATCACCTCAAATGATCAGAAATAGTAATACTCAGAATTAAGTTTAAATTCAACTCAAGCCATTTCACTTTGAAACGAGCCAAAAACTGATTTATTCTTTTGCTCCTTCAGAGCTGGCGACCATAGTTATAAGTATATTCAGGAGGATTCGACGGTAAGTCTGCTGCTCTCGTCGTGCTGATAGGATTATCCACTGCTGCTACCAGTGGTGATTGGATACTTAAGCTCACTATCAAGTTAAGTGGGTCAGGTAGGCGGTGTTACCGGGTGAACTGTAGGGCACTGTAGGCCGTGGATCAAACCCGTTCAATCATCACAGCTCTTTGGGAAATAGTCCGGTTAGGAGCGTGCTAATCATTTGGTAAAGACTGGCGAGTAACGGTCAAAATGTATACGCAAGTGAATTTAGCAAGATCCACGTAGCACATAGTTAATGTGGTGCAATGGCGAGGGTAAGAGTGGAGTAAAAGAGAACTGAGCTTGTGGCAGCTGTGCTGTATTCAAATATTAACAATGTGAATTCACTACTACCTCTTACCATTAGGACTGAGCTATTTACTGTTAAAATATGTAGCAGTAAGCGCAAAGGCGTGACAGCTACAAGTCTGTATTGGTTTTATACATACGGAATTAGGAAGCAGGTCATTCCGTCAGTGGAGGGGGTTAAAACAACCGAGTCAGTTGAGAACATACCCCATTTACTGATGGAAAGATTCGGCGGTTCGGTCGCATGTGGCGACCGTGACAGGACTTACCAAGTTTGTGGAATAATGGCTGCAATAAAAGTGTTTTATATAAACTTGTAGTTTCAAGAAAATTTTAAATTTAAAATTCTGTTGTAGACAAATATACCACAATTGGTAAGTTCAAGACGACAACCTGCAAAGCAGTAAAAGAAAGTCCAATAGTAGGAGTTAAACAAGTAATACTTGATTTAATAAAATTTCTATTAGGCACGAAATACAGCAGCATAAGATGGAGTCTAATAGTAACACGCAAGACGAAAACATTACAAGGTCAGACCCAGAATTAGGGACCATAGATACTGTTGTAGGGTTGGAAAATCTTATAGATGAATCCACACCCATAAGACAGGAGGAATGGGAAGTGAAACCAAAGGTAGTGAAAAGTGAACCCAATGTATCTGTGGATGCAAGTCACAAGGGAGAGGATATGGAATTAACAAGTTTGTTAAATAGGATGATGGCGCAAATTCGAGAAGGGAATGCTAGTTTGAAAGCAGAAATGGCTAGTCATATATCCTAATTGGATGAAAACCTATCTGGAAAGATAAAAGCAAATTTAGATATTTGGAATACGCAAAGCTAACGTATCACAGAGGTAACCAAATCAGTAAATAGCATTAGGGCTGAAATAACAAATGTTCAGAGAAAAGTCACAGAAATAGAGAAAAGATTTGATACCGAAATTCAGAGAATAGAGAAATCAGTGGAACCTTTGGTTAGTGAAAAATTAGAACCGATAATTGAATGTAAATTACAAGTAATAGTACCAGTTGTAAAGAAAGAGATTGTTAAAGAAACGGCAGCTGAGATTGAAACACTGCGCAATGCCATGTTGAGTTTTGATGCATGTGTGCACTAGCAGGAAAACACACTGCGTAATGAGATAAAATTGTTAAGACAGCAAGTTCAGAATCAGACGTTCCTTAACTGCAGTGGTATCCCATTGGTAATGCAAAAATCAGAAATACTGAGTAGGGAGGAAAAATACGATCCTCAAAAGAAACAAGGTGGATGGCATCCAATGGATTTTATAAAAAATTGTGAACGTGTCTTACCAACAGACATGTCGGATAAAGAAAAAATTAATTTAGTAATAGACACTTTAGCAGGTCATGCTAAACGTTGGGGATTGAATTTGGATATCGACAATTTGAAGTTTACAGACTTCAAAGAAAAGTTCCTTGAGGAATTCTGGGGCACACAACAGAGAGGTAGGTTGTGGAGAGAATCCGTTGTCGCCAGAATGCCATAACATGGGCATGGGCTCATGAAAGAATACTGTGAAGGATGGTTCAAGCGTTTGGAGTATCTTAAAGATCGTAGATCAGAATCGGAGATAGTGTGGGAGTTGTGGAAAAAGCTACCTGACGATTCAAAGCGTTATGTAGGAGGCACTCATCGAACATTCGATGAATTTTTAGAAAAAATCGAGAATGAAGATAGGTGCCGTGAAACTAGAGAGTTTCGAGCTTTCAGAAATCAGAATGGAATAGTAAAAGGTGGTAGGAATGAACCGCAAATTAACATGATGAGAGGAAGAGGTCAAGAAGGTAACTCTCTGCGAGGGAGAGGACACTATCAGGGAAACGGGGTGCATTATCAAAATCAGGAAAACTAAATACCGCGCAGGTCAAGGGCCTAACGCGCGCGGAAAGAAAGAAATGGCCCAAATATAGGGAAGATCGGAGTATTCAGTACTTAAGATAGTGCGTCGTTCGCCTGAAGAGCAGTTTCATAAACGAAACTTTGCGAAGTATAATGCAGGGATACAAACAGAGGAGAGAGAGCAGGGAGGAATTATTAAGGGAAATGAAGTAGGAAAAGAATATCGGTTGGATGTGAAGGCTCACGTGAATGAAATAAGTACAATTCGAGGTCAGAGTGACGAATTAATGAAGGAAGAGTCAGAGAAGGCGTTGTTTGTCGGTTGGGATGGCAACTGTGCAGAGAGGCAGGGGCAAGGGAGGAGTGATGTTACTTATGGTAAAAGGTTCTACGAATAGTCGACGAATCGCATCGAGAGGTAATTAAAGAGGAAAGGGTGGATAAGAAAAAGGGCCATAGTGCAGAGATGCATGCCGATTCAGTAATTACCTCGTATGCAGAATATGTACATCAGCTCAAAAGCCAGCCAGCACAATTAGAAAGATCTTCCACTCAAGTGATTAATTTGGACCCGAATGTGACAGTGTTAGAGAGCCATACCGATTATGATGTGTACCTAGTGACAGCAAGAGTATACGACTGTGATGAAGATTCTTTTAAAGAAATTAGAGAAAGTGTATCTAACCAAGAGAAAGAGTGTTGTGATCCCTGTAGTACTGAAGCAAATGAGTTGAGTGAGACTGGAATTCCATTAGTAGGGGAAAATAATGAAAGTAAGAATGGCGGATGTACTTTCCAACAAAGGGAAAGTAGAGAAATGGATTATAATTTGTGAGAATTATTTGAATCCGAAGAAGGTCATATTTCTAAGGAGGAGGAATTATCGTCAGAGTCATCAGAAAGCATCCAGGGAGAAAAAGAAGTAGAGGAAGTTTCCGATTCCGCAACCGAGAGTTCAGGCATGACAGATTCGAATGAGAACGAGATGGCATTAAAGAGCCTAGACGAAGGACTATTGGAAAAAGTGGTCAAAGAATTTAGGATGAAAAGGAGAAAGAAACCTCCAGATGGAATGGTCAGTATAAAAACCGGAAAAATAATATGGCAAGACTTGGCGGTGGAAAAGGATTTATTATGGGAAGATAAAGAAAGTATGAAAGAGGACAATAGGATGCAAACAATCATACCCATTAATGTATGTGGGTACGATTTATATGTATTGTTGGATACGGGTGCTCAAATTAGTGCTATTTCGCACGCAATTTTTGAGATGATCAAAGAGGAACGAGGAGTAGTCATGATGCCAGTAACAGGTGTTAAAGTGATAGGGGCGACAGGGAAATGTAGTAAACCTGTTAAGCACCAAGTGATGATGGAATTTAAGATAAAAAACAAGCTATTTTCGAATGCATTTTTAGTAGTTCCAGAGCTCAGTGCCGAGATCATTTTAGGCATTGACTGGTTAATAAAACAGAAAGTAATTATAGATTGTGACAAAGGGATAATAGTTTGTAATGTTGATAGTACGGTATTAGAAATACCATTTGAATCATCTAGAGTAATGAAAGAGAACCAGCTGAGATGGGTAGAATTTAGAGATGATCATGATTCGGGAATAGGTCAAAAATTCGATTGGTTTCTGGTGAGGCAGATAGTTGAAGATGGAAATATGGAGACACTCCTTCGAAATGTAGTGGATAAAACGGAAGGACTATCTGATGTCCAAAGGGAGGATCTATGGCAAATTCTGGTAGGAAATCAGGAGGTATTTTCGGACAAACCGGGACGAGTGATAAATTATGAGTACTGCATGGAGGTAGAGGAGCATGAACCTTTCTTTAAACCACCATATAATGTACCCTTGTCTAAGAAAGAAGCAGTTCAAAAAGAAATAGATAAAATGGTTTCATGTGGGGTCATTGAACGGAGTTCTAGCCCATATAATAACCCATTGGTGATAGTAGGTAAGAAGGATGGAAGTGTACGAATAGTGATAGATGCTCGTACTCCGAATAAAGTAGTGAGGAGGGAGTTGGATCGTCTAGAGAACATAGATAATTTATTGCAGAAGTTTAATGGTGTAAAGTACATGACTAGTTTAGACCTAACTGCAGGATACTGGCAAATCCCATTAAGTGAGGAGTCTAGGATGTACACGGCATTTTTGTTCAATGGCAAATGCTACCATTACACAGTGGTACCATTTGGCCTAAATACTTCCGTTTCAGTGTTCATTCGGGCTTTAGACAAAATTTTAGGGAGTGAACTTAGTTCGTTAATCACAGTTTATGTAGATGATCTGTTAATTGCTACAAGGACATGGGAAGAGCACATGGAGTTATGCGACAGGGTGTTCAAAGCTTTAATTAAAGGAGGAATGACCCTGAACCTGAAAAAATGCGAGTTTGTGAAGAAAGAAATAAAGTTTTTAGGTCACATAGTAACACCAGAGGGAATTGAAAAGGATCCTGATAAAGTCAAAGCAATAAGAAATTGTCCAGCTCCCAAGAATAAAAAACAACTTAAGTCATTTATAGGACTTTGTTCCTTTTATTGTAAGTATGTGGATGATCAGGTGTTCAATAGCCCACATCTGAACAACCTACTTAAGAAGAACAGTGTGTATATATGGACTGAGGAATGTGAAACAGCATTCAACTGGCTAAAAGACAATTTGGCTAAAAACATAAAGTTATGGCACCCTGACCTGTGTAAACCATTCCACATGGCAACATATAGTTCAGATTATGGATTGGGAGTATCCATATTTCAGGAGGTAATGATAGATGGGGAAAAAACTCATAGACAAATAGCATTTGCGAGTAGAACCATGTCTAAGTACGAAAGAAACTATACTGTTTCAGAGAAGGAGGCTTTAGCTATAGTATGGGGTTTTAGGAAATTTCAACTTTTCTTATGGGGACATAAGACTGTGGTCCATACAGACCACAAAGCTTTAATATTTTTGAAGGACTGCAGATTGTTACATAACAGGTTGTCCAGATGGGCGCTGTTTTTACAACAATTTGATACAGACATCAAGTATGTTAAAGGGAAAGAACATGCAGTACCGGATGCTTTGTCGAGATCACCGGAAGGATGTGAGACACTAGAAAGTGTAAAGAATAGGGAAGATGTTTTTGAGGTGAATTACTTCAAAAAAGTGGAAGGAAGAGAAAAAATTAGGGAAATATGTCGGAATATGCGAAGATATCAAAGTGATGATGATGCACTCAAGTCAGTAAAGGTCAAGTTTGACAATCCGGACGCAACTAACATAAGGGCTTCATATAAAATACATAAAGGTGTACTGTATCTTCAAAGATTAAATAATCCAGGGAAGTGGAGAGTATGTTGGCCGGAACAACACACTGAAGTGCTGATAGATTATGTTCACTTGGCATAAGGCCATTGTGGTGCACGGAAGTGTACAGATAAGTTAGATGAATGCATTACCTTTAACAACATGGCACGAAGGGTAGCACAGAGGATAAGATCTTGTGATCAATGCCAAAAGGCGAAAGTAACAAATGCAACTAATCAAGGGCCCATGCAATCAATAAGACCTGATGAAGTATTAGAAATAGTAGCAGTAGATATTTTTGGACCATTACCGAAAACCATGGGGGGTTTTGTGTACATATTTGTAGCAGTTGAACTTTTCTCAAAGTATATAAAGCTATATCCTTTGAGAAAAGCTACTGCCAGAGCTGTGTATGATAAAATGGTGTGTGATTATTTTGTGAAAGTAGGGAAACCAAAGAGAATACTATCAGATAATGGTGTTCAGTTTTGCTCAAAAATGTGGATGGATGGGATGACTGAGAAACAGGTAGAAGTGGTACATATCTCAGCTTATCACGCATCAAGCAATCCGGCAGAAAGATATATGCACGAGATAGGTTGGTTATTTAGGATGTACTGCCATAGTAACCACAAGAAGTGGGGCATGTATGTGAGTGAATTCGAAGAAATCATGAATTCATTAACAAACGAGAGCACTGGATTTACTCCAGAAGAAATCCTGAAAAAGACAAGAAGTAAAAGTCTAGTAGAAGACCTACTAGAATTTCCAGATAGAGTTGAATTAGATTATGATAGTAAAAAGAACTTAGTAAAAGACAAGATGAGAAAACAAGCAGATGCGAGAATTCGTCGTCACTACGAAAAAGTAAGGAATCCTAAATTCAAAATAGGTGATCTCGTTCTTGTAAAAACACATGAAAAGTCAAGTGAAATTAATAACGAGATCAGCAAATTTAAATATATATATAACAGACCATTTAAAGTAGTGTCCATACCCAATGTGAAGGCTTATTATTTAGAGTACACATTAACAGGCAAACGCCTGGGAGTAAGAAACATAGTGGATCTCAAAAGGTATGAACCACGAATTCTACCAGATTGAAAATAAATATATAAATAAATATTAAAGTAAACCAATATGTAAATAGTTTTGTTTCTTTTGTTCTATGTGAAAGGTAAATGTTCACTAAAATATGTTGCAGTATTCTAATGAAACTTCTAGTTTAAGTAGAGACTAAACAGACTGGGAAAGACTGAACTTCTAAGAAAGCCTTAATAGATGTGTAAATAAGTGTTGTGGAAGAGGTAGAAAAGTGAGGAGGTAAAGTGAAAATTACGGGCTATAAAGTAATAGGCGCATAACGTGTGTTTTACTTGCCTGAGATAAAAGAAGAGTATTTAAAAATTTTGTAAAAAAGATGTTTAAAGTGTACTGTGTTTAAAAGTAAGAAAATTGTAAAGAATATATGTAAATCATTTATGTAATGTTTAGCAGGAAAGAGCGAAAGAATTGGTGTTTAATTTTAAATATGTAATATAAGTATGGAGGAGTACCAGTAAGAAAGGGAAAACCCTTGGTAAAAAGCTTAACGAACATTTCAAATTCATTATAAGAGAGACTTCTTATTGAATTATCACTGTTAGATACTTCAATAAGAAGTGGGGCATGTGTAACGGAACTGAAATGATGGTAGGCTGCCAGTAATTTGGAGCCCGCGCACGGAAACGGGCGCGCTGGTGTGAGACTGCCAGCGAGTGCACCCTGATGCCATCTATTGGCGAAACTGAGAATTAACGCTACCTGTCAGACAATGCACTAAGCTCTTGGAGTCAAATGTATTCTTTTTCTTGGTAATTATAAGTTATTACTGTATGATTTAATGTTGTAAAGCGCTAGTAGTAAATTATTATGACTGGTATGAACTCCAGGGTAATAAATATAAATATTTTTAAATACTAAATGATTTCGGTAAAATATCGTCGCCGTTTGTCGCCGTTTGTCTTAAGCATCTAGGGGAAGAGGGTGAAGGGCAAAGAAACCATGAGGAGGTAGCGAGGTGCTGGACTTCCACATCTCATCACAGAATGTGGAAGTCAGGGGTTTGGCAAGTCTGAACAGGAAGATATGCGGTGGTCTGTACCAATTCTAATAGTGAGGTGGAATGTGGTTTGTCGCCGTTTGTGGAGTAAAACGCTACGAAGGTTGTCGAAGCCGCCTCTATGCCACTGGGGCTGATTGTAAGAGTTCCTGCGCCCAGATTTTATGGCGGACTTGCAGTAGCTTATACGAGTGCTACGGCTCGTAGTTCCAGCCGCCATTAAGGGCATGAGGCGTGAAGAGCTGCGTTAGCCACATGCATCTCACCACCAGCATCGACACATCTACCCAAGGCAAGACTGCTTGCAATTGTTAATTCGAACTTTGTATAAATGTAAAAGGAGAATACCAGTTTTCTCTTATGCAAGCACAGAGGACAGAATATAGTAATGAGTAAAATTACGACACATGTTGTTCATTGTAAAGTGTAGTAACCTCAAACATAGTAGAGTGAAATCAGACTGAGGCCACCATCGCCTCTTTCATTTACAATTCTTTTTGTTGTAGAATACTTTAGCATATAAGAATGTTGAAAAGAGCAATGGTCACACCAGAATGAGTCGCCTATTTATAGTTACTTAAATTTTTCTGAGTAACCTTTCAAGTAAAGTCACTGAAGTAACTCTATATCAATTGTACAAAAAGTAATATCCAAAATCATTACATAAAGTTGAAGGATAGAATTTTGTTAACCCAAGTTGCATAAATAGTCTTCGTAGTAATTACCAAGCCAATTCACAGAAATTGAAAGAGTATTTGCTTTGTAGAATCACCTCAAATGATCAGAAATAGTAATATTCAGAATTAAGTTTAAATTCAACTCAAGCCATTTCACTTTGAAACGAGCCAAAAACTGATTTATTCTTTTGCTCCTTCAGAGCTGGCGACCGTAGTTATAAGTATATTCAGGAGGATTCGACGGTAAGTCTGCTGCTCTCGTCGTGCTGATAGGATTATCCACTGCTGCTACCAGTGGTGATTGGATACATAAGCTCACTATCAAGTTAAGTGGGTCAGGTAGGCGGTGTTACCGGGTGAACTGTAGGGCACTGTAGGCCGTGGATCAAACCCGTTCAATCATCACAGCTCTTTGGGAAATAGTCCGGTTAGGAGTGTGCTAATCATTAGGTAAAGACTGGCGAGTAACGGTCAAAATGTATACGCAAGTGAATTTAGCAAGATCCACGTAGCACATAGTTAATGTGGTGCAATGGCGAGGGTAGGAGTGAAGTAAAAGAGAACTGAGCTTGTGGCAGCTGTGCTGTATTCAAATATTAACAACGTGAATTCACTACTACCTCTTACCATTAGGACTGATCTATTTACTGTTAAAATACGTAGCAGTAAGCGCAAAGGCGTGACAGCTACAAGTCCGTATTGGTTTTATACATACGGAATTAGGAAGCAGGTCATTCCGTCAGTGGAGGGGGTTATAGCAACCAAGTCAGTTGAGAACATACCCCATTTACTGATCAAAAGATTCGTCGGTTCGGTCGCAGGCAGATTATTATTACGCAGGGTCTGTGAATGAGCGTCTCGAAAACGGCGAAGCTGGTCGAATGTTCACGTGCTACTGTCGTGAGCATCTATAGAGAGAGGTAGAACGACAGTGAAACTACCACTAGTCACCAAATGTTTGGATGTCCATGACTCTTCACAGAACGTGGGGTTCAGAGGCTTGTCTGCTCTGTAAAGTAGGATAGTTGGTGTTACGTGACATCTCTGCCAAAAGAGCACTATGCTGGTACAAGCACAAGTGTTTCAGAGCACACCATTCATTGTAGACTGCTGGAAAATGAGCTCCGCAGCAGACCTCCCCTACATGTTGACCCAATGACATCGTCAGTTAGGATTGCAGTGGGCACAGGGCCATTGGGATTCGACGACTGATCAACGTAAAAGTGTCAGCTCTTTGTGTGAAACACATTTTCCTTACACTATGTCAATCGAGGTGAATGGCGGCTCAAAATGTGCCACAGACACAGGAAGGTGGGAGCTGTGTTATGATTTGGGAGACCTTCTTTTGTGCTTGCATAGGACCTGTTGTAGTAACTAAAGAAACGCTGATAGCTGCGAACCAACTGCATCCCCTCATGCTTGATGTATTCCCTAATGGAGATGTCATCTTTCAGCAGTACATTTGTCCATGTCTCAGAAGCCAGAACCACGCAGCAGTGGTTTGAGGAGCATTATAGTGAACTCACTTTGATGTCTTAGCTACCAAATTGCCTAATATAAATCATATGGAACCCACTGGGTCGCTATCGGACGCCATCACTGTGTACTCAAATCAGCGTCCCATTATTTACGCGAATTACAGGACTTGTGCATAGAATCTAATGCCACATACCTTCAAACCCATACCAACAAACTGTCGGATCCCTGACAAGCAGAATCAGTGATATAGTTCGTGCAAAACACGAAAAAAAATCTATTAAGGAGGTGGTTATAACATTTTAGCTCATCAGTGTATATGTGTAATGAAAGCAACCTAAATTCTGCACTTAATACCTGTAAAAACGTCTTAAATTTGTATGAAAGTCTATATCAAAAATATACCAAAACCGGCCATCAAGATTTTTTTTTTCGAGAAATACGTTGAAACAAGTGAAACCTTCTATCAATAAGATGAAACAGACTCTAATTAACTTCCTTACTGTGTAATATTAACTTCATTGGCAGTTATTACAGCATTAACTACTTACCTACACGAGTTCAATATTCCAAGTACGTGCAGTCTGTGCCAGGGCTACCCAAGCAGCTTCTCACAATGGGCATGTAGTTGTACAAAATGTATTGATGCTCTAATGCTTCATATTCCATGTCCCCTGACATTGTCTGATGCCGTCCACCGTCGTGTTTGTGATAGGTTTAGGTATTTCCTGATTGATCAGAAAGCACTGAATGTCAAAATATCACAAACTTAGCTTACTCATTTAGTTGTCCCTGGCGACATACCTAATAGATTGCGGTACTTTGTTTAATTTTTTCCTTTAACAGTCAGCAACGAATCTGTGCTTTTCCTTTTTTTAAAAAAACGAAAAAAGATTAAGATTTCTTTGTTTGCTGTGTGGTCATGTGTTTCTATCTTTTCTATAAAGGAATTATAAACTGCTGCATTCTTATCCTGATTATTGTATGCTTTGCTGTTAACTGTCTACAAACAAGTGTGACGCAATTTATTTCAATTAAAATTAGCAATGAACTTTCTAGAACACTGGCGTGTGTCAGCAGTTTTGCAATGGATGGTGCCCCCAAAGACGAAAAGCTCTAGATTGCACAAATAGTTGGCTCAGATATGTATCAAGGCCAATTCACACTGGCTGGCACGTCACATCCTGTCCCATCAAAACATTCTCAATGCATTACAAATTCTGGCATGCACACTGTCTGTCCCATCCCTTCATGACACCAAAAGGTTTCTCAGGAAGAAAGTTTTGATGTTTGACTGTATCCATCATTTGTCAATCACGTGACACCAAGCTCATTTCCTCCTCATACACAGCGATGTGCAGATCTCTACATTTCGTTTCATCATGGTTTTCGTGGTTGATATAAGTTGTTTATTATTCGCTATTTGTTATAAATTGTTTCGTTTTCAGTTATTTCTTGTGTTAAATTTATAATAAATGATGAAGGATTAATAGAAGCAGTGAGGCACCAGACTTTATTGTAAAACATTAGTGTAATAAATTACTTGCTCCTACCACATGCCCAGTTGTATCCACAAAAGTTAAACAAAATAAAAATGTTTAAAACTCAGCAGTATAAAATGCTGCTAAGTAGAAGTGCAACATTTCTTAGTCCACATAAGAACCCTAATTTATACGATGAATAATTTAGAAAATGCAAAAAAAGTGTTGAAAACTGGCATCAGCTGTATGGAATGTAAACATTCTTTCCATTTCCGATGTGCTATAAATGATCCATCAGTGAAACAATGCAACGAATTCATGAAAAATTGAAACTGTATTTAATGCCACTTTAAAAACACAGGTAAAATAATAAACAGAAAAATATGTGACTGTGAATTTTCTACATTAGTTGAAGACTTAATAAGTGAAATTCAGTATCTAAAGGCTGAAGGTTTTCTACTAAATAAAAATAAAATGAGCGAAATTGATCAGCAGCGTCTACTCAACAACTGCAGGTCTAAATCAAAAACAAAGGAAAGCTCTCTGGCCATTGTTACTAAAAACAGGTATCAGATCCTTGACAACATAGTGGAGGATGTCGCATTTAAATCTGTGCAAACAAAAAGCAGCATTGCAAACTGCAAAAAAACTTCCCAAGTGCTAACCTAAGTGAACATAATCAAACCATCCGAGATAAAAACAGTGAGATCCGAGAGAGTGTATCGAAGAGAACAATAGAAGAAGCGAGGTGAATCAGAAACAGAAGAAGTAACGGATTCTAATATATGGAGACAGTCACGGTCGTGGAATAGCACTAAACATCGCAAGTATCCAGGACGACTTTATAGCTGTGGCTCACATTCAACCTGGAGTACTTCTTTCTGCTGTGGTGAAGCCATATATGCAAAATAGTGAGTCTTTTTCATCAGATGATTGTGTCGTAATCATGGGAGATACAAATGATGCTGCAAAAAAACCAAACAAACGACGCTATCAACCACATGAAAGCGGCACTCGCTACCTTAGTTAACACTAAAGTACTTATTATTAGTATACCGCAGAGACACGATCTGATGGGACAATTTGTAGTGAACTTGGAAGTGCACAAGCAAATGATAGGCTTAAAGCAATATGTAATAAATTTCACAATGGGTCCTTGGTAAATGTGAGCAATCTAAACACAGACCTGCACACAACTCATGGTATGCACACGAATAAAAGGGGCATAAAGACTGTCAGCAAATTAACTGACTAGGAAACTGGACGAAATGCTCCACAAAGCGGTGCAAATAAATGGATTGCCATGGAATGGCACAACCCACCAAATAAGAATCTGCCACGTAAACAGGTAGCCTGGGAAACTTGTAAAGCCTGCTGGACAGTTTGGTAGCCCAAAATCATTCTGTATAGTCCAGCAGGAGAAACTCGGACTTAATGTCACATACCAGAATTTCGGTAGTCTTAAAAATAAGTACAATAATCTGGATATTATTACATTTCGATAAACCTGATATTTCAGTCATAACTGAAGATTGGTACACTGAAGGTCTAATTAGCATTAGTCAACCACTCTCCATGAAATTTTGTTCTGCCTTTAGTAGCAAACACTAATCATAGGGTGGCGTCGCAATCTTCACTATTAAAGCAAGTAATTACTGTGTTACTGACGTAAGTGCATTCTGCCTAGAAGGAATCACAGAATTTGATGCAATAAATCTAAAATAAGTTAGAGAAATATAGCAATTATCGGCGTGTGTAGACCACCTGGGCATGTATCGATACATTTTTCAAAAATCTGTCTGACTTTCTGATGTGACACAGAATAATGGAAATGTTTGAAATGAGTAGTGGCAGCTGTGGGCAGGTGGCAGCACTGCGGGTTCGTGACAGTTAGCGAGTAAACAGTTGGCCATTTCAGTAATCATGATCAGTGTAACAAACAACAGCGCGTTAGCCATAAAAATGTTTTACAAAAATAATGATAGTTTGGTAGAGGCGCAGAGGGAGTTTCGACGTTTTATAAATATGATGCCGTTCCTTCGAAACACGTAGTAAAGTGTTGGATTAATAACTTTGAAGAGACTGTATTTGCCATCAAGAAGAAACAAAGACGACCAAGAAGTGTGCATTCTCCAGAGAACATTGATTTTCTACGAGAATATGTCTTACAGAGCCCATTCGTAAGCAAGCAGCAGTGGTTAGAATATCCTAGGCGAGTGTTCACAGAATTCTTCATCTTAATTTAAAATTTCAGCCATACAAACTACAGATGGTGCAGCAATTAAAGGACAACAATTACCAGTTACGATTAAGATTCTGTCAGCAAATGATAACAAAAATAAACAATGACAATGAATTTGTAAACAATTTGTGGATGTCACACGAGGCACATTTTTATCTCGCAGGTTATGTGACTAAACAGAACTACCGTGACTGGGCAAACACAAATCCTAATGACGTTCACGAGTGCCTTTTACGCCCTTGTAAAGAGGCAGGTGGTGATCATCACATAAGATTATCGAACCGCATTTTTTCGCAAATGAACAAGGAAACACAATAACTGTCAATGCCGATCATGGAGATCATGGAGATGTTATGAACTTTCGTTACACATGCATTGAACAACTTGCCAAACGTTCAAGTAGCCTCATTCCTACAGGACAGAGTGACATCACACACTGTATGGCAATCAATGGCATTATGTGCAAGAATTGTTTGGCAACCGTGTGATCTCACGATTCGGTAACAATCCCTGGCCCCCTAGATTGCCAGGTTTATCTGTTTGTGATTTTTTCTTGTGGGGCTACCTCAAGGGCAAAGTCTACACGACTCAACCAATAACCCTGGATGAGTTAAAACAAAGAATTTGGTATGCAATTCATAGTATCCCAGCTGAGATGTTGCAGCAGTCAATGAGGAATCTCAACAGCAGATTTCATGAATGTATTCCTATGGGAGGACGCCATCTAAAGGATGTAATATTAAAAAAAATGATAAATGCCACCAGTGTTTCGTGAATTCATGAATGTATTCCTATGGGAGGACGCCATCTAAAGGATGTAACATTAAAAAAAAAATGATAAATGCCACCAGTGTTTCGTAAATGGCAAAGTTGTAAGGTTTCAATTACTATGAACGCAATTTCTTTTCTTCATCACTTTTAGTTTTGTTGGATTGTGGAAATGTTCCCATTCTTCTGTATCTCCTTGTATATAGACAGTACATGTTCTGGGTTAAAAGTTTATGTAAATACTATAATAACAGGGGATATAAATACAGACTTATTAACCAATAATGCCAACACCAAAAAGCTACACCACCTACTTGATGAAATCAGTCTGACCTCACTTCTCCATGAGCAAACTAGAGAGATTGGCAACAGCAAAACATGCCTGGATAATATAATAACAAACATGACCCATCTTTCCTACAGTAAATCTGTTCTAAAACTAGCCATCTCTTAACACCATACAGTATGGCTTCAATTGGAGGCAAATCAGATATCCTTTGTCACTACATGTAAGCAAGTAAGGAAAATAAGTACGTATAATAATAACATCAATGGACTGAACTGCATGTTAGCACACATATCATGGTTTGAGAATGATAGATTTTCCTATGATAGCTATGCTGCTGACTTCTACTACTGTTTTGATACCACATGCCCAGTTCTAGCCACTAAAGTTAAACAAACTAAAAGTATAAACAAAAGTATCTGGATAAATAGTGTTGTCATTGAAGCAAGGGAGAAATTGAAATTATTCGTTAGTGCAATGTTGAATAAGAGATAAAATCTCAAGCTAAAGGAGCCCTTCAGAACTTACCAAGAAGACTATAAAGATTTATTAATAGAGACCAGAAGCAACTACGTTGCAAACAAGCTTAGGCTTCACATAGTATTACTACTGATGTCTGGGGCGTGATAAAACATTTGTAGATCATGTAGACCCAGATCCTGTATGGACTTTATTATTGATCACAATGGGATGGTAGTAAAAGATCAACTTGAAATTGCTAACATATTCAATTAACATTTCTCTTCGATAGGGAAAGTTATCAATGACAAACATAATAACCTGCAGCACCTTTTTAAAGGCAATACATCTGAGCATAGCATATATCTAGCCCCCACAAATTGCAAAGAAATAGTTAACATCATTAGCGCTCTAAAATCTTCCAGTTCTGCAGGCCATGAGTGGCCTCAGTATTAACGCATTAAAAGTGTACAGACAAATGTTTCTGTTCCTCGCAGTAAATAACATAATAAAATCAGGCACCTTCCCAGACAGACTAAAAATAGCACAGGTAACACCAATCTCTAAAAAAGGAGACAAACCCTAAATTCAAAATTACAGACCGATCTCAGTACTACCTGTCTTTTCCAAAAAGTTGAAAAAGTAATATACAGCAGAATTACAAACTTTCTCCAGATGCACAATCTAATGTTTGAAAATCAAAATGATTTCTTAAAATGTAAATCAACAAGCACAACAGCTACTCAGTTAATTGAAGAGATCTAAGTGGCATCGAGAACAAGCAACATGTTGCTGGTATATATCTCGATCTTGAGAAAGCTTTTGATTATGTGAATGCCACAGTCCTATTAGAAAAACTATGGAACATTGGCATCTGAGGCACTGCTCATGACCTAATAAAAGTAAGTGAAAACAGTTTGTACTACTTAAAACTGAAAGTGGTGTTCACAAATCCAAAATCATGAATATAAAATATGGAGTGCCCCAGGGCTCAGTACTCTGTCCTCTTCTGTTTTTTGATCTATATAAATAAAATAAGGTATTGCACCCAGAGTTCCAAAAAAGTTCTTTATGTGGATGATACATCCATTGTGTGGACAAAGGGATCATTTAACGAACTATAGACCCACTGTAACAATGTGACAAATGAAACTGCTCAGTACTGTAATGAGAGCCACTTAAATGTAAGCAGTGGTAAAACATGTCTCACGGAGTTTATCAACAGTAGTTTTAATGATGAAATTAAACTATACATAGGCATCAAAATAGTAAAAATAGAGTTTGCAAGGAATCTAAAATGGTGCATACATATATTTGCAATTAATATGTTTAGCAAGTTCTGCAAAGACACTGTTGTCCTAAAGACTGCATACCACACTCTGTTTTCCTCTAAGCTGAATTACAGAATGTAAATTTGGGGAGCAACAACCAAAGCAAATCTAAATTAGCTATTGCTACTTCAAAAAAGGGCTATAACAATCACTTGTGGAGCAAAATATAAGGAATCATGCTGTGGCTTGTTTACAAAACCTGGTTTGCTAACTGTAGTAAACATGTTAAAAGACTGTTAAAAGACTGCAGCCTAACATTTGTTCCGATTTGTATCAGTACAATACCAGAAATACAGAAAAAATTTACATCAACAGCCAGAGAAAAGCATTCTATGAAAAGGGACCACAATATGCATGTTTAAAGTTAGCCAATGTACTGCCCAGTTAAGTTATGTCCCTTGCCACAATGAAGCTTAAACTTCAGCTAAAGAAATTCCTAATACAAAAACCATTTTACACATTAGAAGAATACCATACTTGTATGGAAAATAAGAAGTGCTTCGAAAAAATATGTAAACAGTGTTAAGTACCATTTTGTTTTATTTGTAACTTAATCATTTTGTCAATCAATGACACATTCAGTAGAATGCATATGGTGCTATGTATCGAGAATTGTAACCTGTTTTTGTACATATGCAATGAATCATTCGATGCTGAATAAAGTATTATTATTATTATTATTATTATTATTATTATTATTACTACATTAAAATGGATATCATACATACCAGTACCATATTTAATATTGTACAATGAAGTGCATTGCAGTAAGGCTGCCACTTAAAGTGAGAAAAGTGCTGTGGGTAGAATCAGATTAGTAGGTGGAATTTATTTCACTGTTGGCACACGTTTGTAGTATTTCATAAACAAATGGCCTGAAACCTTCAAAGACTGCAAGTCCTTTCTTTAAATATGTTTTTGTGGCAGGCTTATTTGTTGTTAAGTAGCTCTCTGGATTGAGTGTGAAACAGTTTTCCAAGCATCAGTGATCAATATTTATGTGGTTTCTTCAGCTAAGCCCACTACAGGTAAGGCACGTGAACTATTAAAAGCCAGATACAATATGTAAAGAAAAGTTACAAATCTTGAATGGAAAGATACTGAGGGAGATATGAATACTACACAAATATTTGCACTGGACAAGAATCTAAATGTAATCTTAAGCAAACCACATATAACACATACCAAAACAAAACTCTATCATGGTGGATCCCACTGAAGATGCCTTAGGGTAAAAAAAGGCGAAACACGTCTGGGAGTAGTAAATTACAGTTGCAGCAAGAAAAGGCGGTGCTGTTTTCAAAAATATTAAACAAACCAATTCTTCGTGGGATGAGATGACACCTTGTAACATTGTGCTTATTTTAGTAATTCAAGGTGCTATTTGACATAACAAATGAAAAAACTGATGATTCAACATTCTAAAATAAAAAAATGCAGATTCTCTTTCTCGAGCTCTTTGTATGGTGTGAGAAATTCCCATTCTTTAGCATGTAATCACATTTTTCTGATCCATACTCTATTTTATGTCATTCTGCACTTCTGCCTTCCTTCTCTCGAATATACATTGTATTCCTGCAAACCATTTGAGGCCAATAAATGTCATTTTCGTACAAACGTGCGCTCCAGAATCCACGTGTGTAAGCTACCACATTGTGTATGTGCATTTCACATGCAAAACAGTTGAAAACCATCTTGTGAAGATTGCAATTCCCACAATAAAAACAGTGAGGACAGTCATACAAGTAGAGATCACGTGAGTTGCACTGACTTGACATGCCATGACATGACAGATTGTGTGTATATACTTTGATATGATGGTGCCGTGCCATGACAGTATCATGAAGGCCAGAGTGAAATGATCAAATTTTCGGTGACTTCCCGTCCAGTTTCACACAAACCGCCAGGTTTGCGCATATCTTATATCTGTTCAAATCTTCTGTCCACATGTTATCGTCTGTCTGTGCAGATGAGATGTGCACAGCCATTTCCACAGACAGCTCGTTATGTGTGAACCAGCCTTAAGGAAAATAGTTATCAGTAATGGAAATTATACTGCTGAAGGCTCAAAATGTACCAAATTAGGTTTTTTTGATGCAGTGTTTGTGGAGATGATGTGAAATGAGTATATGTATCGCTGTGAAAAGATGTTGTCTAGAGTTAAATGTACTGTGGAACTTGTGCTAATGAGGCTTCTCATGAAAATTATTTTGCTGTTGTCTCAATTACTCGTTTTTTGTCTCAAGAGTCTATTGAAATATGTGGTTATTGACATTTATGTTACTCTAACAACATTTACTGATTGAAGTTCATTTTGTAGGAAGATGTTTTTTGATCTTTAAACAGGTGGAGAGTGTTGCTAAAGAAATTACTGTGACAGACTTTTCCAAATTTTACTTATTGGGATATTAAAAATATATTCATGAAAAAAGTCAATAGGAAAAACTTTCAAATATACCTTCATCTTCAAAAATGAAAAACTCTTACCAAGACTCAAATTTCACATCAACTGTTATTGTACAAAACAAGGTATTTCAAATCATGCTACACTTAACTTACAGAAGACATTTGTGATTGTTTGATGAATACATTGTCTTAATATGACATTGCACTGGACACCCAGCCACTCTGAGATTAAAAAAAAAGTTATTCCTGCTACAATTAATGCATTGTGCCACCTTCTGCCTCAATCCAATCAACACAATTCACAAAAAAAGAACAAAGTCAAACTTGAATAACCTTACACAAGGACACTTCTCATGTATCCTGTCACAACAGAAATACCACATGAAAATGCATCAGATGCAGCATCATAAGTTTTATTGTAAACATAATATATGTTACACTGGTAGTAACACTGCTTCTGGCATAACAAATCAATAACTTCCAAAGAAACAAACTGGTCTTCTTGAAGTAAGTGATCATAAAAAAACAACTTCAGGGTGTCATAAAGTTCATAAGTTTGACCAAATTAAAGTCTGCAGTGTAACATGAAGTTTCAATTACTTGAACAAGTGAAGTTCCATAATTGTAATGGACTCACAACACTTGTAATTTCTCTCAGTTGTGTGTCAAGATGAAGCCCTGATGAGAGAACCAGAGAAATTAGCTGTGCTTGTGCAAATACTACCAGCACTAAGTCTGACACTGTCAAAGTGGTGAAGAGGGAGTGAAGCAGAGTATACCAAGGCCTCTCAGCATGGCACTGTGATACTGAAGAAGTTGATTTCCTCAAAGAAGTGCAGAATGGAGAGAAAGCCACCCTATATGAGTGATGTCCTGGCAAAGTCTTTCCGGGACTGCTCACTGTGCTGGAACTGACTTCTGGGGCCAGAGTGCAAGCCTAAATTATTGCCTCGTAGAGTAATACCCCATGTGTGACTCCAGTTGATTTCCATGGGAAGATTGACCTGCATGCACCAATTATAGCTGAGAACATGCGTCTGTGTACTGACCCAGCTGCTGGTGCCACCCTCAGTTGGTCTGATGGTGCGGCTCATCAGTTTAAGTTGCTATGGCCTCTTCTCTGTTGGCAGGAGATCATGAAACTGCTGGCATGGTATATGTTGTGTTCATGTCACCATAACAGGTTCTTTTCATATTTATAAGGCAAACTAATTACTGCTAACAGAAACTAAAAATATATACTTTCATTTTCGTTACTAATAAAAACCATGTAAACTGTGAACATAGAAGAGCTTCTGTGAAGAATGGAATGTCTGAGACGAGGTACTGGCGAGGTAAAATTGTGAGGTTGTGTCGTGAGTCGCGCTTGGGTAGCTCAGTTGGTAGAGCACTTGTCTGTGAAAATCAAAGGTGCCGAGTTTGAGTCTCAGTCTGGCACAAAGTTGTAATCTGCCAGGAAGTTTTAATATTGACCCAATTTAAACGACATGTTTATTGGTTCTACATAGCACCTGAAATCTAATCAGTTTAACAGTGAAATGGATAACACCAACTACACCTCAGACCAACAAATTCAGTAGAGATGATGAAAGAGGGTGTTGATTGGATTACATTGATAGCAAAACATGTTTCTTTACATTTATCTTTTTTTATTATTCTAAAACACAGCTTTGAATGTGGACTTACATAACATTGATATGCAACTCAACAATCACGCATAAATGCATGAAAATTCCAAGAAAGGTTAGGAGGAGGTGTGCATGGTTGGTATTCCAACTAACTGCACCAGTTTACACTGTCGGAAATCAGATCAAAGCAGAGATTACTGTGCGGTTTTATGCCACTGCACATTAACAAATACACAAATCATGTTTTACACTATCAGGATAGGAACTGTATCTGATATTGTTCTCATAAAGAAGGATGGAGTGAATTGGCTCTACATATAAAATTTAACAGGAAGTTCAAAGTCTGACACAGTTAATGAATTTGGCTTTGATAGGCTATTATTCCACACAAAGGAAACGAAACAAACTACTTGAATGAGCATGGAGTACATGAGACAGAATGGCAGGAACACTTGGAATCCCTTAGCATTCACAAAGGCATCTCACCATAAATTACTTAATTATTACATAAGATGTGGCTGCCAGCATCAAAAGCATTATATCGAACTGCACAAAACTAGACAACATCTGAATCACTCTCAATTTAGTTACCACGTGAACTACTGCTACACAAATAGCCAGACATTACTTACAAGGAAACATGTTTAACACGAACGAAAATTCAAACAAAAAGGAGCATCAAATTTCTCAGTATCACTTTTAGAAAACATTAAGACTATTTAACACATTTTGATACCTTAATTGTACTCAGAACAGATTTTGCATGTACACGTGGTGGGCACTGTAGCTGCAGGGCAAGTCACAAAGAAACTACCCAAAATTCATAAAATAACAGAATAAAATTGCTCTGGTCCAACTTTCATTTTCATTGGCAAACATCTAACATGATTTACCACTGGAAAATCTCCGAATTTCTACTTGTTAATCTCTACTCTCAGCATTGGTGAGAAAATACGCTCATGGGCCTTTACAAATAAACTTATATAAAGTTAAACTTTATTTTGCAAAACTACAGTAATAATACAACAGCCCCGCACATTCTGTCAGTTGAACAAGTTCAACCTGCAGTTGTTCACAAAACAGAGTGGAGAACTGACTTCCAACACTCATTCTCAATGTCACAACTACAATTTGTTAGTTACTCTATACTGTCAAAATTATGACAATTAAACCCTCTTCTAACACTTCCCTGACTACAATGACATGAAAAGACACATTAAAAACATTTTTTTCTATTTTGTCTGTTTGTCCATTTAACTGTTTGAGTAATAGAGATAAATGAACTGATCACCACAAAAGAGTCTTTGATGATGAGGATTGTATGAAAGAGATGTACTGATTTGTTCACGGAATAATGCAGTGACCATGCTCGGATATGAACAGGAATATAAGAGCATACTATGATATACACAAGAATTTGATAGAGTGAATAATTATATGCTAATATAAGTTGGTTATTATTAGTCATATTGTTAAGAAACATTAATCCATATAAGTGTTCAAAAATTAGAGCACTTAGTTTGCTTATTTTACTCACAGTGAAGCCATATGAACAGTTTCAATCACTTGTGCGCTAACTGTGCACATTGTGAGTCAATGTTAAGAAAGCAACATAACACCCACGAACAGCCAGACTATTGTCTCGACATAAGGAATGATTAACGAAGCACTTGTTACAAAGATACAGAAAATGGTACAAAGGAAGAAATACATTGATATAAAAATTGGTGATCCTGCACTTCCCTGAAATTGTCATAAATGACAAAGCAGACTAGAAAAAGGAAATACTTATACAGTGGTCTTTATGTTACTGCTTGGATATCCAATCACAGAGCATTATTGCTGTCCTATCTGGAAACATGAAGAATAAAAGATCTGTCCACCTAACAGGTTATAAAGATTTTGCGTAAATGATGCAAGACAAAAAATCTTGAACAAATAATTTGTATTTTGTATTTGCATATGTGTAGTTTTTACTGCATTAGTCTTTAAGTGTTTGTGTATGATAGGTTACCCTACGATATTACGTATTTTGATATTATGCTTGAAGATTCATGATTATGATAGGAAAGGTATTAAGGTATTGTGGTGGCAGAGCTTTAAGAGTGAATTAGGTAAGTCCAGTCTAGATTAGGATAGAGAGCCATAGTCAGTTTTGTATTTCAGCTGATTGGCTGCAACAGTGTTAGCAGTGGTATCACTACAGCCTGATAAATTATGAATAAACTGAGTGGTTGTGTGTGAAAAAATATGAAAAGATACTAAATATTACTACTGTAGCAAAATAGCAAAGTGAGTTCACATACAAACTACAAACTCCTTGCAAAGATCATCATGATTCAGGTGACTGCTCTCCATTTTCTCCGGAGTGAACTGTGAAATATATTTCGGTCTCACTTGGAACTTCTGTACATTGCAGTTGTGAGGCACATCTTCCCTACAAGAGCTGTGTATTATTATGTGTGGAAATTTTATCTTCGAACTAATAACATGATTAATTATCAAGGTATGTGGAATGTGTGTACTATATTTTTAAACTTTGCTCATACTATTACAAATATTTCCTCTAAGCTGATGAGGCTAATGACTGAAGTTAATGATGATGATGATTATGATGATGGTGACATTACTGTTAGAATATCCTCATAACTATGAATGAGACATGTAACCTGTAAGAAGACAACAGTATTGACAGTTAAAGACTTCCTTCTGTAGGCTTTTAGGAGCAGGCTTTCCAAAAGATCATATGTGAATGTCAGGATATATGAGAAAATTCCATACCAGAAAACAACAATCAGAACAATGTCAACTGTCAGTAAAGAGTATATGAAGAGATTATTCCTATAAATGAATCACTGATTAATTTCTGCCATATTGGGGGCCTGTCATATTTACAATTTGTGTATTATAGACAGATTTTTTCTGTTTTGTCCCCTGATAATTTTACACCATTGACTTTTGACCTGTTTTATTAAAATGCCTTATAAGGTGGATATATCGTTGCTACTGTTGCTCATTCAACTTTATTTATGAAACAGACACTAGAGGAAGAAACACTGATGCATAACTGCTCTACTTTTTTTTAATGTTAATCTTGACTCTTTTTCACCTTGATATTAAACAAAATAATGTTCTTAAACTTTTCTGTGTATCTTCTAGCAAAAAAATGTCCAAAACCAGCTTAGTATTATTAATTAATCTAGCCATTCACATCTGAGGCCAACATATTTTCCAGTTATGTGAAACTACCTGCTGTCTTCTGAAGAAGACTAAAGAAGACTAAAAAAAGCCAAATACAGTTCATTAATTTTTCGCTTTCATCTTTCTCTAAACATGAGTAGCCTAATTTCAAACATGACCATTCATTTTGAAATCGCTGCTAATTTCGAAACATCTCCAGTTCATTCTCTACCTATTTCATAAACATTATCTTAAAATTATGCTTCCCACTATCTCTTACAGTTCGTTCTTCCATACTCTGTGGTAATTTAGACTAGGCATCCATATCTAGATTTTCAGAACCTTTGATATATCTGAGCTCGAAAACATTTTGCTGAAAATGAAAGGCCCATCTGACTAACATTCCATGTAAAAACCTGGTGTTCTTTAAAAGAAAAGCTAAACCTTTATTGTATGTGTGTAATATAGTTCTACGACTAGTACATACTATAATTTTACTCACAGTTTGTCACAACTCTGCAAGTGAATGGTTTATTTCTATGGGTTTCCTTTTCTTTTACTGACCCAATTCCAGTGTTACTACTGTCACTTACTGAACAGAACGACAAATTTAAAACCTAGATGGTACAAAATTTTGCTGTTGCTCATTTCTCTCTTAATATTTTCAGAAGTTACTTGATATTCTCAAGTACATAAGCGTGTTGCATTTGTCTTTCTTGAATTTACCAAATAGTGGTTGTTCACAAGCTGGTTAGACACAATTTCCTATAGTATTCACATGATCCATAAAATGATGAAACCAGTTTCTTATCTTTAGGGAAAAGAAAGGTTGATAGTTGTTTATTTTATCAAGAATTTATCCCTTTTTTTGTCACATAATATCCCAGAAATTTTATTGCTTTTTCAGTAAATTTCTTGTTACTACTTTCACTGTCATGTCTGCCATGATTAATGCTCCCAAAACAATATTAATTTATATCTTTTCAACATTGAGTCCAGACGTCTTATGAGTAACAAAAGCGAAATAGTAAAATCAAAAGGATGTACTCTATGTTGGTATAACAAGTGGACATAAATGATGTACTTAGAAACTATGAGGTGCATTCACGTTCTAAGGCCTCCGATTGTTTTCTCCGGACTGGAAAGAGATAGAAACATGCACATTGTTTTAAAATGAGGCCACGTTCATTGTCAATACGTCCCAGAGATGGCGGCACCGTACGGCAGATGGAATTTTACCGCCAGCGGCAAGAATGAGAACTGTTTTAAATACTTAAAATGGCGACGTTTTCCTTACTTGAACAGCGTGCAATCATTCGTTTTCTGAATTTGCGTGGTGTGAAACCAATTGAAATTCATCGACAGTTGAAGGAGACATGCGGTGATGGAGTTATGGATGTGTCGAAAGTGCGTTCGTGGGTGCGACAGTTTAATGAAGGCAGAACATCGTGTTACAACAAACCGAAACAACCTCGGGCTCGCACAAGCCGGTCTGATGACATGATCGAGAAAGTGGAGAGAATTGTTTTGGGGCATCGCCGAATGACTTTTGAACAGATCGCCTCTAGAGTTGGCATTTCTGTGGGTTCGGTGCACATAATCCTGCATGACGACCTGAAAATGCGAAAAGTGTCATCCAGGTGGGCGCCACGAATGCTGACGGACAACCACATTGCTGCCCGTGTGGTATGTTGCCAAACAATGTTGACGAGCAACGACAGCATGAATGGGACTTTCTTTTCATCGGTTGTGACAATGGATGAGACGTGGATGCCATTTTTCAATCCAGAAACAAAGCGCCAGTCAGCTCAATGGAAGCACACAGATTCACCGCCACCAAAAAAGAGTCGGGTAACCGCCAGTGCTGAAAAAATGACGGCGTCCATGTTCTGGGACAGCGAGGGCATAATCCTTACCCATTGCGTTCCAAAGGGCACTAAGGTAACAGGTGCATCCTACGAAAATGTTTTGAAGAACAAATTCCTTCCTGCACTGCAACAAAAACGTCCGGGAAGGGCTGCGCGTGTGCTGTTTCACCAAGACAACGCACCCGCACATCGAGCTAACGTTACGAAACAGTTTCTTCGTGATAACAACTTTGAAGTGATTCCTCATGCTCCCTACTCACCTGCCCTGGCTCCGAGTGACTTTTGGCTTTTTCCAACAATGAAAGACACTCCCCGTGGCCGCACATTCACCAGCCGTGCTGCTATTGCCTCAGCGATTTTCCAGTGGTCAAAACAGACTCCTAAAGAAGCCTTCACCGCTGCAATGGATTCATGGCGTCAGCATTGTGAAAAATGTGTACGTCTGCAGGGCGATTACGTCGAGAAGTAAAGCCAGTTTCATCGATTTCGGGTGAGTAGTTAATTAGAAAAAAAATCGGAGGCCTTAGAACTTGAATGCACCTCGTCCTGGATAAATTCCTCTACGTTTTACGTATATTTGTCTCTGTTTCCAAAAATTTTGGATATATGATCTACCATGATATACACTACTCATATTTCTTCCTCATCGCTATGATCCTATTGTCTGCAGGACTATAAGACTTTTCAATGATTCTCCAACTGTGCATTCATTTCAGCTGGTTTTCAAATACTTCTCATTTCGATAAGGGTACTGTTTATTATTTTATAATAAAATGTTCACGAGCTATCAATTTCAATCTACTCAGAAAAATACTAAACTGTCTGTTTGAGAAAACTCATTTTATTCAAAAAACAGTGCCTTGGATTCTTCTCTCTGTCACACAGTATCCCACCTACTTTAATGTGGATTTACGTGTTTTCCTTCTCCCTCTCCTTCACATACATTTTCGCTCATTTTCGCTCTTTCTTCCACCATTAACGTCTTAAACTCTTTCATTATCAACTGTTGTACTAGTAAATTCTTGTTTGACACTCACACACAAAGGGATATTGGTTGTTTAATTATCCCCCTCATTTTTAACGCCTAACCCGGTACATAGTACATCTTATGTCACTACACTTGTTCAACACATCCATTCCTAAGGTTGTATTCATATTCCATCCAGGAGTAACAAAAGATTCAAATTCAGTTTCACTTTGTTGAGTCTTAATTGTCATAAAACTTTGCATCTTCAACAGTTCAGTTAATCTTCCATTAATTCTGAATACTGTAACTAGCATTAAAGTCAGTCTTCTGTCCTTCCTTAAGTGATCATTAAGAGTTTGAAATGCTGCTGCAAGCTCATTATACGTATCTGTCTAACCCTTTTGCTTAACTCCCTATAGTTCAACTTAATTTAAAGGCTGAAATCCTTCTACCTCTTCTGTTGTGCCTATTTCTTTTAACAATTACTCATTTAATTATTTGCATCTCCATATTATTTTACGAATTTAAGCCATCAGTATTTGTATGTGGTCTATTGAGTAGCCTTTTTTTTAATGGATATTCAAACCACTCTCCTCTGTGGTTTTATCGTATTGTGTCTTTTTGCATCTTAAAACTGCAGATTCAGATTCTTTATTAGTCATTCAGCATTATTATAGGCAATAGACTTCGTCAGTTCACTTAACCTATTAATTTTGTGAAATACATTTTTACATGTTTAAGTTTATATTGGACATTTCAAAAAATTCTTTCTAATGAACAGAATGCGTTAGTTATGTAGCTTTTCCTTACATACTTTCACAGGCATGCTTGACACATTTTTTAGACAGTTTGTTATATATTTTAATTGCCTATTGTTAGTTTCTGTTAATCTATTTTGTGGCAAGAGCAGAGAATTATAGATTCTTGTACTGCAGTCATGCCTTTGATTCGTTACACCTAAATTTGGTTGTTCAGAAAGAAGGTAGACAATATACTTAGAAATAAAACCAATAAGAGAGTCACCAACTTTTGCATTTCTAATAATGAATCTAATGAAAAGAAAATTTTTCTCTATATCATTTCTGGATCCAGTTTCTTACAAAATACAGCGTCTGCTTCAAAAGAAGTATAACTGTAGAGTAGCCTTTTCCTCTATAAATTCTTTAAAAAATAATATCATACATAACGTGAAGCCTATGCTTTTCCCTTTGTAAAATTCGGGTGTTTACAAAATTATTTGCGACAATTGTCCTGCCTATTACATTGGGCAAACAGGATGATCTATTTTGATAAGATTCAAGGAACACCTTCTAGGGAAAAAAGGCACCAATGTTCACAATTCAGCTTTTGCTTATCATTTATTACTCACAGTGCATAATCTTAAAGATGTAAAAGATATCCAGACTTAGAGAAAAAAGGCCTTAGGCTATACATCTTAGAAGAGCTAGAAATTTTTAAACACCCGAAGTGTTCCTATTAAGTGCATTTTATCTCAAGCCATGTCATTATATTTTTAGGTATCCAACATAACTTTCTATTCTGATGAAGATTGTCCTCGTGCAATTGAAGCCATGGTAATCTGACAAAATTTTGTATATACTCCCTGTAATGTTGATATTCTATATTTGATGTACAATGGTTTAATATGTGTCCTATTATCTCCCTTTGCATTACTCTGATTGCTTTCTTCTGGTCCACTTACTTTTTTGCTGTTTCTCCAGCGTATTAAGCCATACCTTAAAATGGATTAAAAAAGCAAAGTATGCTGTCCTTATATATTGAAATGTCTCACAGCACATAAGTCTCTTCAGCAGATATATAACTCTTAACAGGCTAACCATTATGCATCTGACATGAGAGTTCCATGTTAGTTTATTGTCAAGCCTGATACGTAAAAACTTGGCGAATCACATATTCTGGGTCTTTACCTCATTTAATAGTAGATCATTCACATTAACCATGATATTGCATTTTCTTTTGCCAAATTCATATTACTAGCAAGGTAATAAAACATACTGTTTACAGACAGAAAAGTCATATCTCTTGGATACACACATATCTAACTATGTTTCCCAGTAGGTCATTTATATGAACAAGAAATAGAAGTGATGCTGATTTAGATCCCTGTGGCACTCTGTGTTGAGCCTCACTTGCTTCCTTTTATTAACTCATCATTTGCTTCCTTTCATTAAGGCGTAATTTGAAGAATTTTAAACTTTTGTCACATATTCCATAATACTCAGATTTAGAGAGAAAAACAGCAGTCAATACAGTCAAAGGACTTGCACAGATAACATCAGGTTACCTGTATATGAGCAGGGTCTTTGAATGCAGCTAAAATGTCTCTCACTTAGATTTCTATGGCATGTATAGTTGATTTTCCTTTTATGTAACCAATCAGTATGTACTTAACGTATCATTTAGTTCTAGGTACTCATATATCTGCTGACACATTATGCCTTCAAAGACTTTGGTTAGTACTGGAATTAGTGAAACTGTTCTGAAGTTTGCTGCATCAGATTTGGTACCCTTCTTAAAGACTGAAGTCATCTTGTATAGTTTGAGACGATCAGGAAAAACTCCTTCTGTGAGACACAAGTTTACACAATATGTTGATGGTGCTGCAATGTAATGTGCTATTCCTTTTAGTAGATTGTTTGATGTGTTAAAAATATCTGTTCTATATGAGCTATTCATTTCTTTGAGAATTTTAGGAACTCGGCATACATCTATGAAGAGTTACAATGAAGGTCCTGCCTGATTATGATTTAGGTTTGTGCTCTTAAGATAATCTATGTGTGTTACATTGGGTTTACTGATCAACTTTTTGATTTCATCAGCACAGTTTACAAAATATTTGTCAAACGGATCTGCTGATATTCTGACTGTCTTATAAAGTTTCTGATTTCACTTTTATCAGTATTAATTACTGATCAGGCTGTTTTACACTGGTTTTTACTACTTTCTATGAGATTAGTATTGAATCTTTGTTTAGCAAGTTGTAGCTCTTTCTTATGTAGTTTCTTACCGGTTATTTGGGAGTCCTTAATTTTATAAGAATTATTTACTTTGCCAAGGTGCTTTAACGGTAGTAGCTTACTTTTAAATTCTCCAACTTTTGTGTATAGCAATGTACCCTTTCTTCTTTTATGATATTTTTTTGGAACAAGGTGAGCTTTTAACTTACCTATTAAGTAGTTATGGAATGTTTCATAAACTGTTTGGGCATTGGAATGACATCTTTGAATTAATTTGTCTCGTTTAGTTATGCACAGCTGGTGTTTTAGTTTTCTGGGATTGTTTTTTGTTAACGTTAAGGTATCATATTTTGGTAACTTTGTACAGACTTGTTCCCATCTCCTTTTATAAAATGTTTTAATTCTACTGTTAACATGAAGTGGTCAGAGAACTCAAATTCCTTTATACTGGTGGAGTACATGTCACAAGCATAGTTGACAAAAGCATTATATAAGTACACTTATAGTCTTGTCTGTTCTGAATTTACATAATGGAAGTTGTGCTGCCTTAGCGTATTCAGTAACTTATTTACACTATGTGTGTTACAAGCTACATCAAAGCTTGAATTAAAGTCTCCCCCAATTACAGTTACGTATTGTAACTTTGTTATGTGGCGAAGCACACTCTCTAAATTATCTAAAAAGCTTTTTCCTCTGAGTCAGAGGAATGGCAAATAGATACTAAGATAAGTTTCATTACATCAAGTATGATTCCAGTAATTTCAAAGTGTTTCTCTACACACGTCCATCTAAGATCTAGTGCACTAAACTCTATTTCATTGGAAATCTAGATAACAATACCACCATTATGGTACCAAGATGTGCAAGAACTGTTTCCATGTCTATAACCTTCTGGTACATAGTACTCTATATGTTCCACTTTAAGCCAATGTTCGGATAAACATAGGAAAGAATACTTATTTTATGGTAGTGACTCAATGACTCAATTTCAACTTCACTTTCAAGACCTAAAGGTTTAAAAGTAAGATGTTACTGTGACTTCTCTGAGAGTTAGCAGGATGATTTTTTCACATTTTTATGTTCTTTATGGCTTGAAACCATAAAAAATTGTCACTGAGTGACACAACATGTATTTTGCCTTTGGCTCCTTCTTAAGGTGTGCTGTACTGCTGTTCCAATTGTTGTTGTTTCGGCTACTACTGCAGTCGTTATTGTTGCTGCTTCTGTTGCTACTATTGCTTCTGATGGTGATGATGATGCTGTTGCTGCTTTTTCACTTATTTATGGTGTTTGCTCTTCCACAAATACCATGCTTTTCCGAGAGATGCTTGCATTTGTTACTTCAACATTTTACCATGTTTATTTAGATGAAAATTATGTATTGTGTGAAATCTTTTACCCAAATTGTTAATGTTCACGAAAGTTACATATTCAAACCACCTGGAAATATTTTGCATCTCCATATTTGCATTTCATTTTCTTTGTTTACAGGACCCTTCTCTCATGACATAAAAATGTAACACCGAAAACACAGTAATGTTTGTTTCGCTCAGCTCATACAATTTTCTTTTTAACAAGATTAAGAGATCCGTTTTTCATTCCCTGCGATGTCGTTTGATCCCGCCAGGAAGATGGTAAAATTCCTTTCTGCTCAATATGGAAATTTTTTCCTGAGTCATTGACATAGTGGGACTGAATTTCGCTCCTGGTTTTAATATGCAATTGAAATTCTGACTGGTTGTTCACCGAAATTCAGTGGCTATATTTCTCCCTTGGCTGTCTGCATACAGTTCAAATTTACATGTACTTGCTGTTCAGAGCTTTTCGATTTTCTGCCTACCTTTGTTGTGAACGATGTCTTGTTTGGCACTATATATTTTTCTTTTTTGATAACATAAATCGATTATGTCTCAGGCGAACAGCAAATTTTTTGACAGCACTTCAATTTTTTGAGAGCTCTTTCGCTTATGCTCTTTTACTTAACTGCAGATGAAGTATTCCATGTTCTATCCCATTCACAAAGTCATCTTGTTTTCCATATGGTACACTCGAACTGTTAACAGCACTAACACAATGCATAGAAGACAGAATTTGAAAGTGATTTTCATGTACTGCATTTATGTTCTCTTCACAGTTTCCTATACCCTGTATTATCTGTCTGCATCTTTTGAATTTAACTTCCATCTGAATCTCCAGCAAAGTACTTCTATGCTGCGATTTTGTCTTATTCAGTAGACTTTTTTCTTCTTTGAGTTTCTTCACATCGTCTTCAACGAACTGATAATAAATTGTAAACTAGACGCACATTCTTTCAGCTTTGTTATTTAGTCCTTACAACTGTCACAGTTTTACTGTTTAACAGCATAATTGACATTATTTCGTGGAGCAACACGTAGAATTTTTACACTAGCCGACATCTTGCATTTCATGGGTGCTTTTAGCAGTTTTCACTGTTTGGGTAATGGCTGCCACACCTCCAGCTAAAGAGCAGATGTCTGAAAGACCTGCCAGTGGAGGAGGAATACTTCCATTCAGTGTCTTACTTATTGATAGAAATGTTGCCGTGTTAATCAGTCTTCCTCTTCTTCCATAAATCAGTAGATTCCTCTAACTGGGGAGGTATCAAGACTGGTGTCCCACAGGCTTCAGTCTTGGGTCCTCTATTGTTCTTAATATATATTAATGTCTTTCCACTCTGTATTAATGATGCAAATCTAGTTCTTTATGGTGATGACACAAGTATAGTAGTTACATACAACAGACAAGAATCAGCTGAGGAAATTGTAAATAATGTCTTTCAGAAAATTATTAAGTGTTTACTATTAAAAACAGTCTCGATCACGATTTATATTTATTAAGGTGACCGGTTTCAACCACTGCTATGGTCATCTTCAGACCTACAGGTAGTATACAAAGCTTTAATTAGAGGGCTACATACATTAAAGAAAATACATAAAGTTATAAAGGTATAAAACGATGAATTACCATTGAGTAAAACCTCTTTCAGCTGGAGAATCACTACTGGAGAAACCAGTGCACATCTTACTATATATAATGGAGACTCCACCCACTTCTGACAGCATGATGTCATTACTAAACAATGAGTTATAAGTCGAATAACAATGTAAAATTTCTTAGTTAAAAGCACATTGTCAACAAATAAAATTAAACACACACTAAACTTAGCTTATTAATCAGCTATTGTCAATTAAGAAGCGTTAAAAATATTTAAATATAAATTAACTTCGGTTTGGCAGTACATGGGTTGCCCTCTCAAGGCAATTATAATTTCCATCAGGTTGATCTGTTATATAAAAAATTACTAGAAACTAATGATGCTGTTACAAATTCCAAGAAGAGATTTACAAAAATGACACACATTGAATAGTGACGTATTTCACAGTGCTTCATCGCTATCTTGAAATGTGTATTACAGTACTCACCCTTATGGTCGACTTGAAAGTTATATGGCTGATGATTCGTCCACAAATGCATCAACTGTGGAAATGCCTGTGCAACAATCTTTCCCGTTTTAGTTTTCATGTGTAATGCCCAGGCGAGTTGGGAACCTCAATCGCCCATGAACATTGCTTTATATCTACAATATGAGCCTGTTGTATTTCATACAGACTATGTACTTTGACATGTCTATGAGGGAATGTTTTGCACTATGGTTTGTGCGATTTGCAAGCAACTGTCTCCATAATTGTTCGATTATATGTCTTTTCTGAAGTTCTGAAGATATGATTTGATTTGTATGAGCTGTATTCCCAGCAATTTGCAGTTGTAGCCATTCTGTTATCACATTCGGCTCATCATAATACATAGAGAGATCGAATATATAGAGAGATCTAATGAATATTCCTTCATGTGGAATGTCAAATCCTTCACCATTGATAAATCTAGCCTCTAATATCACTTTACATTGCAGCACTTTAAAAAATACTGAAAAAGTCACTCACAAGACAGATTTTAACACCTCAAATATCACATAGACCAGATATCACAAAGAAAAACAAACCATTAGAAAGAGTAACATGGGGCATTTCACAAACTTAACAATCCTCCATCAAAACATACAATCAATAAAAAATAAAATACAACTATTAGATGTTGAGCTCCAATCTCTGAACTGCACAGTAGTTTGTATTACTGGTGTAGAGACACAGAAATCCAACATGCAGTATTATCATCGTATGAAAAGGCAAACTCTTATTGCAGAACTACTTCAAGAGGTTCAGGATCATGCATTTATATCAGAAAAGGAGCACAGTTCAAATCAAGACATGACCTCACTATAGTAAGTGAAGACAAACACTTTGAAGTATCAGTTATTGAATTAACAGGGCTTGATATCAGCAAGAAATTAATCATTTTGTGTGTGTACAGATCTCCGAGTGGTAGTGTGGACTCTTTTTTTCAATAAGTTGACAGAAGTTCTAGATAAAGTCTTAAGTACAAAGGTCAACATAATTCTGTGAGGGAACATTACAATCAACTGTAACATCATAAATGAATCCAACAGCACCTTCATAAACATCCTTCAAAGTTTTGGCATGTTCCTATAGGTCAATAGTGCAACAAGGGTTATCACAACGACTTTGTCAGTAACTGACAATGTGGCCACAAATATGGACAGGGAAAAATGTGATGTAGCTGTAAAAGATCTCTGACTATCAGACAATCCTTGTCAAATAAGAACAGTAAATCCAGGCATCGAATTATTCCCTAAACTACAAGCCTACAAAAGACATCTACTGGAATTGAAAATAAAAGATTTTTCAAAAGAACTAGAAAAACAAACCTGGGATGAAGTGTATAAGGAAACTAACATGAATATGAAATTCTATAAATTCTCCACATATTTTAAATTGAACTCTGAAAAGGCATTTCCAAAAGTATGCATGTCTGTATCAACATCTCACAAAAACAGATGGAAAACAACAGGTATTAAGAAGTCCTCCCAAACACTTAAACAACTCTGTTCCATGAAAAAGATTCATAATGATCCAGAATTCTTAAATTTCTATCATAGATACAAAAAGATGTATGGGAAGGTGCTGATTGGTGCAAAAAAGTCATTTAATTACAAAATAATGTATAATGCAGAGAATAAAAGCAAAGCAATCTGGGATGTTATAAAAAAAGGAAACAGGGAAACAAATGCAGAATAAAATACTGTTAAGGGAGGGGGATAAAGAAGTAAACGATCCACAGCACTTAGAAAACTATGTAAACGAGCAATTTTCAAGTATTGCAAAGATGTTACAGCAAAAATTCTCCAAACAAATATAACACCTGTAAATACTGTTGCACTAAATACAATGATGTTACTTCCAACCACAGAGAATAAAGTCAATAAAACAATTCAAAAACTAAAAAATAAAAAAGTAGTAGGCTTGGATGAAGTACCAATGTGTGTAGTGAAACAGTGCATAGGGATTATAGAAACCCCCTTAACAAATATAATGAATACATCCTTCACATCAAGGACATTTCCAGAGCAGTTAAAACAGGCAAGAGTTGTAATCACAGTGGCAAAAATACGAAATCGGCCATAGGAGAATTCAGAAAAGTTGTACATGATGCTCTTGATAAAGATGAGTGTGTCACAGATATATTTTTGGATCTTTCTAAGGCGTTTCGTACAGTCGACCACAAGATTATAGTGAATAAATTAAAAGCATTAGAAATAAGAGGGGTAGATAATGACTGGTTTCGATCATACCTAACATATAGGGTACAAAGAGTAGAGATAACACATACTATAAATAGATCGAAACATTTAGTAAAACACTTGTCAGAACCAAAATACATTAATATAGGGGTTCTGCAAGGTAGCATATTAGGGCCAATGCTGTTCCTGATATACATCAATGACTTTCCCAGTAGTGTCACTCATGGTGAAAAAATCCTCTTAGCTGATGACAGCAATATTATAGTCACTGAGAAAACAAGAGAACTCCTTTCCAAGAAAGCAAATGGAACTCTCAAGGAAGTTGATGATTGGCCAATAAGTAATAAAGTGACATTGAACAAAAAGAAAACTAATGCCATGAATTTCAGTTCGAAGAGGAAAAATGACAATGTTAAATTAAATGTAGGTGGCACCTCTATAGACTGTGTAACAAATGCAAAATTTCTAGGAATGAATATTGATTCTCAGTTGAAGTGGTGTGAATATACAAAGGTACTTGCAAACAGAATGTCATCAGCATGTTATGCCCTTAGAATCCTATCATCAGTGTGTAACATGCAGTGTCTTTTAGTTACATATTATTCATATATACACTTAATTCTTAGTTATGGCATTCTTTTTTGGGGAACAAATGCACAAAATATGAACACAATTTTCAAGCTCCAGAGAAGAGCCATAAGAATAATGACAAAAGTTACTAGTCGAGCTCATTGTAAAAATCTGTTCAGAACTCTGGGAATTTTAACTGCTCCATGTGAATACATTTTCCAATCAGTTGTACACATAAAATATAACATTGGTAATTACTCCACAAACAGCTCTGTCCATGACCATGACACAAGAGATAGATTCAACTTACATTTACCAAGAAAAAATAAACATAAAACTCAAAACTGTACATAAAACTGTACAATAAATTGCCAAAAGAGATTAAAGAAATAAAAAAATACAGTTATTTAAAAGGCAGATAAAAATTACCTGTTATGTAATACCTTTTATACATTGAAGAATTACTTAGCTAAAACGGAATAGGGGTTAACAATCATAATTTCTGTCAAATAGCCTTCTACATCTCAATGACTTTACATTTTGTCCACATGCTGTTGAGTACTAAATTGATTTTGAGATAGTACAGAATTTATATAGTCTCATGGACTTATCTGCAGATTTATTTTTGCCATAAGACTAAAACCCATTCAGTTTCATCAACCTTTGCACGTAACATATCGATTAACACCTGAAGGGTTCTGAGATTTTTTCATATCTTCTAACGTTTTTTAGATTACCATGGCCCTTGCACCTAATATATTATCTTCCACATGTCCTCAAATCTTGAGGTTATCTGCTGATCGTTCCTCTGGAATTTTGCATTAATCATCTGTTTAGCCATCATAAACATAATGTCAACCATTCTAGTCAAACTTTTGTTGATGTTTTCAGTTTACCCACATCTTGTATTACTGTACATATTAAGTTCAGAGAAACTCCTGGAAGTTTCTTGCATATCATCCATCACTCAGTTTTCTTGTTTTGTCAATAACCAGAAAATCGTACAATGTGTGATTCTAGCAATCTACACATATATTTACAAATTCACTGAATGTCATATCAGTTGCTACACCTGCTTCATAAATGTACAGTACTTTAAATTCATATTGCCTTTTTTCAAAGGGATAATAATGTTTTCATTATACCTCACCATCTGTTTCAGGATCCCAGAATACGTCTGACTCAAATAAAAAATGTCAACTCCATGCAACGGCCGAAACAGAAATCTTATCGTATTTGATGCTGGTTTTCGACTGGAAAATGTTGAAATATAAACACAGTGTTCAGCTTTGCCCTCTCTGATGATGATATATCAATGTTTTCACTGGATGTCACATACTTTACACCATCGAGTCCATACATAATCTCCTGTAATATTCGGGATTTTGGCTGAAATACTGTTTTTGAAAATATGTACACAAGCTCAAGCAAATTACAGCTGAGTGTGTTAGCAGTGATATGATAACATTCATCTTCCTGCAGTCAGGTGGACCTATAGTTATCGTTTATATATTATCAAGAATGATGTCCCATTCTTTTCCTTTTTCTTCTTCTGATCTTCGCTAGTATTGCAGGACCAGTCAGCTACAACGAAGTTCTTCTGGTGAGGCTGTTTTGCACACTCGCCCATGGTGATGAACATATGATATTATGAGCATGCCAGGGGTTTTCATAGAGAAACAAACAGCATGTGACTTGAACTTTTTTATTTATAATCTCTTAAAAGCCTATATGACATACATACCAGCTCAAATAAGAATGTAGTTCTGTGCTTACATCTGGCATGGAGGGTTTATATTTGCAATAGTGATCCACTGGTGGAGTTCTAAACTAAGGCTATGATTTCTTCCAATGGATGCTAAGCATTGCATGTTAACTACACCAATTCAGTACTCCGTATCTCATAGAATAGGTACATATACAGTTGACAGCATATTCGCTCATCTAGACAAGTGGCAATGAACCTAGTCTATACTGCCCACTAGTTCGTTTTACGGCTTTCATGGTGGATGGTAGGCGGTAGGAGTTTAAAAATATTTTCATTACCTTTTCATGAAATGTCAATATAAGATATTTTGTAAATCATTATTACTGTATGCTTTAACTTTCTATAAATCTTCTTCCCTACTTTATAAATCACTATCAAAGTGCAACTGATGAGCAGGTAGAAAATTTTACGACTAAGAGAGATACAACAGTAAGCGATAGGTAAAAATAGTTGACTTCCCTAGATGGTGCTGGATCGCGTAACTGGAGTGAACGAAGTTTTTAAATGCTCTTCAAGATGAGTGTGTTCTAAATAACTGAAAAGTATAGATGATTGAGACAAGTCCCCTGCAGAGACCATATAATCACTTAATATGACTAATGGATCTTGACCAATTCCATTGTACATGACTGCAGTTACCATTGAAACATCACATAGAGGATCCACTTATCCAGTGATAATAAGACTTTCATTTCACTACACTGAAGATTTTCCAAAGCCAGCACTCGGTAGGACTCGCAGTCAGACATCATTCTCATGCTGATGCATTTAATGTCGCATGTGTTTAAAGTATATGTTCTATCAAACAACATTACTTTCATATAAGCTGGCTTTCCCCACCTGCATGGGGAAATGAAAATGAGTTACACTGATTGTGGGGTGGCGGGTGGAATAAGAATTATTGTTTTGCCATCTTTTACAGGACCCAGAAAAATAATTTTGCTATCAGCTAGAAAGTGGTGGGGAACATATTAAGCATAATTTCCAGTCTGCTAGTCCACATTCTTCTTGTGCTCACTGAAAAAAAGTTTCTTTCTCTCCATTTACTCAGTGGAATCAGGAAATAAGGTCATAAATGAAAGTTTTGAGGTCTAAGTCATTAATATATTCAATAAAATTTCACATGCATGACACAATAATATTCCTGACAATAATAATAATAATAATAATAACGATGTCTCTATCAAAAACGGCACTATGAGCAATACAGTGGCGATCTCTATGGTAAGTTCCCATTAAATGGTCCTTCGTCTTGATGTCTAATAATCAAAGTCAATTGCTCACCACAAAAGTGGAAAATGTGGCTTTGTCAACATCACAGGTGGCTGATAAACAGTTGCTTCCATGGCATCTATGTGATCCACTTTCTCAGACACATATTATTCAATAACTCTGTTGTGTATGAATTTACAATCTTTGCAATTTTTACATGAATGCCGTTAGGTTGGCTTTAATTACAGAAAAAGTTTGAGCTTAACTGCTCTCAAACGTTGCCAGCTAGAATTTTTAGAACAGAACTGACAGTAGAACATGACCTCTGAACTACATCTTTAAGAGATCTTGTATTGATTGTTATTTACATCAAAGTCTTGACACTTGTTATAGCTTTATCATTTAATCACTTTTTATCATTAATATCTTAGCTTTATCATTTAATCACTTTTTATCTTTAATATAAATGCTACTTAATCTATTACAAATAAGGATGTTTTTGTTCCGAATTTCGTTTTTAGTAAATTAGTTGAAAACTATTAGAGGTACTTAATGGGGTTGCATTCCCTTAATGTTTTTATATCAGTCTGAAGCTTCACATCAATTTTCATCTTTATAAGTCTAATATTTATTCTTTTAATTTTTTGTAAAAACGCAGATTTTGACCAAAATATTGTTTTGATCAAGTTGAAACTTGTAACAGTTGATTGTGACATGCATTTGCACATCCTGAACAATTTTGGCTTTCTAACTTTATTATTTATCGCTCTTGTTTGTTTATTTAAAATGATGTATTTAGGGAAACATATTCATATTATCACTCTGAGATTTAATGATTTAAACAGTAATATACTGAAGCATATACTGATTAAGTTTGGAAAATTTACTTTAATTCGCTCGCTTCTGTATCTCTTAAATGATATAGTGCTTGTTTTGTTGTGCTCTACCAGTCATCATCATCACTAATAGCTTTATTAAGGTTGGATCACTGCTATGCATTTCGACATTATTGCCCTTTGAGAACTCTTATTTGACTGAGAGAACGTTTTTTCAGCATGTATTCATAAGCATATTTCATCAGATTGTATGTAACATGTGTATAATCATTACTTTCAGGTATAAAAGAAATAATGCACTGGGCTCTACAGTCAGGCCCTCAGTGTCGCTCATGTTGCCACACATGGTACTAAAAATGAAAAAGGTTATCATACTTGATGTTAAACCGGATAAATGCAGAGCAGTGGTATTACCTGTTAATTTGACTGAGAGCTGTGAAATTGTACTGCAAATTCTGAGCACCGAAGCATCATCCTATACTGTGTACACATCCATTAACTCACAGCTAAAGGAGAATAACAGCTGGATAACACTGTTGTTTTTAAGTACTTCTCTAGATTCAGATGACCTGGGGATTCTAGAACTCATTACTTCTGAATATATTGCCATTGGAGGACTACAAATTTGACCTGATAAAAGAGAAGTTGATGTTTATTCCCTGTTCGAGTGGCTTGAATGTAAACATGTGTGTAAGATTCTTCCTAACTTTTATAGGAAACTGAAAAAAATACATTGATGTTTGGAAGCAACCGAGTATTATTGGTTCCTTAAACAACTAATTCGCTTGTTATGTGATATTTCATGTAGCTTTCAATAGCTACCTCAAATGTTTCAAGTGATGCACTAGTATTTAATGACGAATCTTGTTATGAACATCATTATTTGAATGTATGATGTCAAATTGTTGAATCTCTACCTATCAAACTGCACTCTGAGGGCTGTAAAAAGGAAGAAACTAATTTCTGTTTTTCCTGTTACAAAATACGCAGCCACTGTAACCTGGAGACCTTACTCATTGAGTTGCAATGGCTGTACATTTTTATAAATTTTGGACTCATATCTGAATCAGAGGATTGTGAAATGAGAATATTATGATAAAGTGTTATTTTATTATCCAGTTTGATACATCAACAATGATACACTGGGTGCAGTAAACGGTCTTTAAAGATGCTCTGATTTCGTTTTTAATCAAAAGCTGTACAGTATTGCTCAAATAACTGTTTCTTCTGTGCCTTAAATTTGGGCTTTGTAGTGTCAGAAAAGGAACAACAAAAAACTTTTGGATTCTGTCAGTAATTCAGCTTGTATGGATTTAATTCTTAAAGGGGTGACAGAAGCTGACATTGGCACTGTGCAGATGCATGAACCCATTTACATCTTTAAGTCTTTTACATGTACACTGTGTACATTAAAGTGGTAACCCCCACAAGAATTAAATCCATACAACATAACATGAAACATAACTGAATAGAATTTTAACATATGGATACCATCAACTCAGTTTGTCTAAAACAATGAATAACCTGTTCCGTAGGTCATGTAAGTTCATAACACTTGAATTATATAAATAATGACTGAGTCTCCAAATCCCACCTTGAGTGCTGCATCCCCATACACCTCTATAACAGACAGCTTCAACCATAGCACTAGATGTCTGGAGGAGAATGAGATGAATCATACTCCACAGTCATCTGAGCATTGATCTATAGCATTGCACAGCGTACCTCATCCCTCTCCTTTTCTATAAACTGCACTTAAACATAATGTTTGACATTCTCGATTTCCATTACTACATGGCATCACTGTCTTCTCGTATGCCTATATTAACACACTTTATTCTGCTGGGAGTCAAATTATATTTTGTGGAAAATAGTAGTATATTGGGACAACTTGGTCGTGACAATCAATTTTTGCGTGTCCTGCTCTGAAATATCTCGTAGCCCATCTGTGGATTGCTGCTGCACCATGAGTGATAGTGCAAATTTTGGCAGACTAAACAGTAGTTTAGTGGTGCATCAGGGGGTTGTTGTGTTGTGGAAAAGTAAAACTTAACTATTTATATCATAGTGGCAGATATCCTGGAACTACCATTATGGACAAATCTGGCAACAACGCAGACTGCACCAGGTCATTCATTCCGCTTGAATGGCTTGTACACAATAACACATGAGTACTCTTCAAATTTTAATCTCCATTACACAAATCATGAGTATCAATCTTTGAAACTAAAAATCAATATCAGTGGATTATGAACAGTCACTAGCGTAAAATATCTACCATACACAAATGGGCTAAACTGTTTGAGAGCCCACACTATTGCCAACGATCCTGATTCAGTCGGTGAATAATTCTTTTCCACTTTATTTGATGATTGTGAGGCTTATGCTGTTGGTCATTCTGCACCTTTTTTTCCTTGTGACAGCACTGCTCCTAATGCTTCTCCATTAGCATCTTTGGTTATTATAAATGGTTTCTCAACATACAGCTACCTTAACACATGTGTGTTTATAAATTTCTGCTTCAGTTCTATGAATTCTGCTTGCTGCTGAGTTCTAATGGCACAACAGTTTTACCGAGCTTCAGAATGAAAAAACAATAATATCTGACAATCCCTAGGTAACATTTTAATTCTTTCAAGGACTTTGAAACTGGAAGGTTCTCCACCTTTTGCACAATCCTTTCTTCCAGTTCTATCCATTCATGTTGTGTCCTAAAAATATTACCTCCTTCCTCAGGAATTTGCACTTGTCAGGTTGGAGTTTCAACCTGCATTCCCTCAGTCTGTCAAAGATTTCTTGTAACTTTCCATTACGTTCCTTTAATGAACTTCTGTAACAAATAATATCATCTAGGTACATCAGACACCTTGTACCTTGTCATTCTGACAATAATACATTCATCAGTCTTTGAAATGTATTTGGCGCATTTTTAATCCCATCAACAATCATATGTATTCATATTGCCAGAAATTTGCACTAAAGCTATTTTCTCTCTATCCCCTGGTTTCATTGAAATCTGACGACATCCACTTCCCATGTCTACAGTAGAAAAATACATTGATTTGCCCAGGTGGTCTAAGATTTCACTTATGTTGGATATCAGGAAAGCATATCTGACCAAAATTTCGTTTAACTTCCTTGAATATGCTACCAACATATGCTTCAGTAGTCCACTGTCTTCTTTTTCTATGGCACTAACATAAGTGGTGCATTCCATGGTCTATTCATCGTTACAATTATATCTTCATTTATTATTTTTTCTATTTGTTCCTATAACACTTTCTTTTGTGCCTCTGGTACTCTGAAAGGATGTACATATATAGCCTTGCCCATATGCTCTGGTAGGACAGGGAGAGCTTAATTCACTGTTTTGGTAGGGGATAACTTATCACCTTTCAAATAAAATATGTCACAATACTCGCTACGTAGTTTATTTAATTCAAATTTCTCTTCTCAGCTCAAATACACTGTGCATATTGTCACTCTTACTTGAGTCATGCAGTTCTGAAATCTATCTACTTTGCCTGTTCTTTTCTGTATCCCCATAGTTGGCGTTTTCTTTGCCATCTTTTCTGTCCTTAGTCTCAGTGAGCTCAGGTCACGTTCAGTCACATTCATTTTTTCTACACTTGTAATATATTTTCCTTATCTTAGGTGTACAATCGAGTCTGGTATATATACACTTTTCATTACTTCGTTTTCAGGAATAATTACTGTCTTTCCATCCATAAGTTTCTCCTCCTTCTAAACGTATTCTCAAAATTTTCTCCTCTGTAGTGCCGACTAGCATGTCACCCTTCGATCCCATCTGCCTAGTAACAGTCCCTTTTGTGATCTGTATTGATTCGGCTTGCACGTTTCTTGGAAATGTGTTGCTTTACTTCGTGTGTTTGGGTCACTGTGTTGGGCACTGTATGCAGCGGTATATTCCGACCCCTTATTTCAAAAACTTTGCCATCATAACTGATTATAGCGCTTTGCATTTTCAGAAAGTCTCCTATTATACAATCATAAGGGATTCAGACCCTTTCCCTAAGTTGTGGAAGTTCTGTTCTACTTGTGACTTCTCTGCCATGAGCAATTGCACGTCTGTTGTCCCCAATGCATCTCTGAGTCATGGCATTGTGCCATAATTATCTCTTTTTTTGCTTTGAAGGCCATTGCTCTAATTCTTGGCCACTTTATTGTGGTAACAAGTGGCTGCATCATATTCCACATTATTTGTTTTTTTCTCCATCCTCCAAATTTCCTATTACTATTCACTCTACAATGAGGCCAAATATTACCTTACTTACTGCACAGTAGCATTTATGTGACTGACAGTCTTTTGTTTGATGCCCAAGTCTGTGTCATTGTTCGCAGATAATTATCTTTTTACTCTGCACAACGATATGCCTTGGTTTATGACAATGATACTAGGAATTCTGAAACTTTCTGGCCTCTTGTGCCCTAGTGGGTATCATTACCTGTCGCATTTTCGCTTCATTTCTTTGGTTTCCAGCAATATACAGCAAGTGACCTTTATGGCCACAGTTATAATATCTAGCCTCTTTATTATGTTTTTCTTCCACTGATTCTATGAGTAGCCCTTGGGAAATGATCCCTTTCTTTTAGTGGCAGCAGTGGACTCTTTTCTTGTAGTGCCACTTCCACCCCACTACGTATACCTATCTTTCCATCATGACTTTGCACAATTGTTTGAAATTTATCACTCACTGAATCCTGGACACAACATGCCCATCTTAATCCTTAGCTTTCCAGGTCATTTTTGGATTACACACTATCTGAGGTGTATTCTGAGTGTCTTCTATATTTAAATAGACACAAAAATTGGGTTCATCAGTTTCAGTGTAACAGTTCAGATTTTGTGTAAAAGGTTACATTAATACCACATAAAAATACATATTCAAATAAATTTTAAAGTTTATTTTCACAAAAAATGCATTTACATGAAAACTGGACACAATAAACATGATATTACATGATAATGTTAACGATACCAAAACTCAAATACCCTGCATGCATGCCAAATTTTACATTTTGCTATATTTTTATTTTTTACTACGCAGTTAACAATAAAAGCATAAAAGCTCCCACAAAACATTCAAAAATGAGAACTACACTAGTACTTTAGCCGTTTAGTTTCATTCTCGCAGGTTTTCTTTGCACTCGCTGGAAATTTTTGAGGAGATTTCATGTCAGATTCGCTTCTTGCAACAGTGGCAAATAAGGGATGCCTTTCTCTTTTTTTTTGGGGGGGGGGAAGGGGTTATAGGTGGAGCAGGTTTTGCGTTTTTCCATTCGTTCTACATCGACTTCTACTCTTGTTTCTGCTACACCCAAAACACAGTGAACTATGCGCGAAGTTCAAGGGATACGTGATGCTTGTTATCTCAATTTTTTACCTGTGGTGTCAGTAACGTGTTTATAAGCTTCTTCAAAAATTAAAGCGCATCGCCTGAGTATTGTCTCTCTAGGACAAACACATTCACCCCACTTCTGTCCAACATGCGCAAAAGTTATGCCACTGGCCATCATTGGAACAGGCTGCGACATGCAGCGAAATTTGTTTCGTCCTAATGTATTCCTAGCAGAACCTCTTGCTAATGATTTAGTCTCCACACTTCTGCCTTCATCACTTTTGTCACTTGCTTTATTCAAGGAATTCACAGGTGCCAAAATAAATTTATTGTCACTTTCGCACTGTCCCTATACTGTTTTATGTTCACTCTCAATTTCGTTGTCACTGTCTGATCCAACAGCACTTGCTAAACTATCCTCAAACCATTTTAAAACAGTATACTCAAAGTCAGTGTCTGTTACACAACAGTAGACGAAGGCCCGGCGACTGCATCCATAATACAAAGCCCCAGGTACTGTCTCAGAGACCGTTAGCACACAAGAAGCAGTAATAGTACAGGCCCACGTCACTTTCAACTGTACTGACAAAGAAAACCACGACAGCTTCGAGAAAAAACAACTAGACAACGCTGTAATCTCCTACCCCACCCCAATGCATTAGCAACAGAATAACAATAAACGCTAGCGGTCTGTGAGGCCGCACCTGAGAAGTCAACGGTTAATGCATGTCGCAAATCTAAAGCACCTTTTAATTGTGCCGTGTCTGTCATCCTTGTTATGGCCTCTGTGAACGATTTGGGCAGCTCATCGATTCTGTTTCTCCATGACTCGATTCTTTCGTCTGGATATTGTCTCACTGGAAAGATGTTGTAGCGCTGCCACTATTTTCCGGTGCTGCTGTGTAAAATAATGCCGCTGACAGGGTTGTTGCGAAGAGGCCATAGGAGGGGGCGAGTGACGAGGTGACCAAAACATCGTTATGTCAGTTGCAACACTGCCACCATCTGATTTGCACATTGTGGGCCCCGCAAGGGATCAGCTCTGCAATAACGGCGACCGAGCAGAAACGTGGAACGACTATGTCTTCGGCAAGTCGGTTACTACACCCACAGCTGTGAACTTGTTACGGCTCACATGGTTTATGGTCGTGCTTCAGCAAAACAAGTACAAAACAAGACGCAGAAGCAACGAAAAAAACATGTCAAATTTAAAAGAACGCAAAATCCCCAAGATTGGCAAAGTTTTGCAGAAGTTCGAAATACAGCGCGTACTTCAATGTGAGATGATTTTAATAATTTCCACAACGAAATTCTGTCTCAGAATTTGGCAGAAAACCTAAAGAGATTCTTGTCATAGATAAAGCACACCAGTGGCAAGACGCAATCAATACCTTCACTGCTCGATAACAACGGTTAAGTCACTGAAGACAGTGCCACCAAAGCAGAGTTATTAACCACGATTTTCCGAAACTCCTTCACCAAAGAAGACGAAGTAAATATATTCCGAAATTCTAATTAATAACAACCGCCAAGATGAGAAACATACAAGCAGATATTCTCGCTGTAGCAAATCAGCTTAAATCACTTAATAAAAGCAGGGCCTCCGGTCCAGATTGTATACCTGTCATGTTCCTTTCAGAGTATGCCGATACAATAGCTCCACATTTAGCAATTATACAGAACCGCTCGCTCACAGAAAGATCCGTACCTAAAGACTGGAAAATTGCTCAAGTCATATCAATACCCAAAAAGGGAAATAGGAGTAATCCAATTAATTACACGCCCATATCACTAAAGTCGATTTGCAGTAGAGTTTTGGAATATATACTGTGTTCGAACATCATGCATTACCTCGAAGTAAACGATTTATTGACACATTGTCAGCAAGGATTCAGAAAATGTCGCTCTTGTGAAACACGACTAGCTCTTTATACTCATGAAGTAATGAGTGCTATCGACAGGGGATGTCAAATTGATTCCATGTTTTTACATTTCCAGAAGGCTTTCGACACCGTTCCTCACAAGCGTCTCCTAACCAAACTTCGTGTCTATGGAATATCGCCTCAGTTGTGCGACTGGATTCGTGATTTCCGGTCAGGAAGGTCACAGTTCGTAGCAATAGACGGAAAGTCATCGAGTAAAACAGAAGTAATATCCGGCGTTTCCCAAGGAAGTGTTAAAGGTCATCTATTGTTCCCGATCTACGAGGGATATTCGGAAAGTAAGTTCCGATCGGTCAAGAAATGGAATCCACTGTGAAAATCTAATAAAGCTTTGCACATATGTGTTCGACAGTGCCTCTAGTATGCCTGTCGGTTACATCATTTCGCTCTTTTCAGTTCTGAGCGCGTGGCGAGCGTATAAATATTCGTAGAAAATAGTGTCTCCCGCCAAGTATGAGGTCCTGGTGGTTCGCCTGATGTTATGCAGCCCACATTACAGAACTATAATACGGTTCGTACTTTGTGACAATTCTCGGTCGCAATCTACAAGGGCAACGAAAATGCTCCTGCAGCGTTTTCTATGGGAAGTATTTGATCATCCTCGCTACAGCCCGTAATTGGCTCCCTCTGTGTTACATCTCTGCTCATATTAACTACTGGCTACGAAGACAACATTTTCGCACAGACAATGAGCTATAGATGGGCGTAGAGAATTGGCGGGAAGAACAGGCGGCTGCCTTCTATGACGAGGGTATTGGAAAGTTGGTACAACGCTAAGACAAATGTCCAAGTCGGAGTGGTGACTATGTAGAGCAGTGACTGGAAGCTGTAGCTAACTGTTGCAGATAAAATATTTCTGATTTTCAAAGTGGTTTCCATTTCGCGATCAATCGGAACTTACTTTTCGAATACCCCTAGTACATTAACGACATAGAAGACAATCTGACAGCCCTCTTACACACTTTGCAGATGATGCTGTCATTTACCGTCTTGTAAAGTCATCAGATAACCAAAACTAATTGCAATATGATTTTCTGTATGGTGCGAAAAGTGGCAATTGACTCTGTATAGCCGGCCGTAGTAGCCGAGCAGTTCTAGGCGCTTCAACCCGGAACCGCGATGCTGCAACGGTGGCAGGTTTGAATCCTGCCTCGGGCATGGTCGAGTGTGATGTCCTTAGGTTAGTTAGGTTAAAGTAGTTCTAAGTCTAGGGGACTGATGACCTCAGATGTTAAGTCCCATAGTGCTTAGAGCCATTTGAACCATTTTTTTTTTTTACTCTGAATAAAGAAAAGTGTGGAGTTACGCACATGAGTACAAAAAGAAATACGCTAAATTTCAATTACGCGATAAGTTACACAAATCTGAAGGCTGTAAAATTCAACTAAATACTTAGGGATTACAATTACAAATAACCTAAATTGCAACGATCACATAGATAGTGTTGTAGGTAGAGCAAACCAAAGACTGCGATTCATTAGAAGGTGCAACAGGTCTGCTAATGAGACTTCTTACACCACGCTTGTCTGCCCTATTCTGGAGTATTGCTGTGCGGTGTGGTATCCGCATCAGGTGGGACTCACGGGTGACATTGAAAAAGTTCAAAGGAGGACAGGTCGCTTAGAATTATTGCGAAATAGGGGAGACAGTGCCACAGACATGATACGTGAATTGGAGTGGCAATCATTAAAACAAAGGCGTTTTCGTTGCGACGGGATCTTCTCATGAAATTTCAATCACCAGTTTTTTCCTCCGATTGCGAAAACATTCTGCTGTCACCTACCTACATAGGGAGAAATGACCATCACGATAAAATAAGAGAAATCGGGGCTCGCACAGACAAATTTAAGTGCTCGTTCTCCCCGCGCGCCGTTAGAGAGTGGAACGGTAGAGAGAAAGCTTGAAGGTGGTTCATTGAACCCTCTGCCAGGCACTTTATTGTGCATAGAGTAATCACGTAAATGTAGAAGCTGAACCAGTATAAATATCCATCACTTTTAGTCAAAGGGATCGCAGTCTGGCAGCACCATCTCTGAGGAGAGGTCTACGCTGGCCTACAAGGCCACATGGTTCTACAAGCGATCACTACGAGACTCGCAGAAAACAGTTATCCTAAAGCCAAAAGTCGGTAGAATAATTTTACTATGCTACCAGTTTTGGTGTATCATTGGCACCATCTTCAGGACCTTATACGCGAAATGAAATAAGCCATCCAGTCGTTCCTGCTACTAAAGGAACCACAATATCAAACTGGTTTACATATATGTCTTCACAACAGACTAGGACACTTCATACATATAACGACTAGCAGTCAACTTCGAGCCAGTGTTTCACCTCTGGGTTAACTTCAGCTGCAGCCAGCCTTCTGCCCTGGAAGGCAGTTATTCAATCCAATGCAGTGCAGCCATTCAACATTTTAAGCCCGCTTGGGCGTACTGACACTGTATGTCTCCAATCTCAAGGACAGAAACCACCGCTAAGGTCTGTCTTCCTTTACAAGAATCACAATGAGTTTCCTGGCGTGAGCTGCAGAGCCCGCCCTGATGGTACAAGAACGGCTGCAGACTCCGCACGTCAGCATTCCTACCCAACCTCTGGCATCAGAGCTGTCCACAGCCACTTGCCTGCGTCAGCGTCTCCACACTTCTATCTTCAGCAGATGCCCAGGGGAGGGCGTTGCCACCACAGATATTCACTACGAATGTTAATGTTGGTAGTTACTCTTTAGTAAAGCGTATGACTAATAATCATGTTTCTATGAACAAATATCGATCATCTTCCTGACAGCAACCAACTGCCTCAACTCAACCCTGCCACTGTGGAGGTCACCCGCATCAGGCCTTTACAGTTTGGTGTCGGAAGTGGGATTGACGTCTGCTGCTGGACAAGTAATTTCATCTCCAGCCACAACACAAAGATTCGACATGCAGTGGACTGAATACGCAAACTTTTTTTTTTTTTTGCCTTCAAGTATCGCATAGAGTCATAGCATCTTCTACCACGTTTTTAACTGTGTTTGCATTTATGGAGTGTGGCAAGTAAACTCAGACAGTTTAGATTAGATTTACTTTCAGTTCAAATGATCCGAAGTGAGGACGTCCCCCAGGATTAGAACATGTCAGAAAAGCAACAATACATGACAAATACACTCCTGCAAATGGAAAAAAGAACACATTGACACCGGTGTGTCAGACCCACCATACTTGCTCCGGACACTGCGAGAGGGCTGTACAAGCAATGATCACACGCACGGCACAGCGGACACACCAGGAACCGCGGTGTTGGTCGTCGAATGGCGCTAGCTGCGCAGCATTTGTGCACCGCCGCCGTCAGTGTCAGCCAGTTTGCCGTCGCATACGGAGCTCCATCGCAGTCTTTAACACTGGTAGCATGCCGCGACAGCGTGGACGTGAACCGTATGTGCAGTTGACGGACTTTGAGGGAGGGCGTATAGTGGGCATGCGGGAGGCCGGGTGGACGTACCGCCGAATTGCTCAACACGTGGGGCGTGAGGTCTCCACAGTACATCGATGTTGTCGCCAGTGGTCGGCGGAAGGTGCACGTGCCCGTCGACCTGGGACCGGACCGCAGCGACGCACGGATGCACGCCAAGACCGTAGGATCCCACGCAGTGCCGTAGGGGACCGCACCGCCACTTCCCAGCAAATTAGGGACACTGTTGCTCCTGGGGTATCGGCGAGGACCATTCGCAACCGTCTCCATGAAACTGGGCTACGGTCCCGCACACCGTTAGGCTGTCTTCCGCTCACGCCCCAACATCGTGCAGCCCGCCTCCAGTGGTGTCGCGACAGGCGTGAATGGAGGGACGAATGGAGACGTGTCGTCTTCAGCGATGAGAGTCGCTTCTGCCTTGGTGCCAATGATGGTCGTATGCGTGTTTGGCGCCGTGCAGGTGAGCGCCACAATCAGGACTGCATACGACCGAGGCACACAGGGCCAACACCCGGCATCATGGTGTGGGGAGCGATCTCCTACACTGGCCGTACACCACTGGTGATCGTCGAGGGGACACTGAATAGTGCACGGTACATCCAAACCGTCATCGAACCCATCGTTCTACCATTCCTAGACCGGCAAGGGAACTTGCTGTTCCAACAGGACAATGCACGTCCGCATGTATCCCGTGCCACCCAACGTTCTCTAGAAGGTGTAAGTCAACTACCCTGGCCAGCAAGATCTCCGGATCTGTCCCCCATTGAGCATGTTTGGGACTGGATGAAGCGTCGTCTCACGCGGTCTGCACGTCCAGCACGAACGCTGGTCCAACTGGGGCGCCAGGTGGAAATGGCATGGCAAGCCGTTCCACAGGACTACATCCAGCATCTCTACGATCGTCTCCATGGGAGAATAGCAGCCTGCATTGCTGCGAAAGGTGGATATACACTGTACTAGTGCCGACATTGTGCATGCTCTGTTGCCTGTGTCTATGTGCCTGTGGTTCTGTCAGTGTGATCATGTGATGTATCTGACTCCAGGAATGTGTCAATAAAGTTTCCCCTTCCTGGGACAATGAATTCACGGTGTTCTTATTTCAATTTCCAGGAGTGTATATGGGGCAGCAGTAGTTATTATCCCTAGTTCCCTAAACAGGCTTCTGCAGGATGTTCTTGAGTTCACACCACATATAACTCTTACTGCACGTTTTTGTGCCCAGAAAACTTTAGCTTGGCTTGATGAATTGCCCCAAAAAATAATCCCATATGACATTATGGAATGAAAGTAAGCATAGTATGCCAGCTTTTTCATTTTTATATCCCCTATGTCTGACACAATTCTCATTGCAAATAGAGATTTGTTAATACGCTTCAGCAGTTCTGAGGTGTGCTCCTCCCAGACAGTGTTCTAAGGATGTGTAGATATGAGTGTTACTTTTCGACTATGGGCAGTCGGTATTGTCATGAGCATGGAATGTGGTTCATTATCTAGAAATGTATAAAGTGCTAACCACATGTAACGATTCAAGAGGTGAAGCTGAGTTTTGTTGAGAAGAACAGAGAGGTAACAAAACCCATGCTATAGTGATATGTACATATACAGATGGCGGTAGTATTGCGTACACAAGGTATAAAATGGCAATGGAGTGATGGATCCGTCATCTGCAGTCAGGTGAATCATGTGAAAAGGTTCCAATGTGATTATGGCCGCACGACGGGAATTAACAGACTTTCGACGCGGAATGGTAGTTGGTGCTAGACACATGGGGCATTCCATTTCGGAAATCGTTAGGGAATTCAATATTCCGCGATCCATAGGGTCAAGAGTGTGCTGGGAATACCACATTTCAGGCATTACCTACCTCTCACCAAGGACAATGCAGTGACCGGTGGCCTTCAGTTAACTATCGAGAGCAGCGGAGTTTACGTAGAGGTCAAATCTATGAGATAAGCAACAACCGCAGAAATCGATATGGGACGTACGACGTTAGGACAGTGCGACGAAATCTGGTGTTCATGTGCTATGGCAGCAGACGACCAACGTGAGTACCTTTGCTAACAGCATGACATCATCTGCAACCCTCTCCTGGGTTCGTGACCATATCGGTTGGATCCTAGATGACTGGAAAACCATGGCTTGGGCAGACGAGTTCCGATTTCAGTTGGTAAGAACTGATGACAGGGTTCGAGAGTGGCGCAGACCCCATAAAACCATGGACCCAAGTTGTCAACAAGGTACTGTGGAAGCTGGTTGTGGCTCCATAATGGTGTGGGCTGCGTTTACATGGAATGGACAGGGTCCTTTGGGTGTTCGGCTACTTGGAGACTATTTGTAGCCATTCATGAACGCTATGTTCCCAAACAGCGATGGAATTTTAGCATTTTAGCAGATGACAATGAACCACGTCAATGAGTCACTGGTTTTCACAGTTGGTTTTAAGGACATCCTGGACAATTCGAGCACTTTGTTTGGCCAACCGGATAGCCCGACATGAATCTCAACGAATATTTATGGGACATAATCGAGAGGTCAGTTCGTGCACAGAATCCTGCAGTGGCACAATACTTTCGTAGTTATAGACAGCGACAGTGGCATCACGGCTCAATATTTCTGCAGGGGACTTCCAGCGACTTGAGTCCATACCATGTCGAGATGCTGCTCTAAACCAGGCAAAAGGAGATCCGACACGATATTAGGAGATGTCCCATGACGTTTGTCACCTCAGTGTGTTGTAGCAGTGTTCAATTACGTGCCCTTCTCGTCGTTTGATTTGGTTTTTCCTGTTGTTGCTGTTTTGTTGTATTTACTTAATAGAGTCTTCACTACGTCCGAGTTACTAATTTGCAAAATGTATTTTGTTTTGAGCAAGGAATATGGCTCATTATTTTAAGCATGTGATCATGGAGAGCTACTCAGGCAGAGCTGTTAAGTTACAGTGTTGGGGTAGTGTTATATTTCAGTGTCCTTGTTTTTCTGTTTTGTTTTCACCTTTCGTTGTTGTGTAATTGGCAAAGAGTAAATTATGTCGTTTCAGTATTACAGGGTACTATCCTGGTGGAGACGCTGAAAATTATAGCAGCCCAGTTAGCTGAGTTGTGGGCAGTCAACGCAAATGTAATTAAGGAAATTCAAGGATACGGGAGCAGATTAGGCGGAGAGAGTAAAAGTGGAACAGAACAAAGCTTTGTGCGGAAGAGTTACTCCACAGTATCCACAGAAGAGGTAGAAAAAGCACGAATATTTGTCTCCAGCGATACGGAATATGAGGATTTCAGAGAAACTTGAAGAAAGGGAAAAGGGTAGTACTTGGGAGGATGCAAAAAGTAGTAATGTGTAGTAGTTAAGGGGAGTAATGTAGAATTAACTGCTCCAATATCTTAGGAAAATGCGAAGTCTGAAGCGCCTATACTGCCAGACGAATTTAAGTGTGTGCTGTATGGAAGTGAATAGGAGTGCCGACAGCAACATGGGAGATTAAAGTACAGCAATAACTACCCATCTGAGTGATAATGGGTCATGTTCTGAGGCCATGGAGCCTGGGCCTGATGTACAGGGAAGTGCATGTGCTGCTGATTTTTGTATCACGCAAAGTTGAACTGCAGACTTTAATTTTGTTGTAGATACTGCGGAGGATGCACAGGAAGCTATTGATAATCTTGAATGTATTGCGGATAATGAAATGGCACAGAAGCGTTTATTTCCGAAGGATACAGATTCGTTACCACATGTATGGCGTCGCCTCCTCAGATATATGGAGAGGATAGGAGAAAAAAGAGGAAACGTGTTGCTAAGGTTAATGATCGGACCGACAGCGCCGAATCCTTTGAGGAACGGATTCTTGAGGAGTGGGAGATTCACAAAAATGATGACACATGCAATGCAATTCGTATTGCAAGTGAAGATTACTGTGCAATCCTGGGGCTAGACTTTCTGTACAAGTATTACGCCAGGACTGACATATGGCAATGTATGGCAGAACTCAGAGGGACAACGTTCCAATCAGGGGAAACTGACATCAATGAAATACTGTTGCAAGATTCGTCTAACATGAGGGGTAAACCAGTTAAACAGCGGATAAAATCACTAACCCAGCGAGGTACGGGGAAGTTGCTTCAGGTGAGCGATGTTACATGAGAACGTAGCATTGCAAGAAGGATTCAGTCTGTTACAGTGAGTGCAACAGGTCAAATTATTGGGTGTGGTAGAGCTGTGACTGGGTTTAGTGTGAGCATGGTTTTAGGGTGATGTTTTGGAAAACAAGAGGGGAAGTGTTGTTGAAGAGACAAAGTTCTGGATGATGTAGCGAAATAGTGGGTTAAGAAAAACCAGATAGACGAACTGAAATGTCTGACTTAGTGAACAATAGAGTAGTACCGTGTAGTGGTAAAGGGGCTTTGTTATGGCTAACTTGTTAAGAGAGAAAGAGTTAACCAGTATTATTTTAGGTAGTGCCATATTTATTTGTTATGTAATTAGAGTATTTGTTATTTTGTGTTGATATTTATGATGAATTTTGTTAGGAATATGTTCTTCAATGATTATGATGTTTAATGGATGACAGTGCAGATCCTTGGCTGTTCAGAGTGACTGGATCATGTGCTGTAAAGCAGCGATGGGGCCTAGGTTATTAATGACGTAGTGTCTTTAAGAGATTTTGGTGTGATGATTAACAACGCATTTAAAAGAGTTACAGCACTTGAAGATTTACCAGTGGTTACTTGGATTAATAGGAATCAATGTTAAAAGTAGGATGTTGTTTTGTGTAATTCTGTGGGGAACATTGTTTACGTAGTTTCCCCAGTAGACTGGATTATCTAACGAGCACAGGATGCAACTAAGTAAGGCCATTTACTGTGTAAAAACGATGTGTTAAGAAAGTTTGTTGAGAGGGAATGAATTCCCGAGTATTATTTGCAATTAGTTGTGTGAAGGGTCAGATAAATACATTAAGTACACACACTGTTCTGATATGCATAGGGATTTCCTTGAGTGAATCAATATATTATTAAGCAGTTGTTAAGGGATGAAACGAGATATGTCTATCTTGTAACATTACTCTGTTGGTTTGTAAGTGGGCAAATAAGAAGTTACTGCTCATAGTAAAATGGAAAAGCCTGTGGGCTACTGCAATAGGTTTAGTAAGCAGTCAAAGAACACTGTCGTTTAAACTACCAAGTTTTAAGAGAAATGTGCTGAGCTTAGTTATCATTTGAGGATGTATGCCGAGTCTTTGCATTATTATCCTGAGCTAAGATCTTAGGACCAGAGTTAACAGAGAGGCGGGGTGTACAGCGCTATCACTATTTTCCAGCGTTACTGAGTAAAATTGCGACTCTGCCACGGCTGTTGCAAAAGGCCACAGCAATGGGTGAGTGCAGAACCGACCAAAACACCGTTACGTCAGATGCAGCAGCGTCACTGTCACATTTCCACATTGCAGGCCAGGCAAGGGAACAGCTCCGCAATGCAGCAGAAAGATGGGTGACTATGGCATCGATGAACCAGTTATTACAGACCCTTGCCGTAAACTGGTTGTAGCTTACGTGGTCGAAAGTAGTGTCTCAGCAAAGCAAGCGCGTACTGATTTAATATAAATACCCATAATTTTTAGTCAAATAGACTGGACATCGAAAGAAAGCAAAGACAGATGTGTGACGTGGGAGCGGCAGTTTCAAACGTGGCTCCTGCCCCTGGCGGCACCTGACGTCACCGGTGCTGCCACGGGCAATAGCTCCGCTAGCTGCCCGGATCGACTTACGCGCGCGCGCCACATTGGGTCTATGTGACTGGCTGCTGCTGATGTCATCATGCCTATATAAGCGAGAAACCGTAGCAGCCCCGGCAGTCAGTGAACTCCTGACGATTATGACGGAGAGGTTCATCGAAAGGTCGAGGATTTTATTCGATTTGACGCGGCTTGAAAACCGAGAACGTTTTATTCAAATACATCTACATCTACATTTATACTCCGCAAGCCACCCAACGGTGTGTGGCGGAGGGCACTTTACGTGCCACTGTCATTACCTCCCTTTGCTGTTCCAGTCGCGCATGGTTCGCGGGAAGAACGACTGCCGGAAAGCCTCCGTGCGAGCTCGAATCTCTCTAATTTTACATTCGTGACCTCCTCGGGAGGTATAAGTAGGGGGAAGCAATATATTCGATACCTCATCCAGAAACGCATCCTCTCGAAACCTAGACAGCAAGCTACACCGCGATGCAGAGCGCCTCTCTTGCAGATTCTGCCACTTGAGTTTGCTAAACATCTCTGTAACGCTATCACGCTTACCAAATACGCCTGTGACGAAACGCGCGGCTCTTCTTTGGATCTTCTTTATCTCCTCTGTCAACCCGACCTGGTACGGATCCCACACTGATGAGCAATACTCAAGTATAGGTCGAACGAGTGTTTTGTAAGCCACCTCCCTTGTTGATGGACTACATTTTCTAAGGGCTCTCCCAATGAATCTCAACCTGGCACCCGCCTTGCCAACAATTAATTTTATATGATCATTCCACTTCAAATCGTTCCGTACGCATACTCCCAGATATTTTATAGAAGTAACTGCTACCAGTGTTTGTTCCGCTATCATATAATCATACAATATAGGATACTTCTTTCTATGTATTCGCAATACATTACATACAATACATAAATGCAATAGATTGCAGTCTGGAGCTCTATGCCAGTCCAATAGCCGACATGGTACTATAAGCAGCCACTACGAGATTTGACCTCCACTCGCTGTGGACCCATTGCAGGCTAAGTCCACCCCAATCAATCTCTTACACGTTTGTGGAGGAGGAAGCTCTAAGCAACAGCGCCTGCCCATCCAAGCGGAGGCAAACAGCGAAGATCTTGCCGCACAGGCAATAATGTCTGAGTCACTGCACAGCCCCAGGCTCAACTGCAGACCATCAGGATAGTAGGCCAGCAACAGCTGAGGTTGGCCCACAGGTGGCCTACCAGTCGGGTGATGCTAAGTCAGCAGCATCATACTCAACCTGAAAAACAGTGACACAGTTACCAGTGGTGGAGTCCAGAGGTGGCAGCTGGTTGATCCATGCAAACTCGTACCCTAAGAGCTGGTGGCTGCCTAACTGTGTACTTCTCTCTGAAAATGAGTAATAATTATATGGACTTGCCACAACCTTGTTTTGCCAAGTCATTACTTGCCGTCACATAAGCCGCAACAGAATCATGACTTGGATGTGAAGCAGACATCTCACTAATGTAACAGCGGCTCTGCATTTCTGTTGCGTTGATTATTTTAGAATATTGGTCCCTTTGCTGGGCTGGGGCACATGGTAACCGTTCCGGCGTAACCACAAACGCCGGAATGAAGAGGTGGCACGCAAGAGCAGAGAAGGCTGTGAAGAAGGGGCGGCGAATGGTGCGCGGAATCGGACCGCGGCGCTCCAGGCGCGCCCCCTGCGGCAAGGGCATATAAAAGCTCCGGCTAGCCCGGGCTTAGATCGGCCCGAGTCTGCAACTTGTTTAGTGTTTCGCTGTCAGGCTGTATTCTGTTCATGTCGCCTCTCGCTAGCGTCATTTGCTATAGTCAAGTTAAGTATTGTCAATTTGCTTTCTGGGAATAAAACTACTAATGTTATTTGATTGAATAGTTGTGTAGCGTTCCGAGAACGCTGCATCCCGTAGGCAACCTAGCAACGAATGGGGCAAGGCACCACAGTAACCGACCGAGAGCCATGGTGACTATTTTTGTAATACTGCCAGGTCGCTCCACAAGTAACTGCACCTGGCTGGTCCGATCTGACCCATTTCCACAACCTGTTGCAATAACTACTGGTGATGTCACAATTTTATTCGGCCTTGCCAGGTAATTTAGCTGTGATGCAACAGGCCTTCCTTCTTTGGAAGATCTAGCACGCCATATCCTGGCTCATGGGAATTCTGCAAAGTCTTGATGCCTTGTATCTTACAAAGTGACACATTTGTACAGCAAATTCAGTATTTGCTTTACATTAGGTCAAGTTAAACCACATGATTCACTGACTCTTCCTTAATCTGAACGGAATTTTCTATGTTTAGTCCATTGAACTTCTCTTGGCTCCCCATGGAAACATGATTCCACTAAATCATCACTTACAAACTATACTGCCCAATTATACACTACTAGCCATCAAAATTGCTACACCACGAAGAGGACGTGCTACAGACGCGAAATTTAACCGACAGGAAGAAGATGCTGTGATATGCGAATGATTAGCTTTTCAGAGCATTCACACAAGGTTGGCGCCGGTGGCGACACCTACAACGTGCTGACATGAGGAAAGTTTCCAACCGATTTCTCATACACAAACAGCAGATGACCGGCGTTGCCTGGTGAAACGTATTTGTGATGCCTCGTGTAAGGAGGAGAAATTCGTACCATCACGTTTCCGACTTTGATAAAGGTTGGATTGTAGCCTATCGCGATTGCGGTTTATCGTGTCGCGACATTGCTGCTCGCGTTGGTCGAGATCCAATGACTGTTAGCAGACTACGGAATCAGTGGGTTCAGGAGGGTAGTACGGAACGCCGTGCTGGATCCCAACGGCCTCGTATCACTAGCAGTCGAGATGAGAGGCATCTTATCCGCATGGCTGTAACGGATCTTGCAGCCGCGTCTCGATCCCTGAGTCAACAGATGGGGACGTTTGCAAGACAACAACCATCTGCACGAACAGTTCGACGATGTTTGCAGCAGCATGGACTATCAGCTCGGAGACCATGGCTGCGGCTACCCCTGACGCTGCATCACAGACAGGAGCGCCTGCGATGGTGTACTCAACGACGAACCTGGCTGCACGAATGGCAAAACGTCATTTGTTCGGATGAATACAGGTTCTGTTTACGTCATAATGATGGTCGCATCCGTGTGTGGCGACATCGCGGTGAACGCACATTGGAAGCGTGTATTCGTCATCGCCATACTGGCGTATCACCCGGCGTGATGGTATGGGGTGCCATTGGTTACACGTTTCGGTCACCTCTTGTTCGCATTGACGGCACTTTGGACAGTGGACGTTACATTTCAGATGTGTTACGACCCGGGGCTCTACCCTTCATCCGATCCCTGCGAAACCCTACATTTCAGAAGGATAATGCACGACCGCATGTTGCAGGTCCTGTACGGGCCTTTCTGGATACAGAAAATTTTCGACTCCTGCCCTGGCCAGAACATTCTCCTGATTTCTCACCAACTGAAATCGTCTGGTCACTGGTAGCCGAGCAACTGGCTCGTCACAATACGCCAGTCACTACTCTTGATGAACTGTGGTATCGTGTTGGAGCTGTATGGGCAGCTGTACCTGTACACGCCATCCAACTCTGTTTGACTCAATACCCAGGCGTATCAAGGCCGTTATTACCGTCAGAGGTGGTTGTTCTGGGTACTGATTTCTCAGGATCTATGCACCCAAATTGCGTGAAGATGCAATCACATGTCAGTTCTAGTTTTTTTTTATATTTGTCCAATGAATACCCGTTTATCATCTGCATTTCTTCTTGGTGTAGCAATTTTCAAAAATGGCTCTGAGCACTATGGGACTTAACTTCTAAGGTTATCAGTCCCCTAGAACTTAGAACTACTTAAACCTAACTAACCTAAGGACATCACACACATCCATGCCCGAGGCAGGATTCGAATCTGCGACCGTAGCGGCCACGCGGTTCCAGACTGTAGCGCCTGTAGAAATTTTAATGGCCAGTAGTGTATTAATGTGACCACCTGTCAAAAGCCTAAATAACCAACTTTTGCCGTAGCAGACCGCTGCAAGACGAGAAGGAAGAGAGTCAGTGAGGTTCTGAAAGGCACAAACACGGATATGGAGCCATGCCAACTCCAGTGCCACGGCAAGCTGCACCAGGTTTCTTAGTTGAGGACCCATGACACAAACAGCCCACTCGAGGCAGTTCCACAGTTTCTCGATTGGGTTTAAATACGGGAAGTTTGGTGGGCTTTGGAGTACTGTAAACTCATCCTGGTGCTCTGCATACATGTACACTGCGAGCTGTGTGACACAGTGCATTGTTGTGCTGATAGATGCCATCGTGCCGAGGAAAACCAACTGCTGATGGTAGATGCATACTTGTTTTAATCCACTGTGCCTTCCATAATGACGAGATTATCCACGGAACCCCGTCCATTTTCGACCCTACCGACTATTGTTGCTGGATGTTTGCTTTCAGACGTTTCATGCCATAAACGCCAACGGCCATCTGTCCGATGGATAACAGAAGCGTGTCTAAAAAGGCCATCTGTCGAAGTTCAGTTGCGCAATTGGCACACAAATTCCAGCTTTCGCCACTGATGAACAGCAATCAGCGTGGATGCATGAGCAAGGCACTGAACGCCGGCCAAGGTGGCCGAGCGGTTCTAGGCGCTACAGTCTGGAACCGCGCGACCGCTACGGTCGCAGGCGAATCCTGCCTCGGGCATGGATGTGTGTGATGTCCTTAGGATAGTTAGGTTTAAGTAGTTCTAAGTCTAGGGGACTGACGACCTCGGAAGTTAAGTCCCACAGTGCTCAGAACCATTTTTTTGAAGGCACTAAACAGTCGTAAGGAAACACTGTTGGTAGCTCGATGGTTCATCTGGGAAGGTAGTTTCTCAACAGTTGTACGTCTATTCGCTCAATCACTTCTCCGCAGAGGTCGTTCACCCCTTTCATCTATGGACTGTGGTAAATCACACTTGACACGGCGCCACTTTTGGTTAGCGCCATTTTGCCACGTATGGTATACTTTAACCACACAGCTCACAAACTGTTTACAAACTTAGCCACTTCGGAAATGCTTCCATCCTTGGCCCGACCATGCCGTTTTGGAGACAGATAAAGAGCTACGTTTCCGCATTACGACAACGACTGCACTGTTTTCCGCGTCCGAGCAACAAGCTTTATTTACAGTCCACTGCAGGCGCTGTCACCTGCCATCTGAGAGTGGTCACTGCTGTTGTCGCATTAACGTGACTGGACCGTGTAATACAATAACATTACCAAATCCTCTCTTGCCGTCGAATTCCTCAGCAATCATCTAACAAAATGGCTCTGAGCACTATGGGACTTGACATCTGAGGTCATCAGTCCCCTAGAACTTAGAACTACTTAAAACTAACTAACCTAAGGATATCACACACATCCATGCCCGAGGCAGGATTCGAACCTGCGACCCTAGCGGTCTCGCGGTTCCAGACTGAAGCGCCTAGAACCGCTCGGCCACACAGGCGGGCGCAAGCATCTAACAGCACACAGTCCCATTCAGCTGTTTCTCATGCTTGGCATTTCTCGTCGTTTATCAGATGTTCTTAACCCTTTGTTTCCGAACATCATATGGAACTCTGTGTTTGAAACCAAAGTTTCCCTTATGTTTTATCAAGAAACATCCTTAAAAACTATACTCATACTAGAACTTCATATTGTACTGCCACTCACAATACATTAGTCAGTAGTTCCAGTTCTTCCCTTTATGTTAATACTAATTACAGACTAACAAGTTCTTGCGGTGTCATGCTTTCTTGCGCCTGTTCTTATCAAATTAACCTTTACTGTGCTCTTTGGCACTTTATCGTACGAATTAAATCTGACTGAGGTCGTACACAGTTTAGGAGGTTTTGTCTCTCATGTCAATAGAAACTTGAGACAACGTATCATTGCAGTAGTCTTCCTCGGCTTGAAGAACGTCTGCCACAATTTGACAGTGCACTGCCGAAGAATAATTATGCAACCCTTATCCTTATCATCGCTACCTATAATACTGCAAATATCACCAACTTAATAAACCTCTTGATTCTCAGGTACACGTCTTGTCGACCCAATCACTAGCTTCACAAGGATTTTTTTCTCTTTCTTTCTCTTCCACCCTCCCCCCTTCTGAGGAGGAGGCGCCATCATAGGTGACAACGAATCTGTGTTCTTCAGAAGTAAATACACTATGTGATCAAAAGTATCCAAACAGCTGGCTGAAAATGTGAAAATGACTTACAAGTTCGTGGTGCTTCCATCGGTAATGCGAGAATTCAGTATGATGTTGGCCCACCCTTAGCCTTGATGACAGCTTCCACTTTCGCTGGCGTACGTTCAATCAGGTGCTGGAATGTTTCAGGGGGAATGGCAGCCCATTCTTCACGGAGTGCTGCACTGAGGAGAGATATCGATATCGGTCGGTAAGACCTGGCACGAAGTCGGCGTTCCAAAACATTGCACAGGTGTTCTATAGGATTCAGGTCAGAACTCTGTGCAGGCTGTTGAATGATGAAATCGGCATCCCCGAATTGTTCTTCCACAGTGGGAAGCAAGAAGGTGCTTAAAACATCAATGTAGGCCTATGCTGTGATAGTCATAGTACTTGCAGTGGTCCTGATGCTGTTTGTAATTCCTGTGTGATGGTCTGGATAGATGTCTGCCTACTACACATTGCGACCCTCTTCAACTGTCGGCGGTCTCTGTCAGTCAGCAGACGAGGTCGGCCGTTTTGTGCAGTACGTGTCCCTTCACGTTTCTACTTCGCTATCACATCGGAAACAGTGGACATATGGATGTTTAGGAGTGTGGAAATCTCGCGTACAGACGTATGACACAAGAGACACCCAATCACCTGACACCCTTCAAAGTCATTGAGTTCCACGGAGCGCCTCATTCTGCTCTCTCACGATGTCTAACCGCTACTGAGGTCGCTGATATGAAGTACCTTTTTTGGGGTGTACGGATACTTTTGATCACATAGAGTAAGTACTCTCATTATTACACAGTTTTACACATTTCCTCGTATTTCTCAATTTATTTTTATTTTTTCCAGTTTTACATACTTTTTTCTTTTGTTTCTGTGGCATTCTGGAGCTGGGCAGCATAGGGAGAAGTTGTAGGCTACGCCTATTTATTAATAGGTTAAGTCATGCCTCTTGACTTTTATTTGTTATTAGCTGTTTATCTATGTCATTCGAGGCATCAGCAGAGACCACATCCAGGAAAATACGTAAATACTCTCATTTATCTCCAATTTTACATCTTTTCTTCTCCATTTTCCACAATTTACGTATTTTATCAAATCACGCAATATACACCACACTGTTCACGACATCGCGTCGACGCCATGAGGCTCTCAACCAAACACAATGCACGGAGTCTGAGATATTTATCATAGTTATTGAAGCAACCTTTCTCAGTCTTCATATTTATGAGTGGGACACAGCAGTGGGCACCATAGGGAGAGGTTGTAGGCTGCCTCTATTTGCTACTCGGTCCATAGTGAGATTCGACGTGCTCTGGTGTTCCTTGTCCCAATCTGTGTGGCTGCCTCTAGCTTGTGCAGCTACCATCGTGGGCTTCCGCCCTCGTCGTGTTGCTGCCACCATTGTTTCTCTGGCCAAGCAATGCTGCAAGCTGCCAATGAAAACAGGCCGCTTGTTGCCCACAGCACATTCTTGCTGTCTGCCTATAGTTTATGTCTTGGAAGCTTTGGTAGTGTGCTGAGCAATAAAAGAATGTTTTAACAATTCTGTTTTCACGACGAAACGTCAGATGACAACCTGGTATCCTCTGCTGCTCCGTAAGTACCTCACCTACGGTGGTGAACTACCGACTTCCTGACGTCTAACGCCGGCCGGGTGGCCGAGCGGTTCTAGGCGCTACAGTCTGGAGCCGCGCGACCGCTACGGTGGCAGGTTCGAATCCTGCCTCGGGATTGGATGTGTGTGATGTCCTTAGGTTAGTTAGGTTTAAGTAGTTCTAAGTTCTAGGGGACTGATGACCTCAGAAGTTAAGTCCCATAGTGCTCAGAGCCATTTTGACGTCTAACGACCCAGGTCCCCTACCCACTGTAGAGGCCAACCACATTCGGCCTCTAAACTAGCTAGATAGCTTTAATCCAATCAAAAATTTTGTTTGGTACCACATATATTCTCTTTTTTGTTAACGAGCTTTAATGAGGTATTGAGTCAAATGTCTTTTGGGCGTCGAGAAATACTGCATACACCTGATTACCTTGATCCACAGATTTAAGTATGTCATGTGAGGTGAGAGGGAGTTGAGTTTCGCATTACTTGCATTTTCGGAATCCGTGCTTGTTGGCATGGAGGCAGCGATTCTGTTAAAGAGTCCTGATTATGTTTGAGGTCAAACATGTTGGGGTGCTACAGTTATGTGGCATAGTGACTGTGCAGGAGTAAATGGGCAGAGAGACAAGGGGGGAGGGAGGAGATGGACATTGAGAGGGGAAAGGAGGAGATGGACTAATAGAAGATTGGAATAAATACATACCAAGCCAAGATCAGGTACTCAGCCAGTTTCTCATACATATATACTCTGAAGCGCCAAAGAAACTGATATAGGCATGTGTATTCAAATACAGAGATATGTAAACAGGCAGAAAACGGCGCTGCGGTCGGCAACGCCTATGTAAGACAATGAGTCTGGCGCAGTTGTTAGATTGGTTACTGCTGCTACAATGGCAGGTTATCAAGATTTAAGTGAGTTTGAACGTGGTATTATAGTCGGCGCACAAGCGATGGCACACAGCATCTCCGAGGTAGAAATGAAGCAGGGATTTTCCTGTATGATGATTTCACGAGTGCTGTGAATATGAGGAATCCGGTAAAGCATCAAAACTTCAACATCGCTGCCACCGAAAAAGATCCTGCAAGAACGGGACCACCGACGACTGAAGAGAATCGTTCAGCGTCACAGAAATGCAACCCTTCCTAAAATTGCTACAGATTTCAATGCTGGGCCATCAGAAAGTGTCAGCGTGCAAGCCATTCGAGAAAACATAATCGATATGGGCTTCCGGAGCCGAAAGCATACTCGTGTACCCTTGGTGACTGCACGACACAAAGCTTTACGCCTCGCCATGGCCCGTCAGTATCGACATTGGACTGTTGATGACTGGAAACATCTATACCTCTCCTGAGTGCAACACTTCGTGAAGAATAGGCTGCCATTCCCCAAGAAACCTACCAGCACCTGATTGAACGTATGCCTGCGAGAGTGGAAGCTGTCATCAAGGCTAAACACCATACTGAATTCCAGCATTACCGATGGAGGGCCCCACGTACTTGTAAGTCGTTTTCAGCCAGGTGTCCGGATACTTTTTCTCACATAATGTATCTGGCAAAAAAAAAAAAAAAAATGTTCCAATCGCACACACTCTTGATCGCGAGATGCACCAGGTGCCGTACGCCGCCGTGCTCGCGACCTCACCACAGCGCAGAGAAACAGCTGTGCACGTATGTCGACCACACTGACAGTTTGGCACTAGTCTCCCAATATTCGCACGATTGTGGTACCAAACGCTCAGAAGCCGGGCAGATTGTTACTGTGCCCGTCGAGCAGCCACCGGTCAATTTACATGGGGGGGGGGGGGGGGGGGGGAATATCGTCCAGCGCAAACACTCGCCATATTGAATCATCTCACGCAACACACACGTCTGCTTCTGTCGCCACTCTACCAGCATACTGGCTAGTTCAGTATTGAGCTATCTAGAGGGTGCCCTGAGCGCCGCCGCCGGGACTTGCACCAACAGCATCAGACAATAACCGACTAAACAGTAGCCGGAATCTTTTCCTTGTATCCCCCCCCCCCCCCCCCCCCATAGCGCGAGGTTGAGCCACTGCTTCCTGTCGGCTGCTGGCCACAGGCATTGCGTGACAAGCAGGTGCGGCTTGGATGCGTAGTTCTAAATGAAATCCCCTTCCCCCCCCCTCAACACAGACTCCCCTGTTTAAAAGTCTACTTTACCTCTGGTAACGCGCGCCGCGGAACTTGAATCCGCGCCAGATGGCATGGACGTCGAAGACCCCTAGAGGTCTCTGCACCATCGCGCCGTAAGCCGTGGCGGTGCGAGCCTCCTGGCCCACATTTAGTGTGAGGGCGCCACAGTGGAACACGTGGTCCCAGCGGCCAATAGCGGCGCCCCCGATCATGTATTTAAGCGCCTGCCTCTCGCTCAGCCAGCCATCTTCGGCCTTTCAATAACTGCTAGTCATTTATCGAAGTGTTAGGGTGTTCCAGATGCAGTAACAGACGACCAGCCAGCCAGCCAGCCAGCCAGCCAGCAGCAGCAGCAGCAGCAGCTATCCCAGCAGCCCTTGCAGTCGCCCTCCCGCCGGCATCAGTGGAGTGGGGCTTCGGCCCCTGTAGGCGTCTTTGTCTCCATGAGTTCCCTGTCTTCATCTCTCGTTTTGTCCTGTCCTGTTATTTTCCTTCCTTTCCCCTTATCACCATGACAACACCCACCACCACTACAACCACCATCACCATCTTATATACCTCTCCCTCTGCCGCCGCCATCATGATTACGTGGTGTGCCCAGGTGTTTCTCACCCTCCCCTCTCCTGCGCTCTTTGTCACCCTGTCCTCAGCTCCTTCCCCCTTAGCATCCTCCTCTATCCCTTCCCTCCACTCCCTCACCCTGTTGCCACCGTCCCTGTGGCCACTGCCAAGGTAGTGGCCCAGAGGGCCACGGCCTACACCCAACTCTCGCCATCGCCATCGCCATCGCCATCGCCATAGCCTCCACCATCACCGTCATCAGACCCATATTCAGCATCAGCACCAACATCCATGCCGGGACCTGCCACCTCCCGCAATCTCCTGGTTGCTCCCATCCCCCATGCCTCTTCTCACCCTTCTGTCGCTGTTAAGCACCTCGGCAGCACCCCCGCCTCCTCAGCTCCCAAAAAGTCCCAGCCCCGTTCTCCTCCTCCCCCCCCTGGATGCCATGGATGTCTCCCTGCCTGTCCCTTCTACCCTCTCCTCTTCCTCCTCCCCCTCCTCCTAAAAATACTTCCTGACCCGTCCTGATCCCTCACTCCTGAAGGCCTGGGACCTCACCCCCCTCCTCCACAAACACTATCCCAGAACCCCCATCTCCCTCCTCACTCCCCGTCGGGACTCCATTCTCATCACCTCCCCTAGCCCCACTCTTCACTCCGACATACTCTCCAGAATCCTCATCACCAACTTTGGTCCCAATGCCTCCCTCGCCCCCGCTTCTTCCCAATCCCTCTCCCGCCAACCCCAATCCCCACGTCGCCCGCCAACCCTCACCCTCGGCTTAGTCCAACGATCATGGAGGAGGAGGTGTTGGCGGAGCTTAAGGTGCACCCCTACTTGGAAATACATGCAGTATGCCGGATTTTCAATCCTGCCGGCCCCACCCGCCTTGTGGAGGTGTTTCCTGAACATGCCCCTTCTATTGACCTTCTCCTGACAGAGGGTGCCCTTCTTTTCCATCGCCAATACAAAGTCGACCCCTCCCATTCCCCTCTTCAATCTATCTGCTGCCAGGTGTGCCTGCGTTATACCAACATCCGAGTGCCCCGAGGCCCCCATCTGCCCGAACTGCAAAGAGGCGCATTTCCTCAGGCAGTGTCCCAACCTCCAGTCCCCTCCTTCCTGCAACACCTGCAACCTCCTGCACCCTATCTACTCCCAGAAGTGCAAGGCCCAACACCCCCACCACTCCTGAACTCACTATCCCCGTCCGCCCTCTGGACGCCCCCACCCCTCCTGGCAACTCCCCATTCCAGCACCCCCACACCCTCCAGCAGATATCCCTCGCCGCCTGATCCATCTTCCACCTTAAAACACCTATGCCACCTATTCCCATAACCAAGCCCACTTTACCTTCTCCCTATTCGACACCCTTTTCTAAGTTCCTGTCATGGCGCGACAGCACCATCTCTTGTTCAACAACATCTGCTCCCTTCCTGCAAACAAGAAACTCTTCATGCACACCCTCACAACCCACTATGTGGATGCGTTCCTCCTCAATGAAGCCTTTTTCCCGCCCCAACATACCATACACACATTGCCCTACCTCCTTCACCATCCCGATAATCCTCTCCCAGTAGCGTGTGACAGAGTGGCCGTTGGCCACCACCACCAGATTCTTGTTTGGCTCCAACCCCTCCTTCCTGACCCCACAGAACATCTGATCCTCAGTCTCTTCTTCCCCAGCCTTACCATTACCTGCGCCACCATCTATGTCCGCCCCACTGCCCCTATTCCTTTGACTTCCTTTCCCACATCGACCATACCTTTTCCTCCTGCATGATTGCCACCAACCTCAACATCCATAGTCGTTCCGCTGCCCAGTTAAGGCAGTGGCATCAGTTCCTCTCCACCCTCCAAGGTAACCCCATTCCCATTCCCCAGCAAACACGCCCCGAATCCAATACCACTCCCGATGTCATCCTATCCTCCCATAACCTCCTTGGCTGCATAGCGTTGGACGTCCTTGAACCTATTGGTGGTGACCATCTTCCTGTCCTCTTCACCATTTCAGACGGTGGTCGCCCCCGTCCTGATCCTCGCATCGACCCTCCCCTGAAATATGTCCATGATTATTCCCATGTTGACTGGAATATCTACCCTGATACCTTTTCTACCCAGGTCGATAGTCACCATGATGTTACCCATGCCACCTCCTTTCTCCAGCAGACCTTGTCTGAGGCCGTGGAGGCCCACATCCCTACTGTCGCCATCCACCCGCACCGTCCCACTTTCCCACTTTACCCCCACAGGCTGTCCTCCTCCTCCATGAATCCCACCATCTCTACCGTGCCCTCCTTCAAACACATGACCGGGACACACTACAATGCCACCGGCAACTACAACGACACGTCTGAAACTTGCTCGCGGCTAAGAAACGCCGTGACTGGCGACAGACATACACCTGTCTTAATGTTATCCCACCTATCAACTCATCTAAGTACTGGTCAGCCTTCCGCCACCTTACAGGATCTAAATCCCCCCCTACTACCCTCTCCTTCATGATGACCACCCCTTCCCTGGCAACCTTAGTAAAGCCAGTCAATTTGCCTCCTACCTCTCCGATATCTTTACCCTCCTTGACGATCCCCAGTTTGATTACTCCCTCTTCCCTGATGTCCGTGATCGAATTGACGCCTCTGCACCTCCACTCGCTTCTGGCTTCCAGTACTTGGACAAAATTACACACAACGAACTCAATGCCCCCATCACTACTCAGGATATCATCGTTACACTCCGCAAGAACGCAACACTGCTCCCGGTGACGACCATGTTACCTATCGTCACCTCTGCGAAGCTCCCGCCTCCTTCCTCTCCACCCTGGCCAGGCTATATAATGTGGTTTTGTCCACCGGCTGCTATCCCACCTGTGGAAATCCTCCCAGATCCTGATGTTTCTCAAAACCGATAAACCCCATCTACTGCCTCCTTCTACCATCCCATCAGCCTTACCTCGGTCTTCAGCAAGGTCCTGGAATCCATCCTTACCCGACGCATCCACCAGCATCTCCGCCAGCACAACCTCTTTCCCAGTACCCAGTGTAGCTGTCACCCGTCCTCTGCTGATGACCTTCTCCTTCACCTCACTTATCTCCTCTCCAAACAGCTCAACTCCTGTCGCTCCACCATCTTCCTCTCCCTCGATCTTGAACCTGCTTACGACTGTGTATGGCATTCCGGTCTCCTCTCCAAGCTCAAAACCTTCGGCCTTCCTATCAACTAAGTCCGTCTGTTCGGGTCCTTTCTTTCCCAACGTCCTTCCTATGCCACCATCCATAACATGGATTCCTAAACTTCTACCCCTCTGCTGGTGTGCCCCAAGGTTCCCCTCTTCTCTCCCTTCTGTCCACCTTCTCCAGTATGCCGATGCTACCGACTTCCTTGCCCTCACCCCCACCCTGCAACGCTCCCAACATCTTCTCCAGTCCCATCTTGACCAGCTCTAGGTCAATCCTTCAAATACCCAGGCAATCATTGTAGGCAAACCCACCCCTTACTTCTGTCTCCTCGACTTCTATATCACCATTTATGGCTGTCCTATCACCCTCACCCCACACCTCAAGTAGCTTGGCGTCACCCTTGACTGTCACCTCTCTTGGACCCCCATCTCCGGACAATCCAAGCCAAGGCACGCTCCCGACTCCATCTCCTCAAGCTCCTTTCTGGCAGCACATATGGTCTGGATCCCTCCACCATCCTCCACACCTATAAATCCCTCATCCACCCTATCCTCTGCTATGCCCATCCCACCTGGATCTCCGCCCCTCCTACCTTTTACAAATCCCTTCAAATCCTGGAACGCCATGCGCTATGCCTCGCCTATTGCATCCGCCTCCCCTCCACCACGGGGATCCTGTATGACCTAATTCTGTTCCCACACCCCCTCCTTTTCCTCGAATGGATACGGATTCTCTACCCCTCCCACAAACTTGATCCCCCTTACCCGATTATCTCTCCAATCCTTTCCCACCCCCATCCACTGCCGCACCTGTATTTCCACGTCCCACCCGCTCTCCATCTCTCCACTCGCATACCCTTGCCCAAGGTGGCTTCCGCCGACTCCCACCCCATGATGATGCCCTCCATCTATCCCTCCTACCAACTTTGATCCTCCCCTTCCACTCCCTGTGTTTTTCCCAAGGACACCCTCTCTCCCTTCTCTCCCTCCTCTCTTCCTCCCTCCCTCCTCTCCCCCCGGGCTTCCCTTATTCCCCTACCTTCTTTCGTCCCCCTCCCTGCTCCTCTGCTACTGGCATCTACACCCTCCACCTTCTCTCCCACCTTTCCCCTTTGGCAGGTCCCCGGACTCGTACATGAACAGTGAACATTCGCGCACGGGAGATCATCGCCAGTGTTTGTGTGTGCCTTCGTGTTCGTGTTCCAGTGTTTCATCGTTTGTGCTCCATCGTTGACGTGTGTCATTTATTCATCTCTGTTCGTGTCCACGTTCTGAACGTTTTTTATTCGGACACTGCGCCTGTGAACGGCTCCATGTTTTTTAATTTTGTATGTCTACTGTTTTCTATCCACCATGTTTGTTTTTCGATGTCTCCTTATGTACCGTTTGTCCTATCTGTGGCCAAAGAGTGGCGTAGTTTGCCGCTGCCGACCTACCTGTATAAGGTATGAAAATAACAATAAAGGGAAAGAAAAGCTCAACCAGCCAGTCTAATGTTGCGTGCGTCTCTGGACATATCGCCTTGCCTTAGCCAGCGTATTTACTTTCTTGTTTTGTGTAGGAATGGACGTAGTTTTCTTGTGATTCTGTTGTTTCGATCTTTTTGTTATTCGTTAGGTCCTTCGTTTGTAGTGTCCGTCCTCTCCCGTTGTGTTGTTGTTCGCTGCCCGCTCCGTGGGTCCCGCCGCGCTTTCCGTCACGTCAGCCCTGCGACCGTTCCGGCCGCAGTTACAACATTACCCAATCCGAAATGGTGATGAAATCCCTACTCCTTGAATTTCTTACACAAAATGTAGATTCCTTTCTTTTATACGAGTTATTTCCGTAGACAGAAGAAATCAGACCATACATGCGTTTTCACATCACTAAAGTATCGTTAGTTTTTGTGAAAATCCCATACAGCTGTATGGCATAGGCTATATTTCCTCTGAGTATTTTCTTATTTTCTCATATGATAAAAAAAAATCTGTTCTTATCAGCTTAATATCTGTTAGGTCTTGCATCACAGAACTAAAATATTAAACTCATTTTTGGCTCATGACAGAGTGCTTAGTGCATGCTCTACTATCTATGCACTGTTTTTCTATATGTATGTGCCTGTATAGATTTCACGTGGGGGGGGGGGCACTCTCATAGAACCGACTAGCTTCAGGACAGGTGTAGGATAGAGCTCGTAGGTGGATTCACCTCATGTTACATCAGGGATAGGGTTTAAGGGTGGATTCAAAAACCGTTATGCCAGAGATAGGGTTCGAAGGTGGGTCCATCATGCATTATGACTGGGATAGATTTCACACGTGGATCCGCCACTTATTACAGCCAGGACAGCGTTCGAAAGTGTATCTACAACGCATTATGGCCACAGTATGGTTCGGAGGTGGATCCAACTCACTTTATGGCCAGGTTAGGGTTTGAAGGTGAATCCAGTCACTATAAGTACGGGGCGATGTCTGTTGGTGGATTCACTGGCAGTAGGTTTGGAGTATGGTCTGGAGCCCCCTCCACACGAAATGATACAGGCACACACACACACACACACACACACACACACACACACACACACACACACACACACACACACACACATACAAATAAATAGCACAATTGTGCTAGGTGTTGACAGCTCTACAACATTTACATGTAATTTTAGAATACTTGTCGAGAAGTGATGTCATGATCACATGAGCAGACGCGACATAAAATCGGTAAAATTACGAAAATTGAGAGAATATACGTACAAATTGAGGGAAAATACGCCAAAGTCTGGGGAAATTGAGGAAGAATGAGGCAGTACTTATACATATCTGCTTGGTGCAGAAAAATTCTTGTACATGGGAAAGAGTACGTGCCAACAAGAGGAATACGAGAAATAGTTGACATGAAAGCACCAGGAACCAGGGAAACAGCCATTTTTCGTGGACAGCGAAAAGATGGCTGGAACAGATTGTTTAACCAGGATGACCAAAAAATGTAAAGTAATACATTTATATACGCTGGATCACAAGCCCAGGGGTGACCCTAAAGTTATTGGACCCACCTTGTAGATTTTTATAGTGTCCTAAGCTTTGTATTACCAGCTTGGGTTCTGCGCCATACAACTACAGAATGGATCATATGATTCAATCTATGAAAGACTGCTTATGTGTTTTAAACTCCAACTCTGTGGTAGAGTGATGATGAATTCTAGAGAGAGGGAAGTTCATTTATCACACATCTATTTTTTTCTGTTGTTCTCTCGGGCAGTGTGTGCCTGTGTCAGTTGTGTGGTAAAACCTGCGTTCTACAGTGATTCTAGGTCAGTGACCAGGGGTTTTCAAGTTACTGCAATTCACACGCGGGCTTCCCACGCAGCGTCTCTCGTCACCCGGGTGGTCCGGTGACAGGCGGGCACTGCTGATCTTGAAAGGGTAAGCCGACGGGTGTGAGGGAGTCGAGTGAATGCTTTCCAGACGCCGACATTGTAGAATAGCGGCAGACACGCTCGCAGGGGCCTGAAGTAGCGGCTGGGCTAGAGGTTCTGTTACTTCGCAGAAACTTAGCGAAAACACTTTCTGGCGGGCTACCAGCGAGGCGTGGGAATGACTTGTGTACCCAGGCAGTTTTGGCGGGCAAATTCACGCGCTTTCTGCAAAATCGTAACTGTGATTGGCTTGCTCAGGGCATAGATCCGTGACGTAGCAAAATCGGTGCAGAAATTGGCGCCAAGAATCTCCATTGGTGGAATGGTAGTGCTCCGGCAATAGAGTGGAATTTTTCGCTGGTTTTCGAGTTGCTGATTGGAACGGTTAACCACGGCCACTGTCGTGGGGGCGGGAATGTTCTGTGTTCGGTTTGTACAGGTGCTTTGGAGGTAGCCAGCTCTCGCCTTTCAGTCGGAGTAGGTTACAACACTGAGCTCTCGCTGCTCTGGACAGCCTGCCTTCCGTTGGCTGTCTAATATACTTTTATTTGATTGTAACTGTTTAACGAAGTTGCTGAAGTTTCGACTTCAGCGTAACTTTCCGAGTACAGTTGGCAATTGAGCGTTCTACATACAAGCGGCCTATGTTGTCTGTCTTGGGCAGTTTTGGCTAAAGTTGACTGTATCGGAGTTACTGTGTGACTTCGCTTGTGAAAATCAATCACTGTACCGTCAGTGATTGCGTGGTGAGCCTTCTTTGTCTCCCTCAGAGGCGCATTTGTATTGATAGGAAGTCTTTAGTCTGGAACAACCAGATCAGGACAATTTGTTTCGGGCTATACTCGCGACATTATCATCACCACGACGGGACGTCGAAGCAACCAGCCATCGCTTCCAGTACGCCAGATCGTGTCCTTGCAGCTAAGAAGACAGCTTGGTAATGTACGTCCGCAGCACCGGCAAAGCAGGCATTTCTGCTAGGCGATAATCAGAGCTCAGCAGAGCGCGCCTGTTCGTCTTTTATAACTTTGTTCTATCTTGGGTGTTCATTGTCTAAGTTCTCACTAATGTAGCAGCAATTAATGTTGGGTTAGCTGTGTGTCTCTCTTAAGATTTGTGTTGCAAGGAATTGGCTCCACATACCACTTCGTCACAAACGTCATAAATCTAGTTTAGTGACAACTTCACCTTCACAGCGTTTATTTGAGTATCCAATTTAAGCCAATTTGATGTATTGTAAATGTTTCATGTGTTTTGTTTATTATTTTGAGTTATAATAAATCATATTGTTATTTTGGACAGAACTTTCATTCTGTTAATCGGTAGAGCAACCCTATCATTTCTCACGACGTTAATGAAGCTTTCCTTTATTTAACTTATTTATCAAATGAAATTATTGCAGGCGCCAAACTCTTTTCTACTCCACTTGCAGGGTCGATTACAGTCAGTTCGCGTTTCTTTTTAATCCATGTGCAACAGCAAAAGTCGGAGTTAGAATAGGGGGGCTTAGAGCATCATTTACATATGTAGATTCTAGAAGAATTTAGTGTTAAATACACTGCTAGCCCCGGCACCTCGCACCAAAACAGCGATCTTATACGTTGGTGCACTATGCACCACCAACGTGAGGAAATAAGTGTCCTTGGTCTCTTGGAAAACGGAACACCAATACATCTGCTATCCCGTCACTATGGAAGATGATACTAAATGTAAAGGCCATCACCTTCAGACAGCTGTTTGGAAACGGTCCACAATGCCGCAAACTCTTCCAGTTTCCATATGTTGCGCTGTCTTCTACATTTTTCTCCTTATAAAACACCACCTCCGTCTTTTTTTTTTCAACCATCCTGTATGTTGTGGGAGCAGCTTACCTGACATCGTGCAATGTCCAGCTTTCTATGAGAGCGTGTTAATATCGGTTTAGCACTCGACACAGACCTCAAAGTCATGGTAGAAAAACAAAGGTGTAGCTATGTACACAGTTGTAGTCATATACTGTTTCGATGTGTTACAGAAAAAAAAACAATGTATCAACAGTTGTAGTCATATACTGTTTCGATGTATCAAGCTGTTTATGAAACAACACAAGAACTCTATATTATGATTTATAGTATGTGGAACATGGTATCCCTCAGGTACGGGCGACAAATCTTTATAAAGGTCCGTGGAAGGGACTTCTACCACTGGCGGCCTGATCTAATAGATCAATACATGTTTATTTAATGGAATCGCCGCATATGATCAATGTCAACAGGCAGACGGTATTTGTTTTCCATATATCGGAAGAGAGCCATGCCGTAAAATCTTATTGAGTTCTCTACCAGGTGACGTTAGCGAAGTTTTTGTAGTTCGTTGTTTTACTCTGTTGGATGTTACAAAAATAATGCTGGGAAAGAGACAGAGCCTGTGCCGTCAACGAAGACTATGACACCATTACATTGCCGTATTTCTAGCATAGTAATCATAGGAATGAGATAAAGAAGATAAGGACATGTACAGGGGGATATTTATAAAGTCATTCCCTATCAATGAACTGTATGTGTTATACTTCTGAATTTATTTGTGCTGTCCACGTATACTCTACACGATGCTGAATTTCCTCCTGCCCGTTAATGTGCTATTTTTATCGTTGTCGTAGATATCTAGTCAGTGATGACCGGAGGACTAGACTGTCTTCTAACTAATGAAACAGTTCTGTCGCAACGTGATGGGATTACGAGAGAATTAGCAGGCGCCTGTGACTTGGCGGGGAAGATCTCTTACTTGTGGAAATCAGGTGGGTCAATATGCTATATATCGAAGACTGGAGGATTCGTAAGAATATGGTAGGTAAGAGTGAGAATACGGTAGGTAAGCGATACACTGACGAAAGAGGAGTTGAGGGGTGGACTCTATACCGTTTCTTCTAAGTATTGTGGACAAAGATGTTACAGTCTCTCACACATGTCTCGCAAAATGACTTAAATGAGAAAATTAGGGGCTAACATTCCTTTTACCGAGAGACAACGAGCAGCAGACGTTCTGTGTTGTGGTTCCTCGATAAATAAGAAACAACATTTTTCTGTGAGTTTTGTGTGCTTATAAATGGTTGGGCTGACATCTTTACAGGTAGAGCAAATTTACATCTACATCTGTATGCATAGTTTGCAAACCATCGTGATGGTGCTGGTGGAGGGTATCCTAAGCCACTACTAGTCATTTCTTTTCCTATTCCACTCGCAAATAGAGCAAAGGAAAGAAACACTGTCTATACGCCTTCATATGAGCGTTAATTTCTCGTATCTTATCTTCGTGGTCCTTACATCAAATGTACGTTGGCGACAGCAGAATCCTTCTGCAGTGAGTTTCAAATGTCAGTTCCAAAAAAAAAAAAAAAAAAAAAAAAAAAAAAAAAAAAAAAAAAAAAAAAAAACACCTTCCTCTATGAGTTGCCTGGCGAGTTCAGTACGACTGCAGGAAAAAAATACTCAACACGCAAAGGAGCTCTCATTATCAACTTAATTACTCGTATTTTAGTCAATCAGTTGATATCAATGTGTGCTGCTGGGCGGGTGGAAGCGAGAGTGAGAATACTGCGAATATAAATCGTTGCGGCGAGATCTTTTAAGGATATTTCAATCTCCCATTTACACAAGGAGAGGTGGTCATCGTAATAAAATCAGCTACGAATATATTATTAAATTTATAAACTGATATGTAGTATTAACCTGACAGTACTGCATGCTCTTAGCACTCAGTCGTGAGCCGTATGATGCAGGACGGCTGGTGTGGCCGAGCGGTTCTAGGCGCTTCAGTCTGAAACCGCGCGACCGCTACGGTCGCAGATTCGAATCCTGCCTCGGGCATGGATGTTTGTGATGTCCTTCGGTTAGTTAGGTTTAAGTAGTTCTAACTTCTAGGGGACTGATGACCTCAGATGTTAAATCCCATAGTGCTCAGAGCCACTTAAACCTATGATGCAGGATGTAACAGATATTAAGCTGATAAGAACAGACTTTTTTTTATCGGATATGAAAATACTTAGGGGAAATATAACCTATTCCATATTGCTGCATTGTATTTTCGCAGTAAGTAACGATACTTCAGCGATGTGAAAATGCGTGTACGGTCCGATTTCTTCTGTCTTCAAAAATAACTCGTATAAAAGGAAGCAGTCCACATTTTGCATGAAAAGGTGTATGGACTACAACATCCCAATTTCAGATTGGGTAAAGTGGACTTTTAAACTGAGGAGCCTGTGACAGGGTGGAATGTCACTTAGAACTATACATCCAAGCCGCGCCTGCTTGTTTCGCAGTGTCTGCGGCATAGAGGGCGTGGTGCGGACCGGCGTATGGTGCACGTTTCGCAATCATGCGTGTGTGCGATTTTTAGCCAGATATGTTTAACTGAAACGTTCTGATGAAAGAGGGTGCTTGCGTTCACAAACATACTTGCATACAAGACCTCGGATATATTTAGCGCTACGATCTATTTGTGGTGGAAATTAAATTACTTGATCTGCATAATGTTTGTGTGTGATTCTCTAACTTCGAAACTACGTTTTATTACAAAGAAGGACCATTGTAAGTCGTAGTGAATGTTTTAGGCGATCTATTTGACCAATGTAGTAAATTGTTAAATAATTGATTTGATAGGGTAGTGCAAATGGACTATTTCCCGCAATTTTTTTATATCGCAATTGCTTGAGCTCTCTCTTTGTATTCAGCTGTAGCCAATAGGAACACAGTATTCTGACGAGGGATAAAAACCTCCGTCTGCATGTCTGGAGACGTTGGTTCATGCACAAACAGGAAGAGTCACTTGAGAGTGAGCGGTGCTGTTTTAGTGGTAAATCCCAAGGTATCAAATATCAAAGGGATGCCGCCATCCGATACTTTGTTCGGTGCATCGGTGCAGCGAGGACAAAGGCGGCTGACATCCGGTCTGTGGTCTGTTGTATTTGGCACTGTAATCCGTAATTAGAGCACTTGGCGGTTTTTGACCTCTGTGGCAGAGTCTGGACGATAGACACACATGTGGGCGACCCTAAGTGCTTACTGTTATGATATCATGAGAGGTGGGGACAGATGTGAACTGTACTGAAGTGGGGGAGCCCTGTCTCCAACACCCTGATTAAATAAAGAATATGCATCAACATATTATTCTCACTATCTGAATTTCATACAGTGAGATCCTTCCCTCCAGCACAGACTGCATCTTTTCCCTGCCAATTTTAAGGTGGAGGATTGGGGGGGGGGGTACTGGGGTAGGGGAGGGGAGCGCTGAGGGTTTCCCAGAGGGGGAGGGTTTAATTAAGTTTTCGACTTAATTAATTAGTCAGTTAATTTAATATCATGAGTGTGCTTGTACCAGTGATCTTTTTCCTGCCAATTCCCATGTGGAGGAGGAGAGGTAGAAATGGCGGAGCGGAGGAGTGGGGAAGGGAGGGGAGGGCTGGTGGATTTCCCAAAGAGGGATGGCTTAATTAATTTATCAATTTAATTATTTAGTCACTGAATTTGATATCACAAGTGTGCTTGTTTTGGCAATGGGGAGGGGGAGAGGGGTGGGGATTTCCCAGCTGTGTGGGGGAGGAGGAGGAGTGGGACAGGGATGGTGTGGGGATTTCTTAGAAGGATGGATTATCCTCAGGGGATCATAAATCGATTAGCATAAGAATAGGTTAAAGGGAGGGGTGGGGTGTTTCTCAGAAGGACAATTAGCATAACAAAAGGTTAATGGGAGAGTGAAGGGGAGGGATGGAGGTTACATGAAAAACCACTTAGCAGAACAATAATTAAGGTCATAAATCAGTCAGCTGTCACAATGTAATTAATTTGCATATCAATCAGATATCAAAAGTGCACCAGAACCCCTTTGCCCTGTTACTGACATTCTCTGCAGGTACCGCAAATGGCAGTTCAAACACCCAAATAGTTCTAATGCCTAATCCCGACTGTTTGCATTTGACCAAGCCAACGTTGCCATCAGTATGAAGGAAATGGTCGCGGTTAAAACGGACTCACACGCAATGTGATTGATCATTTTAACGTAAATGGCTTTACTGACAATTGAGAATCGAGACACAGATACTCAGAAGTCTCGTTGGCGGTATCTTCGCCTACTCACATAGAGCAACCGTTCCACATCAGAGGCTGTCGGTCTTGCGTATTTCGGACAGAAGATGAAACATAATGTCGATTTTCTGAGCTTATTTCTCATGATGTCAATGTGCAAAGCCCGCACACATGCCAAGCTGCAATGTAAACAAACATGTGTTCACATCCTCCTCAGGCAGAAATACGGCACATCCTCTCTGGGCGGTTACAGAAGCCGGACTGAAATCTATGGTCCAATGGAGATTTGATCTCGTGACATCTCTGTTTCCCAGCACACGCTTTACTGCTTTTTTTTTCAGTGTTTTTGTTAGTGTTACCAGCATTTGGTCTGGGCGGACGTTACATGACACCCGTTCAAGTTCACACTGAAACTTAACTCAGTATTTTTTTTTTTCTTTTAATACAGAGGGCAGTCAGCCCTCTGACCATATGTTCTAAGCTACCATGCCGGCTATACTAGACCACATTTTGACACCCCACGTATTATTTGCACCTTTTGCTGGGTAGGAGGTGTCTCCCAGATATGGGTAGCTGGCGGGAAATCCTGTGGAGCAACAGTCCTGCAGTTGGATTTTGTTTTGCAGGACCATATTTCGAAATGGATCCACAACATATGCAAATTCACAAGATTTTAAATTAGAGACCCACCCTCGAGCTGTCTAATTACTTGATCTTAAATTTACGAGGAATCGTTACTTGCAGTGGTACAAAAACGGACTTGTTGCTATTGGGAAGCAAGAAAATGTTTTGGAAGCAGACTGAAGCAAATACTGGGACAGCCAAGCAGCCCAATGCGCTTCTTCTCAGAACGGACCACGTGGGATGGCAGTCACACAATGACCGATAACTGGCAGAGCTTTCTCTTACGCACTGTGTCGCTGCCATGCAAAATCCGCAATAGAGACAGTCGCTTGCAGCGATCACTTGCGAGAACATTTTATGAGTTTGAGTGAAGAGAAACCTTAACAGAAAACGCTATTGTCTGCCGAACATAGACACGACTTTTGGGATAGACGCCCCGAGATACCTATTGTGCAGCTAAAAAAAAAAAAAAAAAAAAAAGCCCCCGGTCTTTGGAAGCCATGTGATGCTACTGAATGCGAGGCTCTTGCACAAGAAAACTTTGTTTAATAACATAAGAAAGACGGGCGTTGGTTCATCTGGAACTTTTCCCAGAGTGACTGGAAGCATGGCAGTGCTCAAAGAAAGCTCTTTTATTGGCTGAAGAAAGAGCCAGACAGAGCGAGGGACTACTTTTTTTCTGAGGAAACCGTAAGGAAGCGTTGACTGATTAACCAGTTTAAACATAGCCCAGGGACTGCGCTCTCAGAGACACATTTTTAGAAGGTGGGGCTCGTAAGAAACAGAATCCAGCTAGTCAGGTATAACTCGTAACGAAAAACCCGGTAAAGTGGGGCTTCCTTGACAGACACCTTCGCACTATAAATTCACAAGCCATCTTACTCTTCTCTCCTAAGTCATTTCATGACTACCACTTAGTACCTACGTGATTTATTTTCAGTTCCCTCCCCTCCCCCCCCCCCCCACCATATCAGGTTAACAGATTTGTGTTCACACAGGTTGCCTTAAGTATCTGTTTTATCGAGTGTTTCCACAGGAAGCCTTTATGAAATATTATTGAGAATCAAGCCTTTTTGTCATAACTGTGAATTGTCGAGATGATAAATAAACAAAATGATTAATATATCAGATTTCATTCACGTACGTTCCTAATAATAAAAGAAAAACACCTACAGTTGGATCACGAAGGACTAGGCCTTCAATTTAAAACAGTGGGTTGGAGACAGACCCTTGTGACCTCGTTGATTAAAAATGTTTCGAAATTTGTGGTAAGTTCCTATGGGACCAAACTGCTGAGGTCATTGTTCCCTAGGCTTACACACTACTTAATCTAACTTCAACTAACTTACGCTGAGGACAACGCACACACACACACACCCATGCCTGAGGGAGGACTCGAACCTCCGACTGGGGGGAACCGCGTGAACTGTGGTAAGGCGCTTCAGACCGCACGGCCACCCCGCGCGGCTGGCTTATCAAACCTTTGTCACATCACTATGCTAAATGTCAATAATCAGGTGTCACACTATGTTCTGATGACAGGTCTCCATAAAAGCAGCAGTATATCGAATTTTAGATGATTCAGCATCACTTCATTCTTGTGTATATTTTGCTACCTCTAAGAACTGAAGTCTTAATAAAATGTATAAAAGTGGTATGCATCATGTAATCGCTTATACATAAATCTAGTCAAAGCGAATACAGGAAGCCATAAGACAACATTTTTTTAAGTTTATTCAAAACGTTATGGACGAATTCTTAGATGGGCGGTGAGGAGGAAAGGGGGGGGGGGGGGAGCGATTAGAGCAGAAAAAGTAAATTCCTCTTACCAGTTTCCAGCGTGGCACGGCACGACATCCACTTCGTAGTGGCTTAGACAACCTCGGCTACTGTATCGTTAGATCGCTAACGTTAGCAGCGGCCAGACACAAAACATTAGTGGGCCAAAGTCGAGAGACTTCTGCCGAGACAGAATTAGGAAGCCTGGTTGAGGATGTTGTGACTAAATAGTAATTGCATTTTTTCAGATAAACTAGCTTTTCGCGATCTTGTCATAGATGCCACCGTAACTGGTTTGGGATTTTAAAAGACGGCTACTACAAGCTTTTGTTGTTGAGACCGAGTGCTATTGCGGTAAAGACACTGAACTAACAATCCTAGGTTCCCTAAATTATTGATTGTATATTTTGGAAGGGCCCTTGAAACGGACACGGTCTATTTCATTCAGATTTCATGTTATTTCCGAGCAAGAGCTGTATCTGTAATGGCTTCGTCGTCGCGGTGCGGCTGGAGCTTACTGTTCCTAACTATCCTTCGTCTTGTCATCTCTTACTGGCGCGAGGAGCACCTATAAACAACTTTTTGTGTTTTATATTATCGTTGTTCTAATTTATCATGCGAAGTCGTTGTTTACCTTCGCGCCACTTTGTGCACATGACAAAGCATCAACAGAAAAGCGTGTAGCTACAATCTGTAGATGGAGTTTTTAAATCACTTAGGCCCCTAGTCTGCTGTGTCTCGTGTGCTGTTTCGAGTTAATAGCTCTTACACTACTTTACGTCTTCATCTACGTCTACATCTACATTGGCTGACACAAATAGTGAAGTATCCTGAAGGGAAGGAGGAAATAAAACGAAACTTTAAAGACTGAGAGGATCTATGATATTATACCGGCGATAACAATATAAAGTCAAATTTACAAAAACGCGGCTCTTTGGGCCTACTTATGAATATGACGTTGCACTCCCTCTGGCCTGGAAGCATGCACTGATTCGGAGGGCAATGGTCTCATTTAGCCGTTGTCTCTTTTTCTGAGGCAACCTGGCACCCAACTGTTGTAACTGATCCTTGACATCGTGGGTACTTGCTCAGAGACGGAGTTGACGTTCGAGCTGATCTCACAAGGTTCTATGAGGGGCAGAGCTGGCGATTTTTATGGCTACTGGAGTACCTCAGCATTACGCAAACCGTTCATAGACATACATGCCACATGCGGACCAGCATTGTCCTGTTGAAAACTAGCACCATGGGACTGTCGCATCAGAAGTTGCAGATGAGGATGCAGGATGTCCGTGACATAACCGTTTTGACAAAATGGTTCAAATGGTTCCAAGCACTATGAGACTTAACATTTGAGGTCATCAGTCCCCTAGACTTAGAACTACTTGTACCTAAGTATCCTAAGGACATCACACACATCCATGCTCAAGGCAGGATTCGAACTTGCGACCGTTGCAGCAGCGCGGTTCCGGACTGAAGCGCCGAGAACCGCTCGGCCACAGTGACTGGCCCGTTCTGACATCAGAGTTCCCTCAATCACTATCATCCATGATCTGAAGTCGTACCCAATACATCCTCACACCTTGACTCAAGGTACAACACAGCTGCATCTCTACAAACCTTGAAACAATGGGACCTCTTCCCAGGTTTTCGCTATAGTCATCTGGGGTAACGGAGGGGGCCATTCATTGTTCAACACAATGCGACCCATTTTACAGGAGTCCACGCTTCCCGGTCACGGCACTATTCCAAACAGCCGTTTGTATTGTGGCTTTTACAGCAACCTACGCATGTGATGGGAATTCCCTAGCCTGACGGCTGCAAGTCTCCGACCAATGGTGCAGGATGACACAGAATGTTTGCAGGGATTCCATTACTTGTTCTCGGATGCCGAGCACAGATGAGAAGACGTGACGATCTGCTGGGTGTACAATACGGCCATCCTCCCTTGTCGTGGTCAGACTTGCTCTACTGTAACCTTGACGACGAGTACGCCTGCCCTCACCTTCCCATGTAGTCCAAATTGGACTTCTGTCACATCCGAATGATCTCTAAATCAGGACTTTACACGACTTAACCACCAAACAAAGTCCCACAACTATGTCCCTTTCAACCTCTGGCAGGTGCTGAAAATGCTGACCCAGACGTATACGAGGTATCTCCGTGTCGTTCACAGTGATCACTCAACATCTGACGGCGTTTACGTCATTTATTCACCCTATAATGCATGGTAACAACACTAAACAAAAAGAACACTATTGCACCCTGTTGGCCGTTCTACTTGCAAAATGGTTCAGATGGCTCTGAGCCCTATGGGACTCGACATCTGAGGTCATCAGTCCCCTAGAACTACTTAAACCTAACTAACCTAAGGACATCACACACATCCATGCCCGAGGCAGGATTCGAACCTGCGACCATAGCGGTGGCGCGGTTCCAGACTGAAGCGCTTGGAACCGCTGGGCCACATTGACCGGCGTTCCGCTTGCACAGAGAATTACAACTCTAATCGCTTATATATCCTCCGACGGAGTATATGTATGTGTACTACGTTACATTGACACCAGACCATGTCTTCTGGGTGCTTCACTTTATTCTCACGCAGTGTACGAAGGGTCAATCAATAAATAATGCAGCTCATTCTTTTCTCGGCAATTTCGGTGGAAAAAATGCGTAATTTCTTGTGGGACATCGCAGAATATTCCCGCTTCAGCCCCTACAGTTTCATGAAGTTCAGATCGTTAGTGGCGCTGTACGTAGCCTTCAAAGTGGCATCTGTAATGAAGGTGCGTTCCTAGCAGGGAGCTGTCATTGAGTTTCTTTTGGCGGGAAACCAGAGCTTAGCGGATACTCATAAGCGCTTGTAGACTGTTTACGAAGATATGGCAGTGAACAAAAGCACGGGGAGTCGTTGGGCGAGGCGTCTGTCACCATCTCAACAATGTCACGCATACATGTCCGATCTCCCGTGTTCCGGCCGACCGTACACAGCTGTGACTCATGCAGTGTTGGAACGTACGGACACTCTCATTCGAGGTGATCGACAGATTACAGTAAAACACCTCGCTGCACATTGGAAGCCTCTGTTGGTAGTTGTGACACTCTCGTCCAGCAGTTGCGGTTCTCAACAGTGCATGTCTGCTGGGTTCCTCGCAGCCTTACAGAAGACCATAAAGAGCAACGACCACCTGTGCGGAACTGCTTGTGCGTTACGAGGCTGATCGTCACAATTTTTGGTCAAACATCGCCACAGGCGATGAAACAAAATTTCATCACTTCGAACCGGAAACAAAGTGGCAAGCCATGGAGTGGTGCCACACCACCTATCCTGCAAAGAAAAAGTTCAAAACCATACTCTCAGCCAGTAAAGTCATGGCGACGGTTTTCTGGGACTCTGAAAGTGTTATTCTGTTTGCTGTCCTCCCCCATGGTGCAACGATAAACTGTAAAGCGCTACCCCAGAAAACTGAAGAAACGACTTCAGCGAGTTCGTCGCCACAAAAATACAAACGAATTTCTCCTTCTCCATGACAACGCAAGGACTCACTCAAGTCTGAACACCCAAGAGGAGCTCACATATCTTCACTGGACTGTCCTTCCTCATCTACCGCACAGCCCTGATCTCGCACTTTCCGATTTTCATAGGGACCCAATGAAGGAGGCACTGCGCAGGAAGCAGTAAATGGATGATGCGCCAAGGCGTTGGCTCCGACGTCGACGAGTAGAGTGATACCATGTGGCCATACAGCCCCCCCCCCCCCACCCTCCCCCCGGTAAGGTGGCGTAAGGCCGTCGCATTGGAAGGAGATTATGATGAAAAAATAGGGCTTTGTGGACAAAAGAATGAGGAATAATACAGGGTGGTCCACTGATCGTGACCGGGACAAATATCTCACGAAATAAGCGTCAAACGAAAAAACTACAAAGAACGAAACTTGCCTAGCTTGAAGCGGGAAACCAGATGGCGTTATGCTTGGCCCGCTAGATGACGCTGCCATAGGTCAAACGGATATCAACTGCGTTTTTTAAAATGGGAACCCCCATCTTTTATTATATATTCGTGTAGTACGTAAAGAAATATGAATGTTTTAGTGTGAGCACTTTTTTCGCTTTGTGATAGATGGCGCTTTAATAGTCACAAACATTTGGCTCACAATTTTAGACGAACAGTTGGTAACAGGTAGGTTTTTTAAATTAAAATACAGAACGTAGGTACGTTTGAACATTTTATTTCGGTTGTTCCAATGTGATAAATGTACCTGGGTGAACTCATCATTTCTGAGAACGCATGCTGTTACAGCGTGATTACCTGTAAATACCACATTAATGCAATAAATGCTTAAAATGATGTCTGTCAACCTCAATGCATTTGGCAATACGTGTAACGACATTCCTCTCAACAGCGAGTGGTTCGCCTTCCGTAATGTTCGCACATGCATTGACAATGCTCTGACGCATGTTGTCAGGCGTTGTCGGTGGATCACGATGGTAAATATCCTTCAACTTTCCCCGCAGAAAGAAATCTGCGGACGTCAGATCCGGTGAACGTGCGGGCCATGGTATGGTGCTTCGACGACCAATCCACCTGTCATGAAATATGCTATTCAATACCGCTTCAACCGCACGCGAGCTATGTGCCGGACATCCATCATGTTGGAAGTACATCGCCATTATGTCATACAGTGAAACATCTTGTAGTAACATCGGTAGAACATTACGTAGGAAATCAGCATACATTGCACCATTTAGATTGCCATCGATAAAATGGGGGCCAATTATCCTTCCTCCCATAATGCCGCATCATATATTAACCCGCCAAGGTCACTGATGTTCCACTTGTCGCAGCCATCGTGAATTTTCCGTTGCCCAATAGTGCATGTTATGCCGGTTTACGTTACCGCTGTTGGTGAATGACGCTTCGTCGCTAAATAGAACGCGTGCAAAAAATCTGTCATCGACCCGTAATTTCTCTTGTGCCCAGTGGCAGATTTGTACACGACGTTCAAAGTCGTCGCCATGCAATTCCTGGTGCATAGAAATATGGTACGGGTGCAATCGATGTTGATGTAGCATTCTTAACACCGACGTTTTTGAGATTCCCGTTCCCGGGTTCGATTCCCGGCGGGGTCAGACATTTTCTCTGCCTCGTGATGGCTGGGTGTTGTGTGCTGTCCTTAGGTTAGTTAGGTTTAAGTAGTTCTAAGTTCTAGGGGACTGATGACCATAGATGTTAAGTCCCATAGGTACTCAGAGCCATTTGAACCATTTTTGAGATTCCCGATTCTCGCGTGATTTGTCTGCTACTGAAGTGCGGTTTAGCCGCGACAACAGGTAAAACACCTACTTGGGCATCATCATGTGTTGCAGGTCGTGGTTGACGTTTCACATGTGGCCGAACACTTCCTGTTTCCTTCAAATAACGTAACTATCCGGCGAACGGTCCGGATACTTGGATGATGTCCTGGATACCGAGCAGGATACATAGCACACGCCCGTTGGGCATTTTGATCACAATAGCCATACATGAACACAATATCGACCTTTTCCGCAGTTGGTAAACGGTCCATTTTAATACGGGTAATGTATACGAAGCAAATACCGTCCGCACTGGTGGAATATTACGTGATACCAGGTACTTAACGTTTGTGACTACTACAGCGCCATCTATCACAAAGCGAAAAAAGTGGTCCAACTAAAACATTCATATTTCTTTACGTACTACACGAATATGTAATAAAAATGGGGGTTCCTATTTTAAAAAACACATTTGATATCCGTTTGACCCGTGGCAGCGCCATCTAGCGGTCCAAGCATAGCGCCATCTGGTTTCCCCCTTCAAGCTAGACGAATTTCGTTCTTTGGGGGTTTTTTCGTTTGATGCTTATTTCGTGAGATATTTGGCCCGGTCACTATCAATGGACCACCCTGTATAGTGTATAGGAATCCTAAATAAATTCAGTCTGCCTCCAGAATGAAATGTGTTGCATTAGTTATTGAACGCCCCTCGTGTATTCTGCATGCTACCTCACAGCGTGTTGTGGAGGGAACTTCCTGTACTTCTGTCACATTCCTTCTTTCCTCTCCCAATCACGAAAGGTGCACTGGAAGAATGATCGTTGGCAAGATTCTGTATGATGTCGAATATATCTACGCTTACCCTCTCCGAATTGTAACAGGAAACCGCATCGTCATAAGCAGCATCTACGTTGTAGCGTCTGCCACAAGCGGTGGATCAGCACCTCCGTGATGCTTTCGCGCATACTAAACGAATATGTGATGGAACCCACTGGTTTTCCTTGGATCGTCTCTATTTCCACTATCAGTCCTACCTCGTAAGCATTCTAGCCCAAAGAGCAATACTCATTTATGGGTCGAATCAGAGTTTTGTAAGTTCCTTCCTTTTGTGTGAACTACATTTCTCGAATATTATTCCACTGAAAGTGCTCAGTAAACAATGGGCCGGCCGGAGTGGCCGGGCGGTTCTAGGTGCTACAGTCTGGAACCGCGCGACCGCTACGGTCGCAGGTTCGAATCCTGCCTCGGGCATGGATATGTGTGATGTCCTTAGGTTAGTTAGGTTTAAGTAGTTCTAAGTTCTAGGGGACTGATGACCTCAGCAGTTAAGTCTCATAGTGCACAGAGCCATTTGAACCATTTCAGTAAACACTGGACTATGGATTCTGAGGAAAATAAGGAAGCTACTATGGGGGTTACTTCCCCATTCTGGAGACATCTCATAAATTAATGTTGTATCGTAATTTAATAATGCACAATGATGCCGTATACTCGTGCGAGACAGCGTTATCAGGACATGAAAGAGTTTGAATTGGGCATCATTGTTAGTCTCCATTTGACGGGGCGATCGAATCGTGTAATAGCCAGATTTAGGAGGCATTCGGATGTGACAGTGGTCTCATGTTGGACTGCTTGGGAACGCGAAAGCAGGCATACTCGTTGTCAAGTTTCTGGTCGACCATGTCTGTTCACCAGTTCACCACAAGGGAGGACCGCGATATTGTGCACCAAGTTCATCATACTCCCTCCATATCTAAGACTTCCATCCAAGAACAAGTAACGGACTCCCTGCAATATTCAATGTGATCCCGGCCCAATGGTCGGAGACTTCCAGCAACCGAATACACGCGCGACACGCCCTCTGCTGCTGTTTTATCTCCCTAAATCACGGAGGTAAGGCAGATGTGGAGCATCACAGTTCTACGGAGAATCATGCAGACAGATTCGCCATAGCATCGACATTGTAAGGTGTCAGGCAAATCCAATACCTTCCACGAAAACCCTGACTTGATAGCAAATCCGGCAGTATGTCACATAGCTCCGAATAAATCCTGACATTAAATTAACCAAAGCAATACGATCAACGAGTGAGCAAATGGAATACCACAGACTAACACAAGAACGCCTAAATGCTTGTCATACCTTCCCACCATGAAACAGACGCAGTTCCGAGGGGAGAAACGAGAACAGAAGCCGAGACAGAGTCGTGTAAGCTAGGAGGCCCTACGATAAGGGACGGACACCCACATCGCCAAGAGCAGCCCACAGCCCATGTTAAAAGAAAGAGCCCTCCAGAAGAACAGTAGAGATCTTACGATAAGACTAAAAGGGCCACACCAGCTGCAAGTTTTAGCGTGAGACTATACGCATCTCTGTTACGTAGCAAACATTAAAAACATTGCCCCACCACGAAAAGTATAACGTTTCTCATTGGATAGACAGAATTTTTGTCGGCGGAGCTTAAGGTTAACATTGAGACCTTGATTGGTCAGTTGAAAACACAGCCAGATACCTTTTTCTTAAACCAACTTCAGTAAATTGTAGGAGAAGTTAAAGAGAGTTGCTACCGAGACGGAGAGGTGTGTGGAGCTGCGCCGCCCGCCGCCCCCTGACGAACACCGACAAGGTAATGAACGCACGCGATGCCGCATAAGAGCGCATAAGGCTTCACTCAGAACTGCAGAAGTATCATCTGCTACATCGCCTTTTTGCATAATACTAGTGTCGATCGTCAATTAAAGCTCATGGTATTCACATTTGCTACTGGAAGTTAAAATCTGAAACGCGATGATTTTTCTGTTATACAATTATTGAGAAGCCACATCATCCACTGTAGTTTACGACAAGTTAAATAAGTAATTAAAGATAATTGAGGGTCACTGTAGACCATTTTAGATAGTTTTCTCCTTTATGAAGCTTAATTTAAATCTAGATTATAGATGTGATACGGCATAGGTCATCCTTCGATCCATTACAGAACTTGGAAACCCATTCAGGGAATATTCGTTCACATTTTTGTTGAACGCAGTTGGTTTTTATCATCCTGTATTAAAATATTTCCTTTCATCAATAGCGCAATTTATAAACAATGTTTTGTGAGTAGAATAAAAATTCCAATGGTAAACTTAACTGCTTTTTCGACGTTATTTTACCAGCTAACTAAAAATAGGAAAGCCTTGAACCCCTTCCACTAAATTTAGTTAGTATTAAGATTCTTTTACAGGGAGTGCAGTGGAGCTGACGCTGAAATCATTGAGTATTTGATTATATAATCACTAGTCTCACTGAACTCTTCTGAACTCTACATGTCATGTGTGGTCTGTCGACTCCTTACCTGCAACAGGTCCCAGGTTCAAACTAGTCAATTCCCTAAAAAACACGCTCAGAGCGTCGTTGCGCGAAAGCGGTAGGGAGACACGACTTAGAACAAACAGACACCACGCAGAATGTTAGAACATCAAAGCCCATTTCTACATTCATGATTAAAGAAGATACGCAGGAAGAATTGCTCGTTGCTGTTGCAGAACTAACAACAGCTTATAAAGTTGTCAAGCATAACCAATTCTTCAGTTCTCTTGACTACACCGTACACCTGAATCCCGTAATGTAGCTCACTCCAAAGTCACCGCAAAGCAATCTAACATAAGGATTGAACGATGTTTCCTTTATTTATTCAACAGTTTATTGAAACTGACGGAATCCAGCAGAAGCTGTTGACGTTTGATTCGCTGTATAACGAAACATCGGAGACAGTTGCAAAGTTTTGTCTAGACACTTTAAGAGAACTGCAAATTCCATTAGGTAAATTAATCACTTTTTGTGGAGACAATACCAATACCAAATTAGGAGGGCTACATCGACAAGGCCAGCGGAATGTGTTTGACCAAATTAAAGAAGAACAAGGAAAAAATGTAGAAGGAAACGAATGCTCTGCCCATATTCTCCACAATACTACAGTATATCATGCGCTGCTGGAGTCTTAACTGTCGACATTGAAATACTCGTCAATTTTTCAATATATACAGCAAGGACAGAGAAGCTGAAAAAGTTCTGCTTATACGTTGATGTCAATCAAACGTTGTTTCTCATTCAAAACATGACGGCTGTCTTTAATGCCCGTAGTTGAGAGAATTCTTAAGCTCTGGATTCCATTAAAATAGTTTTTTGACGCCGAAGACAGACCACCTAAAATAATTTCAGATTTTTTCAGTAGTCCTATTAGTGAAATTTACTTCATGTTTCTGCAGTCAAACTTGCCTCTGTTTGAGAAAAATATGAAAAGCGTGGAGAAGAATAAAGTCTCGATAATTGAAATAAGATACATATTAATCGAAACTCAAAGATGTCTGAATGAAAGGAAGACTGCTGGTTTTATTGGCATGCAAACCAAAATGAATTTGAAAAAAAATATAGAATAAGAGCCCTAACCCAGAAACAATTAATTTGATTTCGAAATTCGAGGAAGAGACAATGGCTTTCTATACCATAGTATTTGATTACTTAGAGAAATGGGTTATTTCTTTTAATAAATGTCAAGTATTTCATTGGATGACGCTATCTGAAACACAAGATTGGGCGATGATTGAAAACACTATTAAGTACCTGACCAAAAATAGTGTGAAGATTTCAGGGTCCGGAGCTCGTGGTCGTGCGGTAGCGTTCTCGCTTCTCACGCCCGGGTTCCCGGGTTCGATTCCCGGCGGGGTCAGGGATATTCTCTGCCTCGTGATGACTGGGTGTTGTGTGCTGTCCTTAGGTTACTTAGGTTTAAGTAGTTCTAAGTTCTAGGGGACTGATGACTATAGATGTTAAGTCCCATAGTGCTCAGAGCCATTTGAACCATTTTTTTCAAGATTTCAGATGACAATTGTTTTCAGGAACATATTTATCTGAAGGGCTTTTTAGAAACTAAGGGTGACTCGGAAGTGTGGAAGCCTAAACACTCCGTTGAAGAAAGGTGGATTTACTTTCTTAAGGAAACCTAAAACCTGAACGCAAATGCCTACTAGCTAAAATTATCCGAGTATTTGTTTTCTATTCCAGCACAAAATGCCACTGTGGAAAGATTATTTTCGCTGATGTTGGCTCAGTGGACTGATGAAAGAAATCGACTGTTGCCAGGGACTGTGGAATCCGTCTTTACAGTGCCAGTTTAACTATAAGCTAATTTGTATGGAGTTTTATAAATACGTCTAAGGGAAAAAAGACTTGCTGAAAAAGGTGAAATCTTCTGAAAAATATGGCTTACCAACTATTACTGCCGCAACAAGTTCCATGAACAGTGTTCTAAATTAAAACTAATTATATTAAATAAACTTTTTACTTCATTTCTACACCCCATCTCAGAATGTCCCGACGAGTTCCTAGCTGGATATGGCTATGCTATAGGGGTACGGAATGTTTCTAATGTCTTGGAAGACGAATGGCGAATTGTAAGAAGCCATAAAAGAAGTTCCAGTTCAGACCCTGTTGAGAACCTATGTGATAAAGACTTATAAATCTTTTCTCGGAAAAAAAAATGAAAAGCACCGAACTACACTATATTTTTTACCTTCTCTGAGAGATAGGGTGGGGGGGGGGGGCGCCCCTCTTGCCCCAGGGTATTTTGAGCCACCTAGGATATCAATGAAAATGTTTCGTGATCTGGAAGACTCCAGGTAATATAAAAAAAAATGGTTCAAATGGCTCTGAGCACTATGCGACTTAACTTCTGAGGTCATCAGTCGCCTAGAACTTAGAACTAATTAAATCTAACTAACCTAAGGACACCAAACACATCCATGCCCGAAGCAGGATTCGAACCTGCGACCGTAGCGGTCGTTCGGCTCCAGACTGTAGCGCCTAGAACCGCACGGCCACTCCGGCCGGCCGAGTAATATCATACGGAGGAGATAAGTTCATATGTGTACAGAGTAAGCGCCGGAGAACTCGTACTGCATAAGAAATTCGCGAGGAAGTAAATAGTATGCGAACAGTTTCAGTCTTTGTGTCAACAATACAACGCCGTCTTCCTGAACAAGGTTTAAAGTGATGCATAGCGGCCAAACATCCTTTTTGCGAAAACGAAATGAGGTGAAAAGATTGCAATAGGCACAGAAACATAAAAACTGGAGGATGCGGCATTGGTCCAAAGTGTTATCCGTGAATGAATCTGTATTTGAAGTATTTGGAAGCCATATTCGAATATTTGTTCTTAGATATTGTGGAAAACATAGACTGTGTGATCAAAAGTATCCGGACACCTGACTGAAAATGACGTACAAGTTCGTGGCGCCTTCCATCGGTAATGCTGGAATTCAATATGATGTTGACCCACCCTTAACCTTGATGACAGCTTCCACTCTCGCAGGCATACGTTCAATCAGGTGCTGGAAGGTTTCTTGGGGTAAGGCAGCCCATTCTTCACGGACTGCTGCACTGAGGAGAGGTAGCGATGTCGGTCGGTGAGGCCTGGTACGAAGTCGGCGTTCCAAAACACCCCAAAGGTGTTCTATAAGATTCAGGTCAGGACTCGGTGCAGGCCAGTCCATTAGAAGGATGTTAGTGTCGTGTAACCACTCCGCCACAGGCAGTGCAATATGAACAGGTGCTCGATTGTGTTGAAAGATGCAATCGCCATCCCCGAAGTGCTCTTCAACAGTGGAGAGCAAGAAGGTGCGTAAAACATCAATGTACACCTGTGCTGTGATAGTGCCACGCAAAAGAATAAGGGGGTGAAAGTCCCCTCCATCAAAAACACGACCACACATAACACCATCGCCTCCGAATTTTACTGTTGGCATTACAGACGCTGACAGATAACGTTCACTGGGCGTTCGCCATACCCACACCCTGCCATAGGATCGCCACATTGTGTACCGCCATTCGCCACTCCACACAACGTTTTTCCACTGTTCAGTCGTCCAATGTTCATGCTCCTTACACCAAGCGAGGCGTCGTTTGGCATTTACCGGCGTGATGTGTGGCTTATACGCACCCGCTCTACCATGAAGTCCAAGTTTTCTCACCTCCCGCCTAACTGTCATAATACTTGCAGTGGATCCTGATGCAGTTTGGAATTCCTGTGTGATAGTCTGGATAGATGTTTGCCTATTACACATAAAGGCCCTCTTCAGCTGCCGGCAGTCTCTGCCAGTCAACAAACGAGGTCGGCCTGTACGCTTTTGTGCTGTACGTGTCCCTGACGTTTCCACTTACTATCACATTGAAAACAGTGGACCTAGGGATGTTCAGGAGTGGAAATCTCGCGAACAAACATATGACACAAGTGACACCCAATCATCCGACCACGTTCGAAGTCCGTGAGTTCCGCGGGGCGCACCATTCTGCTCTCTCACTACGTCTAATGACTAGTGAGGTCGCTGATATGGCGTACCTGGCAGTAGGTGGCAGGTGGCAGCACACTGCACCTAATATGAAAAACGTATGTTTTGAGGGTGTCCTGATACTTTTGATCACATAGTGTATGAAGAGTCGGTGTGTGACGCCGATGGTGAGGTATGATAGAAATCGGTCGTGGTGTGGGGTTGTTTTGCGGGTGATACGGTCGGTGATCTAGTGAGAATTAAAGAAACATTAACGAAGGAAGGCTACCGTAGGATACTGATCACCAATGCAGTTCCATCTGGCAGGAGACTTACTGGTGGAGGGTTTGTTCTGTAACAGGGCAATAATCCCAAACATGCTTCTAAATTGTGAAGAAGGTATGGCATTAGAAAAGAGAAACGTGGGGAATTGAAAAAAATGTTTGACCAAGCCAGTCACCTCACCTAAATCCCTGCTATGGGATGAAGTTGACAGGTCATCTGAGGTTGAAGATTTATGGAATAATTTACCGACGTATTTGATTACTATACCTGCAAAAACACGAAAAAATCTTATCTTCAGAATGCCAAGTGTTTGTGCAGGTGTTCTGAAGGCAAAGGCTGGATACTCTGTGGAGGCTAAAATCAAAACCATATTGTATTATACTTCATGGAAGAGAGAGAATTTTGTTGGTCTGTTTAGTTTGTACCATGTGTTTGCACACTAAAATAAAGTTCATAGTTTTTATCACGGGTAATCGAAAACTTTTGATAGTTAGGGGCCGGCCGATGTGGCCGAGCGGTTCTAGGCGCTACAGTCTGGAACCGCGCGACTGCTACGGTCGCAGGTTCGAATCTTGCCTCGGGCATGGATGTGTGTGATGTCCTTAGATTAGTTAGGTTTAAGTAGTTCTAAGTTCTAGGGAACTGATGACCTTAGCATTTAAGTCCCATAGTGCTCAGAGCAATTTGAACCATTTTTGATTTGACAGGTAGGGTATATGTAATTTACTCAGGTGAACGGCGATGCTGTCCTCGTCCGACATTTCGGATTAAGGTTTCAGTGGTTCCTATAAATTACAGAAGGCAAATGCTGGGATGGTTCTTTTGGAAATGACAATTAAAGCTTGTTCCCTGTCTCTGACGACCTTGTCGTCGACTGAACGTTAAAATTGGTGTCCTTTTTTGTTCGTATGAAATTCAATGGGGAATCATTTTTAGTCTCCAATGGGCAATACAACATTTTTACCGCCTGCAGAAAGAGACTACAATGAGTGGTTACTTGTTCATCGTAGGCCACATTTTAATTATTGTTGCTAAAGTTGTGACTCATCATGGGAATCTCAGACACTACATTTGTGTGATTCCAATGCAGACCGCTGAAGTCACAGTATGTGAGTAACCGCTACTTTTAAGACGATGGAACTGACGTTCTAAGTCGGCAAAAAGTTACATTCATTGATTGGTTTAGAGTTGAGAGTTTGTATTTCGTTGTTTGTCTTAAAGGCACTAGCCAGCAAGCGTATTTGCGCCTGTACAGTAGTACTTGAGTTCAATAAAAAATTAACTGCATAAAAATAACTAAGAAAATTTTCATGTTTGTAAAATACTAGCAAAACAACTTGAAGTGATATGTGGGCAAATGATGTACGCAAATATTTATGAAGAACTTGAAAAATGATTTTAATGCTTATCGGTTGTAGCTGTCTAGAGGTGTATACCACATGCTCATCCGCAACCACCCTACGAAGAAGTGGGAAAAGATTCAGCAGTTTAACAGGCAGCTCATACTTCTTACGTCAGCAATTAATAATCACCACTCAAAACCATGGGCTGCCCTCTCTCCTTGTTTAGCCCCAGAGACGGCTCATTGCGCTAGTTAATATAAACTTATTATCATTTCGTTTAGGTTTCTGTAGCGTGAAATATAATTTCTTTCGTTTTGGAAGCGGCCGAGAGTTATAATTAAAAAGTAAATACTGGGCAAGCAGCCAAACAAAGCAAGATCGGATATTCGGGCCTCACTTATTAAACATTTGAACAGGTAGCAGCTAGTGACAGTCTGGCCTCGGCCATTATCTTAATTTCACGATTTCTCTTTTAAGTGATAAAATACATTATGCCTCATTGTTTCTACAAAAGCGTGCGACATCCGCGCCGAGTGACGAATAATGGTAAGTTGAAAGCGACAGATCAGAAATTATCAGTGATTCCTGAAAACAATGTTACAGATTGCAAATAGCAGGTATGTTCTATGCTTACCTTGGTCTACTTTCCACGTACTGTTCTCCGTAATTCTAGATATAAATGTTGAATGAACCCGGGATTTTAAAATATTGTGTTTGATTCCTCATGTTTTCATGTTGTGGCTACTTGATGGACAATAGAATATTTAGATGCTTTGGGTTCAGTCGCAAATTATAGAAACAGCTTCAAAGTGAACATATAGAAACAACTTAAAAGTTAACATAAATCCATCTAATTTTAATTATCTGTGATTATACTGTTAATATTACATTAATTGTAATCAAAGAAATAATCAGAATTTTTGCGCCTTTGCGGAGAATAGTTCTTATAAATTTAATGACGTCACCGAACAAGTACATAGCAACAATAATACAAAATTTCTCTGCACGTCAAATAGTTCACCCTTTCACAAGATTTCTTAATGTAATTCGGTGCAAATAGACCATATTATTACGGACGTAGTTGCTTGTAGCCACAGTACACGTTCCAAAAGGAGCAGAAAAGTAAGTGCTTCAATTACGGTTGTGTTGGTAGATTTATTCTGCTCGAACGATTACAATTTCTGGGCCCCCTCCTCTGCGTACTTTTGAATGTGAAACGGATGTTCCCTCTCGACGCGGAGAAACACGGGAGTATGTAATTTAAAATGTGGCTAAATAAGTTCAGAACTATAGTTGTCGAAAATACGGTTATCATTTGTTTAAGGTATCCCACCTGACTGTGTTCAAATTCAAGTATTGTAGCGTATTAGTTCGTAGCTTGTCTGTTTAGTTCTTCCACTGCAATTAATGGTTACGTACAATATATCTCGTCATGATCACGTTTTGCCCTGAGTAAAGGACAGTTAGGAAGGATTTGCCACTAGGTTTGTTAGGATTTATTTGTTTCATACAATCAAAACTGTACATATAGGACAGTTCCAGTCGTTTATGAAATACGGCATCATATTAGGGAAAAATCAGTCTTAAATATAGTCTTTGTGGAACAGAAGGGGATCGTCAAAATTATGAGTCCAGCCTGTATGCTCTACCAGGCGTTTAATCAAACAGCTACGGATGCTCACATGTATGGCAGTACATTTTTTTCGTTTATGCGCTTTTTCAGCCATGATCATGCTAAAAGAATTAAACATGATCTACACAAAAACAAAAAAATTATCTCTATGGTAAAGAAGGGCGTATATTATTCAAGCCTAGAGGTATAAACTTCCAGTTCATGTCAAATCGGTCACTGGGAATATGACTTTAAAAAACTGCTCTTTCCATTCTATTTTTTTTACTTTTTTTAACAATTTTTATGACAGTATTTTTTTGACAGTTTGCAATACTTTGCCAGCTGTGATGAACTTATGCATTGCTGTATGAATTTGCTACACAGCACTAATATCTCACTTTTAACATTGCAATCGTCTGACTTCTCGTCTGAGCAATTGAACCTCACTTTTCACTTAATTGTTTGAATACCATTTATCTATTGTTGAACTGTGATTTATCTGACACTTTCTACATCATAGCGATACGCTCTCATCAAGGATATTTGGTATTCACAAATAAATAAATAACTGTGTATTTAAACCTGTTAGCTATGAGGCACTGTTCCTTGTAGATCAGCTATCTTCCCGTTCCATGGTTGATGGAACATGTCTGCCTACAAAAGCTTTCTCTTCACACACTGCTTCCAGACAATATGTAGGAGGATGCAGAATTTTATAACAGTGTTACTGAACGACTATTCTCTGGACATCGCTGGTAATGTTTCATTATGTGCGTGACAGCTCGTTCATGAAAGTTGCGACATTGATACGCGACAAGTTAAAACAGTGTGCCGACTGGGAGTAGCCACTGACCGTGACAGGTTACTTTGAATTTTATTCTTTGCAGATGACACATGTTATAGTGAAAGACATGGGGTGTAATATAAACTGTGTAGCTAATTCAGTAGTCGGTAACATCAGCAAGTGGCTTTCTGAGCCAGTGTTGCCAACTCTCCAAAACCAAATAAGCTAAATGTGACTACGAAAAAAAAAAGCCAGAAAAAAGTATTATTGCGCAGCTTTATTTTGGCAATAATTATACTGTGTAAGATATCTAAGACGTATATCAAAATCCAGGAAGGTAGATATTGTTAGATAACTCCAACTATATGAAGAACAATTTGACCATATTTTGTACACAGACAAGCCAACACGTAATCAACGCTGTTACTATTCGGATGGAATTTGTTTTTACTTTGGAATCAAGTTCTCGAACAATAATTTACTCATATCAGGTACGTAATTCCGTTTAAAACGACTTCACGAAATAACTGCTCCACAGGATTTTGCATCATTTCTTAACGCGTGCACGATCTTTGATTTTAATGGTTTTAACAGCCGGAGGGAAAAGATAAAAATAAAAATTTAGAGGCGAGCCTTGAGCATCTCATTAGAGAAATGATTTCTGGGTGCACCATTACTTCGAATGCAATATAACAAATTGAAAATTTTGTTTCTGTGGCACGAGTATAAAATATTAGCCCATTTTTCAAATCTAGATATTTTGACCAAAAAGGTATTTATATAAACATCTTCATGACAGTTTCTTTTGTATAATTTTCCTCACAATAAAAAATATGCATAATGTTCCTGCTAGCTACTTACAAGATAAATTTCACATACCTCCACCGTAATACTCGTATTACTGAATAAAAGTTCGCTGTTCCCCTCATCAGTTCTGTTGTTGGCACATTGTTTATTGCAACTGTCAAGTGTATGACTTGTGACTCATCCTGCATGAATCAAAATTTACTTTGCTTAGAACAATTTCTTTCATTATTATGAAATTGCGATACTATGCTATGCAGCAACAGCGTTTCTAGTACGGATCCGAGCTCTTTGTTTTTCGTCTTGTGTACGTGTATTCTGACGAGCTCAGAACACGCCTCCAATAAAGATTTAGTTTGCTTTGTTGTGCTGTTTAATTCAATCTAGTAATACGTTTTCATGGAATATTGAAACTATTTTTAAAATTTTAGTTCAATGCGAGTAATTTTCCTGTAATCAACGTGGATTTTAACGCTTTCCTGTTGTCAAGGGGAAAATAAAGCTAGAACAGAAGCCAAATGAAGGTGAAAAATCCATACTTCAGGACCACAGCTAAATCACTCATTTGCCCGCTAAATGACATTAAAAAGAAGCCAGAGGGGGTTCTGAAATGAGCGCAAAATATGCAGTGTCTGAGACGGGATTCACGTAAAGGTGAAATTTCATTGTCCCAAGGTGGTCAAACAGTCAGCCAAGTCGATCAGCTTAATTCCTTAGAACAGAGAGCACATGGAAAACCTTGGAAATGTCACGTTCAAGATCTCGTGGAGAAACTAAATACTGTTGTCTTCTCTACTGGAATAATCTCCACTGTCTCCGACAATGCAAAGGGAAGGATTATTTATTTTGCTGGCTTTCAATCTCTTATCTCATGTGGTGTTATTTTGGGGCAACTCTGTGCCGTTATTAAGAATATTCTTATCCCAGAAACGACTGTCAGACTGCGGTGTCAGTTCGTGATCCTTGTGTAGGCAAGGTCTGTCCAACCTGATCCGGCCCAAAGCAAGTATCAAAGCGGCCTCCCAAAAGATTCCGTTTACGTAATGTCATGATAAATTGAATATTTTCAATTTGAAACTCCAGCAACACGGTATTATTCTTTTCTCTCATTGCCCCCCCCCCCCCCCCAATACCTTTTTTTTCTTGGCGGTTATTGTTAGTGCTAAGTATATTACGTGCGGCACAAAAATACTCGTCGTCTTCCAATGTAGCCCTGGTAAGTTAGGAGGTTGGACATACCTGGTAGGCTGTCGATTAGGTGTCTCGGAAATCTAACTTTGCCATCTCTGTACGTATATTGCATCATGGGGTTTTTGTTGACAGTGTTGAGTCACTGTGAAGAAACTGCTATAATCCATCCAGTGAACACTAGACGGAAAAACAATGTGTTCTTCGACAGCACTTCCTTAAGGTTCGAGCAGTAAGATGTGAACTATTCAGCAGGTTTCATTTTTAATGGGATTCAAGAACTGAAAAAAAAAAACAAAAAACAAACGAAGGATGAACCCGAAGTGTTCTAATACCGGAAGAAAGATTTCCTTGTGGGTCAATCATTCTATTTTGTACAGGGGTTTCCGCAGTAACAGAGAACATTTCTCTGTAATGCGTTATTTATTCGTATGCTCTCTCACAATTTTTTCGTGGTTTATTAATTCTTTTCTTTGTAAATTCTCTAACCAACATTCTACAAACTTATTTTCTAGCTCGTTCCACGAGCATGATATATGAAACAAGAATAAATGAATCAGGATTCTTGAGTTTGCAGACAATGCGCTACAAATAACATTCTCCACTATGCTATTGATCTGCTGAAGGCAGGAATCCATGTTCGAATATCATTCAGGTATTGCGTTTGAATTTATAGCGTATCAATAACGCAGAAAATACTCCCCTTATCAGTAATCTCAGTTAGCAATTAGCAGTTAATAGCGTATGGTGTGTGTGAAAGTGCGCTGTGTACGTGTGTTTCGGGTGGGGGAGGGGATCTGCGATATCTCAGAACAATTATTTTACTGCAGGAAAATCTGAAAAAACTGGAGAAAAGGAAGTACCGTAGCAGTTGGTGTCACTGATGTATGTCACTGACCGAAATGTAATTGAAGAGTCTATTGCACATTTTCGTCGTGCGCAGTATCTTATACATAATTTGAAAATAAAGAAAAAAGAAGAAAGCATTCCCTTTTCATGCGCTGCGAATGTGGTTGCGGCATCTGCTCTAATGACAAATTTGTTTTGTACAAAATCAGACGCTAGCTTGTTTCCATTCCTGAGGATCAAATCATTTACAAAGGTAAACCGCCGCGATCACAAACGTAAACCGCGAACGAGTAAAGGTTAGAGAGTACTGCTCTAGTTTTGTATAGGAAGAAAACTTTATTTAAATATTTCAAAAATGATTCAAATGGCTCGGAGCACTATGGGATTAAACATCTGTGGTCGTCAGTCCCCTAGAACTTAGAACTACTTAAACCTAACTAACCTAAGGACATCACACACATCCATGCCCGAGGCAGGATTCGAACCTGCGACCGTAGCAGTCGCGCAGTTCCGGACATTTAAATACTTAGGGCTGTTCGTATGGCTGCGTGCAGTCAGTTGCATTCGCGAGTGAAACGTCATGAAGCACTAGATAGTTCAAAAATAGTCAGTTAAGGTTGTAAAAACACTCCGTCTTCAGGCCACAAGTGGCCCATCGGGACCATCCGACCGCCGATCATTCAGCTGAGGATGCGGATAGGAGGAGCGTGTGGTCAGCACACCGCTCTCCCGGTCATTGTGATGGTTTTCTTTGGCCGGAGCTGCTCCTATTCGGACGAGTAGCTCCTCAATTGGCATCACGAGCCTGAGTGCAGCCGAAAAATAGCAACAGCGCATGGCGGCCCGGATGGTCACCCAGCCAAGTGCCGGCCACGCCCGACAGCTCTTAAATTCGGTGATCTGATGGGATCCGGTGCATCCACTGCGGCGAGGCCGTTGCCGGTTAAGTTTGTAAGCTGATCATTTGTTCCTTAATAATTTTGAGCAGTAAATGACAGAGCAAAGCTGCTGGCAAAGACGGTTTGCGTGTCATTTCCACTATCCATCATCACTAATTAGTTAGTACATTTTGTCATAAATTGTTGGCTTAGTAACTAATGTATGTGATGAAGTATCAGAATTATACTTTACAGCAGCACCATATGCCCATAGAAATACCAAAGTTACGCCCGCATTCACCACCATCCGTAAACTATCTTAACTGCAATTGTTTTCTATGTAAATTTTACAATTTTGTGTTGAATAAAAATGAAGAGCGGCTCGGCGATAGTGAAACAAAATCCCTAATTACGGGCGCATTTATGGGCACCGTTGGCAAGCACGTAGAAACCAACTGTCCATTGAGATTTGATACAAAAAATACGTGGATAAGAGTTAAGCACAGCGAGAGCTAACAAAGGCTCTGGGGATTTCGCGCTCATCAAAGTTTTATTCGCTCTAGAATAACAACAAAATAACTCGAGGTAGGAATTTCTTTACGGTAAGCAGCAATTTGTTTAATACACAATAATGTACTTCCAGTGGATTTACGTTCAAAAATGGTTCAAATGGCTCTGAGCACTATGGGACTTAACATCGGAGGTCATCAGTCCCCTAGAACCTAGAACTACTTAAACCTAACTAACCTAAGGACATCACACGCATCCATGCCCGAGGCAGGATTCGAACCTGCGACCGGTGCGGTCGCGCGGCTCCAGACTGAAGCGCCTAGAACCGCTTTTTTTTTTTTTTTTTAAATCTCAGTTTGTTCTTTACATCTGCTCGGGGCGGACGTCGCAAGACATCCGTTTAAGTTCGCTGTTGATCGATTAACTCAGTTTTTTTTATTACAGAGGAGAGTGGCCGGCTGGATTTACGTCACCAGATGCTTGAGCACTGCAGTAGATGTCCAGTGGCACAGCAGACGTTTGTTTACATTTGAAAGAGGTACATGAGGTCTCCTATCTCTCGTGTTCCTATATTCTGCTCAGAAAAAGCCTCTACTTCGGCCTGCGGCTTTAAACATAAGCCATTGTGACACTGATGAGGAGAATAACCTGTAACTCACGAGGTATGGTCTCTCAGACCGCACGAAAATTTTCGAACTTGTTCCCCACGGTCAGTTCTGCTGAAATACCCGCCTACCATCCTAAAATCGTCAATTCAATAATTTTTTGTTGTGAGCTACATTATCGTCTTCTATGTTTGTTGCTACATTATCGTCTTCTATGTTTGTTGTTGAGACATGTTGTTGGGTATGCTGCGATCTCCTAGACCGCGCCTCGTGACCTATGTCCCTATTTTCTTCAGTATGGTACAAAATTTGCTCGCAGGAACGTGTCTGTTTTAACGATGAATTTGTTTGTCAGTAGATGGAGGAAGATGTCATAAATATACTGTAGATCTAGAAAGAGACGGAAAAGAGACGATTTTACAGTAGCCAGTGATCACAGTTCTGCTAGCGGAGGGACATTGAGAGGAAGAACTTCAGGACAATTGTGATGGAGTCCTCCGTTTCTCCAATAAAAAATCATATGTGTTCACTGCGGTTGTAAAGAAAACTCTGATCACAGCAATGACTGTCACTTCTGCAACTTCCTTTTTGTAACTGAGGGCAATTGTAAATGCTAAGTATGGACCCAAGGATTTAGTTTTATGTGAAAATTTACTTGTTATAGAGATACTATAATTTTTTAGAATGTAAAATTCAGTTTCCTAACAGTTCTTTAACGCGAACTATTAAAAATAGCCGCACAAAATGTGTGAAAAAAAGTAAATTCCTGTAGGCCTCATTTATCGAAGTAGTATCAACAACAGAGTTCTGAAACAACACTTTAGTAATTCTCAAACTAAATGTAATTTATTTAAATTAAATTAAAAATTATTTAAATTAAAAATTCCAAATGATTTTCGCCTTAAATCTCTGCCAAAATATAGGGTTCCCAGGGACGTCACCTCGTAGCATACTTTATAGAAAAGTTACCTCCTGAATTACGGGATGTACTTGTCCATCGCCGGCCGGTGTGGCGGAGCGGTTCTAGGCGCTTCAGTCTGGAACCGCGCGACCGCTACGGTCGCAGGTTCGAACTCTGCCTCGGGCATGGATGTGTGTGATGTCCTTCGGTTAGTTAGGTTTAAGTAGTTCTAAGTTCTAGGGGATTGATGACCTCAGATGTTAAGTCCCATAGTGCTCAGAGCCAACTTGTCCATATGCACAATGAGAAACTCCCATAACATCAATAACCAACTACAGGAGGTTCTTTATTTAAACAGCAATCATACCAACCGAAAGTTGGGAGCGCCAAATTAATGCCTGGTGGGAAGGGAGAGGTAAGTAAATCATATCATCTCATCCACATTTCTAGCTTGCTTCCTCCAACGTCACGTGGCGCTCCACTCCTCAGTTGGCAGCAATAGGAAGCCCTCGGTCAAATAGCATATTTGCTTCAGCTTCCGCTCGCCGACCATTGAGCTGCTACAATACCTTAGGCCGGTGTTAATCATATTTCTTTGTCAAAGTTGATACGTCAAATATTTATGTCAAACAAATTTGAAGTTGTAATAGGGAACTTTGTCAAATCTCGCTTGTCGTCAAATAAATATGATGAAATCTACGGCGGGAAATGTGACCGCTTGGAGCGCTGGAGTCGCTACAGCTGTTTGATGTCTCTGTACTTCTAATTGTATTTGTATACATGGCTTCTAAGTTGGTATTTTCCTTTGACTCTCTTTTTTTCAATAAACTTATAAACTTGCTTCGACTAGGATGAGAGACGGGATGAGCAGTGGGCAGAGTGCATGTTATTAATTTGTGTTGATAGATAGGTGGAATATGCTGCAGGCCACATATGTCCACAATCACAGCTACAGCCATCCACGTCTACATCTGGAAACATCCAAGCAGCTTTTCAGCAAACCGAATAGAGGATGTGTTCACACTCTAAAATAGAAAATTCTTTCTTAGATTTCCATTTTACTTTGTCTATTTTTGAACCCTGGATGCCTCAAGTTAAAATCGCTTCATCTGTTTCGTACTTCTTATTAATTTTGTTGTTGTTGGAACACTAATTCCATTAATGAAATTACTAAAAAATAAAAATAGTTCTTATTGCCCATATAGCCTACTAAACATTTGTTTGCTTTTACATATTCCCCCTTCACAGGTTTATAAATCGCCTATCATGTTTCTGGAATTACTTTGGTTAATGTGCAATGTGATATTCGAGTGCTATGTTTTAGAGCAGCTCTCTCTTGTATCAAGAAATACCAGTCTCACAGTTTGTCTGTCTTCTGCAGGTGCAGCATTTCTCAAATGAGTATTCTGTTTTGTAATATGAGAAGCCACTTGACTGAGAAACTACTGAAATACACTCTCATCCATTCGCAAGTAATTTATATGTAAGACTTGATATCCTCCACTTGCAGCTCTTGTAATAAATTTTGCTGAATGCTTTTACTATATCGACGTAATACCTATGGATTCATCCAAGTACGTTTCCTTTTTTCCGCCGCTTTTCTTCCAAATACACACACAATACAATTGTGGTACTAACATCTGCAGCGCATAATAACAAGTTGTTATCCGCTATCTTGAAATTTGACGAAAAATATGACACAATGTGATACATCTTTTTAGCGCCACGTCAAAGATCTTTTTTCTTTGTCAAAGAAATATGATAGTGTAATACCCGCCATAGCGAAGCAGTAGTAAGCACTCCATTGTTGAACGTGAGCCAGCTATGTAGGCTGGGGTACACCAAAACAGGTATCACATACAGTGTTGCCACATAAATGTCTACTCGGCAGCCCGAGGGTTCGCGGCAACGGCGCATTCATATTCATAGCCGTGCACTGCACACTGTTAAGCGCGATTTCCAGTAAGCACACGACCAGTCATAAATACAACTCTTTATAAAATCCGCACCACACTGTATGGTCACAGTGGTTGTAGTTTCTTACAACCACAAACGAGACCTTCAAAACAAATCCACGCTTTCTGTTACGTGTTTATCCTGGGCAGAGAAAAAGTTGCTCTGGAAATGTCATAAGAACTTTTTCTGGGTGATTGAAAAATTCTGTAACTTGAGAATTCCGCTACCAATATACGTACGTATAACAAAATTTCATTAACATCGGACAAAGATATTTCAAGCTATATAGTTTTGAAGTGAGCCGTTCGTAACAAAGACGTCGAAAATCGGACACTCCTTACTACAAGCTAAAATAAAACAATATATATTGAACTTTGAAACCAAATTGCTCCATACAGCGCAACGCAGAGTAAGCAAGAAAAATATTGGGTACCTCATTTTGCGATAGGCTTATATTGGTTTGCTTGTAATTAAAGCTTAAACTCGAGTCTCCATAATAAAAAATGCGATAGCAGTTTTTTCTTTACGAAATGACACTAGGAACGACACTGTGACAACAGCGTGCATTTACAGTCGCAAGCCGAGGGAAAGACTTCTTCTCGAAGACAGGAGATAGGAACACGGGGGTAGGAGAATTCGCATACCTCTCTCGCTTAATTTTTAAATCGTCTTTCTTTCGTGTTTTCTTCCGGTTAGTTTTTGCGCCCCCTCGATGCCATCGGCCTTGGCAATTGAATTTTTAGGTGCTGGTAGAACTTGCTGTGTAATGAGATTTGTTGACGTGAAGATGACACTGGTTGCATAGACTTCATACAGTTGAAATAGTTTTCACGTCAGAGGTATTCAACAGTTCTGGTGTCACTGGGTTCACAGGTCTGAAAATAGGAAAGCCGGACTCAGTGTTAAATTTGTTGGGAAATTTTTAAATACAGTCAACTGATCATTTATTAATACTCAATTACAGTCAGTCTTTTGCGAGATCAACCTTAAAGGTGCTTAAACTAAAAATACAATCTGTAAATAGTCTTATAATTCAGCGATTATAATATCAACTAAGTGGTCAGTCTTCTTAATGGCTCGGTCGGCCAACGAAGAAAAACGTACGATACCGACATAAAAATAGCTTTCGTTGGAATATCTAGTGTATATATCCCTATGATATATCTCCATATTCCTCGTTATATTTATTCCTTACGCTTATTACCCGTTCAGTTTACCTAACGTAACCTAACCTGATTGCCGATATACGTGGGCGCGCTGCGAACTGTTGAAGTGTGCTGCTATTGGTGATTTAGGATGATGCAAAAACGGTATACCTCCGCTCAATAAAAATGTAACTTAGTTCGTGAACTGTACTTGGTACACGTGCAACAGATAAAAGAAATATACGTTCTGTTAACACATTCTTGTACAGAAAAACAGTGGCGCAAAATTTTGCCGGCCGCGGTGGCCAAGCGGTTAAAGGCGCTACAGTCTGGAACCGGGTTCGAATCCTGCCTCGGGCATGGATGTGTGTGATGTCCTTAGGTTAGTTAGGTTTAAGTAGTTCTAAGTTCTAGGGGACTGATGACCTTAGAAGTTAAGTCCCATAGTGCTCAGAGCCATTTGAACCATTTGAAAAACAGTGGAAATGAACATTGATAATATAAAACTCTTGTTTAACGATTGAACATTGTAGCTGTGCGTGCGTTTAGGAGACAACGGCACACTCGCATTTAATATATTCTTCTACAGGAAAACATGGGAAAAGAAAAAAGGAAGCTGCTGTATTACGATCGAGTAACTGAAGCGAACGCGTAATACATTTGCTATTAGCACATTCTTTACAGAGAATCGTGCGAAATTAAAATAAAAATTATTGTTTTTGGAACTAATTATTTGAGTTGAGCGTGCAGCAAATAAAAATACATTCGCTGTCAATACATTATTCTACGGAAAACCATGAGAAATGAAAATGAAATTTTGTTGTACTACCTAATAACTAACAAACACAAGTCGCCACTGGGTTGGGGCTGGGGGGAGAAGGATCGACTGAAACCATATACATATAAAGAGGTGTAGGTTATGGTCCTAGGTATCACGTCCTGGAGCAATTCACCATAGTGGACCCTCGTTTGCAAGTAATGGACGAAAATGAAGTTTCAGGATTTCGCGCGAGAATGTATACCATTAACATACGTAGCCCATACTGGCACCTGAAGTAGTGCAGTGGACAGCACATATGCCTACTCCCCAAGAGGTTGTAGATTCATATCTTGTCAGGTGCTGTTACTTTTTTTTTAATTTTCAAAACTTTATCGAGATGACTTTAATCACAATGTCATGAAATCTTTTAGCGAGAAATACATTTTTGACCGCATTGCACAACCAATAGAAACAGATTACATATTCTACTTGTTTTTTAATCAATGCATCAGCATTGTCAAACGTTTAAATATTGTGATGGATAAATAACAATAATTAAAATCACATAAACGAGGATTCCAAATGATAAAAGAAAGACGGGAACTTAAAACGTGACCTTGTGAAAAAAGTTCATGCAATGTTTTCAACAACCTTTGATTCATATGTAAGGGGTGGACACTAAGCTATTATGCACAGAGTTCTGTCTCATCTGCTGACGCGGTAGAGCTATTGCTGTTGTCCGAAGCAGCCGTCTCTGTCGAGTCTGATTCTGCCTCATCCGGTGTATCCTGAGGACCACAAGACGAAACTTCTCTGTCACTGTCTGGCTGAAGCTGAATAATTACGCTCTCTGTAGCTTCGTCCATTAGTGTGTGTCTGTGCCAGTATTCGTCCATAATGCACCGGAGGGCCAAGGAAACTGGCACACCTGCCTAATATAGAATATAGTGTAGGGTCCCCGCGAGCACGCAGAAGTGCCGCAACACTACGTGGCATGGACTAGACTAATGTCTGAAGTAGTGCTGGAGGGAACTTACACCATGAATCCTGCAGAGCTATCCATAAATCCGTAAGAGCACAAGAGGGTGGAGATCTCTTCTAACAGCCGATTGCAAGGCATCCCAGATACGCCGAATAATGTTCATGTCTGTGGAGTTTGGTGGCCAGCGAAAGTGTTTAAACTCAGAAGAATGTTCCTGGAGCTACTCTGTAGCAATTTTGGACGTGTGGGGTGTCGCGTTGCCCTGCTGGAATTGCCCAAGTCCGTCGGAAGCACAATCGACATGAGTGGATGCAGGTGATCAGACAGAATGCTTACGTACTAATCACCTGTCAGAGTCGTTTCTAGACGTACCAGGGATCTCACATCACTCCAACAGCAAAAGCCCGTCATCATTACAGAACCTCCACCAGCTTGAACAGTTCCCTGCTGACATGCAGCGTCCATGAATTCATGGGGTTGTCTCGATACCCGTACACGTCCATCCGCTCGATACCATTTTAAACGAGACTCGTCCGACCAGACAACATGTTTCCCGTCATCAGTAGTCCTATGTCGGTGCTGACGGGCCCAGACTAGGCGTAAAGCGTTGTGTCGTGCAGTCATCAAGGGTACACGAGTGGGCCTTCGGCTCCGAAAGTCCATATCGATGATGTTTCGTTGAATGGTTCGCACATTGACACTTGTTGATGGTCCAGCATTGAAATCTGCAGCAATTTGTGGAAGGGCTGCACTTCTATCACGTTGAACGATTCTCTTCAGTCGTCGCTGGCCTCGTCCTTGCAGGCTGGCCCCGTCCTTGCAGGGTCTTTTTCCGGCCACAGCGATGTCGGAGATTTGATGTTTTACCGGATTCCTGATATTCACAGAACACTCGTGAAACGGTCGTACTGGAAAATCCCCACTTCATAGCTATCTGTAGATGCTGTGTCCTATCACTCGTGCGCCGACTATGACACGACGCTCAAACTCATTTAAATCTTGATAACCAGCAGCAGAAATCGATCATAGCTCCGCACTCTCAATGAACGCCATTTCTGCTCCCGAATGAACCACTATTACTCTTTGTCTAGAACTCCCATTATTCCGCACACCTGGTACGTCCCTATGCTGCCAACATTTACTGACAGTGTGGTGTGTATGCACCCATGTTTCATCAGTATGCACGACAATTTTCTTCGCACCTTTCTCGTGTTCTCCCAAACTTCTAAGTGTGCACGCAGTGCTACAATGTCCTCGCTCTCAACCAGAAATGTTCGTCTATTTTTACATTTTTTTAAAACGAAACCTTACATCTTCCAAAATTTTCCATAAAGTGGTTCATTTCCTCATGAAATTAACGTTTGTGTCCTTCTTCACCCACTTGTAAAACTTTCGAAGAGTGGGCAACTCGCCTTTAATATCGTAAGATTCCAAGAACTTTATTTTCAGTAAACACCTAACAAAATCGTCGACACACTTCGTTTTCTTCTTCTTCCTTGGTGTCAATTTTCTGACCATTCTGGCTTTCTTAATATCGTTCACAACATTACGCACTGTTCTTACACTCCTACTGTAGCTGCTGCTCTGTCCAGAGCGCTTTCTAACAGTGTTATCAAATTTTTCCGGTTTTCTTTTCGACAGAACTGAACTACGCTAATAATCAAGATTTATCCGTCTGAGGGTACTCTTCGATAACGTATATATGCGCGACCACTGTCTATTTCAGCAGACGCTGAGAATACACAGCAGTAATTACGCACTATGACAATAACGTGACTGTACAGTGTCGAGCCACGAGCGTCATTCGTGTACTATCGAGTATTGTCGGACGCCTTCGGCCCCGTCAGTATGTAAGTTCCGCGTTCTGCCGTCGGCAATTGTAAAATTAACAGGTAATACATCATTAGCTTGGAATGCGTCCTATTTGTACGTTCTCTAGTTCATCGCCAAAAACTCTGACAAAATCCGGACGTGTAAATATTTCACCAGATGCGACTATAAAAAGCCGGACATACCAGGCTAAGTCCGAACACCTGGCAACCCTAGATGTAAACCCCACGGTCATAAGACCATCGTACCTTCATGACAAATAAACAGGATTTATGAATGGCGGAAGTGTGCACCAGCCATTACCTAAGATGCTATAACGTTACAAGCAGCTGGTTTGATTTCAGCAGGACGGACTGAATCTGACAGGTCGGTGTAAATGTCTGTCGGGGCGGCAGCCAGCTGTCAGACGAACTGTGACAGACGAGCTGAGCGGAAGTAAAAGCAGCCAGCAAGCTGCGAGGCCCAGCGGTCATCGAGATTTTTCCAGGTAGAAAAAGATGTGTGGTCCGGCGACATGGTCGCGGGACGAGCTAATATGAAGGGACCTGTGACATGAAATTTCGTCACTAATATTGTTTTAACTAAAATATATGTAACTTGTTACAAGCATGCTAGAGAAATACCGGCAGTGGGACGAGCTCATTGAACATAAATCCATGTCTGAAGCTTCAATAGTTAAAAAGTTATTGATATTATTGCCATTGTTGCTTACAGTAAGTGACAACTGAATCTATAACGAAAGCCACACTCGTGATACATCAGACGAAACAGGAGAATGCCTGCAATAATGGGCAGATTATTTTTCTAATTAAACAAATATAAATGTTATAAACAATTTAGTTTATTTACGTAGATAGTGCCGTAACTATAAAATCCTCCACAGAGACACAAATGATCTTATCAGCATCAGTTTAGTTTCCTTCTTTAATATTCCAATAACTTCCGATGTGTATTCAATTGGAGTTGTGATTTATAAATTAGGCCAAGTTAGTATTTTGACTACAGTGCCGAATGTGACGATTTATGTGTTTTGTGATTTGTTAAAAATTGATGAAATAGCGTGTAAGTGAGTTTAAGAGATTGCAAAATGACTGGAAAGTCTTTCATAAATTTTATTACAAGTATTTATATGAAATTATTATGAAAATTACAAATGGTAGTCCGCACTGAATCGAGGAGTGGTCATGTAACCGAACGTTTAAATAAGCGTACGGGGGAGAGCCCGAGCTCTTTCGCCTCTCGTGTCGCGTCTGGAGCTGGTATGTATGCCGCGAATGTTATTTTCGTGGACCAGGAATTGTACGTTGTTATTTAGCGTATGCTGCTGGATATAAATGCACAAAGTAATACTAACATTTGCACTGTTGACAGATGCTGAACAGTTGTTCAAAGAGTTATTTGTATGTGGCCATCATTCATATACGCTGTGCTTCCCACCCCCCCCCCCCCAAAAAAAAAAGGTTTATATAAAAGTTAAAAATCAATCTGTTTCGAGCGATGTTATTATCCTTCGGAATCTCTACTAACAGACCCAACCTCAGTGCATCTTTTATTAAATTATTCGCTAATGTCTCACTGCTAATATAAGGCTTTTATAGTAAACATTATTATGTTGTGTTAATGGGCTAAAGAGTGACGATGTATGACCACCATCTATTGACGTTAGCGAGCCACGCACTCAGAGTTAATGGCCGTGCTTTGCCCGCTCTCTGGGAAAGTGGTGAAAACGTCGTAATGCGCAGCTAGCTTTTTTAGTTTTCAGATTGACCTTCATGTTCAATGCTGCTTACAGCAGACTCTAACTCCGATCTATGCCTTCTGTGGCGATTGCTCTTCTATCCTAGCGATTTAGGAAAACCTAGAGAGCCGGCCGGAGTGGCCGTGCGGTTCTAGGCGCTACAGTCTGGGACCGAGCGACCACTACGGTCGCAGGTTCAAATCCTGCCTCGGGCATGGATGTGTGAGATGTCCTTAGGTTAGTTAGGTTTAATTAGTTCTAAGTTCTAGGCGACTAATGACCTCAGAAGTTAAGTCGCATAGTGCTCAGAGCCATTTGAACCAAAACCTAAAGAATTAAGCTGATCGGTCAGGTATTAGAATCTACCTCTTTTCTGTTCAGTGAGGACTTTAGTTGTACGTGGAAACAATGGCCTCGATTTTTTGCGTTTTCATTATTTTCTGCTTAATTTTCCGTCAATATAAAAAATTTGGTATAGGGAAAGGCAGTAAATGGCGTGTTTGCACGATTAGACACAAAATCATACGGAATTCTTAGTTGAGAGAACCGTAGTACAGCCGCCGGTGCTAAGGTTTTTGTTCTTCGCGTTTTATGTTTTCAAATACCGTTACAAACAATGGAAAATCTAGGATTGAATAATGACAGTATTATGAAAAGGATTGACTGCTACTCACCATATACTGGAGAGGCTCAGTCGCAGACAGGCAGAACGAAAAGTCTGTTAAACAAGTAAGCTTTCGGCTAAAAGCCCTTCTTCTGAATTAGAAAACATACTTAACACATATTCATGTAAACGCAAACCACGCACACATTCAGAAGAAGGCCTTTTCACCGAAAGCTCTTTAGCCCAACAACACAACATAATAATGCTAATGCAAAAGCCTTATATTAGCAGTGAGATATTAGCGAATAACTTAAAAGACGTACTGAGGTCGGATTTTTGGTATTACTGCGACTCAGCAACTCCACTATATGGTGAGGAGCAATATATCCTTTTCATAATATTTCAAATACCGTTACAAGATGATATGTTAATAGCGTAACGATAAAGCCAATTTAAAAACGTGTTGTAAGCGATAAAACCAAGTATAAACGGATAAACTTGTTACAAACGTAACTCGAATATTTTCTCCTGACAGAAAAATATGACGGAACGTGCGTTAATTATGGTATTCTGTTGACGATCTACTTAAATAGCACATATTAGGAAACATTGTTTCTCTGGAAATTACAAGGAAATATCATCTCGGTGAAAACTTCATAGCATTTTTTCACGGAACTGAACTTCATAAAGAGAGTAAAGAACCACGTAGTAAAATTATTTTGTCTTGCAGTTTCTGTTTGAAAGAGGTGCGAGAATGAAAGAGCCACTATGCATGTTCCGCGGAACACAATGCCAAACTGGAATTTAACGATAACGTGGAGCATGAAAATCTAAATCGCAATTACCTGCTTTAGATGAAATTTGCATTTGTTTACTGTAGGGTGAATTAGAGCTGTAAAATATACAGCACGCAATCTTACTGTCAAATAATGGTGCCAGTCGACATTTAATTGTTTTACTTTCCTCTGTTTATTCAATAGGCAACATTTTGCTTTATTTTGCGTGGACTAAAATGATCAGATCAAATCTCAACTGAACTCAAATATAATATAGCAGTAGTGAGTTTCCGTCTGCAATCCATATTCTTCAGCCAGTCAACGAAATAGGCTGTGGAATGGATGAAATTTCTTCCTCGCCTGAGAACGAGAGCGTACGCTGTACCGGAACTAGATGGCGAAGTAGTTTTGAAACGTCACGACTACTAGCTTGAGTACACTTGCTACTAGACAATACCCATTACATGATCTAAATGTAACTTCCTGGCAGATTAAAAAAAAAAGCAAGCCAGATACGAGAAGGACTCACGCACGTAGGTTCAAATAGCTCTAAACACTATGGGACTTAACATCTGAGGTCATCAGTCCCCTAGCCTTAGAACTACTTAAACCTAACTAACCTATGGACATCACACACATCCATGCCCGAGGCAGGATTCGAACCTGCGACCGTAGCAGCAGGGCGGCTCCGGACTGAAGCACCTAGAACTGCTCGCCCACAGCGGCCGGCTCATGCACCTAGGGTTCCGCACAAATATAAGTAACTATATATACAGTTCATTTATTTCAGAACGATTTTTGCCTGTTATCGACATTGATACTGGTAAGATATCGGCCCCTGGGATTCCAAGACTTCGAGAATGCTGTAATTTCAAGTTTGACCATAACAAACGACAAAATAATCTTTTTTCGAGTGATATAATTACAAATTAACCATTTTTGGACTTTTTCCCTGGTTGTACATTGAAACCGTATTTCTTGCCAAATTCATGATTTTAGACCAAATGGAAGTACCCAATAGATTTTGATGAGTGAGTTTTAGAGAATCAAAATATGCAGTCTTTTGGTTGCATTGACTTAGAAGCTTACATTTATTAGGCCGTCAAGGGACTGTAAGACCTTGGTATAAGACATAAGTTTCGACTTGATACGGCTACCCATTCCTGAGAAAAGGAGTTTTTAACAATCGGATAGACAGATGGACGCCAAAGTGATGCTATAATGGATTCCGTTTTCGCCGAGTGAGGTCCGGAACCCTAAAATGATAAAAGCTACTTAGGTTTATATAAGCTGCGAAAAACGCAAGAGGGGTTCACTAAGTAGCTTTTATCATTACTGTTCTGAGAGGTGTCCATTATCTAATATACGTTTTATGAATAAACCTAGTAATTTTCAATCTTTTACCACATCCCATATTTAACGTTCACTTCCGTTGGTTTCGGCATCTCACTAACCTAGACCTCGGCCAACACTACAAACCAATCTGTTACGACCACCAAGCCTTCAGAGGAGGTACAATATCGCACCCTAGCCGACGAAGTGTGTGTTAATTGCATCTGTATACATACTTCGCAAAGCGCTGTCAGTGCCTGGAGGAAGGTACTTAACATTGTACCAAATGTTAGGCGGTTAGGGTTTCTTTGGTTTGGTTTGGTTGTTTGGGGAAGGAGACCAGACAGCGTGGTCATCGGTCTCATCAAATTAGAAGAGGATGGGGAAGGAAGTCGGCCGTGCCCTTTCAGAGGAACCATCCCGGGATTTGCCTGGAGTGATTTAGGGAAATCACGGAAAACCTAAATCAGGATGGCCGGACGCGGGATTGAACCGTCAGCCTCCCGAATGAGAGTCCAGTGTCTAACCATTGCGCCACCTCGCTCGGTAGGGTTTCTTTCCAGTACACTGTGTTTGGATTGCGGGAACTATGACAACTTAAATGACTCTGTGCGTGTTGTAATTAATCTACTTTAGCCTCCACGGCCCCTACGGGAGCGATACGTAGACGAGTGCAGAATATCTTTAGATTCCTCACTTAATAATGGTTATGTAAGAAGGTAGATGTATGGCTTTTGCGATATATTTGCCTCTGTCTTTAAGAGTGCCAATTCACGTTTTTCAACATTTCCGTGAGTCAAGCACACCCGTCCGCAACTATGTACGCACTTTTTTTGTATACAATAACCTATGTGATTCTCATTTGATGTGGACCTCACACACTAGAGCAATATTCTCAAAGGGGATGCACAATTTATTTGTAAGGAGTCTCCTGGGTAATCTGACTGCATTTTCCCAATAGATACCTGCCATTGATCCGCTGTCTGCCATCTCTCCTGTCTACACCTTAATGTGTGTGATCAATTCATGATCACACTTAAAATGAAAGAACGTAAGCCGTTAGGTATCGAAATAACGAGTAATCATCATTCGCAGTTGAATCGGCAGGATACAGTTCCATGTTCACAGACAATAGTTAACAGATACTATCCGGGAAGCATCTAACAGAAACATCGTGTACTGCAGTCAAAGTGAGTTCATATTTTTGTAACAACATAGCAGTCACTTCAGTGATATTTATTCGTGTAGCCGTTGATACCGCTAAACTTGCTACAATATTGAAGTGTACCCGGTTTTTGATCTCCGTCTTTTTCGAGGACACAACTAATTTAGTGCTACTATTCCTATCATGTCCGTATTTTAACTTGTTGATCGCTGAGGAAAAGTGGTCCAAAATGACACATAGGGGCAAAACGAGGTAGAGGTGTTTTTTCTTTAAAAAAAACATTTCGGAGCTGACAGGGTCATAGTCTTCCGTTTCCTTCATTGCTTGTGGTGGCTACGGGTTGCCCTTATACCGTTAAACTTTTCCTGCTTCCGTTTGGTGACGTGAGACGCGGGAAACCGTTTTCGCATTCAAGGAAACTAATATTTCCGTAGGGAAACTTTTTAAAATTATGCAGTGTTGACTATTTGTGTGTAAGATTACATCATCTGCCAAGGGCAGGTTTATATCTTTAGCGGTTTTTTGCTGGTTGATGATGAGACAGTCAGGATATTTCCTTTTATTGTATAGAGATACCTCAATATTTTCTATTAGATAATTCTAACTTGCAGTCTTTCATTTTCAATAGTACTGCGTACATAACAATAAGCCAAAGAGGCGGTAAGACAAAAAACTCCTATGAATGGTTGGAGGAATGTCAAATTAGATTACAATTTTAACAATGATGAGACTTTTCAGTGTAAGCATCACAATCAGCAACAGTGTTTAACATCTTTTTCATGCAGATATGAGTGACAAGAAAACAACATAATTCCAATTAGGATGACACCAAAAAGGATCGGATACCAGTTTTTTTAATGTTGGAAATACCAGTAATGGCACACACATAGCGTTACTTACATAAATATAAGACATTCGCGCCCTCTCATCGGCATGATGAAGAAGGTATCGGGATTTAATTGAATTCCTTATGTATATGCCACTCTAGAAACCTCAGTCTGGTCTAAAATGGCCTTTTTATATTTTTAATTGGTATAAATGAAAGACAAGTACCTTTATAGCATGACATTTTGGGCCCTTTTCCCCTACAATGTGAAGCTAATCTCGACACAAGATCGGTTTCAACATCGGAGTGCTATGTTGGGGTGATTATGTTTTACCTTCCGCTATGTTTCCCTAGAGCAGTGTCATTTTCCAATATGATAATGCGCCATGTCACAAGGCCAGGAGTATGATGGAATATTTTGAGCAACAGTGGCGAGTTCCCATTCATGTGCTGCCTCCCCCCTCCACCTCCCCCCCCCCCTCCGCCACACAAAAATCGCCAGTTCTGAAACGGATCGAACACATCTGGGATGTGATTGTCGTCTGGTAATGGATTAATATGAAACATGGAAAATGCTCAGTTGCTAGTCTTACACTGCAGGGGTAAAGTAGGGGATGAAAGGATTTTCGAAAACATTTCGCCATTAAGGAAACTTCGAAGCTAAAACTACGAAAATTGGTATTTTGTTTCTTGGTCAGAAATAAAAAAAAGGGCTTCAGCATTTTTGGAACTCAACCACCGTGGTGTACGAATCCTCGTACTTCTAAAGAAGTATATTTAAGGGGATCAAAGTTTCTATGGAAATATCATCACAAGAACTCAAAAGGCAGGATTAACAAAGACCTCTGACTCCAGTTACCAGAACAGCTTTTTGGTCAGAAGTACATTCGGAAAAGACCATGCTGTTATAACCTTAATTAGCGATAAAACTGTAGCAGACGTTGCAGTCTGTGAACAACATAATAATTCAATTAAATAAAAACAAAAATATCAGTGCAAACCACACAGTCTACGCGAGCGACGAAGCGGCCGCTAAGTTAGTAGAATATACCTATGTCAAGAGCAGTCGTAATCTATAGTTTCCTTCTTGTCGTTACAAAGCAAGCAGCATATGAATTTCGCGCCCGTTGGAAGTAGCAACATACAGTCCCTGTGTGTGTATGTTTCTATCGGATCCGTAATCCATTATATAGCCCTTCAGTTTTCGAAAACGAATGTCAGTTTAATCGTAATACTGTCGTACCAGGACGTGAGAATACGTCTCACACTGCTATCGTCTTCGACAGTGACGTCACCTGAAAACGCAAGAGCGCTACCGAACGCGTTGGACCACCTTCCTACGTAGTAATGTTGGGCTTCGCCAACTTAATAACCTAGGGAAGCTTTCAGATAGTTCAAGCCAGTAACTATAGGAGAAAGTCGCCTGACTTCGTGGCGCTCCGGAGTGTTCACGCTCGTTGCCAGTCTTAGCTACGTATGGCTGACTTCACACGAGGCCACCGAGAAGCGCTTTTCTGCAGTGCAGTGAACCTCCACGCAATGCCGCGTTCTATCGGAAAGATAAATGGCTCATTTGTTGTCGCGCTGCGTCGCTGTGATCTACCGCGCTGCAGTGTTTCGGTGAAGAGGGTATGTCTCTATTATTTCTCTTATTAAATACGAAAATAAAGAATAGGAAATTTAAAAGAAAGTCTTGAATGCCACCATTTCTCGAAGGAAGAATATACAAAGGTTTCTTAAAAGTGCAGCCATTTTATCAACTATAAAATAGTAACCCTAGTTTTAAAATTCATAAATACCTTCCAGATACAATTCAGATCAGTTTGTTTTCTTTGGTCAAATCGACCGACGTTCTCGCACACGAAGCATGGAGCTTTAGAAACTGATAAGTTTAGTTCAAGAAAGAGTGGGTTTGTGGCAGCTTGAGGATGATAATATCATAATCGGGTTATAGTTCGGAACCTATGGACTGAAATCGCATGCTTATTCGAAACCTCAAATCGGCAATAATCTTTATCAGAAATTTTAGACATAGATTATAACCTCAAAAAATAATTTGTTCAAGTGAAAATGGTGGCGTGTCTTATATGCTTATAGCTACTGTACTGGACCTTTTTGTGGTAGGTTGCCATTAGTTGTCTACAAATTATTATTACTGCTTACTGGCGTTTTATGTCTGTGGGGTAGTGATTCTGTTAATATGAAATGGTTTACAAATGTGGTGTACTTTTAAGTGCTTTAGGTTTTCAGAATATCTTATGCCATGTTCTTCACGAGACAGGAAAGCTCATTCACATACACTCGGCGTCTCTTTAATAGCGCCACCTTTATGCTTGTCTTTCTCTAGTGTGCTAAAGGAAAGACATTGAAGGTTCAAAATGGTTCAAATGGCTCTGAGCGCTATGGGACTTAACATCTGAGGTCATCAGTCCTCTAGAACTTAGAACTACTTAAACCTAACTAATCTAAGTACATCACACACATCCACGCCCGAGGCAGTAGCCGTTCTACCTTCGCCAAACACCTGATAAAACGTGGTTATGAACCATCCAACATGGAATGTGACATGACAGTTACAATAGTGAATAAAACAAACGACAGACAAACCAGATAAGTACCAAGGAGCAGCTATATACCAGCTAGAGTGCCAAGAATGTAACACAGTACATCTGGGGATAACAAGCAGGAACTTCAAAACTAGGTATAAAGAACATATAAGAAGTTGGAAATATGAAAGTAGCCGTTCTACCTTCGCCAAACACCTGATAAAACGTGGTCATAAACTATCCAACATGGAATGTGACATGACAGTTACAAGAGTGAATAATCACAACACAAAGCTTCTGACTTTGCAAGAAAACTTTCGCATACAAAGAGCCATTGCAATGGAAAAGAAAGTACTCAACAACCAAATCCATATAAGCAATAACTTTCTGATCATGTTAGCCACCAAAACAACAACAAACAAACAACAATAAACCGTAGCGGTCGCGCGGTTCCAGACTGAAGCGCCTAGAACCGCTCGGCCACACTTGCCGACCATTGAAGGTTAATTGACGTACGTCTGCACAACTTTAAATAAGTACAGCGAATCAGAGTGTGTATAACTTTCTTTTCAAGGTCACCATGAATTATTTTGAGTAAATAACAGAACTTCCTCCCGTCATCTCATATTTTCGTATAACGTATCTGGTTTTTCCAATAACCGAAAGCAGACTGTATAGTACTTGCAACGATCTTCACGGGACAGGAAAGCTCATGCACATGCATTCGGCGTCTCTTTAATAGCAGAAGCCACTATGTAGCACACGTAACCAAACACAGAGGCGTCGTGGTATCCATAGTGAAGTTCGGTGGCAGGAGAAACAAGACTTTTGGTCAGGTGAATACAGGGTTATAAATACAAAATCAAATAGGGGTAATGCAGGAGTAGGTTTAATAATGAATAAAAAATAGGAGTGCGGGTAAGCTACTACAAACAGCATAGTGAACGCATTATTGTGGCCAAGATAGACGCGAAGCCCTTGCCTACTACGGTAGTTCAAGTTTATATGCCAACTGGCTCTGCAGATGATGAAGAAATTGATGAAATGTATGATGAAATAAAAGAAATTATTCAGGTAGTGAAGGGAGACGAAAATTTAATAGTCATGGGTGACTGGAATTCGAGAGTAGGAAAAGGGAGAGAAGGAAACATAGTGGGTGAATATGAATTGGGGGAGAGAAATGAAAGAGGAAACCGTCTGGTAGAATTTTGCACAGAGCATAACTTAATCATAGCTAACACTTGGTTCAAGAATCATAAAAGAAGGTTCTATACATGGAAGAATCTTGGAGATACTAGAAGGTATCAGATAGATTATATAATGGTAAGACAGAGGGTCAGGAACCAGTTTTTAAATTATAAGACATTTCCAGGGGCAGATGTGAACTCTGACCACAATCTATTGGTTATGAACTGTAGATTAAAACTGAAGAAACTGCAAAAAGGTGGGAATTTAAGGAGATGGGACCTGGATAAACTGACTAAACCAGAGGTTGTACAGGGTTTCAGGGAGAACATAAGGGAACAATTGACAGGAATGGGGGAAAGAAATACAGTAGAAGACGAATGGGTAGCTTTGAGGGATGAAGTAGTGAAGGCAGCAGAAGATCAAGTAGGTAAAAAGATATCCTTGGGTAACAGAAGAAATATTGAATTTAATTGACGAAAGAAGAAAATATAAAAACGCAGTAAATGAAGCAGGCAAAAAGGAATACTAACGTCTCAAAAGTGAGATCGATAGGAAGTGCAAAATGGCTAAGTAGGGATGGCTAGAGGACAAATGTAAGGATGTAGAGGCTTATCTCACTAGGGGTAAGATAGATACTGCCTACAGGAAAATTAAAGAAACCTTTGGAGAAAAGAGAACCACTTGTATGAATATCAAGAGCTCAGATGGAAACCCAGTTTTCAGCAAAGAAGGGAAAGCAGAAAGGTGGAAGGAGTATATAGAGGGTCTATACAAGGGCGATGTACTTGAGGACAATATTATGGAAACGGAAGAGGATGTAGATGAAGATGAAATGGGAGATATGATACTGCGTGAAGAGTTTGACAGAGCACTGAAAGACCTGAGTCGAAAAAAGGCCCCGGGAGTAGACAACATTCCATTGGAACTACTGACGGCCTTGGGAGAGCCAATCCTGACAAAACTCTACCATCTAGTGAGCAAGATGTATGAGACAGGCGAAATACCCTCAGACTTCAAGAAGAATATAATAATTCCAATCCCAAAGAAAGCAGGTGTTGACAGATGTGAAAATTACCGAACTATCAGCTTAATAAGTCACAGCTGCAAAATAATAACGCGAATTCTTTACAGACGAATGGAAAAACTGATAGAAGCCGACCTCGGGGAAGATCAGTTTGGATTCCGCAGAAATGTTGGAACACGTGAGGCAATACTGACCTTACGACTTATCTTAGAAGAAAGATTAAGGAAAGGCAAACCTACGTTTATAGCATTTGTAGACTTAGAGAAAGCTTTTGACAATGTTGACTGGAATACTCTCTTTCAAATTCTAAAGATGGCAGGGGTAAAATACAGGGAGGGAAAGGCTATTTACAATTTGTACAGAAACCAGATTGCAGTTATGTTGTAATTCTGTCAGAGACAGCAAAGGACTTGGAAGAGCAGTTGAACAGAATGGACAGTGTCTTGAAAGGAGGATATCAGATGAACATCAACAAAAGCAAAACGAGGATAATGGAATGTAGTCGAATTAAGTCGGGTGATGCTAAGGGAATTAGATTTGGAAATGAGACACTTAAAGTAGTAAAGGAGTTTTGCTATTTGGGGAGCAAAATAACTGATGATGGTCGAAGTAGAGAAGATATAAAATGTAGACTGGCAATAGCAAGGAAAGCGTTTCCGAAGAAGAGAAATTTGTTAACATCGAGTATAGATTTAAGTGTCAGGAAGTCGTTTCTGAAAGTATTTGTATGGAGTGTAGCCATGTATGGAAGTGAAACATGGACAATAAACAGAGAGAGGAAGAGAATAGAAGCTTTTGAAATGTGGCGCTACGGAAGAATGCTGAAGATGAGATGGGTAGATCACATAACTAATGAGGAGGTTTTGAATAGAATTGGGGAGGAGTTTGTGGCACAACTTGACAAGAAGAAGGGACCGGTTGGTAGGACATGTTCTGAGGCATCAAGGGATCACAAATTTAGCATTGGAGGGCAGAGTGGAGGGTAAAAATCGTAGAGGGAGACCAAGAGATGAATACACTAAGCAGATTCAGAAGGATGTAGGTTGCAGTAAGTACTGGGAGATGAAGAAGCTTGCACAGGATAGAGCAGCATGGAGAGCTGCGCCAAACCAGTCTCAGAACTGAAGACAACAACAACAACAGCAACAATATGAAGAAAAAGTTTTTGTAGTTGTAATAAAGCGACCCACTGTCAGCTGGCTTCATGGCATGTTTATGTTTACCATTTACAGCCACCATGCCGATGGGGAAATTATTGTCCTTTTAAAGGCTGTGGCAGATTGCAGAAGTCGACTTGCTGTCAGATGGGAGAAGCAGCCACGTCTCAAGCACTGCTATATAGCCTGATACACTTGTCGTATTATACCAGATATAGTTTATAGGGCAAGTCAGTATTGTAGGCAAAATGTAAATGTCGTGTGACTACGGTCTCCCGTCGGGTAGACCATTCGCCGGATGCAAGTTTTTCGATTTGACGCCACTTCGGTGACTTGCGCCGTCGATGGGAATGAAATGATGATGATTAGGACAACACAACACCCAGTTTTTTTTCGATATAGTTCGTTGCGTTTGGTCTGGGTGGACGCCACATGACATCCGTTCAAGTTGATCGTTGTTTTTTTTACTCAGTTTTTTTTATTACAGAAGGCAACCAGCCCTCTGACCGAACACGTTGAGCTACCGTGCCTGCCCACCCAGCTACCGGGGACGGACAGTATTCCAGGTGAACGTCATTGTATTTTCAGCTCCAAGACACCTGAAAATGACAAATACCCTTTACAGTCAAGAATCAATTTCTTTGCTTTTCAAAGCGTATCCTTATATAAAAACACTTGCGACACGGTGATCTGGGTTCTATGCATAATGAAAAAGAAGAAACGTACTTGGGAGCCTAGAGAAACAGACTAGCTTATCGAAAGTCTCAGTGCTAAACTCTTGTGAAATCACAGACACAAAGACGGAAATTTGAAATTTTTAAGAAAGGCAAGAAACCAAAGTAACGCAGTAGCTTGTAGCTCTACATCATACATCTCACATTGCTCAGTTCCCTATTTTCAGCCTGTAACATGAAAATTTCCCACGCTATCCGCAGGCTAATTCGGTCACTGTTAAAGAGCGCACAAACTGAGAACCAAACGGCAAGTCAACAGCATTACGAGCTGACATCCAGTACGTGTGCTTGAAGTTTGTCTTCAGAAATTAATTTAGAATAATTTCAATAATAAGTTGATCTGTAATTTCTAACAAAATAAAATGTTTGCTTTGATATAAGTATAAATTTTACTTATCTTAATGTGACAGAAAGCTTCTCATTTGCTGGAATGCAAGATCGCATATTGGTACTTGCCCTTTTATAGCAGGCTGAACCGTGGAAAACATCGTTGAAGGGTCCCCACGACGTTCGGAAATACAGAAAAAACTTCTCATCGTCCTGTTGAAGGTCGTCACTATGTATGAAAAGAAACCCTTAACTATTCTTCCTTCTAGACATAGACACACCCAGAATTTCCTTTTAAATTTCCTGTTTGGTTTTCTTGTTCGGTTGGAGAAGTAAAAGTTGCATCCTCCTCATCAGACTCCATGACGAAATTGACATACAGCGGCGCAGCAGTAGCAGCAGCGGCAGTTTCAAAGCTGGCCGGCCGCGGTGGTCTAGCGGTTCTGGCGCTGCAGTCCGGAACCGCGGGACTGCTACGGTCGCAGGTTCGAATCCTGCCTCGGGCATGGGTGTGTGTGATGTCCTTAGGTTAGTTCGGTTTAAGTAGTTCTAAGTTCTAGGGGACTTATGACCTCAGATGTTAAGTCCCATAGTGCTCAGAGCCATTCAGTTTCAAAGCTGCTCACAGCAACGCCTGCGCCTGTTGTCATAACAGTCACCAACCATAGCAGAGTTTTCTGATCTTCGCTGAGTTGCGGCGAGATTATAAAATTGTTAAAAATGTGGCGTAATTTAATTTCCTTTGTCTGGAATTAAACCTCCGTAAATTTTCATTCCAAAGTACAAAAAATATTTAATTCAGTAATACGTTAGTAAGTTACAGACTAATTCAGATTAAACATGTAGCGGACCGTGCATATTGCGTACGGTTTAATCTGCTCGCAGAAATATTAATTTTGATGAACAGTATGTGTTCTCGAATACTGCCAGCCTAGCGAAAATAATACCAGTCTCACTGATGCAGATATGACTTGTTAAAAAGAGAACTATTACACATGCAAAGCAAGCACAACTGTTGCATTTCGTACCCAAGTACGAGGAACATATCCTTAAGTTCGGAAAATGTTTGTGTCAGGCCGGCCGGAGTGGCCGTGCGGTTCTAGGCGCTACAGTCTGGAGCCGAACGACCGCTACGCTCGCAGGTTCGAATCCTGCCTCGGGCATGGATGTATGTGATGTCCTTAGATTAGTTAGGTTTAATTAGTTCTAAGTTCTAGGCGACTGATGACCTCAGAAGTTAAGTCGCATAGTGCTCAGAGCCATTTGAACCATTTGTTTGTGTCAGCTCTCTGACAAAGACGAACAGATAATGGAATCATCTGACGAAGAATCGTAATAGTAGGATTAGTAAACAAATAAAAAATTGTAATTCTCTTCGGTAGCTCAGTTGCGTAGATTACGCGTTCCTTGCAATTTTCAAATATAAAAAGTAACAATAATAAATAATTTCACTAAAGATTACATCTTATTAAATACATGTCGTGATGACAGCTAAATGTAATAAAATATCGTCTTCAGTAAAATAGGTGCAGTTTATTTCTGTGTCAATAAAGCAGATTTATCAGAATTCGGGCAGTCAATTTTATTAAACCTCCTTTCTTCACCAAGGACGAGAAATTAGACAATTTAAATTTATATTACCCTCACGTCGTATGGAAGATAAAAATCTCTCCCTATCATCCCAGAATATCCATAAGTTTGGAAAATGTGTGTATTAGCTCTCTAACAAAGGCGAACAGGTACCTCAAGGTGAGCAAAATATTGCTGTATTTACCTGCTCATGTGATTCACTGACGTTTTAAGAAACGTGAAAACATTGTAAACATGTTGTTGTTGTGGTCTTCAGTCCTGAGACTGGTTTGATGCAGCTCTCCATGCTACTCTATCCTGTGCAAGCTTCTTCATCTCCCAGTACCTACTGCAGCCTACATCCTTCTGAATATGCTTAGTGTATTCATCTCTTGGTCTCCCTCTGCGATTTTTACCCTCCACGCTGCCCTCCAGTATTAAATTGGTGATCCCTTGATGCCTCAGAACATGTCCTACCAACCGATCCCTTCTTCTAGTCGTGACATAAATCTCACAAAACCCGCTTGCGAATGAATACCTTATACATTCGCAGGTTCAAAATCCAAATAAGAAGAAGGTACCTGTTGCGTCAAGCTACAATTATTACATTAACAGCGACCGTGTGAATGATCCACGTCCTTGATGTTCATCACAGGCGCCCTTGGTGTCATTGATCGTCAAATGGCTAGCTACAGACATATGGAATATACTTATTCTTATTTAAAGTTCATTTTTCACTCTACACGTCGTCGCTAATTTGTGCAGGTTATATAATTAATTATATCTGATATTGTAGCGTAAATACTTATTTTTGACTGCCAACACTGGTTGTCAGTCAAGGGCGGATTAAAGGGGGTGGGGGCTGGAGGGGACGATCGCCCCCTCCGAGAGTTGAAACAAAATTAAAGTCAAAGGGTAATTTTTGTAAAATGCGCCAAAGTTAAGCAAGCGAATTTAGAGTCTTGGTCAGTGGATTTAGCCATTTAATTCAGTACTCCCCAACTCACGTCCCTTTGTGTACCCGAGAGAATGTACTACTTGCACCAGTGGCTTGTGCTCCCCCTCCTGTTCGAATTGTGGGCGCCGAATATTAGCAGGGCTTCCCGATTTGCAACAGCATGCTTTGTAATTATAATTTTCAAAATACATGTGTGTGTATATTTACGAACAAAACTGGCAAAAATATAACTCAACAAATTAAGAACTACAATTTTAAAAGTCTTTTGTTCTAATTTCAGTGTATTTGCTTATAATTTGCTTATCAACTCTGTGTTAACAAAAGTCTTACGAGCTTGGTGCTGTGTGTTAACAATTATATAAAAGAAATAACTTAGAATAATGTTGTAAATAATACACATTTCAAGAAATTTAAAACTTTTTTGTCTAAAATAAAACACATTTTTGCAATTGTTTGATGTTTTTAAGCATCAAAACAGCTTGAAACAGTAGTTTTTGAAGTTTTTTTTCCCCTTAACTATCGAGGAGAGGACCCCCGGCCTCACTTTCTCTTCTAGGCAACCGCCCCCACCCACAAAACTTAATTAATTCGTTCCTGTTAGTGGAGGAGTGCCGTGCCGTGTCGCTCCGTATGGAAGCTCGGAAGCTGCAGAGAAGCGCTTCTCCGTGACATCGTGTGAAGTAGTAACAATATTGTGCGCCGTAACATTAAACAGCCGTTGTGAAGATAGTGTTGATTCATGTGAGCATTGACTATTAACCCGTGTATGTCACCCATATCTTTTCGCTCTTTCGGGTTGTCCAAGGACATGAATTTGCACAGCTTCGAGTTACATTGTAAAGGTCGGTATTTCACCATTGTTGTTTGAATGTGGCTATTGTTAGGAAGTATAAAAATAAGTTCATCTATATGTGTGCTCTATTTGACAACTGCCACCCATGTGACTACTAGTATTACCGTTTCAGTTTGTAGAAGTATTTCGATAGGTAAGTTCTTATTTTTCAGTATTTAGTGTCTATATTACTGAGTTTATGCTAAATGTTGAATATGCTTGAAGTCTATATTGGTTCGCAGTCCGATGATCTTATAAACAAAGCACTAGCGTAAATGATGTAGTAATAAAAATGGTGGAGGCAATTGCGGGTTCTGGAATAGAAGTGTAACCGCTGATAACTGTTTTTCGTCGTATTTTTTCACTGATATTCTCAAAGATGTCTTACTTACTTGGAAACACTTCGCCGAAACGAAGTACTTGTGGAGTTTCTTCCAAATAAGCAAAGATCAGAAAAATCTTCAATTTTCGTCCCTTGTCTCATACTGTCCCTTAGAAGAATAACACTTAACTCACGAGGTGTGGTCTCTCAGACAGCGCGAAAGTTTTCGAACTCGTTCTCCAAGGCCAGTTGTGGTGGAATGCTCCTGTACTCCCCCTACGCCCCTTAAATTGCCAAGCCTACGATGTTTTGTTGTCGATTGCGATATAGCCTTTTGTATTTATTGTTGACACGTGTTATTGATAGGCGTTGGAGTCTCCTAGACCTCGCCTCGTAAACTACGTACGGTACCGTATAGCTCAAAATGTGGTGGCAGGAATGTGTCATTTTTAACTTTCCCGAGTTTGATGAAATTGTTAGTCGGTCTATGGAGAAAGGTGTCAGTGATACAGGTAAAGAAATAAACGAAAAAGACGACGGTGATCACAGAACTGGTATCGAACAAAAGTATCATTCAGAGGAAGAAATAGCCCTGAGCACTATGGGACTTAACTTCTGAGGTCATCAGCCCCCTAGAACTTAGAACTACTTAAACCTAACTAACTTAAGGACATCACACACATCCATGCCCGAGGCAGGATTCGAACCTGCGACCGTAGCGGTCGCGCCGCTTCAGAGGAAGAACTTCAGGAAAGTTGTGATGGGGATCTATCTGTTTCTTCAACGAAATACTTACGTCTGTTAAAATCGAGTGTGTTCTGAGTAGTGATGACAAAAATGTAGTTCCCAGCTATGAACGTCTATTTGAGACTTTGTTTATGTACCTATTGGGTGGAAATTTTATGCGCAAATTTAAACCCTAGAATTTAGTTTCATTTGGAAATTTATTTGCTACAGAGACTGTAGCCTATAATTTTTCAGAACGTTAAATTCAGTACTTTAACGCACTGTATATGTGTACTATTTAAAAGAACCACACAAAATTATGTGCTTTTTGTGTGACGAATAGTAAAATGTGGGCTTTGTTTAAAGCAATAAAATAAACTAGAAGCATTTAAACAACTCTATTTGTAAAAATAAATGTTATATAGCATAAATTATAAATTTCAAGTGATTTTTGCCTAAAATCTCGGTTTAAACAAAAGGCTCCCAGAGACCCCACCTCGTGGTATACGTTACGGAAAAATCACCTCGTGAGTTAAGGGATAAAGCAGTCTTTGTAATTTTTACAGTACACCATAGCGATGTTATCGATAGCAGTACAAGGGATGCGAAAAAGCCTGTGATCATAATATTTTGCATGACAAAACTTAACGTGGACTTTACTGACCATCTGTCAAAAAATGATTTCGCTCGAAATAAAAGTCACTGGCCTGTCGGTTTTCTACACTCAACTTAGCTTCATAAATGCATTTTCTGAAGAGAACTACTTCCCTAACCAATCATACACGGGAACTTATAAAGCCCCAAATAGAAAGGAGGTGTCAAGCACCGCGAATTACTAATTAGAATGGAAGAGACTGGTTGCAAGAGGAACGAAAGGGAGAAAGAGGAAGATGTTACGATTGCGGTAGATAGGATGACAAATCAATCAGAAAGTCGACCTGCCCTTTTCAGTTGAAGGAAGTTTGTGTCACAATGAAAATAGCGCATTCAAGTGTAGCTAACTAAAAAATTGAATCCAACGTCATTATGCAACTATATAGCCTATCTCATTTTGTTTCGATCGTTGTTAAAACAACATTGAAAACAATAGTGAGTGACAGCTGTCATCCACGCGACTAATAGCGTAACAGAAATTAACGCGACTACTGCAGGGTTAACATTATTTACAAAAAAAAAAATGAACGATCGAGGTTGTACGTGGTCCTTCTGGCGACTCGATTACTCAAACATTAAAGTGGTGCTTACTTTCATGTCAATCGTTGTTAAAATAACATTGAAAACAATAGTGAGTGATAGCTGTCATCCACGCGGCTAATAACGTAACAGAAATTAACGTGACTACTGCAGGATTAACATTACTAAAAAAAAAAAAAAAAAAGAACGATCGAGGTTGCACTTGGTCGTTCTGGCGACTCGACTACTCGAACACTAAAGTGGTGCTTACTTTCATGTCACTTCTGCAACGCATTAACCCATTACAAAATGGTTCAAATGGCTCTGAGCACTGTGGGACTTAACAGCTGAGGTCATCAGTCCCCTAGAACTTAGAACTACTTGAACCTAAACAACCTAAGGACATCACACACATCCATGCCCGAGGCAGGATTCGAACCTGCGACCGTAGCGGTCGCGCGGTTCCTGACTGAAGCGCCTAGAACCGCTCGGCCACTGCGGCCGGCCTAACCCATTACATGTCCATTTCTTTTATAACGTGTAGCCAAATTAAAGTGTGTTGTTTGCATACAAAACTAAAGGCTACATGAATGTATTAAGACATTGGCAGGCACAATGCTTACCGCAGCAGTATGACTTAGTAGCAGAAGCAGTCCTGTCACATGCCAATTACTTTCAGTCGGACTATACGTATAATGTAAAGCTTTAGAATGCAAAACAGAAAGGGAAAGCAACAAATCATTCGAAAATTAAATGAGGTACCATACAGCAAGTATCAGAACACTTTGATATAAGGGCTTGTTGCGAAGCAGAAGTGGGCTTAAAAATATCTGATGAAATTGTAAACATCTTTGCCATATACACTGACGGAAAGAAATTGCAATGCGATCAAGGAATTATGCAACATAAAAGTTGATAGGCGAGTTTCTAAATCTGAAGATGATGCCTATTCAGATTTCGATCCAGCTGCATAAGAGTGGCGCTACTAGCACCATTATGAGGATGCAAATCAAGTTTTCTTCAAATACACGCCGTAACGGTCGTGATGTTAGTTACCTTTGAGATTGGATGTGGTGAGTTGATGTTAATCAAGAATGAGTTTAACACGACAAAGACGCCATTGTCAACACCTCACTGGGTCTGAATGAGGTCTTGTATTAGGGCTACGAAAAGCTGGATTTTCCATCTGCGATACTGCAGCAAGACTTGGCAGGAATGTAGCCTCTGTACATTCTTGCAGGCAGTGGCGGTCACGTGAATGTATGGTCGCAAGAAGACCGGGCTCCAGAGTGCTACAAATCGATTGCTTCAAGGATAGCTCCGAGCCAGATGCCCTGTGGCGTACATTCCACTGGAACCAAACCAACGCCATTGGCGAGATCACTGGTGTCAAGCGAGTGCACATTGGCTTCAAGATGGAGGTCTTTTGTGTTTTCTGATGAAATCTGGTTCTTCCCCGGTGCCAGTGATTGTCATGTGTTGGGTAGAAAGATGCCAATTGAGGACCTGCACCCAATCTGTTTGCATGCTAGATACGCTAGACCAACTCGTGGAGGTGCAATTTCGCATGACAGCAGAAGCTCTCTTGTGGTTATCCCATGCACCCTGACTGCAAATTTGCTCATCATTCTGGTGATTTGCCCTGTCGTGCTGCCATTCATGAACAGCGTTCTAGAGGGTGCTTTCCAGCAGGTTAACGCTCGCCCACATACTGCTGTTGTAACCAACAAGCTCTACAGTGTGTCAACATGTTGCCTTGGCCTGTTGGATCACTAGCTCTATCTCCAATAGAGCATGTATAGGACATCATGAGACAACTCCAGTAGCATCAACAAACAGCATCAGCCGTCCATGTATTGACCAACCAAGTGCAACAGGCATCGAGTTCCATTCCTCAAACTGATATGCGGCACCTATACAACACATTGCATCCATGTTTGAATGCTTGGATTCAACATTCTGGTGGTTACGCTGGTTATTTATCTATCAGCAATTCAAATTTGCAATGGCATATCTTGCTCTTTCATTAACCTGTGATCTTGCAATGTTAATCGCTTAAGTATGTTACCTAGGCAAATGCATCCCAAAATTTCATTACTCTACCTTGATTATTTTTTGGTATGGCAATTTTTCTGTCAGTGTATTTTATTTAATCCACATGTGTTTGGATGAACTACACATATTAGTTATATATTCTGACTTGGGTGATGCAGTGCACAACAACTTCCTTTGCTGCATTAACTTCCTCATCTCAGAGTAGCATTTACACCAAACTTCCTCAATTATTTCATGGATATGTCCCAACCTGTGACTTCTGCTACAGCCTTTACCCTCTACAGCTCGCAGTAGGTCACGTGTTCAATCCTGAACAGTCCCTCTAGGACTGTCCTGGGTCCACCTTGCCTGCTATCAAATGAGTACTGGTGAGCTGTTGTGAGGGTAAAATGTGATTGGGGTGATTGGCCTGCCACCCTCTCCCTCCTACTGCTGTTGTGAAGAAAAGCAGTATTATACCTGCAGTCAGGCCAACAGCCCACAGACTTTCTTCAGCTCCCTCTGGTACTATGGAATTTACTCCCTGGTGTCTTAGCACACGTCCTGTAATCCTTTCCCTTCATGTCAGTGTTCCCATACACATCCTTCCTCATTGATTCTGTGGGAAACCTCCTCATTCCTTATCTTATCATTCTACCTGATTTTCAACATTCTTCTGTAGCATCATATCTCAAACACTTTGATTCTCTTTTTTTCCAGTTTCCTTACAGTCCATGTTTCACTTTTACACAATGCTGTGTTCCAGATATACATCCTCAGAAATTTCTTCCCCAAATGAAGTCTGATGTTCAATACTAATAGACTTCTTTTGGCCAGAAATGCCCTCTTCACCTGTGCTCATCGGCTTTTTATATTTTTCTTGTTCCATCTGTGACTTGTTATTTTGCTTCCAAGGTAACATAATTCCTTCACTTTGTCTATTTGGTGGTCCCCAATTTTGATTTTAAGTTTATTATTAATCATTTTGGGTGCCCCTCTTTACTTTCATCTTTCTTCAGTTTACTTTCAATCCGTACCCTGTGCTCAGTAGGCTGTTCATTCCATTCATTATTTTAGTGTCCATGACTGGGGAGTGCTATGGACTACCAAGGAAATGTGCAAGTGCCACAGCAACTGTTTTTTATTGATGTAAGAAACGGAACTCAAATACAGTGTCTGGGGACAAATGTCCATACAACATAAATATGAAATATAAATTTGTTTCCTGGATGTTTCATAGGATGCACCTACGTGATGAAGTCCATGAGTCTTGGTTGGTGGCAGAGCAGAAAGTTGCTGAGGATAATCAACAGTAGGATCCAACCTGACACTCAAGAGTATTCCCCTGTGGACAACAGACTTCAGGAATGTTGGGCATCAGCAGGTGTTGGAAGCGATGGCTCGATGATGACAGTTGCCATTGGGACAGTGACTCTTCCAGGACACTGGGTATGGGAGGATGTCAGAGGCAGTTGCTTGACAACAGCAGCTGTCAGTGGAGTGACATGCTGTGAAGCGTGGTACCTGGGAGCGGCGGATGGCTGTCCTGTGTAGTGTTGATGGCAGGTGCTCACAGCGATGGCGATGATGCCAGTTGGTGGGCTGCTGGTGTGGCTGGTGTGAACTGTGAAGCCCAAAGTGATACTGACCACAGTATGCTCCTGCAATGGTCTAAATACTCACCAGTCGAGAGATATTAGACATGCACCACCGAGTGGGCGTGTGTCTTGGCTTAAGAAATTGATGCTTAGGCTACAGAGCTTTCTGCCACTTTAGGCATGTTGTCTCTTGGCAAGGTTGGCACCACTGGATGTATGGAGATTGGGTGAGGCTACAAAGTAAACAGCCCAAGCATTGCAGGTTAGTATTGTGAACAGCTTGGTGACTTGTGTTGATGGGAGCTGTTTACTCATGTCCTCCTGAAGAGGTCGCAGCACACAATACTTGCCTTTTTGCAGAGCAGTATAGTCCATGGTAAATACGATAAGTATGTTCTGTAAGTCTTCCTTGCTGTTGCTGAGGACAGTAATGTCATAAGTGAATCTTATCATTGATATTCTTTCACCTTGAATTTTAATTCAACTTCTGAATTTTTGTCATTGCTTCTTTGATGTACGGATTGAATAGTATTTTTGTGTGAGCACTTCATTCTTGATCTTCCATTCTTAATGATCTTTCTTGGTTCATATGCATATTGTATACTCTGCTGTGGAATACTTTTTTTTGAGTACTTAGTCTTCTGAATGGTTTGCTGCCATATGTAATATCACATTATGAATGGATTGGATTTTAATCACCATAAAGATAAAACATATAAGTATGTTTTAACATAATTATAATAGTTTGTTTACATCAGTGCTTAATACCTCACTTTAGCATAACTTTCAAGAAATAGCAATTTACCCAAAAATGTTTGAAATAGCATACAAGTGGGATACACCTGATCTAAGAATTGTAACAGAAATTAACTTTCACAACCTTGACCATGTCATAGTTTACATGATATAAAATCGAGTTGTGCTCTAATAATTACCAGTATTTGAGTTAGCGCTACAGTTGTGAACATGGGCTATGGTTATGCAAGCATGTTTTCCTTTTTTTTAAATGAATGACAAAACCATCAATACAAAGAATACAAGAATGGCTGTTTTGATGTTTAAAATGGTACTTGTGAGTGATACACGCACTAATTATAGTGGCCATGTTTGTGTGAGAAGTGCTAGTGTGAATGTGTGTCCTTTTCATCATGCCACTCTGTGACTTAGTATCTGCTCTGTGTGGTAAATAGCAATCTATCCTTTTAATACTACTGTTCTTATTCAAACTTGAAATATTTTTAATAAGAAATGATGAAGCTTTGGCATTAGTCACTACTATTGCAGGGAACTGGAAATTGCCCTGACTATGTCAAACAATTGACAGCTACTGCAAATCGGTGTGTCTGAAGAGGTCTCAAGGGTCATGTATCTGTGACACCTGTACTAGAGGTACTTAAAGTGCCATCCACTCCTGTGGATCCTGTCTCCTCTGCAAGAAAGTACAGGATCCGTCATTACCCGTCCAGTTGATGGTGTGTCAGTGGTAGAACTAGGTGTCCTGTATAGGGTGGATGGGGACCAGAGAGGACTCTGAGTGTGTACCGGTCTCCCTAACCAATAAGTTTGAGGTACTGTCTTTCATTGAACCTGACCCAGTGGGACTCACTTCACCTGTTGTGGGGAAACCTATTCTGTGCAATGTCAGGAGGAGGGAAATGCGTAAGGGTAGGGCTGTGGTGAATGATGGTACCCTTAGGGAAATGGCAGCAAGGGACAGGAAAGGACACCAGGTGCACTCAGTGTGTTTGCCTGGGGGCCTCATTCAGGGCACTGAAGAACTTATTCCAGCAGCCATTGAGGGAATAGGGTGCAACCAACCGCAGATTGTGGCACATGATGGAACAAATGATACATGTTGTCTGGGCTCCGAAGTCTTTCTTGTGTCATTCCAGTGACCGGCAGAGAAGGTTGAGAAGACCAGCCTTGTGCGTGGAGTTTCCACGAAGCCCACAATTTTCAGCAATGTTCTTAGAATTGAACATGGCCCTTTGTTCTGAGTGAAGTGGAAGGACTGAACCAGGGACTTCGAAAGTTCTGTGAAAAGCTAGGCTGCAACTTCCTGGATTTGTGCCATAGTGTTGAGAACTGTAGGGTCCCCCTAAATAGGTTAGGTGTGCACTACTCATCAGAGACTGCTATCAGGTTGCAGACTAAATGTGGAGTGCACACAGTGGTTGTTTAGATTAGGTGGCTCTCCAGATAATGATAGCTGTAGGAAGTATTTACACAAGTATTTCAGTGTGCCATCCCCCTGTATGCACTCATCTTGCTGTTGAGCCCACGAGTCATGCATCGGTGGGAGGATGAGTGGCTGGAAATGACTGACAATAAGCTCCGTTTAGTCAAGCCCACAACGCGTGTGTGGTGTACGTCCTTCCAGCCACATAGACTAGACGAGGTTCTCTTCACTTGGCTTCGGATATACCACAGTCCTATGACGCATGGCTTCCTGCTCCGGTGAGAGTACCCTCCAATGTGTGGCCACGTTTCATTGGATTGCGCTTTATTTTCTGACTAGCGGGCCATGGCTGACTTGCCAGCGGGTCTGCCATCTCTTTTAGGAAATACACAAACAAATGTGTTTAAAGTTCTGTGACTTGTCCAATGTTTTTACCAAGGTTTTAGGGAGAGGGTCTTAATTTGTTCACAGGGTGACTGGCTCGCCCATATTGTATGTAAGTGGCCGGCCAGTGACAATTTCCTGTGGTATCCTTGATGCTCCTTTCTTGTTTTCCTTACATTTTATTTTCTTATACAGCATTTTTCATCTTTTCCCTCTTTCTTTGCGTGTATGCTTCCATTTTATTAAATTTGTCCACATTAGTTTCTTTTAATGTGTGTCAGTGTGCTGATGACCTCGATGTTGAGCGTCCGGGTGTGCCACAGAGAAGTGTTTTGTGAGCCTTGCTATTCGTGTTGTATATTAATAACCTTGCAGACAATATTGATAGTAAATAATAATAATCAATAGTTGAATTAATAGTAAACAGCAATAGCTGCATAAATATTCAATCATATCACGAAAAGATTTCAACATGTGCAGAGATTAGCAACTTGCTCTAAATGTTCAGAAACGTAAAATTGTACATTTCACAAAACAAAAAAAACATTGTATCCTATGACTATAAAATCAATGAGTCACTTATTGGTATTGGCCAACTCATACAAATACCTGGGTGTAACACTTTATAGGGATATGAAATGGATTGATCACATAGGTTCAGTTGCAGGAAAGCAGGTGGTAAACTTCAGTTTATTGGTAAAATACAGGGGAAGTGCAATCAGTCTACAAAAGAGATTGCTTACAAATCACTCGTGTGACTCATACTAGAATATTGCTCAAATGTGTGGGAACCATATCAGATAGGACTAACAGGGGATATTGAATGTATATAGAGAAGCGCAGCGCAAATGGTCACAGGTGTGTTTAGTTCATGGGAGAGTGTCGCAGAGGTGCTGAAGGAACTGAAATGGCAGACTCTTGAAGACAGATGTAAACTATCCCATGAAAGTCCATTAACAAAGTTTCAAGAACCGGCTCTAAATGATTACTCTAGGGATATACTGCAATCCTCTACATGTCGGTCACACAGGGAACCTGAGGATAAGATTGGAATAATTACTGCATGCGCAAAAGCTTTGAAATACTCATTCTTCCCATGCTTCATACATGAATGGAACAGGAAAAAACCCGAATGACCGGTACAATGGGTTGTATCCTCTGCCATGCACCTTGCAGTGGTTTTGCGGAGTATGGATGTGGAACTAAAATACACATTACTCTTTAATGGAATGTGAATGTTTGAATAGTAATTGTTCAAAAACATTCACTTGATAGTATTTAGCTCAAGAAAGCTTTGCTTTTCATAAAACATAGTGTTTAAAATATGTTTTTATTTTCTGATGAACATCTAGTCACATATTAATTTATTTCTACAAATTTTTCTGCATTATAAATTACAAACAAAATGTAATATAAATCACACATTGTTAATAATCTATATAAGGTTTACTGTTAAACTAAAGTAGTTAATTACTCTAGTTAGAATTTTGTGTTATTTCGTAGTCAGCTGGTATATTTTGTGATCTGTCAAAGGCATTTGACTGTGTAAATCACAATATCCTTTTAAGTAAACTAGAATATTATAGTGTAACAGGAAATGCTGCAAAATGGTACAAATCTTATATCTCTGGCAGGAAACAAAGGGTGTTATTAGGAAAGAGACATGTATCAAGCTATCAGGCATCATCCAACTGGGAACTAATTACATGTGGGGTCCCACAAGGTTCCATTTTGGGGCCCTTACTTTTCCTTGTGTATATCAATGACCTTTCATCAGTAACATTACCAGATGCCAAATTTGTTTTGTTTGCCGATGATACAAACATTGCAATAAATAGCAAATCAAGTGTAGTCTTAGAAAGATCAGCCAATAAAATATTTGTGGACATTAATCACTGGTTCCTAGCCAATTCTTTGTCACTAAACTTTGAAAAAACACACTACATGCAGTTCAGAACTTGTAAGGGGTGTCCCAAGAGTATATGTCTAACATACGATGACAAGAAGATAGAAGAAGTGGACAGTGTTAAATTCTTGGGATTACAGCTTGATAATAAATTCAACTGGGAGGAGCACACCACAGAACTGCTGAAGCGTCTTAACAAATCTCTGTTTGCAATGCGAATTTTGTCAGACATAGGGGATATAAAAATGAAAAAGCTGGCATACTATGCTTACTTTCATTCCATAATGTCACAAGGGATTATTTTTTGGGGTAATTCATCAAGCCAAGCTAAAGTTTTCCGGGCACAAAAACATGCAGTAAGAATTATATGTGGTGTGAACTCAAGAACATCCTGCAGGAGCCTGTTTAGGGAACTAGGGATACTAACTACAGCTTCCCAATATATTTATTCCTTAATGAAATTTGTCATTAAAAATATATCACTTTTTCAAACCAACAGCTCAATTCATGGAATCAATACTAGAAATAAGAATAATCTTCACAAGGATTTAAAGTCACTTAGTCTTGTACAAAAAGGTGTGCATTATTCAGGAACACACATTTTCAATAACTTGCCAGCAGCCATAAAAAGCTTAACAACCAATGAAATTCAGTTTAAGAGAAGCCTAAAGGATTTATTGGTGGCCAACTCCTTCAACTCCATTGATGAATTTCTTAGTAAAACCAACTGATTTGTATATAAGTACAACATAACTTCTGCACAATTTCAGTGCAGTAATGTGTTCACTGAAAATTTGTGTGTCTGTGTGTGTGTCTGTGTGTGTGTGTGTAAGTATAATCTAACTTCTGCACCATTCTGCACCATTTCAGTGCAGTAATGTGTTCATTGTAAATAAGTATTACAGTAGTTGTATTACATGTTTATTACCTTATAAATAAATAAAAAACTTTTTTATTTTAAATTCAGTGCATTAGTATTTGTAAAATGACTCTTAGTGTTCATTAACAAATGACGATCATTCCACTTGGGACCTGTGGAATGGTACATTAGCTTATTTGTTTCATTTGTAAATATTTGTCATGTATTGTTGTTTTTCTGACATGTTCCTCATCCTGGAGGACCTCCTCACTACGGATCAATTGGAATGAAAGTAAAGCTAATCTAATCTAATTTAATCAAACTGAACTGTTGTAGTGAGTTGAACGGAAATTGTAAGTGTTGTGAGATCTCGGGTGTGAAAATTACTAATAAATAAAGAAAATCATGAAACTTGAATGTCAGAAAATTATTTGTGAAGTATAAACCTAATGGGATATTCATATAAAAAAATTGGTCCAAAAATAAGTCTAGGGCTCCTGCAGCAAACAGGAATTATGTACAATCATGATCAACAGTCATCACCCTTGATAAATATACAAAATTAATGTCTCATTTCCTGTTCTAAAGCCTTTATGACTTGCAAAAACCTCAATTATTTATTGAGAATACTGCAATTTATAACAAAAAGTTTGAGTCAGTTTACATCTCCATTGGTAGCTGGAGCATTACAAGATGTGGATGCAGATTACACTGAGAGACTGGTTTTTGAAATTTTCTGAGTAACTCTCTACAAAATGTTATATATGTTGTAACATTCTCCATCTAAGTTTCAGTCTCACAACCCCTGGTTTATGAGACTGATAATTCCTGGAGCTAAAGAGCAGGCATGTAATTTGCTTTGTAATAAGACACACTTAATTATATAGCAATATGTATAGTTTGTAATGGATACGAGTCGCTGCTCTGGTGTTATTGATGTGGACTCCCAGTGGTCTTAATGAAACACATATACCATTTGGCTTGCTTTCTCCATTTAAAAAAAGTTCATTACAAAAGGTGTTAATGTCACATGGGGGAGAAATACAGAAGTCCTTACATACTTTTGAGATCTCAAAATTTGTCAGGGAAAAATGCTAAAACTTGTCTGGAAATCAGGGAAATATCAGGGAATTTCACTTGGGGAAACTTGTGGCAAAACTGTTTTAAATGGAAAAAAGGTCACAGTGGAGAGAAACTTACAAGAAACTGGCCTATTCAATGCATGGAGAGCTGACCAAATCTCTTGGTGAAGAATTGTTCACTCAGTAGAATTTGAGGAGATGGTATTGGTTTGTTTGGGAAAGCTTCATCAATAAACAACCATCACCTTGCCTGCAAAATGTAAACTTAGAAAAACACAGTACAGAGGGAGCGGAAAATGCACTTCACATTTACATACATAGTCTGCAAACTACTGTGAAATGAATGGCACGTGGTACATAGCATGACACCATATGTTAGGGCTTCTTACTGTTCAGATCAAATATGGAGTGTGCGAAGAATGACGTCTTAAATGGCTGTGTGTGTGTGTGTGTTGTAATTAGTCTTAATTTTGCCTTCACAGTCAATATCGGAGCAACGTGCAGGGCCAGAAGGATATCTCTAGACTTTTCACTCAATACTAGTTATTGAAATTTCATAAGCAGCCTTTGGAGGATAATACTGAGCACATGTTCGATTTCAATCAGTGCTTAACAGACCATGCCATTTGGTTCGTTCCCCACATCCTCTTGGCTTCAGTCTTCACTATTACCCCTACCCCAGATCTACCTCGACACCTACCCCTGGAATTTAACTTCACTCATTTTGGACCTACGCCATCTTCTCTGACATGTTTCCTTCCTCTGTTCTTTGACCCCCATCCCAATCTACTCCTCCATATTATTGTCACTGTGCACTGCATGAACTTACCAGTGCCACTACCTGTACCTATGTCGTATTCCTGTCTCTTGTGCCTGCTGCTTATTCCTCGTACATTCCTTTACCATGCAGCTGCTGACTCTCTGTTCTAGCAAATCAGCCACTCTTGTCAACCCTCTCTCCTGCTTCCATATCCTTTCTCTCCTTGCTCACTACTACTGAAGGTATCACTCCGTGGTCAAGCTGCAGAACTGCAGTTCCAGCACAGTATAGCTGTACAGATTTGTTTGAGTGTATGTGTGTGTGTGTGTGCATGTGATAGAGAGAGAGAGAGAGAGAGAGAGAGAGAGAGAGAGAGAGAGAGAGAGAAAGAGAAAGAGAGTGCTAATTCTGGTGCTAACAAGGTTCTCTGTCTGGTTTATTTGTCTTTCAGTGACTAAACACCTTTACTATTTAGTGAGTTACTATCTTTGCTTTTTAGGTTATTTGCATTGTATCACGGCATTCCATTACCATACAAATTTACTGTGAAACTGTTGTCCATATGGCTTGATATTTAAAGAGATATCTACAAGATGTTCTAAAGTGGACACCACATATTATCCTTATTACAAACTTCTGAGCAACAAACCCTTTCTTCCTCAATGATGAGTTGCACCAGAATTTGAGACTATAGGACATAAAAATAAGAAAAGTAAATCAACTTTTTGATATTTTCATCTCCAAAATCTCATATTATCTGCAAAGTACTAATGGTAGAGTTTTGACATTTAAAATCTGTATATGTGACTTTAAGTTCATATTATCAGAACAAACACCTATGAATTCAGAACATTCTGCTTGATTTATTGGTTTATCATCATGCATTTTATCTATTGGTGTGAACAGAACTGGTGCAGTATGGAATTGCATGTATTGTGATTTATCTAATTTCAGGAACAGTTCATTGACAGAGTTTTGTTAATATAAAATGTTCTGATTCTGTACCTAAGGGTGGTTACAGGCATTTTTCAGCAAAATCTGTCCTGCAGTAGAAGTGACTTGATAACTTATCCAGTAGCATTTTTGGATGTGGAATTAGGTAAACATCTACAACGGCTTGAGAGTACTGACAGATGCTTTAAAACTTAACAACATTTTCAGTAGTGTCTTTAAGCTTCTTAATTATGGTGTCACCTTTGGCTAGGTGCAGTTGGTATCACACATTCTGATGGCTCTAAATGATTGACTTCTACTTTAGTTACTTCCTTCATAGCAAAAGGTATGGGCCGAGCACAGGAAGAACATCATTAGTTTTTATTATATGTGGATTTGAAAGTTTTGTGCCCATCCCATATGTAAATTGTCAAAATTGTTAAATGGAATAGTATTAAAGGTGATGTTAATTGAATCCTGTCTTTGAAACCAAAGGTGTCTAGACTGAAAATGTTGGTTGCTACTGATGAAAATGCTGGTACAGAAAGTTTTATTGATCTGCATACATGCTTATAGGTAACATTCTGCAGCTACATCTATGTATACATCTACATCTAGGTAGGTACTCTGCAACCCACCATATGGCACATGACAGAGGGTACCCCATACCACTACTAGTCATTTCCTTTCCTTTCCACTCGCAAGTAGAGGAAAAAATGACTGTCTATATGCCTCCATATGAGCCCTGATTTTTCATACCTTATCTTCGTATCCATTATGTGCAGTATATGTTGGAGGCAGTAAATCATTCTGCAGTCAGCTTCAAATGCCAGTTCTCTAAAGTTTCTTTATAGTGTCGCATTCTCTTCAGAGATTCTCATTTGAGTTCCTGAAGTATCTCTGATGTGTGTAACACATGCATATTGTTCGAACCTGCCGGCAACAAAACTAGCAGCTTGCCTCTGAGTTTCTTTGATGTCTCCCTTTAATTTGACCTGGTATGGATCCCAAACACTCAAGCAGTACTCAAGAATATGTCACACTAATTTCCTACATGCATTCTCCTTTGCACTTTATCACATTTTCCTAGAATTCTCCCAATAAATCGAAGTCGATCATTTGCCTTCCCTACCACAATCCTCAACTGCTCATTCCATTTCATATCACATTGAATGTTATTCCCCGTCCTAAAGCAGTAGGCTGGTTACTGTACTGTATTGAACAACTTAAGTTACCTCCAAAGGCAGTGAGCCAATACACCAATATATTCAGTGTTAATTAGGTATATGTAAGTATGTGCTGATAACCAGTGGGATCATCTGGTTGAGAGGATCAGAATCAGAATCTGAATTTTATTGTCTCGTGTCATACATACATAAATCATTGCTTTAAATTATAAGACTTGTCTCAATAGATAATGTACCAGAGATACATAACAATGTGCCAAACAAAGAACAAAACAATGTTGATTTACAAAACTCATTACAAATTTGTTTCATTACTTTACAAAGAAATCTTCATCATCATTTAAAAATTTGATTCGTGAATAACAAGATTTTTGCTCTAGAACAGCCCTTAATGTTATCATCAGTGAACTTATTTCCAAGCTGTGAAAGTTTTTCATTTTTAGTTTATTATAAATTTTCATAACTATGTAATGAACAGTCTGCGAGTAGAGTTTTGGTCTATGAGATGGCAACATGAAATTATCTTTGTTTCTTATCTTGGAAATGGCTTTCTGTAAATAATTCTGGATTGATACAGATAGAGACAAATAGTTCATAAATGTAAACACATGGAATAATAAAAAATTTGTAGATCCCTGAATATAGGTCAGTGTCAGAATGACTCTCTAGGCTTAATGTTACACATATTTCTAATAATAATGGAATTTACATTGAGGGGAAATTTGTAACTACAATCCTAATTGGTGTATTTGCATTTTTATGTGATGGTGCCATGGAATTTACAGATTACACCATCAATTCACTTTAGGTAACAATGTAGTTTAGGATACACTTCTGCCTAACGAACAGACAAAATAAAATTAGAAATGATATCTTTTTTCATGTAGCTTCATATTGAAATTCATCTATTCATATTATAAAAATGGATGTGTGTGTGTTTTTTTTCCACATCTCCTCCTAAATCACTGGACCAATTTCAACAAAAATTGGTACACATGTATCTTAGTCAGGCAACATTTGCTGTGGGGGTTAAGAAACACCTACGTATCAAAGAAGTGGGGCAGGAATGAAAAAGAAATGTAGCCCAATGCATGTGAATTCCCAGACTTTTATTCATCCAGTTTTGGAGAACAAGTGCTATTAGCAACTTGTAACAAAGTTTACTCACAACTTTGAACCATAACAAAATTTTTTCTTGCTGAGAACCCCTACAAGATTATGAAAAGAAAAATGTGTACCACTTACCATTTTTCCACTGTTCATGCAGTAAAAGTACCACATGAGGCATGATGTCATTATTTATTACTTCTTTACTACAAACTGTATTCACAACACATTGTACAGACAGTATGCGCTTTTACAACTGAATGTAAGTGCAAAATTATATCACTGTGTAATATATACACTGAAGAGCCAAAGAAATTGGTATAATATTGTGTAGGGCCCCCGCGAGCATGCAGAAGTGCGCAACACGATTTGGCATGGACTCGACTAATGTCTGAAGTAGAGCTGGAGGGAATAGACACCATGAATTGTGCAGGGCTGTCCATAAATCCATGAGTATGAGTGATGGAGATCTATTCTGAACAGCAAATTGCAAGACATCCCAGATATGATGAATAATGCTCATGTCTGGGGAGTCTGGTGGCCAGTGAAAGTGTTTAAACTCACCTGGAGCCACTCTGTAGCAGTTCTGTACGTGTAGGGCATCACATTGTTCTGCCGGAGTTGCCCAAGTCTTTTGGAATGCACAATGCACATGAATGGATGCAGGTGATCAGACAGGATGCTTACGTACATGTTACCTGTTTGAGTCATATCTTGATGTGTCAGGGGTCCGATATCACTCCAACTGCACGCACCTCACACCATTACAGAGCCTCCACCAGCTTGAACAGTCCTCTTGCTGACATGCAGGGTCCATGGATTCATGAGGTTGTCTCCGTACTCATACATGTCCATCTGCTCAATAGAATTTGAAAAGAGCCTTGTCCGACTAGGCAACATATTTTTAGTCATCAACAGTCCAATGCTGGTGTTGATAGGCACAGGTGAGGCGTAAAGCTTTGTGTCATGCAGTCATCAAAAGTACATGAGTGGGCCTTTGGCTCTGAAAGCCCCAGCATTGAAATGTCCCAGCATTGAAATTTGCAGCAATTTGTGGAATGGTTGCACTTCTGACATGTTGAACGAGTCTCTTCAGTTGTCATTGGCCCTGTTCTTGCAGGCTCTTTTTTTGGCTGCAGCGATGCTGGAGATTTGATGTTTTACTGGATTCTTGATATTCACAGTACATCTGTGAAATGGTCGGATGGGAAAATCCCCACTTCAGTGCTATCTTGGAGGAGATGCTGTGTCCCATTGCCCATGTGGTGACTGTAACACCACATTCAATCTCACTTAAATCTTGAATAACATGCCATTGTAGCAGCAGTAACCAATCTAACAACTGTGTCAAATACTTGTTGTCTTGTGTAGGCATTGCCGACCACAGTGCTGTATTCAGCCTGTTTACATATCTCTGTATTTGAATATGCATGCCTATACCAGTTTCTTTGGCGCTTCATTGTCGTTCAGGAGATCTGATGTCACAAGAAATGACATGTGAAAAACTGTCACATCATGTATGATGTTTAAATTTATTACTTCTTTGCTACTAACTCTGTTCACAATAAATTTAGCAGACAGTATCCACATATGCCACTGAATGTACATGCAATATTATACCATTGTACAACATATAGTTCAGGAGGTGTGATGTTATAAACAGTGAGAGGCATGAAAAAATGTCTCATGGTGGCATCGCTACTTAAGTCATTCACTAAATATTTTGAAGACAGTATCCACATATGCTGCTGAATGTCCCTACAAAATTACATGATGGTACAACACATCGTTCAGGAGATATGATGTCATAGACTTTAAGCACAAGGCCAGACACTGCATAGTATGGGTGAGGATACACAGCTATAAATAAATACCTGGACAGTGTTGTTTTTCTCCACTAGTAATGCTATAAAGGAAGTGGCTGAGGTAAGATTAAATTGCTGTAGTGTTAACTCAAATCAGGAGTACACTGCTGTAGGGAGGTGGAACTTGGACACTGAGTGGAAACAAAGACAGATGTTTGATGTGTGTAAGGAGTTGTGACAGCTTTAACCACCTGACATCATTCCATTATGTGGTTACACTTACAACCAAATGCCTTAATTTTTACATTCTGAAGATATTTGGGATCCAGAATGAGTTTGCCCAAAAGAAACTTCTATAGTGCAATACCAAGTGGAAATAAGAATAATACACTTGTAATAAATTTGATTTTCTTACTGATTTAATGCATCTCTTAGAACATAATGTACAGTTGATAATTTACGTGAGACACAGTTTATATGAGTATTCCATTACAGATGTCCTTAAACTCATATGCAGTGCTTACTTTTGGTAGCTCTTTATTGTTTAGAAACGTCTTTGATATTTCTCACTTTTGTGATGAGAGGCAGAAGCTAATGTAAGCTGAAGAAACAAACAGTATATCTCTTGTGCCTAGATGCTGGGAGTTCTGTATGCTCAGTATCCCATATGCCTAACACCTGCAAATATCAACCAGCCTGAAGACCCCTGCATCAGCTGAAATGTGTCACAGGTAAATAAATTATAATTGCAAACCTGCAAATAAGACTGTTTGATTCTTCATCATATTTTACTGGTGGCTGTACCATCCCCCCTATGAGCTGGAAAAAGTTTTGCTGGTGTAAGTTATCTTTTGTATGTTTACAAGAAGAGTGTTTCCACTGAACCATTCACTCAATGATGACATAAGCATATAATTATCCTACGAATAACATAACATTATCTCTTCTTAGTGCAATTTACTTTAATTCTAGGTGTTATCCATCCCTTGTACATGTAATTAGTTAATTTTACTCTTTTTTGCTCTGACATGTAGCATCCATTCCCATTTCATAATGCTACCTACAGTGTGGAAACTACCATCAGATTTCAAGAAGAATGTGATGATTCCTATACCAAAGAAATCAAGTGCTAACACATTCGAAAATTACCAAACTGTTATTTAATAAGTCCTGGTTGCAAAATATTTATTGATCACAGTTAACTTCCAAATAGAGTTATACTCCATAAAATTACCTTCAGAAAAGACTTCTAACACTCAAACTTATATTTGGTGTTAACAAATTTCTCTTCTTCATAAACATTTCTCTTTCCACTGCCACTCTACATCTTATACGGTCTCTACATTGGCCATTATCAGTTATTTTGATGTTCAAATGTCAAAATCAGGGCCTTCAGCTCTTATAACTACAGCCTGGTTCCTTTACAAATTATCAGATGTTGAGTATCACTGTGAAGGGCCCAGAAATACCATATATTTGTGTGAGCCAGTATTATCAGCACCTGACAGAGTTTGAAAGGGATCTCATTATGGGTCGCCATTTGGCTGTCTGGTGAAATTGTGCAAAGTCAGTCAAGTCTGAGTACCACAAGGGAATAGTACAGTAGTGTGCACCAATGTGAATTACTTACAGAGGAATGGTGAATCTGGTAGACTCTGACCTGGGAGGAGATTAGTTTAGGTTCTGGAGAAATGTAGTAACACTCAAGGCTATACTGACTGTAAGACTTGTCTTAGAGGAATAGGTTAAAGAAAGGCAAACCTACATTTACAGCAATTGTAAACTTAGAGAAGCTTTTTGACAGTGTTGATGGGAAAACATTCTTTTATATTCTGAAAGTAGCAGGGGAAAAACCCAGGGAGTGGAAAGATTAATTGTCAGTTTGGTAGTGGAGTTAAGTGTTGAGTGTAAAAATTATATAGGGAGACCAAGGCTTGTTTACATAAGCTTGGTCAAATGGAGAATAGGTTGCAATATTTTTGCAAAGTAAGGAAGCTTGCACAGGATAGACTCATGTGGAGAGCTGTGTTAATCCAAGTCTTTGAACTGAAGACCACTACAACAGTAAAATTCTATGAAAAAATTATAAAAAAAAGAGCTTACTCTAAAGTTGTTGAAGAGAGAAACCTATGTTGAGTTGTAGTGGCCTATTAATAACATTGAATTATGGAATTGTAGATAATTAGAAAGTGTCCGAGTTTGCGGAATGATAATAACGTAAGTTTGGAAGATGGAAGTATGATAGCATACAGAACTCAGATGCTAATAGGTACACAAAATGTAACTCCACATGAATGGTTATGGATTTTAAAAAAGAAATGAAGCTAATATGTATACTACCTGACAAATGTCAGATGTCAACTTTGTACCTGAACACACCATCGTTGTAAATGATTAGAGATGCTGTTCTCTGTGACATCTAGAACAGCCATCAAAGTGCATTAGTATTGTTTGCATTTAGAGTTGTTACCAGACCTGGTAGCATATATACACACCTGGAAATTGAAATAAGAACACCGTGAATTCATTGTCCCAGGAAGGGGAAACTTTATTGACACATTCCTGGGGTCAGATACATCACATGATCACACTGACAGAACCACAGGCACATAGACACAGGCAACAGAGCATGCACAATGTCGGCACTAGTACAGTGTATATCCACCTTTCACAGCAATGCAGGCTGCTATTCTCCCATGGAGACGATCGTAGAGATGCTGGATGTAGTCCTGTGGAACGGCTTGCCATGCCATTTCCACCTGGCGCCTCAGTTGGACCAGCGTTCGTGCTGGACGTGCAGACCGCGTGAGACGACGCTTCATCCAGTCCCAAACATGCTCAATGGGGGACAGATCCGGAGATGTTGCTGGCCAGGGTAGTTGACTTACACCTTCTAGAGCACGTTGGGTGGCACGGGATACATGCGGACGTGCATTGTCCTGTTGGAACAGCAAGTTCCCTTGCCGGTCTAGGAATGGTAGAACGATGGGTTCGATGACGGTTTGGATGTACCGTGCACTATTCAGTGTCCCCTCGACGATCACCAGTGGTGTACGACCAGTGTAGGAGATCACTCCCCACACCATGATGCCGGGTGTTGGCCCTGTGTGCCTCGGTCATATGCCTGATTGTGGCGCTCACCTGCACGGCGCCAAACATGCATACGACCATCATTGGCACCAAGGCAGAAGCGACTCTCATCGTTGAAGACGACACGTCTCCATTCGTCCCTCCATTCACGCCTGTCGCGACACCACTGGAGGCGGGCTGCATGATGTTGGGGCGTGAGCGGAAGACGGCCTAACGGTGTGCGGGACCGTAGCCCAGCTTCATGGAGACGGTTGCGAATGGTCCTCGCCGATACCCCAGGAGCAACAGTGTCCCTAATTTGCTGGGAAGTGGCGGTGCGGTCCCCTACGGCACTGCGTAGGATCCTACGGTCTTGGCGTGCATCCGTGCGTCGCTGCGGTCCGGTCCCAGGTCGATGGGCACGTGCACCTTCCACCGACCACTGGCGACAACATCGATGTACTGTGGAGACCTCACGCCCCACGTGTTGAGCAATTCGGCGGTACGTCCTCCCGGCCTCCCGCATGCCCACTATACGCCCTCTCTCAAAGTACATCAACTGCTCATACGGTTCACGTCCACGCTGTCGCGGCATGCTACCAGTGTTAAAAACTGCGATGGAGCTCCGTATGCCACGGCAAACTGGCTGACACTGACGGCGGCGGTGCACAAATGCTGCGCAGCTAGCGCCATTCGACGGCCAACACCGCGGTTCCTGGTGTGTCCGCTGTGCCGTGCATGTGATCATTGCCTGTACAGCCCTCTCGCAGTGTCCGGAGCAAGCATGGTGGGTCTGACACACTGGTGTCAATGTGTTCTTTTTTCCATTTCCAGGAGTGTATATATAAGTTGTGTGAACAGTGTCAGATGTCGAGTGATCACTGTGAAGAACACAGAAATGCCATATATTTGCGTGAGGCGGTGTTATCAGCACATGGCAGAGTTTGTAAAGTATCTCATTATGGGTTGCCATTTGTCCATTTGGTGAAATTGTGCAAAGTTGACGAAGTCTGGCCATCACAAGGGAGAATTACAGTATTGTGCTCCAAACACATCATAACCCCATCACATCCATATCTACTGTTGGAGAAATGATAATGGAGTCAATGAAACTTTTGTGTTGTATGTACTATTGGTTTGAGACTAGTAGCAGTTGGAATGATAATTACGATCCCATGTACAGGCTCCCATTAACACCAGTACACCAACAGCTGCATTTGGAGTGGTGTCATGACCACGTAGTGTGGACTGTTGATGAATGGTGTCCACTGTTGTCAGGATTGTATCGTGGCTCTGTACTGCCCTGGATGACAGTTGGTGGTGAGTATGGTGTTGACCTGGGGAGAGATCTCATTCTTCCAATGTTTTAGACAGACTCCGTGCCTCGTGTAGGGAGCCATCAAATATTACTTCAGGTCATGATTAGTACTGATTAAGGGAATTTTGACAGCACAGCTGTAACATCATGGATATCCTGCAACCTAATGTGTTACATCTCATGTGATAGTGTCATGGTTCCATTATTCAACTGGACAGTGCTTGTCCACACAAGGCACATGTCTCTATAATCTGTCTGCATGATGTTGAGGTACTCTCATGGCCAAAAAAATCCCCGTATCTGTCCCCAATAGAACATTTGTGGTCCTAGCTCTGACATCAGTTCTATCCCAGTGCCTGTAACAAGGATATCAATGTCCAGTTAAAACGATTGTGGACAGATTTTGTCAGGAGAGGATACAATGACTTTATGACACCCTTTCTAATGAATCACTGTGTGCATCCAGGACAGAATGAGTGCAGCCTCATACTGATAAGTGGTCTCCTACTATCTTAGTTTTTTGTAAATTTGACTCAATTTTTTACTCACTGAAACAACATTATAGGACTCTATTATAATATGTGCAGTAATAATTCCGTAATACACACTTAACTGAGTAAACTATTTTAGTCTTATTATTATGAGTATACAACTTTACAATGATAACTAAACGGAGTACTCTCAAAAAGAACAAAAAGAAAACACAACGTTGGCAAAGTTAGCCCAGTAGACCAAAGAACAATATATACACCTTTAATCATTATATATGAGAACAGCTTGACCACCATGCTACTGAAGGCCATACTGGGCTTCCCCATAGCTTATAGCTTTCAAACCAGACATTGGAACATTGACAGTAGAAATGATCTATGGGGAGACTTTATGCCTGGCACATAAGTGCGGTTTTTAAGATCCTATGCCAGTGCTCTACCAACCCACAAGTGGTGCTGTTGGAACCCACACAACTTGAAGGATTCAAGGAATGGCATTGACACAAATTGCTTTTCTTGATCCATAGTGACATTAGCTGGACAGCTGAAATGGGAAATCCAAGGTGCTAAAAAATTCTTGCTTTTGTTTCCACTTAGATGTCACTGACTGACATAACCTCTGCCCAGCGTGTATATCTAAAAGTTATCATAAATATATATTGATACACCTATGATGATGGAAGCAGGCCAATAACAGCCTGTTGTTTTTCGAAGTTCTGTGAGTGGCTTACGTATACAGGGTGATACACAAAGATATGCAAATATTTTAATATGTTATTTTACAAGTAAAACTAAAAAAAAGTTCATATAAACATAGATCTGGAAATGTTTTATGCAGTTATGGCTAATAAAAGATTTTGCCTGAAATTTAGCAACTTCGCTAATGTGATGCCATCGCAAAACTGTATGAGGTTAAAGTAAAGCACAATTTCCATTTATTTTGTTGTTATTGGTCTGTGAATCTAATAAAATATGTCCCAGATGTGTATCTGCATTACTTGCTTGCATTATGAATGCGATAGACGAAATTAAGAACAACCTTGTGAAACTGAAATGAGCAACAAAATCTGCTCATACACGTGCAGCTAAAAACATCAAACTTGGTGGAGACATTTTTGAACATTTATTGCGAATGTATTGTGAAATTTTGTATGTACACTGAAACTTCCTGGCAGATTAAAACTGTGTGCTGAACTGAGACTCGGACTTGGGACCTTTGCCTTTCGTGGGCAAGTGCTATATTATTTAAGCTACCCAATCACGACTCACGCCCCGTCCTCACAGCTTTACTTCTGCAAGTACCTCGTCTCCTACCTTCCAAACTTTATAGAAGCTCTGCAAACCTTGCAGGACTAGCACTCCTGAAAGAAAGGATATTGCGGAGACATGGCTTAGCCACAGCCTGGGGGAGAGCTTCTGTGAAGTTTGGAAGGTAGGAGATGAAGTACTGGCAGAAGTAAAGCTGGGTGGATGGGGTGTGAGTCATGCTTGGGTAGCTCAGATGTAGAGCACCTGCCTGTGAAAGGCAAAGGTCCCGTGTTTGAGTCTCGGTCCAGCACACAGTTTTAATCTGCCAGGAAGTTTCATATCAGTCCACACACTACTGCAGAGTGAAAATCTCATTCTGAATGTACATTGTACAACTTCCTTAACACTGAGCTTTGTTTTTTCCCATTTAACATGACTTCATGTGTGCTATGGTATTAATAAAAGCAGATTATCTGATACATTCATACAGATTCGGTTAATTTTTCCAAAATTAAATTCTCTGCAACTTCTGTTGAAAACTTTGTGCAATTGTCTGAAATTTAAGAAACAAGTTGGGCCAAGTAGTTAATAAATTAAAAATTTTCATATTAGCAAATTTGCTAAATTTCAGGCAACATCTTTTATTAGCCATAACTCCATAATTAAACATTTGCAGACCTATATTTATATGAACTTCTTTCTTTAGTTTTACTTGTAGAATATCATATTAAAATATTTGTATATCTTTGTGTACCTCCCTGTATATCTGCTAACTTTGCACTGTTGACATGCTACACACATACTTGACCAATGGCAATAGTCTTTTTTAATTCTGAGCCTCACAGATTTCTCTGTCATTAGCTTAAAGGGGGTTGTGCACTGGGGTAGGTGAGGTTATGAACACTGTCAAATAGTGCCTTATGTAACATTTCAGGCATGAATGGTCTGGGTGAGGGGCAAGAGACATAACACCTAATAAGGTCTTTGGCACCTATTGACTGTATGTGTTTGACCTGGAAAGAAGTTAAATTGCTTTATAAATACTTCTGTAAATGTTTGTATGTTGTTCGCACTGTGGTAAATTGACCAATGAATGAAATTGTCATGGAGAACAACCTTCCTTGAGTTTCTTAAAAGTGAAAATACACTACAAATAGCCTGGCTTTTGCATAAGAGTGGAAGTACCGCACAACTTCATATGTGGTCAGCGGATCTTAGTAATATGCAGTCCAGTTCATCTGTGCCCCATCATTTTCTGGGAGGGAAAAAATCTAAAAGTTCCAAACCCTTGCAAACATATTGATGCCTAAATCAGGTGAACCATGTCATTGATAAATAAATAATAAGTACAACCCTGCAGCCAAGACCATTTGTTTCTTCAACTTACATCAATTTCTGCATTTCATGCTGACTAACATCTACCACTAGTGCTAATGGTGCATTATGGACTGGATGAGAGACGAGAACTTCTTTTTGTAAGATGGATCTTTCCTTTTTGAGGGTGTGTCACACCTCTGGCAGCCATGATACGTGGCATAAGCCTGTGGTGTTGTTACCTGCCATTTCTGCTGTCAGCAGTGCACTCTGAGTGTCTGATTTAATATTTAATTGGGTATTCACTGTGTCTATTTCTCTACTTAAATTAGCACTCTGTACATTGAGCTTTTCACTTAAAGTTGCTGATTTTCCTTCTGTTCATCCAACTTAGCATTCAGCTGAGTATTTACTAATCTAATCTAGAACGTACTGACCCTATCTCTTTTCTTAAAGCTGAACTTCGGGCTTTAATTAAATTTGCTAACTCAGTTCAGTCTGACATTTCCCTACTCACTTTAAGAGCCGTGGTTGGTTCTGAAGCTAGTTGCTGTTCTTGATCCATAATTTTACACATTTTAGACCTCATGAGCATTAAAAAAAATCCTACTCAACTTATAATGACTACAATATTACAGTCTATTTCAACAGTTCCTTTAACTTTATACTCAAACAATTATTGTTTTACACTCACCCGGTGTAGGGTTCTAGCTGTGTTGGCGAGCAGATGTGTATTCAGTGCCGGTGAACAGCACTGGCGCCGGTGGCGTTGAACGTTGATTTCAGAGTCGGTGTTGGTGAGTGGATGTAGAGTCAGCACTGGTGAGCAGCAACTGGTGCCTTTGGTGTCACTTGCTGGTACTGCGTCGGCGTCAGTGAGTGGTGCGAGAGAGCTGTGTACTCTCCACACTGAATCTTCTTAGTTGAAGTATTCTTGGCGTAACTCTTCTCAGTCTAAAATGTTGAGGTCTACTATCCATTCCTTTGATGTTATTACTTTCTTAAGTCTTTTACAGTGTTACATTCACAGCTTTCTTCCATTTGGTTGCTTGGATTCAATCCAATTACTTGAAACAGTTCTCTTATCTTGTTATGCCAGGTTGCTATGGCAACTCAAAATATCTTCGTCCCATTTCTGTCATAAAATTTCCGTTTTCTTCGAGTCCTGCCACAGTTGCCATATTCTAATAGTTTTGATGATATGAGATGCACTGCGAAACTGGATTGCATTTACAATTCACACCTCACTCTTGTCAGTTGACTTACATGATGTGAATAGCCGATCCTCTTCTCGGGATATTTTCCGATCCTCTCCTCTGGATATTCAGCTATGTCAATCTCCCAAAAGCTTCTTCTCTGACGATTTTCAGTGGTTATAGGAATTAATTAGATTCTTTCTCTATTATTGAAGTAATTGGGTACTCATAGAATACTTTCAGTTCAATCATAATACATTTTCAACTTTCACAGACAACAACTTCTGCAAGTTGTAATGGTCGCCTGGTCGTAGATATTGCTAATTGCTATAATCGCACTATTTCACTCCCATTTATGGAGCTTATTAGCACTTGATGTTAGGTTGGCGCCATTAAAATGCATTGTGTTATAGTAATCGCTGCTACTTGCTGGATCGCTGCTGTCTCTCGATGCTGATGCTGGCTCTACATCTGGTTGTCTAGGGTTAAAAACATGAGGTCCCGTGTTTTTTATGTGGTTTTGATGATAAAGAACGAGCGAAACCAACAAATATGTAAACTTCAAATATTTATTACTCTGGTGGCCATCTTAATTCCACTGTCCACCAAAGACCATGACTCAACACAAAGTATTCCGTTACATGTTCTTTGCATTGTTTATCCACCTCAAACAATAACACACAAACACACTTTACCAAAGTGACATTCCGACTGCCTCTCGACCGTTCTTGCTGCTTGTATTTATAACATTGTCAAAGAACTACTAAAAAGAGATATAGTTTACAAGTCACATGTACATCTGTTATCATAATTTGTGCAGAAAAGTTATTAATTTGCATCGAGTGACATAATTTAACATGTTATTAAAATGACAGACAGATTTGTTGACTTGACAGAATAATTCTTTGTTACAAAAAGGCTGTTTTTTAGAAGTTTGTCAATTGACTTCTCTAATTTGCATAAATAAGTAAATAACATGAATTATTATGAATTACATTGGTTTTCGTCTAAAATAGGATTGCTTACGTGAATACTGAGTGAAAACGCTCCTAGTGAACAAATAGGTTTCACTGGGTGATTTTTATTTAAGGAGATCCAAAATACCTAAGTTGGCCACTATTTTTCGTACTTCATATTAATTATTTAAGATGAACTTAGTGTTTTTACATGATGACATTTGCTGTATCAGTGATCAAGTGATATAAACTTTTGTGTGGGTCAGTTATTCAGTATAATTTAATGGGTTGACTGTTTATAGAGACATGTTATGCAGTCATTGTTAACATACACAATAACTGTTCTATATTCATAAATACTCGTTAAACTGGTTGAATTTGGAGGGTATCGCATACTTCGGTAAAGTAAAGCCTTTAATATGTTCCGTTACAATACCCCCCTCGGGTAATATCATTTACAGAACGTTAATGATATTAGCCGACTAGGACAAATGTGTCAAATGGTTAAAATTTGGAAAAGTACTACTTTAATAATTTTTTTTTACTATGCATAATGTGTATGTATGCAATGACCGTTACACCGTTTCAAAATGACTTTTTCCTCAAATATTTTAGTTGTGTTGTTTCAAATGCACTTTGTGTTATGGCTCTCAGTATGACAGCATAATAAAAATATTTAGTAATATATGAAAGTAAAAAAAAATGTTAATCTTTGCTCCCATGGAAAATGATCAAAAACAGACACAAATATATCACATGCGATTTTAAGATATATAAAAAATATATGTAAATTATTTCAAAGTCAGTTCTCATTGAGTCACAGATTAATCAAGATAATAGAAGGAACATAAATATATTACATAGATGGACAGGTCATATGTCCATAGGAAAATATTGCAACTGTCTGCTCTTTTTGCGCCACATAAAAGAAATGAAAACAAAGAACAGAATTATAAGTATGGATGTGATATATAAACACAAACACTAGAGAAGTCACATGTATGAGTATAATATGCATTTGCAAAAAAAAAAAAAAGAGTTTTTTAAACATTGTCTCCCATTGAGACACCGTCAGGATAGTACAAGAACATATGAATACCAAAATTGGACACTTAAATTGGTCACAACATTACACAAACATCAAACTTGGTGAACATCTGATTAGCCGTAGAAAATTGTACACAAATCTTATGCCTAAGAACACAATAGTCACAAAATGATGGGTCTTGCACAACAATTTTTACATTGTCTTTTATTTGGTGCAGGTATGTCCCATATTCAACAATACAAAAGGAAAGTAATAAATGTTTGTCACCTTCTTGCCCGTTGCAAGTAACAAAGATGTCTCAAAATTTAATATTCAATAGTAACAATAAAAATATAAAAACATTCTCTCAAAGATCTGGAACTTTTCCAGGGTCTGTAGGATGACTGGTAGTTGCTATTTGACACACCCAGTAAAATCTTTGCTGATAACATGCTTTACGGAAAATGGGTAAATAACTGTATTCAAACAGGGAAATGTGTTTAATCATGTTTATATGGTTTCAATTCAGTGATGTTTCTTAATCCAAATAACCTTCTTGATCTGGGAAAGATAAGTCTATATGCATTAGGATGTGGGCTTTCTTTTATTTCAAATGGACAAATGTCAATGTTTACTTTAACATATGGACAACCTAGCTCAACATCTTTGTCTATTTCAGTATTTTCAAACAATAGATCATTTTCAATTTCTTTAGTTCCTAAGTCTAATGTCTCTGTCCTACACTTAGACACATCCCTCTCTGTTTGCAAAGCATTGACATTTAAACATAAACCTTTGTTTTCATCTGTTTCTTTTAACACTGTGTTGTCACTTAACAAACTACTGTTTTCACCCCCTTTTTTATAAAGTCCACTACGGATTCTTGTCCACCATGTAGGATACAAGGTTGCACTTACCTTTGCTAATTCTTTCCAAAAGGCATCTTTGTTTATACAGTTTCCATAGTTGTTCCACGAAACTTCTAAAAACTTTTCCCCTTTTTCTTGCAAACACACATTTACTTTCCATCCCTTTATATTTTCTTTAATATTATTATTATTACCATTCTCATAGATCAGTGTTTCATAGTTCCCAATAGGCAATAGCTTGTCCTCAGATACACATTCCCTAGTCTGCATTTCACTTAAATTAACCTCATTATTACCCATGTTTGTCACATCACTTACCTTTACCACATAATCACTTTTCAATTCTACAAATACTTTTATTTCTTCCTCCACAAACTCATCAATAACATCACTTGATTTAGGATCATTATGTAAATGTCCCTGTATTACTTCTTCCTCCTCCTCCACAACAACCCCATCTTCAGTTTCCCCCCTATATATCTGAATCTCAGCAATTGAGTCTTTGGCTCCATTAAACACTTCGTCATCCCCTTTCTTATCAAATAAACCCCCCAAAATAGATTCTATTTGTGGTGTGTCTGACTTGTTATTAACACCAGTATCTTTTTCAGCCCAACTATGGAACTCTGCAATACCTTCAACTTCTGCACTTTCACTAACTACCTGTGCTTGAACACTGTTTTTATTAACTGTATCACTTTTACTCATAGTATCCCACAACCTTTTATTAAATTCTAATTTATTCATTCTAACAACATCAGTATTTTCAGGGTCCTTACTCTTTACATTGTATCTTCTCCTTCTCCAGTTTCGGTTATGTGTTGTCCTGTCATAATATTGTCTAGCCCCAAAACTACGGACATCTAGTGGGACTGTCCACCATTTCCCGGCTGGTTCCCTCGGTCTGTCCGTTTGTAGTTGTCGTTTTGTTCACTAGTTTCAGCAAACCCCCTTCTATCTTGTTCTCTTCCCCAATACCTATTTCTGTCATTCCTGTTATCTCTCCTCCATCCTCCCTCCTGTGTATTGTTTCTGAAATCATTTTCATATCTCCCCTATTTGGAGCATTATTTCCAGAATTTTCAAAGTTTCTCCTCCCATAATAATCTCTATTTACATTCCTGTTCCACCCTCCATACTGGTTGTTGCCAGAGCCAAAACTTTGGTTATTTTCTCTTTCCAAGGCCCTATCTAATCTATCTACAAATTTCAGGAACTCTTCCATTGAATCGTCTGGTCCATGGACCAATTCCCACTGCAGTCTCTCTGGTAACCTTCTTTTTAAAACATCAATTTGTGTCATAATATCAAAAGAGTTATTCAAGTGAGCAAGCTTTTTCAATTGATCTCTGCAAAATTTTTGCATTCCCCCTACTTTCCCTCTATACACTGGTCCATTTAAAAATTCAGACTTTAATCTGGCTTGTATGGATTGTGACCAAAATTTGCAAATAAACTTAGCTTCAAACTCTTCAAAAGTATTCCAAGAATCATTATTCTCATTTGCCCAGGATAGGGCCTCCCCTTCTAGAAACCGTTTTACTAACTTAATTTTTATGTTATCTGACATTCCTACAACAAACATATCCTTACATTGGTGAATAAAGTCAATAGGGTGCAGATTTTCACCAGGAAAGCATTTCACTTGGATGTGCCCATACATTGTATTTTGATTGTAAATCGTTTGTTTGGACATCAATGCGTCCTCCAATTGTGTACATTTAGAGTGTATATTTTCTACTTTTGTATCTACATTAGTGGTATACAGGTTGTATTCTTGTTTAAGGTTTTCTGATGTTTTGTCTATTTTCTGATCTAATCTGTCAACTTCAGTATCTACTCTGTTGTAGATGACAGCAATGCTGTCTGTGTTAGCTTGTATGTTTTCATTTAAACTTTCAACTTTAACTTGAAATTCTTTTCTGAAGTGTATCAACTGTTCTCTAGTGTTCTTACTGAGGGTGGTTTTAATTTCCTCACACTTCTCATTGAGATGAGTACTTAATAGATCAAAATCCAAACTTAACTTATCCAGTCTATCTGTGTTTTCTTTAAGTTTCAAACTTACTTGTTCACTTGATTGTTTAAAATCCAAACGTACTTGTTCACTTGATTGTTTAAAATCCAAACTTACTTGTTCACTGGATTGTTTAAGTTGCGAGCTTATTTGAGTTGCAAACCCTGCTAGCCACTCTGTTAAGTTTAATTGTTCACCATCCCCTGGTTCAATTTTTACATTTCCTACGATCTCATCACTCTCAGGTAGAGACATGTTAACTATTAATTACCTTAAATGACAACAACAAAATACCTTGCTTTATGTAGCTATGCTATGATGTCGTGAATGGTGTTTTTGCTGGCTTTCTTCACTTATATTCGGTTTTATCGAAGCTGAAGTCTTGATTGATGAATTCCATTGACATAATCCAGACGTTAATCTTCCGAGCGGTGTGATGATGGTTTTTGGTAGTCGCACAAACACAATTTATTTATTTCTGACATATTTTCACTGTTGCCACAGTGCACAAATAAACTTTTTTGGAATGCTAAGCACTTACGAAATTTATCGCTGCACTATTATCATCGATGCACTTAAAGATCCCGGACGAGCCCCCACTTTTGTAATGGTCGCCTGGTCGTAGATATTGCTAATTGCTATAATCGCACTATTTCACTCCCATTTATGGAGCTTGTTAGCACTTGATGTTAGGTTGGCGCCATTAAAATGCATTGTGTTGTAGTAATCGCTGCTACTTGCTGGATCGCTGCTGTCTCTCGATGCTGATGCTGGCTCTACATCTGGTTGTCTAGGGTTAAAAACATGAGGTCCCGTGTTTTTTATGTGGTTTTGATGATAAAGAACGAGCGAAACCAACAAATATGTAAACTTCAAATATTTATTACTCTGGTGGCCATCTTAATTCCACCGTCCACCAAAGACCATGACTCAACACAAAGTAGTACTTCCGTTACATGTTCTTTGCATTGTTTATCCACCTCAAACAATAACACACAAACACACTTTACCAAAGTGACATTCCAACTGCCTCCCGACCGTTCTTGCTGCTTGTATTTATAACATTGTCAAAGAACTACTAAAAAGAGATATAGTTTACAAGTCACATGTACATCTGTTATCATAATTTGTGCAGAAAAGTTATTAATTTGCATCGAGTGACATAATTTAACATGTTATTAAAATGACAGACAGATTTGTTGACTTGACAGAATAATTCTTTGTTACAAAAAGGCTGTTTTTTAGAAGTTTGTCAATTGACTTCTCTAATTTGCATAAATAAGTAAATAACATGAATTATTATGAATTACATTGGTTTTCGTTTAAAATAGGATTGCTTGCGTGAATACTGAGTGAAAATGCTCCTAGTGAACAAATAGGTTTCACTGGGTGATTTTTATTTAAGGATATCCAAAATACCTAAGTTGGCCACTATTTTTCGTACTTCATTTTAATTATTTAAGATGAACTTAGTGTTTTTACATGATGACATTTGCTGTATCAGTGATCAAGTGATATAAACTTTTGTGTGGGTCAGTTATTCAGTATAATTTAATGGGTTGACTGTTTATAGAGACATGTTATGCAATCATTGTTAACATACACAATAACTGTTCTATAATCATAAATACTCGTTAAACTGGTTGAATTTGGAGGGTATCGCATACTTCGGTAAAGTAAAGCCTTTAATATGTTCCGTTACAAAGTCAACTTAGTCATCAAACATTAGACTCTATTAAACATATTTATAATAACATTGGTCTAATAACCAAATGATTTATGAACATTTATTTATTTATTTATTCTTTGCCCATGGACTCCAGCTGAAAATCCAGCTGAGAGTATTGGTGTGTCATACAATAGGCTATTAACATCAAACTTGATTTCATTATATATAAATGAAACAAATGATTAAACAGAAATAGTCCATAATCATACAAAGGTATTACATGTTTCACATTATATGTACACACAAATCCAAACAACATACATGATAATTTTTAAAGGTACATTTCAGTAATGATATAACATATTAAACACCATCTTAGTATTCACTCAAACTGTATATACATTTCTCTGTGAGATATAGTTTCAAATGATTTTTAAAACTTTTAGGTCTGTTTCTTTTTACATCTTGCCTTTTGCAGGACTAAGACATGAAGTAAGATAAAAATCTATAATCAGTTGTTCATTTGCCTTTTTACAATAATCTCATTCACTAACACTTACAATAATCTCATTCACTAACACAGCAAAGAATAGCCTATAATTACTCCGTGTTCTTTCACACAGCGTCTGTGGCACTAGTGGCAAACACTTGTCATCGTCAGTGGACCGCCACTCTTACAGTCTTCTCTTAACAAACTTCCAACCGGTCCACAGAAACAGGAGGCACAGTTGATACGCTTCCACTCTTCCACTTATATTTAAACTATCATGTGTTCAAGATGGTAGAATGACGAGTGGTTCTAGAATTTACGTGGAAATTCTCAAAGCACTACAATTTTGAGTTGAAAAAGTTGTTGTATTTATGGGACAATATGTGAGAATAGTAACAGAGGGAACTCTTCATGGGAATTGATGAAAGTTCCATACATGTTGAAGCATTTCAATTCCAACATATTCAAGACGGCTACAGTGACAAAGTCTGATAGATCCGTTCTGTCACAATCATAATATAGGACATTTCAAATGCAGAAATCCACAGCCATAAGAAATCTACAAATTCTAATCTGATGATGATGATGATGTCATGTGGCTAGGGCCTCCTGTCGGGTAGACCGTTCGCCTGGTGCAGGTCTTTCAATTTGATGCCACTTCGGCGACTTGCGCATTGATGGGCATGAAATGATGATGATCAGGACAACACAACACCCAGTCCCAGAGTGGAGAAAATCTCCGACCCAGCTGGGAATCGAACCCGGGCCCTTAGGATTGTCAGTCCATCGCACTGACCACTCAGCTACCGGAGGCGGACTCTAATCTGAAAATATATACACATATCAGTGAACATTGCAGTAGCATAGCATATGAAAAAACTTGACACTATTCTGTTGACATAATTTGCCTTCGCCTTCCTGCAACCTGTGAAATGAATTACCCAGCAACATGGTGGGACCTGCAGTTTGGTATGAACTCCAAATCCTGAGGCAGCTTGGGGTTTTTCACATTAACAAATCGTTATCAGAGGTAGGATTACTGTGTAGGTCAGAGATATTTAGTCACTGAAGTGACATCCAATTGCAAAACTTTCACTAGGCCACTGAGTCACATATTATTATTACATTGTTGTAGTGGTGAAACAAGCAGTATGGTAATCCTACAGAAAAAATTCTAGAACCAACTCCAGAGATCTGAATCTCCACCACACCAGAAACAGATATAAATGTTTGCAAATATGAACATAAATATTATGATGCAAACATCTACCCTGTGATAACTGTTTGGAACACAAAGACCTTACAAAATTAAAAATAATATTTGCCACAATTTCAGTAATTGAGCAATGTGCCATTTATCTCACCCTGAATGCAGTTATACATTGTCTTTTTTGTCTACTTTTTTGTAATATTATTGTTACTTTACATTTAGTTTTGTAACTTACAAGATCCTTTGCATAAAATCACTGATGTCAAAATGTCAAACAAATATGAAAAATAGATCTTATAGTCAGTAAAATAAGGGAAAGGTGATGATGATGATGATGAGCGTTTGGCGTCATTGGCCGGGAGGCCCCTCGCGGGGCAGGTCCGGCCGCCTTGGCGCAGGTCTTATTACATTCGGCGCCACATTGGGCGACCTGCACGCCGGATGGGGATGAAATGATGATGAACACAACACAACACCCAGTCCCTGAGCGGAGAAAATCTCCGACCCAGCCGGGAATCGGACCCGGGCCCGGAGGACGGCAATCCGTCACGCTGACCACTCAGCTACTGGGGCGGACCAGGGAAAGGTAATCACTCACCTATAGCAGATCGATGTGTGGATCACATTAAACATATCAGAGAATAGCATTGGCACTAGCTTTCCAGCACAACTGCTTGCACTGTCCATTGGTTGTGTGTGTGAATGTGCGTACTATTGCTAAAAAAAGAGCTAGTGCTAGTACTCAAAAGTTAACGTGGATGCTGTTTTCTGTTATATGACACATGCTCCAAGTATCAATCCGCTGTAGGTTAGTGGTTGCCTTTCCCCTGTTTTACATATTGCTCCATCCAGGATTTCCAGTATTGTTAAACATTTCACAGTGTAGGGGAGACCGGGGCACGTTGGCCATAGGGACAGGATGGCCCAGTCGAGTTAGTTCATACAATAGACGCTAGATCGTGCTGGGAATCAATCAGTAGATTGGTAGCACTGTCCCACTCCCTCTACACAAACAATATGGCCAGCGGAGCAGTTTTGGATAAATTGTGTTGATTAACTGTTTTTGTATGTGTGTGAGTAAAATTCTACTCGTTGGTTAAATGTATGGTATGTAAAGTTTACTTACTTTAGGTGAAAGAGGTGAGTAGTATAATTAAACGTCGTAGTTTAAGGATTATTTCTATACAGCATACAATCTAAATTGCTTCAGTGGGTTTTGTGACGAATAGAATTTATAGTAAACATGGCGATGGGGCAGGTTGGCCCAGAGACGACATATAGATATGCTACTGCATGCAACAATAAAATACCCCAAACATGGACCAAGACTGAAATGGCGGGAAGTGATTGGTTCACAGGATTCTTGAAGAGGCACCCTCAACTCTCCATTCGGACTCCTTAAGCAAATAGTTTAGCCCAGTGCACCAGTTTCAACAAGCATAATCTAGAACTGTTTTTTAATAATCTCGACATAGTTTTAAAAAGATTAAAAGTGACCCCTGCGAACCTCTGGAACATTGACGAAACTGGAGTAACTACCATCCAGCATCCTGATCGTGTAGTTCCTCGAAGAGGTTTTCGCCCAATAGGGCGAGTGGCATCGGCTGAGAGAGGGTCACTTGTTACGAGCGCTTTTGCAGTTAGTGTGTTGGGTAATAGTGTGCCTCCATTCTTCATCTTCCCGAGGGTCAACTTCAAGCCTCATTTTATCCTTGACAGCCCGATTGGGTGTGATGGAGCAGCTCATCCTCCGGGATGGATGACGGAGACAAACTTTGCAAAATATATGAAACATTTTGTTCTACATGCTTGCTGCTCAAAATAACACCCTTGCTTGGTTTTGATTGATAATCACAGTTCACCTCTCGACTCTGAAGTTCTTGATTATTGTAAAGATAATGGAATCACCTTTCTATCTTTTCAAGCGCATTGTAGCAACAAGCTGCACCCTTTAGACAGAAGTGTTTATGGACCTTTTAAAAAGTTCGTGAACTCAGCATGTGATGCATGGGTTACCAATAATAAACAGCCTATGACTATTTATGACATCCCATCTATAGTGTGAATAGCACTTCCAAATGCTGCAACTCCCAATAACACAACCAGTGGATTCAAGGTAACTGGGATCAATCCCTTTAACAAAAATATTTTTACTGACAGTGATTTTATGCCTTCCTACACTTCGGATAGGCCAGACCCAAACACTGAAAACAGTCCATCAAATCGAGCTGAGATAAATGTAAGACCGTTTCCAACTCCAGAAGAGGTCAGACCTTTTGAAAAGCAGATCCCAGAAAAAGTATGGGGGCAGGGAAAAGGAAAAAGTTTCTGCCACAGTGACAGACACTCCAGTAAAAAAAAGCCCTTGAGGAAGAACAAAAAGGTGCAAAAGAAAAGAAGGCGATATCATTGGAAAGAAAACTTAAATCACAGGCTAAAAAAGCACTTTTTCAAAACGAAAGTAAGAGCAATGGTAGAATGAAATTAACTAAATCAGCTGCAGTAGGCCTAAAACGCAAGAAGAAGCCAATGGAAGATGACGATGATGAAGATGATGATGATGATGATGATGAGGAAGATGAAGATTCACTGTGCCTAAGGTGCCTCAAGCCTTTTTCAAACAGTCAACCTGGAGCAAAATGGATTCAGTGCACAAACTGCAAGCGTTGGGCTCATCAGACGTGTGTGAAAAAAGAAATCCGTGGACTATTTTATGAGTGCTTTAACTGTGCTGATCTTTTGGATGTGGACAGTGATTAAAGTTGATTGGTTTGTATTAAGACACTATAATTTCTAATAATTTTAAGGTTTCCAGTTGCCATAATAAAATGTTAAGCATTTAACTCAATATTCAACTTGATTTGACGTATGTTAAAGTATGTTTCTTGATAACTATTTGTTTTATTTTGATATCCTAAAGTTATACTAGTTTAACTTATCAAAATATTCTTGCCCCAGTCTCTGGGCCAACTTACCCTGAGGTAGGAGCAGATTGACCCACTTGACATATGTCCAGTAATTAATTCTTTTTAAACTTTTAAACTCCAGTTTCAGTAAGACTGCTCTAAATATTTTGCAATAATTTCATAAATTTAAATATGTAAAAAAAATTAATATAATTTTTTTAAAAATATGGCCAATGTGCCCCGGTCTCCCCTATACGAGATGATGTACTGCTAGTCTTTTCCATATCATTAATTAGTATACTGTGTAATTAGCAAGTCAGTAGTTCTTCATTTGTGGTAATTTTGTTTCTTTGATTATGAAGGCTTCAGAGCTATCTTTATTTCTTCTTTTTATTGTCATCTCAGTTTCTGTATGTACAGAAATTTCTCAGTACTTTTATTTGTTAGTAATTTTGTTTTTCAGCTAAGTCATTAAAAATGATTCATTAACAGTTTTGCACATGTTCTAATGCATACATTCTTTTAACAGATTCTACATATGACTCACAAAACAGTAAATCATCATCTGGTAATGGACAGAACGGGAGAAAGTCAAAGAACCACCAGAATACCACAAGGAAAACTGATGAGGCTCCTGACTGGTCGAAACTGCCATTTGTGACAAGATATCACCTTGGTCATTTTAGTAACAAATGTGATAAAGATTGCTCTGATTCACCTCCACTTAGCTTAGATGAAGATATTACCTCTGAAGAGGAAACAGGAAATTATAATCAAAAGAATGGGGGTGACAGAAATTACAGTTTTCAAAAAGTAATTTGTAAAACAGATGCAACCAAAGTGTCTCCAGATAATGGCAATGCTTCCCGATCTGAGCGCACAAAGTATGATCTTCGAAATGAACTTAAACTGAAAAGAAAGATGACTTCTTCACATGTAAAGAAGTCACATGCAAGAAACTTATTTATCACAAAAAAATTGCACACAGATAGACGACTAAAACCTGTTGATCAAAAATATAATCTAAAAGCTGAGTATTGGTCTGTCATTAAGCAGAACATAGCTAATCAGAAATGTAAAACTGAAGAAATATCAAATACTGAGCAGGTATCACTGAAAAAGCAGGATGGAAATACTGTACGGATGCCTGCTGGAGGAACTCTCAAATTTTTGCAACCAGCTTATGTTGTTGGCACATCATCAGCTGTACAGAGTAATACTGGGGATAAATGTCAGGTAATTGTAAATATGGCACAGAACTTTCAAAGTCAGTTTTTGTCTCCTAGTTACAAACTAGCCATGCAGCCTGATATGCACTCATCACAGATAACTAATTTTCGGACATTGCCAGTAACAGTAGCAAATGCAATTGAAAATACTCAGAAGAATGAGATCAGTAGAAATAAACAAAATTATGTTCATGGAAAGTCATTGCAGACCAACTCATACTATGTTTCTGCACCAAGTTTTGATCGATCAGTGTCTCAGCAAACAAAATCCAATCCAGAACCAATGACAAAACGTATTCCTCTGCATGGATGCCCATACTGTGAGAAGAAATTTGACCGACCATGGGTTTTGAAAGGTCACCTGAGACTTCACACTGGGGAACGGCCATTTCAATGCCCAATGTGTGCAAAGAGATTTGCTGATAGGTGGGTGTTACATTTTTCATTCATTCCTTGTTCTATAAATGCCAGAAAGACAGGAAATATCCTGGGCTGTGGACCAAGTAAAAGTAATATTGTAGCTGAGAACATCACCTGCTAGACACTATCAAACAATGGAAAGTCCAGGTTGGATTATCAACAGTATCACCTGTATGAAAAGGCTAGATTGATACCCACCACAAAGATGACACATTGAGTTGCAGATAGGTTTAACAAAAAGACAGCTACACATTTAGCTTTCAGTCAATGCCTTCTTCAGAGAAGAAAAGAAAACACAAACACATATGCAGACACACCTCACACATACATGACTGCTCTCTCCTGCCACTGTGGCCATAATGCAATGGTGTAATGTTGAGCAGAAGCAGCATTCTTGAGTGGGGCAATGGAGGGGGAGGGATAGCACGGTACAGGTGGGAGGAGAGGAGTCAGCACCGCCTGACAGATCATGCAGGGACTAGATGGTGTACAGACAAGGCTGCCTGGTGCGACATTGTGAGGCTGCTGGGGGTAGAGGAGGTGGGGGAGTAGAAAAGAAGAGCAGCAGGGATGAAAAAAGACCAGTGGAGCAGGCAGAGAGCAGAGCACAATGAGGGTGGGCAATGTGAATTGGATGGAGGTGATAGGTCAGAAGGGGAAGAAACTGATGAGTGGAGATTGTGGAGGTTAGTGGGTTACCTTAGGTTGAGGTTAGGGTGATGTGAGCAGAGAAAGTGTTGTGCCTCTCTGAGTTCATCTAGCTGTGATCTCCCCCTGTGACCACTCCCTGATCACTTTCCAAAACTTCTTTATATTCAACTTAGCCTCACAACCCTCCCTTCCTAAGAACTTCACCTATTAGCAGAAGAAAGGACAGCCATACACAGCTTCAAAATGGATCCTGACCTAGCAATCCCACCTGCAGAGAAATATTTCACCACTGTCATTATGAATTACAGTGACTGCCTATTGGAAGGCTTCTGCCATTTGTCTGACTCCTCTGCCTACAAACTCTGCAAGAGCAACCCCATCCCAGAAGTCCAACATAACCTTCAATTCCAACTTAAAATATTAGGTCCTTCCTAGAACCTCTCCCCAGGATCCATTTGTCTCCTCATCCCAATGACACCCTGCACACCCACGTTCTACATGCGTCCAAAAATTAACGAACCCAACAACCATACATACCTCATTGTAAATGGTTATTGTGCCCCCACAGAAAGAATTTGGACCCTCATTGACCAACAATTCCAGCCAATCACCCAAAATCTAGCCTCCGACATCAAAAGTACCAACCATTTCCGTCACCAACTCTCCATCGTTCCTACACCTTTATCTTCTTGATCCCTACTCATCACTCTTCACACCACTTCCCAATACACTAACATCCATCATGCCCATAGCCTTGCTACTATTGAACTCTCCATATGACCTGCAGACTCTAAAACCACTACCTCATTCCTCATACATCTTACTAACTTTAGTCTAACACACAACTACTTCTCCTTTGAAGGGAAGGTATACAAACAATTCTATGGGGCAGCTATGGGCACACACATGGTGCTCTCCTATGCCAACCTGTTTATGGACAATCTAGAGGAAACATTCCTAGCCTCACAAAACCGCAAACCCCTGGTCTAGTTCAGGTTCATTGATGCTATCTTCTTAATCTGGGCTCAGGGCCAAGTCACCCTACCCTCATTCCTTTACAACCTTAACACCTTCTCTTCCATCTGCTTCACCTGGTCTTCCCCAGTCCAGTGTGACAGCTTTCTGGATGTTGACCTTCTCTCTTATGGTTTCATTCACACCTCTGTCCACGTTAGCCCTGCCAGGCACTAAAAGTTCCAATACAGGCTCGCAACATGGACAGCCTATTTGCAGTGACAACAACTCCCTTACTCAATGTGCTGAAGGTCTTACAAAGACCTTCACAGATAGGTACTATCCTCCAGAACTAGTCTGCAAACAGATTTCCCATGCCATACCTCCCCCCTCCCAATCCTCCTATCACCCCAACTCAGTACCACCAAAGACTGGAACAACCAGGACATCATACCCAAGATACTTCCTGCCCCTCCTAAAGTGGTGTTCCATCACCAACCCAACCTCCACAACATCATGGTCCATCCCTTTGCCACTCCTAATCTCAACCTCTTGCCATAGGGATCATACTCTGGAGCAGACCCAGGTGCAAGACCTAGTCAATCCATCCACTCAGCACTTTCTATTCCAGTCCTATCACAGAGTTATCCTACCTCAAAGAGGCTGAGCCACCTGCAAAAGCAGCCATGTCATATGCCAGCTCCACTACAATCATTGCTCAGTCTTTAATTGGCATGACTACCAACCAGCTGTCTACCAGGATGAATGGCCACTGCCAAACTGTGGACACATGCAAATGTAACTGAACATAACATGCTTGATTTCAGTGGCTCCTTCACAACCCCAGCCATCTGAATCCTCCCGTCCACTGTGCCAATATGAGTTATTCTTATAACACATTCTCTGCTCTAGAAATCATCCTGGCCTGATCCTAAGGTAACATTCTGTCCCCATACTCTCCCAACAGTTTCCACCCTCTGTGTCCTATCACCTTTTCCCAATTCATGTCCCACATCCTTATTGCCCTCCACTCTCTGCCAACACCACTTGTCTTTTCCTCTCTCTGCTGCTCTCCTTTCCAGCTCCCTTTCTCCTCTCCTACAGTGTCCTGACACTGCACCAGGCAACCTTGTCTGGCCACCATCTAGTCCCTACACACTCTGTCAGGCAGTGCTGTCTCCTCTTGCCCCACCTGTACCCTGCTGTGTGCTTCCTCACCATACTCAAAGGTGTTGTTTTCTGGCCACAGGGTAGAGGGGTCATATACGTGAGATGTGCTTGCTTGAGTGAATGTGTGTGTGTTTTCTTTTCTCTTCTGAAGAAGGCTTTTGCTGAAAGATAAGTGTGTAACTGTCTTTTCATTGTGTCTGTCTGCCACGCAACATGTCATCTTTGTGGTTAGCAGCAATCTATCATTTTCATAACATTTTTGATTTGTTAAGCATCTTACTGAATCATAATTAACATTTAATCATAGTACTAGCCTACTTATGTTATTAACAATTGGTAATAATCTTATCTGATTAAAATGGACTCATTATCCAATTAACAGGAGAGCCACAACTTTGAAAAAGCTGCTGCTTTTGCTGTTTTTCCAGCCTTAATGTTCAACTGCTATTTATCTGACACTGATTGCATATGATAGATATGAGTACACAGGTACTTATAAAATTAGTTTGTTAGTTAGTTAGTTACTTGTTCTATAGACCAAATTTATGATAAACATTATGATGTGGAGTGTGTCAACAGAATAAACATAGAACACTTGTATATGAATAAATAAAAAATGTAAAATCATATTTATCTGACCATGTACTGGACATTTACAACTATTTTTTTAACTGTCTACTTATCTCTACTGAAGAATTCCTCTCTGGTTTAGATGGAGCTGTTAAGGAGAAAGTTCTTTAATCTACGTTTACAAAAATTTCTGCTACATGTTGGGCATTTTATTTCTGTTTCCAATGGGTAGATTCTCAAAGAGCTCTACAGCTACATATTTCACCTCTTTCTGTACCAAAGTTTGATTCATTAAAGGGTAATGTACATCATGTTTCCTTCTAGTGTTGTACTTGTGAATGTCTCAGTTACTCTAAAACCTAGGTGGATTGTTGATAACAAATTTCATAAGAAAGTTATTATGTATATATCATTAGAACTGACATCCACTTTATTACGAAGATTGTTCCAGAGACTATTACAAGGATTTGCCCTTCTATAATCCAATGATGCAATTAATAACTAACAGTGGGATGTAAAATATGGCTTTCAATTTTTTTGAACTTGTACGAACATGAGCAATATGAATAATATATGGTGTACATCCCCCTGCCATTCCTTAGGCACCTCTTCAAGATTTTTGGAATTCTAACCTCAGCTTCACATTACACGTATTCATTATTGAAATTCATCATAAACAATCCATCACAGTTTGAATAGAATAATAATGTCCACAGCTATAGCAGCAGACGAATATTTCATCTTTTTTCCTCTATAATTTTTACCCTCTACAGTTTCCTCAAATAACGTGTAACTTATTTCCTGATATCTTAACATATCACCCCCCTATTCCTTCTTCTTGTCAGTGTTTTCTATTTGTTCCTTTCCTCACCATTTTTGGGGAGAACTTCCTCATTTCTTGTGTTATCAGTCCATCTAATTTTTAGATTCCTTCCATAACACCACATCTGAACTGCTTCAGTTCTCTATTTCTGGTTTTCACACAGTCCATGTTTCACTACCATACAATGCTGTGCTCCATATGTGCTGTCTCATAATTTTTTTCCTCAAATGAAGATCAATGTTTGATACTAGTAGACCTCTTTTGAGTGGGAATGTCCTCTTTGCCTGTGATAGTTTTCTTTTTGTGTCATCCTTGTTTTGTCTGTCATACATTACTTTGATTCCAAAGTAGTAAAGTCCCTTCACTTGGTGGTTTCCAATTTTGATATTAAGTTTCTCACTAATCATATTTCTGATACTCCTAATTATGTTTGTCTATCTTTGGTTTATCCTCAATCCATATTCTGTACTCACTAGTGTGCGCTTTCCATTCATTAGGCCTGTAATTCTTTTTAATTTTCACTGAGATTAGAAATGTCATCACCATACCTTATCATTGACATCCTTTCATCCTGAAGTTCAATTCCACTTCTGACACTATCTTTTATTTCTGTCATTGCTTCTCTGATGTACATTTTGAACAATAGATGAGACAGACTGCAGCCCTGTCTTACATACTTTTCATCCAAGCATTCAATTTTTGTTTTTCCATTCTTATTGTTCCCTCTTTTTTTTACTTATTGTATATTATTGTTTCCTATAGCTCACACCTATTTTTCAGAAAATTTTGAACATTTTGCACCATTTTGTGTTGTTGAATGCTTTTTCTAGGTCAGCAAATGAACGTGTCTTAATTTTTCTTAAGTATCCCTTCCATTATCAAGTGCAAAACAGAACTGACTCTCCAGTGCATTTATCTTTCTTAGATCCAAACTGATTGCCATTTAACAGATGCTCAATTTTCTTTTCCATTCTTCTGTAAATTATGATTGCAAGCAGGTTGGATACATAAGCTGTTAAGCAGGTTATGTGAAATTTCTCAAATTTATCTGCCCTTACTATGTTCAGTATTGTGTGGATGGTATTTTTCCAGTACTCTGATGCTGTATCCTCAGTCTCATAGATTCTACACACCAACTTGAGTAGTCGTTTGGTTGTACTTCCTGCCAATAATTTTAGAATTTTCAAAGGAATTTCATCTATGTCTCCTGCCTTACTTGATCTCAAATCTTCCAAAGCTCTTTTAAACATTGACTCTAATATTAGGTTCCATATTTCTTCCATACTGATTCCCATTTCTTCTTCTATCACATCATCAGATAGTTCCTCCACCATGTAGAGGCTTTCAGTATACTTGTTCCATCCACCTTCGCTGATGCCTGTGCTTTTAATTTCACTGAAGGTTGTTTCATCTTTCCTGCATATTGAATCAGTCCTTCCCACAAATATTTATTTTATATTTTTTGATTTCTTCACACTTTTCCTGGAATCATTTCTTCTTAGCTTCTCTGCACTTCCTATTTCTTTCATTCCTAAGTATCTTATATTGTTCTGTTCTTTCCTTTCTCTCATCTTTGTAACTATATTTTCCTGTCCAGCTTCTATGGGTGTCCATTTTAGAGATGTCCATTCCTTCTTAACTGAACCATCTACTGTGGTATTCATTATCATAGTATCTACAGACTTAGTGATTTTAATTAAGTATCATCATTCCTCAGTACTTCAGAATTACCTTCTTACCACATTGGTTCTTCTAGATGATTCTCTTAAATTTCAGCCTACTTTTCATCTTTATTAAATTGTGGTCTGCGTCTATGTGTGCTCCTGGATATGTCTTGCAGCTCACTATCTAATTTCAGAATCTCTACCTCACCATGATGTAATCCAGCTGATACCTTCCTGTGACTTCAGACTGTTTTCAGGCATACCTCCTCTTCTTGTGAGTTTTGAACAGCATATTTGCTATTACTAGCTGAAAGTTATGGCAGAACTCAATTATTCTTTCTTCTCTCATATTCTTCCTACCCAACTCATATTCTCTGAAAACTCTCCTCTACTGCAATGTTCTAGTTCTGAATGATTATTAGGTTCCCTTCTCCCTTTTCGCACTGTATTATCTGTTTAGTGTTCTCATATACTTTCTCTGTCTCTTTGTCGTCTACTTGTGACATCAGTATGTATACCTGAACTATTCTTGTTGTCATTTGTTTGTTGTTTATTCTGATGAGCACAATTCTATCACTGAGCTGTTCAGAGTAATCACACTCTACCCTACATTCCTCTTCATGATATGTCCTACTCCCATTACACAATTTTTTGCTGTTGTAGCTAAGACGCTATACTTGTCTGACCAGAAATCCTTGTCTTTTTTCCAATTCACTTCACTGATACTCTGTATCTAGACTGTACCCTTACATTTCCATTTTCAGATTTTCTACCTTTCCTATCAAATTCAGACTTCTGAAATTTCACTCTCCAGTCCATAGAATGTTACCCTTTCATTGGTTATTCAGTCTTTTTGTCATGGTCACATACCTCTTCGCAGTTCCCTCCTGATGAACTGAATGGGAGACTAGTCGGTAATGTTTTGTGAATGGAGAGATCATCATGACACCTATTTAGTTAAAGTTCACATGTTCTATGGACACACGTTACTTGTCTTAATGTAATGATTTCCATTGTCTTTTTCTTCTTCATGCTGTTGACTATTGGTGATTCTTTCACCTCTCAGGGGCAGTTCCAACCCCAAGGGCAAGAGGCTGTACACAACCTTTCTCCGCTCCTCTCTCCTCTTTGACAAGGCTGTTGTCAGAACAGGATTGACTCCCTATATTAGAAGTGGTTTTATTACTGGCCAAAAATGCTATCCCTGAAATGGGATCCACTTACTCTTGTGAGGCCAAATGAGGAGCTGCTTGAAAAAAGAATCATTGGCATTATCAGGATTCTTTTACTGGCGATAATGGTGGGAAGGATTTGCAACATGCTGATCAAATGGCCCACAATCATAGATCACTCTTTTTACTGTCTTTTAGGCAGCCATCTACTGGTCAGAAGAAGCCTAAAGCCTGATATGGGAGTAGAGTTTATGTTTACAACTGTGTGAAATTGTTCACAATAATTATGATTTGGAGCCTGATCCACTCTTGAAATGATGCAGTTGAAATCTCCACCTAAAGTAATTGGCATATGCAGATTAATGAATATGCCTGACACATTAACTTGGTAAAAGCCATGTGTCTCTGCATCATGTTGAGAACCTTAGGAGTCATAGATATTGTTAGTAACAGGGCTGCAGTACCTGACTCTGTGGGTAGAATTACTTGCAGGTCACATTTAATGCCTTGGTTACTTAGTACCATTGTACCGCTCGCCACCAAGCCCGCCGCAAGGCGGCTATCTCTCTGGGAAGAAATGGTGCCACACACCACAATGGAACTACTTGAGGAGGGATCTGCAGGATTTCAACTACCTTTTACAACTTGGAGGTCATTAAACTGGCTGCGCACTGGAGTAACTGGGTGCAAATCAAACTTATTTAAATGGGGTTACAGTGATGGCGACAGGTGTGAATGCGGAGCAATACAGGACTTGGACCACCTACTGATCTGCCCAGATATGTCTATAACATGCACTAAAGATGATATTTTGAAAGTCAATGACAAAGCAATCTACATTGCTAATTACTGGGAAGGGTAGATATAATTGGTGCATTCGGACACGGAAGAAGAAGAAGAACCATTGTACCAGCATAATTACCTGAATTTATAATAGATTCATAGCCTAAAATATCAGTAACTTTCAGAGATCTAGCCTCATGAAGAAAAATAATGGCAATGCCAGCAGGTCACATATACTGTTGAAAACTGAGAATTTTTAATTTAACGTTATGCAGATGAGATTAAGAGTAATGATTTACATTTGCATCATCACTACACAAGAACAGTCTTCTTTGTTGTCTACCCACGGTACATGAGCATGTTGCTTGTAAGCTTGTGAGATGCCAGTGGGCTAAACTGATCCATTAGATTTTAATAGCATACAGACATGTGAACTGGTCAGTGGTGTGTGCCTATCTGGGAGTTGTCTTATGACACCGGCCGTTGTGGCCGAGCAGTTCTAGGCGCTTCAGTCCGGAACCGCGCTGCTGCTACAGTCACAGACTTGAATCCTGCCTCGGGCATGGATGTGTGTGATGTCCTTAGGGTAGTTAGGTTTAAGTAGTTCTAAGTCTAGGGGACTGATGGCCTCAGATGTTAAGTCCCATAGTGCTCAGAGCCATTTGAACCATTTTTGTCTTCTGACCCCAGATAGGGTTTGTTGCTTTTCTTGCTGGTTTATAAGTATAATGTTGCCTTTCTTGCATTTCTGCTTCCATTTGTGCCTTTTAAGTGTATGTGGTGTCTATTTGACTCCAGTGCGATTACATCACCGAGCACCCACAAAAGTTCCAAGGAAAATGTTCACGTAAAAAGTGTTTTTTTCAGGATGCCAATCTTGTGGTTGTTGTACAGAAGATTCAGGTTTTTTATGACTTGAATTTTTCCTCATTAAGGTAGTGAAGCTTTTGGTTTGGGTGTATCAAGCATTTGTACATCTATGGTCATTGGTGTGACCTCCACATTGCCCAGTGTGGTTGGTGCAGGGATAGTCACTTCAGCATTGTCACCTGACTTGGAAGGTATACCTATGGTAGAGGGTTCTGTCCAGTTTGTCCTGATGCACTCCGAAGATCAGAAATGGAATGAAAACTTGGAAAGGCTGTTGGTAGGCCATTTTCATTAGCAAAATGGTTGTATAGCACCTATAAGCATCTCTTTGCAGGTGGGCATTGCTTGCAGATGTATCCTCCATGTGTTATTTTGAAGTTGGATTACGCTTCATGGAGAGCTGAATTTGGGACACTATACATGAAAATGGTCTTTTGCTGCATACATGCATTGTTGACAGTCATACATTATCACTGCCCAATAACCATGGATGATGGAATATGATGGTATATGCTTTCTTAAAGCAACATATATAACTAAAATCTATTATCCACATTAGAGTGACGGTTATAAGTCCACTTTTCCTTCTGTACTTTAAGGATTTTGCCATAATTGACCAAAGCTTGTTGTATTTCATTTGTTGTTTTGAAAGGCTAACTGTTCGTAAATGTGTATCTACATAAGCTATAGGTGCTTTGCTGATTTCTGCGGTGGATGTTATAAAGTTAGCTTCATTTACTTCCCTACTGAGGAATGACGGATTAATTAGAGAAGATTTGAGAGTGTGAGCAGGTCAGTCATACCAAATACTGAGAGAAACAGAGCTATTGTGAGATGCAGAATCCCCTTGTCCTCACAACGGATGGATCCCTCTCAGCCTGGATATGAACTTCTATGTGGTATCAATGATAGTGAACAGTCCTACTGAGACACAGTTATGAAAAATGATTTTTATAATATTTGCTAATAACTTTCATTAAACTTAGAGGGCTTATGTAATTCATCAAATCATCTGTGAGAGTATGTTACACACTCAGAAAGGCTGCTAATTACTGTCTTATGTATTTAGCAGAAATGCAGCAACGCAATAAATTGTTTTGCTGGCTAAAATAACCAGCTGCTGTTTACCTACCATTGATTACCTAAAATTTGTTAGTATACTGATTAACATTGTGGAACAACAGTTATTGTTGATTTTATGGACATGGTGTAATAAAAATAGACTTTTTTCAAGTTTTGACATGAATTTGCAAACCAGGAATACAAAGTTCAGTTAATAGAGGAATTATAGATGTGACTAAGAACATGCGTTCAGTTTACTTTCAAGTTTACTAACATCTTGTTTCCTATTTATGTCTGTGAGCACATTATTATTATTATTATTCCTCATCGCAGTAAAGAATACCACTTTGCATAATTAAAAGACATGTAGAAACTGTGACCAAAGTAATTTTTTACCTTGAATTATAGCAAGTACATCACAGTTAGTTTTAAAATGACTTCTTTAATTTTCCATGAGTAACATATATACACTGAAGTGCCAAAGAAACTGGTGTAGGCAAGCGTATTCAAATACGGAGATATGTAAACAGGTAGAATATTGCAGCGTGGTCGGTAATGTCTATATAAGACAACAAGTGCCTGGCACAATTGCTAGATTGGTTACTGCTGCTACAAAGGCAGGTTATCAAGATTTAAGTGAGTTTGAACATGGTGTTACAGCCAGCACACGAGTGATGGGACACAGTATCTCAGAAGTAGCAATAAAGTGGGTATTTTCCCATATGACCATTTCATGAGTGTACTGTGAATATCAGGAATCCAGTAAAACATCAAATCTCTGACATCGCTGCAGCCATAAAAAGATCCCACAAGAAAGGGACCAATGACAACTAAAGAGAATCTTTAAACATGACAGAAGTGCAGCCCTTCCACAAATTGCTGCAGATTTAACTGCTGGGCCATCAACAAGTGTCAGAGTGTGAATCATTCGATGAAACATCATCGATACAGGCTTTCTGAGTTGAAGATCCACTCATGTACCTTTGATATCTGCACAAGACAAAGCTTTACGTCTGGCCTGAGCCCATCAACACTGACATTGGACTGTTGATGACGAAACATGTTGCCTGTCAGTCACAAACAGATGTGTTGAAACTGTTCCTTCCAAGTGCATGAAACAAATCTTCAGTGGTCTGTCTGCCTGTGAAGAATGACTCCTTGCTTTCTCAGTGTCAGCTGATCTTAGTTCTTCAAAGCTATAATCCTCAAACCTGCTTTAAATGAGATGCATTGGTTTTTAGTGTCACTTGTAGGTGCTCCATCCTTTGTAGTAACCTCGGAACCCAGCACTGGTGTGAACTTGACGCTGTAAGTTTCGGAATGATGATGAGCACCTCTGAATTGAGACCTATTGCCCCTGTTGACTTTCTTTGCATTCTGCAGAAAATTAGCATGATGAGACCTGCGTGGTGAAGTGGCTGTTACCTCTGCTGCAGTACCAAAGTCTGGTCTATTTGGTCCTGTAGCCAGTGGAGTAACAGCTGGTACGTTCATGAATGCCTTCTCTGTTGTGCTGTCAGGGGACACATGCGATCGAAATCCCATGGAAATCTTCTCATGTAGTGCATCCAGATGCACTCTGTGGGTTGGAATGGAACTGTATGTCCCTTTGATTACTGATGGGGAAGGCAGGGAAGGGGGGAAGTGTTGTGACTATATATCAGACTGCCTCATGTGTCATTTAGGGGCTTTGGATACATTTTGGTGGTTGCATGATGTGACGCATTTGTGGGCATCGCTGCCAAATTATTGGTGATACTAACACCAGCCACAATTATCTCGTCTCTTGTTGCCTTCTTGTTCATTTAAAGATTATAGACTGTTTCCAAAATCTTTAAAACTTGCCTTGATGCATTGTAAAGCCACTATTTTGGTGTGTAGTGCTTGCATGCTGGCTGGCAGGTAATTGGCTATTGCCTCCTGTATATTGGAAGATGTATGGGGGTTAGGGCCGCTGGGTGTCATCCCATGCATGCTTTTTCCAGGGCCGACCACATTATTACCGTGCTCTACAGTACAGTAAACATTATCCTGTTAACTATTCACAATGCCTTCCCCTTATCAGCCAAAACATTGAGTGGAAAATCTGTGTGAGCCACTAAAACCATTCTAATATTGGACAGTATGTGGTTTAGCTACAGCAGATGTAGGGAATTGTCTGGTAATAAGTCACCTCTTGTGTTGGTTTTGACTTCTAGTAAATCGGCTTCAGAGATTTGTCTCCCAGTTGCTTGTTACACACCAGTGTCTGAAGCTGTAACTCAGACATGTGAGGAAATTTTCGACTAGACAAGTTTTAATGTGAACATAGAGTGTATGATGCTATTTATCTTTCTTAATATTTCACTGACACAGGAAACATCTACATCTACATCTACATCCATACTCTGCAAGCCACCTGACGGTGTGTGGCGGAGGGTACTTTGAGTACCTCTATCAGTTCCCTTCTATTCCAGTCTCGTATTGTTCATGGAAAGAAGGATTGTCGGTATGCTTCTGTGTGGGCTCTAATCTCTCTGATTTTATCCTCATGGTCTCTTCGCGAGATATACGTAGGAGGGAGCAATATACTGCTTGACTCTTCGGTGAAGGTATGTTCTTGAAACTTCAACAAAAGCCTGTACCGAGCTACTGAGTGTCTCTCCTGCAGAGTCTTCCACTGGAGTTTATCTATCATCTCTGTAACGCTTTTGCGATTACTAAATGATCCTGTAATGAAGCATGCTGCTCTCCGTTGGATGTTCTCTATCTCATCTATCAACCCTATCTGGTACGGATCCCACACTGCTGAGCAGTATTCAAGCAGTGGTCGAACAAGCATACTGTAACCTACTTCCTTTGTTTTCGGATTGTGTTTCCTTAGGATTCTTTCAATGAATCTCAGTCTGGCATCTGCTATGCCAACGATCAACTTTATATGATCATTCCATTTTAAATCACTCCTAATGCGTACTTCCAGATAATTCATAGAATCAACTGCTTCCAGCTGCTGACCTGCTATTTTGTAGTCAAATGATAAGGGATCTATCTTTCTATGTATTTGCAGCACATTACACTTGTCTACATTGAGAGTCAATTGCCATTCCCAGCACCATGCGTCAATTCACTGCAGATCCTCCTGCATCTCAGTACAATTTTCCATTGTTACAATCTCTCGATATACCACAGCACCATCCGCAAAAAGCCTCAGTGAACTTCCAATGTCATCCACAAGGTCATTTATGTATATTGTGAATAGCAACAGTCCTACGACACTCTCCTGCGGCACACCTGAAATCACTCTTACTTCGGAAGACTTCTCTCCATTGAGAATGACATGCTGCGTTCTGTTATCTAGGAACTCTTCAATCCAATCACACAATTGGTCTGATAGTCCATATGCTCTTACTTTGTTCATCAAACGACTGTGGGGAACTGTATCAAACACCTTGTGGATGTCAACGGCATCTACCTGTGAACCCGTGTCTATGGCCCTCTGAGTCTCGTGGACGAATAGCACGAGCTGGGTTTCACACGACCGTCTTTTTCGAAACCCATGCTGATTCCTACAAAGTAGATTTCTAGTCTCCAGAAAAGTCATTATACTCGAACATAATACGTGTTCCAAAATTCTACAACTGATCAACGTCAGAGATATAGGTCTATAGTTCTGCACATCTGTTCGTCGTCCCTTCTTGAAAATGGGGATGACCTGTGCCCTTTTCCAATCCTTTGGAACGCTACGCTCTTCCAGAGACCTATGGTATACCGCTGCAAGAAGGAGGGCAAGCTCCTTCGCATACTCTGTGTAAAATCGAACTGGTATTCCATCAGGTCCAGCAGCCTTTCCTCTTTTGAGCGATTTTAATTGTTTCTCTATCCCTCTGTTATCTATTTCGATATCTATCATTTTGTCATCTGTGCGACAATCTAGAGAAGGAAGTCCAAAAGTAAAAGCATCACAACAAAGTAAATGAAATTGACACATCTTCTTATTGGCTTCAGAGTCCCATGGAAGTATTGTGCAGTCCTTTGTAATTCTTCATTTGCATGACCATAGTGTCTGTAGTTGCTTTATAATTCATGAGGGTATTTTTGATCCGTCGTTGCAACTACAAAAATGTGTGATTTTTCCCTCTATAATAGATCCAGTAAGCTCTTTCTCCATAACATCACAATTTGATGTCAAAACTTGTTATGCTTCGACATTACTACATGTCTCCAGAAAGCATCACAGGTGTTGCCACAAAACTGAGATACGGTTTCACCTTTCACTGCAAACAGGTTCCACAGGCAAAGTGAGCAAAAAACAATAAGCAAATAGAGAGAAACAGAAGATCAAACACAGGGATTAACTTACCATGTTCTTGTCTCACAGATCAATAGGTGTGGTCACTACATGACTATGAAATAGTGTTTTTTGAGCTAGTACCTGAAAATATTCCAGATTACACTTAAGGTGAGGACACATTAGACTCCATCATCATACTCTTCAAGCCACTGTTGGATGATTTTGATCCTGTGACACTGAAGTTCTTCTTGCAATGAGAAAAATGAGGGTCATGAAAAGATGTAATTGGTTAGCAGTGATTGTGTTGTATACCGTCCTTGTAATGTTTCTATAACAACCTCAGACACCATAGCTGTGAGAGTAAAAGTCATCCATAGAAAAAAAAATCCACCAATGACCTATGGGCATCTCCCCTTTGATTGCACATTTTGGTAAGAAGTATGATTCATAATACCAGACACCATAAAAAAATGACATAACTCCAGTGTCTAGACCTGATGTTCCCATGTACACTTAACTAAAAACTGATAATGCTATGAACTTCAAATGGATACACATATGGCTCATCATTGTGCATACTCATTTAGACAAAATGAATTAGCATGCTGTGAAGTATTTCTGCCTTCTTCATCTTCATAACATTTTGGCCTCTGCACTTAAAACTTATTCTTCTTTACAGAGTGGATTGGTATCCTTGATTGGATGTAGATAAACAGTGCCTTGCTGCGTACTGGAAGTTTCACTGTCATTCATCCACTTGTTTTGATCAGGTACTGATGATAATGTGTGAGTGTTTGAAAAACTTCGACAGTCAACACCAACTTTCCCAACCCTTTGCAAATAATCAGAAATTTCCGACATCATCCCACATTTATATCATCATATGAGGGACAGTCAAATGAAAATCAAACACTCACCAATACCATGAAATAGTTCCATTCAAAAGTAATCACCACATGTCTTAAGACATTTGTCCCACTGGGAAATGAGCCAATCAATTCCTGTTTTGCAGAACCTGGCCAGCCACTGATGAATCCACAACCACACCTAGTCTTGCACTTCCTTTTCAGACTGAAACCAATGTCCATGCATCTCTTTCTTCAGATTGCCAAAGATATAAAAATCACACAGTGAAAGATCCAAGCTGTACAGAGGATGCTGCAATGTTTCCCAAGCAAACCATTGAAGCATATCCTTCAAATGATTTTCAGTGTGAAGGCTAGTGTTACCACACAGCAGCATGATTCCATCTGACAGCATTCTGACAGCTGGCAAACCAGCAAAGCCAAGAGCAGAAACATCCCACTGCTCTCATGCCAAATAAATCCAAAGCTTTTCACACAAGTTCTGGTTAGGTCACGATGATCTTTTTCAACTGCAGGGGCCATCTGCTCATTGAGTTCCTCAAACATGGAACCACAGTCAATGTGCAGCACTATGAAGAGACTTTGCAGAAACTACAATGTGCCATAAAGTCAAAATGCCCAGGAGTTCTGTCAGATGCAGTCGATATAATCTATATTCTACCACAATTGTATTCCATCACAGATGTATTAAATACCTCTATTCAGACATTTAAGTGCATAATTGTACATATAAAGTTGTGTTTTGATGACCACAACCCATATTGGAGACTGGAAATTGGTGCTGATTTTAACAGCTGCAATACATAAGACTGCATGAAAATTATACAGGAAGCTTCAAAGTTCATGGTTATATTAGAAGTAACCAATCATACCTGTTGTGATTCTCATCACTTCAGTATGTTTTCATGGAACAAAAACATTTACTCACAAAGTTGATAACATTTATTTATGTCTGTAATAAAGAATTCAAGGAAGTCGAGGCCAGATGGTTGGGTATTGTAACACAGGATCAAAATCAGCTTGTGTTAAGTGATTTACTAACACTCTGAAATTAACTGCATTATATGGATCGTATTTTGAAGATAAGCAATCAGTATCTAGAATGAATGATGAAATAGATCAACAGACATATAAATAATATAATATAATATGTGCCTGCCTGTAGCAGAGGTGACTGATGCAAACTCACAAAGGGAATTGCTCGTGGAGGTAATTTGTTTGAATTCTTGTAACGTCTTTATAACTTAAATTACTAAGGCATACTAGTGAGTGTTTATGGAAGTAGTTAGTTTGAATCCCAATGATTTAAGAAATTTCTACCAATGTTTGGCCAAAATAAGAGGGAAGTTAGTGGCTTGCACTTCCTGGCCACAACTGTGTGCTGATGACCTAAGCTAATTTTAAACATTCGGCTTCTGACTGAAGAAGGTGACGCACTAGGTAAGATACAAGAGTTATGTTCATGAGAAGTGGAGTTCCTACCCCTTTGTAACCATGTGGAATATCTTGTATGTTGTTTCCTTAAATCACTTCAGATAAATTCTAGGATGATTCTTTAGTGATTCATTGCTGATTTTCTGCTGCCTCCTTGCCAAATTGCGCTGCCACTCTGTCTATAATTACCTCAGTGTTGATCAGATGTTTAACTATAATCTTCCTCAATTATGTATGTTGTTTGAATGTTGAAGGAAACTGAAACTTTTTATTGTTTGATGAAAAAATCTCACATGTAGCTTGTGAATGAATATTTCAGATCAAACTTGCGTGCTCATCAGAGAACGGCAAATCATCATGAATGGGAATGGCACTGTGCTGTCTGTAATAAGGCATTTTCCCAACGCCGCTATATGGAGCGACACCAGGAAGAAGCATGTCGCAAGTATAAGCAGAACCAGAATCGCAATCCCTCCAGCACTCAGCTCCTTGCTGTTAGACAGGCTGTGAGCACTGAAGCTCTATCTCAATGAAGAGACACATTTAGAGTATGAAAATTTGAGGGCAGGTATGAAACAGTTTATCATCTCTCTCCTTCAAAATGTACTCATGGATAAACTGACATCAGCTATAAAAGTAGAATAATCCCTTGATTAAATGTATTCACTTCTGTTAAAATGTTGTATGTATATCACTCTGTTTTCTTTATTTGTGTGTATATTTTCTTTATATATATTTCCTTTGTTGACATAAGGTGTCTCAGGAGGAATAGTGAATATTTTAGAAGGCAGTAGTATATACTAATTTGAATGAAACATTTCATTTAATATGTGTCCAGTTTTATTGGTGACATGAGGTACGACTCATTACAGAGATAAGTTTTCTGTACATATGCTGACACTGCAATTTCCAAGAGTTCATTTATTGACTGTCATTTTTGTTTTGAGGTTCAAGTTCTGACTTTCTGCATGAGTTTATATAATTAAATTTTTCAACTGTGATTTGACTAATTCAACTTGTATATTAAGCGTGCTGCATGTATTACATATACTTGCATGGTATCTGTGTCTTGGTTTTGTGATAGAAATTCTTCTGCTTCTTGTAGAGAATATGATAGACAATTTTCTAAAAGAGCATTAGATTAAAAAATGTTTACTTGGGATTTTACTAAACTGCATGGGACCGGTGCAGTGTCCAGCAGTCATACCTCATCTGAAAGTGACAATCAACAGTGTATGTATGAAGCAGAAGACATTACTGAGTTGGTAGAATGAAGTCTCTCAAAAGGCACATATCAAATTTGTACATGTTTAAGTGTTCCACATAGAAAAATGTGTCAAACATTACATTAACACTGAGGGTTACTCTACTGAGAATGCCATTTACATGTTCACACACCAAATTTTACAAGCATTAAATAATGAAATAGCACCACTTGGTATTTTCTATTGTCTTTTTAAGGCATTTGGGTGTGTGAATCACAGTATTCTCTTTGTAAATTGACATTTTATAGGACTTGTATGGTGTAGCCAACCAATGGTTAATGTCATATCTGACAAAAGAATGTGGGAAGTTGTACTTAATAATTCAAGCAGTGTAGTCGATTGACAATCTTAGATCCACCACAGTTCCTCATGTATGTAATGAGCTCCTGTTTAATGTAATTAAAAAAAAGTAAAATAAAAAATAAAAAATTGTAGAAATGTTCAAAATGTAACCATATGTACAAATTAACTGATGTGAAGATGAAGATAGATGATGGGAATTTTGTCTCTGTCTAATTGCAAACTGTTGAGTAATCCCATTAATACTATACTGATGTGCAAAACTTAAAGATCAAAGTAACTTTTGCATGTTGCATTGCTGAAAAGTTACATAGCTACATAAAACTTCGACCATGCACAGAAAGAACTGTTACAGTATAGTGCAAAAGATAATTGAAAGAAATATGCAATGAGGCGAACAGAATAGACAATTATTCATAGACACTAATTACATAGACAACAGCACAATTCATGATGGTGCCCTGGACATCACAAAAGTTGAGACATGGTCCTTAATAGGTCATGTGATTACAACAGTCTGGAACACATGCTCTGCAACATGCTCCCATAGTGGCCTTAAGGTTGGTAAAGAGTTCCAGTGGTAAGGAATTCCATTCCTCTACCAGTGCAATTGACAACTGCTTGGATAGTCAGTGGTGCATGTGGACATGGTGCAGTACATCTCCCCACTGTTTCCCACATGTGCTCAATTGAATTTAAGTCAGGGAACAGACAGGCCAGTCCATTCACCAAATATCCTCTTGTTCCAAGAGCTTTTACACCTACATTGTTTGATGCAGTAGTGCACTTCGATTAATAAAAATGAAGTTAGGACTGAATGCACTCCTGAAATGATGCACACAAGGAAGGAGCACAGGTCATAATAATGTTGACCAGTGAGTGTACCATGTACAAAGATTTGGAGGTCAGTACGCCCATGCAACATAATGCCTTCCCACATTATAACACCTTGAACCATCAAAATGATCATGTTCAGCGGTGTTCATAGGTGCATTACAAGTTCCCACCTATAGCCATATGAGGATACATCCAGAGCCACTATTCAGACTGAATCTGTTCTCATTCGAGAAGAGCATGTGTACCCCACTCCTCATTGGTCCAGTCCCTATGCTGTAGGAACCATTGCAAATGATGACACTGACATACAGGTGTAAATGGAACACAGTGTACTGGTCATGAGTCATAGAGACCACCCCGACACAATTTGAGTGCCACTGTGGAGGATGATATTGCTTGCCTTGCAGTCCTGTTAAATTGCAATTATGCCAGCTGTTTGACATTGGTCTCTTCTTGTCTGTTGCACCATGTAGTAGTCATCTATTGCTGTGGTTGATTTTGGATGACCAACTTCTCTCCTTCAGGCTGTGATCCCTTTGGTTTGGAACACTCCCCATGCATGTGAAACAATGCTGTGAGCAATACCAAACTCCTGGGATGCACTCATCGCACTTTATCCTTCTTCCAGTTTCCCAGTGATTCTTCCCCTTGTGAAGTCACCAAAATGTCTCACAGCCATGTTGTAATAAAGAACATCACCACAGTGCACCATAACTGCTCATTGATTGACACATGCTGTCTTTTTCCATTCTTCCAACTGCTTTGTGTTGTGGGGCAAGTCCCATTTGGCACTATAGTCACACTGACTTCATGCCATATGATGTTTAGTTACCTGTGCATGACTGGGAGACCTTTGGCAAATACTCCCTCATTTTACATTGACTTCAGCTGAGTATTTAATATTTTATGTTACCTTGTCTATCTTTTCCTTAAGATTCTTTACTGATGAAGTCACTTTCACTTGTGATGGTATCGATAACATTCATAACTCACATCAGTGCCCAACAGAAATCCTCACCCTTTTTAGGGACATATTTTCAAGAACATTTATCTGTAAATTTGTGTTGTTGTACGATGGACTGTCAGTTAATTAGGCCAGTTGTATTACCATATCATCTTATAGGGGCTCATTATATGCACTCTTTTGAAAATTTGCTTCCAGCATTCCAGTCATCAGATGACATTATCTAGTCCTGACAATTCCCACAAGATAGGCGGGCAGAAGTGATCACCTTCTTGGCCAACAGAGTTTCCAGAACTTATCTCTCTTGATTTTTGGCTGTAAGGATGGTTTAAATAAAGAGAAAGTAAGCACAGGAGATGAACTGATCACTGAATAATGAATAGTGCTGCCCTCATAAAAGAATGGCAGGGTAGATTCAAAAGCACTACGCCTGGAATATCAAGAGCATTCAAAAGTGTACTGAAGTTGCAGGTGGAATTTATCAAAACAACTTTGAATTTAATCATTTCCTTTTGCCTGACACCTTCTAAGAGTATTTGTTTTGGTTTTGAACATGCTATATGGTATGTTTTCTTCAAGTTTCTATTACCACCTTTTAAAATAATTATTATTCCTCCTGAAACACAGTGCATACATTTATTTGCTGCAAGACATAATCACTGTATTTAGAATGTCTGTTTTCTGACAGTAGTAATGACTAATGTCAGTTATAAAATTTCTGTAATATTATTAAGACGGGGATACAAAATTCTTAAGGCTTTCATAGCCACTTATTGCCATATTACCTGTTGGCTTCTGTCTTGGGTTCTTTGGCAGACACTTGGTTGATGATTTTCCTGATGTTTCACCAGCATGGGTGGCTGGCATTGTCAGTCTACATCGTCAACATTGTGAGTTTACATTGAGGCATGCCCCTTTCTTGTTGAAGCTATTGTCATTTTTGTGGATTTCTTTAGCTTTCCTGAACAAGTGGGTGTGATAGTTATCCTCCAAAGCAAGAATTTCTGTGCCAGTAAATTTTATTATGTGGTCTGTCTCACACAGCACATTGTCTGTCATGGCCAATTTGTCCACTTGTCCCAACCTGAAATGCCACTTATGTTCAGTGACTCTGCTGTTGATTGATCATCCAGTCATCCCAACATAGACTTTTCCACATGTACATGGTGTGTGATATATACCCATCATTGCAAGTGGAGCCCTGTTTTCCTTTGCCAATCTGAGACATACTTTGATCTTCTATGTCAGTTTACAAATAATCTTACCACTGTGTTTTCACAATATATGCCCTGTTCTGTCCATCACTCTATGAATGTATGGTAGAAAGGCCTTATTCATCATTTCTTTTTCAGTTGTGTCACTTCACTGAGTGATTCTGTGACGCTTCTTAATAAACTGCTGGAGTACTGATTGCTCCTCAGAATGCTTTCTGGTGTTTTATCTCATGTCTGAGGCGCTGCAGCTCATATATTTGTCTTGCATGCATTATGAGCATATTAATCATGCTCTTTCTGTGGCTTGGATGGTGATTTTGTGTCGTCCATGTTTGTGTCAGTTTTTGATACATGCTATGTCCCAGCGTTTCATCATTTCTCGTAACCATCACATCTAGAGAGGATAGCTGTTGACCCTTTCATGTGGAATGACAACTTCTTTGAACAGCTGGGAGGCATCACCATTGGTAGTCCTCTTAGACCAGTGGTGACTGACTCTTTATGGAACATTTCAAAGCACAGGCACTGGACTTCACACCATGTAAAACTAAGATGTGGTACAGATGGGTTGATGATACCTTTGTTGCATGATCCATGGTGAGGAACAGCTCAATGTCTTTCCTAAGGCTCCTGGACAGTCTCCTTGCCAACATAAAATTTACTTTGGAGGTATAAAGGGAACAACAGCTACCCCTTCTAGATGTGTTGGTGATGAGGGCTAGTGAAAACCTGGAATACAGTATGAATCCAAAACTGAAACACATGGGCTGATACCTGCATGAACTGTCAAATCAACACCCATGCCAAAAAAGAGGCATGATTAATATGCTCGTAACACAAATGGGATGAATATGTGAGCAGTAACACTTCATATGTAAGATTCATCCCATAGAAAGTATTCTACATCTACATCTACATCGATACTCTGCAAATCACATTTAAGTGCCTGGCAGAGGGTTCATCGAACCACCTTCACAATTCTCAATTGTTCCAATCTCATATAGCGTGTGGAAAGAATGAACACCTATATTCTGAGGGGCAACAGATACTCCACCTGCTATTTAAAAAGTTTCATGGAATCAAACACGTGGCAAAATGACACAATGGAAGCAGAAATATTGTGTACAGTGTTTCTGCCATACATTGCCAGAGTGATGGACAGAACTGGCCTTATATTCTGCAAACATGGTGTGAAATCTATTTATAAACTGACAAAGAAGATCAAAGAGTCTCTCAAATTGGCAAAGAAATAAGGAACTCACTTGCAATGTCGGGAATGTACCACATACTATGTACATGTGAAAAAGTCTACATTGGAATGACTGAACAGTCAGTCAACAATAGGATAACATAAGCAGTATTGGAAGTTGGGCAGGTGGAGAAATCACACTGTGTGATACTTAGCACATAATAAAAATTTGCCAACATGGAAGTTCTTATTGTCGGGAAGATACACCACACCCTATTATTTTGGGAAGCTACAGAAATCTACAGAAATGACAATAGCTTCAAAAAGGAAGAGGAAAGCCCCAAGATGAATGGAATCTGGATTCCAGTGCTGCAATGAACGACTGGTGTAGATAGTGAGGGGATAATCGCAGTCGTAATGTGTACACAGAAAAGCCCTCAGACACTGGTACACCAGATACATATAATCTGCAATCATGAGTTCGACTGCAGTCCACCTCCAGAAATTCAGGGGGTGGGGGTGGGGTCAGGGGAGGGGGAGGATGCAGTGAAGCTTTGATAATGCAAGCCACATACGCTGGGAAAATGTCAAAAAAATCATCAAACAAATGTCAGCTGCAGAAGCCGAGACAGAAGCCAACAGGCAAGTTCTCACAGTGATAGCTAACTACTCATCTTCTGATAATAAATCACGTGCAGTAAAATTGGGTATCATCTAACTATCTTTGAGATGCTAATATTCTTTCATTTTTATTTTTGTTGTACACAACCACACCAACATGCACAAACACTCACATTTGCAACTGTGCAGATATGTGGATGGCATCCTTATTTTTGTATTGTGGTGGTGAGTTTTGATTTGTTCATCTCATGACTTAAATTTACTAATAATTTGATTAAGGTAAAGGATACTTACAAAAATTGTATGATCTTGTTGTTGTTGTGGTGGTTGTCAGTCGAAGACAGGTTGACGCAGCTCTCCATGCTACTCTGTCCAGTGTGAGCCACTTCATCTCTGAATAACTACTGCAACATCCTTCTGAATCTGCTTACTGTATTCATTTCTTGGTATCCTTCTGCGATTTTTATCCTCAAGCTTCCCTCCAGTACTAAATTGGTGATTCTTGATGATGTCTCAAAATGTGTCCTTTCAACCAGTACCTTGTTTTGGTCAAGTTGTGCTGCAGATTTATTGTTTCCCCAATTCTGTTCAGAACCTCCTCATTAATTATGTGATCTACCCATCTAATCTTCAACATTCTTCTGTGGTACCACATTTTAAAAGCTTCTATTCTCTTTTTGTCTAACCTGTTTATCATCCATGTTTCTCTTCCATACATGGCTACACTCCAGACAAATACTTTCAGAAAAGACTTCCTAACACTTAAATGTATATTCAAAGTTGGTAAATTTCTCTTCTGCAGGAATGCTTTTCTTGCCATTGCCAGTCTACATATTATGTCCTCTCTGCTTTAGGCATCATCAGTTATTTTGCTGCCCTAACAGCAAAACTCCTCTGCTTCTTTAAGTGTCTCATTTCCTAAGCTAATTCCCTTGTCATCATTTGGTTTAATTTGACTACATTCCATTACCTTCATTTTGCTTTTGTTGATGTTCATCTTGAAAGATAAATCATAGGGTCAGTATTGCCTTTTGTGATCTTACATTTCTCCAGAATCCAAACTGTTCTTCCCCAAGGTCAGCTTCTACCAGTTTTTCCATTCTTCTGTAAAGAATTTGTGTTAGTATTTTGCAGTCATGACTTATTAAACTGATACAAGGCATATTTTTTAAGTAAGGTCAGTTTTGTTGTGGACACTAGTAGTTCATGCGCATACTGCAATGAGCATGTGCATTGTGTACCGGCATGCCTCGGGAACAACTGTGCTCAGTTTTAGCTCTGTAGCTAACCTGAACAGTTCTGTTCTGTGCTTTCAAAATGTTTAAGACTATCAACTCACCCACCACCTGTGAGGTTCGCTCAGTGATACAATTTGTGTCAGCAATAAACCTGTCTGCTGCAGAAATTCATCAACAGATTTGTGAAGTGTATGGTGATACTGTTATGAGTGAAAGCAAAGTGTGTAAGTGGGTATGAGAATTCAGAGATGGCCATGACAACATCCATGATGAGGACCACTCCAGTCGCCCTTCTTTGATTACAGACAATTTGGTGCCTTCAGTTGAAGTGAGGATTCACGAGAACAGGTGCTTCACAATAACTGATATCTCAAATGAATTTAGTGATGTGTTGAGATCAGTGCTTTACAACATTGTTTCTGAACACCTAAAGTTTAGGAAACTGTGCTCCTGTTGGGTCCTGAAACTCCTAACAGAGGACCACAAAAATCGAAGATTTGAGTGTGCGATGAAATTCTCGACTTGTTATCATGAAGAAGGTGATGGCTTCTTGAGTCAGATTGTAACTGGAAACGAAACATGGGTTTCGCATATCACACCCGAATCGAAGCAACTGAGTACAGAATGGAGAGACACACACTCGCCTGTAAAGGTGAAGGCCAAACCGACTCTGTCCCAGTGCAAAATCATGGCATTGGTGTTTTGGGATAGGCATGGTGTTTTGTTGGTCGACTTCATGCAACGAGGAACCAATATCAATGCAGAAGCATACTGCCAAACCCTGAGAAAGCTACGCAGAGTGATTGAAAACAAAAGACGTGGCATGCTGAAAAAAGGAATTGTCCATCTCCATGACAATGCAAGACCTCACACTACAGGTCTGACTCATGATTTATTGGAGTAGGTGACAAGTTTTTATGAAGAGGGTATTTTAAAGTTGGTTGACAGGTATGATACGTCTTTGAACAAACTTGGCAACTATGTCGAAAAATAGAGTGAAGTATGTACTTTATGAAAATAAATTTACTTTTTTGAAATAACCTTTCATTGTGTACTTATGTTCAAATGGACCTTACTTAAAAAACACGCCTCATAGGTCGGAATATTTTACACCGGTCAGCAATTAATTTCTTTGGAATTGGAATTATTACATTTTTCTTGAAGTTGAGGGTATTTTGCCTATCTCATACATCTTGTACACTTGATGGAAGAATTTTGTCATGACTGGTTCTTCCAGGGCTATGAATGATTCTGACAGAATATCATCTACTCCCAGGGCTTTATTGTGACTTAGATCTTTCAGAGGTCTGTAAAATTCTTCTTGTAGTATCATATCTCCCATCTCATCTTCATCCTACATCCACTTCCCTTTCTATAATATTGCCTTCAAGTACATCTTCCTTGTATAGACCCTCTATATACTCTTTCCACCTTTCAGTTTTCCCTTGTTTGTTTAGGACTGGTTTTCCATCTGAGTATTTGATATTCGCATAGCTGTTTGTTGTTTCTCAAAAGGCCTCTTTAATTTTCCTGTAGGTGGTATCTACCTTTCCCCTAGTGAAACATGAGTCTGAATCCTTACATTTGTGCTCTAGCCATTCCTGCTGAGACATCTTGCACTGACATGTTTGTACTCCCTGTCATCTGTTTCATTTTCTACGTTTTTATATTTTCTCCTTTCATCAATTAAATTCAATATCTCTTGTGTTATAGAAGGATTTCTAGTAGACCTTATCTTTTTACTTATTTGATCCTCTGTTGCCTTTACTGTTTCATCTCTTAAAGCTACCCATTTGTCTTCTATTCCATTTCTTTCCCTTGTTCTAGTCAGCTGTTGCCTAATGCTCCCTCTAAAACTCTCAGCAACCTCTGGTTCTTTCAACTTATCTATGTCCCATCTCCTTAATTTCCTATCCTTTTCCAACTTCTTTAATCTACAGCTCATAACCAATAAATTGTGCTCAGTGTCCACATCTGCCCACAGAAATGTCTTACAATTTAAAATCTTGTCATGCCATTACATAATCAATCTGAAACCTTCCAGTATCTCCAGCTCTCTTCCACATATAGAACCTTCTTTTCTGAGTCTTAAACGAAGTGCTAGTGATGATTAAATTATGCTCTGTGCAAAACTCTACCAGACAGCTTCAGCTTTCATCCCTGTGTAATGTAACCCACAGATGTAAAATTAAGGCTAATGAGGTAGAAATGGTATCTGAAAATCAGCATGATTGGTTACTGAGAATGAGCTGCTATTTCTACATAGTAAGGCTTGTGATGAATGATGGCTTGCTTAAATTCATACCTCATCAACTCTTTCATTGAAAAGTAAAATTTCTATAACAGGGTATTATGAAGTTTGCTTTTCAATGCCGAAAGCTTTTTTTTATGTTCATGTGTTGGGGAACCTGATCAAATAATTTTAAGTGTTGAATGAAAGTGTGAAACTTTATTTATTTCTTGTATTATATTTGTAACTGAAGTGAAGTGTTTTACCTTGAATAATTTTGATTTACTGTATATGATGATGATGATTTGATATATGTGTAAGAAGGGTAATGCTACATGTTACAGTTTTTATTAATAATGTGCATCATGAGCCCTTTGAATGTGCAGTATACATTTTTGTACTGAATTTTCTTGGCACTTCAATATGTACAATATGTTACTAAGCTACCACAAAAAAGAGTACCATAACATGTTACTGATTGGGAATAATTAGGGCATACTATTTTATGTCCCATGTCTATAACACTGTAATATGCAAAGCTGCATTAGGTATCTGTACTTATAGATACTCAATGTGCATATTCAAGTTTGACTCTTATATGTACATATAAATGTTATTTCTACTCTGGAATTTCCATTGTTTTAATGCTTTATAATATAAATTGCAGGTATTCTCCCATGTAAGTGATGGCTTAGAAGTGAAGGTCCTTATCAACACACAAGAAAAAAATCGTAATGTGTGTGGAAAATGTGCTTGGTGACTTTATACAAAAGATTCCAGCTATAGAAGATAACAATGGTTAAGTGAATCACACAGATTCTCTATTACCTTAAAAGTGATTCTTGTTGTCCGTTAATGATGCAACTGGAGGTCGCTAGGGAGATGTTATTATTAGAGTTCATTGGCATTTATTACTCAGCATGCTTATTAGAATATTATCTGCATGAATGAATTTCCTCTATGAATGGTTTTGTAGCACTGGTATTCAACCGGTTAAGCATATTAAAAGACATTAACATGGCTGAAAGTCATTAGTTCTGTAAATTATAATGAGTACTTCCAGAAAGAAACAAACCTAAAATACTGTTATTTCCTAGTGTCAGATAGGTTACACAAAATTATTTTATAAGATGATGTAACTCCCAACTGCACAGTGTCCTGAGAGAGAGAGAGGGTGGGAGAGAGAGAGCAGCGATTTGTGGTTGCGGTATGTACTTTCTTTGTTCAAATTCGATAGCAGAACTGCAGTAGTCACCAGTGCACTCATTATAGGCTTGTCTGTAGATCAGAGTATCCTAAAACCACTGTTAACATTCCATTCAGGATTTTCCATTACTGTACTTATAGGATTGTGAGAATTGAATTATCTTCACCTTCAGTGAAATGAGATATGTGTTTAATTGATTGTTTGCTATTTAAAACGCAAAAAATCTGTACAGGATTGGCCTTCAAACCCAGGAACTTATATTTCACAAGAGCCACTTGAGCCTCCTTCAGTTTGTTACTAATGAATATACCCAGCCACAAATTAGATACTATAGGCCACGTTAGGAACGAGGCCTTTCAGGTAAAGAAATACATGTAGAAAGAGAAACAGTGGTGGCAAAATAATTGTATACTACACTAACTGTATATTACTCCGACAGCTATATCTCATTTATACATATGCATGCTAAAATGAATGCAGTAAAATTAACATTAAAACTGTTACTTAAAAAAACTGCTGTGTCTTGTGTTACACTAATGCTGGTGCCTGCTTAATGTTTGCATGATTCCATTGATATTTATGAAAGACTAACAGTTACATAAACAGAACACTGTTACTTGCCACAAAGGTAGTAGATATTCACATAACTTGGATCCAGTTAAGTAAATCATTTCTATGAGTGACTGACGAGAAACAACTTAAATTTTCTTTTGCATTTGCAGAGATTCTTGATTCCTGGCTGTTTATCTCCCAGCAGCTTGTAAAAGACCTTGGTATCAGAAAGCAGCAACCCTTTCTGAACCCTAAAATAGATGATAAATTCTATATGGATTGAATATTGTCGTCTTGTATGATGATCATATAAACTGCAGTTCACATGCAATTGACTTTTATTGATAGATACAAATATCAACCAGCAAACAGAGTGCACTGTGGTTGCCGAGCTTTGTTTCACTCTGATTGTTAGTTGCTGAGCTACAACCACTGAAGTGAGCACATGTGCTAGCTCTTTGTCAGATTAGTAACGAAGTTACAACAATAAAAGTGCTCAAAGAGCAATGTGTGATCGCAAAATTTTGTTACAAACTGACAAAACCTTTAGTCTTCTTGAAATATTACTACTACTACTACTACTACTACTACTACTAATAATAATAATGCATGAGTTGGTGAAAAATCAAAATGATATTTTCTTTGTATTTCCTACAGAGACATATTTCATCATGATTTGTACCACATGGTTAGAAGGTAAATGAGAAGGTTTGCAAGGCAATTCTAGAATGTTTGAGGGATACTTTGTGAAGGAAGCAGCCTGAATAGAGGAAAAACCCAGACTTGGATGTTGCAGTGTTGCAGTGGAGGAAACTACTTTGAAAGAGACAGTGCTTAAAACAAAGTACAATGAACAATAAAAATGTTCCAAGCAAAGCTCAGGCTAGTTTTGAACACACCTTGTATTTAAGAGAAGAAAGGACGTTTATAGTTTGATATCCAGTTGATGTCAAAGTAATAGAGGAGGAAGCACAAGCCCAGAGATGTCAGGAATGGAAATTAGCCATCTCCTTTTCAAAGGACCCATTCTTCTGCACCTAAAGTAACAAATGGAAAACATAAGAAATTTAGTTGGGATTTTGAAAGCTGCTCCTTTTAAATGTGAGTCCACTCCCTTGATTACTGCATCAAAATTCACCAGTACTGTTAAGGAGTAAATGAACAAGGAAGTGAGTGTAATAATTCCAGTAGCAGCCCCTGCAAAATGTATATCTTTGTACAATATTTTTATTGCATGCATGTTTTGAGTAGATACTTTATTCATTTCAGCTAAAGATAATTCCAAAAAACATCTTTGTAAAATGAACTATCATCTGTGTCACCAGACTGCCTGGATAGCTTAATGTGCTTCCAGGATGTGGGGAGATGTGCTGTCCCTGGATCAAATCCGTCCAGTGGATTAATGATGGGGGCTGGTGTGCCAGTCAACCTGGATTTGATTTTTAGGTTGTTTTCCACATTCAGCTAGGTAAATTCTGAGCTGACACACACATTCTGCCGCAGATACACATTAAGCATACATTTAAAAAACATTCTCACACTTCAATATGAGATTTCTTCTAGTCACAGACGGATGGGATATACAAATTCCACCCATGTGGAAGGGGCGGGTGGTAGTGTCAGAAAGGGCATCTGACCGCCAACTATCACTAACATTATCAAAACCAAAGTAATATGCCAGCCCCATGGCAACATAGGAATAGGCAAAGAATAAGAGGAGAAAATCTGTGTTACTGTATCAACACAATGTGTGCTATTTTCATATGCAAAACCTGTCAAAATGAGCTTTTTAATTTGTTTCTCTAGATATTGATTCCATTTTTGTTATCCAGCTGACAAATTGTATATGACCTTAACTGTTAATTACTATTTGTGGTACCAGCAGTAATTTTTTATTTGTTTGGATTTACATAATAAGGGTCTTCATAAGATTAAGATTTAAACTATTTGGTGTGAACTAGCTACACACCTACTCAGCTGTCATCTGAGCTGTGTCTAATATATTTGCATATAGGTTTCTGATCACAGTATCATAGCATTTCCCTTGAATTCCACACTGATAGAGTATCTCCATTAGCCTGGGATGATTTATGCAGTCAAATGCTGTAGACTGGTCCATGAAGATCCTACAAGTCATCTGTTGCCTGTCAAGTGAACTCAGAATATGTTCAACTAAATCTGTTGATGCTGTTGTTGATTTCCTTTTTCTGAAACTATTTTGTGATGAGTGCAATGTTTTAAATTTATTTATAAAACTTTCAGTTCTATTATTTATTATCATTTCATAAATTTTAGTGAAAGTGGAGATCAATGATATTGACCTGTAGTTTAATAACCCATCTCTGTTTCCTTAAACACAAGCTTCACTTAACTTGCTTTTGCTGAATCAGGAAATATATCTTCCTCTATAGCAGCATTCAACAGATGTGTTAATGGTTTAGTGCACTCACCCTAAATGCCTTTATGGGATGTGATGTAAAACCATCTAGGCCAGATGAGTGTTCGACTTCGTTTCTTTATTAGGTTTGAAGTATCTAGATATCAGTTGCTGGAATGAATGCAATGGCATGGTTTATATGTGAGATTTTTGGAATTGTACTCTCTATATCTGTTTTAATCTTTTTAGCAGTTCATTGCTACAGTTATTTAGAATCTGTTAAAGGTGTTCACTATTTCTAGAGGATCTACATCAATTTTGCCATTTTTCAATGGGCAGCTGTCCTCTGTCAATTTTGGCAGTTCTCTCTCTTCATTTATGGAGCACTACAAGTCTTTGCAGTAATTCTCTCCTTTATCAACAGCAGTCTTAATGAATATTGCCCTTGTTTCTTTGATGAAACTGCAGTGCAAAGTATTGTATGTCTCAATTTTTTTTACTTGAAGAGGTTATAACATACACTCCAAGAGAATAAGAGGAAGAAAGAACATAATGCACAATGAAAAAATTACCTGTATAGGATGGAACTGGTAGATGTGACATATATGTACAAAAAACTGATTACAGTTTCAGTAAAATTGGATGTTTTTTTCTAGATATGTCCTCACAGGTCATCAGGCCTCAATTTGAAGTGAGACTCACTGCTGAAGACTATTCTACTCCAGTTAGTGAGATTCCAGGCTGAAGATGTGTCTGGAGATGGCCCAGACAGCAATGGAATACCGACCTGACTGTCATCCACCATATGATCTGGCAGCCTGGAGCTATGGTCTGGGGCCATTTGGTTGTCATCTGTGGCATCCGTACAGCAAAGGAGTATGTCAACAACACTGTACACCCCAATTTGTTGCCATTCATGGCACGCCATCATGGGCTTAAATTTTTGCCCACCCACACCTGAAAAGAGTTTCTATTGCTTGTCTTCATTCTTGCCAAACCATAATTAGGCCATCAAGATCACCGGATCTCTCTTCAATTGACAACATTTAGATCATTATGGGCAGGGCCCTCCAACCTTCTGGGGATTTTAATGATTTAATATGCAACTGGACAGAATTTGGCGTGATAACCTCAGGAGGAAATCCAACAACTCTGTTGATCAATGGCAAGCTGAATCACTGCTTGCACTAGGGCCAGAGGTGGACCAATGCATTGTTGACTTGCTCTAGAATAAATCACCCAATTTTTCTGAAACTGTAGTTATTTGTTTGTCTGTACATGTTCATTACATCTGTTGATTTTCATTTCATTCTGTTAATTCTTTATGGTGTATAATTTTTTTGTCCTAGAGTGTCCTCTCTAGTCACACAGCTGTCTTATTTTTGGTACTTGTTTTTTATCCTTTGGCTGATAGGACATTTAAGGTTACAACAAAAATTAAATAAGATAAAAACTAATCCTACTTTTTTTTTTGAAATGCATTTTAACCATCAGCTGGTCATTTGTCCCATTAGTCATCTACTGGTATTGGTTACTAACCATCATCCATGATGTAGGGTAACCATCATCCATGATGTAGGGTACAGAATATTAGCTAAAAGCATACAATATTCCTTTGAAGCTGAACAATATCAAAATTATCCAGTGACATTGTACAAACAATTTGTCTTAGAATACTGACAGTCATACCTTGTGTCAAACAGGCAGACAGACATTCTCCTGTGATGTCTGTCTACTAGACGTAAGTTATGATTGTCAGAACTCTAAGACAAATTGTTTATACAATTTTAATGGATGATTTTGATATTGTTCAGCTTCAACAGAATATGGGATGCTATTAACTAATCTGTTGTATCCTAAATCCTGGATGGTGGTTAATGACCAAAACTGGTAGATGACTAATGGGACAAATAAACAGCTAATGGTTAAAATGCATTTTATAAAATAAATTATGGCTGTTGAACCTCACCTTATGGAAACATTGCTGATCCTTTTCTACCATTTAACACATTTGTAATTGAATTAGGTTTTGTGGTTTTATCTGCCTTTTCTGTTCCCATATCTTCTGCTCACTTCTGGCAGTCTGTATGTTAACGTCTGTCATGATGGCAAAATGGTATGTTAGTAGGGGGTTTATTACCAGGGTGTCACAATAGCATGAAGGAACATTTTTATTATGTAATCAACAGCAGTTTCACTATGCTTAGTTCCTCTGGTGGCTTTATCTATTTTTATTTTTAGTTTGGAGGTAAGGATTTAGTCCAGTAATGTCTCAGTGTTTCTTGTATTTCTCCTGGTGTCTACATTCAGATCTCCAATTACTGTTCAGTAACTACATTTTTTGAAAGTTTTGGACTATACCTTGTAGCTGTTTAAAGAATGTTTTACTACACCATTTGATATTGGTACAAACCTAATACACAGCCCATTTCCATACACATTTATTTCCAGTGCTGCCGCTTCAAAGCTCACTTCTATAGCATATTTTGTGGTGTTTTGGGTAGCTTTACTACAAAAACTGGTTGTGTTGTCATAATTTTTCAAGTTGCAGACATCCATCTGATTTTCTTTTAGCCCATCTTTTGTGACTACTAGAATGTTTGGCTTACATTCTTGCAATATTACCTCTAATTTGTCTGCTTTATTGTTTATGTAATGAAAGATCTGGAGAATTATTCTGACTGTTGTCTTTAATTTTAATGATTCTCCTTCCTGTCATGCACTAAGCATTTCAATAGCTCCCCGTGTTTCACTTCCACTGCACTGATTTTTTCCAGGTTGTGGCACTAAAACTGTCTCATCTCTTTGTATTGTATTTAAATTCTTAGCAATATCTTTACACTGCTAACTGAGATGAGTACTTTCACTTATGAGTTTTTACAAGTTCTTCCTCTGCAGACATGTTGCCATAAAAAATCCTTACTGAATGCAGCAGTCCTCCTAAGTCACTGGCACCTACCCTGTCTGGATGCTTCTACTCTGACACCTCTGATGTTCATCATGTCAATGGTTGTCCATGCTTGGTTGCTACTGCACCTGCTGATCTTTCTACATTTACTTTTAGCATTAGCAAATAGCCTGTTTACTCTTCTGTGTTGGTTAGTGGGACATTTCATGAAGGATTGTATTCTAGTTTACTGCATTTTGCAGCCTTTTTGATAATCTGAGATAATGTCTTAGTACACTGCAACACAGAATAGTCCAAGGGCAGATTAAAGGGGAGGGGGGGGGGGGTACTTTTTGTATTCTCCGCCAAAGTCAAGCATGCGAATTTAGAGTTTTGATGGCTTTAGTCATTTAATTCGGTATTCCACAAGCCACTTTACTTTGTGTGCCTGAGAGAATGTACTACCTGTACCAGTGACTTGTGCTCCCCCTCCTGCTCGAATTATGGGTGCCAAATATTAGCAGGGCTTCCCGATCTGCCACAGCAGCATATGCTCTGTGTTTCCCTTATGGCACTCTCTGCTTTGCCCCCATTGATGTCATTGCCACTAATGCCAGACTGCTTGCCCAGAATTCAGCAGCATGTCCAAACAGTTTGGGCACCTTTATGTAATGCCATTGAGAAGGGCATCTGTGCATGCGGCGCTGTGGAGGATGCAAACAAAAAACTCCTGCCAGGCTGTGCAGTTGAGTATTTGCAGTTTTGCAGTCCAGAAATTTTTCTTTCAGTTAGATCTTTGATGTTGATCCCTTCTTCCCTTCCTTTGTCAACTGCAACAGTGGAAAGATCTTTTTCAGCACTCAAACACAATAAGAATTGGTTGAGAAACTGTTATGGGCAAAACCACATCATTAACAAAGAACAAATTGTAGATAGGTGTATTGAGAAGGGTGGAAAGAACAGAAAAGATATGTTTACTTAAGTACAGATAATATTTGATACAATGACAGTTGTTGTTCTGTGATGTAAAAAGATTGAGTAATTCACATTCACACACTTAGATTTCAATATTATATAAAAATTGAAAAAAAGTGCAAACCAGTTGCTAATATGCATGAAGCATGCCAAATATACACTGTATGTGTAGAGAACTAAAATGAAAAATATAAATTGTTTTTCATGAAAAGATTTTCTTTACCAGATATTTAACCACTCAGTGTATCAAAGAAACACAATACTACATACAAGACTATGGCTTTATTTATGTACGTGTTAGTAAAGTTTGAGATACTGTAATGATGTAATATCATTCTCACTGTGTATCAAAGAAACAATACTACATTCAAAACTATGGCTTTATGTACCTGCAAGTAAAGTTTCAGATACTGTTACGATGTAATATCATTCTCACTGTTTACATTGCACTTCTTTGGAAGTATTAGTCTCAAATACACATAACTACAGTTTTAAAAGTATTTTGTTGCCAGCTGCTGTGGCCGAGTGTTTCTAGGTGCTTCTGTCCAGAACCGGATGCTGCTGCTACGGTTGCAGGTTCGAATCCTGCCTCAGGCATGGATGTGTGTGATGTCCTTAGGTTAGGTAGGTTTAAGTAGTTCTAAGTTTATAGGACTGATGACCTCAGATGTTAAGTCCCATAGTGCATAGAGCCATTTGATTTAGTATTTTGTTCTAATTTCAGATTATTTGCTTTTAATTTCTTTATCAACACTGTGTTAACAAAAGTCTTATAAGCTTGTTGCTGTGTGTTAACAGTTATATAAAAGAAGTTACTCAGAAAAGGTTGTGAATGCTACACATTTCAAGAAATTTAAAGCTTCTTTGTCTAAAATAAAAGACATTTTTGCAGTTGCTTGATATTTTTGAGTATCAAAACAGCTTAAAACAGTCATTTTTGAACTTTTTTTCTTTAACTTTCAAGGAGAGGACCCCCGCATCTCTTTTCTCTTCTAGGCAACTGCCCCCACCCACAAAACTTCATTAATCTGGCCCTAGAATAGGCACTGTTTATTAAATACACAATTTTTTGACTTATGAAAGCTTTTCCATTTCTATTTAAGTTCATGTCATGCCCTGTATAATGATCTCTGTCCATATCATCCACTACAGGGAAGTGTGTGTTGAGGAAGCACTGGCAGATTTTTCTGTATAAATTATTTGCTTTTTTTTTATTTCTTCATTTACATACTAAAAACAACAAAGGCAGTATCTTTCAAGAATGCCCACAACAATTACTTGATGTTTACATAGATCACACAGTGTCTCCTGTGTAGTGTGGCACTACAATACCACTGCTTATGCTCGTCTTAGCATCTTATGAATGGCTGAGCGTTCCTCATTTAAAAATGTCTTAAATTTATTGGACCAGTCAATGCTACCTGTTGACATGTCAACCAAAACAGGTTGTATTACAACTCCCATTTTTAAAATAATTTTAAGGAAATGGGTGCATCAAGAGAGGTTGCAGCTTTTAACAAATCCAAACATAAAATACCAAAAAGGTGGCTCAGATAGCTGAACATGCTTCAAAAAATTTACAGCGGGTACACTAGCCTGGACATGATAACATGTAAAGCCCAGTTAATAGATAAACACAATAAAACAGAAATGCTTGGCAATAAAAGACAAAAGTGAAAACAAATAGCATTGGGACTCTGACCGTAGCAGTGCTAGACTGACACGAGCACACCAAAGGTACACTAAATAAGCAGTATGTGCATGTGTAAAAATAAAGAAGAAATGGATGCATCACAACAGGACAAACGGGCAAGCTGCCGTATAATAGTCCAAGAACTGTGCTAAACACTTCACTGTCAGATCCAAGGAAAACCACCAATGCACAAAGATAATTATGGTGCTGACCCAGTCTTAATAAGTCCAGAAGCAGCAAAGCTTTGTTCTCCGGATAAACCAGCACAAACACAGAGACCTGGAAAACAAAAGTTGTTACAGGCTGCACGTCTTTCGATCGCAACGTGTCTCCAGTGCAGGAATGTCCTCCTTGATGTTCTATGCTGTTTCTCCTTATTTGCTGAGTGAGATCCAAAGAGAAATCTTCTGCACTGAGTGCTTTATAATGAAAACAGACTGTCAGCAACATCTTTAAACAGCAACCTCCAGGTAAATCTCTCCTGGTGCACTGCCTTAGCTTGTGCTCTGTCTAAGCAAACCAAAGAAAGCCTCACAGTGTAGCACCACAGACATACTTGTGAGCTGGGCATGAGGATTCGACATTACAACACAGCTCAGCCTCCCTGCCAAAAACTCGACCATCAGGCTGAGATTATCCAACAAGCTGTGGTCAGTTAGGGTTAGCAATTTTAAATCCGCTGACGTACGCTCCGGACTTGCCCAGTGTCTTCATTCTGGATGTGCAAAGTGATTGGGATGAGCACACCCAAGACACTCCAAGGGCTGGTGAAGCGAGTGCTAACTTTCACAATATCATTTCTTCCTGCTTCCTCCCTCCAAAGTTTTTAACCAGAACAATATCACTTTCCTTAAAGTTAGCAAGTTTGCACCTGTGGTTACACCACTCCACCTCTCTCTTATGGGCTCTTTCAATGTTCCTCTTCGCCCTCTGCCAATTTTCTTGAAGAACATCAGGTGTTATTTTACCTGGCAGTAAATACGTAATGACCCACAAGTTGGCAAGCTGGGAGTTATCAGGGTGGGTGAAAAGCAAGGAAGCAGAGCGGCCTCATGCCTTGCTGTGTTGAAAGCACAACTCAACCATGGCAAGGAATGATCCCATTTGGTTACAGAAGGTGATCAAAACTGCCTACAAGTTTTGCCAAAAAAAGGCTGAGGATAATATAGCATTGTTGTTGCATGGATGTCACCATGTTGAAAGCCAAAACGCTGAAATTCCTGAGAAACAAAGGCAGGAGCATTGCCGCAGACCAATAATTTTGGTGGACGAGAGAGCAAAAATATTATGCTTAGATGTTTGACACTAATATTGGTAGTCACTCCCATTCTGAAACACAGCCAAACAAACCTTGTGAAAGCATCAGTGGCCATAAAAATGTGTCTGTACCTGGCCTGAGTTAGGGATAATGGACCCACATAATCAACAAAAATTCTTTCCATGGGCCATTCTACACAGGAGGACTGCAGCAACCCCTTCCAGTTACCTGAACTGGGCTATGCTAACTTAACCATATAGTATTGCTTGACTAACTGCCTAATATCTCTATACAGAAATGGTCAAGTTACGACTTCTCTAGCTTTGGATATGGTCTTCTACATGGCAGTTCCTACTAAAAGGGACTCCTAATAGTACTTAAAGACTGCCAGCACCAAGGCACAGGGCAAACAAACCTCCAACTGATCCGAGTCTTGAAGCCTGAGACACAAGATCCCTTGTTTGAACTGATACCCTGGCATCTCCTCCCTGACGCAACTCACCACCTAAGAATGCACAACTCAGGACATGTCTCTTGTTCCTCCCCTGATCTGATAAACAAAGCTGGCACCTCAGCAAGATCAGCTGCTACAATTTCCAGCTCATCAAAGGGTTGAATGAAATGTGACACCCCTTGCTCATAGAACAAGTGACTGAGGGTATCAGCTACCACATTCTCATTGTTCCTAGTATGCCTTACCAAGAATATTAAAGCTGATAGGTGCACAATTCAACAAGCAAGGCGGCTGGTCTTACATGGGTGAGCCAGAACCCAGGGAAGGGCTTGGTTGTCAGTTCAAGTTCAAATTCTCGGTGCTTGACATAAAACTTAAAGTTTCCTAATGCAACTCATACACGGAATACCTAACACTTACCGTGCGGCTGCCGTAATATTACGTCGCGGGTGGAAACGAAGAAAATGCGGCCGCCATAATATTATGTCTCTCCGCATTCCACATTGTTTCAGTGTTTCAAACGCATTGTTGGCGTTCCCGCTACAACCTGTAGGTCCTGTAATTCTTGTAGTTCATCATATTAGCGCTAGATTGCAGAACCTAATGAGGTAATGCAATATATCCGTATATATTTCCGAACGAATTCACGTGTGTTTTTCACACTATGTTACGTGTTCTGTGGTGCCCTGTCGTTTATTTACTGTTGATTTTGGCGCTAGTATTTTGGTTTTAGCTTGTTTATCTTCTTTTTACTCACAATGGTGAGTGATGAGGATGCATAATGTCGAAAAATGATTGAAGAAGTACTTGCTGAACCTACTGATGATGATTTTTCGGATTTCGATAGTGACAGTGATTACGAAATGTCAGAAAATAACGATAGGCCACGTAAGTCTAACATCTTACTAAATCGATGCAGAACAAGACAGTTCATGTTGTGATTTGTTCTGTTACATTCTGTATTATTTCAGACACAGATTTGTCATCAGATGAGGGTGAGCCACCGCCTGTGCTCCCCCCCCCCCCCTCCCCCACTCATCATCGAAAGAGGCCAAGATTGAGTGACATTTCACAGGATGACTGGACTATAGTGGATCAAACACCAAACATTTTGTTATTTACAGGGTCTCATGATGTGCTAAATAATGTAGGACTCGGTCAGTCTAGTGAATATTTAGATTTTTTTTCTCATTTTATAAATGACAGGGTTATTTCAATTATGAAGGAACAAACAAACATATATGCTAGACAGAAGCTGGCCACACCGAGAGCACAAAACAAATTAGGGCCCAATTCTAGATTCAAGCAGTGGAGGACGCTAACAATTGCTGAAACAAAGACGTTTCTGGCTATTATCCTCCACATTTCAATCAGTGAGAGGCCAAGTATGGCCAGTCACTGGTGTAGTGATCCACTGGTTAGCTGCAATTTTTGCCCCAGTATTATGCCAAGGGACAGATTCCTGAATATTTTGTCTATGTTCCACATAAATGACAATTCAAAGCAAAAAAAGAAAGGTGAAGTAGACTTTGATGCCCTTCATAAGATCAGGCCTCTTCTGGATGATTTGGTAAGGAATTTCAAAGAAAGTTATCAGCCAGGTGAAGCACTAACCATTGATGAAGGCATGTGTCCTTTCAGAGGGCGTGTAGGTTTCAAAGTTTATATGGCTAATAAGCCAAACAAATATGGCATGAAGCTATGCATTCTTGCAGAATCCAAAACTGGGTACATATATAACTTATAAGTTTACCACGGAAGGGACAATAAACTGGACAACAGTGCTTCTGCAGTGGTAAAGCGATTGCTCAGCTCACTCCAAGGTATGGGCCACACTGTATATGTTGACAGATTTTGCACCAGTGTTCAGCTAGAGCCAACACTGGTCTTGTAGAGACTGTTGCCTGTTGCTACAAGAGAAGGCAATGAGAAGTTGAAACCAGTGGTAGTGCTGGATTACAGCAAACATAAAGGTGGTGTTGACCTTTTTGATCAGCGTCTTTCATATGGAGCACTTGATCACAAAACAGTGAAGTGGTGGAGAAAGCTTGCCTTCCACTGTACAATTATGGCAGTTTCCAATGGTTGTATTTTGCACAATTGCATCAATGAGGAGAAACTGAGCACTCCTAAGTTTATACAGGAGGTCTGCACTGCGTTAGTGTTAGAGAGACGAGAGAGAATTGAGGATTCTCATGGATCTGCTACAATTGCTCGATTGTCGCAGAAACATTTTCCGAACCGTGTGGAAATGGCAGAAGGGAAGAAGAAAGCACAAAGACATTGTGTAGTGTGTAGTGGAAAACAAAAGAACATTACTGGTAAAGCTGGGAGGAAAGATACTTCTTATGAGTGCAGTGAGTGTAATGTAGGTTTGTGTGTCACCCCGTGCTTCAAGCTTTATCACACTGTGGTCCACTATGCAAAATAGCTTACGTGTATGTAGCTATGCTTTATGTGCAAATGGTATAACAAATGTATTTTCAGTGTCAAACGATCACTTTCCAGAATTTATTTCTTCTTTAAATTGAATAAAGTAGTAAAAATAAATTTTTGATAAAAATTTATTTTCGCAAAATCGTGGAGAAATCCGCATCACTTCTTGGAAACAGTATACGCCCCACACACATGACTGTTAACCCATGTAAAGTTGAAACCTTAAACTTTTAAACCATACCTGTAGTCTTTATGTATCTCTAACTAAACGTCCTTTACAGCTATTTAAAGTCTGTTGAAAATAGAAAAAAATCAGCCAGCACACAGGGAGTGGCATGCAGTTAAGGGCTTAGCATGGTAAGTGTTAATGTTAGTCAGAGTAAGGGAACAAGAAGCGTAAGCAATAGGCTGTGCTAACATAGTGCCCACCACCTTGTCTCTGTTGGAAAGTGTATCATGACTTTGTTTGTGAGTGTGTGATGATAGCCAGTCATAGTCTTCTTGTTAAATGCCTAGTCCCCTGTAAGCCAGCTATAGTCTCAAGCAAGCAATTTGAAGTGCCCAGATATGCTGCCAACTCACTACTGTGACATGAAAGCCATGATTTGCTACAGGCCACACACTAGCTGTATGGTAAGGTGACACTGAAATTATTGTGAAAGAAAGGGCATTGTTGTGACTTGGCAAGACAACCAAGCCACTCTGAGGAAGCCAAAAGGCACGCGTTTAAGCTCACGCAGGCTGGCGTGAGGTCTGGAACAGTTATAGGAGTTGAGTCTAGTAAAAAAGGTACGTAGCTTCTGGAATACTTAACTTTAATCCATTACTGGTGAACATCGCTCTGGCGGTACTTGCATCACAAGATAAATAGCAAATGATAATGGCGCCCTGCTAGGTCGTAGCAAATGACTTAGCTGAAGGCTATGCTAACTGTTGTCTCGGCAAATGAGAGTGTAATTTGTCAGTGAACCATCGCTCGCAAAGTCGGCTGTACAACTGGGGCGAGTCCTAGGAAATCTCTCTAGACCTGCCGTGTGGTGGCGCTCGGTCTGCAATCACTGATAGTGGCGACACGCGGGTCCAACGTATACTAACGGACCGCGGCCGATTTGAAGGCTACCACCTAGCAAGTGTGGTGTCTGGCGGTGGCACCAAAGGCATATTATTGTTTCCTCTTTAATCTTACTATAAGATGGAAAGCTGGTCATTGTTTTAGTATAAACAATTCATATTAAGTTGTTGCTTAGTTTTGTAAATGATCATTAAAATTAATTATACCATAGTCAGAAGAAGAACAATTGTAAGGTTCAAATAGTTCAAATGGCTCTGAGCACTATGGGACTTAACCTCTATGGTCATCAGTCCCCTAGAACTTAGAACTACTTAAACCTAACTGACCTAAGGACATCACACACATCCATGCCCGAGGCAGGATTCGAACCTGCGACCATAGCGGTCATGTGGTTCCAGACTGAAGCACCTAGAACTGCACGGCCACACTGGCCGGCCAATTTTAAGGAAATGAAAGCAATTACGATGTACCTTAGTTACATTCTTATACTATGCACTTAATCCCATTAATTTTTATTGATTATAAATGATTCTTTTAAGTTAATTGTTTGTAATGGATGGATTTAATTAACATAAATAGTCCACCTCCATAGCTAAGTGGTCATTGTGACTGACTGCTGTGTAGGGAAACCAGGTTCAATTACCAGTACCACCATGGATCTTTCTGTGGTGGGAGGACTGTAAGAAAGTGTGCTCAGCCTTATGATGCCAATTAAGGACCTAGTTGAGTGAGAAATAGTGATTTCAAAGTCCATGGAGGTGATAATGGCCAGAAGATTGGTGTGATGACCTCACATTTCTTTGCAGCACAATAAAATGATGACACTGACTGAGGATGATACAGCAGTTGGTTGGTACTGAATGGCCTATAAATTACTTTCTCTTGTCAATTAACATAATAAATCCAACATAAAACAAAACAGCTTATCAAAGTGTGCATGTAAATCTACAGACATACTCTGCAAACCACAGTGAAGTGCATGGCAGAGTATACTTACAAGGGGACCTCCCCATCGCACCCCCCTCAGATTTAGTTATAAGTTGGCACAGTGGATAGGCCTTGAAGAACTGAACACAGATCAATTGAAAAAACGGGAAGAAGTTGTGTGGAACTATGAAAAAAATAAGCAAAATATACAACCTGAGTAGTCCATGGGCAACATAGGCAACATCAAGGACAACATCAACTCAGGAGCGCCGTGGTCCCGTTGTTAGCGTGAGCAGCTGCGGAACGAGAGGTGCTTGGTTCCAGCCTTCCCTTGAGTGAAAATTTTACTTTCTTTATTTTCGCAAAGTTATGATCTGTCCGTTCGTTCATTGACGTCTCTGTTCATTGTTATAAGTTTAGTGTCTGTGTCTTGCGACCGCACCGCAAAACCGTGCGATTAGTAGACGAAAGGACATGCCTCTCCAATGGGAACCGAAAACATTTGATCACAAGGTCATAGGTCAACCAATTCCCCCACAGGAAAACACGTCTGATATATTCTATACGACACTGGTGACAGCACGTGCGTAGCATGACAAGAATATGTTGACGACCCACCTAACTTGTACACTTGGCGAATGGGTAAAAACATTCTTCTACCTTGCCCGATTTAGGTTTTCTTGTGGATGTGATAATCACTCCCAAAAAATTAAATTTTTCACGCGAGGGTAGACTTGAACCAAGGACCTCTCGTTCCGCAGCTGCTCATGCTAACCACAGGACTACAGCACTCCTGAGGTAAAGCTATCCTTGATGTTGCTTATCTTCGCTATGGACTACTCAGTTTGTATATTTTGCTTATTTTTTTCATAGTTCCACACAATTTCTTCCTGTTTTCTCAATTGTTCTGTCTTCAGTTTTTCAAGGCCTATCCACTGTGCCAACTTATAACTAAATCTGAGGGGGGTGCGATGGGGAGGTTCCCTTGTTAGCATGTACCACATGTTAAGGTTTCTTCCCATTCCAGTTGTGTATGGAGTACAGGAAGAATGACTGCTTAAGTACCTTGGAGAACACTGTAATTAGCCTAACTTTGCCTTTATGGTTTTTTTTTTGTCAGCCATCTCCAAACTGGTTTGATGTGGTCCACAAGGACTTCCTATCTTGTGCCAACATCTTCATTTCAGAGTAGCATTTGAAACCAACATCCTCAATTATTTGCTGGATGTATCCCAATCTCTGTCATTCTATACAGTCTTTACTGTCTACGGCTCCCTCTAGTACTGTGGAAGTTATTCACTGATGTCTTAACAGATGTCTTACCATCCTGTCCCTTCTACTTGTCAATGTTTTTCATATATTCCTTTTCTTGCTGATTCTGCAGAAAACCTTTACATTCCTTACCTTATCATTCTACCCAATTTTCAACATTATTCTGTAGCACCACAGCTCAAATGCTTCAATTCTGTTCTGTTCCAGTTTTCCCACAGTCCATGTTTCACTACCATACAATGCTGTGCTCTGAACATACATTCTCAGAAATTTCTTCCTCTAATTAAAGCCAGTGTTTGATACTAGTAGACTTCTTTTAGCCAGGACAGCCTTTCTTGCCAATGCTAGTGTACTTTTGATGTCCTCTTTGCTCCATCTGTCGTGGGTTATTTTGTTACCTAGGTAGCAGAATTCCTTAGTGTTGTCTACTTCATGATCAGCAAACCTGATGATAAATTTCACACTGTTCCCATTTCTGCCAGTTCTCATCCCTTTTGCCTTTGTTTTATTTACTATCAGTCCATATTCTATTCTCATTAGACTGTCCATTCCATTCAGCAGATCCTGTAATTCTTCTTCACTTTCACTGAGGATAGCAATACCAGCAGTGAATCTTATCACTATTCTCTTACCTTGAATTTTAATTCCACTCTTGATTCTTTCTTTTATTTCTGTCTTGCTTCTTCAATTTATAGACTGAACAGAAGGGGCAAAGACTACTCCCTGCCTTATACCCTTTTTGATCCAAGCACTTTGTTCTTCATCTTCTACCCTTATTGTACACCAATTTTTCTCGGAATTTCGAATGTCTTATACCATTTGACATTGTCAGATGATTTTTCGAGGACAGACAATCATATGAATGTGTCTTGATTTTTCTTTAGTCTTGCTTCCATTACCAACTGTAGCATCAGAACTGACTCTTGCCTTTACTTTTCTTAAGGCCAACCTGATCATCATGTAACAGGTCCACAATTTTGTTTTCCATTCTTCTGCATATCATTCTTGTCAGCAACTTGGATGCACAAGCTGTTAAGCTGATTGTATAGTAATTCTTGCACTTGTCAGCTCTTGCAGTCATGGGAATTGTGTGGATGCTGTTCTTCCAAAAGTCTGATGGTGTATCACCACACACCAACATGAATAATCATTTTTTTGTGACTTCCCCAAATGGTTTAAGAAATTCTGGTGTAATGTTATCAATCCATTCTGCCTTATTTGATCTTAATTCTTCCAAAGCTCTTTTGAATTCCGATTCTAATACTGGTTCCCTTATCTCTTCTATATTGGCTCCTATTTCTTCTTAATTACACACTTTCCACCTATCTGCTCTCTTCTTTGCATTTAACAGTGGAATTCACATTGCACTCTTATTGTTGTCACCTTTGCTTTTAATTTCATTGAAAGTTATTTTCACTTTCCTGTATGCTGATTCAGTTCTTCTGACAATCATTATTTTTCTTAACATTTTTCATGCAGCAGTTTTGCCTTAGCTACCCTGCACTTTCTATTTATTTCATTGCTAAGTGACTTGTATTTCTGTATTTCTGAATTTCCCTGAACATTTTTGTACTTCCTTGTTTCAGTGATTATCTGAAGTATTTCTTCTGTTACCCATGGTTTCTTCATAGTTATCTTCGTTGCACCCATGTTTTATTTCCAACTTCCGTGATTGCCATTTCAGATATGTCATTCCTCTTCATCTGCACTGCCTAGTGGTATAGCCCTAGATAATTACAGCTGTACCTCTTCATTTATCAGTACTTTTGTATTCCTCTTCTTTGCCTACTGATTCTTCCTGACCAGTCTCTTAAACTTCAGCTTACTCTTCATCATTACTAAATTGTGATCTGTATCTGTAAGTTCTCCTGGATACAATCGAATATCTGATTTTGGAATCTCTGCCTGACCATGATATAAGCTTACTGAAATATTCTCATATCTTGCAGCCTTTTCCAAGTGAACCTCCTCCTCTAGTGATTCTTGAACAGAGTGTTCACTACTACTAGCTGAAATTTATTGCAGAACTCAATTAGTCTTTCACCTCTCTCATTCCTAGTATGAAGCCCACATTCTCACGTAACCCTTTCTTCTACTCCTTCCCCTACAACCACAGTCCAGTCCCCCATGACTACTAGATTTTTATCTCCCTTTACATATTGACTACCCACTTAATATACTCATGCACTTTCTCTGTCTCTTCATCTTCAGCTTGCAAAGTCAACATGTATACCTGAACCATTATTGTCAGTATTTGTTTGCAGTCAATTGTGATGCGAACAACCCTATCACTGAACTGTTTACAATTAATCACTATCTGCCCTACCTTCCTGTTCATATCAAATCCTACTACTGTTATATCATTTTCTCCTACTGTAGCATTTCCCTTTTGAAATTTTCTAGCTTCTCTAGCACTTCAAACTTATGAGATTCCACACCCCCAACTCATATAACATTATCCTTTTGCTGGTTATTCAGTTTTTTTTCTCATGTTTGGTGGCCCCTCCTGGAGGTCTGTATGGGGTACTAGTCCAGAATCTTTTGCCAATGGAGAGATCATTGTGACACTTTTGCAGTTACGGGAGTAGTGTGTGAGAATCTGAAAAATATCTTTAGATTCTTCACTTAATACTGGTTCTCGAAATTTTTAAAGTAGGTTTTTGTGTAAATTTGCGTCTATTTTTAAGAGTCCACCAGTACAGATTTTTGAACATTTTCATGATGCTCTCCCATGAGTCAAACAAACCTATGGCGATTCCTGTTGCCCTTCTGTGTATACAGTCACTATCCCATGTTAGTCCTATTTGGTCTGGATCCCACATACTTGAGCAATATTCTGAGATGGAATGCTCAGTTAATTTGTATACAATCTCCTTAGTAGCCTTACTTCAGTTTCCCAGTATCCTGCCAATGAGAAAAAGCCTCTCACTTTCCTTACCTCAGACAGAGCGTATGTTATCATTCCATTTAATATGACACAAATTGTTACAGCCGGGTATTTGAATGTCATTGTGAGTCATTGATAGCATTGTCATAAAATACTACATCTTTTTTGTTTTGTGAAGTGCATAATTTTACATTTGTGTACATTTAAAGCAAGGTGCCAAGCTTTGCACCACTTTGAAATCTTATTCACATCTGATTGTATATCTCTGCAGCTATTTTCAGACGGTACTTTATTATGGATAAGTGCATAATCTGCAAAAAGGATGAGGTTGCTATTATTATTGTCTATCAGGTCATTAATATCACAGACTTCATTTAATGCACCACATAACCATACTTTTGTTTTAATGTTGTTGTGGTACTGAATCAACTGCTTTTTGGTTTTCAAGAAATACTGCAGTTGCCTAATTTCCTTGATCTCTGGCATTCAGTATCTCTCCCACAAGACATAGCCTTATCAACGGCACCTTCACTGCTAGAGAATAATGACAAATGCAGAACTGCTGCTACTTTTTGGACCGATGAATACTGTAGTGAAAATCTAGCAAGAAAGAATAAGATGGGCTGGTCATGTACAGAGATTCCAGAAACTTGAAGTGGTAAGAAAGTGTTTCTAGAAAAGCCTGAAGGGACAAGAAGAAGAGAAAGACACATGAAAAGATGGCTTGAAGATATGGGCAAAGACCTAATATCAATCAGAGTTAGGAATCAGAGAAGAAAAACAATGGAAAGGGAAGATGGAAGAATGGAGGCAGGTGACAAAGGAGGCCAAGCTTCTGTGGACTTTAGTGGTTGACCAGTAATTAAGTTAGTTTCAGTATGTCATGCAAAAACCACAATTTGGATTTTACAGTCAGGGTTTCTGAAATCTGTTGATTGGCATGGAGGTCATTCTGTTTGAGAACCAGAGCAGATGACACAGTTGATGTTTGTCAGTGAGATGCAGCCTGATTTTGATTCAGCTGTGGTTAGAATGTTAATAATGTTTATTTTATTTATAAAGCTTCAAAGTTTTCATATAAGAAATTTGGGGGCTTACTTTTCACTATGCTCTTGTAAATTCATTGCTGTGGTAACCGTCAATCAAGAAAAATAAATGTACAAAATGTCTCCATAACGACTTCAACTACCCCACAGAATCAATAAACCACCCTCTTTACATTACCCAAACTAAAAGCAGGTCCCTCCTATCAAGGCTCAGTGAAGTGTAATACTATGCCCCCTTGTTTTAACTTCCTTGCACTTCATTATGTCAGATGTTTTCCCTATGTGTTATTTTAAATACCATCAATGAAACGTGTCATTTAATGTATTTTACAAGCATTTTTATGTAGTTCAATCTTTGCATCTTTTATACTACAAGTATTTTGGCTGAGGAGTAAAGTATTTTTCCACTGCTAGCCCACTGTTGACCCTCTGGGAGGAGGGAATGGAATAACAAAAACAACATCCGAGTGTTGAAACCTCTGTCTCCACTGGATAACAATTGCCTGCATTGCTGTCAACACTGAAAGTTCAATAGGGAAAGGTTTTCTCATGTACCTATTGCTATTGTTGATGTCACCTTTGCTACTGATCATTGCCTTCACCATCAGTCATCAGCATTTCCGTTAGTCACCGCCTTTGCTGCCGGTTATCACTGTCACTAGCCAGTCACCATATTGGCTACCAGTCATGACCTTTGCCACTAGTCACCGTGTTCACTGCCAGTCATCACTTTCACCACCATTTCATTGCCTGTCTGTCAGAGCCACCACCGGAGTTTCTTTGCCTTCCAGTGCAGTGTTGCTGCTATCATAATCTACAATTAACCAGCCCATGACTACAACATTAACAATCATCTGATCACACTTGTATGTCAGTCACACTACCAATTCACTGTCACCACCAATTCTTCCCATGTTTCTTTCCTTCCCCACTAGTCTACCGACTCCATGAGTCTTTCAGCTTACATAACTCAATCCTCAATCCTCATCACCACAAATGTCCAGGAGGTGTCACCCCCCCCCCCCCAATCATTCCTGGAACCCAAAACCCCCCACAGAAACACAGCACAGCAGAACCTATGGATTCCACCCCCATCCTGTCCCAAACATTTACAACACACTCGTTCATCTTATCACAGCCAGACACTGAACTCATAAATCCTGAAACCCTATCTTTCAAAATAAAAAAAGTTGCTTTTGTTGCAGAGGACTTTAATGTCATGAGTTGTGACTGGCTTTTTCAGTTCTGTTTGTCTGTGTAACAGAATTCAGGTACTGGAAACTGAGGTCAAAACGTGGGGCAGTGGTCACTGTACAATCATGGACTGTAAGGAATAATGAGTAGTTGAAAGGAGAGTCATCAGGAAGCACAAAGCTGAAAAGTGATTAGCTGTACTCAGATTATCAAGTAGAAGATAGTTATTGTGGAGGAGAGAGTAGTAAGGTGGGAAGTTGTTACTGATGGGCTAGTGGAAAACTTTGCCGTACTTGGAGAACTCAATATGAGTCTACAGTCTGGTGCTTATCTGGCTCTAGTTCTGACATTTCATACAATTAGAGTTTAGTAGGTTTCTAAAATGCCTCTGAATTTGCCAGTGATATGTGAGTGTGTTCTGGCCACAAGACTGTAGGAATGACCAGCAGAATAAGGGGATTCCTGGAGGAGCAGTAGAGCTCGTGGAGAGACGGTGGGGCTCTTAAGAAATAGGAGTATATGACATCTATTAAGCCCTGTTGTAGAAAGGAAGCAGCATTGGAAGCATCACCAAGGGGCCAGAACAGTATTGGGTGACTTCCAATATGGATATTGACTGATTCTCAGTAGGCATTCCATTTGATGCAGGACAAGTATTGGATAACTTTAGGATGGAAATCAAGATTGAGTGTGTGCGGGTGGAGTAGTGTATAGGGGATAATGAGAAGGGTGGGTAGGTGGTCACTTTCAGGTGGATCAAAGACTTCTGCAGTAGTATGCCCTAAGAAGGTAGCGAATCAATGCTGGACATGGAATTACTTTTGGGGTGAGTGTGATGTGGACTAACGACTCTGTCACTTTCATGGAAATCAGTAAGTTGACTCTGTGACTGTAGTTCAGACAGGAAATGGCTAAGGACATTAAGGTCTGTGAGAATCATATAGGAGGAGAAGGTATTCTCTATATGGGTGAGGAAGGAATAAGGAATACGATGACAATGTCAAATATGTTTGGTGACACAGGTTCTGGTCGTGATTTCGAAGATGGTGCGGATAAGATGTTTGGTAGGAGTATTGTACAGTGGTTGTTGGCGAAAGGGGCATTTTGCTGGTGGCCATGGAGAGAGGGTTGTGAGTATCAAAAGGATATACAGGGAGGTTCAGAGGCTGTGGTATGGTTTCATTGAGTTCCTGGCATTGGGAGAGGGTGTGCATAAATAATGGTTCGTTTGTTGTGAAAGAATGGATATTGTGGAACATGGTGTTGTACAGCTATGACACCATGATGAAAGGTGGCTGGAGTTCAGACTAGGGTGTTGTGATGGTTAAAATCAAAGTGTACGTGATTGGGCTTGAGTGTTTAAGTGGAATAAAGACTAGGCTGCAAGGGTGTGTGATCTCTGGAAGGGCAGAATATTTTGTAAAACGATGGTTATGAACCATATTATGTCTTTGGCAGTGGGAGTTGGGTAGGGGGAATCGTTTGGATGGATGGAATTATAAGTGGGACGAATGAACACAGTTGGCTCTGGTTTTGTGGCTAGGCCATGGCTTTACACTTGGGGGAATACGTGAGATGGGAGAGGTCATAGGTGTTGCAAGTGGGAGGGTGCGATAAACTTGAGGAAGTGTTTTAGAAAGTGAAGGCCTTGCAATGGGGTAGGTGGATGTGCTTTAACAATCGGCAGCCAGGTGGTCATTATACATTAGGCACTTTTGGCAATGGTAAGACTGGAGTTCGAATTGGGATTTTGAGGGTTCAACTTTCTGATGCCAGTGGTTCAAATGGCTGAGCACTATGGGACTTAACTTCTGAGGTCATCAGTCCCCTAGAACTTAGAACTACTTAAACCTAACTAACGTAAGGACATCACACACATCCATGCCCAAGGCAGGATTTGAACCTGCGACCATAGCGGTACTGCGGTTCCAGACAGAAGTGCCTAGAACCGCTCGGCCACTCTGGCTGGCTGATGCCAGTGGTAAATGCAGGCCTTAAATAGATGGTCTGTTGTGGAGGGGAATTCTGTGAATATTTAGACAAGGAAGTTAGGACTATGGTCATTTGTGACTCGGAGAACTTTACAGAATTGTGTGTCAGGATAGGAGTTGAATACAGTTTTCACTTCCTCATTTGTTGTCTGAGAATACCTTTGTGATCACAGGGGTGAGGTTGAGTGTACAGTGTGGAGATTGTTGTTTTTTGGCACTGGAGGGAGGGGGTGGTAGTGGTGAGAGGAGTTAGGTGGGAACTGGGATCAAAGGAATTGGTAGAGGAGGTTGGTATGAAAGTTGGGATTGGGGAATTTGATTAGGACTGATTCTTTCCTGGGTGTTGTTTGATTTATGATGGGTTTTGGAATATATTTTTTTGGAGATCAGAAGTTCTGGTTCAGAAAGAGAGGGGGTAGAGGTGTGAGATTACAGTAAAAGAGATGTAAGCACTGTATTTGTGTTATGTGATTTGATTTGGAGTTTTGAGTGTGATGTCAGCAGTAATGTCTGAATGTTGTTTAAGTGGCTTATCGTCTGTGGGATGGTGGCTATAGAATGGGAGTTGGTGGTATGTTGGAGCTGTAGATTACCTTAAAGTGGTGCAGGTCCTGTGGCACGACTTGTTGATGGAGAGGGTGAAGGTGTAACTACAGTGTCACTTTGGTTATTTACTCCTTTTTGGGTGAGTGTCAATGGTTCTGAGGATGTTGCTGCAGAAGGAAGTGTCAGGAGGGGAGGATATGCATGGGACATGTAAGAATTGGAGAGCAGACGAGAGGAGGGGTAGGAAACATAAAACGATGAGACGGAGGAAGTGATCCTTTTTGTGCTAATGGGAAAAGAGGATGTGTAGATAAAAGTTTTAGTTGGGAATTCCACTGGGCAGTGGAAAGTCTTTGGAGGTGAAAGGATGAGTTGTGGTGAAAGGGATAGCAAAAGCTGCTTACCCAAAGGCTATGAGGAAACAGATGCACTGAAATGAGATGTCATGTGACCACTGAGGAGACGAGTAGATGGACATGTGGACGGGCAAGCGATGACATAGAGCAGTGATGAGTAGACCAACAGGTAGATGAGAAGGCACGGAGACACAACAATGATGAGAAGACCAACACGCAGACAAGCAAGCAACGACAGGTAGCAGTGATGGAGTCACATACCTTTGGATGAAACATGTTCACCAAGCACTGGAGAGTGGCTCCAGCCTGTCTAAGCAAGAATTGACAACGATTAACTTCAGCTATGGACTAGAGCCAGAGAGTGGCTCCGGCTAAACTAGCGGTAGATGCTATGTGGAATTCTAACCCATGGATGTTTCGCCCATTTTTTTTCTTTATTGTCATTTCATTGTCTTGTTACAGAGAGGTGAGGGTGGGCTGGCAGCAGAACAATACTCCGCTCTTCAGCTAAAAGAGTTTAAACATACAAATGTGAGACAGTCTATTTGAAAGGATGAGCTATACATTAGCATTCTAAAATAAATGACAGGATTTTGTTATGGATGCCAGTTAAATTACCAAATAGAAAAAAAGTTGTAGAACATTAAAAAAATTAGTTATCGGAAAAACAAACATTGAGCTATAGTACACTTTGCTGACCGGAGTGGCCGAGCGGTTCTAGGCGCTACACTCTGGAACCACGCGACCGCTGCGATTGCAGATTCGAGTCCTGCCTCGGGCATGGTGTAGGGAAGCAGCATACTCACGCCTTATAAAATTCACATCAGTCTTTCCATTGTGTGCCAGCCTAGTCCGCTGTAACTAGCTCTGACGTCATAAATGTTGCGCAATAGTTTAAAAATCAAGTAAATAACCTGAAACGTTTCTAGCATGTCAGGAGTAATACTACATCAATATGTGTTGAATATCAGTTCAATAACTTTAACCATTTTCGAAATTTGGACGTTTTTCTGTAAAAATCATTGGCGCAGTAGAAAGAACTAGAAACTTAAAAATTTATATTTAGATTCCTTTTGCATAATAATTTAGTAGAAACAGTATTCTGGATCTCACAAATTAAAATTTTAGTTGAAATTCATGATTTTCTGGTTTTGTCTTAAAAATTAAGGAAGCAAGATAGATTAAGTAGGCGAATAAATAAAGCTAGGATGTTTAAGTTTAAGTAGAAGGGAGATCCGCTATAATCATAAAGATGTGAGAAGTTTCAACTGAATAACTATAAAACTATAGCGATAGCGTATCTCCAAAGGGCAAGTTCAGAGCTCATCTACTGCGTGTAGTGTAATTAAATTAATTCTCTCGCCCAAAATATTTGACTTAGCCACGTCAGACTTTTATTATGATTACTTACCTGTGTGCTGATTGCACATTTGAATTGAGAGCTTCATAGGCCATCAGCAAAGGAAGCAATGATTTATTCGATAACTTGAAGTGGTGCATTACTAGCCCAGCGGCTAGTCGGGAGAGCGGATTTGATCAGGCATTCCCTTAGTCGTCCACACCGCGGCTTTATATATAAGAACGCTGCGCGAGAAGAAAGGCCCCAGTTCTCTCCAGACGCTAATTAGCGCACCACCTGTGCCAGGAGTCGCGTAGCATCGGTATCATTGCTATAAACAGCCTCGGATGCCGTAATAAGTTACTCGGGATACGCGTAACCATAAAATCGTTTTCGAGTGAAGTGTTAATTCTGAGATGACTTTAATGATCTATCTTCAGTTTGCGTATGTCGTATTTTCACGTGGCGCCACGGGACAGACATTGTACCATTATTTAGCGTGGCGTTTGATGAACATTATCATCAAATTATGGCGAGCATTCACTTAAACATTTAATTTGAACAGTTATAGTTGCATCAGAGCATTAGACTCTGAACTGCTCTGGTAGTTGGATTGTGTGGATTCTTTTTTTTTGTCTGTGACTTTCAGAATATAGTGAACATTTTAGAGAGAATCGTTTTTAATTATGAATCCCAGACAATCTCCTAATTCCTCAGAGCTATAAGCTGTAGCTATAAATGTATTTCTCAGATGAAGTGGGCACTAGGAATTCTAATTACAGGCTTCATGTTTTGCTAATCACTTTCTGGTTGCCAATATTGTAGTTAGAGAGCCAGTGTTGAGAACGGCAAACAACAGCAATAAATAAATAAAAGGAACATTTTAATAACAATAATTCCACCCGCTGCCCCACAATGGGTGTGTGTGTGTGTGATGTCCTTAGGTTAGTTAGGTTTAAGTAGTTCTAAGTTCTGGGGGACTGATGACTTCTGAAGTTAAGTCCCATAGTGCTCAGAGCCATTTGAACCATTATAGTACACTTCACTAACACCTGATGGAAGAGACCTACAATGAGGAGAAGTCTTGAGAAGAGGGGAGGCGTATTAGTCCTTTGGGGTAATTACAATATGTTGGGGTTGCTGATTTCAGGTAGGTTCGGTCATGTAGATAGTGTAACATGGAAGTGTGATTGATAGGAGAAATATGGGATTCAGTGTGTAGGTAGGTAGGATGGGGAGTAGTCCAAAGGTGAAGAGGAAAGAAAAGGGAGGAAAGGGAGCCCTGAAATCGGAAAAGGATATGAGGAGAGGGTTGAATCTGATAAGAGGGGTAGACATCAGTGAAAAGGCCTAGGAGAAATTTAGTGTGGGGTGTTGAGGTGCTTAAAATCAAAGTCGACTTGGGTGTTTCTAAAGAATACGGACTGGGCTGCGAGGGAGATTTGTTGGAGGGTATGTGGTTCTTGGAAGGGGCGAATATATTGTAAAACGGTGGTTACAAATCTGATTATTTCTTTAGCAGTGGGAGATGGGTAGAGGGAATTTTTTGCATGAATGGGTTGTAAATGAGAAAATGGGCACAGTTAATTCTGGTTTTGTGGATGGGGGATTGACTTTACACTTGAAGGGATGGGTAGGATGGGACAGATTGCAGATGTTGTAGATGGGAAGGGAGGAAAGTTTGGGGAACTGTTTTAGGAAGTGAGAAGATTCGAAATATCAGCAGGTGGACGGGTTCAATATACTGTGAGGTAATCTTTTTACATTTGGTACTTATGGGAATAGTAGGTTTGAAGATGGGATTGGGATTTTGGCAGTTCAGCTGTATGACAATGATGATAGAGCAGGGCTCTCTCCTTAAATAAGTTGACTGTTACAGAGGCAGTTTCTGTGTAAATTTGGATGGGGAAAGTGAAACCACGTGAAACATTCTTTGTTACTTTCTTTCGTATTTTGTAAAAGTGACTTGGGAATTTTTAGTGTCTAGTGAAACAAAACATACCGGGTGAGGGTTGAGGACGACAGAAAATAACTGATGTGCAAACCCTAACCAACAACTGCCTGTATCAGGAATTGGAAACCTAATGGGGATGTGTGATCTAGTGAACAGCAGACCTACCTGTTGGTTTGCCATCTTTGAAATCCAACAGCACATCATCGACCTGTTTTACTCACCTGATCTTACCTGCATTGCAGCTGCCTGTACGTTATGCTCCACCATATGAATTCTGATAAAGAATTGTACTATGACAACACTCTTGGAGAACATGGTACACCCATAAATGAATAACAGACAAATCTGGTAAAAGCTAAATATAATGTTGAGCCCAGTGTCCTTCAGTTTTCTAGATTTACCTTCGTTATAGCAGTTGCACAAAGTTACAAATTCTTTGACCGGAATTCGCAGAGCTCACCTGACCGTAAGTATGTACTCATGACCCGACAATACTGAAATACAAGAACAGGTTACTTGCACACGAAGGGTTCCATACCTTTGCTTTGTTTTGTGGCATATGTTTGTTGCAATCTGACACATGGTACTTCTTAACATAACACTAGGATAGTTTAGGGATTATTGGTATGTAAAAATTTGGTAACCTCCCAGACACAAAATTATAAAATAATCTCACTGTCGCCACTAAGTGATCATTAGTAACGATAAAATCGTAACAGTTAGGCAGTAAGCACTAGAATAGTCAAAGAATTCAACTTACAACATGAGCTGTGATGGTGTCACATCTGTCTGACACTGTCTAAGTCTGTGGAAGTTGTCACCAATCAAAATATACCTTGAAAAAACCAAACATATACACTTCCAAAGCGACTTTATTTTCTGACACATTACTGACTTAATATATGGAAAAACAAAGCTTATTATGTCATAAATGGGCAGCTGACGTGCGCTGCATGTCTGCTCGCTCCAGCCACAAGATACTTTCTTCTAATCATGGCGTGTCACTCCTCACTGCTGCCCATCCTAGGCGTCAGTGACGTCACCCAACCCGCTTTAAGAATTGTTAATGCTTTTTGTACTACTGTAATGTACATCGATTGCTCCATTGGAGAAACTCTGAGAATGATATGTGACACAATATCTCTTTTCTTAACTATATCAACATGTAACTTTATAAAGAACTACTGATTTTTCTTCTGCCCTTCTATGGTGCCTTCAACTCCTCGATAAGTTTGTACCAAGGGCTGTCCGCTTCTGTAAACTGCACTGTATTTTTCCTTAGCACACAGTTAGTATAACTAAGCCAGCATACAAACATCCCCGATGGTGTGGGCTGTCCATGTTACCAGTGACTTTAACGTTTTTGTGGCCCACACCGTCTTGCTACTGAACAATGGCTGGCCCTATGTGTATCTCTGGCCCTTGTAAATTCTGATCAATAAGCTGAATTAAAGTTCGAATATATCCTGATTCTCCACTGAGATCACAACGCTGTTTCCACCACTTCATTCTAAAACAATTATCTGTACTCCTAGATATTATTACACCTGATTATTTCTCTCCTTCATTATTTTACTTTATTAATTTGTTGATGAGGAGTGCAAAGAATCGTCACGAGCATTGTGTGAAGAGCTCACATGATTGTGAACTCTTCTACGGAAACCAGGTGCAAATATTGGTTCCTTATTACATACATGTGCGACAGGTTGCTTCTTGTCATTCATGTTACAGTGCCTTAAGATGACTCTGTTGAGGAGTAGACATTGATAGTCTAAACAAGAAGCTATAAAAATAACAGCTGTTGGAATATTGTTTTTACAACATACCGCTGTCACATATCACATGGCCGCCGTTGATTAGGATTTTTAATTTTAAAGTCAGGATGGGAGTTATGTTTTCATTCCAACTCATTATCTGTAATTTCAGGATGACTGGGGGGGGGGGGGGGGGGAGTGTTGCAGGTAGGAGTTATTCGGTCTGTGGGGGTTTAAAGAAACTGGGTAGGCACTAGGACCAAAGGTAATATGTGAGAGTTTGTTGAGGAGGTCAGTGTGGAAGTTAGGATGGGAGGATTCACTCAAGACTGAATCAGTCCTGGGGATGATTTACTGGGTGATGGGGTTGGAGTTGAACTTATGGTCATGGGGGTTAAGGTTTAGGAGTTCTCGAAGTTCTGATTGTGGAGTAGTAAACGGTAGGATACGTTGGTGTTGGAGGATGTCTGAAGTTGGTGCAAGTCTGTTGGGATGACTTGTTAATGGAGTGTGTGATGGTGTAGTTATCTGCTCATACTGCAGTGATTTTGAGATGAAGCTGTAGAGGAAAATGCTGGCAGGGGAGGATATGAAGGGGATACTGAAGGATTTGGAGAAGATATTGGAGGAGAGGGAGGGTAGATGTAGGATGGTGGGGCGGAGGAGATACTTCATGTTGTAACAGAGTGGGAAATGTAGAGCAAAGTTGTAGCTGGGAATTCCATTGGACAGTGGGAAGTCTACAGAGATGAAAAGATGAGTTGTGGTTGGTGATGAAAGGAATAGCAGTGGAAATTGTTTGCCCATGAGTGACGAGGACACAGATGCAGTGTGATGAGTAGATGAATATGTAGACAGCAGGCTGCAGCACACAGTGGTGATGAGGGGATGAACAGGTAGATGAGGAGCTGGCGACACACTGTGGCAATGGAAACATGGATATGTGGATGGGATGCGTTGCCCGAGCACTGGAGCACCGACTCGCAGTCGAGCAGCCGACCCGAGCGGAACGCTGCTCTCTGCACCTGGCGTAGCTGCCCGCTGATAGCTCCTCGGAGTGGTCTCAAAACAAGCTGCAACTGGCGTAGCTGCCGGTGACGCTCTACTGAGCGGCACGAACTAGCCCAAGCCGCTTAACGCTTTCGGGCGCTAAGTGGCAAGAATTTCGGCTCAACTTCCTGCAACTTCGGTTGCAAACCTCCCCAGCGGGACTCTCCCGTTCTTTGGTAGGGTAATCTCAGTGTGAGGGGCCCGTTCACGTCGGATAACCCCGCGCACTGTAGGCCGCTCTCTTCAACTCGCGCTCTCTTGCGCCGCGCATTGCACTCCGCGCAGATAGGTCGTAGGGACACCCCTCTTCTGTAGGAACACGATACACAGCGCTTTCGCTATAAAGCAAATATTGTCGTTTCGTGAAAAGAGCAAAATTGTCGTGCATCCATCCTTCCCTATCCAAATAAATACTCCCGAAACAGCAAAGATGTCCGATCTTTCCTGTGCTTCCCCACCACTTACCCGCAGCAAAGCTGCAGCACAAGAGGCGGAAATGCCGGCTACTCCCGCCATCATTTCCGTCCCACTGTCCACATTCCAAGAGCAGGTTGCCTTGAAGGACAAACAGATCGCGAAACAGCAGGAGCTGATCGCAGAGCTGATGGGCAGTGAAAACACACAGACAGAAACACCCACACCACACACACAGGCACCTGCCGATAAACCGAAGGACGTGCCCCCTATTTCACCTCTGGCGGCCCAGGCACCGACGTAACCGGAGCCAGAGCCGACGGGGGACACAACCAACACAGACGAAGACGGGCCGTGGCAGCAGGTCGGCCCACGACGCAAACAGCCGCCAAATACGCAAACAAGTGAGCCCACAAACTCACGAGGCAACGGCCGAGTGCTGTTGCCAACACCATCTACATAGCGAACCAACAACAAAGGCAACACAGGGACCAACACAAACAACCCTGCGACTGCAGCAACCACAAATATACAAGCAGCTACGCAGAACACAAACAACACCGCGACTGGCTTCCCACCAGTCATCATACACAACTACAGAGACCTAAGTCTCCTAAACAAGGAATTTAACAATCAACACAGCCCCACAACATACTACTCTAAGCTCACTGGGGAACACGCCGCACTGTACGTGGCGAACAAGTCAGATTACACAAATCTACTGGCCTTTCTTAAAGAAAGGAAGGTAGAGCACTTCACGTACAGGACAGTCCTGGAAAAAAACACAGCAGTACGTGATAAAGGGGATAGACTCACGAACCCCGACCGACACAGTACACAACGAACTCTCTGCTCACGGGTGGGAGTGCATTCGGGTAAACCGAATGTCAGAGTTCGGCACAGCAAGACCGTCTCATAACTATATGGCGGAATTGGCCGACACGGCCAAGTTCCGCGACCTGCTGAAGTTAAAGCTATTTCTTCACATGGTCGTCAATGTAGAGGTTTACAACACGCCGCGCACCCCCCAACAATGCCACAACTGCCAGCGCTTTGCGCACGCGGGTATCAGATGCGGTCTCGCACCCCGCTGCCGCATTTGCGCTGGCGGTCACACGACCCAACGCTGCAAACTCCCCCATACAGCACCTCGCAAGTGCACCAACTGTGGTGCTGCCCATCCGGCAAACTACAGAGGGTGCATTGCTTACAAAGCAGCTCTGAGGCGCAAAATCGCGAAACATGCGAAACCTACCGCCATCACAGTTCCAAAACCGCCCCCGCGCCCAGTAAGAAGTGGAATATCCTTCGCTGGAGTGGTCGCTGGCAGCCCCAGCAGCGCGGGACGGTCAGAGGAGCCCCAGAGCTCAGAACACGCTCAGCAAATACCCCCAGCAACAGACACACAACAGACAAACACAACACCTGACACCACACCCGCACTGGGCACACCACACGAAACCAGCAACAACACTACCCTACCCCCTGAGATCGCGGACTGCAGCCCACCACAGGCTACAGAAAACGCACCTTCACAGGGACGACCACAGCGCCAGAGGAGGAGGAGAACGAGAAATAGCCGCAGCACGAGGAACACTACCACACCACAACAAGTACACAGGCAACAGGACACCAACACCCACGAACACAACCCGGACACCAACTCAACAACCCACATAACACACCCACTCACCACAGAGAATACACAGGCGCCCACAACTGCCACACGAACAGCCGACACTCAGGCCAGCCCTCACCAGACGCCAACACTGGAACAAGCGGCCGCTAACACGACCAATAACTCGCAGGCCGACATGACCAACATTACGACAACATTCCAGAGAATAATGGAAACATTATTCCCCGGACGCACGACCACCGAAATAGTCACGAAGATTATGGGGTGTGTCTCAACACTTCATGCAGTTCATGTCGGGTACGCTCAACTGGACTAGCTTCCAAGCCACTATCACACCGCTTTTTACACTACTACATGGATAATACACCACACCAGCCCCGAAACGCAGACTTAAACACAATCTCACAGATCCTGTTTTGGAATGTCAACGGGATCGCAAGCAAAAAAGCCGAGATGGCCGCGTTCATGGAGCGAAAGGGTATCCGAATCGCTCTTGTGAACGAAACACTGCTTACGCCTCGCAAACAACTAAACTTTCCAGGGTATTGTGTCTATCGTACCGACCGAGCGGATGGTAGGAGGGGAGGCGGCACGGCAATCATCATACACAGAGACATAGAACACACGAACATCGAGCTCCCAGCACTTGAAAGACTAGAGGCTACGGCCGTCGGGGTCAAGTTCAACGGAACCAACACCACACTGGTATCGCTATACAATCCTCCTAAGAACATAGTAACACGCGATATCAGCACAGTACTCAACATAGCACCGCGGGTAATTGCCGCTGGAGACCTCAACGCAAAACACCCTGATTGGAACTCACGAATACGAACCTCCAACGGCAAGAAACTGCACGAACACGCACTAGGCCGAAACTACATTATACGTGGGCCGGACGTTCCCACGTTCGTGCCTACACAGGCTCGACATAGGCCAGACGTGTTAGACATAGCCCTCATAAAGGGCATCACATGCACACTCAACCTAACGGTTGAAAACGATCTGGACTCAGACCAGATGCCTGTAATACTGCACATGGAAGAGACACTGCAGGACATCGAATCACGCAGGATGCTTAACTACAAGCGTGCGAATTGGACACTGTTCAAGGAAACGCTTGATAGTCGCATTCCTGACACTCACGAAATTAACAACACACAGCATATCGATGAGGCTGTGGAGGCTCTCACAACTGCCGTCCAAGACGTAATGACTGACGCCATTCCACTTACAACACCAAGACAAAACTCGACGGCCCTGTCCCAGGAAATCCTGGGCCTTATCTCAATGAGGAACCGCCTCAGGAGATACTGGCAGCGTACCAGGCGCCCGTTCTATAAACTGCACGTCAACAGACTCCAGGGCATAATACGGAATAAAATACAAACATTCAGAAACGAGCAATGGGGACAGAAACTCGCTGGGCTGGATACCACACGTCCTGGCGTGTGGCAGCTGGCCAGACACTTCACCAGGGAGAAACATTACATTCCCACGTTACAAGGACCAGACGGCCCGGCCTACTCCGCGACGGAAAAGGCAGAGCTTATGGCCACAACACTTGCAGCGTCCTTCATGCCGAATCTGGTTCCTTCAGACCCAGCATTCACACTTGAAACGGACCAGGAGGTTACACGGCTTGTAGCCCAGCCCTCGCGCAACGAAATAAGACGTACTAGCACAAATTAAATCACATGGGCTATCAAGCACACCAATGCTAGAAAAGCCCCTGGGCCTGATGGCATTCAAAACCGTGTCCTCCAGGAGTTCACGGATAAAGCCGTAGAATACCTCACACACTTAACGAATGCCATCCTGACACACCAACACTTCCCTGACTTTTGGAAGGCGGCCAAGGTCCTGATGTTCAGGAAGCCAGGGAAAGACCACTCTCTCCCACAAAATTACCGACCCATCAGTCTGCTGTGTTCGCTCAGCAAGATTGTTGAGAAGGTAATACTAAAACGTATCACTAGGCATTGCAACGCCAACGACACCCTAACACCGGAGCAATTCGGCTTTAGGAATCACCACTCGACAACACAACAACTCCTCCGCGTAGTCGAACATATAACATACGGCTACAACATGAACAAAGCCACAGAGGCCGTGTTCCTAGACATCGAAAAGGCTTTCGATCGTCTCTGGCACAACGGACTCATACGCAAACTAAGCGAAGCTGGTTTCCCGGACGGACTCGTACGTCTCATACACTCATATCTCGCGAACAGATGTTTCAACACTAACGTGCAGGATAAACAATCAACACAACACGGTATCCAAGCTGGAGTACCCCAGGGGAGCATCCTAGGGCCCATCTTGTTTAACCTGTACATTAATGACTTCCCAGCGACACAAAACACGACGTTAGCCGTCTACGCGGATGACACAGCCATCCTCGCGCAAGACTGGAAACCGTCGAACATCAATTCACGAATACAGACAGCACTCAGAACAGCTGAGCCTTGGTTGGAGCGATGGCGTATTAAAGTAAACGTCGACAAGTGCGAAGCAGTTCTGTTCACACGCAGACCGAAACTACTGCGCAAACACCAACACTGTAGACCAATAACACTACATACACGCCCAATACGTTTCCGAGAGAAAGTCAGGTACCTTGGTGTCTGGCTGGACCGGAAACTTACATGGGGGGACCACATCGAATACGTTGCCAACCGAGCGCACGCGAGGCTCAAACAGCTCTACCCAATGCTCAACAGGGAAAGCACACTGAATAGGAGGGTGTCGAGGTCCATATACATGACACTGATTAGACCTCTGATGATGTACGCAGCTCCCGTCTGGGGATATGCGGCTCCTACACGACTGCGCCGCCCGCAGATCATACAGAACAAGGTGCTACGAATCATTAGCAACGCTCCACGCTACACACGCACCGTGGATCTTCACCATGAATACCGGCTTGATACCCTCAAGGAAGTATTCAAAAAACACACCACACGACTATACAGGAACTCGACACACTCGAACAATCCTTTCATCCTCACTCTGGGAAACTACGATCACAACCACAGGTGGAAGCACAAGCGGCCAAAGACACTGCTAGGTAGGGCATAGCCACCTATGGTAAACTAACATACGCAAACAGCGACAAACGTCGGGAAGCCCCTGCATATCAGCAACACTGACTGGCAACTACCAGCTGCTATTAGAGCCGACCAACAGGCCACAGCAGGGACACCGACGAGCTCGCCCACAGACGCACAAACAATCTGCCAACATTCCCACACACTGTGCCTCCGGTATATGACCTATCGGACACAAGATCGATAACAAACCTAACTGTTGCAGGTTGCTGGCGCTGAACGAGGATTCTGTACCAGCACCCAGCGCCAGCCGCCGAGCAGCACAAACGCACAACGTCAAGGTATCGACATGCATGATACCCACTACTAACAAAGCCTATCCTTGTACAACCTATCGCAGGCAGCAAGACAACCGCTACTGCTCTTACCACCCGACCTAACTTTCGCAGAGGTTTTTTTCCCTTGGCTCTTGCCTTGGCACTTTTTTTCCTCTGCCCTTCAAACCGCTACCCTTCGTCAGATTTCGACCAATCTATCTCCAGATGAGCGCGTATTAATGGTTAATCCTATCGAAACGTACGCAAACATCGCAGTACCCACATCCTGCGACACCTCACTTTAGTGAATACTAACCCTTATGCAGAGATGGCAATAGACCTTTTGTGTTGGCCATCATGCCGGTGTGGGCGTGGAGGGGCTCCACCTCTTATTAAAAAAAAAGAGCACTGGAAAGTAGCTCCATTCAATCCAAGCAAACTTTGATGCCGACAACCAACATCACCTATTGGACTAGTACCAGAGAATGGTTGCTACATGCTACATGAAATTCCAAGCGTCACGCTATCGAGACAGGGTGAGATATCTTGAATTCTTCACATTCGGTGAAGAGCATGTTCACCACACATGTTTGTGTCTCCTTACAAAACAGCTGTTTGGGTATTGAGTACAATGACAGATAGTCGAATAATGTCTCGTTTCCGATAAATGCGAATCATGTTGAGAAATAAGAACCACTTGGTGCATGGCTCTCGCCATTGCCGGGGTAACTTAGCACTCTCTCTGGAAGACGGAGTGTCAAGTCTAGGTTGCCACTTGCAGGAAATAAGTCTGAAACAAGTGCTCTCGTCCGGTTTAGTGAAAACGTCGAATGAAATTTGCGGAACAATTATTTGTTCCAGCCATAAGATAAGAATTTATATGTATCTTACCTCGCTCTAGAGGAGCCTTCGTGCTGGAAACTATGGCAGCATTCTCAAACGCCAGCGCCCGTTGTTGAACAAGGGACAGCTGAGACTGTCAGATACCTTAAGAAATTCGAAATGCGCTCAAAAGTGTTATGCTCTAAGAACAAACAGCAAGTCAGTAAAATCTACGGAAAAAATAATCAGCACATAATGTTAATTACGTCATCGAGCGGTGGTAAAACAGAGGCCGCTCTACAGTAACACTGCACTGTTTCTCTGGTCTCTTTACGAGAAGGATTTGAAAAAATTCGATCAAATTCTGAGTATATTTTAATGTAGCATAAGCACATATCTTCTCCATACATGAGAAACTGAGAAAGAGGTATATAATATCGATTAGGGAGGACTATTACAGAGCATGTTCATTCCACGTTCATATACATCTTCAGTTAATGACTAGAGCGAAATATCTTGAGTAAATAAATGTTTAAGGAACTAAAAATATTAAAAAAATACTTGTGTGTTACGTTGCTCATTGTCAATCTGTGATAAAATATTTATGTGATAGTATCTGTTGTTTAAAATAAGAATTACATTACTTTATAAGTCCATAATTATCATTTATTGTTCCGTCTCAGTTGCACATTTTTAATTAGATTACTTGTTTGGATCACTCAATATCATCTTCAGATCTAAGTAGTTGCGCCACTGAGCGATCGAAAGACGTAATCTAATTAAAAAAGGATATCTTAGGCGTAAGAATAAATGAGAATTATTTTAAATATCAATACAGTTGCTGCTTCTCGCAAGAGGAATATGTCAGTTATAGTGATCCATATTAATCTGTCGTATGTCGCGTTCTTCAGTAAGAAGGATACATAACAGTAATAGGTGTTCGTTACATGAGTCAATTTAAAGAGTTCTTTTGTATTAAAACATTTACACTTACTCGAATGCAGTCGGACCGAGAACGGATACCAAGACAATTCATCGGAATGGAAGTGAACGTGCAAACCTGGAGGTAACAGAGGGCAAACCGCTTGTAACATTGTGGCACGTAATTAATTTTCCATGTCCAAGTGCCGCTGGCGCTTGGCGTTGCCATCCCAGCAGTAGTCTGGTTTTGCGGTGAGCTACGATACGTGCAGCCAGCACACGGCAAGACGGATGAGCTGTCCCGCTGTATCAGACAATCAAATCTGCGTTGCGTCCCTGTGGGGTTTTGGCAAAGGTGCTCACCCCTGAGCGCTGATGAACACGTCACAGCTAGCGATCACAGATCTGTGCGCACTTGTCAGCGACAAGCCATCGTCATAAGGGCTTGGGGCATCAGACGTAGCTCAGGGAAATGTTGTGTGTGTGCTCCAGCTCACTGCACTGGCAGCTAAATGTGGCTTCCTCTCCGGGGAGAAATACTTTGAGAATGAAACACCGAAGGGCGTACAGTGGTGTGGGTGGGAGGATATAAATAGCGAAAAACAGGAAATAGTAGATCTGTGGTATGGCCGGAACAGTTTCAGGCACGCGTTAAATGCCACCTAGGAGTCAACAGGGTGGAAAGTTGCTAATGCTGCTGTCAGGTAATATACCCATAGCATCCCTAGGATAGGCGTAGGTGTGGTATATAAAAACTACCAGTCACTCGCGTGATAGACGACAATTCTGATAGCATTTAACTGAAAGTTTATTCGAATAGAGCGAACAGTTCTCGGCAGAATTGTGGAATATTTTGAAACATTTAGACCTCTGTGCAGCGGCGCCGATTTATAAAAAATATTTTTGGGGGGGGGGGGGCATGCTGGGGGGTCTTGCCCCGGGAAATTTTCTAAGTTTTAGATGAAAAAAATAGTGAGTTTTAAAGTTTTTTGAACATTTTAGAGTCATATGATCAACATTAGAATCGTGAAAACTTGACTCTCGATAACTCGACACTCTGAGAAACTCGCCAAGCCTGACACATTTTTTGGCTTTGAAAAAAGAAATAAAACATAAAACACGCACGATATTTTCGTAAAAAAGTAATTTGATTTACAATAATAATCATGCTTATAGACTATTACAGAGCAGTGAATATATAGCTCTGAAAAGAATAAAACATAAAATATTGCTGTCGCACAGTAATAGCACTTTGATTAATACGTGAAATAGCTAAGTGAAGCTTACTTTGAATAAGGCTCAGGGTTCTTTAAATAAAAACAATATCTCAAAGTTTATGCTTTAATAAAGTTAATACAGTATGCCTAATACTTTCAGTCGCCAAGTATGTAAATAGCGGTTTTTTATTGGGGTCTTACACCCTAAAAATATTTAAGTATTTGAAAATAACTAATACAGTAATATAGTAATACAGTACTAAACTAGTAGTAATATTTCGAAACTGAAAATTTATATTTAATTCTCTATTTTACAAAGATTTTTAATATTGCTCTAAATGTCATTATTAATTAAGGCTAGAGTGTCTTTAGAAAAGTGCAAATGTCGACTGTCTGACTGGATTGCTGAATACGAAGTCGTCGATGACTGGTCAGTTTTCCAATTCATCCAAACCATCTCGGTGGGCATGAAGAACAGCCGAGTTGTTCAGTAGCTTCTGTCTCATTGTTGATCAGAGATATGACTTCAAGCATCTGAGGCCGCTAAATGACCGTTCTGCTGTTGCTGTCATGATTGGAAATACTTGGAGAAGCTTAATGCACTTCACCACTTCACATCTACATCTACGTGATTACTCAACTATTCACAATAAAATGCCTGGCAGCGGGTTCAGTGAACCACCTTCGAGCTGTCTCTCTACCGTTCCACTCTCGAACGGCGCGCTGCAGAAACGAGCACTTAAATTTTTCTGTGCGAGCCCTGATTTCTCTTATTTAATCGTGATGATCATTTCTCCCTATGTAGGTGTGTGACAGCAGAATGTTTTCGCAATCGGAGGAAAAAACTGGTGATTGAAATTTCATGAGAAGATCCCGTCGCAACGAAAACGCCTTTGTTTTAATGATTGCCACTGCAATTCACGTATCATGTCTGTGGCACTATCTCTCCTATTTCGCAATAATTCTAAACGACCTGCCCTCCTTTGAACTTTTTCGATGTCATCCATCAGTCCCACCTGATGCGGATCCCACACCGCACAGCAGTACTCCAGAATAGGGCGGACAAGCGTGGTGTAAGCAGTCTCTTTAGTAGACCTGTTGCACCTTCTAAGTATTCTGCCAATGAATCGCAGTCTTTGGTTTACTCTACCCACAATATTATTTATGTGATCGTTCCAATTTAGGTTATTTGTAATAGTAATCCCTAAGTATGTAGCTGAATTTAAGCCTTCAGATTTGTGCGACTTACCGCCGCGTAATCGAAATTTAGCTGAGTTCTTTTAGTACTCATGTGAATAACTTCACACTTTTCTTTATTCAGGGTCAATTGCCACTTTTCGCACCATACAGATATCTTATCTAAATCATTTTGAAAGTAGTTTTGATGATCTGATGACTTTACAAGACGGTAAATGACAGAATCGTCTGCAAACAATCTAAGACGGCTACTCAGATTGTCTCCTATGTCGTTAATATAGATCAGGAACAATAGAGGACCTATAACACTTCCTTGGGGAACGCCGGATGTTACTTCTGTTTTACTCGATGAATTTCCATCTATTACTACGAAATGTGACCTTTCTGACAGGAAATCACGAATCCAGTCGCACAACTGAGGCGATACTCCGTAGGCACACAGTTTGGTTAGAAGACGCTTGTTAGGAACGGTGTCGAAAGCCTTCTGGAAATCAAAAAATACGGAATCAATTTGACATCCCCTGTCGATAGCACTTATTACTTCATGAGTATAAAGAGCTAGTTCTGTTTCACAACAACGATATTTCCTGAATCCGTGCTGACTATGTGTCAATAAATTGTTTTCTTCGAGGTACTTCATAATGTTCGAATACAGTATATGTCCCCCCCCCCCCCCCCACATGAACCATGGACCTTGCCGTTGGTGGGGAGGCTTGCGTGCCTCAGCGATACAGATGGCCGTACCCTAGGTGCAACTACAACGGAGGGGTATCTGTTGAGAGGCCAGACAAACGTGTGGTTCCTGAAGAGGGGCAGCAGCCTTTTCAGTAGTTGCAGGGGCAACAGTCTGGATGATTGACTGATCTGGCCGTGCACACTAACCAAAACGGCTTTGCTGTGCTGGTACTGCGAACGGCTGAAAGCAAGGGGAAACTACAGCTGTAATTTTTCCCGAGGGCATGCAGCTTTACTGTATGGTTAAATGATGATGGCGTCCTCTTGGATAAAATATTCCGGATGTAAAATAGTTCCCCATTCGGATCTCCGGGCGGGGAGTACTCAAGAGGTCGTCGTTATAAGGAGAAAGAAAACTGGCGTTCTACGGATCGGAGCGTGGAATGTCAGATCCCTTAATCGGGCAGGTAGGTTAGAAAATTTAAAAAGGGAAATGGATAGGTTGAAGTTAGATATAGTGGGAATTAGTGAAGTTCGGTGGCAGGAGGAACAAGACTTTTGGTCAGGTGAATACAGGATTATAAATACAAAATGAAATAGGGGTAATGCAGGAGTAGGTTTAATAATGAATAAAAAAATAGGAGTGCGGGTAAGCTACTACAAACAGCGTAGTGAACGCATTATTATGGCCAAGATAGACACGAAGCCCACGCCTACTACAATAGTACACGTTTATGTGCCAACTAGCTCTGCATATGATGTAGAAATTGATGAAATGTATGATGAGATAAAAGAAATTATTCAGGTAGTGAAGGGAGGTGAAAATTTAATAGTCATGGGTGACTGGAATTCGAGAGTAGGAAAAGGGAGAGAAGGAAACATAGTGGGTGAATATGGATTGGGGAGAGAAATGAAAGAGGTAACCGTCTGGTAGAATTTTGCACAGAGAATAACTTAATCATAGCTAACACTTGGTTCAAGAATCATAAAAGAAGGTTGTATACATGGAAGAATCCTGGAGATACTAGAAGGTATCAGATAGATTATATAATGGTAAGACAGAGATTTAGGAACCAGGTTTTAAATTGTAAGACATTTCCAGGGGCAGATGTGGACTCTGACCAGAATCTATTGGTTATGACCTGTAGATTAAAACTGGAGAAACTGCAAAAAGGTGGGAATTTAAGGAGATGGGACCTGGATAAACTGACAGAACCAGAGGTTGTACAGAGTTTCAGGGAGAGCATAAGGGAACAATTGACAGGAATGGGGGAAAGAAATACAGTAGAAGAAGAATGGGTAGCTCTGAGGGATGAAGTAGTGAAGGCAGCAAAGTAGGTAAAAAGACGAGGGCTAGTAGAAATCCATGGGTAACAGAAGAAATATTGAATTTAATTGATGAAAGGAGAAAATATAAAAACACAGTAAATGAAGCAGGCAAAAAGGAATACAAACGTCTCAAAAATGTGATCGACAGGAAGTGCAAAATGGCTAAGCAGGGATGGCTAGAGGACAACTGTAAGGATGTAAAGGCTTATCTCACTAGGGGTAAGATAGATACTGCCTACAGGAAAATTAAAGAGACCTTCGGAGAAAAGAGAGCCACTTGTATGAATATCAAGAGCTCAGATGGAAACCCAATTCTAAGCAAATAAGGGAAAGCAGAAAGGTGGAAGGAGTATACAAGGGTGATGTACGCGAGGACAATATTATGGAAATGAAAGAGGATGTAGATGAAGATGAAATGGGAGATAAGATACTGCGTGAAGAGTTTGACGGAGCACTGAAAGAGTTGAAACAAGGCACCGGGAGCAGACAACATCCCATTAGAACTACTGACGGCCTTGGGAGAGCCAGTCCTGACAAAACTCTACCATCTGGTGAGCAAGATGTATGAGGCAGGCGAAATACCCTCAGACTTCAAGAAGAATATAATAATTCCAATCCCAAAGAAAGCAGGCGTTGACAGATGTAAAAATTACCGAACTATCAGTTTAATAAGTCACAGCTGCAAAATACTAACGCGAATTCTTTACAGACGAATGGAAAAACTGGTAGAAGACACCTCGGCGAAGATCAGTTTGGATTCCGCAGAAATGCTGAAACACGTGAGGCAATACTGACCCTACGACTTATCTTAGAAAATACACTCCTGGAAATGGAAAAAAGAACACATTGACACCGGTGTGTCAGACCCACCATACTTGCTCCGGACAATGCGAGAGGGCTGTACAAGCAATGATCACACTCACGGCACAGCGGACACACCAGGAACCGCGGTGTTGGCCGTCGAATGGCGCTAGCTGCGCAGCATTTGTGCACCGCCGCCGTCAGTGTCAGCCAGTTTGCCGTGGCATACGGAGCTCCATCGCAGTCTTTAACACTGGTAGCATGCCGCGACAGCGTGGACGTGAACCGTATGTGCAGTTGACGGACTTTGAGCGAGGGCGTATACTGGGCATGCGGGAGGCCGGGTGGACGTACCGCCGAATTGCTCAACACGTGGGGCGTGAGGTCTCCACAGTACATCGATGTTGTCGCCAGTGGTCGGCGGAAGGTGCACGTGCCCGTCGACCTGGGACCGGACCGCAGCGACGCACGGATGCACGCCAAGACCGTAGAATCCTACGCAGTGCCGTAGGGGACCGCACAGCCACTTCCCAGCAAATTAGGGACACTGTTGCTCCTGGGGTATCGGCGAGGACCATTCGCAACCGTCTCCATGAAGCTGGGCTACGGTCCCGCACACCGTTAGGCCGTCTTCCGCTCACGCCCCAACATCGTGCAGCCCGCCTCCAGTGGTGTCGCGACAGGCGTGAATGGAGGGACAAATGGAGACGTGTCGTCTTCAGCGATGAGAGTCGCTTCTGCCTTGGTGCCAATGATGGTCGTATGCGTGTTTGGCGCCGTGCAGGTGAGCGCCACAATCAGGACTGCAGACGACCGAGGCACATAGGGCCAACACCCGGCATCATGGTGTGGGGAGCGATCTCCTACACTGGCCGTACACCACTGGTGATCGTCGAGGGGACACTGAATAGTGCACGGTACATCCAAACCGTCATCGAACCCATCGTTCTACCATTCCTAGACCGGCAAGGGAACTTGCTGTTCCAACAGGACAATGCACGTCCGCATGTGTCTCGTGCCACCCAACGTGCTCTGGAAGGTGTAAGTCAACTACCCTGGCCAGCAAGATCTCCGGATCTGTCCCCCATTGAGCATGTTTGGGACTGGATGAAGCGTCGTCTCACGCGGTCTGCACGTCCAGCACGAACGCTTGTCCAACTGAGGCGCCAGGTGGAAATGGCATGGCAAGCCGTTCCACAGGACTACATCCAGCATCTCTACGATCGTCTCCATGGGAGAATAGCAGCCTGCATTGCTGCGAAAGGTGGATATACACTGTACTAGTGCCGACATTGTGCATGCTCTGTTGCCTGTGTCTATGTGCCTGTGGTTCTGTCAATGTGATTATGTGATGTATCTGACCCCAGGAATGTGTCAATAAAGTTTCCCCTTCCTGAGACAATGAATTCACGGTGTTCTTATTTCAATTTCCAGGAGTGTAGATTAAGGAAAGGCAAACCTACATTTATAGCATTTGTAGACTTAGAGAAAGCTTTTGACAATGTTGACTGGAATACTCTCTTTCAAATTCTAAAGGTGGCAGGGGTAAAATACAGGGAGCGAAAGGCTATTTACAATTTGTACAGAAATCAGATGGCGGTTATAAAAGTCGAGGGGCATGAAAGGGAAGCAGCGGTTGGGAAGGGAGTGAGATAGGGTTGGAGCCTGTCCGCGATGATATTCAATCTGTATACTGAGCAAGCAGGAAAGGAAACAAAAGAAAAATTCGGAGTAGGTGTTAAAGTCCACGGAGAAGAAATAAAAACGTTGATGTTCGTCGATGACATTGTAATTCTGTCAGAGACAGCAAAGGACTTGGAAGAGCTGTTGAACGGAATCGACAGTGTCTTGAAAGGAGGATATAAGATGGACATCAACAAAAGCAAAACGAGGATAATGGAATGTAGTCGAATTAAGTCGGGTGATGCTGAGGGAATTAGATTAGGAAATGAGACACTTAAAGTAGTAAAGAAGTTTTGCCATTTGGGGAACAAAATAACTGACGATGGTCGAAGTAGAGAGGATATAAAATGTAGACTGGCAATGGGAAGGAAAGCGTTTCTGAAGAAGAGAAATTTGTTAACATGGAGTATAGATTTAAGTGTAAGGAAGTCGTTTCTGAAAGTATTTGTATGGAGTGTAGCCATGTATGGAAGTGAAACATGGACGATAAATAGTTTGGAAAAGAAGAGAATAGAAGCTTTCGAAATGTGGTGCTACAGAAGAATGCTGAAGATTAGATGGGTAGATCACATAACTAATGAAGAGGCATTGAATAGGATTGGGGAGAAGAGGAGTTTGTGGCACAACTTGACAAGAAGAAGGGACCGGTTGGTAGGACATGTTCTGAGGCATCAAGGGATCACAAATTTAGCATTGGAGGGCAGCGTGGAGGGTAAAAACCGTAGAGGGAGACACTTAGCAGATTCAGAAGGATGTAGGTTGCAGTAAGTATGGGGAGATGAAGAAGCTTGCACAGGATAGAGTAGCATGGAGAGCTGCATCAAACCAGTCTCAGGACTGAAGACAACAACAACAACAACAACATATGTTCCAAAACCCTACTGCAAATCGGCGTTAGTGATATAGGCCTGTAATTCAGCGGATTACTCCTACTTCCCTTTTTGGGTATTGGTGTGACTTGAACAACATTCTCCAACTGCAGGCTCTTGTGTAATGTACTTTCTTACATCACGCATGTTTTTTAAGACCAGCTGTTTTTTATTAGTGATATCGGCTAACATATTCAAGTGTAAGTGCAGTCTCTCAATGTCTAGGTCATTTTTGAGAAACTTAAATTTTTCCAAATTTGTTTCACCTCTGTTTACTATAAGCAAGCACTCTTGTTCAACTGCAATGATCTGCGTGAGTCCAGTTGAAGCAAACCGCCCAGTAATGTAAGATTGCATCGTTTCACAAACTTCAATGTAAATAGCTTTGTAGTATTCCTTTGGGGTTTTGAAAGTGTGTTGTTTCCATACTTCTTTGGTATACTTCGATTCCGAGGAAACGAAGGATCATCAACTTGTGAAGGTTTTTCTTTTAAACACAATTCCCAATAGTGTTCAAAACTATCACGCCTTCCAGTCAATATACAAATCTAGCCCTCATATATTTTTTTCCAAATCAGCAATAATTAGATGAGAGCATTGAATTTTTTCGTTGACTTCCTCTACTGGGCTCACTGCATGGCAATAAAGACGTAAAAAGGAATGTCGTGAATTGTAACATTGACTCAAGGTAGTCTGCACGTTTGCAACCTGCCTCTGTTTTATTCTCTGCAGAAAATGTTTCAAAAAACTCTAGAAGTTCTTCAAAGTTTTTCAGTGTTCTCAAGATACTAGAAGCTCGCATAGTCCATCGAGTCAGGCAAAGGGGTCGTAGACCAGCTTGGTCATTGACGCTCTCACGGCGTATGCTTCTGAAAAGTCCCATCCTTTTGTTGGATTCCCTTACAGTGTTTATTAAGTCCTTGGCTAAAGCCATAATAGCCCTCATAGATGTAAGATGGTGGAGACTGTCTACAACTGCCAAGTTTAAACTGTGAGCAGTGCAGTGCACATAACATGCTTTTGGTTGTATATCTGAAACTAATTTTTTTAGTCCTTTGAACTTACCTCTCATATTCGAGGCACCACATAGCACTGTCCTCTTATGTTATCCATTGACAAACTAAGACGGGTCTTCTATAAGCCAATAAAGTCTTCTTTGATGATTAAGGAATCATCGACAACACGAATACAGAATGACACTTCTTCGCGAATCGAAGAATCACTTGTTTCGTCAACCGTAATAAAAAAATATTCAGTCTTCTTGATTGAAGCCAATCCTTTCTCAAGACAGACTTTCCTAGTAGATCAATGATCTCGTTTTGAATATCCTGGGACATCCACTTATACCTCGAATGCCCTAACTAATCTTTAAACTCAGGTATGTCATTCTTTTGGAGTTCCAACAATTGAAAAAAAAAGTTGGTTTTACAGCTTCGTGCCCTCTAACAGCATAGAAATTGCATGGTAGTAATAATTGTCTCAAGATCTAAACGGCCTTTCTTCATCTCACTATCTAACTGTTCATGCAATTGGAAGGCCACACTTCGGTTAGTGATACAATTTAGCTTCAGAACACCTTTTTTATGTGTAAACGAATTTTCATGAAGATGGAATTTTTCCAAAGCCTTTTTTTCTGTTAGAAAACCCTACGGAAGTAAATGCATCTTCTTTTTTTGAAGAAAATTGTAATAGATTTTTAACATCTGCCTCTTTGCAGGTTTTGCAAAAAACTTTTTCGGTAGATGCTTCATATTCTAGCCATGTTTATTTGATCAACCAAGGCTTCTGAAATGATCTTCCCTTACCAGATTGTCCAGGTTTCGGCTGTGAACGGTTCTTGCCTGAAGACGACAAAGCAATTGACGACACAATAATTGTTGGAAGTTGACTTGCAGTATCATCAACTTCCAAGCGCGCCTTTTTGGTAACAAATTTATCCATTGAAAACTTAATTCACAATACACTAAGACTAAAGTAAATGAGTAAAATACAGTCATATAAAATTGTCCACTATGTGCCGGGGCGGGGGTATTCCCGATCGATTCTCGATCGTTGGGCCTGTGAGTGGTGTTTCTTTCTCCGTTGCGGGGCACCTTCTGGCTGCGGGTGGCGCCGTCTCTGCCCGGTGGCGTGTGCGCGGGCAGTCAAGTTTGGGCGCGAGCGGCGCGAGCATTGCCTTTTGCGTCGGATGGTGGGTCCCTTCGTGCTGTCGCTGGCCAGGGCTGGTGTTACTTGCTGCTCCCCGGGTCGGTGGTTGGAGTCGTCGCCTGATTACCAGCTTTCCTGCCCTGTCTGACTGCGCCTTACTGAGGTCTGGGTGACGATACTCGTGCTGGATCATCTTTCTCGCGGCGATTTCCCGGGACCGCGCCTTGCCAGGAGCTTGTGGCTGTGCTGCCCCCGGATATAGTTTACAGGGGAGTACTTTTCCGTCCTCGGAAGTTTGGTGCTGTTTGTGTGTTTCAGCGTGCTATGGCTAAGAAGATTATCTTCGTTGTTATGATTGTGTCGGAATCGTCGGCAAACCCCAGTATTCGTGTTTCTCGGCATTCTGTGGGGTGATGTACCTTACTTAGTGTGTTTTTCTTGGCGTTTTATTGTGTCGTTGCAGAACTTTGTTTAACCTTTACCCTCCTTACTCTTCTGCAGAGTGCCTTTGGATCCTGTGGCCTGTAATTTCGCTTGTGCCAAGTTACATGGATTTGGGGGATAATTTATTCAATTATGTTTTGGAATTTATGGGATTCTGTGTGTTTGTCTGGGGTTTTTGCTGGCCTCTGCCCGTACGATTTCCCGTTTCCTCGCCCGGGCGTCGTACGTAAAGTTTAAGATGAGTGAATTTTGGTAGTTCCCTTCCAGTGGTTCGGTGGGACCCGTGACGAATATTTTTTTTGTTTTGTTTTTTTTGTTTTTTTGCACCCTGCCTGGCGGTTGTCGCCGTGTGTATTAAATTTTAACTTGTATTTAAGCTTTGGTGTAATTGTATTTCGTTAACTGAGTTAATTCGATCTTGCCTGCTGCTGTGATGTCAGAGATGTTAAAATCTACCTTGGGCTACTTGTGAATTTTTATGTTGATAACTGATGCAGCATTTTAGTGTAATGATTTATCTTTTACGTTTTAGGGAAATTTTATCTTGGCAAATCCTTAGGGTTAAATTGTGCAACTTGTGTCTATGATCTATGGAAATGTTGGGGTGGATTGCACTTTCTCGTTAGGCCTATCACTTATTGTTTTACTAAAGGCATTAAGGGATACTTGTTGAAAGTTTTTTTAAAAATATTTAACTATAATAAATTTAATCTTACCTGTGAAGCCATATTTGTGGAGAGTTGTAATTTAAATTTCATTGTCTACTGTTCACTCCAATAAAGCCACCCTCTTAAAGAAAAAAATTTGGTGCTACCATTTGCTTCCCCCTTGTTCCCTACCATGGCTCAACTAGACACTAAAGTTGGATCACTAAACACGTCTGCAGCATGCACACTACGACAGCAGGGTGGGCTTTATATAGCCGCAACGTCGTAATGTCTCGAAGCATCAAGGTGACGTGAGGGGAGGGTTCCAGGCACTTCTGCTCCAGTCCTTCTGATGTCGCCGCGGCCGCAGTGCTAACCGGCCAGCGCCAGACTTTACCCGAAGTTTAGCACACCGGGACAAATTCTAAGTGTGCCAGCTGCACCGTAGCACTATCATGATTCACACCACTCGTTTTCAGTTAACCTGATTACTACCCCCCCCCCCCCTCCCCACCCAAACCAATTTTTGAGAAGAGGCCTTCTCAGGCCCCATAGAGTCGGCTCTTGTGCCTCTGTGGGACATTCATGAAAAACTGTAAGTACAAGGAATCATTTGCCCGGTTTTTTTAAGTTCCGAAAAACTGTGTGAATAAAGTAACTGGAGCCATCCACGGTGACATCTGGTTTACTATATTGATTAAAAAACTAAACTCCGCCCGAACAGGCCTTGGAAGGCCCAATGGTATCGCCTGGCCTCCGTGTCGTGCTCAGCCCACAGGCGTCACTGGGTGCAGATATGGAGGGGCATGAGTTTATCACACCGCTCTCCCGGCCATATGTCTGTTTACGAGACCGGAGCCGCCACTTCTCAATCAAGTACCTCCTCAGTTTGCTTCACAAGGGCTCAGTGCACCCCACTTGCCAACAGCGCTCGGAAGACCGAATGGTCACCCATCCAAGTGCTAGCCCAGCCCGACAGCGCTTAATTTCGGTGATCTGCATCTAGGCCGTTGGCTCACTATATTGATTATTTCACCTAAACTTCCTGTTCTCCTTAAGTTTTTCAACTGATGTGCTGTATTCAACCAGAAAAAAAATGGTTCAAATGGCTCTGAGCACCATGGGACTCAACTGCTGTGGTCATAAGTCCCCTAGAACTTAGAACTACTTAAACCTAACTAACCTAAGGACATCACACACATCCATGCCCGAGGCAGGATTCGAACCTGCGACCGTAGCGGTCGTGCGGTTCCAGACTGTAGCGCCTTTAACCGCTCGGCCACTCCATTCAACCAGAAGCTCACAATGTTAACCTATACTGTGATTCCATCAATGGCGGGAATCATGTTCGGTTACACCATACGTACAGGGGGTGGACAAAAATATGGAAATACCAAAAACACAACACATTACCTTGCCTAATACGACGTAGGGAAACCGTTGGCATTCGAAACAGCTTTCAGTTGTGTCGGAATGGATAAATACAGGTACCTTACAGTTTTCAAGGGAATCTTGTACCATTCTTCCTTTAAAATAGTGGCAAGTTCAGATAGTGATGATCGACGTGTACAGCCATCGCGCACTCTTCTCTCCAAAGTAGACCACAAAGGCTCAATAAAACTGAAATATGATGAGTATGGTGGCCAGGGAAGATGCGGCAGTTCATCCTCGTGCTCACAAAACCAGTCCTGGGCGACGCGAATTGTATGCCGTCTTAGTAAACAGCATCACGATTGGGGCAGAAACAATGTACCATGGGACGGAGATTGTCAGCCAAGATAATAGCATAATCATGTGCAGTAATGCGGCCTTGCAGAGTACCCGTAAGGTCCGTGGAATACAGCGAACGAATGGCTGCGCAAATCATCACCAAAACCCCATCGTGTTTCACTCTTTGGGCGTAAGCTTGGCCAGAAGATGGAACCATGTGAAACAAGACTCATATGGCGAAATGACTTACCTCCTTTGCATCACAGTCCAGCTTTTATGGATTCTGAACCACGTTCTCCAGCTACGGGCATTTGCGTCACTGATGTGTGATTTTGGAATTGCAGCTCATCATACGCTTCTTTGCTTATTCGCGTTGTTTTGGTGGTGGCAAGATTCGCGAGTGCGACATTCAGTTCTGGAGCGTCTTTTACAGCTATCGTCCCCTATTTTTCGTCACAATCCTCTTCAGGGACCGTCTGTGATGATCACACAAACACACACTTTCTTCCGCGTTGTGACTTAGTGGATAGTGTCTTTCCCCTTTCTCTCTCTGCGGTATAAAAATTTCGGTATGGTGCCACTTGAGCACCCAACACTTTGGTTACCTTGGTTACAGAAGCACCCAACATAGAGCACCAACAGTTTACCCACGTTCGAAGTCACTTAGTTCCGACATCATACACTCACAGCCACACAGAACACTATTCTGAATGCAACTGGGGCTAGCAACATACTGAGGACACTGCACATGTGCCTTTCGTGGTCAAATAGAAAAAAAGCGCAACCTGTTGGCTCTGCTGGCATTTGCGTCTATGTTCAAGCATGCAATACTTCCGGTGTTCCCAATTTTTGTCCAACGCTTGAAAGTTTCTTATAGAGAAAAAATCATATTTTTACAAGTAAGCGCAGTAGATATCATTTCAAAGACGAATGAGTTTTTTTACTCTGTTTTCTTGCAGATATTCAATATATAATGTATTTCCGTCGTATTAGAATCTCCGCTAGCAATATATTGATGTCTACGGGTAAACAATCATCGTAAACTGAAAAGTCAATGTTATTAGAGCATAAACGTGCGACACACACTAGTGTGTATCTATCTCATACGAGTTGTGGCCTAAAGGTTTCGAAAGTTTGAATATTGCGCCCAAACAACCAGCACTAAAACTTATGCCGCTAGGCGCCTCTAGTTGTCTCTGAAGTGTCAGTCTGCCACATGGCGTCATCGTGAGTGCATCGCTGTGAACGTTGCTGCTGATTTGTTTACGCTATGTGCTTCGGTGCATGCGAACTTTTAAATGGTTGACTTGAAGGAGCAAAGCATCTGCATTAAGTTTTCTTTTAAGCTTCTCAAAACTACAGCTAAAACCCTCTGCAGACTGTGGGTGTGGAGCGGCATTTGGTGAGCAAGCCGTGAGATAAGAAAGAACATTCTAGTGGGTTAACCGATTTAAAGATAGCTGCTAGTCTGAGATGGGTGACAAGTACTCGGGGAGGCCGTCATCGCTCACAACTCCGGAAACGATGTCCGCCTCCGTAGCGTAGCGGTAGCGTTAACGCCTACCGCGCAGGGGGCCCGGGTTCGATTCCCGGCAGGGGCTGGGTGTTGTGTGTCCTTCATCATCATTGACTCGCAAGTCGCCGATGCGGCGTCAACTAAGGACTTAACAATACGGCGGCCGAACTCCCCCGAATGGGGCCTCTCGGCCAACAATGCCATACGCTCCTTTCATTTCATTTCCGGAAACGATCGCAAAAGCACGTTAAGTGATCCACAGGGACAGAAGGCAGACAGTCGAAATCGTTGAGATTTGGCGTGGCACGTCTAACTGATGAGTAGAACACTAAACGAATTGTGGCGAAGTCCGTTCCTAGTCTTTTGAAAGCTGACCAACGAGACCATCGAGTTCATATGTGCACTGAACTGCTAACAGCTTTTCAAGATTATCTAAATATTCTGTCCACTGTCATAAGTAATGATCATTTATATTATGACTACGAGACAAATCGGCAGTCTTCGCGTTACTAGAGACCATCCTCTCCGCACCAAGTCTGGTGCACCATCAGGTTAATAGTTTTTTTTATTGTCATTTATTCACTTCTTCAGTGTGGTCAGGCAGTCATGGACAAAGTCAACTGTAATGTTCTGAGGAGTTTGAGGGAAGATGTTAGATGCAAATGGATGACAATGCACCTGCACGCACTTTGCTCACTGTCACGGAATTCCTGGCAAAATACATGATGATTGTCCCCTATCCACCCTGTTTGCCAGATGTAGTCTCTTACTATTTCTTCCTCTTCCCATAAATAAAACTGAAGTTGAAAGCGCGGTGTTTTGATCCCGTAGCAGAGATTGAAGGGGAATAGCAACTATATTTGGACATGATTCAGCTAGCAGATTTCCAGTACTGATTCCAGCAATGGGAAAAATCTCTGGGAGCGTTGCATATAGGCGAGAGGGAACTAATTTGAAGTTGATGGCGTAATTTAAGATGTACGATAAGCTTACTGATTTTCGTTTTCTTGCACTTGAAACTTGGTGGACAACGGTTTGAAGCTGATGAGGAACTCAAGCCCACTGTTGTCAATTGGTTCATTTCCCTTGAGGGGAACTGCTATACAGCTGGGATGAAGAAGCTTGTCCAACATTATGTAAAGTGCTTAGAAATGAACGACGATTAAGCAGAAAAATCAAGTAGGTTTGTAGGAAACTAAAATGGTAAATAAAGATTTTTTTATAATGTATATTTATTTTTTATGTTCCTATGACCCTTAATTCCAGGATACGCCTCGAAATTACTAGAATCGACTGGATAAAAGAGCTTGGAAATAGTAACGAACTTACTCATCTCTTTCAGCTTATATGTCTCCTTTATTGTGAAGCAGCATCAGTATTAATACATCTCAAATATCTATCTTCACTACTGACATGTCTGGTTATGAGCATATTCCGCGCTCTCGCGAATTTACGGCCGACCCGAAACGCTATCCAACCATTATGCTCTCCTAGAGTTAGGGCTGTCACCCGTACTTTGTAATAATAAAGTATTCAACGTTATTTCGGGCAATTGTTCTCTATACTTTATGAGAGAAATAAAGCACATGGAAATACTTTATGTCACACTATCTGGGTTTCCGTTGTTGCCTTGGTATGTATTTATTTCAGTTATATTAGTCCATCTCTTCCTTTCCTCTCTTTCTATCCAACTGCACTTCTCTCCCTCCACCCATTAACTCCTCCCCTTCTCTCTATCCATCTCCTAAACTTCCCTTTTTCTGTCCATCTCCACCGCCCCCTCCCTGTGTCCTTCTCGTCAGTTCCTCATATCTTCTGATCTATGTGTCGTACAACGATATAATTTTGTAGGTACATCAGCAGCAAATGGATACTGCCTGCTGAATACGTTGCGAGCAAGCAATAAATGTAAACATTATGACCCCATGCCTCGTGCAACTGTTTTACTGCATGAACAGCGAAAATGTAGTAAGAGACAAACTTTTATCCTTTCATCATATCGTCAGGGTGGTCAGCGAAAAAAAGTTTTGTAGAAGTTTGAAATTATGTGTAAATTTTGTTGCAAATCACAAAGTTCTCTCTTTGTCAAATACTGAATAATGCACATAGTAGCTAGACATAAGGTGACATGTACGCTATGCAACAAAAAGTGTGGAAGTGTGGAATAAACACACTGAAGATTGTGTAAGCTTTGTATTCACCAGGACGACAAATGCTCCTGTCATAGCACAAAAAGGAGACTATGTCCTAGGCAGAGTTAAGGATGTCAAATAAGAGAACTAGCTTTTCGATTTATCTGACAGTTCCAAAGATACTACTTCAAAACATCTTGACATATTCGCGCTTTTTTTATTTGGAATCACTAGTACCCTTGTCATGTAATAAAATGCATCGTGTGAAATAAAGTGACACATGCCATCCTGTCATCCAACATCCCATTTCTCATATTGGGCAGTATGACACAAAGTGTTGTTAAAGTTTACGATGTATACCCACTCTGGGATACTTCCTATTATAGATGCACCCCCACTTTTGGATACTTCCTATTGTAGAAACATCCCAGTCTCTAGAAGCACATAAACTTGTGTCTATTTTTTCTAACACCACTCACCATTTACGTAACAGGGAATGGGTTTAGGGGAGAAATGGTCCCACTGGGGAAAAAATCAACCCCCCCCCCCTCACCCAGAAACCAAAGAAATTGTATTAGCGCCCCCTGGAACAATTTCGCCGCCCCCCTCCCCCTCCACCCCAGAAATTTTATCCCAGAAAAACTTCTTTAGCTATTACATGTATGCTCTTCAGCAACATGATATTATACATTGTTTACTATAGCTGGCAAATCTACTAGATTTTGGGCACGGAATCAGGGACTTAAGACTATAAATTGCTAAACGCAGGGTGCTAGCAGAGCTCACTGCGCTGGGGAAGTTGGGCTAAGTTGTAAAAAAGCGCAAATATGTCAAACTGTTTTAAATTAAATGACTTTGAAACCGCCAAATAAGTCGAAAGACCGAATTTTATGTGCTACATGTAGCTCTGCTTTGAACGATCATATCTCGAGAACAGATAAAGATCACTGGATAAAAAAAGTTTTGTCTTTATCCATTTATTTAACAGGATGAAATTTGGCACATGTGTAGAGGGAGAAAAATAGTGCAATATCGGTACATATTTTTTGTTTGTGCCCAATTTCACTGTTAAGGGGTAAACTACACTTGGAAAGGTAATTTGTCATATTAGATTTAGAGCGAATATCTTTGAAACGATGATATGTAAAGATGTTTTCATACAAAAGTTGATATATAATTAATGTGCTTTAAAACTGTATAATAAAAATTTGTAATAAATTGAATTTTGCTAAATACCCCACCACCGCTACTAAAAATGAAAAAAATTGAAACATTTTGCTACAGCATAAATTAAAAGTAGCTTTCAAGCCATGTACATCCATCTGTAATGAAGCTGGTTTCTGAAATACCATTTTTGGAGAATATACTGTACATACCGGGTGATCAAAGAGTCAGTATAAATTCGAAAACTTATAAATCTCGGAATAATGTAGATAAAGAGGTACAAATTGACACACATGCTTGGAATGACATGGGGCTTTATTAGAACCAAAAAAATACAAAAGCTCAAAAAATGTCCGACAAATGGCGCTTCATCTGATCAGAATAGCAATAATTAGCATAACAAAGTAAGACAAAGCAAAGATGATGCTCTTTACAGTAAATGCTCAATATGTCCACCACCATTCCTCAACAATAGCTGTAGTTGAGGAATAATGTTGTGAACAGCACTGTAAAGCAAGTCCGGAGTTATGGTGAGGCATTGGCGTCGGATGTTGTCTTTCAGCATCCCTAGAGATGTCGGTCGATCACGATACACTTGCGACTTCAGGTAACCCCAGATCCAATAATCGCACGGACTGAGGCCTGGGGACCTGGGAGGCCAAGCATGACGAAAGTGGCGGCTGAGCACACGATCATCACCAAACGACGCGCACAAGAGATCTTCATGCGTCTAGCAATATGGGATGGAGCGCCAACCTGCATAAACATCGTACGTTCCAGCAGGTGTTTATCAGCCAGGCTGGGGATGATGCGATTCTGTGACATATCGGCGTACCTCTCACCCGTCACGGTAGCAGTTACAAAACCAGAATCACGCATTTCCTCGAAGAAAAAAAGACCCGATAACGGCATATGTGGTAAATCCAACCCATACCGTGAGTTTCTCGTCGTGCAATGGAGCTTCCACGACAGTTCTAGGATTTTCGGTAGCCCAAATTCTGCAGTTGTGGGCGTTGACAGACCCTCGGAGCGTGAAATGAGCTTCGTCGGCCCACAACACGTTACTCAACTCAACCAATCTTCCGCCATCTTTTGAAACGCCAACACTGCAAATGCCCTCCACTTCACTAAATCGTCAGGTAACAGTTCATGATGCCGATGGATTTTGTACGGATAGCATCGGAGAGTATGCCTCAGTGCCAACCAAACAGTAGTGTGCGACGTGCGACTGCACGAGCGCTGACTTCCCCGTGCATAGACGAACCCGCTACAGTCTCCATTTCTTCCTGAACTGTCTCAGCAGCATTACGCCTTGTGCTCGGTCGGCCACTATGGTGTCTATCGTCCTAACAACCCGTGGCTTCGAACTTCGAAATCAATGTCGCCACAGCTGCATTTGTCAAGGACCTTTACCTGTTCGAATCTCCTTCCTATGGCGATAGGATCGTAATGCTGAACTAGCACATTCCCCATTCTGATAATACAGCTTCACTAAAAGCGCCTTTTCAGGTAATGTCAACATGCTGCGACTGCTGGCGCATCTGACTCTCTCTCTCATTACAGTTCCTTTTATACACGATTGTCATGTGCAGTCACTGACGTTTTGCTGTCCAGCGCCGTCTGTCGGACATTTTGTGAATTTTTTTGTTTTAATAAAACTCCATGTCATTCCTAGCATGTTTGTCAATTTTTACCTCTCTATCTACATTATTACGTGGTTTATTAAGTTTTCAAATGTATACTGACTTTTTGATCACCTGGTATGTACTGCTGGATTATCTTCAGTGCATCTGAATAAAATATCTAAACCTATTATTATTCCAATTATTTTCTTTACTTACATTTGTTTTATGTTTCAAATTGTTTTACATTTTACATTCGTATTGTTTTGATTTTTAGTTAACTGTTTCACTTACGTGTACTCCGTTAATTGAAAATAATAAATAACTCATTATTATGATGCAAAATCATTACGATAATGATTTGTAAAGAAATACTTAAAACATAATGTTTTTTTTACATCATACACATAAAATGAACGACATTTCTTCACATAATGTACATGACAGAGAACACAATACAAAACAAAAATTCAGCAGGATTTCAAACTGCCACAGGTGATCCCCTAAATATCTTGATATGTATCAGCCATATTTCGGTACACTGATAAGCCTTGGCGAAGAGAACTGATTGTGTACTACCTACAGGCTGTCCATATATTTAACTAAGTTGATGACTCCGATAGTCGGTCGCAATGAACATCACAAAAAAAACTCTCAGATGTTCACTGGGAAAATTAAACAAATTAGAGCTGACGCGAAGCATATTTTGGTCAGCCTGCATGTTGTCTCACTATTTACGAAAGTTCCTGTGGAGGACACATTGAAACTGTTGGCAGAGCATTTTCCTCCTGAACTGATAAATTTGTTTCGACATGTTATAACGACCACGAAACGATGAAGTTGGTTCGAAATTTTTGCGACTACCACGTACTTCTTGTACGGCGGTAAATTTTATGAAATGACGAACGGAATGGCTATGGACTCTTCGTTGTCTCCAGCAACGACCAATTTTTTTATGGAACATTTTGAGGAGCGTGCATTAAATTCAGCTCCACTTCGTCCATCTTCATTTTTTCGTTATTCTGACGACACGTTTATGGTCTGGCCACATGGCGTAGAAGCTCTTGTGCACCCCCAGGAACATATGATCAGCATGCAGCCAAACATCCAGTTCACCATCGAGACAGAGACAGAGGGAAGGCTGCCGTTTTTAGATGCTCTGGTACGGCGAAACTCGGATGGACGTCTCGGCTACACAGTGTACAGCAAGCCGACGCACGCTGTTTTATATCTGAGCGCCCACAGTTTTCACCATCCAGTACAGAAGCGAGTGGCTGTAAATGCATTAGTACACAAAGGAAAAACCGTTTCTGACGATGATTACTTGGATTACGAAAACAGTTCCGGAAGATTGGCTATGGGTCACGTGATATCAAGTTAGCATTCACCAAGAAAAGGAAACTTGAAGATTTTGAACAGTCGTGTGATGAGCCACCAGTTACGTCCCCTCCCTTCTATGGCGCTACATCCAGCAAAATAGGCAGAATCCTGGGAAGACGAGGTATTAGATCCGTTTTCCTACCTTCGAAGAAGATAAAGCAGGTGCTATCCTTGTTAAAGACAGTATCGGCCTCAGGATTCCAGGAATTTACAACATCCCATGTGAGTGAGGAAGCAATTACATTGGTCAGTCCATCCACACAGTTTACAATCGCTATGGAGAACATCAACAGGATAAAGAAAATTGTACGCTGGAGAATTCCACAGTGCTGAGCACAACCTCGCAAATAAACATAAAACACTGTTTTGTGAAACGAAAGTTTTGTCCCAGGCTCCCACATACTGAGACTCTCTAATTAAAGAGGATGTAGAAGTGAGAATGCATGAGAAAACCTTCAACAGTGCCGGCGGATATAATCTTAGAGGGGTGTGGAGGCGAGCTCTCGATGCAGAGAATAGTCATTGATCTTCGTCGCAATGTTTACACTACGGTGGGAGCAGTGGCACCACCAGCGCAGACGCTGACACCATCTACGACTTCATTACGTAACACCGACCAATCAGAAGCCGTCTTTGGGCTATATAAAGCCACTACAGTGGGGATTTTGACACCTCGAGGGTTGAATCACCTCAACTTCCAAACAGGAGGACGCTGCCTGGGCTGCTCTCAGGGTGCAATCGACGTTTTTGGAAGAGCCCCCACCGTCTGCCGTCTGGCTCTGTTGTCGCCCGTCCGTCCGTCCTTCCGCCAGCCATCCCCCACCGCCTGGTGCTCGCCGTCGCACTCCGCCCGACCGTCGCCGCCCGCCATGAGCCCTCTCACCTCCACTGTCACCTAAATCTCCCCCTCCCCCACTTCCATTATCACTTCCTGGAGTGCCGCCCCTGGCCTCCCCCCTTACACCTCGCCTCCCCTCCCCCCACTCACCCATTCCCCCAGCTCCTCCCCTGCTGTCTACCCCCACCTCTAGTCCCTTCCCCCAGCCTCCACAGCCGCAACAGCTCCCACCCTTGTGCCCACCCTCGCATATACCTCCACTGCAACCTCTCAGTTGGTCGCTTGCCCCCTCTTACCCCTCCCCATCACTTCATCGTCTGCCTCCCCCACCGCAACGTGTCATGCCAGGCCACAATTGTCACCACAAACCAACCACACCTCCTAGCACCTCCACCATGCCTACAGGATCTGCCACCTGCCACCTTCCTCTCCTCCCTGTCCTTCTCCCCTCCTCCCAGGCTACCCTTACTAAAAAAACCCAGAAGTGCGTCAATGTCGACTCTGCTCCCACCACTTGCAACAAAAAGTCACCACCCCCCAAGCATCGTCTCCATGGATACCACCCCTCCCCCTGTCATTCAAACCCCAGTCCCCACCCTCCACACCCTTGTCCTGTCAACCTCAGATTCGAAGTTCCTCGACATCTGTAACCTCATCATACAGATACGAAAATACGCTATGTTATCAAATGTATCTGGACACCCCAAAAACATAAGTTTTTCTTATTAGGTGCATTGTGCTGCCACCTACTGCCAGGTACTCCATATCAGCGACCTCAGTAGTCATTAGACATAATGAGAAAACAGAATGGAGGGCTCCAATGAACTCATAGACTTCGAACATGGTCAGGTGATTGGGTGTCAATTCTGTTATATGCCTGTAAGCGAGATCTCCACACTCCTGAACATCCCTAGGTCCACTGTTTCCAATGTGATAGTGAAGTGAAAATGTGAAGCACAAAAGCTTACAGGCTGACCTCGTCTGTTGACAGACAGAGACCACTGACAGTTGAAGATTGTCATAATGTGTAATAGGCAGACATCTATGCAGACCATCACACAGAAATTCCAAACTGCATCAGGATCCAGTGCAAGTACTGTGACAATTAGGCAGGAGGTGAGAAAACTTGGATTTCATGGTCGAGTGGCTGCTCATAAGCCACACATCACTTTGGTAAGTGGCAAACGACGCCTTGCTTGTTGCAAGGAGCGTAAACATTGAAGGATTGAACAGTGGAAAAATGTTGTGTGGAGTGACGAATCCAGTACACAATGTGGCGACTCGATGCCAGGGTGTGGGTATGGCGAATGCCCAGTGAACGCCATCTGCAGCGTGTGTAATGCCAACAGCATAATTCGGAGGTGGTGGTGTTATGGTATGGTCATGTTTTTCATGGAGGGGGCTTGCACCCCTTGTTGTTTTGCGTGGCACTATCACAGCACAGGCCTACATTGGTGTTTTAAGCACCTCCTTGTTTCCCAATGTTGAAGAGCAATTCAGGGATGGCGACTGCATCTTTCAACATAATCGAGCACCTGTTCATAATGCACAGCCTGTGGCAGAGTGGTTACATGACAATAACATCCCTGTAATGGACTGGCTTGCACAGAGTCTTAACAGGAATCCTATAGAATAACTTTGGGACGTTTTCGAACGCCGACTTTGTGCCAGGCCTCAGCGACCGACATCAATACCTTTCTTCAGTGCAGCACTCCATGAAGAATGGGCTGCCATTCTCCAAGAACTTTCCACCACCAGCACTGCCTGCGAGAGTTGAAGCTGTGATCAAGACTAAGGGTGGGCCAAGACCATATTGAATTTTAGCATTACCAATGGAGGGTGACACGAACTTGTAAGTCATTTTCAGCCAGGTGTCTGGATACTTTTTATCACATAGTGTGTCTCCCAGGTGCTCCCATCTCCCAAGTGATTTGCAGCAGGCACTCAGTCCTCATCAAGTCCCCTTCCCCCTCCTTTCATATGGACCTCCTCCGTAAACTTCTACACATCATGTTTGGCCCCCACACATCTTTTTGGAGTCTGCCCCTCCATTGAACACTTATTCAGGGCACCCTGATTTTTCACCTCCCATTTGAGTCCTCCAAATCCCCTACCCAATCCTAATGCTGCCAGCACTGCCTCATGTATAATGGTCACCTGACCCCCAACTGTAACCCCTCCATCTGTCCCCATTGCAGGGCCTCCCATTTTCTCAAAAACTGTCCCAACCTCGCCACCCATCGTTCCTGTGACACCAGCAATGGACCACATCCCACCTACTCTCTCAAATGTAAGGTTAAACAACCTCCTACCACCCCCAAGCTTGCTGTCCCCGTCCATCCCATCGACCCCTCCATCCAACCCAGCAATTCCCTCCATCCCCCTCACGGCTGAAGACATCATCCATTTCTTATCCGTATTCCTCCAAAAGATTCACTCTTTCCAGCCCCCCACACCCTCCAACAGATCTCCCTCGGTACCTGCTCCATCTTTCACCTCAAAACCTTTGCCATTTACTCCCCACAACCAACCCCACTTCCCCTTCATCTACCTTGGCACCCTAGTTTAAGCCTCTCCTCTCCCCTTCCTTCAGCCACCCTCTCTTCCCATCATGGCACTGCATAAGTGTTGCATTCTCTTCCAGAACATCCACTCCTTCTGCACCAACAAATACTTCCTAATGAACACTCTCTCCCAACATCGGGTTGACATCTTCCTTGTGAATGAAACCTTTCTCCAGCCCCATCATACGGTGAGCGCATCTCACTTTATCCTTCCCTGAACTGATCTCCTAGTCCTCGAGCACAGGGTGGAGTTGCCGTTGGCCACCTTAAGTACATCCCCATGTGGCCACAAAGCCTCCTCAGTGACCCCACTGAACACCTTATCCTCAGCATCTTTTTCCCCTCTCTCATCGTCAACTTCTCCTATTCCCTATGACTTTATCTCCCACGTTGATCGCACCTTCTCCACCTATGTGTTTGCCACCAACATCAACACCCATAGCTACTCCCCTGCCGCACTTTGGTGGTGACATCAGTTCCTCCCCATGATCCTCCCCTTGTTCCTCTTCCCCAGGATACCCATCCTGAAAGCAATACCACCCCAGATGTTGTCACTGCCTCTGCCAACCTCCTTGGGTGTATCACCATCGAAATCCTTGACCCCACAGGTAGCGACCACCTCCCCGTCCTTCTCACCATTACGTCTGCTCACCACCTGACTCTGGCTCCCTGCCCTCTACCCCCTCCCAAGGCAGTCCATGACCACAACGCGACTCAGGTCAAAATCCACCCTCTTACCTATCACCATCCTGATGACAACATCTACGCCTTGTCCTTCCTTCAGAAGGCTATTACTGAGGACATGGAGGCCCATGTTCCTACAAAAACCATCCATACCCACCATCCCATTCTCCCCACATGGGTTGTCCTCCTCCTCCTCTGCAAATCACACCGCCTCTATCGCTCTTTCCTGCACACTCATGACAAGCATACACTCCACCCCCACCTGCAAATACAGCAACATGTTTGGAACATCATTACAGCAAAGAAATTCCGGGACTGACGCCAGATCTGTATGTGACTCAACGCCACACTCCCTATAAACTCCTCCAAGTAGTGGTCTGCCTTCAATCCCCTTACTGTTTATCATTCCACACCCCATTACCCACTTCTCCATAATGACTGCCCTTTCCCGACAACCTCAGTAAGACCAACCAATTCACTTCCCACCTTTCTGAGCTCTTCTCCATCCCTGACGATCCCCACTTTGATTATTCCTTTTCCCCACTGTAATGGAACATGCCAATACCTTGGTTGTTCCACTTGCTCCCAGTCTCCAGTACCTGGAGCAGTTACCCCCCTCTGACACCAACACTCCAATCATAGCACAAGATATTAAACATCTCTTCCAGTCAAAATGATACACAGCTCCTAATCACGTCTGTGTCACCTACTGCCACCTCAGAGAATGCCCTTTCTCCTTCGTGACTGTCCTTGCTGATTTATACAATGTCATCCTCTTCACCGGCTTCTACCTCGACCTGTGGAAGACTTCCCACATCCTCTTGTTCCTCAAACCCAACAAAGGCCTAGACTTCATCTCCCAGTCCACCTCCGTAGCGCAGCAGTAGCGTTACCGCCTACCACGCAAGGGGGCCCGGGTTTGATTCCCGGCAGGGGACTGGACGTTGTGTGTCCTTCATCCTCATTTTCATCATCGTTGGCACACAAGTCGCCGAAGTGGCGTCAACTAAAAAGACTTGCAATATGGCGGGCGAACCCTGAAGGGGATATCCCGGCCAATAAATGCCATACGATCATTTCATCTCCCAAAATGTCGTGTGGCAGTTCACAATACATTTCTAGAAGTTTTATTGGAGGCAGTAGTAACAGTTCCCCATTCTTAAGATTCTTATACAACACAAACGCAACAAGAAACAATTAGGTAGGCTATTCCAGGGGGGAAGGGGGTCGCTGCTATTGGCTAACGCTTATGGCGTCACCGATTATACTGTTTTACCACAGTCTGTGAGAGTTTTAATACCAGCCTCATGAAATGTATGTTGTTAAGTAAGGATGCACATTAATAAGCATCGCTTAAACCTATACGGTAAGTCTTTTTATCTTTCCTGTTTTAGTTTGTATATTCAGATGCCTTATTCTAATGAAGGTCCTTGGTCTAACGCTGAGCGAAACCATCTTGTGATGCATTTCGGGATACTTCGAAGTTATTGTAGAAATTACCTTTTGCGTCACTCTGTCATACTTAGCAACATGCCGCCCATGAAAACTCCAAAATGTCACTTCAAACTCGTTTATTTTATTGGACCAGTTAGTTGAAAGAGAAGTGAGCCCAATTCTTCGGATAACGGAGATCCAGTCGTTACCAGTGTCGTAATCTGAATCTTGAAGAAGTTTCTGTGAGACTGAACCCAAGGTACTGTCAATGTAAGATCGAATCTGGCTTGGTGTGAACAATAATTCATCGTATTGCTGAAGAAAACTGGCACTTGACTCCAAATAATGAAAAGTGTGAAGTCATCCACATGAGTACTAAATCGAATCCGCTAAATTTCGGTTACACGATAAATCACACAAATTTAAAGGCTGTAGATTCAACTAAATACACTACTGGCCATTAAAATTGCTACACCAAGAAGAAATGCAGATGATAAACGGGTATTCATTGGACAAATATATTATACTAGAACTGACATGTGATTACATTTTCACGCAATTTGGGTGCATAGATCCTGAGAAATCAGTACCCAGAACAACCACCTCTGGCCGTAATAACGGCTTTGATACGCCTGGGCATTGAATCAAACAGAACTTGGATGGAGTGTACAGATACAGCTGCCCATGCAGCTTCAACACGATACCACAGTTCATTAGGAGTAGTGACTAGCGTATTGTGACGAGCCAGTTGCTCGGCCACCATTGAGCAGACGTTTTCAGTTGGTGAGAGATCTGGAGAATGTGCTGGCCAGGGCAGCAGTCGAACATTTTCTGTATCCAGAAAGGCCCGTACAGGACCTGCAACATGCGATAGTGCATTATCCTGCTGAAATGTAGGGTTTCGCAGGCATCGAATGAAGGGTAGAGCCACGGGTCGTAACACATCTGAAATGTAACCTCCACTGTTCAAAGTGCCGTCAATGCGAACAAGAGGTGACTGAGACGTGTAACCAATGGCACCCCATACCATCACGCTGGGTGATACGCCAGTATGGCGATGACGAATACACGCTTCCAATGTGCGTTCACCGCTATGTCGCCAAACACGGATGCGACCATCATGATGCATGGATAGGGACTGCAACTGCTGTGTTCGGATGCAGGCTGAGTTGGCATCCCTTCGCTCCCAGCTTCAGGCAGTGTTGGCTTCGGTCACACAGCTTGAGGCTGTTGCCAATGGGCATCACTGTGGGGGTCGGGATGGGGGTTTGTCGGGGACGGCCAGCTCGTCCCACGCATCCCCTGATCGGACTACGACTGTGGTTGCCCGGGATACTGCCCGCATTGAGGCTGATCCCTCACCTGTGGTAGAGTGGGAGGTCGTTTCAAGGTGTGGCAGGGGGCGAAAGACATTCCGGAGGGCTGAACGGAAGGCCTCTCCAGTTTGTCTGACGAACCGGTTTCAGGCTCTGTCTCAGGCTGATACTGATCTTCGGCCTGACATGGCTGCTTGTCCTGTTCCAGAGGTTGCCCCTCAGTCTGCAAGATCCGGGCAGTCGCAGAGGGTGGGCTTACTGGTAGTTGGGAGCTCCAACGTCAGGCGCGTAATGGGGCCCCTTAGGGAAATGGCAGCAAGAGAGGGGAAGAAAACCAATGTGCACTCCGTGTGCATACCGGGGGGAGTCATTCCAGATGTGGAAAGGGTCCTTCCGGATGCCATGAAGGGTACGGGGTGCACCCATCTGCAGGTGGTCGCTCATGTCGGCACCAATGATGTGTGTCGCTATGGATCGGAGGAAATCCTCTCTGGCTTCCGGCGGCTATCTGATTTGGTGAAGACTGCCAGTCTCGCTAGCGGGATGAAAGCAGAGCTCACCATCTGCAGCATCGTCGACAGGACTGACTGCGGACCTTTGGTACAGAGCAGAGTGGAGGGTCTGAATCAGAGGCTGAGACGGTTCTGCGACCGTGTGGGCTGCAGATTCCTCGACTTGCGCCATAGGGTGGTGGGGTTTCGGGTTCCGCTGGATAGGTCAGGAGTCCACTACACGCAACAAGCGGCTACACGGGTAGCAGGGGTTGTGTGGCGTGGGCTGGGCGGTTTTTTAGGTTAGATGGCCTTGGGCAAGTACAGAAAGGGCAACAGCCTCAACGGGTGCGGGGCAAAGTCAGGACATGCGGGGACCAAGCAGCAATCGGTATTGTAATTGTCAACTGTCGAAGCTGCGTTGGTAAAGTACCGGAACTTCAAGCGCTGATAGAAAGCACCGAAGCTGAAATCGTTATAGGTACAGAAAGCTGGCTTAAGCCAGAGATAAATTCTGCCGAAATTTTTACAAAGGTACAGACGGTGTTTAGAAAGGATAGATTGCATGCAACCGGTGGTGGAGTGTTCATCGCTGTTAGTAGTAGTTTATCCTGTAGTGAAGTAGAAGTGGATAGTTCCTGTGAATTATTATGGGTGGAGGTTACACTAAACAACCGAACTAGGTTAATAATTGGCTCCTTTTACCGACCTCCCGACTCAGCAGCATTAGTGGCAGAACAACTGAGAGGAAATTTGGAATACATTTCACATAAATTTTCTCAGCATGTTATAGTCTTAGGTGGAGATTTCAATTTACCAGATATAGACTGGGACACTCAGATGTTTAGGACGGGTGGTAGGGACAGAGCATCGAGTGACATTATACTGAGTGCACTATCCGAAAATTACCTCGAGCAATTAAACAGAGAACCGACTCGTGGAGATAACATATTGGACCTACTGATAACAAACAGACCCGAACTTTTCGAATCTGTATGTACAGAACAGGGAATCAGTGATCATAAGGCCGTTGCAGCATCCCTGAATATGGAAGTTAATAGGAATATAAAAAAAGGGAGGAAGGTTTATCTGTTTAGCAAGAGTAATAGAAGGCAGATTTCAGACTACCTAACAGATCAAAACGAAAATTTCTGTTCCGACACTGACAATGTTGAGTGTTTATGGAAAAAGTTCAAGGCAATCGTAAAATGCGTTTTAGACAGGTACGTGCCGAGTAAAACTGTGAGGGACGGGAAAAACCCACCGTGGTACAACAACAATGTTAGGAAACTACTGCGAAAGCAAAGAGAGCTCCACTCCAAGTTTAAACGCAGCCAAAACCTCTCAGACAAACAGAAGTTAAACGATGTCAAAGTTAGCGTAAGGAGGGCTATGCGTGAAGCGTTCAGTGAATTCGAAAGTAAAATTCTATGTACCGACTTGACAGAAAATCCTAGGAAGTTCTGGTCGTACGTTAAATCAGTAAGTGGCTCGAAACAGCATATCCAGACACTACGGGATGATGATGGCATTGAAACAGAGGATGACACGCGTAAAGCTGAAATACTAAACACCTTTTTCCAAAGCTGTTTCACAGAGGAAGACCGCACTGCAGTTCCTTCTCTAAATCCTCGCACAAACGAAAAAATGGCTGACATCGAAATAAGTGTCCAAGGAATAGAAAAGCAACTGGAATCACTCAATAGAGGAAAGTCCACTGGACCTGACGGGATACCAATTCGATTCTACACAGAGTACGCGAAAGAACTTGCCCCCCTTCTAACAGCCGTGTACCGCAAGTCTCTAGAGGAACGGAGGGTTCCAAATGATTGGAAAAGAGCACAGATAGTCCCAGTCTTCAAGAAGGGTCGTCGAGCAGATGCGCAAAACTATAGACCTATATCTCTTACGTCGATCTCTTGTAGAATTTTAGAACATGTTTTTTGCTCGCGTATCATGTCATTTCTGGAAACCCAGAATCTACTATGTAGGAATCAACATGGATTCCGGAAACAGCGATCGTGTGAGACCCAACTCGCCTTATTTGTTCATGAGACCCAGAAAATATTAGATACAGGCTCCCAGGTAGATGCTATTTTTCTTGACTTCCGGAAGGCGTTCGATACAGTTCCGCACTGTCGCCTGATAAACAAAGTAAGAGCCTACGGAATATCAGACCAGCTGTGTGGCTGGATTGAAGAGTTTTTAGCAAACAGAACACAGCATGTTGTTATCAATGGAGAGACGTCTACAGACGTTAAAGTAACCTCTGGCGTGCCACAGGGGAGTGTTATGGGACCATTGCTTTTCACAATATATATAAATGACTTAGTAGATAGTGTCGGAAGTTCCATGCGGCTTTTCGCGGATGATGCTGTAGTATACAGAGAAGTTGCTGCTTTAGAAAATTGTAGCGAAATACAGGAAGATCTGCAGCGGATAGGCACTTGGTGCAGGGAGTGGCAACTGACCCTTAACATAGACAAATGTAATGTATTGCGAATACATAGAAAGAAGGATCCTTTATTGTATGATTATATGATAGCGGAACAAACACTGGTAGCAGTTACTTCTGTAAAATATCTGGGAGTATGCATACGGAACGATTTGAAGTGGAATGATCATATAAAACTAATTGTTGGTAAGGCGGGTACCAGGTTGAGATTCATTGGGAGAGTGCTTAGAAAATGTAGTCCATCAACAAAGGAGGTGGCTTACAAAACACTCGTTCGACCTATACTTGAGTATTGCTCATCAGTGTGGGATCCGTACCAGGTCGGGTTGACGGAGGAGATAGAGAAGATCCAAAGAAGAGCGGCGCGTCTCGTCACTGGGTTATTTGGTAACCGTGATAGCGTTACGGAGATGTTTAATAAGCTCAAGTGGCAGACTCTGCAAGAGAGGCGCTCTGCATCGCGGTGTAGCTTGCTCGCCAGGTTTCGAGAGGGTGCGTTTCTGGATGAGGTATCGAATATATTGCTTCCCCCTACTTATACTTCCCGAGGAGATCACGAATGTAAAATTAGAGAGATTAGAGCGCGCACGGAGGCTTTCAGACAGTCGTTCTTCCCGCGAACCATACGCGACTGGAACAGGAAAGGGAGGTAATGACAGTGGCACGTAAAGTGCCCTCCGCCACACACCGTTGGGTGGCTTGCGGAGTATCAATGTAGATGTAGATGTAGATGTAGATGCTGTAAACAGAACCTGGATTCATCCGAAAAAATGACGTTTTGCCATTCGTGCACCCAGGTTCGTCGTTGAGTACACCATCGCAGGCGCTCCTGTCTGTGATGCAGCGTCAAGGGTAACCGCAGCCACGGTCTCCGAGCTGATAGTCCATGCTGCTGCAAACGTCGTCGAACTGTTCGCGCAGATGGTTGTTGTCTTGCAGACGTCCCCATCTGTTGACTCAGGGATCGAGACGTGGCTGCACGATCCGTAACAGCCATGCGGATAAGTTGCGTCATCTCGACTCCTAGTGCTACGAGGTCGTTGGGATCCAGCACGGCGTTCCGTACTACCCCCCTGAACCCACCGATTCCATATTCGGCTAGCAGTCATTGGATCTCGACCAATGCGAGCAGCAATGTCGCGATACGATACGATAAACCGCAATCGTGATATGCTACAATCTGACCTTTATCAAAGTCGGAAACGTGATGGTACGCATTTCTCCTCCTTACACGAGGCATCACAACAACGTTTCACCAGGCAACGCCGGTCAACTGCTGTTTGTGTATGAGAAATCGGTTGGAGACGTTCCTCATGTCAGCACGTTGTAGGTGTCGCCACCGGCGCCAACCTTGTGTGAATGCTCTGAAAAGCTAATCATTTTCATGTCACAGCATCTTCTTCCTGTCGGTTAAATTTCGCGTGTGTAGCACGTCATCTTCGTGGTGTAGCAATTTTAGTGGTGGTGGTGGCGGTTAGTGTTTAACGTCCCGTCGACAAGAGGTCATTAGAGACGGAGCGCAAGCTCGGGTTAGGGAAGAATTGGGAAGGAAATCGGCCGTGCCCTTTCAAAGGAACCATCCCGGCAGCAATTTTAATGGCCAGTAGTGTACTTAGATATTGCAATTACGAATAACTTAAATTGGAACGATCACATACTTAGTGGTGGGAGGAAGCAAACCAAAAACTGCGATTTATTGGCAGAACACTTACAAAATGCAACAGGTCTATTAAAGAGACTGCTTATACTACGCTTAGCCACCCTCTTGCTGTGTGGTGTGGAATCAGCCTCATACAGAACTAATGGAGTAAATAGAAAATATTCAAAGAAGGGCAGCTCGTTTTGTACTATCGCGAAACAGAGGAGAGAGTGCCTTGGATGTGATACGCAAAATGGTGTGTCACTCTCTATAATAAAGGCGGTTTTCGTTGTGGCAGGATCTTGTTATGTAATTTCAATCAGTATCTTTCTCCTGCGAATGTGAAAATGCTTTGTTGGAGCCCACGTACCGTACATGCAGAGATACGATCATCATAATAAAAGAAGAGGAATCAGAGCTCGCATGAGAAGATGTAAGTGTTTGTTCAAATGGTTCAAATGGCTCTGAGCACTATGGGACTCAACATCTGAGGTCATCAGTCCCCTAGAACTTAGAACTACTTAAACCTAACTAACCTAAGGACATCACACACATCCATGCCCGAGGCAGGATTCGAACCTGCGACCATAGCGATCGCGCGGTTCCAGACTGAAGCGCATAGAACCGCTCGGTCACACCGGCCGGCTAAATGTTTGTCTTTCCCGCGCTGTTCGAAAGTGAAATAGTAGAGAAATAGCTAGAAGGTGGTTAAATGAACTCTCTGCCAGCCACCAATTGCGAAACGTAGAGTAGCGCGTGGATGTAGAAGAAGCACATCTACTTGTTTCCACGCACACTTCGAGTACTTGGCTTGCAGGACCTTGTCATTTATTTTCAAAGCGTAGTCTTGTCTCCTCAGCAGTTGTATGTCGGTTTAAAATCTATTTCGTGTCTAGCAGTAACTTCTAGTTCAAGGACTACCTCTGCGCTGTTCGACTGATTTAATTTTATCTAATTTAATTTTTTTCGGAGATAAAGCTTTTAAAGCAGACAGCGTACTCTCTTCTTTTCACATCGGCGATCTCTTGCTCGGGTTACTTATTAATAAAAGAAAATCTGTTTTAGAATAGCATTATTGTTGTTGCTGTTGAAGAAATAAAACTTTGGTAAATGCTATAAAAAGCAGTAGGTGAATAATTTCAAGCCGATAATACATAGAAAGATCAATATTTTAAACATAGCTGCACAACAGCAACGGTTTCACGTAATAAAATTATAAACTACCGACCAGTTGCAATGGATAAAGAAATTCTTTACCTAGGTTTCGACAAATATAAATTTGTCTTCTTCATTGCAACTGGTCGGTTGTTTATAATTTTATTACACAGAAACATGTTTCTAAAGAGGATGAATATCTGGCAGTTACAGGTACGTTGTTCTTGCTGGTGCTTGCGACAACCTCGGATTCATCTCGATGCCAATTTGGAATTTTTTGTGATGGCAAAAATTCAGCTTTTAATTATCTTTTCAAAGGAAATCCCAAAAGTTCATTTTTTAAGCTTCATTCATAATCTTCGGGAAGGGAATGATGTCAACGAATCTTTGCATTATTCACATCGACAAGATCAGTTATTTTACAGCGTGACAAGTATTTACGCTGTACTTACCTTATCCTTTGAAAATCGATGGTAAACAACGTCTTCAGTTTAACATGAAGTATTTTTATATTCAGCAATAGCACAATGATTTCTACTTTTGCTCACAGTACTACAAATGACCAGCAAGGCGAAAAGCTAATGACTTTTATTTATTTCACCGCATGTATTCGGGAATTTGCTTGCATTCCCTTAGCGCTTCTCACTTCCCGTAACCCTGATGACGTCACGCCATTTCGCCAGAAGTCTGCGGATGAAGCCAACAAATTGAGTTTGAAAACGCCTCTATCACACTGTTCATTGCAGGCACCAACATTCACAGCTATTAATTGGTATGTGTCATCAGTAGCTGCTCGCAGTACAATTGGCTAAATAATACTTGTAATCGCAGAACATCCAATTAGGACACTGCACACGCGGAATATGGTCTTTGCGGCTACACATTCTATGCAGTTAGAGAAACTTCGTCTCGCATGCATTTCATTGGTAACTTATTTAAATCGAGAAACAGTTGGTGTTGGTAAATGAACTGAAGCAGATGTTTTCCAAATGAGGACAGAAACTTATTTCACCACCAGTTATACAGTCGACACCCCTATTCGGAATGATGGTACTAGTGTATATAGGACATTCTAGTAGACATACGATGCGTGTTTTTTAAGTAAGTACCGTTTTGAAATTACAAAAAAAGGCGTGCTAAGATATCTTAATAATTTTATTTTTACATGAAAGCCTATATCTTAATCTACGCACTGACGCCATTACAGTCTGATTCTTCCTTGTTTACGTTGTGTACTGAGTGTTTAAGATGCCTCCGATAATCGAGAGTCGCGCCGACTATGAAGAAAGGGCTGTTATAAGATTTCTTAGTGCTAAAGGCCTAAAAGCGATCGATATTCATTGTGAGATCTGTGCAGTTTACGGAGAAAACATTATGAGTGATGGAATGGTAAGAAAGTGGGTGAGAGCATTTAAAGATGGCCTCACAAATGTGCATGATGAACAACGGAGTGGGCGTCCTTCGGTCGTTAATGAAAGTTTGGTGCAGAAAGTGGACAATAAGGTGAGAGAAAACAGACGCTTTATGATTTCCTTCTTGGGGGATGACTTTGCTCATGTTTCTCGTAGTGTTTTGTATGGCACTGTGACCGAGCACTTGAATTACCGAAAATTGTGCACACGTTCGGTACCGAAAATGTTGACGGATATGCACAAAACCAAACGTTTAGACAGTGCATTGACTTTCCTTGAGCGGTACCACAACGCCGGTGATGATTTCTTAAGCCAAATTGTTACGGGCGATGAAACACGGGTAGCCTACGTCTCACCAGGATCAAAGCAACACTCCATGGAAGTTGAGCAAGGGCAAGACAATGCCCGTCCGCAAGTGGCGAATCAGACCAAAGATCTCATCACATCTTTTCGATGGGAAGCTCTAGATCATCCTCCATACAGCCCCGATCTTGCGCCCAGTGACTACCATGTGTTCCTGCACTTGAAGAAACACCTGGACGGTCAGCATCTTCAAGACGATGACGAAGTCAAAACAGTGGTGATGCAATGGTTAACAAGTCAGACGGCAGACTTCTATGAGGAGGTATGCAAAAACTGGTACATCGTTATGACAAAGTGCTTCAATATTGACGGAAATGATGTAGAAAAGTAGATTAAGGTACAGGCTTTCATGTAAAAATAAAATTATTGAGATACCTTAGCACATCTTTTTTTAATTTCAAAACGGTACTTATTTAAAAAAGACGCCTCGTATATATGAGGAAAAAATCGTTAAAGTTCCCAGAATGAAATCTTCACACTGCAGCGCACTGTGTGTTGACATGAAACTTCCTACATGCCATTTCATCATTACAGTTGTTATTCAAACATGACTATGGGTAAAGCTTTTTTTGTGTAGTTTCGTTACTAGAATAGATGATGATGATGCTTGGTTTGTAGGGTGCCCAACTGCGCGGTCACCAACGCCCGTACAAAGTCCCAATTTTTACACAGCCTAATTTGTTTTCACAGTTCTATCTAGCCACTGTTGCGAATGATGATGATGATGAAATGATGAGGACAACACGACCACCCAGTCCCTGGGTGGTAGAATAGACATTTACCTATTCCATATACTTTCATGACAACGGCCTTACCGCACTGGTAACACCGGTTCCCGTCATATCGCCGACGTTAGCGATGTCGGACTTGATAGCACTTGAACGGGTGACCCTCCGGTCTGCCGAGCGCTGTTGGCAAACGGGCTGCACTCAGCCATTGTGAGGCCAATTGAGGAGTTACTTGATTGAGAAGCAACAGCTCCGGTCACGAAAATTGACAACTGCCGTTAGAGTGGTGTGCCGGCCGCACGCCCCTCCACATCCTCATCCAGTCACGCCTATGGGCTGAGGATGACACGGCGGTCGGTCAGTGCCGTAGGGTCTTCAGAGACCTATTCGGACGGAGTTACATTTTTTCTTAGATCTGTAGCTGTAGGAAACCATGGAGAAATACACTCTTTCATGATTCTTTCAGTTAAAATGATGAAAACGAAACCGAAGCATCTTATATACCGTTAAAAGAAGAATTTGATAAAACCTGACAAAATGATCCAGGGAAACTTCATCAAAATGCAGTTACACTTGGCCACGGTTTCATAACATAAAGCTGGCTGCTGTGGCCAAGCGGTTCTAGGCGCTTCAGTTTGGAACTGCGCGACTGCTACGGTCGCAGGTTCGAATCCTGCCTCGGGCATGGATGTATGTGATGTCCATAGGTTAGTTAGGTTTAAATAGTTCTAAGTTCTAGGGGACTGATGACCTCAGATGTTAAGTCCCATAGTGCTCAGAGCCATTTGAACCATAACATGAATTTCTTATAAATTGTGCATAGTTTATCGCCAGTGGGAACAGAACCAGTGCCATAAATGGAATTACCTCAAGAATTTTTGCCTTTCAGTCTATCTGTGTCATAAGATGAAGATAATTCTGAGAGGTCGTCGTTGGTTCTAGTCGACGAACCATTACCATTCCTAAATACCCTATCATCAAGAAAAAAAGAAAAAGAAAGGAGCTAATAGGAAAAATACTGAGGAGGAATTTTTGCAGCTCGAAAAGAACAAAATAGCTGTTGAAGACAAGGCAAGGCGTTACCCAAGAGAAAAAAGTTATCACTTCCTATTGAGTGTAAAACTTACAATGTAAAAGCTTGTCTCTAATGAACTGGAGAGAGTGTGTTCTGAACGAAGTTCTCCTTCAAGACGATGATTGTGAACTAATTAGTCTTACCTTGTTGTTATACACAATTATGCTTCTGCTGTTAAACCCCAACGAAAATTTCTTGGGTTTTAAAATTTCGTGTTCATTGTTATGTAGCAGATACTGAAGTTTATTACGATTCATTGTGCAACACGAATAAAATTTGTAAGGAAGCTTTTCAGTTCTCCTTGTATGGAAAAAGAAGAGCTCTGCTAAATATCTGTCGCTATTTATGGTACGAGTCCATAACATCATATTTCTTCTGTGTTTTAAAAAACGACGTGCCACTGCACTCAGCACTGTCAAAACAATACCAGCAAAGCAGAGACGTCATTGTTCTGTAAGATGGCTCAGGCTGGATGGCCTGTCGGAGGCTGGGAATTTTGTTGCCTGGGGGATCAGACAGGCATGAAAAAAAAAAAAAACAAACAGAAACCAAAACAAACAATGATATGCACTTCTCAATATGTGAACTTGTTTTAACTGTAATAGGTTACAACACAACACTTGCATAGATAAACAGGAAATTCATGTACCTGCGCTACAGGGTGTGAGGCTTCGGTGAACCCACCAATTATTAGTTTTGTTAAAATAGAAGATCAAACTGGAAACGCCTTATAGACAGAGAGATGTATTTAAAAAATTTTCGAGTTAAGGCGATAATTGTACTGCAATTTATCAAAGAATTTTATGAAAGAAATATTATTCCTAACTGCTATGCACAGTTCTTTGAAATTGGCGATAGTGTACGAAATGATTTACAACTTGTGGTACTACAGACTCTCAGAAATACAAAAGCGAAGGTCCGCAGCTCGTGGTCGTGCGGTAGCGTTCTCGCTTTCCACGCCCGGGTTCCCGGGTTCGATTCCCGGCGGGGTCAGGGATTTTCTCTGCCTCGTGATGACTGGGTGTTGTTTGATGTCCTTAGGTTAGTTAGGTTTAAGTAGTTCTAAGTTCTAGGGGACTGATGACCATAGAAGTTTAGTCCCATAGTGCACAGAGCCATTTGAACGATTTGAACAAAAGCGAAAATTTCGAAAAGGTCAGTCACCTGAGGTGCAGAAACATCCATAAAAGTAAGTCTGCGTTTTGGCACCTGCAAATTTTCACCGCCAACTAGAAAGCAATTAAGTAGTACAACGACAGATTTTATTTTAGTCCATCAACACCAAAGTCTCATCTTAGATTTATTTATTCTGCTCTTCCAGTTTTAAACGCGACGTGTACAGTCAGTAATTGTAGGATATGAATAAGAATTAATTGCTTGGCTTTTATGTTTTAGGTTGGGCTATTGAAAGCCCATGACCGACCAATTCAAATGGTGTTCACTGAGGAAAAAATTCGCATATATTGGAGCTGTTTTGAACATAATGATTAAAATCACGTGAGGGTCCAACACCGGGACTGCATTGATTGCTAATAATTTGGCTCTCTGTCCTTAGTATTTGAATCCCCTCGGCTTTCGATCGTGGGACTGACGCCATATAATGACGCGCATTTCCTTCTGAAAGAAGACAGATATCAGAGTTACTATTGTTTCAAAAAGACTTTTGTACTTTTAGATATATTTTAATCACTGTAATGTATGCTTTAAAGTTAGCGAATGGTAAGCTACACGCTGTCGCACTTTTTCAATACAAGATTTGTAAATAAACTGCTTGTACTCGACAAATAGCGCCATTTCGCAATTACTGCTATGAATTACGAACTGGTAAATAGTTTATTAAGAAGCTAAGATGCTACACTACCATACATAAAAAAGTAAGATTTTTTAACAGAATATTCCTCAAAAATCTAGTGTGAAACGTTACAGAACCAAAAAAACCACACTTAATAGAAAATAACTTTTCTCCATTTCAATAGCGAAGTGAAACTTTTATTAAAAAAATAAGTCCAGTAATGGATGTGTTGTGGTCTTTTAAACCATGTAGTGTTTTTACGGTGTGAAACTAAAAGTCGATTTCTCGCACTTACACAAGAAGCCGCGCATCATAGCCCGACGTGCAGTGCGAACAACCTTGAGATGGCAGACATACTATATATTTTACACAAATTCGGATCAAACGGAAGCGTCTCAAGATACAATGAGGAATATCTGGATTTTAAGACTTTGTAGCGTTTATTAAATCAGCTTGCAATTATACATAATACATCAAACGTAAGAGAAACTCAAGACATTTATTCTTACAAGTGTTCAATGTCAGCACCATTTGTCGCATGGCACATATCGAGTCGACAGGCGAGTTCCTCCAAAGCCTTGAGCAGTGTGTCTGAGTAATTGTTGCAACAGTTACCCCATTCCTGTTTCTTAAGGGGCTCCAGAAAGGCTCAAAATCATGAAAAGTTCAATTTTTACTTTTTTGCGTTTTCTGAATCTGCAGACTATTACCTTTTAATAGATATATAATTTATTCAATTCCGAAGATTACAACTACTTTTAAATTTTTTTTGAAATTTGTTCTACATGGGCGTGACCCACTGTGGCGCTGTTAAACTGCTGTCAAATGGTGTTATTATTAACGTCCGTGTTCATCAGGTACATTTTAGTGATGTGAGATAAAGTATGTGTTGTGGCTAACCTGTGATGGTTCAATATATATCGTTGGTGTGATTGTCGATTGTTTCATGTTTATTTACTCTGTCGTTATCTCGAAAATATTCGTAATTAATTCTGTTTCTTGAGTCTCTGTTTTATTGAAGTATAATAATGAGTAAAAGTAAAGTTGCTGTTGCGACTTTCAATGATGGCAACATTGTAAGGTGCAAGGTATTTAGAAATATGGGAATGAAGATAGGTTCTAACATGGTACGAGCGTAAATGAGAATACAACACTTCGCAACAACTCACTATTTATGACTTCAAGAGAACTGACGCAGGAAACAGAACAGAAATAACACACACACACCCACATACACTCACACGGTTGGACCCCATCACATACAGAAACATAAATAAAGCACAGAAGTCCTCAAAACTCCCGCTACATTTTTAAAAACCTTCTCGCGATAGGATACAGCGGGGCTATTCCGCTTACGAAGCTAACCCCCCTGAAATAAGAAATGTTGCAACAGTGGGTTAGTTTCTCTTAGAGTCAGGGTCGTTTTGCTTTCAGTGTGTCCCAGTACCTCGTGTTGCCGCACGTCGAGGTAGTAAGGGTGCTTTCCGTTACATTATTGGCAGGACAGAAGAACAAACTCCAGAGGGAACTCAACTGTGATGGATTATTGCCATAGTTAAAGGATACAACCTAACAAATTAAGATGTACCACGCACAATAACGTGAAATTTTAAGCACTTACTGTTACTTGTTTAAGAACACAGGTTATGCGGTGAATGTATCAACAAATATTGCTAACTTTTTTCACAAAGGTCTGATTTGCCACGTCTTTCGAAATGTCCGCACATAGAGCTATTTCGTCCCGTATATGCGGGGCCATTTCCGCTCGATCAAATTTTTAGTTCAATTGATGTTTTGCTGCGAAATTCTAGAGAACGCATTTTCTTGGTTTCTTTTCACTTGGCCCGTACACACAAAAGGGAAAAAAGCAAAGTGCTTCATGGTTCGAGGAAGACATGAAACAAGCAGTAACTAATTTCATAGGCAGCTCCTCTGATAAAGTGCCAGAAATGTACTACATGGTTTCACGAAGTGTGCGTGTGTGCAAAAGGACGGAAACTGTTTACTTGTTGTAAATACTTGTGATTTTGACACTGAAATACACTGGCGGAATAGCCTCTTGACGGGGTGCAATGGTCCCACCATTTTTTTATACTGTGATTTCAAACTACTGAAGATGTCTAATACTTTTTTCGTGTAAAGGAATTTCGACCTATTACATACCAGAATGTATTCACAGTCAACGTACCATCCTTGTATCTCATTTACATATTTTTGAAAAAGTTTCATGTCGTATTATATGCGAATTACAGCTGAAGGGAGCGGTATAGCTCTACGGTACCCTACATGATACCTTCTCGCGACACAAGCGAACAGCAAGACGGCGTATGTGTTTTGAGTTATGGCCAAAGAGAAAAAGCTGTTTTTTGCTGTGTTTTAAAAGCAACTGCAAGCCAACCAACGAACGTGGGTATGACAGATTGCGTAAAAATCTACCGCTCACCAAAACTGTACCCTCACACAGTTCCAGATGACATGCTGTATACCGAAGGAACAGTAACAAAACACAGAAAATATACTGGAAAAACGGAAACAAACGTAGAAAACATACTATGACTTAAAAGCAAATAAAGTATTACAAGACTATTCACACAATGCAGTATCTGCAAACAAACAGTACACATGTAATAACATTTTGTAACTTTTGTAATAGTGCTAATTTTGCTTGTTGTAGAATAAAGAAAAATCCACTGATGATGGCGATATTGGTGCTGAAACTAGTTTGGGAATGAATATAGAACAAAAGTGTTTTGCACCAAGATGGGGCCACAATCCCATATTGCCGATATTCGTTTTGAAACACCTGATATTTCAGGTATGGCAGGCCACCGAGATGACATCTTTAGCAGCCTTATAACCCTGGACGAGTGCTGAGTGTATCGCTATGAAACCCAGAGAAAGAAGACAAGCAAGCAGTGGAGACATGTGGATACACCACCTCTGAGAAAACGAAGACCCAGCCATCATGGCAATGGCATGCTGGGTGTTTTTTGGGACTGTCCTGGTGTGGAGCCAACCGATTATTCGCGTAAAGTGCAAACTTCACAAGAGCACGGTACCAAAATCTGATTAAGTCATGGGATGCTACTAAGATGTGGTGTCGTGGCAAGCTATTCAGAGGGGTTATCTTGGTCCACGAAATGTCTCCAGTCCTTTCCGTACAGGACACAATATTACACGCTTCTTCCTTGGGCTATCAGATTTTGCAGCAACTTCCGCAGTTTCCTAATATGGTTCCCAGTGCCTTCCTCCTTTCCTCAGACGAAGAATCGTCATCAGTATCTTCTCTTCATGGAATAGCCTGCGTAGCTTGTTCTGGAAAAACTCTTGTCCGCGGACTTCGACAGTTTACTGTCTAATGGGCTTGTAGTTCATGGATATTCTAAGCAAATGATGTTGCTGCGTTCTTTGTAAATGGTTACACCAGTTGACTTTATATTTTTTAATTTTACTTTTCAAATCGAAAATCTATAGCTCTTGTCTTATTTCTCTGTTTCATATTTTGTCCATCAGAGTGCAGCCCATGACTGCCCTGAGAAGTCTCATTTCCCCTGTAGTAATTTTTCTTATGTCTTTCTTCGAGAGTAACCACGTCTTACTTCCAGTGCAAAATTTCGAAGGTTTGGTTCTATATCGCGATCTATTGTTGGAGATATTTCACATTCACAATAGCTAAAAAGTGGATACCTGCTCCAATATAAATGCATCTCAATTTTGGATATTATATCTTTCCCCTGAAGTTCTACGTCTACCTCAATACTCCGCACCCTACATGACGGTGTGTGTCACTATCTGATCTCACTTCCCTGTTCCACCAGTGATTGGTGTGTGGGAAGAATAATTGTCGGTGAGTCTCTGTATTAGCTCTAGTATCTCGAATTTTTTCATCGTGTTCATTTCGCGAGATGTATGTGGGATGAAGTAATATGTTGTCCGACTCTTCCCGGAAAGTGTTCTCTCGAAATTTCAGAAGTAAATCTCGCCGTGATGCCGATCGCCTCTCTTGTAGCGTCTGCCATTTTAGTTTGCTGAGCAACTACACAACGCTCTCGTGCATGCTAAGCGATTCCGTGACGAAACGCTCCACGCTTCGTTGGATCTTCTCTATCGCTTCTACCATTTATACCTCGCAAGGATCCCTTTAACGAACAATACTCAAGTATCTGTCGAAAAAGCGTCTTGTAAGCCATTTCCTTCGTAGATGAGTTACATTTCCTTAAGATATTTCCTATGAATCTCAGTCTGCTATTTTTCCCCGCGCAGAGTGGCCGCGCGGTTAGAGGCGCCATGTCACGCCAGAGGTTCGAGTCCTCCCTCGGGCATGGGCATTGGTGTGGGTGTTGCTCTTAGCATAAGTTAGTTTAAGTAGCATGTAAGTCTAGTGACCGATGACCTAAGCAGTTTAGTCCCTCAGGAATTCACACACATTGAATATTTTCTGCTTTCCTGCTATTTATTTGTTTTATGTAGTCATTCCACTCCGTTCTGGATAGTTATTCCTAGGTTTACGGTATATACTGTTTCTATAGTTTGTCTCCAATGTACTTTTGTACAGTAGTGGTTTTAGTTTCCTATGTATGAGCAATACATTTAGTTACGATCAAGGTCTGTCCGCAGCTCGTGGTCGTGCGGTAGCGTTCTCGCTTCCCGCGCCCGGGTTCCCGGGTTCGATTCCCGGCGGGGTCAGGGATTTTCTCTGTCTCGTGATGACTGGGTGTTGTGTGATGTCCTTAGGTTAGTTAGGTTTAAGTAGTTGTAAGTTCTAGGGGACTGATGACCATGGATGTTAAGTCCCACAGTGCTCAGAGCCATTTGAACCACCGATCAGGGTCAACTGCCAGAGACAGTATCATTCATTAATATTCTGTAGGTCTTTCTGCAAATCGATACTGTCTTCTGGCGTTGTTACTTCCTTATAGACAACCGTATTATCTACGACACATTCTTAAATGGTTTCTGGCACTTTCTACTATGTCATGTTGTATACATTAATTGTCCTATAACACTTTCTTAGGGTACTCCGGAAATTACATCTGTAGATTTTGTTCCATTAAGAGCGACATGTTGAGTTCTGTCTTGCAAGGAAGTCCTGAATCTAATCGCAAACATGGTCCGATACTCAGTAAGCTCGTAAGAAATGACATTACGTTTAGTTTATGTGGCTATATTATCAGTTCAAATTCTTCTACAATATTTCTTGGGCTGTATCCCTCCCCCCTTTGTAAATTATCTTCTGCTTGTTACTCGATAACATCGTCTGCATATAAAATACTTAAACTAAACTGCAGCTACAATATTATACCACACTAGAAAATTTCTTCCCGCCTATCTATGTCTTCGTTCACATAGTTATAACAAAAAATTGAGGCGAGAGAAAAGTCTGGTCTAACTCCTTTGTTTTTTTCTGGCGCTGATAGCTGCTTGCCCGTGTCAAGGTGCTGATTCTCGTAGCTGCCTTCCCGTGTCAATAAACACAATAGCGTTTTGGTAGAAACTTCTGATCGCTCTTAGATCAGCTTTTCTTCCCACGGCACGTCACTATTCAGGCAGCCAAATGCCTTTTGAAAATCGGTCAAGGCGATGTGAGTTTCCAAACTGAATTCCCTTCTTTTTTCAATCGTTTTTTTCACAGCGAAAATGGCATTTACTGGACCATCTAAACTCATCTTCGCTAATTATAATGTCTGCTATGCCATTAAGCCTGCTATTTATTGTTCTCGAAGATGTTGAGTAGGTACTATCCAGCAATCTGATGTCTGTGTCATTTTCACGTTCACTCTTGTCACCTGTCTTCCGGATAGCCAATTCTCCTTTAATCTCCCTTGTCTCCAGCCCATATTCAGCGGATGCATGAGTCTAACCAGAAGATCCCTACATATTTTCAGCATTCAGCATTAACCCCGTTAATTCTTGCTGTTTTTCTCACTTTTAATCGCTTGACTGCGTCGGTAACCTTTTCAGAGACACTGTCTAATCCATAAGGTTCATCTGTACATGTGTCATCCTTGAAGTTGTTCTCTTTGTATCAAAGACGTTTACAGTACGATTGCCACGATTCTTCATCAGTCACATCTACACATTAATGTGACCGGCTGTCAAAAACCTCTTGTAGCGTGGACATGCAGAAAGAGAGTGAATGAGGTTCTGGGAAATTGCAACAGGAATGTGGGGCCCTCCCGACTCCATTATCGTGGGCAGCTGCACGAGGTTTCTCACGAACAACCTGACTGGGATGGTCCCACAATTTCTCAACTGGATTTAAACCCAGGGAACTTGGTGGCCAGAAGAGTACAGCATACTCATCCTGGTGCTCTTCAAACCATGCATGTACTCAGAGCTGTGTGACACGTTGCATTGTCCTACCGGTAGATGCCATCACGCCTTGGAAAAAACAAGCTGCATGTGGGAGTGGACATGGCGTCCAAGGATAGATGATCATTTGAATCGACGCTTTGTGCCTTCCAGAATGACGAAATTAGCCACGGAGCAACACGAAAATATTCCCCTGTACTACAACGCTCCCTCCTCCAACCTGGATACTTCCGTTGTTTGTTACAGTGCTGCACACACCAACAGCCATATGTCAGATGGAGCATAAAATGTGATTCATCTGAAAAGGCCACCTGTCACCACTCACTGTCATCTGTCCAATTGCGGCACTGTCGTGTAATTTCCAGCCTTTGTCATTGATGAATAGCGGGCTTCATGAAACAGGCGCCAGCTGCAGAAGCCCATACGCAACAATATTCGCTAAACATTCCTTGAGGACACACTGTTGGTAGCCCCTTGGTTTATGTAGGCGGTTTCACATCTTTTCACGCGTATACATGTCTGCAGCCGTCGTTCACCCCTGTCATCAAGGGCCCACGGTGCACCACAGTTGCGTCGGCGCTGGTTTTGGATAGCGCTAGTTTGCCGTGCATCGCATACTTTAACCATGGCAGTACACCAACAGTTTACAAACTTAGCCGTTTCGGAAATGCTTGCACCCGCGGCCCCAAAACCAGTGATTATGCCCATATGAACGAAAGAAATTGCCCCATTTCCGCATTACGACAACGACTGCACAGCTATCTGCATCTCCCCCACAGACTCGCTTTATATACCCTCCACTGCTAGTGCTGCCACCTACTGTGTAGAGTCTTGTATCAAGGAGGAAAGGGAGGATGTTGTTATGGGTGGTCGGTACTCTCTTTCTTCAACACAAATGCGCACGTAGATTAACAAGGTTCTTTTTTTACACGAACAAATGGCTGATACTTGACTGTAATGGAGTCCATGTGTTGTGGTACAAGCCGATCTGCAATAGTCCTCTTGCAGACAATATTGGTAATCTTGCTATTCAAATAATCTGGTCACTATGCACAGGCGTAACCTGCAGTGTGAACTGACAGACGCCCAATTGGAGTGTGAGTTAATGACTGAGCTAGTGCATTAGTGACTGAGGCCCTTTGGTCAGCGGCGGCGATCTAAATGCTTGCTGTCGAGAGGGCGTTGGTGACGTGTTGTTTGTTGATGTGTCTCTTGCGTCTGTCCTGATAGTCACACTTGATCCAGTACCTACTATCAATCTTCACGCTGCATCTTTGCTGATCAGTGTGCCGCCAACAGCTTATGCCAGCACGTTTCTTCCGCTCCAAAACGCCACACCATTATTATGTAGGAAAAATGTGAATGACAGTGGGAAGGGAGGATGGAGGCTAGATGCTGGACTTCGAGATGAGCCAGGAGCCGTGACTGTGGAGGACGACATACTCCCGACCGTACCCCGCATCTGGCTTGTGAGGCAACAGGCGCATCCTCTGGAAAACTGCTCCAGGGCACACATCAAGGCCTGAGGGCGTGTCCCGGAGCGATGACGGCGACGGCGATGGTGGGTCCACATTCATTGGATTGGCGAGCGGGAATGGTGGGGGCGAGGTTGCATTGTCCATCCGCTCCTGCTGTGGTGCCCTGGTGGCACCAGCGGGTGGCTGCAAAGGCCGCATGGTCTTGTGAGGCCATGAATCTGGGGGAAGGAAAGCAGCAGAATCATGGGGCAAAGACACACACAATGTTGGTTCTTTTAGTTCACTGGCTACTTTGTCTCGTAAAGCAATTGGAACGGGGTGGGCCGAGAAAAACTTAGGATGTGCATTGTCTTTCAATGTAGCATGGGCTACAAAGTTATTACCTTTTCCCATTCCTTCTGAAAATATTCCAGGAAATTCTTTAAGGAAGTTAGCTACACTGTCTGTTGGTGCAAAAGCCAACAATAAAAGTACGTTGTCTTGGATGCAAAGTCCAAACAAATCAAAGGAATCTAAACTGAATATGTTCTCACTGTCTCTTGAATCAACACTGTCCTAGTGTGAGATTTGTAAGTGGCAGGCAAAATACACTGTCCGAGCACTGGAATTTTCTGTCCATTGTAAGCAGTGAGGTGCCTGCTAGGTTTAGAAAGGCATGGTGAGCCTGACTGATTAACTGAGGCACCTGCGTCTAACTGAAAGTTCACACAACGACCAGTAATTGGCAGTGAGACAAATAGTTTGTTAGAACATCGTTGCACAGCACTAGAGCGAGGAGGCAGCACAACCTTAATCTTACTTTTACCGGCCGGTGTGGCCGTGCGGTTCTAGGCCCTTCAGTCTGGAACCGCGTGACCGCTACGGTCGCGGGTTCGAATCCTGCCTCGGGCATGGATATGTGTGATGTCCTTAGGTTAGTTAGGTTTAAGTAGTTCTAAGTTCTAGGGGACTGATGACCACAGATGTTAAGTCCCATAGTGCTCAGAGCCATTTGAACCATTTCTTTCTTTTGTCAGAACCTGTTGTAGTTTTTGAAAACACAGCATTCACTGCATGTGCTTGAGCCTGGTTTTTCTGGGAGCAGGAAAAATGGCTTCTTTGTGTCACTGCAAGCAAAATGCTTGAACATGGCCTTTTTTCCACACGTGTAACATGTTGCTTTATGTGATGGGCAGTCCTGTGTTTTATGGCAAACAAAACATTTAGGGCAAGACTTCACTAAATTGACAGGCCTGTTTGCATGTCAACGTGACTGTCCGCATGGCGGTGTACGCGCTTGTTGTTGTGGCTGCTTGGGGTCGCGGACAAGAGGCAACTCAACTCAACAAATCGGGGCCTGGTCAAATTTATCGGCCGCTATAGCACCGAAATATATTACTCTAAGATTTTCAGTACTTGCGGAAGTGAGGGATCAGAGTACATTTAGATCCGTTCCCGTATTCTACTATCTGGGATATTGAATTTTACATCATCACGTACCATGAGATCATTCTAAAAGTTGCCACAGATACACTTAAATTAACACTTCCTAGTCATGGCCATTAATTCTGTGTACCATTGTCGGTACGTCCGTTCCGGCTTTTTCTGCAACCAAGAGAACTGAAATATAGCTGCAGTTACTTGGACTTGCTGGTAATATTATTGAGTTACTGCAGTAATTACTTGCTCATAGCTGAGTTCGTAGGGAGACGCGGTTGGGAAGAGTTTTTGTATTACCCTGAACACTGGGGACCCCGCAATCGAAAGGAAGTGTTGTAACTAGACAGTACCTTGAACACGATGAACTTGACAGTGTGCTTGGAACTGAGTCAGTATTCGAGCCATTCTTCTCCTGTGTCCGTAAATTGCCGGTATATTGGTATACTGGTCAGCGGCACTTATTGGGCTGGTTGTTTGGTTGGTTGTGGTTGTGGTTGTGCGGCTGATGCAGCTTGTGCAGCCAGGAGGTGTACTGTCGTCAGTGAAGTAGCAATATGTTGGTTCTGTAACTGAAAAGCTTGTGTTAGATCCATCATATTGACCGTTTGCAGTTGAGACGCGGGAGCAGGGGTTGAACCGGGCGAGGAATTCATAGTGTTCACAAATGCGTTAGAGCAAAAAGCAAGCAAAGCCTCTGAGAAGAGAAATTTGAATAGTTCTGTGGCTCCCCTCCTGGAATACATGCAAGAACGCAACAAGAAATTAGCAAATAGAAGCATCTGAACACGAGCACCCCTGCAGGCTAAAACACAAGAAGAGCAAGCAAAATCTTCGGCCAAACTGATTAACTTCGATCGCCACTGAACTATCCTTGTCGCCACTGTAGAGTCTTGTATCAAGGAGGCAAGGGAGAGGATGTTTTTATGGGTGGCTGGAACCCTCTTTCTTCAGCACAAATGCACGCACGGATTAACACGGTTCTTTATTTACTAGAACAGATAACTGCTACTTAACTGCGATAGAGTCCATGTGTTGTGACACAGGATCATCAGTAATAGTCCACTTGCAGACAATATCGGTAATCTTGCTATTACAATAATCTGATCGCTATTTACTGTTGTAACCTGCGCTGTGAACTGACAGATGCCAAACTGGAGTGTGAGTTAGTGAGTGAGCTAGTGCGTTAATGACTAAGGCCCTCCGGTCAGTAGCGGCGATCTAAGTACTTGCTGTCGAGAGGGCGTTGGCGGCACATTGCTTGTCGATGTGTTTTTGGCCTCTCTCGTGATGGGCGCACTTGATCCAGCGCCTACTACAAATCTTCGCGGTACATCTTTGCCGACCGGTGTGCTGGGGACGGCTTACGCCAGCGCAATCTGTGAGTAGTTATTGCACAGTAGCATCAAACATAGAAGGTGGGTCACATTAATGTGACTGGACCATGTAGTTTCAGTGTTTATATGTTTTTCACACCACATTTTCAGTGCCTTGTAAGAGACAAGATAGTCAAGATACAGCATCTGCTTTGTTTGAAATCACGAAGCATGGCAGGAATTTTCAGAACCGTGAGGTGATCTTTGAGATGGAATGCTTCATGTGCAGTCAAGAAGCAGATTTCTGCTACCAAAGATCTCTGCCAGATTCACCCGTCCTTTCAATGATGAGTTGTAATAAGTCTTATTTTTTTTCTCTTATAACGTGCCTTAGATTTCTTTTATTTTATAGTAATAGTTCTTTTGCTTCTTCGTTCAATGTAGGACTTCTTCGTATGAAATTTTCAGCACCCAAGGTACACGTAAGAGACGGCAACATAGATACATTTCAAAAGTATTAGTTCTTTTGTCTAGATATTGGTCAAGGGTCCAACTTTCACAGCCGTAAATAAAAATGGAGAACACATAGCAATTAATCATTTGCTTCTCAGTTGCAGACTAAGGTCCTGTCTTATAAAAACTTCCTTCATGCTAATAAATTGTCTTCTGGCCTATTGCATTCTAGGTTTGATCTCTTCCTTGCAGTCACACTGCTCATCCATTACAGTACCCATGTACTTCAAGGTGGATGGTTGTTCAATCTCATTTCCTTTTACTGACAAGGTCGCTTGGGTTCCTCTGTTAGAAAAGACTGCAACTTCGACAAACAAGACAAGCCCTTCACTGCGGAGTACGTGTGGAGTGCACATGGGGGTTTTTTAGGTTAGAGAATCCCCTCCCTAGGCCCGACAAGACGCCTCCTGAGACGCGGCAAGGTAGGAGTAGGCAAAATGCAACAGGGAATAACGATATTAATGTGCTAATAGTAAACTGCAGGAGCGTCTATAGAAAGGTCCCAGAACTGCTCTCATTAATAAACGGCCACAATGCCCATATAGTACTAGGGACAGAAAGTTGGCTGAAACCAGACGTAAATAGTAATGAAATCCTAAACTCAGATTGGAATGTATACCGTAGAGACAGGCTGAACAGTGAAGGGGGAGGCGTGTTTATAGCGATAAGAAGTGCAATAGTATCGAAGGGAAATTGACGGAGATCCGAAATGTGAAATGATTTGGGTGAAGGTCACGGTTAAAGCAGGCTCAGACATGGTAATTGGATGTCTCTATAGGCCCCCTGGCTCAACAGCTGTTGTGGCTGAGCACCTGAAGGATAATTTGGAAAATATTTCGAGTAGATTTCCCCACCATGTTATAGTTCTGGGTGGAGATTTTAATTTGCCAGATATAGACTGGGAGACTCAAACGTTCATAACGGGTGGGAGGGACAAAGAATCCCGTGAAATTTTTTTAAGTGCTTTATCTGAAAACTACCTTGAGCAGTTAAACAGAGAACCGACTCGTGGGGATAACATATTAGACCTTCTGGTGACAAACAGACCCGAACTATTTGAAAAAGTTAACGCGGAACAGGGAATCAGCGATCATAAAGCGGTTACGGCACCGATGATTTCAGCCGTAAATAGGAATATTAAAAAGGGTAGGAAGATTTTTCTGTTTAGAAAAAGTGACAAAAAGCAGATTTCAGAGTACCTGTTGGCTCAACACAGAAGTTTTGTCTCAAGTACAGATAGTGTTGAGGATCAGTGGACAAAGTTCAAAACCGTCGTACATTATGCGTTAGATGAGTATGTGCCAAGCAAGATCGTAAGAGATGGAAAAGAGCCACAGTGGTACAACAACCGAGTTAGAAAACTGCTGCGGAAGCAAAGGGAACTTCACAGCAAACATAAACATAGCCAAAGCCTTGCAGACAAACAAAAATTACGCGAAGCGAAATGTAGTATGAGGAGGGCTATGCGAGAGGCGTTCAATGAATTCGAAAGTAAAATTCTATGTACTGACTTGGCAGAAACTCCTAAGAAATTTTGGTCTTATGTCAAAGCGGTAGGTGGATCAAAACAAAATGTCCAGACACTCTGTGACCAAAATGGTACTGAAGCAGAGGATGACAGAATAAAGGCCGAAATACTAAATGTCTTTTTCCAAAGTTGTTTCACAGAGGAAGATTGCACTGTAGTTCCTTCTCTAGATTGTCGCACAGATGACAAAATGGTAGATATCGAGATAGACGACAGAGGGGTAGAGAAACAATTAAAATCGCTCAAAAGAGGAAAGGCCTCTGGACCTGATGGGATACCAGTTCAATTTTACACAGAGTACGCGAAGGAACTTGCCCCCCTTCTTGCAGCGGTGTACCGTAGGTCTCTAGAAGAGCGTAGCGTTCCAAAGGATTGGAAAAAGGCACAGGTCATCCCCGTTTTCAAGAAGGGTCGTCGAACAGATGTGCAGAACTATAGACCTATATCTCTAACGTCGATCAGTTGCAGAATTTTGGAACACGTATTGTGTTCGAGTATAATGACTTTTCTGGAGACTAGAAATCTACTCTGTAGGAATCAGCATGGGTTTCGAAAAAGATGGTCATGTGAAACCCAGCTCGCCCTATTCGTCCACGAGACTCAGAGGGCCATAGACACGGGTTCACAGGTAGATGCCGTGTTTCTTGACTTCCGCAAGGCGTTCGATACAGTTCCCCACAGTCGTTAAATGAACAAAGTAAGAGCATATGGACTATCAGACCAATTGTGTGATTGGATTGAGGAGTTCCTAGATAACAGGACGCAGCATGTTATTCTCAATGGAGAGAAGTCTTCCGAAGTAAGAGTGATTTCAGGTGTGCCGCAGGGGAGTGTCATAGGACCGTTGCTATTCACAATATACATAAATGACCTGGTGGAAGACATCGGAAGTTCACTGAGGCTTTTTGCAGATGATGCTGTGGTGTACCGAGAGGTTGTAACAATGGAAAATTGTACTGAAATGCAGGAGGATCTGCAGCGAATTGACGCATGGTGCAGGGAATGGCAACTGAATCTCAATGTAGACAAGTGTAATGTGCTGCGAATATACAGAAAGATAGATCCTTTATCATTTAGCTACAAAATAGCAGGTCAGCAACTGGAAGCAGTTAATACCATAAATTATCTGGGAGTACGCATTAGGAGTGATTTAAAATGGAATGATCATATAATGTTGATCGTCGGTAAAGCAGATGCCAGACTGAGATTCATTGGAAGAATCCTAAGGAAATGCAATCCGAAAACAAAGGAAGTAGGTTACAGTACGCTTGTTCGCCCACTGCTTGAATACTGCTCAGCAGTGTGGGATCCGTACCAGATAGGGTTGATAGAAGAGATAGAGAAGATCCAACGGAGAGCAGCGCGCTTCGTTACAGGATCATTTAGTAATCGCGAAAGCGTTACGGAGATGATAGATAGACTCCAGTGGAAGACTCTGCAAGAGAGACGCTCAGTAGCTCGGTACGGGCTTTTATTGAAGTTTCGAGAACATACCTTCACCGAAGAGTCAAGCAGTATATTGCTCCCTCCTACGTATATCTCGCGAAGAGACCATGAGGATAAAATCAGAGAGATTAGAGCCCACACAGAGGCATACCGACAATCCTTCTTTCCACGAACAATACGAGACTGGAATAGAAGGGAGAACCGATAGAGGTACGGAAGGTACCCTCCGCCACACACCGTCAGGTGGCTTGCGGAGTATGGATGTAGATGTAGATGTAGAAACTAAATTGTCTATTGTCTATCATGTTTTGGAGCTCAGGTTGATCGTTTTCTATGACAACAGTGTCATCTGCATGTCTAATATTGTAAATGAAATTTCCGTTTGTAATGATCGAACTACTTTCTTCCATCAGCACCTCCCTGAAAATTGCTTCGGAGTAAATATTGAACAAGAGAGATGGTAGTATACAGCCCTGACGAACGCCTTCAGTAGTTGTACACGAAATGTATTTACAATTGCGAATACGAACCACTGTTAGCTGTAGATAGTTTGTGCCGGACCAGGACTCGAGTTCGGATTTCCTGCCTGACGCGTACAGTCGGCTTAACTGCTTTGGCTATCCGTGAAGGACTCAGACCAGACCCAAACTTCCCTATGTCGTCATTCCTGTATCACAGGCAGTACTCATACACACATTACGCAGTTCCTGTACAGGGGAGAACATTTTACGAGGGTGAGTCAAATGAAAACCTTAAATATTTTTTATTGTGCAGAAGTGGTAAAAAGCTGTATCACTTTTCAACATAATCCCCCCCACTCTCAATGCAAGTCCTCCAGCGCTTACAGAGTGCACAAATTTCTTTCGAAAAAAATTCTTTTGGTAGTCCGTGCAACCACTCATGCACACTCGAAATGCAGGTGTGTGATGGTTGCAACTGTTATACGGGCAGTGTGGGGCCTTGCATTGTCATGTTGCAAAAGGACACCTGCTGACAGCAATCCACGCCGCTTTGATTTGATTGCAGGCCGCAGATGATTTTTTAGGAGATCTGTGTATGATGCACTGGTGACAGTGGTCCCTCTAGGTATGTAATGCTACAAAATGACGCCTTTTTCGTCCCAAAAGAGGGTGAGCATAACCTTCCCTGCTGATGGTTCTGTTCAAAACTTCTTTGGTTTTGGTGATAAGGAATGGCGGCATTCTTTGTTCGCTCTCTTCGTTTCCGGTTGGTGAAAGTGAATCCAGGTTTCGTCCCCAGTAACGACTCTTGCAAGGAAGCCATCACCTTCTTGTTCAAAGCGACGAAGAAGTTCTTCACAATTTCAGGAGTCAGCTGCCGTGGCACACATCTTTCAGACACTTTGTAAAGCTGGAACACATCATGCACAATGTGGTGTGCCGACCCATGATTAATCTGTAAACATGCTGCAATGTCATTCAGTGTCACTTGGTGGTTTTCCTTCACTATGGCTTCAACTGTTGCAATGTTCTGTGGAGTCACAACTCGTTGTGCCTGACCTGGACGAGGAGCATCTTCCACTGAAGTCACACCATTTTCGAACTTCCTATTCCTGTCGTAGACTTGCTGCTGTGACAAACATGCATCACCGTACTGAACCTTCATTCGTCGATGAATTTGAATAGGTTTCACACCTTCGCTACGCAAAAACCGAATAGCAGAACGCTGTTCTTTCCTGGTGCAAGTCGCAAGTGGGGCGGCCATCTTTACACTGATACTGCGACGGTATGTGTGCATCTGCACTATGCTGCCACCTACAGGCCATTCTGCACGCTGTTTGTAGCATGCTTACCAACTTACAAGATAACGGCGCGAAATTTCGATTTGTTATTACAAATTTAAGATTTTCGTTTGACTCACCCTCGTAATTGAAAGTCATTGCCCGGTATCGGAGGAAGAATACGACATTGCAGTGCTTGTGTTGCTAAGAAGAACAGTGCAGTGTTCATGCGTACATGCATGTATGTCTGAAAGAACAGGCACTGTGGCGACTACAGCCATTATGAAATACGTGAAATGTATTCGCAGTTGCGAATGTGAACAACCATCAGTTGTACTAGGGGGACGACAACGATAATTTCTCCTGGACTGGGATTGGAATCAGGATTTCCTGCATTACGCAAGCGGTCGCCTTAACCTCTTTGACTATCCGTGCACGACTCACTAAGAGATACAGATTTAGATACGTCGTCATTCCTGCGTCACAACCTGCAGTCGTACACACATTATGTGATTCCAGTTCAGGGGAGGACATTTTAACTGAAAGTCGCTGCATGGTATTGTCGGATAAGTACGGTACTGCAGTGCATGTGTTGTTAAGAAGAAAAGTGCGGTGTTGTTTCGGACATGCATGCATGCAGGAACAGTGCATCGTTCTTCTTAACAAGACAGGCACTGCAGCATCGTACTTACTAATCGTAGTCACTTCTGATGTTCCTTGGTCGGTCTTCGCACCTGTGGTCTGATTCCAATCCAGCGCAATGATGATGCGTAAATCGTTTTGGCCAACAGCAGTTGACATCAAAATGTTTATGAATACCACTCATACATTGCCTGATTGGTGGAACTCATGTATTTCAATAGTTACAAAAGTAATGGCTAGGGCTATCCTAAGCGATTTACATTCAAAATGTAGCCATAATCTCTGGTTTAGACGCGATTCAATTACTCTCGTTTCCCTTTTCAAAACATGGCTTTCAGCTCAGAATCTAAACTTCCAACAAGTTTCTGTAGGCAAAGAGAACTGCTCGGAGCCTATTCAGCCAGAAAGTCGCTCAAGACGAGCAAGGGCTGTAAGTCTGTGCTTTGAAGGCGGCAACAGTCGGGCTGAGCATTTCCATTTGAGCAAGCACCCCTGCCGTCAGCTCCATTCCACCTGCCGTAAGCTGGGGCAATTTCGTAATACGACAGCCGGCGGCCGAATAAACTCCCCTTCTCCGGCTGCAGCAAGCTGTCACGGGACGATCCAGTACGCCAGTTTAAGGCACAATTTATTTGCCTTATCTCCGCCAGTTGGCTCTGCGATCGTCGCTCGGGCGTAAAAGGAAAAAACTTTTCCACCCGCTGGTGCACCACGGGCGTGGTCGCCTGCAGCTCCCATCGCTCAAATTCTGCTCTCGTCGGGGAAATTAACGCCGGAATGTTGGTAATCCCGACGGAAACGGCGGTGGGCAGGTGTCGAGCGGATTGTAGCGAATGGCTGAGATAAAACTTGAGAGCCTCTACTGCAGTAATTGTTGAACGGTGGGAGGAAATTGTGGGATGTGAGGAAAGTGTCCGAACGCCCTATGAAGCTGTGGAGCACGAAAGGTAATTACTAACTGCGTCTTATAATCCACCCATCCTCAGACCATTACAAGACTAATTGACGATAAAGGAGCTGATTTAATTTTAATAAAAAAAGTTTCACTAATACACAGTTTTAAAAACCCGATTATTCACGCTTTTCTCGGTAGTATTAACCCAGTACTCAACAGCAAAGCAGTTTCTAGTAATTTTGAGAAATAAAAGTTTTAAATATCGTCTTATGTAAAAATTATAAATATTACAACAAACTCCTAAACATTTCTTATCAAGTGGAAAAATTTTAAGAGCGAAGATTGATTCTTGTTATATTTTGATACTTTTCCTGGAAAAAAATATAAGAATTATTACGTAACTGTAATTAAAGTGTATCTGCAGTCATCATTTACGGTCAATATTACGATATAAGTACCTAAAAGGGAAAAATTAACCAACATTGTCATTTATAAATAAAATCTGACTCATTTTAGTCGATGTGATTCTGTTTCACTTCTCAGTGCATATTTGTCCTGCTTTTGAAAATATTCATTCACAGGGCACTGAAGTTGTTGCTGTGATACATAACACTTTTAGAACCAATTGATACATCGTTGGCTACAGAAATTTTCTTCATTTCCTCTAGTTTAAGGGATCGCTGTTTATAGGCAAATATCCCTTCGCTGAATATTTGTCCAAGTCGACATTTGCCACACTTTCTGGGCCGTGACTTGCTTGTAGCTGACCAATAGTTTCATCGAACTCTTCCATGATTGAAGAAGTATCATGTACTACGGTGGCACCTGGCTGAGAAATTAGCTGTGTTATTTCTTGTTGAACAACCAAAGCTTTCACTTCTGCAATAGCCTTATATAGCAATCCTGAAATGTTTGTCTGCTGAAAATGCTTGCCATTTGAAAAGAGGGTCAAGTAACGTTGCCTAACCAATCTGTTCGTTCCTGGAGATAACCCCAAACCACTCTGATAACACTCCAAGGAAACTATAAACCAAAGACTCTATTTGTTGAGGACATTCTTTAGTTTAGCCTTTAAAAGATTTCAGTTACCGTTCCATTAACCTTGGAAAATTTTCATTTTTGAATGCGAGATTGTTTTCTCTGTGGACACTCCTTCGGTTACCTCATCGAAAAGTTTGAAAAATCTGTAAAACCTGTTGTATTATCTCTGTCTGTATCTTTTAAGTTAAAGGTAATCGATTTTCCACCTAAAATAGCGAGACAAGAAATTTTGGATCTTGATTTAAAACACATCTTTGCAACATTTCGTGAGTAGAGTTCCATTCGGTTTGGACATCTTCTTTCAGTTGGTCACTTTTCAAATTTTCTTGCATTTCAGCAAGCCTGCTTAAAGCAAAGGGTTTCTCCTTAAAAACCATAATTCTTTCGACCTCATCAATGGTTTTCTGTATGGACTTCCAAATTTCGAGTTGCACAGTGAGGCTGAAAGAATGTGCAAAGCATGGGATATGTGGAAGTTTGAGAAGCGTGGCAGTTAATTTCATATTTGACGAGTTGTCTGTTCTTATGGAGGTGATTTTAAAATCGATATTGTATTTGGCAATAACAGACTTTACCTAGTTTGAGATTTTTCCTATAGTGCGTCTGTCTTCGAATTGTGAGAACTGTTAAAGGTGTGAGTTAAGCTCACTATTCTCATCTAAGAAATGTGCAGTGAGAGCATAGAAACTAATGTTATTTATAATCGTCCACGCATCAGACGTAAGGGGACTGTCTTTCCCGTGGCCAAATCATTTTTAATGCTATCGAGTAACTCATGATACAACCTACAAATTAGAGAGTTTGACTACGTTTTCGCCTTGGTAAATCAAAATTTTGGGTAAGGATATCAACTATAGAGAAATGACGGTATTCTCTACAAATAATTTTTAAAAGCTGTGCATCCAATGCCATACTTTAATATGAGCTGCTTCATAATATTAAAACATTAACTTATTGGTAATGAAGAGCAGTTGGGGATGAAGGCATCACAAAACGAAATAAATGAGGACTTGGTCCAGAGTCTGACAACAGTGATGGGCAGGATACAGCTTGCGGCTCAGTTTGCCTGTCTAAGAGGTGGAAGCAGACATCAGTGAATATGGTTCACAAGAAATGACCTCTCGAATCTCTGCATCAATTGATGGCGATCTTAATCGGCTTCCTGACCCACAATCTTCCAGAGTTCTGTAGGATACTTCGATTTTAGACGTCCCTTCAGGTTTGATGTTTAGCCAGAAGTCATGGAAATTATCTGTTTCAGACTAGTGGCATTTTAGTTTTTCTCCCACCTTAGTATAATGTACACTGCTCGTAGTTCTATACAAAAAGGTCTGAAACAGTCATAATGATTAAAGTATCTAAAAGCTTATTGAGCTTCTGAAATTTGAGGTTTTCTTTTCAAATGAAGCCCAGAAACATGAGGCTGGAAGTGTTTTCTACGAAAATATATCATTGTTGAGAACGAATACATCGTTAGATTCGGTAGCCGTGCGGTCAGCGCAAAGGATTGCCAAGTGAAAGGATCCAGGTTCGATTCTTGGCCGTATCACAATTTTCTCTTTTTCTCACGAGGTGTTGTATTGTGCTTACTTTTGTATATCATTATTGGCATTGCTATTTAGATAGCTGAAAGGGTATGAACCAAGAGCCAATAAATTGAGGAAAAAAACTGAGTATTGTTTATTTTCTGTTGTTTTCATGGATGAGAACAGATTCACGTATAAACAAGGCATGCTAATCCACATGTTCACGTGGTCTCTAACACTTTTTGTTGTAACTTGGGAAATGTTTTCTTAACAATGTGCCGTGGGGCGCCGTTGAAGCTGTATACTGGAGAATTTTCATTCACCTCACTACAGCCACTAGAGATGCATTTCGAAATCAGGTGAGCTACCATTCATTTTTTTCTGAATCATCCATCACCCACTCCTGAGAAGGATCTAGCTCCTTGAATCAATCCAGGAGCGGAATGCCCATTTCTAGCAAGAGCATTAAATGGAACGACTCATCTCGTTTTATCCACTTTGGAGATTTACGAGGGATTCAGCACAAATGTGGCTGAAACTGAGTCTAGTGAACCAAAATGTTCACAGGAAAACCTCTCTCTGCATCACCTCAGGGCGTTAAGAGCCACGTGCAACGCTCGATGCCTCTTGAGAGAAGAGAGCCTCAATTATCCATTCTAAAGTGACTATATTGTCGTGAACTTGCCTCACTGTAGCTCAGCCTTGTCTCGCACCCACACTGGTGTCGCCTAATGGGAACGCTCGGTACATTCAGTATTTGCTTGTTCGAACCAATCAGAATTTTCCTAGTAAACTTCTGCGTCGCAATAGCGTCGTTTTCTCTCTCCTTGTCTTCGTTTTGTTCAATCGACGACCGAGTTTTTGTTATTGTGTTTAAGTTTCACCAGGGCAGGTGTCTTTACATGTTAAGCCCACGTGCTATTCACGACAGGATCACGTGATCCGAGTGTTTACTAAAAATGCGATGCAGAGAGTTTTTTCACCTGTCTTAGAAATGCATGGGGGTCGGTTTGTTATGCCTCGCTAATGTTTCCTACAGTGGATTTCCATATCGCGCTTCTGCATCCTAACCTGAGGGACTGTTCCCTTTCACTTCAGTTTCACTTAGCCTTAAAATGTACGTAATTATCTGCATACAAATTAGGAAGGGACTATTAATACCGTGTACACGAGAGCCATGTATGTTATGTGCCCATTGCTCATTGCACTACTCATTATGCAAATTAAGCTAATTGCATCAAAAATATAGCATGTGCCATATCAGTCGAATAGGTATGTCACGGAGAATCACGTAGAGGTGGTAAAATAGCCTGTCACCTTTCGTGTTTCAAGATACAAGATGGTGCACGGCCGATGAAGTAGGGCTTAACTGACCACACATTGCACATTGCATAACTGGTTTTAAAAATACATATATAGAATTTTACTTGACTATAAATTCTGTAACTGAAGAATTAACAATATATTCTAAATAGCATTAATGTATTACATAACACTTAAATACGTAGAACGCGAAGTATTTATAGAAGCTTCATAAGACACAACGTCACACCTGACAACTACAAAAACAATGGAAAATGCCGAATACTGCTTATGGCACTCTCTAGGGCGCAATCCTTCATACGTTTCCCACAGAATAAGCCCAGTCTTAGGGAATGCAATGCATCACTAACTCAAGACCTTTTTCCAACGAGATTGAAGTGTTGCATTGTTAAATCCCTCTTTATGAAATGGGATAAGAGAGATGCCAAAAAATAACCTGTTTCACTGCTGACATCATTCTCCAAAAGTTTTGAGAAGATGATATATTGTAGAATAGTACCTCTCCTTAGCAACAATAATATCCTCAGAAAATCATTGTCTGGGCTTCAGAACGGTTGCTCTACTGAGAATGCCATTTACATGTTCATACACCAGATTTTACAAGCATTAAATAATAAAATAGCACCGGGTGGTATTATCTGCTACTACGTGAATCACAGTATTCTCCTAAGAAAATTGAAGTTTTATAAGAGTTGTAGTATAGCCAACCAATTGATAATGTCATATCTAACCAAAAGAATGCAGAAAGTTGTACTTAACTAATTCAGTCGGTATAATCCAGGGACATTATTCTGACTGGGGAGAAATCAATTGTGGGATTCCGCAAGGCTCAGTCTTAGGTCCACTATTGTTCCTCATACATGTAAACGATCTTCTATCTAATATACAACAGGCAAAATTAGTTCTTTTTGCGTATGACAATAGTATCACATTCAGTCCAAGCATACATAAAGCAACAGAAGAAATTGTGAACAAAGTTCTTAAAAGTATCATTGATTGGTTGTCTGCGAATGGACTCACCCTCAATTTTAAAAGGACACAATATATTCAGTTCTGCACATCTACAGATACTACACCAATAATAAGAGTAACACATGGTGAGGAAATAATAAATAGGGTGGAAACTTCAAAATTCTTAGGTGTCTATATTGATGAGAATTTAAATCGGAGAAAGCACGTTTTGGAACTCCTAACACAACGTAGTTCCGTCACATTTGCACTTTGTCATTGCAAACCTTGAGAAGAGATAAGTCAGTAAGTTGAGGTATTTTGCATATTTTCATTCAGTAATGTCATGGAATAATGTTCTGTGGTAAATCATCTTTAAGAAAGAAAAGTCTTAATTGCGCAAAAACGTGCTGTAAGAATGATATATGGTGCTCACCCACGATTATCTTGTAGACATCTCTTTAAGGACTTTCTGTGGCGTGAATGTAAACTGACTCGTTCTGCATCATTACGATCTATCGTGCAGAATGATCCATTGAACATATAACTAACTAACTAATTAACCAAATAAGTAGTTCTAAAATTGGTCACCAGACTGAAGCGACGACCAGGAAACATCATGTGTTCCTACGTACTCTATCCTCATAGTACAGCACGCTCTCCACAAGTTTCGCACGATAACAATACGCGACAAGAAGCGGAATGAAAAATAATAATTGATAACTAAAAAAACCACTAATTGTGGGTCTCTTCTTAAAATTAATCACCGTCTCACAAAAATTATTGCAACGAAAATTTACATTGAAGTTTCCATGAAACGAGCGACGCACTCAACAAGGGTTCGCTGGCATGAGGCACGTAAACCAGGTCACAAATTATTAGCATGGTGCAGAAATAAACAATTCAGATGTAGAAGACACATCGAGACACACTTCAACATAAAGACTGTGGGATTCAGTGCTCAAGAACAAGTATTTCACATCGCTGACTGTTTCTACTAACATTTCCTTTTGCAACCAGATGAAATTATACAAAAATAAAACCATTGCGTACGTAAAAAGTAAAACTGACATTTAAAAGCTCATAACATTAACAGAGGTTTCTTATGCTACAGTATAAACTCTGAAGTCTGTTGCAGTTAATTAATTGTAAACCAAGTGCAATAACAGCTTCATATCTCGGAACTGCAATAGTGATATAACATCTTTTTCACTGGCTGGTGAGCACTGTTTCTCCTCATTTTCAGTACGTTTTGTTGCTTCTAATTTCTTTTGACGGGAAGCCTTTATGTATTTTCCTTATTACGTGTTGATTTTCCCGGACATAAAATTTGGTAGACCGCTGTTTGAACACTGGCAAGTAACTGAAACTGCAACACGAAACTACTACAATCATGGTGTTGTGCAGATACAGACACCGGCTATTGCCACCGTGGACAGAGAGCGGCTAGTAGCACTGTGAGGACGGCACGAGAAGATATTTTCTCTGCAGGGAAGTTTTGTTAAGGATTTATATGTGCCGCCGAACTGGAATGAAAATGGTAATGGATCCTTCAGTGTCAATAATATCATGAGACCAAACCATGCAAAATATAAATTGCTAGTTGAATTTGTTCGTTTCTCATAGCCCTGTCATAATAGACTGGGGTCACTAAATTCCAAAAAAATACTTTTATAATTGCCAAAAATACCATCCTCGATCTACTGAATCCTCACCTGATCTGTGTTCGGATAATCGGGGTTCTCTTGTGCAGGTCACATACAGCCTATAAGACGGTCTACGCTTGCAGATGTTGAAGTCAATTTTCCGCTGATGCTCTGGTCGAGCAGTACAATTAGGCGAGTCTCGTTAAGTGGCACGGACAACAATTAGCTGATTGCGTCACGCTTGGTAACCCGTCACACTAAATGATTGAGCACTGTAGACTTCCGACGCTAATGATTTCGCTGTAGGCGGACACCACTCTCTAATCAAAACAATTCGTGGAGAGCCTGTCCGATATTCCAATAACGCTAATCTCTCATTTCTCCCGATTCTGAGATTATATTCGCTCATTAAAATTTATAGCGAACTCCATTCATCCATCGGTGGGACTGCTGAAAGAGACAACACAATTGCCGCTAGTAAGAACGCTAAGCTCTTATTATCAAGATGTATTAATTCTTCTGTTAACTCGCCAATTCTGGTATCTTCAGCAATAACAAGAGCGGTAAATTACTATGTAAACAGCTTTCAGTTCATTCAATTTCTCACATTATTTGAACTCAACGGCGAGATGGATTAGTCTCAGGACCATCTGAAGGCAGAGAAGACATTGATGAGTTTTATCTCTTCACTGTATATACAGTATGCATTGACAAGCTTCAGCATCCAGTCCAGCTTATTTACGCATGTGTCCGCTTAACCTGTTGGGACGCATGCGTACCTAATATGGTCTAACAGGTACTCATAAATACGGGATTTTCCAGTGTTCGTGCCTGAAGTTCTGTTGTTGATAAAAAGGTAAGGTCAAGTGCTTTGTATAGCCCTTAGTTAGGGACCATTTGTACACTAAACAGAAGGACAGTCTTAGCGTACTATCCTACAGTACAAGGTCAAAGTACACTATGTGAGCAAAGGTAAACGGACACCTGGCTGAAAATGACTTACAAGTTCGTGGCGCCCTCCATCGGTAATAGTGGAATTCAATATGGTGTTCGCCCACCCTCAGCCTTGACGACAGATTCCACTCTCGCAGGCATACGTTCAGTCAGGTGCTGGAAGATTTCTTGGGGAATGGCAGACCATTCTTCACGGAGTGCTGCACTGAGGAGAGGTATCGTTGTCGGTCGATGAATCCTGGCACGAAGTCGGCGTTCCAAAACATCCCAGAGGTGTTCTATAGGATTCAGGTCGGACTCTGTGCAGGCCACTCCATTACAGGGATGTTATTGTCGTGTAACCACTCCACCACAGGCCGTGCATTATGAACAGGTGCTCGAATGTGTTGAAAGATTCAATCGCCATCCCCGCATTGCTCTTTAACAGTGAAAAGCAAGAAGTTGCTTAAGACAACCATATAGGCCTGTAATGTGATAGTGCCACGCAAAACAACAAGGGATGCAAGCTCCCTCCATGAAAAACACGACCACACCGTAACACCACTGCCTCCGAATTTTACTGTTGGCACTAAACACTCAGGCAGATGACGTTCATCGGACATTCGCCATACGCACACCCTGCCATCGGATCGCCACATTGTGTTCAGTGATTCGTCACTCCACACAACGTTTTTACACTGTTCAATCGTCCAATGTTTAGGCTTCTGACACCAAGCGACGCGGTATTTGGCACTTCCCGACTGGATCGGGGATTTTCTCCTCTCAGGGACTGGCTGTTGAGTTGTCTTCATCATCATTTCATCCCCATCCGGCGCGCAGGTCGCCCAATGTGGCGTCGAATGTAATAAGACCTTCCCTAAATGATGTCAAACGCTCATTTCCATTTCCATTTGACATTTACCGACGTGATGTGTAGCTTGTGAGCAGCCGCTCGACCATGAAATCCAAGTTTTCTCACGTCCCGCCTAACTGTCATAGTACCTGCAGTGGATCCTGATGGAGTTTGGAATTCCTGTGTAATGGTCTGGATAGATGTCTGCATATTACACAATACGACCCTCTTCAATTGTCGGTGGTCTCTGTCAGTCACCTGGCCAGGTCTTCCTGTACGCTTTTGTGCTGTACGTGTCCCTTCACGTTTACACTTCACTATCACATCGGAAACAGTGGACCTAGGGATGGTTAGGAGTGTGGAAATCTTGCGTACAGACGTATGATACAGGTGACACCCAATCACCTGATCATGTTCGAAGTCTGTGAGTTCCGAGGAGCGACCCGTTCTGCTCTCTCACGATGTCTAATGACTACTGAGGTCGCTCATATGGAGTTCCCGGCAGTAGGTGGCAGCACAATGCACCTAATATGAGAAACGTCTGTTTTTTGGAGTGTCCGGATACTTTTGATCACGTAGTGTATGAGTCTCATATGGAGTTCCCGGCAGTAGGTGGCAGCACAATGCACCTAATACGAAAAACGTCTGTTTTTGGGGTGTCAGGATACTTTTGATCACGTAGTGTATGAGTATTACATACACTCCTGGAAATGGAAAAAAGAACACATTGACACCGGTGTGTCAGACCCACCATACTTGCTCCGGACACTGCGAGAGGGCTGTACAAGCAATGATCACACGCACGGCACAGCGGACACACCAGGAACCGCGGTGTTGGCCGTCGAATGGCGCTAGCTGCGCAGCATTTGTGCACCGCCGCCGTCAGTGTCAGCCAGTTTGCCGTGGCATACGGAGCTCCATCGCAGTCTTTAACACTGGTAGCATGCCGCGACAGCGTGGACGTGAACCGTATGTGCAGTTGACGGACTTTGAGCGAGGGCGTATAGTGGGCATGCGGGAGGCCGGGTGGACGTACCGCCGAATTGCTCAACACGTGGGGCGTGAGGTCTCCACAGTACATCGATGTTGTCGCCAGTGGTCGGCGGAAGGTGCACGTGCCCGTCGACCTGGGACCGGACCGCAGCGACGCACGGATGCACGCCAAGACCGTAGGATCCTACGCAGTGCCGTAGGGGACCGCACCGCCACTTCCCAGCAAATTAGGGACACTGTTGCTCCTGGGGTATCGGCGAGCACCATTCGCAACCGTCTCCATGAAGCTGGGCTACGGTCCCGCACACCGTTAGGCCGTCTTCCGCTCACGCCCCAACATCGTGCAGCCCGCCTCCAGTGGTGTCGCGACAGGCGTGAATGGAGGGACGAATGGAGACGTGTCGTCTTCAGCGATGAGAGTCGCTTCTGCCTTGGTGCCAATGATGGTCGTATGCGTGTTTGGCGCCGTGCAGGTGAGCGCCACGATCAGGACTGCATACGACCGAGGCACACAGGGCCAACACCCGGCATCATGGTGTGGGGAGCGATCTCCTACACTGGCCGTACACCACTGGTGATCGTCGAGGGGACACTGAATAGTGCACGGTACATCCAAACCGTCATCGAACCCATCGTTCTACCATTCCTAGACCGGCAAGGGAACTTGCTGTTCCAACAAGACAATGAACGTCCGCATGTATCCCGTGCCACCCAACGTGCTCTAGAAGGTGTAAGTCAACTACCCTGGCCAGCAAGATCTCCGGATCTGTCCCCCATTGAGCATGTTTGGGACTGGATGAAGCGTCGTCTCACGCGGTCTGCACGTCCAGCACGAACGCTGGTCCAACTGAGGCGCCAGGTGGAAATGGCATGGCAAGCCGTTCCACAGGACTACATCCAGCATCTCTACGATCGTCTCCATGGGAGAATAGCAGCCTGCATTGCTGCGAAAGGTGGATATACACTGTACTAGTGCCGACATTGTGCATGCTCTGTTGCCTGTGTCTATGTGCCTGTGGTTCTGTCAGTGTGATCATGTGATGTATCTGACCCCAGGAATGTGTCAATAAAGTTTCCCCTTCCTGGGACAATGAATTCACGGTGTTCTTATTTCAATTTCCAGGAGTGTATTTTCTCCTGATTAGGCAAATAGAATAAATCGGTTGGTTATTTCTGCATATGAGGGGGTCTGTGGTACGCTGATGGGACTTATGGAGGCACCAATCGTTCATGGGAGGTTCCTCGGAAAACCCAAAAAATAGGGTTTTTTACTATAGTTTCGCTATCACAAGCGGACGAAACCTCAGCCGAATATTCCAAGACGACTATGCACAGAAAATGACAGACGTTTTTACGATGTATTTCTCAGATCCCGTTCTCGAACTACCTTCAGAATTTTCTTGGTATCTTTACCCCTTTATCACATACAGAGCGTCAAAGTTATACTACAAGTACACATAACACATGCACGTCAAAATTAAATACATTGAATGATGACGAATATACCCGTGATAAACCCCAAGATTTAATTAAACTGACTGGTATACCCGTTATTGAATGAATGAACGATGCATTTGGGTAAATTCATGGGCAGTTTCTTAGAAAATCCCCCCCTCCTCCCCCCCCCCACCAAAAAAAACGCTTTTCACCATTTTTCGCAGTCAGCAGCAGACCAAACCCTAGTCGCGGATTCCAAGAAAGCTAAGTACAGCAAATAGCTGTAACTTTTGTGGTTATTCCTAAGATTTCGGTCTCCAATGTCTTTGAAAATTTTCTAGATATATTTACCCGCTTCGGAAATATAGAGGCTGAAAGTTACAGTACTTGTGCACGTAAAACGCTGTGTGAGGAGAAAAAGTAGTTCATAAAGTGACATTGCACGTAGATCTATGACGTAAAGTGTCTGCGTTACCATCAGAAGGGTTTGGGAACTCCCCGTTGTAATACTGAAGCTCATTCAAAGTTTTGGTGCACATAAAATCCGTCTGAGGTGTAAAATTAGTTCTGCGTTATTGGTTTCAAGAAACTTTCTCCTCATGTAACGTTTACTTTAGATAACGTGTTCAGTTGCTGAGCAAAACTGACTATTGGCTGGCCCTGTGTTGCGCATGTGAACAGTATCGTGAAATAAAACTTTAAATTTCATGAAATTTGAAATAAATCAAAACTAAACTTCGTCCGAACAGGCCTTGGAAGGCCCAACAGTAGCGACCGCCGCCATGTCATCCAAGCCCACAGGCGTAACTGGATGCGGATGTGGATAGAGTGACCAGACGTCCGGATTAATCCGGACGTGTCCTCCTTTTTAGCTCTTTGTTCGGAGTCCGGGCCGATTTTTACAGTGTCCGGCTTTTTCGCAAAGTTGAGCGTAATCCAGTTAAATTTACAATTCGTCCCGTTCTATTGCTCTTTTTTTTAAATACTTTAACTATTGGCACAGCCTTCATGATAAACATGGACGAATGCGGTGTTAGTAGGTGGCACCAGGATCGTCGATGTTATCGTTGATCGACCTATAAGTGAATGCAACTAACGATTATTTAAAATTTTCGTTTCGTATCTTCACTTTGTATTGGCTTGGCTTCCTGTAGTGCACGTGTGATCTGTGAGTGTAATTTTTAACCTAGTGAGTTACGTAAAATATTTGGCTATGCCTAAACGAAAGCGTACATTTTCTGATGTCCTTTCCTGCAAATATCCGGCTTTCAAGAAAGGGAGAAATGAATTTGAAGTGGAATGAAAGATATGTGGAGCTGGAACGTACGTCTCAGTGGTCAATAAAGGATGGTTTTATTTCATTGTTTCATAGTTATTCAGTTTATTTGTATTCGGAAGGGTAAAGTGCAGTTTACATGTCGTCAGCTGCTGCTTGAGTTGTAGATGTTGGTAGCGGTGCGTCGAATGGAGGGAGGTAAATGGTCTTACGTTTTTCGCTTTGTAAACAATTCCGTGTTGTTGACATAACAAAACAATTGACGGCACACTGTCACCACAATCAATGTTTTTAATTTTTTTATATTGCTCAGTTAACCACCATCTGACCATCAGTAACAATTGACAACTAGTTTTAATACCCGGCAGAAACACGCAATCTTATTGGCTGCCTGAACGCTATAAAACGAAATGCATGTTGCTTTGTCACTGAAATGTTAAATTTCTTGCACAGGTGGCCAAGATCTTGGGCATCACATTAATGTGTCCCCTTTTTTCTTCCTTTGTCCTCCTTTTTGAAGCTGTTTGTCCTCCTTTTTAAACAATTGCATCTGGTCACCCTAGATATGGAGGGACATGTGGTCCGCACGTCGCACTCCCGGCCGTATGTCAGTTTACGAGACCGGAGCCGCTAGTTCTCAATCAAGTGAAAAATTACCTTTTTCGGATGTTCTAGTACACAAAAAATAAAATAGTATCTTGGGACATAGCGTATAATACAAACCCTCACATACGGACCGCTATCTTCATTCTACGAGCTGTAATCCACCACATCAGCGCATGGGAGTTCTACGTACATTGGTCAAGAGAGCTTATGCCATTTCTGTAAAAATTGACACAAAAACTGGGTCCTCTTAAGGCTGTCTTCAAGCTCAATCATCAAATTAATCGTGTTTTTCAGCTTGGACCATCAAGAGAACCAGCGCCGGGTACTAGTAAATCAGTTGCTTTTCCACCATTTGGTGGAAGTATTTCTTCAAAAATTTTTAGAATTCTCAGGAAATATGATATTAAAAGTGTTCTTTTGCCTTTGGCCAAGACCAGAACCCTGTTTGAATGTGTTAAAGATGTTTTAGGGTTGAGAAAGCCTCGAGTTTATAAAATTCCCTGTCATCGTGGAAAGACCTATATTGGGCAGACTATTCGCACTGTTCATGACCGATGTGTGGAACATAAGCATCACATACGTTTGTTCCAGCCTGAAAAATCTGGCGTCGTCGAATACAGTCTGAATAGAGGGGATAACATTGTAAGTAGGCTGTTTAGGTTTTTATGTTGATAACGCCATGTAGCGCACTGTATGAAAATCACTGACTGTGCTGTGTGCAGTCTGTGGCTGGTTGGCATTGTTGGAATATTCTCTATTGTAGTGTTGGGCAGTTGGATGTGAACAACGGATAGCGTTGTGCAGTTGGAGGTGAGCCGCCAGCAGTGGTGATTATGGGGAGAGTTTTGAGAGTGGACGATCTGGACGTGTGTCCGTCAAAAAAAAAGAAGGAAATTGGTAAGACTGGATGTCATGAACTGATATATATATAGTGACTTTTGAACACTATTAAGGTAAATACATTGTTTGTTCTCCATCAAAATCTTTCATTTGCTAACTATACCTATCAGTAGTTAGTGCCTTCAGTAGTTAGAATCTTTTATTTAGCTGGCAGTATTGGCAGACACTGTATTGCAGTAGTTGGAGTAACGAAGATTTTTGTGAGGTCAGTGATTCATGAAAGGTATTGGTTATTGTTAGTCAGGGCCATTCTTTTGTAGGGATTATTGACAGTCAGATTGCGTTGCACTAAAAAAAAAAATTGTTTGTCAGTTTACTGTTGATCAGAATAAGTAAAGAGAGAAATGTTTGAATACGTTCAGGTTTGCTCAGATGTTTGAAAATCAAATAACGTAAGAGGTTTACCAGCACAGTAATTCAATTTTTCTAAGGGGATATTTCAACATGTCGTTTAAAGAGACGCAATTCATTGCTCCGGCTTCTCGTTACTGGGATTATGTACTCAAGGAATCCATCGAAATGACATTATTAAGGTTTTCCTTTAAGCAAGATACATCGTAATTTGCGATTTATCACAGTTTCTACCGCCGGCGGCGCTGCAATTCTTCGCTTCGCAGGAGGCAGCTGTTCCACTTCTCGCGCAGGCGCAGTGGCCTGGACCCGGGGTGAGGCACAGTTTCTCGCGCCGCGTGTCGCGCGTGCCTCGCTAGCACCGTGGGAAATTTGAGGCGGGGAGCGGAAGAGTAGCCCGGCCATATGCTCACATCGGAACGGCGGATATGAGCGTGGTAGTACTGCCCATACGATAAATTTTGCCTTACTGTGTACTAAATTTTATTGCCTTTGGGTAGTGTTTCGTTTTTCGCCATTTAAACGCTCCTACTTTTCTGTTATTTATATCTGTGTAGTTTTGTTTTGTTTTGCTTTTCTTCTGTCAAGAAAAATGCAGAATTCAGTAACTGATGAGCCATTGGCCGCTGGAATTGAATCATATGCCTCCGCGATGTTTTCAGATAGCAAGAAGGGACAGAGGGTAGTGAATAAGGAAGCAAGGAATATTATAAAATCATGTGATTAAGAATCAAGGCAGGAAAGTAAAACAAGGTTATCTTCTCGCTGCCTAGTATGTTGGCGTATCTGTACGATGTGTTACAAAAATTTAGAAAGGGATATTCTCCACAGTTGTGATCCCTTTGTGCTCCTGGAAAAAAACGTCCAAGAAGTATAGAAGTCTCACTGTGATTACTCTGATACGGATGTAATAATGTAATACGACACACTGTATTATATGCATGTGAACATCACATTTCCACTGCAAGCTATAAACAGTCGAAAAGCAGTCGCAAATAATAATGTTTTAATTGGTTCGCCGTGATGAGAAAAAGCATTTCAATTGTTGCATGCATATTATCAGCATTAATAAACTAATTACACAGATTACACAAATGAAGTAAATGATCGGTATTATTATGAAAGTAGGAATATCCCAAAAGAGTGTTGTGATTAGATATATTTAATTTGTTGAAATGTACAGATGACGAAGGAAGATCTACTTTCATGACAATATTTTTCGAACTCCAACTCACAAGCTTCTGCATTCCTGTCGCGCGCATTATCCTCCGCTGCTGACAATACACTGACCAATGCGTTGTGAGACAGATCAGTTGTATTTTTTTCTAAATAACCATTTTATTCGCGATCACACATTGTCAGTTTGTCAAACCGTAGGTGAGTAACCAGTATCTGGCATGTGCGTATCATTCCGAATGACGGAACGCTCGTCATTATTTTAATACTGCTCAGATCAAGAGAAGGAATAAAATCCTTTGGCAAGTTTCCATTCCAGTCGCTCAGTGTTAAAAATACGATGGGTTACAGGGATTCCACCAGAATTGGCAATCTATTTTTGTGTGAGTTGTTAACCTTTTCTCATTCGAAGAAGCATCACCGTTTGTGAGTAACGGCCACATTTCTCTTGGTGACTGGTTTAATTGTACTTCCTTTGTCACAGTGTAATTTGGCAAACTCATCTCACAGCAGCTATTGAGACAGAATTCCGAAACGGAGTGCCTCATTAAACAAGTAATTGGCCATCACAGAGCTCCAAAGCTTACGAAAAATCTCATAGTGTCGGTTTGCAGTAAGATAAAAGAAGAAATTTCATATTTATTTTCATACTAGGAAGCTCTTGTTTCACTAGCTGTCGATAACTCCTAAGAAATTACAGTCACTGGAGTGAAATAAATAAAAAGGGAAGTGTTAGTACTGATATGTTTAAGAACTGGCAAAACACTCTCCTCCTTGTGTGCTATCATTCGCCAAACTTTCGTTTGATGTCTAGAGTGGCTTAGGAGATATGAGAGATGTTGCGAGTATTTCATTCCCGCGGGCGTGAAATCGGAAGTTAGCGCGCTACATGGGATCCATTTTCTCGAGATGGGAGGCAGATAGAGACCACCCCCCAAGTCTAAACAAAAATTCAACATGTTAGCTAAATTTCATACGTAGCAACATATGGTGTAATACGCACCAAACGCAAAATCATAGCGACCCCTAATTTTCGTTGCAAACTTTTTGAGTTTTGCGTGGTGTCTTATTAAAATGTGTACATCACGATAAGAATGGTCATTAGCGAGATCATGGGCACTTCACCACGAAGCTGATATATTACGCTACAAGTAAGGCAAAAATCAGATATTTTCAGTGAATAGTTTCTGTAAAATCGTTTGAGGAAGATAGGAGGTTGCGCTCGCTTCAGTTCTGTCAGCGCAGAGCGTCGCCATTCAGCGCTTGCGAAGTATGGTGTACGAGTCGCAATATGCGCTGGACGCGCGCGACTCTTGCGGCACGTGCGTGTTGCGCTGTAGTGTGGTGTCACGTCACACGTGTTATACGCGTCTCAATTTGCGCCTAGCCTAACGGAGCCGCCGTTTCTGGTGTTTATTCACTTCCGGCGTGATTGTGTATTCAGCGATCGCACGTAAAGATGGCGGCCTGGAGGATTTTCGAAATGACGGCTAGTGAAGATGACCATATTTGGCACGATACCCGTGAAGAGTACAAATAAAAAAGACGCCGGAAAAATCTACGGAATCAAAGGAGTAGCTCCTCAGTTTGCCTCACAAGGGCTGAGTGCACCTCGCTTAACAACAGCGCTCGGCAGACCGGATGGTCACCCATCCGGTCCGGTGCTAGTCCAGCCCGACAGCAACTAACTTCGGTGATCTGCCGGGAACTGGTGTTACCACTGCAGCAAGGCCGTTGGCGAAATAAATAAAACGAATCTAATTAAATGCCAAAAGAAATTAATTGTGTACTCAATGAAAACTACACTCCTGGAAATGGAAAAAAGAACACATTGACACCGGTGTGTCAGACCCACCATACTTGCTCCGGACACTGCGAGAGGGCTGTACAAGCAATGATCACACGCACGGCACAGCGGACACACCAGGAACAGCGGTGTTGGCCGTCGAATGGCGCTAGCTGCGCAGCATTTGTGCACCGCCGCCGTCAGTGTCAGCCAGTTTGCCGTGGCATACGGAGCTCCATCGCAGTCTTTAACACTGGTAGCATGCCGCGACAGCGTGGACGTGAACCGTATGTGCAGTTGACGGACTTTGAGCGAGGGCGTATAGTGGGCATGCGGGAGGCCGGGTGGACGTACCGCCGAATTGCTCAACACGTGGGGCGTGAGATCTCCACAGTACATCGATGTTGTCGCCAGTGGTCGGCGGAAGGTGCACGTGCCCGTCGACCTGGGACCGGACCGCAGCGACGCACGGATGCACGCCAAGACCGTAGGATCCTACGCAGTGCCGTAGCGGACCGCACCGCCACTTCCCAGCAAATTAGGGACACTGTTGCTCCTGGGGTATCGGCGAGGACCATTCGCAACCGTCTCCATGAAGCTGGGCTACGGTCCCGCACACCGTTAGGCCGTCTTCCGCTCACGCCCCATCGTGCAGCCCGCCTCCAGTGGTGTCGCGACAGGCGTGAATGGAGAACGAATGGAGACGTGTCGTCTTCAGCGATGAGAGTCGCTTCTGCCTTGGTGCCAATGATGGTCGTATGCGTGTTTGGCGCCTTGCAGGTGAGCGCCACAATCAGGACTGCATACGACCGAGGCACACAGGGCCAACACCCGGCATCATGGTGTGGGGAGCGATCTCCTACACTGGCCGTACACCACTGGTGATCGTCGAAGGGACACTGAATAGTGCACGGTACATCCAAACCGTCATCGAACCCATCGTTCTACCATTCCTAGACCGGCAAGGGAACTTGCTGTTCCAACAGGACAATGCACGTCCGAATGTATCCCGTGCCACCCAACGTGCTCTAGAAGGTGTAAGTCAACTACCCTGGCCAGCAAGATCTCCGGATCTGTCCCCCATTGAGCATGTTTGGGACTGGATGAAGCGTCGTCTCACGCGATCTGCACGTCCAGCACGAACGCTGGTCCAGCTGAGGCGCCAGGTGGAAATGGCATGGCAAGCCGTTCCACAGGACTACATCCAGCATCTCTACGATCGTCTCCATGGGAGAATAGCAGCCTGCATTGCTGCGAAAGGTGGATATACACTGTACTAGTGCCGACATTGTGCATGCTCTGTTGCCTGTGTCTATGTGCCTGTGGTTCTGTCAGTGTGATCATGTGATGTATCTGACCCCAGGAATGTGTCAATAAAGTTTCCCCTTCCTGGGACAATGAATTCACGGTGTTCTTATTTCAATTTCCAGGAGTGTATATAACTAAAACTTAGAACCGAAGCACTTTATGAACGATGCGTGAAATGGAGTTCAATGTCAGACTAAGAATATCCACAAAAATAAACTAAGGTTCTCCTCAGAAGAAAATGTGATTTAACTCTTGTTCAGTATGCTGTTTTTGTGCCTCGAGTACTGATGTTCTTGAAAGCAAATACAAATCAGTAGGTACGGCAGCTAAAGATAAATATTCTACAGTAATTTATTTATTTTGTCAGAAACAGTCTGTTCTTTTGTGTGACATAATGTGCAATGCACGCACGATAGAATTCAATACTTCACTGTGAATCATAGAAGTGAATTTTACTTTAAAGAAAACTGTTTTTGAGAAATGAAACTCTGATTATTGAGAAAAAGACAGCACAACGTAAAATTACAAAATTCTCTATTTTAAAAATTACAAACATATCTTTAAAATTTCTGCAAAATCATCTCCACCATTACAAAGAACAATAAAGAATTATAGTTGTGTTTTTATCTCGATAATAAAACGTTCATATTTCTCCCAGATTCACAAATAACAGATATATTTCTCTAGAAAACTCAACTGCACACTACTATGTCTCAAATAAGAATGTCTCAGCGCTTCACAGCTGACTGACTAGCAAAAAAGGCGAATATGTTCCTCTTTATTAAAAGACTCTGACTGAAAAGACGGGTACCAGCTGCCTCATTCTACCTCCCTCAGCACCTTCAAAAATGTTCGCAAAAATACTGGCATCCAGACATATTAGCACTTTTTTATGCTAGAGAGAAGGAGACAGTGGGAACGGAAAACAGATGGAAATGTTATAAATACTGGAAGATAGTAGACAGTGGTTGTGGTATAGAAAGAACGAAGAAGACAATGTCAATGTGAGAGGAAGAGTGGGACACAGTCTATGACAGTGACAGCGAGAAAGACAGAGGTAATGACAGAGAGAAGAGACAGCAGCAGTGGGAAGGAATGAGTGACATAGTAGAAGTAAGAGAGAGAGCAAGAGAGAGACAGCGGCAGTGAGAGGAGACACTAGCAGTTGTACAGAGCGAAGGAGATTGTAGCTGTGTGACAGGAGTCAGTGACAGTTGGAGAGCCACAGAGAGGTGATGACAATTAGTTGGATCGAATTAGTAAGTGATAATGGACAGTTTGGAGTAGATGAGCAAGAGAGACTTAAAGTGATGGACTAGTGGGTACTAGCGAGTTACACTTGGAGCATCTTGCTTCAAATGGTTCAAATGGCTCTGAGCACTATGGGACTCAACTGCTGTGGTCATAAGTCCCCTAGAACTTAGAACTACTTAAACCTAACTAACCTAAGGACATCACAAACATCCATGCCCGAGGCAGGATTCGAACCTGCGACCGTAGCGGTCGTGCGGCTCCAGACTGTAGCGCCTTTAACCGCTCGGCCACTCCGGCCGGCCGGAGCATCTTGTAGAAGTGAGAGGCGACTTGCATGATAAAAAGACTGCCAGTATTTTTTCATGCCAATATTTTTGTGAAAAATTTTAAAGGTGCTGAAGAAGGTAGAATGAGGCGGCTGGTATCCCACTTTTTAGTCAGTCATTTACTAAAGTGGAGGATTTTTCCTCTGGTGACTACTGTTCGTTTTTCTACATGTCACTTACTTGTCGTATGCACTTTCCTATTATGAAAACGAACAGTGTAGAGTGATGGCCCAAAACATTATGACCGCTGCTTAATAAAGTGTTGCTCCACTTTTGGAACACAATACAGTATCGGTTGTGAGTGGTAAGGATTGGAAATGTCCTTGGTAAGTTTCTGGATGTATGTGTCATCAGATGTCTGTGCACAGGTCACGCAATTTCCATACATTACGGAAGCTGAAACCCGATACCGTCCTAGATTTGTTCCGCTGGGCTCAGATCAGGTGAATTTGGTGGCGAAGATGTCAACATGAGTTCTCCTCAGAGCGCGATTTTGGAGGCCGGCCTTTGTGGCCGAGCGGTTCTAGGCGCTTCAGTCTGGAACCGCGCGACCGCTGCGGTCTCAGGTTCGAATCCTGCCCCGGGAATGGAAGTGTGTGATGTCCTTAGGTTATTTAGGTTTAAGTAGTTCTAAGTTCTCAGATTTTAAGTTCCATAGTGCTGGGAGCCATTTTTTTTAACGATTTTGGATTTGCGACATGGACATTTACCTTGCTGGAAACTGCGGTAGCCATCGGGCGAGACTACATGGTCCGCAATAATGTTCACGTAGTCCACATCCATCATGGTGCCGTCCTATGGAAGCCCATGTGAATGACCTCCATAGTACAATACAACCCCCAATTGCCAACGTCAGTGGTGCGGTGTGTGTTTCGAGCAGTGTTCTTCTGGCATATATGACGCGACCATCGACCTGGTGGAACAAGAAACATGATTCACTCGATCAGGTGACACATTTCCATTGATTCACCATTCAATCTCTGTCACCGTGTGGCTCTTGCAGTCGTAATTGTCACATATGGTAGAAATTAGAACAAGTAGGGCTAGTGTGTTGCGGAGTCCCTTGTTCTACAATGTGCGGCGAACTGTATTTTTTGAAACACTTGTGCCTACACCTGTACTCTGCCCGCAGATCTGCCACTTAACGCCACCTATCCTGCTTCAAAGAGCGAGGAAGCCTCCGACCGCCTCGTTCTGTGATGAGGCGTGGTCGTAAAACGCCTTGTCGCCCGGTCGTGGTTTCATCGTCTTTCGACTTTCCGTACACCACCTCCTCGAAAATATCGGGACACCTATCAGTGGCCCTCAATATTGGGTGTGTTGACCCTTCGCCTTTACGATGATCTGAATTTTCTTATGGGGACATTTTCAATGAGATGTCTGCATCTCTGTGAAGGAATGGCAGCCTATTTGTCCTCAAGAGCCCAAACCAGAGAGGTTTGGACGCTATGGTATAGAGCAGAGTCGACTTTCTAATTCATCCGAATGGTGTCCCACTGGGTTCAGGTTGGGACTAATGGCAGGCCAGTCCATTTCAAGAACATTATTGTCCACAAACAATTGTCTCACAGACGCTACTTTATGACAGGTATATTACCAATCTGATACAATCACGTCTCCGAGCTCTTCGTCTGCTGCACACATACCGCAACACTGTAAAATGTGTTCGTATCCTCCCGCATTTAGTGTTTTCTTAAGCGCAATAAGGGGACCGTAACCGAAGCACAAAAAACTCCACCACACCGTAACACTACCTCCTCCATACTCCACTATTGTCAGTACACATGATGGTAGGTAATTTTTTCCAAGTATTTGTCAAACCTAAACCATCCCAACGGATTGCCATAGAGTATAGCAAGATTCGTCGCTCCAAATCACTCGTTACCAGTCACCCGCTACCCAGTGGCGTTGCTCTTTACATCACCTTAACCTTTCCTTAGCATTGCCTGTCCAAATGTGTGGCTTACGAGGAGTTGTTCAATCATTGTACCCCAGCCTTTTCAACTCTCTACAAACATCCATTATGCTATCTGGGACGCTGGTAGCATTTCGGAACTCACGGACGAATGCTTCCATTGTTTTCACGCGAATTTTTGGAACCATCCTCCTCTGTTCTCGACGGTCCCTGTCTGTTAGTAGATGATGTCCGCTTGGTTTTGGCTTAGCTCTGGTTACTCCTTCGCATTTCCTCTTCGCAATCACATCACCCGTAGTGTACGCGTGCAGCTTTAGAAGGATTGAAATGTCCCAGCTGTTACTCGGTTGACATGCAATGACGAGTCCAAGTTAGAATTCACTGTGTTATCACGACAAAAAATCAGAAGGAGTAGGGTTTAACGTTCCGTCGACGTCGACGTCATTAGAGACTGAGCACAAGTCAGGATTGTTTCGATGGGGAGGAAATCGGTCGAACCCATTCAAAGAAATCATTCCAGCGTTTGCTGGGAGCGATTTCGGAAAAATCACGGAAAGCCTAAATCTGGATGGCCAGGCGCGGATTCGAACCGTCGTCCTCCCGAATGCAAGTCCAGCGTGCTGACCTCTGCGCCACTTCGCTCGGTAGGTCTCCTGACAGACCCGCTCTGCGGTTATTGTTTTTGTACTCACAATACAATACTCCCCACCTCCTTTTATACTGGCTGGTCAGCCTCTTGTTAGATCCAGTGGTCAATTCCGCTTTACATAAGCGTAGACGGATACTTTTGATCCAACAGTGTAACTACTTATGACAGTAGTGCACCAACAGCAGACCAACTCCACAGTTTTCGAGATGCACTTTCCTAGGGTCTGGGCCATAATAAATTGCTTATGTCAGCGGTTCGATTTGTCGTTAGAATGATTCCTCATTCGTCTCTGCTCCGCTTATGTAGCGGGTACTTACAATTAAAGTTCAGCTACTCTCGAAGATCTAATATAGGCTGTAATTATCGTATGACAGCGGAGGTTGGTAGATATTGTAAGGTGGCTATAATTTTGCACCTTACAAGCACCCATCCACATACTTTGCCGTGATCTACAAACACAATTAGGTATCATTTGATAGTTTTACATCGTATATATGAATACATAAAGGAGACTGACATTGTCTCATACGCCTTGTAAATAATTGTTAACCCTTATTGCATGAAAGGTGGCGGAGTGTCTTTATTATCAGAACGGCGTAATGGTTCAAATGGCTCTAAGCACTATGGGACTTAACATCTGAGGCCATCAGTCCCCTAGACTTAGAAGTACGTAAACCTAACTAATCTAAGGACATCACACACATCCATGCCTGAGGAAGGATACGAACCTGCGAGCGTAGCAGCAGCGCGGTTCCGGACTGAAGCGCCTAGAACCGTTCGGCCACAGAGGCCGGCATGGCGTAATGAATTATTGCCTATACTAGTAGAGGTTGGAACGCCAGTGGAGATGAAACGGCAGGCGGATCAATCCCTGGATGGAAGGCCCACACAGGTGTTGGTCCTGCTTAAACACAGGAAGTAACAAGACGGATGTTGAGGCACGTGAGCGCGGGGGCACAATAGAATCGCGATCGACCGCTGTTGTAGCCGAACAGGAAGGATTATTCTTCGGAAACTACGAAAATCTTGGACGCAGCTGAGAGGAACGAGGAAGCGTCACCTCGGAAACCATGCAGGGTGGGTTATTTACAAGGATTCTTACTCAGAAGCATACCATTGTACGAGTATAGGTTTTTCCTCGCAAACTTTTCGCGCTGGACGACAAAAGACTAAAATATGGTTGGTAGGCGTTCGGAAGAATCTGTAGAGAGGGAGAATATTCCGTGGTTTCGGGAATGTGGTTCGTTTTTGGAATTACGATGGTGGGGAGCTGAGCCTTGCTGGGAGGCCAGCGGTGGAGAGACGAGGTCGTCAGTTGTGAGCGCCCGTGTATGACCGACGCTCGGTATCAGCTTTGTTGGTAGAGACGGACTTGCTGTCTTCGCTCTCAGGAGTGTTTATAGTTACAACAGTTAGGCGGTGTACTGTTGCGAACCTACACGATTCTGGACTTCACCTCCGGGTTGGAAGTCGTCGTTGACTATGCAACGGTCAGTAATTGAGAGCGCTTCCTCTGCCTACACTTACGTCGAGACGTTATCTGAACTCCGTCCTTGTGGCTGGGAGTTAGCGTTTCTGGTCTGTAGAACACAGAGAGGAAAGACAGTATTAGAGTGTATTAGTCAGAGGACAGCCTTCTGCTATCCTAGTGTTCGAAAGAGTTTATTTGTGGCTGGAATTCTTCCACTGTCGCAGACGAGTGCGAGAACCATCACTTCGATGCACCAGACGCAGTACATACGGTGATATCGCAAATTGCTTCGGCTTAATAGGGCTATAAAAGCTAAACAGCTGTGATCACATTAGTTTATTTCCACTGAGATTCCACACCACCATAGATCATCTTTGAAAGTAGTGTCTTCTAGTGTTTGGTATGTAGATGATGTTATTGATATTTAGACCGAGCAGTCATAATAAGGGGCAGAGTTGGGCAATTTATTTGTAATTTTACTTAGGAAATGTAAGCTTTGTAATCTAAAGGCTTTTTTTAATCTATAATAAATGTATAAGCAGGAACTACGTTTATCATTTAGTAGGATTAGTGGGGTGTAAAGCTAGTTCGCGTCCGTAGTGTAACACTACACGTGCACCCTGGGTAACGCTAAATGAACTAGCACATACTGGCAGTCAGATAATCTGAGGATCTCCTGGCTATAAGACACTTTTAGTAAGAGTTATGTCACCAGACAGACCAAACGGCCCTTCTCAGGTCCCTCTGACCAGGAAACTCGGACCAGTGGTTCGAATTTGTCACATAAACATAGAAGGCATAAGCTATGCTAAGTGCCAGTTTCTATCAAAACTATTAAAAAATGACAACATTGACTTAGTTGCTATACAGGAAACTCATTGTGATACAGTGCAACAACTAAATAAAAGGGGCAAAATACCAGGCTATGAACTGTTGGGAGCGACCTATCATAGGTATTATGGAGTAGCCACATATGTCAAACAAGATATTGAAAACGCTTTCCTAATTTCTACATCCACCAACGAAGTCATTCATAACGTTGTCACAAAAATCGGAAGCATTACCGCCTCCAATGTTTATAAGCCACCTGCTACACCTTGGCCAGCCCACGTTCTTCAAACTCATCCACATCCTGCTGCATACGTTGGGGATTTCAATAGTCATCATGAACAGTGGAAGTATAAAGACAATGATGCAAATGGAGAAGCATTAGCAAAATGGTCAGAAGACGAATACTTATACCATGTATTCGATGCTAAGGATCGATTTACGTTTAGATCAGCTGCCTGGAGACAGGAATACAACCCTGACCCGTGTTTCGTCTCGTCCAACAACAGAGACCAACCTCTCATGGCCTAGCGTAGAGTTCTGTCCGACTTTCTGCACAGTCAACACCGTCTAATCATAATAGAGGTAGGAACTCAAATTCCCCTAATTACCTCTATTCCTCGCCCACGATGGAATTTTAAAAAACCCAATTGTACTGGGTTCTCCACAGATCTGGACAAATGTTTGGGATGGATACCACCTACTAGCAAAAATCACCAAAGATTTGTTGGTGCCATGATAAGCACGGCCAAGAAGCACATACCAAGAGGGTACCGCAAAGAATACATCCCTGGATGGTCCCAAACCAGCGAAGAACTATACCAGACCTTCCTTGAATCCGGAGATCAGGAAATAGCGGATGAACTGCTTCACAGCTTGGATGCTGCCAGAAGACAAAAGTGGACGGAAACCGTAGAAAGCCTCAATTTCCAAACATCTAGCAGGCAAGCATGGTCACTGCTGAGAAAACTAGGTAGCAGCCCACTAGCACAACGACAAAAAGCAGCTGTAACACCAAATGCCATAGCTGCACATCTAGCCAACACGTCTAGGACACCAAAGGATAAAACTCATACAATCCAAGTGAAGCGAGAACTCAAAATCTTAAAACATGAAGCCACAGAAACTGAACACTCTCGCCCTTTCTCTAGCGAAGACATAGAAAAAGCTCTGAAAGATGTCAAACCAACAAAGGCACCAGGTTTCGACAACGTTCACCCTGAATTCCTAATAAACTGTGGCAAGTATACAAAAGTATGGCTGGCTCAACTTTTCACAAACATAATGCAAACTGGCAATATCCCACAAGAACTCAAACGATCTAAGGTAATAGCTATTCTAAAGCCTGGGAAGCCAGCTGACAACCCAAAACGCTACAGACCAATTGCTCTGCTGTCTGTAATTTACAAATTACTAGAGAGGCTTATATACAGGGTGTTACAAAAAGGTACGGCCAAACTTTCAGCAAACATTCCTCACACACAAATAAAGAAAAGATGTTGTGTGGACATGTGTCCGGAAACGCTTAATTTCCATGTTAGAGCTCATTTTAGTTTCGTCAGTATGTACTGTACTTCCTCGATTCACCGCCAGTGGGCCCAATTGAAGGAAGGTAATGTTGAATTCGGTGCTTGTGTTGACATGCGACTCATTGCTTTACATTACTAGCATCAAGCAGCGTCAGAGAAGTTGCTGCTGTACAAGGTAACGTTGACCACGTCACTGTATGGAGAGTGCTATGGGAGAACCAGTTGTTTCCGTACCATGTACAGCGTGTGCAGGCACTATCAGCAGCTGATTGGCCTCCACGGGTACACTTCTACGAATGGTTCATCCAACAATGTGTCAATCCTCATTTCAGTGCAAATGTTCTCTTTACGGCTGAGGCTTCATTTCAACGTGATCAAATTGTAAATTTTCACAATCAACATGTGTGGGCTGACGAGAATCCGCGCGCAGTTGTGCAATCACGTCATCAACACAGATTTTTTGTGAACGTTTGGGCAGGCATTGTTGGTGATGTCTTGATTGGGTCGCATGTTCTTCCACCTACGCTCAATGGAGCACATTATCATGATTTCATACGGGATACTCTACCTGTGCTGCTAGAACATGTGCCTTTACAAGTACGACACAACATGTGGTTCATGCACGATGGAGCTCCTGCACATTTCAGTCGAAGTGTTCGTACGCTTCTCAACAACAGATTCGGTGACCGATGGATTGGTAGAGGCGGACCAATTCCATGGCCTCCACGCTCTCCTGACCTCAACCCTCTTGACTCATTTATGGGGGCATTTGAAAGCTCTTGTCTATGCAACCCCGGTACCAAATGTAGAGACTCTTTGTGCTCGTATTGTGGACGGCTGTGATACAATACGCCATTCTCCAGGGCTGCATCAGCGCATCAGGGATTCCATGCGACGGAGTGTGGATGCATGTATCCTCGCTAACGGAGGACATTTTGAACATTTCCTGTAACAAAGTGTTTGAAGTCGCGCCAGTACGTTCTGTTGCTGTGTGTTTCCATTCCATGATTAATGTGATTTGAAGAGAAGTAATAAAATGAGCTCTAACACGGAAACCAAGCGTTTCCGGACACATGTCCACATAACATATTTTCTTTCTTTGTGTGTGAGGAATGTTGCCTGGAAGTTTGGCCGTACCTTTTTGTAACACCCTGTATAACAGAATTAGCCCAGAATTGTTCAGGGCGATCCCAGTTGAACAGGCAGGCTTTCGGCCAGGGAGAAGTTGTACTGACCAGGTATTGTCACTCACTACTTACATTGAGGCGGGATTCCAGAGAAAATTGAAAACATCAGTCGCCTTTATTGACCTCTCAGCAGCTTACGACACTGTGTGAAGAGAAGGCATCATGTACAAAATTCTTCGAGTAATTCCTTGGAAATCTATAGCACGCTTAATAGACAGCATGCTCAATGATAGGGTGTTCCAAATAAGTATGGACACTGACTACAGGTCCATCAAAAAAAATTAAGAATGGCTTACCACAAGGATCAGTGCTTGCACCACTGCTGTTTAACCTCTATATTGCAGACCTGCCGGAAACACAATCACGAAAGTTCGGGTATGCTGACGATTGGGCCCTCGCTGCAAGATGCAGCACAATTGAAACATCTGAGGATATCCTGACGAAAGACCTGAAGATAATGGGTGAATATTTCCGTAAGTGGAGACTTCAACCAAATGCTTCCAAAACAGAGGTTAGTTGCGTCCATCTCAACAACAAACTCGCTGGAAAGGAACTCAAGATTCGATTTGAAAACACCGTTCTCAGGCATAATAAAACTCCGAAGTACTTGGGCAGAACGCTGGACAGAACACTATCTTTTAAAGAGCACCTAACAAAGACTGCGGAAAAATTAAAGACAAGAAACAACATTATACAAAAGCTCTGTGGTACTACCTGGGGAGCAGCGGCCTCGACTCTCCGCACCTCTACTTTAGCAGTTGTATTCTCGGCTGCCGAATACTGTGCTCCGATTTGGTTAAACAGCCCACATGTAAAAAAGGTGGATGTCCATTTGCATAACACTCTAAGGATGATTTCTGGAGTAATTAAACCCACTTCAACGCAATGGCTCCCAATATTAAGCCACATCCCGCCGCCACATCTGCGACGTACTGACGCCCTTGTACGTGAATACAAAAACATCATGGTAAATCGAAGCCTGCTAATCCACCAAGACATTGAGGCTGCAGACACTAATAGGCTTCGATCCAGGAACCCGCCAACAAGAACAGCAAGGAACTGTGTACAAGAAGGTTTCAGTATCACAAACGCATGGTCTGAAAAATGGAACGCATGGCAAAATCAAAACATGCCTTGCATCACACAAAAGCCACCTGGTTTTGACCTACCACGCAAAACGTGGTCCACTCTAAATAGGATTAGAACTCGTCATGGCAGATGTGCTTACTCCCTGTATAAATGGGGTAAAATACCATCCCCTCAGTGTGACTGCGGAGAAAGTCAGACCATCAGTCACATTGTTGAGGAGTGTTAGCCTATAATGGGAGCCCCGCCCGACTTCCTGCTCGCAACTCCAGAGTCGATATATTATATTAATAGATTTGATGTTTATTTGTAATCCGTAAACTTTGTTATATTAGTAATGTTGGTTTGCAATCATTAACGTTTGTTATATTAGTGATTTGTCTGTTTGTTTCTTATGTGTCTGCATTGCCATACGATAAATAAATAAGTAGGATTAGTTGCCTTCATTATCCATTTATGTTTAAATTGTGATTTATAGAATTAAGAGATACTAAGATCTGCTTCAGAGAGTAGTCAGACAGGGCCAAATCTTCATTTAGCATTTATTATTTTCCGTTACGCAGATTCATTTTACACCCGTCTGGAGTAGCATCTTGGAATATGCTAATTCGTTAAGGTGGAACCGATATAAGCTGGAAAACACGTTAGTTCTAATTTTGTCCGTCAGTTGTAAATCTGGCGCTGTACACTGTCCGCACGACGGAATGACATCCACGCTGTCATTTGAAAAGCCATAACGTGAGTGAACAGTATTGCTATGAAGAAGAGAGACCGTGCATCGTTAGTGAAACCGTTTTATGTGAACGGCAGCAATTACAGTGCTGCATTGTAATGTGGCAGGCCTTCTGGCCCTATTACTCTTGTCCATCTTCCATTAACATGTTTGATTCTGCATATATTCAAAGTGCCTTTAAAAAAGCGATGGGCATTTCATTATGCAAATCAGTGATCGGATGCTCTGTACCGACGTATAAGGGAAATAATTTGCATGAGTAACAGACATAAGTTTTTCAATCGTTTATCCCCACCTTGAGACCACAGTCGAGGTTTCAGCTGCCAGCTATGTGCGTAGCCCGCGAGTGGAGAAAGCTGACGATTCGCAGAAATGTTGGCGGACTGTACAATTGCCGCGCCGGCCCGGCGGTTGAATAGAATGCGAGAGGGTGTCATCATCGGCCGTAGGACGTCGCACGCGGCTCGCCTTTCGATGTTACAAATAAGCAGCTAGCGGACGCCGCCGACACCATCTTACGAGGGCGAATCCTGTTGTCCAAAGCGGCGTGTTTTGAGAGAGACGACGGAGGGCAGACGCTACGGCCTATAGCATTGTCTGTTGGGGCTCCGCGGAAGCGGGCGTCCACCTCGACGGGGTTGGGCCGCTGTGGCGTCACACGTAGACCACGTAATTAGCATAGAATGTCCCACGCTGTGATTCGAAGGTTGATTCTTACGTCAGCTCAGGATTACGGCTACCGTGGCGGGAAGGGCTGTCATTGGTGGGTACAGTAACGTAATGCTGTAGGGGGGAAATTTTTTATTTGATTGGCAGAAAAATCGTTGTTGGGCCGCGACTGGCTGGTGACTAACGCAACGGAGCGGAAGCTCTGGCGGAGCCGTAGCGGAGAAAACATAAAGAGAGCCGTCCTGATCATCTCAGCAGTCGTATGTTAGTTACTTTTGGGTACGTTGTCGGAGGGTAGTTTGTTAGGGTTTTTACCTATCCAGTCACATGGACAGATAGAATTTCACGGTTGAGTTTGGAACCTTCTACCTCGGATGCCATCAGTCTTGCCGCAAAGCATCCGGCCGTGAATCGCAACGGTCGTCTGCATGCCGAAATTTGCTCTTTGTGGTAAGATATACTACTCTGGCTAACAGGGAATCCGGCTAACAGGGATTCCGTCAATCGACTTCACGTCCCATCTCAGTAGCCTCGTCTTCACAGCGGATGCTCTTAGAACCACTTACCTTTCATTAACATTAGGGAGGCAAAGTGTGGCAAAGTGTTCGATCATTGACGCATTAACCTCGATTACAATTAATTTGCATCTCATTGTGGCCCTAGTCACATATAGGTGCCTCACAGCAATTTGCTCAGATCCTCTATTGGATTTTTCCAGTGCCTCTACCTATTTTTGTTCGTAAATTTGTCAGTAACTCATGGAGCCTACGATTCTTATACTGCACATATTAGAATTTAATGTCTTTGAGTCAATAAATCCCACTGTAATATTCTAGATCAGAATTTTCTCTGTGGAACTACACAGTTCCCCTACATTCCTACCCGTCATTATTTTGGAGATGAAATAATAATCAATCTCTTAATTAAATTTATGTGAATTTAGCCAGTTGAAGATGTTGCATAGGGGCCAAATTAATTCAAAGTCTTTCCTTGCGTGTAATTGACGTGCACCCTCATGACTGTGGTATGAATCTGCTCGTGTGGTATGGTCCTAATTTGCATGTCAGTTAGGGACACCCTCACGCAACCACAGGCTAACTTCCTGCATTGAGAAAGTATCACCGATTGAAAGGTCTGAGAAGAGTCTAGATATCATTAAATGGTTTAAAGAAGATGACAATGAAATTCGGAAACAAGGATGCGCTTAGTGTAACATCTGGGAAAGGAAGGCTTCCTATTCCTGTGGAAGTTATTGATGAGGCTGCTGTTGCTGAAACCGACCATGCAGCGCACGCACTGGATGGTGCTAGCGCTCGTGCTGTGTCACGAGAACTGTCCATCCCGTGGTCAACAGAGTAGAAAGTTTTGTGGTCTATTTCACACTGGTAACCGTACAAGGTCGAGACGGTGCAGCAACTAAAACCTCACGGTCCGCAGCAACAATTTGAATTTTATCTTCGGTTTCTGGCATGGATCGAAATTAATAACATGTGGCCGGGAAATATTCAATGGAGTGGCGAGGCACATCTTCCACTTCAGGGTAGTGCAGCGCATATACAGGTTTGCCGAATTTGGGATACTGTTAAACCACGTGTTTTGAACAAAGATCCACTGCATTCATCGTATGTCACTGTGTGCTGTCTATTCACCGCAGCTTTAATATCGGTCCCTTGTTGTTTGAACAGAATACAGCCAGAGGGCCTGTCATGGGTACAGTGACGTCTGCACGTTATTGAGACTTCCTTGTACAGCAAGTGATTACTACTGGAAGAGCGCAACTGTGTGGAAACCATTGTTTTCATGCAAGATGGGGCAACACCTCATGTCGCTCGCCCAGTGAAATATCTGCTTACTGCAACCATCCACGAACGCATTGTCCCCAAACGTTTCCCATATGCATGATCATTCACTTGAAGTGAATTCATGTGTGTTTTGACTCTCGGAATATCTAAAACAACAAGTTTATCAGAGACGTGTTCTGTCTCCACCTAATCTGAGGGCCAGTATACAGAAACACATTGCTCATGTACCACCGGAACTGCTGCGATAAACTGTAAAGCATGTTGTTTTAAGGAATCAGCATCTTGTCGACGCCTCCGGTGCTCATTTTGAACAAACTATGTATGCGACAGTTAATAATAAAACCAGCATTGTACCTTTCTTACTAGTTTGACCTTTTCTGCCCATGTACCGTTCGTAATCCATTATATGTGGAAACATTTCTATACGTCTTTCTTGCATTCACAGCGCCAGATTTACACACGGTGGCGAGAATTGGAACTAATGTCTTTTCCAGCGTAAATCTGTTCTGCATTAAAGTATTAGAATATGTAGCCAGTTTCACTGCCATACGCCCGATTTACACATGGTGGCGAGAACTGGAACTAATGTTTTTTCCAGCGTAAATCGGTTCTGCATTAAAGCATTAGAATATGTACCCAGTTTCACTGCCACACGATAATTACAGTGCCCACTGGACCTCTATGAGTAGCTGCACTTTAATTATAAGTACTCTGTACTTTCCTTACGCTACATGCCTTCTACCCAACTATGTGGCTTCGATCTCGTGGTCGGCAGTGGTCATAATGTTTTAGGACATCACTTTGTCTGTTACACGTATCGATCTGCAGAAGAGGTGGTATGGATTAAAAACAATAATGTGGCGATGAAAAAATATATAAAGCACATAATGAAAGTTACAATTTTATTCAGATATTTACACCTACAAAGAAGATAATGGTCACAGTTCTACAGGGGAAAAAGTAAATTATAACCTCTGTAGTTCATACGTACTCCCTACTTCGAACGGTAAGTGGGAGCTGTATAATATGACATCAGAAATGAAAAACTTCACTTGCACAGCCTTTATTCTTAATACGATAAGATTTTCCTGTAAGAAAAGTATTGTTGAGGCTTTACAAGTATCGCCTAAATCTAAGAAAATACACCAGAATCTTAATCTGTTGGTTGCAGTGACTGGTATAGTAACGATGAAAGTTTCTCATACTTGAAGAGTTGAAGGCAACTGGTTCTACAATCACAGACAAACACACAGTTGCACACAGAAGAGTGAAAAAGTTCGGATTGGAGAAGAGCGCATCGGTTGCATGATGTGATTACAGTTCAGTGGGCAGTCTACTAGGTTGGTAACACTACGCATCGAATACTTGTTGTGATAATTACGGAACTTTGACCTACTTGTAGAATTGCTGTACTCGTGTCGGAACACGAATTAGAGCAAGAGTAACTAAACAGCTGCGAGCCACTCCGAAACGTCGCGCGGCAGGAGTGAATTACCAGGTGCAAATCTGGCGCTGTGAATGCAAGAAAGACGTATAGAAACGGTTCCATATGCAACGGATTGCAAACGGGACATGAGCACAAAAGGTCAAACATGTTTATTATTAACTGCCGCTTCCACAGTTTGTTCAGTATGAGCACTGGAGACGTCGACGAGATGATGCTTTCGTAAAACGACATGATTTACAATTTCTCGCAGCAGTTTCGGTGGTATACGAGCAATGTGTTTGTGTATACGGGCCCTCAGATTAGGTGGAGACCGAACACGTCTCTGGTAAACTTGTTGTGTATAGGACGCTTCCAGTTGTATCGAATACAAGTTTTACTCTAGAGAGATCAAGCGATGTTACGTTCCGTGAAGAGATTTCTATGGCTATCATAGTCATCTTGCAGGAGCTTTGTTCAGCGTGCAAGCCCTGTATTATACCGCAGCTCGCGCCGATATCCCTTTGTCTCAAAGCTGCATTGTTAAGATTCCTAGAACGAACACCGTCAACGATTTTTAACGTAAGAGCAATAGCTCTCAAAATATGGATGTCCAGGACGACTCGACACGCCGATTGTCTGATCAAGCCTGTCTGAACAGAATTGAGATTTTACCCGCCATAAATACCATGTGGTTCAAAAGGAAAGAGCAGATTCAATTGTTTATTACAGACTACAAAAAATTGAAACATATTGCGCATGTCACCGCATAGAGGATTCAAAGTTTGTTTGTAGCAGCATGGCGACTGTACCACAAGAGAATCATTTTGTGTGCTGGAATTTGCGCGAAGCAATTCATTGCTCATATGCGACGTGAATTGCTCTGTTGATCCAACAGAAGCCGCCTCTGCACAAGCAGATTTACGACTGTCAAAAAAATTCATGGAAGTTGGCTGCATACACAAGTGGAAAACACTGATCGGCCACGCACGACTGATGAAAATGTCGAGCATATCAGAAATGGGCTCACACGGAGCCCTCGGAAGTACACAGACCGGTAAGGTCAACTTCCTCAAACAACGGTGTGGCGCGTTCTGAAACGATGCCGCCTGCATACGAAGCCTTAGAAGTTGCGATCACTGCAGCAACTGCGTCAAGGCGACCATAACAAAAGATACAAATTTTTCATGTCAGTTCTCCACAACATGGCGGTGGACGCTTTTTCCAGACGACTCATTCTCTCGGACGAATCGATGTTTCTTCTATCGGGCAAAGTAAACCATCATAATGTAAGAACGTGTTTTGTGTCGATCCTATTCACAAAGTTTATGGACTTTTCTTTTTTTAGGAGAAACGTGTAACGCGAACATTTTACATAATTGGTCGTTTCCTCAGCTTCATGAAGATTCCAATGATATCATTTTTATGCATGATTGCGCCCCGTCTCACTTTCATCTTGAGGTGCGGCTCTATCTTAACAACATCGTTCCACAACGTTGGATTGGAAGGGGTGGACAACAATATCTTCATTGCTTTTGGCCTCCCAGGTCACCGACCTCACACCTTGCGATTTTTTTTTGTGTGAGGGTACATAAAAGACTTAGTCTTGGTCCCACTTATGGCAACTACTCTTCTAGAGCTGAGAAATCGAACTGTTGAAGCTGTCGACTCAATAAACAGGGACCGGTAGATTCGTGTGTGGAATGAAATGGGGTACCGTTTCGATGTTTCTCGAGCAACGCATGATGTTCATGATGAATGTTGGGTATAAAATCTGCGCGAAAATAATACTTTGAACTTTTTTCTATCCAGTGGCATGCGCATTGTGTTTCTATCATTTATGGTTTGTAATAAAGAACTGAAATTTGTTCTTTCTTTTTGAATCGCCCTGCAGAGATCTCCTCTTCATTGAGGCATCGGAAAGGGCCGAGACAGATTAGCAGGGCGTTCTGATATGTTGTAAGAAGTTTAGTAAACGCAATGTAATTTTTCTTTCTTATCTTCAACGTATTTTATCACGAATTAAAACGAGTTCACAATGGATCTCTTCTTCCCTTGTTTTTCCTTTTGAGTCATCAGTCTTCTGACATGTTGCATGTGGCCCGCCACAAATTCCTCTCCTGTGCAGTCTCTACCGTCCACAGGTGTCTGAAGTGCTGTGGAAATTATTTGTGATGTCTTAACGCATGTCCTATTATCTTCTCTCTTTTTGTCAGTAGTTCTCAAACGTTCTTTTCTTCGCCGATTCTGCGGAGAACCTCCTCATTTCTTATCATCCACCTAATTTTCAACATCCTTCTATATCAAGACATCTCAAACGCTTCGATTCTCTTCTCTTTAGGTGTTCCCACAGTTCATGATTCACTACCTTGCAATGTGGTGCTCCAAACGTGTAATTTTTTTCCCTCAAGCTGAGGGGGTATATCTGATACTGCACGATTTCTTTTGGTTAGGAATACCCTGTTTACTTGTGCTAGCCTGCTCTTTATGTCCTCCTTGCTTCGGCCGTCATTTGCTGTTTTGCTTCAAAAACAGCAGAATTCCTTAAATGTGTCTACATTGTGGTCATCAATTTTGATGCAGGGTTTACTATTCATCTCATTTCTACTAATACTCATTACTTTCGTCTGTCTTCAGTTTATTCTCAAAGTAGTATATCTATGACGCAGGAGCACCCTCAGGTTCATTTGTCAGTAGGGCCAAAACATTTTCCCCAAACATGCGATTTAGAAATTTGGGGGACCCAGTTATCTGGTCATCATTTTCTCCTTTTAGTTTCTACAGTGCACTTTTAGTACCTGGTCGATGTTATAAACCTGAATAAGCTAACAGTATGGTTATAAAAAGACATATTTTACGTTCTTAGATTTTACATTTTTCCGCTATTTACGTTACTTAAGACTGGTGCCGTCGTATACCCAAATCTCTCAGTTAATTATTTTGGTGTCAAATTCGTACGGCTAAGTTTTACCATATTTTACGCTTTTGAACCACTACCACGAACTTAGTAATCAGTTTTAAAATATATTTATGTGGAAGCAACATCTCGCGCCCACTCACAACATGTAATGCATAGCATACAACTGCAAGGTTTATTTCAGAATCCAAATCATTTTGGTTTAAAAAATAAATATAAGTGGCATTTCTAGGAGCACGTTCAAAATGTTTCTGCAATATTTCGACACCTGAGTCTACTGTAAAATACAATAAATTATTAAAACAAACATTCAATTTGTTTATCTTCTTAAAAAATACGCAAAAACAATTTATTTAAACTTAGCGCTATTAGTTTGTACTCATTTCGGAAGATTCTCATAGTCGAGTTCTTCTACACTCTTAGTTTTCTAAAGTAAACAAAATTAGGCTACTTGACTTTTTGAACTTCATCTTTATGCCGTTCGGAATGCGTATGCATTCTTGTAGATTTGTGAAACTTTTGAAATTGGTGGATGGACGGCATATGAATGCGCCATGATGACTGTCATGCGTTATACAAGGTCGGAAAACATATAAAACTTAGAGATCACTGCTTCAGAATATTATTTCATATTTGGTGTCTGTTCTTTCGGCCCTTTTTTATCCAGCGGCCGTACATATGATTCAAGAGGAATATAGATAGGAGCCGCAACCAAAACTGGGCATTGAATTAAAGTCAATGGCGACAAATGAAAATTTTAGTTGGAGCGGGACTGGAACCCGGATTTTCTGTTTTGTGCGAAGGGTCGCCTTAAGGTTTCGGCTAACCAGACGCGCTTCCCACCAAACGAAATTCCCAACCTGTCGCACACTACACATGTTGCATCCACTATCCATTATCCTCACTGCTCGCAATTCCTGCAAGAGTGCGGACATAGTGTGCATCAGTACTTATGATCAGTACCGTCAAGGCACACAGGCACAAAGCACACAGACAACACATGTATAATGTATAAATCTGAGCCCTGACAGTAATGATGACTTATGTACGGAGGCACACTATATCCGCACTTTCGCGGAAATCAGGAAAAACTGCGAGCAGTGGGGTGAACGGACGGGAGACGTGTGCGGCAAGTTGAAAATTTGGGTTGGGAGGGAAGCATGTCTGGATAGCCAAAACGCTTAAGACCGTCGCTGTGAAGCGAGAAATCTGGTTTTAGTCCAGATCCGACACAAATTTTCACTTATCACCATTGAATTTAATTCAATGCCCGACTGCGGCTGTGATATGTATTTCTGTTAAATCATGCTTTAGAATAAACCATAAATGGAAATAATGATAACCAGTCCAATCGAAATGTTCTTAGTATACCATCTACGCCATGTTTGAAATTATAATTTTTGCAGGTTACTTAGATTCCATAAACCTTCATACGAGGTGCATTCAAGTTCTAAGGCTCCGATTTTTTTTCTAATTAACTACTCACCCGAAATCGATGAAACTGGCGTTACTTCTCGACGTAATCGCCCTGCAGACGTACACATTTTTCACAACGCTGACGCCATGATTCCATGGCAGCGGCGAAGGCTTCTTTAGGAGTCTGTTTTGACCACTGGAAAATCGCTGAGGCAATAGCAGCACGGCTGGTGAATGTGCGGCCACGGAGAGTGTCTTTCATTGTTGGAAAAAGCCAAAAGTCACTAGGAGCCAGGTCAGGTGAGTAGGGAGCATGAGGAATCACTTCAAAAGTTATCACGAAGAAACTGTTGCGTAACGTTAGCTCGATGTGCGGGTGCGTTGTCTTGGTGAAACAGCACACGCGCAGCCCTTCCCGGACGTTTTTGTTGCAGTGGAGGAAGGAATTTGTTCTTCAAAACATTTTCGTAGGATGCACCTGTTACCGTAGTGCCCTTTGGAACGCAATGGGTAAGGATTACGCCCTCGCTGTCCCAGAACATGGACACCATCATTTTTTCAGCACTGGCGGTTACCCGAAATTTTTTTGGTGACACTGAATCTGTGTGCTTCCATTGAGCTGACTGGCGCTTTGTTTCTGGATTGAAAAATGGCATCCACGTTTCATCCATTGTCACAACCGACGAAAAGAAAGTCCCATTCATGCTGTCGTTGCACGTCAACATTGCTTGGCAACATGCCACACGGGCAGCCATGTGGTCGTCTGTCAGCATTCGTGGCACCCACCTGGGTGACACTTTTCGCATTTTCAGGTCGTCATGCAGGATTGTGTGCACAGAACCCACAGAAATGCCAACTCTAGAGGCGATCTGTTCAACAGTCATTCGGTGATCCCCCAAAACAATTCTCTCCACTTTCTCGATCATGTCGTCAGACCGGCTTGTGCGAGCCCAAGGTTGTTTCGGTTTGTTTTCACACGATGTTCTGTCTTCATTAAACTGTCGCACCCACGAACGCACATTCGGCACATCCATAACTCCATCACCACATGCCTCCTTCAACTGCTGATGAATTTCAATTGGTTTCACACCACGCAAATTCAGAAAACGAATGATTGCACGCTGTTCAAGTAAGGAAAACGTCGCCATTTTAAGTATTTAAAACAGTTCTCATTCTTGCCGCTGGCGGTAAAATTCCATCTGCCATACGATGCTGCCATCTCTGGGACGTATTGACAATGAACACGGCCTCATTTTAAAACAATGCGCATGTTTCTATGTCTTTCCTGTCCGGAGAAAAAAAATCGGAGGCCTTAGAACTTGAATGCACCTCGTACTATAGGGAATTGTCAGTCTCCTTTCCTTCAACACGATTTCCGACGTTGGAAATACTGACTAGAAGACTACTATCTTCATCAGAGCACTCAAAGCCAGCAGAGGTACTTGCTAAGTCTATTCTTTCTATATTAGTACTAGGATTTTTAATAGAGATGTCTGAGCTTGGCTCATCTATTTCTTATGATATTTCACACGTAGTATACTATTCAATTCTCTCACTTTCATTTCCGGTTTTCATTCATTTATTAAGTACAAAATATTGGTTATTTTTTCACTCTATTCACTATGCTTTCACACCTCACAACGCGCAAAGTTCTAATCAGATGCAACACTGTTCAAGCACAATGTATTGTTGGCTATGAAAAAACTGTGAGATTATTAATTGTCGACAAGCTTTTTGTGCCGTACCGGTCAAATTGAGTTTCGCGACATTGCACGACAGAGACGCTCATCCTCAAATGCGGTGCTTATTTGCAGTAGTGATTGTGAAATCAATTAAATGAAGACTGTTATACAACAATTATATAATGAGTGCCTCCCACTGTTAAATCGCATATGTTGTAATAGCTCCAACCACAACTTTCTATTTCTACCGGCAAGTACGGATTAGTGACCACACAGTATAAAAGAAGACTCTCATATGCAGCTTTGAATTAGCGTCTGATAGTTGTCAACCAATATTTGAATTTTGAAAGAGTAAGCTTCTGTCGAGTGTGTTTCGACGTGCGACTGTTTTATTACACCAATAGTCATTTGTGGTTTATGAAGGTGTGCATAACTAATGACGCGAAGGTGACTTTTCCGTTCCTTAGGAAGGTAACAGTTCCGAGACATAACTCTTACAATCGATATTCTCTTAATAGGATAAGTACGTTCAGACGAAGTGGATTAAGGACGCACCATGGTTTAACAACGAGACTCGGAAAATGCTGAGAAACCCGATATTATTGCACTTTTTTTTTGTTCAAAAAAGAACGCGGAAATGGCGCAAGGCGAAAGTTGCTAGAAATTCGTGCATCTACAAGAGATCGATCCGTGAAACTTCCATCATCATCCATACTTTCTTAAAGACATTTCTTGCTGAGAACCCGAGAAAATTTTGGTCCAACGGAAAATTATAAAGCTTCTATCCAGTCACTCTTACCACTCTGGTGTAGCAACAGAAGACAGCAAAAGAAAAGCTGAAGCTTTAAATTTAGCCTTTAAAAATCATTCACGCGGAAGGATCGTAAAGAAATAGTAATAGTCGCTCAGATTCCCCCATGGAGGACAAAGAAATTTGCAGCGCTTGCGTTGGGAAACAATGGAAATACTTGAAAACGAATAAGTTGACAGTTCGGATCCGAGTTCGGTTTTACAGAGAGTACTCTTCGGCATTGCCTTTTTACTTAGCTTGCCTTTATCGTGAAACCTTCGTCCAATGCATAGTCTCAAGCGACTGGAAAAAGACGCAAGTCACTCCTTGATATAAGAGGGTTAAAAGAGGGGACTCACAAAATTACAGACAAATATCTTTAACATCGGTTTTCTGTAGAATTCTTGACTATATTTAAATTCGAATGCAACAAAAATTCCTTCGGGCAGAAAGGTTTTATCTACAAATCAGCACAGATTTAGAAGGCATCGCTCGTGTGAAACTTACGCTTTTCTCACACGATATTCTGCGAACCTTAGATGAAAAGCAACAGGAAGATCCCATACAGCTAGGGTTATGGAGAGTGATACAGTGCCCCACTGTAGTCTGTTAACGAAGGTCTGAGGAAATACCATAGGTTCCCAGGTATGTGAATGGCTGAGTTTTTGTGGGTGATGGATCCCAATACTTTGTCCTGGACAGCGGGTGTTTCATCAGAGACAAGGGTAACGCAAGGAGTGCCCCAGGGAAGTGTGATAGGACCGCTGTTGATCTCTATACACCTAAATGATCTGACGGACAGGGCAAGCAGCAGTCTGGGACCGTTAATCCATGATGATGTAGTGTACCGGACAGTGTTCCCGTTGAGTGAGTTTGGAAGGATACAGGATGACTCAGAATATTTACGAGTATTTGGTGGGATAAAAAATGTAAATAACATGTCACTAGGGCTTTCCATCGGGTAGACCGTTCGCCGGGTGCAAGTCTTTCGATTTGACACCACTTCGGTAACTTGCGCTTCGATGGGGATGAAATAATGATGATTAGGACAACACAACAACCTGTCACTGAGCGGAGAAAATCTCCGACCCAGCCGGGAATCGAACCCGGGCCCTTAGGATTGACATCCTGGCACGCTGATCACATTGTATTCTTTTTCTTTTTTGTTTCTTCTTCTTTTATTTTGTTCGTTGTTGATCGTTGTGTTTGGTCGTTGCGGATATCACATGACATCCGTTCAAGTTCGTTTGTTGATCCTTCCACTCAGTTTTTTTTAAGTTACAAAGGCCAACCACCTCTTTGACGGAATACGCTGAGCTACCGTGCCGGCTCTCACTTAGCTACCGGGGGCGGACATTTCGTGAGATGAGGGACAATGTTATAAATGTACAAAAACGTAAGATGATGCAAACAAGTAGAATATTCGAATATAATGTTAGTGGTGTATTGCTTAACACAGTCATGTCGATTAAATATTGGGGCGTAACGTTGAAGCTGTATGAAATGGAACGAGCAGTAGGGAGTAGGGAAGGGAAGCGGTCGGCATCAGTTTATTGGTAGAATTTTAAGAGAGTGCAACTCATCAACAAAGGAGACGACTTATGGAAAACTAAAGTGAATCATTCTTAAGTATTGCCAGAGTGTCTGGGATCCCTTCCAGCCCGCTGGTGTGGCCGAGCGGTTCTAGACGCTTCAGTCTGGAACTGCGCGACCCCTACGGTCGGTGGTTCGAATCCTGCCTCGGGCATGGATGTGTATGATGTCCTTAGGTTAGTTGGGTTTAAGTAGTTCTAAGTTCTAGGGGACTGATGACCTCAGATGTTAAGTCCCATAGTGCTTACAGCCATTTTTTTGATCCCTTCCAGGTCGGTTTAAACGAAAATATCGGAGAAATTCACAGGCATTTTGCTAGATTTGTTACCGGTAGACTTCGATTAACACGGGAAGGTCATAGAGATTTCGTGAGTAAACATAGGAATCACTGAAGGGAAAACGAAGTTATTTTCACGAAACACTGCTAAGCTAATTTAGAGAAACGGCATCTGCGGCTGGTTGCAGAAAGATTATACTCTGTCGCCAACGTACATTTCGCGTAAGGGCCGCGAGGGAGAGAAATTAGGGCCAGTGCGAAGAAATACAGACACTCGTTTTCCCTCTCTCGGTTTACGAATGGAACAGGAAAGAAAATGACTAGTAGTGCTGCTAGATTTTGCAGAATTGTGGTTTAACCAACTAGTTAGCAAAATAACACTTGCTCTACCGATACCAACTTTATTAAAATAGGTATATGTGTGCAATGAACAGGAAGGTTCAAATGGCTCTGAGCACTATGGGACTTAATTGCTGAGGTCATCAGTCCCCTACAACTTAGAACTACTTAAACTTACCTAACCTAAGGACCTCACACACATCCATGCCCGAGGGAGGATTCGAACCTGCGACCGTAACGGTCGCGTGGTTCCAGACTGTAGCGCCTAGAACCGCTCGGCCACTCAGGCCGGCGAACAGGAAGGCAAATGACGTTAGTTTTCTCACGCAGATTATAAACTGACGCTCCATACAGAGGAAAGGATTAGTTCTTAAAGAAACTGAGCCATTTTCTGCTATTATAACTGATCTAAATTGCATTCCTAAGATCCAAGTGTACTCATGTGGAAGAAACAAACGCTGTGTTCATTAAGTCAAGCAAGGAGCAGTTTCACTACCTAGTATCAGCTGATATTCAATGTCACCCAATTACCCACTTTTGGCTCCCTTGCAACGTACCCATCGAAATTATACATGTCGGTCATTCTTATCAGAAAACTTTCTTTTAGGACTTTTGGCAGGCTGACGAATAGGGAAACAATACTCTTGTACAACGCCTGTATTACAATGAAGCCCCAAAGAAACTGGTATATGGGTGTGTATTCAAATACAGAGATAGAAATATGAAAATAGGCAGAATAAGACGCTGCGATCGGCAACGCCTGTATAAGACAACAAGTGTCTGGCGCAATTGTTTGATGGGTTACTGCTACTACAATGGCAGGTTATCAAGATTTAAGTGAGTTTGAACGTGGTGTTATAGTCACCGCACGAGCGATGAGAGACACAGCATCTTCAAGGTAGCGAGGAAGTGGGGGTTTTCCCGTACGACAATTTCACGAGTGTACCGTGAATATCAGGAATCGTGTAAAACATCATATCTCCGACATCGTTGCGGCCAGAAAAAGATCCTGCAAGAACGGGACCAACGACGACTGAAGAGAATCGTTCAACGTGACTGAAATGCAACCCTTCCACAAATTGCTTCAGATTCCAATGCTCGGCCATCAACAAGTGTCAACGTGTGAACCATTCAACGAAACACCATCTATTTGGGCTTTCGGAGACGAAGGCCCACTCGTGTACCCTTGATAACTGCACAACACAAAGCTTTACGCCTCGCCTGGGCCCCTTCGACACCGACATCGGTATGTTGATGACTGGAAACAAATTGCCTGGTCGGGCGAGTCTCGTTTCAAATTGTATCGAGCGAATAGACGTGTACGGGTATAGAGACAATCTAATGGATCCATGGACCCACATCTCAGCAGGGGACTATTCAAGCTGTTGGAGGCTCTGTGATGATGTGGGGCGTGTGCAGTTGGAGAGATATGGGACCCCTGACACGTCTAGATACGACTCTGACACGTGCATCCTGTGTGATCACCTGCATCCATGTCCATTGTGCATTCCGACGGACTTGGGCAATTCCAGCAGGACAACGCGACACCCCACAAGTCCAGAATTGCTACGGAATGGCTCCAGGAACACTCTTCTCAGATTAAACACTTCCGCTGGCCATCAAATTCCGCAGGCACGAACATTATTGAGTATGTATGGGATGCCTTGTAACGTGCTGTTCAGAAGAAATTTCCGCCCCGTCGTAATCTTACGGATTTATGGACAGCCCTGCAGGATTCATGGTGTCAGTTGCCTCCAGCACTACTTTAGACATTAGTCAAGTCCATGCCACGTGGTGTTGTGGCACGTCTGCGTGCCTTACACGATATTAGGCAGGTGTGCCAGTTTCTTTGGCTCTTCAGTTTAATTTTTGCATGTCACGACCCTACGCCTGCAAGATTGATAACACATCATACCTTCCAGCGTCAGGGGTTGTTCCCTTGCGAGGCAAAAAGTAGATTTCCAGGTTTCCACGTGTTCGTCCAGGCAGCACCGCCAGATATCGTGGGCCGCGGGAATAAACGTCAATAAACGTCACCGAAAATAGATCCCAAGATACCCTGGTTTCGGAGAACATTTAGGCCGGCGCACGGCCGTCATTCGGCATTTAACACAGAGCTAGGACCGCATATCGGACCTCCAGTGCAAGCTGATGCCGCCGTGTGCGTCACCGACCAGACACTGCAGCTACCGACGACGCCCTGAGTCGCCGCATCGCCGCTGACTGACCAGTCTTCGTGGTTGTGGATGTCGTAAAACTTCGCTTAACTTTGCTCCAGGAAGTTTTATACATTATGACGCGGCACCATACCCAGAAAGCTTTTATATCGACCGACTCTGGCCGCGGAAGCCTACGCAATTATATTTGCTTAAACTGTTGTTGCATTGCTTTGACTGCAGAGACTCAGTGCCTGGAGGGAAACCTATGTGGAACTTTAACTCCGTACATTGACGGAAAACTGAATATTTACATGAACTTCGCTTCAAGACAGTCTCAATAAGACTAAGCACTTTCATTTTGTGCAACTAACTAGTCTGTTTCTAAAAGATGGCCTTCAGACTATGACTTTCAACTAGCAAATACTGTATTATTATTCGTTGGGGTAGACAAGCCATTAAAGACAGAGTAGCTGCAGTTTCAGGCTCAATTTCACAGGTATGCGACTGTTACTCCAGAATCGACACCATGATCAAGGCGTTCCTCGGACAGGACTGTCGTTCTAGTCATTCGCCCACAAGGTTGAACCATGAACTAACTACGTCGCTAGGATGAAGAAGCACCACTTCCTGCATTACGACATATCCGGCAACGGGCCGCAATGCCTTTTTTTTTTTGAGGTTGCGTCCGTTTTGATTCTCAAATGCATATGGAGTCAGCTAGACATCAGTTATTCAGCAATCAAAAGCACCAAAGGTAATCACGTAGAGAATGGTCACAAGGGCTGTAGAGGGACTGTAGATACGTGTACAATAATCCGGAATACAGTCATATGCAGCTTCATTACTAAGTGATATGATATTGGTGCACCTGCCGAATGACGCACTCTGAGAGGACTTGTTGAAATTGAAAGACCCTTCGTTAGAAATTACTTGCCCATCATTAGGGCTTTTGATCCATCATTTGTCTGGCAGCAACTCTGCAAGATCTGTCCACTCCCAATCAGGATAAATGGGCAGATAGCACAAAACGGCCAAGCACCGAAACACCGACCCCAACAATTGCTATTGGGAAGCCAGTGTTTTATATCTCCATCATCAATGTCATTATCGCAGGGCAATGTGTGTTGCAATTCAGGAAGTTTGTTTCCACATAGATATGGAGGCAGACGAAGCAGAAGCAAGCCTCCCACTGGACAAGACGCTGGTGGCAAGACACTCTGCAGACGACCCAGTCATCAAGGAACTCCTCCGTTTGGTCCAGCAGGGGTTGCGCTCCAATTGCAGACACATGAGAAACCTGGAAATCTAAGCATACTGCCACAGAAGGCACGGGGTGCCTACCCTCCACGACGTGCTACTCCTTCAGGGCGAGAACCACCGCACCAGCGTGATTATACCGACATCACTACGGCAATAGGTGCTGCGTCACCTGTCAGAGCAAGGAAGCTGTAACGCCTTGTTAATTCTTTTCATGGTCAGACACTCTCGCACCACGCTCAAAACTACACTTGGATTCTGCCTGACAGTTATCTGATCGTACTTGGCTCATAGCCATTGGTGCAGGTACAGGTTTCCCATATATCTCCCATAAGTCGAGCACCTCATCCAATTAAGCCAGCCCTGGCAAATTTCTTTTCAATATAAGGGCTCACAGAGATCTTCCTCCGGCTGGTTGCGTTTCAAGATATCATGTAAATTCAGTAGATGCTTTTTCATGACAGGGTACCTTTTTGTTACGCAGCAGTTAGCCATTGTGTGTGATTCTTTCATGAAAAACTGTTCTGTGCATTATTGAGGACCATTCTTTATATTAAATCTCATTAAAACCGGTTTAGATTAATTGATAACACCCACATAAAAAGTAGTTTGCATTGTTAAGTTCATGTTTGAAAGTACGGTAGCATAGACGATTCTGTATCAGAATAAGTAAACGGAAATTTAAAAGGTACTTACTTTCACATCACTAGCGAGAGGTTTTTGGCTCATACGCAGATACCAGTGCACGAGTTTCAGTTTCTTCAATTAGGTTCTCATTCAACGGTGAAATCCTGCAGAATGTTGACTGTTTCCTTACCTTGCCAGTCAACCCTCGACTAACGCAAATATTGACGCTGAAATCCAGCATGTGCTAGCGCTTTTGGCTGGATCTTCTACAATCGAGGTCTCAGCTCTCGGACTAATATTTTGGTCAATATCAATTCTCATTTACTGAAGTGAGGCCAAGATCACCTTTAAAAGACACCACGGCTCTTCGAGAAATATCAGCGCTACCTTAGGTAGGCGAAACGGCAAGACCGGTGCATTATCAGTACCTTGGAGGAAACAAGCACTACCAATGTAGGGGCCCTTCATCATCAAACACTAAATTCGACGGTCTGTTCATGTTAACGACGTGCCCGATGCCTATTAAAACAATCAATATATGGCCAACGCAGAAACGGACAACGAAAACAAGATCAACTGAAACGGTACAAAGAAGTTCTGAAGTCGCAGTTTACAAAAAATTCCATTTCGGCACCGGCAATCTAGAAACGACTGCCTCCTATCGTCCGAACATAGCGTCGGTCTGCTTACGATGACTTACAGTATTTAGAACTGCAAGACTAGAAGACCGGAAGAGTGGAACCGTAAGAAAGAGCAAGGACACCAGATGTACGATAACACACATCCAGTTTGGTCCCGTTCTCACTAAACTCTCCCAGTGTAAACACATTTCAAACAACGTACTTGAAAGACTAGGGATGACAGACTTATCCTCGGAGTAAGTCTCCAAGAGGACATCACTCGCGCCGAGCACTGTGGCCGAGCGGTTCTAGGTGCTTCAGTCCAGAACCGTGCTGCTGCTATGGTCGCAGGTTCGAAACCTGCCTCGGGCATGGATGTGTGTGATGCCCTTAGGTTAGTTAGGTTTAAGTAGTTCTAAGTCTAGGGGACTGATGACCTCAGATGTTAAGTCCCACAGTGCATAGAGTCTTTGTTTCTTTTTTTTCTTTTTTTTGACATCATTCGCACAGTTCCTTGGAGAAAAATATGCGGCAGGCGTGCCCTCTATTCGATAATACAGCACTTGTGATTCAGGCACTCTAAGACAGTTACACTACTTGCCATTAAAATTGCTACAACAAGAAGAAATGCTGATGATAAACGAATATTCATTGGACAAATATATTATACTAGAACTAACAGGTGATTACATTTTCACGCATAGATCTTGAGAAATCAGTACCCAGAACAACCACCTCTGGCCGTAATAATGGCCTTAATACGCCTGGGCATTGAGTCAAACAGAGCTTGGATGGCGTGTACACGTACAGCTGCCCATGTAGCTTCAACACGATACCATAGTTCATCAAGAGTAGTGACTTTCGAATTGTGACGAGCCAGTTGCTCGGCCACCATTGAACAGACGTTTTCAGTTGGTGAAGAGATCTGGAGAATGTGCTGGCCAGGGCAACAGTCGAACATTTTCTGTATCCAGAAAGGCCCGTACAGGACCTGCAACATGCGGTCGTGCGTTATCCTGCTGAAATGTAGGGTTTCGCGGGCATCGAATGAAGGGTAGAGACACGGGTCGTAACACATCTGAAATATAACGTCCACTGTTCAAAGTGCCGTCAATGCGAACAAGAGGGGACCGAGACGTGTAACCAATGGCACCCTATACCATCACGCCGGGTGATACGCCGGTATTGCGATGACGAATACACGCTTCCAATGTGCTGTAAGAGGTCCATGATTAAAGAATTTGTTGCTAACGCACTCGAGCAGATGTAATTTCGATGGATTGCTCGCGCTGCCTGCGATATGTAAGCTATAAGAGAATATCAGACCAAAGGGCAGTGTTGTATGCAGTAGGAACTGTGTAGCAGTAGCAATGAGCAGTTGCTAGCGAGCAGTCTGGTGTATGGAGTTGGCTGGGCCGGTCGTGGGGAGCGTTGGCGGAGCCTGAGCGATATAATATAAGGTAAAAGCAGCCTCGCGCATATGTACTATTGTTATGTCAAGCCCCATGTAAATGTTTTTAAAAAAAATCTCTTAATAATAATCTTTCTTATACAAAATTAACTTTTGATAATCATTCATCTCAATTTAAAGAACTTACTAATTTCTCCAATCCATGGTCATCCCGATTATTGTAAAGAAAAGTCAGTTGTTTCTTTTTATACATGACAAATCTATCGGCCAGCATTGCACAGGGCTGTGCCAGAAAAATTTCTTATAGGAGCAGATATATACGCGTTATCCGGCGACCTTATTGAGGTAAGAATTTTCATTTTTTATTCAGAATGATCTTTCAGGGCCATGATGCAGCGCTGCTGTCGTCCAAAATTAACCAGTTTAAATTCACAGTCAATTATTGAAGGGTTATAAGTGAGCCACAATTTTTTTATTGACAAATTAGTCACATTATATTATTGATAGGTTACACAATTTATTTATTAGGAGGTTACGATAAATGTCAATGTTATAGTTATATTTTTTACTGTTGGGAGGTTTCGGAACTTTTCTGTTGGGAGGTTACACTAAATGTGAATACTACTCATATTATTTTTTTGGGGAGGTTACACTTGTCGACAACCGGCCAGGATCGTATTTCTTTGTGAATTTCTGAGTAATAGTCAGTTATATATCTGCTCTTATATACTTAATGTTAAATGTAGTTTGCGTCTGGCGCAATGCATTTACTAACTTGTCACTCTTTGTTTCACAGATCATCGGCAATTTATTGCTCTTTGTTGTAATTGTATTTGTTCCATTTTTGCTTTGTCTTTGTTTGATTTTGTGCTTAACTTTGATTTGTGAAAATGCCGCGAAAAACTGCTAACAGTGCATCGCGATGTGCAATGAGTGAAAAAGCCGACTCGAATAATTTGACCGATAATACTAGCGACACTCAGTGTAATAGTGATAATCCTCTAATTACAGATAATCAGTGCGTGCCCATCACCAGTAATGCTTTTATTCCAAATGATGAACTAACAAATTCAGTTATGTCCACATTTAATTTAACGACAATTGATGACGCGGCACTTTCCGTTACAATGAATGCTGCCTAGTTAAACACACCTGATTTGCAAAATTTACACAGTGAACAGATAAATGATTCTAACGAAGGTGAACAATATACACAAAACACGTCAAGTTTATTTGATTCCGATGTAGTGACCAACAGTCCACATCCGATTGGCAAACCTTTTTGTGAATCAGACAATGACCAAATGGTTACCGGTACACAAAACGTGACACATGCAGATACACCATGACACAGCACAGAGAATACGGCAGCTAATTTTGGCGTGGATCGAGTTATGGCATTATTGCTACAACTTAATGAAAATCTCAAACAACAAATTTATGAAAATAACGAAAATCTCAAACAACAACTTAATGAAAATCTCAAACAACAACTTAATGAAAATCTCAAACAACAACTTAATGAAAATCTCAAGCAACAACTCAATGAATCGAACAAACAACTTAATGAAAATCTCAAACGGATTAATGAAAAACTTGACACCTCTACTGAACAGCTTACTGAACAGATTACAGCCGTTGCCGAGCAATGTAGCAAAACGAAAAAACAGTTACGTGAGGAAATTAAGGCTAGTGCTAGGAATAGTAGTGAAGAAATTAGATCCGTTGCACAAGAAATATGTAATACACATGCAGCCACAACAAAATTACTTAGAGATGAAATTAGTGCAGTTGCTAAACAATGCTCAGAAAACGCAACACAGCTACGCGATGAGTTTAAATTAATGTCAGCAGAACTTTCACGCACACTGGATGTGAAAGTAGACAAGAAATTCGAACAACAAAACAGCCAAATGGACGAACGTTTTAATCACCACCTACAAAACAGTGAAACGCGTTACCGTAAATTTATACAGGAACAGAATAAAGTAAAGAAATAAGTCATGGAAACAATTACGGTACAGAGACAGGAAGACAAGCGTAAGTTATTTACGAAAGCAAAAACACACATAGACACCAACATTGCGACAGTATCAGACGAAATTAATACTATCAAACAAACTTCGAAATCTGTTACCTTCACTCCGTTACGCAACTCTACTGCTAAATCTGTTTCGAAAGCATTTGTAAAACATTTTCTGTTTCATGTAGGGCATGTATTGAAAGTAATTTCTGATAATGGACCACAATTTCGATCTGCGATATGGACACGTATGTTACGAGCTAGAAACATTTCTCCGATCTATATATCCAGGTATCACGCTTCTTCGAACCCTTCTGAACGACTGATGAAAGAAATTGGTAAACTATGTAGAATATACTGCCATAAAAAACATATTGATTGGGATACACACATACTCTCATTCCAGGATGTAATTAACTCCATACCAAATGAATCTACTATGTTATCCCCGACTGTTATATTGAAAAATGTTGAACCAACCAACAAAATTAAAGAATTAGTATCTTTTATTACATCTCGTCGACTACCCCACCATGAAATAATCGACATTGCAGTCAACAACATCAAACGTGCCGCAGAGCGCCGGAGAAGACAGCAAAAACAGGTTTGTACACGCCGTGACTTTCACATGGGACAGAAGATATTGGTACGCACACATTATTTATCCAACAGAGAAAAAGTAGATGCAGTAAATTTGAGCTCCTATACGCAGGTCCATATAGAATTCGCAGCATTCCTCACCCCAATATAGTACATGTCGAAACTTTGAGAACCAGAAAAAGCTAGGGCAATCACCATGTCTCCAATATTAAACCCTTTATTGAATGAACATACTTTATGATTTATCACACTGTAATGCCGTTTACTGATATTTATTGACCACTTATGCATTTATATTTATGTGAGTACTGATAATGATCGTATTTTTTCTTGGCAAGTGCCAGGCAAGGTAAGGTTAGCAGGTCGCTTTTCTTGTCGTTAGACATCAGACTGTGCACAATTTCCAGTTTTTCGTGTGTATATGATTGTTTTCCTAACGAAAGTAGAATTTTCTCTGTATGCACTATGAAATCTTTTAAGATATAACAAACACCAGTTGACTTTGACATTTTTCCTTATGATATATCATTATCTTGACTATTCTACATTTTTTGCTACTACATGATGATACTGTGTGTCCATTTTCGCACTTGAAAACTGTTTATGCTTTTGACCTAATCCGTTTTCTGTCATGCTATGCTGTATGCTTAGTCATATCACTATACACAAGTTTTCATTTAATGGGTGCATGATTTAAATGCAAGATATTAATCCTCATTCATCATTTTCAGAAAGCAATAACGTGTAAAAGAAATAAATTATACAACCACAGTGGTTTACTATGAAATGGAAATTTCACCATCGGAATGAACGAAAGAAAATGCAATACCTTGTCATGAAGAGCAAATGAATCAGAATTAACAAGCATTAACAAGAATGTACTAGACACACTATAATAGCAGTCTTAACTAATTATTTTTCTTTCAGAATACGAGGCGATTGATGCAGGCTGTCATACAGAACTACACATGTTAATTTTAGTGGTGAAATATGCTAGAAGTAAGAAACTCTATACTATATGAAGTAATGAATGATGATGAATAGTTATATGAAGAATATGATAATATGAATAATGACGTTTTCTTTGTAGATAATGATGATGATGAAGTTATGGTAATATTAATAATGAAGTTTTTCTTTGAAGATGATGATAATGATGACGTTTATATAATTTCTGTTAGTTAAAAAATGCTATGTAGTTATTTAAGTATTTGTTGCAGTTCCTTTTGACAGTATGTATTATGTCACATAGTATAATGATTGAATGTTTTGGGAAAGACAGCTAGAGTACATACATATTTAGTACACGTTTCATTACCTGTTAATTCGAAGTTTACTACTTTTCAGTATAATATAAATTTTTTCTTTCAGGTGAATAATCCATTTTGTATTTTTTCCAGGAGAAGCTTTTCATGATATTAATATGCTATAAGCACTTAGTTATGAAACCTGTTCTAATAGTTGCATTTTTTACCCAGTTGTGTGTATCATTCATGAATTTGATCACATATACTCTACTTGTTTCATAACCTTGCTACAGCTGACTCATGACGAATGACGTTATTAATCCTTATTTCCAGCAATAAGTCAAAAGCAAATACTTTCATGCCCCAGCAATTGACTATCGATTCCAATGCAATGTATTGCTAGCACAAAAAAATTATTACCAGTCCCAACTATTACCAGTATACAACTAAATAATGCTACCAGTTTAAGATATATTTCTAGTCCTAAATATAATGCAAATTTTTCTGATGTATTGATTCCATTTTGTCTATGTATTATTGGACTACAGACCTTGAGTAATAGTTACAATGTGTTACATTTTAAATATGACTTATGTCACTTGCATGATATCATATATAAACACTACAACTTGATGCTACACTCAATAACTCCTGTTTTAAATGATGGCTTGCGAATAACACTGAATAATGTTTTGTAAAACTATATGAATGCTTTGTAACTGGCCAATGAATGCCAATAATTACTGTAATGAGTTGTCTTATGAATGCTAATGATTACTGTAATGTGATGACTTACACATAAATGCTATGCCAATAATTTCTGTAAATACTTTTTTGTTATACTCTGTAAATGAATGCCAATAATTACTGGAATGACATGAGTTATGAGTTGTGATTTATAATACTCAATACTTGCTACCTGTTTATTAACTGGCCAACGAATGCCAATAATTACTGTAATGAAATGTGAATAATGAATAATGTTTTGTAATACCCCATACATACATAGCACATAAATGTTTAGTAACTAGCAAATGAATACCAATAATTATTCGGATTAGTTGATACGCTAGTGTAATTCTGAATGATGACTAGCATAAGACTTAATGTATCCTTCATCTTCTGACATAATTACCAGCAATTACTGCAATATCCGTATGTCCTGTCCATCCTCATGATCATGGAGCACTATATTTGGTTTTTGCACTAATTCTACGTTGATGTAAGAGTATGGATTCTACAAGAATGTGGTGTTGACATACCAAGTTGTCCACCACCTTGAAGGATGGAGATGTTATTATGGTCCTACTGTTTGGTGTACCTAATGTACTACCAAAATGATAACATACAATATTAATACAATATTTCAGTGTCCTGGCTACACTGATAAATACTTCAGGGAAGAGAACTTCAGATTGTCTCACTTGATGTTGTGCTTCTGTAGAAAGATATGGACTTTCAGTGCAGCTACGTGCAACCTACTGTGCTACAACCATGATGCTATCCTCCCCATTCCTTTCCTAGTTCTTGTAAAAATGAAAAATACTTTTACAGTGTGTGTGTGCACTTTCTTTCATTTCTCAATACGTTTAAATTGTTGTAAAATGGTAAAGACTTATGCAGTGTGTGCACTTTATTTCATTTCTCAATATGTTTAAATTCTTGTAAAATGGTTAAGACTTAAACGGTGTATGTGCACTTTATTTCATTTCTCAATATGTTTCAATTCTTGTAAATATGCTAAAGACTTCTACAGTGCGTGTGTACTTCATTTCTTTTCTTAATGTATCCAGTTCTTGTAAAATTCTAAAGACTTTTACAGTGCGTGTGCACTTTATTTCATTTGTTAATGTATGCAGTTCTTGTAAAAAATGCTAGAGACTTATACAGTGCGTGTGCACTTAATTTCATTTGTTAATATGATCAGTTGTCCCAAATATGCTAAAGACTTATACAGTGTGAGTGCACTTTATGTCATTTGTTAATATATTTTGTACTCATTGTGTATACATTGTGTCATTTCTTAGTATGTTCTGAACTCAGCGCGTGTGCACTCAATTTCATTTCATAATATGTTCTGCACTTATCAATAATGTATATACTCTCTGACTGTAGACTTAGTAACTAAATGGATTATAGAAAAATTTGTTGCTCATGGCAAGTCCAATTGACTCACCATAGTTGCCAAATTTTTGCATCCCCCCAGTGGAGGGTTATGTAAGAGGTCCGTGATTAAAGAATTTGTTGCTAGCGCACTCGAGCAGACGTAATTTCGATGGATTGCTCGCACTGCCTGCGATATGTAAGCTATAAGAGAATCTCAGACCAAAGAGCAGTGTTGTATGCAGTAGGAACTGTGTAGCAGTAGCAATGAGCAGTTGCTAGCGAGCAGTCTGGTGTATCGTGTTGTCTGGGCCGGTCGTGGGGAGCGTTGGCGGAGCCTGAGCGATATAATATAAGGTAAAAGCAGCCTCGCGCATATGTACTATTGTTATGTCAAGCCCCATGTAAATGTTTTTAAAAAAATCTCTTAATAATAATGTTTCTTATTAAAAATTAACTTTTGATAATCATTCATCTCAATTTAAAGAACTTACTAATTTCTCCAATCCATGGTCATCTCGAGTATTGTAAAGAAAAGTCAGTTGTTTCTTTTTATACATGACAAATCTATCGGCCAGCATTGCACAGGGCTGTGCCAGAAAAAATTCTTATAGGAGCAGATATATACGCGTTATCCGGCGACCTTATTGAGGTAAGAATTTTCATTTTTTATTCAGAATGATCTTTCAGGGCCATGACGCAGCGCTGCTGACGTCCAAAATTCACCATTTTAAATTCACAGTCAATTATTGAAAGGTTATAAGTGAGGCACAATTTTTTTATTGACAAATTAGTCACATTATATTATTGATAGGTTACTCAATTTATTTATTAGGAGGTTACGATAAATGTCAATGTTATAGTTATATTTTTTACAGTTGGGAGGTTTCGGAACTTTTCTGTTGGGAGGTTACACTAAATGTGAATACTACTCATATTATTTTTTATGGGGAGGTTACAGTGCGTTCACCGCGATGTCGCCAAACCCGGATGCGACCATCATGATGCTGTAAACAGAACCTGGATTCATCCGAAAAAATGACGTTTTGCCGTTCGTGGACCCAGGTTTGTCGTTGAGTACGCATCGCTGGGCTCCTGTCTGTGATGCAGCGTCAGGGGTAACCGCAGATATGGTCTCCGAGCTGATAGTCCATGCTGCTGCAAACGTCGTCGTGTAGATGTTAATTGCCTTGCAAATGTCCCCACCTGTTGACTCCGGGATCGAGACGTGGCTGCACAATCCGTTACAGCCATGCGGATAAGATGCCTGTCACCTCGACTGCTAGTGATACGAGGCCGTTGGTATCCAGTAAGGCGTTCCGTATTACCCTCCTGAACCCACCGATTCCATATTCTGCGAAAAGTCATTGTATCTCGACCAACGCGAGCAGCAATGTCGCGATATGATAAACCGCAATCGCGATAGGCTACAATCCGACCTTTATCAAAGTCGGAAACGTAATGGTACGTATTTCTCCTCCTTACACGAGGCATCACAACAATGTTTCACCAGGCAACGCCGGTCAATTGCTGTTTGTGTATGAGAAATCGGTTGGAAACTTTCCTCATGTCAGCACGTTGTAGGTGTCGCCACCGGTGCCAACCTTGTGTGAATGCTCTGAAAAGCTAATCATTTACATATCACAGCATCTTCTTCATGTCGGTTAAATTTCGCGTCTGTAACACGTCATCTTCGTGATGTAGCAATTTTAATGGCCAGTAGTGTATATACTAATGTGAACCTGTTAAAAAATGAACTCTTATTACTCCGTCTCAAGTGCGTGTAATGTTCGATATCACAGGCTTCACAGCTCCGAATAGGAGAATAACTATGAAATGGTCGGTTCTGAAGGTTGTTTGGTGAACATTTTATATGCCAGAAAATACTGATTTCATCGATACTTAATTAAACATATTCACTTCAGAACTGCTGTTGCAGTGAAATATAAGAAACAAGATAAGATGTGGCAACTACAGTAATGGATCACATTTACACTTCAGAACAACTGAACTGGAGGCAGCTGGATGAGAGAAGGGATTCCTACCGCCAGACCAAGAGCCTGGGTCTACCTCAATCTGCATTTCCGAGTTAAAATAGTTTTTCACACATGTAAAATGGCATGTATATTCGGTTCTGGACATTGTAACATCTCCCCAAATCGGTTAACGCCATAATATGACCGTGACTGTGTGTGCCAAATGAACTTGATTTTTGGTGAGGCTATCGTCTAGAAATTCTGATCGTTTAGTGGAGAGAAATGTACAACAAATAGTTCTAATGACGAGCCTATTCTACTCCTGCACGTTCTACTTATTTCTTTTTTGTTTAATAGTTATAACACTGCCTCAACCACATAAAATACGAAAGTGGCACCATATGACTCAATGGGTCTATAACAAAACTAATTGAAATGAGACGTAAATTAATTAACACAGTCCCCAGCCCAATTGGACACAGTCTGTCAAATGTCGGATCTATAAGGCGGTCACCAATTATTAAATAACAGTTTGGCTTTACTTGTAGCAACAGAAGCTTGAAAAGTTTCTGGCAATAGAATACGTTGCGAAATAATGATGAAGAAATAAATAATGGTTAATACTCAGAGATGTTAGTTCGGGAAAGGTATTTTAAACGTATTGTCGGAATGTCAATGATTTACTGGAGATAGCTCTTTTGTTACATAAGTAATGTACATAATCTCAGACTAACATTTACTTACGTGCGAGTAAGCAACTGGTGGTTTTCAACAGATTGACAACGCCGAAGTACGAACCATGCCAGTATACAATAGCATTATTACAATAAACACAGATGTGAAATACGTGAACTTAATTTATTTTTGCCTTTAGAGTGAAAGCCAAAATTACTTTAATTTTAAGTTATTTTATTTTATTTTGTCTTCACTCAGTTAGCAAGGAATACATTGCCCCTGAATATTACTGACAACACTGTTTACTTGTTGAGGCTTCATTATTAATTACTTTTAGTTAGCTATCAGCAAACAAACAAAACTGGCAATGAGTCTCTTAACACTTTTAACTATTTAAACAACGACATTCAGGTAATCAATAACTGGAAATCAATCGTATCCTCAGTAGGTGACAATGACAAGATCAGGTACCTATAGTTTTTACGTAGTACACTTATTATGGAAATAAAATCCACTGAGAATGTCGCTGGCAATGCCTCACTAAGTGAGGTGAAGTATTACGGTGAATGTAGTACAGTATTTGAGGATCTTCATTCTTATCTACAGTGCACACAGTGTCTGTTTCCATTACTGCTACTGCTACTGTCACTATTATCCTTATTTTCATATTTAATATAGCATTTGCTCTTTTTAGATTGCTTGGATTTGTTTTACTTATCTACCTATCTATTACGACTCTAGTACATTATTATTACCATTGCTACTGTTCTAGACGGTATTTGTTTAATTCTGAGGTAATCTGGCCTTTGTAGCAAGTCAGTCTCACGAAACCATTAAGACATGTATAATTTTTTGTAAATGTCAAAGACAGCTTAAAGTCATTACTGCATTAAAGTAAAATAAATGATGTACTTCTTTTCCACTGATTGAGTAATTGCATATACTTATTAACTGCTTAGGAATGCAATATAGATACATATATCTCAGAGTTTGGCCAAATTATGTGCTAAATGGATTGCAATATACGTTTAAGCAACCATCTTCGAGCGGTGCACATATTACAGCAATGCACATATTTCGATACGTTCACTGCTTTAATTTCCGCTGTCTTAAAACAAGATACAGTGGAAGAATGCACTGAAATTCTGTTCATTTAAGTTTTACCGCTCCATATTCTTTAATTTCCGGCTTCACTAGCTAACTTGCCAACTGTCATCAACAGCTATCGACTCGAAACTACGAGAAAATAATTTATCTGAAGGCCATGAGAAAGAGTCATGGTTTTGTTTTGTGGATCGAAGAGAAATGCACTTTAAACAAACTTCATAAAACGTGAAACCGAGCAGTTGCAAGAATAATAGGGACCATCTTAATGGCTTTGCGCTTACTGGATCGCGTAAATTTGTAGCACAACAATGTTGCTGTTGTAATGAGTATAGATTCGAGTTAACTAAAGCTTTCTGAAGGATCTACAACAGAGAATAAATACTGCCGAATATCTGACAGGCCGATGCACTCGATACACATCTTAGTTTCTCGTGTAGTTTCTGAATTCTGCTTCTACCGTAATCAGACACAGGGTCATTTGATATATCCCTACAGTTCACAGTAATAGTCTCAGCTTCATTATACGAGAAGCACCTGAGGTTTCAACACTTGATAACAACAGAAGTCTTCAGCACAGGGCGAAATTTGAAGAAAACAGTCGGCACTTTATCACCGTTCCAAAATATTAAGCGACTGCTGAGAAGAGGATAAGTCGATAGGAGAAGCATAGAACACCATTTACATGCCATGCCAGTGGAGGTTCTCTTGCTACATCAATCAAACAAAATCTCACCTGTTTCTTAACAGATATCGGCGACGTTTCGTAGGGCTCTTTTCACCTTCCATTTTCGAAACATCGCATACACACAGATGCTTGATATTACAAATATCTGAAAAGATCTTATTGTGGTTGAGATGTGGCTAAAAAAGAAATTATCGAGAGCTGTAAGCTCCACAACCACAATATACGAGCTACCAGAGAAGAGAACTAAACTTTAAGGTAACCTGTGTACAAACATCGTTGAAAGAACGTTCAGAACCATGTTTAGGAACGATGTTTTAAAGTCTTCAAGCAAGTGGCATCGATTCATGAACGAATGTTTCAGTACCTGAGTGGTAAACATGAAACATTCATATACAGGAATGAAGATGTTATGGACAAAAGGGCAAAGTTGGAAAACATTGTACAATGCTCCTCAGACGAGTATCTGCCGAGCGCAGCTGTGAGGGATAGGAAAAACACAACATGGTTCGGGAGCTATGCTAGAAAACTGCTCTCCCTCCCTTCCTCTCTCTCTCTGGGCTATAAACGTAGCCTAAGCCTCGACAACAAACAAAAACTCAACAAAGCTTAAATCAGTGAAAGGAGAGTCATGTATGAAGCATTCGGCGGGTTCAAAAGTAAAATTCTATCTAAGATCTAAGCCATAAGTAGCTTTGGCTTGCGCAATCAGGAAACATTGTACAATGCTCCTCAGACGAGTATCTGCCGAGCGCAGCTGTGAGGGATAGGAAAAACACAACATGGTTCGGGAGCTATGCTAGAAAACTGCTCTCCCTCCCTTCCTCTCTCTCTCTGGGCTATAAACGTAGCCTAAGCCTCGACAACAAATAAAAACTCAACAAAGCTTAAATCAGTGAAAGGAGAGTCATGTATGAAGCATTCGGCGGGTTCAAAAGTAAAATTCTATCTAAGATCTAAGCCATAAGTAGCTTTGGCTTGCGCAATCAGGAAACGGATCAAAGTCATCGGTCCAGACACTCTGTGATCATAATGACGTCTAAACGCAGAATGACAGAGAGAAAATGTTCAAATGGCTCTGAGCACTATGGGACTTAACTTCTGAGGTCATCAGTCCCCTAGCCTAACTAAACTAAGGACATTACACACATCCATGCCCGAGGCAGGATTCGAACCTGCGATCGTATCGGTCGCGCGGTTCCAGACTGTAGTGCCTAGAATCGATCAGGCCACCCCGGCCAGCTGACAGAGAGAATACCGATATGTACAGGCTAACCATATCGATAGCTGTTGCTGCTATAAGTTGTTTAATTGATGTGCTACGTAACTTATGGCTCTAGGTTATATTTTAAGCTTCTATTAAGTGAGTTTCTTCTTTTGTAAGTTCCATGTTCCTTTGACTTTTTACGCATGTACCGAATTGGAAAGGTAACGTAGCTTGTTGCTCAGGTTGTTGTTTATAACATTTGATGTCCATCAACTTTTTCAAGTATTTCTTGTGCGTTTACGTATTTGTTGATTGGTGAGCATGACATCTCTATCTGCAAATCTTTTTGCATAATTAAATATTAGCTGTGTCAAGTTATTACATAGCCTTAAGGGGCTCCGGAAAGGCTCAAAATCATGAAAAGTTCAATTTTTACTTTTTTGCGTTTTCTGAATCTGCAGACTATTACCTTTTAATAGATATATAATTTATTCAATTCAGAAGACTACAACTATTTTTAAATTTTTTTAAAATGTGTTCTACATGGGCGTGACCCACTGTGGCGCTGTTAAACTGCGTTCAAATGGTGTTATTATTAACGTCCGTGTTCATCAGGTACATTTTAGTGATGTGAGATAAAGTATGTGTTGTGGCTAAACCTATTTTCAGAGACTTAGCAACACCTGAACTGTTGAAAAAGTGTATTCACGGAAAAACTCAAAACCCCAATGAAAGTGTAAATAGTGTTATATGGTCGAGAATACCCAAGACTGTATTTGTTGGAATAGAAACACTTCACTTTGGTGTGTATGATGCTGTTGCGACTTTCAATGATGGCAACATTGTAAGGTGCAAGGTATTTAGAAATATGGGAATGAAGATAGGTTCTAACATGGTACGAGCGATGCTTGCTTTAGACAAGGAACGCCTTCGGGCTGCAGACAGGGCTGTAAAGAGTCTAGAAATACAAGCAAGAGTAAACAGGAGGAGGAACAAGAGGAAGCTGGAGGAGGAGTTTGCAGAGGATGAAGATAATCCATCCTATGGACCTGGAATGCACTAAAAAGTTAATCCAATCTTTGTCGCTCGATTCCCAAAACTTTTATTTTTTCATACTAATTACATGTTTTCTAAGGATCTTCCAAACATATTTGTTTCAAACTTTCAGTAAATGTTATACAGTACCTTCTGCATAATTTAACACAGCCTTTTTCCAAAAAAACTGTATATTTTTGAATATATAAATAAAAAATTGCAAAAAAATGTTGTGAATTTTCATTACAATTGAAAAAAAAATCATCTTTAATAACTGAACTAAAATTTTGTAAAATCGCTGTGTTAAGTTGTAGCCCATATTCCAATAAATAATCTGTAAAAAGTTCAACTTCCTACCTCAAATACTTTGTGAGGAAAGATGTAATTTATAAGCGTTATTTTAACATTGCAAGTATAGGGCGTTCCGGAGCCCCTTAAGTCAGCTAATTACAGTTCTTGGTTGAACACATTTTTCTGTGATAACTTCTTTGTAATTTCTTCTTTCATCCATATTTTTGCTCCGATGTGCTTGAGGTGTTGCACTGTGGATAATTTTGCTTTCACTTCGATTGATTTCAATACCTTGATCTGTAGACACAAATAATTAAATATGTCCCCCATATCTTCTTTTGATGATAACTTCTACGGATTTTTGTCAGAAGGGCCGGCAACAGGAACTAAGCCGAGCTACGACATTTTTTAAGAGGTCAGCTGTAGCTTCAATGTAATCTTTGTCTGCTTGTACTTGGAGATTTTGCTGACAACGGGCTAGCCTCTTTCGGTTTAAAATACCGTTTTCAAGTGCACATGTGGATGTTGCGAAAAATGAACCATATTTATGGCTTATGTCTGATCAGTAATGTCTTTATTATAAATTAGATTTTTACTTACCTCTAGTTGGAGTTGATCATCATTTGGCATTCAGGTCCCAATTGTGAGCTGTCTCTTATGAAACAATATTATTATAACCACATAGTTTATACAGTATGAAATTATTTGTGATAATTTTTTGGCATCTCTTTTACAGTTGGGATCTTGTGGCGTGTTGCGGTGCTTTATGTTTAGGAGTTTTTCATTGTTGGTAGTCAAGGATGGTGTGTTTGCTGCATAGATGGTATTTGGTTAAAAACTTTCGTATATGTGTTATCTGCGGTTTCATATGACGTCATTTCACGCTGTCGAAAAGTACAGTAAAATTTACTAAGGAGGGCTTGTGTTTTAGGTGGTTTTGTACGTTCAGTGAGTCACTAGTGAAATTTCTCTTATGTGTCTATATCTATAATTATTCCAAAACATTGATACTACGTTCATTTTTACAGTGTTTTCATTGTGTACTGCTTTGAGTTTTCGTTTTTAAGATCTAAGTAGAAAGTTGATCGATTACTTTCACATGCTCTCGTATGTTTTTTTGAATCTAATGTTGATCTTTCTTTCCGTCTGTCTAATTTAGAGATTTTAACCTTTCCTAATCGAATGCATATTTTCAGATTAATGATCGTGTGAAACGTAAATTCTAGATTTATCTTATGTAAATGTTCGTTCATTTTATTAGTTGTACGGCCGAGATAATTCGTTTACACGTATGTTAGTTTTGTTTTAGTTGTAGATTCTGTTTTCAGTGTTATATACTGAGAAAAAAAATAAGATGTCGATGTACAAGCATACAGATGGCGGTAGTAGCACGTACACAAGGTATAAAAGGACAATGTATTGGTGGAGTCTTCATTTGTTTGTAGCTGACTCATGTGAAAAGGTTTCCGACGTGATTATGGCCGCACCACGAGAATGTGCAGACTAAACGCGGAATAGTAGGTGGAGCTAGACGCATGGGCCATTCCGTTTCGGAAATCGTTGGGGAATTCAATATTCCGAGATTAACAGTGTAAAAGTGTGCCGATAATACCAAAATTCAGGCATTACTGCTCACCGCGGAGAACTCTGCGGCCTTCGGCCTTCACATAAAGACCGAGAACAGCAGCGTTTGCCTACAGTTGTCAGTGCTAATAGACAAGCAATGCTGTGTGAAATAACCGCAGAAATCAGGACAGTGGTGCGAAATATTTCGCTAACGGGCTCCGGCAGCAGACGACCTACGCGAGTGCCTTTGCTAATAGCACGACATCGCCTGAGCGCCCCTCCTGGTCTCGTGAGCATATCGGTTCCTAACCAAATGACTGGAAAACCGTGGTCTCGTCAAATGAGTCCATATTTCAATTGGTAAGAGCAGACGGTAGGTTCGAGTATGGCGCAGAACCCGCGAAGCTGGGGATCCAAGTTGTCAACAAGGCACTGTGCAAGCTAGTACTGGATCCACAAAGTGTGGACTGTGTTTACATGGTATGGACAGGGTCCTCCGGTCAAACTAAACCAACCAGTGACTGAAAATGGCTATGTTCGGCTACTTGGAGACCATTTGCAGCCATTCATGGACTTCATGTTCCGAAGCAGCGATGCAATTTTTGAGAATGACAATGCTCCATGTTAGCAGACCATAATTGTTCGAGATTGGTTGAAGAATATTCTGGACAACTCGAGTGAATGATTTGGACGTAAGAGCAACTTTGATAGCCTTTGAAATGAGTAACCCAAGATGGAGTCCGATTGTCGGGCGCGAACCGTTGGTTTTCTAAGGTCCGCGCAGTCACCTGAAATACTTTCTCCAGTATTTGCTGTAAGCGTCTTGCAGAGAGGTGTAGAGCTGACGTAAGAGCAACTTTGATAGTCTTTGAAATGAGTAACTCAAGATGGAGTCCGATTGTCGGGCGCTAACCGTTGGGTTTCTAAGGTCCCCACAGTCACCTATTTCACAATAGGTAAACCAAATTATGTTGAAGAATATTCTGGACAACTCGAGTGAATGATTTGGCCACTGAGATGGCCCGACTTGGGACATAATCGGGAGGTCAGTTCGTGCACAAAATCCTGCGCTGGCAACGCAATTATGGACGGCTATAGAGGCAGTATGGCTCAATATTACCATAGGGAACTTTCAACGACTTGTGGAGTCCATGCTGCACTATTAGGAGGTATTCCATGTGTAGGGTTTGTATTTTAGGTTTTTCTGTTGCTAACGAATAAAATGAACGAAATTTTACATACGAAAATTCTAGAATTAACATTTCGCAAGACTAATTATCTCAAAACACGTATTCGATCAGGAAAAGCCATAAGATCAGAATTTTCGATCCCGGAAGTCTACAAAATTTCTTGTGAAAACTGTACAGACTTCTACGTTTTACAAACGGGAAGAAATACTGACACTAGGTTAAAGGAATACACGAGATCATGGAAAAGCAATCGATAACTTTCCACCTACATCTTAAAAATGAATAGCACGAATCAGAACACAGTGAAAACATTGTAGAAGTTTACACAAAATATCGAGAAGACGTGCAATGATTATTTAGGAAGAATTAGAGACATACACAGTTACGAGGAATTTCGCAAGCGACTTACTCAATGAACAAACTGAACTGAAACACAGACCCCACTTAGAAAATTTTATTCAAATTTTCGACTATGAGATAGGATGAACATAGGAAATCACAGAACACATATACAAAATTTATTAACCAAGAAGTATCCATGCAAAAAACACAATATCCTTGACTACCGAAGAAGAAAGCTTTGTGAACATATAGGATCTAAGGATTCCAACTGTCGAATAGATGACAAACAATTATCGACAAAAATTTTATATGTTAAAAATTACTTGATTAGAATAATATTATTTCATAACAGACAGCTCAGCTTTGGCAACCAGGCGTCAATAAAAATGTAATTTATAAAAATGATGTTACTGTTCATAAGTCAGACGTAAATAAGTTTTATTGATCAGAACACTCACAGATGCACTTAAAAATGACATTGTAGGCCGAAAAAGGAAAGCTTGTCGTGAAGAAATGTAGACACAGGCAAATAAAGAGTATATTGCAGCTACTGGAATTGACGTCTTATAAAGGGTCTTATTTCGACTTAATTCATGATGCAGGCCCTAATGAGAATATGTATACAACATGTAGGTTAGAATCATGTTTCATAATACATGTACAATCAGTGTGTTACATTTTCCACATCTAAAACACATGTTATAGTCTGAGTAGTGCAGTATACAGAGTGAATATTAATAAAGCCGTTAGACTGCAGGGACGGATTCCCGACTGGAAGTAGAGGAAAAAAGATCCTATGAACATGTGTCTGGAAATGCATTGTTGCCACGGTAGATGGCGCTGCGAATCAAAGTTCCTCCGATCACGTGCTGTGTTTTCATTGTGTGTGAAGATTATACCGTTCTCCATTAATAAATCTACCTTATCAACACCTTTGTTGCATGCGGTATTAGGCTGACAGCCTTGAATTATTCACATTCCTTGGTGTGTTTCTTTCTCCTAATTGGGATCGTGATAGTCAAGAAGTCTTCTGGCCATCTCACTTCTTTCAATAGAGAAGTACATACTCTACATTACTGCTATACACCCGACGTCCATAAGTACTTCTACTGGTAGCTAGATATTCAACATAAGTGTATCTATCCTCTTCCAGCAATGTGTTCCTTAATAACTGTTTGATAAATAATTTCTCTCTCCCTCTCACCGTCTCTCTCCCTCTCCCTCCACTGTTTAAACATCCTCATACTGTGACATATTGATAAGTTTATAATCTAAAGTAAGTATAGTAACAGTTATAGTTACTATATATGTGGTGATAATAAATGCGTCTCATATTCTTTTAGGAGGTAATACTAATCAAAACAAGAAAAAAAATCCTGTACAGACTACTTTTTGGCATCTTGACTTCTACAGATATGTTGTGACACAATGATACAGATGTGCTACCTGAGATTCTTGCGCATTGTGTTTACTGTAAATATGGTGTACCTGTTTTATTCTGTAAATCTTTAGATCTGCCGCGCGGGATTAGCCGAGCGGTCACAGAGGCTGCAGTCATGGACTGTGTGGCTGGTCCCGGCGGAGGTTCGAGTCCTCCCTCGGGCATGGATGTGTGTGTTTGTCCTTAGGATAATTTAGGTTAAGTAGTGTGTAAGCTTAGGGACTGATAACCTTAGCAGTTAAGTCCCATAAGATTTCACACACATTTGAACATTTTTTTAGATACTGTGTGTTGGTTAGAACTGTGACATTTGCAATAACCAGTATAAATTATTTGATATTGTGATATATTTATTCTTGGTTAAGGCCATTAGAGAAAGTTAACGTAAGAGTGAATAGACGCAAGTGGCGGTCACTGTCGGCCCTATGAGTGGCTCAGTTGTTACGAGTGAGGCACCAAGAGCATGACAAGTGTGGGCGAATCTGAGAGGCTCCAATAACATCAAGACCCTGCCCCGTAATTAGTCACTGTGAATCAAGACGTGCCCGAAATATTACATGGAGAAATAGGAGCAATTTGGATGACAACGAACACGACGGCTTAACATACACTACGAACTGTAAGGTTGTGTTATTTTTGTTAACGTCATAAACTTTGTGAGGCATTGCCAGCGACATTCTCAGTGGATTTTATTTCAATAATAAGTGTACTACGTAAAAACTATAGGTACCTGATCTTGTCATTGTCACTTACTTAGGATCCGATTGATTTCCAGTTATTGATTACCTGAATGTCGTTGTTTAAATAGTTAAAAATATTAAGAGACTCATTGCCAGTTTTGTTTGTTTGCTGAAAGCTAACTAAAAGTAATTAATAATGAAGCCTCAACAAGTAAACAGTGTTGCTCAGTAATATTCAGGGGCAATGTATTCCTTGCTAACTGAGTGAAGACAAAATAAAATAAAATAACTTAAAATTAAAGTAATTTTGGCTTTCACTCTAAAGGCAAAAATAAATAAAGTTCACGTATTTCACATCTGTGTCTATTGTAATAATGCTGTTGTATACTGGCATGGTTCGTACTTCGGAGTTGTCAATCTGTTGAAAACCACCAGTTGCTTATTTGATCCAGTAAATGTTCATAGTAATTACATTACGCTCAAAGTACTTACTTCTGCTCTATCCAAGAAAATAGCGCACGTAAGTAAATGTTAGTTTGAGATTATGTACATCATTTATGCAACAAAAGAGCTACTTCCAGTAAATCATAGACATTTCGACAATGCGTTTAAAGTACCTTTTCCGAACTAACATCTCTGAGCACTAACCATTTCTTTCTTTCTTCATTATTATTTCACAACGTATTCTGTTGCCAGAAACTTGTGTAAGCTTCTGTTGCTACAAGTAAAGCCAAACTATTACGTAGTAATTGGTGACCGCATTATCGATCCGACATTGGACAGACAGTGTCCAATTGGGCTGGGGACTGTGTTAATTAATTTATGTCTTATTTCAATTAGTTTTTTATGGATCCTTTGAGTCATGTGGTACCACTTCCGTATTTTATGTGGTTGTTGGCTCTGTTATAACTATTAAACAAAATCCAAATAAGTAGAACGTGCAGGAGTAGAATAGGCTGGTTATTAGAACGATTTGTTGTACACTTCTCTCCACTAACCAAGCAGAATTTCTTCACAGACGATAGCCTCACCCAAAATCAAGTTCATTTGGCACACGCTGTCGCGGTCGTATTATGGCGTTAACCGATTAGTTAGGGGAGAGGTTACAATGTCCAGAACCGAATATTTTTTGAGATACGGGCCATTTTACATGTGTGAAAAACGATTTGAAAGCGGAAATGCAGATACCTAGGACTTAGCACATTTTGAGCTAGACCCAGGCTCTTGGTCTGGCGGTAGGAATCCCTTGTCTTATCCAGCTGCCTCCAGTTCAGTTGTTCTGAAGTGTAAATGTGTTCCATTCCTTTAGTTGCCACCTCTTATCTTGTTTCTCATATTTCACTGCAACAGCAGTTCTGAAGTGAATTTAAGTTTCGATGAAATCAACATTTTGCTGGCATATATCATGTTTACCAAACAACCTTCAGAACCGACCATTTAATTGTTATTCTCCTATTCGAAGCTGCGCCAGTGATATCGAACATTACACGCACTTGAGAAGGAGGAATAAGAGTTCGTTTCTTAACAGGTTCACATTAGTGTGCAACTGTTATAGAGTGTCTGAATCACACGTGCTGTATTATCGAATAGAGGGCGCGCCTGCCGCAGAAGACACCTTCTGTACATAAACCTCTCCAAGTTACTGTGTGAGTGATGTCCTCTTGATGACTTACGCCGAGGATAAGTCTGTCATCCCTCGTCTTTCAGGTACGGCGTTTGAAATGAGTAGGTGCACACATCGGATTTTATTATCTTGGGAGAGTTTAGTGAGAATGGAACCAGCCTGGAGTGTTATCGTTCATCAGGTGTCCTTGCTCTTTCTTACGGTTTCACTATTCCGGTCTTTGTCTTCGCCATTGTAGTTCTAAGTGCTATAAGTCATCGTAAGCAGACCGTCGCGATGTTCGGACGATAGGAGGCAATGGTTTCTAGATTGCCGGTGCCAAAATGGAATTTTTTTAAACTGCGACATTAGTACGTCTTTGTACCGTTTCAGTTGACCTAGTTTTCGTTGTCCGTTATTGGGTTGGCCATACAGTGTTTGTTTTAATATTTGTCGGGCATGTCGGTAGCATGAACAGCCCGTCGAATTTGGTGTTTGATGATGAGGGACCCCTACGTTGGTAGTGCTTGTTTCCTGCAAGGTACTGATAACACGCCGGTCTTGCCGTTTCGCTTACCTATGGTAGCGCTGATATTTCTCGAAGAACTGTAGGTGTCTTCTAAAGGTGATCTAGGCCTCACTTCAGTAAATGAGAGTTGATATAGACCAAAATATTAGTCCAAGAGCTGAGACCTCGATTGTCGAAGATCCGGCCAAAAGCGCTAGCACATGATGCATTTCAGCGTCAATATTTGCGTTAATTGAGAGTTTCACTGCCAAGATAACGAAAGATGTCAACATTCATCAGGATTCCACCGTTGAGTGTGAACCTAACTGAAGAAATTGAAATTCGTTAACTGGTAACTGCGTGTGAACCAAAATCCTCTCGCTGGTGATGTAGAAGCCAGTGACTTTTAAATTTCCGTTTACCTATTCTGATACAGATTGGTCTTTGCTACCATACTTTCAAACATCAACATAACTACGCAAATTACTTTTGATGTGAGTTTTATCAATTAATGTAAACTGGTTTTAACAATCTGCAAATGAGACTGAATAGAAAGAATGGTCCTCAATAAATACACAGAATAGCTTTTCACGAAAGAATCACACAATGGCTAACTGCTGCGTAACAAAAATGTACCCTGTCATGAAAAAGCAGCCGCGCGGGATTAGCCGAGCGGTCTGAGGCGCTGCAGTCCTGGACTGTGCGGCTGGTCCTGGCGGAGGTTCGAGTCCTCCCTCGCGCATGGGTGTTTGTGTTTGTCCTTAGGGTAATTTAGGTTATGTGGTGTCACCGCCAGACACCACACTTGCTAGGTGGTAGCCTTTAAATCGGCTGCGGTCCGCTAGTATACGACGGACCCGCGTGTCGCCACTGTCAGTGATTGCAGACCGAGCGCCGCCACATGGCAGGTCTAGAGAGACGTCCTAGCACTCGCCCCAGTTGTACAGCCGACGTTGCGAGCAATGGTTCACTGACAAATTACGCTCTCATTTGCCGAGACGATAGTTAGCATAGCCTTCAGCTACGTCATTTGCTACGACCTAGCAAGGCGCCGTATTCAATTGATATTTATCTTGTGAAGCATGTACCGTCAAGAGAGATGTTCACCAATTGTGGATTAAAGTTAAGTATTCTACCAGTTACCTCCTTTTTTTACTAGACTCAACTCCTATAACTGTTCCAGACCTCACGCCAGCCTGCGTGAGCTTAAACGCGTGCCTTTCGGCTACCAGTCATAGTGGATTGGCTGTCGGGCCAGTCCGCTACAGGTTAAGTAGGGTATAAGCTTAGGGACTGATGACCTTTGCAGTTAAGTCCCATAAAACTAAAAAAAAAATGAAAAAGCCCCTACAGAATTTACATGAAATCTTGAATCAGTTTAGTGGCTGCCTTGGGGGTGGAAGGACTGGGCCAACAGACACTGAACACCATTCGTGACACAAATTTTAAGTACACTTCATTGCAACATCGAAGTTATTTGACAATGTGAAATTAACACAGCAAATGAATAATACCAGCTGACACTGGAGAGAAAGATTTTAAATCCTGATGTCGGGGCGCTAAGCAGGACGCTCCGCACGTTAGGCTGATCAAGGAACTGAGAACGCCTTTCGCTTTAAAAGATATACATAAAACAACCTTGAAATGCATACCGTAACACTATATCAAGTTAACAGGCTACACTATGTAACTGGTGACAAGAGTCTTTTTAAAACCAAATTGAATTTATCCGTGAATGGAGTCTGCGCCAAAGAACACGGTGATTATAATTAAACTTTCAAAACGCTGTAGAAATAACACCACTGGTCAGAACGACGTCAAATTGCAACGAAATATTATCGGAGAAGGGGGAAGCGCATGGCAGATGAAAAAAATAGTGCGAAAATTGATCAATAGATGGCGCTGTATGCGTCAGAATGCGTAAATGAAAACGCCTGTCATGCGCACGACTCACTGAAGTTGGTATAAACACGCCGGGTACAGGGCTTTTCCTCCTTTCTCGTCTGCGACGTTCGCCGTGACTGTTTCAATGCAGGATCGCGCTCTGCTTGTAAAGCTGTATTACAAGAACTATGATTGTGCACATGTCGCTCTGCAGAAGTTCCGGACGCTGAAAGGTTTGAAAAAAGGCGTTGGTCCGATGACTGCCTTGGGTCTGGAGAAAATGATTCGGAAATTCGAAAAGACGCGTTCTTTTGGTGTGCAACTTGGTAGAGGAAACGAATTGATTTGACGTCATTGGAAGCTTTGGCCATAGTATTGCAGGAGGAGACGAGTGGTGGTGTGAAAACGTGTAGTGCACGGAGAATTGCCCGAACGTTGAACATACCCGTGAGCACGGTGCGTAAAATTTTACGAAAAATCCTTCTTTGCCATCCATTCAAATTACTCATGTGCACGAGTTGCTTTCTGTTGACCTGCCAGAAAGAGAGACCATTGCTTTTGAATTTCTTGCTCGTATGGAAGTGGACAATGACTGGTTGTGGAAGATATTGTGGACAGACGAAACCCACTTTCATGTGACAGCGTATCTCAGAATTGTCGAATATGGGCAATGGAAAATCCACACGTAAATCATCCAGTACCACTTCATACTGGAAAGGTCACTTTGTTGTGCGGGTTTACGGCATCATTTTTCCAGAGGGCCGTATTTTTTCGAAGAGAGAGGTGCTTTCGGTCCTGTTACCTGTACCTGTACCGTCACTGGTAAGCCCTATGAGTCTCTTTTGCGCAACCACGTCATTCCAGTTCTCCCCGCTCTCCAACAGCGCGAATCTACATCTACATCTACATCCATACTCCGCAAGCCACCTGACGGTGTGTGGCGGAGGGTACTTTCAGTACCTCTATCGGTTCTCCCTTCTGTTCCAGTCTCGTATTGTTCGTGGAAAGGAAGATTGTCGGTATGCCTCTGTGTGGGCTCTAATCTCTCTGATTTTATCCTCATGGTCTCTTCGCGAGATATATGTAGGAGGGAGCAATATACTGCTTGACTCCTCGGTGGAGGTATGTTCTCGAAACTTCAACAAACGCCCGTACAGAGCTACTGAGCGTCTCTCCTGCAGAGTCTTCCACTGGAGTTTATCTATCATGTCCGTAACGCTTTCGCGATTACTAAATGATCCTGTAACGAAGCGCGCTGCTCTCCGTTGGATCTTCTCTATCTCTTCTATCAACCCTATCTGGTACGGATTCCACACTGGTGAGCAGTATTCAAGTAGTGGGCGAACAAGTGCACTGTAACCTACTTCCTTTGTTTTCGGATTGCATTTCCTTAGGATTCTTCAAATGAATCTCAGTCTGGCACCCGCTTTACCGACGATAAACTTTATATGATCACTCCATTTTAAATCACTCCTAATACCTACTCCCAGATATTCACAGAATTAACTGCTTCCAGTTGCTGACCTGCTATATTGTAGCTAAATGATAAAGGATCTTTCTTTCTATGTATTCGCAGCACATTACACTTGTCTACATTGAGATTCAGTTGGCATTCCCTGCTCCATGCGTCAATTCTTTGCAGATCCTCCTGCATTTCAGTACAATTTTCCATTGTTACAACCTCTCGATATACCACAGCATCATCCGCAGAAGCCTCAGTGAACTTCCGATGTTATCCACAAGGTCATTTATGTATATTGTGAATAGCAACAGTCCTACGACACTCCCCTGCGGCACACCTGAAATCACTCTTACTTCGGAAGACTTCTCTCCATTGACAATGACATGCTGCGTTCTGTTATCTAGGAACTCTTCAATCCAATCACACAATTGGTCTGATAGTCCATATGCTCTTACTTTGCTCATCAAACGACTGTGGGGAACTGTATCGAACGCCTTGCGGATGTCAAGAAACACGGCATCTACCTGTGAACCCCTGTCTATGGCCCTCTGAGTCTCGTGGGCGAATAGCTCGAGTTGGGTTTCTTTCACACGATAGTCTTTTTCGAAAACCATGCTGATTCCTATAGAGTAGATTTCTAGTCTCCAGAAATGTCATTGTACTCGAACATAATACGTGTTCAAAAATTCTACAACTGATCGACGTTAGAGATGTAGGTCTATAATTCTGCACATCTGTTCGACGTCCCTTGTTGAAAACGGGCATGACCTTTGCCTTCTACGCTTCCTGTGCTACGCTCTTCTAGAGACCTACGGTACACCGCTGCAAGAAGGGGGGCAAGTTCCTTCGCGTACTCTGTGTAAAATCGAACTAGTATCCCATCAGGTCCAGAAGCCTTTCCTCTTTTGAGCGATTTTAATTGTTTCTCTATCCCTCTGTCGTCTATTTCGATATCTACCATTTTGTCATCTGTGCGACAATCTAGAGAAGGAACTACAGTGCAGTCTTCCTCTGTGAAACAACTTTGGAAAAAGACATTTAGTATTTCGGCCTTTAGTCTGTCATCCTCTGTTTCAGTACAATTTTGGTCACAGAGTGCCTGTACATTTTGTTTTGATCCACCTACCGCTTTGACATAAGACCAAAATTTCTTAGGATTTTCTGCCAAGTCAGTACGTAGAACTTTACTTTCGAATTCATTGAACGCCTCTCGCATAACCCTCCTCACACTACATTTCGCTTCGTGTAATTTTTGTTTGTCTGTACGGCTTTGGCTATGTTTATGTTTGCTGTGAAGTTCCCTTTGCTTCCGCAGCAGTTTTCTAACTCGGTTGTTGTACCACGGTGGCTCTTTTCCATCTCTTACGATCTTTCTTGGCACGTACTCATCTAATGCATATTGTACGATGGCTTTGAACTTTGTCCACTGATCCTCAACACTATCTGTACTTGAGTCAAAATTTTTGTGTTGAGCGGTCAAGACTTTGAAATCTGCTTTTTGTCACTTTTGCTAAACAGAAAAATTTTCCTACCTTTTTTAATATTTCTACTTACGGCTGAAATCATCGATCAGTAACCGCTTTATGATCGCTGATTCTCTGTTCTGCGTTAACTGCGGATGTGTGGATGGAATCATTTTTATGCAAGATGGCGCACCTCCGCACATTGCAAATCCAGTTAAGCAGCTGCTGAAGCACCATTTCGGAAATGCTAGAATTATCAGCCGCCATTTCCCTACAGCCTGGTCGTCCCGATCACCTGATCTTAATCCGTGTGACATCTGGCTGTGGGGCTGTCTGAAAGATGCTGTGTTCAGTGTTCCGATTGTAAACGTAGCTGCACTGAAGGCACGCATTGCGCAACACATTCTGAATGTGACCCCGGAAACACTTTGATCAGTTCTGGAACATTCATTTCTCGATTTCAACTTGTTGGAGAAAATGGTGGACAGCATATTGAACATGTTTTGCGCCAGTCACACGGAAATTAATTATCCGGTATGTTTTTGATTGATGCTTTCATGCGGCTTTTGGCATCAGGACAATTAAAAACCGATGTAATTGACACTTTTTGTGCGGTTTTTGGCCTCAGGGCAATTAGAAGCGATATGAGTGATGCTTTTTATGCGGTGTTTGGTCTCAGGATAATTTTTTTTTTTTGATCATAAGTCTTCTGACTTGTTTGATACGGCCCACCACGAATTCCTCTCCTCTTCATCTCAGAGTAGCACTTGAAACCTACGTCCTCAATTATTTGCTGGATATATTCAAACCTCTGTCTTCCTCTACAGTTTCTGACCTCTACAGCTCCCTCTAGTACCATGGAAGTCATTCCCTCATGTCTTAACAGATGTCCTACTATCCTGTCCCTTCTCCTTATCAGTGTTTTTCACATATTCCTTTCCTCTCCGATTCTGCGTGGAACCTCCTCATTCCTTACCTTACCAGTCCACCTAATTTTCAACATTCGCCTCTAGCACCACATCTCAAATGCTTCGATTCTCTTCTGTTCCAGTTTTCCCACAGTCCATGTTTGTCTACCATACAAAGCTGTACTCCACACGAACACTCTCAGAAATTTCTTCCTCAAATCAAAAAATGACTTCAAATGGCTCTGAGCACTGTGGGACTTAACTGCTGTGGTCATCAGTCCCCTATAACTTAGAACTACTTAAACCTAACTAACCTAAGGACATCAAACACATCCATGCCCGAGGCAGGATTCGAACCTGCGACCGTAGCGGTCGCGCGGTTCCAGACTGTAGCGCCTAGAACCACTCGGCCACTCCGGCCGGTTCCTCAAATCAAGGCCGATATTTGATATTAATAGACTTCTCTTGGCCAGGAATGCCTTTTTTGCCAAAGCTAGTCTGCTTTTGATGCCCTCCTTGCTCCGTCCGTCATTGGTTATTTTACTGCCTAGGCAGCAGAAATCCTTAACTTCATCTACTTCGTGACCATCAACCCTGATATCAAGTTTCTCGCTATTCTCATTTCTACTACTTTTCATTGCCTTCGTCTTTCTTCGATTTACTCTCAGTCCATACTGTGAACTCATTAAACTGTTTTCCATTCAGCAGATCATGTAATACTCCTTTACTTTCGTTCAGGATAGCAATGTCATCTGCGAATAGTATCATTGATGTCCTTTCATCTTGAATTTTAATTCCACTCCTGAACCTTTCTTTTATTTCCATCATTACTTCCTCGATATACAGATTGAACAGTAGGGGCAAAGGGCTACATCCTTGTCTTACATCCTTTTTAGTACGAGCACTTCGTTCTTGTTCGTCCACTCTTATTATTCCTTCTTGGCCGTTGTACATGTTGTATATGCCCGTATCTGCCTATAGCTTACCCCTACTCTTTTCAGAACTTCGAATATCTTGCACCATTTTACATTGTGGAACGCTTTTTACAGGTCGACAAATCCTTTGAACGTGTCTTGATTTTTCTTTAGTCTTGTTTCCATTATTAACCGCAGCGTCAGAATTGCCTCTCTTGTACCTTTCCTTTCCTAAAGCCAAACTAATCGTCGTCTAGCGCGTCCTCAATTTTCTTTTCCATTTTCTGTATATTGTAAGCAACTTGGATGGATGAGCTGTTAAGCTGATTGTGCGATAATTCTCACACTTGTCAGCTGTTGTCGTCTTCGGAATTGTATAGATGATACTTTCCCGAAAGTCAGATGGTATGTCGCCAGACTCATACATTCTATACATCAACGTGAATAGTCGTTTTGTTGCCAGTTCCCCTAATGATTTTAGAAATTCTGATGGAATGTTATCCATTCCTTCTTCCTTATTTGACCCTAAGTCCTTCAAAGCTCTTTTAAATTCTGATTCTAATACTGGATCCCCTATCTCTTCTAAATCGACTATTGTTTCTTCTTCTATCACATCAGACAAATCTTCCCCCTCACAGAGGCTTCGAATGTATTCTTTCCACCTATACGCTCTCTCCTCTGCATTTAACAGTGGAATTCCCGTTGCACTCTTAATGTTACCACCCCTGTTTTAAAGTCAGCGACTGTTGTTTCGACTTTCCTGTATGCTGAGTCTGTACTTCAGACAACATTTCTTTTTCGGTGCCTTCACGTTTTTCCTGCAGCCATTTCGTCTTAGCTTTCCTGCACTTCATATTTATTTCATTCCTCAGCGACTTGTATTTTTGTGTTCCTGAGTTTCCCGGAAGATGGTTGTACTTCCTCCTTCCATCAATCAACTGAAGTATTTCTTCTGTTACCCATGGTTTCTTCGCAGTTACCTTCTTTGTACCTATGTTTTCCTTCGCAACTTCTCTGATGGCAATTAAAATCCGATTTGGTATGACCTTGCCGTGGTAATGGGCTTACGTAACTAAAAGTATCACACCTGTACACCCACGCACACTGGGTAGTACAGTTTAATGTCAGGAGTACACCTTAGGCGTTGTTGTATGAGTCATTTGTCATTTGTAGTCGACCATTATTAAATTATGATGTTCACAGCGCCATCTATTGCTACATTATTATTTTCCCTTTGCCATGCGTTTTCCACCTCTCTGATAATATTCCGTTGCAATATGACGTCATTCTGACCAGTGGTGTTATTTCTACAGCGGTCTGAATATTTAGCTTCAATTATAATGACCCTGTAAATATAACAACGCTCATGCGTTCATAACAGCGAGAAAGATACACACGTCAAATCAGTTACCAACAGATTCTGAAGGCAAAATAGATATGCACCAAGGTTAATAACACAAAGGTCAAAATCCTGCTGGACGCACTTGCACTCGATCAAAAATCAGAACCCTCTTTTCAGTCGCTTAATAAGTTTGACAGACCGATTAAATACTTACTTAAAATTAATTTATAACCCCAGTAGTTTTAATGAATTAAAATTAATTTATAACCCCAGTAGTTTTAATGAAAGCTGATGTACTCCCACAAAAAGTAGAGGGCACAGCCTGAGTTAGTTTAAACCAATTCTCCAGAGACAGCAATTAAATAACGACGCACAGGCGCCCGAGCTACTATTAGAATAAATAACTTGAACTCGATAAGAATCAACTTCTTTAACAAATGAGCCAAATGCAAATACAGCTTGTATGCCAAACCAGTAAACTAAGAAGGAAGATGCACATCCGCTTCGTCGCATTTACTGCACTTGAAGTCTACGGTACAGCGAGTTCCAGTGCTGAGAAGGGAAACTCCTCCCCCCTCCCCCCTCCTCATATTTAGTGGTGAGATGGCCCAGTGGATAGCCCATCAAAAATTGAGGAAAGGTCAAGCATGGAAACAGGAAGAAGGTGTACTCAACTGCGAAAAAAGAAGCAAAATGGAAACAGTGAACGGTCCAAGCTCAAGACGGGCAACATCAAGCGCATTGCAAGAATTGCGGCATCATGATTGTGTGGTCACAGTATTGGACTGCAAAGCAGGAGATCCGTCTTCAAGTCTCCCTCGTGCCCCATTTTTTCCCCTTTACAAGTTACGAAATTACCGCCCAGTCTTACCGTCCAGTCACTGACGTGTCTGCTCTCCTTCTGTAGTCTTGACAATTGTCATACTATACCTTGGTTATAAAATACGAGTCATATGGTAAGAACATATTACCATCGCAAATTAATGTGATGAACAGTGAGAACAGACGAGATGTCGCATAGACCTCTCACAGAAATGAAAACAACAAATAATCGGGTGTGGATTATATTACAACGAAGCAATTCAGGCGTCAAAACTTCCAAAACGGAACGCAAGAGTGATAACATGCGTTAAGTGGGTAGAACAAACAGGTGGTACGTACTCCTGGAGGTCCCTTACATCTCGCTGTTGCTATTCAATACCGCTTCAGCCGCACGCAAGCTATGTGCCGGATATCCATCATGTTGGAAGTACATCTCCATTCTGTCATGCAGTGAAGCATCTTGTAGTAACAACGGTAGAACGTTACGTAGAAATTCAGCGTACATTGCACCATTTAGATTGCCATCGATAAAATGGGGGCAATTATCCTTCCTCCCATAATGCCGCACCATACATTAACCCGCCAAGGTCAGTGATGTTCCACTTGTCACAGCCATCGTGGATTTTCCGTTGCCCAATAGTGCATATTATGCCGGTTTACGTTACCGTTGTTGGTGAATGCTTCGTCGCTAAATAGAACGCGTGCAAAAAATCTGTCATCGTCCCGTAATTTCTCTTGTGCCCAGTGTCAGAACTGTACACGACGTTCAAAGTCGTCGCCATGCAATTCCTGGTGCATAGAAATATGGTACGGGTGCAATCGATGTTGATGTAGCATTCTCAACAACGACGTTTCTGAGATTACAGATTCTCGCGCAATTTGTCTGCTACTGATGTGCAGATTAGCCGCGACAGCAGCTAAAACACCTACTAGGGCATCATCATTTGTTGCAGGTCGTGGTTGACGTTTCACATGTGGCTGAACACTTCCTGTTTCCTTAACTAACGTAACTATCCCGCGAACGGTCCGGACACTTGGATGATGTCGTCCAGGATACCGAGCAGCATACATAGCACACGCCCGTTGGGCATTTTGATCACAATAGCCATACATCAACACGATATCGACCTTTTCTGCAATTGGTAAACGGTCCATTTTAACACGGGTAATGTATCACGAAGCAAATACCGTCCGCACTGGCGGAATGTTACGTGATATCACGTACTTGTACGTTTGTGACTATTAAAGCGCCATCTATCACAAAGCGAAAAAAGTGGTCCAACTAAAACATTCATATTTCTTTACGTACTACACGAATATGTAATAAAAATGGGGGTTCCAATTTTTAAAGAAACGCAGTTGATATCCGTTTGACCTATGGCAGCGCCATCTAGCGGGTCAACCGTAGCGCCATCTGGTTTCCCCCTTCAAGGTAGACGAGTTTCGTTCTTTGTAGTTTTTTCGTTTGATGCTTATTTCGTGAGATATTTGGCCCGGTCACTATCAATGGACCACCCTGTATATTGGAGCTCGAGGACAGAGATTGCGATTACCTTGGTCGTACCTCTCAGTTTTCTGGGACTGAAAATCCCATCGTCTGCAGTTTATATTTTTAACTACGAATGGTAATTTTGCTCTAACGACGTGTCATTAAATTCTAAAAAAATATTGAAGATAAAGTAGGGACAATCACACATCCTTGTTTAATTACCGTTTTGTTTTCTAAAGCTTCTGCTGTTCCACTACAATTATTGAAGATGGTGTCGCTAATTTTGTTGTGCAGCAGGAGAAGCATTCGTATATGTTTTGAGGAATATTACGTATGGAGGTCAAATGGGATGCGTTAAGGACTAGCGTAAAATATTTTTCCTCTTTCAGGTGTCCGTAGGATCAAAAATTTGTATTCTGTATAGGTACAGCCTTGTGAAATCGTCCAATAAATTTTAACCACTGTGTGTTACGTATCTGGAACTTAATTTGCTGACAGTCCTCGATTTTATTTTTACCAGTAACAAGCTAAATAACCGCACATTGACGACGATTAGCGAATGATACGTCCCATTTGCAGCCACAATCATTTACAAACGAGCCACTGCACAGGCACTGACGTTTCGCTTATCAGAGACCAGCCGAGCCTAATAGAGCGTCGTGACGTTGCATATGCATTCCGCGATGCACCGATACGCTGGTAAACCACTTGCATTATACTCGCAAATTCGCGAACGAAGCCAGGCTGCGTGCAGTTTAAAGCGTTCCGGGGATGCCGCAGCGCCCGAAAGGTCACGTCTAATTCTCTCTGTAATCACAGACTAGTTGGCTGTGCAAACGTAAAACGTACCTCCCACGTTTTTATACCACACTCAATTTTTTATATCCGCTGTCTTCCTGTGAGGATCTGCAGCTTGTGTCTGACGAACTGCGAATTAGCGGAAAAGTCTATGTCGCAGATTTTGAGAACGCCAGAGACAGTTTTTCGCTGTAGACTGACTTAAACATTAGGAAGTCCTTCTTGAACACCTGTTTTGCTGTTGTTTTTTTGTAACATTCTCGTTCTTGCAATACGAATTGTAAGTAGGCTGTTTAGATTTTCTTATTGGTAACGCCACGTAGCGCTCTGTATGAAAATCGCTGGCTGTGCTGTGTGCAGTCTGTGGCTAGTTTGCATTGTTGTCTGCCATTGTAGTGTTGGGCAGCTGGATGTTAACAGCGTGTAGCGTTGCGCAGTTGGAGGTGAGCCGTCAGCAGTGGTGGATGTGGGGAGAGAAATGGCGGAGTTTCGAAATTTGTAAGACTGGATGTCGTGAACTGCTATATATATTATGACTTTTGAACACTATTAAGGTAAATACATTGTTTGTTCTCTATCAAAATCTTTCATTTTCCTAACTATGCCTATCAGTAGTTAGTGCCTTCAGTAGTTTGAATCTTTTATTTAGCTGGCAGTAGTGGCGCTCGCTGTATTGCAGTAGTTCGAGTAACGAAGATTTTTGGTGAGGTAAGTGATTTGTGAAAGGTATAGGTTAATGTTAGTCAGGGCCATTCTTTTGTAGGGATTTTTGAAAGTCAGATTGCGTTGCGCTAAAAATATTGTGTGTCAGCTTAAGCACAGTCATTTATAATTTTTCCAAGGGGACGTTTCAAAATTTAATAAGCACTTGCTCAACCTGAATTTAATATTACTTCATTTCTTGGGTCAGCAGTTCTTCCTGTTGCCAAAATTTTTAATAAATCTCCATTTTGTCAACTGCTGTTCTTCAACTCTCCCTGTCCTTTGCTAATCTTATCGTATTTATGCAGCTACTATTGTCAAAAATCTACTGCTTCGAATATTAAGTTGGTTGATTTGGGAGAGGTGACCAAACAGCGAAGTCATCGGCCCCATCGAAAGGATAGGGGAGAATGTCGGCTGTGCCCTTTCCAAAGGAACCATCTCGGAATTTGCCGGGAGCGACTTAGGGAAATCACGGAAAACCTAGATAAGGATGGCTGGATGCAGGTTTGAACCGTCGTCCTCCCGAATGCGAGTCTAGTGTGCTAACCGCTGCAGCATCTCTCTCGGTGAATATTAAGTATGCAACGATTCTGATGTATAAGTTGACAAAATATAGATTCCTCAAAGTTGTCAAATATAGCACAAGACTACTGACTGATACGAAGATGGACGCCTTTGAATATTTTACGCAACAGCCAAAGATATAGGACTCTTCAAGCTTTCGAGGCGGATATGTTTGAAATAGTCTTCACTCGTTTGCCGCCGGGTCACATTGTGCAAATTCCACAATATTTCATCGGAGCAACAGTCCGACATATTCAGGTGGTTCAACCTTGCTGGTGGCTAGGTACGGCTGGCAGTATCGGCACCTCGACACCCTGTATATACACTATGTGATCAAAAGTATCCGGACATCCGGCTGAAAATAACTTACAAGTTCGTGGCGCTCTCCATCGGTTATGTTGGAATTCAATATGGTGTTGGCCCACTCTTAGCCTTAATGACGACCTCCACTCTCGCAGGCATACGTTCAATCAGGTGCTGGAGGTTTCGTGGGGAATGGCAGCCCATTCTTCACGGAGTGCTGCACCGAGGAGAGGTATTGATGTCGATCGGTGAGGCCTGGCACGAAGTCGGCGTTCCAAAACATCCCAAAGGTGTTCTGTAGGATTCATGGCTGGCTCTGAGCACTATGGGACTTAACATCTATGGTCGTCAGTGCCCTAGAACTTAGCACTACTTAAACCCAACTAACCTAAGGACATCACACAACACCCAGTCATCACGAGGCAGAGAAAATCCCTGACTCCGCCGGGAATCGAACCCGGGAACCCGAGCGTGGGAAGCGAGAACGCTACCGCACGACCACGAGCTGCGGACTGTAGGATTCATGTCAGAACTCTGTGCAGGCCAGTTCATTACAGGGATGTTATTGTCGTGTAACCACTCCGCCACAGGCCGTGCATTATGGTGATCGATCGTGTTGAAAGATGCAATTGCCATCCCTAAATTGCTCTTCAACAGTGGGAAACAAGAAGGTGTTTAAAACATCAGTGTAGGCCTGTGCTGCGATAGTGCCACGCAAAACAACAAGGGGTTCAAACCCCCTCCATGAAAAACACGACCACACCATAACACCACCGCCTCCGAATTTTACTGTTGGCACAACACACGTTGGCAGATGATGTTCACCGGGCATTCGCCATACTCACACCCTGCTATCGGATCGCCCCATTGTGTCCCGTATTCGTCACTCCACACAACGTTTTCCCACTGTTAAATCGTCCAATGTTTACGTTCCACCAAGCGAGGCGTCGTTTGACATTTACCGGCTTAATATTTGGCTTATGAGCAGCCGCTCGACCATGAAATCCGTTTTCTCATCTGCCGCCTAACTGTCATAGTACTTGCAGTGGATTCCGATGCAGTATGGAATTCCTGTGTAATGGTCAGGATAGATGTCTGCCTGTTATACATTACGATCCTCTTCAACTGTCGGCGGTCTCTGCCAGTCAACAGACGAGGTCGGCCTGTACGCTTTTGTGCTGTAAGTGTTCCTTCACGTTTCCACTTCACTATCACATCGGAAACAGGGGACCTAGGGATGTTTAGGAGTGTGGAAATCTCGAGTACAGACGTACGACACAAGTGACACCCTATCACCTGACCACGTTCGAAGTGCGTGAGTTCCGCGAAGAGAGCCACTCTGCTGTCTCACGATGTCTAATGACTACTGAGGTCGCTGATATGGAGTACCTGGCGGTAGATGGCAGCACAATGCACCTAATACGAAAAGAGTATGTTTTAGGGGGTGTCCGGATACTTTTGATCACATAGTGTAGAACACGAATGCGAAGATTTCGCAGGCGCGGAAATCACGCGTGCGCAATGGCTTGCAGGTAGATGGTGCCATACTAAAACACCCTTTGCCGAAAATCGCAGAGCGGCCCTCCCTCGCGTGCGCTGTGCGCTATGTTTACTGACAGTGCGGCCAGATGTCACTCACTAAATAACTATACTAGACCAATGTTATGACGGGTCTGTTGTCGAAAAAATCTTAATTTTCTCGTCGTGATGTAATAGCTACCAATGGAGGGTTCCAGGCTATGCTCAGTTGAAACCCCGCATACCTGTTCATGAGATTATCGGCTGTACCGATGTGTATTGCTTCCTTAATGACGCAGTCCCACGTAGATGATGCCGCGGGTAAAACTTCCGTCTTTTCATAAATCATGCGATGTTCTGCGTTCAGACAGTGTTCTGCAACTGCCGACTTTTCCGGTTGGCGTAGGCATGTATGACGCTGATGTTCATTGCAGCGTTCTTGTACTGTGCGGCATGTCTGGCCTACATACGCTGCCCCACACTGACGAGGAATCTTGTACACGCCACATTTCCTCAGGCCAAGATAATCCTTAATGGAAAGTAACAGGTTCCTCAGTTTTAGAGATGGTCGAAAAGCACACTTAATGTGCTTAACATCCGAGGATGATGACATGGCACCAAAATCCGGCAAAAAGGCCAAAGTGGTGGGTGTCTTCGTATCTTCATTCTGCTACAAAGACAGATCTCGCTTGGTCCTGAGTGCATTACGTATCTGTCTCTCAGAATAACCGTTTTGTCGGGACACTGTCTTCAAATGTATTTCACTCTACAGGCTTTCAGGATCAGGTTCCATAAGCGCTCTCCATGGCGACACCTTTCACTTGTTCAAAATATTGGTCATGAAATAAGAAGTATGTTGAACTAAGCACGTTTTTAAATAATGCCACTATGTCCTCCTCAAACATGTTGTTAATGAGCTCTAAAGAGTCCTGCAAGGACACCTTTATAAATAACGACACAACATCGAAACTTCCTTAGAGATCCGACGATTGCAGAGTAAGAGTTTTCAGGCGAGCTATGACATCTTCAGAGTTTCGAATATGTGTGTAGCAAGTATAACATCTACCGTCGCAACACAGTGTGACCAAGGGTGAAATAACATCTTGTAACTCAGAGCACCTGTGTGTTGCCGAAAAATTCACACAGTGCAAATGTGACTAAGCCAAGCAACCTGTGCCTGGTGTGGAGTTGTAGAGCGAGCCAGGGAAATCTGACGAGACGAGTAACGTGGAACAAATCCACTTGTTCTCCCAATAGGACTACGTCAGAAGCATAGCAATTCATACTGATATTATAAATGTGAAAGTAACTCCCTCTGTTACGTTTTCACGAATAAACCGCTAAACCGAATTTGCTGTAATTTTGAATGAAGAGGGCTTGAAAACTGACGAAGAAAATAGGCTACTTTAGAAAGTGTATAGTACAAGATATTTGTTGTTTTGATGAATATAACGCGAAATATGGAACAATGATTACTCTTTCAAAAAGCTATTTACTCTTTGACTTTTGAGTTTTATCATATTTGCAAAAATGCTTTTATTGTTTCATATGTTCTCCAACGTGGTGAATACAGTGCTTGTACAATGATTATACATGTTTAATCCACGCTTCCACGCTAGTATCAGTCAAAAGCCCCTTGCATTTTGGTCGCTGAGCTCCACCCATCTGTATAGTTTTTGAGACGCTTGAAGACTCACAACATCCTCGTCATTTAAACTTCTTATATCCATAATTAAAACGGACGACTTGGGACGTCAGCTGGTATAATATATGTTAAAAATGACGTAATTCCTCAAGCTGTATTAAGGCGTTGGTTTTATTGGCAGCTAGTTTCGATGTTGTTACAACATAATCTCCAGGCCCATACTTGTTGACAGTAACCGTCTGTGTCTAACACTAGTAGTCAGTGGTGAGATAGGCGTCTTACCACCTGCCTTCCGCATGGAACACGCCTATCTCACCACTGACTACTAGTGTTAGACACAGACGGTTACTGTCAACAAGTATGGGCCTGAAGATGATATTGTAACAACATCGAAACTTTCCAGAATGAGATTTTCACTCTGCAGCGGAGTGTGCGCTGATATGAAACTTCCTGTCAGATTAAAACTGTGTGCCAGACCGAGACTCGAACTCGGGACCTTTGCCTTTCGCGGGCAAGTGCTCTACCAACTGAGCTACCCAAGCACGACTCACGCCCCGTCCTCACAGCTTTACTTCTGCCAGTACCTCGCCTCCTACCTTCCAAACTTTACAGACGCTCACCTGCGAAGAAGTAAAGCTGTGAGGACGGGGCGTGAGTCGCGCTTCGGTAGCTCAGTTGATAGAGCACTTGCCACCGAAAGGCAAAGGTCCCGAGTTCGAGTCTCGGTCCTGCACACAGTCTTAATCTGCCAAGAAGTTTCAACATCTAAACTAGTTGCCAATAAAACGAACACCTTAATACAGCTGGAGGAATTACGTCATTTTTTAACATATCGTCATTTAAATGCTGTAGGACAAACAGAGAAATGTCTGCTTTTAGACGTAGAACATAGGAAGCTGCACTTGATTATATGAGAATGCAGCTATCTGCTACAGGCAGACACATGAGAGCAGCTGACGTTACTACATGTACAAATATTATACAATTTGTACTGCACCAAGCTACAAATTATTGATTCTATTTCTTCATCAGTATAACGCTATTTAATAATTCTAGAAAGTCTACTTTTTTTAGTACTGTCACTATCACCCACGATAACAACACCACTGATATGTGTCAACAGATCATGGTGTTCCGGTTAGCGTTGCTCACTGTCTATCTAGGCGTTGCTTGTTCGATTCCTGGCTGGGTCGGATTTTCTCCGCTGGGGAGTGGGTATGTGTGCTGCCCTCACCATCAGTTTATCATACAGACGGGCAAGCCGTCGTAGAGACATTCAGATAAAAAGACTTGCACTTAGCTGCGCGGTGTGAAGCGTCTTGCCACGGTTCGCGAGTCTCCCCTGTCGGAGTTTCGAATCCTCCCTCAGGCACGAGTGTGTGTGTTGTCCTTAGCATATACGTTAGTTTGCGTTACATTAAGCAGTGTGCAAGCCTAGGGACCGATGACAACAATTTGGTCCCACGGGAACTTACCACCTCATGCACCGAGAGGGTGAACGTCCCGGATATGGTCCCTGGCTAATAAAGCCACATGCACATTTCAGTTCATTTTAATTGGTAAGAGGAGTGACAACTAGTAAGTGTGCAAATAATCGAGACTCGAGGCTCAAGATATTCAGTTGTGCAGCTATTCTGCCTGTGCCTGGAAGCAGAGAGAGAGACACTTTGTTGAGTTTCAGAGAAACCGCGACTAACACTCGAGTGATGGAGATTTGCTGGCTGCCTGATCAACCTTTCAACTTCTATTTTGACTAAAGTTCAGTCTTGATCACTCATGTATGTTTCACCTTTATCATTGAAACATACATGAGTGATCAAGACTGAACTTTAGTCAAAATATAACAATTAATTGATCACTGCTTTCCAAAAATGTTTACCAAAACTTTCAACTTCTGGCCTGAGGCACGCCACATTTGTGGCCCAACAGCCTCCTACCTCCGAGGACTTCAGACGACAGTCTTCAGACTATCTACAATCCGGCTGGGGCGCCACGCCCTCACTGCTTCTTAGCCATCTAGACATTATCGGCCAGCGTCCTGGTTGATTCCTGGTGGGAGACCAGGGTTTTGCTGCTCGGCACCGAACGCACAGCATGGGGACCTTGAGTAAGCGAGGGAGTGCATGGCCGGTCAGACTCCAGTGGCCCTTGCCGGGCTACGGCCGCTCCTTCGTCAGCTTCAAGGCCTCATGGTGCCATGGTAACATATGCTCGCGACCCGGGGCAACGCGCATCACAGGCGCCGCTGGACAATCAGCACATTCCGCAACCACCTGCAGTGGACGGCTTCGAGGACAGTCGTCGCCCTGTACATTGCTGCTGGAAATAAACAATTGTTAATGTTACCACTATTTCACTGTGTACGGCGTAAATCTGCCCTTTCCCGCACCATTTCTCTCATCCTGATGCGTAGCGGCTCTGAATAGGCCGGGTCGCTACATTACTTCAGTTCTTTACTTTTCACTGAACAGTCAAACCATTATAACAACCGGCAACCGCGATGTTGGGTGCCACCTTGCGGGCACGTGTCGCGGTAGCAAAAGTACGTAAACGGAGCAGACATGGGCGAAGATGTGGACTGCAAATGGGGAAATCTATCGAGATTAGCGACTTTGACAAATGGGGCATTATTATGACGCAGAGGTTGTGAACGAATATATCGAAAACGGCGAAGCTAGTAAAATGTTCACGTGCTTCTGTTGTGAGCATCTACGGAAAGAGGTAGAAGGACAGTGGAACTACCACTAGGCGCTAAATGGTTGGGCGTCCACGACTCCTCACAGAACGCGGGGCTCGGAGACTTGTTTGCTCTGTGAAGTAGGATAAATAGTGATCTGTGGCATCACTGCCGATAGAGCTCCGCAGCAGACCAGCCCTACGTGTTGACCTGTTGACCCAACGACATTCTCAATCACGACTGCAGTGGGAACGGGACATTCGGAATTCGATCGTCGATCAATGGAGACGTGTCGGCTCTTCGAGTGAATCACATTTTTGCTACACTAGGTCGACGGTCGTCTCCACAAAGGCCGTCATCGAGGTGAACGGCGGCTCGAAACGTGCAGCGCAGGCTCGTCGGAGCAGTATTATGCTTTTGGAGACATTCTCCTGCGCTCGCACGGGACCTGTTGTTGTAATCGAAGACAGCTGCGAACCATCTGCATCCCTTTATGCTTGATGTTTTTCCCGACGGCGACGTCATCTTTTAGGATATTAATTGTCTGGACTCTGAGCCAGAATCCCGCTACAGGGGTTAGAGAAGCATGAGAGGGAACACACGTTGATGTCTCGGCGACCAAAGTCGCCTGATGTAATTCCTATGGAACCCATCTGTGTGGCTATTGGGCGGCATCACCGCATGCGCAGATCAGCGGCACGGTATTTAACCCAATTACATGACCTGTGAATACACATCTAATGCCATATACCTCCAAAAACCTACCAACAAACTGACGGGTCTCTGATACGCAGAAGCATTTCTTTCCAAAGACGGACAAACAAGTTATTGACAAGATAGTCATAATTTTTTGACCCATCAGTGTATCTGTCCACTTAATTTTTAACGTTTATCCATAGTACTACATTTTGAATCCATTCACCTTCTTCTTCTTAGGTATTTCGAAGTTCCTCATTTCAGTTACATATAACGTTGTGTTCCTCTTTTCCGTATGAGTATCGGGTATCAGCAGAGCTCATTTAGTGAAGAAAGCTAAATTTACCTGCGCCAGTCCAGTTCTGATGCTTTCCTCGCTTTGGTCAACCTTAATAGTCTCAATTCTTAGACTGGATAATTTTTTTACTTCTCCTATTACTGTGTCGTTTCCATCTTTCATACTATGCAAGTCGCTATTCTAGTTTCTCCCACCCTTCATCACCTTCGCCTCTGCTTTGATTAATCTTAAGCTATTTTTTGTGCTAAGTCCATTCAAACTGCAACCTCGTGAAGACGGAATGCAGCAAACGCCAAACTGTTTTAAATGTTTAAATAATTAACATTTCAAATCAACAATACAAAGTTTGTAGGAGTTACAACTTCCACATTCTGCATATAAGAAAGGATTGCACAGCGAGTTTCTTGTTCATAAATCGTATTTGATTGTTGTTTTTCTTGAATGCAGTGATTTTAATGCATACAAGACGACCATCTCTGGTTCGCATAGCCAGTAACTTGGACATTATATGTTAAAGCTGGTGGCAGTGCAGGACCTTCGAGATACCGTGATTCCATCAACAAGCTCACATATTGCCCTTTAAGTATTGACTCACATGGATATAAAGCGTTTTAGACTCTTTTTACCTGCTCAACATCTCTTCCAGCTCTCTCACGCATTAAAAACATCTGATCATGACGAAAGGCTGGTTCACCATGACCCTCCATCTACTACAGCTGATGAACTCTAGGACAGAGCTGAAATGGCATGGTCTGACGGTCATCCAAATTCAGTCTGACTCGATGGCCAGCTGAGGTAGAGCCATTATTGCTGCAGAGATGGATCCCATACACACCCAAATCATAATTTTAATCGTTTATTATTTCTTCTATGCTGCACACGAACAATAAGTAAATGCTTTTAATTCTTATCATATACCCAAGTGCTGCAAATTTAATGAGTAGCAGTATACACTATTTGATCAAAAGTATCCGGACAGCCCTGCGGAATCGACCACTGGATGTCACAGGGACGGACCTACTAGTATAAAAGGAGGTAGGGAGTATTTTGTTGTCAGTAAACAAACAGTAACAACAGTGTGGGTCGGTCAGCAGAGATAAGTGTCTTAGGACGGCGACTAGTCGTTGGATGTCATCTGAGTCCATCAGGGACATTTCAAACTTTCTAAGGCCGCCCTAGTCGACTTTCGGTACTGTGTCTGTGCAGTGGAAACGTGAATGAATAATCACAGTGAAAACAAGTATAATCCTATCACTACTATCGCAATTTAGTATGCTTTTACTTAAATAATAGAAACCCTGTCTCCATGTTGCCAAGTATAGCCCTCTTACAAGAATTTAGATTAGTTTCCACATAAAGTATACCATGATGGATAGTCTTGTTCATAGGAAAAGCTAATCAATAGAATTACCCTTTTTACAGGATTTGAGCGTGTGTTGTGTCTAATGGATAAGTAAATCAGACTATTCATTGGCGACCCCATGGCGTGTTGTGTGCACCACGACCAAATAGTGGACAGAATTGGAAGGAAAATCAGCATTGGCCGTATTTTGTTGTTTTATTGTCGGCAAAATCGATTTTCGGTCACTTAGTGCTATAATATACAATTAAAATTGGTAGGCACTGGTATCAAGCTATAACCACAAGCTTAGAGTGACCAGGGTGTACCAGTTTCTTTAAAGTTCAAGAATGAGATTAAAACACAGTTTAAATTAATGGTTCACGCTGTACAAAGGTAAAAATACAAAAAATATCTTATCTGGTGGCTGTAGGCTTGGGTGTGGCGAACACTTATGGCGGCTACACTACCCACAGTACGGCCTGCAAGCATCTTGCTGTATGGGCTCAATTTCTCTTCTTGGCGTCGTTCAGTTTTACATATAGTTGCGCAACAACTCTTAGCTATGCCGTCAGCCGTTTTCAGTCTTCATCGGGGGCATTATTGTGCAAATCTGCAGGCAAAGCTTCTCCTGCTCCACAAAGGTGTTGCCACAATCACTGCTGCCTACAGACTGCGTTGTGTGACTTACTTCCCCCGCTTTCTCTAGGTAGCGCGCCAATTCACCCTTGCCATCTTTTTCACTCTCCAGAGCCAGTTACTTTTCAAACAAAAGCACACTGGCTTTTTCATAACACCTATTTCTTATATTGTTCCTAAGCTTGACCATTTTTTAAATTGTCAAATTTAAATCAACATCCACTGTTTATACACACAAATATTTTAAATACAAAATTTCATAAGAAAATTATTTAACGTAATAAACAATTTACATAATATTTTGCATACATTGCTCCTATACGATCCAAAGAACTTCAATCTCCAGTATAGTACACTTTACATATACAGAAAATATAGTACCAATATCTGAAAATTTTAAAACAAAAAAATTATAAAAATTTAAATGAACCATAAATAAATACTTATATGGATATGGTGTCTGTTCTTTCGGACATACAAGGTGAGTATGTAGGTCTCGCGGGAGGCGTGCGCGAGATTGTCGCTGCAGTCGCGCTATCCTGTGTGCCCTCGGTGGCTCAGATGGATAGAGCGTCTGCCATGTAAGCAGGAGATCCCAGGTTCGAGTCCCTGTCGGGGTCCCCCACTGACATTCAGATGCCTCATTCAAAGTGAAAGTGTCCCCAGTGAAGCTGTAACCGTCACAATTCTGGCAGGTGGACTACCCCATTTTAATCTGCCCTAATAACTGTCCTGATACTTTTGACCAGGTAGTGTATGTTCTCAGTGCGGCTCTCAGAAGGTCAAAGTTTTCCTTACACTGTCAGGAGGGCTAGGCAGTCTATGAACGTGAACACTGGATTCCCTTCCCCTTGAATTTTTATTCCTCAACCGAAATTTACTTTCACTCCCTTCAGTGCACCTACGGCATTCTCACACTATAACAGTAAATGATTTTGTTCTATATGATTGTGTAGGCTTTTGGGTCGTCTTCACGCATGTTAAAAAGATTTCCATTAGCGTAACATAAGATTCTCAGCCGAGTGCCTTTGGAAAAACTATTTTCCCCTTATCTTATTCATTAGAAGTCACTCACATGACGAGGTGACACGCCCTTTTGAAACGAGATGTTCCTGCTCTTTTCCGGTGTGGCAACTTATTCGACAGCCGACTGCCTCCCAGTGGCTCGCTGTCAAATTTTCTCCCTTAGTAGAAGCCACTGCAGGGGAGGAGTCGCCAGTTCCTGAAATAAAAATATATTTTTGCCAAAAAACGGTGAGGGGGGAAAGTTGGATGATATGTGATATTACAATGTAATAAGTTTCATTCTACAAATTGTGTTCATTGCCTTTCAATGTTTTTACAGTTTTTGTCGTTTGAATGTCAGTGGTGAACGCGTGGGTACACACTGGAATTTGCCTATATGAGCGTAGAGGTAAGTCCCCTGTTTGGTTATTGCATGGACCATAGTGTAATAAATTAATTTAGTGTAATTAAAAAAGTTCGAAGTGCAGTGCAATACTGTGATTATCTAAGATCTCTGATAAATTTCGATTTTCATTTTATAAATGTTTGAGGCATGATTCGCCCCCTGTCTCTTGCCTGTCTTCCTTGTTCGACTATCATACTATAAGTATCACAAGTTATTTGCTCGTAACATATTTGAAATAACAACCATAAAAAAACTTCGTCTATGTTTTATTCACCAAAATGATGTTACTACCCTTTACTAACGCAGTGTGAAATCTTTTGTTATGTTTCAGTGCTGATTACGTTGAGCGCGATCAATTTGGTGACGTGTCACCGTGCAGATGTGCAACATATAAATAAAGTCGAACCTTTGCAGCTTAAATTTATGTAACGAACTCCGATTCATGTTTTCTAGTGCAATACAAATCATTTTGTTGCATTATACTTCGTGCAATCACGGTCCGCCTTCTCCAAACTTATCTGCTCGCCAACGTAGATGCTGAACTGACGACTACTAAAACAGGTAACAAAATCATGATATTAATACGTGAACACGGAAATTGAAGTACCGATGTTTAATATGAATTATTCAAGGAAGTCAATGAAACTTATATCATTCGAAACGCACTTTGCTATAGATATGCACAAAGAAAATTATCATGTATGAACGTATTCGCTAAGAGTGGTAAAAGGAAGTAGAGGCTTTCATATTCGTACCTCTGAAGATATCTTCTCCTCTCCTTCTTCTTCTTCTTCTTTATCGTCACCTTGTCGCACGTCACGTAGGGTCGGCGTTGCTCTTCTGGATCCTTCTCCTCCATAGTACTCTATCCATTGCCTCTTCCTTCTTCCATCCTTTCTCCCTTAGGTCCCCGGATATCTTATCCTTCCACCTCATCTTCGGTCTTCCTCTCCTTCTCGCTCCTTCAATCTTTATATCTTCAACTCTGTTTCCGAAATACTCTTACTTTTCTCTGTAAGTGTCCGTACCACCTTAGTCTGCTCTCTTTTATCTTTTTCCCCATGGTCCCACTTTCACAGCTCCTCTAACAAATTCATTTGTAATCGTGTCCTTCCTTGTTACCCTACAAATCCACCTCAGCATCCTCATTTCCGCCGGCCGGCCGGAGTGGCCGTGTGCTTCTAGGCGCTACAGTCTGGAACCGCGCTGCTGCTATGGTCGCAGGTTCGAATCCTGCCTCCGGCATGGATGTGTGTGATGTCCTTAGTTTAGTTAGGTTTAATTAGTTCTAAGTTCTAGGCGACTGATGACTTTAGAAGTTAAATCGCATAGTGCTCAGAACTATTTCAACCTCATTTCCGCCACTTCCATCTTCCTTTTCTAGGCTACTGTGATTGGCCTTGTCTCTGCCACGTATATCATAGCAGGCCTTACCACAGACTTGTACACTTTCCCTTTCAACCCAATGCTCACCCTCTTGTCACACAACACTCCACTCATTTCCCCCCAGTTGTTCCAACCGCAATTTATTCGGTGTTGTAGCTCGCTTTCCAGTCCTCCGTCCCTCTGTATGTACGACCCCAGGTATTTAAATTTGCAGACCGATTTCTCTATCATGCATTAAAATCTCCAATATGTGAACATCAATAATTGAAGTTCTACCAACGTCTATCCTGGATGACGATGAGGTATCACTCTAGAAATGACACACGCAAGTAACAACGTTTTCTGGAATCGCATTCTAGGGACGTTCATGTTTACCTGTTTCATTTGCAGTAACATATGCATACCGGCAGCTACGATGTGACCACCGATGGGTCGATGTGTTCACACTGGAAATCAAACTATCATAGTAATGAAGCCTGTAAATTACGTTGTATATTGGTGTCCTTATTTCGTTTACTTTTCTGTTAGAATAACTTCGTGGTCATTTGCCGTCGTTTGCCAGAAAATTCGAAGTAAGCTACTAATTTTTAATGTCTTCATTTTGTGTAACTACGACTTCTGACTTCACTTATTATACGGAAACCGTATTTGCTTTAGGCTATGCCCAAAAGGATAACGCTAACGGGTAGGAGTGAAGGACGGAGAGTTACTCAAACACAATTTTTGCGTATACAATGTAATAACATTGTTGACATTCATAATAATTATGCTACTGTTTTATTGAAAGATACCTTTAAATGCATACTGAATGTAATTACACATAATTTTGACAGTTACAATTGCGGTTTGATGAATTTACAGTGCAGGTTTTGTAATGCGAAACATTTCGCATCAGTGGTTGCTGTACGCGATAAAACATCATTCACATTGTGCTGTCATAAGGGAGAAGTTAATTTGCTGGCATTAACACAAAATTTATTTTTCAACACACCTTACCAACGACGCACTTCAAATGATCCAAGAATTCAAGAGAAATGAAAGAATTTTTTCAATAATATTCGTAACTCCAATCCAGCTTTTGCTATGGTCAGTTCTGAGGCCAAAAGACAGAGCACTACGCAGAGTAGGTCACTTTAAGATGCACCACATTTTTTTTATTACAGGTCAGATGACTTCTATCTATCGTTATTCACCATGTGAAGTGCAATTGCTTTTTTATGACATCGACACAGCTGTTCGCTAGAGACTAAATGAACAAGCAAATCAGTCACGCTATACTGATACCAATTTAAACCATGAAATCACTATTGAATTAGAACTCACTAATACTTTTGTGTGTTCTTTCGCTGTAATGAAAGACTATTGTCCAAGAGTGGTAAATGAAAATAGAGAAATTTGTATGGTAATTACTGTTAATAAAACTTTAGACCTCAGGCCGTGCAGTTCAAACTGATGTATCCGATATTTTTACATGTGACAGTGAGCCACTACTCGAAAAAAATACGGTGTTTTTTTTAAACACTGCTGCATTCAGAAACATCTCGGTTTTAGATTCCTCATTATATCCATTAGTATATCCGTTGTTATTTCCTAATGGAGACACTGGCTGGCATGGTAATATATTCCATAATACACAAAATACATCCACTGTCTAGATATGAATGCACTATGTTGCAATATGTATGCTACTGGCTTTCAATTACAGATGATTTCAGCCATTTACATAATTCATGGAATTATTTTTGCAGTGGATGTTGATATCTATGTACGTATTGAAGGTACGATACCCCATTTCGTAAGGCAAAATCAGTCTGTTCATGCGATCATTTACAACTAAACCTCATTAATACTGTAAATTTTTAGAAGAAGAGTTATTTTGCGTTCTGCAAGAAATACGTTTAAAAATTATTTGAATGCAATGTACATTGTTCAACGTTTTGCGAAGCCTTCATTATTTGTTGCAACGAATTGCAATATTAACTGACCGGAAATTATCAGCAACACTGATCCACATACATCTGATAATTTTCGTCCCGGAATTATTGTGCACGTATTCAAGGGCCAATTAAAAGAATTATTTGATGCAGTAGTAAAGAAATGTATTTTTGGTAAAATTCAGGCATTGATTTACATTACTGAGTTTCAAAAAGAGGGTTGCCGTAGGCTCATATTTTAACCACTTATGTGAAATCGATAAAATATTAGACATTAGTGATATTGATAAAGTCCTATTTGCAGAAATTCCGGATAGTCGAACTATATGAACACGTTGTGAAACGTATGATGCATGGACCACGCTGTTCACTTAATCAAAATTCTGTGTGTATGGGAGATAGAAAATGCACAAAATAAAATTCCTAAAGATTTCTGTGAAATCACATGATAATCAGTTAATGGATATCCATTGTACACACGGCATCATAATGGTGTCAGCGTTAATGTTCGAGAACAGTCACTTGACAATCATTACGTTGTACCATACAATCCATATTTACTTTCTAAATTTGATTGCTATGTGAATGTTGAAGTATCCACTACAGCTGGAAGTCTCAAATAAATTTATAAATACATATGTAGAGTACAGCGGGGCTATTCCACTCATATACGGGAGGCTCTATATAATATGACATGAAACTTTTAAAAAAATCTTTTAATGTGATGTCATTAGTGGATACGTACCGGTACATACAAGATCGAAATTCCTTTACACGAACAGAGCAGTAAACATCTGGAGTAGACAGAAATTACAATATATAAGAATGATGGGGCTACTCCATCCAGTCAAGAGGGTATTCCACCCATTGTACTTCGGTGTCAAAATCACAAGCATTTACCACATCATCATCATCATCATCACCACCATCAGTGTTCTGTCCTAGACCAGGTATTCCCATGTAACTCTCCATGAACTCTTGTCATTTGCTACCCTCTTCTTTTTTTCATAATCGTTTCCTATCCTCATGTTATCCAACATCTGGTATCTTCTGTTTCCTCTTCTTCTTCCACTCACCATTATTTCCATAGCATCTATCAGTAAAGAAATGCTTTTCATGCAGTGTACAAGCCAGTTGTGTTTCCTCTCCCTGATTACCTATAAAATTTTTCTCTCTTCCCCCACTCTTCTCAACTCCTCTCCATTTCTCACTCTGTCTACCCATTTCATCCCCGCCATCCTCCTCCAGATCCACATCTTAAATGCTTCTCTTCTTCTTTCTTCCTCTTTCTTCAGTGTCCACATCTCCCTGTGTAGAATGCCACGCTCCATATGAAGTTCTTGCTCAGGTCCCTGTCCATGCAACAACATGTAAGCCTCCTCTTCTTATTAAATGCCTCCTTGGCAATTGCTATACGCGTTTTCACCTCCTTATCACATCTCATGTCGTCTCTAACAATGTTTCCCGGACATTTGAAAGCACTAACTTGTACTTTATCTTCGCGTCCTAACTTTATAGTTGTTCTTACTTTTCTTACACTTATCACAGTACATTTTGTGTCTTTCTTATTTTTTTCTCGTTCCGAATTCGTCGCAGGTCTTATTTCTTTCAGCATTCCAGTCACAGTTCTTTCGTTCTGCCAATAACACGATGTCATCCGTAAATTGAATACATTCTATCCTCTTATCACCAACCTGTGCTCCTCCATTTTTGTTTCAAACGATTCTGAATAATGTGCTCCAAATATTTGGACTTTCCTCACTCCCCTTCCAATTGTGCTTTCCTGTGTCATCTCATTCCCAATCTGTACTCACATTTTCTCTCGCAGATATAGATTTATCAGCCTTCTATCCCTCCAGTTTACCCCATTCTTCCTTACAATGTCCATTGACTTATACCACTGTAGTCTACTTTTCCACAAGTATAATTTTTTTGTCCTTTTGCATCCAGACATACTTCATGAAACCAAGTAGCACATTGCTGGCAATTTATACGTAGGAGCTGCCTATAACACTTGTTACTGCTTGTTTCATATCTTGCTTGGATCATGAAACACTTAGCTATTTCCTTTTGTATGTACAGACCTTCTGAAAAGAAACCAAGAAAATGTGTTCTCTAGAATTTCGTAGTAAAATATCAGTTAAACCAATTATTTGACTGAGCGGGAACAGCACCCACGTGTATGGGTCGAAGTGGTCCCGTGTGCAGGTATGTAGAAAAATGCGGCAGATCAGACCTTTGCGGGAAAAGCGAGCAATATTTGTTGATACAAACACTGCATATCCTGTGTTCTTACATAAGGATAAATAAGATTTTAGAATTTCACTTTGTTGTGCATGGTACGCCTTAATTTGTTAGGTCGTATTCTTTTACTATGGCAATAATCCACCATAATTTACTTACCTGTAGAGTTTGCTCATCTGTCCTGTCAAATTTGTGACAGAAAACGCCCTTACTACAACCACATGCGGCGGCACAGAGGTACTGAAGGCAAAACGACATTGAATCTGTGAGGAACTAACGCACTTGCGTTTCTTATTTCAGGAGGATTAACTCTGTAGCACAACAGCCAAACTGTACCCTAAAGAATACGACTGTGCAGCTGTAGAAGTAGGCAGTGAAAGGATACATGGTAATGTAGATCAGACTGATGAAGGGAGCAATTGTGTGAATGGCCGTAATGTCAGATCAACTGAAGTGTGTGATGTTACAAAATAGAAGTGATGTTGTTATTCAATGGAAAGTTGGAAATTGAGATTTAACTAACTGTTTTATCAATCACAATTGGCGTAAGAATCATGGATTGACCATTGTCATAAAATATTGCATTATGAGATGTGAATAGTTTTTACTTGCAGTTTCGCGTGGCTTGAGGCAGTCACAACTAGCGTGCTATTGATTAAGAAGTTGCGTTATCGTCTTTCTAATTACTTCATGATCGTAGATACGATCATACCCGGTTGTGAAGTTATTGTTATGACAAAACAATTTCCTAAGGGACCAGAAAGTTCTTAAGGGCGCAAAAACAACTGTAACATCACACAAAAGGGAAATTCAATATTAAAGCTGATGCAAGAAGACGATAAAACAGTTTTCTTTTTATCAATGTAACACGCACATTGGACTGCTGATCTTGGAGTCTGTAATATTAGCAAAATGCATAATTAAAATGAAAATAATACTGAGGAGATAATAGAAATGAGCACTGCTAAATGATTCAGTATTCCCAGAACAAATATTTATTATAACTAAAACATATATCGTACCTTAAGCTTAATACTACAATGACGGTAGATTTTTATGTCCATATCATGTCCATTGAGCGCTCTTTTATATAGCCATTGTCTTCTTTGAGTCGCTCGTGCGTCGTCACGGTAAGTTCTTTACACTTCACTCAGACACATAACACGTTTATATACATTTAGTAAAAATTAGATCAGACTGCCACAAATCTGCGTCCGTCTTACTCGAGAAAAACAGTAAAAGTCTTTTTTGCGCTCAAGGCTTCATTTGTTCTCCAGCGAACAAAATAGTGAAGGATCGCATATCTATCCGTACTTTTCTGTTTATATTGCCGCCCAAAGACGACGAATGACATTATTTAGAAAATTCCACCGTCGCCATGCGACGCCTCATTATACATTAATCATTCTTTATAAACAAGTATTTGCCTTCTGGCTGAATTTGCTATTTTAATTAAGCCAAAAATAGCGAATATCACATTGCCTCCCATGAGGAGAGAGGGAATGCCGAAGGATTACCTCGATCCTCATGTCCTCATGAGATATTCGTGATTTTTGGTGTGACATTTACATAATGTTACTAGCGTACAAAGTACATAAATTGAAATTACATTTATAAACATATATCAGATATTTATCATTTTTCAAAATAAAGTTTTTCATTCTTTGTTCATCAGTCGCTTCATTCCATAATACCAAGATTAACATTTATGTGCATATTTAAGTTTGGTCCATATTTGCTTATAACAATAAGTGAACGTTCATTTCGCACTTCAGGAGATAGAATTCAGAAATTACTTTCTCTTGAGCTTAACAACTAATACATGAGTACAGTGAGTGCTTATTTTCACTAAACTAGAGTGGACAATGTTCGAGAATCTGTTGACTCATTGTGGTTCAATTACAGTTTAATAACGTAGCACTACACTTCGTGATGCTTTCACTTTCTGTGTTAGCTGTCTTCGGCGTTCATCATGCAGTACATCTGTCCTTTCCACTGTGGTGCCAGGAATTCAAGTGGCTTCCCGGGTTTTTATTTACAATATGAAACAGAAGAAATGGAAAATTATTAGTATAACTTACAACCTATTGGATACATTTGTTAAGGATCGGGACTGGTCTGGAGTTTAGGGTCTTCCTATAGTGCACATTCATTTTCTTTGTCCATCAAGAGACAGCATTATAATTCATTTTGAGCAGTGTTCAGGAGTGCCGGTATTAATCACTTTAAGGCCTGAGTAATCTAACAATCTACTTCTCACTCATCTTAACTTCAACTCAAGAGAATTGCTTAGTTTACGTATGAAAATGTAGTCACACAGGTGTACAAATGTCTTTCCTCCAGTATGTACGATTGAAGTCATGGCGGTTAGCAGTTTAAAGTTTGGATTGTTTCGTCACCCACACGTCAGCCACTCACAGCGGCTGCACAGTGTTGCGTGAGCTCCAATACTTAGTATCCGTTCGCGCTCAGGCTGTAACAGAGCTGCTGGTCGTCGATTGCTCCCTTTTTTTTGTGAACTTCGTATCACACGAGTGCATCGATACAAACACCTCGCGCGCGTTTTCCATCGGAGGAGCCGGACACTGAAGCTGCCTCCATACTTCTCTGTCAACTGCCTCCCATGAGGCTCACAGGTAAGTGACGACGAATGTTTTAGCTGTCGCTGTACTTAGAACAACACTGAACTTTGCGTTGCACCTGTTGTCGTTGCCTTGACTTCTTTTTACACTTGCAGTACAACACTACCACTAGTATACAGTGAACAGTTATTTTTATTGTGCACGTCGCACTTTAGTGTGCATCTTCACACAGCATTCGTGCTTAGTTCCTTCGCCGATAGAGTTCATTTACAAAACAATCAATTTTGCAGGTTTCCTCCATTGGTACAGAAAGACTTATATTCTACTATTTACAAAAGATCACTTACGAGCTAATATTTACAATTAATGGTCACTCCTTTTATTAAGTCCAGTGAACAACTGCTTTATAAATGGACTCCTTATATCTCAAGGTTTACTTTCACTAGTGAACCTAAAAATATTCTTTCAAACTTTCTTTTAAGTGCTCATCTCCTCATTATGAAAACTACAGGTTTCGCAACACTCGTTGCATTTATTCTTTAGTACACCCAAGATCATTTTCTACTGCCACGCAGCATATCTACTACTTAACGAGTACACATTTAACGCTGAATCTTTTTTTTTCTTTTTGTGCTTTCCTTTGTGCTTGCCAAATTTTTTTTATATTTGAGGGCAGACTGGATAACAATAGGTCTCCCTCTTCGCTTCATGTACTCAGCAATCGTTCTCTGTCAAAAAAAATAGGGTAACGCGTGTCTACTATTTTTCGCATGAATGGAATTACCGACAGTTCACTGGGTTTACGCAACCGGTCCATAACAAACATTACCAAAGCTAGCGAAGTTCATCACGCTACGTGTCTCATTTCTCATAAGCACTGCTTTGCTTCGAAGCACACGTGCCTTTTACAAGTCGACCCTTGGTCTGGGTTAATGAACCAGGATCAAAAGGAACGGGCACAAGGAAAATGGCTTTCATAAGAGGAGTGTCTTAGGAGACATTTTTGCAATAAAATCTGCATGTAAATAAAATTATCATAATAAACATAGGCACATATATAAATTTCAACCTCTTTCATTACAGCATGCTTTGCCACTTTTACGTCTTACTCTGGTTATAGTCAATATTAAGTTTAAATATCACTACATTGCTTGTTCTTTAGATTAGCCTTCGATTAGGGTATTGAATGGTCGCTAGATTACACTACAAATCTTCTGAAGATCTTTACTTGGACTTATTTATGATACAGGGGGCTTGCTGTGTGGTTATTTAGTACCTTGATTCTACTGAAATCAATTCGTCAGCTAACATTCCTCATATACTCTTTAGATTGGGCTCAGATCACAGGGAAATAGTTTACTTTCATAGCAATTAGTGGCCTCGTGGAGTACTTACGCTACATTATTGATGCTTCATGGTTTGCCTCTATTTGTACTGTATTTCACCTAACTTAGTTTACTACAGCTTATTGTCTCCTTGCGTGAACACATGTGGGTTACCACTTGTTTTTCCATTTAACAGCACGCTTTAACTGAACTTTAAGCTATTTCTTCTACTCCTGTCCACTGTCTGGACTGTTTGAACATGTACCCTTTTTTTTAAGCAGGTAATTTGGGCTTTTACAACAGAATTTCAAGTACTTACATTACTAAAAGTAAATCTATAAATCTTCTTGTACCTTGGGAGAAGTGCTTACTTACGCATCCTCCTCCATTTCTCACCTTTACATATTTATGTAGCTCCGGGCAATCACCTCGCAAGCACTTTTTTTTTCTTAATACGAACTTAAAATTAAATTGAAATTCTTGGTGCAACCTCAATTTCCTGCTTCAGCTTGTTGAAGAAATATCAGTTCATGTCCATCACTATAAACAATTTTTCCATACTTAACATTTAATACTTAAAGTTTACATGTAGTAGCCCTTACCATGTAGTCAGTGCGCTGTTCAACACAATACTTATCATTAACAGTTCACACAAGGAAATTTCCAGTACGCAAGAAGTAAGAAACGAAAACAGATTCTATCTGCAGTTGAGGCTGTGTCTGTAAACTAACTATTTGTTTCAATGAACCCATCGCTCCCGATATGGAGCAACCCTGAATCGGCAATGATAAAACTTTTGAAACAGAAGACACCTGTCTGAAGAGACATGATGACATCACATTGATGTTTGCTCCTGTATCAACAATGGCTGTGACAGGAATGTTGGCAATAGAAATCTTAATCGAAGCCTGGACCTGTTCATCATAAATGTCATTAATGTCTTGAGCTTCTAGGTCAGGTGCAAGGTCATCTCGTAAGTCGGTCTCATGGGCGTACCGTATCGCATTAACATACTCAGAATCAGAGTATTCGTTAGTACCCTCACTGGAACCGGCAGCGACCTCTAGGAGGCTGAAAGGCGCTGCCTCTAATTTTCCGCAGGATGTTTAACCTGTTTGTCATTCATGGCCTTAAGTGTTTGTTCCATTTCATATTGGTGCTGGTTATGTGGTACAAATGCCGGTGTAAAGGGGTAAAATCCACTGGGTGCATTCACTTGTGAATAGAATACTTGAGACGACTGATGTCGCCCGATCTTTTGGTTGCCGGCAAAACCATTTCCTTGTGAAGGAAAGTTCGCATTTGGTGCCATTTGAAAATTGTTCCGCGGTCCTCTATCCTGTGAAAAGTTGTTCTGATGTTGTGCTGGGTGGCCTCCGCCTTGCCCATGCCACTTGCTATTTTTCGACCTATAACTTTGATTGTACACTGGCCCATTTGAAAAATTACCATTAGTTTGTGGAGAATTTCCATACTGCTCAGGCGCAGAATTGAAGGGTGGGTTTCCGTACTGATGTTGTACCTGGTGGTTGTACATTGGGTGGTATCTCTGCTGATTACTGTAATTGGTTTTCTGCTTCCGTTTAAAGTTATTGCCGTTTGCGTTTTGATAACCGCTGGCAGGTTGGTAACAGCGGTCGCAGTAGCGCGCTCTCTCCTTCGGCGCATTGTTGTCCGCGTGCGATGCATTCTGCTGGCTGCCAGGTAAGAATTTGCCGCTGCCAACCTTGGAGCGCACATCCTCGCTAATTAAATCTAAGGAATCCAGCACAGAAAGGAATACATCCGTGTCTTCTTCGGACACATTTACTAGTTTCTCTCTAATAGACACAGGGAGTTTGCTTTTGAGAATCATAATTACGTCCTTGGAAGAAATCGGAGAATCCCAGAATTTAATTTTTGCTAGATACTTCTCGAAGTATCGCCGGAAACTTCCATGCTTCTCATTGAAAATTTCCGCACCATACACCTCCTTCCTAAATCTTTGCTGTACCCCATTACTCCAAAATTTTGCCAAGAACATTTTCTCAAACTCTTCATAATTCCTACACGTGTCTACCATTTCCGTTCCCCATAATGCTGCATCACCAGAAATAAAGCCAGTGACGAACTGAATACGCTGTCTGTCTGTCCAGCTCCTGGGAAATATGCCGGAAAAATTCTTTAGGAACACGGTGGGGTGTATTTCTCGCTTCTGCGGATGAAAAACAGGAAAAGTGCGATGCTCAATCACACTTTCCTCTTGCATTAAACTCACAATTGTGGGCGGATCATTTAGTTTCCCTACTCTGGACTCAACAGGACTGTTGTTTTGCATGTAATCAGGCGGTGAACGATAAGGAGTTGACTGACATTCGTCACCGTCTAAAGAGTTGTTCCCTATAGTTTGCGTATGCGTGTGCGGATTTTCTACCCAGTTTCTCAGCATTCTGACTTCGTCCACTACTTGCTGCTTTCACTCGGGAAGATCCCGTGTAAGTGTCCTCCGAATCTGTCCCAATTCAGAAACCACTGTGTCTCCCGACTTACCAGGAGCAGCTAAGATTTCATAAGTTACATCCTTGACAGTCTCCCTAAGCTCCTCCCTGACCTTCTTTTCGATAAAAATATCTTTACTCTTTATCCATTCACTGTAGTGTTCCGACAATTCCGCCGCGTGTGCTTTCACAGTGCTCTTAACCTGTTCTTCAATATTGATTGAGTCTATCTGCCTCGACAGATCCTCCACTACACCTTCAATGTCAGATACTGGATTTCTAACTGAGTTTATTTCTTGGGTAGCTGCCTGAATTTTTGTGTTTAATGTTCCAGATACTTCAGCTATTTCACTTTTCACCTGTTTCTGCATTTTCTGAATTTGATCACTGATCTTAGTTTGCACCTCACCCAAATGGGTATTTAATTCAGCCGTAATTTCTTTATGCAGATCTGTTTTGATTGTGCCTAGCTGTGTTTTTAATGATTCGCTTACAGCATCTAATCGGTCGTTAACAGCCTCAATTTGTGTTTTTACTGACCCGCTTACAGCATCTAATCGGGCGTTAACAGCCTCATTTTGTGTTTTTATAGTCTCATTTACTGCGTCAAACTGTTGTTTCAGCATTTCCATTAACGCACCGAGGTCATTTGTAGCTGCAGCGGGAAGAGTTTGGACTTTAGGGTCACCTTCCCCTGTTACAGACATGGTTAGTTCAGTTTCCACACGGGAACCTACCGTTCGCGATCGTAAAGGGTATGGAATACTATTAACGTCTTCACTCCCGTCTCCTGTTGTCACCTGTCTCTGTTTACTATCTGCCATTTTCGTCAGTAAACCACGTGCTACGCAAGGCTTTCGTCGTTTGTCAGTGACGTGGTGAGTCCGCTAAGAGCACCGCTCTCGCGTGAGCAACAAATGAAATTCTATCGGGCGAGAAGACAAGATGGAACCTAACCGTTTCAGACAAATGAATGAAGATGCTCTTCACTGCAAATTGCGCACACTATCCACCATGTTGAAAATGCAATACAGCTATACTAACAATGGGGAGAAATAATTTCTATTATCAGACTACGAAGAATTTTACTTTGAGAGATAAAATAAAGCAGATTTTCTATAGCGGGAAGGAGATAGAAAGGATGTGAATCGACTTGGAAAAGCAACGTTGTTACTGAAGCACTACACTGCGTATGCAAAATTCTGACTTACTTTTTGATGGCTTGATTACCGCTATGTTGTCTCAGCAAATTCACGTCTCTTTTCTTTTCTTTTCTCTCGGTAATTAAACTGCGATATTGACCAGCATATTATCCGTTATTCTCACAGAGAGATGATGTGTACATGAAACGACAGAACATTTATTAACACAAGCACATAGAAAATTTTCCAAGAATTTGAACTAATTTTTGGTCAAGTCCCTGTTCGGGCGCCAAGTGTGATGTTACAAAATAGAACTGATGTTGTTATTCAATGGAAAGTTGGAAATTGAGATTTAACTAACTGTTTTATCAATCACAATTGGCGTAAGAATCATGGATTGACCATTGTCATAAAATATTGCATTATGAGATGTGAATAGTTTTTACTTGCAGTTTCGCGTGGCTTGAGGCAGTCACAACTAGCGTACTATTGATTAAGAAGTTGCGTTATCGTCTTTCTAATTACTTCTTGATCGTAGATACGATCATACCCGGTTGTGAAGTTATTGTTATGACAAAACAATTTCCTAAGGGACCAGAAAGTTCTTAAGGGCGCAAAAACAACTGTAACATCACACAAAAGGGAAATTCAATATTAAAGCTGATGCAAGAAGACGATAAAACAGTTTTCTTTTTATCAATGTAACACGCACATTGGACTGCTGATCTTGGAGTCTGTAATATTAGCAAAATGCATAATTAAAATGAAAATAATACTGAGGAGATAATAGAAATGAGCACTGCTAAATGATTCAGTATTCCCAGAACAAATATTTATTATAACTAAAACATATATCGTACCTTAAGCTTAATACTACAATGACGGTAGATTTTTATGTCCATATCATGTCCATTGAGCGCTCTTTTATATAGCCATTGTCTTCTTTGAGTCGCTCGTGCGTCGTCACGGTAAGTTCTTTACACTTCACTCAGACACATAACACGTTTATATACATTTAGTAAAAATTAGATCAGACTGCCACAAATCTGCGTCCGTCTTACTCGAGAAAAACAGTAAAAGTCTTTTTTGCGCTCAAGGCTTCATTTGTTCTCCAGCGAACAAAATAGTGAAGGATCGCATATCTATCCGTACTTTTCTGTTTATATTGCCGCCCAAAGACGACGAATGACATTATTTAGAAAATTCCATCGTCGCCATGCGACGCCTCATTATACATTAATCATTCTTTATAAACAAGTATTTGCCTTCTGGCTGAATTTGCTATTTTAATTAAGCCAAAAATAGCGAATATCACAAGTGGTAAGGTGTATTTGTGAATTTCCATTGTATTTTCAGTCGCACACTACCGTTAGACTTGATATTCATTTGCCACATAGACAAAATGTTTACTTCGGAGTAGGACAAGAGTGGGATGCAGTTGAAAATTGTTATCATTCTTTGCACAAATTGAAACCTATGCGTTGGCGAAAGTTTACTGTTGTACGGACATGTCTTTGCACTATACTTGGGTAGATGCTAAAAAATGGAAGAAGGGAGTATGTGGTGATGATAAAATGATTACACACATGTATGTAGTGTATCCAAGGGAGTTAGAACTTTTCATTTGTGTTTGCCATTATTCCACGTTTGTGGTCTTAAATAATTTGAAAACATTAGAACTCATATAATGGAATTCTTTACAAGGTATTTGCTGCAGAATGCCACGCTCGCAGTATTGCTTCAAATGACAATGAATGGCGTGAATGTTTAAATGAAGCAAAGGAACTGAATTCGCCGAAGCAAACACATCGTTTATTTGGTGTAATGTGTGCGTTGAACGTACCAGCAGATGCTTTAGTATTGTGGCTTCAATTTAGAATATTTCTTTGCGGAGATTTCTTAAGGGAATAGAATAAAGAAATTTCTCACAGCAGAGCACTATTATAAACTGATGATATTTTGAATGGTCATAGTTTGACGTGTCAATTTTTAGAATTACCTGTTCCAACGTTAATGCCAGAATTTTCTGGAATCCATGAAAAATTACAATTTAATGAACTTGGCGAACGAGCTAGCTGTGAACAGCGTACTATTATTGACCGTGTTGTTCGTGTAGTTCAGTACCATGACACAGTCTCAAATGTGTTTTGCTGGACTGCTCATGCAGGATGCTGCAAAACATTCACACAAACGGCAATTATTCGAAAATTAAATTCACTGGATCACCGTTTCACTGCAACAGCCTTTAGTGGCATAGCTTCAACTCTTCAAGTTGGAAGTATAACTTTACATAATGCCTTTAAATTGCCAGTTTCAATTTTGGAAAATTCATGGTCCAATACAACATCAACAATGACTGTCGCCAAGAAATTAATTCATATTTGTTAATTTTTAGTGATGAAGTTTCCATGTGTCCATTTCAAGTATTTCAACATATAGACAGATTATTTAGAGGTCTGGGTCCAGATGAATGTAGAAGACATAAAACTTTTGGTGGTAAGACTGTTGTTTTGTGCAGTGCTTTTCTCAAAATTTACCAGTTGTTCCACATGGGTCTCACATAAATTTACTTGAGAACTGAATTACAAGTTGGAATGAGTGTCACAAATTTTATTGTGCTACTTTAACTCAAAATCTGAGGGCTGTGCCACATGGAGTAGACTTGGTGGATTTCTTTAAACAAGTTTTTTATAACCAAGCATGGAAATAGTTTGGTGATGGTATTATTGAAATACCACAGGCGGTTGTTAATGATCAAAATAATATCATTAATGATATTTATGATAATAATGCAGGAAACATTTTATCACAATAAATGTTAAACTCAATTATTCTACCAAAAAATGAAGACTGTGCCATAATAAAAAATGATAAAGTCAGTGCTAAGCTAGGTGAAGCAAAAATTTATCACAGCTATGATAAAATAGTTCGTGATAATGTATACACAAGTAATAATTAAATATTTACTACCCAGTAGAGGTTTTGAATTCTGTCTGTAAGTAGTTTACCACCATACAAATTACAATTTAAAATAAAGTGCATCCTTTCTTTCAGGAGTGCTAGTTCTGCAAGGTTCGCAGGAGAGCTTCTGTAAAGTTTGGAAGGTAGGAGACGAGGTACTGGCAGAAGTAAGACTGTGAGTACCGGCCGTGAGTCGTGCTTCGGTAGCTCAGTTGGTAGAGCACTTGCCCGCGAAAGGCAAAGGTCCCGAGTTCGAGTCTCGGTCGGGTACACAGTTTTTATCTGCCAGGAAGTTTCATATCAGCGCACACTCCGCTGTAGAGTGAAAATCTCATTCTGAAAGTGCATTGTTATTCTTAATAGAAATATAATACGAAAGAAGCATTAGTTAACGGAACCAGAATGCTTGCCAAATGTTTGTATTACAGTGCTATTGATTGCCAAGTTTTGACTGGAATCATGCAAACTAAGCAAATTTTGAGTCCACATTTGCATATGACTTACTCTGGTGCTGTTTTACCTTTTCAGTTTCAACGAACACAATTCCTCACTATTTATTCATTTGATGTTGCTTTCCATTAAAAAGTCATAAGGACAAACGTTCGAAAAAGTTGGGATCTTATTAACACAACCAATTTTGTACATCGTCAGTTAAATGTTGCAAAAGAAAAGAGTTCGATCTTTCGATGGTTTGAAATTTTATGTTCGTGCACAAGCAAGCAAGGACATTTATCGAATTATGAAAGAATATTTAGTACAAATATTGTTTACACTGAGGTTTTGTATGGTTAAATTGTAGAATAAAGCGTTTATTTCCCTATTTTTTTATTTTTCGTCCTTTCTCACTCATTTCCTTATAGCACTCAGGTAGAACTTAAAAACTTGCACGCTGTTCAGGTGAGGACTAAGTATCTGCATATAAATAAATTACAACCACTTATATTTAAAAACTGAGTTTCATTACATTATAAACACAACTGGTCGAATTGGCGATACTAGTCAACTTACATAGATCATCTGCAAATAAGTTATTAAGAACAGAAATTATCGTAGTTTTCTTTCCATTTTCTGTTCCTGCCATGATCACTGTGACATGTCCCTGCTTCCTAACAATTCGACTTGGATCAATGCAATATTGGCATTTAAATTAAAATTCTAATGTCTTTCCTCATTCCTTGGGATACATTACAATACCAGCTCTTATTAATAATGTCCACGACATCAACCTTTGCATCTTTCGTGTGTTTCTTGTACATTTTTTCTGTCATTATTTTCTTCATTTTGGAGGCTTATCGAAGTAAGAACCTGGAAATAAACTCATTATCAAGCTATGTCAGGGGGTGAAAAAATCCTTTTTTTGTCTTAGACTCAGAGTGAAACGATTTACAGGAACAAATAAATAAAAGCTATGTTTCCCATTGATCCCATTTAATTAATCCACTAGATATGCAGTTACTATTTACCCCTGTCCTATACCAGCTACGGATTTAAGTTATTTGTGATAGAACTTGTGAAAAAAGGTATTACACTGTGTGTGCTGTGATTATCTCGATCGAGCGATTTAAGTCCTAATGCCAACTTTTTTTGAGGACAAAAAAGCCAATCCTACGGATGAATAATGGCACTGAGTACCTTATTCCTGTTGTATATGTAGCGTTACTGGAACTTTTCAGGTTCAGATCGAAACAAAGCGTGCCCAGGGAACGTGCAAACGCATTTTATCGCTGTCTTGCGGACTTAGGTGTCAAATCGTTGATGTGAGGAACATGGGGTCAACTTTGTGACAGATCACACAAACAGTTCGCTGTGGTGCAATGACTGCAGGATAAGTGGTGACGAAATGGACGCAGTTCACTGCGGTGGCAAATAGAGTCGACTTGAGTCCTTCCAGAAGGTCTGAAAGAGAAGATAGTAGTATTCTTTCATTGGATCGACGACAATAACTGCCATCCGCCAGGGATTAATCGCAGAGTGTAACAATCAACCGTCGGGAGTAGGTATTGAAAGCTAACTTAAGATCTCGAGTTACCATTTGTCGTTCACCCCTGATACCGTATCACAGACAAGAGAGGTCTGCGTGATGTAGAATTAGTCAAATGGGGCAGTGAGTGTCCAGTCCCGTTTTGATTTGTGATGGTCAGATCGACGCTAACGTGTCCATATGCTACCTGGTGAAAGGTCACAGAAAGTATCGATTTTCGAGACTCAACTTCTCCAGCTCCTGCAAACACTGTGTGGAAAGCTATTGGATATCAATACGGGAGTAATGTGATCCTTGTTGAAGAGAGGCTGAATGTTCTAGAGTCTGTGTCAACAATTAAAATCACTGTTGCCATTCCCTTGAAAACCAGGGTACCATATGGCAATTTCCAGCAGGATAATGCATGACTCGACAGAGCAGTTCATACTGAAAACGCTTTCAGGAGTATATGGATACTGACAGCTTGCCCCATCTCCTCTTTTGTTATCTATGGAGAATACCTGATACGTTCTGGGAAGACACGTAGTTTCATATGATCCTTTCTGCGTGAACTGACAGCATTAATCTCAGTTTTGGCGATGAATTGCGCAAGGTGACATTCGGAGATTGTTTGCTTCCATGTTACCATGAATACAAGACTGTATTCTCGTTTGGCGATGAACGGCGCAAGATGGGACTGTTTGCTTCCACGTTACCATGAATAAAGACTGTATTCACGTTTGGCGATGAATTGCGCAAGATGATATCTGGAGACTGTTTGCTTCCATGTTACCATGAATGCAAGACTGTATTCATGTCCGTGGAACTCGGGCCTCATACTGATGTTGATGATGGACATCATTTCGGACTGGAATGAAATATTTGTCATTTAACACTTGTAACATGATAAACATCTTCACAAAGTTTGAGAAATATCGGATTAGAGCTTCATGGGGTTACACATCCTCTTTCCTTCAATGTAATTAAATTTACAATGAGTGAGATTTTTCTGTCTTTTCGTCTTATAGACGAAATTAACTTTAATACAGCTATTATAAGTGTGTAATCAATTACGATAGCACTGTAATTCATACACTGAAAATAACGTTAATGTAGTTCGTAATGGAATTTTCTGGCAATTTAGTTGGCACATACGAGTATTGTGAAATTAGATGTAGAAAAAATTAATAGGTAACATAAGGGACTGTCAAATGAAAACCTAACACACACTACAACAGGACATGGAACGGTTCCACTCAAAAGTAATCACCATACGCGTTAAGACATTTGTCCCACTGGGAGATGAGACAATCGAGCACTGTTCCGTAGAATGTGCTCGGCCGCAGACAGATCCACAACTAGGCTCACTCTTTCACTTCCCCGTCCGAATGAAACCGAGTCCACGCACGTCTTTCTTCAAGCTGCCAAAGATGCGAAAATCGCACGGTGAAAGATCCGAGCTGTATGGAGGATGTTGCAGCGTTTCCCAACCAAATCGCCGAAGCGTAGTATTCGCCCGACTGGCAGTGTGGGGACGAGAGTTATCGTGCAGTTTGATGATTCCGTCAGACAGCATTCCGACAGACTGATGACAAATGGCAAAACCAACAGAGGAAACGTTCCACACCCACCGCCAAAGAAATCCAAAGCTGTACAGACAAGTTCTGGTAAAGTCATGATGATATGCTCCTCCGACAACAGAGACCGTATGCTCGTCGAAATCCTCGAGCGTTGAACCACAATCAATGCATAGCACCATGAAGACATTTTGCATAAACTATGACGCGCCATGAAGTCAAAACGCCCAGGAAAGGTGTCGAATGGAATAATTCTGTTGCAAGGTAACGCCCACCCTTACGCTGCGAACCAGACGAATACTATGCTGCAGTGATTTGGTTGTGATACGCACGTTCCGTACAGCCCAGATCTATCATATTGTGATTTTCACATCTTTGGCGTTCAGAAGTAAGGCATACTTGGACGTCGCTTCCAGTCGGACGTGGAAGTGCAAGAGTGGGTGCCGTTGTGGGTCCGTCAGCGTCTGGCCGCGTTCTGCGGATCAGGGACTGGTCGTCTCCTCTCCCGATGGGATAAATGTCTTATTGTACGTGGTGATCACTTTCAAATGGAACCAATCCATGGTTCCATTGCAGCCAGTATTCGGTTTTCGTTTGACTGCCCCTCATACTAGACTTTTCGTGAGGCAAGGGATCTGAGAAATTATTTGTATAATTAAAATCGAGTGTTCTTGAGGAGCAGACAGCTGTTTAAGGAAATTAGTTTCCTGTTAATCTACACTCCTGGAAATTGAAATAAGAACACCGTGAATTCATTGTCCCAGGAAGGGGAAACTTTATTGACACATTCCTGGGGTCAGATACATCACATGATCACACTGACAGAACCACAGGCACATAGACACAGGCAACAGAGCATGCACAATGTCGGCACTAGTACAGTGTATATCCACCTTTCGCAGCAATGCAGGCTGCTATTCTCCCATGGAGACGATCGTAGAGATGCTGGATGTAGTCCTGTGGAACGGCTTGCCATGCCATTTCCACCTGGCGCCTCAGTTGGACCAGCGTTCGTGCTGGACGTGCAGACCGCGTGAGACGACGCTTCATCCAGTCCCAAACATGCTCAATGGGGGACAGATCCGGAGATCTTGCTGGCCAGGGTAGTTGACTTACACCTTCTAGAGCACGTTGGGTGGCACGGGATACATGCGGACGTGCATTGTCCTGTTGGAACAGCAAGTTCCCTTGCCGGTCTAGGAATGGTAGAACGATGGGTTCGATGACGGTTTGGATGTACCGTGCACTATTCAGTGTCCCCTCGACGATCACCAGTGGTGTACGGCCAGTGTAGGAGATCGCTCCCCACACCATGATGCCGGGTGTTGGCCCAGTGTGCCTCGGTCGTATGCAGTCCTGATTGTGGCGCTCACCTGCACGGCGCCAAACACGCATACGACCATCATTGGCACCAAGGCAGAAGCGACTCTCATCGCTGAAGACGACACGTCTCCATTCGTCCCTCCATTCACGCCTGTCGCGACACCACTGGAGGCGGGCTGCACGATGTTGGGGCGTGAGCGGAGGACGGCCTAACGGTGTGCGGGACCGTAGCCCAGCTTCATGGAGACGGTTGCGAATGGTCCTCGCCGATACCCCAGGAGCAACAGTGTCCCTAATTTGCTGGGAAGTGGCGGTGCGGTCCCCTACGGCACTGCGTAGGATCCTACGGTCTTGGCGTGCATCCGTGCGTCGCTGCGGTCCGGTCCCAGGTCGACGGGCACGTGCACCTTCCGCCGACCACTGGCGACAACATCGATGTACTGTGGAGACCTCACGACCCACGTGTTGAGCAATTCGGCGGTACGTCCACCCGGCCTCCCGCATGCCCACTATACGCCCTCGCTCAAAGTCCGTCAACTGCACATACGGTTCACGTCCACGCTGTCGCGGCATGCTACCAGTGTTAAAGACTGCGATGGAGCTCCGTATGCCACGGCAAACTGGCTGACACTGACGGCGGCGGTGCACAAATGCTGCGCAGCTAGCGCCATTCGACGGCCAACACCGCGGTTCCTGGTGTGTCCGCTTTGCCGTGCGTGTGATCATTGCTTGTACAGCCCTCTCGCAGTGTCCGGAGCAAGTATGGTGGGTCTGACACACCGGTGTCAATGTGTTCTTTTTTCCATTTCCAGGAGTGTATATAAATGGCAATTGTGGATAAAATAATCTTTTTTTTTTAGACATTTATACCTTCTGCTGGGATATGATTTGAAACATAGAATTGTAAATTTTTAACCTAACGTTATTTTTAAAATGTTAAGTGTAAGGATACATTATAATCAGTAATTTTTCGTTATTTTAGTACTTGCTGGAAATGAATGTAAACTGTTTTTCTGCACTATTTATGTCACAGTAATTTCGAAATGTCCGGTTCTGTGTTATATGTAACTTACAACGTGCCTCTAGTTATGAGAGTAATAGATGGCCGCCGAGTCAGATCATAGGTATTTTCTTTGTCCTTTAAATAGCTTATTTAAGAGGAAATAGTGTCAAATTTAAATTTTCTTTGTTTCGTATACTTGCCGTAGTGTCTGTTCTTTTTACACAACTGAATATTAGCGTCTCAGCAGAGCTTGTTCTTGAAAAAACATCGTGTTTATCTGAAGTCCCGAAATTTTGCGTGACAAACACAAAAAATTTTACTAAACTTTTCTTGATAGTGCACAATTCGTCAAAAAAAAAAGACAGTTAATAGTTTCATCAGTGTCTATTGTCGCAATAAAAGTGTCATTAAACGTTTCTAAATCGTATTTAACTTACACGTTTCATACTGTTTAGTAGTTAGATAGACGGGATATAGGCCTACATTTTCCGAGTTATAAACGTTTAAAAACCTGACCAAACACGCTTGATTACATAAATTCTCTAAAATCAAAGTAATTACTAATTCATTATTCTGTAATCGTATCTCTAAATCAGTAAAAGAGTAACAACAACCGCACATAAGACCTTTGTGTCGTTTTTTGTTTACATACAGCCAACCTCGCGTTCTTGACAAGTTTAAAATATTCTTTAAACTTAATTATTCTTTCGAAACTGACCATGAGTGAGAAATGTGAGATCTGATATAGGGTAGTGAGTAGAGGAATTTGTTGCCAATCTTGTAGGAAATATTTTCACTGGGGGTGATGCAGTGGGGAGAATGTTGGGAGAACAGAAGAGGCTCTCTCCTGGATCCACAGAGTATGCAGTAGGAATTTTTAATTGGGGAGCAGGAAAGGAAAATCTGTGCCCTTCAAGCACAGTTGGAGGAAGCAAGGAAGGAACTGATAAGGATCAAGGGAAACAGGGGGAGGAGGGTAAACGGGAACCTGCAGCTGGCAGGAGGATAGGTAGAAAGAGAACGCGATCTGACAGTTTTATCATCAACACGAGAAACAGATATCTACCACTGCCAGAGTGAAGTGGAGAAGAGCCCCAAGTTGAACGAGGAGCAGGAAATGTGCATCACACTTCAACCGAGGGCAAGAAGGCTAGGAATGTACAAAGTGTTAGGAAGAAGTGTTACTGCTGGGTAGTAGCCATCGGCGAGGTGTAGGCCCTCAGTTACAGGAAAGTTTAGGGGCAGCGTACCAGGCCACTAGTATCTTCAAGCCAAATGCAGGGTCAAGTCATGTGATAGAGGGCTTACGGTCTTCATGTAAGGACTTTACAAAAGAGGATTAGGTAGTGATAGTGGATAGGGCGGGAAACAATTTGGACAGAATTGGGCATATGACATTGATAGTGGCCTGGACAAGATAGCTTCCCGGACTCATGGCACCAACGTACACTTTGTTATGCTGTTCCAGCGTCATGATCGACCACATCTTGATGGAGCTGTGAGGCGAACCAGTGTGGGGTTAGGGATGGCTCTGAGGGCAGCCAACTTTGCTCATGTTTCTGTGGGGTTTTACTAGGCATGGACTACACCTAAGCAGGACTGGGAAGGGGAGATTGGTACAGCTGATTCATGAAAGTACAGGGGGTGGATCTCGGGCCACACATGGTCAAATACCTGTTGTTAAGGGTAGCAAAACTAAGTCTTTTTTAGGATAAATCCACACAAAAGGTTCCCCTGCCTAAAGAGAATCTCTAGCAATTTAAAAAATACTGAAACAATCACTTAGAAGACAGATTTTAACACTCCAAATATCACACATACCAGGTGTCACAAAGAAAACAAACTACTGGAAAGAATATCATGGGGCAATTCACAGGCTTAAAAATCCTCCATCAAAGCATGCAAATAAAATACAACTATTAGAAGTTGAGCGCCAATCTTAGAACTGTACAGTAGTTTGTGTCACATCACTCGTGTAGAGAAACAGAAATCCAACATGTAGTATTATCATTGTATGAAAGGGCAAACTCTTACTGCAGAACTGCTTCAAGGGGTGGAGGATCATCCATTTATATCAGCAAAAGGACACAGTTCAAATCAAGACATGACCTCAGTACAGTAAGTGAAGACAAACACTTCGAAATATCAGCTATTGAATTAATAGGGTTTGGTATCACCAAGAAATTAATCTTTTTGTGTATGTATACATCTACCAGTGGTAGTGTGGACATTTGTTTTTCAATAAATTAACAGAAGTTATAGATAAAGTCTCAAGTACAAAGATCAACATAATTCTATGTGGAGACATTAACATAAAGACTAACACCATAAATGAATCCAGCAGTACCATCATAAGTATCCTTCAAAGTTTTGGCATGTCCCTATTGGTCAATAGTGCAACAAGGGCTACTACAATGACTGCATTAGTGCCATGTGGCCACAAATATGGACAGGGAAAAATGTGATGTAACTGTAAAAGATCTTGGACTATCAGATCGTCTCTGTCAAATAACAACCGTAAAATCAGGCATCAAATGATTTCCTAAACAACATGACTACAAAGCACATTTGTCAGAAATCAAAATAAAAGATTTTTCAAAGGAACTAGTAAAACAAAGTTGTGATGATGTGTATAAGGAAACCAACGTGAATATGAAAGTCTCTAAATTCTCCACGTCATTTAAATTGAACTTTGAAAATGCATTTCCAAAAGTATGCATGTCTGTATCAACATCTCACAAAAACAGATGGGTAACAACAGGTATTAAGAAGTCTTCTCAAACACTTAAATACTTCAGTTCCATGAAAAAGGGTCACAATGATCCAGAATTCTTAAATTTCTGTCATAGATACAAAAGATTTATAGGAAGGTGCTGATTGCTGCAAAAAAGTCATTTGATGACAAAATAATATTAATGCAGAGAATAAAAACAAAGCAGTCTGGGATGTTATAAAAAAGGAAATGGGGAGAGACAAACAAACACAGAATAACATACTGCTAAGGCAGGAGGATAAGGCAATAAATGATCCACAACACTTAGCAAACTACGGAAATCAGCGTTTTTCAAGTATCACAGAGAAATTACAGCAAAAATTCCCCAAAAGAAATATAACACCTGTAAATAGTGTTGCACTAAATACAATGATGTTACTTCCAACCACATAGAATGAAGTCAATAAAACTGTTCAAAAACTAAAAAATAAAAAGTCAGAAGGCTTAGCTGAAGTACCAATGTCTGTACTGAAACAATGCATAGAGATTATACAAGGCCCCTTAGAGATATAATAAATAAATCCTCCACATCAGGGACATTTCCAGAACAGTTAAAACAGACAAGAGTTGTACCTTTGCTTAAGAAAGGTAATGTAGAAGACACAGAAAATTACCAGCCCAATTCCCTGCTGTCACCATTCTCAAAAATAATAGAAGCAATTATCAAAGACAGATTAATGAATTGCCTGAATAAATACAATCTTTTAGGCCAATCACAGTTTGGTTTCCAAAGTGGCAAGCATATGGAGTCAGCCATAGCATAATTCACAAAAGTTGTACTTGATGCTTTGACAAAGGCAATGTCACTGTCATATTTTTGGATATTTCTAAGGCCTTTGATAGAGTCGACCACAAGTTTCTATTAAATAAATTAGAAGCATTAGGAATAAGAGGTGTAGCTAATGACCGGATTTGATCATATCTAGCAGACAGGGTACAAAGAGTAGAGGTAACACGTACTTCAAGTAGATCTAACCATTTACTAAAACACTTATCAGAACCAAAATACATTAATATAGGGGTTGTGTAAGGTAGCATATTAGGGCCAATACTATTCCTGATATACAGCAATGACTTTCCCAGTAGTGTTACTCATGGTGAAAAAATTCTCTTCACTGATGACAGCAATATTATAGTCACTGAGAGAACAAGAGAACTCCTTGCAGAGAAAGCAAATGAAACTATCAAGGAAGTATACGACTGGACAATAAGCAATAAAGTGACACTGGACATAAAGAGAACTAATGCGATGAATTTCAGTTTGAAGAGGGAAAATGACAATGTTAAATTAAATTTAGAAGTCACCTGTGGAACAAATGTAAAATTTCTAGGAATGAATAGTGCTTCTCAGCTGATGTGGTGTGAACCCACAAAGGTATTTGCAAACAGAACGTCATCAGCATCTTATGCGCTTAGAATCCTATCATCTGTGTGTAACATGCAGTGTCTTTTAGTTCCATACTGTTCATATGTTCATTCAATTCTTAGCTATGGCATTCTTTTTTTGGGGAACAATTGCACAAAATATGAACACAATTTTCAAATTTCAGAAAAGAGCCATAAGAATAATAACCAAAAATGGTAGTCGAGCTCACTGTAAAGATCTGTTCAAAACACTGGGAACTTTAACTGCTTCCTGTGAATACATTTACCAGTGAGTTGTACACATAAAAAATAACATTAGTAATTACTGAACAAACAGCTCTGTACATGGCGATGCAACAAGAGATAGACTCAACTTATATTTACCATGAAAAAATAAACATAAAATTCAAAACAGCATTTTCTACCAAGGAATAAAGATGTACAATAAATTAACAAAAGAGGTTAAAGAAATTGCAAAAGTACACTTATTTAAAAAGGCAGCTAAAAAGTTCCTGTTATGCAATACATTTTATACATTGAAGGATTACTTAGATAAAACAGAGTAGGGGTTTGATAAGAAAATGTTGTACAAATAAATAATAATAATAATAATGATTATAAAACATCCAACATTCCACACAACACCTCCACTTTATGTTTTTTGCTTCTTTTTTCCTTTCTAGCAATACTTACCCCCAAGCTACGCATAGCGCAATACTAACACCTCTTCCTCTTTCTGAGCTCAACATCTCACTCATTATGGAGGGATGCTGATTCAGTTTTTCAGGATAGCAAATGGGACGTTGCGGTACAGTAAATGGCCCAGAGATCACCATTTGGAGTGTGTGTGTGTGTGTGTGTGTGTGTGTGTGGTGAGTGAAGTGTTATGATACAATGTGTGTGTAGTGTGTGCAGTGCCTGATAGTGAGATATGAGTGAACAGTGTGGCATTACATTATTTAATAAGTTATTTGTAAAAAAAGTATTGTATACCATGAGTAAATCTAATGATTAGGTCTAACTGGAAGTCTGTTAATATATGTGTATACGAATTAAATTGGTCTAAAACTGTAAATACTTTGGCATGTCCTATATCCTTGTAAAAAGAGATCTACTGATGAATAAAACTACTAATACTACTACTACTACTAGAATGTGTAGAGTACCTGATTACGCATGAGAAAGGGTAATAGCCTGTTGAAAGGATGACCAGGGTTCTGTGTTAGACTCTGGGACATACCTTGAGATGGTACTCTGTAATGGTACCGTGATTAAACGATTAAGTTTTGACATGTTTGTTCTACATCGTCAACTGTTGTTGGTATTTTAAGTCCTGGCGGTAGGATCGCAAATGTGGTCGGTTGAACAGGGGCGTGATTTCTGCGTTCTTGAAGATATATTACAGAAAATCAGATTCTGTAGTATCCAAAATTTAACTGTTGTGATTAATAATCGTTTTGTGCTTTATCAGTAATAACAGAATTTCTATTTTAAACGCGGTACATTGTCACGTTGACACCAGTAACTGTGTAAGAAGAAGTGTGCAGATGGTTGAAACGAGAGCACTTGAAAATGGATTCACAGAGCCCAAAACTTCATTGTGAATAATTTATATTTATATTATTTCTGAATAAGGGCGGAATGTATTGACCGATAACTAAAGAAAAGAGTCACCGTATACTCCAAAGGCGAAAATGTCAAGAAAAAACTTAGAAATGCAATATCGATATGTGATAAAGATAATGAGAAATCATTTTAGTAATTTATCGATTCCCATGTTGTTCCCTCCAAGAAACAGCATACTCTTCTCTAACGTCACACTCTGTTTTCGTAATAACGAAATACGTGTGTGTGTATGTGTGTTTGTTGTGTGTGTGTTCCACATGTTCTCCCAAACCACAGGACTAATTTCAACCAAACTTGGTGGTACAAATATCAGTTACTGTCATGCAACACTCGCTATGGGGGTAAGAACAAACTATCTGCCATAGTTCAGGAGATATGACGTCATAAAGACCGAGTTGCGTGAAGATCTGTCGCTTCATACACGTCGTTTACTTCTTTGCAACAATCTCTATTCGCAACGTATGTCCCAGACGGTGTTCACATATGCCGCAAATTGTACCTACACAAATGCATCATTGTACGACACGAAGTTCAAGAGTTGTGTGACGTCGTAAACATTGAGATATGTGAAAAAATTCCGCATCCCGCACGGATTTTTGTTACACTTATTCTTTACTGCTAAGACGCTCCTATTACAGTCAACTTAAAGGAATCCCTGATGCCTGGCAGTGCGTTTGACAGCTTTCAACTGCAAAGCGTGAACTGCTGTAGGCGGAAACAATAGCCGTCTACAGAGCTTTAGAGAGGCGCCGCCTCAGAAACATTTGCAAAATCGTCTTGTAGACACGCGATGCAGCTGCGTCCAGCGTACAGAAAAGGTCCAGGGTCATCTCACGCCGTGTTTACTGCATAATTTCAAAGGTGTTTTCACGAATACATGGAAATGAAACTTTTCTATATTTTGGTTACGCTACAAACGCAGTTCTTTTTTGTTGTGTTTCTAAAAGAAATTAGAAAAATGAATACCAGGCAATGCCGGGTTTGTCAGATCTTAATCAGTTAAGAGGAGAACTGTACAATTTGATTTAGTATCTCTTTACGATCTTTTGTTTATAGAACGTGCAACTAGTATCGAAAATTAAATTTCTGATGACTTACAGTATTCTGCGTAGATATGAATCAAGGAAATATATAACACATCGGATGAGAATATTTATCATAGAGTTAGTGAAATGATGGAAATCGTAAATCTCGTTCTAAAAGCAACATGAATTTTATTATGCATTTGTTAAGAGCTGTCAAAGCTGCCTGAATAGGAAATCCATATATCAGACGTTAAAGCAGAATTTTCAGCACTTAAATTGTAATTAAAATGTTTTTCGATCACATGGTCCAAATATACAGACTAGCACTTCCACACAACAGTGCACTTGAGGTCCAACTCTTCCATAACAAAATATTTCAGGCCAACACTCTATATTCAGCATTGGGGTCACAGTAGAGATATATCTCATGAAGAGTTAAGGACGAGGAAAAAGAAAAAGGTGCCAACTAGGGAAAACAGGTGCAACAATGTCAAGAGTGATTTCCATGTTTCCGTTCCTCGTCATCTTCAAACTATTACCCGCCAAGCCATTGTTTTAGACGCAAATCGGGAAAATAGTCTGAATGTGGAGTCAGGACTGTAGGACGGATGGTCAAATAGTTCACAATGTAATTGCTGTATCGATGGTAGTCTGTGTAAACCTTTTCTGTTGGCCTGAAGGGAAGACGCCGTTCTTTTCAAGAAACACTACTGAAGAAATTCAGAGAATCGGCACATGAAGCTAACTGCCAAATGATTCTACTGCCGCCAGCAACATAGTATGCGTACTCGCGTTGCCATGGAACTGGACTATCCCGGATGACAGTTCCTCATTCCACCAATTTTGATTGGTACGTCTGTTTGGTAAACATTTTGAAGTATACATCACCTATATAATAATAATAATAATAATAATAACGATTATTCCAAAAAAAGATTTTAGTCCTTCAACTAACTGTCAGATTGTCAAGTGTGAATTTAATGCAATGGTTTCCACAGTATTTTGAATCCTCATGCGGCTGACTATTACTGATTCTTCCACCTTTTAGGGCCTATTTCTCACCCCAGACGCAAAAAGTTGCCTCGAACTCCCGTCCGCGCCTCTGTTCTCTTTGACAAGGTCGTTGGGAGAACTAGGGTGAAACCTTCTACCCAAACTCTTATGTCGCCACTGCAGCAGATTTTTATTCAGTATTTGAACAGTGACTGGAATCGAACGTGGGTGGAAGTACGTTTTGATTACCAATCAGTGACGCTAGCCCTAGACCACGGAAGCCCCAGAGTCAATAGCAAATAATAAAGTTGAAACGTATACCAAAATTTACGTGTACATGAAAAAACGAGTCCTAAAATTGTATGGGCATATTAAGACTACGAAGCAACCTGGGACAAAGCAACTTGAAACTACGACATAGGAGAAAAGGCTGAAAATTCATGCCGGGAGAGTCGGTTACACAGAAGAAATTACAAGAACACCGGAAATATTTGTAAGAAAATGAAACGCCTACAGCCGTCCTTACCATCTTATTTATCGTGCGGTACCAGTTTCGGCTCTTCAATGCGCGATCTTCAGGCATTGGTTGATGCTGAAGGGGTTATCACGATCCACATATACGATGCAACAGCGGCCATCATAACTGGTTTATGCAGACAGATAGTTATGTTGGCCTGAAGGTAATTTGCCGTTCTTTTCGAGAAACACTATTGAAGAAATTCAGAGAATCGGCATTTGAAGCTGACTGCCAAATGATTCTACTGCCGCCAATAACATTGCGTTTAAGGATCACGAAGGCAAGATACGGGAAATTAGGGCTCATACAAATGCATAGAGACAGTCGTTTTTCCCTCGTTCTATTTGCGAGTGGAACGGGAAAGGAAATGACAGTGGTACAGGGTAGCCTCTGCCAAACAGCGTATGGTGGCCTGCTGAGTATCTATGTAGAAGCCCGTCCGGTTAGCCGAGCGGTCTAACGCACGGCTTTCCGGAGCGGGAAGGAGCGCCTGGTCCCCGGCACGAATCCTCCCGGCGGACTTGTGTTGAGGTCCGGTGAGCCGGCCAGTCTGTGGATGGTTTTTAGGCGGTTTTCCATCTGCCTCGGCGAATGCGGGCTGGTTCCCCTTATTCCGCCTCAGCTACAATACGTCGGCGATTGCTGCGGAAACAAGTTCTCCACGTACGCGTACACCGCCACGCAAACATAAGGGCTACACTCGTCTGGTGTGAGACGTTCCCCGGGGGAGGGGGAGAGGGGTCCACCGAGGGCCGAACCGCACAGTAACCCTGGGTTCGGTGTGGAGCGGCGGAGGGGTGAAGTGAACTGCGGCAGTCGTCGTCGGGTTGTGGACCGCTGCGGCTGCGGCGGGATCGGAGCCTCTCCGTCGTTTCTGGGTCACCAGTTAGCTTACAACATCTATGTAGATGTAGATGTAGTTGGAGAGCAGTTACCAGCTCTTTCCTATGTAGAGAATGAATCAGGTAAAGGAAAGGAAAGGAAGACATTAAGCCATCGAGACTACCTGTGGATGTTTTTCTAGTTCTGAGGAACTCGGTTCAACGCAGGCTGTACCTAGAAGCTAACCAGCCTGCAGTTACAAGAGTCCTTTTATCAGTCAGCAGCCAATCAGTCTGTCGGTTGTCCAGTATAGGACTACTTACCACCAGCGTCACATGTAGTCTCGAATACTAACACAGATGCATCATTCTGTTAACAAACTGTACCCTCCAAAACAAAGATAATTTAGACACTGGTAAGTAGTGAGACCCGACGACAAGTGTGAATAGGCAACTACGTAGCCGTGGGCCCAAAATGAATATTCGCTCTGCGGCGAAGTGTGTACCGTGTAAAACATCACGGCAGATTAAGACTGTGAAACCAACCGGGACTCGAAACTCGGACGTTTTTGTTTCGCGGACGAGTTCTCTAACGACGGAGCTGTTCATCCACGACTCAGAATCCACCATCACAGGTTTACTTCCGCCTGTACCTCATTTTCCACCTCCCAGACCTCACAGAATTTGTCCCGCATTCCTTGCGGTACTGACAGCCCTGGACGAAAGGATACTACGGAAACATGGCTTAGCTCCAGCCTGGTGGCTAGTTTCCAGGATAAATTCTCGCTCTGCAGCGGAGTGTACGGTTTGGCACACAGTTTTTATGTGCAGGCAGTTTCAAATCATCGAACAGTCCGTAGCAGCCCAATTTTTTATTTTGTAGATGAATCTGCAAATATATCTTTAACACATACCCGATTGTAGGAGGAAAATAGTGTTCAAAATGGTTCAAATGGCTCTGAGCACTATGGGACTCAACTGCTGAGGTCATTAGTCCCCTAGAACTTAGAACTAGTTAAACCTAACTAACCTAAGGACATCACAAACATCCATGCCCGAGGCAGGATTCGAACCTGCGACCGTAGCGGTCTTGCGGTTCCAGACTGCAGCGCCTTTAACCGCACGGCCACTTTAGCCGGCTGAAAATAGTGTCTTTTACTCTACACTACCAAGATGGACCGATCCAAATGAAATGTTGGTTACGGTCAGTTGAACACCGTGAATAAAGATTTCAAACGTACAGAAGGAAAGTGGATTGATGCAGCTTGCATGAAAGGATCATGGACTAGAAACAGCAAAATTACAAATCTGAAATATACTGTAAGAGGGATCTTGAAGGTCAGCAACCTTAACTGTAAATCCTCAAAACTCGCCTTTTAGAGACAAAATGAATTCGTTCGCCATTTTGAATATTCTTATTTTCTGTAGGCGCTCGTATTTCGAAAGTCGGTCACCGTGATAGGGGCGTCTAGGGTTCCAGTATGCAAAGCCAAGTTAACTCATCGCTGCCCTTAACCTATCTAAAGAAGACGCCGTTGTATAGAATGTCGGATAAAAGTAATTTTCCACTCAAGCTGGAGAACAGCTATTACTTGCATGTCAGGGGAGCCATTTCGGAGGAACAGAAGCGAATTTAGAGCTTTACGAGCTGTTCCGAGGAAGGTTATTAATTACAGCCTGCCCTGCCTTCGAAGCTTCCCACCGAGAAGAAATATCTTGAGAAATTTATTGCCAAAGTGATACCCTTAAAGCAACGTCAAGTATTGTATCAGAGTTATTTCAACGTTTATTAAGTTATGGTTATCAGACTCTGTGATGAAAATGAAGCTAGAAATGCCAAAAGGGTTTAATTAATGAAGTGCCGCAAAGCGATATCCATTTAAGAGGTGATAGCTGAGTTAACGGGATAAATATTCCTGTTAAACGTTTTATTTTAATTATTTCTTCGTTTTAATTTTGTGAAGCATTTATATGCATATTATCTTTTATTTTTTTCTCCCACGTTAGACTTAATACTTGCAAAAGAAATGTGAGTTGATGATTCAGCTGGTTAATTTATGAACATTTCAGTTAGCAGCTCACCCGGTGATGTATGAGATCCTTAAAGTGATTCTCAAGCTTTCTAGAGTATATTGTGCGTGTTGTAGAACATCAGGTTTCTTATTACTTATTTCACAATAACATAAAGATCTGTTACAAAGTAACGAGAAAGCTGGTTTCTCAAAATTTCGTCGTTAAATACAGATCTATTACAATTTAATGAGAAAGCTGGTTTTTCGAAATTTCGTCATTAAACATGCATGCATGGCACATACGTAGCAGAATGCCTTTTTAAGCTCTGTAATGATAATATCAACCTTCTGGCTGAAGCATCGTTCTCTATCAATCTACCCCGTAGAGGCTTATTGTTAGAAAAACGAGATGAAGTACGAGATAAATAGCCAGAAAGGTAGAGAAAAATGCAATTCCATCTTATTCTTTTCTAGTCACTGTCTTGCGCTCGGTGGATATCTTCACCATCAATTTAACATATATTTCCGATGGGAGGAATCTATATTATAACCGAAACCTCTGTTAATGATTCAGATATAACGTCCTGTCCCATTAATGTGACCACATGTGAAAAGACTGAATAATCACGTCCTGCAACGCAGACCGCTAATAGACGTCTAGGGAGAGAGTAAGTGAGGTTCTGGAAGGCACCGACGGGAATGTGGAGCCACGGCGACTCCTGCCGTGGGCAGACCGGTTGAGAGTCCATAGTGCCATCTTCCCGATGGAGTTGGTACCGCATTTTCTCGATTGGGCTTAAATCGGGGTAGTATGGTGACCAAAGCAGTACGTTAAACTCATCATAATGCTCTTCGAACCACACACGTACACTGAAAGCTATGTGACACGTTACATCCTTCTGCTGATAGATGCCAACGTGCCAAGGGAAATCAGATTGCATGTTGTAATTCACCTGGTCAAACGGTTAGATACATGCATGATTTGATCCACTGTGCCTTCCCAAATGACCTAGGGGATACTATGAAAATATTCCCCAGTCCAACACTCCCTTCTCCAGCCTGGACCCTTCTGACGAATGTTGCAATGTTTCCTTCCAGACGTTTCACGCCGCACTTGTCAATGGCCTCTATCCAATGAAGCACAAAAAGTGATTGATCTGAAACGGCACCTATAGTCACTCACTGGTCGTCCAGTTGGTTTCGTCGATAAGCAGTTAGCATGGGTGCATAAACCAGACTCCTGGTGCAGAGGCCTATATGCAGCAACATTCGCTGAACGGTTGCTGGGAAGACACTGTCGGCAGCGCACTGGTTCATCTGGACGGTCAATTGCTCAACAGTTGCATGTCTATTAGCCCGTACACATCTCGTACACCCCTGTTATCTATGGCTCATGGCACACCACTACTGCTTCGGCGCCAGTTTTGGATAGCCCCATTTTGCCACGTACGGTATACTTGGACAATGTCGGCACACCAACAATTTACAATCTTCGCAGTTTCGGAAATGCTTCACCTTTGGCCCGAAAGTCAGTGATCCTGCCCTTCTAGACGTCAGACAAATCGCTCTGTTTCCCCATTACAATAACGACTGTACTGTCTTTCCGCGTCCTCCTCCCTCCCTCCAGCCTCTGACACATATTATATACCCTTCACTGTTAGTGTTGCCAGTGCCGTCTGTGAGTGGTTATTGCACGTTGAGGACGAATGTACACGTTGTTCACATTAATGTGACTGGACACTGTATAACTATCATTTTTTTAAGAGAGCATGTTTTTGGGTTTTAACTCATAAAATACAACTGAAACGTCGATAATTGTTCACTGGTACTGGTAGCCTAAGCGTAACTCTTCGACATAAACCACAAGCAAGTAAGCCAGAATCAATATCCAACATGTAAACAGTTCCACGGTAGTAGGCAATGGCTCTCTGGTGGCAGGTGTACAGCCTCTTCATGGTCTGGGTAGATTTTTTTTATTGATTGTACTTATTTGGCCTCTAGCTGCCCAGATATTTAGCCAGTTATATTATTATTATTATTATTATTATATTTACAGTAACACATTCATTTTCATGCTAAAAGTGAATTTTCGATACACCTCACTATTTTTTAATTACAGAGTATCGTTGCAAATAGCAAAATCGCATAAAATTTCTTATTCTTACACTGAGAATTTTAACAACTGCAATTGTATTTCAATGGAGTAATTTTTATGGTGTTCATCATTGGAAAAAATTACACAGGACAGAGATTAAAGACTTTTAATCTTATGGTATGAGTTGCTGGTGTGCACTTGGTCAGCCTACCAAGCATTGTGATTACCATGGTTCGGTGTCCTCTCATCTTGGAATTTAGAGACGAATGTCCATCTCTTGAAAGTATCTTGCAATGTGAATGGAGATTTCTGGTTGTTGGGGAAGATTCGTAACACCTGTGGGCAAGGGAATTCCCAGTTTGACGAATACGTTAGAAGTTTTTGTATGACCAGCCTTCTGAATGGAGATCTGAGGGACTTCGGCAGTTCAGTTATGTAATAAAATGGAACACCTTCAGCCGTCCTTCCGATGTTATTTATTTTGTGGCTATCAGTTCTGGGGCTTCAGTGCACCATCTTCAGGCCTTGCTGAGGGGGTTAACTCCAACCATATACACGATTCATCAGTGGCCAACATCTATGAAATGGTTTTCGCAGACTTCCTGTAACAACGATGTCGCATCTCCAACCATCAACTAGATGATGCCGTCTTTGTAGAATCATATACACCACTTTATCAGTGACTGAAAGCTACAAGAGGTATTTCAGAAACTTGACAAAGTCAATAATTTTATGTATAGATGCTAGTGTAGCATCTGAAATATTTTAAATATTTTTTTCATGTATTGATACATTAATATAACATGTTAATTTATGTATCTTCTGCTACGCCGTCGCCAAGGTATTCCCTGCGGGTCGGCAACACATCTAACACAACACAGGACCTAGGTTTCCTATGCCAAAAGGCGTAAGCAATGGTAAACATCGGCTGTTTTGGAAACAGACATTCCACGTACTACTTCCTGCAGAGGGAGTTCGAGATGGCCTACAGGAAGTATTACTACACCAACATCTGATTGGCTGGCCAATACTACTTAAAGGCTAGAACCAGCACCAGACGTCAGTTCACGACGAATACCGACCTCAACGGACGTCTACGCGGAAGACTACGTCTTCGACATAGGAATAGGACTTGGAATTAAGTGTATGTGTGTTACAACAGACTCTTGTGGGAAACTTAGAAGTTATCTTTCGTTGCCTCTAGTAGGAAATTCTTACTGGCTTTGTGATTGTGACTTGTCGTTGTTATTCAGCCATTTCCATGTAGACTCACGTCAATAAAAGTTGCGTTGTAAGAAAGAAAAAAAAAGTTCGAATTGTAAGTTACAACTCTTTTATTCAGATTATTCTTTTAATTCCGATTATTACAGTTCTTGGTTCATATTTTATTAGGCCTGTAATGTTCCATAGTTCCAGCAGTTTTCTTTGTGTAGGAAACTATTAGTAATATGCAGTGGTATTGGGACAGTTTATAACTACAAATGGACTATTAGAACAAGCACTGGAACTTACTTATCTGATAGTTGAACTCAATTTTTCTTGCGTATTAACCAAAACTAAATTCCCAATATTAAATTTTCTCCTCTTAACTTTTAATAATGTCTATGGTTCCTGACTTCTGCTTGCTTACTCCTCTTAGTTTGAAGCATCTCTTTCCTTTCGTCAACGGTACTTGCAGTACATGGAGGGAACCCTAGCAGCTTTTCTATTAAACATTCGGATTTCCTTTCTTACAAAATCTCTTCAGGATATAGTCAGATATTTGACAAAGACAATAATTTTATGCATACATAAACCGTAGATACCAGTAACAACTGATATTTCCTTTTTCATAGAATTTATAGATTTATCAAGCTTTGTCGTTCTATTGCTTTGTTGAGTTAAAATAGATAGCTTAACTTCCAATTTGTCTTACAATTTCTTACTGTCGTTTTTTAATTAATTCATTGCATTAGTAAAATTAGCTTTCAGTTCCTTCATCTTATGAGCAACATTAGCCTCAATTTTCTTGCTATTTTGTTCAATTGGAGTTGTGAACTGAGTATGGAGAACGCCCGTATTACTATTTAACGTATGTATATTCCCTGTCACGATGCTCATATGGCCACTCATGTCCCATAACACTTGCATTATTTCAGCCTCGAAAAGTTGTTGCACCTCTACTACACTCTGATCTAGTACCCCGTTGTATCGTCAGTGAGTTCACGTACCGTTTTCACATTCACGAACGTGGAGTGACTGGTTTTGACTTTATTTATGAAAAAAGAAAAAAAAACTGTCTTCAAATACTAAGTCATGGACCCCACTCGCAGCTATACACTTCACTACAGGTGTCATCTGCTGGTAATCAGATGGATCTTTCATGTTCACGTGTACGTACATTGTTACCAACTATTGTACCACTTTTCGGCTCCATTTTTAATTCTCTTACCACTTCTTTACAACGGTTTAATTTCCAGTTTCGATGATCTCTTTCCCGCCTTGCCGTTACACTCCAATAAAATTTTTCGCAACATTTGAGAGTAGTTTTCTGTCACTGTTTTACAAGTTTGCGTCCCTGTTCTTCAGCAAAATCTGTTACAAGCACTTTAAGTTACCTCACTGTACAGTTACTTGTCTAAGCAACAAAATTTCAGGAAAATTCTGTCACGTCAAATCACGTGTTACTGAAGGTTACACTTAAAACAGTCCTAAGCAACCGATTATTGTCAAGTCTTGTCACGTTCGCCACGTGTGACCAAACGCTCACGACTTTACGTAAATTCAGTGTGTGCTTTTAAGTCGCAATAAATTGCATGAAATCGCTTAAAGTTTCTTGTGTGACAATTAAAGTATTTCATGATGATGATGATGATGATGTTTTGGTTTGTGGGGCGCTCAACTGCGTGGGTATCAGCGCCCGTACAATTACCCAATCTTTGCTCAGTCCAATTTCGCTACTTTCCTGGATAAAGTATTTCATATGACCAGCTGGTCTCATAAATGTTTGATACATATGTTAATATCGTTTAAATGCAGCAAGTATGGTCAAAAATTTTATACTGAATTACGAAAGCTATTGCTCCGTGTCATTGGCTGCTGCACGCTGTACGTTGTACCCACCATGTGCTTGGCTTTGTGCATGACCAGATCGTAATTTTTAGTCTTCGCAGAAGCTATCAAGTTGTTATGTAGACATAAGATTCGCGTCATCATTCATTATACAAAGGGCGTTCAAAACGTTTTGCTCAGTCGTCTCTAATGTTTTTATTTTTTGCGGGAGGAGAATGAAATTTTTTTTTGTCTACGTACTTTGAACATTTAGCTAGAAGTTGGTGTATAAAAGTACTTTCTTTTATTTACAGCTACCGTGAAGTAGATGTCTAGTTGCGACAACGGTTGGTGATGGAGTTCCCCTTCAACATAGGCGATGACTCTGCCACATCGATTCACAGGAAGTTGCTCACTGTTTATGGGTAGGACAAAGTGGATCGCGGCAGTATCCAGCGGTGGTTGCAGAGGTTTAAAAAAGGTGATTTCTCTCTACTGGACAATGACGATGCTTTAGACCATCGACGGCAGTGATTGATGTGAATAAGGAGACCATTAATCAAACCATTCAAAATAACAGATGTGTGACGACACGTCAGATTACTGAAATGAATCGTTTATCATTGGGTTGTGGGTATCACTGGTACAGTCACTAGAAATCCATTCCATGGAGTGGTGTCATCCAGGTTCCTCTTGGAGAAGAAACCAAGACTTTCACGAACAGCAGGCCGAAAGGTGATGGCCTCCTTCTTCTGGGATTAGTGTGATGTCATTTTCATTGACTTTTGGAACCTGGCTCCACAATTAACCGGAACCGTTATTGTTTGTCATTGGACAAACTGCGACGTGCCTTCAAGATCCACAAACCACAGCTTCAGGGTCAGCTCATCAGACTACACCACGACAATGCCAAACCCCATACAGCCCTTAGGAAGCAGGAGAAAATCAGGAGAATGGGTTGGAAAATTATTCCCCATCCTCCTTACAGTCCGGACTTGGCTCCGTCTGATTTTTCACTCTTTAGTCGTCTGAACGCCCAATTGCGCGGTAAAACATTTGATAGTGAGAAAGACTTTATTTCCTGTGTCAAGCGATGGTGTAAAAGTGAATCCCTAGAATTTTACCAAAGGGCATTTACATCATGGAAAGAACGTTGAGCCAGATGCATCACAGCTGATGGATGCTACATTGAGTAAGCTCAATGGATAGCTAAATGTTTCCAGTATGTTCACAAAAAATTTCATTCTTCTCCTGCAAAAAATAAAAAAATTAGAGACGACTGTGGAAAACTTTTTGAACGTCCTTCGTACTTATTTTGATAGTACTAGAAGTAACGATAGTGTTATCACCTTCCTTTATTACTTGAATCCTGTGCGTATTAATGGATTATTGTTGAACAATTTGTTGTGGCTTGGCAAGACAGCCAAGCCACTATGAGGAAGCCGAAAGGCACGCGTTTAAGCTCACGCAGGCTGGCGTGAGGTCTGGAACAGGACAAGGTAATTATAACAGCCAATAACGTACGTAGCTTCTGGAATACTTAACTTTAATCCATGATTGGTGAACATCGCTCTTGACGGTACATGTTTTACAGCATCAATAGTAACTGGTAATGGCGCCTTGCTAGGTCGTAGCAAATGACGTAGCTGAAGGCTATGCTAACTATCGTCTCGGCAAATGGGAGCGTAATTTGTCAGTGAACCATCGCTAGCAAAGTCGGTTGTACAACTGGGGCGAGTGCTAGGAAGTGTCTCTAGACCTGCCGTGTGGCGGCGCTCGGTCTGCGATCTCTGATAATGGTGACACGCGGGTCCGGCGTATACTAACGGACCGCGGCCGATTTAAAGGCTGCCACCTAGCAAGTGTGGTGTCTGGCGGTGACACCACACAATTAAGGTGATTGACTATCAGTTCTGAAGTAACGGATGAGTGCAGGGGCTCCATCACAAAATCCGCCTTCTATTACAAAACATTGCCTTATTATATAAATTCCTATCTTCAGTGTCGTTTTGATAGTGTGAATCCATTCGATCCATTGATCAGCTTATCTCGCAGGTGGAGGAAAAAAATGACTGTATCTTACCTTTCTAAACTCTTCTCGCGTCCGTCGGCGGTCGTAATTTAATTTATTATTTACTACAGAAATTGATTAGTAATGTTGATTGTTGCCAACTTACGTGGTGGGCCTTAATCAAAATGATATTTCATTCAATTTTGATTTAGAATTAATTGCTTTTGTGAAGTTCTCTTTTTTAACAATATTGATCTTCAGTGAACATTATTTCTTACATTAATGAGCGTTAGACTCGCTGAATCTTAAAACATGAACATATAAGTTGAACAATGGAATAAACTTTTCATATATATTTCCTCGGCTAGTCAGTTAACTTCAAAGCAAAAAATCTTTAGTTATTAATTACAATTGCGGCCCACACACGCGCGAGAGTATTTTTTCTTTCCTCCATTAACCATTGCATTGTAGTTGGAGTCCTGGCTCTGGCTCTCGGCTGTTGTACTGAAAATAAGAATCTTAAAGCTACGTATTTTCTGCAGCGTCGGGCGGCTGTGGAGAAAAATGTATATTATGTTAAAAGCGGGCGAGTTTTTCGCTTCCGCTAATTTTTATAAGTTAATATCGCCACGTAATGGCGTCGATGGCTGCATCAGGCGCTGCCATTGTTGCACTGTAAACTACTCGAATTCAGGTTAATTCAAGGAAGGCAGACATGGAATCGGGGTCACCTGTTACAAATTAAAAGTGAACAATAATATTAAATCAATATATTATCTGCTTAATTAGTACAAATATGCTTACATTTGCCAGCACTCGCTAGATGTCCGTCTATACGCAACCAAGACAAGAGAAGAAGTGAAGACGACTAAAAATTAACAAAAGAGAGTATCTTGTCGTCTCTTTAGATTATTTTGTTATATTTCTTTGACCTCGAAACTTACACAGAGAAATTATTATAATGCGGACACACGAGAAAAATGTATATTATTCAATTTTTAAATGTCCCTTCTTTATAAATACTGTTTTTTTAAGTCTTTTCTTATTATTTCACTGGGGACGCTATACTCTCTGAAACACATTTGTGTCTAGGTTATAATGGTCGCCAAGTTCTGATGGAGTTAATTTACATTCAATTCATTTTGAAATTTGCTGTGAATTTAAAAAAAGTTATTAACCGTGTCTTATACTCAAAATTCTGAGATAAAAGAACGCTATATTGATTCTAGTGCTGTGTTCTGGCAGCCATCTTTAAACTGTATCATGTAATGAATCATTGAAAATTATTAATTGGATTATGAACTTCCAATTACAATAATTTACATCAGGAGTGAATATGTAGATGTGAAATGTTATTTAATAGTATTTAGAGATAGCAGCACTGAAGCAACAGAAATCTTAGGCAGAACTACTGAAATAATTTCACATACCGTCTCAACTCGTGAAGTTTCGTTTCGCTTCCTCCTCCTCTTCATGATGCATCAACTTTTTTCCCAGGTATTGTACATAGTCCCCTTACATTAATGTGATCACCTGTCAAAAGCATGAATAACCTCCTTTTACAGTGTGGATCGCTGCAAGAGGTGCAGGAAGAGAATCAGTGTGATTCTGGGATGTGGAGTCCTGCCGACTCCAGTGCCTTGGCTAGCTGCGCTAAGTTCCTCGGCTGAAGATCCATGGCACGTATAGCCCGGTCGAGGTGGTCCCACAGATTCTCGACTGCGTTAAACCTGGAGAGCCTGGTGGCCAAGGGAGTACGGTAAGCTCAGCCTAGTGCTCTTCGAACCATAAACGTACACAGCGAGCTTCGTGACACGTTGCATTGTCCTGCCTATAGATGCCGTCTTGCCGAGGAAAATCAAACTGCATGAAGGGTCCACAAGTGTAGACGTAGTCTTATGTTGATCCACTGTGCGTTCCAGAATCACCAGATCGCACAGGGCACACCATAAAACGTTCCCCACATTATGCTCCCTCCTTGGCCCTGGATTCTTCCCACAATTGTTGTAGCGTATTAGCTGTCAGACGTTCCATGCCTCTCTGTGTAGTGGAGCATAAAACCGATGAACAGCAGTCAGGATCTACATCTACATCTACATTTATACTCCGCAATCCACCAAGTGGTGTGTGGCGGAAGGCACTTTACGTGCCACTGTCATTACCTCCCTTTCCTGTACCAGTCGCGTATGGTTCGCTGGAAGAACGACTGCCGGAAAGCCTCCGTGCGCGCTCGAATCTCTCTAATTTTACATTCGTGATCTCCTCGGGAGGTTTAGCAGGGGGAAGCGATATATTCGATATCTCATCCAGAAACGCACCCTCTCGAAACCTGGACAGCAAGCTACACCGCGATGCAGAGCGCCTCTGTTGCAGAGTCTGCCACTTGAGTTTGCTAACCATCTCCGTAACGCTATCACGCTAACCAAATAACCCTGTGACGAAACGCGCCGCTCTTCTTTGGATCTTCTCTATCTCCTCTGTCAACCTGACCTCGTACGGATCCCACGCTGATGAGCAGTACTCAAGTATAGGTCGAACGAGTGTTTTGTAAGCCACCTCCTTTGTTGACGGACAATATTTTCTGTGAACTCTCCCAATGAATCTCAAACTGGCACACACCTTAGCAACAATTAATTTCATATGATCATTCCACTTCAAATCGTTCCGCACGCATACTCCCATATGTTTTACAGAAGTAACTGCTACCAGTGTTTTTTCCACTATCATATAATCATACAGTAAATGATTCTTCTTTTTATGTATTCGCAATACATTACATTTGTCTATATTAAGGGTCAGTTGCCACTCCCTTCACCAAGTGCCTATCCGCGACAGATCTTCCTGGATTTCGCTGCAATTTTCTAATGCTGCAACTTCTCTGTATATTACAGCATCATCCACGAAAAGCCGCATGCAACTTCCGACACTATCTACTAGGTTATTTATATATATTGTGAAAAGCAATGGTCCCATAACACTCCCCTGTGGCACGCCAGAGGCTACTTTAACGTCTGTAGACGTCTCTCCATTGTCAACAACATGCTGTGTTCTGTTTTCTAAAAACTGTTCAATCCAATCACACAGCTGGATGGGTGCATGAAACAGGCGCCTGTTGCGGAGACCCATACACAGCTACGTTCGCTTTGAGGAGATACTGTTGGTTTCCCTTTGGTTCATCTGGACAGTCAGTTGCTCAAAAGTTGCACGTCTAATCGCCCGTACACTTCTTCGCAGCCATCGTTCGCCACTCATCTGTGGCCCGTGGTGCTCCGCAGTTGCCTCGGCGCCTATGTTTCCAAGCACGGTATACTTTAACTACGGCGGAACGCGAACCGCTTACAAACTTAACTGTTTCGGAAATGCTTCCACCCATGGCCAGAACGTCAATGAACATGCCCTTTAAGGAGTCAGGTAAATCGCACCGTTTGTCGCATCATCCCGATTCGCTTTATACACCCTTCATTGCTAATGCTTCCGCCTACGTCTGTGACTGGTTATTGCTCATTGACGTCGAACTTAGATGGTGATCTCGTTAATGTGACTGGACCGTGTAGATATGCTACCATCAATCACATATACATTGAAAGCTTAAAGACGACAAACGTTACTACAACTGCTGAGGGGTCATTTATAGACCTAAATCATTCACAGGTTCGTATATACAGGGTGGTCCATTGATACTGACAGGGCCAAATATCTCACGAAATAAGCATCAAATGAAAAAACTACAAAGAACGAAACTCGTCTAGCTTGAAGGGGGGAACCAGATGGCGCTATGGTTGGCCCGCTAGATGGCGCTGCCATAGGTCAAACGGATATCAACTGCGTTTCTTTAAATAGGAACCCCCATTTTTTATTACATATTCGTGTAGTACGTAAATAAATATGAATGTTTTAGTTGCACAACTTTTTTCGCTTTGAGATAGATGGCGTTGTAATAGTCACAAACGTGTAAGTACGTGGTATCACGTAACATTTGCTTCGTGATACGTTACCCGTGTTAAAATGGACCGTTTCCCAACTGTTGACGTATGTCTATTGTGATAAAAATGCCCACCGGGCATGTGCTAAGGAAACAGGATGTGTTCAGCCACATGTGAAACGTCAACCACGACCTGCAACAAATGATGATGCCCAAGTAGGTGTTTTAGCTGGTGTCGCGGCTAATCCGCACATCAGTAGCAGACAAATTGCGCAAGAATCGGGAATCTCAAAATTGTCGGTGTTGAGAATGCTGCATCAACATCGATTGCACCCGTACCATATTTCTCTGCACCAGGAATTGCATGGCAACGATTTTGAACGTCGTGTACAGTTCATCCATTGGGCACAAGAGAAATTACGGGACGATGACAGATTTTCTGCACGCGTTCTATTTAGCGACGAAGCGTCATTCACCAACAGCGGCAACGTAAACCGGTATAATATGCACTATTGGGTACCGGAAAATCCACGATGGCTGCGACAAGTGGAACATCAGCGACCTTGGCGGGTTAATGTATGGTGCGGCATTATGGGAGGAAGGATAATTGGCCCCCATTTTATCGATCGCAATCTAAATGGTGCAATGTATGCTGATTTCCTACGTAGTGTCCTATCGATGTTACTACAAGATGTTTCACTGCATGACAGAATGGCGATGTACTTCGAACATGATGGATGTCCGGCACATAGTTCGCGTGCGGCTGAAGTGGTATTGAATAGCATATTTCATGATAGGTGGATTGGTCGTCGAAGCACCATACCATGGCCCGCACGGTCACCGGGTCTGACGTCCCCAGATTTCTTTCTGTGGGGAAATTTGAAGGATATTTGCTATCGTGATCCACGGACAACGCCTGACAACATGCGTCATCGCATTCAAATGGTTCAAATGGCTCTGAGCACTATGGGACTTAACATGTGTGGTCATCATTCCCCTAGAACTTAGAACTACTTAAACTTAAATAACCTAAGGACATCACACACATCCATGCCCGAGGCAGGATTCGAACCTGAGACCGTTGCGGTCACGCGGTTCCAGACTGAGGCGCCTAGAACCGCACGGCCACACCGGCCAGCCGTCAGCGCATTGTCAATGCCTGTGCGAACATTACGGAAGGCGAACTACTGGCTGTTGAGAGGAATGTCGTTACACGTATAGCCAAATGCATTGAGGTTGACGGACATCATTTTGAGCATTTACTGCATTAAAGCGGTATTTACAGCTGTAATAGCATGCGTTCTCAGAAATGATAAGTTCACAAAGGTACATGTATCATATTGGAACATCCGAAATAAAATGTTCAAACGTACCTACGTCCTGTATTTTAATTTAAAAACTTACCTGTTACCAACTCTTCGTCTAAAATTGTGAGCCATGTGTTTGTGGCTATTACAGCGCCATCTATCACAATGCGAAAGAAGTGGTCCAACTAAACCATTCGTATTTCTTTACGTACTACACGAATATGTAATAAAAATGGGGATTTCTATTTTTAAAAAAAAGCAGTTGACATTTGTTTGACCTATGGCAGTGCCATCTAGCGAGCCAACCATAGCGCCATCTGGTTTCCCCCTTCAAGCTAGACGAGTTTCGTACTTTGTAGTTGCCGGCCGAAGTGGCCAAGCGGTTCTGGGCGCTACAGTCTGGAACCACGCTACCGCTACGGTCACAGGTTCGAATCCTGCCTCGGGCATGGGTGTGTGTGTTGTCCTTAGGTTAGTTAGGTTTAAGTAGTTCTAAGTTCTAGGGGACTGGTGCCTCAGACGTTAAGTCCCATAGTGCTCAGAGCCATATGAACCATTTTTTCTTTGTAGTTTTTTTCGTTTGATGCTTATTTCGTGAGATATTTGGCCCGGTCACTATCAATGGACCGCCCTGTATACGACAGAGAGCACAACACTAGTAATTAGCCACTGGAAGAAGCTGTTTACCTACGCCACCTTAAAATCAGTCTTTCTCACTCCTTCAGTCGAGTTTCTAATTTGAAAACGAACACGATCAAGCCCCACGGTAGGTTTTGAAACAAATTATGCCTGCTGTATCTAGATACAAACCAAAGCAGAGCAGTTTTTGAAGAGACGTAGTTAGAGTATTTGTCGACAACGACGCTTACATTTCCCCCACAAATGGAACTCTAATGATCGCTGTTGCCTCCGAATTCTGGGCAGCAATTGGAGTTTGCAGATACGTAACGTCTTTTCCTGGCACCCCTGCAGCGTCTTCCTTTGATAACGAGATTTTTTTTTTCCGACGTGGTTGCTGCGGCCATTAGGCCTACATTCATCAGTCGTCCCTCGAGAGCAGCGCGGAACGACAAGCGCTGGCTGCCGAGTTTCATCCCGCCGTACGCTTCCAACACGGCGCTTCAGCCAAGGACGACAGACGCACAGAGCCTCTGGAAATATCAGCAACGGCTGTCGTCTGTTTTGTGTCCCTTGTAAGTTCTTTAAATAACATAAATTTCTTGAATTATGTTATGTCTGTACGTCTTGTAATCATAAAGGTGGCACATTTTCGTTCGTTATGTATATTCTTTATCTAAATGTATGATTATTGCGAATTATTATTTACGTTAAGATCCTACTGTACCATTCAGTGGCACTTGAAAATTTTCTTTTACCATTCCTTTGTTATCATAGTACCCTCGTTCTCCCAGAATTGGTTCATTTCCTATCCTCAGACCAAAATTTCCTGTTTTTGCATGTCCATACTTTTGCCTGGAGGTCTAGGGGATCATGGCGTCTTCCCTTCCCATTTGAGTTCCCGAAGCATCTCCATAACACTTACGTTTTGTTCGATTCTACTGGTAACAAATCTAGCAGCCCGTCTCTGAACTGCTTCGACGTCTTTCTTCAATCCGACTTGGTCAGGACACCAAACACTCGAGCAGTACTCAAGAATAGGTCGCACCAGCGTCCTACGTGCTCTCCTTTACAGGTGAACCACTCTCATTTAAAATTCTCCCAGTAATTTTTAAACGACTTGACTGTGGCATGCAGGACATGACTTCCAATGTATCTGAACATTACAGGTTTGTTCTTCCAAACTCGTCCGCATTACTTTAAAATTTTCCACATTTACAGCTAGCTGTCAATCATCAAACCAACTGGAAATATTGTCTAAGTCGTCTTGTATCTTCATACCGTCACTCAACTTCGGCACTTTACCGTACACCGCGCGTCATCAGCAAAGAACCGCAGATTGGTGCCAACCCTGTCCGCCAAATCATTTATGCGTATAGATAACAACAGCGGCCCTATCACACTTCCCTGCGGCACTCCTGACGATACCCTTGCTTCTGATTGACACTCGCCATCGAAGACAACATATTGGGTTTTATTACTTAAGAAGACCTCGAGCTTCTCACACATCTGACAACTTATTCTATATGCTGGTATATTCTTTGTTTTCGATGGGGTATCGTGTCAAATGCTTTCCAGAAATCGAGAAATATGGAATCTGGCTGTTGCCCTCCATCCCTTGTTCGCAGTATATCGCGTGAAAAAAGGGCGAACTGAGGTCCACCCGAGACAAAAGGGAATATAGTTTACTAAACGCGCGTAAAACAACTGAGGTGATATTTGTGGTTTTGAACTGTACATAGTAGACATATTGTCGAATTACTAAAATACACAGATTGTTTTACACAGTAGTGAAACGAAGACAGTGATGTTGATACTGTCATTATGTGACGGTGTTAGTGATGTACGAAGATGGCCATATTCACAATTGATCTGAAACAGATTTTCTGTAACAGGACCTTAGAAAACATGGCGGGAGACAGCTAACGATGATTACGGGACATGAGGAAGGAGAAATGGTGGAATACGCTGACGTTGTTCCATTTTTAGGTGCACAGAAGTGTTTACGTCATTGCAGACTGCATTTTTGGGAATGAACATATAATAAATTAGCGATTTTCCATGGCCTGGCGACTTTTCTGGCGTACTGTTAATGAATTATATAAAACAAATCTTCCTCGTAAATCAGAGTATGTATTAGTTAAAACCATATCAAAATCACTACGGTAGTGCCTGGGATTAGCTTTCTGAAGGAGACAGCAAAATATGGAGGGGTAATTTAATTTAGAATATATATAGGTTTATAGCGGAAGGGGATGGACATGGTGTGGAAAATGGGGTGTTACGCTAATAGCGCATCAGAATACTTCGATTGCAGATTATAGTATTGGATATTGGCTGTGTGGACTTGGTAGGTATTGAGGTTAATAGTCAGATTTCGAAGATGAAAGAGAAGGAAGTGTAGGAACTGGCCGACTTGAAGAAAAGTGTGAGTTGGAGTGGTTGCAGAAGACGAGTCGAAGTTCATCCCTTCAAAAAAGGGTTAAAATGGCTCTGAGCAATATGGGACTTAACTTCTGAGGTCATCAGTCCCCTAAAACTTAGAACTACTTAAACCTAACTAACCTAAGGACATCACACACATCCATGCCCGAAGCAGGATTCGAACCTGCGACCGTATAGGCCGCGCGGCTCCAGACTGTAGTACCTAGAACAGCTCGGCCATTGCGGCCGGACATCCCTTTCAGGGATTTGTAGGTTTAGCGTGGGCAGAGAAATAAGTAACTTTGGCATTAATTAGGCTGGAGGAAATAAGAGTTTTGTAGCTAAGGATGCAGACACCACAGAGAAAACTTGTTAGTTAAAGATTACTGGTGCATGGTACGGGCCGGTCCCAAATACTTAGCCATATGAATGAGAGTATGGTTGATTGTATGAGGTGCAGACAAATTTATGCTGAAAAAACTGTGTATTCTTTCAGAATAAGACTTTTAATACTTCTCAATATAATCTGCACCAATATTAATTCAGCTCCTCCAAAGATGAACTTGTTTTCTTGTAACTCATGCAAAGAAGTCTTTCTTGGTGTTTGAGCCACCTTTCCCACAAATTCTTTACCTCCCCTCGTCTTTTCTGAACATTTTTCCTTGGAATGACTCCTTGCGTGCATAAAAAAAATGAAAACTGGAGAGTGTCAAATCTGGACTGTAAGGAGGATCAGACAGTATCTCCCAACATGTTTTTAAATGTGTGTTGGGTCAACTGGGTGGTGCGAGGCCGAGGAGTGTCGTGTAGCAATATCATGCCTTTGGGAACCGTGAAGTTTTTCTCTCGTTGCCGGTTTCATTTTGTTCACCGGCATGTCTAACAAGCAGGTACTGTATATTGTGTTCTTATCTTCCAAATAATCACAAAAGGCGACACCTTGGGCATCCCGAAAGACGTTCAACATGATTTTCCCCGCTGATGCTTGCGTCTTGAATTTCCTTCGGGCAGGTGAGCTGATTTTCTTCCATTTTATGCTTCGTCTTTTGGACAAGTTTCATCGCACGTTAAAATGTTCTTTAGAATCGGCCACCATCCCTTTCATAGCATTCTTTCAGGTCTGTACACACTTTGAGTCTAGTAATCTTGTGAAGTTTCGGGACCGACTTTCTACACTACTGGCCATTAAAATTGCTACACTACGAAGATGACGTGCTACAGACGCGAAATTTAACCGACAGGAAGAAGATGCTGTGATATGCAAATGATTAGCTTTTCAGATCATTCACACAAGGTTGGCGCCTGTGTCGACACCTACAATGTGCTGACGTGAGGAAAGTTTCATACACAAACAGCAGTTGACCGGCGTTGCCTGGTGAAACGTTGTTGTGATGCTTCATGTAAGGAGAAGAAATGCGTACCATCACGTTTCCGATTTTGATAAAGGTCGGATTGTAGCCTATCGCGATTGCGGTTTATCGTATCGCGACAATGGTGCTCGCGTTGGTCGAGATCCAATGACTATTAGCAGAATTTGGAATCGGTGGGTTCAGGAGGGTAATACGGGAAGCCGTGCTGGATCCCAAAGCCCTCGTATCACTAACAGTCGAGATGACAGGCATCTTATCCGCATGGCTGTAACGGATCGTGCAGCCACGTCTTGATCCCTGAGTCAAGTCAACAGATGGGGACGTTTGCAAGACAACAACCATCTGCACGAACAGTTCGACGACGTTAGCAGCAGCATGGACTATCAGCTCGGAGACCATTGTAACCTCCCAACAGAATATAAAAATATAATTATATATCATTCACATTCCGCGTAACCTCCCACAGATAAATTCCGTAACCTTGGAACAATAAAATGTGACTAATCTCCTAATAAAAAATTTGACTCATAGATAACCTTTTAATAATTGACTGTGAATTTAAACTGGTAAATTTTAGACGTCAGCAGTGCTGCGTCATGGCCCTGAAAATTCATTCTGAATAAATTGAAAATTCTTATCTCAATACGGTCGCTGGGTAACGCGTATATATCTGCTCATATAAGAAATTTTTCTGGCACAGCCTAGTGCAATGCTGGCCGATAGATTTGTCATGTATAAAAAGAAACAACTGATTTTTCTTTACAATAATCGGGATGAGCATGGATTGGAGAGATTAGTAAGTTCTTTAAATTGAGATGAATGATTGTCAAAAGTTAATTTTTATTAGAAAGATTATTATTAACAGATTTTTTTAAAACATTTACATGGGACTTGATATAACAATACTACATATGCGCGAGGCTGCTTTTACCTTATACTACAACGCTCAGGCTCCGCCATCGCTCCCCACGACCGGCCCAGCCTACTCCATACACACGACTGCTAGCAACTACTTGCTCCTACGTTCCTACAGCTGACAACACTGCTATCTGGTCTGAGATTCTCTTATAGCTTACATATCGCAGGCAGCGCATGAGCAATCCATCGAAATTACATCTGCTCGAGTGCGCTAGCAACAAATTCCTTAATCATGGACCTCTTACACCATGGCCGAGGTTACCCTTGACGCTGCATTAAGACAGGAGCGCCTGCGATGGTGTACTCAACGACGAACCTGGGTGCACGAATGGCAAAACGTCATTTTTTCGGATGAATCCAGGTTATGTTTACAGCATCATGATGGTCGCATCCGTGTTTGGCGACGTAGCGGTGAACGCACATTGGACGCGTGTGTTCGTCATCGCCATATTGGCGTATCACTCGGCGTGATGGTATGGGGTGCCATTGTTTACACGTCTCGGTCACCTGTTGTTCGCAGTGACGGTACTTTGAACAGTGGACGTTACATTTCAGCTGTGTTGCGACCCGTGGCTCTACCCTTCATTCGATCCTTGCGAAATCCTACATTTCAGCAGGATAATTCACGACCGCATGTTGCAGGTCCTCTACGGGCCTTTCTGGATACATAAAATGTTCGACTGATTCCCTGGCCAGCACATTCTCCAGATCTCTCACCAATTGAAAACGTCTGGTCAATGGTGGCCGAGCAACTGGGTCGTCACAATACGCCAGTCACTACTCGTGATGAACTGTGGTATCGTGTTGAAGCTGCATGGGCAGCTGTACCTGTTAACGACATCCAAGCTCTGTTTGACTCAATGCCCAGGCGTATCAAGGTGGTTATTACGGCCAGAGGTGGTTGTTTCTGGATACATAAAATGTTCGACTGATGCCCTGGCCAGCACATTCTCCAGATCTCTCACCAATTGAAAACGTCTGGTCAATGGTGGCCGAGCAACTGGGTCGTCACAATACGCCAGTCACTACTCTTGATGAACTGTGGTATCGTGTTGAAGCTGCTTGGGCAGCTGTACCTGTACACGCCATCCAAGCTCTGTTTGACTCAATGCCCAGGCGTATCAAGGCGGTTATTACGGCAAGAGGTGGTTGTTCTGTACTAATTTCTCAGGATCTATGTACGCAAATTGCGTGAAAATGTAATCACATGTCAGTTGTAGTATAATATATTTTTCCAATAAATACCCGTTTCTCATCAGCATTTCTTCTTGGTGTAGCAATTTTAATGCCCAGTAGTGTACTTGTTTTGCTGTACTTGAACTCGTTACTGATAACTTTTTGAACTATACCAAAACTTACTGCAACTGATTTGGCTTTTTGATACATGCTGAACAGCAACACCTTAGTCTTTACCAACAATGTCGTCAATGCGGGTTTCAGGTGAAAGAGCTGACACTTCAACTGGCTGGCTAGTACGTTGCCACTTATATCCTTTTATAAAAATACCCGATGTTCGTACAACTTTCACCATGCTGTTAAATCATTCGAGAAAAGATTTTAGCCGGATTTTCACCTTCAGGTAGCCAGAAGAACCGGATTTCTGAAAGTTGTTCAACTAATGTGGAAACTTCAAGCGGACACGCCATCGTGAAATGTCGTATTGGGGTAATAAACAAAACATTTTTACCAGTCAACTATTCTCAGCTCATGCAAGTGACGCCAACCTGAAATCATAAAAGTAAAAAACTCCTCCTACAAACTATTTCATTTCTACATCAGTTTTGTCTCTCGTATTATACTGAATGTCCCTCGTTGATGGAGGAGCGGAGGCCTGAACTGCAAAATCGTCTGTTCATGCGGAGAAAACTATTATCTAGATTAATTTACAATTCACGTTTTCTAACCAGTCGATAATGAGATTCAAGTAATTTAGGAGGGAACATGGGGGAGTTCGTGTACGCTATAGGAAGTGGGAAGTGTTGCCGGATAATCTGAAGCGGCAGGTGGGGGGCGTAGGTTTAACTACCGTATGCTGTTTGCATAATATTTAGGAAATGGATTGGGCAAAATCTTGACGCATGATAGTAGTAGGATACAAGATACGGTAAGAGGTGTGGGTGATTGAGACAGGTGCAGGACAATGGTGGGGGAAGAATGCAATAGTGCAACTAACATGGAGACTGTAATTCTGTAGTCTGAAAAGGACTTCAGAATGCCGATTCTGGTCTAGATTCTTTGAATGCCAAGGGAGACTAATTGATGCAAATGATCTGGATAAAGTGAGATATTGGTTCATTTGTCGTGTTGAAACGTCCCCTTACAACAATTTATACAAGACTGTGCTTAAACTGACATACAATATTTTTAGCGCAACGCAATCTGACTTTCAAAAATCCCTACAAAAGAATGGCCCCGACTAACATTAACCTATACCCTTCACAAATCACTTACCTCACAAAAGTCTTCGTTACTCAAGCTACAGCAAAACAGCGAGCGCCACTACTGCCAGCTAAATAAAAGATTCAAACTACAGAAGGCACTAACTACTGATAGGGATAGTTAGCAAATGAAAGATATTAATAGAGAACAAACACTGTATTTACCTTAATAGTCATGATATATATATAGCAGTTCATGACAAATTACAAAACTCCGCCATCTCTCTCCCCACATCCACCACTGCTGGCGGCTCACCTCCAACTGCGCAACGCTATGCGCTGTTAACATCCAGCTGCCGCTGCCCAACACTACAATGGCAGACAACAATGCAAACTAGCCACAGACTGCACACAGCACAGCCAGGGATTTTCATACAGAGCACTACGTAACGTTGCCAATAAGAAAATATAAACAGCCTACTTACATAAAGAAAACATAAACAGCCTACTTACAGTGTTCTCAGAATGGAATGGTTGGGTAGGAATGTTGATATGCGCTGAATGTTTGGTTGGGCAGGGAGTCTTTGAAGGATCTTGCTGACTGCAGACTTGTGGTTGATGGATTGGTAGGCTAAGTTACAAGAGGTAGTTATATGATTTTAGGAAACTGAAGGTCTTAATTGGTTTCCATTGCTCTGAGTAATAACCTATGCAAAGGACAGGATTTTAAAGGATAGCGCGGTTTTATTGGTAAACACTGATACATTACTTTGGATGGTGGTCGGAACATTTCGCTTTCTGGCTACTGTGTCTGTTATGTTCTTAACTGTGATAGTATTCTTAGTCCTGCTTGTGAGGCGAAGTGTAGGTCAGTCGTCTGAATGAGTTTATATTTCTGGTTTTTCTTCACGATAAAGGATGACAGCCAAAACAGTTGCAGGATAAAAATTTATTAAAATTCTTGACCAAGGTTTCGGTATATATAAATACACCTTCATCAGAAGTCTGGTTTTTGGCACTGAAGAAAACATAAAATAAATGGTTTTATGGTGACACATAGACTAACAGATAAAGGCTAACCATGATTGTCAGACTGAGATGGTAAGATACATTTTTACCTCTGCATTTTCGTATTTACAATGTAGTCAGAACAAAATTCCAGTTCACTCCATGCTAACAAACATTCCTTTTGGAGTGGAGGCATTTTCAATTACACCAAGCAGCTGGAGACGAAGAAATAATGACTTTTCACTATCATTTATAATAAATTGACACGTACAACTGGTATGTACAGAAAATGGCAAAGAATAAATCAGGTTTTCAATGGTAACATAAATATCAACATACGTATATGGGAAACAGGCTTCTCTCGAAATACATTAATTTACAAAACTACGTCACATATATAGACTATATCTGGGGCTCACCTGATTGCTATTTTCTACCATAGTGAGCAACTTTTCATTTAGATAGACCAACAAGAAACGGATTCAGAACACAGAATTTTGCGAAAAAGCCGGCCGGAGTGGCCGTGCGGTTTAGGCGCTACAGTCTGGAGCCGAGCAACCGCTATGGTCACAGGCTCGAATCCTGCCTCGGGCATGGATGTGTGTGATGTCCTTAGGTTAGTTAGGATTAATTAGTTCTAAGTTCTAGGCGACTGATGACCTCAGAATTTAAGTCACATAGTGCTCAGAGCCATTTTTTTTTGCGAAAAAAATGTTCAAATGTGTGTGAAATCTTATGGGACTTAACTGCTAAGGTCATCAGTCCCTAAGCTTACACACTACTTAACCTAAATTATCCTAAGGATAAACAGACACACCCATGCCCGAGGGAGGACTCGAACCTCCGTCAGGACCAGCCGCACAGTCCATGACTGCAGCCTCTGAGACCGCTCGGCTAATCCTGCGCGGCGATTTTGCGAAAAAAATTTTTTTTGGTAGCGTGGGTCAGTCTCGTAACAGTGTCGACAACTTCTCTAGTAGCGTCACAAAAATTCCAGGGAAACTATAATTCAAAGTAAAGAGATAACCAGGAACAAGTTAACTGACGAAACTCTTGAACACATCAAAGAAGAACAGAAAATATAGAAAAAGTTCACGATAAAGATTGGGGAACCCATCATGACCCTGATCACTCCATACCAACACAAACGAACAAACAAACAAACACACACACACACACACACACACACACACACACACACACATACACATACACATTTCACGTGGAACTCTCATCATTTCATGAGGTACAATCTTACAAATTATTCTCTGTAGCTGAGTCTGTTATGTGATCTCCAAAAATATGTAAATATATGTAATTCGTTGTCATTAGAAATAAGCTGATTCATTAAAGGAAACTAAAGATAAATTTGGAAAATGAATTAAACTTCAGGGAGGAAAAACAGTAAGATTAGCTGATGACATTATAATTCGTCCAGATACAGCATAAAATTTGCAATATCATCTGAAAGGAATGGAAAGTTTTATAAAATTGTTTATTTGCTGAACATTAAATACACTAGAATAAGGATAATGGAACTAATCAAATTACGTAAAGTGATTTTGAGAAAGGAGACAGATTATACAAAGATTAGTCTGTCTTAGCGGTACAATTATCGACGATAGCAGATGTAAAGCGGCTATAAAATGCACAAACAAAGTACAATAAAAAGAGACACTTCTTAACATCGAATGTAAATTTAATTATAAGGTAGTCTTTTCTGAAAGTATTTTCTTGCAGTGTACTCTTGTTAGAAAATGAAACATGGACGATATACAGTACAGATGAGAAGGGAATACTAACTTCTGAAACGTAGGGCCACTGCAGAAGGCCACAGGAGAACGTTGAAGATCAAAGAAATAGTAAGGTAGTACTGTGTCGAACTGTGGAGAGGAAAACTTCATTACACTACTTGACTGGCGGAACAGATTGGTTTACAGGACATATCCAGAGGCATCAAACACTCTTCGGTTTGGTACTGAAGGGACCTTTGGGAGCTACAAATTGCTTACGGAGACCAAGGCCTTACTGCAGTAAGCAGGTTCAAGTCGATGTAGGTTACAATAGTTACGTACAGTGCAGACTTGCATGGGGCGTTGCATCGAATCAGTCTTCAGACTGAAGTACACAACAACAACAGTAACCCAACAACAATCGTATATCGTCTATGCAGCTGTTCAAAAAGCGGAGAAGTGCATAATGAAACTCATTCAGTGCGGACTGGCGGTTGTTTCACTTTTAAGTACCGTTAAATACCATGCAAAGAACTTAACGTGCTGCCGTACTGTAATGTGCTGGTGCTATACTTACAACCTCGCATGAAACATTTCTTCCGGCGTATACAGTGTTCAAATAACTTACGGGAATGCACCCCGTAAAAGTGCAGAAAGTAAGCGCTGTCCCAGAGTATTTGATACCTCGGTTTTTAGGAAAACTCCGAAAAGATATCACTCACTCACTCACTCACCAACTCTCTCTCTCTCTCTCTCTCTCTCTCTCTCTCTGACACACACACACTCACACTGTAAACACTAACTCCATCACAAACCAGAACGTCGTCAGAAGTTATCGATAACGAAATTAATAATCATTGTGTGAGGTAGCATAAACTCTGCTCTTCTGTTTTTTGACAACGGAGAGACCAAGATTCCATGAAGAATTTGAACAAAAACCACCATCTATCTATAAACTACTAGTTAATTTAATTTCTACAGTTTCCTTACCAACACTATCCCAATAGCTGGAAGTGCATGCCAGAATCTCCTTGTTATATTCCATAGGAAGACCGTGCCAAGACAATCTTCTGCAATGGCGGATTTGCTCAGCTGTTGTAACCGCGTGTGCTGCTTATGCTCAGTACATCGTCCTCTACAGTCCTGATAGTCTGACCAATATGTGACATGCCACAACTGTAAGTAATACGGTAGGCACCCACCTTACATAAACTAAGATCATCCTTTCCCTGCGTAAGGCAAAAAGGCCTTGGAACTTAGTGTGACATCGGTAATATCGTCACTCACCCGGTGCGCAGTTGGTCGATAGCGCAACGCACGTCTGGTATGTCCTTCACTATAACTATGCCGACGAAAAGTCACTTCGAGATGGGCTAATTCAACTGAGAAACTCTCAGAGTCCGAGGCGATATGGGTCCTGTGAGCAAAGGTACGAAGTACACCTTTACGTTGATGGTGACAACTCTCAGCCGACAGATACAATTTAGTGTATGCTTCCTGTAGAGGGCATCTTCCATCGTCCCATCCACTCTCCTCCTGACCAAAAATCAAGGAAGGGAAGACAACCATCCTTTTCCACCTCCGTCGTGAAACAAATATTCGGGTGGATTGAATTAGGGTGTTCTAAGAAGTCGTTCAAATTCTCACTAACATGACACCAAACAGCAAAAGTATTGTCCAGATGTCTGGAAAAAAAAGAAAAAAAAAAGAAACAGGTAGGTTTCAAAGTCGCCGACGCCAAGGCACGTTCCTCAAAATTTTCGTAAAGAAATTTGCAGTAACAGCTGGCAATGACCCGTAGTCTAGGGATAGTGTCTTTGATTAGAAATCGAAATGTTTTCGGTCTGGATTCGAAGCCCACCACTGCTTAAATTTTCAATAAAAGTCATCGTTAATGGCGGCCGAAGGCTCCCGGCATAGAAGTCGCCCACATTCAGCCAAGGTCTTGTCAAAGAGGGTGACAGAGCGGACAGTGTTTCAGGGGACTCTCTCACCCTTGGGGTGGGAAATTGCCCCTAAAAGAGGAAGAATCAGCAATGGTAAAGGATGCAGAAAGCAATGAAAACCGCTGCATTAATTTATTTTCATCGTGGCAGCAACACCAGCAACAGTTACGAAATTGTCTCGAATGAAAAACAGCCCACAGTTGCACTAACTATGTTTATTCTAAACCTTGTCCATGGTTTCTGCTATAATAATATAGCCTTCTTAAGAAGTCATAAGCTTTTAAAAATGAAAAAGTCTTGGCCTAGTGGCTGCATGAAGATCAATAAAATAAAATAACTTCAACAGACATAAGCGTGTTTCGATAATAAGATGTAGTAGAGTATAACAGATGTAGTGGCGGAGGACATACGGTGCCATATGTAGTTTTACTTACGACCGAAACAGGCTTATGTCTGTTGAAGTTATTTTATTTTATTGATCTTGACGCAGCCGATGGCCTAAGACGTTTTACATTTTTAAAAACTTATGACTTCTGGAGAAGGCTATATTATTATAGCAGAAACCGTGGTCAAGCTTTACAATAAACGTAATTATTGCAACTTTGGGCTGCTTTTCATTCGAGACACTGCATTAAAGGCACGTATTGTGTAACCACAGGTGTAGCCTATAACTGAAGAAGTGTCATGGTCCACTCTCCACTGGCAAAAGACTCCCTTTCGGATCTGCGGGAGGGGATTTCCAACGAGGAGGCAGACATGAGAAAATGATTAAATCATCAACGAGAAGTAAACGTCTACGAGTCGGGCCGTGGAACTTTAGATGTGGCAGGTAAGCTAAAAAAATCTTAAAACGGAAACGTTAAGGCTCAGTTTAGACATAGTGGACGTCAGTGAAGTGAAATGGAAAGAAGACAAGAGTTTCTGGTCCGATGAGTGTAGAATAATATCTACAGCAGCAGAAAATGCTATAAAGGGAGTAGGATTCGTTATGGGTAGGAAGGTAGGGCGGAGAGTGAGTTGCCGTGATTCAGTGACAGGCTTGTTCTCATCAGAATTGACAACAAACCAACATTGACGACGATAGTTGAGGTATACATGCCGACTTCGCAAGCGGAAGATGAAGAGATGGTGAAAATATACGAGGACATTGAACGGGTAATTCAGTACATAAAGGGGGACAAACATCTAATAGCCAGGGGGGAATGGAATGCGGTTGTAGGAGAAGGAATAGGAGAAAGAGTTACTGGAGAATATGGGCATGTTACTACGAATGAGAGAGGAGAAAGACTAATGAGTTCTGCAATAAATTTCAGCTAGTAATAGAGAATACTCTGTTCAAGAATCACAGGAGAAGGAGATACATTTGGAAGAGGCCGGGAGATACGGAAACATTTCTGTTAGATTACATCGTGATCAGACAGAGTTTCGGAAATCAGGTATTGAAATGTAAGGCGCACCTAGGAGCAGATGCAGACTCAGATCACAATGTAGTAGTAGTGAAGAGTAGATTGAAGTTTAAGAGACTAGTCAGGAAGAGTCAATGCGCATAGAAATGGGATAGGAAAATACTAGGGAAGGAAGAGATATGCTTGAAGTTCTCCAAGGCTACAGATTCTGCGATGAGGAATAGCTCAGTAGGCAGTAGAGTTCTAGAGGAATGCTCATCTCTAAGAAGGGCAATCACAGAAGCTGGAAAGAAAAACGTAGGTACAAAGAAAGTAACTGCGAAGAGACCTTGAGTAAAAGAAATACTTCAGTTGTTCGATGAAAGAAGGCAGTATAAAAATCATCAGAGCAATTTAGCAATACAGAAACACAGATCACTTAGGAACGAAATAAAAAGAAACTGCAGGGAAGGTAAGGCGAAATGGCTACAGGAAAAATGTGAAGAAATTGAAAGAGAAATGATTATCGGAAGGACAGAGAGCATATAGAATAGTCAAATCAACCTTCGGTGAAGTTAAAACCAATGGAGATAACATTAAGAGGGCAATGGTAATTCCACTGTTAAACGCAGAGAAGAAAGCGGATAGGTGGATAGAGCACATTGAAGGCCTCTATGAGGGGGAACATTTGCTCGATGACATGATAGAAGAATGTACGGCAGTCAGTATAGAAGAGATAGGGGATCCAGTATTAAAATTTGGGGAGCAATATAACTGATGATGGTCGAAGTAGAGAGGATATAAAATGTTGACTGGCTATGGCAAGGAAAGCGTTTCTGAAGAAGAGATATTTTTTAACATCGAGTATAGATTTAAGTGTCAGGAAGTCATTTCTGAAAGTATTTGTATGGAGTGTAGCCACGTATGGAAGTGAAACATGGACGGTAAATAGTTTGGACAAGAAGAGAATCGAAGCTTTCGAAATGTGGTGCTACAGAAGAATGCTGAAGATTAGATGGGTAGATCACATAACTAATGAGGAGGTACTGAATGGGATTGGGGAGAAGAGGAGTTTGTGGCACAACTTGACCAGAAGAAGGGATCGGTTGGTAGGACATGTTCTGAGGCATCAAGGGATCACCAATTTAGTATTGGAGGGCAGCGTGGAGGGTAAAAATCGTAGGGGGAGACCAAGAGATGAATACACTAAGCAGATTCAGAAGGATGTAGGTTGCAGTAGGTACTGGGAGATGAAGAAGCTTGCACATGATAGAGTAGCATGGAGAGCTGCAACAAACCAGTCTCAGGACTGAAGACCACAACAACAACAACAAGAATTTGGATGATTTAAGATCAAATATGGTAGAAGGACACACAAAAATCCATCAGACTTTCTAAAATCATTGGGGGACGTGGCAACAAAACGACTGTTCATATTGGTGTGTAGAATATATGAGTCCGGCAATAAACCATCTGACTTTCGGAAAAATATCATCCACACAGTTCCGAAGAGTGCAAGAGTTGACAAGTGGGAGAATTACTGCACAATTGGCTTAACAGCTCATGTATCCAAATTGCTGAGAAGACTAATGTACGGAAGAAGGATAAGAAAATTGAGGATGTGTTAGATGACGATCAGTTTGGGTTTAGGAAAGGTAAAGGCACCAGAGCGGCAGTTACGACCTTGCGGTTGATATTGGAAGAAAGAGTACAGAAAAATCAAGACACGTTCATAGAATTCGTCGACCTGGAAAACAAATTCGACAATGTAAAATGGTGCAAGATGTTCGAAAGTATGAGGAAAATAGGGGTAAGCTATACGGAAAGATAGGTATATGCAATATGTACAAGGGCAAACAGGAAACAAGAAGAGCGGAGGACCAAGAACGAAGTGTCCAGATTAAAAAGCGTGTAGGAATTTAGTATTTCGCCCTACTGTTCTATCTAGTGGTTCAAGTGGCTCTGAGCACTATGTGACTTAACTTCTGAGGTCATCAGTCGCCTAGAACTTAGAACTAATTAAACCTAACTAACCTAAGGACATCACACACATCCATGCCCGAGGCAGGATTCGAACCTGCAACCGTAGCGGTCGCTCGGCTCCAGACTGTAGCGCCTAGATCCGCACGACCACTCCGGCCGGCTGTTCAATCTATACGTCGAAGAGTCAATGATGGAAACAAAAGAAAGATTGAAGAGTGTAATTAAACCAAGGCGAAAGGAGATCAATGGTAAGCTTCGCTGTTGTCATTGCTATTCTCAGAGAAAGAGAAGAAGAATTACGGGATCTGTTACACGGAATTAACAGTCTAATGAGTACAGAATATAGATTGAGAATAAATCGAAGAAATACGAAAATAACGAAGAGCAGCAGCAATCAGAACAGTGAGAAACTGAACATCAGGACTGATGATCACGAAGTGGATGATCTAGGAATTATTCTACCTAGGCAGCAACTTTGGCAAACGCTGGAACAATCTTTCGATCACGACACCACTGCAAGAGCGACAATGGACTTTGCATTGTCAGTGGTATTGGTGCTCCGCAATATCGTGTAGCAAGACAATTTGCAGCTCTCTTGAGCCCTATACTTGGCGGTGTGAGCACCACATTAAGAACTCGCCGTGTTTCCTGCGTCGTTTAGAGGCAATGCGTTTGAATGAGTCGGATATTCTAGTAAGTGATTATGTGGTCTCTCTTCACTCGTGTTCCTCTCTCTGATTCGCTACGGTTGATTGAGGTTAGGCTTGGTGCTGAATTAACTAACTTATTTCGACAAGTGTTGGCACCATTTACTTTTTATTCAACGACTAGTACTAAGAGCAGGTAGATGGAGTTGCGATGGAAAGCCTGTTTTCACCTATTACTGCCAATGTGTTTATGAAAGATTTCGAGGAACGTGCCTTGGAGTTGACTGCTTTGAAACCTGCGTGCTCACACTGACTTATCTGCCGGCTGACAGTTGTCACCATCTGGTTCAAAGTGAGAGCGTACTTCGTTCCTTTGTTCAGAGATGCCAAGTCATCAAGGACCTCGAACTTTGTCAGCTGGGTTAGTCCATCCTGTAGAAATATTGGGGGTTGTCAACGACGTCACCCGGCTACATTGCCGTAAATTATTGTAATACGTTGGACATGTTGCACATGTTTGGGCTATGACTAATTGGCTATGTGGTGGTGTTTTGTGGACTCACATTCCATACTTATGGAGGGTGGTACTCTAAATATACTTCTCTGGCCTTGCGTCGATTCTGAAAGCGCTAATTGTAATAGAAGCTTTACACGCCACAATCAATTCTGAACGATGGAAATTATGTACTGGTCTGCGACTGGGACCTTAACTATCTTCACTGTCGTGGTTTCTGCGCGAGTTACGTAACAGAAGCAGTTGAAAAGCCGTACAATCTTCATCGAATACCACTGCTGTTCAGGCCAGTAGGTCTGCCTGACGTGAAACCTAAGCAACACGTCTCGTAGATACGTTGCATGACAAAAGATGAAGCACCCATAAGACAGGTAGGATGTCAATGTAACTTCGCACAGGTACACATCGTCGGTGGGTATTTAAGTGAGTACAGTTGCAATTCTCTGTCACTGGTTGCATGGACACCAGCATGCATTAGTGTTATTCGTGGTTGATGTTGTTACCAGTTCCGAACAACGTCAGGTATTGAGTGATCATTCGTGAAAGACATGGAGATGCCTCGATCTCATGGGCTTATCAGCAGCAGACTGAGTTTTAAACGGAGCCTCACTGGAGATTTTCATTTGGTCGGATGGTCTAATCGTGCAATATCCAATATCCATTTGGATGTGGCAGTAGTTGGATGCGATGTTGAGCTGCACGGGAACGTCAGGGCAGACATACTCGTCGTATAGCTTCCGGTGGACCACATGTGACTGAAGGATCGTCGTATTGTTCGCCAGGCATATCATAAGACCTTCAAATTCGAGCCGGACACGCGAGAACAAGTTGTGACCCCTCTGCAACATTCTCTGTCGTTTCGGACCTTTGGTCAGAGACCAGGAGCAGTCAGACTAGGGAACTAACTTCCTACGTGAGGGGTGCCACTGCCATCACAAAGTGGTGTGGTGCCATTACTGGAAAACATGGAGTGCTGATGAACGTCATATTGTGTTCAGAGAAGAATCGGGTTTCGGCACTACTGCGGATGACCATGGTCTATGAGTTTGGCGACGACTTGTAGAGAGTTGCCATTCTTCCAGTGGTTTGTGGAGGGCATGTGGCGTTAATCTTGGTGTCATGATGGCGGAGCCATCGGGTATGACTTCACCTCACGGTTAGTATTGAGGGAATTCTGACGGCACAAAGGTGCGTCACAGACATCCTGCGTCCTCTAATGTGACGGTATTGTCATGCAGTTGTTCAAAATTGCTCATCCACACATGACACTTGCCTGTATGAACTGGCTACGTGATGGTGTGTACTCATGTGGCGAGCAAGAATCACAGATACACCATCGACAGAACGCGTGTCGGACGAGCTCGGACGTCAAGTCATTCCCAGTGCAAGCATCCAGGATGTCAAGGGCCAGTGGCAACAGTTGTGGGTCAGCTTTCCTCAGAAGAGGATACAGAGGCCTTACGAAGCTCTGCCCTGCCAAATCATAGCATAAATTCAGATGAGAGGAAGTATAGCATCACACTGATTAGTGGGCTTATACTGTCATGTAAACATGAATCATTTTGTAATTACTGAAGTAACATCACATATACACTCCTGGAAATGGAAAAAAGAACACATTGACACCGGTGTGTCAGACCCACCATACTTGCTCCGGACACTGCGAGAGGGCTGTACAAGCAATGATCACACGCACGGCACAGCGGACACACCAGGAACCGCGGTGTTGGCCGTCGAATGGCGCTAGCTGCGCAGCATTTGTGCACCGCCGCCGTCAGTGTCAGCCAGTTTGCCGTGGCATACGGAGCTCCATCGCAGTCTTTAACACTGGTAGCATGCCGCGACAGCGTGGACGTGAACCGTATGTGCAGTTGACGGACTTTGAGCGAGGGCGTATAGTGGGCATGCGGGAGGCCGGGTGGACGTTCCGCCGAATTGCTCAACACGTGGGGCGTGAGGTCTCCACAGTACATCGATGTTGTCGCCAGTGGTCGGCGGAAGGTGCACGTGCCCGTCGACCTGGGACCGGACCGCAGCGACGCACGGATGCACACCAAGACCGTAGGATCCTACGCAGTGCCGTAGGGGACCGCACCGCCACATCCCAGCAAATTAGGGACACTGTTGCTCCTGGGGTATCGGCGAGGACCATTCGCAACCGTCTCCATGAAGCTGGGTTACGGCCCCGCACACCGTTAGGCCGTCTTCCGCTCACGCCCCAACATCGTGCAGCCCGCCTCCAGTGGTGTCGCGACAGGCGTGAATGGAGGGACGAATGGAGACGTATCGTCTTCAGCGATGAGAGTCGCTTCTGCCTTGGTGCCAATGATGGTCGTATATGCGTGTTTGGCGCCGTGCAGGTGAGCGCCACAATCAGGACTGCATACGACCGAGGCACACAGGGCCAACACCCGGCATCATGGTGTTGGGAGCAATCTCCTACACTGGCCGTACACCACTGGTGATCGTCGAGGGGACACTGAATAGTGCACGGTACATCCAAACCGTCATCGAACCCATCGTTCTACCATTCCTAGACCGGCAAGGGAACTTGCTGTTCCAACAGGACAATGCACGTCCGCATGTATCCCGTGCCACCCAACGTGCTCTAGAAGGTGTAAGTCAACTACCCTGGCCAGCAAGATCTCCGGATCTGTCCCCCATTGAGCATGTTTGGGACTGGATGAAGCGTCGTCTCACACGGTCTGCACGTCCAGCACGAACGCTGGTCCAACTGAGGCGCCAGGTGGAAATGGCATGGCAAGCCGTTCCACAGGACTACATCCAGGATCTCTACGATCGTCTCCATGGGAGAATAGCAGCCTGCATTGCTGCGAAAGGTGGATATACACTGCACTAGTGCCGACATTGTGCATGCTCTGTTGCCTGTGTCTATGTGCCTGTGGTTCTGTCAGTGTGATCATGTGATGTACCTGACCCCAGGAATGTGTCAATAAAGTTTCCCCTTCCTGGGACAATGAATTCACGGTGTTCTTATTTCAATTTCTAGGAGTGTAGTTTCCTCCTCCCATTCTGGGTGTTTCACTGAATTTGTCAGATAGTGTGTATCAGTAACTTGTGTTCTTCATACAGTTAGCATAAACATCATACTCTGGATGACGAAGGACCATACAAATTCATCCAAGATACTTTTTTGAAGTGGTCAAATATTTAACGAAACTGTTTAGAATAAGCTTTGTACCATCTGTATATTTGCAAACAAGTTCGGGTTTAGATCCAAGAGGCGCAGGTAATGAAACAATAAACCTTTCGAAAAAAATTACGCTGATAATAAAACAGCGCCCAAAACAAATACAATTGGTTAGAAAGAGCTCATCCTTAATATCTGACATGTCAACAAAGATTTTATCTCTGCCACGTATTTCATTTTTATGAAGACTCTTCTCAGAGTCTACAATTCTGATGATATGAAATCGGTTTTAATAATGTTTTCTGCAATTACGTTCAGGCTGCAGCACGGCATCGAATGTTGAAGAGCAGGGTACGGAATGGCTGAGTTAGAGCGTAAACGTAAATTTATATCGTTCGAAAGCCATTCCAGTTATTCTCCCTGATTGTGAGAATCCGCAGACGTCATATAAATGCCGTTAACAAAATTAACAACCGGGTACTAAACTTAATTTCCTTAGAATTTTGAATTGCGCCTCAAGGAACATCCATAAAGGGGACACGTCTCCACTTCCACGGGGATTCAGACTGCCTTCTAGACTTTTAGTATCAGTAGCGGCTTAACGCAACGGTCGCAGTAAAAACGACTTATTATTGCTTAACGAGCGAGGTGGCACATTGGTTTGAGCACTAAGCCGGAACTCGGAAGAAGCTGAGTTCAGATCACCATCCCGTCGTCTGCATTTAGATTTTCCTTGATTTTTTTCCTAAATATCTTAAAGCGAGTTCCTGAGTGACTCTTCTGAAAAGGCTGTGGCCGATTTCCCTCCTCTTTCTTGTCCCATCTAAGCCTGTACTCTGTCACTGGTGCGGGTTTCGACGAAGCATTCAAACGGTGGTCTGAGTTTCTTACTACGTTCAATTTTTCATGTCTCATTGCAAACGAATATATAATTTTTTCAATATTTCACTGGTATCTACAACAAAATAACTAAAATAAAGTCAACTCGATGTCCAGTTCTTTCTCAAAAAGATATATTAGCCGATGGCAACAAGTAGTTTTTTTGCGTGCATTTATGGAACTGAAATGAAAAGTACAAAATTACGTGTATTTTGTAAAGTAATGAACCATGGCAGGTCTCGCATTAGGAACTGTTTCTGTCGTTCTTGAGCAAAAATACGCTATCTGGGAATTGTATCCGGACACTCCTGTGTAATACGGTATTGATCGCTATACGTCACGAGAGGCCCTCCCGCCGTTATAAAAAGAAGGCGGATGTGTTGTACGGTCAGAAGAGAAGCAATAGCACCGGAATGGGTCCATCAGAAGAGTACAGTAACTTCCAACGTGGGCAAGTCATTGAACGTCATCCAAGTAACAAATCCAGCAGGGACATTGACATCTATATGAAGCTGCCAAAGTCGATTGTTCGTGATGTGACTGTCAAGTGGAAATGCGAAGGAATGATTACAGTTAAGCCAAGACCAGCGAAACTTCACGTACCGACGGACAGGGATCGTTAAAAATTGCGTAGAATGATTGTAAAAAATCGTAAGAAATTAGCTGAAGGATACATCCTTGAGTTACAAAGTGGTACCATCAGCCCTGCTTGTACAATGATCGAGCAGCTCCTCCTAACACACACATTTCTGTAATCAGTGGCCGGCCAATGTGGCCGAGCGGTTCTAGGCGCTTCAGTCTGGAACGGCGCGACAGCTACGGTCACAGGTTCGAATCCTGCCTCAGGCATGGACGTGTGTGATGTCCTTAGGTTAGTTAGGTTTAAGTGGTTCTAAGTTCTAGGGGACTGATGACCTCAGATGTTAAGTCCCATAGTTCTCAGAGCCGTTTGAACCATTTGTAATCAGTGATAAGCAACGCTTGATGCGGCATAAAGAGCGTCACCAATGGCCATTGCATGAGGGGAAATGAGTGATTTGGAGTGACGAATCACACTAAACTATATGGAAATCCTATTGAAAGGTTTGGGTTTGGCGAACGCCTAGAGAAAATTATCTGCCATCATGTGTGGTGCCAACAGTGAAATACATTAGAGGCGGTGTTACGGTATTGGGTATTTTTCTTAGTAAGGGTGTAGTCCTCTTACTGCCCTTAAGAAAACGCTAAGTGCGGAAGGATAAGAACACATTTTACAACAATGTGTATTGCGTATAGGAAAAGAACAGTTTCCACACGGTGATTGTTTCTATTAGCATGACCATGTGCGCTACTATAAAGCAGCTTCCATGACGGAATGGTTTATCTACATTGTCAATCCTGAAGTGGACTGGTCTTCCTGGAGTTCTGACCTGAACCCAATGGAACACTTTTGGAGCTAGTGTGAACAAGGACATCGCTCCAGACCCCATCGCTCAGCATCAGTACTTTCTCCGGTTTCGCCTCTTGAGAAAGAATGGACTGCCGCTCCTCCATAGCCTTTCAGACACCTCACTGAGAGCGTCCCCAGGAGAGTTCAAGTCGTCATAAGGCTTAAGGGTGAACTCACCCTATATTAATGGTCACTAATAAGTGTCCGGATACTTTTCCTTCACCTTGACAGAGATTGGTTGGTTGATTTGGGGGAGGAGTTCAAACACCGAGGTTATTGTTCCATTGAATTAGGAAAGGAAGAGGAAGCAAGTCGGCCGCGCCCTTTCAAAGGAACCATCCTAGAATCTACCTGAAGCGATTTAGGGAAATCATGGGAAACCTAAATCAGATGGCCACGCGTGTTTGAACCTTAGTCCTCCAATGTGCTAACCATTACGCCACCTCGTTCTGTCTCGATAGAGACAGAAGTCAGCTACAAGCGATGATAATTAGTCACAGATTAAGAATTGTGTTTGTACTAGAGAAACACTGTCAAACTTACCTTTCGTAGCAGAACAACATCTCATTTGCCACTAGCCTCGATTTTTTACTGAACTAACCCAGTAAGCTAGTACACTTGCAAGTGACCATGCAAATGCATTTTAACAACGTACGACCAACATAAGTTTGTGTTCTTTGAGTCTCCGGTCGTGGCAAGCCAGAAGAATCTACTCGTTTACAAGGCGAATCATTTTGAATAAAGCTCTTGATCTTTCAATGGCTATCTCCGCAATCGTCATCAGGAGTAAAAACCACTGACTGCCGGGGCTGCCATGGCATTCCACTTACATTGGTACGATTGTAGCATTTGAAACCAATTGCATAAGGCCGAAGTGAGGCGTAGACAGAAGGCAAATTGCGCAGCTTGTAGCAGCTCCGGTCCATCGTGAGACTAATGACGTCAGGTGGTGCGGGGGCGCAGAAATCGGAGCTGCCGCTCCCGCCCTCCTTCAGTTGTCAAGCATCAGCCTTGTTTTCGCTCGCTATCAAAAACCCAATCCAGTGGCCTACTGAGTATGTACACTTGGTCTCTGTTAAAACTGTTACTGTTTCTTCTAATCTCGGCCACCTCCATTGTAACTGAATCCCATATGATGGTGCATGGGACAAGAATCTCGTCTTTGAGATTGTATTTTATGTCTCTTTTCCAGGCAATGGTCAGCTATGATCGACTTTTCAAGCTACCTTTGTTATTACGTCACTTGTCCGCAGTACGACCCTCCGCAACAGGGCGAATTGTTTCACATATATACATATACTTTCCGGCCTGCCAGATGCGCTACTCGAAGGCTAGCAGAATGCGACCCATTAAAAAACCAAAAATTAGGCATGTTCTAAGAATATGCCAAGCCAACATTGAAGGCTATAGCAGAGCCAAAGGTGATATCCTCTCCAAAATTATGAAAGAAAATGAAGTAGACATACTAGCACTTCAAGAAACACATACTGATGAGAGTTCAACTTACCAACTTAAAGTGCAGGGATTTACCACAGTTGCCTCCAAAGGCAATGAAAAGCATGGAATCGCAGCACTATTAAAATGATTGTTGGTTTTGTTTTGGCACCGGTTTTCATTGTCTACGTACCAAGTATCAATGTAGCTTACTTTTTCAGAAAAGATATTTCGTCATTTTCGCTCATTAAGTAGACTCGGACACTCCACGGTAATTTTCCGCGCAGCACCGTTAACATACTCTTTTCTGATATCTGGCCTTTTACATACTCGACCTTTCTAAACAATTCCTCGCGGTACGCATTCATGTTTGTTCCTTGGCCCGGGTGATATGTAGAGGCTTGCATTAATTCATGCAATACATCGTCTTGTTTGTCTACAGACCAGCATTTCTCCTCAGACTTACTTAAAGTCTTGTAAATTCAGGTAAATGTCCGTACAGTGGACTACACTACTACTCGCGTCCCTAGTTAATTTTGTTCGCTCTATTCTACTTCGGTCCTCTTCAGGTAATGCGGAAGGAATTATTTTCCTGCATGCGTCCATAAAAAGAACAAGATGGACTCTGCCCTCTGGGTCTAACTTTTCCATTTCGAAATTTACATGTTTTGGGTAAGCTCCTACTATTGTAAATGTAGCAACCAAATTTTTCACATTCTCTAGTTTTTTCATTTGTTCTTTGTTTTATTACTTTCAGATCTGGAACGCTCTACTTCTTTATTTTTAAATTCCACCAGTTTGTGATTCCCGCTAATTTTAACGCCTGAGACACGGTTTCTTGTAATTTGGTCTCTGTCTCGTCTTTAACTTTCCAAGTCTGTCCCTTCAACGTTTGTACAGACTAATCTACGTCGCGACGAATTTTTCCTGCTCATCATTTACAATTTTAATTTCTTAGTCTACTTTCGTCTTTAAATCCCACGAATAGCGTCAAGATATTGTTATTTTACTGTTTATTGCAGCGTACAGTTCTCCTCTTTGTTTTTTGATTTCATCGTTTCCCCACTTCTTTAAAGCCTCAGTGTTACTGTTAAATTTACCGCCTACCTCATTTATTTTGCTAGTTATTTTATCGTACTTTGTTGGGTCAGAGTTTTTATCTATTCAGTTATTTTAATACCCAACAAACTCATTTTATTATCCAGTAACTGACTTGATGAATCGATTTTGTAATTCAGTGCCTAACTTGACGAAGATATTTAATTTTTCAGATCTTACTCATCCTTAATGTAATTCCTTTCAATTCATTCAAAACGCCCAATTGCACATCACCAGCCTTATTCAGTACCGGTTTTATTTCTGGTTTTTTGAACTTATCGGCGTGACCTATGCCCTTTGAAAACATCTCTTATTATTTTCTTGGTAAGAATGGTCGATCTCTTGCTTTATTGTCATGTTACTTAGAACTGCAATGTTTTTTGAGCCACCCATTCCACTGTCATTAGTCAACTCGCCGTCAAACATTCCTGTTGTTGCAGCTCCGCCTACATTGTCGATTTCAGGATTTTTGGTTTCTCTATTGTTTGATCGAAAATTCCACTAACTAATATTAATCTCACAACTAAAATTTGCAAAGTTCGGCCACTGGACAATTCCAAGATTAAGATATGTCCTATCATATAATGGACGTATAATGGACCTTCACTTTCTGATAACCGAAATAATCAATCATACGTGTTCCTAATGTCCCAGTTGGCTGGGAAAAAGCATCGGTTCCGAAGAACAAATTAATTCCAAAAGAAATGTAGAATCACTCATAACCGATCCGTCGTTGCGTGACTACTTCTACACAATAACGATCAAAAGTACTTTGACAAACGATATAAAGTAGTTAGCGAAATTTCAGATAACGAAGTTACATATTTTTCAGCTGTGATTGCAATATTTATGGAAAGCGGTCACCAGATCGCGGTGTGAGTGAACAATGTTGTATATTTGCTAATCAAATTGGAAAAGAATTTATGTAATAATTAATGCAAGACAGTCAGGTGGGAATGGGCACAATAACATTCACTCGAGCTCAGATTCGAAATCACTGCTCACAACATTAAATAAATCTAATCGTGAAATTAGTAAAACAAATTCTTAAGTATATGCACTTGACTGTTAATTGTTTGGTTCTCGGTTTGTGTAATAAATAACTTCACGCATTTTATCATAGTACCTTTTGTTTATATTTCCACCGCTGTAATTGTTCTTAAACGAATATTTTCCGTTGAGCAGCATGTGTCTTACTAGTACATAGCTTTCATTAAATAACTGCTTAACACTGCTAACGTATTTTGGAAAGGAGAGCAGAAATTATTGATCAAACAAAGGAAATAACCATTCCGATCTACAATAATCTTTAAAATTTCAATGAAATCACTTTTTCATAATCACTGAATATTAATACTTAGTGAAGACTTCTCTGAGCAACAAAGTCCATTAGTTATCAGTTCGAATTATTTTTTAAGATTTGATAAATTTCACTTTTTAAAGAAATTATAAAAATTAAATTAGGTCAGCAAATTTTTTCATCATCAGCAGTGATCCTCGGTTGTAATTAATAATCGTTGGATAGGACCCTACTTGGTAACTGTCCAGATTTAAGCACTTATAACACAGCGTTACTGTTTAGGTGGTAATTAATCACAAATGAAACTGCGACGCTGGCTAGCCTTGATACACTTCTAAATGTTAAAGTTGGTCTGATATTACTTCAGTGAGCGGCTGCTGTTGTTGAGTAAGGTGATAATCGCTGACAACGCATGGCAACAGGCTCTTCTTAGCGTCGCTTTGGAATAAACAATTCCGGGCCCACAGTGCTCTTCTCTCACCTTAATTCCTCTTGATGCTTTTTGCACTGTGCTCAATTAACACCGTAATTACACCTGGCCATAACATACAATTCTCCCAGTTTGGTACCTTAGAATGTGCCACACTACATGTTGCTAGCAACCACCACGCCTGAGCGCTTCTGTCAAACTCCAATGCACAAGAGCTTGTGCCAGAGTAAACAGCACTATGCTCGTCTGCGCCCTGTGACGTTGTTCCCTGCTTCAAATGTGCTCTTTGACTGTTCAAAGCACCTAATCGCCCAGAGTAGACCAACGTGTTTACTACATGTCATTACATAAACCTTTTTGGACATTGCAATTAAATTACATAGTCATATTAATTCTATAACATCATGATACTTGGTGTAAACTTTGTGATATTTGACGTAAATGCAGGACATTTTTGTATCTCTGATGCATATTGTGACATTTGACAAGAATAATAGATGTGGTAAATAGTTGAGTCCCTGTTGATTCTTACACTACGGTTCAGCAATCGAAGTTTGAATGCTTACACCTGCAGCCATCTGTTTTCAAGGCATGTAACAATGGACATAAACTGGTTGTTGATTTCATTTCACGCTTTTAACATTCTACAAAATATTATTTAAGGTGAACTTCATGTTTGACAACTATGTACTACTAATTCATTAATTACATTGCATGAGCAAATGTTGTTGCTATCTGTTGATGGAGAGTATGTTTTATACTCTTTCTATTATTCCACAGCGAATGATATACTGGTTTCAATGGAATTCACACATGCAAAATGGCAAGCCAGTCCATAAATGTATGAGAATATAATTGACAATATTTAAGGTGTCATTTTCCGCAGTTCTGATGGGTGTACACATTTTCGATGTGGAAATATTGCAATTGTGCTTTAATAACAAATAATTCAAATTTTTTGAGCATAGAGAAAAAGGAGCTACACTGTAATTGACTCTTACTTTATTGACAGTTAAAATACTGGGCTCTGGAGGATAGGGGAGAGAGGTTGTACAATCTTAATATTACGCTACTTGTATATTTATGCAGTTTTACATAAGTATAATAGAAATAATGCTATTTGTTACCATTTTTATACATTATTTTAATATTATCCTAGAGACACGTAGGCCTATGGGTATATAAATATCTTTGACATTCAGGTTAATAATGCATATCTTCAGTCGTGGTGTCGTTCTTACAAGTCATATTAATATTACGCTAGAAGTATGTAAATGTTTACAAGTATCATGGAACAAATATAACTAGGAGTTTTTTTACACCTGTTTTTAATACTACACACTGATTGGCTGGAGAGGAGGAGGGCGAGGGTTTGGGTATAAAGCACAATCGAGCCAGTTTCACTGTATTGGAATTTTAAAAAGTTTTGCACCAATTTTTTAATTTCTCACCTCCAACAGCTTCAATGTTTTAAATTTTACCGCTATTTTTTAATTTACCATCATCCACCATTTTTTATTTTTAAATTTCCCGCCAATTTTTGAATTTTCCGTCATTTATTCGTAGGAAAAATGGCCTATTTTGAATTTCTCGCAAATGTTTGGAATTTCTCACCATCTACAAACTTGTCGCACTGTAGAAGAGAGATGTACTGAACACCGACGCTACTCTCGTTTGGAGCAACGAGAGAAGTCTGCAGTGGCCGAGCATTGTCTCAGTACAGGAAATACTATGAATTATCAACACACCAAAATTCTCGCGTCTTCGAGTTTGTACTGGGAGAGTGTTATTAAGAAAGCAGTGAAAATACGTAGCTCGACGAATCTTGTAAACAGAGGCACGGGCTTTCAGCTCAGTACAGCCTGGGATCCAGCAGTGGCCATATTGAAGTCGCATCGATCAGAGAGGAATACTATTGGTCATACGACGGATGCCGATTCGCCAGCAACATAAATATTCTTTGACCACGGGAGGATAGTCACGCGCCTTACGCGGACGCGCATCTTTGCTTGCGGCTTCCGACAGAGGTCGCTGGGGCGGCCGATGGCAGCGCAGAGCAGCAGCGGCAGCCTCCACGCGTGCGCCGAAGTCTTTGCCGGCACGGTAGCTCAGCGGCCAAGGTCCTGATGTTCAGGAAGCCGGGGAAAGACCACAGCCTCCCACAAAATTACCGACCCATCAGCCTTCTGAGCTCGCTCAGTAAGATTGTTGAGAAGGTGATTCTCAAACGCATCACTAGGCACTGCATAACAAATGACATCCTGAGACCGGAGCAATTCGGCTTCAGAAATCACCACTCCACAACACAACAACTCCTACGGGTCGTTGAACACATAACACATGGCTTCAACATAAACAAAGCTACAGGGGCAGTGTTCCTGGACATCGAAAAGGCTTTCGACCGTCTATGGCACAACGGCCTCATCCGCAAACTCAGCGACGCGGGATTCCCCGACGGGCTGCTGCGTCTAATACACTCATACCTCACAGACAGGAGTTTCAACACTGACGTGCAGGGAAAACAGTCAACACGACACGGTATACACGCGGGAGTACCCCAGGGAAGCATCCTAGGGCCCCTACTGTTTAACCTCTACATAAACGATCTCCCAACCACACACAACACAATGATGGCAATCTACGCGGATGACACAGCCATCCTTGCGCAAGATTGGAAACCATCAAACATTACGTCACGCCTACAGACTGCACTCAGAGTGGCCGAGCCTTGGTTGGAGAAATGGCGTGTTAGAGTAAACGTCGACAAGTGCGAAGCCGTTCTGTTCACGAGAAGACCGAAGCAACTGCGCAAACACCGCTACTGCAGACCAATAACTCTACATGCACGTCCAATACGTTTCCGCGAGAAAGTCAAATACCTCGGTGTCTGGCTGGACCGGAAATTACTCTGGGGGGACCACATACAACACATGACCAACCGAGCTAGCGCGAGGCTCAAACAGCTCTACCCTATGCTCAACAGGCGTAGCACACTGAACAGAAGGGTGTCGAGGTCCATGTACATGACACTTATCCGACCCCTGATGACGTACGCAGCTCCCGTCTGGGGATACGCTGCGCCTACACGCCTGCGCCGTCTGCAGCTCATACAAAACAAGGTACTCAAAATCATAAGCAATGCTCCACGATACACACGCATCGCGGACCTACACCGGGAATACCGACTTGAGACTCTCACGGAGGTAATCCACAAACTCACCACAAGACTATACAGAAACTCCAGACATTCGCAGAACCCGTTTATTCTGAATCTGGGGAACTACGACCACAACCATAGATGGAAACATAAAAGACCAAAAGACATACTTGCAAGGACATAACATCTATGGCCAAGCTTACGCAAACATAACGGCACAGGCGAGACCCTGTTAATCAGACGCATTTACTGGATATCCAGCTGAAATACACTGCCGAATAACTGGCACCACACAGGGAAGCCGTACCGTACACTGCATGCAAACAAGCTCCACACATCCCCCACACAGTGAGATGATCTATGGCCGATCTCCCACTACTGTATAACGATCTTGATTGTTCCAGGAAAGTAGCAGCCGCAGCAACTGGGACACATCGCCATCGCCTGTCACGGTAATGATGTATGATACCTGTACTAACAAATCCAATCTTGCATGAGTTATCGCAGCTAGTAAGCCACTACTGCTCTTACTACCCACCCCACTGTCGCATAGGTTTTTTCCCACGGCACGAGCCATGGCACTTTTTTCCCTCTGCTCTTCAAATCGCTACCCTCACTCGCGTTTCGTCCACTATCTATCACCTGATGGACCGTGTTAATGCGTAGCCTTACCCAGACGCACGGACAACATCACAGCCCAGCATCCTGTGATCCACCTACTAGATAACTAACATGTTTACGGAGGTGACAGTAGAACTTTTGGTTTGGTCACCACGTTGGTGCAGGCGTGGAGGGGCCCCATCTCTCTTTTTTTCAGCGTGTTCGGTCAGAGAGCCGGTTGGCCTCTGTAATAAAAAAACTGAGTGGATGGATCAGCCACCAAACTTGAACAGGATGTCTTGCGACGTCCGCAACGACCAAACACAACGATCAATAACGAACAAAATGAAAAAAAAGTCTTTGGTTCGTCATCTTGCAGGTGGCGTTGCTGTCCTTCCAGCTGTCGGTTGATATCGTCGCTATTGGCAATCGGATTTTGTCGCCTTCCCGCATGCGCACTTCCTGCCTAAGGCTGGCATAAATAGAGGGCTCTAGTCATGCCTCAGCAGTGTGTTCGTCGCACCTGAAGATGTCGGCCAGTTGTGCTGATGAAATATTGTGGAGTTTTCGCTATGACATTCGACGTCTCGCCCGAGAACCATATATACAACATGTCCGTCGGGAAAGCCGCAAGCAACACAAAAAGGATATATGTTCTCAAATACGGCCTTAACAATTAGTTCCTTTCCTTTTTGCAATTATTCTAGCTGAGAGCATCCAGGAAGTTAAATTTTGCCTTTTATTTCCTACATTACACTATCGTTAAAGGATTCCACATCTTCTTAGGGTGCATTACGAACTCCTCTCACCCACACTCTTGCAGATTTCCCGTATCGAATTTTAAGTTCATTATTTTTGAAACGGCCTTTCTGTTGCTAGATGCACAATAATCAGTCAACTGCATTTAGACATAATGTAATGAATATTTTTAAGCAGATCCAGACAAAAATGGAGGTTTGTAAACAGATTTTTCATGTATCCTTTAACATAATAAATGTCCTTTATAAAGGCACATTTGCATGCCGAGCGTGAGTTTCCTCGGAAACGCGAGATATTAATTAAATAAATAATCAGTGACAAATAAATAAAGCCTATGGCACACAACTGCAGCGCTGTGTCGCTGATAAAACAAAAGCACAATTACGTTACTCGTATGTTTGATTAAGAAAAGAGAGCTCTGGTTGAAGTGGTGCGAGAAGCACGTATTTTATTTTATTGTCTGGCACACCGCCATATTTCATGTTATAGAAAATTACTGCGAGTTGCAACCACACTAGGCACTCGATTCTGTAAAGAATTTATATTTATAAAAGTAAGTAGGATTATGAACTGTAGGCTTATTCATTGAATATATCTGATTTAACTAACAGTGTAACTTTTTTATGTTTAGTAGACAATCACCTCTGTACGACGTTTTGGCATGGCTGGCAAATTATTGTAATATTGAGATTTAGATTATGAGTCCGCACCTACCGCAGCAGTCTTTGGAAACGATTTAATTACGAAGTCCGATTATTTCAGTTTTATTTCACGGTCAACTACGAGTAACATTGCCTTTACGAAAAAGCCATTGTCAAGCGTCTGATACCGAATAATTATCCAGATAAGCAAATATCAATTACAATTACAATCACCATCATACAGAATAGTTGACATTAAAATAATTAATATTTTATTTGATTTTATTTTATTTATTTTATATTGGCGACTGCGTGTCGGACTTGTTATTTTGTCATTTGTTACATTGTTCTCTTTGTTTCATGTAAAAAATCAACTTTCTGGACCTGGACGTCAATGTATGAGAGATAACAAAATTTGAAGACATTGCAATTCTGAAATTTTGCCGGAAGACGCAAAGAAGCTTCCAGCAAAATAAGGTAAGACGCAGCATCCTTGCATTGGCAGGCTTGACCAGACGTATAATTCAGTGTATTAGCTTTTCAGTAAATTCTGTAGTGTTTCTTTTCCGCATAACAGTTTCAGTGATAAATTTCATTCTCAGTACTTTTCCCTAAACAATAACGTATGCAACAATACCAATACACGAGTGTACAATATGGCCGACTTCTGTACGATACGTAGTAACATGGACAGCAGCCATTACCAATAATCTCAAATTCAGTTTATATTTTTAAATTAATAGACAGCCATTGTTGCTACGAGCGATTCATGCTCAACTGCATTTTATTTTAAAATCAGTGTCAAATATTTTCTTGAAACATATTTCACGTGTGGCATGGTAATAACTAGAAAACAATACGCAAAAATGGAACAGCAAGGACGTACTATTCAGACGCAATCCGACTCGGACGTGAGACAAGTGTTAGAAAATGACTTTACGACAGCAACCGGTAGTGACGATTCATCAAACATTGACGCAAGTGTTGACGAAAATTTTGACAATAGGCCGTCCACCACAAAAATTTCAAAGTCTCAATCAGAGCCCATGTTAATGCATGACGTCACGTCTAATGACGCGGCGGGGGCAGAGACCTTGCAAACGGTAAACATTGCCGACATGTTACAAATGTTAATCAAACAGAACGCCGAAAACATGGCAACCTTAAAGACACAAAATGACGCAATTAAATCTGACCTCATAGCACTCAAGACAGGTAATGACACTTTATGTAAACGTGTGGAACTTATAGACGCCACACTGACCAAACAGATGACTGAACTCAGTACTAAATTTTCCCAGCTTAATACGAGACAAGAAAAGACTACAACTGACGTAGCACTTTTACAGACACAAATAAAAAACCTTAATGTCACGTGTGAAGTTCTTACTGAACAAATTCAAACATATCCTTCAGTACATGACAACCTTGAAAAACGAATTACTGACGTACAGAATAAATTTGACAATGTTGAACAACACCTGACTGACATCTTACAATCTGATGCCACAGCTCATTTTGAAAATATTAATAAAGAATTTAATGATTGGGTAGTGAACAAAGACAAACATTTTGATACATGCTTACGTGAAAATTTACCAACAATTGTACACGACTCCGTAGCGCAATACATTACTAATAACAAACAGCTGATCAGTGACGCAGTACAATCCGTCACTGCACCCATGGGACAATTCACCGATCGACCACAGTCTGAATGTAACGAAAATATCAGTCAAAATGTACAGTTCAGAAACCAATATACATTCGAGTATGATACACACATTCCGCACACGACAAATACACAAGAACAAAACGCACCACGACTACAACACATACCACGATGTGCAAACACAAACACAAGCTATTATCATGGTAAACCACAGCAACATTATCGTAATTACTCGCCAGCTGGACATAGCAGTAATTACAGTGGGACAAATCCATATCATAATGCAAAGGAAGACGAAAGCTTAATGAAACACAGGCAATTTCAGATTTTTATCCCAGAAAAACGAACCATTCATCCGGTGATTTTTCTTAAATCTTTTAGTAACGCATTTCCACGCACTTGGAGTGACCGGAAAAAGATTTCATATATTGTCGGTTACATCCAAGGCGATGCAGCTGTCTGGGCATACAGTCAAGCTGACGTATGTACCACGTACAGTGAGTTTGAGCGTGCTTTTCTGAACAAATTCTGGTCGCAATCCGTCCAGGAGCGACTCAGAAGACAAATTTTAGAACCTGAAACTTTTAACAGTAAAAATGGCAACTTACGCAGATATTTTGAAAAATACTTGAACATGGGACACTTTTTAGACGAACCAGTCGCAACGCGTGATATACTCCGTGCGTTGAAGGCCAAATTGCCTTTCAACATTAAAGAAAAACTTCTACATATCCCGGATGACGATTCAGATTATTTTTTAACAGCTTTAGATTCGGTTGACATGTTACTTGAAGACCAGCGCTTCGCGCGGCAAAACAGCAGCCACAATGTTTACACTAGTGGTATGCAAAACATGCAGGCTTGCCAACACAATTCTGGCGCGCCCACAGTTGGATACGCGGTACAACAAAAACAGCAAACTCACATGCCGTCTCAGTACGGAAATCAAAATCAACACGCGTATTCCAATACAAACAATAGTTACAACAGTAATAACACTTCATGCGGCAATCCATACAAAAGGCACCGCGGTAATAACTACAACGGTAACAACGGATACAAAGGTAATAACAAAAACACAAACAGAAATAGAAATAATAATAACTACGAGCCAAGACAGCATCAAGGTTGGACTCGTAACGATCAGTACTTTCATTCAAACTCTGCTTTACCACAGCAGCCACCAGGACAAAATTGGAGCATACCTTACGACCGACAGGTAAGTTATAATGCGCAACAGCAACAACAACCGCAAAAGTTTGGAGATCATAATAGGCAATATTCGAATGTGAATATAATAGAAATGACACCTGATGCACAACCTCAATCTGTGTCAGTACCTAGTACAAATGCTAATCCAACAAACTAGAAACAGTCACTACTTTGCCCCAGGTCGTGGCTGAAGAATTCTTGGGGGGCGGCTTCAATGTTAATCAGTTATTTGACACCACACTTGAACAACAGAATAATGATATGCCGAGTAATTCTAAACAAAAACTACCTGTTTTATTTATAAGATACAACCACAATAACAATATATCAGATGAACTTTTACAAGACAGTACACAATGTCGTTTAAACACAAATGAAATTGTTTTAGCATCCACTACTGGTGTAGTAGGTGGGATTCCAACTACTATTGTCCTAGATACAGGTGCAGCTGTGAGCGTTTTATCTTTTAATTTTTATAAAAAGATGTGTGAATTGGAACCTGTGCCTGAGTTTCCTGCCCAAAACTGTAAAATAACTACTGCACTAGGTAATAAGTCATGTAGGGTTACGAAGCAAGTTTTTGTAAACGTTAAAATAGGTAATGGAACCGTACAATGGCCATTCCTGGTTGTACAAAACCTTGTGACTAATTGCATATTAGGAATAGATATTATGAGCGAGAAGGACTGCATTATAGACTTCTCCAAAGGTAAATGTATTTTAAATGATAAAAGCAGGGTAATTATTATTGATTTGGACAGGAGAACTCTAAAGCATGACAAACACTGTACAGGGTACAAGGTTCAGTTAGTATTTGACAAAGACATTCAAGACATGCAAACACACTCATCTGACGCAGAGCTAATGGACTTGAAAACATTGCTTGATCATAAGATAAGTGAAGCTACAGCTCTCAGTATACATGAACGTATAAAACTACAGGAAGTGTTATCCAAATATTTACAAGTTTTTACCAAACGATTAGGTGTTATCAACACGTATGTGTACAAGATTGAAGTTAAGCCTCACAAGATCTTCTACCACAAGACATATAACGTACCGTTATCTCAACGACCTGCTGTGTGGCAAGAATTAAAACAAATGTTAGACTGGAAGGTCATTGAACCATCCACCTCACCTTACTGTAGTCCTCTACTTGTTGTCAAAAAATCAAATGGAAGCATTAGGTTAGTGTTAGACGCACGAGCTATTAATGAAATAATTTTACCGGTTCACACAAAACCTGAAAATTTAGAAGAGCAATTACAGAAATTTCTAGATGCAAAATATTTTTCCACAATAGATCTCGCTAATTCGTTTTGGCAGGTGGGTATCACTCCTGATTCTCGGAAATATACTGCATTTATGTTCGGGAGGCGAACCTATCAGTTTTGTGTTCTACCCTTCGGACTGAATGTCAGCTCTGGGGTATTCATTACAGCCCTGGATACCGTGCTAGGCGACGATTTAGTTGAGACAGTCACACACTATGTAGATGATATACTGATAGCTACACAATCCTGGAATGAACACGTTGACACACTTCAAAGAATTTTAGAAAAATTTGCACAAGCTGGAGTCACAGCCAACCTAAGAAAATCAAAATTTGGTTGCAGTGAGATAAAATATTTAGGACATATCATTAATTCACAGGGCATACGTCCTGATCCCAGTAAATTAGATGCTATCAGAAACTTTCCTAGCCCTCGAACTAAAAAGCAGTTAAAATCATTCCTTGGGCTATGTTCATTTTTCAGACGTTTTTTGCCACAACCACTTTTGAACAGTAAACATCTGCTAAATCTACTCAGAAAGAATCAAGTTTGGATCTGGTCGGAACAGTGCCAGAATGACTTTAATACAATTAAACATGCTTTAGTGAATGCTAACATATTGAGCCATCCAGATTTCAATTTAGATTTTTGTATGACTTGTGACGCTTCACGTACTGGCTTGGGCTGTTGCTTATTTCAAGTTGTAAAGAATAAAGAAAAGGAACAGATAAGAATTATTGGGTTTGCAAGTCGTACTTTAACTGAATGTGAGCGTACATACTCGACTACTGAGTTAGAAACACTTTCCATAGTATGGGCATTCAAGAAATTCAATTATTATTTATTTGGAAAACATACAGTAATTTACACCGATCACCAGGCTCTGACATTTTTGTTAACTTGTAAACTTGTACATCCTAGACTATCACGATGGGCAGTTACACTTCAGAACTACTCTTTTGAAATTAAGTACATAAGAGGTAAGGACAACACCATTGCGGACACTTTGTCTAGACTTCCACAAGGTATGAATGATACCAACAGTGACTTAGAAAATATAAATGACTACAGGATTCTCTTAATGCAAGACAAGCAGTATCACCAATATTATATTGATATGTGCAGAAACATGGCTGAATTACAAAAATCTGATCCTCACTGGTATAAGATAATAACATTACTGGTAGAAAAACAAAATCATCCTTCGACTAAGTATTACAAGTTACACAATGATGTGTTATTTTATCGACGACATCCAAATGCTACTAACTGGTGTGTATGCATTCCCGAAGAGTCTGAACGTAATTTAATTTGGCACACACACTTAGTTTGGGGTCATTATGGGACGAAAAAGTGTTTGGCAAAGCTCAGCACATACTGTTATTTTAGCAATATGAGAAGAAAAATTTACAGGGAACTGAAAACATGTGTCATATGTCAAAAATCAAAACCTCAGAATTTATCCACAAAAACAGATTTACATTCTATTTTACCCAGTAAACCCCTGGAAATTCTGTGTACTGACATCAGTGGACCGCATCCAGCAAGCTCTGGAGGCGTCAAATATATCTTAGCTTTTTACGATGTATTTTCTAAACATGTAAAACTTTATGCTTTAAAATCCGCCACTGCAAGTGCTATAATACGAAGATTCTCAAGTGATTACCTGACGCACGTGGGAAAACCTAAAGCAATTCTGTCAGATAATGCAGCATACTACTCTGGGTACAAATGGAGAAATTTCTTGAAGGACAATAACATTAAAAGTATATTTATTTCGAGGTTTAGTCCACAATGTAACGCGACTGAGAGACTTTTCCGAGAATTAAATCGATTCATGAGGACCTATATTTCATCAAAACATACTAATTGGGTGTCCTACCTAAGTCTTTTCGAAGACGTACACAATAACTTAAATATTTACGATACAAATTACACACCTAACGAGATCATGTTCAATTGCAAACAGAACGATCAGTGGATAGAACCATTACCTAAGTTGTCAGACAAGGAAATCACACCTGAACAAAAAATAAAAGAAGTATTGACTACATTGACACATCACGCACAAATACGAAACAAACATCACAGAAACATAATAAAAAGAAAACAAAAATTCGAGGTAGGAATGCTTGTACTACTTCGTACTCATCATAAATCTGTTGCACTCAAACGACGCAACGCTAAGTGGCGTCTGCTATATGAAGGACCTTATATAATTGTTAACATACCGCACCCTGGTGCGTATCTGTTACAACATCGTAGAACTAACAAAATTATTGGGCTATACGCACACCAAGATCTTAGAGCATTTCATGCTGAATAATGTCAAAGTCATACCCATCAAAACATTGCTAAGCAACTCGAAAAACTCTGTTGTTACAACACAGATAATAAGTAGTGTAGAAATTTTCATTTCAGCGTTCCAGAGTCGCAGTTGAAGACAGAAGAACTTTTCTTTCAACGCCGCGGCTCCACCGAGAAGACTGAATATTAAAGTAAAATTTATGATTACGTAGCAGTGAATGATATATTAATTTTTCACGGAACATTTGTGACTGTAGGTACCACTGACTTGGTATGACACCTGACGAACTGACAGACGTCATCTGTGAAGCGATCTTTTACTTTGAGAAATAGATTAGACGCACATCTCTCAACACGAAAAGCATCTACCAGTAGTCAAGGCCACACAGACACTCTACACACACGCACAAAACGCGAGGAATCGAACATTTTCTCTCTCTTACTATTTTGAATATTTATTGAGTAGTGAAAACGCCTGGTCTTGCCTACTGATGTAATGAATGTTGTGTCTAACCTATCTTAATTTCAGGTGACATCACAAAACCGATAAAGAGGACGTAAATATCTGCAATTCATGTAATCAAATGTGACACAATGTAATAACCTATAGCGATGTAATGATGATGTAAACATGTTTATGTGCAACTGTATTATGTTTATACTACGAAAATATGTGACATGTGTATGTATAATTACTTATTTTTTTTAACTGATGTATCATGTAAAAATTTGAACAAAACGAATGCCAAAAAGACATTGCATAGTGAACCTCTGTTCACGGACATTAACGAACATTACTAATTCTGCAACTACGCAGAAACCTATCTGAAGGAAACGGTTAATGCCATTCATTATGCATCGTACCTATGTAAACGCGATGAATGATTTCCTTGATTAATAACTACGAACATTTAGGTGAGCTATATTCAGCAAAAAACTGAAAATGTGAAGTGCATAATTCGTGCATCGTCTAGTGACATTACTAAAGTACCTAACTTCAAGATGTTAACTGGATTAAATGGACACAAAGTGCCTGTCCAGAAAACAACACGACGGGTGGAAGAATTTTGGTTGGAACTTCAGGGAATGAAATGTTCTCGAAATGTGACGGCTACTCTTACCTGGACTGTCCTAGGGTCGACGCCAGCTATGTGCCGTCCGAGGTTCTACAACCAAGCTTCCACGGAATGTAAAAAACGAACTGCACGTGGACCAATTATTCGGCGGGTCACGTCTGATCTGTAATAAGCAATGCTTTTACTCACAACGAACTGCATCACAACGACTATAATGAAAATAGGAAATGGACACGCTTATGTATTAATCACGTTGTTATACAACGATGTTACTGTGATCAAAAAAACTTTACCACAACGATACTAACCTGTAAAAAATTATTGTGCAGCAGATGAATATGAACTGTGATAACGACACGATGTGTATAGGTCAACGCACCTGAAACATACGGACATTTTTCTTTGAAGTATTTCAAAACAATACTATGTAACTAAGAACATTCAACAATCTAAGTTGTATTGTGTTATAACGAATATTGTAAATTTAAAACTAAGTTACCTGTCATAGAATGTAGTCTTCATATGTAATCTTGGTTGAATATTTTCTTGGTGCAACGACTGAGAAACGCGCGCACACGAACAATATGAACTGCAATACTGTGCCGCGTGATCTAACTGTACGATATAACGGCAGTGCCGGAGTCACACAGACGCTTCTGCGCATGCGCGCAGTCTATCTGCCAACATAAGAAATTTTACGGCGCACCCGCGTCATTCAAAGTTTGTATATAATGTGTATAATGTGTAGGTCATGTAAATAGTTGTAGATAACTTGGATTTTCTTGTGCCTTTAGGTGAATTGCTCGCCTGCAGGTGTGTCCTTTCGCCTCGCAATTCAGGGGGCAATATAAAGGCACATTTGCATGCCGAGCGTGAGTTTCCTCGGAAACGCGAGATATTAATTAAATAAATAATCAGTGACAAATAAATAAAGCCTATGGCACACAACTGCAGCGCTGTGTCGCTGATAAAACAAAAGCACAATTACGTTACTCGTATGTTTGATTAAGAAAAGAGAGCTCTGGTTGAAGTGGTGCGAGAAGCACGTATTTTATTTTATTGTCTGGCACACCGCCATATTTCATGTTATAGAAAATTACTGCGAGTTGCAACCACACTAGGCACTCGATTCTGTAAAGAATTTATATTTATAAAAGTAAGTAGGATTATGAACTGTAGGCTTATTCATTGAATATATCTGATTTAACTAACAGTGTAACTTTTTTATGTTTAGTAGACAATCACCTCTGTACGACGTTTTGGCATGGCTGGCAAATTATTGTAATATTGAGATTTAGATTATGAGTCCGCACCTACCGCAGCAGTCTTTGGAAACGATTTAATTACGAAGTCCGATTATTTCAGTTTTATTTCACGGTCAACTACGAGTAACATTGCCTTTACGAAAAAGCCATTGTCAAGCGTCTGATACCGAATAATTATCCAGATAAGCAAATATCAATTACAATTACAATCACCATCATACAGAATAGTTGACATTAAAATAATTAATATTTTATTTTATTTTATTTATTTTATACCTTGAATCAATCATTTTCTCCCAATACTCAGATCTATGGCCACTTTCGATTTCTATTTACAGTAAATGCTCATATACAATATTCTGTAGTTGTGTGCAGATTGTTTAATTTGTATATCTTATTTGCAAATATGCAATGGCTCCTTCTTTTTCCAATTGCAGTTTATATTGTTCCATCAAGGCAGTTGCTCTCACCGTATACTGCAGTTTTAATTTTTTGAACCTGACCTCTTCAATTACGTGCTAACTGTACTTAAGGAAGAAATTTCTGTAACGGGGAATGGTATAAGTATGTATGACACATTTATTGTTTTTTTAAGACCTGTGGAATCACATTATTTATGGGAACCAATCTAATTTGCTAATGTATTTATTTGAAAGTACTGTGGGCAACAATGTCCTCGATTGAGAAAAATATCTTTCTCCAGCTTTAATATAACGCCAAAGTGTAACACTTTATTGGAGTTTGTGTTAGCAATCTCCACATAGTTTACAGGTAAATAATTATAATTATAGGCAGACAAAAATAGTTTATAATCTTTTCTTGGTCGTGATTGTCTAGGAGGTTGACTTGTACACCATGTGAAGAATCATATTATTATTATTATTATTTTCTTTTTTTTTCTCGTTCTTTTCTTTTTATACATATGAGACATGTATTCCAATTGACAGTAAAAGTGTTATCAAGGTAACAAAGTTTATTCACACAATTATTTCCTGTTCATTATTCCGCGACGCGCCGAGAATGTTGCATCAAGGGAATCGAAACTAACAAGAAGTATTCGCGTGAGCAGAGGGGGGGGGGGGGGGAGGGCGATCCGGAATCAGTACTGTCATACCAATCTCCATGCACAATAGCTATAACAAAAACGGATGTACGTAAATTTAAGAATGTTAGATACTGAATATTTGTATTCAGTACTGAAGGTCTGTTTATATTAGTACCAGTTAAGGTCACCCAGAATATCCTTTTTAATCCTTCTTTCAAAATTTTCCTTTTAATTATTTAAGTAGCAAATTTTTATTAAGATTTCCAATATATATATCATATTTCTAGTCCCCCCAACACTATTCAACCAGTCAAGTTTCATGTATTCTTATAACCCCACTAGACAAACTGCGGAGCAGTGTTAAACACAACACAGTAACTGTTCTCTAAGCTGTTTGATAATTTACACTCTGTGGAGGTGACTGGTGCAGGGTACAGAGGAGCACAGAGTAACTACTGTTTGACGGTGTTAAGTCACATCCCCAAGGTCAAATACACCATCCATTCTGTAGCAATAAATCGTAGCTTCCAGTCTGGTAATCCCATGTTATTTAATCAAGAAAGATATAAAAGTTTCTCATAGATGCGAATAAGGGCAAATTATAAAATCGATAAGATGGTTACCAATAACTTTGTTCGCTCCTGGGCTTTTAATGAGACATTTAAATTTGGTATAAGTATGTTTGGTATAAGTATGTTTATTAAACAGTCTGGCCCCAGTGTCTTATTGTCATTTACAATCACGCTGCAGTTTTCTTAGTCGTTTTCTTGTACACAGAAGTCATGCTTTAATGTTAGGAAATCGTACATCTGCATTCTCTAAAAGTCGCAAACAAAATCTTGCCTTATATCAGGGCCTGAAGCTCCTGCAATGTTCCAGGCAGTTTTTTCATTAGAACATCCTTTTTAACGTCAGCGAATTCCATTTTATATGGTACAAGAACAGGATTTGTTTTATTTCGTCGAAATGGTTTGCAGTGTTTCCTTGTCGATTTTTTCCAATATCCCTCTTGCTGTCACATTGTTGTCCTGTGCAGGAAAAGTAGTAGTTTTGTCTTGATGCCATGTCTTTTACAGATGATCTTGCTGAATTTACCACTTTTATCGTTGATAAACGCTCCACACATCTCTTTCCTTAACACTGCAGACCGTCCCGCCTTTACATGTTTTTGGCAGTCCACTTGATCACAGATTGTAAACAGCATGATGTTGTCACAAAGCGATTTTTTAACGTGTGTAAGCACATTTGAATTCTTCTTGCTAACGAACCTACCATTTTCGGCATAATTTATGTTACCAAAATCACTAACAAGATTTTCCAGGTTCTCCATTAATAACTACAAAACAAAGCGTTTGATGGTCGGTCTCATCTTCCTCCCTAATAGCTGAGAGATGTCCAGAATGTTAGCGGTAGCGATGTTGACACTATTTGCTACCACAGAAAACCGTTAAGTTACAGCTATCAAGAGTTATTTCATACACGAAAATACAAGATGGCAGCACTTTCAATCACATGATCGTAATGTCACTTCAGGTTGTGCCTTCTAAATTCGTTTATAATTGCAATCCTATTGATTAAATAGTATAATTCCGACTATGCATTCTAAATTTAGAAGGCTGCTAGGTGTAAGTCATGGTGATACACGGTGACTACCATTCCTCTGGATAAGCATATGTACACATTTTGGCACAATGTCCCTTACACCAGTGAGAAAATTACAAATAGTTCCAAACAATTCCAAGTTGTTACTACTACTTCCGACTAGATTCAGGTAGTCACGTTACAGCAAACTGTACGAAATTGACTGATGTTACAGCAGCGCTATAACAAATTGTCCTCTAGCATAACAGTTTTTCAGTGTAAGCATTTTGCAGTGTAACCATCATCCAAAGTAAACATTTTGCAATGTAACCTTTTTCCAGCGTGCATTCTATTATTTGCAAATATCATTCATTAGTGTAGTGTCTCTACATGGTGAAACAGAAAGAAAATATTCACTTGTAGCGTGGAAGATATGTAAAAAGACACAGTAGCGTCAGCAGTTTCAATTTTGAACGAACTGAAGTCACTTTACAGCAGGATTTAATATGTAACAGCTGAAGTCTAATGAGTACAGGACGAATGTAGCACACCCAAGCGCATAAAAATGAAATCGATCAAGTCCTTGGCTTCAGTGTCACATATAATATCACGTGACTATTACATCGACAAGCATGATGCGAGCAGTGTCTCGAGAGTAGTGAGCTTATGTTGTGACTAGTGGAAGATTTTGTTTTATTTACTGTACTGAAATGCAGGAGGATCTGCAACGAATTGACGCATGGTGCAGGGAATGGCAATTGAATCTCAATGTAGACAAGTGTGCGAATACATAGAAAGAAAGGTCCTTTATCATTTAGCTACAATATAGCAGGTCAGCAACTGGAAGCAGGTAATTCCATTAATTATCTGGGAGTAGGCATTAGGAGTGATTTAAAATGGAATGATCATATAAAGTTGATCGTCGGTAAATCAGATGCCAGACTGAGATTCATCGGAAGAATCCTAAGGAAATGCAATCGGAAAACAAAGGAAGTAGGTTACAGTACACTTGTTCACTCACTGCTTGAATATTGCTCAGCAGTGTGGGATCCGTACCAGATAAGGTTGATAGAAGAGATAGAGAAGATCCAACGGAGAGCAGCGCGCTTCGTTACAGGATCATTTAGTAATCGCGAAAGCGTTACGTAGATGATAAATAAACTCCAGTGGAAGACTTTGCAGGAGAGACGCTCAGTAGCTCGGTACGGGCTTTTGTTGTGGTTTCGAGAACATACCTTCACCGAGGAGTCAAACAGTATATTGCTCCCTCCTACGTATATCTCGCGAAGAGACCATGAGGATAAAATCAGAGAGAGTAGACCCCACACGGAGACATACCCACAATCTTTCTTTCCACGAACAATACGAGACTGGAATAAAAGGGAGAACCGATAGAGGTACTCAAAGTACCCTCCGCCACGCACCGTCGGGTGGCTTGCAGAGTGTGGATGTAGATGTAGATTTCCATTATAGTATTCAAAACTACTGTTGTTCTGATGATCGAATGTAGATGACAAACTTCACCATGAAGTAAATGTCTTTACAGAAAAACTGTTGTTAGTACCCTAAATTGATTAAAATATTGTCTACAGGAGACTCGGAAATGCATTGCATAGTGTGTAACCTACTCCTAGTTACAAATATTATTGACTTAGAATTTTACCACCTGTTATATTAATAAATGTAACTATGTTAAGTAAAGTAACATTGTAATTATTTGACTCACTTAAATCGCCACTCACACTAAGATAAAGAGTACTGAACTTAAACAGGTAAGAAGACCCTTTTTGTCTTCAATCTTTCTATTAGTTTTGTGGTTTTCTCCATATTTTTCTTCTTGTGCTACTTTCTTCATCTCTAAGTAACTGTTACATTTAGCGCCTTTTATAATTTGTTGGATATTCTAATCGATGTAGTGAAGAAATACGCCGTCTGTATTAGTTGGCACGGTTTGTTAGGATAACCGCTCGCTCTGTCTACTACGTGTCCCATCTCTGACTCCTTACAAGGATTTGTTCACGATAATTGGATGTCGTTGCATACGCCCAACTAAGGTTTCTTCTGGTAAGTGCCTTTTACATTTTCATCACACTAATTCTTTTAAATAGTTCTTCACTTCGTATTTTATCTGCCTACATAATGTTTAACATTATTCCACATCCATACATTAATTAACTTCCATCTTCTTCATCCCTGGATTTCCGATTTATGATATGAAACTTCGAATACAAGTTTCTGTTAGCATGCACACTGAGAAACTTTGGTCATTATGTTTGACTTACGTTCATACCGCAATGTTCAACTGTTACTGTCACATACACTGATAAGTCATAACATTATGACCACTGCCCACCATGGCGTTGCATGCCGCCTGGTGGCATTGCGTACAACAGTGTGTTAGTGGAGCAGACTTGGACAGGTGTCCGGCTAGCGAATATATGGTCTGCAAATGGGAAAATCACTTGAGAGAAGTAACTCTGGCGAAGGGCATATTATTATTACGCAGAGCCTGTGAACGAGTATTTCGAAACGGCGAAGTTGGTCGAACGTTCACGTGCTACTGTCGTGAGCATCTACGGAAAGAGGTAGAAGGACAGTGAAACTACTACTAGGCGCTAAATTGTTGTACGTCCACGACTCTTCACAGAACGTGGGGTTCAGAGACTTACCTGCCGCATAAAGTAGGACACATGGTGATCTATGGCATCTCTGCTGAATGAGCACAGTGCAGGTTTCGGAGCACACCGTTCATCGTATATTGTTGAACATGGAGTTCCGCAGCGGACCATCCCTACGTGTTCACATGTTGACCCGTTGACATTGTCAATTACGATTGCACTTGGCACGGGAGCATCGGAATTTGACCATCGATTAGTGGTAACGTGTCCGTTCTTCGGGTGAATCACATTTTTGGTGCACGAGGTCGCTGGTCTTCTCCTTAAACGCCGTCGCCGAGGTGAACGGCTGCTTGACATGTGTAGCGCGCCACGGACGCAGGCTGTTGGGAGCAGTATTATGCTGTGGGAGACATTCTCCTGCGCTTGCATGGAAGCTGTGGTAGTAATCGAAGACGCGCTGACGGCTGCGAACCACCTGCATCCCTTCGTACTTGATGTTTTCCCTGAAGGGCATGTCATCTTTCAGCAGTATAATTGTCTGTGTCTCCGAGCCAGAACCGTGCTAAGTGGTTTGAGGAGCGTTGTAATGAACTCATGTTGATGTTTCAGCGACTAAATTCGCGTGATGAAAATACTATGGAGCCCGTCTTGGTCGCTATCGGGCGCCATCACCGCGTACACAAATCAGCGGTCCGTTATTTACACTAAATACATGACCTCTGATGCCACACACCTCCACAAACCCATTAACAAACTGTCGGGTGCCTGATACGCAGAATCAACGATGAATTTCGTTCCAAAGTCGAACAAACAAAGTATTAAACATGTGCTCATGATATTTGGGCTCGTCGGTGAATAAGAGTATACGGGCGTGGAAAGGAAGCAGTAGTCAGAAAGGAATGAGGCAGTGGTATAGCCTCTCCCCGACGTTATTCAGTCTGTACACTACGCAAGCAATGAGGAAACTAAGTAGAAATCTGTAAAGGGAATTAAACTTCAGTGAGAAGAAACAGAAACCTTGTCGTTTGCTTATTACTGTGTAGTTCTGTCAGAGTTGGCGAAGGACTTGAAAAAAGCAGTTAAGTTACTTTACTGAACATAATGTCTTGAAAAGTGCTGTTGTTGTTGTTGTCTTCAGTCCTGAGACTGGTTTGATGCAGCTCTCCATGCTACTCTATCCTGTGCAAGCTTCTTCATCTCCCAGTACGTACTGCAACCTACATCCTTCTGAATCTGCTTAGTGTATTCATTTCTTGGTCTCCCTCTACGATTTTTACCCTCCACGCTGCCCTCCAATACTAAACTGGTGATCCCTTGATGCCTCAGAACATGTCCTACCAACCGATCCCTTCTGCTACTCAAGTTGTACCACAAACTTCTCTTCTCCCCAATCCTATTCAATACTTCCTCATTAGTTATGTGATCTACCCATCTAATCCTCAGCATTCTTCTGTAGCACCACATTTCAAAAGCTTCTATTCTCTTCTTGTCCAAACTAGTTATCGTCCATGTTTCACTTCCATACATGGCTACGTTCCATACAAACACTTTCAGAAATGACTTCCTGACACTTAAATCTATACTCGATGTTAACAAATTTCTCTTGTTCAGAAACGCTTTCCTTGCCATTGCCAGTCTACATTTTATATCCTCTCTACTTCGACCGTCATCAGTTATTTTGCTCCCCAAAAAGCAAAACTCCTTTACTACTTTAAGTGTCTCATTTCCTAATCTAATACCCTCAGCATCACCCGACTTAATTCGACTACATTCCATTATCCTCGTTTTGCTTTTGTTGATGTTCATCTTATATCCTCCCTTCAAGACACCATCCATTCCGTTCAACTGCTCTTCCAAGTCCTTTGCTGTCTCTGACAGAATTACAATGTCATCGGCGAACCTCAAAGTTTTTATTTCTTCTCCATGAATTTTAATACCTACTCCAAATTTTTCTTTTGTTTCCTTTACTGCTTGCTCAATATACAGATTGAATAACATTGGGGAGAGGCTACAACCCTGTCTCACTCCCTTCCCAACCGCTGCTTCCCTCTCATGCCCCTCGACTCTTATAACTGCCATCTGGTTTCTGTACAAATTGTAAATAGCCTTTCGCTCCCTGTATTTTACCCCTGCCACCTTTAGAATTTGAAAGAGAGTATTCCAGTCAACATTGTCAAAAGCTTTCTCTAAGTCTACAAATGCTAGAAACGTAGGTTTACCTTTCCTTAATCTTTCTTCTAAGATAAGTCGTAAGGTCAGTATTGCCTCACGTGTTCCAGTATTTCTACGGAATCCAAACTGATCTTCCCCGAGGTCGGCTTCTACTAGTTTTTCCATTCGTCTGTAAAGAATTCGTGTTAGTATTTTGCAGCTGTGGCTTATTAAACTGATTGTTCGGTAATTCTCACATCTGTCAACACCTGGTTTCTTTGGGATTGGAATTATTATATTCTTCTTGAAGTCTGAGGGTATTTCGCCTGTTTCATACATCTTGCTCACCAGATGGTAGAGTTTTGTCAGGACTGGCTCTACCAAGGCCGTCAATAGTTCCAATGGAATGTTGTCTACTCCGGGGGCCTTGTTTCGACTCAGGTCTTTCAGTGCTCTGTCAAACTCTTCACGCAGTATCGTATCTCCCATTTCATCTTCATCTACATCCTCTTCCATTTCCATGATATTGTCCTCAAGTACATCGCCCTTGTATAGACCCTCTATATACTCCTTCCACCTTTCTGCTTTCCCTTCTTTACTTAGAACTGGGTTTCCATCTGAGCTCTTGATGTTCATACAAGTGGTTCTCTTATCTCCAAAGGTCTCTTTAATTTTCCTGTAGGCAGTATCTATCTTACCCCTAGTGAGATAAGCCTCTACATCCTTACATTTGTCCTCTAGCCATCCCTGCTTAGCCATTCTGTACTTCCTGTCGATCTCATTTTTGATACGTTTGTATTCCTTTTTGCCTGCTTCATTTACTGCATTTTTATATTTTCTCCTTTCATCAATTAAATTCAATATTTCTTCTGTTACCCAAGGATTTCTACTAGCCCTCGTCTTTTTACCTACTTGATCCTCTGCTGCCTTCACTACTTCATCCCTCAAAGCTACCCATTCTTCTTCGACTGTATTTCTTTCCCCCATTCCTGTCAATTGTTCCCTTATGCTCTCCCTGAAACTCTGTACAACCTCTAGTTCTTTCAGTTTATCCAGGTCCCATCTCCTTAAATTCCCACCTTTTTGCAGTTTCTTCAGTTTTAATCTACAGGTCATAACCAACAGATTGTGGTCAGAGTCCACATCTGCCCCTGGAAATGTCTTACAATTTAAAACTTGGTTCCTAAATCTCTGTCTTACCATTATTTAATCTATCTGATACCTTTTAGTATCTCCAGGGTTCTTCCATGTATCTTATAGAATTAATGGAAACAAAAGTAACATAAGAGTAATCGAATGTAATTATATTAAATCAGGTGATGCTGTTAGAATTAGATTAAAAATGAGACACTGAAAGTAGTAGATAAATATTGATATTTTGATAGCAAAATTACTGATGGAGAACTAAAGAGGATGTAGTATGCAGACGAAAGCGGATGTAGTATGCAGACTGGAACCAAGAAACTCATTTTTTAAAATGAGAAATCTGTTGTTGTGGAATAAACATTTTAGTGTTCACAAGTTTATTCTAAATGCATTTTTTTGGAGTTTAGCTTTATGCAGAAGTAAATGTGGATGATAAACAGTTCTGATAAAAGGGGAACAGAAGCTTTTGAAATCTGATGCTACAGAGATAAACCGAAGATTAAATGAGTAGGTAGAATAACTGATGAGGAGGTATTGAATCGAAGAGAGAGAAATTTATGGCACAATCTGACTAAAAGAAGGGATCCTTTGATAGGATACATCAAGGAATCGTCAATTTCGTAATGGAAGTAATTGTGACGGACAAAAAGCTTAGAGGGAGACCAAGGCTTAATTACAGTAAGCAGTTCAAATGACGGTAGGTTCCATTGTGTAGCAGAACTACAGAGGCTTGTACAGGACAGACAAGAGTGATACGTTCAATAAAGTGTCCATTAGCTTTTTGCAGAGCTATATTTTTGATTTTCATTTGCTTCCAAACAGTTGCTAAAATTTAGTTTGTTTATTTACGAATATGAAAATTCATATGGAAGAGTTATTTTGGAAGAAATATCGTCATACAAAATATTTGTCATATTTTGTAAGCTTGAAAGCATCAGTAATGTTTATTATTGTTATTTTTTACAATTTTCGCGAACACTTAAAGTATTAACTTTGGATTTAAAAGTAAAAATATCAAATACTAAATTGTAAAGGTATAACAGACAATGATAATTTTATGTGATTATCAGATAGCATTTCTATACAGCTACGTACGTCTCATCAGTTTTCTTTTGGCGGGCTCGGGTATTTGTGGGTAAGGAGTCGTGTATGTTACGTTCTTTTTGTACGAACAAGTCGAACATGTTGTATCTGGTGTTGTTGTTGTTGTGGTCTTCAGTCCTGAGACTGGTTTGATGCAGCTCTCCATGCTATTCTATCATGTGCAAGCTTCTTCATCTCCCAGTACGTACTACAGCCTACATCCTTCTGAATCTGCTTAGTGTATTCATTTCTTGGTCTCCCTCTACGATTTTTACCCTCCACGCTGCCCTCCAATACTAAATTGATGATCCCTTGATGCCTCAGAACCTGTCCTACCAACCGATCCCTTCTTCTAGTCAAGTTGTGCCACAAACTCCTCTTCTCCCGAATGCTATTCAATACCTCTTCATTAGTTATGTGATCTACCCATCTAACTTCAGCATCCTTCTGTAGTACCACATTTCGAAAGCTTCTATTCTCTTCTTGTCTAAACTATTTATCGTCCACGTTTCACTTCCGTACATGGCTACACTCCATACAAATACTTTCAGAAACGACTTCCTGACACTTAAATCTATACTCGATGTTAACAAATTTCTCTTCTTCAGAAACGCTTTCCTTGCCATTGCCAGTCTACATTTTATATCCTCCCTACTTCGACCATCATCAGTTATTTTGCTCCCCAAATAGCAAAACTCCTTTACTACGTTAAGTGTCTCATTTCCTAATCTAATTCCCTCAGCATCACCCGACTTAATTCGACTACATTCCATTATCTTGTGTTATGAAACTGTAAAGGATTAACTGAAAAGAATGAAGAATAAAATTAACTGCTTTTGACTTTTTGTTCAGAAATTAATTCATACGAGAAAGATGTAACCCAATAACTTTGTTCAACAAGCAGGAAAAAGTCATACTCCTATACGAACTGTGCCAAGAATACGAAGCAGCTGTAATGGACGTCGTTGAAAAGATAAATAAAAATTCAGTCACTAATATTTAGGGTAAAATCAAAATAGCAATCCTAACTATATTCAATTTTGTTCTGCTTCTTAAGGAATTTAAAAGCACGCACGCAAATCAGTACACTGCGAAAAAAAAGGGTTTGCAAATCGATATTTTTAATGCTCTATTCTATCATTATTTAAAAGACTTAAGGTTAGAAAGTTCATCAACCAGGTCTTGGAAGTAACCAGCAAACAACAAGAAACGCACTAAACTTACTGCTGATTTGACGTTTGTTACTGGCTGCTTTCGTGGTGTTGGAATTTATTTTATTAGACATGCTACGTAAATGTGAAGTTGTTGGTTCAGTGAACATTAACCCATAGCTGCCCTTAAAGAAGCGTTGCTTGCTGCGGCGCACCCCACACCCCACCTCCTCGCCGGAGCTCTCCGGCCGCAGGCAGGGGCAGCTCGGGCCCGGCGCTGCGCCACTGGCCGCCTCTGATAACTCCGGAGACTTTTATGAGGCGGCCCGCCAAGTTATTCCCGCCTCCCGCTGGCTGCCGGGCCGGCCATGTCCGCCTCCCTCCAGCAAACAAGTGTTCTCCGGAGCTAAAAGTCGCCTCGGCTCTTTTATAAGAGTATAAATCCTGGCCCCTTGTAGCGGCTGTACATCCTACACGCGAATTTAGTTCCCAGTGCACTGCTTGCCGTCCAGCCAGAACGACCGTGCATGATGCACTTATTTCAAAACTTTCTGAGTCTGACGTAGCATTTTCAAAGCTGGGATTTACGCAGTTTGTGTAACAGTCACAACAGTCGTGGAGCAAGAAAATTATTGCTGATGTATAAATTCTAAATTCTCTTGTGACATAATGTGCGTGATATACACTGTCTGACAAAATTGTCAGAAGGACTGACTCAGCCAATAGGAAATTCGAAACAACCATCGGTGAAATTAAAAGCGAGGGTTACAACATTAAGAGTGCAAGCCGGCCGCGGTGGCCGAGCGGTTCTAGGCGCTTCAGTCCGGAACCGCGCGACTGCTACGGTCGCAGGTTCGAATCCTGCCTCGGGCATGGATGTGTGTGATGCCCTTAGGTAAGTTAGGTTAAGTAGTTCTAAGTCCTATGGGACTGATGACCTCAGATGTTAAGTCCCATAGTGCTCAGAGCAATTTGAACCATTTTTTAAAGAGTGCAACGGGTATACCACTGTTAAATGCAGAGGAGAGAGTGGTTAGGTGGGAAGAGTACACTGAAGGTGTGGTAGAAGAGAGACAGCAGTCGATTTAGAAGACATCGGGGATCCAGTATTGGAATCAGAATTTAAGAGAGCTTTGGAGGACTTAAGATCAAAGAAGACTGAAGGGATAGATATCATTCTATCATAGTCTGCAAAGCCATTGGGGGAAGTGCCAACAAAACGACTATTCACATTGGTGTGTATAATGTATGAGAGTGGCTAATACTATCTGACTTTCGGAAAAATATCATCCACTCAATACCGAGGATTGGAAGAGGTGAGAAGTGCGAAAATTATTGCACTATCAACTTAGCAGCTCATGCATTCAAGTTTCTGACAACAGTAATGTACAGAAAATGGGAAAGAAAATTGAAGATGTGTTAGATGACAATCAGTTTGGCCTTAAGGAAGGTAGAGGCACCAGAGGACCAACGGCCTTGCCGTAGTGGTAATACCTGTTCCCGTCAGATCACCGAAGTTAAGCGCTGTCGGGCTGGGTGACCACCCAGTCCATCGAGCGCTGAGGCAAGCGGGGTACACTCAACCCTTGTGAGGCAAACTAAGAAGCTACTTGATTGAGAAGTAGCGGCTCCGGTCCCGTAAACTGCCATACGGCCGGGAGAGCGGTGTGCTGGCCACATGCCCCTCCATATCCGCATCCAGTGACGACAGTGGGCTGAGGATGACACGGCGGCCGGTCGGTACCGTTGGAATTTCCAAGGCCCGTTCGGACGGAGTTTTAGTTTTAGAGACACCAGAGAGGCAATTCTGACGTTGCATATGATAATGTAAGCGAGACTGGAAAAAAATCAATACACGTTCATAGGATTTGTCAACCTGGTTCTGTTCAATCTGTACATCGAAGAAGCGATGATGGAAATAGAAGAAAGGTTCAGGAGTCGAATTAAAATTTAAGACGAATGGGTATCAATGATACGATTTGCTGGTGATATTGCTATCCTGAGTGAAAGTGAATAAGAATTACACTATATGCTGGATGGAAGGGACAGTCTAATGAGTACAGAATATGGACTGAGAGTAAACTGGTAAAAGACAAAAGTAATGAGAAGCAGCAGAAATAATAATTAGGAAGTTAAGATGAAAACTGGCGGTCACAACAGAAACGAAGTTAAGGAATTCTACTATTTCGGAAGCAAAATAACCCAAGACGGATGAAGCAAGGAGGACAAAAAAAAAAAAAAAAAAAAAAAAAAAAAAAAAAAAAAAAAAAAAAGCAGACTGGTACAGACAAAAACGGTATTCCTGTCCAACACAAGTCTACTAGTATCAAACATAGCTGTCAAATTGAGGAAGAAATTTCCGAAAATGTACGTTTGGAACACAGCATTGTATGCGAGTGAAACATGAACTGTGGGAAAACCGGAATAGAAGAAAATCCAAGGATTTGAAACATGGTACTACAGACGAATGCTGAAAATTAGGTGAACTGATAAGGTAAGGAATGAGGAGGTTCTGCGGAATCGAAGAGGAAAGAAATATGTGGATTACACTAATAAGGAGAAGGGACAGGATGATGGGACACCTGTTAAGACATCAGGGAATGACTTCCGTGGTACCAGAGGGAGCTGCAGAGGGCAAAAACTTTAGAGGAAGGCTGATCTTAGAATAAACTCGGAAAATAACTGCGGACGAAAGTTGCAAGTGCTATTCTGAGACGAAGAGGTTGGCACTGGAGAGAAATTCGTGGCGGGCCGCATCAAACCAGTCAGAACATTTATGACACAAAAAAAAAATCTGCCCACAAACTGCCCCTACATAATGTCGTCAATACGTTAGGTGTCAATCGTTGTCAGAACACACTGTAGTTGTGAGTCCATTGTGCCAGAGCTAAGTGTTTTCGAACGTGGTCAAATTGTTGGTGCTCTTATGGTGGGTTCTTCCGTAACCAAGTTACCTGAAGTGTTGGTGATTCAAGAGGCACCATGCTGAAGATTTACATCGCATACTGGGAAAGCCGAAGAACGTCATCACAATGTGGACGAAAGTGTGTGATGAGTGACGGTGAGACACACTCATTGAATAAGATTGTGACGAAAAGTAACACTTCAGAACTGAATGGTGACGTCGCGGACACCGTCAGCACAAAACATCACGAAGCGAGTTGCACAAGCAGCGAATAGCAGGGCGACATGGAATTCCAAAACTACTCATCAGTGAGGAAAATGCACGTAACAGGGAAACGCGTTGCCGAAGCCATAAAACTTAGACTATGCAGCAGTGGAAGAAAATCATTTGGTCGAATTACGCTTGTTGCACACTGTTTTCAGCTTTTAGCTGAGTTTACGTCCCAAGAGAGAAACATGGGGGGTCCTCGGTGATTATTTGGGCAGCCATATCGTGGTATTCCGTGGTTCCCATGCGTACTTCGCAAGGTAACGTTACTGCCAAAGGATTACGTGATTATTTTGGCTGATCAGTTCCATCCCGTGGTATAATGTTTGTTCCCGAATTGTGATGCTGTGGTCCAAGGCGACGGGGCCCCTTTCACGCAGCTCTCATCGTCTAGGACTTGTTTTGTGAGCACGAGGATGAACTGTCGCCTCTAACCCGAGCACCACAGATCTTAATATTATTGACCCTTTTTCCTCTAATTTGGAGAGAAAGGTATGTCACTGCTATCTACCTTCACCACCACCACCTGAACGTGCCATCATTTTTCGGGAAGAATTGTATAATATAACCTCTAAAACCGTCCAGAACCTGTATTTATCAGTTACGAGACTACTGAAAGCTTTTTTGAATGCCTATGGTTTTCCTACACTTTATTAGGCTTGGTAATGTGTTAATGATGTTTCCATATTTTTGCCCGCCAATGTTAACACTTGTTGTTACTTCTTTCCTACTTCAAACCAATTGACATGCCAAGTACAAGATGTATATGTGTGTTCAGGTCTAATCTCACCATCATGTTCAGTCTGAGTGAACTTTGCATGCATTACTGCATATGGAACATCCACGTGCATATACAAGCTTGGAAGTGATTTCAGTACATTTCTCACTAACAGGTATGTCATGTCAATAAGATTTCGCTTGGATTAATTTAAATCAAATAGTTGAAGGACGGGTCCATCTGCGACTCTGTTCTGTAACAACAAGTGGTTACCTATTAGCGAAATACGTACATATGTAGCTTTAAATAAAGGGAAAACAATGAGAGCAGTTGAAATTTAGAAAGGCAGTGACCCATGTAAAAAAGTAGCAATTTCTATTCATGAGCGTTTGCTCGCAGAAAATCATGGTAATAGTGGGAACATCATTTAAAAAGAATGGGAAAAAAATTAAGCACCTGACAGCTCACTTTAATCGAACACAAACGTGCTCATGGACCAGTTTCAATCCCTTTGTGAATTACACATTTGATTGAGCAAAGACATGAAACAAATTTTACACATGTAGAAAAGAAAACTAAATGGCTGCGAATGTGGGCTAGGCGATCATATAAGGTGGATCTGGGTCGAACTGTGCCTGTATTTCGCAAAGCTAACACAGTTTTTAACAATGCTGATCACAAGAAGTATACTAAATTGGAAGGATTGCTAAATCTGCATTTAGGTATTGACGATGACTTTAAATCAAAAGTTTTCTACTTTGAAGTACAGCATTATCAGAAACAGGACGTTAGGGAAACCAAAACGAGGGACACAAACCCTTCATGAATCAGCGTGTGGTTCAAAAGCCTAAACTGCTGTCACATTGAGACAAATAAAATCGTACTCAAATGCGAAATGCATTTAAACATGGTGAAAAAATTGTACAATTTAATCTGATTAGGAGAGATTACTTTTAATGTAAACATGCGTTGCTGGATGCATGCTGCTACCTGCGACTTGTCCGATGGAAAATCACAGAAGAATGGTTTGGAACAACTTGTATTCAACCTTGTGACCATGGTGGAAGTCATCAGATGTCATGTCATGTGACCCACAGCAGAGCAAAGAAATACTACCGAAGGTGTCTGGCGTTAACAACCTCACTTTTTATCTGACCAAGGATGCAGCAAGTTTCACAGAGGTAGTGAGAGATACAAAGACAGATATACTCATATATGGACAGCAGTATTTGTTTTAAAATACATGAACATCTTATACCTTCTAATAGTGAAAGGTTGTGACGTACACTCAAAGAAACATGGGTTAATGTTCTCCAGAGTATTACAGTATTGGTAATATATAACTATAAGTGCATACAAATGGCGTTTGGTGCTGGTTGAAAAAAATAGTGTATGCTGTCAACTGATGCCTCCGACGACGAACTAAATATCTTATTGAATAATTTAATGGGTCCACATAGGGCTGTTGATAAAATTTCGATATATTGCCCAAAAAAATATCAGTATGTGCTGACTGTTGTTTTTAACCCGATATATCGATACAAAAACAGCAATATCGAGCGCCAATATTTTTTTGTTTTATATAATATTTTTTTACAAATTTCAGAAAAATATATGAATTTGTTCTTTTGAAATTGTAGTAGGACATAATTTTACTTTCACTGCGTGAGCTTTCATCACGTCCTCTTTGACTGTGTGAAGCAAGTATATATGGCATAAAAGAGGAACACCGATTGCACTGGCGGGTGACGGTGTGAATGAAATAACAAGATTTCCGATGTGAAGAAACAGCACACCACATTCATTAAAAACAATTTTTAATCCAAGCAGTGTACTGTTTCTTCTCGTCGACATTCTGAAAAAGATGAACTAAAATCTAAATGACAAGATTGGTCATTGCAGTGGGCGGAGATGTGTGAAAGGAAGTGCTGACGTAATCAGCGCTCGGCTCTACCAACAGAAACTGCAACGTTTAGCTTCACCACGCAATTTTTACACTACAGCTGCTAGATCGGTGGTGTTGCATAAATTAAAAAGAAAAGAAGAAAGGCAGGGAAGTCGACAATAAGTGTCCTGGGCGAAACCGAACCACGGACCCATCAGACACCTTTTATTGTGTCACTTATATGCAGTTACCAATGGTAGCAAAGTGGTTACCGCCAAGCATGAACATGCATCATTTTCCTTTCAGTTCTTGCTCTAAGAGGTATAGGCAGGCTTCTAGCTTATTGATTTACAGAATGTCTAATAATAAATTGATATACAGCTCTAAAACTGGGAGTATATTTATAATGTGCAGCTGATATTTTTATAGGCAGGTACGTCCATACATTTTTCGTCGATACATCGATATATCGATAGTGTTATCCGATATATCGACAGCCTGTAGTGAATTATTTTATATATTGATGTATCGGACTCCCCTTATTTTTAAAACTATCAACAGTCATATCCACATTATAAGTGGTTTGAAAAATTGTCGAAACTGCTGTGTCGAGACTTTACACCTGTCGAGTCAGCAACCAACAACAAAAACGGGTTATGTGGAAACAGACTTCCCAGGGTCAACTCTTCAGACGACGGAAAAGGAATGGACATTTTCCACCCAAATATCTGGCAAAAAACCAAACCCTGCCAGAGGCCACTGGTCCCTAGGACTTTGTGTGCTCCATGGGCTACATGATCGAAAGTCGTACCTGCAGTATCTTGGCATCCGGCGGTATATAGGCTGGCGTCTGGGCTACGTTACAGGAGTTCACTCCAAGTGAGTTTCCTGCACCGGGCGCTGATTGCAAAAGCATTCTCACAATCAGGATGACACTCAGGAGCCCTCGCTACGACGACGACCTCTGCGAGCAGCCAGCTACAGAGCTAGACCATTTGTGGCTTCTACAGCGAAGAGACAGGGCCTCCGATACTGTGTTCAGCAATTGGACTTTTGTCCTTGTGTGCCATCGGCAATATGGTGGACTTAAACTTTTGTGCATCCCTTCGGGACTTTAACGTTTGCCCTTCCTCTTGGGCTTTAATCTCTGCACATCCCACCTGGGCTTTGATTCTGACATGCGTAGCGTGTGGAGATTGAATTCTGTAACTTCCATTTCATTGCGGCATTTTCAGATATTTTAGATTTTAGGCACTATTATTGTTCTTTCAGTATTCAAGAAATGACTTGCTTTCAGTTATTGCGTTCCATACTAGCTTCTGCCTGAGAACATTGTTTATGTGTTTTACAATAAATTTCATATTCATATGCTACTTGCGTCGTTTTCTTGTGCCTTCTTCAGCGGAGACACCAGAAACAGTGAGTCAAGATATTTCAACTAAGAACAATCTCTTCTTCAAGCTATTAATCTTTTAGTGGAAAGTCTCTAAGATAAATAGTAAAGGCGGAATCTGAAGTGAACTTCAGTGTGTGGTCATACGACGTTATGTCCAGAAAATAAATTTCATTTGGTAACCCCATGAACCATGGATCTTGCCGTTGGTGGGGAGGCTTGCGTGCCTCAGCGATACAGATAGCCGTACCGTAGGTACAACCACAACGGAGGGGTATCTGTTGAGAGGCTAGACAAACGTGTGGTTCCTGAAGAGGGACAGCAGCCTTTTCAGTAGTTGCAAGGGCAACAGTCTGGATGATTGACTGATCTGGCCTTGTAACAATAACCAAAACGGCCTTGCTGTGCTGGTACTGCGAACGGCTGAAAGCAAGGGGAAACTACGGCCGTAATTTTTCCCGAGGGCATGCAGCTTTACTGTATGATTAAATGATGATGGCGTCCTCTTGGGTAAAATATTCCGGAGGTAAAATAGTCCCCCATTCGGATCTCCGGGCGGGGAGTACTCAAGAGGATGTCGATATCAGGAGAAAGAAAACTGGCGTTCTACGGATCGGAGCGTAGAATGTCAGATACCTTAATCGGGCAGGTAGGTTAGAAAATTTAAAAAGGGAAATGGATAGGTTAAAGTTAGATATAGTGGGAATTAGTGAAGTTCGGTGGCAGGAGGAACAAGACTTCTGGTCAGGTGACTACAGGGTTATAAACACAAAGTCAAATAGGGGTAATGCAGGAGTAGGTTTAATAATGAATAGGAAAATAGGAATGCGGGTAAGCTACTACAAACAGCATAGTGAACGCATTATTGTGGCCAAGATAGATACGAAGCCCACACCTACCACAGTAGTACAAGTTTATATGCCAACTAGCTCTGCAGATGACGAAGAAATTGAAGAAATGTATGATGAAATAAAAGAAATTATTCAGATAGTGAAGGGAGACGAAAATTTAATAGTCATGGGTGACTGGAATTCGAGTGTAGGAAAAGGGAGAGAAGGAAACGTAGTAGTTGAATATGGATTGGGGCTAAGAAATGAAAGAGGAAGCCGCCTGGTAGAATTTTGCACAGAGCACAACTTAATCATAGCTAACACTTGGTTTAAGAATCATGATAGAAGGTTGTATACATGGAAGAACCCTGGAGATACTAAAAGGTATCAGATAGATTATATAATGGTAAGACAGAGATTTAGGAACCAAGTTTTAAATTGTAAGACATTTCCAGGGGCAGATGTGGACTCTGACCACAATCTATTGGTTATGACCTGTAGATTAAAACTGCAAAAAGGTGGGAATTTAAGGAGATGGGACCTGGATAAACTGAAAGAACCAGAGGTTGTACAGAGTTTCAGGGAGAGCATAAGGGAACAATTGACAGGAATGGGGGAAAGAAATACAGTAGAAGAAGAATGGGTAGCTTTGAGGGATGAAGTAGTGAAGGCAGCACAGGATCAAGTAGGAAAAAAGACGAGGGCTAGTAGAAATCCTTGGGTAAGAGAAGAAATATTGAATTTAATTGATGAAAGGAGAAAATATAAAAATGCAGTAAATGAAGCAGGCAAAAAGGAATACAAACGTATCAAAAATGAGATCGACAGGAAATGCAAAATGGCTAAGCGGGGATGGCTAGAGGACAAATGTAAGGATGTAGAGGCTTATCTCACTAGGGGTAAGATAGATACTGCCTACAGGAAAATTAAAGAGACCTTTGGAGATAAGAGAACCACTTGTATGAACATCAAGAGCTCAGATGGAAACCCAGTTCTAAGCAAAGAAGGGAAAACAGAAAGGTGGAAGGAGTATATAGAGGGTCTATACAAGAGCGATGTACTTGAGGACAATATTATGGAAATGGAAGAGGATGTAGATGAAGATGAAATGGGAGATACGATACTGCGTGAAGAGTTTGACAGAGCACTGAAAGACCTGAGTCGAAACAAGGCCCCCGGAGTAGACAACATTCCATTGGAACTACTGACGGCCTTGGGAGAGCCAGTCCTGACAAAACTCTACCATCTGGTGAGCAAGATGTATGAAACAGGCGAAATACCCTCAGACTTCTAGAAGAATATAAAATTCCAATCACAAAGAAAGCAGGTGTTGACAGATGTGAGAATTACCGAACAATCAGCTTAATAAGCCACAGCTGCAAAATACTAACACGAATTCTTTACAGACGAATGGAAAAACTAGTAGTAGACCTCAGGAAGATCAGTTTGGATTCCGTAGAAATACTGGAACACGTGAGGCAATACTGACCTTACGACTTATCTTAGAAGAAAGATTAAGGAAAGGCAAACCTACGTTTCTAAGCATTTGTAGACTTAGAGGAAGCTTTTGACAATGTTGACTGGAATACTCTCTTTCAAATTCTAAAGGTGGTAGGGGTAAAATACAGGGAGCGAAAGGCTATTTACAATTTGTACAGAAACCAGATGGCAGTTATAAGAGCCGAGGGACATGAAAGGGAAGCAGTGGTTGGGAAGGGAGTAAGACAGGGTTGTAGCCTCTCCCCGATGTTATTCAATCTGTATATTGAGCAAGCAGTAAAGGAAACAAAAGAAAAATTCGGAGTAGGTATTAAAATCCATGGAGAAGAAATAAAAACTTTGAGGTTCGCCGATGACATTGTAGTTCTGTCAGAGACAGCAAAGGACTTGGAAGAGCAGTTGAACGGAATTGATGGTGTCTTGTAGGGAGGATATAAGATGAACATCAACAAAAGCAAAACGAGGATAATGGAATGTAGCCAAATTAAGTCGGGTGATGTTGAGGGTATTAGATTACGAAATGAGACACTTAAAGTTGTAAAGGAGTTTTGCTATTTGGGGAGCAAAATAACTGATGGTGGTCGAAGTAGAGATGATATAAAATCTAGACTGGCAATGGCAAGGAAAGCGCTTCTGAAGAAGAGTAATTTGTTAACATCGTGGTTTAAGTGTCAGGAAGTCATTTCTGAAAGTATTTGTATGGAGTGTAGCCATGTATGGAAGTGAAACATGGACGGTAAATAGTTTGGACAAGAAGAGAATAGAAGCTGTCGAAATGTGGTGCTACAGAAGAATGCTGAAGATTAGATGGGTAGATCACGTAACTAATGAAGAAGTATTGAATAGGATTGGGGAGAAGAGAAGTTTGTGGCACAACTTGACCAGAAGAAGGGATCGGTTGGTAGGACATGTTCTGAGGCATCAAGGGATCACCAATTTAGTATGGGAGGGCAGCGTGGAGGGTAAAAATCGTAGGGGGAGACCAAGAGATGAATACACTAAGCAGATTCAGAAGGATGTAGGTTGCAGTAGGTACTGGGAGATGAACAAGCTTGCACAGGATAGAGTAGCATGGAGAGCTGCATCAAACCAGTCTCAGGACTGAAGACCACAACAACAACAACAACAACAACAGATACGAAACGAGTTCGGGTCCAGAAAACAATTTTCACTATAGTCGACAGAATGTACAACTGAGACGGAACAGTGAGAATTATCTTAATATTTACTGGAAAAAACTGAAAATTTTAAACTATCTTTCTATACGGCTCACACCATTTTATTGGTACTTGTCATAGCGTGAACATATTTTTGTATACGTTCGTTGTAAAACCTTGTTGCCTCTATTGTCAATGAAGAAAAGTTTTCAGGGGAAAAGATATGGAAGTCACTGGGGACAAGGTAAGGTCCGTACGAAAGGTGGGCAAACTGGGATCAGTCGAAGTCCCATAAGAGCTGTCGCGCTTTGTTCACTGTGTAAGTTCGGGCATTGTCATGAACCAAAACAATACCGTTTGTGAGATTTCCGCGACACTGATTCTTTATTTGGGATGTAGTTTCATAAGCGTCTCACAGTAAACATTGGCCTTTATTATTTCAGGTCACGGTAAAAAATTCACCAACGAATGCCGTGTCCATCCCAAAAGACTGCGCAAATAACTTTTCGAAGTACGAGGGTAATCCCAAAAGTAAGGTTTCCATTTTTTTTATAAGTAGAGAACTCTGTTTGTGTGGCAGTTGGTCACACTGTTATGAAGAGTGCTTCACGCGCTGTGTGTAAACATGAGGCGCTAAGTCTAGGCTTGGGAGCCGTTGAGAATGGAGCACCCGTTGGATGTTACCGCTAAGTGCAAATTGGCGCGCAGTTATTCGGTTTTTGAACGCAAAGGGCACTGCGCCGATTGAAATCCATCGCCAATTGACGGAAGTGTATGGTGAGTCGTATATGGGTGTCAAAAATGTTCGTAAGTGGTTTGCAGCTTGTCGGACGGAAATTCACGACAAACAAAGGAGCGGGAGACCGTCAAGTTCTGAGGTTTCCCGAAGCACCGCTCACAGAATTTTAACGGAAACATTGAAGCACCGGAAGGTGTGTGCAAGATGGGTGCCACACGTGCTGACTCAGGACCATATGCGGCAACGAGTCGATGCTTCCCGCGCATTTCTTCACCACCTTGCAGCCGAACAGGACAACTTTTTGGACTCAGTTGTCACGGGTAACGAAACCTGGGCATACCACTTTACACATGAGACAAAGCAACAATCACGCCAGTTCATAACTTTCTGAAAAGCATGGCGGCGAGCTGGTATGACATGGGCATACAAAAACTGCCACAGCGTCTACAGAAATGCATCGACAGAAATGGTGATTATGTCGAAAAATAGCTAAATGTTCAAGCTGTAAACTGATGTAAACCATTGTAGAAATAAACAGGTGTATGTACTTATAAATACATAGGAGACCTTACTTTTGGGATTATCCTCGTATCAGTCTTTTGACGCCGTGAATATGCATTCTGTTGATTATCGTTACGAAAGGGCTTCATAAGCGACCCGAATCTCGTCTCTGGTCACCATATTGCTTAGAATATCATCACCATCTTTGTTGTAAAGTATCAAGAAGCCAAGTCTGCTGCCGAACGGTGTTTTTTGTGTTGCTCCGTGAGAGTTTTTGGCATCCAACGAGCACACAGTTTTCGAAGATTCAGTTCTCAGAAACAATTTCATGAAGAAGTGATATTGAAATTTACAGGAAGTTATTAGAATTACCAGGTGCTGTAAACTTGCGCTTTTTCCTTACGAGTTCTTCAAATGCACGAGTCAATTCGTCATTAACCAAATATGGACGTCTACTTCGTTCGTCATCGTGCTCTTGATTGCGTTCTTCGATGAACAGTCGGACAGTATTCTTACTACTAAATCAATTACGGATTTTCTTCGTAAAGCTCGGAAATCTGTTGATAAATTTCGACCTCATTTGGTGTTCTTCGCGTTCAGAAAACAAATTACAGACGTAATTTAAGAAGCGGCAGAACTGTTAGGCAACTTCGACATTCTAAACAAGCACTGTACAGCATAAAAACTACACTGAGAACACACAATGATGTCATCTCCTTGACTCAAAGAAACTGCCGCACATGCGCTGAACTGCGATTGCACCGCAGCTGCGGAAAGAAATACTTTCTGGACGTACCTCGTATGCGTTTACAATGTGGACCACAAAAAACCATATGTATCAAACTAATGAAAAACAGCATACAGCAAGAAGCCCTGTCATTGAAAATCGTGGAGGTATGGAGAAATGATCTAGTGCGTCCCAACAGATATCACACAGTTATGAAATGAAAGTGATAAATCCGTAACTGATGCCACAGCGGTCGAGCAGTCTATACAGCAAAACTGAGATAACTATTGTGGGAACGGTATAGTGTCACTAATTATATGGAACACAGAGTCTTGCAATGTTAGCTCACCGTAAGTAAGAAGGAAGATTTGAATTTAATACCTCTTCAACGACGAAGTTGATAGGTACGGAGCACAAGTTGGGATTACGGACAGATGGAGGAAGAAATCGGTCTTTTATCGGAACCTTCTCCTGCATTAAGCAAGTTACGGAAATCATGGAAAATCTAAATCTGGTTATCTGAGCCGGGATTTGCATCGCCGTCTCTAGTGTGCGACATCAGCGTTTGCTTCAATGTCACAAACTACCAATTCATGTGGAATATCTGCAGCTGTACACATAAACACAATAAGTGGTAGACATCGAAAGAATGCATGAGTCGTAGTCAAAAGATTTTTATTGCTTTCATGGCATTGAAATTTTTGTTTGTTTGTAGGTGCACCTCTGCAATCCTCGTTCACTTTGAAGTTCCCACAGCATAGTATCGTAGCAAGCTCCAGAGTAGCCTATTGACAGAGTGGAATATCATTTGAAAATACGTTTTCTATATGTGAAGCAAAACAACTCTGTGTCAATATATACTGAGTTGGTGGAAGTGTTCAACGACTAAGCCCCTCTAGACAAGACTTGCTGCTCCAAGGTCGTTGTGAGTAATTGAGCAGAGTGTAGCCCGCCATAGGCCTGCCCTCTCACAATATGGCTGCAAACTGAATAGAACTCCGCCTGAAGAAATGTAGTACTTACGAAGGAGGGGCACGTGTGCTCTGATGTAGTGAGGTAGCAACGACGACATGTGCCTTGCTTTTCTCAGTTGGTCAGCTCTCTTGGATGCTTCAGTATATCACTTTACCTTCCACTCTTTCTGCCACGTCAGTTTGCTGAGTGGTGTCTAACTTAACTTTCCACTGCCACAATTATGACGATATCTCTCTGTTGCCATGGCGTTATTTTGCTAGCTAGCATTTGCCCGAGCCCTGACTTCATTCAGACGTCACAATAGATTCCATGTTTGCTGCTGCACCATCGATGACTCTTCCTGCCTGAAATTCTGCCTGGCTATTGACACACTCTGCTCTGCTTGTGGCTTTCCCGGGGAAGGACTTCGGAAATTTTCTGGCTGCACCAAACATACTGCTCTGCTACACAACACAACGAAGTGACAGGTTATATCTCTGAGAAGAGCCACGAATCACAAGAGGAATGGGATCCTGGTCGTCGAAGACTGAGGTATCATAATCAAAGCAGTACTGGGAAAAATGAAAGTCAGGCATGAAGTCATGAATCAATTTTCAACATCTTGCATGAAGTTTTCATCACAACAGAAACCATCCCGCCCACCCGCGTTCCACAAATGTTTACGTCCATTCTAAGGGCCTGTCAAACTGAGGTAGCAGCAGTTATGCTGCAGATGTTCAGGACAATATGAAACTTCTTTCGCCGTCTAATCGCCACGAACGAGTGACAAATACTATGAGCCCGAGAAAATGGAGTAAAGCAAGCAGTTAAAACAAATGGATTTCCCACCACCGAAAAAAAGAAAGACCCCCTCATCTTGGGGGGCAAGGTGTCTCTGTGTCTTTTGGGACTGCCATAGCGTCGTGTTAACATATTATGCTACTATGTGGCATACCATCATAGGAATATGCTACCGAGATGTCCTGATGAGATTGCAGTAGGTTGTCAAGACGGAGGTTCGCTGGAAATGGTGCAGCATACCACTTCATTCTGCAGCGATTTAGTCACACATTCTGTTTCTTTGGGAAGTCAAATTTTGGCTCATTCCTCTGTATTCTCCTGACATGGTCAAAGTGGGGAGAGATGGACAGTAACAGAGTGTGAAAGGCGTATAAGCACTTCAAAAATACACAGAAAACGTAACGGATTGAAGCAGACTATCAGTCCGACTGCAGAAGAGTAAAATTTTGTTTCAGATGAGAAAAATTGTGTTTAGGGTGGCACCCCTAGAAAATATGAGCTGGTTTTATAGTGAACTTCATAAGCATTGTTGACGACCTCTGGGGGCCTACCAAATTCGACGAGTGGAAAGATGTGGAAATCACTAAATACCTGTACAGCAGCCCGGTGGACTACCGTGAGTGATGAAATATTCAGCGGCAAGCTCAGCAGCTAAATATAATCAAGCATGTGATCAAGAGCTGCCCTATTTGTTATAGGTGTAGTCTAACTTTTTGAGATGCAACCATAGAACTCTTGCTGTCCATGCTGAATGGAGTGGATGACGTAGACCCAGTAACTGTACGTGAGGAAGACATACTCGTAGTGGTTTCTGACTGTTAGGACTTTCATTTGGAAGTATAAAAGAAAAGCGTTCCATTACCGATGGTGTGTAAACAACATACTCACAATAGCTGCCAATAAGCGATAGTATTTACTGCTGAATGGTACAGTGTCACTAACGGTATATCCTACACTTACCTCCTAGAACACATAATTCGTTCACTTTGCTCGTTATCGCTGAATGTACAGCATCTGTCGGGATACCTTCGTGAGTATAAATTATCTGTTGTCTTCGCGTTCCTTCTACACTTGCAATGAAGAACTAGCACTTCTAAACATTTATTTTTACAAACTACTCAGGACGCGACACACACGAGTGGCACAGGTGGAATGAAAGGTACGTTTCCCCTGCTCTCCTATTCCATCGTGGCCGTGCAACACTGTTTTCTCTTATTATCCGACGTTACGTATTTCCTCATTTCGGTGCGAAATCACGAACTTTCGCACAATGGAACACTGGGTTCCATGTTGAAAACATATAAATTGTAAATTCTAAGCATTGTAATTATTCGGAAACTGGTAATCAGATTCTGAAGAGTGAAACACTGTTGAACACTCCTGGAATAGATTAATAGCCCAGGAATTTGCTATAGTTCCATTTGAAACATCGAGGTTGATACCGATGTCTCTGTAATTAATACAGTTATGAAAAGAGGCTGTAAGTCATCTGCGGACTTTCTCACAGTTCACCTGGGCGAAAACAGAAGTACGATATCTAAATTGTTTCCAGATCTCTTTACGATGAACCGTTTAGCAGGGTCGCTGCGTATATTTAGTGAAGTCTATGGTGTGCTGGTAATCAGCAAAAGTTCACATCTCAGGCATTACATTCGAATGCAAGAAACACACTGAGATTCACCTGACCTATGTTTTACCGTGCCATACCGTGTTTTGGAACCATCTTTCTCAACACACCCAAAAAGTAGACTGGATAACACACATGATCTTCGTTTGTACACAGTTTATATCAATGTAAATCGGCTGATCCCAACAACTCAGTTAAGTGTTGAAAAACGCAAATGATGTTTCGAATATGTCCTTGACTGTATGAAGTGGTGGCTGAGTTGCTAAATAGTCATCATGGCACTCAGTACAGTAAATTTTTATCCATTTGTTGCATCCTTGATCCCCTGGTTCGCGATGTACCAACATTTCTATGGAATCCAAACTGATCTTCCCCGAGGTCGACTACTACCAGTTTTTCCATTCGTCTGTAAGGAATTCGCATTAGTATTTTGCAACCGTAACGTATTTGAGACGTTTGAATGCCTTTTTGCCTGCTTCATTTACTGCATTTTTATATTTCCTTTCATCAATTAAATTCAATATCCCTTCTGTTACCCAAAAATTTCTACTTGCCCTCATCTTTTTACCTACTTGATCCTCTGCTGCCTTCGCTATTTCATCTCTCAAAGGTACCCGTTCTTCTTCTATTTACGTCTAGCGGTTGACGACGTCAGCGATCGGAGATTAAGGCAGCAAAGTTGAAGTTCTTATACATTGAGGAATAGGACAATCAATGTTTACAATGCTACAAAGTAATAGTAAATATGATTTTAACTAGAAAAAGAGTTGCTCACGTTAATCAGCACTAAAAATAAATGGTACACGCCGTTGTCAGAATTTCAAAATTGTAAAATTTGTTTTTCGTCAAAATGCGGTTATCCCGTACGCGCGCTGTAGTAAGACTAGCAGCACTCTCTTACAGGTAGGCTGAGACGCTGTAAGGCCGATCCCCACTAACCTACAGGGAGGGGAAACGTACCGTAACGTCACGCAAATTTAAGATAAAACACAATGTCACGCAATGGAAACGTGTTATTGAAGGACAAGTAAAAGTATAGGTACCACACCACACAAGGGCATATTAATGAGAGGGATCATCTAACTACAAAAGAAACTAGCAGTCACTAAAGCAATTTAGTATATTACCCCAAAATATAAAAAAAATGAATTACCCGCTGAAGTAAGTATGACAACAGTTAACAAGTGGATAAAAGGATTGTAAATATGACACATAGCCTTGGTAAAGGCTTGTGAACAAATGAAAGCATAACATGAAACTATATCACACACATATGGCCAATGCTGTGAAAATGGTCAGTGGTATAAAGAAAGAACCCTGTAAAAATACCTGTAAGTATGAACATCAGAAGATTCGCCTAAGTGCATGATGGGAGCAAATAGCTGTCTCCAAACGCTTAAGTCAGTTCAGTTAAACGCTGATACAAGTTAGCTAGCCTAGTGTCCCCCTCAGCTCATTCTTCTCAGTCCTAAATGGTACAAGTGGAGAAGATGGTAGCAGTAACTCTATTCTAAGATGGACACATGCCTCTCTGTGACGCCTTGACAGCAAGCGTATACTCATCGATCTCTAACTGAACTCCCTGAAGTTTGACTGTATTTTGTTAGTGTAGGAGCTCGCTGACCAATTCCAGCAGGCCTTGCGAGTTCGGACTAACAATAATTTTAAAAATGTATTTAACGAACTTCTACTCTTGTGAATTTTGTGATCGTTAAGGAAAGATGATCCAGGGCAGGGAGAAAGGCAAAAGATCTCCCCCATTCCATGATAGGTTTCTAATCCTGACCAACCTAAAGGCTTGCACACAGACACGTGGGGGAAAACATGCCTTCTACAGAAATTATTATTGTCAGTTAATCAGAGCCTCTGTTACTAGGATTTTAAATGAACATTGTTTCGTGGCATTGCTGCAGAGCAACTGCCGGTCCTCGCTCTACTGTTTTGAGGGGTACACGTGGCTTTTAGATTTTATCTTCCCTAAAATGGACAAGGTACAGGGACACAGTACTAGAAGTGGCTAAAGAATGTCTTGGAACAGTAGTGTGTAAAGGTAGGATGAAGCAAACAGCATGGTGGAATGACACAGTCAAGGCAGCCTGTAAAAGGAAAAAGAAGGCGTATCAAAAATGGCTACATACTAGAGCTCAGGTAGACAGAGTAAGTTCTGTTGAAGAAAGAAACAAAGCCAAACAGATAATTGCAGCATCCAAGAAGAAATCTTGGGAGGACTTTGGAAACAGGTTGGAGACTTTGGATCAAGCTGCTGGAAAACCATTCTGGAGTATAAGTAGCAGCCTTCGAAAGGGAGGTAAGAAGGAAATGACAAGGATTTTGGACAGGCCAGGAAAACTGCTAGTGAATCCTGTTGATGCCTTGGGCAGATGGAGGGAATATTTTGAAGAGTTGCTCAATGTATGTGAAAATAAGATCAGTAATGTTTCAGATTTCGATGTACAATGGGATAGGAACGATGATGTAAATAGGATCACATTTGAGGAAGTAGAGAAAATGGTCAATAGATTGCAGTACAATAAAGCGGCTGGGGTGGATGAAATTAAGTCGGAACTCATCAAATACAGTGGAGTGTCAGGTCTTAAATGGCTACACAGGATAATTGAAATGGCGTGGGAGTCGGGACAGGTTCCATCAGACTGGACGAAAGCAGTAATTACACCAATCTTTAAACATGGAAACAGAAAAGATTGTAACAACTACAGAGGTATCTCTTTAGTCAGCGTTGTGGGTAAAATCTTCACAGGTATTCTTGAAAGGAAAGTGCGAGTATTACTTGAGGACGAATTGGATGAAAATCAGTGTGGGTTTAGGCCTCTTAGAGGTTGTCAGGACCAGATCTTTAGCTTACGGCAAATAATGGAGAAGTGTTACGAGTGGAACAGGGAATTGTATCTATGCTTTATAGATCTAGAAAAGGCATATGACCGGGTTCCTAGGAGGAAGTTATGGTCTGTTCTACGAGATTATGGAATAGGAGGCAAACTTTTGCAAGCAATTAAAGGTCTTTACATAGATAGTCAGGCAGCAGTTAGAGTTGACGGTAAATTGAGTTCATGGTTCAGAGTAGTTTCAGGGGTAAGACAAGGCTGCAACCTTTCTCCACTGTTGTTCATATTATTTATGGTTCATATGTTGAAAACAATAGACTGGCTGGGTGAGATTAAGATGTGTGAACACAAAATAAGCAGTCTCGCATATGCGGATGACTTAGTTGTGATGGCAAATTTGATTGAAAGTTTGCAAAGTAATATTTCAGAGCTAGATCAGTTATGTAAGGGCTGTGGTATGAAAATTAGCATCTCCAAAACGAATGTAATGTCAGTGGGAAAGAGATATAAACAGATAGAGTGCCAAATAGGAGGAACAAAGTTAGAAAAATGTTCAAATGTGTGTGTGAAATCTTACGGGACTTAACAGCTAAGGTCATCAGTCCCTAAGCTTACACACTACTTAACCTAAATTATCCTAACGACAAACACAAACAACCATGCCCGAGGGAGGACTCGAACCTCCGCCGGAACCAGCCGCACAGTCCATGATTGCAGCGCCCTAGACCGCTCGGCTAATCCCTCGCGGCGAACAAAGTTAGAACAGGTGGACGGTTTCAAGTACTTAGGATGCATATTCTCACAGGATGGCAACATAGTGAAAGAACTGGAAGCGAGGTGTAGCAAAGCTAATGCAGTGAGCGCTCAGCTACGACCTACTCTCTTCTGCAAGGAGGAAGTCAGTACCAAGACTAAGTTATCTGTGCACCGTTCAATCTTTCGACCAACTTTGTTGTATGGGAGAGAAAGCTGGGTGGATTCAGGTTACCTTATCAATAAGGTTGAGGTAACGGATATGAAAGTAACTAGGATGATTGCAGGTACTAGTAGATGGCAACAATGGCAGAAGGGTGTCCACAATGAGGAAATCAAAGAAAAACTGGGAATGAACTCTACATATGTAGCAGTCAGGGCGAACAGGCTTAAGTGGTGGGGTCATGTTACACGCATGGGAGAAGCAAGGTTACCCAAGAGACTCATGGGTTCAACAGTAGAGGGTAGGAGGAGTCGGGGTAGACCAAGGAGAAGGTACTTGGATTCGGTTAAGAATGATTTTGAAGTAATAGGCTTAACATCAGAAGAGGCACCAATGTTAGCACTAAATAGGGGATTGTGGAGGAATTTTATAAGGGGGACTATGCTCCAGACTGAACGCTGAAAGGCACAATCAGTCTTACATGATGATGATGATGATGATGATAAAAGGACTTCTCCTAACATTTGACACAACGCAGTTTAATGCAGAGAGGCTGCCCCGAGACACCTGGTGTGTAAAAATGGTGCGTAATGAATTATTTGCCTTATATCTGCTGGGGAGAACTACTTTCAGTATTTTGTGACTTCCTGGTTCTTTTAAGTTGACTTTCATATCCAGAAACAGCTATGAAGTGCTCTTAAGGGTGCAGAAAATAACAGGTCCCTCTCACGGAAAGGAAGAGAAGAAGTAATTAGCTTTGCAACCACTGGCAGTAGTGAATACCCTTTGCAGTTATGATACAGTGTTAAAGAATAGATTATGCTGACTATTGGGATGTGCATATTACAATAAAAATATGTTGCATGACATATTAGTGATAAGCTGCCATGTAACACCCGAAATTACTAATGAAGCATTGTACCATCTCGTTGTCAATATATATAAGAAATACTGCCTGTCTGTCTAATTGAGTGAAGTCGCTACAAAATTTTGACATTAACTTAACTTTTGTAAAGGGTGAACATAGATTGTTAGTGACCTTTTTTTGTGTGTTTGAGCATTCAGAAATAATGCAGTGACATTTGTTTCAGACTGATGACAAGGTTAATCGCTGTATTTAAGTAGCTTCGTTGTTAAACTTTTGTTTGGATTTACTCTAGTTAAATCACAAACTGTTGCAAAACCTTGCATATTACCGAGCTATACTCAGTGCCAAATTCGCACCAAGTGTGTAATTCTAAGTATGTTGCAAGCTCATTTATTTGTCAGGAAATTAGATATACAATAATACCACATTCAGTACCGGGAAACAAACGCAGAATCAGTTTCAGAGAGTTGTGATGAATCGTAAGTGGTGAGAAACTTTGACTTCGGAGCGATGAATTATTGATGCTGAGAGTAGTATAAGCCTGCGAGAATTGGATGTTCCGTGCTACGGACGCATCTCTCTGGAGTAAGTAACCACTCCGTCTACAAGCCACAAGTGTCCCATCGCGACCATTAGACCGCCGTGTCATCCTCCTAGGAGGATGCGGATAGGAGGGGCAGGGGTCAGCACACCGCTCTCCCGGTCGTTATGATAGTATTCTTGACCGAAGCCGCTACTATTCGGTCGAGTAGCTCCTTAACTGGCATCACGAGTCTGAGTGCACCCCGAAAAATGGCCACAGCGCATGGCGGCCTGGATGGTCACCCATCCAAGTGCCGACCACGCCCGACAGCGCTTAACTTCGGTGATCTCACGGGAACCGGTGTATCCACAGCGGCAAGGCCGTTGCCTTGGAGTAAGTAACCAAAGATGTATATTTGAGGAGTCTGTGTGAAGCGATTACAGAGATTGGACGTATTCATGTTGGAGATTTTGCTATTGTTGTGCGACGCCATTAAGCTCCATCGTGAATGTTTAGTTAGTCGATGGCAAAATAAACAAATTGAAGAAAATAATACTCATTTAAGGTGTATGTTTATCAATTTATGAAAGATTTGACAAACACTCAGATACCACGAGACGTAGATCGATTGGAGGTGCACTGTGGAATGATGGTGCGAGCCTGCATCTTTTCACGGTCAATATTCTTCGAGAGAATATCTCAGAAGCAATAAACTTTTCGTTGATACCAAAAATAAATATGAAGCAGAGAATTTTCTTAAACAAATTTCTTAAATAAATAAATAAAGTAATAAAAATGTAATAAATAGTGCTGTAGATTAATAACAGTTAACGCCGAGTGAGATTAACAGTGTTTTCCTATTATCTGAGTTTTTTATGCTGAAAGAAAGTGTAGTGCTGTTTAGTGTTTGTACCCGTTATCCTATTTACTTGGATCTCATTCAGAAATGACTTCCTAGTTATGTGACGTTATTTTGACACTGAACATGTTTAACATTTTTTTCAATGCGCGCTCTTTAATTGAATGTAACAAATCTGAAACCTTTTGTTTATTAACTTTAAATGAAATCAACGTTGATGCTCTAGCTCCATTCTTAAAACTCGGAATATCAGTTTATGCAAGAGGTATTTCAGCCATAGAGAAAGATGATACAGACAATGCATGAAGTAGTTGTAGAACAGGATACTGATCATTTTGGATGCTATTTACAGGTTACTTGTCGAACAAACGTTAATGTTTCTTTACTGCAGCAGTTTCAGTAAAGATTTTTGGATCTTATTACGGCGAAGTCTCGCGTATGGGTAAAGAAGTAGTAATTCGTTCCAAGAAGTTAGTTTTTAAACCACAAATATTTTTCTGTCACATTTCTGGAACTCAAGTAATTGAACTATGGGCTGAGATTAAGGAGTGATATCATTATCAAGCACATCAGCAATAGTGTTCTGTTGAAGAATATTTGTTTGTGAATAAATGTTATTTAGTTATTAGCGATGGCCATCATTCATCGAACTCATAAGAGCACATATGAACTCTATTAAATGTTAATTACATTATTTCTTTCGTCCTGAATATGAACTTTGTAACTCCTTTTTGCAGAATCAGTAATATGGGTAACGGTTTTCCCACTGAAGGAAGAAGGACTATTTTGGATCTTGTCTTGAAAAGGAAATATAAATTATGGTTAGCTATTATGGAAAGAGTAAGATTCTTCACTGAAATTTTTGACACTAAGTCCGTTGGTATTGAAAGAAAGTTAGATGAGGTGCTAACAATATATAATTTTTCTTTACATTTAACACCTAAAGGAAAACAGACAAACGCGCCATTTCATAGAAATATGCAAGAAGCTTTTCCTCGAGTTCACAGTGAACTGTAAGATGCATTTTATCGATCGATTCATCAATATAAAGGCAAGGAAAATATTTATTCACAAGTTTCAATCACATAAATTTTTAGTTTTCTTCCATTTGAAACTACATTTAACTGCAGTTTAGTTTATACAAAAATATACATGAAGGACCAAGATTAGTATTCTTGAATTTGAACAGATGTTTTCAGACTATTAACAAACAAGATGCTGTGAGGGAAACTTGAGTAGCAGAGTGTAAAGTTATGCAACACTTTTTTTTCTCGACCAGGTTAGGTTGAAAAATGCGGAATTTATTGTGGGAAATCGTGATATATTACCGCTTCAGCCACTATAGTTTCATAAATTTCCGATAGGTGGAGGTGCTATACAAAGCAGTCAAAATGGCGTCTGTAACGGAGGTACATTTCAAGCAGAGAGCTGTCATTAAGTTTCTTTTGGCTGAAAACAAGAGCATCGCAGGTATCCAGAGGAGCTTGCGGAATGTCTACGGAGACCTGGCAGTGAACAAAAGCACAGTGAGTCTTTGGGCGAGGCGTCTGTCATCATCGAACAAAACTACGTGATCTTCCAAGTGCCGATCGGGCGTATACAGCTGTCACTCCACCAATGCTGGAACATACGGACAGTCTCATTATTCGAATATTTCGACGAATCGCAATCAGACAACTCGCTGTACGTAACCGGACGTCTCTGTTGGCTGTGCTGACACATTCGTCCACCAGTTGCTCTATTCAAAGATGTGTGCCCACTGAGCTCCTCGTTGCCCGACAGAAGATCGTAAAGAACAACGAAGAACTGTCTGTGTCGAATTGCTTGTGCGCTGCAAGGCAGATTGTGAAAATTCATTGTAAAAAATTGTCACAGGCAATGAAATATGGTTTCATCACACGGAGCCAGAAACAAAACTGCAATCCATGGAGTGGCTCCATACCACCTCTCCTCTGAAGAAAAATTTAAAGCCACACCATCAGTTGGTAAAGTTATGGCGACGGTCTTGTGGGACTCTGAATGGATTATGCTGTTTGTTGTCCTCTCCCATGGGGCAACGATGAACTCTGAAGTGTATTGTGTTACCCTCAGGAAGTTGAAGAAATCACCAAAAAGCTGAAAGCGAACTTCTGCTTCTCTACAACAGCGCAAGGCCTCAAACAAATCAGTACACCCGTCAGGATCTCACAAAACTTCATTTGACTGTTCTTCCTCATCCACTCCACAGCCCGTACCTCACACCTTCCGACTTCCGTGTGTTTGGCAAAACTTTTTGTCCGAGATTCATTGCTAATTGAAGAGTAGGAAATGGACAGATGGGGTATCAAAGTAACTAGCGTGAGGTATAGTTTTGTAAAAAAAAATTTGATTGATTCTTCATGGCATATTAAAACTGTGTGCCATGCCAGAACTCGAACCTGGGACCTTTCCCTTTCGGGGGCAAATACTCTACTTACTACGCTATCCAAGTACGATGCATGATCTGCCCAAAGAGCTTTACTTCCACCAGTCCTTCATCTCCCATCTCCCAAACTTCACATACGTTATTCTGCTAATACTCCTGGAAGATAGAACATAAATTTGGAAGGTAGGAGATTAAATACTGGAGGGAGTTTAGCTCTGAGGATTGGTCATGAGTCGTGCTTGGGTAGAGCAGTTGGTAGAGCAATTGTTAACGGAATGCGAAGGTTGCATGTTCGAGATCCTATCTGGTAGACAGTTGTAGCTGTCAGGAAGTTTCAGACAAGCGCACACCTTGCTCCACAGTGAAAACTCATTCTGAGAAAGATTTAATTCATCAAATGTAGTTAGGTAATTAAAGAAAATCAAATAGACAAATATTCTCTAGCACTGTTTGGAATTCTAAGATTGTAAGTACACCATTGAACTTTAAATTCTTAATTGGCATCTCATTTGATATACCTGATGTAGAACATCATTCAAAGGCTCGTCAAATGTGTCCTTGAACTATTTTATTTCTTACTTTGGGACAAATGATTTCACGAAACATTTTCTCGTTTTTTCCAATATTTTTCATTTTGTTCTTATTATTTTTTGGGGCTAAGGTATGGAATATTGTGAAATGTTTGTGTTCTTGTTATCGCCTCCTATCTTAGTGTTACTGGGGAGGCGTTAACTTCAAATTATTTTGTTACTGTGCTGAAGAAAATTTAATCAATTTAAAATAATTTTGTTTACTAACTATCTTTGTCAAAGTAACCGCATCGCTGCCCAACCCCAAGCCCGAATCCCACTCCACCGAAATCCTCCACCATACAAATGCATTGAGAAACAGTGCAGAATTCTGTGATTTATATCGACCCTCAAACACACAACTCAAAGAATTACGAAGATTTTGAGGTGACAAAATGTTAACGATATGACTCAGTAGTACAGTTTTATGAGTTACATTTTCTAATACTTCTTGTCATAAAGGTGTTTGAGATCTGAGCTAGATTTATTAACTGTCATAATTTATTTTGTAAAAATCGTATGAGACAGATAATACATAAGAAATATTACAAAGGTATTTTGACGAATCGTCTGAAAACAGAAAAGAAGAACAAAGTTCCAAACACAATAATAAGTTTCCTTCCCGTTCAGTTCGAACCATCCATATGACCACACGTTCGTGAAGTATCGAAGTTAACAGCTTTTATGTCCAAAAATAAAAGAAACTGCATACAATAATATAAAGAACTTCAGAATACTTGCAGACTACTTCTACGAATTACGCAACTGCGATCCATTAAAAGAAGAATTTCATTTTGATAATGTAATCCAAATACAACCATACTCAAAGCCACCAACAATGGAGGAAATCGAAGAAATCATCAAGAACGTTCTATACTTCTTTTCGAATGTTTTGTAAGAGTTCCTCGTGTTGTTCTGACTAAAGTGTGTCTCAAATGACATTAGTTGCTCTTTAATAAGTTGTAGTCTGATCTTTTTCAGACCTTTTGCCGCATATTTCCTCGCTTCTATAAATTCGCAGAAATCACATTGGTTGTAGATGTATATAAGTATCACAAATATGGTAAATTGTACAGTTATGAAAATCAGAGCTCGATTTCTACAATAAATAAGAAAAAATCTGACTGTCAACTTAAGTTCGCTTTGTGCATAATAACAGTGACTTGCTTTATTCCACTCATCGTGTGTCTCTGATGTTGGTTTCAAAGCTCGGTATGGCAAATATACTGGGATGCGCGGTGTGTTTGTATTTGTGGCCTAAGGCTTCACCATATTCGGTTGTTTGCGACCCGGAGATAGCAACACGATGAAATATGGAAGGTGTTTGTGCCTAATTTACCTCATAGAAGTTCCCTGACCGACATATGTCAGTGCGCTTGCAGAAGGAATTACATTCGACCTTTCAATAATGCTAGAATACACATTTTCGTGTAGTCACTGTAACACATGTGAAGTCATCGACTTCACTTTTTTACACACATAAAAACACGCACATAGATTGACTTTGGCAGGCACAGACCGCGGTCAACTGCGTGTGAGCTGCGTTTGCGGGCATTCCTAATTATTATGGTAAGGATTCAGGATATTTAAGGGAAAACCAGGAAACAGAGTTATGGAAAACGCATCTCAATTTGGAATAGGTTTCATTGTAAACAAAATCATATTAAACGGAATAAGAGAATTTAAATCAGTCAATGAAAGACTTTTCACACTAACATTTAAATCATCAAACAAAGTTTACACTATTTCAAATACACATGCACCAAAAAATGAGAAAAACAGAACACAGAAAGAGAAAACAGAATTTTTTGACAGATTATGTCAAACATCCTATATTACATTCCATCGAAAAACACAGTTTTAGTACTTGGAGACTTTAATGCACCAAAATGGCAAAGAACGTCAGCACAGATCAGTAGTAGGAAAATTCTCTGCATATACAAGAACCTAGCTAAACGGAGAAAAACTCCTGGCTACGCATGCAGCCTAGCACAGTACTAAAATCTAAGTTCTTCAAAGAACTTCCTAGAAAACCAGCTATGTGGGTATCACCAAATTCGATTTGTGGTGAAAAGCAACTCGATGACATTGCTGTAAGCAGACACTCTGCAGTGGAGGTACTTAATGTAAAAGTTGCTAAGTCGCTGGTTTAGATTCAGACCACTACCTGGCTATCATTAAATTCAAGGTTAGACCAATACTTAGGAAAAGGAACCAATACCAACCCAGAATATTTTACATACAGAAGTTATCTAGAGAAAATGATTACAAAATGCAGTTGGAAAGAAGAAGACCTAAATATTGAGAACAACTTCAAAAGACGTTATGGAGACTGCAGAAGGAACTATCCCTCTTAAAAGGAAATGGAAACATGCTTGGTGGAATGGTTATCGTGTTGAGTTAATTATAAAGAGACAAGGAACTTGGAATATCTGGAACACAATTAAAATCAGGAAAAAATTTATAGAAGCGAGGAAATATGCATCAAAAGGTCTGAAAAAGATCAGACTACAACTTATTAAAGAGAAACTAACGTCATTTGAGACACACTTTAGCCAAAACAACAAGAGGAACTTTTATAAAACATTCGAAAAGAAGTATCGAAGAAGTTATATACCACCAAGTTTACAGATTTTATGTCCAAAAATACAAAAAACTGCATATAATAATAAAGAACTTCAGAATACTTGCAGACTACTTCTAAGAATCACACAACTGCGATCCACTAAAAGAAGAATTTAATTTTGACAATGTAATCCAAACACAGCCAGACTCAAAGCCACCAACAATAGAGCTTAAAAATAATAAAACATCACGAGAAATAAACATAGTTTTTGAATTGTGGAAACTCTTTAGTGGCAACGTTATTCAATGTCTAATAGAAATCATTAACGAAATTCGAACAAATAACAGATTACCATCAGAATGGACATCGGCATTAATACATCCACTACATAAAAAAGGAAAGAAAACTGATCCCAACTATTATAGAGGGGTCTCCCTCCTACCAGTGACATAAGATCTCATCCATGGCACTTCTAAAGAGAGCTGGAGGAATATTCGACCCACGTTTAGGAGAGCAGCAAGCAAAATTTAGGAAGGAAAAGTGTAGTGAAAAGCAAATACTAAATATAAATAACATAATAGAAATGAGGAAAACCACAAACCTGAATTATGTGATCACTCTCGTAGATTTTAAAGAAACATATGACTCGACTGACAGAAATGCACTAGACAGCATTATAAAGGAATCTGGACTCGACAGTAAAACAACACCAATAATTAAAGGAACTTGAAGAAACACAACAGCAAAAGTAAAATTTTTGGGTAAACTATCAAAACCTTTTGAAATAAAATCAGGAGTAAGACAGGGAGATGGTTTATCACCCCTACTTTTTAACTGCGCGTTAGAGAAGGTAGTGAGAGAACAGAAAAAATCGATCAATACTAAGACCATCCAACTAGAAAGAAACCCTAAAATAATCACCATAGATTATCTAGGTTTTCAGATGATATTGCATTAATTACAGACTCGCTGGATAGTGCCAAAGAACAATCACTGAACAACAGAAACAAGCAGACAAAACAGGTCTAAAAATATAATTTGAAAAAAGGCATTTCACAACTAATATCAGTGATGCTCCTCCCAATCTTAAAATTCATAACAACGCAATATCAAACTCATACTGTTGTAAATACCCAGGAGAACGGGTAACAAGCAAGACGAAAAAGTAACTATAGGAAATAGATTACATAAAATGGAAATTTCATTACAAACGACAAAAAATATACAACAAAAAAGGCTCTGTCCTGGTATATGAAACTAAGACACTACCAAACAGTGGCGAAACCTGAAACACTGCATGCACCAGAAACACTTAAACCAACAATATTTGGTGCTGTTGAAAAACTGGAAAAAGTTGAAAGAAGAATTACAAGGAAAATACTGAGACCAACAAGTAATAGAAATGTTGAATACAAATTAATATCAAACAGATAGCTCAATTGAAAATGGAAAACCTATCTGATGTAAAGAGAGAAAGAAGACTACAGTTTTATGGCCACATATACAGAATGGATTATAACAGATTAACCAAGCACATAAACATTTCAGTAAACAGTTACAAATGTAAACCCACGTGGTTCACCGAAATTGACAAAGATATGAAAAACACAGGAATTAGAATGGAAATAATAGATAATACAATACTTTTTAGAGCACCAACAGACGATGCAGGACGTCATGAAAGAAAGAGGTCTGCAAAATGATGGAAGTGGATCCAGGAAAGACTCTCTCAAGGATGGAGGATGTCTGCGAGCAACGAAAATTAAATGCAATGAAGTAAAACTTAAGTAGATTGTTCGTACCCTCCGAAAGAGTTGTTAGTATAAATAAATAAGCTGCTATTTTATGAATGTTTTACCCGAATAGGTACGGCTATAACATTTATTTACAATAACCGAAACAACATGCTAATTAAGAAATCGTAACACGTTTCTGTTGTTTCCCAGCAATGAAGACCGAAAGTGGTGCGTTTCCATTCCGGGACATTCGCTAGCCTATATCAACACCGTTTTTAGTGCAAGGGAGTGGAAAGAATTTGCCAGGCGAGCCCTTCGGTCGTATCAGCACAAGGCGGTCCAATCTTTTACTCCAGTATCGGGAACATCTTATCGTTCCGCCAAGAATAATGTGCAGCCCTGTCGGTTTAGGAAGAGATACCGCTCTCCCGAGCGCAATACCGTTTCTACTCGGCCACAATTCGTTGGGTTGGAAGTCCGATGCCATACGTATTCTTGCGTGTAGATTCGCCCCTCACAATTATTTCATTCTGGGAACAACGCAAGAATTAGAATCAATGTTTCTATTTAATTTAAATTCTGAACACGTAAAATAACTCTTGAAGAAATACGTTGACGACGAAGAACGCCGAATGATAACAGCTGTATCTCGATGCAATATTCCGGAACAGAACATTAATGTATCGAAAGGGAGCTTTTAGCGAATTCCAGGCGCTCAGAAGACGTGGTCAAGCATAGAGTTTCATACATTTCAAAGAAGACCAACGTAGCATATACTTCACAAAAACATTAAGAATTATATGACTTTTGCATATTAGACAGACTGCATTCTCGATCAGCATTGCCACTCATTACTGAAGTGTTTACTGATTTCAGTCCCCGCGCGGGGTAGCCACGCGGTCTAGGGGGCCTTGTCACACTTCGCGCGGCTTCCCCCCGTCAGAGGTTCGAGTCTTCCCTCGGGCATCGGTCTGTGTATTGTCCTTAGCACAAGTTAGTTTAAGTTACATAAAGTAGGGTGTAAGCCTAGGGACCGATGACCTCAGCAGTTTGGTCCCGTAGTCCTTACCACAAATTCCCAATTTCCAATTTCAGTTTTCCAGTTTGGAGGAACTGCTTCATTAAGACCCAAAACGGAGATTCGCCTGACACAGAATAATCAGTTCCTGACATAATCAGAAATGAAGCTGGGAATCAAGCCGCAAGACAAGCTTAGATAACAATGCATCTGAACAGGAATGGTAGGAGAATATCGACCATCTTTGGTGAAATGGACACACCCTATAATATCAGACGGAAATGTCCCTTAGCTGAAGCCTCAGGAAGGGCCGCTAGAGTAACTTTAAGAGGGAAAACTGTTTACGATCTTCAATAAAAGCGGACTATCATATTGCTTATGTTCTAACCGATACTGTTTTAGTAACAGTTTACTGAACAGATGCCAAATATGAGAAAGGCTGCTAGATGAAGTAGATGAACGCAAGGAACTGGAGAAAAGCCTTGCAGTGAAGGACGAGTAAAGAAAAATGGGTGTAGGAACACCCGAGAAAAATCAGTGATTGTCAGTATTGTGGTAATCGATCCATTATGATGCGCCGCCATGAAACCCGGCCGGCCGGAATGACCGAGCGGTTCTAGGCGCTACAGTCTGGAACCGCGCGACCGCTACGATCGCAGGTTCGAATCCTGCCTCGGGCATGGATGTGTGTGATATCCTTCGGTTAGTTAGGTTCTAGGGGACTGATGACCTCGGAAGTTAAGTCCCATTGTGCTCAGAACCATTAGACCCGTGAAACCCGAAGGCAACAAGTTACTACTGTACCCAACAGTATGGACGATCCGGTATAGAAGAAACTAAATACAATCAACAACAAAAGTGTGTCAATGTCACTGTAATGAAGAGAAAATGGGTGTAGTGATACAAACAATATACTACTCATCTGGGCTCTCAGTGTAACTGACAAATGTATCTTTTACACTAATCGTATTAGGAGTATAATACTAGGTTCTGATGGAGCATAATCAGTAGTATGGTGGTAGTAATAAGGTTTACTATTATTCGTAGTAGTAATACTCACAGTAGCAGTTGTTGTTGTTGTTGTTGTCTTCAGTCCTGAGACTGGTTTGATGCAGCTCTCCATGCTACTCTATCCTGTGCAAGCTTCTTCATCTCCCAGTACCTACTGCAACCTACATCCTTCTGAATCTGCTTAGTGTATTCATCTCTTGGTCTCCCTCTACGATTTTTACCCTCCACGCTGCCCTCTAATACTAAATTGGTGATCCCTTGATGCCTCAGAACATGTCCTACCAACCGATCCCTTCTTCTAGTCAAGTTGTGCCACAAACTTCTCTTCTCCCCAATCCTATTCAATATTTCCTCATTAGTTAAGTGATCTACCCACCTAATATTCAGCATTCTTCTGTAACACCACATTTCAAAAGCTTCTATTCTCTTCTTGTCCAAACTATTTATTGTCCATGTTTCACTTCCATACATGGCCACACTCATTACAAATACTTTCAGAAATGACTTCCTGACACTTAAATCTATACTCGATGTTAACAAATTTCTCTTCTTCAGAAATGGTTTCCTTGCCATTGCCAGTCTACATTTTATATCCTCTCTACTTCGACCGTCATCAGTTATTTTGCTCCCCAAATAGCAAAATTCCTTTACTACTTTCAGTGTCTCATTTCCTAATCTAATTCCCTCAGCATCACCCGACTTAATTCGACTACAATCCATTATCCTCCTTTTTATTTTGTTGATGTTCATCTTATATCGTCCTTTCAAGACACTGTCCATTCCGTTCAACTGCTCTTCCAAGTGCTTTGCTGTCTCTGACAGAGTTACAATGTCATCGGCGAACCTCAAAGTTTTTATTTCTTCTCCATGGATTTTAATATCTACTCCGAATTTTTCTTTTGTTTCCTTCGCTGCTTGCTCAATATAAAGATTGAATAACATCGGGGATAGGCTACAACCCTGTCTCACTCCCTTCCCAACCACTGCTTCCCTTTCATGCCCCTCGACTATTATAACTGCCATCTGGTTTCTGTACAAATTGTAAATAGCCTTTCGCTCCCTGTATCTTACCCCTGCCATCTTCAGAATTTGAAAGAGCGTATTCCAGTCAACATTGTCAAAAGCTTTCTCTAAGTCTACAAATGCTAGAAACGTAGGTTTGCCTTTCCTTAATCTAGCTTCTAAGATAAGTCGTAGGGTCAGTATTGCCTCACCTGTCCCAACATTTCTACGGAATCCAAACTGATCTTCCCCGAGGTCGGCTTCTACTAGTTTGTCCATTCGTCCGTAAAGAATCCGCGTTAGTATTTTGCAGCCGTGACTTATTAAACTGATAATTCGGTAATTTTCACATTTGTCAACACCTTCTTTCTTTGGTATTGGAATTATTATATTCTTCTTGAAGTCTGAGGGTATTTCGCCTGTCTCATACATCTTGCTCACCAGATGGTAGAGTTTCGTCAGGACTGGCTCTCCCAAGGCTGTCAGTAGTTGTAATGGAATGTTGTCTACTCCCGGGGCCTTGTTTCGACTCAGTTCTTTCAGTGCTCTGTCAAACTCTTCGCGCAGTATTATATCCCCCATTTCATCTTCATCTACATCCTCTTCCATTTCCATAACATTGTCCTCAAGTACATGCCCTTGTATAGACCCTCTATATACTCCTTACACCTTTCTGCTTTCAGTTCTTTGCTTAGAACTGGGTTTCCATCTGAGCTCCTGGTATTCATACAAGTGGTTCTCTTTTCTCTGAAGGTCTCTTTAATTTTCCTGTAGGCTGTATCTGTCGATTTCATTTTTGAGACGTTTGTATTCCTTTTTGCCTGCTTCCTTACTGCATTTTTATATTTTCTCCTTTCATAAATTAAATTCAGTATTTCTTCTGTCACCCAAGGATTTATACTAGCCCTCGTCTTTTTACCTACTTGATCCTCTGCTGCCTTCACTACTTCATACCTCAAAGCTACCCATTCTTCTTCTACTGTATTTGTTTCTCCCATTCCTGTCAATTGTTCCCTTATGTTCTCCCTGAAACTCTGTACAACCTCTGGTTTAGTCAGTTTATCCAGGTCCCATCTCTTTAAATTTCCACCTTTTTGCAGTTTCTTCAGTTTTAATCTACAGGTCATAACCAATAGATTGTGGTCAGAATCCACATCTGCCCCAGGAAATGTCTGACAATTTAAAACCTGGTTCCTAAATCTCTGTCTTACCATTATATAATCCATCTGAAACCTGTCAGTATCTCCAGGCTTCTTCCATGTATACAACCTTCTTTCATGATTCTTGAACCAAGTGTTAGCTATGATTAAGTTGTGCTCTGTGCAAAATTCTACTAGGCGGCTTCCTCTTTCATTTCTTACCCCCAATCCATATTCACCTACTACGTTTCCTTCTCTCCCTTTTCCTACTGCCGAATTCCAGTCACTATTAAATTTTCGTCTCCCTTCACAACCTGAATAATTTTATTTCATCAAACATTTCTTCAATTTCTTCGTCATCTGCATAGCTAGTTGGCATATAAACTTGTACTACTGTAGTAGGCGTGGGCTTCGTATCTATCTTGGCCACAATAATTAGTAGTGTTAATAGTAGCAGTATATGGTCCACCCACAATAATGAACCACTGTCAATTACCGACGCCAATATGCAATAACTGCTAACAGAGGGCTGGTGGGAGCGCTAACAGTGGAGGGTATATAAAGCTGTTGCGGAACGCGAAAAACAGTGCAATTTTTGTGATGCTGAAACGCAGCAGTTTTTCTGAAGTCGTGATGGGCGGCCAAGGGTGGAAGCTAAGTTTTTAAACAGTTCGAGTGCCGCCGAGGATAAAGTACACCGTGCGTGACAAAATTACGCTGTCCAAAACCGGTGCTGAGGTAACTGTGAATCAGTTGACCGCCCAGGATAACCAAGGGACTACAACTGCGTCACCTCAACGACCGTTCAGCGAACGTTGTTGCATATGGACCTTTACAGTAGGCACCTGGTTTATGCACCCACGTTGACTGCTCTTTAGCGTGCGGTAGCGTTCTCGCTTCCCACACCCGGGTTCCCGGGTTCGATTCCCGGCGGGGTCAGGGATTTTCTCTGCCTCGTGATGGCTGGGTGTCGTGTGCTGTCCTTAGGTTAGTTAGGTTTAAGTAGTTCTAAGTTCTAGGGGACTGATGACCATAGATGTTAAGTCCCATAGTGCTCAGAGCCATTTGAACCATTTTGAACTGCTCTTTAGCGGCGACGAATGCTAGAATTTGGATATCAGATGTCCACAAAGTGAATAGGTGCATTTTCAGATGAACCAAATTTATGTTCCATCGGACAGATGGCCGTTGGCGTGTGTGGCCCTACAACTATCTTTGGAAGAATACAGTGCAGACGAAGGAGCGTTACGGTCAGGGGAACGTTTTCGTGTCATTCCCTGGGAGATCTCGTCATCCTGGGAGGCCCAATGGATGAACACATGTTTTCCTGGGGACCAAGTCCACCCTCATTTTCAGTTTGATTTTCCTCGGAAAGAAGGCATTTACCAGTAGGACAATGCAACGTGTCACAGCTCTCAGGGGCTGTGTCATTCAAAGAACACTGGGACGAATTTACCACACTCCCCTGGCCACTAAACTCACTGGATTAAAACTCAATGGAGAATCTATGAAATCACTCTATGAGTTGGTTTGCGCCATGGATCCTCAACTGAGAAACCTGACGCAACTGGCAACGGCACTGGAGTCGGAATGACTCCGCATCCCTGTCGATACCTTTCAGAAACGTAATGACTCTTCTTGTATTTCTCGCGCTGCAACGGGTGCTTATTCAGGCTTTTGACAGGTGGTCGCATTAATGTGACTGGACCGTGCACAGGGGTTCCGTTTTTACCGATTGACGTACAGAAATCTAAAAAACGCATTATCTACTTGAGATGCATACGTAGCTTGGACTGGCATGCAATTCTACAAGTTGTCGTCTCCGTCAAGTGGCTCAAAGAATAACGCTGCATTAATCTTACTGCGCTTTTGCAAAATGGGAGTACAGCCTTAAACATCATCTGACGATAGCCACTCCCTCCCATGTCATTGTCACGCAAAAAATCATTTTACTTCAATAGGTTAGTGAGGTGTTTTGGGAGGTTTATGTCAATTATGTCCTTATAATCTACCGACGTACCTTCACGACAGATTAGTGCGCTGACCTTCGACATGAAAATGGAAAAATTAATCACAGGTGACATTTGTGAAGATGATCTGTGATCACCAGACTGAGCACCAAACATTGTATCGAGCTCGAGCTTCCCACTGTTTCTGCTACATGTGTCACTAACGCTGTCCAACATGAAAGTAAAGTTGACGGTTCTCTTGGTGTTAACTGAAGGTATAATTGAAAAGGCGTAGTACTAATGATGCAGGGACTATGGTACTGAAAGCACGATAACACGTAATCTTTGGCTACACCAAACCATCGTCATACTTAGATATGTCATCCCAAGACGGAGAAAATTGGGCAGCAGCTGCCGTTACCGATCTTTTGACAAAAACTGTTCCTAAGTCCTATGGTGAACAACATACCTGAACATGACCATAACGTCCACTATTCTTTGTGCAACTTTCACTTCAAGTAGCCTTGTTAAAAACAGCTGCAATAACTTATGAAGAATTTGGAGCTTATTTGTGCTGAAAAGACCAGCGGGTTTCAGCAGTTATTTATCGTACAAGTTAGTGTGCGCGTGATGAACAGAGGCGCCCCATCCATAGTGAGTTTTACGCATTGAGACATTTGTCTTTGTTGCAAAGGGGATGTAATGATGTCCCGTAGACAACTGCTTAATTGTCAGCTGTTACACTGTGGCGTATGCCACTGACGACTTACCTCGAGCAGCAAACAACCACTATTGAAAAACGCAGAAGACACTGCCACCATTGACTAAGTGGATGATGTTTAACATACAGAATGCTTTATTTTTCATTTGTATTGAAACCCGCTTTGCAAAGTCTTCATGTTTGGAGACATCAGCTACAACCATTGAGTGTTTTCCCTCTTGTGACGACAACTCTTCCGGATGATCTCCAGATGGGGGAAATCACTCTCTTGTGAGAAGCGGAAAGACAAAACTAAATTGTATTCGAATATGGTTTGGTTATGAATAAGTTATTAAAAATAATCACTAATTCGTTACACCTAAGTTTATTAGGTCATCATGATCAACATAATCATCAGCCCATTGGCATACATTGCTGAAAAAAGGCATCTTCTAGACGTCACAGTGCACAGGAATTATTGTCCATACGCATCCACGTTTTTCTGTCTGTTTTTTAATGACAATAATTCACCTATCAGGTCGACATCTAGCTTTTATCTCCTGGATTCCAGTACAGAAATTTTCCTTTACAAACGAAAGTCCAGGACTATTTACGTCTTGTAAAACTGCTAAGATGAATGAAATAGATATTAGGCTCAGTAGCGTTGGGAAACAGCTGAAATCGTTAAAATTGAACAACGTTCCTTAGTCCGATGTAATCCCTACGAAATTATATACCAAATTTGCCACGGAGGTAGCCCATATTCTAACCATTATATGCCTTAGTTCTCTCGAAGAAAAAAAAGAATCGTACCCACAGGTCACATCCGTCAACAAGAACGGCAGCAGAAATGATGCACAGAACTATCAACTTGACATTCGTTTATTGCAGAATCATAGAACGTACTCTGAACTCAAATTTAATGGGGTACCTCGAGTAGATTGACCTACAATATGCGAATCAGCATGAATTCCTAAATCATCGATCATGTGCAGCCCAACTTACACTTTCCTCACATGAATTCCAGGAAGCCATAGATCAAGGCAGTGAAGTAGATGCGTTATTCATTAACTTCCGAAAAACGTTTCAGTAAGGATGCAGCATGTTATTTTGGATGGAGAGTCATCAGCAAGTGAGTGGGCGAGCCAAAGAGAAGTGCGCTGAGACCCTTGTTGTTCGTTTTGTATATTAATGATCTTGCAGATCATACTTTTTGAAGATGATGCATTTATTTATAAAGATGTATTGTCTGAAGTAAGCTACACCAATAAAATTTCACGAATGGTACAAAGATTGGCAAATTGTACAGAAATATAAAATATTTCTTTAAACAAGATGAAAGATAGTAGTAGACTGTGAGTACAATATGAATAAGTCACAGCTGAAGTCTGTAAACACATATAAATAATTCCCTGTAATTAATTATAGGGATTGGAAATGGAGCGATCACATCAGCTCAGTCGTAGGTAAAGCAGGTGGCAGATTTCCATTGATTGGTAGAATGGTAGAAAAATGCAGTTAGTCTAGAAAGAAGCTTACTTACAAAACTCTCTTGCAAGGAACCCCTTGAGTTTGAGACAGCAGAAGGCCAATGATTTTTGCTGCATTCGACGCCCCACATGTCTACCATGCAACTACAATACAATATTGACTGCTAATAGCAACAGGGGGCGAGATTGGAGGTATCCAGTGGTGAGCTTAGCAAGAGGCTACGGAGCATAGTTGAACTGCACAACAGTGCTACAGTTCTAGTGGTATTGATGCAAAGCAGAGAGAGGAATGGCAACGATAAACAAAGCAAACAATGCATTACACACTCAAGTTCAGAAAAAAAAACATTTTTAACTACTAGAGATAGGATCTTCATATTCACAGGACATGTACATTAGAATGCTGTGCACATACGATTAGCGTTTAAGTCACCTAGGTTCAGCATGTGTCCCGTTGCCTAATAGGCACAGGGTCCGACATGGGTCCTGATAACTTGTTCCACGTTTGATGGCACTGACATCATATAAGGTGCAACTGACGTCCTGTGTTGTAGCCATACATGATGCATTCACCCGGTTCTAAAGTTCATCTGTTGTGGTTGGCATTGGGTCAAAGCGCTGCACTCGTCTTTTCACCATATCCCACACATTTTCGACTGGTGACAAGGCTGGTGACCTGACGGGTCAGGGCAAAACGCTGACATCCTGTGATACGAAGAAGGCACGTGTTCCTGCAGCAACAACTGGTCGTGCATTGTCTTTCTGAAAATGGCGTCTATGGTGTGGTGCGGAAATAGTATGGCTAAGGGTGGTAGGAGATCATTACGTAGGTCACACTGGTCACAGTGCCTTGGACATGCATCAACCGTGATTTGTGGTGCACCCAATAACACCTCACACTTTAAGGTCGTGCGTTGGCACTGTATGTCTTTTAGGAATGCAGATACAGTGATGCCGCTGTCCCTGTCTGCGGCGAACCGACATGTGGCCATCATTTTCAAATTGACAGCACCCTAATTCGTCAAAAACACTACCTGATGCCTTTCCGTGCACCATTGACGTCTAGGATATTTCTACACATTCCGTCACAGGTTGATGGAGAACTAGACGACACGCACGTAACCTGTCATCCCTGACAGTGGTGCGACGAGATCCAACTCGTCGCGTTCTACGGCCTTCCGTGAACCATTCTGCCCACATCCGCTGCACTGCCGAAACGCTTCGTCCCACACGAGCAACAGTTTCCCGGATGCATGCATCACATTCTCCCATGCCAATAATGCTCCCTCTTTCACACTCACTGGTTTGACGGTATGGACAGTATGAACAGACACGACTTGCTTGTGCATTTCACATTTTTCAACAACACAGGTCACAAACAAAACAAATTTCCAGCATTGTTTAGTTAATTTTGACGCTGTGAAAGCGTAATATAATTGTCATGTGGTATAAGCTGTCGACATACGGACAGATGCAGCTTTTCGCACTCAGGTTGGCACCTAATCGTGCCTTTCACTCAAATATGTCTATCGAAACATTGCAGCATTTTTGCAACCTCATTATGGGGAAGCTACCTGAGGAACGCAATGTAGACGTCAGGACTGTTCCAACGTTAAGGGATCTGTCATTAAAACTGGAATTACTTCGCAGATCAATCAGTCACATCTGCAAATGCACAGGGATGCTTTCAGCTGAAATGGCAAACAGTCTTGCGAACAGCTCGAAATAAGATGTAAGATGACAGTGTCCTAAAAATGTTTGGGAGACTATGCTTTTAATTCTTTCAAGGTTACAAAGAATTCTTCAAACCTCGGGCTTTTTAACAGAAGTGAGCTTAGGGAGCTGGGCTGTGTTGTCAGAAAGTGTTCCATCTACAATATGATATATTTTTTTTAAAAATGCTTCCCCATCAAAACCGAAAGAAGTTGTTTTTTATGTTGCATTGTGTTACTGTGGACAATGTGCAGTCAAGTCCACTTAGAATTCGATGTCTGCAACGTCCCAGTGTTCTAATTGTTGTTCATGCACTCCTTTTTCCTTCATAAATTCCACAATAGCAAGTTTTAAATCGTTAACCAAAGTAATTTGCGGTAATACATATAATGAGGTGGACCCACCAAGTTAACCGAGAGCGCTAATGCGCTGCTTCCTGGAATCGGGTACGCCCGCCGGCCCCAGATCGAATCCGCCAGCCGGATTAACGGCGAGGGCTGGTGTGCAGGCGAGCCTGGATGTGGTTTTTAGATGGTTTTCCACATCCCTCTTGGTGAATACCGGGTTGGTCCCCACGTCCCGCCACAGTTACACGACCCACAGACATTTGAAACACATCCGCACCTTTCCACGAGTTACACTAGGCGCAGACAGATGGGATACTCTGATTCCGACCCGGGGGGTACGGGGTGGCGGCAGGAAGCGCATCCGGCCACCCCTTCACCTTAACATGCCAAAGCCGATTTAACCACGCCCACCCCGCCCGAAATGCGGGACAAAAGGGCAAGCGATAGATAGACATATAATGAGGTGGCGAAAGTCATGGGATAGCGATATGCTCATGTACAGATCGCTGTCATATCATGTACACTAGGCATAAAAGGGCATTACATTGGCGGAGTTATCATTTGTACTCAGGTGATTTCACGTGAAAAGATTTCCAACAGATTACAGGTACACGACTACAGACCTTGCACATGGAGTGGTAGTTGGTACTAGACGAATGGAACGTTCCTTTTCGGAAATAGTTATTGAATTCGACGTTAAGAGATCCACAATGTCATGAGGGTGACGAGAATAACAAATTTCAGGCGCTACTTCTTACCACGGATAACGCAGTGGCCTACGACTTTCACTTAATGACCGAGAGCGGCGGAGTTTGCGTGGAGTGCTAGCAGACAAGCAACACTGTGTGAAATAACCGCAGATGTCAATTTAGGACGTACGATCAATGTATCCGTTAGGACAGTGAGGTGGATATGGCGTTAATGGGCTACAGCAGCAGGCGACCGAATCGAGTGTCCTTGCTAACAAGGAACAACGGCTGCAGCGCCTGTTCTGGGCTCGTTACGTTATCGATTGGACCCTAGACGACTGGCAAACCGCAACCTCACCAGGTGAGTCCCGATTCCAGGTGCTACAAGCTGATGGTAGGGTTGCAGTGTGGTGCAGACCCCACGAAGCCATGGACCCAAGTTGTCAACAAGGCGCTTTGCAAGCTGGTAGTGGCTCCATAATGGTGTGGGCTGGGTTTAGGCGGAATGAACTGCGTCCTCTGGTCAAACTGAACCGACCACTGACTGGAAACGGCTATGTTTGGCTTCTTCGAGACCAATCTGCAGCCATTCATAATCCTCATGTTTCCAAACAAACAGGCAATTTTAGTGGACGACAATGCGTCTTGTCATCGGGCCACCATTGTTGGCGACTGGTTTGAGGAACATTCGGGACAATTAGTGTGAATGATCTGGCCACTCAGTTTCCCCCCCCCCCCCATATGAATGGCAGTGAACATTTATAGGTTATAACTGAGAGGCCAGTTCATGCACAAAATCCTGCACGGGCAACATCGACGACTATAGAGGTAACATGTGTCAGTATTTCTGCAGGGGTGTCCAAGAACTTGTCAAGTCCATGCCACGCCGACAAAATAAGGTCAGACCCCATATTAATACTTTTGTCACCTCAGTCTAAAGTCTCCATACTATTCGTTCAGTTCCATCGAAAACCGTTGCAACTGACAATGGAATAATGCACGCGACTTCACAAATTTTACTACTACCGCTTGTTTCTTCCCGTACTGTATGACTGCAAAAACAGCACTAAGTGTTTCTTGATGTACTGAACAAGGAACCCCGTCTGTCCATTGTTGCAATTCTTTGTTGTTTCATTGAAAACTAAATCTTTAAATTAATTCTGCTCGGTTTTGTAATATCGCTGCACAGAATTCACATCTCTGTCGTCTGTCATTCCAATTCATTTTTAATCGCTTGTGGCGATAGATCCCTAGACTGTCTCTTTTTGCGCAAACGTCTACTGAACCTGTAATGTCCTTCATACCACAAACAGCTAGCGTATGGTAAACGGCGCTGACAACGTTATAACTGAGAGGCCAGTTCGTGCACAAAATCCTGCGCTGACAACGTGATTCGCCGAACTGAAGGGTGTTGTGACGACCGAAAAATACTACACCGCAATGCTGCACTGGTGTTCAAAATTAAACCAACGAACACTAGTTCTCTGTTATAGCCTATAAATGTTCACTGCGATTCATATGGGGAGAACTGAGTGGCCAGATCATTCACACTAATTGTCCAGAATGTTCTTCAAACCAGTCGCCAACAATGGTGGCCCGATGACAAGGCGCATTGTCGTCCACGAAAATTGCGTCTTTGTTTGGGAACGTGAGGATTATGAATGGCTGCAGATTGGTCTCGAAGTAGTCAAACGTAGCCGTTTCCAGTCAGTGGTCGGTTCAGTTGGACCAGAGGACACAGTTCATTCCGTGTAAAACCAGCCTACCAGTGTGGAGCCACAACCAACTTGCAAAGCGCCTTGTTGACAACTTGGGTCCATGCCTTTGTGGGGTCTGCACCACACTGCAACCCTACCATCAGCTTGTAGCACCTGGAATCGGGACTCATCTGGTGAGGTTACGGTTTGCCAGTCGTCTAGGGTCCAATCGATATCGTAACGAGCACAGGACAGGCGCTGCAGCCGTTGTTCCCTGTTAGCAAAGGCACTCGCGTCCGTCGTCTGCTGCTATAGCCCTTTAACGCCACATTACTCCTCACTGTCCGTCCTGTGTCTAATACACGATACAATCATACAAACTGTCAACAGGTGTCCGTACGATCGTGTTCTGCAAGAAAGATGGCATTCTGGTCAACGGACGAATAGTATGGAGACTTCAGACTGAGGTGACAAAAGTCGTGGTATACCTATTAATATGGGGTCTGACCTTCTTTTATATAGCTTAGCGCATAAGCTCGACTGTCCTAACGGATACATTGATCGTACGTCCTAAATTGATTTCTGAGGTTATTTCACACAGTGTTGCTTGTCTGCTAGCACTCCACGCAAACTCCGCCGCTCTCGGTCATTAAGTGAAAGTCGTCGGCCACTGCGTTGTCCGTGGTGAGAAGTAGCGCATGAAATTTGTTACTCTCGGCACACTCATGACATTGTGGATCTCTTAACGTCGAATTCCCTAACGATTTCCGAAAAGGAACGTCCCATGCGTCTAGTACCAACTAGCGCTCCATGTGCAAAGTCTGTAGTCGAGCGCCTGTAATCTGTTGGAAACCTTTTCACGTGAAATCACCTGAGTACAAATGATAGCTCCGCCAATGTAATGCCCCTTTCTACCTAGTGTACGTGATATTACCGCCATCTGTACATGAGCATATCGCTATCCCATGACTTTTGCCACCTCATTATATGTCTATCTATCGCTTGCGCCTTTGTCCCGCATTTCGCGTGGTTAAATCGGCTTTGGCATGTTAATGTGAAGGGGTGGCTGGATGTCCTTCCTGCCGCCACCCTGTACCCCCCGGGACGGAATCAGAGTACCCCATCTGTCTGCGCCTAGTGTAACTCATGGAAAGGTGCGGATGTGTTTCAAATGCCTGTGAGTAGTGTAACTGTGGCGGGACGTGGGGATCAACCCGGTATTCACCTAGGGGGATGTGGAAAGCCGCCTAAAAACCACATCCAAGCCGGCCGGCACACCGGCCATCTTCGTTAATCCGGCGAGCGGATTCGATCCGGGGCCAGCGCGCCTACCCGAGTCCAGGAAGCAGCGCATTAGCGCTCTCGGCTAACCTGGCGGGTCCACCACATTATATGTATTACCGCAAATTACTTTGGTTAAGTCAAGAGGCATTTTTACATACAGCAGGACTCTGACAAGAAAATCCATTCTCGCCAATGTTATTTTAACAGATTAGTCCAGATTTGGTCTGGATAGTGATTCTAGACGGATTCGCAGTAGGAGGGAACGTGAAACATGATTCCGGACCGAAACATTGCGGAAAGAGACCGACATCAAGGAGCATCCGCAATGGTGTGGGCAGGTATTAAGTTGACCAGTCGAACACCTCTTCATGAAATTGCACTGTTAAATGGGTAAGGTTTAACAGCTGTCAGGTATCGTGACGACATCTTGTGACCTCATGTACGGTTGGTGCGTCGTGCTGTGGGACCAGACTTGGTACTGCTGGACGATAATGCTCGACCTCATAGAGCACGCGTCGTTGATGTTTTCTTGGAAACATAAGATACTACGCGCATAGCGTGGCTTGCTCTCCCAGTTAGAATCCCGTACACCACATCTTGGATACACTAGGAACACGGGTTACATCACGTCTGTATGTACCAACCACACTCCAAGGAAGAATGGGCGTTGTTGCCTCAACTTGAGACTGATGACATCACTCAAATCATACTCCGTGTGTCAGGCATGTGGCATGTGGGCACATCCTATACTGAGCGCATTAACCAGTTGTCGGAATGTGTGTGTAAATCCGTTAAGCTGGAAAAAACGAAGAATATTTTTGTCTACCTTTATGCATGTTGCAGTTGATTACGTTCTGTATTCTTTATATTGTTTCTCCTTTACTATCTCTTGTTTATACTGTTTTCTGGAAAAATAAACGCACCCAACTAGCAAAATTTCGGTTTGTTGCTTTAATTTTGGACACTAGTGTAAATGAAATGTCGCGTTGTTCCGAGTAGTTCCGGCAAGTTACAAACAAAAAAAATGTCTCAAATGGCTCTGAGCACTATGGGACTTAACATCTACGGTCATCAGTCCCCTAGAACGTAGAACTACTTAAACCTAACTAACCTAAGGACATCACACAACACCCAGTCATCAAGAGGCAGAGAAAAATCCCTGACCCCGCCGGGAATCGAACCCGGGAACCCGGGCGCGGGAAGCGAGAACGCGACCGCACGACCACGAGCTGCGGACAGTTACGAACAAAGCCTAGTCAGGCGGAGGCGTGGCCCGCACGCGGCTAGCACATCATGTCCACGTGAAGTCTGGCACGTCGTGGCAGGCCCTCTTATAGGGGATAAGAGAATTTGGTGGCTACCTGTACATCACTACAGTTTGGTAGATTTTCACGATATAATCAGGACTGACAGTTACATACCTGACAAAATTTTTCCTTGACGATCTGTGACCAATATTCAGGACAGTGATATCTTTCACGGTTTCGGGTATCTCCTGGGGGTGACTAATTTTTCACTGGCGCGCTTACTCATCGTTACCCGAAAAATGTTAAAAACAGATATTTGTTTAAGAGTAGCTCTAAAGTTCACTCTTGGTGTAATTTCCGTAATAATAATATTTGGTTAGCGAACTAGTAGACAGTTTATTATTCATTAGAGTCATATAACATGCATGTTATTTATCTTCTTTTAATTATCACATACTCGGCGGAGAACTAATTAAAGTCCCTATAAATTGTCTACTTCAACAGTTCAAAAGTACACGGTGTTTCAAAAATGACCGGTATATTTGAAACGGCAATAAAAACTAAACGAGCAGCGATAGAAATACACCGTTTGTTGCAATATGCTTGGGACAACAGTACATTTTCAGGCGGACAAACTTTCGAAATTACAGTAGTTACAATTTTCAACAACAGATGGCGCTGCGGTCTGGGAAACTCTATAGTACGATATTTTCCACATATCCACCATGCGTAGCAATAATATGGCGTAGTCTCTGAATGAAATTACCCGAAACCTTTGACAACGTGTCTGGCGGAATGGCTTCACATGCAGATGAGATGTACTGCTTCAGCTGTTCAATTGTTTCTGGATTCTGGCGGTACACCTGGTCTTTCAAGTGTCCCCACAGAAAGAAGTCACAGGGGTTCATGTCTGGCGAATAGGGAGGCCAATCCACGCCACCTCCTGTATGTTTCGGATAGCCCAAAGCAATCACACGATCGTCGAAATATTCATTCAGGAAATTAAAGACGTCGGCCGTGCGATGTGGCCGGGCACCATCTTGCATAAACCACGAGGTGTTCGCAGTGTCGTCTTAGGCAGTTTGTACCGCCACAAATTCACGAAGAATGTCCAGATAGCGTGATGCAGTAATCGTTTCGGATCTGAAAAATGGGCCAATGATTCCTTTGGAAGAAATGGCGGCCCAGACCAGTACTTTTTGAGGATGCAGGGACGATGGGACTGCAACATGGGGCTTTTCGGTTCCCCATATGCGCCAGTTCTGTTTATTGACGAAGCCGTCCAGGTAAAAATAAGCTTCGTCAGTAAACCAAATGCTGCCCACATGCATATCGCCGTCATCAATCCTGTGCACTATATCGTTAGCGAATGTCTCTCGTGCAGCAATGGTAGCGGCGCTGAGGGGTTGCCGCGTTTGAATTTTGTATGGATAGATGTGTAAACTCTGGCGCATGAGACGATACGTGGACGTTGGCGTCATTTGGACCGCAGCTGCAACACGGCGAACGGAAACCCGAGGCCGCTGTTGGATCACCTGCTGCACTAGCTGCGCGTTGCCCTCTATGGTTGCCGTACGCGGTCGCCTTTCTGACAACCTCAGTAAGGCCAAACATTTCGCTTCTCATGTTTCCAAGGTTTTCTCCATCCCAGATGATCCCCACTTTGATTATTCTCTTTTCCCCACCATCATGGAATGTGCCAATACCTCAGTCGCTCCACTTGCTCCTAGTCTCCAATATTTGGGGCAGTTGCCCCCCTCTGACACCAACACTCCCATCATAGCACAAGACATCAAACTTATCCTCCGATCCAAATGCAACATGGTCCCTGGTCCCGACTGTGTCACATACTGCCATCTTAGATAAAGACCCTTTTCCCTCCTGACCGTCCTTGACCATCTCTATAACGCCATCCTCTCTACCAGCTTCTACCCTGACCTATGGAAGACTTCCCGCATCCTCGTATTCCTCAAACCCAACAAACCCCCTTCCATCACCTCTTCCTATTGTCCCATCTGCCTCACCTCCATCTTCAGTAAGGTCTTCGATTCCATCCTCTCCTGCCATATCCATCAGCACCTTAATCAGCATCACCTACTCCCAATTACCCAGTGTGGCTTCCGACCCTCCTTCTCCACTGAATACCAACTCCTTAACCTCGTTCACCTTCTCTCCCTCCAGCTTGACTCCCATCTCTCCGCCATTTTTGTTTCTCTCGACCTCCAAAATGCCTAAGACCATGTATGGCATCCTGGTCTCCTCTTTAAACTCCAAACCTATGCCCTGCCTATCAGTTTTGTCCATCTGGTCGCCTCCTTCCTCTTGCGCTATCCTTCCTATGTCACCCTACACAACATCAACTCCCTTATCTTTTATCCCACTGTTGGCATCCGCCAGGGCTCTGTCCTCTCCCCTCTCCTTTATCTCTTGTATACAGCTGATATGCCCAAGCCAACCTCACCTCTCCACCTTCTCCAGTATACTGATGACACCACCTTCCTGGCTCTCTATCCTACCCTTCACCAGTCCCAACTCACCCTCCAATCCCACCTTGACCAGTTCACTGCTGGTGTAACCAGTGGTTCCTTCGTCTCAACACCTCCAAAACCCAGGCAATCATCATAGGTTGCACCACCCTCTGCTTCCGTCTCCATGATTTCTATCTCACCCTTTATGGTCGACCCATCCATCTCACCCCCATCCTGAGATACATTGGCCTCACCCTCGACCGTCACCTCACCTGGACCCCTCACCTCCTGACCGTCCAGCAGAAAGCCCATTCCCACCTCCGCCTCCTGAAACTCCTGTCTGGTCGGACATCAGGATTGCATCCTTCCACCATCCCTCCACACCTACAAATCCCTCATATGACCTATCCTCTGTTATGCCAGCATTGCCTGGATCTATGCACCCACCCGCTTTTACAAGGCCTTCCAAATCCTCGAACACCATGCGCTCCACCTTGCCTTCCGTATCTGCCTTCCCTTCCCCACTCAGCTCCTGTATGAACTCATCCCCTTCCCCCACCTCCTCCTTTTCCTGCAACATCTCCGCATCCTTTACACTGTTCACAGGCTTGATCCCCCCACCCCCGGTTTCCTCCTTCCTCTCCACCCCATACCCATTGCCACACCTCTATCACTGTATCCCTCCCTCTCTTCACCTCCACACCCTCCATCTCCTTCATCAGGGCAATTTACAGCGCCTCCCTCTCCCAGATGATGAACTTCGCCGTGACATATACCAATCCTTCCAACTATAACCTGGCCTTGATCACCCCCCCCCCTCCCAAGGGCCCCCTTTTTCCTCACCCCTCCTTCTCCCAGAGCGGATTTTCCTCCTTCCCTCCCTGCATCGCTGCACCCCCTCCTCGGCTGTTTTCCTCTCCTGTCCCTTCACTTCCCAGCCCTCTTTCGGCGCGCCCCTCATCTCATTCCCCCTTTCTCTCCCCTCCTCCTCGCCTCCTTCGCTTCTTCCCATTTCCCTTGTCCCCCCTCCCATGCAGATCCTCCCAGGTTTTTGTTCGGTATCAGTGTGTTACGTTAGCGTTGCGTTCTGGTGCCGTTCTACAGTGTCATCTAGTGATGTGGGTTTTAATTGTGTGCTCGACCTGTTTATTATCGATGAAGTTCCTTATCACGCCGCTCATCATGTGGCTGTTTTATTTGATCTATGGAGTTTTATGCTCTGGCCGTACTTTGCCTGGTGCCTTTTAATCTAGTGTGTGGGTTTTTTGTGTGTAGCATACTTTTTTAGATTTTTATCTCCGATTTACAGTCACCGCTTTGTATGTCTTATTTGCTTCTGTTCCGCCTTTTTTGCTTCTATATTCCGCCATATTATCTCCTTTATATTATTTTTAAATGTCTTCCTGTCTATTTATATCTCTTGGCTGAAGACCAGCGCTTATGCTGCTGCCCTCCCGCCCCTGATGGGGAATAGAAATGACAATAAAGGGAAAAAAAGATGAAGGCGTTAAATGAGCAACAAATAAAAATGCTTGGTGTTAAGCAACTAAGCACGTTCTAGGCAAACAGACACCTTTGGGACGTGCAGGTGGTAGTACACGACGTGAAAGCAGAATTGGGAAAGACGGCGTATAGCATTTGATTTTAGTGAACCATTTAAAAACTTGCTCACCAAGTATCTTTAATGGAGTCTCGTCAGGAGACTGCTTCCGCCCTCAAGATGTCACGTGGTGTAGCCCACTTGATAACCCCAACTGCGAGTCCTGTTCCTGCTGCTCGCTTAGATCCGCGTACAAGCTTGGCACCTCAGTGAGCACAGTGCTAGCAACCTTCGAGCAAGTCTTGGGCTTGCCCCCTGTGCAAGTGAGTCACATCGAACCCACCATGATCAGCAGCTATTGAACAAAACACCTGAGAAATCAGCGTGCCGACACAAACGTGTCTTACAGATAAACATAACTTAAAACAGAAAACCCAACTTGAATAATCCGAAACTAATCGAGTCTTTTGAAGAAGGTACATACTAACAGCAAGTCAGTGATGAAACCTTTCGCCACGAATACCACCACGGGCCAAACCTGGAAATGCTGCTCCCTGAGTGAAGTGATGCACATGCTGGCTCTTGATTAAGGTTAGCGCCCACAAGGGGTAGCACACTCACAGTCACCGTCCTGGCCCTGTTGCGAGAATTCCGGAAAAGCGCAACACAGATCCACCTGCGCCCCTTTGCCGTCAGGTTTTCGACTTTTTTCTGCCTGGCACGGCAAACGCGAACAAGGTAAGCCGCTCACCGCAGTGATAGCAGAACCCATTAGCGCCATTGGCGTTACCGGAGCACCGCCTTTACTAGAGTCGTTGTCGTTCAACTAAACGGGTTCCCCTTAGCGCCTGCGTCTCATATCAGCTTGCGTTGCACCCTCAGTGCTAGCCACCAAACGGCGTAGTTCATGTAACTGTCTGGCCTCCCAGCAAATAAAACACGAGAGCGACCCCCCGGCTTCATGACCAGCGCAATAGTGGCTGCCACCCCAGGCTCTGAGAGCTGCATGACAGAAGTAAGAGCTGCCGTTCATACATTTCAAATGTATATTAGGTGAACGGCTCTCCCAAGTGTTGAGCACGAAAAAGGGAAAATGTTAATTCAGTCACTTCTAACCCTAGCAAAAAAACCTCTCCTCAGGCTCCTAGTGCGCAACTCCCACAGACTTCAATGGTCCACCGGGACAACACTAACCATGTCGGCCAATGAGCCTCGACACATTGGATATAACATTTGAAAAATTACACGCCATGGAACGTTGATCATATTAAAATTCCTCTCTAAATTCACAGAAAACCCCAGAAAGTTGCACAGCATCGATGGCAAAGTATTCCACCCATTACAGCAAGTAGGGAAACAGAGCTGAATCTGCCACAGTCTGCATTCTTGCCAAATTTATTCAAGATGGTGGTAGTATATGTGGCAGTGTTGCACTGATGACATCACTGGATGATGTCATGGTTTTTCCCTTTCTTCTCTTCCGACTTCCCCCAATACCTTCCCACGCCCCTCCCCACCTAAAAAAAATGAGAATATTCAGTCTGTGCTTAGCTATTGGTATGGAAGGACACGGAGTGGCTTTTTCTTTATTTTATATTTTGGGCTGTTATCCTCTTGGAAATCGCTTACTAAAATTTTTCATTGTGTGTATGTGTGTGTGTGTGTGTGTGTGTGTGTGTGTGTGTGTGTGTGTGTGTGTGTGCGTGTGCACCATGATGTGTGGGGACCGACTGACCTACCTGACAATACTGCAACCACAGAGCAGGGAAGACAATCTGGCGACACCACATCCAGTCACGTGATCGTGATGTCAAGGGTGAAAAACTGGTAGGAAACGCACTTTACGTGTTCACTTTGATGTGTGCTGATGGTCTAGTTCACAATTCTGCCACCAGAGGGTGCTCTAAATTGCAACATAGCAGGAGGCAATAGTAGTACTATGAAAGGATGCGCGATAATTGGACAGCAGACTTTCACTGAAGTAGAGGGGAGTAGCCTCCTGCCAGTCTACAAGTGATCAGCTGCTGGGAGAGCCGTAGGATGGGAAATAATATTAGATCAGCAGCCCACTGTCCCAGTGATACTATTTTTTCTTTATTGTTACTTCATACCCATGTTCCCTATATGAGTGGTCGATTTGGGGGGGGGGGGGGGGAGGGGTGTGCTGGGTGCTGTCGGCGGTACAGGAACTCGCTCGCCACCAACTGATAGTAACTTAGTAAATAAGGAAAAAAAACAAGAGATGGAAGAAATAGTTACATATAACCTAAGGCTTTGTAAAGGAGAAAAATAAAATGGAATATTTTAGCTACATGTTAGATGATTTCTTACCCTGGTAGTTAAAAACAGCAATAATAAAAGGTAAAACAGGACACAAAAAATCAAGATTTAAAAACAATTAAAACATGCCAAGACACTGATATTTAAAAGAAGGACTTTCCTGTCCCTAAAAGCTGGAAGAAGCTGCCCTGGGATAGGGAGTGTGCTACTGAACAGTGAGAGGTGCCTTTGATGAGGGTAGGAATGTGGTAATAGAAGGATGGAGGACAGGTGCGTAGCAGCCATGGAGTAGAAGTGGCTGCTGGGACAGAACAGAGGTGGAGTAGAGAGACGAATTGGTGACACTAATAGTTGTTGGGAAAAATGGAGAAAGGAGGGGAACAAAGAACTGTGGGGAGTGCTGTTATAAATCCCTGCTTCCTATACACAGCAATCATCCAGCAACAGTGTTGGGGTATGAAACACATTTATACCTATTTATGAATGGCCAACCGTATTCTAGCCGAAAGAAACATATGAAATACATAGTATGATTTTTTTTGGAAGTAGTGGGTGGTATCCCACTCGAAAATTGAATTTCTATACGAAAACCTGCAAGCACCCCTAGCGGTCATCAGGCGAACTACTGCACCGCGCGAGCGCATCACGTGGCTGTGTGTGCTAGCTATCTAGCGAAGACCAACAGAACTGTCGTCAGTAGTGTGTGTTTCGTGACTCTGTGTCTTTGCACACGAGGCCTGTCGTTTGTCACGCCCTGCTCTCCTGAGACATTTCACAATGGTAAGGTGAATGTGGAACATGGAATCTATTAGCAACTGCCGGAAATGAATATTACTTTGAGAGAGAGTGTGTGTAGGTTATCTGTCACATTACACGCCTGAGAAACGTGTCGCTCGGGTTTGATCGAAGATGAACGTGGTACTGCGTCTTTTGTTTGGTATCTACAGAAATTCTGTGCAAAGTGGAGTGGATAATCTATATGGGCTCGTTTGGAGAGCGCCTTAATGTGCAGACTGTACAAGCTGCTATTAGGAGTTATCCGCTGTGTCCTAGGATTCTTCATACCGGGTGCCGTTTAAAAGGTGTTCGCCGGTTGTGCTTACTCACATTGGTAAATACACTTTCAGATAAGAAAAAACAAGAGATTCGTCCACTGAGGAGGTATCCGAATGTCAATTCTCGACGTGTGTGGGCTGGGGGGGGGGGGGGGGGCAACATAATGGACCATAGAATATCGTTGATGTACCGCTGTGCTATAAGGGTGTTGTGGATCACATCAAAAGGAGTCCTGCTATGAAGTGAATGGCAGTCCAGACCATCACTCCTAGCTGGTCGACCATTTGGTGGGCTACAGTCAGGCTGGATCCCAGGCACTCTGGGGGTATCCAGACCCGTCTTCGTCAGTCATAGTGGCTCAGTTCGAAGCAGGACTCATCACTGAAGGCAATTTGAGGAGAGTCCAGGCCTAAGATGTGTCTGGAGACGCCAACCTGACCGTCAACTCCCTCCTCCCCCCCCCCCCCCCCCCCACCATACGGCCCGACAACCAGGAGTGATGGTCTGGGATGCCATTTCATTTTATAGCAGGACCCTTTTAGTTGTCACCCGCGGCATCTTTACAGCGCAGCGGTATATTCACGATATTCTACGCCCTGTTTTGTCGCTCTTAATGGTAAGCCATCCTGGGCTTACACTTCAGCATCATAATGTTCACCCACACATGCCGAGAACTTGTACTGCTTGTCTTCTTGCTTGCCAAACCCTGACGTGAGGAGCAAAGTCACCGAATCACTCCCCAATTGGGAACTTATGGAGCATTAAGGGCAGGGGCCTCTAACCAGTTACAGATTTTAACGATCTAATGCCCCAACTAGACAGAATTTAGCACGGTATCCTCTGGGGGTACATTCAACAATTCTACCAATCAATGCTAAGCAGAATAACTGCTTGTGTAGGGGCCAGAGGTGGACCAACGCGTTATTGACATGTTCGATTTGTAAAGCTCTTTCTCTTCAACTCCTAAAGAAAACCATCCGAATTTCCTGAAATTGTAATCATCTGTCTGCATGTAGATCGCATCTACCGATTCGGATAATTCCTTCGTGATGCGTCGCTTTTTTTGTCTTATAATGTAGGTTCACCTTTCTTTCTTTCGCTTACGCCATAGTCCCGCAGCGATGGCAGGGTCGGTGTGGTTACAACGGATTTGGCAATGTTAGTTTTAGGGATGGCCGGATGGCCTTCCTGCCGCCACACCATACCCCCCCAGGACGAAATCATTGTACCCCAACTGTCTGTGTCTAGTGTAAAGCATGAAATAGTGCGGACGTGTTTCAAATGTCTGTGACGTGTGTAACTGAGGTGGATCGTGGGGACCAAGCCGGTATTCACATAGTGGGATGTGGAAAACTGCCTAAAAACCACATCCAGTCTGGCCAACACACCGGCCTTCGTTGTTAATCCGCCAGGCGGATTCAATCCGGGGCCGGCGCGCCTACCCGAGTCCAGGAAGCAGCGGCGCGTTAGCGCTCTCAGCTACCCTGGTGGGTCAATGTAGGTTCACCTGCACGGTTATAATAAATCGCTAATTGCACAGATCTTGATCCACCAACAACTGTTGTACGTCTGCTTCTATGTTCTGTGAGATAACTTATGGTATGTCTTGGGGGGTACCTCTAATACCACATAATTTCTTCTGTTCCTTGTTCCATTTGCGAAAAGTGCATGAGAAGATTGTCTAGCGGTAATCTACCGTGCGAGCTTTAATTTCCCTGAATTTTCCGTCATGGGCTACCAGATAAAGTAATATGTATCCCAACCCTTTTTGATACCCAAGCCCGTGGATCTTAACAGAATATTTCCCCATGATGCTCAATGTCTCTCTCGAGGCATCCCTTGACGTTACACGGGTAGGTGGGGCGCTTTGCATCACGGAATCTGCCACTATAATTTTTTTTGTATCTACGTAAGGATGTAGCAGTTACTAAACGAATCGGCAACTATCTGACAAACGTATTGTGTGATATTCTCTATTTCTGTTATCACGCCATGCAGATAAGAATGCATAAACTTACCAACTACACCCAAGAATCTGTCCAAAGAGTAATTTGTAAGTCACTCCTCTCGTGGATGAATTACATTTGCTTAAGGTATTCCTAGGGTACTAAGCTGAAATATGCTTCTATTACAACTACTTTTAAGCAACCACTTCATATCACTCCTGACGGTTGCTGCTCGGTATTTTACGACCATACTGTTTACAGCGACTTATCACTGATAGTGTAACCGAAGAGTAATGCCTCTGTTGACTAATAATATGCAGTACGTTACACATATTTAGGTTCAGGGTCAACTATCAGTCTCTCGACGAATCATCGATCTGCGATTCCCATAAATTAGAGGCCAGTGGTTCGTGGGCGTGAAGATGGCCCCTGATAGCGACCCAGGCGTGTTCCACTGGGTTCATCATACCACTGCAGCACGATTCTGACCTTGTGACACTGACAGCTACCCTATTAGGAGATTCTATCGCCATTGTGGAAGATATCACACAGGAAGGTACGAATATGGCTCGCAATAATCTTCGGGCGACTATTCGCTTGGATGACGGTGTATCTGTACACGACTGTCTACCTGTTACGAATGATTTTCGAAGTCAATAAAATTCACCAACAGCCGTATGACTTAAGATATTTTATTTTATTCTGAAAGAAACCAGTTTCGGCATTTCATTTTGCTGTCTTCAGGCCCCATACACTTCTCTCTAAATAAACGAACTCGTCGTATTGCGCCATAAATCACTGGACAGCATTTGCTGTCACGTCATCGTATGAAACGATTGTATAACGATTGGAATTCCCGATATCCAGTGATTTATGGCGCTATATGACAAGTTCATTTACACTCCTGGAAATGGAAAAAAGAACACATTGGCACCGGTGTGTCAGACCCACCATACTTGCTCCGGACACTGCGAGAGGGCTGTACAAGCAATGATCACACGCACGGCACAGCGGACACACCAGGAACCGCAGTGTTGGCCGTCGAATGGCGCTAGCTGCGCAGCATTTGTGCACCGCCGCCGTCAGTGTCAGCCAGTTTGCCGTGGCATACGGAGCTCCATCGCAGTCTTTAACACTGGTAGCATGCCGCGACAGCGTGGACGTGAACCGTATGTGCAGTTGACGGACTTTGAGCGAGGGCGTATAGTGGGCATGCGGGAGGCCGGGTGGACGTACCGCCGAATTGCTCAACACGTGGGGCGTGAGGTCTCCACAGTACATCGATGTTGTCGCCAGTGGTCGGCGGAAGGTGCACGTGCCCGTCGACCTGGGACCGGGCCGCAGCGACGCACGAATGCACGCCAAGACCGTAGGATCCTACGCAGTGCCGTAGGGGACCGAACCGCCACTTCCCAGCAAATTAGGGACACTGTTGCTCCTGGGGTATCGGCGAGGACCATTCGCAACCGTCTCCATGAAGCTGGGCTACGGTCCCGCACACCGTTAGGCCGTCTTCCGCTCACGCCCCAACATCGTGCAGCCCGCCTCCAGTGGTGTCGCAACAGGCGTGAATGGAGGGACGAATGGAGACGTGTCGTCTTCAGCGATGAGAGTCGCTTCTGCCTTGGTGCCAATGATGGTCGTATGCGTGTTTGGCGCTGTGCAGGTGAGCGCCACAATCAGGACTGCATGCGACCGAGGCACACAGGGCCAACACCCGGCATCATGGTGTGGGGAGCGATCTCCTACACTGGCCGTACGCCACTGGTGATCGTCGAGGGGACGCTGAATAGTGCATGGTACATCCAAATCGTCATCGAACCCATCGTTCTACCATTCCTAGACCGGCAAGGGAACTTGCTGTTCCAACAGGACAATGCACGTCCGCATGTATCCCGTGCCACCCAACGTGCTCTAGAAGGTGTAAGTCAACTACCCTGACCAGCAAGATCTCCGGATCTGTCCCCCATTGAGCATGTTTGGGACTGGATGAAGCGTCGTCTCACGCGGTCTGCACGTCCAGCACGAACGCTGGTCCAACTGAGGCGCCAGGTGGAAATGGCATGGCAAGCCGTTCCACAGGACTACATCCAGCATCTCTACGATCGTCTCCATGGGAGAATAGCAGCCTGCATTGCTGCGAAAGGTGGATATACACTGTACTAGTGCCGACATTGTGCATGCTCTGTTGCCTGTGACTATGTGCCTGTGGTTCTGTCAGTGTGATCATGTGATGTATCTGACCCCAGGAATGTGTCAATAAAGTTTCCCCTTCCTGGGACAATGAATTCACGGTGTTCTTATTTCAATTTCCAGGAGTGTATTTGAATAGAAGCGTATGGGGCCTGAAGATGGCAAAATGAAATGCCGAAACTGGTTGCTTTCAGAATAAAATAAAATATCTTAAAGTATACAGCTGTTGGTGAATTTTATTGACATTGAAAATTACTCACCAGCTGATGTCCCCTATTACAACTACTGTGATCCAACCAACCAGGCGACACGTATCCATTAAGCCACGGTAAATTTTCGATGTCTCGTGGCCCCTGACACTGTAACTTACGACGTCGTTGTGTCAACATGGGGACACGTACGGGTGGTATGTTGGGCAGTCCCATGTGAAACAACGTGCGCTATACGCTCTGTTCCGAAACACTTGTGCTTGCACTGTACTCTGTCACTAGATCTACCAAAGATAGTCGCCTATCCTGCTTTACGGAGCGGACAGACCTCCGATTTTCACGTTCTGTGATGAGGTGTGGACATGCCTTGTTATCTGCTCTTGGATTCGCCGACCTTGAACCGTATTCCATAGATGCTCATGAGCAATGGCAATGTCCGCCTCGATAACTGAGTGGTCAGCGCGACAGAAAGCCATGCAAAGGGGCCCGGGTTCGACTCCCGGCTGGGTTGGAGATTTTCTCCGGTCATGGGCTGGTTGCTGTGTTGCCTTCATCATCACGTCATCCCCATCGACACGCAAGTCGCCGAAGTGGCGTCAGCCCCAAAGAATGGCACCAGGCGAGAGGTCTACCCGATAGGTAGCCCTAGCCACACGACATTTCTTTTCACCAATGGCAATTCCTGAAAAATTTCAAGTGTGCTACAATGTGGTGGCTATGTGGTTTTGACTTACAACTAAACTGAATATATTAATTTTACGTATATAAATTGAATTGTTTAATTATATTTAATTTTTATAATTAATAGTTTAACATCACGAGGAATAAAAAAAAGATAGATGCAGAATCGAATCTGAGCTGACACATTGTCAGTCAGTGCACTTGACCAATTGGTAACGGCACTATAACGTCTAACGTCAACTGCTCCTCAGAAATCCTTGCTGCTCTGCGCTTGCACACTCTGTTACACGCACTAAAAACTTACCTTGTTCTGCGACCAGCATCACATCAGAGCATGCGCAGTCGAGAATAGGCAGCTGTATTCTGTCTCTCAGTTGATCATAGCACAGCTAACAATAATTTAGCACCGGACACTGGTTTCTAGTCATCGCGGAGACAGCACTACCAAACATGATTTTGTCCGTTTTAGTTGCATGACAGGGCGCGTTCGAAGAGAAATGGAGTTATTTTAGGGCGCTTTCCGGATCGCAGAGAAATGTAATTTCAGTGCTATTTCCGGATCGCCTTTGAAGAGAAATGGCATAACTTTGGCACAAAGTTTACTCTGTGCTGTAGCAAATTATCACATGATAATAGGTCGCCACTACTCACGAACAATTGACAGGAATGGGGGAAAGAAATACAGTAGAAGAAGAATGGGTAGCTTTGAGGGATGTAATAGTGAAGGCAGCAGAGGATCAAATAGGTAAAAAGATGAGGGCTAGTAGAAACCCTTTGGTGACAGAAGAAATATTGAATTTAATTGATGAAAGGAGAAAATATAAAAATGCAGTAAATGAAGCAGGCAAAAAGGAATACATACGTCTCAAAAATGAGATCGACAGGAAGTGCAAAATGGCTAAGCAGGGATGGCTAGAGGACAAATGTAAGGATATTGAGGCTTATCTCACTAGGGTTAAGATAGATGCTGCCTAGAGACCTTTGGAGAAAGGAGAACGACTTGCATGAATATCAAGACATTTGACGGAAACCCAGTTCTAAGCAAAGAAAGGAAAGCAGAAAGGTGGAAGGAGTATATAGAGGGTCTATAAAAGGGCGATGTACTTGAGGACAATATTATGGAAATGGAAGAGGATGTAGATGAAGATGAAATGGGAGATATGATACTGCGTGAAGAGTTTGACACAGCACTGAAAGACCTGAGTCGAAACAAGTCCCCAAGAGTAGACAGCATTCCATTAGAACTACTGACGGCCTTGGGAGAGCCAGTCCTGACAAAACTCTACCATCTGGTGAGCAAGATGTATGAGACAGGCGAAATACCCTCAGACTTCAAGAAGAATATAATAATTCCAATCCCAAAGGAAGCAGTTGTTGATAGATGTGAAAATTACCGAACTATCAGTTTAATAAGTCACAGATGCAAAATACTAACGCGAATTCTTTACAGACGAATGGAAAAACTATTAGAAGCTGACCTCGGGGAAGATCAGTTTGGATTCCGTAGAAATGTTGGAGTACGTGAGGCAATACTGACCCTAGGACTTATCTTGGAAGCTAGATTAAGGAAAGACAAGCCTACATTTCTAGCATTTGCAAACTTAGAGAAAGCTTTTGACAATGTTGACTGGAATACTCTCTTTCAAATTCTGAAGGTGGCAGGGGTAAAATACAGGGAGCGAAAGGCTATTTACAATTTGTACAGAAACCAGATGGCTGTTATAAGAGTCGAGGGGCATGAAAGGGAAGCAGTGGTTGGGAAGGGAGTGAGGCAGAGTTGTAGCCTCTCCCCAATGTTATTCAATCTGTATATTGAGCAAGCAGTGAAGGAAACAAAAGAAAAATTCGGAGTAGGAGAAGAAATAAAAACTTTGAGGTTCGCTGATGACATTGTAATTCTGTCAGAGACAGCAAAGGACTTGGAAGAGCAGTTGAACGGGATGGATAGTGTCTTGAAAGGAGGATATAAGATGAACATCAACAAAAGCAAAACGAGGATAATGGAGTGTAGTCGAATTAAGTCGGGTGATGCTGAGGGAATTGGTTCAAATGGCTCTGAGCACTATGGGACTTAACATCTATGGTCATCAGTGCCCTAGAACTTAGAACTACTTAAACCTAACTAACCTAAGGACATCACACAACACCCAGCCATCACGAGGCAGAGAAAATCCCTGACCCCGCTGGGAATCGAACCCGGGTTCCCGGGCGTGGGAAGCGAGAACGCTACCGCACGACCACGAGCGCTGAGGCTATTAGATTAGGAAATGAGACACTTAATATAGTAAAGGAGTTTTGCTATTTGGGGAGCAAAATAACTGATGATGGTCGAAGTAGAGAGGATATCAAATGTAGATTGCCAATGGCAAGGAAAGCGTCTCTGAAGAAGAGAAATTTGTTAACATCGAATATAGATTTAAGTGTCAGGAAGACGTTTCTGAAAGTATTTGTATGGAGTTTAGCCATGTATGGAAGTGAAACATGGACGATAAATAGTTTGGACAAGAAGAGAATAGAAGCTTTCGAAATGTGGTGCTACAGAAGAATGCTGAAGATTAGGTGGGTAGATCACATAACTAATGAGGAAGTATTGAATAGGATTGGGGAGAAGAGAAGTTTGTGGTACAACTTGACTAGAAGAAGGGATCGGTTGCTTGGACATGTTCTGAGGCATCAAGGTATCACCAATTTAGTATTGGAGGGCAGCGTGGAGGGTAAAAATCGTAGAGGGATACCAAGAGATGAATACATTAAGCAGATTCAGAAGGATGTAGGTTGCGGTAAGTACTGGGAGATGAAGAAGCTTGCACAGGATAGAGGAGGATGGAGAGCTGCATCAAACCAGTCTCAGGACTGAAGACCACAACAACAACAACAACTCACGATAGTGGCATACGAGTAGCCGACCAACTTCGCCGTTTTCGGAAGGTTAGTTTCCAGGCGCAAGACGTAACAATGTGCCTTTCGCCACATTTGGGTTTGTCAGTGGATTTCACTCTCTGCGGTCCGTATGGTCGCTAGAGTGATTACCTATTCGTCTCCACTCCGTTTACGCAGTTTCCTCAACGCGCCACGTGCGCGTGACGCCGGCAAGCGGTATTCAGTCTCGTGGAGGGCGTTTTGATGTTTTAGTTCATCAATGTATACTGTTAACTACAGCAGCTCCACAACACTTCCTCCGTTAAAAAACGACGTGTAGCGCTATAGCTATTGGATGTCCTGAAATCAGCTTGTGGCTGTGCCTCCTGGGATGTTTTGTGGTTCCTAGTTGGATGAGGAGAGAGTGGTATGATAGGTGGATGGTTCAAATGGGACTGAGCATTATGGGACTTAACTTCTGAGGTTATCATTCCCCTTGAACTTAGAACTAGTTAAACCTAACTAACCTAAGGACATCACACACATCCATACCCAAGGCAGGATTCGAACCTGCGACCGTAGCGGTCGCGCGGTTCCAGACTGCAGCGCCTAGAACCGCTCGGCCACTCCGGCCGGCGCTGACAGGTGGATGGCTGGTTTCCTCTCACAACAACACAAAGTGAACACGTGGTTAAAATACACTTTACTACAGGGCCAATTGAGTACTTACCTTCAGTTATGTCCGTTCTGAATTTCCAAGATTAACAGCAATCAAATAACATGTATTAATTCTTGAATCTTGTCCGTGTCCATACCACAACTGTATACAATGACTAACTTTCCCTAACAACTAGCTAAGGTGCGAGGCGACGACTATCACTGTGGAAGACTAGAGCACATTGCGACGTATTGAGGTGCAATGTGAATTCAGTCTCGATGCGACGTACTGAGGTACTGAGATTGCGATTGAGACAGCTCGATCGGCGGCGGTGGTCTATATGCACGCTGCCCAGGGGGCGTTGTCGGCGCTTAGCCTGGGCGCTTGTCTTGGTCTTTTCTTGTCATAGGTGCACTTAGTTCAGCGCCTGCTATACAATGTTTCCTAGTGCCACCCGGTGGGCTGGCTAAGGCATACGCCAGCATATTAGCCATAAATCTGGTACTATATCTGGTAAGTTCGTAATTTGTTCACTAAACGTTAGTGCAGGACTATCGAAATTCTTCCTAATTCCGAGGAAAAGTACATCAAGATAGGTGTCATTGGCTACTGCATACTGGATCCCACAGACGAACGAAGCGAACTGTTTGACTAGATCTCTGTTTGCGGCATCTACAAGGGCGTACTGAAGAATAATGCCTCAGAATTTTGTTCGTGGGTACTCTTAAAGCTTTTTAAATAAAACAAACGTTATTAACATTCTAAATCTTTATTCTGCATATTTGAGCCCTCTGGCTCTGGAGGACCCTAAAAGGTAGCGCGTGGAATTGTAGCTTGTGGTTTGGCCGTATGTTCCGTAAGTATGACGGTGGGTGAGAAACAGCGTGCTGAGATGGAGTTTAGAGTTCTAAGAATTCGTCCACACATGGAGCTGCCTCTCCTTTTGCATGTCAATAGGACCACACACGAGCGCAGCGACACCTGCGCCAATGCGAAACTTAGGGACCACATTTGAGGACTTCACTTTGATAGTGACGAAGCAGTGCAAGCAGAGGTGCAGAGGTGAAGTTGTGGATCCGTCAACAAAGTCAGACATTCTACAGTGACGGTGTTAACAAACAGGTCTATCGTCGGGAGAAAGGTGTTCGTTGCCAGAGTGACTATGTTCAGAAATACCTTCGTAGACTTGAAGAATGAATACGTTGAATTTTAATAACGTTTGTTTTATTTAAAAAGCTTTAAGAATTTTCACATAAAAAACTGCATGTCCTCGTACGTTGATTTTTATAAAGGACACTTTCTTCGAGGAGGTCGTATTGGGTGAGTATAAAAGATGTTCCATAATTGTAAAACAGATTCGTGATAGGGATGTAGTCCTGTATGTGCAGCTGTGTACACTTTGTTGCTTCGTGAACCAACGATAGACTGCTGGTATGAGGGGAGCAAGTTCTTTCGCATAATGTGTATAGAGTCTTCCTGGTTTCTCACTTGCCACAGATCCTTTTCTGCTGTTGAGCTATTGAAGTTGATTTTGCATTCAGTAATCACTTAGAGGACAAATGTAAGGATGTAGAGGCTTATCTCACTAGGGGTAAGATAGATACTGCCTACAGGAAAATTAAAGAGACCTTTGCAGAAAAGAGAACCACTTGTATCAATATCAAGAGCTCAGATGGAAACCAAGTTCTAAGCAAAGAAGGGAAAGCAGAAAGGTGGAAGGAGTATATAGAGGGTCTATACAAGGGCGATGGACTTGAGGACAATACTATGTAAATGGAAGAGGATGTAGATGAAGATGAAATGGGAGATACGATACTGCCTGAAGAGTTTGACAGAGCACTGAGAGACCTAAGTCGAAATAAGGCCCCGGGAGTAGACAACATTCCATTAGAACTACTGATAGCATTAGGAGAGCCAGCCATGACAAAACTCTACCATCTGGTGAGCAAGATGTATGAGACAATCGGAATACCCTCAGACTTCAAGAAGAATATAACAATTCCAATCCCAAAGAAAGCAGGTGTTGACAGATGTGAAAATTACCGAACAATCAGTTTAATAAGTCACAGCTGCAAAACACTAACACGAATTCTTTACAGACGAATGGAAAAACTGGTAGAAGCCGACCTCGGGGAAGATCAGTTTGGATTCCGTGGAAATACTGGAACACGTGAGGCAATACTGACCTTACGACTTATGTTAGAAGAAAAATTATGGAAATTCAAACCTACGTTTCTAGCATTTGTAGACTTAGAGAAAGCTTTTGACAATGTTGATTGGAATACTCTCCTTCAAATTCTAAAGGTGGCAGGGGCAAATAGAGGGAGCGAAAAGCTATTTACAATTTGTACAGAAACCAGATGGCAGTTATAAGAGTCGAGGGGCATGAAAGGGAAGCAGTGGTCGGGAAGGGTGTGAGACAGGGTTGTAGTCTCTCCCCGATGTTATTCAATCTGTATATTGAGCAAGCAGTAAAGGAAACAAAAGGAAAATTCGGAGTAGGTATTAAAATCCATGGAGAAGAAATAAAATCTTTGAGGTTTGCCGACGGTATTGTAATTCTGTCAGAGACAGCAAAGGACGTGGAAGAGCAGTTGAACGGAATGGACAGTGTCTTGAAAAGAGGATGTAAGATGAACATCAACAAAAGCAACACGAGGATAATGGAATGTAGTCGAATTAAGTCGGGTGATGCTGAGGGAATTAGATTAGGAAATGAGACACTTAAAGTAGTAAAGGAGTTTTGCTACTTGGGGAGCAAAATAACTGATGAAGGTCGAAGTATAGAAGTTATAAAATGTAGACTGACAATGGCAAGGAAAGCATTTCTGAAGAAGAGAAATTTGTTAACACCGAATATAGATTTAAGTGTCAGGAAGTCATTTCTGAAATTATTTGTATGGAGTGTGGCCATGTATGGAAGTGAAACATGGACGATAAATAGCTTGGACAAGAAGAGAATAGAAGCTTTTGAAATGTGGTGCTACAGAAGAATGCTGAATATTAGGTGGGTAGATCACTTAACTAATGAGGAAATATTGAATAGGATTGGGGAGAAGAGAAGTTTGTGGCACAACTTGACTAGAAGAAGGGATCGGTTGGTAGGACATGTTCTGAGGCATCAAGGGATCACAAATTTAGCATTGGAGGGCAGCGTGGAGGGCAAAAATCCTAGAGGGAGAAAAAATGGTTCAAATGGCTCTGTGCACTATGGGACTTAACAGCGGTGGTCATCAGTCCCCTAGAACTTAGAACTACTTAAACCTAACTAATCTAAGGACATCACACACATCCATGCCCGAGGCAGGATTCGAACCTGCGACCGTAGCAGTCGCGCAGCTCCGGACTGAGCGCCTAGAACCGCGAGACCACCGCGGCCGGCCCTAGAGGGAGACAAAGAGATGAATACACTAAGCAGATTCAGAAGGATGTAGGTTGCAGTAAGTACTGGGAGATGAAGAAGCTTACACAGTATAGGGTAGCATGGAGAGCTGCATCAAACAAGTCTCAGGACTGAAGACCACAACAACTACAACAATCACTTATGTTAATGCGCTTGCGTTTGTGCTACGATTGAAAGGAGGAACCGTTTTACGATTTTGCGCAGTGAAATAATTTCAGAGGTTTCGAAAACATTATATTGGCCTTCACACTCTGTCAACATTCGTTTCGAATCAATCCATTTCGAGGCCAATGTAGTCACTGAGCGATCGAACAGATAATTAAGGCACGCCTAATGCCTACACGTAAAATAAAATTTCTCTTAGATCAGTTATCAAAATTTTACTTTCGAATTTGTTACACGCCTTTCACTTTTCTCTACTTACGCTCATTTTGTCTGCCTCAGATTTTATTTGTCAGGAAGGCTTTGACATAGATTTACGTGTGCTAAAACTCTTTTTCCTTTAGCAGCAACGTTGTAACACATTTATTGAAACACAACGGGTCTTTGGCAGCGCTACTTATGCACATGTTCTCGACGTCTTCACCCTAAGAGCTGAACACACGAAATTGGATGCTCAGATATCCTGCTGTCTGTTTTCTATCACTCTTATAGATGGGAATATTTCCAGCTCTTTCTTAAGAATCAGTTTTAGGACCAGCGGTGCAATCTTGATAAGCATCATTGCTGCATCTAAACACTTGTAGTAATTGGAGCAGAACATAGTGACTGATGTAGTTAATTGTTGGCTGATTACGGATTGTTAATGAACGCGTCGTACTGGAAATGCTCTGATATTTGTAGCAGTACTTCTTGTGCTGCTGTGGGATGACATTTTCTGTAAAACATTTCCGGTGCTAACGTCCTCAAACGTAAAGACGCGTTGAATGAATTGATGTGATTCGTCCAGAGTCCAGGGAATGAAAGACAGAATGTTGTTAATGGCAGCGCAAGTGTTCGTCGAGGCGTAGTATGAATTTCTACGCCTGGGCGGGAAACCTCATTTCAGTCGTATTTGTGTTGGAAATGTGTGTGCAACATCATCTCACACAAACTATGCACTCGCTGCCACCAGCTCTAGCTGCGTAAAGCGACCATGCTGGACGGCAAGCTAGCCTATTAAAAGCTTCTACTGAAACGAAAGACCTTAGTTGTAGCACTTGGAGTTGAAAAGATTCTGACTGGCAGCACAGTAAAGCGAACAAAGAATAAAATTAATCATGGTTTTCTTCAACTTTTAGTCATTTTCATATGATCTTGAGTAATCGGACTATGAACGATTAGACATGGCTTCCAAATGCACAAATATTGGTTCTGAATGAGCGATGCTCAAATCTTGCTTTATTCGTTTGCTGTGCAGTTTCCTGAATATCACACACTCTTAAAATGACAAAATAAAAAAAAAATGATGCACCACGTAGGAATTTGCAGAATGGAACGGAAATCGGTGGATGTGATGTACGCGTACAGACAATCAAATGATTACAATTTCAGAAAAACTGGGTGATTTATTCAAGAGAAAGAGTACCATAAATTCAGAAAGTCAATAACGCGTTGGTCTACAGCTGGGCGTTATGCAAAGAGCTATTCGGCTTGGCATTTGTAGAGTTGTTGGACGTCTTACTCAGGGATATCGTGCCAAATTCTGTCCAATTGGCGCTTTAGATCGCCGAACGTTCTCGATTGGGGAGAGATCTGACGACTTTGCTTGGTCAAGACAGGATTGGGAAAGCACGAAGACAAGCGGTAGAAACTCTCGCCGAGTGCGGGCGGGCGTTATCTTGCTGACGTGTAGACCATGGATGACTTGCCATGAAGGACAACGAAATGGTGCGCAGCATGTCGTGGACGTACCGCTGTGCTGTATGGGTGCAGCGGATGACAACGAAAGGGGTTCTACTGTGAAATCAAATGCCAACCCAGACTGTCACTGTTGCTTATTGGGCCGTATGGTGAGAGGCAGATTGGTGTCCCAGCGATGACTGGTTCATCTCTAGACAGGTCTTCGCTGGTCATCGAGGCTCAGTTCGAAATGGGACTCTTCACTGGAGACCTACTCCAGTCAGTGAGATTCCAGGCCGAATATGCTCGACACCCCTTCAAACGAGCTCGATATTCTGCAGAGGTAAATGGCAATCAGTGAAAGGGGCGCCGTGAGTTCAGCCGGCTTTTCTGTGAGCCACCCGCTAATGGTCCTTGTGGTCTCTGAAGGATAAATTGCACGTCAGATCGACGATAAAGATGAACCCGACCCTCTCAGTGCCCCCTTGACGATTGCTCGGTCCTCCCGTTCTGTCTTCTCTCTTGGTCGACCGCTTGATCTTTGTCGCTGTGTTTGGCGTTCACCCGTTCTGGCCAGCATCGTCAAGTAGTGGCATCGCAGTTATTCAAAAGTCGATCGATTTACCGATTACTCCAATTGGCTTATTCGAGCACGACTACACGTCCTATCTCAAATGCGTACATCTGCTTATATTGCTCACGCACCTTCCTACGAGGCATAGTTACTGTACTACTGAGTGTTCAAATGGTTCAAATGGCTCTGAGCACTATGGGACTCAACTGCTGTGGTCATAAGTCCCCTAGAACTTAGAACTACTTAAACCTAACTAACCTAAGGACATCACACACATCCATGCCCGAGGCAGGATTCGAACCTGCGACCGTAGCGGTCGTGCGGTTCCAGACTGTAGCGCCTTTAACCGCTCGGCCACTTCGGCCGGCACTACTGAGTGTACGGAATGAAATTCGCAAAGGCTGTACGCTCTGGTATCGTCACGTTCCTTGTTTACTACCCTTGCCAACTGCGCGGTGAAAGTACGCTGCAGCTTCACACATGCTCACACTCGCCGCCAAAGTTTACAAAAATTGTTCAAATGGCTCTGAGCACTATGGGACTTAACTTCCGAGGTCATCAGTCCCCTAGAACTTCGAACTACTCAAACCTAATTACCCTAAGGACATCACACACATCCATGCCCGAGGCAGGATTCGAACCTGCGACCGTAGCGGTTGCGTGGTTCCAGACTGTAGCGCCTAGAATCCCTCGGCCATCCCGGCCGGCCCTAAGTTCACAGTTTTGCATTTTACGTCGACACCTATATGAATATCAATCTGTAACCAATTTGCGTAACTCCTTCGTAGAGGGTCATTTTCCCATCTTAGACCATATTTGTACTACGAGTTTTTCCATGCGTCAGAAAATGTCGTAACATATTTATTAATATGAATAGTTTAACGACCTGGAGGAAGATCAGTTTACGTTACGGAGAAATGCAAGAATGAAGACTGCAATGCCAAGACTAATTACGTAAGAAGCTGAACAAAAATCAACCCACATTTTTAGCATTTGAAAATTTTGAAACAATAAGATTTGGCAATATTAACTGAAATGCAAGCTTTGTATTCAGGAAGTCTCAGGGATAAAAATCCTGGAGTAGAAATTTATCTACAACTTTTACAGAAAGTACGTTCCAGTTACAATAGTCGAAGGACATCAACTGGAGGCAGTAGCTGAGACACAGTTGCAACCGATCCATTCTGTTACCTAGTCTGTATATATCGAAAGTAGTGAAGCAAACCATTTTGAAGGATTTAAAGATAAGGAAGACGATATAATTACTTTAAGGTTGGCCGACAACCCTGCTTTTTCCCCACAGACGGAAAAGGACTTCGAAGATATAATGCTGCCTACTTCATACCGGTGCGGACATCTTACATGTTTCAAAACACCAAATAAAACGTCACGAAGCAAGGTCGCATACCATTGACAATAGTAACAGAATAATGAAATCATGAAAACGTATGTTTTAGAATTAATGAGTTGAAATACAATATACCTGATCGGTATGACTTTGAGGTTAATTAAATAGCTGTTCTCTTTATGAAACTAAATCAGACACACAAGTCGTTGCTGGAGAGTGAGATAGCTTGGTGACACAGTACCGTGTTGTGTGTTTGGTTTCAATGCAAATGATGATTTGCATGATAACAGTAATAATGATCGGACTAAGATAAAATTGTATACTCGAATGATGTACGTCGTAACTTGAAAAGGATGACACGCTTATGGATCGTCATTGTTGTGGCACCAAACCGACCGCTTCCAATCAATTAAACAGACGAAAAAATACACAAATGAAACCATCGTTCAGAGGAGTACTTTCAAGTGGCACATAATTAAGTTAGCCGCGCGGGATTAGCCGAGCGGTCTACAGGCGCTGCAGTCATGGACTGTGTGGCTGGTCCCGGCGGAGGTTCGAGTCCTCCCTCGGGCATGGGTGTGTGTGTTTGTCCTTAGGATAATTTAGATTAAGTAGTGTGTAAGCTTAGGGACTGATGACCTTAGCAGTTGAGTCCCATAAGATTTCACACACATTTGAACATTTGAACATAATTAAGTTACACGCTGAAGTGTCAATGAAACTGGTATAGGCATGCGTTTTCAAACACAGAGATATGTTAATAGACCGAATACGGCGCTGCGGTCGGTAACGCCTACATAAGCCAAAAAGTGTCTGCCACAGTTGTTGGATTGGTTACTGCTGCTACAATGGCAGGTTATCAAGATTTAACTGAGTTTGAATGTGGTGTTATAGTTAGCGCACGAGAGATGGGACACAGCATCTGCGAGGTAACGACGAAGTAAGGATTTTCTCGTACGACCGTATCACGAGTGTACCGTGAATATCAGGAATCCGGTAAAGCATCAAAACTCCGACATCTCTGCGGCCAGAAAAAGATAGTGCAAGAACAGGACCAAGGACGACTGAAGATAATCGCTAAACCAGGCAGAAGTTAAGCCCTTCCGCAAATTGCTGCAGATTTCAGTGCTGCGCCATCAACAACAAGAGTCGGCGTGCGAACCATTCAACGAGACATCATCGATATGAGCTTACGCAGCCGAAGTCCCACTCGTGTACCCTTGATGACTGCATGACACAAAGCTTTACACCTCGCCTAGGCCGTCAACATGTAAGTGTACTGCCATATCGCTGGCTTTAGTTATCTTTGCGGGCAGCCGCGTGGGGAGAGTCGAGCGCGGGACACGGTACTGTTATGTTGTGTAGTGTGTAGCTCTGCATGTGAGAGGCTTTGTTAGTATTCAGGTTGAAGTGTTGCAACAAGTGCTGTTACAGTAAAGTGATGAAATAAGGAAGTGATTCAGAGGAAAGTGCGTCAAGAAGTAATTAAAAAATGAGCAGTGCTGTCGATAACGCATTTATGTATCCTCTCGTTGCGTGTCGCACAGCATCGATCATCCGCGCCGTGTTCGGTCTCCCAGAATGAACCAATGTGAATCAGTAAAAATTAGTTTACCATAAAAGAGTGCAGTCAAGTGCCAGTGTCTTGTAGCGAGCGTGAGAACGTACGTTCAATCGTCGCGTTCCGCATTATCAACAATCAGCCGCGCCGCGACGGTTACGCGTGCGCTCGTACAACTGAGAAATGTGAACTGTAAATTTAACTTTGTGAACAGTGTTGAAATATCATTATTAGTGTCAAGGAGGACTGGTACCAAATATCTGTGTATGCGTGACGAGCGTAAGAACTTTAGTGCGACCATTCGGCTTCCGCATCATCAACAATCACCCGAGTTGTGTCGGTTACGCGTACGCTCGTCTGAATGATATTGTGGACTGTTAATCATCCATTAATTGGGATAAAACTTCTGAATTAGAATGTAAACAGTGCAACCTGTGTTTTTCTTTTACCGTCTCGGAATATACACTCCTGGAAATGGAAAAAAGAACACATTGACACCGGTGTGTCAGACCCACCATACTTGCTCCGGACACTGCGAGAGGGCTGTACAAGCAATGATCACACGCACGGCACAGCGGACACACCAGGAACCGCGGTGTTGGCCGTCGAATGGCGCTAGCCGCGCAGCATTTGTGCACCGCCGCCGTCAGTGTCAGCCAGTTTGCCGTGGCGTATGGAGCTCCATCGCAGTCTTTAACACTGGTAGCATGCCGCGACAGCGTGGACGTGAACCGTATGTGCAGTTGACGGACTTTGAGCGAGGGCGTACAGTGGGCATGCGGGAGGCCGGGTGGACGTACCGCCGAATTGCTCAACACGTGGGGCGTGAGGTCTCCACAGTACATCGATGTTGTCGCCAGTGGTCGGCGGAAGGTGCACGTGCCCGTCGACCTGGGACCGGACCGCAGCGACACATGGATGCACGCCAAGACCGTAGGATCCTACGCAGTGCCGTAGGGGACCGCACCGCCACTTCCTAGCAAATTAGGGACACTGTTGCTCCTGGGTATCGGCGAGAACCATTCGCAACCGTCTCCATGAAGCTGGGCTACGGTCCCGCACACCGTTAGGCCGTCTTCCGCTCACGCCCCAACATCGTGCAGCCCGCCTCCAGTGGTGTTGCGACAGGCGTGAATGGAGGGACGAATGGAGACGTGTCGTCTTCAGCGATGAGAGTCGCTTCTGCCTTGGTGCCAATGATGGTCGTATGCGTGTTTGGCGCCGTGCAGGTGAGCGCCACAATCAGGACTGCATACGACCGAGGCACACAGGGCCAACACCCGGCATCATGGTGTGGGGAGCGATCTCCTACACTGGCCGTACACCACTAGTGATCGTCGAGGGGACACTGAATAGTGCACTATACATCCAAACCGTCATCGAACCCATCGTTCTACCATTCCTAGACCGGCAAGGGAACTTGCTGTTCCAACAGGACAATGCACGTCCGCATGTATCCCGTGCCACCCAACGTGCTCTAGAAGGTGTAAGTCAACTACCCTGGCCAGCAAGATCTCCGGATCTGTCCCCCATTGAGCATGTTTGGGACTGGATGAAGCGTCGTCTCACGCGGTCTGCACGTCCAGCACGAACGCTGGTCCAACTGAGGCGCCAGGTGGAAATGGCATGGCAAGCCGTTCCACAGGACTACATCCAGCATCTCTACGATCGTCTCCATGGGAGAATAGCAGCCTGCATTGCTGCGGAAGGTGGATATACACTGTACTAGTGCCGACATTGTGCATGCTCTGTTGCCTGTGTCTATGTGCCTGTGGTTCTGTCAGTGTGATCATGTGATGTATCTGACCCCAGGAATGTGTCAATAAAGTTTCCCCTTCCTGGGACAATGAATTCATGGTGTTCTTATTTCAATTTCCAGGAGTGTAGTTGCCCATACCAAACGTAAGCCAGTGTTGTTTTAACGTTGAGTGGTTCCCCTAGACCCGCTTGCATATTTAGATAGATAATTTCAGGCAAGCCAGCAGCAGTGTGTAGCAGAACAGTACGACCGCCGCGGGATTATCAGGTACGTGGTGTGGACAGGGCGCACGGTCAAGAAAAGCAGAAACGACAACCAGTTTAAGGTACCACCCCACCCAATTGTACCCCCCGGCGTGTTACAAACACTGTCATTGGACTGTTGATGACTGGAGAAATGTTGCCTGGTCGGACGAGTCTCATTTCAAATTGCATCGAATTGACGGATGTGGACGCGTTAGGAGATAAACTCATGAATCCGTGGACCCTGCATGTCAGCAGGGGCTGTTCAAGTTCGTGGAGGCTCTGTAATGGTGTGGGCTTGTGTAGTTGGTATGATATGGGACTCCTGATATGTCTAGATATGGCTCAGACAGGTGACACGTACGTAAATATGGTGTCTGATCACCTGCATCCATTCATGTCCATTGTACATTCCGACGGACTTGACGAATTCCAGCAGTATAATGCGACACCCCACACGTCCGGAGTTGTTACAGAGCGGCTATTCTGAGTTTAAACAGTTCCGCTGGCTACCAGACTCCCCAGATATGAACAATATTAAGAATATCTTGGATTCCATGCAATGTGCTTTCAGAAGAAATCTCCACCCCCTCGCACTCCTACGAATTTATGGACAGACCTGCTTCAGACATCAGTCGAGTCCGTGCCACGTCGTGTTGCGGCACTTCTGAGTGCTCCGGGGGCCGTATATGATATTAGACAGGTGTACCAGTTTCTTTGGCTCTTCAGTGTATAATTACTTATTTCAAAACGATTCTGAGGAGTGCAATAATTACATGTCCTGATAGTCCAATCGCTCCAGGCAGGAAGATAAAGGTGACTGTAGAGAAAGACTTTTCCCTGGTCTGCAACAAGCTGTGTAGTGGGAGCAACTGCCACCTTTTCCATTCTCTCTAGCAAACAGAGGGTTCCATAACAAAATACATTTTACTTCTGTGACAGCGGATTCAAACTATAAGCAAAGTTATGAATCATTTGGTATACCACAAAGGTAAATCCGATTAATACTCAAGAAGTCGAGGAAATTAATAGTTAAATAAACCTATCAAACTAATTTTCCCCGGCAGTCAGACACTAATACAGGTTTGCCTAGCTAGAGGATTGTTTTCTCGTGTGGGTTGAGTAATTTTCTGAGCCTTTATTTAAATATTCTCAGAAATTTGCAATACGTCGAACAGCCACAAAGGCTGCTCGGGCCGTTATTTTGAGTTCCAGACCACAGAATCTTCGTGGTGGAGGGACACCAGTCTGTCTCTCCTCTTTGGACGAGTTGCCACCACTCCAGGGATCCCAACTTCGGAACCGTGAGACCAGGCATTGTGGGCCGGAACAAACCTTAACCGTCACTAAGCTTAGGATGACTACGCGCTCCTCTTTCTGCCGGTGGACGCTTACTCTGATGTGATACTCTCGGTAACACATCTGACGGGAGAGGCCGTCTAGTTTCAGTTGCTTGCAGTGGTTAATAGGAGCAGGTCCTTGGAGTTTAGAAGTACAGAAACAGCCGCCATTTGTATGTCTTCCTGGGTGCCTACTGTTCCTAGTAGTAGCCATGGACCTTACAGCTACGATTCCAACTGTTCTAATTAACATTCGTGATTATTTCTGTCGTGAACCATCACAAATGCACTGGTTTGCGCGTCGATCGGTAGGCTCTAAACATGCTTGCTCGATAGTACTCTCTGCTGCCTCATATGAGCTTCAGTTTATTCTTTGGCGTGGGAAATCACTATATTTTCTCTCTCAGTGTGCACGCTCTCTCTCTCCCTGATCAAGGGCTGGACGAATTAACAGAACGCTCGTTCATATTCCAGATTGTTCCCTTTGGCTTGTCCCGTAGCAAGACGTTCTCTGTAAGAGGTTTGTGCTATTCCTGTGTGTGTAGTATACGACATTTTAATTGTAACATGCTACCTCGCATTTCCATGTTTGTCTTTACGGAAATAAACGCAAGGTTTTTAGAGATCTGTCCCACTTCTGGTCCGTAGATATCATCTTTTGCCTTCAACGTTCTTTTAATTAAGAACCAGAAACCCCTGCTAGAAGACGTGAGTTACGATGTTGTCCACGGTCAAATGGTTCAAATGGCTCTGAGCACTATGGGACTTAACTTCTAAGATCATCAGTCCCCTAGAACTTAGAACTACTTAAACCTAACCAACCTAAGGACATCACACACATCCATACCCGAGGCAGGATTCGAACCTGCGAGCGTAGCAGTCGCGCGGTTCCAGACTGTAGCGCCTAGAACCGCTCGGCCACTCCGGCCGGCTCGACGGTCAAGACAGTAGAAGATTTGCAGGTCAATTGGGAACTGGAAGTCAGGTAGCCATTTTAATTTCCAGAACGCCTACCGCCACTTTCGTTCTCATGAAAGAGAACATACGAAAGTCGCAACATCTGCAGGACGCCGACTCGCACCTCACACATTTGAAAAGAAATTACAATGAAAAATTGAAATTCTTAGCATACAAATCAACTTTATTTGTGCGTAATAGTTATGTTGCCGACATATCGGAATACAAAAGTTTGTTTTAAAAGCTAGAAGAAGGGAACGGAGTATGTCTTAAAAACAATTTGATATTGTTTTGGTCTTCAGTCTTAAGTCTGGTATGACGCAGCTACAACGTTGCTCTTTGCTGTGCAGGCCTCTTCGTCTCTGCATGAGTACTGCAACCTACAGCCTTTTGAACCTGAGTACTGTATCCAAGCGTTGGTCACCCTCTAAATTTTTACATAACATACGGCCATTACCACATTAACGATTCCCTGAAGCCTCGAGATGTGTCTTATGAACCGATCTCTTCTGTTAGTTAAGTTGACCTAGAAATTTCTTTTCTCCCCAGTTCGATTCATTACAACCTCATTAGTTGTCGTATTGACCCATCAAATTTTCGGTGTTCTTATGTAGCAGCACATTTCACAATTTTCTACTGTCTTTTTGTCTAAACTGTTTATCGTCCAGATTTGATTTCCGTACAAGGCTACACACAATAGAAATAATTTCAGAAAAGACTTCCTAATACGTAGATTTATATTCGATGTTAACAAGTTTGTCTGTTTCAGGAACAGTTTTCTTTCTACAAGTACATCTATGTTCTGCAAGCCACCGTGGAGGTCATGGCAGACGGTAGTCTGCTAATCTGCACTTTGTACTTCGGTCATCGTCAGTTATTTTGCTGAAACTCATCCACTAGTTTGAGTGTCTCATCTCCTAATGTAATTAAATCAGCACCATCTGACTTAATTTGATTAAATTAAATTTCCCTCGGTTTCCTTTTATTGATATTACAAACTCCTTTCAAGATGCCATCCATTCCGTTTAACTGCTGTTACAGGTCCTCCATCGTCTCTGGCAGAATTACAATGTCGTCGGGAACTCGATGAAAATCAGTGACTCATCGTAGTGGACGGTAGTAGAATTAACCAAGAGACGCTGGGAGTCTTGGATTAGATGAGACTCCAAATGTAGTAGACTATTTTTTTCTTTTTGGGGTGCAAAGTAAATGTTTACGGTAGAAATAAAGAAGAATTAAACTGCAGACTGTAGGAAGAAACGTCTTTCTTATGTAAACGTGAAATATGTCGGTATCGAATCAAAATTTACGTCTTAGAAAGCTACTTTCTGAAGGAGTGTAGTCTTATATAGGGATTTCAAAGAAACTGGAAGGGAAGACAATCTTTCGAAATGTTTTGTCTGTCTTAGACGCTTTTTAATCCGAGCACATCGTTCTTGGTCTCCCTTTCGTACTGTTCTGTCTTGATTCTTCTGTGTATTAGAAACAAAATACTGCCTCTTCCTTTACCGAGGGAATTGTAATATCCAGTCAATTTATCAGCCCTTGTTTTACGATACTTTTTTTAAAATTCATACTGTTTATTGTGGTCCTCACTACAGCTATACAGCTTTTTCGCAGTATTAGATTTATGATCTTTCAGCTAACCTGTAATATTTCTTGTGTGATTTATAACAGTTTTGCTTTACTACTCATACATCCAAATATTTGTAACCGCGTATCGCAGTTGCCAGCAAGTGTGTTTTTCGATACTAGCTACGACTTATTTATGGTAAATACCTTTTTAGTTCGAACTGTGTGCCTATGTTCCATAAAAGCTGTAGAGCTGTTTTTACGAAACTCGATTCAGTTTCCTTCCGACAAGTAGTTAAAGTTCTTCTTGTCAAAGATTTTCTGATTTACTACAGAAAACTACACGTATCTGAAACCATGTGCCGCAGCCTCCTCTTGCGTTATATTGCTAATCGTATTTTCCAATACTAGACGACATTGATTTATTATCAATAATTTTTTAGTTCGTAGTGTAGATTGGGAAGGAACGGCTCGCCTAACGTTTGCAGCAAAGTTTGGAAGTCTCTATGATGAAAATTTTTTTGAATAATTAGGAAGCGTTTATTCAAACATTTCTATAATTAAAATTGCAAATGAAGGTAACATAAATTAATATGTGTCAGTAAACTAAATAAGTGTCTAAGTCCGGTTTTCCTTTCTTTCTTTTCTTTCTTTGATGAAGATATTACAATTACAAGTATGCTGGGTTTCATCGTTCTCAGTATCTATCTCAGTAAATGAATTATGAGCCCAATGCTTGCAGCTGCTTCCTAAAACGTGAGTCATAATGACGAGCCAGACGTTCTAGGACGCAGTTTCTCCACCCATTTTCGTTTCGTTATGGAATGGGTGCGAGCATCGGTTTCATTCTGCCGGTTGATACACTAATCTGTGCAGTTCATACCAAATCGTCAGTTTTGCAGATCCTTAAGATATGTGACAAGTTCTTATTGAGAACGCAGCAACATTTTCCGCTGGTTTTGTCAGTTGTTGAACGAAGATTGTCCTTGGTCAGTTTTACATATCGTTTTAAAGTAGTCAGAGGCACGACAAATTGTTTCGATGCTTTTTAGTGAGTCATTGTTTTATTAATTACCAATTCAATTTCTTGTTCAATGTTTTTGGTGGACCAACATTTTTTCTCTTCGTTTTCCGTACATAATGACATACCATCTGCAAACGAGAAAGGCAAGCGATGCAGTAGTATTCATGAAATGAAGAATAAAAGGCGATTGGGGAGGAACAGACTGTACCAGTAGACCATTCAGTCTAAAATGCATATTCATTGACAAAATATTCAGTAACCACCGTAAACAATTTTTTTCCAATTGCATAGTATACAACGATAGCTAAGAACATGCTGATTTAGATGGACAAAACGTTGATTGTAAAGAAATAAATATGACGGACGCACCGCAATTGGAAATGTTTCGGAAAGTTATAATAGAACAGCCGATTCTCTCACTTTTATTGGCAGACTACACAACTCGCGCGCGACAGCAGTTGCAACCTTACTGCACCAGACAGACATTGTTTTATTAAATACTAGTCAGTGTGAGCGCATCCTAGCTCCTGCAGACTAAATTAGACGATCGTTCTCTCCCAGTAGCCATTTCGGCCCCGGTCTCCCCTACTTCGCTGTGCCGATTGCAGCAACAAAAATTGGTTTTACGATACTTTATTCGTTTTCTCTTCAAGAAATGTTTCTCATACTCACATGTGGACGATCGTAATAGATGCAGTGTGAACAGTGTTATTACTGATTTGGTAAAAACTCAGAATCAAAACTGGTACGAGTTTATCTTTCAAAATAATGTGTACGATGTGACGTTATGGTTGCCAGTAGTTATCTAACGAGAAAAAAGGTTTACATAAAGATATTATCTCAAGATCAGGGGCACGAAGTTGAACTTTAGGCAACTGGATGAGATCACTACCCACTCCCCTCCCTCACACAGAACCGTCATGCAGCAATTGGGAGAGGTCATCACACTCTGCTCCCCTCGAGGAATCAACGTACTGCCCAAACGCCCCTCCTTGCATAATGGAATGGGCGACGACAGCCTTGTTCTGTGCGCCATACGAAGAGGATCAGATTTTTTCGGGGTCATGGTGTTGGTGTGTCGTATAAATAATAATAATAACAAATTAATTTTATTTTTATTCTAACTGTGCAAATTTTACCATACATCTATCTACATCACTTCACCTCGCTGTTGCGTCACGTCAGTGTCATGTCAGGTGAAAAGCGTGCCACATCAGTGTCATGTCATATTGATGTCATAATCGTGTCATCCAATCGAAAAATATTTTTGGCTCAAAAGTATCCGAACTATCTGAATTATTTATCAAGCATGCACAGTTGCTCATAATTCTAATTATGTGCTCTGTAGTGAGTAGATTAAGGTGTCGCTATTTGTTATAACTAACAAATTAATTTTATTATTATTACAATAACGCAAATTTCATCATTCGATGCGTCAGCAGAGAGTAGCCACCACCCCAGGCACAGTAAGAAGACATGTAAGTAAACTCACAATAAATTGCTATTTCGGATTAATTTGTTCCAATTTTTCCAGATTTTTCCAAAGTATCTTCTCTGTCCTAAATATGATATGAACAAATTACAACAGCGCAGTATTTAACAACAAATATGCTCTTGCAAAGACGTTGGATGTTGAAGAAATACCACAGCATAATATATAATGAAGAGCCAAAGAAACTGTTGCACCTGCCTAATATCGTAAAGGGGCCCCAGAGCACGCAGACGTGGCATGGACTCGACTAATGTCTGAAGTAGTGCTGGAGGCAATTGACACCATGAATCCTGCAGGGCTGTCCATAAATCAGTAAGAGTACGAGGGGATGGAGATGTCTTCTAATAACACGTTCCAATACACCCCAGATATGCTCAATAATGTTTGTGTCTGTGAAGTTTGGTGGCCAGTGGAAGTGTTTAAGCTCCGAAGAGTGTTACTGGAGCCACTCTGTTGCAATTCCGGATGTGTGCGGTGTCGCCTTGTCCTGCTGGAATTGCCAAAGTACGGCGGAATCCACAATGGATATGAATGGATGCAGTTGATCAGACAGGATGCTTACGTTCGTGTCCCTTGCCAGACTATCAGGGGACTCATATCACTCCAGGTGCACACGCGCCACACCATTACAAAGCCTCCACCAGAATGAGATTTTCACTCTGCAGCGGAGTGTGCGCTGATATGAAACTTCCTGGAAGATTAAACCTGTGTTCCCGACCGAGACTCGAACTCGGGACCTTTGCCTTTCGCGGGCAAGTGCTCTACCATCTGAGCTACCGAAGCACGACTCACGCCCGGTCCTCACAGCGGTACTTCTGCCAGTATCTCGTCTCCTACCTTCCAAACTTTACAGAAGTTCTCCTGCGATACTTGCAGAACTAGCACTCCTGAAAGAAAGGATACAGCGGAGACATGGCTTAGCCACAGCCTGGGGGATGTTTCCAGAATGAGATTTTCACTCTGCAGCGGAGAGTGCGCAGGAGAACTTCTGTAAAGTTTGGAAGGTAGGGGACGAGATACTGGCAGCAGTAACGCTGTTAGGACCGGGCGTGAGTCGTGCTTCGGTAGCTCAGATGGTAGAGCACTTGCCATGGAATTCCGCGGCTCTTGCGGTGTTTACATCGTCGCTGCGAGCGGCCGGCGCTGTGTGGTGAGTGCGTGGTTTCTGCGTTAGTCATAGTACACTAGCACATTTCTAGAATCACATAATGGAACAGACAACACTATGCGATACTTTGAAGTTGATTTTCGATCCGAACTACGCCCGACCGAATTCTTACGAAGTTGAGCCATTTATAGAAGAAACTTTTCAGATCAAAGTGGATGAATTGATTGGATTTCACCTGTCGATTGTCAGTCCGACTGTGTTCCTTAAGTTATCCAGTTCTGACAAGTGCGACCAAATTGTAGAAGCATGTGGTGGGGTGGCAAAATTCAAACATTCAGACGGACACATAGGGCAGGTCACTGTGTCGCGTGCCGAAATGGGAATAAGAACGGTTCGAATCTTTGAGCTCCCCTTTGAAATAACGCCCGAGGAGGTCAACAACAAACTGAGAGACTATGGCGCCATTATCAGCAATGTCGCCGAAAAATGGTCTAGCTTGCACAAGTATCCAGTGTTAAATGGAGTCAGGCAAGTTAAGATTGACATGCTGAAACATATCCCATCGTATCTCTGGATTGGTGGATATCTTGCGATCATCATTTACGATGGCCAGCCGAGAACCTGCTCGGGTTGTGGTTCGACCCAACACGTCCGTGCGCAGTGTGTTCAACGGCGTGTGACGCAACTGCCGACTGGGGAGCGAGACCCACCTAGTCAGATAGCCACGCTACCCGTGACGTACGCCGCCGCAATTCGCAGTGACGTCGCCCCAGACATGTGTTTCGACAGGGCGGTAGTTGCTTATGCCGACGTTCCCGATGGTAACGTAGCCATGGATACAAGTAGCACAGCAGCTACAGGTCCAGCACACTAACAAGACGAGGAAACTGACAGGCGTGCAGAACAAGACCAGGCTAAGACGGCAGAAGAAGGCATGTGCAAATCACTCGAAGAAGTTGGGCAACACAAAGAGGACACGGTTGCCACCTAGGAAGATATTGACCAGCAGCCTACAACTGTTTCACCAAAGAAACGGAAGAAACGTCGATTAGCCCGTCAGGGAGCAGCAGAAATCGCGCCAATCCTGCGTGAAAAGGAGAAAGAGATAGGCAAGAACTGGCGGAAGCGACACAGGCAACTCCTCTGGAAGATCGAACAACAAAAAAGAAGACCCGAAATGAGGACACTGAACCCAACCGTGGAATCCACATTCCAGACGGTACAGCTAGTCCGAAGGACCCTCCACCTGTACCAACAACGGACACGCGGGAAGTTACGTGCACGCGAGACTGGGCGGATGACATGGAGGAGCAAAGCCATGATGCAGAGATGGCTGAAATACCACAACATTCAGGACGGACGGCACCCGACCATCGACAAGATGTGTCTACCCGGCATCAGACGCCCGTGCTGCAGATGATGCCGACTTCTTCTAAGTGGAGCAAACATCCACTTCACCTGGCAAACAGTATCCCACCTGACACGGTATAGTCGACATGACGTCCTTGCAGGCGTACAGAATTGCGTCCTTGAATATAAACAAAATTAGCAGCACCCTCAATCTGAGAAATCTCCAAGATTTTCTGTATGCCACTGATATTGACATCTTAATGCTGCAAGAAGTAACGGCTATCCGTCTGAACGACATCACAGGCTACAACGCCGTCATCAATCCTGGCAATGACAATAGCCTCGGCACAGCGATTATGACTAAAGAGGGGATCCTACTTACAGACGTGGCGAAACTGCCGAACAGTAGAGGTCTCGCAGTCACGATAAACAACACCAGGTTTATCAACATATATGCCCCGTCAGGAACAGGATACAAGCGTCGCAGGGCCGCATTTTTCAAGGAGGACATCGCCCCCGTTTCGCGGTGCGATTTGAACGAATAATACTTGCGGGTGACTTACATTGCGTGCTGAGTCCCAAAGATCAGACGCCAAATTTTAACAAATCTCTGGAGTTGGAGAACATCGTCAGAGACTTCCATCTGTTTGATACTTGGGAACTAAAACACGGTGATCGGCTAGGTTTCACCTATATCACCAGCCATTCTGCCAGTCGTATCGACAGGATTTACGCAACATCCAATTTAAGGAGACACGTTTTACAGTCCGAGCTATGGCCCACTATCTTCTCTGATCATATCGCGTACATATGTTCGGTAAATTTAGAGAAACAAGTAACTTACAGGGCGAGAGGTCAGTGGAAGCTAAACGTTGCTCATCTTTCGGATCCTGGATGTCACGCCGCCTTCCACACCACTTGGGCAGAATGTGAAAGGAAGTTCCACTTGTACGGTACGGCGCTGCATTGGTGGCTAAACTGCGCGAAGCCCGCAATGATAAAGACAATGAAAACCTACTCCCGTGAAAAAGTCGCCTGGCGGAAGCGGACATTAGACTTTTACTTCAGCTGTCTGAGAGACTTGTGCGTTCGGGATGCTACAGTCATAACAAATTATGGGCAAATCAACAGAATAAAAGCAAAATTGCTCACCTTGCAGAGACACCATCTCGAAGGCTGTAAAATGCGAACTCGTTTGCAGAACGGTACACGAGAAGAAACAACATCGATGTACCACATCCTCCAAGAGCACAAAAGACAAAAACGGAAAATTCTGACGGAACTCAAAACTTCAGACGGGAGACTCTTGACAGATCAAGCTGCAATACGAGACGAAATCCATCGACACTTTAGTGAATTGCTGGCCAATACACAGACAGATGAAACAGCGCAGCAAGCTCTCACTGCTAGGACGACAGAACGACTCACTCCAGAAGAAGCTGATGTGCTCGCAGCGAGAATAACGGACGAAGACGTCGAAGATGCCATCTCGAGGAGCCCAAATAACAAATCACCTGGACCAGATGGGCTACCCGCTGAATTTTATCAAACTTATCGCGAACAGATAATTGCTAAATTGACACTCGTCTGCAGTGAAATACTAAATGCCGACACTGACCTTCCGAAGGAATTCTGTGAAGGTTATAAAGGCACATTTGCATGCCGAGCGTGAGCTTCCTCGGAAAACGAAATATTAATTAAATAAATAATCAGTGACGAATAAATAAAGCCTATGGCACACAACTGCAGCGCTGTGTCGCTGATAAAACAAAAGCACAATTACGTTACTCTTATGTTTGATTAAGGAATGGGAGAGCTCTGGTAGAAGTGGTGCGAGAAGCACGTATTTTATTCTATTGTCTGGCACACCGCCATATTTCATGTTATAGAAGAATACTGCGAGTTGCAACCAGACTAGGCACTCGATTCTGTAAAGAATTTTTATTTATAAAAGTAAGTAGGATTATGAACTGTAGGCTTATTCATTGAATATATCTGATTTAACTAACTGTGTAACTTTTTTATGTTTAGTAGACAATCACCTTTGTACGACGTATTGGCATGGCTGGCAAATTATTGAAATATTGAGATTTAGATTATGAGTCCGCACCTACCGCAGCAGTCTTTGGAAACGATTTAATTACGAAGTCCGATTATTTCAGTTTTATTTCACGGTCAACTACGAGTAACATTGCCTTTACGAAAAAGCCATTGTCAAGCGTCTGATACCGAATAATTAAACGTCCACGTTCCAGATAAGCAAATATCAATTACAATTACAATCACCATCATACAGATAGAATAATTAATATTTAAATAATATTTTTTATTTTATTTATTTTATATTGGCGACTGCGTGTCGGACTTGTTATTTTGTCATTTGTTACATTGTTCTCTTTGTTTCATGTGAAAAATCAACTTTCTGGACCTGGACGTGAATGTATGAGAGATAACAAAAAATCTGAAGATATTTTCCAATTCTAAAATTTTGCGGGAAGACGCAATGAAACTTCCAGCAAAATAAGGTAAGACGCAGCATCTTTGCATTAGCAGGCTTGACCAGACGTATAATTCAGTGTATTAGCTTTTCAGTAGATTCTGTAGTGTTTCTTTCGCGCATAACAGTTTTCAGTGATAAATTTCATTCTCAGTACTTTTCCTTAAACAATAACGTATGCAACAATACCAATACACGAGTGTACAATATGGCCGACTTCTGTACGATACGTAGTAACATGGACAGCAGCCATTACCAATAATCTCAAATTCAGTTTATATTTTTAAATTAGCAGACAGCCATTGTTGCTACGAGCGATTAATGCTCAACTGCATTTTATTTTAAAATCAGTGTCAAATATTTTCTTGAAACATATATCACGTGTGGCATGGTAATAACTAGAAATCAATACGCAAAAATGGAACAGCAAAGACGTACTATTCAGACGCAATCCGACTCGGACGAGAGACAAATGTTACAAAATGACTTTACGACAGCAACCGGTAGTGACGATTTATCAAACATTGACGCAAGTGTTGACGGAAATTTTGGCAATAGGCCGTCCACTACAAAAATTTCAAAGTCTCAGTCAGAGCCCATGTTGATGCATGACGTCACGTCTAATGACGCGACGGGGGCACAGACCTTGCAAACAGTAAACATTGCCGACATGTTACAAATGCTAATGAAACAAAACGCAGAAAATATGGCATACATAAGGAAACAGAACGCCGAAAACATGGCAACCTTACACACACAAAATGACGCAATTAAATCTGACCTCATAGCACTCAAGACAGGTAATGACACTTTATGTAAACGTGTGGAACTTATAGACGCTACACTGACCAAACAGATGACTGAACTCAGTACTAAATTTTCCCAGCTTAATACGAGACAAGAAAAGACTACAACTGACGTAGCACTTTTACAGACACAAGTAAAAAACCTTAATGTCACGTGTGAAGTTCTTACTGAACAAATTCAAACATATCCTTCAGTACATGACAACCTTGAAAAACGAATTACTGACGTACAGAATAAATTTGACAATGTTGAACAACACCTGACTGACATCTTACAATCTGATCCCACAGCTCATTTTCAAAATATTAATAAAGAATTTCATGATTGGGTAGTGAACAAAGACAAACATTTTGATAGATGCTTACGTGAAAATTTACCAACAATTGTGCACGACTCCGTAGCGCAATACATTACTAATAACAAACAGCTGATCAGTGACGCAGTACAATCCGTCACTGCACCCATGAGACAATTCACCGATCGACCACAGTCTGTATGTAACGAAAATATCAGTCAAAATGCACAGTTCAGGAACCAATATACATTCGAGTATGACACACACATACCGCACACGACAAACACACAAGAACAAAACACACCACGACTACAACACATACCACGATATGCAAACACAAACACAAGCTATTATCATGGTAAACCACAGCAACATTATCGTAATTACTCGCCAGCTGAACATACCAGTAATTACAGTGGAATAAATCCATATCACAATACGAAGGAAGAAGAAAGCTTAATGAAACACAGGCAATTTCAGATTTTTATCCCAAAAAAACGAACCATTCATCCGGTGATTTTTCTTAAATCTTTTAGTAACGCATTTCCACGCACTTGGAGTGACCGGAAAAAGATTTCATATATTGTCGGTTACATCCAAGGCGATGCAGCTGTCTGGGCATACAGTCAAGCTGACGTATGTACCACGTACAGTGAGTTTGAGCGTGCTTTTCTGAACAAATTCTGGTCGCAATCCGTCCAGGAGCGACTCAGAAGACAAATTTTAGAACCTGAAACTTTTAACAGTAAAAATGGCAACTTACGCAGATATTTTGAAAAATACTTGAACATGGGACACTTTTTAGACGAACCAGTCGCAACGCGTGATATACTCCGTGCGTTGAAGGCCAAATTGCCTTTCAACATTAAAGAAAAACTCCTACATATCCCGGATGACGATTCAGATTATTTTTTAACAGCCTTAGATTCGGTTGACATGTTACTTGAAGATCAGCGCTTCGCGCGGCAAAACAGCAGCCACAATGTTTACACTAGTGGTATGCAAAACATGCAGGCTTGCCAACTCAATTCTGGCGCGCCCACAGTTGGATACGCGGTACAGCAAAAACAGCAAACTCACATGCCGTCTCAATACGAAAATCAAAATCAACACGCGTATTCCAATACAAACAATAGTTACAACAGTAATAACACTTCATGCGGCAATCCATACAAAAGGCACCGCGGTAATAACTACAACGGTAACAACGGATACAAAGGCAACAACAAAAACACAAACAAAAATAGAAATAATAATAACTACGAGCCAAGACAGCATCAGGGTTGGACTCGTAACGATCAGTACTTTCATTCAAACTCTGCTTTACCACAGCAGCCACCAGGACAAAATTGGAGCATACCTTACGACCGACAGGTAAGTTATAATGCGCAACAGCAACAACAACCGCAAAAGTTTGGAGATCATAATAGGCAATATCCGAATGTGAATATAATAGAAATGACACCTGATGCACAACCTCAATCTGTGTCAGTACCTAGTACAAATGCTAATCCAACAAACTAGAAACAGTCACTTCTATGCCCCAGGTCGTGGCTGAAGAATTCTTGCGGGGCGACTTCAATGTTAATCAGTTATTTGACACCACACTTGAACAACAGAATAATGATATGCCGAATAATTCTAAACAAAAATTACCTGTTTTATTTATAAGATACAACCGCAATGAGAATATATCAGATGAACTTTTACAAGACAGTACACAATGTCGTTCAAACACAAATGAAATTGTTTTAGCATCTACTACTGGTGTAGTAGGTGGGATTCCAACTACTATTATCCTAGATACAGGTGCAGCTGTGAGCGTTTTGTCTTTTAATTTCTATAAAAAGATGTGTGAATTGGAACCTGTGCCTGAGTTTCCTGCCCAAAACTGTAAAATAACTACTGCACTAGGTAATAAGTCATGTAGGGTTACGAAGCAAGTTTTTGTAAACATTAAAATAGGTAATGGAACCGTACAATGGACATTCCTGGTTGTACAAAACCTTGTGACAAATTGCATATTAGGAATAGATATTATGAGCGAGAAGGACTCTATTATAGACTTCTCCAAAGGTAAATGTATTTTAAATGATAAAGGCAGTGTAATTATTATTGATTTGGACAGGAGAACTCTAAAGCATGACAAACACTGTACAGGGTACAAGGTTCAGTTAGTACTTGACAATGACATTCAAGATATGCAAACACACTCATCTGACACAGAGATAATGGACTTGAAAACATTGCTTGATCATAAGATAAGTGAAGCTACAGCTCTCAGTGTACATGAACGTATAAAACTACAGGAAGTGTTATCCAAATATTTACAAGTTTTTACCAAACGATTAGGTGTTATCAACACGTATGTATACAAGATTGAAGTTAAGCCTCACAAGATATTCTACCACAAGACATATAACGTACCGTTATCTCAACGACCTGCTGTGTGGCAAGAATTAAAACAAATGTTAGACTGGAAGGTCATTGAACCATCCATCTCACCTTATTGTAGTCCTCTACTTGTTGTCAAAAAATCAAATGGAAGCATTAGGTTAGTGTTAGACGCACGAGCAATTAATGAAATAATTTTACCGGTTCACACAAAACCCGAAAATTTAGAAGAGCAATTACAGAAATTTCTAGATGCAAAATATTTTTCCACAATAGATCTCGCTAATTCGTTTTGGCAGGTGGGTATCACTCCTGATTCTCGGAAATATACTGCATTTATGTTCGGGGGGCGAACCTATCAGTTTTGTGTTCTACCCTTCAGACTGAATGTCAGCTCTGGGGTATTCATTACAGCCCTGGATACCGTGCTTGGCGACGATTTAGTTGAGACAGTCACACACAGTCTTGGAAGGAACACGTTGACACACTTCAAAGAATTTTAGAAAAATACGCACACCGAGATCTTAGAGCATTTCATGCTGAATAATGTCAAAGTCATACCCATCAAAATATTGCTAAGCAATTCGAAAAACTGTGTTGTTACAACACAGATAATAAGTAGTGTAGAAATTTTCATTTCAGCGGTTCCAGAGTCGCAGTTGAAGGCAGAAGAACTCTTCTTTCAGCGCGCGCCACCATCTGGAAGATGGAATATCAAAATGAAATTTATGATTACGTACCAGTGAATGATATATTAATTTTTCACGGAACATTTGTTATTGTAGGTACCACTGACTTGGTATGACACCTGACGAACCGACAGACGTCATCTGTGAAGCGATCTTTTACTTTGAGAAATAGATTAGACGCACATCTCTCAACACGAAAAGCATCTATCAGTAGTCAAGGCCACACAGACACTCTACACACACGCACAAAACGCGAGGAATCGAACATTTTCTCTCTCTTACTATTTTGGATATTTATTGAGTAGTGAAAACGCCTGGTCTTGCCTACTGATGTAATGAATGTTGTGTCTAACCTATCTTAATTTCAGATGACATCACGTGACACAATGTAATAACCTATAGCTATGTAATGATGATGCAAACATGTTTATGTGCAACTGTATTATGTTTATGCTAAGAAAATATGTGACGTGTGTATGTATAATTACTTATTTTTTTAACTAATGTATCATGTAACTGTTACTATGTAAAAAATTTGAACAAAACGAGTGCCAAAAAGACATTGCATAGTGAACCTCTGTTCACGGACATTAACGAACATTACTAACTCTGCAACTACGCAGAAACCTATGTGAAAGAAACGGTTAATGCCATTCATTATGCAGCGTATCTATGTAAACGCGATGAATGATTTCTTCGATTAATAACTACGAACATTTAGGTGAGCTATATTCAGCAAAAAACTGAAAATGTGAAATGCATAATTCGTGCATCGTCTAGTGACATTACTACAGTACCTAACTTCAAGATGTTAACTGGATTAAATGGACACATAGTGCCTGTCCAGAAAACAACACGACGGGTGGAAGAATTTTGGTTGGAACTTCAGGGAATGAAATGTTCTCGAAATGTGACGGACCCTCTTACCTGGACTGTCCAAGGATCGACGCCAGCTATGTGCCGTCCGAGGTACTGCAACCAAGCTTCCACGGAATGTAAAAAACGAACTGCACGTGGACCAATTACTCGACGGGTGACGTCTGATCTGTAATAAGCAATGCTTTTAGTCACAACGAACTGCATCACAACGACTATAATGGAAATGGGAAATGGACACGCTTATGTATTAATCACGTTGTTATACAACGATGTTACTGTGATCAAAAAAACTTTACCACGACGATACTAACCTGTAAAAAATTATTGTGCAGCAGATGAATATGAACTGTAATAACGACACGATGTGTATAGGTCAACGCACCTGAAACATACGGACATTTTTCTTTGAAGTATTTCAAAACAATACTATGTAACTAAGAACATTCAACAATCTAAGTTGTATTGTGTTATAACAAATATTGTAAATTTAAAACTAAGTTACCTGTCATAGAATGTAGTCTTCATATGTAATCTTGGTTGAATATTTTCTTTGTGCAACGACTGAGAAACGCGCACACACGAACAATATGAACTGCAATACTGTGCCGCGTGATCTAACTGTACGATATAATGGCAGTGCCGGAGTCACACAGACGCTTCTGCGCATGCGCGCACTCTATCTGCCAACATAAGAACTTTTACGGCGCACCCGCGTCATTCAAATTTTGTATATAATGTGTATAATGTAGGTCATGTAAATAGTTGTAGATAACTTAGATTTTCTTGTGCCTTTAGGTGAATTGCTCGCCTGCAGGTGTGTCCTTTCGCCTCGCAATTCAGGGGGCAATATAAAGGCACATTTGCATGCCGAGCGTGAGCTTCCTCGGAAACTCGAAATATTAATTAAATAAATAATCAGTGACAAATAAATAAAGCCTATGGCACACAACTGCAGCGCTGTGTCGCTGATAAAACAAAAGCACAATTACGTTACTCTTATGTTTGATTAAGGAATGGGAGAGCTCTGGTAGAAGTGGTGCGAGAAGCACGTGTTTTATTCTATTGTCTGGCACACCGCCATATTTCATGTTATAGAAGAATACTGCGAGTTGCAACCAGACTAGGCACTCGATTCTGTAAAGAATTTATATTTATAAAAGTAAGTAGGATTATGAACTGTAGGCTTATTCATTGAATATATCTGATTTAACTAACTGTGTAACTTTTTTATGTTTAGTAGACAATCACCTTTGTACGACGTATTGGCATGGCTGGCAAATTATTGAAATATTGAGATTTAGATTATGAGTCCGCACCTACCGCAGCAGTCTTTGGAAACGATTTAATTACGAAGTCCGATTATTTCAGTTTTATTTCATGGTCAACTACGAGTAACATTGCCTTTACGAAAAAGCCATTGTCAAGCGTCTGATACCGAATAATTAAACGTCCACGTTCCAGATAAGCAAATATCAATTACAATTACAATCACCATCATACAGATAGAATAAATAATATTTAAACAATATTTTTATTTTATTTATTTTATAAGGTACAGTGGTCTTAGTCCACAAAACACCAGGAGGCAAAACCGTGGAGAATCTTCGACCCATAACACTTGTCAATAGTGATTATAAAATCTTCGCCCGTATCATGATGCAAAGGTTCAGTTCAGTTATTCGTACAGTGACAGGAGCTTACCAGACAAGTGTAGGAAAGGATAGAACGATATTTCAGAACTTATGCGACTACAGAGACATTATAGCGATATCGGAAGACTGCAACATTCGCTGTGCTCTGATGTCGCTTGACATTGAAAAAGCTTTTGATAAAGTTAATCATTCGTACCTGCTCCGGTGTATGACATCCATGCACTTCCCCCAGAAAATTATAGCCTCCGTGAAAAACATACTGACGAATAACACGTCAAGAATCAGTGTCAACGGACACCTCAGTCACCCGATCAATATTCAGAGTTCGGTAAGACAAGGTTGCCCCATGTCCATGACGCTTTTCGCAATTGCGCTTGAACCTCTCTTAGTATCCCTGACTCGGCAACTCCGTGGACTACATATACACGGACAGAAGATCATATGTCAAGCCTACGCGGACGATGTAGGGGTACTTGTGACTGACGAAAGCGAAGTGGAAACAGTACTTGAAGTTGTGGCGACCTACGAACTGGCGTCAGGAGCTAAACTCAACCGCAGTAAATCTGTTATTATGAATCTTGGTCGGGGTATAGAAATCAGAGGCGCTGGACGTATCAACACTGTGGAAAAAATAAAATGCCTTGGAATAGAATATACGAGTAATATCCGCCGCACGGCCGCTCTCAATTATAGAAAATTACTTGCCACATTAGGGGCAAGCGTAAAACAACACAGCTTGCGTAATTTAAACGTAATACAAAAAGTGCAACTGGCCAATGCATACATCACTTCCAAAGTCAACTATGTTGCTCAAGTACTGCCTCTGCCACGAACCATAGCAAACCAAATGCAAGCAGCGCTTGGTTATTTTGCCAGCAGAGGTCAGATATTTAAGGTTTCATATGATACCCTGACGCTACCGACACGCAATGGAGGGCTACATCTGACAGACATCTACCTTAAAGCGCAAGCGCTATACGTTAGCAAAACTTACAAACAGTGGCAACGATCACCGCGGACCTTAGTGGCTCATCTCTGACGTGAAATCACCCCAGTCAGCAGAGGTCCACCAATCGATGTGCATCACATCTCCCACGAGCTGTACCACTATAAACATTTTCTTGTGGAATACAGCTATGTACGCCATAGAATACCGGAGAAGGACATATATCGGGTTAAGGAGGTTTACAACACCTTGCTGGAAGGAAAATTGCGCAATCGAATAGAAAACAAGATTCGACATTATAACTGGAAAAACATGTGGGACAACATATCTGACCCCCATCTACCATCCAATGTGCGATCGACGTGGTACCTCGCAGTCAATAGAAAAATCCCCACCAACTCCAACTTGCACGCGATACGTCTGGCACACACACCAAACTGTTCCAGCTGCAATGTCGTCGACACTGAAGAACATCGCTTCGTCTGTGACGATGTGAAAGACGTGTGGAATCTCTTCAGGCAAAAACTAGCACATGTGCTCCGCACGTCACCTAACACGATTACACAGACACACATCCTTCTGCCTGATCACGTGCCATATCCTAACACTAAAAGAAGGTCAGCCAACTGGCTCAAAGGACTGACAGTCCATTACATCTCAACGGCTATGAAGAAGAGTGAAGCAGTTTGTTGGATGTACCTGATGACAGAACATCAAAAGCTCGAACGACAGAAGAAATACAAAGAAAATTACGCATATTTCTTGAACCGAACATTGTCTTACCGTCAGAGCTGAAGAACGACCAAACGACATTTTGTTAAATCTCAGGATTCCTTTTTCTTTTTTCTTTGCCAACTGGCTCAAAGGACTGACAGTCCATTACATCTCAACGGCTATGAAGAAGAGTTAAGCAGATTGTTGGATGTACCTGATGACAGAACATCAAAAGCTCGAACGACAAAAGAAATACAAAGAAAATTACGCATATTTCTTGAACCGAACATTTTCTTACCGTCCGAGCTGAAGAACGATCAAACGACATTTTGTTCAATCTCAGGATTCCTTTTTTTTTCTTTATGAAATTATCTATTAAGTTTCTCATTCATTTTACACCAACAAGGTGGCTATTTCGTTTAGCCGTGGCCCTCATGTAGCAACCGGCCGGAGTGGCCGTGCGGTTCTAGGCGCTACAGTCTGGAACCGAGCGACCGCTACGGTTGCAGGTCCGAATCCTGCTTCGGGCATGGATGTGTGTGATGTCCTTAGGTTAGTTAGGTTTAATTAGTTCTAAGTTCTAGGCGACTGATGACCTCAAGAGTTAAGTCGCATAATGCTCAGAGCCATTTGAACCTCGTGTAGCAGCACTAATAGGTTGCTGACGCAAACATGAGACGCCAGCAGGCTGAAGTACGTCTGGCTCTCCTATAAAAATCGCTCCCGCACAATGATGGAAGAATGTAGCGGACCTATTTTCTTTCCACAACCCCAAAAGAAGGGATTTTGTTTACTTGTATACAGTTCGAGTTCGAGTCTCGGTCGGGCACACAGTTTTATTCCGCCAGGAAGTTTCACATCAGCGCACACTCCGCTGCAGAGTGAAAATCTCATTCTGGAAACATCCCCCAGGCTGTGGCTAAGCCATGTCTCCGCTGTATCCTTTGTTTCAGGAGTGCTAGTTCTGCAAGTTTCGCAGGAGAACTTCTGTAAAGTTTAGAAGGTAGGAGACGAGATACTGGCAGAAGTACCGCTGTGAGGACCGGGCGTGAGTCGTGCTTCGGTAGCTCAGATGGTAGAGCACTTGCCCGCGAAAGGCAAAGGTCCCGAGTTCGAGTCTCGGTCGGGCACACAGTTTTAATCTGCCAGGAAGTTTCAAGCCTCCACCAGCTTGAACAGCCCCTGCTGACATGCACGGTTCGTGGATTCATGTGGTTTTCTCCATACCCGTACACGTCCAGCCGCTCGATACAATTTGAAACGAGACTCGTCCGACCAGACAACATGTCTCCAGTCATAAACAATCTAATGTCGGTGTTGACGTGACCAGGCAAGGCGTAAAGCTCTGTGTCGTGCAGTCATCAAGGGTACACGACTGGTCCTTCGGCTACGAAAGCCCATATCGGATGTTTCGTTGAATGGCTCACACGCTCACACTTGTTGATGGCCCAGCACTGAAATTTGCAGCAATTTTCTGAAGGATTGCACTTCTGTCACATTGAACGATTCTGTTCAGTAGTCCTTGCCCCGCTCTTGCTAGATCTTTTTCCGGTCGCATTGATGTTGGAGACTTGATGTTTTACCGGATTCCTAATAGTCACGGTACTCACGTGAATTGGTCGTACAGTGAAATCCACACTTCATCGCTACCTCGGAGATGCTGTATCCCATCGCTCGTGCATCGATTATAACTCCACGTTCACACTTACTAAAATCTTCATAACCTGGCATTGTAGCAGCAGTAACCGATCTAACAATTGCGCCAGACACTTGTTATCTGATGCAGGCGTAGACGAACGCGGCGGCGTTTTATGCCTCCTTACGTACCACTGTATTTCAATACGCATGCCCATACCAGTTTCTTTGGCACTTCAGTGTATAAACAAACTCTTGCTGAGTTATCCCTGCCGGCTTCTGTGGCCGAGCAGTTCTAGGCGCTTCAGTCCGGAACCGCGCTGCTGCTACGGTCGCAGGTTCTAATCCTGCCTCGGGCATGGATGTGTATGATGGCCTTAGGTTAGTTACGTTTAAGTAGTTCTAAAGTATAGGGGACTGATGTCCTCAGGTGTCTAGTCCCGTAGTGCTTAGAGACATTTGAACCATTTGAGTCATCCCTGCTTCAGTACTGTGTGTGACGTCATAGTGCATGTATTAAAACGAGCTCATGTTTCTATTGATAGAAATAATGACATCACCGCATATTGCGCAAAATCTCGGTAAACATTAGCAAAATATTCGACGGAAGACACTAGTGGGTGGCGCAAAGGCAAAATTCTGTAACCACTGCGGTTTTCCGATTTTAAAGATTGTCAATGAGTAATAATCACGCCAGTGCTACAAATACGTACCTAAAGAAATGATCAGCACAGACGCGGCCACCGTCAAGAGAAATGCTGTAGGGTGGGCTACACTTCATTCACCACATAGTGCGTTTGTATTCTGGCCGCGAATGAACCAAATGGAGCAGCTAGCTCTACGCTATTCCAGCAATGGTAAAGAAATATGCATTAATTTAACAGTTATGTGTAATAATTTCTGACATCAATGATCTGTTGGCTAGTTGGAAAGACACTGCTACTAAATCAAGCGTTCAGGATTGGCATTCAGCGGAAATCTGTGGATGACGTTGCAGATAAGCATTGCTAATAGTTTACGCGTCAAGCACTCTCAGCCCTTCCTGCTCCCACCCCCTCTCTTTCTCTGTCTCTCTCTCTCTCTCTCTCTGTCTCCTCTCTCTTCACCCTCTCTCTCTCTCTTTCTCTCTTTCTCCCTGAACCAAAATGGAACAAGCACAACCTCCTCCCTCAAATACCCCTCTCTCAATACTAGAACTTTGTGTGGGTGATATTTTTTAGTTAGTCACCATTCTCAGGCAGAATAAAAAAGAGTAAGAAGACATGTAATTACAGTTTACCTTCCACAACAAGATATTTAAACAAACTCTTGCTTCATAGCAAATCTACATCACTCCTGCATTATTAATGTGTGCATGATGTATAATGTGTTGACAACAGACACAGTGTCCAATTGGTAGAATTACATTATTTAACGATATCACTTTCTCTGTATGCTGTGCAACGTATTGCACCAACCAGCATTCCAAAACACATGCGACACACTTGAATATTTGATAAATTATGCAATGCAGCACTATACAACAAATGCCAATCGTGTGTACCAATCCTACATTATCCTTGCACAATTAACATGCATTGTCATTGTGTTACAAACAATGTCACAAACATATACTCGACAGATTGGTTCCTTTAGGTATCACGAAGAGAAAATTTGTTACATATCTTTACCAGATAGACAGTCAGACCTCTCCTTTGTTGCACAGATATACAGCTGTAAAAAAAAATTTATGCCCCGAATTACAGGGTACATTCCTCACATTGAGACGAAGAAATTATGCCATATGAACTTGGTCTGAAAACGGTTTATTTCCATGTTACAACTAATTTTCTCAGACTCATTAATCATGGGAAACGCGCATGAACAGAACACACCAGCATACCACATACAACTATTTCTCACAGGAAATGCTCAATATGCCCTCCATGGGCATTGATAGGTATATCAACCCACCATAGTAATGAATCTCGGCTGCGCTGATTTGGTTTCGGTTTGGTTTTGTTTTACTTTAGGGCGCAAAAAACTACTGCGGTCATATGCGCTCAAGTCAAAACTATAGAACACGAAACCAGAAGGGAGTTGAAGAGCGACTATGAAATGTTAGTGTAGAGGCATAGAGAGTCGGTGGAAGAACTTGCAGATAAGGTAAGCAAGAACAATGGTCGTACGTGCGAGTTGAGAAGGGATGCAGTAGTGAATGGAGTAATATTACGGAGTAATATTACGGAGTAATATTACGGGTGGCTGAGCAAAGGGCGCCTGAGGCAATTTTAAAGGAGTTGCCTCCAAAAACCTCAAGAAGAGTACGAACGGGCGTTCCGGTTGTTTTGCTTGCCGCTGTTAGGTTGGCAATAAAATGCGAGGAAATTTATGAGTAGATTAGATTACAAGGCTGACGGGGAGTATTATCAGCTAATACAATGTGTTATGGGCATGGGCAGATGGAACATGTATGGAGGTAATGTTTCCAGCACTAAACAGTGGAAGTAAGGCAGAGATCTATATACACTCCTGGAAATGGAAAAAAGAACACATTGACACCGGTGTGTCAGACCCACCATACTTGCTCCGGACACTGCGAGAGGGCTGTACAAGCAATGATCACACGCACGGCACAGTGGACACACCAGGAACCGCGGTGTTGGTCGTCGAATGGCGCTAGCTGCGCAGCATTTGTGCACCGCCGCCATCAGTGTCAGCCAGTTTGCCGTGGCATACGGAGCTCCATCGCAGTCTTTAACACTGGTAGCATGCCGCGACAGCGTGGACGTGAACCGTATGTGCAGTTGACGGACTTTGAGCGAGGGCGTATAGTGGGCATGCGGGAGGCCGGGTGGACGTACCGCCGAATTGCTCAATACGTGGGGCGTGAGGTCTCCACAGTACATCGATGTTGTCGCCAGTGGTCGGCGGAAGGTGCACGTGCCTGTCGACCTGGGACCGGACCGCAGCGACGCACGGATGCACGCCAAGACCATAGGATCCTGCGCAGTGCCGTAGGGGACCGCACCGCCACTTCCCAGCAAATTAGGGACACTGTTGCTCCTGGGGTATCGGCGAGGACCATACGCAACCGTCTCCATGAAGCTGGGCTACGGTCCCGCACACCGTTAGGCCGTCTTCCGCTCACGCCCCAACATCATGCAGCCCGCCTCCAGTGGTGTCGCGACAGGCGTGAATGGAGGGACGAATGGAGACGTGTCGTCTTCAGCGATGAGAGTCGCTTCTGCCTTGGTGCCAATGATGGTCGTATGCGTGTTTGGCGCCGTGCAGGTGAGCGCCACAATCAGGACTGCATACGACCGAGGCACACAGGGCCAACACCCGGCATCATGGTGTGGGGAGCGATCTCCTACACTGGCCGTACACCACTGGTGATCGTCGAGGGGACACTGAATAGTGCACGGTACATCCAAACCGTCATCGAACCCATCGTTCTACCATTCCTAGACCGGCAAGGGAACTTGCTGTTCCAACAGGACAATGCACGTCCGCATGTATCCCGTGCCACCCCACGTGCTCTAGAAGGTGTAAGTCAACTCCCCTGGCCAGCAAGATCTCCTGATCTGTCCCCCATTGAGCATGTTTGGGACTGGATGAAGCGTCGTCTCACGCGGTCTGCACGTCCAGCACGAACGCTGGTCCAACTGAGGCGCCAGGTGGAAATGGCATGGCAAGCCGTTCCACAGGACTACATCCAGCATCTCTACGATCGTCTCCATGGGAGAATAGCGGCCTGCATTGCTGCGAAAGGTGGATATACACTGCACTAGTGCCGACATTGTGCTTGCTCTGTTGCCTGTGTCTATGTGCCTGTGGTTCTGTCAGTGTGATCGTGTGATGTATTTGACCCCAGGAATGTGTCAATAAAGTTTCCCCTTCCTGGGACAATGAATTCACGGTGTTCTTATTTCAATTTCCAGGAGTGTAACATCCCAGTAGTTTCAGGGGTAGTGAGCAGGGAAAAAACAAACGCCGAAGGAAACCTGAAGTCCATCTACGGGTGTTACCGGTAAAATTAGATGCTATGAAGGCATATGTAGATGTGTATTGTGCGGTGGAATTCATATAATCACAAGAATTCCCGGGTGTTGTTGGACACAGGGGCGCATGTGTCGGTTGGCGGTTGGGATGTGTTGAATCGGAAACAGTGGGACCCACCACGGTATAGTTTACGTGGAGCGGGGAATAGTGATCTTAGGCCCTTGGGGTCAGTGGACACAGATTTCTGTTTAGGTACGGTTCAGTTCAATCAATGTACAGAAATTGTGCCACACTAAGTGACGGCCATGATATGATTTTGAAGCTAGATTTCTTGGATCCACAATGTGCTAAAATCGCCGATCGGCAGCACACGAAGGAGCTTGACGGAATGTTGTTTCGATTAGGCAAACCTGTTGCCAGTGTAGGACTGCCACAAAGGATGTCCATCACTTGTGACAAACCAGTTAAACTGCGAATAACTACACAACTGTGTAGCCAAGCGTACAGGGAAATCGCTTCGGATTAATGTTGAGCCTCAGTTACAAAAATTGGCTCCAAGCACTGTGGGACTTAACATCTGAGGTCATCAGTCCCCTAGACTTAGAACTACTTAAACCTAAGCAACCTAAGGACATCACACACATCAATGCCCGAGGCTGGATTAGAACCTGCGGCCATAGCAGTAGCGCGGTTCCGGACTGAAGCGCCTAGAACCTCTCGGCTACAGCGGCCGGCGCCGCAATTACCATGCGTGATGTGTGTAGTGCGACTGTTAAAAGCGAATGAAGTATTGGATCCGGCTGGTTGTTTTGATGTTTTCCTATTGAAAATAAACACTCCGAATCTGATTTCATTATAAGTATGCTCCAGAGCAGTATGTGCGTAATAATTACCGTAACATGGACCAGCACTACCTTTTAAATACGATATTTAAGTATATTTCATTTATTGTTTTCCACTTCTTTGCCGGCCGAAGTGGCCGAGCGGTTAAAGGCGCTACAGTCTGGAACCGCAGGACCGCTACGGTCGCAGGTTCGAATCCTGCCTCGGGCATGGATGTGTGTGATGTCCTTAGGTTAGTTAGGTTTAAGTAGTTCTAAGTTCTAGGGGACTTATGACCACAGCAGTTGAGTCCCATAGTGCTCAGAGCCATTTGAACCATTTTTTTCCACTTCTTTTCTGATTTACGTTACTGTATCTAGCAGCGACACATAAGTATGGCCAATAACGTCTGAATTAGCATGTTCATCGCCGCGGAGGTGCTCATTCTTCACTGCCTAACAATAAGCGGTTGCTGGAGGTGCCCTGTGTCGTCGCCTAGCAACTGTCTGCGGTTACTTCTCGGGGTCGGGCTGACGCATTTTTGAGACTCCATAATCTTGGAAGACTATAGAAGTGAAAGGTAAGCATCAACTGTGTTTCGTTACATTGACTACCAATGCCACCTGTCAATTATCAGTCTGAAGGCTAAGGTACGGAACTAAGCGATAAGAGACTCAGTTTCCTATGACTGCTGCAGTGCATGAAGGAAATTTTGCAATACAGCTCCACATCTTGGCAGACACAGGGTGCATATAAGTTAAAAGTAAAACGCCATAACGACTGTGTGTTCCGATATGGAAACTTTTATAATTACTCATCTCTCATCCAAAGTAATCACTTAGTTATAATGTTTGTTACAAGGGGTCTACGGTCTACGGTGCATTTCACAGGACGCACAAACCACTTCCGTTCAACAAGTCTTGAGTTTAATACGTATCAATTACCGCGTTTGAAAAGTAGATTACGAAATAGGTTATATGGATAGGCTGGACGACATGACGGGAATCACTCCAACCCCAACTGATGCCATTACGAGATCATCTATCATAAAATATGTGACTTTCTCCTCAGTATGAGCTGTAAAGTGTGCTTTATGTAAATTGATAGTGGTCGGGGAGAAAGGAAAGGGAATTATTAATAGTGTCAGCTGCATCGGGATTTTATGCGGAATCACCGACGATTCCGCATAAAGTCCGACGCAGTTGACATCAATAGTTCTTCTCTTTCTCATATCCCCCTCCACCTTCAGTTTACGTAATACACAGCTCAGCAGAAGTTTGGAATATCGTAGAGTTTACTACAACGACATCTTATATTACACCAACTGAAGTTTACAAAACCTTATCAACAAAAGAAACATAATTCTTTCTAAAAACAAGAACGATTTTGGTTTGTTACAATAAATTACAAAGGAAAACGGGCTCTCTCCTACGTTTACAGTTTGTAAACAAAAGCAGTCAAAGTCTTTATCTCATGATGATGATTATCAGTATTTAGTAATGAACATGTCCTCCTCGCACACGGATGAGTTCTTCCACTCTGCGAGGCATTTCTCGTCTCTCTGTACTTCCTCCGCACCTTAGAAACGCCACTTTGAGTGACATGTAACCGATCGGCAACATCTTGTTGTGTACTACCTACTAAATGTAAAGCCACTATCTTGTTTATGCCTCTACTTGGAATGTTACTGTGCCTCCGAAGACAAACGGAATGAAGCTGTTGTTGTTACTGGACTGCTAGCGTTGTGCCGCTGCGGTAGAGGTATGTTTACGTGACTGGGAAACGGCCACAAAACATGCCGGTAGTAAGCACTGTCCAGTATATGGATTCTAACCGGATAATGCATGAAGTGCGTAGACTACATTATACGATAGTATTCCAGACTTTTGTTGAGCAGTGTATATAATTCAGCTGCGTATTCTGCGTGGTGTGAGTTCTTTCGGATATGTCCGAAGGAACCGCCTTCACACATTCATATAAGTGACTCGCCTGTCTGGGCAATGAATCCACCACCTTCGGATCGAAGGCACGACTGTGTCTGGCCTCCTGCGGGAATCTCTGAATAGTGAGCGTTGAGGACATGGGCGGGGACTGTGGATAGGTGGCGCTTGGTAGGAATGTGGGACGGCCGAGAGGCGTACCGCACAGTTATGTTCAACAGTGTGTCTGGGTAGCACAGTAGTTAGCGCAACACTGCCTAGTAAGCAGAAGAGCCCGGATTCGAGTCCCGGACAGGCACATATTTTCACTCATTTCCACTGATTCCGCATGAAGTCCCGATGCAGCTGACATCAACAGTTCATTCCCCGCCCAACCTTCAGTTCACATAATATCTACCACAGCTACGAAGCCATATAAAAGTATGTTTTGTTTAAAATTTGAAAAAATTGACGGGGATCAAATATCCAGAAATAATCTTTTACTCTGCTTTGGAATATGGGCAGCGTTAGAACTTCCTGACTGATTAAAACAGTATGCCAGACCAGGAGTCGAAACGAGAACATTCTGATAGTTCTGAGAAAATTCTCTTCTCGTTTGTGCTAGTATTTTTTACACAGGGGCTATGCCAATTTTCAGTGTGTAGTTCAAACTTTTTATACGTCTGGGTCTAATAGCTGCAGTACAACTCTTCGGGACAACTAGCTGGGTTTCACTAGTACTTTAGTACCATATGTCATGTGCCCTTTAGGTACCTAGGCAGAGCTAAACACTGAAATCAGTGATTCAGAAGTATTTCTTATCAGCTGCTGTATGTTCTTCGGACAAATATTTGTCGATGAAATGATTAGGGAACCACATTCCACTGCAGTTTCCTTGCAGTTTTAGAATCTCAAATCGGTAATTAATACGTAATTAGTATCGTTCAACAGAATTCTTGAAAAGGTGCCTTTGTTTATTTCGAAACCTTGTGAGTATTTTAGACCATTTCAATATTCCAAAGGAGTGGTTCTAGCTGAAAGCGCAAGAGGAAGCAACATAATTTTTATGAGATTACGGATGTGCCAAAAACCACATTTTTCATTTCATAGTGGACGAAAATTATACGCAGTACAATCACAGAGAAATAGATTTAGCTGTTTCATCACTACCAAAAATTATATTTTACTACAGAATTTGCTACAGAGGTAAACATTTTCCAATTTTCGTCGTCGTACAATGCACTCAAGTTCCCTTGGTGGCCAGGTGTACCATGATAAAACATTTCCTGGTGGTGGCCTGGAACAGAAGAGAGAACTTATCTTACCTTGATCAGTCTTACTGTCTTTGTAACAGACAAAAGAAATTAAAATGCCAACAGATCCAACAGAATCGATTAAATGAAAAGTCGAAGAAAAGAATGATCTTTGCAGTAAACCATAGACCCTTGGATATACCATACATAGAACGAGCCGGATGGTATTTTGAACCTTCCGTACAGCAGCCCGAATAAAATGCTTACTTTCGTATTCACATCAAAATGAGAAGATTATATTTAAACTGAATCATAATATTGTTTATAGTTCTTAAAGCAGTAAACATACTTCTGCATAAAATTCAAAATGGAATATAATGTTCTTTCGTCTCATTATAATACATAAATGGTATTTTCCATCACATAATTTAAATTACAACACTTCATCCTAGCAGGATAATGGTTTAACGCAATCGCCATTGAGGCATACATTATAAGAAAAAGTCACAGAAATAATATTGTTATGTGAGTTTTATTTCATGATACTAATTTTCGAGTATTTTGAACGTTTCGTTTCCAGCATTTTGAATCACACTCGAACCAACAAAAAACTCTCTATTGGACTCTCTGTTGCAGATTAACACGCATCACTATTTCCTCGAAATATATCGTTGGGATTTTTTCCTAGAACTGACGCTTGCAATTTACACATGACATGCCTGGTGCTTATGACTTGTTTGCCTTTGTCCTCTACTGCAGTTTTATCAAAAGGGAAGAAATGAGAAGAAATATGCGACAAGAGGCAAAATTATGTCTTGAGAGAGTATGTACACAACTGAAATATTAGAAGGATAACCAACTCAGTTCATCTTACAGCCGTAGATTCTAGGTGTGTTGTACGTTACTACTCTCGTGCTCCCAATTTAAAATAACATTGTCGTACCGTAATTCATTTTGGTTCAAACCAAATACATTGATGATCCAAACGAAATGAATACAGTCCAACTTGAAACTGAATGCCACTTCGTGTTGTAGTGGGCACGTCACACGGTGGGGAAAGTACAAAAGTGGGAGCAGAGAGAAAAGGGGAATGATGACAGTGAACACAAATGGGAAAACTTCTAGCATCAGCGACTCTGATGAAGTGCATATTGTTATAGCCTGGCACCTTGTCGTAGTTCGCGTGTTACTGCAGCGAGTAGCTATGAAAGTAGTTGAAGGTCGGCGAAACCACGATCTGACAACAAGGTGATGGACATTAACTCCTCATCACACAACGTGGAGGCCAGAGGCTAGTACGCCGTATACAGCATGATAGGTGGCGGTCAGTGGCAGATATCACTACTGAGTCCAATGCTGTCTCAGGCACAAGTGTTTCCGAGCACACCGTTTTGCCCAGACTAATCTGCAGCAGACTAGCCCTATTTTTTTCCGCGTGGACGCAGAGTCATTGAGAATGAACCACGGATTAATGGAAACATGTCACGTGGTAGGCTGAATCCAGGCGAACGACTGCTCGAAAGATTCCCAGCGCCACAGAAGGAAGCTGTCGGGAGCAGTATTATGCTTTGAAGGATACTGACCTTGGCATTCACTGGACTTGTGGTAGTAGTGGAAAGCATGACGCGTGAAGATTATTGCGGGCCACCTACGACCCTTCACTCTTGCTGTCTATCAGAACGACCATGTCCTCTTCCAACAGGATAAATGTTCATGTTACAAGGTCAGAATCATACAAAAGATGTCTGAGGAGAATTACTGCGAACTCACATTGATGACATCGCCCACCAAATTCGGCTCATCTGAGTCTGATGAAACACAACTGGAATGCTGTCGGGCGCAAGCTTTGTGTCCACCAACTACAGGCCTTAATGTATGAGAATTACACGACCTGCGCATAGACATCGGATGACGAACAGCTCTGGATACATGACACGATCACGCCGATTCTTTGACATACAGAATCAATACTGTGTTGAGCTCGAAGATGGTGGGACTCTCTATTAAGTAAACGATCACAACGTTTGGCTATTTAGTTTAAACACTGAAGTGCCAAAGAAAGTGGCACAGAAATGCGTATTCAAATAAGAGATATGTAAACAGGCAGAATACGGCGCTGAAGTTGACAACGCCTATATAAAACAAAAAGTGTCTGGCACATTTGTTACATCGGCTATTGCTGCTACGAAGACGGGTTATCAAGATTTAAGCGAGTTTGAACGTGGTGTTATAGTCGGCCCAAGAGCGACGGTACTCAGCATCTCCGAGGTAGCGACAAAGTGGGGATTTTCCCGTCCGACTATTTCACGAGAGTACCGCGAATATGAGGAATCCGGATAAACATCAAATCTCCGACATCGCTGCCTCTGGAAAAAGATCCTGCAAGAACGGGACGACGACGATTGAAGAGAATCGTTCAACGTGACAGAAGTGCAACCCTGCCGCAAATTGCTGCAGATTTCAATGGCCATCAACAATTCTCATCGTGCGAATCATTCAACGAGACATCATCGATATTTCCATTCGGAGCCAAAGGCCCACTCGTGTATTCTTGATGACTGCACGACACAAAGCTTTACGCCTCGCCTGGGCCGGTCAACACCGTCATTGGACTATTGATGACTGGAAACATGTTGCGGGGTTGGACAAGTCTGGTTTGAAATTGTATTGAGCGGATGGACGTGTACGAGTACGGAGACAACCTCATGAATCCATGGACCCTGTGTGTCAGCAGGGAACTGTTTAAGCTGGTGAAGGCTCTGTAATGGTGTGGGGCGTGTGCAGTTGGAGTGATACGGAAGCCCTGATACGTCTAGATACGACTATGACAGATGACTCGTACGTAAGCATCCTGTCTGATCACCTGCATCCATTCATGTCCATTGTGCATTCCGATGGACTTGGGCAATTCCAGCAGGACAATGCGACACCCCATACATCCATAATTGCTACAGAGTGGCTCCAGGAATACTCTTCTGAGTTTAAACACTTCCGCTGGCCACCAAACACCCCAGACGAGAACATCATTATGCATATCTGGGATGCCTTGGAACGCGCTGTTCAGAAGAGATCTCCAACGGATTTATGAACAGCCCTGCAGGATTCATGATATCAATGCCCTCCAGCACTACTCCACCACTTCTTCGCGCAAAGGGTGGGTACTTTGAAGAGACGAAGGTATAAACCATATTGTATTGCACTTAATGTGTGTGTTTGTGTGTGTGTATGTGTGTGTGTGTGTGTGTGTGTGTGTGTGTGTGTGTCTCAGAGAGAGAGAGAGACAGAGAGAGACAGAGACTGTTTACTTGGTTGGTCTATTTGGTTTGTACTCTGTGTTTGTTCCTTGGAATGAAGTATATAGCTTTATCATGGGTGTTCGAAATATTTTAATCGGGAGTGTACATGTTTTGTATCCTTAGCATTTCTGAACTTAGCATGTCAAATAAAAAAAAAACATTTGAATAACCCAAATTATTAAGAAAAAATTGCGAAGTATAAATCTGTAGACCTGTGTCATTATACTGTAAACAGTTGGATAGCCACTGACACGGGCTCTCTTCTGCCACAGATGTTGAGGCTCTGCGGAAGTTGTTTCTGCAAGAAGAAGAAGAAGAAGGGTGCCAAGCAGCCGAAGACCCAGTTGCTTATGAACGCCGAACTGCCAAAGGTGGGTATTGGCTCGCTAGCGATGGGGTCTATCATGCCTCGTGTGCACACAGTGTGATCGCCAACTTAGTATGTAGTTCTGAATAACTGTAACGGATATTGAAATTGTTACACCTTGAACACCTTGATCGATTGCTATCAAGCTGATACTCCAGTATTTCCATATTTATGGAAACCAACTAATTTCCGGCATTTTCTCTTCAGAAAAAACCGTTCATAGAATCTAAGAGTGGTGTGATTAGGCCTAAAATAACTATTGGCTGTATCTAATGTCTCAGGAACTTTTATAGTAAATATCAGAACACTGTAGGCCCAGAGGACGTAGGAGCGATACTGACCACCGCCTTTCGCAATTTGGGCAAGGTCGAATCATTAGCATGAGGGACGTGGGAGCATCATACCGACACATCACACAGAGTTGGTTGTGGTGCAGTGACTGCAGCGTGAGCGGTGGCGAGAAGTACTCAGGACGACAGCGTTCCAAGAAGAGCAGGCGCGGGTTCCTCCAGATTACCTGCAGCACGAGAGAACTGTAAGATTTTTGGGCTGGTGCTGACGAATATACGGATGACAGCAGACGAAATCCGGCTAATGCTACAGCGAACGCCGTGAGAAAATCACTGAACGAGTTTGCGTGCACGGTTTACCATTGACTATGTACCGCCGACAATAGAGGCTTGTATAGTGTAGAGTCAGTGTCAACTGTCTGTGAAGATCAGACCAACACCAACGTATCCATTGATGGCCTGGTGGAAGATCACAGGAGACAGAGATTCAAGAGGCACGTACCTCTCCAACTCCTGGAATTATGTTGTGGACCACTGCTGGATATGATAACGTGGCTGAGGTGGTAGTTTCTCGAAGAAAAACAGTCTTGGTTAAAGGCTAAACAATACTTCTATTATACAGGGTGTTAAAAAAAGGTACGGCCAAACTTTCACACACAAATAAAGAAAAAATGTTATGTGGACATGTGTCCGGAAACGCTTAATTTCCATGTTAGAGATCATTTTAGTTTCGTCAGTATGTACAGTACTTCCTCAATTAACCGCCAGTTGGCCCAATTGAAGGAAGGTAATGTTGACTTCGGTGCTTGTGTTGACAAGCGACTCATTGCTCTACAGTACTAGCATCAAGCACATGAGTACGTAGCATCAACAGGTTAGTGTTCATCACGAAGTCAGTGCAATGTTTACAATGCGGAGTTGGCAGATGCCCATTTGATGTATGGATTAGCACGGGGCAATAGCCGTGGCGCGGTACGTTTGTATCGAGACAGATTTCCGGAACGAAGGTGTCTCGACAGGAAGACATTCGAAGCAATTGATCGGCGTCTTAGGGAGCACGGAACATTCCAGCCTATGACTCGCGACTGGGGAAGACCTAGAACGACGAGGACACCTGCAATGGACGAGGCAATTCTTCGTGCAGTTGACGATAACCCTAATGTCAGCGTCAGAGAAGTTGCTGCTGTACAAGGTAGCGTTGACCAGGTGCTACGGGAGAACCAGTTGTTTCCGTACCATGTACAGCGTGTGCAGGCACTATCAGCAGCTGATTGGCCTTCACGGGTACATTTCTGTGAATGGTTCATCCAACAATGTGTCAATACTCATTTCAGTGCAAATGTTCTCTTTACGGATGAGGCTTCATTCCAACGTGATCAAATTGTAAATTTTCACAATCAACATGTGTGGCCTGACGAGAACCCGCACGCAATTGTGCAATCACGTCATCAACACAGATTTTCTGTGAACGTTTGGGCAGGCATTGTTGGTGATGTCTTGATTTGGCCCCATGCTCTGCCACCTACGCTCAATGAAGCACGTTATCATGATTTCATACGGGATACTCCACCTGTGCTGCTAGAACATGTGCCTTTACAAGTACGACACAACATGTGGTTCATGCACGATGGAACTCCAGCACATTTCAGTCGAAATGTTCGTACGCTTCTCAACAACAGATTCGGTGACCGATGGATTGGTAGAGGCGGACCAATTCCATAGCCTCCACAACCCTCTTGGCTTTCATTTATGGGGACATTTGAAAGCTCTTGTCTACCCAACCCCGGTACCAAATGTAGAGACTCTTCGTGCTCGTATTGTGGATGGCTGTGATACAATACGCCATTCTCCAGGGCTGCATCAGCGCATCAGGGATTCCATGCGACGGAGGGTGGATGCATGTATCCTCGCTAACGGAGGACATTTTGAACATTTCCTGTAACAAAGTGTTTGAAGTCACGCTGGTACGTTCTGTTGCTGTGTGTTTTCATTCCATGATAAATGTGATTTGAAGAGAAGTAATAAAATGAGCTCTAACATGGAAAGTAAGCGTTTCCGGACACATGTCCACATAACATATTTTCTTTCTTTGTGTGTGAGGAATGTTTCCTGAAAGTTTGGCCGTACCTTTTTGTAACACCCTGTATGTATATGAAGATGGTATCAGTTCTTTCGGACATGTCCGAAAGGACAGATACCATTGGTGATCTTGCAGCCCAATGTTTTAGAATGAAATTACAATTAAATCGCTACACTTTGCTGCAAACAAGCCTTGATAACCACCAACGGGGACAGGCGAAAGTGTGTGACCCGACCGGTGCTCGATGCCGGGATCTCCTACTTACATGGCAAACACTCTATCCACATGAGCCACCGAGGACACAGAGGATAGCGCGACTGCAGGGACTTGTCTATGGCACACCTCCCGTGAGACTTATGTTCTCAACTTATTGTCCCGCACTATATTCGTTGTGCCCCTGCCCATTATACTCACTACTTGCGGCATTTTGCCAATTTCCGTAAGAGTTCGGGCACTGTTTCTGCATCTGCACGGAAGAAGACGGTCAAGTGGTCGGTGAACCTTAACTATATACATATGAAGATGGTATCTGTTCTTTCGGACATGTCCCTGCAGTTGCGCTATCCTCTGTGTCCTCGATGACTCAGATGGATAGAGCGTCTGCCATGTAAGTAGGAGATCCCAGCTTCGAGTCCTGGTTGGGGCATACATTTTCACCTGTGCCCATTGGCGTATATCAATTCTGTATGCAGCTAAGCGTAGTGATTTAATTGTCATTTCATACTTCTATTAGATTACGATAAATTAGGACTTCGGCCGCCTAACAGCTATAAAAGAAATAAGTAGTGACGGGCGAAATGTTGTGCCGAACTGGGACTCGAAATTGGATGCTGCGCTTCTCTGGAACGGTTGCCTTAACTGCCTCGGCTGTCTTAACATGCTTCCTATCTAGCCAAAATTTTTAATCTATCACCCGAAAGTAGCACCACCATATATTATCCCACTGCTCATAGCATTCGACAAGTTTGTGACACATGGTGCATGAGCACTGAAAGTATGTAGAGCCATACTCGCTTATAGATAAGTGATGTCTATTTTGGAGGACATTCCTGACAGAAAAGAAACCACTGGCGCTACAGCGGCTACAAAAAAAAAAAAAAAAAAAAAAAAAAAAAAAAAAAAAAAAAAAAAAAAAAAAAAAATTAAAATAAAATAAAAGAAAAATAAAAAAATAAAACTTATTAAGAGAAATCTGGACTTCAGCCGCCTAAAGGCATTGAAATAAATGAACGGTGAGGACGATTCTAGCTACTTTCAGTGCTGATTTACCATAACTTTTGAAGCCCAAGAGTGCTTATCGAATGCTACGAGCAGTGGGGCCAGTGGATGGGGCGCAACTTTCGCGTGACAGGTTGCTGTTTGGGTTGGACGGGAAGGGTGTCTGGATGGCTGAGGTGGTCGAGGCAATGATCCTACAGAAGTAAATCATTCCGGGTCGAGTCCTCATCTGGCACAAATTTTTAACTTCGTTCGTAGGCACCACGACGATAAAATACGCGAAATTAGGGCACATACCGAGGCGTACAGACAGTCGTTTTTCCCTCGCTTTGCTTGGGAATGGAACAGGAGAGGAAATGACGAGTAGTGGTACAGGGTACCCTCTGCCACGCACCTTACTGGAGACGCACTCTTGCTTCCTTCAGCCAACTGAGCTAATGCCTTTCGAGTGGTGGATGGTTCTTTCGGGGAATTGTCACACAAGTTGGAAGTGCTGCTGTCAGTTGTGCAACGATGCTGGTGCCAGTGATCGCGTGAACATTCTAACACCCGTAGACGAAATTCTGGATATCTACGCAACTCAGACGCCCACCAGAATCGTCGTGTTGTGAGGGAAGCACTGGCATATCGTGCACTTACCACAGCATAGATGTGGGGACTTGTGAGACCAGACGTGTCAACACCAGTTGTTGCACACCGGTTGTTAGCTGCGTGACTGCTGGCACACACACATGTAGCCCGTCTTCCACTCGCGCCGCAGCATCGACGAGCACGGCTCGATCGGTGCCGTCAGAGGATCACCTGGAAGATGGAATGGAGCGCCGTGGTCTTCAGCGATGAAGAGAGATTCTGTCTGCTCTCAAGTGATGGTCGTTACCGCGCACGACGTAGATCTGATAAACGCCGTTTCGTAGATTGCATTCGTCCAAACCACACTAGCCCCACTACAGGCCTTATCGCCTGGGGTGTGATTAGCTACAACTATCTTCCAAATGGTTCAAATGGCTCTGAGCACTATGGTACTTAACATCTGAGGTCATCAGTCCCCTAGAACTTAGAACTAATTAAACCTAACTAACGTAAGAACATCACACACATCTATGCCCGAGGCAAGATTCGAACCTGCGACCGTAGCAGTCGCGCAGTTCCGGACTGAAGCGCCTAGAACCGCTCGGCCACCACTGCCGGCCAACTATCTTCCACCTTTGGTGTTTCTAGAGGGGACGCTAATTAGCGCTCGCTACGTGCAGAACGTTTCGAGCCCCGTTATTTTGTCGGTATTGCAACGGGAGGGTGATGTGTTGGTCCAACAAGATAATGCTCGCCCGTACACTGCCCATAAAACTCAAAGTGCTGTGCAAGACGTGCAACAACTCCCCTCTCCATCACGATGTCCGGAGTTGTCTGCAATCGAGCACGTGTTTGATGTGATGGGACGAGAAGTGAAACGTGCGATTATTCAACAAACAACTCTTACAGAACGTCGTGAACAGGTCGAGCAGGCATGGCACAACCTACCTCAGGACAATATTCGCCATCTGTACGACCGACTGGATGTCAAAGTCAGCGCCTGCATTGCATATCGTGAGGATTACAGCGCGTACTAATGTGGGTGTTTCAGTGTCGGTCGATACATGGTAACTGAGAAACGCTTGTGCTATTAATCTGTAAATGTAATAATTTAATGTACTCAATATGTACTGTCGTAACAATGAATATTGAGTGATGGAAACCTCTTAAAGGGTGTATTAATTTTTTTTCCGGTAGTACATACTGCTCGGAGACGCATTTCTTTCACTGAAACCTGGCACCCAGTCACGTTGCCCGTAACAAGAAACTTGCCGTGGTGTGGTGACATCGACCTGCCTGCTAAGACTAGTGCACGGTGCAGTCTCCGACTGAGCGCGGCTAACTTCATCTAGCAGTTTCCTTATGTGCGTGTTTATTCATACCCACGTGTTGCGGCACTGTGGCTACCTTCATGCTGCTGATAATGAAGTATTTCATGGTGGTTTCTCACTACTTCTTATTACTTTTCTTAAAATACTTATTACATTTGCTAAGAACAGTGGGTAACGACCCTACAAACCGTTTAATACCTGTTATTTGATGAGCATCTGGACAAAGTTTGACAAATATCGAACAGGTGCTTAATGTTGTAACACTTTATTTCCAGTTAGTGTCGGAATATTTCCAGTTAGTGTAGGAATTATAGAACAGGCACTGCTAACCATAGCTCTCGTTTCAGACGTACGACGTATCTTATGAATCAAATTAAGTTTCATGTAATTTTCATGAATTCTGATGGTCCATTGTGCGGATAGTCCAGCGAATATAAATAAACTCGGAGTTCCTCACAAACTGCTGCTTTTGTTCGCATGCAAATTGCGTTTATAATAAATTGACTGAACTGGATTAAGAGACAGTGGAAGAGCTATGGCCATAGAAAATAAAAATCACTAGAAATAGCAGAATAAAATAAAACATAATGCTGCTCTAGTATATATCGAACGATTCCGTTTGATCGGAGGATTGTGAAACAAATTTTATTTTGTCTAGGAAAAATATTTCCGCAGTTGTTATTGTAGCTTTGTCAGTGTTTCAATGAAATAATAGTAATTGCGGTATTGCATTTGAAAAAAACTGATCACAAAATCGAGATATTTTGACCTCGAGTTTGAGCGATATGTATCAGTTGCTTCGAACGTCCTTTCTATAAGAAGATGCCAAAATCAGGACGAGCAATGCCCTCGTATCAGCCGTTTCGGGATTAGTTGAGAAGCTGCCCCCACAAAACCTATTATGTTTTTATGAGTAGCAGGTAGTTCTAAATTCCAATACATGCCAGTAAATCTGGGCATAATTTCTGAAAGAAAAACCAGACACGTCAACTTGAACCACCAAAAGAAAGCTAATAAAGCAGAGATACGTAAACGGTAAGAGAGTGATAATTAGAAACAATTTTATGTAATGGTCGAAGGAATCTGTTCTATTACACCAGAACCACCTTTTATTACGCAGGCTAGTATTTTAGGTCGTAGTTGACGAAAGAGGTATCATCTGAAGTAACGTATTTGGAATTATCTGTAGCTTGCAACCGATCTTTGATTTATGAAAAGAGCGACGAGTTCGACATGGACAGATCTATAACGAAAGGCTGCCTTGTGTTCAGCTGATGTTTTGCGGGTAACACTCCAAAGTGTCAAGGATGGCGCTCTAATTGCAGAGCAGCGACCACACTGTGGAGACTTTTTCGCGTACACAATCGAAAATCGGGCAGTGTAATGTCGGAGCTGCCATTTGTACTCAGGTGATTCATGTGAAAAGGTTTCAGATGTGACTATGGCTGCACGACGGGAATTACTAGACTTTGAACACGAAATGGTTGTCGGAGGTAGACGCATGGGACGTTCTATTTCGGAAATCGCTAGAGAATTCAATATTCCGATATCCACAGTGCCAAGAACGTGCTAAAAACACCAGATTTCAGGGATTACCTCTCACCAGGGACAACACAGTGGCCGACGGCGTTCACCTAACTACCGAGAGCAGCGGCGTTTGCGTAGAGTTGTCAGTGCAACGATGAGAGAAATAACCATACATATCAATTTCGGACATACAACGGAAGTATCCGTTAGGACAGAGCGGCCAAATTCGGCGTTAATGGGCTCTAGCAGTAGACAGCCGACGGAGTGCCTTTGATAGCCTGCAGCGCCTCTCCTGGGCTCTTGGTAGTATCGGTTGGACCCTAGACGACTGGAAAACCGTGGCTGGTCAGATGACTCCCGATTTCAGTTGGTAATAGCTGATAGAGTGTGGCAGAGACCCTACGGAGCCATGGACCCAAGTTGTCAAGAAGTCACTGTGCAAGCCAGTAATGGCTCCAGTATTAGTGTCGGCTGTGTGTACATGGAATGGCATGAGCCACCGAGGACACAGACGAAAGTGATACCATCCATTAGACCACCTTCTTCTGTGCGGATGCACAAACAGTTCACGAACTCGTACGGGAATCGGCAAAAAGCCGCGAGTAAGGAGTGTAATGGGCAGGGACACTATGAATGTGGGACAATAAGTTGGGAATGCGGGTCTCACGGGAGGCGTGTCAGAGGTAAATCCCTGCAGTCGCACTATCCTCTGTGTCTCCGCTGGCTCAGATGGATAGAGCGTCTGCCATGTAAACAAGGGATCTCGGGTTCGAGCCCCGTCGCGGCACACATTTTCAACTGTCCCCGTTAACTTATATCAATGCCTGTATACCGCTAGGGGTATGCGTTTCATTGTAATAATCTATTGTAACACATTACGAATACATAGGCAGAAAGACCTGTTAGTGGTTGGTTGGTTGGTTGTTTGGGGAAGGAGACCAGACAGCGAGGTCATCGGCCTCATTGGATTAGGGAAGGACGGGGAAGGAAGTCGGCCGTGCCCTTTCAGAAGAACCATCCCGACATTTGCCTGGAGTGATTTAGGGAAATCACGGAAAACCCAAATCAGGATGGCCGGACGCGGGATTGAACCGTCGTCCTCCCGAATGCGAGTCCAGTGTCTAACCACTGCGCCACCTCGCTCGGTACCTGTTAGTGTTTGATTACACGACTGCGGAACAATCACTGTAAGCAGTTACTTCCACAAACCTATGAGCATGCGTGCTGAGCGATTAAGTGGAACAACCACATAAAACTAATTGCGGGTAAGGCAGATGCCAGACAGACGTTCTTTGGAAGAATGCTCAAGTAATGTAGTCCATCAACAAAAGAACTAGCTTACAAAGCATTCGTTCCGCCAGTGCTTGAATATAGGACTGATAGAGGAAATAGATAAGATCAAAAGAAGAGCTGCATGTTTTGTTACACGTTCATTTAGCAAATGCCAAATTGTCACGGAGGTGTTCAGCCAACTCCAGTGGCTTACCCTGCAAGACAGGCGTTCTGCGTCACGATATGGTCTGCTGTTGAAGCTCCGAGAGCGTACCTTCCTAGAAGAGCCAACTAGTATATTGATTCTTAACCATATCTCGTGATAAGTCTATTGAAGATAAAACGAGAGAGATTGGACAACACACAGAGGCTTATCAACAATCGTTCTTCCCGCGAAACGTTTGCGACTGGAGCAGCAAAGTGGGGAGTGATACTGATGCACAAAACGTCCTCCACCACACATCAGAAGACCACTTGCGGAGCACAGATGTAGATGTAGACGTAATTGCTTGGACTTCGGCATACAACACGTGTTATAGGTCTGCATCATCACAGTGCCTTAGGATCTAGGCCAAATAAAGTTGCCTCTTAAACTCGGGCCAGGCGACATATTGCAGCAATGTTACAGGGCCGTTCCCTGTCGTTCTTCACTCGTTTTGCTCTGTATATTTCACTTTTTAACGTGTAGTGGTCGACGTTTTGTACCCAAATAACAGGGTACGTCTGGTACGACTGCCAGTAATGACCGAAAGGAGACCTCCAAAACAACTGGTTAGCAAAGGTAACTTGGCGCTTTATACTGAGGTGGCGAAAGTCGTGGGATACGTCCTCATATCGTGTCAGACGTCCTTTTGCCCGGGATAGTGCAGTAACTCCACGTAGCATGGACTCAACAAGTCGTTGGAAGTACCCTGCAGAAATACGGAGCCATACTGCCTCTGTAGCCACCCATAATTGCGAAAGTATTGCCGGTGCAGGATTCTGTGCACCAATTGACCTCTAGGTCATTTTCCATAAATGTTAGATTGGATTCCTGTCGGGAGATCTACCTGCGTTTGAGCCACACGACTCTGGAACAAAGTACCCCATAACATGCATCCAATCCAAAACTAATCTGTTTGAGAGGATATTAAACCTTTGTTACCATCGGCGTAACTTCTTTCTCGGAATGATCCAACTATTTTCATTCTGTGCAAGAATGAACGAGTATACTGTGACATTATCAACACTATACCCGTAGTTTTCTCATATCTGTCCATTTGTATTTTCTTTCTTCCATCTCATCCGTTAATCTTACCTTATTATTTTCATTCTACCTCTGGCCAGGCAATTTGTTCTCCACATTTAATTCCTGCTATTCTTGCACCATACATTTTTGTTAGATCTCATTACTCTATTTCGACAAGAATGTGATTAGGAAATTGCGTAACGCAATGTTAATAAGACTGAAATCTCATATATTCCATCTATTAATTATTATATCTATTACCATCAGCAATGCCATTTGCAAGGTGTGAACGGTAGCTGAAACTACTGTTTACGAAAATGGCCACTAAATAAACAGTATGCAGCGGTTCACATGTGTCAGAACAAAATAGTCAGATCGTTGGTAAATGTAGCATCAGTTCGTCTCAACACACTGCCTGTGGAAAATGAGTGAAAAGAGATACCACGTCGGAGTTTAGTAAAGTACTGAAATCATTAAGGCGTAGCCACTGTAGCTGACCCAGATTTTGACCAATGAAGACCGCTGTATGTGGAATATAAACGAGTCATAAAGTGAGCGCCACTACTTTATGTGCCCACAAGAGCTTCCCATCGATATATCTTTATTTTTTTATTTTTGTTGTCTGCTGTTAGTTGTTTGTAGCGTATCTCGCTGCATGGCCCACAGCACAAACAGCAGCGAAGACTGAGATAGGTGAATGTATACGATAGTAGAATCTAAGGTGTTCTGCTAAACGTAGGTCTGAAAACGAATCGTTTACGAGAAAATGGTGAATGCTGCTGTCGAAATTTCACTGAATTCAGTATGGAACATTTTCGTTGTTAGTAAAATACTCTATGCAACAAAATTATCTGCGAAACAAAATTAAAGGATCTTTTTTTTTTAAACCCTGTAATTGTCTCCCATTGCGACACATAGGTTTGAAATTTGGCTCAATTGTACCTAAACCTTCCTGCGTAACGGTGCAGCAGTGTGGCGCCCTGCCGGCCGTGGTGTCCGAGCGGTTCTAGGCGCTTCAGTCTGGAACCGCGCGACCGCTACGGTCGCAGGTTTGAATCCTGCCTCGGGCATGGATATGTATGATGTCCTTTGGTTAGTTAGGTTTAAGTAGTCCTAAGTTCTAGTGGACTGATGATCACCGATGTTAGGTCCCATAGTGCTCAGAGACATTTGAACCATCTCACCAGCAAAGTCGTGTCCTGAGACGTCCTGGACAGTGGTGGGATACCAACCAGACTATCACCCTCCATGCTGCCCAACAGCCAGGAATGATGGTCTGGGGTGGCATTTCATTTCACAGCAGGACGTCTTTGGCTGCTATCTGCGGCATCCTTATATCGCACCGGTACATAGACGATATTGTATTCCCTGTTCTGTTGCCTTTCATGGCAACCCATCCTGGGCTTATATTTCAGTAAGATAATGCCCGCCCACAGACGACGAGGTTTGCTACTGTTTGTTTGCATGCTTCCCAAACCCCACCTTGACCAGCCAGATCGCTGGTCTCTCCAAAACTGCGAACGTTTGAAATGTTTGGAGCATTATCAGGAAGGCACCGCAGCAAATCCGGGATTTTGAGAATATAACTCGCCAGTTGGCCAGAATTTGGCACGATATCACTCAGGAGGAAAACCAAGAAGTCCATCAGTCGACGTCAAGACGAATAAATTGTTGCGTAAGGGCCAGAGATGAACGAATACGTTGATGACTTGGTCAATTTGTGAAGATTATCTCTCGTATACATCATGCAATTTTTCTGAAATTGTAATAGTTTGTCTGTATACGTACAACTACACACTTCCGCAATATTCGGATAATTCCTTTGTGGAGCCCTCTAGCGGCAGGAGAATTGCAACTTGAATCAGCCTAGCGGGAAAGTCAGCTGATTAATATGCATGACTTTTAATACCTCAACCAACATTGGGAACAGAATAAAAAGTTCGGAGGCATTAGTTTTTAGCACGATCCTGTAGAGTAGAGGCGGCGCTCTCGAAGGTTACGCATGCCGCAGGACCCCGTTGTGCTGTATGGGCGCTGAGTAACCGCCAACTGAAGCTGACGCAGATTTCTGCATGCCACAGCGACGGTGTTTAGCCCAACTGGTGGTGCGAGGGGCACAGCCTGCTCGGTCATAGCCGAAGCTTGCTGATGGCACTCCAGTGTGAGATGGCACACGCATCTGGGTATGAACCCTGGACCTGTGTATAGCGGGCTGCTCAGTGGCTGGCAGGGCCTCAGTTGGACCCGGCGGCAACTGGAACTTCTTGCAGGTGATCCTGCCAGGATGGCTGTAGCGCGGCGGTGACCTCCGTGAATTGGCGATTCGACCGATAGACACTCCAATGACCTGTCTGGCCGAACAGCCAGTATATATCCGTGTCAGAGTGAGCCTGCTGTGTTGCTGCGGCTACTAAAGTCATGTACAATGTATACCAAGGTGCCTCCTGGTTTCGGTAATCGTCGGAACAGGCAGACACCGACACCCAGTGTATGTTGTGGTGCCCTTGCTGCAATACTGGATCAACGTGTTGGTACAGGTGGACGCTTTACGGCATAGAGTCCATATTTATAGGTTTGCGCCCTTACGCATTGGAGATTGTATGTTACTGCCTTCCTCTGACCTTTGAACTTACTTACCCAGTCATTTATAAGACGACTTACAGTTCCACATGTACTTCGAACCAGGGTGCAACTTGGCGTTTTTCACAATAACAAATACTGAAAGATGCGAACTAGTGTTTAATAACAGATGATAATCATAGGATTGAGTGTGCTGCCTTAGCATTGAACCACCTAGCCACTCAAAGTAATTCAGCATTCTTTACGTTACAATCTGCTGTGCACTGGTACCTTTTGAAGGAGATGTTTCGAGTGTCGTCCACATATTTGAATACGCTACTGCACTTTTGCAGTACTGCGCCAAATATGGTGTAAGGCAGAGATGAAGTCTTTCGGCCCTGTTCTTCAATCTATACATCGAAGAAGTTATGAAGGAAATAAAAGAATGGTTTAAAATTGGGATTAAAATGGAAGGTGAAAGGATAACAATGATGAGATTCACTGATGAAATTCATATCCTGAATGAAAATAAAGAAGAATTACAGAATGTATTGAATGGAATGAACAGTCTAGTAAATACAGAATATGGAAGTAGAAGAAAGACGAAAGTAACGAGAAGCAGCAGAAGTGAGAAGAGCGAGAAACTTAACATCAAATTTGCTGATCACGAAGTTAAGACATTCTGCTATCTAGGCACCAAAATAATCCGGGACGGACGAAGAAGGAGAACATAAAATGTGGACTAGCACTGACAAATAGAGGATTCCTGGCCAAGAGAAATCTTCTGATATGAAACACAGGCCTTCACGTGAGGAAGAAATTTCTGAAAATGAACGTTTGGAACATAGTATCGTATGGTACTGAGATATGGGCTGTGGGAAAACCTAAATGGAGGAGATTAGAAGTATTGGAGACGTGATGCTACAGAAGAATATTGAAAGTTTGGTGGATTGGTAAGGTAAGTAAGGAGGAGGTTCTCTGTTGAATCGGCGAGAAATGGCATATATGGGAAACACTGAGAAGGGATGGTAGGACATCTGTTGATACATCAGGGAATAACTCTGATGCTGTTAGAGGGAGCTGTAGAAGGTAAAACCTGTAGAGGAAGGAAGAGAATGGGATACATCCAGCAAATAATTGAGGACATAGGTTGCAAGTGCTACTTGAAGATGAAAATGTTGGCACAGGAGAGGAATACGTGGCGGGAAGCATCAAACCAATGATAAGACTTCACTTTTGAGATGAATCCAGACATAAAAATCCTGCTTTGACCATTAGATATCGTCTTACATCAGGAACAAAATGTGTCGGTGTTCCGTCATGCATGTATCCTATTCCTCAACCATGAGCTATGGCTGAAATTTGAACTTAAGAAGATGGGGAATTCACTGAAAAGGTTACATTTTAGATACATTTATGTTAACTAGGACAGTGTGCAAAAATGTGTGGCAGCTCGTAACGACACATTTGGAAATATCTCGCAAAAGGCTCATTTGCGGAGAGCTATTTGCTGAAGTTGTTTTCTTTCTATTGTCTTATACGTACACCAATGTCAGTTCCCACAATTAATTATGATACACCAAGCATAGTCTGCGCCTGCGCTGTACTTCCTAAACTGGCTCTATGTTGCGGAGCACCAGTCGGTAAGACTGCTGTTCATGCATTGAAAATGACAGCAAGGGTACATGTCTAAGTATCGGTAGATTTAAACTAATGTACCTGGCCGCATTTCCTCGAGGTTTTCAGACAGCTGGTCAGCATTCACATGGTCGGTTACCCCCCTTGCCTTTAACGCAAGCTATCTTCATAGGTGATTTCGGTTTCTACGCAGCACAAGCACCCTTATCATTTCAGTAGTGAAATAACTCTCTTTCATAGACCAGTTTCTGGTTCCCATAGTTTTCGCTACAGGCAAGATGCCTGCTTTTGGATTCTTCTTGCAAGCTTCATTGCCTGCAATATCACAACGCTGTCGGCTCTGATTATAAAAGATACTGAAATCAGTGTCCACCATGAGAGACATTCTGCATTATTTTCTGATTTCATATGCGTTTCGTCGCCGTACGCTTGAAAATTGTCTCCTGTTGATGAAGGATTGAATGTGTCAGAAGGAGTATCAAATTCATTATCGGCTTCCGGCACACTGCTCAGTATTTACAGCCGAGGTCTTCGCCCTGTATCAGACCACGGATTACATCCGGCGACACAACCTTTTCAATTGTGGGCTCTGCTCAGACTCAGCACCTTTCAAAGTCTATGTGCGTTGTACACAGCCCATCCTTTTGTGCAGCGGTCCAGGAAAACTGTCACTTGTTCACTAGTGGTGGAGCCAGTGTGATGTTTTGTGGGTTCCTTGTTATGTCGGTCTGCCAGCAAACGTGGCTGCTGACATTGCTGCCAAGGCTGCAGTCCTCGTGCCTCAGCCCGTGATTTCCTATAATCCCTCCGATGATATCTGTGTTGCCGTCTGCCAGGAGGTGGTGTCCTTTGGAATCGCCAATGGTCCCCCCTTCACGGGAGTAAGCTCAGGATTATTAAGCCTCCCCCAGCCTCTTGGACGACCTCCTCTCGGCCCTCCCGCCGGGAGGAGGTAGTTTTAACTAGGCTGCGTATTGGGCACTGGCTTTTTAGCCATCGTCATTTGATAAGTGGCGCTACCCCACCACTTTGTACACATTGGGCCCAAGTTGTAAATGTCCGCCACTTCCTGACGGAATGCCCATTTTTTAACCATTTACGTTCCCGCTTGGGTTTGCCGTCTGAGTTATCGGCCGTTTTAGCAAATGACGCGTGGGCTGTCGACCGTGTGTTATTTTTTATCTGCCGAAGCAATATGACGAAGGCCATTTAATTTTTAGTTTTGGACCTCCGTTTCTGTATGGTGTCTTTTTGGCCCTTTCTCCATGAGCCTGTTTTTAGCTGTTTTCTATTATGTCAATTGGGACTGACGTATAGTTGTTTTCTAACCTCTCTCCGCCTTCGTGTTATACAGTTTTGACTTGGGCACGTATGACCCCAGTTGGTTTTTGCGCCCTAAAGCAAAACAAAACCAAACCAATCTTCTATTATAGCTGTCGAGACTCTGAAAAGTTATCGGATGCAATGGTGCAGAACTCCACTAGATAAATGATTCTGGCTGATCATTCCACACCAGTCTTAGTGCTTATGGAGTCTGCACACCTCACATAAATATGTGTTGCTTTGCAACCATTACGGATTTGAAGATACTAAAATGTAGAATGAAACCTGTAAATGTTATAAAGGTGGATGCAACACGAGACTACAATAAATAAAAGGAGGATAATAGTCAGTTGTTGCAGACAGACATTCACTTTACGTCATGTCATCGTCTCAAAAATTAATATTTAGTTGAATTTCCAAGGAGAAGTGATAAGATCCGTGAGAATCAGAATGCAGTTTCCAATTAGCAAATAAAAAACACAGGAAGAATTCGTGGTTAAATAGGATGCCGTCTGCCCTTTATATGGATTATTTACCATACTGATGGAGCCCATATTGAGAACAATTGAACAACTGGATTCTAATTCGGTCTTCAACTTCGTTCCGTTGCCATTTTTAACAGGATTTCCAAATGCAAAGTCTAGATACAGTGGGTGGACATAAATATGGGAACACCCAATAAGCCGTTGGCTTTCAAAACAATCTCCACTCGTCTTAGAATGCATCAATACAGGTTCTGTCTGGTTGTGAAGGGAACCCTAAATCATTCTTCCTGAGAAAGAGTGACATATTCAGGCAACGATGGATTACGGTCACGCACATTTCTCTCAAAAAGTGGACCACAAAGGTTCAATAATATTGAGGTCTGGTGGCTGTGGTGGTCGGAGAATGAGAGACAATTCACCTTCGCGCTCATAAAACCAGCCCTGGACGATGCGAGCCGTGCGAACAGCTGCCCTGCCGTCTTGGAACACGGAGTCACCGTTTTGTGGGGCAAACACTGCACCATGGAATGGACCTGATCAGGCAAAATTATCACGTAATCCTTGGCAGTAATGTGACCTTGCACAGTATCCGTATAGCCCAGTCAAAGAGGACCGAAAAAATGTCTGGGGGAAAATATCGTCTAAGGGGGGGAGCGGGGAATTCATGTAACACCTAATTTTAATTTTTGTACACTGGAAGGGGAAACGTCATGAACAACACACTGAAAATTCTGACTGGTGGGGTGTGAGCATGGTTTGGGGGGGAGGGGGAGGGTAAATTTCAATTTTTTACATTTTTGTTGAATACCTCCAAACCCACGGCTTACAGCGAAAATGTTTCATAGCACAAAATTAAACTATATTTAATTTCCTACGAGGACCGTCCTATTCGTATATTTCTCTAGGACTGATAGTTCCCGCCTTGCATGGGATGGAAAACTAGCAGCTTATTAACAAAAATGTGTTATTGGTATGAAATTGATATTTAATGATAAATGAAATGGGCTAAGAACAAATATTTATTTATATATTATATTTATATATTTATTTACATATTAGTTTGTATGCCACAAATAATAATAGTAGAACTGTATTAAGCGGTAAATTGTCTTCTAGGGGTGTGACAGGGCACAAAGGCAGCGGTGGAGATTAGAAGCATGAGAGAAGGCAGGTGACCGTTTTGTGGTCACGCATTTCCCTCCTTCATAGGACTGCCAAATGAAGAACGAGCAGGCAATTCTCCATTCTCTCTATCGCATTACATGACAAAAGGCAACTACAGCGTATTTCATATAGCTATAGCGACATTTCTGCAGCTCGCCTTATCAATAACTGGCGATACGGTGAGCACACATTCCCGGGGAGGAGGTATTTATTTTCCACAAAGCGTATTAACGCTGCATTCAATACAGATATGAACTGTTATTAATACAATGCTAGAAAACATATGGGCAGATTCTACGTAAATCTGTACACGCTGTCCTACACCGCTGCAGGGGAAATTGATTCTTTGTCATCCTGTACGGCAGCGGTAGCAGTCTTCCGAGAAAGGCGACTTCCTCCATCACGAGCGCTGGTCGCTTGTCCGTTTACAGACAGACCATACGTCCCCAGTATGTCGTGTCCAATTATCTTGTGCAAACAGACAAACTAACTTCACTGAACTCGCATCTATATAGTGGAGCTATTTTCTGTTAATTAAGTGATTATTTGCAGTTGTTAAGTGAGCTTTCATGCAAAATACCTTTCTACAAACAATTAGTGAAAATTCTTGATTTGTAAGTGTGATGTTATCAGTGATGTATTTCTTGTTGATGGGAAAGGGACTGGACTGGCAAATACAACTATGTGCTGCTATTTGTCATTAACAGCATACTGTTAAGTCTCAGGGAAGTGTAATAGGACCGCTATTGTTCTGTTTATAAATAAATGATTTGGCGAATAGGGTGGGCAGCAGTCTGCGGTTGTTTGCTGATGATGCCGTGGCGTACGGTAAGGTGACGAAGTTGAGTGACTCTAGCAAGATACAAGAAGACTTGAACAAAATTTCCAGTAAGTGTGATGAGTGGCAGCTAGGCCTAAATGAGGAAAAATGTAAATTAATGCTAGTGATGTTCGGATACAGTGTTAACAGTGTCCTGATTGACACAGTCAAATCGTCTAAATATCTGGGCTTAGCGTTGCGAAGTGACATGGTGTGGAAAGAGTACAGTTTATTGGGAGAATTTTAGGAAAGAGTGGTTCACCTGTAAAGGAGACCGCGTATAGGACGCTGGTGCGACCTGTTCTTGTGTGCTGCTCGGGAGTTTTTGATCGGTACCGGTTCGGATTGAAGGAAGACATCGAAGCAATTCACAGGTGGGCCTCTAGATTTGTTACTGGTGGATTCCAAGAACACGCTAATGTTACAGGGATGCTGTGGGAATTCAAACAGGAATCCATGGAGAGAAGGCGATGTTCTTTTCGAGAAATACGAGGGTCACTCCAAAAAAAAGAAGGGAAAGCAGAAAGGTGGAAGGAGTATATAGAGGGTCTATACAAGGGCGATGTACTTGAGGACAATATTATGGAAATGGAAGAGGATGTAGATGAAGATGAAATGGGAGATACGATACTGCGTGAAGAGTTTGACAGAGCACTGAAAGACCTGAGTCGAAACAAGGCCCCCGGAGTAGACAACATTCCATTGGAACTACTGACGGCCTTGGGAGAGCCAGTCCTGACAAAACTCTACCATCTGGTGAGCAAGATGTATGAAACAGGCGAAATACCCTCAGACTTCAAGAAGAATATAATAATTCCAATCCCAAAGAAAGCAGGTGTTGACAGATGTGAAAATTACCGAACAATCAGTTTAATAAGTCACAGCTGCAAAATACTAACACGAATTCTTTACAGACGAATGGAAAAACTAGTAGAAGCCGACCTCGGGGAAGATCAGTTTGGATTCCGTAGAAATACTGGAACACTTGAGGCAATACTGACCTTACGACTTATCTTAGAAGAAAGATTAAGGAAAGCCAAACCTACATTTATAGCATTTGTAGACTTAGAGAAAGCTTTTGACAATGTTGACTGGAATACTCTCTTTCAAATTCTAAAGGTGGCAGGGGTAAAATACAGGGAGCGAAAGGCTATTTACAATTTGTACAGAAACCAGATGGCAGTTATAAGAGTCGAGGGGCATGAAAGGGAAGCAGTGGTTGCGAAGGGAGTAAGACAGGGTTGTAGCCTCTCCCCGATGTTATTCAATCTGTATATCGAGCAAGCAGTAAAGGAAACAAAAGAGAAATTCGGAGTAGGTATTAAAATCCATGGAGAAGAAATAAAAACCTTGAGGTTTGCCGATGACATTGTAATTCTGTCAGAGACAGCAAAGGACCTGGAAGTGCAGTTGAACGGAATGGACAGTGCCTTGAAAGGAGGATATAAGATGAACATCAACAAAAGCAAAACGAGGATAATGGAATATAGTCGAATTACGTCGGGTGATGTTGAGGGTATTAGATTAGGAAATGAGACACTTAAAGTAGTAAAGGAGTTTTGCTATTTGGGGAGCAAAATAACTGATGATGGTCGAAGTAGAGAGGATATAAAATGTAGACTGGCAATGGCAAGGAAAGCGTTTCTGAAGAAGAGAAATTTGTTAACATCGAGTATAGATTTAAGTGTCAGGAAGTCATTTCTGAAAGTATTTGTATGGAGTGTAGCCATGTATGGAAGTGAAACATGGACAGTAAATAGTTTGGACAAGAAGAGAATAGAAGCTTTCGAAATGTGGTGCTACAGAAGAATGCTGAAGATTAGATGGGTAGATCACATAACTAATGAGGAAGTATTGAATAGGATTGGGGAGAAGAGAAGTTTGTGGCACAACTTGACCAGAAGAAGGGATCGGTTGGTAGGACATGTTCTGAGGCATCAAGGGATCACCAATTTAGTATTTGAGGGCAGCGTGGAGGGTAAAAATCGTAGGGGGAGACCAAGAGATGAATACATTAAGCAGATTCAGAAGGATGTAGGTTGCAGTAGGTACTGGGAGATGAAGAAGCTTGCACAGGATAGAGTAGCATGGAGAGCTGCATCAAACCAGTCTCAGGACTGAAGACCACAACAACAACACTCCAAAAGAAATGCTCACTATTTTTGTAAAAATACAGTTTTCATTCTGCATGTTTGAAAGTCTTACAGGGTGCAGATACATCCTTCCCGCTTGTTTTCAAACTTAGTTCAACCTGTTCCCGTGAGTGGCGCCGTCACAGCATGCCCTCATGATGGTTGCTACACTTGACGTTCGTCAGAAGCAACGTGCTGTCATAGAATTCCTGTGCTGTGGAAACGAGACAGTGGGAAACATGCACAAGAGGTTGAAGAACGTGAGTGGAAATGCTGCTGTCGATCTCAGTACAGTTAGTCGGTGGGCAAGCAGGTTACGTGATGAAAGCGGGTACGGCAATATTGAGGAGTGTCCTCGCAGCGGCAGGCCTCGTACTACACACACTCCAGACAATGGGCAGAGCGTTAACGACTTGGTGACTGCTGACAGACGCATCACAGTGAACGAATTGTCACGCTACGTTGGGATAGGGGGTTTACAGAATACTGAAAGTGTTGGAGTTAAAAAAGGTTTGTGCTACGTGGGTTCCCAGGATGTTGACAGTGGCTAAGAAAGAAACAAGAAAAACGGTATACAGCGATCTTTTGGAACAGCATGAAAATGGTGGAGATGAATTTCTTGGAAGAATTGTGACAGGTGATGAAGCATGGCTCCATCATTTTTCACCAGAGACGAAGAGGCAATCAATGGAGTGGCATGATGCAAATTCACCCAAGAAAAAAAAAATCAAAACCATACCTTCTGTTGGAAAGATATGGTTGTGGTGTTTTTCGATTCCGAAGGGCACTTGCTGTGGACATCATGCCAAGAGGAACCACCATAAATTCTGATGCATATGTGACGACACTCAAGAAACTTCAAGCTCGACTGAGTAGTGTCCGACCACATCGGCAAAAGCAGGATGTTTTGGTGTTGCACGACAATGCACAGCCACATGTCAGTCAAAAAACCATAGAAGCGATCACAAAACTCGGATGGACAACACTGAAACACCCGCCTTACAGTCCTGACCTAGGTCCATGTGACTATCGTCTCTTTGAAGAACTGATAGACTCTCTTCGTGGAACAAAGTTTGAAGATGATAACTCCCTTGTGCTCGCTGCCAAACAGTGGCTCCAACAGGTTGGTCCAGAAATACACAGGCGCTGGTTCCAAGATGGCGTAAGGCAGTTGAGAGGGATGGAAATTATGTTGAGAAATGAAAATATTGTTCCTAAAAGATGTATCTACACGCTGTAAAACTTTCAAACATGTAGAATAAAAGAGGGTTTTTTTTTTAAAAAAAAGTGGTGTGCATTTCTTTTGGAGTGAGCCTCGTACTACTGAGAAAATTTAGAGAACCGGCATTTGAAGCTGACTGCCGAATGGTTCTACTACCGCCAACATACATTGCGCGTAAGGACCACGAAGATAAGATACGAGAAATTAGGGCCCATACTGAGGCATATAGACAGTCGCTTTTCCCTCGCTTTATTTGCGATGCGAAAAGGAAGGGAAATGACAAGTTGTGGTACAGGGTACCCTGCGCCACTCACCTAGCAGTGGCTTGCGGAGTATCTACGTAGATGTAGATATGTAGTCTTGCTGGAGTCACTTGTTAGTAAATTACTGAATGACCAGAAAGTTACTGCATTTGCGTCATTGGTAATTTTGTTACTGTAGACTGCGTAAAAATCTTCCATTCAGGAATTCAAAATGTGTGCGAAATCTTATGGGATTTAACTGCTAAGGTCATCAGTCCGTAAGCTTACACACTTTAACCTAAATTATCCTAAGGACAAACACACATACCCATGCCCGAGGGAGGACTTGAACCTCCATTCAGGAATTACTTGCACTTGTAGAGTGGGTTGCATTGCGTGAAGCCCTTCAGCGCACATCCACAGTATATCTTTCAAGATGGATGTCAATATGTCTGATGGGAATAGCACTAATCTTGTTCAGACCTAGAATAGTAATCTGCTGTAATACGTTGTTTAAATTGTGTTGAAATGCCTGAAGTTCCGTAACGCCTAGGTGACGTACTTCTAGTGCAGTGGTAACCAATTAAAGCTTATGGGTCTCTTCAGATGTTGGGAGAGCTAAGGCTGGAGTCATGAAATTTAATTCGTCCAGCTGCGAAAAGTATTCCAGCCATTGATTGTGGAGACAATGAAACAGACATTGCAGAATACATATTGACACCATTTTATATCTGTGGCAGGCTCTTCAGTGTGGTAGACATGTGATAACTTCACCTTTGGCGATAATAGCTCTTTCAACAATTGTACATAAATACTCACTGAATAAACTGAAAATAACTCCACTATATGAACACGAGCTCAGTGATTTTCTTTCCTCTGCTCACATGAGAGAACTAGACAGAAAATGCTGTAGCGATATAGTCTGTCTGTGAACTGAAAAGCGAGTGGAACTCATGGTGTCGTAAGTTGCCTTTCCTGGAAGAACGCACAGCTGTCATAGAGGATGACTAAGAATCAATTTCCCCTCTAGCATTGTAGAACAGTGTACAGAGTTTTAAACAGACTTTGTTCATATGCGTTTCTTTGTTAGTGTCACTAGTAATTCACATCTGCGTTCTGTATAGTGTTGACGTACTTTTTTGAAAACAAACAGCGTCTGCCACGTCTCCTCACTTCATAGCCAGTGACTCATATGGCCAGTTGCGAAAGGGTCGGAAGAACTTTTTGAAACATCCTGTAGTTGCTTTTTGTGACATAGTATGGTAGAGAGAATAGGGAATTGCCTTCTAGCTCTTTATTTTGCAGAACTATTAAGGAGGGAAGTGGCTGACCATAATTCACCCTCATACTTTGCCTCGTGGTTCTACGTTCCACCCCTGCCTTTCCATCCTGTTACACCCCAGGAACCCAACTCATCCCTCGGTAAGGTTCTACTGCTCTTTAATGTGGTGCAAACATTTAATATTTGACTTTAACCCAAGTTATTTACCAATGTAATTTAATTTTATACCATTAAAACGCTGCTTTCAATGATCTTTGATTATTCGATACTCTGCAATGAGGAAGCTGTTAGCCTGGGAGACATTTATTGTTGGAAATTTAATGTAGTTTAATTTTCTTTAGAAGCCGCAGTTTTTGAGTTAGTCAAGAAAAACATAAAAGAAGAGACGTTTAAAGGCCGCCCCACTTCCACCCACCACATGCTCACACCCCTCCGATCAGGATTATTAACTTGTTAGTCATCATCGTAGGGGGAGACCAAGAGATGAATACACTAAGCAGATTCAGAAGGATGTAGGTTGCAGTAGGTACTGGGAGATGAAGAAGCTTGCACAGGATAGAATAGCATGGAGAGCTGTATCAAACCAGTCTCAGGACTGAAGACCACAACAACAACAACAACAGTCATCACATTCCCTCCGTACTACCGTACAGCAATTTGCGACTACTCGAATTTTTCCCCTAATTTTCCTTCATTGACAAGTTTAATAGCGCCTATGGAATACCATGATATGGCTGCCCCAATTATCACGTAGCCTCCACCATGTGGAACCTAAACTCGTGCAGAAGTTGGAAATAATCTGAAGTCAAGACTAATTCGACCAAATGGGTTTCTTCCGTTTCTCCATAGTGCAGGTTTTATGGCTTCCCTACCCAGCTTTCCTGTTGTGGATATTCGACTCATTGAGGAGTAGTTCTTGAATCCCAGTTCACTCTATAATTCCTTGTTTCTGGAGCTTCAATCGTGTTATTTTATTGCTGACAGGGTTTTGTGAGTACGACATTCCGTTCTGCAGTGACTTTAGCAGTGTTCATCCACTTACTTTTCGTCAGAGTCGTCTACAAAGACTGTCTGTCACGACCACTCAACTCACACTTTCGCCCATGTTGCGAGTTAGAAGACAATTGTTTCCCACTTTCCCCGTAAGCGTATAAATCTTCGATACGGTACCTCTTGGAACATCAAACACGTCGATTGTTATGGTTACACCTATCTTACGAGCATCAACAATACGCCCACTGTCGAACTGCTTAGTTCCGACATAATGCATTCAAGACTACACAGAAAACTGTTCTGGTCGCAACTGACACACTGAGGACATTGCACAGGCGCCGTTCGTGGTCAAACACAACAGCGCAACCTGCTCCCTTGGCTATAACTGCATGTATTTCTCGTGATGTTTCCATATTTTTGTCCAACCCTAGTTGTTGCAGTAGCGATATATGATGCAATTACTAACGCAATTTCGCAAATACCAACATTTCAGTCGACCGAAACGATGAAGAACTCCGAGGTACAGACATGACTACAAGTGAGTGGAAATTCTGATTCGGTGCTAGCAATTGAAAGTCATGAGAAAGATGGTTGTTAGATCGAATCAGTAGTGTAACATGTCGCCTGCCGTGTGGTCTATCGTGTCGTATTAAACTGCAGGGGAAAAATATCGTGTGGCTTTGTGGTCCAAACCGTGTTTCTCTCAGAGCAACAGTGAAAGGCTTGCATGGTTACAGTTCGTTCAGGACACGTTGTTCGCTGGAGATAACTCAGCTAACGTTTGTTTAATATAGGGGTTCCCAGTAGAATTGTCGATATCGGGAATCTGATTATTCGATATTTAAGAAAACTTGAAAAAAGTGTCTACACTACCACTCGGAGATCTATACACACTCAACATTACATCTCTTCACGCACTGTACTGAGGTTATGTCTCGATTTCTGTGTCTCTATACCAGTGCTCAGTAATACAAACTACTGAAAGATTAGATGGGTAGATCACATAACTAATGAGGAAGGATTGAATAGGATTGGGGAGAAGAGAAGTTTGTGGCACAACTTGACCAGAAGAAGAGATCGGTTGGTAGGACATGTTCTGAGGCATCAAGGGATCACCAATTTAGTATTGGAAGGCAGCGTGGAGGGTAAAAATCGTAGGGGGAGACCAAGAGATGAATACACTAAGCAGATTCAGAAGGATGTATGTTGCAGTAGGTACTGGGAGATGAAGAAGCTTGCACAGGATAGAGTAGCATGGAGAGCTGCATCAAACCAGTCTCAGGACTGAAGACAACAACAACAACAACAAAGAAAACATCATCGGTTCTCGATATACTGAAAAATTGTCGATGTATCGATACATCGACTGAGAAAATATAAACGTCCTGCCTAAAGAGTATCGGCTGCAAATTGTACACATACTGTAGGTTTTAGAGATTATGGTTAAGTATTGATTTATTGTTAGATATTCTGTAAATCAACAAGCTAGCAGCCTGCCTAATCCCCGTAGAGCAAGAACTGAAAGGAAAACGATGCACGTTCGCGCTTGGCGATAGCCACTTTGCTAACATTGGTAACTGCAGGTAAGAGGCATAATTAAAGGCGTCTAATGGATCCATCGTTCGGTTTCATCACATATCGAATTTGTTCGGAACACTTCATGTCGACTTCCCTGGTTTTCCATTTCTGTCAACGCCAGCGACCTAGCGGCTGTAGCGTCAAAATTGCTTGGTGAAGCTAAACGTTGCAGTTTCTGTTCGTAGCGCCGACAGCCGATTGCGTGAGTATTTCCCCTCACACGTCTCTGCCCACCACAATGACCAGTCTTGTCACTTAGATTTCTGTTCATCATTTTCAGCAACATTTTTTGAAGTACGTAATGTCACAGTTCCCCCTGCCTAAAGAATATCTCCAGAAGTTTAAAAAACACTTAAACAATCACTCAGAATACAGATTTTAACACTTCAAATATCACACATACCACATGTCACAAAGAAAAACAAACCATTGGAAAGAGTAACATGGGGAATTTCACCGACTTAACAATCCTCCATCAGAACATTCAATTATTAAAAAATAAAATACAACTATTAGAAGTCGAGCTCCAATCTTTGAACGGCACAGTAGTTTGTATTACTGAGCACTGGTATAGAGACACAGAAATCGAGACATAACCTCAGTACAGTGCGTGAAGAGATATAATGTTGAGTGTGTATAGATCTCCGAGTGGTAGTGTAGACACTTTTTTCAATAAATTAACAGAAGTTCTATATAAAGTCTCAAGTACAAAGGTCAACATAATTCTTTGTGGGGACATTAACATCAACATTAATATCACAAATGAATCCAGCAGCACCTTCACCAACATCCTTCAAAGTTTTGGCATATCCCTATTGGTCAATAGTGCAACAAGTTTTACTGCAATGACTACATCAGTAAGTGACCATGTGGCCACAAATATGGACAGGGAAAAATATGATGTAGCTGTAAAAGATCTTGGACTATCAGACCATCTCTGTCAAATAACAACAGTAAAATCAGGCATTGAATCATTCCCTAAACTACAAGCCTGCAAACGTCATTTATCAGAAACAAAAATAAAAGATTTTTCAAAAGAACTAGAAAAACAAAGCTGGATGAAGTTTATAGGGAAACCAACGTGAATATGAAATTCTCTAAATTCTTCACATTGTTTAAACTGAACTTTTAAAAGGCATTTCCACAAGTATGCATGTCTGCATCAACATTTCACAAAAACAGATGGATAACAATGGGTATTAAGAAATCCTCCCAAAAGATTTGCAATGATTCAGAATTCTCAAATTTCTATCACAGATACAATAAGATGTATAGGAAGATGCTCACGACTGAAAAAGAGTCATTTAATGACAAAATAATATATAATGCAGAGAATAAAAGCAATGCAGTCTGGGATGTTATAAAAAAGGAAATGGGGAGAGGCAAACAGCCGCAGGATAACATACTGTTAGCCGGCCAGAGTGGCAGTGCGTTTCTAGGCGCTACAGTCTGGAGCCGAGCCACCGCTCCAGTCGCAGGTTTGAATCCTGCCTCGGGCATCGATGTGTGTGATGTCCTTAGGTTAGTTAGGTTTAATTAGTTCTAAGTTCTAGGCGACTGATGACCTCAGAAGTTAAGTCGCATAGTGCTCAGAGCCATTTGATAACATACTGTTAAGGGAGGGGGATAAGGTAATAAATGATCCACAACACTTAGCAAACTAAGTAAATGATCATTTTTAAAGTATTGCAGAGAAGTTACAGCAAAAATTCCCCGAAAGAAATGTAACTCCTGTAAATAATGTTGCACTAAATAAAATGATGTTACTTCCAACCACAGAGAATGAAGTCAATAAAACTGTTCAAAAACTAAAAAATAAAAAGTCATTAGGCTTAGATGAAGTACCAATGTGTGAACTGAAACAATGCATAGGGGCTATACAAGGTCCCTTAACAAATATAATAAATGAACCCTTCACATCAGGGACATTTCCAGAGCAGTTAATACAGGCAAGAGTTGTAACTTTGCTTAAGAAAGGTAATGCAGAAGACATAGAAAACTGCCAGCCTGTTTCCCTGCTGTCAGCATCCTAAAAAATAATAGAAGCAATTATGAAACACAGATTAATGAATCACCCAAATCAATACAATGTTTTAAGCGAATCACAGTTTGGTTTCCAAAGTGGTAAAAATACGGAGTCAGCCATAGCAGAATTCACAAAAGTTGTACTTGATACTCTTAATAAAGATGAATGTGTCACAGGCATATTTTTCGATCTTTCTAAGGCCTTTGATAAAGTCGACCAGGAGATTCTGTGAAATGAGAAGCATTAGGAATAAGAGGGGTAGCTAATGACTGGTTTTGATCATACCTAGCAGATAGGGTACAAATAGTAGAGATAACACATATTTCAAATAGATCTTAACATTTAGTAAAACACTTATCAGAACCAAAATACATTAATATAGGGGTTCCACAAGGTATCATATTAGGATCAATACTATTCCTGATAGCACTGAAAGACCTGAGTCGAAACAAGGCCCCAGCAGTAGACAACATTCCATTAGAACTACTGACAGCCTTGGGAGAGCCAGTCCTGACGAAACTCTACCATCTGGTGAGCAAGATGTTTGAAACAGGCGAAATACTCTCAGACTTCAAGAAGAATATAATAATTCCAATCCCAAAGAAAGCAGGTGTTGACAAATGTGAAAATTACCGAACTATCAGTTTAATAAGTCACAGCTGCAAAATACTAAAGCGGATTCTTTACAGACGAATGGAAAAACTGGTAGAAGCCGACCTCGGGGAAGATCAGTTTGGATTCCGTAGAAATGTTGGGACACGTGAGGCAATATTGACCCTACGACTTATCCTAGAAGCTAGATTAAGGAAAGGCAAACCTACGTTTCTAGCACATGTAGACTTAGAGAAAGCTTTTTACAATGTTGATTGGAATACGCTTTTTCAAATTCTGAAGGTGGCACGGGTAAAATACAGGGAGCGAAAGGCTATTTACAACTTGTACAGAAACCAGATGGCAGTTATAAGAGTGGAGTGGCATGAAAGGGAAACAGTGGTTGGGAAGGGAGTGAGACAGGGTTGTAGCCTCTCCCCAATGTTATTCAATCTGTATATTGAGCAAGCAGTGAAAGAAACAAACGAAAAATTCGGAGTAGGTATAAAATCCATGGAGAAGAAATAAAAACTTTGAGGTTCGCCGATGACATTGTAATTCTGTCAGAGACAGCAAAGGACGTGGAAGAGCAGTTGAATGGAATGGATAGTGTCTTGAAAGGAGGGTATAAGATGAACATCAACAAAAGCAAAACGAGGATAATGGAATGTAGTCGAATAAAGTTCAGTGATGCTATGGGAATTAGATTAGGAAATGAGACACATAAAGTAGTAAAGGAATTTTGCTATTTGGGGAGCAAAATAACTGATGATGGTCGAAGTAGAGAGGATATAAAATGTAGACTGGTAATGGCAAGGAAAGCGTTTCTGAAAAAAGAGAAATTTGTTAACATCGAGTATAGATTTAAGTGTCAGGAAGTCATTTCTGAAAGTATTTGTATGGAGTGTAGCCATGTATGGAAGTGAAACATGGACGATAAATAGTTTGGACAAGAAGAGAATAGAAGCTTTTGAAATGTGGTGCTACAGAAGAATGCTGAAGATTAGATGGGTAGATCTCATAAGTAATGAGGAAGTATTGAATAGGATTGGGGGGAAGAGAAGTTTGTGGCACAACTTGACTAGAAGAAGGGATCGTTTGGTAGGACATGTGTTGAGGCATCAACGGATCATAAATTTAGTACTGGAGGGCAGCGTGGAGGGTAAAAATTATAGAGGGAGACCAAGAGATGAATACACTAAGCAGATTCAGAAGGATGTAGGTTGCAGTAGGTACTGGGAGATGAAGAAGCTTGCACAGGATAGAGTAGCATGGAGAGCTGCATCAAACCAGTCTCAGGACTGAAGACCACAACAACAACAACAACAACAACAATTCCTGATATACATCAATGACTTTCCCAGTACTGTTACTTACAGTGAAAAAATTCTCTTTGAGGAGGACAGCAATATTATAGCCACTGAGAAAACAAGAAAACTCCTTGCCAAGAAAGGAAATGAAACTCTCAAGGAAGTTTATGATTTGTCAATAAGCAATAAAGTGACATTAACATAAAGAAAAGTAAAGCCATGAATTTCAGTTTGAAGAGGAAAACTGACAGTGTTAAATTAAATGTAGATGGCACCTCTATAGACTGTGTAACAAATACAACATTTCTAGGAATGGATATTGATTCTCAGTTGAGGTAATGTGAACACACAAAGGTATTTGCAAACAGAATGTCGTCAGCATGTTATGCCCTTAGAATTCTATCATCAGTGTGTAACATGCAGTGTCTTTCAGTTACATGTTATTCATAAGTACACTCAGCTCTTAGCTATGGCATTCTTTCTTGAGTAACAAACGCACAAAATATAAACACAATTTTTAATCTCCATAAAAGGGCTATAAGAATAATAACCAAAAATACTAGTTGAGCTCATTGTAAAGATCTGTTCAGAACACTGGGGATTTTAAATGCTCCATGAGAATACATTTACCAATCAGTTGTACACATCAAAAATAACATTGGTAATTCCTGCACAAACGGCTCTGTCTATGACCATACAACAAGAGACAGACTCAGCTTACATTTACCAAGAAAAAATAAACATAAAATTCAGAACAGCATTTTCTACCAAGGCATAAAACTCTACAATAAATTACCAAAAAGAGATTAAAGAAACTGCAAAAATACACTAATTTAAAAAGGCAGTTAATAGTTCGTGTTATGCAATACATTTTATACATTAAAGGATTACTTAGATAAAACAGAGTTGGGGTTTGATAAGAAAATGTTGTAAAAATAAATAATAATAATAATGATTATAAAATAACCAACGTTGCACATAACACCTTCACTTTATGTGTTTTCCTTCTTTTTTCCTTTCTAGAAATACTTACCCCCAATCTATACATAGCACAATACTAACATCTCTTCCTCTTTCTGAGCTCAACATCTCACTCATTATGGAGAGCTGCTGACTCAGTTTTTCAGGATAGCAAATTGCGGCACAGAAAATGGCCCAGAGATCACCATTGTATGTGTGTTGGTGTGTGTGTGTGTGTAGTGCTTGAAGTGTTATGAAACAATGTGTGTATAGTGTGTGCAGTGACTGATAGTGAGATATGAGTGAACGGTGTGGCATTACATTATTTAATAAGTTATTTGTAAGAAAAGTATTGTATACCACGAGTAAATTTAATGATTATGTCTAACTAGAAGTCTGTAAATATATGTGTATACGAATTAGGTTATTTTATATTGGTCCTAGATTATTGTAAAAAGAGATCTACGGATGAATAAAGCTACTGCTTCTACTACTTCTACTACATTCGCACCGCCACCCCCCAGATCAATCGGTGTTCTCTTGTGCCACATACACGTGCTTCATACAGTGAAACAGAAATATTGGACGTTACGAAAGCTCTAAAAGTAGTAAGGCTCCTTCATGCAGTGAAAGTAAGACTATGTTCTACTACAATTTCAGAAAAACTTAAATATTTTCCGGAAATTAAAGACTATATATATATATATATATAGTCTTTAATATATATATATATTATACAACAATGAATGTCACACATTATTATATATAAAATGAAAATATCAGCACTCGATATTGCCGATTTTATTTCGATATATTGATATATGTTGCGGTAAAATATCGCCGATAACTCGATATTTTATCAACTGCCCTAGAGGCCTGACTTTTTCACCGTGCAACACTTGACATTTTTAAATATTTGGGAGCATCACTATTGCCTGCTCACTTTGGAACGAACCCTGAAGTGGGGGAGGGTGATGGGTGCGGATGGTTGAGTGACGACTGCTGCAAGGGTGAGGGGTGGGGGGTAATTTTCGTCATTTTACTCAGTGCTGAGGACACAGATACGGTTTTTCCTTCGTGTCGTTCGACTGCTATGTATGGTAGAAACGTGACAGATACGTTATATTGTTTCGTAGAAGCACTTATTTGAAGATTCGTTCATGTTCACATGTGGCACTTATTTGCACCAAATAATATGATATTAAATCAAGGTATTTTCGACACAAATATTTAATGAGCAAGAGAGGAATGACGTTTAAAGCGTCTATTAAACTTTTACAGTAGCTATTATCACACTTATGTCTAGGTATTGGTTTAAATTACTTAAATGCATCCTTGGACGTAGGATATTCCTGTCTTAAAAATCTCTTCATGGTTAACTTAAAACACTATCATGACGGTGACACATCACAATTATAGTAAAACAATTCTCATTTATTCTCCGTTCTTTCATCTAATTTTTAATTACATGACTTGTTTATATCACTTTGGATCTTCATAGATAAGTAGTTGTGTCAGCAACCGAACTTGTCTCTTTTGAAACTTATATCAGTGTACTATTTGCGTTGCGTAACGTCAGCACTGGTTTACGCTGGTATGAGATTCTGGGTCTAGTGAAGCAGGGGATACAACCCGTCGGCTTTGACCAATGACGTCATACATTACTCATAGATAATAATGTCTTCACTTTCAACCATAGATAATAAAACAGTTCTCTGTTCCGGACAAGCGCTATCATTGTATATTAAAATAACTGAATGTGATTTTCAAAGAGATCGCTACATATTGCTCAAAATATTCTTCGTGTGCGTTTATTTAAATAATTGGTTATATGCAATTCATTCGGTACTTAATTTCATTCTTAGTGATATTGAGGTGATTTGGACTAGTAGTTTCTTATTTTAGGACAGTTTTTAGTATCTCATTTTCGTTTGTAGGTATGGCTTTATCTGTTCCGCTGAACGTGCATAATTTGAGAGAGGCTATGGGCGTAGACATACTGAGCACAATTTGTTTTTTACAAATGTGTGGTCTCGTTGCCGAGTATGTTCGATGTCGTGAGTGCGGCGAATAAATGCGCCTAACAAATGTACATGCGCCATACTCAGGACTTATTCGTATGGCACTGCATCAAAGATCGGTTGTGGCAATCCATTAGACGAGGGACGTGGTTCGAAAAATCAAAGCTCGCCTTGAGAGACATTATGAAAATCACGTCCTGGTGGTGTTTGAGATATCCTGTGTGGCTGTATGTCCATGAATGTCGTGTGAGTAAGCGTACAGTTGTGGATTGGTACACTTTTTGTAGGGAAGTTTGTTGGCAAAAGGAAGTACAACAAGGGGGCAACCTCCGGTGGGATTATATGTTTGGGAGTCTGTAGTTTCAGGTCAAGAATGTGACGATGTAATGTTTAAAGTAGTACCCAATCGAAGGAAGGAAGTTTTGGTCAGCTTAATCAAAGATCACATTGCAGAGGGTTCCATTATAATTTCAGATGGTTTTTCTTCATATAGAGATTTTGGGGTAAGTGGTTATCAGCATCTTGTAGTTGATCACAATATTGAGTTCAGATCATTAACTACAGGGGCTTGCGCAAATAGCATAGAGAGTTATTGGTCAGCTGTGAAACGTCTTGTAGGGAAGGGGAAACGCCGGATTTCCACACTTCAAAGTCACTTGGACGACTACTCATGGAGGCGTAGTATTATCCAAATAAATTGCCCATTTAAATGTTTTGTTAAACGTGTTGGGCAAATGTACCATCCGAAATATGTTAGCTAATTTCACATTAGGATGGGAGGGGGGGGGGGGGGGGGTCGGGGGATGAATGTGTGTGTGTGTCTGTGCGTGTATGTGTGTCTATGCCTGTGTGTATGTGTGTGTGTGTGTGTGTGTGTGTGTGTGTGTGTGTGTGTGTGTATGTGTGTGTGTGAGTGTTTTCGTAATGTTTTTTTTTTGTGTATGTGGGTATGTGATTTTTGTTGATGTCTTTCTAGGCGAGCTTCGGTTCTTTTAAGAAGTTCCCGTGTTGTAAGTTCAGTTTTACATTTTTTTCTCTTACTGCATTTGACTATTTTGACGCATTTCAATGTTGTATTACACCATTACGTATGTTTTCGTGTACTCAACTACGTAATAGAGATTTCGCAGCTGTCGCTCTTCTTTCGTTTCCCAGCACTAGTATCAGTACGATTTTTTCGAATCTGTACTAGCAATATTAAAGGCGAAAAGCCCGCCACAACTACAATTTGCATCCCGTCCTTCAGTTTACCTTTACACTGACACTACCTATTCGAAAATAACGGCATATGTAACACTGATGAGATTTACCTATATGTGTCAACTTGAGAGCAGGATACAAACGTTGTGTATAGCTATATAGCTCAACTAAAGAATGGGTTACTATTGTCACTGCTGTGATGAAAACTATAACTTTCAGTCGATACTATTAGCATCAAAGGCGAAAAAAAAAACTGTACCTCATAGTGAAGTAAGGGATACAAATTGTCTATGTGTCGTCTTATTGCCTCTTCGCGTGGTTCAACTGAGGTACAGGTTGCAAATGTGATGTACGTCCATTTCCACGTCTTCGTTAACAGTGTAGATATACATAGGTCAACTGAAGTATGGGATACAAGTATTATACACGTAGCTCCTTCTGCCATAGGTAGTACTGCTATCTACGTAAGAACAGATTATAAGTGGTGGCGGAAACGAAAGAAACAACACATGTAAAATTTGTATCCCTTGCTTCAGTTGATCTACACTCCTGGAAATGGAAAAAAGAACACATTGACACCGGTGTGTCAGACCCACCATACTTGCTCCGGACACTGCGAGAGGGCTGTACAAGCAATGATCACACGCACGGCACAGCGGACACACCAGGAACCGCGGTGTTGGCCGTCGAATGGCGCTAGCTGCGCAGCATTTGTGCACCGCCGCCGTCAGTGTCAGCCAGTTTGCCGTGGCATACGGAGCTCCATCGCGGTCTTTAACACTGGTAGCATGCCGCGACAGCGTGGACGTGAACCGTATGTGCAGTTGACGGACTTTGAGCGAGGGCGTATAGTGGGCATGCGGGAGGCCGGGTGGACGTACCGCCGAATTGCTCAACACGTGGAGCATGAGGTCTCCACAGTACATCGATGTTGTCGCCAGTGGTCGGCGGAAGGTGCACGTGCCCGTCGACCTGGGACCGGACCGCAGCGACGCACGGATGCACGCCAAGACCGTAGGATCCTACGCAATGCCGTAGGGGACCGCACCGCCACTTCCCAGCAAATTAGGGACACTGTTGCTCCTGGGGTATCGGCGAGGACCATTCGCAACCGTCTCCATGAAGCTGGGCTACGGTCCCGCACACCGTTAGGCCGTCTTCCGCTCACGCCCCAACATCGTGCAGCCCGCCTCCAGTGGTGTCGCGACAGGCGTGAATGGAGGGACGAATGGAGACGTGTCGTCTTCAGCGATGAGAGTCGCTTCTGCCTTGGTGCCAATGGTGGTCGTATGCGTGTTTGGCGCCGTGCAGGTGAGCGCCACAATCAGGACTGCATACGACCGAGGCACACAGGGCCAACACCCGGCATCATGGTGTGGGGAGCGATCTCCTACACTGGCCGTACACCACTGGTGATCGTCGAGGGGACACTGAATAGTGCACGGTACATCCAAACCGTCATCGAACCCATCGTTCTACCATTCCTAGACCGGCAAGGGAACTTGCTGTTCCAACAGGACAATGCACGTCCGCATGTATCCCGTGCCACCCAACGTGCTCTAGAAGGTGTAAGTCAACTACCCTGGCCAGCAAGATCTCCGGATCTGTCCCCCATTGAGCATGTTTGGGACTGGATGAAGCGTCGTCTCACGCGGTCTGCACGTCCAGCACGAACGCTGGTCCAACTGAGGCGCCAGGTGGAAATGGCATGGCAAGCCGTTCCACAGGACTACATACAGCATCTCTACGATCGTCTCCATGGGAGAATAGCAGCCTGCATTGCTGTGAAAGGTGGATATACACTATACTAGTGCCGACATTGTGCATGCTCTGTTGCCTGTGTCTATGTGCCTGTGGTTCTGTCAGTGTGATCATGTGATGTATCTGACCCCAGCAATGTGTCAATAAAGTTTCCCCTTCCTGGGACAATGAATTCACGGTGTTCTTTTTTTCAATTTCCAGGAGTGTAGATTACGAAATAGGTTATATGGATAGGCTGGACGACATGACGGGAATCACTCCAACCCCAACTGATGCCATTACGAGATCATCTATCATAAAATATGTGACTTTCTCCTCAGTATGAGCTGTAAAGTGTGCTTTATGTAAATTGATAGTGGTCGGGGAGAAAGGAAAGGGAATTATTAGTAGTGTCAGCCGCAACGGGATTTTATGCGGAATCACCGACGATTCCGCATAAAGTCCGACGCAGCTGACATCAATAGTTCTTCTCTTTCTCATATCCCCCTCCACCTTCAGTTTACGTAATACACAGCTCAGCAGAAGTTTGGAATATCGTAGAGTTTACTACAACGACATCTTATATTACACCAACTGAAGTTGACAAAACCTTATCAACAAAAGAAACATAATTCCTTCTAAAAACAAGAACGATTTTGGTTTGTTACAATAAATTACAGAGGAAAACGGGCTCTCTCCTACGTGTACAGTTTGTAAACAAAAGCAGTCAAAGTCTTTATCTCATGATGATGATTATCAGTATTTAGTAATGAACATGTCCTCCTCGCACACGGATGAGTTCTTCCACTCTGCGAGGCATTTCTCGTCTCTCTGTACTTCCTCCGCACCTTAGAAACGCCACTTTGAGTGACATGTAACCGATCGGCAACATCTTGCTGTGTACTACCTACTAAATGTAAAGCCACTATCTTGTTTATGCCTCTACTTGGAATGTTACTGTGCCTCCGAAGACAAACGGAATGAAGCTGTTGTTGTTACTGGACTGCTAGCGTTGTGCCGCTGCGGTAGAGGTATGTTTACGTGACTGGGAAACGGCCACAAAACATGCCGGTAGTAAGCACTGTCCAGTATATGGATTCTAACCGGATAATGCATGAAGTGCGTAGACTACATTATACGATAGTATTCCAGACTTTTGTTGAGCAGTGTATATAATTCAGCTGCGTATTCTGCGTGGTGTGAGTTCTTTCGGATATGTCCGAAGGAACCGCCTTCACACATTCATATAAGTGACTCGCCTGTCTGGGCAATGAATCCACCACCTTCGGATCGAAGGCACGACTGTGTCTGGCCTCCTGCGGGAATCTCTGAATAGTGAGCGTTGAGGACATGGGCGGGGACTGTGGATAGGTGGCGCTTGGTAGGAATGTGGGACGGCCGAGAGGCATACCGCACAGTTATGTTCAACAGTGTGTCTGGGTAGCACAGTAGTTAGCGCAACACTGCCTAGTAAGCAGAAGAGCCCGGATTCGAGTCCCGGACAGGCACATATTTTCACTCATTTCCACTGATTCCGCATGAAGTCCCGATGCAGCTGACATCAACAGTTCATTCCCCGCCCAACCTTCAGTTCACATAATATCTACCACAGCTACGAAGCCATATAAAAGTATGTTTTGTTTAAAATTTGAAAAAATTGACGGGGATCAAATATCCAGAAATAATCTTTTACTCTGCTTTGGAATATGGGCAGCGTTAGAACTTCCTGACTGATTAAAACAGTATGCCAGACCAGGAGTCGAAACGAGAACATTCTGATAGTTCTGAGAAAATTCTCTTCTCGTTTGTGCTAGTATTTTTTACACAGGGGCTATGCCAATTTTCAGTGTGTAGTTCAAACTTTTTATACGTCTGGGTCTAATAGCTGCAGTACAACTCTTCGGGACAACTAGCTGGGTTTCACTAGTACTTTAGTACCATATGTCATGTGCCCTTTAGGTACCTAGGCAGAGCTAAACACTGAAATCAGTGATTCAGAAGTATTTCTTATCAGCTGCTGTAGGTTCTTCGGACAAATATTTGTCGATGAAATGATTAGGGAACCACATTCCACTGCAGTTTCCTTGCAGTTTTAGAATCTCAAATCGGTAATTAATATGTAATTAGTATCGTTCAACAGAATTCTTGAAAAGGTGCCTTTGTTTATTTCAAAACCTTGTGAGTATTTTAGACCATTTCAATATTCCAAAGGAATGGTTCTAGCTGAAAGCACAAGAGGAAGCAACATAATTTTTATGAGATTACGGATGTGCCAAAAACCACATTTTTCATTTCATAGTGGAAGAAAATTATACGCAGTACAATCACAGAGAAATAGATTTAGCTGTTTCATCACTACCAAAAATTATATTTTACTACAGAATTTGCTACAGAGGTAAACATTTTCCAATTTTCGTCGTCGTACAATGCACTCAAGTTCCCTTGGTGGCCAGGTGTACCATGATAAAACATTTCCTGGTGGTGGCCTGGAACAGAAGAGAGAACTGATCTTACCTTGATCAGTCTTACTGTTTTTGTAACAAACAAGAGAAATTAAAATGCCAACAGATCCAACAGAATCGATTAAATGAAAAGTCGAAGAAAAGAATGATCTTTGCAGTAAACCATAGACCCTTGGATATACCATACATAGAACGAGCCGGATGGTATTTTGAACCCTCCGTACAGCAGCCCGAATAAAAGGCTTACTTTCGTATTCACATCAAAATGAGAAGATTATATTTAAACTGAATCATAATATTGTTTATAGTTCTTAAAGCAGTAAACATACTTCTGCATAAAATTCAAAATGGAATATAATGTTCTTTCGTCTCATTATAATACATAAATGGTATTTTCCATCACATAATTTAAACTACAACACTTCATCCTAGCAGGATAATGGTTTAATGTAATCGCCATTGAGGCATACATTATAAGAAAAAGTCACAGAAATAATATTGTTATGTGAGTTTTATTTCATGATACTAATTTTCGAGTATTTTGAACGTTTCGTTTCCAGCATTTTGAATCACACTCGAACCAACAAAAAACTCTCTATTGGACTCTCTGTTGCAGATTAACACGCATCACTATTTCCTCGAAATATATCGATGGGATTTTTTCCTAGAACTGAGGCTTGCAATTTACACATGACATGCCTGGTGCTTATGACTTGTTTGACTTTGTCCTCTACTGCAGTTTTATCAAAAGGGAAGAAATGAGAAGAAATATGCGACAAGAGGCAAAGTTATGTCTTGAGAGAGTATGTACACAACTGAAATATTAGAAGGATAACCAACTCAGTTCATCTTACAGCCGTAGATTCTAAGTGTGTTGTACGTTACTACTCTCGTGCTCCCAATTTAAAATAACATTGTCGTACCGTAATTCATCTTGGTTCAAACCACATACATTGATGATCCAAACGAAATGAATACAGTCCAACTTGAAACTGAATGCCACTTCGTGTTGTAGTGGGCACGTCACACGGTGGGGAAAGTACAAAAGTGGGAGCAGAGAGAAAAGGGGAATGATGACAGTGAACACAAATGGGAAAACTTCTAGCATCAGCGACTCTGATGAAGTGCATATTGTTATAGCCTGGCACGTTGTCGTAGTTCGCGTGTTACTGCAGCGAGTAGCTATGAAAGTAGTTGAAGGTCGGCGAAACCACGATTTGACAACAAGGTGATGGACATTAACTCCTCATCACACAACGTGGAGGCCAGAGGCTAGTACGCCGTATACAGCATGATAGGTGGCGGTCAGTGGCAGATATTACTACTGAGTCCAATGCTGTCTCAGGCACAAGTGTTTCAGAGTACACCGTTTTGCCCAGACTAATCTGCAGCAGACTAACCCTAGTTTTTTCCGCGTGGACGCAGAGTCATTGAGAATGAACCACGGATTAATGGAAAAGTGTCACGTGGTAGGCTGAATCCAGGCGAACGACTGCTCGAAAGATTCCCAGCGCCACAGAAGGAAGCTGTCGGGAGCAGTATTATGCTTTGAAGGATACTGACCTTGGCATCCACTGGACTTGTGGTAGTAGTGGAAAGCATGACGCGTGAAGATTATTGCGGGCCACCTACGACCGTTCACTCTTGCTGTCTATCAGAACGACCATGTCCTCTTCCAACAGGATAAATGTTCATGTTACAAGGTCAGAATCATACAAAAGATGTCTGAGGAGAATTACTGCGAACTAACATTGATGTCATCGCCCACCAAATTCGGCTCATCTGAATCTGATGAAACACAACTGGAATGCTGTCGGGCGCAAGCTTTGTGTCCACCAACTACAGGCCCTAATGTATGAGAATTACACGACCTGCGCATAGACATCGGATGACGAACAGCTCTGGATACATGACACGATCACGCCGATTCTTTGACATACAGAATCAGTACTGTGTTGAGCTCGAAGATGGTGGGACTCTCTATCAAGTAAACGATCACAACGTTTGGCTGTTTAGTTTAAACACTGAAGTGCCAAAGAAAGTTGTACAGAAATGCGTATTCAAATAAGAGATATGTAAACAGGCAGAATACGGCGCTGAAGTTGACAACGCCTATATAAAACAAAAAGTGTCTGGCACATTTGTTACATCGGCTATTGCTGCTACGAAGACGGGTTATCAAGATTTAAGCGAGTTTGAACGTGGTGTTATAGTCGGCCCAAGAGCGACGGGACTCAGCATCTCCGAGGTAGCGACAAAGTGGGGATTTTCCCGTCCGACTATATCACGAGAGTACCGCGAATATGAGGAATCCGGATAAACATCAAATCTCCGACATCGCTGCCTCTGGAAAAAGATCCTGCAAGAACGGGACGACGACGATTGAAGAGAATCGTTCAACGAGACAGAAGTGCAACCCTGCCGCAAATTGCTGCAGATTTCAATGGCCATCAACAATTCTCATCGTGCGAATCATTCAACGAGACATCATCGATATTTCCATTCGGAGCCAAAGGCCCACTCGTGTATTCTTGATGACTGCACGACACAAAGCTTTACGCCTCGCCTGGGCCGGTCAACACCGTCATTGGACTATTGATGACTGGAAACATGTTGCGGGGTTGGACAAGTCTGGTTTGAAATTGTATTGAGCGGATGGACGTGTACGAGTACGGAGACAACCTCATGAATCCATGGACCCTGTGTGTCAGCAGGGAACTGTTTAAGCTGGTGAAGGCTCTGTAATGGTGTGGGGCGTGTGCAGTTGGAGTGATACGGAAGCCCTCATACGTCTAGATACGACTCTGACAGATGACTCGTACGTATGCATCCTGTCAGATCACCTGCATCCATTCATGTCCATTGTGCATTCCGATGGACTTGGACAATTCCAGCAGGACAATGCGACACCCCATACATCCACAATTGCTACAGAGTGGCTCCAGGAATACTCTTCTGAGTTTAAACACTTCCGCTGGCCACCAAACACCCCAGACGAGAACATCATTATGCATATCTGGGATGCCTTGGAACGCGCTGTTCAGAAGAGATCTCCAACGGATTTATGAACAGCCCTGCAGGATTCATGATACCAATGCCCTCCAGCACTACTCCACCACTTCTTCGCGCAAAGGGTGGGTACTTTGAAGAGACGAAGGTATAAACCATATTGTATTGTACTCAATGTGTTTGTGCGCGCGCGTGTGTGTGTGTGTGTGAGAGAGAGAGAGAGACAGAGAGACAGAGACTGTTTACTTTGTTGGTCTATTTGTTTTGTACACTGTGTTTGTCCTTGGAATAAAGTATATAGCTTTATCATGGGTGTTCGAAATATTTTAACCGGGAGTGTATATGTTTTGTATCCTTAGCATTTCCGAACTTAGCATGTCAAATAAAAAAAAACTATTTGAATCACCCAAATGATTAAGAAAAAATTGCAAAGTATAAATCTGTAGACCTGTGTCATTATACTGTAAACAGTTGGATAGCCACTGACACGGGCTCTCTTCTGCCACAGATGTTGAGGCTCTGCGGAAGTTGTTTCTGCAAGAAGAAGAAGAAGAAGGGTGCCAAGCAGCCGAATAGCCAGTTGCTTATGAACGCCGAACTGCCAAAGGTGGGTATTGGCTCGCTAGCGATGGGGTCTATCATGCCTCGTGTGCACACAGTGTGATCGCCAACTTAGTATGTAGTTCTGAATAACTGTAACGGATATTGAAATTGTTACATCTTGAACACCTTGGACACCTTGATCGATTGCTATCAAGCTGATACTCCAGTATTTCCATATTTATGGAAACCAACTAATTTCCGGCATTTTCTCTTCAGAAAAAACCGTTCATAGAATCTAAGAATGGTGTGATTAGGCCTAAAATAACTATTGGCTGTATCTAATGTCTCAGGAACTTTTATAGTAAATATCAGAACACTGTAGGCCCAGAGGACGTAGGAGCGATACTGACCACCGCCTTTCGCAATTTGGGCAAGGTCGAATCATTAGCATGAGGGACGTGGGAGCATCATACCGACACATCACACAGAGTTGGTTGTGGTGCAGTGACTTCAGCGTGAGCGGTGGCGAGAAGTACTCAGGACGACAGCGTTCCAAGAAGAGCAGGCGCGGGTCCCTCCAGATTACCTGCAGCATGAGAGAACTGTAAGACTTTTGGGCTGGTGCTGACGAATATACGGATGACAGCAGACGAAATCCGGCTAATGCTACAGCGAACGCCGTGAGCAAATCACTGGACGAGTTTGCGTGCACGGTTTACCATTGACTATGTACCGCCGACAATAGAGGCTTGTATAGTGTAGAGTCAGTGTCAACTGTCTGTGAAGATCAGACCAGCACCAACGTATCCATTGATGGCCTGGTGGAAGATCACAGGAGACAGAGATTCAAGAGGCACGTACCTCTCCAATTCCTGGAATTATGTTGTGGACCACTACTGGATATGATAACGTGGTTGAGGTGGTAGTTTCTCGAAGAAAAACAGTCTTGGTTGAAGGCTAAACAATACTTCTATTATACAGGGTGTTAAAAAAAGGTACGGCCAAACTTTCACACACAAATAAAGAAAAAATGTTATGTGGACATGTGTCCGGAAACGCTTAATTTCCATGTTAGAGCTCATTTTAGTTTCGTCAGTATGTACTGTACTTCCTCAATTAACCGCCAGTTGGCCCAATTGAAGGAAGGTAATGTTGACTTCGGTGCTTGTGTTGACATGCGACTCATTGCTCTACAGTACTAGCATCAAGCACATCAGTACGTAGCATCAACAGGTTAGTGTTCATCACGAAGTCAGTGCAATGTTTACAATGCGGAGTTGGCAGATGCCCATTTGATGTATGGATTAGCACGGGGCAATAGCCGTGGCGCGGTACGTTTGTATCGAGACAGATTTCCAGAACGAAGGTGTCCCGACAGGAAGACATTCGAAGCAATTGATCGGCGTCTTAGGGAGCACGGAACAGTCCAGCCTATGACTCGCGACTGGGGAAGACCTAGAACGACGAGGACACCTGCAATGGACGAGGCAATTCTTCGTGCAGTTGACGATAACCCTAATGTCAGCGTCAGAGAAGTTGCTGCTGTACAAGGTAGCGTTGACCAGGTCACTGTATGGAAAGTGCTACGGGAGAACCAGTTGTTTCCGTACCATGTACAGCGTGTGCAGGCACTATCAGCAGCTGATTGGCCTCCACGGGTACACTTCTGCGAATGGTTCATCCAACAATGTGTCAATACTCATTTCAGTGCAAATGTTCTCTTTACGGATGAGGCTTCATTCCAACGTGATCAAATTGTAAATTTTCACAATCAACATGTGTGGCCTGACGAGAATCCGCACGCAATTGTGCAATCACGTCATCAACACAGATTTTCTGTGAACGTTTGGGCAGGCATTGTTGGTGATGTCTTGATTTGGCCCCATGCTCTGCCACCTACGCTCAATGAAGCACGTTATCATGATTTCATACGGGATACTCCACCTGTGGTGCTAGAACATGTGCCTTTACAAGTACGACACAACATGTGGTTCATGCACGATGGAGCTCCAGCACATTTCAGTCGAAATGTTCGTACGCTTCTCAACAACAGATTCGGTGACCGATGGATTGGTAGAGGCGGACCAATTCCATAGCCTCCACAACCCTCTTGGCTTTCATTTATGGGGACATTTGAAAGCTCTTGTCTACCCAACCCCGGTACCAAATGTAGAGACTCTTCGTGCTCGTATTGCGGATGGCTGTGATACAATACGCCATTCTCCAGGGCTGCATCAGCGCATCAGGGATTCTATGCGACGGAGGGTGGATGCATGTATCCTCGCTAACGGAGGACATTTTGAACATTTCCTGTAACAAAGTGTTTGAAGTCACGCTGGTACGTTCTGTTGCTGTGTGTTTCCATTCCATGATTAATGTGATTTGAAGAGAAGTAATAAAATGAGCTATAACATGGAAAGTAAGCGTTTCCGGACACATGTCCACATAACATATTTTCTTTCTTTGTGAGTGAGGAATGTTTCCTGAAAGTTTGGCCGTACCTTTTTGTAACACCCTGTATATATGTGAAGATGGTATCAGTTCTTTCGGACCTGTCCGAAAGGACAGATACCATTGGTGATCTTGCAGCCCAATGTTTTAGAATGAAATTACAATTAAATCGCTACACTTTGCTGCAAACAAGCCTTGATAACCACCAACGGGGACAGGCGAAAGTGTGTGCCCCTACCGGTGCTCGAAGCCGGGATCTCCTACTTACATGGCAAACACTCTATCCACATGAGCCACCGAGGACACAGAGGATAGCGCGACTGCAGGGACTTGTCTATGGCACACCTCCCGTGAGACTTATGTTCTCAACTTATTGTCCCGCACTATATTCGTTGTGCCCCTGCCCATTATACTCACTACTTGCGGCATTTTGCCAATTTCCGTAAGAGTTCGGGCACTGTTTCTGCATCTGCACGGAAGAAGACGGTCAAATGGTCGGTGAACCTTAACTATATACATATGAAGATGGTATCTGTTCTTTCGGACATGTCCGTGCAGTTGCGCTATCCTCTGTGTCCTCGATGACTCAGATGGATAGAGCGTCTGCCATGTAAGTAGGAGATCCCAGCTTCGAGTCCCGGTTGGGGCATACATTTTCACCTGTCCCCATTGGCGTATATCAATGTCTGTATGCAGCTAAGCGTAGTGATTTAATTGTCATTTCATACTTCTATTAGATTACGATAAATTAGGACTTCGGCCGCCTAACAGCTATAAAAGAAATAAGTAGTGACGGGCGAAATGTTGCGCCGAACTGGGACTCGAAATTGGATGCTGCGCTTCTCTGGAACGGTTGCCTTAACTGCCTCGGCTGTCTTAACATGCTTCCTATCTAGCCAAAATTCTTAATCTATCATCCGAAAGTAGCACCACCATATATTATCCCACTGCTCATAGCATTCGACAAGTTTGTGACACATGGTGCATGAGCACTGAAAGTATGTAGAGCCATACTCGCTTATAGATAAGTGATGTCTATTTTGGAGGACATTCCTGACAGAAAAGAAACCACTGGCGCTACAGCGGCTACAAAAAAAAAAAAAAAAAAAAAAAAAAAAAAAAAAAAAAAAAAAAAAAAATTAAGAGAAATCTGTACTTCAGCCGCCTATAACTTTTGAAGCCCAAGAGTGCTTATCGAATGCTACGAGCAGTGGGGCCAGTGGATGGGGCGCAACTTTCGCGTGACAGGTTGCTGTTTGGGTTGGACGGGAAGGGTGTCTGGATGGCTGAGGTGGTCGAGGCAATGATCCTACAGAAGTAAATCATTCCGGGTCGAGTCCTCATCTGGCACAAATTTTTAACTTCGTTCGTAGGCACCACGACGATAAAATACGCGAAATTAGGGCACATACCGAGGCGTACAGACAGTCCTTTTTCCCTCGCTTTGCTTGGGAATGGAACAGGAGAGAAAAAGGCCGAGTAGTGGTACAGGGTACCCTCTGCCACGCACCTTACTGGAGACGCACTCTTGCTTCCTTCAGCCAACTGAGCTAATGCCTTTCGAGTGGTGGATGGTTCTTTCGGGGAATTGTCACACAAGTTGGAAGTGCTGCTGTCAGTTGTGCAACGATGCTGGTGCCAGTGATCGCGTGAACATTCTAACACCCGTAGACGAAATTCTGGATATCTACGCAACTCAGACGCCCACCAGAATCGTCGTGTTGTGAAGGAAGCACTGGCATATCGTGCACGTACCACAGCATAGATATGGGGACTTGTGAGACCAGACGTGTCAACACCAGTTGTTGCACACCGGTTGTTAGCTGCGTGACTGCTGGCACACACACATGTAGCCCGTCTTCCACTCGCGCCGCAGCATCGACGAGCACGGATCGATCGGTGACGTCAGAGGATCACCTGGAAGATGGAATGGAGCGCCGTGGTCTTCAGCGATGAAGAGAGATTCTGTCTGCTCTCAAGTGATGGTCGTTACCGCGCACGACGTAGATCTGATAAACGCCGTTTCGTAGATTGCATTCGTCCAAACCACACTAGCCCCACTACAGGCCTTATCGCCTGGGGTGTGATTAGCTACAACTATCTTCCAAATGGTTCAAATGGCTCTGAGCACTATGGTACTTAACATCTGAGGTCATCAGTCCCCTAGAACTTAGAACTAATTAAATCTGACTAACCTAAGAATATCACACACATCTATGCCCGAGGCAAGATTCGAACCTGCGACCGTAGCAGTCGCGCAGTTCCGGACTGAAGCGCCTAGAACCACTCGGCCACAACGGCCGGCCAACTATCTTCCACCTTTGGTGTTTCTAGAGGGGACGCTAACTAGCGCTCGCTACGCGCAGAACGTTTCGAGCCCCGTTATTTTGTCGGTATTGCAACGGGAGGGTGATGTGTTGGTCCAACAAGATAATGCTCGCCCGTACACTGCCCATAAAACTCAAAGTGCTGTGCAAGACGTGCAACAACTCCCCTCTCCATCACGATGTCCGGAGTTGTCTGCAATCGAGCACGTGTTTGATATGATGGGACGAGAAGTGAAACGTGCGATTATTCAACAAATAACTCTTACAGAACGTCGTGAACAGGTCGAGCAGGCATGGCATAAACTACCTCAGGACAATATTCGCCATCTGTACGACCGACTGGATGTCAAAGTCAGCGCCTGCATTGCATATCGTGAGGATTACAGCGCGTACTAATGTGGGGGTTTCAGTGTCGGTCGATACATGGTAACTGAGAAACGCTTTTGCTATTAATCTGTAAATGTAATAATTTCATGTACTCAATATGTACTGTCGTAACAATGAATATTGAGTAAACTGGAAACCTCTTAAAGGGTGTATTAATTTTTTTCCCGGTAGTATATACTGCTCGGAGACGCATTTCTTTCACTGAAACCTGGCACCCAGTCACGTTGCCCATAACAAGAAACTTGCCGTGGTGTGGTGACATCGACCTGCCTGCTAAAACTAGTGCACGGTGCAGTCTCCGACTGAGCGCGGCTAACTTCATCTAGCAGTTTCCTTATGAGCGTGTTTATTCATACCCACGTGTTGCGGCACTGTGGCTACCTTCATGCTGCTGATAATGAAGTATTTCATGGTGGTTTCTCACTACTTCTTATTACTTTTCTTAAAATACTTATTACATTTGCTAAGAACAGTGGGTAACGACCCTACAAACCGTTTAATACCAGTTATTTGATGAGCATCTGGACAAAGTTTGACAAATATCGAACAGGTGCTTAATGTTGTAACACTTTATTTCCAGTTAGTGTCGGAATATTTCCAGTTAGTGTAGGAATTATAGAACAGGCACTGCTAACCATAGCTCTCGTTTCAGACGTACGACGTATCTTATGAATCAAATTAAGTTTCATGTAATTTTCATGAATTCTGATGGTCCATTGTGCGGATAGTCCAGCGAATATAAATAAACTCGGAGTTCCTCACAAACTGCTGCTTTTGTTCGCATGCAAATTGCGTTTATAATAAATTGACTGAACTGGATTAAGAGACAGTGGAAGAGCTATGGCCATAGAAAATAAAAATCACTAGAAATAGCAAAATAAAATAAAACATAATGCTGCTCTAGTATATATCGAACGATTCCGTTTGATCGGAGGATTGTGAAACAAATTTTATTTTGTCTAGGAAAAATATTTCCGCAGTTGTTATTGTAGCTTTGTCAGTGTTTCAATGAAATAATAGTAATTGCGGTATTGCATTTGAAAAAAACTGATCACAAAATCGAGATTTTTGACCTCGAGTTTGAGTGATATGCATCAGTTGCTTCGAACGGCCTTTCTATAAGAAGATGCCAAAATCAGGACGAGCAATGCCCTCGTATCAGCCGTTTCGGGATTAGTTGAGATGCTGCCCCCACAAAACCTATTATGTTTTTATGAGTAGCAGGTAGTTCTAAATTCCAATACATGCCAGTAAATCTGGGCATAATTTCTGAAAGAAAAACCAGACTCGACAACTTGAACCACCAAAAGAAAGCTAATAAAGCAGAGATACCTAAACGGTAAGGGAGTGATAATTAGAAACAATTTTATGTAATGGTCGAAGGAATCTGTTCTATTACACAAGAACCACCTTTTATTACGCAGGCTAGTATTTTAGGTCGTAGTTGACGAAAGAGGTATCATCTGAAGTAACGTATTTGGAATTATCTGCAGCTTGCAACCGATCTTTGATTTATGAAAAGAGCGACGAGTTCGACATGGACAGATCTATAACGAAAGGCTGCCTTGTGTTCAGCTGATGTTTTGCGGGTAACACTCCAAAGTGTCAAGGATGGCACTCTAATTGCAGAGCAGCGACCACACTGTGGAGACTTTTTCGCGTACACAATCGAAAATGGGGCAGTGTAATGTCGGAGCTGCCATTTGTACTCAGGTGATTCATGTGAAAAGGTCTCAGATGTGACTATGGCTGCACGACGGGAATTACTAGACTTTGAACACGAAATGGTTGTCGGAGGTAGACGCATGGGACATTCTGTTTCGGAAATCGCTAGAGAATTCAATATTCCGATATCCACAGTGCCAAGAACGTGCTAAAAACACCAGATTTCAGGGATTACCTCTCACCAGGGACAACACAGTGGCCGACGGCGTTCACCTAACTACCGAGAGCAGCGGCGTTTGCGTAGAGTTGTCAGTGCAACGATGAGAGAAATAACCATACATATCAATTTCGGACATACAACGGAAGTATCCGTTAGGACAGAGCGGCCAAATTCGGCGTTAATGGGCTCTAGCAGTAGACAGCCGACGGAGTTCCTTTGATAGCCTGCAGCGCCTCTCCTGGGCTCTTGGTAGTATCGGTTGGACCCTAGACGACTGGAAAACCGTGGCTGGTCAGATGACTCCCGATTTCAGTTGGTAATAGCTGATAGAGTGTGTCAGAGACCCTACGGAGCCATGGACCCAAGTTGTCAAGAAGTCACTGTGCAAGCCAGTAATGGCTCCAGTATTAGTGTCGGCTGTGTGTACATGGAATGGCATGAGCCACCGAGGGGACAGACGAAAGTGATACCATCCATTAGACCACCTTGTTCTGTGCGGATGCACAAACAGTTCACGAGCTCGTACGGGAATCGGCAAAAAGCCGCGAGTAAGGAGTGTAATGGGCAGGGGCACTATGAATATAGTGTGGGCCAATAAGCTGGGAATGCGGGTCTCACGGGAAGCGTGTCAGAGGTAAATTCCTGCAGTTGCACTATCCTCTGTGTCTCCGCTGGCTCAGATGGATAGAGCGTCTGCCATGTAAACAAGGGATCTCGGGTTCGAGCCCCGTCGCGGCACACATTTTCAACTGTCCCCGTTAACTTATATCAATGCCTGTATACCGCTAGGGGTATGCGTTTCTTTGTAATAATCTATTGTAACACATTACGAATACATAGGCAGAAAGACCTTTTAGTGTTTGATTACACGACTGCGGAACAATCACTGTAAGCAGTTACTTCCACAAACCTATGAGCATGCGTGCTGAGTGATTAAGTGGAACAACCACATAAAACTAATTGAGGGTACGGCAGATGCCAGACAGATGTTCTTTGGAAGAATGCTCAAGTAATGTAGTCAATCAACAGAAGAACTAGCTTACAAAACATTCGTTCCGCCAGTGCTTGAATATCGGACTGATAGAGGAAATAGATAAGATCCAAAGAAGAGCTGCATGTTTTGTTACACGTTCATTTAGCAAATGCCAAATTGTCACGGAGGTGTTCAGCCAACTCCAGTGGCTTACCCTGCAAGACAGGCGTTCAGCATCACGATATGGTCTGCTGTTGAAGCTCCGAGAGCGTACCTTCCTAGAAGAGCCGCCGGCCGCGGTGGTCTAGCGGTTCTGACGCTGCAGTCCAGAACCGCGGGACTGCTATGGTCGCAGGTTCGAATCCTGCCTCGGGCATGGATGTGTGTGATGTCCTTAGGTTAGTTAGGTTTAAGTAGTTCTAAGTTCTAGGGGACTTATGACCTCAGAAGTTGAGTCCCATAGTGCTCAGAGCCATTTGAACCTAGAAGAGCCAACTAGTATATTGATTCTTAACCATATCTCGTGAAAAGTCTATTAAAGATAAAACGAGAGAGATTGGACGACACACAGAGGCTTATCAACAATCGTTCTTCCCGCGAAACGTTTGCGACTGGAGCAGCAAAGTGGGGAGTGATACTGATGCACAAAACGTCCTCCACCACACACCAGAAGACCACTTGCGGAGCACAGATGTAGATGTAGACGTAATTGCTTGGACTTCGGCATGCAACACGTGTTAGAGGTCTGCATCATCACAGTGCCTTAGGATCTAGGCCAAATAAAGTTGCCTCTTAAACTCGGGCCAGGCGACACATTGCAGCAATGTTACAGGGCCGTTCCCTGTCGTTCTTCACTCGTTTTGCTCTGTATATTTCACTTTTTAATGTGTAGTGGTCGACGTTTTGTACCCAAATAACAGGGTACGTCTGGTACGACTGCCAGTAATGACCGAAAGGAGACCTCCAAAACAACTGGTTAGCAAAGGTAACTTGGCGCTTTATACTGAGGTGGCGAAAGTCGTGGGATACGTCCTCATATCGTGTCAGACGTCCTTTTGCCCGGGATAGTGCAGTAACTCCACGTAGCATGGACTCAACAAGTCGTTGGAAGTACCCTGCAGAAATACGGAGCCATACTGCCTCTGTAGCCATCCATAATTGCGAAAGTATTGCCGGTGCAGGATTCTGTGCACCAATTGACCTCTAGGTCATTTTCCATAAATGTTAGATTGGATTCCTGTCGGGAGATCTACCTGCGTTTGAGCCACACGACTCTGGAACAAAGTACCCCATAACATGCATCCAATCCAAAACTAATCTGTTTGAGAGGATATTAAACCTTTGTTACCATCGGCGTAACTTCTTTCTCGGAATGATCCAACTATTTTCATTCTGTGCAAGAATGAACGAGTATACTGTCACATTATCAACACTATACCCGTAGTTTTCTCATATCTGTCCATTTGTATTTTCTTTCTTCCATTTCATCCGTTAATCTTACCTTATTATTTTCATTCTACCTCTGGCGAGGCAATTTGTTCTCCACATTTAATTCCTGCTATTCTTGCACCATACATTTTTGTTAGATCTCATTACTCTATTTCGACAAGAATGTGATTAGGAAATTGCGTAACGCAATGTTAATAAGACTGAAATCTCTTATATTCCATCTATTCATTATTATATCTATTACCATCAGCAATGCCATTTGCAAGGTGTGAACGGTAGCCGAAACTACTGTTTACAAAAATGGCCACTAAATAAACAGTATGCAGCGGTTCACATGTGTCAGAACAAAATAGTCAGATCGTTGGTAAATGTAGCATCAGTTCGTCTCAACACACTGCCTGTGGGAAATGAGTGAAAAGAGATACTGAAATCATTAAGGCGTAGCCGCTGTACCTGACGCAGATTTTGACCAATGAAGACCGCTGTATGTGGAACATAAGCGAGTCACAAAGGATGACGGAGTATTGTGCTCCCCCCCCCCCCTCCCCCCCACGTTTGTTTAAAAAAAATTGAATAAAGTGAGCGCCACTACTTTATGTGCCCACAAGAGCTTCCCATCGATATATCTTTATTTTTTTATTTTTGTTGTCTGCTGTTAGTTGTTTGTAGCGTATCTCGCTGCATGGCCCACAGCATAAACAGCAGCGAAGACTGAGATAGGTGAATGTAAGCGATAGTAGAATCTAAGGTGTTCTGCTAAACGTAGGTCTGAAAACGAATCGTTTACGAGAAAATGGTGGAATGCCTGCTGTCGAAATTTCACTGAATTCAGTATGGAACATTTTCGTTGTTAGTAAAATACTCTATGCAACAAAATTATCTGCGAAACAAAATTAAAGGATCTCTCTTTTTGAAACCCTGTAATTGTCTCCCATTGCGACACATAGGTTTGAAATTTGGCTCAATTGTACCTAAACCTTCCTGCGTAACGGTGGAGCAGTGTGGCGCCCTGCCGGCCGTGGTGTCCGAGCGGTTCTAGGCGCTTCAGTCTGGAACCGCGCGACCGCTACGGTCGCAGGTTTGAAACCTGCCTTGGGCATGGATATGTATGATGTCCTTTGGTTAGTTAGGTTTAAGTAGTCCTAAGTTCTAGTGGACTGATGATCTCCGATGTTAGGTCCCATAGTGCTCAGAGACATTTGAACCATCTGACCAGCAAAGACGTGTCCTGAGACGTCCTGGACAGTGGTGGGATACCAACCAGACTATCACCCTCCATGCTGCCCAACAGCCAGGAATGATGGTCTGGGGTGGCATTGCATTTCACAGCAGGACCTCTTTGGCTGCTATCTGCGGCATCCTTATAGCGCACCGGTATATAGACGATATTGCATTCCCTGTTCTGTTGCCTTTCATGGCAACCCATCCTGGGCTTATATTTCAGTAAGATAATGCCCGCCCGTCCGCCCTCGTGGTCTCGCGGTAGCGTTCTCGCTTCCTGAGCATGGGGTCCCGGGTTCGATTCCCGGCGGGGTCAGGGATTTTTCCTGCCTCGAGATGACTGGGTGTTGTTGTGTCGTCTTCATCATCATCATTCATCCCCATTACGGTCGGAGGAAGGCAACGGCAAACCACCTCCATTAGGACCTTGCCTAGTAAGGCGGTGCGGGTCTCCCGCCTCGTTCCCCTACGCTCTGTAAACAGAAGCATGGGACTTCATTTCCATTTTCCAATGCCCGCCCGCAGACGACGAGGTTTGCTACTGTTTGTCTGCATGCTTCCCAAACCCCACCTTGACCAGCCAGATCGCTGGTCTCTCCAAAACTGCGAACGTTTGAAATGTTTGGAGCATTATCAGGAAGGCACTTCAGCAAATCCGGGATTTTGAGAATATAACTCGCCAGTTGGCCAGAATTTGGCACGATATCACTCAGGAGGAAAACCAAGAAGTCCATCAGTCAACGTGAAGACGAATAAATTGTTGCATAAGGGCCAGAGATGAACGAACACGTTGATGACTTGGTCAATTTGTGAAGATTATCTCTCGTATACATCATGCAATTTTTCTGAAATTGTAATAGTTTGTCTGTATACGTATAACTACAGACTTCCGCCATATTCGGATAATTCCTTTGTGGAGCCCTCTAGCGGCAGGAGAATTGCAACTTGAATCAGCCTAGCGGGAAAGTCAGCTGATTAATATGCATGACTTTTAATACCTCAACCAACATTGGGAACAGAATAAAAAGTTCGGAGGCATTAGTTTTTAGCACGATCCTGTAGAGTAGAGGCGGCGCTCTCGCAGGTTACGCATGCCGCAGGACCCCGTTGTGCTGTATGGGCGCTGAATAACCGCCAACTGAAGCTGACGCAGATTTCTGCATGCCATAGCGACGGTGTTTAGCCCAACCGGTGGTGCGAGGGGCACAGCCTGCTCGGTCATAGCCGAAGCTTGCTGATGGCACTCCAGTGTGAGATGGCACACGCATCTGGGTATGAACCCTGGACCTGTGTATAGCGGGCTGCTCAGTGGCTGGCAGGGCCTGAGTTGGACCCGGCGGCAACTGGAACTTCTTGCAGGTGATCCTGCCAGGATGGCTGTAGCGCGGCGGTGACCTCCGTGAATTGGCGATTCGACCGATAGACACTCCAATGACCTGTCTGGCCGAACAGCCAGTATATATCCGTGTCAGAGTGAGCCTGCTGTGTTGCTGCGGCTACTAAAGTCATGTACAATGTATACCAAGGCGCCTCCTGGTTTCGGTAATCGTCGGAACAGGCAGACACCGACACCCAGTGTCTGTTGTGGTTCCCTTGCTGCAATACTGGATCAACGTGTTGGTACAGGTGGACGCTTTACGGCATAGAGTCCATATTTATAGGTTTGCGCCTTTACGCATTGGAGATTGTATGCTACTGCCTTCCTCTGACCTTTGAACTTACTTACCCAGTCATTTATAAGACGACTTACAGTTCCACATGTACTTCGAACCAGGGTGCAACTTGGCGTTTTTCACAATAACAAATACTGAAAGATGCGCAACTAGTGTTTAATAACAGATGATAATCATAGGATTGAGTGTGCTGCCTTACCATTGAACTAGCTAGCCACACAAAATTCAGCATTCTTAACGTTACAATCTGCTGTGCACTGGTACCTTTTGAAGGAGATGTTTCGAGTGTCGTCCACATATTTGAATACGCTACTGCACTTTTGCAGTACTGCGCCAAATAGGGTGTAAGGCAGAGATGTAGTCTTTCGGCCCTGTTCTTCAATCTCTACATCGAAGAAGTTATGAAGGAAATAAAAGAATGGTTTAAAATTGGGATTAAAATGGAAGGTGAAAGGATAACAATGATGAGATTCACGGATGAAATTCATATCCTGAATGAAAATAAAGAAGAATTACAGAATGTATTGAATGGAATGAACAGTCTAGTAAATACAGAATATGGAAGTTGAAGAAAGACGAAAGTAACGAGAAGTAGCAGAAATGAGAAGAGCGAGAAACTTAACATCAAATTTGCTGATCACGAAATTAAGAAATTCTGCTATCTAGGCACCAAAATAATCTGGGACGGACGAAGAAGGAGAACATAAAATGTGGACTAGCACTGGCAAATAGAGGATTCCTGGCCAAGAGAAATCTTCTGATATGAAACATAGGCCTTCACGTGAGGAAGAAATTTCTGAAAATGAACGTTTGGAGCATAGTATCGTATGGTACTGAGATATGGGCTGTGGGAAAACCTAAATGGAGGAGATTAGAAGTATTGGAGAAGTGATGCTACAGAAGAATATTGAACGTTTGGTGGATTGGTAAGGTAAGTAAGGAGGAGGTTCTCTGTTGAATCGGCATGAAATGGCATATATGGGAAACACTGAGAAGGGATGGTGGGACATCTGTTGATACATCAGGGAATAACTCTGATGCTGTTAGAGGGAGCTGTAGAAGGTAAAACCTGTAGAGGAAGGAAGAGAATGGGATACATCCAGCAAATAATTGAGGACATAGGTTGCAAGTGCTACTTGAAGATGAAAATGTTGGCACAGGAGAGGAATACGTGGCGGGCAGCATCAAACCAATGATAAGACTTCACTTTTGAGATGAATCCAGACATAAAAATCCTGCTTTGACCATTAGATATCGTCTTACATCAGGAACAAAATGTGTCGGTGTTCCGTCATGCAGGTATCCTATTCCTCAACCATGAGCTATGGCTGAAATTTGAACTTAAGAAGATGGGGAATTCACTGAAAAGGTTACATTTTAGATACATTTATGTTAACTAGGACAGTGTGCAAAAATGTGTGGCAGCTCGTAACGACACATTTGGAAATATCTCGCAAAAGGCTCATTTGCGGAGCGCTATTTGCTGAAGTTGTTTTCTTTCTATTGTCTTATACGTACACCAATGTCAGTTCCCACAATTAATTATGATACACCAAGCATAGTCTGCGCCTGCGCTGTATTTCCTAAACTGGCTTTATGTTGCGGAGCACCAGTCGGTAAGACTGCTGTTCATGCATTGAAAATGACAGCAAGGGTACATGTCTAAGTATCGGTAGATTTAAACTAATGTACCTGGCCGCATTTCCTCGAGGTTTTTAGACAGCTGGTCACCATTCACATGGTCGGTTACCCCCCTTGCCTTTAACGCAAGCTATCTCCATAGGTGATTTCGGTTTCTACGCAGCACAAGCACCTTTATCATTTCAGTAGTGAAATAACTCTCTTTCATAGACCAGCTTCTGGTTCCCATAGTTTTCGCTACAGGCAAGATGCCTGCTTTTGGATTCTTCTTGCAAGCTTCATTGCCTGAAATATCACAACGCTGTCGGCTCTGATTATAAAAGATACTGAAATCAGTGTCCACCATGAGAGACATTCTGCATTATTTTCAGATTTCATATGCGTTTCGTCGCCGTACGCTTGAAAATAGTCTCCTGTTGATGAAGGATTGAATGTGTCAGAAGGAGTATCAAATTCATTATCGGTTTCCGGCACACTGCTCAGTATGTACAGCCGAGGTCTTCGCCCTGTATCAGACCACGGAGTACATCCGGCGACACAACTTTTTCAATTGTGTGCTCTGCTCAGACTCAGCACCTTTCAAAGTCTATGTGCGTTGTACACAGCCCATCCTTTTGTGCAGCGGGTCCAGGAAAACTGTCACTTGTTCACTAGTGGTGGAGCCAGTGTGATGTTTTGTGGGTTCCTTGTTATGTCGGTCTGCCAGCAAACGAGCCTGCTGACGTTGCTGCCAAGGCTGCGGTCCTCGTGCCTCAGCCCGCGATTTCCTATAATCCCTCCAATGATATCTGTGTTGCCGTCTGCCAGGAGGTGGTGTCCTTTGGAATCGCCAATGGTCCCCCCTTCACGGGAGTAAGCTCAGGATTATTAAGCCTCCCCCAGCGTCTTGGACGACCTCCTCTCGGCCCTCCCGCCGGGAGGAGGTAATTTTAACTTGGCTGCGTATTGGGCACTGACTTTTTAGCCATCGTCATTTGATAAGTGGCGCTACCCCACCACTTTGTACACATTGGGCCCAAGTTGTAAATGTCCGCCACTTCCTGACGGAATGCCCATTTTTTAACCATTTACGTTCCCGCTTGGGTTTGCCGTCTGAGTTATCGGCCGTTTTAGCAAATGACGCGTGGGCTGTCGACCGTGTGTTATTTTTTATCTGCCGAAGCAATATGGCGAAGGCCATTTAATTTTTAGTTTTGGACCTCCGTTTCTGTATGGTGTCTTTTTAGCCCTTTCTCCATGAGCCTGTTTTTAGCTGTTTTCTATTATGTCAATTGGGACTGACGTATAGTCGTTTTCTAACCTCTCTCCGCCTTCGTGTTCTACAGTTTTGACTTGGGCACGTATGAGCCCAGTTGGTTTTTGCGCCCTAAAGCAAAACAGAACCAAACAAATCTTCTATTATAGCTGTCGAGACTCTGAAAAGTTATCGAATGCAATGGTGCAGAACTCCACTTGATAAATGATTCTGGCTGATCATTCCACACCAGTCTTAGTGTTTATGGAGTCTGCACACCTCACATAAATATGTGTTGCTTTGCAACCACTACGGGTTTGAAGATGCTAAAATGTAGAATGAAACCTGTAAATGTTATAAAGGTGGATGCAACACGAGACTACAATAAATAAAAGGAGGGTAATAGTCAGTTGTTGCGGACAGACATTCACTTTACGTCATGTCATCGTCTCATAAATTAATATTTAGTTGAATTTCCAAGGAGAAGTAATAAGATCCGTGAGAATCAGAATGCAATTTCCAACTGGCAAATAAAAAACACAGGAAGAATTCGTGGTTAAATAGGATGCCGTCTGCCCTTTATATGGATTATTTACCATAGTGATGGAGCCCATATTGAGAATAATTGATTAACTGGATTCTAATTCGGTCTTCAACTTCGTTCCGTTGCCATTTTTAACAGGATTTCCAAATGCAAAGTGTAGATACAGTGGGTGGACATAAATATGGGAACACCCAATAAGCCGTTGGCTTTCAAAACAGCCTCCACTCGTCTTAGAATGCATCAATACAGGTTCTGTCTGGTTGTGAAGGGAGCCCTAAATCATTCTTCCTGAGAAAGAGTGACATATTCAGGCAACGATGGATTACGGTCACGCACATTTCTCTCAAAAAGTGGACCACAAAGGTTCAATAATATTGAGGTCTGGTGGCTGTGGTGGTCGGAGAATGAGAAACAATTCACCTTCACGCTCATAAAACCAGCCCTGGACGATGCGAGCCGCTCGAACAGTTGCCCTGCCGTCTTGGAACACGGAATCACCGTTTTGTGGGACAAACGCTGCACCATGGAATGGACCTGATCAGGCAAAATTATCACGTAATCCTTGGCAGTAATGTGACCTTGCACAGTAGCCGTATAGCCCAGTCAAAGAGGACCGAAAAAGTGTCTGGGGGAAAATATCGTCTAAGGGGGGTAGCGGGGAATTCATGTAATACCTAATTTTAATTTTTGTACACTGGAAGGGGAAACGTCATGAACAACACACTGAAAATTCTGACTGGTGGGGTGTGAGCATGGTGTTGGGGGGGAGGGGGAGGGCAAATTTCAATTTTTTACATTTTTGTTGAATACCTCCAAACCCACGGCTTACAGCGAAAATGTTTCATAGCACAAAATTAAACTATATTTAATTTCCTACGAGGAGGATCCTATTCATATAATTCCCGCCTTGCATGGGATGGAAAAGTAGCAGCTTATTAACAAAAATGTGTTATTGGTATGAAATTGATGTTTAATGATAAATGAAATGGGCTAAGAACAAATATTTATTTATATATTATATTTATATATTTATTTACATATTAGTTTGTATGCCACAAATAATAATAGTAGAACTGTATTAAGCGGTAAATTGTCTTCTAGGGGTGTGACAGGGCACAAAGGCAGCGGTGGAGATTAGAAGCATGAGAGAAGGCAGGTGACCGTTTTGTGGTCACGCATTTCCCTCCTTCATAGGACTGCAAAATGAAGAACGAGCAGGCAATTCTCCATTCTCTCTATCGCATTACATGACAAAAGGCAACTACAGCGTATTTCATATAGCTATAGCGACATTTCTGCAGCTCGCCTTATGAATAACTGGCGATACGGTGAGCACACATTCCCGGGGAGGAGGTATTTATTTTCCACAAAGCGTATTAACGCTGCATTCAATCCAGATATGAACTGTTATTAATGCAATGCTAGAAAACATATGGGCAGATTCTACGTAAATCTGTACACGCTGTCCTACACCGCTGCAGGGGAAATTGATTCTTTGTCATCCTGTACGGCAGCGGTAGCAGTCTTCCGAGAAAGGCGACTTTCTCCATCACGAGCGCTGGTCGCTTGTCCGTTTACAGACAGACCATACGTCCCCAGTATGTCGTGTCCAAACAGACAAACTAACTTCACTGAACTCGTATCTATATAGTGCAGCTATTTTCTGTTGATTAAGTGATTATTTGCAGTTGTTAAGTGAGCTTTCATGCAAAATACCTTTCTACACACAATTAGTGAAAATTCTTGATTTGTAAGTGTGATGTTATCAGTGATGTATGTCTTGTTGATGGGAAAGGAACTGGACTGGTAAATACAACTACGTGCTGCTATTTGTCATTAACTGCATACTGTTAAGTCTCAGGGAAGTGTAATGGGACCGCTATTGTTCTGTTTATACATAAATGATTTGGCGGATAGGGTGGGCAGCAGTCTGCGGTTGTTTGCTGATGATGCCGTGGCGTACGGTAAGGTGACGAAGTTGAGTGACTCTAGCAAGATACAAGAAGACTTGAACAAAATTTCCAGTAAATGTGATGAGTGGCAGCTAGGCCTAAATGAGGAAAAATGTAAATTAATGCTAGTGATGTTCGGATACAGTGTTAACAGTGTCCTGCTTGACACAGTCAAATCGTTTAAATATCTGGGGGTAGCGTTGCAAAGTGACATGGTGTGGAAAGAGTGTGTGAACTGTGGTAGGGGAGGCAAATGGTCGATTCGGTTTATTGGGAGAATTTTAGGAAAGAGTCGTTCACCTGTAAAGGAGACCGCGTATAGGACGCTGGTGCAACCTATTCTTGTGTGCTGCTCGGGTGTTTTTGATCGGTACCGGTTCGGATTCAAGGAAGACATCGAAGCAATTCAGAGGTGGGCCTCTAGATTTGTTACTGGTGGATTCCAAGAACACGCTAATGTTACAGGGATGCTGTGGGAATTCAAACAGGAATCCATGGAGAGAAGGCGATGTTCTTTTCGAGAAATACGAGGGTCACTCCAAAAAAAAGAAGGGAAAGCAGAAAGGTGGAAGGAGTATATAGAGGGTGTATACAAGGGCGATGTACTTGAGGACAATATTATGGAAATGGAAGAGGATGTAGATGAAGATGAAATGGGAGATACGATACTGCGTGAAGAGTTTGACAGAGCACTGAAAGACCTGAGTCGAAACAACGCCCCAGGAGTAGACAACATTCCATTGGAACTACTGACGGCCTTGGGAGAGCCAGTCCTGACAAAACTCTACCATCTGGTGAGCAAGATGTATGAAACAGGCGAAATACCCTCAGACTTCAAGAAGAATATAATAATTCCAATCCCAAAGAAAGCAGGTGTTGACAGATGTGAAAATTACCGAACAATCAGTTCAATAAGTCACAGCTGCAAAATACTAACACGAATTCTTTACAGACGAATGGAAAAACTAGTAGAAGCCGACCTCGGGGAAGATCAGTTTGGATTCCGCAGAAATGGTGGAACACGTGGGGCAATACTGACCCTACGACTTATCTTAGAAGAAAGATTAAGGAAAGGCAAACGTATGTTTCTAGCATTTGTAGACTTAGAGAAAGCTTTTGACAATGTTGACTGGAATACTCTCTTTCAAATTCTAAAGGTGGCAGGGGTAAAATACAGGGAGCGAAAGGCTATTTACAATTTGTACAGAAACCAGATGGCAGTTATAAGAGTCGAGGGACATGAAAGGGAAGCAGTGGTTGGGAAGGGAGTAAGACAGGGTTGTAGCCTCTCCCCGATGTTATTCAATCTGTATATCGAGCAAGCAGTAAAGGAAACAAAAGAGAAATTCGGAGTAGGTATTAAAATCCATGGAGAAGAAATAAAAACCTTGAGGTTTGCCGATGACATTGTAATTCTGTCAGAGACAGCAAAGGACCTGGAAGTGCAGTTGAACGGAATGGACAGTGCCTTGAAAGGAGGATATAAGATGAACATCAACAAAAGCAAAACGAGTATAATGGAATGTAGTCGAATTACGTCGGGTGATGTTGAGGGTATTAGATTAGGAAATGAGACACTTAAAGTAGTAAGGGAGTTTTGCTATTTGGGGAGCAAAATAACTGATGATGGTCGAAGTAGAGAGGATATAAAATGTAGACTGGCAATGGCAAGGAAAGCGTTTCTGAAGAAGAGAAATTTGTTAACATCGAGTATAGATTTAAGTGTCAGGAAGTCATTTCTGAAAGTATTTGTATGGAGTGTAGCCATGTATGGAAGTGAAACATGGACAGTAAATAGTTTGGACAAGAAGAGAATAGAAGCTTTCGAAATGTGGTGCTACAGAAGATGCTGAAGATTAGATGGGTAGATCACATAACTAATGAGGAAGTATTGAATAGGATTGGGGAGAAGAGAAGTTTGTGGCACAACTTCACCAGAAGAAGAGATCGGTTGGTAGGACATGTTCTGAGGCATCAAGGGATCACCAATTTAGTATTGGAGGCCAGCGTGGAGGGTAAAAATCGTAGGGGGAGACCAAGAGATGAATACATTAAGCAGATTCAGAAGGATGTAGGTTGCAGCAGGTACTGGGAGATGAAGAAGCTTGCACAGGATAGAGTAGCATGGAGAGCTGCATCAAACCAGTCTCAGGACTGAAGACCACAACAACAACACTCCAAAAGAAATGCTCACTATTTTTGTAAAAATACAGTTTTCATTCTGCATGTTTGAAAGTCTTACAGTGCGCAGATACATCCTTCCCGCTTGTTTTCAAACTTAGTTCAACCTGTTCCCGTGAGTGGCGCCGTCACAGCATGTCCTCAAGATGGTTGCTACACTTGACGTTCGTCAGAAGCAACGTGCTGTCATAGAATTCCTGTGCTGTGAAAACGAGACAGTGGGAAACATGCACAAGAGGTTGAAGAACGTGTGTGGAAGTGCTGCTGTCGATCTCAGTACAGTTAGTCGGTGGGCAAGCAGGTTACGTGATGAAAGCGGGTACGGCAATATTGAGGAGTGTCCTCGCAGCGGCAGGCCTCGTACTACACACACTCCAGACAATGGGCAGAGAGTTAACGACTTGGTGACTGCTGACAGACGCATCACAGTGAACGAATTGTCACGCTACGTTGGGATAGGGGAAGGAAGTGTTTACAGAATACTGAAAGTGTTGGAGTTAAAAAAGGTTTGTACCAGGTGGGTTCCCAGGATGTTGACAGTGGCTAACAAAGAAACAAGAAAAACGGTATGCAGCGAACTTCTGGAGCAGCATGAGAATGGTGGAGATGAATTTCTTGGAAGAATCGTGACAGGTGATGAAACATGGCTCCATCATTTTTCACCAGAGACGAAGAGGCAATCAATGGAGTGGCATGATGCAAATTCACCCAAGAAAAAAAAATTCAAAACCACACCTTCTGTTGGAAAGATATGGCTGTGGTGTTTTTCGATTCCGAAGGGCACTTGCTGTGGACATCATGCCAAGTGGAACCACCATAAATTCTGATGCATATGTGACGACACTGAAGAAACTTCGAGCTCGAATGAGTTCGACCACATCGGCAAAAGCAGGATGTTTTGGTGTTGCACAGCCACATGTCAGTCAAAAAACCATGGAAGCGATGACAAAACTCTGATGGACAACACTGAAACACCCGCCACACAGTCCTGACCTAGGTCCATGTGACTATCGTCTCTTTGAAGAACTGAAAGACTCTCTTCGTGGAATAAAGTTTGAAGATGATAACTCCCTTGTGCTCGCTGCCAAACAGTGGCTCCAACAGGTTGGTCCAGTAATACACAGGCGCTGGTTCCAAGATGGCGCAAGGCAGTTGAGAGGGATGGAAATTATGTGGAGAAATGAAAATATTGTTCCTAAAAGATGTATCTACACACTGTAAAACTTTCAAACATGTAGAATAAAAGAGGGTTTTTAAAAAAAATTGTGTGCATTTCTTTTGGAGTGAGCCTCGTACTACTGAGAAAATTTAGAGAACCGGCATTTGATGCTGACTGCCGAACGGTTCTACTACCGCCAACATACATTGCGCGTAAGGACCACGAAGATAAGATACGAGAAATTAGGGCCCATACTGAGGCATATAGACAGTCGTTTTTCCCTCGCTTTATTTGCGATGCGAAAAGGAAGGGAAATGACAAGTTGTGGTACAGGGTACCCTCCGCCACTCACCTAGCAGTGGCTTGCGGAGTATCTACGTAGATGTAGATATGTAGTCTTGCTGGAGTCACTTGTTAGTAAATTACTGAATGACCAGAAAGTTACTGCATTTTCGTCATTGGTAATTTTGTTACTGTAGACTGCGTAAAAATCTTCCATTCAGGAATTCAAAATGTGTGCGAAATCTTTTGGGATTTAAATTATCCTAAGGACAAACACACACCCATGCCCGAGGGAGGACTTGAACCTCCATTCAGGAATTACTTGCACTTGTAGAGTGGGTTGCATTGCGTGAAGCCCTTCAGCGCACATCCACAGTATATCTTTCAAGATGGATGTCAATATGTCTGATGGGAATAGCACTAATCTTGTTCAGACCTAGAATAGTAATCTGCTGTAATGCGTTGTTTAAACTGTGTTGAAATGCCTGAAGTTCCGTAACGCCTAGGTGACGTACTTCTAGTGCAGTGGTAACCAATTAAAGCCTATGGGTCTCTTCAGATGTTGGGAGAGCTAAGGCTGGAGTCATGAAATTTAATTCGTCCAGCTGCGAAAAGTATTCCAGCCATTGATTGTGGAGACAATGAAACAGACATTGCAGAATACATATTGACACCATTTTATATCTGTGGCAGGCTCTTCAGTGTGGTAGACATGTGATAACTTCACCTTTGGCGATAATAGCTCTTTCAACAATTGTACATAAATACTCACTGAATAAACTGAAAATAACTCCACTATATGAACACGAGCTCAGTGATTTTCTTTCCTCTGCTCACATGAGAGAACTGGACAGAAAATGCTGTAGCGATGTAGTCTGTCTGTGAACTGAAAAGCGAGTGGAACTCATGGTGTCGTAAGTTGCCTTTCCTGGAAGAACGCACAGCTGTCGTTGAGGATGACTAAGAATCAATTTCCCCTCTAGCTTTGTAGAACAGTGTACAGAGTTTTAAACAGACTTTGTTCATATGCGTTTCTTTGTTAGTGTCACTAGTAATTCACATCTGCGTTCTGTATAGTGTTGACGTACTTTCTTGAAAACAAACAGCGTCTGCCACGTCTCCTCACTTCATAGCCAGTGACTCATATGGCCAGTTGCGAAAGGGTCGGAAGAACTTTTTGAAACATCCTGTAGTTGCTTTTTGTGACATAGTATGGTAGAGAGAATGGGGAATTGCCTTCTAGCTCTTTATTTTGCAGAACTATTAAGGAGGGAAGTGGCTGACCATAATTCGCCCTCATACTTTGCCTCGTGGTTCTACGTTCCACCCCTGCCTTTCCATCCTGTTACACCCCAGGAACCCAACTCATCCCTTGGTAAGGTTCTACTGCTCTTTAATGTAGTGCAAACATTTAATATTTGACTTTAACCCAAGTTATTTACCAATGTAATTTAATTTTATACCATTAAAACGCTGCTTTCAATGATCTTTGATTATTCCATACTCTGCAACGAGGAAGCTGTTAGTCTGGGAGACATTTATTGTTGGAAATTTAATGTAGTTTAATTTTCTTTAGAAGCCGCAGTTTTTGAGTTAGTCAAGAAAAACATAAAAGAAGAGACGTTTAAAGGCCGCCCCACTTCCACCCACCACATGCTCACACCCCTCCGATCAGGATTATTAACTTGTTAGTCATCATCGTAGGGTGAGACCAAGAGATGAATACACTTAGCAGATTCAGAAGGATGTAGGTTGCAGTAGGTACTGGGAGATGAAGAAGCTTGCACAGGATAGAATAGCATGGAGAGCTGTATCAAACCAGTCTCAGGACTGAAGACCACAACAACAACAACAGTCATCACATTCCCTCCGTACTACCGTACAGCAATTTGCGACTACTCGAATTTTTCCCCTAATTTTCCTTCATTGACAAGTTTAATAGCGCCTATGGAATACCATGATATGGCTGCCCCAATTATCACGTAGCCTCCACCATGTGGAACCTAAACTCGTGCAGAAGTTGGAAATAATCTGAAGTCAAGACAAATTCGACCAAATGGGTTTCTTCCGTTTCTCCACAGTACAGGTTTTATGGCTTCCCTACCCAGCTTTCCTGTTGTGGATATTCGACTCATTGAGGAGTAGTTCTTGAATCCCAGTTCACCCTATAATTCCTTGTTTCTGGAGCTTCAATCGTGTTATTTTATTGCTGACAGGGTTTTGTGAGTGCGACATTCCGTTCTGCAGTGACTTTAGCAGTGTTCATCCACTTACTTTTCGACAGAGTCGTCTACAAAGACTGTCTGTCACGACCACTCAACTAACACCTTCGCCCATGTTGCGAGTTAGAAGACAATGTTTCCCACTTTCCCTGTAAGCGTATAAATCTTCGATACGGTACCTCTTGGAACAACAAACACGTCGATTCTTATGGTTACAGAAGCACCTACCTCACGAGCATCAACAATATGCCCACTGTGGAATTGCTTAGTTCCGACATAATGCATTCAAGACTACACAGAAAACTGTTCTGGTCGCAACTGACACACTGAGGACATTGCACAGGCGCCGTTCGTGGTCAAACACAACAGCGCAACCTGCTCGCTTGGCTATAACTGCATGTATTTCTCGTAATGTTTCCATATTTTTGTCCAACCCTAGTTGTTGCAGTAGCGATATATGATGCAATTACTAACGCAATTTCGCAAATACCAACATTTCAGTCGACCGAAACGATGAAGAACTCCGAGGTACAGACATGACTACGAGTGAGTGGAAATTCTGATTCGGTGCTAGCAATTGAAAGTCATGAAAAAGATGGTTGTTAGATCGAATCAGTAGTGTAACATGTCGCCTGCCGTGTGGTCTGTCGTGTCGTATTAAACTGCAGGGGAAAAATATCGTGTGGCTTTGTGGTCCAAACCGTGTTTCTCTCAGAGCAACAGTGAAAGGCTTGCATGGTTACAGTTCGTTCAGGATACGTTGTTCGCTGGAGATAGCTCAGCTAACGTTTGTTTAATATAGGGGTTCCCAGTAGAATTGTTGATATTTTTGAAAATATCGGGAATCTGATTATTCGATATTTAAGAAAACATCATCGGTTCTCGATATACTGAAAAATTGTCGCTGTATCGATATATCGACTGAGAAAATATAAACGTCCTGCCTAAAGAGTATCGGCTGCAAATTGTACATATACTGTAGGTTTTAGAGATTATAGTTAAGTATTGATTTATTGTTAGATATTCTGTAAATCAACAAGCTAGCAGCCTGCCTAATCCCTGTAGAGCAAGAACTGAAAGGAAAACGATGCACGTTCGCGCTTGGCGATAGCCACTTTGCTAACATTGGTAACTGCAGGTAAGAGGCATAATTAAAGGCGTCTAATGGATCCATCGTTCGGTTTCATCACATATCGAATTTGTTCGGAACACTTCATGTCGACTTCCCTGGTTTTCCATTTCTGTCAACGCCAGCGACCTAGCGGCTGTAGCGTCAAAATTGCTTGGTGAAGCTAAACGTTGCAGTTTCTGTTCGTAGCGCCGAGAGCCGATTGCGTGAGTATTTCCCCTCACACGTCTCTGTCCACCGCAATGACCAGTCTTGTCACTTAGATTTCTGTTCATCATTTTCAGCAACAGTTTTTGAAGTACGTAATGTCACAGTTCCCCCTGCCTAAAGAGTATCTCCAGCAGTTTAAAAAACACTTAAACAATCACTCAGAATACAGATTTTAACACTTCAAATATCACACATACCACATGTCACAAAGAAAAACAAACCATTGGAAAGAGTAACATGGGGAATTTCACCGACTTAATAATCCTCCATCAGAACATTCAATTATTAAAAAATAAAATACAAATATTAGAAGTCGAGCTCCAATCTTTGAACTGCACAGTAGTTTGTATTACTGAGCACTGGTATAGAGACACAGAAATCCAACGTGTAGTATTATCATTGTATGAAAGGGCAAACTCTTACTGCAAAACTACTTCAAGGAGTGGAGGATCATGCACTTATATAAGAAAATGAAGTGTTTAAATCGAGACATAACCTCAGTACAGTGCGTGAAGAGATATAATGTTGAGTGTGTATAGATCTCCGAGTGGTAGTGTAGACACTTTTTTCAATAAATTAACAGAAGTTCTATATAAAGTCTCAAGTACAAAGGTCAACATAATTCTTTGTGGGGACATTAACATCAACATTAATATCATAAATGAATCCAGCAGCACCTTCACAAACATCCTTCAAAGTTTTGGCATATCCCTATTGGTCAATAGTGCAACAAGTTTTACTGCAATGACTACATCAGTAAGTGACCATGTGGCCACAAATATGGACAGGGAAAAATATGATGTAGCTGTAAAAGATCTCGGACTATCAGACCATCTCTGTCAAATAACAACAGTAAAATCAGGCATTGAATCATTCCCTAAACTACAAGCCTGCAAACGTCATCTATCAGAAACAAAAATAAAAGATTTTTCAAAAGAACTAGAAAAACAAACCTGGATGAAGTTTATAGGGAAACCAACATGAATATGAAATTCTCTAAATTATTTACATTGTTTAAATTGATCTTTTAAAAGGCATTTCCAAAAGTATGCATGTCTGTATCAACATTTCACAAAAACAGATGGATAACAATGGGTATAAGAAATCTTCCCAAAAGATTTGCAATGATTCAGAATTCTCAAATTTCTATCACAGATACAATAAGATGTATAGGAAGGTGCTCAAGACTGCAAAAGAGTCATTTAATGACAAAATAATATATAATGCAGAGAATAAAAGCAATGCAGTCTGGGATGTTATAAAAAAGGAAATGGGGAGAGGCAAACAGCCGCAGGATAAAATACTGTTAAGGGAGGGGGAGGAGGTAATAAATGATCCACAACACTTAGCAAACTAAGTAAATGAGCATTTTTAAAGTATTGCAGAGAAGTTACAGCAAAAATTCCCGAAAACATATGTAACTCCTGTAAATAATGTTGCACTAAATAAAATGATGTTACTTCCAACCACAGAGAATGAAATCAATAAAACTGTTCAAAAACTAAAAAATAAAAAGTCATTAGGCTTAGATGAAGTACCAATGTGTGAACTGAAACAATGCATAGGGGCTATATAAGGCCCCTTAACAAATATAATAAATGAATCCTTCACATCAGGGACATTTCCATAGCAGTTAAAAAAAGCAAGAGTTGTATCTTTGCTTAAGAATGGTAATGCAGAAGACATAGAAAACTGCCAGCCTGTTTCCCTGCTGTCAGCATCCTAAAAAATAATAGAAGCAATTATGAAACACAGATTAATGAATCACCTAAATAAATACAATGCTTTAAGCGAATCACAGTTTGGTTTCCAAAGTGGTAAGAATACGGAGTCAGCCATAGTAGAAATCACAAAAGTTGTACTTGATGCTCTTGATGAAGATGAATGTGTCACAGGCATGTGTTTCGATCTTTCTAAGGCTTTTGATAATGTCGACACAGGAGATTCTGTTAAATGAGAAGCATTAGGAATAAGAGGGGTAGCTAATGACTGGTTTTGATCATACCTATCAGCTAGGGTACAAATAGTAGAGATAACACATACTTCAAATAGATCTTAACATTTAATAAAACACTTATCAGAACCAAAATACATTAATATAGGGGTTCCACAAGGTATCATATTAGGATCAATACTATTCCTGATAGCACTGAAAGACCTGAGTCGAAACAAGGCCCTGGGGGTAGACAACATTATATTACAACTACTTACAGCCTTGTGAGAGCCAGTGCTGACGAAACTCTACCATCTGGTGAGCAAGATGTATGAAACAGGCGAAATACCCTCAGAGTTCAAGAAGAATATAATAATTCCAATCCCAAAGAAAGCAGGTGTTGACAAATGTGAAAATTACAGAACTATCAGTTTAATAAGTCACAGCTGCAAAATACTAAAGCGGATTCTTTACAGACGAATGGAAAAACTAGTAGAAGCCGACCTCAGGGAAGATCAGTTTGGATTCCGTAGAAATGTTGGGACACGTGAGACAATATTGACCCTACGATTTATCTTAGAAGCTAGATTAAGGAAAGGCAAACCTACGTTTCTAGCATTTGTAGACTTAGAGAAAGCTTTTTACAATGTTGACTGGAATACGCTTTTTCAAATTCTGAAGGTGGCAGGGGTAAAATACAGGGAGCGAAAGACTATTTACAATTTGTACAGAAACCAGATGGCAGTTATAAGAGTCGAGCGACATGAAAGGGAAGCAGTGGTTGGGAAGGGAGTGAGACAGGGTTATAGCCTCTCCTCGATGTTATTCAATCTGTATATTGAGCAAGCAGTCAAAGAAACAAACGAAAAATTCGTAGTAGCTATAAAATCCATGGAGAAGAAATAAAAACTTTGAGGTTCCCCGATGACATTGTAATTCTGTCAGAGACAGCAAAGGACTTGGAAGAGCAGTTGAATGGAATGGATAGTGTCTTGAAAGGAGGGTATAAGATGAACATCAACAAAAGCAAAACGAGCATAATGGAATGTAGTCGAATTAAGTCGAGTGATGCTATGGGAATTAGATTAGGAAATGAGACACTTAAAGTAGTAAAGGAATTTTGCTATTTGGGGAGCAAAATAACTGATGATGGTCGAAGTAGAGAGGATATAAAATGTAGGCTGGCAATGGCAAGGAAAGCGTTTCTGAACAAGAGAAATTTGTTAACATCGAGTATAGATTTAAGTGTCAGGAAGTCATTCCTGAAAGTATTTGTATGGAGTGTAGCCATGTATGGAAGTGAAACATGGACGATAAATAGTTTGGACAAGAAGAGAATAGAAGCTTTTGAAATGTGGTGCTACAGAAGAATGCTGAAGATTAGATGGGTAGATCACATAAGTAATGAGGAAGTATTGAATAGGATTGGGGGGAAGAGAAGTTTGTGGCACAACTTGACTAGAAGAAGGGATCGGTTGGTAGGACATGTGTTGAGGCATCAAGGGATCATAAATTTAGTACTGGAGGGCAGTGTGGAGGGTAAAAATCGTAGAGGGAGACCAAGAGATGAATACACTAAGCAGATTCAGAAGGATGTAGGTTGCAGTAGGTACTTGGAGATGAAGAAGCTTGCACAGGATAGAGTAGCATGGAGAGCTGCTTCAAACCAGTCTCAGGACTGACGACCACAACTACACCAACAACAACTATTCCTGATATACATCAATGACTTTCCCAGTACTGTTACTTACAGTGAGAAAATTCTCTTTGTGGATGACAGCAATATTATAGCCACTGAGAAAACAAGAAAACTCCTTGCCAAGAAAGGAAATGAAACTCTCAAGGAAGTTTATGATTTGTCAATAAGCAATAAAGTGACATTAACATAAAGAAAAGTAAAGCCATGAATTTCAGTTTGAAGAGGAAAACTGACAGTGTTAAATTAAATGTAGATGGCACCTCTATAGACTGTGTAACAAATACAACATTTCTAGGAATGGATATTGATTCTCAGATGAGGTAATGTGAACACACAAAGGTATTTGCAAACAGAATGTCGTCAGCATGTTATGCCCTTAGAATTCTATCATCAGTGAGTAACATGCAGTGTCTTTTAGTTACATGTTATTCATAAGTACACTCAGCTCTTAGCTATGGCATTCTTTTGTGAGGAACAAACGCACAAAATATAAACACAATTTTTAATCTCCATAAAAGGGCCATAAGAATAATAACCAAAAATACTAGTTGAGCTCATTGTAAAGATCTGTTCACAACAATGGGGATTTTAAATGCTCCATGAGAATACATTTACCTATCAGTTGTACACATCAAAAATAACATTGGTAATTCCTGCACAAACGGCTCTGTCTATGACCATACAACAAGAGACAGACTCAGCTTACATTTACCAAGAAAAAATAAACATAAAATTCAGAACAGCATTTTCTACCAAGGCATAAAACTCTACAATAAATTACCAAAAAGAGATTAAAGAAACTGCAAAAATACACTAATTTAAAAAGGCAGTTAATAGTTCGTGTTATGCAATACATTTTATACATTAAAGGATTACTTAGATAAAACAGAGTTGAGGTTTGATAAGAAAATGTTGTACAAATAAATAATAATAATAATGATTATAAAATAACCAACGTTGCACACAACACCTTCACTTTATGTTTTTTCCTTCTTTTTTCCTTTCTAGAAATACTTACCCCCAATCTATACATAGCACAATACTAACATCTCTTCCTCTTTCTGAGCTCAACATCTCACTCATTATGGAGAGCTGCTGACTCAGTTTTTCAGGATAGCAAATTGCGGCACAGAAAATGGCCCAGAGATCACCATTGTATGTGTGTTGGTGTGTGTGTGTGTGTAGTGCTTGAAGTGTTATGAAACAATGTGTGTATAGAGTGTGCAGTGACTGATAGTGAGATATGAGTGAACGGTGTGGCATTACATTATTTAATAAGTTATTTGTAAGAAAAGTATTGTATACCATGAGTAAATCTAATGATTATGTCTAACTAGAAGTCTGTAAATATATGTGTATACGAATTAGGTTATTTTATATTGGTCCTAGATTATTGTAAAAAGAGATCTACGGATGAATAAAGCTACTGCTTCTACTACTTCTACTACATTCGCACCGCCACCCCCCAGATCAATCGGTGTTCTCTTGTGCCACATACACGTGCTTCATACAGTGAAACAGAAATATTGGACGTTACGAAAGCTCTAAAAGTAGTAAGGCTCCTTGATGCAGTGAAAGTAAGACTATGTTCTACTACAATTTCAGAAAAACTTAAATATTTTCCGGAAATTAAAGACATATATATATATATATATATATATATATATATATATATATATATATATATATATATATATATATATATATAGTCTTTAATATATATATATATTATACAACAATGAATGTCACACATTATTATATATAAAATGAAAATATCAGCACTCGATATTGCCGATTTTATTTCGATATATTGATATATGTTGCGGTAAAATATCGCCGATAACTCGATATTTTATCAACTGCCCTAGAGCCCTGACTTTTTCACCGCGCAACACTTGAAATTTTTAAATATTTGGGAGCACCACTATTGCTTGCTCACTTTGGAACGAATCCTGAAGTGGGGGAGGGTGATGGGTGCGGATGGTTGAGTGACGACTGCTGCAAGGGTGAGGGGTGGGGGGTAATTTTCGTCATTTTACTCAGTGCTGAGGACACAGATACGGTTTTTCCTTCGTGTCGTTCGACTGCTATGTATGGTAGAAACGTGACAGATACGTTATATTGTTTCGTAGTAGCACTTATTTGAAGATTCGTTCATGTTCACATGTGACACTTATTTGCACCAAATAATATGATATTAAATCAAGGTATTTTCGACACAAATATTTAATGAGCAAGAGAGGAATGACGTTTAAAGCGTCTATTAAACTTTTACAGTAGCTATTATCACACTTATGTCTAGGTATTGGTTTAAATTACTTAAATGCATCCTTGGACGTAGGATATTCCTGTCTTAAAAATCTCTTCATGGTTAACTTAAAACACTATCATGACGGTGACACATCACAATTATAGTAAAACAATTCTCATTTATTCTCCGTTCTTTCATCTAATTTTTAATTACATGACTTGTTTATATCACTTTGGATCTTCATAGATAAGTAGTTGTGTCGGCAACCGAACTTGTCTCTTTTGAAACTTATATCAGTGTACTATATGCGCTGCGTAACGTCAGCACTGGTTTACGCTGGTATGAGATTCTGGGTCTAGTGAAGCAGGGGATACAACCCGTCGGCTTTGACCAATGACGTCATACATTACTCATAGATAATAATGTCTTCACTTTCAACCATAGATAATAAAACAGTTCTCTGTTCCGGACAAGCGCTATCATTGTATATTAAAATAATTGAATGTGATTTTCAAAGAGATCGCTAAATATTGCTCAAAATATTCTTCGTGTGCGTTTATTTAAATAATTGGTTATATGCAATTCATTCGGTACTTAATTTCATTCTTAGTGATATTGAGGTGATTTGGACTAGTAGTTTCTTATTTTAGGACAGTTTTTAGTATCTCATTTTCGTTTGTAGGTATGGCTTTATCTGTTCCGCTGAACGTGCATGATTTGAGAGAGGCTATGGGCGTAGACATACTGAGCACAATTTGTTTTTTACAAATGTGTGGTCTCGTTGCCGAGTATGTTCGATGTCGTGAGTGCGGCGAATAAATGCGCCTAACAAATGTACATGCGCCATACTCAGGACTTATTCGTATGGCACTGCATCAAAGATCGGTTGTGGCAATCCATTAGACGAGGGACGTGGTTCGAAAAATCAAAGCTCGCCTTGAGAGACATTATGAAAATCACGTGTTTGAGATATCCTGTGTGGCTGTATGTCCATGAATGTCGTGTGAGTAAGCGTACAGTTGTGGATTGGTACACTTTTTGTAGGGAAGTTTGTTGGCAAAAGGAAGTACAACAAGGGGGCAACCTCCGGTGGGATTATATGTTTGGGAGTCTGTAGTTTCAGGTCAAGAATGTGACGATGTAATGTTTAAAGTAGTACCCAATCGAAGGAAGGAAGTTTTGGTCAGCTTAATCAAAGATCACGTTGCAGAGGGTTCCATTATAATTTCAGATGGTTTTTCTTCATATAGAGATTTTGGGGTAAGTGGTTATCAGCATCTTGTAGTTGATCACAATATTGAGTTCAGATCATTAACTACAGGGGCTTGCGCAAATAGCATAGAGAGTTATTGGTCAGCTGTGAAACGTCTTGTAGGGAAGGGGAAACGCCGGATTTCCACACTTCAAAGTCACTTGGACGAATATTCATGGAGGCGTAGTATTATCCAAATAAATTGCCCATTTAAATGTTTTGTTAAACGTGTTGGGCAAATGTACCATCCGAAATATGTTAGCTAATTTCACATTAGGATGGGATGGGGGGGGGGGGGTCGGGGGATGAATGTGTGTGTGTGTCTGTGCGTGCATGTGTGTCTATGCCTGTGTGTATGTGTGTGTGTGTGTGTGTATGTGTGTGTGTGAGTGTTTTCGTAATGTTTTTTTTTTGTGTATGTGGGTATGTGATTTTTGTTGATGTCTTTCTAGGCGAGCTTCGGTTCTTTTAAGAAGTTCCCGTGTTGTAAGTTCAGTTTTACATTTTTTTCTTTTACTGCATTTGACTATTTTGACGCATTTCAATGTTGTATTACACCATTACGTATGTTTTCGTGTACTCAACTACGTAATAGAGATTTCGCAGCTGTCGCTCTTCTTTCGTTTCCCAGCACTAGTATCAGTACGATTTTTTCGAATCTGTACTAGCAATATTAAAGGCGAAAAGCCCGCCACAACTACAATTTGTATCCCGTCCTTCAGTTGACCTTTACACTGACACTACCTATTCGAAAATAACGGCATATGTAACACTGATGAGATTGACCTATATGTGTCAACTTGAGAGCAGGATACAAACGTTGTGTATAGCTATATAGCTCAACTAAAGAATGGGTTACTATTGTCACTGCTGTGATGAAAACTATAACTTTCAGTCGATACTATTAGCATCGAAGGCGAAAAAAAAAAAACTGTACCTCATAGTGAAATAAGGGATACAAATTGTCTATGTGTCGTCTTATTGCCTCTTCGCGTGGTTCAACTGAGGTACAGGTTGCAAATGTGATGTACGTCCATTTCCACGTCTTCGTTAACAGTGTAGATATACATAGGTCAACTGAAGTATGGGATACAAGTATTATACACGTAGCTCCTTCTGCCATAGGTAGTACTGCTATCTACGTAAGAACAGATTATAAGTGGTGGCGGAAACGAAAGAAACAACACACGTAAAATTTGTATCCCTTGCTTCAGTTGATCTACGTATATACTTCAACTGAACAACATGATATTAATGCTAACGAAAACAAAGAAATCGACATAGGCTAAACTCGTATCCCTTACTCAGTTAACCAATACAGTTCGAATGAGTTTCGACATACAACCCATATATATGTGACATGAGGTGTTCTATCCTACCAATATTTGCATCCATTTTTCCCCTTCATTTTCCAAAGAAATAATTCGATACAAACACGCGATCTCCTTAACGTGAAAATACTAGTGGTATTGTTATATGTCAACTATATTTTTCGTCTCTCGTATTCCTTTGTTTCTGAGCAGTCTTGTCAGCTCTTTCGTCTGTGTAATAAATGCTCTCTGGCCATTTCTGACGTCATTGTTCAAAGCTGACGGGTTGTGTCCCTGCTTCACTAGACCCGAGATTCTGAATAGACAAGACGGGTCACCGACGTAACTGCTTAGATCAGAAGATGATCCAAAGTGATCGAAACACGTTGCGTAATTAAAAACGTGCAACTGAGACTGAATAATAAATGATAATTATTTTAAATTTAAATACAGTTGCTGATTCTCTCGAGAGGAATATGTCGGCTATAGTGACAATTATAGTAGTCAAGTATCAGCTCGTTGTAACACGCACGCTCCGGTTCCAGGTACAAACTACACACTGGTACACTGCGTAAGTTGGCAGCAGTTTCTAAGCGACACAAAACCTTTAGATTAATCACCGACAGGACCCGGTCAAAATATCGCCACCGTCAAAACAGAAGAACCATTACTGGGCGAGGCAGCGACGACTAATGAAGACAGGGATGGGGAGAATACTATCCGGCATTCCCGTGTCTTGCGTACAGCCCTGCGGTTAATCTGTAGCATCGTACAATTGTTACGTTTATCTATGACTTTTCTCAATTTAAAAATAATGTAACGTTAAAGGAATAATTTTGCTTATGTCTGTGTTTTGCTGTTCACGTACCACCTTAATGTAATTGCCTTCTACCAATGGTAAGCATAACACCACAATCTGGAATCCCGTGCTCTAGAGGATATCGTAATGCGGGTGATGTGGAAAAGTGGCAAGGACGTGAACCGTTCTGCGCGTCCTTCTCAGATAATCCGCAGCTACCAATCATAATTAGCCTACCTCAGTACGTCATGCCCTCGACAGCGCTGGAAAGCAATAAGTGTTCTTCTCCACACTACTACGGGCCATACTACAGTAACGATACACTTTTATTTCCAGTTGTTGCATACTTTGAGGATTGTGAACATGGAATGAATCTGGTCCCTCCCAGCCACCATTCACAAGGAAACTTCACTCCCTTCACATATCCCTATCTCTCTCTCTCTCTCTCTCTCTCTCTCTCTCTCTCTCTCTGTCCCTCCGAGGAGATCCTTTCCAGTGTGACGTGCACAATAAACATTGTAATTTGGTGCAAAGGTTTCGTTAATCGTACTAGCCATCATGAAGTTCAGATCACCATCGCACCGCCGTTGTCCAAAGATAGCAATACACTCAAGTGACAAAAGTCGTGGGAGACCTCCTAATATGGTGTCGGATCTCCTTTCGCCCGGCGCAGTGCAGCACTCGATGTAGCATGGACACTCAACAAGTCGTATGAAGTCCCCTGCCGAAATACTGAGCTATGCTGTCTCTATAGCTGTGCATAGCTGCGGAACTGTTACGGGTACTTTATTTTGTGCACGAACTGACATCTCGATTATGGCCCATGAATGTGGAATTCCCTTCCGCAAGGCGAAAGGATACTGACAGTAGAGCCGGTCAAGTTAGGAAACAGGGTCCCTGGATTGGAAGCGGCAGAATGTTTTGACAAAATCTTTTTTGATTTTCAAGATATACGACTGTATTAGCACTTGGACACAATGTTTAAGAAAAATACCTTCTACCAACAGACGCCGCTAGCCATCTAACACTTAAGTGTTCAGTTAATTCTTTAAATGAAAATTTAAAATTTGCGTTCCCAATTTAAGGTTAAAAAAATTAAAACAGGCAATATTAAAAATTAAGCCTGTTGCTGAATTAAATTGCTGCTTGCTCCTGATCCTCAAGAACGACTTCAGAAAATTTAAATTTAATAAGAACAGAGAAAGCACCCCAAAATACTACTATAAGAATAAACACAACAAGACCAGCAGAATGTAACTATAAGAATTAAGCTTCTTACAGTATTAAATTACTGTTTTATGCAGGTTTTCAAGAATTACTTCAGCAAATTTAAAATTTAATATTGAACAGAACAAGCATACCGAAATACAAATACACTCCTGGAAATGGAAAAAAGAACACATTGACACCGGTGTGTCAGACCCACCATACTTGCTCCGGACACTGCGAGAGGGCTGTACAAGCAATGATCACACGCATGGCACAGCGGACACACCAGGAACCGCGGTGTTGGCCGTCGAATGGCGCTAGCTGCGCAGCATTTGTGCACCGCCGCCGTCAGTGTCAGCCAGTTTGCCGTGGCATACGGAGCTCCATCGCAGTCTTTAACACTGGTAGCATGCCGCGACAGCGTGGACGTGAACCGTATGTGCAGTTGACGGACTTTGAGCGAGGGCGTATGGTGGGCATGCGGGAGGCCGGGTGGACGTACCGCCGAATTGCTCAACACGTGGGGCGTGAGGTCCCCACAGTACATCGATGTTGTCGCCAGTGGTCGGCGGAAGGTGCACGTGCCCGTCGACCTGGGACCGGACCGCAGCGACGCACGGATGCACGCCAATACCGTAGGATCCTACGCAGTGCCGTAGGGGACCGCACCGCCACTTCCCAGCAAATTAGGGACACTGTTGCTCCTGGGGTATCGGCGAGGACCATTCGCAACCGTCTCCATGAAGCTGGGCTACGGTCCCGCACACCGTTAGGCCGTCTTCCGCTCACACCCCAACATCGTGCAGCCCGCCTCCAGTGGTGTCGCGACAGGCGTGAATGGAGGGACGAATGGAGACGTGTCGTCTTCGGCGATGAGAGTCGCTTCTGCCTTGGTGCCAATGATGGTCGTATGCGTGTTTGGCGCCGTGCAGGTGAGCGCCACAATCAGGACTGCATACGACCGAGGCACACAGGGCCAACACCCGGCATCATGGTGTGGGGAGCGATCTCCTACACTGGCCGTACACCACTGGTGATCGTCGAGGGGACACTGAATAGTGCACGGTACATCCAAACCGTCATCGAACCCATCGTTCTACCATTCCTAGACCGGCAAGGGAACTTGCTGTTCCAACAGGACAATGCACGTCCGCATGTATAATGGCATGGCAAGCCGTTCCATAGGACTACATCCAGCATCTCTACGATCGTCTCCATGGGAGAATAGCAGCCTGCATTGCTGCGAAAGGTGGATATACACTGTACTAGTGCCGACATTGTGCATGCTCTGTTGCCTGTGTCTATGTGCCCGTGGTTCTGTCAGTGTGATCATGTGATGTATCTGACCCCAGGAATGTGTCAATAAAGTTTCCCCTTCCTGCGACAATGAATTCACGGTGTTCTTATTTCAATTTCCAGGAGTGTATAAGCAGAATCGTAATGAGGTCAGCAAAACAATTATACAAATTATGCCTCTTGCATAATAAATTAGGAACTCAAGAATGACTTCAGAAGATTTAAAATTTAGTATTGAACAGGGCAAGCACAGCGAAATCTAAATCTTAAAGCTTAATTTTCAACGTGTGACAACTACGGCCGACATCGCCCAGTAATCTTGATAAACAATAATAGGAAAACTACATGGTTTTCACTTTAAACCAGCACGGCCGTAGCCGCAGACAATGATTTAAGGTACAGGTTAATATACCAAAGCCAACGGCCTTTCCGCAATGGTAACACAGGTTCCCGTCAGATCACCAATGTTAAGCGCTGTCGGGCTAGGCTAGCACCTGGATGGGTGACCATCCGGCCCGCTGAACGCTGTTGGCAGCAGGGGTGCACTCAGCCCTTGTGAGGCAAACTGAGGAGCTACTTGACTGAGAAGTAGCGGCTCCGGTCTCAGAAACTGACATACGGCCAGGAGAGCAGTGTGCTGTCCACATGCGCATCCCTGTTCGCATCCAGTGACGCCTATGGATGAGGATGACACGGCGGCCGGTCGGTGCCGTTGGGCTTCCATGGCCTGTTCGGGACGAGTTAACCTTTTAAGCTAATATACCAAAATTTCCACCAGACACTTGTTATTAGCAACCTAACCACATTAAATATTCGTTATTTGCCGAGAAGTTAAGCGGCGCACCTTAGACAAACAGCTATTGAAATAACGGGGCATAAGGACACTAGCTCCATTACTTAATAACAAGGTAGGACGGCGTGCGTGATCGGCAACACTCAAAATTAAGCGGAACGCTAAATCACGTTAAACATGAAACACAAAATAATTACCGAATGCTGTCTACAACATACCAAGTATGTACGATTAGATGACTTGCAAAAAAAAAAAAAAAAAAAAAAAATGTCTTAACAGTCTGTTGAATGCTTGGCTGAGCCAAGCCAGAGATTTGTCCCACTTCCTACGCAAGCTAGAATGTTAGATAATCAGAACAGCTTTCAAATTCATATTGATCAGCTTAGCATATGGAGGCTGGGGATAATACGACGTGGTGGTAAAATGCCTAACTCCATGACGAAAACAGAGGTTTCTGAAGACGCGGGATGTGAAAGCCAGAGTGTTACCGCTAACCAATTCTTTAGGTGACCCAAAGTTGGAAAATATAAGACAGATATTGAATGGCATTAGTCGCCTTCACGTCTCGGCTAGGTAACCACGAACGTGGTAAATGTGTCCACAGCCACGAACACATAACGGTTGCCATCCTAGGTGCGCGGGAGAGGGCCCAAAAAATTGACGAAAATTTTATCAAGCGGTCTGAATATCCGTGTGGATTGCAAGCTGCCATATCGTGGAATGGTCTCATATGTCTCCATATTACAATCCCAGCAGCTCCGCACCAGACTACGGATGTCACGTTTCATATCCTTCCAGGTCTGTTGTTCTTCAGTCTTTTTATGTGTCTTGTGTACACCCAATTGGCCACCACACACCAACCGACGAAAATACGCGAATATGGCTGGGACTAAGGCCCGATGTAAACAGATCTTGAGTTTCCCATCATTGCGGGTTTGAAAAGAAAGCACCCCACGCTCGTTAGGATATCCATGGGCCGGACGTCAATCCCCAACTGACGCGATTCAGAAGTGCCTGCGGGACCTGCAGCTTCGCATTCCTCACGTGGCTCCGATTGTTGCTCCTGCGAAATCATTCGGCTGAGAGTATCGGCCACCTGATTATCACTTCCCCGGACACGTTCAGCGTCAAACTGGAACGCGGAAATCTTTATTGCCCAACGAGCTATCCTCCCGGTCTTGCACGAACATGCCAAAACCTATCTTAACGCTTGATTACCCGTTTCAAGTCGGAATCTCCGACGTTCGAGATAAAACTGAAATCGTTCAAGTGCGAAGAGAACCGCGAGTGCCTCAAGCTCGTATACAGTGTTCCACGTCTCAGGATCAGGTATGGAACACGATGCGTATGTTAATGGCCCCCACTCTCGCTTGCTCTTGCAAAAGAGCGGCCGCAGTACTGGAATAGGACGAATCCGTCTAGACAATATAGGCACCCCTCGTACGGGAGCAATACTAAAGGCCCTCTTCAGCCCTGCGAACGCCCCTTGTTGACTTCCGTCCCAGAAAATTTTTTTCGCCTTTGCGCCTTAACTGTTGCCGCTACACTAGCAAAGTTGGAAACAAAAATTCATCATCCCTACAAGTGGTGCGACGTCCTTGTTGCGAGGAACAGGGAAATTGTAGGCAGCCTTAGTGCGTGAGTGGTCTATTTTAACCCACGCCGCAGACACAACGTGGCCCAAGAAGAAAGTTTCTTGTCTAGCGAGAATGACCTTACTCGGTTTCGCCTTGAGCCCCGCCTCCCTTAGCGGAACCAAGACCTGCTCTAGATGCTTTGAACAGTCATATAAACTGGCACTGTACACCACATCATCATCCAAATATCGGTGTACGCACTTTAACTTAAAATATCCAAGCACATTGTCTAAGAAGTGCGAGAGTACCACCGCTTCGGTGGCTCACCCCCAAAAGGCACCCGGTTGAACTCGTAAAGATCATAATCCTTACAGGAGGCGGTGAGAGCTTTAGATTCCTTGGCTAATGGCTCCTGATAACACGCTTGGTTAAGATCCGAAACAGAAAATTCGTGTCCCCGAAAACCATGTAGAGCTGATGTGTAAGTCCGGTAGTGGAACCGATTCCAGAGCTACCTTCCGGTTAAGATGCCGATAATCTACTATTGCGTCTACTATTGGACGGTACCCACCCTTATTTGGTTTAGGGACCAAAAATATGGGCGAGGCGTACGGAGACACCGACGGTCTAACGGAACCAGAGCTGTGCTACGATTTTACGCAAGTCACGCATTTTGTGCTGCGAAAAGCGTTAAGCGCCTGCCTGACAGGGATCTGATAAGTTGCTGTAATCTTGTACTCTATTTTCTTGGTCATACCCATCTACATCTCGGGGAATCGAAGCTACAATTTCAACGAGCGCTCCCTTCCAGCCGGCCGCTGTGCCCGAGCGGTTCTAGGCGCTTCAGTCTGGAACCGCGCTACCGCTACGGTTGCAGGTTCGAATCCTGCTCGGCCATGGATGTGTGTTGTCCTTAGGTTGGTTAGGTTTAAATAGTTCTAAGTTCTAGGGGACTAATGACCTCAGAAGCTAAGTCCCATAGTGCTCAGAGCCATTTGAACCATTTATTTTTTGAGGGACTGAACTTAAAGAACAACTAGCCCTTCCAGTAGTCTAATATACACTGCATACAGACTAGGAAATCATATCCTAACAATAACTTCACCACCAAGCTCTTCACGGCACACAATTTGACAGGCCACGTAAAATTCCCAATTCCGAGTTTGATTCGGATTTGCCCAGTGATCTCAGGATCGCCACCAGTGGCTGTACAACAGCCCTCACTTCCTGGTTGTAACTGGGACCACTCCGCCAGATGTTTATAAACCTCAAACCAGTCAAAATCAATTAAAGAGACACTGCTTCCGGAGCCTAGCTAGACATACACTGGCTCCGTACCCGCACTGGCGCGTAATGAGGTCACGTGACAGCACACGCCTTACGACACCCATGCTGCTGGCGTGGTCCCTTGTCTGCAGTGGCTGGCGTCGCAAATTTGCGTCCCCTTCACGCGGTACTCAACACTGTCATACAACGTGTTCAGTACTCCAACACCTGAAACAATACCGCGGCTTTACTTCAGGCCCCTTAGGTTCGGTGTCAGGTTGCCACAATAATTCCCTGTGCCGGCTAGATCCCGACGCCACCCCACGTTGTTTGTCACAATATTTAATGTTGTCAATGCTAACAACTATTTTATCCAGATCGGAATACGATGTAGGTTTCTCGCCAAAGACGAACGGGAACAATCAGGTGGACACATCCCTTCCAAAATGTAGTGGACGGCGTCGATTTCAGAGGCGTCAAGAGACAGGGCGATCTGGGCTACCCGCACCCTCTCGACATACTCTGCCAATGCTTCATCAATGGCTTCCATCCTATAAAAAAACTGATCAGCAAAGTACTTTCTCCGACGTCAGCCGAGACACTGCTCCAGATTTATCTCGTGGAGAGCCGCTAAACCCCCTTCTACCTCTAGTACTTTGGCTATCAAACGGCTTAAACGCACCTGAGTTAGTGGATAAATTGCACGAAAAATCACAGTGCCAGAAACTTAAAAGAGGGCCTCCTGTTCTTCCATTACAACGGTGATCCACAATAATCTTTTTTAATATTTTTAAACAATACATATCAACTGAAAGATCCCTGACGCACTGAATAATAGGCAAAAGCAGGCTGGGAAGCATTGCGAACTGACTAGTATAATCTACTCGCTTTCCAGAAATTTGCCCAATAGTATGCTTTCGGTCTTCCTCCACCTCACTATCATCCTGCCACTTCAGGAAGGCGAGGAGCTTCTGTAACAAAATAATCTCCTCTTGCGGGGCCTATAAAGAGGACGCATTTTTATGATCGACATCTAACAATTGGTCATTCATTCTTTTTACTACATGATCCATCAGAGTGTGCAACCTCAACATCTTGGCCTCAGTAGGCGTAGTACCTTCCAACAAATCTACCCCGTCACGCACTACGCCCAACTCAGTGAAGCATGACGCACTGGAGGTACTTACCTCATCAACAGATTGGCCCGTGACATCAACCAGCTTTTCTAAGGCGCCTCACAAGGATAGACACAGTTCGTCGACACTGCCTTGGTCGGACTCCCCGTGGTTCATATTGAAGCTGTTCCTTCCTCAGGTAATTTATCCCGAGGACACTTCTAGCTCCCATGATGGAGAACACTACAACCACAATACAGTTTTACAGTCGGATCTAAATAGAAATCCGCCACAATGAAACAATTTAACAATTGAAAAGCACCTTAATTAAATTCTCCAAATGCCAAGTGCCACGCTTGCATATGTTAAAAAAGAAAAAGAAAATAAAAGAATCACGCTGTGCGCCTCCATTTGGAATCCGCTTCCGCAAGGCGAAAGGAAATTGACCTTTGAACTTGTAGCGTGATCTTTGGGGCGTGGGGGCGAAAAGAAAAAGGATTGTTATTTTCTATTTTTTGAAAAATGTCGAAAAAGTGAATATTTTGGTGGGCCACTTGGCAACAGAATCAGGGATTAATTACACTATTATAATAACATACGTTGAGCATTAAATACCTGGTTGGATTATTTTGAAAAAGAGGAGCAGATTGATTTATTTGAGATCGTTCCGAAGAGACATTATCATTTCTGTGCATTTTTATAGTCGCGATGTAGTCATACCCGGAACAACACTAAGGGAAAAGAATATTTATAGACTTTAAAAGAAATGCAACACTACACAATTAAAAAAAAAGAGCTGATTCAGAAATAATAGGAAAACGATAATGTTCCTTCTGCCTCATGCTGCGTTCGGCCCATCAGCGTGATCGTAATTTATGGTGATGAACTAACACAAAATAATTAACATTCAAGTAAATGAGGAGATGGAAATCATCAAGGTTAATTTACTAAAATAAGTACACTTATCTTTAACACACGTTTTTAATGCTACGTACTTATTCATATTAAATTACAATAGATGACCATTGTGATTAAATATTTATACATAACAGTCAAAATGTCCTCTTGATGCTGTCTGTTCATAATCAATTACAAGAAACTACATGTTTTATGATTGTAAAAATGACAATTAGCATATTTACTGAATATTTTCACATAAAATATAAAATACCGATGCGTAACGCAGCAAGTCCGCGTCCGCCTTTCGTGGAATACAAACAGTAAAAGATGAGGCGCCCAATGCCTCATTTGTCTTGAAACAACAGGATTCTTTTTTATATCATTAATCGATACATATACATAGAGATTTACAGGCACCGCACAAGAACGGCAAAGATAAAGAATAATAGATTCTGTCACTACTATACAATGGTTCATTTCTTTTACTTTACAATTTTTCGATAACTTTAGACCATCAGGCGTTTACTATTGAGCGTATATTAATGTTTGTGAGACGAAAATTACTAATATTACAAACTGCTCATATAGGAAACAAGGTTCCTGGGTTGGAAGCGGCAGGACGTTTTGTCAAAATAATTTTTTTATTTGTAGTTCATGCAAATATATTAGCATTTGGCCACAATAATTAAGGAAAATATCTTCCACCAACACAGTGCGCTAGCCGCACAATACTTAGTGTTTAGCTAATTATTTAAATTAAAATTTAAAATTTACATTCCAAATTTAAAATTAAAAAACTTAAAACAGTCAATATAAAAAAAAAGAAAATGCTTGCTCCACGTCCTCAGGAACGAATTCAGAGAGGACAGAGCAAGCACACTAATATACGCTGAAGCACTTGTATAGGCATGAGTATTCAAACACAGAGATATGTAAACAGGCAGGATACGGCGCTGCGATCGGCAACGCCTATAAACGGCAACAAGTGTCTGGCGCAGTTGTTAGATCGCTTACTGCTGCTACAATGGCAGGTTGTCAAGACATGAGAGAGTTTGAACGTGGTGTTATAGTCGGCGCACGAGCGATGGGACACAGCGTCTCCGAGGTAGCGATGAAGTGGGGCTTTTTCCGTACTACCATTTCGCGAGTGTACAGTGAATATCAGGAATCCGATAAAACTTCAAATCTCCGACATCCCTGCGGCCGGAAATAGACTCTGCAAGAATGGGACGAACGACGACTGAAAAGAATCGTTCAACATGACAGAAGTGCAAACCTTCCGCAAATTGATGCAGATTACAATACTGGGCCATCAACAAGTGTCAGAGTGCGAACCATTGAACGAAATATCATCGAAATGGGCATTCGGAGCCGAAGGCACACTCGTGTACCCCAGATGACTGGACGACACAAAGTTTTGCACCTCGCCTGTGCCCATCAACACCGATATTGGACTGTTGGTGATTGGAAACATGTTACCTGGTCGGACGAGTCTCGTTTCAAATTATATCGAGCCGATGGGCGTGTACTGGTATGGAGACAACCTCATGAATCCATGGACCCTGCCCGTGGAGGCTTTGTAACAGTGTACGGCGTGTGCAGCTGGAGTGATATGGGCCCCCCGATAGGTCTAGGTACGACTCTGACAGGTGACGCGTATGTAAGCATCCTGTCTTATCACCTGCATCTACTTAAGTCCGTGGTATTGAGCAATTCCAGCAGGACAATGCGACACTCCACACGTCCAGAATTGCTACAGAGTGGCTCCAGGAACACTTTTCTGATTTTAGACACTTCTGCTGGCCACCAGACTCCCCAGACATGAACATTATTGAACATATCTGGGACGCATTGCAAGGTGCTATTCAGAAGAGATCTGCACCCGCTCGTACTCTTACAGATTTTTGGACGCCATGCAGGATTCATGGTGTCAAATCCCTCCAGCAGTACTTCAGACATTAGTCGAGTCCATGTCACGTCGTGTTTGGCACTTCTGCGTACTCGTGGGGCCCTACACGATATTAAGCAGGTGTGCCAGTTTCTTTGGCTCTTCAGTGTTCAAGTACATGCATAAATAGAACGAGACCATCAAAATGTAATTACAAAAAAAATGGTACTCAAGAACGACTTTCGAAAATTTTAAATTTAATATTGAACAGAGCAAGCACACCGAAATCTAAATATTAAAGCTTAATTTTTAACCTGTGACAACTTTGGCTGAGCTCGCCTACTATTCTTGCGAAACAATAAGAGGCTAACTATTGGATTTACGTTTGAATCCAACACGGCCATATCCGTAGACAATGATAGAAGGTACAGGTTAATATACAAATTTTTTAAACAGATTTGATAGTACCAACGTAACCACAGTATTTCAAAATGACAGTCACAATCGCAACATTTATTTTGCCGCCAACCGGTTTCAACCCGCGATGGGGTCATCTTCAGGGCAATTTACACCATTTGGTCGCTCGCCTGTGCACGGTTGGTAACTAGTCGGCGCACGATCGATGGGACACAGCATCTCCGAGGTAGCGATGAAGAGCGGCTTTTTCCGTTGGACCATTTCACTAGTGTGCAGTGAATATCAGGAATCCGATAAAACTTCAAATCTCCGACATCCCTGCGGGCGGAAAAAGACTCTGCAAGAATGGGACGAACGACGGCTGAAAAGAATCGTTCAACATGACAGAAGCGCAAACCTTCCGCAAATCGCTACAGATTTCAATGCTGGGCCATCAACAAGTTACCAACCGTGCACAGGCAGGGTGACGATTCCAGCGAGCGACCAAATGGCGTAAACTGCCCTGAAGATGACCCCATTGCGGGTTGAAAACGGTTGGCGGCAAAATAAATAATGTGATTGTGACTGTCATTTTGACTAATTGATTATAAGTAAATTAATCGCTGTTTATGTCCATATAACTATGTTGTCTAAAAATCTACCCACAATAAATATCCGTCATTGGCCAAGGAGTCCAGCGGTTATAAAATAAATAAAATAAAAAATATAATTTAAATATTAATTTTTCTATCTGTATGATGGTGATTGTGATTGTAATAAATATTTGCTTATCTGGAACGTGGACGTTTAATTATTCGGTATCAGACGCTTGACAATGGCTTTCTCATAAAGGCAATGTTACTCGTAGTTGACCGTGAAATAAAACTGAAATAATCGGACTTCGTAAATAAATCGTTTCCAAAGACTGCTGCGGTAGGTGCGGACTCATAATCTAAATCTCAATATTCAATAATTTGCCAGCCATGCCAATACGTCGTACAGAGGTGATTGTCTACTAAACATAAAAAGTTACACAGTTAGTTAAATCAGATATATTCAATGAATAAGCCTACAGTTCATAATTCTACTTACTTTTATAAATATAAATTCTTTACAGAATCGAGTGCCTAGTCTGGTTGCAACTCGCAGTATTCTTCTATAACATGAAATATGGCGGTGTGCCAGACAATAGAATAAAATACGTGCTTCTCGCACCACTTCTACCAGAGCTCTCCCTTTTCTTAATCAAACATAAGAGTAACGTAATTGTGCTTTTGTTTTATCAGCGACACAGCGCTGCAGTTGTGTGCCATAGGCTTTATTTATTTGTCACTGATTATTTATTTAATTAATATTTCGCGTTTCCGAGGAAACTCACGCTCGGCATGCAAATGTGCCTTTATATTGCCCCCTGAATTGCGAGGCGAAAGGACACACCTGCAGGCGAGCAATTCACCTAAAGGCACAAGAAAATCTAAGTTATCTACAACTATTTACATGACTTACATTATACACATTATATACAAAATTTGAATGACGCGGGTGCGCCGTAAAAGTTCTTATGTTGGCAGACAGAGTGCGCGCATGCGCAGAAGCGTCTGTGTGACTCCGGCACTGCCGTTATATCGTACAGTTAGATCATGCGGCACAGTATTGCAGTTCATATTGTTCGTGTGCGCGCGTTTCTCAGTCGTTGCACAAAGAAAATATCCAACCAAGATTACATATGAAGATTACATTCTATGACAGGTAACTTAGTTTTAAATTTACAATATTTGTTATAACACAATACAACTTAGATTGTTGAATGTTCTTAGTTACATAGTATTGTTTTGAAATACTTCAAAGAAAAATGTCCGTATGTTTCAGGTGCGTTGACCTATACACATCGTGTCGTTATTACAGTTCATATTCATCTGCTGCACAATAATTTTTTTTTTACAGGTTAGTATCGTCGTGGTAAAGTTTTTTTGATCACAGTAACATCGTTGTATAACAACGTGATTAATACATAAGCGTGTCCATTTCCCATTTCCATTATAGTCGTTGTGATGCAGTTCGTTGTGACTAAAGGCATTGCTCATTACAGATCAGACGTGACCCGTCGAGTAATTGGTCCACGTGCAGTTCTTTTTTTTTTTTTTTTTTTTTTTTTTTTTTTTTTTTTTTTTTTTTTACATTCCGTGGAAGCTTGGTTGCAGAACCTCGGACGGCACATAGCTGGCGTCGATCCTTGGACAGTCCAGGTAAGAGTGTCCGTCACATTTCGAGAACATTTCATTCCCTGAAGTTCCAACCAAAATTCTTCCACCCGTCGTGTTGTTTTCTGGACAGGCACTTAGTGTCCATTTAATCCAGTTAACATCTTGAAGTTAGGTACTGTAGTAATGTCACTAGACGATGCACGAATTATGCCCTTCACATTTTCAGTTTTTTGCTGAATATAGCTCACCTAAATGTTCGTAGTTATTAATCAAAGAAATCATTCATCGCGTTTACATAGATACGCTGCATAATGAATGGCATTAACCGTTTCTTTCACATAGGTTTCTGCGTAGTTGCAGAGTTAGTAATGTTCGTTAATGTCCGTGAACAGAGGTTCACTATGCAATGTCTTTTTGGCACTCGTTTTGTTCAAATTTTTTACATAGTAACAGTTACATGATACATCAGTTAAAAAAATAAGTAATTATACATACACACGTCACATATTTTCTTAGCATAAACATAATGCAGTTGCACATAAACATGTTTGCATCATCATTACATAGCTATAGGTTATTACATTGTGTCACGTGATGTCATCTGAAATTAAGATAGGTTAGACACAACATTCATTACATCAGTAGGCAAGACCAGGCGTTTTCACTACTCAATAAATATTCAAAATAGTAAGAGAGAAAAAATGTTCGATTCCTCGCGTTTTGTGCGTGTGTGTAGAGTGTCTGTGTGGCCTTGACTACTGATAGATACTTTTCGTGTTGAGAGATGTGCGTCTAATCTATTTCTCAAAGTAAAAGATCGCTTCACAGATGACGTCTGTCGGTTCGTCAGGTGTCATACCAAGTCAGTGGTACCTACAATAACAAATGTTCCGTGAAAAATTAATATATCATTCACTGCTACGTAATCATAAATTTTATTTTGATATTCCGTCTTCCAGGTGGTGGCGCGCGCTGAAAGAAGAGTTCTTCTGCCTTCTACTGCGACTCTGGAACCGCTGAAATGAAAATTTCTACACTACTTATTATCTGTGTTGTAACAACAGAGTTTTTCGAGTTGCTTAGCAATATTTTGATGGGTATGACTTTGACATTATTCAGCATGAAATGCTCTAAGATCTCGGTGTGCGTATTTTTCTAAAATTCTTTGAAGTGTGCCAACGTGTTCCTTCCAAGACTATGTAGCTATCAGTATATCATCTACATAGTGTGTGACTGTCTCAACTAAATCGTCGCCAAGCACGGTATCCAGGGCTGTAATGAATACCCCAGAGCTGACATTCAGTCCGAAAGGTAGAACACAAAACTGATAGGTTCGCCCCCCGAACATAAATGCAGTATATTTCCGTGAATCAGGAGTGATACCCACCTGCCAAAACGAATTAGCGAGATCTGTTGTGGAAAAATATTTTGCATCTAGAAATTTCTGTAATTGCTCTTCTAAATTTTCGGGTTTTGTGTGAACCGGTAAAATTATTTCATTAATTGCTCGTGCGTCTAACACTAACCTAATGCTTCCATTTGATTTTTTGACAACAAGTAGAGGACTACAATAAGGTGAGGTGGATGGTTCAATGACCTTCCAGTCTAACATTTGTTTTAATTCTTGCCACACAGCAGGTCGTTGAGATAACGGTACGTTATATGTCTTGTGGTAGAAGATCTTGTGAGGCTTAACTTCAATCTTGTATACATACGTGTTGATAACACCTAATCGTTTGGTAAAAACTTGTAAATATTTGGATAACACTTCCTGTAGTTTTATACGTTCATGTACACTGAGAGCTGTAGCTTCACTTATCTTATGATCAAGCAATGTTTTCAAGTCCATTATCTCTGTGTCAGATGAGTGTGTTTGCATATCTTGAATGTCATTGTCAAGTACTAACTGAACCTTGTACCCTGTACAGTGTTTGTCACGCTTTAGAGTTCTCCTGTCCAAATCAATAATAATTACACTGCCTTTATCATTTAAAATACATTTACCTTTGGAGAAGTCTATAATAGAGTCCTTCTCGCTCATAATATCTATTCCTAATATGCAATTTGTTGCAAGGTTTTGTACAACCAGGAATGGCCATTGTACGGTTCCATTACCTATTTTAATGTTTACAAAAACTTGCTTCGTAACCCTACATGACTTATTACCTAGTGCAGTAGTTATTTTACAGTTTTGGGCAGGAAACTCAGGCACAGGTTCCAATTCACACATCTTTTTATAGAAATTAAAAGACAAAACGCTCACAGCTGCACCTGTATCTAGGATAATAGTAGTTGGAATCCCACCTACTACACCAGTAGTAGATGCTAAAACAATTTCATTTGTGTTTGAACGACATTGTGTACTGTCTTGTAAAAGTTCATCTGATATATTGTTATTGTAGTTGTATCTTATAAATAAAACAGGTAATTTTTGTTTAGAATTATTCGGCATATCATTATTCTGTTGTTCAAGTGTGGTGTCAAATAACTGATTAACATTGCAGTCGCCCCGCAAGAATTCTTCAGCCACGACCTGGGGCATAGAAGTGACTGTTTCTAGTTTGTTGGATTAGCATTTGTACTAGGTACTGACACAGATTGAGGTTGTGCATCAGGTGTCATTTCTATTATATTCACATCCGGATATTGCCTATTATGATCTCCAAACTTTTGCGGTTGTTGTTGCTGTTGCGCATTATAACTTACCTGTCGGTCGTAAGGTATGCTCCAATTTTGTCCTGGTGGATGCTGTGGTAAAGCAGAGTTTGAATGAAAGTACTGATCGTTACGAGTCCAACCTTGATGCTGTCTTGGCTCGTAGTTATTATTATTTCTATTTCTGTTTGTGTTTTTGTTGTTGCCTTTGTATCCGTTGTTACCGTTGTAGTTATTACCGCGGTGCCTTTTGTATGGATTGCCGCATGAAGTGTTATTACTGTTGTAACTATTGTTTGTATTGGAATACGCGTGTTGATTTTGATTTTCGTATTGAGACGGCATGTGAGTTTGCTGTTTTTGCTGTACCGCGTATCCAACTGTGGGCGCGCCAGAATTGAGTTGGCAAGCCTGCATGTTTTGCATACCACTAGTGTAAACATTGTGGCTGCTGTTTTGCCGCGCGAAGCGCTGATCTTCAAGTAACATGTCAACCGAATCTAAGGCTGTTAAAAAATAATCTGAATCGTCATCCGGGATATGTAGGAGTTTTTCTTTAATGTTGAAAGGCAATTTGGCCTTCAACGCACGGAGTATATCACGCGTTGCGACTGGTTCTTCTAAAAAGTGTCCCATGTTAAAGTATTTTTCAAAATATCTGCGTAAGTTGCCATTTTTACTGTTAAAAGTTTCAGGTTCTAAAATTTGTCTTCTGAGTCGCTCCTGGACGGATTGCGACCAGAATTTGTTCAGAAAAGCACGCTCAAACTCACTGTACGTGGTACATACGTCAGCTTGACTGTATGCCCAGACAGCTGCATCGCCTTGGATGTAACCGACAATATATGAAATCTTTTTCCGGTCACTCCAAGTGCGTGGAAATGCGTTACTAAAAGATTTAAGAAAAATCACCGGATGAATGGTTCGTTTTTCTGGGATAAAAATCTGAAATTGCCTGTGTTTCATTAAGCTTTCTTCTTCCTTCGCATTGTGATATGGATTTATTCCACTGTAATTACTGGTATGTTCAGCTGGCGAGTAATTACGATAATGTTGCTGTGGTTTACCATGATAATAGCTTGTGTTTGTGTTTGCACATCGTGGTATGTGTTGTAGTCGTGGTGTGTTTTGTTCTTGTGTGTTTGTCGTGTGCGGTATGTGTGTGTCATACTCGAATGTATATTGGTTCCTGAACTGTGCATTTTGACTGATATTTTCGTTACATTCAGACTGTGGTCGATCGGTGAATTGTCTCATGGGTGCAGTGACGGATTGTACTGCGTCACTGATCAGCTGTTTGTTATTAGTAATGTATTGCGCTACGGAGTCGTGCACAATTGTTGGTAAATTTTCACGTAAGCATCTATCAAAATGTTTGTCTTTGTTCACTACCCAATCATGAAATTCTTTATTAATATTTTGAAAATGAGCTGTGGCATCAGATTGTAAGATGTCAGTCAGGTGTTGTTCAACATTGTCAAATTTATTCTGTACGTCAGTAATTCGTTTTTCAAGGTTGTCATGTACTGAAGGATATGTTTGAATTTGTTCAGTAAGAACTTCACACGTGACATTAAGGTTTTTTACTTGTGTCTGTAAAAGTGCTACGTCAGTTGTAGTCTTTTCTTGTCTCGTATTAAGCTGGGAAAATTTAGTACTGAGTTCAGTCATCTGTTTGGTCAGTGTGGCCTCTATAAGTTCCACACGTTTACATAAAGTGTCATTACCTGTCTTGAGTGCTATGAGGTCAGATTTAATTGCGTCATTTTGTGTCTGTAAGGTTGCCATGTTTTCGGTGTTTTGTTTCATTAGCATTTGTAACATGTCGGCAATGTTTACTGTTTGCAAGGTCTGTGCCCCCGTCGCGTCATTAGACGTGACGTCATGCATCAACATGGGCTCTGACTGAGACTTTGGAATTTTTGTAGTGGACGGCCTATTGCCAAAGTGCGTCAATGTTTGATAAATCGTCACTACCGGTTGCTGTCGTAAAGTCATTTTCTAACATTTGTTTCTCGTCCGAGTCGGATTGCGTCTGAATAGTACGTCTTTGCTGTTCCATTTTTGCGTATTGTTTTCTAGTTATTACCATGCCACACGTGATATATGTTTCAAGAAAATATTTGACACTGATTTTAAAATAAAATGCAGTTGAGCATGAATCGCTCGTAGCAACAATGGCTGTCTGTTAATTTAAAAATATAAACTGAATTTGAGATTATTGGTAATGGCTGCTGTCCATGTTACTACGTATCGTACAGAAGTCGGCCATATTGTACACTCATGTATTGGTATTGTTGCATACGTTATTGTTTAAGGAAAAGTACTGAGAATGAAATTTATCACTGAAAACTGTTATGCACGAAAGAAACACTACAGAATCTACTGAAAAGCTAATACACTGAATTATACGTCTGGTCAAGCCTGCTAATGCAAAGATGCTGCGTCTTACCTTATTTTGCTGGAAGTTTCATTGCGTCTTCCGGCAAAATTTTAGAATTGGAAAATATCTTCAGATTTTTTTTTGTTATCTCTCATACATTCACGTCCAGGTCCAGAAAGTTGATTTTTCACATGAAACAAAGAGAACAATGTAACAAATGACAAAATAACAAGTCTGACACGCAGTCGCCAATATAAAATAAATAAAATAAAAAATATTGTTTAAATATTAATTATTCTATCTGTATGATGGTGATTGTGATTGTAATAAATATTTGCTTATCTGGAACGTGGACGTTTAATTATTCGGTATCAGACGCTTGACAATGGCTTTCTCATAAAGGCAATGTTACTCGTAGTTGACCGTGAAATAAAACTGAAATAATCGGACTTCGTAAATAAATCGTTTCCAAAGACTGCTGCGGTAGGTGCGGACTCATAATCTAAATCTCAATATTCAATAATTTGCCAGCCATGCCAATACGTCGTACAGAGGTGATTGTCTACTAAACATAAAAAGTTACACAGTTAGTTAAATCAGATATATTCAATGAATAAGCCTACAGTTCATAATCCTACTTACTTTTATAAATATAAATTCTTTACAGAATCGAGTGCCTAGTCTGGTTGCAACTCGCAGTATTCTTCTATAACATGAAATATGGCGGTGTGCCAGACAATAGAATAAAATACGTGCTTCTCGCACCACTTCTACCAGAGCTCTCCCTTTTCTTAATCAAACATAAGAGTAACGTAATTGTGCTTTTGTTTTATCAGCGACACAGCGCTGCAGTTGTGTGCCATAGGCTTTATTTATTTGTCACTGATTATTTATTTAATTAATATTTCGCGTTTCCGAGGAAACTCACGCTCGGCATGCAAATGTGCCTTTATACGGTGCATCTTAGACAAACAGCTGTTGTAATAATGCCGCCATAAGAGCACTAGCTCCGCTACTTAATAACAAGGTAGGATAGCGTGCGTGATCGGCAACATTCAAGATTAAGCAGAATGATAAATCACGTTAAACTATTAAACACAATCCAATACCTCCTCATTAGTTATGTGATCTACCCATCTAATCTTTAGCATTCTTCTGTAGCACCACATTTCGAAAGCATCTATTCTCTTCTTGTCCAAACTATTTATCGTCCATGTATCACTTCCATACATGGCTACACTCCATACAAATGCTTTCAGAAACGACTTCCTGACAATTAAATCTATACTCGATGGTAACAAATTTCTCTTCTTCAGAAACGCTTTCCTTGCCATTGCCAGTCTACATTTTATATCCTCTCTACTTCGACCATCATCAGTTATTTTGCTCCCCAAATAGCAAAACTCCTTTACTACTTTAAGTGTCTCATTTCCTAATCTAATTCCCTCAGCATCACCCGACTTAATTCGACTACATTCCATTACACTCGTTTTGCTTTTGTGGCACAACTGACAAGAAGAAGAGACCGGTCGGTAGGACATGTTCTGAGGCATCAAGGGATCACAAATTTAGCATTGGAGGGCAGCGTGGAGGGTAAAAATCGTAGAGGGAGACATGAATACATTAAGTAGATTCAGAAGGATGTAAGTTGCAGTAAGTACTGGGAGATGAAGAAGCTTCCACAGGATAGAGTAGCACGGAGAGCTGCAAGCCGGCCGGAGTGGCCGTGCCGTTCTAGGTGCTACAGTCTGGAGCCGAGCGACCGCTCCGGTCGCAGGTTCGAATTCTGCCTCGGGCATGGATATGTGTGATGTTCTTAGGTTAGTTAGGTTTAATTAGTTCTAAGTTCTAGGCGACTGGTGACCTCAGAAGTTAAGTCGCATAGTGCTCAGAGCCATTTGAACCATTTTTGGAGAGCTGCATCAAACCAATCTCAGGACTGAAGACCACAACAACAACAACAATTAAACACAGTACATTTACTGAATGTTATCGTTCTTACAGTACTAGCAGACAACTGTTTGGCCGCCTCGTCCACAGACAGGAATCGTACTGGCCCCACACAAGCCACTTCGCCAGGAAAAAAACAATTCTTAACGTGTACATTTTGCCTTTAAACAAGCTATAACTTCTCATCACAAGGTTCAATAACAAAAACAGGTTGTAATGTCCCCACAGCAAATACCCTCTACCACGCGCCAATTAATCATTTTCAATCAAACTATACACATTCATTCACTTTGGAAAAGTTATCTGATCTGATTTTCTCGTAATATATGCGCCGACAGCTCGTCGACGTCAAAGTATTTTCTAGTACGTTTATTCTTTGAAATAACAGAGATTCATTTATGTATTCTCCATGGCTGTTAGAGTGGTAACTAGGACAGCTTCTGGAGAATCTGTTGAGGGATTGACGTGTTTATGCGAGATACATATTCTGCTTTTCTTCTCGCTAAAGCGAGCCAATTAACATTTGTGCCGCTAGCGGTTTGTTTTGAAAAGAAAGAGATTGTAAAAGGAAAATAATTAAGGCGTGGAATCACCGGAGATATGGACATGTAATGGAGATGGATTTAATACACGATTTCCTCCATAAATAAGGTTTGTGAATTTTTGTTCTGGAGTGAATGAACGAATGAGTTTTTTCTGAATCATTTGTTGATCACGTTGGCCCTGTAATTAGTGGGGAAGTTTCAGCTGTGTCGAAGAGAGCCTGCAATCACTGAGTCTGTGTTAAATCGTCCAAAAAGGCTTCGTACACATCTGGAATTCGCAATCTTTCGTAAAAGGAACAAATTGTCCAAACGATTGATTCTCCCGACTGACTACAGTGTTTAACAGTAACAATAAATGTAAAGATCTCTTACAGCAAGCCAGTCGCTGATTACCAAGACGAAGGACTCCACCAAAGATTCTATTTGGCTGATTCTTTTATCACTATATCACGTAGCAAAATCTTATATTAAAAACTATACGTAGATAAAGGAGAGAAAGAGAGAGAGCGAATGAAAATATAGATAATACTAATAATCCTCCATTAGTCTAATTTTTCGCCTGTCTTATCACGGATCAGCCAAGAACATTGGAGGGCCTTACTTTACTGTATAGACTTATGTGTGAAGGTGAAGGGATCTTAAAGACAACAGATACACGTCTATACAGACAATACATTACACAGAGATAGCGGCTAGCTGCATTGATCATCTATTCTTAGATTAAAGAGACGGCAACTTATTATTCGAACATTAAAATGTTAAAAGGTGTATAAATAATTGCCCCACTATGTGCTTTAACGCCGTACAAAGCGACACACAGAATCGTAACAAATTCAGACACACGGGGATCATCTATTCTTAGATTAAAGAGACGGCAACTTATTATTCGAACATTAAAATGTTAAAAGGTGTATAAATAATTGACCCACTATGTGCTTTAACGCCGTACAAAGCGACACACAGAATCGTAACAAATTCAGACACACGGGGGTCCTCAAGATTTAAACATTAATACAGCAATGAATAACTAGCCAGAGTGTTTCACCACATTTTTCTTTTTAAAGTTCTTTGGAAGTAAAGCACAGGCGCTAAGCCCGTCTCAAGCTGATCGAGCCGCCAAACCCTGGCACACAAACGAACAGCTGCCCCCGCAGCTCGCTCTCGCCCTGCTGCGTGTCCTCGCCTCTGCGACGGCTCCGCGCTCGTTCACTTGGTCACCAGCCTCATGAGGCCAGCACGTCCCAACCGCCGCCACCGCTCCCCTGACGTACACGTCAAAATAACGCTGTTGCTGAGGCCCCCGTGCCCCATGGCTCGAGACGAGACCAATCGATACGTGCAAAATCGATCCAAAGCTCGATGGGCACGCATCATAATGTTCGATTGGTTTCTTGTCGGGCTAATTTGGTGGACAAATCATTCGCACGAACTGCCAGAAATGTTCTTCAAGGCAATCGCGAACAGTTGTAGCCGTATTGTACTGCGAATTGTTGGTTGTGGAATGGTCTCCAAGTAGCCATTTCCGGTGAATGATCTTTTCAGCACATTGCACGGAAACACAACCTACACCATTATGAGTCCACCAACAGCTTGCACAGTGCCTTGTTGACAACTTGGGTCCATAGCTTTATTGGGACTGCGACACACCCGAACGCTACCAGCAGTTCCTATCAATTGAAATCATGGCTCATCTGACCAAGCCACGGTATTTCGGTCGTCTGGGGTCCAACCGATATGGTCACGATCCAGGAGAGGCGATGTCGTGCTGTCCATCCTCAATACAGTCTAAGCTGATTCAACTTATGAGTCTATTCACGTCTCTTAACACAATTAGCACAAAGGGATATTTGAGTATCAGTTTCGTGATAGTTCGCTTCTCTTAAGTATCAGAAGTCTAGGACATTACAAGGAAACCAATGGCAGTACAGAAGACATTACCTTTTCACTAAATCATATCTGAATTTCCATCCTGCAGCTGTGCAGGAATTGAGAGAACCGATACTGTAGCAAACAAAACAAAGAAATCTGTGGAACACAAAATCAGGCAAAGTTATTCAGAAGCTTGTCACTAAGATCAACTGCTAATAAAGATGATTGTTATTTAAAAGAGAACTTTCAAATGGCTCTGAGCACTATGGGACTTAACTTCTGAGGTCATCAGTCCCCTAGAACTTAGAACTACTTAAACATAACTAACCTAAGCACATCACACACATTCATGCCCGAGGCAGGAATCGAACCTGCGACCGTAGCAGCAGCGCGGTTCTGCACTGAAGCGCCTGGAACCGCAGCGCCACCGCGGCCGCATAGAACTTTCATTTAGTTGTAAAAATGAGCACTTTATTCTTGTGGCCAGATTATCTCCATGCCGTCTGGGTCATTCGACACAAAAACTATAACGCCCTAACACTTTTTCAGATACATGAGAGTCTCCACGGCTAGTACCTATACATCAAATCTACATGTGGAACAGTGCACTTAAATTTCTGAAGTGAAGTTAGGTAAGAACTGTTTAAATGCTATTGTATATGGTGCTAAATCACACCATATTCTGTTTCAATAATCTGAATTCAATAGATATTGGTGACTCATTTAATTGGCACAACACAAATTATTGTAAGTCATTCGATTGTTAATTTATCAGACATATAGTACACTTTCTATTACTACAATGATCTTTTTGTATTTTCTCTGATAACAGGAATCAAAGGCAGCAGCTGCCAGGGCATTTGACGCTACTGAACAGCGTACCGTCCTGCGACATCCACCAAGTAAAAACTTCGTTGATGTTACTTCAGAAGGAGACAAAGTTGCAGACGCTGGAATACAAGAAAAGCAAACTCCTGCTTCTGTATCGTTGGTTGCTGATGCTACAGGAGACGGTCAATATGCTGACACTGCTATTCAAGAGAGTCACACGAAGCAACAAACGCCTGCATGTGCAATGTTAATTTCTGATCACACAGAAGGCAGCAAAAATGCTGACGCTGCCATTCTTCAGACTGATACAGAGGAGGAAGCTGGCGGTCGTGGAATGCCAATTGCTGACAAAACAGAATGTGGACAAGATGCTGAGAATGCAGTACCTGAGCGTGACAGAGAGGAGAAAACTCATGCTTGTCGAATCTTACCTCGTGCCACTATAGAAGGCAGCCAAGACGCTGACGCTGCCAATGAAGAGATGGACATTTTCAGCATTTTGTCCACCTTCACTAGTACAAGGAACTACTACTGCAGAAGCAGAAGATTGTTCCTCTGCGTCCATCTCTTCATTGGCAGCGTCAGCGTCTTGGCTGCCTTCTATAGTGGCACGAAGTAAGATTCGACAAGCATGAGTTTTCTCCTCTCTGTCACGCTCAGGTACTGCATTCTCAGCATCTTGTCCACATTCTGTTTTGTCAGCAATTGGCATTCCACGACCGCCAGCTTCCTCCTCTGTATCAGTCTGAAGAATGGCAGCGTCACCTTCTTGGCTGCCTTGTGTAGTGTAACCAATTATCGTTGCATCACCAACTATAATTTCACAGGCAGGACCTTCGTCCTCACTGTCATGCTCAACGATGACCGACGTCAGAATTTAATACTGCGCACAGTACAATGTGTCTGAGCTCACAGTGCGCTGATCACTCCTAATGGGCTTGTAACCATCGACACTGGACTTAAGCACAGTGCCAGAGCGTTGTATGTATTCAAGAGAGTCACACGAAGCAACAAACGCCTGCATGTGCAATGTTAATTTCTGATCACACAGAAGGCAGCAAAAATGCTGACGCTGCCATTCTTCAGACTGATACAGAGGAGGAAGCTGGCGGTCGTGGAATGCCAATTGCTGACAAAACAGAATGTGGACAAGATGCTGAGAATGCAGTACCTGAGCGTGACAGAGAGGAGAAAACTCATGCTTGTCGAATCTTACCTCGTGCCACTATAGAAGGCAGCCAAGACGCTGACGCTGCCAATGAAGAGATGGACGCAGAGGAACAATCTTCTGCTTCTGCAGTAGTAGTTCCTGGTACTAGTGAAGGTGGACAAAATGCTGAAAATGTCATCGTTGAGCATGACAGTGAGGACGAAGGTCCTGCCTGTGAAATTAAAGTTGGTGATGCAACGATAATTGGTTACACTACACAAGGCAGCCAATAAGGTGACGCTGCCATTCTTCAGACTGATACAGAGGAGGAAGCTGGCGGTCGTGGAATGCCAATTGCTGACAAAACAGAATGTGGACAAGATGCTGAGAATGCAGTACCTGAGCGTGACAGAGAGGAGAAAACTCATGCTTGTCGAATCTTACCTCGTGCCACTATAGAAGGCAGCCAAGACGCTGACGCTGCCAATGAAGAGATGGACGCAGAGGAACAATCTTCTGCTTCTGCAGTAGTAGTTCCTGGTACTAGTGAAGGTGGACAAAATGCTGAAAATGTCAGCGTTGAGCATGACAGTGAGGACGAAGGTCCTGCCTGTGAAATTATAGTTGGTGATGCAACGATAATTGGTTACACTACACACGGCAGCCAAGAAGGTGACGCTGCCATTTTTGAGCGTGGCCGAGTGGAGGTACCTACTACTTCTGTAATTATAGCTGCTGACAGTACAGAAGCTGAAACTCTCACTGAAGAGATTGTCACAGAGGATATAGCTCCAACTTATGTAATATTAATGGACACAGAGAAAGAAAATGCTGCTTTTGCAATTCACACTGCTGGAATTACAGAAGGTGGCCAAGTAGATGCTGCGGCCTTTCAGGTGGCTGACAGTGAGAAGCAAACTCTTGATTCTGCTGTGTTCGTTGCTGCTACCTCACAAGGTGGCCAAGATAGCTTTGCTTGTTCCGGCGTAGGATGCACCTCTGTCATCAAGAAGAAGGTGAGACCTTCTTCTGCTATTTGTGTAACTGGGCCTCCAAACAATAATCCTTTTTCAAAATTGTCTAAATTCTGATTTGTGTTTTTAATGGTTGATAAATAAAAATTTCTGTTTTTTTTTTCTGAAATTTACTCTTATTAAAAATGATGGTGTTAATTTTGGCTTATGGCAAGAGGTATCGTCATAACAAAGACATATTTTATGTTGATTTGGTTGTGGACCTTTTCCTGCCCTGAATATCTACTGAAGGAAATGCTTATGAAATATTAGCTCAGCTCAAAGAAAAATCTGGTTGCCCATAATTGCGAAACCCATGATGATACTGGATACTTTATAAGAATCACTGAAAATATGTAGCAAAGTCGGTCTCACTTCAATATTCATTTGAAATACCTCCTTTACGTAACAGCGTAGTTGGAAGGAATAGGAGGGTCTTGTAGTCATACTGGTCGTTAATGTTTAGAACAAAGTATTGAAGGGACTTTGACTCTTGTTTGGACTGTAGTGCTTTATCCGCGGAAGTACTAGTAGATTTACGTTGGGTGTCTCTGTGCCAGAATACAGTTTGTAAAAGAAGAAGTTTATTTAATGGATGGGGGCATGGAGGGGAAATAATGTTTTTGTGCAGTAAGTATACTGAACAACCCGAACTTTATGACCACCGACCTACTATTAATATAATCCTGTCCAAGTGATAGCAGTGTCACGTGGCAAGGAACAACTGCTAGTCAGACACACGCACAATGAATTTAGTGTCAGTGAGCGTGCTTTCCATTTGTAGATTGGGGAAGGCGTGCAATCTATTTGTGTTTGACTGAGGGCAGCTTGTGATGGCCTGGAGGCTCAGCACGAGCATTTTCGAAAGTGCACGACTTGTCTGCTTTTAGAGGGGTGCTGTGGTAAGTGGCTTCAACACTTGGCAAAACCAAGGTGAAACCGTCTTCAGACGTTGTGGGGTTGGGCGGCCGCCCCTCATTACAGATGTCGGACGTCGTAGGTTGTGCAGACTGGTAAAACAGGACAGACAGCCAAATGTGGCGGAACCGACGTCAGAATTTAATACTGCGCACAGTACAATGTGTCTGAGCTCACAGTGCTCACAGTGCGCTGATCACTCCTAATGGGCTTGTAACCATCGACACTGGACTTAAGCACAGTGCCAGAGCGTTGTATGGCCTGATGAACCTTCTTCATCATGCCGACTGGAGGACGCGAATTCGTCGTCTTCCAGGGAATAGCTCTTTGACACCTGTACTGTAGGTTGGAGACAAGCTGGCAGCGTCTCCATTATGCTCTGCAGAACATTCACGTAGGCATCCGTGGGTCCAGTGGAGCTCGAGGAAGCCACTACGACAGCCAAGGAGTATCGTACACTGTTGCAAACGACGTACACCCCTCCATGGCGATCAAGTTTCCCGACGGCAGTGGCATTTTGCAATAAGATAATGCGCCATGTCACGAGGCCAGGAGTGTGATAAATGGGTAAATGGTTCAAGGAACGTAGCGTTGAGTTCCCATTGGTATGCTGGCCCTCCAACTCGCCAGATGTGAACCTGATGTGATTGAACGTGGCATCAGAGCTCATTGCCCGCTCCCTGGAATTTACGGGAATTAGGTGATTTGTGTGTCTCACGAAATAAGCGTCACATTTAAAAACTACAAAGAACAAAACTTTTCTAGCTTGAAGGGGGAAACCAGATGGCGCGATGGTTGGCCCGCTAGATGGCGCTACCATAGTTCAAACGGTTATCAACTGTGTTGTTTAAAATAGGAACCCCCATTTTTTATTACATGTTTGTGTAGTACGTAAAGAAATATGAATGTTTTAGTTGGACCAGTTTTTTCGCTTTGTGATAGATGGCACTGTAATAGTCACAAACGTATGGCTCACAATTTTAGACGAACAGTTGGTAACAGGTAGGTTTTTAAATTAAAATACAGAACGTAGGTACATTTGAACATTTTATTTCGATTGTTCCAGTGTGATACATGTACTTTTGTGAACTTATCATTTCTGAGAACGCGAACTGTTACAGCGTGATTACCTGTAAATACCACATTAATGCAGTAAATGCTCGTGATTACTTGTAAATACCACATTAATGCAGTAAATGCTCAAAATGATGTCCGTCAACCTCAATGTATTTGGCAATACGTGTAAGGACGTTCCTAGCAACAGCGAGTAATTCGCCTTCCATAATGTTCGCACATGCATTGACAATGCGCTGACGCATGTTGTCAGGCGTTGTCGGTGGATCACGATAGCAAATATCCTTCAACTTTCCCCACAGAAAGAAATCCGGGGACGTCAGATCCGGTGAACGTGCGGGCCATGGTACGGTGCTTCGATGACCAATCCACCTGTCGTGAAATATAGTATTCAATACCGCTTCAACCGCACACAAGCTACGTGCCGGGCATTCATCATGTTGGAAGTACATCGCCATTCTGTCATGCAGTGAAACATCTTGTAGTAACATCTGTAGAACATTACGTAGGAACTCAGCATACATTGCACCATTTAGATTGCCATCGATAAAATGTGGGCCAATTATCCTTCCTCCCATAATGCCGCACCATACATTAACCCGCCAAGGTCGCCGATGTTCCACTTGTAGCAGCCATCTTGCATTTTCCGTTGCCCAATAGTGCATATTATGCCGGTTTACGTTACCGCTGTTGGAGAATGACGCTTCGTCGGTAAATAGAACGCGTGCAAAAAATGTTATCGTCCCGTAAATTCTCTTGTGCCCAGTGGCAGAACTGTACACGACGTTCAAAGTCGTCTCCATGCAATTCCTGGTGCATAGAAATATGGTACAGGTGCAATCGATGTTGATGTAGCGTTCTCAACACTGACGTTTTTGAGATTCCCGATTCTCGCGCAATTTGTCTGCTACTGATGTGCTGATTAGCCGCGACAGCAGCTAAAACACCTGCTTGGGCATCATCATTTGTTGTAGGACGTGGTTGACGTTTCACATGTGGCAGAACACTTCCTGTTTCCTTAAATAACGGAACTATCCAGCGAACGGTCCGGACACTTGGATGATGTCGTCCAGGATACCGAGCAGCATAAATAGCACACGCCCGTTGGGCATTTTGATCACAATAGCCATACATCAACACGATATCGACCTTTTCCCGCAATTGGTAAACGGTCCATTGTAACACGGTTAATGTATCACGAAGCAAATACCGTCCGCACTGGCGGAATGTTACGTGATACCACGTACTTATACGTTTGTGACTATAGCAGCGCCATCTATCACAAAGCGAAAAAAGTGGTCCAACTAAAACATTCATATTTCGTTATGTACTACATGAATATGTGGTAAAAAATGGGGGTTCCTATTAAAAAAAAACGCAGTTTATATCCGTTTCACCTGTTGCAGCGCCCTCTTGCCGGACAACCATATCGCCATCTGGTATCCCCCTTCAAGCTAGACGAGTTTCGTTCTTTGTAGTTTTTTCGTTTGATGCTTATTTCGTGAGATATTTGGCCCGGTCACTATCAATGGACCACCCTGTATCTATATTCCTTTGCTGTCGTAGTGCCTTCCACGAGCTCCACTGGACACATGGACACCTCTGTGAATGTTCTCCAGCAGAACCCTGATAGCAACGCTCGGCCCCTCCCGCCGGAGGTTCGGGTCCTCCCTCGGGCATGGGTGTGCGTGTTGTTCTTAGCATAAGTTAGTTTAAGTAGTGTGTACTTCTAGGGACCGATGACCTAAGCAGTTCGATCCCTTAGGAATTCACACACATTTGAACATTTTTTTGTGCAGTCACAGGACGTCGTGTTACGAGTAAAACTGGGCACAATAGGCTGCATGATGCGCAACTCCCGACGTCCATGGCGAGGTCCTTCTATGCAACCACGACATCACGCATTGCAGCGCAGATGGGCCCAACAACATGCCGAATGGACCGCTCAGAATTGGCATCACGTCCTCTTCACCGATGACTGTCGCATATGTCTTCAACCAGACAATCGTTGGAGACGGGTTTGAGGCAACCCCATCAGGCCGAACGCCTTAGACACACTGTCCAGAGAGTACAGTAAGATGAAGGTTCCCTGCTGTTTTGGGGTGGCATTATGTGGGGCCGACGTACGCCACTGGTGGTCATGAAAGGCGCCGTAGCGACTGTACGATTCGTGAATGTCATCCTCCGACCGAACGTACAACCATATCGGCAGCGTACTGGCGAGGAATTCGTTTCCATGGGCAACAATTCGCGACCCCATAGTGCACATTTTGTGTTTTGTGAATGACTTCCTTCAGGGTAACGACATCAAAAAAAAAAAAAAAGGTTCAAATTGCTCTGAGCACTATGGGACTTAACATCTGAGGTCATCAGTCCCCTAGAACTTAGAACTACTTAAACCTAACTACCCTAAGTACTGTAACGTTCCCTGGCAGCACACACACTATTAATAAAATGAAATGACATTTAATTGTACTATGTACACCACTATGAAGCAATTCGTATGTACTGTAATTGTTTAACAAAAAAAATATTATTTAATTTTGTATAAAGGACATTCGTTATTATTGTAATATTTTCTGTAATAATATTCTCGATGTATTTATGATTGTAATATTTCTATACTCATAATGTAATTACGAAATATGTTAATATCTGCGATAAAAAAAAATGTAACATACAGCCACAGAGGAAAATAATGTTGTAAGATTACAAAGAGACATTCACAATCAGCAAGAGTATAAATAGGAATACATAACGTGCATTCTTTGTCGTCTTCCTCGAGAGCTGAGAGAGAGAGAGAGGAACCTGTGACGTAGCATTTTATGAATGAGTAGACTTCTTTTGTCTGTATCTATCTTTAGCCGCCATTAGAGGAGAAATTACAAAGTAATGTAAGTTTAATTATTGTTGTGGTCTAAATACATTATAATTTATCAAAATTGTGTATTACTAATGTAAATTAGCTTGCCCATGTCATCTATAATATTTCTTTAAAGAATTTTCAGCATTTTTAGCGATTATCGTTGGTGTTGCTGGGTTGTGTAACGACCGAACGATTTGCATCGGCGGCACATTTAAAAAATTGTTACGCTAAAAAAATTAACCAAACCCGTAAATCGGGAGCAGATAAAATTAGCAGTGAATTACGAAATATTTTTCTTTTACAGCGATCCTGAGGCTGACGGAATTTATTACTGATTTTACATTTGTGCATTCATAGGCGAATAATTAACGTTCAAGTTGTTAATCTGTTGGTTCTTTCAATTTCTAAAGCAAATAACTTAAACGTATAGTGAAGCGTGTTTTGTCAATGATAATTAAACGTTCAGGTCAGCTTGGCAATATTTAACCATTTCATGCTAACAGAGACAGTCTTGTGTTCCATAGCTAACGCCGGGAAAGAATTCAGTAAATATTTAAAAAAACCACTGCATTTAGAAAATGTGTGCCAAGGCCGAAATACGTAAAAAATTTAATTTATACAGTTTTCATATAAATGTTATTAATCAGTTAGTATGAATTTATCAGCATGAGAGGGTTGCTAAGGTTCACGTAATTTTAAATGTGCTTAATTCTGTCTAAATGAATTTTTATTACCACACGTAAATAAGGGGTTCTACAACAAAGTTCGTACTGAAAGTGTAAATAACAAAAATATTTAAATTCATTCTTTTTTTTACATAATATATATATTATTATTATTTTTTTATTTCATCAAAGTACATCACACACAACCATGCCTGAGGCAGGATTCGAACCTGCGACCGTAGCAGTCGCGCGGTTCTGGACTAAAGTATCTAGAACCACTCGACCACCGCGTCCGGCGGTAACGACATCGCTCGACTAGAGTGGTCGGCATGTTCTCCAGACAGCCCTATCGGACATGCCTGGGACAGACTGAAAAGGGCTGCTTAAGGATCACGTGACCCACCAACTACTCTGAAGGATCTACGCTGAATCGCCATTGAGGAGTGGGACAATCTGGGCCAACAGTGCCTTGATGAACTTGTGGATAGTATGGCACGACGAACGCAATTCAAGAGGATGTGCTACTTCGTATTTGAGGTACCGGTGTGTACAGCAATCTGGACCACCACCTCTGAAGGGTTCGAAATGTGGTGGTACAACATGCAATGTGTGGTTTTCATGAGCGATAAAAAGGACGGAAATGATGTTTATTTTGATCTCTATTCCAATTTTCTGCACAGGTTCCGGAACTCTCTGAACCGAGGTGATGCAAAACTTTTTTTGATGTGTGTATGTATAAACATTCAAGAAAGTACATTGGTATGTATATTAACATGAATTAAATTGTTTGAGTCTCTGATTATAGCTTAAGATGCAAACAACATGACAGAATTGTAATTTACAAAATCAGGTGTTAGTCATGGAGGTCGATCACTTCTATGAGTCAACATTAAACATCAAATATTGTGTACAACTTTCATACACAATGGTAAAGAGAGGTGGGCTAGAGAGTGGTGCAGCAACTGTCATCGAAGGAAAGTGGACAGGAGCGGAAATGATTAGTCAACAAATAAACACAGTCAGCAGAAGATTTACTTGTGTTAAATGCAAGTGTACAAAGACTCATTGCAAACATTGCAGCAAGGAATATGGTCCAACTCATAAAATAGCACGAAGGATGAGGTTCTCTGATTAAAGCATGATCAATGGTGTCCCAGCCATGGCTAGGCAGCGTCACTTAGCGAGGAGTCTTCCAAGTGTGAGGGGGCTGTGTGGCTGTCCTATATGACGGCGACAGAGCGCATTCATAGTCCAGAGGTACTTGTAACGTCTAGAGAAACAAAAACAATATATTATGTAGTAATTAGAGAATTAGATGTATCATATTGTGTCATTGCATAAAATTATGTATTTTTTTTATTATTTATTTTTGAAAACGTCTGCGTCGGCGAGTAATAAAACCGACACAGAAGATAAATGTTAAACAGAGATAAAAGAAATGAACTAGTATATAATACGTGATGTAGATTAATGTCTTTGTCTTCTTAGTTTGGAAGTTGCGCGAGTAAGATCTCCTGTTGTTGTCGTAGAGAACGCGAATGTAGCACTCTTTTGTCGAGACTAAGCATTTGACGCCATTACGTCTGAATTCACAAAGGTCTGTAATCACTGAGATATTTAAAGGTTTTAATAGAGTTGTTTAAATGAAAACTTGTATCATTTATTGTTAAGCTTGCTTGCATATTATCCCATCCTGTTGAAACATTTTTCAGTTATATAAATATTATCTGTGGTGCTGAGCTGCGTGGAGAACGAAAAGCCGCTGCCGCGGCGTATTTAAACGACTTACGATATAGTCGAGCATACCGCAAGGAAGCGGTAAAATAATAGTAAAATAATATTATTTCTTTTAGCTCCCAGACTGGCCATGAAGATCAGCGGATTTTATGATGTGTTGCAGATTGACGCGGGCTGCTGATAGAATATAATTTACAGTGCAAATAATTTAATGTACCTTCAGAATCTGATAGGAATCTTGCTGTGCTCTGTTCTGATCTGGCAAACTTTATAGTGACAACGTATCTTTTAATGAGAGTCTCATGTTCTTGGGCTAGTCGTGGTGTGAAATAGCATTTTAACGAGAGATAAAATCCACTGCGAACTTGTATTTTTGAACGATCATACGAACTGTAACATCAGTGTTCATAACAAAGTAATATCAACCTTTACTCATTATGAAGTAGGGAAGATATATTGATTCCTAGCATGAGTTGCAGTTACGAAAAATCGTTCATTAAATTGTAGGCCAGATCCAGAACAATCAAACTTCCATATATACATTTTATTCTGCTAAAAGGTAATGAGGATAATGAAAAGCAAAGCACAGCATTGATAAAAGTATTTCGCGTAACTCTTTCCGTAAATGTGTTGTTACAAAGAGAATAAATAAACCAAAGAGCAACAATTTAACAATTCGTGAGAGAGAACAGTTACGCGAAACTGGCGCCCAAAAACGCGGGGCCAGAATTTGCAGTGGCCACAAATATAAAATTTTATGTATTTTTCTTTCAGTGTTGATTGTTATGTATGTATAGATATATATGTATTTAGTGATGAATGTATGTATGTATATCATGATCAATGCTATGTATTAATGAATGTGTAAACACTCTTTCATGACAAAACGTACTACTGCAAACGAGTCTGAGAAGACGATCCTGATAGTACTGAGAAGCTGTAACGACTACGTAATCCGGGGGCAGCCGAACCCCGAGATAAGATAAACTAAAGGTAAGACTACAGTGTAGTTGTCCTGTTTGTAGAAGTCGAGCTCCAGTGAAGTGATCTCATTTCGCTAGTGGTGTGCATATTGTACGTAGTTTGATGTTAGTGTTTGTGACAGGACAAAGTTGATGGTAGATAGTAATTTTTAGTGTGCAGTTAGTGTAGATAAATTAACGTATTTTGTGTGCAAGGGGCAAAACTGTCAGACTTTGTGTTTTAGTAAGCAATTTAGGAATATGGTTAAGTTGCGTAGTCAACGTCCGAGCAATATGGATACTGAGGAACAACAATTAGTTAGTGGAGGAAATGTGGAACCGGGTACCTCAAGTAGTACTAGTACTCTCTTTGAGGATATAACATGTGAGAATGTGGGGGCAGGGGCACAGGAAGTGGTGCCACCGCCCATTAGTCCTCAAGGGGATGTAGAGAAAGAAGTTGTACCACCACCAGAAAAGCAGGAACCAGAGAGTGGTAATCTGCCTGGTGGGTATTCGCTTCAGGCTATATTAGAGCGCGTGCTGAATTACCAGGCAGAATTTGCGCAACAGCAAGTCGAGCGAGACCGCCAGCAAGCTGAGCGAGATCGTAGGCTAGAAGAAAATTTACTTGCCCAGCAAGCTGAGCGAGATCGCCGGCAAGCTGAGCGGGACCAGCAACTTGTGCAGTCGTTAGAAAACATGAAAAAAGAGATTGCAGATATGAAACAGAATTATGAGTCGATACCTAAGGCCGTGCAGGAGCTGACTGAACAGGTCAACAACCTGAAAGTAGCAAACACTAACAGGGTAGACGAAATAGGTGTATTAGCCAATCGAGTAGAAAAGCTAGAAATAGATTCCACGCAGCTTGTAGAGCAGAAGTGGAACGAACAAGCAACTAAAATTGAAACAGAATTCAACTCATGGCTAGAAGTGAAGGAGTGTGAGATTGACAAGAACATTAATTCCAAAGTGCAAGCAGCCATAGCAAATAGAGATCCCGAAACGTTCAGTACCGCAGTAAATAGTCAGGTACAGAACGACGTGCAAACCATCAAACAAATACTCAGTGAGGATATTCCGCAGTGGCAAGTGAATATGAACAAACGGATATCCGACCTGGAGAAGGGTTTAGCACAAAGCAGAAAGCATTTGGAACAGGAACCTCTGTCGCCAACAGCCCACGGTTTTGGCAACGCACAAACTTATACGCGATACAACAATGGGGAATCTGTAGTCGATAATGCGAAGAGCTGTAGCTTCGGTTCGGAGCACACAGCATATGTCCCAGGAGCAAAACCATGTAGTTCAAAAATATTAGTGGAAGAAAGTTTAATCAAAAATAGACAATTTCAAACGTTTACTACTGAACGGAAATCAGTACACCCAGTAGTATTCATAAAAAGCTTTAAAAATATCTTGCCCAGTGTGTGGAATGAAACACAGAAAATTCAATACGTAATGTCGTACATTCAAGGTGACGCAGCGTTGTGGGCTACAGAAGTAGCAGACAGCTGCATGACATATGAACAGTTCGAAAGGGCATTTCTATCGAAATATTGGTCGCCTTGTATACAAGAGCGGCTAAGAAAAGAAGTATATAATCCCGAACCGTACTCACCTCGTCTGGGGAATTTGAGACGGTATTTTGAAAAATATATAAACAAAACACGCTACTGGGACGAACCTATATCACCAAGAGACATAATAAGACTACTAAAATCACATTTACCCATTCATATCAAAGAGAAATTAATACATGTACCAGAAAGCGATATGGAAAACTTCCTGTCTGTTCTAGATTCTATAGACTTGATACAGGAAGACGCAAAATCAGCGTGTGATCACGCGCGGAATAATGGGTCAGGATGTAAACATGACAGAAATAGTAGTGCACAAAACCACAACCATGGAAATAGTGGGGGTGGTAACAAGCGGCAAGAACATTCGCAAAATGGTAGTAATGGTAGAGGCCAGAACGGGTATGGACAAACAACTTATAATAAAAAGCGTCGATTTGACGATCGATACGAATCCGGAATGTCAGGGACCAACCGCTGGAAAAATGCGCGAGGTCAGTGGCAGAGCAATTATAGTGATAGTAATCGAAATTGGCAGCAAAATCAGCGAAGAAGCCCAGAGCGACAGGGTAATGACCGGTATGACAACAATAGACCACCACCGCAAAACGCGCCTATTGCGCAGCCGTGGCGGCCGACAAATCAGAGTGTACATATAGTGGAGGTCGCGGACAATAGCCGTCCAAGTACTTCACAAGTAACTAATCCAACAAACTAGAATCGGCCTCGATATGCTCTCCATCGATGGCCGAGGGCTGGAGTGAGAGCAACACGAGTGATAATAATATACCTGGGATACGTATGCTGCGATACAACGATGGTGTCAGTATGGATAAAGATCTACTGAACGAACCGCACGAATGTAAGAAAGATAATAACGAAAATGTGCAAGCTATTATTGAAGCGAAAATCAATGATGTTGCAGTGAATATAATCATCGACACAGGTGCCTCAGTAAGTGTAATGAGTATGGAGTTATTTAAGGCACTGGGAAAAGGACATAGCATTCCGACTTTCCCGGTTAATAATTGTAAGGTGTCTGGAGCCATTAGTGCACAGAGCCAATCAGTTAAGTACCAGGTGCAGGTGGAGATTTGTAAGGAGGGCGAAGCCATAGTGAGCTCGTTCCTCGTTGTTAAAGGATTGAAGGTGGCCTGCATTCTGGGAGTAGATTTTCTCCGCGAGAGGGACGCATTGATCGACCTCTCCTTGGGGAAATTAAGCATAGTTAATAGGGGTAGAAGGATTGAATTATCTATGATGAAATCGAAGGAGGCACTTGTGCCGTGTTGTAATCGAATCAATATCAAAGGTAGGAACCCTTGGGTACTACACCTTGATGATTTTTCACATGCAGCAGACCTCTATTATCCGAATTTAGAGGATCGAAATTTTGAAATAAATGTTCAGGCATTTAAAACCAAAGTGCAGGAATCTGAAGGGTTAAGCGATACACAAAAGCAACAGTTGACGCAGCTGCTATCGGAATACACTATGGTATTTACCGACCGACCAGGAATAGTCAAAGGGTACCACTATCACATAGAGGTGATGCCCCATAAAACATACTGTCGCGCAACTTACTCCATCCCTTGGTCGAGGAGGGAATTGGTAGCTAAAGAGATTCGGAAGATGTTAGAGTGGGATATCATTGAGCCCTCCTTCTCTCCATATAGTAGTCCTCTTGTAGCAGTGGCGAAAGCCAATGGAAAAATCAGGCTAGTGTTAGATGCGAGGGACATTAACAAAATTATCATACCTGTCCGGACTCGCCCTGAGAATTTAGATGAGCAGATACAAAAATTTCATGGAGTACAGTACTTGACCTCGATCGATCTTAAAAGTTCATATTGGCAAATTCCCCTTACACCGGAATCCAGGAAGTATACAGCTTTCATATTCGGAGGGCGAAGTTACCAATTCAAGGTACTTCCCTTCGGATTGAATGTGAGTGCCGGAGTGTTTATTACTGCACTAGACACGGTATTGGGTCCAGACTTATTAGACAAAATCACTGTATATGTTGATGATCTGGTAATCGCTACTGCTACTTGGGACGAACATATGGAATTGTTGCGTAGAGTACTAGAGAGATTTAAGCAAGCAGGTGTGACAGCAAACCTAGAAAAGTCAAAATTTGGACGAAACAAAATTAAATTTTTAGGCCATCTTATTACACCACTTGGTATCCGCCCAGACAACAAAAAACTAGAGGCGATCCGAGAATTTCCAAGCCCCCGCACTAAGAGACAATTGAAAGCGTTCCTTGGGCTCACGTCTTTTTTCAGAAGGTTCGTGCCCAATCAGTTGTTAAATGACGCGTCACTACTAAATCTACTACGAAAAAATGTGCAGTGGGTTTGGACTGACAAATGTCAACAAGCTTTCGAAGCGATTAAAACCGCTCTACTGAATGCAAATATTTTGCAACACCCAGATCTGTCAAAAGATTTTTGTCTTGCGACGGATTCATGTTCCTATGGCCTGGGAGCGTGCTTATTTCAGTGGGGGGAAGGAAACGACCCGACAACAATAAAGATTATCGGCTTCGCCAGTAGGACTTTAACTAGCTGCGAGAGAGCCTACTCGGCAACCGAACTGGAAGCACTTGCAGTAGTCTGGGCTGTAAAAAAGTTTAATTATTATCTACAAGGGAAGGAGATTAGAGTGTATAGTGACCACCAGGCGTTAAGTTTTTTGATGTCATGCAAACTATTCCATACCAGACTGAGGAGATGGATGCTTGTCTTACAAGAATACCGGATAAAGATTATGTACATAAAAGGCCAAGATAACGTGATAGCGGATGCTCTGTCGCGACTGCCGGTAGGATTACCGGATTTAGCAGAATTGTTAGAGCAATCCGCGGAGTATAAAGTGTTGTTAGTGCGTGACAACACTTACATGAAGGATTTTTTATATATATGTAAAAACATGTTCGAATTACAAAGGGCAGATCCGATGTGGAAAAAAATCATTAATAATATTGAAGAGGGCGTTAACAATAGAGATGAGCAAGCTTTAAAATTGTGAACCATATTTTGTATCATAAACTTAGTACGAAGGAAGACTGCTGGGCAGTATGTATACCTAACCAGTCGGTAAAAGTTATGATATGGCACACGCACTTGGCATGGGGACATGCAGGGATTGGAAAGTGTGCAGAGATCATGGCGAGATACTGCTACTTTCCCCGTATGAAACACCAGATTCAGGCAACAGTTAGAACTTGCGTGATATGTCAAAAAGCAAAACATTATAATAGATCCACTAAGTTTGAACTACATCCCATAGTTCCACTCAGGCCGCTTCAAATAGTATCTGTGGATGTAGCCGGTCCTTATCCCGTGGCCAGAGGAGGTATGAAGTATATACTGGCCATGTACGATATTTTTTCCAAATACTTGGCAATTTATTGCATAAAATCAGCTACTGCCAAAACCATGGTCAGGCGGATCAATCAAGAATACTTGCTTCAAGTGGGAAAACCCGAAGCCATAACGACTGATAATGCTTCTTATTTCACGGGTCGAACTTGGAAAAATTACCTACGGGAACAAAATATACAGCATATTCTGGTATCCCGGTTCCATCCAGAAGCAAGTCTAGTTGAAAGAATATTCCGAGAATTGAATAAGTTCCTTAGAATCTACATAGGGAACCGACATACAAAATGGCCAGGGCTAGTACCGAAATTTGTAGAAATACACAATTTAACACCCCATTCAAGTACAGGCTATCCACCGGTAGAGATACTGAATGGATTTAATGAGACACCGAATGAATGGCTCACGCCTTTGCCGAGACTACCAGTCAAGGCAGAAACAAGGGAGGAAAAGATGAAAGAGATATGGAACAGACTAACCAGCTGTGCGGCAAAGAGGAAAAGGAAGTACGACCGAGGTGTAACTAACGAACAGAAATATAATGTAGGAGATCTAGTACTTATTCGTAACCACCCTAAATCCTCAGCCACCTTAAAACAGAATAGTAAGTGGCAATTGCTATATTCAGGGCCCTTTGAAGTAATAAACGTGCCACACGAATGTAGCTATTTGTTAGCACATCCCCATACGGGGAAGATCAAAGAATTGTATCCACGTAAAGATGTGAAGTTATTTATTCAGTGACATATCACATATAAAGAGTAATAGTTGTAAGAAGATTTTAGTTGTGTTTTAGAATATAAGTATGTTAGTATTAAGAAAGAAATTTGTGTGTAATGAAACTTGGAGGAAATGGATTCAGAAAGTAGGCAATAGCTTACACAGGAAAGATTTTGCTTACAGACAATTAGAGCCATTTAAAATATTATAGGCTCATTAAGCAACGAACAATCTTCTTGTTGATAAAGTGAGGATTAATTTCTTGAATCATTATACAAAGGATTAATTTCTTGAACCATTTTTTATGTGTAGTATGTAAGTGCAATTATTGATGCAATCTAATATAGTAAGGTAACTGTTGTAATTGTATTAGAATAAGGAACCCTGAGAGAGAGAGTCTTGACTAGCCAAACATGGACTTTGTAATATGCAACAATTATGTGATGTTTGCTGCCAGTAGTGATTTGAGAACGACACTGGAGCATAAGCTAATCAAAAAACAAGCCGGGTCCGTGGAAACTCCGCTTTGTATATAACAATGCTTCAATTGAAGCCTGTGTACTTGTTACACGCCCTTGAATATTCATTACGCGATACGCGAATTAAGTCAACCAATGTGGAACCTACACTGTAGTCATATAGGAAAAATCATTAAAAATAATGCTAGTGCTAAATGAAGTATTTATTGAGCAATATGCCCAAGTCAAGCTGTCATGCACATGGTAAAATCTGTTTGATAGATGGGTGATAACCAGGCAAGCAACACTGATAAGAAAATTAAAAAATTTTGCAAAAGGGCTATATACGCCTAGTAACAATATGAAAAGTGTGTTGTGATAAGGTAAAAACAAATAGACGCCATGTAGATGAGAGTGAGTATATGAAGAACAGTTAAAAGGTACAAAAAATAAACTGTGCGTATAAATAATGGAGGAAAGGACGCAATATTGTGTGTAGCTGGGACAGAAAATGACTGTTGTATCTGCACCAATATATACGTCGATAAGTCTAGTGTTGAGTGACAGACTGTCCTAGTGCAGTGCTCAACGAAGAATAGACAGTGTATAAAAACAGTAGTTATTGATCCGTTCGGAGTCGATTTAAACGAATATCGCTCGACGGGGACATTTAGTATGTGTGTTACGAAACATTTTCACGTGTTGAAAGACGCTCTGGCAGTGTACCAACCGTGGAGTGAGTGAAAATGTGTAGTACAATGTGCGTGTGACGAACCTTGAATACCAGTGTCACAATGCCACAAGAAACCTGTTATCACGCCAAACCATCCTGTGCATACCAGTGAAGCGACGGCTTACTGAACAATAAACGCTTTTAACCAGTTGCATCTTCTTCCACAGCTAGTAATCTGTGTTCTTAAAGATAGTACACTGTTGTGGAATGTTTGTTTCATGCGCTACGACGGGGAGCCATGCGGAGAAGCCGAGACGAGTGCCGTGTCGCCAGCCAGCCGGTCACGGTAAACCACTGCCACTCGCCGACATCGGCGAAGGGTTCAGCGCGGTTCGTGACTGCTTGGGCGCCACGTCAGCACGACGTCGCTGTTACTGAGAGCCGGTCATCGAACCCAGCGGCCGTCGGCACGCGGCGTTCCAGACGACGCTACTCAACAATTGCTTCGCACCGCCAGCTCCGTACAACATTGTTGTCATTCAAATGAACTATCAAATATGTGTTTAATGCACTAACATGAATAGGGTTTAGTGGACACTAAATGACGTGACAAACAGTTTTTTTTTGAGTTATTCAATACGGACTCAAAGTATTCATTGGTTCAGTGATATATAGATATAATATGTTTTCGTCATGTTAATGAAGTATACTCGCATGAATGCTAGACATTTTAAACCAATTGTCGCGAGTAAATGCCAGGACGATTCATGATACTACGGTAAAAATGTGTAATAAGTGACTTTCATTACAATCCAAAACACAAATATTATATGGGTAACAAAGAGACTAAAAGTTTAACATGATCTCACAAATAGCCTTTATTATATGTGAACATTGGGTAGAATCTGAACTTTTTGTGATCAAACTGGGTATTAAAACAAACCAGGCGAGATGACCATGGCTCCGGCGCAGTTTTCCCAGGTTTTCTGATCGCACGTAGCCCGAATGGGGGAGCCAAATAAATGTAATGACCCTGGGACTAGGTTGACGGTCACCTCGCAAAGTGTAAGAACAGTATAAAAAGTGTAATTAAACCTACAGTGTAAAAGAACTAAGAAGTGTATGGTGAATGTTCCAACCAAGGTAACAGACAATAACCAAACAGACGTTAGTGGCAGCATATTGCCGAACATTTCCAACGTTAGTCAATTGCTGCCAGGGGGCATTGTAACGTCTAGAGAAACAAAAACAATATATTATGTAGTAATTAGAGAATTAGATGTATCATATTGTGTCATTGCATAAAATTATGTATTTTTTTTTATTATTTATTTTTGAAAACGTCTGCGTCGGCGAGTAATAAAACCGACACAGAAGATAAATGTTAAACAGAGATAAAAGAAATGAACTAGTATATAATACGTGATGTAGATTAATGTCTTTGTCTTCTTAGTTTGGAAGTTGCGCGAGTAAGATCTCCTGTTGTTGTCGTAGAGAACTCTTTTGTCGAGACTAAGCATTTGACGCCATTACGTCTGAATTCACAAAGGTCTGTAATCACTGAGATATTTAAAGGTTTTAATAGAGTTGTTTAAATGAAAACTTGTATCATTTATTGTTAAGCTTGCTTGCATATTATCCCATCCTGTTGAAACATTTTTCAGTTATATAAATATTATCTGTGGTGCTGAGCTGCGTGGAGAACGAAAAGCCGCTGCCGCGGCGTATTTAAACGACTTACGATATAGTCGAGCATACCGCAAGGAAGCGGTAAAATAATAGTAAAATAATATTATTTCTTTTAGCTCCCAGACTGGCCATGAAGATCAGCGGATTTTATGATGTGTTGCAGATTGACGCGGGCTGCTGATAGAATATAATTTACAGTGCAAATAATTTAATGTACCTTCAGAATCTGATAGGAATCTTGCTGTGCTCTGTTCTGATCTGGCAAACTTTATAGTGACAACGTATCTTTTAATGAGAGTCTCATGTTCTTGGGCTAGTCGTGGTGTGAAATAGCATTTTAACGAGAGATAAAATCCACTGCGAACTTGTATTTTTGAACGATCATACGAACTGTAACATCAGTGTTCATAACAAAGTAATATCAACCTTTACTCATTATGAAGTAGGGAAGATATATTGATTCCTAGCATGAGTTGCAGTTACGAAAAATCGTTCATTAAATTGTAGGCCAGATCCAGAACAATCAAACTTCCATATATACATTTTATTCTGCTAAAAGGTAATGAGGATAATGAAAAGCAAAGCACAGCATTGATAAAAGTATTTCGCGTAACTCTTTCCGTAAATGTGTTGTTACAAAGAGAATAAATAAACCAAAGAGCAACAATTTAACAATTCGTGAGAGAGAACAGTTACGCGAAATACTGGAGGCATAACTCAGTCATGCGTCATTGGGTCCACTGGGTCCTGGACGACCAGTATTGGCGTGTGACGAAAACTTGCAATTCCGTTGGTAGAGTGCTATCGGCATGTGACACCACACCTATTTCGTTGAGTAAAGTTTATGTTTCTGACATAGATATTCAAGAGTATATAAGACTTGAGTTCCTTATGAACGGTTACACAAGGAGCGTTATTACAATTTTCTGGAAAGCTCAGTCCCCTTCACAACAGTTTGTTCTACATTTTTTGGTTATTTTGCATCTGACTCTTCACAGTCGAATGGGGTGCTTGGTTGTGGCATTGTGTCGTTGCTATATGTCTCGCCATTTGTCCATAGAAAACAGCGAAAAAGACGCTCCCATCGATCAATAGGTGGTTACGTACATGGGAGTTTATACTGTTGGCCATATGGTGACTTGATAAGCCAGGCGATCTAACTATCAATCAGCAGTCCGACAGCAGTGTAGATGGAAGACAAGCAATGCCCAAACATTGGCAGCTTCGTCATCCGACAAATATGACATATTAAGGCAAAACTAAACGAAAGAGAAGCATTAACAAAGGAAACCAAACTGCTGTATCTGAAAGAAAGTGGATTTAGCACAACATCGTAACCCCTACCATAACATTTAAACACAACATTTAAACTCTCATTCATCCCATGATCCAAACATGAATGGAACAGGAGAAAAACCTGCTGACTGGTATAATGTGACGTAACCTCTGCCATGCACTTCACAGTATTTTGTAGAGAAGACATGTAGATGAAGATGTAGGCTGTTACGTCAGTCGAGCACCATTCACTGGGTGAGCTCTTGGTTCAAAGATATCACGTGCATCTCCCGTCGGTATGTGTGTCTCGTAGTACTGTACACTGAGGTGAAAAAAGACATTGGATACCTCCTAACATCGTGTCGGACTTCCTTTCGCACGGCATAGTGCAGAAGCTCGACATGGAATGGGCTCGACGAGTCATTGGAAATCCGCCGCATAAATAATGAGCCGTGCTCTACAGACTCCCATAACTGCGAAAGTGTCGCCAGTGTAGGATTTTGCGCACTAACTGATATCTCGACTATGTACCATATTTGTTCGATGGGAGGCCAAATCATTCTCTCGAATTCTGCAGAATGTTGCTCAAACCATTCGCGAACAGTTGTGGCCTGATGACATGGCGAAATGTCATCCATGAAATTCCATCGTTATTTGGCTGATAATGGTCGACAAGCAGCCGAACATATCCATTTTACTCGAACATTCCACGGGTGTACTGTCGGTCCGTAGTGTCCAACGGGCACAGTGTTTCGGCGATCAGACATGTCACCATCGTCAGGTGCGCTGACAAACTGAGCTCTTGAGGGCGGGCGGCCGTCCTAAATCCCCTTCCCCCGCGAGGGCTTGTCTCCACGGTCCGTGGCCGCAGCTGCGCGTCGGCGTTCGCCGAGAGGCTGGCGTCGGCGTCTGTGGTGGCGTCGGTGTAACTGCCTCGTCCGCAATGGTCGCTCGTATGTTTCTTTGTTGAGTCTCTTTTTAATGAGACTCAATGCTGGTTCCCATGCCTTGCTGAGGCTATAGCTGCAATCTCTGTTGAGAGTCCATCCCTGGTACGAATTTCGATAGCCTCTCTAAAGACGCTGTCCCATTGTTTAGATGTCTGTGCCAAGACCCTGGTATGCTGGTAGTCCATTTCGTGATTTTCGGACAAACAGTGCTCTGCGATGGCCGACTTGTTGGGGTACATAAGTCGAGTGTGCCTCTGATGTTCCCGGCAATGATCTTCGATGGTGCGCACTGTCTGTCCAATGTACGTCTTCCCACACTCACAGAGAATCTGGTATATGCCGGCCTTCCGCAAACCGAGGTCGTCTTTGACACTTCCGAATAATGCTCGTGTTTTATTGGGCGGGCAAAAGACGGTTCCTACTCGGTGTTTCCTCAATATTCGTCCTATTTTCCCCGACAGTGCGCCAGTATACGGCATATAGGCGGTGGCTATCTCTTACTCCGTGACCTCATCCGTCTCCACACGCTGTACTGTAGAGGTGGGGCGGAGAGCGCGTCTGATCTGCCATTCCGAGTACCCGTTGTTCCGAAATACAGTTTTGAAGTGTTCCAGCTCATGGAGCAGACTCTCTGCGTCCGAGATGGTGTCGCGCTGTGCACCAGTGTTTTTAGTACCCCATTCCTCTGCGAAGGCTGGTGGCAGCTATTTGCAAGCAAATACATGTCTGATCGCCGAAATATTGTGCCCGTTGGACACTATGGACCGGCAGTACCCCCGTGGACTGTTCGAGCAAGAAATACGCCGGGAGAAGTTGAAGAACCACGTATCCATTTTAGTCAGTGACCAGTTCAGTTGGGCCAGAGGACCCAGTCCATTCCATGTAAATGTAGTCCACACCATTATGGAGCCACCACCAGCTTTCCTAGCGCCTTGTTGACTGCTTGGGTCCATGGCTTCTTAGGGTCTGCGCCACACTCGAACACAATCATCAGCTATTATCAACTGAAATCTAGACTAATATGATCAGGTCACAGTTTTCCAGTCGTCTAGCGTTCAGCTGATATGGTCAATACAGGAGAGACGCTGCAGGCGATGTCGCAGTTAGGAAAGGCATTCGTGTCGGTTGTCTGCTGTCATAGCCTATTAACGCCATATTTCGCCGCACTGTGCTAACGGATACGTTCGTCGTACCTCCCACATTGATTCACGCAGTGTTTCTTGTGTGTTAGTAGAAACAACTATATTCACATTTCCGGTGATCTCGGTCTTTGAGTGAAGGCTTATGACCACTGCGTTTTCTGTGGTGATGTTCAAATGTGTGTGAAATCTTATGTGACTTAACTGCTAAGGTCATCAGTCCCTAAGCTTGCACACTTTTTTTTTTTTTTTTTTTTTTGGGTCATCAGTCTACTGACTGGTTTGATGCGGCCCACCACGAATTCCTTTCCTGTTCTAACCTCTTCATCTCAGAGTAGCACTTGCAACCTACGTCCTCAATTATTAGCTTAACGTATTACAATCTCTGTCTTCCTCTACAGTTTTTGCCCTCTACAGCTCCCTCTAGTACCATGGAAGTCATTCCCTCATGTCTTAGCAGATGTCCTATCATCCTGTCCCTTCTCCTTATCAGTGTTTTCCACATATTCCTTTCCTCATTCCTTACCTTATCAGTCCACCTAATTTTCAACATTCGTCTATAGCACCACATCTCAAATGCTTCGATTCTCTTCTGTTCCGGTTTTCCCACAGTCCATGTTTCACTACCATACAATGCTGTACTCCAGATGTACATCCTCAGAAATTTCTTACTCAAATTAAGGCCGGTATTTGATATTAGTAGACTTCTCTTGGCCAGAAATGCCTTTTTTGCCATAGCGAGTCTGCTTTTGATGTCCTCCTTGCTCCGTCCGTCATTGGTTATTTTACTGCCTAGGTAGCAGAATTCCTTAACTTCATTGACTTCGTGACCATCAGTCCTGATGTTAAGTTTCTCGCTGTTCTCATATCTACTACTTCTCATTACCTTCGTCTTTCTCCGATTTACTCTCAAACCATACTGTGTACTCATTAGACTGTTCATTCCGTTCAGCAGATCATTTAATTCTTCTTCACTTTCACTCAGGATAGCAATGTCATCAGCGGATCGTATCACTGATATCCTTTCACCTTGTATTTTAATTCCACTCCTGAACCTTTCTTTTATTTCCACCTTTGCTTCCTCGATGTACAGATTGAAGAGTAGGGGCGAAAGGCTACAGCCTTGTCTTACACCCTTCTTAATAGGAGCACTTCGTTCTTGATCGTCCACTCTTATTATTCCCTCTTGGTTGTTGTACATATTATATATGACCCGTCTCTCCCTATAGCTTACCCCTACTTTTTTCAGAATCTCGAACAGCTTGCACCATTTTATATTGTCGAACGCTTTTTCCAGGTCGACAAATCCTATGAAAGTGTCTTGATCTTTCTTTAGCCTTGCTTCCATTATTAGCCGTAACGTCAGAATTTCCTCCCTCGTTCCTTTACTTTTCCTAAAGCGAAACTGATCGTCACCTAGCGCATTCTCAATTTTCTTTTCCATTCTTCTGTATATTATTCTTGTAAGCAGCTTCGATGCATGAGCTGTTAAGCTGATTGTGCGATAATTCTCGCAGTTGTCAGCTCTTGCCGTCTTCGGAATTGTGTGGATGATGCTTTTCCGAAAGTCAGATGGTATATCGCCAGACTCATATATTCTACACACCAACGTGAATAGTCGTTTTGTTGCCACTTCCCCCAATGATTTTAGAAATTCTGATGGAATGTTATCTATCCCTTCTGCCTTATTTGACCGTAAGTCCTCCAAAGCTCTTTTAAATTCCGATTCTAATACTGGATCCCCTATCTCTTCTAAATCGACTCCTGTTTCTTCTTCTGTCACATCAGGCAAATCTTCACCCTCATAGAGCCTTTCAATGTATTCTTTCCACCTATCTGCTCTCTCCTCTGCATTTAACAGTGGAATTCCCGTTGCACTCTTAATGTTACCACCGTTGCTTTTAATGTCACCAAAGGTTGTTTTGACTTTCCTGTATGCTGAGTCTGTCCTTCCGACAATCATATCTTTCTCGATGTCTTCACATTTTTCCTGCAGCCATTTCGTCTTAGCTTCCCTTCACTTTCTATTAATTTCATTCCTCATCGACTTGTATTTCTGTATTCCTGATTTTCCCGGAACAAGTTTGTACTTCCTCCTTTCATCAATCAACTGAAGTATTTCTTCTGTTACCCATAGTATCTTGGCAGCTACCTTCTTTGTACCTATGTTTTCATTCCCAACTTCTGTGATGGCCCTTTTTAGAGATGTCCATTCCTCTTCAACTGTACTGCGTACTGCGCTATTCCTTATTGCTGTATGTATAGCGTTAGAGAACTTCAAACGTATCTCGTCATTCCTTAGTACTTCCGTATCCCACTTCTTTGCGTATTGATTCTTCCTGACTCATGTCTTGAATTTCAGCCTACTCTTCATCACTACTATATTGTGATCTGTGTCTATATCTGCTCCTGGGTACGCCTTACAATCCAGTATCTGATTTCGGAATCTCTGTCTGACCATGATCTAATCTAATTGAAATCTTCCCGTATCTCCCGGCCTTTTCCAAGTGTACCTCCTCCTCTTGTGATTCTTGAACAGGGTATTCGCTATTACTAACTGAAACTTGTTACAGAACTCAATTAGTCTCTCTCCTCTGTCATTCCTTGTCCCAAGCCCATATTCTCCTGTAACCTTTTCTTCTACTCCTTCCCCTACAATTGCATTCCAGTCGCCCATGACTATTAGATTTTCGTCCCCCTTTACATACTGCATTACCCTTTCAATATCCTCATACACTTTCTCTATCTGTTCATCTTCAGCTTGCGATGTCGGCATGTATACCTGAACTATCGTTGTCGGCGTTGGTCTGTTGTCGATTCTGATTAGAATAACCCGGTCACTGAACTGTTCACAGTAACACACGCTCTGCCCTACCTTCCTATTCATAACGAATCCTACACCTGTTATACCATTTTCTGCTGCTGTTGATATTACCCGATACTCATCTGACCAGAATCCTTGTCTTCCTTCCACTTCACTTCACTGACCCCTACTATATCTAGATTGAGCCTTTGCATTTCCCTTTTCAGATTTTCTAGTTCCCTACCCCGTTCAAGCTTCTGACATTCCACGCCCCGACTCGTAGAACGTTATCCTTTCGTTGATTATTCAATCTTTTCCTTATGGTAACCTCCCCCTTGGCAGTCCCCTCCCGGAGATCCGAATGGGGGACTATTCCGGAATCTTTTGCCAATGGAGAGATCATCATGACACTTCTTCAAATACATGTCCTGTGGATACACGTTACGTGTCTTTAATGCAGTGGTTTCCATTGCCTTCTGCAATTTCCCACCCCTAAGACAAGAGAGTGCCCTGAACCTCTATCCGCTCCTCCGCCCTCTTTGACAAGGCCGTTGGCAGAATGAGGCTGCTTGCACACTACTTAACATAAATTATCCTAAGGACAAAAACACACACACCCTTTGCCCGAGGGAGGACTCGAACCTCCGCCGAGACCAGCCGCACAGTTCATGACTGCAGCGCCTAGACCGCTTGGCTAATCGCGCGCGGTATTTTCTGTGGTGAGAGGAAATGCCTGAAGTTTGGTATTGTCGGCACGCTGTTGACACTGTGGATCTCGGAACATTGAATCCCTAACTATTATCGTAATGTTATGTCCCATAAGTCTAGCTCCAGCTACCATTCATGTTCAAAATCTATTAATTCCTGCCGTACGGCATTAAACACGTCGGAAACAGTTTCACATGAATCAGCTGAGTACAAATGCCAGCTCCGCCCGTTTTGTACCTCGTGTACGCGATACTACCACCATGTGCATGTCGGTACCGCACGACTTTCGTCACCACAATGTAGTCCGATTCAGGAACGGTTGCGGTTCGCGCAGATCAAGGCACGTACTGGCAGTGCAGTGCTGCCGCATCCAAGAGACAGTTGCGGCACGGGGTGTAACGTAAAATTTACATTGACAGCAAAACACGAAATATTGCCATTTAGAAGTAGCTGGTTTGGTTAATTATTCTGAGACCTTGAATTTAAAAGTTTTCTGTGCGCTAGTTAATGACACGCACACTTTTGTTTTGTTTTTGTTTTGGGTCATCAGTCTTCTGACTGGTTTGACGCGGCACGCCCCGAATTCCTCTCTTGTACCAACCTCTTCATCTTAGAGCAGCACTTATAACCTACGTCCTCAATTATTTCTACATCTGCATATACATTTATACTCCGCAAGCCACACAACGGTGTGTGGCGGAGGGCACTTTACGTGCCACTGTCATTACCCCCCTTTCCTGTTCCAGTGGCGTATGGTTCGCGGGAACAACGACTGCCGGAAAGCCTCCGTGCGCGCTCGAATCTCTCTAATTTTACATTCGTGATCTCCTCTGGAGGTATAAGTAGGGGGAAGCAATATATTCGATACCTCATCCAGAAACGCACCCTCTCGAAACCTGGACAGCAAGCTACACCGCGATGCAGAGCGCCTCTGTTGCAGAGTCTGCCACTTGAGATTGCTAAACATCTCCGTAACGCTATCACGCTTACCAAATAACCCTGTGACGAAACGCGCCGCTCTTCTTTGGATCTTCTCTATCTCCTCTGTCAACCCGACCTCGTACGGATCCCACACTGATGAGCAATACTCAAGTATAGGTCGAACGAGTGTTTTGTAAGCCACCTTCTTTGTTGATGGACTACATTTTCTGAGGACTCTCCCAATGAATCTCACCTGGCACCCGCCTTACCAACAATTAATTTTATATGATCAAATGGTTCAAATGGCTCTGAGCACTATGGGACTCAACTGCTGTGGTCATAAGTCCCCTAGAACTTAGAACTACTTAAACCTAACTAACCTAAGGACATCACACACATCCATCCCGAGGCAGGATTCGAACCTGCGACCGTAGCGGTCGTGCAGTTCCGGACTGTAGCGCCTTTAACCGCTCGGCCACTCCGGCCGGCTTTATATGATCATTCCACTTCAAATCGTTCCGTACGCATACTCCCAGATATTTTACAGAAGTAACTGCTACCAGTGTCTGTTCTGCTTTCATATAATCATATAATAATGGATCCTTCTTTCTATGTACTCCCTGCACCAAGTGTCTATCCGCTGCAGATCTTCCTGCATTTCGCTGTATACTACAGCATCATCCGCGAAGTGCCGAATGGAACTTCCGAGACTATCTAATAGGTCATGTATATATATTGCGAAAAGCAATGGTCCCATAACACTCCCCCGTGGCACGCCAGAGGTTACTTTAACGTCTGTAGACGTCTGTGCTTTGAGAACAACATGCTGTGTTCTGTTTGCTAAAAACTCTTCAGTCCAGCCACATAGCTGGTCTGATATTCCGTAGGCTCTTACTTCGTTTATTAGGCGACAGTGTGGAACTGTATCGAACGCCTTCCGGAAGTAAAGGAAACTGGCATCTACCTGGGAGGCTGTATCTAATATTTTCTGGGTCTCATGAACAAATAAAGCGAGTTGGGTCTCACACGATCGCTGTTTCCGGAACCAATTTTGATTCCTACAGAGTAGATTCTGGGTTTCCAGAAATGACATGATACGCGAGCAAAAACCTTGTTCTAAAATTTTACAACAGATCGATGTCATCAATATAGGCCTATAGTTTTGCTCATCTGCTCGACGACCCTTCTTGACAACTGGAACTACCTGTGCTCTTTTCCAATCATTTCGAACCTTCCGTTCCTCTAGAGACATGCGGTACACGGCTGTTAGAAGGGGGGCAAGTTCTTTCGCGTACTCTGTAGAAACGAATTGGTATCCAATCAGGTCCAGTGGACTTTCCTCTGTTGAGTATTTCAGTTGCTTTTCTATTCCTTGGACACTTACTTCGATGTCAGCCATTTTTTCGTTCGTGCGACGATTTAGAGAAGGAACTGCAGTGCGGTCTTGCTATGTGAAACAGCTTTGGAAAAAGGTGTTTAGTATTTCAGCTTTACGCGTGTCATCCTCTGTTTCAATGCCATTATCATCCCAGAGAGTGTGGATATGCTGTTTCGATACACTTACTGATTTAACGTAAGACCAGAACGTTCTAGGATTTTCTGTCAAGTCTGCAATAGAATTTTACTTTCGAAATCACTGAACGCTTCACGCATAGCCCTCCTAACGCAAACTTTGACATCGTTTAGCGTCTGTTTGTCTGAGAGGTTTTGGCTGCGTCTAAATTTGCAGTGAAGCTCTCTTTGCTTTCGCAGTAGTTTCCTAACTTTGTTGTTGAACCACGGTGGGTTTTTCCCGTCCCTCACAGTTCTACTCGGCACGTTCCTGTCTAAAACGCATTTTACGATTGCCTTGAACTTTTTCCATAAACACTCAACATTATCAGTGTCGGAACAGAATTTTTCGTTTTGATCTGTTAGGTAGTCTGAAATCTGCCTCCTATTACTCTTGCTAAACAGATAAACCTTCCTCCTTTTTTTATATTCCTATTTACTTCCATATTCAGGGATGCTGCAACGGCCTTATGATCACTGATTCCCTGTCCTGCGGTTACAGAGTCGAAAAGTTCGTTCTGGTTGTTATCAGTAGGTCCAAGATGTTATTTCCAGGAGTTGGTTCTCTGTTTAAATGCTCGTGGTAATTTTCGGATAGTGCACTGAGTATAATGTCACTTGATGCTCTGTCTTTACCAACCGTCCTAAACATCTGAGTGTCCCAGTCTATATCTGGTAAGTTGAAATATCCACCTAAGACTATAACATGCTGAGGAAATTTATGTGAAATGTATTCCAGACTTTCTCTCAGTTCTTCAATAAAATTCTTCAGGGTATCAGACCGCATCGTCATAATTTAAAATGCGCCAACGTTTCGGCCAGCGTTGCAGCTAGCCTTCATCAGGGCCTTACGTTAAACTGCTAAATGAAACACACTTGGTTCCTTAAATAGCTGCACGAGAAAACCGTGTCGTTACTTGATTGGCTGTAAAAGGAGGGGGAGGAGGGGTGGAAGGTATGCTTTATTGGTGTTTCCTTTATTATCTGTCATTGGCTGAAATAGCTGTTTTCTATTGCCTAAAATCGCAGTACCTGTGGGCGCATCTCACACCATTAGGCATAAATACAAACTCCCTATATGCATCTCGGAAACTATCTATAAGTTGCCAATAGAAAACAGCTATTTCAGCCAATGACAGATAATAAAGGAAACACCAATAAAGCATACCTTCCACCCCTCCTCCCCCTCCTTTTACAGACAATCAAGTAACGACACGGTTTTCTCGTGCAGCTATTTAAGGAACCAAGTGTGTTTCATTTAGCAGTTTAACGTAAGGCCCTGATGAAGGCTAGCTGCAACGCTGGCCGAAACGTTGGCGCATTTTAAATTATGACGATGCGGTCTGATAGCCTGAAGAATTTTATTGAAGATGACAACGGCCGCGGAAGTCTACGCTTACATTTCTCTCAGTTGTTCTACCACTATGCTGCTGAGTCGGGAGGTCGGTTAAAGGAGCCAATTATTAACGTAGCTCGGTTGTTGAGTATAACCTCCACCGAAAATAATTCACAGGAACTATCCACTTCTATTTCACTACAGGATAAACTACTACTAACAGCGACAAACACGCCACCACTGGTTGCATGCAATCTATCGTTTCTAAACACCGTCTGCGCCTTTGTAAAAATTTCGGCAGAATTTATCTCTGGCTTCAGCCAGCTTTCCGTACCTGTAACGATTTCAGCTTCGGTGCTTTCTATCAGCGCTTGAAGTTCCGGTACTTTACCAACGCAGTTTCGACAGTTTACAATTACGATACGAATTGCTGCCTGGTCCCCGCATGTTCTGCCTTTGCCCCGCACCCTTTGAGGCTGCTGGCCTTTCTTTACTTGCCCGAGGCCATCTAACCTTAAAAACAGCCCAGTCCACGCCACACAACCCCTGCTACCCGTGTAGCCGCCTGTTGTGTAGTGGACTCCTGACCTATCCAGCGGAACCTGAAACCCCGCCACCCTATGGCGCAAGTCGAGGAATCTACAGCCCACACGGTCGCAGAACCGTCTCAGCCTCTGATTCAGAGGCTGTATGTATTCCAATCTCCGTCTTCCTCTACTGTTTTTCCCCTCTACAACTCCCTTTAGTTCCATGGAAGTTATTTCCTGATATCTTAACAGAGGTCATATCATCTTGTCCCTTCTCCTTGTCAGTGTTCCCCACATATTCCTTTGCTCTCCGATTCTGCGCAGAAGCTCCACATTCCTTACCTTATTAATCCATTTAATTTTCAACATTCGCCTGTAACACTACATCTCAAATGCTTCGATTCTCTTCAGTTCCGATTTTCCCGCAGTCCACGTTTCACTACCATATAATTTTGTACTCCATAGGTACATTCTCAGAAATTTCTTCTTCAAATTAAGGCCTATTTTTGATACTAGTAGACTTCTCTTGGCTGGAAATGCTCGTTTTGTCTGCGCTTGTCTGCTTTTGATGTCCTCGTTGCTCCATCCGTCACTCGTTATTTTGCTACTTCATCTACTCCGTGACCATCAATCATGACGCTAAGTTTCTCGCTGTTCTCATTTTTGCTAATTCTGATGACTTTCTTCTTCGATTTAATCTCAATCCATATTCTGTACTCATTAGATTGTTTATTCCATTCAGTATATAATGTAATTCTTCACTTTCACTCAGGATATGATCCTTTATTGTATGATTATATGATAGCGGAACAAACACTGGTACCAGTCACTTCTGTAAAATATCTGGGAGTATGCGTACGGAACGATTTGAAGTGGAATGATCATATAAAATTAATTGTTGGTAAGGCGGGTGCCAGGTTGAGATTCATTGGGAGAGTCCTCAGAAAATGTAGTCCATCAACAAAGGAGGGGGCTTACAAAACACTCGTTCGACCTATACTTGAGTATTGATCATCAGTGTGGGATCCGTACGAGGTCGGGTTGACAGAGGAGATAGAGAAGATCCAAAGAAGAGCGGCGCGTTTCGTCACAGGTTTATTTGGTGAGCGTGACAGCGTTACGGAGGTGTTTAGCAATCTCAAGTGGCAGACTCTGCAACAGAGGCGCTCAGCATCGCGGTGTAGCTTGCTGTCCAGGTTTAGAGAGAGTGCGTTTCTGGATGAGGTATCGAATATATTGCTTCCCCCTACTTATACCTCCCGAGGAGATCACGAATGTAAAATTAGAGAGATTCGAGCGCGCAAGGAGGCTTTCCGGCAGTCGTTCTTCCCGCGGACCATACGCGAGTGGAACAGGAAAGGGAGGTAATAATAGTGGCACGTAAAGTGCCCTCCACCACACACCGTTGGGTGGCTTGCGGAGTATAAATGTAGATGTAGATGTAGATAGGAATGTCATCAGCGAATCCTTTCACCTTGAATTTTAATTACCCTCCTGAACCTTTTTTTTACTTCGATCATTGGTTCTTCGATGTACAGATTGAGCAGTAGCGAGGGAAGAACTACATCGCCGTCTTACACCCTTTTTAATCCGAGCAGTTCGTTCTTGGTCGTTCAGTCTTATTATTCGTTCTTGGTTCTTGCAATTACCCGTCTCTCCCTAAAGCTTACGCCTATTTTTCTCAGAATTTCGGACATCTTGCACCAATTTTCATTGTCGATCGTTTTTACCAGGACGACAATTACTATGAAAGTGTCTTAATTTTTCTTTAGTCTTGCTTCCATTATCAACCGCAACATCAGAATTGCCTCTCTGTTGCCTTTACCTTTTCTAAAGCCAAACTGATCACCATCTAGCACATCCTCAACTTTCTTTTCCATTCTTCATATATTATTCTTGTCAGCAACTTGGAGGCATGAGCTGTTGACCTGATTCTGCGATAACTCTAGCACTTGTCAGCTGTTGCTGTCTTCGGAATTGTGTGGATGATATTTTAGCGAAAGTCAGATGGTAAGTTCCTAGATTCATACATTCTACACACCAACGTGAAGAGCCGTTTTGTTGCCTTTTCACGCAATGATTTTAGAAATTCTGATCGAATGTTATCTACCCCTTCTGCCTTATTGATCTTAAGTCTTCCAAAGCTCCCTTACATTCTGATTCTAGTATTGGATCCCGTCCCCCTTCCAAATCGACTCTTGTTTCTTCATCCATCACATCTGACAGGTCTTGCCCTCATAGAGGCCTTCAATGTACTGTGTCCACCTATCAGCTCCTCTGCATTGAACAGTGGAATTCCCGTCGCACTTTTAATGTTACCACCCTTGCTTTTTGTGTCACCGAAGATTGTTTTGGCTTTTCCTGTGTGCCGAGTCAGTCCTTCCGAAATCTTTTTTATTTTATTTTTTATTTCTTCACATTTTTCATGCAGCCATTTCGCCTTAGCTTCCCTGCACTTCATATTTATTTTGTTCCTCAATGACTTTTATTTCTGTATCCCTGGATTTTCCTGAACATTTTTGTAGTTTCTTCTTTCATTGATCAACTGAAGCATTTCTTCTGTTGCCCATGGTTTCTTCGAAGTTAATTTCTTTGTACCTGTGGTTTTCTTTCCAATTTCTGTGATTGCCCTTTTTAAGACATATCCATTCCTCTTCAACTTTACTACCTACTGAGTTATTCCTTACTGCTGTATCTATAGCCTTAGAGAACTTCAAGTGTGTCTCGTCATCCCTTAGTACTTCTGTATACCAATTCTTTGCGTATTGATTCTTTCTGACTAATCTCTTGAACTTAAGCCTGTCTGGCCTTAATGTAATCTAACTTAAATCTTCCAGTATCACCCGGAGTTTACCGAGTATACCTCTTCCTCTTGCGATTCTTGAACAGAGTACTCACTATTACTAACTGAAATTTATTACAGAACTCAATTAGTCTTTCTCCTCTCTCATTCCTTGCCACAAATCCATATTCTCCTGTAACCAACTCTTCTAATCCTTCCCCTACAACTCCATTCCAGTCTCCGATGATTATTAGATTTTCATCTCCCTTTGTGTACTGCTTTACCCTTTCGATATCCTCATATGATTTCTCTATCTCCATCTTCAGCTTGCGATGGCGGCACGTATACCTCAACGATCGTTGCCGGTGTTGGTTTGCTGTCGATTCTAACATGAACAACCCTATCACTGAATTGTTCACTGTAACACATTCTCTGCACCTTCTTCCTATTGATAACGAACCCTACACCCGTTATTCCATTTTCTGCTGCTGTTGATATTACCCTATACTCATCTGACCAGAAATTCTTGTCTTTTTTCCATTACACTTCATTGACCCCTACTATATCTAGATTGAGCGACTGCATTTCCTTTTCAGATTTGCTAGCTCCCCTACCACGTTAACGCTTCTGACATTCCACGCTCCAACTCATAGAACGTTATCCTTTCGTTAATTATTCAGTATTTTTCTCATGGTCACCTCTCCCTTGGCAGTCCCCTCCTGGAAGTCCGAATGGGGGACTATCAGGAATCTTTAGCCAATCGAGAGTTCATCATGACACTTTTTGAATTATAGACCACATGTTCTGTGGATACACTTTAGGTGTCTTGAACACAGTCGTTTCCATTGCTTTCTATATCCTCAAGCCGCTGATCACTGCTGATTCTTCCGCCTTTAGCGGCAGTTTCCTACTCCAAGGACAAGAGAGTTCCCTGAACCTCTGTCCGCTCTTCCGTCCACTTTGATAAGGCCGTTGGCAGAATGAGGGTGACTTCTTACGTCGGAACCCTTCGGCCGCCAAATGCTGATTATTAATCAAAGTTTAAGCGATGATGGTTTTTTTAACCAGGAACCGATCACGTTTTGATTACTAATCTAAGACGCTATTCTTTTATTTTTATTTTTTGTTACCCCTAGATGACGGGTGCATTATGTCCATAATGGCGGTACAAGCCAGCAATTTCCAGTCACGAAACAAACGCACCGACACTCTCAGAGTATGAGCCGTAAAATACAAATATATCATTAGGGACAGGGAAATAAATAAGCACTATACAATGTGTCTATTCGTTCGTACTTATTATTACTCTCCAAAAACGATAACTTACGTAATTACACATAAATGAACAGATAGAGGCCAAGAGGAGAACAGGTAACATACGCAATGACAAGAGAATATTGGAAGACAAAGAAAAGGAAGACATTTCCAGAGTTACCAACATTCTGAGCTTGCATATTCCTCAATTATCGTTTCTACCATGTAAGAAAATATTAATTGTGGTCCTAAAACTAATTCACAAAAGAATATTTCTCTCTGCACTGCCCACTTGATTGACGTATGAAGATGGTCACAATCAGACAAGTCGAAAAGAACAGGTACCACACATATAATAGTAATTGTTACGTTAAGGCAGCGATTAGTGATAATCTTCAGTGTGGATGCAGCTTAAGTGAGCAATGGGGACGTTGGAGTGGGTGGAGGAGACACTACACCACTACTGTGCGACAAGTTGAAATTTTGATCGGTCGGCAGGCGTGCTTGGATACAATTGTGCTTGCGACACCTTAGAACATGTTTACTCTTCCGCTCCACTGCAGCGTTTGGAGTCGTAACAGTTTGTTGTTCACGTGATGTGTTGTGACTTTTGTGTGTAGTTATTCGTCATTGAATCGTTTTTTGTTTTAATTTAAGTGTGTTTTTGGTAGCAGTTCCGACAGCTTAGTTGGCCACATGTCGCGCAAGTTGATCGCACGCAAAGACACTGTTAGTTTTGGCCTTTGACAATTCTACCCGTAAAATGCAGACTTCATGACTGGTTAGTGGAATTGTTTGATATTTCTTCACATCGTTATCACAAAGCATATTTTGGCAGTGAGCTTTCTGTTTTCATTCTAAAATTCTTGAATCCTCTCCAAGCAGACTGACTGTTACTTTAACATCCCTTTCCACTTAGGGTTGGAACAGTCAATGTCGCCTTCCTTCCCACTGATGATGCCGAATACACCAATGTGCATGTATCCAGCTTGCCGCCGGGAGTAGATGATCAATATCTTATGGATGTGTTGCTTAAAACAAGTGATGTCACGGGCATTCGTTGGGAACACACGTCGAGTCAACACTGCTGTCATGCTTCTTATTCAGTGAGAGTGGTCACCAACGTCTCAATTGTCCGAAGCGGGATTTTGTTCTCAAAAATTCTTTCCATCAGCGACATAAATTGATGGCAGTGATCTCGTCCCACATGGTGTTAGTTCTAGTGGCAGTCCTCTGTACAATTTCAGTTTACTCAAGGGAAATTTTTCCCCGTTCCCGCCGTCTGCTCTCCGTGCTGAAACTCATGTGCCGAAATGTAAGTAACATCGTACTCAGGATGCAGACGTTTCCGATGTGGATTCCTGTGTGTTACCTTGTCCTGCGTCAAGGGCCTCTCTTGGTAATCCAAACTGCGTAGAGACCTCTCGTCCTGTGTAGGCTATGGGGTTGGTGGATTCCGGCGTTCGGTCGACCTCTGGCGTGGATCTTACGGAGTCGCGTTAGAGGGCGGGTGTGTCTGGTCTGTACCCCTCGCTGCCCCGCCTTCCATCCCCACCTACCAGCAGACATGGCAGTCCAACCAACACCGACGCATCGCTATCTCCGTGTCGACTGCCATCTACGGCGTTTCTGTTACGCAACCTTCGGAGCTACCCCCGGGGAATCTTGTAGTGCAGGACTCCTCCCAGGTAGTTTGTCCCGTCGCCTGCTGACCCTGTTGTTCCGTCCCTGTCTGTCATACCGGACGATCCCCCTGCGGAGCACGTTACTTCTCCTGGTCCAGCGCAGGCAGATCCGAGTTCTTGAGCTTGTGCACCCTGCTCTACCGGCAGCGTTTCCAACCGGATCGCTCTGTCTTGCGCAAGAAATCACTGTGTAAGGGTTCTGCAGATTAGAAAATGGATTGATGGTCGGAGTATGGCACAGATGCATATTTTCTTTTGTCTCATTTTCGTAGGTGACTCAGTCTGACACCCCTGTTACTCTGAACGTCAATCACACTGAAACTGAATTACGTCTCACCGCTCTCCGTCAGTTTATTTATGATTCTCGTGCAGGTATTATATTCTTGCAGGCAGCATTGTTTACAGTCTTTTTTCTCCCAGGATTTCAGGCTCTTTTTAACGTACAGCCTGAAGATTCGACGGGTAGTGCTTTATATTATTGTGAAGGTGTTCCCGTCGCTGACAAAGTTCTCGACCGCGGGATTGGTTGTGTTTTTGAACTTACCCTGGTTATGATTTATGCACCGTCTGGCACGGGTCTAATGGTGTCGCGCTCGGAATTTTGCACCGAGGAACTCCATTATCGCTTGCATGAGAATCCTCGGAACGTTCTGCTGGGCGGTGACTTCAACTGCGAATTGCGTTTCGTCGGTCAGTCCCCTCATTTTAATTATAGTCGTCATATCCGTGAATTGTTTCGTACAATGCCTCTGAGGGCTGTTTGGGGGCATAAATTTTCGACTTTGATGAAATTCACGTTTTTTACTGAGACGTCTAGTAGCAGACTTAACAGGTTCTATTTGTCCGTTGTTTTGTGTCATGAGATTCTTATAGTCGACTTCATTCCTGCGCCTTTCATCACTGTGCTGTTGCAGTAACTATCAACTTTGCCCAACAACCCTTGAAGTATTGTGGTGCTCAGTGGATGCTCAACGATTCCCATCTCATGGGTCCTTTGATGCTGTGATTGGTGCTTGGAGTTTTGCCTCCAATAGGTAGAGCATTACTCATCCTTATTGGCATGGTGGTCTGAGTGTGTGAATCCGCGAATCCGAAAAAAAACGCTGATATGTTACTGTGCTGCAAGAGCGAGGGACTATCGGAACACGTAGGAGTTTTACCACACCGTTTTTCGACAATTATATGCACGAGCAGGCGATGTCTTTCTGAGGATCACTGACGTTTGGCTGATCAAGGCTAAGTTGCTGCTTTGCTGCTGATTAAGAGGCAACAGATCGGAGGGTTGAGGGGGAACTCCAAGCCACCTTCTTTCGTTAACAAAGAACCGACATCCTTGTATCACCTGCTTCGCCATCTCACTCGTTGTCGTCGCTCTCTTATTACTTCCCTCAACGAGTATGATGGCTGTCAGTTGGCTGCTCAAGGTGAAGTGACTCAAGCTTTACATTAGTAATTTGCACAGTTGTATGCAGCATATGCCATCGTCGGCATCCCTAGTTTTGCTATCCTCGGTGAGGTGATTACACCTTACCAAAATGTTGAGTTTTTGAAGGATTTTCAGGAGGATGAACAGTTTGATTTTGTCGGTAATTCCCCATTCTATAAATCTTCTGGTCTAGATGGCCTTCCGAAAGAATTTTATTTACATTTCGGCATCGCTTGGGTTCTAATTTTACTTGCATGTCAAACGAGATTGTACGGGGCAGAGCCGTGGCTGCAAGCTTCAGGGAGGGGACAATTGTTTTCATAGCGAAGCATTATTGCCATTTTTTTAACAGCGGCTGATTTTCGTTCCCTCATACTACTCACTTCTGACTACAAGATTGTTGCATGGGGTGCGAGTACCATATTGTGCTTAATGCTGGTCGTGTGACTGACAAACATCAATGTGGCCTCCCTGGCCATACAATTTTGGCAGAATACAGGGATGTGGTTTCGGTAGCAGTTGTTACATCTATTCATTGTGCTTTTGCGTCCTTAGATTTTTCTAAGGCATTTGATCGCGCTACTCACGCGTATCTCGATCGCCTGTTGGAATTGTGGCTCCTGTACGTGTCGTTCTTTCTAACTTCATTGCAGCGTCAATGGTGGTCAATGGACTGCTGAAGCCGCTGGTTGTTCTCTGTCGGGGAGTGGCTCAGGGCAGTCCGCTTGCTTTGTCTTAGTTTGTTCTGTTTCTTGAACCACTTTTGCGCCAAGTTGCTGATCGGCTGTCATGTTTAAAACTTTTAAGTGTGAGACTCACAGTAAGGATGGGAGAAACCGACCGGTTAAAACCGATATCGGTATTTTAGTTCTGAATAACCGGTATTTTTCGGGTCGTGTGTGTACGTGCAATGCGCAAGACGTGTTAGCCACCTGGACTATAAAGTAGTTTCTCGTTGTCATCGTCGGACATCAGTTGTATTACAAAATGGCACAACCCTAGTCTGTAAAATTTTTTATGAAGTGACATAACGATGAAAAATTTAACATTTTTGTGAGATAATAAAAGAGGAAGGAAATTATGGTATCAATAACAAATTGAAAACTTCATTGTATACAATAAAAATCTGATCTGATCTGATCTGATAACTGTGTCGACGCAATATGTCTTTATCCGTTTATGAGCTTAAAAAACCGTCAAAATTAACATGAAAAATAGAATTCGTAATGCCCAAAATAGTGGTATGATCATAACATGATTTTTGAGCAGAGTTTCAAGAAATTGGAATCAATATGAGAATGCGTTCTTTATTCGAGTGGCCATAGCGTCCGTAGTTGCTTAACAATTCTTGACGGTATTTTTGTCCTGTTGTTGCAACTACAAAAATTCGTGATTTTTTCACCAGACGCGTTTCGATTTATTGGGGTAAAGCATCATCAGTGGTCTGTAATTACATTATTTACATTTTCATTTGCTTTTAGATCGAAAAACACATCGTTAAGAGTATGATGATTTGTACTTACGGTGATTTTCGTTTGATTTCTCGCTTACATCGGGAAATGCCGTCTGCTAGCATGTCGTTGGTTTTCTGCGTTAGACAGTAGGAGAATACTAGTGATTTTTTGATCGTATTCAATCACTTATATTTAGAGAAAAACAGCGAACGGAGAACACACTAAGTGTTGTTTTCCTATTCAAAATAATATTTTGATTCTATTTATCTTGAAACTGAGAGAATCAAAATGTTTTGATTTTTGTTCGATTTCTACGTTCATTACACGAATAAAAAACCGAAAACCGGTTATTTCAGAAACCGGTTCTTTGAGTGATTTTAACCGACCGGCTAACTGTCGTGAAAAAAAAAACAAAAAACGATGTAACCGAAAGCCGGATGTATCATTGATAGCCGTCATCCCTACCTCACATTGTAATCTCCCCGCAGAAATTTTTAAATGAAAATGTGAGCCAAATGTAACCTTCCCACAGAAAATATAATTTATAATTAAATGAATTTTAATATTGTAAACTCTGAACAAAATTGGCTCCGATTTATTGTCTCTGTGCAAAGAATGCATTCACACTTAATATTCCCACAAAATTCTTTTCTCATTTAATGTCAAGTTCGAAATAAAAAAAAATTCCGAAACACCAAAATAATAAAAAAAGTTCTGTAACCTGATAAATTTTATGAGGACAGCAGCGCTGACCTTCGGCCCTGTATTCTGAATAAAAAAAAGCAAAAATTCTTACCTCAATAAAACTGCAATTATATCTGCTCTTATATTAGTCATTTTTCGACACAGCTTCGTGCAATGCTGGCGTATATTTTTTTTTTTATTATTGGAAGGAATGATCATGCATTTGAAATATTATTTAAATTGAAATGAATGCTTTTCTTTAAAAGAGTTGCTTTATATTATAAAATTATTATTGGGGCATTTCTTTGAACAAATTAAATTACAATTAACATACATTATTAAATATGCGCAAGGCTGTGTCTTTACCTTCTACAACAATACTCACCCTCCAGAGTCCTGACCAGAGTCGTGAGCAGAGCACACAGCCGACGCATGCCGACTCCTGCCGACTAGCATGGACTAGCACGAACTGACGACTACTACTGACGACTACTGTCGACTGACTACTACTACTGTCGACTCGCGAGGTCAAGTGCAAACTAGCAACAGCTAATGATAAACTACTCTCTGGTCAGAGAGTCTGTCATGCCTCGCCCATCACTGGCAATGTATACGTCTTTCATAACCTTCTACTGGGGGGGGGGGGGGGGGGGGGCAAAAATTTGGCAGCGATGGTGAGTCAATTGGACTTGCCATGAGCAACAAATTTTTCTTAACTAAGTTTACAATCACAGAATATATACATATATATAGGTGCAGAACATGAAATAAAATATAGTGCACATGCACTGACTACAGAACATATCAGGCAATGACAAAATGTATACACAATGAATACAAAACGTATTAACAAATGGCAAAAATGCACAAGCACTGTAAAACTCTTTAGCATTTTTACAACAAATAAACATAATGAGTACAAATGATATTGACAAATGACATAAGTGCACACGCACTGTAGTTCAGAACGTATCAGTAAATCACAAAATGTATACGTAATGAATACAAATCATGTTAACAAAAATGACGAAAGTGCACACGCACTGTAGTACAGAACATATCTGAGAATCACAAAATGTATACGTAATGAGTACAAATGGCATAAAGTGCACACGCACTGTAAAACTCTTTAGCATTTTTTACAACAAATAAACATATCAAGGAGTGAAAGAAAGTGCACATGCACTGTAGAAGTCTTAAGCATTTTTTTTTTTTTACATATCATGGAGTGAAATAAAGTGCACACGCAGTGTAGAAGCCTTTAGCATTTTTAGGACAACTAATGTTATTAACAAATGAAATGAAGTGCACATGCACTGTATATGTCTTTATCATTCTTACATAACACATCATGGAGTGAAATAAAGTGCACACGCACTGTATAAGCCTTTATCATTTTACAAGAATTGAAACGCATTATATAAGTGTTTACCATTTCACAAGAACTAGGAAAGGAATGGGAAGGATTGCGTCATGGTTGTAGCACTTTAGGTTGCACGCAGTTGTACTGAAAGTCCATATCTTTCCACAGAAGCACAACACCAAGTGAGACAATCTGAAGTTCTTTTTCTTGAAGTATTAATCAGTGTAGCCAAGACACTGAATTGTCGTAGTAATATTCCATGTTATCATTTTGGTAGTACATTAGGTACACCAATTAGTGGGACCATAATAACTTTTCCATCGCTCAAGGTGGTGGACAGCATGTCGTGTCAGCACCACGTTTTTGAAAAGTACACCAACGTAGAACCAGTGCAAAAACCAAATATAGTGCTCCATGATCATGAGGATACACAGGACAAACGGATATTGCAGTAATTCCAGGTAATTAGGTCAGAAGGTGAAGGACATTAAGTCACATAGTAGTCTTCATTGAGAATTACACTAGTATAACAACTGATTTGAGTAATTGGTGGCACTCATCACCCAGTTACTGAACATTTCTGTACCATGTATGTAGTATTACAGAATAATGTTCATAAATCGTTTGTTTACAGACTACATTGGCACTCATTGCCCAGCTACAAACCATCAGAAGTAATCATTCAAAACAGGAGCTAATAAATGGCATAGTATTACAGAATAATGTTCATAAATCGTTTGTTTACAGAGAACATTGGCACTCATTGCCCAGCTACAAACCATCAGGAGTCATCATTCAAAACAGGAGCTAATAAATAGCATAGTATTAACATAATTAATCTAATTATAGTAATCATTGGCATCATAGGTCATCTTATTACAATAATCAGTGGAATTCATTGGCCAGTTACAAAGCATTTTTTTTGTGCTAGCAATGCATTGCGTTGGGATCGATAATTAATAACAATATTTGCTTTTGAGTTGTTTCTGTAAATGAAAAATGTGTAACGTCATTCATCATGAGTCAGCTGTAGCAAGGTTATGAAACAAGTAGAGTATATGTGATAACATTCATAAATGACATAGGTTTAATGAACAACTGCTTATAGCACATTAATTTCATGAATAATTTCTCCTGCAAAAATATACAAAAATGGATTAATAAACTGAAAGAAGAAATGCATATTATGCTGAAAAGTAGTGAACTTCGAATTACAGGTAGTGAAATGTGTATAAAAAATATATTTGTTCTCTAGCTGTCCTTTCCAAAACCTTCAGTCATCATACTATGCAATATAAGACATACTGTCAAAACGAACTGCAACAAATACTTAAATAACTACATAGCATAAATACATAAACTTCAACATTATCCTCATCTGTAAAGAAAAAACTTCATTATCCATATTATCATAACTCCATTATTATCATCACCTGTAAAGAAAAACTTCATTATCCATAGTAGCATATTCTTCATCATTATTCATCACCATTCATTATCATCTGCAAAAAAATCACTTCATTATTCATTATACAACTATTCCTTATTTCTAGCATATTTCATCACTAAAACTAAGATGTGTAGTTCTGTCTGACAGCCTGCATCAATCGCCTCGTATTCTGAAAGAAAAAATTAGTTAAGACTGCTATTCTACGATGTGTATAGTATATTCTTGTTAATGCTTGTTAATTCTGATCCATTTACTGTTCCTCACGAGGTATTGCATCTTCTTTCGTTCATTCCGAAGGTGAAATTCCCATGTCTGTTTAATATATATATATATATATATATATATATATATATATATATATATATATATATATATATATATATATATATATATATATATATATATATTTTACACGTTATTGCTTTCTGAAAATGATGAACAAAGATTAATGTCTTGCATTTAAATCATATACCCACTAAATAAAAACTGGTTTATAGTAACGTAATTGAGCATACAGCATAGCATGACAGAAAACGTAATATGTAAAAAAAAAAAAACATAGACAGTGTGCAGGTGCAAAAAAAAAAAAAAAAGTACACAGAGTATCACAATGTAGCATAAAAAAAAGTAAAGTAGTCACGATGTTGAGATATCATAAGGCAAAAATGTCAAAGTCAACTGGTGTTTGTTATATCTTAAATATTTCATAGTGCATACAAACAAAACAGGAAAACAATCATAAATACATAAAAAATGGAAAATGTCCACAGTCTGATGTGTAACGACAACAAAAAGTTACTTGTTAATCTTACCTTGCCGGGCACTTGCCAAGAAAGAATACGATAATCATCAGTAAGTGTTCATGTGAATATAATTGCATAAGTGGTCATAAAAAATTAGGAAATGGCATTACAGTGTGCTAAATCATAAAGTATGTTAATTCAATAAAAGGTTTGATGTTGGAGACGGGGTGGTTCCCTTTGGTTTTTCTGGTTCTCAAAGTTTCGACGTGTACTACATTGGGGTGAGGAATGCTGCGAATCCGATATGGACCTGCGTATAGAAGCTCAAACTTGCTGCATCTACTCTTTCTTCTATTGGATAAATAGTGTGTACGTACTAATATCTTTTATCCAATGTGAAAGTCACGGCGTGTACAAACCTGTTTTTGCTGTCTTCTCCGGCGCTCTGCGCCACATTTGATGTTCAGCGCAATGTCAATTATTTCATGGTGTCGTAGTCGACGAGATGTAGGAAAGGTTACTAATTCTTTAATTTTGTTAGGTGGTTCAACATTTTTTAGTATAACAGACGGAGATAGCATAGTAGATTCATTTGGTATGGAATTAATTACATCCTAGAATGAGAGTATGAGTGTGTTCCAATCAATATGTTTTTTATGGCAGTATATTCTACACAGTTTACCAATTTCTTTCATTAATCGTTCACAAGGGTTCGAAGAAGCATGGTACCTGGATATATAGATCGAAGAAATGTTTCTAGCTCGTAACATACGTGTCCATATAGCAGATCGAAACTGTGGTCCATTGTCGGAAATTACTTTCAACACATGCCCTACATGAAATAGAAAATGCTTTACAAATGCTTTCGAAACAGTTTTAGCGGTAGCTTTGCGTAACGGAGTGAAGGTAACAAATTTTGAAGTGAGTTCAACAGCGACAAAAATGTAGCAAAAACATCTATTAGTTCTGGGAATCGGACCAAAAATGTCTACAGCGGCCATGTGTCTCACTTTAACAGGTAAAATGGGATGTAATGGAGGAACATGTGAAGTCGTGTCTGATTTAGCTTTCTGGCAGATGTTACATGACGCTAAAACTCGTCGAATACGTTTCTCCATGTTGACAAAATAACAGTTCTGTCTCAGTATAAGAAAACATTTTCTGGCTCCGTAATGTGCGTAACTTAAATGAGTATACCAGATTAATTTGTTAACAAGTTCGTCAGCAATGCATAATAACCAATTGTTGCTGTCAGGATGAGAGCGGCGAAACAGAATGTCATTGCGTACAGTGTAATGGTTTCTAATGGTAACATTATTTTTATCTTACCAAAGGTGTTTAATTTCTTTCCACACGTTGTCTTTACTCTGCTCCTGTGCTATGTCTCGTAATGACGACGAAATGAATTTTTCAAGTGCAACTTGTTGAATGTACATGACGCTGAAATTTGCTTTGCAGAAGTTGGTTGCGATGTCTTGCTGATTGTTGCTGAGAGAACGGGATAGTGCGTCTGCTACAATATTTTGTGGGCCGGGAATGTGAATAATTGTGAAATTAAATTCCTGCAAACAAAGTTTCCATCTGCTTAATCTGTCGTGTGTAAATTTAGCCGAAAGTAAAAATTGTATCGCTCTATGATCTGTGTAAACGGTAGTGTGTCTTCCATAAAGAAAATGCCGAAATCTCGTAAATGCCCAAGCAACACATAATGTTTCCAGTTCTGTAACAGAATAATTTCGTTCAGCAGGTGACAGAATGCGACTTCCAAAAGCGATGTTTTTAATTACAGTACAACCATCTTCTTCAATTTCCTGATAAATATGTACGCCTAAAGCGGTGTTAGAACTATCGATGGCAATGGAAAAATTTCTGGTAAGATCTGGATGTGATAAAAGTGGTGCATTCAACAAAGCATGTTTCAAATAACATTCTCGTGAACAAGATTCTGTGTGTCAAAAGTATTACTTGCGTTACTGGAAAATGCAACCTGTACTGTATCTAGTCAAATTCTATCTGATGTGTTATTATTTTCAGGAGGATGCTGTGGCATTTCGACTATTTGAACTGTTCTGTTATTTCTTCCTGACGTATTACATTCGGGATGATAACTACTGTCTGATTCATTCATGATAGTATGTTGTTGCTGATGTTCTTGCTGCTGATAAGATCGACTGTTATTAAATGTACGCTGAAAATTGTGCTCATTGTTTTAACGTCTGTCGTGATAATCATTTCTATACGGTGCATTGCGATAGGAACTGAAATAGTGTGTTCTCTGTACGTACTGATTTCCTTGTTGCTGTGCGTTACTATTTGTTGGAGCTGATGCTATACGCGTACGCGGCGAAACGTTAAAGCTTGGTTGACCTTGTACATTACATTGTTGGTTTGGTATGCTAACCGGTTGGTTTTGTTGCTGTTGTGGAGAAAAACCTCTATTGTTGCCAAAATGCGTTCGCTATAGCTGATAATTTCACACATACTGATGATTAAAAAAATTTTCTTTTGTCTGTTATTAAAATTACGCCGGTAGTTCTAGTCGCTTCGGGAGTGTCTAAAGAAAACTGTCACTTTCGGTAAAATTTGTCACATCGGGTTTTCACGACTCATTCTTAATACTAGATAGAGCAATAGTTGAAGAGCTATTTTGATAGATATAAAGGATAGTAGAAGAGAAGGCAGCAGTGCAGAAAACTAAAGATGAAACAGCACTACTACGGCTCGGGGCCCTGTGCACGCTACGGCACATATTCATTAAAGCGTAATGAATCCCCTGAGGTCAATTACGCGCTGCAAATAAATTTTAGCTTTTGCGTTACATGCAATGGCGGTGAAAATTCAAAAGCAAATTGCCGTATCCATGCTTATTCTAGTTTCTGCATTACAGGTAAAGGCGATGAAAGTACAAAAATAAATTGTTGTATCTAGTTCAAAGCGTGTACCTGTGCTCTGTCATTTTTAAATACCTTAGATTTTCTCACTGATAGAAAATGTTTGTAATCAAAATTATCGTCTCTGTACGTCTGAACAGGTTCACGATTATATGAGAATCTATTTGTCTGTGACTGTTCGGAATCTAACTCACGTACTCTCTGTAAATTACCTAAGTTATACTGACTGTACGAGTGTGACAAATGTTCGCAACGTGGCGTATGCTGTGACGTATTAGTGACTGAAACATTTTTCATTTGTGTCACTGTAATACGTTCGTCAATTTGGCTGATCTGTTGTTCAAATTTCTTATCGACTTCCGTATTCAGAGTGTGTGAAACTTCTGGTGACTTTAAATTAAACTCGTCGCGTATCTGTGTTGCGTTTTCTGAACATTGTTCAGTGACTGCATTAATTTCATCTCTAAGTGATTCTGTTGTCGCTGCATCTGTATTACTTAATTCACGTGCAACAGATCTAATTTCTTCACTACTGTTACTCGCACAAACCTCAATTTTCTCACGTAATTGTTCTTTAGTATCATGACACTGCGCGGCAACGGCTGTAATCTGTTCACTAAGCTGTCTGGAATTGTTGTCTAATTTTTCATTCAACTGTCTGGAATTGTTATCTAGTTTTTCATTCAGGTTGTCATATTTTTCATTAAGTCGTTTGAAATTGTTCTCTTGTCTTTCATTCTGTTGTTTGGAATTTTCATTCTGTTGTAGCAATATTGCCATAATTTGATCCAAGCCAATATTACCTACTCTATTCTCTGTGCTGTTTGATGGCGTACCTGCAATTATCACATTTTGAGTAACCATTTGGTCATTCTGTGATTCTCGAAAAGATTTTCCAATCGGGTGTGCAATGTTAGTCACTACCTCGGAATCTAATAAATCTGCCGTATTTTGAGTACACTGTTCATTTTCGTTACAAAAATTTATCTGTTCATTACGTAAATTTTGCAAACCGGGTATGTCAAGCTGGGCAATGCTCATTGTAACAGAACGTCCCGCGTCATCAGTTGTCGTCAAATTAACAGAGGACACAACTGAATTTATTTGTTCATCATTAGAATCAAAATCGTTACTAGTGGTCGGTACGCACTGATTGTCTGTAAATGGAGGATTGTCATCATTACACTGAGTGTTGCAAGTATTATCGGTCAAATTATTCGAGTCGGCTATTTCACTCGTTGTACATCGCGATGTACTGTTAACAGTTTTTCGCGGCATTTTTCACAATTCAAAAATTAAGCACAAATGACACAAAGACAATGCAAAAATGCAAGAAATACAATCACAAGAAAGAGCAACAAATTACCGATGATCTGTGAAAGAAAGAGTGACAAATTAGTAAATGTGTTGCGCCAGATGCAAACTACGATTAAGTAAATAAGAGCAGGTATCTGACTACTTCTCAGAAGATTCACAAAGAAATACGATCCTGGCCGGATGTCGCCAAGTGTAACCTCCCCGCAGAAATTTTTAAATGAAAATGTGAGCCAAATGTAACCTTCCCACAGAAAATATAATTTATAATTAAATGAATTTTAATATTGTAAACTCTGAACAAAATTGGCTCCGATTTATAGTCTCTGTGCAAAGAATGCATTCACACTTAATATTCCCACAAAATTCTTTTCTCATTTAATGTCAAGTTCGAAATGAAAAAAAATTCCAAAGCACCAAAATAATAAAAAAAAATTCTGTAACGTGATAAATTTTATGAGGACAGCAGCGCTGACCTTCGGCCCTGTATTCTGAATAAAAAAAAGCAAAAATTCTTACCTCAATAAAACTGCAATTATATCTGCTCTTAAATTAGTCATTTTTCGACACAGCTTCGTGCAATGCTGGCGTATATTTTTTTTTATTATTATTGGAAGGAATGATCATGCATTTGAAATATTCTTTAAATTGAAATGAGTGCTTTTCTTTAAAAGAGTTGCTTTATATTATAAAATTATTATTGGGGAATTTCTTTGAACAAATTAAATTACAATTAACATACATTATTAAATATGCGTAAGGCTGCTTCTTTACCTTCTACAACAATACTCATCCTCCAGAGTCCTGAACAGAGTCGCGAGCAGAGAACACAGCCGACGCATGCTCGACTACTGTCGACTGACTACTACTACTGTCGACTCGCGTGGTCAAGCGCAGACTAGCAACTGCTAACGATAAACTACTCTCTGGTCAGAGATTCTGTCGTGCCTCGCCCATCGCTGGCAATGTATACGTCTTTCAACATATACGACGTATTCCGATGACGTGGCGGTCCTCCACCGTCGGAGTGAGAACGTTTCCATGTCCAACTGGTAAAAGTTACAGTTGATCGTTTTTCTTGTACTTCAGGTGCGCGCTTAAAAGGAGACAATGCAAATTCATCAAACCCCTCCATGAATAACATGACCACACCACCTCCGAATTTTACTGTTGACACTACACACGCTGGCAGATGATGTACACCGAGCATTCGCCATACCCATACCATGCCATCGGATCGCCACATTGTGCACCGTGATTCGTCACTCCATACAACGTTTCTCTATTGTTCAATCGTTCAATGTTTACGCTCCTTACTCCAAGCGAGGCGTCGTTTGGCATTTACTGGTGTGACGTGTGGCTTATGAGCAGCCGCTCGACAAGGAAATCCAAGTTTTCTCACTTATCGCCTGTCACAGTACTTGCAGTGGATCCTGATGCAGTCTGGAATTCCTGTGTGATGGTCTGGATAGATGTTTGCATATTACACATTACGACCCTCTCCAACCGTCGGCGGTGTCTGTCAGTCTACAGACGAGGACGGCCTCTATGCTTTTGTACTGTACGTTTCCCGTCACTTTTCCACTTCACTATCACATCGGAAACAGTGGACCTAGGGATACTTAGGAGTGTGGAAATCTAGCGTATAGTCGTATGACATAAGTGACACCCAACTACCTGACCACGTCCGAAGTCCGTAAGTTCCGAGGAGCGCCCAAATCTGCTCTCTCACGATGTCTAATGACTACTGAGGTAGCTGATATGGAGTACCTGGCAGTAGTTGGCAGCACAATGGACCTAATATGAAAAACGTATGTTTTTGGGGATGTCCGGATACTTTTGATCACATTGTATATTCGAATATCCCTTTTGGAGCGTACGATAATTCAGCTTTGGTTTTGTTTTTTCTATTTAATTTTCGTTGGTCCCAGTTTTCCTTCATCCTTCAAGAGGTTCATTCCTTATCTTGAAATGGTTCATATGGCTCTGAGCACTATGAGACTTAACATCTGTGGTCATCAGTCCCCTAGAACTTAGAACTACTTAAACCTAACTAACCTAAGGACATCACACACATCCATGCCCGAGGCAGGATTTGAACCTACGACTGTAGCAGTCGCATGGTTCCGGACTGAGCGCCTAGAACCGCTATCCTTATCATCTTGGAGCCACTTTCTTCCTTTTTGTTTCCTTAAATCCTGTCTTCTGCTTTACTTCTCTAAAAAGTAATCTGTTGTCTACTATGTCTATTGTTATCATTTTATTTGCATTCCAGATATTTCAAGTTCGTTGTCTCTTTATAATTAACTCATCACAACCACCATTTCACCAAACTTGTTTCCACTTCTTTTTAAGAGGGATAGTTTCTTCTAAAGAGTCAATAACATCTTTTTGAAGTTGCTCCCAATATTTAGATAATCTTTTTTTCCAGATGAACTTTGAAATCATTTTACCTAGATAACTTCTGTATCTCAAACATTCTGCTTTGGTATTGGTTCTTTTTTCTGAATATTGGACCCTTGAAATTAATGATAGAGAAATAGTGGCCTGAATTTAAACCAGCAGTCTTGGCAATTTCTACATCGAGTACCTCCATTTCAGAGTGACCAGTTATAGCAACGTGAACGAGTTGTTTTTCACCAAAAATCGGATTTAGTGACACCCATGATGTTTTTCTAGGGCGTTTTCTGACGGACGTAGATTTTAGTATTAGGTTATGTTCGGTTGCGTTGGTTCTTTTATGTGCAGGGAATTTCCCTGCTGTTGATCTGTGTTGAATTTCTTTGCCAAATTGTGCATTAAAGTCTCCAAATAATAATACTGTGTTTAGGATGGAATGTGATCTAGGGTGTTTGACACAGTTTGCTAAAAAAATTCCGTTTGCTCTTACTGTCTTCTGTTTTTGTCATTTGCTGGTGCATGTGTATTCAAAATAGCGTAAACATTGTTTGATGAGTTGAATGACAGTGTGGAAATCCTTTCATTGAATCCTTTAATTGAAATTCTATTATTCAGTTTAATATATTATTGTTTCCGAAAGAATCTATTCCAGTTTGCGGTACGGTTTACGTAACTCTTTTTCTCCGTTTCCTTTAAATACCCTGAATTGTTCTGAATCATTAGTAAACTATATTCCTTGCAATGCTGTTATATTTTTTCCTTTAGAAAGTTTGTTAAAGTTTTAAGATTTAATGTTTTTAATAATTAATTCCCATTAAAAGTGGCTAGGTATTTTATGTTTCTGTGTTTGATTTTATAGGTTTCTTGTTTGAAGTAGGTTTCAGAATGCTCTCATTCTTTTGTATGATGTAGGTCTCAAGAATCCGAAAGACTATCTTTTATTTCCTTGGATTGTGTGCTCCGTGGGGTATAATATCTTACAAAGTGAATCTCCACTGTTGATTGCTTGTTGATTTAGTTAGTCAGGGTTTTAAGCTCTGAGGAATTTGTTTCCAACCGCACTTCTGGTGAACAGATGCTGACCACTTGCCGCTTGTTGCAAGTTAGATTCCGCTATCTAGGTGCCAAACGCAAAACTGATTTTTGTCTCGGAGTTCTTTTGGAAATTAACAACCTAATTCCACTCTACTATTAATTTTAAACATAAATATATTTCAGAAGAAAATTCTGTTTTTGAAAAAATAACAAGTTGGACGTTCACGAATTTTAAATAGAGTGAAAGATAAAAAAATTTACTTGAATACTATTCATGTCCACACAAAAAAGTACATATGAGAGACATCATGTACTTTGGATTTATGGCGTTCAAAACTTAATTCTTCTGATACTTTAGATAAAAAATCCATTTACACAGTAAACTGATTAGTCTGGAAATGTTAGAAATCTGTTCTCGATTAGTTGCAGTAAAAACAGTTATATTCCCCATGAGGCATGTCATGTTTTCAAGATACTATTTCATTTTATGTTTATGAATTATAAAATACAAGTAGGGGGGCAATGACTGTTTTCGGCGCGCATATCGCTTCAGTTACTACGTAGTACCTTCATGGTCACCGTATTACAATTGGGTTTGTGTTTAAGAAACAGTGTGCAAAATATCATTCTAACGTGCTTAACAACATTCAAATACCTTCTCAAGTGTCCCTATGATTTGTTCCCCGTTTGGATAAGAAATTCCCTATAAAAAGGTTTTGGGCAATATCAGTACGATCCCGTTTTGCATGACGCTAGGCGAATTATTGTTAACGAGGTATATATCATGCTACCCTGGGATGGATATAACAGTGGGTCGAGGCTGTGGATAGGTTAGCATTACTGCTGAATACTAATTCTTACAAGTCATATCAACTTACAAGTACTGTGAAGTTCAGTATATGAATAAATGAAAAACGATGAAATCTGGAAATGCCAAGTAAGAGCGAAAATATTACAAGCTCTTTGTTCCAACAGTGTAGTAGCATCAGTACTATGTGCCACAGTAGATTTGTTCGGAATTCCACAATGCGACTGCTAGGTGTTGCTCAGTCGAACCACGTGAAACTGCTACCCAAAAATTACTTATGTGGAAATTGTGTAAGCAGCCTGTTCAATAATTCTGATATACAGAGCTGTGAACCAATATTAAGGTTGAAATTACTTATAAGTAAATTATATACAGCCCAAATGTAATTTGCAGTTAGGATTTCCGACCGCGAGACGATTACTACTTTTCCAAAGAACTGCACACACACACACACACACACACACACACACACACACACACATACATACACTCGATTGTTATTTTCATCACCAGGTGAAAGTTCTTCGGAAACGTAAACACTAATATCGTAAGTGTGATATGTAGCGTTTAGTGTGGGCTGAAAGCAAAGGGTATGGCCACTGCTCTATTGTACTGCCACCGTTGATTTCAACAATTAACTCTGTGATTGAGCAGACGAATACATAATAGAATGAAGGCTTAACGATTCAGAAGGACATTAAGAAAAGGCAGGGATTTCAGAGACGAAAACACTGGGCTGACTTATTCCAGAGGCACTCACGATTTCTCTGGAGCTATCATGTGGATAACGAGCAACAGCTGGTAGAACATCTATTTCTTTCACTCTTATCGTTGTAGGCTGTTTCCTTACCACCTGTGTAGTATTGCAGTGCACCTTCAACAACAATTTTTGTACATTCGTTGAACTGTTCTTGTTGGAAACCGTATTTTGGGATAGCTTTGCGGATACAGTCCAGCTGTTCTCTTCGCTTTACTCTGCATTTTCCGTATACATGCATGTCTCGTTTCTCTTGGATTGTGAAACAATTATTTTTGCCGAGCTAAGTAGAAACAATTATTTTTGCCGAGCTAAGTAGCACTCGACGCACTTGAACGAGGCAGAGATAATTAAAGCTACAATCTCTCTGTGCCCCTTCGATACCTAGAGCACGGCAAAGCAATACTGTTTCGTCCTTATCCGACTTGAAGTATTTCCTTTTTCAGTATGAAATCAACATCTTCAGCGTAGGACTGCATTCGGTTTCATGTTCAAAACAAATAAATCGTAAGTTCCAAATACTGTAATTACTGCAATCATATTTCAAAGAGGGAAGTTAATACAGATGTGTCAGTACCTAATATAGTTAATATGTGTATGAAATGCAACTACAGGGTGTGAATTTGAAGTTAACAAACCAGAATAACTCGAAAAATAAGCTTCACAAAACATGTGCTACATTCAGAGTTGATTATTTTCGAGGGGGACGACTGCTGGTGCTAAAATTAGCCCACCACCCCCAGCCCCCTAGGGGATGGGGCGGGAGGCAACTTTAAAATTTCAAGTGGGAACCCCCATTTTGTTATTGCAGAATCAGATTCTACATAAAAAACTACGTACATTTTGTCTTAAAATTTGTTTTGATTCTTGGTAGTTGGCGCTGTAATTCAAGAAAATCCATGTTCTCATTTTTACGTGGAAAATGGTTACGGATAAAAAAAATACTTATTTCGTAAATTTTGATTTGCTCAAACTAAAACTCTTCCTCTCTCCCCATAGGGTTGGGTTTGAGAGAGAGGAATTAGAGTTTCACAAATGTTGACCCAAATATTAATTTTTTCCGCAGATTCAACATTTGTAAAACTCTAATTCCTCTCTCTCAGACCTCACCCTACGGGGAGAGAGGGAGAGTTTTAGTTTTAGCGAATCAAAATTTACAAAGTAAATAGTACTTTTTATCCATCCGTAACCATTTTCCACGTAAAAATGAGAACATGGATTTTCTTGAATTACAGCACCAACTACCAAGAATCAAAACAAATGTTTAAGAAAAAAGGCTACGTAGTTTTTTATGTAGAAGCTGATTCTGCAATAACAAATGGGGGTTTCCATTTGAAATTTTAAAGTTGCCTCCCGCCCCACCCCCAGGTGGCTGCGGTGGCGACCCAATTTTAGCACCAGCAAATGTTCCCTTCGAAAATAATCAGCTTTGGACTCTACACATTTCTTCGTGTGAAGCTTACTTTTCGAGTTATTGTGGTTTGTCACTTAGAATTTACACCCTATATATGCAGTTTGATGAGGCTTTTCTTAGTACTCGTTTTGATGAAGATAGAATTTTGATGCCTTAAACGGTTCGGGAGATGTTTGTTGTGGGAAAGCTTTGCTGAATTACACTGGATTTAGTACCAAATTAATTTTAGAGTCGCTCGTGTCCTTGGGGGCAAAACAGTGATGATTATACGAACTGCATAGTTACTGCATTGCACTGCGGAAACATGTCGGGATGTTTTGTGATCTGACGGTTGGAATTACGCTCTGCTGCTCATGTTCTTTATACACTAAGGTGAAAAAAGTCATGGAGTAGCGATGTGCACATATACAGATCGCTGTAGTACCGCGTACACGAGGTATAAAAGTGCAGTGCGTACATGGTAATGTACATATGCGTCAGTGAAGAAGACCAATAAAAAGGTGTTAGCATGTGGACGTAATGTGCTGTTCCAGTCTCTTCTGTACCTAAGGTCCATCACCGTTCCCTTTGGATCCCTACGTAATTCGGTGCTCTCCGATACACACGATCGGACAGCGGAGGAATGGTACTCAAGCGTCAACTTTAAGTTACAATATCTCCGGATGTAATTAACATTTTACAATGCAACAAACGGCACTGATTACGTATTTGTTTATATGTTCAGATGTGCTAGCAAAACTAACGGGGTTCCATTTAAAGAAACGTAGGTTTGTGTTAAAAAACATACTTCCGTACATTTTTTTATGGTATGTATTAACCAATTACACTAACCCCTCTCCTCACGTTCGGTCTGTGGAATCGATTCGTCAGTATTTGATGTGGTTTACGAAATATACCTAGCGGTAATGTTAGGTGACTCACCCTGTATATGGCGAAGCTCGAGGTAAAGGGAGAGCCGCTAGTCGACTGTACAAGAACGATCTCCGCATTGTAGCACGACATCGCACAAACTCTTTGCCAAAGATACGCAGCTGCTCCGAGAAACAGGTAGCTTCATCGTGAGGAGGCAGGACTGTGGTGCTCCACGCCAAAGCCATACAACCGACTTTGAGGAAGATGTACTACATCGCACTGTAGAGAACCCGTCAAGGAGTACTCGAACAATTGCGCGTACAATGGGTGTGAGTCACAGTGCCGTGCGCGACTTTCTGCGTGAACAACAATAACTTCCGTATCACTTATAAAGGGTACACGCTTTAGGTGACGGCGATTATACACAACGCGTTGCCTACTGCACGAGGTTCCTGCACCACTGCATCGATATATCATTTATCCCACGTCGAGCTCTTTTCACAGATGAATGTAAGTTCACTTGGGGCTGTTCTCTGAATTTTCGAAAGAGTCATGTCTCGGCAGATAAAAACCCTCGTGCCACGCATGTTCAGGGAGTTCAGAACAGGTTTGGTATTAACGTGTGGGCAGTATTCTTGACGATCATCTGATTGAGCCATACCTCCTTCCACTCAAGCTTACTGGTCCTGCATACTTGATCTTCCTACAAAAAGTATTGGACCTGTTCTTGGAAGTTGCGCACGGATTGTTCATCGGATATGTGATTTTAGCACGATAGTGCACCACATCACATTTAAAGTGCTGTTCACAGATATCGCACTGTATGGTACAAAAAGAGAGATATGCCGAGGTGGTCAAACCGCGTGGCCGCCGCGATCGCCGGGCTTCACTCTGATGGACTATTTCTTGAGGGGTCGTATGCAAAGTTTAATTTACAAGACTCCTGTAGAGACAGATGCAGATCTGCTGGATCGAGTTCTAGCCGCTGTACTAGAAACCGAAGAGACAAGGTGAGATGGAGGGTGCGTACCAGAACAAGCTTCGTAGGTACAAAGTCTTTAACAAAGTTGGTGGTCGCCATGTCGAGCTGCTGTTGTAATGTATCAATACTGTTCTGTACGGACAGTATTTTGGATTCTTTTTAGTTTTGGAATATTTTAAATATGTAATGTTTAAGTGTTAATACAAAGAAATGTGCTTTAGTGATAAAGGGATGTTTCATTACTTTTCCTTTCGAAATGTTACCTAATAATCGTACTGTGTCAAGCCTAATTCAATTCCTCAAGTAGATGTGGGTGAGTTGAACATCTGAATTAAAATCATCGTAGAACGGAAACGGCAGGTTTCTGGACATGGGTTCCTATTTAAAATATTATGTCCTCACTCCCCCGTACAAGATCTAGAAGTTTGTTACGGGAATTTACGAACGAAGGATCGTCGAACTGGGCGAAGAATTTCAGGACCACAGATGACAAAGAATTATGTATGTAGACGCTATGCCAGTAGTTTGCAGCTTTCCGAGAATAAGAATACTGAATGATGTCAGACTCTATTAAAAAACTTGTGGTTGGACAAATAAATGAAATATCGGTGAGTGACAATATGTTTCCACACACATTTACGGAACGTAAGTAGAGGAGATTAATTACTCGACGAAACCGTGAAAAATCTAGATCTCGGCAGACGAAAAGCGCGATTAATGGGCTGAGCAGCTGGGGCAGTAATTAAGGAGGCGAAAGAGCCGGCAATTCATCTGAAGGGCTCGTTCCAGCCGCGGGTGTTGAGCCGCACCAATATTGAGTCCGCCTCGTTTCAAAACAGCCAGCGGGTCCGATTAGTTCTTTTGCGGCGAGCAGAGCCTTTGCACTTCACGTTTATAGAATCTGGGGCCCTCTAATATTTTTTGCGCCCCACAATTGATGAATTTCGAAGCGAGACGTTTTCTTTGCGGCTGTTGGCTGAGGTTTTGTCACTAGGCAGTGATGGAATGGGAAGTGTAGTGTATTCAACGAAATAGCAGGAAAAACTGTTTAGTCGTCATACTTCGTAAGTGTGAAGCTTGCAAGATTTTTACTCAAACTACCCGTTAGATAAAACGAGCAGTAGGTTGTCGGCAGGTGTCTAACTGATGATCATCGAATGTTTCGCTGAAACAGGAGAAGCAGCCTTAGAGTCGTATTCTGGCCTTGTTACATGCCCACCACTTTTCTCGTAATTCGAGTTGTTTTAGGTGAGTTCTATTGTCTGCATTAGTAAACTGACGGAAAAAATGGTTACACAAAAAAATTAATATAGAGTAAATACATTTCGGGAATACATTTGTCTAGGTAACATATTTCAGTCATTAACTTTGCAAGATCCCAGGTTAATGTAAACGCTAGAGAAGCCATTGGAAATGTGAAATGCTAGTACATTAATAAGCGATGTAACGGCCAGAATTTTGAACAAAGACATGCAAACATGCATACATTATTTTTACAGGTACCGGATGTCAGTTTGTGGGATGGAGTTCCATGCACTTGGTCGGTCAGTACCGGGTTGCTTACTGCTCTTTGTGTATGTCGCTGGAGTAGTCATCCCATGATGTCCCATATGTGGTCGACTGGAGACGGATCTGGTGGTTGTGCAGGCCAAGGAAACATATCGTCACAATACAAAGCGTGTCGAGTTACGACAGCGGTATGTGTGCGAGCTTTGTCCTGTTGGAAAACCCCCGTGAAATGCTATTCATGAATGTCACCATAACCGTTCGAATCACCAGACTAACGTACAAATTTGCAGTCAGGGAGCGTGGATAACGACTAGAGTGATTCTGCTGTCTTGCGAAACAGCACCACAGACCATAACCACAGGTGTGCGTCCGGTGTGCCTAGCACGCAGACAGGATGATTGCTGGCTCTGAACTGGCCTCCTCCTAACCAACACACGGCCATTACTGGCACCGAGGCAGAACCAGCTCTCATCGGAAAACACAATGGTCTTCACCCCACCCTCAAATGAGCTCTCGCTTGACACCACTGAAGTCTCAAATGGCGGTGGTTTGAGGTCAGTGCAATTCACGCTATAGGTCGTCTGACTCGGGGTTGTCCTTGAAATAACCGATTTGTAATTATTGGTTGTGTCAATGTGGTGCCAACTGATGCTGAAATTGGTGCTGCAGATGTAGTATGACGATCCAGAGCAATAAGCCGAACACGACGGATGTCTTTTTGTGCGGACTCAGAGATCTCAAATTTTACATAGCACTTGAAGGACGTCCCAAGAGCGTCCAATGGAATTACGTGATGGAAAACTACTCACTGCAACATCAGTGTCTAGACGAGGTCTAGGGACCAAATGAATTTCGTAATCATTTACAATTTATCTTTGCGAAACTGGTAGTATATATAGAGTCTTCTATATTAAATTTAATGCTTTTCCATTATGTTTTTTATCAGTGCGTGCAATCTTTTCTGCCAATGTGAGAAAATAATCATTGAATGTAGTGGACGATTATATAAATGCTTCATTACTTCTGTTACGGGTTTTGTTTCTGGACATACAGTTGCATTCACATCGGTACTTTTGTTGTTTTTTATTAACAAAATTGTCGCAGAAGAAGCTCACTAGCAATGTTGTGTAGTGGTTATGATACTAAACTATGCCGGCACGGTAGCTCAGCGTGTTCGGTCAGAGGGTTGGCCGCCCTCTGTAATAAAAAAACTGAGTTAATCGATCAACGTAGAACTTAAAAACGGATGTCTTACGACGTTCACCCCGAGCAGGTGCAACGAACAAAAGCGAACAAAATGAAATAAAAAAAAAAACTGTTGCACGGAGGGTCGTGCGTTCAAAACTCACCTGGACTGTACAATTTTAATTTCTATATTCGGTTCGAGTACATTCTAGAAATATCTACAAATGTCAAGAATCATTGTACTGGAATGTTCTGTAGCAGTATATATACTGTATGTGTTCTGGCCGGAGGCAGTTCGCTCCGCGCTCTTGTATGTGTAAGTGCTGAGTAAACCTTCTTTATGTGGAGTTAGTGTTCGTCATTCATCTAATTACACCTTCTTCTACGTGACAATATGCCGAACTGATTTTATCTTTTCGGGATTTCGTTGATATTTTGTCAATAGTATTTAGGTTTCATTTTTTCAACAACAGACTGTAAGATTTTACAGTACTGCTCGGAGTCGAATTCAAACTCTTGACCTTTGAATTTGATGTTCTTTCGTCTTAGCAAAAGGTACTTTCATCCCAGGAGTTAGTCATCCCTAATAGCCGATTTTATTTAATTTTATGCGTGTTTTATTTAGGGGAAGACAAAATTAAGAGCTGTAGGGATATGTTTAAAAGGAGGAATTAAATTTTCGATTTACACATTTACAGAGACTAAATGACAGGACAAAACATGAAATAACTACAGAGCATGAATTAATTCAATAATTTGCCCGCACATGTATAATCCGAAGTGTCGAAAATTCTAATCCTGTCAGGGTAAGCCAGATGTAATTTGTGCTTGAGAACATGTACCTTCAGTGGAATTCTCTAAACGTGTGCCGTTCTTTTACAAGCTGTTGACCAAATATATATATACGCAAGAGAAGGAAACGCTTACATTTTACAGCGAAAATAAATGGGGCTTCTATTAATATTTAAATGAATTTAAGGTCACAGTTACTTCTAGAAGTTTCAGAACCTGATCCTGGGAATGTGAAATTGGTCCTCCATGTAGGTAGATCAAACACTATGAATCGAAAAGCAAAGCCCACTATCGCTTTGTGTTGTAACTGCACTTTATTGTTTTACAATGTAGTTACTTGTAGAAAGTTTGCAATAGACAATGTATTATTAACTTACTTATATTATAAATTTTTTAAACATTTCTATACGTAAGTCTACAGGTAATTGGCAGATGTATCGCTACCGTACGCTAACGCCTCGTTTTTAGTGACTTGAATTAAGACCACATAGCATTACGATCAGATAGCACTTGACTGTGTTACACAACGTACAACGTACACACAATGAACCATATCTCAGTTCTGTCAACAGGATTTTACCACGAGTATTATTTATATATTTAAAATGTGGTAAGATTTCTCCACAAACTTCAGAAGTTCCATTATAACATTTATGTAACCATTACCTATGTATGATACCGTGTATATCCTTCTCTGTAGTCTTCGAAAATGATGTAACATCGAAATGCATTAGGCAATTTTCATCCAACAAAAATATAGTTAAGAGAAGTGAATTTTAAAGTTCTCAGTAAAGCTCGCGCTCAAATTATAGAGTCAAAACACGAATTCTGCTGAGAAATATTACACAAAGCTGCAGAATGCATACTGAAACCTCACCAAACTTCTCTCAGTTCGCTGTAATATAATTCCCGTCAAGACGTTGCCTCAAAACGAGCCACCACACCAGTCGTCTGTCGCAAAAGTGTGAAAGTGCCGAGACAAGACTAAGAACAGTGACAGAAACAGAAGCAACAATCAGAAAGCTTTGTCCTTCATTCAAAGGCACTCACAGACATGCAACACACACTGCTCGGGCTGCCTCCAAAACGTGAGCTAGCAGACATGCCTTCAGTCGACTGGTCAAAGACTGTAATACATTAAGCAATCGATAACCTGTTATAGAATGTCTTTGCAAGATACATGCAACTCAAAACGTACGTAAGAGACAATAGATTGAAAGTGGACATTTTAACGAACGACCCGTATTCTGCTACAGAACATTCCTTTAGCCCTTTTGGATGGACCTATAGTAGAAAGTAGTCAGCGAAGGATCAGATTTAGGAGAATATGAAGCAGAGTCGGAACATCCTGATTCTTCTTCAACTTGTGAACATAAAGTTGGGTATGATCGCTTTCCACTGATACACCACCTCATGTCCCTTTGCTTTCCAAATAAATCACTATTCACAGTTTATAACAAGTATTCCTGATCTCGCTAAGTCAGAGTTTAAATAGCACTTTCCATTGAATTCGTAACACATTTTAAATTTTCATTCAGAAAGAATCAATCCTACTCGTGATCTTCAAACACATCTCTGGTTAAATAAATAGGATTCTATACATTAAATAACCTGTGCAGATACATTGAAATTTCTTAATATATTTTTATTTGGTCTGGAATAACTGAGAAGGTGAAACTTCTTTATTTATTTAATTCTGAAACTACTACGTGAAACTGACTAACAATAACCTATACATTTCGTAAGTCACTTACCTCACAGAAAATCTTCATTACACGATCTACAGCGATACAGCAAGCACCAATACAGCCAGCTAAATAAAAGATTCTAACTACTGTAGGCTCTAACTACTAATAGGCATGTGGTTAGCAAAGGGAAGATTTTGTTGCAGAGAAAACAATGTATTTAGCAAATTTGACATTAATAATGTGACATCCAGTTCAAAAAAATATATAATCATCCGTGACATCCATTTCCAAAAATTATGTAATCGTCAACAGTATTACATTTCCATGACGGACACAAGTCCAGATCGTCAGCTTGCGCTAACACTTCAAACTCTAACCTCCATCACTCCTAACTATTAACTTCCAACCTTCATCACTGCCGGCTATTCACATCTAACTGCCAGTCCGACAAGCCGCAGTGTCTCTTACAGAGGGTGCACAGCAGTGTCAGAATTATTAATGCAGTCCATCGGGCTGCCAACATACAAACGTATAAACAGGCTACTTATATAGCCCACCTGCTCCTCTCAAAAAAATTTGCAAAGTGTTTTGGGCAATGCCCAAGATTAATTTGTTAAACATTTCTGTATAACAATATCAAATAGATCATATGCACACAAATAATAATTTAGTGATGGCGAATAAAGCAAAAATTGTCCTCAAAGGTAGTCCTAACCATTCATCAGAAGAGTAGTCTATGACAGTTTTATGCACACAGTCTGAGCAGTAAAAGAAAATGCACAGGTAAGTAGTGGACCTGCATGCTGTCTTGAAGAAGTACTGTTGTCCTCCCAATGGAACACAATGCTCACTCGTAATGTGAAGACATGAAGATTGGTAATAAGCCACAACAGAGCAGACCCAGAACAGAGACAATCGAAGTCTTGAAGAATATTAGTCGAATTGGTAGGTCACCTGAGAGCAGAACCACTGTAGTCGTTGTAGAAATTGTTGTAGTAATGGGCCACCCAAGTTGCAGACCCACTGCCATCCATCCATTGCGACTGTGCAGGTGCACAATCACAATTGAAGAGTGTTGTTGACAATGTAGCAAGTCCATGAACCACCACTTGTGCACTCACATTTTTTTTTAATTTTTTTTACAATATCGTTATAACCAGCAGTGCTGTTAACCAGTCCCTCGCTGAATTCTCAACACATGTGAAAGCACTAACACAGCGATATAACCTCTGACATTATATATATATATATATATATATATATATATATATATATATTTCATGACCAACAGACGAAATGCAGTAACATGAATCCCTACCATCTACTTAACTTGAAGGACTGGTGTCTTTACAATTACAATTTTACAGCATAAGAATACAATTACAAAGGTACAGAAAACATCATTACAGTCAAGAACATGATAATACAGATAACATTTGCAGTAGTACAGGCTTTACACAAGAATAGAAATAAGTATATACATCAGTATTACAGGAATTATGACATAAGTAAATAAATGAAAAATTAGAATATTCTTGGAAACATTAACATAACAGAGTAAATAATGTCTAGACATCTTCCCAAAGTAATGAATATATTACAAATGCAGATTTCATTTGAGGATAACAGTTTTGTTCATCATAGTGAATGCAGCTTAGTATGAGAAGAAAAAAAAATTCTAGCAAATTTATTTTATTATGTAAACACACAGAGATAGGAAGAATACAGACACACAAGGGTACACATAAACTTGGTTGACACTTCCCAATAATAAATTGTGGTACGTGAAAGCGCTTCCCTGTGCTTGGACCTCTTCCTCCCGAACTCGTCGTCGGGAGGAGGTAATTTTAACTAGCCTCCGGATAGGGAGCTGTTTTTTAGCCATAGACATCTTTTAAGCGACGGTACTCCCCCACTCTGTCCCCACTGCTCTCAACTGTGGACGGTGAGACACCTTTTACTTGAGTGCCCCTATTTTACTGCGTTACGCGCCTGTCTACAGCTGTCGCCTGATATATCTTCTATTTTAGCAGATGACACGTGATCAGCCGATCGCGTTCTCCAGTTCATTAGTGCCAGTGAGATGATGTCAGTAATTTGAAGCTCTTTCTGGGGACAAACAACCCCCTTCTATAGTGGTTTTTTAAGCTTTCCTCCTGATTTTGGTTTCTCCACTTTTTTTTAGTTTTGCTCCCATTGCTGCTGGTTTCCAGTTTCGTTTTTTTTAGCTTTTCCTAAGTCACAGACCGGGCGCTAATGACCGTAGCAGTTTTGCGCCCTAAAACCATAACAAAAAAAAGCAGAATAACACAAAAGGAAAGGACAGGGTCTGTTTTTAGTGTAACATTCGGTAGTGCAGTACTTGTGGTGCTTAATTTCCAACCAAAACATCATTTAATTCTCAGAGATCTCCATTAGTTCAACATTTGTTTAAAAAAATCTTATTTTAGCATGAAAATATAAACTTTTACATATTTCTTACCTCATCATATGTTTCCAAGAAAATCCTTCCTAAACTTGTTGTCACTATACCCCAGTTATCTGTTCATTTCCTCTTTCAAAATAATTATTCCTCATTGTACAATACTCTTTGGCTGAACCTTTTTCTTATAGCTTCTCAATGCATTTCTTCCCATACCATCACAACTGGTTTTCTTATATAGCGCACCATCTCTGAAACTATCTTAAATCTACTGAGTTCAGATACATAAACTAGAGAACGAGGCAATGCAGCAGCACAAAGCAATTAACATAAACAAGAACAATAAAAAATGCAAAGTGGCAAAGCAAGCAGTAGTATATCTAAATTAGCATAGCAAATGCAACATTACTACTAATATAAGGCAATATGCAGCAAACAAGAAAAATAAGTCAGTGGTAAAACTGGCTTATCAGAGTAATACAAAGTAAAATTCAGTAGGACAATGCCTGACAAATAGCAGCAGCAAATGCAATAACTTATACCTTAACATGAGAAAGCACAAACAGAAAAAATATTACATTAAAGACAGCAATGCGGATAAGGGAAATGTCTACTCACATCTTAAAGTCTATGTCATATCTTATCACTAATGTGGTGCACCACAACACCTTATTTCACCAAAAAATTACCAGCTCCTTGAAAAGAAAATTATGTATGCATTTCCTGTTACCATATGTACAAAGTAAAGCATGAAAACATCATTTCATAAGTCAGTAAAAATTCTCACAACTCTCATAGTGAGATACTTGTCATAATCAGATGTGTAGACACAAGACTATTTCTCATCACTTCATATGCATTTCAGTAAGTAGCACAAAGTACAAGATCCAAAGTGTGTCGTGTTTGTGGTATGTTCTGCAAACAAATGGCAATAGTGAGGTCAATGGCCTGTCTTTTCTACAGCTCTGCAAGTGCTAGCGGGAGTGTGATGAGCTTCAGAGTGCAACAAGTAAAGTTGAAAGTCCACACAACAATGGACATATTTCAAAGCGGCTAGCATGCAGCTGGGCGTAGCGTTACATCAAGGTCACATACACACTTTACCGAAACATTTACGACAGCAGTCTGAGCTACAAGAACAGTTTCATACCAATAAAAAAATTTCACAGGTTGAAAAATTACAGCAGAAGAGTTTAGAAACTAAATCTCATCAATAACAGTATCCAAAAATTTCCGTCAGCATTGTGGTACTCACATTCACATATATACTCACATCTCATAACTCTAAAAGTACTATTCTTGGTTTCCAACATTCTTTTCCAAAAACCAGAGTCCCTAACCCCTACTCATTATTCATACTTCATTACATATATACGTATTTGTTGATACTTCTTCAGTACTTCATCATAATAAACACATAGCATAGTCATATTTCTCATGTAGCATAGCCTTATTGATCATAAACATATTTCAACATCATAACACACATCGTCACCGTAATAATATCATCATAATACATCAATCAAATCTCAAAATCGTCATAGCATCCTCCAATAATCTCAAAACCTCTAAAAAAAAAAAGAATACTCTCTTGCTCGTATCAGTAGTGTCATCTACCTCAAACGTACTTCAAAAATTATGATCCCATACAATATACATCACAGAAATCTCTTACAGTACTACAATGGTGCCAAAAATATATGAACAGTTTACAAAGTACAGACAAAGTACAATTTCATAAATACAAACTAATTGAACTGTGTAATTATGTAAATATGTATCAAAAATGTAGTAAAAAAAGTTTATTTCTCTCTATTGAACAGCCAGATAGCTGTGTAATTCTGTATTAGAGAAGTATGGTACCGATGTGTAAACTTGTATAAGCAAAAACCATATTAGCTAGGGCTCCTTGCACTTGCCACGTGCATTGTACACGAAGTAGGTGTAACCCCACGAGGGATAATGTAATTATACCTCAGATGTAACAATATTAGAGAAGGAAAGTAGCTACTCACCATATAGCAGAGATGCTGATTTGCGATAAGCACAACAAAAAGATTCACACAGTTATAGATTTTGGCTATTAAGGCCTTTGTCAGCAATAGACACACGCACACACACACACACACACACACACACACACACACACACAAGCACCACTTGCACACACGTCTGCAGTCTCAGACATCTGAAACCATATCGCAAGTGACAGCACCAGTGCATGATGGAAGTGGCGACTGGGTGGAGGTAAGGAGGAGGCTGGGTTGGGGAGGGGAGAGATGGTATGGTGGGGGTAGCAGACAATGAAGTGCTGCAGTTTAGACAGAGAGCAGGACAGAAAGTGGGAAGGGGGTAGAAGGGGGGAGGGGAGTTATGTAGCGTATTTGCGTGAGTGAGTGTGTGTATATGTGTGTCGATTGCTGACAAAGGCCTTAATGGCCGAAAGCTATAATTGTGTGAATCTCTTTGTTGTGCCTATCGTGACTCAGCATCTCCTCTCCGCTACATGGAGAGCAGCAACTTTCCTCCTCTAATATTGTTACATTTCATCCTGGATTTTCCATTGATTTATACCTCAGATGTTGCAGATTAAATTGTGGAATGAAATGTGTCACCGAAAACCTTCTCTGTATAATTGTAGTTCAAAAATATTTCTAAATATATTCCAGGTACAAAATTAATCACTCAAATACGTGTCATGTACGGCTAAACTGTGCTTCTTGCTGTACGATAATTTCTGTCATAGCTTAGCGGTAAAACTGTACCAAGGATCGTAGTTATCGTGGTCCATAAGCCAAGTTCTCCAAAAAATCGATGTACTTACCTTGTCATACTGAAAAGTAAAGCACTTTGCGTATCATACGTTCGTTGCCGTGACCTTGAGAGTATTATACTGTAACGTATTGTTGTGTTACGAAAAATACCTGTCTCACTGTAGCTACGCCACAAAAGTCACTACTAAAACATGTTTCACTTTTCAGAAGAACGCATAAAACTGTGCAGACATAAACAGATACAGCGTAAAAGTCATAAGGAAAATCTTGTCGCGCATTAGTAGCGTCGTAATATAATCGTGTAGCTGTCAAACAAACCAAATGCTGTGTCATCTGGTACCTCTCAGAAAGAACTTTAATTAAAAATGTCTTTTCAAGTAAACCAAAACGTTGCAGTAAGACCTGATTAGCAGTGTATGTTCCAAGAATGTAAACCTATTAGTCGTTACGTAATCGTGCAACCAACAAGCAAAAGTGTACACACAGTAATACTGTGTTGTCTGTTCCCTATAAAAGTGGACTCTTAAAATTACTGTCTTAATATGTTACATATGTTCTTGATTAGGTAGTTAACTTCAAAATATCGCTGCATGCTAAATGTGACAAAGCGTGACAGTAATTTCAAGTAGAAGATTTAATTAAAAGACTAAGCCAGAAAGCAAACTATTTCTCAATATACGGGTTTACGCGAGAAATGTGATGTAATCTTTTGTTAATTTTTTGTTTCTGATGACTAATTATGAGGAAAACAGTAAGAAAATTGATAAAGCCAAGTCTGTGGATGTATATAATTACTAGAACTGTTGAATGTTCTGAATTTACGCGTAGTGATGAACAGCTTACAGTCAAATTCATCGTGTCGCCGAGTTGCAAATCTGTCATTCATATGTCGCGACGGCGATTCCTTCTCAAGGCTCGCTGAACCTTGCAGACCCCTTTAATGATTTCCAAAATACCATGTATTATTGCCGTGTGACTTTTGGTTGTAATCGTATCTACTGTTTCCTTAAGGTCTTCCCGAGTTTTTATCTGTTGCGTCACCGTATCGGTAGAAGCAATTGAGTTAGTTTTAGCCTGCAAGGTGTCGTGATTTTCATGTACAATAATCTGTAGTTCTTTTATGTCAGCTTCATGATTCTATAATGTGTCTTCAGGTCGCGAAAAGATAGGCTGAAAATGTTCACAAATTCGTGTTTTTACATCTTCAGAAACTTTTTGATATTTCGATTCGATTTCGGGTGTCTCAGCTGTTAAATCTTCACGTGTTTGTGCAAGTGGTTGTTCAGTTGAGTTAAATTTTTGGAGCCGTTGCAGTATTCGTTCCTGATATTGTTTCACTTTGTCTAACTTTTGAAGCTTTTGGTCTATTGTGTCTAGCTTTGGATCTATTAGATCAAAATTTTGAACGGATTGTAAAAACAATGCACTAGCGTCTGAAACATGCTCCTCTGTGCTTTCCAGCAGTGCATTTGCATCGGCATTATTCGTATTTTGAAAAGCAGAAAGTGTGTCTTGACTTAATTGAGAAAAGGGTGATGACGCAAAACCTAAATCCACAGTATTTGCAAAATTTGGTTCTGTTGTTTCGCATTCCTGAGCCGAACAGTTACCGATAGAACGATCGACAATACTTCCCTGTTCACTGATAGTTTCCATTTCTACCCCGTTATTTGCAATCTCGTTCTTGTCGCTATGCACTACTATCAAATTACTATCCTGAACCTTTATCAATTCATTACTAAGTGGTGCTAACAAGCTACGCTCGTCGTTACTGTCATTACTCACTTTATATTCAGCCTAGCGTTGCGATTGTCACTCGCCATGATTATCACAGAATTTCATACGATAACACATAGAAATCAATTTAAGAAGCAAAAATAAGAAGCATTAAATACCACTGAAAATAAAAAATTCTAATTAATTGCAAAAGCAACTGTATACTTGATGGAAATCTACAAGCATGCCACAGCTACTTTGGTCATTACAATACAGTACAACAATAAGAGACTACAGCTACAAAAGGAATTCCATATACAATTACGAGCTAGCAGTAAACAATAAATAATTTCTAATCATGCACTAATTATTCGAATTACCAGAAAATCAGAAGATTCCAGTGAGGTATCCTCGGCTAAGGGTCGGAAGTGAAACTTCTTAATATGTTTTTACTTGAACTAGAATAACTGAGAAGGTGAAATTTCTTTCTTTATTTAATTCTGAAACTGCTAGGTGAAACTGACGTACTGCCAGTTTGCTTGTCTTTACCGTTTCAACACTGACCTACAGAATTTGCCCTGACAAATACAGCTCAAACTTATACTACTCATTAATGTCCCACAATATCCTAGCGCAACGGAATCTGACTGCAAATAATTAACACAAAAGAATGGCACTGAATTATAAGAAATCGTAACAATAACCTATAAATTTCATAAGTCACTTACCTCACAGAAAATCTTCATTACACGAACTACAGCGATACAGGAAGCACCAATACAGCCAGCTAAACAAAAGATTCTAATACTGTAGGCTCTAACTACTAATAGGCATGTGGTTAGCAAAGGAAAGATTTTGTTGCAGAGCAAACTATGTATTTAGCAAATTTGACCTTAATAATGTGACATCCAGTTCAAAAAAATATGTAATCATCCGTAACATCCAGTTCCAAAAATTTTGTAATCGTCAACAGTATTACACTTCCATGACGGACACAAGTCCAGATCGTCAGCTTGCGCTAACATTTCAGATCTCTAACCTCCATCACTGCTCACTATTAACTTCCAGCCTCCTTCACTGCTGGTTATTCACCTAGAACTGCGTGTCCGACCAGCCACAGAGTCTCTTACAGAGGGCGCACAGAGCTGTCAGAGTTATTAATGCAGTCTATCGCGGTGTTAAAATACAAACATATAAACAGACTACTTACAACGTCTAGCACAAAATCTTAGAAATAGTGATGGGCAAGACCTGGGACCCGTTGATCTCTTTGATTTCTTCTGAGAGAAAACATTTCATTTATAATCACATGTCTGGTGACATTTGATTTTGTTTTTAGTACCGCGAGAGCGCGTTCCAGCACGTTCCAGCTGAAGGCGGACATGTAGTCTCAGCTTTACGCATGCATCTGCGTGTCAGAGACGGAACAGTATTTGCAGAGGGTGCGGACTTCGATAGAGGACGCTCCTGTGACGGCCGCCAATGTACCGGGTAATCAAAAACTCAGTATAAATTTGAAAACTGAATAAATCGCGGAATAATGTAGACAGAGAGGTACAAATTGACACACATGCTTGGAATGACATGGGGTTTTCTTAGAACCGAAAAAATACAAAAGTTCAAAAAATGTCCGATAGATGGCGCTTCATCTGATCAGAATAGCAATAATTAGAATAACAAAGTAAGACAAAGCAAAGATGATGTTGCTTACAGGAAATGCTCAATATGTCCACCATCATTCATCAACAATAGCTGTAGTCGAGGAGTAATGTTGTGAACAGCACTGTAAAGCATGTCTGGAGTTATGGAGAGGCAATGGCGTCGGATGTTGTCTTTCAGCATCCCTAGAGATGTCGGTCGATCACGATACACTTGCGACTTCAGGTAACCCCAAAGCCAATAATCGCAAGGACTGAGGTCTGGGGACTTGGGAGGCTAAGCATGACGAAAGTGGCGGCTGAGCACACGATCATCACCAAACGACACGCGGAAGAGATCTTTCACGCATCTAGCAATATGGGGTGGAGCGCCATCTTGCATAAACATCGTACGTTCCAGCCAGGCTGGGGATGATGCGATTCTGTATCATATCGGTGTACTTCTCACCCATCACGGTAGCAGTTACAAAACCAGAATCATTTCCTCGAAGAAAAAAGGCCCAATAGCAGTAGATTTGGTAAATCCAACCCATACCGTGATTTTCTCGTCGTGCAATGGAGTTTTCACGACAGTTCTAGGATTTTCGGTAGCCCAAATTCTGCAGTTGTGGTCGTTGACAGATCCTCGGGGCGTGAAAGGAGCTTCGTCGGTCCACAACACTTTACTCAACCAATCGTCATCTTCCGCCATCTTTTGAAACGCCCACACCGCAAATGCCCTCCGCTTCACTAAATCGCCTGGTAAAAGTTCATGGTGCTGATGGATTTTGTACGGATAGCATCGGAGGGTACGCCTCAGTGCCAACTAAACGGTAGTGTATGGAATGCCGGTGCGACGTGCGACTGCACGAGCGCTCACTTCCCCGTGCATAGACGAACCCGCTACAGGCTCCATTTGTTCCTGAACTGTCTCAGCAGCATTACGCCTTGTGGTCGGTCGGCCACTACGGGGTCTATCGTCTAAACAACCCGTGGCTTCGAACTTCGAAATCATTCTCGACACAGCTGCATTTGTCAACGGACCTTTACCCGTTCGAATCCCCTTCCTATGGCGATAGGATCGTAACGCTGAACTAGCACATTCCCCATTTTGATAACACAGCTTCACTAAAAGCGCCTTTTCAGGTAACGTCAACATGCTGCGACTGCTGGCGCATCTGATTCTCTCTCTCATTACAGCTCCTTTTATACACGATTGTCATGCGCAGGCACTGACGTTTTGCTGTCCAGCGCCATCTGTCGGACATTTTGTGAACTTAGTTTTTTTTGGTTCTAATAAAACCCCATGTGATTCCAAGCATGTGTGTCAATTTTTACCTCTCTATCTACATTATTCCGTGGTTTATTAAGTTTTCAAATTTATATTGACTTTTTGATCACCCGGTACATTCGTCTCCGCGCCAGTTATTTTTATTATAAAGCCAATAACGAGAACTAGCAGTCTCATCCGATCCACCCTTTGGTATGCAAATAGTGCATGGATCTCCGCCCCACCAAAATTCTATAACCCCCTCCAGATCTTCGAAAGCCATGCATTCCGTCTCGCTTTCCGCATTCGCTTACCTTCCCCCCATCTGGATCCTCTACCATCAAATTTCCACCCTCCTCACTATATCGAACACCTTAGCATCTCCTATACTGCCCACAAACTTGGCACCAATAATTCCATTGCCTCCCCTTTGATCACCAACCCTGGTATGCTACCACGCCTTTACCAACACCTCCCTCCGTCCCTGCACCTCCACACACTTCATATTCTACGCTAACGCAACTTCAACCAACTCCCTCTCCCAGATGATCAGATCCCCCCTGATATTTATCCCTCCTACCAACTTTAACCCTCCTCCACCTATCCCACTCCACATCAGGGGTCCTCTCTCTTTTTCTCTCTACACTCACCTTACCCCTTTCTTCCTGTGCCACTACTCTTCCCACACACCATTACTCCTCCTAACTCTCTGTCCTTCCCGATGCCTGTATTCCCACTATCTGCTTTGCCTCCTACCTTTCATCTCCATTGTTTCCCTACGAAACACACCCCTACCTCCTTACACCCCTCCCCATCGCGGAACATCTATGGAACATATTCTTTCCAGCCAGAATATTTTTTCACCCTGTGCAGGTCCTTAAGATGTTCAATGAAAGTGCAGCGCTCCAGTGTTTTTTTACTGAAGAATTTCACCTTATCACAACTGTGTTTTTAAATCTTAAATATTCTTCGTCCTTTTAGCTAACTGTCATCCCCCCCGCCGCCCATAATGAGCGTGGGAGGATGAAATAACAATAAAGGGAAAAAAGGCTAGCACTCCTCAGCGACGGACACCTGAAGATGGCTGAGTGGTTGCCAGCCGAAATATTGTGGCAAGATATCAACAGGATTCGGCATCATTCCTGGAATGTCATAGAATAGACGAGGCAAACTTCAAGGATCAGCAATTTTTCTACATGGAAAGAATAGCACTCCCATCTCCTCTTGGAAACAAATTTTACGTGGCCCAATATAGTCGATAGCCGTCACAGTCACTTGCTGTTCAGATGACCAAGTACTTGCTGCTATTGGGTTAACGGCCATTATAGTTTCCTGACGATTTGGAAGAAGTTTAATGTCAGCTGCATCCTTTGAATTATCACGTCTTTGTTGTTATATATACACACACATCAAAAAAAAAGTTTTCCGTCACCTCGGTTCCGGAAACTGCACAGAAAATTGGAATAGACATGAACGTAAAAATCATTTCCGCCCTTTTTATTGGTCATGAAAAGCATACATTGTATGTTATACCACCATACAGCGAGACCTCCAGAAGTGGTGGTCCAGAGCCAGGAGAGCTTCAGTGAAGTTTGGAAGGTAGGAGACGAGGTACTGGCAGAAGTAAAGCTGTGAGGACGGGGCGTGAGTCGTACTTGGGTAGCTCATTTGGTACAGCACTTGACCGCGAAAGGCAAATGTCCCGAGTTCTAATCTCTGTCCGGCACACAGTTTTAATCTGCCAGGAAGTTTCATATCAGCGCACACTCCGCTGCAGAGTGAAAATCTCACGGCACGTGTTGTCTGTAGTTCAACCATACCTAGGCGGTGAACACCGCCGGTTCGCAGGAGGTTCTCAGGAGAGCTTCTGTAAAGTTTGGAAGGTAGGAGACGAGGTACTGGCAGAAGTAAAGCTGTGAGGACGAGGCGTGAGTCATGCTTCGGTAGCTCAGTTGGTAGATCACTTGCCCGCGAAAAGCAAACGTACCGAGTTCGAATCTCGGTCCGGCACATAGTTTTAATCTGCCAGGAAGTTTCAACACTTGCCGTGTACTCCTTCCTGGTGGAATGACTGGCACTGATCGGCTGTCGGACCTCCTCCGTCTAATTGGTACTGCTCATGCATTGTTGTTTACATCTTTGGGTGGGTTTAGTGACATCTCTGAAGAATCAAAGGGACTGTGTCTGTGATACAATATCCACAGTCAACGTCTGTCTTCAGGAGTTCTGGGAACTGGGGTGAAGCAAAACTTTTTTGATGTGTTTATTAGGGGAGAGTGTTGTACCTTGGAACAAATTTTAGACTTCCGCTCTGTAATAAAAATTTAATAACTTTCCTTATTTCATTTTGAATTTATAGCATTCGCTTACACCCTCCATGAACTACGGACCTTGCCATCGGTGAGGTGCCTCTGCGGTACAGATAGCCGCACCGTAAGTGCAACCAGAATGAAGGGTATTTGTTAAGATGTCGGTCACACTTGTTCCTGAAGAGAGACAGCAGCTTTTTTAGTAGTTGGAGTGGGAATAGTCTGAATGATTGACTCATCTGGCCTTGTAACATCAACCAAAGGGGCTTTGATGTGCTGGTACTGCGAACATCTGAAAGGAAGGGGAAACTACCGTAATAATTTTTTTCGAGGGCATGTAGCTTTGTTCTATGCCTAAATGATGAAGATATCCTCTTGAGTAAAATATTCCGGAGGTAAAACAGTCTCCTTTCAGGTCTCCGGGCGAAGCCTACTCAGGAGAATGTCCTCATCAGAAGAAACAAAACTGGTGTCCAACGCTTCGGAGCGTGCAATGTTAGGTGCCTTAGTCAGACAGGCAAATTAGAAAAATGAAAAACGATAATGGATCGGCTGAGTTAGATATAGTGGGAATTAGTGAAGTTCGGTGGCAGGAGGAACAGAACTTTGAAACTTCTTTCTTTAAATGTGTGTGTCTGCACTTAAATTGCTGAATGACTGAGAGGATGAAGCTTCTACATTGTTTGATTGCGAAACAGCTGGGTAAAATTGAATGTGCTGAGCCTACTTTCTCTTTACTTTTTCTTATCATGTCAACACTGACCCACAGTATTCTAGCGCAACGCAATCTGACTGGTCAAAGAAATTACAGCCTGACTTCCAATAATTAATTAAAAAGAATGTCCCTGACTAAAAAGAAATCTTAACAATAACCTATACATTTCATTAAGCACTTATCTCACAAAATCTTCATTACGCGAACTACTGCAATATAGCGAGCGTCAATACTGCCAGCTAAATAAAAGATTCTAACTACTAAAGCCACTAACTACTAATAGGCATGTGGTCAGCAAAGGAAAGATTTTTTTACAAACTAAATAATGTATTTTTTACCTTAATAATGTGACATCCAGTTGAAACATGAATATAAATGTCATTTACATCCAGTACAAAGATATATAATCATTAATAATTTTCAATCTCCAAGTCGGATACTTCCAGATCGTTAGCCTTCGCTAACACTTCAGACATCTACCCTCCATCAATGCTAACTTCCCACATCTAACATCCATCACTGCTGGCTGTTCACCTCCAACTGCCCATCACTGCTGGCGACTAACATCCAACTATCGAACACTACTGGCGATTAACTTCCAACGACGAGTCCAACCAGCCACAGAGTCTCTTACAAAGAAAGCGCAGTCAGACATCCAATGCAAAGCGCTACACAGCGTTGCCAACACAGAAGCAGCCCACTTACAACGTCTGGGCAGGTGAATACAGGGTTATAAATACAAAATTAAATACGGGTAATTCTGGAGCAGGTTAAATAATGAATAGGAAAATTGAATGTGGTAAGCTACTACGAACAGGAGAGTGAAAACATTATTGCAGCCAAGACAAACACAAAGCCAACATCAACCATATTAGTACATGTTTATACGCCAACTAGCTCCATAGATGATGAAGATATTGAAGAAATGTATGATGACATAAAAGAAACTATTCTTGTAGTTAAGGGATCGAAAATTTAATTGTGAATGAGGACTAGAATTCAACAGTGGGAAGACGAACAGTAGGAAAAATAGTAGGTGAATATGGTCTGGGGGAAAGGAATAAGAGAGGGAGCCAACTGGTACAATTTTGCGCAGGACATAATTTAATCATAGCTATCACTTGCTTTAAGAAACGTTGTGTACGTGGAAGAGACCTGGAGACACTGTAAGATTTCACATAGATTATAACATGGTAAAACAGAGATATCGGAACCAGATTTTAAGTTTCTGAGAGATTTCTGGAGAAGACCCGGTGCAGCACCCCCAAGTCGCTCTCCCGAACCGTCCGCTGCCAGCCGCTTCAACGGACGCAGGAAGGTGCGCCGATCTCCCGTCTCACGACGTCGCAGCTCGCGCCGGCCAGACCGATGTCATGGGTTGACACCTGCTGCCCTCGTGTCGGCCGCGAAGCCACTACCCCTCGCTTATCCGGCGCGGCCCACTGGACTCACGCGGTGACCTCACATGCGCCGATGGTCAAGGCGGACAAGTCATCTTGTGTCTCAGTACGCGACCGACCAGCCAATCGATCCAACCGCCAATGACCATTGCCTGAGCAACTCGAGCAGACTGGCGGCCTAATGCGCAGACTCAGATGCAGGAAGTAAGCCCCGACCGGGCGACCACTCGCTGAGTTCTCTTACTGGCGGAGTGGAAAGACTCTCATTCATCCGGCCTTAAAGATTGATCCGAACGAAAGACATACTAACACTCCGGACGACAAAGGGACACTAACTGCCCCACAAATTCGGACGAGAGACAGACTAGCAAGCTGGGAACGAGAGACTGGCCCCAGACTGACCCCAGACTCACCCAGACTGACCAACTGGCGAGCTCATAGCGCCCCTTAAATGCACGTGGACAGGCAACCTTCCCCCTTTCCCACCAGAGGGAGACACCAAAGCTGCGATTGCCACAGCGGCGCCACCGCCAGAAACGGAGGGCGACTGCTTCACACAACGCGCTGTGGCGCGTTCTTCTAAACAGCAATTTTACCATGCTCATATATATAACTGTACGTAACTTCTTTCCAGACAGTGAAACTTGGATCGATATCGGCCAAGTTTCATTGTCTGGAAAGAAGTTACGTACAATTATATATATGAGCCGTGGTAAAATTGCTGTGTGTGTGTGTGTGTGTGTGTGTGTGTGTTCCCATGCCTCCTCACACACCACTGGCTCGATATCGGCCAAGTTTCATCGTGTGGAAAGATCTACTGTGGGACCACCACCCACCTCCGTTGGGACGGGTTGTGGTTGAAAACGAGGTGACACAGGAAATTGATTGTGACGAGAAGGAGGACAAGATGGGCTGAGAGAGGGGAAATTAGGAGGTGGACAGAGGTGGGAGGAGGATACGAACAAAGAGATGGAGAAGAGCATGGCAGGAGGATATGAACAGAGAAAGAGACAGAGAGAGAGATGGAAGAGGTAGGGAGAGGGTGAGGAGAAGACCGACAGAGAGAGGGGTATGAGGAGATGCAGAGAAGTGGGAAGAGAAGATGGTCAGATATGGGAGGACGAGGAGATGGACAGAGAGAGGGTGGGGGTGCAGGAGGAAATGGAGGCTTAGAAGGGGCAGAGAGGTAGTATTAAGATGGAGAGCGGTAATGGGCAGGTGGCAAATGAAGAAGGTGTGGGGAAGCAGCAAGAAGTAACATAGATATAAGCTGTCAGCTAACCTTAGGGATGGGGAATTTGGGTGAGAATGAGGAGGGGTGTACAAATGTTCGAATATGACTCTTTGGTCTTTAATTCCTGTGTTCGGCTATTAGTTGTGCTGCTCAGTGTGTTAACCAGATCGCGAGAAAGAGCTAGTTCATTTGTCGGTGTATTTAGGGACCGAAGATATGCCACCGGGCTAACTTCAACAGAGGGAGTTAACATCCCCACTGGGGTCGCATGGTATAAAACAGCAGAGAATCAGGTAAATATCTATGTGAAATGCATGTCAAGTACGCGTAGCCTGGCGAAGTCACTGCTGAAACACCAGTCGCTTATGAAATACATTCTGAGGAATTAAACTTTGGCTTCTCAGAAAAACAAATATTACCTTTAAATATATTTCGGTCTCTTTCCGAAGCTGCACTGCATCAGAAAGCTTGCTCAAAAACTTAGGGTACCTTAAACCTGACAGTAAGTTCAATTCCAAAACCGTCGTACGGAACGCGGTTAGTTTAGATCTTATAATTATTCATTTGCTTAGAACTAGACAAGGAAAGAGGTTGGTAAGACTACAATTGTACCACCACATCTCTTCCCAGTTACGCCAATGCAACTTGAGAGAATTTTTTGCATGCTAGGACTCGCTTAAGATGAGCTGCCATGGATATCAAGTGAAGAATGAATTCCTCCAGCTGCTGCACATAGTACGGGAATTTCTCGATCACCAGTATTTTAGCAACCCAGAACAGGAAACTTCTTTGAAAAATACAATTATATTACGCATGATATGCTTCAGTTACTGTACTCAGTTCACATAGATTTGAATCCTCGGATCACTTTTTAAAATTAATGCGAACATTTTTAAGCGACCACTTTCTAAATTTAATGTGAAGATATGTAACTTGGTAAATGTGGCTGAAATTTGGTAAGAATACTATACTGTGCACATGATACGTAGTTTTTGCTATCGCATTTGCTTTCTATAATAAACAGAAACCGTATACATTTTAACCATCAAAAAACTAGTGGTGGAAACCAATATTGTTCTACACACTATTCGATACATCCAGTGCTGTGATGTTTCTTATGACGCTATGAAATTGTCAAGCGCGTCATAACGCTACTAATAACATAAGATATCATAGTGAATGAAGTACCATCATGTGTCACCGCAATATAAGTGCTGTAACGGCTACAAGACTGTGTACATTTTGGTAGAAAAAGGAGGGAAAGTTGAGAAAAAATTCTGAACTTCTGACGTAGTCTCTTTCCTATAATTTTAAGTCTAAGTCAAATCCGGTCTTTTAACATGTGAGAAGATAGATGAAATTGGTATGTTGGGGTTTATGCCTCAATCATCAGGCTCAATCCTTCTGCCTGTCTATACTCATGTCGTACCATGATGAAGTGATGGTGACATGAAACAAACATCAAATTGATATGAAGTGTACTAGACGCTTGGATATGCAAACGACTGGCATTTCATCTGAACCACACAGGGCAGTCCGGAGCAACTTCATCGCCATTCTGTACGAAATACAAGATTATTCAGTTCCTTTCTCTATCAGAAATCGTATTTGAATACTGTTTGCCTGTAGAAATGGTTTTCGCGATGTTCTCTTTCAACAAGATAACGCAAGAACATTTACTACCAGTGACGAGCAGACCTGTATTAGTACAGAGTGTGTTTCACCGCACTCCAAATCTCCCACACAATTAAAACATCTGGTAACGGGTTGCCGAGAGGGTAGTACGCCGCTATTCGCCGACTAGTATGATCGAAGAATTCTGACTTGGAATTAAAGTAGCTTGGCACGACGTACTTATATCTGTCACGTTATCCAAGTTCAATTCGACTCCATGTCCAACACGGTTACGGCAGTTGTTCCAGAGATGACACGTCTGTGCTCTAAATTCCACATTCTGTACACCCGCAAGTCACCTACAAAGTTAAACACGCTTTCTGCCTACAGTACTGTGCACACAGAATAAAGTAAAATTTTGCAATTTTCTCTCCTTCCCCGTGTTGCAATTCTAATGGTCAACAGTCTCTCTCTCTCTCTATCTCTCTCTTCATCATACACTCACACACACGCTTAACGCCAACAATATGTAACAGCAAGCCACAGAGGAAGAGAGCAGGCGGCTTCATCGAAATAACGTATCTTGCGCCTCTTCTATGCTCGTGTGTGCGTGCGTGTGTGTGTGCGTGTGTTGAGAGAGATTGAGAGAGAGAGAGAGCGCGAGAGAGAGAGAGAGAGGGGGGTGGGATGGAATGAGAGTGCATGCAGGTGCATTTTCGTAAAGGCGCGCTCTCATGTTGACAGCACTCCCGCACCGCATTAATAATTACCTCCGAGTGCAAGCTGCTGCATTTTCTGGCTTTTGTTTCGCTGTGATCTTTTTGCCTTATTCACTAGCTGTACCATTAGAGTTGTTTACAAACTGCTGGGCTCTAAATAGCGTCTAGGTTGAGGAGCTCACAAGTCAAAAACACAGCACGCCTGTAATGGTCACATTCAAAGTTAGCATTCATCCCACTTAACAGACACTTGCTGCTTCACTGTGACTCTGTATAGTTGTACGCTACTAACGTAAAACGATTAAATATTTCTCATACCAGTGCGACTGTATCGCGCGTGAACCGAAAGTGAAAGTGGATACTAGAGAGATTTGCACTGAATTCATGTGATACACCTCACTCAGTTGACACGCGTTCTTTGCAGAGAACAAAGAGTAGTCCAGAGAAGAAGAGGCACTTCTCTTTCTCACTCCTGTATTTTCTAAATAGCCCTTGACAGCGGAACACTCAAAGTCCTTTTCGTAGCAGGTTTTAACATACAAGCTTATTTAAGACCTGACTGCAGATGTGATTTAAATTTCTTTTTTAGGCAAAGCTACAGTGTCGGTACCCATCTACATTGATCTCCTTAGTATATTCAGCATATCTGCCTCTCTAATGCAGCTCTTGTCAGCGTTTTGGTTAAAACGGTTGAGTTTCGTAAATAGCATACATGTGAAGGTAATACATGTATTCATTGCGGTTTTGAATTTACGAGTATAACAGAGATTTTAAAAAACTCCCCTGTCGCCTGTAACTGTTAATTTTATTTTACTTAAAAACGACACGATTTAATTCTCAGCCTTTCAGCCACATTCCAGTAGAACTCTGACCGTACTTTTATGTCAAAAAGTATTAGACAGTGAACTGCATGTCATCGTTACGATGTGTGACACATTTCAATTTTGAGAAGATTAAAACTTGAAATTTCTCCTCATAAAACGGCTGACAGGCTGAAATTGCAATCGTGGAGGTAGTAAATGAAGTCATTATAACGATCTAAAGTGACGGTGATATTATTTTAAATTCTTTACCTGGACCTAAAGCCTTATACACAATATTTACCAGCTAGTTAGGTTGGGGAGTGGAAGACTGCGTTCGGTTGTGATGAAGTGCATTTGGGTCAATCATTAAAAATCTTTAGTTGGCCTACAAGACAAAACTTGCACATAAAACTTTAACGATTTAGGAACACAATGAATTTAAAACTGACTTCATAAAACCGATAAATTAATCTGTGATCATCTAAGAACTAGTGGGCTTAAATAACGTCTGCCAGATTTTAAATTAGTAACACTTTGGAGGCGATAAAATAGGCAGAGAAAATCATTAAACAGCAACACAAACCATTACAATAAACGAAAAGCTCAATCCAATTACAGCGGTACTGTTCGAATATCAGTATTTGTCACCCTACGCAACCACCGTAGCAATTAATAAACGACGCTCTGAATACACCGCCCAGGTGAGCAGATCTCCGCGGGCCCTCAACACATGCTTCCAAATGCTTAACCCCCCCCCCCCCCCCGAACACCGCGGTCGCTCGCTGCTGCCTGCTCACAATTGGAGGATGCAACATGAGGGTCACCGAGTTTGATCAGATTTTGCGAGGACAACTATGAAACGTCCCCTTAGAAAAAATTATAAATAACTGTGCTGGTAAACTTTTACGTTTTTTGATACAAAGACAACTGAGTAAAACTGAACGTGCTCAGACATTTCTCTCTTTACTTATTCTGATCATCAATAAACTGGCATACAATATTTTTAGCGCAACGCAATCTGACTTTCAATAATCCCTACAAAAGAATGGCCCTGACTAACAATAACCTATACCCTTCATGAAACACTTAGCTCTAAAAAATCTTCGTTACTCGAACTACTGCAATACAGGGAGCGCCAATACTGCCAGCTGAATAAAAGATTCTAACCACGGAAGACACTTAACTACTGATAGGCATAGTCAGCAAATGAAAGATTTTGATAGAGAACAAACAATGTATTTACCTTAATAGTGTCATAATATATATATGTTCATGAAATCCAGTCTTACAAATTTCCTTTTTTTGACGAACACACGTCCAGATCGTCCGCTCTCAAAATTCTGCCATCTCCCTCCCCACATCCACCACTGCTGGCGGCTCACCTCCAACTGCACAACGCTACGCGCTGTTCACGTCCAACTGCCCAACTCTACAATAGCAAATATTCGAACAATGACAACTAGCCACAGACTGCATACAGCACAGTCAGTAATTTTCATACAGAGCGCTACATGGCGTTACCAACATAAAAACCTAAACAGCCTACTTACACAACCTATATTGAAAATAAAAAAAACACGTGTTTCGGCTTTTCGCTAGGCAATCTCTAGTTATTGAATAACTTGAGGTCAATGTTGAATGGAAAATTGTAATTTCAGTTCTCTACAGTTGGCTACCAAACTACTGGTCCGTCTTCGGTTCTCTGTTGTGTCATTTTTTTTCATACGACGTTTCTTCCCGTTTTCCTGATAATATTCTGATAATCGGAATACTTTTCTTTGCCTTTTTTTTAGGTAAGACATCGTGAGATGTGATTAATAATCAAATAAACATATATTAAATTGTGTTGACAGCTATTTTATTGCTATACATAGTACAAAAATTCGCCTAAAGTGTGTTATTGCGAAATCCTAAATGATCGTTTACGTGAGCGTTCTCGCAATCAGTGTGGTGACATTTATCACAGAAACAGACAAAACGTAAATATTTCTCACACTATGGGAACAAAAGAAATCTTGCTGCATTCACATGTTTTCCGTTACATTGTTCAAACGAAACATGTCTAATTCAAGTTTACCGAGCGAGGTGGCGCAGTAGTTAGCACACTGGACTCGCATTCGGCAGGACGACGGTTCAATCCCACGTCCGGCCATCCTGATTTAGGTTTTCCGTGATTTCCCTACATCACTTCAGGCAAATGCCGGGATGGTTCCTTTGAAAGGGCACGGCCGATTTCCTTCCCCATCCTTCCCTAATCCGAGCTTGTGCTCCGTCTCTAATGACCTCGTTGTCGACGGGACGTTAAACACTAATTTCCTCCTCCTCCTCTAATTCAAGTTGTTAAAAACAGATCTATCAGAAGTCAGTTTGGATGTACCATGCGTATAAAAGCTTAACTTGAAAGACAGGCATGGACAACTAGTTAAGGACTAGCCCATGAATTTTGATAGATCCACCCTATCTTGTCATTTTCTGCTCTGCTGTGATGTCGCTTGGTTTTGAAGTTGTAAAATGAAATTCTTTACCTGTCGCAAATGGAAGGGTGACGCTGTTGACAAAGAGAGGTACATTTCGGAGTTGACTTTCTCGGTGCAGGTCGGTTGAACGTCATCTTATACGTAAGTCCTGCGTATGTAGCGATTCACGTATCAAGCTGAAAATAACTCTCAGTACATTATATATATATATACCTCCCCCCATTTCGGTAACCACCACATTTGTTTACTTTTCAATACACGAAAGAACGGACACAGTGAGCTAAAGGTTGGGTGCAGACAAGGTGGGCAGGAATCAAATGCCGAGCCCTGGTTACAATGCCTCCGTTTCTGTGCTGGTCCTCCATATACCCCATATAGTACCAGACTGTTTTCCCTTTTTTTCTTTTCTTTTCTTTTTTTTGAGAATGTAACTTGATGGACACAAATTCCATAATCCCGGGACCTGAAAGAAAACAATTTTTTGTCTAGGGAGAAGGCATTGAGAGAAGGCTCCAGAACAAACGGAAAGAACACAAAAGCCCTCCAATAGCTTGACAATTAAACATAAGGTGCTACATATTTGCAAATAAAGCACGATAACGTGGAAGCCTCTGCCATTTCCAATGCGCGTTCACCATAAACATGGAGACAGGATCGTTCTCACACCCGGCTACATCGTGGGCGTAGTGTCTGAGGAGCCATACAGTCCTATTAGTTTACGTCAGAGGTAAAATGGAAAAGTCAGGATAGAGAACGATTTTGACCGAGAAGGCAGCATCAGCTGCTCCGGTAAGGAAAAGAAACTGTCGCGAATCTTCTCGACCACAAGGGACAAGCCTTTGTGGTAATGTATCAGGTGGATGACATGTATCGAAAAGGCCCGACGGACGTAGATCTACACGATCGAGGCGTTTGTTGGTCCGTATCAGATTGTGAATGATCCTAGATGAGGCGACTCCCTTCTGGAGGAGAGGAAGACCAACGTGAAACCACCTTGTTTTCCAATATACAATGGCGCGGTCATTTCAACAGGGGAGAGGGATGATTGTACTCCCCAACGGAAAAGCAAATGTCTGTTGATAAAATGTCGGCTCCGATAAAACTTATAATATAAAATTCACGTAACCAGGTGCCAGTATTCCTCGCCGACATCACAGGCTGGAATGTAGGCCTGTGAGTGAGCGGGAATTGGGCAGAATGACTGGTCTCCGGGAGGCGGACATGTCTACGTCTACATCTGTCTACATTCATATTCCGCAAGCCCCCTGACGGTGTGTGGCGGAGGGTGCCTTGAGTACCACTATCGGTTCTCCCTTCTATTCTAGTCTCGTATTGTTCGTGGAAAGAAAGATTGTCGGTATGGCTCTGTGTGGGCTCTAATCTCTCTGATTTTATCCTCATGGTCTCTTCACGAGGTATACGTAGGAGGGAGCAATATACTGCTTGACTCTTCGGTGAAGGTATGTTCTCGAAACTTTAACAAAAGCACGTACCGAGTTACTGAGCGTCTCTCTTGCAGAGTCTTCCACTGGAGTCTATCTATCATCTCCGTAACGCTTTCGCGATTACTAAATGATCCTGTAACGAAGCGTGCTGCTCTCCGTTGGATCTTCTCTATCTTCTCTATCTGGTACGGATCCCACACCAGTGAGCAGTATTCAAGCAGTGGGCGAACAAGTGTACTGTAACCTGCTTCCTTTGTTTTCGGACTGCATTTCCTTATGACTCTTCAAATGAATCTCAGTCTGGCATCTCAGTCTGGCATCTTCCCGCATCTCGTGGTCGTGCGGTAGCGTTCTCGCTTCCTACGCCCGGGTTCCCGGGTTCGATTCCCGGCGGGGTCAGGGATTTTCTCTGCCTCGTGATGGCTGGGTGTTGTGTGCTGTCCTTAGGTTAGTTAGGTTTAAGTAGTTCTAATTTCTAGGGGACTGATGACCATAGATGTTAAGTACCATAGTGCTCAGAGCCATTTGAACCTCAGTCTGGCATCTGCTTTACCAACGATTAATTTTATATGGTCATTCCATTTTAAATCACTCCTAATGCCTACTCCCAGATAATTTATGGAATCAACTGCTTCCAGTTGCTGGCCTGCTATATTGTAGTTAAATGATAAAGGTTCTTTGTTTCTATATATTCGCAGCACATTACACTTGTCTACATTGAGATTCAATTGCTATTCCCTGCACCATGCATCAATTCGCTGCAGATCCTTCTGCATTTCAGTACAATTTTCCATTATTACAACCTCTCGACATACTACAGCATTATCCGCAAAAAGCCTCAGTGAACTTCCGATGTTATCCACAAGGTAATTTATATATATTGTGAATAGCAACGGTCCTACGACACTCCCTTGCAGTACACCTGAAATCACTCTTACTTCGGAAGAGTTCTCTCCATTGAGAATGACATGCTGCGTCCTGTTATCTAGGAACTCTTCAATCCAATCACACAATTGGTCTGATAGTCCATATGCTCTTACTTTGTTCATTACACGACTGTCGGAAACTGTTTCAAACGCCTTGCGGTAGTCAAGAAACACAGCATCTACCTGGGAACCCATGTCTATGGCCCTCTGAGTCTCGTGGAGGAGTAGCGCGAGCTGGGTTTCACATGATCGTCTTTTCCGAAACCCATGCTGATTCTTACAGAGTAGAAATCTAGTCTCCGGAAAAGTCATTATGCAGGAACATAATATGTGTTTCAAAATTCTTCGACTGATCGACGTTAGAGATATAGGTCTATAGTTCTGCACATCTGTTTGACGTCTCTTCTTGGAAGCGGGGATGACCTGTGCCCTTTTCCAATGTTTTGGAACGCTACGCTCTTCTAGAGACCTACGCTACAGCTCTGCAAGAAGGGGGGCAAGTTCCTTCGCGTAATCTATGTAAAATCGAACTGATATCCCGTCAGGTCCAGTGGCCTTTCCTCTTTTGAGCAATTTTAATTGTTTTTCTATCCCTCTGTCATCTATATCGATATCTACCATTTTGTCGTCTGTGCGACAATTTAGAGAAGAAACTCCAGCGCAGTCTTCCTCTGTGAAACAGCTTTGGAAAAAGACACAGCGGCTCGTAGAGGGTACGCAGCTTTAATAGTGAGACGTATTGAGAAACAGTGGAGAGAATAGGGCCGTACACAGCGCTGACAGGGCACTGGACCTCACAAACTAACACAGAGCGCAGAGCGATGACTTCCTTCTTGTCCGCTTGGCTGTAACGGTCTGAACTGCTTCGTACACAGGATTGGCGAGACGTTGGAGCACTGCAAAGGGTTGGACATGGCTACGTCAACGGTTCGACTACATCCTGTGTGGGCTGGACTACTGGCACGAATGCCATTGCGTCGGCTTTCATTGATCAGAACGCAACAACACTGCAGACTGCAACGGGCACGTGAACGCCGACACTGGCATACTGAGTGGCAAAATACAGTGTTTTCGGATGTCTCCCGCTTCAACATATCCTACAGTGATGACTGCACACGTATTCGATGCCGCCATGGTAAAACAATCGGGCAGACTTCGTTGTTGACTGGCATAGCTGACAAATGCCGAGAGTGATGGGTCGGGGCACAATTGCCTATAACGATCAACCTCACCTCCTACGTCTTGAGGGAAATCTGAACAGTTACCGCTACATTATGGGGGTTTTACAGCCCGAGATACTGTCCCTCCTGCAGGCCGTTCCACATGTCGTATTTCAGCAGGACATCGCCCAGCCGCATGTCGCGAGGAATGTGCAAACTTTCTTCGAAGAACGATGGATGCCACTGCTTCTCTGGCTTGTCCGTTCGTCTGACATGCAACCCATCACCCATGCCTGGGATATGGTCGATCGACAACTCGTTCATTCAAGCCTTCCTGTAGCCAAAGTTGATGCTTTGTGGCCTATCCTATGAGCCGCGTGGCAGAGTATTCTCCAGCAGTATATTTAGGTGCTCTTTGATTCCATGACATAATATGTAGCGACTGTTATAGCAGTACTAGTAGATAGTCCAGGAGCCACATTACAGAATGTAAAAAATCCGGGAATAAAAAAAAATGATGAAATAACACTTCCTGCAAAAATATCACATCGGCACTTGAACCGTAAATAAATTTTCGCCTCGCCGCTAGTATAAGATAGAAACTAATTCGGTTCACATTCACAGTAAGAAAGATATAGGCCTGCATCCAGTTATTACCAAAACAATTCAGATTATAACCTGCAAGTGACATTTACCGTCATGTATCACAGTCCATGGAAAGTCAACGGATGAATCTGAATGTAAAGTGCTGGAATCTTCGTTCCCAACCTCCTTACTTTTCATTTATTTAGGTATTTGTTTTTGCAACGCCACACGCTGAGGTTAGAAACGCTGTTTACTGTTTATTGCGGCTTTACGGAAAGCAGCTGCTGCACGAGGCAAAGTGTAGAGATCATGCGGAAATTCAGTATCAGGCGCAGAGTATACCCTCCACTCCTCCACAGGTGGGCGGTAGTGCGGGTAGTGAGAATCAGAGGAAACGAAAACTGACGGTATGTCTTTTACCACCACCACGCGTTCCGTTGGCAGACTTGCGTCGGTATGGGTCTCATCGGCAGCCACTTAGGGGTGCAGAAGAATAGGCTGCAGACTCAGGGATGCCCGGGAGGTCCGTCGATGTAGTACAGAGCTCCGGAATAGGTCCTTCCTCATGTGAGCCCGAAGAGGCGGTCTCGGTCTCTGGAGATATTTGAATGGGGTGGTGAACGCTTTCGAATATTGAACAGCAATTGACGTGTTATCATCCGGTCTGACTTGGTAAGGAAACAGGCATCCTCCAACAGAATCTTTTCGGTAGAATGGAGGACGGCAACACCCTTTTGAGCACTTGACAATCGTCATTCAGCGCTTCCTGCTCCATGCACTGCAATTATCCATAATTGTGGTTGTAAATCTGAAGGAGATCGTTTCTGGAAACCCAGAATCTACTCTGTAGGAATCAACATGGATTCCGGAAACAGCGATCGTGTGAGACACAATTCGCTTTATTTGTTCATGAGACCCAGAAAATATTAGATACAGGCTCCCAAGTGGATGCTATTTTCCTTGACTTCCGGAAGGCGTTCGATACAGATCCGCACTGTCGCCTGATAAACAAAGTAAGAGCCTACGGAATATCAGACCAGCTGTGTGGCTGGATTGAAGAGTTTTTAGCAAACAGAACACGGCATGTTGTTGTCAATGGAGAGACGTCTACAAACGTTAAAGTAATCTCTGGCGTGTCGCAGGGGAGTGTTATGGGACCATTGATTTTCACAATATATATAAATGACCTATTACATAGTGTCGGAAGTTCCATGCGGCTTTTCGCGGATGATGCTGTAGTATACAGAGAAGTTGCAGCATTAGAAAATTGTAGCGAAATGCAGGAAGATCTGCAGCGGATAGGTACTTGGTGCAGGGAGTGGCGACTGACGCTTAACAGAGACAAATGTAATGTATTGCGAATACATAGAAAGAAAGATCCTTTATTGTATGATTATATGATAGCGGAATGGGCACTGTTAGCTGTTACTTCTGTAAAATATCTGGGAGTATGCGCGCGGAACAATTTGAAGTGGAATGATCATATAAAATTAATTGTTGGTAAGGCGGGTGTCAGGTTGAGATTCATTGGGAGAGTCCTTAGAGAATGTAGTCCATCAACAAAGGAGGTGGCTTACAAAACACTCGTTCGACCTATACTTGAGTATTGCTCATCAGTGTGGGATCCGTACCAGGTCGGGTTGACGGAGGGGATAGAGAGGATCCAGAGAAGAGCGGCGCGATTCGCACAGGGTTATTTGGTAACCGTGATAGCGTTACGAAGATGTTTGCAAACTCAAGTGGCAGACTCTGCAAGAGAGGCGCCCTACATCGCGGAGTAGCTTGCTGTCCAGGTTTCGAGAGGGTGCGTTTCTGGATGAGGTATCGAGTATATTGCTTCCCCCTACTTATACCTCCTGAGGAGATCACGAATGTAAAATTAGAGAGATTCGAGCGCGCACGGAGGCTTTCCGGCAGTCGTTCTTGCCGCGAACCATACGCGGCTGGAACAGAAAAGGGAGGTAATGACATTGGCACGTAAAGTGCCCTCCGCCACACAGCGTTGGGTGGCTTGCGGAGTATAAATGTAGATGTAGATGATCAAAACGGGTCGTTTTTTCATAAGGGTGTCTTCCGCTCTCGACTGTTACAATTAAAATCAACTACTATACTGTGATGAATGATGTCTCCAATAATGTTTTCAAAAATAAATACTCCTGGAATTTTCTGTCAGACCCGCTATTGTCGAAGCAGGTAGGAAGAGGTATTCGCAGGTGCGATGGATGGAGGAGGCTGAGCAGAGGGAAAGAGGAAGATGGATGTGGGATGGGAGTGGCGTAGCGAGACAGGCTGGCAAACGGCTGTCTCTCACGCGAGGCGGTGTTCATTCCCCGCCGGCGCCGCCCTGGAGTGGACTTGCACAGCGCGGTCTGGAGTGTTGGCCATCCCGTATCTCAGTTGTCGGCGGTGGAGCGCTGCAAAGCCCGCGTGTTATGGCACGCTGCGTCGATACCGGTACAGGTGGAGCTGCAAACAACGGAAAGTCCGGTCGGTTGTGCGTTCGTTTTGGACCGTGTCGGCGCTCCGCAAACTGTTCGCAATAGGTCGGCCCGCGGGAACTGCTCTGCCTGAGCTACCGCCCGCCGGCACAGTCGTATTACTTTGTAGCCAGTCCGGAAGTCACTGTTTACGTTTTGTTCAGCGACTACCCGACAAGCAACGTGGACGGTGGAACTGCAAACTTTACCCTTATGATAATTTGTGTGCGTGTGTTTTACCTGCCTGTAGACTTTGTGAAATGCATCTACATCCATATTCTGCAAACGACTGTGAAGTGCTTGGCAGAGAGTACTTCCAGCTGTACCAGTTATTCGGTCTCCCTCCCGATCAACTCACTAATGAAGTGCCCACTGTGGGGGTCGTAATTAGTCTAATATTGTCCTTGCGAGCCCTGTGTTAGTCGTACGTTGGGCGTTGCAGTAGGGTCATCATTTAAAGCTTGTTCTTTGAAATTTTTAAGTAGGCTTTTCCGGTACAATTAGAATTTATCTTCAAGCGTAAGGTAGTTCAGTTTCTTCAGCATCTCCGTGACCGTGTGTGCTCCCCTTCGTGTGCTCCCATGTTTTTTCCATCCTTTAGGGGTTTCACATGCTGGAACAGTATTCTAGAATGGGCCACTTCTGTTTTGTAAGCTTTACCTGCTACTGGGCCTATGTGATCGTTCTATTTCATATCGCTAAGAACTGTTACAACCAGTTATTTTTGAGTCGAATCATTCCAATTGTGCCTCGTTAACTTTTTAGTTATTGATACTACATTTTTTCGTTCAGTGACTGATACGGTACTCCTTTTGATTTATCGTGGCTTTTCCTGTCTGGTTTGATAATATCAGAGAGCAGCCAAATAATAACAGGTAATGATAATAGTATATGACCAGTTTTTACGAACTTTGGGCGCCTGACAATGGCTTTTTGCGTAAGGTCCGTTCATTATAATTTGACCGCAAGTGATTTTTCTGAAATATTTCTTTATCAGACTTCGTAGACCGAATAATTCCAATATTTGGGTTAGTGCTGAACCTTTGTAAAGTTTGTAACATTGAACATTTAGCCATGCCAGGACGCAGTTTAATTGGAACAATAGCTTGCAACATAAATGAAACACAAAATTAAATAATATCACTCTATTCACAAAAAAATTATACAAATTAAATTACATTGACACTTACAGAAATTCTGTTTCTGTGTGCAACTGTCAGTACGCCTAGTGAGATTTAGTCTCAATAAAATAGAATAATGACGGTGTGCTGAATAATTATCTGCAGCGATGGCAGATATGCGTCCGATCAGGAAGGCTTCAAGAACAAAAAAGGTGGCGTCCTCTCGGCAAGACAACTGAACTGCGTAATTATTCTAATGTTTCAGCGGTTGCAATCCACAATCGATACAACCGCTTATACTAATTAATGTCTGAAGTAATTCTTTATTTAAAATTCTGTCCTTATATCTACGTTTTTGCAATACACCCACGCCCAACATGCAAGTGTGCTTTTAAATTCTTCTCTTGTATGTTGTTCCTACATTTCTTCTTCCAGTGCAGTCATAATTGAGAGCTCTAACTCGAAATCTTTTACCACCCATACGGTGTACATATTCCTTCCATATTCTTCTATTTTCATTTATTTATTCCTTAAGGTTATATATTCCTAAATCAGTCCTTATATCTTTATTTCTTTTTCGGCGTTCCCGTGAACATCCATCTACTCTTCTTAGAAATCTCATTTCCTGAGCCTGTATTCTACATTTTTTATGTCTTGTTGTGGCCCATGCCTCACTTCCATAAGTAAGGGGTTGTACTCATGTTGTTTTATAAAACTTCAGCTGGATTTCTTTCCTGGCTTTATTCAGCAAACTTTTTACGAAATAAATTTATTTAAATTTTGATTCACGTCATGATTAAATTCGTAAGTGATGTCGCATATTAAATATTTAAAATGTTTTACTTGCTCCAAGATTTTATGGTTCAAGACTGTTTTAGATCTTACTGGTAGTATGACCTAAAATGTCATCACTTTCTTTGTGTCTACCGACAATGGTAGGTTGTCATCTAAAGCTATCTGCTGAAATTTATAGACTCCCTTCTGAAGGTCATCTTCTTTACAATCTTAATAGTATTTACGAGGTGAGATGGAGATTCTCCTTCAGCCATGACATTCTGTAGCATTTCTCTATTCACATTATCGAATGCTTTCTCAAAATCCAAAAAAGCAAGCTGGATTTTCCTACTGAACTCTCGTCCCTTCTCTGTAATTTGTTGCAGTGTGAAAACAGTGTCAATAGTTGATTGTACTTTTCTAAATCCTGATTGTTCTTCAGATATTAGCTTCTCCATGATATTTTAAGTCTTGCATTAAGTATTTTGGGATAGAATTTTTAGGCTGAATCCACGAGCTTATTCCTCGGTAGTTACTTCATTTCTTTTAGTGGCCCTTTGAAGATAGCTTTGTTCTGGTTCTCAGCCAGTCTTTTGGTGCCTTCTTATTTCTCCAACATTGATGAAATATGTGAAGAATAAACCTCCATATTTCCAGAGTTCCACATCAATACCAACTAAACCAGTGGCTTTGATATTTTTTGTAGCTTTTAGAGCTTCCTTCAGTCCTCTCATATCAGTATCGTCCTGGCTTTTTGTGTCATTCAGTTCAAGTAACGTCAGAATTAAAGTATCATCAGACTACAGTTTTTATAATAACTTATCCATTACTTCTCCCCTGTGTTATTACCACGAATAAAATTATTTTGTTGCCCTTTGAGCGATTTTATGTCTTTGTAAGCGGAAGTTTGTCTGTCATGTAAATCATGTTCTATATTGATAATAAAGCGTTCCTATGCTTCTGCCTGCACTTTACGAGTGATGTATTTTGCATTATTTCCCTTTCTTTCTATTCATTAAACATTTCTTGAAAGATTCTTGTTTTTTTGTAACTGCTGTTTCTTTCTCTGGTGTCCAAATCCTTAGTCCTCTGGGTTTCCTACATTTCCTTTTCTTTCCCAGAACCTCATTAGCTATGTTCGATGCGGTTGTTTTTACGTTTTTCCATTCTTCTTCCAAATTCTTCTACCGTTTCTAAATTTGCTAATGTTCTTGTCTTTCGCTTTTTGTAGGGATGTCTTACGCTGCTATCTTGTAAAAGGTAAACATTACGAACTTGTTCTTCCTTTTGATCCTTAATGGGTTTCGTTGGTTTTCTCCATTTTGCATAGACGTCAATTATTGACACAAGTAAGAAGGGATCTGATCCAATACCCACTCCTCGTTAAACTCAGGTATCTCTAATCCGTCCAGGAAATCCCTAATTTTTTATTATTATATAATCTATAACAGATCTATAAACTTTTGTTAACCAGCTAAATTTGTAATTGTCTTTCATCCTGAAGCAACTTAATTTATAAATGATTAAAGGTCGCAAAATCTCTGAGTATTTTCCCGTTTTCATTACATACGTTTTCTCCAAATGAGACTATTATTTTTGGAATTGGTATATTTACAATTGTAGCATTGAAATTTCCCATAAATAAATTTGTCTTTTATTGTATCTGTTTAAGATCACTTGTAACTATTTGTAAAAGACAGTGGGCTTTTCAATTTTTCCTTCTTTTAGGACGTAAGTTGCCACTACTCTTCAGATTCCTCTTGGGCTTTTAATTCCTACTAGTGCAATGCGTTCCTTTACATATTCATAGTCCAGTATTTTATCTTCCCGCGATGTATGAATGTAGATGACAACACCTTTACTTGCTCTTTTTACCTGTTTTATTCGACTGTAGATTATATTGTGTTCGTCTACATACACTCCTGGAAATTGAAATAAGAACACCGTGAATTCATTGTCCCATGAAGGGGAAACTTTATTGACACATTCCTGGGGTCAGATACATCACATGATCACACTGACAGAACCACAGGCACATAGACACAGGCAACAGAGCATGCACAATGTCGGCACTAGTACAGTGTATATCCACCTTTCGCAGCAATGCAGGCTGCTATTCTCCCATGGAGACGATCGTAGAGATGCTGGATGTAGTCCTGTGGAACGGCTTGCCATGCCATTTCCACCTGGCGCCTCAGTTGGACCAGCGTTCGTGCTGGACGTGCAGACCGCGTGAGACGACGCTTCATCCAGTCCCAAACATGCTCAATGGGGGACAGATCCGGAGATCTTGCTGGCCAGGGTAGTTGACTTACACCTTCTAGAGCACGTTGGGTGGCACGGGATACATGCGGACGTGCATTGTCCTGTTGGAACAGCAAGTTCCCTTGCCGGTCTAGGAATGGTAGAACGATGGGTTCGATGACGGTTTGGATGTACCGTGCACTATTCAGTGTCCCCTCGACGATCACCAGTGGTGTACAGCCAGTGTAGGAGATCGCTCCCCACACCATGATGCCGGGTGTTGGCCCTGTGTGCTTCGGTCGTATGCAGTCCTGATTGTGGCGCTCACCTGCACGGCGCCAAACACGCATACGACCATCATTGGCACCAAGGCAGAAGCGACTCTCATCGCTGAAGACGACACGTCTCCATTCGTCCCTCCATTCACGCCTGTCGCGACACCACTGGAGGCGGGCTGCACGATGTTGGGGCGTGAGCGGAAGACGGCCTAACGGTGTGCGGGACCGTAGCCCAGCTTCATGGAGACGGTTGCGAATGGTCCTCGCCGATACCCCAGGAGCAACAGTGTCCCTAATTTGCTGGGAAGTGGCGGTGCGGTCCCCTACGGCACTGCGTAGGATCCTACGGTCTTGGCGTGCATCCGTGCGTCGCTGCGGTCCGGTCCCAGGTCGACGGGCACGTGCACCTTCCGCCGACCACTGGCGACAACATCGATGTACTGTGGAGACCTCACGCCCCACGTGTTGAGCAATTCGGCGGTACGTCCACCCGGCCTCCCGCATGCCCACTATACGCCCTCGCTCAAAGTCCGTCAACTGCACATACGGTTCACGTCCACGCTGTCGCGGCATGCTACCAGTGTTAAAGACTGCGATGGAGCTCCGTATGCCACGGCAAACTGGCTGACACTGACGGCGGCGGTGCACAAATGCTGCGCAGCTAGCGCCATTCGACGGCCAACACCGCGGTTCCTGGTGTGTCCGCTGTGCCGTGCGTGTGATCATTGCTTGTACAGCCCTCACGCAGTGTCCGGAGCAAGTATGGTGGGTCTGACACATCGGTGTCAATGTGTTCTTTTTTCCGTTTCCAGGAGTGTATTTAGTTCCAAACGTTTTCTTCTTTTTTTACGTAATTGCTGAAAATTCTGTTTTCTTTTCTTTCAAATGTTTGGCTCATTCCATTTCCTTGAAAGTAATTCCCCTAACGTTCCAGGTGGCAACTTTCCAAGCCCCATTAAACTACTTCCTCTTCTTCCTATATCTCGCCCATGTCGTATCCCGGTAATCCATCCTGTTTCGAGGCTATACTGAGTACTACAAGTACTGTTACTGAGTCCCTGAACGGGTTACTTGTCCCCTGCCTGTAAGACTGCTGATGGAATTGTGATCTCTGAGCTTTGCCAGCCACAGCTTGTAACTCACATAACTGAGTATGGTACAGCATTTCCTCTGTATTCGATGTTACAGTTATACCGCCAGTACTCTATCGTCAAAGCCTCGTCTGCTTTCACATTCCTGAACACTTAAAACTATCAGTAATTCTTTGTACCATCTCCAAAACTTATCAAGATCTTACTATCTGAGCAGTTTTTTTTCAGATAGTATTGCAAGAATTCTCAGATTACTATTAATGTAACCTGCAAGGCCTTTAATATACAACAGGAACAGCCGGGGTGCCAACTGACTGCGCTGGGGCACACTAGAAATTAGTTCTACGTCCGTTAATGACTCTCCATCCAAGGTAACTTGCTTTGTTACCGCTATAAAGAAATCGTAAATCCAATCACAAAGTTCTCTTGAAATCCCCTATCATTGTACTTTTATTAATAAGCGTCAGTGTGACACTCAATCAAATGATTTTTGGAGGTGAAGGAATACTGACTGTGTTGACCCATGATCGATGTATTCGGAATCCATGCTGGTTGATATGAAGAATGTTGTTTTGTTCAAGATTCCTCGTTAGGTTCGAATCCAGATTATTTTTATAAGACCATACAAGAAATAGATGGCAACGATAATGAACGATTATTGAGTGGATCGCTTCTGGTACCCTGCTTGGAGTTGGAAGCGACCTGGTTACTTTCGGCTACAGGACAAATTATTGTGTTCCAAGGATACGCAGTTTACAGGGTACCCTAAAAAAAATTGTACTCTGTTTAACTGCACTAAGTTCGAAACGTCTCAGTTTCGACGGAAACATCTCATTTTCGGTCAAGGCGAGCTTAAGGTTCATGTTATTGAAATCAGTTTAGGTGTCCAAGGTGGTTACCATTAACGTCCATGTACATGTGATGCCGCTGAATTGCTGCAGAAAGCTCGACGATGTAAAGTGCCAATTTGGAGATGCGTATATGAATATTCGGTGCAATCTCAAAGTTCATCCAGTACGGATGGTATCTGTCGATAAACGACGTGCTTTGGCTTTCGCCATAATAAACGTCCATAGGCGTTACGTCGGCACAGACTCTGATAGATTCCATTGTATCCTGGAGCTTTGTCAAAATTTTTCTGTTTCTGTTGTTTCTCAACAACAGTACATTAACACCTTTATCTTGTTTGTAGTGGCGCAACGATTAACTTGCGGCAATACTCCTAGTTTTTTCATTGTAAAGGCACATTTGAAAACGAAGTTCAACGTTTCTGCATTTGCTTTGATACGTTCAATTTCAATCCTTATATCGCACATGAGTGTCTGGACTCTAACTTTGGTGCTACTACCGGCCTTAACATGTGACCAGAATGTCTTTGGGTTTTGTGAAAGATTTTTCGATAATACTCTGTTAACAGTAGCCTTCGATGGCTTCCTTCATCGACCTCATGTAAAGGAGTCGCAACAGCTTACAGCAGAGATAGCAGATTGAAGTTCTGACGTTTGCTTCCCATGTTAATTATTGAAAAATACTTATATCCGTACAATCAGCTGGTGCATTTCTACAATATTTTACCACCTTCACAGCACCTCATGCTAACGAGGGAAGAGAGCAGTTAAAATATTGATTTTCGTAGTATGTATTTATATCAGAAACAGGAGTTGATGGTTCTGGGTTTTACAACTTGAAAAGTCACGTTCAGTTTTGATAAAAAGGAACGCAACACAATTAAAAAAAGACAGAGAGGGAAAGAAAGAAAAAGAAGTCGAATCAGTGAGAAAAAGGTATAGTATGCGACATCTATCACAAATCCTTATATAAGCTGATATCAATCAACATATTCCACACACATATTTCATAAAGGGATTCGCAATGAACCTCATTAAATCAGACTACCTTCACACGTAGTACGTTTCCTGCTTCCAATACATAATACTACAATCATTTATGAAATCAATAATCTTTTGATTTAGATACACGGTTTTTTAATCAGTCACGTTATACACTTCTTTTCCACAGACTTTGGGTTATAGGATTTGCCCATGTTTGTATGTTATTTACATACATAAAGTTTCTAGCAATCGGTTCTTTGGATATTATAATAAATTTTTTACTACAGTAAATGAAATGTTTATGACATGCATCTGTGTGCGTGTATTGGGTGTTTCAATAACAGTCGGTATTCGACACATCACAATCTCGAAGTCGAGTCATTTACATCTGAGTCCCACCGTAAGTAAGAATGTTGGTTTCAATTCCTTAGATTTCTTCAGTAGCGTAATTCTTCGCTGCCAGGCGCTTAGAAAAAGGCCTCACCTGCTTATGAATCTTTCCCAGAGACTGGACAGGTATCGTTCAGTGAAGTGTTTAATTCGCTCTGAAGGCTCATTTCAGTTTGTTTCGCTCTGAAATGGTTCACCCATTTAAAACTCTGACAGGAAAGGGACCCCAAGAAGTCTCAAACGCCTGAGGACACCTGAGCGAAACCCAGGCATTCACATTACAAACAAGCAGGTTTGTTGTTGGGTTGCTACCTTCTTGACAACTCAGGAACGCAGAGAAACGCCTTTTTTTTGTGGCTCTACTACTCACTGCGAGCGCTGAGCCTTTGCCTCTTTTCTGCCATTTACCTCAGTCCATTGCTAGACTTCTCCAATTCCTATAACCCGTCTTCCGTAGATTCTTAATGACTTCATGCTATCAATGATTCGCTGCCGACCACGCCCTCTCTGGCCTCCTGGATTTCCTTGTAAGACATTTCTGAGTACCTTCCCATCACGTCGTATGCATTGCTTGCATTGCCCAGCCCACCTCAATCTGGATGATTTTACTGTTCTTTTGATAGGTGAGTCTTTGTAAATTATGTACACTCGTGATTTTATCTTTCCTCCCATACTGCTGTTCCACGAATTGGCCCGATGATTCACCGAAAAATATTTCGTTAAAATGTGTCCATCGTTTTGATGTGAAGTACAAGTTTCTAATGAATATGTGAGCACTGCTCTTACAAGCGTTCTGTATCTTGGCGGTATGAGTCAGAAGACTGTTAGAGCACAAGTATTCTTGGAGCAAAATAGATTATTGGTCTCTGTTTGGTTTTATAAAAATAGTCGTTTGAGTAGGTGTCTGTTGATCCCAGATACTTCAGTTGCTCAGTTCTCTCAAAGCTGTAGTTTCCCACTGTACTGAGGCTGCCATGCTTTACTTTCATGCCTTTCTGGGAACTAGGTCTTGTTTTCACTGAATGATGTTTAATCCTGTATTCCTGCCAGCCTGTTCAAGGGCGGTGACTGTCTCTTCCATCGCCTTTCCGGTTCTTGTCATTAAATCTGTGTCATCCACATAAGCAGTATTTTCACTGATTTACGGAAGATTGTCCCCTGGACGAAGAGTTTGCATTTCTCATCATCTTCTCCAGGGTAGCATTAAAAAGGAGATAAGTCAGCACCTCCTCTCGCTGTACTCAGTATTCGCTATCTATTATATAATAGCTTCCCGTTATTATGCTACTTCCGTCTTGCTCATTGTCATTTCCACTAGCCTTACCAAATTCCTGTGATTTCCCTATACAGCCAGGGCATGACATAATTGAAATCTGTACTATCATATACTGCTTCAAAGTCTTTAAAGAGGTGATGCGTGCCAATGCTGAATTATATTGTCTTCTTAAGGATTTGTCATAGAGTATAGATCTGAGAGCTACAGAAGACTTTCCTGGGAGAAATACATGTTGATATGATCCAGTTTATGTGGGAGAAGACGGTCGAATAATACGCTGGAGATTGCTTTACACCCGAAATAATTACTACCTCTATAGTTATTATATTCTAACTGGTCTCCATTCTACTCCTTGTTTCCATTACTGAGGCATTTTCCCCTGTTCCCATACTGTACTGAAGTAACCATATTTAAGAAGATCCTTTCATATTCGCTACATCCGTGCTTAAGCAGATTTTATGGATACTGACTGTACCCGCTGGCCTGTTGGCTTTCAGTTTCTTTACAGCGACTTTTATTTTTATAGATTTGATGGCTCTATGCTATCAGTAGTTTTCTCAGTGAACCTCTGTTTGGTCTTGATTTTATTATTCTGAGGTTGAGGAGTTTGTAAACGTGTCGGCACCATCTTTCACACCGCCTTCCTCTCACTTAGAATTTAGCCAGTTTCATCTTTTATCAGACTTTTTTTGCCATCGAAGAGTTTCCGTACTGCAGCTACTTCTCTGCAGAATTCTCTTGTCCCTTTCTTATGCCCCATAACCTCCATTTCCTCTATGTTTGCTGTCACCCATTCTCCCTTTCTTCTTTGATGTCTCCTCTTTTCAACGTCCCTTTTTACTTATAACCTTCCACCATCGTTCTTGTACATTGTGACTGTACTGTCCTTTTATATATCTTATTCTTCTCTTTCGTTCCAAAACTATTGGGCTTCGAACCTTGGAGATCTAATATGGCTTACTTCACTTCCTAGCGTTTCATACGCCAATTCACCACAGCTTCTTTAGTTCTTTCTCACTGGTATTCGATGTTACAGCTTTTTCCAGCGGTTTAAAGTATTCGTTCTATGCTCTCCGTGTACTGTTCGCTATTTTCAGCTGACTGTAAAGCTTTTGTATTATATTTGGGCATACTGGGTAGTATTAATAGCACTAAATTGGAGATCCCAACCCTCACTCGAGCCTAGACCGGAAAATGATGCGGATCTTTATTTGGGCCTCTAAGGCTTCTCATATCCAATAGATCTGGTGTATACCATCCATCTATCAGCACATGGTCAATTTCATTTATGATGTTTCTACCTGGTGATGTTATCGGTTTTTTTTTGTGTATGTCTTTACGTGGTAGCGCCGTAATGAGCAGCACCACTATACATCTAGAGACTGGAAAGAACGTGAGTCTTGCTACGTTATCATTGCTTAAGATACTTTCGTTGTGAAGTCCAGCTGTTGGTGTAATGACCGTTTCTAAGCCCCCCCCCCCTCCCCTTGAGTATGTAGGTCACTAGCTATTATTTCAACGTCGTGTTCTGAACAGCCATCGTATGTTCTTTGTAGAAGTTCATAGAGTACGTCTTTCTTCTCTTCCTTGAATTCTATCGTTGCTACGTCGACGTTGATGTAGTGTAACCAAAGAATTTCCCCTTTACACTGAGTGTTGATAATCTTGGGGTAATAAGTGTAAACCCCGTTAGTGAATGTGTGGTTGGTGAGGTACAACGGACGCAGGGCCAAAGTCGTGCTTCCTGTCACTGCAGCTGTAGAATATTAGGTAGGTGCAAAAGTTCGTAGCGTTTTTGTTTTGCATGTTGGTATTCATGTTGCTATGAGCTTATTTATCAATTGTAATTTTTCAAATGTAATTCACTGTTACTATTTGAGTTTACGTATTACCATTTCATCATTTGGAGATAGTGTGTAGGCCAACCGGTGTGGCCGAGCGGTTCTAGGCGCTGCAGTCTGGAACCGCGCTGCTGCTACGGTCGCAGATGCACATCCTGCCTCGGGCGTGGATGTGTGTGATGTCCTTAGGTTAGTTAGGTTTAAGTAGTTCTAAGTTCTAGGGGACTGATGACCTCAGATGTTAAGTCCAATAGTCCTCACAGCCGTTTGAACCATTTGAATTAGATAGTGAGTAGAATTGTGGGCGCTAGAAAGTGGAGTGCCAATTGGTGAAATCGGAACATTTCCGACATGTTCTTCTCTTTGTGGTCAATAGAGGGGTAACAGCAGTGGAGGCGCCAGAAGTATTTGCGCCTTGTATGGGGATAATGCCATTGGACAGACCACGGCAAGAAAATGTTTCTCTCGTTTTAAGGAGAATATTTTTAGCATTGCTGACTGTCCACTGTCAGGAAGATCTTCGAGGTTTGATGCAGATCGTTTATACGCATTAATCCACAACGACCCACATCAGTGTACACGAAAACTCGCAAATGCGAGCATGCCACCACTGTGTAATGGGTAAAGTTCACAATCGTGTGTACAGGTACCACATGCTCTAAATCAAAATCACAAAAATCAACGCCTGCATCTCTGTTTGCTCATCATCAATTGGCTCGTGAACAGCATCGATCAGTCCTATCCTGTACCGTTAATGGTGACGGAGAATATTGCCTTTATGCTAACAATAGGAAAAGAAAGGAATGGTTGGACCCATTCAAAGATCTGTGCACACCCACAAAAGATAATGTCGTGCATCTGGTGGAACAGCGACGGTGTGGCGTACTACGAATTGCTTCCCCGAGGTGCAACCATCATTGCTGACATTTATTGTCAACAAATGAGAAGTCTTGCAGGTGTAATCCAAGAACAACGACCAGGAAGACCAGCCGACCGCTGTGGCCGTACGGTTATAGGAGCTTCAGTCCGGAACCGCGCTGCTGCTACGGTCGCATGTTCGAATTCTGCCTCGGGAATGGATGTGTGTGATGTCCTTAGGTTAGTTAGGTTTAAGTAGATCTGAGTCTAGGGGACTGATAACCTCAGACGTTAAGTCCCATAGTGTTTAGAGCCATTTGAACCATATGAACAATGAAGACTGCGTGAAGTGATGCTGCTCGATTATAACATCGGTTCTCATTCTTCTCATTCTGATATACTGGTAAAAAACATTGCGCAGCAGCTGGGTTGGGAAATCATTCTGCACCAATCATATTCACCATATCTTGCACCTTCAGTTTTTCAGGTTTCCCGCTCTCTATCGAACAACTTTCAAGACATTCTTTTCTGGATGAAAATGATTTTCCGAACATGTCTCGACGAGTCCTTCGTCTCAAAACAATCACGTGATTTCTACAGTCGCGGAATCGAGAAGTTATCCCCGCGGTGGTCGTCTGTTGTAAATAATGAAGGAGAATAAATTATTGGTGCACATCCTGCCTCGGGCATGGAGCTGTGTGATGTCCTTAGGTTAGTTAGGTTTAAATAGTTCTAAGTTCTATGGGACTGATGACCTCAGATGTTAAGTCCCATAGTGCTCAGAGCCAGTTGAACCATTTTTGTTCGTTTCCGGGTTATATGCCAGCAAGCACAAGATCGGAAATTTTCGGACACTCAGGAAAACTGGACTGCGTGACTAGACGATGTCGGTCGGTCGTTGGGCAAGGCTGCAAACTGAGTCCGCCAATGACAAAGACAATACAACGGGAAACTCCGCTCTCTTGCGGACAGAGTAGGCGAACAGATTCAAAAGCGCGAATCAAGGGCAGCAGGTGGATGAATCAGCCAAGTAGACAGAGAGGTGAGTGAAGAGAAGAGACGAGATGGAAAGGGCAGTGAGAAATCAGACAGAAAGTGAGTGGAGATAATGCCAGTCGATAAGTGAGAGAAGGACAGAGAGGTGTTTTAGAAGAAGCTATTTTCATGTTACTTCATGTAAAGCTATTTTCATGCTGCTTCATAAAAAGCCATGTTGCTTCTAAAAGGCTTGCTAACTTTGCCTTCTGGAGGTATACCAGCCTGTAGTCGACTTAGTTTTCAGACTTTATGTCTGATCCCTAAGCTCAAAAATGGTTCAAATGGCTCTAAGCAATAAGGGACTTAACATCTGAGGTCATCAGTCCCCTGAACTTAGAACTACTTAAACCTAACTGACCTAAGGACATCACACACATCCGTGCCCGAGGCAGGATTCGAACCTGCTACCGTAGCAGCAGCGGGGTTCCGGACTGAAGAGCCTAGAATCGCTCGTCCAGCGGCCGGCCCCTGCACTCATTCAGATGTCTATCGTCACTTTCTGACATACATCCCATTCCATGTCGAATGGATTTCCGTACGGTCTGACGCAAAGACTGACCAGAACAACAGTTTCTTTTCTTTTAAATTCTGGACAGTACCATTTGCGTCTTGTTTACCTGCGGTCACGGCACACGCAGTCCTGGCCGGTACTAAATCTCCCCGAGCACTTCCGGATACTGCATGACGTCGCAATAATTCCTTCGTAATATACTTTTTTGGTACTATACCTAACCGTATACTGTATGTCGCAATAAGTCCTTCCGTAATATTTTTTTTACACAAATTAACACTTGATAATCCCCATGGTTGTGGCTTCAGCCAGCGACTCAGCGACGTTTTTCTTGACTTCCGCTTCCAAATATCACTCTGACACCGCCTCTGCGGGGTCATCACAGCAGATATTGGTTGCTGAGTGCAAAGACAATGAAAACGTGTCAGCAGCAAACCACTCTCCACATGAAAGGATTAGGCGGAAGGACTGACGAGTTTAACTGCCCGAGGTATCGCCCCAAAACCGCAGAGCACGGAAGATGAAGCCACTGGCTGACTACCCACACCTACAAACACCTTGAGAAGTAATCGACACGTCGCATCGAAGTTCCGTCAGCCACGCACGTCAATATGTAACACTGACTCCCTCGACTCGTTCCCGTTCTACTAATTTAATTACTGAGTCATATCTCTGTCCAGACAAATCAGAAATAAAATTTAATTTCTATCGATGATCTGAAAATAACTGTAATAATAAATGATAATTTTCACTGTATTTGTAATTTCTGACTCCCAGTCCTCTACATTTTGATTCAGAGTTGTGGGTGATTTTATTCGTCATTTCTCGCTTCAGTTTACTATACTTTGTTGCCTAACGTGGAGCTTCTATTTGATTTCATCCTCTGTTAACTGTCACTGTGAGGACTTACAAATTAGATGCGACACAGGGAAAATTAACCTACCATAGCTCTGTGAAATACGCTAACCTTTCTACACGCAATATCAGGCACATCCGTTTGTGTGTGTGTGTGTGTGTGTATCGTAAATGGTGGCCATGCAGTAGATGTAGATGCAGCGTATTTAGTGTCTGTTGTCACATCATCCACTGCATCTTGTAATGTAACAGTGTATTTAGAATGTGTAGTCCGTTGCTGAGTTAATGTTTTTGTTTGTATCTATATGGTTCTGGAATGCTACTACTATCACTAACACAGGTGTTGTTTTGTCTATATCACTTGATTCTGTGATCACTTTTGTTCCAGCGTCGCGGTTCCATTCACCTGGTATGTGAAAAGTTGTTAGAGATGGAAACTGAAAACATAACGTACGAAGTTCAAAAATGTGTGAAAGCAGAGGGCGCATCTGAAGATGGTGAACAACGTCATAGTCAATTGGATCACATACCCGCGATGTTAAGAAATATCACCAAAAACAAAACAAGGCAGGGCCACCACAACAGAACAGTTTGCTGAACTGAAACACAGAAATGCTAAAACCGCTGGATATTTAGCTGAAGTGAAACAAGGAAAAGCTACCACCACGACGCAGCTAGCCGAGATGACACAAGTGATTGCAAAGTTCCTGGAATTACTCGCTCAGATGAGGCAGGAGAACTAGACACAACTAGCTAGGCTAGAAGCTGAACTGAAACTCTACAAACAAAAGATTGTTGGATCGCAGAAGTTACGCGTTACTTGGGTACAGAGGTTGAGAAGATACGGGTGAAGGTGGTAACAGTTCACATATGACGACCGTAAGTGCGTTAATTTTACTACTCTTATAAATAATTAAGACAGGATAATGTACTGAAAAACGTTGCTGAGTCGCTGGGTGAAGCTACAAGTATGGGGATTATAATGTGTTAATTTGTGTAAAAATAAAAGATATTACAGAAGGAATTATTGCAACGTCATGCGGTATCCGGAAGTGTTCGGGGAGATATAGTACCTGACCAGGAGTGAGTGCGCGGTGACCGCAGGTGAACAAGACGCAAGTGGTGCTGTCAAGAAATTAAAAGAAAAGAAACTGACGTTCTGGTCAGTCTTTGCGCTGTATAAGTTGCTCACATAATGTCATATGTTGCACCAGGCGAAGATTCTTATTACATTAACTGAAATAACTAAGGACAGTCGGGGAATATATGGCGTAGTACCTGTGTTGTACAAAATTCTTCTTCTGTCATCATCATCTAGGCCAAAGGCTTGTTCCCTCTTCTAAGTATCCACCCATCATTTTCCTGGTCTTCCTACGTGTCTTGTACCTCAGGGTTTAAAATTTAAGGGTTGTTTTGACATTTTTGAAACTGGCTTTCTTTGTAGATGTTCTAGCCAGATTTAAAATGTTCAAATGTGTGTGAATTCCTAAGGGACCAAACTGCAGAGGTCATCGGTCCCTAGACTTACGCTAAGAACAACACACACAACCATGCCCAAGGGAGGACTCAAATCTCCGGCGGGAGGGGCTAGCTAGATTTGTCGATTAGACTTGATCTTCTCGTTTATATCATATGGTACAAGCTGTCCTCTTATTTCTTCGTTTATTAGTCTATCTAATATTGTGCAACCCTTAACTCCTCTTAGGAATTTCATTTCTGACGCTTGGATTCTACATTCTTGCTTTTTAGTAGACGTCCTGTTTCCGGCTTCACATAGCAATGTAAGAATGGCCATTACTTTATTAAACTAGATTTTTGTTTTTTTTTTCCTCACTTTATTTCGCCATGCCTCCCCCCCCCCTCATATACCATGGACCTTGCCGTTGGTGGGGAGGCTTGCATGCCTCAGCGATACAGATAGCCGTACCGTAGGTGCAACCACACCGGAGGGGTATCTATTGAGAGGCCAAACAAACGTGTGGTTCCTGAAGAGGGGCAGCAGCCTTTTCTTTTCAGTCGTTGCAGTCTGGATGATTGACTGATCTGGCCTTGTAACACCAACCAAAACGGCCTTATTGTGCTGGTACTGCGAACGGCTGAAAGCAAGGGGAAACTACAGCCGTAATTTTTCCCGAGGGCATGCAGCTTTACTGTATGGTTAAATGATGTTGGCGTCCTCTTGGGTAAAATATTCCGGAGGTAAAATAGTCCTCCACTGGGATCTCCGGGCGGGGACTACTCAAGAGGGCGTCGTTATCAGGAGAAAGAAAACTGCCGTGGAATGTCAGATCCCTTAATCGGGCGGGTAGGTTGAAAATTTAAAAAGGGAACTCGATAGGTTAAAGTTAGATATAGTGGGAATTAGCGAAGTTCGGTGGCAGGAGGAACAAGACTTTTGGTCAGGTGAATACAGGGTTATAAATACAAAATCAAATAGGGGTAATGCAGGAGTAGGTTTAATAACGAATAAAAAAATAGGAGCGCGGGTAAGCTACTACAAACAGCATAGTGAACACATTATTGTGTCCAAGATAGATACGGAGCCCACGCTTACTACAGTAGTACAAGTTTATATGCCAACTAGATCTGCAGGTGACGAAGAAATTTAAGAAATGTTTGATGAAATAAAAGAAATTATTCAGATAGTGAAGGGAGACGAAAATTTAATAGTCATGGGTGACTGGAATTCGGTAGTAGGAAAAGGGAGAGAGGGAAACGTAGTTGGTGAATATTGATTGCGGGGAAGAAATGAAAGAGGAAGCCGCCTGGTAGAATTTTGAACAGAGCACAACTTAATCATAGCTAAGTTGGTTCAAGAATCATAAAAGAAGGTGGTATACATGGAAGAAGCCTGGAGATACTGACAGGTTTCCTATAGATTATATAATGATAAGACAGAGATATAGGTTCCAGGTTTTAAATTGTAAGACATTTCCAGGCCAGATGTGGTCTCTGACCACAATCTATTGGTTTTCAACTGTAGATTAAAACCGAAGAAACTGCAAAAAAGTGGGAATTTAAGGAGATGGGACCTGGATAAACTGACTAAACTAGAGGTTGTACAGAGTTTTAGGGAGAGCATAAGGGAACAATTGACAGGAATGGCGGAAAGTAATACAGGAGAAGAAGAATGGGTAGCTTTGAGGGATGAAGTAGTGAAGGCAGCAGAGGATCAAGTGGGTAAAAAGACGAGGGCTACTAGAAATCCTTGGCTAACAGAAGAAATATTGAATTTAATTGATGAAAGGAGAAAATATAAAAATGCAGTAAATGAAGCAGGCAAAAAGAAGTACAAACGTCTCAAAAATGAGATCGACAGGAAGTGCAAAATGGCTAAGCAGGGATAGCTAGAGGACAAATATAAGGATGTAGAGGCTTATCTCACCAGGGGTAAGATAGATACTGCCTACAGGAAAATTAAAGAGACCTTTGGAGAAAACAGAACCGCTTGTATGAATATCAAGAGCTCAGATGGAAACCCAGTTCTAAGCAAAGAAGGGAAAGCAGAAAGGTGGAAGGAGTATATAGAGGGTCTATACAAGGGCGATGTACTTGAGGACAATATTATGGAAATGTAAAAGGATTTAGGTGAAAATGAATGGGAAATATGATACTGCGTGACGAGTTTGACAGAGCACTGAAAGACCTGAGTCGAAACAAGGGCCCGGGAGTAGACAACATTCCATTAGAACTACTGACAGTCTTGGGACAGCCAGTCCTGACAAAACTCTACCATCAGGTGAGCAAGATGTATGAGACAGGCGAAATACCCTCAGACTTCAAGAAGAATATAATAATTCCAATACTCTCTTTCAAATTCTGAAGGTAGCAGGGGTAAAATACAGGGAGAGAAAGGCTATTTACAATTTGTAGAGAAACCAGATGGCAGTTATAAGAGTCGAGGGACATGAAAGGGAAGCAGTGGTTGGGAAGGGAGTGAGGTAGGGTTGTAGCCTCTCCCCGATGTATTTCAATCTGTATATTGAGCAAGCAGTGAAGGAAACAAAAGAAAAATTTGGAGTAGGTATTAAAATCCATGGAGAAGAAATAAAAACTTTGAGGTTCGCCGAAGACATTGTAATTCTGTCAGAGACAGCAAAGGACTTGGAAGAGCAGTTGAACGGAATGGATAGTGTCTTGAAAGGAGGATATAAGATGAACATCAACAAAAGCAAAACTAGGATAATGGAATGTAGTCGAATTAAGTCGGGTGATGCTGAGGGAATTAGATTAGGAAATGAGACACTTAAAGTAGTAAAGGAGTTTTGCTATTTCGCGAGCAAAATAACTGATGATGGTCGAAGTAGAGAGGATATGAAATTTAGACTGGCAATGGCAAGGAAAGCGTTTCTGAAGAAGAGAAATTTGTTAACATCGAGTATTGATTTAAGCGTCAGGAAGTCGTTTCTGAAAGTATTTGTATGGAGTGTAGCCATGAATGGAAGTGAAACGTGGACGATAAATGGTTTAGACAAGAAGAGAATAGTAGCTTTTGAAATGTGGTGCTACAGAAGAATGATGAAGATTAGATGGGTAGATCACATAACTAATGAGGAGGTATTGAATAGGATTGGGGAGAAGAGAAGTTTGTTGCACAACTTGACTAGAAGAACGGATCGGTTGGTGGGACATATTCTGAGGCACCAAGGAATCACCAATTTAGTACTGGAGGGCAGCGTGGAGGGTAAAAATCGTAGTGGGAGACCAATAGATGAATACACTAAACTGATTCAGAAGGATTTAGGCTGCAGTAGGTACTGGGAGATGAAGAAGCTTGCACAGGATAGAGTAGCATGGAGAGCTGCATCAAACCAGTCTCTGGACTGTAGACCACAACAACAACATTTCACCATGTTCTATTGATTGTTCCGCGTATCATTTGATATTTCTGTAGTTTGTTGTCACTGTCGAGCTCACTCTGGTAGCGTATAATATTGCCAAGGTAACTGAAGTGACTAACTTGTTCAACGGTTTTGTTTCCTATTATGATCTTAGTTCTCAGCGGTCTTGTACCTTTGAAAACCATCATTTTTGTTTTTGGGATGGATAATTTCGTATTATATTCTTTAGATCTGTAGATGGATCTTTGTAGAGAAGTCTCGCTATCCTGTACAACTGAGAGGTCGTCTGCGAAAAGGATCATTTCAAGAGGCATGTTATGCGACAGTCTCAAGACCAGATCAAGTTGTTTCCGTTTTTAAATCGTATCGCCCATGTATATATTAAAAAGTGTATCTGATAAGCTACACCCTTGTCGAATCCCTTGGATTATCGGTATGTCTTCTGGTAGTCTTTATTCTTATTATTGGAACTTTATACTGCCTTTCTATCACCTTTATTATTTCCTGAGGATATCCATTTCTCAGTACTATGATCTATAAGATTTTCCTGCATACATGGTCTAAGGCTTTCTCTAGTCTATAAATGCTCCGTGTTTCCCTGTTGAATTCTCTATGATTTTCTATAATTTGTTTAAGTCTCAAACATTACAAATGCTGGATCTTGCTTTTCTGACACTATTTTGTTCTTTAGATAACAGATTTTCGGCAATAATTTGTAGTTGTTGATTTATTATCTTGGCGTAAATGGTACACGGTGCGTCCGCTAACGTTATACCAGGATAAATATGGCATTCATTTTGTATACCTTTTTTAAAGATTGTAATGACATCTAAAACGGTTCATGGTTTTCGTGGTTATTTCGCCTATGAAAGATGACTTCACTACATCTAAGAGACTTTCCTGCCCCTTCTCTAAGCCCTCCCGAAGCCCATCTACTCTGAAGTTTAAAATACAATTAAAATGTAGTTTGGAGATATTGTGTGTGTTATTCAAGAACTGTGAGTCTGAATGATGATCTTTAATCGGTGTTATACCTAATTTTATACGAAAAGACTTTCGTAAAATAGTGAAAACATTCATTCTTAGAAAAGTTAGAATCTCCAAGGAGCTTTAGATTCGCGTAGGGAAAAAGTGAATACAACACAGTCGGATGAAAACCCAGACCAAGGTATTAACATTGCAATTTAATTGCTGGTTCAAATGGCTCAGAGCACTATGGGACTAAACATCTGTGGTCATCAGTCCCCTAGAACTTAGAACTACTTAAACCTGACTAACCTAAGGACATCACACCCATCCATGCCTGAGGCAGGATTCGAACCTGCGACCGTAGCAGTCGCGCGGTTCCGGACTGAGCGCCTAGAGCCGCTAGACCACCGCGGCCGGCTGCAATTTAATAAACCGCTCCACATATTATGGGAATTTAAACGTTACGCCACTTCTCCTGAGCCAAAGAGTTTAGTAAGTTCATGAGCGCTCAGGATCGGGATCATGTGAACAGACAGTTTTAACTTTATCTCCCACATACCTCTCGACATGAGAAATTCCATAAGGGCGAGGAGAAAAACCTGTGCGGTAAAACCGTAGCGAGTATGGAAACACGAGTAACAGCAAGAATGGTGTATGTTGCCAAAAACATGGATAATGAAAAGAAATCATCCATTTACACGCTGTATGTGACTAGTAGACCAGTGAAGCTTGACATGGTCAGGGGGAGGGGGAGGGGGGACGACAGACGGCGGTCTTAATGAGGTTTATTAAATAAAAGAATTTAAAACAAAAAACTTTTAATGTCTAGATCGCAATTTTTCTATCACAATTAATGGTCGATAACTAGTTTCCGTTGCTATGGCAAACTAGTTATCGAACTTTAATTGCGATTGCGGTCTAGGCATTAAAAGATTTTACTTTAATCTTTTTATTTAATAAACAACTAGTACTCAATTAAGTCAGATACAAACAAGGATCTGCGCTCGACCAGTAGATGTCTGCAATACAGCAACGAAATGTCCTTTCAACGCAGGTCACGCCTGATGTGTTCCCAATGCAGCGTATATTCTCAAACAGGTCAGTAATTTCATGTAAGTTTAGAGAAACTGTAACCTCCCAGCAAATTTGAAAGGACAATTATTTAATATAAATGGAGCCAAGTGTAACCTCCCGGCTAAAATGTAAGAGAAAATGAGACAATAGTGTAACCTCCCCGGAGAATTTTGAAAGACAATAATTAAATGTTAGAACTAGCAATCTGAGCCATGTGTAAGCTCCCCACAAAAAAATGAAAGTCAATTCAATAAAAAAAATGAAATCTCAATGACAATGAAAACGCAAATAGACCGAAATGTCGATCTTTAGGCCCTGATTAAACTCAAATTCTTACCTCAGTAATACTGCATCTGCTCTTATTTTTCGCCATAGCTTGGAGGAAATGCATCGCAAATATATATATTTTTTTGAATTTAAGAGAAACCTTTTCTTTAAGGAAATGCAAGGGAAATATTATTTCAAAAAAGATTCTTTGTTAAAAATGGTTGGTTTAAAAACAAAATTATTATTGGGGTGATTCTTGAACAAATTAATTACACTTAAGATCCATTACATTATCAGATGAGCGCAATGCTGCTTCATTACCTTATTTAACAATAAACCTCGTCCTGAATCCCGACCATAGAGCCATGTCGACGCCCGCCGACTCCTCACACACAACTGCTAACTCGCAACTGCAACTACCGACTCCCTACATGCAACTGCACTGTACTCTCGCGCGCCATTACTCTTTCGCAACTGAACTGACTACATGCTCTCTGGTCAGAGATTGTCATGGCTCGCCATCGCTGCCTATGAAACGTACGCGTTTCAAAACTTGTGCCTTAACTTGTTGACAGCAATTAGTTTATATCCCCGTAGTGCCAACCTAACCTTCTGACCGCTTGAGGTGCAATCAGAGACACTGGCCAGCAACGTAGCGCGGGTGCACCGTTCTGCTGATTGCAGATACAGAAATTCTCAACAAAATATGAGCATATGGGATTAGACCAACAGTGTGACTCTATTGGAGAATTTTTGGAAAACAGAACACGGCATGTTATTCTCAACGGAGAGAACTCTTAAGGCGTAAATGTAATTTTGGGCGTGCTCCAAGGGAATGTTATAGGAGCATTACTTTTCACAATATATGTAAATGACTCAATACATAACGTTGGAAGTTCTATCACTCTTTTCGTGGATGATGCTGTTGTATACGGTAAGGTGATCGATGCACAAAACTGGTTCAGATGGCTCTGAGCACTATGGGACTTAACGTCTGAGGTCATCAGTCCCCTAGAACTTAGAACTACATGAACCTAACTAACCTAAGGACATCACACACATCCATGCCCTAGGCAGGATTCGAACCTGCGACCGGGGCGGTCGCGCGGTTCCAGACTGTAGCGCTTAGAACCGCTCGGCCACTCCCAAGTGATGCACAGATTCATTGGAAGAATCCTCAGAAAATGCAGTCCATCCAAAAAGGAAGTAGCTTACGAAATACTCGTTCGGTCAGTTCTTGAATATTGCTCGTAAGTCTGGGACCCATACCATACACGACTGATAGAAGTAATAGAGAAGATCCAAAGAAGAGCACCACATTTCGTTACAGATTCATTTAGTAAACACGAAAGCGTCACATAGATGCTTAGCTAACTCCAGTGACAGACGGTGCAGCTTTCAGCTTTCAGCTGGATAAAAATTGGAATCCTGTTATTAAAATTATACAATCACAGCGGAATCGACAGTGTCATTCGATAGTCAATGACTAGATGAACCTTTATTTCCACCACCGAGGGCAGCACGTACAACTCGGCTATGCTGCGCATGTCAACACCTGACGCATGCGCTGTAGGATGCCAGTACATTTCACATGCGCGAGATTCGGCATAAATACCGCGACTGCACCTGGGCTCTTCAGTAGTCGTGTACTCACCTGATGATGGCCGGACGTCTCTGGGCCGAAATATCGTGGCAGAATGTCGACGGGATCCGGCTGCATACCCGGAAATTATTAGAAGAAGAATGAGATTAATTTATATTGGGCGTTCAATTTCTCAATAACTAGGCAGGTTTAAAAACATACAACTATTAGATTAGATTGACCATGTGATGCACACACGAAGGCACAACTATGGAATTTAGATGTTCATATGTGTTGAAAGGAAAGACAGATTGCAGTATGTTACTTGCAGTGCAGCAGACACGTCATGAGGAGCAAACTGCCTGTCGAATGTAACTATTTGAGAGGGCAGCAGATTACAAAGGCTTCTGCACGAAGTTTCTATCAACTTTCTGGAACCTGTCCGCACAGGCAAGTGTGAAATTGAACGTACGGTATGTAACATAAGTGCTGATATTTCTATTGGTGACTGAGGGCAGTGTACTGAACAGGATTAAATCAGTATTTAAGTCATTTGCAAACCAATAATTGTATCTGTTATAAGTGATATGTTTTTAGCTTGGAAAATTCCTCCAAATATATGTGGCAAGAGGAAGCCATTAGTGCTTACTTTCCCCTGGGCAACAGGTCGGGTGTTGAAGTGCTGATTCGTGGACACAGAATGGTTGGTGTGTACTGCAGGCGTAGTCCACTTAGTGGTGCAGATATAATGATGAACAAAACATCAGATCACAAAGCTTTCCCTCTAGGAAGGGACTGTTCGACACAGGGGAAAAAACAAGCAAACTGATGTGTGTGTATATATTAAGGTACCACATACAAGTCTGCACGTACGCCCATTGCACACTGCATATCGGGGACAGTATGTGCAGCAGTAGCGCCATTTTATCATTCTGGCTGGTCAGTTGGACAACAAAATGACAGATGAAGAATGGTGCAGTGCAAAGCGAACACACTTCACAGCTCACGTACAGCGTGCACTCGTTGTGAAACTGTGGAGGAACAGTTCCTCGATATCTTAAAGTCGTTAGGCGACACGAGGGGCAAGTGAGACAGGAGGGAGTACACTAGTGCAAAGAGGTTGGAAAATGTAGCTCTACAACCATTTGTGCAGCGCAATGAAAGGCCGAAGTTGCGCAGAACTGGGGAAATAAGAGAGAGCGTTTCACGGCGAAGGTATACGTGAAGCAGGGCCGGACCAGAGAGAGCAAGGCCGTTACGAAACACCGGACCATAGAATAAGTTGCGGATGGGAATACCAAGAGCTAAGAAATGGCTCTGAGCACTATGGGACTTAACTTCTGAGGTCATCAGTCCCCTAGAACTTAGAACTGCTTAAACGTAACTGACCTAAGGACATCACACACACCCATGCCCGAGGCAGGATTCGAACCTGCGACCGTAGCGGTCGCGCGGATCAAGACTGTAGCGCCTAGAACCGCTCGGCCACCACGGCCGGCAGTAGCAAGAGCAATGTATTTGAGCCGTGGCGCCATTAAGTTATTAGACTGTTCTGTCTGGTGCCACTAGCTCAAGGGTAATTTCGACTATCCCTCTTGTGGTCCCGTTGCCAATATCTATGAGAAAGAGCTGGTGCCTGTGGGTTGTTTCCTCAGAAGCTCTTTGCTTGCCGATATATACAGAGTGGTCCACTGATAATGACCGGGCCAAATATCTCACGAAATAAGCATCAAACGAAAAAAGAATGAGAGTCGTCGAGACTCGTCTAGCTTGAAGGGGGAAACCAGATAGCGCTATGGTTGGCCAACTAGATGGCGCTTCCATAGGTCAAACGGATATCAACTGCGGTTTTTTAAAAAAAGCAACCCCCATTTTTTATTGCATATTCGTGTAGTACGTTTGTGATAGATTGCGCTGTAATAGTCACAAACGTACAAGTGCGTGGTATCACGTAACATTCCGCCAGTGCGGATGGTATTTGCTTCGTGATACATTACCCGTGTTAAAATGGACCGTTTACCAACTGCGGAAAAGGTCGATATCGTGTTCATGTATGGCTATTGTGATCAAAATCCCCAACGGGCGCGTGCTATGTATCCTACTCGGTATCCAGGACGACATCATCCAAGTGTCCGGGCCGTTCGCCGGATAGTTACGTTATTTAAGGAAACAGGAAGTGTTCAGCCACACGTGAAACGTCAACCACGACCTGCAACAAATGATGTGCCCAAGTAGGTGTTTTAGCTGATGTCGCGGCTAATCCGCACATCAATAGGAGACAAATTGCGCGAGAATCGGGAATCTCAAAATCGTCGGTGTTGAGAATACTACATCAACATCGATTGCACCCGTACCATATTTCTATGCACCAGGAATTGCATGGCGACGACTTTGAACGTCGTGTACAGATCTGCCACTGGGCACAAGAGAAATTACGGGTCGATGACAGATTTTTTGCACGCGTTATATTTAGCGACGAAGCGTGATTCACCAACAGCGGTAACGTAAACCGGCTTAATATGCACTATTAGGCAACGGAAAATCCACGGTGGTTGCGACAAGTGGTACATCAGCGACCTTGGCGGGTTAATGTATGGTGCGGCATTATGGGAAGAAGGATAATTGGCCCCCATTTTATCGATGGCAATCTAAATGGTGCAATGTATGCTGATTTCCTACGTAAGACTGATGACCGTAGATGTTAAGTCCCATAGTGCTCAGAGCCATTTGATTTCCTACGTAATGTTCTACCAATGTTACTACAAGATGTTTCACTGCGTGACACAATAGCGATGTACTTCCAACATGATGGATGTCCGGCACATAGCTCGCGTGCGGTTGAAGCGGTATTGAATAGCATATTTCATGACAGGTGGATTGGTCGTCGAAGACCCATACCATGGCCCGCACGTTCACCGGATCTGACGTTCCCGGATTGCTTTCTGTGGGGAAAGTTGAAGGATATTTGCTATCGTGATCCACCGACAACGCCTGACAACATGCGTCAGCGCATTGTCAATATGTGTGCGAACATTACGGAAGGCGAACTACTCGCTGTAGAGAGGAATGTCGTTACACGTATTGCCAAATGCATTGAGGTTGACGGACATTATTTTGAGCATTTATTGCATTAATGTGGTATTTACAGGTAATCGCGCCGTAACAAAAAAAAAAAAAAAATGGCTCTGAGCACTATGGGACTTAACTTCTCTGGTCATCAGTCCCCTAGAACTTAGAACTACTTAAATCTAACTAACCTAAGGACATCACCCACATCCATGCCCGAGGCAGGATTCGAACCTGCGACCGTAGCAGTCGCGCGGTTCCGGACTGAGCGCCTTAACCGCGAGACCACCGCGGACGCGCCGTAACAGCATGCGTTCTCAGAAATTATAAGTTCACAAAGGTACATGTATCACATTGGAACAACCGAAATAAAATGTTCAAACGTGTCTACGTTCTGTATTTTAATTTAAAAAACCTACCTGTTCGTCTAAAATTGTGAGCCAAGTTTGTGACCATTACAGCGCCACCTATCACAAAGCGAAAAAAGTGGTCCAACTAAAACATTCGTATTTCTTTACGTACTACACGAATGTGTAATAAAAATGGTGGTTCCTATTTAAAAAAAAACCAGTTGATATCCGTTTGACCGATGGCAGTGTAAGTAGGCTGTTTATGTTTTCTTATTGGCAAAGTTACGTAGCGCTCTATATGAAAATCACTGGCTGTGCTGTGTGCAGTCTGTGGCTAGTTTGCATTGTTGTCTGCCATTGTAGTGTTGGGCAGCGGCAGCTGGATGTGAACAGCGCGTAGCGTTGCGCAGTTGGAGGTGAGCCGCCAGCAGTGGTGGATGTGAGGAGAGAGATGGCGGAGTTTTGTAATTTGTCATGAACTGCTATATATATTATGACTATTAAGGTAAATACATTGTTTGTTCTCTATTAATATCTTTCATTTGCTAACTATCCCTATCAGTAGTTAGTGCCTTCTGTAGTTTGAATCTTTTATTTAGCTGGCAGTAGTGGCGCTCGCTGTATTTCAGTAGTTCGAGTAATGTAGATTTCTGTGAGGTAAGTGATTTCTGAAAGGTATAGTTTAATGTTACTCAGGGCCATTCTTTTGCAGGGATCTTTGATAGTCAGATTGCGTTGCGCTAAATAATATTGTGTGTCAGTTTAAGCACAGTCGTGTATAAATTCTTCTAAGGGGACGTTTCAGCAGCGCCATCTATCGGGCCAACCATAGCGCCATCTGGTTTCCCCCTTCAAGCTAGACAAGTTTCGTTCTTTGTAGTTTTTTCGTTTGACGCTTATTTCGTGAGATATTTGGCCCGGTCACGATCAATGGACCATCCTGTATATACGGGTTCGTTGGCTCGAGGGTGGAAGCACCAAGTTTTGGGATTGGCGATAGCGTCGCGACTAGAGGCTATCAAGAGGTCTGAGCGGCCGAAGCCACGAGCTGCTCAAGGAGGGCCTGCGCAGAGTAAAGACATCGGAGTACTTCACCTGGGTCAGCGCCGACTACTAGCAGCAGGCCGACGTCCCGGTGGTTGGCTGGCAACATTTGTGTCGGACGACCGCTCGTGGCTTGGGTGCCCCCTTCTACCAGGCTGTCATCGGCTCCACTCAGCAACCACCGCGATGCACCGCGGATCCATGGAAAGGCTTGCTGATAAAGGGGAATAACATTCTGTAATGCTCATGGTCTACCCGTTTTCTAACTTTTTCTGGTTTGTACCGACCCTCAGAGTTTTACTCGGTCAGATCTTTGGTCGTATATATGGACCGTTGTATTGTACTAGACACTAGTTGTCGTTTGAAAATTTGTTCTGATTTTATATTGCCCTTCCTTTGTAGTTTATAGATGATCATTAATGTTTTAATGAGTCAGCTCCTGTTTAGAAATACAGTCGGAACAATTGTACCAAGGCACAGGTTGCCGCTAAACATACAGGTATCTTGTGGTTAGATTTAGATGTTAATCGGTTCAATTCCTTAGTTGTAATTGCATTTGAGATAATCTGAACTACCTGTTGTACTAAGCTGTGCGTTCCTGTCTTTGAAAGACCGAGGCATTATTGATATATTTTTAACTGGATCTTGTGGTTCCGCCCAGTGAGTTCTCTTGTAGTAAGTGCTCATACGTAATGTTTTAAAACGTTCCTTCATAGGGACCATCATAACTGACAAGCACTTTAACTTTTGACATTAACAGCCAACTGTCACCATGAATGTAGTGAGAATAACATTGTCAGAAGGGACAGGTTGGGATCCAGTCGCACCTTGGTTGCTGATTGAAATGAAAAGGTTGATCACTTTGAAGCAAGCCTTATAAATGTCATAAGTGTTTCCCATTTTGTTTAACCTTTAAGCAAAGGTGCGCATCTTAACCCCGAACATTTCGACATACAGTTTCCAAATTAAAAAAAAAAATTACGTCATCTGTTTGAATAATTGAAATACTCTTGTCATCAATATTAAGAGGTGCATTCAAGTTCTAAGGCCTCTGATTTTTTTCTCGAGACTGGAAAGAGATAGAAACATGCGCATTGTTTTAAAATGAAGCCGCGTTCATTGTCAATACGTCCCAGAGATGGCAGCACCGTACGGCAGATGGAATTTTACCGCCAGCGGCGAGAATGAGAACTGTTTTAAATACTTAAAATGGCGACGTTTTCCTTACTTGAACAGCGTGCAATCATTCGTTTTCTGAATTTGCGTGGTGTGAAACCAATTGAAATTCATCGACAGTTGAAGGAGACATGTGGTGATGGAGTTATGGATGTGTCGAAAGTGCGTTCGTGGGTGCGACAGTTTAATGAAGGCAGAACATTGTGTGACAACAAACCGAAACAACCTCGGGCTCGCACAAGCCAGTCTGACGACATGTTCGAGAAAGTGGAGAGAATTGTTTTGGGGGATCGGCGAACGACTGTTGAACAGATCGCCTCCAGAGTTGGCATTTCTGTGGGTTCTGTGCACACAATCCTGCATGACGACCTGAAAATGCGAAAAGTGTCATCTAGGTGGGTGCCACGAATGCTGAAGGATGGCTACAAGGCTGCCCGTGTGGCATGTTGCCAAGCAATGTTGACGCGCAACGACAGCATGAATGGGACTTTCTTTTCGTCGGTTGTGACAATGGATGAGACGTGGATGCTATTTTTCAGTCCAGAAACAAAGCGCTAGTCAGCTCAATGGAAGCACACAGATTCACCGCCACCAAAAAAATTTCGGGTAACCGCCAGTGCTGAAAAAATGATGGTGTCCATGTTCTGGGACAGCGAGGGCGTAATCCTTACCCATTGCGTTCCAAAGGGCACTACGGTAACAGGTGCATCCTACGAAAATGTTTTGAAGAACAAATTCCTTCCTGCACTGCAACAAAAACGTCCGGGAAGGGCTACGCGTGTGCTGTTTCACCAGGACAACGCACCCGCACATCGAGCTAACGTTACGCAACAGTTTCTTCGTGATAACAACTTTGAAGTGATTCTTCATGCTTCCTACTCACAGGACCTGGCTTTTTCCAACAATGAAGGACACTCTCCGTGGCCGCATATTCAGCAGCCGTGGTGCTATTGCCTCAGCGATTTTCCAGTGGTCATAACAGACTCCCAAAGAAGCCTTCGCCGCTGCCATGGAATCATGGCGACAGCGTTGTGAAAAATGTGTACGTCTGCAGGGCGATTACGTCGAGAACTAAAGCCAGTTTCATCAACTTTGGGTGAGTAGTTAATTAGAAAAAAAATCAGAGGCCTCACAACTTGAATGCACCTCGTACTTATATGTTTTCATGTGTTGCAGAAGGGCATTTAACAGGAGAAACTGTGTCCAGTGCGGTAGTAAACACCGCTGTTTCATCCGATAACGGGTGGGCTGCAGGTCGGGACCCTTGTAATTATTGTCATGTTGTTCTTGTTTTTATTGTCTTGTAAAACCTTATTCATTTCACAAATTTGTTAATTTGTATACAAATTTTTGATTATATACTGTTAAATAAACAGATTGTGTGAAAAGAAACTTACATTGGTGGGTCCCTCCTTCCACGTTTTCCTTAATACCAGTAAATCTCCACGTCTCAGTATGGTCGCCACCACTGACATCGCCTGAGGCTAAGGTGCACAAGTTGGTTGCAATGCGTGACCAAAGACACCGAGGTCTCCCAGGCGATACATCATTAGAAAGGAAATGTCACACACGCAGTATGCGGTAACAAACGCAAGATGACATTGATCCGCATGACCAAGAGTTGTCTGAAAATGCAGGCAAGTGATGTCCCATGGTCACAATAACCTTGGAAGGATTAAGATCATGGAATGGATGAATTCTGGTTCAGAACCAACGGCATTTTGACGCCGGTGTATTCCTAACTAGTGGAGACTGGCAACAAATTAGTGAAGACACCTGTAAAGGTGAACTCACTGATTTCTGAGTTTGGGTTGAATATGAAGTATGTGGAAAACCAGATCTTCAACGGAAGAAGTAACTATCAAATGAATGGGATAGTTATCGGTGGGTTATCGCAAGATCACATAAACGGCAATGATTTACTCTCGGGCAGCGCTGTGGTCATCGGGAAGCCAAACTGATCCCCATCTAACACATTTTCTTTTCTATTTTCCTGTATGTTATTCTTGTAAGTAACTTTGATACATGAGTTGTTAAGGTGATAATTCTCCTCAGCTCTTGCAGTCTTTGGAACTGTGTGGATCATAATTTCCGAAAATCAGGCGGTATGTCGCCAGGCTCATACATTCTACACACCAAAGTGAATATTCGTTTTGTTGCCAGTTCCCCCAATGATTTTAGAAATTTTGATGGAATGTTGTCTATCCTTTCTGCCTTATTTGATCTTAAGTCCTCCCATGCTGTCTTTAATTCTGATTCTAGTGCTGGATCCCCTATCTCTTCTAAATTGACTCCTGTTTCTTCTTCTACCACACCAGGCAAATCTTCTCCATCATAGAGACCTTGAACGTACCCTGTCCACCTATCTCCTCTCTCCTCTGCATTTAACAGTGGAATTCCCGTTGCACTCTTTAACACTACCACCGTTGCTTTTGATTTCACGGAAGGTTATTTTGATTGTCCTATACGCTGAGTCAGTCCTTCCGACAATCATTTATTTTCGATTTCTTCATATGTTTTATTCAGCCATTTCGCCATAACTTCCACGCACCTCCTACTTATTTCATTTCTCAGCGACTTGTATTCCTGTAGTCCTGGATTTCCCCGAACGCTTTTGTACTTCCTCCTTTCATCGATCAATTGAAGTATTTCTTCTATTATCCATGTTTTTTTTGCAATTACCTGCTTTGTACTTGGTTTTCTTTGCAACTTCTGTGATTGCCCTTTTGAGAAACGTCCGTTCCTCTACAACTGCCCTGCTTACTGAGCTATTCCTTATCGCTGTGTCTATAGCCTTAGAGTAGGTTTTCATCTTCCTGTACGTTCTGTATTACCCTTTCAATAGGCTCATGTACTTTCTCTATCTTATCTTCAGCTTGCGTCATCGCCATGTATACCTGAACTATCGCTGTCGGTGTTGGTTTGCTGTCGATTCTGATAACAACCCTCTCACTGTCCTATTCACAGCCCAACACATTCTCTACCATACCTTCCTATTCATAATGAATCGTACTCCCATTACACAGTTTTCTGATGCTGTTGATAATACCCTATACTCATCTGACCAGAAATCTTTGTCTTTTTCCGATTTCATTTCCCTGATACTACTAATTCTAGATTGAACTTCTCCATTTCCCTCTTCAGATATTTTAGCTTCCCTACCACGTTCAAGTTTCTGTCATTCCACACCCCGACTCGCAGAACGTTATCCGTTCGTTGGTTATTCAGTTTTGTTGTCACTATCGCCTCCTCCTTGTTAGCCCCTCCCGGATATCCGAATGGGGGACTATGTAGGAATCTTTTCCCAATGGCGAGATCACGATGACACTTTTTCAGTGACAGACCACATGTCCTGTGGATACACGATATATGTCTTTAATTCAGTGGTTTCAATTGCCTTCTGCATTCTCATGCCTTTGATCACTGATGATTCTTCCGCCTTTAGGGGCAGTTTCCCACACATAGGACAAGAGAGTGCGTTGAACTTCTGTCCGTTTCTTTGACCTCTTTGACAAGGCCGTTGGCAGAATGAGGGTGACTTCTTATGCTGGAAGTCTTCGGCCACAAACGCTGATTATTAATCAAAATTTAGGCAGTGGCGGGTTTAGAACCAGAGACCGAGGATGTTTTGATTATTAATCAAAGACGCTACCCCTACAGCAGGGTTCCTTAACAAACCCAAGTGTGTTTTGCCATATTTTCTTGTGAAAACTGAGTCGTGAATCCAAGACGGCTATGTACAGGTAATGACTGAAGATTTAATGATGTGCTCCTAAGATCCATATCTCCAACATCCTAAAATTTTCGCGATATATTTAGCCATTTCCGAGATACAGAAGTTCAAATTTACCCCACTTCTACACGTAAAATACCCACCTAAAATCCTGCATGAGATGAAATCTCAGTAATAAACAAACGCAGCAAATAGCTCAAATTTTTACGGTATATTCTCTAGGTATTTACCTAAAAATGCCATTTGTTGTTTTCCAAAATCTTCATTAGTTCGTGGGTATTTTCTTAGAAACGCCAATTACTAGCTATGCTTAAAAAATATCTGAAATTTTTGATATATATTTTAAGATCCCGATCTAAAACAGACTTCAAAATTTTCTTGCTATCTTTATCAGTGGTTTAAGATTATTAGCTTACAAGCGGTTCCTTAGAGAACGCCAAATAAAGCTATTTTTTTTTTACAATTCTTCCATACCGAAACCGAGCCGCGGATTCGAAGCCGGCTATACACAGCAAAACGCTGAAATTTTAACTATATATTCCTAAGATCAAGATCTAGACAACTGTTGAAATTTTTAGTGATTTCATCATAGAGAGGTTCGAGGCTACACTACTTGAAGACATAAAACATGCACGTAAACAGCAAGAGGCGGAAACGTCCTGAGGCAGCTGCTATCTCACTTTTCAGTCAGACTCTAGTAAGCAGGGGCATATTAGCCTGTTCTGTACTCTGACTGGAGTAATTTTCCGCTACTGGTCTTAACGAAGAAAACAGTGTTTAATTTATAGGTTGACTCTTACAGAGAAGACAACAGCAACCAGCCACTTTTTACAAAGCTATTTATGTATTTAAATAGTACCATTACCAGTTTCGAATGAAAGTTCATTTTTAGACGGATAGTTGAAGTCAAGGTACATTTTACATTAGCTTTCACTTTTTTTTTTATATTAGCTTTCACTTTTTGTTTTCCAGATGATAAAATTTCCTTGGGGTAATAGTGTCCTACGACCATAACAAGATGTGAGACAATGCCTTTTTAACTGTAATTGTTCCCCACAGCGATTTTAAATGACGTAAACAAATTATTCTGTCGGAGATGTCTTGGTTACTTACGTAGGAGAAAAACGCGCCATTGTACGATGCACTTTTTTTTTAATATATGTACACACATGATCTGAAGCACCACTGAAACACCAACAAGTTTCACCACATGGAAGTATGTACACAAAAATGGTAATATCGCAACCATAACAATGCCAAAGTCTTCCGCTGTGTGTGACAGTAGGAATTTCCAAATTAATTATGTTCCCTTAATTACTGTTTGTATGAAAGAAACTGATTATAATTAAGATAAACAGTTAAAGCAGACAGTTTGTTATAAAGTGATACCCTAGTGATATTATGTAAATATTATGGTATACATTGGAACCAAAGTAAATAATAAGGATAGATGTATGTAAATAAATATTTAAACTATGCACACATTATGTAAATATTATTGCATGCATGGGAAGCAATCTATATGATTTGAAGTGGATGTACAGGAATAAATATTATAGCACTGGACTTTTTCTTTAAGCTATAGCTAGTTGAAGGTATTGTATGACAAAGCAAGCTGTTGTATATTATTCACTGTTTCTCGTTGGGTTAGTGTCTGTATGCTGTCATTGTAAGAGGGAATGGGAGTAGTATTTACTTTCCACTGGAGAGCAGGTGGATGAAAGTTTGAAGGAAGGATGCATTGGCTAACTCGGTATGTTCATTGAGGAGATTTTGTGGTGATTAGCTTTTATGTACATATATTTCAATCTTTCCAAGCAGATTCACAAAGCTACCTTTCTCAGCACTGTGCAACACTTGTATGTGGTCTTCAGTGCTCTTTATTCCATGACTATTAGTAGTTGTTTGCATGGCGAATATGGATTTTGATACGTTGTTCAAACGTATGTCATCTATATGCTCTTTGAACCGAGTCTCAATGCTCCTCTCAGTTTGCCCTATATAGTAGGAGAGTAGGAGGGGCACTTTTGGCAGCTGAGTTTGCTTATGCCAGATTTTTTTGTATGAGTTATTATTTTTTTAAGTTGTGAATTGCTATCTCCTGAAGTTTGTTGTTTGTATTTTTAAATAAATTGCTTATTTTGTAGGATATGCTCCCTAAGGAAGGTAGTGCAACATATTTTTTGCTGTTTTCTACTGTGTCTTGTGTTAACTGCATGGTTGTTTGGTGTGCAAACATTGATGTTTGCATACCACCTCAGTCTGTGTCGCCTGGCCACCAAGAGCTGTTGCATAACGATTTCATTCACGGCTCCCTCCGTGTATAGCGATTTTACGACTATGGCGTATGGGGCTTGAAGATGGCATCAATGTAATGCCGAAACTGGTAGCACATACGAAGTTCATAAAATAAATTCCTACAGTACACACGACTGTTGGTAAATTATTGCATCAAGAAATACATGCCAGCCGTTGTTCCACGGTCCATAATGGATCAACGAAGATTTAGAGGAGAGGTAGTACCTATTGGATCAAGAAAATTGTTCCCAATGAACATGGCTCTGAAAACGCATATTTAATGAGATATGACTACTTGTTCGTGAGAGAGCCTGTAAGAATTTTACTTGCGGATACAAGTACAGTCGCTTCATTGACGTTCGGGCAAGGGGTTCAACAGAGTAATTTGAAGTCTCTCTGTATCACTTGCTCTAGGTACACATTATTCTGATCCTTAGAAGGTCCGTAATCAGTTGTTTCTTTCGAATTTTGTTGTTGTGTAGTTACAGTCGTGACAGTGAATTTTATAGTATGATAAAATGTTCGAAACTGGAAATGTATCTTGATGTCTTACTACTTGCACAAATGACTTTATCCTTTTCTTTATTATTATTAATTATTAGTTATTTATGATTGCAGACAAATGCTCCTTTACTTTTCCATTACTTGTTAACAATCTAAGCCTACTGGTAAACTAATGATTTAGCGGGATTGATATCTGCTACGATTTAGAAAATGAAAGTGCTGTGCGAACCCGTGTCCTCTACCTTGTGACACGTCGCAGTTTAGCGCCTTATGAACGTAGGTTCTGTAGCACTTCAAAAAGTAAAAAAGCGGAAATCATTGCTTATTCCGCAGTCCTGAGATGAGAAACGTATGCTACATTTGGTTGACGGGAATCTACAGTAGAACTAAACACACAGTGACTGCTGACTAACTAATGATCAGAATAACGTTTGCCTACGACACAGTGACACAGAAAGACCTCAGAACACTCTGTTGACACTCTCCACCGCGCTCCAATGCAAGGACTGCGCTGACATTCCTAAACAACAGCACTTCAGGCTCTGCTTTGAAGAGGAGTCCATATCTCACAAAGTAAGAGTTTTCGAATATTTTGTTTGACATGTTTCTCCTGTCTCGGTAAATAACATCACTGCTCAAAATGTTTGCCATTTTATTTAACATCCTGTATATTTGTATACTGCTATTTAATATGCGTACGGAACAGTCTCATCACACTATTGTCCACTGTTATTTTCAGCTTGGAAAAGGTGAGGAATTACAGGCTAGATATGCGTACTTTCTTCTATTTTAAAAGCCACTCTCAAAATGGCCAAGAATTCTGAGAGACAGTTAGTCGTTAGAAAGAGGTAAAGAACTTGAGCAGCCTGTGTGGTCAGGTAGATTCCTTAGTCACAAGTTTTCTATGAGTACTGTAATTCATTGTCAGCTGCCATCTTTCGATACAAAGAAATCATTATTTCCAATACAATGCATTGCACACAAACATTACGATAGTCTATCTATGACTTTTGTTTATATACATAACACGTAGGTGCTGAACAGACAAGTGAGCTAAAATCAAAACTGTGATTATGTGTTAGTGAAGAATATAACAACAATAATATCTAAAGTGGTTGGGCCATGGGATTAATGAGAGCAGAATTATTATTATTACTGTAAAGCAGACGAGACGTTCTGTCGAAGGAAATTAAATGATCGGCGTGGCCGGTTTTCGTGGTCAGTCATTAATAGGGTGACGGTAGACCATGTATCGTTAATAAAGATTTGTGTCCTCATTGCCGGCGTACGTAAAAATACGTACAACAAATTTTACTTCGTAAATCATGAAAGGATAATGAAGGCAAGTTCTACGAGTGATCATGCAGATTTGCATATAGGTTTCTACAAGGGAGGCCGATCATTTGCATATCCTTAACAAGACTTCCACGTTGTCTCGTCTGATAAATTGTGAAACAAAGAAATGCGGGTTAGGACAAGGTAGGTATGACACCCATTTTTAAATGAGAACATTTCCAAGTTGAACTTACGTATTTTCACAAAAGATACAAAAATGAGAAAATCTCATACCATCTCTCAACGTGGGAGTCTATGCCGGAGGCTAAGACGGAAGCAGAATGAATGAATGAGGGAGACAAAATCTCTCGCTAAAGAAGCTAGAATCACTTCTTTCACGGACTGTTTTTAAGTAAATTGCATCGTTCCATATGTGGAGCGGCCGCTTATTTAATTAATTTAGAAAAGGGTTATCACAAGGACTATTAGGATGCACCTTAGATGTCCTGAAAAATCCTTCTCATGAGTAAAATGACCAGAATTATGAGCAGAGACGCCTCAAAACCTTGCTTTGTTCCACAGTTTCACTAAATTTTCTTTATGTAGAATGAAATATCGCAGTGTTTATATGTTTACGTATTCGACTGCCTGATGTAAGTGTGCTAGCATCCAATTGACTGTTCTTACACTTGTAAATAATTAAGACGTAGATAATGCTCCACGACAGTAGAGCTTAGCAAAAACAGTTCTTCTTTCAGTATGCTTACATAACAAAGCTGGAAACGAGAGCTACCCAGTCTATATTACCGAGACTCTCTCCTCCTGAATTATTCTCAAATTTATGGAGTTCTCTGCCCCGGCTGGAACAGCGTCGAATGTTTTCTTTAAGTATTTCTCCGAGTTGTGGCCACAGGGAGGTCCGACTGCAAAATTAGTTTACTTTATGAATTAATGCTAACGAGGAACCTCTCAGGAAGTTCTGCGACTTGCACGTCTCGTGGACGCGCTTCACGTCTTTAATGCGGGAAGTTCGAGCTGACCCCTCCCGTCTTGATAAGCAGTTTGCTCTTCTCAAAGGAAGAGTTGTATCAAAGTTTATTTATCCTTTACATCTAATTATTTACACACGCTTTACAGCACGAACGCTTCTCTTGTGGTAACAGAGAATGACATTTAATACAGAGCTTTTTAAACTTGCGGTGTGGCATTTTCATGATGCCAGAACACGGATAACGCCACAGCATTCAAAAAGTAGATGAAGTGCTTGGCGATATCAGCCCCGGTCTAGTGTTTACGATGTAATCGGAAGAGCTTTCTGTTACTCATCCTCAAAGTTCTAAATATTTGAACAATATCTTTTCTTCATTCCTTCTTCCCTACGTAGCATTAACGTTTCGTTCACAAATATTTTCAGTATACACTAGAATTTCTGCAATTTTTCGGGTGTAATATATATGACTTGTAAGGAAAACCAAGTAATTTATTTCTTGGTTCGTATTGCAAAATAAGCTCTCAAAATGGGTGGTAAGCTCCTCCACGAAGTAGCGTCTCCAATATAGGAGTTTGCTGGCAGGCTTATGATATTTTTATTCCAGTTAAACAAACCAGTGATTAAGTGTGAACTCTTCTTTGAAGTTTATACTCTTCATGAATCTCGCTCAATAAAGACGCTATATCAATGAACAGTACTGAAGAATATGAGTATAATGTTGACCAAGATGCTCTCAATTTCGGACGCAGGTCTCCCTTAACTGTAGCAGTCAATTTTATTATATAACTACTCCAGCTGTAGAAAGACGTATTTATTTACACGAAAGGTTTCGACACCCAGGTAATTATGATTCTTTCAATTACTTCCCGCAATATTACTCATTCTGTAATGAGTAATTGTTTACTTGATACCAGTCATGAAGATAAAATCGTCTTTAAGGAACTTTAGCTGTTATTTAATCAAACTCATGAATATGTCGAATGGAAATTCTGCTCACGCCACTGTCCATTGATGATTTGCACTTCCCACCTAATTCTTCCAACAAATCTGTCTGACTTCGCGACATCTAGATTTATGTCTAAGTTGTACATTAAACGGCTCAAGAAATATACTTCCATATTTCTGGGGGTTGTGATCCTTTACAGCGAACGATAAAAGATCGTCAATTCGACCGATATTAGGTCTTTCCTTCTATTTATGAGCATGGCAACGCATTAATTGATACAAACAGCTACTAGTCACTGAACAGAATGAGGAAATCTTTAAACTCTTCCTTATAGCGACGTGACCTACTTACATGGAACTGCAGTGTCTTCCAAATTTTACAGACCTCTCGAACTACATGCTAAAAAGTTTCAAATCACTTACCTGGTCGAAAATGACACACGATTAGCAATTTTGTAGCTCTGGCAGAACATGCTAGTAACACCAACCACTTTCGAGACGAGAATGATCTATGGTGGAAATGAAAAATTCATTCACACTCATATCACATCCAAAATGCCACGTATTTAAGTTGTTACGACAATTAGTGGTTAGCAGTTGGGAGTTTCTTTTACGACAAAACCGTTTGGAAACGACTGACTATTTACTGTCCATCATTAAATATACACCGTCAGTCCAAAAAGTTTCGAGACTAAATTAATAAAAATATAGAGAGAAGTTACGATTGTGGTTTTAATGATTCATGTGCACGAGATAGCCTTCCCACACTTGATTACAGCTCACAGAACTGTCAGAAAAGTCCTTCTTTGGGATGTTGTTCAATTCGCGCATCACATTGGCTTTAAGGATGGTTACGGCATTAAACCGTTGACCCTCTGTGTGAGTTTCTACACTTCGTTCTTTTGCGACTGTCTCCTCACACGTGATGATTTTCCGAGAAAATAGTTGTCCATGGTCTGCATGTCAATAGTCAACGGCAACCGTCCATGCGTCACTGTGTTTGTTCGGGAGTCAATGTATGTGAGACTAACTTTACATACACTTTTCTCTTCTTCGAAACACTCCGGACAATCTGTTTAACATTTGGTTTAGAGAAGTCGAATTTGTTGCTCCGTTGCAATTTGTAACATAAAAACGCTGGCACACTATGGCCGCACGTCCACTACTTAACACTGCCTGCTCGCAACTGATTGATCGAATGATTCTCTAGTTTTTGTTGTTAGTTCAAACTGTAGTCCAAACTGCACTAAAGTTACGGCTTGACGTCATTTGCACTCCGGCAAAAATCAGTCATATAACTTCATAGACTTGCGGATAGTGTACATCTAATAACAGAAAGGATGATCTTCCCATTCGCGGAACAGCAGACAGAATAAATTATTTTTCACAAAGATGTACCTGAAAGCTACTTACTGACATAGTTATGCTAATTTATGTTACAAAATATTATACAGAACAGTCTTGGTCACATAAAAACACCTTTATTTATAAGTCATGATCACTGTCGAAAAGATGTGGATCATCTTCGGGCCATACTCCATTGATGACACGTGGAGACTATGGCCCAGAGCAGTATCTGTCGATATCAACCACTGATTAGCCATCGGTGGGTAGTATCCACAGTTTCTGCCCCGTAGCAACGTCTCCACACGTCCGAAGATGATCCACATCGGTTCGAAATCGGTCACCACTTACGAAAAACAATGTTCCAATTGCTGCTCTTCCCACAATGTTTACAGGTTCTGTTAATTTATATCTAAGTTATGATAAACAGAAACATTATTCCTGACAGTTCGATAGGTTCAAATTCCTGTAGATAAACTGGCTTAGGGGTGGCGGTAAGTACAGTAACCTCAAGGACCTGCAGTGACAATTTATGTTAATATCCATCAAAAAGTTTTAAAGAAGTCTGAAAAGAAACTGTGCGAGTGTTCCATATCATACGAATTGTCTGCTTGTTTTATTTAATTCAAACGGGAACGACAGAAGCTAATATTAAGGAGAACTGCTGCTACTTTTACCATTTACGTTTTGTGCTACAGAACTTCTTTACTCATCATGGCCACAAATTTACAAAATAGATGGATTTCACACTACCTGAATTATTTCCAAGGTGTCTGCTTACAATTCCTGTGGCTACCATGACAAACTGATGGAGAGGAAATTAACTCTGCTTGAAAACTGGAAAGAGAAAGAAACTGCATCGGCGATAACACAACGAACATCTTGCACTATTTTACATTATCGAAAGTTGTTACTGGAGGCGGAAATGAGGCAGACGATTTGTCCTCGTCTGTGAGCTCACCGAAGCTGATGTGACGAAGGAGTTTCGGATGAACGGTCGACGGTATTACCAGCTAAGCTTCCCGCTCCGACGACATCTCTGCGGAAATAATTTCCTTCAAGTTTCCGACGACAAATCGTCCGCTTAATTTCCGCTAGCAGTAACAGCGTTAGGCACTGTCAAATGGTGCAAGACGTTCGAAATTCTTGGAAACATAGGAATATCAAACTCGTCAGAAGACTGATTAAAAAAAAGCTAGCTTCCAGTGAATCATGCCTAATCAGACTGATTTAGAAATAGCCTTTTATGTTTTAAGTCTCCTTTATTTTTATACCACTACACACCCACGTCTCAATGCAGCCTTACGATTACTGTATGCTATTCGACAATACTTTTTGGAGAAACGGGCAAAACTTTCTATATCAGCATTTCCCGTAACAACGAAAGATTACAGCGAAATGACACATGTGGTGAATATTTTCTCAGAAGTGAAAGAAAGGCGGAATGTTCATCTGTATTAGTACAGTTAGCATATATCGACCTGACGGTTTTCTGTTTTGAATTACGTAAGTTCCCATCGCTCGAACGGAAAGGATTTCTTACAGTCGAAGACTGGGGTTCAAAGTCACGTGGAAGTTAGTACAGTTCGATACTTTCATGTTTCAGAATATTACAATTTAGGACTAAGTGTTTAATAATATAAGCAAATATATTAATTGTATCTATAGAAATTCTACTTTGGAATAGATGGGACTGGCTATAAAGCTTCCTGGATTTTCTTGTAAACGCCACAATCTTATCGAAGCGACATTTAATATGCAGTGTTGAAAGCATGTATGACTCCTCTCCTTGGGTAATAATCAGCTCTCGATGTAGTTGTCGAAATTGGACCGCGATCGCGATTATACTTTATAGAAAAAAAAGAAGGTTTGTGGAAGACAGATATTACTGAATATTATTAATGGAAACGTTGTTACGCAACGACAGTGTGTGTGTGTGTGTGTGTGTGTGTGTTAGTGTTTTTTTAACGTCCCGTAGACAACGAGGTCATTAGAGACGGAGCACAAGCTCGGGTTAGGTAAGGATGGGGAAGGAAATCGGCCGTGCCCTTTCAAAGGAACCATCCCGGCATTTGCCTGAAAAGATTTAGGGAAATCACGGAAAACCTAAATCAGGATGGCTGGAGACGGGATTGAACCGTCGTCCTCCCGAATGGGAGTCCAGTGTGCTAACCACTGCGCCACCTCGCTCGGTTACGCAATGACAGAATGACCTTACTTCAGAACACCATATTTATTGATAAAAACGTGCTGCAAATGTGGGATTGGTTGCAAAATAATCACGAACTCTTAAAATCTTAGCTGTGCTGTTTCAAATGCCCTACGTGTCCACCAGCAGCAGCACAAACAACATCTAGAAGACGGCTGAATTCGTCATACACTTCACACAATGGATCTGCTTTCACAGAAGTTATGGCGGTTGTTATTCTCTTCTTCACTTCTATGTCACGAGGTAAAGGGGAGATGAACACACTTTCCTTCACACATCCCCATAAAAAAAGTCGCATATGGTCACGTCTGGCGATCTAGTAGGGCAAGAGTGCAGGGCCTTGTCTCGGCATCCCGTGTGCCCTATCCAGCGTTGCGACAATGTCCCACTGAGAAACTGACGTACCTTGTTGTGCCATTGTGGTGGACTGCCATTCCATTGGGAAATGAAGTCATCGAAGTCGTCCTCAATTAGTAGAAATAGTCAGTTTTGCAGCATTTGAATACAGTCATTCCAGTCACTGTTTTCCTCAAAAAAGAATGGGCTATTCACATTTTCACGAGAAATGACACAGGAAACGTTCGCTTCAGATGAGTCTCTTTCATGCTCAGTAATGTCATGAGGTTTCTGGAGATCCCCTATGCACAAGTTATGTCGTTTAACTTTACCGCTAACATGAAATGTTGCTTCGTCATTGAGTATTAATCTTGGTAGAAATATATCGTCTTCCATGTCCTCTAGCAGAGCATTGCTGAAGTCAACCCGTCCCTTTTATCATCAACCCAAAGAAATGGTTCAAACGGCTCTGAGCAGTATGGGACTTAACATCTGAGGTCATCAGTCCCCTAGAACTTAGAGCTACTTAAACCTAACTATCCTAAGGACATCACACACATCCATGCCCGAGGCAGGATTCGAACCTGCGACCGTACCGGTCTCGCGGTTCCAGACTGAAGCGACTACAACCGCTCGGCCACACATGCCGGCCAACCCGAAGAGCTCGCACTGATTGCAGAGAGACCAAACGCCGCTAACATTCGCCAGAGAGTCGTATGAGGCATTGACTGTTCTCTCCTTACACGCCGAGTAGACTTTGGTGGACTCAGTTCACACGTTAGCTGATTTCGTTCCACCATGTCATAAGGATGTGAGGTCTACCTGGACTCTTACCTTTGCACAAGCATCCTGCCTCTTCCAATTGCCGAAACGGACGACGAATGTATATGGGTGCCTCTGGATCAGTGCCAAAACGCCGACGAAAATTAAGCTGGATCGAAATCATTGACTCACACTTTGGAAACTGCAGCACACAAAACGTATTCTGTTGAGTGGACACTATGTTACTCCTGACCGACTGAAAACTGATAAGACTCGTTGACTAACATCTAATGGTGAATCTGAAGCTCTAGGCCACCGACATTAGAACAAAATACATTTCCTTGTCAGCACGTTCCGTGTTTCGTAATTATTACCTTCCAAAATAAGATCATTTTGAAACACCCTGTGTTCTGTACTGCAAATAATGATAGGCTTGTCAATGGGCGTTCTGCACCTGATGTTATTGTTGTTGTGGTATTCAGTCCTGAGACTGGTTTGATGCAGCTCCCCATGCTACTCTATCCTGTGCAAGCTTCTTCATTTCCCAGTACTTACTGCAACCTACATCCTTCTGAATCTGCTTAATGTATTCATCTCTTGGTCTCCCTATACGATTTTTACCCTCCACGCTGCTCTCCAATGCTAAATTTGTGATCCATTGATGCTTCAGAACATGCCCTACCAACCGGTCCCTTCTTCTTGTCAAGTTATGCCACAAACTCCTCTTCTCCCCTATTCTATTCAATACCTCCTCATTAGTTACGTGATCTACCCATCTAATCTTCAGCATTCTTCTGAAGCACCATATTTCGAAAGCTTCTATTCTCTTCCTGTGCAAACTACTTATCGTCCATGTTTCACTTCCATACATGGCTACACTCCATACAAATACTTTCAGAAACGACTTCCTGACACTTAAATCTATGCTCGATGTTAACAAATTCCTCTTCTTCAGAAACGCTTTCCTTGCCAGTCTACATTTTATATCCTCTCTACTTCGACCATCATCAGTTATTTTACTCCCCAAATAGCAAAACTCCTTTACTACTTTAAGTGTCTCATTTCCTAATCTAATTCCCTCAGCAACACACGACTTAATTCGACTACATTCCCTTATCCGTGTTTTGCTTTTGTTGATGTTCATCTTATATCCTCATTTCAAGACACTGTCCATTCCGTTCAACTGCTCTTCCAAGTCCATTGCTGTCTCTGACAGAATTACAATGTCATAAATGATAGAATTCTTTAAAAACATCATCTCTTTTCCTACTCTAACTAGTGAGAGGAAATAAGTATAACGATAATTTTTCTTATTTGCTTTTTGGATCTCATTCATCTGTGGAGATGAGCAAACAGCAAATGTAGCTAATGTAAGTTGCTTCTTTAAAAATGTGGGACATGAATTTTCCAATACAGTTGCTGTTTATGAACTTTTGCAGACTAGCAAATCTACTTCTTGCACTCTGGGTATGTTATGTTTCTGGCGTAATGGGAGATGGTTTTATATACTTGATACGCTGCACTTTCAGTAAGACAGCTGGTGCTGGTTTCCTTCCGATATTTGTATTATCAGCAGAAATAACAAAATTTTCGTCATCCGACAATCAAAGTGGTTGGTTCAAAAATGGCCCTGAGCATTATGGGACATAACTTCTGAGGTCATCAGTCCCCCAGAACTTTGAACTACTTAAATCTAACTAACCTAAGGACATCACACACATCCATGCCCGAGGCAGGATTCTAACCAGCGACCGTAGCGGTCGCGCGGTTCCAGACTGTAGCGCCTAGAACCGTTCGGCCACTCCGGCCGGCAATCAAAGTGGAAGATCACGTATAGATCCGTGTGGTACGCTATTCTGATTGTTTCCTGTTTGTAATGATTAATGACGTAAAAAGAGTAATGTATTTCAGCGAGTGGTCCTAGATCGAGTGACTAGACACGGAGACCAAAGTGAGATCATCACTTTTAAACTACTCAGCACAGAGTTCCGTGGGAAGAGTACTAAGGAAATAGGCCATAACCATTATTGGCATTGTCCTTACCTTCTAGAAAGGTATTTCAGTATTCATAAATAAATCGGAAATAACCCCAGTATTAATCTGAGTTTTAAGCCAAGTGACGTATCGTGAGCCGAGGGAATAAAAGATTACCCCCGACCGCATTCATCACGCCAGTCATGAGAGAGAATGCCGATTGAATTAATTTTGCCGGATGCTCACACTTCGTACGATATAAAGCGGACCAGCAATTATTTGATAGCTTCCATTCAACTGCACAATTTAGTACTCTCAAAGCGCACTGAAAACAATACACTGATTTCTGTTTTACGTATATGGACTTGCTGCATGACATTAATATCTCGTGAACAATACCGGTCATTCGGTACAATATAGTGTAACGCCTCGCTTCAGCGTTGCTCAACCAATACACGTACATATTTATTAGGATTTTCTCGAGTTCGATAGGCGAATGTTGACACTCACGATAGCAGTTGTTTCAGGTGGTTCTGGGCGAATGATGAGATGGAAGACTCCTCATTAACATCAAATTACAATAACGATGTCCAGAGTGTGCGTCTCGCGGCACAACTTTCAATACAGACCTAGTGAGAGGATGAGTAATGTTGCGCGTGTGTGGAGTCGATAAGAGAGCTGTTATTGCATTATGAGCTGCTTTCTGTCATATCTTTGTACGACGTACTGCATGTTTCACCTGTTACACGTTTATCCACATAGTTATATTTCGCGTTGCTTTATAAGTTTGCAGCGTTTTTCGATAACTTAAATAAACACAACAGATACACACAACAGAGACGTTAGTCATCAAAAATATATTCTCCTTCGCTATTTAGAACGGTCTACCAACGCTGGGGTAACTTTTCAACCCAGCGACTGCAGAAGTCACGTGGTTTTGAGGCAAAGCCACGTTCGGAGCGTATTTTCATCCGGAAAGGAAGTTCCTTGAAGACTGTTCGATAGAGACCGGAAAGGATAAAAATCTGGTGGCGCAAGGCCAGGTGAATAAGGTGGGGGTGGAATGACATCACAAGACAACTACTGTATAGCGTTTTTTGTCAGCCTAGCAGGATGTAGACGGGCGTTATGGTGGGCCAGCATCACTTCACGCAGCCTTCCTGGTCGTTGTTCTTGGATTGCGTCTGCAAGACGTCTCAGTTGTTGAGAAATGTCAGCAGTGACTGTCACACCTCGAGGAAGCAATTCGTAGCAGACCACACCGTCACTGTGCCATCCGATGCTTAACGTTATCTTATGTGAATGCGCGAGGTCTTTGTACGTGAAGTTGATGCCATTCCTTTCTTTTCCTCACGTTAGCATAAAGTCACCATTGTGTGAGGACGGGGCGTGAGTCGTGCTTGGGTATCACAGACGGTAGAGCACTTGCCCGGGAAGGCAAAGGTCCTGAGTTCGAGTTAATGGATTACGAGGTGCATTCAAGTTCTAAGGCCTCCGATTTTTTTTTTCTAATTAACTACTCACCCGAAATCGATGAAACTGGCGTTACTTCTCGACGTAATCGCCCTGCAGACGTACAACGCTGACGCCATGATTCCATGGCAGCGGCGAAGGCTTCTTTAGGAGTCTGTTTTGACCACTGGAAAATCGCTGAGGCAATAGCAGCACGGCTGGTGAATGTGCGGCCACGGAGAGTGTCTTTCATTGTTGGAAAAAGCCAAAAGTCACTAGGAGCCAGGTCAGGTGAGTAGGGAGTATGAGGAATCACTTCAAAGTTGTTATCACGAAGAAACTGTTGCGTAACGTTAGCTCGATGTGCGGGTGCGTTGTCTTGGTGAAACAGCAAACACGCAACCCTTCCCGGACGTTTTTGTTGCAGTGCAGGAAGGAATTTGTTCTTCAAAACATTTTCGTAGGATGCACCTGTTACCGTAGTGCCCTTTGGAACGCAATGGGTAAGGATTACGCCCTCGCTGTCCCAGAACATGGACACTATCATTTTTTCAGCACTGGCGGCTACCCGAAATTTTTTTGGTGGCGGTGAATCTGTGTGCTTCCATTGATCTGACTGGCGCTTTGTTTCTGGATTGAAAAATGGCATCCACGTCTCATCCATTGTCACAACCGACGAAAAGAAAGTCCCATTCATGCTGTCGTTGCGCGTCAACATTGCTTGGTAACATGCCACACGGGCAGCCATGTGGTCGTCCGTCAGCATTCGTGGCACCCACCTGGGTGACACTTTCCGCATTTTCAGGTCGTCATGCAGGATTGTGTGCACAGAACCCACAGAAATGCCAACTCTGGAGGCGATCTGTTCAACAGTCATTCGGCGATCCCCCAAAACAATTCTCTCCACTTTCTCGATCATGTCGTCAGACCGGCTTGTGCGAGCCCGAAGTTGTTTCGGTTTGTTGTCACACGATGTTCTGCCTTCATTAAACTGTTGCACCCACGAACGCACTTTCGACACATCCATAACTCCATCACCACATGTCTCCTTCAACTGTCGATGAATTTCAATTGGTTTCACACCACGCAAATTCAGAAAACGAATGATTGCACGCTGTTCAAGTAAGGAAAACGTCGCCATTTTAAGTATTTAAAACAGTTCTCATTCTCGCCACTGGCGGTAAAATTCCATCTGCCGTACGGTGCTGCCATCTCTGGGAAGTATGGACAATGAACGCGGCCTCATTTTAAAACAATGCGCATGTTTCTATCTCTTTCTAGTTCGGAGAAAAAAAATCGGAGGCCTTAGAACTTGAATGCACCTCGTACAATGTTCTGCACGCCCACTGATGACCAGCCGACACTTTCTGTAGCTGCTGTAGACGTACACTATCCGACAGTAAGTGTCCTGACACCTCTTAGTGGACGTTAATATGGGGTGTGTCCACTCACAGTCCATATGGCGTCTTGAACCGGGCTGCAGACAGTGAGGTGTCAATGTCTGAGGACGACCGGCAGCCCATACTTCCTTAAGAGCCGAAACCAGAGAAGGCAGTGATGCTGGGATCTCGAGCGGAATCAACGTTCTAAGTCATTTGTCCCACTGGGATAAGGTCGCAACTCTGGGCTGGCCAGTCCATTTCAGGAACGTTATTGCCAAGAAATCATTGCCTTACGGATGCCAATACAAACTTTCATCGTGTATCTGTTGCTCTCTTATACATAGTACACAACGCTGTAAAGTGTTTTCATATATTTCCGCATTTAATATTTACTGGAGAACAATAAGCGAACCACAGCTTAACCACGAGGAACAGATCAATATTGAGGATATTAATCTGAAATTTTTCGGGTCCGTTCTTTTATCCCTTATATCCTTCTTACAGATATAGAGAAGTCACCTTGAAGCATTACATGGGCAGACTCACGTAGCTTTATGTAAACGTAACTTCGCAAAAATGTCGGAAAGCACAAAATGCGCACTAATGCATTCTTTTTATCGAACTAACTTCACATCTAAGAAACTTACGTACATTAATTTTGTGAAATGTAATTATAATGTCATAAATAACATTCAAAGATGTAGCGACAGTCAGCCTGTTGCTGACTGCAATCGATTATAATGCGTTGATTAAATGAGAGGGGTTACGGGACCAAACGGCGAAGTTTGTCGCGGAAGAAAGAGGGTCCGCTAAAAGTGGACGGATTCAGTCAGGGGAGTCAAATTATAAAATAATGAATATTTAGCACACACAGAAAAAGGCATAAAAGGTAAGACAAAATCTAAAAACTGGAGAAAAGGGGCGGTCTTTCCATGGGGAAGTGGTAATGGGGTCCCAGACCGAAAAGACAGGAAAAAGAGGTTCCACCACAACCATTTTGTCCCTGCTCCAAGACTAGAATCTTATAACTGGAAATAAAAACCAGTTTCAAGAAGGAAACTGCGGTACAGTTCAACCATCCGTTAATCGTGTGCTAATATTAAATTTAAGGAATCGGGAAGACTATATATAGCACGAAGGGCCAAAAGAAGGGGACATTCCACTTATATGTGGAATACCGTCAGTGTGGCTCCACAACCATATTGTGGGGGTGAGTCGTTACGTAGGAGGAAAGAGTTGGTGAGCCTCATATGACCAATGCGTAGACGGCATAAACTGTGGACTCCTTCCAAGATGAGCGTAAGGAAGAGCGTCAAACTGCAGTAGAGTCCTTGATTGTGCGGAGTTTATTACTATGAGTTGTAGCGCATCAGATGTCATTCGATTTTTGGACAAAGAGATTTGACGTAGATCCGCATATCCGATTATACTACTTTTTTATGGTTTCAGAAAGTAAGTGAAGAGCGTTCTTGCTCGTATCTCTCTCTTGTCTGTTAGCCTTTGTATTGGTGGGACGCATTACAGGTGCGTTCCTTGCGTAGCAGTAACTAATCTTTCTTTTGTGTAGACAAATCTGCTGAATCATGTATTAGCTTCAGACCCATTTTTAATTATATAAATGTAAATTAGTTGAGGCTCATGAGTTCTTATTTTAACAGTTCTTATATATAACACATACATGAAATGTTTTCTCTTACAGCCAACGACCAGTACGAGCTCAACGGATCGTGGCGTGGAGTCCTAGTGGCCGAATACAATTATTATTCTGCCATTTATTCATTTGCATCTTATTACAGCGTCCCTGACAATAACTGCCGATCATCACGAAGCGTTTCGCAAACTTGAATGCAAGCGCGGAACCTGAAATGATCTGGCCATAGTCTCCAAGCTACGATTCCATTTCGTTCGTAAATAACAGATACCGACCCCAGAAAACTGGTGGTGGTATTAAGAGATGTAATCTTCTCTAACTTATATTTTTCTAAAAGTGAATATGGCCACTAACAAAAATGCATCCACCATCGACAATGGCCGTAAGTTCCAGCTAATTTTAACGGTGTTCTTTCCAATGATTTATTTCAGTTTGTACTTAAAAACAAAATTTTGGTAATCCTGCATTTTGAGTGAGCAGACGGGTCAACCAGCGCTTTTTTACGGTCTCTTGGAACTTAGCGCTGGACGAGAGATTTCCGATAAATGTAAGCTAAGTAAGGGGACTATGCCGTAGTAGAGTCGCCTCTGTAAAATCGAACTGCTATTCTGACCGGATCATTCTTTTTTTTTCTTCATCAGTCTTCTGACTGGGTTGATGCGGCCAGCCACGAATTCTTCCACCGTGCCAATCTTTTCGCAAGGGGACCAACACATAAGTTAATCGCGTATTTTGATTAGTCTTAGGTATGTTGTAGAGGGACCTGTCGTGACTACCTGGCTAGCGAATTTTCATGCGACGGCTCCTAGTCTACGAGAAAATCTATTGTGAAATTTTACCTGTACTTCCTATACCGGTAACGTCTTGACAGTGTGACTGTAGCTAAGGTTCACAGCTACCAAGCTGGCGGTATATGTTCAAACACTGTCGGTATACCTTATTTTTCAGACTCATAGTACAGTACATCAATAAATAATATACATTCTGCAAAATTATTCAAAAATATTCATTTTTCTCGTAGTAATTTCACTAATAAATCAATCATCGCAACAAACTTTTTTTCAAATGTGTATTCCGTTTATGGTTCGTAGCTATAATTCCAAATGTTTAGACAGATCCAAAGGTTTCTTAACGATGGACGAATTACTAGCAGCTGCGGAAGGATCCCAGATGCAAGCGAAAGTAGTCATCCCTAATTTTGACGTCGATGATGGAATTAATGCCGATCAAACACGTTGCCATCTTCGATAGAAGTACAACAGATCCCTTGCGGAACTAGGGTGAAAACCGATACGAGCAACATTAGTCCTTTTTTCACAGCACAGTAAACTATAACTGCGTCGAGAAAGATATTCCTTTACGTTTTTTATGTTTGGAAGAAACATCCGGGAAATTCGGTCGTGCTGTTCAAGAAAACAGTAGACGAATTGACTCAAATAAAAAAAAAACGTAATTGTGACGTGCACGAAATCAGGGAAGTTCCCCAAAGTATTGCACTAAGAGTTTTTAAAATTTTCGTTACTCCATACGTGGTACAAGAAAAATGTCTTTACATTGATTCGTTGGGAAGGGAGACTTATCAACGACTTAACGAACAAACCTTTGTGAATTAAAGACCAGCATGCACATGCACCGTAAAAATTATTCGATCCAAAGGTACTCCATTTTGCCAAACCTGTGATGTTTATTTCTGCAGAAAGGTTAAAATTTTCACAAAAAAATTCAAAACACTCTCGCCTTGCTGAAGACTAATATAGAGATCGCTTCGAGGGAAGATTCCACAATTATACATTCTGTAATTCTGCATCCGTTTAATGAACCTACCCTCGCAAGAATGGTCAAATACGCGTTGTTCGCATCAAAGTTGATCGAAGCAAAAACATTCTTTTTGAATTTAAACCAAATGTGTTTTCCGACATCGCTTCTGAAAATTCCTTGTGCCTGCAAGGCAGTAAGTTTCATTAATTGTGCGTGATACTGTACGAAATTATATTTCGGTAGCTTCTGTGACGAATACCATCCGGAGTCTGGTTCCAGCACAGCAAGCAATAACGAGTAAGACGATTCTGTAACCTGTTCTGTAATAAATAAAACACCCATATGCAGGACGTTTCCTGTAATGATTGGCATATTAATAAATTTAATAAGGCGTCAATGACTGTTTTGGATGATGACATACACTACTTAATGATCTTCTTTACTATGAAGTTGGAAAAAAGGAGGTGGGATTAGAACCCGTGCCGCCAACATGATTGCTTCTAAGTTCAGCAGCTGCACTACGACCAGCTGGTCTAATCATAACCAAATTTACAGATGTAAGAGGTGCAAATTAAACTTCAACTAAAATTTTCTCGGAAACTAGAGGCACGCATATGAAAAGCCTTAGCCAGTTACTCAGGACGGATCCTTCTACAAAATATATGTAAGACTCATCAAAATCCATGACTAACAGGGCTGATGGTCCCCTTGTCTGAAGAGCAATTACAACCTAATTCCTTTGATATGAACGTATTCCAGTCTCTAGAGGTTTCACCCTCTACCATGGAAGCTATTCCCTGATGTCTTAACGGATGTCCTATCATACTGTCCCTCCTTGTTGTCAGTGTTTTCCATATATCCCTTTCCTCGCCAATTCTGGGGAGATTTTTCTCGTTTCCTGCATTATCAGTCCACCCAATTTTCAATTCTTCTGTAGCATCACATCTCCGATGTGTCGAATCTCTTCCGTTCCTGGTTTCCCAATGTCCATGTTTCACTATCATACAATGCTTTGCTCCAGAAGTACGTTCTCAGAAATTTCTTCCTCAAGTTAAGACCTACGTTTGATATTCAAAGACTTGCCTTGGGCAGGAATGCCCTATTTGAAAATGGCAGCCTGCTTTTTAAGTCCTCCTTGGTCCTCTTTTAATGGGTTCTTTTGCTGCTTAGGTCAGTTCATCTAATTCGCGATAATCAGTACTGATGCTGAATTTCTTGGTATTCTAAATTCTGCTACTTCTCATTAATTTCGAATTCTTCTCTGCCCATATTCTGTACTCATTAGAATATTCATTCCGTTCAACAAATCATGTAATTGTTCTTCATTTTCTCAGTTTCATTGATGATGACAATGTCTTCAGCAAAACTCGTCATTGCTATCCTTTCACCTTGAATTTTAAATTCGCTCTTGAACCTTTCTTTTATTACCGCCATTGCTTTTTCGATGTCTAGATTGAGCACTAGAGGCAAAAGACTACATCCCTGCCTTACATCGTTCATAATCCGAGTTCTTCGTTCTTGGTCTCTCACTCTTATTGCTTCCTCAAAATGATTGCAATGGCTCTGAGCTCTATGGGACTCAACATCTGAGGTCATCAGTCCCCTAGAACTTAGAACTACTTAAACCTAACTAACCTAAGGATATCACACACATCCATGCCCGAGGCAGGATTCAAACCTGCGACCGTAACGGTCGCGCTGTTCCAGACAGTAGCGCCTAGAACCGCTCGGCCATATTGATTCCTCTTTGTTCCTGTACGTATTATATATTATCCATCTTTCCCTAAAGCTTACTTATATTTGTCCCACTGTATTGAACGTCTTGCACCATTTTACATTGTCAAACGCTTTTGCCATGTCGACATCCTCTATGAAGGTGTCTTGTTTTTTCTTCAATTTTGTTTCCATTATCAACCTAAACGTAAGAACTGCCTAACTGGTGCATTTATCTTTTCTAAAACCAAAGGGAACCTCATCTAATATTTTCTAACTTTTCTTTTCCATTCTTCTGTGCTTTATTCTTGTCATCAAAGTGGGTACTTCAGCTGTGAAGTTGATTATGCGATAATTCTTGCATTTGTCGCCTGTTGCCGTTTTCGGAATTGCGTGGATGATGTTTTTCCCGAAAGATTGATGTTATATCGTCAATCTCATACATTCTACTTACCAACATATGTAGTCGTTTTGTTTCCATTTCTTCCAATGACCATAGAAGTACTGATGGTATATATCTGTTCCTTCTGCCTTTGGTCTTAAGTCTAATCTTTAAGTTCTGATTTTAAAAATAAATACCCGTCCCTTCCCTATCGATTCCTGTTTCTTGTTCTATCACGTCATCAGTCAAGACCTCCCCCGCAGAGAGGACTTCAATGCACATTTTTCACATGTCCGCTCTTTCCTCTATATTTAAAGTAGAATTCCCGTTGCACTCTTCATGTTACGCTTCTTGCTTGTAATTTCGTCGAAGGTTGTTTTGACTTCTCCGTATGCTGAGTCAGTCCTTCTGACAATAATTTCTTTTTCGATTTTTATTCACTTTTTCATGCAGCCATTTCGCCTTAGCTTTGCTGCACTTCCTATTTATATAATTCCCTAGTAACTCCGCCAAAGCCGGTCCCAAGCCCCGTTGAAAAAGGAGGAGCAGGAGGAGGAGGAGTAACACCTCGTTAAAAAACCTTGGTTCACCTGCCCAGGTGATAGTACCTCGTGAGGGACCCTTGCCAGGAAAACGGCGAAGTCCACAACGGCAGTGAAGCCGGCGATGAAGATCATCAGAACGGCGTAACTGGCGGAAGAGGCATGCTTTCGTATAAAAGCACAAGGTTGTAGCGTCCGTTCACTCAGTGGGCGGCTACAAAAGGCGTCTGTTCCACATGTTAGTGGCTGCCTCACTTATAATTCTAAGCTAAACGCTTCAATTTTTATCATGTATAGGTTCAACTACCTTTACCCAAAATAAACTTTAACCTAAGATGTGATAATAAATTTCAATAAAGTAACCAATGTTCCATCTCTATTCATGGCGGTGTTATTAGAACTTTGGAATCTGGTGAGCCTAGAATATCATGTAAGGAAGAGTCGGAGCTTCCTAGAACTTCTTCAAAGGTAAGACCCAAGAAAAACACATACTGGGGACTCTGAACATAAACACACTTAGAAAACTGAAACATATAATGGACAAGCTCAGTCACACAACATACTTATATCAGCACTTCAAGAAACAAGGTATCGGGATGAAAATGCATTTGTGTCAGATGGATACAGGATCTACAAAGGAAAACCAGCCATTAAAAATTCCCATAATACGACTATATTAGGGACAGCAATTATGGTCAAACAGCATCTTACGGAATCAGTATCTACTTTGGCTCCCCATAAGAACGAATTTCATATCTGACGTTCAAGTCATGCAATAAACGTTATACCATTATAACTGCACATGCACCTACCAACCAACATAACAGAACAAATGCTGAAAAAGACAAAGATTTTTAGGAAATGCCAGAACACGAAACATCCAAATTACCAAAAGAACATATCAAAATTTTAGTGGGCGACTTTAATGCACAAGTTGGTAAAGAAATAAAATTTAAATCAGTAGTTGGAGATTATCTAGCACATGAAAGAATCAACAGAAATGGGGAAAGACTCATAGGTTTTTGTAAACAATTCAACCTGAAACTAATGTCGACATTTTTCAGCAACTTGCAAGAAAGAAAAAAAAACATGGGTAGCACCTAATCCAAATCAAGGTGAATATCAATTAGACCATGTGGCAATAACGACTCGTAACTACGAGGAAATCTTGAATGTCAGAGTGAGGAAGGGCCTAAACATAGACTCAGACCATTATCTGTCTGAATTAAAGACCACGTTCCAACCGAACAAATCTAAACCAACACAAAAAATATTACCAAGAGTAAACACTAAATTTCTCACTCCAAATCAGGACAAATTCTGTGATATATTAAACACAAGAAAAATGGATGATTGGGAAGAAATTAAAGAAACAATGCTAGAGTAAGTTAAAGGAATGGGAGAACCACAAAGAACACCAAGACACAGATGGTGGAACGAGCTGTGTTATGAAGCAATTGGCAATCGACTAAAGGCATGGAAAGAATGGAACAGAAATAAGAAACACGAGTACAGGGAAGAGTTTCTAGAAGAGAGGAAAAAGACAGCAAAAATCACCGCATCAGTAAAAAGAAAATATAACAAAGATTAGAAGAAATGGACTCATACTTTAAAGGAAACAACACTAGAGACTTCTATAGGACTTTCACAGAAGTTTTAACAGGATTCCAGTCACCACGTTTACATTGTAAAGATAACAATGGAAAAATGATTTTAAGTAATAAAGAGAACTGCCAAATTTTAGCTGAATACTTTGAAAATCTATTCAACTGTAAAGAGCCTAATGACGGATTACAATTTCAAAAAAACATTAAGATGAAAATCCACCACCGGAACCAACAACAATAGAAGAAATAGAAGAGATTATCAAAGCATTGAAGAGTAACAGAGCTCCATGAGAGGTTGGGATGGTAGCAGAAATGTGAAAACTAGGGGGCTTATCAGCAAGGCAGAGAACTCACTAAGTAATTTGGACAAATGGAATCATACCCAGTGACTGGAAACAAGCATTGATCCATCCTCTCCTTAAGAAAGGAGATAAAACTGACACCAACAACTACAGGGGTATATTCTCATTACCAGTAACATACAAAATATGTCTAAAGCTTTTTTAAATAGAATAGAACAAGCAGGATCTAATACAGGAGATTATCAAGCAGGTTTTAGAAAAGGTAGATCATGCGCACAACAGATTCTTAATTTAAAAACAATTTTGAGAGTAGGAGCTATACAAAATAAAAATACAGTAGCTACTTTTGTAGACTTCAAGAAGGCCTACGACTCAGTTGACAGACAAACTCTATTCCAGATGTGTTATGAAATCAGGGATAGACAAAAACACCAGAAGGCTTGTAGAACAAACGCTCACAGATGCAATATCAAGGATTGAGTTTCAAGGCGTAATTTCCGAACCATTCAAAATCAAAACAGGAGTTCTACAAGGAGATGGACTGTCCCCGATTCTCTTTAACTTGGTTTTAGATAAAATAGCAAAAACATGAGAAAGCACATTAAAAAACAAAGGCACATAGGGTATAAGCATGGGCCTAGGAAAGAACAAATTTGGAGTAAAATATTTAGCCTTTGCGGATGATATAGCATCAATAATTGAAAACCGAACAGACGCAACAGTTATACTTGAACTGTTACATTAGATTTCTGAAAAGATTGGGCTAAAATTTTTCTAAGAAAAAACTGAGTATATAGAACAAAAAAATTTTTATAGAAAAGTTTATGAAAACGAAGTATGGAAAAATTAAAATAATTGATGAATTCAAATACCTTGGGGAGTGGATCCAAGCCAATGGACTGGATAAAACAACAAATAAAGAAAGAATAGAAAAGTTGGAATCTGTATATAAATTAACACAAAACTACTACAATAAAAAATCAGTACCCTTACAAGCGAAGATTAGACATTATAATTCAGTTTTTAGGACACACGCAACATATGGATCAGAGCGCCTAACATTCAATAAGAAAGGCGAATTAAGAAAACTAGAAAAAAGAGAGAGAAAAATACTTAGTGAAACTCCTGATTAAATCCGCAGGACAGAACAGGTAGTTGGAATTGTGGAAAGGGGCCAAAAATGAGCGGCTGTCAGTTACACTCGAACACATACAATTTTATTTAGTTGCCCAAATATTACAGGGCAAATTTCCGAGCTTAACTATCGACTGAATATGTCACACAGTCTTATGGCTTAAGGGCACAAGCTCTTTAATTTTTAAAACGATTGAAGGCCCATGATTTAAAACATAACTACAATAAATTTTCAAAAGTCAGAAAGTGCAAGATTTTATCATTAAATAATATTTAGAATGAGGCTGAAGGCCCAAACAATCTAAGACTTGACGAGGAAGGAATTTTAATTTTAAAACGGCTGAACGCCCATGATTTAAAAACACAACTACAATAAATTTTCCAAGGCAGAAGGCCTAAAGCTTTATCCTTAAATAATTAAAAAAAAGGCTGAAGGCCCAACAATCTAAGATTTAACAAGTAAGGAATTTTGATTTTATGCCGGCTGAAAGCCAGTGATTGAAAAACACAAGAACAATGAATTTTCCAAAGGCAGAAGGCGCAAAGCTTTATCCCAAAGAATATTTTAAATGAGGCTGAAAGCCCAAATTTGACAAGTAAGGAACTTTCAATTTTAAAGCGGCTGAAGGTCCATTATTTAAAACCCAACTAAAAGCACATAAATTCAAAACCATCGGCTATGAGCCATTAAAATACACAGTCAAACGCCAATAAGAAAAGACAGTACAGCCAGCGGCGCTCAGAAGTTTCCGGGCGTCTGTCTGCATTTGAAATATTAACGTTCGCTTAGAGGAGACAGGTAGTCCGCCCAACTATATCCGATCCGCCTGCAACCCAAACAAGAGAGAGTCAGACTGGCAATGGCAAGGAAAGCGTTTCTGAAGAAGGGAAGTTTGTTAACATCGAGTATAGATTTAAGTGTCAGGAAGTCCTTTCTGAAAGTATTTGTATGTAGTATAGCCATGTATGGAAGTGAAACGTGGACGATAAATAGTTTAGACAAGAAAAGAATAGACACTTTAGAAATATGGTGCTACAGAAGAATGCTGAAGATTAGATGGGTAGATCACATAACTAATGAGGAGGTATTGAACAGAATTGGAGAGAAGAGAAATTTGTGGCACAACTTGACTAGAAGAAGGGATCGGTTGGTAGGGCATATTCGGAGGCATCAAGGGATCACCAATTTAGTATTGGAGGGCAGCGTGAAGGGTAAAAATCATAGCGGGAGACCAAGAGATGAATACACTAAACAGATTCAGAAGGATGTAGGTTGCAGTACGTACCGGGAGATGAAGAAGCTTGCCAGGATAGAGTAGCATGGAAAGCTGCATCAAACCAGTCTCTGGACTGAAGACCACAACAACAACAACAATGTAATTTTATTATTTTTCCTAATTTGTCAAGTTAATCATAATTTTGGAAAAAATGGTGATTTACCTATGGCTTACGTGTTGTTGCACGTTTTCTATCATCTGGGCTTCGTAGGTCCATGCAGTTAGAAGCAAATTTTCAACAACCAGATGTTTGTATGCGCAGCGTCTGTGACATCATTTACCACTGTTGACTCGCGTTGTTATTCTGTCAGTGTTCAACAGCCCTCCTTGTGATAAGGACTTGTTTATTTTGGTGCATTATTTCGTAATAATTGTCTTCTCTACAAACTGAAAATGTTACGGAGATGAGGAGACAACGGAATTGCAGTCTTCTGATTCTGAAAGCCCAACAAATGAATGCGAATTTTCCAATTATGATTATGATAATGAGGTAGACGTCACTGAAAACTCAGAAGTACACGAAGATGATGCTCATGAAGGACCCTTTTACGAAGATGGAGAACAACTTAGTACAAATTCTGTTGAGTGTGACTTATTGTTTTCTCGTAATGGGAGTGAGAAATGGACTACAGCTCCTCAAACTGGAATTTTCGGTAGGCAGAGCAAAAACTATGTACTGAAAGAAGACCAGGGACCTACAAGTAATACGATTAGGAACTGTGTTAATGAAGGATCTTGTTTTATGTTGTATTTTCGTATACCGATCACTGACAAAGTGTGTATGTGGACCAACGAGGAAGATTGAATCTAAACGTCCTTGCAGATTAAAACTGTGCCGGACCGCGACTAGAACTTTGGACCTTTGAGTTTCGCGGCAGCTCAGATGGTAGAGCACTTGCCCGCGAAAGGCAAAGGTCCCGAGTTCGAGTCTCCGTGCGGCACACAGTTTTAATCTGCCAGGAAGTTTCATATCAGCGCTCACTCCACTGCAGAGTGAAAATCTCATTCTGGAAACATCTCGCAGGCTGTGGCTAAGCCATGTCTCCGCAACAACCTTTCTTCCAGGACTGCTAGTCCTGCAAGGTTCGCAGGAGGGCTTCTTTAAAGTGTGGAAGTTAGGAAATGTACTGGCGGAAGTAAAGCTGTGAGGACGGGGCGTGAGTCGTGCTTGGCTCGCTCAGATGGTAGATCACTTGCCCGCGAAAGGCAAAGGTCCCGAGTTCGAGTCTTGGTCCAGCACACAGTTTTAATCTGCTAGGAAGTTTCATATCAGCGCACACTCCGCTGCAGAGTAAAAATCTCATTCTGAAGATCGAATCGTTTTCGATGACTGGGTGGATATAGGTATGCCTGAAACGAAAATTCCTGAAACGAAAACGTTTATTGATGTGCTGATCATTACTTGAGTTTACAAGTCAAGAAATGAAGATACCAGTCAGGTCTGGAGTGTTGAGAACGGCCGACCACTATTCAATGAAACTATGTCTCGCAGCCGCTTCCATGCTATTCTGAGTGTGTTTCGCTCTGAAAATGCAGCAGCGCGACGTGAATATAGCGCAAGTGACACATTGTGAACAATCAGAGAAGTTTTTGAGATGCGGAAAATTACTCTTAGGGATGGCTGCATTGCAGAATGGTGCTTGGCCATGCACGAACACTTGGCGAAATTTCGAAGTCGCTGTCCATTTCGACATTGGAAATGAAGTCTGTAGTGGGACGCGAAATTGAAGCGTCACCCATCCACCAGTGTCAGCCCAGTTTGCAGGTGACTATAAGTTTAATTTAGTTTGTTTATATATTTTTCTTATTATTTGTAATAGATGTGAATTATCCAAAAGTTTTGTATTTTTTTTATGTGTTTCATGTACGGAGAGGGCGGCGCAACGAACGGAGACAGCATCTTCGTTGCCGCGACCAGAGAGGAAATTGCTGGCCGCTATACGTCGCGGGTCGACAGCCGAGGAGCAACAGAAGATCCTGGAACCGAGTTGTTGCGTCGTGCTTCTAAAAAAAATTAAAAATGAATTTGTATACTCTTTTTGTACAACAATGACGTCATATAGAGCTTAATCTTGTTGAAAAGTCAGTCACTCACTCTCAACGCTCAAGTTCACATCTGTATGTGTAGTAAGCTAATAAAATAGTGTATGCTATTAAAGTTGAAACACGTGTCTTGAAGATTTATTTATGAAGAATTATGTGAACGGATTAATAATATATTTGACAAGAGTAGTGATTCTTACGGCGTTCATCGAAACTTTGAATCTCAAAAGTTTATTTAATGTGTGATTTTGATATCGATTAGATCAAGATAACGTGTGTTAATATAATTTCTGAGGAGAAAACAAACGAAATTTAAATTGAAAAAGTTTACGCAAACCAATTGGCCCGAGTGATGTAATTCTTTGCATACGACTCGACTGATGTTTTATAGTTTCGTTCAAGAACCATTCTGTGACAATTTAAAAAGAATATAAATCATTTTGAAGTGGGTTGTAACTGACGTAGGTGACGAAGTCTGCACATGGTCATATGATAAACGAAAGTCATTCCTAAACAAAACCTATACGTCGTTACACTACACCGTGGCGACCTTATAAACAGGACTTGTGTGCAACTAAGGCACACAGGTACGAAACAAAACATCAAGAGTCCTTCGGAAGTCAACGCGAGTTCTCGTGGAGCCTTCACCAGCCAGCGGCGACTTCGCGGGTGTGGGCATCTGACGGGGCGCAGCCAAGCAGTACGGTCACGCAGTTATTCCACGAGAAGGCGCATCTGTTGGGCAGCAGCTGAACGCTGCAAACCCCGACAACCCTTTTTCTCCCTAAACTAACAGGCCCAGTACGTCAGCTGCGGGGTGTTCCTCCGGCTGGTATTAGAGGTGTTGCTGAGGGCTTCGCCTGTCTACGGCGGTGCCGGGCCTGGTTGCAGCCAGTGACGTCTCCGGTGTTCGACTCAGCGTCCTGCCGGTTGCGGAAGCGGGGTCGCAGCATCTCAGCGGCTGCATCGACGGCTGTTACATCTGCAGCCCATAGCAGCACACTGATCACCGAGAACTACAAACTACAATATTAGTGTCCGGTGAGTTTGTTTCAAGTTGGAAGTGCAGTGTTGTACATAGGGAGTGTGCTTTTACGGGATTGTTGATTACAAGTCTGCGTGTGTAACTAGTTAATATCTTACAATAATGTCGGGAAGTGAAATGTCAGACGAAGAGCAGTCTATGTCCGATAGGAGCATGAGATCCCTTTTTAGGGCGATCGCTAAATTAAAACAGTCTAACGAAGAATCTATGGCTAAATTAAAACAGTCTAACGAAGAATCTATGGCTAGATTAAAACAGTCTAACGAAGAATCTACTGCTAGATTAAAAGAGGAACTAAAACAGGAATTAAAACAGTCTAACGAAGAATCTATGGCTAGATTAAAACAGTCTAACGAAGAATCTATGGCTAGATTAAAACAGTCTAACGAGGAATCTACTGCTAGATTGAAAGAGGAACTAAAACAGGAGTTAAAACAGTCTAACGAGGAATCTACTGCTAGACTTAAAGGGGAGCTAACAAAATCTACGGACAGGTTACAGGAATATCTTAATGAAACCAGCCGAGAATTAAGTGATAAAATAGAGTCTTCTAAAGTTGAAATGCAGGAAAAACTAGTAGGACTTAGTAATAAGATTGCTGATAATTGTAAAAGGTTAGAAGAACATATCCAGGAATCACGAGAGGAAAAAGCTCGTATGCGAAACGATATTACTGACTTAACCGAGAGACTACATAGTGTCAATATCTTACTTGTAAATGAAATACAGAAAAATAACGATATGTTACGAGATGAATTTTCTATGCAAACGGAAACTGTTCGTAGAGAATTATTGGGATCTATTAAAGAGGTCGCTACCAAACCTGTAGAGATTTCTTCAATAGATAATGTAAAATTAGAGACATTAACTCATCAAGTAGAAAAGGACCATACCGAAATCGAAAACATGAAATTTTTAATTACTGAAATATGCAGTAACCTTGAGACCTCCAAAGATAATAACATTGACGAAGGTACAGAGCGTTCACATCGTGAACACAGTGAAGAATCGATATTAGCTAATCGCGTTTCCAATACAGAAATGCGAATACAGGAAATTACTAAACGGTTATCGGAATTAGATAATAACGAAAACATTTCAGATAGCAGAGGTAATAACATAATCAGAGACAACAGTCGCATCGAATTTGCTAGCTCGGACGACAACAATATGAATAAAGAAATCACGGCAAGCCAATCCGATGCAACTCCGTCTCCGCAATCTAAACAAAATCCGACTATTTCTCTCGCAGAATGTCTGGATGATATAACGACAAATTCAAATGTAGCAAGTCGATTTCCTGTATTCAAACCAGGAGGCGAACTTCACCCTATAATCTTTATAAAAGCTTTTGAAACATCATTATCTCCCAAATGGAGTAATGAAAAACGCATTCAATTTGTAATAGGACATTTAGAAGCAGAAGCTGCGGAATGGGCAGTACTGCATAGAACTGAATTCAGGGACTGGGATGATTTTGTTAAGCAGTTTAAACAACATTATTGGTCAAGAGGAAAACAACAACACTTAACTTTAGAGTTGCTAGACCCTCCTCCATATTCTAAACGGTGGGGAGGTTATAGGAATTATTTTGAATGGCATTTAAACCGTGCTAAATTAATTGAAGAACCAATCATTGAAAGTCATCCAATACGAGTCCTAATTAGTGGATTACCGTATTATGTAAAGGAAAGAAAAATGTTACTCTACGAATTATAGGTGAGCCTTTACTAGCTGCTCTACCTTGGCCACCAGCAAATGAGATCCAACAATGCATCCCAGACGAAAAAGTTTGCGAACAGATTATTAAAAATGCCGAACGGAGAATTAAAAGTTATAATAAACATGCTATAGAACCCTCATTTCAGGTAGGAGATCTTGTGCTAGTACGATCTCATCCTAAAAGTTCTAAGATCGGTAAGGAATGTAGAAAATTCTTCTTTATCTTTGAAGGTCCATATGTTGTACATAAGATTGTACATCCCAAAGCGTTACTTCTTATGGAACCTTCATCAGGTGCAATTAAAGGATTATATAGTGTTGATCAAATGAAACCCTTCATTCCTAAATAAGTTAATGTTTAGTATATGTTACATACGGAAGAGCGTTCATAGTTTATTCATGTGAAGTTTTTCGTGATAGTTACGTGTTATTTAAAGAAATAACAGAAAGCTTAAACAAGTGTTCTACAGTAATCTACTGGTACTTCAAAAGGAGAAAGATAACCAAAAGGGGGATTTATATGAAAGAAATTTTGCTATTAGGTCAAAAGGAATTTTGTATATTTTCATGTTTACTCGGATAGTAGGAACCAAAGGGGATGGTCAATAATTTTAGGGACCATGGGCGTCCAGAGCTATATGGCTCACGAGAACATAGCAGAGTGCCTTTAATAGAGGTTTGTAATAGTGTTAATATAGAACACACCAAACGGGGCTCTCTCGCATGTTTCTCCTAAATAAATTGCCATTACCCAACAAGGTGTCCGAAGGCAAAGAAAGCCGTGCCGAGATTCTAAAGAAAGTTTTGCTTGATTTCTTCTTGACCTCAGGCATAAATAAGGTATTAGGGAAAAGAATGAAGTAAAGTAAGTAGTACTATTAGTTATTGTGAGAAACTAATTAGTAATTTACAGTTTAGGAAAGAGTAACTCTAGTAAATGAATAAAACTGAGACTAATTTACCACAATTTGAACGCTCTGTCCTAATGTAACAACGTTAAAGAACGTACCAAATTAGTATTTACTAGCAACTTTTAAATGAAGAGGAGTAATCTCCATATATTCGGTTATGAATTACCACAATGGCACAATTAAGAGTAAATGACAAATAGTCACAACAATATCGTATGAAAAGGATTAAATCTATCTGAGAACAAGGACTCTAGATTACGTAAAATGTGAGGAAAATGTATTAACAGTTAAATATGGTATATAGAAAAGGTCTTATTTTCGGTTAAAAACCTGACAAACTGAGCTTGTGGGTGGGGTATGTAGTGGGACGCGAAATTGAAGCGTCACCCATCCACCAGTGTCAGCCCAGTTTGCAGGTGACTATAAGTTTAATTTAGTTTGTTTATATATTTTTCTTATTATTTGTAATAGATGTGAATTATCCAAAAGTTTTGTATTTTTTTATGTGTTTCATGTACGGAGAGGGCGGCGCAACGAACGGAGACAGCATCTTCGTTGCCGCGAGCAGAGAGGAAATTGCTGGCCGCTATACGTCGCGGGTCGACAGCCGAGGAGCAACAGAAGATCCTGGAACCGAGTTGTTGCGTCGTGCTTCTAAAAAAAATTAAAAATGAATTTGTATACTCTTTTTGTACAACAATGACGTCATATAGGGCTTAATCTTGTTGAAAAGTCAGTCACTCACTCTCAACGCTCAAGTTCACATCTGTATGTGTAGTAAGCTAATAAAATAGTGTATGCTATTAAAGTTGAAACACGTGTCTTGAAGATTTATTTATGAAGAATTATGTGAACGGATTAATAATATATTTGACAAGAGTAGTGATTCTTACGGCGTTCATCGAAACTTTGAATCTCAAAAGTTTATTTAATGTGTGATTTTGATATCGATTAGATCAAGATAACGTGTGTTAATATAATTTCTGAGGAGAAAACAAACGAAATTTAAATTGAAAAAGTTTACGCAAACCAATTGGCCCGAGTGATGTAATTCTTTGCATACGACTCGACTGATGTTTTATAGTTTCGTTCAAGAACCATTCTGTGACAATTTAAAAAGAATATAAATCATTTTGAAGTGGGTTGTAACTGACGTAGGTGACGAAGTCTGCACATGGTCATATGATAAACGAAAGTCATTCCTAAACAAAACCTATACGTCGTTACACTACAAGTCCCATGCTTCATTACAGAGCGTAGGGGAACGATGCGGGAGACCCGCACCGCCATACTAGGCAAGGTCCTAATGGAGGTGGTTTGCCTTTGCCTTCTTCCGACCGTAATGGGAATGAATGATGATGATGAAGACGACACAACAACACCCAGTCATCTCGAGGCAGGAAAAATTCCTGACCCCGCCGGGAATCGAACCCGGGACCCTGTGCTCGGGAAGCGAGAACGCTACCGCGAGACCACGAGGCATCCCATCAAAACCTGGTAGATACAGAATAATGTTCTGGGCTGTTTGAGATAGTGTAACAAGCTGTTGCCGGAAAATGAAAGTGTATTTGGGCAAGAAATAAGAAACGAGAGCAGGGAGACTAGAAGATAATGTACATGAAAAGTCTGGACATAATATCACCTGTGTTAATTTCTTATATCTTTCGATTTAGTTTATTATTTGCTGTCAAAAGATCTGACACTACTCGGTGCTGTCCAGAAAGCAAATGCAAACTGCCTGCCGATTGTATTACACCTAACGGACGTTAGTGGGCAACGGCCTTACCGCAGTGGATACACCGGTTCACGTCAGATCACCGAAGTTAAGCGCTGTCGGGTGTGACTGGCACCTGGATGGTTGACCATCCGGGTCGCCTTGCACTGTTGCCGTTTTTCGGGGTGCACTCAGCCTCGTGATGCCAATTGACTTGCTACTTGACCAAATAGTATCGGCTCTGGTCCCAGAAAACCATCATAACGACCGGGAGAGCGGTGTGCTGACCACACGCCCCTGCTATCCGCATCCTTGATGAGGATGACACGGCGGTCGGATGGTCCCGATGGGCCACTTGTGGCCTGAAGACGGGGTGCTGTGCTATGTAAAGGACGTGCAGTATACTACATTATTTTGTTTTCAACCAGATGTGATGCTAGCTTCTTCTATTCCTAAGAAAAACGAAGTTGTTACCGTCCTTAACTCTCGTCATGGCAAACCATCGGTGTCATCATCACAAGTAAAGAAGCCTGAAGTTGTAATATACAATGTCACAAAATGCGCCGTTGACATCATGCAACACAAGATGTGATGCTACAGTGCGGAAACAAAAGGAAGGCTCTGGTCATTGGTGGTTCTCTTTAACATCATCGATGTAATGCTAATGAATACATACATACATACAAAGTGAGACGTCAGAGTTTTATTATCAATTCGGGAAAGCAAATAGCAGTGAATTCATTAGGCAGCAACGGATCCGGGGAGAGCAGTGAAACCACCAACAAAGAAAAGGAGAAGATGTATACATTGTGTAGAGAAGATAGATAAGTCAAAACACATATGATAAGTGCACCAAACCTGTATGCTTGAAACATTCTGCTATTGTCAGTGGAGCCTGCACAAATTTGCAACAAGAAGAAAAGGCACCCGTAGAAGTAAAAAACGTAAATTTTAAATAAATAAAAATATTTTAAAAGTATTTATACCTCAAAAGTCATTCAGATCATAAGCAGCCAAAATAGTGTCAATTTAAACAACACGGATCTGAGAGGCGAGTCTAGTAGGCAACGCTACTCAGATTTTCTGTTAAGCAGAGGTTAACTGGGCACATCCACCGTCATTTAAATAAATAATAGAACGTTTTAAGAAAAGACGTATACAACAAACATAATAAGAAATTTGAAAGTGAAACTTCTACGTATACAACTGCAATAATAAATCTTAAGATGAAACTATAGCGTGTACGACAACTGTAATAAGAAATTCGAAGGCGAAATTCTTACAAAATATTCGGATTAACCATTGGTATTGCAAGCTGTTCACACCGGGTGGTAGAAACTGTGTCACCTCACAAAAACGCGGTCTAGTATTCCAAATTAAATGTTTCTAAAACATACACAAGACTGTTATTACAAACACAATAATATTAACACGCACAATACAGCCTGGCAATAAATAGCTGAATTTCAAAATGGTATAGAGTACCAATCAATCTTTTCCATTCTTGGTTTATTAAAGCAGACCTAGTTTTTGGCTAGTAACTAGCATTATAAACGCTGTATTTCAGTTCATACAGGATCCGTGTGGGGGAAGGAAGGCGGATATGGAAGACAAGGCGGAGCACATGGCGTTCAAGGATTTGGAGGGCCTTGTAAAAGCGGGTGGGTGCGGAGATCCAGGCAACGCTGGCATAACAGAGGATAGGACGGATGCGAAAACGTCCTCGGTTCCGCAATATATAGCGTACTGTAACTACTCTGCGCATGAGTCGAAAACTTGATAGATGAATCACACTGTCCGCCGGCAGCGCCCTCGCTGGTGAAATAGCAAAACTCAGTCGCCCTCTGCGTTGCTGTTTGCCGCGGCCGTCGACGCACTCTGTCGTTTTCTATTTGAGCAAATCGTGGATATGATGGGATTCCATGCACTGTCCAACTAGTAGCCGCTGTCACGGTTTAACAGATTTTCTACGGATTCTTTAATAATGGAGTCCCAGAAAGACGTTGCTGTGGACAAAATCATTGTTTTCTCATACTCCATTGAATATCCAGTAGAAATACAATGTTCAGCAATAGCAGACTTGCTTGGCTGCAAAAGGCGGGTGTAACGTTCATGTTAGGTGCAGCGTTCTTTCACGGTGCGTGTGGTTTGACCTGTGTAAGCTATACCACATTGGCACGGTATCTTGTAAATTCCGGCCTTTCGTAGTAACACATTGTCCTTAACTGATCCCACAAGATCCGCAATCTTCGATGGTGGGCGGAAAACCACTTTTACCTGAAATTTTCGGAGGATTCTTGCTATTTTAAACAAAGTGTTGCCAACGAAAGGAAGAAAAGCTAAAGATTGTGTCGGCATGTTCTCCTCTTTATTCACTTCCTGCTTCTTAGTTTTAACTGTTATTGCCCTGTTAATCTGCCGGATTAGTTGCACCCCGTCCTTCAATACCACTGTGTTTTAAAATGAAAGTACAAGTAAAAAAATGGCGATACCAGCTGATATAACAGAGAGATAAAATAAGCTAATATAATTTTTCTTGAGCCACAAGAAATTTTTTTGGTTGCAAAGCCCGCACTGCCGATATTAAATAGACAGTTCCATTAATACTACGAGAGCCCAGGCTGGGCTGGCCCCATATGGCTGGCAGCAAGAACACAGATGGAGCGGTAAAAGTCACAAGAAATTTTACGCTGTTTACAATGGCAACATTTAGTGTATGTCAGTTTGTCCCACCAAAGGACCAACGCAACAGACTACAAGAGGGTAATCAAAAGGAAGGTTTACCATGGAAGGTTGAACGTTGTCAAAGGAATCATATGATTTGAGTAGCAAGATGATAATTAGCGGGTACCGGCTTCGCTCATTTAACTAACATTGCCCAAGTCAGAGCACCGCACCTTGCGAGACACTCGGCTGGTATAAAGTGTCGTAATTTTAGTTAGAACAGCGCTGCTGCACTACTAAATGTAAGCCACAACTTCAAGCTCCTCACAGGGTATTAAAGGAGAGACTTAAACATGAAGCTTACGCTCGAGTGGCGGCACGTTGAGCAGAGTTCTGGCACAGACAGCGGTTTGCAGCACCAGCCCTTAGACTGCGATCGAAAAGGCCCCTGCTCCCGGGATACCACTAACTACGGCAGAAAGCGACCCACAAGCCCGCCGTCGAAAGCACAGCCAACAACCCCAAACCGCCAGGTGCTCCGCGCACTCCACGAGCTGAACCACGTGCCTCTCTCGGTCTGAGAGACAGCGAGCTCGCCCGAGAACCTCTCTAGGCAGAGGTAAGCGCACGCGAAAGCATGGCGCGATAGATGGATAGGCTACACGGCTACCTCAAGCAGACTTCTGACGTTCCGCACCCCAACTCGTATGTTATCCTTTCGTTGATTTTTGTATCTTCCCCTCTTGATCACTTCCTTCTCTGGGACTACTTCGGAATCTTTTGACAATGGACATATGATGACGACACATTTTCAATTACAGGCCACATATCCTGTGGATACACATTATGTGTCTTTAATGCAGTGGTTTCCTTTGCCTTCTGCATCCTCATGTCGCTGACGATTGCTGATTCTTCCGCCTTCTAGGGGTAATTTTGCCACCCCAAGGACAAGAGAGTGCCCTGAACCTCTGCTCGCTCTTCCAGCCTCTTTGACAAGGTGGTTGGCAGAATGAGGGTGACTTATCTTGCCGGAAATCTTCGATCGCCATTTATGATGATTTTAATTCAAAATTTAAGCAAGACGTTTTGACTGGCTAGTCAAAGAAACTGTCCCTTGATCACGGGAGTCATCTATAGCGCCTACTAACCTGAAAACGTAGAGCCTGTATGGTTGATGAGATGTTATCAATGTTATCAATTCCGTCGGATATCGCGGAGAACTCCATCAACTTGAACGTATTGGACTGCTGAAAATTTGTTAAGAAAAATAAGTGCTAGCGTGGCTCGCATGTGGAATAAAGATCCTGAACAAAACCTCTACGGAACACGTCGCTCATTACACCAAGCTTAAAGATGAAAACATGGAAGCAAAATACACTCCTGGAAATTGAAATAAGAACACCGTGAATTCATTGTCCCAGGAAGGGGAAACTTTATTGACACATTCCTGGGGTCAGATACATCACATGATCACACTGACAGAACCACAGGCACATAGACACAGGCAACAGAGCATGCACAATGTCGGCACTAGTACAGTGTATATCCACCTTTCGCAGCAATGCAGGCTGCTATTCTCCCATGGAGACGATCGTAGATATGCTGGATGTAGTCCTGTGGAACGGCTTGCCATGCCATTTCCACCTGGCGCCTCAGTTGGACCAGCGTTCGTGCTGGACGTGCAGACCGCGTGAGACGACGCTTCATCCAGTCCCAAACATACTCAATGGGGACAGATCCGGAGATCTTGCTGGCCAGGGTAGTTGACTTACACCTTCTAGAGCACGTTGGGTGGCACGGGATACATGCGGACGTGCATTGTCCTGTTGGAACAGCAAGTTCCCTTGCCGGTCTAGGAATGGTAGAACGATGGGTTCGATGACGGTTTGGATGTACCGTGCACTATTCAGTGTCCTCTCGACGATCACCAGTGGTGTACGGCCAGTGTAGGAGATCGCTCCTCACACCATGATGCCGGGTGTTGGCCCTGTGTGCCTCGGTCGTATGCAGTCCTGATTGTGGCGCTCACCTGCACGGCGCCAAACACGCATACGACCATCATTGGCACCAAGGCAGAAGCGACTCTCATCGCTGAAGACGACACGTCTCCATTCGTCCCTCCATTCACGCCTGTCGCGACACCACTGGAGGCGGGCTGCACGATGTTGGGGCGTGAGCGGAAGACGGCCTAACGGTGTGCGGGACCGTAGCCCAGCTTCATGGAGACGGTTGCGAATGGTCCTCGCCGATACCCCAGGAGCAACAGTGTCCCTAATTTGCTGGGAAGTGGCGGTGCGGTCCCCTACGGCACGGTCTTGGCGTGCATCCGTGCGTCGCTGCGGTCCGGTCCCAGGTCGACGGGCACGTGCACCTTCCACCGACCACTGGCGACAACATCGATGTACTGTGGAGACCTCACGCCCCACGTGTTGAGCAATTCGGCGGTACGTCCACCCGGCCTCCCGCATGTCCACTATACGCCCTCGCTCAAAGTCCGTCAATTGCACATACGGTTCACGTGCACGCTGTCGCGGCATGCTACCAGTGTTAAAGACTGCGATGGAGCTCCGTATGCCACGGCAAATTGGCTGACACTGACGGCGGCGGTGCACAAATGCTGCGCAGCTAGCGCCATTCGACGGCCAACACCGCGGTTCCTGGTGTGTCCGCTGTGCCGTGCGTGTGATCATTGCTTGTACAGCCCTCTCGCAGTGTCCGGAGCAAGTATGGTGGGTCTGACACACCGGTGTCAATGTGTTCTTTTTTCCATTTCCAGGAGTGTATATATGAAAGGATTGCTATATCAAGAAAAATGGTGTAAGATAATAAATTCATGAGGTAATAAAGTATCAGAAACTCAATATGATATACTAGCAGATCATACATACAGTTTAGCCATCGTGACAGAGAATAATAGTCGAGTCAGAATTTCTAACATCATATCACATAATAACGAAAACTCTTAAGCAAGTGAAAATCAGAGAAAAATCCAGCATTCTGCACGGCAGTCCGCATGAAAAATACAGAGCGTCACAGACGCGATTTTACCTAACTTGAACGTTGTGATTGATCCTAATCGTATCAATGATCGGTGCTTGCTACAATCTCACGATTACATCGAAGGATTCTAATCGACTGCGTCTACAAGTACATCAACATCTACAGGGTGGACCATTTTAATCCATTATGGGGAATAACTCGGGACAGAGGTAACGTAAAGTAAAATGTTTCAGATAAACGTTGTAGGTGGCAAGCAGGTTCACACATTGCTGCTAATGACCTTAAATGTTGTTTTGAAGATGATTTAAAGCGGTTTTTTAAAAATGGGAATCCTAGTATTTGATTTAAGATTTGAGAAACTGCAAATTTTACCTATAAAACGATAAATTATTCAAAATCATGGTAAGGGTCAATGAAGGTCAAATAAGCAAATATGTTTTTGCTTCTAGTAGTGATTAACTCGAAATAAAGGAGGGATACAGCAAAACACAGTGTTCGATACAAATTGGCAGGGCCATTAGAGGTCACGTATCATTACTAACAACTCGATCTTAAAGGTAATCATCGAAGGTCATTCGAAAGTAGAGTTCTGTTTCATGTAAACTTCTATCGGTGATTTCGTATTTGGAAAGAGAGAAGAGAGATTTCAACTTCAAGTTTCACTTAATAAAAACGTATAAATATTATTCTGTTAAGAGACTACAAACATAAATAAAACGTAGATCATTGATTTACATGTCGTTGAGCGAATCCCTTCACTTCTCATTCCTCTGCTTGCTTGATTTAAAGAGTTCCTATGGCTTTCTCTTTGTATCTTGAAATTAACCATTGAACATATACTTATAAGTGACCAACATTTGCTTCAATGCACAAATTAATCCTTCTTAAGAGGTGTCTGACAGTGGAAAGTAGAACATCTCGTCGAATGGCTGCACAAGCTCTCCAGAAACGTTCCGTCATGTTTTCTCTTGTCGTTGGCTTCTGCCCTTAACAAACATTTTTTTTAAATATCCCCAAAGAGAAGAATCAGGGACGTTAAATCGGGTGAACAAACGGGTCACGGAATGGGACCACCACGTCCAATCCATTGGCGAGGATAATGTTAATTTCAAAAATGGCTCTGAGCACTATGGGACTTAACATCTGAGGTCATCAGTCCCCTAGAACTTAGAATTACTTAAACCTAACTAGCCTAAGGACATCACACACATCCATGTCCGAGGCAGGATTCGAACCTGCGACCGTAGCGGTCGCACGGCTCCAGACTGAAGCGCTAAGAACCGATCGGCCACACCAGCCGGCTACTGTTAATTTAAAAATGTCCTTACGATCCATGAGTAGTGTAACGGTACTCCATCCAGTGGCACCCACAGTGTTTGTCTGGTCTCTAAATCAACATGTTCAAGTAAGTTAGGTAAATTGTCTCTCAACAATTGTAAAAAATTATGGTGATTTACATTACCATTAAAAACAGGGACCTAATACATAGCTATTGACGATTTCTCACCAAACGTTAAGGTTCGAATCAAGTTGGTTCTTAAAGGCTGTGTACCAGTAGGGATGGAAATTCGACCGGTAATCACAGTTGCGTCCGTTTAATTCACCAATACTTGTAAATGTGGCTTCATCTGAATAAGTTACATCTAGACGATGTACGGTCCAGAGGAAAGATGCAATGCGTTCTTCGAACTTCTGAATTGTCTAACAATATCATGCCGGCAACTCATCCGTTTCCATCGCCTTCTCAAACTGAGAATTGCCTACAAGAAATAGTTATCTTTGTTCAGAAAACATCATTTTATACGTAAAATGCGGCGCTCTTTACAAATGTTAAATCAAATGTTAGGAAACCTATTTTAAAAAAATCACTTTAACCTTCAAATCACCTTGAAAATCATGTCCAAGATCACGCCCATTAGTAGCAATGCGTGAACCCGTTTTGCCAGCTGCAACTTCATCTGAAACGTTTTGCTGTATCTCATCTCTACCCGAGTCATTCGCCATTTCTGAATACCTATACTCGGCAAACCACTGTCAAATGCACGGCAGAGGGTACTCCCATTGAATCAGTTATTGGGGCTTTTACCTGTTCCATTAAGTTTTTGTTTTGTTATGGTCATCACTCTTCCGATTGGTTTGATGAGGCACCCCATTAATTCCTCTCCTGTGCCAACTTCTTCATCTGAGAGGAGCAATAACAACTTACGTCCTCAATTATTTGCTGGATGAATTCCAATCTCTGTCTTTCTCTAAAGTTGTTGCCCTCTACAGCTCCCTCTAGTACCATGTAATTTCCTCGTGTCTTAACAGATGTCCTGTCATCCTCTCCCTTCTCCTCGTCAGTGTTTTACACATATTCCTTTCCTCTCCGATTCTGCGCAGAACCTCCACATTCCTTACCTTATCAGTCCACCGAATTTTCAACATTTGTCTGTAGCACCACATCTCAGGTTCTTCGATTCTCTTCTGTTCCGGTTTTCTCGAAGTCCATGTTTCACTACCTTGCAATGCTGTACTCCAAACGTATATTCTCGGAAATTTCTTCCTCAAATCAAGGTCTATGTTTGATACCAGTAGACTTCTCTTGGACAGGAATGCCCGTTTTGCCAGTGCTAATCTCCTATTGATGTCCTCCTTGCTCCGTCCTGCATTGCCTAGGTAGTAGAGTACCTTCACTTCATCTCCTTTGTGGCCATCAATCCTGATGTTAAGTTTTCCGCTGTTCTCATTTCAACTACTTCTCACTTCTTTTGATGTTCTTCGATTTACTCTTCTGTTCTCATTAAACTGTTCATTCGATTCAGCTGATCATGTAATTCTTCTTCACTTTCACTCAGGATAGCAATGTCATCGGCGAATAGTATCATTGATAATGTTTCACTTTGAATTTAAATTCCACCTTTCTTTCATTTCCATGATTCTTTGTTCTATGTAGGGGCGAAAGACTACATTCCTGTCTTACACCCTTTTTAAATAGGGCACTTCGTTCTTGATGTCCACTCTTATTATTCCTTCTTGGCTCTTGTACAGATTGTATATTATTCGCCTCTCCCTAAATGCATGTGCACTCCGTCTTCAGGCCACAAGTGGCCCATCGGGACCATCCAACCGCCGTGGCAACCTCAATTGAGGTTCAGTTGAGTTTCAATAACATGAAAATTCTAAAGAAACAGAGACTACTACATAACAGGAGTAAAACAAAGCCTAGGGCTTCAGATAGAGAGATGTTAAAGGAAACAACCCTCTGAAGAGATTAGAGGGTGAAGTCTTCAGTGACTAACGAAGCATAATACTGCTGAAAGAATTCTCACTAAACCCAAAGAAACTCTGGTCGTACGTAAAGGCTATTAGAGGCAGCAAAGATAGTGCCCAGTCATTCAGTGATGAGAGAGAAACTGAAACTGAGACCAACAAAACAAAAACGGAAATGTTTAACTCCGTTTTCAAATGTTCGTTCACAAAGGAAAAGCCAGGAATATTGCCCCAATTTAATATTCGTACCACTGAAAAGCTGAGTGAGACAGATATTACTATCATTGATTGTTGTTTGTTACAGCTGAAATCCTTTAAACTGCACAAAGCTCCAGGGCCCAGTGGAATCCCTATCAGATAGTATACTAAATTAGCCACCGAGCTACAATCTAACGTAGACCCCCCGAACAAAAACACTGTGCCGAATAGTTGGAAGAAAGTACAGGTCACATCCTCCTACAAGGATGGTGGTAGAAGCGTTCCACAAAACTACTGCTCAGTATCTTTGCCACCCACTTGTTGTAGAACGTTAGAACATATTCTGGCTTCATAAGTCTTGAGGAAAAGAATAACCTCCGAGCTGTGCGGGCTTGGTCTTCTATCGATTTCGCCCCTCGCTGACGATCTTTGTCTAGATACCTTGGAGGTACGCCGGTGGCGCGAGCTTTGGGAACCAAAGCCGCAAAGCAGGGAGGTTTTGGCCAGTGACTGTGTGGTGTGCGGAGCGAGTTGGACGTGGGCGTGAGAGGTTTGGAGTTCTGGATGGTACAGGAGAGAACGAGTCAGCTCGTGTGAAGGCGCCGAACCTGGGTTTGACCGTCAGTTATCGCCTCCCCTGCGAAGTGGTTTCCGTGAGTGGGCACGATGTTTTGGAAAACACACCAGCGAATTGCAGCTTATTTGGCCGGTTCAACGCTAGTGAATTGGAAATTAGAATTATATTAATACCTTCAGCTGTCGATGGGCGTTGATATATATCAACGGGGACAGGTGAAAATGTGTGCCCCGTCGGGACTCGAACCCGGGATCTCCTGCTTACATGGCAGACACTGTATCCATCTGAGCCACCAAAGGCACAGAGGATAGTGCGACTGCAGGGACTATCTCAAACACCCTCCCGCGAGACCCACATTCTCACCTTGTATGTCCACACACTACATTCGTAGTGTCCCACCCCATCACACCCATTACTCGTGGAAGACATTCTACCAAGTTCCGTAAGAGTTCGGGGAATATGTGTGCATCCGCACAGAAGAAGAAGGTCATGGCCGGTATTGCCAGAACTACAGGGTGTTTCAAAAATGACCGGTATATTTGAAACGGCAATAAAAACTAAACGAGCAGCGATAGAAATACACCGTTTGTTGCAATTTGCTTGGGACAACAGTACATTTTCAGGCAGACAAACTTTCGAAATTACAGTAGTTACAATTTTCAACAACAGATGGCGCTGCGGTCTGGGAAACTCTATAGTACGATATTTTCCACATATCCACCATGCGTAGCAATAATATGGTGTAGTCTCTGAATGAAATTACCCGAAACCTTTGACAACGTGTCTGGCGGAATGGCTTCACATGCAGATGAGATGTACTGCTTCAGCTGTTCAATTGTTTCTGGATTCTGGCGGTAAACCTGGTCTTTCAAGTGTCCCCACAGAAAGAAGTCACAGGGGTTCATGTCTGGCGAATAGGGAGGCCAATCCACGCCGCCTCCTGTATGTTTCGGATAGCCCAAAGCAATCACACGATCATCGAAATATTCATTCAGGAAATTAAAGACGTCGGCCGTGCGATTTGGCCGGGCACCATCTTGCATAAACCACGAGGTGTTCGCAGTGTCGTCTAAGGCAGTTTGTACCGCCACAAATTCACGAAGAATGTCCAGATAGCGTGATGCAGTAATCGTTTCGGATCTGAAAAATGGGCCAATGATTCCTTTGGAAGAAATGGCGGCCCAGACCAGTACTTTTTGAGGATGCAGGGACGATGGGACTGCAACATGGGGCTTTTCGGTTCACCATATGCGCCAGTTCTGTTTATTGACGAAGCCTTCCAGGTAAAAATAAGCTTCGTCAGTAAACCAAATGCTGCCCACATGCATATCGCCGTCATCAATCCTGTGCACTATATCGTTAGCGAATGTCTCTCGTGCAGCAATGGTAGCGGCGCTGAGGGGTTACCGCGTTTGAATTTTGTATGGATAGAGGTGTAAACTCTGGTGCATGAGACGATACGTGGACGTTGGCGTCATTTGGACCGCAGCTGCAACACGGCGAACGGAAACCCGAGGCCGCTGTTGGATCACCTGTTGCACTAGCCGCGCGTTGCCCTCTGTGGTTGCCGTACGCGGTCGCTCTACCTTTCCATCATGTTCATCCGTCACATTCCCAGTCCGTTGAAATTTTTCAAACAGATCCTTTATTGTATCGCTTTTCGATCCTTTGGTTACATTAAACCTCCGTTGAAAACTTCGTCTTGTTGCAACAACACTGTGTTCTAGGCGGTGGAATTCCAACACCAGAAAAATCCTGTTCTAAGGAATAAACCATGTTGTCTACAGCACACTTGCACGTTGTGAACAGCACACGCTTACAGCAGAAAGACGACGTACAAAATGGCGCACCCACAGACTGCGTTGTCTTCTATATCTTTCACATCACTTGCAGCGCCATCTGTTGTTGAAAATTGTAAATACTGTAATTTCGAAAGTTTGTCTGCCTGAAAATGTACTGTTGTCCCAAGCATATTGCAACAAACGGTGTATTTCTATCACTGCTCGTTTAGTTTTTATTGCCGTTTCAAATATACCGGTCATTTTTGAAACACCCTGTATATACTTATATGGATATGGTGTCTGTTCTTTCGGACAGAAGAGACACCATATCGATGTAAGTATCTAGTGAATTCGGTCCGGTCTCTTGCTGGCTTAAGGAGTGGAAGGACGGCAGCCATGCTGTGCACGGTGGAGTTTATGCACTACAATACATAATTAATACCAGCTGTTTAGAAGTCATTTGGTAAAAAACTGATCAGTGACTTTCGGCTAACTGTAGCTGCTTATTCAGCGACTGTTAACTGCGGTTCTTTTTTTAAATGTGTATTTTGCTCTCTACTGAATGACACTGGGTTCAAAACTGATAGCAACTATTTGAACAATCATTTGCTTAAAATATGATCAGCAAATTTTGGCTAATTGTAGCCACTTGTTCAGCGACTGGTAATTGTTTTTTAAATTCTGTATTATACTGTCTACTGAATGACAGTGTGTTCATAATTAATAGCAGAGGTTTAAACATCTTTTGCTTAAAATTTGATCGGTTGATTTTGGCTAACTGTAACTGCTTATTCAGAAACTGTTAATTGTATTTTATTTTTTAAATTCTTTGTTGTGCTGCCTACTGAATATCAGTGAGTTTATAATTAATAACAGCTGTTTAAAAAGTATTTGCTTAAAATCTGATCAGGAAATTTTTTTAACTGTTGTTAGCTATTAATTGTTTTTTAACTTCTTTATCTTTGCTTCAGTGACAGTAGTTTCATAATTAATGGCAGTTGTTTAAAGGTCATTTAGTTAAAAAACCCTGCTCAGTGAATGTTGCTAACTGCAGTTAATTATTTTTAAAATTCTTTACTTTTGGTGTATAGTTAATGACTGGTGGCTCATTGTTAATGGTAGCTGTTTAAAAGTGATTTTTCTAAAGTCTGCTCAGTCAATTTTTCTATTGATCGTTTGACTTTAATGAAGGGAAGTTATTTATTAAAGGTGATGAATACTGAAGAAGTTATGTGGGAACCCTAGTCGTTCCATTAGGGTGACCTGATCCCAAATCTTCCCACCCGAATTCCTAGTTATCACTCTCTTCCATTCCAACCAGTACGAATTTGGAAAACTTCGATCATGACCCAACTCGCACTTTTCTCATGTGATGTACTGAAAGCCGCAGATCAAGGCATTTCTCAATTTCCGAAAACCATTTGATTCAATGCCTCATCTATGGTCATTATCAAAAGTACTATCGCTTGGTGTATCAAGCGAAATATGTGACTGAATTGAGGATATCTTGGTGCAAAGGACTCACTCAGTTCATACAAATACGGAAAGCCTACATACAAAATTTCAACAACTACCTGTAAATGATGGCTAGGAGCATACTGCAACGCCCTACTCATCGCTCTCATAGGAAGATAAGACTGATTTCAAGCTCGCAGAGGCCATCAGACAGTCATTCTTCCAACGCTCCGTACGTGAATGCAGATGTAAAAGAAGAATGGAAAGGAAGTTTGAGGATACATTAGATGACGATCAGTTTGGCTTTAGGGAAGGTAAAGGCACCAACGAGGCAATTCTGACGTTGCGGTTTATAATGGAAACAAGATTAAAGAAAAATCAAGACATGTTCATAGAATTTGTCGACCTGGAAATAGCGTTCGATAATGTAAACTGATGCAAGATGTTCGAAATTCTAGGAAAAATAGTGGTAAGCTTTAGGGAGAGGGCAACGGCCTTGCCGCAGTGGATTCACCGGTTCCCGTGAGATCACCGAAGATAAGCGCTGTCGGGCGTGGCCGGCACTTGGATGGGTGACCATCTGGCCACCATGCGCTGTTGCCATTTTTCGGGGTGCACTCAGCCTCGTGATGCCAATTGCGGAGCCACTCGACCGAATAGTAGCGGCTCTGGTCAAAGAAAACCATCATAACGACCGGGAGAGCTGTGTGCTGACCACATGCCCCTCCTACCCGACTGGCGAAGACGACAGATGGTCCGGAGCGGGCAAGAGTTCCTTGGCGGAGGACAGCTGGTCACGGGAAGGTATCGGCGGCGCGTGACCCAGGGAGGCGCCCGGCGGTTGCAGCGACGCGTCCACTGCGGGCTGCGCCGGCGGCGGCTGCGGCGGCGCGTCGCCATGGGGCAAAATGGAAGGCAGCGTCGGTAACACCTGGGGATGAGGCGAGCCAGTAGATGGGTCCCCAGGGCGCTGACCGGATGACACCGTCGCTGAAAGCAGACGGGGAGCGGCAGAACCCAGACGACGACAGAGGCGCAGCTGATTGAGATGCCGACGCACCTCACCAGAGGCCCCCAAAACCAAATACATCGCGCGGCCGAGGCAGCGAAGAATGCGCCCTGCGAGCCAACGCCGTGAACCGCGATAGTTGTGATAGTATACAACGTCGCCGGGAGCAAAGGCAAGTGTCTGCCGCTGCACAGGAACCTTATGCGGCGGATGTAGCAAAGACATCAAGGTTCGATGAGGACGACCATGGAGCAACTCAGCCGGCGAGCGGCCATCTCGGGGCTGAGCGCGATACGAGGACGAAAAGAGCAATAATGCGTCCTCCCGAGAATGCGACTCTTTCAACTTCAACATCTGTGACTTGAAAGTCCGGACCAAACGTTCAGCGGCACCGTTTGACTGAGGCGAAAACGGCGCGGATGTCAGATGTTGAATACCATTGGCCGTGCAGAATGACTGAAATTCTGCGGACATGAATTGTGGGCCATTGTCGGAAACAATAGTCTGTGGAAGACCTGCAATGCAAAAGATAGCAGATAACGCTTTGATGGTGGCAGAAGACGTCGTGGAAGACATCCGGACAACAAAAGGAAAATTACTGAATGAATCGACCAGAACCAACTATCGAGCATTCCAGAATGGACCAGCAAAATCAATATGTAAGCGTTGCCAAGGGGAAGTGGCTTTTGGCCATGCAAAGAATTTCCGCGGAGGTGCGGATTGTTGTTCGGCACACGCCATGCAAGAAGAGCACATATGCGTAATCGCAGCATCGATTCCGAACCAAGTACAGTGCTGACGAGCAAGGTGTTTCGTTCGCACTATACCCCAATGTCCTTGGTGGAGAAGCTTTAAGACAGAGGACTGTAACGAACGTGGGACCACGACCCTGGACTGATCATTATCAGAACGCAACAGCGAAACACCACGTCGTACAAAAAGTTGTTCCTTGTGAGCAAAAAATCGGCGAACCAACGGATCCTCGATCCGTGACTTTGACAAGGGCCATTGCGTAGCAACAAAACGCAAGGACAGGGTCAGCTGCTGTAGCTGTAGCTACACGACGAAAATCAATCGGAAACGATTCGACCACGTCATCGGTTTCCGAATCAATGAACATGCAAGCAAGTTCGGAAGAATCGAATGCTCTATCCTCAGCAACAGGCAAATGGGACAACGCATCGGCGTTTCCGTGATTAGCAGTGGACCGATACAAGATATTGTAGCGGTACGGCGAGAGGAAAATAGACCAGCGAATGAATTTCTGCACTGTACGTGGAGGTACAGGCTTGGACGGATAAAAAAGCGATGTCAAAGGTTTGTGGTCTGTGATGATGGTAAAGTGACGACCATACAAGAAATCATGAAACTCTGTAACACCAAAGACGAGAGCCAAAGCATCTTTCTCGATCTGTGAATAATTTCTTTGCGCTGACGAGAGCAATTTGGACGCAAAGGCAATAGGGCGATCATGCGAGCCATCTTTGTGCGCAAGCACAGCACCGATCCAGAAATCCGATGCATCTACCATCAACAAAAGGGGTTTCCGGGGATCGAATGGCGTAAGGCAAGTATTGGAAAGCAACGCCGATTTCAACTGGCGAAAGGCGCGTTCGCATTCCGTCGTCCAGACGAACGGAACACCTTTACGGCGTAAGCGATGAAGCGGAGCTGAAATGGAAGAGGCATGAGGGATATAGCGATGGTAATAGTTGATTTTGCCCAGCACACTCTGTAGCTGCTTCAAATTCTGCGGCGAAGGCAAGTCTTGTATGGCACGGAGGTGCTCTGGACTGGGATGTATGCCTTGGGCATGGAGTACATGTCCCAGATATGGCAAGTCACGAGCAAAAAACACACATTTGTCCTTCTGCAAGCGAAGACCATTTTGTCGCAAGACCTGAAATAATGTCCGGAGATTGTCTAAATGTTCGTCTGCCGTCTTTCCGGAGATCACAATATCGTCCAGATAGTTCGTTGCAGTAGGGACCGACGCACAAACAGTTTGTAGATATTGCTGAAACAATGCAGGGGCGGATGCACACCCGAATGGCAGTCTTTTGAATCGGTACAATCCAAGATGCGTGTTAACCACCAAGACGCGCTGGGATTCTTCGTTCACCGGTATTTGCAAGTATGCATCTGCTAGGTCCAACTTTGAAAAATATTTTCCCGGGCACAGTTTGTCAAAAAGATCTTCTGGGCAGGGCAAAGGAAAAGTCGCAGTCACTAGTTGTGGATTCACTGTTGCCTTGAAGTCCACACAAAATCTCAATTTTCCGGAAGGTTTTTGCAAAATGACTAAGGGTGAAGCCCAGAGAGAAGCCTGCACATGTTCAATTACACCTTGTGATTCCAAATCATTTAATGTTCTTGCGACCTCATCATGCAATGCGTGGGGAACATTGCGCGCTCTGAAAAATTTCGGTTGCGCGTTTACTTTCAGTTCCAAATGTGCTTCGTAGTTCTTAGCGTAACCAAGGCCCGGAGCAAAAATGTCTGCAAATTCTTCACAGAGACGAGAAACACTGGCTGAAGGCGCAGTCTGGTTCACTGAGAGGACCTGATTGACTATAGACAAGTTAAACAACTGAAATAAATCTAAACCAAACAAGTTCACTGCAGAAGAAGAACGAAGGACGTAAAATGACACAAGTTTTGTTTGTCCCTTGTATGTTGCAAGAAGGCTGCACTGTCCTAACACAGGGATCTGCTGTCCGGAATAACTATGTAACTTAACATTTGTGGCACGCAACGGAGGTGTGCCCAGTTGTTTGTACGTGTCTTTATTGAGCAATGAAACTGCAGCTCCGGTATCGAGCTGGAATGGTATCACGTTGCCATTAATTTCCAAGTCTACAAAAAGTTTATTGTCCTGCTGACGACAAGAGCGACTGTCGCGTGCAACGTGAACCGTTTCTGGGACAGAAGCACTGGCGACTTGACGGGATTTCTGTCGATGTCGACGCACACTTTTTTCGGGACGAACACAGTCACTGTTAGAGAGAGAAGCACCGGGCGGAGTGGAATTAACTACATGAATTTCCACGGGCAAAGGTTCATGAGCCCGAGTACTCTTGGTTCGATTCCGGCGCAAAGCAAAGGGCCTGGAATGATTGTGAGTGTCCGATCTAAGCTTTTTCTGGCAAACACTTTGAACATGGCCTTTTTTATTATAGAAAAAGCAGATAGCCTGGCGTGACGGGCAATTCTCATGCGAATGTCTAGTAGCACACCGCGGGCAAGATTTCACTGCATTTGCGTTCTTGTGCAGCACACGTGGCTGCGCGGACTTGCGCGAGGGCTGTTTACAGTTCCGTGCAGCTCGCCTGGCGGGCCGGTTAATGTGACACACAGCTGGCGAAGTTTCAGATGATTCCTGAGCAAAGTCAAGTGTGTCTTGCCTATCCAATATGTCCATCACTTGTTGAAGGGAGGGGTTGACTAGTTTTAAAATCTGTTCCCGTATACGAACATCAGAAATGTTCTGTGCAATTGCATCACGCACCATAGTATCTGAATAAGGGAGTCCACATTCACACTCAAATGCACAATCCCTAGTAAGGCCTTGCAAAGTTGCAACCCACTCCCTATTAGTTTGACCGGCCGTACGTTTTGTACGAAAGAATGTATACCTTTTTGCAACTACATTGACTGATTCCTTGAAGTAGGCATCTAAAGCAGACAAAATTTCGTCGTAGGACAGTGTTGCTACGTCGCGTCGGGGAAACAATTTCACTATCACACTGTACGTCTGGATGCCGACACACGATAATAAGTGAGGCTGCCGCTCGTTAACTTGAATTCTGTAGGCGGCGAGATGGAATCCAAATTGGCGTGACCACTCCGTCCAGCTTTCCACTTCTGGCTGAAACGGACGAAATGGCGGTGCAACTGCGTGTTGTGGCTGCGGTAGCGATGAAGCGGCGGCTGCCGCATCGTTTTGCAGTGCACGTTGACCCTGGACGAGCTGTCCAAGGGCATCCAATAAGGCCTGCGTCTGTTGATTCTGCAAGCGATAAAATTCGGACAGTACATCTGGAGAATGTGGCAAAGCCATGACACAAGTAAATTAGAGCAATACGACCGATCCCATCGTCGTCGCCAAATATGTTGTGTCTAGACAAGACAGCCTAGACACAATGAGAATAAGCCGAAAGGCACGCGCTTAAACTCACGCAGGCTGGCGTGAGGTCTGAAACAGGATACGTAATGAATGCTATAAAGAAAAGTACGTAGCTTCTGGAATACTTAACTTTAATCCACATTTGTAGAACATCGCTCTTGATGATACATTAATAGAATCTCAATATTAATTGAATACGGCGCCTTGCTAGGTCGTAGCAAATGTAGCTGAAGGCTATGCTACTATCGTCTCGGCAAATGAGAGCGTAATTCTCAGTGAACCATGGCTAGCATCGTCGGCTGTACAACTGGGCGAGTGCTAGTACGTCTCTCTAGACCTGCCGTGTGGTGGCGCTCAGTCTGCAATTACTGACAGTGGCGACACGCGGGTCCGATGTATACTAATGGACCGCCACCGATTTAAAAGCTACCACCTAGCAAGTGGGGGTATCTGGCGGTGACAGCACAGAATTTCTTTTAGAACCGTAGTAGCAGTTCACTTCCGCCTGCCGCGGCGTTCGGACATTCTCGCTACTGCGCTGCACGTGACCGTCCCTTGTTTACGTTCCGCGGACGAGTGCTGGCTACATGGGATTTCAAAAATGGGCTCACTTTGCCGCCTGGCAAATCAGTTGCTGTGACATTCACGGGGACACGGCGCAATAACCTCTCATTCGAACTTCAGCTTGGCCTGTACACATTTACTGTTCGGTCACATGCAATAGTCCTTGGAGTCTACTTCGACAAAAAACTCACGTGGACGCGGCGCGATATGTACCTCATCGACAAGGTGGATGACACTGAGAATATCTTGCGTATGCTTGCCCGAGTATGGTGGAGAGCAGACACGATTATAAGGTTTTGATCCGTTCTGTCTTAGATTATGGTAATATTGTCTACGGCAATGCAACGCAATCGGTTTTTCTCATGCTCGATGTCATCCACTATAGAGTGATTCGTCTTGTTCTCGGAGCTATGAAATCAACGCCCACCAACGCCCTGCTAGTAGAAGCGTTTGTAATGTCTATAAGACGGCAGATGTTGTCTGATATTTTTGTCTTCAGTCGATCTCCGATATGTGACTGTGCCTCTCTTAAGGCGGTGGTTCGATTATGGAGATTCACACAGGCACCTCTTGGACGACGAATGAAAAGAACTACTTTACTAGTCCGCAACTACGAGAAATGGCGCCATCTCTCTCCGCTCACTCTACAGGACACACAAACCCCTGTTTTCGCTTTTTGCTTTTCGTTTTTCTTGACTCCAGCCCCAGTGTCATACATACTGTCCGATTTCCGAAAGGAGACCAACATCACTCGCGACCTTGACCATTTTCTCATCATACAGTACCCGCAATACGCTCACCTCTATATAGACGATTCCAAAGCTGAGGTGGTTGTGGGATATGCCTTCTTTAGCCCCTATAATGGCGCATTCCAAATGTTTTGGTCGCCGGCCTGAATATTCTATCTACGCTGCGGAGCTACTGGCCATCAGGGAAGCTATTTATTATTGTATCCGCACATTCAAGTTCATCCTCATATTTACGGACCCTCAAAGTGTGTTGCAAAAATTGCAACATCCCACGTTTGATAAACAGGCCAACAGGTATATTATGGAAGTCTCGGCGGCCATAAGAAACGCGCAGAGCTTGGATATTGCCGTCCAATTACTCTGGATTAAAGGTCAGCATGACATTCTTCATAATGAAATTGTTTACCGCCTTGACAAGAGGAGTATCACAAAAGGCCACTTACGCCCAAGCCGATCCCTTAAACGGATATCACATCGACGATACGGGAGGCTGCTTATCATGCTTTGAACTGTGAATGGCATGTCTCTCAACACTATAAGGACAACCGAGCATCTCTTCTCGACCATGGTTCGCCGCGGTGCAGCTACGTAGACGTCATACGACTTCTATCATTTGCTGGTACCCGGATTTTACCCCATGTACCTATAACCGTTGATGATTACCACAACAGCCGGCCGGGGTGGCCGAGCGGTTCTAGGCGCTTCAGTCTGGAACCGCGCGACCGCTACGGTCGCAGGTTCGAATCCTGCCTCGGGCATGGACGTGTTTAATGTCCTTAGGTTAGTTAGGTTTAAGTAGTTCTAAGTTCTAGGGGACTGATGACCTCAGATGTTAAGTCCCATAGTGCTCAGAGCCATTTGAACCATTTGATTACCACATCTGGAGACTGCCATAAGGACTCAACGACAATAGCGGATCTTAAACACATCATACTGGCATGTTCCAAGTATACAACTGCACAATCAGTCTTGTATAAGAAATTGGCTGCGGGTGGTTACCCCCTCCCCACCAGTGTCCCAGTTTTACTGTACCGATTTTAAAATTGTAGCTTGTTCAAAAACTATTGTTAATTTATGAGTTGTAAGGTCTTCATTTTCACCTGGCGTGCGTATTTTGTGTTTTAATTTGCGTACATATCTCTATTTGTACATTAAATTTTCATTATTGCTCTCTTGTGCACTTTATATCACTGTTATTCTGCCACTATAGTAAATACCTTTGGTTGTATTGTGGTTGTTATTTTGGGCTTTTATTTTACCTTGAGTACGTTTGTCTGTACGTTACATTTCTCATACTGTTATATGATGTCAGTTTCATTTTTGTTCTACAGCTAATGTTGTACTTACCTTATGATCTACGGTGTTTGCCCTTTCAGGTTTTGTCTTTTACTTTAAGAGCATATGCATGTTTGTTCAAATCGTTGAAAAGGCTCTATGCGCTAAGGGACTTAATATCTGAGGTCATCAGTTCCCTAGACTTAGGACTACGTAAACCTAACTAACCTAAGGACATCAGACACACCCATGCCCGAGGCAGGATTCGAACCTGCGACCGCAATAGCCGCGTGGTTTCGGACTGAAGCACCTAGAGCAGCTCGGCCACAACGGCCGGCCTGCATATTTGTCATAATGTTGCTGTATAGTGCTATTTGTAGTTCTACTCCAATGTCACTGTCATCACTGTTGCCGGGTGTCTGATGTTTGTTTAATTTTATTTTACTTTTGGAAATATTTGGAAATTTGCGGTAAGTTTCTATGGGACCAAGCTGCTGAGTTCATCGGTCCACACGCTTACACACTGCTTAATCTAACTTAAACTAACTTACGCCAAGGACAACACAAACACCCCATGCCCGAGGGTGGACTCGAACCTCCGACGGGGGGAGCCGCGCGAATCGTGGCAAGGCGCCCTAGAGCATGCAGCTACCCTTCGCTGCTATTTTACGAGGTGCATTCAAGTTCTAAGGCCTCCGATTTTTTTTTCTCCTGACTGGAAAGGGATAGAAACATGCGCATTGTTTTAAAATGAGGCCGCGTTCATTGTCAATACGTCCCAGAGATGGCAGCACCGTATGGCAGATGGAATTTTACCGCCAGCGGCGAGAATGAGAACTGTTTTAAATACTTAAAATGGCGACGTTTTCCTTACTTGAACAGCGTGCAATCATTAGTTTTCTGAATTTGCGTGGTGTGTAACCAATTGAAATTCATCGACAGTTGAAGGAGACATGTGGTGATGAAATTAAGGATGTGTCGAAAGTGCGTTCGTGGGTTTAATGAAGGCAGTTTAATGAAGGCAGAACATCGTGTGACAACAAACTGAAACAACCTCGGGCTCGCACAAGCCATTCTGACGACATGATCGAGAAAGTGGAGAGAATTGTTTTGGGGGATCGCCGAATGACTGTTGAACAGATCGCCTCCAGAGTTGGCATTTCTGTGGGTTCTGTGCACACAATCCTGCATAACGACCTGAAAATGCGAAAAGTGTCATGCAGGTGGGTGCCACGAATGCTGACAGACATGGCTGCCCGTGTGGCATGTTGCCAAGCAATGTTGACGCGCAACGACAGCATGAATGTGACTTTCTTTTCGTCGGTTGTGACAATGGATGAGATGTGGATGCCATTATCAATCCAGAAACAAAGCGCCAGTCAGCTCAATGGAAGCACACAGATTCACCGCCACCAAAAAATTTCGGGTAACCGCCAGTGCTGAAAAAATGATGGTGTCCATGTTCTGGGACAGCGAGGGCGTAATCCTTACCCATTGCGTTCCAAAGGGCACTACGGTAACAGGTGCATCCTACGAAAATGTTTTGAAGAACAAATTCCTTCCTGCACTTCAACAAAAACGTCTGGGAAGGGCTGCGCGTGTGCTGTTTCACCAAGACAACGCACCTGCACATCGAGCTAACGTTACGCAACAGTTTCTTCGTGATAACAACTTTGAAGTGATTCCTCAATCTCCCTACTCACCTGACCTGGCTCCTAGTGACTTTTGGCTTTTTCCAACAATGAAAGACACTCTCCGTGGCCGCACATTCACCAGCCGTGCTGCTATTGCCTCAGCGATTTTCCAGTGGTCAAAACAGACTCCTAAAGAAGCCTTCGCCGCTGCCATGGAATCATGGCGTCAACGTTGTGAAAAATGTGTACCTCTGCAGGGCGATTACGTCGAGAAATAACGCCAGTTTCATCGATTTCGGGTGAGTAGTTAATTAGAAAAAAAATCGGAGGCCTTAGAACTTGAATGCACCTCGTACTTTAACAGTGTGTTTGTATGCTAACTTCTTACTTCTGTGCTGTTCTGCTTTCTTGCGATTATGTTTCTTTGGAGCCTTATAACCATTGTTGGCTGTGTGGATGCCGTAATCCAGAGCCAAAATAAAGAAGTAATGAGAAAAAACCATAGTAGTAAGCACAATCGTTTCGCGTTTGCTCGGTTTCAGTGTGGCTTCGTGCGCAACGCTTGACTTCATACAAATCAAGGGAGTCACCTCTGCTTTCATTTTTGTTTACTGTCTACTCTAAGATGCACCTCGAAATCAGAGTGTGAACGCGAGGTGTGGTGAATGACATATTTCCTGAGAGGAGGACTGACGTGACAGATCCTTCACATGGCACTCGAACTTTCCCGATGTCACGCTATTAGATTTCTTTTCCGGAGGTTGCATAAACGGTTGCGTGTAGAAAGTACAGGTCAACAACATTGGTGCACCTCACGCTCCCATCACTGAAGCAATCAGAACTACTTCATTGCTGACCTGTGCATGGCCGGGACTTAAATATCGTCTTGGTGTTCCACAGCGACGTGTGGGGCACACATCAAAATTATGGCCCAGCAGAACGATAACTTTAAGGGCTGCTAAATAGTTTAGGACAAACCACGATGCTCTTATCTCTAATAGTTTCCGAGGAATGGGTTCTTGAAGTGATAGCGAGAATTTATGGACAGACTGTATATACCGACGGAAAAATGCCACTCCTCCATAAAAAATAATGTAGAGAAATGAAATTTCTAGGTAACATATTCAAGTCATTAACATTGCAAGTTCACAGGTTAACGTAAGAGTGAGATAAGCCACTGAAAATGAGAAATGCTGGTACACAAATAACCGGCGTAGCCGACAGAGTGTCGAATGGAAGCATGCAAACGTGCATGAATTGTGTTGTACAGGTTCGGAATGTCAGTTTCTGGGATGGAGTTCCATGCTTGTTGCACTTGGTCGATCAATACAGGGACGGTTAATGTTGGTTGTGGTTGGTTGCTTTTTGGGGAAGGAGACCAGACAGCGAAGTCATCGGTCTCATCGGCTTAGGGAAGGACGGGGAAGGAAGTCGGCCAAGTCCTTTGAAAGGAACCATCCCGGCATTTGCTTGGAGCGATTTAGGGAAATCACGGAAAACCTAAATCAGGATGGCCGGACGCGGGATTGAGCCATCGTCCTCCGGAATGCGAGTCCAGTGTCTAACCACTGCGCCACCTCACTCGGTATTGGTTGTGGATGACGTTGGATTGTCGTCTGATATTATTTTCATACGTCTCTGAGCAGAGATAAATCTGGTGATTGAGCAGACCAAGGCAACACGACGGCACCCTGTAGAGCATATTGGGTTGTGGCCGGGCGTTATCCTATTGGAAAATATTGCATGGGAAGCTGTTTGTGAATAGAAGTGATACAGGCCTTATCCTGCTGGGAAACAGCCACTGGAGTGCTGTTCATAAATGGCAGTACAGCAGGCCAAATCAGCAGACTCACACATAAATTTGCAGTCAGGCTGCGTGGGATAATCACGAGAAACCCCAGACCACAACTCCAGGTTTAGGTCCAGTGTGTCTAGCGTGCAGTAAAGTTGGTTGCAGGCCCTCAACTGGTCTGCTTCTAGTCAGCACACGGCCGTCAGTGGCAGCGAGGCTGAACCAGGCTTCATCGAGCTGCCCTCCAATGCGCTCTCGCTTGACGCCACTGAAGTCGCAGACGGGGTAGTTTGGGGTCAGCGGAAAGAACGCTAGAGGGTGTCTACCTCACACCTGTCCATGAAGTAACTGATTTGCTACAGTTTCTTGTGTCACTGTGGTGCCAACACTGCTCAAAATTACTGCCGCAGAAACGGTAGGAGCCGGCCCCTGTGGCCGAACGGTTCTAGTCACTTCAGTCCGGAACCACAATGCTGCTGCGGTCGCAGGTTCGAATCCTGCTTCGGGCATGGATGTGTGTAATGTCCTTAGGTTAGTTACATTTAAGTAGCTCTAAGTCTAGGGGACTGATGACCTCAGATGTTAAGTCCCATATTGCTTACAGACATTTGAACCATCTGATACGGAACAATTGTCAGAACCATACGCTGAACATTATGGTCTTCCTTCTCGGCAGTGCCACATGGCCGTCTGGAGCCCGGTCTTCTTGCGACCATACATATTCATGACCACCGCTGCAAGCAATCATGTGCAGTGCTTACGTTCCTGTCAAGTCTCTGTGTAGCATCGCGGAAGAGTCATCCAGCTTCCAATAGCCCTATTACACGACATCGTTCAAACCAAGTAAGGTGCTGATAATGGCGTCTTTCTCACCTTAAAGGCATTATTGACTAACAAAAACTCACCATGTCCAACTTCAGCGGTAACTAACGCTCACGATCGTTAAAGGGCGTATTTAAATTAAACCTGATCCGTATCCTCATAGTGGAGCTACTAGCGCCACTCTTATGCGACCAGCACGAAATGTGAACAGACATCATCTTTCAGATGTAGAAACACGCCTACCAACTTTCGTTTATGTCCCACAGCTCCTGCTGTGTTCGAATGGCTCTGAGCACTATGGGACTTAACATCTGAGGTCATCAGTCCCCTAGAACTTAGAACTACTTAAAGCTAACTAACCTAAGGACATCCATGCCCGATGCAGGATTCGAACCTGAGACCGTAGCGGTCGCGCGGTTCCAGACTGTAGCGCCTAGAACCGCTCGGCCACTACGGCCGGCAACTCCTTCTTGGTGTTGCCGTTTTTTTCCCGTTAGTGTACACGTATACAGCGTAGTGCAGTCCGCAGCCGCTGCAACGCACACCAGCTGCGCGCAGGCTCGTTTAACGGCCAACCAGAGCCCGGTGTATTTCGCTGCGCGCTGACGCCGCAACCCGCAGGCCCGCAAGTTGCCGGCGTGCAGAATGCAGAGCGCGCGCGCCGCGCCTCTTAATCGCGCCAACGCCTCGCCCGTCCGCCCCCGCTCGGCCACTGGCAGCTGCAGTAACCGTGATGCATAGCTGCCTGCCGTGCTTATTGCCCGCGCAGGGCCGGCGGCGGTAAGAAGTTTGCTCATTTTAAACTTGCGGATAAACGCGCTCGAATTTATTGTAAAGTTTCCGCCCGGACTCTACAGATAAATAACGGGAAACATGAGCCGGAAATTGATCGCGTAAAAACGGGCGCTTTTATTTGCCCTTTCCATTGCCTTAATGAGACACGTTTCCCAGCTTTCGACGAGAAATACTACGTTTCCGTTGTTTGTATAAATGGGGGTCGGAGAGGTTCACTGTGGACCCACTCTAAACCGGTTTTCCTGGGCTGAATGTCATATAGTCTTCCTTCTAACAACGTTGTTGGCTCGCAACACCTGACTGATACTTATATGAAACTATAATGTCGTTGACGCTGCCAACTCTGCCGCCTAGCCGTGGATATTAACCTTTAACTCACGAGGAATGGTCTCTCAGACCGCGCGAGAATTTTCGAAAACTCTCTCTCCAAGGCCAGTTCTGGCGGAATGCTTCTATATCCCCCCCCCCCCCCCCCTCCGCCCCAGTTCTCCTTAAACTACAAATCCTACAATGTTTTTGGCAAGTATCATTAGTAGCTCCTTTTCTTATTGTTCACTAGTGTTTCTGATATGCATTTGCTTTCCTACACCGTGCCTAACGCCATGTATACCTGTTTCTTCAGTATAGTTCATAACGTGTGCCCAGGAATGTGTTCATTTTAATGATCCCAAGTTTCATTAATCTATTAGTCTGTGGGATGAGGTTGATGCCGGTGATAGAGATCAGGAAATAGACGAAACTGACAATGATTTTGGAATACCCAGTCGTTACAGTTCTGCTAAGCAACAAGAGGACTATTTAGAGGAAGAACTTTCGGACAATGGCGATGAGTACCTTTCTCTTTCGCCAATAAAATATTTAAATTGTGAGTTAAATCAAACGTTATCAGTGTGACGGTAAAGAGAAATGAGAGAAATGTAGACCCCAGCCTTGAACGTCCATTTTGCAGACATTTTTTGGGTTCGCATCAAATGCATTGCGCATGTGCACTTTTAAACCCTGGAATCTATTTTTGTGTGAAAATTTACTTGCTCTAGAGATAGTATAATGTGTCAACGTGTAAAATTCAGTTCTACAACAGTTCATTTCTGAGTACTATTTAAAAAACTGCACAGCAAAGTGCGATTCTGTGTGATAAAAAGTCATCTCGCGAGTTGTGGTTAAAATGGTATGAAGATAGCTATTTAACTGGAACCAGCTCTCTCTCTCTCTCTCTCTCTCTCCTCCCGCACAGGTCATGAAGGCCCAGAGGTACCGACTGGCCGCCGTGTCATCCTCAGCCCACAGGCGTCACTGGATGTGCATATGGAGGGGCATGTGGTCAGCACACCGCTCTCCCGGCCGTATGTCAGTTTCCGAGACCGGAGCCGCTACTTCTCAATCAAGTAGCTCCTCAGTTTGCCTCACAAGGGCTGAGTGCACCCCGCTTGTCAACAGCGTTCGGCAGACCGGATGGCCACCCATCCAAGTGCTAGCCCAGCCTGACAACGCTTAATGTAGGTGATCTGACGGGAACCTGTGTTACCACTGCGGCAAGGCCGTTGGCCTGGATCTAGCTAGCACAAATTAATAGATGATAATTTGAAGTGTTTTAATCAAAATTAATGACTATTTACCATCCAGTAACTACTGTATAAAGTCATCATCCTTTTTGTGACATCTGCCTCCATTATTCGCGAATATTATAAAGAGTGGGCAAAATATTTCAGTTCGAATGCCTTACTGTCCAGAATCAGTCTTCCAATCAGGCAAACTCGCTGTGACCACCGAGCCAATCATCCCACTCACGCACCATGTTGAAGATGCCCATTCGGCAGAACATGGTGTCCCACTGCTTGAAGAAGTCCGGAACTGTCTGCTGCACATACTCGTCCGACACTAATCATCGACACTTCAACGCTTTTTTAAGGAGCCGATACCGTGATAATCGCCCAGGAGAGTTCAGAACTATAGGGTGGGTGGTCGAGTATCTCCAGTTTGAGTTGGCGTAACTTGTGCATTACAGCATCGACCGGCATCTTGTGTCCAATCGCGACCATCACGGAACTTGGTGCGCCATTCTACGATGTGCTGCACCTCAACCCGCCGTCACACCGACCGTGCATACTAACGTTGAACGTGCCGAGTTTCTGACGTCAAAGCGTGTAATGGGACGTTGGGGAGTCTTTCCGAGCGTGCAGAGCAATATCTAGCATGTCAGACATTCTGAACGTGCGGATGAACGTCGACCAATGAGATGGCAGAACTCCACCTACGTCACATGCACGCCATATCCCTTCTGTGTAGAGTTCTGCGGTGCCACATTGGCTTCTGTTTGAAGCCCGTATGTGTGTATACCGTTTCTGAGCACCAGAAAACTGGGGTTCTCTCGAAAACCCGCTGATAACTGTATGATTCGTTGTAATAAAATGACGAGAAACGTCATATTCATGATAAAAGTATTGTTGTAACTTGGCGTATTATGTGAGTATGCCATTTGAAAGCAATGACTTGTTGAGGATCCATTAGAAACGTGTTGTCCTGGGTACAGTTTGTTCAGTTAAATTTCAATTAGTAATATAGTTACAATTAAAGCTTTCAGAACATGGTGAGAAGCTAGGTACGGCCATGCAAGATTTGTGAATGGTTTAGCGTAACCAGTAGAGATTTATGTAGTTTCGAGGAATAGGATATTACCCCCAGTTAAGTGACGAGGATGTCACTTCGGCCCTATATTTCTTTCCTTTCTTTTTCATATATGATTTTTCTTCTGGGACATTAAAATTAAATAAATTAAAAATAATGATAATAATAAAAAAGAATTACATATATGTACAATGTTTCCTTCCCGCTGCCTCTCCCTTACCTGTCAGGAGACAGGGACAGCGTGGCCAGGCCTCCAAGTACGACCCCTGCCCGCTCTGCCCCCTGAACTACTATACCTTTAAAAAAATTTTAATAAAAAAATAAATAAAATAAAATAAAGTAGCATCACGCTATACTGGTGACATTTTGAAGTGCTGGTGGTTCGTGACTCACAACATCCATAATATTTTATTAACCTTTGTGGTTTCAATAGGTTTTGATACTTTCCTATTAGTCCAATATAAGTATACACTATAATACTAGATTTTATGTAAATATAAGTGCGAGGATGTCACTTCGGCCCTATATTTCTTTCCTTTCTTTTTCATATATGATTTTTCTTCTGGGACATTAAAATTAAATAAATAAAAAATCATGATAATAATAAAAAAAGAATTACATATATGTACAATATTTGAGGAGCGAGACTGTTCGATTGGCTTAATCTATAGGACACCTTGCACTCCATCCAGTAAAATATTTTGCCATTTTTTTTCTTTTAAGTTTTGTAATTCACAGGTAGCGATTCTGCTGCTGATTAGGAACTGTGATCAGGTAAGAATGACCTTAGGGTTTTACTAAACGATGAAATAATGTTCATCTCTTGTGGAGAACTATTGTAAATTTGTATCACACTATCTGTAATGGAAATCTTAATATCCGATGTCCTTAATGACTGGAAATGGTACTTTCCTTTTTGCCTTGTAATATTTTCACGGATACCGATATTGAATTTTATTTATGTATACTACAGACAGAACAAAAATGATTCAAATGGCTCTGAGCACTATGCGACTTAACATCTGAGGTCATCAGTCCCCTATACTTAGAACTATTTAAACCTAACTAACCTAAGCACATCACACATCCATGCCCGAGGCAGGATTCGACCTTGCGACCGTAGCAGCAACACGGTTCTCGCCTGAAGCGCCTAGAACCGCTCTATCACAGCGGCCGGCACATACATAACAACATGACTAGCATATGGACCAGGGAGAAAGGTACATTTTAATGGAGACGATACAGGAATTTTACGCCCGTCCATGTCGTAAACAGTGTGATTTACGAGCCAGGGGCAACCAACAATTGCCGCTGGAGGAAGCTGCAATCGGGTATACCACGCTGCAACACGCGTACCGTATGCACAAGTCGCAGACCGTTTCTAAGCGTTCAGCGGCACATCGAACGCGGCACTTTCAACGTTGACGTTCGACAGCACGGTCCGTGCGCCGACGCGGCTGTACCCATTCCTAATACTCCGTTAGGTGTCTACCAGTATTTGTCCTTCCGGAGCCAACAAAAGAATAACGGTACGCTGGTCTTCTTTGGATACATTTAGCAATAACATCGCCACACTTCATGCTTCCGCTTTTGTCGCACGCACATCGGAAAGACACGAATGATGCCAAACTAATCCATTTCCTACATGCCGGTGCTTACATCTGCAGTGGAGTCGCACTGTGTTGCATAAACGCTGCAGCAACCCGCTCAAACGGAAAACTTTCATCACCCCTTAACTTTACGGCGCTTAAGTGCTGTGACAAATACGTATGAAAAGGCCGCGCTCACAGTCGTGGATTGAGGGGGGGGGGGAGGGGGAAGTGTCTTAGTGCTCGGATTCTATCTGAGCTAGGAACACGGGGTGGTTTAGCCCGGACCAACGGCCATTTCTATAGTCATTCGAACATCCTTCTTACTGCAGCTGTGTTACAGCAAAATATTTTGCTTGGTCAGAAATTAATGCTCAGCTAATGGAACCATTTGTATGGAGCAAGACTGATGGTTCAAATTTGGTTCGCAATGTATCGCACCATGGTCTAATACAAGTTTTAACCGTTTGAAAAAAATCTTGTTTCGTTTTGATATTACGTGCAGAAACATCTCATTCTGGGGGGTTTCTGAAGCACGCCACTTCTTTACTTTAAACTTGTACGAATTGGTTCAAACTTTTAACGAAGGTACCAAATGCATGAAGTCAAAACGAAATTTCATCCAATGATCGTTATCTGTTGTCGAGATACGATGTTTTGTAGTCGAGATAAATGTCGCAAATAAAAAACGTTTAAAGTGAATTTAAAAAAATAATAAAAATGCATAGTTTCGATAAAATTGAAAGTCGATTTCAGAAATCTAGCTTCATTCGGACTTAACGTGCCAAAGGAAATGTTGTTTGTGAGTTTGTTACGTGGGCTCCTGTGTTTCAAACTTATGAGAATCGGTTCAAAGTCTGTAATGAGGCATACAAATACTTGTTATTAATAATCGTCCTGTACGTTTTTTAAATCTTTATATGTTGCCGCAATCTAGCGATCTAGAGTTGCACATAAAATGCACGTAAAATCCCGTTTTACGCGAATCGCACGTGCTTAGACGGTTGAGAATGATGCGAATGATAATAAAAAATTATATATTCTTAAGGAAATTACAAGAAGCGTTGGCAAAAATCTTTCATCGTTCGTGTTTTACTTGCGAGAAACCCCGCGTTTGCACATGAAGCTGTTTTTCATAGAAATATGTTGCATTTGGATGTCATTAAAAGAACAGGTTATTACAGTTGATCATCGTTTCGTTGTTTGTACGTCAAATGGTTTATTCATCAGTGAGTTAAAATTATCGAAATACCTTTGGATGTGCAAAACAATGCATGTATCAAAGTGGAATTATGCCTAGCTCTGAACAAAGGATATACTGTTTGATCGAACATTTAAAACTTTATCGATGACCGCACAGAGAATTAAACTAGCAGAAAATTGCTATTGTATGATTGGCAGAAAAAAATATCACCTTATTTCTAACCAATAGAAAATGTTTTACTGCATTTTCTTCAAAACTACTATGCTTGTAGAAAATTTATTTTCGGACAAAACAAGCTTAAGTTCCTCAATCCTTGCACGGGACTGAACAGTTGATAGTGTTTTGTCGTGAATACACTTTTTCACAGTTCCTCTGATTGTTTCAGCCAATCGTGCTCATATTTAATTTGGATTGGTTGTTGCAACATTTCGCGCCAAAATAATTCACTTGAGCTTTTCTAGTGGAGGTTTCTTAGTTTTCAATTTTTTTATTGCATACTTCAAACAAACAATAATAAGAATTTTAAGATAATGCTTTTCAACAGTTTATTATTCTTTGCGCGAAACGTTCAGCGAGCTATATACTAACCACTTAAGTAAGTTTATTTAAGTAATATGGTCGCTTAGTAAGTTTCTCTACGAAATATGAACCAGTTACATATACTATCATAAACTTCACACAGTATTTTGTATTTGTTCGGTATCGTTTTTATGTTTGCTGTTATTTTGTGTACTTTATTAAGCATTTATAGCTATTTTTTACGTGTTTGAGTATACAGTATTACGCGTACACCAATAAAATGTCAGTAAATGCAAAAAATTAGGTAAACAATAGAAAATTAAAAGAAATTTTTTTTAAATCAAATAATATAAAAATAAATAATAAAGATATGAAAATAATAAAAAATAAAAAATTAAAAGATTAAAAATAAAGGAAAAAGTCTTCCATGGGTATGACGCCTTGACTTGCTGGTGAGGCCTGTGTGGTGTGAGGGCACAGTAGGCTACACTTGATGTACCAGGCAGGTAACCTTAGAAGAGCAAGACTAACAATGCCCAATTCAAGCAGTGTAGTTCGAAAGGCAATAAAAGAATCTAAATTGGGTAGGAGGTCGCCTAGGGCAACAAAAATCTACATTAGCTATGAAGAACTAATGTCAAAACTATGGTAGAGGTACTGTTGAGAACCAGAATGAAAAATGTTTCTATCTTAGCAGAAAAAAAGGCGACTATATTACTGGCATAGTTAGGGATGCAAAAGAAGGGAAGTAGGTTTCCAACATTTTTATCAAAATATCTTTATATATCCATGCTCGTTTTGCGAGCCAACCCTAACTTCCCAGCGCATTGAGCTCTCTTAGATGCAAGGTGCTGGCACACTGAATCTTGCAATTTGTAGGCTGAAGTTCTTGGTCCTGTGCCGAAGGTCCAGAAGGTTCTCCAGCAATTGCAAACAATATATATCATGTGGCTGAAAGCATATATAGGACAACTTGCATGGACAGATTCCTGGCTGGAAAAGGAGGAAAAAAGATCCAATGAACATGTGTCCGGAAATGCACCGTTTCCATGGTGGTTGGCGCTGACGAATGAAAGTTCCTCTGACTACGCGCCGTGTGTTAATTGTGTGTTGCATGTTGTGTGATTGACGCAGCGTACTATAAGCAGCAGAATGGTTCGGTATTCCCGTCTGGAACAAACCGAGATGGTGTTTGTGCACGGACATGCAGATGGGAACGATCGAGAGGCAGAGCCCGGTCCCCCAAATCCGGTGTACGCACAGTCAGCCGCATCCCTCCACGTTCCTTCGTCTGAAGAGACCCGCGATCACACAGTCGCCGAAACAGAGCTTGAAATGTTGTGTGATGTGGTTGGTGTCTGTGAGGGTACTTTTCCGTAAGCTTGGCCGTACGCAGGCACCATCTCGTCTTGGTCCCGACATGAATATCGGACCATTATGCTGCTTACAGTATACTGTCAGTCACACAACCTGCAACACAGAAGGAACACACGACACGTGTTGAGAGGAACTTTCATTCGTCAGCATCATCTACCGTGGCAACGATGCATTTCCGTACACATGTTCATAGGACCTTTTTTCCTCCTTTTACAGTCACGAATCTGTCCCTGCAGTTTGTCGTTTTATTAATGCTCACCCTATATGTAATGACTAAAAGAGTGTTCCTGGGTTGATAAAATTCCTGGGGGTCGATTTGTTCCTGGGGAGGACGCTAAAACAGTTTTTTGATCTTTGAGGTGTGGGGTGTTGATTTTTTCCCAGAGGCGGCCATTTCTCCCCCAAATTCACTCCTGTTATAAGTAAGGTGAAGTGCATAAGAACAAACAGACATAAATTGAAGTGCTTCTATAAAGCGGTAAGCATCTACAATAGGAATTACTCGAGAGTGGGGCCGGCCGGAGTGGCCGAGCGGTTCTAGGTGCTGCAGTCTGGAACCGCGCGACCGCTACGGTCGCAGTTTCGAATCCTGCCTCGGGCATGGATGTGTGTGATGTCCTTAGGTTAGTTAGGTTTAAGTAGTTCTAAGTCCTAGGGCACTGATGACTGCAGCAGTTAAGTCCCATAGTGCTCAGAGCCATTTGAGCCATTTACTCGAGAGTGGACCAGCATCAGTATTAGGAAGTATCTCAGAATGAGGTGACATGCTTCCTAAATTTTTGCACGTTGTGTCATACTGCTCATCGTGACAATGCCATGTTGGATAGCATAATGGTCTGTGTCATTTTACACGACATGAATTCATGTACCACGTTACTTTACTTTTCACGACACATATCACATGAAAAGAGTACTTATACTAACAACTAAAAAAACACGAATATGTCAAATTTTGATTTAAATGTCTTCGAAGCTGCCTGATAATTCGAAAAGCTAGTTCCCTTTTACATACATAACTCTGCCCAGGACATATTCGCCATTTTTCGTGTTATGACTGGGGCAAATTTCATTGTGGTACTTTATGAGCGGAAACAGTTACAAGGGAGTGCTGAAGAGTAATGCCTCCGAATGTTTTATGTGAAAAGTTTAATATTTAAAATAAAACAAATGTAAGTAACATTCTCCATCTTCAGTCTTAATGTCTATTTATTTATTTCTCAGGTTAGTCATTCTGGGGACGAATACATTTCTCCAAACGAGAGACCAGTTTGTGGATTCTCTCACTGTAGAATGTCTGACTTTGTTGACAGAGCCACAACCTAACCTATACTTGCACCTCTGTGTCTGTAAGCTTCGGAGTAAATGGTTCTGACTCGGGCCTTTATGGAGGGTGATTTATGACAACCAAGGGTATGGGATTGTGTAGTGTAACGACGTAAGTTTTGTATAAATGATTTTCTTTTGACATATGACCATGTGCAGACTTCGTCACCTACGTCAGTTACGAAACACTTCAAAATTAATTAAATTCTTTTTAAAGTTGTCTCTGAATGGTTCTTGAACGAAACTGTAATTAAAACATCATCATTTGAGTCGTATGCGCAGAATTACGTCACTCAGTCCAATTAGTTTGCACTAACTTTTTTCAGTTTAGTTGTCGTGTGTTTCTTCTCAGAAATTATATTAATGCAAGTTATCTGCTTTAATAAATATTAAAACCACATTGATTAAACTTTTAAGACTCAAACTCGCGATGAATGTTGTCAAAAATTGATAATCTTGTGAAATAAATCAGTAATCCTTCTTCCTTAACATAATTCTTCATAAATAAATTCTAGGAACACGTATTTAAACTTTTGTAGTATATACTAGTTTATTATTTTCATGTATACTACATATAGACGTGAACCTGAGCCTTGACAAGATAGGACTAAACATTTACAACATGATTAAACTTTCTATGACGTCATTGTTGTAGAAACATTACAAATTCTTATTTTTTCAGTTTTTAGAAGCACGACGCAACAACTCGGTTTCAGGATTTTCTGTTGCTCTTTGGCTGTCGACCTGCGACGTATAGTGGCCAGCAATTTTCTCTCTGGTCCCGGCAGTGAAGATGCTGTCTCCGTTCGTTGCGCCGCGCTCTCCGTTCATGAAACATAAAAATAAATACAAAACCTTAGATAATTCACAAACATTACAAATATTAAAAAATACATAAACAAAACACTAAATTAAACTTATATTCACCTGCAAACTGGGCTGACACTGGTGGATGGGTGACGCTTCAATTTCGCGTCCCAGTGTTGCAAATGTCGTGACGCTCCTGTGTGATGTGGCATTGTTATACTGAAGGACAGGGTGCTCTATGTGTGTACAAACTCGAGACTTCAATACAGCACGCTTTTTCTTATGCACCGATTTAGCTGTGTTACACACCATCATGTTACACGGTACAATTCGGAGCCCTCTAGCGGCGGAGGTTTGATACTTGCTTCAGCGAACGGGAAATTCAACCGAACAATATGCATGACATTTAATACTCTAACCGATATTGAGAACCGAATGAAAAACTTGGGGGCATTATTTTTCAGCACGTCCTCGTATTTCAGTGATTCTGGAAGCAATTAACTGGTCAACATTATCGTAAAATTTTTAAAACAAAGTACATATATTTGTCCCTTGTTTTCTCCTTGTGTCTTTGAATATATATGCAAATTTGATAAAAGCAGGAATGACTGAGTGGTTGTACCTGCATGTGGAAGAAGCAATAGTGGGGAAAAAAAAGAAAGTGTTGGTGGTTGGGACACAGATGCGGTGAATGAATCATGCTGCCTTGAAGCAAATTAAAGCATAGCGTTCGTAGCGAGCAGAACATACAAAACCGTGACAATCAAAGAGAGTATTATTTGTTGAAAGAGGCTTACTAGTGACAAAAGTAGGTTCTAATTTGAAGAAGTAATTTCAGACAACGTATTTTTGGAGTGGAGCACAACAATGTATGGAAGTTAACCATGGACTGTGGACAAACCGGAAAAGAGGAGAATCGAAGCACTGAAACGTGGTCTTAAACAAGGGTGCTGAAAGTGAAGTGGACTGATGATAGAGAAGTGAGGAGGGCTCCGAAGAATCGGTGGGGAAATGAGTGTATTGAAAACCCATGAATGCGAGGTCGCATGTTTAGTCCTTATTAAGGATCGTTTGAAAATGTTGTGTTAACAATTATGATAAGGAATATACTAGTTGTTGGCAAATCGCCATGTACATCAGGAGCGCGACAGAAAAACTGTCCGGGAGGTGCAGAAAACAAGCTTCTATGGGGTGTATGCAATCCACCTCTCATAATGGACATCATCGACATTCAAGAAATGTTCAAAACACACTATGGACTTGCATCATGAACACTGAATTAAAAAAAAGGCGCTTCACAGTGATCACAAAGGTTCGCATCATCAAGATCTTAGGCGAACACCTTGGGAGTTATAAATCGTGCAGGACTTCCAGCTAGGTATCCACTTTTGAGGCATACGTGTAGAATCATATTGTTGTAACGGGGTGATGAGAACTGATAGTATGTGACGGCACGCAACCGAATGCGATACAGGGGTAATTGGTAATTGGTGGTAAGTTCCTGTCAGACCAAACTGCTGAGGTCATCGGTCCATAGGCTTACACACTACTTAATCTAACTTAGACTAACATAACGCTAAGGATAAGACACGCGCCTATTCCAGGGGGAGGACTTGGACCTCCGACGTGGGGAACCGCGCGAACCGTGGCAAGGCGCCCAAGACCGCGCGGCTACCTCGCGCTGCTGGAAACAATCTGTGGTGGAGTTTATTGTGGAACTTGCTATCCCTTAAGACGTAGCTGTAGACAGTGTGACAAGTTTTATAGGAACGGGAAAAAACAAACATCCAGAGGCTGAATTTGTCCACTGGTTCCAGGCGGTATGAACTGCAGTGTCACACACGTTTCAGGAAGAATAGTTTGATCTAAAGGCGTGTGAGTTATTACACACACCACGAGTCAACCAAAAGCAAGTTATTTTGACTATACTGGCCAAAAGCTGTGCTCGACCCATAGGTTTGCCCACTGTTGCTTGCTACCACGTAAATATTCCCTACTGCACTTGTGAGATCAAGCACACGAGAAAGGATCGTAGGGGTCAGACTACCTTCATCTTTTCACAAAACAATAAATAACTTTCCAGGCAATTTACCGTGCGATTAACAGTCGCTGAGAATGCGTTAAGGCGTTGGTGTTAGTTGATCTTGACACAACTCTCTTAGTACCTCTGATTTCGAGAGTTTCCTTCACACGTATTTCCTCTTGAAATCCCGATTGGTCAGAGTTGAAAACAAATTTCATACTGAACAATAAGTTTATTTATTTCATCTATATATTTTTGGGCCGATTCCGCAAATTTCTGTGCACCGTAGAGTTGCTACTTTGTTAGAAATTTCGTTATCTTCCGTCTTCCAATTCTGTACCTCTGTTTGAAGTTATGTGGCCATCCACTGCTTTCCTCGAAATCACTGTAATCTGCGTCGTCGACAATTTGACACTTATAAGTAGCAGGTCGCTAACATGCCCATCCTGTAAATTGTATCGAACATCCTTGAAACGCTGAATATCCACTGATATAGTGTAGCAGAAGTTGTGATAAGTACACCTAGTCCTCTCTTCAATATCCGTACTTTTTCTTACGCGCTACACGGTCATATTGCTGGGGACTCGTTAGAAATCTTTTCATAATTGTTTTTTTACTGCGAAGCGGGTGATTTTCCAAGTACGTAATTATGTTTTGTACCGGTTCCTTGCACAACGATTGTCCTTTACTACGTTTCACTGGAGACAGGATTTATGGCTCTCTGTCCGCCAAGGATGATGAACTACATGGTTCGACAATGAAGCGCCAAAGAAACTGGTATAGGCATGCGTGTTCAAATACAGAGATATGTAAATAGGCAGAATACGACGCTGCGGGCGGCAACACCTATATGAGACAACGGTTACTGCTGCTAGAATGACACGCAATCAATATTTAAGTGATTTGGAATGTGCCGTCATAGTCCGCGCACGAGGGATGGGCCACAACATCTCCGAGGTAGCGATAAAATGGGGATTTTCCCGTACGATCATTTCCCGACTGAAGCGTGAATATCAGGAATCCGGTAAAACACAAAATCTCCGACATCGCTGCGGCCGGAAAAAGATCCTACAAGAACTGGACCAACGGCTACCGAAGAGAATCGTTCAACGTGACAGATGTGCAACCCTTCCTCAAATTGTTGCAGATGACAATGTTGGGCTATTAATAATTGTCAACGTGAAAACCATTCAACGAAACATCGATGTGGGCTTTCGGAACCGAATGCCCACTCGTGTACCCTTGATGACTGCGCAACACAAAGCTTTACGCCTCGCTTGGTCCATCAACATCGACAATGGACTGTTGATGACAAGAAACATGCTGCCTGGTCGGTCGAGTCTCGTTTCAAATTGTATCGAACGGATGGACGTGTACGGGTATGAATACAACCTCAAGAATCCATGGACCCTGCATGTTAGCAGGGGATTGTTCAAGCTGGCGGAGGCTCAGTAATGGTGTGGGGCGGGCGCTGTTGGAATGATATGGGACCCCTGATACGTCTAGATACGACTTCGATAAGTGACAATAACGTGAGGATCCGTTTGATCACATGCATACATTCATGTCCATTGGGCATTGCGACGGACAATTCCAGCAGGACAATGCGATACCTCACACGTCCAGAATTGCTACAGAGTGGCTCCAGGTGCACTCTTCTGAGTTTAAACACTTCCTCTGGCCTTCAAACTCCCCACACATGAACGTTATTGAGCACATCTGGGATGCCTTGGAACGTTCTGTTCGGAAGAGATCTGCTCCCCCTCGTACTCTTACGGATTTATGGACAGCTCTGCAGGATTCATGGTGCCAATTCGCTCCAGCACTACTTCAGACGTTAATCGAGTCCATGTCCCGTTGCGCTGCGGCACTTCTGCGTGCTCGCCAGGGCTCTACACGATATTAGGCAGGTGTACCAATTTCTTTGGCTCTTAATGTATTATACAATGTTTGCTTCGTTTATCGTTGCCATTGTTCTGCTTTGTTTCAACGCCACTATCACAGCAGCACTGCTGTGAGTCATACGTCGACTAAGCAGTTCAACTATGAACCGCAGCCTTATGCTGCGCTCACCAATGGATACCTTCGTCCCGCCACCTGCTGCCATTATCAGCCAATATTGTGGTTGCGTGATAGGCAATATGTGAGGCGTCGAATGCCGTAAACATCATTGACTTACGGCAACTTCACACTCAAGGGATCCCTTGTAGGTAGAACAACCTGCACAAAATCTCTGGGACTCTGGCTCCAGAACAACACAAAATGGGAGGTACAAATTGAATATTTGCAAAGAAAACTAAGCAAAACCTGCTACATGATAAGGATCTTAAAAACTTGTTGCAGCAAAGCCAGCCAGTTAAATGTATACTACTCTTATGTGCATTCTGTAATTAAATATGGAATAATCTTCTGGGGCAATGCAACAACAAATATTAAACTTTTCAGGATGAAAAAGAGAATATTAAGAATTATTGAAGGGGTAAACAATACAAAATCACGCAGACACATATTCAAAAAACTGCCAGTTCTTCCTCTTCCTTGCATTTTTATCTACGAAACATCAGTTTTCAACAAACAATATATTGATAGACACCCATATATCTTATTAAAAAATGAAGATATACATGCATACAATACAAGGCCTTCATATGAAACAGGCGAGAACCTCATTGTGCCAAAAAAGGCACACTAAATACTGGGATAAAGATTTACAATAATCTGCCTAAGCATATTAAATCAGCAGGTAAACTCTGTAGTTTTAAGGCTGAAGTAAGTGCACGTTTAATTGATCATTGCTTTTACAGTCTGACAGAGTACATAGAAGCCAAAACACAAAAATAAAGATGCATTATGAATATTCTGCTTTGTATGTTGCCCCTAATGTTTGTTGTATGTATGATTCTTTGCTAACAACAAGTCAAAATTCAAAAAAATGTTCAAATGTGTGTGAAACCTTATGGGACTTAACTGCTAAGATCATCAGTCCCTAAGCTTACACACTACTTAACCTAAATTGCCCTAAGGACAAACACACACACCTATGCCCGAGGGAGGACTCGAACCTCCGCCGGGACCAGCAGCATAGTCCATGACTGTAGCGCCCTAGACCGCTCGGCTAATCCCGCGCGGCTCAATATCTAGTTCTTAGGATTGCAATACAAACTGTATTTTATCTTGTAAATACCTAACCAACATCCTTGTATATATTCTATACATGCAGGACTTGAAGGACTAAATTAAAAAAAAAGCCAGAAATGGCAGGAGGGCGAAAACAGTAGTAGAAGACAACTGGAATATACGTATATACCAGAGAGTGTGAGCGTTGTCTTTCACCCTGTCTTTCATAAAGTGCGATTTCTCTCCGTCAACGTCAGAGATAAGTACCGATTTTGTTACTATGTCAGTTTAAGTCGCTACATGATGTTGAAGACACTCATCGAGTTGTTTACTGTTATCAGTGGAAGTTGCTCCACATTTCATTATTGTTATTCACGATTTGTGACGTAGTCTCAGTAAGATGCTCCGGCGACCCAGGAATTATTTATTGTACTACAAATGTAGTCACGGAACACAGATGTTTCTTAATCAGATTATTACATTCATTGAAGAATGACCATCTTTAGATCTGAGTAAATACAGTATCGTAAACAAATCGTGTCATTGGCTATTTTGATGGTATAGTCACAGTAATTCGCCATACAAACTTCGTCAAAAACTATGAATTGTGGGTACTTCAGACATGATTATGCTATACATGTTAACAATTTAAGGAAACTAATTATACTGCCCAATTTGGCATTGTTTGCATTTTGACTTCACAGTGTTTGTTGCACTTTTAATGGCTACCAGTGTACATGCGTGATGCCACTGCCACCAGCTTTGAGCTGCCTCGTACAGAGCACGGCTCGGATCGTGTCGGTTAATTGTGCCCCACCTCAGGTCTGGAGTCGGCGGGGGGATGGCGCCGGACGTGGGCCGAACGAGAGCCGCGATGGAATCGCTAACTGCGGGGGTGGCGGCTGCTCCCTGGGGGGATGCGGCCAGGCGGCACGTTCCACGACGTCGGCACGTCCGCTGCTCAGCTCTCTCCCCTGCCACATAAATCCGTGATCCAGCGATACATCCTGTTGGGACAACGGAGCAACTATCCAGGTTTTGTCTCCACCGTATTCGAGGTGGAGATATGATTAAAATCAATTTTAATCAATCGCTAAGGGCACCATTCCTATTTGCAGTTTGCTTATGTACACACTTACAACAAAAATTTGATTTGCAGCATTTCTCCTAATTACTGACCGAATTTAAGTATTGAAAATGCTGTTGAAATCTACTCATTAAGACGCGTAGTCTTACGCTAGAAGTTTAACACAATAAATCAGGTATTAATGTTAGAAGCTGTGTATATGTCTCGTGGTAAGTAACTCAGGGCAAGCAAAAATTACCTAGACTATATTCACCCTATACTTGAGAATGAGAGCACTCAACGACTTCCAACGAAGCTTACAAATAGTGTGGCTGTGGGCAACTTTCTAACGCTGTTCGAGTGCCTACCGCTCGTTGACACTGCACTTGCTGAAATCCAAGGTTGCTGCGACAAAACTTCAAAAATCCTAGATAACGGTGGCAGGAAGTTTAAAAATATCCAAGATGACAGTGGCAGGAAATTTTTAAAAATGCAAGATGATGGGACTGTTTCATATGCCCTGAGTTTCAAATGGAGGAAAATTTTAAAAGGTCCAAGATGGTGGAACTAGCCAAGTTGTGCTTTCTAATTCCTCTGATAGCACAGTGCAGGTATCTGAACGATCTGAATTTTCAGCCATATTCAGATGTATTTGAATAAGCTCCATTATTTGCCGAAAATAATTCAAACAGTAACCTACATTATTTCTGTATAAAAAATATGTAAACACACACACATACACACACACACACACACACACACACACACACACACACACACACACACACATGCGACGTCTACGTTAATGTTAACTGCCACATGTAAAGCACCCTAATTATTGGACCATACTTGATGTAAGGCACAAAGGACCCTCTTATTAAATATCCGCATTTCTAAATTGTCTGTATTATTTGTCAATATAAGTAAGCACACACAATGGTCATGTCAATGTCATTACCACATCTAAGCAATAGTATCTGGAACTTCATCCTAGCCCTAAATGAAGCTATATTATTCGTAGAAGAAGAACGATGTATATTTAACAAAAATACGTAGGCATGGACACAATGGTTACGTGAATGTCGTTGCCACATCTAAAATGTCTTTCAAAATACGTGAAGAGTTCAACTTAATCTCTAAAATGCATGTCAAAAAAATACATCAGAAATATGCAAAAGGTGTAGCTTATAGTATTTTCTCAATTAAAATAATGTTGAAAACGAATGAGCAACACACACCATATTTATGTCATATGTCAGTATTTCAGGTAATAAATATTCAAAAAATGTAGCTGACACTATTTCCATATATTTATTATTAATCAAAACTACATAAGTTTCACCATCAACACATCGCTTATGTCTAATGTCACAATGTTATTTTCACATCTGAAATTTCCGTCAGAATACGTAAATACTATTAAAATATTTCTAGCTGCTTTAACAATCTATCTGGATAATTATGATGACTGTTACTGTTTTGTACAAAAGATTGTGGAGCTTATAAGTAATTGCCGTCCTCTCCAATAGCTCTGACTACAATGAAAAAGTAAGGGAAATCTATATACGTACCATGCTGTATGAACGCTCTGATAACAAGAATTCAGTATAATGTCAATGATACTAAATATTTTTGTATATGCCACCATCTCCACAACAACTAGAAATACAATGTTCTTTGGCAGATTCGACTTAACACAGGATACTTGACAAACACTAAGATAAACATCCGAAATGAAATCGTTTTATAGTTATCTTTTATTTATGCCTGATGAGATGAGCAACGTAAAACATTCATACATTTGCATTCAATCTTACAAACCAATGAATACAAATAAAAAATAGATACATATAAATAAATAAAAGCTCGAAAGTTCTGCTGTAGCAATAATTACCGAGATGCTATCTTTTCGTTATTTTAATTGAGTATGTATACAAGTATCTCAATTACGTCTTTATGCGACTGTTATGGAAGGAGTTAGTGAACGAAAGTTTTTCTGATGTGTGTTATTACATGGGTGTAAAGTAATATGTGTACAAGTCGAATGCAATAACAAAGTGAGTTAATTTATTGTAATACGGATTAGCACTGAAATGCAGGGAATGAGATTGTCACTTCTGTATGAGTTCTAAATTCAGCGTTACTGTGAGCTAAATGTAGGCTTCGGTTATATAGTTTTAATCTTATACGTTTGCGCAAAAGTTACTATTACTTCAATCTCATTTACCGCATTCTTGAATGTATTTAACAAACTTATTTTAGTAAGGACAAGCTGCGTTAAAAGACGGAAAAATATAGTAGTCTATGTACAAACTCTAATGCTAATGCAGTTCTGTTGCGTAATATGATTGCAAGATTCTCACTGTAAGAGAGCTTTATGTGCTGCAAATAGGACTAATATTCGGTGCAACACTGGTAATTTTCTTTCAGAGGTAAGCCAACACTGTTTTTTTTTATTTAGTACACTTTAACTAAAATGCTTGTTGAATGTTTGTTTCACAATGTAAAAAATCGAGCTGGGTTTGAAGTCACTGTTATATTCACTTGTCTAACCTGATGCTGCCATGGGGAAAGTTCTCTGAAGCTGGCAGTCTATTATTCTTGAAGATCGTTGACTTTCAGCAAGATGGCGATGGATATTTCGTTAAGTAAAAAAATTAATCACCAAAACTGAAACAAGACCTCGAGGCTGCTCCTGCTCACTGTTTAGTAGCAAACGACACTGCAGACAAAACAAAACATCTGTTTCCAAATAGGACGCGAGACGGTATAGGCTAGGTTGACAACGGTTATGTCTGTCTAAGTGAGTTTTACTGGCAGATCGTCCATTGATTAATTAACTCAGAACCAAATTGTCTAAAGAATAGTGCTTCATGTTGCTTCGTCTAACTTTTGAAAACAATTCACAGTGCGATGCACATAAACATATGGTTCAATTCACACTCTTAATTCTGTGGTACAGTAAAATTCGCAGTCTCTATCTAGTCTTAACTGTGATGCAAAATAATTCTGTTTGCTGACATAGCAGCGTCCTCCTAATGTGAATGTTGCGGGTTATTGACTGATATGTTTTGATTTCTTCTTCTTCCTATCGTATTCATCACTTGAGCTTCCGCTTCTGCATAGATATTCGAAATAAATCTTACCCTTAAAATATAAGCAATTGTAGCAACAATTGTACAGAGATCGTCTTCCAGAATGTTCAATGTTCTACTCACCTCTCCTCGTAACCTTTCAGTTTTCTTCGTGATTTTCATTTCATGACACTTTCGTGTAATCTTCCGAATTTCTCCTCTTTCCACCATAATTGAACCTGTTCTTTTCTGGACAACCTAATCAAATTCTCGGAATTTTATTTTTTGTTATAGCAATTCCAAAGTCAGTCTAAAACGGGTTCCAGGTTTTTCCTGTCACTGATGTTTAGTCGGAATGTACATTTTTGTGTGATATTACTATACACATATAAACTTATTTTTCAGAATTCAAGAAATGGTAAGATCATATATTTCAGTTGAGCAATCTAAATCCATTCTATTAGGGAAGCCTAGTATGGTGATGTCTGAGGCTGTATTCGCAAAAACGTTCACTTCTTGGCATGTATTTTAAAGTAAGATATGCAGGGAAAGATAAAATGATAAAAATGTTGCAACAAATTACAATATATCAATTGGAACTGTATGGCTCCAGAAACCTTTGCAACTCTCAAGCATCTACCTTTTTAAAGATATTTATTTGGTATTTAACAGTTTGTCATAATAACAGAAAACAAACTCGTTTTAAAAATCCATACCTTACAACACATTCACATTTCAGTCTTTTGTGCAGAAAACTGCAAGACCTGTATACGCTCTATGCAGACCAAAGTAACAAACTAAAATTTGTATGAAGGCCGGTATTCGAATCCAGGTTTCTTGCTCATTAGGCATACGCACTAACCACTACGCGAACCTGCCGCAGTAGATTTTCCCAACTCTATGGGCTAGCCTAACATGCTTCACTCCTCAATCCCGATTCCCATTCATGCCTCAGCCCACTTGGTACCACATCTGCCTCATGAGCAGATGATTCGGGTTTTAATCGCGGGCTTGGTACAAATTTTCATCCATCATTTCAGTCCGCATATATACATCATACACGTACAACTTTTTTCTCTCGTATGGTGTGTCTTTCCTGTCTCAAATGATACTCTAGCAAGAATCGCTTAACACCGTGAACATCAAATTCTCTTTGTACCATCTTTCCATGGTAGAATGTACGTACAGAATCTTTCTCCATGATGGTCTGATACAGGACTGCAACTTTCTGGGCAGAAGTAAATGTAAGAGAACAGGAAGTGTTCCTTCAAGGATGTTACTGCATTGACCGTTTTATTTACTGCTTCCTTGTGAGTTGCAGCTCTTCTTCGTCCAAGGAGATTTTCTGATATTTCTTGATGCATTGCCATGCTTGCACTTCTCTGTCGCGAGTCATCTTTCAAACTTTTGATCTAGCAGAAACTCCCTGATCTGAGGGCCCACAAATACACTTCTTTTTATTTTTGCTGCTGGCAGACGAGGAAATTTTTCAGAGATATGCAAACCCTTTGACAGTCTGATCTATCATTTTACAAACTGTTTAATTTAGACGCGTTTGATGTAACCAGGTGGAGGAAAGATATCTTCACGGGCTTCCGGACTTTATATATATCTACTTTATAATTTTGTTCATGCCATTGCTTTTTATGTAGTGGGATTTTCTATTTCGACTATCCCAATCACACAGAAAACCAGTGAATTTTGTATAGCCTTGTTGCATTCCGAATAACAATGCAGTTTCCGTGAAATCGCTACAAATTTTCGAGGCTGCAGTTAATTAATTTCAGAATATTTTCTAAAATTTCGTAACTGTCTTCAGCCAGACTAACATATGCAGTTGGAACATAGGGTATTTTTTTCTGTTGTGCAACCAATCGTACCTGGGACACGTTTGTAAAGAATTTCCACTCCCATATGTTGTATTTGAAATCGATTGCTTTCATTAAGCCTGCAACATCTTTCCAAAACGTCAGAGCCTCGTCGCTTGCAAAGCAGAAAATAAAAATACATTTTCCGTGTCTAATTTCACTCATGTCGACACTCTAGAGGAGGAGAGAATATCCTGTAACCTCGAACCAAACAGTTCTGCCTTTTGTTTACTTAGACCCACATCACGTACTAAATCATTTAAATCTAGCGTGACGAACTACTACATGTGATTTGGTATGAAGGGTGGTATTTTTCAGGAGATTTTATCATTCCTTTATTGCCTTTAAATTCACTGTCAATCTTGTTTATTCATCTGTTTGCTATGAAGGAAGTGTGAGACGTTTGAAGTTTGGCATGGGCCTTCGTGGGGATGGTAGGTCGAGATGAACAATGGTTCTCTGATTTCTTGTTTGTAAATCCCCGGATATTAGTCACAAAAAATAGCAATCTGAGATATGGTCTTTTAGTTCTCTCCATATCCTAGGTGCAACAAGTAACACGGCGTTTTCTCTTTCTTTCTACAAGCTGCATGTACATGCAATTAATTTACAGCTGCATGTACGTGACACTCACCCTTTATCCTTATCTCCAACGGCTATTCCAAAATAATGTTTGTAAGCCGTCTTTAGGAATGGTGAAATTCTATTTCTGTATCTTGCAAATGTGAATTCCCGACAAATGTAAGAGAAGGTGCCATATATCCATCTTTCGCCTAAAGGGAACGGCAACCCCTCCGACACGAAGCATGATGGCGTTGCATACGTACAAGGCGTTGCCTCACCGGCCTTCACCGATCACAACAAAGACGACAGACAGCAGTATAAGCGTCATCAGAAGCCTTCTGCCGTGTCACGCGTGCGGAACTGGATCGGCACGATTTCCTCCACGGCCCGCCTATATACGACGGCGCAAACCAACGTATCGGCAGTTTACTCCAGCGGAGGTCTGGGTCAGTACATGCCCGACTGCTAACAGCCCATCGTTCGAAGCCTGGTAGGGAGCCTCCGCAACGTGACCTGCGACTTTTCAGCAATATCCCGAGACGTACCTGTCGGCCAACTATCCCGAACGCTCAGCCTGCATCGTTAGGGATTATCAGTGGCAAAATCTTCATGCCCCACTATGTTTATACGCCGTGAGTTCCAGGCATACACATTTTAGTGTCTAAGAAGCTGTATTATTTTTATTGAGAAGAGATTTTCTTTGTTATCAAAGCTCTCTACTGTCGTCGCAATAAACCCTTGTTCTTGTTCACGTGTGTCTTATTATATCTTATTAAGCATCTCCCTTGGAAGATAAAGCAGAAAGTGCAGAGAGAACACTGACAGCGGCACTGACGAGACATATTCTAGAAAAATTAAAAAATATATCGGTACTCTCTTTAACTGATACCATATAAAAACACTCGTTTTTAGCCCCTTCCTCCTTCGTTATTGGTTATGTTTTGTATGCCAAAAACTTCCTGATAGTGACTTTGAGTTTGCTTTGATGAAATACGAGTTTATGGGTGTATACAATCTAGACGAGTGTACCAACTTCTGTATACTAAAATAGTTGTAAATACAGAAGTTAATATTAATGAACGCAAACAATTTTTCTCATTTACATCTAAGTACATACACTCCTGGAAATGGAAAAAAGAACACATTGACACCGGTGTGTCAGACCCACCATACTTGCTCCGGACACTGCGAGAGGGCTGTACAAGCAATGATCACACGCACGGCACAGCGGACACACCAGGAACCGCGGTGTTGGCCGTCGAATGGCGCTAGCTGCGCAGCATTTGTGCACCGCCGCCGTCAGTGTCAGCCAGTTTGCCGTGGCATACGGAGCTCCATCGCAGTCTTTAACACTGGTAGCATGCCGCGACAGCGTGGACGTGAACCGTATGTGCAGTTGACGGACTTTGAGCGAGGGCGTATAGTGGGCATGCGGGAGGCCGGGTGGACGTACCGCCGAATTGCTCAACACGTGGGGCGTGAGGTCTCCACAGTACATCGATGTTGTCGCCAGTGGTCGGCGGAAGGTGCACGTGCCCGTCGACCTGGGACCGGACCGCAGCGACGCACGGATGCACGCCAAGACCGTAGGATCCTACGCAGTGCCGTAGGGGACCGCACCGCCACTTCCCAGCAAATTAGGGACACTGTTGCTCCTGGGGTATCGGCGAGGACCATTCGCAACCGTCTCCATGAAGCTGGGCTACGGTCCCGCACACCGTTAGGCCGTCTTCCGCTCACGCCCCAACATCGTGCAGCCCGCCTCCAGTGGTGTCGCGACAGGCGTGAATGGAGGGACGAATGGAGACGTGTCGTCTTCAGCGATGAGAGTCGCTTCTGCCTTGGTGCCAATGATGGTCGTATGCGTGTTTGGCGCCGTGCAGGTGAGCGCCACAATCAGGACTGCATACGACCGAGGCACACAGGGCCAACACCCGGCATCATGGTGTGGGGAGCGATCTCCTACACTGGCCGTACACCACTGGTGATCGTCGAGGGGACACTGAATAGTGCACGCTACATCCAAACCGTCATCGAACCCATCGTTCTACCGTTCCTAGACCGGCAAGGGAACTTGCTGTTCCAACAGGACAATGCACGTCCGCATGTAGCCCGTGCCACCCAACGTGCTCTAGAAGGTGTAAGTCAACTACCCTGGCCAGCAAGATCTCCGGATCTGTCCCCCATTGAGCATGTTTGGGACTGGATGAAGCGTCGTCTCACGCGGTCTGCACGTCCAGCACGAACGCTGGTCCAACTGAGGCGCCAGGTGGAAATGGCATGGCAAGCCGTTCCACAGGACTACATCCAGCATCTCTACGATCGTCTCCATGGGAGAATAGCAGCCTGCATTGCTGCGAAAGGTGGATATACACTGTACTAGTGCCGACATTGTGCATGCTCTGTTGCCTGTGTCTATGTGCCTGTGGTTCTGTCAGTGTGATCATGTGATGTATCTGACCCCAGGAATGTGTCAATAAAGTTTGCCCTTCCTGGGACAATGAATTCACGGTGTTCTTATTTCAATTTCCAGGAGTGTATTTACGTCACAAGCCACCGATGCTGCATATCTTGTACCACGACTAATCATTCACTTTTCTGTTCCTCTCGCAAACAGACCGAGGGAAAGACGACTGCTTATATGCCCCAGTATAAGCTCTAAATTTTATTATCTTCCTGGTCTTTATATGAAATGTATTTTGGCGGCATCAGAATCGTTCTGCAGAACACTTCAAATGTCGGTTCCCTAAAGTTTTTCAATAGTATTCTGCGAAAACAGCGGCCTCTTCCGTCTAGCGATCCCCACAATACCTGCGTGTTGATCGAACGGAACGGTAACAAATCTAGCACCCCGCCTCTGAATTGTTCGATGTCTGTCTTTAATCCGCCCTGGTGGAGACACCGAACACTCCAGCAGTACTCAAGAATGGGTCGCACAAATTATCTATATGCGGTCTCCTTTACAAGTGCTAAGAGCTGGATCACAAAATTCTCTCAATAAACCGAAGTCGTCCATTCGCCTTCCCTGTTTTTATCCCTGTGTTCTCTTTCCATTTCATACCGCTTTGTAACGATAAGGCTAGATATTTAATCGATGTGACTGTGTTAAGCAGTCCACTATTAAGGCTATATTCGAATATTACGGGGTGATTTTGTTCTGTTCATCTGCATTAACTTACATTGTTCTACGTTAAAAACATGATGCACTGCCATTCATCGCACAAACTAGAAATTTTGTCTAAATCATCTCTTATCCTCGTACAAACACTCAAGGACAAAACATTCCCGTACACCATAGCGTCATCGGAAAACAGTCGCAGACTGTTGCTTACCTGTCTGTCAGATCACTTTTGTGTACTGAAAATAATGCTGGTCCTATCACACTTCTCTGGGGCACTCCTGACGAAGCTCTTATCTCTGATAAACACTCACCGCCGATGGAAACGTACTCGGTTCTATTACTTAAGATGTCTTTGAACTGCTCAAATATTTGGGAACTAGATCGGTAAGCTCGTACCTTCGTGAACACTCCCCAGTGGGTCACTATGTCACACGATTTCCGGAAATCTAGGAATACGGAATCTGTCTTGCTGCCCTTCGTGCATGGTTCACAGGATCTCACGTGAGAAAAGGGTGAGCTGATTTGTGGACGGAAGCTCTTCAGTGGCAAGGATTTTTGTTATATTCGAACTGAGCAAATGATCAAACATTCAGCAGCAAACCAGTGAAAACGATATTGGTCCGTTAAGTTGCGGAGTCGTTCTTTTATCGTTCTGATATAGGCCCTTTAGGGGCCGCCTGCGCTTTTTTCGATTCGCTTGGAACTTTGCGCTGGGCGAGAGACTGTCAACCGAATTGGGATCCCATTTGGACTGGTGACTTACTTGTTCCCAGCTGCTTTCCTACGCTAGGGGTGCGTATTATTATGGCGTTCATACGGGACTCTGTAGGACCGTCAACGACGGTATATTTGTACGATCCTACTGCGTGAATGATTTCTTAAAAGCGAGATTTAAAACTGTGGCTTTCTTTTTGCTGTCTCCTATTGCCATTTGTTAACGGATGACTGGATAGTAGCCTTCGAGCAGCTTGCCATTTTTCCGTAAGACCGAGAGTGCAACGGTCTGCGCTTTCTCAGAATTTTCCGAATTTCGTTGTTGCTAAGCCACTTACTCGGCGTGTACTCTTCCAAGGTTCGATTTACAATCCGTTCAAACATTGCCCTTAATTCCTCTACGAGCAACATACTGGAACTAAATGATCTCCAATCATTGTGTAAGCGGAGTGCTAACAATTGCTTATCTGCTCCTTCTAGCAAAAATACTCTCCTAGCCTGCCTGATGGATTTATAAGCTTTAGTATTCATTGTCACTATGATAACATCATGATCACTAATCCCTGTATCCATAGTGACACCGCCGGTGACACCAGGCCTCCTTGAAGATACAAGGTCGAAAATGTTTCCGTTGCGTGTGAGCTGTCGTACAGCTTCTCACTGCTACTTTCGGAAAATGTGTTCGAAAGTACTTCACAACAGTACAAGTACTTCATAATAGTACACTGAGTGGCAGTAGTCATGAAATAGCGTGATGAACTTATACAGATAGCGGGAATCTCGCGTACACAAGGTACAAAAGGGTAGTACTTTGACAAAGCTTTCATTTTTATTCACATGATTCATGTGAAAAGGTTTCCGACGGGATTATTGCAAAAAGACGGTAATTAACAAACTTTGATCGCGTAATGATAGTTCGAGCTACAAGCACGGGACATTCGATTTCGTGTATCATTAGGGAATTCAATACTCCGAGATCCACACTGTTAAGATTGCGCCGAGAATATCAAATACCATGCATTGCGTCTCACTATGGACAATGCAGTAGTTGACGGTCTTCACGAAACAACCAGTATGAGCAGAATTTGGTCGAATTATCAATGCTAACAGACAAGCAACACTGCGTGAAATAACCGCAGAAATCAGTGTGGTACGTACGACGAATGCCGGCCGCGGTGGTCTAGCGGTTCTGGCGCTGCAGTCCGGAAGCGCGGGACTGCTACGGTCGCAGGTTCGAATCCTGCCTCGGGCATGGGTGTGTGTGATGTCCTTAGGTTGGTTAGGTTTAAGTAGTTCTAAGTTCTAGGGGACTTATGACCTAAGATGTTGAGTCCCATAGTGCTAAGAGCCATTTGAACCATTCACGTACGACGAACGTATCCGCTAGGACGGTGCAGCGATGTCGTCAATCGGCTGTGTCAGCATACGACCGAGCACATCGCCTGTAGCGCCTCTTCTGTGCTCGTGACCAATCAGTTTTACCCGTGGACTGGTCAGATGAGTCCGATTTCAATTGAAAAGAGCTGGTCGTATTGCTCGAGTGTGACGCAGACTCCAAGTTGCAATGGACCCAAGTTGCCATGGCCGGCCGCTGTGGCCGAGCGGTTCTAGGCGCTTCAGTCCGGAACCACGCTGCTGCTACAGTTGCAGGTTTGAATCTTGCCTCGGGCATGGATGTGTGTGATTTCCCTAGGTTAGTTAGGTTTATGTAGTTCTATATCTAGGGGACTGATGACCTCAGATGTTAAGTCCCATGGTGCTCAGAGCCATTTGAACCATTTGAACCCAAGCTGTCAAGAAGGCAGTGTGCAAGGTAATGGTAGTTACATGATGGTGTGGGCAGTGTTTATATGGAATTTTGACTGCAAATGGCAATCCCCCGACTACTAGGAGACCATTTTCAGTCAGTCATGGACTTCATGTTCCCAAACAACGATTGAATTTTTATGGATGACAATGTTCCCTGCCACTGGGCTACAATATTTCGCGATTGAAGAACATTCTGGACAGTTAGAGCGAATAATTTGGCCATCCACATATCTCAGCATGTATCCCATTGAATGTTTGTCGGATATAATCGAGGGGTCAGTTCGTGCAAAAAATGCCTCATCGGCAAGAGTTTTGCAATTATGGACGCCTATAGAGGCAACATGACTCAGTATTTCTGCATAAGCTTCCAAGGAGTTGTTGAGTCCCTGCCAAGTCGAGTTGCTGCGTGACGTCGGGCAAAAGGAGGCCCGACACGGTATTAAGATACGTCCTATGACTTTTGTCACCCCAGTGAGTGTCACTATTGAGCAGTAGATCTGCACCTAATGCAGCTGATGTCAAGGAATTCGCCGTCAGTGAATTAATTTCGAAACGCTTCACAAGACTGCCTGTCCATAACACCTGGAATCAATCCATAGACGTCCCAGTCTATACTCGGTAGGTTAAACCGGCCCACCTGCTGTTGCATGATCTTGGTAATTTTGCGCTAGTGGACTTTCTTTGAATGATGCTAAATAAGCCATACTAATGTGATCACGTTGGTTTGCTATCGATTCTGATGTGGACAACCCAGCTACATTACTGTTAACAGTAATTCACTGTCCGCCTTAACCTCCTGTTCATTAAGAATTCCACTCCTGTTAAACCATTTTCTGCTACTGTTGAAATTACTCTGCATACGTCTGACCAGAAATTCATATCGCTTTTCGTTTCACTTTACCTTCCGTATCTAGACTGAGCCCTTGCATTTCAGGGCGGTGGGGGAATATTATTATGTGGTGGAAAGTAACGGAGATGGTTCCAGGTTGTATAAAAGGAAGACAACGGAGACATTAGCTGAAATATAAAAGCTTTTATTCAAAATTTTATTTTAGGTTCCTTTTTACAAAATGTCATGTTCACTTTGGTAGTGAGGATGAATGATAAATATATAACTTCAGAGGATGTATCTACATTCCCCTTGGGTTCTGAACATGATATCTGAACACTATAATAAAAAGGGGTTAGTACGCTGGAACATTGCATTCTGCGCTTCTCATAAATTCTCTAAATAAGGTCAACTTGTCGCTCTGCTCGAATCAACAGACATCTTCGGTTTCGAATTCATTGTCCGTAGCGACTTTTACCGGCATACTTTCGCTATGGAACATGTTCGAATCAAACCTTTGGAATGAAAACTTCCCTAATCCATTTGAAAAAGCAATTCGCGGTTTGTTGTTGACCCCTGCTCATCAAACAAATTTTTATTTGCTTGATTGTAGTTCGTAGCCGATTGTATACGCGGAATGATGTATGAGGTATAGATACACCTTAACTTCATTAATTATAGCATTTTAATACATATTCCTAAAAAGAACTTTTTCGAATTCATGGCGGGAAGAAATAGTTACCAGTGATAAACGTTTTTAGGAGGTAAACAGTCTTGACCGCAAATAGGGTTTAGTATTTTATATTTTGTGAGTATGTACGGTGCGTGGCGCAGGGTATGCCGTACCGCTGCTTGTCACTTCCTTTCCTGTTCCACTCGTGAAATGAGCGATTATCTATATGTCTTCGTATCAGCCCTTACTTCTTGTATCTTATCTTCATGGTACTTAGGCGAAATGTACATATGTTAGCAGCAGTAGAATCGTTTTGCCCTCAGCTTCAGATACCAGTTCTCCAAATTTTCTGAATAGTGGTCTTCGAAAACATCGGCTCCCCTCAAGGATTCTCATTTGAGTTCCCACTTGCATGTTGTTCGAACGTGCTGGTAACAAACTAACGGCTTGCCTCCAAGTTACTTCGATATTTTCCTTTAATACCAAGCAAGAAACCGGTCATTTCAATAAACAGATGAATAATAAACGTTTAAGATAAAGATATGCGAACAGCTTCGATGTTTCACTGTTGTAAATTGTAATGTTTTCGGGTTTTCAGCCATCATATTCAGGTACAAGAGGTTCTTCTTAGAGCAGTTGAGATGGCAGCAGTTGCAAGATGACGTAATGTGGTGTGAGGTACCGATGGCAGATGGTTTGCTCGGTACGGGTATCGTGAGAAAGACCACCTAAATTGTGGTCCTTCTCCACGACTGGCTGCTGCGTTCGGAAGTTGCGCGCCAGAATGGTAATCTTCTACTATTAATATTCGGAAAATTAAACCACGTATATCTTACATTATAAATTAAAGCATCTCTCAATAGTGTGTTATCATTCCATAATTTTACAAGTATTAATAACCAACAGAATAATAAACAAATGCTAAACGAAAAGGCAGACGAAGCACTTCGGTGATCTTCGAATCGCGCCCAACTTGGATGGCGGGCGAAGAGTGTCGGCTGTAAGATTAGAGGTCGTTTGGCAGTGACGGAGGACAGACATGTTGTCCGCCGCGGCATCAGTTAAGACTTAGTTAGCAAGGTCTAGTGTGTAAATCAGAGCTGGTTCGGCAATGTCGGAGGACAGACATGTTGTCTGTCGCTGTCGGTGTCAGGTTCAAATGGTTCAAATGGCTCTGAGCGCTATGGAGCTTAACATCTATGGTCATCAGTCCCCTAGAACATAGAACTACTTAAAGCTAACTAACCTAAGGACACCACACAACACCCAGTCATCACGAGGCAGAGAAAATCCCTGACCCCGTCGGGAATCGAACCCGGGAACCCGGGCGTGGGAAGCGAGAACGCTACCGCACGACCACGAGCTGCGGACTCGGTGTCAGGTTAAGGCTTTATTAGCACTGTATGTTTATACTGACGTGTAGCTGAGAACAGTGTCATTGTAATAGCAGAAATACGCAGTTCATTAATTTGTTGAAGAATAGAAATTATTTGTGACTCTAAAGTAGAATGAAATTGTGCAGTTCCTAGTGTTCTGCTAATAAAAAGCGAGTGGCATCCCATGTAAACAAACTGATTGGAAATTTAATCATTTCTAAAATAACAGTTCCTCGCTAATCGTTACTTACAGACTCAAGATAGCGGATTCACGACCTACGTGCTGTTTTATGCGCAGGGGTCAACAACTATAGAAGACTGCAAGTTGATGAATATTTATTAGAACTTATGCATTCCACTAAGGGTGGTGGAAGCAAATAGGCACCTCGTGTGTACTTAGTACAAATGAGATCAGTGACAGTCGGCCTGCGTCGCAGTGCGGTTCTAGGCTCTTCAGTCTGGACCGCGTGACCGCTACGGTCGCAGGTTCGAATCCTGCCTCGGGCATGGAGGTGTGTACTGTCCTTAGGTTAGTTAGGTTTAAGTAGTTCTAGGTTCTAGGGGACTGATGACCACAGATGTTAAGTCCCATAGTGCTCAGAGCCATTTGAACCATTTAGATCAGTGACACGTCATCTGTCGTAACACAGAGAAGGTAGGAAGAAGAGAAATATTTTTGAGGAAAGGGTTTATCACACGTTTGAATATCACCCTCACCCACTCTCTTCTCTTTTTCAACTTGCCGTAAAGTACAAGGTCTACAATGAGCACCGTAGGCATCAGTCACTTACTTTCGATGTCTTTCTGTCGCAAGACGACATTCCCGGGAAATTGCTGCTTTTGAGCTGAAACTGATGGATTGTCTCATTATTGTCAGATAACGGTGTTTTCGCAAATAAATGCATCATAAGGGCGTCCAAAAACATTATTTCGATTAATATAGCATCCCCATTTCATCACTTAGAAATTGCGGAATACAGAACAGCACGTTCCAGAGAATCCGATGGCACTGATACTGCTTCTGCGACTGATAACAACTTGAGTCTTGTGGCAGAACAATAGGTAGATATCCTACACGGTGACTTACTAAGACTATCTCTGTATCTCCCGGATGGTAAATCATGGCCACTCGTACTGTACGCTCCTTAGGCCATCCTCTATGTTCTCACGAACTAAACTAATGCACTTTTGAAGATTTAGTAAAAATTGGGGCGGGGGTGATTTTGCATTACCAAGCATTTATCGAACCCGTACCAAGCAGACTTCGTACTGTATTGCGTTCCACGGTGGAGAAACAAGCTGTCATAATTTTTTGGTTCATCAGTTTATCTGTTTAGGACAGTGAGAGAAGTGTATGGCACGACGCCTTCAAGCCCAGAACAAACACTGCTGCCCATTAAAAATGCTACACCACGAAGATGACGTGCTACAGACGCGAAATTTAACCGACAGGAAGAAGATGCTCTGATATGCAAATGATTAGCTTTTCTGAGGATCCACACAAGGTTGGCACCGGTGGCGACACCTACAACGTGCTGACATGAGGAAAGTTTCCAACCAATTTCCCATACACAAACAGCAGTTGACTGGCGTTGCCTGGTGAAACATTGTTGTGATGCTTCGTGTAAGGATGAGAAATTCGTGGTATCACGTTTCCGTCTTTGATAGAGGTTGGATTGTAGCCTATAACGATTGCGGTTTATCGTATCGCGACATTGCTGCTCGCGTTGGTCGAGATCCAATGACTGTTAGCAGAATATGGAATCGGTGGGTTCTGCAGGGTAATACGGAACGCCGTGCTGGATCCCAAAGGTCTTGTATAACTAGCAGTCGAGATGACAGGCATCTTATCCGCATGGCTTAACGGATCGTGCAGCCACGTCTCGGTCCCTGAGTCAACAGATGGGGACGTTTGCAAGACAATAACCATCTGCACGAACAGTTCGACGACGTTTGCAGCAGCATGGACTATCAGCTCGGAGACCATGGCTGCGGTTACCCTTGACGCTGCATCACAGACGGGAGAGCCTGCGATGGTGTACTCAACGACGAACCTGGTAGCAAGGATGGCAAAACGTCATTTTTTCGGATGAATGCAGGTTCTATTTACAGTATCATGATGGTCGCATCCGTGTTTGGCGACATCGCAGTGAACGCACATTGGAAGTGTGCATACTGGCGTATCACCCGGAATGATGGTATGGTATGCCATTGGTTACACGTCTCGATCACCTCTTGTTCGCATTGACGGCACTCTGAACAGTGGACGTTACATTTCAGATGTGTTACGACCCGTGTCACTACCCTTCATTCGATTCCTGCAAAACCCTACATTTCAGCAGGATAATGCACGACCGCATGTCGCAGGTCCTGTTCGGGCCTTTCTGGATACAGAAAATGTTCGACTGCTGCCCTGGCCAGCACATTCTGCAGATCTCTCACCAATTGAAAACGTTTGGTCAGTGGTGGCGAGCAACTGGCTCGTCACAACACGCCTGTCAATACTCTTGATGAACTGTGGTATCGTGTTGAAGGTGCGTGGGCAGTTATACCTTTACACGCTATCCAAGCCCTGTTTGACTGAATGCCCAGGCGTATCAAGGCCGTTATTACGGCCAGATGTGGTTGTTCTGGGTACTGATTTCTCAGGATCTATGCACCCAAATTGTGTGAAAATGTAATCACATGTCAGTTCTAGTATAATATATTTGTCGAATGAATAACCGTCTATCATCTGCATTTCTTCTTGGTATAGCAATTTTAATGGCCAGTAGTGTATGTTTCTCTCAAAAAATGAGCAGTTCTTCACAGAGATTGAGGGGTTAGTTCTGCCACGAAGCTCCCTTCGCCACGCACGGCACGCAAGCTGACAAGGACTAATGAATGTGTAAGTGCAGAAAGTGCGGGCGCAGAGATTCGCTCTGAGCAGAGTGGCCGGCGGCAGGTGGGGGGGGGGGGGGGGGGGCAGAGCGGCGGTTAATACTCGCTAAGCCGGCAGCACTTAATGCCCACGGGGCCCAGCCGGTGCTACCGCGAGAGCGGCGCGGCCGTGTGGCTCACAACCAGTGGCCGGGCTGCAGGGGTTCAGCGGCCCGTGTCGGGGGGTCGCCCGCGCCTACGTGTCACCACTACAACTACGTCTAAATAAATATACATCCATACTCTGCAAACCACTGTGCATAGGGTACTTCTCACTGCGCATGTTACGGTTCCTCTCATCTTTTCCACTTATGGAGCACGGCAGAAATAATTGGTTAAATGCCTCTACCAACCCATTAATTAGACCACTGTGGTCTACACGGTACCTACAAAATCGCCAAGAGTGAGCTCTTATATGTTCCTAAATTACTTACTTAACACTGGTTCTCCAAACATTGAAAGTAGAATTGTTCGGTTTAGTTACGTCCATCCTCAAGTGACACACGTAGGGGTATTTCATGCAAATTAGTGTTTGATAATCTCTGTACTCCGAGACCCTAGAGACCATGTCTGTAGAATACATAATTTATATCATGAAATAAAATAAAATTTTGGTATTTCCTTAGATTATTTATTTCTTAGCGACTACACTATTAGTATTCAGATGATGCCTTCCAATCCTGTTCATCTGTGAAGCCTGTTTCTACTGGTGATTCCTCTTCATCATTTTCAGCCTGAGGGATCTGGCTAATCCACCCTTCGCTTGAGAGCAGTAAACGTAACGTTTCTTTTAATAAAGCTTTGTTCGTTTTCTTTGGCTTGCGGGCCTCGGGTGCCTCTTCTGATAAACTGCCAATGGGTAAGACGGCATGTTCATTGATAGTTAGACCACGCACCAAAATCTTGTATACATGTGAGAGACACAGGATTTTGTGAATAAAAATCAACATACAGTCTTACTTTTTCCACAGCACAAGCAGACAATTTGTCTATGTCCATCTTATTTCCACTGGAAATAGCTTCTGGGATAACTCTGAATCAATAGATCAGTTGCAGATCTACAGCTCTTATTTCTGCTGATGTTTCAAGGTTTGCAAAAAAATCTGCTGCTGGTATTTCCATCATTACTGTTTCCATTGCCTTGCTTGTGAACATCTGCAATTAATCCTACTCGATATCTAAACATATCTTGTGTGACTCCTTTCTTCTCTCGGACAAGATTCTTTTCCTCTTTTAGACGGTACTGCCACTTCTTGATGTTTATTTTATAGGGCAAATGAAAAAAAATCGAAAAATCTAATTCAGGAATGGAGTATAGACAGGCCGAACGGAAGAGCTTCTGTATTTACTACTTCCGTTTTTGACAAGTCAGTGAAGTCCTTTGAGGTGGCCTTGCAAATGCAGCATCTCATTGTCGATGCTGCCCCTGTTGCTGCACTGCAGACCTTTTCATCTAGCATAGTCATCAGCAATGTGTATTTCAAGGGAACTCACCCACTCTTCTTGCAATTTTGTATTCTTGTAATGTTTCAATTTCCCAGTTGGTAACTTCATTAGTGACATGAAACCGTTACATGAATAAATCTAAATCTAACAGGTTTGAAATAGTGGGGGGAATATGGCGTAGGATTTCGGCAAACAGTTAGGTCTTTTCGTTATTCATGCGGCAAATGAGTTAGAGAGGCCCTAAAGACGACTGAAATATGTTCCCGCCAGAATCATGGTTGTTTTCAAATTTTTGTTTGAACCGTCACAATCCCATTTATAGATAAGTTTCAATGCATTTATATCATGATTTGAAAGATCATTTGAAACTTCTTCCAACTACAATATTAATCGCTCACACTTGTGATTAAGCAATGCTTGAAACTGAATCTCTGCACATGTGGCAGTTACCTGACAAGATTCAGTCGCACGGTACAATGCTTTTTAGCCTCCTGAAGGATTTTCTAATAGGGACAGAACTCCTTATCAGCTATTCGGGTTATTTCGTACTACTTCCTCGTCAGTGAGGCTTCTGCAAAGGCGAACGAGTCTTGTATATGTGAAAGTAATTTTTATGCTTGTGAGTCTCTACGACTCCGACCTAATGTTTGTCTGTATTTGTCTCCTAGTGTAGGAGATGGACTAACGTTTTTAACCACTTTGGAATCCTCCACTTTCCCAGATTCTCGGAGCTTCATTTGACTGGCATACTTCAATTATGGAAACGGAAGAGAAAGTAGATGAAGATGAAATGGGAGATATGATACTGCATGAAGAGTTTGACAGAGCACTGAAAGACCTGAGTCAAAACAACGCCCCGGGAGTAGACAACATTACATTGGAACTACTGACAGCCTTGGGAGAGCCAGTCCTGACTAAACTCTACCATCAGGTGAGCAAGATGTATGAGACAGGCGAAATACCCTCAGACTTCAAGAAGAATATAATAATTCCAATCCCAAAGAAAGCAGGTGTTGACAGATGTGAAAATTACTGAACTATCAGTTTAGTAAGTCACGGCTGCAAAATACTAACGCGAATTCTTTACAGACGAAAGGAAAAAATAGTAGAAGCCGACCTTGGGGAAGATCAGTTTGGATTCCGTAGAAATATTGGAACACGTGAGGCAATACTGACCCCACGGCTTATCTTAGAAGCTAGATTAAGGAAAGGCAAACCTACATTTGTAGCATTTGTAGACTTAGAGAAAGCTTTTGTCAATGTTGACCGGAATACTCTCTTTCAAATTCTGAAGGTGGCAGGGGTAAAATACAGTGAGCGAAGGGCTATTTACAATTTGTATAGAAACCAAATGGCAGTCAGAAGAGTTGAGGGGCATGAAAGGGAAGCAGTGGTTGGGAAGGGAATGAGACAGGGTTGTAGCCTCTCCTCGATGTTATTCAATCTGTATATTGAGCAAGCAGTGAAGGAAACAAAAGAAAAATTCGGAGTAGTTATTAAAATACATGGAGAAGAAATATAAACTTTGAGGTTCGCCGATGACATTGTAATTCTGTCAGAGACAGCAAAGGACTTGGAAGAGTAGTTGAACGGAATGGATAGTGTCTTGAAAGGAGGGTATAAGATGAACATCAACAAAAGCAAAACGAGGATAATGGAATGTAGTCGAATTAAATCGGGTGATGCTGCGGGAGTTAGATTAGGAAATGAGACACTTAAAGTAGTAAAGGAGTTTTTCTATTTGGGGAGCAAAATAACTGATGAAGTAGAGAGGATATAAAATGTAGACTGGCAACGGGAAGGAAAGCGTTTCTGAAGAAAAGTTTCTTAACATCGAGTATAGATTTAAGTGTCAGGAAGTCGTTTCTGAAAGTATTTGTATGGAGTGTAGCCATGTATGGAAGTGAAACATGGACGATAAATAGTTTAGACAAGAAGAGAATAGAAGCTTTCGAAATGTGGTGCTACAGAAGAATGCTGAAGATTAGATTGGTAGATCACATAACTAATGAGGAGTTGTTGAATGGGATTGGGGTGAAGAGAAGTTTGTGGCACAACTTGACTAGAAGAAGGGATCGGTTGGTAGGATATGTTCTGAGGCATCAAGGGATCACCAATTTAGTATTGGATCACAGCGTGGAGGGTAAAAATCGTAGAGGGAGACCAAGTGATGAATACACCAAGCAGATTCAGAAGGATGTAGGTTGCAGTAGGTACTGGGAGATGAAGAAGCTTGCGCAGGATAGAGTAGCATGGAGAGCTGCATCAAACCAGTCTCTGGACTGAAGACCACAACACACACTTCAATTCTGTAGCATCAAAACTGTTTCGCAATCGCAGTGTTTTCGCCTTTCGCTGCGTTGGCTGAAGTCTATGAAAGACTGTGATGGCCTACCAACTCGCATTTTGTAACATGGAATTTTAATGGAACTTTTCAGATATTATTGTCATTTTTTAAGAAGATACTTTCAAGCAAGCTGTCGTTTCTCTAATTGTGGCTTTATAAAACACAGTTTATGGTTAGAAATTTTCCTTTCTCGATCAGGGAAAGTAGAATCTGATAATATATAATTTTTCATAAAATCAAACATTTTTGCAATCTTTTTCAGATCATCTCTTTGTTAGATCAGAGCGGCCTTTTCTTGTCATAATTTTCAACCTTCGGAGGATCTAGGAAAACTACAAATTGTTTTCGGAATTCATTTCGGAGAGGACAATTTTTATATCTGACAATTCATTTATGTAATTCAATTGTACGAACATCAAACCGCGGTATTCAGTGACTACTTTTCCAAATTTTCAGTATCGGAATGATTCTCCTATTACACAGTGTTAAAAATTGTGCAGGGAAACACCCTGAAGTATAACAAAGCGAATGATTGCTAATAAAAGTAGCAAATAATCTCAATGAAAATAATTATAAATAATGATACATTAACGGCTCTTTGGAATCCATATCGCTTTTCAACACACTTCAAGTAAAAACACACTGTAACAAACGCAGTGGGATTTCAAGCCAATAGAGAAGCTTCAGACGCACTGAAAGGAAGACGTAAATACAAAGTAGTTCTATCGTGTATCAGTGCACAATAAGCATGTAACACACTGCGTTAGCAGTGCCTCATCTGTCAGACTATCGCGGAAAGTTATGCATTCCAGCAATTACTCGTATTTGAATGTGGTTAGCTTTAAGGGCAATATTCCCGTATGTGTAACCGCCAGTTCAGCTACTTCTGCATTTCTGAGACGCTCTCCCCTGAGTCCAGAAAGCTAGTGACCATAGCGCCGCCATTCTTTGCACACGATCGGTATCTCATGTCAGCACTATTTTGTATGTGCTCCCCCCCTCCCCTACACACACACACACACACACACACACACACACACACATGCATGAGCTGTACTGGAGGGAGGATCAAACTCTTCTTTGTAGCCATTTCTCTGTACTCTACAAATAAAGCAGACTGCCACCTCTTCTACCTGCGAATGAGCGTATGAGTGCATACACAACAACGAGAGACGATTCATCCAACTGGTAACAGAATACTATCTCGAAATTTTGTGGAATTATTTCCCATGTGAGGTACATTAACTTTTGAGAAAATAATGCTCCTTGTTAACCCTGCGTCTCTCACCGTCGAATGGTGTGGGAACCTAACGTTCGATTACGTGAATCCGTTCGGTAGTCTACAGCAAAATGGCTCTGAGCACTATGGGAGGTAGTCTACAGCACCACTCACACAACGGGTCCATGTCTTGCTGAAGTAGGGGATATGGAGTGGCCCTAATAATCGGTATTATATCAGGCTGTAAAGATGTTTGATGATAAGCTTGCCTTTGAGATTGTCCTTCACAAGTAAAAGTCGTGATTGCTTGTTACATGCTGTTCCGCTTCAAAGCATTACAGTTGGTCTTTGTCCGTTGTATCAATATCCAGATTATCTTCACTAGGATAGCATATAACACATACTCAGCCATCTTCAGTGCACGAAAGACTGAAGCGGGGCTCTTGAGAAAATACTGTGTTTCGCCCCACGACATGTCAACAATAGCTTCCCTCATCAACATCTGCGTCTATAATCCTCAAACCACCTTACGATGTGTGGCAGAACACTGTCTTCCCCTGTGTTACCTTTAAATTACGAGAATGGCTCATCGGAAAGATTTTTGTCGGTAATTCTCCTTAGCCGCTCCAATTTATATGATTTTCTCTTTGTGGTCATTTCGCGAGTCGTTTTTGGGAAGAAGTACATCTACATCCACATGGTTACTCTGCAATCCACACTTAAGTGCCTGGCAGAGGGGTCATCGAACCATTTTCATACTTCTTCTCTACCATTCCACTGTCGAATGGCGCGTGGGAAAAAGGAAAATCTAAATCTTTCCGTTCGAGTTCTGATTTCGCTTATTTTATAATGATGATCATTTCTTCCTACGTAGGTGGGTGCCAACAAAATATTTTCGCATTTGGAAGAGAAATCTGGTGATTGAAATTTCGTAAATAGATCTCGCCGCATAGAAAACCGCCTTTGTTTCAGTGACTGCCACCGCAACTCGCGTATCATATCAGTGACACTCTCAGCCCTTTGGCGTGATAACACGAAACTGGCTGCCCTTCATTGCCCTTTTTCGATGTCCTCCGTCTATCCTACCTAGTAAGGATTCCACACCGCCCAGCGTTATTCCAGCAGATGACGGACAAGTCTAATGTAGGCTGCCTCTTTAGTGGGTCTGTCGCAACTTCTAAGTGTTCTGCCAACAAAGCGCAGTCTTTTTTCGCCTTCCCCACAATATTATCTATGTGGTCTTTCCAATTTAAGTTGCTCGTAATTATTATAATTCCTAGGTATTTAGTCGAATTGTCAGCCCTTAGATTTGTGCGATTTATCGTATATCCAAAATTTATCGGATTTCTTTTAGTACCCATGTGGATGACCTCGCACTTTTCTTTGTTTAGTGCCAATTGCCACTTTTCGCACCATACAGATCATTTTGTAATTGGAATTGATCGTCAGATGATTTTACTACACGGTAAATTACAGCGTCATCTGCAAACAATCTAAGGGGGCTACTCAAATTATCACCCAGATCATTTATGTAAATAAGGAACAGCAGAGGGCCTATGACATTACCTTGCGGAACGCCAGATATCACTTCTGTTCTACTCAATGATTTACCGTCTATCACTGTGAACTATAACTTCTCTGAGAGGAAATCACGAATCCAGTCACACAAATGAGACGATACTCCATATGCTCGCAATTTGATTAATAGTCGCTTGTGAGGAACGGTATCAAAAACCGTTCGGAAATCTAGGAATATGGAACCGATCTGAGATCCCTTGTCGACAGCGCTCATTACTTCATGGGAATAAAGAACTAGAACGATATTTTCTGAATCCGTGTTGATTATGTATCAATAAGCCATTTTCTTAAAGGTGATTCATAATGTTCGAGTACAGTATAAGCTCCAAAATCCTAATGCAAATTGAGGTCAGTGATATGGGTCTGTAATTCAATAGATTACTCCTATTTCCTTTCTTGAATATTGGTGTGACCTGTGCTATTTTCCAATCTTTAGGAACAGACCGTTCGTCAAGTGAGCGGTTGTATGTGATTGCTAAGAAAGGCGCTATTGTGTCTGCATACTCTGAAAGGAACCTGATTGGTATACCATCTGGATCGGAAGACCGCAACACCTGAGATATCTACTTTTATGTCACTCATGCTAACAGCTGTTCTGGTTTCGAATTCTGGAATATTTACTTCTTCTTCTTTCGTGAAGGAATTACGGAAAACTGTATTTAGTAACTCCGCTTTAGTGGGACCGTCATCGGTAACATTTCCATCGCTATCACGCAGTGATGGTATTGACTGTTTTCTTGCCACTGGTGTATTTTACATACGACAAGAATCTCTTTGGGTTTTCTATCATATTTTGAGACAATTTTTCATTGAGGAAACTATTAAAAACATCTCGTACTGACGTCTGCACTAAATTTCGAGCTTCCGTGAAACTTAGCCAGTCTTGGGGATTTTGCGTTCTTCTGAATTTGGTGTGCGGTTTTCGTTGCTTCTGCAACAGTTTTCTGTGGATAAGTCCCGTCTCTGATTAACTTATGCGGTATGAATCTGTGTATTGCTGTCGACACTGTATCTTTGAATTTGAGCCATATCTGGTCTACTTACATAATTATCTTGGAAGGAATGGAGATTCTCTCTTAGAAACGCATCAAGCGAATTTTTATCTGCTGTTTTAAATAGATATATTTTGCGTTTATTTTTAGTGGTTGTGGTTAATATGGTTTTGAGCCTCGTTACAGTGACCTTGTTATAACATCCACGATATATATATATTTTTTACTAATAATGCGACGAGTGGAATATGAACGTGTGGAAAATTACGTAACTCAATAACATTCCTTCAATTATGGAATTATTTATTAAAAAGCTGAGAATTATGTAAAACAGAGACAATATTTGTCTCACATTCTTTGTTAGTCTATGTCATTCTTTTCTTTTGTTTTGTACCCTTTTGTCGGCTTCTTCTGATGTACGTCGCCGACGCAAGACGCGAATCGTTTTGAGGTCTGTTGAATGAAAAACATTTAACGTAAAATTATTACAGTTTTATTTCATTTGCTGACAAAAAACAAATAGAGCCAAATGCGTTAAAACTATTTATGATTAATTGTTGAAAAATCACTTCCTCTTTTAATTATAATTTTGTATTAATTGTTTTATCATAGCTGCAAGAAGTGCAGCCATTGTTAGTTACGATTATATAGCAACTTCGTCTGTGCTTCTCTTCGAAATGTCAAGGGTTTGCGTTAAACTAATTTGCAGAACAGTATTAATAATTTTTTTTGGTGGCATCAATTTAAATGATTAATTATTTATTGAGCGAAGGAAAATCTTAATTAAAAAGGAAATCCTCTATCTTTTGTTGGCCGACATCTTATCTTTTATCTCACCGACAAATTTAAATTACTTGAAACTGCAAACAATATTCCGAAATGTAAGAAATAAATGTGCACCAGTGGTACTGAACTAATTTATAAAAAAGAAATTAATCGAATCAGGCTGCATCTTCTAAGAACAGTGCTGATGGTATTTATTGTTGAACAAGATTTCATTGCTGATGTATGAAGCCAAAATTAAACTACGCACGAATCATGGAGAAAAATATTTCTGGTAGCATACGTCAGTGTTGTGTGCGGGTGGTTCCTTTTCATGATCAATTTGCTAATAATAACTAAATCCATCGAAGACAAAAAAGACGTAAAAGCTCTGATGTACGATCTGTAATTTTAGTGATATGAACACAACTTACAGTCAACATTATTACACTACGTCAGGTGAAATTCTTGTGCAATTTGAAGAAAATAATTATGCGGGAGAAGTTGTAGTATGAATATTGTATTATACATGTGTATAATATTGTCAGTATCATTTACAAAATCAAATCAATGCAACTACTAAATATCAGAGTGAATTCAAATTCGCATCCTTCCGTTTGGATTAAACATGAGTGCTGGAGTATGCACACGGAGTGCACATTGGCTTTCATCTCGTCCTTATATGCCATGTCCCTAAGTGGATCCACCACCCGCCAAACATTGGAGCTCCGAATGGCAAGCAATCCCACCCTCTGCGCTAGTGCGGACCTCTCAGGAAGAGCGGCCACTGCAGCAACTGGCGAGGCCGTCCTTGCTGGCTCAGAAGTACTTCAGCAGTGGACAGTACCTCAAACCTTTTACGGAGGCGTAAAGGGTACAGAATTGCGGCGAGCACCAACTTTCGCCTTCCGCCCAGGAATGTAACGTGTAGCGTGACTCCTCCCGGAGGTTACTCTTTCGGAATTTCAGTAGAAAACTTCTCCGTGGCACAGAAGACCTCTCTCTAGTATCATCTGCCACAGCAGTCTGTTGAGAATCTCCGTTCTGCCTCTTCTCGCTGAACCCATGTTCATCTCTACAGAGCAGACATGCGTTCTCCAAAAACGTCTAAAAGCGTGACTATAAAACGTCCACAATTCTACAAGAGATTCATCTACATCTGTCCTATGAACCTTCTTGAAGACATGAATGACATGTCCTCTTTTTTCTAATCGCTACGTACTCTTCGTTGGTCTTAGCGATCTGTGATAAACTACTCCTAGGAGGGTAAGTTCTTTCTATAGAATCTCTTAGGCATCTCATCAGGTCGAGACTTCGTTCCACCATTGAGCGATTTTAATTGATTTTCCCTCTTGCAATTCCTGATCAGAGTCTGGCACGTATCCCTGTTTTTTAACTAAAGTTTAGTTTTGATCACAACACTTATGTCTCAATAAAATAGGTGACCGCTTTCGGTTATATTTATATAACCATCTTCAGACCCATGGCTTCCTTGGAGGATGGTAGGCGTAGCTCTCCACAGCTGCTACAACCGCCTACCATCCTCCAAGGAACCCATGGGTCTGAAGATGGTTATATAAATATAACCGAAAGCGGTCACCTATGTTATTGAGACATAAGTGTTGTGATCAAGACTGAACTTTAGTTAAAATATGATAATCTATTGATCACTGTATTCCAAAAATGTTTACCAAAACGTATCCCTGTCTCTACCACCAGTTTTTATCTTATGGTTCTCCTATTCTGCTGTCGGTAAATTGAAATATCCCCTTAGTACAATATGAGCTGGCAACTTCATCGCGATATTCTGCGAGATCTCTCTGAAGAGCTCTGATATTACAGTTTTTGACACAGAAGGGCTATAAAAACATCCGATTATCATGTTTGACACACCTTTAAGGCTTTTCACCCGTGTTATTTCACACTCGAAATCCGCAATAGTGTCACCTATTCATCACGAGAATAAATACTCCGCCACCATTTGCCATATACACTGAGGTGATAAAATTCATGGGACAGCGACACGGATATATATAGATGGCGATACTATCACCTACGTAACATACGTAAGGTCAGTAGGCCGATGGAACTGTCATTTGTACTCTGGTGATTCATGCGAAAAGATATTCGAACTGATTATGGCCGCACGACGGGAATTAACAGACTTTTAATGCGGAATAGTAGTCGCTGCTAGATGCGCAGGATGTTCCATTTCGGCAGTCCTTAGGGAATTCAATATTCCGAGGTCCACAGAGTCAAGAACAGAGAATACCAAATTTGAGGCATAATCTCTCACCACGACCAATGAGGTGGCCGACGGCCTTCACTTAACGACCGAGAGCAGCGGCGTTTACGTAGAGTTGCCAGAATTTGGCGTTAATGAGCTATGGCAGCAGACGACCGACCGAAAGCCTTTCCTAATAGCACGACATCGCACGCAGCGTCTCTCCTGGGCTTGTGCCCATATCGATTGGATCCTCGACGACTGGAAAACTGTGACCTGGTCATAAGTCCCGATTTCAGTTTGTAAGAGCTTACGGTAGGGTTCGGGTGTGGCGCAAGGCACTCTGCGAGCTGATGGTGGCTCCATAATCGTGTAGGCAGGGCTGCGTTTACATTGAGTGGACCGGGCTATTGACTGGAAACGGTCACGTTCGTCTACTTGGAGACCATTTGCAGCCACTCATCGACTTCATGTTCCCAAACAACGATAGATTTTTTTTGAGTGATAGTGCGCGAAGTCACTGGCCCAGAATTGTTCGCAATCGGTTTGAAGAACGTTCTGGACCATTCGAGCGAATCGTTTGTCCATCCAGATCGCCTGACAGAATACCATTCTACTTTTACGGGGCATAATCGAGAGGTCGGTTCGTGCAAAAAACCCTGCACCGGCAACAGTTTTGCAGTTATGGACGGCTTAAGAGGAAGCATGGCTGACTTTTTCTGCAGGGAATTCCAATGACATGTTGAATCTGTGCCACGTTCAGCTGCTGCAACACTCCGACAAAAGGAGGCCCGATACGATATTAGGAGATATCTCATGACTTTTGCCACCTCAGAGTTTGTTCTAATTCTAAGATTTCGCTGCAATTCACTTCAAATTTCCACCAACTTCCTGATGCTAAAAATATCTAGGCATTGCCTTTAACAAACGATGCTAATTCTGGAACTTTGCCATAGAAGCTCCTGCAGTTTGCTAACATCACACAAACATTTTCTCTTTCAGAGAACTAATGTCTTTGTAGATCGGAGAGTAAAAGTCCTCTGAGGTTAATGTAGTTGATATTTATTCGATTTCGGCCCGCAGTTCATCACTCATTCAAAGAAGGGCTTTCTCTTACTAAGAAAATACCCATGCCCACGCCACATGTACTCAAGTTACCCCATTCGGCTCTCCCTTTCAGGTATCGATTGCAGTCTGAAGCCTCTTGGTTTCTGGACAATTGAAAGAGGTACAGGGCTGCAGACGAAATCGACGGAAAAACTTGCTTTTGGACCAAACTATACAATCTGTTCTGGCTTTAGGATGACACGCACCGCAACCCGTACTGTGGATCGAAAGCAGCTTTTCGCTGTGAACAATCACCTTCCATGGACTGGTTCCTCACAGGAGTCCCTGTAGCAGAACCACCTTTGAACGATCTGAATTGTCGCAGCATGAAAACTAAACATACCAGAGATAAATTATTCTGCTTGTTGTTACTCGCATGCTAATACTGTGTTCCTCAGGGTCGACGAGATCTCCTGGAACTTTTTCCTCTTTAGTAATTAGTCTCTCGATCAGGTTGATCCTGCTTTCCATCTTCTCCTGTTTTATGCTAACTTTTTGGAAGGTACGTAATTGTTACGCTTAACGTCCACTATAACCTGTTTCGTATATTCTAGTCTTTATGTGCCCCAATTATTTGTCCCACTTGCTGATCCTTCCAGCGGCAGGCTAGGTACTTGTGTTCCAGGCATCCCACTAACGTTTCACATCTTCTGGTAACGTCTTCCACATACTCTTTCTTTTCGCTGTTTTTACAACAGTTTATGATTTTGTACATTATCTGTATTTTCTGATGGTTCAAGTTTTACTCCTACACAAAGCTAGGTTGCTTACATTTTTTCAGGTAGTTTTTCTGAGTTTTATTATCTACTAAAATCAAAAGAGCTCTTGTGTTGAAATCTCTCTGTGTCGGTCTACATCTAATATAATTTGTGTTTCCACAATCCTGTGTAATCTTACTTCCTAAGTGTCAGATTTTTTCACATCTTCCACTTATTTGTCTTTTTTGAGTGTTCTTCAACAGCTCCATCTTGGCTTTCTTTATTCTGAATGAGTTACAACAGCTGTACCAACCACTCGATGAGTGATAACGCTTTGGAATAACGGCGGTAGAAGCAGCTTCAGTATTAATGTTAAATGGGGTTACAGACTAGAGTTTTGATTCCCTAGAACCATACAAGAATGACTCCTTAATCTCAGATTTATAAATGCAATTCCGATATCGTGAATGGTTTTTGACGATGTAATGACAAGCTGGTATCTGATGCAGACGGGAGAGTGCGTGAAAAACGATGCTGGTGCTGAATGACAACTATTGTCGTCAGAGAATCAGTGGATTGCGTACTAAAATTCTGGTTTGAATGAGTAAATTTTTGAAATCCATAGTAACGTGAATTGAGTGGACAATAAGAACATCCAGCAGGTTAATTTAGAACTGTATGTAGGATAATAAAATGTTAAGCAATAAAAACAAAAAAAAAGCTGTATCTGTGCATATACAAAGGTGATTCCTTGATGATGTTACGTACTTTTATGGATGATACATAATGGCAAACGTATCAGTGTGAGGTAAGGGGCCCTAATGCGGAAATGACCTAGTGGAAAGTTATAAGTGATTACTGTTCTCATACCTCTGACAGTGGACCTCTTTTACTTGAAGCTCTTTGCTTTCCACATTTTTGAAGAGATGGTATGGGAACTTGTTCAGTAGGATGCATGTGTTTCACAGTGAAGAAATAGTATGGGAACTTGTTCAGTAGGTGACATGTGTTTCACAGTAGCGAAGAGGAAGTAGTGACCATAATGTTAAGGTACGTATTTTACAGCCCATTTTTACTAGACACTTTTTTTGTCCATACTACTCTCCCAAATACATGTAAAGCAATGAGTTTGCAGAGTAAAGATGTGTTGCACACTACCGAAGATGAACAAGTGCTCATGGCTGCTAAGGTATGCACCCTAGAACCCATTATATAGGATATAGTTTTTAAATGTCAGTAATCAGGAAAAATACGATTTTAGGTTTGAATAACTAACGATAAGAGTATTGGCTTCTAATACAGAACTTGTGTGCTGAACTAAACATTAAATACGTAAGATTGTGAGGGAAATGTCGATAGTATGATGACCTTTCCTTGAGTGTGAAACAGTTGGTGGTGCGTAACCAAACCTTTGCGACAGGAAGCATGTCGTGGATAGTTAATGTAGTAATATGTGCACATAGTTCAAGTATTAATTGTGAGAGCATTAACGTCCCTTTGAACGAAGTGCAGAGGCTGAGTAATGTGCGAATTCTGAGTGTGATGGATAACACGTAAAGTGAAATGCCGGATAGATGCTTCACTAGATATATCGAAGCAACGCTAACAACGTTCGTGTGTATAAATAATTGTCCCTTGTCTCGACCACCCACTAAGTGGAATAATGACCAATAAATTCAAAGCGTGTTAAATGTACTCAATCAACACGTACGTCGGTGACCATAAAAACAAAGCGAAAACACATTACTCTTTCGCATTAGAAAAACATACTACACTTTAACAACAGTAAAACATCCATGAAATAATTTACAATTTATCATAAAATAGATCTGTTTTGTGATAGCTGGTTGGAACCCTGGAGGTTAGAGAAATTTTCATCGCTGGTGTTTGGTAGGGAACTAGAGAAGTAAAGTTTAGGTAAGCAGGTACTGTGGCAATCTCGTGGACTTAATTTTATGTCTCACGCAGTGAGGACAAGTGATGCCTGCGCAGATGGTCCTTCCTTTGGACAGCAACTTTCAAGTCGGTGCACAACTTGGTGTTATGGAAAAAAATCTACCGAAAGAGAATTTCATCCTATTCAGTTTTTCTCTCTTTCTCCAATCGTCATCAAAATCACAAACACGTTACTAAAATTTCACACCTATTATGAACAGGGTGGCGTTTCTCTCATTTAATGGTGGCAGGAATACTTTGGATTTAGATGCTAGCCGTCCCAACCTCCTGTTCCTGAGAGCTTGATTGATAATGTGCAATAGTTGCGGCTCAGGTTTAACGTCCATCACGAAGGAGCCTGACTCGTAAAATCTCCAACTATGCACCACGGATAATTGTTGAACACTCTATTACTGGCTTTAAATGCTCATCTATCAGTGTACAACTCGGAACTGTTCCTATCGTTAATGTTTAAAAACAAAGACGTACATTTTTTCAGGAAGTAAATGTTTCTCTATATCATTTACTGTTCATTAAAAGACTTAAACCCTGCATTGCAGTGTATATTCGTAAATTAATCATCACTCTTCAACAGTATCCCTTAAGCAGTCTCATAAAACAATGGGTATTTATTGGAAAAAAATTGTAAGATATCTTCTGAAATATTTAGTATACACGCAACACGCCACATAATCCCTGCTTATTTTTTAAATAAGTCATTCGATATTAACAGCTTGTTCAATCAAATAATATGATACGATGCGCAAAAAACATTACGTCAGTCTTAAAGAATAAAATTCAATGTTTGACGTGTATAAAGTTTCAATTCAAATCTTTTCTAAAACTGCTATGGACTCCGGATGCTGCTTGGGTGTTGGTCCATTGATAGGTTGCCGACCTCGCTCAAGCTGCTTACGGCCAGGAACTAAGTTCTCCGGGAAGTCAAATTAATGTGTGGTGGCCCGCAGTTCACTAGAATTATTTGCAATCATGTCAATACAAGAACTGTCACTCACTTATAATTTTAATTGTGTTGCTTAATAAATATTTTTCCAACATCGCTCTGGACTTATTACTTCAGAGAAGGAAATAAGAAAAAGGTGCACAGGCGGCCTATATAGTCCGACATTTACAATTGTCACCTACAGTCCACGGATACAGTATGCACACAACCATCACACCACAACCCTCTTCCACTGTACGCGAAGGAATGTAAAGCCTTTCAATTAGAAATCTGCCCCTACTCCTCGAGGTTCCCCGCCAAACTTCTCATCTGATTCTTTTAATTGGTTTTAACCGCGATTCTTGCATCTACTTTGTTCAAACGTTCTAAGGTACCAAATTCACAGTTGTTTCTTGACAGTCATTTTAAATGATAGATACATACGCTTTCGTTGAGACGATTATAGAAGTTTTTTTAATTTAAGTACAAGGTCTGAGACCGCGATAGAAGGAAGATTTTTCCTGGATAAAAAAGATTTAAACCTGGTCTTTCGAGTACGCCTATTTTGGATAGTTTCACATAATATTAATTATCAAGACTTCATCGATGAAATGCTGAGTACTTAGAGACTGTGCGGTTATGATTCGTGAGATTTGAGGTCTTATATGAAAAGGTACATAAGATAGTGAATATAATTCTGTTTATGAAAGAATGTGGGGTTCGTGCAGCGTTTCTTGACATCACTGCAAAAGTTCCAGACGAAGAACCCGAAAAGTGTTTGAAAAGCACATCTGAGACACGACGAACTTCTCCGGTCGTTATGTGAGTCTGAACAAAACATTACAATAAGGAGAGAGGTGCTGGAGTCGAAAACATCGTAGCTGTCAGTAAACTGGTAATTCATTATTTTCATCACAGCAGCGACAACAGCAACCGTTACGAAATTGTCTCGAATGAAAAACAGACCACAGTTCCTCTAAATTATGTTTATTGTAAACCTTGACCATGGTTTCTGCTTTAATAATATAGCCTTCTTCAGAAGTCCTAAAAAATGATCAAAATAACATTTAGACCAGAGATACAATCTACATATAAACTTCAAAATGAGGTAAGTGATAACATATTACTTACAAACACCCTACTAAATGAAAAATGCCTTAGCCTAGCGGCTGCGTGAAGACCAATAAAATAACTTCAACAGACATAAGCTATTTCGAACATATGTAAAAATACGTTACTAGAACTGACATGTGATTACATTTTCACGCAATTTGGGTGCGTAGATCCTGAGAAATCAGTATCCAGAACAGCCACCTCTGGCCGTAATAACGGCCTTGATACGCCTGGGCATTCAGTCAAACAGAGCTTGGATGGCGTGTAAAGGTATAGCTGCCCATGCAGCTTCAACACGATACCACAGTTCATCAAGAGTAGTGACTGACGTTCTGTGACGAGCCAGTTGCTCTGCCACCATTGACCACACGTTTTCAATTGGTGAGAGATCTGGAGAATGAGCTGGCCAGTGCAGCAGTCGAACATTTCCTGTATCCAGAAAGGCCCGTACAGGACCTGCAACAGGCGGTCGTGCATTATCCTGCTGAAATGTAGGGTTTCGCATGGATCGAATGAAGGGTAGAGCCAAGGGTCGTAATACATCTGAAATGTAACGTCCACTGTTCAAAGTGTCGTCAATGTGAACAAGAGGTGACCGAGACGTGTAACCAGTGGCATCCCACACCATTACGCCTGGTGATACCCCTGTATGGCGATAACGAATACACGCTTCCAATATGCGTTCACCGCAATGTTGCCAAACGCGGATGCGACCATCATGATGCTGCAAACAGAACATGGATTTATCCAAAAAAATGACGTTTTGCCATTCGTGCACCCAGGTTCGTCCTTGAGTACACCATCGCAGGCGCTCCCGTCTGTGATGCAGCGTGAAGGGTAACCGCTGCCATGGTCTCCGAGCTGATAGTCCATGCTGCTGCAAACGTCGTCGAACTGTTCGTGCAGATGGTTGTTGTCTTGCAAACGTCCCCATCTGTTGACTCAGGGATCGAGACGTGGATGCACGATCCATTACAGCCATGCGGATAAGATGCCTGTCATCTCGACTGCTAGTGATACGAAGCCGTTCGGATCCAGCACGGCGTTCCGTATTACCCTGCAGAACCCACGGATTCCATATTCTGCTAACAGTCATTGGATCTCGACCAACGCGAGCAGCAATGTCGCGATACGATAAACCGCAATCGCTATAGGCTACAATCCAACCTCTATCAAAGACGGAAACGTGATAGCACGCATTTCTCATCCCTACTCGAGGCATCACAACAACGTTTCACCAGGCAACGCCAGTCAACTGCTGTTTGTGTATGGAAAATCGGTTGGAAACTTTCCTCATGTCGGCACGTTGTAGGTGTCGCCACCGGCGCCAGCTTGGTGTGAATGCTCTGCAAAGTTAATCATTTGCATATCACAGCATCTTCTTCGTGTCGGTTAAATTTCGCGTCTGTAGTACGTCATCTTCGTGGAGTAGCAATTTTAATGGTCGGTGGTGTAGTACCTAGTTAACTAGTTTCCCGAAATCTGTTTCCTAACATGACGTAATTCAAGGCCAACAGATTTTCCTCTAATGTTGACGTTTACTGTGCTCCAGAGGACAATGATGCAAATTTGGAAGGAGTAAACGGACTGGTAACTTCCTGGACGAAATAAATTCAGCTCGGCGGAGTTTCAGATGCGAAATTTTTACATTTTTCCAGACCACAATACGTTATATGACATTAGTTTTTCCGACCACTAGCCACAGCCGTTTCATTTTTTGTGGATACAACAGAAACTTATCTGGAGTGTCAGTGCTGGCCTATTGCGACATCCTGCCACAGAATCGTATCGTACCTCATTATTGTGTGTTAACTAGTCTGTTGCGAGACGACATTAATGTTTTCGGTTTGCTGGAAATTCTTCCGTTGTAAGAATATATGAAAACCTTTATTTTGTTCGGTGAATAACTTTATTTTCTCTTGAACGGAGAGGAAAGGAGAGAGCGGCTGAGTATTTTATTTTCTTGCAAAACAAATTGCTCCGTATGACTTTCTATTCTGTTATAATGAAACTTTGCTCTCTTTTACTAATATTTTGTTGAGGACTTGTTGTTCAATTATTTTAATGGCGTTATACAGACATGAGATACACTGAAGAAGAAAGAACCGTCGCGTACCAGGATGATCTAATTAAAGCGCAGAATTAGTACTCCGAACTCAGTTACACTAGCACTCGCAGACTAGCGGAACGGCAAATACGCTGGAGCTCAAGTAACCTAAACTATGCAGCCATTCTCGTCGTAACAGTCGTAGAGGTTAAGCATGGTTTCGCCTGACGCAGCGATAAATGCAACCTCACAGAGCAGTCGCTTCTGCATGTAGCCCATTTCGTTTGCTTGTTTACATGGGAGATTTGAGAATGTACTTGCGAGAAACCTTTCCCTACGCTGTTTCGTGTAACAGAAAAGTCAAAAGTAGACTTCATTACATTAGACTTTTGTTTTTCTGATCTCGTACAATGCATAATACGCTTTCACGGAAATTGCTGTGTTCTGGTTTTTCATACTTGCTTCTTGGTGAAAACATTATTTCTTATTAAGTCGTAAACCACTCTTTTTTCATTGTACCCTCTTTCAAACAGTCGTAAGACATACCGCATGCCTCCCATAGCCACATCCAGTGTGCGCCTAGGGCCTGAGGATGACACGGCGGTCGGTCGGTAGCGTTGGACCTTCAAGTCCTGTTCCAACGGGGAATGTTTTGGTTTCATATAAATGATATTCGCATTATGTCCCACTGTATACATGTAGCAACAGCACTTCTCGCAAAATAAAAGCGAGGATGCGGGTACATCTACAGCGACATACATGCGACATGAAAGTAAATGTAATGTACCTACTTGGACATTCCCAGAGTATTAACTGATGGTAGTGCTGTCGGATCTTCAACCGAATCATACAGTCATCCAGGCACAATATTTCAGCAGCGAGCCATCTTCAGCTGAGAACGCTGCTTCCTATCCCGCCGAAACAGAGTCGTAACGTGAATGGCAGCCCTTTTATGTCATCAAGTCAATCTGCTTTTGGGAACTCCAATTAATTGCAAAACTTCGTACACAAAGAGAGATGATATGTTCTTAGTGACACATTTTTCACAGAAACGAAGCTTTGATGCTCTGTTTTACCCACTATGGACAAACGATATTCGGGTGTAATTTAGTTACTAACATATAACATGTGAAGGTGAATGAAGATACGGATGTACATTCATGATTAATAAATCCGAGCAAATACTTACTTCACGCGCCGCTCCATTTCGTGCTGATGACGCCTTCGGTGCGTAACGGCAAAATCAACGATAGCATTCGGGAACAACGTTAGCCATCTTGATATGTGAAAGCACGCCGGTAAACAAAAAATAAGAATTGCTGAGTTACTATACAGAGAAGAGAAGGGTAGAAATGTTCACAACAGATACATGTCCGAAGTTACATTCAGCGTGGGAAGAAGTGTACAGAAATTTCACCATATTGCCCTCGGCAATGATGGTGGAATAAGATCTCCGAAATCCCAAAGGACTGAGAATGAAGTTCAGAGAAAAGTGAGTAATTTATAGTATTCACAAATGCTAAATGAACGGAACAAAAGAGGAATGCAAACAATTTATTGTTAGATATGGAATCAGGTAGATTGTAGCTTCTTATGGTTATTATTTAAGTCATATGTCCGAAAATAAACAAAGATAGAGAGAAGAAAGAGCAATGGAAACAGATGCTAATGCTATGGTTCTCAGACAACACAGCTGATTGCCAAAAGAAAGAAACAATTTTGAGAATCATTCATTAGAATGTTCAGCGGATTTAGCACAGATTAGGTCAAGCGCAAACAAGTGAGGACGAAAGTGAATGGCAAACAGAGGACAGAAGATTAGGGCAGCATTTAGGAAGACCCAATTTAAAGCGACTGAAAAAAGAAACCTTTATAGGAAGGAAGGTAACACAATATTGCGACAGTAAGTACAAGTAAAATGACACAGTTGAAGAAATCTTTGCCAAATAAAAGGAACCAACTGGTATAAAATAGAGGCATTATCTTGAGAATTTTTTTCTAAAGTTTTACTTCTGGAGTCCAGTGTTATGAGTGTGTTCAGAGAAGGAAACGGCATGCATATAAATTCGTTGCTGTATAAGTATGTTAAAAATAAAGTTTTTAGAGAACAAAATGGTATATTATTTAAGTGAAAGGGTAGGAAAGAAATCTACCGCCTTTTTTACCAGGAAGAGGGACAGATCCATGTGACATATTCTATAGCACACAGGTGATGTAAATGTGTCTACTCAGGGAAAGTAAAAGGGAGTATGCTTCTCGTATTTTAGATTACGAATACGGTTTCATATTGAATTGAATTTTGAATAGAATAGGTGAAGAAAGAAGAAACCATCAAACTAGGCGGAATACTAATGAGATTCAAACTGTGTTATTGTCGGAGTTATTAACTATTCTCACTAATCGTATATAACATTATTTGTGGGCACACCAATTTTGCTCACAGAAGCAGCAAGTATTCGATGAAACTTTAAGAGTCAAATTTCAAAATTCACTGTTCCTAGGTGTTACTTATTCTGTTAAAACAAGTGTTCATTATCTTGCCACTTGTTGGGTTAGGTGGGCGAATAGACATCGTTGAAATATCTGTGTGCCTGATTATTTCCGTCACGCTTTCTTGATTACGAAACGCGATGGCGCCATCGAGCGAAGAACTCATTAAGCTGATTGCCAGACTGGAGCAACTTCTTTTCTTTTTATGCTACTGGTTTGGGAATATTTTCTTAACATAGACTCATTAAATCGAAGTACTTTAAAGGTGATTACGTGTAAAACTTACATTCTAATTTGCTATTGTGAATAAGACTACGTGGGTTTATCTATAAATAGCAGCAGTAATTTACCTTTACAAGGATTGTTCTTCTCATATCTGACGGTGTATCGCAGTGTCAACAAGATGGATACGCATTCGAGTGTACGGCGTTTGAGAAAGCTCCCACGATGGTTCCTTTGAGAAGATCACCGTTGAATCCCTCCCGCCATCCTCCCCCTGTCTTTTATTGTTTGATCTTCTGACTAGTTTGATGCAGCCGCTTTGGCTTTTCATGCAGTGTAAAACGCTTCATCTCAGGATAGTAATTATAGACGACGTCCTCAATTATTTGTTGGATATATTTTACTCGCTGGCTTTCTGTACAGCTTTTACCATCTAATGCTCCCTCTAGTACCACGGAAGTAATCCCATGCTCTCTTAACTCATCCAATCATGTTTGTCCCTGCATCTTATCAGTGTATGCTACACTTTCCTCACCTCGTCGTTTCCGCTGACAACCTCCATCTTTTTTTTATCTGATCGGACCAAAAAAGTTTTCGACTTACTGTTGCAGTACATCTCAAACGCTTCAATACACTTCTTTTCCGGGTATACAACAGTCATATTTCACTTCCATACAATGCTGTGCTCCAGAAGCATATTCTTCAAAATCAGTTCCTCAAATGAGGGCTTAATTTTATAACCGCTGATCTCTTTTAACGAGGAACGTCTTATTTTCCTGTATTCGTATTCTACATACTTCTTGTTTCGTCAGACATGTGCCATTTTACTTCCGATATTGAAGATTTCCTTCACTTTGTCCCCTTCGATGTCCCCAATTTTGATGTCGCCTTTGTCGATAGTACGATTTCTGATATGCCTCATTAGTTTCGTCATTTTTTGGTTTACTCTCAGTTCGTACTCTGTGCTCCTTTGTTTATCCCTTGAGCAGGTGCTGTAATTCTTCGTCACTTTGATTTACAATAGGAACGACATCAGCGAATCCTATCACTAATACCCTTTCACACTTAATTTTAATCAAAATCCTGCACCTTTCATTTATTTACGTTATTACTTCTTCGATATTCATCCAGTAACCAGTGGTCTGAACCGTAGCTGAGAGACAATCGCCGCCTTTTTAATAGAACACTTCTCTCTTCGTATTTCATTATAGTTGTACTTTCTTGGGTGTTAGACATATTATACACTCCTGGAAATGGAAAAAAGAACACATTAACACCGGTGTGTCAGACCCACCATACTTGCTCCGGACACTGCGAGAGGGCTGTACAAGCAATGATCACACGCACGGCACAGCGGACACACCAGGAACCGCGGTGTTGGCCGTCGAATGGCGCTAGCTGCGCAGCATTTGTGCACCGCCGCCGTCAGTGTCAGCCAGTTTGCCGTGGCATACGGAGCTCCATCGCAGTCTTTAACACTGGTAGCATGCCGCGACAGCGTGGACGTGAACCGTATGTGCAGTTGACGGGCTTTGAGCGAGGGCGTATAGTGGGCATGCGGGAGGCCGGGTGGACGTACCGCCGAATTGCTCAACACGTGGGGCGTGAGGTCTCCACAGTACATCGATGTTGTCGCCAGTGGTCGGCGGAAGGTGCACGTGCCCGTCGACCTGGGACCGGACCGCAGCGACGCACGGATGCACGCCAAGACCGTAGGATCCTACGCAGTGCCGTAGGGGACCGCACCGCCACTTCCCAGCAAATTAGGGACACTGTTGCTCCTGGGGTATCGGCGAGGACCATTCGCAACCGTCTCCATGAAGCTGGGCTACGGTCCCGCACACCGTTAGGCCGTCTTCCGCTCACACCCCAACATCGTGCAGCCCGCCTCCAGTGGTGTCGCGACAGGCGTGAATGGAGGGACGAATGGAGACGTGTCGTCTTCAGCGATGAGAGTCGCTTCTGCCTTGGTGCCAATGATGGTCGTATGCGTGTTTGGCGCCGTGCAGGTGAGCGCCACAATCAGGACTGCATACGACCGAGGCACACAGGGCCAACACCCGGCATCATGGTGTGGGGAGCGATCTCCTACACTGGCCGTACACCACTGGTGATCGTCGAGGGGACACTGAATAGTGCACGGTACATCCAAACCGTCATCGAACCCATCGTTCTACCATTCCTAGACCGGCAAGGGAACTTGCTGTTCCAACAGGACAAAGCACGTCCGCATGTATCCCGTGCCACCCAACGTGCTCTAGAAGGTGTAAGTCAACTACCCTGGCCAGCAAGATCTCCGGATCTGTCCCCCATTGAGCATGTTTGGGACTGGATGAAGCGTCGTCTCACGCGGTCTGCACGTCCAGCACGAACGCTGGTCCAACTGAGGCGCCAGGTGGAAATGGCATGGCAAGCCGTTCCACAGGACTACATCCAGCATCTCTACGATCGTCTCCATGGGAGAATAGCAGCCTGCATTGCTGCGAAAGGTGGATATACACTGTACTAGTGCCGACATTGTGCATGCTCTGTTGCCTGTGTCTATGTGCCTGTGGTTCTGTCAGTGTGATCATGTGATGTATCTGACCCCAGGAATGTGTCAATAAAGTTTCCCCTTCCTGGGACAATGAATACACGGTGTTCTTATTTCAATTTCCAGGAGTGTATATACGTCATAGGAAAATACAAATATCTCGCACTATTACACGTTGACGATCGCATTTTGATTTTCCTTCAGTCTTGCCTCAGTTATCAAGCTCAATGTCAAATTTCCTCTCTCTTTCCTAAGGCCAAACTCATCGTCGTCTAACTGACGCAAAATTTTCTTTCGCATTCGTCTGGATACTATTTTTGTCAACAACTATTACGCTAACGATACATTGTTCCCCCCAAGTGTTGCGTCTTTTTTTCTCGGGGTGAATGGATAATATTCTTCAGTAAATCAGTTTGCATGTATCCTGTATTACAAACTAAGTTGAATAGTTTTTTCGTTACTTCTTCCGCAACCTATTGTAGGATGCCCGAAGTGTATTATGTATGCCCTCTACATTATCTGATAGCTGAATCAAACTATAATATTGGCTCCCCAACGTCTTCCAAAGCGGCTACCATTTGTTGTTCTACCGCGTAGAGGCCTTCAAAATACCCTTGAGTTCAAGACTGCAATGGTTTTAACACTTTTAATGTTGACATCTTTACTTTTATTTAACTGAGTGTTGCTTTGATTATCCAAATGTCTTACTTCTGACGACTATTTTCTTTTAGATTTCTTCAAGTTTTTCTTGCAGCCTTTTCGCTTTAGCATCTCTCCACGTCCTATTGATTTCGTCTCTAAGTGACTTATATTGCTATATTCCTCTCTGTCCTTTATTCTTTCTGTATTTACTTCTTTCTTCGGTCAGTATAAGTATTTCATATATTACCGAGAGTATCTTCGTAGTTACCTGATTTGTAGGTATATTTCTCTGTACAAAGTCGGAGATTTCCCTTTTTAGAGATGACCTGCCTCAGAGCGGGACTGCCCAGGTCCACCCAGCCCGTTATCAAATAAGTACTTGGGATCTTTCCCGGTGGTAAAAGGCAGCTGCGTCGATGGGATCTCCACTCTCCGCTTCCTAGTGCCGTGGCGAAGAGAGGCTGAGCTCCACCTGCAGTGAGGCCTATAGCTCTGTCCACAGACTGTACTTTTAACCAGCCTCAGAGAACTTCAAATGCAGATCTCTCCACTTCTTTGTGCACCGATTCTTCCTGACGATTCTCATATACTTAGGCGAAACCTGAGTCTGTATCTGCTCCTGAGTACTCCTTGCAGTACAGTATCCGATTTCATCCCTGAGTAATCATGTCGCAACCCATCTGGAATCTTCTCGTGTCTCCAGGCCTCTTCCAAATACACCTCCTGCTCTTGTGATCTCTGAACTGCGTGTTCCATGTTACAAACTGAAATTTATCGGAGAGTTGACTGTTTCTGCTCTCTCAGTCCTACTATCAAACCCACATTTCCTCAAACTTCTGTTTCCTTTTCCATCCCATACTACGGCGTTCTAGTTCTCCTTGATTATAAGGTTTTTAACTCCTTGACGTTACAGGGTATCCATTCAGTGTCTCCACAATTCTCCTCTATTTTTTCATCTTCCGCTTGTGACGTCGACATTTATATAGGAAGAATTATTATTCGTTTCCTGTTGATTACGATGAGGATAACCGTATTACTGAGCTATTCACAGTAACTCACTCTCTGCCGTACTTTCCTACTCGTTAAGAGGCGCACTGCCGTTACACCATTACTGCGGTTGATATTACCCCTCATTTGTCCTGTTAGTAATACTTATCATCTCTACATTTCACTTCTTTTTACCTCTATTACGTCTATACTGAACTTTTGCACTTCCCTTCTCCAATTTTCTAGTTTCCATACCACATTCAATCTTTTGATATTCCAAACTCCAACTTTAGAATGTTATCTTTTCTTTGTTTATTCATGTCTTCAAGGTCACCATCTTTTTTAGCAGTCCCCTCCCAGAAAGCAAATTCTTCCTGCACGCAGGTAATGGTTGTTTGCGCGTACGAGTAGACCGGTGACCGCTGTCTCGTACAGTGCATTCATCCCAGAGACACTGGCCCCAAGCAAGCTGCGGGGTGCGATAAGCTACCACTTTCGTTCACCTTTGGTGTTTCTGGAGGGACGCTAACTAGTCCTCGGTATGCGCAGAATGTTGTTAGACTCGTCCTTTTGCTGTTCTTGTAACAGGAAGGTGATGTGTTGTACCGACAGGACAATGCTCGCCAATACGCTGACTGTGAAACTCAACGTGTTCTACAAGACGTGCAGCAACTTCCCTGGCCAGAAAGGGAGATCTCCCGTCTTGGTTTAATCGAGCACGTGTGAGAAATGATAGGACGAGAAGTGACTCGTGCAAACCAACAACTTTTGCAGAACTACATAAACATGTCGACCAGGGGTGGCACGATCTATTGGATGCCAGTGTCAGCACCAGCTTTGCCACCCACAGAGGCTGCACCAAGTACTAATACGAGGTGCATTCAAGTTCGAAGGCCTCCGATTTTTTTTCTCCGGACTGGAAAGAGATAGAAATATGCGCATTGTTTTAAAATGAGGCCGCGTTCATTGTCAATACGTCCCAGAGATGGCAGCACCGTACGGCAGATGGAATTTTACCGCCAGCGGCGAGAATGAGAACTGTTTTAAATACTTAAAATGGCGACGTTTTCCTTACTTGAACAGCGTGCAATCATACGTTGTTTGAATTTGCGTGGTGTGAAACCAACTGAAATTCATCGACAGTTGAAGGAGACATGTGGTGATGGAGTTATGGATGTGTCGAAAGTGCGTTCGTGGGTGCGACAGTTTAATGAAGGCAGAACATTGTGTGACAACAAACCGAAACAACCTCGGGCTCGCACAAGCCGGTCTGACGACATGATCGAGAAAGTGGAGAGAATTGTTTTGGGGGATCGCCGAATGACTGTTGAACAGATCGCCTCCAGAGTTGGCATTTCTGTGGGTTCTGTGCACACAATCCTGCATGACGGCCTGAAAATGTGAAAAGTGTCATCCGGGTGGGTGCCACGAATGCTGACAGACGACCACACGGCTGCCCGTGTGGCATGTTGCCAAGCAATGTTGACGTGCAACGACAGCATGAATGGGACTTTCTTTTCGTCGGTTGTGACGATGGATGAGTCGTGGATGCCATTTTTCAGTCCAAAAACAAAGCGCCAGTCAGCTCAATGGAAGCACACAGATTCACCGCCACCAAAAAAATTTCGGGCAACCGCCAGTGCTGAAAAAATGATGGTGTCCATGTTCTCGGACAGCGAGGGCGTAATCCTTACCCATTGCGTTCCAAATGGCACTACGGTAACAGGTGCATCCTACGAAAATGCACTGCAACAAAAACGTCTGGGAAGGGCTGCGCGTGTGCTGTTTCACCATGACAACGTACCCGCACATCGAGCTAACGTTACGCAACAGTTTCTTCGTGATAACAACTTTGAAGTGATTCCTCATGCTCCCTACTCACCTGACCTGGCTCCTAGTGACTTTTGGCTTTTTCCAACAATGAAAGACACTCTCCGTGGCCGCACTTTCACCAGCCGTGCTGCTATTGCCTCAGCGATTTTCCAGTGGTCAAAACAGACTCCTAAAGAAGCCTTCGCCGCTGCCATGGAATCATGGTGTCAGCGTTGTGAAAAATGTGTACGTCTGCAGGGTGATTACGTCGAGAAGTAACGTCAGTTTCATCGATTTCGGGTGAGTAGTTAATTAGAAAAAAAATCGGAGGCCTTAGAACTTGAATGCACCTCGTATAGGCATGGGTCGATACCTGGTACTTCAGAACCCATTGTGATAGTGATCTGTTTATGTAATTATTTCGTGTACTCCATATTCACTCTTGCAGCAATAAATCTTGACTGAATTGGACACATCTAAAAGGATGTACTAACTTGTCGGGCTGTGTATTTCCTTAATGCAGTGGTTTCCATTGTATTCTATATTATCATAACATCGATCATTTTTCGTTTTCTCATTTTTTTAAGGAAAAATTCCCACTTCAAGGTCCGCCTCCATAACATAGTGGTCAGTGCAGATGATTGCCATGTGGGGGATCCGTGTTCGATTCCAGGTACCAGGAATTTTTCCATGGTGGAAGGCTGGGTATGGGGTTTCTTCAACCTCGGAAGCCAGTGAGGAGCTACGCAACAAATTAGTAGCGGTTTAGTGATCAAGAAACCCGACACGTCCTCCATACTGAATCCCATGAAGCTACTGGCAGAGTATGACACGCCGTTCGGTAGGGCCGTTTGGCCCGTCTAAGGCAAGAATCAGGAACCTTTTACTTTATTTTTGCATCCCAACAACAACCGGGTGCCCTGAACCTCTCTCCACACCTCCGCTCACTCTGATGAGGTTGCTGACAGTGCGATTCCTCACACCGCAAGTCCACGGCATCAATTCCCAAAGACGTTCATTCATAATTTAAGCAGTTACTGGCATTGAATCCGTGACCGTGGCGCTCTTCTTATTGGGAATCAAAGATGGTACTCGTAAAGCATGGTGATCCATCTTTAAAAAACCTGTTGTTCTATTGCATCGCTGATGACCCCAATGTCGATGTAATATTAAACCTTAATACTCTTTCCTTCCGTCATATCATTTTTTAAAGTGAAATCTCTCAAACGAAATATTAAGAAAAACTATTTTAAAATGTACACCACCTCTTACGTACATGATAAGACTAGACAAAATTAATGCAAAACATATACTACAGAGTGAAAATAAGTTACATGTCGTCGTATAACATGCAAAGCGGGTACTGAGGGAAATAAAACGGCTCATCTGAGACTACAAAATATAAACTGTAAACAAATGGTTCAAATGGCTCTGAACACTATGGGACTTAACATCTGCGGTCATCAGTCCCCTAGAACTTAGAACTACATAAACCTAACTAACCTAAGGACATCACACACATCCGTGCCAGAAGCAGGATTCGAACCTGCGACCGCAGCGGTCGCGCTGTTACAGACTGAAGCGCCTAGAACCGCTCGGCCACCGCGGCCGGCAAACTGTGAACATATTCATACAAAAAAAAACATGTTCTCAGTTATATGCCAGTTTATTTCTTTGCCATCTGTGCTAAGCTGTAATTTACATTCATCATATTATTCATTCTTAGTGTCATATACTATCAAAAACAAAATAATGTCTGGTATGTCTGTAACATATACAGGTTATATCATAACAGATATTGTAGGGTAGAACACTGAAGCGCCAAAGAAACTGCTTAGGCAAGCGTATTCAAATACGTAGAAATGTAAACAGGCAGAATACGGCGCTGCGGTCGGCAACGCCTATAAAAGGCAACATGTGTCTGGCGCAGTTGTCGGATCGCTTACTGTTGCTGCAATGGCAGGTTATCAAGATTTAAGTCTGAACGATGGGACACAGCATCTCCGAGGTGGAGATCAAATGAGGATATCCCTTACGACGATTTCATGAGTGTACCGTAACTATCAGGAATCCGGTAAAACATCAAATCTCCGACATCGCCGCAAAAAGATTCTGCAAGAACGGGACCGACGGCGACAGAAGAGAATCGTTCAACGTGACAGAAGCGCAACCCTTGCGCAAATGGCTGTAGATTCCAGTGCTGGGCCATCAACAAGTGTCAGCGTGCGAACGATTCAACGAAACATCATCGAATGCGCTCTCGGAGCCGAAGCTCACTCGTGTACCCTTAATGACTGTGTGACACAAAGCTTTATGCCTCGCCTGGACTGTTGATGACTAGAAACATGTTGCGTGGACGCAGGAGTCTCGTTTCAAATTGTATCGAGCGAATGGACATGGGCGGGTGCGGACAATCTCATGAATGTATGGACCCTGAATGTCAGCAGGGGACTGTTCAAGCTGGTGGAGACCCTGTAATGGTATGGGGTGTGTGCAGGTGGAGTTACCTGGAATCCCTGATACGTCTAGATACGACTCTGACAAGTGACACGTACGTAAGCATCCTGTCTGACCACCTGAATCCATTCATGTTCATTGTGCATTCCGACAGACTTGGACCATTCCAACAGGACAATGCGACACCCCACACGCCCAGAATTGCCACAGAGTGGCTCCAGGAAGGCTGTTTTGTGTCTAAACACTTCCGCTGGCCAGTGAACTCCCCAGATGGTTCAAATGGCTCTGAGCACTATGGGACTTAACTGCTGAGGTCATCAGTCCCCTAGAACTTAGAACTACTTAAACCTAACTAACCTAAGGACATCACACACATCCATGCCCGAGTTAGGATTCGAACCTGCGACCGTAGCGGTCGCGCGGCTCCAGACTGTAGCGCCTAGAACCGCTCGGCCACTCCGGCCGGCGAACTCCCCAGACATGAACATTATTGATCATATATGGGATGCCTTGCAACGAGCTGTTCAGAAGAGATCCGCACCCTCTCGTACTCTTATCGATTTATGAAAGCGGTGTAGGATTCATGGTGTCAGTTCCCTCCGGCACTACTTCAGATGTTAGTCGAGTACATGCCACGTCGTATTGTGGCCTTTTGCGTGCCCGCGGGGGACCTACACGATACTAGGCTGGTGTGCCAGTTTCTTTGCTTCTTCAGTGTAGAAACAAGTACGTTTTTTATAACCGTTGGTGTGCAAATGAGGAGTGTGTGAGATAATTCGAAATTTGCGGTTTCGACCAGGCACTCACAATAGTCTGAAGCACTGTAGTATTTAGTACATACGTATTTGAATTTTAAGGTATTCGAAGAAGTCACCAAGCACTAGTCTTCAATATTCACCCATGGCCATGTCTGGGGAACGAGGTACAGGCGTGACGTATAACGGCACTCTTTGCTACCAATATAAGACGACATCTCAAGTACCAAACAGGTCCAAAACGATTAGGTAAAGTAGTACTCCGTACATTAGTCTTCGAAATAAGAACACCTCAGTGCTCTGGATCTTTCTGTCTAGGATGATTTTAAACGTGAATCTTGTTGATAGAATTAAAAAAACAAGCAGTGAATTATTCAGTCTTGTCAAAATTTGCGCGATGCTGTGGTAGTGTTTGAGAGAACTCAGGACATACTGCAGTGACGAGTGCAGTACTACAGCCAAATACGAGGACGAGGTGTGCAACACCTCTTTTAGCAGGTACGAGCGACAGTAAGTTGTATAATGTAAGGTGCAGAAATAGTACTGTTGTTAAAATAGACCACGGGAGAAGTTTGGTCCAAATTAGATGAGAGTCTAAACGGGTGCATTTCAAACATATTTACTGCGGCAATTCAATTCTGTCACTTCAGCAACGTTTGAACACCTGCCAAACGACCCCGGCGCATCCTGTGTGCGCTGCCTTGGATGTATAAATCGATGGCGGCAGTTGGTGAGGCGCTCCCTGGATCTCTTTGGGGGGGGGGGGGGGGCGCAACTTTCCTAGTGTGGTCTTCCCTGTCGAGCCTTTAGCAAGGAAGCATCAGTATCCATGACACCGGCAGTGGTTGTGTATACTACCACGTGCCTCGACCTGGAGAGAAACTGGACTCATCAACTGGATTCGCCACGGGCGCATTACCTTGGGCAGGTATCGGCTCAGTACGGTTTTTATGAAATCGAGAATGTATCCTTGGATCTCTAGGAACCTATTGTGTGGCAGGTAGTTGAAAGGTGGCTGTAATAAGCTGTGCTGTGATGGATCCAAACAATACACATGCCCACGTGGATAGGTGCGTGTTATTTTATAGTTTAAGCAATAATTTCTGTTTATTGTTGACTAACAGTCATAGGCTCCATATTAGCTCGCGTAACCGACTGAATGGTAGTGTGGTTTTCGCCAAGGACATCTGTGATAATTGGTAGTCGAGTTTACTGACAATACTTTGGCGATAGTGTATTATGGGCGGCCCCATTAAGACCAAAGAATGTTTCCCAAACCTCTGTTAATGTCTATTTGCAGTTTATTTTATTGATAGGACCAATCTGTAGTCTTAAATCATAATAATTTGGAGTACAGTAAGAAAGATTTTGTGCTGTAGTTTTAAATCATAATAAAGGAGTATAGTAAGAAAGATTTTGTGTTGTATTAACGACTATGAGTAGATGGTTATGCACTCGCACAAATACGTGTTATGTGATTTTCTTAAAAGAAGTAGAATGGCAAAATAGGCCTGAGATGTACCGGGTATTTTTTTAATTTGTGGCATAGACAGCTGGGTATTGTCAATTTGTAAATTTCTGTAGAAATGATGCTTTCCGCATTTTCTTTTTTAATTGTCATATATTGGGATTGGTTTGTTTCTGAATTGTAAATGTGAACTGTGACGCATCAGTTATGAATTTTAAGTATTTAATAAAGATGTAACCCAAATGTTGATGCGTGCCTCTTAACCCGCTACCACCACTATATTTAACTCCAACCGCTGCTAACTGCCTACTATCTAGGACGAATACTTCATGCTGATGTGAGTGTCAGCTTGTAACAACACATTTGCAGTAACCGTGCAAATGGCTCCTTTGCGATCTCATGTTTATGGAACGTTTGCTTCTGTTATCATATACTTCCATCCATGTCAGTTTCGCTACTATGATACACCCTGTATAATTAAAAAATACAAATGATACATCTTTTATTTTGCAGTTCATGTCATTCTCTGGATTTTATTTATGCGCTCGTCGCTGTGGCAACGGCTGACAAGTTGTACGGTTGAGCTGGGGACTCGACCGTGCTCTGACCACACTTGGTGTCGGCATAGCTGGCCAAGGGGTTGCTGTGGGATGCAGGCACAGCAAGGAGCAGGACAGGGCGGCGTCATGGTCTGGTCGACCACGTCACCCAGGCCAGTCTTCTATCTTCTAACTGGCCAGGAGGTTGGCAGAAGCTATTGTAGGCATGGGGAGGGGGGAGGGGGCAATTTCGTTGACGGCCAGCAAGCGGGCAAGAGAGGTTGGAACTCAGAGCGCTGTGGAGCTGGATAGTGTGTTTCCGGAGTCACAACGGTCTGCACAGGGCAAGACTATCCTGTAGGCGGACATCGTCTTCTTGGAAAGCATACGGTGTCTTTTTCCTTGTGTCAAGAAGGTGACGACAGCCCACAAAAACTGGAAATTTGTGGTAAGGTCTTATGGGACCAAATTGCTTAGGTCGTCGGTCCCTAAGCTTACACACTACTTAATGTAACTTAAACTAACTTACGCTAAGGACGACACATACACCCCGAGGGAAGACTAGAAACTCCCACGGCGGGGGGGGGGGGGGGGGCGGCGGCACATCACAGAGACTAAGATTGTTGGAGAGTTAGTGGGCAACTGTGAGAGTAAATTATCATGTGGAAGGCGCCGAAGGTGTTGCAGTCTCACTCGTGGGTGGCGTGGCTTTTTCAGTGAACCTGTGTGAAGTGAAATTCTGTTTTGCACGGCGGTGACATGGCGCTTGAAAGAGTGAATTTTTATAGCACTGTGATTGTTGTGGAGGTTGATATTGCCAGAGTGTATCTGTTTGCTGTAGCAGCTGATCGTCTCGGTTATACAGTGTGATATGATGGCCACTTGTAAAATAATTACCAACTGGTATTGTTATACTTGTTTCTACATTGGTGCCCCTTTATAATGCCAACTGGTTGAAATAACATTATGGTTCAGAAGTATTTGGATCTGTGTAGAATAGGTTGTTACTATTTGGCTGTGCCCGTTGTAAGCAAGTAGTATTCCTGGCCAGAAAATCGTTTATTTCAGATTTTAAGCAGGGAAGAGGATTATGATGAAGTTTGTAAATGTACCCTTCTTATAAAAAGGGGAGTTAAATGAAAGTTATCTAGAAATAAGCCCAAGCTCAGAAGATCCTCAGCCCAAAAACGACTCCACTCATATCGTGATCTACAAAATTTACTCATCTTCCAGTGAAGATTCGCAAGAAAACCATCAGATATTATCGCCTGTCACTTTCTCTCAATCAATCATTTTGAAAATTCCTCTATTTTTCAGAAGTTAATGTTGTGTAGAGCATGTTAACAGTTCATTATTATGACACACCAATACGCCAGATTTCAAACTGTAAATAAATGAAATCGAAATATTTTAGGAAGCTAGGAAATGGGCGAACTGTAAGGTCCCAGATTTGAAAAAAATAATATTGGAGCAAGAAAAGACAATTTTATTTTTCAAGCTCCCTCGACAGGCCCTGGCTAGCCCATTTTAACAATGGCACTCCCGATAGTTATACATTTCTTTAACAAATAAGGTTTGCGAAACTCAAATGAATACAAGCAAACGGACAATACAGTTGTCGAATTAGAAAATGAAAAATTTAACTTAAGATATGAAACTATTGTATTTCACCCAGCCCCCTCCCCCCCCCCCCCTCCAGTGGCTGCGTTCCAATGTAGATTAACTAAAGCACAGAGTATAACAAAGAGAAAAACATTTTATTAACAAGTGTTCCGTAATAATAAATCCAGCACGAATCAACATTAGCAACAGTAATCACACGAGAAAGGCAAATGACTCACAAAAAAGATATATGTACAAAAAAATTTAACGAATAACGCTCAGCTGGATTCAACAGCACAAGTAATACTGATAAATTACGAACCGGGTTCGAAGCTGATACACAGCAACATCTGTGATACTGGCCGACAGAAATCTTCAGCTATGTATATAGGTTGACTTTAAGACTGAGGCTGCGAAACCCCCTCGCTTTTAAACAGTGTGAGAAATGGTGTTGTTATCTATCTATCTAGATTCTACTCCAAGGAATTAAAGTGTACACATTGGAGTTTCTATACTCTAATCGTCGGCCCAGACATGGATCAATTGGGAGGGGGGGGGGGGGGGGTTTATAATCCTAAACTTCTCTTTACTTATAGACTCGGGTGACTAGCTCTGAAATGAAATTGACTGGTACGATGAATTTCTAAGTTTATTAGCGCAAACTGATTTCGTTAAAACATAGTCGACCAACACAGTAAAAATTATTCCACGTGACTGCGTTTAAGAATTAAATGACTTCCCTCTGAGGATACATTCAACTTAATTAGGTATTTAGCCACCGTCAACAAGAAGTTTTAGTATTTACATAGTACTGAACATTGGATACAGAATTCTGTGCGCCAGTTGTTATTATAAATGCAAACAGATTAGCGCTTTCAATGAAATAACTATAGTTGATGGTATAAATTCAGTAAGAAACATACATTGCACATAAACCTACGAAAATAATTTTCAATTTATAGATGTTAATAGGCCTACCACTACAGGCTTTTATATTATTCGTGGTGAGTCGAAGCACGCAGTCACAAAATTTAGAAAAATATCTACGTTGCGACTCGAACCTCGGACCCTTGAATGGTGAACTAGGCACTCGTTTTTGTCCTAGTGATTTAGTATCTGCGGTACAAGTTCAAGTCTAAGTTTCTGAAGACTATTAAATCTTCATGTAAATAATGCAAACCAATTTGAAATGTATGACAGAGACTACTTCCCAATATACTATGTATTTGGGGTTGTTCCCGTTACATTAATGGATTAACCTATGCAGCGTGGGAAGAATGATTTCTTAAAGGCTTCTCTGCGTGCTGTAAGTAGTCCAAGGAGAGTAATTAGGAGATGATCGACAATCCACAGTCATGCGTTGTAATCCACAAGCACAAAATCTGCTTCCGTCACGTGCTACTTCACGTTTTTATCTTCTGTGACCGTTAGCAGTACATGCTGTTTTGGATTTCACACGAAATGAGACAATTTTTATTATTTTTATCCTTCCGATTTTTATGTAATTACTGTAAAACGTATTAGTTTCCCATTCTTAATGTCCATGTGACTGTGGGGGCTTATATGAAGATCCTTATCACAGACGCTGCTAGCTGTTCATGGTGGAAACTTTCAACGTTGAGTCTCCCACAACGTAATATAACGTAAAAGAAGACTGAAGATCAGTTACAAGTCGATCAGTTTGGATTTACAAAAGGTAAAGCAGCAGAGAGGCAGTTCCGAAGTTGTGATCAGTAATGGAAACATGACTTAACAAAAATCAAGACACATTCATAAGATTTGGTGAACTAGGAAAGGCGTTTCACCATGATAAATGGTGTTAGATGTATTGCATTATGAGAAAAATAGGAGTACGCTACAGGTGAAGACGGGCAATGTACAATATGTATAAGCACCAACAGAAGACAATAAGAATGGGAGACCAAGAACAAATTCTAGTATTAAAAGGGATGTAAGGTAGGATTGCATTCTTTCTCTTTTATTGTTGAATACGTACATCGAAGAAGCAATGTCGAAAAAAAAGGAAGGTTCGGGACTGGATTAAAATTCGGGTTGAAAAGATGTCAATAACAAGATTCTTTGAGAACATTGCTATCCTAGTGAAAGCGAGAAATAATCGCAGGACATACGGTAAGAATGAACAATTTAATGAGCACAGAATATGGTCTGAGAGTTGATCGAAAAAGGATAAAAGTAGTGAGTAGTATCAGAAAAGATAACAGTGAGAACTTTATGAAAATTGGTGAGCAAGAGTTAAAGACACTGAAGGAATTCTGTTACGTTGGACACAAAATAACACATGACTAAATCGTGCGGTAGCGTTCTCGCTTCCCACGCCCGGGTTCCCGGGTTCGATTCCCGGCGGGGTCAGGGATTTTCTGTGCCTCGTGATGGCTGGGTGTTGTGTGCTGTCCTTAGGTTAGTTAGGTATAAGTAGTTCTAAGTTCTAGGGGACTGATGACCATAGATGTTAAGTCCCATAGTGCTCAGAGCCATTTGAACCAACACATGACTAAAAACGAAGGGGGACAGATAAAGCAGACTGTCAAAGGCAAGACGGCATTCCTGCTTAAAGGGTCTACTGCTATCGAACATAGGCTTTAATTTGAGGAATAAATTCGTGTTAGGATGTGCATTTGTAGTACAGCATTGTATGGAACTGAAACATGGACACTGTGGTAAACCAGAAAAAGAAGAGAATCGAAGCGTTTGAGATGTGATGCTGTAGAAAGAAACTGAAAATTAGGTGGACTGATAAGACGAGGAAATTTTTCGTAGAATTGGGAACATGTGAAAAGATCGGAAGAAGAAGAAATTGACGGTGTTTCCCCTCTCGCGAACCGACGATGAGGTCGTGTTATGATGTTTTAGAATATTAATTCGAGTAAGGGTTGTTGTCGAATGGGGCCGGCCGGAGTGGCCGTGAGGTTCTAGGCGCTGCAGTCTGGAGCCGAGCGACCGCTACGGTCGCAGGTTGGAATCCTGCCTAGGGCATGGGTGTGTGTGATGTCCTTAGGTTAGTTAGGTTTAATTAGTTCTAAGTTCTAGGCGACTGATGACCTCAGAAGTTAAGTCGCATAGTGCTCAGAATCATTTGAACCATTTTGTTGTCGAATCTGTTAACAACCAGATCCGTTCCACTAAAACAAACTGGACTTCATTAACTGATGTATTACCCGAAGAAGTGTATGTGTTTAATCTACTCTGTAGTACTGTATGCCTAACACCTCACTAAAAAGGAATTATTTTATGTTAATGAGCTTTAAAACTAACTTACGTGGTTCTCTACTTTCAAACACTGGAAGCAAATCAGTAACATGCGTAACTAGGTAATTCCACTATCTTCGGGCGAGTGATATTTACTGGATGTGGTCGCCATTATAATGGAACTATTGTTATAATGAAAACATGGTATCTGGCATTAGGGTTTCAGAACTATAATAAGATGAGATTTCCAGTGATTTATCATGGCAGAAATGCCTGAAATGTTTACAAAAACTAAGTCCTCCACATTATATTTTCACAAATATATAAATCGTCGAAATAACTGCTGCAATCCTACAAAAGTTATTTAACTGTAAGATGTATTAACATAATTTCCTTTTGCGAAGAACTACTAGGTGCACGTGAGACCTGAGTTTCCCTTCATGTATACAATTTTAAAACAACATACGGGAATTCAGCCAGGTGATATTTACAACGACTGCCGATATTTCGGCGGAAGTCGTGGCTCCTTCGCACCCAAGTGAAGTTAAGTGTTGATCTTTTATTAGTACTTGTTATCGTAAGCCCACATCTGTGTTAATGTTGAATTAGTCTCGTCATATTTCTTATGCCTCGGGCACAAACTGTGCCTTGAAAATGGCGGGGTGTACTCCCTCTGAAATATCGGCGGTTGCTGTAAATATTACCTAGCTTAATTCCCGTAAGTTGTTTGAATTCTTGGTACATATCTTTAACCTTCAGGTGTCTGTTGGTATTCAGTTGATTTATTGTGATGTATGAACCGCTTCAGGCACACGAGATACTTTATCAGGAAAAATGTCATATATCACAATGGAATGGAAAGGTTGCGTTTCTAGTGATGAAGAGTTTTGCAGACGACAAAAATGACGGACCATAAAGGACAGGTAGAAAGACTGGTGACAACAACTGCTCTGCTCTTGTTTTAGAGGAGAGTTGCAAGGCTTTGATCTGGTATTTTCCGTACAGTACGGTGATGGAAATACCACACATTGACGTCAACACACAGGAATTGTGTTGTTTTCATCTGTGACATATGAGTCTTCTAGGTCAGATCATGTTTCCATCTGCCTTTGAGAAAACATCGTCGACTGTGGTGCGCATCAGTTGATTTTGGAATACTAAGTTTTCGATATAGATTCAGAAATGTATCTCCTGCTTTTATGCAGGGATGATTCTCTTCACGCCCAGAGGTGTGAAGCATTCGAGAGCAAAGCACCTTCCAATCGCAAATTTTATTTTGCTGCCATCCCCGCGAAACTGAACCTACGATACTGCAGATGAAAAAGGGAATACGCCACCCCTCAAACATTGCATGCATTGCGAAGAACCAAAACGATCACAGCACCTCAAGCATCTCTAGTGTTCAATATCCCACGGTCTGATACATGCAAAACTCTTTCCATTATCGGACAATTACAATTTTCACTGCATGACCTCGTCAAAACAGTAACTTCAAGTTAATTTTTTCTGCATAATTTCTTCAGTGCTTCTGACCTGACATGCGCCAATATCCATGTAATTCTTTGAAATACGCGTGGACCGTCGAGTTTTCCTCTAAAATTTCTGCAATTAAAATTTCCGCGCTTTCGTTTTACGTATATTACCTACGAATTACAGCAATAAGTTTCTCTATAGCCGCGCGGAGTAGCCGCACGGTCTAGGGGTCTTGTCACGGTTCGTGCGGCTCCCACCGTCGGATGTTCGAGTCCTCCCTTCTGGGTGGGTGTGTCGTCCTTAGCGTAAGTTAGTTTAAATTAGATTAAGTAGTGTGTAAGCTTAGGGACCGATGACCTCAGCAGTTTGGTCCCACAAGACCTTACCACCAATTTCCAAGTTTCTCTATGCAGTGCCTGATTTTCCAAGCTACATAATAGGGGCTCTGTCATCCGACTGCGTTATTTTTATTACGCATTCTAGAAAATTAGCGCCACCCTCTGCAACACATGAACTGTAAGAACAGCTGACACTGACAATTCAGAATTGGATACGCTCATCAGGCCTGTGGTTCCATAGGTGTTAACGGTCCATGTGGGAAATCCTTAACAGGCTGACAACTGGGGTCACAATGCCAAAAGAATATTTGAAGAAATGGTCTTACCACACACTTGCGGCTGTCGAGTTCAGCAAGCTACAGATCACTTATACCAATGTATAACGTCACGTGCAGCATGTGCCTTTGATATCCTGATAACCTCAGGCTCTGAAACCGCTTCGATTGTCATATTTGTGTTATTTCCTTTTTTACCATTCTCTTAATGTATAAGAATGTAGAGACGTAACCCGGTATTAATTTTTCTTAAAATAGCAATTAGTATATTGAGCCGTGACGGCTTTAATTTTGGTGGGTATGCAACGAACTCCTTCTACAGCCGATATCGATTCTGGTCATACACCACGGATAGGGTTTTTGGTCGAGGAGTGCATTGTTGGGTATGGCGGGCCGTGGTACTGGTAGTTAATGGAGGCGATGCGGCTGGCGAGTTGGTTTTTGCAGCGCTCCTCCTACCCAGGTGTGGAGCTCGTACAGCCGCGAGTTGTTTAAGTTGGTCCCACCCAAAATTTTCCAGCTGGATTAAAAGATGATAGCGGCGCGTTGCGGGAAGTGCAGTTGGCGCCCTGTGCAACCTGCTCAGAAAGCACTGGGCCAACTCTGGAGGCCAAACCAATACGGCACCCGTAGATCACATGCACGGATTGAGGGCAATAACACTGCTGCTTGGAATCCTGCAAGTCATGACTCCTTCGCAGCTGAGTGAATTTAAGTGTTGATCTTTTATTGGTACTTCTTATCTGAAAACTGATTTCGCAGGACAGAGTGGATCAGGTTATGGTTGTGGAGGGGGCTGTAATCTGTTACTGCTATTTGCACAAAACAAACTTTTATTTTCCTACGAATCACTTAATTACACATTGCCTTAAAAGAATCAAATTAAAACATTACAGCTTAAGACCTAGTTAAGAAAACCTCCTGGGCCGAAAGCCCAAAACTACACCAAGAACAAGAATGTCTGAAGGCCTGAACACAAGTTATAAAAAATTCCTTCAAAGAATACACACGGCCGAAGGCCTTATTTAAAAAAAAAAAATATTTCATGTAAATACCCGGCTGAAGGTGACACACAAGGCATTGAACAAGTCAGAGCTTAGGACCTGGATAACAAAAGTTCCAGATAGAACAAACTTTAAAAATTCAGTTTTTAAACAAATCAATCTTCAAATTCTAATTTGAGTCGGCTGAAGGCCTTATCTTAAAAATAAAAGAAACTAAATTAATAGACGGCTGAAGGCCTCGCACAGTACGTCAGACAAAAATGATATTCACAATATAAAATTAACAGAACAGTGGTGCTCAGAAGTGTTCCACGGGTTGGCCTGGGGAGGTAGCTCTAATGTAAGGTGAGGTGAGACAGGCAGCCAAGAATAAGGTTAAATAATCAGATGGCAACTCGACCCAGGAATGGATGAAGGACCGACCAACAACCTAGTCAATTCCCTTCCACCCAACCAACGGTACGACAATGGAAAATATCATCCAAGGACTAAGATACCAGCAGCACTACGTCTTCAACAAATATAAACAGCCAAGGCACAATAACCACACTTAAGAAAAAAGTATGAACAAACAACTAAAAGGCTGTCGAACTACACGCCGTGCCAGACAGCATAAACACGGCGGGAAAAAACACACTGCCGGAAAACTACGCTAACGCCCAGGGCAGGTAACTGGGGCTTTAACGGCCACAAGGCGGAAAATACTGCTGGGGGACTTCACTGATAAGGAACGACCAATTTAATAGTTAAAGGCCATACAGAAAGACGGCTGCAACATTTCGCCGACTCCAACACACCATATGTTACTGCTAGCTGGAACAGCCCAGGAAGCAACCACTGGAAGAGATGTGACAGCAGTTGAGGTTTCATAACAGGTTAACTGATCACTCAACTTCAATGTCCATGTTCTGTGGGCAATGAACTTTGTAGCTCTCGCAGGTAGTACCTCACAATCCGACCGCGCGTGTACGCCGCCACCAGTCTTGGTCTGACTTCGCGCCACGGAGACTTCCTCGTTGCTCTGTCCCAACCAACCGACTGCATGAAGGATGCAGATAGCATTAAAGTAGCTGCTCAGTCAAAACCACACAAGCTACACACGGTTCCACGAAAACACTTCCACAAACAACACGAACAATACTAAAACCAGTGACTGTGGAACAACAAGGACGAATCACAAGTCGATTCACCGAGAACCCAGAAGCAGTCGACGACCAAATACACGTCGTCCGATGAGACGACCGACCGAACGACCAACCAAGGTCGTCTCCACTCAGGCCACGTGTGTCGGCAAAGGGCAGGCGAGTCATGGCTGTCCGGACCTCACTGCTGCTGTCCCGACCATGGAGGTAAGAATAGAGGGAGACGCCGTGACGTCACAGCTGCGAAGCTATGTGAAGCCGAGGGTAGCCATCTCAATCCGACCAAAACATTGCTGCTGTAAGCTTGTGTGCATAGGCTTGTCGCTCGCTTTTGGAAGGATTTTGCGCTATTATGGTGACGTGTGTGGTGTTCGGATGTACGAATCGTTCTGCTTGTGATGCGAAATCGAAGGGAATAACATTTCATGTGTAAGCGATCTCGTTAAGTGTGATTTTACAACTTCATTGTGAATGAACGTATGCTACATCGGTATTTGTACTATAGCGTGTTTTTCTCCTGTATGATTTTAGATTTCCTAAAAATGAAAGTCGTAAAGCTCTGTGGGAGAATGCCGTGAGGAGGAAGAGTTGGCGTGCGTCTAAATGGAGCACTATATGTTCTCAGCATTTCCGAGAACAGGACATGGACCGAACTTCCCTGTCAACAGTGAGGCTCCGAGAAAATGCTGTACCATCAGTTTTCCCTACACACCCAAAACATTTGCAAAAGGTATGTTAATTCTAAGAATTAAATTCTTAGTTTTCAAGTTCACGTTTCAGTATAATACGTACGTATCGTCGATAATCTAAGTGTTGAGTAACTCACTTTGTCTTCATCATGTACCAAATTAAAAGCTAACACTACATTAACTGGCGTAAAGTATAGGCCTAAACAGCACACTGTGTAGATTTGCCATTGTATATACCGTATTTCAGTAAATATTGGTGGTAATGAACAGTGTTTCCCAGTAGTGTAACGAAACTGAAATGTTCCAGTACGTATTACAAACAAGACGTATTTATGGGGCTTTGGAGGGAGGGTATAGCTAACTTAGTTTTCAGCTTCTATTATTTAGTTTGTGATACCGTTTATTACTGAATTAACAAAACTGTATCGTTTACATTGAAGACTAGCTATTCGTAATATTACATTAAAAACTATTTTTAATCAGAAGAAACGCGGAATTTCGCCTTTACGAGATTTTATTTTAAACGAAAACTTTGAAACAACCAATCTGATAACGTTACATGCGTATATGGTGCAATTAGCGACTGTAATACACGCAGCGCTATAGCACACTGGCAATGTTTTGGTCAGAGTGTCATGGCAGCGAGCCACGCCCCCATGGCTTCAAAACGTAGTACGGCTGGGATACGTAGCGCCATCTCCCCTTATTCTTACCTCCATGGTCCCGACTGATCTCTCGACACACGACGACCAGGAAATACTAACGGTCGCTCCGAAGATAGTACGACAGTGCTCTTATCGATAAGCGCTGCTGCTGCTACTCAAGGGGAGGCAAGCCAGCAACTTAGTGACGTCAGTAAATCGAGTAAGAGACGGGATGGCAGTACCACAAAGACAAGATGTCAAGTAATAAACAGCACAATGTGAGCCACACACGGCTCATTCTCATAAGTACAAATCTGTGGTAATGTTGAATTAGACTCGTCATATTCATTACGTGTTAAGGCAATGCACTGTTGAAAGAAGGTGTTACTTGGTATTTGGATTTGTAGGGGGTTGTAGTTCAGGTCGTCAGAATTCATGTAATATTAAGGAGCGTCAAGCTCGCGACTTGTACGTGCGGCCACTTCAGCAATAAATTAATATTTACTGCATCTTAGATATTGCCGTTATTTGAGCAGAGTACTGTTTCGTTTCTGATTCATGTTGGCAAGGTAGTTCTGTTCCCTGGGCCCGGAGGAGAGTCGAGTTTTATCCCCGCTGCGGCGACGCTTCCGTTTTCACATGACGTCTACGAATGCCTGGAGCCATGCAACTCTAACAGCTGCCTCGTGCTACCTCAAGTTCAGTTTTGTACATGCCACGATGGAGTGTCGCCCAATTAATTCCGGAGCCATTGATCTATTCAAATATTGAGAGCTGAGCCAACACACAAGTTCCTTGTGGCTATATTTACCCTTTAGCAATTTGTTTAAATCTTGCGGGTGCTATTTTGCTAGTTCTGGAGTGTGTTAAGTTTTAATGAGTATGAACTGTTGAGTTTTTTATCCAAAGTCATTAGCTAACTCCATCCATTGTCAAACTTCCGTGGTTTCAGCCAGTTTGCTGTGATAACTGGTTGCTGTAATTTGCCACATTTCTTGTATATTTATTTAAGGGTCATTATTAATGTTACCGCTGGTCTGTACTGGTTGTTTAAATTGTGTGCATTTCCTCCTTTCCTTGTATTTTGTGGGATTTTGTATTTGTTTAAAGGTCATTATTAATGTTTCTGCTGGTGTGCACCACCTGGGAGTAACATTTAAATTGTACACCTTCCCAGCTTTTATTGTATTTTGGAGTATTGTGTATTTTATTGCTCAAGGGATTTTATTAAGATTTATAAATTGTTAAGGGCTTTCCAACAGCCACAATCAGTGGTGTGACTTGTTAACGTTTCTGTATGTTGGGTCGGTGTTGTCTATTTGTTTAAAGTTTTTCCCATGCTTGGGATTTGTTTGTACTTTTAGTGGCAGTCATTTGTAATTCATTTTACCGATAAAATTCCGTTTGTTGAACCGGCTTGCAGTCACACCTAACTACTGTGACTTATTACTTGTATTTGGGGACTTAAATATATTCCTGGTTGAACCGTGCACGGCTCGTGTTCACCCCATTAATTGTTTGACATATTATATTACGGTATTGCAGCCTCGTTTTCTTATTCCATTTACTGGCGTCACTAACTTCCTGTCTTACTTGCCCGTGAGCGGCAGCAGCAGCGCGTATCGATAAGTGCACTGTCGTACCATCTCTGGAGCGACCGATAGAATTTCCGGGTCGTCGTGTGTCGGGTAGTCAGTGAGTGGGAGACGCACCAGCAGTGCAGTCGCGGACGGACCAGCAGTCCAGTCGGTCGGTTGGCGTGGAGCAACAAGCGAGCTCCCGTCGCGCGGAGTCGGGCTGGAGCCACTGGCTGTGTGCGCGCGCAGTTGGAGTGTGAGGTGCTGCTTGCGAGTGCTACGAAGCTCGTCGTCCACCGATCTTGGACATGGAAGTTGTGTCCTTACTTGACTTACTATCGAGCCTTAACTTTTTACATTTCTTCGTTTGATCCTGGTTGTCGCTTTTGGTACATTCCCACGAGCAACAACATGTGTGTATTTGTGTCGGCTAAGATACCAGCGGTCTTCCTGTGAAATTTAACTTCATTTATTCCCTGTTATTGAAGTTTAGCAGCAGTACCTTCTGCCTTGTGACCGTTGACGTTCCAGTTACCTGCCTTGGTCATTGACGTAATTTTAAGCAGTGTATTTTCCTCAGTGTGTTGTTGCTGTCCAGCACGGCGTGTAGTTCGATAGCTGTGTTGTTGGTCGTTGTGGGCGCCAATATTCTGTGTGTCGTGTATTGAAATCTTGTGGTCGTTTTGCTGGTTGCGTGGAGCAGAACTGATGTGGTTGATTGGTCGGTAGGCTGTCTGTCGGTTGGGTTGCCTTCAGATTAAGAAGTCGTTGGACAGGCTGCCTGTCTCACCTAACTGGGCGTTAGGGTTACAATCCCAGTCCGACCCTTGGAAACTTCTTGTGTGTTATGTAGTAATTTTCCTCTTTGGATTTTAGTCATTTGCTTGATGTGTGGCTTTCAGCTGAGTATCAATATTTCTTAAATTGATGTTCTTGTCTTGGCCTTAAGGCATAAGATTGTTATATTTTTAAATGTGGCCTTCAGCCGAATTTTACTGGAGAGGCTTTAAGATAAGGCTTTCTGGCTTTGAGATTGATACTCTTTGTAGGCCTTAAGCAGTTAAAAATATTTTGTTGATATGCAGCCATCAGCCGAGTATTAATATCTCTTAAATTAATGCGCTTAAAGCATGAGATTGTTATTCATTATTTTATACGAAATGTTTTAAGAGAAGGCCTTCTGCCTTTTGATTGAAAGTCCTCTTATTGCTTAATATGCGACCTCCAGCTTAGTTCCATTAAAATTAAATTCCTAAGGCCTTCAGCCGATTAGATTGAAGACTTAGAAAATATTCTTGGGTGAAACCTTCAGAAGAATCTTTTATTTCAGTTTTGCTTAAGCCTTGTGTCTTGAATTTTGAATGTGGCCTTTTGCCGTTCTATGGTTAATCAAATGAGGTCGATTAAAGTTTTGAGTGTTTTGCATCCTTGTTGTAATATTGTGTGTTGATAAATAATGTTTGTATGTTGAGTGCAACCGACAGGCACTTATTTTGGCCCCTTTCCACAACCTAATCCACTCTGTCCTACTAGCCCAGGCTTTGGTTTTAAGTCAAGTTCTTAATGGTATAAATTGTTTTTATTAATGAATTGATCCTGTTCATGTTCTTTAAATTATTGTGAGCGTTGCTATTCATTTTTTGACGAAGTTTTTAATTCGTAATCATAATAATGTTAAGCAATAAAGTGTATTTCATGAAATGACAAATGGCGAAATACGCGGTTCCATGTGTTTTCCCTGAAACTTATCCCAACCCCTGTTCATCACGTATAATGTTATTGTGTATTTATATATTTACACTCCTGGAAATGGAAAAAAGAACACATTGACACCGGTGTGTCAGACCCACCATACTTGCTCCGGACACTGCGAGAGGGCTGTACAAGCAATGATCACACGCACGACACAGCGGACACACCAGGAACCGCGGTGTTGGCCGTCGAATGCCGCTAGCTGCGCAGCATTTGTGCACCGCCGCCGTCAGTGTCAGCCAGTTTGCCGTGGCATACGGAGCTCCATCGCAGTCTTTAACACTGGTAGCATGCCGCGACAGCGTGGACGTGAACAGTATGTGCAGTTGACGGACTTTGAGCGAGGGCGTATAGTGGGCATGCGGGAGGCCGGGTGGACGTACCGCCGAATTGCTCAACACGTGGGGCGTGAGGTCTCCACAGTACATCGATATTGTCGCCAGTGGTCGGCGGAAGGTGCACGTGCCCGTCGCCCTGGACCGGACCACAGCGACGCACGGATGCACGCCAAGACCGTAGGATCCTACGCAGTGCCGTAGGGGACCGCACCGCCACTTCCCAGCAAATTAGGGACACTGTTGCTCCTGGGGTATCGGCGAGGACCATTCGCAACCGTCTCCATGAAGCTGGGCTACGGTCCCGCACACCGTTAGGCCGTCTTCCGCTCACGCCCCAACATCGTGCAGCCCGCCTCCAGTGGTGTCGCGACAGGCGTGAATGGAGGGACGAATGGAGACGTGTCGTCTTCAGCGATGAGAGTCGCTTCTGCCTTGGTGCCAATGATGGTCGTATGCGTGTTTGGCACCGTGCAGGTGAGCGCCACAATCAGGACTGCATACGACCGAGGCACACAGGGCCAACACCCGGCATCATGGTGTGGGGAGCGATCTCCTACACTGGCCGTACACCACTGGTGATCGTCGAGGGGACACTGAATAGTGCACGGTACATCCAAACCGTCATCGAACCCATCGTTCTACCATTCCTAGACCGGCTAGGGAACTTGCTGTTCCAACAGGACAATGCACGTCCGCATGTATCCCGTGCCACCCAACGTGCTCTAGAAGGTGTAGGTCAACTACCCTGGCCAGCAAGATCTCCGGATCTGTCCCATATTGAGCATGTTTGGGACTGGATGTAGCGTCGTCTCACGCGGTCTGCACGTCCAGCACGAACGCTGGTCCAACTGAGGCGCCAGGTGGAAATGGCATGGCAAGCCGTTCCACAGGACTACATCCAGCATCTCTACGATCGTCTCCATGGGAGAATAGCAGCCTGCATTGCTGCGAAAGTGGATATACACTGTACTAGTGCCGACATTGTGCATGCTCTGTTGCCTGTGTCTATGTGCCTGTGGTTCTGTCAATGTGATCATGTGATGTATCTGACCCCAGGAATGTGTCAATAAAGTTTCCCCTTCCTGGGACAATGAATTCACGATGTTCTTATTTCAATTTCCAGGAGTGTATATCCTGTATGCTGAAGTTTGATGCTTCAACATGAATAATAAAAGATAAACTCGGTGTTAATAAACCTTCCATCGTAAATGGAAGGCATTGTGTTTGTTTTTCGGGGAAAATGAAATCAAATATAGGTTTCCGTCTTTCTCATAGCAGTCAATTGGCAGCGACGTCAGGAGCGACCAGAAAACGTCTGCCGCTGTACAATTCTTTGATATTTTATTTGCAAATCGCTAATTTATTGAGTAAAACGATGCCATTCAATGAATACAGCTGCAGCTTATGTGACGACTGGATACATGACGCCTTCATTCCTCCCTCTCGCTTTCATTTCTTCTAAAAACTCATAGAGCTGTTAGGGGAATCCTTTACTGGTTATTTTAAATCCGAAACCGAATACGTTTTTCTCAGAACATAACTATCCCAAAGGTCTCTCTCCTCGCCGAGGCATACTACTACGCTTCATTGTACCTTTATTGTATAATTCTTCTTCTGTTCCTTACTTTAAAAAAAAAAAAACAATATTTATAACTTTGAAGTTGAAAACTAGTACACAGAGCGTGTTCGGAAAGTTAGGCTAGTTCGTCTCTAAAAATTAGGTATTCTTTATTAAAAGACTTTTATTGGTGGTTTCAATTTTCTGGTAACCACTCTCGCTCTCCCACATTATCGACGATCAGATTTAAGCACTTTTCATGATTTTCTGGTCATTTATAACCACAGATTGTAGTAATTTAGAAATTTCAACATATTCCGCCTTAACTGCTATTAAATGTACTCATTCACAATCGCGATCTAGGCCTAGTGTGCCATTCTGAATCGACAGCTGTAACAGGATAAATTTTTGAAAGGGCAATTCAAATTTAAGAGCATATTTTATTCTGAAAATTTTTTGCATTGGATTGGATTGTTTTGGGGCAAGAGACCAAACGGCGAGGTCATTGGTCTCATCGGATTAGGGAAGGACGGGGAAGAAAGTCGGCCTTGCCCTTTCAAAGGAACCATCCCGGAATTTGCCTGGAGTGATTTAGGGAAATCACGGAAAACCTAAATCAGGATGGCCGGACGCGGGATTGAACCGTCGTCCTCCCGAATGAGAGTCCAGTGTGCTAACCACTGTGCCACCTCGCGCGGTCTGAAAAATTTATAAAATACAATTTATGTCGCTGATTTTCTGCCATTATATACCCGTGGCTTCACAATCGAGCATTTCCTGTCTATTATGTCCACATCTTGCTCGATTCGACGTTCAGTATGGAAATCAAGCTTTTTTTAGTCCCTGTGTTGTGAAAATATGTGACCCCAATACCAAAGACAGTTGCTTCGGCTACCCGTATGGCTGAGACAAACACGCATGGATGAAATCTCGGGCTTCCATCCGCATCAGGAGGTTATACATTAGGGCCTGCCACGATGTGACAATCTTCAGCGTGACAAACAAAAAGTGTGCGGGCGGCCGGCGGACCGAGGCTCGGCCTGTCACTCGGCTTTTCTCGGTCCTTCTCGGAAGTACCGAAACAACACAACATCTGATTTAGCACTGTAGAGCGAGATTCTGCGGCCGTCACAGCTCTCTGAGTTCGGCAGAATCGTGGCGTCAGAGCTGTTTACCCTTCGCTATATCTCTAACGTCGATCAGTTGTAGAATTTTGGAACACGTATTATGTTAGAGTATAATGACTATTCTGGAGACTAGAAATCTACTCTGTAGGAATCAGCATGGGTTTCGATAAAGACGATCGTGTGAAACCCAGCTCGCGCTATTCGTCCACGAGACTCAGAGGGCCATAGACACGGGTTCCCAGGTAGATGCCGTGTTTCTTGACTTCCGCAAGTGGTTCGATACAGTTCCTCACAGTCATTTAATGAGCAAAGTAAGAGCATATGGACTATCAGACCAATTGTGTGACTGGAAGAGTTCCTAGATAACAGAACGCAGCATGTCATTCTTAATGGAGAGAAGTCTTCCGAAGTAAGAGTGATTTCAGGTGTGCCGCAGGGGAGTGTCGTAGGACCGTTGCTATTCACAATATACATAAATGACCTTGTGGATGACATTGGAAGTTCACTGAGGCTTTTTGCAGATGATGATGTGGTGTATCGAAAGCTTGTAAGAATGGAAAATTGTACTGAAATGCAGGAGGATCTGCAGCGAATTGGTGCATGGTGCAGGGAATGGCAATTTAATCTCAATGTAGACAAGTGTAAAGTGCTGCGAATACATAGAAAGATAGATTGAGCTACAAAATAGGTCAGCAACTGGAAGCAGTTAATTCCATAAATTATCTGGGAGCAAGCATTGGGAGTGATTTAAAATGGAATGATCATATAAAGTTGATCGTCGGTGAAGCAGATGCCAGACTGAGATTCATTGGAAGAATCCTAAGGAAATGCAATCCGAAAACCAAAGAAGTACGTTACAGCACGCTTGTTCGCCCACTGCTTGAAAACTGCTGAGCTGTGTGGGATCCAAAATAGTTCAAATGGCTCTGAACACTATGGGACTTAACTTCTGAGGTCATCAGTCCCCTAGAACTTAGAACTACTTAAACCTAACTAACCTAAGGACATCACACTCATCCATGCCCGAGGCAGGATTCGAACCTGCGACCGTAGTGGTCACGCGCTTCCAGACTGTAGCGCCTAGAACCGCTCGGCCATCCCGGCCGGCTTGTGTGGGATCCGTAACAGACAGGGTTGATAGAAGAGATGGAGAAGATCCAACGGACAGCAGCGCCCTTCGTTACAGGATCATTTAGTAATCGCGAAAGAGTTACGGAGATGACAGATAAACTCCAGTGGAAGACTCTGCAGGAGAGACGCTCAGTAGCTCGGTACGGGCTTTTGTAGAAGTTTCGAGACCATACCTTCACCGAGGAGTCAAGCAATATATTGCTCCGTCCTCCGTATATCTTGCGAATAGACCATGAGGATAAAATCAGAGAGATTAGAGCCCACACAGAGGCATACTGACAATCCTTCTTTTCACGAACAATACGAGACTGGAATAGAAGGGAGAACCTACAGCCGGCCACTGTGGCTGAGCGTTTCTAGGCGCTTCAGTCTGGAGCCGCGCGACCGCTACGGTCGCAGGTTCGAATCCTGCCTCGGGCATGGATGTGTGTGATATCCTTAGGTTAGTTAGGTTTAAGTAGTTCTAAGTTCTAGGGGACTGATGACCTCAGATGTTAAGTCTCATAGTGCTCAGAGCCATTTGCACCATTTTGAGAACCGATAGAGGTACGCAAGGTACCCTCCGCCACACATCGTCAGGTGGCTTGCGGAGTATGGATGTAGATGTAGATGTAGATGTAGAAGGACGTTCCAATGAAGCACTCTAGCCATCTGTCGTCACAATCCTTTAAAATAAATGGGAATGACAGAAGAGAAGGACGAGAATTCTCAGTTCGCATTAGCGACAGGTACTGCTATGACATTACCATACCACGCAGAAACAATTTGAACCTTAGATGTCAATGAAAGAGCAAAGAATTTCAACGATAGACAGATGGGATTCATTGTTCTGTACATCAAGAAGCACATTGTGCTCTACTTGCAGGCATGGAGCAAATGAAGAAACTACCCAATGGTAAGATTTCTAAAGTCGCACCCATTACTGCATTTTCAGTTGCAACAGTTTTCAATACAAATGGAGGAAGTGTACGAAGACTTCATATATCGGTGCAAAGTACGGTGGTTAAATCAAGGGGCATGCCTGGAACGATTTTTCGATTTAAATGGCGCTATTGTTGAGTTTATGAAGGCAAAAAAAAGTAAACGGACAAAAACTAGAACATCCTAAATGGATTGCAGACTTTGTGGACTTGACTGCACGTGTCCACAGTAATACATTGGAAGATAACTTTCTGATTTGATGAGGATGCATTTAAAAAGAAAATCACACTGCAGAAGAGATACATTTTGACAAAACAGTCAGTTCTCTAAGATCACTGGTGTTAAGGAAGGCGCGTGGTTTGAATTTTCGCCTTGCTAGAATGACAATGAGGACACTGTCAATCTGACATCTGTTTTCGAGATCGTTTGCCTTTTCAGTCGACAGTGTCCCTGTGCGCGTGCAGGTGTAACTCATGACCTGCAAGGTAATTCCAGTTTTAATAACAAATCCAGTTATGTGAAAACTATAAAGGACGTCTACATTGCTTTTCTCAGACAGATTTTCCGAGTCTCCTTAATGAGGTTGCAAAATTACTACAATATTGCGATCGACATATTTGTGCGAAAGACCTTTTTCAGATAATAAAACTAAAGGAGTCATGAGAGCGTGGAAACTTAGTACCTGTTCGTGTGCCGATAGTTTGTACCAGATAAAAATTGTGTTATGTCTTCAGCGCGCTAAAAATAATTAATTAATACTGAAAACGTGTTTTTTCTTGTGATCTACGTTGTTGTGAAATATAAGGAAGTAGTATGCAGTACGAGACTGTACTGACATTTAAATGCGGGGCATTCTCTGTTTTCCCCTCTTTCCCCTCCTCGCGGCATTGCGGTGGGGGGAAATGTGAAATGCGGCTGAGTGCTTTGACGCTCAGGCTCGGGCGTGGCCCGTGAGCAGAAATCTTGGCCACCCCTGCTATACCTCCAGGAACTTTCGTCCGAATTCTCCTTGGCCGTTGACAAGAGGCAGCTGACTCTATGTTCGACTTTTTATTCTTGCTTTTTATTCTGTAGGTAGGCCGGTCTCTATGAATTCCGTCACATTTTAGAGTCAAGGTCTTTTCAGACTACTTCGTAGTGGGGAGGAATAATTTCCAACAGGGAATGATGCTATAAATTACTAATGCACTACGTTTATGAGAGAAGCTACAACCAGTTCCGCGTTATACCTTTTTATATCTTGACGTGCAGTTGTCTTTGATGACGCAGTTCAATATGAATACATGCTTGAAACAGTCCAGTAGTGCCAAATAAAGTATTCATCTAAACCAGTGATTGGCAAAGCGGTCTATATCGACTCCACCCTGCAAGAGATGCATGTTAGCGAAAAAAGTTAGGGGTACCCTAGACGTAAATTGCGCTCCGTGATAGTGAATCCCAATTTGACAGGTAGCAAAAAAATTGCGAATTCTTCTCGCAGAACTGAAGGGAGGTCCCGTGAACGTTCCGGGTTCGTCTCATTGGCTAAGAGAGACGGTGGAGCAACAGTTTATTTTCACACACTTGTTCTCAACATTCAGTGGCACAATTATTTATTTTTCTAGCTCCGCTCCGTAAAGTACTATCGCTTCCCCTTCTCCGAGGAGTGGAAAGAGAGATGTATTACTTTGCGACAAAAGAATCACTTCGCAGAGGCTACATGCACAAGGTTCTGTGTTAAATGGCTGAGGTTGGCAGCGGACGGACACGGTACATGAGTGGGCCGAAGTAGACTGACCTCTACTAACTTCTATTGATACAGACTAGGAAGCCCTCGTTCATCTCTTTCAGAACAGATTATAGTTAGGTAACATACAAAAGGAAAGTGAAAGACTGTCATGTTGTTTGGCAATGCCGGAGAGAAGTTAGCAAATTATTTTTTTTTCTGAAATTCTTTTATGTAGTTCCTTCGATTCTGCAGAGGTTGCACCGATCATAATTTGATATTGAGACGGTTAGCTCTGACTGCGATGTCTTTTCATATATACATGAAGAGATTAATTTTTGTTTACAGATAACTGATACTAACATATCAGATTCTAAAAAGGAATATGTACAATAGAGTGTTGACTATTTGAAGTTCGGCTTCATTCCAGCACTGTTGGACAAATGATTATCTATGTGTCTTTTATGATATGAAGTTTTAAGCTACGACGTTATAAAGTGATTCAAGCTGGGAGATTACCTCGTAATGTGTCACCGTTGTTTGTTGTTGTCGTCTTCAGCCCAGAGACTGGTTTGATGCAGCTCTCCATGCTACTCTATCCTGTGCAAGCTTCATTTCCCAGTACCTACTGCAACCTACATCCTTCTGAATCTGTTTAGTGCATTCATCTCTTGGTCTCCCTCTACGATTTTTACCCTCGACGCTGCCCTCCAGTACCAAATTGGTGATCCCTTGATGTCTCAGAATGTCGTACCAAGCGATCCCTCCTTCTAGTCAAGTTGTGCCACAAATTTCTCTTCTCCCCAATTCTATTCAATACCTCCTCATTAGTTATGTAATCTACCCATGTAATCGTCAACATTCTTCTGTACCACCACATTTCAAAAGCTTCTATTCTCTTCTTGTTCAAACTATTTATCGTTCACGTTTCACTTCCATACATGGCTACACTCCATACAAATACTTGCACAAACGACTTCCTGACACTTAAATCTATACTCGATGTTAACAAATTTCTCTTCTACAGAAACGCTTTCCTTGCCATTGCCAGTTTACATTTTATATCCTCTCTACTTCGACCATCATCAGTTATTTTGCTCTCCAAATAGCAAAATTCCTTTACTACTTTAAGTGTCTCATTTCCTAATCTAATGCCCTCAGCATCGCCCGATTTAATTTGACTACATTCCATTATCCTCGTTTTGCTTTTGTTGATGTTCATCTTACATCCTCCTTTCAAGACACTGTCCATTCCGTTCAGCTTCTCTTCCAGGTCCTTTGCTGTCTCTGACAGCATTACAATGTCTTCGTCGGACATCAAAGTTTTTATTTCTTCTCCATGAATTTTAATTCCTACTCCGAATTTTTCTTTTGTTTCCTTTACTGCTTGCTCAATATACAGATTGAATAGCATCGGAGATAGGTTACAATCCGGTCTTACTCCCTTCTCAACCACTGCTTCCCTTTCATGTCCCTCGACTCTAATAACTGCCATCTGGTTTTTGTACAAATTATAAATAGCCTTTCGCTCCCTGTATTTTACCCCTGCTACCTTCAGAATTTGAAAGAGAGTATTCCAGCCAACATCGTCAAACGTTTTCTCTAAGTCTACAAATGCTAGAAAGGTAGGTTTGCCTTTCCTTAATCTATTTTCTAAGATGAGTCGTAGGGTCAGTATTTCCTCACGTGTTCCAACATTTCTACGGAATCCAAACTGATCTTTTCCGAGGTCGGGTTCTATCAGTTTTCCCATTCGCCTATAAAGAATTCGTGTTAGTATTTTCCAGCCGTGGCTTATTAAACTGATAGTTCGGTAATTTTCTCATCTGTCAACACCTGCTTTCTTTGGGATTGAAATTATTATATTCTTGAAGTCTGATGGTATTTCGCCTGTCTCGTACATCTTACTCACCAGATGGTTGAGTTTTGTGAGGGCTGGCTCTTCCAAGGCTATCAGTAGTTCTAATGGAATGTTGTCTACTCCCGGGTCCTTGTTTTGACTCATGTCTTTCAGTGCTCTGTCAAACTCATCACGCAGTATCATAACTCCCATTTCATCTTCATCTACATTCTCTTCCATTTCCATAATATTATCCTCAAGAACATCGCCCTTCTATAGACCCTCTATATACTCCTTCCACCTTTCTGCTTTCCCTTCTTTGCTTAGAACTGGGTTCCATCTGAGCTCTTGATATTCCTGCAAGTGGTTATTTTTTCTCCAAAGGTCTCTTTAATTTTCCTGTAGGCAGTATGTATCTTACCCTAGTGATATACGCCTCTACATTCTTACATTTGTCCTCTAGCCATCCCTGCTTAGCCATTTTGCACTTGCTGTCGATCACGTTTTTGAGACGTTTGTATTCCCTTTTTGCCTGCTTCATTTACTGCATTTTTGTTTTTTCTCTTTTCATCAATTGAATTCAATATCTCTTCTGTTAGCCAAGGATTTCTGTTAGCCCTCGTCCTTTTACCTACTTGATCCTCTGCTGCTTTCACTACTTCATCTCTCAAAGCTACCCATACTTCTTCTACTGTATTTCTTTCCCCCATTCTTGTCAATCGTTCCCTAATGCTCCCCCAGAAATTCTCTCCAACGTCTGGTTCTTTCAATTTATCCAGGTCCCATCTCCTTAAATTCTCACCTTTTTGCAGTTTCTTCAGTTTTAATCTACAGTTCATAATCAATAGATTGTGGTTGGTGTCCACGTCTGCCCCTGGAACTAAAATAGGTAAAGACTTGAAATACTTTCAATTAATTAAAGAAACTGTTCAATAAAGACCAACAGTGGACAGTATGTTTGTTTCGACATCACAGAGAAATGATGATAGTTTGCAGGCGTCTCACAATAGCAAAATATGGAAAACCGCGTACCTTCTGAGACTAGTTAATTTTTCCAGCCTTTGAAGAAAATTTATAAACTGATCTATACAATAAGTTTAAATACTTAGGATCGTTTATCAATTCCTCAGGAATCTGTGAAGCAGCTATGGATTGCAGGATCCAGTAGGCAACAGGAGCAATTAAAACGCTAGATGGATTTCTGTGGAGCTGGGCAATATCAGAAGAAATAAATAAGAGGATGCCATAAACGGTAATTGAAATTATACTCACAGATTGTGCAGAAGGATGGACGCTGGGGGAGCACCAGAGTACAGGCAGTAGAGATGGATGGAACAAGTAGGCCAGTCAGGATATCCAGGACAGAAAGGAGAAGAAATGAGGAAATTAGGGAGATAACGTATGTGGAACAACCAGTCGTGCAATGAATTGAGACTACAACTCTTCCTATGCATGGCCATGAACGGCGATTGGGGCAAGGATGATGGCTAAAAGTAGCCCTGGAATGGTCGCCGCCGGGAAGGAGGAAGCGTAGACGGTTGAGTTTAACGTGCAGAACGGAAGTACTTTGGATGATGAGGAAGAGAGATCTGAAAGAGACAGACCGCCACGATCGTGAAAGCTGGCATTGGGAATACAGGATAATTGCTGAAGAGTGAAGACTTCCTTAAACGTAAATAGTATCTACACAGACCTGACTATGATATACTCAAAATAATTCCTTTTATAAACAATAGAATTAAAAGATGTAGTGATGAAATAAGTTATGATGTTGAGAGCATCTTGTGTAATTATCTCCAAACGATCCATTCCTCCTTACAACAAGACGAGTCAACTTTATCAAGTAATGAAGCATTATTACAGGGATATATTCATTTCATTGTGGACCAAGAAATCTGCGAAGAATTGTGACGAGACACAATAAATGTGAATTAATATTTAACGTTTTGAAAGGTCATTTCCTGGAAAACGTGATCCCTTATCAATAATTACATTAGTGAAGCACATGGGCGCGAATTTTCGCAATTTCCCAATTTGTTACGCATAATCTTTTAGGTTGTGGCAGGATGATGACGATTCAGCCTACATTCAATATTTAAATATCCTTTAGTCAGAATTTGAAACTAGGTTTGTGGAGATATCGCACTGGATTATCGGTCCACACAGCGATGTTAAAGAAATGGACCCGTATTACAAGAACAGGTGCGAATAAGCACTAACCTAGAACTTGAGGTATGTCTTTGAAAAGGATACCAGCAATTCTGTCTTTGGAGACACATACCTGTTACTTATCTTGTATTGCGGACTACCGCGAGAAAATTTTTGACAGCTATTCTCGTCATACCTGGGCTAAAGTGGTTTCATAGTAGTTGCCAATCTTCTTAAATAAAGCAAGACGTATGTTCTCTTTCTTTATTGTTCTTTCCTTCCCTCATCTCGAGGGTGAGAGTGGACCAATTGACGGCAAGTTGCTGCTCTCCATCCGATAGCTTCTGCAAAATATGCGGAGAGAAATTACAGTTAAAACTATGAAATATGTACATGTTTTTAAGAGCAGTGAAGTGGGCGGTGGTACATTGGAAGCTTTAGATAAAATTTGTTTGTCTTTCTTTAAAATACGGTCAATTGGCGACAGTATTAGTAAAGTGGAGCACTGAGAAGAGAGTAAGAGGAGTGATGTGTTAAAGGTGGATGCATGGGTAAATATCTGGACGGATTTATTGGTTAGGTAAGGGGAGGGGGCTAAAGTTGCGTTGGGATACTTTACGGAGCGTGTGTATGTCTATTACTCATGGGTTGCGTTGGTCAGGCGCGACAGAGTACAAGTGTAGTAGTGAAACGACAGGGTGTTTGGTGTCAGTTTTTAGGAACTGTAGAAATTTCGAAGGTGTACAGTGTCGGAGAAAGAGAGTGGAAATTATAAATTTAGAAGGATTGTGGACAAATACGTAAGGCGAAGTGGTGTGGTAGGCGTTCGAAGATAACAGGGAAATTTTGGAGGAGCAGAAATCGGATTGGTCGGATTAAACAAAAGGTAATTGATGAAGTCAACGCGACGCGTTCCCCAGGAGTTACTTCCCACTTCACAATATTTGACACCATGGAGAACAGCTTGATATTTTACGAAAGACTTCGTACAGGATGACACTTACTATCAACTGCTCTCGAGAAGTTTTAGCCGTCAGTAATCGTTGGTAACAAACCACAAATTTTCAGGAGGGTATGGCAATTACATCTTGTCTTAGCTATGTCACATCCAAAAATTTAAAATGGTTGTGATTTACTGTCTCATTTTCCATTAGTATCCTGTCAATGATATATTCACTGGAATAAACATTCACTATCGGCAAAAGACAGCCATCATATCGGCACTTTTTAGTAATGAGTTCAGTTTTCAACATAATTTTTCTTTATAGTTTACAAATCACACGCTAGTGAAGATCCAACACATAGTATCTCATCACAAGTAATTCAGTCTGATGTAACCACATGTGAGGAGATATATTTCCTCCATGGCAGCTTCATATACACTATTGACCACGAGACTTGTATTCACTGAGTTAAATGTCAGGATATGTTAGTACAGCTGTCAGCGTTATTAACGAAATAAAGCAATCTAAATCATACATCAGCTTTACATGTTTGAATTACCGAAGAAGCTGTACGCAAACTACAATGGGAACTGCAGAACATTCTCTTGAAAAATGACATAGCAGTAAAATACTTATATAGCATTAAATCTGGACATCAGTCCAACATATTGCAGAAGTTTTGTAACAGCAAACACACACACAAACACACGCGCACACAAATTACCAAGGGAAGTATTTCAGCTCGAAGGCTAACAGCGAATATAAATGATTTTAAAATAAGGAGGCATGTTTTCTCTACAATCCATTAAGGTCCCTCATCTGCAGAACACGATTGCATACAGTCGATGTTCCAATGTTTTCGCAACAAGTATATGATCAAAATTACTGACAGCAAAGATTATAAAATACTGCAAATTACTGGAGGTATACAAGGTGAGGAAGCTAAGACAGACCGCTTCGAATATACGCAGAATGAATATATATACCGAGGTGCGGTTTCAAACAAGTTATAGCAGACAATATGACGGATTTCCTGAGGTTCGCAAGTAATCTTTATCATTTATAGTCGCCGAATTTTTTCTAGTGGCAATTTATACTATTTTCTGTTTCAGTTGAAAGAAGCTTCTTATAGAACTTCGACATAATACGTATGAGACTGTGAAACGTAGCAAATTAATCAAAGTGTTTACACCTTGTAGCGGAGTAGGTGATCCTGAAGTGTGTCCTTTTTTCTAATGAAGCACTATTAAATATTTTTCTATCTTCTTCATACTCCGAATACAGACTTGTGCTGATAATAGTCTACAATTATACCGTAAAAATCTCAGTTCAGTATCTCCAGTACTTTTCGAAACACAAAGTTTTACTTACAATCTGAAATTAAATTGTTACTTCTACGAAGCTGAGTTATGGATTGCATTCATTTATAATGTCAGTTGAAACTATAACAGAAAGGATTCAGTTATTTTTCCAGAATTTACAACAGATTTCTGATGCAACAGTAACCACTTACAAAAATTGTTATTTAACTATACCTTATTGAGTTTTGTGGAGAGAATGAGACGGTACATATAGGACATACGTAAAGTTTGAATGTTTTATTGTATCGAGAACTATGAAAAATAAACGCGTGGGAAAATCCTTATGCAATCTGGAATCATGTGGCGTATGAAACGAGGGTTATAGTGTACATGCTTTTGTATAAAGGCAGCCAGGAGAAAAGTTAGATGTCAAATCAATTACTGTTTCATTTCTGTGGACAATCCGTAGTTTGTTTTATTAAAATTACATTGGTTTCGTAACTACAAAATTTATTTTATAAAATGTGTTGTGCTATTCTATTGGATGACTTTCGGATTATAGCGAGTATTTGAGGGCTGGAACTGTTCCGATTCGCTGCCTAAATCATCAACCGAAAGGAATCAACTATTTCCCGCGCTTTGTGTAGTGGTCTGTGATACATTTCTGTTTGTCGAGGAGTAGCTCATGAACCATCATATTGTACAGATCAATGTGAAACAGCTGCTCGCTAATTTTTGTTAAGATGAAATAAATCTTACGTTCTGTCGCTCCTGTTGTCGGAATTGTAAAGCAGCTTTAGTTTAGAAACATCGCGGTGAAAGTTTGCAAAATTTTTAATGAATTTATTTACGTGTGAACTTCTGCTTGAACTTCAACTCCCCTAGCGTCTTTTTTAAATATCACGAGACATAATGGTGGGCACTTCTTTCTAAGAAGCCCATTTAACGACTTGCTATAGTAAATTGCGACCATCTGTGAATCAATGAATGTATAGGACATGCAAATTATTCTGGTCGAACTGGCAAACTTCTTACTGCTTTCGTGAGAAACTATGTGCTTAAAACAGAAACAAACTTTCACCAGTAATAGCCTGGCAGCAATTTTACTACTTGTTTTGGAGGCAATAAAGCCTAATTAAGTGAACTTTGAAACAATTTAAAGCAAGTTTATTGTAGTATCTCGGACGCCCGATATTTTTTACGAACTTTCAGATGCTGCCTGCAAGCTTTGTTTGGCAGGTAATCAATCGAGTTTTCTTCAGCGTTGCTTTTGTCGCCATCTACCAATGCAGAGCGAAGGGACAAAGAAACCTATCGAGGTAGATGCTTTGAACTATTGCGGATGAGGAGTTATAACCCACTGCGCTGCAATTTGCTTAAATAGCATCAAGATAATAGCACCAGAAACTACTGCCTCGTTGTCAGTAGATGTTCCACAAAGGTCTGCCTTTAACACCAAATGTAAGCAAACATGTACGTCAGGGATGGTTCTTGTGTTTAGCTGTGTACTTAAAACCCATATACACTGAAGCGCCAAAGAAACTGGCATAGGCATGCGTATTCAGATACAGAGATATGCAAACAGCAGGATACAGCGCTGCAGTCGCAACGCTTATATAAGACAACTGGTGTCTGGTTCAGTTGTTAGATCGGTTGCTGTTGCTACAACGGCAGGTTATCAAAATTTAAGTGAGTTTGAACGTGGTGTTATAGCTGGTGCACGAGCAAAGGGACACAGCATCTCCGAGGCAGCGAAGAAGTGGAGATTTTACCGTACGACCATTTTACGAGTGTACCGTGAATATTAGGAACCCGGTAAAACATCAAATCTTCGACATCGCTGCGGCCGGATGAAGATCCTGCAAGAACAGGCCCAACGACGACTGAAGAGAAGCGTTCAACCTGACAGAAGTGCAACCGTTTCGCAAATGGCTGCAGATATCACTGTTGGGCAATCGACAAGTGTCAGCGTACGAACGATTTAACGAAACATCATCGATATGGGCTTTCGGAACCGAAGGCCCACTCGTGTACCTTTGATGACTGCACGACACACAGCTTTACGACTCGCTTGGGTCCAGCAACACAGACATAGGACTGTTGACGACAGGAAACATGTTGCCTGGTCGGACGAGTCTCGTTTAAAATTGTATTGAGTGGATGGACGTGTACGGGTCTGGAGACAACCTCATGAATCCATGGACCCTGGCATGTCAGCAGGGGACTGCTCAAGTTGGTGGAGACTCTGTAATGGTGTGGGGAGGTGTGCAATTGGATTGATATGGGACCCCTGATACGTCTTGATACTAAGCCGACAGGTGACACGTACGTAAGGATCCTGTCTGATCACCTGCATACATTCATGTACATTGTGCATTCCGACTGTTTTGGGCAATTCCAGCAGTACAATGCGACACCTCACACCTCAGAACTGCTACAAGGAACACTCTTCTGAGTTTAAACACTTCCGCTGGTCAGCAAATTCCCCAGAGGTGAACATTATTGAGCATATCTGGGATGCCTTACAACGTGCTGTTCAGAAGAGAAGTCCTCGTACTGTTACAGATTTATGGACAGCCGTGCTAGATTCATGGTGTCAGTTCCTTCCAGCATTACTTCAGACATTAGTTGAGTCCATGCCACGTCGTGCTGTAGCACTTCTGCGTGCTCGCAAGGGCGCCACACGGTACTAGGCAGGTGTATCAGTTTCTTTGGCTCTTCAGTGCATACGACAACCGAAAAAGTGAAAACTATTACGACAGCGGTGCTGTTCTATTCCGAAGAGTATCCAGATCATGCCAGGGACTCACGATGTGTTCTTGCAACGTAAAAAAATCTAGTATCTCGGAGTGAGGGGAATAAAATACGCCAAGGAAGAAGCAGAGCAACTAATCAAAGAAATGAAACAGACATTTCAGCCCAATTAATACTCAATGCAAAGGTGACAAAGACATTTCGGAAGTACGAGAGGGATTTAGTGTTCTGCGAGCACTATAATGATTCAAATGGCTCTGATCACTATGGGACTTAACATCTGAGGTCATCAGTCCCCTATAAGTTAGAACTACTTAAACTTAACAAATCTAAGGACATCACACACATCCATGCCCGACGCAGGGTTCGAACCTCCGACCGTAGCGGTCTCGCAGTTCCAGACTGAAGCGCCTAGAACCGCTCGGCCACCCCGGCCGCCGCGAGCACTATATTCTGTCCCATATTATCTTCTTCACATTTCGCTACACATACAGCTTCATGGTAATGACTTACAATACTAGTTACAGTTCTTCGAATGTTATTTACGAAAAGTGAAAAATGTTGCAGCAGATGTACACAGCATTTTGTTTAAGGAAGATTCATCCTTTACAAACCAAAGCGTAGTGAATCTTTCAAAAGTCTCTGTGATACTGAAACTTCTTTATTAAATGAATTTTTTACTTAAATTGCAATTACTGGGATAGGGTGAAACTTCTATATTATTTGAATTTTCCAGGCACATTAAAACTGCGTGCCGGACAGATACTCGAACTCGGGACCCTTGCCTTTCGCGGGCAAGTGGTCTACCAACTGAACTACCCAAGCACGACTCACGCCCCGTCCTCAGAGCTTTACTTCCGCTAGTACCTCGTCTCCTACCTTCCAAACTTTACAGAACTAGCACTCATGAAAGAAAGGATATTGCGGAGACATGGCTTAGCCACAGCCTGGAGAATGTTTCCAGAATGAGATTTTCACTCTGCAGCGAAGTGTGCGCTGATATGAAACTTCCTCGAACTCCAGACTACGAGTCTCGGTCCGGCACGCAGTTTTAATCTGCCAGGAAGTTTCATATCAGCGCACACTTCGCTGCAGAGTGAAAATCTCATTCTTTTACATTATTTGATTCTGACTCTGCTGAGTGAAACTGAACGTACTGAGCCTACTTTCTCTTTACTTATTCTTATCATCTCAAAACTGATCCACAATATTCTAGCCCAACGCAATCTGACTGCTCAAAGATAATAACCTAACTTCAAACAATTAATAAAAAAGAATGGCCCTGAATTAGAAGAAATCCTAACAATAACCCATACATAACTCACTTACCTCACAGAAAATCTACTTTACACGAACTACACCAATAAACTAACTACTGAACTACTGAACTAGTAATAGGCATGTGGTTGACAAAGGAAAGATTTTTTTGCAGAGCAAACAATGCATTTACCACATTTTACCTTCATCAAGTGACAACCTGTTCAAAAAGATTATATAATCATCAGTAATAAATCTCCATGACGGATACACATTGAGACCGTCCGCTGGCGATATACTGCAAACCTCCATCACTGCCAATTATTAACCTCTAACCTCCATCAGTGCTGATTACTCACTCCCAAACTTCCACCACTGCTTGCTGTACACCTACAACTGCTAGTCCGACCAGCCACAGAGTTTCTTACAGAGTGCACACAGCGCTGACAGAGTTATTAATGCAGAGCGCTATATAGCGCTGCCTACATACAAACACATATACAGCCTAATTACAATACCACATAGCGCCCAAATTTGTCACCCGACATTGGGCGCCAAATATGTAGTAAATGGAGAATTATTTGATCTCTCGGATAAAATGACATGCAATTACTAATAATATTGCCCCACGTAGGGAAACAGTAATTAAGTGACATCAATAATTAGTTGAAAGCGAAAAGCAAAAGCTAAAGAGATTAATGGACTGATAAGCGAGTGGAATAGATTGTTTACGTGAATGAAACACTAAATAACTGCATTTATGTCAGTACCTTTTACGCACAAGACGAAACTGAAGAAAATAAAAAAGAATTACAAATATCAGGACCGATTTGACTTGGAGCGGACACGACTTATTTATTAAGAGCTAGGGGCGGGGGGGGGGGGGATGAATCATCGCACCATTCTTCTTAGTCATTCGTCAGGCGTGACGACGCCGGTCACACCGGGGCGGTACGGCGCGTTGCTTTGAGCGGCAGCGGCGAGTCGGCAGCTCTCACCGGCGACCCGCTGCTTTACGGCCGTTGTCGCCGTGCGTTGCCGCAGCCGACGCAGTGATATCACGGGGACGGGGGACGGATGTCCTCTGTCTTCCGTGCTGTCTCCTCGACTGTCCTCTTCCCTTCTCCTCACCCTCTAAGCTCACAAACTCGTTGAATTTTTCCTCCACTCGGCGTTATCACTCTCGGACTAAATTTGCAATGCCGCTCAATCGCCGTCCCTTGATCACGCCTCCCAGTGAAAGGTGCTAATTTCCTATCTTGCGTGGGCTGGTGTGTGATTCGGGAACGGGCGTCTTTCTCATGTTTTTTACTGTCAAGTCTGTTCCCAGCGTTGTTCACAGATTGTTCCCATGTTTCTCTGCATTATTTAGTTGCTATGAAAGGAGCCACACACCACTTCTTTGCAACTGCTATCTCTGCATGTGGCCTGGCCAGTCTCATGTTCGTCTTTCGTCTAAGAATATGCTGGTGTTCGTGATTTGTAAGAACCTCCTCACTGTGCAGCAAACAATTTTTTTAAGCAGGCTGGCTTCATCCACCGATCTGTAGTTTCAAGCACCTTCCTGTGCATATTTTTGGCGCTTTGTGTCTACGCTCCGTTCCAGTGTCTGCAGGGGTTCCTCAGTTATCTACGCATTTTGCATTTCCAACCAGACCCTTCGCAATACGTCTTTTCTTAAGCAATGCTGAGGTACCTGCCGGGTTACCCCGCGTGTGTGTGCAGAATGCGCCTCAGCCGCTTGCTGTATAGTGCCCGACTTTCCCGTCGTGCGGAGCTGGTGGCGCTGTGAGTCGACGAAAGTGGCCACTAGGCCACTAGCAGAGATATTACGCAGCTCCTTGGATCACTATTTAGCTTTTGATATGGAACTTCGCGAGTCACGTCAGAGTGGCCATATATGTTCAATGGCCCGTCGCACACACACACACTTCAAAAAGAAAACAAAACCCCTTACTCACTAATAGCAACACAAACGTTTGACTTGCTAATGTTGGCTTTTGTGGGGATATTGCGTAGTCAGTTTTGCTCTAAGGTGTCATACCAAGCCCCGGTCTGTGTGGCCGTGCGGTTCTAGGAGCTTAGTCTGGAACCGCGAGACCGCTACGGTCGCAGGTTCGAATCCTGCCTCGGGCATGGATGTGTGTGATGTCCTTAGGTTAGTTAGGTTTAAGTAGTTCTACGTTCTAGGGGACTGATGACCTCAGTAGCTAGGTCCCATAGTGCTGAGAGCCATTTGAACCATTTTTTTGTCATACCAACTCAGCTGTTTACACAGACTTTTGCCCTTGATAAACAGATACAAGAAACGTGCAAATAAACAAAGATAAAAAAATTAACAGTACATGAGCAACACAAATCACATTGCACGTGGTGATAACATCATAGACATACGTAAAACATGTACAACATAAACATGGAACCAAAACGCGTGAAAATAAAAATAAACCATGCACAGTAATGTTGTTCATCACGAAGATATAGCTCAGAAAATAAAAATGCTATACACATGCGAGACACTTATGTTTAAGACATGTGAAACAAAAGCTAACCTTAACACTAGTAATGTTCGTCAACGAACTCTACAAATTGACACAAAATGGGTGTCAGTTCAGACACCTGGGCATGCCAAACTATGTTTTTGATAACATACGCTATTGGACTGCCATGGGTAAGAGTGGGACGGATAACACCTCAATTTTTTTACCAACAGTGCACTATGTTTTTCTTCCGTGAATTTGATCGCTCTCAGACAACAAATGCAATGATAAGACTGGTGCCTTCTTTTCTGCCACAGAACCTATAGGTATTATGTAAAACCTGCGCTTCACCGATCTTTAGGAGACATCCTTCTTATTCACTATGTTTAATTGTGTAAGTTGTGCGAGACACGTTAATGGCTCGAGCTTGTACGTAACTTTGGATACTCGAGTAATTTTCACCTACCCTTCAATTTGAGCACACACAGTATTCTTAACATGTTTATACAATGTATCATGCAATACTTTCCAATGACAAAATGTCTTCCTCGTCGACCGTGAGCTGCTTTTAGCGTGTCTCTGTGTGCTGTCAGAGAAATCTCATCAGATACTGATGCATGTGTGATTCCCGTCATCCATACTTGTGTCATTTCGTTCTTATGAGTACGACATGATGAAAAAATGAACACATAATATTAGAAATGAGGGTACATGGAAATGACAATGCACTACATTGCGGGGTATTCGGAAAGAGGTCCGATTTGGCACGCAACAGAAACCTCTGTGAAACTCCGATGGAACTTTGCACAGATGTGTTGGGCAGTGTCTTTAGTCTGCTTGTCGATCGCTTCATGTCGCTCTTTTCAGTTAACAGTGCAAAATGATCACGTAGAAATTCCTAAAAAAACTGTGTCTCAGACCAAGTATGTGGATCTGGTGAGAAATTTTACCGAAAGCTATGCAAACCATGTAACAAAAATGTCATGCGTTTCTTTCTTGAAGACAATTCTCAGCCGCATTCTGCAGGGACAATGAATATGCTCCTGCAGCGTTTTTGATGGGAAGTGTTTGATCACCCACAATACATCCCTGAATAGGCTCCCTCCGATGTTCATCTCTTCTCACATGAACCGCTGGCTACGAAGACAACATTTTGGCACAAACAACGAAAGTCAGTTCAGCGTAGAGACTTGGCGGAAAGCACAGGCGGCTGCTTTCTGTGACGAGGGTATTGGGAAGTTTATACAACGCCACTGCAACTGTCTAAGAGCGGCGATTATTTAGAGATGTAGCTGGAAGTTGTGACTATCTGTCGCGAATTAAAAAAAAAAAAAATATTTTCACTGTGGTTTCCATTTTGTCACCGACCGGACCTTACTTTCCGAATGGCTCTCTTATAATACTCCTTAACGGGAGGCGTTATGTTATCACATGCAGGCTGCTCATCTGAGCCTCGCGCTGCGCGTTATTTCGAAGCACGGAGTAAACCCATACTCACACACCTGCAACCATCACATCGCTTTTCCACATTCACACCACTGAGGAATCCGTTGAGCGCGAGGCCACAAAAGATCAATGATGTTTAGGGTATTTGACGCCCAACGTATGTCTACCGAGCGACCACATTATTAAACATACTGGCAGATTAAAAAAAATGTTTCAAATGGCTGTGAGCACTATGGGACTTGACTGCTGAGTTCATCAGTCCCCTAGAACTTACAACTACTTAAACCTAACTAACCTAAGGACATCACACACATTCATGCCCGAGGCAGGAATCGAACCTGGTACCGTAGCGGTCGTGCGGTTCCAGACTGTAGCGCCTAGAACCGCTCGGCCACTCCGACCGGCGGAAGATTAAAACTGGGCTCGAGTCTCGGTCCTGCACACAGTTTTAATCTGCCAAGAAGTTTCATATCATCGCACACTCCTTTGCAGAGTGAAATTTGATGCTGCAACCACAATACTGGCTGCTAATGGAAAAAAGGGTGCGAGGCTAGAGGTATCCAAAGGCGAGCACACCATGAGGTTACGGAGCGTAGTTGAACTGCTTAGTTGACGAGTCACTCACAACAGTGCTACAGTGCTGGTGACGTAGATACAAAGCAAAGCAACGACAACCGTAAACAAAGCAAATATTGCGTTCTATCTACAACAGTTCCTGAAGTTGACATTTCGTCAGAAAGGAGCCTAAGGAATTTCGCAAAGTGAGACAGAAGTGGTAGCTGAAATATTAGCGTTTCTGCAAGATGAGTCATTGGATGCGTGGTGTTGTATAATTCCACTGTGCAGACAATGTACATGAGTAGTACAATGATGACGATACGTGCTTGACAAGTGAAAGAGGTACTAAAACAGGTGTTGAGCCAAGTAGTTCATCATACTTGTCAGACAGTGAGCCAAAAAATCCTCTCTAGTAAAGGACAATCACTGTCCAAGGAGCAGGTATTAAACATAATTACATACATGGAAGATCATTCACGGCATTAACAGATTTCGAATAAATCCACAGCAATATGATCATATAGTGCATAAGAAAAACTAATGGTATTCAAGGGAGGACAAGGCACACTTGTTATAAAAACTGGTGTTTGCGCGTTTCAACGATGCTCGATACAGGTTACACGGTTTGCATGATAGTGACCGAATGTGTTAGGCACCGCAAACTGCGCATGGCGTAGATTACAGTGATTTCAAGGGAAACAATGGATGGTTGCGTAACATCAAACTGTGCTACAGAATTTGGAAGACGTAAGATAACGAAATGTCAAACAAAACGTCAACTTAACGATGCAGAGAAAACTTTGGAATCGGCCGGAAAATTCTTTGATTATGTAAACAAACTTATCCCATCGTTCAATAACGAATTACTTTTCAACTTCGGTTAATCGGGATTTGACGAGGAAATGCAAATGAAAGGAACCTTGAGAATTAGAGGTATCAATAGAGTTGTGTAGTATCAACTAACATCAATGCTTTAACGCATTCATGTGCGATTGTACAGACTGTTAATCTGGATGGTAAATCAGCTGGAAAGTCATTTATTTCGCAGCGAGATGTTGGAGGTGCTCCTGTTCCCTACGATTATTTCTCGTGTGTGTGATCTTGCAATGCTGTAGGGAATATTTACGTCACAGCAGGCAAGAGTAGGAAAATGAGCGTAAGAGAACTACAACTACGGTATGAGCACTGCTTTTGGCCAACAGCTGGTCAAAATAACTTGCTTCCGATTAATTCCTGGCCTGCGTATAAAGATCGTACTCCTTTAGAGCAAATTAATCCTTCTGAAAAGTGTGTGACATTGCACTTCATACCACATGAAACTACTGGGCAAATTGAGTCTCTGGATGTTTGATTTTTCTATCCCTATAAAACATGTTATTACACTATCTGTAGCTAAGCTTTAAAGGATAGCACGTTTCACGACAACCTCCACCACAGGCTGTTTCGCATCAGTTGTCATAACCTCGTTACACCTGTATAATTCGACATGCATACTTTAAGTGCGAATACCTACCTGAACGCCCTGCACAGTTTGTAGCTCCCAAGGAATTCGTCTTCGATCTTGACGGTGCGAAACATTGTGATCGCTGTGGAGACAGTTCGTTGTTCATGGTGGAAGTTAATGTTTTGTTTTGAAATTTGTTGACTGTCGACAATGTCCGTTTTGTGAAGTGTAGTACATACATCCCATGGAATGTTGATCTCTGCACCTCCGGGACACTCATTTTCTGCCGCCCTCCTGATGTACGAGGTGACTCATTAGCATATATATATATATATATATATATATATATATATATATATATATATATATATATATATATATATATATATATATATATATATTACGGGAATCGGTAAAAAGCCGCGAGCAATGAGTATAATGGGCAGGGACACTATGAATACAGTGTGGGACGATAAGTGGGGAGTGCGGGTCTCACGGGAGGTGTGTCAGAGACAAGTTCCTGCAGTCACGCTATGGTCGTCCTCGGTGGATCAGATGGAGGCAGCACGGTAGTTCAGTAGTTAGGATCTTTTATTTAGCTGGCCTTATTGGTGTGGTTCTGTGAGGTAAGTGACTTATGTATGCGTTATTGTTAGGATTTCTTCTAATTCAGAGCCATTCTTTTTTATTAATTATTTGAAGTTAGGTTATTATTTTTGAGCAGTCAGATTGCATTGGGCTAGAATATTGTGGATCAGTTTTGAGATGATATGAATAAGTAAAGAGAAATTAGGCTCAGTACGTTCAGTTTCACTCAGCAGAGTCAGAATCAAATAATGTAAAAGAATGGGATTTTCACTCTGCAGCGAAGTGTGCGCTGATATGAAACTTCCTGGCGTTCCGGACCGAGACTCGAAGTCGGGAGTTCGAGGAAGTTTCATATCAGCGCATACTTCGCTGCAGAGTGAAAATCTCATTCTGGAAACATCCCCCAGGCTGTGGCTAAGCCATGTCTCCGCAATATCCTTTCTTTCATGAAAGGCTCAAAAAAAAAAAAAAAAACTGAGTCAAGGAACCAACGATCAACTTGAGCGGATGCGTTGTGACGTCCGCCCAGACCAAACGCAACGAACTATATCGAACATAATGAGAAAAAAAGGAGATGGACAGAGCTTCTGCCATGTAAGCAGGAGATCCCGGGTTCGAATGCCGGTCGGGGCACACATTTTCAACTGTCCACGTTGACTTATAGCAACGCCTGTATGCAGCTAGGGGTATTCATTTCATTGTAATTTCATTAGCATCTACCATTTTTCCTGTTGTAATTGTTAACACAACACCTTCAAATGAGTCTTACTGGAGATCGGACTTGCGACCTCGCACTCAAGGGGTTCCTTGCAACAGACCCACAGTCGACGCACACACAAAAATGAATACCTAAGCACGATAAATACATACTAATTACCGTGATAGAAAACATGTTCACAGAATACAAGTTGTTGTCAGTTGTTGTCTTCAACTGTCTACACCATTACCGGCATACCCGGCTCTATCGTCGAGCCACATTATGTTCTCAGATTGTGCGCGATAAATACAGCAAACTCGCTTTCGTCGTCATACGTAGCATAAGCACCGATGTTGTCTGCAGTCTCCCCTATTTCCGAATGAAACGTCATCAATTTTTCTCGCCACTTCACCGTATGGAAACACCTGTGGTCCTCCGAAGACCGTCTGACTTTCGCAGATTTTTTGACCGCGGGCGAAACAACACCTACTGCTGACGAGTGGGCGTGTGTTGTACTGCACTTCCATGGCGCACCTCGCAGTGCTTCACAGCCACTCTGCAATTTCCGTCGCATCCTCCGCTCCACATGAGCTTCTCATTTGCTGTTGGGGCGTCACATTCAGCCTTTGCCATTGTCTCGGCGCGCTTGTCACGGCATCTGGTTGTGGTCTCTCCCTGCATATTATTACATTCGTTTTGGAGCATGTCTTCCGTACTCGCATGAGCGGCGTGTGGTGTCACGGAGCGTATTCGTTAACGGCGTCTGGCCCTCTAAACCCTAAAAGTACATATGCGAGGGTCTGTAACTCCAGACCAGTCGCTTCAAGTCCGTGAGAATCTCTTTCCTCGGCTTTGTGCGTGGGATTATCATCACTACTTGCGGATGGCAAACTGACTTCTCTGGAACCCGTGTTGCCTCTAATAAATCACCTCTCCGCTCCTGTGCCCATTTATGAAAATTTCCTTGTTCTCCTTAGACGTTACTATATTAATCGTGCACTCAGTGTTATCTACACCCCATACGATAAGATCTTTGAACAGATTGACCACAGTTTTAGTGGTCCAGTCCATTATCACCACACTACTTAAGAGTATTTCACAACCGAATTTAAAATCTAGTGACAAACCACAGATGAGAACTGGACTCACCTGGAAGCCACATCTTCCGTCGCCCAGCGACATCAAGACCTGCTTTTCTACCTTCTTCCTTCTTACCCCAAAGGCGGGAATTAGTGAGTTTCCTTTTACGGATATCTCAGCTAATTTGCTACCCATTCCATCAGTTTTGCATGGAAAGACAGGGAACGTGGTGTAACTTCGCCGGTCGATGTGGGCGAGCGGTTATAGGCGCTTCAGTCTGGAACCGCGCTGCTGCTACGGTCGCAGGCTAGAATCCTGCCTCGGGCATGGATGTGTGTGATGTCCTTAGGCTAGTTAGGTTTAAGTAGTTCTAAGTCTAGGGGACTGATGACCTCAGATGTTAAATCCCATAGCGCTTAGAGCCATTTGAACCTTTTTTTCGGTGTCATTTCCTACCCAGAATCGAAACATGCTCTCGTCGTAATTCCTTCCACGTGGTTATCACAGTGAGAGGCATTCGTTCTGCGCCTTTCCAGCATCTCTGACTCATCACAGTACTGGTCAATATCGTCTTGCACCTATGAATGTCAGTACCGCACATTGCGTGTATGTCCCTTCCATACTGAGACCTCCCCTGCATTATGCGACGCTAGCACGTAATTCACGTTGCCTTTGTGTCCGAGGCTTCGCTCCTGCCTTGTTCTCCACTGTGTGAACCACCGCGTCTGTAACATTTTCACCTATTTCCTTCTTCTCTCCTTCGTCCGTTAGTGTCCCAGTTCTGCCTGTCATTGGACTGCAGAAACACGCATATGTTATCCGCCCTCATTGCTCTAGCGTGTACCATCGTTTGTTTCTCGTCCTCTTCGACGTCGTCCAAATACCTAAAAATTTCGAGGAAATGTTCTCTCGACAGTGCCCCGACGAGTGTCCGTTGTACATGAGCAGAGAAATTTGAGCGCATCACGCTAGACAATTCCTTATGCCGTTTTGTGGTCCAAGTATCCCGCCAGAATGACGAAATGAGCCGCCTATGTTGCCATGGAGAGGCGTAACTGTGGTGCATACTGTCCCAGATATGAGCTCATCTCAGCAAATGCCTATGCGGTCAGGTTCCAGTACGTTCCAGAAACCTGGTGCAGAAATCCTTGTAACTACGGTTCTCGCAAATTATTACGTCAAACCAGGCAACCTCCTCCTGCTCGAGACTATGCCGTGGAAGAAGTAAAGCATTACATTCCGCTACTCCTTTCGCACGGAGAATGAGTCTAAATTCTCTAGGTATACGATTGGTTGGATACTGGGCGTTCGGCCGAACTTGGGCAATGGTACGTCCACCCCGTGCATTGGATATGCGGCTTCTAAATTCGTTGGTTATGACTTGCTTACGAGGGCATTACCTTGTCGTATTGAAGGCATTTCTTGCACGAAAACTGACGCTCTTGCTTGTGTTTCCTTGGACTATTTACTTTTCTCATCTATACGCAAAGAGACATCAGTCATCTTCGTGCTTACTCACGTTTCTAGGTTCTCATCCTTAGTTTCGTATGCTTGTCTCACCTCGTTCTGGCTGTGCTGGGCACCGTCCGTATGTTTTTTGTTTCGGTAACTAATTTGCGCCGTTCTTCAGCGACCTCACATCAATCTTCGTATTACACTGTTTTGGCTCAGCTTCCAGTTGTTCATATTGTGTTTCATGCTCCTCCCTCATGTCGGTTAACTGAGATATGTGGGTTTCTAATATTGCGAGAATTCGATCCAGTGGACTATACGTATCCCTCACAGACGTTTCTTTTGTTTCCTCGCTCACCCCCTAACTTTCCTCAATTGGCCTGTCGGTTTCTAGCGTGTTCAGATTTTGGGTACTCCCCACAATGTGCCTACCGTTTAGTCACTCGCTTCAGAAATCTCCTCCATTTGCCTTTCGGTTTCAGTATCATTCAATCTCCCAACGTCAGCTGCATAGAATGTATGACCACAGACAAAAAGTATTACGCAGGACAAATTGGCACAGACAATTCGACGTTGATAGCAACGCTGGTAGCAGCAAACAGAGCAGTTCAAAAATGGTTCAAATGGCTCTGAGCACTATAGGACTTAACATCTGAGGTCATCAATCCCATAGACCTTAGAACTACTTAAACATAACTGACCTAAGGACGTCACACACATCCATGCCCGAGGCAGGATTCTAAACTGCGACCGTAGTGGTCGTACGGTTCCAGACTGAAGCGCCTAGAACCGTTCGGCCACATCGGCAGGGAACAGAGCAGTGGAAACGTGAAATAGAATAATCGGAACAATAGACTACACGTTCTGAAACTGCACGAAATACGGAGAAGACTGTGGGAACCAAAACTAAACACACTAGCTACGGCTATGTCTACTTCATTCAGCGCATTTGCATCACATTCAGCCCACACAAAAACACCATCTATGCACATGACTTCAGACACAAAGAGGAAAGCACATTCTGATAAAGGAATGGGAAGTCAGTCCTTCCTGAGTCGTATCTGAAAAGTTAAAAGTTCTCACAGTACCAAAAACGTAAGAATGAAATCAAATCGAAGTCCTATCTTGAACAGCAAAATATGACGAATCGTCGAAAAGTCTCTGTGATATCACATAGCATGCAAATTTCTAATGAGACGGTTTGTCGCTTGGCTCCAGAAATGTAGTAAATCGAAAATTCTTCGATAACTTGCATAAAATAACATGTAGATTACCAATAATAGTGCCCCACATTGGGCGCCAATAATTAAGTGACATCAATAACTAACTGAAATCAAAAAGCAAAAGGTCACGTGATTAAGAGATTGATAAGCGAACGGAACAGATTGTTCAGGTGAATAAAATATGATGATGAAGTCCCATACTCCATGACAGAGCGTAGGGGAACGATGCGGGAGACCCGGACCGCCGTTCTAGGCAAGGTCCTAGTGGAGGAATCCAAGCTCAGGTAGTTACAGTTTCTTGCTTTCTTTCATTTTACCTCGCAACAGAACATACAAATTGATTTTGGTGTGAGAAGTGTCACACCAAACAAGTACGTACGCCTTACAAGAAATTTGTAAACTCATTGGCATCGGGTTACGATAAACAACGAGCCACAAAATGGTTCAAATGGCTCTGAGCACTATGGGACTTAACATCTGAGGTCATCAGCCCCCTTGAACTTAGAACTACTTAAACCTAACTAACCTATGGACATCACACCCATCCATGCCCGAGGCAGGATTCGAACCTGCGACCGTAGCGGTCGCTTAGTTCCAGATTGAAGCACCTAGAACCGCTCGGCTACACAGGCCGGGTTTTCCTGCGTGAGGAACCACAGTCATAAAGAATTTTCTAAAAGAAACTCCCACCATTTGACAGTTAATTGTTCATTAATTTTACAGACTCATGATTTAGGCCTCTGGAGCCTTCCTCACGTGCATGTTAAAATGTTAAAGTATGTCTGACTTGTCTATGACGATGACATATTCGCAGACATGTTAGACATATTTTAACATTTCAACATGCACTTGAGAATGACTCCAAAGGCCGAAATAATAATAATAATAATAATAATAATAATAACATAAGAGACATGCACGGTGGATACAAGCAGAAACAGACACATAAAAGATGATACCACAAATGCCTGAAGTGATAATTTTGCAACATGAAGTCACCCGAGCAATTAAATCTACGCACAATTGGAAAGCCCCTGGAAAAGATAAAATAGCAAATTTCTGGCTAAAGAAGTTCACCTCAACACATTCACATCTAACTAAATTATTTAACAGTTACATTGCAGACCCATACACAGTCCCTGATATACTTACACAAGGAATAACTTATCTGAGACGTAAAGATCAAGAAGACACAGCAAACCCAGCAAAATATCGCCCCATAACATGCCTACCAATAATATACAAAATATTAACTTCAGTCATTACACAGAAATTAATGACACATGCAACACAGAACAAAATTATACATGAAGAACAAAAAGGCTGCTGCAAAGGAGCACGAGGACGTAAAGAGCAATTGATAATAGCTGCAGAGGTGACATATCAAGCTAAAACTAAACAAAGGTCACTACACTACGCATACATTGATTACCAAAAAGGTTTTGATAGTGTGCCCCACTCATGGTTACTACAAATATTAGAAATATACAAAGTAGGTCCTAAATTAATACAGTTCCTAAACATAGTAATGAAAAATTGGAAAACCACACTTAATATCCAAACAAATTCAAATAATATCACATCACAGCCAATACAGATTAAGCGTGAAATATACCAAGGAGACTCATTAAGTCCTTTCTGGTTCTGCCTTGCTCTGAATCCACTATCGAACATGCTAAATAATACAAATTATGGATATAATATTACTGGAACATACCAACACAAAATTACGCATTTGCTATACATGGATGATCTAAAACTACTGGAAGCAACAAATCAACAACTCAACCAATTACTAAAGATAACAGACGTATTCAGCAATGATATAAATATGGCTTTTGGAACAGACAAATGTAAGAAAAATAGCATAGTCAAGGGAAAACACACTAAACAAGAAGATTACATATTGAATAACCACAGCGACTGCATAGAAGCGATGGAAAAAACAGACGCCTATAAATATCTAGGATACAGACAAAATATAGGAATAGATGATACAAATATTAAAGAAGAACTAAAAGAAAAATATACACAAAGACTAACAAAAATACTGAAAATGGAATTGACAGCAAGAAACAAGACAAAAGCTATAAATATTTACGCTATGCCAATATTGACCTACTCATTTGGAGTAGTGAAATGGAGTAACACAGACCTAGAAGCACTGAATACACTTACACGATCTCAATGCCACAAATATAAAATACATCACATACATTCAGCAACAGAAAGATTCACGTTAAGCAGAAAGGAAGGAGGAAGGGGATTTATCGACATAAAAAACCTACATAATGTACAGGTAGACAATTTAAGAAAATTCTTTATAGAACGAGCAGAAACTAGCAAAATACACAAAGCAATCACTCATATAAATACATCGGCTACACCATTGCAATTTCATAACCACTTCTACAACCCTTTAGATCACATAACATCAACAGATGCGAAGAAAGTAAATTGGGGAAAGAAAACACTACATGGCAAGCACCTGTATCATCCACACAGCCACACATCGATAAAGACGCATCCAACACATGGCTAAGAAGAGGCAATATATATAGTGAGACGGACGGATTCATGATTGCAATACAGGATCAAACAATAAACACCAGATATTACAGCAAGCATATTATTAAAGATCCCAATACCACAACAGATAAATGCAGACTTTGCAAACAACAAACAGAAACAGTAGATCACATCACAAGCGGATGTACAATACTAGCAAATACAGAATACACCAGAAGACATTACAATGCAGCAAAAATAATACATCAACAACTTGCCATACAACATAAACTAGTAAAACAACACGTTCCCACATACAAGTATGCACCACAAAAGGTACTGGAGAATGATGAATACAAATTATACTGGAACAGAACCATTATAACAGATAAAACAACACCACATAACAAACCTGACATCATACTCACCAATAAAAAGAAGAAAATAACCAACTAATCGAAATATCCATACCCAATACAACAAATATACAGACGATAACAGGAGAGAAAATTGAAAAATACGTCCAACTGGCTGAGGAAGTCAAGGATATGTGGCATCAGGATAAAGTTGACATTATACCAATTATACTATCATCTACAGGAGTCATACCACACAATATCCACCAGCACATCAACGCAGTATAGCTACATTCAAACGTATATATACAACTACAGAAATCTGTAATTATTGATACATGTTCAATTACCCGAAAGTTCCAAAATGCAATGTAACATATACCGTACAGTTAAAAGGAAGTCACGCTTGATCAAGGTCCGCGTCACTTTCCATTTTTAACCAGACATAACGTCTGAGAAAGGAAAGAAATGCCTTCACGCCCTGCCCAGTAACGTTCAAAGAGCTCATTGCATGCTTCCGTAACCATAAGCGAGTAGGGACCCAACTACCAATAGTGGTGGTACAACTGTCTTCTGACTGGTTTTATGCGTCCCGCCTCGAGTCCTACTCATGTGCCAAATTTCTCATCTCAGAGTAGCACTTACAACGCACGTCCTCAATTATTGCCGGCCGGAGTGGGCGAGCGGTTCTAGGCGCTACAGTGTGGTACCGCGCGACCGCTACAGTCGCAGGTTCGAATCCTGCCTCAGGTATGGATGTGTGTGATGTCCTTAGATTAGTTAGGTTTAAGTAGTTCTAAGTTCTAGGGGGCTGATGACCTCAGAAATTAAGTCCGATAGTGCTCAGAGCCATTTGAATCACTTTTCCTCAATTATTTGCTCGCTGTATCCAAACCTTTGTCTTCCTCTACAGGTTTAACTCTCTGTAGCTCCCTCTGGTACGATGGAATCTATTCCGTGACGTGTTAAAACGATATACTGTCATCGTGTTGCTTCTTCTTGTCATTTTTTTTCCACACATTACTTTCCTCGCCGATTCTATGCGGAAACTCCTCATTTCTTACCTTATCAGTCCGATAATTTTCAAGGATCTCAAATGCTTCGATTCTTTTCTGTTCCAATTTCCCCACTGTCCCTGTTTCACTACCACACAGTGGCGTGCGCCAAACATACATTCTCAGAAATTTCTTCCTCAAATTAAGACCTATGTTTAATACCAGTAGACTTCTCTTGACCATGGATGCCCTTTTTATCACTGATAGTCTGCTTTTTATGTACCCCTTGCTCCGTCCGTCATCAGGTATTTTGCTGCCTGGGTAGCAGAATTCTTTAACTTCATCTACTTCGTGATCACTAATTCCGATGTTAAGTTTCTCGCTGTTATCATTTCTGCTAGTTCTCAATACTTTCGTCTTTCTTCGATTTATTTTCAATCCAGTTTCTCTACTCAACACACTGATCAGTACATTAACAGATCCTGTAACCCTTCTTCATTTTCACTATTATTCTTACCCTTTCACCATTAATTTCATTCTCAGTCACGAACCTTTTTTTTTTTTTTGTTTCCGTCATTTCTTCTTCGCGGAGTAGATCCGTTTTAATCCGTACACTTCGTACTTAGTCTTCACTCTTATTGTTCCCTGTTAGTTCTTGTACATACCATAAGTAATCTGTCTTTCCCTATAGCTTACCGCTATTTTTCCCAGGATTTCGAACATCTTGCGTCATTTTACTTTGTCGAACTCTTTTTTCAGGTCAACAAATCCTATTAACGTGTTTTGGTTTTTCTTCAGTCTTGGATCCATTGTCAACTGCAACGTTAGACCTGTCTCTCTAGTTCCTTACCACTCCTAAAACCAAACTGATCATTATCTAACACATCCTCAATTTTCAAACGTTCAAATATGTGTGAAATCATATGAGACTTAACTCATAAGGTCATCAGTTCCTAAGCTTAAACACTACTTAACCTAAATTATTCTAAGGACAAACACACACATCCATGCCCGAGGGAGGACTCAAACCTCCGCCGGGACCAGCCACCGTCAATTTTTTTTCTATTCTTCTGTGTACTATTTTTATCAGCAACTCGGCCGATTGTGCGATAAGTTTCGCTCTTGCAATCTTGGGAATTGTGTGGATGATATTTTTTCCGAAAATATGATCGTGTATCGCTATTCGCATGCATTCTACACACCATCGTGAGGAATCGATTTGTTGCCACATATGGTGTTTACATTAGTGAACGGTGAACATTCTGCGTATGTCAAATAATCACACAATCAAAATCAGAAACCTGTGCGAGTTAGTTTACGAAGCTTGCAAACTTACAGTTCGTTCATAAGTATCCAAATGGACTTCAAATTAAGGCAGCAAAGTTCAAGGACCTTCAAAGCTTACTGCAATTTGTGCCTCCAATATAATCAACTTTTTATCCGTCAGTGATTAGTGATGGTAGTGACGATGGAACAAGAAAACGTTGATGAGGGGTTTGACTATTAATAACGTGCTATATAATGTGTCTACATGTCAAGGATTTCATTTTCTGTACTTTAAATTGTAATAAAGTGGTCTAACATTCAATAGTATTTGCAAAACACCATGTAGTTACTGTAACAACTGTTGGTATCACAGCAGGAACTCACATTACTATCCCACTGCGAGAAAAGACGGTCAATGCATTCGAAACAAATCGACCGCCCCGACTCCGAGGATAGAGAAATCGCGTGGGGACTATATGGGGGATGTGTAAGGGCATCCCTGCGAAATTTCTACGTCTTAGTAGAAACTACGTTGGTAAGATGTGGACGGGCGTTATCCTGTAACATAATGATCCCATCGTTCAACATTCGTGGGAATTTAGACTCGATGGCACGCTTCAGTTTTTGCAAAGTGTCCACGCGCCAGGTGGCTACCAGCAGCATGCGTATCCTTCAGGGGCATTCAGCATCGCTACACCGATACTAAGACACGTGGGTCGAAGCCAAGCTACGAGAGCGGATGTGAGCGCGTTTTGTATCTGCTGTACCTTATTGGAACAATAGTTTTCCCCAAAGTTGTCTGTCGTGTTGTAGCCACCTCCACCTCCGACTGCTACGTACAGTCCCCTGCTAATTTACTGAACCCACACCGCCCGGGTGGGAGAACCGGACGCTATCCTGACGAACCTGAAGAATGACTCCTCCGACAGCCACCGTAGAAGTCACAGCATACAAGACCTCTACTTCTTCTCTTTCTGTGAATCGTTTTATTGAATAATATCTACCAAGTATCTAGCTGACTATTTGATGTAAAATAATATATTTCAAGAGTTCAAAAGACCCCAACAATAACAATTTCCTTCAGTACAAGAATTTTAAAATTAACATTATATCCTGAAGTCTTTTTTTGAGAATCATTCATATTCTTCCGCACAACGACAAAACAACGAACGAATACAGCAGCCAGTTGTTTGTATCAGTCACGCAGTAAATTCGTCTCCTCACAGTTCCTATTGCCACTAGTATTTGAAGGATTTTTGACCGTTCTCGTACGGAAGAATGCTGCGACGCAACTTAATTAGCAGCCGGTGGAAGCTCGCAAAACCGCGTTCAATCGTTCGTGGCTGTTGTCGCAATTCGGCGCAATCCGAGCCCGTCAGCTCGCGCATCGCTGTTTATCCCGACAGCGCACGTTTTTTCTGGTGCGTTTCGCTGTTGAGTGCCCGTCCGCAGTGACGACAGGCGGCGCTCGCAGAGTGAAAATACTCTCCCAGATTAACAACGCCCCGGACATGACGTCGACACGAGCTCGTCCTGCCGGATTTGTTCGCCCGACGCCGAGCGATGTATTATGCAGACGACAGGATGCAGTCACCGGATATCATCCAAAATTAATACCCGAAAACGATAATTCCGGGACAATATATTTTTTAATATTCCCAACGAGCTATAATATTCGCAGATCTGAAAGCCGAAAATTCCCTAAACAGAACTTCCGCCTACGTCTGTATCAAGCTGTGTGGGATGATCACGGAAGTATTATTACTCTCTTAGTGGATCGAAGACAGTAGTGAATTTTTAGTACTCCTACAACTTTAGGGGAGGAATTGTACCTGCATTACACGATTTTGAGGCCGGCCGATGTGGCCGTGTGGTTCTAGGCGCTTCAGTCTGGAACCGCGTGACCGCTACGGTCGCAGGTTCCAATCCTGCCTCGGGCATGGATGTGTGTGATGTCCTCAGGTTAGTTAGGTTTAAGTAGTTCCAAGTTCTAGGGGACTGATGAGCACAGATGTTGTCCCATAGTGCTCAGAGCCCTTTGAACCATTTTGAACGATTCTGAGCAGAGTCTCAAGAATCAACGATCGGAAACCGATTCCAGGTTTTCTGTCTGATTTAAAAATCTTCCGCATCAGTCCTCTAGTTGGTGCCTCATGGATATCCTAGCCATCCCTGAAACAGCCATAGGCCAAGCAATTAGCACAGTGGACAAAATGTAGCCCTCAACAGACATCACCCCAGCACCGTGTAACATCGACTCTAGCCTTGTGATAGGTTCTTGTTGATTTATTATGGTTAATAGTAGTACAGTTCGTTGGAGATGTCTAGTTTTTTTTAAATTTCTTGCCTTTGGTGCAAGTAAGCATTAAGGAGGTGAGGTACCATCCAACCACGATGTCATGTGACATAAATTGTGAGCAGTTGCTGCTAGACAATTCTAGTGGTACTACATATTAGTCGATGCTCTGTGCTGCAGAGGGTCGCACAAATGGCTCAAATGGCTCTAAGCAGTATGGGACTTAACATCTGAGGTCAATGGTCACCTAGACTTAGAACTACTGAAACCTAACTAACCTAAGGACATCAAACACATCCAAGCCCGAGGCAGGATTCGAACCTGCGACCGTAGCAGCAGCACGGTTCCCGACTGAAGCGCCTAGAACAGCTCGGCCACAGCGGCCGGCAGAGGGTCGCACAAAGAAGAGCCAGTCAGTGTCGCTCACGCTCCAGAGTATCAACATCACCAAAACAGCATCGAGTCACGAGGATGGAAAAAAAATATTTAGGCTACTTTTTCTAGAATGAGACGGAAGTACCCACAAGAGATTTGTTTGACATTTAGAGTACTGAAGACGATATAATCGTCGCAAGTGCAGGTTGCGTCGACAAATTGCCTCATGACGTTTCTTTGAGACGACAGTAGCTGGGTGAGTTCTCATTGATGTTTCTGAGTACGGATAACAATAAAATCGTCGGCAAAAAGGACAGTTGGATACACCAGTGCGAGTTAGGTCGACAGGTTGCCTCGATCTCTACGTAAATGTGAAAATTTGGAAGTGTCGAAAAGGATACAGCAATGTGATTGTGCAGTGCAATTTTCAGTGTGGTAAGTGATGTTTTTGTAAACGCATGTGCAAATTTTCCAGCGTTTTTTTGTCATGTTCATCATTCTCGAAAGGCCAAATAAAAGAAAGTCATGTACCTTTATAAATGATTGGATGTACATTTCTACGAAGTTTTTTAAAGGATCTAGATTTCAAATGATGAATTTTGTGAAGTTATATGTCTTTCAGTTTTAATATCTCAGTGATTGAATTAACTCGTCAACATATTTGTGTGGATGCAAAGTTTTTTAGATATATAGATATAACTTCTTTAGTCGAGATACCTTGTTTCCTTTTTTGTAACATGGTATGTTGGTATTCCGGTAGCGTTGAGAGGAATCATTTTGTTGTTCACATGTTTCATAGTGGCGTTTTATGTCTGATGATTTGATCCACAATAGTTTTTTTGTGACATGTCAGAACCTTGTTTTCATGACTTTATTGTGTTTATTACTATGATTTTCTGTATATTTTGTAACATTATCTCTGTTATGTCTGTGTGTCATATATTCTTATGATGCTGTCCATTGTCATTCTGTTGTGGTGCTTTGCAAATAAATCAATGTCCCTTTCGCTGAACAAATGAGGTCCATTTTTAATTCAGTAAATTAGTACCACAATTAACTTTAACTATAAGTTTTAAATTATATTAATTAAATATTATTGCAGATAAGATGTTCTATTGTGTATACTATTTTGGATCATGCCAACACATATTTCTGTTGTGGTACTTTCTTTATAACTGTTGCACCATTGACGACTGAATGAAGTCAACATTAAATCCTTTAAACTAGTACCACACGTAAACTCATACTATAATGGATTTAGTATAACTTATATTTATCCTTCAGTTTTGAAATTACTGGTTGCCTGAATTTATACTTTCTTCTGTGAAATTGGAAAGGTGAAAAGCGTGTTGGGTAACGTCATAGCATGGCAATAACTTTCCCTGCACAGTCTTTTTGGGGGGATTCGGTGTGATGAAACGTCTCTATTTCCCTCTTAAAAATTTGACGGAAAGACCTGTATCTGCATCGGCGCACGATCTACGAGTCATGTAGGCAGCACATGAATGTGGCATTGGGCCCTCCTACAGTTTTTAGCGTGTCCGTTCCACTATTACGCCTCGAAAGCCAACGGAACATCCCTGTCCTCCCTCACCAGCGCAGATCCCAGCCATCCATCCCAACACTCACAACCTCTGGACATTCGTACTACTCCACATAATTGAAAACAGGCATAGTATGACACTAAGTTAATGGCCTTAATTCCTCGAGGATGAAAATCAACACGTTTGTAGCGTGCCCCTATGGTGAAGGTAAATTACAAGAATTTTTAAACCCTCTGCATTCCATCCACAGACAAATCCAGTCTACAATGGAAATCAATAAATCTAGTAGCAACAGATACATCATTCTTTGGAGAATTGTTGGACAGTCACCGTTGGTATTCTAGCATACCTGATAACCTCATTTATGATGTAGTCATGGACATGTCCAAACGTAATAGTTTATTTCTGCCATTGTTATGCTTCTTTGTTGACTAATCGTCCTCTACTGATTCTATGAGTGAGACAGGGTTGTAGCCTCTCCCCGATGTTATTCAGTCTGTATATTGAGCAAGCAGTAAAGGAAACCAAAGAAAAATTCGGAGTAGGTATTAAAATCCAAGGAGAAGAAATAAATACTTTGAGGTTCGCCGATGGCATTGTAATTCTATCAGACACAGCAAAGGACCTGGAAGAGCAGTTGAACAGAATGGACAGTGTCTTGAAAGGACGATATAAGATGAACACCAACAAAAGCAAAACGAGGATAATGGAATGTAGTCGAATTAAGTCGGGTGATGCAGAGGGAATTAGATTAGGAAATGAGACACTTAAAGTAGTAAAGGTTGTAAGTAGGCTGTTTAGGTTTTCTTATTGGTAACGCCATGTAGCGCTCTGTATGAAAATCACTGGCTGTGCTGTGTGCAGTCTGTGGCTGGTTTGCATTGTTGTCTGCCATTGTAGTGATGGGCAGCTGGATGTTAACAGCGCGTAGCGTTGGGCAGTTGAAGGTGAGCCGCCAGCAGTGGTGTATGTGGGGAGAGAGATGGCGGAATTTTGAGAGTGGATGAGCTGGATGTGTGTCCATCAGAGACAGTACATTTGTAAGAATGGATGTCATGAACTGCTATATATAGTGTGACTTTTGAACACTACCTATCAGCAGTTAGTGTCTTCAGTAGTTTGAATGTTTTATTTAGCTGGCAGTAGTGGCGCTCGCTGTATTGCAGTAGTTCGAGTAACGAAGATTTTTGTAAGGTAAGTGATTTGTGAAACGTATAGGTTAATTTAGTCAGGGCCATTATCTTGTAGGGATTACTGAAAGTCAGATTCCGTTGCGCTAAAAATATTGTGTGACAGTTTAAGCACAGTCATGTATAATTTTTCTAACTGGACGTTTCATAAGTCGACCCTTAGCCGAGGATACCTCACTGGAATCTTCTGATTTTTTCTTGTAGTTTGTGTAATTAGAGTAGCTTTTGTTTATTGCTAGTGCGTAATTATAGAAAGAATTTCCTTTGTAGATGTAGTTTTTCATTGTTGTACAGTAAAACAGTTGTGGCATGCATGTAGATTTGCACCAAGTATTTCGCAGCTGCGCTTGCGATTAACTAGATGTTATTTTCACTGCTATGTTAATGTGTTTTCTTATTTTTGCTCTTCAAATTGTAATTATCTGTGTTATCGTGTGAAATGCGTGATAATTATGGTGTGTGAAAAACGTAACACTAGGCTACAAAGTAAAGTGAGAAATAATAGTGACGACCAGCGTAGCTTATCAGCACCACTGTGTAATGAAGTAACAGACATTCAAAGTAGTAATTTGGTAACTGTGCATAGGGAAATGGAGCGGGCGGCAAATAATAGCGTAGACAGTGAAACAATTAGTGAACAGGGAAGCATTATCGATCGATCGGTCGGCAACAGCTCGCCTCAGGAATCTGAAATGACAGGATACAATCTTGCAAATACTGTAGATTTAGGTTTTGCGTCCTCACTGTTTTCTCAAATAAGTCAAGACACATTTTCTGCTATTCAAAATGCGAATATTGCCGGTTCAAATGCACTGCCGAATAGCATTGAGGAACATGTTTCAGACACCAGTGCATTGTTATTACATTTAATGCAACAAATGGGACAAAGGCTACAAAAGCTAGACACAACACTTGAACAAAATCAGAAACAAATGGGACAAAATCTTCAAACGTTAGACGCAATGGAACAAAATATTCACACCACACTTGAACAGACACGTGAAGATTTAACTACTGAGTTACATAAAATCGAAGCGAAATGTCAAAAAGTCTATAATGACGTAAAAACACAAATTTGTGTCCGCAGCTCGTGGTCGTGCGGTAGCGTACTCGCTTCCCACGCCCGGGTTCCCGGGTTCGATTCCCGGCGGGGTCAGGGATTTTCTCTGCCTCGTGATGACTGGGTGTTGTGTGATGTCCTTAGGTTTGTTAGGTTTGAGTATTTCTAAGTTCTAGGGGACTGATGAACATAGCTGTTAAGTCCCATAGTGCTCAGAGCCATTTGAACCATTTTTTGAACCACAAATTTGTGAGCATTTCCAACCTATTTTTTCGCGGCATGAAAATACATTACAGAATCACGAAGCAGCCATAAAAGAACTGCAAACTATTGTTCATGAAAATCATGAGACCTTGCAAGCTAAAATTGACTCAGTTGCATCTACCGATTCGGTTACGCAACTTGCAAAAACTCAGGAAAACTTAAAGGACACAGTAGATACGATTTCAACGCAAATGGACACTCTGAAACTTGGTTCAGAAAACACACTGAGGAAATAAGTACACTATCGGAGAAAGTAGCCGAACTCTCGGATCAGTTCACTAACTTATCTCAAAGGTAGATGATGATCTGAATGACACAAGACCTGTAACCACCACTGACACAGAAGAGTATGAACAAATTAAGAAATTCAAACAAAATCAGAATCAAATTAATACGCAACACAAAAGAGAAATCCGGGAAGTACAAGATCAGTTGGCACAAGTAATACAAAAATTACATACTTCAGAGGACACTTGCGCTCCAACACGGGAAGAGGGACTTAGAAATACGGAAAAGCCGCAAAATAATAACACAGGGCATTTCGGAAATTATGAAAGAAATTGGAAAGGTGCACCGAATTTTGAGATGGAACCGCCGACACGACGTAACAATGACCGATATGCGACTCGCCGCCACGATGATTTTGACTATAAGCTGTTTATTACTACACGTAAATTCAAAACATTTAAGAATTTCTGCAACAACATTCATTTACAAGCGTGGCTTTATCAATTCTCTCATTGTTTTCCTCTCAACTGGTCATTAGAGCACAGATTAGAATTTATGTGTGGCTACTTAGAGAATGAACCGGCTGAAAGAATGCGATGGGTCATTCACGATTGTCACAGTGAAGGAGAATTTTATCACGCCTTCCTCTCAGTATATTGGTCTCAAGCTACACAAGACCGAGTAAAACATAGCATCATAATGATGAAACATTTCGAACAATCTGAATTTTCCAGTCTTGTGAAATATTTTGAAGACATGTTGCACAAGAATCAGTACCTGTCAAACCCTTACAGCCCCTCAGAACTCATCCGCATTTGCTTAATCAAATTGCCCGAACATTTAAGACATATTATTTTGGCAAGACATTGCAAAGACGACATTGAAGCTTTTCAAGGACTCTTACAAGAATTAGAAATTGACACAGACAGTCGCTGGATGCAAAAACAGGAAAACAATCACTACAGGTCATATCCGTCACAATTCCGTGACGACAGAAACAATAACTGGACACGACAAGGCTATTCTTACAACGTAAATCGTGACCAAAACAGACACCATCCATATGACAACCGTTGGCAGAGTAGTAATAATTACAGGGAACGGTCACCTCTCCGCAGTAATGACTATCACAGAGGCAATCAGAGATACAGACAATATGGGAACCAAAATAATTATTATCAAGGGAGACTTCAGACCCAATGGTCCACCACACAGTTATGATTCCGGGAGAAATTCTCCACCACATGACCGACAAACAAGAAACTATGTAAACTACCGACAAAACGACAGACCTGAATTCCATCCCAACTGGCGGGATTCAAACAGGGCAGGGCCCTCTCGGCAAGGTGAATTTGTAGAAGTTAGATCTCCAAATCCCAATAACGACGCATGTCAACAAGGAGACAATAGGCAATGACTCACACCGCTGGTAGCCACAAAATGTACTTATGAAGCTGACGACGTAGCTGCCGTGGCTAGCAATTACGTAAAAATTGAAGACATTAGGGACATCTTACTCCAGGAACACGACGTGAAACATAACAACATTGCATATCCTGTGATTCACATTACAGTAAATGACGTAAAATTTACGGCAGTACTTGACTCTGGCAGTCCCATTTCAGTAATTAATGAAACAGCCTTTAGCAAATACAACAAAACGAACGATTGCCCCACACTTCCGTTACGTAAGATTAAATTAAAAGCTACAATTTTTGGAAAAATTGTAGATGTACGCCAACAAACCAACTTAGAATTCTTTTGTCAAAGTCACAGCTTCTCTATGAACTTTCTTATTGTTCCATTATTGTCGACGGAAATTATTTTGGTAGTAGACTTTTTGAATGAATACAAGGCAATCTTAAACTTTCACGATGCTGAAATAAGTTTAGAGAAAGAAGGTAAGTCAATTGCTTTGAAATTTGAAGATTGGCTCTCAAACCATGACGAGGAAATTAATCGGCTTTACCTTCTGCTAGACAACAGTTAGGAATTTTCGACGAAACTTGACACTAACAATCGCTCTGCAAGTACTGACAGGGATGATATCGATGGCGTATTTGATACTGATGAGTTAATTAAGAATAAAATTCAAACAATTGAGAACTGTAATGACATTGATAGGCAGGACCTTTTTGAGATTTTACAAGCACATTCCACAGTTTTTACTCACAAAACAGGAACAATCAAGGGAGTTCAATACCAATTTCGGGTTCGTGAGCATACTAAATTTTGTGTTAGACCATACGTAATTCCAGCACATTATCGGGACCGTGTTAGAACAGAAATACGATCTATGCTTGACGAGGGCATTATTGAGCCTGCAGTAAGCTCATAAAACAATCCATTCCATGTTGTTGAGAAGAAAAATGGATCGCTCAGACTTGTCTTAGATTCGAGACAAGTGAATACTATCATCATTCCTGAAACAGACAGGCCGCAAACGATGGAAGAACGTCTTCAAAATTTTAATGGTGTAAAAGTGTTGTCTTCTATTGATCTCAGATCCAGCTGTTATCAGATCGAACTTCATCAAGAATGTAGAAAATACACAGCTTTCCTTTGTTTCGGCGTTTGTTATCAATTTCGGAAACTTCCTTTTGGTTTGAACATTTCTTCGGCAGCGTTCATTCGCGGGCTAAGTTCCGTATTACCTAAGTTCTTAAAACGTCACGTCACATTATATGTGGATGATATTCTAATAGCAGAAGCCTCATGGGAACAACGTAATCGCATCCTCAACTGTTTGTTACGTATTTTTGCAGAATCTGGAATTACAGTTAACTTGGAAAAGTCTGATTCGGTAGGTCAAAGGTGAGGGTTTTGGGACATATTATTTCTTCTGAAGGCATTCAGCCGGATCCTGAAAAGTTAGAAGCAGTCAGAGCCATTCAAGTTCCATCCACAAAAAACAAGTCCGCAGTCTTCTAGGTCTCGTAAATTTTTACCGGCGTTTTCTGAATACGCAAATTCTCGTGACACCAAAACTTTGTTCTCTCACTGGAAAAAAATAGTATTTGGAACTGGGACGAACAAGCACAGTTGGAATTCAATTCTTTGAAAGAATCGCTACTTAACGCGCCAATACTAGCTCATCCAGATCTGTCACAAGAATTCTGCCTTAGCACGGATTCTTGGTGCCCATTTATTTCAAGAAACCATAGAAAATGACACTACTGATCAGAAAACCATTGCTTTTGCTAGCCGAGTGGTAACGAAATATGAAAAAAGTTATTCCGTAACTGAATTAGAAGCTTTAGCTATCGTTTGGGCATTTAACAAATTCCGTTTCTTTCTTTCTGGTAAGCACGTAAAAGTATGCAGTGATCATCGTGCATTAGAATTTCTTATGTCTTCAAAATTAAATCATGACAGGTTAAAACTTTGGGCATTGTTTCTGCAAGAATTCCACTTCACCATAGTCTACATTCCCGGCAAGGAGAACATTGTTGCGGACGCACTGTACGCGCACCGGCTGGGCTTGAGAAAAGTAACACAGAAGGCAACCTCGAGAAAAATTTCAGTATTCCTTACATTCAGAAAGTCGCCTTTGAAAACTTCATTACCACATCGTTAAAGAACATTGCTCATGAACAAGATAAAGATCCGAATTGGAAAGACATCACAAGTAAATGGCATGAAAAGACACACACTCAGATTCGGCATTATTATCTGGTTAGAAACAACATACTGCTCAAACGCTGCACTGTTGATGACAAGCTATGGGTACTTTGTATTCCTGACGATTTTGTTAATAAGCTCATTTGGTACATTCATTTCAGCTATGCACATTTTGGTCGACGAAAATGTTATCATATTCTTTGAACGACTTATTATTTTAACAATATGGAAAAGAGAATTCGAAGAGTCTTGTCTATTTGTAAACTTTGTCAAAAGGCGAAACCATCAACTATCTCACATCCTGCTTCGTTGTTCCCTATCATTCCTTCTAAATTAAAAGAGTTTGCTGCTGTTGATCTCTTGGGACCTCTTGTCAGAACATCGAATGGATTTTCGTACGTTCTAGTCGCTGTTGAACTTACTTCAAAATTTGTTTCTTTCACTCCGTTACGTAAAACCACTGGACGGTCTGTATCCAACGCCTTTGTTATAAATTTCTTACGTGAAGTTGGACAAGTTAGTAAAGTCATTTCAGATAACGGACCGCAATTCAGATCTGCTGTTTGGTCACGCATGCTTCGGAACCATAAAATCAAACCTGTTTTTACTTCATTGTACTCACCACATTGTAACCCATCCGAACGGATTATGAAAGAAATGAATAAGCTTTGCAGACTTTATTGTCACAGAAAGCATCAGCATTGGGACAGATATTTACACTTATTTCAAAACGTGCTGAATGAAATGCCTCATGAATCCACTGCTTTACCACCTAATCTTGTACTGAAGAATAAAGAACCACCGAACAGAATCAGAGAGCTTGTACCTTTTCCGAATACACGTAAACTTCGACACAAAGACATAATTGATTTGGCTATTAAAAATATAAATTCTGCTGCAGACAAAAGGAGAAAACTACACGGTAAAGCAAATGCAAAGAAACTGTATATTGGTCAGAAAGTACACATTAAAGCTCATTCATTGTCACATTAGAAGAAACACTTGAGTCTCAAATTCTTTCTAGTTTACAATGGACCTTACAGAATCCAACGTATACCACATGATAATTGCGTTGAAGTTGAAACTCTGCGTACTAGGAAGAGTAAAGGTTTACACCACATTTGACATGTAAAACCGTTTATTCAAAGGTAATCTGCAGTGTTTGAAGTTAAATATCCAGTCAAGAACCAAGAGAACTTATTTAAACAGAAATTACGATTGCATTGTTATAGTGAACAAGCGACACAGTGTTGTTATTTGTACATTTTTGCTAGTTAGTTGCACGATCATGTAACGACTATACGGCTCACATACTTAGAACTTATACCGGCACTGCTAATGAGATTTTCATGCAACATTTTGGTTTACTTGAAAAGACGTTCTTTATTTGAAGTACTTTCTGTGGGATTATAGATGACTTACCATTTGGTTTCTTTGACAGGTACACAATTATATCACGACGCTACTAATGTGTGACACAATTTACATTGTTGCTTTTGTGCTGTATAATTACGACACTTGGCACATTTTTTACCCTTAAGTAATGACAGAGATTATGTTACAACAAGACGCACGATTTAGCGCTACAGGACATGCATTTGAGTGATTAATTTTGTACTTAAAACATTTACTTTTAAAGATTTTTGAATTACAAATAAAGTTTTCCATGATACACTTCGTTCCATTGCTGTAATCTGTAATACCTGAGGGTATAATTACATTAATCCTCAGGGGGGTACACGCTTACTTTGTGTATCATGTGTTTGGCAAGCACAAGGAGCTAATGTGGTATTTGCTTATACAACTTTACACATCGGTACCATGTTTCTCTAACACAGAATTACGAAGCTATCTGATTATTTAACTGAGAGAGACAAACATTTATTTTACTACATCAGTGGCAGATGTTTACGTAATTACACCGTTGGATAACTTCACACTTATGAAATTGTATTTTGTCTGTACTTTGTGAACTGTTCATAATTTTTCGGAACCATTGTGGTACTATGGGAGCTTTGAATGTCGTATTTGGTATGGGATCATGATTTTTAAAGTACGTTTGAGGTAGATGGCACTTTTGAAATGAGCAGAGAATTTTTTTAGGTTTTAAAATATTCAGAAAGCTACGATGATTGTGAGATGTGATTGTTTTGTTATGATGTTATTATTACGACGAAGATGTGTATTATGCTGTTGAGGTATGTTTATGATCAATGAGATGATGCTATATGAGGAATCGGATTATGCTATGTATTTATTATGATGAAATATTGAAGATATGTTGATGAATATGTATATTTGTATTAAGGTAAGGAATAAAGAGTAGTGGTTAGGGACTCTGACTTGTGAAAAAGGATGATGGAAACCAAGAATCGTACTTTAAAGTGTTATGAAATGTGTGTAAATGCATGAATGTATCACAATGCCGGCGAAAATTTGTTGGACACTATTATATTTAAAGGATTTTCTTTCTACACATTTGTAACGCAAATTCTCGACCTATGAAATTTTATATGAGACTCTCACTGTAGTGCAAACTGGTGTCGTAAATATTTCGGTAAGAAAGTTAAGTGACCACCTTCACGTAATGCGTCGTGGGCACCCAGCTGCGCGACAGTCTCCTGGAAAAAAGCCATTAGTGTGTGCCTTTCAGAGGCACAAGTACGGGGAAAAAAGGAGGCCATTATCCTCGCTATTGACATTTCTTTGTAGAAAGCATCGCAAATATGACACACTCAAACTTGAAAACATATGATTACAATGTGGAGCTCATAATTTATGATATTTACTAAAATGCCTGATGAAATGATGAGAAACATTTTATATTTATTGTCTTTGTAGTTGAGAGATTGCTCATTTTGCTTAATATCTAGTATCTAGCTCCACTGCAGCATTGGTTAAAATAAAATTTTATAGATGTACTAATATAAATGTTTTATGTCTACAGATCCAGTAAATAATAACTTTATGATCTACTTCGAAAAATGAAGGAGCACAAAAAGACATTTCCCTTCACAGGAATTGCATACGGAATTTTCTTTTCAACTACTTGGTAATTTTTTTGGTAGAATAACTTCTTGTGGTGCACCACTTTAATGACATACTTATTAAGATGTGAACAGACATTTACCTTATCTGCATTGTTGTCTTTAGTGTACTATTTTTTCTGCTTGAGCTTTGTCATGTTTAGATATAAGTTATTGCATTTGCTACTAAATTTCACTTTGTATTACTCTGTGAAGCCAGTTTTACTATTGATTTATTTTTCTTGTTGCTGCACATTGCCTCATATTAGTAGTAATATTGCATTTGCTTTGAAAATTTGGATATACTGCTGCTTGCTTTGCCAATTTGCATTTTTTGTCTTTGCTGTTTGTGTTAATTGTTTTGTACTGCTGCATTGCCTCATCCCTTAGTATATATATCTGAGCTCAGTAGATTTAAGTTAGCTTAATATGGGGTAGGCTATATCAGAGAACGAGTTGTGATGAATTGGAAGAAATGCATTGAGAAGCTATAAGAAAAAGGTTTGGCCAAAAAAGGAATTTGAAAGAAGATATGAACAAAAAAGTAGGGTTTAGGGACAACAGGTTTAGGTAGGATTTTCTTGGAAATAAAGGATGAGGTAAGATAATGGAAAATAAATAATGAGGTAAGAAAAATTTGAACATATAAATACAGAAAGCATGCTTGGATAGGATTTTTTTGTTGGAAACAAATGTTGAAATAAGAGGAAAGATCTATGGAATGAAATTTTGGGTTGGACTGCAGTACAAAATGTTTCACTGAAAACACACTGTCCTTTCCTCCTGTGTTATTCTGCTATGTGTTTATGTACTCTTGTGTAATTGTGTTTTTCCTGTCTTTATGTGTTTAGCTAATACGATTTATGTTGTAGAATTTTTCTAGTACTAAGCTACATTCACTATGATGAGGAATACTGTTATCCTCAAATATAATTTGCATTAACAATATGTTATTTACTTTGTAAAGATGTTTAGACATTATTTATTCTATTTTGTTTTAATGCTAATGTGTGAAGTTGATGTTTCAAAAGTTATTCTGATCTTTTATGTATGTACTTATGTCATAATTCCTGTAACACTGATGTATATGTTATTTTGATTCTTTTGTTAAGTCTGTACTACTGCAAATGTTATCTGTATTGTTATGTTCTTTAATGCTGTATTTTGTACCTTTGTTATTGTATTGTTATGTTATAAAATTGTAATTGACACCAGTTCATCAAATTATTAACTTGTAAGTTACATTTCACTGCCACGTTTTCGTTGGTCGTAGTATATGGACAATATGCGAGAAGTAGGGGCTGATAGTGTTGCACGTGTGTTAATAATTCAGCAAGGGACTGGTTAACAGCATTGCTGGTTATAAGGACATTAAAAAAAAATTATGAGTGCACAAGTGGTGGTTCATGGACTTGCTATATTATCTGCAAGACTGTTCAATGGTGATTCTGCAGTCGCACAGTAACAACAGATGGCTGCTGGCCATCTCTACAAGGACTACAGTGGGTCTGCATCTTTCATGACCCACCAATTACATTATTTCTACAAGGACTGCAGTGGGTCTGCAACTTTGATGGCCCACCAATACCATACTCTCTACCGGGACTACAGTGGGTCTGCTCTGTGATGACCTACCTACCAATGTTCTTCAAAACTTCGAATGGCTCTGCTGTGGGTTTGCTCTGTTGTGGCCCATTACCTTGTAACCTCCCCACAGAAATATTTTAAATTAACCAAGTGTAACCTCCGTGCAAAAATAATAATTAAATGAATTTTATATATTGTAACCTCTGAACAAAATTGGCTTCCATTTATAGTCTCTGTGCAGAAATGCATTCACATTTAATGTAACCACAAATTTCAATTCCTAAACCCGGAAATAATAAAAAAATTCAGTAACCTGGTAAATTTTATGACGACAGCAGTGCTGCGCCTCGGCCCTGTATTCTGAATAAAAAAGGAAAAATTCTTAACTCAATAAAAACTGCGAATATATCTGCTCTTACGTAAAAACTTTTCAGCACAGCTTCGTGCAATGATGGACTATATTTTTTTTTTTGATTCTTGGAAGGAATGCTCATGCAAAGGAAATATTCTATAAATTAAAATGAATGCTTTTCTTAAAAAAATTTACTTTATATTATAAAAATTATTATTGGGGCATTTTTTAAAAAGAAATTAATGACAGTTAATATACATTACTAGATATGTGCAAGGCTGCTTATTTACCTTCTACAATAATACTCATCCTCCAAAGTCCCGACCAGAGCAGACTGCCGACACGCGCAGGCATGCGCCGACTACTGTCGACTACTGCAGACTACTGCCGACTAGCGAAAAGCAACAACTAACTACATACTACTCTCTGGTCAGAGACTCTGCTATGCCTCGCCCATCGCCGGCAACGCATATGTTTTACATAACCCTCCACTGGGGGTGGCAAAAATTTGGCAGGGATGGTGAGTCAATTGGACTTGCCATGAGCAACAAAATTTTCTTAATTAACTAAGTTTACAATCGCAGAATATATACATATATATAAGTGCAGAACATGAAATAAAATATAGTGCACATGCACTGAGTACAGAACATATCAAGCAAAGACAAAATGTATACACAATGAGTACAAATCATGTGAACAAATTGGACATAAAGTGCACACGCACTGTAGTTCAGAACATATCAGCAAATCACAAAATGTATATGCAATGAATACAAATCATGTTAACAAAATGACATAAAGTGCACACGCACTGTAGTTCAGAACATATCAGCAAATCACAAAATGTATATGCAATGAATACAAATCATGTTAACAAAATGACATAAAGTGCACACGCATTGTAGTTCAGAACATATCAGCAAATCACAAAATGTATATGCAATGAATACAAATCATGTTAACAAAATGACAAAAGTGCACACGCACTGTATATACTTTCTTTTACTATTTTACAAGAACTAGGATAGGAAACGGAAGGATTGAATCATGGTTGTAGCACTTTAGGTTGCACACAGCTGCACTGAAAGTCCATATCTTTCTACAGAAGCACAACACCAAGTGAGACAATCTGAAGTTCTTTTCCTTGAAGTATTAACCAGTGTAGCCAAGACACTGAAATGTCGTAGTAATATTCCATGTTATCATTTTGGTAGTACATTAGGTATACCAAACAGTGGGACCATAATAAGATCTCCATCGCTCAAGGTGGTGGACAGCATGTCGTGTCAACACCACGTTCTTGTAAGGTACACTAGCGTAGAATTAGTGCAAAAACCAAATATAGTGCTCCATGATCATGAGGACAGACGGGACAAACGGATATTGCAGTAATTTCTGGTAATTAGGTCAGAAGGTGAAGGACATTAAGTAACATACTAGTCTTCATTGAGAATTACACTAGTCTAACAACTGATTTGAGTAATTGGTGGCATTCATCGCCCAGTTACTGAACATTTCTGTACCATGTATGAAGTATTACAGAATAATGTTCATAAATCATCTGATTACAGTGAACATTGGCACTCATTGGCCAGTTACAAACCATCAGAAGTCATCATTGAAAACAGGAGCTAATGAATGGCATAGTATTAACATAATTCACTTAGTTATAGTAATCATTGGCACTCATTGGCCAGTTACAAAACATTAGAAGTCATCATTCAAAACAGGAGCTAATGAATGGCATAGTATTAACATAATTCACTTAGTTATAGTAAATATTGTCACTCATTAGCCAGTTACAAAACATATAGCAAGTATTGAATAGTACAAAACATTTTTCATCATTCAAGTGACATACGACATATTTAAAATAATTATCGGCACTCATTGGCCAGTTACAAAGTATTCTTATGTTTTTATAAAACCTTATTCAGTATTATTCAGAAGTTATCATTCAAAATGAGAGTCAATTATTGGCATAGCATTTATAGAGTATAACAAAATATTATTTACAGAAATTATTGGCATAGTATTTATGCATTAGTACAAAGCATCATTCAGTATTACTCAGAACTGATCATTCCAGTGACATAGGACATATTGAAAATGTAACATACTGTAACTATTATTCAACGTCTGTGACTAGAAAACATAATTCAGTATTACTCAGAACTCTCTTAAACTGGTAGAATTATTTGGGACAGGTAATACATTTTTTTGTGCTAGCAATCCATTGTGTTGGGATCGATAATTAATTACTGGGGCATAACAATATTTGCATTTGACTTATTGCTGCAATTGAAGACGTGTAACGTCATTCGTCATGAGTCAGCTGTAGCAAGGTTATAAAACAAATAGAGTATATGTGATCACATTCATGAATGACACACACAAATGGGTAAGAAAAAATGCAAGTACTAGAACAGGTTTAATGATCAACTGCTTATAGCGTATTAATTTCGTGAATAATTTCTCATGCAAAAAATACAAAATGGATTATTAAACTGAAAGAAGAAACGCAAATTATGCTGAAAAGTAGTGAACTTCGAATTAACAGGTAGTGAAATGTGTATAAAATATATATGTTCTCTAGCTGTCCTTTCCAAAACCTTCAGTCATCATACCATGCGACATAAGACACACTGTCAAAACGAACTGCAACAAATACTTAAATAACTACATAGCATTTCTTAACTAACAGTAAATATATAAACTTCATCATTATTTTCATCTGCAAAGACAAACTTCATTATCATTGCTATCATCACCTGCAAAGAAAAACTTCATTATCCATATCATCATAACTCCATTGTTATCTTCATCTGTAAAGAAAAACTTCATTATCCATATTAACATATTCTTCATCATTATTCATCACCTTTCATTATCATCTGCAAAAAGGTCATTTCATTATACAACTATTCATAGTATAGAGTTCCTTATTTCTACCATATTTCATCACTAAAACTAAGATGTGTAGTTCTGTCTGACAGCCTGCATCAATCGCCTCGTATTCTGAAAGAAAAAAAATTAGTTACGACTGCTATCATATGATGTGTATAGTATGTTCTTGTTAATGCTTGTTAATTCTGATCCATTTACTATTCTTGACGACGTATTGTATCTTCTTTCGTTCATTGCGAAGGTGAAATTCCCATAATTTATTTCTTTACACGTTATTTCTTTCTGAAAATGATGAACAATGATTAATGTCTTGCATTTAAATCATATACCCCTTAAATATAAACTGGTTTCTAGTGATATAATTGAGCGTACAGCATAGCATGACAGAAAACGTATTATGTCAAAAACATAGACAGTGTTTGGATGCAAAATTGTACACGGAGTATCACAATGTAGCAGGAAAAAAAAAAAAAATGTAAAATAATCACAATGTTGAGATATCATAAGGCAAAATGTCAAAGTCAACTGGTGTTTGTTATATCTTAAATATTTCATAGTGCATACGAACAAAACAGTAAAACAATCATACATACATGAAAAATGGAAAATGTTCACGGTCTGATGTGTAACGGCAAGAAATGCCTCTCTTTGTTCAGCTTGTATGTTGTGTAGTTAATAGAGGCGAGAGTTGAAGACTTTAATGGAGGAATAATTTGATAAAATTAATATGTCACTAGATAGAATCCCATAATTGGTCATAAAATATGTAAGTTTATCTGGAAAAATGTGCACGGTCTGATGTGTAACGACAAGAAAAGCGACCTGCTAACCTTACCTTGCCGGGCACCTGCCAAGAAAAAAATACGATAATCATCAGTAAGTGTTCATGTGAATATAATTGCATAAGTGGTAATAAAAAAATTAGGAAATGGCATTACAGTGTGATAAATCATGAAGTATGTTCATTCAATAAAGGGTGTGCTGTTGGAGACATGGTGATTGCCCTTGCTTTTTCTGGTTCTCAAAGTTTCGACGTGTACTACATTGGGGTGAGGAATGCTGCGAAGTCGATATGGACCTGCGTATAGAAACTCAAATTTACTACATCTATTCTTTCCTCTGTTGGATAAATAGTGTGTACGTACTAATATCTTCTGTCCAATGTGAAAGTCACGGCGTGTACAAACCTGTTTTTGCTGTCTTCTCCGGCGCTCTGCGGCACGTTTGATGTTGTTCAGCGCAATGTCAATTATTTCATGGTGTCGTAGTCGACGAGATGTAGGAAAGGTTACTAATTCTTTAATTTTGTTAGGTGGTTCAACATTTTTCAGTATAACAGACGGAGATAGCATAGTAGATTCATTTGGTATGGAATTAATTACATCCTGGAATGAGAGTATGTGTGTGTCCCAATCAATATGTCTTTTATGGCAATATATTCTACACAGTATACCGATTTCTTTCATTAATCGTTCACAAGGGTTCGAAGAAGCATGGTACTTGGATATATAGATCGGAGAAAAGTTTCTAGCTCGTAACATACGTGTCCATATAGCAGATCGAAACTGTGGTCCATTGTCGGAAATTACTTTCAATACATGCCCTACATGAAGTAGAAAATGTTTTACAAATGCTTTCGAAACAGTTTTAGCAGTAGCTTTGCGTAACGGAGTGAAGGTAACAAAGTTTGAAGTGAGTTTAACAGCGACAAAGATGTAGCAAAAACCTCTATTAGTTCTGGGAATCGGACCAAAAATGTCTACAGCGGCCATGTGTCTCAATTTAACAGGTACAATGGGATGTAATGGAGGAATATGTGAAGCCGTATCTGACTTAGCTTTCTGGCAGATTTTACATGACGCTAAAACTCGTCGAATACGTTTTTCCATGTTGGTAAAATAACAGTTATGTCTCAGTATAAGAAAACATTCTCTGGCTCTGTAGTATGCGTAACTTAAATGAGTATACCAGATTAATTTGTTAACAAGTTCGTCAGGAATGCATAATAACCAATTGTTGCTGTCAGGGTGAGAGCGGCGAAACAGAATGTTATTGCGTACAGTGTAATGGTTTCTAATGGTAACATTATTCCTATCTTGCGAAAGGTGTTTAATTTCTTTCCATACGTTGTCTTTACTCTGCTCTTGTGCTATATCTTGTAATGACGACGAAATGAAATTCTCAAATGCAACTTGTTGAATGTACATGACGCTGAAATTTGCTTTGCAGAACTTGGTTGCGATGTCTTGCTGATTGTTGCCGAGAGAACGGGATAGTGCGTCTGCTACAATATTTTGTGTGCCGGGAATGTGAACAATTGTAAAATTAAATTCCTGCAAGTAAAGTTTCCATCTGCTTAATCTGTCGTGTGTAAATTTAGCCGAAAGTAAAAACTGTCTAGCTCTATGATCTGTGTAAATGGTCGTATGTCTTCCATAAAGAAAATGCCGAAACCTCGTAAATGCCCATACAACACATAATGTTTCAAGTTCTGTAACAGAATAATTGCGTTCATGCGTACGTACGTACGTATCTGTTAACAATGTGTAATGACAGTCTATGTTACGTGATGCGAAAAAGACCTCTGTACGATTAATTGTTTGTTCTTCTGCAGATAAAGAGTGCTGAAATTCTAAAGCCAGTTGTACATTTTCATCCTTTAACATTAAATAAGAATTTTGAAAGTCAATAATTGCGTCGTGTTGTACCAGAAAATTCGTACCTAAAATAACGTCTGTCGTCAATAAGGGAACAATCCAAAAATTTGAGTGAAATGTATGACCTGCAATACAAAATTATAAATGTGTCTGTAATTTAACATCTACTCCTTTACCAGATACTGCTCCTTTTACTTTCATTTTGCCTAATGGTAACGTAGGATAAGTATTCTCTTTTTTACATTCGTTGAAAGTTTCCTCATATATGACTGACATAGGAGATCCAGAATCGATTACTGCTGAAAATTTCGATGATCGAATTTTTGCTTCAATGACAAGGTGTGAAATGGTTTTTTGAATAACTGGTCTTTCCTGCAAAAGCGTGTCTCGGATGTCCTCAAAAGTAATAACATTTTCGTGAACAAGATTCTCTGTGTCAAAAGTATTGCTTCCGTTACTGGAAGATGCAACCTGTACTGTATCTAGTCAAATTCTATCTGACGCGCTATTATTTTCAGGAGGATGCTGTGCATTTCAACTATTTGTACGGTTCTGTTATGTCTTCCTGATGTATTACGTTCGGGATGATATCTACTGTCTGGTTCATTCATGATAATATGTTGTTGCGGATGATTTTGCTGTTGGTAAGACCGACTGTTATTAAACGTACGCTGAAAATTGTGCCCATTACTTTTACGTCTGGCATGATAATATTTCTATACGGTGCATTACGATATGAATTGAAATGGTGTGTTTTCTGGACGTACTGGTTTCCTTGTTGCTGTGCATTACTATTTGTTAGAGCTGATGCTATAAGTGCAGGCGGCGAAACATTAAAGCTTGGTTGACCTTGTACATTACATTGTTGGTTAGGTATGCTAACCGGCTGGCTTTGATGCTGTTGTGGGGAAAAACGTCTATTGTTACCAAAATGTGGTTGCTGATAATTTTGCCGATTGCTAAAAATGTTGTACATACTGATGATTACAATTTCATCTGTTATTAAAATTACGGCGGTAGTTGTCATTTCGGGAGTGTGTAAAGAGAACTGTCACTTTCGGTAAAATTGGTCGTATCAGGTTTTCTTTACTCATTCTTAATTCTAGATAGTTCGATAGTTGAAGAGCTGTTTTGATAGATATAAAGGATAGTAGAAGAGAAAGCGGCAGTGCAGAAAACTAAAGATGAAACAGCACTACTACGGCTCGGGGCCCTGTGCACGCTACGGCACATATTCATTAAAGCGTAATGAATCCCCTGAGGTTTTTATGCGCTGCAAATAAATTTCAGTTTCTGCATTACAGGCAATGGCAGTAAAAATTCAAAAGCAAGTTGTTGTATCCAGTCGAAAGCGTGTACCTGTGCTCTGTTATTTTTAAATACTTTAGATTTTTTTACGGATAAAAATTGCTTGTAATCAACGTTATCGTCTCTGTATGTTTTAGCACGTTCAGAATTGCGTGAGAATCTATTTATCTGTGTCTCTTCGGATTCTAAGTCGCGTGGTCTCTGTAAATTACTTAAGTTATACTGGCTGTGTGAGTGTGACAAATGTTCGGAAAGTGGCGTATGCTGTGACGTGTTAATGACTGAAACATTTTTCAACTCTGTCGCTTCTTGCTGTAGAGTTGACAATTTTCTACGTAATGTATTATTGGACGAATCTATCTCACTGATCGTCTGCTGTAAATTTTGGAATTCGGTTGTTTGATTAAACGAAACTGGTGACGTATCGTCTGATTTGGTGTCATTATTACTTTCGATAACGTCAATACGACTGGCCAATTCACCATATTTTTCAGTCAGTATTTTTACCTGATCATCGTTTTTAGTGTCACAAGCATTAATTTGTTTTTGTATTTTACGTGTGGTTTCGTTCAATTTTTTAACGTCTGCTTTGATGGCATCGGGATCCTGTATTAATTCTAATTGTTCAAGTCTGTCTGTCACTGTCTGAAAGTCTACTGTGTGTGTATCTGTTTTTGATTTAAGATCGGAAATTTCATCACGCAATTCGGTGTTCAACTGTTTGATTGTATTAATTTCGTCTGATACCGTAGCAATATTGTTGTCTACGTATGTTCTTGCTTTCGTAAACAATTTGCGTTTATCTTCCTGTCTCTGTGCGGTAATTGTTTCCATGACTTGTCGTTTTACTTTATTTTGTTCCTGTATGAATTTACGGTAACGCGTTTCACTGTTTTGTAGGTGGTGATTAAAAAGTTCGTCAATTTGACTGTTATGTTGGTCGAATTTCGCGTCTACTTTTGCATCCAGTGTGCGCGAAAGTTCTGCTGACATTAATTTAAACTCGTCGCGTAACTGTGTTGCGTTTTCAGAGCATTGTTTACCGACTCCACTAGTTTCGTCTCTAAGTGATTCTGTTGCAGCTGCCTGCGTATTCCTTAATTATTGAGCAACAGATCTAATTTCTTCACTACTTTTCCTAGCACTAGCCTTAATTTCCTCACGTAGTTGTTCTTTAGTATCATGACATTGCATGGCAACAGCTGTAATCTGTTCATTAAATTGTTTGAAATTTTCATTAAGGTTGTCTTGTTTTTCACTTAACTGTTTGTAATTGTTGTCTAGTTTTTCATTAAGTTGTTGTTTGAGATTTTCATTATTTTCATTAAGTTGTTTGAAATTTTCACTCTGTTGTAGCAATAGTGCCATAATTTGATCCAACCCAATATTATTTACCCTATTCTCTGTGCTGTTTGATGGCATACCTGCAATTGTCACGTTTTGTGTGTCCATTTGGATATTCTGTGATTCTTGAAAATGTTTGCTAATCGAATGTGCACGGTTAGTCACTACCTCGGAATCAAATAAATTTGACGTACATTGAGTACATTGTTCATTTTCGTTAGAAATAATTATCTGTTCACTACGTCAATTTTGCAAACCGGGTGTGTCAAGCTGGGCAGCGTTCATTGTAACAGAACGTCCCGCGTCTTCAATTGTCGTTAAATTAACAGAGGACATAATTGAATTTATTTGTTTATCATTAGGATCAAAATCAATATTAGTGATCGGTACGCACTGATTACCCGTAAACGGAGGACTGTCGCTATTACACTGAGTGTTGCAAGTATTATCGGTCAAGCTATTCGAGTCGGCTATTTCACTCATTGTACATCGCGATGTACTGTTAATAGTTTTTCGCGGCATTTTTCACAAATCAAAATTAAGCACAAACGAAACAAGGACAATGCAAAATGCAACAAACACAATTACAACAAAGAGCAACAAATTGCCGATGATCTGTGAAAGAAAGAGTGACAAATCAGTAAATGCGTTGCGCCAGGTGCAAACTACATTTAAGTAAATAAGAGCAGATATATGACTACTTATCAGAAGATTCACCAAGAAATACGATCCTGGCCGGATGTCGCCAAGTGTAACCTCCCCACAGAAATATTTTAAATTAACCAAGTGCAACCTCCGCACAAAAATAATAATTAACTGAATTTTATATATTGTAACCTCTGAACAAAATTGGCTCCATTTATAATATCTGTGCAGAAATGCATTCACATTTAATGTAACCACAAAATTCAATTCCTAAACCCGGAAATAATAAAAAAAAATTCAGTAACCTGGTAAATTTTATGACGACAGCAGCGCTGCGCCTCGGCCCTGTATTCTGAATGAAAAAGGGAAAATTCTTACCTCAATAAAAACTGCGAATATATCTGCTCTTACGTAAAAACTTTTCGGCACAGCTTCGTGCAATGCTGGGCTATATTTTTTTTTTTTTTTTTGATTCTTGGAAGGAATGATCATGCATTGGAAATATTCTTTAAATTGAAATGAATGCTTTTCTTAAAAAAATTACTTTATATTATAAAAATTATTATTGGGGCATTGTTTTTAAAAGAAATTAATGACAGTTAATATACATTACTAGATATGCGCAAGGCTGCTTCTTTACCTTCTACAATAATACTCATCCTCCAGAGTCCCGACCAGAGCAGACTGCCGACACGCGCAGGCACGCGCCGACTACCGTCGACTGCTGCAGACTACTGAAGACTACTGCCGACTAGCGACAAGCAACAACTAACTACATACTACTCTCTGGTCAGAGACTCTGCCATGCCTCGCCCATCGCCGGCAACGCATACTTCTTACAACCTGTCTGCATATCAAGAGTCAGCACTGTCTCTCCGTTGGAGGGACAACACTACTTCTTCAAGACTGCATGGAAATCCACTACTTCCGTGTGCATTTTCTTTTACTGCTCAGACTTTGAGGAATACACTGCTATTTTACTGTGATGAACGATCAGGACTGTCTTTATGAACTGTGAGAAAATTTTAGCTTTTGACCAACATTGTATCAATAAGTGTGTGCATTTGATATCTTTGTTATTGTAATTATGAAAAATTGTTTCAAATCTGTATGGCCACTGCTCAAAACAATTTGTAAAATGTTTTGTGGGCAGCATGGGGCTATGTAAGTAGGCTGTTTAGGTTTTCTTATTGGTAACGCCATGTAGCGCTCTGTATGAAAATCACTGGCTGTGCTGTGTGTAGTCTGTGGCTGGTTTGCATTGTTGTCTGCCATTGTAGTGTTGGGCAGCTGGATGTTAACAGCGAGTAGCGTTGAGCAGTTGGAGGTGAGCCGCCAGCAGTGGTGTATGTGGGGAGAGAGATGGCGGAATTTTGAGAGTGGATGATCTGGATGTGTGTACATCAGAGACAGTACGTTTGTAAGACTGGATGTCATGAACTGCTATATATATTATGACTTTTGAACACTATTAAGGTAAATACATTATTTGTTCTCTATCAAAATCTTTCATTTGCTAACTATGCCTATCAGTAGTTAGTGCCTTCAGTAGTTTGAATGTTTTATTTAGCTGGCAATAGTGGCGCCCGCTGTATTGCAGTAGTTCGAGTAACGAAGATTTTTGTTAGGTAAGTGATTTGTGAAACGTATAGGTTAATTTAGTCAGGGCCATTCTCTTGAAGGAATTATTGAAAGTCAGATTCCGTTGTGCTAAAAATATTGTGTGTCAGTTTAAGCACAGTCATGTATAATTTTTCTATGGGGACGTTTCAAGCTGTTTTGCTATTTGGGGAACAAAATAACATGATGGTCGAAGTAGAGAGGATATAAAATGTGGACTGGCAATGGCAAGGAAAGCGTTTCTGAAGAAGAGAAATTTGTTAACATCGACTATAGATTTAAGTGTCAGGAAGTCATTTCTGAAAGTATTTGTATGGAGTGTAGCCATGTATGGAAGTGAAACATGGACGGTAAATAGTTTAGACAAGAAGAGAATAGAAGCTTTCGAAATGTGGTGCTACAGAAGAATGCTCAAGATTAGATTGATAGATCACATGACTAATGACGAGGTATTGAATAGAATTGGAGAGAAGAGAAATTTGTGGCACAACTTGAGTAGAATAAGGGATCGGTTGTTAGGGCATATTCTGAGGCATCAAGGGATCACCAATTTTGTATTGGAGGGCAACGTGGAGGATAAAAATTGTAGAGGGAGACCAAGAGATGAATACACTAAGCAGCTTCAGAAGGGTGTAGGTTGCGGTAGGTACTTGGAGATGAAGAAGGTTGCACAGGATAGAGTAGCATGGAGAGCTGCATCAAACCAGTCTCTGGACTGAAGACCTCAACAACAACAACCACCAATTGGCATGCAGATATCATTTCATGGCCATAACGTATGTTAGTAGTGATATTATCGCCTGGTACCATTTTTGTGACATGAATTGGCAATTCAGACACAGTAGGCCCGCCTAACATCTAGCGCCAGTGCTGCTCATACATTATTGTCACGCCAGAGGCTGCGCGTATTTGCTAGTCGCCGAATGCAGTGCCAGTCCAAGGTTAAGTGTAGGCGGTTTGACCGTGGAGAACGAGTCACTGTTAAGTGTACGAAGAGACATCTACTAGTGGCCGTCACCGGGAAGCGTGGGCAATAGCGGACAAAGCTTCGTGAAATGTGCCTGGCCTTAAATGGCACACTGGCCAAACTTCTTTACCTCCTGGCGTGGCTGTCCAGTGTGTTTGCTGGTGACAGAAATTTTTCGTAGTTGGAGGACGGGATAGCGGCTTCCTTCACCACAAGAAGCCCGAGCCCCACGAGAAAGACAGGCTGTCGCGCTTACGTCACAATCACAACGCAGCAGATCTTGCGAGAGCCAGCAGCCAAATCCGGTGGGGTGCGAGTAACTGCGGCCAATTTTAACAATTCTTGACTCTGAGTTTAAATATATGCAAGATCTCGATACCACATGACGGAGTTCAGACCTTTAGTTGGTACCTTTTCAATTACATATTGATTTCCCGTGGGCCCTGCAGGAAGCCGAGCGTTCACGAAGTGTGGCGGATGAGCCGAGTAGTGTGGTCCACAAGTTTTTTGGGAGCCTCGCATTTCTCGTGGTCCGGAAGGAGCCCCCACTGTGCCGGGGAGAGCATGAAGACTGCCAGCAAGAAGTGAAAAACTGCTGCATCGTGCACGATGTTTATTAGTTCCTTGCTAATTCCATTCGCAATACATGTTGCAGACAGTATCCAAATGTGCGCCTAATTATGCCTACAAAATTATATCATTGTACGACACTTTGTTCAGGAGATATGACGTCATGAAAATTAAGCACAAGGTCAGACACTGTGTGATACGAGCGTAGACGCACAGGTGCATATACACACCTCGGCAGCTTCCAACGTCGTTCGGATCTTCGGTCTTGGCTAACACTCAGCGGTAGAACAATGAGATTGTTATTTTTTATGTATCGGTATCGACGTTACAAAACAGAACATTGATGAACTGAACTAGCGACTTGTGTGAGATATTTACTTCACCAGATGTCGTAATAAAACCGTTTATAATCGATGGTTTATCAGTTGCTATTTAAATATTAATGATAAGTTAAAATTATTTCCAGCAACACCAAATTCCCTATAGACTGGTTGTAATCTCAAATCTATAATCAGTCGTAACAGTGTTATTAATTCCTAACGTCAAGGAGTTTCTATATAATCGCCGAGCGCTTCAGTCAAATAATATCGCAGCACGTTATCTCTATAAATAATATTCTAAAGCTTGAATGATAAATGAGTGAATTGACACGATATGCTGGTTTATTACACAATATTAGTCACTTCCTAACAGAGCCGTAAGGAAGAAGCTTTCCCATATATTATAAATTATATGATTCGTAACTATCGCCAAGGTCCGTAGTCCATTAGTTATTACGAGTGAAATTGTATATCTGTGTTCACTTCCTAAATAGTGTTAACTTCAGGTTATCTAATTAAAAGTCACTTTTGTCTAATATATGCAATTGCTCTATCTGAATTCAAAATAACGTAATATTTGAAGTCAAAATATCGTTTCACTGTGTCATAATGGATCGCAAAAATCAATTCTGAAAAAAAAGCAATTTAATTGCGCCTACATATACGAGCATTCAAAAGTATGACCTGCTTTGGCTAACTCTCGTAACGTAGTGACAATGGATTAAATTATCCTTAGCCATTACTCACGAATCTCAAAGAATATTCACACGGACTATTCTTTGGGAACGTTGGTTCTACATTGCGTTTTTAATTATAATGATTTTGCGATTTACTATGAGTTTGAATTTTGAGTTTGATTTTACTGGAATCCTATCTTTCTTTCGTATGTTAATAAATTACTAAGTATTGGATTCCTGATTCAATTACTGGTTAATATCCAAATAATAGTGTTAACTGGAAATTTGTTTGCTTGTTCATTTTTCATGGAATTAGGAACTTGTTTTGGGGAAATCTTTCGGAATTTTGGAGCTAATTTTTGATTTTCATTTCTCCTCCGAGGAAGTGGCATTACAGACTCCGGGTTCCTGATATTCAAATATTTCCTTAATTTTGTTCCACGGAACTCCTTTTAAAGAAATCTGTACCTGTTGTCTTTGGCCACCACGCTGCCCTCTGTTGGTAATACAGCAGCTTAGCAGCTGCTCACTACACTCTGCTATGCTGTGGCGCTCACAGTTCGCGGCTACCCCGTCTGGCAGCAATATTTTACTCTGGAGACACCGTAACATCAAAAAGGAAGAGAGAAAAAATAACCTTTAGAGTCTTGATTGCAACCCGGCACACGTTCGTCGCTCGCTTTCCGAGAAAGAAAAGCAAAATTAAAGAACGTAATATTCACAGATGCGAGGACAAAATATGACCTCACTAGCCGGCGGTTGAGACCAGCCATATTTGGACGGTTCCCTAGAACTAGCTTCTAAGACGGACGTAGCTTTTTGTAGGAACGGCTGTTTACGGTGGCTGTAGAAAAAAATGCCAGCTCTGACGGTTTATTGTCTTCACGATGGCACCGAGATATAAATAGAACACAGCAGGGACACTGAGTATCGGTTTTCTCGGTACTCTTGAGCAGGGTCGGCTCTTGGGTGGGGCGAGCCGTGCCACTGTCCAGGGCAGCAGGGTTTTGGGGACGTTAAAATCTTGAAGTTTAAGACAACACGGAAAAAAGCTATCAAACCTTGTTTTGAAGCTGACGCAATAAAACTGCGCTGCACTAACTGTTCATCCTCTTTCGTTGGATTTTACAACATCTGCTGTTACAAAAACTTTATTTAAGACATAATTGTCACTTTTCGCTATAGTAAATGAAAGTGCTTTCAAAACCGCTTGTTTTGAAAAAAAAAAAAAAAAAAGAGATGCTTGTTTTGAGCCGGTCGTGGCATGTGGCTAAGCACGTCTTCTCAATATTCGACGACAGCCGTTTTCCCTTTAGTACTAAGGGCACTCTAAATAGGCACTGGCGATTTATACACTTTTTTCTGTAAATAAGGCATTTATATGTGAGTGACTCGGTATCCTACCACTCTCCATGTCGTACGGCAGACGCGACGGTGTACCGCTGACAGTGCAGAACTGAGCTGCGCTGCTTGCTACAGGTCCCGTGCCGCTCGCTCCCCTCTGGGCAGGGAGCGAGAGATACTGAACACATTATGGTTATACTGTCTGCGAATGACATAACTTACTTTTGGCTGCATAGTTAATTTTAAACTCAAAATTTGTTACACTGAAATACATTAATAAGCCAAAACATTATGACTACTTCCTCCGCGACGTTGCATGCTGCCTGCCGGCGTTGGGGGCACGTGACGAAGTATCAAAAGTATGTAATCGGAGCAGACACAGCTGACGGATCACCTCGGCGAAGATATGGGTTGCAAACTGGAGATCCATTGAGATAAAGGACTATCTCGAAGACGGCGAAACTGGTCAAATGTTCACGTGCTAATCTCTTGGGTATCTACGGAAAGAGATAGAAGGACGGTGAAATTACCATTAGGCGCTAAATGATTGGACGTCCTCGACTCTTCAGAGGAAGTGGTCTTCGGAGGTTTGTCTGCTCTATAAAGTAGGATCTGTGGGATCTGCGCCCAAAGAGCACAATGCTGGTGCACCCACAAGAGTTTCGGAGCACAGCGCTAGTCGTACATTGTTGAACATCAAGCTCCGCTAAAGACTACCCCTACGAGTTCACATGTTGAGCCAACGACATTTGACCCAACGACATCGTCAGTTAGTACTGCAGAGGCACGGGACCATCGGGATTCGACCGTCGATCGATGGAAACGTGTCGGCTCATCGGGTGAACCACATTTTTACTATACCGGGTCGATGTTCGTCTCCACAAACGAGGTGAACGGCGGCTCGAAACGTACAAGTGCACTACGGAAGCAGGCTGGTGGCAGTAATATTGTGATGTGGGAGACATTCTCCAGCACTTGCATGGGACCTGCAAGCTGACAGCTTCGAACCACCAGCATCACTTCGTGCTTTATGTCTTCCCCGGCGGCGATGTCATCTTTCAGCAGTATCTGTGTCTCGGAGCCAGAACCGGCTGGAGCTGTTCGAGGAGCGTTACAGCGAACTCACGCTGAGTCTCGTCGATCAAATTCGACTGATGCAAATCCTATGGAACCTACCTAGGTCGCTATGGGGCGCCATCGCTACGTACGCAGATCAGATCCAAGGAATAGTAAAGCAACTGGAATCACTCAACAGAGGAAAGTCCACTGGACCTGACGGGATACCAATTCGATTGTACACAGAGGACGCGAAAGAACTTGCCCCCCTTCTAACAGCCGTGTACCGCAAGTCTCTAGAGGAACGGAAGGTTCCAAATGATTGGAAAAGAGCACAGGTAGTCCCAGTCTTCAAGAAGGGTCGTCGAACAGATGCGCAAAACTATAGACCTATATCTCTGACGTCGATCTGTTGTAGAATTTTAGAACATGTTTTTTGCTCGAGTATCATGTCGTTTTTGGAAACGCAGAATCTAGTATGTAGGAATCAACATGGATTCCGGAAACAGCGATCGTGTGAGACCCAACTCGCTTTATTTGTTCATTAGACCCAGAAAATATTAGATACAGGCTCCCAGGTAGATGCTATTTTTCTTGACTTCTGGAAGGCGTTTGATACAGTTCCGCACTGTCGCCTGATAAACAAAGTAATAGCCTACGGAATATCAGACCAGCTGTGTGGCTGGATTGAAGAGTTTTTAGCAAACAGAACACAGCATGTTGTTATCAATGGAGAGACGTCTACAGACGTTAAAGTAACAGGGGAGTGTTATGGGACCATTGCTTTTCACAATATGTATAAATGACCTAGTAGATAGTGTCGGAAGTTCCATGCGGCTTTTCGCGGATGATGCTGTAGTATACAGAGAAATTGCAGCATTAGAAAATTGTAGCGAAATGCAGGAAGATCTGCAGCGGATAGCCACTTGGTGCAGGGAGTGGCAACTGACCCTTAACATAGACAAATGTAATGTATTGCGAATACATAGAAAGAAGGATCTTTTGTTGTATGATTATATGATAGCGGAACAAACACTGGTAGCAGTTACTTCTGTAAAATATCTGGGAGTATGCGTGCGGAACGATTTGAAGTGGAATGATCATATAAAATTAATTGTTGCTAAGGCGGGTACCAGGTTGAGATTCATTGGGAGAGTCCTTAGAAAATGTAGTCCATCAACAAAGGAGGTGGCTTACAAAACGCTCGTTCGTCCTATACTTGAGTATTGCTCATCAGTGTGGGATCCGTACCAGATCGGGTTGACGGAGGAGATAGAGAAGATCCAAAGAAGAGCGGCGCGTTTCGTCACAGGGTTATTTGGTAACCGTGATAGCGTTACGGAGATGTTTAACAAACTCAAGTGGCAGACTCTGCAAGAGAGGCGCTCTGCATCGCGGTGTAGGTCGCTCGCCAGGTTTCGAGACGGTGCGTTTCTGGATGAGGTATCGAATATATTGCTTCCCCCTACTTATATCTCCCGAGGAGATCACGAATGTAAAATTAGAGAGATTAGAGCGTGCACGGAGGCTTTCAGACAGTCGTTCTTCCCGCGAACCATACGCGACTGGAACAGGAAAGGGAGGTAATGACAGTGGCACGTAAAGTGCCCTCCGCCACACACCGTTGGGTGGCTTGCGGAGTATAAATGTAGATGTAGATGTAGATGTAGCTGCCCTTTATTTACGCGAATTACATGACCTGTGCGTAGACATCTAATGGAACATGCCTCCACAAACCTACAAACAGATTGTCCGATCTCTGACCGAGCGAGGTGGCGCATCAGTGGTTGGTATGCTGGACTAGCATTCGGGAAGAAGACGGATCAAACCCGCGACCGGCCATCCTGATTCCAGTTTTCCTTCATTTCCCAAAATCGCTGCAGGCAAATGCCGGGGGACTGATGACCGCGCTGTTTTGGTCCCATCCCCCCCCCCCCTCCCAAATCAACCAATCGGATTCCTGATACACAGATTCAGTGATGAATCTCGTTCCAAAGATGGCTAAACAAGCGAGTAAGTTGGTGGTCACAATGTTTTCCCTCATCACTGTAGTTTCACTTCAATTTAATTGACTGAGTCTCATACCCACTTCTGGTCTTAAAGAGGCACGTATTCACATCGAAAAGACATATGAGTGATTGTAATGAGTGAAAATAAGAAGTCGTCGGTGAATGACTGACTTGTGAATAAAGTTGACTTTGTCTGAAAATTTAAGGAAGGAAAGGGGGAAGCGACGGTTGAAAATTCCGCATGGGGCGACAAATTCCCTGGAGCCAAACATGCCCTGGAGCAGTCAATAAGTAGCGCCCGCACAGGCAGATTAATACTACTTCTGGGGTTGTAACATAATTTGTCCCCGTGCATGTGACTTTCCATCATGCAGCGTTGCCACTTTTCTTAGTGGACCTCATGGTAGGCACCTCTGGGGGGAAAGGGGAAAGGTTGCCTGTTCACGTGCATTTAAAGGGCGCTATGAGCTCACCAGTCGGTCAGTGTGGGTCAGTCTCTCGTCTCCAGCTTGTTAGTCTGTCTCTCGTCCGCATTTGTTAGGCAATTAGTGTCTGTCTGTCGTTCGGATCAACCTTTAAAGCCGGCAAAATGAGAGTCTTTCCACTCCGCCAGTAAGAGAACTCAGTGAGTGGTCACCCGGTCGGGCCGTAGTTCCTGCATCTGAGTCTGCGCGTTAGGCTGCCAGTCTGCTTGAGTTTGCTCAGGCAATAGTCATTGACGGTTGGATCGATCGGTTGGTCGGTCGCGCACTGAGACACAAGATGACTTGTCCGTCTTGAGCGTCGGCGAATGTGAGGTCACCACGTGAGTCCAGTGGGCCTCGGCGTATAGCGATGGGTAATGACTTCGCGGTCGACACGAGAGCAATAGGAGTCAACCCACGACATCATTCCGGCCAGTGCGAGCTGTGACGCCGTGAGATGGGAGATCGGCGCGCCTTCCTGCGTCCGTTGAAGCGGCTGGCAGCGGACGGTTCTGGAGAGCGATTTGGGGGTGCGCCAGGTCTTTTCGAGAAATCGCAGTTAAGTGACTGGTGATATGTTGTTTGACTTACTCTTCTTAAATTCTACTTGTTTTCTTGGTGAGGTCACCAGCCATTTTGCTTTAGGGTCGTCCCACCATTCTTCTCTGTTTGCCCACCTGCGGGAAGGTGGTTGTTTATAATTTGGGTGGTCCGTTTTTCCCTTGTGGAGTAGGGGCGGGTTAGAGCAACCTGCGATTCGGGTTGTTCGGTAATATCCCTATCAATCTACCGTACGTTAGTAGCTGCCTCTGTCATGTTTGTCGGATTTGGTGTGTTAACGAATTTATTGCTTGGAGTGCAATGGCCTAATACCTGAAATATGTTTTGATCGTTGTAAACTTTGATATTATTGCCTATGATCATGAGAGGCGGTATCTGTATACTGTAGAGCATCTTGACTATTGTTTGGCCAACCTTGTAGAATTTTATATGAGATTGCATTTCATGGGCTTTTATTTAAATGATCATTTTAGTATATAAAGTTGCCACCCTTTGCCCGTAAGACTTTTCTTAGAAGTTAAAATCAAGTTGCACCTTCAGTGGCAAGGTTAATATTTTAATTGTTAGTGTTTGGTACCATTTCCATCCCTCCTACGGGGGGGTGCATAATTTGTGTGCTTGTGTAAATTGTTAAAATTCTTAGTTTAAAGTTATCTGGTGTCTTGCAGATTTGCACCAGCGTAGTCTTTCAGAGGCTGTTGTGAGCGGTCGTAACTACGGCCGTGTCAAAAGGGAGCGGCAAAGTTCTCTGCCCGAAAGCTCATACAGTCAAAACTTGTTTCTTGCTGCCTCTGAATAAATTGTAGCTTTGATATTTAGAGGGTGCTTTCTGATTATAGTTATAAATCTGTTTCTTTTAAAAATGCTTTTAGGCACTATTAAAGTGAATAAAATTCCCATTTGTTAAAAGGAATTTGGTTATGATTTCATCAGCTACTCCCTGGAAACTACTTCCATGCTTACATAGTGTGATTAAATGTCTTAATGTTCTTGATGAATCGCTAGTAAATAAAATAAATTCTTAAGAATATTCTTTGAAAATAAATCACGGTTCAAATGTTCTCACCAAATAAATACAATACAGTAATACTGAACACTAAATGAATAAGCAAATGATAATTCCATTGGCTATCAGTTACGTAATACACCAAAATCTCTTTGACTAACGCTCGACCGGCAACTAACGTGGAAACCTCACCTAATAACTAAGAAACAGAAGGCCGACAGTAGAAAGACAAGGGGATTGCAACCCTTCACTGAATTCAACACCTAAAAATTGTAGATCCGCCATATACTCCTCTACGCCAATGTTACCTGCATATACACTCCACCCAAGTTCTGCCGCTGCTTCCTAATCCTTGAGCGCCATGCCATTCATCTTGCCTTATGTATCCGTTCACCTTACTCCACACGCCTCGACTGTAAAATTCCTGCTCCCCTTAATCCATACTCAACACCTCCGCATATCCTATTCTGTCTACAAATTACATTCCAATAACGCCTTTGTATTCCCCTGATTACCAACGTTTCGTTTAATCATTTTGGGCCACAAGGGCCGCGCGGGGTAGCCGCGCGTTCTAGGCCGCCTTGTCACGGTCCGTGCGGCTTCCCCGCCGGAGGTTCGAGTCCTCCTTCGGGCATGGGTGTGTGTGTTGTCCCTAGCGTAAGTTTAAGTTAGATTAAGTAGTGTGTAGGCTTAGGGATCTATGAACTCAGCAGTTTAGTCCAGTTTTGAGCCACAAGGTGCGATCTGTGATAACACATCTGAGAAAAATGGTTCAAATGGCTCTGAGCAATATGGCACTTAACATCTGAGGTCATCAGTCCCCAATAACTTAGAACTGCTTGAACCTAACTAACCTAAGGACATCACACACATCCATGACCGAGGCAGGATTCGAACCTGCGACCGTAGTGGTCGCGCAGTTCCAGACTGAAGCGTCTAGAACCGCTCGGCCACACCGGCCGGCACACATTAGAGAAGACAACTTCTTCGCCAAGATCGCTAATAATAACCTTTATTCTCGGTAAACGGTTTCGGTAACCAATGTTACCATCTTCAGCGTTTATGTAGTGTGACTTCATACAAAACTATTGTAACACACAGTATCAGGTACAATATAAAATAAAAAACCAGAAATACACCATACATTGACGGATAGGTTATTGCATATTTCCTAAAACAACAGTAAAAGTGCTCTTTCTCATGAATTAGTAGGTACATAACAAACTAATAGACTCATGCATCAGCATGCCAAAATTGAGACAACTATATACACATCTGGAACCGCGTGACCGCTACGGTCGCAGGTTCGAATCCTGCCTCGGACATGGATGTGTGTGATGTCCTTAGGTTAGTTAGGTTTAAGTAGTTCTAAGTCCTGGGGGACTGATGACCATAGATGTTAAGTCCCATAGTACTCAGAGCCATTTGAACCATTTTTGAACTATATACACAGCTGTTCACTACATACTCCTGTTTTATGTCATTCACAACAGAGCCAATCACTGCAGCCTGGGCTCCGCTAGACTGGCAGGTGGTGACAAGTAAAAGATAGACATTGGCGATTGGATAAACTCGTGTCACTAGTGTAACATGTATATTTTTTCTCAAAATAGTTTATGTGATTATATTACAGTGTGCTAAAACGGGAAAAATATGCCCACAAGTTTACATAATTGTTGGCAACAATTATTTAAGGGATACGCTAAACATTTGTTCTTATAACATTAATTAGGCAATGTACCTATTTAAAAGATGACTGTTTATTTGGTGCAGTTATTGCAAGTTAAGGTACGATAGTTTACTTAACACAGGATTTAACTGTTTACAAAAATTACAGACATGTGTACAAACCCATTATAATATTTAAAAACGTTTTAAAATTTTTACAAAACGCTGGGGTAAAAATTACAATCTTGGCGTCAACAGTTTCATTAAATAAGCATTGTAAACTGTGGTTACATCCAAAGTAATGACATTGTACTCAAACGATGACACAATTAAAAAAATTATTATAAAATGTGGAAATATAATTATTAGCAGGGCTGACACAAAGTTATTTTGATAATCTGGGTTCCCTACAAGTCATTTAAGTAGCACTGTAAGCTGTGGCTACGTCCAAAGTAACAACAATGTACTCAATAGTAGCATAGTAAAATGAGAATAAAGAATAAAAAGTAAATTTCTTTAAAATATTTTTTAAAGAAGCGGTGATGTAGATACCTTCAAGGTTTACACATGTCTTTTGGGTAACCGTCCAAGGTGCAGGAAAACCAGAGTGAAAACCATGTGAACTAAAAAGGAATAATTCATTGAATAATGTTAATATACTTAGTTCTGCGTAGCAGCAGTTGATCGAAGATGTGACCTACTTCAGAGACACAAACTATACATACACTGTTTACATTGTACCGTGAGTGCTAATAACGTGGAAGAGCTTTAAAGGCAAGTTTTAAAAATTATTACCAAAAAATTATCGTTTACAGAAACTAAAAAATTATTCTTATAACGCTCATTACGTAGCGTACCTACATACAGGCTGGATTAGTATCTGGTGCAGTTACCGGAACTGATATTCAATTGATTACTTAATACTTGTTTAGTGAACTATAAAATCTACAGACAATTATACAACAATCAAAAACCCATAAACTTTTTTTACAAATTTCTTCTGAAGCTTCCTGGCAGATTAAAACTGTGTGCCGGACCGAGACTCGGGACCTTTGCCTTTCGCGTGCAAGTGCTCTACCATCTGAGCTACCCAAGCACGACTTCTGCCAGTGCCTCGTCTCCTACCGTCCAAGCTTCACAGAAGCTCTGCTGCGAACCTTGCAGAACTAGCAATGCTGGAAGAAAGGATATTGCGGAGACATGGCGTAGCCACAGCCTGGGGGATGTTTCCAGATTGAGATATTCACTCCGCAGTGGAGTGTGCGCTAATATGAAACTTGGTTCGCAGGAGAGCTTCTGCGAAGCTGGGAAGGTAGGAGACGAGTTACTGGCAGAAGTAAAGCTGTGAGGACGAGGCATGAGTCGTTCTTGGGTAGCTACGATAGTAGAGAACTTACCCGCGAAAGGCAAAGGTCCAGAGTTCAAGTCTCGCTCCGGCACACAGTTTTAACCTGCTAGGAAGTTTCATATCAGCGCCCACTACGCTGCAGAGTAAAAATCCCATTCTAGAAATTTCTTCTACACACTGAAAAATTGCAGAGGAAATGTCACAAACTGAACAGCTACAAAGTCATTTCAGCAGCAGCGTACATTGCGGTTTTAGTCTGAGACAGCCCTATGTAATCGCATACTAAAATGAAAATAGAAGAATTTTTAAACACGTTTTCAGCAAAAGGCAGGAGTACAGTTACAAGCTGAACCTACTCAAAGACATTTAGGTTTTAATCTCAAAGTCATTTAGGTACAATTTTCATCTAAGGAGCAATGAATGGAAACTACAGTAACCGTGATAGCACACATAATTCAACGTGGTAGCAGTGCACAGTCGAAATGATGGCCCACATCAGAGTTACATTCTATGCTTACAAGCTATTCCCTTGGGCATACTACTTAAAAATAAAATTACCACGTTAATTACATGATGGAATTAGGGCAATGAATAACAGCACACTAATACACAGAGCACGATTCTAGGTAGAAAAAAAAGTCATTTGCTAAGTGTATGAGACTTAACGTAACGCTGGATTAATGTCTTCTGTTAACATTATAATTGCTCACTGCACCGAACTCACAATTACATTCATTGTTACAGAACATACAGGGTGTTTCAAAAATGACCGGTATATTTGAAACGGCAATAAAAACTAAACGAGCAGCGATAGAAATACACCGTTTGTTGCAATATGCTTGGGACAACAGTACATTTTCAGGCAGACAAACTTTCGAAATTACAGTAGTTACAATTTTCAACAACAGATGGCGCTGCGGTCTGGGAAACTCTATAGTACGATATTTTCCACATATCCACCATGCGTAGCAATAATATGGCGGAGTCTCTGAATGAAATTACCCGAAACCTTTGACAACGTGTCTGGCGGAATGGCTTCACATGCAGATGAGATGTACTGCTTCAGCTGTTCAATTGTTTCTGGATTCTGGCAGTACACCTGGTCTTTCAAGTGTCCCCACAGAAAGAAGTCACAGGGGTTCATGTCTGGCGAATAGGGTGGCCAATCCACGCCGCCTCCTGTATGTTTCGGATAGCCGAAAGCAATCACACGATCATCGAAATATTCATTCAGGAAATTAAAGACGTCGGCCGTGCGACGTGGCCGGGCACCATCTTGCATAAACCACGAGGTATTCGCAGTGTCGTCTAAGGCAGTCTGTACCGCCACAAATTCACGAAGAATGTCCAGATAGCGTGATGCAGTAATCGTTTCGGATCTGAAAAATGGGCCAATGATTCCTTTGGAAGAAATGGCGGCCCAGACCAGTACTTTTTGAGGATGCAGGGACGATGGGACTGCAATATGGGGCTTTTCGGTTCCCCATATGCGCCAGTTCTGTTTATTGACGAAGCCGTCCAGGTAAAAATAAGCTTCGTCAGTAAACCAAATGCTGCCCACATGCATATCGCCGTCATCAATCCTGTGCACTATATCGTTAGCGACTGTCTCTCGTGCAGCAATAGTAGCGGCGCTGAGGGGTTGCTGCGTTTGAATTTTGTATGGATAGAGGTGTAAACTCTGGCGCATGAGACGATACGTGGACGTTGGCGTCATTTGGACCGCAGCTGCAACACGGTGAACGGAAACCCGAGGCCGCTGTTGGATCACCTGCTGCACTAGCTGCTCATTGCCCTCTGTGGTTGCCGTACGCAGTCGCCCTACCTTTCCAGCACGTTCATCCGTCACGTTCCCAGTCCGTTGAAATTTTTCAAACAGATCCTTTATTGTATCGCTTTTCGGTCCTTTGGTTACATTAAACCTCCGTTGAAAACTTCGTCGTGTTGCAACAACACTGTGTTCTAGGCGGTGGAATTCCAACACCAGAAAAATCCTCTGTTCTAAGGAATAAACCATGTTGTCTACAGCACACTTGCACGTTGTGAACAGCACACGCTTACAGCAGAAAGACGACGTACAGAATGGCGCACCCACAGACTGCGTTGTCTTCTATATCTTTCACATCACTTGCAGCGCCATCTGTTGTTGAAAATTGTAACTACTGTAATTTCGAAAGTTTGTCCGCCTGAAAATGTACTGTTGTCCCAAGCATATTGCAACAAACGGTGTATTTCTATCGCTGCTCGTTTAGTCTTTATTGCCGTTTCAAATATACCGGTCATTTTTGAAACACCCTGTATGTCAGGAATATTACGTGTGGAATAATGTGTAGCTTGAGCTCAACTTGTGTAGTGGTATAATGGAAAACTATTAGAGGACGTTATCTAAACAGGATTTCACAGACACAGCGTGGGTGGCAAGGAAAATGTAACCTAAAGGTACTGATCATGTGTTGTAGCAATTGGTTCAATGTAAATAAGGCAGTGACAAGGCAAAATTTAGAGTATTGTTATTAACTGGTTGACGAATTACGAAAATTACCACATGCATTAATTTAGTGTGCCCATATAAAATATATACTGGATTAAGTGTACAGCCAGGTGGGTGATTCAAGGGATAATCAAAATAACAAATAGCCTCACTGGACACTGAATCAGTGGTCCAGTGGTTACAACTATGTGCATTATGCAACTGGACCGTAAAACTCTTGATCCAATTCAGTAACAGACTTTCTACTATAAGTAGTGGAGACTATTAACTGTCATTATATCGGCGTAATGAAGTAACAATGTCGCGACCCGACGTCTACGTCTATGACAGTAGACCCTAGGTCGACTACAATAAATACAGAGGTTACCTGCAAATATGTACTCCAGTTGAGATGCGCGAACCTGCTACACTCGAAAACTAATGGCAACCTAGGCGCATCTTCAGGTATTGAGGGAAGAAATAAATCACTCGTAAAGTGTATCAGACCTATTATAATGCTCATTGACTATGTTATGATTAGGTTAACATGCACTCTATTTGTGTTCACTGTCTGTAATTCAAGTTTTCAATCCTTAGTACAGCGGTAATTTTATTTTTAAGTGGTATACCCAAGGGAATACTTTTTAAGCAAAGATTGTGACTCTGATTTAATCCATTACATCGTCTATCTACTGCTACCACATTGCATTAAATGTGATACCACTGTATTGCAATTTCTGTTAACGTTGTTTTCACTTAAATGTAACCACAGCGTTGATTGTTATTTCAATGACTTAGAGTAAGTACTGAATGTAACTAAGCTTCTGTCTTTTGTTAAAACATTTGTGCATTTTTTTCTTTTTTCTTTTAGTATGTGATTGGACAGGACTGTCTCAGACTAAAACAGCAGCATAGATTGCAGCACAAATGACTTTGTGGCTGTTCGGTTTGTGACATTTTCTCTGTAATTTTCGGAGTGTGAAAGAAATTTATAAAACTTTTATTAGTTTTTGATGATTGTGTAACAGTCTGTGGATTTTATAAATTACTAAACGTGCACTGAGTAATTAATTGGGTATCATTTCTGCTAACAGTGTCAAATATTAACGCCGGGTCTATGGAGATACATTACGTCATGAGCGTTATAAGAATAATTATTTAGCTTGTTCAAACAATGCTTATTTGTCAATAATTCTTAAAAAAACTACCTTTAAAGCTCTTCCACTTTATTAGAATTCGCACTATAATGTAATCAGTGTATGGATCGACTGTGTGTCTGAAGCAGGGGATATCATTATTGACCTATTGCTGTCACGCAGAACTAAGCGTATTACCATTATTGCTTTTTGGCTCACATATTGTTCACTCAGTTTTTTCTGCAGCATGAATGGTTATCCAAAAGACATGTTTAAGCCAGTATATCTTTTCATCTTTAAATTTTTTTAAGGAAATTTACTTTTCATTTTTTATTATCAGTTTACTATGTTACTACTGACAACATTGCTGTTACCTTGGACGAAATCACAGCTTACATTGCTCCTTAAGTGAAATATGCCAAACCCAGATTACAAAATTGACTTTATATCAGCTTTGCTGATACTTTAAGTTCGCATTTTGTAATAGAACCTTTTACTATGTTACCATTTGAGTTCATTATCATTACTGTGGATGTAACCACAACTTACACTACTTCTTTAATGACATTTTTGAAGCCCAGATTGCAATTTTTACCTCTGTTTTTTAAGATTTATAAAAATTTTTAAAACATAATTTAAATAGTTTAATGGCTTTCTCCATATGTCTGTAATTTTTGTAAACTGTTAAATTCTTGTTTAGTAATCTATTGTGTATCAGTTTGCGGTAACTGTTCTAAATATACAGTCAACTTTGACATGGGTACATTGCGTAATGAACCCTATACAAATAAATTTTTAGAGTCTGCCTTGAATAATTATTGACAATAATTTTGTACACATATTATTAGATTTGTTTTCGTCCATGTTTTAGCTAGCACACTGTACTGTATTACATGAGTTAGTGTAACAAAGAATATACGTATTACAGTAGTGATACCTGTCGATCCTGTTGTCAATGTCTATCTTTTACTGGTCACCACCTGCCAGTCTAGCGGTGCCTTGGCTACAATTATGTGCTCTGTTGTGGATGACTTAAGACAGGTGTATATTGTAAATAACTGTCTATAGTTGTATAAATTTTGGCATGCGGATGCATCAGTATTCTAGTCTGTTATGTACTTGCTAATGCATGAGAAAGAGCACTTTTAGTGCTTTTTTAAAAATGTACAATAATCTGTCCGTCGAAGTATACCGTATTTCTGGTTTTTTCTTTGGTATTGTACCTGATATTATACATTATAGTAGTTTTTCGTATAGTCACACTATATAAAAGATTCCCACATCTGAAGATAGTAACATCGATTACCGAAACTGGTTATCGGGGAGAAAGGGTGTTAATAGCGATGTTGGGAAAAAAGTTTATCTTCACTAATGTAGAGGTTGATAATTATTAAAATATATGAAAAAAACGTAAATTATTTACAAACTACAGTACTCACACAATTTATTCAAAATGTAGACGCCACTACAGATATCCGGATTTAGGTTATGACATGTTCGATATGCCTACCATCATTGGCGATGATGTGGCGCAGACGAATAGCGAATTTCTACATAATCCGCTTAAGTGTCGGAACAGCGATGCTGTCGAAGACCTCTTGAATGGCTTTTCCAGCTCAGCACTGGCTCATGGCCCGCGAACAACCGTGCAGTTTGAACGTCCTAAGGCAAATGGTTCAGACGATTTTATTTCGCGTAATTCAAATCGTTCAAATGGCTCTGAGCACTTGAGACTTAACATCGGAGGTCATCAGTGGGCTAGAACTTAGAACAACTTAAACCTAACTAACCAAAGGACATCACACACATCCATGCCCGAGGCAGGATTCGAACCTGTGACTGTAGCTAACGCGTCTTCAGCCGACTCCCTCGACCCAGAGAAGATAGTCCACCATGAGACTTATTCATTCTATTGATAATAATTCTTCGTCATCTCTCCTACTTCACATCAGGGCTCCCTCTTCCTTCTCTCTTCTCCGTCTTTCCTCGTCCCTTCTGTTCCTCGTATGGCAGCCAGCTGCTGTAGATATACATCAAACTCAATTTTATGTCTCTCCTTTATCCACCTCAACACCTACCTTAATCTCCATACTTTTGTTTTCATCTTCACCTTTTAGTCTGTAGATTTTGATTAAAGAATATTAAGAAAACCAATTTAACGTCATTTAAACATCAATAACAATCATCTTCATGTAAATACCGACAAGAGTCTTCTTCTTATAGGTTTCAATATCATGAGTAGAATTATTCACCTTTCAATCACACTTATTTCTTCTTTATGTATGTTTTAAAGCTTCTGCCCGAAAAACGACACACTGTACCACTGGCAGCCCACCCTTCGTGCATAATCGTATACGACGAGCTGGTTGAAATAACGATTTAAAAATACTTCTCTATCGCTGTCAGTCGCAAAGCTGCGTTATACACAGAGTTCTGAAGCAGATCAATGTCGAGTAGTGATACTACTGAAACTGGACTAGTCATGACAAAATGGTATGAGTATATTGATTGATTTTACTTCTACTTCAGTTTTGAGTGTTTGTACATTTTTTAAATTTTTTGTCATCAGTTATCTGAGTGGTTCGATGTGGCTCGCAGTGAACTGTAGAAATTGAAATGTCCCCTTAGAAAAATTTATGAATTACTGTGCTGATAAACCTCTACGTTATTTGCTTTTCAAACAGCTGAGGAAAACTGAACGTACTCAGACATTACTCACTTTACTTATTCTGGTCAACACTAAACAGACACACAATATTTTTAGTGCAACGCAATCTGGCTTCCGAAAATCCCTGCTAAAGAATGGCCCTGACTAACAATAACCTATACCTTTCATGAATCACTTACCTCACAAAAATCTTCGTTACTCGAACTACTGCAATACAGTGAGCGCCAATCCTGCCAGCTAAATAAAATATTCTAACTACTGAAGGCACTAACTACTGATAGGCGTACTTAGCAAATGAAAGATTTTGATAGAGAACAAACAATGTATTTACCTTAATAATGATCAAAAGTCATCATATATATATATCAGTTCATTATATCCAATATTACAAATTTACTTTTTCTGATGGACACACGTCCATATCGTCCGCTCTCAAAATTCCGCCATCTCTCTCCCCACATCCACCACTGCTGGCGGTTCACTTCCAACTGAGCAACGCTACACGCTGTTCACATCCAAATACCCAACACCACAATAGAATATATTCCAACAATGCAAACCAGCCACAGATTTCACACAGCACAGCCAGTGATTTTCGTACAGAGCGCTACGGGGCGTTACCAACATAAAAGCCTAAACAGCCTACTTACAAAATCTCTGCATCTTAGAGGAGCACTTGCACTCTGCTTCCCCAATTATTTGATGTATGTAATCCAATATCTGTCTTCCTCTGCAACTTTCAACATCTACAGCTCCCTCTAGTACCATGGAAGTTACCCCTGATGTCTCAACAGATGTCCTACCATCTTGTCACTTCTTGTCAGTGTTTTTCATATATCCCTCTCCTCGCCGATACTACGGAGAATTTCCTCATTGCTTACCTCGTTAGTTCATCTAATTTGCAACATCCTTCTGCAGCACCACATCTCAAATCCTTAGATTCTCTGCTGTTGCGGTCTTCCTACACTCCATTTTTAATTACCATACAATACTGTGTTCCAAACGTATATTCTTATAAATTTATTACTCAAATTGAGCCGTACGTTTCATACTAGTAGACTTTTTTGCAGAGACCCACGACCTCTAACGAGGGATGAAGTCGCTCATGCCACAAGCGATCTAAAGAATAATAAGGCAACTGGAGAAGATGGTATAGCAGCCGAGATGATAAAATGGGGAGGCAACAAAGCAATACACAACATGACCAACATAATCCACCAGATCTTGAAAACAAAGAAGTTTCCAGAAGGATGGAAGAATGCAACTGAAGTACCAATACATAAGAAGGGGGACAAGAGAGATGCAAACAACTACAGAGGAGTATCGCTACTAGAGGTCGGATACAAAATGCTGTCAAAACTATTGGTCAAGAGAGTAGAAGAACAGGTAGAAAGTACAGTTGGCGACTGCCAAGCGCGATTCAGGAAGGGAAGAGGTTGTATAGAACAGATATTTATGGGAAAAACAAAGACCCATGTGGGGGCCAAAAAGGTCAACAGGGCTCAAGTGGACTGCTTAGCCTTTGCAGACGACATAGCAATACTAAGAGAGATAGCAGAAGACGCAAAGACACAACTCGACAACTTAAGTAAGGCAGCCAGAAAGGTGGGACTAAGGGTCACCTATAACCAGACGAAGACATTAAACACCAGTGCAGACTGGGAAACACCGGGAGGCACTGTGGAAATGGTGGACAAATTTAAATACTTGGGAGAATTTACAACAGCAACAAGGAGGGAATAACAGAGAGGATGAAGAAAATGAGGTCAGCCTTCTGTATTTCGAGAGATATATACAACAAAAAGAATATATCCACAGAGGCCAAGATAAGCCACTACAAGGCAACAGTGAGGAATGCAGTATTATATGCTGCTGAGACGATGACACCAGGAAGAAATGGGGCAGAACAACTAGAGAAAGAAGAGAGAAAAATACTGAGAAAAATTCTAGGTCCCTAAAGAGGTGGAGAGATGTGGATGCGAAGACCTAGGGAAGAATTGTACTGGAACATGAGAACAATATACGGGAAAATCAGACTCAATAGGGCAAGGTTTGCTGGACATATAGTTAGGATGAGTATGGACAGAATGAGGAAGAGAGCCGGCCGTGGTGGTCTAGCGGTTCTAGGCGCTCAGTCCGGAACCGCGCGACTGCTACGGTCGCAGGTTCGAATCCTGCCTCGGGCATGGATGTGTGTGATGTCCTTACGTTAGTTAGGTTTAAGAAGTTCTAAGTTCTAGGGGACTGATGACCACAGATGTTAAGTCCCATAGTGCTCCGAGCCATTTGAACCATTTTTTGACGAAGAGAGTGTGGGAAACAACAGAGAGGACAAGAGGAAAGACAGGAACCAAGTGGATTGTTGAACTTCGGAAGGACTGGTTGGAATTGGGGATCAAGGTCGAAGGAAAGGAAAATTGGAGGAACAAATATACACTGACCAATATGCCGGAGATCAATAGCAGAGAAAGATATAGGAAAAGATTAGAGTGTCACCAGTGGAGCCGACAGGAGAAAAGGACACTGAAGATTTCTGAAGAAGAGCGAGAGAGAAGAAGACAAAGAATGAAGAGGTTCTGGGAGAAGAAGAGGAAAATGCAGTCCATGAAGGGGCTATCTGTGGTCCTACAGAGGCTGTAATGCAAGAAGAAGAAGAAGATACTAGTAGACATCTCTATGACCAGGGAAGCTGTTTTTGGCCAATGCTAGTCAGCTTTTTGTGGTGTGCGTACTGTAAGACCTTCGGTACACAGACCATCAGATTATTTGACTTGTCGCTCTAACGAAGTAGGCGAGTGTCAGCAATATGTCTCGTGGTCTTATCGTGGCGTGTTTATCTTCTCCCGTTAGGTCAGACGATAGAAATGCCACTTGCACGCTTAGAGTAGCAAATTGACGGTGACCAACTTTAAACAGAACTTGATTAATTTTCACACACATTTATTAAAATAGTAACAAATATAGAATTACTTGATTCTGGATGCTATTTACAATTGACAATCTGAAATTCCTTTGGTCTTGGTACGTTAATCTTATTCTCACATATCTCTGATACTTGACAAAGTGTCTATTCATTTATCTTCATGGCTATATACAGGAATATTGTAATCTTATTAGGCGCAGACTGAGACTTTCTACAGACAAATGCAGACTAATACAGACTGACTAATCGGAGGTCTGTACAATCGTTATAATACCTTGTGCGTTAAGGTATCACTGCGCGAGTGTGATCCGCGAGGAGAAAAGGTTCTACGTTAGCAGCAATCTCATTGGCTGCATTACATACACTCCTGGAAATGGAAAAAAGAACACATTGACACCGGTGTGTCAGACCCACCATACTTGCTCCGGACACTGCGAGAGGGCTGTACAAGCAATGATCACACGCACGGCACAGCGGACACACCAGGAACCGTGGTGTTGGCCGTCGAATGGCGCTAGCTGCGCAGCATTTGTGCACCGCCGCCGTCAGTGTCAGCCAGTTTGCCGTGGCATACGGAGCTCCATCGCAGTCTTTAACACTGGTAGCATGCCGCGACAGCGTGGACGTGAACCGTATGTGCAGTTGACGGACTTTGAGCGAGGGCGTAAAGTGGGCATGCGGGAGGCCGGGTGGACGTACCGCCGAATTGCTCAACACGTGGGGCGTGAGGTCTCCACAGTACATCGATGTTGTCGCCAGTGGTCGGCGGAAGGTGCACGTGCCCGTCGACCTGGGACCGGACCGCAGCGACGCACGGATGCACGCCAAGACCGTAGGATCCTACGCAGTGCCGTAGGGGACCGCACCGCCACTTCCCAGCAAATTAGGGACACTGTTGCTCCTGGGGTATCGGCGAGGACCATTCGCAACCGTCTCCATGAAGCTGGGCTACGGTCCCGCACACCGTTAGGCCGTCTTCCGCTCACGCCCCAACATCGTGCAGCCCGCCTCCAGTGGTGTCGCGACAGGCGTGAATGGAGGGACGAATGGAGACGTGTCGTCTTCAGCGATGAGAGTCGCTTCTGCCTTGGTGCCAATGATGGTCGTATGCGTGTTTGGCGCCGTGCAGGTGAGCGCCACAATCAGGACTGCATACGACCGAGGCACACAGGGCCAACACCCGGCATCATGGTGTGGGGAGCGATCTCCTACACTGGCCGTACACCACTGGTGATCGTCGAGGGGACACTGAATAGTGCACGGTACATCCAAACCGTCATCGAACCCATCGTTCTACCATTCGTAGACCGGCAAGGGAACTTGCTGTCCAAAAAGGACAATGCACGTCCGCATGTATCCCGTGCCACCCAACGTGCTCTAGAAGGTGTAAGTCAACTACCCTGGCCAGCAAGATCTCCGGATCTGTCCCCCATTGAGCATGTTTGGGACTGGATGAAGCGTCGTCTCACGCGGTCTGCACGTCCAGCACGAATTCTGGTCCAACTGAGGCGCCAAGTGGAAATGGCATGGCAAGCCGTTCCACAGGACTACATCCAGCATCTCTACGATCGTCTCCATGGGAGAATAGCAGCCTGCATTGCTGCGAAAGGTGGATATACACTGTACTAGTGCCGACATTGTGCATGCTCTGTTGCCTGTGTCTATGTGCCTGTGGTTCTGTCAGTGTGATCATGTGATGTATCTGACCCCAGGAATGTGTCAATAAAGTTTCCCCTTCCTGGGACAATGAATTCACGGTGTTCTTATTTCAATTTCCAGGAGTGTATTAATACGCGGATCGGCAGAAGCAGAATTTGGTCCATCTCTAAGACAGCGCCATCTCGTAGTGCGGAGATGGACGAGCGCTGCGCCTGCGCTGTTGTGCTTATCAGGGCGCGCTCTATTGGGAAAGTTGTGTATGTGCTGACTACGCGGAACTATGTGCAAAATGGTTCAAATGGCTCTGAGCACTATGGGACTTAACTTCTGAGGTCATCAGTCTTCTAGAAATTAGAACTAATTAAACCTAACCAACCTAAGGACATCACACACATCCATGCCCGAGGCAGAATTCAAACCTGCGACCGTAGCGGTTGCGCGGTTCCAGACTGTAGCGCCTAGAACCGCTCGGCCACTCCAGCTGGCGCGGAACCATGTAGACAACACTTTTCATGTCCTCCTTTCTTCGTCCATCGTGGGTAATTTCAGTGCCTAGGTAGTAGAATTCCTTACTTTACCTACTTCATGGTCGCCAGCTATGATGTTAAGTTTCTCGATGTTCTCATTTCTGCTACTTCTCTTTACTTTCGTCTTTCATCGATTATTTTCAACCCATATTCTGTATTCTTTAGACTATTCATTCAATTCGAAGGATCATGTAATTCACATTCTCTCTCACAGAGGATAGAAACGTCGTCAGCGAATCTTCCTATACTTTCACCATGAATTTTAATCTCACTCAGGAACCTTATAGTTATTTCCGTCATTATTTCTTCGACGTATAGATTCAACAATGGGGGCGAAATTCTACATCACTTTCTAACACACTTTTTAATCCGACCATTTCTTGCTCTTCCACTCTTATTGTGCCCTCTTGGTTCTTATACATATTGTATACTCCTCGTCTTTCCCCGTCATCCTCGATTTTCTTTTCCATTCTTCGAATACTATTCTAATTAGCAACTTGGATGCATGAGCTGTGAAGTAGATAGTGCGATAATTCTCGCACTTGTCGGCTCTTGCCATCTTCGGAACTGGGTGGGTGATGTTTTTCCGAAGTCTGATAGTATATCAGCAGTCTCATACATTCTACACAGCAGCGCGAATAGTCGTCTTGGTGCCACTTTCACCAATGATTTTAGAAATTCCGATGGAATATTATGTATCTCTTCTGACTTGTTTGATCTGAAGTCATCCAAAGTTCTTTTAAATTCTGACTAATACTGGATCCTCTATCTCTTCCCTGTCCACTCTTGTTTCTACTTCTATCACATCATAATAAAAACTCATTAAGGGTGTAAATGAAATGACCTCTTTCCTTGCGGAATCCCTCATGTTTCAAGTTGGAAAAGACAATTCACAGTGATATAAGCAATTGGACGACTCTTCTAAAAATCATGGACCCTGCTGAAACCGGCAGACGATTGAATCTGTCTCTAAGGACATCATGGGGCTGTAACTTCATTGAAAGTAGTTGCATCCCTTAGATCTGGTGTACACGGTGAAACCATTAGGGACCGTTCAATACATTCGACGAAATTTGGAAGTGATCCAACGATGCAAAATATGTTTGTGCTTTATCAGCCATCATGTTTCGTTATCTCTTGAGGCGTGATGATTTTGGGGGGTGGGTGGGAGGGGAGGGGTAGGGGGATGTGGAAGAGTGCAACTTTGACACATGCCTGAATAATAGGGTGAACGGCCCTTCTGAGAGTAGTAGCTCTTCATCAACATAACAGCTTCGTTGTCAACTGTTCATCTTCGTTGAGCACTTTAGAAGTGTACTTGTCCAGTAAAAAACAGTGATGAGAGTCCTAGGCGCCTGCAGGCAGGCAATCCCTTGACACCCCTCTGACTCTAGATGCCTGTTAGTAGTCACGAGGGCATGAGTGTGCCTGTCTACAGGCGCCCAGGTGTCTGTCATTTTTAGAGTTCTCAGGAAGGGTGGGTAAGTGGCACAGAGGGTGTTGCCAAATGTAGGGTGGGAGATCATAGGGGGACATTTCGCCATTTTTTCTTGGATGTATCAATGTCAAACAATCTAACATCACGCCACAAGAGGGCATGAAACAGGAAGGCCGTAAAAACACAAACACTCTTTGATGCTCTGGATCATGTCCAGATTCCTTTGAATTGTTTCAAAAGACTGCTAGTAGTTCCACCCGGTACACCAGATAAAAAATTGCTGTTGTGCTGTTCTCCAAAAGTGTAGGTTCACTTTCAGTTGGGTTGGTGTTCCACGGTGTCTTTAGATAAGGTTTGAATTATGTGGGGGTGTCAGCGTTGTCAAAGATTGTCACGAACTTCATGTTTCTCACAGTACTGTGAACTGTTATTTTCGACTGTGTAATGTGTGGGAATCAACGCCCCAAAGGAAGAGGCTGTCTCATTTGCTACCTTTCTATGACGCCCCTGAGGCCTGTCTGTTTCGATCCTAAACAGCAGTGTGTCTGAAACGTTTTCCTCGGCCACTTGTAAGACAACGAGTGTGAAAAGAGGAGTGAATTGTGGGTAGGAGCGGATGTGACGACTCTCACATCGCGTGACAGGTCCACTGTGGCTTTGGGCAGAAATGGAGTGAAATTTCGTGGCAGCGTGACATGATTAACCCACCTTGCGCTGTGCATCAACTTGTAAGTTCTGGCCTTTTTCCCCCAAGTTCCGACCCCTTCTGTCGACCCTGAGAGTGACGTCGCAGAACGGAAGGCCTTTGCACCATGACAGAGGAAGGTCGACTGCACCTTTGAGCCAAATTTTAAAGTGTTGCGTTGCAATGGGAGACAATAAAGGGGATTCGAAAAAATGACCCTCTAATTGTGTTTTACACTCTCAAATACCATTTCCTGATCCTGAAGGTGTCTTGATTTAAGTCTTGTTTCCGTCAGCAAGAGCAGTATCAGACATGCTTCTGTGGCGCCATTTCTTTTTCCTACAGCCAAACTGGTCGACATCGCACAAATCCTCAATTTGTTTCCTGTCTGTACGGAAATATACGGTGTGCCGTGCGTGATGCCGTGGGGCAGGGACACCGCACGAGGTGGGGAAACACGGCCGCGGTCACGTCTCTTCACGCCGGCAGCCGGCTGTCGGCCCGCGCGGAGGCGCAATCACGGCGGCAGCGGCAGCGGCAGCGGCTGTGCCCGCAGCGCGGCGCACATCGATCAAGGCGGCGCGGCTGGCAGGGCCTGGCGAGGCGGCGGGAGGCGCACAAAGGGTGCACAGCCGCCGCGGCAGCCGCGCGCCGCTCGTTCATCACCAGCGGCGGCCCGCGCTGTGACGTAGCGAGAGCGCCAAGCTGTGCCGCGCTGCTATTACGACCCGCCGTGCCACGGCCGGTCTGCACAGGTGCCGAACTGTACAACTGTCAATACTGGCCGCTGCAGCTGTATACGTATAGAAATGGTTCTCGGGCGAGACGTAACGTGTTGTTATTAAATACCCACAATACTTGTACATTAGTGACGCAGACTGACATCGTCAGATGCGACGAAAGCACTGGTGAGCAGTGTTTCTAGGACGTTTTTTGTTAGTCGCTTTCTTGTATGCTCGCTAAAAAGTTTGTAATTGATCTTAAACTAACTTCCCGATGGGCTACGTACTTGAACATGTTTCCAGAGCTCAGAGATGAATGACAAAGCAAACACACACACACCAAAAAAAGAAGATTTATTCAAGAGAATGAGCTTCTCAAATCGAGCAAGCAATTGGTTCACCTGCGTCCCTTATGAAACAAGTTCTACATCTACATCTACATACAAACTCCGCAATCCACCATACGGTGCGTGGCGGAGGGTACCTCGTACCACAACTACCATCTTCTCTCCCTGTTCCACTCCCAAACAGAACGAGGGAAAAATCACTGCCTATATGCCTCTGTACGAGCCCTAATCTCTCTTATATTCTCTTTGTGGTCTTTCCGCAAGTTGGCGGCAGTAAAATTGTACTGCAGTCAGCCTCAAATGCAGGTTCTGTAAATTTCCTCAATAGCGATTCACGGAAAGAACCCCTCCTTTCCTCCAGAGACTCCCACTCGGGTTCCTGAAGCATTTCCGTAACACTCGCGTGGTGATCAAACCTACCAGTAACAAATCTAGCAGCCAGCCTCTGAATTGCTTCTATGTCCTCCCTCAATACGACCTGATATGGTTCCCAAATGCTCTAGCAGTACTCAAGAATAGGTCGTATTGGTGTTTTATAAGCGGTCTCTCTTACAGGTGAACCACATCTTCCTAAAATTCTACCAATGAACCGAAGACGACTATCCGCCTTCCCCACAACTGCCATTACATGCTTGTCCCACTTCATATCGCTCTGCAATGTTACCCCCACATATTTTATCGACGCGACTGTGTCAACCGCTACACTACTATTGGAGTATTCAAACATTACGGAGTTCTTTTTCCTATTCATCTCCATTAATTTACATTTATCTATATTTAGAGTTAGCTGCCATTCTTTACACCAATTACAAATCCTGTCCAAGACATATTGTATCCTCCTACAGTCACTCAACGACGACACCTTCCTGTACACCACAGCATCATCAGCAAACAGCCGCACATTGCTATTCACCCCATCCAAAAGATCATTTTTGTAGATAGAAAACAACGGCAGACCTACCACACTTCCCTGGGGCACTCCAGATGATACCCTCACCTCCGATGAAGACTCACCATCGAGGACAACGTACTGGGTTCTATTACTTAAGAAGTCTTCGAGCCACTCGCATATTTGGGAACCAATCCCATATGCTCGTACCTTAGTTAGGAGTCTGCAGTGGGGCACCGAGTCAAACGCTTTCCGGAAGTCAGGGAATATGGCATCCGTCTTATACCCTTCATCCATGGTTCGCAAGATATCATGTGAAAACAGATCGAGTTGCGTTTTCGCAGGAGCGATACTTTCTAAAGCCGTGCTGATGCATGGACAGCAACTTCTCTGTCTCAAGGAAAATCATTATATTCGAACTGAGAATATGTTCGAGAATCCTACAGCAAACCGATGTTAAGGATATTGGTCTGTAATTTTGAGGATCCGTCCTTATACCCTTCTTATATACAGGCGTCGCCTGCGCTTTTTTTCAGTCTCTCGGGACTTTACGTTGGGCAAGAGATTCGGGATAAATGCAAGCTAAGTAAGGAGCCAATGCAGTAGAGTACTCTCTGTAAAACCGAATTGGAATCCCATCAGAACCTGGCGATTTATTTATTTTCAACCCATTCAGCTGCTTCACAACCCTAGGGATGTCTATCACTATGTCCTCCATACGGGAATCTGTACGAGACTCAAACGTCGGTATGTTAGTACGATCCTCCTGCGTGAAAGATTTCTCAAACGTAAAATTTAAAATTTCAGCTTTCGTTTTGCTGTCTTCCGTTGCCAGGCCAGACTGATCAGTGAGTGACTGGATGGAAGACTTCGACCCGCTTACCAATTTTACGTAAGACCAGAATTTCCTTGGGTTTTCAGCAAGATCTTTTGCTAAGGTATGACGGTGGTAGTGGTTGTAAGCTTCGCGCATCGCTCTTTTAACAGCAGCACGAACCTCTACTAACTTTTGCCTGTCATCATTCTCCCGATATTTCTTGTACCGCGAGTGCAACTGTCTATGCTTCCTGAGCATTCTCCGAATAGCTCTGTTAAACCACGGTGGGTCTTTTCCGTCCACAACCCACTTTTTCGGCACATACTTCTCCAATGCGTGATTTACAATGTGTTTAAAATTTGCCCATAATTCTTCCACGTCCATCGTACCGGAAGTAAATGAAGTCGATTCATTTACTAAGTGGGATACTAACAACTGCTTATCTGCTCTTTCTAGTAATAATACTCTCCTAGCCTTCTTGACCGACTTTTTAACTTTCGTAACCATAGTCGTAATGACAACATCATGATCACTAATCCCTGTCTCAGCAATGACACCGTCGATGAGGTCTCGTCTGTTCGTGGCTACCAGATGTAAAATATTTCTATTACACGTTGGCTGTCGATTTAGCTGCTCAAGGCAGTTTTCGGATGATGTGTTCAAAATGAATTCACACGACGGCTCGTCTGTACCACCTGTAATGAATCCATAGACATCCCAGTCTACACTTGGTAGGTTGAAGTGCCTCCGACTAATATAGCATGATCCGGGTGCTTCTGCGATACACGGTGTAGACTCCCTTTGAATGATTCTAGAACTATCACGGTGGATCCTGGTGGCCGGTAATAAAACCCAACAATGAACTTTATTTCTTCTAGCCCTGTTAAACGTGTCCAAATAACTTCACAATCACACTCTCCTTCGACCTCAGTAGACACAATATGTTTGTCAACTGCAAAGAAGACACCGCCTCCTACAGTGTCTAATCTGTCTTTCCGAAAGACGTTCCAACCCTCACTAAGTATTGCAGAACTTCCTATCTCAGGGTTCAGCCAGCTCTCAGTTCCGAGAATAATTTGCGCTCCACAAGGCTTCCTGGAGGGTAATAATTTCAGAAACTTTATTCCGAACACTCTGAAAATTTACTGCTAATATCTTGATAGCTGAAGTGTCTTTAGACTGAGCGCGTCCTGATCTCCCTGCCTGCACGTCGACTGGTGATTGTTCATCAGGACACCTCGCACTACTGCGTAGCCTAAAACATCCACATGTGCACGCCACAAGCACTCTGTTACCCGAGTAGCCGCATCCTTTGTGTAGTGCACCTCTGACCTATCTAGGGGCGTTCTACAATTCCCCACCCAATAGCGAAAGTCTAGAAATCTGCAGCCAAGACCGTCACAGAGTCGATGAAGCCTCTGGTTGAGACCCTCCACTCGGCTCCAAACCAAAGGACCCCGATACACTCTGGGAACGATGCTGCAAATAGAAAGCTCTGCTTGCACCCCACGTGCGAGGCCAGCGGTCTTCACCAAATCCGCCAGCAGCCTGTACAAACTGAGGATCGTCTCAGAACTCAAGCGACAGGCATCATTGGTGCCGACGTGAGCAACTACTTGCAGACGACTGCACCCCGTACGCTCGATAGCCGCAGGCAAGGCCGCCTCCACATCTTGGATGAGGCCCCCCGGCATACAAACCTAGTGCACGTTGAAATTCTTTCCAGCTCTGTACGCTATTTTCCTAAGAGGCTCCATCACTGCCTAACGTTGGAGCACCCAATAACCAGCAAGCCTTTGCCCCCATGTGCCTGCTCAGGCCCTGCTGAAGGAGCGGCCACCTGCCCACTGACTGGATGAATGGGCGAGGCCAGCCGGCCAGCCTCCACATTGACCAAAGTCTTTCATTCTTTGAGCGGGCCCTATCAGGATGACTTACTATGAATAGCAACAAAACGGGGTTTAGATTGTCTTCGATGTACCGCTATGCTATAAGGGTGCCACAGATGACAACGAAAGGCATGCTGCATTGGAAATAAATGGCATCCCAGACTATCAGTCTTGGCTGTCGGGCGGTATGGCAGGCGATAGTCAGGTAGTTAACCCACCACCGTCTGGGGCGTCTTCAGGCACATCTCTGTTGATCATTGGAATTATTCGGCTTAGCACTGGTTGATAGAATTTTTGGACGCCCTCCTAAAGGATACTGTGCCAAATTCTGTCGAAACAGCGAGATGGTTGGAGGACCCTGCCATAATACTCCATGCGTTCTAACAGGCGAGAGATCCGGTAGCCTTGTTGGCCAAGGTAGGGTTTGGGAAGCACGAAGACAATCAGAAGAAACGGTCGCCATTTGAGGTGGGCATCATCTTGGTGAAATGTAAGCCCAGAATGGTTTGCCATGAAGAACTACAAAACTCGGCGTCGACGTACCGATGAGCTAGAAGTATCCCACAGGTGACAACTAAACAAATCGCGCTACGAAAAGAAATGAAACCCTCGTCCATCACTCTAGGATGTTGGGCCGTATGGCGGGCGATAGCCGCCTTGGTATCCCACCAGGCGACTCACAGCCTGGCATAGATTTGTCTCCAGTGATGAGTCCTGCTTCGAACCGAGCTCCGATGACCAGCAGAGATGTGCCTGAAGACGACCCAGATGGTGGTGGTTTACCTACCTGACTATCGCCTGCCATACCGCCCGACAGCCAAGACTGATAGTCTGGGATGCCATTTATTTCCAATGCAGGATGCCTTTCGTTGTCATCTGTGGCACCCTTATAGCACAGCGGTACGTCGAAGATACTCTAAACCCCATTTTGTTGCTCTTCTTGGTAAGCCATCCTGATGGTGCCCACTCAAAGAAGGAAAGACTTTCTACTACTTGCCTTCGTGCTTGCCAAACCTAACAATGGCCCGCAAGGCCACTGGATCTCGCCCCGATCGAGAACGTTTGGTGCATTATACGCAATGCCCCCTAACTGTATCAGGATTTTTAACGATCAGAATCAGACACGATATCTGAAAGAAGGCTTACAGGGCAGAAGGCTGCTGGAGCAGAAGCACTGAGTCCATTTCGAGGATGCACAAAATTAATGTTTATTTATTTATAAAAAAAACACGAAAAAACTCACCACTGGGAACAGCATAGAGACTGTCCGATTTCCAATTGCAGTTTTATAAAGGAATACCTTTCAAATGTTTCGGCCCCATTGCCATTATAGGTTAGGTACATCCAAAGAGCAGCAAAACAAATAACCTTACAACAAAAAAGCAAATTTAATTTACAAATTGGTTACCAAAACCCATTAAAAAAACTGACCGGAATCAGACTTCAGTAGCACGAAGATTCTACTTGAAATATTTGGTTTTAATGTTTTTAACAAGTTAGCTAAATACACTTAAAACTTCCTTCAAATTTACTGCTATCACTTACAGACAACATCTTCGTTAAAAAATTTGCAAACAATCAAAATGGATAACAGTACAGGCCGTTTAGTTAACTCAGTCACGTGACGCCATAGTCAGTACAGCTATACTAACAACATTTTGATCTAAAACACAGGAAAATGATGTTAGCACAAGGCTCACGTTTAGACGTTATCATGGGCAGCTATACTTACCGCATTAGACAAGTAACTGTTTTGAACACAAGCTTTACAGAGTGTCTATAAATAAATTCCACTCGTTTGCTTATCCACACACAAAATATAATTAGCGACATATCTTTCAGACTCCCTCTTAAGTGAACAGAGAACCGCTAACTTTAGAAATAATTTCAAAATTATGGTTTCTAAACATATATAAAATTACAAAGGGGCAAGTGCGTTTCATCTTACTTCAAATAACCACTAGTAATATTAAAATTCAAAAAGAACTATGAACCTTGATTTAATATGAAAACCTTTTTCCTTTAAAGTATTAACCTCAAATACTTGTGCTATAACAGCTTGTAATGAATCGGTTCAAGTAACTAATGGAGATCTCACAACCAAAGGAGTACGTACCTTTAGCTCAATACATCTTCGGTGTCTCCGAAAATCGTAACACACTCTAAAAATTTTAAACCATACAAGCACAAGGTTCAAATAACAACCATGGCACTGTCAGCGTAATTCAACGACCTCGGACGAGGCACTAAGCTGGCAACACGATTGGCACCGGGCAAAATTATGTCAACTTCATAAGCAGCGCGGAGCCGGAACCCACTTGACGGTCACATCTGCAGTAGAAAGGTAGCCCACCACTGAACACTATCTCCAGTCGTCGACAGCAGAGGCACAGGAAGGTAGCAAGCAGCGCACAACTCTTAAGACGGGCTATGGTGGGCGCAGGCAGGCACAAGCATCTCGAGAGCAGAGACTCCGTCTGCTTCGTGGCCACTGCCAAACTCTGGTTCCTCTACAAGGAAGGCCCAACGCATCGCCGTCCAATACAGACGCAGCGCAACAGCTCTTCCGCTGTGCCATCTCACCATAGCATTACTCCCTACCAATTCACCTCCAGTGGCCCGTCACGCTCTGTTCTCATGCCACAGTCAAACAACCCAGAGCTCCTCGCCAAACCTCAGCTCTCGGGCAGAGAAACCAGAGGCGTGACAAGAGCTTCGCAGGGTGTTACGGATCAATATCTCTATCCAACAACTCTATCGATCAGTGCCAAAATGAACAAATGCTTGCGTTATCGCCAGAGGTGACTTAATTTGTTAAGCACTTTCTCTTCACTAAATCATTCAATTTTTCTGAAATTGTTTGTTTCTACAAGTACATCAAAGCTTGCTACTGATTCCTGTGACGTCATCTCCGAACTCGCCGCCACGAGTTCGCGAGTGCAACCGCAGACTCGCGGCGTTGCCACAACTCCTCGGCATGACGACTATTATAATGTAGCATCACAATGGCTGTTCGGTTAGTCAATATTGTTCTGATTATACAGGGTGTTACAAAAAGGTACGGCCAAACTTTCAGGAAACATTCCTCACACACAAAGAAAATATGTTATGTGGACATGTGTCTGGAAACGCTTACTTTCCATGTTAGAGCTCACTATATTACTTCTCTTCAAATTACATTAATTATGGATGGAAACACACAGCAACAGAACGCACTAGCGTGACTTCAAACACTTTGTTACAGGAAATGTTCAAAATGTCCTCCGTTAGCGAGGATACATGCATCCACCCTCCGTCGCATGGAATCCCTGATGCGCTGATGCAGCCCTGGAGAATGGCGTATTGTATCACAGCCGTCCACATTACGAGCATGAAGAGTCTCTACATTTGGTACCGGGGTTGCGTAGGCAAGAGCTTTCAAATGACCCCATAAATGAAAGTCAAGAGGGCTGAGGTCAGGAGAGCGTGGAGGCCATGGAATTGGTCCGCCACTACCAATCCATCGGTCACCGAATCAGTTGTTGAGAAGGGTACGAACACTTCGACTGAAATGTGCAGGAGCTCCATAGTGCATGAACCACATGTTGTGTCGTACTTGTAAAGGCACATGTTCTAGCAGCACAGGTAGAGTATCCCGTATGAAATCACGGTAACGTGCTCCATTGAGCGTAGGTGGAAGAACATGGGGCCCAATCAAGACATCACCAACAATGCCTGCCCAAACGTTCACAGAAAATCTGTGTTGATGACGTGATTGCACAATTGCGTGCGGATTCTCGTCAGCCGACACATGTTGATTGTGAAAATTTACAATTTGATCACGTTGGAATGAAGCCTCTCATCCGTAATGAGAACATTTGCATTGAAATTAGGATTGACACATTATTGGATGAACCATTCGCAGAAGTGTAGCCGTGGAGGCCAATCGGCTGCTGATAGTGCCTGCACATGCTGTACATGGTACGGAAACAACTGGTTCTCCATTAGCACTCTCCATACAGTGACGTGATCAACGTTACCTTGTACAGCAGCAACTTCTCTGACGCTGACATTAGGGTTATCGTCAACTGCACGAAGAATTGCCTCGTCCATTGCAGGTGTCCTCGTCGTTCTAGGTCTTCCCCAGTCGCGAGTCATAGGCTGGAATGTTCCGTGCTCCCTAAGACGCCGATCAATTGCTTCGAACGTCTTCCTGTCGGGAAACCTTCGTTCTTGAAATCTGTCTCGATACAAACGTACCGCGCCAAGGCTATTGGCCCGTGCTAATCCATACATCAAATGGGCATCTGCCAACTCCGCATTTGTAAACATTGCACTGACTGCAAAACCATGTTCGTGATGAACACTAACCTGTTGATGCTATGTACTGATGTGCTTGATGCTAGTACTGTAGAGCAATGAGTAGCATGTCAACACAAGCACCGAAGTCAACATTAGCTTCCTTCAATTGGGCCAACTGGCGGTGAATCGAGAAAGTACAGTACATACTAACGAAACTAAAATGAGCTCTAACATGGAAATTAAGCGTTTCCGGACACATGTCCACATAATATCTTTTCTTTATTTGTGTGCGAGGAATGTTTCGTGAAAGTTTGGCCGTACCTTTTGTAACACCCTGTATACATACTGTATATAGGTCTATTGATCGTGGCCGGGCCAAATATCTCACGAAATAAGCATTAAACGAAAGAACTACAAAGAACGAAACTCGTCTAGGTAGAAGTGGGAAACCCGATGGCTCTATGGTTGGCCCGCTAGATGGCGCTGCCATAAGTCAAACGGATATCAACTGAGTTTTATAAATAGGAACCGCTATTTTTATTACATATTCGTGTAGTACCTAAAGAAATATGAATGTTTTAGTTGGACCACTTTTTTCGCTTTGTGATAGATGGCGCTTTAATAGTCACAAACGTATAAGTACGTGGTATCACGTAACATTCCGCCAGTGCAGATGGTATTTACTTCGTGATACATTACCCGTGTTAAAATAGACCGTTTGCCAATTGCGGAAAAGGTCGATATCGTATTGATATATGACTATTGTGATCAAAATGCCCAAAGGGCGAGTGCTATGTATGCTGCTTGATATACTGGATGACATCATTCCAGTTTCCGGTCCGTTCGCCGGATAGTTACGTTATTTAAGGAAACAGGAAGTGTTCAGCCATACGTGAAACGTCAACCACGACTTTCATCAAGTGATGATGCGCAAGTAGGTGTTTTAGCTGCTATCGCGGCTAATCCGCAAGTCAGTAACAGAATAATTGCGCGAGAATCGGGAATCTCAAAAACATCGGTGTTGAGAATGCTACATCTACATCGATTGCACCCGTACCATGTTTCTATGCACCAGGATTGCATGGCGACGACTTTGAACGTCGTGTACAGTTCTGCCACTGGGCACAAGAGAAATTACGGGACGATGACAGATTACGTTACGCGTCATTCACCAACAGCGGTAACGTAAACCGGCATAATATGCACTATTGGGCAACGGAAAATCCACGGTGGCTGCGCCAAGTGTAACATCAGCGACCTTCGCGGGTTAATGCATGGTACGGCATTATGGGAGGAAGTATAATTGGTCCCCATTTTATCGGTGGCAATCTAAATGGTGCAATGTATGCTGATTTCCTACGTAATGTTCAGACCGATGTTACTACAAGATGTTTCACTGCGTGACAGAATGGCGATGTAGTTCCAACATGATGAATATTCGGCACACTGCTCGCGTGCTGTTGAAGCGGTATTGGATAGCATATTTCAAGACAGGGGGATTGGTCGTCGAAGCAACATACCATGGGTCGCACGTTCACCGGATCTGATGTCCCCGGATTTATTTCTGTGGGGAAAGTTGATGTTTGCTATCGTGATCCACCGACAACGCCTGACAACATGCGTCAGCGCATTGTCAATGCATGTGCGAACAGTACGGAAGGCGAACTACTCGCTGTTGAGAAGAATGTCGTTTCATGTATTGCCAAATGCATTGAGGTTGACGAACATTATTTTGAGCTTTTATTGCATTAATGTGGTATTTACAGGTAATCACGCTGTAACAGCATGCGTTCTCAGAACGGTACATGTCTCACACTGGAACAACCGAAATATAATGTTCAAACGTACCTACGTTCTGTATTTTAATTTAAAAAACCTACCTGTTACCAACTGTTCGTCTAAAATTGTGAGCCATATGTTTGTGACTATTATAGCGCCATCTATCACAAACCGAAAAAAGTGGTCCAACTAAAACATTCATATTTCTTTTCGTACTACACGAATATGTAATAGAAAGTGGGGGTTCCTATTTAAAAAAAGAAAGCAGTTGATATCCGTTTGACCTATGGCAGCGCCATCTAGGGGTCAACCATAGCGCCATCTGGCTGTGTGTGTGTGTGTGTGTATGTGTGTGTGTTTTGATAGACGAGGAGAGGGATCCAACCTGGTGCCCCGCGACCAAATATCCAAAGGTAGGATTGGGCCAGTTTTTGTTCATTTGCACATGGCTGACGGGTAGGGAACATCAAGTTAGCCTTGACAGTACAAACTAGTGATTAACAACTTATGAATTATTTTGAAAACGCTGGTAACAACGTAGGTAGGTAAAACTTTTCATACACAGCCTGAAGGGCTAATATAAAAAATCAACTAAGACACAAATACAACAAAGTCCCAAAAGAAAACGCCAGAACGGCTGATTCCAACAACGCATTGCAAACTGCAACCACATCGCCTAAAGGACTGACTTTAAGAAATAGCAATTACAACCAATGATGCCTGAAGGGCTCATTAAAGAAATGCAATTGAAAACTCAATAATTAAATAGTACTTGAAAAGTTAACCCTGAAACAGTGTGGAAGGACTATCTGAAACACACGCTATTTGACAACAAATTATTTGACTGAATAATTAACAAGACACTTTAAACAGAAGTAAAAGGTTTAACCAAGAAATCACAGATTCCACAGATGATAATTACAATCGGCAATAAAAAACTGAAGACTTAGTTTTCAACTCTAGATTAGTGCGAGCTGCTTCACATTTAGCTCATACATGACCTGGCCAGTAGACTACAGCCGGCTCGCAAACCACCAGATTATGGTAAGAGTGTCCACAATTCTACAACAGACTAAAACATTCAATTAGCTGCCAGTACTGACAATTAAATAGAATAATAACCGAAATGAGAACCTAAACTGAATCATGCTGGCCCAACTTTAATAAGTTGGCGCCGCAGAGAAACATTTTCTTACTGAATACAAGTTCGCGCCCCCAGCCGCCAATTAAACAAACACACACACATAAGATACCAACACGCCAGACAAATCTTACACAGCAAACATTCTCTGCGTGAATTTGTTAAAGAAACAGAGTGTAAAATATCTTAATATAGGGAGGGGCAGATTGAGCTGTGACAGAGATCAGATCAATAAGTACAGTCAGGCAATTCAAATAGTGTAACGACTAACTAGACATAGCAGCAGGCTACTCATTTCAATGCTGATCTAACAAAACCGCATTTGATGGCGTCTAACGAATCCCGCCTGAGTGTCTCACACAAACACCGAGGCCGTCATTCCATAATTCCTTACAGGTTGTAACTAGCACGTTGCACTGTGCCAACGACCCGTACTGATACCTCCTTAAGCAGCAGCGTATGGTGTACTCGCTCCTCTCCAGCAATACTGGGCGTGTTTACCTCCTTATACAGGCCACTATTTTCTGCTAAAAGTACACACCGCGCAACCTACACGCTATCACGTGCCGAGGCAATCACTGCATGACCGTTCGCATTGACAGCCAAGGCGCGACTCTCTGTTGAACACCCCTCCAAAGACTTTCCCCCTGCGCTCACTAACCTCTCTGACAAAGATCACTAGCCGTAAAGAGGAAAGATAAACTAGCAGATTAGCGATCCGGCTCGTGTGTGTGTCTAACATTTTTGAAGGGGCGCCGTAAATTTATTTTAACATTTAGTAACCATTCAGAGACTATCTATGAAATACTAGTTATATTAAAATTTATTTTTATTTGGGTAACACCGGATTGTGGCTGGCCATCCTGCGGAATATAACAACTTCCAGTGTGCGCTTCCAGCTATTGGGATTCTGTTATTAAGACGCAGTTGTGATTGTCCTGCTCTCCTAAGCTCTGCCAGAAAACTCGGAAACATGTGACATGACGGAACACGAGTACAACGCCGGTAAGAGTGACTGCAGAAGGCAGTGTGGACAGTGGGCTTGGATATAACCAGTAGTGGCTGTGTTTTCTGTGAGTTCACCACGTCATTTTTTAAAATGTGTAGAAGAAGGACTTCACGTTCCAACTGCGATGGCATCACTCAGAGAGAGAGAGCACATGCTCGATTGGGGGAACCTGTCGTTTGCCATACGGGGAGACGTTCATGGAAAACACACAGTATTTAAAAGATGCAGAAAATCCACAATTTTGAAGATAAGTCATTCTTTACATGAAATTAACACATTTACTTTTAACTTCCTTAAATAACAAACATTTAACTTTTTTGTGGATTCTCAGAAACTATTCAGGAGATTTGAAAGACTTTTTTTTCTTTTCAGCCTTTAATAAGCTTCCCTCATGAGGTTCTTTTTTAATATATCGAATAGGAGAACGTTAATAATTTTTTATTTCTGTAAGTACAATATAAAATTGATGCAGATTTGGCCCATTTGTCAACTTATACTCAAAATTTCAAAATTTTCTCTTGAGACAACATTTATTGGATTTATAGAAACTATTATACTTAATAGTTTTAGCCTTAATTGATTCTGAGGTAAAGGTACATAATTTTTTAAAAACCGATAAAAGTAATTTAAACTTTTTTTTAGAAGGCTCCAGAGTTGTAATCAGGATCCTCTTTCCCTTCTAGATTTCTCTTCTCGTTTCTTCTTTTATATCTTCTTCCCTTTAGGAGGTCTTCAACTGACTTTTCTGCTGCAGAGAGGTGCCTAAAATTTATTATTCTCAGGATGTCTTCGGTGGAATTTTCTATCTTAAAACTCAGACTCTCTGATACCTTCATTCTCTCTACGCTCCGATCATTAAATACAAGAACTGATCATTAGCTGCAATTCTGACAACTGCGGCAGATGTAACGTGATTTTGGGGCATTGTTCCCATAAAAGAAAGTCTAGAGACTCATTTGAATTCCGAGTTTTGTTTCTAAGGGTTACAGATGATCTATATAAACAGAGGGATATATCACAGCCTTCTGAATGCATCCCGTACAAGTTGATTGAAAATAATCCACAGAAACTTTGTTCACCGCTAGTATCGAAGGGTTCCTTCAAAAAGTGGGTGTAGCAAGAAGGTCACGTCATTCATTTAATTGTTAAATGTCGGCGATTTCATCATTGAAACTTTGGGAAGTTATTGTCCATGTATTCTACTAATAAATAAAAAATAAATTGAAAATTAACATTTTCGGTCTATTTCATGAACGTCTCGTCTTTACAAACGTAGGGAAACCACGGTATACATAAATCTGGCTGACTGGACAACGATTTTAACACCTTCTTTCCTAATGTTCCACTGTTTTACGACAGCAATATTATAGCCGTAATTTTGCAGATTGGCGGGGTAAAGTCTTTCTTCGGTCAACAGTTTCGGTCGTGTAGTTGGGCTATTCTTGGCTGAGGATGTGTTAGATATTAGGCAGCGTAGGCAGTGGGTCCGTGAGGAGTAGAAATATGCGACCGCAGAGTAAGTATCCTTCACTAATTTACATCCAAATGCGGTTTGTAATAACACCCACACTACGCAGACCTGTCACTTTGTGGCGTCACGGTAGCACCGAATAATTAGAAACCTGTCGTGACTCAACATTGCGAGCTGAAAAAGACAGACTCTTCTCCCGAGCAACGCTGGTTTAACAGCTTTGCCGCTGAAGGCTTACCACGTGCAGGTGGAGAGCAACTCAACTGTTGCTGTGTTCTGCATCGGACGTCTGCTTGTATTGACACAAGAAGTTAGTCAGCACTCCGCGATTACGGTGTCTTGGAGCACGTGTGCGCATGAGTGGGTGTTTGCCTGGCTATAGCCCTTACAGCAACAGAAGCAAGAGAAGTGCTGGAACATTAACGTCGCTCGCATTGTAGTTTCACGGCCTTGGGCAACACATTGGCTCTACATGACGGCTCTATGGGTGTACCACAACTCGTTACGTATCTCCCCCCCCCCCTCCCCCATCCCCCCCGGGATCGTCAGGAGATTAGATTAGTTACTGCACGGAGGCATTCAAACAGTCATTATTCTCGCGATCCATACGGGAATGGAACGGGAAAATATGCTATAACTGTAACTATGGGACGTTCCTCCTACCATGCGCATTACAGTGGTTTGCAGAGTAGAGATGCAGAAAAAGATGAATGAAGCATAAGTGACGACCAGTTGTCTTCCATCATAGTGATACGTAATATCTGCAGAGCCTACAATCGTCGATAACTCACTTCTAGAACTTGGGTCACATTCAACACGTACAGGCTAAGGCAAACAGTTAATACACTGCGATGGCAAAAGTCACAGATATCTTCTAAAATCTTGTCGGACCTCCTTTTGTCCGGAGCAGTGCAGCAGCTCGACATGGTATGGAATCTACAAGTCGTTGGAAGTCCCCTGCATGCGTCTACAACCGTCCATAACTGCGAAAGAGTTGCCGCAGCATGATTTTGTGAAGAAACTGACCTCTCCATTACGTCCCATAAGTGTTCGATGTATCCATGTCGTGCGATCTGGGTCGCCAAATCATTCGCTAGAATTGTCCACAATCTTCTCCAAATCATTCACGAGAAACTGTGGTCAGGTGACATGACGCATTGCCACCCACAAAACTTCCTTTGTTGTTTGGGAACATGAAGCCAATGAGTGGCTGCAAATGGTCTCCAAGTAGCCAAACATAAGCATTTCCACTCAGTGATCGGTTCAGTTTGGCAGGAGGATCCAGTCCACTCCATGTAAACACAGCCCACACAATCACGGAGCCACCACCAACTTGTGCAGTGCCTTGATGATGATGTTTGGTTTGTGTGGCGCTCAACTGCATGGTTATCAGCGCCCGTACAATTTCCCAACCTTTGCTCAGTCCAGTTTCGCCACTTTTCCTGGATGATGATGAAATGATGAGGACAACACAAACACCCAGTCATCTCGAGGCAGGTGAAAATGCCTGACCCCGCCGGGAATCGAACCCGGGACCCCGTGCTCGGGAAGCGAGAACGCTACCGCGAGACCACGAGCGGCGGACATGTGTGTGTGTGTGTGTGTGTGTGTGTGTGTGTGTGTGTGTGTGTGTGTGTGTGTGTGTGTGTGCAGTGCCATATTGACAACCTGGTCCATGGGTTCATGGGGTCTGCGCCATACTCGAACCATACCATCAACTCTTACCAACTGAAATGGGAACGCATCTGATCAGTCCAGTCACCTAGGATCCAACTGATGGTGACGAACCCAGCGCAAAGTCCTAAGCGACTGGAAAAAAGTTCAGCTGAGTCTTTTATGTAAGTAGGGAAAAAGAACAAACCCCCAAAATTACTGAGCAATATCCCTCACTTCGGTTTCCTGTAGAATCATTGAACATTCAGTTCGGATATAGTAAATTTTCTGTCCGCAGCTCGTGGTCGTGCGGTAGCGTTCTCGCTTCCCACCCCGAGGTCCCAGGTTCGATTCCCGGCGGGGTCGGGGATTTTCTCTGCCTCGTGATGACTGGGTGTTGTGTGATGTCCTTAGGTTAGTTAGGTTTAAGTAGTTCTAAGTTCTAGGGGACTGATGACCGTAGATGTTAAATCCCATAGTGTTCAGAGCCATTTGAATTTGAGTAAATTTTCTTGAGACCGAGAAGGTTATGTGCACAAGTCACAATGGTTTTAGAAAGCACTGATCGTGTGAAGTGTAGCGTGCCCTCTTGTCCCATAATATACTGCGAACTATGGGTGAAGGACAACAGGCAGATCCCATGTATCTAGATTAGCGGAAAGCGTTTGATACATTGCTCCATTACAGATTGTTAACGAAGGAAAGAGCATATGGAACAGGTTCACAGATATGTGAGCGACCCGAAGACTTTTTAAATAATAGAATCCAATATATATTGTCCTCGACGGCCAGTGTTCATCTGGGACAGGGGTATCGTCAGGAGTGTTCCAGGGACGTGTGATAGGACCGCTACGGTTCTCTGTGTAACGTAAACGATTTGGTGCACATGGTGGACAGCAACCTGCTGTAGTTCGCTAATGACGCTGTGATGTAGGGTAAGGAGTCGAAGTTGAGTGACTGTAAGAATATACAAGATGATTTAGAAGAAATTTCTAGTTGGTTTAATGAATGACTGTATATACACTCCTGGAAATTGAAATAAGAACACCGTGAATTCATTGTCCCAGGAAGGGGAAACTTTATTGACACATTCCTGGGGTCAGATACATCACATGATCACACTGACAGAACCACAGGCACATAGACACAGGCAACAGAGCATGCACAATGTCGGCACTAGTACAGTGTATATCCACCTTTCGCAGCAATGCAGGCTGCTATTCTCCCATGGAGACGATCGTAGAGATGCTGGATGTAGTCCTGTGGAACGGCTTGCCATGCCATTTCCACCTGGCGCCTCAGTTGGACCAGCGTTCGTGCTGGACATGCAGACCGCGTGAGACGACGCTTCATCCAGTCCCAAACATGCTCAATGGGGGATAGATCCGGAGATCTTGCTGGCCAGGGTAGTTGACTTACACCTTCTAGAGCACTTTGGGTGGCACGGGATACATGCGGACGTGCATTGTCCTGTTGGAACAGCAAGTTCCCTTGCCGGTCTAGGAATGGTAGAACGATGGGTTCGATGACGGTTTGGATGTACCGTGCACTATTCAGTGTCCCCTCGACGATCACCAGTGGTGTACGGCCAGTGTAGGAGATCGCTCCCACACCATGATGCCGGGTGTTGGCCCTGTGTGCCTCGGTCGTATGCAGTCCTGATTGTGGCGCTCACCTGCACGGCGCCAAACACGCATACGACCATCATTGGCACCAAGGCAGAAGCGACTCTCATCGCTGAAGACGACACGTCTCCATTCGTCCCTCCATTCACGCCTGTCGCGACACCACTGGAGGCGGGCTGCACGATGTTGGGGCGTGAGCGGAAGACGGCCTAACGGTGTGCGGGACCGTAGCCCTGCTTCATGGAGACGGTTGCGAATGGTCCTCGCCGATACCCCAGGAGCAACAGTGTCCCTAATTTGCTGGGAAGTGGCGGTGCGGTCCCCTACGGCACTGTGTAGGATCCTACGGTCTTGGCGTGCATCCGTGCGTCGCTGCGGTCCGGTCCCAGGTCGACGGGCACGTGCACCTTCCGCCGACCACTGGCGACAATATCGATGTACTGTGGAGACCTCACGCCCCACGTGTTGAGCAATTCGGCGGTACGTCCACCCGGCCCCCCGCATGCCCACTATACGCCCTCGCTCAAAGTCCGTCAACTGCACATACGGTTCACGTCCACGCTGTCGCGGCATGCTACCAGTGTTAAAGACTGCGATGGAGCTCCGTATGCCACGGCAAACTGGCTGACACTGACGGCGGCGGTGCACAAATGCTGCGCAGCTAGCGCCATTCGACGGCCAACACCGCGGTTCCTGGTGTGTCCGCTGTGCCGTGCGTGTGATCATTGCTTGTACAGCCCTCTCGCAGTGTCCGGAGCAAGTATGGTGGGTCTGACACACCGATGTCAATGTGTTCTTTTTTCCATTTCCAGGAGTGTAGTTAGTGTTAAGTTAATGCCGATGCGTAGGAAAAACAAAGCTGTAATATTCGGATACAGTATTACTAGTGGTCCTTTTGATACAGTCACGTCCCTTAAAGATCCGAGCTTAACATTGCAAAACGGTATGAAATTGAACAAGGATGTGAGCACTGTGGTAAGGAAGGCGAATGGTAGAGTTCGGTTTATTACGAAAGCGTGGCTCAGTTAATAAGCAGATCGCATATAGGACACTGGTGCGACCTATTCTTCAGTGTTTGGGATCCGTTACATGGTGAATTAAAGGAAGAACTCGAAACAATTCAGAAGCGGGCTGCTGGATTTGATATCGTAGGTTCGAACAGAGGTAAGTGCAACGCAGATGTTTCGGGAACTCAGATTGGAATCCCTATAAAAAAGGCGACCATCTCTTTGAGGAACACATCAGAGAAAGCTGACTGCCACACGATTCTACTGTCACCAGTATATATTGCGCATAAGGACCATGAAGATTAGATACGAGAAATTAGGGCTCATACGGCGGCCTACAGACAGTCGTTTTCCCCTCGCTCTATTTGGGAGTGGAACAGGAAACGAAATGAGTAGTTGTGGTACAGGGTACCCTCTGCCACGCGCCGTGCGGTGGCTTCCGATGCATCAATGTAGGTGTAGATGCAGATGTATATGTAGATGCGCTGCAGGTGATCTCGTACTGTCAGCTAAGGCAATAAGTCGTATGCTGCCTTGGCCCATTAAGGCCAAATTTCACCGCATAGCCCTAACCCACATTAACTTCTGCAGGTATTTCACGTGGCGTTGCGTGTCCGTTAGCACTGACTACTCTACCCAAACGTCGTTGATCTCGGTCGGGAACACTTTTGACACTGTGGATCGGGGAATATTGAATTGTAAAATGATTTCCGAATTAAAAATGTAAATGTCGTGTGACTAGGGCCTCCCGTCGGGTAGACCGTTCGCCGGGTGCAAGCCTTGGGATTTGACGCCACTTCGGCGACTTGCGCGTCGAGGGGGATGAAATGATGACGATTAGGACAACACAACACCCAGTCCCTGAGCGGAGAAAATCTCGGACCCAGCCGGGAATCGAACACGGGCCCGTAGGATTGATATTCTGTGGCGCTGACAACTCAGCTACCGGGGGCGGGCATTTCCGAAATGGAATGTCCCACATGTCTAGATCCAACTACCATTCTGCGTTCAAACTCTGTTAAGCACTGTCGTGCGGCCATAACACCGTTGGAAACCTTCTCACATGCATCACCGAAGTACAAACGACAGCTCGGCCAGTGCACTGTCATTTTATAACTTGTGCAAACGTGCATATCGCTATTCCTTGACTTTTGTCACCTCAGTGTATTCCATGATTGAGGCAACATCCGTCATTAATTATTTTAAGGAATACAGCAACCAGGCAGTATAAAGTTTGGGCCTCCATCTATCTTCAGTTAGTGTAATACATATTTGAATGTAGCTACTGAAGATTCAAATACGTATTACATCTACTGAAGATGTGTGAAAGCCCGAAAAGCGTGTTGGTATAAATAAAAATACATGAAAAGTTGGTGGTTGCTGCATTTCTTAAATTAATGTAATCCAGAGTCACTGAGCTCAACAAAATGGGTAAATTATCCATCAGCTATGAAATCTTCACGGGTTATCAGCCGAGTGGCGTAGTCTTCTAGTCGCAACGTTTCAATAGATCTTCAGACGAATATGATGGATATGCAATCCATTGAAACGTTGCGACTAGAAGATGACGTCACTCGGCTGATAAGCCGTGAAGATTTCATTGCTGAAATACGCCGAGAAAGCCTGTAATCGCAAATTATCCATCATTCAACACTACACGTCGATGCTGTTCCGCTATAACGAAAAGCTCCGACACGAAGATGAAGAACGCACCCGCAGAGAAGGCTGTGAGACGACTTCAGCTAACAGCGTGCTGACAAGGACGGTGCCCCGACAGCAGCGGCCTCTACAAGAAGAGAACATGAGCGCCGCTCCAGCCAGCCTCGACCGACGCGGTACTAGACCGGCACTAGGAGAGCACTACGATAGCAGTTTTAGTGATCCATATCCATTGCTTGTATGGACATAGTATATAGAGAGCACACTGCCTGTTTGCCTGTAACACATCGCCTGCAAAACGTTCTTGTGATACAAAGTTAAGTATTGTCTATCTTCTTTATTGTAATGAAAACTATTAATAACATTTGTTTGAACTGTTGTATAGCATTCCGAAAACGCAGCATCCCTTAGGCACCCTATTCGACATGAGTGGGTAGGACCCCACGGAATGTTATTATTTTTGTTTGTTTGCTGGTGGCTTAATTCTCGCTTGTCTTTCCTTTGCAGGGCTGTTGATTTGCTTTGACAGTTTCTTGTCGTTTTTGATAGTCAGTGTTTCCAGGTGGGCGTTGCAGAAAATTTCTTTGCTTTTGTGCATAACTTGCTTGCTTGCTTTGTCTGTTTGTTGCATTTTTGTCTTCCAGAAACCCCTTTCCGCCCATCCCGCCCGCCGGTCGCTGTGGCCGAGCGGTTCTAGGCGCTTCAGTCCGGAACCACACGGCTGCTACGGTCCCAGGCTCGAATCCTGCCTCGGGCATGGATGTGTGTGATGTCCTTAGGTTAGTTAGGTTTAGGTAGTTCTAAGTCTACGGGACTGATGACCTCAGATGTTAAGTCCCATAGTGCTTGGAGCCATTTGAGCCATCCCGCCCCTTGCTCAGGCGCCACAGCCGCAAGCGTTAGATGGCACACAGCTGATGCAGCTGTTTCAGTTCCAGACGCAACAGATATCTATTCTACCCAGCGTGCAGCAGCTACTGGTCAATGCTGCACGCCCAACGGACCGAGCATCACCTACTACAGCTGCTATACCGCCTTTTCAAATGGTTCAAATGGCTCTGAGCACTATGCGACTAAACTTCTGAGGTCATCTGTCGCCTAGAACTCAGAACTAATTAAACCTAACTAACCTAAGGACATCACACACATCCGTGCCCGAGGCAGGATTCGAACCTACGACCGTAGCGCCTAGAACCGCACGGTCACTCCGGCCGGCATACCGCCTTTTCGACTGTTTCGTTAACAAGACGACGAATGACTCGAATGGTTATCCCAATTCGAGGCTCACCTCCTCGCTCATAACGTACCAGGTATTGTGAAAAGCCATTCTTTTCCTATCCACGGTAGGCAGTGCAGTGTTCCGCCTAATCACAAAACTTTTTCCAATTACCACTCCGAGTGAACGTGTTTCAGACCAAGTGGTCGCCATGCTAACAAACTAATATGACCAAAAAGTGAATGTGGTAGTAGCTTGGTATCAATTCTTTACTTGCAAAAAAACTGTCAGAACAAACTTATCACAAGTCTGTAGAACGTCATCTTCGTGGTGTAGCAGTTTTAATGGCCAGTAGTGTATAAGAAGTTCGAGTAACCACGGAAAGCTAAACGTTGATACTAGACTACTTGAGACGGTTTTTTCGTGCCTGTCTCTTTGTTCTCGATCCAACTGAAACACAGCTTCGTTCCCGGTGCAACCGCTCGGCGCCACTACCGCTGCTCCTCTTCCACTCCAATCTCCATTCCGACCTCCCTGCCCACGCTGTGGGATTAGCGTCCTGGAGAAAGGCTAATGCAGAGAAAATGGGTGACCGTAGTCAGCTCTTGTTAGTAGAGCGAAATCTCTTAATCTAGAGTAGAGGATTTCCTGCGTGAGATATCCTCGAGGGCAAAACTGTACGCACCCACGGAAAACTCATCAGCGTTTGGGCTTCTGACAGGCTGTGCTGCCTCACTTTAGAGTGTAAACGTATATCTTGTACACAACTAAAATGTTTCAGACTGCTACAATTTGATAGTTAAGGCAAAATTTAAAAGTGAATGACATATAATATCTTCGAGTTTCTGGTTGGAAACGCTTTGTGTTCGGACTTGAACAGACTACAAATCCAGTAGTTAATACCATCAACATTCTGATATAGCTCCTTTCCGTACTATAAGCGCTCTTGGTAATTAGAATGCCACGAGAAGAACAAAGCACAATCAATTGACAATGTTCTTACGTGCCACTCAGCAGGATGTGGAACGTTCAGCCTACAAATGTATATCAGTATGTTCCTCTTGTATGTCGGTGTCTGAATACTGCTATGACCATATGTAAAGCTATAATACCCAAATCTCTTTACTGTATCCTGTTCTCATATTCTGTCTATAGGGTACTTACAGATCTGCAGAAATATTCAATTACCTGTCCGCAGCTTTCGAAACAATTCTTCAGGAAACACAAAAGAACATTTTATTACTAATTTAGATGCACAGTCATTGGTATGGGTTTCTTGTGGAATATGTCCAATGCTTACCAGCGGCGTTTATTATTTTTATTATGTTACCGTAACTTACTACCTCTGACTAGCGTGTGTTACATTTTCTTCCTGTTTACTCGTTTCAGGATACAGTGGACTTAAAATTCGTCGTTTGTCGGGATAAGTCCTTTGTTAAGTCTACGTACCTTCGTACCAGGGTACAACATAAACTAACGTATACTCTGCATTGTCAAAACGAACTGGTCCTATGTATGAGATAGCAAAATGAGGGAATATCGAAACTTAATAAATTCTACAAAAGTTTGGAAGGTATGAGTTGAGGTACTGCCGGAAGTAAAGGTGTGAGAACGGGTCGTGAGTTTCGCTTCGGAAGACCAGTCGGTAGATCATTTTCCCGCGAAAAGCAAAGATCCCGAGTTCGAGTCTCGGTTTAGCACACAGGAAGTGCAATATCAGTGCACACACCGCTGCAGAGTGAAAATTTTGTTCTGGAAACATCCTCCAGTGTTTGGCTAAGACCTGTCTCCGCAATAACCTTTCTTCAAGGAGTGCAAGTCCTGCAAGGTTCGCAGGAGAGTTTCTATAAAAAAATAAATAATTACATTTCTTGTCTGCGACGTTAAGATCAGTAAAGCGTATATGCCTCGCAACTGTATGGCTCTCAACAGTGAATAACTCATTCTGCTGTGAAGTCTATCCTGTCGTGCAACTCTTTGTGAGATTAAACTTGCGGTTTTGAAACTCGGAGCTTGGTATTATGATGTTAGTGTCTTTATCTTTTTTATACAGGGGCAGCCTTACTTCCCTCACAACTCGCGCTTCTATGACCTTGATCGCTTCAAATTCGGGGCTAGTGGAATAGTTCCCTCGTAGAAATGGTTTGGTTATCATCTTGATCCCTTTGCAAACTTTAACACAAGTGTAAAATAAAACGACGAAACATGTTCATTAGTTGAACACAATTTCAAATCTGGTCTGTTAAACAGTGTAGGAGTCAATGTATATCTGTACGCTTTGTATCTAACGAGATGAAAATAAAGGGTTCACTGCAACACAATCATGCCATTGCTACGCGGGAAGAGCTCCAGTTCCATTTCACAATAGAAGGCAAGCCTATATTATTTGAGGTCGTTCGTGTGATGAGAGCCATTTGTTACGAAGCCATTTCGAATCTACAATCTGACTGCCGTAAACGAAAGCTGCGGATAAATAATTGAATTTTTCTGCAGATCTATAAGTGTCAACTACACAGAAAATGAGAACAGTATACAATAAAGTGATTTGGATATTATAGCCTTACATATAGTCATACCAGAATTCAGACATATACATACAAGAGGAACATAGTGACATACATTTGTGGGCTAAGTGATCCAACTCTTGCTGAATGGCATGTGGCCTTCTCCCGGCATTCTAATTACCATGAGCATTAGATTAGTAAGGCTTGGAGCTATATCAGTATGTTGGCAGTGTTAATGAACTGTTACAGAATTTTATACTTTGGAGGCTGCTTAGGAGCTGATGAACAAGCACTCTAATATTGCTTGTAAGGAAGTTGATGTGGTTCATGGTCCGAGGACATTGTAGTAACATATGGTTTGAATCTTCTTCCTCTCAGTAAACATATAAAGAGATGACGTTTGGATTGAGCTGAGAGAGGTGTTTGTTGAATTTCCAATAACTCCAATTTCAGTCATTCTAGAGAATAACTATCTTGATGTTTGTTTCTTATTATACCGTGCTACTCTTGGAAACGTGGGATGAATTAAGCAAAGTGACTGCCTTTGATTTTAAATGTCCTCCAGTATTCCTCTTGCCAGTCCGATAACAACCAATTCCTGAGCATGGGTACTATAACTGTGATACGGTGTGTCATACCTGATAGCTCCACGTATGGATGACTGCTTTGCTATGCATCTACTTGTTCATTTTCATTTATCCCAGAGTGGGCTTTCGTCCATACCGAAACACAACGTCGACAATTGCTGCAACTATGGGGGCGGTACATCTACTAATATGGTTTCTAATCATTTGTAAGGCTGACATACTATCAGAGACGAGAACTACACTCCTGGAAATTGAAATAAGAACACCGTGAATTCATTGTCCCAGGAAGGGGAAACTTTATTGACACATTCCTGGGGTCAGATACATCACATGATCACACTGACAGAACCACAGGCACATAGACACAGGCAACAGAGCATGCACAATGTCGGCACTAGTACAGTGTATATCCACCTTTCGCAGCAATGCAGGCTGCTATTCTCCCATGGAGACGATCGTAGAGATGCTGGATATAGTCCTGTGGAACGGCTTGCCATGCCATTTCCACCTGGCGCCTCAGTTGGACCAGCGTTCGTGCTGGACGTGCAGACCGCGTGAGACGACGCTTCATCCAGTCCCAAACATGCTCAATGGGGGACAGATCCGGAGATCTTGCTGGCCAGGGTAGTTGACTTACACCTTCTAGAGTACGTTGGGTGGCACGGGATACATGCGGACGTGCATTGTCCTGTTGGAACAGCAAGTTCCCTTGCCGGTCTAGGAATGGTAGAACGATGGGTTCGATGACGGTTTGGATGTACCGTGCACTATTCAGTGTCCCCTCGACGATCACCAGTGGTGTACGGCCAGTGTAGGAGATCGCTCCCCACACCATGATGCCGGGTGTTGGCCCTGTGTGCCTCGGTCGTATGCAGTCCTGATTGTGGCGCTCACCTGCATGGCGCCAAACACGCATACGACCACCATTGGCACCAAGGCAGAAGCGACTCTCATCGCTGAAGACGACACGTCTCCATTCGTCCCTCCATTCACGCCTGTCGCGACACCACTGGAGGCGGGCTGCACGATGTTGGGGCGTGAGCGGAAGACGGCCTAACGGTGTGCGGGACCATAGCCCAGCTTCATGGAGACGGTTGCGAATGGTCCTCGCTGATACCCCAGGAGCAACAGTGTCCCTAATTTGCTGGGAAGTGGCGGTGCGGTCCCCTACGGCACTGCGTAGGATCCTACGGTCTTGGCGTGCATCCGTGCGTCGCTGCGGTCCGGTCCCAGGTCGACGGGCACGTGCACCTTCCGCCGACCACTGGTGACAACATCGATGTACTGTGGAGACCTCACGCCCCACGTGTTGAGCAATTCGGCGGTACGTCCACCCGGCCTCCCGCATGCCCACTATACGCCCTCGCTCAAAGTCCGTCAACTGCACAAACGGTTCACGTCCACGCTGTCGCGGCATGCTACCAGTGTTAAAGACTGCGATGGAGCTCCGTATGCCACGGCAAACTGGCTGACACTGACGGCGGCGGTGCACAAATGCTGCGCAGCTAGCGCCATTCGACGGCCAACACCGCGGTTCCTGGTGTGTCCGCTGTGCCGTGCGTGTGATCATTGCTTGTACAGCCCTCTCACAGTGTCCGGAGCAAGTATGGTGGGTCTGACACACCGGTGTCAATGTGTTCTTTTTTCCATTTCCAGGAGTGTATTATATCTGATGCAGTCGTATGTATGAACAGCAAGGTTTCTAAAATGGCAAGGGAAGGAAGGAAGGAAGGAAGGAAGGAAAGACGGACGGAAGGAAGGAGGGAAGACTGGGTTTAACGTCCTGTCGACATCGAGGTCATTAGAGACAAAGCACACGCTCGGATTACGTGAAGGATGCGGAATGAAATCGGCCATGTCGTTTCAAAGGAACCATCTTGACATTTGCCTGGAGTGATTTGGGGAAAACCCAGTCTGGATGGCCGGAGGCGGGTCTGAACCGTCGTCGTCCCGAATGCGAGCCCAGCGTAATAACAACTGCGCCACCTCGCTCGGTCTCTAAAACTGCAATCATCAAGGATGTCAGAATAGTGAAGTGTGGATCCAGCTTAATCGGTCTTGTCAATTGCTTCGGGCACCCGAGAGGCACTATTAGACTTGGACCTATCTTTATACACCATGCACGAAACGTGATAGTGAGACAGAAATTTCATTACCGTTGCGTTAGCTGGGTCCTTGTTTTGAGACTTTGAATTAGCCCTGGCGTCAATCTGCATAGTCAATGTTTCGCATGGCCTTGTTGTAGTGCGGTATGAGAGGACTTTTCCACACCTTATGCCTCAATGGCTTTATTTCCACTTATTCAGACACGACGAGTGGAAGTTGCTTTTTTTTTTATCCAATATCGTCCGCCGATAATGAAGCATGTTAATTTACCGTTTTTTCGTCAAAGGGGTCGATATTCGTCGAGAAGGAGACGCAAGAGAAATTTCTTGCGGAGGAATATTCGCCGCAGCTTTAACGGTGGGTCATTCGCTTCAACCAGTAGTGGGTTGTTTGAGGTTGACACGAACGTCCCCGTAACTATACGTAAGTATTTGTACTGCATTGTGTCGAGTCTTTGCAGAGTGCTGTCTGACGCTGTTCCATAGCGCATATGTCTGTATTCAAAGTGTGTCCGGTATGAAGTCATCGCTGTCCGCCGATCAGAGCCGCACCATACTCCAGTCATAGCTTGATGAGACTGCATGGCTTCTCAATTCTGGTTATGATATGTTGGATGTGATGAGCCCATCTTATTTTATAATCGACAATTATACCAAGACATTCTGTTGTTTTGGCAACTGGAAAATTATGCTGTCCCAGCAGCAACGTTTGGTGAGGTGGAGTCCTGTGGCGAGTACAAATCATTAGAATAGACTTGCCGACTTGCTATAAGGGATTTTGAGGCCACTTTCTGTACACCATTCATGCAGACGTATGAGAGCTGTGTGCATTTTCATTCAACAGGAGTGAAGAATACTGTCTTCTGAACAGATACATTTGTCGTCTGCCTTAGTAATATTTGTATTCGACTAGAAAAGAGTTCATGAAGGTCTGCCATATAGACACTGAGTAATAAGAGCACCAAGACTGAGCCATACGGGGTTCCTTTTCTAATGTCTCTGGGTCCCATTGTTGTTCTGTGTAGCGGAATGATTCTATTCCTGTTGCTCAGAATGCCTATAATATTACGGACGAGTGGTTTTGGAATCTGAAGATCCTCCATATTTTTACCTAAGACTGACAAGACGGCATTGTCATTAAACCTATGAACGCAGCTATCGTGCAGTTATTTCGAGACAAATTTTGCTGTATGTCAGTAACTAAACGTGGAAGGATTTCAATTGTTCCTTTTCCTTTGCAAAACCCACCTTTTTCCGGTAATACTTTTTTTTCTTTATTCACACTACTATTCTAAGCGCCACTTAATAATCCTTTTCATTACCTTCGCCGAACATGGTAGTAAGGTGAGAGGCTGGTACGACATGTGTTTATTACATCATTTTCCGATTTGTGGAACGAGATGACACGACTTTTTTTCAGCGAGTCGATTTTAATCTTTTGAGTCCATCCGGTAATGTAATTTTTGGGCAGCATCAATGTCTCTTTGTGTATGTCATAAAATTGGGTAGTCAGTGTATTCCATGAGAGAGCGTAACATGGAGCTCTTCCAGCGAAAAGGGTTTTGTAATTACATTGTTGTCCTTTTCATATTCCTCCTCGTCTCCCATGTCCTTTACGTCAGCTGGTGCTATCAAACACAAGAACGATTCTAAAAGATCGTTCGATAGTGGAGATGTGTGCATATCCATTGTCAGACCGTTTTATGTGTTCCTCATTGTGCAGTCCTAAAGCATCGACTGCATACCGATCAGCGCAGCGCCGAGAAACAGCATCAAGAAGGCATTGAACCCATACGCCAATGGAAAGAGTGGGCAGCGCCACGCTTCCAGCCAGACCGAGTTCAGCGCCCCCTGTCAATGTTGACTTAACCAGCTACCCATCGCTGTTCGGGTCAATTCGGTCATCGTCTTCGAGAGCATCAGTACTGAGTAATAGGAAGACGATACTTGGCCTGCGTTCTGCGAGTAGTAATAGTGTATAAATGTAATAGCATAGGAGGCACAGGAGAACATCAAGTCACCTCATAATGAGAAGTTAAGTTACGTTTTACTTTTTAGAAATAAAGTGTTCTATTAATCTGATGGTGTTACGTACGGATCATTTTGGATTCCTGCTACCGGCCATTGTAACTTCTCACCTTCATTGTTCGTGTTGGTGCTGATACCCACAGCAGCCGACAAAACACATATTACATTAAAACTCCTGGTTAATCGTATTTCTTCGCTGAGCGCAATGCAGAAATATATTCCCGATTTTCGTTGTTTGTACTTGAAAATTTTCTTGGCTGGAATTTGTATCTTCTTAAGAGCAATGAAGATTCTGCCATTAGAGAGACTTTTTTTGTTTTCCTTAATTCTTGTGTTCCTTGAGGTCTGAGTCACATTCTGAATCCCAGCAACAGGAGGATTGCCTATAAAGAGTCCGTATATGATCTGTTTGAAGTATTCAGAAGTTCGTTGCTTGACTGATAAGCGATACCAACAAGTAGTCTCTTTCGAGAAACCACTTTCGATGATCGATTTCGATAGTTTTTCGTGAAGGTACCAATTGACTCTGTTTGTGTTCTGCTTCGGGCTAAAAGAGCATTTCACAGTCTCTCTATGATGATCGTTTGTTGTAATTTGAATTGCCAAGTACTCTAAACCTAAAATATCTGGAATACTGATCAGGTAGACAGTGCAGCGGATGCTATGCTCAAGTGTGCCGCTGTTGGAACTTCATTTGATCGGGCTATTTGTGTTGGTGAGCCATCATTTAGTACTGTGAGGTTTTCCGAATTTAGTACATCCACCTAGCATTTTCCCCATTGTATTGGCAGCTCTGCAGACCCACAGTGTAAGGTGGGCTTAGGGGTTTCTACCTGGATTTAATTATTGTTGTTTGCAAAGTCGGTCGTTAGGTGCTTTGTATACTGAAACCAAATTGAAATTGAAATTCTTGATCCGCAGGCGGATACCCACTGTTTAGAATCGATCGAGCTGAGTGCCAATATTGACAACGGCAAAAGTGGATATCTTGTTTTACCAATTTGTTTTACAAATAACACTGCACCGCCGTAGCCATCATCTCTATATTCTCTAATGACAAAGTAGTTCAGGAAGGCAAACGTGTTGTTCGGTTTTAGCAATGTTTCGGTGATGGAACAGTCGTTTACGTCAGTTTCGAGCAAAAAATATTAAAGGCTCTCTTTATTTGCCTTGAGCGATCTTACGTTCCATTGGACTATTTAGTAGACAATTTTTCGGGTGCAAGGAGAGGGATCAGTAATGGAGTTGCAGTAATGGAGTGAATCCATTAGTAGCCTAATGGTACATTACATTATTGATCACAGCTATGATTATATGAACACTGCATAATTTTTTTCCCAACTTCCAAGATTTGTACAATAATTTCTTCGTATAGATTACCGGTTTCGACAATTCTCTGCTGCCTTTTTCGCATCTGTGTCTATATCATTACACAATTTAGATCCGTAGAGGACAACAGAGAATTGCCAAAACTGCTAATCTATATGAATAAATGATTTTAGTTCTAACAACCTTCAACATCGCAGCACGTCAGCAATCGTTGGTTAATATATTAAAAAACTAAAAACCCGCCTCGATTGCCAAAAAAGCACCTAGTGTTAAGTGTTAACCCAGGTTTCGGCGTAGATAACTACACCTTCTTCAGAACAACAATAAAACCGACAAGTGCCTAAGAAGACCGTTGCCAATGATTAAAAGAACACCATAGCTATACATTTATAAAAGAAAAAGAAAGGAAAACACAAACAGTACATATGTAAAAAGTCAAAACCACTACTTAACTTAATGGTGTACGCTCCACCTCACACCGGCCTATGTTCGATGGGCCATGACCCGCCATCGAACTTCTTTGTTCAAGTGTTCAAGGACAAGTTGAAGCTGACCATCTATTCCTGGTGGGATGCTGTCCCTCATCCGCCAGTTTGGCATTATAACACCTCCAGGCCAGCAGCTGTATTACACCGAAAATTCCTACTATTTATTTCTCCTGTACGACTGACTATCGAATTCTGTTTCCATAATTGTTCTGATCTTCCCGTCTGTGCTTAGACAGTGCTCTCTTTCCAAACAACAAGAATGCTTTTATGATTAGCGGTGTTTTTGCTAGCATGCACAGACATGATGAAGGCTTTTACCAGTGAGAACATGAGGTAATGTTTACCATTTGAGACATTTGTTGTAAGCAGGACGTTACGGTTTCTGGGAAAGGTAACACATGATGGATGGGATGTCAGATTAGGACTATCAGGAAGAGTGCATTCAGTGTTATTCTAGGATATTTTCGTAAACAGGACCTGTTAGGACAAGAATTTCCATTAAGACAAGCTGAGACAACACGAAAACTCCTAGAACAAAAGCGACTGTTAACTATTCCTGCAGCACTTTAAATTTCTGGGAAGAGTTGGTATGTGATGGACAGGCTGTCCCATTAGGATCGCTAGGTATAATACATCCCGTGTTATTCTGGGATATTTTTGTAAACAGTTTCTGAAAGTATTGCGAGTGATATCTATAGCACATCCATAGGGAAACTTGGCTGTTATTTACATAGATATGAGACGTCAGTTTATCACTGACAGCCTTTTAGCTACACCTGCGAGGGTGGCTCGCTAGGCAAACATCTCGCTTAGCCATTAGGAAGGCACTGCACCCACAGGTACAAAGCCGATACATCAGCTATGGTGGCTAGGTAAACATATGCACTGCCAGAGGCGTCTCGCATGTGGGACTAGCCAGACCACTGTATGCATCCCACACATATGGTCATCATTTCCCCTTGGAACTCTGTAGGGAACAGTTCGCTGATATGTTACGGTCGAATTTCTTAACAGTAGTTCGAAAGCGTTTTTACACGCAATGAGTATTTATGTACTTCATTATTTCGGCTGTTTCAGCATTGTGAGCGTGTATGGAGAGCGTTTTACATGTATTATTTTGACAATTTACGAGTAGTCTACATGTCTGTAAACCTGTGTATTGCATTATTTCTGTAATTTACGAGTAGTTTACAGATCTGTAGGCTATTTATTGTAACCCCAAGCACGTCAGGGTGAGTGTTTTGTATCAGCGTAATAAATGAACTACATTACATCCGTCCTAAATAAATTGTTTCAACTTCCCAATGAAAATAAATAAAGTATACTCCTTCCTCTCCAGCAGCTGGACACAGAGTCTTTTCCCCGCCATTTTCAAGGAAGATATGATGTTTGGAGGACTTAGGTTAATAGAGGTAGCCCCACCACTTTCTTTGGTTAGTGGAGTAGCCTAAGTGACTTCTTTCCCGCCGGCCGGAGTGGCCGAGCGGTTCTAGGCGCTATAGTTTGGAATCGCGCGACCGCTACGGTCGCAGGTTCGAATCCTGCCTCGGGCATGGATGTGTGTGATGTCCTTAGGTTAGTTAGGTTTAAGTTGAAGGGGACTGATGACCTCAGAAGTTAAGTCCCATAGTGCTCAGAGCCATTTGAACCTTTCTTTCCTGCTATTTTTTCCCGAGAGCAGGGGGTTAGGTTAGTGGTGGTAACCCAATTGACCAATTTTCCACCAGAATTAGAACTTCACACCATGATGAAATTGCAACATTGCCACATGTATCACCTCCATCTTGGATCCGCCATTTTGAATAAATTTTGCAGCAATGCAATGTGGGTTGATGCACCCCCTTGTCTCACTGCTATCGTATCATTGACATCCTTTAACACTGAATTTTAGTTCCACTCCTGAACCTTCCTTCTGTTTCCATCAATGCTCCTTCGAAGTACATACTGAACAGTAGGGGCAAGAGACTACATCCCTGTCTTATGACCTTTTTAATCCAAGCACTTCGTTCTTGGTCGTTCATTCTTATTTTTCCCTCTTGGCTCTTATACTTATTTTATATCATACAGCGCTCCTTATAATTTATCTGTTTTTTCTCAGAATTCCGAACATCTTCCACCATTTTACATTGTCGAACACCTTGGAAGGTTGAAAAATCATACGAATGTGTCTTGATTTTTCTTTAGTCTTGTTTCCGTTAGCGGCCCCGACGTCAGAATTACCTCTGTGGTGCCCTTTCTTAAAGCAAAACTCATCATCTAACACATCCACATTTTTATTTTCCATTATTCTGTGTATTATTCTTGTCAGCAAATTGGATGCTTGAGCTGTTAAGCTGATTGTTCTATAATTCTCGCACTTGTCAAGTATTTCAGCCTTCAGGATAGTGTGGATGGTATTTTACCGAAAGTCAGATGGTATGTCGCCACACTCATACATTTTACACACCAACGTGAATAGTCGTTCTTTTGCCATTTCTCCCAATGATTTTAGAAATTCTGATGGAATATTATCTATTCCTTCAGCTCTATTTGATCTTAAGTCCTCCAAACCTCTCCTAAATTCTGATTCTAATGCTGGATCCTCTATCTCTTCTCTATCGACTCCTGTTCCTTCTTCTACCAGATCCGACTAATCTTCTCCCTCTTAGAGGTCTTCAATGCACTCTTTCCTCCTATCCACTCTCTCCTCTGCATTTAACAGTGGGATTCCCGTTGCACTCTTAATGTTATCGCCAGTGCTTACGACAATCGTTTCCATTTTCGATTTCTTCACATTTTTCATGTAGCCGTTTCCTCTTATCTTCCCTGCACTTCCTATTTATTTCATCTGACAGCACTTGTATTTCGGTATTCCTGAATTTTCCTGAACGTTTTTGTACTTCCGTTTTTCATCAATCAACTGAAATATTCCTTCTGTTTGCCATGGTTTCATCGACGTTGCCTTCTTTGTACCAGTGTTTTTCTTTCCAACTTCTGAGATTGCCCTTTTTATGTATGTCCATTTTTTTCAGCTGTACTGCCTACCGAGTTATTCCTTATTGCTATACATATAGCTTTAGAGAACTTCAATCGTATCTCGTGATTCCTTAGTACTTCCGTATCCGAGTTCTTTGCGTATTGATTCTTCCTGACTAATCTCTTAAACCTCAACCTAATCTTCATCACTACTGCATTATGATCTGAGTCTATTTCTGTTGCTGGGTGCGCCTTACAATACAGTATCTTATTTCGGAAACCCTGCCTGATCATGTCGTAATCTAACTGAAATCTTCCCGTATCTCTATGCCTCTTCCACATATACCTTCTCCTCTTGTTATTCTTGTACATACAATTCACTATTGCTAGCTGAAATTTACTACAGAAGGTGGTTAGTTCTCCTCCTCTCTTATTCCTTGTCCCGAGCCCATATTCTCCTGTAATATTTTCTTCTACTCCCTCCCCTACAACCGCATTCCAGTCCTCCATGACTGTTACGTCTTTATCTTCCCTTATGCCCTGAATTAGCTTTTCAATATCGTCATATATTTTCTCTATCTCTTCGTCTTCAGCTTGCAACGCCGGTATGTATACCTGAAATATCGTTTTCGGTGTTAGTTTGCTGTCGAATCTTATAAGAACAACCCTATCACTCAACTGTTCATAGCAACCCACTCTTTGCCCTAACTTCCTGTCCATAAAAAATCCTACTGCTGTTATACCATTTTCTGGTGCTTTTGATGTTACCCTATACTCATCTAACCAAAAATCCTTGTCTTCTTTCCACTTCATTGACTTCTACTGCATCAAACTGAGACTTTACATTTCCCTTTTCAGATTTTTATCCTCCCTACCTTGTACAAGCTTCTGACATTCCAAACTCCAGTCCTAGAACGTTATATTGGTAATTTTTACTTTTTGGACCGTCTGACTTCAACTTAATCAAACACAGTTTTCGTGCCATATGCGTTTCTCCTTTATTCTCTGCATGGCATCTTCAGTGACCTGGAATAAGTTCATATTTTTATTATTTGCTTTATATTTTCGGGCGATGTACCTGTAGGTTATAAACATTGTATACACGGTCACAGACAAACAGAAATACTACATAACACAGAAAAATTCATAAGTACCAACACTTCACAGCCAACGGAAGATCGATAAACAGGGTACGCCAATGAGAGCCGTTATAAACTTCAGGAAAGCCCCAACATACCCACATAGCCAAACATCTCCAAAAGTTAATTACGAAACACTATAAAACAGAAAACAACAGAACAGTGATAAACACAGGAAACCTAATAGAACACATCCAGAACATACAGGTACCACTCACAGCATCACTGATTTCATTTGAGGTAGGAAATACGTATGACTCCATCCCTATCACAGAAGCAATAGAAATCATTGAACAAAATCTTACATCCTACAGCAATCTCACTACAGAAGAAATAACAAATTTGCTTAGTCTGACAACCGAACAAAACTATTTTCAGTTCGAGAATGAATGTTACCTACAAAGTGATGGACTGCCCATGGGATCTCCAATATCAGGAACATTAGCAAACATCATCAGTCACCTAGAAAATCAGGTATTTGAAAAGATATCCACTTTGAAAGTTTAAAATCATATATTGTTACAGATATGTCGATGACACTATTTGTCTGGTAGATGAGCCAAATGAGAAAAAAAAAGATAGATGAACACTACTCAGAAATCAACAGACCACATCAGAACATAAAATTCACACTTGAAAAAGAAAAAGATAATCAAATAAATTTTCTTGACAAGCAATAGAAAAAGAAAATGGCGAACATACATTTAAGATCTTTAGAAAACCAACAGCCACAGACACAATAATACATTCCACGTCTAACCATTCCCGCAACCAGAAACTTGCAGCACTAAGACATATATTACATAGGTTAAACAGATTGCCACTCAACAACAGAAACTATGAAAAAGAAATGAGTACAATCATACAAACAGCTAGAAACAATGGGTATGACACACATGTAGTACATAGGCTCAATCAAAAATAAAAACACAAATAGAAAACGGACTCAATACTTCCAGAATATATGATAACTCACAACACATGATAACACACAAACTTAAAAATACTCTCAACCAACAGACACGAAGAAAACATCACACAGAAAAGAACCAGGTGGTACACTACGACATACACACATAAATTAACACACAGAGTTGCCAACATACTAAAGAGCCAGGGCTTCTACATAGCATATAAGACTGCGCCATCCCTCGAATCATGCCTAAGTCAACCAACTGCCAAGACAGAAAGATTCTAGAGATCAGGAATATACAGATTTGAATGTCAAAGTTGTGAAGTAGTATAAATAGGCATGACATGCAGGAATTTTAAAATATGGTAGAAGTAACATATTAGGTGTTGGAAGTACGAAACAAACAATTCCACATTTGCAGAACATTCAAAACACCATAACTACCATCCTACAAACATGGAACAAGAAATGAAAATAATTGGAATAAACAACCATGACATAAACTTATACAAATTCACAGCCTTACTTCCGCCAGTACATCTCCTACCTTCCAAATTTCACAGAAGCTCTCCTGCGAAACATACAAAACTGGGACTCCAGGAAGCTATGAGAATGAATCGGGAGTCGCGCTTGGGTAGCTCAGGCGGGAGAGCACTTGCCCAGATAAACAAAGATCCCGAGTTCGAGTATCAGTCCGACATACAAGCTTTCTCTGTTCCGTTTTGATTATTTATATTTTGCTCGTACGAATCGAACGAGTAAGAAGAGGTGAAATCACTCGGTGCCTATTATTGTAGAATTGTAAAGTGTTTTTCATCATGTATGATGTCGTTTTCGAAGGCCTCAACACAGTTTGTGGAAGAAACAGTTATCTGTAAAGACGTTTGCTCCATTTGACAACAAAATTAAGAACATTGTACATATGGTGCTTGTTATTTCGGACATGTCCGAAAATACAGACACAACACATATATAATTACAGCAATGACGACTACTAATACCTCCAGCGCAGGTACACACCATGTTCGAACTCTTACGTGAACTGGCGAGGCTAACGAGCAGGGACACTACATTAGTAATGTGTGGTGTAAGTTGAGAACTGTGGTCTGACTGGAGGGCTGCTAGGCTAGTCTGTGCGGTTCTGGTGCCACTGTGTCTGGATGGTGGAGTGGTCAGTGCATCTGCCTGGTAAGCAGGAGAACTGGCTTCGAATCCTGGTCTGGCACAAATTATCAGATTTTCAACTTGCGACAGTGTTATAAATCAGTGCCCACCGGCAGCCAGTGTCTTGAATTCCTTTGCGTCTTAGGAAGATTGTGTACAACGTAGTAAATGAAAGATGTATACTCGTAAATGATCCGGTAGATAATGTTCTTAGATCTTTGAGGCTATTTTCAGAGGGCAAAGAGACGCACAGGCTTAGAAATGATGAGCATTTGGTCGGGTGAATGGCGGCCATTCCACAACATGAATAAATGTAACGTAGGGAGAAGTGGATACAGTTCGAATTCACTGGAATCTGTCTGAATTGTCAAGGCTATGGAAACATTAATCACTGTTGAATTTGCATGAAATGACTGACTGCATTAATATAAATGTAGAAACAGCAGTTGTCAGATAGACATTTCTCGATAGACTACTGAAGATGTGAAATATCTGGAGACCGTTTCAAAGAGTCTTGTTTGCCGAACTCTTAAGTGTTATTCGTAGCCTTTGGGAAGTTCGATTAACGGAAGAAAATCTATGTAATTCGCCACGCTTTTTGTATTCAGAATGACGCACGGAGGCGCTAAGGCGCTAAAAACACGTTCTAATGGCAGAGGATAGAATGTAGGTGTAATGACCTGATGAAAGCCTTAATTAATGTCAAAGTTCCAAGATCCATGATCAAGAAACGTATTACGTATTGTAACAAATCTGTCACGTAATGATCACCACGGTGAAATTGGAGCCTACGTAGAGGTACTTACAATTACTCATCTTTCTTACCATCTGCGAAAGGCCCAGAAATGGGGGAGGGTATTTCTGTTTTACACCGTGCACACTTTCCCATGGATCGTACGCTGGGTTGCTGAACACAAAAACAAATTAACGCTGAACGCCATTGCATTCTGACACCAAGGGAAACTGTTGGAAAATTGAAATTTTCAGGAAGGTGATTTCTAAGACGATTGTAGGTAGAACGACTAACCTACGACTTATTTACGTCGACGGTGGAGTAAAAGGGGAATTTTTGGCATTGATCTACGTCTCTTTTTTCAGTAAAAGGTGATTCAACCAGGCTGTTCACTTCAAATATTTCCGGAACCGTTTAAGATATCTAAATTCTGTTTTCATCTAGGTAAATTATGCGAAAGTCCTTAATAAACATATAGCCCCTTTTCCCAGCTACGTTAATTAGAGGTATTATCTGCGCTTCTTCAAATGATACTAAAGGAATTTTGCATTGTTAATGTCGGAGTTCTAAAAGAGATTAATTCAAGGGGATTTCACTCTTCGTAATCTGGTTACTAGTTTCAAAGTAATTAGAATATTTAGAACATAGGCTTTATCTGCATCGAATGTGAACCCGATTGCTGTATTACGCGGAAGTTCATGTTATCGTACGGAACAGTCGGTTCTAGTCGTGGGTCGCACCATCTTTACGCAACTGAGATATTATGTTTACAGATTCAGAATAGCGGACTAAAGTTTATCGTAAAACCGATACTAATCACATGGAGCAGGTGGCTAGGACACGTATTAAGACACCGAAGACAGCTTCCACTGTGCCTGAGTGCGGTGTGGAGGATAACAATTGCAAGGGAAAGCAGAGACTGGAAAAATTCGACGAGTAATTCAGTACATTGAGTGCAAGTGCTGCTACGAGGTGAAGTGGTGGACACAGGAGACGAATTGGTGGCGCAGCACTGAACGACTCAGAAGACTGGAAACGAAAAAAAAAACTGTATTTATCGTACTCTAGAGGTTTTGCCTTCTTCGACTTCTTGAAGTGCTGTGGACGTTATTCCTGGGTGCCTTCAGACGAGTCCTCCCATCCTGTCCCCTCTCTCTTCAGGCACGTTCCCTTCCTCACCGATTCAGTGCTGAATCATTTTCTGTCTTAATCGTCCAGTAAATTTTCAGCTTTGTTAGTAACGCCATCTCTCAAACGCTCCAATACTTTTCTGGCTTTTCCCACAGTCCACAATCCGCAAGTATTTTCATAAGAATTTCTTCCCTGAAATTAAAACCCGTGACTGATACTTGAGACCACTTGTACTGAGAAGTGCACACTTTGGCCGTAATAGTCAATTTATGTCCTCTGCTTCTTTCATCATGCGCTCTTCTACTCCGAAAGTAGCAGATTTACTCCGCAGACAAGTCATACTGTCTTAGGGAAACACAGCAGATTCTTTCACTCTGTCTACCGCTGTGAGTTTGTCGCTAATCTCTAATTCCGAAGTGACATTATCTATCCCTTCTAGCTAGTTTGGTCGCAAGCAGTAGCAGCTCCTTTATAGGGGCTGACAATACAGTCCTCTCTCCCGACCTGCAGTAGTTAGCTACTACCCATTTAAACTAATGATGTCTCTCGACCTTCAAACTGAAGCCATTCAGTGGGACCTCCATTCCCCCAAACAATAGGAAACAGTCTCAGTCGGTGAGCAATCGGACAGCAGAACCGGATGAATGGCCTGCGGGATTAGGAAGCCGTAGACCAGATGGGGCTAGTAAACCAGCACTCGCTCTTGCCAGACGTTCTAGCTGTGTCGCGTCCACAGCGCAAAGGCTCCTGATTCTATGACGTCGTGTTGTGTTCGGCGTATTCATCCCAGGCAGAATTACGGCTGCAGTTAACACGGCTGTTCATCAGCACCCACGTGTTACGGGTCGTCTACTAGTTTGCAATATGCCGTGGCTGTACTGTTACTAACATTTTTTTTAAAAAAAGAAGAAAACCTAGGGTCGATGGAGTACATGCTACCAAGTAATAATAATGCGCAGGCATGGTAAGATAATGACCTTCGCAAGTGTCACATAAGGCCTCCTGAAATGAATGCTATTATAAACAGTGAACTCTGTGCAGCTTCAGAAAAATATCTGATACCTAGGCACCTTTGGTTACCATCAGAGTAATATTTCTTATTCAGTTGTTTTCCTCTTCTGGCGTTGCAGGCCACTTAAAGACCGCGCTTCAGCCCCAAAGTTAGCGGAGTGCTTTCTCAAGTGCTACTTCACTTTTCGTTTTCCTTTTATGCTGAGGAATTTCTTCTCTGCATTCCTAGAACTATTTTGCCATGATATTCCCTCTTATTAAACGTTTTCTATATTTGATCTAATTTCAATCTAGTTCTTACTGAACCTAGTTTCTTTTAGATCTTCATGTACTTTTCAAATCCAACTGAGTTTTACTTTCAATTTTTTGTAATAGGAGTTATTCGACACCGATTTTGGCCATGAAGGAAAGAAACGCTGATTTTGATTCGTGGGATGAAAGCAACAGACAATATGGACCAAATCTGACCTTTGATCTTTAACTTTGACTTTCACCAACCCCATCCCTCCCCATTCCCCTACCCACTTGTAACTCTCCGCCCCCTTCTCTGTTTAATTATTTGAAAAAGGAAACACTCTAAGGTCTTCCTACAGCAAGGATGTGGGGAGAAAATGAAGAAAATAAGCCAGCTGTGTCACAATATGAAGTCATACATATACAATGGCGAAGGATGCTACTAGGTAAATACGGTATGCCATATCGGTGAATGTACTTTTCGCCAGGTGTATACTTTATTTGTCTGCACACAGTCAACTCCTCACACATACACTTTCTCAAAAAGTAATCCATTTCATTAAAGCTATGACGTGATATAATCAAGGCAATGTATAATGAAATGGAGTGTTGTGTCTGCAGCGCAGGTGCAAAGAGGCATGCCAGGTAGAGATCATAAGAACACTGAGATGTGTAGCTATAATGAATTATGGGACATTCGCTACATTTTCATAACACAGTTATTTAATATGTTCTACATCTATAAGAAGCGTGCTACATTTATATTTTCTTTATACATCTACAACCACTGTGCTACAATGACAGTATGTTACATTTAAAGGCAACTAAGACATGGAGGGTACCATTTCAGTACATTATGTCATCATCATTGTAGATTACAGCGTCAGTTTACATGTTTTCTACATCTATAGCGTGTAGGTCTCAGTTTTACTCTACAGTATATTTACATCGAGTAGGTTGCATCTAAATTTTAAATCACAGTTTTAAATCTCCCCCTGTTGCATACGCAGGTGCTGACTAACCGTGTCTTCTAGAAAGTGACCCCATTCTATAGGCTCACTTTCTTATAGAGCGTGAAGCGTTTGTCATCTTTTGTCAATAGTTACGATCTGCATTTCTTTATGCTGGAGGTAGGTGTTGAACAGTCGATTTAACATCAGCATTTAATACACATTCTCAATAATCATCAATGATTAATGTCTCAGCTGATGAGTATCCTCCACCTTCACAGAAATTAAAGAAGTTGAATTCCAAAGAACATGCAGTGTGTGACGATTATGCAAATGTAAGACATTAGGAGATTACTCTGACTTATACGTGAAAAACCTGTATCCTATTAGTTTCGAGCACTCTGGTCTCAGAACATACGAACTACACCCAGCCCATTATGTGATATCTGTTGGTTTAGCGTGGGATGATATTCTGAAAATACAAATGTAAAATTCCGGCTTATTACAGACATAAAACAATTACACCTTCTTGAGTTTGTTGTCAGAAGTGGTATTTCCACTATTCCTGACGACATCCTGTAGCAAACAGTAGGTTGATTGCTAGTTATAAAGAAAAAGGCGGTGAGTTTTATATTTAACTCGGTGTTAACAGTCTGTATACGTGGACAGTGATTCAACAACTTAAACACACTGATTCTGCGTGGTTGTCTGAGGACAGATCAGATTAATGAACATACTGCGTGTTCAGACATAGTTCACATTTTAAGGGGTAGACGTTGACTTTCTGGTTCACTATCATCCTTGCAGAAAACGGTACCACTCCCAATAATTAACAAGCAAGGAGTTCCAATGAAGTTGATTTCCACATTATATTACAAAATTTACGAAATTCATTACAGTAACTGAAAGCAGTCTGTGAACAAGATTCGTAGTATAAAAAAATTCCCAAGGTATTACCTTTTGCGAAGCTCCTTGGATGAAAACTTATACCGATGTTAATTCTGACAAACATACGACTACAAAAAACGATTTCGTGAAAAAATTCAAACTAATGAATAAGTGTTTTTGGCGAAAGAATGCAGAATGTGCGAAAAACGAAGAACGTGATGCTAATAACAGATAGGAAAAGTTGATATGAAGGTGCTGCTACGATCCGATAATGAAATCTCAAGTGCACTGTGGTATTTAATGAAGATTTGGTTGCTATGGAACGAAAAGACTTAACATCGTGTTTGACAAATTCATAACTATATAAACGGCAGTGACATTTCTATGATTCTTCTTGTGGTTTTTATTATTTACATATGTAGTGAAGAGATTTGAGGAACAGAAGTTAAAATGTGTTGTACACAAACGGATAAAAAATTATATCGTGTCGCTAGTCAATATATTTTACGGTATTTAAGGTGACATACTAAGGTTAGTAACAGATGAAGTTTCTGGCCTGGTGTTGTAGTGTAACGACGTATAGGTTTGTTTATAAATGACTTTCGTTTATCATATGACCATGTGCAGACTTCGTCACCTACGTCAGTTACAACCCACTTCAAAAATGATTTATATTCTTTTTTAAATTGTCACAGAATGGTTCTTGAACGAAACTGTAAAACATCAGTTGAGTCGTAAGCAAAGAATTTCGTCACTTGGGCCAATTGGTTTTCGTAAACTTTTCGATTTAAACTTCGTTTGTTTTCTCCTCAGAACTTATATTGATACACGTTATCTTGATCGAATTGAAATTAGAACCACACATTAAATAAACTTTTTAGATTCGAAGTTGCGATGACCACAATAATCTTGTCCAATATACTATTAATCAATTCACATACTTCTTCATAAATAATTCCTCAGAACACGTGTTTCAACTTTAGTAGTATACACCGTTTTATTAACTTTCTATATACAGACGTTCTGAACCTCAGGCTTAACAGATTCGGACTGACTTTTCAATAAGATTAAGATCTCTATGACGTCATTGTTATACAAAAAAGAGTATAAAACATTCTTTTTATTTAGAAGCACGACGCAACAACTCGGTTCCAGGATCTTCTGTTGCTCCTCGGCTGTCGACCCGCGACGTATAGCGGCCAGCAATTTCCTCTCTGGCCGCGGCAACGAAGATGCTGTCTCCGTTCGTTGCGCCGCCCTCTCCGTACATGAAACACACAAAAAAATACAAAACTTTTAGATAATTCATATCTATTACAAATAATAAGAAAAATATATAAACAAACTAAATTACACTTATAGTCACCTGCAAACTGGGCTGACACTGGTGGATGGGTGACGCTTCAATTTCGCGTCCCACTACATACCCCACCCACAAGCTCAGTTTGTCAGGTTTTAACCGATAAATAAAACTTTTCAATATACAATATTTAACTGTTAATACATTTCCCTCACATTTTACTTACCCTAGAGCCCTTGCTCTTAGATAGATTTAATCTTTTTAATACGATATTGTCGCGACTATTTGTCATTTACCCTTAATTGTGCCATTGTGGTAATTCATAACCGAATATATGGAGATTATTCCTCTTCATTTAATAGTTGCTAGTAAGTAACAATTTAGTTCGTTCCTTCACGTGGTTACATTAGGACAGAGCGTTCAAATTGCGATAAATTAGTTTCAGTTTTATTCATTTACTAGAGTTACTCTTTCCTAAAATGTACATTACTAATTAGTTTCTCACAATAACTAATAGTACTACTTACTTTACTTCATTCTTTTCCCTAATACCTTATTTACGCCTGAGGTCAAGAAGAAATCAAGCAAAACTTTCTTTAGCATCTCGGCACGGCTTTCTTTGCCTTCGGACACCTTGTTGGGTAATGGCAATTTATTTAGGAGAAACATGCGAGAGAGCCCCGTTTGGTGTGTTCTATATTAACACTATTACAAACCTCTATTAAAGGCACTCTGCTATGTTCTCGTGAGCCCTATAGCTCTGGACGCCCATGGTCCCTAAAATTATTGACCATCCCCTTAGGTTCCTACTATCCGAGTAAACATAAAATATACAAAATTCCTCTTGACCTAATAACAAAATTTCTTCCATATAAATCCCCCTTTTGGTTATCTTCCTCTTTTTGAAGTACCAGTAGATTACTGTAGAACACTTGTTTAAGCTTTCTGTTATTTCTTTAAAATAACACGTAACTATCACGAAAACTTCACATGAATAAACTATGAACGCTCTTCCGTGTGTAACATATACTAAATATTAACTTATTTAGGAATGAAGGGTTTCATTTGATCAACACTATATAATCCTTTAATTACACCTGATGAAGGTTCCATAAGAAGTAACGCTTTGGGATGTACAATCTTGTGTACAACATATGGCCCTTCAAAGATAAAGAAGAATTTTCTATATTCCTTACTGATCTTCGAACTTTTAGGATGCGATCGTACTAGCACAAGATCTCCTACCTGAAATGAGGGTTCTATAGCATGTTGATTATGAATTTTAATTCTCCGTTCGGCATTTTTAATAATCTGTTCGCAAACTTTTTCGTCTGGGATGCATTGTTGGATCTCATTTGCTGGTGGCCAAGGTAGAGCAGCTAGTAAAGGCTCACCTATAATTCGTTTGCCTAAAATTTCTATAGGTGATAATCCCGTCGTTAGATGAGGTAATTCATTTAATATCTTTTCGAATTCAGGCATTAGCTTGGCCCACCGAGTATGTTTATGTGCACAATAAGTTCTACATAATAGTCCTAATTCTTTCATGACTCTTTCTACTAAATTACTTTGAGGGTGATATTTCGAAATTAAGATATGTTTGATCCCATATTGTTTTATCATATCTTGAAACTTATGGCTAATAAAGGCACTACCGTTGTCAGACATAAGTCGTTTAGGAATGCCCCAGTTAACAAAGTAATTTCGGGTGAGGCAACGTATAACGCTTGCTGTATTCGCTCGTTTCAAAGTATATAGCTTCACATGTTTGGACCAACATTCCATTACAACAAACACATAAGTTAATCCTCCTGAACTACGAGGCAGGGGGCCGAAAAAATCTAATGACAGTAGATCCCACAGACCTCGAGGAATTACAGCATATAATTTATAAGGCTTAGATTTGTTATTAACTTTAACCTTTTGACAGGTTTCACAAGCCCTGATAATACTTCTCACAATACGGGACATATTTTTGAAATAATAATACTTCATTAGATGTTTAATACATTTATGAATTCCAAAATGCCCGTAACCTTCATGAATATAAGTAATTAACTCGTACACAACAGTTTTCGGAATGCAGATTTTCCAACTCTGGTGTTCCCTCTGTGCTTTCCAATATAACAAGTCGTTAAAATATAACCACACACCCCGGGTGTTAACTGTTTCGTCCCCATTATTAAGGTTTTGTATAAGGTCCCTATATTGATCGTCATGTCTTTGATTGCACTTAACAGCAGTTACTATCCGTTTAACCTTACGTTCGTTCTCCTTAGTTAAAAGGAAATAAACATGGTAATTTGTTCCTGGTTCTTCTGCAATATTAATATTCTCCATTCCTACGGGGAGTCTCGACAAAGCATCTGAAACTACATTCTGAGATCCTTTTATATACCTAATTTCGTACTGAAATTCTTGCAAGCATAATACCCAACGTAATAGTCTACGGTGAAGTAACCGACAATTGTTCAGAAAGATTAAAGCCTGATGATCAGTATATACAATTGTTTTTCTTCCCATTAATAATCCTCTAAATCGTTGAAAACCCCATACCACTGCAAGAGCTTCCTTCTCGGTAACAAAATAATTTCTTTCGTGTTTATTTAAAGTTCTACTAGCGAATCCAATAGGCCGATATAATCCCTTTTCATTGGTCAGATCACCTTGGAATATTACACAAGACACACCATAATCAGAGGCATCCGTACACATACAAAAGTCCTGATTGAAATCTGGGTGGTATAACATTTTGGCTTCGGTTAACGCTTCTTTTATCTTATTAAAAACTTCCTCTTCCTCTTGTCCCCAGAGCCATACTGACTTCTCTTTCAATAAATCTAGTAATTTAGGATTAACAATATCCTGCCCTGGAAGAAATCTTCTCAGGAATCCTACCATTCCTAAGAATGATTTCAATTGTTTCCGATTTCTAGGACTCGGGCATCGAGCAATAGCTTCAATACGTGCTGGGTCTGGCCTAATACCTTTACTGTCCACTATATGCCCCAAAAATCTCACTTCCTCCTTTCCGAAGTAAGACTTAGATAATTTTAAAGTAATTCCTCTGTCAATTAAACGGTCAAACAATTCCCGTAATATCGTTACGTGTTCTTCCCACGTTTTAGTGGCTACCAAAATATCATCTACATATAAAATAATCTTTTGTAACAATTGCTGACCCAAAGCAGAATCTAATGCCCTAATGAAAGTTGACACTGATATATTAAGTCCAAAAGGTAAAACTTGGAACTGATATGATCTGCCTTCAAAAAGAAAAGCCGTATATTGCCGTGAATCCGGGTGTAATATTACTTGATGGTAGCCAGCAGTTAAATCCATTGTACTCATATAACGTGAACCAGCAATCTTAAGAAGTACGTCCTCCATAGGAATAGGTCTGTCTCTTTCCATCTCTATAATTTTATTTAACTCACGGGCATCCAGAACTAGTCGTACCCCACCAGTAGCTTTCTTAACTACCCACAAAGGACTGTTAAAAGCGCTACATGAACGTTCGATAATGTTTTGTTCTAGCATCTTACTTATTTCTCTACTAGCCGGTTCTTTAAATTGTACTGGAATAGGATAAGGTTTCTTAAAGAATGGTTTTTGATCTTTAATCTTAAGTTTACAGACGTAATCTTTAATTCTCCCCGGTTCATCTGAGAAGACGGCTCTAAATTCTAACAACAAAGATTCCAACTCTTCCTTTTCTTGTTCGGATAGATAATTCGTAGAATAACATTTTTCTTTCACTTCGGTTTCGATACTGCTACTAGCCTGACCATGGTATACTTCATATTCAAGATCACTAAAATCTGTTAATAGGCTCATGGTCTGTGCGTACTTAATCTGTAAGGATTCGTAGCAATTTTCCGGTACTTGATTATCAGAAAACCTCACTTTAAAAGCACATGCCTCCTTACGGATGGTTAAGGAAGAGTCTTTAAAATCTAATATAGCTTTATATTTACACAGCCAATCTATACCTAAAATTAGGGCCACATTTAAGTTGGCTACGACAAGTACAGAGTGAGCAATTAATTGTTTAGCAATCTCAAAAGTTAAATAAACTTCCTCAGTAATATTTTGACTTCTTTTACCAGTAACTCCTATAATTTTCACCCCAGTTACAGGTAAGGTTGGGAAATTCCAATATTTTCTTTTAAGCTGGAATAACTCTTTCGATAAAATACTTACTTCGCTACCCGAATCAATTATAATATTTATTTCGGTATCTTTAATATAACCTTTAATAACGGGTTTATAAGTTATGTTCTCCCTTATCAGATTGTCTTCCTGAAGCAAATCTTGTTGCCAGTCACCGTCCTTTTGCCAGCTTAATGCTAAATTGCAATTGGGTCTTGTATAATCTTGACTAACAGTTCCCTTTAGTTGACCCGTACTAAAGGACTTTACTAGTTTTCCGAACTTTCTATGATAACGTCACCTACCACTTGACCTTCATTAATTACTTGAGGATGATTTATTTCATGATCGTTATTGTGTAATTTCCGCATTTTCGAGTTATTGCCACGATTTTGTTGGCTCTCTTTATCTTTAGATTGACGCTTTATATAACAAAACCGGCTATGATTGTTGTTATTAGCTTTTCGTTGTTCTGAATTATTATTATTATTTCGAGGATTGTCATTTCTACCAAATCTAAACTTCTCGTCTTCCCTTTCTCTATTAAGTATATCTAGCTGCTCTAAATATCCTAACAATTCGCACGGCTGTGACCATTCTTTTTCTATCATTCTTTCCTTTACATAATACGGTAACCTACTAATTAGGACTCGTATTAAATGACTTTCAATAATTGGTTCTTCAATTAATTTAGCACGGTTTAAATGCCATTCAAAATAATTCCTGTAACCTCCCCACCGCTTAGAATATGGAGGAGGGTCTAACAACTCTAAAGTTAAGTGTTGTTGTTTTCCTCTTGACCAATAATGTTGTTTAAACTGCTTAACAAAATCATCCCAGTCCCTAAATTCAGTTCTATGCAGTACTGCCCACTCCGCAGCTTCTGCTTCTAAATGTCCTATTACAAATTGAATCCGTTTTTCGTTACTCCATTTAGGAGATAATGCAGTTTCAAAAGCTTTTATAAAGATTATAGGGTGAAGTTCGCCTCCTGGTTTGAATACAGGAAATCGACTTGCTACATTTGAATTTGTCGTTATATCATCCAGACATTCTGCGAGAGAAATAGTCGGATTTTGTTTAGATTGCGGAGACGGAGTTGCATCGGATTGGCTTGCCGTGATTTCTTTATTCATATTGTTGTCGTCCGAGCTAGCAAATTCGATGCGACTGTTGTCTCTGATTATGTTATTACCTCTGCTATCTGAAATGTTTTCGTTATTATCTAACTCCGATAACCGTTTAGTAATTTCCTGTATTCGCATTTCTGTATTGGAAACGCGATTAGCTAATATCGATTCTTCACTGTGTTCACGATGTGAACGCTCTGTACCTTCATGAATGTTATTATCTTTGGCAGTCTCAAGGTTACTGCATATTTCAGTAATTAAAAATTTCATGTTTTCGATTTCGGTATGGTCCTTTTCTACTTGATGAGTTAATGTCTCTAATTCTACATTATCTATTGAAGAAATCTCTACAGGTTTGGTAGAGACCTCTTTAATAGATTCCAATAATTCTCTACGAACAGTTTCCGTTTGCATAGAAAATTCATCTCGTAACATATCGTTATTTTTCTGTATTTCATTTACAACTAAGATATTGACACTATCTAGTCTCTCGGTTAAGTCAGTAATATCGTTTCGCATGCGAGCTTTTTCCTCGCGCGATTCCTGGATATGTTCTTCTAACCTTTTACAATTATCAGCAATCTTATTACTAAGTCCTGCTAATTTTTCCTGCATTTCAACTTTAGAAGACTCTATTTTATCACTTAATCTAGCAGTAGATTCTTCATTAGACTGTTTTAGTTCCTGTTTTAGTTCTTCTTTTAATCTAGCCATGGATTCTTCGTTAGACTGTTTTAGTTCAGCTTTTAATCTAGCAGTAGATTCTTCGTTAGACTGTTTTAATCTAGCCATAGATTCTTCGTTAGACTGTTTTAATCTAGCCATGGATTCTTCGTTAGACTGTTTTAGTTCAGCTTTTAATCTAGCAGTGGATTCTTCGTTAGACTGTTTTAGTTCAGCTAAAAAATCCCCGTTAGACTGTTTTAATTTAGCGATCGCCCTAAAAAGGGATCTCATGCTCCTATCGGACATAGACTGCTCTTCGTCTGACATTTCACTTCCCGACATTATTGTAAGATATTAACTAGTTACACACGCAGACTTGTAACCAACAATCCTGTAAAAGCACACTCCCTATGTACAACACTCCACTTCCAACTTGAAACAGACTCACCGGACACTAATATTGTAATTTTTAGTTCTCGATGATCAGTGTGCTGCTATGGGCTGCAGGTGTAACAGCCGTCGATGCAGCCGCTGAGATGCTGCGACCCCGCTTCCACAACCGGCAGGACGCTGAGTCGAACACCGGAGACGTTACTGGCTGCAACCACGCCCGGCACCGCCGTAGACAGGCGAAGCCCTCAGCAACACCTCTAATACCAGCCGGAGGAACGCCCCGCAGCTGACGTACTGGGCCTGTTAGTTTAGGGAGAAAAAGGGTTGCCGGGGTTTGCAGCGTTCAGCTGCTGCCCAACAGATGCGCCTTCTCGTGGAATAACTGCGTGACCGTACTGCTCGGCTGCGCTCCGTCAGATGCCCACACCCGCGAAGTCGCCGCTGGCTGGTGAAGGCTCCACGAGAACTCGCGTTGGCTTCCGAAGGACTCTTGATGTTTCAATTTCGTACCTGTGTGCCTTAGTTGCACACAAGTCCTGTTTCTAAGGTCGCCACGGTGTAGTGTAACGCCGTATAGGTTTGTTTATAAATGACTTTCGTTTATCATATGACCATGTGCAGACTTCGTCACCTACGTCAGTTACAACCCACTTCAAAAATGATTTATATTCTTTTTTAAATTGTCACAGAATGGTTCTTGAACGAAACTGTAAAACATCAGTTGAGTCGTAAGCAAAGAATTTCGTCACTTGGGCCAATTGGTTTTCGTAAACTTTTCGATTTAAACTTCGTTTGTTTTCTCCTCAGAACTTATATTGATACACGTTATCTTGATCGAATTGAAATTAGAACCACACATTAAATAAACTTTTTAGATTCGAAGTTGCGATGACCACAATAATCTTGTCCAATATACTATTAATCAATTCACATACTTCTTCATAAATAATTCCTCAGAACACGTGTTTCAACTTTAGTAGTATACACCGTTTTATTAACTTTCTATATACAGACGTTCTGAACCTCAGGCTTAACAGATTCGGACTGACTTTTCAATAAGATTAAGATCTCTATGACGTCATTGTTATACAAAAAAGAGTATAAAACATTCTTTTTATTTAGAAGCACGACGCAACAACTCGGTTCCAGGATCTTCTGTTGCTCCTCGGCTGTCGACCCGCGACGTATAGCGGCCAGCAATTTCCTCTCTGGCCGCGGCAACGAAGATGCTGTCTCCGTTCGTTGCGCCGCCCTCTCCGTACATGAAACACACAAAAAAATACAAAACTTTTAGATAATTCATATCTATTACAAATAATAAGAAAAATATATAAACAAACTAAATTACACTTATAGTCACCTGCAAACTGGGCTGACACTGGTGGATGGGTGACGCTTCAATTTCGCGTCCCACTACAGTGTGTATATAACTTTGGTGTCGTTCGCCATAGCTGCCTACATGCAGGGACAAAATATGGTGTCGAAGATAGTGACGGCAGGATGCTTAGCGCACGGAATCGGCGCAGTTTCATCAGCGCACATTTTCTTTTACCAATAACAGCCTAGCATTTTTCCGCCACAAAAAATGGCCAATGAGTATGTAGCTCAGAACCACCATCTTGTTCTTGTAGAATCTGCATAAGTCACACAACTTTGTCTGCACACATACATACACGCAAACACACACACACACACACACACACACACACACACACACACACACAACCACACATCTTTCTTCCTTTCTCAATCACAACAAAATATTTTGCCGGCTATTAGAAACAAAACAGCCAATCAACCTCCTACAGCCGTCTTTCTCTTTCTCTACACCGACACTCACAGCTTAAACACGAACGTACGCACTTTCTACAAGGCATAAGAGACCCTCAAATTACGTGCCACTACTTTATTATCCATTTATAACAACAGAAATCACATATGACTCACTTTATTGACACTACTAAAGTAACTCACAGGTGAAGGTGCACTCGGCGATGATTGGAATTACATCTTTGCACACCACTTGCTGCAAGACACATGAACTCTCAAATTAAGTCTAACAATGTCCCATTTAAACTGTCTGTTTCATTCTTATGTAACAGTACGAAACACGCGTGCCTCTCTTTATTGTCACTACTGGTGCAGCTTATAGGTTAAAGTATACTTGGTGCCTAAGATGCGACTGTGGACGAACATGTTAAGTGTCATAACGTTATTTTCACGTCTAAGTTGTTGGTGTTATCGTTCTACAACAGTAAAACCACACGTAGCCCAGTTTATTGACACTACTGCTGTAACTTACAGGTTAAGGTACACTTAGTGGCGGCTGCAGGTTACTCTTGGAAACCCACTTGATGCAAGGCAGTACGGACCATAAAATTAAATGTCACAATATTATTTCCACGTCTAAATTGTCTCTGCTACTGTTATATGTAAATATGCAAATGCAGTCTACGCCGCACAGATGGCAACATCTACAAATCACCACGCCACGAAATATCCCGACTGCTGGCGATAGTTTCCGTTCCGCAACAAGGGGGCACGCATGCCATGTTATAGTTCCCATACAGTAACTAATAGAATCAAACATGGCTCGTCGTTAGATATGTGGGTAAACCGTAGTGACGTAGTGAAGAAGACACAGAAAAATACGAAAAGCGAAGAAAACGAAAGTGTCAGTGACAGTAGTAAAAGTGTCAATGAAGCCATAACGTTGAGAAAAACTATGTACTAGCGATGAAAAAACCCTGAGCGAAAGGCAATGCATTCTACATGATTCTTCACTGTTATCATCATTATTCTGAAAAACTTAATGTGCTGATTGCGATCAAAATACCTCCATTTCGGGTTAGATTTCCAACGTGCTGTGGGTTTTCGCTTAGAATCGCGGTAAAACGTTGTTTTTGCGAACTTAATGGAAATGAATCCTCCAAATAACATATTTATTCGTCGAGACGATGTTTCAAACAAAAGATTAGTTAGATCCTTTTGATTCAGATACTCGTCGTTGCTTGGCATTTATACAGGGTGATTCAAAAGTTACTGCACTCACATCAAGGATGTAATGTATGCGTCAAAATACGAATAAAAAGATAAATCAAGATTTGTTAGAAATTGATTTATTTCCTTCATGTGTGGTAGGAATTACATTAGGGAGCAGTACGTATTTGTTGGCGTACTGTGTTCGTCTGTATATCGACTGATGTTCGTTTGTACACCCCACAACACTGCTGTAGGTCTTCTTCAATCAACTGTATGGTGCTTGATTCGGAGGCAGCAAGTCCACCCATTTCGCCTGCAGAAGGCACCTGTAAACTTCGGAATTTTTTTCGGTACGTACTCGAGCGACATGCTGCTGACCCACTATTCGGTTGTCGTATACTGTTTACAGATGAGACCTCTTTACTGGTGCGGGTATCAAGAAGGCTCATAACATGTACGTGTGTACGTGTGACAATCCTCATGTAACTACAGCACGAGGATATCAACATCGTTTTGTAGTGAACATTTGATATGGCATAGTGGACAATCACTTAGTCGGACCACTTGTTATTTCGTAGCGCCTGACAGGTATCGATAATTTTTGGAACATGAGTTGGATGGTCTGCATCATGACGTTCTACTCGTAACAGGAATTAACTTATGGTTTATGTACGACGGTGAACTTGCACGTTTTATCCCGATAAGTGGGCAGGTCTTGCGGGAAATGTTGCTTGGCCTGCTCGATCTCCTGATCTAAAGCCCATGGACTTCTACTTCTGGGTCCTTCTCAATCAGCAACTAAGAATGTTGCACACTTACAGCAGCAGCGAACTGAAAATGGCTGTGCAACTGTGCAGAGTAAGATCAACAGAGCCTGCAACATTCCGAGACGTCGAGCACGTCACTGTTTTCGTCTACATGGACACCATTGTGCTTACGTTGTGGGGTAAATGTACACTACGCAGTTGTGCTGAATTTCGGGTCTTTTCGTGTCGTTGTTTTCTGAGAGGATTAATTTTGTGGTGTTTTTATTGCACTTGTGATATCTACTCTGCTGCATAACTCCGAAACAAATTAACTCAAGGCAAAACTTTATTTAACATTTTACCCTTATTTTGATGCATACATTTCACGTACTAAGTGTGTACAGTTCCTTTTGAATCACCCAGTATATGAAGGAAGAGGATATTCGAGCATTCAACAGTTCGTGATGATTATGAATATGCTATCTTTCTCCTGTGATACTTTTCAAGAAATGTGCGTCATATAGAAATTGTTGTTGATGAATCTCCCGAAAAACATTTTTGATGCATGTCGGGTGACAGTAATTAGATAATAATTGCAAGCTTACTGAAAATGATTCTGACAAAGATTAAAAATTTGATAAATTTGAGAATGGGCTTATTGATAATTATTGACAGGCCAATTCCCAAGAGGGTTCTGCTTATGGTCTTCGTGATGCCGATATTAGCAACGATGATATAATATTGCATAGTTTAGATGACTAAATAGATTTAGGAGTGAGTTACGAGGGTTTATGATCAACTAAAGGTTTCCTGTCAAAAGTTGGTTTTGTCAAGGATTTTGCTTTGATCACAGGACGCGTTGTCGATCTAGACATGTAACAACATTTTGTCAAATTTGCGTGGCTACAGCCACTCAGTTACGTGAAGATTCACTGGAATTAAATTTTTTGTTGGAAGGACACGCAAAACACTGTCCCATGAATGATTCGAAATCCTCTGGCATAATGGATCATACGACTGCTGAAAATATATGGAAACTATCCGAAATCTGTGGATTTAGATATACCAAAATGCTTTCAGATGGTCATTCGAAAGATTTTAATCATGCAGGCTAATTGGATGTTTATGGAGATAATCATGAAATACCGAAAACAGAATGGGGGAATCACGTTGGAAAACGAGTATTGTATGTCAATATGTCTATACAAAATCTCTTGCATACCCATGGATGTGTAAAAATATCTACTTCACATCCATTCTATTTTCAATATTTATATCCCCAAATTCGGACATGACATTTACAATTCATACTTTTTGAGCGCTTTGCAGCTTTGCAAGTATAACACATCCTGTAAAAGAAGAAAGAAGCAGAAAAGTTACGTCGGGAGTGATAAGGGTCGTGAACAACTGAAGGACAATACGATAAAAAAAAATAAAAAAAACTTGCAGAGTGTTACAAAAAAGGAATGTATAGAAATAAAGGTGGGGCAAAACAGCTTGTGAACATACTTTTCGACATCATAGACATTTTACGGCTAAAATAGAATCAACTAAGTTATTATTTACAGAATATGAAACGTGCAAAGTATGAATCAATATACACTCCTGGAAATTGAAATAAGAACACCGTGAATTCATTGTCCCAGGAAGGGAAAACTTTATTGACACATTCCTGGTGTCAGATACATCACATGATCACACTGACAGAACCACAGGCACATAGACACAGGCAACAGAGCATGCAAAATGTCGGCACTAGTACAGTGTATATCCACCTTTCGCAGCAATGCAGGCTGCTATTCTCCCATGGAGACGATCGTAGAGATGCTGGATGTAGTCCTGTGGAACGGCTTGCCATGCCATTTTCACCTGGCGCCTCAGTTGGGCCAGCGTTCGTGCTGGACGTGCAGACCGCGTGAGACGACGCTTCATCCAGTCCCAAACATGCTCAATGGGGGACAGATCCGGAGATCTTGCTGGCCAGGGTAGTTGACTTACACCTTCTAGAGCACGTTGGGTGGCACGGGATACATGCGGACGTGCATTGTCCTGTTGGAACAGCAAGTTCCCTTGCCGGTCTAGGAATGGTAGAACGATGGGTTCGATGACGGTTTGGATGTACCGTGCACTATTCAGTGTCCCCTCGACGATCACCAGTGGTGTACGGCCAGTGTAGGAGATCGCTCCCCACACCATGATGCCCGGTGTTGGCCCTGTGTGCCTCGGTCGTATGCAGTCCTGATTGTGGCGCTCACCTGCACGGCGCCAAACACGCATACGACCATCATTGGCACCAAGGCAGAAGCGACTCTCATCGCTGAAGACGACACGTCTCCATTCGTCCCTCCATTCACGCCTGTCGCGACACCACTGGAGGCGGGCTGCACGATGTTGGGGCGTGAGCGGAAGACGGCCTAACGGTGTGCGGGACCGTAGCCCAGCTTCATGGAGATGGTTGCGAATGGTCCTCGCCGATACCCCAGGAGCAACAGTGTCCCTAATTTGCCGAAACGGGCGGTGCGGTCCCCTACGGCACTGCGTAGGATCCTACGGTCTTGGCGTGCATCCGTGCGTCGCTGCGGTCCGGTCCCAGGTCGACGGGCACGTGCACCTTCCGCCGACCACTGGCGACAACATCGATGGACTGTGGAGACCTCACGCCCCACGTGTTGAGCAATTCGGCGGTACGTCCACCCGGCCTCCCGGACGCCCTCGCTCAAAGTCCGTCAACTGCACATACGGTTCACGTCCACGCTGTCGCGGCATGCTACCAGTGTTAAAGACTGCGATGGAGCTCCGTATGCCACGGCAAACTGGCTGACACTGACGGCGGCGGTGCACAAATGCTGCGCAGCTAGCGCCATTCGACGGCCAACACCGCGGTTCCTGGTGTGTCCGCTGTGCCGTGCGTGTGATCATTGCTTGTACAGCCCTCTTGCAGTGTCCGGAGCAAGTATGGTGGGTCTGACACACCGGTGTCAATGTGTTCTTCTTTCCATTTCCAGGAGTGTATTATTGCGCTTCTGTTGCCAAAATTCCTGTACATTCTTATTGTCCAGAAGGGAAGTCATGGTGTTTTCATTAGTCAGCATTATCAAAAGAAACTGAACATGAATCTCACGCTTCTAATGTAAGAACAACAATAAATCGCCTTTGTTTACTTGTATGCACTCGCTTGACTGATGAATGACTACTAACACGATGTGCTCGGTGTCTAACAGAAAATGCTAATGAGATTTTACAGAGCATTGTACGGAATAGGCGCCCGAAAGAGAGGTATATTTCTGCGAAGAGAGTAAAAGTAGCAGCTTCTATCAGTCTTTATGAACGTAATGTTGCCCCTATGGAAGTTATTTCAGAAATAATGAGAAAACTGGCTCTGAAATATTCTTATCGAACAGCAAAGGCGTTAGCAAAAAACGAAAAAAGTAGCACTGTAAAATCGGAAGTGAAAAATTCTAAAAATACAAAGAAGTTCGCCAAAAAATTAATTTTTACGAAAATCAGGAAGAAGAAGCTGTACTCGACTGTGATGGAATAAGTTACGCTGCGGGTTGTTTGATATAACTGCGTATTATTAACATACATACGGTGGGCATGTGATGTAATATGTGAAATGAAAATAAAGTATATAACTTTCAAATGTATCAAGTACATTGTTATTTATTTTTCCGTTACACTGCGAGTGCAATGTCGTAATAATTCCATTTTACGCTAAATTCTTGTCACGTATTATAAAAATAGAATTTTTATAATTGATCTACACTTTTCGTATGTATGTAGTGTTAAAACGGTCACTTTAACTCAATTTATTTGAAAAAATCAAAATGGTCGTAACGAAAACACGCTACTCATCCTTCAGTTTTAAAAATTTTTGGCTCAGAATATTTTTGTGAATACATCCCGTGATAACCAAAAGCTCCACTTATGAAATTGAAAAAAAATTGATTTTTTGAATAATCGAAAACTCATTAGTGTCAAAAAATGTTGTTTAGCAAATTGGATCTGTCTACTGAATTCAGCATGCAAAGACATTACAATTTTAAACATGGCTGTTTCTCAACAGCGGTATACTAGTTTCAACATAGGATTGTTCAGCCAACCGGTGGCAAATAACTGTTTGGTACACTGACATAGGTTTCTACACCTACTAAGGGTATCTTCATCAGAATGAAATTTTGAGAAACCGTAGAATTACATTGCAACGGTCAGATTTTATGGCAGCTCTGCTCAAATAAAAAATAAAATAAAACGCATTCCATCCTTTAACGCGTGTGCCTAGCCAGAAACAACATCAGGAGTCAACGCGCAAGCAAAATATCACCCGGATATTGCAGCCCCAGTGGAGACGTGGGCTGTGGCATACAGTATCCCAACGAACAGGTCCTCCCTCGGCAGACGACACGGAGTAAACAAGCTGGCCACCAAGCAGACCAGCCTGTCCTCCGGCGGTCACCACACCGACTGCCGAACACTGAATGCCCAAGCTACCATTGAGGCTTCCGAGCCTCAGAAGACCAAAGAGATTGGCATAGAACTGTCACACGACGTAGGTAATACTACCTGCTGCGGGCATCACCAGCTATCTTTCAACATTCTCTGAACACTACATGATTACGGACTAGTGCGAATCCCGAATTTAAACTGTGGTACGTGAGCTTTCCATAGCTTGTCGGATTCTTAAAAAAAACATACTGCGTCAAGACACATGCAATGTAAATCAAACTCCCCTTTGTTAAAAGAGACACCGACGAAAATAACCAATTCAGGAGTAAGTCTAATCTTTTACACAGTATATCTAGAGAACATCTCTCTCCTGTGAAAACCACGTAAACGGTAATAAAATCAGTACTGCGAGAAATAAGAAGGATGGAAGGGAGGGAGAAAGAGGTTGTGTTCCACTTTCGGAGAATCAAACGTTCACACAGTCCTTGTCTTGTGGGACCGACAGTAAAGTAACTGATATTGATTATCCACAGTCCGCCGAAAATCTGAAATGTCACACAAAAGACATTACATCAGCAATAGACTTGCAAATGAAACTAGGAAACGTGCATAAAAATCTTGAAAACAATATTCGCCTAGTTTGGGAAGAGAACCTCAATAAACGTCAAGTATTCCTGAAGTATGTTACTCGCTAGGCACGATCTAGAGATGACTACTGAAGTTATTAATCTAATTCAGCTGAAGGCCAGAAACATACCAACAAACGTACGAGAACTCAGCGACTTCCTGAAGTGAGTGTTCACGAGGAGACAAGAGGTTCCTGACCTGTAACAAATTCACAAAGAATTTGTGAAAGCACATGACCGAATCTATTTCAGATTCTACTGGCGTTAACATATATAAATAATTACAAATACATGCTGTGCACTGTCTGGGATAAATGACTGAAGTACTTAAATTAGTAGAAGATCGGGAGATAGAAGTATGATTCAAAGGTCATACGTAAAGCATTGTAAGATTCCCCAGTTTCCTGTTAACGTATTAACTGTAGGTGGTCCAAATGCAAAAACAGTTGCTGAGGCTAACAGGAACACCGGTGAAGCACTATTTCTCATACTCACACTCATGACAGTTGGTGTGTGTGGGCTTGTTCAGGGATGGCAGGGGCTTGCTGGAAATACGGTTCTCGATATTTAGCATACTGTTCCCAGCAACTGGGGACTCACGAACATAGAAGCAAGTAACCCTAGTATGGGCCTTCGATGCATAATTCCACAGCAGGGTCTTTCAGAAGAATGTATCTTCCTTAGCACTGTTGTTTGTCAGTGGTTAATACACCATCTACTCTGATGATATTGTAAATAATTTAAAAAATATATCATGGTTTAAGGATTTTCAAGTTTGCCTTTTTCATTTAATATCTTATAATTTTTTTATTTACTTTACAATTAATTTCACTGTTTACTTGAATTACAAATCTTCAAGTGAATGTTAATAAGAATTGTATTCAAATTGCTGTAGCTATGTGAAAATACGACTCACTTTGGTCTCTAGGTGGTGGATGTCGAAATCGTAAGCAATATAAATACAGTAAATAAGATACAACTGACACTAAAATTAATATCCGTATCTAAATTGTCTGTATTATTTATCAAAAATTTGGTAAAAGATTTTTATATTCCAATACATGACTCAGTTGTTCAACATTTTTACTCACTTGGTGCAAGGTGCAATGTAACATCATAGAGGTATGTAAATGTTTTCTTGAATTCTAATACATATCTATTGTTTTTCTATACGCTATCTCTCTTATCCCTTGAAAAATTTGCTCTATTCCCTCTCGGAATTATTCCAGCTGACAGTATTCGGGGGATTTCCATTCTGCGTTTTATTTCATGCATTACACAATTGTTCACGCTTTCCATTTTTTATTGCGTGTGTGTGTGTTGCCAACTCTTCACCCACTCATTCTTGTAGAATTTGTATAGTACTTTCAGCTTACAACTTTAGCTAATGAATGGCACTTAAATATAGCTATTTATCGGTGTTAAATTCTACGAACGGCTTTTCTGTTGCTAGACGCACAACGTCCAACATACCACATTTAGATGCAACGTAGTTATCCTTTTAAGCACATTCGAATGGCAATGGATGCTCATAAACAGATTTTTCGTGTACCCATTAACGTGGTAAACATTACTGAAGCCATCATTTTCTGCGAATACTCCAATGTATGGCCACTTTTCATTGGTATTAACAGTGAGTGGTGATATTTAGTACTCCGCAATCGTATCCAGATTTATCCATGTACTGTGTTTCGATTAATTTTAAGCCTTGCTTCAATAATTGCAATGGCTTGTTTCTATTCTTCATTTATGGCAACTGTTTTCATCAAATACTCCAGTCTGCATTTTTTGACTTCGGTCTTTCCCACTTCCAGTTTTCATATTTGGTATGTTTATCTAATTAACTACACTTAAAGCAGTAATTTATTTAACAGGGAACGCTCTAAGTTTATACGATATATTTTTACTTTTTCCTGATACGTGAGGAATAACATTATCCATACGAACCAACCATAATTTGGCAACATCCAGAACTGTTGGTACTCTGGATAACAGTAACCTAGACTGAGGAAAAAACGTTTCTATAACTTAAATATTACGTTCCTGTGCAATACATATGTGACGTTTGCTGGTGTCGTGTTTACAGATAAATAATTAAAACTAATGAAGACATATGTGAACATTCTTGGTATTGTGTTAACAGACAAATAATTAAAACTAAAGGGGGGGGGGGAGATGAAGTTGGTTTCTAATCTTCCTCAGTCTTGATTGTCTGGAAAGTTTACTTGTATGCCGCTCAACATTTACATATCCTTACTAGCTTAGCACCTGCAGCTTCGCTCACATATACTGTATGGTCTGCACAGATTTTTTTCTTGAATCAAATTTATATGTTGTTACACCGAGTGCTCAAGCATAGATCTACACACTACAAAAATGTTAGTGACCCTTACGTGGCTGCCAATCTTCGAATAATTAGTGTTCCAGTGTGTTTGATTTAATTTCATGTAGTGGCTTAAAAATTAAAGGATCAAATCGTATACATTGTTCTATAGATATTGGCGCCAGTCTTACACGCGGTATACTGTATTATCGGTGCAGCTGTATTATCTCAAACAGATATTCCGTACATGGAATCGTGTTTAAATGTGGTATCTATTGTCATCAGTAATAATTGGGCTGCATGGTACTAACAACAAAAAATATATTTTTAAGCATCTACTCTTGTCTCAAACTGATATTCTGTACATGGAATCACTTTTAAATGTAATGACTAGGCCGGCCGGGGTGGCTGAGTGGTTCTAGGCGCTACAGTCTGGAACAGCGAGACCGCTACGGTCGCAGGTTCGAATCCTGCCTCGGGCATGGATGTGTGTGATGTCCTTAGGTTAGTTAGGTTTAAGTAGTTCTAAGTTCTAGCGGACTGATGACCTCAGAAGTTATGTCCCATAGTGCTCAGAGCCATTTTTTTGTAATAACTAGTCTCTTTGGTGATTACAACAAAAATAATATATTCAAAACTTAATGTATTAAACATCTATTTTCTTCACAAATTGCAACACCTAAAATGTTCACTATAAGGGCACAGAAGCAAGGCCCTTTCCGCATGTACTTCTGACCAAACAAGCGATTCTGCTTTCATAATGGCATATTTTCAAGAAACGTTTCATCGGCTGGTCCAGCCTCTTAGAGGTTGAACTTCTGAAATCACTAAAACCATTCTTTTTTTTGATTCTGACTGAGAAATGCCGGTTGCCGTAGACATAGCATTAAAAACGCTTGATTAATTCTCTAATAATATAATGATTTACTTTTTTTTTTAAAAAAAGAGATTTCCTCTACTATTTCACCCCCTTAGGAGGTTGAATCTCCAAAAATGGTGAAAAGAATGTTTTTTATTTGTGATTGAGAAACTAAATAGTTATTTTCGTCGTACTAGCTGCAACGTTGCCTAATAGCAACATATTTTGTAAAAATTTTCATCCCTCATTTACCCCCTTAGGGATGAATTTCGAGAAATTCCTTTTTAGATGAAGCCTATAGTATAAGAAGAGCCGGTCATGACAAAATACTACCATCTGGTGAGCAAGATGTATGAGACAAGCGAAATACCCTCTGAAATCAAGAAAAATATAATAATTCCAATCCCAAAGAAAGCAGGTGTTGACAGATGTGAAAATTACAGAACTATCAGTTTAATAAGTCACAGCTGCAAAATACTAAGGCGAATTCCTTACAGACGAATGGAAAAACTGGCAGAAGTCGACCTCGGGGAAGATCAGTTTGGATTCCGTAGACATGTTGGAACACGTGAGGCAATACTGACATCAGGCCTTATCTTAGAAGAAAGATTAAGGAATGACAAACCTACGTTTGTAGCATGTATAAACTTTAAGAAAGCTTTTGACAATGTTGACTGGAATACTCTCTTTAAAATTCTAAAGGTGGCAGGGGTAAAATACAGGGAGCTAAAGGCTATTTACAATTTGTACAGAAACCAGATGGCAGTTATAAGAGTCGAGGGGCACGAAAGGGAAGCAGTGGTTGGGATGAGACAGAGTTGTAGCCTCTCCCCAATGTTATTCCATCTGCATATTGAGCAAGCAGTAAAGGAAACAAAAGAAAAATTTGGAGTAGGTATTAAAATCCATGGAAAAGAAATAAAAACTTTGAGGTTCGCCGATGATATTGTAATTCTGTTAGAGGCAGCAAAGGACTTGGAAGAGCAGTTGAACGGAATGGACAGTGTCTTGAAAGGAGGATATAAGATGAACATCAACAAAAGCAAAACGAGGATCATGGAATGTAGTCGAATTAGGTCGGGTGATGCTGAGGGAATTAGATTAGGAAATGAGACGCTTAAAGTAGTAAATGAGTTTTGCTATTTGGGGAGCAAAATAACTGATGATGGTCGAAGTAGAGAGGATATAAAATGTAGACTGGCAATGGCAAGGAAAGCGTTTCTGAAGAAGAGGAATTTGTTAACATCGAATATAAATTTAAGTGTCGCGAAGTCGATTCTGAAAGTATTTGCATGGAGTGTAGCCATGAACGGAAGTGAAACATGGACGATAAATAGTTTGGACAGGAAGAGAATAGAAGCTTTCGAAATTTGGTGCTACAGAAGAATGCTGAAGATTAGATGGGTAGACCACGTAACTGATGAGGAGGTATTGAATAGAATGGGGGAAAAGAGAAGTTTGTGGCACAACTTGACAAGAAGAAGGGACCGGTTGGTAGGGCATGTTCTGAGGCATCACGGGATCACAAATTTAGCATTGGAGGGCAGCGTGGAGGGTAAAAATCGTATAGGGAGACCAAGAGATGAATACATTAAGCAGATTGAGAAAGATGTAGGTTGCAGTAAGTACTGGGAGATGAAGAAGCTTGCACAGGATAGAGTAGCATGGAGAGCTGCATGAAACCAGTCTCAGGACTGAAGACCACAACAACAACAACAACAACAACATAGTATAAGATCAACACCCTGTCTAAATTTCAAGTTACTATCCTTAGCTGTTTTGGTTGGGCAAACAATGAGTCAGTTAATCAGTTTGGACATTTGCTTCTCGACAAACAGTGTTTATATTCTGCTTTTCATTACTCTGTGGCAATCGCTTGTACGTTGTATAAACTACCAGAAAACGTACACATCTGTTGCTGTGTTGTGTTTAATAGTGTCCTACAGTTTATCTTCTGCGGCATTCCTTGTATACAGCGTGGTCAGGAACAGTCTAAATAGCTTGTATGAGTGTTGCAGCATAGATTTTGCTAAGAAATGGTTGTTAAAAACACGATGCGTTGTGCAGTTTCCGAGATAATAAGAGCTGAAGTTAGCCAATCAGGCCGTGGCGCGTGCGAATTCCAGCAGCGCGCTAGGTACAACTATTGTCATTTCTCATCGTGTAGGCGATGGCGCACGAGTCAGCTCAGCCTTTGGATCAGCTTCGATCCTTACTACCACCCCAAGTCCGATGTTTCCATCGCTGTCTTGTTCGGTCTTAGGAGTCAAAAGAAGTGTACATTTGGCGACACTTGAAATTGCAACGGCCTGATTGGCTAACTTCAATGCTAAATGACTGGGAAACGAGGCAATGTATCGAATTTTTTCGTAGCAGTTGTTTCTCAGCAACCTTATAAGATTTTCAGCCTGTTTATGACTAACGTTACCAGCCTGTCAGATTATTTATGACAACACCGTATATACAGAATACTCTAGTAGACAAACTATAGTACACTATTAGACACAACACAGAAACGGAGCTGTACGCTTGCTGGAAGTTTATAATACGTAGAAGCGACAGTCTTCCACAGGGTGTAACACAGCGTCCATTCTGTATTTATAAATCGTATCTTACAGTCCTTTAATACTATATTCGTTAGCTATCGAAGATGAAATTCTCATAGATGCATAGCAAGGAACTTTATAAAATTGATAAACTTGTTACCAATATTTTTGTTCGCTTTTGGACTTCTATAATGAATAAATTTATTTTATATCTCTATTCTAAGACTGGAGCCCATCTACAATAAACACTCTGTTCCGACTCTCTTATGATTATTCACAATCACGTTGCTGTCTACTTGGTATACAGAAGTCGTGGTTTGATGTTAGATAGTCAAACATCCCCATTTAGTTAAAAATGCAGACAAAATGTTGAGTTATTCCAGGTCCACAGGATAGTAGTCATCTACTCTCAGCTGCTGTGCTACATCAGGCAACTCATCCATTAATACAACGACTTTAGCATGACCCAAATCCACTTTATATGGTATAACCTCAGAAATTTTACATTTCCTCAAAATGATTTGCTGATTTTTATCCAACATATCTCTTGCGTCACAGTGCCATTCTGTGTAAGAGAAATGGTATTTTCAGCTTGACACCATGTCTTCTAAACACAAACTTGGAGTATTTAGCATACAGATAGCTGCTAAATGCACCACGCACTACCGTCTTTAACATTACAGACCCTCCCTTTTTTAATTGTTGTTGGCAGTCCGCTTGATCACAGATGCAAACTGCATTAACGCTGTAACGAAACGGTTCTATAATGAGTATAAACGCGTCTGATTAAAAGGGATAATTTCATTCTGTCCAGATGTGGTGATCTTCACATTGTCCATCTAGCAACAGAGAAGCTATCTGGATCGTTTAAAATCTGACTGGATAGCTAAAACATACATTTATCCACCTAAGTTTGCTAAAGTGATAAACCGAAGAGTGTCTGTAACGTCTTAAGAATACTACTATGGAGGAAATCAAAGCCTAAATTAAAATACCCGAATGCTCTCAACTAGCAGTGTTGTACAGATGGTACACAAATACTGCATCTGGTGTTGTACTGGTTGGAGTACTGGGGAGGAGGGCTCCGATGTCTGCATCTTCAATGACATTGTCAGCTGACAGTCCGCCTTCTTGAACAATAATACAGAACATTAAGACTTGGAAATAACACTGTGGCTCTTAATCTCAGGGTTCATTGCGCCTTGCACCGAGCACGTATAGAGATCGAAATAGAGCCATGGTATTTTGTAGAAAACAAATCTTTCGGAAGCTCCCTGACTGGATATTTAGTTTTCAACCTATATGCAAGGAATTAAATAGAGAGTGTGTAGATTGGGGGGGGGGGGGGGTGCGAGAGCAGGAATTGATATGTTTTGGGGTACGAGGGTGGGGAGGGGAAGTGAAAGTGAGAGTCAGATGCCAAAGCTCAAAGTTGGTACATAATGCCTGTTGCTCTCACCCAGCGGCCCAAACTCGACATTCCTTTGCTGGAATGGCGTAACAACCACTTTGAATAACTGCTAGTAATGTTGCATAATTTCCCTACCCAGTCACCGAACTCGTTCTTTGAATGTGCCTAGATATTTAATTTTGGTTTTCCTAATTCCAACTTCCATGTTTTTGGCGTCGTATATCTGTGTGTCAGTTACTGATTTAAACTTGTCTACTTCAGTTCTATTTCCCAGCATCTACCTCACAAACTTTCTTTTTCTTTACATAATTTTCTTTCGTAGATGCAAAAATTAATGCCTCCAGCACATATAAGGTGTTCTGGCGGTGTATCTGCCATAATTTTTATTTAGTTTCTTATGAATAATTTTTTGTTTAAGATTATCCATTCCGTGACTGCCGATTTTTTTTCGTTCGTAGATTCTGTTCCCCCTGTATTGTATGTATGCCTGCATGACTTAAACTTGTCTACTTTTATTAAAATTGCATACCTTTACTTCATTTTGAAGGAATATTATTATTTGTAATTGCGCTTTTTTTTCAGGGCAATGCAAAGGCAATATTAATCAAAACATGACTGTGTACGGTTGCATAATCACGAAGATTGTCGGTAATAAATGAGAGTCAGTATTTCAAACATTATGCTGCTTAAAAATAAACGAGATATGTTTGAAGGAATGGTGACCTTTACACGACTGTTCCCCTTTCAGCTCTGAAAAATGTGTGATAATAACGAGTGATAGAGCATGGTTGTCAAAAATGTGTGGAGCTGCTGCAGTGTTCTTAGTTGGGCATATGAACAAAAAGAAGTGTACCGCTGACACCAACACGTGACTGATAACCCAGACTAATCATTCGATTGGCCCTGATCGCCCACGCGCCAATTGCGGGAAGTGATTTATGGTGTTCAAATTAGCTTAGCTGTTTGCTCGCCGAATCAATTACGCAGACCACCACTTTACACGTCCACTTGTCGCTAACAGATGAGCGTCGGAATGCGACTGTACTTGTGACTCATGCAAAGTATGACGTTTTGCCAAGGGTATCGTCTTATAATTTCGTAATTTGATGGTAAAGTTTATTACTGAAATCAAATTAATTTTATCATAAATATGTATCCATTCTGCAACTAAAATTTACTTTAAGCCATTGGTTTTTTTCGAGAAAATTCTCATTTTAGGAGGTATCCAGGTGAACGTGTGCCTATGATAAATGACGTTGTGAGGATTTACAATATGCAACTTACTTTCTTACTTACTTACTCACTGGTCATACCGGACTCGAGAGTCCATTACCGCAGCAACGTATTTTCGCCATCTGTCCCTGTCTTGGGCTATTTCCTTCCATTCGCCTTCAATACGTAGGCTCCTGAAATCGACCTTCACATTGTCCTCCCATCTACGCCTCGGTCTCCCCACAGGACGTTTTCCCTCTAGGTGCCCTACGAGTACTCTGCGCGCTGCCCTGCCCTCATCCATCCGAGCTACGTGACCCGCCCATCGCAGCCTACGTGATTTAATAATATTGATTATGTCAGGGATTGAATAGAGTTCGTGAACCTCTTCGTTATGCAGTTTTCGCCACTCTCCGCTAATGTCATCCCTTTTTGCTCCGAAAATTTTCCTATAAATTTTGTTTTCAAATACTCTAAACGGCTTATCATTTTGCACAGTGAGAGACCAAGTCTCACACACATACAGCATAAACAATATGCAACTATCTACGGAAATAAACCAAAACTAGATCCATCTTAATAGGGGAGCTACTACTAGCGTAGTATACTTTAATTCAACACTCTTTCAGTGTTTTGCTTTGATTAAGTACATCCATTATGAATATAGTCGATGTTTATTCACGAATACTTTCAATATGTAACTCAAAATATTAGTAGTTCATTTTATTGTTCCGATATTAACTTATGATAACACTCACAACATTACGGCTATCAGTGGCGCACGGATAGCCAAATGGTAAGGAGAAAGCTCGCGAAAAGCGGGAATTCCGTATTCAAGTACCGGCCTGGCACAAATTTTCATTGTCGTCATTCCATTGTACAGCTGGTGGTAGTCATTATTCGCAACTGTGAATCCATTTGATGAGCACTGTATTAGGTTGTAATGCATTGCCGATGTACATTTACATCTAAATCTACGTGATTACTCTGCTGTTCACAATAAAGTGCCTGGCAGAGGGTTCAATGAACCACCTTCAAGCTGTCCCTCTATCGTTCCACTCTCGAACGACACGTGGGAAAAACGAGCACTTAGATTTCTCTGTGTGAGCCCTGATTTCTCTTATTTTATCGTGATGATCATTTCTCCCTATTTAGGTGGGTGCCAACAGAACGTTTTTGCGATCGGAGGAGAAAACTGGTGATCGAAATTTCATGAGAAGATCTAGTCGCAACGAAAAACGCTTTTGTATTAATGATTGCTACACCAATTCACGTATCATGGCTATGACACTATCTCCCCTATTTCCCGATAATACAAAACGAGCTGCCCTTCTCTGTACTTGTTCGATGTCATCCGTCAGTCCCACCTGATGCGGATCCCACACCGCACCGCAATACTCCAGAATAGGCGGACAATCGTGGTGTAAGAAGTCTCTTTAGTAGACCTTTTGCACCTTCTAAGTGTTCTGCCAATGAATCGCAGTCTTTGGTTTGCTCTACCCACAATACTATCTATGTGATCGTTCCAATTTAGGTAATTTGTAATCATAATCCCTAAGGAATTAGCTGAATTTAGAACCTTCAGATTTGTGTGACTTATCGCGTAATCGATATTTAGCTGATTTGTTTTAGTACTCATGTGAATAACTTCAGACTTTTCTTTATTTAGGGTCAATTGCCACTTTTCGCACCATACAGATATCTTATCTAAATCATCTGTCACTGTGGCTAAAGCGCTTATTACAACATACGACTACTCTATGACTAAAGCAGAGTATGAACAGTGCAGTCTACATGGATGTGTTTCTCTCGTGGACACACAAAAGTCATGGGATACCTCCTAATGCATCTGCATCTGTATCTACATCTACATAGATGAATCTGAAAATCACATTTAAGTGCCCAAGAGAGGGTTCATCGAACCATTTTCACAATAATTCTCTATTATACCACTCTAGAACAGTGCGAAGAGGAAAAGAACCCCTACTGTACAACTTTCAGTGCGAGCTCTGAATTCTCATATTTTATTTGGTTAATTGTTTCTCCCAATGTAGGTAGACGAAAAATATATTTTCGTATTCGGAGAAGAAAGCTGCCGACTGAAATTTCACGGGAAGATCCCTCCACAACGAACAACGTCTGTGTTTTAACGATTTCCACCACATATCCTGCAACACATTCTCTCCCCTGTTTCTCAATAAACGTAAAGTGCCGCCTTTTGTTGCACTTTCTGTACTGATTGTACTTGGTTAACTCCATCTGGTAAGTATCCCACATCGCACAGTATACGCCGAAAGTGGACGGACAAGCGTATTGTACGAAGTCTCTTTAGTAGATCTGTGACAACATCTAAGTGTTCTGCCAGTAAAACAAAGTCTTTGGTTCGCCTTCCCCACAACATTTTATATGTGTTATTTCCAATTTAAGTAGTTCGTAACTATAATTCCTAGATATTTTGTTGAATTTATGGCTATTAGATTTGACTGATTTATCGTGTAACCAATGTTTAACGGACTCCTTTTAACACTCAAATGCATGGCCTCGCACTTCCCTTATTGCCTTATTGCCAATTCAATCTAAACCGTTTTGTAATTTATTTGATCTTCTGCTGTCTTTACTAGACGATAAACGACAGCATCACCTGCAAAAAACCTAATAAGGCTCTTCAGAGTGTTTCCTAAACCATATAAAGATAAGGAACAGCAGAGAGTCTGTAACACTACCTTGGGGGACGCTAGAAATTACTTCTGATTTACTCTACGACTTTTCGTGAGTTACTACGCACTTTGACCTCTCTGACATGAAATCCCAAAATAGTCACATAACTGAGACGATATTCCATAAGTACGCAATTTGATTACAAGCGGCTTCTGAGTGAGAGAGGACAAGTCAGTCTCTCACTTATTTTCATATTCAGGTCTGTTCTTTAATGTTTTTATTGCACCCCAGACAACATCAAATTCTGTGAAACGACAGGAAATTATCAACTTGCACAGGCTTTGATAGGAGTTTGTGCATTGTTAAGGCATGAGGGATCTTTATGGTAACTCTCTTTGGAATTGTATTGTATTGTATGGTAACCGGGGATCTAGAAACGACGGAGAGGCTCCGTCCCCGCCGCAGCCGCAGTGGTACACGACCCAACGACGACTACCGCAGTCCACTTCACCCTTCTGCCAGGGTTATTGTGCGATTCGGCCCCCGGTGGACGCTCCCCCCCCCCCTCCCTCAGAGAACGTCTCACACCAGACGAGTGTAACCCCTATGCTTGCGTGGTAGAGTAATGGTGGCGTCCGCGTATATGGAGAACTTGTTTGTGCAGCAATCGCCGACATAGTGTAGCTGAGGCGGAATAAGGGGAACCAGCCTGCATTTGAAAAGGCAGTTGGAAAACCGCCTAAAAACCATCCACAGACTGGCCAGCTCACCGGACCTCGACACAAGTCCGCCGGGCGGATTTGTGCCGGGGACCAGGCGTTCCTTCCCACTCCGGAAAGCCGAGCGTTAGACCGCTCAGCTAACCCTCCTTGGAATAGTATTTTCTGGAGTTGAGAACAAGCAGGTGATTTGGTCATTTATCTTGCAGTGGACATTCAGGCACTGGAAGTCACGTGCAACAAAAGGGAGATGAACATTTCAAAGCTCTGTTAAGAGCAGGGACCTGAGAATTTCTTGCACCAGCGTGCAAACAATTCTTTCAGCTGAATAAGAAAAAATCTGGCTACCTGGACCTACCTGCTAGCGTTTCTGGCCATGGCAACGACAGAGGAGAGGAAAGTAGATCGCTCTGTCAAGGCATTTCGGCATTGTCGTATACGCCCATTGTATAAAGAGTTGGCGGCCATAAAAATCTGCGAGTTTCCATTTTCACCTTGGACCAGAGCCATCAGGTCTGTCGTCCCTCTGCTTGCCGAGAATATTTTGGGAAGCCTCGGGCCTTCGGAAGAATTTTAGGAAGAAACGGTTTAGGATGGGACACAAATGCACTTCTCTTAGTTTAGTAGGAATCCCTGGTCGTACATTCTGTAATGTTCAGAACGTCAAGATAATGATCTCTTTGATAAATACATTGTTCGCTTTAGACGTAGACGAAAACACTCAAAACATGCTACCTTAAGTGGCCATTTGAAGTATAGTTCGGGAGCCTGACGTTCTTCTTCTCTCTGTGTGGAAATTTTAAATATTACTAACTTTGGTCACCATTGGCCAGGAGGTAGAGGAGATGGGTTAGAGAGGAGACGTGGTGCTCTTGGTGTCTTGTGATTGTCACAAAACTCTTGTGTGTGGGGGGGGGGGGAGGCGGGGGGAGGGGGGAGGGGGCAGTTGCATTGTTTCACTTTTGGAGTTTATGGAATTTTGATGGAACGGATCGAGGTGAGAAGGAGGTTCTTCAGATTCAGACTCCTGTTTGGAGAGAAGGTTCTGGTCTTGACTGTTGTTATAAGTGGGCTGCACTTGGGACACTCATCTTGAGCGTGACTTTGCACTGGCACTGGTCTTGACTGTGGAGCCTGTGCTGCATCACATCTGCTGCCTTGACGTTCCAACTCCTTGTGCCCACTGCCATATAAATGAATCAAATTGGTCCACGGTATAACCGGCGAACAGGAGTGTCCACTCGCTGAACTCTGCCGAGATTTCTGGGCTCTCTTAGAGAGAAATTGCTAGCCATCTGACATATCGCCTCCCCGTGACTTTGCATATTTCGAGGGCACGATAATCATTTATGGGCGCCGCACGTTGTTACTATACAGACGCTTGCGCCACGACCAACAATGGAGACAGTGCTGCGCATCGAGAAAGGGGTGTAGTATAACTTCTCTGGCTTGTTAGGGCAAACAGAATGGCAGCTTCACCACTTGATCCTAGCTGCAGCAACGTAATGTGACGCGTGTGTAAAGTAAATCCATCAAAGTCTATTCGTCGTTAGATAATTTCAAATAGCTTTTTTCATGTTTTTAGCCAGGGTAGATAGATTAAACAGACTTTGAGAACCAGACTACTAATTGTTTGTTGCTTCTGTTTGTGTCACCAACAGTTCATGATTTATTTGTCATCTGGCTTAACTTGTATTGTTTATCCTATTTTATTATTAATAAACTCTTTCCATTTTTATAAAAAAAATATTTGTTGTTGATATTTTAATCAGCAATCACTAATTGACTACAATAATGACAGGGACACCATTTCAATATTTTTCTCTGCATCCAAGTTTTACTTAAGATTCTGATAAACGTGATAACCTCTGATGCAAGCTACCAATAACAACCACTGTCAGAGAGAAAAGTCAGTTTAGCAGACATATGGCCATGTAAACAGGTGGAAGGCTTAGAAATTTAAGCAACTGCTGTCAGTGTGTAAACATACAGTCAGTTGTAGTCTTTCAAATCAAAGTGCAAGACAATTGTAGTGTTGGAAGGTACTGAATCAGGAGGTACTGAGTTAGGAGCCATCTGGATACGTAATCAATCTGAAATCAATTGCTGATAGCACTCAACACCTCGAGTGAGTTAAGAGATAGCTGTTTTTCACAAGAGTGATGTTTTGTAAATCCGTGTTGATTACGTGGCAATATGCCATTCAGTAGACCATTGCTTTCTAGGTAATTAATAATGTTGAAACACAATATATGTTCCAAAACGTTAATGATACGGGCCTTTAATTTAGTGGGTTACTCTCCTTGCTTTCTTGAATGTTGGTGTGACCTGTGCACCTTTTCAGTCGTTGGGTATGGATCTTTCGTAGAATGAAAGTTGTATATGATTATTAAGGATGGAGTTATTGCATCAGCATACTCTGAAAGGAATCTAATTAGTATACAAATTGTACCAGAAGACTTGCTTTTATTAAGTGATTTAAGTGGACTCACTACCCTCAGGATATCTAGTTATAAGTTACTCATGTCTTCAGCTGTTCTTGATTGGAATTCTGGAATATTTACTTCGTAATGTTTGATGAAAGAGTTTCGGAAGACTGTTTAGTAACTCTGCTTCAGTAGCACTGTTATAGATAGTATTTCCAATGTTGTCGTGCAGAGAAAGCATTGATTGCCAGCGTATTTTACGTACGATCAGAATCTCTTTGGACTCCGTGCCAGTTTTCGAGACAAGGTGTCGCTGTGGAAACTATTGTAAGCATCCCTCGTTGAAGAGCGCGCTAAATTTAATTTCAAGCTTCTGTAAAATATCACCAATTTTGCGTTCGTTTAAGTTTGGCATGTTTTTTCATTGCTTCTGCAACAGTGTTCTGACCTGTTTTACGTACAATGGAACATCAGCTCCGTCCTTTTGTTAATTTATTTGGTATAAATCTCTTAATTGCCGTCGATATTATTTCTTTGATTTCAAGCCACATCTGGTCTATACCTACAATGTTAATTTGGAAGGAGTACAGATTATGTCTCAAGAAGGCGTCAAGCGATTTGTTAAATACGACAACCGTGTGTTTACAAATCCCCCTATCCGTTTTGATGCTCTTTATTCACGCAAGATTATTTGCTGTTAAGATGTCAAGTGTTTTTTCGCAATCGTTCGCTAATCAAATAGGATCATGATCTCAATAAAACTATCAGAGAATGTGTTGAGCACAATTTCGGATGATGTTTTATGCATACCTAGGAATTTAAATGTGCATTTTCGCCAACATATCGGAGATAAACTGAAGTCACCAGAACCTGTAATTGTATGAGTCGTGTACGTGTTTGAAATTATACTCTATCTTTTTTGAAACTGTCAGCAATTGTATAGTCTGAGTTGGAACGTCGGTAAAAGAATCAAATTATTATTTTGGTCCAGTTACCAAGAAAGATATCTACCCACACTAACTCACAGGGAATACATACATCCATTTCGTTAGTAGATAAAATATTTCTAACAGCAACAAACACGCCACCACCATCTCTTAACCTATACTTTCTGAATACCGTTAAGTTCTTCGCAAAAATTTCGCTTGAATTTATGTCTGGCCGTAGCCAGCTTTCACAGCCTATAAGAAATGGAACATCTTTAGTCTCTATTAGCACTTGCAGCTCTTTTACTTTCCGAACACAGCTACTAAAATTTACAACCGTTAGGCGGATGATTCCTAGCTTTCACAGCCTATAAGAAATGGAGCATCTTTAGTCTCTATTAGCACTTGCAGCTCTTTTACTTTCCGAACACAGCTACTAAAATTTACAACCGTTAGGCGGATGATTCCTAGATTTACGTTCTTCCTGCGTTGAGACCTGCACCCTCTGAGAATGAAACCAGTTTTGTGTTTCCCTGAGACACTCTAACCTAAAAAACCGCCCAGTCCACGACACACAGCCCCCACTACTCATGTAGCAACCTCCTGTGCGTAATGAACTCCTGACCTATTTAGTAAACACGAAACTCCACCATTCTATGACGCAAGTCGAGGAATCTGCAGCATGCAATGTCACTGACCTGTCTGAGTCTCTAATTCAGAACCTCCACATGTCTGCATACTGGAGGTCCGCAATTAATCCTCTCTATGCTGCAAATGGTGAGCTCTGCTTTCATCTGTCAACCAAGCTGTCAGCTTTACCACTTCAGGTAGCCGCTCAAAAGGAGGGACAATCTGCTCCGATACCACTGAGGCACACGTCGTTGGTACTGCTGTGAGCCACCACTGCAGTTGGCTGCACCTTGTGCTCTTCATGGCATCTGAAAGGATCCGTTACACGTCTGGAATGACTACACCCATTTTGCACACAAAGTGAACATCGGATTTCTTCCCCTCCCCTCGTTGCCATGTCCCCAAAGGACCCCATACTGCATCTAACATTGCAGCTCCGAATTATGGATAATCCCACCCTCTGTGTCTGCTCATATCTTGAAGGCTGAGTGGTTTTCCCGGAAACATGATAACCGACAGCGTCTGGCTGAGGGCTGTTGTCAGCCACAGGTAACACCTGGAACCTGTTTGTCAGACTGACCCGAGAAGTCTTACTTTCGGCTCCCCTGGGATGTTTTCTCAGGCTACCGCGCCCCGAGGCGACCTCCCACTCGCCCACAAGTGAGGCATCAACCTGAGTGTGGGCAGAGACTGGATTTGCCACCGGTGACGAGCGATCGACGGACTTGTGGGTCGTGCTGGAGGTCCATTTGATCCCCACGTGTCTCCACAATATTAATGCCCATCCACAGCTGCCTCAAGTGTGCAGCCGAAGCCAACACAGGCTGGGACTGAGAGTGAAGCGTCACGAACTCACATCGCATCCGTGAAGCATGGAACTGAGAGCAAAGTGTCACCAACTCAGATCGCCGTACGCAAAAATCACAGTCCCTATCCATTCTAAAGACGGTGGAAAATACACTACACAAACAAACAACTATCAAAACTTTCTGTGGAAATCTACTGTGGACACTGAAGAAAATCCAAGGACTGTGTCCAGTAAATTAAAGCAACATGCCGAGAAGCAAAAACTAAACCACTGAAGCACTCAGGCGAGGCTAAATTAATTCTCTCCTGATTAGGAATTTGTGAAATGTCGCAACATCGGTTACTTTCCAACAGAAACTAAACCGCAAGAACTGATTCTAATGAATATCAACACAAATCAATTCAAAAACTCTACTACCAAAGGACACAGATGAAACTATATAATTCGCTCCTGATTAGGAACTCGTAAAATGTCACAAAATCGGTTACTTCCCTGTTGCAGGTGTTGATCAGCTGGCGGCTGCTTGTAATGTTACCCATCACTATTAAATTTTTCTTAGTTTCTTCATTAGTCTCAAAAGCTTCGAGAGGGAAAAAAAAATATAAATGTCGTATGACTAGGGCATCCCGTCGGGTAGACCGTTCGCCGGGTGCAAGTCTTTCGATTTGACGCCACTTCGGCGACTTGTGCGTCGGTGGGGATGAAATGATGATGATTAGGACAACACAGCACCCAATCCCTGAGCGGAGAAAATCTCCGACTCCGCCAGGAATCGAACCTGGGCCCTTAGGATTAACATTCTGTCGGGTCACAACTCAGCAACAGGGACGGACTTCGAGAGGAATAAGATGTACAGCAGAAAAAGTTTTTACTTATTTTCATTTTCTTGTGGATGAAATTTTGATTTAACGTTGTTGTATCCTGATTACTAGATAACTGATGAAGATTTGCCTGTATATTTCTTGATGTTCATTCTTTGCCACATTATTAAATATCACACTGTTTTCACAATTTCCACTTAATATTCCAAATTACATTGTTAATGCCAATCACATAAATACGTCTGTCTCCATCAGAATCATGCTCACTACTACTAACATTGTGCAGTTTTATTTATTTACCCCTCTAGTTCCACAGGACCAAATTGAGAAGCAAATTTCCTAGGTCATGGAACATGTCATTACATGAAATTGCAACATTAACGTAATAACAGGTAAAAATAAAATGTTGATGCCCGAAAAAAGTCACTCCACAAGTTTAAGTAAACGCAGTCAACAATACAACAAAAGTCAGCTTAATTTTTTAAGCAAATCCTCCGCAGCGTAGGAGTGAGCCATGAGGAATCTCTTCAGTTTAGATCTGAAAGCGCGTGCATTAATGCTAGGATTTTTGAATTCGTGTGGTAGCTTGTTGAAAATGGATGCAGCAGTATACTGCACACTTTTCTGCACAAGAGTTAAGGAAGTCCGATCCAAATGCAGGTTTGATGTCTGCCGAGTAATAACCAAGTGAAAGCTGCTTATTGTTGGGAATAAGCTAACGTTGTTAACAAGAAATGACAGTAAGGTATATACATATTGAGCGGCCAATGTCAAAATACCCAGACTCCTGAACGGGGGTGGACAAGGGGTTCCTGAATTTACACCACTTACTTCCCGAATCGCCCGTTTCTGACCCAAAAATATACTTTTAAAATGGGAAGAGTTACCCAAAAATATAATGCCATACGACATAAACGAATGAAAATAAGCAAAGTAGACTAATTTTCTTGTCGAACGGTCACTCACTTCAGATACTATTCGAATAGAAAAAATGGCAGCATTAAGTCTGAACAAGATTCTCAACGTGGGCATTCCATCCGAACAGCTAGAAATTTGAACCAGTTTCATTAATCATACGCCCATTCTGTGAAATTAAAACGTCACGTTTTGTTGAATTGTGTGTTAGAAACTGTAAAAACTGAGTCTTACTGTGATTTATTGTTAGTCTATGAACTTAGGTCATAAACTTCACTATTTGAAACCGGGCCAATGTTGCACACAACATCCTTTACTACCAAGCTAGTGTCATCAGAAAACAGACATATTTTAGAGGTACCTGTAATACTAGAAGGCATATCATTTATATAAATGTGGAACAGGAGTGGCACCAACACTGATCCCTGGGGCAACCCCCTTGACTGTACCCCACTCAGACCCCACATCACAGCCATTCACAATATTCCAAAGAGATTACATACTTTCTTGACAAAAGAAGAATCATCACCAAGTTATAACATTATTTTATAAATGAATCCAGAAATAAATTTAGTAATTAGCTTTAGATTGTGCAATTAATACGAATTTTAAGTATGCCACATATTTCTAAAAGAAAAGTAATTTTAGCTGTATCGATTGCAACAACTAAATTTCCTTTTATACGTTTTAAGCTGAAATATAATACATTGTACACCAAATCAAATGATATTCTTTCAGTGAAACAGCCGTGAATGTGCACCTATACAAGAATCGATAGTACACAAGGTATGGGTTACATTATAAAAAAAAGGTACTATTAGAGGAGGGTGTCCCATTAAATGCTGCCTGACTGACCGGTCTCTTTGTTGACTGTGGTGAAAGGTAAGGCTTGAAATTAGATATTCTCAGCTCACTATTGACGCTGTGGATGTCGGAATATCGAATTCCCTAACGATTTGCGAAATGTAATATCCCATGCGTCTAGCTCCAGCAAACACTTCACGCTCCAGTCTGTTACTTGCAATCATAATCAACGTCAGAAACCTTTCCACCTGAGTCACCTGAGTAAAACTGACAGCTCCACAAAAGCACTGCTCTCCCACACCTTGTGTGCTCAATACTATCGTCACCTGTGTAGGTGCATTTCGTCATCCAATCACTTGTGTATGTGTAAAAATCATGTGGATGCGTCTACAACCAGCAGCTAATTAAACATGATAAATACAGGCGACTACTGCTGCTAGTGATTGTAACAAAGAGAAGGTAAGCACCGACAGAAAACAGGTACACGTGATCTAGATACACACTCATTAAGTAGTGCTTTCCACGTTTCTTTACGTTTAACAGTGTGCGAGCGTTCACTGTCTTCAGCAAAACTGAGGGAAAAAGGGTAACCCCCGAAGTTTTAATCCCCAGTCCGCTTACAAATCTAGGTACACTACCGCTCCCTTCGCAACGAATGTATAACTGACAGAATGTTCATATTAGATGCTTGAATTATATTATAAGATGCGTCAGGAAACGAATACAGTTAGTAGGACAAAATAAATTGCGGGATTAGCCGAGCGGTCTTGGCGCTGCAGTCATGTATTGTGCGGCTGTTCCCGGCGGAGGTTCGAGTCGTCCCTCGGGCATGGGTGTGTGTGTTTGTACTTAGGATAATTTAGGTTAAGTAGTGTGTAAGCTTAGGGACTGATGACCTTAGTAGGTAAGTCCCATATGATTTCAGACACACACAAAATAAATTCAGATACACATAGTACGTTATCTTACATTACTGAATATTAAACATTACTCAAAGAAAAGTCAGAACATACTACAACACTGAGCATTGCGAGAGTAGCGCAGAATATAATAAGTAACAAATACACAGCAACAGGAACAACGATACTGCATGGCAGTCAGGACTTGAAAACTGATGAATAGGTCATACATATACGAAGGTGACTGAAGTGCTTATGATAACTTTTGGAGGCAAAGTATTCCTTCGTTTCGGTCCTGATTTGTAAAACTTGAGATTAATCATTAGTCACTGTATAAATGATCAGGTGGATAACATTTGAAGCTTCAGGAGGCTATACTAATACTTTCATACGAGTGGAAAGCATGTGCATTAAAATATGACGAGGCATGCCTGTTTTAAGAATACGCTAATACAATGAAACCATAGCGGCATTTTAAAAAAAGACGCGCTTGATCAGCATAACATTGTCGCACATATTTAAAATACAGTATAAACTAAGCCACAGCGCTGGCAGAGACATCCCGATAACAACAATATAGGTGATAATAAACTGAGATACCGTAGTCACAAAATACGTTTGTGTCGTGAGCTCGTAAGCTGTCGTTACTAAACTTACACATACTCGTCACTTTTACAGTTGTACAAAATGTAAAAAAATGAAACAGTGCAACAGGTGAACATCGTAGTGGGCTCGTAAACTACGTAACCCGTTACAGTAATTCAATACAAATGATTTTCTGTTATATTCGTCAGATTGTGAAAAACTATACATCTCACGGCTATAGACTAAATTTTTTAACAACGAACCTAAATCAGTTTGCACGTTCAGTGCCTACTTCAGCGTTAAAAAGAGTTGAATCATGAATATGCATGTACCAAGTACAGCGACTCTAGCCACGAGAAGTCCTCTCGTGATCAATATCCTTCAACCAAGTCTCGCCTTTGTTACATTCCGGCGGCTACGCCATCCGAGGGCGCTGATTGTCTACTTCAGTCTTCTGTTGCATCCCTGAGGCTTCTCTGCGTATTTATTTTACCATTCTTAAGCTTATTCTTGTGCACGTTATCAGTTTTGAACTGAAATCACCACAAGAAAGTCGAAGAAACACGTATTGTCACTTAACAATATTCTTCTTATTAATTTGATATTTAACTATGTTCGTGTTTGTAATTTATTACGTTTTGTTACTGTAACAGGTTATACACTTCACAAGTCCACTTTATTGCTTATATTGCGTACTTTTCTTTTTATTGCATTTTGTAAGTAGCGACAGTTAACGAGCGTACGACATCAACATGTATTGTTGCTACTGTGTCCCTGTTTATTCTGAAAAGTAGTGCTGTTATTAGGATTTCTCTGCGGGCACTATGACCTGGTTTACACCCTATTTTAAATATATGCGACGATGAACTGGTTATGTGTGTAGTGTTTCACGATGTCATTGTGACTTCATTACATTAAAACATGTTTTTAAACAGATATACAGCGTCATATTTTAATGCAGAGGTTTCCACATTTATGTAAGTACTACTTTGCATTATGGCACATATTGTTAAGATGTGCACTATTCGCTAGTTTTATTTCATTTTCCCTTGTGTTGCTGCAGGTCTGAAGATAGTCATTGCAGACCGAAACCGGTAGTCTAAAGACCAAATGTTTTACGATCACAGACCGAAAGAAAAGGAATTATTTCTATACTTCCTGGATCAGTGTTTTATTCCCGAGTATATCGCAGTTTGTGAATCACGAAAGTCTGCGAGTATGCGCACGGAGCGATTTGAAGTAAAAAGATGACATGGAAGTATTCGTAGAAACGGAAGACGTCAACATGGGACTGAACTGATAAATCTCCGGGAAGTGAACTGGTTCAAAATGGTTGAAATGGCTCTGAGCACTCATCGGAGGTAATCAGTCCCCTAGACTTAGAATTACTTAAATCTAACTAACCTAGGGGATCACACACATCCATGCCCGAGGCAGGATTCGAACCTGCGAACATAGCAGCAGAGCGGTGCCGGACTGAAGCGCCTAGAACCGCTCGACCATAGCTGCCGGCTAGGAAGTGAACTCCACGCACGAAGGAGATAAATTTAGAACCATTCGTCCGACCGATAATTGTTTCTTCTCAATCTGTGGGCCTGTCCAGGTAAGAATGATAGGAATAATAAAGGGACTGGACAAAAATAAGGAAACCACGGGAACGTAACATTTTACCAAGCATACTATTGAGTACGAAAAACTTTGATATTTAAAACAGCTTCAAATCGTCTCGGACTGGCTAAATACATGTCCTGTCTGGCAATACTGTACTTCTACATTTGCTTAATAGTGATAACGTAACGTTGATGGAGGTAGATAGCGATGACGCACCCTTCATCCAAAGTAGACCAGAAAGGCTCAATAATATTGACGTCTGGTGATTGCAATAGCTAGGGTGGTGCAACAATTAATCTTCTGGTACACAAAACGAGACCTGGACAGTGCGAGATGTGTGAACATGGGCCGATTTGAACATGGGTCGTTTTGAAACACTACGTCACCATTGGGAAACAAGTGTTGTACCATTGGTTTGACCTGATCAGTCGAAATGATATCATCCTTTGCAGTAATGAGACTTAGCAGAGTACCCATTGGGACCATGTAATAGCACGATATGGCTGCCCAGATCGTTACCGAATCCCCGCCATGTTTCACTCTTCGCAGCAAGAATTCTGCATTGTAGGATTGGGGCGGGATACGCCAGAAGTAAACTCGCCCAGAAATTGGAGACACTGTAAAACAAGATTCATCCGACCAAACATTCCATTTGTCCATAGTCGCGGTTTAATAACTTCGGAGCTATATCTTTGTTACAGGTATTTGCTTCACTAATGTATGGTTTTTGAATTCCAGCTCTCCCTCTAATTTCAAGCTTATAGGATTCACGTCGTGTTGTTTTGGTGTTTCCATTCTCTTCTTTTCTTGTTCTTCCAATCTATGATTCACTACCATTCAATTCAGAGCTCCAAATGTACTTTGTTAGAACTTTCTTCCTCAGATTAAGGCTAATGTTTCACACTAATAGAGTTCTTTTGGCCAGAAATTCCCTCTTTTCCTGTGCTTGTCGGCTTTTTGCATCCCTCTGATTGGTCCGTCACACGCTATCCTGCTGCCAAGATAGCGTAGTTTCTTCGCTACGTCCGATGTCTCCAGTTTTGATGCTAAGTTAGTGGCTAACCCCCTTTTCTGCTTTTCAGCATTAATTTCGTATTAGTTTGATTTACTAGCAACTCATAGTGTGTGCTCGTCATACTGTACATTCCATCCACTTTCATCGGGGATACCAATATCATTAGTTAATTCCGTTGGTATTCTTTCACGCTGAATTTTATTCCCATTCATGAACCATTTTCTTTTTGTTACCGTCATTGCTTCTTCGTTGTACACATCGTACAGTAGGATCGAAAGTCTGCATCCGTGTCTCACATCCTTTCTAATTGGAGAAGTTAGTTGCTGGTCTTCCAGTCTTATTGTTCCATTTTGGTTCTCACATGTATAGTGCACCAGAATGAAAAATGATGCTATCGTAGCACAAAAAATGAGAGTGTGTATTGTATGAGAGTAATGTATGTGAAAGGAAGGAATTAGCTTTTCGACTTACCTGCCAGACTGAAGCGCATTTAAACCAAAATATCTTGACATATTCGCGCTCTTTTACTTGTTAGTAGCAGCACCCATGTCATGTCATAAACTGAGGTCAAGTCACGGAGCAGCGATATGCACATGTACAGATGGCGCTAAAACGGCGTACACAAGGTGTGAAAGAGCAGTGCATTGGCGGAGTTGCCATTTGTACACAGGCGATTGATGTGAAAAGGTTTACGACGTGATTATGGCCGGTAATTAAGAGACTTTGAACGTGGAATGGTAGCTGGAGCTAGATGAATTGGACATTCCATTTCTAAAATCGTTAGAGAATTCAATATTCCAAGATCCACAGTGTCAAGGTGTGCTGAGAATGTCAAATTTCTGGCATTAGCTCTCACTGCGTACAACTCAGCGGCCGATGGCCTTCACTTATCGACCGAGAACAGTGGCGTTTGCGTACAGTAGTCAGTGCTAACATACAAGCAACACTGCGTGAAATAATCGTAGAAATCAATGTTTGGTGTACGACGAACGTATCCGTTAAGACAGTGCAGCGAAGGTCGTCGTTAATGGGTTATGGCAGCAGACGACCGACCCGAATGCCTTTGCTAACAGCACGGCATCGCCTGCCGCGCCTCTCCTAGGCTCGTGATCATATCGGTTGGACCCTAGACGACTGGAAGACCTATTACAGTAGGTAAGAGCAGATGATAGGGCTCGAGTGTGCCGCAGACACCGTAATGGGGTAAGCTGCGTTTACGTGTAATGGACTGGATCTTCTGGTTCAGTTCAACCGATCATTGACTGAAAATGGTTATGTTCGGCTACTTGGAGACCATTGTCAGCCATTCATGGAAAGTTCCCAAACAGCGATGCGCCATGTCACCGCACCACAATTCTTCCTCATTGGCTTGAAGAACGTTCTGGACAGTTTGAGCCGATGATTTGGCCACCCACATCATCCGACACAAATCCCTTGAACATATGTGGGACATAATCGATAGGTCAGTTGGTGAACAAAATCCTGCACCGGCAATGCTTTCGCAATTATGGACGGCTATGGATGCCGCATTACTCAGTATTTCTGCAGTGGACTTCCAAAGGGTTGAGTCGACGGGACGTCGAGTTTCTGCACTACATCGAGCGGAAGGAGGTCCGGCACGATATTAGGAGGTATCCCACGCTTTTTTTTCACCTCAGTGTACATTGATGCTACCTTGGGAGCGAACCCACACCCAGAAAAACTATTTTGTCTGTTACATCTATGCTTTTCAGTCTTATGATATCATGTATTGTTTACTATGGCTGGAGAACCTTCTGAATTTTGGGAACATGATAAAGGACTTTCGCCTATAAATTGCAAGATGCAGGTGTGCCAGCGCCTTGCAGCTAGGAGAGCTTGCTGAGATAAGGAAGTGTGGTTAACAAGTAAAAAAGTGTGAATATGTCGAGAACTTTTGGTTTAAATGTTTTGGAAGCTGGCAGATAAATCGAGGAGCTGCTCCATTGTTTTACATCCCTAACTCTGCCCAGGTCATAATCGACTATTTTCGTGCTGTAATAGGAGAACTTTTAATTCTAGTTCCCAGCTTTTATTCTACCATAATTTTGGCATTAGGGTACCATAGCCTGCAACCGATGTAATTTTTTCTTGACTCTGGCGACGACTGCTGCAGCACAGGATTTCTTAATGTCTATCGAACCATGTTGATTCTGTCGTGACAACGAACAAAGCTTTCATAAAAAAACGCGACGACCAATAGTTACATCTGATTGTCTACATTCTTGCAAAATTGGGACTCATTAACACAAATTCCAAACACAGAAGTAGCGCTCGTTAAAAACTTCACAAAAACCTGTTTTTATACGTAAAATCAGAATGAAGCTAGAATTTTGAAGATAAATTTTCAGTTTTATTGTATGAGTGAATTTTTATTTATTTGATTAACTTTAAACAGGTTTCCGCGCACTCAGTTCACGTAAGGAAGAATTTTACGTGGTATATTTATTCCGATATTAAACCTTGGAATCTATACAACGGATAAAGATAACTAGATACAAAAATTCTTCTTGACTTAGTCTACATTTGTGAAAAGTTCGAACCGATTCTTAAAACTTTAAAATATAGAAGTGGTGCCCTTCAGAAACATCCCAGAAAAATAATTTTTTGCGCTTAAAATCCAGACGGTGCACGCACAAATGAAGCCATTAACTGAGCTTTAATTTCAGCTCCATTAAAATCTTTTGCAAATGGAATTAATCAATTCGCACAATTTACCTGCGTTCCTGATCTGGTGCTTCATTAAAACCTTGCTTAAGATACTGTAACATAGCTACAGTAAGACCGATGTTCGAATGAATGTAGTAGTAATCACTGGTCCCTGGTGAACCAAAAAGGTTTCACCCCATATAGCTCAAGTAGGAATCGAGCACCAAGAGCCTCCCCATCTCCCCCCCCCCCCCCTCTTCACCCCAAAACCGTGATACAGCGCATGGCCATTCCAGACGTATCTGTTACAGCGCTTCCCCATAGCTCACTCGTATTATGCTCAAAGCCTGGAACATCGTGTATTATTTAACTTTCCAGATGCTTTTTCTAGGTCGAAAACTCCTACTGAAGTACTGCTTCCATTATTAAGCACAACGACAGTACTGCTTCTCTTATGCCTTTATCGTTTCTAAAGCCACACTAATAGTTATCCAATAGATTCTCAGGTTTCTCCTCCATTATTCTGTACAGTTATTTTCGTGAGCAACTTAGATGTATGAGATGTTCCTTCCAGACTCATCTATCAGATGTAATGTCTTAAACATCAAACTCTTCTTTTTCATTACTAAATTGTGATTCGTTCTCCTATTCCCTCATCCAAAGTCGCTTTCTATTTCCCCACGATTATCATCTCCCTTTACGTACTGAATTACCCACAAAATAACGCCATACATTTTCTCTGCCACATAATTTCCTGCTTGTGACGTTGACATGTACAGGTGCTCTATTATTGTTGGCGTTAGTTTGCTATATACTATGATGAGAACAATCCTACAACTTAACAGCTCACAGTCAGTCACTTTCTACCCTACCATACTATCTGTAACAACCTACTCCCGTTACATCATTATCTGTTGCTCTTGATATTTCCTTAATTTCGTCTGATTACAAATTCTTATTCTAATTCCATTTCATTTCAGAGGCCCCTCACTATATCTACATCGAGCTTTTGCATTTTCCTTTTCATATTTTTCTTCCTCTCCTGTCACGTTCAAAGTTCTGATATTCCACGCTCAAACTCATATGAAGCTACGCATTCGCTCATTATTCAGTCTTTCTCACACGGTTACCTCCCCCTTGCCAGTCCCCTTTCCGGATACCCGAATGGGGAACTAAACTGGAATGTTTTGCAAACGGAGAGATCACTAGGTGTTTCAGTTATGGGCCACATATTCTGTGGATGCACATTTTGTGTCTTTACCGCAGGGTTACCATTGCCTTTTACATCCTCATGTAATTGATTGTTATTGCTTCTTCTGCCCGTAGGGAAAGAGGGTATGCTGAATCTTTATCCACTCCGCCACCGTCATTGACAAGGCCGCTGGCAGAATGAAGATTACTCCTTATGTTTGAAGTCTTAAGTCGCCATTGCTGATGAATTTTACTCGAAGTTTAAGCTGTTGATACCGTTGAACGTGGAGAACAGGCCGTTTTGTTGACTAATCAAAGGGCGCTACCTCTGCCCCACTTCCTTCCCTTCTTGTTTTCGTTCTTTGTCATTTTTCGTCAACAGTTCAATGCGGATGTCGCATGACACCTACTTAACACCTCTGATGAAAGTTTTTTTTTTTACAGTGGTGGTCACTCCCCTGACAGAACACACTGAGTTACCGTGCGGGCTATTAATTGGTGGTAGTCGAGTTTAACTGACAATCCATAGCTGTTGATACCGTTAAACGTGGAGAACAGGACGTTTTGTTGACTAATCAAAGGGCACTACCTCTGCCCCAATTCCTTCCCTTCTTGTTTTCGTTCTTTGTCATTTTTCGTCAACAGTTCAATGCGGATGTCGCATAGCAGCGAGAGATGCTAAGTGCTACGCCACCCTGCGTCTGTCTATGGGTGCCCTCTTGTATTTTACTATGTGATATATATACGTCGTGAGAGCATTTAGCAAGTTTTCAGCAAAGTATCTCAGGATGATCAAGTGTAACAGAAACTAGTCACACATTGAAGAAAACTTACAACTGAGATGTGGAAATATGAGACTTGTTATTAAGAACATTTTATGTATTTCTCTCTACATTAGATATCGGGTTTCCAGGAAGGTTATCTGCACCTCAGGGTGAATGAGGTCTATTTTATCGACTGAAGTGGTGTAGAATGTAACAGATAATTGATTTCAAGAATTGTGTTGCAAGTGCTTGTGAATATCATGCAGTATAATATGCATAACCTACGTAGAATTCCAGACCAGCTTAATTTTCTGTTACCACAACCAGGAAAAAACCGCTCTAAAGATTGTAACACGAAGCTTATGTGGAGGAAGTAATTATTTCAGGTATATGTATGTCGTCTCGTGAAGCAATATGAACTTGTTCTGATCTGACAAATCCCTGGATGAACCAGTTACAATCATTCACACAAGGTTTATAACAAGACATAAACAACTCTGAATCTAGTATAAATCCACAGAGACTGTTCGCCTGATAACGTGACCATAGGACTCCATTCTGGCAGTACTGTTGAAAGCCGTGCGTTGTTTTTTGTTCCTCTTTCAATGATCGGTAACAGATCCCTTTTACTTAACTAGGAATCTCATATAAATGTTTGTCTGTTTTAATTCTGTGGGGTAATATCGATGCTCTCTGTCAGTTTCCATACCTCATTTCACTGAGTACACCTCATACTTCTATGGTTAATATTCCACTCAAATGTGTTGTCTATTTCCTCATGGCACAGAGTCCGGCCCACGCTGATCTTTCTTCCCCTCAGCTTTCACTCTGAAACGAATTCGTACAGGACAAGCACTCCTAGTAATTTTCCTTAATTCTGTAGTCCAGTCCAACGTAAATCTTTCTATAGAATATTAACAAATGTCACTGTTGCAACGATACTTTTTGGATTAACAGTTTCCTAGTCCCAACATAATCATAGTCGGTAGCAGAAAGCAGAAAGGTACAAACGACATTCAATGATCATATAGTAATCTTCATAAGGCTGTACCGAGTTAGCGTTATAGTGCACCGCATTAGAATGAGAATTCGCTATCTTAAATTCAGGTTTATGGATACTGCACTTATGGTTGAGGACAAATGAAAAGTGAAAGAATGCTGGATACCTGGTGCGAGAAGTTGCTGCTGTGCTCTTGTAGTACAGGAACCATCATCTGTCACTAAGTTACAAGCCCTTATCAATGATATACCCCGGATTGATAGTAGCAGTGGCCATATTTAATCAACAAGTACATTTCACTTTATAGAGACGATGGAGCGTAAACAGACCTACTACCGTTCTTCTTGTTAATACTGTTTGTGGCGTCTTGTAGTTTCATCTAATTATCCTTCTATTTTCTGTTGATCTAATCTACAGTGATTTCCTGATTTACAGACAAACTCTTCGAATTCTGAATCTTCCTAAAGTGCTATTAGCGCACTAATTTTCGAATATTTAATAGAATCGGAAATTTTCATCGTATAATTCGTTGTCAAATTATCAAATTACTACCATGATTTTGTTCAAAACAAATTTAACATCGATGAAAAAACTTCAACTCCATCTTGGTTGAAATACTTTCTTTATTTCATTCTCCCAAGTCTATCCTGGAGATATTTTGCCATCGACAATTAAAAAAAAAAAAACAATGTATTTCACTATTTTTGGTCATTACCGAACACAATTATACTAACTCAATGATTCGGTAATGTAGGTCAGTTACGTGAAGGACAGTGTTCTCCTGTGGCATGGTTAGTCACATGAATATTTATGGGCATAACTGAGTGCAAATGGTATTTAGTTTTTGGAGCCCTTGGCATTTATTACAAAGAGTGACACAGGCGAAACGATGTGAGTTGCGAACCGACTCCTATCGATAGTATCCCTCTATCATATCTTTGACTTTGTAAACTAGAAACAGGTAGCATGGCGAGCTGCTAAACTGTGCAACTTTCCCTGCGTGTTGGCCTTTAGACTGCTGTAAATTTTGAATTACGGATTTTTATGGATACGAGCGTTGTAAATTAAATAGTGGTAACTATTTATTCACAGCCGATACTAAAGAGTTACATTTTTCACCTGTTACTGTCCTTCAAAGTAGTCACCAGCGTTGTGTATAACCCGTTGCCAGCGATGTGGAAGGCGTAGTATGCCGTTAGCAGAACCTGTTCTGCTGATGGTGCAAATGGAGCTGTCTACTGCTTGTCGAATCTCTGAAACAGTTCCGAAGCGAATGTCACTAAGAGGTTCCTTCATCTTCGGAATCAAATCAAAATAAGAAGGACTTAAGTCCGGGGAGTATCGTGGATGGTACAGTACTTCCCAGTCCTATCGATCGAACAGAGCAGCCAAAGCTTGCGCTGTATGCGCCCACGCATTGTCGTGCAAAATGATGTGTGGGTTGCGCAGTAAGTGTCGCCGCTTCCTACGCAAAGCTGGTCGCAGGGGATGGTCCAAAAACGAACAGAAATACTGTGCATTGACGGTCTGCCGTGAAGAAACGTAATTCGTTAGGATAACACCATCACAGTCGTACACGAGAATCACCATAACTTTAACCATGTTGGGCCTCTGACGCACTTTCGTCTTTAGCGGCGACCCATAATGCTTTGCGAAACAAGCAGCGACACTTTCTTTTGTATCGGTTGTGAATAAACAGTTGCCACTATTTAAGTTCCAATCCTCGTAGCCGGCCGGGGTGCGATTATTATTAAGTCTCATTCCAATTATATTGTGCGGTTTCATTGTTTTTGTGGTTTTGTGCAATATTGAATTCAGGAAATAAATTAATTAGCTTTTTTGTGATAAATATTTCCTTGCCCTAGGAACTTCCACTCGAAGCTCCTTGCTCTCAACATTTCATAGTAATGGAATAATTTCGCTTCGATTATTATCCAGAAATTAAGTAATAGAGGTCAGTGGATAGAATTTTTTTAAACTGTTGTCTCATATTTAACTATTCGAATTTGAAGCTGACAATGGTATGACAACCCATCGTGTATGATCGTTCCAATGTTGATAAGTTGTTACAGTAAAATAATGCAAATGAGAAGTATTATAGATAAATGTAAAATGTTATTAGACTGATTTTAACGAAAACTGCATCGTGATCTAAATGAATAATCGGGCAGTATTTGAATTTTCACTTACCTCGGTGATGGTGATCCGAATGCACACGAGCCCGGGCTTGCAGTAGCCTTTGTGTAAGCAGAGTTTCCAGAAAAATGACCGAGTTGTACTCACACAAGAGTGAGTGAGGGACGGACAGTGGTTGGTTCATGTGTCACTAGGCAGATGGCGGAAACGGCCACGTGACTGGCGTCTTACATCGTAGCAACAGGTACGAGGTGGTACCATGTCGATGAGTTGACGATACTTCTGATATACCGCACAGGATATCCTTCCTTTTTGGTCACCATCCAATTTTTCTGCTCAGTACAAGCAAGTAGAGTGGGCAGAGGTAACTTGCCGGAAGGGTTCGGGGGGGGGGGGAGGGTGTCTTATCGTCCGTGTCGTGGAGGAAGCTCTGGCAGCGGCACTATCACACTATCAACTGTCTGCAAATTGTGGCTCATGTCAGCATCAATGACGCCCTGCTTGGGTTCTGAGTCATCCTCGGTTGCTTTCGGTGGTTGCCTGGTTTGGTGAAGGCAACTAGCGTTGTACACAGGATGCGGCCTAAACTATTTGTAGCATTGCACCCAGTGTCGATCGCAGTTCTCTGGTTTGGACCAGGGTGGAAGGTCTACACCAGAGGCTCACACGACGCTTCGACGATATCACATGCGAATTTCTCCACCTCGGTTATCAGTTGGAGAATTGTAGCAGTCCTCTTAATAGGACATGTGTGTACTACTTGCAGGAAGCAGCTACTATTGTAGCACATGTCGTGAACATGGAGACTTTTTAGTTTAGAGGAACGTCCGAGGGCTTCTCTGCGGTCATTTCCGGCGCGGTTCTCCTCTCGCACCGGAAATGACCGCGGAGAAGCCCTCGGACGTTGGCGCGCCAGGTACATATAGTCTGCGGCCGCGAGCTCGGCTCCAGTTCACCACCAGAAATGGAGGGTGAAGCTTTGACAATGCCAGCCACTCGTGCTGGCGAAACGTCAGAAAAATCATTAGATGGACGTCGGCCGAAGAACCCGAGACAGAAGCCAACAGGCAGTTTGTCAGCAGGTGGCCACGAAAGCCTTAACAATTTTGTACCCATACTTCTCCATCGTACTGTATTGTACGTCTCTGAACAGCACTGATGAATGAATAGATCCGTCGTTGATTCGAAGCACGCTGTGTCACGGGACAATGTAAATACGATACAACACAGCTACCTTATGGACAAGTAAAGTAAGCAAAACCTGCATCATGACTTCCTAGTAATCACGCTCGTCCTCCTTGTTTCCTTGCAGGAAATAAAGAATGTACATGCAAATAAACACCACAGTACGTGTAAACTTGTACGCATGCTAGTTATAAATAAGCTTGAAAACAATAATGCTGGACAAAGCGGTAGACAAGCTTACTTCCTTATCTCCTTTACATGGCTTTCGACCGCAGGTACCCTACCTCAATTTCTTCAGTGGAGCATTCACTACGTCCTGTTATATTTTTGAGCGCTATTATGAAAACATCCTGTATGTAAACTGCAGGTCCATAGAAGGAAACGTCCGAGAATAGTATCATTTATTGAAGTTTACAAAGCCCCGATAGCATTAGGAACAGAAAGCTGACTGAAACTATAAGTGAACAGCAACTACATACTAATTTCAGATTGTGATAGTTATCGTAAGGGTAGTTTAGCCGCGAATGGTGGCATCCCGTTATTGCATTAAAGAATTCATAATATCTAGCATATTTATTGCTGTTTCCGAATGTGAATTAATTTCGGTAAAGCTAAGCATCAAAAATTGGTCGAAAATGGTGGACTGCCAGTGCAGCAACTCGACATGGCATGGACTCAATAGAATTAGAAATGCTGTGTGGCTAGAGCCTCCCGTCGGGTAGACCGTTCGCCCGGTGCAAGTGTTTCCAGTTGACGCCACTTCGGCCACTTGCGTGTCGATGGGGATGAAATGATGATGATAAGGAAAACACAACACCCAGTCCCTGAGCGGAGAAAATCTCCGACCCAGCTTGGAATCAAACCCGAGCCGTTGGGTATGACACTCCTTTGCGCTGACCATTCAGCTACCAGTGGCGGACATTGACTCAGTAAGTCGCTGGAAGTCCCCTGCAGAAACATTGAGCCCTTTTGCCCCTACAGCCGTCCACAACTGTGGATGTGTTGTTGGTGCAGGATTTTGTGCACGAACTGAACTCCATATTATGTCCTATAAATGTTCGATGGGTTTAATCTTGGGCGATCTGGTTAGCCATATCATTTTCTCGGACTGTCCACAATGATCTTCAGACCAATGACGAACAGTTGTGGCCGTTGAAATAGCGCATAGTCATCCTTTAAGATTTCATCGTGTTTTGCGAACATGAAGTCCATGAATTGCTACAGATGGTCTCATTTGGTTGAGCTGGAAAAAGAGGATCCAGTCCATTCCATGTAAACACAGATCACACCGTTATGAAGTCACCACCAGATTCACAGTGCCTTGTTGACAACAAGATATCGGACCCGGCCACGTTTCTGCAGAGTCCAACCGATATGGTCACATGTCCAGGAGAGGCGCTGTGGGCGATGTCGTGATGTTAGCAAAGGCATTCGCATCGATCGTCTGCTACCATACCCCATTAAAACCAAATTTCGCCGCACTGTCTTAACGGATACGTTCGTCGTAGGTGCCGCTGTGGCCGAGCGGTTCTAGGCGCTTCAGCGCGGAAGCGCGCTGCTGCTACGGTCGCAGGTTCGAATCCTGCCTCGGGCGTGGATGTGTGTGATGTCCTTAGGTTAGTTAGATTTAAGTAGTTCTAAGTCTAGGGGACTGTTGACTTCAGATGTTAGGTCACATTGTGCTTAGAGTCACTTGAACCATTTTTGTTGCTCGTATGTTAACACTGACGACTTTACGCAAACGCCGCTGCTCTCGGCCGTTAAATGAAGGCCGTCGACGCCTGCGTTGTCCGTGGTGAGAGGCAATGTCTGAAATTTGGTATTCTCGGAACTCTCTTGACACCGTGGATCTCGGAATATTGAATTCCTTGAGAGTTCCAAAGTGAAACGCCCCATGCATCTAGTTCCAACTACCACTCCGCGTAGAAACTCGGTTGGTTCCCGTCATGCGGCCATAATCATGTCGGAAACTTTTTCACATGAATCACCTGAGTACAAGTGAAGTACAAGTGACACCTCAACGAATGCATCGCCATTTTACACCTTGTGTACGCGATACTATCGCCATCTGTATTTGTGGATATCACTCTCATGACTTTCGTTGCCGCAATGTACATTCTCATGTGATACCCATGTAGAGACACGGGAAAAATACAGAAAAGTAAGAATGAACCCTAGAAAATAGGTTCAAATGGATCAAATGGCTCTGAGCAGTATGGGACTTAACTTCTGGGGTCATCAGTCCCCTAGAACGTAGAACTACTTAAACCTAACCAACCTAAGGACATCAAAAACATCCATGCCCGAAGCAGGATTCTAACATGCGACCGCAGCGTATTTTGAATAGGAACCCATGTCCGTAAACGTCACCCAACGAGACTACAGAGCGTCAAAGTTATAGGCGCGCGAGTCTGTAAATGTACGTATACCCGGGGTGATTACTTGATGATGTTGCAGTCTTTCTAGGATGACGGAGAACGATAAATGTATTAATTTGAAGCAAGGACCGCTGTACCGGAAACGAACGAGTCGAAAGTCATAAACTACAACCGTTCTGATACCTCTGACAGTTGAATACATGTACCGGTTCTCGTGTTGCGAAGAGTGTAGGGCTGGTCACTTTCAGTGGTGGTAGTGTGGACAAAAACGAGAAAAAATGTCCAATAAACGTGGGCTCTAAAGCGTGTACGTTAACATCAATGAACACTTGCTCAAGAGGGTAGATGTGTTTCACGTTAGTCAAGATGAACGAATGGTCATAGCTCCTCCGGCATGCATTTTAGAGCCCACGTTTATTGGACTTTTTTTTTGTTTTTATCCAAACTACCACCACTGGAAGTTAGCAGCCCTACACTGTTCGCAATACAAGAACCGGTACATGTATTCAACTGTCAGAGGTATCAGAACGGTTTTCGTTTATGACTTTCGACTCGTTCGTTTCCGGTACAGGGATCCTTACTTCAGATTAATACATTTATCGTTCTCCATCATCCTAGAAAGACTGTAACATCATCACGGAATGATCCCGAGTATGCGTACATTTACAGAGGATCCAGTCTATAACTTTGACGCTCTATAGTCTCGTTGGGTGACGTTTACGGACATGGGTTCCTATTCAAAATATGATGTACTCACTCCCCTCTTCAAGCCCTAGAAGTCTGTAATGGGAATTTCCGACCACCCTGTATAAGTAATGCGACTACAGTATATAATATTTCACTATCACGATTATATACATTCAGTACAATTTAACAATAATGTCTTATTGATACTCTACAGCTATATACTCGAACACGCCTCAAAATCAAAAGGAGAAAAAAAAGTTACTGAAGAATTATTATGAAATGGAGTTTATTATTTTAGACATACACTGTAATTGTGCCATTCGCGTTAAAGAGTAGCGCATTTCTTACATATGCACTTCACTTTAACGTTGTCAGTTTTGAAAGTCAAAGAATACAACGGAGAATAGTTGTGTTAATGACACACTCATTCGTGTCATTCATTTACACTGGACTTGAATTGCAACATAAGAATATTCATAGCAAAGAGATGTCTAGATAAGGTACAATTAGAAACAGTCTACCTTGATATAATGAACAAAGCATGTTCCTAATGGAACTGCAGTATTTCACATACCTCTTACTCATTCAACCGTATAGGGCACCGCGCTCGGATATTAAGAAGCTGCAGTAGGGCAGTGCGATTGACAATCTATGCGCGCGAAACTAAAAAGCTGTAGATCCGGAAGGTCATAAGTGCGTTCTATTAGAATTATGGCCCAAATCTTGGAGCGGGATCGACTGCTGGGGCTGATACCTTGCAAGTTGCTTTTCTCCGTCTGAAAAATGAGGTCGAGTTGGTGGTGTCTTCTTGTAAGTGATCTCTATATTACCTAAATGCGAGGCAACATGTCCCTAGATCCCGCAGTGCCGGCACGGTAGCTGAGCGTGTCCGCTCAGAGGGTTAGCTGCCCTTAGGGAAAAAAAACAAAAAATCCTGAGTGAACTGATCAATGATGAACGAGTGTCTAGGACGTCTGCCCCGAACAAATTCAGTGAACGCTAACGAACAAATGAGATAAAAAAATACGGTAAAATGCGAGCCTGAAAAATAAGTGGGCACAGGATCGAATCCCGGTGGGGCCACAGTTATTTTCGGTCCGACTTTAGTGTAGTCTTAACCTCTCAACAACATGGGGAGCTGCCACGAACGACATATGGTTCTGATTTACCCGGGTGAATAATTGGGGTAGATTAACGACACGAAAGTCACCGAAGGAGTCACAGGTTTAAAGCCAGTCATTGTGAAATTATTTCCGGTGGGCCAGCAAATGTTTTGTTGTTGAACGAGGAATCAGTGCGGAGTTAGACCGGAGTAGGAAGTGATTGACGGTGTTGTTCCTCTTCTTCACAAGAATATCATTAATTCCGGTCACCGGCGCTTGAGAGTTACTGCAGCCGTAACATGAATTCTCCGGGAAACGTTTCCATTTCGTTCCCATTCTACGGGTGGCATTCGGCATGACTGTAATATCCACAGCGAAACTTGGCTCGGACGTCAGCTACATTGAATATTCATTAGGCAACTTTAGCCTCGAGGCCGGGAGCGGTTACACGATTCCCGCTTTTCCATTTCGTTTTTAACTTTGAACATTTTCCTATTTCGAGACTAAATAATATTGCCGCGCATTGTATCACATAACTCTGCACCAACCAGCCTGAATGCGATAAAACCGAGCCTTTGAAATTACGTCCGCCCAAATTAAATGGTAGCGTTTGCAGTTAGGCCTATTTAAAGGATAAAAGGGATTTTTGTGTGTGTGTGTAATAGGCCTACAGATGCCACTGTGGCATTAAACACTATGGGCAGGGATCGTAAATACTGATCATCGTGTAACTCTTATTTATTGTTTTTTTGTGATCAGGTTTCTTTCATTGGAATGCTCGGTAGTTAATGAAGCTGACTCTAAAGTTGTTTGACGATTAACGTTAGTAGATTTCCAAGAAAGTTATCAGTGAAGACCATTTGATCCTCATGGAACGGCTTATTCGCGTGATATTTATTATAATATTTATTATACCAGATTAATTAATCCATGTTGCATTAGACGATTCAAATACACGACTACGACCAAACAAGAGGCTAAAATTTTTCCCGTTTACATACTTATTTTATTCGGGTATTACCATGGACGTTCGTACCAGTATATGAATCTACTTACAATGTGGCAGTTGATTTAGACCTTATAAAAATTGAAGGTGGTGGATAGTGCAAACTTAAGCAAAAATGATTTCCACACACTTGTAATAAGTAACCTACAAACAACTGCACTAAGATTGTTGTAGTTTCGCTACTGTTACTGTACTAAATAAGTTTACAGGCATGTAAAAAGACAGTAGAACGAAGTTAACTGCAAGTATCACAAAAATGCGACTGCACACGATGTCCTACTCGGCGAGGTTATTATCCGCAGTAGTCGCGCAATTGTTCACTTGACAAGGAAACTTTAAATACACAGAAGAGTGAAAATAATCACTGCTTACATTGTCTGCCAGTTCCTGTTACGAAATGAGAATATTGCAATGTACCTAAACAATAAAATAGCAAGTGTTATCACTTGCATTTTCTTATTGCAACAATTTATAGAAAGTTCATCAGGGTTCCGTATCTCAATCGGTAAAAACGGAACCCTTATATGATCACTTTATTGTACGGTTGTCTCTCTGCCTGACTGTTTGTCTGTTCGGCTGTTAGAAACCTTTTTCTCATGAACGGGTTGACGTCTCAAGTTGAAATTTATGTCGCATACTGAGGTCTATGGACCCTCGGTGGCGAAAAACATCATATCTTCTAAGGCAATGCGATCAAAAGATATGGCCATGTATGTTAAATGTTTTAATATGCGAACTCTCACTCGTCAAAAACTATAGATGCTTCCCTTTGGCCTACATTCTTGAAATTTGGCAAAAAGAAAGGTTCTACAATACAACCAAAGGAAAAATTACGAAAATTGTAAATCTATCTTTACATCACAAGAAAAAATATTTCTTTTGTCATCTGTTATCCACCGTCAAACTTGACTTTAAAACAATCAATAGTTCTGCGTTTATGCTGACTGGGTCGCAATGGTGAAAGTCACGCATTGGCAAAAAATAAATTTTGTGCTCATATGGCGTGTTTCGAAGTACCTATATGCGTAATGTGCGTTGCATGGAGGTCTCATTGTGGGAGTCCTACTCGCAAATGGCCAATTTTTGGTTCGTGTTTGGACAAGAAGTCATCACAAACATAGTCATGGGGTATCTTCTCCAGTAGATGTGGCTTAACTTCAAGTAGAATACACGACGCACCTGTCCCATAACTATTTGCCTTAACTTTATCCACGGACGTATCTCTCATTAGGTTCTTCACAGCTTGTGGGGAGTAACTTCAAATGCACCAGTAAACTGGAATTCGTTATTATCGTCAGCGACAGCATGACAAATAACGGAAACATCCAATAACCCTGATGATTATGGTGTTTCCTCTTCACTTCTGGTTTTCTTGGCATTCTCTTTTGGTTGCTCTGCAAAGCACCCACCTAAAGGTATTTCATTCTTGTTTTTCTACCAAGTCTTTTTTCTTTCCAATCTTTGCGGTTTTTTTCTTGTAAGGTGCCTCCATCTCGTGAACTAGAAATTGCGTATTCAGGTAAGTTCAAAATACAGTAATTTCTTATGCCCTGAAACATATCCCCGAACAGAAGAACCAATTTTAAGGGAGTATGCTTAGGCAAAACCACAGATACAGGGGCAAAATCACTACATGAAACGTGAACTTCATAGCGGAACAGACAGCATCTGATGGGTTCTGTTAATCCAGGAAATCTACCTTAATATCGGTTGCTCATTATTGCTTAACAACCTACTAATCTCTGTGTTGCTAATACCAATGAGACCAGGCTGTTCGTCTCCGCCGACTGAAGATATCTGAGAAAGATGCACCAGCATCTGACTTAAAAAAATGGCTCTGAGAACTATGGGACTTAACTGCTGAGGTCATCAGTCCCCTAGAACGTAGAACTACTCAAACCCAACTAACCTAAGGACATCACGAACATCCATGCCCGAGGCAGGATTCGAACCTGCGACCGTAGCGGTCTTGCGGTTCCAGACTGCAGCGCCTTTAACCGCACGGCCACTTCGGCCGGCCATCTGACTTATATTACGACTAGTCAGCTTACTAAAGATGATTTCAGGGTGTACAGGTTAGATGAGATTGACAAGCGGTTTCATTCTAAATTGTAATATGGATGCTGTACGACATGTGAAGTTATAGATCCAGAAAAATGCGAAATAAATTAATGAATGTTTGTGGGCAGATTAAATTAACTGAAACTGTAATTGAATACAGAATCAATTACAAAGGCACACAGTGGAATAAACTAACTTAATGGGTAAATGCTATAATGCGATCTGTACAGTATGCCCAAACCTCATTAGAAAAATATTATTCCATATCTAATAAGTACCTCATTTAAGATTACATAAGATGTTTCTCAATAACTTGACGCTCAGGATGCCTGTAACGAGACGTAGAATAAATACTAAGCCGAACAAAGTCCTGTTATTCAGCACAAGAAATTAAAAACCTGATAACTCTGTGAAGCTCATTTGAAACATGCATATCAACATGTTACGTGGAAATGTGACGTTCGAAAGCTTCATTACACAAAGGTTTGAGTAACTGGTTCAGTTGATGCTGGAAATGGCAAAAGGTCAATGCACTTGGCATACCGAACGAAGACCAGCCAAGAAGAACAGTAAAATGCCTCTGTGACTGGTACAAATCAAATCTGCCGCCTCGTGTTCCTATTCGCAGATTAGGTTTCAAATACAGTAGCATCTAAGAAGACACCACAGCATTCTCACACTGTCAAAGATGAATTTTTCCCGGATTTTGCAATCAGCACACTGATCGACAGCCTGACCAAACAAGCGACAAACACACTGTGCTCGTATTTTGGAGATCCATGAAGAACTAAAAGGACCCTCGTTATTGAGAGGCCACCTTTTATGACACACCCCATCATTTTCAAAAATTGCCTATAATGTGTTCCACCGATTCTGTATTGCGAAATATTCCTGCACTTATTTCCATCCTGGTTCAAATCTATTACTGTCAGTGTCAACAAAACTAAAACTGACTCTCTAACAGATGGTGGATTGTAAGCCACATAGAGACTTTCAGCATTTTCTCCAAGCATTTTCACAATGATCCTGTCAGATCAATATTTTGTTTTGTGCTGAAGGTTTCAAGAAATATCTGAAAATACTTCATAACAAGTATATCCAAACACATAAGTTTCCTATGTGGGCAACCGCAGTTTAATCCAAACATAGTCAAAAGATTTTTTAAAATTTTATGGTAAAATGTTCTAAAAATGTAGATTGCACTTGCAGCTGTTAATATTTATTGCGGGATCACGGTATAACGGGTTTCTCGATAATGAATGGCATCTTCAGGTTAATTTGGCTTGATTACATTAAGCCATTAAGCCAGCTCAGTCTCTCAACGTTATACAGGGTGTTACAATAAGGTACGGCCAAAATTTCAGGAAACATTCCTCACACACAAAGAAAGGAAATATGTTATGTGGACATGTGTCCGGAAACGCTTACTTTCCATGTTAGAGCTCATTTTATTACTTCTCTTCAAATCACATTAATCATGGAATGGAAACACACAGCAACAGAACGTACCAGCATGATTTCAAACACTTTGTTACAGGAAATATTCCAAATGTCCTTCGTTAGCGAGGATACATGCATCAACCCTCCGTCGCAAGGAATCCCTGATGCGCTGATGCAGCCCTGGAGAATGGCGTATTGTATCACAGCCGTCCACAATACGAGCACGAAGAGTCTCTACATTTGATACCGGGGTTGCGTAGACAAGAGCTTTCAAATGCCCCCATACATGAAAGTCAAGAGGGTTGAGGTCAGGAGAGCGTGGAGGCCATGGAATTGGTCCGCCTCTACCAATCCATCGGTCACCGAATCTGTTGTTGAGAAGCGTACGAACACTTCGACTGAAATGTGCAGGAGCTCCATCGTGCATGAACCACATGTTGTGTCGTACTTGTAAAGGCACATGTTCTAGCAGCACAGGTAGAGTATCCCGTACGAAATCATGATAACGTGCTCCATTGAGCGTAGGTGGAAGAACATGGGGCCCAATCAAGACATCACCAACAATGCCTGCCCAAACATTCACAGAAAATCTGTGTTGATGACGTGATTGCACAATTGCGTGTGGATTCTCGTCAGTCCACACATGTTGATTGTGAAAATTTACAATTTGATCACGTTGGAATGAAGCCTCATCCGTAAAGAGAACATTTGCACTGAAATGAGGATTGACACATTGTTGGATAAACCATTAGCAGAAGTGTACCCGTGGAGGCCAATCAGCTGCTCATAGTGCCTGCACACACCTAGTGATACGTGGCTGGCGACCACGGGGCCCCGAGCTGAGTCCTGGCATTGCTTCCACTTACTTATGCCAGGCTCCTCACTTTTATCTTTCCTATCTGGCCACCCTCGGCCAGCTCTTGTTCTTTTCCGACCCTGATACTATTAGGTTTCGAGGGCTAGGGGTCTTTAATTTTCCAACCTATACTTCTCATGCAGCGTCTGACCCGGAGCGGGCGGCTGCAAAAGGCGTCTGTATCCCGTGTTAGGGGCGGCCTCCAGAACTGCGGAAGGCAACGGAATACCACCGCAGATTATCTTCCCTGCATAATGCAGTCTCCATTTTATGCACAAAAAATGGCTTCCTCTCATGTTAAATCAGTGTCCGGAGGTAAAATAGTCCCCCATTCGGATCTCCGGGGGGGACAACTTGAAAGGAGGCAAAAAATCAAAACGACAATTGGTACCTGGAACGTCAGAACTCTGCTACAAGCAGGAAAACTAGAAAACCTTAAAAGAGAGATGGAAAAGAATCATATGGACCTCGTAGGAGTGACTGAGGTAAGATGGAATGGACATGGAGAGTTGCAGTCAGATGAATATATATTCTACTACTCAGGAGGAGAAGTAAAAGGAATTAATGGAGTAGGAATGATTATGACAAAGGAATTGGCTAAATGTGTGGAATATGTAGACTATGCTAATGACCGGGTTATTGGTGTAAGGCTGAAAGGAGCACAAAAAGATTTACTGATCGTCCAGGTGTATATGCCAACTTCAGAACATGATGACCAAATTGTAGAGGAAACGTACAATGTAATAGAGAGAATAATGGACGAAAATAAAAAAATGCTGCAAAATAGTAATGGGAGACTGGAACGCCATTGTGGGAGAAGGGAAAGAGGGAAACATAGTAGGCAGTCATGGTCTTGGAAAGAGAAATGACAGAGGTGAATGGTTAATTGACTTCTGCAGGGAAAGGCAGCTGATAGCAGCAAACACATGGTTCAAGAACCATAAGAGGAGGCTATACACTTGGAAATCACCAGGGGATAAATACAGAAACCAAATCGATTTTATACTGGTAGAAGAAAGATACAGGAATGGAATCAAGAAGGTGCACACATTACCAGGTGCAGATATTAATAGTGACCACAACTTATTTATGGCAGAAATAGAAATAAGAATGAAAAAACTGAAAAAGGCGACAATGGTGAAGAAGTGGGATTTAGAGAAGATAAGGTCCAACAAAGAACAAATTACAGAAATGCTGTCTCGGGACTTTGTAAACACATTACGAGACAGAGAAGCACCTGATAATGCCAACGAGTACTGGAATATGCTGAAAGAAGGGATCATTAAAGCAGGACAGCAAAATGTAGGATATGTAAAAGGGAAAAGGTAAAAAAAACCATGGGTCACACAAGAAATGATTTCCAAGATGGAGAAGAGAAGAAAATTGAAAAACAAGAACACTGAAGATGCAAGAAAAATATACCGAAGGTTAAATAACGAACTGCGAAGAGAAACAGAGCAGGCTAGGAAAAAATGGCTAAAAGAGGAATGTGATGAAATTGAAGAACTGGACAGGAAGGGAAGATACGACTTACTATACAACAAAGTAAAGACTATGACATGGGAACAAAACAGAGCAGGAAGTGCTACTATGGAAATTTTGAGTAAAGACGAAGAGGTAGTGTACAAAGATCGTGACGATGTCGTCCAGAGATGGGAAGAATATATAAAAGAGCTATATGACACAAATAGCAAACCAGAAACTCTGGAGCTTGAATCACACAACAGTGTAAGTGATGAAGAGAAAGGACCGACCATCATAATGGAAGAAGTAAAGGCTGCCATTGCTGCAATGAAAAATGGCAAAGCAGTAGGTACAGATACAATACCGGGAGAAATACTAAAATGCTTGAACCACAATGGAATAAGAGAAATATTGAGATTATGTAATAAAATATATGACAGTGGTGAATGGCCTGAGGACTTTTTGATAACAGTAATGATTCCATTACCGAAAAAACAAGGAACCAAGAAATGCAGCGATCACAGGACAATCAGCCTCATTTCACATGCAGCCAAAGTGATGTTAAGAATAATTAATAAAAGACTTGAAAAAGTAATAGAGGAGAATCTCGGCGAGGAGCAGTTTGGCTTTAGACGGAATACGGGCACCAGAAATGCAATAGGGCTCCTACGAATCTTGAGAGAAAGATTTATTGAAAAAGGAAGAGACCTATATATGTGCTTCATCGATTTAGAAAAGGCATTTGACAATGTGGTTTGGGACAAGCTGGCGACTATTATGAGGGAAAAGAGAGTGGACTGGAAAACCAGAAGACTTATAAACTCATTATACCTTAATCAAAAAGTTTCAGTTAAAGTGAGAGGAGGAAGTACAAACTGGATCAGACTAGGGAAAGGAGTAAGACAAGGATGCTGTTTATCACCTACTCTTTTCAACCTGTACTTGGAAAATATGATTGACCAATGCTCATTAGATGACAAAGGAGTAGAAATTGGAGGAAGAAGAGTAGGGTGCTTGAGATTTGCTGATGACATGGTCCTTCTAGCCACAGGGGGAAAAGAATTACAGGATTTGGTGGACACCATTGCAACTAACGGAAAAAAATATGGAATGAAAATTGACACAAATAAAATAAAAGTATTGGCAATAGGAGGAAATAAGGAAATAAAAATTGTGCTGAATGGAGAAACACTAGAACAGGTGCAAAATTTTAAGTATCTTGGAAGCAGGATAGACACCGACTGGAAGTGCACCACAGAAATTAAAACAAGGATAGCAATGGCAAAAGAGGCATTTTATAAGAAAAGGAGAATCTTCTGCAGCGGTCTGGACAGAGAACTCAGAAAGAGACTCATAAAATGTCTTTTATGGAGTGTTCTTCTATATGGCGCTGAAACATGGACTATGAGGAAAAAAGACAGAGAAAGGCTGGAGGCTTTTGAGATCTGGACGTGGCGGAAGATGGAAAGAATAAGTTGGATGGATAGAGTAAAAAATGAAGAGGTACTGAGAAGAGTTGGAGAGAAAAGACAGTTACTAGATGTAATAAAGAGAAGAAAAAGAAATTGGATTGGGCATATATTAAGAAAGAATGACGGACTGATAAAAACAGTTTTAGAAGGTTATGTAGAAGGGAAAAGGAAGCGAGGAAGGAAGAGATTCCAGATACTGGATGACATGATGGACGGTACAACATACAGCAGCCTTAAGAAGGAAGCAATGGATCGCAGAAAATGGAGAGGCAAAGGACCTGCTAATATAGCAGATAACTGATGATGATGAGTGCCTGCACACGCTGTACATGGTACGGAAACAACTGGTTCCCCCGTAGCACTCTCCATACAGTGACGTGGTCAAAGTTACCTTGTACAGCAGCAACCGAAGAATTGTCTCGTCCATTGCAGGTGTCCTCGTCGTTATAGGTCTTCCCCAGTCGCGAGTCATAGGCTGGAATGTTCCGTGCTCCCTAAGACGCCGATCAATTGCTTCGAACGTCTTCCTGTCGGGACACCTTCGTTCTGGAAATCTGTCTCGATACAAACGTACCGCGCCACGGCTATTCCCCTGTGCTAATCCATACATCAAATGGGCATCTGCCATCTCCGCATTTGTAAACATTGGACTGACTGCAAAATCTCGTTCGTGATGAACACTAACCTGTTGATGCTACGTACTGATGTGCTTGATGCTAGTACTGTAGAGCAATGAGTCGCATGTCAACACAAGCACCGAAGTCAACATTACCTTCCTTCAATTGGGCCAACTGGCGGTGAATCGAGGAAGTACAGTACATATTGACGAAACTAAAATGAGCTCTAACATGGAAATTAAGCGTTTACGGATACATGTCCACATAACATCTTTTCTTTATTTGTGTGTGAGGAATGTTTCTTGAAAGTTTGGCCGTACCTTTTTGTAACAGCCTGTATAAGGCATATATATGGCCTACATCAAACGCAATGGATGTTAAAAGATCTATCAATAGTCTTAGATAAACAGGTCATCACTGAGTGACATTCTAGTTTGGACCGGTATTCATTTCTTCGGAGATTGTATTGGCTTAATGTAATCCAGTCAAATTAAACTGAAGATACGATTCATTATCGCGAAACTGGTAGTATCTCGAGCCCAGAATAAAAGAGGGTTAGCAGTTAGGAGAAGATTTGATAGGCAGAAATACTAACCATTACAACAGCACAGGCACTGCATCGCCAATATCGCCAATGCCACCCTAAGACCAGAGCAATTCGGCTTTAGAAATCACCACTCGACAACACAACCACTTCTCTGCGTAGTCGAACATATAATACACGGCAACATGAACAAAGCCGCGGTGGCCATGTTCCTGGAAATCGAAAAGCTTTCGACCATCTTTAGGACAACGACCTTATACGCAAACTAAGCGAAGCTGGTTTCCCGAACGGACTGCCCCCGTCGGAGGTTCAAGTTATCCCTCGGGAATGGGTGTATGTGTGTTTTGTGGTTAGCGTAAGTTAGTTTAAGTTAGATTAAGTAGTGTGCAAGCCTAGGCACCGATGACATCAGCAGTTTGGTCCCTTAGCAACTTATCACCACCATGGCCGATCCAAGTCTCCATGAAGCGCCATCCATCGGCACTCCCTGTATGTTTCCTCCATGTTCGCTTTCTGAGATTCTCACAGGAGGTCGAACGTGCCTGTGTCTCGGCACTGAAGAAGGTGGATCTATTTCCAGGAAGACCAATCAAAGTACATGAATGCGTCGTATTTGTATTTGTTCGTTCGGATATGTCCGAATGAACAGACACCACGCAGTCATATGCTTTCTTTCCACCTGCGCCACACAAACTGCTAGACACCCGATCACAGAGAGAGTGATTGTTCCCGCAGTCGCGCTTAAGTCGACCTTATCATCAGTGCGCTTCCTTCTGGTAGCGGAAAATTATCCTCACTCTAACACGACTGATCCAGCCAACGAGAGAGATCTATTGATACTGAATCGCACCACTATGCATCCGCACAGCACACGAGGAGCCAATTTGCAAATAGCAAAGAACTTGACGTGGGAAACCCGCTGACTGTAATGACTGCATGTTCTGTGGATGATACAGGAGCGACGTTGTTCATATGAGACCCTCAGAATAGGCGGTTACTAAAGTTAGGATTGTAACAAATTCGGTTTAACACCATCTCTTCCACGTCGGGTGTTCTAGCATACCTCACACAGTTAGCACTGCCAGCCGGAGTGGCCGAGCGGTTCTAGGCGCTACAGTCTGGAACCGCGCGACCGCTACGGTCGCAGGTTCGAATCCTGCCTCGGGCATGGATGTGTGTGATGTCCTTAGGTTAGTTAGGTTTAAGTAGCTCTACGTTCTAGGGGACTGATGACCTCAGAAGTTAAGTCCCAGAGTGCTCAGAGCCATTTGAACCATTTGAACAGTTAGCACCTTTCAGCCTCGCACTGGAGGATCCAGTTTCTCATAGGCCCCTATGTAAAGATGCAAGAGGTGTGTGATGTGACTGACGTCGGTGCGGGAATAGCCCATCATAGCGTCGTTGTACCAGTCTTTCACTGCATTCAATGAACCTGTATACAAGATGCACCTCCACCAACTCTTGAACAGTAAAACTATCCATAGAACCTCTGTGCATTACTGTTAACGCACAACTAACATTGCTGGAAAACAAAACCGTAGACAGAACAGAGGAGTACTGAATGTATACTTGAGGGCAACGAGGTAAGTAGAGCATTACTGTTCTCAAAAGCAGCTGCCGTGAGCGAATCGAAGCAACACATAGAGTGCATACCGTCGACATTTGCACGGTTTCGCACTATATTCAGAGTAGCACAGATATGAAACTGATCGAGGTAAGAAACCAAACGAAATGAAATAACTCTGTAATGAGCCGTCGGACACCACGTGTCCCTTACACCAAAGTAAGAAGCTATCCGAGAACATCATCTAAAAGTTTGTAGGTTTATTTCTGGTTCATCCTCTACAATATGAATGTAATCAATAATTTCTTAAAACGACAACAGAACTTAAGGCCACTGGTCACCTGCTTAACACGGAAAGTACGCTGGTTCGACCGAGTTATTGTCTCGCTCAAGGTTCGTTTTGCCAGTCCGATGGACACGTGAGGTGAAGTATGTGGAAAGACAGTCTCTTCTTATCATCTCATTCTGTACTGCCTACAAAATACAGATGCAGCTGAATTAAGTGAATGGAATAATTGTCTACTGGTGAACCACGTTTTAAGTAACAAATATGTAATTTACAGCAAGCCTTTCGTTCAGTATGTAAAATAAACAGCTATATCGATCATATGAACCGTGGTAAATTTTTTAATCGATTGATAGGTGAAGGTGTTCTTCATACTTTTCTTTGTTTCCTTCTGTTAAGGACGAGAAAAGAATTGGAGATAGACTTGCTTGCCAAAATATCACACAATTTATTTCCAAACTGGCAAATTAGTATCCTACGGAACAAGAACGTAAGTTTTTACCAAATAATTCGATGGGCGGGATACTAAACCTAAGTTGGCTAATCAAATTTGCAAGCATAGGTGGGGGAACAGGTGAGGTCATACAGAAGTCATGTGGGGGAAGAAAGGCCTAGATACCAGAACACAGCATATCATTCTCAAGTCTTCCAAAGTAAGAATGATTTCAGGTATGCCGCAGGGGTGTGTCGTAGGACTGTTGTTATTCACAATATATATAAATGGCCTTTTGGATAATATCGGAAGTTCACTGAGGCTTTTCGCGGATGATGTTGTAGTCTATCCAGAAGTTATAACAATGGAAAATTGTACTGAAATGCAGGAGGATCTGCAACGAATTGATGCATGGTGCAGTGAATGGCAATTTAAACTCAATGTAGACAAGTGTAATGTGCTGCGAATACATAGAAAGAAAGATCCGTTATCATTTAGCTACAATATAGCAGGTCAGAAACTGGAAGCAGTTAATTCCATAAATTATCTGGGAGTAGGCATTAGGAGTGGTTTAAAATGGAATGACCATATAAAATTAATTGTCGGTAAGGCAGATGCCAGACTGAGATTCATTGGAAGAATCCTAAGGAAATGCAGTGCGAAAACAAAGGAAGCAGGTTACAGTACACTTGTTCGCCCACTGCTTGAATGCTGCTCACTGGTGTGGGATCTGTACCAGATAGGGTTGATAGAAGAGAAAGAGAAGATCCAACAGAGAGCAGCGTGCTTCATTAGAGGATTATTTAGTAGTCGTGAAAGCGTTACGGAGATGATAGATAAACTCCAGTGGAAGACTCTGCAGGAGACACGCTCAGTAGTTTGGTACGGGCTTTTGTTGAAGTTTCGAGAACATACCTTCACCGAGGTGTCAAGCAGTGTATTGCTCCCTCCTACGTATATCTCGCAGAGAGACCATGAGGATAAAATCAGAGAGATTAGAGCCCACACAGAGGCATACCGACAATCTTTCTTTCCACGAACAATACGAGACTGTAATAGAAGGGAGAACCGATAGAGGTACTCAAAGTACCATCCGCCACACACCGTCAGGTGGCTTGCGGAGTATGAATGTAGATGTAGATGTAGATGGAAGGCAAGGCTGAGTGCGTGGCGTTCTAGGATTTGGAGTGCCTTATAAAAGTGGGGGGTGGGGGGTGGAGATCCAGGTAATGCTGGATACTAAACCAAAGTTGGCTAGTCAAATTTGCAAGCATAGCCACGAAAAACTTTACAGAACCATAGGTGAGGAATTGTCATAGTGTGAGAGACTTGAGGGTTAAACTTTATGAGGGACGCTTCAGTGCCAGGCTTACCTTGAACACTTGTCCCTCACTTCACAGTTCTCCAAACACGTGCTTCGGAGTGACGTGACTCGATAGTCATTACAACTAACGCTGGATGTCCAGTCCTGACCTACATGGAAACCAGAAATCCCCTCTTCTATCTTCAGATCCACTACCTCGACAAGCCATTCCCGTTCCCTTGCACATAACTAAGCTGCCCGACGCTGCTGCCCCAATGACGATCAGTTCAATGCAACATGCATTGAATCACTCCCATCACAGTCTCTGTACCACTGATCCATTTTTTTCAGTCAAAAAGGGCTCTGAGCACTATGGGACTCAACTGCTGTGGTCATCAGTCCCCTAGAACTTAGAACTACTTAAACCTACCTAACCTAAGGACGGAGGAGGGATTTGTGGGTGTGGAGGATGGTGGAAGGGTGCAATTCCCCATTGTCTGGTCAGACAGAAGATTCAGGAGACCGAGGCGGGAAAGGGCTTTCTGCTGGATGGTCAGGAGATGAGGGGTCCAGGTGAGGTGACAGTCGATGACCAGGCCAAGGTATCTCAGAATGTAGGTGATCTAATTGACTTATGAAACCCACACTGCTGGCTTTATAGGGCCCTCTTGAGCGCCAATAGACTGGCGTGGCAGGCGTGGCCTGCGCACAGCGCTGAGGTGGCGACAGCAGCGCTCACAGGTAAAAAACTTTTTCAAGCTAAGTATATTAACTTATCATAACGAAAACGTGGCAATGTACCCCGAACTTAGGGACGCCGCCTAGTGGCTGTCGTCTACGCTCATGCCTTCTGCTGGGTTGCCCAAAGTGTTGGACCGGTATATCAGAGTGCACCTATGATGGAAGCTTCCATTACCAAGAGAGACGAAAACGTTGATCTTTCAAGAGGCATATCGAAGATTTATGCCGAAAAAACATCTGACCAGTAGAATTCCTTAGGAAGCTAGCGAAGAGATTGAGTTTCTGTGAACATTGCACAGATATGGTTGTTTTCATCAGAACGACAGCAAACCAACACCGACAACGATAGTCCAGGTACACTTGCCGATGTAGGAAACCTAAGATAAAGGTAGACAAAGTATGTGAATATGCTGAACGAGTAATTCATACATAAAGGGTCATGAAAATCTAATAGTCACAGGGGATTATGGTTGTATGGAAATGAGTAGAAGAAAGGGTTGCTGGGGAAACTGGGCTCGGTAGTAAGAATAAGCAAGGAGAAAGGAGTTCTGCAATAAATTTCAAATACGGATACCGAGTACTCTGTTAGAAAATCACAAGACGAAGAGCTATACGTGGTAAAGGCCAGGAGATACGGGAAGACTGAGGTCAGAGTACATCATTGTCAGTCAGAGATTCCGAAATCAGATACTGGACCATAACGATTAGCAGCTATGGCTTCAGAACGCTGAAGTTAAAGAGAGTACTCAGGAAGAAACAATACTCAACGAAGTTGGGATACGTAAGTATTACGGATTGAAGACACAGACATGCTTGAAGTTCTCTGAGACTACAGATACTGCGATAATAAATACCTCAGCAGGAAGTACAGCTGAAGAGGAATGGACATCTCTAAGGACGGCAATCACGGAAGTTGGAATGAGAAACATGGTTACCAGGAAGGTAAGTGAGAAGAAACCATTGGTAACGGAAGAAGTACTTCAGTTGATCGAGGAAAGAAGGAACCACAAAATTGTTCAGAGAGATTCAGGAATACATATTCACAAGTCACTTCGGGCATGAAGTAAATAGGAAGTTGCAGGGAATCTAAGTGAAGTGGCTGCATGAAAAACGTGGAGAAAAAGGAACGATCCTCGGAAGGACTGACTCAGCATACAGAAAAGTTCACCTACTGTAAAATTAAAAGCAAAGACGGTAACATTACGGGTGAAACCTGAATTCTACTGTTAAATGCAGATGAGAGAGGGGATAGATGGTTCGAGTACATTGTAGTTCGCTACGAGGGAGAGACTAGTTTTTTGTAGTGACAGAAGAGACAGAATCGACAGGGAAGACATGAGGATCCAGTGTTAGAAACATAATTTAAAAGAGCTTTCCACGACTTAACATCAAATAAGGCAGAAGGGATGGATAACATTCTATCCAAATTTGTAAAATCATTGGGAGAAGTCGCAACAAAAAAACTGTTCACGCTGGTGTGTAAGACTTTTGTAAAACCACCACCAACACAATTCCGAAGATAGCAAGAGCCGACAAAAGCGAAAATTATCGCATAATCAGCTTAACAGCTCATGCATCCAATTCGCTGACAAGAATCGTATTCAGAAGAATGGAAAAAATTGAGGATCTGTTAGAGGACGATCAGTTTGGCTTGGTAAAGACACGAGGGAGGCTACTCGGACATTGCAATTAATAATGGCGACAAGACTGAAGAAAATCGAGACGCATGCGTAGGATTTGTCGACCTGGAGAAAGCGTTCGATGATCTAAAATGCTGCTATATGTTCGAAATTCTGAGAAAAATAGGGATACACGACCGTGAAAGCCAGGTAGCATGCAACCTGTACGAGAACCAGGAGGGAGCTGTAAGAATGGAAGACCAAGATTGTAAATGGTGTATGACACGTATGAAGTTTTTCGCCCCTGCTGTTCACTCTATACATCGAAGAATTAATGACGGAAATAAAAAGAAAGGTTCAATAATATAATTAAAATTCAGAGTGATGAGATTCGCTGTGACATTGCTGTCCTCAGTGAAAGAGAAGAAAAATTACAGGGTCTGTTGGAATGAACAGTGTAATGATCGCAAATTACGGATAAAGAGTAAATTGACGAAAGACGATAGCAGCAAGAAGCAGTAGAAATGAGAATAGCGAGAAACTTAACATAAGAATTGGGGATCACGAAGTAGATGAAGTTTAAGAATTCTGCTACATATTCAGCAAAAAACCTGTGATTAGCGGAGCAACGATGACAGAAAAAGCAGACTAGCCCTAGTAAAAAGAGCATTCCTGGCCAAGAGAAATCTGTTAGTGTCGAACATAGACCTTAATTTAAGGAAGAAATTTCTGATAAAGTACGTCTGGAACACAGCATTGTATGGCAATTAGACGTGAACTGTGGGAGAAACGGAACAGGAAAGAATAGAAAGATCTGAGATGTGGTGCTACACAAGAACGTTGAAAATAATCTGGAATGAGGAGGTTCTCCGCCGAATACGCGAAGAACGAAATATATGGGAAACTCTGAAAAGAAGAGGGGACAGAATGATATATTTGTTAAGACATCACTGAATAACTTCATGGTACTGGAAGGAGCTATAGAGCGTAAAAACGGTAGAGTTAGATAGACATTGGAGTACATTCAGAAAATAATTGAAGACTTAGCGAATGCTACAAACGAACTCTGATAGGAAAAGTCTGACACAGGACGGAATTCGTGGCGGGTCGCATCAAACCAGTCAGAAAATTTATGTACAAAACAAAATAAAATAAAAAACAAATAAAAAGTTGGGGGGGGGGGGCTTTATGGCTACTATAGTGGCTTCAGACTACGAAATCCCCTTCATATGTGGCCCACAGAAGCTGCGTCTTATTTGTTGCCAGCATCTCCATACTTCCTTCGTTTCCTAGCAAAAACTCTGTCACTAAATGTTACTCATCCTGTACCTTACTTTTGGAAGAGAGTGTTCAATATATTTCGAGTCTGCCCTTTATGAGCTTTCAGTGAATAAGCTATGTACTCTTCCTTTTCAATACACCAGGTGCTTATAAGCAAAGTGTAGCTACTCACAGAGGTCCAGAGTAAGCTGCAATTACCGTACGGCAGGGAAACTTGGTAGATATTCTAATGCGTTAATGCGAAACCGATTTACGTTGGGAGAATAATTAGTTCCAATCATGTCCACCAGTCTGGCGGTTTGAATACAAGAGAGAGTTAAAGAATTGTTTCTTCACGTAATGGATACGGAAGTGGACATGGGCAGGAAAGGTCAAACAAGTGAGTAAGGCATAAATTTGAATTTATTATCAACTGCCGCTTACACAGTTTGTTCAGTGTGACCACCGAAGTCGTTGACGAGATGCTGTACAGCAACAGGTTTGCATCTGGCGGTGAAAATTGGAACTAAACTTTTTCGAGCTAAATCGGTTCCGCATTAACATATTGACATATCTATCAAGTTCTGCTGACATGAGATAATTACGGCTTAAACTGGACCTCCGTCAATTGGTTGACTGTTTGATTGTGAGGGGAGGGGACCAAACAGCGAGAGGTTCGATCCCATCGGATTAGGAAAGGATTGGGGAAGGGAGTCGGCTGCGTTTTTTGCAAAGGAACCATTCCGGAATTACCTGAAGCGGTTTATGAAAATCGAGAAAAAAACCAAATCGGGATGGCTGGACGCTGGCTTGAACCGTCGTCCTCCTGAATGCGAGTCCAGTGTGCTAACCACTGTGCCACTTCGCTCGGTGACCGCTGTAAGTAGCTTCACTTCTATTCAAACCACCGTACCTTTGGAATTCCTCCAAGCTGTCATTGCCTTTGTTGTTGATATAGGTTACGTGATTCCCATAAAGCTACACATGACTTTATCACATTTGGATAAGCTGCCTCATATGGATTTTAAGCAATTCGGAGATTGCTAAGTACTTACAATCAGCTCTTTTAATTAAATCCATTTTTCTCTCAATATTTTTATAGATTAGTAATCAGCCATCACATGTGAATCTTTGAGATAACTTGTCCACGCAGAAGCATTTTTGACTCGTTTGTATAAACCGATTGAGTTCCTCATTCGTGCATATTACGTTGTTCACCACTCTGTAATCGGATTCCTGTATTAGACTTGACGATAGTATATCTGTCTAGGTTTTTTCCAAACTGACCTTCCAGTATTTGTCTGGGTATTTGTTCTCTATCTTTATTTTGCTTCGTCTTGTATTCTGCACCCTCCCAGATACAATCGAACGATGTTTTGCATTTGAAGGGTTTCTTCGCTTGAGTGTCATGTAACTTAGTTCCGTGTAAAACTGCCTTAAATGTTTTAACTGAGGGCTGATCGCTACAACATTAGACGTTGAATCGAGGCTTGTAGGTTCCACATTACCTTTGAATAAGCTTCCTGGTGCCCTTAGAAAAAAAAAAAAAAAAGCTTTTGGGCTGAGCAGCGAGCCACGCATGCACGGCGACCTCTTAATGCTTCTGTGAGTGGGCCAAACAGTCCGAAGAGGTAAGATGACGATTACACTGAGGATGAGCCATTATTTTAAACTTGGGTTTCCGGAGCGCTTCAACAGTGAGGCAACGGTATGTGGACGGGTATTGTCGTGCAACTACGCAACAGCTTTTGACAGTAGTCCTCGGCGTTTGCTTCGAATTGAAGGCTTCAGCCTGTTAGTAAGAATCTCAGTGTAACACGCGCTATTTGTTGTAGAGCCACTCTACTGATAATTTTCCAGTATTGGGCCCCGTGCGACTCCCTCCCTCCATCCCCGCCTCCTCCCCCCCCCCCCCCCCCCAAGAAGGTAAGCATCAGTTTTCTGCGGTTGGTTAGGTTTTGAGCTTTTCCATGGTGTGAGATTGTGAGTGTTCCCCACGTTCGGTACAATAGCTATCAAAATGTTTTTGGCAGTAGTCCAAGAGCTTTTACTGATGCAACACTGTTAGAAACCAAGGCGCGTTTTGGATGATTCTGTACGCACAGAAACGTCTAATTCGCAAATGACGTGCCATATCAATAGTCACTCGTCTGGCTATCAGAACTACGTCATGTGGCACGCTAAATGTTGTCATAATTTGTGGCCGTGGTACGTCGTCCGGCCCCTTCAACATACACAACAATTGTACGACCATTTTTGAATTATGCAGTCCATTCGTAGACATCCGTTTTGTATGTTCCGAACGTCTTTGATGGACTGCGGTACTTGATACGCCTTCCGACCACAAAAACAGGACCACCGAGCGTTGTTTCTCTTTCGTGCAAACGTGTAATCGAATGGAAATGACCTACTTGCAATGAAAGATAGACATATGGAGGAAATAGGACCAAATTTTCATAGTAGGGTCACAATATCATAAAAAAAAATAAGCGAGGTAGAGGTCAGTACGATGGAAGGGTATGTCAACACTGCGGATAATTTTTGACTTACCTTCATGCATGCTGCTTAGGCAAGAAATTCAGCACAGGATTAAAATGATGATGCAGATATCATTTACATTCTCTGAATTAAAAAAAATTGTCAGGGAGAGATTGCTGCCAAAATCGTCACTCTTGTTGCCGCTACTCTGAACATCCTGTATTCTCGAACTATAGGAAACAGTTTCTCCTACAACATGCACTCAGCCTAGCGCAGCTGTAATGGAGATGTAGCCCCTCCTTCCGCACCGCCAGTATCGGATTCAAACAGGCCCCGGAGGATGGCACGGGGCTGATGGGGGCCATGTTTCAGCGGCGACTCGCAATCGATTGTCTTCGGCCGGCTCTGGCTGTGGTGTTGTTGTTGCACGCACCCCGCACCTCCCCGCATTTAATTCGTATTCCGCCAGGAATTAGCAACCGCCCACCAATTTGGCCAAATGTGTTTGTGTTTGCGTCCGCCCCGTTTACCGATGACAGCGACACGAGGCCGCCAGAAACAAATTACTGCCGCCGACTATCGATCTCCACCACTAATCGACGTAGCGCCTCTGGACAGCGCTAACGTCTGTGTCCCGCGGTTCTGCTGCGAGCAGCGTTTAGCGTTGCACGTTGAAGAAATTGTCCGTCCCCTCTGTGATACAGCTGTACACGTATTTGCACAATCCTTGCGTAAACAAATGTCTCGACTCAATTAAGACAAGGAATTACCAAAGAGGAAATTTCCAGCTGGCTAGACGCACAATCATTACTACTGCAGGACTTCCACTTTACTTACTGCAAGACCTAGAAGTAAGCGATCAATGGAGCCCTAGTACAGGGTTGACGCTAAACTGGGCGCTTCTCACTCGGAGGCTCTATTAGCTGAAAGCTTTGTGCGTAGTAGAACGTCATACGATTGCAATATTTGTCCCCTACCTCCTACCCCCTTCCTGCAACCCTTACCTTTGGGTCGTCATTATGACGCTGCCCGTCACGAATCTCCCAACTGTACCAACCTCTCCATCTCATAATAGCCGTTTCACCAAGTCTTCCCAATTATTTGCTCGAATTCACTCGTTCCAATTGAGTACAAGGCACAGAACATTCATACAAACATGTGAAACTCTTCATCCTTGGGATGTATTTCAACTTGCTTGACTTATTGGCCTGAATTCTTTACGTCGTCAAAACATTGAACCTTCATATGAATTTATGTGTTTTGCCGATTAGTAGTAGTTTCATATTGATAATACCATGTATCATCACGCACGATGATTTTTTCCAGAAAAGAACTGCCCTGGCTTTGCATTTCACCCAAATCACGGCAGGTATCAAAACGTTGTTGTTTTTGGCTTGGAGTCAGAGCATGCAGTACAAATTTTGCACACATTTTTCTCTTCTTCGAAAGATTCTAGAGAATGTACTGAATATTTGATTTAGAGATGTTACTCAACTGTGACTTGCACCACAACAATATTGACACAACATGGCCACACGTCCATTACTTAACACTGCCTGTTCACAGCTGACTGGTCGAACGTGTGTCTGTTGTTTACAGTTGTTAGTTCAGGCTGCCACCGTAGTTACTGAGTGACGTCGCTTATATCCCAGGAATAAAATGAGTCTTGTAATATTTTTGACAGACGGTATATATTCAATTGCCTACTTTTTACCGTTTACAACTCCTTGAATGTCCATGGAAGTTGTCCCATAATGCCCAAATATACGCCCTATAATCCACTCTCTTGTCATAAATTTCCACGTATTCCTTTTCTCATCGATTCTGCGGATAACGTCCTCATTTTTTATCTTACCTGTCTGCCTATATTCAAGACACGTTTACAGCATCACATCACAAATTTTTCCATTTTCTTAGTTTCGTGTTTCCCCACAGTCCACGGCTCACCTACATGCAACCCTGTTTTCTAGATGCACATTCCCAGAAATTACTTCCCCAAATTAAGGCCAATGTTTGATACTGGTACACTTGTTTTGTACATGAATGCTCTCTGTGCCTATGCTTTCTAGGCCCTCCTTGGTTCGTCATGTGTTAGTTTGGTTCCAAGGTGTAAGAATTCCTTAATTTTGTGTACTTTGTTGACTTCAATTTACGGAAGAAGGCTCAGTTTCCTCGCCGCTTGTGGCCGGCAAGCTTTGCCACAGAGAAACAAGAACTTCACACAGAAAAGCCATGAGCCGGCGCCATTGAGATTCCACTCCGGATGTGTTGTCGACTATCGACTTTTTAATTAATAGTCACTATTTCGTTAATTATCTACTTATGGTTTTGGTTTAGATGTTTTGTCATGCTGGAAGGTATCAATTTATAGATGTGATTTTATTTTTATTGTGTTTTACTTTGGCAGGCTAGTAGCTTCCCATTGTTGCTATTTGCATCTTTTACGTGGATGTTAAGTATGGATCGAAATCCACATACTCTATGGCAGTACATGTAATATTGTCAGACGCTCATTTTGTCATGTGAAGTAATTTTAATTAACGACTACGAATACTGGATTTCAATTTTTAAATGTACGATACTGGTTACTGATGCACCCTAGTTATGCTGCCCTCTGCCGGCCTCAGTTATTTGTATAAATACAAGACGCGCCCAGGTAATCGCCAGCACTTACTGTGCACCCACATGTATCATTTTGATGTTGATACCTACATCAGAATATTTTATGGTGTATATGGTTAGTATGCATGTTTGGTAGTCACATAAATATTTTTTATTTTTCTTGTGTATTACATTTTGCTTCAGCTAATTGAGCTTAGTTGGTTACACCACCGTTTTTTGTTTGTAACAGATCTGAAGATGATAGTAGCCGAAACCGGTAATAGTGAATTGTAAAAGTTTGTATGATCGAGACGGTCCTTTACAAATAATGTGCCACAATATGGTCGTGGACTCATTTTCCGATTTCATGTTTTCAATTGATAAATGGAAGTACATACTTTTTTCTGTGGCATTTTAAAGAATCTTTGAAGAGAACTTCAACGACATAACATGTATGGGATTTGATCAAATAGTATCAACATAACAGCATGATAAACCACTATCCCGTCGTCGGGAGGAGAGGTTCCACAAACGCCTGCCCTGTTACAGTAAATGTAAACAAACACATAACTCAGGTACGGTTCGCGTGTTTACTATCACTGTTATCGGACGAAGTGCTCAAACATTGATCTTGCGTGCACGCTACAAAGTAATTATGCAGAAACAATACTGCCTGTTCAGTCTCATCTGGAGCTAATGGTAGCACAAGCCTGTGTTATCAGACATTTCATGCCTTCGTGGGTCCTCGATGTTTTGAAATAGGTCTCTTGTGATTTTCGCCATAGGTAAAAGTATATAAGAGTTAAGTTTGGACAGTGTGCAGACCATTTTTCGTTTCCTGAAAGACGGTTTCAGTGCTCTGCAAACGTTCTCTTAAGAGGATCTGTCGTTAAATGTGCTGAATGGTACGAAAGTCCGTCATATTGGTACCACACTGACTTTTTCCAGTGGGATGTCTCCTGACAGCTGTGGCAGCAGCACCTCTTAGGAACTTGAGCTACTTGAGTGTATGTAGATTACCCACAATAAAATAGAGACCAATTACGCCGGTCTCGTAAAACGCGCACCAAACGTTGATAGACCAAGAGCGATGTTTCTATCCACTTCTTTGAATCAGTGTTGGTTTTCAGCTGACGAATACTGCGCATTACGAAGATTGACCTCCTTAAATAAAATTTTGCATAGATGTATCGCGTCATTTCGATCTTTATGTAGATAACATTCGGAGGACTGTAATCAATTTTGGAAGTAATTGCCATGAAGCTGCAGACTCAGCGAAACACGAAGATGGTGAAAAGCTATGGAATGCAATGCTCACAGAGCTTTTGTTTGTTTGAGTCCTCTCGTACTTCCAAGATGCCTCTTAGTTGTTTCTGACAGGAAGAGGTAGGGTTGTGTTGGGGGAGAAGACCAGACAGCGAGGTCATTGGTCTCACAGGATTAGGGAAGGACGGGGAAGGAAGTCCGCCGGCCCTTTCAAAGGAACCATCCCGATATTTGCCTGGAGCGATTTAGGGAAAGATGCCTTCTAGTGCTATCTGTATTGCATGTTACTTCTACTGAAGTGTTCCACTTCTTTCAGCAGTTGCGCTTCTTTTCATTTCTTTATCAGTTGCTCTTCTTTTTCCTTGTCGTATTTTATTCTCCACACTTCCAGTTTCTAGAACGTTTCTTTCACAATGTTCGCAAAGACAGCTCGTGAGAACTTGGCACGATAAGGCTGCTCTGCAAGATATAAACACACGGCTGCTCCTATAGCTTGGCGACATTCGCCACAAACGATATTCACTATTTCGCCTGTTGTATGCAGCAACCGGCCAGAGTGGCCGAGCGGTTTTAGGCGCTACAGTCTGGAACCGCTCGACCGCTACGGTTGCAGGTTCTAATACTATCTCGGGCATGGATGTGTGTGATGTCCTTAGGTTAATTAGGTTTAAGTAGTTTTAAGTTTTAGGGGACTGATGACCTCAGAAGTTAAGTCCCATAGTGCTCAGATCCAATTGAACCATTTTGTTACAACAACAGAACGCAGATTGACGGGCTTCAAGCACACAGGCAAACACAAGAACCACACCTGAGTTTCCCGTTTGCTTGCATCTGATTTAATAGGGCAGACGTTCGTGAAAACCCTCCTCCTGACGACGGGACTATGGTTTGCGGCACTGTTTTCTTGATACTATTGGTATCCCGTACATGTTGTGTCACTGAAGTTCTCTTCTAGACTTCTTTCAAGTGCCACAGAAAAAGTACATGTCCCATTAGAAAAAAAGGTCGGTATCATACGGTAAATCGGCGACTGTAAGCAACAAAAATTACTTGCGAATTCCAGGAGCTTCAACATATTACCTGCTACAACTTGGAAAACATCACAACTCGATATATTTGTACATTGTGGCCTTATTTAAGGTGCCTGTATTCCATTTGCTACAAACTCTTTACTCACAACCTAGTGTGGTATTCCTCTTGCTTGTACTTTGCTACGTGGCATTGAGGTGCTGTATCAAGTGCCTTCTGGTGTTACTAGATCTTACTATGAAACTAAATACACTTCCCTGTGCGACACAATTTTACCTATTTGGAAACACTCTAGAATTATGCGTAACAGCTGCTATACTATTTTTCTTTACTAATGAATGACATATTTTCAGAATCATGCAGCAGATGTAAGTACCATTTTCTTACTATTGAGCTCACAATTTCTTAGCACACCCCTTAATATCTAAACGATATGACAGGCAGTGAGCGTTTCCCACTATAAACGTGTAATGGGACATTATCGGCCGCCTTCTCTATGTCGTGTACTTTACCCGATAGTTATTCACAATTAAAGGGAAACCCATTTCATTAGATAGACAGGAATTGCGTTCTGGGTCTTTACGCGTGTACTCACTAACATGCGGCGACATCTTCTAGTGATGGTGGTTCTACCAAATCGTTTGTGTACTGTATATTGTGTACACCTTACAGTACTTTCGCTTTCGTTAAACATTCGCCACCTAGCATAATGTATTGGGTTCTTTCAATGAAAATATCTTGGAGCGTCTCACACCGTTTTGATTATTCAGTGTGTGATAGCATCTTGTTTATCACTCGTCAATATTCGTTCTATATTGGAAGACATCAGGCGTAAAAGCAGTAAACTATAATTCAATGGAATGGTTTTCTCTGAATCTGTGGTGATTTCTTTAGAGACTATTTTTTATTTACAGCAACCGGATGATGTTCGAGCTTACAGTATGTCGTAGGAGCCTATAATCTACGTCTACATGTACGTACATACTCCGCAAGCCACATACGGTGCGTAGCGGAGGGCACCCTCCTTCCGTTTCCTCCCTTTCCCTTTACACTCGCAAACAGAGCGAGAAAAAAAGACTGTCAATATGCCTCCGTATCAGCCCTAATCTCTCGTATCTTAGTTCTATCTTCGTGAGCATTACCCGAAATTTATGTTGACCACAGCAGAATCGTTCTGCAGTCAGGTTTAAATGCCTGTCCTCTAAATTTTGTGAATAGTATTCCTCGAGCAGTACGTCGCCTTCCTTAAGCAGACATTAATGTATCAGTCTATAATCCTGCGACAACTCTTAATTTCATCCTTCTTATAAACAGAAATGTATATTTCTTTAATGAAGCGTCACTATCCGTTGTACGGCAGATTCTATAGAAATTTAAACAAGTAGAAAAGCTATTTCGGCAGATTATTTTATTTAAAAACTAGCTGAAGACCCGAACTTGCCAATTACTATCGGCCAGTCTCTTACTGCCTCTCTCTTTGTACATCTGCTCCTCCCCTGTCAATTTACTCCTCGTAACGTTCCTTGACTAAGATTACAGGTGAGGAAACTGAGTAAATCCAGAACTCCCTCACTGTCTGGAGAAGCGTTTGCGAGACCATAACTGTTTTGCACTCCGTCGTTTTTTAATCCCTAACAACAGCTGTAATTCGCATGTCTGTATGACTCTGGCTGGACATATCGTTACGTTCTCTCTGAAACACTCTCGCAGCCGGCCGGTGTGGCCGTGCGGTTCTAGGCGCTTCAGTCTTGAACCGCGTGACCGCTACGGTCGCAGGTTCGAATCCTGTCTCGGGCATGGATGTGTGTGATGCCCTTAGGTTAGTTAGGTTTAAGTAGTTCTAAGTTCTAGGAAACTGATGACCACAGATGTTAAGTCCCATAGTGCTCAGAGCCATTTGAACCATTTGAACACTCTCGCAAGTCTTCCAGGGAAATGATAACGTAAGATTCCCTCTGTTCCGAGATTATTAACACTTCCTGAGATCCATTTCTTCCTCCGTTTCCTCCTCTCCATGTCTGCCAATTTTCTCCCCCCCCCTCCCCTCTCTCTGTCCCTCTTCTCTTCTGTTCTTTCTGTGTCCATGTCTTTCTCTTCCCTTTCTCTGACCAACTCATCCTCCTCCTTCTCTGTCCACCCCAATAGGAGGTTACAAGCCCTTATCGGCGCTGTATTTCTTTCCAGACGATAAGTGAGATAGTCACCAAGTTTGGTTGAAATCCTTCCAAGGGGTTTAGGCGACGTTTTCTATCCGTGGCTTTGCCCGCATACGCACATGTTACACATTTTTAACATAATTAGTACATAATTGTATACATATTGCACCTGTATCTCTAGCGAATTTCGCCCTGCAGTTTCGTGTCCCTGGTAATTCTAGCTCCATGTTTATGACGTTATATCTCCTGACCTATGAGTCGTTCAGTGATATTATTTTGTTGCTACATCCAGTTGTATATGTGGATACTGTGTGCAAAATCTGTTGCAAATTGATTTAGTAGTAAAGAAGTAAGAAATTACAACATCGCCCATAATACAACAGTCTTTCAGCCATTTCCTGAGTCACATCTCCTTAAATGTGTGTTGTACAAAGTCAAAACTTCACTGGTACATCCAGTGGTATAATTGAATACTGCTTGCAAAATGTGTCACGAATACAGTTAGTAGTTCGATTGCATGAAAAGTGAAAATGTAGAAAGCGATACTCTGGAAAAAAAATTTGTTTCACTTTTGGCTACGAGACGCGAATCTGGCGCTGTGAATGCAAGAAAGGCGTAGAGAAATATTTCCATAGGAAATCGATTATGCAGAAAAGGCCAAAAAAGCAAGAATAAATCTTAATGTTTATTCTATTGTTAAACGGCGCTCACATAATTTGTTTAATACAAGCACCGGAGACGTCGTCGGGACGCTGCATCCGTAAAACGACGTGATAAAGAATTGTTCTCGGTATTTCCGATGGAATGTGAGCGAAGAGTTCCTATACACTGGCCTTCAGACCAGGCAGAGACAGAACGTGTCCCTAGTAAACGCATTCTTTTTGATATTCCCAGACCCAAAAGGGCACATGGATTGAGGTAAAATCATTTTGTAGGCCATGGATCTGGAAACCTCTGAGGATGACACGTTCGTGGAAAGTTGCATCAAACAGATGTTTCACTGGGCAATTGGTACGAGAGATTTTGCCCCATCTTGTATGGAAACATTGTTTTCCTCGTCCAAATATGGAGTAAATGCTGTATGAGGTAGCCTCGATAACGTACAGACGTCACGCTGCATCTGACAGGCCCTCTGGTTGTATTCTCTTCAAAGAAGAACGGACCGGGAATATAGGTGCTTCTGAATGGACACCACAAATCATATGCTGAATGTAATCGCTCTTTGTGCTGAACAAGCCTTTTAGCAGCGCCCTAAATTCGGTAGTTCTGTGTATTTGCTGCACCCCGTAGTGTAACATTTGCCTCATTATTCCATAGAATATTGCTTGGCCACATGTCATTGAGTTCGCTCCATCCCAGAAACAGAAGGGCGAATTCAGAACGTAGCGTGGATCATGAGGTTTCCATCTGGATTTTGTACGGGTACCAGTGTGAAATAGACTGCAAAACTTTCCAATGGATGGACAATTCTCATGACACTACACGAGCACTGGCATTACCTGGCGCACGTGTAAAGAAAATGGTTCAAATGGCTCTGAGTACTGTGGGACTTAACATCTGAGGTCATCAGTCCCCTAGAACTTAGAACGACATAAACCTAACTAACCTAAGGACATCACGTACATCCATGCCCGAGGCAGGATTCGAATCTGCGATCGTAGCAGTCGCGCGGTTCCGGACTGAAGCGCCTAGAACCGCTCGGCCACCGCAGCCGGCTGTGCACGTGCAGCATGGCTAGTTATAGCAACAGAAACCTCGTCAACAACTTCCACCGTGACAGGACGCCCTGCTCTTCGAGGTGCCACACAAAGCAAACCTGTATTTTCGAATTTCAGTATCATCTTTTTTTGAACCATTTAATGATGTCGGGCCTCTCCTCTGTCCTTTCAGTCACCGATATTCTCTCAGAGCAACTCTGTAATCGCTGCCATGCACATGAAACAGTTTCACTAGCAGTTCACAAACTCTCTTCTCGAAAGCCATACCGTTCACTCATCTTACAGCTAGTCAAATGAAAGCATTGCTGTTATACCGTCATAAAAATAATTTACAGCGCCACGGTCTCTCTTTTCTATAGCCATATTGTTCATTCAGGTTATGGCTTGTCACATTGTGATACAAACAAGGTGAAGTGTCAGATTTGCACCTCGGGCCAAAACTGGAACTAATTTTTTTCAGTGTAGACTGGTTCTGCATTAACGCATTAACATTAACGCCAAGTCTCGTTGTCATTCGATAATTACATACCATACTGGATCTCTGTGAGTAGCTGCACTTTAATTATAAGCACCCAGTAAAATTCGTAAATATCTATCGATTAATTTGAATACCCTCTGCGTCTGGTGAGTTGTTTTCCTTCAGGATTGTAAACCATCTGAGAGGCTGTTGAATAGATATCGTTGAGAGAAAGGAGCCGTGAATGCGTCTATGTGAAATATAGAGAGCCAGCTGAAATCCCGAAGCAGTCTGACCACATTAATATACAGAAGGTGGCCACGGGGTCCCGGCGTCCTGGCTGCACGAAATCCCAGTCCGATGGGCAAAGAGCGATCAGAGGGCAGCGAACAGATCACATGCTGCTGCGATCGATCAAACAATCAAAGCACGCACGACTGGCGTCCTTCTCAGAACCATCAGCGGAAATACACAACCCTGAAAAGCTTGTCACCGATTCTCTGTGAATTAGCAATTACCAGCAAGCCGTGTAATCCACAAAGGGTCTGCCACATATCCCTTTTCTCTCTCGTAACTCTGAAGACGGCTGCTGCCTACACGACTCAAGCGTAGCTTACTTTAGCATTTTAAGTATTACATAACTTACAGTTAAAATTTTGTGTTAAAAAGAGCATCCCATAAGTGATGGTTCTAAACGATAATGTGGCCTTCGGTCTGTCAGTATCGCTTTCCCTCCAATATAAAGGAAAGAAAGTACACAGATGAAAGAGATTAGAAGTAATAGGTCTTATTGCAATGTCCACGTATAGACATTTTATCAAGGAAAATGAGGAATGTGAGCTCGATAGTAATGCAGCTGAGCCACACGTGTGAGATGATCTCACTGACAGAAAAGTGAGAAGCCTGCATAAAGACAAGTTTTCTAAAAGTGTACCTGCGTTTGGAGGGGAAGCGTAGGTCCTGCGTAAGCAGAGTCTACGCGTCTGTCTCTGGCGTGCTAACAGACTACCTCCAGTGCAAATAATGTAAGACAACCTAAATGCCTGTCCGACATTCGCAGAGATAGTAAAAAATTATTCCGCATCACGCAAGTTTCTCGCAGTCCACTGAAAGTTTATTGTCGGCGTTGGAGAGAAGGAGAAGTCAGCGATGTGTGCAGAGCGCCAGTCTAATCTGATGCTGACCTTTGTGGAGAGAAGTGGAACGGACACTAAAAAAGTTCTGGCAATGCTGACCCGATTGTCCCTCTTGAGGACACTACGCTTGCTACATTCATCTCCTCAAGTTTGTCCAGATAGAGATGTAAATAACTGACATCTGATATTTGCGTAAGGGTGGCCACATACATACGAGTAAAACCCCCAAAACTAAATAGAATAAAGCTTTTTAATAGTTTACAATATGAAAATAGTTCAGCAAGCTGTCGCACATTAGAAAATAACAGAATGAAAAAAATGTTCGTCTAGCCAATTTATCTTTAATGTTTCTGAGTTCATTTTCCAAACAAACACGGTCTCCGAGGTAAAGATAGGAAAATTACTCGTGCAGGTCATAGTTATCGAAAATCATTAACGCAATTGTCATGAAACAGATCGAGTATTACAAAGTTCAACTCGATAATTATATTTTTAATATGCCAGACTTCGAAATGGTCACGAAGTCAATAATAATTAATAAACGGAACCACCAAGGAAAAGGAATTGTCTCATGACTATTATCTTTTAAGGATACCTGCCAGGACCAACGAAGACCAATGACCTTCAGCGCCTGCCTTATACACATCTATTCTACTGAACAACTGCTTATAGCTCTTGGGGTATGCATTTTGTAACATATGTTTACTAGACACCATTTTTCTCGTTTTACTCCATTCTACCTCTTCCCAAAATACGGAAAACAAAGAACATGCAGTAGAAGAGGTTTCAGAGTACCGAAGATCATGAAGTGCTCTCTTAAGGTCCGTATTTTAGCCCCATGTTTGCTTGACTTTTTTGTTTCCAAAGATCGTTCGTGTCATACCCTGAATATTAACTATTCCTCTTGTGACACCCAGTATAGTCAATCTGCTACTCCAACTATTTCAGTGGTTCTTAATTACAGTTAATACAATAATTGCTTACTGATTTAAAAAATCTTTAACGTAATTTCAACTAGTCTTAATTGTTAGTTTTTGTTCACTAGTCATATGAGATTTATAATTAATTAGTAAGTCTACTAAGGCTCGAAATTACGTAAATGTTCCAGATTACGGGTTGTACGGAAATAAGTGCAGGTATTGTTGTATGTGGTACCTAAATAGCTACACATGTCACTGACTTGATTGTTTTTTCTCTGGGTTGAACAGTCTTCCCACCAACAGGACATCAAATTTACGACCTGATGTTTTCTGCATGGTCGTAGCAGCACCAGGAAGTGGACTACAAGTGTCAATCTAGGCTAAACATTTTGCGTCCACGTGTCCGCATTTTAACACCTGACGTGCTGCCTAGGAGAAAACAGGCATTAATAGCTCGCTCTTTCCATATTTACCTGGAGGCAACAGCCAACCTAAGAACAATAATTATTCGTCTGGAAACGAAGTTAATGCAGATGCAATTCTGTTCAGTAGACAGTCCTCAGTCACTAATGAAAATGTCTGCACTGATACGAATTACGCCCTGTAATTACTGTAAAACGTATCGCTGTATTACCTTTGATACATAATCTGCTTATTACATTTATTTTCGTTGGTATTTTTCAGATAACAATTATTTTTTATGATCATTGATAATTACTATGTTTCATTAAGAAAATGTTGAAATGTTAGTTCGTGAGTTATAGCTTGTACAGGCACTACATATTGTGTTAATGCTGTTCCCGTAACGTGTGTTTTTCATCATAGGGTGCTACAGCTGTAGATTTATTAATAGACCACTCTATGATCTAACTTGGCTGTTATACAGTCGCTGTTATTTGAAACACACAAACAGATGAATTTCGTGATGCGCCATTTTCAGATACCCGCAATTTTACATCGCCACCCTGTTACACATTTAAGTGATAGGCCCATATCTGGGTACAGCTACGGTGTAAATAATGACGATAGGGGTGGCAAACGTAACATCACCGAAATAACTCGAACATGTGATATATATCGCATTGAATTTCCTATAGCCAAGGTGGGAAATGGAATGGTCTTTTTGTATCATTCATACTGCGTACGCTGTATTTAATTTGAAAATAAAGAGTTAAGTAATTATGGTAGTTTCAGGGCTCCATTTCAGGTGCTCGTACAGTTGCTGCTTTCTGGTACACAGATATTAGTGTTTAGTCTCCTCTTTACATAAACTCTCTATCTATACTGACGAAATACAAATCGAAATAGCAGAAAATAATGTAGAGTAATGAAATTTTGGGGATACATTTGTCTAGGCAACATAATTAAGCGATTAACACTGAAAGATCACAAGGTCATGTAAGCGTGAGATAAACCATTGAAAATATGAAATGCTGGCACATGAATAACTTCTGTAGCCGCCACACGGTTGAATGCAAATATGCAAACATGTAGGCATAGTGTTGTACTGGCACGAGATGTGGGACGGGATTCCATGCCTGTTGTATTTGGTCGGTAAATAGAGGGATGGTTAATGAATGCTGTTTGTGGATTACACTGGAGTTCTCATTCGAGTACGCACCATATGTGCGCGATTGGAGACGGATCTGGTGATCTTTCAGGTCAACGTAATATGTCGACATTCCGTACAGATGTTGGGTTACAATTGCGACATGTGGGCGATAGTTATACTGTTGGGAAACACCCCTTGAAATGCTGTACTTTAATGGTAGCACCACAGGTGGATCACCTTGCTGACGTACAATTTTACAGTTCGGCTGCGTGGTATGAACACGGGAGTGCTCCTGCTACCATACATAATCACACCCCAAACCGTATCTCCAGGTGTAGCTGCAGTGTGTCTAGCATTCAGGCAAGTTAGGTGCAGGTTGTCAAGTGTTCTCGATTAAACACACGGCCATCATTAGTACCGAGACAGAAACAGCTTGCATCAGAAAATAGAACAGATCTCTACCCTGCCGTCCAATGAGCTCTCGCTTGACACCACTCAAGTCGTAAGTGGTGGTGGTCTGCGGTCAGTGGAATGCACGCCATAGGTGTCTGCCACGGAGCTGTGATTGAAGTAACCGATTTGTAACCGTTCGTAATACTACTGTGGTACCAACTGCTGCTCAAATTGCTACTTACAGATGCAGTATGGTGCGCAAGAGTCATACACTGAACACGATGGTCTTTCCTCTCGGCAGTACCACGTAACAGTCCGGAGACCGTTCTTCTTGTAACCGTATATCCTCGTGACCACCGCTGCCAGCAATCATGTGCAGCAGCCACATTCCTGAGAAGTCTTTCTGCAGTATCACAGAAGGAACATCTAACTTCTGGAGTTTACACTACCTCGTTCAAACTGAGTGAGGTGTTGATAATGACGTCTTTGTAGCCTTAAAGACCTTCTTGATTAATATAAATTTACCAAGGCCATTCTCAAACGTAATTGACGCTCAAGATCGTTACAGCGTGTATTTAAAGCGACTGGTGCGTAATATGTAAAGACACCTTCTTTCAGACGCCTACCAACTTTCTTGTATGTCGTACAACTCCTTCTTGGTGTTGTGGTTTTTTTCCGTCAGTACATAGTAACAACATACACCGATTGATAAGAAAAGTGAAGCATCCGGAAAGGAAGGACGAAACGAAGTGAAACTTGACTGGTTCAGAGGGTATGTGATGTCATCTCAGTGAGTACAAAATCAAGTGAAATTTACTTAGCCTTGTGTGTCCTTTTAACAGTATGGCGTTGCACCTTCCTATAGCTTGGATGCATGCACTGATTCGGTTGGGAAGGTCATCATAAAGCTGTCGTATTCTCTCCTGAGGCAAGGTGTCCTTGGTATTCTGGTTAACGGCACGAGGTGGCAGTTCATGTCCGAGCATGTCCCACACAAGTCCTGTGGAATGTTACTGGCCGTGGGATTACCTCAAAGTCACACAGACTGTCCAGCTGAAAAATGGCACCACGGTAATGCAGCACGGAACGGAACAGCTGAGGTCGCAGGACGTACCGTTCCCTCAGTCACCATCAGGCGGGACATGAAGTCGTAACATACGGCTTCCCGCACAGTGACGCTAGGATTAACACCGCTGTGCCTCCACAGATCACTGGAACAATTGGACCTCTCTCTAGTTCGCTACCTTATACACAAGTGCAGTTCTTTGTGGATAGTGCAGATAGAGCGATTCATTGTTTAGTATGGGTAGAGGTTATATTTGACAACAGGAATAAGTTAATAATAGGTTCCTTTTAGCGAACCCCCCGAACTCCCGACTCAGATGGTACACTTGTAGAACTGTTCAAACACTGCCTTTCCAGGTAGCCTATTGTTCCAATTTCCGACAACGTATTTTGCTGCGAGTAAAAACTTTTACTGTTTATAAATTCTCCATTGGTTCTCACATTACGTGGAATACAATACATTAAAATAATGGTCGTCTGTATCGTACGGGATTAAACGCATTAGTTTTCTATCCACGCATCGTCCATGTTTTATATAGATTTCAGAATTAAAAAGTAATTTATTTCATGTACAGAATCTCCCCCTCTTTCACTTTTGGCAAGACGGTGCAGTAGCCCCACATTGTCTAGCGCCATATCGCTGGGTTTTCAGGTACTACGGCCCATTTGTTTTCCTTGTGGCTGCTTCCATAGGGCTTGGGCTAGTTCGTAGTTCCTTATGGCCGAGTTCAGATCGCCTCCACCTGACATTGTGGTATACTTTTATTGGTGCTTATATACAATTTCGCACGCTTTGAAATGATTATTTTACTCCCTCTCCACACTAAATACTAGTTTTACTTTTTATTTTTTTCTTATTTTTTGGCGATACCCGTCATATCTTTTTGATAAATATTTCAAGCGGATTTTATTTATATCAGTGACGTGAAGGACAGGGATAGGCTTCAAGAAGACCATCATGTTCAGTATATGACTCTTGGCCACCATACTGCATGTGTAGTAGCAATTTGAGCAGCAGTTGGTACCACAGTGATACAACGAAGTTACAAATCGGTTACTTCAATGACAGCTCCGTGGCAGACCCCTGTGGCGTGCGTTCCACTGAGCCCAGACCACCACCACTTACGACTTCAGTGGTGTCAAGTGGGAGCTCATTGGACGGCGGGGTGAGGGAGGGTCTGTTATATTTTCTGATGCAAGCTGTTTCTGTCTCGGTACTAATGAAGGATGTGTGTTGGTTAGAAGGAGAACACTTGAGGACCTGCACCTAACTTGCCTGAATGCTAGACACACTGCAGCTACACCTGGAGATACGGTTAGGAGGGTGATTATGTATGGTAGCAGGGGCACTCCAGTGTTCATACCACGCAGCCTGACTTAAAATTGCACGTCAATCTGGTGATCCACCTGTTGTGCTACCATTAAAGAACATCATTTGAGCCGGCCGCGGTGGTCTAGCGGTTCTAGGCGTGCAGTCCGGAACCGCGCGACTGCTACGGTCGCAGGTTCAAATCCTGCCTCGGGCATGGACGTGTGTGATGTCATTAGGTTACTTAGGTTTAAGTAGTTCTAAGTTCTAGGGGACTGATGACCATAGATGTTAAGTCCCATAGTGCTCAGAGCCAATTTGAACACCACTTGAAGGGGTGTTTTCCAACAGTATAACTATCACCCACTTGCCGGTGTTGTAACCCAACATGCTCTACGGAATGTCGACATATTACGTTGTCCTGAACAATCACCAGATCTGTCTCCAATCCCGCACATATGGGTCATACTCGGATGAGAAATCCAGTGTTATGCACAAATATCATTCACTAACCATCCGTCTATTTACCGACCAAATACAACAAACATGGAATTCAGTCCCACAAACTGACATCTCGCGCCTGTACAAAACTATGCCTACATGTTTGGATATTTTCATTCAACAGTGTGGCGGCTACAGAAGTTATTCATGTGCCAGCATTTCACATTTCCAATGGCTTATCTCACGCTTGCATTACCTTTCAGTGTTAATCGCTTAATTATATTACCTAGACAAATGTATCCCCAAAATTTAATTACTCTACATTATTTTCTGCTACAGCGATTTTTTATTTCGTCAGTGTAGGTAGAGAGTTTATGCAAAGAGGAGACTAAGCAGTAAAATCTGTGTACCAGAAAGCCATTATCTGTACGAAAATCTGAAATGGAGCCCTGAAAAAGCCATAATTATTTAACTGTTTATTTTTAAATTAAATACAACGTTCGCAGTATGGATGATAAAAAAGACCATTCCATTTCCCACCTTGGCTATAGTAAATTCATTGTGATATATATATATCACATGTTCGAGTTATTTTGGCGATGTTCCGTTTGCTACCCCTATCGTCATAATTTACACCGTAGCTGTACCCAGCTGTGGGCCTATCATTTAAATGTGTAACAGGGTAGCGATGTAAAATTGCGGATACCTGAAATTGGCATATCACTGAATTCATCTGTTTGTGTGATTCAAATAAAGGCGAATGTATAACAGCCAAGTTAGATCTTAGAGTGGTCTGTTAATAAAAGCCGGCCGGTGTGGCCGTGCGGTTAAAGGCGCTTCAGTTTGGAACCGCGTTACCGCTACGGTCGCAGGTTTGAATCCTGCCTCGGGCATGGATTTGTGTGATGTCCTTAGGTTAGTTAGGTTTAATTAGTTCTAAGTTCTAGGCGACTGATGACCTCAGAAGTTAAGTCGCATAGTGCTCAGAGCCATTTTGTTATTAAAATGTTGTTGTGGCACCCGATATGAATAACACACGTTACGAAAACAGCATTAACACAATATGTAGTTGTAACTCACGAACTGGCATTTGAGGATGAACATTTTCTTAATAAAACATAGTAATTATCGATGATCATAAAAATAATTGTTAATCTGAAAGATCCCAACGGAAATATGTGTAAGAAGCAGATTACGTATCAAATGTAATGCAGCGATAAGCTTTAGAGCAACTATGGGGCATAATTCGTATCAGTGCAGATATTTTCATTAGTGACTGAGGACAGTCTACTGAACAGCATAAAATCTGTATTAACTTCGTTTCCAGACAAGTAATAGTTGTTATTAGGTTGGTTTATGCATCGAGCAGTCCACTCGCCTCACATCGAACCCAGAGTTATTGTGCGGTTCGGCCCCCAGCCCCCAGTGGACCTGTTTAGGTTTAAGATATCCTTGGTTAGGTACCGATCTGTTTAAGGTTGGCCAACCAACCGGGAGCCACCATGCGATCACAGCTGTTCTCGGCGGCTTGGCGACGGCGTCCCAGGACCGCTTTCGGCTTGTCTACTTCGTTGTTGCGGCGCTCGGACCTTCTCTTGACCATCCGCGCCGCCGAAACATGTGGCGCTGTTTAGCCCTCGTCCGCCTCCCATCCGCGTCGTCACCTGTCGCCGACTACACTCGTTATATACCACCTCCCTCTTCATATCAACGAAACATCTGCCTACAAAAGCGTCGCCAGTGAGGCGGTTCTCTTATCCCACACGCTTATATTCTTCGGGTGCGGGTATTCGACCAACCGACTGTCTCGAGCACACCTGTGTGCATTGAGATATAGTCACCAACACAGAGAGACGCCACACAAAATAGGACTTCAGTAGATATCTCTGTAATTAATACGTCTCTGCTGTTCCGTATTAAACCGTGAATTGTCTCAATGACATCTGAATAATTAGAAGTCGAGGGGAAAAATTCGTACCTATGATACCACGCGACAAATTGTCCAAAGTCAAAGAGTAATTTCACTTCACCGAATAAATAAACTGTCAGTAGCGTAAACTGCTCTCAGGCCTGTTTTAAGAATGTATCTAATTCGGCTCAAGTACAAACCAGAACAGCAAACTTCGTAACCATACAACAGAAGTAGCATTCCACGACGAAACTACTAAGCACTTTATCAAAATTCAAAATGAGCATTGCTATATTTTCTTGTAGCGGATACATTTACGCGCGACTTAAAATCCCTGACTAGTTGTAGATTCAGTACAATATTCAAGAATAAACAATTCCCAAAGAACGTAAGGCTGTAGAATAAGACAACCGCCACATGCCAAATGAAAGACTCCCGCAGTCCACGACACATCGTAGATGGTTCCTAAACCTCATTTTCTACGGAAATATAATATCTTATTTTCCACTTCTATTCCTCAAGTTCAGTATCATGCGCCATGCCCGAAACATTGTATCATTATCTACACTCCTGGAAATGGAAAAAAGAACACATTGACACCGGTGTGTCAGACCCACCATACTTGCTCCGGACACTGCGAGAGGGCTGTACAAGCAATGATCACACGCACGGCACAGCGGACATACCAGGAACCGCGGTGTTGGCCGTCGAATGGCGCTAGCTGCGCAGCATTTGTGCACCGCCGCCGTCAGTGTCAGCCAGTTTGCCGTGGCATACGGAGCTCCATCGCAGTCTTTAACACTGGTAGCATGCCGCGACAGCGTGGACGTGAACCGTATGTGCAGTTGACGGACTTTGAGCGAGGGCGTATAGTGGGCATGCGGGAGACCGGGTGGACGTACCGCCGAATTGCTCAACACGTGGGGCGTGAGGTCTCCACAGTACATCGATGTTGTCGCCAGTGGTCGGCGGAAGGTGCACGTGCCCGTCGACCTGGGACCGGACCGCAGCGACGCACGGATGCACGCCAAGACCGTAGGATCCTACGCAGTGCCGTAGGGGACCGCACCGCCACTTCCCAGCAAATTAGGGACACTGTTGCTCCTGGGGTATCGGCGAGGACCATTCGCAACCGTCTCCATGAAGCTGGGCTACGGTCCCGCACACCGTTAGGCCGTCTTCCGCTCACGCCCCAACATCGTGCAGCCCGCCTCCAGTGGTGTCGCGACAGGCGTGAATGGAGGGACGAATGGAGACGTGTCGTCTTCAGCGATGAGAGTCGCTTCTGCCTTGGTGCCAATGACAGTCGTATGCGTGTTTGGCGCCGTGCAGGTGAGCGCCACAATCAGGACTGCATACGACCGAGGCACACAGGGCCAACACGCGGCATCATGGTGTGGGGAGCGATCTCCTACACTGGCCGTACACCACTGGTGATCGTCGAGGGGAGACTGAATAGTGCACGGTACATCCAAACCGTCATCGAACCCATCGTTCTACCGTTCCTAGACCGGCAAGGGAACTTCCTGTTCCAACAGGACAATGCACGTCCGCATGTATCCCGTGCCACCCAACGTGCTCTAGAAGGTGTAAGTCAACTACCCTGGCCAGCAAGATCTCCGGATCTGTCCCCCATTGAGCATGTTTGGGACTGGATGAAGCGTCGTCTCACGCGGTCTGCACGTCCAGCACGAACGCTGGTCCAACTGAGGCGCCAGGTGGAAATGGCATGGCAAGCCGTTCCACAGGACTACATCCAGCATCTCTACGATCGTCTCCATGGGAGAATAGCAGACTGCATTGCTGCGAAAGGTGGATATACACTGTACTAGTGCCGACATTGTGCATGCTCTGTTGCCTGTGTCTATGTGCCTGTGGTTCTGTCAGTGTGATCATGTGATGTATCTGACCCCAGGAATGTGTCAATAAAGTTTCCCCTTCCTGGGACAATGAATTCACGGTGTTCTTATTTCAATTTCCATGAGTGTATTTGCTGAAATGGGATACCATCTGTTAATGAAGGAGATACTTGAGCCACTGGTAAACACATTGGTACGTGAACAACCGTCGCATTGGACGTTCAAAACACATCCTCCAACAGCGTTACGGGCTTATGGCACTCAAGCAGTTAATAAGTTAATAGTTGTGCACAACGTTTAATGCAGGTATTAAGAAGTCTCTGTAAGTCCATCTCTATACAAGTGGTAGCGGGACTTCGGTTACTCAGTATAAAATGTCGAATCAAAACACATGCAGCCGTCTAAATTTCCAGTTATTATTTTATTGAGAAATCAGTTTCAGCGCTTCATTACGCCATCTTCAGACGCACTGATCGACATGTAGAATGAATTGAGCCTCTGGTCCAGTTAAAGTGGCACCAAATCTGAATGCTGAACCCTAATTTGATTGGGCCAAAGGTGGGATTCTCTCTACGCATCGGTCAGGATGCCTGAAGATGGCGCAATGTAGCGCTGAAACTGGTTACTCAGTAAAATTAAAGAAAAAAATGTTCAAATGTGTGTCCATGACATCAGCGCCTCAGACCGCTCGGCTAACTCCTCGCGGCGTAAACTATCAACTGGAAATTTAGATGGCTGAAGGTTTTTTGATTCGGCATTTTAAATGTTAAGAAGGCCACCAGGCTTAAGCCCATAAAAGTTAAGAATTTAAACAACTAACAAAATGTATTCAAAATAAACTGAACAAATCAGGTATACAATAAGAAAGTTCTTAGCTACATTAATCAGAAGTTAAATCATTTAAACAGCACCTCAAGCGGAATTCAGTGCTTGTAATCAAAACACGAATGTTTTAAAAAACTCGCCACTCACTGCAAACATTGGCTAATAACATGCGGCACTCAGCCAAGTTTTACTTTCTACTAATGGATGAACTTCTGCCTGTTAACGCATTATTGATCCAGAGCTTGGCTACAGAACAGTATTCATTTAAAGAACGACGTATCTAGAAGAATAATCGTTTACCGACTGGGCAACTATCATGACGCTTCATCCCAGTTGTACAAATAACCATTCGGGGACACATTTTCACTAAACTGCCATCTGCTTTGTCACATCTGGTTGAAGCACAGCTTTCGACAACTACTTGTGTCGTCTTCCAGCATGTCACGGCGCGTGCGAAATTAATTAAATGCTTCACAAATACTAGAGGGCTTCTGGAACAGAGAGGGGCTTAATTACTGCACACATAATAAAAATATTTAATTACGCAGTGATTAACACCACTGTCCCGCCCACACGAGCAAATGGCTGCAACTGACAGTGTGATTTAAAAAAATAAAAATAAATAAAGAAATTTAAACAGTGACGGTCACGGTCAACAGTTCGACAGCAAAGACAACGCGGTTAATGCTGACAGAGCGCGCGCTGGAACGTAAGTCTTCGCTAACTTGCAAGATCGAGCTTTAATGAGAGGTTCAATATAACGGCCAGCTATTCGCCATTGGAACCCGGCGTAATATTCACGAAGTGAATTTAAGAATTCAGAAGACATGAAGAAACTTAACTTGGCTGTAGCGTTCTAAACAATGCGTCGCGCTGAGATCGAATGTGTTGGGGAGAGAGAGAGAGCCACTATGAGATGGACAGAGAGAGAGAGAGAGAGAGTGGGCAGGTGTAAAAGGAAGGGAGCGAGGAGAAAGTGGACAGCGGATGGGTAGCAGGTCAGGGACAGAGGGGAGGAAGATACGATCAGAGAGAAAGAGAGCGAAAGCTGAGTTGAGATTTTGAGCTACCACACGTCGTTTGCCGTTTACGCCATACCATTTACGGAGACTTGCACGGTGTAGAACCAGACTCTGACGGTACAAGAAGAGGCGTTCCGTAGTATTCAGCAATCAGCGTCCCTTCTGTTTGTGACGGTGAGACCGAAGCTGACCTGTCTTTAGAAAGGTATGGGGAAACAGCGATTCTCAAGATTCATAGCTATGCAACTCATGGAATCATGCTGTGGGGGGATACTGGATACAATAATGCCACTGATTTGGTACTTGTCAAGGGAGGCTGAATGCTCGCCAGATTGTGAAGGAAACGTAAGCCCTCTTAGGGATCACGCCTGAGACGGTGTCAGTAGACAGTGTCTGGGGATATGGGCTTATATCCTTAATAATTATTTATTTATTCATTAATCAAATTCAACAACTCAGAGCACATGCACAAGTCAACATAAATGAAGGAATAAATACTCAATTAATGTGTCAAACATAGTACCTTTCGCAGTAGAGAACACGGTAAAATTATTTGCCACGTTTAATTCCTTCAACTTTACAGCAGGGTGTTACACAAAGCAGTACACCAGAAGCAATAATGCAAAGTCAAGAGGATGAGGAACAACAGCAAGCAATGATCAAATTTTAGCCCGAAATACAATACTCCTGAATATGTTCTTCCAAAAGTTGACATCTTAAACTAATACAATACAGATTAAAAAAAGAATATAAAATAAATAACAGAGCACACTTAACACGGTTACCCACTGTTGACCTTAGCCACAATAAATGAGAACATCAAATCAGTATACGTCATCACTAAAGAGAGATAAAATTTTCACTCAACTCAATAGACACTAAAATACAGATTCTAATTTAATACGCTCATCACTATAGCGCCTTCGCCGCAGTTGCCATGTGACCTCTTACGCAAACTCAAATTGACCAATCCTGACACTGTCATCTGCACCAAAAAAGTTTTGCACCATGCACAATCGGCACAGTCTCTTTTATCCAACGTAGCGCATTTAATAACACCTTGTACCCTACCAGTATCATATTCCTTGGATCAACGACACCAGCTGCGAGATAATCTTCAGATCTACAATGGAAAAATTATATACACCTAGTGGGTCGCCTATATTTCCCTTTCTTTTCCTTTATTGCGTTTCGATTCCCCCCGAAGGGGGCGGGCTGGCAGTAGCTTAGTACGCCGCTCTTCAGCCTACAGAATTTGTTTTAAAAAGATGAAGATAATAAATAATAAAAACAGGCGATAAAATCGGTGACTTAAACGGTAAAATGGCATAATCTATCTTCAAACACAATACAGCATTTCATATCACAATATACTACAATACAAACTGGGAAATGTAAAGATAAAATAAGGTAAAATGTAACTGTTCTACACCATGTCCTAATGTGATAGGGCCGTAATGGCACCGTCAAAACATATAAATATACTCAGCATAGCATCTTCACATAGATGTAAAATATGGTGTAAAAGAGGCCACAACGTCCACACAGTCATTTTGCAACTGGCGTTATTCCACAAAACCTACTGACGTGCAGTAGCTCCGAGAAATCTGTATGCCTACATCCATCATAGATGTCGCTACTGTGGGCTTAGATGTATTCTTCATTTACGTAACAACCGTAGGTCTAAGCTGATAAAAAGTACATAAGGTAAAATACATGTAGCAGACTTTTAAATTTTAATAACTGTTATAGAAAACCAATTGTGATAAAAAAATACAAATACAGTTAACCGTATAAAATTATTAAAAGGAAACATATAAAGGTAATAGGTCTGACACGTTTACGGTGCATTTACGGTCAAAAATAAAATACGAGTATATGTAACACATTGCCTACAGCAACCTATAAATTACCTATGAAAGATAAAATGTCTATATTACAAAGTAACTGCAGAAAGGACAGATCAATGATCAGCGCCCTCTGTTGGCTCGGCCGACAGGACGTTACGTAGGCGCATAGCGATCGTAAGAACTCACCCACTAGAGGGCTTTTCATACATCATGATATGTCTCCCACAGAAAACGTATACACAACATATTAACAGTCGATAAATAAAATTATATGTTTGACCATACAATCCATGAATAGGTAGGATATAATCAGTTACAGGATTATAGCGACGAATGTTTGGATGTAAGGCAAAAGGATACTGTTCTCAACATAAATCAGCACAGAGACTAGGTATAAATAAGCGAGGCATTAAGTGGTTATTTTCCCATCACCTCGCAAGACATCACACTCGTCCCCCGCTCCAAACGCAACACCACCCCTGGTCATGATGGCGTCACCTACCGTCACCTCAAGGAATCCCCTCCATACTTCCTGTCTGTCCTTGCTACCCTGTACAATGTCGTCCTCTCCACTGGATTTTACCCTGACCTGTGGAAGACTTCCCGTGTCCTGCTGTTCCCTAAGCCTAACAAACGCCCTCTGCTACCTCTTCCTATCGTCCCATCTGTCTCACCTCCGTGTTCAGTAAGGTCTTTGAGGCCATCCTCTCTCGCCGTACCCACCGCCACCTTAACCAGCACCTTCCTCTTACCCAATGTGGCTTCCGGCCTTCCTTCTCTGCTGACGACCAGCTCCTTAACCTTACCCATCTTCTTTCCCTCCAACTTAACTCCCGTCGCTCTGCTATCTTTGTTTCCCCTTGATCTCCAGAACGCCTATGACCGTGTCTGGTATCCCGGGCTCCTTTTCAAATTCCAGATCTATGCTCTCCCCATCACCTTCGTCCATCTCGTTGCTTCCTTCCTCTCCCATCGTCCCTCCTATGTGACTATCCACAATTCCAACTCCCATACTGTCTACCCCTCTGCCGACGTGCCCCAAGGTTCTGTCCTTTCCCCTCTATCTCCTGTACACTGCTGATATGCCCAAACCTCCCCCTCCTGTTCATCTTCTCCAGTTCGCTGACGACACAGCCTTCCTAGCCCTTTATCCTACCCTTCAACGGTCCCAACGTACCCTCCAAACCCACCTTGACCAATTCACCACTTGGTGCAACCAGTGGTTCCTCAGTGTTAATCCCTCCAAGACACAGGCGATCAACATAGGTCGCACCACCCGTTCCTTCCGCCTCCATGATTTCTACCTCACCATTTATGGCCGTCCTATCCACCTCACTCCTACCCTCAAATACCTAGGCCTCACACTCGACCGTCACCTCACCTGGACTCCCCATCTCCTTACCATCCAAAACAAAGCTCACAACCGCCTCCGCCTCCTGAAACTCCTGTCCGGCCGGACGTAGGGTCTGCATCCTTCCACCATCCTTCACACCTACAAATCCATGATCCGCCCCATCCTTTGTTATGCCAGCATCTCTTGGATTTCCGCCCCTCCCCGGTTCTATAAAGCCCTCCAAATCCTCGAACGCCATGCACTCTGCCTCGCCTTCCACATCCGCCTTCTGTCCCTCATGCGCATCCTCTATGACCTCATCCCCTTCCCCCACCTTCTTCTTTTCCTGGAACACATCTGCACACTATATATTGTCTGCCGCCTTGATACCCCTCACCCCCTGATGTCTCCCTTCCTCTCCAATCCAAACAGTTGCCGCACCTTTACCGTTGCGTCCCTTCCTCTCTCCATCTCCACATCCTCCATCTCCTTTCCCAACACAACTTCCACCGTCTACCCCTCCCGGATGATGAGCTTCGCCCTGACATCTACCCTTCCTACCAACTCTAACCCCCTCTTCCTGCCTCCTCCTCAGGGCTCCCTCTCCTCCCCCTCCCTCCTTCTGAGCGGATTTCCCCTCCTACTCCCCCTCCATCTCTTGTGCCTTCTTTCAGTGTCTCTGCACTCCCTCCTGCCCTGTCTTCCCTTTTCCTCTCCCGCCCCATGTGTCTCCTGCCTCTTTGTGAACCCACCGTTGCCCCTCCTCTCTTCATCCCGCCGCTTCCCCAGTTTCCCCATGCTCTCCCCTCCTTTTCCATCCTCTCTGACCTTTCCCTCGGCTGGTCCCACTTGGTAGTTTTATTCTTCGTCGTGTGTGCTCCAAGTGGGTTTTAAGTGTGTTGTTTCGGAGTGTTTTTAATACTGTGGCCAACTTTTAACCTGTGCATGCGCATCCAGTGTCTTCTCTGTGTTTTAAGAATCGCCAACTGTGTTTTTTAACTTTCTGGTGACTTTTTTAACTGTCCCGAATGAACGTCTACATGTCAGTGTATTTTTACCTCCGTTTTCTCCCCTTACTCTGTTTTATGTTCCCCTTTTTTATCTCCTTATGTATGTATTATTTTATTCTTGTTTTAGTTGTTGTGTCACTCGGCTGAAGAGCGGCGGATTGTGCTGCTGACAGCCCCCCCCTGTCCATATGGGACAGGGGAATGAAATCACAATAAAGAAAAAAAAAGTGGTTATTTTTTCCTCTACACCTCCCGTAAACTCGATCCTCATCACCCGCTGGTCTCTCCCATCCTCTCCCGCCCCCATCCACTGCCGTGCCTGTATTTCCACGTCCACCTGCACAACCTCTCCCAAGGTGGCTTCTGCCAGCTCCCCCTCCCTGATGCCCTCCTCCCCTCCATCTACCCCTCCTACCAACTTTGATCCTCCCTCTTCCTGTGTTTGTTCCTATGGGCACCACCTCTCCCTTCTCTCCCCCTTCCCCTCCCTCCTCCCTTTCCCCCACTCCTCCCCCAAGCTTCCCTCAACCCCTCCTCCCACCATCTCCTCTGCCATTGGCATCTTTACTCTCCCCTGTCCCTCCCCCTCTACCCCTCTTGGCAGGTCCCCGGACTCGCACACGCTACAAGGACATGCGCGCCCCGAAAATCATCGCCATCGGTTTCTCATGTGTGTGTGTCATCATATTTGTGTTTTTGTGTTCGCCGTCATGCTCCTACATTCGCCATGCCGTCGAAATTGTCAGTGTTTGTGCGCCGTTCCAACGCGTTTCAGTATATTTTTCGCCGAGTGTGAACGGCTCTGTGTTTTGGTATTCTGTGTCTACTGTTTTTTTTTTTTTTTGCCTGTCAATCTGTCTCTTATGTGTCTTCTTTATGTTTTATCATTGTCCACTCTAAGGCTGCAGAGCAGCATAGGATGCTGCTGCCAGCCTACCTGATGTACAGGTATTAAAATGACAATAAAGGAAAAAGAAAGGGAGTGTTCATTCTTTCCGAACGTCCTTACTATGTCACCATCCATAACACGGATTCCTACACCCTCTACCCCTCCGCCGGTGTGCCGAAAGGTTCCGTTTTTTTCTCTACCTTCGGTATACGGCAGACATGCCACCGCCTCAACTCCCCGTCCACCACCTCCAGTATGCCGATGCCACCGCCTTCCTTGCCCTCTTCCACACCCTGCAACGCTCCCAACGCCTTCTCCAATCCCATCTTGACCGGTTCACCACTTGCTGCAACCAGTGGTTGCTCAAGGTCAACCCTTCCAAGACCCAGGTGATCATTGTAGGCAAAACCACCCCTTCATTCCGTCTCCTCGATTTCTATATCACCATTTACGGCCGTCCTGTCACCCTCACCCCCACCCTCAAGTACCTTAGCGTCACCATTGACTGTCGCCTGTCCTTGACCCCCAATCTCCGTCCATGGGGTCTTGACCCCCACACCATCCTCCACACCTATAAATCCCTCATCCGCACTATACTCTGCTACGCCCACCCTGCAAGGATCTCCGCCCTCTTACCTTTTACAGATCCATTCAAATCCTAGAACGCCATGTGCTCCGCCTCGCCTATCACATCCATCTCCCCTCCCACACATGGATCCTCCAAGAACTTATTCCGTTCCCGCACCTCCTCGTTTCCTCAAACAGATACGGATCCTCTACACCTCCCATAAACTTGATACCCCTCACCCGCTTGTCTCTTCCATCCTCTCCCACCCCCTTCCGCTGCCGCGCCTGTATTCCCACATCCCGCCTGCTCTCCATCTCTCCACTCTCCATACCCTCGCCCAAGGTGGCTTCCACCAACTCTCCTTCCCTTATGATGCCCTCATCCCCTCCATCTACCCCTCCTATCAACTTTGATCCTCCCCTTCCACTTCCTGTGTTTTTTCCTTAGGGCACCCTCTCTCCCTTCCATCCCTCCTCCCTTCCTCCCTCCCACCTCCCCCAAGCTTCCCTTACCCCTCTACCTTCTTTCCTCCCTCTCCTGTTTCCTCTGCCACTGGCATCTACACACTCCCCTCTCACTCCTTCCCCACCTTTTCCCCTTTTGGCAGGTCCCCGGACTCGCACACGTCAAGTGAATATTTGCGCGCCAAAGATCATCGCCATGTTCTTTGTATGTGCCGTCGTGTTCGTGCTTAAGTGTTTTCACCGACAACGCTCCATCGTTCACGTGTGTCGTTGCAGTGTCCGTGTACAAGTGCTGAACGTCATTTTTTATTATGCTCGACCTGTGAAGGGCTCCGTATTTTTTACTCAAGTGTCTACTGTTTTTTGTCCACCATTATGTGTTCAAAATGGTTCAAATGGCTCTGAGCACTATGGGACTCAACATCTTAGGACATAAGTCCCCTAGAACTTAGAACTACTTAAACCTAACTAACCTAAGGACATCACACACACCCATGCCCGAGGCAGGATTCGAACCTGCGACCGTAGCAGTCCCGCGGTTCCGAACTGTAGCGCCAGAACCTGACGGCCACTGCGGCCGGCGTTTTTCTGTGTCTATCTGTTCTATCTGTGGCCGAAGAGCGGCATAATATTGCCGCTGCCGTCCCACCTTTTGTGTAAGATATAGAAACAACAATAAAGAAAAAAGTGGTTATCGTGGTATGTTATCAAACAAAGCAAAGTAGGCGTCGGGTACCCTAATGGGCTCATGCTTTTTGGTTTTGTAATTCTCCAACTCCTCCTGCCAGTCGAGACCACGACCCTTCTCAACCCTGTGGAGAATATGCATACAACTCTCAATATTGCCTATAGTTTTGCCAGGTTCTGCTAAATGCATTCCCTGTGTGGTTTTTTTATGTGCCTGAAAATGTTCCCTGAACATTATGTTAAAAGAACGGCCAGTTTGACCGATATAATATTTGTCACAATTGCTACAAACGATCTTGTAAACCCCAGAACCATCAAATATATCAGAATTAGTACTCAAATATTGTTTTACGTGGTGTATCAGAGTGTTGTTAACTTGAAAACCACATCTAAAATTAGATATCCTCAAACAATTTTCTATTTGATGGGACATTTTTCCAAAAAAAAAAAAAAAAAAAAAAAAGAAATGATAAAGAAAAAGTGAAAACTATTCCAATGAAATTTTACGGAAAAATGTCCCAACAAATAGAAATTATAGATCTGAAGGTGGTCATTACTGACTGAAACCGGTCATCGTCAAAGGAATGTATACTGTGATCAAAGACTCGAATAAAAATTTTATCATTTGTCCAAATTGGAACTTGAAGCCCTTGTTGACTGCATGCCAAGACACCGGAGTCTACCAGACGGCCTCGCAACTTTGTTACACGAACGTCCTCCTCACCTCGTCCTGCCAGTTACCTGCTTAGAAAGTTGCTGTCTGCGTTGTCTTCTTCCTGGCCAACTTGATACTACTTCCTTCCCACTGAGGCTCCACTTCCTGACGAAGACAATGGACACCCTGTCCACAAGGCATATGGGGTCACTACTACCAACCACTTCTTGAGTCAGCTCCGTCGTGTCGCAAAAAAGACCGAACCGCTCGCATGCATAGCCTGACCCCATATTCTAAGTGTTGTCAGCTGCTGTCCGCGGCCTGTGGTGCAGGTCGCAAGCTGATGCCACTTCTTTCACTCAGTACCGATTCGCCCCCTTTTGTCACACACAACGGCCCCAGCCATGGCGTGGCACTGCGTTTGCCAAACTAGCAGACTCTCAGACGCACCGACAAGGCAGGGAACACGTGACCAGCACTGCTGCCAACTGCCAGCGGGGACGGTAATTCGGCTGTGCTGTGAACTGCTAATTTACTACACATTCCTTGTACTGACGGTGACAGAGAGAGTTCAATGAAAGTTAAAGGGGATAAACCAGGTTGACGCACTGTTATGGAACCGATTTTCATTAGTTTTTCCTCAACAAAATAATTAATAAATTACAAAACTTACTTTAGACTTTTAATGTACATCCTTAAGATTGTATTTTGTATTCTTTTAAGTAAAAAAACTTGCACCACTTACACGACATCGACGAAAGGCGATCTCAGAGTGCGAGAGCGGTTGGTGGAAGCTCTGAACGCCGCAATTTTCAACCAACAAGAAAATTTCAAAAATTGCTTTGAAACTGATCACATTGTGTAGCGTAGTATCTAGGGAAGTTAGAAAATAAAGTTTTGTAAAAAATAGCGGCATATGTAGTAAAAGTTATTTTTTTTGACAAAAAATATTGTTATGAAAAAGGGCACCGAAAAGTTAATTTAAGGTATTTCGCAAAAATCCTACGTACTAAAACCGAAAACGCCGAATCATAAGTTAGAAAAAACGTATAATGTAGCTGCATGTATATTCATTGAAGTATAGCTCCCGTCAACTTGAAGAACGTTGTTCTGAAAAAAAGCATTTAAAATTTCCACTTGTATTTTTCAATATTAAAATTGAACAAACCTTTAACCGACAACAATTGTGCTTTTTTCGGCGATATCGAAACACACTCAGTGAAGAATTATAGCAATTAACTGGCTTCCGCTTAGCAATCGAAGCGCTTTTCTACGACTGGCATTACTTTTCGGACCTTTTCTATCCGTATAAATATGTTTGTTCGTCGTTTTCAAGCAAACGTCTTTTACTTTGTATAAGTCTCAAGCGAAATGACAAGTTGTTCAAACGTGTGAGAGGTACGCGCTTTCATACTGTTTATCACAAACAAATGGTATTACGAAGAGAAATATTGTTGAGAAAAGTACTTTAGTCGGTAATAATGCACTCTGTGATACTATCCGAAACTAATAGGAACTCCATTCCGTAGTTAACTATTATAGTATTACATCGGTAGCACTCGAGCACCAGAATGCGCCAGACATCCATCCAGTAAATCGAGGCTTTAGCATGTTTCGACATTTATGGCACAATTTATGTGAATGAATCTTAAAAATAGACTCTCTAAGGAATATTTTAAGCCCATAAAAGAAATAAAATATTTCTTCCCTGATCCACGCCCCTTAATCATCAACACCTGTCATGTGGTGAACACCTTCAAGAAGTTTGATAAATATTGGACCAGTGCTACATGGCGTGATACAATTTTTTTCAGTGTACTAGTCATTTACACAATACTCTGTGTAGCAGCTAAAAATAAAATATCTTACGTTATAAAGTTTTCGTACCCACTGCAAAGCACAGCTGACACAAGGGTTTACTATAGCTTTACACTGTATTAAAATCACGATAATTTCGTCCTTCTTGAGATACTATTGTTCACAATTGTTTCTATTGTCGGAAGATGTGGTTGGAAATATACCACCGGAAAAAAACTGTTACATCTTTTTAGAGGTTTCCAATTCACTCAAGATTTATTGTTACCGTAATTGGTATAGAGTACATGAAATGATTACATTTATATATCAACAGCACAAGCGGTTCTCAGGTACCATGTATCGACCAATGCTGAAACACTCATGTCAGCACGCGGTGTAGCCTCCGTGGGTGACAATTTGGGTTCTTACTCTGGCGTCCACTCGATCACACAGACGGCGAGTAATATCCTGGGATACGTTACGCCATGCATGCTCCATCTGATCGCGTAGTTCTGTAAGATGTGCTGGTTGACGAGTCGCACGAGTGGTTTCGCGTCCCATCATAGCCACACGTGTTCGATTGGAGGCAAGTCGAGAGGTCGTGCTAGCCAGGGAAGTTAGTGCACATCTTTTGTGTAGTATGTGGACGAGAATTACCCTGTTGGAATAACATATCAACTTCCTGTAGCAAAAACGACAAAATAAGGGTATAACAACTTCATGCACGTACCGACCGCTGGTTAGAGTCTCCTCCATGAAGATCAAAGGTGAACGGGAGTTACGGCTTATCGCACCTCAGACGGTTAGGCTTGGGAGACGAGCAGCGTGTCTTGGACGACTGAGCTCTACCAGACAGCGTTTACTAGGTCTGTGTCGTATGCACGAACGAGAATCGCTCTCGTGCAGGCAGAATCTGTTTTCACAAAGACTAGCCATTGGTGTTGACACGTCTGAGAAGGTTGTACGATCTGCCACTGCTGCCCTGAAAATACGACGATCCCGGTGGGTGTCTGTGCTGTGTGGACGACCAGAACTTCGCCTACCAGTGTGAGAAGCTTCACGTGCCCACAGATACCAGCATAGTTGCACAACAGACACGGCGCGTCCTACTTGTGTGGCAGTTCTCCGAAAGTTGCATCCCGTCGCTCAGAAGACCACAATTTCACCCGATTCAAACTCGCACAGTTGGCTGTAGGAAGCACGAGTTCATCTCCATGGAATGGTTACCTGCTTGTTTCACACTTTTGCACTACGAGGTGCATTCAAGTTCTAAGGACTCCGATTTTTTTTTCTAATTAACTACTCACCCGAAATCGATGAAACTGGCGTTACTTCTCGACGTAATTGTCCTGCAGACGTACACATTTTTTACAACGCTGACGCCATGATTCCATGGCAGCGGCGAAGGCTTCTTTAGGAGTCTGTTTTGACCACTGGAAAATCTCTGAGGCAGTAGCAGCACGGCTGGTGAATGTGCGGCCACGGAGAGTGTCTTTCATTGTTGGAAAAAGCCAAAAGTCACTAGGAGCCAGGTCAGGTGAGTAGGGAGCATGAGGAATCACTTCAAAGTTGTTATCACGAAGAAACTGTTGCTTAACGTTAGCTCGATGTGCGGGTGCGTTGTCTTGGTGAAACAGCACACGCGCAGCCCTTCCCGGACGTTTTTGTTGCAGTGCAGGAAGGAATTTGTTCTTCAAAACATTTTCGCACGATGCACCTGTTACCGTAGTGCTATTTTGGAACGCAATGGGTAAGGATTACGCCCTCGCTGTCCCAGAACATGGTCACCATCATTTTTTCAGCACTAGCGATTACCCGAAATTTTTTGGTGGCGGTGAATCTGTGTGCTTCCATTGAGCTGACTGGCGCTTTGTTTCTGGATTGAAAAATGGCATCCACGTCTCATCCATTGTCACAACCGAGGAAAAGAAAGTCCCATTCATGCTGTCAACATTGCTTGGCAACATGTCACATGGGCAGCCATGTGGTCGTCCGTCAGCATTCGTGGCACCCACCTGGATGCCACTTTTCGCATTTATAGGTCGTCATGCAGGATTGTGTGCACAGAACCCACAGAAATGCCAACTCTGGACGCGATCTGTTCAACAGTCGTTCGGCGATCCCCCAAAACAATTCTCTCCACTTTCTCGATTATGTCGTCAGACTGGCTTGTGCGAGAGCGAGGTTGTTTCGGTTTGTTGTCATACGGTGTTCTGCCTTCATTAAACTGTCGCACCCACGAACGCACTTTCGACGCATCCATAACTCCATCACTACATGTCTCCTTCAACTGTCGATGAATTTCAATTGGTTTCACACCACGCAAATTCAGAAAACGAATGATTGAACGCTGTTCAAGTAAGGAAAACGTCGCCATTTTAAGTATTTAAAACAGTTCTCATTCTCGCCGCTGGCGGTAAAATCCCATCTGCCGTACGGTGCTGCCATCTCTGGGACGTATTGACAATGAACGCGGCCTCATTTTAAAACAATGCGCATGTTTCTATCTCTTTCCAGTCCGGAGAAAAAAAATCGGAGGCCTTAGAACTTGATTACACCTCGTACATTGAGCTTTCTGGCTGGGAGCGTTCCCTATTAAAGGGCAGACACATATGGCGCTCTGGTAATCATGCCAATACGCTGTCTGTTGGCAGACGACGTTGAAACATTTATCAATTGATCTACTATCCCCCAGGTGGTGTATTCCGTCATCGGGTCAAAATCGACGTCTTTCCAGGTACACTGTATCTTTTTTTTCAGGCAGTGTATGTTCCATCGTAGGTGATACTGCGGATTTGACAACCTAATGATAGGCTGCTCGTGGTGGACGTGGACAAGCCCGCACCGGTGTGCTGACCAACAACGCGGGAACGGCGCTCAGCGAGCGCCGTAAGCGGCTTCGTCTGCCAAATCACTTGCGTCGCCTAACTGCGGCCGGTGCATCAGGCCAGCACTAAATCCAGCGACGCCAGGCGGCGCCACCCGGCGCCAAACCGGGACGGCGTCGCGCCCTTCCCGCCCACGCGCAATTTATGCCGCTCTCCGGGGTCGCGCCATAAATTGGAGACTGCTGTCCCCGGCAGCGATGGCCTCGTTTTAATCCGCGGAATGCTGCCGCTCCGTCGACGGATGAATTATTGCGACCGTCGGACGCTCATTTCCTTCCCTGACATCCGGGCTCAGTGGTCGAAACTACTACTACTTTGACATAGCTACAGTTCGTGACACTATCTGACTGTGTACGATTGGAGTCTTGCATGCGTACGTTGGAGAGTGCGAGGAAGCACTGCTGGGTTATCAAAATGGACGTCGTAGAATGCAATATATACTGCTAGAGAACTAGAAGGCTCGAAGGAAGAGTGTAGTACCGCGACTTACCGATACTACCGGAGCTAGTGCCTCGAAGGTTCCTGCGTGCGCCGCGACCAGTGCTCTGAACATCGTCACCAATGAGGAGCGTCTAGGCCGCCGACTAATGAAGACCTTGAGGACAGTGTTAAGCGGCGGGCAACTGGGCACCAGTCTTCTAATGGAGACTACTTTCTTGCAGCTAGTTGGTTCAAATGGCTCTGAGCACCATGGGACTTAACATCTGACGTCATCAGCCCCCTAGAACTTAGAACTACTTAAACCTAACTAACCTAAGGACATCATACACATCCATGCCCGAGGCAGGATTCGAACCTGCGGCCGTAGCAGTCGCACGGTTCCAGACTGAAGCGCCTAGAACCGCTCGGCTACCGCGGCCGGCTGCTAGTTGGTATCTGTGGTCTGGGAATAACGGCTTTGATTCCTCAACAAACGCCTCCATATCGGGTTCAAACCACGCCACCGCTTACATTCATATGAATATTCAGCAATGATGCCGGAGGACTTCCGGTATAAAAAGGTCACCCTCATTCTGCTAACGACCTTCTCAAACACGGCGGAGAAGCGGGCAGAGCTTTAGGGCACACTCTTGCCCCCGGGAGAACGGTGGGAGATTGCCCATAGAGGCGGAGAGGCGGAGGTATCAGCAACGATAAACTGCCTGAGGATGCAGAAAGCAATGGAAACCACTGCATTAAAGACACATAATGTGTATCTCCACAGAAAGTGTGGCCTATAACTGAAAAAGGGCCATGACGATCTCTCAATTAGCATATGATTTTGTACTAGCCTTCTACTCGGACCTCCGGCACGGGACTGCCCAGATGAAGATGACTGTGAGAAAAGATTGAATAACCAACGAATGAATAACGTTTTTGGAATCGGGGCGCGGGCTGACAGAAGTTTTAACGTGGCAGGAAGTCTAGAAAATGTGAAAAGGAAAACGCTAAGGCTCACATTAGGTATAGTGGGCCTCAGTGAAGTGAAGTGGAAAGAAGAAAAGTAGTACCGGTTAGATGAGTATAGGGTAATACCAACAGCAGTAGAGAATGGTAAACGGGAGTAGGATTCGTTACGAATAGAAAGATAGACCACAGAGTGAGTTATTGTCAATGGCTCAGTGATAGGGCTGTTATCATCAAAATCGACAAAAAAGCAACGCCGACGACAATAGTAAAGGGAAATGGGAAGCCGTTATAGGGAAAGGAGTAGAAAAACGGTTACGGAAGAATATGCGCTTGGTACCAGGAATGAGAGGGAAGAAAGAATATTTGACTTCTGGAATAAACTTCAGCTAGTAATAGCGAATAAACTGTTCAAGAATCACCAAGAGGAGGCAGTATACTTGGAAAAAACCGGTAGATACGGTGAAGATTCCAGTTAAGTCACATCATGGTGAGGCGAATCAAATACCGGATTGTAAGGCGTACCCTGGAGATCACAATTTAGTAGTGACGAAGAGTAAGTGGCCGTTTAACAGATTAGTGGGGAACAATGAATGCATAATGAAGTGGGATACTGGAACACTAAGGAATGAAGAGATACGCTTGAAGCTCCCAGAAGATACAGATACTCCGATAAGGAATAGCTCAGTAGGCACTTCGGTTGATTGAGAATCGACAGCTCTAAAAAGGGTGAGAAAAAATAGGTGCAAAGAAGGTAACTGCGAAGAAATCATGGGTAACAGATGAAATACTGCACTTGATCGACGAAAGAAGGAAGTACAAAAATGTTCAGGGAAATTCAGGAATACAGAAATGTACGCCACTGAGGAATTAAGTAAATAGGCAGTGCAGGAAACTTAAGGTGAAATGGCTGCATTGACAATGTGAAGAAATCACAAAAGAAATAATTATCAGAAGGACTCACTTAGAATATAAAGAAGTCAAAACAACCTTGGTGAAATTAAAAAAAAAAAGGCTGTAACATTAAGAGTGCCATTGGAATTCCACTGTTAAATGCAGAGAAGAGAGCTGATAAGTGGAAAGAGTACATTCAAGGCTCCTGTGAGGGCGGAGTCTTGTCTGATGATGTGATACAAGAATGGAGTGAACCCTCTAATGAGTACAGAATCTGAATTGGGAGCAAACTGAAGAAAGGCGAAAGTAATCAGAAGTAGCAGAAATAAGAACAACCTGAACCTTAACGTCAGAACTAGTGATACCGAAATGAATGAAATTAAAGCATTCTGTTAGATAGGCAGCCATATAACCCATGAAGGACTGAGCAAGGAGGACATAAGGCATTCCTGACTAAGAGAAATCTACTTGCATGAAACATAGACCTTAGTTTGAGGAAGACATTGAAAGGTGGCTACACTGAGTCACAGCGCCAGAGATTGCGCCAAAGAGTATTATTCAGCCGCCTCCACTGGCAGTGTTTGTTGAGAAGTTGCCGTGGGCAGCAGGAGTTCTGATGTAGCCGTGACTATTTGTGAGCATGTTGTGTGCAGTTGTTCTGATGGGCTAGACAGCCGATGCTGTTCGATTGCGGATGTTGTAATGATCAGAGTGTATGTTTCGTCAATATATATGAAGGTAAAGAAAATTTTTTTATTTCAAATTTCCTAACTAACAATGTCTCTTGGTCACAGGTTCAGTCAACAAAGCATCTGGCTTGTGTTCATGTATTAGAGTGTAATTCTGGTTTCTATGTGCAATTATAGTATTTTTTTAATTACTTCAGTGTAAATGGTGCTTAAAATACCTTGTCTTATTGAGGAAGAACCGTGCCAGATGTGTACGTTGAATTACACTTCTACACACAGAACAGTTACACTTGTGCTTTATTGTTTCGTAGTTTTGTTTCGTAGTTTTTATAGTTGCTGGGGAATTGATTAATTAGTTATGTTAACGGAAGTTTTCTTTCATTCTTTGTTCTTATTCTATGCAGTCAGATTGCGTACTAATACTACTCAGGGCTAACCGGTTACGAGACTGCGTAATCGGACAGACAGCGACAAAAATTAAAATTATTTGCATAATATTTATTTAATTAAGCCCCTATGCAACATTTCTGAGAATGTATGTTTGGAGCATAGCATTGTATGGTATTGCAACATGGACTGTGAAAAAACCGGAACGGAAGGGAATCGAAGCATTTGAGATGTCTTGCTACAGAATAATGTTGAAAATTAGGTGCACTGCTAAGGTAAGGAGGGAGGAGGTTCTCTGAAGAATCGGCGAGGAAGGGTATACAAGGAAAACGCTGAGAAGAAGAAGGGACAGGATGGTAGTATATCTGTTAAGACGCGACGGATTAACTTCCATGGTACTAGAGAGAGCTATAGAGTTTAGGAACTGTTGAGGAAAGCATAGACTGGAATACATCCAGAAAATAATTGAGGCCGTAGGTTGTAAGTGTTTTTGTGAGATGAAGAGGTTGGCACAGGAGAGGAATTCGTGGCGGGCCGCTTCATACATGTCAGAAGACTGATGACTCAGAAAAAAAGAAAGTGCGACATCTCGACTTGTCATGGACTCAACTCCTTGAAGTCTCCTGGAGATTTATTGAGTCACGCTGCGTCTACACCCGACCATAATAGCGAAAGTGTTACCGATGCAGGATTTCGTGCACGAACTGACCTCTCTATTACTTCCCGCTTACATATTCCCCAGAACAAGAGTTCCGCTGTAATGTACCCCCTAACCGACTTAGTTATTGTGTACCTGATGTTTTCGGAAACATTTAAGCAGTTACCTAAGTACTACGAAACTGATAAACGGCATAAAAATGCTCAGAAAAAAAGAGAAATCGTACTCCATGTGGACGAGCTAAACTGTGAATTACATAATGTTCAGACGCACTTGTGTAACGACACAGTAGTAATGACCCGCTTATAAGATACAAATTTCTCCATGTGTAGTTAATTTGAAATTTCACACTAAACCTAGAAAGAAGAGAAATACCGGTACTGCAACAACAGCTGCGTGATATTTACTGAAATTACACACGAAAACGGAATAACATATCAACACACCAACGATTGATTTTACGTATTGAACTGCCATAGTTTGATTAAAAATGAATCAAGTACGTGTTTTACGTCAATATTCATACACGAAGATACACAATAGATGAGACAACGTTCGAATACTGTATTAAAAAGGCACTCAGATACATACAATACAACAGCACAAAATAAAAATTATTAATTCAGTATTCTTCTTAAACATGCAAAGAAAATTTAACAATTTTTTTTATTTTAATAAAACGACAGTAAAACAGTCGAATACTCGTATGTCTGAAGGCCTATTATTAATGGACCAAAACTTTCAATATTAGTTACTTTAAATATTTAACGGAAACTTGGAGCTTTACCGACCTGTTTCGATGATTCATAAGTCACCTTGACCTTCTTCTACATCTAATCTCCTGATGACCATTAGGTGCTTCAAACAGCAAAACTGTCAAATTTACTTTCCATTTTTTTAAATTTTTATTAATAAACACACTCAGGAAGATGAGCTTACTCCCAGTGAATTATATAGATTTGACAACACAGGTCGGTAACTCCATAGACTTCGAGCAGCCTAACAAAAGTACACGTGTCACTTCATACTTACAGAGATAAGTAACTAATACGGAAGAGCAGAGGGTCATAGTCTGATTATTAATATATTTTTTAAAATCTTTATTCTTAACATCTCAACATCTCAACACAAGTCTCCGCCTAAGTGGTTATTGGGTCCTAAGGTACAATTATCATTTAACATGCAGCTGTTACAAGTACTGATGTCACGGATAACTTATGGGCAAGCTACTTCTACCTTTCGTTATTGACTCTAGTGTAACTGTTTTACTACTTAAATCTACTGTACTACACTACCTGCAGCGTTACAGGTGTGCCAGAAAACTATAAACCTACTATTCTGCCCATGCTAACCCCACTGGGCGTGCCCCTGACACTGGGCTGGTCCAAGAGACTAACTTTTGCTGCAGTTTTATCTACTCGGATTGACAAAGAAAGGAACTTCGCACTTTTAATGTAACCTACAGCTTGTTGTCTGGCTCTTTTCGCTGTTTTAAGGACCTGTGGACGTCAGAAATGAGATGTTAAAAGATAAAATTATCACAGTTTACTTAGCCACAAAAAAGACAGAAACGGCTAAAATATAGATTCACATTAAGAACATTATTGTAATAACAAGGAGCTGCACTCCGGCCTCAGGCCACAAGTGGCCCATCGGGACCATCCGACCGCCGTGTCACCCTCAGATGTGGATGTGGATGGAGGGGCGTGTGGTCAGCACACCACTTTCTCGGTCGTTGTGACGTTTTTTTTTTCACCGGAGCCATTACTATATGGTCGAATAGTTCCTCTACTGGCATCACGAGGCTCAGTGCACCCAGAAAAATGGCAACAATAGATGGCGGCCCGGATGGTCACCCAGCCAAGTGCAGGCCACGCATGGCAGTGCTTAATGTCGGTGATCTGACGATAACCGGTGTATCTACTGCTGCAAGGTCGTTGCACCAACCAATAGCTGAATGTCTTTAAATAGGTACAAATAACGATTTAATTTTATGATTTCCAGTTTTTCTTGAATTCAAATTTTCTGGGAACTCAAAATTTTTAGTTGAAGTATGTTACCAGATAACATGTTATACGTTTCTGGAGTCAGAAAAATTGGAGGTACAATGTAATAACACTGCATTTTAGAAATGGTTACATTTTAAAACTGGAACATTTTACGATACGATTGTTTTGAATATCAATAACTTTTGAAATGCTAAATTTTCGGAAGGAAAATTAGCGGTGTCAAATATCGAAGTGCATGACGTCTTAGTGACTTGCAAATTTTGAGACTGCATTAAGAAAATCGTTTCTACATGAACTATTTATACTACTATCATGAACAGTCTAAATATTATACCCTGACAGCATGGACAAGAATTTGTAGTCACATATTTTCAAAGTACATGTTCTGTATATGAAATAGTAAACAAAAAAAGAAATGTTTAAGAAGTCGGGTTATAGGAAGTGGACATTTCCAACTTGCTACATTTCAAACTGGCAGGGAAACAAAATATTCGCTTCATGCGTTCATTATTGTCAGTATAGTCTTTCAGTGATTGTCGGAAAATATTCTGGAAACATCAATAGTGCCTTATGCCAGGTGACAGTGGATTAGAAAAATGACAAAGCTGCCAGAGTACAGTTGTAAAAATCAGCTGTATTAATATGAGAAAAATCATACTTTGCTACTTTCATACACTTCTACATACTGTTGTTACGCTGATGGTGTTGAAGAAGATGACGATGGTTTTCATGGCAGCGTCAAATGGCTGAAGACTATAATTTGCACAGGGTCCTACTGGTTCATTGACACAGTCTGATTCGGAGCATCGAGCTCACTTCATTCCACTAAATGTTAAAGTAGCGAATTTATCTGGAGTTGCCAATATCTGGTTACGATCTCGTAGTAAGAATTTAGGGAATCATATAACTGCGCAGGCCTGCGCTGCCAGAGTCATTTGACATGAAAATTTCCTGAGTAGGGCACCGCATCATAATGTAAACAACTACACTGGCGAAACCAGCGCTCCAGCCAAGATTATAGAGGCCTTCTTTTGCGTATACTGCTCAGTAGACACGGATAAATCCTCTGTTATTTTCTGCGAAACTTTGGTTTCTCCAGAATAATTGTTTACATTATGATGCGGTATGATACTCAGAAGACTTTTATGCCAATTATGGAATTGGTCAACTGTACAGTAATACGAAGGGTGTATGAACAGGTTTTTGAGCCACACGGGAGAAATCATAATGTACGGATGCGACAATTTTTACGAGTATATCCGCAAGTCGGTGTCGATGTTTTTTTCCTTTATTGTTATTTTGACACCTTATACAAAAGGTGGGCCGGCAGCGGCAATATTACGCCGCTCTTCGGCCACAGTCAGTACAAATAGGAACAATGAAGACACAGAAAAGCATAACATAATGGTGGACCAAAAACAGTATACACATGAGGAAAAAACACGGAGCCGTTCACAGGTGTAAAAAAAATAAAAAACGGTCAGCATTGTACACGAACACTGATGACTGAGATAACACACGTGAACGATGGAGCGTGGGGTGGTGAAAACACTGAAGCACTAATGGGACGCCACACACACAGAACCGATGGCGATGATCTCCAGTGCGTGAATGTTCACTTGATGTGTCCGAGTCCGGGACCTGCCAAAAGGGGAAAAGGTGGGGGAAGAGGGAGAGGGGAGAGTGTAGACGCCAGTGGCTGTGGATATGGGAGGGGGAGGAAAGAAGGTACGAGGGTAGGGGAAGCCAGGGGTAGGAGGGAGGCAGGAAGGGAGGAGGGAGAGAAGAGAGAGAGGGTGCCCTAAGGAAACACAGGGAGGGGATAGGGAGGATCAAAGTTGATAGGAGGGGTAGATGGAGGGGATGAGGGCATCATCATGGAGGGGGAGTTGGTGGAAGCTACCCTGGAAGAGGGTATGGAGAGTGGAGAGATGGAGAGCAGGTGGGACATGGGAATACGGGCGCGGCAGTGGGTGGGGGTGGGAGAGGATGGGAGAGACAAGAGGGTGAGGGAGATAACTTACAGGAGGTGTAGAGGATCCGTATCTGTTCGAGGAAAAGGAGGAGGTGCGGGAACGGAATAAGGTCATACAGGATCCGCATGGGGGAGGGGTGACGGATGCGATAGGCGAGGTGGAGAGCATGGCGTTCTAGGATTTGAAGCGATTTGTAAAAGGCAGGAGGGGTGGAGATCCAGTCACGGTGGGCGTAGCAGAGTATAGAGCAGATGAGGGATTTATAGGAATGGCGGATGGTGGAGGGGTCAGACCCCATGTGCGGCCAGAAAGGAGCTTGAGGAGATGGAATCGGGAGCGTTCCTTGGCCTGGATTGTCCAGAGATGGTGGATCCTGGAGAGGCGACGGTCAAGGGTGACCCCAAGGTACTTAAGGGTGGGGGTGAGGACGATAGGACGGCCGTAAATGGTGATATAGAAATCGAGGAGACGGAAGGAAGGGGTGGTTTTGCCTGCAATGATCGCCTGGGTCAGAAGGATTGACTTTGAGCAACCACTGGTTGCACCAAGTGGTGAACCGGTCAAGATGGGATTGGAGAAGGTGTTGGGAGTGTTGCAGGGTGGGGGCGAGTGCAAGGGTAGCGGTGTCATGGGCGTACTGGAGAAGGTGGACGGGGGTTGAAGGCAGCAGCATGTCCGTCGTATACAGAAGGTAGATAAGAGGGGAGAGGACAGAACCTTGGGGCACTGGCGGGGGGGGGGGGGGGTAGAATGTGTAGGAATCCGTGTTATGGATGGCGATGTAGGAAGGTCATTGGGAAAGAAAGAACCCAATCAGACGGACATAGTTGATAGGAAGGGCGAAGGTTAGGAGCTTGAAGAGGAGACCGGAGTGCCATACACGGTCGTAAGCATGCTCAAGGTCAAGGGAGAGGAAGATCACGGATCAATGGGAGTTGAGCTGTTTGGAGAGGAGAAGAGTGAGGTGAAGGAGAAGGTTATTGGGGGAGAAGGATGGTAGTGGGAAGGAGGCGGTGCTGGCAGAGATGCAGGTGGATGTGTTGGGTGAGGATGGATTCCAGGACCTTGCTGAAGACCAAGTTAAGGCTGATGGGATGGTAAGAGGACACAGCAGATGGCGGTTTATCAGGTTTAAGGAACATCAGGATATGGGAGGTTTTCCACAGGTCGGGGTAGTAGCTGGTGGACAAGGCCATATTATATAGCCTGTCCAGGGTGGAGAGGAAGGAGGTGAGAGCTTCACGGAAGTGGCGATAGGTAACACGATCATGACCGGGAGCAGTGTTGCAGAGTGTAGTGATGATATCCTGAATAGAGTTGGGGGTATTGAGTTTGTCGTGTGTAATATTGTCCAAGTACTGGAAGCCAGGGGCGAGGGAAAGGACAGAGGTGTCAGTTCGATCGTGGGCATCCGGGAAGAGGGAGTAATCGAACTGGGGATCGTCAGTGAGGGTAAAGATATCGGAGAGGTAGGAGGCAAAGTAATTGGCCTTACTAAGGTTGTCAGGATAGGGTTGGTCAGCATGAAGGAGAAGGTAGTAGTGGGGTGGTTTAGATCCTTTAAGGCAGTGGAAGACTGACTAGTACTGGGACGAGTTGATAGGAAGTGCAGCATTAAGACGGGAGATAGGTGCATGTCTGTCGCCAGTCCTGGCATTTCTTAGCCACGAGCAAGTTCCTGATGTGTCGTTGTAGTTGCCGGTGGCGTCGTAATGTGTCCAATCATACATGTGAAGGAAGGCATGGTAGAGACGGCGGGTTTCATGGAAGAGGAGGACAGCCCGTGGGGGGGAGGGGGGTAAAGTGGGATGGTGTGGATGGATGCTGACAGAAGGTGCGTGGGCCTCCACGGCATCAGACAATATCTCCTAGAGAAGGGAGGAGGCATGGGTAACATTATCAGGGTGGTGGTAGGTGAAGGGGTGGCTATCGACCTATGTAGAGAGGGTATCCCAGTAGGCATTCCAGTCGACATGGGAATAATCATGTACATATTTCGGGGGAGGGTCGATGCGAGGATCGGGATGAGGGCGACGACCATCTGAAATGGTGAGGAGGACAGGGAGATGGTCACTACCAGTAGGGTCCAGGACATCCTCTGCTATGCGGCCAAGGAGGTTGGGAGGAGGGGACGACATCTGGAGTATTGATTTCAGGATGGGTGTGCTGGTGAATGGGAACGTGGTCGCCTTGGAGGGAGGAGAGGAAGAGATGCCACCGCCGTAACTGGGTGGCGGAACGCCTATGAATGTTGAGCTCAGTGGCGATTACGTAGGAGGAAAAGGTACAGTCGATTTGGGAAAGGAAGTGAAAAGGAATAGGGGTGTTAGGGCGGACATAGATGGTGCCGCAGGTAATGGTGAGGCCGGGGAAGAAGAGACTAAGGATCAGGTGTTCTGTGAGGTCGGAAAGAAGGGGTTGGAGCTGAACAGGGATCTGGCGGTGGTGGCCAATGGCTACCCTACCTCACGCTATCGTGAGGGTATAGTTGGAGCGGTGGAGGAGGTAGGGCTATGTGTGCACGGTGTGCTGGGGCTGAAGAAAGGTTTCATTGAGGAGGAAGACAACCACATGGTGGGTTGTGAGGGTGTGCAGGAGCAGGTTCTTAATGGCAGGAAGGGAATGGGTGTCAAGATGGGAGAAGGTGAAGTGGGCTTGGTTATGGGAATAGGTGGCATAGGTGTTGAGGTGGAAGATGGATCAGGTGGCGAGGGTTATCTGTTGGAGGGTGTGAGGGCACTGGAATGGGTGGACATTCTGGAGGATGATGGTGACAAACCTGATGATGTCCTCAGCAGTGGGAGGCAAAAAGGGAATTGCCAGGAGGGATGGAGGCGTCCAGAAGGTGGATGGGGACAGTGAATTCAGGAGTGGTTGGGGGGGGGGGAGTCGTGCCTAGCACTTCTGGGAGTAGTTAGTGTGCGAGAGGTTGCAGGTGTTGCAGGAAGGAGGGGACTGGAGGTTGTGATGATGTTGATGAAGTTTTGGTTTGTGGGGCGTTCAACTGCGTGGTTATCAGCGCCCGTACAATTTCCCAACCTTTGCTCAGTCCAATTTCGCCACTTTCCTGGATGATGATGAAATGATGAGAACAACACAAACACCCAGTCATCTTGAGGCAGGTGAAAATCCCTGACCCCGCCGGGAATCAAACCCGGGACCCCGTGCTCGGGAAGCGAGAACGCTACCGCGAGACCACGAGCGGCGGACAACTGGAGGTTGGGACACTGCCGGAGGAAGTGCGCCTGTTTGCAGTGTGGGCAGACAGGGGCCTCACAGCACTCAGATGTTGGGTGTGTGTTGTAGCGCAGGCACCTCTGGCAGCGGAGGGATTAAAGAAGGGAACGGGAGGGGTCGACTTTGTACTGTCGATGGAATAGGAGGGCAACCTCCTTCAGGAGATGGTCAGTGGAAGGGGCATGTTCGGAGAACACCTGCATAAGGTGGGTGGGGCCAGTGGGGTTGGAAATCCAGCGTACCACCCGTATTTCTAAGTACAGGTGTGCCTTAAGCTCTGTCAAAACCTCCTCCTCTGTGATCGTCGGGCTAAGCTGAGTGATCAAGACGGTGAGGGTTGGCTGGCGATGCGGGTTTTGGGATTGGTGGGAGGTGGACGAGGAAGGAGCAGGGGTCAGGGAGGCATTGGGGCCAAATCGGGTAATGCGGATTCTGGAGAGGATGTCTGTGTGAAGGATATGGCCGGTGGAGGTGATGAGAAAAGAGTCTCGGCAGGGATTGAGGAGGGAGATGGGGGCTCCGGGAAAGTGCTGGTGGAAGGGCAGGTCGAGGTTTCGGGCTTCGAGGAGTATGGGATCTGGACAGAACAGGAGGTATTTGTAGGAGGAGGGGGAGGAGGAAGAGGAGGGGATAGAAGGGGCAGGCAGGGAGACATCCATGGCATCCACGAGGGTGGGAGGAGGAAGAGGCTGAGATTTTTTGGGAGCAGAGGAGGCGGGGGTGCCGATGGGACGCTTTACTGTGACGGAAGGGTGAGGGGGGGGGTATGGGGACAGGAGCAACCAGAAGATGGCGGGAGGTGGCAGGTCCTGCTGAGGGCGCCGGGTGCCGATGGGACGCTTTACTGTGACGGAAGGGTGAGGGGGGGGTATGGGGACAGGAGCAACCAGAAGATGGCGGGAGGTGGCAGGTCCTGCTGAGGGCGCCGGATCAGGTGTACGTGACGATCACAGGGAAGGCGATTGTGATGGTGATGGTGATGACGATGGAGATGGCGATGGCGATGGCGATGGCGATGGAGACGGCGACAGTTGGGCATGGGCCGTGGCTCTCCGGACCACCACCTTGGTGGGGGCCACAGGAAGGTTGGCAACAGGTTGAGGGAGGGGAGGGATCAGAGGAGGAGGCCATAGGGGAAGGAGCCGGGGACGACGGGGCGATGAAGAGCGGAGGAGAGGGTAGGGTGAGAAGTGGCGGAATGGAATGGGGGGGGAGGGGAGGAGGGACTGGGCACACCACGTAATCGTGGTGGCGGCGGCAGACGGCGAGGTAAAGATGATAGCAGTGGTTGTGGCAGTGGTGGTGGGAGTAGTCATGATTAGACGGGAATAAGAAAGGGACAGGACTGGACAAAATGGAAGAAGAAAAGGAACTCACGAAGATGGACGAAGACGGAGACGAAGACAGATGGACGAAGACTGACACGGATGAAGACGCTGACTGGGGCCGAAGCCCCACTCCGCTGCCGCCGGCGGGAGGGCGACCGCAGGGGCTGCTGGGCCGCTGGGACGGCTGGGCTGCTGCTCAGGGGCATCTGGGCTGCTGCTGGTTGCTGGCTGGCTGGAACACCTAACACTTAGATAAATGCTTAGGCACTCTTTGAAGGGCGATACTCTTTCGAGGTACCGCTGGAGGTGTCATGTCGAGGGTGGCGTATTAATAATTTACACCGATGCGAAACCAATATAGTGAAACATTTACTACTTGAACCAGCATACACAGAAAACTGTTTAGCTTAAGGGCATTCATTTTTACTGGAGTGGCGTTCAGACAGTGGATCTGCAGGGTTTCTGTTAGCTGTGTTAGTGTCACGACTCGCAGTTAGGTGCCAGCAGTGGTACGGTGACGTACGAATGGGACTCAAGCACCAGTGTGTATTACGATAGCAGACTGAGTTAGGAAAAAGTAATCAGGGCTTTACCTGTAAATATGTTTTATCGAAACAACAGCAACGATGCTGTTGTTCTTCCCGACCTTCGACGCATTAAAGGAATACAGTGAGCTTTTCATTCCGTACTGGGGTTGAAGAACATGTTCTGGCGTTAGAATTAATTGGCGAATTGGGAAGTGATCCTGGACGTGGCCGCTGGTCAATTGTGCCAGAAGTTGCTGAAGTAGTTTCTGTTGCCATTGTTGAGAACGCTGGAAGCAATGTGCGATCTTCAAGTTGAAGATGAGCATAACGAGGGAGGTAGCCAAAATCTCACCTGAAACGTTTCGGGCAGTAATACAGCAACGTCAGATTCCATCAAACAGATTCTATATTTCCAAATTTTCGGAAAGCATTTGAACGGTGCCCCATTGCTTGCTGTTAACGAAGGTATGAGCATGTGAAATAAGTGGCTCGAAGGCTTCTTAAGTAATAACCGGCAAGTGTTCATGAGAAACAGGAGTTTCATAAGGAGTGCCCCAGGGAAGTGTGATAGGACAGCTGTTGTTCTCTGTATACGTAAATGATGTGGCGGACAGTGTGTGCAGCAATCTGCCGCTGTTTGATGACGATGCTGTGGTATACAGTAAGTAATGGCAGCTAGCTCTAAATGTGGAAAAATGTAAGTCTGCGGATGAGTAGGATAGTAGGATAGTTCCGATGCCACAGCGTAGGTTGGCACTACGAGAGCGGACGCTCTACACCGACGAGAGCGACCTCTAGCCGTCGCTGTGCAGCTATACGAGCGCCGCTCCAGTGTCGCCCAGTTCATGAAGAGCAAACGGCCGAGGACCATCGCTTTAGCTTAGCTTCCTATTGAGACTTTATTATCTGGACTTTGTTTTCGCATCTACGTGCTCATCCGTACCAAGGATACGTATTCCTTTATATACATTCGTGCACTAATAAAAATCTCTTTACCTCCCCTACTCCTACTCGCTTCCTTTCATTCGGCCTCTTTGTCAGATTTCAGGAGCAGACCCACGCGCCGTCTTCCAGGCGGGATACAAAACCTGTAATGTTCGGTTACTGTGTTACTAGTGTCCCGCTTGACACAGTCAAGTCTTTGAAATATCAGGGCCTAACGGTGTGAAGCCATATGAAATGGAACGAGCATGTGAGAACTGTAGCAGGGAAGGCGAATATTCAACATCCGTTTATTGGGAGAGTTTTGGAAAAGAGCATATAGGACGCTTTTGCGGCGTATTCTTGAGCACTGATCGAGTGTTTAGGATCGAAACCAGGTCGGAATGAAGGAAGACATCGAAGCAATTCAGAGGAGGACAGCTAGATTTATTACCGGTAGGTTAGAACAACACATAAGAGCTACGTAGATGCTTCGGGATCTCTTCATGGGAAACCCTGGAGGGAAGGCGAAGTTCTTTCGACAAGCACTGTTGAGAAAATTTAGGGAACCGGAATTTGAAAAAATAGTTCAAATGGCTCTAAGCACTAAGGGACTTAACATCTGAGGTCATCAGTCCCCTAGACGTAGAACTACTTAAACCTAACTAACCTAAGGACATGACACACATCCATGCCCGAGATCGGATTCAAACCTGCGACCGTAGCAGCAGCGCGGTTCCGGACTGAAGCGCCTACAACCGCTCGGTCACAGCGGCCGGCCCAGAATTTGAAACTGACTGCCACATGATTCTACAGCCACCAACATACATTGCGCGTAAGGGCCACGAAGATAAGATGCGAGAAACTAGGGCTCATCTGGAGGCATATAGCAGTTGTTTTTCCCTCGCTCTATCTGCGAGTGAAACAGGAGATGAAATGAATAGTAACATGTACCCTCCGCCACGCACCGTACGGTGGCTTGCGACGTATCTATGTAGATTTAGATATAGATATGGTTCCAAGCTGTAGTGAATGGCAATGGCCATTACACTGAGCAATGTTTGTAACTTGGAACGTAAATATCGTATGCAATTAGCAAACGTCAAAATCGTATGTGGGAAAGAAAATGTATTTCTTTCCATGGTTTACTTGTTATGTCTCTTACGCACGTCTTTAAAAATGTTTAAACGATACTACGATCGCTTGTTAGTCATGCGGCCCTGTCAAGTAGCGAAAGAGGGAAGTATATGGGCCGCAAATGGGGACGTCCTATGACATAAACGACTTTCAAAAAACAGAAGAGTGCTACGGCTCGATGTCTGGCAACGAGCACCTAGGAAACGGCGAAGCTCATTGCGTGTTCGCGTGATTCACTCGTGAGCATCTATGAAAAGCGGAAGAACCATAGTGAAACCAGAGTAGGAGAGAAGCTGTTGGTCTTCCACAGAAGGTGGATGACGGAAGCTTGCTCGCTCTGTAAAGTTGGATGGGTTACATGTAGCAAATCTGACGACAGAATACAGTGTTGGTGCAAGCACAAGTGTTCCGAAGTACGCCGTTCTGCCCACACTGTTGAACTTGAGACTTCGCAGCAAACGACGACTGCGTGTACTCATGTTGACCGAACGACATTGTCAGTAGTTTGAGGAGCACGATAGTGAAGTACCGCCCTGCAACATCGGTACACAGCTGTGCACGTCTAAGCATATTCAGATACACCTGGCAGTTCAGAAATCGATGGTGGCAACTTCACGGCTGATGTCTTTCAGTTCTTGTATTGTGTGTGGATATGTTTCATAGACCTTGTTCTTCAAGAGTCGCCTCAGGAAGTTGTTAGATCCGACGAAAATGATGGTCATAAATGTTTACTGACAGTTCGTTTCTCAGTGAAGACGTCTTGGACTCATTCCATGGATGCCTTAGACGTGAGTCATGTTGTCCCACGCTGCTGGAAGAAGCAGTATTGTCTTTCATGTTCAGTGAATTGGGCAAAAACTGTATAATAAATTTCCATCTATACAACCGTGTTGATGATATTGTCAGAACATATCGATCCAATGATACATGGTCCTGTTGCATCGCAACAAATGCCGATTTCTTAATCATGGAATGGTCACTGACGCGTAATATCAGGACTCTCCGTTGCCCAGTTTCTCATGTTCTGTGAATTCACATGACTGGAAAGATGAAACCATGCCTCATCGCTCATGATGTATTCAACAGCCTCGTGCAGTAATCTCCACGTTTTTGTCACCCTCCCGTAACTGCTGCACAACCGTCACACGATACGGCTTCAGATTAAGACTTCTCAGTATCTGCTGTCAATTTGTCCTACTTATATGCGCCTGTTGGGTCAGTTTAGGTGTAGACTTCTTGGCCGCTGAATATTCCTTCGGCGAATGTCTCCAGTAACTTCTGGCGTGCGAAGTGAAGGAATCCTTTCTCATTTCACATTTTTCGCAGATCCATAGATCAGCCAATTTTTATACAGACTCTGTATTGCTCTCTTTACTGGTAGTCCCCTATCCGGCTACCTGACCCCGAAAACTTTGCGAGTTTCCTTAATCCAACGTGTTTTCACAAATGCTTCTACAATTTCAACAATTTCAATTCCTTCCTCTATCGATAAAGTCATTTTGCAGACCGCAGAGAGGTGATTCACTGATGAAATAAACTGAAATGCTGCCAGAACACTGCTAACAACCGATAATTTCGTAAAGCCGCCCATTGTTGTAGCTTTTTACTTCAGAAGCAGGAATACTGCATTCACGTGCAAAGGAGAAGTGGGCCATTTTTAACTGCACCACCCGTTAGCTGTACGTCAACACCCGCACCAAACATCGTCTGGCCTCGTGCTTAAGGTTTATGACGTCATATCTGCTGAAATTTGTGGCGTAGAACGATATAATTTTGTAGGTACGTTCAGTGGAATGTATCGATACTGTCTGCAAAATGCATTGCGAAATGAGTTAGTAGCAACGAAGCAATAAATTTAAACGTCATACATGATGCAGCACTTTTTCACCCATCTCATGGCTTATGTCAAATTTTTTCTGAACTACGTGCCGTACAATTATACAATATTGAGGCACATTGAGCGTCACATGTGGATACTATCTACGGAATTTACTGGTAATTGATTTATTAGCAGAGAAGTAATAAATTTAAACGTCATGTATGATGCAGCAGTTTTCAAGTATCTCAGTCTTATGACGTCAGAATTCCTGATCTATGTGTCGTGCAGTGGTATAATTTTGCACTTACATTAAATGATAGGCTATATGCGCAACCTACCAGTAAAACTAACGCGGAAACAGTTGGTAGTAGAGACGTAATAAGTCAAAACGTCATGTGGTACTTTTACTACATGTACAATGTAAAAACAATAAGCGGTAAACAATTTTGCTTTCATCATTTTTAGCGGTTGTCAGCGAGAAAAAGTTTCATAAAGTTTGAAAGTTATGTGTAAAGTTTATTACAGCTCGCTAAATGCTCTTATTCTTAAATACTGAATGAATGAAATATGGGAATTTACGCGTCATGGGCTACGTTTCTTCTTCGTCCCCATCCTCAGCCCTTAGCAAGATAGGTGGTTCTTACCCCGACAGCCACACTCGACTGACAATAAGGTATAGATTTAATTAGTTTCATTGAAATTGGTCCAGTGGTTTAGGAGGAGACATGGTACGTACACGCACACACACACATACACACACATACACACACATACCTACATACATAAATTTTCGTAATGTTTGTCGATTATCTACGTGCCACTGAGGTTTTGTGACGTTTGTGGCCTTAGAACAGACATGCCATTGTGTTTTTGTGAGGTATGTGGATTTAGAACGGATCTGAAACTAGTGGGCCATATTTTTCGTTTGGCTACGAAAACTGTGTAATTTCTCAGGGAGTCTTGTTTTCAGTCTTTTCAGACGGTTGACCAAAAACGAATTCATCCTCTCCTTGGTCACTTTAGAATGAAGTCCTTCCTGGTGGAAATAGTTATTACTTTTTATTACGTGGCCTATCATTGCATATTGCTGGTGAAAATAAAATCCGGTTAAAGTATTGGTGAAATTTTAAATTAGAAGAGTACTTGGGCCGAGGTTTGAGAATGGGACTTGGAAGCTTAGAAGTAATAGAGAAGTGTATGACAAAATTGAGAAAGTGGGAGATATACTATGAGGAAGAGAAGAGTAAGCTTTTACGCCCATGTGAAAATAATGAAAGATGAAAGGCTGACAAAGAAAATATTCATGTTTTTTGACAAGAACCCCAGAACTCAAATTACCTGGTTCAAAGAAGTCAAAGCAGACTTAGAGGAGATGGGTATAGGAGATGATGATATAACCAACAGAGACTTATTGAGAGACAAAATTCAACATTCTGAAGAATTTGAAGTGAAGAAGAGAAGAACTGGAGGAACAGTGTGGACAGAAGACCGAAGGGAGCAGCACAGAGAGAGGATGAAGACATATTGGCAGAAGAGAAAAGAGGAGGAGCGCAATAGGAGAAATGTACATTGAAAAATAGTTGTTTAACGCGGTCCCTAGGCGGCCAAAATCGGAATAAAAAAAATTGGTGAAATATAATATGCAGTGAATAACGCATACTATCTTACATTTTCCTCTTGAACGTACACTGAAGCGCCAAAGAAACTGGTACAGGCACGCGTATTCAAGTACAGAGATATGTAAACAGGCAAAATCCGGCGTTGCAGCAGTCAACACCCACGTAAGGCAGTAAGTGACCGGGGCAGTTGTTAGATCGGTTACTGCTGCTACAATGGCAGGTTATCAAGATTTAGTATTCTCTTCTGCTGTGTGCTGTTGGGTTCATTTCAGTGTTAATATTCAGCTCAATGTATTATAAATGAATTCTTGTTGTCTTGTGGTTGAGTCCTAGGTTTGTCTGATTCGATAACCGGCACGTCCCATACCACTCACGACGCACGTCAAGCAACCAAGATAAATGTGACTTAAATTTGAATTTGTGTAACTTGTCTGTCCAGATTTCTATGAGATTTAATTAATTAGTTAAATAACTATTTTATAATTTAAATTATGTAAAACCTGTCCCGCCCCTGAAATGGGGTTTCGCCATGAGATTTTTTTTCTGGTCAATTAATAAGTCTAGTACTTTGTGGAGGTCGATATTACCCTTTCTTTACCTGCCTCAGATTGAGAGAGGTGTTTAATTCCTCAAGCTAGCATTAGGCCAGCGCTGGTCCAATAGGATCCATTTGAACTTATATACAGTTTTATATAGTTTAGAGAGTAACGTATTGTAGTCGAGTTTATTAAGTGGGTTTTACATGGCCAATGTTACCTCAAGGTGATGGTTTCTAAGAGCAATTTGTAACCCCTTTTATATGTTGAATTGTTCAGGGTGAAACAGAGTTGTGTTATATATATATATATATATATATATATATATATATATATATATATATATATATATATATATATTTGATATTTCCGTGATTTAATGTATATGCCCCTTTTAATGGGTGCTAGATTTATCCTGTCTCATTTAGTGTTTAAGTAAGCCCACTGAAATATCACTCTCAAATTAAACTAACTGATAGGGCTTCCTGTGACTCTGTGAATTTGCTTAGTTCTCAGTGTCCTACAGTGTGACTGGCTAACTTCTATGCTACGTAGACACTCTACAACACCCTTACAAGCTCCTCAGACTGTTTGTGATCACCCTGTACATACTCTGTGAATTTGCTTAGTTCTCAGTGTTCTACAATTTATCTCGTCGAAAAGTGTTTCAGTGCTATAATGTCTACCGGTCAAATCCGAAACAAGTTGTTCTCCACTTTAACTGATTATTCCCTAATTTCGGTGGAATTTAAATTTTGTACATTTGCAAGTCTTAATCTGTTTTCTGTAAATTATTGCCAGTATAGCTGTGACCTACCTGATCAATCGCAACACGTAACTGTTGGTGTTTTAACTGGTTGTGTGGCAATAAATGCAAACTTAAGGTGAAGCTTGTGGGTGATCCATACTCCCCGGTTTCTCATCCTCAGTAGTGCTAGAATTAAATTTTTATTTAAAGCTTGTGTTAAGATTTTTCGGTGAGTTTCTGGGAGAAAAGAAAGGGAGGTGCTGCAACGGGCCTTTGGAGCCGAAGGCTCATTCGTCAACCCTTCATGACTGCACAACACAAAGCTTTTCGTCTCTCCTAGGCCCAGCATCACCGACACTGGATTGTTAATGACTGTTAACATATTGCCTTGTCGGACGGGTCTCGTTTCAAATTCTATCGAGCGGAGGAATGTGTTCGGGTACAGAGACAACCTAATGAATCTACAGACCCTTCATGTCAGCAGGGGACTGTTCAAGCTGTAATAGTGTGTGTCCGGGAGGGGGGGGAGGGGAGGGGGTCCAGTTGGAGTGATATGGGACACCTGATACGTCTAGATACGACCCTGGCAGGAATGACGTATGTAAGCATCCTGTCTGATCACCTGCATCCATTCATGTCGTGTATTCCGACGGCCTGGGGAAATTCAAACAGGACAATGTGACACCCCAGACGTCCAGAATCGCTACAGAGTGGGTCCAGAAACACTCTTTTGAGTTTAGAAACTTCCGCTGGCCACCAAACAAAAAAATGGCTCTATGCACTATGGGACTTAACGTCTAAGGTCATCAGTTCCCTAGACTTAGAACTACTTAAGCCTGAAGACATCACATACATCCAAGCCCGAGACAGGATTCGAACCTGCGACATTAGCAGCAGCGCGGTTCCAGACTGAAGCACCTAGAACAGCTCAGTCACAGCGGCCGGCGGCCACCAAACTCCCAAGACATGAACATTATTGAGCATTCCTGGGATACCTTGCAAAGTACTCTTCAGAAGACAGCTCCACCCCTCTCGCACTCTCACGGATTTATGGGCAGCCCTGCAGGATTCATGGTGTCAGTTCCCTCCAGCACTGCTTCAGACGGTTATCGAGTCCACGCCACGTCGTGCTGCGGCACTTCTACGTGCTCGCGGGGCCCTACATGATATTAGGCAGTCATAAATATATCTTTCGTTTTATGTTGCTTCGACGAGAAGTATTTACAAAAGAGCACACCTTGAAGAACTTTAATCAGTATGTTGACGAAAAGCACACGTTTTTTTTACCTGGTAAATACTCCTGTGGCATACTGATGCTGGGAAATATTAGCTCCAAATATAGCAGCACCTGATTTCCAGATACCACTGATTCGCCAATTTTGTTGAGCGGCGGCCGATGTGGCCGAGCGGTTCTAGGCGCTTCAGTCTGAAACCGCGCGAAAGCTACGGTCGCAGGTTCGAATCCTGCCTCGGGCATGGATGTGTGTGATGTCCATAGGTTAGTTAGGGTGAAGTAGTTCTAAGTTCTATGGGACTGATGACCTCAGATGTTAAGTCCCATAGTGCTCAGAGCCATTTGAATCATTTTTTGTTGAGCGCCTGTTTAAACAGCATCGCTAGTTGCCGGTGCGACGAAGAAAGTCAGTATCTTAACTTGGTGACATTTCGTGAAACATAGGAAATAATTACGCTTCTTCGCGATATTCTTCGCCAAATGAGGTGAACCTTAACATATTCACGAAATTGACGATAAACAACCTAACCCTATAAAATACCGGACGAATTTGTGGTGGTGGCGGTACACACTTTTAGTCCAGGCCGTAATAGTAGTCGTTATGGACTGCCGTAGTTTCCCATTACGTGATGTCCCCTGCAGAGCCCCCTCCGCGCGTGTACTGAGTGGGTAGCCAGTCCCGCTCGCGTAACAGCTTCATTAGCCTCCGCGTGCGGGGAACTCACTTGCGAGTTCCACTTTATGTGTTTGGAGTTTGTTGTCTGAGAGCTCACCACACTCTAGCAGAGTGGATGGGATACTCCAGGCACCGCACGACGCTTATCCAGGCACGACGGTACATTAAGCAGAAAGCCATATCAACAACAAGATACATCTGAGGGCTCCTAATATGTGCTAGCATTAAAAAAACTGATACAATGTATGCACAGAAACTGCGGGATGTTGCCTTTTGGTCACATGAGAATACCTTATTCATAGAAATATTACCACCTACACGTTCAAATCGATGCATGCCTCTTTACCACAGTGTTATATTACGACGCAGGGGTTAACTATAATTCAATGGGTGCAGAATAACGAGGACTTTAAACAGGCGAAGATAATCACTGAATTAAAATCTTGATAATGATTCTATTCCATATACATACTGAAAAGATGAGTCCATACCGAAAAATATACTGCCCCGGTTCTGAGTTATTTATCTTTGAAGTCAGCCAGTCAGGCTAATGTGCAGGCAAACTCAAGCGACCCGATGTGTCCTTCGTTTGGTTTCCTAAATCCGAACAACAGAGTGACACAAAAATTGGACGTGGGACAGTAGTAAGATCGAGGCCGAGACAAAGGCTGAGCAGTCTCATGCGTTATCATCTTCGCTATGGGAAGAACTGACTATAATTTTATTAGATGTGCCACTTGAATGTTGCACATCCAACAGTGTGACTGGCTAACTTCGATGCTAATTAACTCAGAAACTCTGCAACACCCTTAGAAGCTTCTCAGATTGTTTGCGACCACCCTGTACATACTTATTCTCTATCTAATATGAATTTTCCAAACCAACCACCCATAAAACCTAAAGAAAAAGCCTACAGTCTAAAATAAAATTTCAATATCTTAGCCAAATTTCATTCACACCTACATATCGTGTAAAATGCACTAAAATAAAAATCGTAGCGATCCCTATTTTTCATTGCAACGTTTCCAAATACTTAGTTACTTAGTAAATATCACAATACCTACACTGAAGCGGCAAAGAAACTGGTATTGCCTGGTTCAAATGGTTCAAATGGCTGTGAGCACTATGGGACTTAACATCTGAGGTCATCAGTGCCCTAGAATTTAGAACTACTTAAACCTAACTAACCTAAGGACATCACACGTATCCATGCCCGAGGCAGGATTCGAACCTGTGACCGTAGCGGTCGCTGGTTTTGGCGTACGTATTCAAATACAGAGATATGTAAGCAGGCAGAATACGCAGAATACGGCGCTGCGGTCGGCAGTGCCTATGTAGCACAACAAGTGTCTGTCGGAGTTGTTAGATCGGTTACTGCTGCTACAATGGTAGGTTATCAAGATTTGTAGCGAGTTTGAACGCGGTGCTATAGCCGGCGCATGACGGATGGGACACAGCATCTCCGAGGTGGCGATGAAGTGGGGATTTTCCCCTACGGCCATTTCAGTGTACCGTGAATATCAGGAATCCGGTAAAACATCAAATCTCCGACATCGCTGCTGCCGGAAAAAGACTCTGCAAGAACGGGACCAACGACGATTGAAGACAATCTTTCAACGTGACAGATGTGTCGCCCTTCAGCAAATTGCTGCAGATTTTAAAGTCGGGCCATCTACAAGTGTCACCAAGTGCGAAACATACAACGAAACATCATCGATATAGGCTTTCGGAGCTGAAGGCCAGCTCGTGTATCCTTGATTATGCGCGACACAAAGCTTTACCCTTCGCCTTCGCGGATTAGCACCGACATTGGGCTGTTGGTGACTGGAAACATGTTGCCTAGTCGGACGAGTCTCGTTTCAATCGTATCGAGCGGGCGGACGTGTACGAATATGGAGACAACCCCATGAATCCATCGAACCTGTATGTCAGCAGGAAACTGTTCAAACTAGTCAAGGCTCTATAATGGTGTGAGGAGTGTGGAGCTGGAGTGATATGGGACTCCTGATACGTCTAGATACGACTCTGACAGGAGTCACGTACGTACGAATCCTGTCTGATCATCTGCATCCATTCATGTCCATTGCCGATGGACTTGGGCAATACCAGTAGGATAATGCGATACCCGACACGTCCAGAATTGCTACAGAGTGGCTCCAGGATCACTCATCTCAGTTTAAACACTTCCGCTGGGTACTAAACCTCCCAAACACGAACATTATTGAGTATATCTTGGATGCCTCTTGAAACGTGCTGAAGAGATATCCACCCACTCAGAAGAGATATCCACCCCCTCGTACTCTTACGGATTTACGGGCAGCCCCGTAGGATTCATGGTGTCAATTCCGTCCAGCACTACTTCAGACATTAGTCCAGTCCATGTCACGCCGTGTTGCGGCACTTCTGCGTGCTCGCGGGGGCCCTACACGATATCAGGCAGGTGTACCAGTTTCTTTGGCTCTTGAGTGCATAACCATTAACGGAATTATGGTCATTTCACCATGGAGCTGGTATATAAAACTACTAGTAAAGTAGATATTTAATTTTTATTCCTACCGAATATATTTTGTAAGATGATCTGAGAAAGACTGCAGGGTGTGGATCGAGTCTATCAATACGGTACCTCGCCAGGCCTGTCCCGCTCTGGTTGCGTGACAACGAACGTGCAGCGATCTTCTCTTGGGGCGGTTGTGGTCAGCCGCGCGGAGTGGCCGCGCGGTCTGGGGCGCCATGTCGCGGATTGCGCGGCCCCTGCCACCGGAGGTTCGAGTCCTCCCTTGGGCAGGGGTGTGTGTGTTGTTCTTAGCATAAGTTAGTTTAAGTAGTGTGTAAGTCTATGGACCGATGACCTCAGTAGTTTGGTCCCTTAGAAATTCACACACATTTGAACATTTGGTGGCGGTCATTCTCTGCCATATAATGTCTTGCGGATGCTTTATGGACGTGGGGTCAGCACACCGTTCTCGCAAGCTTTGTCGTCTTTTGGAACTTGAGAGATGCTGCTTCTCATTCAAGCAGCTCCTCAGATGGCTCAAGGAGACTGAGTTCACCGCGTTCCCCTCCTCTCACCACGGAATAATCTCTGGCAGTGTAGGGAATTTAACCATAGTCCTCCACCTGAGGTTCAGCCACACTGAGGACCCGGCAACGGCAGCGGATTCTACAAACGAAAACGACCTAATACGAGTAATTAGGTATTTCCCTATCAGGTATTTCTCTTGCGTAACGTCTTTCATTAGGATGTACAGCAGACAAATTACTCACACCAAAAAAAGTTTTGCATCATCCCGATTCAAGGAACTCCTGAAGATAGACGTCGACTGAGGATGTTGTATCACAGACACAGTTCCTTTAACTGTGCTGAGATGTCACTAAACCCCCCTCCCTCCAAAGATGCAAACAACCATGCATGAGCAGCGCCTATTAGACGGAGGATTCCAACAGCTGATCAGTTCCAGTCATTCCACCAGGAAGGAGGTACACGGCCCGTGTTGTCTGTAGTTCAACCATGCCTAGATTGTCAATACCGCGGTTCGATCGCGTCCTCATTGTTACTTTGTGCCAGGAAGGTCTCTCAACAACGGAAGTGTCTAGGCATCTTGGAGTGAACCAAAGCGATATTGTTCAGACATGGGGGACATAAAGAGAACGAGTCGATGACATGCCTCGCTCAGACCGCCCAAGGACCACTACACAGTGGATGACCGCTACCTACGATTTATGACTCGGAGGAACCCTGACAGAAACGCCACCATGTTGAACAGTGCTTTTCGTGCAGCCACAGGAAGTCGTGTTAGTACTCAAACTGTGCGCAGTACGATGCATGATAAGCCACTTCCGACGTCCATGGCGAGGTCTATGTTTGCAACCACGACACCATGCAGTGCGGCACAAATGGACCCAACAACATGCCGAATGGACGACTAATGTTTGGCATCACATTCTCTTTACCGATGAGTGCCGCATATGCCTTCAACCAGACAATCGTCGGAGACATGCTTGGAGGCAACCCGATCAGGCTGAACGCCTTAGACACACTGTCCAGCGAGTGCTGCAGGGTGGAGTTCCCCTGCTGTTTTGGGGTGGCATTACGTGTGGCCGACGTACGCCGCTGGTGGTCATGGAATGCGCCGTAATGGCTGTACGATACCTGAATGCCATCCTCCGACCGACAGTGCAAAAATATCGGCAGCATATTGACGAGGCATTCGTCTTCATGGACGACAATTCGTGCCCCCACAGTGCACATATTGTGAATGACTTCCTTCGGGATAACGACGTCGCTCAACTAGAATGACCAGCATGTTCTCCAGACATGAACCCTTTCAAACATGCCTGGGATAGATTGAAAAGGGCTGTTTATGGACGACGTGACCCACCAACCACTCTGAGAGATCTACGCCAAGTCGCCGTTGAGGAGTGGGACAATTTGGACCAACAGTGGCTTTATGCACTTGTGGATAGTATGCCACGACGAATACAGGCATGCATCAATGCAAGAGGACGTGTTACCGGGTATTAGACGCACCTGTGTGTACAGCAATCTGGACCACCACCTCTGAAGGTCTTGCTGTATGGTGGTACAACATCCGATGTGTGGTTTTCATGAGCAATAAAAAGAGCGGAAATGATGTTTATGTTGATCTCTATTCCAATTTTCTGTATAGGTTCCGGAACTCTCGGAACCGAGGTGATGCAAAACTTATTTTGATGTGTGTACATATTTCCGATATACTGTCGATTAGAACAACGACCAACACAATAAGAAAAAAAATACTTCTGCCTAGAGTCGTACATTTATTTTGTCTAATGGCTACCGGTTTCCTTACCAAATACTATCATCAGGCCATACCCAGGTGATCAGTCGTGAACCCCGCTTACCCAGGTTGTATAAGAGCTGAATTGAGTTAGCCGGCTTCGCACCAGGGGATGGCTTGTTGGACACAGAAACTGACTGTCAGTAGCCAAAATAAATTTTCCAACTAACAAAGCGTACAGCCATTAAGTTGTCGATTTTTATTTATTTTTAAGAGTTAACCCTTGTTTTCAATACCGCTAATGGAATCTTTTTCTGAAGAACAAGGAGTTACTTCGATTACATTGCGTACAACGTTTTCCACCATCACGAGCTGAGGCGCTGTCGTCACATACAGGAAATATGATTAAAATCCACAAACCTGTAAGAGACACATTTGGCTATTGAATATGGGAAAGTTTTGAAGTTAGTCTGTTTAATAAGAGTTTCCATGGGTTTTAATCATATTGTCTGTATGTGATGAGAGTGCCTCAGTTCGTGACGAATGCAACATGTCTTACGTAATGCAATCCAAGTAACTTCTTGTTCTTTCTAGAAGATACCTTCGTGTACTTTGTTGACTGGAAACATATACACAGTTGCTGCCTAGAGCCTTGTTCTATATTGTAGAAGTGCGACTGTAGGCAGCGGCAAATATTTTTACTGGCGGGTAGTACCGTACACACAGCAAATTCTCTGAGTCTTTAGTTTATGGCACTGTACATATCACGTTTATTTGCGATCACTAGTGATGTAACTTTACTGGTGGGTCTCATAGCTGCTTGCTCACAAAAGCCTTTTTTCCATAGTCTCGAGAAGAACACCTTTTAAAACACTGTGACACAGAGACTGAGAAGTCAGTACGTCAATTAACAACCACGCGGCGCAAAGTTTCTAGGAATCCGCTATGAAAATATACCGCTTGTGTGTGTCACTGCGTGTTGGCTGTTATCTAAATCACAGTTAAATAATACGGTTCTGTATATTTACGGACGTAATGCAAATTGCGTTCCCCTCCAGCCATTAAACAAAACAAATGCAGTAATATTTATTTAGGTACAGGATTTCATAAAAGTGGAAAGCTCTGTGTGCGGCGTTTGACACAAATGTCACTGCCGTACTGACGCATGCTACTGCGTAGACGGTTATGCATTTACGTGTTTCGCTTGTGGCTCTGGTTATCCACGTAAAACGCTCTGTGATATAATGACGCTCATCCAACTCTGACATTTCAGTGCATATGAGTTGTATTTTTATGCTAAAGTTTATTTCCTAAAGTGACTCCCAAACTGCGGTCATTGAACTGCAAATATTATATCACGTATCACGAACAGTGTTTCGGAATGTTTTTCCAAGCAATTGAGTTTATCTTCAAGGAAATATCTAATGGAGAGAAGTAACGCAAATGAAAGTAAAAGTTGAGCAAACAGTGTTAACATTACGCCAAAATTTATCAGTATCGAATCAGAGTGTATAGGAATTTACGTGGCTGGTGAAATTCTGTCAGGAAAGCTGATTTACTGATAGAATTCGTCCACTGGAACAGATGTCCAATGAGAAGATGTTGTGGTAAATGGAACTTTTGCATATGTATACCGAGCTATCACATAAAGTAGAGAACTTCTCCAGAATTGGATCTCTCAGTGCTGAAAGCGATCAATCCTTTCGGAGACAGTATCGGATAGCGAGTGACAATTTCATTGAAGTAAAATTTAGATCTGCACCTACATCTATCCCTTCACAAGGTACTGTACAGTGTATGGAGGAGAGTCCTTCCTACCAAAGTTTTCGATTTTATGTCTTGTTCGGTAGGTGTGTTTATCGAGGGTAAATTGACTGTATGGCTCTGAAAGGACTCTGATGTCTCTCATCGTATTCTCGTGATCTGCGTGAGATACACGAGGAGCGTTCCCTATTGATTTACACGTAATTCTTTTCAATTATTCGTGGTGCGCCGTTTGATTTATTACAACTACAAGTGTCTAGTAGCTTGGTCTAACCGTTTGTTGCAAGATAATCACTAAACTTTAATACCCTCACAGTGTAAATAATTTTCCGATTGCTGTCGTTACGTGAGCAGAAAACATGGAGTGTGATCATGCATAACAGTGCTGGATGACACATTTTGGATGGTGGGGCTGGTGGGAGGTGGGGGGGACCCTGTGGATATTTACAGGCGAATAGTGGCAGTGTGTGAAAAGAGTGGACCGTCACGATAGGTGCACTTGGAACCTAACAAAGCCCGTCCCCCTATGAGTTGGAAAACAGCGGCTGCCATCGCTAAAATGGGGCTCTAAGTGCTGCCACTGTGTTCTCCTGACTTCATCCCTCCCGATTACCTCGTATTCGGGTCTATGAAGAAACGTCTGCGTGGGCATCGTTTATCAGAGTGAGGATATGGGGGCACCTGACCTGCAGTGGATACGACAGATTCCAAAAGGTTTGTTCCAGAAGGTTGTGCAGAAGCTGTAGAGACCATGTCCGGAGAAACGGATACCTGTTTCAGCTATGGCAGTCGTTGTTTTCCGACCCGTATCCAGAGGATTGTTATCGTGTTGCAAAAGCACTATTCGTGATGGAGTACCACTGTCCGTGAACATCTGCAGTATTTATACCACCCCTCCATAGAGAACACGTCGTACAGCGCTGTCGTTGATTATTATACTCCATGTTGTCCTTTCCCGTAATGACAGCAGTTGGGAAAACGGGCTGCACTGCGGAGGGATTACACTACTAGTGAAGGTTTTGCCATCTACTGTTAGACCACAGTACTACATAAGTGTAAGTGTAATAATTGGTCGATGATGCGAATAGATAAAAGGCAGACCAGTGTGGAATACTCCTCGTATAACATTGATAGTATAATTGTAGCACAGAGTTCTGCGACTTTAAGTTACCTGAAGTGCCTCAAAAGGCTTTAGGGAGAATACGTTGTGTTTCAACCAACGATTCTAATTAAGGCGCCGTTGGGGTTCCTGTTACACTTTCGTCTTGGCTATACGGACTAGTTCCAAATCTATAAACGCATCTCCGAACTCGATTCCTTTATAACGACACCAGACTCAGGAATAAGACCCTTGCATTGGTGGCAATAGCGTCTCCTATGCGATTTCCTTCACGGAAACCCTTCCATACAAATCTAAATCGTTCATTCACCTTTCATCGTCAGGAAATACGTTCTGTTACGAAATATACAGTTGTTGTACATACGGGGTGTGCTATTCACAGGATGTCTACCACTGATCCTTTAATTTGATACTATCTAGTTCTTGCTCGTCTTTGTTGTAGGCACTGTCTATCGTGAATCCACGTTTGAACCAAGCGACCAGTCACTACACCATATAGAATTATTACCTTCAGTTTCTTTTGGTGAATCAACGAAGGTACAGTGCAGTATGCAGCATCGTCGTCAGCGAACAGTGGTACTGATCATACACGGTTTATGTGCACTGGAAACATAGTTAGTAAGCTTCCTTAGGACACACCCGATGATATTGACGTTTTAGTAGAAGATTCACTGTCCAGTACAATACAGTGGATTCTATTAGTCAAACATTCACCGAGCCAGTATTTGTGGGTGATATGATCGTTTGTTGGATAGTAGTCGGCGATATAGTACAGTGGTGTGGAATTCTGTCGGCCGGAGTGGCCGAGCGGTTCTAGGCGCTACAGTCCGGAACCGCGCGACCGCTACAGTCGCAGGTTCGAATCCTGCCTCGGGCATGGATGCGTGTGGTGTCCTTAGGTTAGTTAGATTTAAGTAGTTCTAGGGGACTGATGACCTCAGGTCCCATAGTTCTCAGAGCCATTTGAACCATTTTTTGTGGAATTCTAAGAAGATGAAACTTATCTGTTCACTTGCACCTGTTGTTTTCAGGAAGCCGTGCGAGATTAGCCGAGTGGTTTAAGGCGCTGCAGTCATGGACTGTGCGGATGGTCCCGGCGGAGGTTCGAGTCCTCCCTCGGGCATGGGTGTCTGTGTTTGTCCTTAGGATAATTTAGGTTAAGTAGTGTGTAAGCTTAGGGACTGATGACCTTAACAGTTGAGTCCCATAATATTTGATACACATTTGAACATTTTTGAACATATGTATAAAGGAAGCTGCACTTCACACCAAAATTTTTTTTCTAATTTCTTTAGAGAAATTTCTTTTGTCCTGAGAACATCATGGCTTTTAAGCCTAGGATGTGTGTGCCGTGCTTGGCTCACGATAATGACTTGTCCTTCCTGCAATTCTGAACCGGCGAGATTATATATATATTTTTTATTTTCTGTTAATGTCTTCTGGCGCCACTATCCTTACACACCTTCGCTGTCCGTGTCTGGCAGCACCAGCGTTATCGGTAGTAGGTTCGTGTTACTATCTGTGGAGCGACCGCTAGTATTTCCCGGTTTTGCTCTGACAGGAACGATCGGTGCAGTGAGTCGGAGAGTCACTCGGAAGGCAGACAGTCGCATGTTAGTCAGTCGGCTCTGAGTCTCAGTCCCCTTTGGGTTGTGGACTGAATCAGGCTCGTCGTTACTCGGCTGTTGGACGAGTTGGCAGTCTGTAGCAGGCAGGTCCACACTGTGCAAGTACGCCCCGGGACGGTGCTCGACGCAGACGGAGGGCCGGTGGTCAGTCGGTCGGCTGGTCATCAGATGGCGACATGCGATCTGCTGAGCGCTGACACCGGTATCAGTCGGGGAAGAATTGGCAGCAGTGCTACAAACCGTTAACGGCTGAAGGCCGGAATTACATGTGGGAAAGGCAATAACCTGTTAAAACATTAGAGTAAATTTTAAACAATTATGACAACTTGTTCAAATAAGACGGACCTGAGGAAGGTGACTACAGCTGTGTAAGCGGTGAGACAAGCAGCCAGGACTTGTATTCACGTAACAGGATGGCAACTCACACTAGGGGTAGCTTATGCGCCGACCTACCGACTAACCAATCCGCCTAACGTCCGATCACCGGTACAATGATGGAATATTTTTAGGCAAGGCGAAGAGAGAGACAGGACCACGTCTTCATAAACACACCCAAGGCCGAAGGAAACACTAGAACCAAGGTAGACCTCCCAAAAACATACGCACAGTACAATTTAAGAAGCTGTCGGACTACAGACCGTGTCGGACAGCATCAACACGACGAGGAAAGGTACACAGCCAGAAAAGTACGCTAACCTCCAGGGCAGGTAACTGCGGCGTTGGAGGCCACAAGGCAGAGAATATCACTGGTTGCACTTGACAAAAAGAATAATACTAAATCCAAACTAACATCAAGGAGAAGAAGGCGGCTAATACCTTCCGCCAACCTGACAGACTCCACTTGTTGTGGTTGGTCTCACCGACCCCGGGAGCAGCAACACGCAAACAACAGCGAGATCTGAAACAGTGGAGGTTTCGATACTGGACACGGTTCACTCAACTTCAAACGTCCTGGGTTCGGTCGTCGGCTGCAGCCCCTCGGTCCGACGGTGCCTGCACGCCGCCAGCGGTCCCGGCCTGCCCTATGCGCTGCGGACCTCATCACTGCTCAGTCTGAAGCCGAACTGATGTCAGTTCGCAACTCCCACCATATCCAGTACGCAGACAGCATTAAATAACTGCTCATTCAAAACCACAAGATACATACGAATGCTGGACAACAAATTCCACCAACAACTCACAATACTAAAACCAGCCATTGTGAGACTACACGGACGAATTATATGTCGGCAGAAACACAGAGAAGCCAGAAGGGGTCGAAAGACCAAATGCACGTTGTCCGCTGCGACGTTCCACCGAACGACCAACCAATGGTCGTCCCCACTCAATTCAGGCTCGGGAAAGATCCCCGTACAAATTGTCGTCTGACAACTTATTGCCATGGGGTGACTTCGACGGCTGTCCGTACCTCACTGCTGCTCCGCCCCAACGCCCTCGACACACGACGACCCGGAAATACTAGAGGCCACTCCAAAGATGGTACCACAGTACGCTCTATCGATAACCACTGCTGCTACCACTCAAGGACAGACAAGGCGAGCAAACTTAATGGCGCCAGTGAACACACTAAAGAAACGAGACGCCACTAACACTATTACAAGATGCCAAGCTATGAACAGCATCAATGCGAGCCGCACACGGCTCAATCACACAGCGAACTGCTGTTTTCAACCTCGAAATATATAGGATTCAATGTCCAGAGAAAGGTGTGGTTTCATTGACACCCATTTCAGCACCCCCTGAGGCCTCTTAGTGTCGATTCTGAGCGTTGGTGTGGCTGAAACGTTTTCTTCGAGCACCTATTAGAATCCGCTTGATATCAACGTTGGGTGTTGCTGTTCTGGCCTCTATCGTCAAAGCTGTGACGACCTTCTCATCGTGTGACACATCCACACTGGCGTTGAGCAGAACTGTGATAAAATTTGGTGGCAATGTGACACCATTACCTACCTTAAAGCTCACAGTAACTTCTCATCTGTGGCTTGTTTTCGGATATGCGCCACCTTGCTGTTTGAAGGGTAGTCGAGCCAGAGGTGGACGTTGCAGGGCCTACGCCTCTGAACCATTACAGAGGAATCTTGTAGGTATCTTCGAGCCAAATTTCATACTTATGTGTTGCAGTGGGAGACAGTTACGTGGTTTCGAAACTGTAATCCTTTAATTTTGTTGCGCAGTTTATTGTTGATGGTACACCAGACGTTACTTATCCTAATGAAGATAAACAGAACACGGACAAGTATAAATAAATGTACAAAATGAGGAATGCTCATGAGCACCGACACTTTGTGGGTCACTGACAAGGACAGGAATGATAAAGCTGAGACAGTGGCGAGGCAGGCGCACGAAACGTTCACCGTTCTCCCTCCCGCGCTTCTCCCTGGTTCCGGAATGTCGACAAGTTTTTGTGGTGAGGAATCGAACTCAGATGATGTCAGTAAGAGCACTCTTGTAACCTAGAGAACTCTACTGTCGTAAGAAAAATCGGAAAACTTACCTTGCAAGCTATTCAGCTCTTCGTAAAAATGATACTAGGTTCTCAGTAACAATCATATCTTGAATAAAGCTAGGATTCGAAGTCGAGGATTCGGATTAAATATTTCAGATGAATGGTTGACGGAAGAAATGAAAAATGCAAGAATAAAGGAAGTTCACGTAGTTAAGATACATTTAAAAATTTGAAAAATTTGAAAAAAGCTAGGATTCGGACTCGAGGATTCGGATTAGATATTTCAGATGAACGGTTGACGGAAGAAATGAAAAATGCAAGAATAAAGGAAGTTCACGTTGTTTAGATACATTTAAAAATTTGAAAAATGCGTTTCGTAACACATGAGTGAATCTGAAGTTCAATACAAGCACAAAAACAAAGGAATAACATACAAAGACAAAGACTGAATTTAAATTTAACGTTGCGGCAACAATCAGCAGTGGACGTAGCTTTGCGGAGAATGGTGACGTGCCCTTAGTTCTTACGGCGATACTGGAAATGAAAATGGAAATGAGCGTTTGGCGTCATTGGCCGGGAGGCCTCTTAAGGGCAGGTCCGGGCGTCTTAGTACAGGTCTTATTACATTCGATGCCACATTGGGCGACCTGCGGGCTGGATGGGGATGAAATGATGATGAAGACAACACAACACCCAGTCCCGGAGCGGAGAAAATCTCCGACCCAGCCAGGAATCGAACCCTGGCCTCTTAGGAAGGTAGTCCGTCACACTGACCATTCAGCTATCGGGGCGGACATGACGATACTGCGTAAGTGGAAACGACAAAAATGCGAATAGACCCTTCTTTTCCTGCACCCTTCATATGTGAACAGCTAGGGAAAAACAGTTACAGGTGTGGTCTTGAATATTGATTTTTCTTTTTCTCAGACTGCAAAACAAATTTAGCTGATAAGTGTTTTACTTAACGTGCCTTGTGACGCACTTTTTTTACTGTCCGTAGTCGCACTTTTTTGATTGCATGGATTGCTCATTGGGCCTTGGAAATGTAAAATCGTTGACTAAGCTGTGAGACAGTATGCCCATTACAGTGCAATTAAAATTACTTGGCACCTGACAACCGACGAAAGAGACACAGTGCATTGACACCTGTTGTGGCACACCGCCATTTGCAACAGAGGGCCTATCAGTCAGGTGGCAACTATGCAGTGTTCGTAAGCTAGACTGCAAGATATCATTGGCCCAGTAACATCCCAGGGAACGTCTGCAATTAGGGAATTGAGAAGTAGTTTTAGTTGCACTACAGTTGCAATAAACAACTATTGCAATAAACAACTACAACGCGTTGGATAAACTTCGTGAGCCTACTAGGATGTTTACGTGGATAATAAAATGATTAATCGCTTTTGTTATTGATACTATTATTATATATTAGACACACGAAAAGTTTAGCAGCAGTCCCAAAGCACTGACTGTCACATGTCAGCAGGAAACACTTCATGCTGACTGTGATCTTTTTCAGATTGCTGCCAACTTCAGCAGTATAACATTTGATTAACAGTTGCTTGTTGATGTGTTGTTGGTTTACTACCTGTACGACTTATTTTAATTTAAAATAGTATTTATACTTATATATAAATGCACCACTGAATACTGCAGTATGCAGTGGTATCGCAGCCTATGTCTCAGTTACACAGTGTAACGATAATAAGCGTCCACAGGGGGCGAGGGTAAGTTTGGTCACTTAAGTAACACAAGTACGATAACTCGTTAATGATAAGATGCAATTACTCTGATCATATTCTTCAACAATATTTGTATCCAGTCAGCTCAAGTAACCTCTCGTTCTGTACGAATTATGTTTTCGAGGGTCATGGTAAGACGTTAACATTTGGTAAATTATTTATACTTTCTACTCATGGACACAATGTCTATCGTCTCTCCGGAGAAATTTTCTAATATCGCAGATCCTATCTTCTACGGATCAGAGCACAAACTCTTCTTATTAATGAGCGATATTTAAGTCGAATCTCGTGAAAGTATCGTAATGTAGATTCAATGTCTTTTCCATTACCGTGGTTCTCAGACGTCACAAACTCTATACCAGATCACTAAAGAGTGCAACTCACACAATAATGGCTCCGTGTTTACGTAATGCCAAATTATTTAGAGAAGATTCTCTCCTAGTTCTCATAATATTTTGGGCTACTATGACGTAATCTTTCACTATAAATTTCAGTCAAAATACTCCTCCTTGACCAAGATCCCTCGCTCTAAAATAAATTTTCAGGTTTCGTTAGGATGTTACACGTCGTGATAATTTCCTGTAATGAAAATGTCAATCAATTCTTCAGACTAAATCGTATTGCTTCAGTTGGTTAGGTTAACACTTTTTTTCAAGTGAGTAATTTCTAAATAAAATCATCAATTCCGGTATATTATATGAATTTCTAACTATAAATATTTCACAATAATTATATAGTGTTACAGAAGACCACCCATTATGATCCATATTTGTGTGCTGTGTTTGAGGCCGAATATTAATACAGGCTGACTTCCTTCTTACAAAGAGAACGTGTTTCATGCCGATAATAATATGAGATCACGTTGTTAGTATTTAAGTGAAACATGCTCTGTTTGTAAAAATGAAGCCAGTATCCGTAATTTCATATTTTATTAATAGGCACAGGAAACGGACGCAGTGACGAGGGCTTCTCCTACCTTTGCGTCGCTGTCAGGTGCGTGCTTCTTAGCTTGCAGCGCCACGATTAACCTTCAAGAATTTAAGATTATTTTGACGCAATATATGGCAATAACAGTTGGAAATGTTTTCGTAAGCGAACTAAATTAATTCCAATATGGCTATGGGGCAAAATGACCCACTTAAACTGGGGCACTTCAGCCCATATGCCCAACGTGCCTTGCTGTCTCTTTGTAAGTAATAAATCTTATTAAGCTTAATAGGTTTAAAGTATCCGAATGTAGATTTCATCCAATGCAACGTTTACGTTAGAAAATTGTGTCCTGTATTGATTTAAAACCAGTAACATCTACGCGAAGTTGGACTTTTTTTCTTTCTTCTTGAAACACTTATAACTTGTGTGTGTTCAAGTATTCAACTAAAACGAATGAAGTATAAATTTGAAATGTCTGCGTAAGGGCCGCAGAGAGACATATATTTCCAAGTATCAAATCTAAATTTATTTTCGAATGTAGACGTATTTTTACTGATCGTAGTTCTCCAGTTTCGTTTTTGGGATGGTTCAAAATTATAAAAAGAAAACTGAAACAAGCAATGTTTCTCAAGTAAATGAGATTGGCAGTGACAAAGTGCGAACAACAAGCCTCTCGAAACAGGATACACTTTAAGGAGAAAACAGTTGCTATGATCAGACAAAATCACATGATAAAGCTTCTTAAATAAAGCGATGAAAGATAGTAGGCATTCCTAACTAAGTGCTTCGAGACGAAGAAGATGAGGATGATGACGATGAAGTCTTTTTTTTGTTTTTGTTTTTTTCCTCATTAGTCTGAATGACTTGAAGCAGCCGCCACGAATTCCTATCCTCTGCTAACCTTTTCGTCTCTGAGTAGCAATTGCAATGTATGTCCACAGTTCTTTGTTCAATGTATTCAAATATCTGTCTCCCTCTACAGTTTTTACTCTCTGCATCTTTCTTTAGTACCGTGGAAGTTATTCCTGATATTTTAACAGATGTCCTGTCATCCTGTTCCTTCTACTCGTCAGTGTTTTCCACATATTCATTTCCTTGCCGATTCCGCAACGAACCTCCTAACTCCTTACCTTATCAGTCGACCTAATTTTCTCACTTCTGATGCTTCTCATTACTTTCATCTTTCTTCGATTTACGTTCACTCCTTATTATGTACTCATCTGACTGTTCGTACCATTCAGCACAATCTGTAATTCTTCTTCACTTTCACCCAGGATAGCAGTGTCACCACCGAATCTTATCATTGATATCAATTCACCTTGAATTTCAGTCTCATTCTCGAACTTCCGCGGACAAGTCCTCTACCGACTGAGCTACCCAAGCACAACTAGTGATCCGTCCTCACAGCTTTAATTCGGCCAATACCTCGTCTCCTACATTCCATACTCCACAGAAGCTCTCCTGCGACTAATTTTCAACATTCGTCGGTCGCACTACATCTCAAATGCTGCGGTCCCTTCTGTTCCGGTTTTCCCACTGTCCATGTTTCACTACCATACAATGCTGTGCGGGGATTAAAGTTAAGTGATTGTCTTGCAACAAATGGTTAGAAATTTACACTGAAAGGGAAAAGAAGGAGATGAATAAATAGAGGGAGAGGAAGTGGTGAAAGCGGAGGAGACGAAAAGGGAGAGTGGGTAAGATGAAACTCACAGAGGAAAGAAGGAGGAGAAGATGGACAGATAGGAGGAGGAAGATTAGATGGGCAGAGAGAGGGGAAGGAGGAGATCGACTTAAAGAATCTCGGAATAAACACATAATCGGACAACAACAGACACACAGTTGAGTTATAAAATCATGTGGGCCAGCTTGTCGAAACTGCTGGACCACCTAGCCTCGTGGGTGGGGTGGGTCGGTCGAGGTGGGACTACTGTACTAAATATTGTTTTACGAATAGACAAACAGTGAGAGACTTCAATTACTTAATTCTGAAGGAGCTGAAGCAATGTACCAACATTTACACATAAATGGATGCTTTTAAAATACAAGCTGGTGACTTGCTGTCAGAAGGATGAATGTTATACTCTTGTGTTAGGTGTAAGATGTCTGTACCACGCGCATATAGAATTACCGATCAATGTCGCTGACGTTCGTATTTTGCGTGACTACAGAGCACATTGAAATCCGCTCCGCTTTCGCAGTACAGAGCGGATCAGGATAACATTGTGGAAAGGGGCCAAGATCAGTTACTTTTAGTTAAACAAGAACACAAAACTTTATTCATCTAAAATACAATGCACAGTTTGCTCTTTAAAAACAATAACGATCATTTCACTTCTGAGGGCTCAAGTAACTTCTCAATAATAAAGTTTAAATAATTCCTTTTAAGGTACAAGTATTCCGACAAATAGCTGAAGGCCTTACTTCAGTAAAATTAAAATATCTTCTCGACTGAAGGCCCAAATAATATTCCGGATGACCAAATGAAATTCTTTAAAAGCCAAGCATTTACAAATTTCGACTAAAGGCCGTATTAAGAAGAATTTTAAGTAATTGGCGATAATATTTCAAAGTAATAAAAGGCATCCTTTAAAGACAAGCATTTACACAGTACAACAGAAAGCCATCTTAAGAAAACTTGAAATATCTTCACGGATGAAGGCCCAAACAATTATTCAAAATAGTTAAAGCCAAACCTTAAGATAAGCGTTTACACAGAACGGCTTAAAGTCACTTTAAGAACACAAGATAATTAAAGAGAAGCCTTAAACACAGGAATTTTCACAGTACGGCTGAAAGCCAAAAATTTTAAAACAAACGCGGCTGAAGGCCTAAACACGGAGCAAACAAGAAATTTAAATAAAACACGGCTGAAGGCCTAATTTCAATCAATTAAAACAGCGTTAATACACTAGAAAAGGCCAAGTACAGTACTTACAAAATTACAAAAAAAGGGGAAAACACAAATTAGAACAATGACAAGTGGTGTCCAGAAAATACTCCAAGATCGTCCTGAGAAGGTCCCTTAAGGGTGTAGTGAAGTTGGACAGGCAGCCAAGGCTTAAGGTCAGATAAGAGAAGGCAGCACAACCTAGGGTTGGTTCACAGCCGACCGACAATGTGACCGATATCCAACCGTTATAATAGAAAATTCCGGCCGATGACGAGTAAACCAAGATGCCTGTAACTTCGGACATGGCCTCACCAAGATTAAAGCATCAAACACCACTTAAGACCAGTTTAAAAGAATGCAGAAAAGACAACTGTCAAATCACTGCGGAAGACGGCTGCATGTTCTAGGCGACAACACACACCACTGGTTATCACACGCGTCAACGGCTGAGGAAAGAACAATCCACAACGAAGAAATCGTAACAGACGAGTTTAAAGAACAGGCAAATAATTACTGAACTTGAGTATCCTGCTTCGGAGGAAAGCGAAAAGTCGCTCACATAGCTAGCGCCTCCAAATGCAACAGCGCACGCCCACCTCCAAAAGCCCCGGCCCGGCTTCGCGCTTTGGAGACTACGTGGCTGCTCAGTTCCAACGAACCAACAAGGTCCAACCACATCCCGACTCGGAAAATTGTGCTCGTTCTGAGGATCCAAGACGTCGTGGAGAGAGACGACCGGCCGAGCAAACGACCCAGTTTCCCCAACAGCGGCCCCGGCGACAAATTATTTTCAATTTTCCCTTAATAAGACCCACAGCCGTCACTATAGCCTGTTACAGTTCGTTAAGATTTTTTAAAAACTTTTGTATTTTAAAATTCAACTGCCCTCCTTACTTGTTATTCAGGCCTTCAGCTGTTGAGTATTCTGAAAATTGCTTGTGGCCTTCAGCCCCCAATAATTTTGAATCCTTTCTTAATCATACCTTCAGCTGTTAATTGTTTGTAACATTGCTTGTGGCCTTCAGCCGACAATAACTTGCAATTCTTCTAATAAGGCTTTCAGCCTCCAGTGTAGTAAAATCTTTGAAAATGATTGTTGAAAGTGAAACGTCCCCTTAAAACAATTATACATATGAAACGTCCACTTTGAACAAATTATACAAGACTGTGCTTAACCTGGCACACAATAATTTTAGCGCAACGCAATCTGACTATCAAAAATCCCTGCAAAAGAATGGCCCTGAGTAACATTAAACTACACCTTTCAGAAATCACTTACCTCACAAAAATCTTCGCTGCTCGAACTACTGCAATACAGCGAGTGCCACTACTGCCAGCTAAATAAAAGATTCAAACTACTGAAGGCACTAACTACTGATAGGGATAGTTAGCAAATGAAAGATATTAATAGAGAACAAACACTGTATTTACCTTAATATTCATAATTGACATTCAGTCTTACAGATTATCAAAACTCCGCCATCTCTCTCCCCACATCCACCACTGCTGGCGGCTCACCTCCAACTGCCCAACGCTATCTGCTGTTCACATCCAGCTATAGCAGTTCATGACAACAATGGCAGGCAACAATGCAAACTAGCGACATACTGCACACAGCACAGCCAGTGATTTTCATACAGAGAGCGCTACGTAACGTTGCCAATAAGAAAACATAAACAGCAAACTTACATAAAGAAAACATAAACAGCCTACTTACATAGCCCCCATGCTCCCCACAAAAAATTTTACAAAATGTTTTTGGCCAGTGGCCAATACAGATTTGAAAAAATTTTTCATAATTACAATAACAAAGATATCAAATGCACACACTTATTGATACAATGTTGGTCAACAGCTAAAATTTTCTCACAGTCCATAAAGACAGTCCTGATCGTTCATCATAATAGTAATTACAGTTTTTTTCACAAAGTCTCATTAGTAAAAGAAATTGCACACAGAAGTAGTGGATTTCCATGCAGTCTTGAAGAAGTAGTGTTGTCCTTCCAACGGAAAGACAGTGCTGACTCTTGACATGCTGATAGGTAATGGGCCACAACAGAGCAAACCCACAGCAGAGTCAGTCGACGTTTCGAAGAATATTGGTAGGTAGGTCATCACAGAGTAGACCCACTGTAGTCCTGGTAGAGAGTATTGTATTGGTGGGCCATCAAAGATGCAGACCCACTGTAGTCCTTGTAGAGATGGCCAGCAGCCATCTGTTGTGACTGTGCAGGTGCACAATCACCATTGAAGAGTCTTGCGGATAATAGAGCAAGTCCATAACCACCACTTGTGCATTCACAAAGTTTTTGGGAATTGTCCTTAGAACCAGCAATGCTGTTATCCAGTCCCTCGCGGAATTATTAACACACGTGCAAACACTAACAGTCCCTACTTCTCACATATTGTCCATATACTATGACCAACAGAAATGTGTGCAGTGAAATGAATGCTTACAAGTTACTGAATTTGAGTAACTGGTGTCAATTACAATTATATAACATAAGAATACAATTACAAAGATACAAAATACATCATTAAAAACATAACAATACAGATAATATTTGTAGTGCAGGCTTTACAAAACAATAGAAATAAACATATACATCAGTGTTACAGGAATGATGACATGAGTACAAAAATAAAAGATCAGAATCACTTTTGAAACGTCAACTTCACACATGAGCATTAAAACAAAACAGAATAAATAAAGTCTAAGCATCTTTACAAAGAAAATAACAGAGTATTAGAAAAATTCTACAACATAGCTCTCATCAGCTAAACACATAAAGACAGGAAAAACACAAATACACACGGGTACCCAAACACATAGTGGGATAACACAAAAGGAAAGGACAGGGTTTGTTTTCAGTGTAACATTTGGTACTGCAGTCCACCCCACAACTTCATTCGATAGATCTTTCGTCTTATTTCAACATTTGTTTCCACCAAAAAAATCCTATCCAAGCATGCTTTCTGTATTTATATGTTCACATATTGCTTACCTCATCATTTATTTACAAGAAAATCCTACCTATACCTCGTTCCTGTATTCTATTCATCTTTCTTTCAAAATAATTATTTCTGATTGTACAATACTCATTGGGGCCCAAATCTTTCTTCGCAATGCATTCTTTACCTATTCTCCATAGTCAGTTTCTTATATAGTCTACCCCCTCTTAAGCTAACTTAAATCTACTGAGCTCAGATATATATACCAAGGGACGAGGCAATGCAGCATCACAACAAATCAACACAAACAGAAATGACAAAAAATGCAAATTGGCAAAGCTAGCAGCATAAATTAGCAAAGCAAGTGCAATATTACAACTAATATAAGGCAATGCAGGAAACAAGAAAAACTAGCTTAGAAGAGTAACACAAAGTCAAATTCAGTAACACTATGCCTGACAAACAGCAGCAACTTATACCTAAACATGACATAGCTCAAGCAGAAAAAAATATTACAAGAAAAACAACAATGCAGACAAGGGAAATGCATATTCACATCTTAATGTCTATGTAATTAAAGTGGTGCACCATAACAACTGATTGTAAAAAAATATTACCATGTACCTGAAAAGAAAATTAAGTGTTACTGTTACTAGTTACTTCTTATTGTTCTTTCCTTTCCAAGTGCTCCTTTTTTAAAGAATGTGGATTACAAAATTATCATTTAATAGATCTGTTGACAGAAAGAGTTCACATTAGCAAATGCATCTCATTTTATAAAAGCAATGCTGCAACACAGCTGGAAACCAGATATCAAATGAAATAAGCAATTACGCAAACCAAAGCATAAAAATGTCATTCAGTAGTCATGTGACATTTCATTTCATAAGTTAATTGCTCTCAACTCTCGTACAAAGACTCTTGTCATAATCAGGTGTGCAGATGTAAAAATATTTCTTGTCATTTTGTTAGGCATTTCAGTAAATATCATAAATTTTTAAGTAACGAGGGTGTCGCATTAGCGATGAAAGGCACATCCTAATGGCTTATTCTCCAGGTGTTTGACACAGCTGTGTGCCCACAACGCATTACAAAAATCATATGTTTTCAAGTAGCGAGCGTGTCGCATTAGCGATGCCCTCTACAAAGGAATGTCATTAACAGATATATAGGCCTCTCTTTGTCCTTCTCTTCCACCTGTGCCTCTGGCACACCCTAATGGCTTTCTTTTCTACCTGAGCGTCTGAAAAGGCTTGTTCTCCAGGTGTCTAACACACCTGGGTGCCCACGTCGCATTATGTGCAGGTGGTCACTTAACTTTCTTACGGAAATATTTACGACAGCAGTTTCCGCTACAGTGACAGTCTCATATAAAAATATTTCACAGGTCAAGAATTTGCGTTACAAATCTGTAGAAACAAATGCTATTGATATGACAGTGTCCAAAAAATTTTCGCTTGCATTGTGATACATTCACACATTTACACACACATTTCATAACTCTTAAAGTACCATTCTTGGTTTCCAACATCCTATTTCACAAGTCAAGAGTCCCTAACCACTATTCATTACTCCTTACCTTATTCGTCGACACTTTTTCCATATTTCATCGTAACAGATACATAGCATAATCAAATAACTCATATAGCATCAGCTTATGGATCATAAACTTACCTCAGCAGCATAATACACATCGTCGTCGTAAAAATAACATCATAAAACCTCAGTCAAATCTCAAAATCGTCGTAGCTTCCTCCAATAATTTCAAAACCTAACAAAATTCTCTGCTCATTTCAAAGGTGTCATCTGCCTCAAACGTACTTTAAAATCATTCTCCCTTACCAAATACATCATTCAAAGCTCTCATAGTATCACAATGGTACCAAAAAAAAATATGAACAGTGCACAAAGTACAGACAAAGTACAATTTCTTAAGTGTGAAGTAATCCAACTCTGTAATTGCGTAAACATGTGTCACTGACGTAGTAAAAGGAAGTTTGTTTCTCTGTTAAATGATCAGATAGCTGTGTAATTTATGTGTTAGAGAAATATGGTACCGATGTGTAAAGTTGTATAAGCAAATACCATATTAGCTAGGGCTCCTTGTGCTTGCCAAACACATGGTACACAAAGTAGGTGTGTACCCCCCTGAGGTTCTAAGTTCTGCAGAAGTCAATGTACCGACCTCATGATAAACAAAGTGAAATGCTTTGCGTATAGATATCATACTTATTACGCTTATTGCCGTGATGAAGAAAGTACTGTGCTGTAACGTATTGTTGTGCTACAGAAAAGGCTGTCTCCTTGTAGCTATACCACAAAAGTTACTACTAAAACATGTCTCACTTTATAGAAGAATTCAGAAAAAACTGTGCAGATATAAAACAGATAGACCGCAAAGCAACATTGTAAATTGTCACGCATTAGCAGCGTCGTGATAAAATCGTGTAGCTGTCACATAAACTAACCACTGTGTCATCTGGCATTTCACAGAAAGCACCTCAAATCCAGAATCCACTCTCAAGCAAACCAAAATGTTGCATGAAAATTTCATTAGCAGGGCTGGTAAATGTTCTAATCGTGCAACTAACAAGGAGGAATGTATAAATAACAACACTGTGTCGTCTGTTCGCAATAACAATGCATTCGCAATTACTTGTCTAAGTTACCTATGTTCTTGACTGGATGGTTAGTTAGCTTTAAAACATAGTTGCATGTTAACAGTTTCTCAGTGAGACAAATTGTACAAGTAGCGTGAAGTGAAAATTGCAAAGACTAAGTTAAAAAGCAGATTATCTGTCAATAAATGGTTTTACATGAGAAATGTGGTGTAAACCTTTACTCTTCCTAGTACGCAGAGTTTCAACTTGAATGCAATTATCATGCGGTATTCGTCCGTAAAGAATACGGGAATTTTGCTCAAGGTTAGCGTCAATGTTATTTTTCTCGGAGCCAGCCGGCGCACGCAGCTGCCTGCGGTGCGACTCATTGTCTGTTTCTTTGTTGGCGCGCGCCGTTACTGGGATTAGGAGGCCTAACTTCCACAAATTCGCCTTGCCGAGAGGGCCCAGCTCTGTTTAAAGCTCGCCAGTTCTGATGCAATTCAGGTCTGTCGTTGCGATCATATCGTCTGTCGTCATGTCGGTAGGTTCGATAGTTTCTTTCTTGTCTGTCACGTGGTGGAGAATTTCTGCCTGAGTCGTAACTGCGTGCTGGACCGTTGCGTCTAAAGTTATTCTGTCTCCCTTGATAATAGTTGTTTTGATTCCCATATTGCCTGTTTCTCTGATTGTCTCTGTGATAGTCATTACCGCGGAAAGGTGATCTTTCCCTGTAACTATTACTCTGCCAGTGGTTGTCATATGGGTGGTGTCTGTTTTGGTCACGATTTACGTTGTAAGAATAGGTTTGTCGTGGCCATTTATTGTTTCTGTCGTCACGGAATTGTGACGGATGTGACCTGTAGTGATTGTTTTCCTGTTTTCGCATCCCGCGACTGTCTGTGTCAATTTCCAGTTCTTGTAACAGTCCCTGAAAAGCTTCAATGTCGTCTTTGCAACGTCCTGCTAAAATAATATGTCTCAAATGTTCGGGCAGTTTAATTAAGCAAATGCGGATGAGTTCTGAGGGGCTGTATGGGTTTGATAAGTACTGATTCTTGTGCAACATGTCTTCAAAATATTTGACAAGACTGGAAAATTCAGATTGTTCAAAGTGTTTCATCATCATGATGCTATGTTTTACGCGGTCTTGTGTAGCTTGAGACCAATATGCTGAGAGGAAGGCGTGGTAAAATTCTCCTTCACTGTGACAATCGTGAATGACCGATCGCATTCTTACAGCTGGTTCATTCTCCAAGTAGCCACACATAAATTCTAATCTGTGTTCTAATGACCAGTTGGGAGGAAAACAATGAGAGAATTGATGGAGCCACGCTTGTGGATGAATGTCGTTGGCAGAATTCTTGAATATTTTGAATTTACTTGTAGTAATGAACAGCTTATAGTCAAAGTCATCATGTCGGCGAGTCACATATCGCTCATTGTTACGTCGTGTCGGCGGTTCCATCTCAAAATTCGGTGCACCTTGCCAATTCCTTTCATAATTACCGAAATGCTCTGTGTTATTATATTGTGGCTTTTCCGTATTTCTATGTCCCTCTTCCAGTATTGGGGCGCGAGTGTCCTCTGAAATACGTAATTCTTGTATCACCTGCGTCAACTGATCTTGTACTTCCCGGATTTCTCTTTTATACTGTGTATTAATTTGATTTTGATTTTGTTTGAATTTTCTTATTTGTTCATAGTCTTCTGTGTCAGTGAAGGCTACGGGTCTTGTGTCATTCAGATCATCATCTACCTTTGTAGATAAGTTAGTGACCTGATCCGAAAGTTCAGCTACTTTCTCCGATAGTGAACACATTTCCTCAGTGTGTTTTTCTGAACCAAGTTTCAGAGTGTCCATTTGTGTTGAAATCGAATCTACTGTGTTCTTTAAATTTTCCTGAGTTTTTGCCAGTTGCGTAACCGAATCGGTAGATGCAACTGAGTCAATTTTAGCCCACAAGGTCTCATGATTTTCATGAACAATGGTTTGCAGTTCTTTTATGGCTGCTTCGTGATTCTGTAATACATTCTCATGACGCGAAAAAATAGGTTGGAAATGCTCACAAATTTGTGTTTTTACGTCATTACAGACTTTCTGACATTTCGATTCTATTTTATGTAACTCAGTAGTTAAATCTTCACGTGTTTGTTCAAGCATATGTTGCACTGAGTCTAACTTTTGAAGCTTTTGTTCCATTGTGTCTAACTTTTGAAGCTTTTGCTGTGTTTGTCTCTGATTTTGTTCCATTGTGTCTAACTTTTTAAGATTTTGTTCCATTGTGTCTAACTTTTGAAGATTTTGTCCCATCTGTCTCTGATTTTGTTCCATTTGTTGCATTAATTGCAATAATAATGTATTAGTGTCTGGAATCTGTTTCTCTATGCTTTTTGGCAGTGCGTTTTCACCGGCAGCATTCACATTTTGACAAGCAGAAAATGTGTCTTGACTCATTTGAGAAAACGGTGAGGACGCAAAACCTGAATCTACAGTATTTGCAAAATTGTGTCCTATCATTTCGGATTCCTGAGGCGAGCTATTGCCGACCGATCGATCGATAATGCTTCCCTGTTCACTACCTGTTTGACTGTCTACGCCATTGTTTGACGCCCAATCCATTTCCCTATGCACAGTTACCAAATTACTACTTTGAATATTAGTTAACTCATTACATGGTGGGGCCAACACACTGCTTTCGTCTTCACTGTCATTTCTCAGTTTACTTTGGAGTCGAGTGTTACGTTTTTCACACGCCATTATTGTGACAATATTTCACACGACAACACAGAAAAGCACAACTTGAATAGCAAAAACAAGAGAACACATTAACATAGCACTGAAAATAATATCTAGTTAATTGCAGCTGCGAAATACTTGGTGCAAATCTACATGCATGCCACAACTGTTTTACTGTGCAACAATGAAAGACTGCAACTACAAAGGAGATTCTCTCTACAATTACGCACTAGCAATAAACAAAAGCTACACTAAATACACAAACTACAAGAAAAAATCAGAAGATTCCAGTGAGGTATCCTGGGCTAAGGGTCGACATATGAAACGTCCCCTTTGAACAAATGAAACGTCCCCTTTGAACAATTTTACATGTGAAACGTCCACTTAGAACAATTGTACAAGACTGTGCTTAACCTGGCACACAATAATTTTAGCGCAACGCAATCTGACTATCAAAAATCCCTGCAAAAGAATGGCCCTGAGTAACATTAAACTACACCTTTCAGAAATCACTTACCTCACAAAAATCTTCGCTGCTCGAACTACTGCAATACAGCGAGTGCCACTACTGCCAGCTAAATAAAAGATTCAAACTACTGAAGGCACTAACTACTGATAGGGATAGTTAGCAAATGAAAGATATTAATAGAGAACAAACACTGTATTTACCTTAATATTCATAATTGACATTCAGTCTTACAGATTATCAAAACTCCGCCATCTCTCTCCCCACATCCACCACTGCTGGCGGCTCACCTCCAACTGCCCAACGCTATCTGCTGTTCACATCCAGCTATAGCAGTTCATGACAACAATGGCAGGCAACAATGCAAACTAGCGACATACTGCACACAGCACAGCCAGTGATTTTCATACAGAGAGCGCTACGTAACGTTGCCAATAAGAAAACATAAACAGCAAACTTACATAAAGAAAACATAAACAGCCTACTTACAAAAGTTTTGTTTTTTAAAAATAAAGTGCATGTGTGTGAAACCAGCGGTAGCTGATTAGGCGCTTTCCACACCTTTCCTGCAATGCCTAAGTCCCACGTCTCAGTGATCAGCAACAAGAAAATGTTCTTGACAATCTTCAACACTGCTGAAGCCAGCGGAGGTTTCTAACCTTCCTCTAAAGACGTTGTGGGGATGCACCTCCACTGAACGTTATCGCACCTCTTTAGAGTGCAGTACGCCCGTGATTTTTGCCCTGGTATACAGGTTGGAACCACTAGGGACAGTTCAAAACCATACCTGCTTTCTTCCCTCTAGTGGCGTGATCATGCATGGGTGCAAAATTAAAATGTGCGTAAAAAAAAAGACAAACGATCCCTCTGTGACCTTTCAGTTCTGCAAAACCCTCGGTGCCACACATGCATTTTTGAAGTTTCTTGGACAACTTACTAATCCACCAGTCGGAAAGTAAGGCAATCGTCACCCAACGGGTGTCGAAGGGGTTGCCTAACAGGCACTAGAACAGCTGCCGGGCTGATTTGGTGTCGCGATTCCTGAAGGTACATTTCTGACGTGCTCAGCAAAAATCCGTGGGTGCGCTGATGCTGTTGCCGAACTGTGGAGGGGGGGGGGGGAGGGGGGGAGACTTAGAGGGAACTTTTGCCGTTTTACTCACTTACATGTTAATGTTGCACTTTCACATGATGACGCCACAGAAGGGTGGAAAACAGTATCCTTTGCGGCATCGCACTACTTTCAGATTTTGTCGAATTGTTGTGAACTGACCCTAGTGCCTACAGCTAGTACGGGATAGGAAAAATTGCGCTCGCGCTGCACTCCAAAGGGGTGCGATCACCCTCGGGTCAACAGTGTAAATAGAGGAAGGTTGAAATATCCGAGAGAGTCAGCAGAGTCAATTCGTTTTCCATCGCGAAGTGAGTGGAAATCAACGCCCCAGAGAAAGAAATGGTTCCTCTGGCCTTCTTTCCTCATGGGTCGACACACTGCTGTTTAAAGGGTCGGCGATCCAGAGGTTGACGTCGCAGAGCGCCACAATTTTGCAGCATTATATGTGCAGGTTTTAATCGCCTTTGAACCAAACTTCAAACTAATGCTTTGCAATGGTAGAACATCAGAGGTTTCGAAAAAGTGATCCCTTAATCATGCAGTGCCGTGTAGTTATTGGGAGAGATGTTATAAGAAAAAATGAGAACAGTACTTTTTTTTTGTAGATGGAAATGAAGGTACTTCTATTTGATAAATGTGACAGGAATCGGTTCTTGTAATGACTGTTCATGTAAAGTAGCTTCTTCTTAAGATTCATATGAAGGAAAGGAATGCGTTGCTCATTGTAGTCAACAAATTGTCGTCAATAAAACATTATAGTAGCAGCTGGACAAAATGAGGCTGTCACGAAGGCGTCACAAGAAGCATACAATATTCCTACAAAAATATGAAACAATCTTTGATCCTAGATTAGTGAATCAATGTATGATAAGAGTTTCTAAAACTTTGTTTCTAAGACTGTCAAACAGTGAACAAAGATTGGATGAAATAAATAATCGTACGCTTCTGGAATGTACCTGTCGCCGCCACGTAGAAGATATTTCAAATTATAAAGCGTTCCAGAGATGTTGCCACAAATTTCTAGGGTAGGTGGGGTACATCATAAGGGTTGAAAATTGCATTGGAACCCACAGCTGCAAACGTCGTCGTGGGCCGGTAGATGGTGCTGTACACAAGAGTAATGGAGGGTAATGTGAGGATTTCCTCATTTATAGCGCTAGCCAGCATACGAGGAGCATACGTACACTTAATGTATGGAATAGTTGAGTGTTATGGACGAGCTGTTGCACGAAGTGATTGAGAACGCTTCGCAGACAGACATCACCGAAACCACATTTTGTTTGCATCTGTTCATCGAAATTTGTTCGAGTATGGGTCAATAAGAAGTGGCAGGGCTAGTGAGGGAAGGCCACGATCGGCGCTTTTGGTCGTTATGGGAGAAAGTTCGTGGAGGCGAGAACGTCTAGGCGCAGAGTGGAGCGTAGTTTGAACGCCGAGGCCTTACACTTCTTTCATCTCCGAAAGGTGCAGTAATTGTATCGCGATGGCGATCCCGCACGTGTGCGTTTCGCTCAGTGGTTACTACAACGAAATGGGCGAAATGCGCATTGCCCAGTTTATGCGTTGTACAATGATGTTCGATATTGAATAGGGATGGCGTTTTAGTCACTACAATGAGTACTTGTGGGCACCAGAAAACCTTCACGGTGTACGGCACCAGGCGGCACAACATCGTTTCACAATTAACGAGTGGGTGGGTTTGGCCGGCGACTGCTTAGTCGCTTGGACTGCTTAGTACGTTTTAACATCCCGCTTGACCGCCGCAGATCGTCAGATCTTTCTGGAACAGGTCCTTCCCGGCTTGCTTGAAGATGTTGCAGCAAACATGAGGAGCAACATGCAGTTCAAATACAATGAGGCGACTGCTCGTTTTGGTCTGGCTGTTCGTAGGCATCTGAGCAGTAATTCCAGCGTCAGTTGATTGGACCGCTTCCCTGGCCCCCATGCTCACTGTATTTATCAAGCTTCGATTTCATTCCGTGGGGTACCATGGAATCTCTCACATATCGCGATCCTGTGGAGTCTGTAAGGTGCTCGTCGCACGACTCATCTGCGCAACTGCTACAATCAAAGAAATTCCACATGTGTTCGAGAGTCTTCGTTAGTGAATGCTCTTTCGGTGTCAGACATGTGTGGTCTCTGATGGTTCAAACGCCGAGCATCTGTTATAGCATTAGAGCTGCATTCATGTCGTACACCACATGTACTCACAATTTCCAACAAATGAATCACTCTCTTGTTTCCTTCCAGATCTTCGACCTACACCACCACTTACCCCAGAAACCTGCGGCTATGGGTTTCTATGCAATTCTCAATCCTTGTGATGTGCCCCACCGCCCCTAGAACTATGTCGCAACATTTCTGGGACATTCCGTGTATGTCTGAGGTAGTAACTAATAAAATAAAATAAATAACTAAAATAAGCAAATACTTAAGTCTTGTAACGCCGGAAATGCATATCCTCCTATTTCCATCTATTGCACTGCAAATTTTTTTCCTTATTTTGTTACCTGAAGATATAACATTTCTGTGTCTTTGTATATTGTACTTGTTTTACTATTTGTATATATATGCATTTATGTCGATGTATAATTGGTTTGTTTTGTGAATATTATTTGTATTTATACGCTGTGTCTGGCCTAGGGAAAACTATACTATCGAAGGAATACATCGATAGGTCGTGTGGAGAACGAAAGTGTTTAGGATCTTTGGTAGTGTTAACTCTGCAGCGTGGAGCGCGGGCAGAGCAGAGAGAGGGTCTGGCGGGGGTGGTGCAGTGGAGCAGGTGTGTTGTGTGATGCTCCCGCGAGTTGCCGCGCTTTCGGGGTTGGGCAGCATGTAATTGCGCTCGACTTGCTATAATAGTTACTGACACGGTGTCGCGGACGGGAAGCATTAGCTGGCGCACATCAAGAGCTCGTTTCGCCTGTTCACCGTGTCGAGAAGAAGGCGCGCCAAAATCCAGCTTCTGCAACAGCGACGGGCGACAATGAGTGACTGTCGCCACCTCCTCGATCGACGGCTTCAAACCTTCAATAAACCAACAAGGAAGACTGGAAGCACGTAAAGTTTTAGAACTGTATGGCAGACCTCAGCTTTTCAAGCTTTTAAAATTGTTGCATCACAAAATTACAGCAACTTAGCATGAACGTTTGTTGCTCGTTGTCCCAATTGCATTACCAAGCAGGGTCCCTTCCTTTTCCAGAATGAACCCGAGTGTCGTTGAAATTCAAACGCCAGCATCATTCCATTTCAATACTTTAATTTCAAAGTTCAATTAAGGTATTCATAGCTGGCTACAATATTTAGATTACACAAGCACAAATTAAGAGTGCGAGTTTTGTTACCGTATTTTAGCTTACCTGTGACTGCAGCTCAGCTTGGTACGTACTAAATTTTACTACTGTTAATTGTTCAGAATCATTTAATTCAAGTTCAAAGTTAAATCCCTTATTTCTAAATTGCGTAGATTCACATAGCTTTTGAAATGATTGTTGAGGTAGTCCAAGACTAACCGTATTTTACTGAATTTCGATGTGCTTCAGAAAGAAAGCTCACTATTAACTTCAGTCACTAATTTAACTTTCGATTTTCCTGTTTTATTAATTCTTTTGCTAAATTAAGTCAGAGTGTAGCGAAATTTATTACTTCTGACAAACTTTCAGTTTTCACACTGCACGTGTCAACCTTCAGTTGCCACGCTTCTAGTGCTAATTATATGTGTAATAACGATTCTTTTTCAGTTACTATAGTCATTGTCCTTAGGACTGGCGACGGTAATTTCCCCCAAATCTCAAATATCTAATTACCGCTAGTTAATTGTTAACGTAACGGCCGCACATTTACTTTCTTTATTAACTTTACCCCTTTTCAAAATTAATTTCCACCTGTTTCATTAGCATTTTTCCTTTCATTTAGATGTAACCCTTTCCTCCCTCTTTACCGACAGATTAACTTCGGTGACGATTGCTTTTCCCAAATTTCCATTAGGTACACGCGGTTCAATTTTTCACTGTCATTAAGGTCGATAAGTGGGGGGGGGGGGAGGTTACAGTCTCTCACGTTATTCCAGTACACATATAGATTCGCTGGCTCACTTTTCATTACTTGACTGCTTAGTAGTTATAATCATGAGAGGTCGCACAGAAGGCTGTGATTTTATGGATGCAGTTAATGATTTTGCCGGAAAAAATGGATTGTCTATGGGCAATTTAAAATCCACACGTACAGACAGCTGTCCATGATTACCGGACGTAAACACTGGTTTGATAACTTAGATTTATGGGATTTATGAAATTTACTTGCTATTTTCTGTTAACTACGACAAGAAAATTTGACACGACAGATTTCAAGCAGCAAATCGAAGGATCTTATGAATACTATCGAAAGCGCTATAAATTTCATTCGTGCAAGTGAACTTAATCACCGAAAATTTTAAAAACTACGGGAGGAATTGCAAGCTTCTAGCGATGTTGTCATTCATACTGCTGTCAGATTGCTAAGGGAAAGGAGGAGTTCTGAAACAGTATGTCAATTTCAAATCAGATATCATTTTATTCTCACAACAAAGTGGCCATATTTGATGAGCTTTTCAATGACGAATGGTGGGCACTTACACTTGTCCGATATTACACAAGTATTCAACAGACTGAATTTAGAAGTGGAAGGAGTGAACAAGATAATTGGGCAACTGAAAAATAAAATGCTTGTATTTGAAGTCAATCAGCATTTGCATATCAGCGAACTTGAAGAAAAAAAATTGTCAGATTCTCCGCTGTCTCCATGCTCCGATCACATTTAACTATCAATACAATTTACCAAGATATGTTGTCCTACATGAAAGAAGATTTGGAACAATTAAAAAGCTGACTCGTAAACATTAGATGGTTCAAATGGCTCTGAGCACTATGAGACTTAACATCTGGGGTCATCAATCCCCTAGAACTTAGAACTACTTAAACCTAACTAACCTAAGGACATCACACACATCCATGCCCGAGGCAGGATTCGAACCTGCGACTGTAGCGGTCGCGCGGTTCCAGACTGAAGCGCCCAGAACTGCTCGCCTACAACGGCCGGCAAATATTAGATGTATTTGACTGTCTTTCATTCTCCTAGAGAATCTTTGGCATGTTGAACATAATGATCTCTAATTATTCTGCCAGTTCCTCATTCGATGTGGTGAAATAAACGATCTTCAAAACGACACACAACTTAAAGCACAATTTACAGAACATCATAAAAAACAGGAATACATGTAATTTGGAGTTACTTGCGTAGTAGTTGTGAAAAACGTACGAGGTTATGAATTGTTTATTTTAACACTGTGTATTTCAATTTACATTTCTTTGGATTATTTTTTTAAAAAAATGAACTACTTCATAAATAAATAGTTACAATCGGCTTTCCAGTAATTTGGAAGACGCAATGAGGTTTGCATGCAGTCCAAACGACGCAAGTACAGACTAAATAGCCAAAAATTTTCGTAAAAGTCGCATTAAGTATGATTTTTATTTCTGTACTTAAGTTCACTTTTCAATTATTTTTAATAAAAATCCAGTTTCAAGAACTAATCTGTCGCTTCTTTATTTAGTCTTTGACACAGGATTGGTATCAGATATTAAAGGGCTCGTGTGCTTTTTAAAATTTTAGAAGTTTGAGAGTAACGCTATTAGAATAAAGTTTATTTGGGCATTTAAATGAAGTAAGATTTCTTTTTTAATGAGACAACTGCCAGATCTTGCATAAGAATACTGTGAAGTCAACTTCAGGTACAAATTACGCGTATCCTAGACTCTTTGCTAGTGATAAAAAATTATCAAATTACTAATTAGTTCCCTCCATGCCCTCACCCTTCAAGAACAGCTGTCAAGTGGGATCAACATTGTAAGACTACGCATTACAGTTTAACTTTATTTATACAGTGATAAGATGGAATGGTCTTAGACAGACACATTGTAGTCTTACTTTCAATGTATTGAAAGCTGATCATCAGTTTAGGTTATGGTGGCAGTCATTCTGTGAAATTCTGTTAAAGGCGAGTCCCGTCGTTGGCACATACTACTACAAAAGTTATTTCACTTAATGCCAACACTCGAATCCCATGAATACATTCATCAAAATCTAATTTTTGTCAAACTGGGGTGAGGTGATTCAAAGTCTTATTCCCTATAATGGAGAATTCGGTATCATAAACATGACTGATCATTGTCAACAACTGCACAATATTTTATTAGACGAATGCGGGATTCAAACCCGGGATCTCATGTTATCTAGGCAGGTGCGATAACACTCCGCCAGCCGGGACCGCAACCGCACAGACTATCTCGGTATGCGTCACTGCCGAACCACACTCCCACTAACGCCAATTGTCCGCAGTTCCTGTCCATTTTTCTTCTGATCGCTACTTAGAGATTCCCACAGAAGGAAGTAATTTGTGCATTCGCACCATGCATTCAAATAATTCGTAAGCCTGGCTGGGCAATGGATGCACTTTCTTCAGCGCGAATGCACAAATTACCTTCGACCTTCTGTGGGACTTTCTAAGTGGCGAACAGCATTATGATGGACAGGGACTGCGGTTAGGTGGCTCTCGGTGGGAGTGCGGATCGGCCATAGGACGTACCAAGATAGTCGATGCAGTTGCGATAGCAATGTGTCCCGGATAGCGCAGTGGCTACCACACCTGTCTAGTAAGCAGGAGATCCGGGGTTCGAGTTCCCGCGAGAAACGCATTTTCGCTCGTCGCCGCTGATTCCGCTGAAAGTTCCTCTACAACTCATAGCCGTCATCCCCCTTCAATTTACATACAGTGTTTCACAGTTGCGGGATCTGCGTGGTGTCTGTTCCTTCGAAGGAACAGACACCGTGCATTAGAATAATTTACCTTTTTCTCATTTAACCGTCTCAACAATTAAAGTTCTTACTGAAGGAATACAATCTTGTACACTAAATCTGCCCTGTATTCGCATAGGCATGCTCTGTGCAAATTCATCACTTTCAGCTTACCATTGAGCTTCCACGTTTTTCTTGTTTAAACGCACAAGCTGGTGTGGAAAATGAGCACGTTTTGCTTTGGACCAACTGAAATCACCTTTTATTTTCATAACAGAAATTACAGAAGAGTTTGCACCTTATCTTACAGCAAATTTGGTCTGGATTGCTGGACGAGAATGTAACGTGTTTTTCTTTTCTGTTCTCGCTTTCTTCCATTTGAGCTGAATATGAAATAATTCAAAACTCGTCAGCTCTGAACACGTATACAATTAAATTGCTAAAATCGCTGTTTTCCTGAATTAAAAATATACGCACTTGTTTACAGTATGTAGTAAGGAGCGAGATAATGCATGACGCTCTCGATCAGAATTACGTCGTGCCTCACTTTCGTAAAGAGTTTACAAATAGTGAGTTAAAACCTAATGTTGTCGCGCTGCAGCAAGTCTCATTCATGATCGTCATAGGGTTCTGGTGATCGCATAGTCCTCAGTCCTTTAGCCATTTTAATGTATTGAGAAGGACTCGACCGTTTTCTTGGCGCTTTCATTCGTAAGCGAAACAAAACCGGAATGCAGTAAGCAGACATTCAATTCGCAAAGCAAGCTCAATAAAATCGTTTTTCCTGGGCAAGAAATCAAATGTACATGAAAACCATAGAAAGAAGCAATTTCTTTAAGTTTTCAATACACAGAGAGAAATCAGTAAATCCGTATATCCTAGCCAAATAAATTCAACGTTAGTTTGCATTCGTGAGGATAAGACTGTGGGACGTGATTCTGTCACTTACGTAAACTTCTGGAAATGCTTCTGATAATGAGATACAAAGGTAACATCACCCTCTATTAGTTCTTTCGTGTACTACGAAGCTAGAAGCACCATCTATTGTGTCTTTAGTCTACTACACCGTGATGATTGTGTCACTAAGTTAATCATCCGAACTACTGAGCTGAGCAAAATCGTAAAACATAAAATACACTTTTTCCGTGATCTGATATGAATGAAATAAGGGATGTATTTTGCTCTAAGATACTCTCAAGTTATCCGTGAAAACGTCATGAAAATTCTTCTAGCAGCTTTAGAGATTAATGTGTTCCACTAGACAAAGAGATAGACATGGTTTTAAAAAAGGACTTATTATATTCTGTTACACTCGCTACGTCACTCGCAATCAAATTTTGAAAAATATTTTCAATATACAGGCACGACTATTTATAGATTTAATATCAAAACAGACAGCAATGATGAGCTCTAAGAGTTTTTGGACTCTACTGCCTTTAGATATACAGAGTGACACAAAAGTGTCATTAGGCAAGATAATTACGTCGATTTTCTTGAAATTCTCTTGAAATTGTCAACCTGTCCTCATGTTGAACGTGTCACTATCAACTGGTGCGAAACGATATCATTTCCAAGTGAAACAGTGACTTATGGCGTAGTAGCCTGTAAAATTTTAATACATTTCAATATCACATTGTAAACATTCTCCTTATTGTAATATTCTAAAGACAGAAAACGAAGGAGATGTGAGTGGCTGTGGGAATTAGTGTGGGAGAGAGAGACACGGGAAAGGTAGAAAGAGGGAGAGGGAAGAGAGAAGGAGAAATTGAGAGTGAGGCACAGGCAGAGGGAGAAGGAGAGGAAGATGGCGATAAATGGACATGGAGCGTTAAAACGAAAGAGCGGAAAGTGGGAGGGAGGGGGGGTGGAGCCGAGTGTGTGAGAGGTCGAGGCAGGAGTGCAAAACAAACTTATACTCTTTTCTGTTAGTCTCTTGTTTGGCGACAGTGAAGAACGTGTGGGCGACCGTATTAATTGCAAACAACTCGCCAATGTATCCTAATTGAAACTATCGATGTTATTTCGTAATCAGCGTCAATGTGAGCGAACGCGAAAATTGAATCTGTAACTTATTTGTAATGATACGAATAAACATCATCTATATTCAGTTCAAATTTTAAATACGCTACAAGCAATACCATCATCGTTTGACGTTTGTCACTACAGTTCTCTGTGGCAAGTATAGTCGCACTTTGAGCAGGGATTAAATTTTACAAGATTAACGACTTTATCCAGGTAGTCAGTTTCTGTTGATACCGCAGGTGAGTTTGTTCTGGATCGCACAAAGCAGCAACAGGCTTTGAGAGGGCAGAGTGTCATGTACAGGCGATCGCGCGGTGTGTATTGTCACACGAGCGGCGGCGCCCCTGGCGTGCTAGCAACCACACGTACAGTAATGTTGCGCTGAAAGCCACACGGCAGGCGCCGTCTTTCCCCTGCCGACGAACAAAGACGCTTTTGTGAAGCGACGCGCCACAGCGCGCGCCGGCAGACGCCGCTGTTTAAGGGCGCGGAGCACTCGTCTGACGCGTATCCACTAGCGCCGGCTAAAGCGAGTTTTTCTGCCCCCTGAGCGTAACACGTGTTGACGACTTATGCGTGGTGTCTATTCCGAGAAAGGTTGTTAAGCATCATAAAGGTAGTGTATGTATGGGGATGGTACCTACCACAGTGCACTCCACAGACGGAAATTGCATAATTTAAACCTAAAGGCGAAGCTATTTATTCTTTTTGTTTGTCCCGCCTTTTAGCGCAAAGACGCATAATTTTCGTATACTCGTCCACGTGTGTAACAGTTCTTCCTTTTATGTCTTACCAGACAATTAAATGTTTAATTTCAAATGTACAGCACATTTCAAAGAGTTACAAATTTCGTTATTGTTATTAACATTTCTGCGGTGTTGGAGCGCTTGATGTACAACAAAGAGCATTTTTGAGAGTTTTCATTTAGCATGTCTGTTTTGCTCATTTTACTCTCTCAGAACGGTCTGTTTTCCCTACATCTTGCCAAATTGTCGCGGTCTTCTTGGGTTTCCCAGCAAAATAAATTTTACAGTTGTGAATGTTCTGGCGTGTCAAATTGCGTTGTTCCTGCTTCCTTCAGAAAATCGTTTGCTGTACAGATCTGTTTTATTGTGTGCACTTTAGTTTTACTGTTACCTCACAGAATTTTAAGACCTGCTAATGTGGTTTGTTCCATTCCTTTAATATACCCATAGAATATTAGCACGGGATTTCTTAATTTTCAATTTTTTTACTTCGTCTGTATGTTCCTTTTTCAATATAATTTGCACTTAATTTTTTCCTAATTACTTTTAGTTCACTCTTTTCAATTTTCATAATATTTTTATTTCTATTTAAAATGAGTATGTCAGCCCCATCCGCTCTGGTTTGATTACTGCGCCACGGTGTCTCAGTTTTTCGTGCTTTGGGATGTATATTTTGCTACAGATATCTTTTGCGAATCTGAAAGCTACTACAGTTTTGTTACAATGAGTTGCGTAACCAGGACTTTCCACCCTAGTGTCCAGAACGGTTTAACTTACACTCAGAACTGAGGAACTCTCTCGTTTTTCCTGCATGTAGTTTTTACAACGGTTGTTACCAGTCACAGCTAGCCACGTAATTTTTTCCAACTGATGTTCGGAGAGCAACTGTTTTTGCTGTTTATTTAAGAATTTCTATCTGATTATGTACTGTTTAAGTGTACTGACATAACACCGCCAGGTCGTCTGCAAAAGCTAAGCAGTCTTTCCTAAATATGTGGTTTTGCTAAACCGAGTAGTTTGTCAATTTTAGGTCCTGATATTAGATTTCGCCAGTTTTGGTTTACTTTTCCTAAGACATAGCTGAAAAATAACTAAGGGAGTCCGTCATCTTGTCTCATTACTGTTTATTTGAAAATCTTCCGAAAATTCTCTCCTGAATTCTATCTTTGATTTTCTACCATCTGCCGTTTCAATTATAATCCACTGTTATTGAGTTGTGGTCCTTGTTGTTTCTGAATCCGCAAGAGAGATTTGTGTTACAGTGAATCGTAAGCTTCTTTTAAATATCTAAAGAAGTATAAATCACTTCGTTATTAGAAATTTTTTGATGTCCGAGGAATTATTTCAAAGTTACAATTTGTCCTGGAAAGGATCTATATGGTCCGAAATCTGCTTGATATTCGCCTATTTTCTTTCTCGGACTCAGGAAATTGTGTTTCCTCTTCGAGGATAGAGGAAAATCTCACTAGTTCCCGTGAGGTGCGATATGCTGTAATGGATCGTGACCTTAATTTAATGAAGAAATTTCTGAGAATGTACGTTTGAAGTATAGAAATTTATGGTAGTGAAACATGGATTGTGGGAAAACACAAACAGAAGAGTATCGAAGCATTTGAGATGTGGTGCTACATTCGATTGTTTGAAAATCAGATGGACTGACAAAGTAAGGAATAAGGCGATTATACGTCGAATCGGAAGGAAAGAAATATGTGGGAAATACTGACAACGAGAAGGAGCAGGATGATAGGACATCAGGGATTTACTTCCATGGTATTAGAGAGAGCTGTGAGGGCAAAAGCTGTAGAGGGAGACTGAGATTCGAATACATCCAGCAAATTACTGAGGACGAATTCGTGGCAGGCGTCATCAAACCAGTCAGAAGAGTGATGACCCAACAGAAAAAAAAGTTGCTTTTTAAGACATACAACCTAGGAACGTGTTATGAGAACATTTGGTTACATACGCATGCGTTTAAAGTTTCAAATGGCTCTGAGCACTATGGGACATAACTTCTGAGGTCATTAGTCCCCTAGAACTTAGAACTAATTAAACCTAAGGACATCACACACATCCATGCCCGAGGCAGGATTCGAACCTGCGACCGTAGCGGTCGCGCCGTTCCAGATTGTAGCGCCTAGAACCACACGTCCACCCCGGCCGGCTGCGTTTAAAGCATACTATATATTTCGAAATAACGCTCAAATGGGTAAAGACACTTGTTATCATCCAGAAATAGCACATTCTACTTATAAGAGCACTTTCACAGCGAACATTCTATTAGAAGAAAAGCCGAAGTTGATTAAAACTGTTTAGAACACATTATTAAGCTATTAATACAGCACTCATTAAATCCCTTAAAATGTACGTGCGTCATTTAGACACTCCCGTTTTTTTTCAGATAAAACGAACTGTAATGTATTTATTTAGGCTTACATTCAATACTGAAACAAAACTACATCAGGTGTTTTAGTTATGCTTGCACTGAGACGTTTTCCTTTGTTTGTATTGTCCGTCTGTCCTGCGAAAAATTTCCGTCAAACACGACGTACGTATTGACCGTTATGTCGAAATTCATCAGTTTATCGCCATTTCTTACGACAGTTTCATCAGTAAGCAAAAAGCTTTTCACACGTCCTTTGCGCTTGCCGCCCTATTGCGGTTCTAAAATGCTAGCTTCAGTGACACCAATGATACTCATATTGTATACGGTATTACCCATAGAGGGAAAAAAGTAATGGAGGTGGTACTACAGACTTACGCTGTACGTCGTTTTGGAGCTGGAGTGGGCACGGCCTGCCGCTACTTTAAGTAGCCAAAAACATAAGTCGACTACAGTTTATGATTGTTTCTTGTTAATTATTTCTGTCGTGTGCGCGCAACAACTGTTATTAAGACTAAAAATTAAATAATTTACATGAATAACGTAGTATCAGGAAGGCAATTTAGGACGTTTTCCTGTTTTTTAATGCGTATTTTCTCTAGTAATATGACACATTTGGCCAAGTTAGCGTAACTTATTTTTTACTGCTATATTTCGGATAACCTTAAACAGAAGGAAGTAATTTGAAAAGAATGCTTTCGTAATCCATTTAATTCCACTTTTGTTATATTTGTAGCGATAGCAAATGAAACTGGAACTGCTCAATCAGATCTTATTTGGCTTACTGGTGCTGCTGTTTGTTCGCTACATTTTCAGCTTTTAGCTCGTAAGTACAACATTTTAAATGTTCATATTTGCAAAAAGCTAACCTAATTGTTCTTTGCTAGCCCATAAACGTGTGCAGTGAGGAAATAAACAAGGCATGCTATCATATCTTGTGCATGTCAGCAAAGTGGCCGGTTAAGACCGGATAACGAGATATTTTGCTTTAATATGTATGTAAGTTATTTTTTTAGTGATGATAGCCTAATATGTGTAAGATGTAGGTCATTCTTTCTAACAGCAGTCTTTTTGCTTCTTTTCAAGGAATATTTCTCGCCAGTAACAATGTCAATTTTTGAGGAATAGCCAAACATAGCGTAGTTGGAATGTACGTCTACTTTGATCATCTGCTAGATATTACTTTTGAATTTCATTTTGAAGTTTTCAAAGTATGTAAGTCTATACGATGCTTTGTGATATACTAATAGTTAGTTACCTAGTTTCATGTCCCAAGTATCATTTACGGAATAAATCATAATGATATGGAACGAGTCATTATATGCGGACATATTTTTTTTCTTAATATTAGTTTTTATGTTTTTTAAGTAATAACAGACAGGTGTTTGTCAGTAATTCCTCCCCATCAACATTTACACGTTACAATAATAGATAATCTTCATCGCAATAGGAGAAGTTACCAAAGAGGAACGTTTTTAGCTTAGTTTCAAAGTTTACTTTGCCGTGTGTCAGGATGTTTATATAAATTGGCAAGTGATCAAAACTTTTGGTTGCAGCATTGTGAACCCATATTTGTGCTACAGACAACCTTATTGTGGCGTAATGAATGTCAGTTTTTTCTTCTGTTATTGTACGAGTAATTATGTACATCATTGCTCCTGTTCAAGTGCAGTGGAATACTTACAACCAACCTCATGAGGGAACAACTATACAGTAAAACGGATGGGTTGGTACTCACAAACCGAGCACAAGGCTGGCACAGCTAAAAGAGTGTTTACATAAATTTGTAGCCAAAGCCTTCCTCAGATGATGATGATGTTGGTTTGTGGGGCGCTGAACTGTGCGGTCATCAGCGCCCGTACACATTCCACACTCTCTACACAGTCCAGTCTAACCATTTTTATGAATGATGATGGAATGATGAGGACAACACAAACTCCCAGTCCCCGGGCAAAGAAAATCCCCAACCCGGCCAGGAATCGAACCTGGGACCCCGTGATCTAGAGGTAGCAACGCTACCCACATCTTTTTTTTTTTTTAATCTTATTTTGTTCGCTTTTGTTCGTTGCATCTGCTCGGGGCGGACGTCGCAAGACATCCACTGAAGTTCGTTGTTGATCGATTAACTCAGTTTTATTTATTACAGAGGGCACGTAACCCTCTGACCGAACACGCTGAGCTACCGTGCCGGCTAGCCCACTAGACCACGAGCTGCGGACGCCTTCTTCAGAAAGGAAGCACAGCACACATACACATTCGTACAATCATAAACACGAAACTAATGCACACATGACCACTGTCTCCGGCTGCCCTAGCCAGAATATTTTTTAAAGGGGAGGAAATGTGAACCATGCATAATAATTATCGGCGAGAGGAAATTAGGGCATCAGATGCTGCCCCAGCTACCAGCGCCGTCACGTAGCTGTGTGAAGTGCGGTTAGGAGACCGTTGACACAATGTGGCTCGGATATCGGAGCGTTTGTGATTTGGAAGGCAATGAAAAACACATTAAAGAAGAGAAAGAACGGACACTGAGTAAAGTAAGGCAAATGTAAAGTTAAATGACAAAAATGAAACCACTACAATAAAAGTAAACAGTGCAACAATAATTCGTGTGTACAAAAGAAAATATTGCCTGCATCGCTCCACTTACGAGTGAAATGTGATTCTCTTAAACTTTAGCTGTATCGGTTGGATTAATACACAAGTGAACAACGCAAGCTAGCATTTTTGATGAAACAAATACATCTCCTCACAATCAAAGCACCCAAAAACTGGGCACGGGCGCGTCAGAATGACGTCACGGGGAAATGTCACTGCGGTAAACCATGGTGGTGTGAATGCGATGAACTTTATGTTTTGGACTGGTTAAGATGGTGGACATCGGCATCAAGTTTTGAAGTAATGACGCTTCTTTTTTTTACCCCGCGGTGTTTTCAGTCTAGCAATATATATCTGTAGTCGACTCTCGCGTTGTTCAGAAGTTGCTGACCAGTACTGTTTCCTACGATACAGAAACTTGAAAAATAAACAAAACTTTTGTTACATATGATCAACAGCTAGTAGTGACTGTATTTATCTGACATCAGTAATTTTATCATGGCACTGACTCTCAAACATCAATAGAGATACAATATTAGTTAATTACTTTGCAAAATAATCCGAAACCTTACACGTCCCTGAGGAATTGTCAACAATTAATAAAACTTGAGAGACATTCGCAAATCCAGCATCGGAAGAGATGCCACAACTGGCGACACGAACCAAGAAAGAAGAAATAGAATAAATATCATAAATTAAAACAATTTGTGGACTGTGAATTATTGTGAAATATTTAAGTAAACGTTTCTTATCGAAATTCATATAAAAGATGTTGCATGTAAATAATCTGCAGTTTTATCTATCTCATAGATCCGCTATATTTGATCTGTCTACTGAATAAACACCACTGAATTTATTTCACTTAGCGAGGACATAACTCAATATTGGCGTGCACTTGAGCTGATGTGGCCACATCTACTAAAGGGCGTTGGTATTGCGACATATCGCCTTTTGCCATACTGTAACATGATCAGTTATGTGAGTGATAGTCTCTTTATTATAGCACTGGACGAAGTGTTAGGATCAGAACCGCTAGACAAGGTTACTCTCTATTTAGGTGATTTACTAATAGCAACAGAAACGTGGAATGAGTACACTGAATTGCTTGACAGGGCGTCTAAAAATTTCGTAGAATATGTTGTTACTGCGAACCTAATGAAGTCCACGTTCGGCAAGAATTCAATTAAATTTATGGGCCGTATCCTATCATTCTGAGGATAAAATCTGACCCCAAGAAGTTAGATGCAATCAGGAACTTTTCACATCCTACAAATAAAAACCATTGAAGTCGTTTCTTGGTCTCGAGTCATTTTCTAGAAAATTATTGCCTAGTTAATTATTAAATAATGATCGTTTATTACGTTTGCTGAGAAAGAACAGGCCACAGCACTGGAAACCTTTGAGTGCATAGAGTTATGGACAATAAACACTGCTCTAGTAAATTCTAATATCCTACATCATCCATATGAATGATGATTTTTGTTTGGCTTAAGATACACCATATAACTGATTTCAGTGCATTTCTATTTCAGCTAGTAACAGTGGACGAACAACAGGAAATTAGTTACGTGTTTTTCCAGCCGAACTCTTTCCTACTACGAGAGAAGTTATAAAATAACAGAATGAGAAGTCCTTTGCCGTAAAATGGACAGTGGAAAAATATAATTATTTAATGTACAGAAAGCACGCAAAACTATATTGTGGTCACCAGTCTGAAAGTTTTCTTTTATCTTGTAGATTTCCTCATGCAAGACTTGCCCGTTGTGCGTTAGTGTTATAAAATTTTGATGCAGAAGTAGGTCATGCGAAGGGAAATGACAACCTAGAGGCAGATGCTCTTTCCCGACGGCCGCAATGTTTTACAAGCATCCATGACATTGTTAAACAATTCTCTAACTTCACTGTTTTAAGGAATTCTCCATTTATGCAACAGTACATGACTTTGAGTAGGAATATGGCAAGTTGGGAGGAACATCTCAAAGTGAGTAGAATTAAGCAATAGTGATAAGTATCTACAGAAAAAGTTTGAACTATATTCTGACGTGTCATTTTATAAAGGTAATGACGTTGTAAATACGTGGATATTGTGTACTCTCTCAGTGTCTATTAATGTTTAGATGGTTTATTCACTACGTATCGGCACAATTTCGGGCAGTGAAATGTGAATCCAAGATGCTTAGACATTGTTATTACTATAATTTAAGAATAAAAGTTAATAAAATGATAAGAACTTGTTTAATATGTCAAAAGGTTAAGCCTATAAACAGATGCAGTAAATTTAATCTACATCCAGTTCTGTACGCTGAATCACTTCCAATGGTATCTTCTGATATTAACGGGACACCCTGAGTGAGGAGTATCAAAAACTGTATCCTATAATAGTAGGAACAGCCACCTCTATCAGTAGAAGATTTATTAAAGACTATATTCCGCAGTTGGGGAATGCCGGTGCAGGTCCGTCTTATAATGTTTCGTATTTCATGGGACATAGGTGGATGGAATTTGTAAGGGAACAAAACATTAAGCACACCTTAATATCCAGAATTCTTCCTAAGTGAAGTCTCATGAGACGTATCTTTAGGGAATTCAATAGGTTTATCATATCATATGCTGCCAAGCAACAAACTAAATGGACTGAGTACTTGTCTGTTTTTGTAGGTATTTTTGATCATTTGCTTCACTCTTCCAATAAGCATACGCCGTCTGAAGTGATGCTGAATGAGGTAGAAAGAAACTAATGTATAGACGCGCTCCCAAAAGTACCTGAGTTAGTCAGCGATAAAGAAGAGCAGCTATGAAGATGGATTGCTGCTTAGCGGAAACTGTAACATGACAAAAAGTTAGCTAAAATCCTCCAACACCAGACTGGATATAGGATTTTGCTTAGGACTTATTCGAAGACTTCATTAATAAAAACACGAAATAAAAAATGGCAAGCTATGTATTCTGGGCTCTGTAGCGTTCATGACATGCCACATCAAGGGAGCTATTTAGTCATGAACACTGAAACGAGATGAATAGAGGATTGTATCCTCACGAAAATGTTAAAAAAGTATCACGAGTAAGAAGTTTTTTATGTACCGTATTTATTAGCTTTTAATGAATGATTAAGCAAAATAAGTATGAAATCTTTTGATTATTAATGTCGATAGCTATGAAGTACATAATTTCAGAAATAATTGTTTATTTTGTTAGTTCTTGAGTGTGAAGTTCAAACAAATATAGTGACTGTACTTTAAAGAACTGTGCGGATAATTACCCACGGAGGTGACAAGGAATAAAATTCCGTAAACAAATTTGATGACTAATGAGCCTTCCGCTCTTAATAGTATGTTTTTGTGTTAGTCAGTTTTCAGATCGTATGTGACGAGCTTTCAGCTCTTAATTGAAACAATTTATGATTTTATCTTGCTGACCCTTCAGCTCTTACTTGAAATAATTAATGACTTTTGATTTGATGACCCATTAGAACTTATAGGAAATATTTTACGACTTTGCCTTCATGAATTCAATGCAAATGTCCCATTAATCCGAAAAAGGAATTGAAATATTCTTTGTGTAAATGAAAAGAGCGCAAGAGAATGTTAAAGATGTGTCATGTGTAAAACTGCGTAATGACTCGTCACTGATAAGATCCGCACGTAGGGTCAGGATAGGTGTTTTTTTTTTTTTTTTGACCTGACGCGTGTTTTACTAACGGAGTTTCCCGCTAATTCTTTTCGAAGCTAGTGGCTCGTTCGCGGTACTTAATCAGAAAGGCTAAACATGGATACCAACGTCAGCCAAGCTCCCAATAAATGACTACAACTCTGTAACTGCTTATGTGTACTTAACCGATTGTGACCGAAACTTTATAATATTCATATTGACTATAGATAAATTGGATCTGAACTTTTAAAGTCAGGATTCAAGGAGATTTCTATAATACGCTCCATTGCATTACTTGTGATACAGGTTGTACCAACAAATCTGGTAACAATGCGCTAGTGACAGATTTGCAGAAGCGTGCGAGAATAATCTAGAAGCAAAAGCGGTGACATCTCTTGTCAAAGGAAATATAATTACAGTGTTCACAAAGATGTACGAGACAGAACACGATAAAATGTGATTATAAAGCAGTGAAACAATGAATTGGTGAACGATACTCTATGGTGACGGTAATAAAATATGAAAGACTTAACTAAAGTGTACACCTGGAACAACGGATAACTAATCCTTGAACAATTCCAAGCAATTACATTACTTTCACTGTATTCTACAATTATTCCCTGTTTCAGTCCTGGAGTACTGGAAGGTGTCCAATATAGACTGCTGTACCCACAACCTTAGCACTTGCAGTGTAGGGGGTAAGAGATCCTCGAGAAAGGGTCCTGCTGGGTCTTGGTTCATATAAACGCCGGCCAATGATCCAATAGGTCCGCCACCGGGCACTCAATCTTCCAGTCATAAGAAAGGACAATAAAAAGCAAGGAAAAGAAACCAACGAAAAAATTAAAATTATTTATTCAATGTATGCAAAAATGACAAATTGATGATTATGTTGCCATTCTTAATTACGTAATTCTTAATTATTATTATGTCGAGAGTCGTAATGAGCGAATTCTTAGGCTCAATAGAATATAAAACGAAATATTTAAGGTATTTTCCGTGTAAATGTAACTGAACTATTTAATGACCAAAAGTGTATAAGCGTACATGGCTTTAGCCAAGGAATATCTAAGATTATGAGCAACAGGGTGGGCTATCACAGAGGTTAGCTCAACACACATAGCTGAGCAACTTGTTAAAGATCATGTGGTTTCTTCCCTTCTGAAAAGAAACACTAAAGCTTAATTTGTGAGCTGCATTGTGTAGGTACATTCAGAGCATAAATGTATATGTATAGGTGAGCAACACGTTAAGATCATCTAACTTTAACAATGAAATACGGTATTTAAGACTATCTATCACTCTTAGAAGACCCTAACTCGTAACTTAAAATACACTCCTGGAAATTGTAATAAGAACACCGTGAATTCATTGTCCCAGGAAGGGGAAACTTTATTGACACGTTCCTGGGGTCAGATACATCACATGATCACACTGACAGAACCACAGGCACATAGACACAGGCAACAGAGCATGCACAATGTCGGCACTAGTACAGTGTATATCCACCTTTCGCAGCAATGCAGGCTGCTATTCTCCCATGGAGACGATCATAGAGATGCTGGATGTAGTCCTGTGGAACGGCTTGCCATGCCATTTCCACCTGGCGCCTCAGTTGGACCAGCGTTCGTGCTGGACGTGCAGACCGCGTGAGACGCGCTTCATCCAGTCCCAAACATGCTCAATGGGGGACAGATCCGGAGATCTTGCTGGCTAGGGTAGTTGACTTACACCTTCTAGAACACGTTGGGTGGCACGGTATACATGCGGACGTGCATTGTCCTGTTGGAACAGCAAGTTCCCTTGCCGGTCTAGGAATGGTAGAACGATGGGTTCGATGACGGTTTGGATGTACCGTGCACTATTCAGTGTCCCATCGACGATCACCAGTGGTGTACGGCCAGTGTAGGAGATCGCTCCCCACACCATGATGCCGGGTGTTGGCCCTGTGTGCCTCGGTCGTATGCAGTCCTGATTGTGGCGCTCACCTGCACGGCGCCAAACACGCATACGACCATCATTGGCACCAAGGCAGAAGCGACTCTCATCGCTGAAGACGACACGTCTCCATTCGTCCCTCCATTCACGCCTGTCGCGGCACCACTGGAGGCGGGCTGCACGATGTTGGGGCGTGAGCGGAAGACGGCCTAACGGTGTGCGGGACGTAGCCCAGCTTTATGGAGACGGTTGCGAATGGTCCTCGCCGATACCCCAGGAGCAACAGTGTCCCTAATTTGCTGGGAAGTGGCGGTGCGGTCCCCTACGGCACTGCGTAGGATCCTACGGTCTTGGCGTGCATCCGTGCGTCGCTGCGGTCCGGTCCCAGGTCGACGGGCACGTGCACCTTCCGCCGACCACTGGCGACAACATCGATGTACTGTGGAGACCTCACGCCCCACGTGTTGAGCAATTCGGCGGTACGTCCACCCGGCCTCCCGCATGCCCACTATACGCCCTCGCTCAAAGTCCGTCAACTGCACATACGGTTCATGTCCACGCTGTCGCGGCATGCTACCAGTGTTAAAGACTGCGATGGAGCTCCGTATGCCACGGCAAACTGGCTGACACTGACGGCGGCGGTGCACAAATGCTGCGCAGCTAGCGCCATTCGACGGCCAACACCGCGGTTCCTGGTGTGTCCGCTGTGCCGTGCGTGTGATCATTGCTTGTACAGCCCTCTCGCAGTGTCCGGAGCAAGTATGGTGGGTCTGACACACCGGTGTCAATGTGTTCTTTTTTCCATTTCCAGGGGTGTATTTTAAGAACAAACATAATTTGCTCATATACTTTAAACAATATTTAACATGTAGTGTTAATATTGGAATAATTAGATTTCTAAGGATATTTTGCGACATTTTGTGTTTTCCTTTTCCTATAAATAGCAATGTAACCCTTCGTTTCTCTCTCTCCCTGTTCTTGTTCCTTGGGTGCTTGTGTGTCCTTCTGGCGAGCACTGATGTCTGTGGAAATATATGCCTGTGGAGATATATTGAAAAGGAAGAAAATATTGGATTTTATTTGACAAAGCCTAAACCTGCGAAAACCTGTGAATATAATTGGACATAAAATTAATATTTTCAAGTCTTAATGAAATTGATTTAGTTAAAAAGTAGAAAGTATTAATCTGAAACAGTTTTGTGGATATTTATCGGCAATGATTTTATTAACTGAAGGTATTCAATAATCAGCGTAGTTGCAGTTAATTTCTCGGTATTCTCATTACTGCTATTCTGAGTTAGATTTAGGTTTGATGTACCAAATCTATACAGCACAGTATAGTAAAGTACATGGAATGTACACACTGTAAATGGTACTTAATAGTTCTTCTTTAATTTTCGTTTAAAATCTTGGAAAGAATTACCTACGAATTATAGGATAGTTATCCGGTTCTGTTTCATTTTTATCCACTATTTAAAATTGCGTCTGTAGTATCTTCATATTTTCTGGACAGTATGTGGTTGTTCACCACAGTCCTTCAGTTTCACTATGTGTTTTGACGCACACAATTCTGTTGTCCTTCAGTGGCGTAAATTGTTTTAATGATCGTGTAATAGTTCTCATATTAATCCCGTGTTCTGTTCTTTTTGAAACTGAAATATCGTTATGGAGAGTGTCTAATGGCACATTTCGTGACTGATGGATTTCGTTATAGTCCTTCATTTTTCAGTTTTTAAAACAATTCACCTGTCGCAAATTTCTTCCACCTCTTCCTTCATCCACTCAGGTTTCTCCTGCCATATTGTTTATCATCTAAAAGTAATTTCCGAAGTCCTTTATTATCCATCCTTTGTATGTACTAATGCCGATTGTTCTGGTAATTGTTTATTTTCTCTAGCTTCCAGTATTAGTTTTGCTCATATGATCTGTTCTAGAATGACCTCTTGTACTTCTCAGAAATTTCGTTTCATCTGTCTGAGTTCGATTCACTGCTTTTTATATCTGCCGGCCGGTGTAGCCGAGCGGTTCTAAGCACGTCAGTCGGGAACCACGCGACCGCTACGGTCGCAGGTTCGAATCCTGCCTCGGGCATGGATGTGTGTGTTGTCCTTAGGTTAATTAGGTTTAAGTAGTTCTAAGTTCTAGGGGACTGATGACCTCAGATGTTAAGTCCCATAGTACTCAGATCCATTTAAACCATTTTTTAGATATTTGAATCCAAATTTCATGCCCTATATATGATGTAATGCCATGACATCTACAATAAGTTTACTTTGCACTTGATATTTGCTGCATAACAACATATCTTTGCTTTACATTTATAAATTTCGATATCTTATTTCTTACATAACTTACTTAAAATGACTGCACGGTCGCTGATTCTTTATGCTTAAGCATACAGCAAAAGTTTGAATCTTTTTGTTTCGTTACCTTGTTACTAATGTGATTAAATAAGATGCTACTTAAAAAGCTGATAGTAGGTGGCATTGCAGTACACCTTTTTTGTTCAAATTTTCTCTGCATATCTCCTTCCTATGTTCACCAAGACCATTGGGTCCGTGTACTTGCTTTTTACAACTTCATTAATTTGTTTGGATATTCATTGTAATCTATTACCGACTAAAGCTGTAACTTACTAAATTTCTCAAATGCACTGACGAAATCTATAACTTCTATATTAATTTCTAAATTAAATTCGTTTCCTTCCTCTAATATTTGCTATATAACAAATATATATTCTGCAGTTCATCCAAATTCATTATTTTTCTTTTCAATAACATGTTCTGGATTTGCTTTCAGTGTGTTCTTCATGAATCGTCCATACAATTTACGTACTGAATTAATAAAAATAGCACTGTTACTTTAAAATAGATGATTTAATATCCCTTATTCAGCTCACAGTATCGATTCAAGTTGAAATTTTCCCTCTGCTGTTCAGATGGAGGTTCTATTACTTCTACGATAGTACATGAATCGCCAATACTTTTGTACCAAGCAGAATTGTTAATAGGATAATATGTCAAACTAGAAGTTCATTTCTTGGACATTATTTTGAGTTATCAGTTTATTTCAAATAATACTTAATTTTTAATATTTGGATTTCTTCCCTTTCTTCACTTCCTGCAAAGCGCCTGATTTGCTGCATGTTCACTCTGATCCCAGCCAGTATTACAATCTTTGAAAGTATGCACTTCCGTTATTTGGGGAATTAACTTCTCATTTATCAACAACATTCAGAAATATTTTGTGTAGGCAGTTTTGGAACGACTTCATACATGTTACGAACTTCATTATATAACACACAGGCTTATTTATTATTTAATTTGGCTATGGATTTGGGTGAAATTTAGACTATCTTTGTGTCATAAAAATGTATTCCACTGTGTGTTTCAAACTGAGAAACAGAATCATTCCTGAAATGTTCTATTTAATTATAATATAACAAACACACATTGTGTGTTGCAATGTAAACATTAATGGGCTTGGAATAATCAAAGTACACCTAAACTAGGTTCATTGTTTGTTCCCAGTGCAATACTGTTCACATTGCAACAGAGAGGACATGTTCAACACATGTACTTGAATAGAAACATTTCAAGAGTGATTACGTCTAGGAATTGTTTAATACACAGTTGAATACCGTTTTGATAACTTGATGCTCTGAGTTTGACCGGAATCGAGCCACCAAAATTAATATGTAGAGGTGTATAGTAGAGATGCTAGTATTAACATCATCATTCACTTGATGAAGTATACAAAGCTTACTAACTACGTTATAAACCTTACTTAGTACAAGAGCTCTGTAAGTTAACTGTAGCAATATTTAATATAGGCAACAGCTGTAAAATATTTGGGAAAGGGTGGGTATAACTGCTTGAGTTGTCTGGAGTGTGAAATATTCCTTGTTTGTAAAAATTGGTATTGATGCCTAATAGTTCCCATTGCAGCATGTCGTGTCTGTGGTAAAGAAATTTACCATTCGTTTCGCCAGATACAATCCCTTGCTATTCCAGCTTTTTTCTCATAATTTCTGATGCTCTTACGTTGTAATACTCTCTTTCATGGTTCCTTTAATGTAGTTTCATTGTGTCTTCGATTTCATTGCCCGATTTTTCTCTTGCAGAGAGCTGCTAATGGTTATTTTAGAACGCAAGATCTTACTTCAGCTACTCTTGTTCCAAATCATTCTCAGTTCAAATATAAATTCAATGTTGCTGTAGTCTGCGTTCCTGAAGTTGTATTACGTTTTCTTTTTGTGTTAAGTAATCTTAATGTATTTTCTTAGGTGAAACTTGATGCTAAATGAGAAGGAAAGAGCCAAAATAACATTTAAATATCTTCAGAGGCTGTGAAATCGACAGAGACAATTGTATACAGAAAGGAAAATTTCCCCTGTGACGGAATGGGAGAAATTAAGAAGAGAGAATTTTTACCATCTTAAATAATGTGAGAGTCTTAACGTTACGCAAATCACTAAGGCTTTACTTATGTTTAAGGATTTCGTCTATTTGCAGTTGTACCCACTACAAGAATACTTAAGAGTCGTATATTGTTATGCGTTAAATAAGCTGTTCAGTTTACATACTAACTAGAGTCGACATTTCACGTTGAGTATGACGTAGGAAACCATCCATTTGGAAATAACTGCTACTTTTTACAGAACCAATCTACCTTGTTTACAAAATCGTTAGCAGTGCGGACGTAACTGCGAATTATCTTTAATTTTAGGAGTTGTAATAAGCCGCAAAAAAGTGATATATTAGTTCCAGTTCAATGTCGGCATCAACAGAGATCAAAATGATAGGAATACGAACAAGGCGACATTTTACTTTAAGCTGTTGACTTTGTACCTTGGAACAAAGGTAGTTTCACGAGAATTGCAGAAAATATATGTGTTTGCGCAGCAGCAAACTTCACCAAGTCTTGCACCAGTGCGGGAACAGAATGCTGATATTCCGCTTTGAGGTTTACCCCGTATCATGGCTATGCGTTTTAGAAGCTCAGCGTGCTGCACGTACGGCAGCTACTGGATTACGGGTGGCTCTGTGTGGGTCATTTTGCTCATGTCGGCTTCCCAGACAATCGATACGTTCAATTTACATCTCATTAATATGTAACATTTCAAATTTTAAACCGTGTGTGTGAATTGCCACCGCTTTACATTAAACCATAAATTTGTGATGCTGCTAGTACGCCAGATCCCTGTTTAGATAAGCAACATTAACAGCTTTTTATCTGAATGATTTGGTTTAGAAATACTTGTTAAAAACTCGGATGTGAAAACATTACGAAAGAAGCAGAGAAGAAGCAGTATAACTTATTGTTTCATAATTGTCTGCAGTTGCAGCAGCTTTCAAAGAACCGCATTCCGGTTTTTCTCGAAGAAAATATGACCTACGAGCAACTGTTTCGTTCTTCACTCCTTACAGAGCATCATTTCTGATACCTTCCAGACCTTTTTTTTGCCTTGCTTTCTGGGTATGATCTTTTCTTCATACAGCTTCATGTGTTTTCCTCGCCTTCTTTCGTAATATTACCGGTAACGCTCTTCTACGTAGCACAATATTTCCCCCTTGTCTAGTTTCTCTTCAAGCGATATCGTTAGCTAACTAACTTTTTCACTACAGTTAACAAGTCATCGAAGCCTACCTTACATCCAGACTCTAGGATAAACTCCTCTGTTAACTTGTCATCCCCCTCCCCCCACCCCTCCCCCCGGCTTTGAAATTGTCTTTCAGCTCATTCATGGTTTCTTTGAACCACAAATTATAAATTAGTGGCAATAAGGTGCCACCTCGCTGTAGGTTTTAATGCATACTTCTGTTCTTGGTATTCTGTACTTAACGCACTTCATATTACACATGTTGTAGACGACGTACCCATCAAAGAACATAATCTCCTTCTGTTTAATTTCTACCGGATTCAGAATTTCTAACTCCTCGTCATTCCTTATGTAGTCTAAGATCCTTACGAACCTTCAGAAATTGTTATGTCTTCACTACCGATTTCATAGGGACTCTAAACTGTATGTAGAGATGCGAGATTTTTTCTTCTGCTGCAGAGTACAAACGTAGTTGAAGTTACTGCAAATTTTTGAAAGGTAGTTTTTTTGGATGATACAAAGTGTGAATCATACTAATGGATTCTTGCATCTCTGTGTGCTAGGAATATTTCATGCTTCCAAATAAAAGCTTAGACTGCGGTTTCCGTTTACGAAGCCAGATCTAGAAGCTGTATACCAACTTTCAGCCGATAGAATGAAATCTTGCTAATGATGTCATGCTACCACAAACTTTTGCGGCCAATATACAGGGTTATTACAAATGATTGAAGCGATTTCACAGCTCTACAATAACTTTATTATTTGAGATATTTTCACAATGCTTTGCACACACATACAAGTTTTTTTAGGCATTCACAAATGTTCGATATGTGTCCCTTTAGTGATTCGGCAGACATCAAGCCGATAATCAAGTTCCTCCCACACTCGGCGCAGCATGTCCCCATCAATGAGTTCGAAAGCATCGTTGATGCGAGCTCGCAGTTCTGGCACGTTTCTTGGTAAAGGAGGTTTAAACACTGAATATTTCACATAACCCCACAGAAAGAAATCGCATGGGGTTAAGTCGGGAGAGCGTGGAGGCCATGACATGAATTGCTGATCATGATCTCCACCACGACCGATCTATCGGTTTTCCAATCTCCTGTTTAAGAAATGCCGAACATCATGATGGAAGTGCGGTGGAGCACCATCCTGTTGAAAGATGAAGTCGGCGCTGTCGGTCTCCAGTTCTGGCATGAGCCAATTTTCCGCGGGCTACGCGTGAAACTTACCCGCACGCGTTCAACCGTTTCTTCGCTCACTGCAGGCCGACCCGTTGATTTCCCCTTACAGAGGCATCCAGAAGCTTTAAACTGCGCATACCATCACCGAATGGAGTTAGCAGTTGGTGGATCTTTGTTGAACTTTGTCCTGAAGTGTCGTTGCACTGTTATGACTGACTGATGTGAGTGCATTTCAAGCACGACATACGCTTTCTCGGCTCCTGTCGCCATTTTGTCTCACTGCGCTCTCGAGCGCTCTGACGGCAGAAACCTGGAGTGCGGCTTCAGCCGAACAAAACTTTATGAGTTTTTCTACGTATCTGTAGTGTGCCATGACCATATGTCAATGAATGGAGCTACGGTGAATTTATGAAATCGCTTCAATCATTTGTAATATCCCTGTATTTTGGACTTCAAAGACAAGGTTTTAGAGGGAGAACATTGAGCAGGGGGGAGGGATTACATTATGAGGAGAATACAGACCCGGGGGAGGGGAATTACTTTATAGTGGTAAATTTTCTTATTGGGTATTAAGGAAACGCTTGAGCATCTGTATTGACTAAAATGGACATAGCTGGTGTCACGGGAAATACACGGTTTCTGAGCACGTTTAAGTGAAAATAAGTGTAGTGTCCATTTGTAGACTAAGAGCGGAGGCTTAATCCCTCACAATCATTAAATACTGGCAGAGTGATTATATGTGATGCTCAGTTAAAAGATTCAGGTTACTGCTTCTCCTCTTACAAGCTTCGTCTAAATGCTTTATTCACTTCGCCTCGTGTTTTGTGCTGTTTTACTCGCCTCTCCGCTTTGTTTCGAATGTACTTTATTTCGATATTACAAGGTTTTCTAATTTTCTGGTGTCATGCTATGTCTCCTTCACAGTTACATATTACTCTGGCTTGTATATAAACGTGATTTGTCACTTTCTGTTTACGTAGTCACTTCCCAAATTGTGCATTTCGACTAATGTCATTCATAGTTTAAAATCTGCAACATAATTTTTCTTGAATAACTGAACGGATCCTCCGCCCCCATCTCCACGCTTCTATCCTTTGCGCCTTGCATTTACTACCTACATAGTTTTAACACTTTTTACTAATTTATATTAAAAGACATTACTTTCATGAGTGATGAATTTTCTTGAGCACACTTCTCCGGCTGTAATATTGTGTCGTATATACCATCCATACTTAAAAGTGCAAAGCTATCTCTTCCCTTCAACAAAGCCTCCAGCTCCCACCTCCCTTCCATAGAAACGGCATTCCATCCTAACAACATCCTACATCCTTAACGACTATATTTGTTGCCTGAAGCTGAGTATATAAGCCGAAACTCGATTAACAGTAGGTATAAATAGTTTCAATCGGTGCTTTTTTCTGGCGGAAGCTTCTAAGGGTTTTCTCTACGAGCTAGTATCGCACTCAAAGTTACACGTAAGCGCTTGACCATCCGTGTGCCTTGAACTTCACATACGGTCTACACAACTGAGTTCTGTGACGCCTAGAAGAATAGCAACTTAATAGTAATTTATAGCTGTAGTGACACGTCACCACTTTCCAGGCTGACAATGATCTCCCTCACAGTATAGAAAACAATACCACTTCTCGACGTGCTTACAAAAAAAAAAAAAAAAAAAAATTAATCAAATGCGTCCTGATAGGTAGATAATACAATGTCTTGTTAAATATTTTTTATAAAAATTTAAATAGTGAGATATTCGAAGGAGTGAGTTAGATGAAATAGTGATATCCAACATTTAGTTGGAGATGAGGATTGGAATGTCTGAAGCTGCGAAATAGTAAAATAAACAGAACGGTAATTTTTTAGTTGTAAAATTAAAATCACTGAAGAAGCATTGATATATTTCCGCATTGCAGTAGTTAAAAGGTAGCATTTATAGCGTTTTAACCCTTCTGCAAATTTATTTCAGAGAAAGTTAATTGCTGAAAATTTAAAATTCATCCCGTCTAACGAGTTTGTAAATTGGAAATCGTAATTACAGCTGAAATGAACAGTAATGGCGACTGACTGCTTATTGATTTGCTTACCGAATATCCGATACTTGTTCAGAGTCTATGGGTATTCCAGGTTCACATGTTTTTATCTTGATGCTTTCATACCAGCTGCCTGTGAAACGTCTGCCTTTGGAACGATGCTACTGATGTGGACAATGTATGTTGCAAGAAACGATTTCAGCTGTGCGCTCGTGCGCACACACGCACACACACACACACACACACACACACATACACGCGCGCGCACACATACACCTCCACAAAGTATGTGTTATCACTCTATTTTAATAGTTTCGAAGTGAAATATTATAAGACTTTCTTTAGAAATTGTTATTGCGCTCCTTTCCTAGAGGTCGCATTCAGGAAAAATATATTGAATACATGTAATAAGATAATTTGAGTTAGACCACAGCTACAAACCACGTGCAGAGCACGTAAGCAATTTATCATGACGGGATATACCGCCTGTCAAGGCATGAACTACGAGAAAATTTGCGCTCGGTTTTGCGATGTAATGGACAATGAAGGCATCTTATTTGGTTCAGAACATACGGTTCTCACAGATATTAATTTAAGGGGGAGACAAGGCATAGGAACCATTCGTGTACCTCAGTACTAAATGTATCACGAGTTTGACTGCCACTGTCTTGAATTACAGTGGAAAAGTTAAAAGTCCAAGTAAGTGAAATGACTTCCTTGAGCCTACCTTGATATTGTGAAAATTTAGTATAGAACATAGAACTTTTGTTTTTCAGAGTCTAAATTCAACATTAAAGTTATCTCTGGAAAGACTTTTGCGAGTGTTAGAAAACATTAAGTTAGCCAGAAGGTGGCGTTAACGTCGAAACCACAAAAAAAGAGCTTATGTTGGTTTTTGAGTTATATGTCTTTCACAGAAACAGGGCAGCACGAATGTGACCCTGTAACTGATTTTGGTTGCACTTGACCAGGAGTAATGGTCGTGAGTCATTCTGTTATGTTCAATTCGATGCCAGGAAGAGAAATACAGGATTGTTTTATATTTTTTTTACGAATACAATAAGTCTGATTATTATATAAATGCGAGATGTCTGACAGACACCACACAAAATCCGCAGTTGTCATATATGTTATGTAAATTGAAGGTGGGGAGTGGAGAAAGGAAAGGAAAGGAAAGAGGGGGAACTTACGACATCAGTTGCATCAGGACTTTATGCGGTATCACCTGTGCCTGTGCCGAGTAAAAATGTCAGCTGGACCGGAATTCGAGGCCGGAGTCTCCTGCTTACTAGGGAGTTGCGTTAACCAAAAATGTTCAAATGTGTGTGAAATCTTATGGGACTTAACTGCTAATGTCATAAGTCCCTAAGCTTACACATTACTTAACCTGAATTATACTAAGGACAAACACACACACCCATGCCCGAGGGAGGACTCGAACCTCCGCCGGGACCAGCCGCACAGTCCATGACTGCAACGCCCCAGACCGCTCGGCTAATCCCGCGCGGCCCAACGCTATATGAGGAGGTGTCCCATGACTTCTTTCACCTCAGTGTGTACTGTATCTGATGTGTGTGGATGGTTATAACGAATGTATGTGTAGTGTGGTCTAATGTTTGCATTGTTTGATAATGAGAGAAGGGAGAGGATGACGGAAAACAGCCTAGTCCTCTCCAATAGCACCAAGGGGGCTGGTGTCACACGCCCTCACTCCATGAGACACTATAGAGACCTTTGCAATTTAATGCAGGACATTGGAGAAATGTCTGATGGTCAGGAACTTCACGCCACCACAATCCTCCCATTTGCCAGAAAGGCAAAGGAAAAATTACCAGCAGCACGAGACGTGCTGCGAGGTCACCTATCGAAATACCGGCAACGTCAGGTGTTGCTTAAGTTTGGAGATGACGATGTACCCGTCGTATTTATAAAACGGATGGTTAGGTGCCAGACTAAGAATCCAAAGGTGTCAGTTCGATCACCAATCACCATTAGAATTATTATATGTAATATATCAGTTGTTTCAAGTGTGGTAATATTTGTAACTGTGAAAAATACTGATATCAGTGTGGTTCAGGATCCATGTTCAGCTGTAGGTCCTCCTATAACTGGTTGGGTAAGGCAGCTGAGCAGTTGAGGGAAAGAAACAGCAGACTATCTCAAACGTCTAGCTGGTTGATGGCAGTTTTACGTATTACCTTATTAATTGTTCTAGCTGTTAGGATGATTATTTATATCACTCAATGTGTACTATCCCATTTTTTACTGTCCCTATACGGTACTTACCGTGAACCTAGAATCGTTGTAATTGGAAGAAAAAGAGTTTCACAGTACAAGTAAATCAAAAATAGGATAATTTTTGTTTATAAAACACCAAAAAAATTTGTTTTATTATTCGTTACTCGACGTCCAGCTTAAAACATTCCCTAAAGTTCTAGAATTCTCAGGCCCGATATCTTGATAGCATCAGTGTGGACAAAAGGAAAAAATCGTCTAGATTCTTGATTCCCGGGGTGGTTAAACAGTGTATATACATAATTTTGTACGAAACTCTCGGCGCGAGTCCTATTCGCACCTGGACCGTTTTTTTAGTCTCTAGATTTGTTTTATCATTTTTTTATTTTAATTATTCATGGACTCGTCCTAGTTATTCTGCATAAGAACCCTATGTGAGCAGTCTCGGTGAGTATGTGTTTTATCCTCACTCAGTCGTGTTAAGTTTAATTAGCTGTAAAACAGTTGGCAAACGAGAGTAAGTGCCTCTATAGATATACAGTAATGATTTTTGTTGCGTTGTATATGAAGCCTGATATCATTGTCTGATTTCTGTCAGGTTGAGGCACGGGATTCTAAGTTTCCATCTCCAGGCTCATTGGAAAAGATAAAATCGTACTGCAGCATTTAAGGGGGCCTGCTATAGTCTGCTATAGTCTAATGGGTCGGGTTAGTGGCAGATTCATGGGAGCTGCACACAGAATACAGTGGCTGTCTACTTTATTCAGTGCGCTGAGAGCGGAGCACCGAACAAAATTACTCTGGTGAGAACATTTTAAAACAAATCCCTTTCAGCTTTCTGTTCTGCTACAGCGGAGCGACTTCTATATTTCCAAGAACAGTTATTGCAAGTTACCTTAGTTTATTTGAGTTACCAATGTATTTTTCTCTTTCTATTTGATTGGAATACTGCCTGGCTATGGTCGTTTTTTTCGTTGTAACGGTCATATCTCTCCGGCCAGAATATTACAAAATTATATGTGTTAAATTATAACTAGTTTTGAGGGAATTACAGGCCCAGGTTGTGATAAGCCTGGGTTCTGTTATCGTCAACTGACACATACACAAACACACACACACACACACACACACGTACACATAAATGTAATATTTTTACAGGATCGAACGCAAATGCTGTTGACTAGGATCTAGTGGCGTATGTCCAAAGGAACATTGCACTTTCTTTCGTAATAACACAAGCACTGCATTACCGCATGTACTGCAAATCCCGGGAGGAAAGTTTCAAGTAAAAGGTCTAGCCGTACATAGTAGATATACGAGTACAGTTTCACGACATATGGAAGTTTGGGGTTGGGCATGAGCTGTGCTCGAATAAACTACTGATGGTAAGTCTGCCTTCGGCAAGTGAGCGGTGAGGTCGTCTTGTTTGTGTCCCATCGACAGAGTTGCGAGCGTGCGTGGTTTGCTCACCTCCTTACCGCAGCCAGTACTCGCGTCTGTAGACACTGAGTGTCTATGGCTCATTCCTACACAAAAGGCCATCAAGATCAGCTTCCACTCAGACCATAGAAGACCACAATCCTTTGAAATCGAATGCTTCATCGCTGCTTCAAACAGCAGCACAGCACATTCGTCGATATCCACCTACTCACCACAAGTAGCGTCGTCTACGTAAAGATGGTCGATGACGCGACATATCACGCCGTTGTGGTTAGATGTGCGAACAGTCAAGTTCAAACACACCGATGGTCACATCAGAGTGGTTACCGTTGACCATGCAAGACTAGTATTACGCACACCATGAGTCTTCGAACTCCCGATCGAAGTGATCCCGGACGTTGCCACTGCTGTTTTCCAACCATATGGGTCTGTAATCAGCCACATGGCAGAAAAATGGAACACCTTCGAGACGTACCCGGTCATCAACGCCGTGCTAGTTAAAATTGAGTTAACAAAACAGGTGCTCAAATGGCTCTGAGCACTAGGGAACCTAACTTCTGAGGTCATCAGTCCCCTAGAACTCAGAACTACTTAAACCTAACTAACCTAAGGACATCACACACATCCATGCCCGGGGCAGGATTCGAACCTGAGACCGTAGCGATCTCGAGGTTCCAGACTGTAGCGCCAAGAACCGCTCGGCCACTCCGGCCGGCAAAACAGGTGCCTTCCTACCTAGTCATATATGCCTGTGGAGCAATTGTGATGTACGATGGACAGCCTCGTAATGGTTCTGGTTGCGGCCAAGAGGGCCATATACTTGTGGTGGGTATTCAACGTCAGGTTACACAAAACCCGTCAGGTGAAACGGCGCCATTCTCTACGATAACGGTCTTCCCTATCAGCTATGCAGGGGTGACACGGTCGACTGTCATGGCAGACGGAGGAACGCTTGGAATACAGGGACCGCTACACACCACACCTGTGGCACATCCAGGATTTACCGACACCATTACAGAATAGACACAAATTGAAGGAGGTCACCAACACACTCCCAGGGAGATTTGGACGAAAGAATGGAACTCGACACTAGGATTGTACCGACCTCCACTTTTCTCCCTGAGGGGGGTGCGGTGCAGAAACTATACACTCATTTAGACACAGAAAGCCTCGTCTGAAAACAGAGGTCACCGAGGACAGATGGAAACCGACGTCATGCTCTTGAGACGACTTCTCCGGTTGACCACCGGACGGCCAGCGATATGGAAAAAACGGATGACACAGGGTCGCCCTCACCTGTTGCTATCCTGACTTCGACATAACTGTTTCTCCTCTCTCGCACAAACGGATCACAATAACAGAACCCTCCATTAGCACACATTAAGAAACAGCTGCGGATTCACCCTTCTGCACCCAGATCACGTGTCCTACTGCAGCCACAGTTAAGGATCTTGGGCGAAAAACACTGAAAAGTATTCTCTGTCCGCTGTTGTGCTTGATGGAACGGGTGTCTCCTCACACACCTCGGCCCCTCTGGAGTAGCAGCAGATGACGGCTGGGGCGCGGCTTGCTGGTGACAAGCCATAACATTTACGACGACGCTGACGGCGGCCCTCATTGCAGGAGACGATCTATAGGCCCATCGCTTAGTGAGTGTCAGTGTTAACACCATTGGGACATATACGAAGTTGTCGCTGCTCCAGTGCATGCCAATTGCAACAGTCATTGACGTTGCCTTTCTCCAATAGATCTTCGTCGATGATCTCCCGGGTATGTACGTCTATACACCTCATGTGTCCCATGCCTCGCCAACTAACAGTGCTGTCGCAGTTCTCCTCAGGGAGGGCCTCGAGGAGGCCAAAGTACAATGTCTCCCCAACGCTAGAGGAATGGCCGTAACGGTGCTAGTCGTCCAGTTTACCAATGTGTCTGCCTCTTCCGGAATGAACTGCGTTCGCAACCGATCGCTCCTTTCGCGGAGGGAGTAGCACTGTTTTTTTAGGGCACGCACGACGACTTTGTGCTAGAGGGCGATTTCAACAGCGTCTAGCCACGTGAAGGTCAGCGGCCATGACATTCACCATGACCCAAACTTGGGACACCCATCAGCAATCTCCAGCTGGTAGATACATGGGAACATGTCCAAAGAGATCGACCAAGATTCACTTATTTCACGAGTCACTCATCCAGTCACACTGATAGGATTAGCGTCACCCGTTCTGTTGCGATACAGTGATGCGGTCTGTAGCCTTTTCTGGTCACAAGGCCGATATATCTGCCGTCATCCTTCGTCGCCAACGGGTGTGGCGCAGCCGACATCCCTGGAAGTTAAGTCTTGCTCATCTCGCTTCTCCAGAGTTTCAGCACGCCCTCGCAGACGCATAGAGTTCGTGCGTTCTCCGTCTCCCAACGTATCCTACATCGATCAGTTGGTGGCTAAACTGCGCCGAGCCGCCCTACGGAAAATCTTCATTACGTTTGGTCATAAGTCCGCTGCTTACAGGCAGCGCACCCCAGATAACTATTTCACCGCCCGTCGCAAATGTGCCTTTCGACACCAGGGCGAAAGATGACAGCACGTCATGCGAAAGCTCAGATCGTAGCCCGTATGCGCCGACTGCTCGAAGGGACGACCGTCAGAGCGTAAACACGTGACAGAATAGGAACGGAACGGCCCACCATTCGAGAACGTAAACTGTGATGATTTGTGCTGATACAGGCAGCACCACACAACGCGATATCGGTGAAAACTTCACCGACAATTACGCACGACTTCACTCTGCTTTGTTTTCTGACCCAACGACGGTGAGAGGAGTCTCATGATTGGTTTATGGCACTGTTCCACAGAGCTTACAAACTGAATTATTGCACGAAATTACTGAAGACAAAATTTTCGTCGCCATAGGTAAAGGAGCATCGAACAAGTTACGACGGGCTCTCTGGGTAGTTTCATAGAAGTCTTCACTACTTATTAGCCCACAGGCTGATGGACATCTGTCGGGAGCTTGTGTCCCCATGGTGCCACACCCCATGGCCTTCATTGAAGGAATGATATACCTGTTCACAAACCAACAGATGGAACTCGAACACAGGATAAGCGCCCGCTGACATTCGCCAGTTGCGTCACAGGATATTAGAAAACCATATGCAACTGACCTTGCCTCGCGTCATCCTACCAGATAAGGCTTCCCTATGGGGTATCAATAATATTCACGCAGCCCCAGTGTGGGCACGCCGCATCCCGGGAGTGTTGGCACTGCTACATTTTAGCCAACCTTTTGATAGAGAGTATCACAGGTGTCTGAAATATGTTCTGCAACACATTCAGTACCCACAGCAATTGTCGTGAGGCGCCTCCTTCAAAGGGTGACCTCCAAGGTGCTCGTAAACAGGCACCCTACGCAGTCCCTCCTCATTTCCAAATCGGTGCATCAAGGCTGTCCCTTGGCGATATTACTCTACGCTCCGGCAATGGAATCACTTCTCTGTGGCCTCCGTCAATGCGTCACTGGACTAATCTTATGTGGCATCACATTTAGCTGTACAGAATAAGCAGACGACCTGTTTCCTGTGCTCCGCAACCGTGACGATGCAACCAACGCACTAGAAAGGACTGCCACATATGGTGTGGCTTCTGGCTGCTGTATAAGCGTCACCAAATTGGTCACAATGAACCTAGGAGAGGGAATGACCCCAGCGTGTGTCGACCCCCACAGCTTAGTGGTACTATCGAATGCCTCTGATTGGAGTTTCACAACAAAATATGGCGCACTGCGGTCCTTATTTAACACCGCTTATTACAACAAATTCAGATCCAGATCTCTAGCTTTCGTCAGCTGACTCTCGAGATTCATCAAAGGACACAATTCGTCAATATTTTCCTAGCATCGAAAATTCCACACGTAGCACATGTACTTCCAATACAATTAGTGATGGCTCGATGTATACTAGCGGCATTTCGAGTCTACGTCAGTACAGGCATGCTCTTCAAAGTCAGTTATGAATCACTGACTGTTTCCCCAGGCAAGGGATATCTACGTTTAGCCCACATCCATGACAGAGCGGTGGCTCTGTTTGTCAGTTCGAACATAAAGATGTGGCGCCGCTGTCTGGAAAGTCTGATGGGTTTGCTGCAGCAGTCGTTAGCTCCCCCTATTCCTTTTGCATGCACTGACGATGCAAGACATGCTCCACCTTTATAATACTTAGTCACTTTTATACTAAACACAGTTATGTCTGTATTACAGTAATGCTGATGAAGCAGGCAAATGTTCGGACGATATATGGTATCCTACAACAGATTCATCCACCGAGAGGACCAGAACTCTCATGTTAGTTGGGTGTGTCGGACGATACTTACAGTTACACTATACACAGACGTCCGATCAAAACGGTACATCAGGGTCAATGGTAAACAGATCCCATAATCATGCCTGCACAAGATAGATGTGGCGGACTCGCATCTATGTGCAGAATGTGGAGTACCAGACATGGACAAGCACCATCTCAGAGGTGGGTCAGCAGAAGACAGGCATTTGCTGTGACAAATTTTGTCATACCTTTCCATGGGTGGTTCCAGAACATAACGCACTTTGCCTTCTACTTTTCCCTGATGAACTGTGTTTCCTATGCACCAAAACCAAAGCAGTCACGTGGGTCCATGTTAGAGAGGATGAGTCACTTTCTCACTATTTTTCATGTGCAAGACTTCTCTTTAACGTTGAATGTACACCCAAGACATTTTGGTGAGGCAACAGGAAGTTATCAAAATGAGCATACACTGATGGGAGCACGTATATTGTTAATGAAGGCGGAATCTTTATGGTGACTCTCCTTGGAATAGCATTTTCTGGAGTTGAGAACAAGCAGGTAGTTCTATCATGTAACACTAAATCTTTCAGGAGACGTTTGGGGCTTGGAAGCCACGGGCAGCTATTGAGAAAAGGAATATCTTTAAGCACTTACCAGGGACAGCAGGGACAAAACGGTGGTCCTAGAGTTATTCACACCGGTGTGAAGACATTTCTTTTCACTGAAGAGATGAGAAAACTGCCTACCTAGATCTACCTGTTAGGCGCCTCGACCCATGGCAGGGGCAGGGACAGATGAGAAATATTGTTCGCCTGGTCAAGTCTTGCCAAGTCGTATCTTAGGAGTCCCTGGTTTGTCAATTAGAGGTGGGACTCCGTCACCTCCAAAGGTCAGAGGCATTTTGCTCTGATTGTTCCCAGCATCATATTTAAAGTACCAGGGAAGCAGGTTGCTAGCCTTACTTGCCCCGAGTCCCATTGAGTTTTACCCCTAATGGTTGAGGGACTAACCAGTGGATTTGGTAGTCTTTGCCGTATGGGCACAAAGGTGACCACGACTCAATATGTCCGACATGCCCAGCCATATCCCAAAGTAACTGGTATCCCGACTGTTGGGACCACTTACTTGGCCACTCATACGTTGCCCGTGGTTCATGAACTAGGACATGACAACAGGAACCCACACCAGGAACAAAGTTAGAACAGGTGGACGGTTTCAAGTACTTAGGATGCATATTCTCACAGGATGGCAACATAGTGAAAGAACTGGAAGCGAGGTGTAGCAAAGCTAATGCAGTGAGTGCTCAGCTACGATCTACTCTCTTCTGCAAGAAGGAAATCAGTACCAAGACTAAGTTATCTGTGCACCGTTCAATCTTTCGACCAACTTTGTTGTATGGGAGCGAAAGCTGGGTGGATTCAGGTTACCTTATCAATAAGGTTGAGGTTACAGATATGAAAGTAGCTAGGATGATTGCAGGTACTAGTAGATGGGAACAATGGCAGGAGGGTGTCCACAATGAGGAAATCAAAGAAAAACTGGGAATGAACTCTATAGATGTAGCAGTCACGGCGAACAGGCTTAGATGGTGGGGTCATGTTACACGCATGGGAGAAGCAAGGTTACCCAAGAGACTCATGGGTTCAGCAGTAGAGGGTAGGAGGAGTCGGGGCAGACCGAGGAGAAGGTACCTGGATTCGGTTAAGAATGATTTTGAAGTAATAGGCTTAACATCAGAAGATGCACCAATGTTAGCACTGAATAGGGGATCATGGAGGAATTTTATAAGGGGGACTATGCTCCAGACTGAAAACTGAAAGGCATAATTAGTCTTGATGATGATGATGGTCAAGTCTTTGTGGAAGGGATGGCGACCGTAAAAATTCGTGTTTCCATGTTCATCATGGACTCAACGCTATCGAGAGAGCCATTAGGTGGTGTCAGCCCTCAGCCTGCTGAGTTTTAGTGGAAGCCTCAGGCCTTCAAAAGAATTTCAGATTGGAATGCAACATTTATGGTGGCTTTGAAATTGTCAATATTGGGCCACAAAAGTAAGTCTCTTCGTTTAGCTGAGGTCCTCAGTCAGATACGCTGTAACATTCGGCCTATTCAGATAATGATCTCTGTGATAAATATTTCACTTTAAGGCTAAACATAAATTCAAAACATGCTGCCTAGTTTGGCTGTGTAAAAAACGAGCCGGAAGCACAACTTCTTCTCTCTGCAAGGGAATTTATGAGCCAGAGACTGGCTGCTTCTCCAGAAAAGAGAAACTCATGGAGTCTTGTGATGGACACGAAAACATTCTAGGGGTGGTTGGATTAATGCTTTTGTGGAGTTAACCGAGGTTTGATGGAAGGTGGGGAGCAGAGAAATGGTTTTCTGATTCAGACTCTGATGTGGATACGATGCTGATCTTGACTCTTGTTATGAGTGGATTGCACTCGCGACAGTGGTCCCGAGTGTGACTTTGCACCGGAATTGGTCTTCACTGTGATGTGGTGAGAGCTGTACCGATAGTACGTAAGCCACACATCACGCCCGTAAACGCTAAACGACGAATCGCTTGGTGTAAGGAGTGTAACATTGGATGATTAAACAGTGGAAAAACGTCGTGTGGAGTGACTGATCACGGTACACAATGTGGCGATCCAATGGCAGGGTGTGGGTATGGCGAATGCTCTGTGAACGTCATCTGCAAGCTTGCGTAGTGCCAACGGGCGGTGGCTTTGGAGCGTGGGTGTGTTTTTCATGGAGGGGGATTGCGCCCCTTGTTGTTTTGCGTGGCACTATCACAGCACAGGCCTACATGGATGTTTCAAGCACCTTCTCGCTTCCCACTGTTGAAGAGCAATTCGGGGATGGCGAATGCATCTTTCAACACGATCGAGCACCTGTTCATAATGCACGGCCTGTGGCGGAGTGGTTACATGACAGTAACATCCCTGTAATGGACTGGCCTTCGCAGTGTCCTGACCTGAATCCTCTCGAACACCTTTGGAATGTTTTGGAACACCGACGTCTTGCCAGGCCTCGCCGACCGACATCGATACTTCTCATCATTACAGCACTCCGTGAAGAATGGGCTGCCATTCCCCAAGAAACCTTCCAGCACCTGATTGAACGTACGCCTAGGAGATTGGAAGCTGTCATCAAGGCTAAGGGTGAGCCAACACAAAATTGAATTCCCCCATTACCGATGGAGGACGCCACGAACATGTAAGTCATTTCCAGCCAGGTGTACGGACACCTTCGATCACATAGTGTATGAGCTGCCCAAATAACCTTCTGTGCAGGCGTCGTTCCGGGCATCTCTGCGTTTCAGTCACATCTTAATGGTGCCAGAAGGCACAATAGTGCCTATATAAGCGGAAAACCGAGATTTTATTATTTTTCTTCTCTTTACGGACACTTCCAACCTTAGCAAACCACAGAATAGTTGCTTTACAACAGGGTTAATTTGTCAAATTCATCACTACAAATAACCAACACAGTATATAGTGGATGTCCCTACAACGCACTTTTTCAAAATATTGTTAGTTCTGCACTTCATTTATAGCAGCCCACCCAACTGTTACGCTTGACGTATACATTTTATGGTTGCACGATAACAAAGTGACAACAAATGAAAATCAACGCGAACTTAAACACCGTCGGAACCAAAATCAATATAGCATATAAAAATCAGCTGGTTGTGGCGCTACTTTGTTACTGTCTTCGCAGTATATAAACAACGTACTTTGGTGTGCGATTTATACGGAAGTGCTTTCCATTGTGTTAAGGAATCGGAGTGGAGCTAATATTTCTGGTGATTATAAAACGGTGCCAACGCAATGCTATTTTTTTGCAAAAAATTGTGGGTTTACCCATCAAAGCACAGGTGTAAATGAAGACCACACCAATCGAATAGAAGCTTTTCATGAGGCGCTACACTAACTGAAACTATTACAAAACACATATTTTTGCAATGCGAAGCGTTTTATGAATGCAAAGAGTTGTTATAAAAAGCACATGCGGCTATGATTCGAAGTACTTCACTGCATAAATCTGAGGATGGAGTCCTATCGTTAGACGACGTGCTCTGGTGATGACTATTTCAGGGGCTGAAAAGGTATAAAATTTGGTTACTGTTAACTTCGCAAACCACAGTACCTGTTTAATGTTTTTTTAAGCTTATACTCATTTTCAAAACCGTATTATCAGTACTTAGTGTTCCATTGTTGAAATATGTTCTTTGTTATGCATTGATTCGCATTACTCTTCATCAATATATTTGCAGTTACTGTGGTAACTCCTTTAAATTTAGTTCATATCTACACTGCCATTCGCATCCATCGTGAACAGAATGGGATGGCTCTGAGCACTATGGGAATCAACTTCTGAGGTCATTAGTCCCCTAGCACTTAGAAATAGTTAAACCTAACTAACCTAAAGACATCACACACATCCATGCCCGAGGCAGGATTCGAACCTGCGACCGTATCAGTCTCGCGGTACCAGACTGCAGCGCCTAAAACCGCACGGCCACATCGGCCGGCGTGAACAGAATGAGATATGCACTCTGCAGCGGAGTGTGTTCTGACACAAAACTTCCTGGCAGATTAAAACTGTGTGTCGTGCCGAGAGTCGAATTTGGGACCTTTGTCTTTCGCTTGCGACTGTTCTACCAACTGAGCTACCCAAGCACAACTCATCCCCCCGTCCTCACAGCTTCAGTTTCGCCAGTACCTCGTCTCCAACCTTCCAAAGTTTACAGAAGCTCTGCTGCGAAACTTGCAGAACTATCACTCCTGTCTCCGCAATATCCTTTCTTCCAGGCGTTCTAGTTCTGCAAATTTCGCAGGAGAGCTTCTGTGAAGTTTGGAAGGTTGGAGACGAGGTACTGGTGGAGCTGAAGCTGTAAGGACGGGGTGTCAGTCGTGCTTGAGTAGTTCAATTGGTAGAGCACTCGCCAGCGAAAGTCCCGAGTTCGAGTCTGAGCCCGGCTCACCGTTTGATCTGCCAGGAAGTTTCAGCATCCATCGTCATTGATTATGAAACTGTATATTGCGTTTAGCGGTATCACCCATTGTCAGTCCCTTATTTTCTGTGTATCTTTCCTCCGGTATCGAAAATTCCTTCGGTTTGCTTACCTAAACATAATTATGTGATAGCTTTATTTGAAAAATAAAATCGTTGAGACACTTTCATTAATATACATTTAAAGGAGGTAATGGAAAACTGTCAGAAATTGCGTAATGGAAGGTGTTGCATCGTAAGTACAGTGTAGCCAACGAAACAGTATCCATTAGTATATGTCAAGTGTAAACTTTGAGGTGGTACAGTATATTATAGTAATACATCTGCATGACGGATGTAGGTGCCAGAGCTGCTATGCCTCCCTTCACCTTTCCTCAGACTTCAAGCCCTTTCCTTCAGTCCCCTCCGTTTCGACTTTTCCAGTGAGGCTGAACCTGCCCGTATATTGCCCTACAGCTAGCACAGCTTTCAGTTTCACTGGTACACTCAAGTTCCAACACTACTGGGCATTTTAATATTTACTACAAGTCTTTTACCCGCGCGCTAGGTGCAGCTTCTTTGATTAGTAATCAAAACATCCTCATGGTCACTTCCGCCTTGGCATTACTCTCCCGCAGAGAGAAACCCACTACCACTTGAACAATGAATAAAAATCATCAGCATTGGCAGCCGAAGACATCCAGTGTAAGACGTCACCCTCATTCAGACAACGTCCGCAGCTCGTGCTCTCACGGTCACGCTTCCCGAGCAGGGGGTCCCGGGTTCGATTCCCAACGGGGTCAGGGATTTTCACCTGCCTCGAGATGACTGGATGTTTGTGTTGTCCTTATCATTTCATCATCATTCCTGAAAGTGGCGAGATTGCACTAAGCAAAGGTTGGGAATTTCAAATGGTTGAAATGGCTCTGAGCTGAGCAAGGTAAAAATTGCTGTTTTGAAGAGCGCAGTTTGAAGAAGTCGCCCTCCGTTTCTGGCGGTGGCGCCGCTGTGGCAATCCCAGCTTTGGTGTCTCCCTCTGGTGGGAAAGGGGAAAGGTTGCCTGTCCACGTGCATGTAAGAGGCGCTATGAGCTCTCCAGTCGGTCAGTCTGGGTCAGTCTCTCGTCCCCAGCTTGCTAGTCTGTCTCTCGTCCGCATTTGTTGGGCAGTTAGTGTCTGTCTGTCGTTCGGGGTGCCAGTAGGTCTGCCGTTCGGATCAACCTTTATAGCCGGCAAAATGAGAGTCTTTCCACTCCACCAGTAAGAGAACTCAGCTAGTGGTCGCCCGGTCGGGGTGAAGTTCCTGCATCTGAGTCTGCGCGTTAGGCCGCCAGTCTGCTCGAGTTTGCTCAGGCAATGGTTATTGGCGGTTGTATCGATCGGTTGGTCGGTCGCGCTCTGAGACACAAGATGACTTGTCCGTCTTGAGCGTCGGTGCATGTGAGGTCACCACGTGAGTCCAGTGGGCCGCGGTCGACACGAGAGCAATAGGAGTCAACCCACGACATCAGTCCGGCCGGTGCGAGCTGCGACGCCGTGAGATGGGAGATCGGCGCGCCTTCTTGCGTCCGTTGAAGCGGCTGGCAGCGGACGGTTTGGGAGAGCGATTTGACGGGTGCTGCGCCAGATCTTCTCGAGAAATCGCAGTTTATTTGAAGTTAAGTAATTGTTGATATGTTGTTTGATTTACTCTTGTTAAATTCAACTCGTTTTCTTGGTGAGGTCACCAGCCGTTTTGCTTTGGGGTCGTCCCACTATTCTTCTCCGTTTTCCCACCAGCGGGAAGGTGGTTGTTTATAAATTGGGTGGTCCGTTTTTCCTTTGTGGAGTAGGGGCGGTTTAGAGAAATCTGCGGTTCGGTTTATTCGGTAGTCTCCCTATCAATCTACTGTACGTTAGTAGCTGCCTCAGTCATGTTTGTCGGATTTGGTGTGTTAACGAATTAATTGCTTGCAGTGTAACGACCTAGTACCTGAAATATGTTTTGATCTTTGGAAACTTAGATATTATTGCCCATGATCTTGAGAGGCGGTATCTGTGTACTGTAGAGCATCTTAATTATTGTTTGGCCAACCTTGTAGAGTTTTATATAAGATTGTATTTCATGGGCTTTTATTTAAATGATCATTTTAGTACACAAAGTTGCCACCCTTTCACCGTAAGACTTTTCTTAGAAGTTAAAATAAAGTTGCACTTTCAGTGGCAAGGTTAATATTTTAATTGTTAGTGTTTTGTAGCATTTCCATCCCTCCTACTGAGGTGCATAGTTTGTGTGCTTGTGTAAATTGTTAAAACTCTTAGTTTATAGTTATCTGGTGTGTTGCAGATTTACACCAGTGTAGTGATTCAGAGGCTGATAGCAGTCGAAACTACGGCCATGTCAAAAGGGAGCGGCAAGGTTCTCTGCCTGAAAGCTCATACAGTCAAAACTTTCTGCCTCTGAATAAATTGTAACTTTGATATATAGACGGTGCTTTCTGATTATAATTTTAAATTTGTTTCTTTTAAAAAAGTGCTTTTACTCACTATTAAAGTGAATAAAATTCCCATATGTTAAAAGCAATTTGGTTATGATTTCATCAGTTACTCCCTGGCAACTACTTCCATGCTTACATAGTGTGATTCAATGTGTTAATGTTCTTGATGAATCGCTAGTAAATAAAATAAATTCTTAAGAATATTCTTTGAAAATAAACCACTATTCATGAGCACTATGGGACTTAACATCTAAGGTCATCAGTCCCCTGGAACTTAGAACTACTGAAGGGGAGCCGAAGATGCCTATGCTGCCCATGTTCAAATCATTAACTTTGAGGAACGTTTATGAATAAACTACCAAATAGAAAAATATAGAGTGGTTTAGTATTGCAGTTATGACAGAGGGATTTTGGAGTATCTTTTCTAGTTTCCTTCCAATTATTTTGTTTATTAATGACCCAAATCTTTTTACAAATAATTGCTTTATAATTAAACTGAAATGAAACTACTGAACATATTTCCAAATGGCTGTGTTACAATGTAAGTTTGACCACTAGGAGTGCTGTATAAAAATTTCATCTCTCTAGCTTGAGTGAATTTTGAGAAAATGTTACTTATATTCAAAAAATTCTAATTTACGGGAAATGGCTATCAAAGTTTCTCAATACATTCCTGCACTATAGGATGGATTATCAGGTTCTTCTTCTTCATCCTCTAAAAGCTCTTCTGTCTTCTTTTCTGGCCTGTTGTTCCATCATACTTCATATGCCTTTCTCTTCTTTCTGCTCCTCTAATCCTTTCTCTGTTAATATTTCTTAGTGCTCGTACAGTGTTCATCCCAGCTGTAAATCCTAATGCCTTCAGAACTTCACACTTCACACTGTTCCCTTGGTTGTAGGTTGCTACTGCATCATAAATGCCAAAGTGCAGTGTTTTTATGCTTACAAACACCCTTTTAGGAATCACTTTCCAAATCAAATTGTTTACACTCTCATTAGGATTCTGCGTCTTACCGTGTAGACATTTGTGTAACAATTATGGCTGTGCAAAGTCATGAAAAACTGGTTTTATTGCATTTATCACAGCTGCTGGCAAACCATGTTTGTGATCATAGTCCTTTTTTGCATTATATTTGCACCAGGAATCTTTTGTGCACAGGCTGTGTTGAGGGTATTCATTGGAAGAGGCAGTATGAAGGAACAGTGCCCACACTGCTTTTCGCATGTCACTAACATTACTAGTATTTTGCCTTATAGCATACCCATAGTATCTCTGTAGACGTTCAATCACCTCATCAGTAAGCCTGCCTCTCCCTCCTATTGTCTTTCCATCACTGAGCTTACTTGAACCCAAAGTTTGTTTGAGCCTTCGAAGCCGTGCACCCATACGCTTTTGCACATGCCCAAAGCATTCCAACTTTTCAACTACAAATTTATTTCCATATGGTTTCAGTTCCTCTATAGTCTTGAAACCTTTGGAGTCACCATCCCCAAGGTAGTATTTGCTAGAAGATGTCACAGGGCTATGGCCAGCCATGTCTTGCTTAGCAGAAAAACGCACTGTTTCAGTAATTGTAGTATCGCAACTTGGTATTAGTGTTAATTTTCTTTTCCCTGCGTCCTTCCTCTTCTTATATACACGGGTACTAAAACGTGGCATCGTAACCAGAACAACGCTTTACACAAGAAGTATAATACTACCAACAACAGGCGCAACACTGAACTAATTCGAAACGGTAAACAGCAAAGAGACGATGTTCCGCGCTCTTAGCCCTTCATTCGTCACAGAAAACAATGTAGCCAACCCTTGCACACTCGCTGTATGCGTAACATAAGGCGCTGTATGCGTAACATGCCGAGAAAATCCCAAGCAGTTCGCCAGGAAGTCACGAGAGGGTGTTAGATGCATTCAGCGGCCGCCCATTTCCTCTGCAAGCGTAGGGGACAATGGTAATAACTCCACTTCTAGGATGAGTAGAACGATAATTCAAAGTTTACATTAAAGAGGAATGTTCCAATTAATTTTCGGTAGCAAAAAAAATCGTAATTTTTTGGATTTGACCACCTCCGGCTCCCCTTAAACATAAGTAACCTAAGGATATAACACACATCTATGTCCGAGGTAGTATTTGAACCTGCGACCGTAGCGGTCGCACGGTTCCAGACTGAAGCGCCTAGAACAGCTCGGTCACACCGGCCGGCGCTGGGAATTGGTACAGGCGCTGATAACCGCGCAGTTGAGCGTCCCACAAACCAAACTTCATCATCATCATCATCATCATCATCATTCAGACAAGGACCTAGTCAAAAAGTGTGGAGCAGCGAACAGAGGTACTGGCCACACTCGTGCCCTTCTGGTGGGAAACTGCTCCCCAACGTGGAAGATTCAGCAATAAGCAAGGACATGAAAATGCAGAAGGCAATGGAAACATCCGCGTTAAAGACGCATAATATGTATCCGCAAGACATGTGGCCTGTAACTGAAAAGGTGACGTGATGATTTCTCAATTGGCGAAAGATTACGGACTTGTCCCCCATTCCGGTCTCTGGGAGAGTAATGTCAAGGCGCAGGTGACCATAAGAAAAAGATAGAAAGGTCAATAAATGAGTAAAGTTCTGCAACTCGGGGAATGGAATGTCAGATGTTTCAACTAGGCAAGGAAGCTATAAAAACTGACAATGGAAATGCTAAAGTTAAGTCTAGATACAGTGGGTGTCAGTGATGTCAAATATAAAGAAGACAAGGATTTTTGGTCAAATGAGTACAGGGTACTATCAAAAACCACTGAAAATGCCGTAACAGGCTACAAATAACGACATCAATAGTTCAGGTATACGTGCCGACGTCACAAGCAGAAGATGAAGAGATAGAGAAAGTATATGGTGATGATACTGAACGGATAACTCTGTACGCAAAGGAAGGGGGGGGGGGGGGGGAATGAAAATCTAATAGTCGTGGCGGATTTGAATGCGGTTGTAGGGGGAGGAGTAGAAGAAAAGGTTACGGGAGATTATGGGATTAGTACTAGGAATGAAAGAAGAGAACGACTGATTGAATTCGGCATCAGCTGCTGTTAGTGAATACCCTATTTAAGAATCACAAGAAGAGTAGGTATACAAGGAAAAGGCTCGAAGATTGGATTACAGTATAGTCAGACAGACTCTCCGAAATCAGATGTTCAGAGAAATTCGGCAATACAGAAATGCGAGTCACTTAGAAAAGAAATAAATAGGAAGTTCAGGTTAGCTAAGGCGAAAGTGCTGCATGAAAAATCTGTAGAAATCGAAAAGAAATTAATATCGGAAATCGATCAGCATATAGGTAAGTCAAAACAACCTTCCGTGAAATTAAATGCAAGGGTGATTACATTAAGAGTGCAACGGGAATTCTATTGTTAAATACAGAGTAGAGAGCAAATAGGTGGAAAGAGTATACTGAGGGCCTCTATGAGGGGGGAGATTTGTCTGATGTGATGGAGGAAGAAACAGGAATCGATTTAGAATAGATCCAGTATTACAATCAGAATATGACAGCTTTGCAAGACTTCGAATCGAATAAGCAGAAGGGATAGATAACATACCATCAGAGTTTCTAAACTCATTCGAGGAAATGGCAACAAAACGAATATTCACGTCGGTGTGCAGAATGTATGAGTGTGGTGACATGCCATCTGAGTTTCGGAAAAACATTATCCACACAATTCCGAAGATTGCAAGAATCGACAACTCAAGAACTGTTGCACAGTCAGCTTAACGACTCGTGCATCCAAGTTGATGACAAGAATAATATACAGAAGAATGGAAAGGAAAATTAGATGATGATATGTTTGACTTAAGGAAAAGTAAAGGTACCAGATAGGCAATTCTGACATTGTGGTTGATAATGGAATGAAGACTAAATAAAAATTAAGACACGTTCATACGATTTGCCTACGTGGAAAAAACTATCGACCGTGTCAAATGGTGCAAGATGTTCGAAATTCTGAGAGAAATAGGGATAAGCTATAAGGAGAGATGATTAATACAAATTATGTACAAGACCCAAGAGTGAACAGTAAGAGTGGAAAACAAAGAACGAAATGCTACAATTAAAAGTATGTAAGACCGGGAAGTAGTCTTTCGCAATGACTGTTCAATCTGTACTTCGAAGAAGCAGTGATGGAAATAAAAGTTAGGTTGAGGAGTGGAATTAAAATTTAAGCTGAAAGGATTTCAATGATAAGTTTCGTTGTTGACATTGCTATCCTCCTTAAAAGTGAAGAAGAAATATGGGAAATGCTGAATGGAATGAACAGTATAATGAGTACAGAATATGAAACGAGAGTAAATCGAAGAAAGACGAAATTAATGAGAAGTAGCAGAAATAAGGAACAGCGAGAGACTTGACACCAGGATTAGTGATCACGAAGTAGATGAAGTTAAAGAGTTCTGCTACCTAGGCAGCAAAATAACCCATCATGGATGGAGAAAGGAGGACATAAAAAGCAACTGGCAACAAGGGCTTTCCTGTCCAAGAGAAATCTACGAGTATCAAACACTGGTCTTAACTATGAGAAGACATTTCTAAGATGTACGTTTGCAGCACATATTTCCATGATTTTAAAACCTGGACTGTGGCAAAACCGGAAAAGAAGAGAATCGAAGAATTTGAAATGTGGCACTCCAAATGAATTTTGAAAATTAGGTGGACTGATAACTTAAGGAATGAAGAGGTTGTCTGGAGAATCGTCGAGGAAAGGAATATATGGAAAACACTGACAAGAGGAAGGGACTGATTGGTAGAATATCTGTTAAAACATCATGGAACAAATTCCATGTTAGTGGAGGGCGATACAGATGGTGAAATCGTTAGAGGAAAACAGAGAATTGACATAGGTTGCAAATGCTACTTTGAAGTGAAGAGGTTGTCACTCGAGAGGTGTTCGCGGCGAGCCGCATCAAACCAAAGTCTGATGACTCAAACAAAACATCTTCTTTTTCACCTTTTGACTTCGCCTTTGTATGTGTACGTCGCATGTATTGCACACATCTCCTTCTTCCTCCTCTCTCTCTCCACTTTCTGTCAATCCCCTTCTCTACCTTCCAGCTATTTCAATTTACCTCTCCCTCCCCATTGTCCATCTCATCCTCTGCCCCACCTCAGTCTCATGTTCTCCTCACGCTGCATCCATCTATTCGCGCCTCCTCTCTCTGTCAATCTCCTTATCACACTATTTATGTCCCTCTCCTCACCCTCTCTTTCCTTCTTCCTACTGCTCCCCCCTCTCTGTCCATCTTCCCCCCTCTTTTTCAATCTCCTACTTCCCCTCTCTGTCTGCCCAAATCCTCACCACCCTATTAGCCCCTTTCCTCATTCACTGTCTGTCCATATACTTCTCCCCCCTCCCTCCACCATCTCCTACTCCCAACAGAATTTGTCTATTTTGTCGTCGAAGTTTCTCTGTCCATGTCATGCTAATCTATCTCACAATTCTTTTCCTGCCTCCTGCTCGGCCATACCCATATGCCCCTGCCTACTACCCAGACAAAAGAACAGTTGTGTAGAATATTTTAGACGTCAGGCGTCATCAACCCTTGTTACCTAGCCAATTGTGGGAACTACCTGTGCTTCTCTCCAGGAAATAAATAAACGCACATCAACACACTGGATTAAGAGGACACACACAAACACACACACACACACACACAATCACGCGCACGCGAGATTGATCAACTTGTGTAAAATTTTTAATTTTGACTCACGAAGAGTCGCTGGTCAGACGTAAGAGGAAGTATGAAGTCTCTAATACTGACGGATGGAATAAAAGTAGAAATCAATAAATAAAAAGCCCTTTCTTTCTTCCTTTCTTTCGCAGAACAAATTTAAACTTTCATTATTTTTCATTTCTGTTGTTTATTTAGTTAAAATGGGGCGCAAAATAAGCTGCTGATGGCCCACGCAGCGCACACCATGCGCTGAACGGGGCCGATACGCTGAACCAGAGTGCTGCGGAGCCGCGATAAGCGAGGGATTTTTCAGTGGCCCCCACGGCGGTGGGGTGCGTGGCCCGCGTTCAAGCTCATACGTGGTCCAACGGCTGTTGTGATCGATCCCACAGCGCATTTCTGCGTTTGTGCGTTCGCGCGTGCCGAAGGGCAACACTCGGATTTGGCTAGGCGCATATGTATGTTGATGCAGTTTCCAAGCGCGGGCATTTATGCAAAAATATACGCGGGACCGCGCAGGTGCTCAAATACGCCGCTGCCCATACATGAAGCGGGAAGTGTGCTAGTGGAGTTGCGAGGAAATAAAAACTCATGCCCGCGTACCTTGCTGTCAGTAGATTTCGTTACATCATGCAGAGTACTTTTTATCAACAGCTGAGTTAACTGCAAGAGTTAAGAAATTATACGCGAGAGAAACGGACTTTCCTGTTTCAAGCATCTCGCTAAATTGAATAATCGGAATTTTGTAATGGTTCATTTGAAAATAACGCTTTAGGTTTGCCCCCCCCCTCCCCTTGTCCTTATGTAAGAGCGCTAATGACATTTTCGTTGGCGAGCCGCTGTTCCTAACATTTTCCTATTCCGTTCTATCTACTCGTGTCGTCACAAACTGTGTCCATGATCACCTATTGTGTTCTTGTTTTATTTGATATCCAGAGTTTGTACTCTAAGTAGCCATCTAGAATACATATATACGTATTGTTGTTTAAGTCTTCCATCCGAAGACTGGTTTGATACAGCTCTCTATGCTAACCTATCCTGTGCAAGCCTCTCTGTCTCCGAGTAATTACTGAACCTTACGCGCTTCTGAATCTACTTACTGTATTCACCTCTTGTTGGACTTTTTCTCCCACATTTCCGTCCAATACTAAATTGGCGATCCCTTGACACCACATATTGTATGCTACTAACGGATTCATTCTTGTTATCAGGTTTTGTTACGAATTTCTTTTCTCCCCAGTTCTATTCAGTACTTCCTCGTTAGTTACGTAATACACAAATCTAGTTTTGAGTATTCTTCTGTTGCACCGAACTAGAAATTTTATCGTTACCAAATCACACCATCTCTGTGATTCTCCATTACAATGGGAGCCAGCGTGGGAAAGCCTGCCCTCCACGTTTACAGCAAACATCTGCCAGTACCACATCAAATGTAAAACGGTCTTTTTTTATAATTCGATCTCCGACGTTTTATATTTTTAAGGAAACTCTAGCAGTTGGAGATGATTAACATCTTTAACAAGGAAGCTCAAGATTCAAACTTAATTGCTTCCACAGTTACAGACTCCGTCGTAAAAATTGAAACACTTTTAGATCGTTCGAAGACTTCACATACTTTGATCTGAGGGCACAGATAGGAACATCCAGTGTATTCTTCACGTGGAATTTTAGATCCGGCGGTTTCTATACAAATATAAAGAGGCTACTGAGCTTCAATGTGACGATTAAACCTGAAATTTGCATTAGCACTCACCGAGCGTATTACTATAACAGACTGGAATTTGGCAGCTGAGTGTGTCAAGATCATATTCTGTTTTTCTGTAGACAGGACTATCCATGAATCTCAATCTGTGGCTGAGAAATAAATGTTAGAGCAGTTGGAGTGATATGACTCTGACAGATACGACTGTGACAGGTGACATGTACGTAAGCATCCTATTTGATCACCTGCATCCATTCATGTCCACTATGAATTCCGAAAAACTTGGGCCGTTCCAGCAGGACAATGTGACAACCCACACGTCCAGAATTGCTACAGAGTGGCTCCAGGAACACTCGTCTGAGTTTAAACACTTCCGCTGGGCAACAAACACACCAGACGTGAACATTATTGAACATACTTGGGGATGCCTTGCAATGTACTGTTCAGCAGAGATCTCCGCCTCCTTATAGTCTTACGGATTTATGGACAGCCCTGCAGGATTCATGGTGTCAGTTCCCCACAGCACTACTTCAGACATCAGTCAAGTCCATACCACGTGGTGTTGCGGCACTTCTGCTTGCTTGCGGGGGCCTACACGATATTAGGTACCTGTACCAGTTTCTTTGGTTCTTCAGTGTATTTATACCGCGTGTTAAAGTGCTCCAATTCATACGCGAGAGACAAAAACAACATTAATGTCGTTCTGAAAAAAAACTTTCAAAAATCGATTATGCCTTTAGGAAAACACAGCAGGAAAGCATTACATCCATTCACATGAATATGATAGGTTACATGAATTAAGATACAGCAGATTTCTAGCTCATCTTTAAAGTTTTCGACTAGGAATTACATGAACGAAGGATAACGTGCCTTATGTACGTTATTAAAATGGCAAATCTAACAGCGAAAACAAACCAATATTTAATATCATACAGGGCTATTCACAAGTACCTCGAGGACGACTGTGACAAAACTGCAAATACCAGTAGATAGAGTGTATCTACGTTTAGATTCGGAATACGCGTCGTGACGTAGTTGCAGAGCTCATCACTTGGGAGTAGGTATATCAGAACATGCAAACAAATCGTCCGGTCTGTATGGTCACATCGAATTATTTGTCACCGGCGAACAGGCTACACGATCCCATGCTCTTGATCTTCTACCCATATTGACATTTGCCGGTTTGCAAAGGATGCTTACATTGAGAACCTGTAACTCAGGAACGTGAAAAGATCCTGTATCCACTAACGTGTGTATATTTTTTTGTATGAGTTGCAGTTTTGCAAAGTCATCTTCTCAAACGTCGGAGGTATTTATGAGTAATCCTGTAAATTAATCTAGATGAACTTACTGTATCTTGATGCTAAGTTTAACTGTGGAGGGTATCGTGTGTACAAAGACAATAAATTTAATGAGGTAATATTCTATCCCTTGAAATTCATAATATATCCATTTATTTTGTGTAACACATTTTAATCCTGCTGTTAACGATGGTTTCCGTGTTGTTATATGTTGTCAATCTCTTTAATGTTTTGCAGAAATTGTGTTCAGATATGAAGATGCAGTATTGTCTTTATATATATATATTTGCTTCAATATCCCATTTTGTATCCTGTCCTTTTTATTTTTTATTTTCATTATTTTTTGACTAGGTGTCCTCGGCCATGCGTTGCTGTGGATCAGTCTGGTTAAATAGAAAAGAAACAAAAGAAAATGCACACGTTTCTAATATGTGTGGGAGTTGGATATATGTCCTAATTTCCTTCTTCCACTGCCTCTGTTCTTCTCTTTCCCGCCCTTTCTTTGTCCATATCTTCCCACTCCCTCCTCTCTCAGTCCATCACATCATCTTTCTTTCTCTGTACATCGTCCTCTGAACATCTCTCTCCAGACGCCCCCTCTCATTCCCAGCTCTCTCTCCATCATCTTCTCCACCTCTTGCTCTTTCTCTTCTTTGTCCTCGCCCCCTCTCTTTGATCGTCTCCTCCACTTCGCTTTCTATGTCCATTTCCTCCCACCCCTGTATTCATCTCTTCTCTCCCATCCTTCTTCCTGATGTTGTCCCATGTTTACTGTTATTGCAAATTCACACTCTGTAGTCGTGTATAAATCATAAGACGGAAAACCGCAAACACAACTTTTCCGTTTGCTAATCACGATTTATATATATATATATATATATATATATATATATATATATATATATATATATATATATATATATAGCCTTTGTCCGTCCGAATATATATATATATTAGAGCACTGTGTAAAAATGTGAAGTAACTCGGTCACAAACCTTTCGGGAATTTTGGTAATAATGTTTCGTCTTCTTTATTACGTTTCATCTGAATATTATATATGTTTAAAAATATTGCATAAAAACACCCGCGTATTTGAATACAACGCCGAGTCAAAATTTCGAAGCAATCGGTGAAGAACTTTCAAATACAACCGTTCGCTCGACGAAAGATCCGTACCCAAAGACTGGAAAATTGCACAGGTCACACCAATATTCAAGGAAGGTAGTAAGAGTAAACCACTAAATTACGGGTACATATAATTAACGTCGATATACAGCAGGATTTTGGAACATATATTGTGTTTGAACATTATGAATTACCTCAAAGGAAACGGTCTATTGACTCAAAATCAACATGGGATTAGAAAACATCAATCTTGTGAAACACAACTAGCTCTTTACTCGCATGAAGTGTAGAGTTCTATTGACAAGGGACTTGAGATTAATTCCGTATTTCTGGATTTCCGCAAGGTTTTTGACACTGTACCACACAAGCGGCTTGTAGTGAAATTCCGTGCTTATAGAATATCGTCTCAGTTATGTGATTGGATTAGTGATTTCCTTTCAGAGAGGCCACAGTTCGTGGTAACTAATGGAAAATCATAGAGAAAAACAGAAGTGATTTCTGGCTTTCCCCAAGGTAGTGTTATAGGCCCATTGCTGTTCCTTATTTATATAAACTATTTGGGAGACAATCTGAGCTGCCGTATTGGGTTGTTTGCATATGACGCTGTCGTTTGATCAGGAGATCAAAACCAATTGTAAAATGATTTATAAAAGATATCTGAATGGTGCGAAAATTGGCAACGAAAAGTGTGAAGTCATCCACATGCGTGCTAAAAGGAATTCGTTAAACTTCGGTTACATCTAAAAAGTTCAAAGAATGGCAGCATGTTTTGTACTATCGCGAAATGTGGGAGAGAGTGTCACTGAAATTATACCAGATTAGGACTGGGCATCATTAAAAAAAAAGGCATTATTAGTTGCGACGGAATCTTCTCACGAATTTCCAATCGCCAACTTTCTCCTCCGAATGCGAAAATATTTTCTTGACACAGACCTACCTAGGGAGGAATGATCACCAACATAAAATAACGGGAATCAGAGCTCATAGGGAAAGATATAGGTGTTCATTCTTTCCGCGCGCTATACGAGATTGGAATTATAGGGGATTGTGAAGGTGGTTCGCCGGCTGAAGTGGCCGAGCGGTTCTAGGCGCTACAGTCTGGAACTGCGCGACCGCTACGGTCGCAGGTTAGAATCCTGTCTCGGGCACGGATGTTTGTGATGTCCTTAGGTTAGTTAGGTTTAATTAGTTCTACGTTCTACGGGACTGATGACCTCAGCAGTTAAGTCCCATAGTGCTCAGAGCATTTAAACCATTTGCGAAGGTGTTTAGATGAACGCTCTGCCAGACACTTAAATGTAATTTGCAAAGTATCCATGTAGATGTATATTTACGATTTTACACAAACGAACATGAAATTGTTGCTAAGAATGTAACTGCTTTATTAGCATTTACGTTTTTCATACCATATGACGCTCCGATACGCATGTAAAACCATACGCGTATTCGAATGCAACGTTGTGTCAAAATTTCAATGGTGTCGGTGAAGAATTTTTGGAAATTTACGATTGTGTAGAAACGAATACTTGCATTTTTATTTATACAGATTTGCGTGCTTGCTCTGAAAGCAAGGTAGAATGCCTTGCAGTTCGCGTACTTTCGTCCGTTTCCTACTTTGAGCGGTAATAGAGTAAGGGCGATTCAGCTACTAAGAAAAACGTTATCTATACTCAGCGAACACCACATAACGAGTTATGACTTCCCTTCGCAGTGTGCAGCGCAGGTTTAAGTAGTTCTAAGTTCTAGGGGATTGATGTCCTGGGATGTTAAGTCCCATACTGCTCTGAGCAATATGAACCATTTTTGTATTACTGAAATGGAACTATGAACAACAGTTGGGATCGCTATAACACTGGTTTATTATGACTAATTTCGGCTTTCGTTGAAGCCATCGTCAGATTTTTTGGGCCACCTATGTCTGGTGCTTGCGGCTCGTGATCGTAGACAGTGTATGACCGTGGTAACACGTGAAAAACCGAGAACCCTCCATAGGGGGCCCGAAAAATCTGAGGATGGCTTCAACACAATCCGAAACCAGTCATAATAGATAAATGTTATTGCGATCTCCATTGTTATTTTAACCAAAGTACAGCACCACATCGCTGCGCTCCACGGAGAGTGTTGTCTAAACTCATGTCTTGTTGTTGTCGTTTTGGTTTTCTGACGAGGACTGATTTGTTGCAGCTGTCAGTGCTAATCTATCCTGTGAAGGCCTCTTCAGTTCTGATCGAGAGAGCTAGCGCAGTGGTTAACACACTGGTCTCGCATTCGCGAGGGCAACGGTTCAAACCCGCGTCAGACCATCCTTAATTAGATGTTCTGTGACTTCCCTAAATCTATTAAGTTAAATGCGGGCATCATTTCTCCGAAAGGGCACGGCCGCTATCCTTCTCCATCCCTCCCTAATCCGAGCTTCTGCTCCGTCTCTAATGACCTCGTTGTTGACGGGGTGCTAAAATCTGTTCTCCGTCTCCTCCTCTAAATAAGGCAACGAAGATCCATTTGAACCCGCTTACTGTGATGACATCTTGGTCCTCTACAAAATCTTACGCCCCTCACTCATCCTTCCGTTACGATATCGAGGTAGTAATGCCTCAAGAAGCCACCTGTTTCATTTGCACTACTGCCCATTAAAATTGCTACACCACGAAGTTGATGTGCTACAGACGCTAAATTTAACCGACAGGAAGAAGCTGCAGTGATATGAAAAGGATTAGCTTTTCAGAGCATTCACACAAGGTTGGCGCCGGTGGCGACACCTACAACGTGCTGACATGAGGAAAGTTTCCAACCGATTTATCATACACGAACAGCAGTTGGTCGGCGTTGCCTGGTGAAACGTTGTTGTGATGTCTCGTGTAAGGAGGAGAAATGCGTACGATCACGTTTCCGACTTTGATAAAGGTCGGATTGTAGCCTACCGCGATTACGGTTTATCGTATCGCGACATTGCTGTTGGCATTGGTCGAGATCCAAGGACTGTCAGCAGAATATGGAATCGGTGGGTTCAGGAGGGTAACACGGAACGCTGTGCTGGATCCCAACGGCCTCGTATCACTAGCAGTCCGGATGACAGGCATCTTATCCGCATGGCTGTAAAGGATCGTGTACCCACGTCTCGATCCCTGAGTCAACAGATGGGGACGTTTGCAAGACAACAACCATGTACACGAACAGTTTGACGACGTTTGCAGCAGCATGGACTATCAGCTCGGCGACCATGGCTGCGGTTACCCTTGACACTGCATCACAGAGCGCCTGTGATGGTGTACTCAACGACGAACCTGGGTGCACGGATGGCAAAACGTCATTCTTTCGGATGAATCCAGGTTCTGTTTACAGCATCATAATGGTCGCATCCATGTTTGGCAACATTGCGGTGAACGCACATTGGAAGCGTGTATTCGTCATCGTCATACTGGCATTTCACCCGGCGTGATGGTATGGGGTGCCATTGGTTACACGTCTCTGTCATCTCTTGTTCGCATTGACGGCACTCTGAACAGTGGACGTTACACTTCAGATGTGTTACGAGCCGTGGCTCTTCCCTTCGTTCGATCCCTGCGAAACCCTACATTTCAGCAGGATAATGCACGACCGCATGTTGCAGGTCCTGTACGGGCCTTTCTGGATATAGAAAATGTTCGACTAATGCCCTGGCCAGCACATTCTCCAGATCTCTCACCAATTGAAAACGGCTGGTCAATGGTGGCCGAGGAACTGGCTCGTCACAGTACGCCAGTAAGCCGCAAGGGTAGCTGTACCTGTACACGACATCCAAGCTCTGTCTCAATGCCCAGGCGCATAAAGGCCGTTATTACTGCCAGAGGTGGTGGTTCGTGTTGAAGCTGCATGGGTAGCTGTACTGTACACGACATCCAAGCTCTGTCTCAATGCCCAGACGTATAAAGGCCGTTATTACGGCCAGTGGTGGTTGTTCTGGGTACTGATTTCTCAGTATCTATGCGCCCAAATTGCTTGAAAATGTAATCACATGTCAGTTCTAGTATAATATATTTGTTCAATGAATACCTGTTTATCATCTGCATTTCATCTTGGTGTAGCAATTTTAATGGGCAGTAGTCCATTTTTTTCCAGAGTCCTATTTAGCAGCTCGTCACTGCTTATATGGGGTGATCAGAAACAGTCTGAAAAGCTTCCAATACAAAGGTTGGGCTGAGAAATAAATGCAAATAAGAAAATTCGGTACTTTTCTCCCTTTTCGACTTAATTAGCATTGAAGTTAGCCAATCAGACCGTTGTACCCGCAAATTCAAACGGCCTGCCAGATAAAATTACTGTCAGTTTTTCTCATAGCGTGGATAACAGAGCACGAGAATTCGGCTCGAGTTGGATCCTTACTACTGTCCCATGTCCAATTTTCGTATCGCCTCTTTTTCCGTTTTAGGAAAACAAACGAAGAACAAATTTGGCAACACCGTCTCTGACGGGCCGCTCGAATTTGGGACCTTAACGCCCTTATTGACTAACGTCAATGCTAATTAACTCTGAAACAGCAAAACGTATCGAATTATTTTCTTAAGAATTATTTCGTAACACAAATCCACCCCTCAATACCCTTACAAGCTTTTCAAAAATGGTTCAAATGGCTCTGAGCACTATGGGACTTAACATCTATGGTTATCAGTCCCCTAGAACTACTTAAACCTAACTAACCTTAGGACATCACACAACACCCAGTCATCACGAGGTAGAGAAAATACCTGACCCCGCCGGGAATCGAACCCGGGAACCCGGGCGCGGGAAGCGAAAACGCTACCGCACGACCACGAGCTGCGGACTACAAGCTTTTCACACTTTTTTTTGACCACACTGTATAATCTACATACCTAATCTTCAGCATTCTTCTGCGTCGCCACATGTCAGTAAATTTTGTTCTCTTCATACCTGAACTGTTCATCGATCACGTTTGACATTCGTACCACTTTTAGCCTAAAAACAGGATGTTTGAAAGTGAATGTGCAGGTTGTAAAGCTTTGTAGCATTTAAGTTGGCTAATCGGAAAGTCTTTGCGCCTAGCTTTTATTAGTCAAAGTGAGGTAGATACTGGTAATGACAAATATACGTCCTATTCTACGTATCTTACACTACTTTTCCACATAGTCCCCACACCACTTCACAAATTTGCTCACCTCAGCACTAAATTTGAGATGCACCTCGGTAGAATTCGTCCGGCTGAAACTGGAACCACCGTCGGACTGCTGTCTTGGCTTCATCGTTAGTTGTGAGTCGCTGCAGTCCCACGCAATATGCCAAGCTCTCAATGGCCCTGATGTACACACGCCGATCCGCTTTTACCTTTGCACCCACGCGGAAATGTTGTCGTTTAGATTAGATTAGATTAGAACTTGTTCCATAGATCATGAATATGACACTTCGTAATGATATGGAACGTGTCAGGTTAATAAAAGGTGTCTATACAGGATATTACATGACACTCAATATTTTTAATTTTTTGTGGGGGTGGGGGTTGGGAAATTACCCACTTACTATATCCAAAATTCATATAATGAGTAGAAGGAATTGCCATTAAAAATTCTTTTAATTTCCTTTTAAATGCTATATGGCTATCTGTCAGACTTTTGATGCTATTAGGTAAGTGACCAAAGACTTTTGTGGCAGCAAAATTTACCCCCTTCTGAGCCAAAGTTAGATCATCTTTTCTCAGAGTGTTGTAGCCATGTACACTGTAATTACTTCTCAGTTCGTTCGGATTGTTAATAACAAATTGGAACGTCCCCTTAGAACAATTTATACACGATTGTGGTTAAACTGACACAATATTTTTTAGCGCAACGCAATCTGACTATCAAAGATCCCTGCAAAAGAATGGCCCTGACTAACATTAACCTATACCTTTCACAAATCACTTACCTCACAAAAATCTCCGTTACTTGAACTACTGCAATACGGCGAGCGCCACTACTGCCAGCTAAATAAAAGATTCAAACTACTGAAGGCACTAACTACTGATAGGGATAGTTAGCAAATGAAAGATTTTAATAGAGAGCAAACACTGTATTTACCTTAATATCATCAAAAGTCATAATATATGTAATTTCAAAACTCCGCCATTTCCTTCCACACATCCACCACTGCTGGCAGCTCATCTCTAACTGCGCAACGCTACGCGCTGTTCACATCCAGCTGCCGCTGCCCAACACCTGTGATTTTCATATAGAGCGCTACGTAATGTTGCCAATAAGAAAACATAGACAGCCTACTTACATAGCCCCCACGCTCCCCACAAAAAATTTTACAAAATATTTTTGGCCAGTGGCCAATAATGATTTGATAAAATTTTTCATAAATACAATTCGTAAAGAAATTATTTATGCAATTCCTGTGAAGGGATATGTCTATTTATGTGACCTTGTTTTCTTGGAAGTAGAACATAAATTTCTTATTGACTGGATCTGTAGGCATAAAATAACTATATTAGTACATATATTAAATTTTATTTTAACCAATGCTGCAGTGCAGCTAGAAACTAGATATTAAAGAAAATGAGCAAATATGTACAAAGGATGGCATGAAACATCATTCATTAGCCATATGGCATTTCATAACGCAGTAAAAATTCCCTCAATTCTAGAGAAAGACGCTTGTCATAATCAGGTGTGCAGATGTAAGCGTGTCGTATTTGTGGTGCTTTCTACAAAGGTATGTCAAAAGCGAGGATAATGGCCTCCCTTTTTTTTTCTTTTCTACCTGAGCGTCTGAAAAGGCTTGTTCTCCAGGTGTCTGACACAGCTGTGTGCCCACAATGCACGTGCAGGTGGTCACTTAACTTTCTTACGGAAATATTTACGACAGCAGTTTCCGCTACAGTGACAGTCTCATATAAAAATTTCACAAGTCGAGAATTTACGTTGCAAATGTGTAGAAACAAAATCCTATGAATATAACAGTGTCCAAAAATTTTCGAGGGCATTGTGATACATTCACGCATCTACACACACATTTCATAACTCTTAAAGTACAATTCTTGGTTTCCAACATCCTTTTTCACAAATCAGCGTCCCTAACCACTACTCATTATTCCTTACCTTATTCGTCGACACTTCTTCAATATTTCATCATAACAGATACGTAGATTAGTCAAATAACTCATATAGCATCAGCTTATTCATCATAAACATACCGCAACAGCATAATACACCTAGTCATCGTAATAATAACATCGTAACACCTCAGTCAACTCTCAAAATCGTCGTAGCTTCCTCCAATAATTTCAAAACCTAAAAAAATTCTCTGCTCATGGCAAAAGTGTCATCTGCCTCAAACGTACTTTAAAATCATGCTCCCTTACCAAATACATCATTCAAAGCTCTCATAGTATCACAATGGTACCAAAAAAAATATGAACAGTTCACAAAGTACAGACAAAATACAATTTTGTAAGTGTGAAGTTATACAACGGTGTAATTACGTAAACATCTATCACTGACGTAATAAAAAAGTTTGTCTCTCTCAGTAAAATGATCAGATAGCTGTGTAATTTGTGTTAGAGAAATATGGTACCGATGTGTAAAGTTGTATAAGCAGATACCATATTAGCTAGGGCTCCTTGTGCTTGCCAAACACATGGTACACAAAGTAAGCGTGTACCCCCCTGAGGATTAATGTAATTATACCCTCAGGTGTTACAGATTACAGCATTGGAATGAAATGTATCACGGAAAACTTTCTTTGTAATTCAAAAATCTTTAAAAATAAATGTTTTAAGTACAAAATTAATCACTCAAATACATGTCCTGTAGCGCTAAATGTGCGTCTTGCTGTAAGATAATCTCTGTGGGAGTGTCGTAGTTATCGTCCTCCGAAAGCTAAGTTCAGCAGAATGTACTTACCTCATGATAAACAAAAGTGAAATGCTTTGCATATAGATTTCTTAGTTATTACGCTTATTGTTGTGATGAAGAAATTACTGTGCTGTAACGTATTGTTGTGCTACGGAAAAGGCTGTCTCATTGTAGCTATACCACAAAAGTTACTATTAAACATGTTTTACTTTCCAGAAGAATTCAGAAAAACTGTGCAGATATGAAACAGATACACCGCAAAAGCAACATTGTAAATTGTCACTCATTAGTAATGTCGTGATATAATCGTGTAGCTGTCACATAAAACTAACCATTGTCTCATCTGGTATCTCACAGAAAGTACCTTAAATCCAGAATGCATTTTCAAGTAAACCAAAATGTTGCATTAGACTCTCATTAGCAGTACTGGTAAATGTTCTAAGTATGTGAGCCTTATAGTTGTTACGTAATCGTGCAACTAACAAGCAAGAATGTACACACACAATAACACTGTGTCGTCTGTTCGCAATAACAATGCATTCGTAATATCTGTTCGAATAAGATCTCTTGGTTCTTGACTGGATATTTAACTTTAAACATTGTTGCATGGTAACAGTTTCTAAAGCATACTAGTAACGTGAAGTGAAACGTTTTATGGCAAAGACAAAGTTAAAAAGCAGATTATCTTTCAATAAATGGTTTTACATGTGAAATGTGGTGTTTTGCTCTTCCTAGTACGCAGAGTTTCAACTTTAACGCAATTATTATGTGGTATACGTCGGTGAGGAATACTGGAATTTTTCTCAAGGTTAGTGTCAATGTTATTTTTCCCTGAGCCAGCGGGCGCAAGTGGCTGCCTGCGGTGTGAGTCATTGTCTGTTTCTTTGTTGGCGCGCGTCGTTACTGGGATTAGGAGGCCTAACTTCTACAAATTCGCCTTGCCGAGAGGGCTCTCCTCTGTTAGAACCCCGCCAGTTCTGATGAAATTCACGTCTGTCGTTTTGTCGGTAGTTTACATAGTTTCTTGTTTGTCGGTCATGTGGTGGAGAATTTCTCCCTGAATTATCACTGCATGGTGGAGCATTGCGTCTGAAGTTATTCTGTCTCCAGTGATAATAATAGTTCTGGTTGCCATATTGTCTGTTTCCATGATTGTCTCTGTCACATTCATTACTACGAAAATGCGATCTTTCTCTGTAACTATTATTACTCTGCCAGTGGTTGTCATATGGGTGGTGTCTGTTTTGATCACGATTTGCGTTGTAAGAATAGCCTTGTCGTGTCCAGTTATTGTTTCTGTCGTCACGAAATTGTGACGTATGTGACCTGTAGTGATTGTTTTCCTGTTTTCGCATCCGGCGACTGTCTGTGTCAATTTCTAATTCCTGTAGGAGTCCCTGTAAAGCTTAAATGTCGTCTTTGCAACGTCCTGCCAAAATAATATGCCGTAAATGTTCAGGTAATTTGATTAAGCAAATGGGGATGAGTTCTGAGGGGCTGTATGGGTTTGACAGGTACTGATTCTTGTGCAACATGTCTTCAAAATATTTGACAAGACTGGAAAATTCAGATTGTTCAAAGTGTTCCATCATCATGATGCTATGTTTTACTCGGTCTTGTGGAGCTTGTGACCAATATGCTGAGAGGAATGCATGATAAAATTCTCCTTCACTGTGACAATCGTGAATGACCGATCGCATTCTTACAGCTGGTTCATTCTCCAAGTAGCCACACATAAATTCTAACCTGTGCTCCAATGACCAGTTGGGAGGGAAACAATGAGAGAATTGATGGAGCCACGCTTGTGGGTGAATGTCATTGGCAGAATTCTTAAACATTTTGAATTTACGTGTAGTAATGAACAGCTTATAGTCAAAATCATCGTGTCGGCGAGTAGCATGTCGGTCATTGTTACGTCGTGTTGGCGGTTCGATCTCAAAATTCGGTGCACATTGCCAATTTCTTTCATAACTTCCGAAATGCCCTGTGTTATTATTTTGTGGCTGTTCCGTATTTCTATGTCCCTCTTCCCATATTGGGGCGCGAGTGTCCTCTGAAATATGTAATTCTTGTATTACCTGCGTCAACTGATCTTGTACTTCCCGGATTTCTCTTTTGTACTGTGTATTGATTTGATTTTGATTTTGTTTGAATTTTCTTATTTGTTCATACTCTTCTGTGTCAGTGAGGGCTACGGGTCTTGTGTCATTCAGATCATCATCTACCTTTGTAGATAAGTTAGTGACCTGATCCGAAAGTTCGGCTACTTTCTCCGATAGTGTACACATTTCCTCAGTGTGTTTTTCTGAACCAAGTTTCAGAGTGTCCATTTGTGTTGAAATCGAATCGACTGTGTCCTTTAAGTTTTCCTGAGTTTTTGCAAGTTGCGAAACCGAATTGATAGATGCAACTGAGTCAATTTTAGCTTGCAAGGTCTGATGATTTTCATGAACAATAGTTTGCAGTTCTTTTATGGCTGCTTCGTGATTCTGTAATGCATTTTCATGACGCGAAAAAATAGGTTGGAAATGCTCACAAATTTGTGTTTTTACGTCATTACAGACCTTTTGACATTTCGATTCGATGTTATGTAACTCAGTAGTTAAATCTTCACGTGTTTGTTCAAGTGTGGTGTCTAACTTTTGAAGATTTTGTTCCATTGTGTCTAACTTTTTAAGATTTTGTTCCACTGTGTCTAACTTTTTAAGATTTTGTTCCACTGTGTCTAACTTTTTAAGATTTTGTCCCATTTGTTGCATTAATTGTAATAACAAGGCATTAGTGTCTGGAATCTGTTCCTCTATGCTTTTCGGCAGTGCATTTGCACCAGCAACATTCACATTTTGACAAGCAGAAAATGTGTCTTGACTCATTTGAGAAAACGGTGAGGACCCAAAACCTAAGTCTACAGTTTTTGCAATATTGTGTTCTGTCATTTCGGATTCCTGAGGCGAGCTGTTGCCGACCGATCGATCGATAATGCTTCCCTGTTCACTACCTGTTTGACTGTCTACACCATTATTTGCCGCCCGCTCCATATCCCTATGCGCAATTACCAAATTACTACTTCGAATGTCTGTTAATTCACTACCCAGTGGCGCTGATAAGCTATGCTCGTCGTCACTATTATTTCTCAGTTTATTTTGGAGCCTAGTGTTACGTTTTTCACACACCATTATTGTCACAATATTTCACACGATAACACAGAAAAGCTCAATTTGAATAGCAAAAATAAGAGAACACATTAACATAGCACTGAAAATAATATGTAGTTAATTGCAAGTGCAGCTGTGAAATACTTGGTGCAAATCTGCATGCATGCCACAACTGTTTTACAGTACAACAATGAAAGACTGCAACTACAAAGGAGATTCTCTCTACAATTACATGCTAGCAATAAACAAAAGCTACACTAAATACACAAACTACAAGAAAAAATCAGAAGATTCCAGTGAGGTATCCTGGCAGGGTCGCCATATGGAACGTTCCCCTTAGAACAATTTATACACGATTGTGGTTAAACTGACACAATATTTTTTAGCGCAATGCAATCTGACTATCAAAGATCCCTGCAAAAGAATGGCCCTGACTAACATTAACCTATACCTTTCACAAATCACTTACCTCACAAAAATCTCCGTTACTCGAACTACTGCAATACGGCGAGCGCCACTACTGCCAGCTAAATAAAAGTTTCAAACTACTGAAGGCACTAACTACTGATAGGGGCAGTTAGCAAATGAAAGATTTTAATAGAGAACAAACACTGTATTTACCTTAATATCATCAAAAGTCATAATATATGTAATTTCAAAACTCCGCCATTTCCTTCCACACATCCACCACTGCTGGCGGCTCATCTCTAACTGCGCAAGGCTATGCGCTGTTCACATCCAGCTGCCATTGCCCAACACCTGTGATTTTCATATAGAGCGCTACGTAACGTTGCCATTAAGAAAACATAAACAGCCTACTTACAAAATTTCATAAGTGAATATATATATTGTGAGGCTACAATGAAGATTTATAGCTCTTTAAATAAGTGTCTGCAGGATGATCTTGGATGAGCTCCAGCAATTATTCTGATTACACGCTTTTGTGCAATGAACACTCTTTTACTAAATGATGAGTTACCCCAGAATATGATGCCATACGAAAGCAGAGAATGAAAATAGGCGTGGTAAGTTAATTTACTCAGATGTATATCGCCAAAATTTGCAATGACCCTAATAGCATAAGTAACTGAACTCAAACGTTTCAGCAGATCCTCAGTGTGTTTTTTTCAGTTCAACCCCTCATCGATGCATACACCTAGAAATTTTGAATATTCTACCTTAGCTACCGATTTCTGATCGAAGTCTATATTTATTAATGGGGTCAATTCATTTACTGTGTGGAACTGTATATACTGTGTTTTGTCAAAGTTTAATGAGAGCCCATTTGCAGAGAACCACTTAATGATTTTCTAAAAAAACATCATTTACATTTTCACCAGTTAATTCTTGTCTGTCGGGTGTGATAGCTATACTTGTATCATCGGCAAACAGTACAGCTTTGCATCTTCGTGAATATAGAATGGCAAGTCATTAATATATATTAAGAACAGCAGAGGACCCAAGACCGAACCTTGCGGCACCCCATTCTTGATTGTTCCCCAGTCTGTGCCGAAAGCTGCCTAGCCTAGCACTCACTGTCATGCAGGACTTCTCGGCCTTTGTCGAAGTCACAGCACCACACAGTTCTCACACTGAGTATAAATACGCATGGAGTGAGCATTCGGAAGCGCAAAACGAGAAATCTGACCGCAACATCTCCTGCTGCTCAAGTCACGTGGTATTAGGGACGACGCAGGTTAGCCCGTAAAGTGCGTAGCGTATTTTGAGTGTTGTAACTTCGCTAGAACAGATAGAACACCTTCAGAGATATCCTGAAACGCGTTTTATAGGCATCTTAACAATTTTTTATCTGGAACTGAAATTGTTTTGAAGCTGTGAAGAGCAAAGGTATTGTGCTTTTTCGCCATAGTATCATAGCCCAGTTCCACTTTACATACGTTTTTTCGGATGCAGAGAAGTGACAGCCAAGAGTATATTTTTAAATTTTCTATTGCACTTATTCATATTGCCGAATCTCCGTTCTAATTAATTACGTCACAGTGACACTGTATTGGATACATCACACGAACGGGGGCGGGGGGACGCATTTGTAGCAACGAAATTGTACTTAGTACTTAGATACACACAAGGGTTTGAGGACCTGAATAAACTGGAGGAAATTAATCACACTGTCTTACATAAATTTTAACTGCATATGAACATAGAATATGTAAACACTGACTGGCAGCTTAAACGCAATTGCAAATTATCTAGCATTTCTCTCATAAGCACTTGGCAAAAAAAAAGAAAGAAAGAAAGAAGAAGAAGAAACACCCACAGAAATTTAGCTCTACAATACAAGACATTATAATACCACATCTAGATATTTTTAAACATGCAAAGCGCTTCACATCAGTATGATATTCACTATTAGAGATTTGTTGTACTTACCTATGAAAAGTACTGTAATGGGTCCTCCTTTCATGTACTTCTCTTTACATCCGTAGCAACAACAATACTGCTCAATGGCTGTTAATACTACTCAAACATGTAGAAACATATGTGAAAACACGTGAATACGTGTAGTACTAAAGTTTCGCTCTTACCACAAATTGCCGACAAGCAGCGACGTCCCTTTTACCACGCGACTAAGGTGGCCTGCACGAAAATAGGGCTTCAAGGTCATCACGCCGTCTTACAGCATTGCCAGTTTTTTTTATAGTGATCATTTCAAATGTTCGTAAAAATTAAAAAAGTATTGGGCAACTCTATTTTTAGTCTAGAATATGATGGAGTACTTTCCAAAATTAAGTTCTCACTAGATGCTAGGAAAAAAAAAACTAACGTTACAAGAAATTTTGGAGGAAAATAATTTTTTACTTTAACCTTTGGTAGTACCAGAATCACTAATGTAATTTTACTGAAAAAAAATGAACATCCTCAAACTTTACAGATGCATATGCCGCGTCTTTTATTTCTGAATCATAAGAGTATTTGGAGATAAAAAATAAAATATTGTGAGAGGTGTGAAACTGTGCCGACTACGTAGCGAGAACTGTAGTCGTTGATGAATTTTCGTTCTGTAGGACTGCGAAGAAACTTCCCGCGAGAAAGTTCTTAAGAAAACTACAAAATTATTTTTGGTAACATTTCAGACATTGTTGTTGTACCGTATCACGTACAGAGACAAATTACTTCCGCGATATTCTGTGCGCAGCACCGCGCGAGTCGTTGTAGGCCGTTGCCAACAGTTTTGTTCGGACGGCTCGCTTTAATATGACCGAAAATATTCCCTACTTCCAGCAAATATTTTGCTAGCTGCTAATACATATCCTTCGTCATTGCATCTATCACTCAAAACGCGAATATACCTACGCAAAAGTAACTGTATTTATTTTGAAGGCAATATTTTCACTGAAGTCGAGTAATATATTTGTTCGAAACGTTTTGTGAAACCCAAGTTTTATCTAAATTTGCTGTAGGCCTACTCTCAGCACGCAATACGTGCTTGGTACACAAAAACCTCGTTCTTACTACTGCAATGTCCCTGTCTGTGGTTGGAGAAGACAGTGAATTGAAGTGACTGTCCAGGAAAAACTATCGTTGATTAATGCAGACTTGGCAATCTTATTTTAATTGATAATTATTGTTGAGTAAACTAATTGCCAGCATTTGTGATAAATTTATCAGACTTCTATTGTAAGGGAAAACATTCACAGCATGTCCTCTATAACTGAAATGAATAGAGAAACATTTAAATCAAGTCAGCTTTTTACATAGACGGCACTTACCTAAACCGAAGTGCCAAAAAAAAAAAAAAAGTTCCAAATGGCTCTGAGCACTATGGGACATAACTTCTGAGGTCATCAGTCCCCTAGAACTTACAACTACTTAAACCTAACCAACCTAAGGACATCATACACATCCATGCCCTAGGCAGGATTCGAACCTGCGACCGTAGTGGTCACGCGGTTCCAGACTGTAGCGCCTAGAACCGATCGGCCACCCTGGCCGACAACTGCAGAATCTTCTGGCTACGTGTCTTCAGATTCACTACCGCTGGTTTAAGCCAGGTGTATCATCACAGATTCCACTATGGTGTCTTTTAAACCCAGGTTCAAGAAATCAGTTTCTTGCAATACTTCTGCGTCTTTTACGCACCTCTCCCAGTCCAGTTGAGTAACATTGTCGAGGGCTTTGTGTGTTAGCTTCTCGACATTAGCAAGTTTGAAAGTAGTATTTCTGAGCCGTGGTAAAAAATTGCGGTTTTGAAGAGCGCGCCAAAGCACGTAGTGTGAAGCAGTCGCCCTCCGTTTCTGGCGGTGGCGCCGCTGTGGCAATCGCAGCTTTGGTGTCTCCTTCTGGTGGGAAAAGGGAAAGGTTGCCTATTCACGTGCATTTAAGGGGCGCTATGAGCTCACTAGCGTGGATGATGATGATGATGTTTGGTTTGTGGGGCGCTCAACTGCGTGGTTATCAGCGCCCGTACAATTACCCAATCTTTGCTCAGCCCAATTTCGCCACTTTCCTGGATGACGATGAAATGATGAGGACAACACAAACACCCAGTCATCTCGAGGCAGGTGAAAATCCCTGACCCCGCTGGGAATCGAACCCGGGACCCCGGGCTCGGGAAGCGAGAACGCTACCGCGAGACCACGAGAGGCGGACTAAACCCACTCACTAGCGTGGAGTCTAGTCAGTTGGTTAGCCGGGTCAAATGGTTCAAATGGCTCTGAGCACTACGGGACTTAACATCTATGGTCATCAGTCCCCAAGCCGGGTCAGTGTGAGGCAGTCGGTGTCTGTCTGTCGTCCGGAGTGCTACTACGTGTTAGGCCGCCAGTCTGCTCGAGTTGCTCGAGCAACGGTCATGGGCGGTTGGATCGATCGATCGGTTGGTCGGTCGCGCACTGAGACACGATTTGTCCGCCTTGAGCGTCGGCGCATGTGAGGTCGCTACGTGAGTCCAGTGGCCCGCGCCGTATAGCGAGGGGTAGTGGCTTCGCGGTCGACACGAGAGCTACGGGAGTCAACCCACGACATCGGTCTGGCCGTGGCGAGCTGCGACGCCGTGAGACGGGAGATCGACACGCCTACCTGCGTCCGTTGAAGCGGCGGGCAGCGGACGGTTCGGGAGAGCGATTTGGGGGTGCTGCGCCAGGTCTTCGCCAGGTCTTCTCCAGAAACCGCAGTTACTAGAAGTTAAGTGATTCGTGATATGTTGTTTCATTTACTTGTTAAATTCTACTTGTTTTCGTGGTCAGTCTCTCGTCCCCAGCTTGCTCGTTTGTCTCTAGTCCGCATTTGTTAGGCAGTTAGTGTCTGTCTCTCTGTCTGTCTGTCGGTCTGCCGTACGTTAATAGCTGCCTCTGTCATGTTTGTGGGATTCGGTGTCAACAAATTTATTGCTTAAGGTGTAAAGGCCGAAATCCTGAAATATGTTTTTATCTTGCCTATCATCTTGAGAGGTGGTGTATGTGTAATGTAGAGCATGTTTGTACATTTTATGTGAGACTGCATTTCAAGGGTTTTTATTTAAATGGTCTTTTTAGTATATAAAGTTGCCACCCTTCCACTGTAAGCGTTCTTTTAAAAACAAGTTGCACTTTCGGTGGCAAATAATTTTTAATGTGAGTGTTTTGTACCATTTCCATTCCTCCTATGGGATGCATAGTTCATGTGTTTGTGTAGGTTGTTAAAATTTTTAATTTAAAGTAAATTGGTGTGTTGCAGATTTCCACCAGTGTAGTCTTTCAGAGGTTGTTCTGAGCGGTCGTGACTACGGCTGTGTTAAAAGGGAGCGGCAAGGTTCTCAGCCCGAAAGCTCATACTGTTAATGAAAAAAATTTTGTTATTTCTGCCTCTGAATAAATTGTAACTTGATATTTAAAGAGTGCTTTCTGATTATAATTTTAAATCTGTTTAAAAAAAAGGGGGGACTTTTAGGAATAAATTTCCATTTATTGAAAAAAAAAATTAATTTGTTTGCATCAGTTTCCCACTGGACACTACTTCCACGTTCACATAGTGTGATTAAATGTGTTAATGCTCTTGATGATTCGCTAGTACATAAAGTAAATTCTTTAAGAAAAGATTTTGAAAGTAAATTCGCGGTTCAATTTCTTTCCTCTTCTTCTCGCTTTATTTGGGCCTATGCCAATTCTATGGGATTATACTGGACGTGATACTGTGATAGATGTACCACTTGCTGTCCCATTTCGTTTGTCAGTTGATCTAATTTGTAAATGTTTTTAGCACCCCCGATTTCTCCTTAGACAGGAGTTCAGCCTGCGTTTCATCGACTGAAAATGAAACAATTTTTGTCTTTAACCACTCCGTAATATCTGCCTTACGCCAATTTGAACGTGGCAGCTTTTCTATCTGAATGGAGTGGTAGTTGGCGTTATCCATCACGAGAATTGATCATTCTTCCAGCGCAAGCAACAGTAGAATAAACCAATTTTTAAAAACTTCTCCATTCATTTCTGAATCGTAGTCGGATTGGTAAGAACTTTTCCCACCAATAAAAACAAGTTTGGCCTCTGGTATGAAGCCTGTGGTTAATGAACCAACGTGGGCGACGATTAATCGGCCACCTCTACCAGTAGGCACTTTCAAACAGCTGTTTCCTTTGGAGTCGTACCATATATATTTACTGGTGTGGTTCTGTGAAACCCAAGATTCATCTAAATACACTACAGGCCTGGTGTCTTCAGCACGCAAGAAGTGCATTGTACGCAAAAACTTTGCTATTCTTGCTGCAATGTCCTTGCGTTCCATTAAGATTTTCCGTCCGTCATTACAGTTCTTGAATCGGAAACCAAGGGAGCGAAGTAGACGAAGAACGGAGGTCTCTGAGCCCGAGAAATTAATTTTTTCTCGGAGGTCAGCCTGTATTTTTTTAGCCGTTGGATACTCTTCTCGGTCGTAATATTCAAGTACAGTTCTATTCACGATCTCTTTGTTAAAATCGTCAAAGTCGGTTGATTTCCGTTCACGTTCGTATCCCTTTCTTGGAGAATCGAAACACTCATACTGCAGTTACGTTATATTATATTAAGAAAGGTCTGAACGTTGACTCGGAGCTGGTGATCATGCACATTGCGCGAATCGTTTCGTTCATTTTGCAAAACGTTTTAATTGGGCTGAAATTAATGTTCAGCTAATGACACCATTTGTACGTGCACTGTTCGGATTTTACATGTCTGACCAGTTACCGTTAAGTAACTCCGGATGGGATCTAGACTGGTAGTTCAAATTCGTTGCAGCGCTGTATCGTACCTTGGTCTAGGACATGTTTTAACCGTTTGAAAAATATCTTGCTTCGTTTGTATTTTACGTGCAAAAAACCCGTTTTTCTGGGAGGCTTTTGAAGCGCGTCACTTCTGTACTTTCGACTTGTACGGATCGGTTCACACTTCACACGACAGTGTGTAAACTGATAAAGTTAAAACAATTTTTTTCCAATGGTCCTTATCCGTTGTTGGGATATGATGGTTTTTAAAACGAGATAAATGTGGCACATAAAATTCGTTCTTACGTGAACTGAATGCGTGGAAACGGTTTAAAGTGACTCAAATGAATAAAAAAAGCATTCGTACACTTAAATTAATAACTCGTTTCAAAAGTCTAACTTAATTCAGTTTTTAGGTGTACTAAAACGCGTGTTTATGAGCTCTTCACGCGCGCCACTTCTGTGTTTCAAACTTGTGCGAATCGGATCAAACGTTCTGAGAAGATAGACTAATACATGTAATTAATCGTCGTCTTGTGAAACCTCTACCCCTTGCCATGATATAAGCAACGTCGCTCGAAAGACAGTAAAAAGAAAAAGCTATACCGAATCCGCCATCGCTCGAGTCAACGAAACTCTCATCGGTTTCCAATCTGTGGCGGTTCAATGTCAAAAATATGCTAGATTAGAAGTTGGGAACGAACAAAATGAACTAGCATTTCGACTATTCCGATAGCTTAAAAAGCATTTAAGGGTATACGGAATGAGTTTTTCGATGAAAAAATCGATTTTTGGGTAAATGCATTTTCGAAAAATTTAGACTCTCCCGTTTAATGCCATGGATAAAATATTTGGATGATGTGAATAGAACTATTTTAAATAATTTTTTAAAATAATTTCGACACACGATGTTCCGCACCTTGTATATGAGACGCGAAATATACCTGATATAGACAGCCTTGCGAGAGATATCATTGACCACAAGACAGTTAGCTTTTCTGTTGGCTACACTGCTAGACAGTTGACAATAGATTCTGCACCATTTGTATTGTTTCCTTTGTGAGTACATCCATGTCATTGTTGTGAAAGTCGTATGTGGAGAAGTCATTGAGTTTTCTTTCCTTCAACATGCCAAGACCTAGTCTGAAGGTACTTACAAAGCGTGTACATTGGCGCAAGAAAGTAAAGTGTACTAAAAATTCGTCTGATTCATCTTCATCAGTATCTGATGTCCTAGTAGCGACTAACCTCAACACATTGAGTGATGCTGCTGCCACTACACTGGAAAGTGCTTCAAGAAGTAAACTAGCTGGAATTGAAGAAGAATACAAGAAACTAAATGCTGGGACTACAAAATATGAGGTAATTGACGTCTATTTATTATCAGGCGTTTTGGAGAACAATGTGTGCTGCAAACAATGTGGAAAATGTGGTGTTTCATTGAAAACAAACTTACATGTAGGACTTGCTTGTGAATTAGAGTTGATGTGCAGTTATTGCAAACACAGTGTTACTTTCTTCAGTTCCTCACATGTTACTGCAGATACAGGTAAACCATACGATATAAACATTAGACTGGTTTATGGATTACGGTGTATAGGAAGGAGCAGGGCTGCAGGTGCCATGTTGTGTGGTGTGATGAACCTCCCTCCTCCACCTTCAAAATTTAACAAGCACATAATTGCAATAGGGTCTGCTGTAGAAGATGTGGCACAGGAAAACATGAAAGATGCTGTTGAGGACGCAGTTGTTGAAAATAATAATAGCAGAGACTTGCCCATAGCTTTTGATGGAAGCTGGCAGAAGAGAGGCCACATATCTCTGAATGGTGTAGCAACAGCTACAAGTGTGGACATTGGTAATGTAGTTGATGTGGCAATACTTTCCAAGCATTACAGATGCAAGAAGAAACTGAAAAACAAACATGAAGAGGAGTGCATGGCAAATTACTATGGGTCAAGTGGTGGTATGGAAGTTGCTGATGTAAGAAGTATTTATCAACGCTCAGTAAAATGGTACAACGTTAGATACATAAATTATCTTGGAAATGGTGACTCAAAGGCTTTCAAAGAAATTGAGGAACTGAGACCCTTTGGTAACGATGTGATAATTTCCAAACTGGAGTGTGTTGGCCATGTTCAGAAAAGGATGGGATCAAGACTTCGACGGCTCAAGGCTAGCATGAAAGGCAAGAAATTGAGCGATGGAAAAACTTTAGATGGGAAAAATAGACTGACAGATGCTACAATAGATCATATTCAGAAGTGCTATGGTCTAGCAATAAGACAGAATACAGCAGATGCAGAATTATTGAGAAGAGCAGGCTGGGCTCTGTTTTTTCATACAGCTTCAAACAATGAGAATCCCCAACATGGGCTATGTCCAAAAGGAGACGATAGTTGGTACAGGTACAACTGAGGCATCGTAACTAAGAAACAATACAATCACCCTCAACACCTGCCACCTGCAGCAATAAAAGCAATATTCCGAGACCTCGCAGATATTAGTCTACTAAAGAAATGTCTTCATGGCCGGACTCAAAATCTAAATGAGTGTGTGAACTATGTGATATGGAATAGACTACCTAAAAGTGTGTTTGTGGGTATAAACACACTTCACCTTGGCGTTTATGATGCTGTTTCATCATTCAGACAGGGCAATATAACAAAGTGCAAAGTTCTGCAGAAGTTGGGGCTCTGTGTAGGACTACGAACTGCTGCAGCTGTGCTTTGTTTGGACAAGGAACGGCTCAGGTCTTCAGATAATGCCATAAAAGTATATTCAAAGATGGCTAGACAGCATAGCAGAGCCATCAAGAGGAAGCTGTTGGACGATTCTGATGATACAAGCTATGGAGCAGGCTTGTACTGAAGTAAAAACTTTAAAGCTAATTTCCTGTAACTTTAGTGTTTTTGTGTATAAGGTACATTTTGTCAGGGCCTATTTATACTAGAAAGATGAAATTTTCTGTAGTTGTTCCTTAAGACCTTCTAATATATCTGAATTAAGAGATATGTGGAATTATTTTGTATTAATGGATGTAAATTTTAAAATACTTGTTAAAATGTATAACTTTTTTAACATTTACAAAAAATAAAATATCTGAAAAACTATACATTATTTTTTCAAAATTAATAATTCAGCATAAAAGGGGAACATATCTCTGTGCTCTGTGAAAAAATCAAGAGTATCGTCCAAATAATAAATAAGAAAATGTTCCTAACTTTTAGCACAATTTAACATTGTAAGCATAGGGCGTTCCGTATACCCTTAAATCAAAACATCTTGATATACTCGCGCTCTTTTGCAAGTTAATTCTGCTTCTCCAGCTCAGAGAGCTCTCTTAGCTGCAAGGTGTTGGCACAGCTGCATCTTGCAGTTTACAAGGTGCATTCAAGTTCTAAGGCCTCCGATTTTTTTTCTCCGGACAGGAAAGAGATAGAAACATGCGCATTGTTTTAAAATGAGGCCACATTCATTGTCAATACGACCCAGAGATGGCAGCACCGTACGGCAGATGGAATTTTGCCGCCAGCGGCGAGAATGAGAACTGTTTTAAATACTTAAAATGGCGACGTTTTCCTTACTTGAAAGCAGGCAATCATTCGTTTTCTGAATTTTCGTGGTGTGAAACCAATTGAAATTCATCGACAGTTGGAGACATGTGGTGATGGAGTTATGGATGTGTCGAAAGTGCATTCGTGGGTGCGACAGTTTAATGAAGGCAGAACATCGTATGACAACAAACCAATACAACCTCGGGCTCGCACAAGCCAGTCTGACGACATGATCGAGAAAGTGGAGAGAACTGTTTTGGGGAATGACTGTTGAACAGATCGCCTCCAGAGTTGGCATTTTTGTGGGTTCTGTGCACACAGTCCTGCATGACGACCTGAAAATGCGAAAAGTATCATCCAGGTGGGTGCCACGAATGCTGACGGACGACCACATGGCTGCCCGTGTGGCATGTTGCCAAGCAATGTTGACGCGCAACGACAGCATGAATGGGACATTCTTTCGTCGGTTGTGACAATGGATGAGACGTGGATACCATTTTTCAATCCAGAAACAAAGCGCCAGTCAGCTCAATGGAAGCACACAGATTCACCGTCACCAAAAATATTTCGGGTAACCGCCAGTGCTGAAAAGATGATGGTGTCCATGTTCTGGGACAGCGAGGGCGTAGTCCTTACCCATTGCGTTCCAAAGGGCACTACGGTAACAGGTGCATCCTACGAAAATGTTTTGAAGAACAAATTCCTTCCTGCACTGCAACAAAAACGTTCGGGAAGGGCTGCGCTTGTGCTGTTTCACCGAGACAACGCACCCGCACATCGAGCTAACGTTACGCAACAGTTTCTTCGTGATAACAACTTTGAAGTGATTCCTCATGCTCCCTACTCACCTGACCTGGCTCCTAGTGACTTTTGGCTATTTCCAACAATGAAAGACACTCTCCGTGGCCGCACATTCACCAGACGTGCTGCTATTGCCTCAGCGATTTTCCAGTGGTCAAAACGGACTCCTAAAGAAGCTTTCGCCGCTGCCATGGAATCATGGCGTCAGCGTTGTGAAAAATGTGTACGTCTGCAGGGCGAATACGTGGAGAAGTTACGCCAGTTTCATCGATTTCGGGTGAGTAGTTAATTAGAAAAAAAAATCGGAGGCCTTAGAACTTGAATGCACCTCGTATAGGCCGAAGTCCCTGATCATGTGCGCAAAATCCAGAAGATTCCTCAGCCATGGTTAACAATATACGAGGGCTACACGATAAGTAAGGTCCGATCGCTAGAGAAATGGAAACCGCTGTGAAAATCGAAAATATTTTATTTGCAACTGTTAGCTGTATCTTCCAGCTACTTCTCTACGTAGTGGCCTCGAGCACTTAGACATCTGTCATGTCACTGTACCAAATTTCGAATACGATCGTCATTGAAATCAACCATCTGTACTTTCTGCCAATTTCTAAGCTGGTTTACTACACATTATCGGTGCCAAAATGTTGTTTTGATAGAGGGCGGTTCTTGTGAGCAGAGATGAAACTCATCGGAAGCCAACTGCGGGCTGTGTAGTGGGTCGAAAATGCTACAGGAGAATCTTCACCGCTTCTGTGGAGTTCGACCGGGAATTGCCATGAAAAAGGAAACGCATGACAGTAGTCATGCAGGCTGCATGACATCAGGCTAAATCTGTCATCAGCCTCTCAAACTTGGCCAGAGACATTACTTCGTAGGCTTCTTTACGTGCTCACTCTGTGTTCAGAAGCGAAAAAAGCGACATGACGCGATCCACTGGCACGCTACAGACACCGTCCAACACATATGTGTAAAATTTCATCACATTTTCACTGTGGTTTTCATTTCGAGCACGACATGACCGTTTCTGAACAGCTCTTGTATAGTATCATATGGTTGAAGAGCATACATGTAATAGCTAAACGAGTTTTTGTCGGTGCGATAAAATTTTTGGGGATTGTGCGGGATGACAGATGCCATGGTAGATGACGTGATGACATGCATCATATTCGCGACATGAAATCATGTATGATATTACTTTACTTGACATGACGAGTTATATATTACGTGACATGGGTGCTAATATCATCGAGCAAAGAAAGAGCGAATACAGGTAGACGTGTCGATTTAAATTTCTTTGAACTGCAAGTAAGTCGAAAAGCTGGTTCCCTCCCTTTATATCCCTAGCTCTGCCCAGGAAATAACTGCATTTTTTGTACTGTGATAGGAGCTGTTTCCAGTCTGGTTAATTACATTTATTCTACTTTACGGAATTACAAAGGAAACATTAAAAATACTTTCGTTCATTAATTGCGACATTCGATATTTTAAGGCCTGTTCCTCGTCTTTTTCTTGGTGCATTTAAATTTACGTTCCGTGCACAGTTTGCTTAATTAATCCAGTTAAACTAATACATCCTTAAATACTCTTAAATACACAAATGAGTTTAATATCCCGTAAAATGTATCGCACGTTGCCTTTTTCTGCGCTTGCGATAATTTGCTGTAAGGGTAGTTAGCTAATTAATTTCATTGTTTTTCCCCTCTATTGGCTGCTTAATTATCGGTACGGTGCTGTTGACTTGGTCACGTGTTAACATTTTGTAACGGATATTATGGTATGCATTTGGCTGTGGTCCAAATTTGCAGATAACAGTTACTTCATTTTCGTTTATTACATTAATCATTAGGTTTTAATTGCTTGTAGCTCCTGAAATAATACCTGTACAGTTAGCGTCAATGTGGCAGACATTTTGCCTCAACATTAGCTGTAAATGAAGTCTCTGCTACGTTATTAGCATCTGTGGTTCGTCGATTGTGAGTCTGTTGCTGTGACACTACAAGAGTGGGTCTGTTCTTTGTTATTCTCGAGCTCCATTTTGCCAATCACTTGTAGATTCCGTCACACTGGAAATTTATCCAGTGGTAATGTCCAAGCTGCTGTTAAGTCACTACTGTTAAGACTTACACAACTGGCCATAAAAATTGCTACACCAAGAAGAAATGCAGATGATAAACGGGTATTCATTGGAGAAATATATTATACTAGAACTGACATGTGATTACATTTTCACGCAATTTGGGTGCATAGATCCTGAGAGATCAGTACCCAGAACAACCACCTCTGGCCGTAATAACGGCCTTGATACGCCTGGGCATTGAATCAAACAGAGCTTGGATGGCGTGTACAGGTACAGCTGCCCATGCAGCTTCAACACGATACCACAGTTCATCAAGAATAGTGACTGGCGTATTGTGACGAGCCAGTTGCTCGGCCACCATTGAGCAGACGTTTTCAGTTGGTGAGAGATCTGGAGAATGTGCTGGCCAGGGCAGTAGTCGAACATTTTCTGTATCCAGAAAGGCCCGTACAGGACCTGCAACATGCGGTCGTCCATTATCCTGCTGAAATGTAGGGTTTCGCAGGGATCGAATGAAGAGTAGAGCCACGGGTCGTAACACATCTGATATGTAACGTCCACTGTTGAAAGTGCCGTCAATGCGAACAAGAGATGACCGAGACGTGTAGCCAATGGCACCCCATACCATCACGCCGGGTGATACGCCACTATGGCGATGACGAATACACGCTTCCAATGTGCGTTCACCGCGATGTCGCCAAACACGCATGCGACCATCATGATGCTGTAAACATAACCTGGATTCATCCGAAAAAATTACGTTTTGCCATTCGTGCACCCAGGTGCGTCGTTGAGTACACCATCACAGGCGCTCCTGTCTGTGACGCAGCGTCAAGGGTAACTGCAGCCATGGTCTCCGAGCTGGTAGTCCATGCTGCTGCAAACGTCATCGAACTGTTCCTGCAGATGGTTATTGTTTTGCAAACTTCCCCATCTGTTGACTCAGGGATCGAGACGTGGCTGCACGATCCCTTACAGACATGCGAATAAGATGCCTGTCATCTCGACTGCTAGTAATACGTGGCCGTTGGGATCCAGCACGGCGTTCCGTATTACTCTCCTGAACCCACAGATTCCATATTCTGCTAACAGTCATTACATCTCGACCAACGCGAGCAGCAATGATGCGGTACGATAAACCACAGTCGTCAAAGGCTACAATCAGACCTTTATCAAAATCGGAAACATGATGGTACGCGTTTCTCCTCCTTACACTAGGCATGACAACAACGGTTCACCAGGCAAAGGTGTTCAACTGCCGTTTGTATACGAGAAATCGGTTGGAAGCTTTCCTCATGTCAGCACATTGTAGGTGTCGCCACCGGCGCCAACCTTCCTTGTGTGAATGCTCCGAAAAGCTAATCATTTGCATATCACAGCATCTTCTTCTTGTCGGTTAAATTTCAAGTCTGTAGCACGTCATCCTCATGGTGTGGCAACTTAATTGGCCAGTAGTGTACATTTCGATCTCTCCGTCTTTATTATATCCATTACGTTCCATCATTTCTTATAGGGTCAACAACACCATTTCTTGCTCACAATCCAAATATATCTCTACCTCTACATCTACCGCCGAAAAAGAGCGTACGCAGCGGCTTGAAAGTCATAAGGTAAGCTGTCGATAATCACCGAAAATTTAGAATGAAAAGTTGGATTATAATACAAGTGCTAACAACTTACCGTTTCGCGTGTCTTTTTGTAACGCCATGTTCTTGCGAAATATATTTTGTGGATCCAATCCATCGTCTTTCTCGATCACCAACATTTCTAGAAAAGTCAAGAGAATGAAATAAAATGATAATAAAAGCCCATAACAATCTTTATTTGCAACTATGCCTAATGATCCAATTTCGGACTGTTTCAGTGCGACAGATTGTGATCATCTTTGTACCTTATCGAATACCAACATGCATTGCAGTGCCCGCCAACGTGGAGTGGCGGTGGCGTTATGAAGACATTTTGATTGGCAGTCAGTCAGACACCTGATTTAAAACTGGCATTCTGTCAGCGTGCCCTTAGAAGTGGCGCAGTTAAATTGTATGTCTGCAATTTGCGCAGTGACGATTACGATTTGAGTCGCCAGAAACGTGTCAGATCTCGTGGTTAGTTTCTGCAGAATGTTACCTTGAGAGGATTAAGCTGTTCTAACTACAGTGAAGATGCACATATCCAACGTCATTTGATCATTTCTGTGTTCAACTGTCGTCTAGTGGAGCGAGCAAATTCCCATCAGCGCAGGGAGTACTCGACCCTGCGTGCAGCGTTTTGACGTCATTTACAATTTGCAGCTTTGGCAAATGTGATCAAGTGAGCCACTTGTGTATAATTTCAGGAAATTACGTAAAGATTTTGCAATTCATACATAATAACAAGCAACAAGAATTCATATGTACGAGGGTTACCCAGAAAGAAATGCATCGCATTTTTTTTCCTCAGCCGAAAACAATGCTACGAATGCGAAACGTTACGTATGTCTTATTTGAAGTCTCCTGAGCGAGTGCGCCTGGTTTCAGTCCCTTCCGAAGATAACGTACCTGTAAGACAGTTTCAAAATGGCGTCTGTAGGAGATATACGTTATAAGCAACGTGCCGTCAATGCGTTTTTCACTCAAATGGTTCAAATGGCTCTGAGCACTATGGGACTCAACTGCTGAGGTCATAAGTCCCCTAGAACTTAGAACTACTTAAAGCTAACTAACCAAAGGACAACACACACATCCATGCCCGAGGCAGGATTCGAACCTGCGACCGTAGCGGTCACGCGGTTCCAGACTGTAGCGCCTAGAACCGCACGGCCACTCCGGCCGGCCGTTTTTCATTGCAGAGTGAGAAACTTTGGGGATATTCTCAAACGCTTGTGCAAAGCTGCTATCGACGGAAGTACAGTTAGTCGCTGGGCACGGAGGGTGAGGTCATCAGAAGGCGGTTCGACGGAGCTCCACGATTTGCAGCGGTCGGGGAGACCATCCATGGCTGTCACACCTGATATGTTGTAGCGAGCTGATGACGTTATTCGGGAGGACAGACGCATTACGTCTCGGCAGTCGGCGCTGCATCTGTCAATCAGGAAAGGAAGCCTGGATATTCAAAAGTGTGTGCAAGACGGGTCCCGTGGTGTCTAACGGTGGATCACAAACCGCACAGAGAAAAAGTCTTGATTTGTTGCAACGTTTTGAAGCTGAGGGGATGGCCTTGTCCCGGACTGTGACAGATGATGAAACCTGGGTTCACCACTTAAACGACAGTGGATGGAACGGCACCATTCCCACTCAACACAGAACAAAAAATTCAAAGCAACTGCTTCCGCAGGTACAGTCATGATCATCGTGCTCTGAGATGGTGAAGGTGTGATCTCATTGACGTGATGCCAAGAGGCGGTACTATTAATTCAGAAGCATATGTCAACACATTCACAAAACCCAGCACGCGCTTTCGGCGACTTCAGTGCCACAGCAACCCAGGAGATTTTTTGCTGCCATATGCTAACGCTCGGCTCTACACAAGTCTGAGGAATCCTGAATACATCGCAAAAACGGGGTTGGACAGTGTTACCCCACCAACCCTACAGCCCTTCGTGGATGACATTTTCAGAACGATGAAGGTGATTCACACCGTCCGCGTCACCAGGACAATGTTGATACTGACAATGGCATACCCAACCCCCCTCCTCCCTTGTTTCACGGTGGAGGAACGCCATAGAATGGGATGGAAATTACGTGGAGAAATAGGGTGTGTAGATAAAACACCATTATTTCCTGTGTGTAATTCTCACTGTGTTCAAAAAAGATTTGTTGAAGAAGAAAATGTGGTACATTAGTTTCTGGGCAACCCTCGTATTTTACCATGAAGCCATACTCCGATTAAAATTACTTTGTGATTAACGTTTCAGCGGGTCGAGTGGTACGTGCTAGGCGCCAGCCAATCACAGTTCTTTTCTGAGCGCCACATGCTCGCCAGGTTGCCAGTTTTGTAGCTACTGGCACAGCCTTGTGTAACACGGCTAGCTACAGGCCGACAACAATGTTTTCCCGCCGCTGCAATCTGCCAGTCGCAAAGTGGTTTTAATCTGAGTACAACATGTATTGAAGTTCGGCCTACGTAGATTTTCATTATTTAATGCTTAAGCTAAAAATTACCGTATACATTTAGGCTACGTTTTATCATGCTGGAAATTACACATTCGGAACTATAATGTTTACGCTGGAAGCTACGAAGTAATGTTACAATAGCATTATAGCCATTACCGTCTGTCTTGTAGGTATTCAAAGCAGAAAATGATTACAAACTAAGAATACTGCCTTGTAGTGACTAAGTGTAGCTATTGAAGATTGACTATCTCATTACAATATTCATCATTTTATTGAGAATAGTGTTTTGATAGAGTACTAATGCCCTTAAAGTTTTCTAATCATAGCTCGTAAAGTATCACACGTTACCTAATGATGAACCATGGAACTAGAAGAAGAAGACATTCGGTTGCACTCGTAAAGGTGAACATTGCATGTGTTCGATGCATTGGCCTATTTGTTGTATAACTAAAGCTTAATTCTTTAGCCAAATCAGATTCTACTAAAACAATAGCATTAATGTTTTAAAAGATTTTGTTTTTTCTTCTTTTCTAATCACCAATCCTAACATCATGATTGCTCCTGCAAGTGGTTGTAAAGAGTTACATTATGTAAGCAGTGTATTGCACTCACGCTACCTGTTGCACTCATTGTTATGGTAATGAAAGATTTATAAAGCAGTTCTGTACGCTAAACTATGTGCGTTAGCTGAACATTTGAAGCTTTACCAGTGTTATTATAAATGTATTTAACATTTCTGCTAAATAACTAGAATGGTTTTAGTACTTCAAGGTTTAAAGCTATTTGTTTAAAGTCTTCTGGTTAGTCACATGCTGATTAGAGGAGACACATTAAAATGAAATCACCTTTCTGCTTTGGTAATCGCTCTCTTTTTTTCAGGTTATTTAATGTCACGCTTGTTTTTGCTCCATGATCGCTTGCATTCACAAGTTGTATCTTGCGACTATTTTACAGTGTAAGGCGTCCTCTGTTGCATTACTGAACTGTATCTGCCTCAGCTGCCTTCCAACGCCGGCCAGTGTGGCCACGCGGTTAAAGGCGCTTCAGTCTGGAACCGCGCGACCGCTACGATCGCAGGTTCGAATCCTGCCTCGGGCATGGATGTGTGTGATGTCCTTAGGTTAGTTAGGTTTCAGTAGTTCTAAGTTCTAGGGGACTGATGACCTCAGATGTTAAGTCCCATAGTGCTCAGAGCCATTTTTTTGCCTTCCAACTTGCTATGATGAAAGTCTTTGGCAATTGTTAAATTCAAAATTACTCAAGCATTGAAATTTACGTCTTTCCTGTTATGCTTATTGATTTCAAATGCTCAGGAGAGCTTGGTGAAGTAGGTTCAACTTACGTTAACGGAATATTCTGTCGGTTCTTGGTAGAACAACATTATAATAAATAAAAAAAAAGGTTCAAGTAGAACAATCTTTGCTACTACTTGTGAGATTGCCTAAATTAAAAACTGAAATGAGGGTTCGCGAAGTTTTTTTTTTTTTCAAATTAAAATTTTCTGTGGCCTGCTAGCTTCGGCGCACCCAAAGAGTCTGTTTCAGTGTTTCGCCTTCAATTGGTATGTTGTTTTGGTGATCAACTATATAAATGCAAGACCTATAATTATTCACTGATTTTCTGTATTGCTTCAGGACACTTTATGCACTGATAGCTCACAATAGCTCAGTTCACATTCACTTCATAATCAGCCAAACCCTTCACACCTAAGCAATTGGGAACATGTAATGGTAACACCTCTCAGTACATGGTAACACCTCTCAGTACAGACAGAAGTGCTTTCTGACTTCTTTATCGTCCGAAATTCCTTCGGAAGCTTTCAAATCAGATCAAACAAAACAATCCATTATTGACCTCACCTGTTTCCAAGCTTTTTGGAGTTCAGAGTACTAAACAAATTCATGTATACGAAGTTTCCGCTACAGAGAATCTGTAACATCTGGCTGGTGGTGGTCGTTATTGCAACGGACACTATTCTCCAACCTGGTCTTACCTTAGCCCAGTTAAATGATGCCGGTGTGCCCCTATTCTGCTGCCTTCAAAAGTAAATGCTTTCCACAGGATTGCCGGTGTTTCCTAACATTCTGAGGAAAAGAAATTTCTCAGAGCGTTGGCAGGTAACTAGTACTTCGAGCGGAAAAGGCCCAGCTAAACAGCCTACATTCGAGACTAGTGGCTGATTGATGGAAAGGTTTGAATGTTCAAATAATTTCGCGGTCTGGTGTGGGTAACTCGCCAAATTGTAAACAGCCGGCAACCCTCGCGGATGTAGGCCGAGAGTCGTGTTCTCTGTGGGGCGGGGCTGAGGTTTTAAGTGTTGCGCTTATGAAGGGGTGAAAGAGAAGAGTAATCCTCAACGATGAATAGGCCTGTAATAGTTTTGCACATGTCTGTGAGAAAGGGAGCGACTTTGAGCATTTAGCAGGTCTCTCCTTAGTACGTGGAAACGTCATCTAGCTGGAGGCAGTGTTTGATAACAAGGCGGGCTACTCGGAGTCTAGTAGAAAACTGTAAATTCCACTTTTTCCAGTGGAAACTTGTGAAATTACCCTTTCAACTTTGAAATGTTATCCAGTTATATTTGTGGCCATTAGAATCTCCTGAAAGTAGTTGGATTGCTACAGGGCGATGAGTATCAGTATGACATCAAAAGATACTAATTTAGCAGTGTGTGGCATAGATAGATCTTTGAACTTATTGAGAGGATCTTGTAAATGAGGTTAAAGACCTATCTTATATGGTCCTAAATTAGTAACTTTTGAAGTCTGCAGTTTGTTTTCCAATATACCAGTAGGAGAAGGTGCTGATATCATAAAGAGGTGATGGTTAGGTCTGTCAACCCCGTGGAATCGAATGATTTGAGACTAGTTACTCACACATGCTTGTAGTGAGCGAGGAGCCGGGCGATCAAATAAACATCATTGACATAAAGATTGAAAATTTTTATTTACTTAGGCCTGGACTGCATTGATTTAATTAAACACTAAATAACACAACCGCCAAAAATGTAAAATAGAAAATTACTGTTGAAAGGCCCAGCCAGGTCCCTTGTAACAAGCTGAAATTGCACACAGCAAGAAGTCACCACCGGTACTGGAAGTGAAGCCCCACACAACTTCTGTCTAAGTACACGTGGCCACAGGCCATACTACAATATCGAGAAAGTCGCTCGTTAGATTACACGTAAAAATTTATGTGAGGACCAGCGGAGTCTCTCTGGTGATTGCTAATCGCCAGTCCAAGTTTCAAAGGAGAGACCGACTCCTGCCGCAATCGGGAATCGAAATAATCCAATAGTGAAAGCTGAAAATATGTGCTCCAGCCCTCTTTTGCATAAACTGTATTGATGTGCAAAACAGGGTCGGAGTATCTTGCGGAAAGCATTTCCGGATGGTCGAGGTGGTTAAGGCAACCGCTCGCGTTAACCAGGAGGTCCATGTTCGACTCCTGGCCCGGCACAAATTTTCAGCTTTCACCACTGAATTATTTCCATGCCCGGTAGTGGCTGTAGTCGGTCTCTTATTTGAAATTTCGACTGGAGATTAGCAATCATCATAAACACTCCCCTGTTCTCCACATAAAATGTGTGTGTGTGTGTGTGTGTGTGTGTGTGTTTGTGTGTGGCCTGTAGGACATATGTACAGAATAGAGCCGGAAAACTGGGAATACAGAGAATTATATAATGTGACAACTACACAAGTAAGAAGAAACAACTGCGCTTAAAACACGTCAGTAAAAGAATAAAATAGTAACCTACAGTTTAAATAGGGCAACTAGTTGCTTTTAATGATCCACGAACTTTAGGAAAGCCCTAAGGAAGTTTACTTAAACGCAGAGTAATTGACTAGAATAGACCCTCAAGATTCATAATTTTATTAACAGCGACAATTATGTCTAGGGTAGGGACCCAAAAATCTTAGTCGCATGCATTCACGGCACACTGTAGAATAAATAAAAGGAGTCTTTAACTAGTAAATCTTTAAGAGGCAAACAAACCTTCAGAATCCTACAGAAAATTCCAGTTCTTCAGTTTGTGCTGTCACATACAGACAACAATAAATATCTGCAACTATCCTCGCCTAAACTTGCTGAAACAAGACGCCCAGCAAACTAGCGCAGCCACAGGCGTGCTTCTCAGTACATAAGCCTACCTTGGGCAAATGTTCAGAAGTTTGCTGACCAAATTCGCTTGCTTCTTATGTCTACCAGGGTTAAACAAGGTGGACCCTTCACGCTTCCACAACCAGTGCAGAAGTGCAACCAACGACTGTTTGTAACTGATCCTGACACTTACCCTGATACGTACTAACACTTGGAAAGCCTCCAGCCAGCACGCCCATTTCCTCTTGTAGTTCGGCAGCCGCAGTACGTCGCGCTCGGCAAGCTTCATTATTGCAAACAGCTCAAATGCGAGGCCAAAAACTGAATCCATCCGGAACGGCTTGCGCCTTGCACTGGCCTGACCTTCTCGGAATACTCGCCCTAAGACGTTGCTGTATAGACAGATTCACGGAAAGAATATCGATATAACTGCAATACACAGCGAGGAACTACACTCCTGGAAATGGAAAAAAGAACACATTGACACCGGTGTGTCAGACCCACCATACTTGCTTCGGACACTGCGAGAGGGCTGTACAAGCAATGATCACACGCACGGCACAGCGGACACACCAGGAACCGCGGTGTTGGCCGTCGAATGGCGCTAGCTGCGCAGCATTTGTGCACCATCGCCGTCAGTGTCAGCCAGTTTGCCGTGGCATACGGAGCTCCATCGCAGTCTTTAACACTGGTAGCATGCCGCGACAGCGTGGACGTGAACCGTATGTGCAGTTGCCGGACTTTGAGCGAGGGCGTATAGTGGGCATGCGGGAGGCCAGGCGGACGTACTGCCGAATTGCTCAACACGTGGGGCGTGAGGTCTCCACAGTACATCGATGTTGTCGCCAGTGGTCGGCTGAAGGTGCACGTGCCCGTCGACCTGGGACCGGACCGCAGCGACGCACGGATGCACGCCAAGACCGTAGGATCCTACGCAGTGCCGTAGGGGACCGCACCGCCACTTCCCAGCAAATTAGGGACACTGTTGCTCCTGGGGTATCGGCGAGGACCATTCGCAACCGTCTCCATGAAGCTGGGCTACGGTCCCACACACCGTTAGGCCGTCTTCCGCTCACGCCCCAACATCGTGCTACCCGCCTCCAGTGGTGTCGCGACAGGCGTGAATGGAGGAACGAATGGAGACGTGTCGTCTTCAGCGATGAGAGTCGATTCTGCCTTGGTGCCAATGATGGTCGTATGCGTGTTTGGCGCCGTGCAGGTGAGCGCCACAATCAGGACTGCATACGACCGAGGCACACAGGGCCAACACCCGGCATCATGGTGTGGGGAGCGATCTCCTACACTGGCCGTACACCACTGGTGATCGTCGAGGGGACACTGAATAGTGCACGGTACATCCAAACCGTCATCGAACCCATAGTTCTACCATTCCTAGACCGGCAAGGGAACTTGCTGTTCCAACAGGACAATGCACGTCCGCATGTATCCCGTGCCACCCAACGTGCTCTAGAAGGTGTAAGTCAACTACCCTGGCCAGCAAGATCTCCGGATCTGTCCCCCATTGAGCATGTTTGGGACTGGATGAAGCGTCGTCTCACGCGGTCTGCACGTCCAGCACGAACGCTGGTCCAACTGAGGCGCCAGGTGGAAATGGCATGGCAAGCCGTTCCACAGGACTACATCCATCATCTCTACGATCGTCTCCATGGGAGAATAGCAGCCTGCATTGCTGCGAAAGGTGGATATACACTGTACTAGTGCCGACATTGTGCATGCTCTGTTGCCTGTGTCTATGTGCCTGTGGTTCTGTCAGTGTGATCATGTGATGTATGTGACCCCAGGAATGTGTCAATAAAGTTTCCCCTTCCTGGGACAATGAATTCACGGTGTTCTTATTTCAATTTCCAGGAGTGTATTTCCAGTTCCAAGGGACTTTGTATAGACACTAGATGACATTGATATAGGGTCCGTTCTTAGTCTATTTTTAGTTGAAATATTCATGATCTACTGTGAGGAACAATTTTTCGAATAAAGAACTTTTGATGGCAAATATTAAGTATTGGTTTAGATATGTAGATGATGTACTGTGTTGTGGTGAGGCAGTACGAGAAGGTCAAGACATATTTTGATAACTTCAGCAGTCAACGTAAAAATACTCAGTTCATAATTGACTTAGATAACAGATCCATAAACGTCCTAGATCGAACCATTGACTTCAGTTCACAAACTCTTTATTTAAAATTTTACAGAAAAACTATAGACGTAATCGAAAGTACAGCCTTCCACGGCCTCTTTTAAGATGATTAAAAATCTTCTTCTGGGTGTTTTACAGCATCATAGTTTATAACAGTTTAAAATATAAACTATAGTTTAAAACATAAACAATTAAACCGAACTGATGGTTGCTGACTGCTGAATGTTTCCCTAAGCTAACCAGCATCGCCCCAGAAAGTTCATTACGTAAGCTATTGTTACTAAGACGTCCTCAGCCAGCCTGTTCCTCGTAAACTTCGATTGTAGCCATAAATTTATTCCATCTAACAACAAGGCATTCTTCAGCATATAATACATGCATGCTAACACATTCCCGAAAAAAAGAAAAAAAAGGAACGTCTTCGAGAAAGAGTCAAGAATGAACTGTAAAATCCAGTGTTGACATATTAGAGATGACTGTGTAATCTTTTGAGAAACAGTGCCACCAAGGTTATTGGGTTAGGCCTTCTTTTTGATACAAAATACAAGCTTTTTACAAACACTTGCCTCACATGTCCTACTCTATTAACAACCCACATCATGTGAAATATTCACTTTCAACTTTTCGTTCCTAATATTAAATTTTTAAATTTTCTCGAGGTAATGAATCCAACTTTGTAGAAAAGAGAATCGGAGTTTTATGCATGCGACACAATGCAATGATGAAAATCGTGTAGACTGGTAAGATAAGATCTGAGGAATCCAGAATGAGATTTTCGCTCTGCAGTGGAGTGAATGTTCTCTGAAACTAAAGTTTCATATCACCGCACACTCCGCTGCAGAGTGAAAATCTCATTCTGGAAACATCTCCTAGGTTGTGGCTAAGCCATGTCTCCGCAATATCCTTTCTTTCAGTAGTGCTAGTTCTGCAAGATTCGCAAGAGAGCTTCTGTAAAGTTTGCAAGGCAGGAAACGAGGTACTGGCAGAAGTGAAGCTGTGAGGACAGGGCGAGAGTCGTGCTTGGGTAGCTCAGATGGCTGCCGGCACGGTAACTCAGCGTGTTCGGTCAGAGGGTTAGCCGCCATCTGTAATACAAAAACTGAGTTAATCGATCAACAAGGAACTTAAACGGATGTCTTGCTACGTCCGCCCCGAGCAAAAAAAAAAAAAAAAAAAAGATGGTAGAGCACTTGCGAAAGGCAAAAACCCGAGTTCGAGTCTCGGTCTAGCACACAGTTTTAATCTGCCGTGAAGTTTCAAGATCTGAGGAAGCTCTCTGAAGAGCAACTATAGAAACGAACGTAGAGGAAACGTTGGCAACACAGATGAAGAATGTGGCACAGGAGAGGGATTCAGGGCATATACTCCAACAAACCAGTAAAACGACAGATGACTCAAACAGAAAGCAGAAAATTTGTTCGCTGTTTAGTCTTATTTATTGATCGTTGAGTCAGTGAAGCTGTGTAGCAAAGGCCATACGCAACACTGTACGCGGGATAATCTGAATTGGTGAGAGGTGGCGGCTTCCCTTTCCGGTCACGTTCTCCACTCATAGCGTAATTCGGCGACTTGTATCTCGGAGAGCAGCTGATCGCCGGCGGTGTAGAATGTGTGGGGGGTCGGACTGCGGCGCCGGGGCACGCGTCGCCCACTGGCCGCACTGCGTCGCCCAGGGCCACCCCCGAGGTCGGCTCTCCTCCCAGCATACAAATGCGGCTGCCGCACTCTCTGCCGCGCAGAGTCGCCAGCCACTGGCTGGCCAGCTGCTACCACCGCAAATGTCGCTACAAGTATCTCTCACCAGGTGCACCACTGCACTCCACTGCTCCAGGAGTCCTGGGAGAACATGAGGCGATGAATTTTTTAATCCCCCGTTGTTCAAGAATCTAGAATTTTGTGCAACTTGCGATGGTACGGTCGCCAAAAGTCGACATGTTGTTTTATGAGATAACTTTGCCATGCGGTGTTTCTATTGCGATGTAACGTCTTTGCCCGTAAACGAGCAACCGTCTATTTCGTGTCCCGCCACAGGCCAGGCGATTTCTGTGTTGCGCCGACTTTCGGCCGAGCGCACGACGAACCTCGATTAAAAGTTAAGGGGAGTCGTACCACCCTATCTCGACAACGTTAAATTGGCCACATATATGCCCCGTTTTCTCAGGAACTGTAGAGTATATAAATGTGGTGTTTTTATCACAGGTTCTCCCATGTTTTGTGACTGTATTGCTCAACAATCTTTTTAAAATGACAACTGGAAAAAAAGTTATGATTTTTTCCCTAAACATATAATTTTTTGGTGTATGTTTTCACAATTTTAATTTATTGAATTTTAACTATTACAGTAAATACTACTAAAGTAGAGCTACAGCATCATTGTACTATCTATGCGTGTGTGAAATCTTATGGGACTTAACTGCTAAGGTTATCAGTCCCTAAGCTTACACACTACTTAACCTAAATTATCCTAAGGACAAACACACACACCCGTACCGGAGGGAGGACTCGAACTTCCGCCGGGACCAGCCGCACAATCCATGACTGCAGCGCCTAAGACCGCTCGGCTAATCCCGAGCGGCGTACTATCTATGTTATGTGTAAATAATTAATTGATGTAGATTCCGAAGTATCTGAGAAAAAGTGGCTTTTATACTGAACAATGTCATGTTGAGAAAATTGCGTTTAATGAAAAAATTTTAATACACAGCCAACTGATACATAAGAAATATGTTAGAATCCTCATGGATGGTAGTCCTCATCTCCTCCTTCATCTTCCTCACACACTGTTGCCCTCCTTCTCTTGGATCTGGCTTCTTTTGACATATTGTTTGTTGCAATCTCTGCCTTCATGATTCGCAGTTGGGCCAAGTCCATCACACTTTTAGTGGTATTGTAACCTTTATGAATGCCAAGGTATTCCAAAACCTGTAGTCTTCCAGAATAGCCATCATTAAAAGTAAGAACAGCATCCTAAACACCAAGTTCAAAGACTGACCTTCCTACAAACACATTTTTTGGTATCCTTGACCATACTACATTGTTAAATGATTCATTCGCATTTTGTGTTCTGCCCTTGAGACATTTCTTGAACAGCTCTGGTTTGGAAAGATCCTGAAACACAGGTTTCATGGCAAGCATAACAGCATTTGGTATAGTAATTTTGTGCGAGAAAGTGTCTACTTTAACTTCCTCTGTTACCTTCAAGTATTTACACCATTCAGTGGAACACAGGTTGTGTATTGGTTCAGCATCTGTAGACAGCTTGTGAAAATAAATTGCCCAAACAACTCTCTTCATACCATCTAAATTATTTCTGTTACTTCTAATAGCCGTACCGTAATATTGTGTAATGTGATCAATTTGTTTGTCAGTCAGTCGACGTCTCATACTTAGACCATCAGATAATTTGGAGCTTTCCAACTGCTGTTTGAGTCTACTTAGTCTCGTGCCCATCGTCTTTTACACATGATTAATGAACTCTAGTTTTGTAATTGACAAATCACCATTGGGTTTACCCTCCACCAGTGCCTTATACGATCGTGAGTCTCCATCCTCCTGTAGCGAACAGCACGGTCATTCTGGGAACGTTGGAACATTTTCAATACAGAAGCAACCTCCATCCCTCCACTAGTTCCTTCATAGTTTCTCTGAAAAATCATTTCATGCTTAGTTTGCTTTTCAGTGCTCTTGCCTGCTTGCCTACAATCCTGACAGTACATGGTCAACACATCAACATCCCACACTTTCCCATTGTCGATGCTGATAATAGATGCACATGAATTCTTTGACTCGACACCTCTTTTTTGCCAGAATCCGTCGAATGATATTGCTATGTCAGAACTACCATTTTATGCTACAGCCTGCTCTGCTGCTGTAGTCATTGACTCCACAGCACTCTTGCTATGGAGCTGTATTTGATAGATGTTGTAGGGGGACTAGGGAGGTTCAGCAAGCCACAAAGAGCCTTACCAGCGTAATGGCCTTCTCCTGTCCGTAGAAGTATCTTAGATTAGTGTCAAAAAGTCCATTATTTGCAATCACTTCTGAAGTCTTGAAAGTCTTTTCGCTTTTACAGTTCAAACACATTATTTGTAAAGTACACACCAGACCATTGCGTTGAGACAGCTTTTCAGAAATTTCAACTTCCCCTCCACATATTCGACAACACACTGTTTCACACAAAGCTGAAATAAGTATATGGAGATTATTAATGATATTGCAGTTTGTTTCACTGTCTGTAGCTGCGTTGTATTTTACATGATTACCCAGCAGTTTTTTTCTTGGAAGCACTCGGAGGAGTAGAAGGACTGTCACTATTTACAACCAAATTATCACGCCCTTCGGCGCTAATCACAATTTTTACTGCTGCTATATTTGGTTTGTAGTGTCTGTTTCCTTTGTTTCGAATTTTTTTAAACACTCCTTTTGGTTTAGTTATGACGAAAACTATCACAGGAAACACAGAAAGTAAAAAGCGACTAGTGGATAACTGTTGCTGTCAAACACAAACATATGGTTCAAATGGCTCTGAGCACTATGGGACTTAACATCTATGGTCATCAGTCCCCTAGAACTTAGAACTACTTAAACCTAACTAACCTAAGGACAGCACACAACACCTAGCCATCACGAGGCAGAGAAAATCCCTGACCCCGCCGGGAATCGAACCCGGGAACGCGGGCGTGGGAAGCGAGACAAACACAAACAAATACAAAATTCTTGGAAATGTCATTGCATGATTATTTTCAAATATTTATTTGAAATAGTAAATAATCGAATATTTCAATGAAACCAACACCAAATTAAGCATAAACATCCATATTTTCATAATTTGCATAAAAGTAAAAATGTCAAATTTTGTCATTTTGGGCGGTATGACTCCCCTTAAATGCACGAAGGTGACATTTAACTCGGATCAACATAAGATTCTGCTGCACCAATCGCTATCAAAGTTAAACGAGGGAGACGACTGCGGTTATGTTTGACCATAGCTCACGGACAGTTTTCGCGAGAAGACTAGGCCTTTATAAGAGTACGCATTAAAATGACTGCGCGTTTCCATATACTGAGTCAGACTCACAGGCCGTATGGCTTAGTGATAGCGTGCTTGCTCGCCACATAGGAGCAATGTGTTTGATACCAGGTGGATTTAAATCTAGAAAAGATAGGAAAAAACCGAATTTAAGTTTTTTAAATTACACCACCTACATTACCAGTCATCCATAAAACAGTGACAATTCAGAATTTTTATTTGCAGTGAAATGAGAAGGTATCGCCTATCGTATCCTACAAGACCAGCTTAAGTTAAAACGTTTGTCGGATTTCAGTTTTGACAGTACTTGGTTTCCACAGTCAGGATTAGTTACGTTTTTTGTGTTATACTTTCTGACGTGTTACGGCAAGAAGGGAAGAATGAACTGATTGTTGGTGTTAATAACGATCATCCTCCTTTACCTCCTGTGCATTACTGCAGATGACGTGTCACTGAGCACATTTGTTCTGTGCATGCAGTACACGTGAGGCGCCTAGTTGTTTCCACTGCACAGTGTGGAATACGAACGTTCTGTTATAGTTCACTAACCTGCTGTCTTCGAGTTGATGTCCCCAGCGCAGAAAACTACACGCAGGTCGTAGGTTCTGTATCTTGAGGCTGAAACTGACTTTTAGCGAGGTTCTGCTCTGAAATAATGTATCACTTCTTTTGGATGGCACTCGCGTGTTTTAATATAGCCACAAGAGAAGACTACATGATCTTAATACAACACCCTCTGATACAGCAATGTACATGATCAAACACAATGTTTACGAAAATGTATCTTTACACTATTTGTGGCACGTGTCTGTGCCTCATAACTACTGGAGTGAATCTTCTAGTACTGGATACTGGCAAACACATCCTGCCACAGACAACATGACTGTACATCTCGACTGCCTAATCCAGAGTGACAAACACGAACTTAAATAAAAATTGGAGACACATCCTACGACAGACAACATGTCTGTTCCTCTCGACTGCCTAATCCAGAGTGACGAACAGTCCGAAACACTTCGCGCGCCATACCAGAAAAGGCGTGACCAGAACGCTTCCGAAGTGCTTCGTCTGCAATTTCGTTAGTCTTTTGTTTTTGGTTTAAATTGTTTTTAATAATTCTAAAATGACTGATAGTCAGCAGTTGAGAGATATTTGTATTAAAAAGTGAAATCATTTCAATGAGTAGTTTAACTAATAATAATAACTATAACGTTTTGGCGTCCTTGCTCCGAACACAGCAGCCAATTACAGAGCAGTAGCTTTATGCAGGCGGTCTTCCTCACGGGAATCTTACATCTGTCACTGCGGTCGCTCGGTTCCAGACTGTAGCGCCTAGAACCGCACGGCCACTCCGGCCGGCCTCTGTCACAGGTACCTCACACCACATTTCGTCATCTATATACTTCTTGCATCTCCACTGAACTGGGAACAGCTTCTTAGAGCCTAATATGATGGCTGACTAAGCCATAAATATTACAGTGTTCCACACCTCCGAGAATCGTGTCATTTCTGGGTCTACGGAACAAAAGCTGCATCTAATTTAACCTATGCTTGCGATGAACCCAGAAAGTTTATTAATTTATAAATCAAACTTACCAGGAGTAGAATTAGATTGTGCCTTTCTATCTCTAACAAAGTAACCAGAACAGAATCGCGTTCCGGTAATTTTTTATATTTATGGTAAGTGAAATTCAAAACTCAAATGTACCTCTCCAAAAGCAGAACGATGCAGCTCCCAAAATTCTTGAGAAAATTGACTTCTAAGCTGTCCAACCACGTTTAAGATACTCCAGTAAGGTAGCTTTTTGTTTCAACAAGCTCTATGGCTTAGTGATAGCGTGCTTGCTCGCCACGTGGGAGCAGTGTGTTTGATACCAGGTGGATTCAAATCTAGATAAGATTGAAAAAAAAAAACAATTTTTAGTTTTTTAATTATACCAACTTGATTAACAATCATCTATAAAAAAGTGATGATTAAGAATTTTTATTTGCAATGAAATGGGATTTTTCTGTGCTGTACACAGTTAGCGATGACAAGACATGCATTTTTCAACAAAATGGCAATTATAAGTGTCAATTAACATATTTTTCATGATTTTTGTATTTAAATGGTGTAATATTCGAACTGAATGGAAAAAACGAAATCAAATAATGATCTTCTTTTATACCTAAGCCGTCAGTTCTTTTAGTTTCGAGAAGTGATGCATTCGCACCGACCAATTCGCGGAATATATCTATCTTGTACGACGAAAAATTTGGTGCTCTTCTTTTGTTTGCCATTCCGATTAAAACAAGTGAACGGACTAGTAGCGCGACACACGCTTCTGCTTGTTGATGAAAGTGAGAGCAAGTGTAAATGACGTTACTCACCAGCAATTGTCTATAAAAGTAATTTTTATAAGAGGCAGTGTAATAATTAATATCTCTATTAACATACTTGCATCTCCAGGATGCCTTTCATTGCAATATAGGGTGTTAACTGTAGTCAAATGCACCATTTGATGTCGGCCGTCTTTTGACCGGCGATTAACGTTGGTGCACCGCAGAAACATTTTAAAGGCGGTTTAGTTTCAGCCGTTATCTCGGGACCGTGGTTACCTTGCTCTATGACCGAATTTGGGGCATTCGGCCGTTAAAAGCGATTCGCATCAGCTAGCACAATTTGCACATAGCCGCCTATAAATATTAGGTATCTGGGCAATCGCCGGCCGGTGTGGCCGTGCGGTTAAAGGCGCTTCAGTCTAGAACAGCGCGACCGCTACGGTCGCAGGTTCGAATCCTGCCTCGGGCATGGATGTGTGTGATGTCCTTAGGTTATTGTCATGTAACCACTCCGCCGCAAGCCGCGCATTATGAAAATGTTCTCGATCGTTTTGAAAATTGTAATCACCATCCCCGAATTGCTCTTCAACAGTGGTAAGCAAGAAGGTGCTTAAAACATCAATGTAGGCCTGTGCTGTGATAGTGCCACGCAAAACAACAAGGGGTGCAAGTCCCCTCCATGAAAAACACGTCCACACCACAACACCATCGCCTCCAAATTTTACTGTGGACACTACACACGCTGGCAGATGACGTTCATCGGCTATTCGCCATACCCACACCCTGCCATCAGATCGCCACATTGTGTACCGTGATTCGTCACTCCACTCAGTGTTCAATCGTCCATTTTTTACGTTCCTTACACCAAGAGAGGCCTCGTTTGGCATTTACCGGCGTGATGTGTGGCTTATGAGCAGCCACTCGTCCATGAAATCCAAGTTCTCTCACCTCCCGCCTAACTGTCATGGTACTTGCAGTGGATACTGATGCAGTATGGATTTCCTGTGTAATGGTTTGGATACATGTTTGCCTATTACACGTTACGATCCTCTTCAACTGTCAGCGAGATCGGTCAGTCAACAGATGAGGTCGGCCTGTACGCTTTTGTGCTGTACGTGTCCCTTCACGTTTCCACTTCACTATCATACCGGAAGCAGTGGATCTAGGGATGTTTGAGAGTGTGGAAATCTCGCGTTCAGACGTATGACACAAGTGTCACCCAATCACATGACCACGTTCGATGTCCGTGATTTCCGGGGAGCGCACCATTCTGCTCTTCAGGTAGTTCAAATGGCTCTGAGCACTATGGGACTTAACATCTGAGGTCATCAGTCCCCTAGAACTTAGAAATACTTAAACCTAACTAACCTAAAGACACCACACACATCCACGCCCGAGGCAGGATTCGAACCTGCGACCGTAGCAGTCGCACGGTTCCGGACTCAATCGCCTAGAACCGCTCGGCCATCCATTCTGCTCTCTCACGATGTCTAATGACTAATGAGGTCGCTGATATGGAGTACCTGGCAGTAGGTGGCAGCACAGTGCACCTAATAACGTACGTTTTTGGGTTATCCACATACTTTTGGCCACATAGTGTGTGTATATCGACATATCGATGTATCGATTCTTTGTCAACTGCCCTAGTCAGGAGCATGCCAACATGCAAATATGCAAACATGCTGCAATCTCAAAATTTTTATGCTTTAGGACCGCATGGTTTTCAGTGCCTCAAATATTCAATATTTGTATGTAACTCCGGGCATTTATCTTAGCTTGTTAAATTAACATTTAGTAAATCTTTTTTCAGGATTATATGTTATGTTTTCAGAGTCCTTGCACATTGCCATTACCAGCTCCTCATTTGCTAAGGTATTTCACTAACATCAGTCGTCTACTACCAAAGGATGCTTTAGTGACACTGTCATCAGTGACTTCTCCGTTGTTATCGCGCAGTGAAGGTATTGATTGCGTCTTGCCACTGGTGTGCTTTATGAATGAACAGAATCTCTTCGGGTTTTCTGCCAGATTTCGAGACAGAGTTTCGTTGTGGAACTTATGGAAAGCATCTCGCATTGAAGTACGCACTATATTTCGAAGTTCTGCAAAACTTTGCCAGTCTTGGGGATTTTCGTTCTTTTAAATTTTGCATGCTTTTTTCACTGCTTCTGCAACAGTGATCTCACCCGTTTTGTGTACCATCGGGGATCAGTACCATCACTTATTAATTTATGTGGTATAAATATCCCAACAGCTGTCGATACTATCTCTTTGAAATCATTCCACAACTTTTCTAGGTTTACATGATCAGATCGGCAGGAGTGCAGATTGTCTCTTAAAAAGGTGTTATGAGCATTTTTATCAGTTTTTTTAAATATATATACTTTGCGTTTCTTTTTTATGGTTATAGGAGTTACGGTATTCAGCCTAGCAGCTACTGCCTTATGGTCGCTAATCCCTGTATTCGTTACGATACTCACTATTCGTCCAGGATTATTTGTTGCTAAGAGGTCAAGTATGCTTTAGCAACCATTTATGCTTCGAGTGGACTCATGAACTAATTGTTCAAAATAATTTTCTGACAAAGTATTCAGTACATTTTCCGGATGACGTTTTATGCCTGCCACCGGCTTTAAACGTATAATTTTTTTAGCATATCGAGGGTAGATTAAAGTCATCACCGACTATAATTATATGAGTGGGGTACCTATTTGAAATGAGACTCAAGTTTTCTTTGAACTGTTCAGTAACTATATCTTCTGAGTCGGTGGATGGGTTAAACGACCCAGTTAATAGTTCAGTCCGATTGTCAAGTATAACCTCTACCCATACTATTTCGCAGGAATTATCTACTTCAATTTCACTATAGGGCAAACTAGTTCTGACAGTAATAAATACTCCACCACCAATTGTATTTAATCTATCCTTTCTGAAAACTGTTAGATCGTTAGAAAATAATTCTGCTAAGTTTATTTCCGGCTTTAGCCAGCTTTCTGTACCTATAACTATGTGATCTTCAGTGCTTTCTATTGGATCTCCAATAGAAAGCACTGAAGATCACATAGTTATAGGTTCTATTGGATCTCCAATAGAAAGCACTGAAGATCACATAGTTATAGGTACAGAAAGCTGGCTAAAGCCGGAAATAAACTTAGCAGAACACAGCTACGACAATTTACAACTACAATACCGATCATTTCTACACCTAACTTACTGTGATTCTCTTGCCCCCTTTTAGACGAACGTCCATTCTGTGGTTCCCTGAGGCCAATCCCTTCCACAAAGCCCCCGCTACCAGTGTAGCCGCTTCCTGTGTGTAGTGGTCTCCTGAAATATTAAGCGGAACCCGGAAACCCACCACCCGATGGCGCAAGTCAAGGAATCTACAGCCTACAAGGTTACAGAACCGCCTGAGCTTCTGATTCAGACCCTCCACTCGCCTCTGCACTAAAGGACCAAAGTCGGTTCTATCGACGATGCTGGAGATGGTGAACTCCGCCTTAATCTCGCAAGCAAGACCGGGCAGTCTTTACCATTTCCGCTAGCCGCCCAAAACCAGAGAGAATCCCCTTCGATCCAAAGCGACATACGTCATTGATAGCGACTTGAGCCACCACCTGCAGTTGGCTGCACCCTCTACTCTTCATGGCATCCGGAATCAGCATTTCCACATCCGGAATGACCACCCCGGTATGCACACGGAGTGCACACTGGCTTCCTTCCCCGCCTTGGCAGCCATATTCGTAAGTGGCACCAGTAAGCGTCTAACGTTGGAGCTCCCAGCTGCCAGCAAATCCACCCTCTGTGAACGCCCAGACTTTGCGGGCCGAGAAGCTTCCTCTGGAACAGGGTGGACGACTGCATCCGGCTCAGAGATATCGTCAGCCACAGATAACGCTCGAAACCTGTTCGTCAAACTAACTGGAGAGGGCCTACGATCAGCCCCTCGGAAAGTTTTTCGCTACCTGTCAGACTCTGGAATGATCTCCCACTCGACCACGTGTGATGGGTCAACCTTAATGCAGGCAGTACCCGGGGCGGCCACAGCAGTGGACCGAACGGGGGACACGTGGGACGTGCTCGACGTCTCTCACATCCCTGCGTCTTACCTCCAGTTTTGCCCCTTGGCAGAAGCCTCAAGGTGTGTGACGTAAGCGAAAGCAGCCTGGAGCTGTGAGTCAAGGGTCGCCAACTCAGCTCGCATCTGTACACAGCAAATCACATTTCCCATCCATCACTGCAGTCGCTCCCGTTTGAAGCTCGTAAAAATACAACAAACGAACGGTGTATTCGGCTTATTAGCACCAGGAATTTGAAGTGCTCTCTCACTAATGGTCTAAATGACATTGAGCTACACTAACCAAAACAAAAAAAAGCCTGTAGTATCCGAGGGTCGATATAAGGGTCGACAGGAACGGCGGTACTGTACGGTACACTGTTATTAAAATAAAAGCTTGTTTCTAGTAGGCACACGAAAGCGCAAGAAATTACAAAAAAAATCTAGTAACTACAAAGGTATCTGTAAATAAATAAGTGGCTCTTGCTGAAAGCTAGTAAAAATATACAGCTTGCGATATAGTAAGTTGAGTTTACCTATCCTACGTAATATGCTCGTATGGTAAGTTTATCTTCGTGATATAAACTATTTACATATTCCTATTTTCATAACCTTGGCACAGTATCTAATATGTCGTTCGGTATCGTATTTATATGTTTGCTGTTATTTTGTTACTGTATGAAGTATTTATGGCTGTTCTTCAAATGTTTGCGTATAATGTCTCATGCTTATATGAATAAAATGTGTGTAAATACAAAACTAATAAATTAAAAAATACGCAAAACTAAAAGATATAAAGCAAAATTATACAAATAACCAAAAAATATGATAGAAAATAAACAGTAAAACATTTTGCGAGCATGTGACCTTGATGTGGTGGTGAGGCTTGTATGCTCTGAGGATACAGTAGTCTATACCGGACAGTTTCAATCACACCAGGTAGGTAACTGTAGAGGAGCCAGACAAACGATGCCCAACTCAAACGACATGGTTCGAAAAAACCTTTACTGGGTAATTCGTCACTCGATTCAACAAAAATCTACGTCAATTCCCAAGCTATATCGGTCTGATATCAGAACTATTATGAGACTATAAGTTGGGAACCTGAATGAAGAATTCTCCTATCACAGCACAAAAAGGCAACTATGCCCTGGGCAGAATAAGGGATGTAATAGAAGGGAACTAGTTTTTCGACTAATATGCCAGCTTCAAAGGCATATAAATCCAAACAATCTGACGTATTCGAGTATTTTTGCTTCTTAACCCTACGTCCACAAGGCAGCGAGCTGTCATCGCAGCAAGATGTCGGCAATACTTCATCTTACAATTTAAAAGCCAAAGTCCGTGATCTTTCCCCCAGAATTCCAGAAGGTTGACCAGCCTTAGTAAACTATGTAACACATCATATAGCTAAATGTATTTTTCTTGGGGGGGGAGGGGGAATTTCTGTGGCGGATTTGTTCCTGTGGTGGAAGCTGAAGAAATTTTTTGAATTTTATATGGAGTGAAGGTTGATTTTTTTTTTCCATCGAGTGGACGATTCGTCCCCGAAACAAACCCCTGTACATGAACGATGAGGTGTGTAAGAGCAAACCGACAAGTTTATGCGCTTCTAGAGAGTGGGATACATCTACAATAGGAAGTGTCTGAGAGGGAGGGGAAAGCATCTATGATAGGAAGTGCTCAAAGAGGGGATGCATACACCCTACACTTTAATGACACGTTGTGCCATATTGCACGACATGACACGTGTCATGTTGGATGACGTAATGGCATGTGTCATGTTATATGATGGATACTAATACTGACAAGTAAAAAATCGTGAATATGCCAAAAAGTTTTGATTTACATGTCTTCGAAGATGCCAGATTTTTATAAAAGTTACTTCCCTTCTTTTACATCCCTAACTTTGCCCAGGACGTATTCGTCTATTTTGTGCTATGACAGGCGCATTTTTCATTCTGCCAAAGAACATAATGAGTAGGAGACACTGGTTGCGCACACGTTTCTAGATGAATTGTTAGTGAAACTGTTGTTGAAGGGATGTTGGATGTGGAGTTTCCAGGAATTCACGACGTCGTTGTTGATTCTTCAGTGCTGCTCAAACCAAGAGGTTAGCTGGCAAGGGATACGTAAAGATATAATAAGAATAAAATAGATAAATCTAAGGGAATAAAGAGTCTGAGTGACTAAAAGTACTAATTTGGATGATCCACTGTCACCATTAGATTCCTCTTCTCTGGTATTTAACTGTTTCCTTTTCCAGTGACATTTTTGAGTCTAAGAAACATCTTATAGTACTCGAAGATGAATATTTCCTGTAGTACCCTACAGGAGAAGACTCTATTCTATGGAGCAGCGTCGAAAGAAATGCATTGACTTGAATGGAGAACACAGTGGAAGATTTCACCTAAGCCAGCCGTAGTGGCCATGCGGTTCTAGGCGCTACAGTCTGGAACCGAGCGACCGCTACGGTCGCAGGTTCGAGTCCTGCCTCGGGCATGGATGTGTGTGATGTCCTTAGGTTAGTTAGGTTTAATTAGTTCTAAGTTCTAGGCGACTGATGACCTCAGAAGTTAAGTCGCATAGTGCTCAGAGCCATTTGAACCATTTGATTTCACCTAAAGAGAACATTCATCTTTAGGACGTGGAGTTTCCACCTTGTCCTGATACTTTTCTGTACACTTCCACCATGCAGAGGGGAGTGGAGGTAAATGTACAAGTGGCTATCGAATGTCGCTTGCCTATCTTGTCGATCGATCAGTGCGAGAGATCAGCGATTAAGTTTCAGCTCATACTGCTACCTGTCAGCGCCGGCATATACAAATTTATAGCCTCATGCATTCTTGTATGAATGCAGACGCGGTGATGAATGTATTTTTGCGATCATCGATATGGGTATCGGTCCGGAAATTAGGGAAAGCGGTGCAGGTGCTCTTTTATAGTGCGTTTGGTGTATCCGAGTTTCAGCTTTCTTTGAACTTCCAGTTCAGAGGTACCATTATGTGCGCGCATCCAGCTTTTCCTCGCCACGTTTGACATTAGTATAAAAAGTGTGTAAACCTAGATTTAGCATCTACATTGCAATGTACGACATTCAATACCTCCAAGTGTACCACTTAATGGCATTTCTTGGCGTTACTTTCGCATAAGGAGTGCAGCAAAAATGACTGCCTAAAAGCATCTCTGCTCACTGTAACTAGTCTTGTCTCCTATCTGTTCTCACGGAGAGCAAAACGTAGTAGTCTCTCAGTCCAGGTTGTTACCCTCCCATTGGGGTACACTGATCTGTTCTCATTTGTGCTATCGTTCTTTGTCTACGGTCCATCTCCCCAAGATAGTCCTACTTAGCACGGATACCATTCGCTTGAGGAGGAGTCTAGGATCGGCCACTTTTTCAGACTAACTATGTTCTCTGTGTCCAACCAATGAATCGAAGTTCACCACCAGCGTTTACCTATTACTGAGGGTGTATGATCATAACATTTCATAATCACACACACATTTACACACATGTATTTGTTTGAGTTGACTGTTTCCAGTGGTGATTCACTGGTTTAGTTATACAGGGTGACAATTATCGAGCTCTATAAAATAAAATCATCATAATTTCTTAACGGTTTGCTTTAGGACGTTCAAACTAGACGGTTGGCAGCGGGGCATGATGGGAATTAGTATTCGCATGCATGGCTTGATTTAAGAACGAAGACCACATTCATTTAGATGGGTTCGTCAATAAGCAAAATTGGGCCATTTGGGGAACTGAGAATCTGCGTTCCGTGATCGAGAGGTCTCTTCACCCTCAACGGGTGTCTTCGTGGTGTGCAATGTCCAGTCGCGAAATAATCGGTGCGTTATTCCTTCATGGCAGAGTGACTACCGAACGGTACGTGAAGGTTTTGCAAGACGATTTCATCCCCGTTATCCAAAATGACCCTGATTTCAACGTGATGTGGTTTGCGGTTCATGCAAGACGGAGCTCGACCCCCCCCCCCCCCCCCCAGCAGGGGAGCAGTTTTGATATCCTGGAGGAGCACTTTGGGGACTGCATCCTGGCTCTGAGGTACCCAGAGACCACTGGCATGGACCTCGAATGGCCGCCATATTCTCCAGATCTGAACAGAAGCGACAATTTTCCTGCAGGAACAACTACAAACCATTGTTGAGCTGAAAACAGTCATTCAGGAGGTCATCGACAGCATCTATGTTCCGACGCTTCAGCGGGTCATGCAGAATTTCGCTATTCGTCAGAGCCACATCATCGCCAAGGATGCCACGGAGTCGAACATGTCATAACCTAAATCCGAATATCTGTAGTGTCGTTGACGTGTTGAATAAAGTGTGTGCATACCGTAGTTTGTAAATAACTTACCTTTCTTTCATGTACTTCAATAAGTCGCCCTGTAGGAACCTGCATTTTTATAGTCTGTGAAGTGCAATACTTTTAATTTCTGAAGATTTGATGGGAGTCTCAATTCTTTGCACCAGGAGGAAATCTTATCCTGATATGACTGAATATGTGAGAAACTGTTCTGTGGACATCTGCAAAACTTTGATTTTACTTTCATTACAAGCGTTCGTGTGTTACTGACAATAAGGCGTTGGAATATGCAGTGAGTGAGGCAATCGCTCGCTACAGTTTGCAACTGACAACAAGTTTTCCGTGATAAGTACGATGTTTAAGCATCACAAACGCAGTCTCTTTACGTGGAACTCCTCAAATGGACATGCCAAGAACCCAACTGACTACATCCTTGTTGATGAGAGATGGAGAACATCTTCCTGCAACTGTAGAACAAAGCCTACTACCGAATGTGGATCCGATCACAATATACTGTGGGCCTACCTAAAAATTAAAGTGAGTAAAACAGTGGCTAAAATAAAGTCGAAAAGGCTGACAGTACGTGATCCAATTATCTTCCAAGAAGTACTTCGAAGAACTGGACCACTTGAACTACAGCTAAATTACGAAATAGCCAGAATGAGGGTAGGAAAATTACATTAAACATGCTAGCAGATAAGACGAGAATGACCATATTATGAAAATTTGGACTGAGTTACCAGAGGCAGAAGCGACGAGAACGACAGCTCGGAACTATAAAGGTGAAATATTTGGTGTGGGAGTTTTCATGCAGAACTCAGATTATTAAACAAGACCAAGCGAACATCATCACAGACACGAAAGGCATGGCCACAATATGGAACCTATATTACTTCAGGCTGTTTGCTGAGGGCTCACAGTAAACGTCAAGAAACAGTAACTCAAGAGACATTAAACGAGCTTTCCTTAGAGAAGTGGAACATGCACTGAAAAAAGTTGCGGAAAGAGAGGACACCAGGCCACGATGGATTTACTGCTTAAGTCCTGAAAAAATAGGTAGCTTGGATTCGGACATCCTGCATAGATATGCCAAAAGATCTGAATGTCTGGAAATAGGCCAGGCCAATAGGGCCACTCTGTACAATGAAGAATGTCCACTTGACTGTACGGTCTAACGATAGCCATTATCTCCCATGCGAATAAAATCATGGTCATCATACTGAAAGAGAGGCTGGAAACCCTCTTACTTCCAGAAATATCAGGTGAATAGACTGGGCTTATTCCAGGACAGGAAAACATTGAGCAGATGTTAAACGTCTGTGGCTCGTAGAGAAGGGAACGGAATATATCGAGATGTTCATTGTTTCATGGATTATAAGAAAGTATTCGACAAGGTGAAATAGTCAAAGGTATCCTCATCCAGATTGGTACGCCAGGACTCCTGGTTTACCTGGTGCAGCTACTGTACTTTCCGAACACAGCGATAATAAGAATCAGTGTCACCGTCTGACATCTTTTCCGCTAATGCCAACGACAAGGTTGCATACTCTCTTCAATTCATCAATGCTTATAGTGAGCACATGAGGGATGTTCTTGCAAACTAGTATCAAGGCATCCTGGTAAGTAGCATAAGAATTAACAATCTCACGTATGCATATGACACTCATGTAACTGAAACAGATGAGCATGAACTAGAAGTCATGATGCTAAGGTTGGTCGAACGTAGCGGAGAATATGATCTTTAAGTCAACAATACAAAGAACAAAGTGATGATTTTAGATCGTCCTAATGACAACAGAACTGATATTACGAGAACTGCCGGCTTCGAGGTCGTAAGTCGCTTCGAGTATTTAGGATATGGTGTCATTGGTACTGGAGATTGAGAGCCTGGGATCCCTAGGGGCACTGCGACTGCGAGAAGCTCTGCAGCAAAACTTGCTCGCATCTGAGGGACTGCTCCATCGCATCCAAGGCACAGCTCACCCTCGTCCAGATTCTAATCTTCCCTATCACCTTATATGCAGCAGAAACTTGGACAATGAAGACAGCGGATCATCGCAGGATTGATGCTCTGTAAATTGGTAGTACAGGAGATAATTTTGGATACCATGAACAACACATCGAAATAACGACTCGATCCTGAGCCAGATCGACATCAGAAAAAGACTGTCTAAATTTGCCAACAAAACTAAGCTGAAATATTTTCCAGAAGGCAAGAGTCTATGAAAAGAACAATGATAGAGGGGAAAAAAGTCAACGGCGGAAGATATACAAGGTGCGTACCATTACGGTGATGGACCAAATAAAGAGCTTGGCAGGGATTGGCTTGCAACAAGCAAGGCACCATGCGGAAGGGATCTTCGTGGAGACAGGTCGTAGGGGCTTACTACGTTATTCCAGTACTCTTGCGTAGGTGCAGATCAAAGAGAGACAGACAGAGAGAGAGAGAGAATAATTCTGTAACAAATGCTTTTGGAATACATCTACGTGATCCTCGACTTCCAAGATGTAAACCGCACATAACTGTTCAGTTTACCGAAAAAGGGCGGTAGCGATTAATAATGAATCAAGATACACTACAGGACTTCCATAAAAAATAATTTCAAATAGATTTCTCATTAATTTATTTTTAAATTAATTAACCAGACATACAATTAGTAAATTTAAGGACAACGCTATTTTGATATTCAATGTGAAACATTAATGTAGTAATCTTTTACGGGAATGGATACATAAATGAAAAACAAAAGTAAAAGTAATGATATAGTTTCGAACACGGGGCACAAAGTGTGAAGCGACGACATTAGCTACTGTGTCACCACTTCCGCTGAACGAGTTGCCTGCAAAAAGGCGGATAAAGTACCTGGAAAATGTTTACCATCGTTTTCTCGGAAACGGTCGAGTATCTATAGATAAACTGAGACACGTGTTCGCTAATTATGACTCCTCTTCCACCGAGCGACGTTTCTAGGAAATGCAGTTCTGGCACGTGACCTTTTCTTCTAGTTAGTGGAAGTAATTTTGCAGCTTCCATTTGGTAGCTGAATGAACAGCCGTCAGTCTATAAACCACAAAAACTAAGTTTTGATTCCTGTTAGAGCCGCTGATTTTATGTATGGAGAACAGTGTAATTCGCAGCGCGGGGTAGCCGCGGGGTCTGGGGCGACTTGTCACGCACGGCCCGGGCGGCTCCCCTCGGCGGAGGTTCGAGTCCTCCCTCAGTCATGTGTGTGTGTGTGTGTGTGCGTGTGTGTGTGTGTGTGCGTGTGTGTGTGTGTGTGTGTGTGTGTGTGTGTGTTGTCCTTAGCGTAAGTTAGTTTAGGTTAGATTAAGTAGTGCGTAAGCTTCGGGACCGATCACTTAAGCAGTTTGGTCCCATAAGACCTTACCACAAATTTCCAATTTCCACTGTAATTCTGTAGTTTTCCAGCATTGCCTTTCTTTTATTAATAGAGCGGCATCACCAATATCTGATTTCTGTTCCATTTTTTGAGGTAATACTTATTTAAATGACACGTCGATCTCCGTCCGTCGAAACGCCTCGTATCCATTTTCTATGGTAAATAAGTATCCACATCTGGAGTGCCATGATATAAAAGTTATTATTAACAGACATACGACTAGTATCGCTAATTATTTTACAGTTCGTGTCTAATAAATTATTCAAGCAAAGAGGCATCTCAGTTTCCAACATAAGTACACCAGAGATTTTAAAGCGATTGCTGATATACAACTCACAGTACTACAACTGTTGTAAATAACTGTCAATGTTCTGGACAGTGTCACTGGTATGAATGTTCGAGCTTGACGCACACAATTTCTGTTGGTTACTGATTGCTGATCAAGTACAAGCCTTTAACCTTTCAGACCCTCTGGCTACAACTGTGTACATTAACTTTTATTGTGCCTTAGCTGCAACAGAAGTATTTTTTCCAATTGGAAACCTTAGGTACATATTTGTGAGTCTCCAGCCTTTTGAACACGCGCAAGTGGTGCCAACTGCTGAAAACACCTACAAAAATATCAGCAAGTAAATGTAGCAGTGCGTAGCAACTCGTGGCTACCAGATAACACATATGTGGTCGGTTCGCGGTATTCCACTGTATAATTGAATACTTCCATCGTTATTTAGCATGGTAATTAGTGAAAGATCATTTTACTATTTCTTACAATAAAGATTATTTTATGATTAGTTAACTTACACAATAAAATTACGTCAAGCGTACACAGTAAATTTTGAAAACGGATACATATTTTTGCGTAAATCTTGCCTCTAAAGTCATTTTAAAAAATCACCTAAGACCATTATTACATAAACAAAAATTTTACTTCTTCCAGAGAAAAAAAATCTGGTCTGAAGGGGTTAACATGATACAGGTAGATCGCAGAACGCCTGTCCAGAATGGACGGGCGTTATCCTTTTGAAATACGGACCGGCGAAAGTGTCTCATGGTTGGTATAGCATGAGGACGCAGGATGTGTGTGACGTACTGCTGTCCCGTCAGCATTCCCTGAATCACTACTCTCGTGACCCCATACTTCAAAGGATGAGCCTATGTGTCTCAGTAAAATGATAAGTTTATTTTCGTGGTTATCCTCTACAACAAGCACAGAAATATTTGTTTTGTAATTAAGAACAGCATTTCCTTGCTGCATTGTATTTTAATTCTCCAGGCGCGTTTCTCCTTTTTCACTTTAGGGCCTAATCAGTGGGATGGTTCATCGCGTTTTTAGTTAGCGTCTTCGTTCCCTTTCATTTGGTCACAAGCTTGAGGTCGCACTACAGCTCTGTGTGAGAAACATAAGTATGTTTTTGTTGTGGATTGGCAAGAGAGCCAACCCGGTTTTGAGAGGAAGCCGAAAGGCACGCGTTTTAGCTCACACAGGCTGGCGTGAAGTCTGGAACAGGACGAGGAAATTAGACTAGCAAAAAAGGACGTAGCTGTGGAATACTTAACTTTAATCCATAAATAGTGAACATCGCTCTTGACGGTACATGTTTTACAGCATCAATAGTAACTGGTAATGGCTCCTTGCTAGGTCGTAGCAAATGACGTAGCTGAAGGCTATGCTAACTATCGTCTTGACAAATGAGAGCGTATTTTGTCAGTGAACCATCGCTAGCAAAGTCGGCTGTACAACTGGGGCGAGTGCTAGGAAGTCTCTCTAGTCCTGCCGTGTGGCGACGCTCGGTCTGCAATCACTGATAGTGGCGACACGCGGGTCCGACGTATACTAACGGACCGCGGCCGATTTAAAGGCTACCACCTAGCAAGTATGGTGTCTGGCGGTGACACCACAGTTTTCATGTTTCATACTTTCTCTTCCAACTTTTCACGTTGTTTGCCCTTATTTTTATGATGCACTATCAGTCTTCTGTCCTAATTATAGAGATATAAACGAAAAGTGCGATTTCAAGATGTATCTATTGTGAGTTCACTATGTGTCTTGCGGTGTTTGGTTTACTTTGGTACCTGTTTACAACCTACGTGCATGCTGAAAACTAACGTCTACTCATTTCTGTTAGTTTCTCTCTATCTCCCCCCCCCCCCCCTCCCTTTGTGTGTGTGTGTGTGTGTGTGTGTGTGTGTGAGAGAGAGAGAGAGAGAGAGAGAGAGAGAGAGAGAGAGAGATAGAGAGAGAATATATACACTATTTGATCAAAAGAATCTGGACACCTGACAGAAAATGACACACAAGTCCGTGGCGCCCTCCATCGGTAATGTTGGAATGCAATATGGTGTTGGCCCACCCTTAGCCTTGATTACAGCTTCCACTCTTGCAGGCATACGTTCCATCAGGTACTGGAAGGCTTCTTGGGGAATGACAGCCCATTCTTCACGGAGTGCTGCACTGACGAGAGGTATCGATGTCGGTGGCCGAGGCCTGGTACGAAGTCGGCATTCCAAAACATCCCGAAGGTGTTCTATAGGATTCAGGTCAGGACTCTACGCACGCCAATCCATTACAGGGATGTTATTTTCGTGTAACCACTCCACCACAGGCCGTCCATTATGAACAGGTGCTCGATCTTGTTGATAGATGCAATCGCCATCCCCAAATTGCTCTTAAACAGTGGGAAGCAAGAAGGTGCTTAAAACATCAATGTAGGCCAGTGCTGTAATAGTGCCACGCAAAACCACAAGGGGTGCAAGTCCCCTCCATGAAAAACACGACCACACCATAACACCACCGCCTCCAGATTTTACTGTTGGCACTACACACGCTGGCAGATGACATTCACCGGGCGTTCGTCATACCAACACCCTGCCATCGGGTCGCCACATTGTGTACCGTGATTTTGATGTGTGGCTAATGAGCAGCCGCTCGACCATGAAATCTCGTTTTCTTAGCACCCACCTAACTGTCATAGTACTTGCAATTGATCCTGATGCAGTTTGGAATGTCTGTGTGATGTGCTGGATAGATATCTGCTTATTTCACATTACGAGCCTCTTCAACAGTCTGCGGTCTCTGTCAGTCAATAAACGAGATCGGCTTGTACACTTTGGTGCTGTACGCGTCCCTTCATGTTTCCACTTCACTATCACATCGGAAACAGTGGACCTAGGGATGTTTAGCAGGGTGGAAATCTCGTGTAAAGACCTATGACACAAGTAAAACCCAATCACGTGATTATATTGGAAGTCCATGAGTTCCGCAGAGCACCCCATTCCGTTTTTCACGATGTCTAAAGACTACTGCGATCGCTGATATGAAGTAACTGACAGTAGGTGAAGGCACAATGCACCTAACATGAATAAAGTATGTTCGTGGGGGTGTCCGGGTACTTTTGATCACATAGTGTATATGCATTGATTTTTTCTGTGGGGTTATGTTGTTCGTGGTTGTTCAGTGCGAGCTGTAGTATGTTGAACATCAATGTAATGACTGTCAGAGAATAGTTGAAAGTTTTGGTGTTCAGCTGATTTGAGTTTCAGTTTAAAGTTTTTGTGGACAGGTTCATGGACAAATGACAGGAAAGGGGTTGGGCGCTATTATTAATCTCAGACACAGAATCAGAGAGAGAGAGAGAGAGAGAGAGAGAGAGAGAGAGAGAGAGAGAGAGAAATGAATAGACTTTAGTTTTCAGCAAGTTACGCAAACAAACCAAACAGGATAAGACACATAGTGAACGGACAACAGATACATCTCTAAATCTTAGTTTTCAATGAAAGCTATATAATTAATGACAGACGACTGGTAGTGCATCATAAGGACAAACAACGTGAAAAGTGGGAAGAAAAATGTTTGTAACCTGAAAACACGCTTATGTTTCGTAAACATTAGTGTAGTGTGACCTCCAGCATGTGAACGAATGAGAGGAGAGGCATATACTAACCAAAAACGCGAAGATCTGTAAGTAATCATTTATTTACATGAAAACGAGACTTGAACAATTTTATAATCAATAAATAATGCATATCAAAACAAAACTGTTTCATTCTAGATCCTACTCATGATGCATCTGGAACATGTAAAACGCTGTGCTGCAAGGAAAGGTGATATTTATTTAAAAAACAAATAGTATCATTAAAGAATTGCCTCCCCTGTGCCCAATCATTCTTGCGGGGGCAGAGGTTCATCACTGAAAATGAGGCGAATTCACTCTTCAGCTATGCATGCTGAGCCGTACCAGGCACGATCTTTGGTGATTCTCCACGAGAGGAGCTTTGACCGAAGCGAAGGTTGACAGTTGGAATTTGTGGGTCGAATTGGAAGGAGCTCTTGGGGGGTGCGAGGCCAGTTTACCTCCACTGTCTGAGACGATAGTTAACGGCTTTTGCTGAGCACAGACCTCAACCCGCGAAGACAGGACTTTTGGTTGGCTGTGGCGATTATGACTCTAGATATTTGGCTGTGCTGAGTTTGTGGAGATTTTGAGTGCCACTTCCCTACCGATTCATGAAATATTTTTGGTGTGACGTTCTATGGCTTTCCCGCCTTGTCCGTTAAAGTCATAGTGCTGCGACTAGTTTCTCCTTCCCGGAAGGTCTCCTTTGTTTGCTGTTTATGTGGGTTCCCTCTGACAGAACTTAATTTTACCTGAATGAAAGCAACTCTGTTTCATTACAGATGTTAATCGCAACTGTTTGTGAAATGCATGAAAGTTGCATGGTCTGTGTCTCAGAACTAGTGGAGTTACGTTATTGAGAACTACTTGTTTAAATTGGACACCATGTAGAGGGTTGAACTATATATTGTTCTTCCTTTTAGACACAGTGAAGTCTAATTTAATGAGAGTGCCTTTTCACTGTAATCATTTTAGTTGAGCACTTGCAAAACATTTTATTGGAGTCAGTCTAATTTAATCAGAGCGCCTTTTCATTCTAATTATTTCAGTTAAGCATTTGTAAAACATTTTAGAGGGGTGAGTCTAATTTAATCAGAGTGCGTTTCACTGTAATAATTTTAGTTAAGTATTTGTGAAGTATCTTAGTGGGGCTGTTAGTTGACCCGCCCTGAGATTTTCTGTGGTAAATTCTGCTACAAAATGAAATTACTTTTCTACTGCAGTTGTTACGGGCAGCTTGCTAAACCAAGTTGACATCTGAGAGTCGGTTGGTTAGCTATTTGAAGTTGTGGAGTTTACGTTGATAAAAGCTGCCCAATTCATTACTTATAGCTGGTATCTTACTGCAAAACATGTTACAAGGCAGCGAGTCTGAATTTTCTTTCATTTCAAAATAGTGTGTAATGACTGTTTCTGCTGTATAATTAGTACAAGTAACTCTTTGCCAATTATTTTTTTTCGATTTCCTCATTCCTGTAGTCAGGGGGTTAACCAGTTGTTAAGTGCTTTCTTTGTTTCCAGAATGAGATTTTCACTTTGCAGTGGAGTGTGCACAAATATGTAACTTCCTGGCAGATTAAAACTGTGTGCCGGACCGAGACTCGAATCTGCCAGGAATTTTCGCTTTCTTTGTTGCTTGTCAGCATATTCGCTGATTGAGTAGATGTTTATTTTTTATTTACTTATGTTTGGCTCTTAAATGACAATATAATGAAATATATACCGCTCTTTGTAAAGTAGTGCACTGTTACTAGTTTGCTAAGGTTAGTTCTTAATCTGTTGTAGTTCAAGTTGTAAAACACCTGCCCCATCCATCAACACATCCGTGGGTGCCAAGTTTACACCGTATACCCTGTCATCGGATTATCCCGCCTGTTGCCGGGCTGAATAGTATTTATGTGATTTCTCTTGGTTCTGAATTTATGTTACCAGAAGACATAATGCATTGCTGGAGATGTTACTGTTGTTACGAAATTTGCTGCAATCATTTAAGATATTATACTCAAAGGACAATTGAAAATGCTTGTAAATATGCAACTTCACTGGCTTCAAATACCTGTTAATGTTACACAGATTGCTTGTTCGAAAATGTTCAAATTTGTGTGAAATCTTATGGGACTTAACTGCTAAGGTCATCAGTCCCTAAGCTTACACACTGCTTAACCTAAATTATCCTAAGGACAAACACACACACCCATTCCCGTGGGAGGACTCGAAGCTCCTCCGGGACAGAGTGCTTGGTTTCTTGATTGTTTTAAAGATCTTTTGCTGGCGTCAAGCGCTAATCTCATTTCCTCACAATATTCAATAAGTTTTTTAATTTCTTACTTGTTTGTAGAAGTTATTTTACTGGTTGACTTTTATTTAAATAAACAGTGATCACTGCTTTCTTACCTTCTGGCCCATCGCTACCACTAAACAGCATAAAAAAGAAATGTCGTGTGACTAGGGCCTCCCGTCGGGTAGACCGTTCGCCGGGTGCAAGTCTTTCGATTTGACGCCACTTCGGCGACTTGCGCGTCGATGGGGATGAAATGATGATGTATAGGACAACATCACATCTAGTCGCTGAGCGTAGAAAATCTCCGACCCAGCCGGGATTCGAACCCCTTAGGATTGACATTGTGTCGCACTGACCTTTCAGCTACCGGGAACGGACCTCAACAGCATATTTTAAGCAGCTTTAGGTTAACTACAACCAGTTCAAAAATCTATCCAGGTACGACACCAATCTAGAAGCAGCCGTCTGTGATTTAATGTTAACGGAGACCACGCTTTTGATCGCGTCTCAGGAGCCGAAGGTTATCTAACCTCCATCCAATGTTACTGGATGACTTGCTGTGTTGTAGTGAGTCCATTAGCAATTCCCCGGGGATAGCAGGTGGAGATTTGCAGTGGATGCAATGCGGCTGGGGCAACATAAGGCTGGCCTCCATACGTGGGGCCAGAATGCGTCGAACAGAAAGTTCAAAACTCCTATGGTTTCCGTTACATCGCCATTCTGTCCTATATTGAGCTACAGTCACGTCAATCGCCCACCATACGCGAGTATTGCATAATTCGACCTTGTGGCCACATTATAACCCGTAATAACGCCATTTTCAGACTCTCTCAAGTGACTGTATCACTGTACATATATGCACCTGGAGTTCTCCAACGCCTTCACAATGGTCCCTGACAGTATGATGTATCATATAGTTATTACATACTGTATTACAGCGGATAACATGAAACATACTGCTGTAGCCCGGTGTCTCTCACAACTGATAAGCAAAGATCATTTTATTTGGGCTTGGGCGCTGCTGCACCACACAGCCATTAGTTTGTGTAATAAAAATTAAATTTACAAGATACATTGAAAATTTTTTCCAGGCTTGTTCAGTTGTCACATTTAATTTACAAGGTTTAGAAATAATTTAAGACATATGATAGAAATTGCACAAGGCATGAATAATAATCAAAATATTTAAGAAAAAAGACACTTAACATTGAGAAGAATTGAAAGAAAGGGCTCAGCAATATAAACGCTGAATTTAGGCTTTACTACACTTCCTGGAATATATATAATTAAATATCAGTGAACATTTTCAATGTCTTAAGCCAGAAGATCTTGAATTTTATGAGAAAATATTTTCAACTATTTAAAGATTGTTGGTCACATCCGTCCCACCTATCAGCTATTTCTTGCATTCGAAAACAGAAAGAAAAGTCAACATCTCCTAGTTAATTGTTGTAAACTTCAGTGTCCCTCGCATTCAAGTTATGGAAATTTGCCTTGGTTAAATTTCACACAAAAGGTTGATGTGACTGGTTGTAGACATGCTGCGTAGCTATAACACCAGCGCCACACCAGAATTTCTTTTCCGTCCAGTCATTTTAATATAGGTCGGTACACATCATAATAGATCGCTAATTTTTTACATACTCACAGACATTAGGTAACTGTGCAGAGTTGCATTTACATCCGAATATTTCTTCAAGGTGATTAACGTTTTTTTCTCAGTTACTTTAATTACTAGTTAGAACAAGTACCAAAGCAAGGCCAACAGTTCATTTTCATGAAGAAATGTCTTCGCAGACCAAAATCTCAGTACACATAAGTTTGAATCCTTTGACAGTGAGCTCTTTCCTCCTGTCCGTACTGAAACATAGGAAAAGTGTAGAACATATTACACAATATAAGGAAAAACATTGACACCGAATCCCAAACCAGGCATGTATATGTGTTTCTTGTGGTACCAGCCGGATGTTGGACAGGTTAGCATCACCCACATCAACATGTGATATTGTTTATTGACGTATACTATCTTCAGGGAATGTATACGATGTTGTTCTTGTCACAAATGTTGTTAGTGCAGAAAGAGTGTAAGAAGGACTATGTTTGAAAATATACAGAAAGAAATTTTACCATTGAATAACATGGTCTCAGCTGTAGCACTTGCTATTTACGGATGTTTCTTTGAAGAACGAGAATTCAGGTTTCTCATAATATTATCGTCAAGAAATATGACATCAGAAACAGTACCTTTCAGAATAACGAGTGAATTTCGGCGTAGCTCATCAGATGCTCTCTCCGAGGAAGATAAGTACCGCACAGGTTCATTGACAAATCCTCTCCCACAGGAACTCGGCACCTATCACAAACATACCGAGTAGGAAACTTACCGTAACGTCGCTACCCGACTGCTGCCAACCTTAGAGATGTTTGGCGTTATATACACATTGTTTCGCACGTACTGCTGATCGGTGAAGACAAAAATCTGGGATCCTGTGGAACGTAAAACTATAAGGAGGGTTCAAACAGATTCAGTTCGAAGGCTGCGCAGTCCAGAATCGATATGCCAAGCAGGCCTGAAGCACTGAAGCAATCATCTCACAGACAAACACCAAGTTGAAGCTTTCTGTTTGGTATAACACTGTGTCCTGGTGCGTGAAAAAGTACCTAACTGCCTGCTGGACATCGTCGTCCGACTGGAATCATCGACCCTTCAAATTATTATTTAAGTGAGCTAAGGTGTGCTAAGAGCATGGGTAGAGCAAGACTATAGGGCGAATGTTCGAGTATCTCCAACTTTTGTTGGCTTAATTTCTGCATTACATCTGCGATACGGGGACGTGCGTTGACATCAAGGGACAACACCACCCCCTGGCGCACCACCCCACACGATGCCTTTAGGTACACATGCTGCCCCGTACACATTCTTCATTCTATGATGGATGTCTACGGATATTTGTTCTTCGGCAGCCAGAAAAGAATAATGTTGGTCCTGTTTGCACGCATTTGGTAATAACGTCGCCATAGTTCAAGTTTCCGCAATTGCCGCACGCACAACGGAAAGACACGAATGGCACACTAATCCCTTACCTACACATCGGTGCTTATACGCTCGCATGGGAGTGGCAGCAACCTATCCTCAGTCGAAAACTTTTTGATTGCCCCTTATAACATCGATTAATTGTAATCAGTACGTTTCAAAGTCTTCGCTTCAAACATCTCAAGGTGAAAAATCATGTCCTGCAGAAAAAAACATTTATTAGATACGTCATGCTAGCTGACGCTTCCGAAGGACACTAGACGTCTTTCTGTATTGGTTATGCTCTTGTCAGGCGGCTGGATATAGGTACTCTGTGGTGTGTCTGTAACTTGTATGTTTTCCAGTCACCTGCTCTATATGAAAGGGACTAGACCCAGCGAAATTAAAGTTCCTGGTTTGCTTCTAAAATACCTTCTTCCGCTTACAAACGCTCGTTTCTGAGGTATGCATGTTGAAAATCACTCTGTGAACAGGGGTAAGTAGTATGCAGAACACTTGGTTAGTAGATCCTGCTAGATCGGTGAAATCTCGTCGTCCCAGTGCGAGCGAATACTCGTCGGCAAGCATCACAGAACACTTTTTTCTAACGAAAGTTGTTCTTCTAGACATCGTCTGTCACCCTCAGGGGGTCACAGCGAAGAATTTGAAATACGCTATCTGTGGAAGGTGCATCTGACGAGGGGGTGTTAGTCCCGAAATCAATAACGCAAAGAAAAAATGGAAGGCTATCCTTGCACTCAGGGGCTCCTTTATTTATAATTAAAACAAATCACACAACTGGGTTCCCGCCTCTCATCAAGAAGTTTTAAATACACTTACATACGCTCCAGTGGTCCTTCCGCCGTTTCAGGACGGTGTGCGAAGTGTTGCACAGCAGTCAGCACAAACGCTCTAAACAAACCACTGTGCAGTATGTAGTATCTCGTAAGTCGTGAAAGGGAACTTGTGCACTGAGAATATTCGGGTTCCCAGAAAGGCATGCACGCATTCACCCTCTTTCTTTCTTGTGGGATTAACAAAAAAGAAAAGGAATATTATCTCCCATAATTTTATAATCACTCTTACCTTGTATTTTTTACGATGCAGACGCTAATTAATGAAAATATGCTAATTTAATAGGTAATTGTGTTTAATGAAATATGACTTCAGTGATCTAATAATATCAAACTTGCAATAATACATACAGTGCTTCAAAGTTACTTCTTCCCGACGTTAGAAATTCCCATCTATTTTAAACAACCTGTAGTTGCTAGGTGTATAACGGAGCCCTATAGCAAAATATTCAGATAAAACCAGGAAGAAGTATTGTTATATTATCAGTTAATCCATTATTTAACTGCTAGCTTCGTGCTAGTATAAACACTGACACATTTTAATCTTCTTCATGTTAGTTTGAATACGCACTTTGTGACGGATATGTAAACTGTTAATAATTGCATGAATAATTGGAAAAATTGATTGGACAGAATAATTGAAAAAAATTGACGGTAATTTATGAATCCGTACACAAGCCTAGGTGAACTTTAACTGATACCAAATCTCAACAGGCCTTCAGTAGCAATAAATTCAAGGTCAATAAACACAATTTGTGTTACGTAAGGCATCACATTAATTCCATTGTCTTCACTCATATCGATGCAGGGTCGCTCCTCCGGGTATTGTGTACATTCTTCTTGTCTGCTCCGAACCTGTTACAGCTGGCTCTCGGAAGCGCGTGACATGATGAACAGATAGGAGTGGACGTCTTAAATGTGTGAATAAATTTTGCCTTTCTAATAACCTATTATAACAATTTAAATGTATGGTTGATGTGCACATTTTTAAGAAAGCTGGTACGGAAGATGCATGCATACGTCCGCACACTGCCACTTGCCGAAACCAAATGGTGAAGATACAGGAATTAACAAACTGAAGAGTAATTTTTTATTTTGTTTCATACAGATATTTAACGATCTATCGAAACATTATCTTTGCCACAAAACAACTCGTTAATTTACCTTTGTCGGTGTCTTTGAGCCATTGATTTTACATAAAGCTCATATACAAAAAAACTAAATAACGAAAAATAAAAATAATATGATTCGACGTAAGTGCCCCCCCCCCCCCCCCCACTGTGAACTGACGTCATGCGGATGTGCACAGTGTCTGAGCTTATTTCTCGTTTTGAGAGTTGGTAATCCTGGCCGGTATGGGCATAGACTTTATTTTCGGTCATTAGAGGTATCCTGAATGGTTATCAATTTAAATGGGCATATCAGCTTCTTTTAACACGTACATATATTAGTTTTCTCTCCTAACAAAGTGCTTGCTGTTACCGCATAGTTCCAGTGTTGTCAGATAGCATCTGCACAGTGTCTAGCTTGCGAAGTAAGCGCGTGCAGCGCAACATCTGTTATCGTTACAGTTTGTGTCCACATGTCCAGTATGAGGCGAGAGCGTCCGTATCGTGCGTTTACAATAGCTTTCCCTGCACAAATTCGTGAGACTCGTGTTCAGCGGCGTGATCCTTTGTTAAAATCATCGATGCGGTGACAACTGGTTTCCATATCAGCGGCCCGAGGAATTTATTTCACATCGTCGCTCTCAGTTTTTCAGTGAGGAGACAAGCCGTACATCCGACGTCTGCCGACAAGTTAAGTTCCTTGTTGCTTTTACAGCGTTTTCGAGTACAGAAAGATCGTGTTACATTAATTATTGCAAATTTTAGTTTACCACACACGCACCCACGTTTTTTTTGAACACACGTACACTTAACACTTTGCAGCCAGGTTTCGTATGTTTTTGCGCTTTGTTTTTGAGCGTCTTTCATACAGTTAGGCTACATAAAGTTTCTGTAGTGTCCCTTCCACATACTGTACACCTAACATAACAAAATACAAATAGAATTACAAAATACACTTATCTTATTCTTTTGCTGACATGTCATTATCGTCGCTTATATGCATTATAGTCTCTAAGATATTCTCTCCCCTTTTTTATATATAGTGTCATTGCTTGTCATTTTGTTTTCCGCTACACTATTCGATTCCAATTATATGAGTACACATTTTACTCTCGTAGTCGCTACAATAGATACCACGCGCCACTCAGATAACTACGCATGGCCTCGACTCTCTAGCATTCTCCAGGAAGGATCTGCACACTACAGGGTTGAGGAAATGTCATGGAAAGGCATTTACGTGCTCATTTACGTCTCGTCAACGGACTTAACTGTGATCCCAAGAACAAAATGGCTCTGAGCACTATGGGACTCAACTTCTGAGGTCATTAGTCCCCTAGAACTTAGAACTAGTTAAACCTAACTAACCCAAGGACATCACAAACATCAATGCCCGAGGGAGGATTCGAACCTGCGACCGTAGCGGTCTTGCGGTTCCAGACTGCAGCGCCTTTAACCGCACGGTCACTTCGGCCGGCGATCCCAAGAACAAAACAGCTTGTTGTTTACAAACACAACTCAAATCTGACGACAACAATCGTATAAAATATGTACTTAGCCAGTGTCTAAAAGTGCAGCTCAATATTCATTTGTTATGTTGATTATATAAAGGATAAACATTTCATGTGCTAAGATTTACAGAGTTGTATCATCAATACGATATGTTACGTATAATGAGCGTAAATCAATGTTTACATTAGTAACAAATGTGCATAAAAATATCAGTGTAGTTAAGGTGTCTGACCGTTTCATGGGTGGACGACGCTCACACTAGTTAGCTTTGGACCCCTTGATTATTCGGTAGCGCTCAACGTTAGTTCAACATCTTGATATGTGACGTACTGCAACTGTTTTCTTCTTCATATACTTTCACATTCTCATATTCATACGCATCATAAATTTACAACTATATTTACATGAAGTGCAGTCCTTTCTTGTGGTTATATGGTACCTAACACTCAACAACCATATACCTTTCTTCACTTTAGGACATGCCAGTGCATCGTTCCATAGAGAAAAAAAGTTAATACTAACTTAAAACTAGACCTTCATGGGTAATTGTATAGTGGCTTGATGGTTACTAATACCTTTTTCATATATTCAGCCATGTATTCATTCACTTCAGTGTTCAGTTACGCTGTCACCAAACTTATTTAATGTTACATGTGTATCTCTACTCACCTTATAAACCTGAAAGATAAATTGTATTAGAGGCGTTGTGCGATCCCTTATTCAGTTTGCTACTTATACTGTACTCGCTTGTTTACCTGCAGCAAGACTTTTCTCGTCCATCAAGTATAATTAGTGCATGAACTTTCAATACTAAAATTTCCACACATATAGATATAATTATATAGTAGCCTAGCATAAGTAAATATCTCGTAGTTTACCACCCCTTTCCTGTGTATATAATCCCTTAGCTTATCTTTGTATGTGGGTATTGTGCAGATAGTCGTAGATATAGTATAGGATCTCTTTTTTGTCCCTGGTTATTCAATAGGCCTTACAAATGCTAGTCCGGACTGTAGCGTATCAGGCTTGTTTGTTTTGGGTGCTCCAACTCTTCCAGCTGTGCCTGTCTGGCGCGCACGAGCTTGTGGTTTGTTGACTAGCAGGCTCCCCAGTGCGCGTGCGCTGCATCGCTCTGATGCCACCGGCGTCGCGGCGAGCTGTGTACTGTGTTTTGTTGGCTGAAGAGCCAACACCGTTTTACGAGGGGAGGCCGAAATGCACGCGTTTTAGCTCACGCAGGCTGGCGTGAGGAGGGAAGAACTATACTGACGTGAGGTCTGGAACATGACAAGGAATGAGAATTCAGAAAGCGGACGTTGTTAGTTTGATACTTAACTTTAATCCATTAATGATGAACGTAGCTCTTGACAGTACATGATTCACAATATTATCAGTTCAGATTATAGTAACTGAATATGGCGCCTTGCTAGGTCGTAGCAAATGACGTAGCTGAAGGCTATGCTAAACTCTCGTCTCTGCAAATGAGAGCGTATGTAGACAGTGAACCATCGCTAGCAAAGTCGGCTGTACAACTGGGGCGAGTGCTAGGGAGTCTCTCTAGACTAGACCTGCCGTATGGCGGCGCTAGGTCTGCAATCACTGATAGTGGCGACACGCGGGTCCGACGTATACTAACGGACCGCGGCCGATTTAAATGCTACCACCTAGCAAGTGTGGTGTCTGGCGGTGACACCATATTTTGTACTGCGTGCTACCGTGCGCTTCACAAGTTCGTTTAGTTGTTTACAACTGGGCTACGTGTAAGGCGAAGAGGAGTATCACATAAAAGTAAAATTCATCCTTGTTAAAACCACTCATCTTATAGTTTACACATGTGACATATAAGAAAAACCACAAACAAAAATTTCCATTAACAACTAACAACATAAATTTTGCAATGTGAGATTCTGGCAGCCTAAATCTGATATTATTACAGATATATACAACTTGGAACGTATACAGCCCTTCTTCAATATATAAACGTTCTTAAGTCTTGTTGTGGGTAAAGCCCTTGTCTTTACCTGTGTTTGTGTGTACCAACCTGTATCTTCCCAGGTATAGAATTTTAGTAATTATTTATGGTACGGTGTATAGCATTTAAAGTTCAGTTTTCCAATTTTTGTGGACCTAGAATGTATTCTAAGTACCACCTTTTGACCTATATAAAATTGTGTTGCATGTTTCAGCTTTCTGTCATAAATTCCTTTCCCTATATTTAGACCAGGTTCCAAGGTTGATTACTCCTTGTATTTTATCCATAAGTGGTAATTCCGGTATTGGTATCTTGGGCATAGGTTTCTCCCACTCGTCTACTTGTTTGCAATTGAACATCAGCTCATTTTGTGTAAATCCAGTCAATTTATAGGTAAGGTTGTTAATAACTTGTAAGTAAGGAGTGATATATTCATTCCACTCGATCACAGTGGGATGTAGTTCAATCTGTTTGGAGATGTTAGAATGTCTTGTTTACTATCAGGCAATACACTTTCTTACCACCTGTAGCACTCTTCGTCTAAGGATGAGGAAATAACAATATCTACCTATTTTGTCAGTGCATTTAGCAGTGCCATAATGGCCCAAAGTATTGTGTGTGTATAAAATAAAATAATCCATATATTCCTCTGGCAAACACACGTGCCATTGTTTTTGTTTGGGAACACATTTGTAAATAATGAAAGCCGCTTTAACTTTTAATCACCGTTTTTCATCAGTTTCGCTCTTTCCTTACTCCAGCGTGTGTCTTTCTGCTGTAATTGCTCCGTGTGTTTACGTATGTGGACATATTGTGGTCGGAGCGTTTTGTCTTCCATCAACGTAGCTCTTATTTCAACTCTTATCTCTAAAAGATCGTTAAATTCCTTTAAGCGTTGTGGTAATCGAGAAAGAGCATCAGCTATTATGTTCTGGTTTCCTTTTATGTACACTATTTCAAAATCTAATTCTTGAAGATACCTACACCAACTGTTGATCTGTCGGTGCAGCAATTTACAAGTTAACAGAAACGATAGGGACTGTTGGTCAAAGTATACTTTTGTGTATTTACCCCAAAGAAAACATTCAAAATTTTTTAAAGGAATAAATTACAGCCAAACCCTCCAACTCTGTAATTGGATATAAAGTTTCAGCTTGAGATAAGGTGCAGCGGACGAAGCTAATTACATTAGGGATGAGTTTTCCCTCTTCTTCTACCATCTGAAAAAGGCATTCACTCAGACCTTGAGAACGCGCATTGGTGCATAAACAAAAATCCTTATATGTCTGGTTGAGATAAAATACTAGCATGTAAAAAGGCTTGCTTGATGTTATCGAAATCGGTCTGACAGTACTTCTCCCATAACCAAGGTCTGTTTTTCCAGAGAAGTTTGAGTAAAACATCAGCGTTCATAAGTTGGTTAGGGACGAATTTCCTGAAAAATGAGATTAGCTTAAGTATGCCTTTAATTGCCTCTTATTTTGAGGAACAGGACAGTTCCTATTGGCACCAAGTTTTTGAGGATCTGGCAGTATGCCTTTTGAAGAGATTGTGTGTCCTAAAAATTTTACCTTTTCTTGTCTGAAATTAGAGTTTTCGAAATTTGCTGTTACTCCATGATTGGAAAAGCAGTTCAATACTTCTTCAACTAACCTTAAGTGTTCTACCCAAGGGGGTGTGGTGAGTAGAAGGCCTTCTACATATGCTGTTACCTTATCCCTAGCACTTTGTCCAGAGCAGAAATAAATACACCTATGCTTATGTTCAATCCAAATGGTAATACTTGAAGTTCGAAGCTCCTGCCCCCACATACAAAGGTGGCATACTTCTGAATTTCATCACGTAGTTTTATTTGCCAATATGAGTACTGGAGGTCAACTGTAGTATATAATTTAGCATCATGGAATTACCTAAGCTGTTCCTCTAAATTGTCTGGACGTGTTTGAACTGGTACAGTAACCTTATTGATGTTGTATGCATCGAGGACCAAGAGCATCTTGCCATCAGGCTTACTCACGGCCATAATAGGACTACAATACGGGAAAAATGATGGTTGTATTATGCCCCATTCAACCATCAAGTTAATCTCTTTTCTTACTGCTTCCCTCATTGTCCATGGTATAGGGTATGAAGTAGAACAAAAGTTTTGTGAGGATATACTTCCATTTTTTACACAAAATCCTTAATGTTACCCAGTCGTTTTTCAGATACATGTATATCAGCAAATATCAGTTCCCTAAATTCCCCTTCTTGTCTTGAGAAGCACTTTGTTTCACTTACCTTTGTGTTTTTTGTGTCGACTTTTACCTCTTCTGTTGCCAGCTATTCGTTATTTTATGTGTTTACAAAGATAACTATGGGATTTACCAACTGAATCTCAAAGTCATGAGTAACTTCAGTTTTACATCTATCAGTACTTCCCCTGATTAGGTCTATTGCAAATAATTTATTATTTACAGTGAAATGATATTGATCCTTTCGTGTATCGATTTGTACTTGATATGTTCTAAATGTATCTATTCTGATTAAACAATCAACTATTAAATTCCCTACTATCAAAAACTTGCATTGTACAGAAAACTGTCCTAAATGGATAGCAATTAAGGCTTGTATTTTGACTCCTCTGGATTTCTGACCAGTCGCAGTTCGTGCCTTGCAATTTTACACTGGTAGTGTGGGTATACGCCCATGTTTCTTCAGTTCTTTAAAGAATCTCTGTAATATCAAATTAGTCGTAGCACCAGTGTCAAGCACAGTGGATACATCAGAGTCAAATATTTTGACTTTGATAGTAGCGTGTACCATGCTCTCTGTCAAGTTTTCCTGTGCATCCTCGTCACTTTGATAGACATAATGTTTCACATCACTACCTCGATCGTACCTGATAAAGCAATTGTAGATCAAGCTCGTGCCCCCCACTCTTCTCCCAGGTCACAGAACTGTGGCCTACCGTGACTGGTTCGTTTTCCGTCTTTGCGGTGGCATCGATATCTGGGTTAGGCGTAACTTTTACTATATGGACTGTTGGTGTTTGATTACGTCAATTGGTATCCTGTGAAGCTCTCTATTGAAATTCTCTTTGCCTTTGCATGTCATTAGGCATATATGCGTTATTTTACTGGATGAATTCCGCTGTCTGTGGATTATTCGACCTTCTGGTATTGTTTTATGTTTGCCAAGCGATCGGCTGATTATTCCCTGTAGCTCGTGTCTGTACATATTGTGCAGGCTGGTCATACCCTACCTGCAACTTATAGTTGTTTTTGTTAAATGTTTGCCCATTTCTTTTATATCCATCCTTTAATTCACAGCTTTGGCCATTGTCATTGTGAATACCGTTATAGTTACCATAGATGTGCGTAGGGTAAGGTTGCAATCCTTCTACTATGAATCCGTTGCTCAGTTGTTGGTCCGAAAATCTCTGTGGCACTACATGCATATTAAGAGGCCTGGGTTGTACTGGTCTCTCTTCATATCAAATCTATACAGTACAGTTCAGATAGAAAGTATTTGGTGCCATGTTCCGGCATGGTAATGAGTTTTTCCCTCCTATAGCAAGGGAGATGGCTTTTTAAAATTTTCAGGACGTCTGCTTAGGATACCAGCTTCGTCCAGTATCTTATTTTATTCAAATATTTTTAAAATAGCCCCGCATTTGCTGTTGTATGGGCCTGGGTTGAATCCTTCACGTCTGAGCCTCTCTTGTACGGCCTCAGACCAATACTTATCCAGTCAGGCTCTTTCAAATCGTTCATAGTAGTTGAAACGTCCCGCCATGCCCGTAGCCCATAACAGAACGTCACCCTGTTTGTATCCAATAACAAACCTAATTTTCTGGGCTTCAGTCCAGGTACGAGGTAAAACATTTTGGAATGCTCTGATAAAGAGTGAGCCGTGGTAAAATTTGCTACTTTGAAGAGCGCGCCGCTGCGCTTAGTGTAGAGCAGTCGCCCTCCGTTTCTGGTGGTGGCGCCGCTGTGGCAATCGCAGGTTTGGTGACTCCCTCTGATGGGAAAGGGGAAAGGTTGCCTGTTCACGTGCATTTAAGGGGCGCTATGAGCTCGCTAGATAGGAGTCTGGCCAGTTGGTCAGCCGGGTCAGTGTGGGGCAGTCAGTGTCTGTCTGTCGTCCGGAGTGCTAGTATGTGTTAGGCCGCCAGTCTGCTCGAGTATGTTTAGGCAATGGTCATTGGCGGTTGGATCGATCGGTTGGTCGGTCGCGCACTGGGACACAAGATGACTTGTCCGTCTTGAGCATCGGCGCATGTGAGGTCGCCACGTCAGTCCAGCCAGGGGTAGTGGCTTCGCGGTCGACACGAGAGCAACAGGAGTCAACCCACGACATCGGTCTGGCCGCTGCGAGCTGCGACGCCGTGAGACGGGAGATCGGCGCGCCTTCCTGCGTCCGTTGAAGCGGCTGGCAGGGGACGGTTCGGGAGAGCGTTTTGGGGGTGCTGGGCGAAGTCATCGCCAGACATCGCAGTGTATTAGAAGTTAAGTGATTCGTGGTATGTTGTTTCATTTACTTGTTAAAGGCTACTTGTTTTCTTGGTCAGTCTCTCGTCCGCAGCTTGCTCGTCTGACTCCCATCAGCATTTTTTAGGCAGTTACTGTCTGTCTGTCTTTCTGTCGGTCTGCCGTACGTTAATAGCTGCCTCTGTCATGTTTGACGGATTCGGCTTAACGAATTTATTGCTTGAAGTGTAGCTGCCGAATTCCTGAAATATGTTTTCATATTGCCTATCATCTTGAGAGGCTGTATATTTTTAAAGTAGAGCATGTTTGTATATTTTATGTAAGACTGAATTTCATGGGTTTTTATTTAAATGGTCATTTTAGTATATAAAGTTGCCACCCTTCCATCGTAAGAGTTTTTTTAAAAATCAAGTTGCACCTTCAGAGGCAGTTAATTTTTTTTAATGTAAGTGTTTTGTACCATTTCCATCCCTCCTACAGGGTGCATAGTTTATGTGCTTGTGCGAGCTGTTAAAATTTTTAGTTTAAAGTAATCTGGTGTGTTGCAGATTTCCAACAGTGTAGTCTTTCATAGGTTCTTGTGAGCGGTCGTGACTATGGCCATTTGAAAAGGCAGCAGCAAGGTTCTCAGCCCGAAAGCTCATACTGTCAATATTTGTTCTTTCTGCCTCTGAATAAAACAGTAACTTGATAATCTGAGGGTACTTTCTGATTATAATTTTAAATCTGTTTAAAAAAAAAGCTTTTAGTAAAAAAAATTTCCATTTGTTGAAAGAAATTTAATTTGTTTTCATCAGTTACCCACTGGTAACTACTTCCACGCTCACATAGTGTGATTAAATGTGTTAATGGTCTTGATGAACCGCTAGTAAATAAAGTAAATTCTTAAGAAAAGGTTTGGAAGGCAAATTCAAGGTTCAAAGAGCATGGGGTTTGTTCTTTTCCCTTGAGAGGTAAATACCGGAAATTTTCGATGCCTAAGTAATCTCTCACCAGCAAGTAAAGTTGAAAAACACGCTGCATTGTCAGTGACAGGCATGATTATGTTCGCTTGTAGCGTAGCGCAAGGTAGTTGCGGTTGCTCAACAGGCATAGCTGCCAGCAAGTGTTGTTGCGTTCTGCAACCTTCGCTAGTTTACTGCGAAGGGCTAGTCAGGTATTGTGGGTAACCAGTGAAAGTAACTTCTGTAAAATAATGGGTCTGTTTTCTGTCAAATGTTGTTTTCGAATTCCAGTAGTATTAGCATTTGTTGTTGTTGTTGTCGTTGTGGTCTTCAGTCCTGAGACTGGTTTGATGCAGCTCTCCATGCTACTCTAACCTGCGCAAGCTGCTTCATCTCCCAGTACCTACTGCAGCCTACATCCTTCTGAATCTGCTTAGTTTATTCATCTCTTGGTCTCCCTCTACGATTTTTACCCTCCACGCTGCCCTCCAGTACTAAAATGGTGATCTCTTGATGCCTCAGAACATGTCCTACCAACCGATCCCTTCTTGTAGTCAAGTTGTGCCACAAATTCATCTTGTTCCCAATTCTATTCAACACCTTTTCATTAGTTATGTGATCTACCCATCTAATCTTCAGCATTCTTCTGTAGTACCACATTTCGAAAGCTTCTATTCTCTTCCTGTCTAAACTATTTATCGTCCACGTTTCACTTCCATACAAATACTTTCAGAAACGACTACCTGACACGTAAATCTATACTCGATGTTACCAAATTTCTCTTCTTCAGAAACGCTTTCCTTGCCATTGCCAGTCTACATTTAATATCCTCTCTACTCCGACCATCATCAGTTATTTTGCTCCCTAAATAGCAAAACTCCTTTACTACTTTAAGTGTCTCATTTCCTAATCTAATTCCCTCAGCATCACCCGACTTAATTGGACTACATTCCATTATCCTCGTTTTGCTTTTGTTGATGTTCATCTTATATCCTCCTTTCAAGACACTGTCCATTCCGTTCAACTGCTCTTCCAAGTCCTTTGCTGTCTCTGATAGAATTACAATGTCATCGGCGAACCTCAAAGTGTTTATTTCTTCTTCATGGATTTTAATACCTACTCCGAACTTTTCTTTTGTTTCCTTTATTGCTTGCTCAATATACAGATTGAATAACATCGGGGTGAGGCTACTACCCTGTCTCACTCCCTTCCCAACCACTGCTTTCATGTCCCTCAACTCTTATAACTGCCATCTGGTTTCTGTACAAATTGTAAATAGCCTTTCGCTCCTTGTATTTTACCCCTGCCACCTTCAGAATTTGAAAGAAAGTATTCCAGTCAACATTGTCAAAAGCTTTCTCCAAGTCTACAAATACTAGAAACGTAGGTTTGTCTTTCCTTAATCTTTCTTCTAAGGTAAGTCGTAGGGTCAGTATTGTCTCACGTGTTCCAACATTTCTACGGAATCAAAACTGATCTTCCCGGAGGTCGGCTTCTACCAGTTTTTCCATTCGTCTGTAAAGAATTCGCGTTAGTATTTTGCAGCTGTGACTTATTATACCAATAGATCGGTAATTTTCGCATCTGTCAACACCTGATTTCTTTGGGATTGGATTTATTATATTCTTCTTGAAGTCTGAGGGAATTTCGACTGTCTCATACATCTTGTTCACCAGATGGTAGAGTTTTGTCAGGACTGGCTCTCCCAAGGCTGTCAGTAGTTCTAATGGAATGTTGTCTACTCCCGGAGCCTTGTTTCGACTTAGGTCTTTCAGTGCTCTACAAACTCTTCACGCAGTACGATATCTCCCATTTATCTTCATCTAGCTCCTCTTCCATTTCCATAATATTGCCCTCAAGAACATCGCCCCTGTATAGACCCCTCCATATACTCCTTCCACCTTTCTGCTTTCCCTTCTTTACTTAGAACTGGGTTTCCATCTGAGCTCTTGATATCCATGCAAGTGGTTCTCTTTTCTCCTAAGGTCTCTTTAATTTTCTTGTAGGCAGTATCTATCTTACCCCTAGTGAGATAAACCTCTACATCCTTACCTTTGTCCTCTAGCCATCCCTGCTTAGCCATTTTGCACTTCGTGTCGATCTCATTTTTAAGACGTTTGTATTCCTTTTTGCCTGCTTCGCTTACAGCATTTTTGTATTTTCTCCTTTCATCAATTAAATTCAGTATCTCTTCCGTTACCCAAGGATTTATACTAGACCTCGTCCTTGTTACCTACTTGATCCTCTGCAGCCTTCACTATGTGATTCCTCAAAGCTACCCATTCTTCTTCTACTGTATTTCTTTCCTCCATTCCTGTCAATTGTTCCCTTATGCTCTCCCTGAAACTCTGTACAACCTCTGGTTCTTTCAGTTTATCCAGGTCCCATCTCCTTAAATTCCCAACTTTTTGCAGTTTCTTCAGTTTTAATCTACAGTTCATAACCAATAGATTGTGGTCAGAATCTACATCTGCCCCTGGAAATGTCTTACAATTTTAAACCTGGTTCCTAAATCTCTGTCTTACCATTATATAATCTATCTGAAACCTTCTAGTATCTCCAAGGTTCTTCCATGTATACAACCTTTCTTCATGATTCTTGAACCAAGTGTTAGCTATGATTAAGTTATGCTCTGTGCAAAATTCTACCAGGCGGTTTCCTCTTTCATTCTTAGCCCCAGTCCATATTCACCTACTACGTTTCCTTCTCTTCCTTTTCCTACTGCCGACTTACAGTCACCCATGACTATTAAAATTTCGTCTCTCTTCACTACCTGAATAACTTCTTTTATCTTATCACACTTTTCATCAATTTCTTCATCATCTGCAGAGCTAGTTGGCATATAAACTTGTACTACTGTAGTAGGCGTGGGCGTTGTGTCTATCTTAGCCACAATAATGCGTTCACTATACTGTTTGTAGTAGTTTACCCGCACTCCTATTTTTTATTCATTATTAAACTTACACATGCATTACCCCTATTTGATTTTGTATTTATAACCCTGTATTCACATGACCAAAAGTCTTGTTCCTCCTGCCACCGAACTTCACTAAATCCCACTTTAACCTATCCATTTGCCTTTTTAAGTTTTCTAACCTACCTGCCCGAATAAGGGATTTGACATTCCACGCTCCGATCCGTAGAATGCCAGTTTTCTTTCTCCTGGTAACGACGTTCTCTTGAGTAGTCCCCGCCCGGAGATTCGAATGGCGGACAATTTTACCTCTGGAATATTTTATCCAAGAGGACGCCATCATCATTTAACCATACAGTAAAGCTACACGCCCTCGGGAAAAATTACGGCTGTAGTTTCCCTTTTCCCTTTGCTTTCAGCCGTTCGCAGTACCAGCACAGCAAAGCGTTTTGGTTAGTGTTACAAGGCCACATCAGTCAATAATCCAGACTGTGGCCCCTGCAACTACTGAAAAGGCTGGTGCCCCTCTTCAGGAACCACAAGTTTGTCTGGTCTCTCAACAGATACCCCTCCGTTGTGGTTGCACCTACGGTACGGCTATCTGTATCGTTGAGGCACGCAAGCCTCCCCACCAACGGCCTCGTAACCTTTCCTCTGCTTCCTGTAAACCTGAATCTATTTTTGCTAGAAATTGACTTTCTTTCGCTCTTAGAACCTCTACTGTTTCTACATAAATTTTGCTCTCTGACACTACTTTTTCAGCAAGTGAGCTTACCTTATCCAGCATCCCGGTTTCAGCTTTTTCAGTTATTTCCTTTACATCTGCACGTATCTCTCTGCTTTTTGGCAAATCTTGACTCTACTCTTAGATTTAACTTTTGTACTTCTGTAGGTAAGTTTTTGCACACATCTTGCAGCTCGCTCTCTGCTCTCGTCACATTTTTCACCGACGCATCCACTTGCGATTCCGTCTCCTGAATTTGGGAATATGTTTCATTGAGGTTTTGTGAGTTATCGGCTATACCTTTTCCGTTATAATTATATTGCCGGATATGTCGGTAATTATTTCTTGTTTTAGTTGTTTACCTTGCTCCATCAACTTCCCGGATATTCGTCAGATAGTTCAATGTGTATAGTTTTGCTCACCTCTTTGAACTGCTGGCTAATATTCTTGAAATCGTTAAATGCCTGATTTTGATGTGTAAACTATTGTCCTATACCCTAAGTTGATGTGTTACACTTTCCTGAAATTTTTGTTGTTTTGTAAACCGTAATGTTATTTGGCGCATGAGTTGTATCAAATTGTGTGTATAACTAGTATTTACGTTAGTTTTACAAACTGTTTCCTGTTCTTGCGTTCGCGATATCGTTAGCCAGTAATCAAACGAATTTTCGCTGTCGCGCCCTTCAGTTTCACTATTTGGAAAAATTTTTCTCGGTGAGAACTAAGAAATTCTCATCGAGGGTCATAAAAGTGAAATCATGATTAGTTATATTAGCACTGTCATCGTTTTTTGGTAGTGGAACGCCAACCTCGTTGCTTTGGTTGCCATCGGCCCGTTACGCACTGGCGCGTTACATTCAACTGCTGCCAAGTTCGGATTTCTGACGTCTTGGCATATTGCATGTGGCAGCGAATTTTCATCAATAACCAATTGCTCTGACTCCATTGCGAATAGTTTAAATCAAAAAATTTTGTACCTATCGGTAATTTACAATTAAAGCAGGTTTAACAGCAAACTCACTTTAATGACGACTTTCTACAAACATTCGTCTTTTCTGTAGAAATGCACTCTCTGTGAAGGATATTAATTGGATGTAAAAGACATTATCTACTGCGAGAGAGACTGCGCCAAGTGCGGCCATAGAAGCCTATAGCGTAGCAGCTTCCAACCTTTACCGCTCAAATCAGCGTTCCCAGCTCATTTCACTTGTACTCAGAACTTAATTTTAATTTACTCCTTCAGTGTTTTTGTAATTCCCTATCTCGTGGACTTGTAACAAATACAATGAAAGATTCATTAGCTTCTTGTAACAATAATATGAATCATTTCTCTCAAAAAATGTTATCTCAAAAATTGAAAGGTCTATTCTTATTTCTCTTGCCGCTTTCCTTTAAACTGTCACAATTGAATAGTTGCTGTGGAGTGGGAATGTAAATTGTTCAATAATTGCCTGAATAATTGGAAAAATTCGTTGGAAAGAATAGTTGAAAGGAATTTGAAGGTAATTTATGAATCTGTACACAATCCTGGGTGAACTTTAACTGATACCAATATCAACAGACCTTCAGTACCAATAAATTCAAAGTCAATAAATATAATTTGTGTTACGTACGGTTTCATATTATTTCCATTGTCTTTAGTCGTGATTGTGACAATGTCAATGCAGGATCGTTCCTGTGAATATCATGTACATTCTTCGTACCTGCTCCGAACCTCGAAACGCAGGATCTTGGCGGCGAGTGAAATGATGAACAGATGGGAGTGGACGTGTTAAATGTGTGAATAAATTTTGCTTTTCTAATAACCTTTTATAACACTTTTAATGTATGGTTGATATACATTTGTAACAATGCTGGTACAACAGATCCAACTATACGTCTGCACACTACCACTTGCTAAAACCAAATGGTGAAGATACAGGAATTAATAAATTGAAGAGTGTATTTCTTATTTTGTTTCATACAGATATTTAATGATGTATCAAAACATTATCCTTGCCACAAACCAACTCGTTAGTTTACCTTTGTCAGTGTGTATAACACATTCAGTTTACATCTAGCTCATATATAAGAAAAGAAAGGATCCAAAAAATAATAGTATTCAACACAGGTTGCAGCCTCAGACATGCAATTTGCAGTCCATGTGATTGTGTATATAAAAAAATCACTAAGCAAAGGTATCTTTTATCTCCCAATACTCAAATATCTATAATGTTTACACAGGGTAAAGAATACTTGTGGGATTCATCTCTGATCTAGCAACATAAACTGATAAAACTGTCCACATCGCTCTCTATTTTCTCGTTTTGTGAAGTAAGTTTTCAACTTTTAACGCCCGTAGCAGTGTTCAGTAGTGTTTGTTGTGATCTTTCACACCCGCTAGCGAACATTGGTGTGATGGAAAGTGAACATTACGGTGAAGGTGGCCATTCGGAACTACGGCTGAACAGGGACGAATTGGCAACGCAGCAGCCGTAGTAAGCCATAGAAAGTGAGGCAATGCCCTTAAATAACCAGAACGAAGACGAGTCCTAGAAGGTAAATTGTAAGCTGAAAACTAACTTTTACATGATAAGCTGGGAAAGAAAAGATAAGCGGCAGGCAAAAGCAAAGAAGTTACTGAATAAAACTCACGAAATGGCTTCACTTACAAGTACTACAATACAACAAATAACCTGCAACACTCTGTGGAACCAGATACCGTTTATATCGCTTTGCTTAATGCAAACAAAACCAATGTAAGAACAATCTTCACGCATCTTATGGTCAGTAGCGCTCCTTCAGTCGGAGTGAAAGACACATGGTTTGTGTATATGAAATTCAAGCACAGTCGATACAAAATCGATTCACCGGGTCCTCCTACACGGAAGTACGGCGAAAAGCCGGAAATGTTGGTAACATGCACCCGATGGCATTGGGAAAAAATAAGTTTTTCATCAGAACCAGACTGCAGAAGGCATATAACAAACATCAAATCTGTAGGGAGAACGAAATCAGAACAGATCTAATTTCCGTGCAAGCTGTAAACCACTTCGCAGCTTCAGTTATTGGACTACATTCCAGTTCACAGACTATCCCCGCGCTGTGTAATTCGTAATGTGAAGCTGAACGTTACTGCTGAATAATCACGAATGAAACTTCTCAGCATCAGAAGCATAACTAAGCGACTTTTAAATGGGGATTCTTGGTCATCCTTTTTGCCGGATTAGGAAAGCGTATACGGTATGAGGTGTTAAAACCGAGCATTTGTAACATCATTCAGATAATGTTTCGACTGCCTAGGTTTCGACCATGTCATTACTCAATGTCGTTCTCAGAAATGTTTTAAAAATCGTGGTGACAATCATTCATCCGATGAGTGCTAAACTGAAAAAGGGAATAACAGATCAGTGGATAAGAGATCCCGTGAGTATGAGAAGCAGAAACAGATAAAGAAAACTTCTGCCGAGCTCAAAGTTCCATACATGGACGCTAAGAATCTGCTAACTCGCACACGTTACTTGAAAGCTGCGACAGGTCAGTGGCCAAGAGAAGACGGACAAGCTTATCCCAGCCTAACAAACCAGAACACATGATCACAACATACAAGCAGCTACAGCAGCACACAAAACTTCCAGTAACTTGTACTGTACCACGATTCCCAGTCGTTTGTCTTCCAAGAAAACTACCATTACGACCAACTACAGCAAATCCTTATTTCCCATAATATCGTAAATTTCCTCGTCAGAAGGAAACAAGCCTAGTCAGTATTTCTTCTTCAGATGTTCCAAGCAGGACACTTGAAAGACAAACACTTGTGAACGTTATTCCTGGCCTTATAAGACAAGCCCAATCGTGGAACACAGAATCGATGGTCTCATTAGCTGTACAAAAGGAGTTTCAAGTGTTTTATATTAATAAAAAGAAAGAAGTAAATTTAATGAGAACTTTGCTGGGGAATGGCTACTCAGAAAGCTCAAACAAGGGGTCTTTAGAGCATGAACGTTTTTTGAAAAGTCTAGATTATTGCAATATGTGAAACGCGATTCAAAACGGAGTGAAATATTAAATTTATAGAGCAAAATGTTCTCCGCCAAGACATAAATGACGTAAAGGGAGGCGTAGCTTTGTTAATAAGATCCTCTGTTGCTTTTGCTATACAGTATACAGTTTTACCAATATAAGTAATGTCCAAGCGGTAGAAGCAAAAGTGCATATATCATCGCACGTTTTAACTATAAACTCAGGGTATTGTCCACCGGCAAATTAAATAACCATACGAAAATGGTGTGTATGTATTGTGTATTAAACCGGGGACCTAAAAACGACGGAGAGGCTTCGTCCCGTCGTGGCCCTCAGTGGTTCACAACCCCACAACAGGCCTCAGCACTCAGCAGTCCACCCTCCCCCCCCCCCCCCCGCCCGGCACCGAACCCAGGGTGGTTGAGCTATTCGTCCCCCAGTGGACCCCCCCCCCCCCCCCCCTCGCGGAAATGTCTCATAGCAGAGGAGTCTAACTCCAAATGTTTGAGTGGTAGAGTAATTATGGTTTACGCGTACGTGAAGACAGTGTAACATGGAGACATAGTGTAACTGAGGCGGAATAAGGAGAACCAGCTCGCATTCGTCGAGGGAGGTGCAAAACCATCTTAAAAACCATCCACAGGCTGGCCGGCACACCGGACCTCGACACTAACCCGCCGGGCGGATACGTGCCGGGGACCGGCACTCCTTCCCTCTCGGGAAGCAGCGCGTTAGACGGCACAGCAAGCCAGGCGGGCATAAGAGAACGACACTCATCACGTAATCAGTTAGATCACCCTTTTTAATATGCAGAGACTTCAGTGTTCATAATCCTGCATTGCACTGTGAAATCATCAATGATAGCTACGGAGAATCCATTTTGGAACGTATGGATGAGTTTATTTATATTAAACCAATATTGCTAATGCCGCACTGCAAAATAATGGGCTGTTGATTTATCTGTTCGTTCAGAATCGCTTACAGTTACACATGAATGAAAAGTTAACTCACATCCAATAGTCTCCAGTCGATTTCCAGTTGAAATTTCAGTTTATAATTTCCAAGTTGATGTTACCTAGAACCAAAATCGAGATGTAATGTAACGAAGGCAAACGGGACTAGCTACCAAAAACTTTAAGAGATAGAATGAAATACATTTTTTGACCTGTCAGAAGGATACCGTAGTACCTGCAGTAAATCTGCAAATATGATAAGTGAAGCTGCGTCGGTCTCCATTTCTCAGAAGAAGGCTGTCCAAGAAATTCAAAATTTCCATCTGTACTCCGGTGGAGTATGCTCCAAGTAAATTAGCATTTACACAGCACAAGCGCAACAGCAGTTGGAAAAATTTTTATGACTATAAGAAAGAGGATAACAAATCTAAAAGATTTCTTAAGCTCCAAAATAAATTTTCCTGGCCAAAATACTGTGGAAGTAATACAACAAATACCTTTATCTCAGGGTATGGTAAATGAAAAGAAGAATCGCCAGTAAACCTCTGCTGCCAAAATCTTTATACAATTGGATTGAAGACTTCGCAGTTATTGCCCCTCCATCAGCAGAAGGTGATTACATTGAAAATAGCATTCCAAGCATGAAGTGAATTATTTGAAATACATTTTACAGTTCAAGAATTAGAAATGGTACTTCAGTCTTACGACTGCAGGAATTGATCAAATAAATTCCCATATGATATCCAACCTACCGATAGTAGCACAAAACGTATTGTTATAGACTTTTAATGCAGTGTGATCGGAAAGCGTAATTGCTCAAGAATGGACTACAAAAATTATTGTACCTGTACTAATACCTAGTAAAGAGCCTATATCAGCAATATCTGAAATTCGGTATGGTAAAACAAAAATCACTCGACCCAGACAAACGATATTTCTTGCATGACTCCGCTAAATTCTGTATCGGTCAAACGTCGCGAACACACAAGAAATTGCGACAGCAATCAATCGAGCTCTTACCTGCATCTCCAACACCAAAACCATATAGCGGGACATATAGAAAATGACATACAAGCTCTACACAGAAAACCAGATCAACACGCTATGGAATTTTTGGATGATCTGGAAATGTATACCTACGCGAAAAATTATCTGAATGGTTTCCTTAAAGAATAAATCGATTCCAAACGTAACAATTTATTGCCTAGAAAACGCAGTAAATAACGAACAAAACATAACCATTGATACAAATCATAACGAAGTACATGGAGACAAAAATAAGGATAGTTGTCATGCTGTCAGAAAGTTGAATGCAGCGGCCACCAACGTAGTTGCACCAAAATATTGGCTTGAAATGTTTCGAATCATAAAAGATGTTTGAATAAGAATGCCAGCCTGTGTCATTTAGGGGTGAGCTACCCGTTAGAATCGTCGTCTAAAATGTAAATCAATGTGTAAAATACAGATTTCACAAACGAAATCAAATGAATGAATAAAATGACAGCTGCCTACGGTAAAATGCTGAAATATAGTGCGCCCATAAATTCAGGGTGCTGTTTTAATTGGTCACGGAAAAACAATGAAATAAGACAGGAAAGGGAAACTATATGGAAATGAAAGGAAAAGTCTGAAAGTATGCATAACTTTTCAACTCAGTTCGATAAGGCTTTCATATGTTGCCCTGTGTATATATATCTATACGACATTATAGTCCTTCCCACACACGTGTAAGGACATTTAGCGTAACAGAGTGAAGAGCGTCTTTAATTCTCTGTTTTAAATGATTAATGACATTGATACGTTCACTGTACACTCATTGCTTCAGGTAATACCACAAGTTTAATGGCGTTAGGCCCATGGATCGTGGTGGCCATCACTTAAAATCACCCCTTCCTATCCACCGCTGGAGAATTTTTGTATCCAGAATATTGCTACATTAGTGTGGAGGAGCTCCGTCTTATTGAAAGATGACATCATTTGGAAATTTTGGCACTACATACTACTGCAACTTGTCAAAGTAGTTGTTTGATGTCACAGTCTGCTCCGCAAAGAAGAGTGGGCCTATGACTTTATCATGCATCAGGGCATACCACACGCTCACCTCAGGGGTGTTACGTTCGTACTCAGTTTGGCACGAGTATTTTCAGAAGTCCGTATTCTGACATTATAGATCTGAACATGACCAAAAACATGATACACGAAATACATTCACAGTTGCAAATGTAACGGAATGATGGCAATGAGAATTTGCGCCAGACAGGGATTCGAATCCACGTTTGCCGCTTGTCGCGAGCGTTCACCTTGGTATTTGGCTACGTGAGCACGTCTCTCGGCCACACGCAGACTTCCATATGTCATCAACTACGTGTCTACCATCTGCACTCTTACATGCATACTGTATATTCCCGTACAGGGGAGAAATTTTACTTGAAAGTCACATGGCGGATATATACGATATTGTATTGTCTGTGTTGTTCCGAATTACGATATAATGTTCCTTAGGATATGCATGCCCAAAGGAACAATGCATCGTAGTTCGGAATAACACAGGCACTGCAATATCGTATCGTATCGTATTTGGAAGACATTGTATAAAAGCCTCATCGCTAAACACAACCTTCTTCATAAATAGTTCTTCTTCTTCTTTCGCTTCACCCTCTCTTTGGGGTACACTTGATCAATAATTTCTTTGTGCGTTGTTCTTTTCTTAGGGCCCAATATTTCTTCATTCTTTCTGATCTTTTCCTCTCTTCTTACGAGATGAAGGGTTTGGACTTCTGTGTAGATTTATCTTGGAAACTTACGTTATCATCTTTAGTAATTAATTTAGCCGTTCGATCGATAAGTCAATTTTCTGAAATCTTTAATTCTACTAGGACTTTCTCAGTTTCTTTAAACCAGTTGGATTTCGTTTTGCGGTTACGAAAGAAGTCAAAGTTTTGTTTGGTTAATCTGGTGGAATTCGTTCTGAGAAGATGACCATAAAAATATATCCTCCTTTTTTGCATAGTATCTTAAAGTTTTTCAATTTTCTTGTAGAGAGTTTCAGTTTTGATGTATAGCTTGTCTTGAAATTTTGGTCCTAATATTTTTCTTAAAATTTTTCTTTCCTTTAGCTCAAGTTTCTCAATTTGACCTTTGAAATTCATGTTTAGTGTTTCTGCTGCATACAGTGCTTCTGGCTTAATCACTTTCTTGTAATGTGTAATTTTGGACCACCATGAAAGGAATTTTTTGTTGTATGTATTTTTTGTTAGTTGGAAGGCCAATTCAAGTTCATTTTTTACCGGATTCCATTGCTCATAAATAGTACATTACATAGATCTCATTAAGAATGTCTCTAACATATTCGAATCATATGGATCTATCAGTCTGTTTGTAACCCTTAAAAGGGTACGTTTGATAGAAACCTTATGAACCGTATTCTTTTTCTCGAACACAAGCAGAGCCAATTTTTGGGGTTCCTTAGGTTTTCCGTACAGCTTCAACAGACTCGTCACTTACCAAATGCCTACCAGAAAATGGTTTGTCCAACCAACTGCCGGTTTGCTGCTTACCCCACCAGTTAACTTTATTTGTAAGTGGTGGCTTTTCGTTGTACACTCGACAATATTGACGATGAATATAGGTCACGGGTTCATAATTAGCAATTCACAGATCACTCCATATGTCGACTGACATGACGTAATCCACTGCTGCTACACGGTTTGTTGTTTTGTGTCATCGACTGCGTGGGCACATCATTGAACATCATTCTACAGATACTCTCTGCGATACTGTCCAGTGTACCGCAAGTTTCAACCTTTCGTTGCGTTTCTGTTCGCCACAATGAGTGTTAATAACTACACTATGACTTCATAGAAGCATTGTATTAGGAAGCGGAAGATTCTTCTGGTGATCCATACATGCTGCTCTATTAATCACAGGGTTTCTGGACTTCGAAAGTTCGGCACGTTGAACCTCGTAATACTTGGCTGCTTTCCTCTTACTTCGCTCATTTTAGGTCATTAGATATAGTTCTACCTCCATGCAAAATTATGATATCATTGACACACAACTGGCATCACTGAGTTGTGCATTATCAGTTTCAACGCTAAACAGGATCTTTCGAAAAGGATACAGTCTTCAGTTGTTAATTTATAATTGGTTATTGGAATTGTCTTGTTTACGAATACAAATATGGCGCGGTGTAGGTACCTGGTGTATTTGGTGCACTGAATGGCAGATGGCGAGGAAAATAAAATCGAATTCTGTATCTCACAGCAGTGCCACAGTTTTACTGAAAGACCTTGTGTCTGTGAGGTAGCACTCCATTATACTGCACATTTTTCACACCAGTGACTACCCAAGCAAATATCCGCTTCACTGGCTTGATTTCGAATAGCCACAGATATAAACGTTGCGTAGTTGTCGGTACCAAGCAGCCAATATTACGTCTCTTGATTATCGCTTTCCATCAATGCGCCAACCATCACAACGTTTCCCTCAATATACCGGACACTCCCTGACGGGTACACAGCGATTATTGGCAGCGGCCAGGGGTCCGACCACCGGATTAATATTCTTCGGGGCAGTGTTTACGAAAATCTCGCAAAATAAGCGCCGGGCGTTTCCTCGAGCGTAAAATTGAATTAGGTTTATGGACTTAGGCATTCGGCGGTCGTTATCGAGCGAAACCGATTGCCGATCGGTGCCGTCGCATTCGGAACACGTGCGTGATCGCTTCGGCGCTCGCCATTACCCGCACTGAATGCAGAACAATCAGCGCAATTACGCGAATGCCATGTCATGCCGCCACACACGAATTAGTCCGCGGGATCGGCTTTGTCGTAGTAAATTTTCTGTCGTCTTCCTCACGGTCAATGCAAAGTGTATTATTACGTTCAGATTCCGATGACCTCGCGTTCTGTGGCTGTTACTAGTCTGTTAATGTAATTGCCTTCACATACTGTGACGGTTGTTTGTCTATGCTGAACATTTATTAGAAATGACGAAAGGTACTGAGCACATACAACGAGAGATTCCAGCGGCTTAGGAGTAAAAAGTGAAAATTAAATACGCGCTGCCCTTCATTGACTGAAGAAGAAATAATACCCAATATACACATTTAAAACAAATTGCTTCTGCTTTCACTTGATTTCTGCTTTCCCTTCGTTTCTGTTGTGAAGAAACTGAACCTTCCAGTTCTGATTTACCAAGACATCTACGTCGCCTGGAAGTCACATCACATTACAAAGAGATTTCTTTTCTTGTTTGATATCTTCCAACAATTGTTTAAAAATGAGTAATTAATTTACCGCATGTTACAGCTGTGACGAAACATCCTTGTACGTAAAAATGTTATCAAACGTCATTGATTTTGTAATAAATGAAGAAAAATATTTGCAAATGAAGTGTAATTTAAGATCAATCGTGAGGCTTGTAAAAGTAAAAACTATATAATAGGTGTAATAGACAGCCAACCAATTGCAATAAATGGTGGTGTCCAAATAACGTTTACCGTGGTTTCAACAGATTTAAACCCGTATTCCTCAGAAGAACAAACACTCTTCATATTAGCAGTCACTCAGTCAAGATAATTACACATGACATATGTCGTGAGCAGTCCCATACATAAAAGTTAAGGCCACTAGAATCAAGGGCTCGTCACGTCAATAGAACCAATCTCTTAGAATAACAGGCCCTGTTAATAGCTACATACCGAGTGATGTGTAGTTTGTAACTATTTACATGGTCTGTTATTTTAAGCGATTGGTTTTACTATGTGACAAGCGTTTGATTCTATGGGCTTTAACATTTACACATGGACATTCAGACCGTTGCTGACACAGGTCACGTGAAGTTCCCTTAACTGACTGATTGTTAATGTGAAGTTTATTTGTCCTTCCGAGGAAGACGCGTTTAAGTCCGTCGAAACTATGGCAAAGGTTATTTGGACACCATTATTTCTTGCGACTGGTTGGCTGTCTATTACACTTGCTGTTCTGTAGCCGTTGATGTAGTGCAATCGTGTTCAAAATATTAAAAAAGCGATATATATTTATCATTAAATATGACGTTTCCAATGTATTGTACAACATTAGGAGTAATTAAACACATAATTACGGATCATGTAGTCAAGCAAAACAAAAAAATGAATAAACTCAACAATAAGGAATGGGAAATCTGGAGTCTCACCATTACACGATTATTTGATTTGTAAATGAAAACCTCCTTTTCTTGCTGCACTCTATTTTATTTCTCCCACACGCGTTTCCCCATTTTCAATTTAAGGAATCGTCAGTGGAGTAGTTCTTCATGTATTTGGTTGGCATCCGCGATTCCTCTCACCTTGTCACATGCTGGAGGTCGCACGATAGCTCTGTTTACGACAGATCAGCATGTCTTCATGTTTCGAACTTTTGACTTCCCAATTTTTATCTTGTTCGCCCTTACTGTTGCGATGTACTATCAGTCTTCTGTCAGTTGCTATACATATTTGATCGCAATCTGTGATATCAAGACGTTACCACTGTGAGTTCACTATCAGTCTCATCCTGATAGTGAACACACAGTGGCAGAAGACTGATAGTGCATTACAACAGTACTTGCGAACAAGATAAAAATTTGGAAGAAAAAAGCTCGGAACATAAAAACGTGCTTATCTTTCGTAAATAGAGTTATAGTGCGACCTCCAGCGCGTAACCAGGTGAGAGGAAACGCTGATGCCAACCACAAACGCGAACAACTATCCCATTAATAATTCCTTAAAGGGAAGAAGGCGAAAGGCGTCTGGCAAAAATAAAATACAGTGCAGCAAGAAAAGGCGTTTTTTTTTTTTTTTTTTTTTTTTTTTTTTTTTTACGAAACGAATATTTCTGCTCTTGCTGCTGAGGATGGTCACTCAAACAATCTAATTACACGATTACTTTAATTGATTCTTCCGCCATTGCAAGAGAGAACTGTTGGTGGGACTCCATTCTAAATGTGAAGCAGTCCTGTGTTTGCGATTATAATCATTACGTGATTCGGTTGTATAATCTATAGCTACTCTAATAACGCCCACCTCACTAAAGTTGCCGGTAGTTCGTATTTGGAGTTACATTAGGGTCATACGATGACTGTGCACTACTTGACAAAGAACCGCTTCTCTTGGTTTTTGTTTTCGTTTGTATTGCGACTATATTCCAGATCACTCGCGACCATTCGACAACAAAGTAAAAATGACCATTCAAAAAGTGCTCATGAATTCTCAAAAATATTTCTAAGCGCTCTTAAGACCATTTAAGATTCCAACAATACGCTAATCTGAAAAAGGTACTCTGTCACTCACTTATTCATTTCTTTGCAGAACACAGAGAACATGCCAACATCTTCGAGAACAATCCAGAATATTCATAAGTAATTTAAACGTTAACGATAACTTCAGAACTATTTATAACATTCCAGAAAATTCCAAAACATTCAAAAACACTGAAGTACACTGCAGGAAAATATAGTATACGGGACGTATTTTAGAATATTCTAGAACTTTTGTTAACGTGAAAGAATAATCAGGAAGCTTCACAACTTTATAGAAGAGTCTCAAATTTTTAGCCTTGAAGTGTACCAGGTGTGTCTTCTAAGAGTCGAAGGCGTATTTTTTGTGGTGCTTCGGGAGATATTTGCAGTTTCGTTTTTGTAGTATGTCGTTGGACCCATCTTCTGCTCATCACGTCTTTCATATGATACTCCGTGCCAGCAGAAGTCTCCAGTTTACTTTCCTTTACAGAGAAAATGATTTTAACTGAAATTTTACATGCCTCTTGACTAGAGCGGTCTCAGCTTAGTCTAGTGGGCTATTCGTTTTATCGACATACATTAACAGGGAGAGTAAAACAGGAGACATAACGAGGAATCCGTTGCGCACTGCCGCGTGCTGTTTGCTAACGCTATGCAACAGCACTACTCATTCACTGGTGTATTACTGGTTATTTGTCCTGCCTTACTGTTCTTGTTAATATGAATCGATAAAACGAATATCGCACTGGAGTAATCTGGGACGTCTTTATCGAATGGGCATTTAAGACACCGGTTTAAAAATCGCTTCATTTCTAACGGGAAACAAGCCTTCTCTTGACACTAGGCACCGTATAAACCATAACAGGAGCAGTATTTGTTTGGGCCGACTTCATCTACAAATCATGGAAATTAAATATCTGGAGAAAACATCAGTAAAGATGCGCCTGAGGACTCTTAGGAGAGATGGCCGGGTATATCGTTCGTAAAATAAAAAAAAATTTTTAAATAAAAAAAAAATTTTGTAGCATTTTTTTTTATTTTACACGTTGATAAAGAGGCGGAAGATTTGATGGTGACCACCACAGTGCATTTGCGATCACTTCACTCAAATCTGCACAACCACTGTAGTGTGTAACAGGAGAAGCAATGGTAGCAAATGTGTGTGGGTCAAACTTCTCCCACATACAGTTATATATATTTCGAGATATCGTCACTTTCTCAGACAAAATCTGCGAGCTCCTATCTAATTTGAATTGAAAAATGAACTTTGAAATACAGATATTAAAAAAGCTAAGCTAGATAATTATATTACGAATACGATAATTGTCATTTAAGAACTTCTGTCATTGTAACTCTACTTCAAACACATGTATCTTCAGCAGTTTCTCTGTCTGCTTGCTGAGTACCTCATCTCGTCGTTCACTGGTTAAATTTTCTTTAGTCTACTTATTCTCTTTCTTTGTGAAGCTGAGCGTGCTCGTCGGTCTTCATTTGCGCAATTTCTTCGTTTTTCTTTCTGTTTCCTTCTTTTTGCTTCACCACTAGCAAGATTCCTCCTCTTTTAACTTCCGTGATCCTGTTGCTTAGGACACTATGTTTACGCTAAATACGCTGTCCACTAACTTAAGCAATTCACTTTCACTGAAACTGAATTGGATTTCAATCACTTCAATTTTTCCTTTACCCGTTCTAATCGATTTCCAAAAGTATACTGGCACATACGTTTCCCAATCGGCCTATATATATCCTTCTGAACTGGAACGTATCCTTTCTGCGACAGGATAACTGAACGGCTGCGAAAAGTCTCAAAATCCTGAAACATTCTAGAACATCCTCCAGGAATCTGCATTCTAGAGCATTCCAGAACCTTATGGAAAATTCTGCAACATTTAAAAAAACATCTCCAACATTTTCGAATTCTGGAAGCAACATTGCGGTACTAGATTCCCATCTGCTCGCCGACTTTCCATAAGAAATACTCTTGACACCCTCATTTTCGAACGAATCCACTGTAGCTCCAAACCGAAACATTCCTGACGGATGTTTGGTGTAGCGTATCATAACATACATACATGGTGCTGCGGAAGCCGCGTTGCAGAGTTACGGCTGCAAGAATAGACATATCCTGATTACATACAATATATCTTACGTAAAAGAAGTAAGAATGGACTTTGTAACGGGATGTCCTCCTCTAGCATTACTGTTATTCAACAGTAGTTATCGATACCAGTACTATTTTTCTAATTTTGGACAGGTCAGTATTATCTCAGCTGCTTTTGTGATAACTTTCACATAATTTAATGAACAAATAGTTATATTTAAAGCTAAAATTTATGAAGAGAAATTACTTTATTTTCGATATTACAATCGATAAGTATTATCTCTGAATCTATAGTGAAAATTATTTTTGTATAAACATTTGAAATAGCGAATATTCTGCACACTTCAAATTTCTGTTGTTCATTACGCGGAAATACTGTTCACTATGCCTCTGATATGATCGGACATACTTTAGTATTTTGGGCCAACAATGCAATTTCGACTTTGTTAATGTGGAAATTCAAAAGACTGCATGATATACTAAAATGTGACAAAATATATTAACGCAACAACAAAAATTCTGCAACAACGATCTTCAAATTTATTTAGATCAATTTTACCCTGAGAACCTAAAATGTGAGAATTTCAGCTTCAAGAATCAGACAAATAGACATGAAGAACTGGAGCCAACTCTACACGAAAAGCTAAGTATACTAGAAAGTTTATTGCAATGTTCGCTCCTCTCAAATTTTTCAGAAAAGACTTTGCTTATTCTGAACAACAACTGGAGTTAGGAAGGAAGGGGAGAGTACAAGTGTTAATTAGAAAATCAGTACTAAAAATCTGTATTATACAATTGACACAGGACAAGCGCCGGGCGATGTAAGAAAACCTGATATGTGGCCTGAAAGTTCTTGGAACGTACCCTCTCAGAATTTCAGGAGTGAGGACCACTGCCATGTCAAGGGTGTTTTGGTTGCGTCTGCCACTTACGTTGGAGGAGTTCATCGTCATCCTTTCGTCCTTGCTAAAATAACCAGCGATACGACGGTTTGCTCCTATTCGAAGCCTCGCTACGATTTTACTAACACAACATAGTAATGAATGGTACCCGACTACCGTCTGCAGTCAGTCGTCTGAGTATTTAGTAACAAACGAAACTTATCTGTGAGCAATATTTTCCCAACGTTTCATATTGAACATCAGGTTTTCGTACATCTGGTTGAATGCACCCGTTTCACTTTAGATCGCCCCAGACGCTTACTCCTACATATTTAACGATAATCACTGTATTCACCAACTGAAAAGACAATCTCGAAATCAAACAATAATTCCCAGTTGCTTGTGTTTACGGACAGTTTCCTGTGTCTGCCCCAAATGCCGATTATCTGAGGATTTTTGTTTATTTCGGCATATCTGCTGTTGTGAATTTCGTGTATAAAAAGGCATCAGCTACATACGGCCTCGGGAAACTTCCGACGTTGCTGACAAAGTCATGTATGTATACAGGGTACTAAAAGAAAAGTCGGATGGTGAGAGAGGGTTGTACCCACTGTGATAAATCTTTTGCATTTCTTACTTTAGGTTTTCGTTTTCCTTAAAGGCAAAGAGAAAAGGTGAAGAGGTAGCCCAGCGTAGAGCTTGTGCCTACCGTCATGTATTTTTGATTTTCAAATGTTAAAAAACATAATATGTTTTCCTGTTCCTCAGTACGAGGAAGACCTGCTCTCTGCTAGTGAACGGAGGTAGCCATTTTGGGCGACGTGAATAAGTGAAGATCATTTATTTCCTGTGTGCATCGAACAGAAGACTATAGTATTATTTTATTAACTGAAAGATTGTATGAGTTATTATTTCAAATAGTAATGTAATAAGAAGAACTGTAGCTCACCTTTGTACTACGGAAAATTTACGGAGATCCGATTAACGCAACATGGACACGGTCAAGCTTTAGTGGGTGGATACGGCGATCGGACATAATATTATGAATTGGTAAGCATAAATATACCACGAGAGAAAAAATATTTCATTTATGTGTAACTAATATAATATGATTCTTTATCTGTTTACAGGCATAGCCCAGCTTATTGTGCTTGTCCTAGTGCCGGAAAAATAATCTCATTAATTCAATGTATCTAAAAAGCCACACATTCTAGTTCTCATTAATTGTTATATAATTTTTTTATTGTATTATTAAGTGGTGACAAGTGACAGGCACGATACGTAGTTGGAAAAACTGTATTAGTATTCTTAAGACAATGCCCCCCATGCCCCCCATGAACCATGGACCTTGCCGTTGGTGGGGAGGCTTGCGTGCCTCAGCGATACAGATAGCCGTACCGTAGGTACAACCACAACGGAGGGGTATCTGTTGAGAGGCCAGACAAACGTGTGGTTCCTGAAGAGGGGCAGCAGCCTTTTCAGTAGTTGCAAGGGCAACAGTCTGGATGATTGACTGATCTGGCCTTGTAACATTAACCAAAACGGGCTTGCTGTGCTGGTACTGCGAACGGCTGAAAGCAAGGGGAAACTACGGCCGTAATTTTTCCCGAGGGCATGCAGCTTTACTGTATGATTAAATGATGATGGCGTCCTCTTGGGTAAAATATTCCGGAGGTAAAATAGTCCCCCATTCGGATCTCCGGGCGGGGACTACTCAAGAGGATGTCGTTATCAGGAGAAAGAAAACTGGCGTTCTACGGATCGGAGCATGGAATGTCAGATCCCTTAATCGGGCAGGTAGGTTAGAAAATTTAAAAAGGGAAATGGATAGGTTAAAGTTAGATACAGTGGGAATTAGTGAAGTTCGGTGGCAGGAGGAACAAGACTTTTGGTCAGGCGAATACAGGGTTATAAATACAAAGTCAAATAGGGGTAATGCAGGAGTAGGTTTAATAATGAATAGGAAAATAGGAATGCGGGTAAGCTACTACAAACAGCATAGTGAACGCATTATTGTGGCCAAGATAGATACGAAGCCCACACCTACTACAGTAGTACAAGTTTATATGCCAACTAGCTCTGCAGATGACGAAGAAATTGAAGAAATGTATGAAGAAATAAAAAAAATTATTCAGATAGTGAAGGGAGATGAAAATTTAATAGTCATGGGTGACTGGAATTCGAGTGTAGGAAAAGGGAGGGAAGGAAACGTAGTAGGTGAATATGGATTAGGGCTAAGAAATGAAAGAGGAAGCCGCCTGGTAGAATTTTGCACAGAGCACAACTTAATCATAGCTAACACTTGGTTTAAGAATCATGATAGAAGGTTGTATACATGAAAGAACCCTGGAGATACTAAAAGGTATCAGATAGATTATATAATGGTAAGACAGAGATTTAGGAACCAGGTTTTAAATTGTAAGACATTTCCAGGGGCAGATGTGGATTCTGACCACAATCTATTGGTTATGAACTGCAGATTGAAACTGAAGAAACTGCAAAAAGGTGGGAATTTAAGGAGATGGGACCTGGATAAAGTGAAAGAACCAGAGGTTGTAGAGAGTATCAGGGAGAGCATAAGGGAACAATTGACAGGAAAGGGGGAAAGAAATACAGTAGAAGAAGAATGGGTAGCTCTGAGGGATGAAGTAGTGAAGGCGGCAGACGATCAAGTAGGTCAAAAGACGAGGGCTAATAGAAATCCTTGGGTAACAGAAGAAATATTGAATTTAATTGATGAAAGGAGAAAATATAAAAATGCAGTAAATGAAGCAGGCAAAAAGGAATACAAACGTCTCAAAAATGACATCGACAGGAAGTGCAAAAAGGCTAAGCAGGGATTGCTAGAGGACAAATGTAAGGATGTAGAGGCTAGTCTCACTAGGGGTAAGATAGATACTGCCTACAGGAAAATTAAAGAGACCTTTGGAGATAAGAGAACCACTTGTATGAACATCAAGAGCTCAGATGGAAACCCAGTTCTAAGCAAAGAAGGGAAAGCAGAAAGGTGGAAGGAGTATATAGAGGGTCTATACAAGGGCGATGCACTTGAGGACAATATTATGGAAATGGAAGAGAATGTAGATGAAGATGAAATGGGAGATACGATACTGCGTGAAGAGTTTGACAGAGCACTGAAAGACCTGAGTCGAAACAAGGCCCCCGGAGTACACAACATTCCATTGGAACTACTGACGGCCTTGGGAGAGCCAGTCCTGACAAAACTCTACGATCTGGTGAGCAAGATGTATGAAACAGGCGAAATACCCTCAGACTTCAAGAAGAATATAATAATTCCAATCCCAAAGAAAGCAGGGGTTGACAGATGTGAAAATTACCGAACAATCAGTTTAATAAGCCAAAGCTGCAAAGTACTGACACGAATTCTTTACAGACGAATGGAAAAACTAGTAGAAGCCGATCTCGGGGAAGATCAGTTTGGATTCCGTAGAAATACTGGAAAACGTGAGGCAATACTGACCTTACGACTTATCTTAGAAGAAAGATTAAGGAAAGGCAAACCTACGTTTCTAGCATTTGTAGACTTAGAGAAAGCTTTTGACAATGTTGACTGGAATACTCTCTTTCAAATTCTAAAGGTGGCAGGGGTAAAATACAGGGAGCGAAAGGCTATTTACAATTTGTACAGAAACCAGATGGCAGTTATAAGAGTCGAGGGGCATGAAAAGGAAGCAGTGGTTGGGAAAGGAGTGAGACAGGGTTGTAACCTATCCCCGATGTTATTCAATCTGTATATTGAGCAAGCAGTGAAGGAAACAAAAGAAAAATTTGGAGTAGGAATTAAAATCCATGGAGAAGAAATAAAAACTTTGAGGTTCGCCGATGACATTGTAATTCTGTCAGAGACAGCAAAGGACTTGGAAGAGCAGTTGAACGGAATGGATGGTGTCTTGAAGGGAGGATTTAAGATGAACATCAACAAAAGCAAAACGAGGATAATGGAATGTAGTGGAATTAAGTCGGGTGATGTTGAGGGTATTAGATTAGGAAATGATACACTTAAAGTAGTAAAGGAGTTTTGCTATTTGGGGAGCAAAATAACTGATGATGGTCGAAGTAGAGAGGATATAAAATGTAGACTGGCAATGGCAAGGAAAGCGTTTCTGAGGAAGAGAAATTTGTTACCATCGAGGATAGATTTAAGTGTCAGGAAGTCATTTCTGAAAGTATTTGTATGGAGTGTAGCCATGTATGGAAGTGAAACATGGACAGTAAATAGTTTGGACAAGAAGAGAATAGAAACTTTTGAAATGTGGTGCTACAGAAGAACGCTGAAGATTAGATGGGTAGATCACGTAACTAATGAGGAGGTATTGAATAGGATTGGGGAGAAGAGAAGTTTGTCGCACAACTTGACCAGAAGAAGGGATCGGTTGGTAGGACATGTTCTGAGGCATCAAGGGATCACGAATTTAGTATCTGAGGGCAGCGTGGAGGGTAAAAATCGTAGGGGGAGACCAAGAGATGAATACACTAAGCAGATTCAGAAGGATGTAGGTTGCAGTAGGTACTGGGAGATGAAGAAGCTTGCACAGGATAGAGTAGCATGGAGAGCTGCATCAAACCAGTCTCAGGACTGAAGACCACAACAACAACAACAAGACAATGAATATACATACATGTATGTTAATAATTTCTTTATGTTCCATGTACGCTGATTACATGACGGAGACGGTTATGTAAAATAATAAATAAATTTGAAGGAAGATGACAACAATACGTAGAGTGGACAGCAAAGCACAATAGAGGAAGTACCAGTCACCAGACAACAATCAGGTAGGATCGCGCAATGCATGTAGAAAATGCGTTCCTAGGAGACCTAGTAGAAAATCCAAGCACCTATTTCCTAAAACCGAGACTCTAAATTTTTGGACAACATGGTTGTGGAGAGAAGCAGCGATTAGTATGATTAATCAATAATTCAAAAACAGTCCAGCAGTCGACCAATGGTGTAAACGCCCTGAAGATGACCCCTATGTCGGGTTGAAACCGGTTGGCGGTATAATAATAATAATAATAAATGCGATTAAGACTGTTTTTGAATGACTGATTCCAGAACCTAAAGCTACACAGGTTAACCAGTTGCAATTAATTAGAGGGAATAACACTTCCTTATCAGTAAGAAAAGCATATTGAGTGAGCAACAATTGAGATTACAATTACAAATAGCTGTATATGCACTTTGTCGCGCGAAAAGTAGCGCGGAAGTAAAATCTAAATAAAGAAAATATTAATTTTAGTAACTGCTGAGGCGTAAAGATTTCTATAATGCATGGACAAAACAATAAGGAAATAAACAGTAAGGAAATGTCATTCCAAAATCAAAAAGCCAATTTAGTAGACTTGCATTTATAAAACGCAACATGAGTGGTTTAGAAGCGTTAGGCGGTGATTATTTGGATGGTGGGCGCGACATGCCATTGTACTTATGTGGAAGCGATAAAGGAAGTAATGGGAGACAAGGAAGAAGAAATCTTAAAACGCATAGAACAGGATATCAGACAGGTAGTTCAAATTGTTCAAATGGCTCTGAGCACTATGGGACTTAACATCTGAGGTCATCAGTTCCCTAGAACTTAGAACTGCTTAAACCTAACTAACGTAAGGACAAAACACATATACATGCCCGAGGCAGGACTCGAAACTGAGACCGTATCAGTAGCGCGGTTCGGACTAAAGCGCCTAGAACCGCTCGGCCACAGCGGCCGGCTCAGAGAGGTAGACCAGAGGTTAAGGGACGAAACAGTTAGCAAACAAAGTGAGATAATATCATCGCCGGAGGCTGTAAGCGGAGCTATAAACAGCTGTCCGCCGGTGACAGAAATCAGTGGCGCGGACACCAACGCCCAACCCACGCCTCCCAACCCACGCCGCGCGACTGCATGCCGACGCGCGACGCGAGCAACGGGCAAAACTTTTGTGAAACAGATATGTCATCACCGCAGGTGAATACAGTTCCGCTCAGCTGGTCAGCGTTATTAATGGCAGAGACTTTAATATAACATCGACAGTTTCCTGTATTCTCAAATGAAAAAAAGCGAACGCACCCAGTAGTGTTTGTACGAGCCTTTAGGAATGTACTGCCTAGGACTTGGACAGAAGCTCAAAAGATCAAATATATGGTAGGACACACTGAGGGTGACGCCCTTTTGTGGGCTACAGTGATGTCAGAACTTTGCGAGGCATATGAGCAGTCTGAAAATGCAGTTTTAGATAAATACTGGTCAACAGCTATCCAGGACAGATTAAGACGAGAGGTATTTAACCCAGTATCCTATAATTGAAAATTAGTTGGGCTATGAAACTATTTTGAGACATATCTAAACGAGACTTGCTACTCCAATAATCCCATATCTCATGTCGATGTATTGAAGATTTTAAAGAACAAGAGACAGGAGAAATTCGAGAGAAAACTTTGACACTAGGGGACAAGGAAATGCTAATTACTAGGGTCGGAATATGCAACACAGGGTTCCAAGAAAGAACCGGGACACGAACTGGCTGGCACGCGAACATACGGTAAACATAGTAGAATTGACGGCAGAAAATGAAACTGTACATTTACCGCCCCCAGAAAGTAGTAATCGAGCGTGACTAGGGGAAGAAGGTAATGAACTGTCAGTGTGCCACAGTCCTAATATGAGCGACATAAACACAAACACGAACAGGAATAAAAAAGAGGAAGTAGACACTGAAACAAACCTGCACGTACAGCATATCCAGAATCTATTTTAAGGAATGATAAGGAAGCAGAAATGAAAGAAGATTAAGATTTGTTTACTGAAGAGAAAGAAACAACACGCAACGTAAGTGAAATTATTCAAGCAACAATAAGGTAAAGGTGGGAAACATAAATATATCAGTTGTTTTGGATACTGGCGTGTCAACAAGCCTGATGTCAACCAGCTTGTTTAAAGGGATAGCGCGGGAAGTAAATGTACCTAAGCTACCTGTAGAGAACTATAAGATCGTAACGGCGATGAGAAGTAAATCTAGTTATAAATTTACAAGCCAGCATACCCATTAGCATATGTGGTGCAATTTTGCAGTGTACTTTCTTGTTGGTAGACAAATTTGTGGTGAATTCTTCATTATTATTTTACAGCACACTTGGTATGAAGGTGTCAAGAAGCTAGGAGGTTTGTCGCTCTTTGACAATTAAACCGACTGGCCCTCGGTTCCTCTCCAGCTAGGGGTACAATATTTATATTTCCTGATCCTCTCCCTCTTCTACTTTCCTGTTTAGCCAATAAGAAATGTTCAATTTTCTTCTAGTGTCTAACATGCAACCTACTGAACAGAAATTTTTCTTGTGATTTTGATATTATACTTTCTTAAGGCTTAAATATCTAGAGAAGCAAAGGAAAGATTTTGTTATTCCTTAAAGAAACACGGAATATCCAATTAGAACTGAAACAACTGTACACAATACTGGACGAATCAGAACCGTTACATGACGTAGTTATACTACATCAGGCAAAAAAACTTCAACAAGAACGATGGAAAAGGAAGGAATTCACAGCGCGCGAGCTTTAAGCGAGAGGCATGAGTGATGAAGTGTACTGAGACGCGCAGCCGCGCTTAAAGCGGAGCATACAGTAACAATTACATGGGAAGCGGCTAAAAGCTGATCGTAGTGGCGTGGTGTGCAAGAAGCAAGGTTGAGTTCAGTGTCCCCTTTAAGTTGAGCAAAGACACACTGCGCACCGTGACGGAATCCATTTTAGATTTTAAGCGAATCGGTGGCATCCACGGCGCGCAGCCAACTGGACGAAACAGATGCGATACGAAATGGAGTACCTAGCAGCCGATTACTATGACGTGAATCGGTTACACAAACAAAGCGCCGGCCGCTGTGGCCGAGCGGTTCTAGGCACTTCAGTCTGGAACCGTGCGACCGCTACGGTAGCAGGTTCGAATCCTGCCTCGGGCATGGATGTGTGTGATGTCCTTCGGTTAGTTAAGTTTAAGTAGTTCTAAGTTCTAGGGAACTGATGACCTCAGATGTTAAGTCCCATAGTGCCTAGAGCCATTTGAACCAAACAAAGCGATACGAGACATTTATTCACAAGTTGGAAACCATACTTACAGTATAGTACAGTAGAGCACTAATTTTAAGAGTATATCATTAGTTTAAACATACGTAGCTTTAAGAAAATGAGCGCATTGACGCGAGTAAACTACAAGGAGCGTCGAATACCCTAAATTTGTGAACTTAACATAGGCTATAGTATAAGTATTCAAAGTAGAAGGGAATATGCACCTATCCGAGTATATACAACAGAATTAAGACAAGTTTTAAAGAGAAGTAATTACATGTACACTTAAAAGAACGCGACTAGCAAAGAACCTAAGAACTAAGCGACTTACATACAGCAGGACAGTAGGCGACGATGAGAAAGGTACAATGAAATATACACATAGAAAAATGCATGTGACTGAGACGTAAACTATAAAAGAACATATCGTACAAGATTTAGAGAGAGGAGAGACGTAAACTATAAAATAACATATCGTACAAGATATAGAGAGAGGAGCAGTTGTCCACTTATAGAACTACACTTCTGAACAGACAACATTAGACGGGCTGGGGTGGTTTGGTTGTTTGGGGGTGGAGGCCAGGCAGAGAGGTCATCGGGGTCATCGGATTAGGGAAGGACGGGGAAGGAAGTCGGCCGTGCCCTTTCAAAGGAACCATACCGGCATTTTCCTGGAGCGATTTAGGGAAATCAAGGAAAACCCAAATCAGGATGGCCAGACGCGGGATTGAACCGCCGTCCTCCCGAATGCGAGTCCAGTGTGCTAGCCACTGCGCCACCTCGCTCGGTGACAACATTAGAAGTAGCAGGCTTAATGTACAGGGAGAACACATACCCGTAAATTTGCTATTACAGAATTCACTTACGTTAGTTGCTATTAATTACATGGTACCTTATAGGAAAAACGTAAGGAGCAAAATAAAACTGTGAACATCAATCGTACAACACGCAGGAGATGAGCTAAGTAAATACGAAAACCAACCAATACTCACACAACGTAGTTACATGAACTTAAACAAAATAACTGAGGAAAGTACTGTATGTTTTAAAAGCGATATGGAGAAATAAATGAAATTTCACCGCTGGATAATACTTGGGAGCAGAGAGAGTGTGAATGATTTTAGATTCAATTGCAAATACTAATTAGTTAATCTACGGTTGTGGTGACATGTCATACATGGAGTGAATCTAGGAAGAGACTGAAAGTTATTTGCATAATATGAGTTTATTTATATTTGTGGGAGAACCCCGTATGTAATACATGGAGATTTATATGAAAGATTGTTAATGGACAATAATATGGGTATATGGCGATGAATATTAAGATGAATATTACAGGGGTACCTAGGAAAGAGCCACGAAGGTGACGTAAGAAAGAATATATTATGTAGTTTTAAGTCTTAGAGTGAATGGTTCTATGAGTGTGGAAAGTGAAGTACGATGATGCATGTACGCTATGTATTTGTGAAAACGAACATCTCGTAGAATCAGTGAAGAATAAAGAACAAACAGTGAAGTCAATAGTAACAAAGGTTCACGGTACATTTAACGTACACAGCTCAGTGATTTACTATACGTACATCAGAATGTAAAACAACTTAGTATGAAAAATGTTCCTCTAGCGACTATCTGTTACAGCCTGAGCAACTATATGGTGGATATAAATGAAAATATGATATACGATTCGTACAAGGAATGAACACAGAATGCAGTAAAACCATATTTTCTACGCTGAGTTCTTGACACGCGCATAAGTGAAAGCAATACTTTAACACAAGCATATTCTTCTATAGCGGGAATGAATTATGAGTGGAATTACACATCACAAAAATACGGTAAAATTACCGGTCACATGTTACGAAGTTACAAGTGAATATGTCGTCGCACGTTAAGGCAAAAATACGTCTTGAAATATGTGTACATGAATGTGAAATATTACGACGATTAACATGCAGTGATGAAGTCAGGATTGTCAAGGGATAAAACGTCCCACACACACGCTCACAAACAAGTACTTGTAAATATTGTACACAGTATGAAGATTTATTAAATGTCAAGTACAGAATAAGTACACTAACGACGCACTACAAGAAGCAATTCCAAAAGCAGCTTGACCTCTGAATCCGACCCTAGCATATCCTAGTGAGTAGTGCTGGAACGTATTTTCTGTGTGTAGTTGTGAAGGTAAAAACGTACAGGAGGTCGGTCCGACAAGACAAGAGAAGAAAATGCAAAAATTCAGAATGAATGCAAGACTCCATGTAATTTACTTATTAGTGTGTAAAACGATACCTAACATGGAACCCATATATGAAATGTGAATTTTACATTTATTTGTAACCTTTATTATTGTCAATGTCGATGTCTACGAAAAAATGTATGTACTATTTTCTATGTGTATTTGTGGAGGTAAAATCCCACAGGAGATCGGTCCTGCAAGACAAGATCTGAAAATTCAAATATTCACAATGAATCAAGGTTCCTTCTAATTTACTTATTAGTATGTAAGATGGTACCTATCATGGAATCCATAGACGAAGTGTGAATGTGAAATGGACATTTATTTGTCAACTATATTATAGTCAACGTCGATGTCTACGTAAAATACACTCCTGGAAATTGAAATAAGAACACCGTGAATTCATTGTCCCAGGAAGGGGAAACTTTATTGACACATTCCTGGGGTCAGATACATCACATGATCACACTGACAGAACCAGAGGCACATAGACACAGGCAACAGAGCATGCACAATGTCGGCACTAGTACAGTGTATATCCACCTTTCGCAGCAATGCAGGCTGCTATTCTCCCATGGAGACGATCGTAGAGATGCTGGATGTAGTCCTGTGGAACGGCTTGCCATGCCATTTCCACCTGGCGCCTCAGTTGGAGCAGCGTTCGTGCTGGACGTGCAGACCGCGTGAGACGACGCTTCATCCAGTCCCAAACATGCTCAATGGGGGACAGATCCGGAGATCTTGCTGGCCAGGGTAGTTGACTTACACCTTCTAGAGCACGTTGGGTGGCACGGGATACAGGCGGACGTGCATTGTCCTGTTGGAATAGCAAGTTCCCTTGCCGGTCTAGGAACGGTAGAACGATGGGTTCGATGACGGTTTGGATGTACCGTGCACTATTCAGTGTCCCCTCGACGATCACCAGTGGTGTACGGCCAGTGTAGGAGATCGCTCCCCACACCATGATGCCGGGTGTTGGCCCTGTGTGCCTCGGTCGTATGCAGTCCTGATTGTGGCGCTCACCTGCACGGCGCCAAACACGCATACGACCATCATTGGCACCAAGGCAGAAGCGACTCTCATCGCTGAAGACGACACGTCTCCATTCGTCCCTCCATTCACGCCTGTCGCGACACCACTGGAGGCGGGCTGCACGATGTTGGGGCGTGAGCGGAAGACGGCCTAACGGTGTGCGGGACCGTAGCCCAGCTTCATGGAGACGGTTGAGAATGGTCCTCGCCGATACCCCAGGAGCAACAGTGTCCCTAATTTGCTGGGAAGTGGCGGTGCGGTCCCCTACGGCACTGCGTAGGATCCTACGGTCTTGGCGTGCATCCGTGCGTCGCTGCGGTCCGGTCCCAGGTCGACGGGCACGTGCACCTTCCGCCGACCACTGGCGACAACATCGATGTACTGTGGAGACCTCACGCCCCACGTGTTGAGCAATTCGGCGGTACGTCCACCCGGCCTCCCGCATGCCCACTATACGCCCTCGCTCAAAGTCCGTCAACTGCACATACGGTTCACGTCCACGCTGTCGCGGCATGCTACCAGTGTTAAAGACTGCGATGGAGCTCCGTATGCCACGGCAAACTGGCTGACACTGACGGCGGCGGTGCAGAAATGCTGCGCAGCTAGCGCCATTCGACGGCCAACACCGCGGTTCCTGGTGTGTCCGCTGTGCCGTGCGTGTGATCATTGCTTGTACAGCCCTCTCGCAGTGTCCGGAGCAAGTATGGTGGGTCTGACACATCGGTGTCAATGTGTTCTTTTTTCCATTTTCAGGAGTGTATTTGTACTGTTTTCTGTGTGTAGTCGTGAAGGTAAAAATGCGCAGAATATGCAAATATAAATGAAAGATCTGATTTACAATTAGTGTGTGAGATGGTGCGTGTCATGGAGTCCATATGTGAAATGTGAATGTGAATTGTAAATTTATAGGTCAACTTTATTATTGTCTATGTCTATGTAAAATGTATGTACTATTGTCAATTTTATGTGAAATTTTATTCTTGGAGAAGAACCATTTATGTATGTATGTGAAGTGCAACGCGATGGACGCGTAAAACACTCACACGTGTGAAGTGACACGGCCTGATAATAGCGAAAAAAGTGGCTGAGCCGTGATAAGAATAAACGCTACAGTTTAGCGAAGTGAATACAGTGAGTGTGATGCGTGTGCGATGGAGAAGTCAGAGGAAATCCGTATAACCACTAATTGATGTGTGAGGACCGCCGAACTAGAATGCACAACGGAAGATAATGCCGAGTCCTGCAGTGCGGCGCTTGCCTTCAATTTCACTGGTCGAAAACGTCGTCTAGGTGCGAGATGATGTATTGGTACTCTTCGGGTTGAACGTTGGAGCTGAATCCGTCGTATCCAATATATGGACTGGCGGGCATATACAAGACCGACTTCATAATCCTGGAGCGACATTACGACGGATGCGTGGGTAGTGCTGCTGCTCACGTGGAGCTTGCGTCAATGTGACGGGGGCGTTAAACAATGAGCTGCTGCTCGCCATAAGCGCAGCGAAGAAACATATAGCGTGTGCCGAAAGGACACTGTCTCAGAATTGCCAATGAACCGAAAGCCAGTGAGGAAAACAATTTAAAAACAAAGCATGGAGAAAGGACAATTTAAGACATGTAAAATGTTTCCCCTGTTAATACCGCTTAATAAGTGTAATGAGAAATAACAGACTAAGACGTTAGCACAACATGAATGTGCAATTATGTAATAGGGGTGTATGAGGATGTATTTATGTGTATGAATTTGCAATGAACAAAGAAATGAAACTCTGTAGATACCCTTGTAGTAGCATAAGGGTATTAAAACTCCATTGAATTGCACCAAGTGACAGAAATGAGCCCCAAGGTAAATAAGGCTACTGTATACTGTCTCCCTTGATAAAGATAGTTATTTCCGACAGTATACAGTAGGGGGGCATTTGTGATAAACCTTTTGCGTTTTTTACTTTATGTTTTCATGTTCTTTAAAGGCAAAGGCAAAAAGTGAAGAGGTAGCCCGGCGTTGAGCCTGTGCCTACAGTCATGTATTTTTGATTTTCAGATGTTGAAAAAATAAGTTTTTCCTGTTCCTCAGTACCAGGGAGCACTTTTTCTCTGCTAGTGAATGGAGGTAGCCATTTTGGGTGATGTGAATAAGTGAATAGTAGGTATGTTCTATGTGGATCGAACATAAGAATATAGCATTATTTTACTAAATGAAAGATTGTATGAGTTATTATTTCAAGTACTAAAGTAATAACAAGAACTGAAGCCTCTTTCTGGTCTTCGGAAAATTTACGAAGATCCGATTAACGCAACATGGACACGGTCAAGATTTGTTAGATGGATACGGCGATCGGACATAATATTATTAATTGGTAAGCCTATATATACCACAAGAGAATGACTATTTCATTTATGTGAAACTGATGTAAAAGAATTATTATTAATTCAATATATCTAAAAAGCCACACATTCTCTTTTTCATTATTTATTATACGTATACAGGGTGCTAAAAAAAGTCAAACGTTGAGAGAGTCTAGTAGCGACAAAAACAAGAGAAAGTGCCAGTGAAGGTGGGGTCCGGGAACACACATTACACCGAGCGAGGTGGCGCAGTGGTTAGACACTGGACTCGCATTCGGGAGGACGACGGTTCAATCCCGCGTCCGGCCATCCTGATTTAGGTTTTCCGTGATTTCCCTAAATCGCTCCAGGAAAATGCCGGGATGGTTCCTTTCAAAGGGCACGGCCGACTTCCTTCCCCGTCCTTCCCAAATCCGATGAGACCGATGACCTCGCTGTCTGGTCTCCTTCCCCGAAACAACCAACCAACCAACACACATTACCTGCTACAGCTAGGTGGTAACGTGGCCATAGGAGGAACTAACATGGTCACGTGGCAGGGTACAGTCACACGCCGAATAAAGCAGTGCTCGTTGTTATGTTCCAGTGGAAGCATGGAAGTTGAGCGCGGAGAATGTCTTCAAGGGCAGGCTCGACGGCTTGCGGTTAAAATGATTAAATATGCTGACGATGATGAAGAGAAGGGATTTATCGAGGCGGCAGAGAAGGCGAGGGAATGTGCTGCCAAACTGTTAAAGTAGAGCAAGGCGATGGTTTGAAAATTGCAGAAGGAGGGATGAAAGCTGAACAGAGATGAATCCAAGTTTCTACGCCGAGGAAGAAGCAAAGTGCTCACAGTAAGTATTCCACTGACGATATTGGATAAATGCGTAAACTGGCAGCAATTTCTACACATTTGAGAATAATATACAGAATTGCAGACTTTGCGAAAACTTCACAGTTTCTGTCACACAGCTTTGAACTTCGAAGCTAGCAAGGAAACTCTTAGAAAAATAGTTCGACCTATGAGATTTAGTTTTAAAAGGTGCCAAAATGGAAGTGTTGTTATTTGTGAATGAGAGGGAATAGTTGTTTGGTTGGTTGATTTGGGGGGAGAGGACAGCAAGATCATCTGTGCCCTCAGATTGATGAAGGATGAGGATAGAAGGAACCATCCCTGCATTTGCCTGAAGCGATCTGGGGAAATCACGGAAAACCTAAATCATAATCGTTGTCCGTCGGAATGCGAGTCCCTGTACTAACCACTGTGCTACCCCACTCGGTGGGGATAGTTGCAAAAAGGGCTAATCAAATTACGTTTTTACGTTTGAGTAAAGCACGAGAGTCAAAACAGATAGTGATTTACTCAGATGAGAAATGGCTTTACATACATTGCATCACAAATCAGGGTTGGCCAAGATTTCGGCCGGCGAGCCATGCCCAGGCGCGAATGCCAAAGCTCTCAATCTCGCTTCACGTTTCCCCCACCGCGCTGTTTGAGCGCGAGGAGGAGGAAGAGAGAAATACTGGGAACGCGCCGCATTTAAATGACAGTACAATCGCACTGCAAGCGGTTTGGTATTATATTTCATGTTTCTCACAACATAGATCACAAACAAAACAAGTTTTCAGTATTATTTGTTTTTCACGCGCTGCAGTTGTAATATAAATTTTATCTGGTACGAACTGTCTGCTCACGGACAAGCGCAAGCAAATTCACAGAGTTTCGCGCTACAGTTGTCATCTAATCGTGATTTATTTAGTTACATAATCCAGAGAAGGTCTTTCACACAAATATGTAAATAGAAATATTATAAGACTTTTGCAATCTTATTACAGAGACTTGGAAAATCCACCCGACGGAAGCAATATATACGTATTGGACAGCTTTATCTTAAAAGAATTTGCCATTGAAACTGGAATTACCTTGCATGTCAATCAGTTACGTTTGCACATGTGCAAGGTGATTTCAACTGAAATGACAAAAGGTCTCGAAAACAGCTCGGAAAGAGATTTAAGATAGACAGTGTCCCAGAACCTTTACAAAACTATCCTCTTAATTCTTGCAAGGCCACTATGAATTCTTCAAACCTCGCACTCCAGTGAGCTCAGGTGGCTAGACTGTCTTTGGCACTGTCCCTTGTACAACGCGATTTTCTTTTTAATACATGCCCATCATGTTAGAAATAAGTTGTTTCCAAAACTTCCTGACAGATTAAAACTGTGTGCCGGACCGAGACTCGACCTTGGGACCTTTGCCTTTCGCGGGCAAGTGCTCTACCACCTGAGCTACCGAAGCACGACTCACGCCCCGTCCTCACAGCTGTACTTCTGCCAGTATCTCGTCTCCTACCTTCCAAACATGACAGAAGGTCTCCTGCGACCCTGCAGAACTAGCACTTCTGAAAGAAAGGATGTTGCGGAGACATGGCTTAGCCACAGCCTACTTTCAATACAAAGACTGAAATAGTTACTAAACTGACAGAACGAAACTAATTGGTGACAACTGTATCATCCTTCGTACTATGCTAATTTTTAACTTATTTTACCCACTTTAGTTAATTGGCAAACGCTGTCGTCCGCAGTCACTTGCTGCTGCCAAAGATTCGGCAATTCACAAAGGGAGGGGTTAGTATCGACTTTTTGAAACCATCCCTATAAGTTTGTGGACGAATAGAAAAGTTAACATGATGAGTAAGGTGATATAGCAAAGGATTAAGAGTAACATGAATATAATTACAGTAACTAAATAAAAATAATTAATGAAGTCATTTTCATGAAGATTTAAAAATAAAAATGTATCTGAGGGGATTCAAGCTCACAGCCTCTTTTTTGTCACGAATATGTCGGAATCCCAACTTTGCAACACTGCTTGGGATGACAACATTAATTTTAATGCTCCAGAGCGCCTTGTCACCGTGGCGAGATTACTCCTTCGCTTTGCCGAATATCACTGTCTGAGATTTGTACGTTTGTCCGTAGTGGCTGAAAACGTTTGGTTGTGAATACGTCCACCCTTAATAGCATACAGGGTAAACGTTAAGATGACAAAAACTGTCTGGACACATTCGTTGCCTCGCGATCCGTCAATAGGTTTCAGCACTTTCTATATGGACGTACTCTAGTGTACGCATCGGTCTGAGGACAGGTTTGTCTACAGACAGTCGTGTTGTTTGTGCTGTGGTGGAGGTAATGTGCTTTCAGTCCTGTTAGTGTTTGTTACCGTGCAGTAAATTACTTACAACGCTGGGTATGTAGCGGCAACGGCCTTGCCGCAGTGGATACACCGGTTCCCGTGAGATCACCGAAGTTAAGCGCTGTTGGGCGTTGCCGGCGCTTGGATGGGTGACCATGCAACCGCCATGCGCTGTTGCCATTTTTCGGGGTGCACTCAGCCTCGTGATGCCAATTGAGGAGCTATTCTACCGAATAGTAACGGCTCTGGTCAAAGAAAGCCATCATAACGACCGGGAGAGCAGTGTGCTGACCACATGCCCCTCCTATCTGCATCCTCATCTGAGGATGACACGGCGGTCGGATGGTCCCGATGGGCCACTTGTGGCCAGAAGACGGAGTGCTGAGTGCCTGGGTATGTAGCGTGGTGTCCTATCTTCATACAAAACTCACGTAAATGTAATGTTTGCTGTTACTGTAATGTTTGTATTGCCGTGTAAACTAATGGTTCAGGTCGTTTTCTTTCCTCTTCCACATATTTGCAATGGAAACGCACTACTCAACAAGTGATCGGGGAAATATGATTTTCTGCTACTTGTTGGCAAATGGGAACAGCTTGAGGGTCCGTGCCCTCTAAACGGAAATGTATCCACGTCACAGAGTACCACCGGATAAGCTGTTCACCCCACTTTTTTGCATCTTGAAGACACAGAGGTTCTGTAGCACCACAAAAAGTAAACAGTGAACTGCCTCGGTCGTCTGCACACTTCAGGTGGAGGAGCACATGGATCATTTACTGGGCGAAAGACCTACGACCATTGTGTGCGAACTGGCAACTGCAAAAGCCGTGAATCACCCTCTTGTCTGGTCGGGACCACATGAACAGTTGCTGTATCCATACTATCTTCAGCGCATCCAGGCACTAATGCCAGAAGACCACCATAGCATATTGCAGGTCTCTCAATGGCTCTTGCAGAAGTCTGCTGCAAATCGACTGTTTTCATCCAAGATTTTATTTACCAGCGAGGCATGCTTCGTAAGAGTTGACGTTGTGAACTTTCACAATCAGCATGTCTGGCGTGATGAAAATCGCTATGCAGCTGTAGAAGACATCAGGATAGTTTCTGCATCAACGTATGGGCAGGCGTTCTTGGCGATAATTTACTAGTACCATACATCCAACCACACAGATTAACTTGAGCTTATATTCATAATTTTCTTAGCCGCCAGGGTAGCCGACAGTGCTAATGCGCTGCTTCCTGGACTTATGTAGGCTCCGGATCGAATTCGTCTGGCGGATTAACGATGAGGTCCGGTATGCTGGCCAGCCTGGATATGGTTTTTAGGCGGTTTTCCACATCCCACTAGGTGAATACCGGACTGGTCCCCACGTTCCGCCTCAGTTACACGACTCGCAGACACTTGAAAACGTTAGCACAATTCCATGGCTTACACTGGACACAGACAGCTAGGATACACTAATTCCATCCCATGGGGTTTGGGGTGGTGGCAGAACGGGCATACAGCCACCCTCTGCAACTAACACTGCCAAATCAAAAGTAACACGGCTGGCAGGGCGTTAAAAAGGGACAGAGGCCCCAAGAAAGAAAGAAAGAAGATTTTCATAAATTTGTTGTTAACTTACCCTTGTTGGAGGATATTCCGTGTTAGCAAAGACTATACATGTGGATTATGCAAGATGGCAGACCTGCACATTTCTTCCGCATTGTGTGTGAGCATCTGTCAGACATTTCAGGGCCGCTGGTTTGTTTGCTGAGGCCTGACATCCGGGCCTTCTCTTCTCCACCGCTAAATCGCGTATATGGAGGACTACGCCACTCAAATCAGCGATGTGCAGAAACTACAGGATCTCGTTTTCAATTTATGCCGGCTCTTAGAACAGCAACTGGGTGTATTTGAAACAGAGCGTGATTCCCTACGCCGGATGGCAGAGGGATTCATAGACGGACGTGCCAATCAGCAACTCCTATAGTAATGTCATGAGTGGACGTCAGGCTGAACGTCTGCTATGAAAGTACATTTTCTTTTCTCTTCAGTATGCTAGCAATGGAAGCGTACTGATCGATATATGTCAAATAAGATTTTCTGCTATGGGTTAGCGGTATAAATAACTGTACAGATATCAGAAAGTATGCATTTCTGGACCAACGTGTAACGGTCTTTTTTCATGTTGTGATGTGTATTACCACCGACTGCAATATTAAACACCGTTTTCAAACATTATCAACAAGTGCACAGATCTCAGAAAGTTGGTTCAAATGGCTCTGAGAACTATGTGACTTAACTTCTGAGGTCATCAGTCACCTAGAACTTAGAACTAATTAAACCTAACTAAGCTAAGGACATCACACACATCCATGCCCGAGGCAGGATTCGAACCTGCGGCCGTAGCGGTCGCTTGGTTCCAGACTGTACGGCCTAGAATCACACGGCCACTCTGGCCAGAAAGTTTGTATTTCCGGAACCATGTTCATTAGAATTTTTTCTTGTTTCTGTGGGTACTACCACCTCGCAAAATATTCGACAGTCTTTTAACACTGACGAGCAGCAACAGCCTCACAGAGTTTCTTTCGGTTAAGTATTTCCACATCATTTTGTTCCCCCTACTGGCTAGGACGTCTTCAGTCAAGTACCAAAGCTCGCCCTATATTGCCGAAGTTCGTAACTTGTTCACCACACGACAGTGCACAATAGTTTAGAACTCCTTCTGAGAGTCAAAGAACACGGTATCAGCTTCTATTTAACAGAGCTAGCTCTTGTTACACGCTGTTATGATCACACTCTAAACGTTCTGTTAAACGACTCATATGGAAAAGAATGCGCATATTTCCCTCGGTTTTTCGTTACTTCGAGGAGCATTAGCTGAGGTAGTGGTTTTTACCTTTGTGACGGTAATGTAGAAGATAAGCCTGTTGAGCCTGTAAAGTGGTTACAATTTCGTCTATTTTACCCATTACATAATTTAGCCGTCTTCCAGAGAAGTCCTTGTAGGTGAAATGTGAGGAATAAGTGAGAAAATGTCACTTAAAAGTTTTGTAATTTAACATCTTTTGTGGGAAATAAACGTACTGCACGTTTTGTATCGTTGTCGTTAACTGGCTGCAGTGAACGATGTCATACCTTGCGTTTTTCCCATTGCGACAATTTGTGTCCAAAACGCAGTTCATGTGAAAGCAACGGTTGAAACATAGATTTATGCGTTCTAAAATTTTTGCAGTTAGTATGTTGCTTCGGATAAACGACATAGATTTATGCGTTCTACAATTTTTGCAGTTGGTATGTTGCTTCGGATAAACGTTAACCACTAATAGAGTAATATGTTTATGTGGTCCGTGACAAATTTTGATAATATTCGGAAGTTTTGGAGCTTTGCTGTCAAAGTACTTCACATTATATGTACAGTTCAACATATGTTTATGTTTTTACGAGTTTTGGCAGTTTCAGCTTATTTCGATGTACGCCACTTTCCTTTTTTTTTTTTTTTTTTTCATCAGTCTACTGACTGGTTTGATGCGGCCCGCCACGAATTCCTAATCCTGTGCTAACCTCTTCATCTCAGAGTAGCACTTGCAACCTACGTCCTCAATTATTTGCTTGACGTATTCCAATCTCTGTCTTCCTCTACAGTTTTTGCCCTCTGCAGCTCCCTCTACTACCATGGAAGTGATTCCCTCATGTCTTAGCAGATGTCCTATCATCCTGTCCCCTCTCCTTATCAGTGTTTTCCACATATTCCTTTCCTCTCCGATTCTGCGTAGAACCTCCTCATTCCTTACCTTATCAGTCCACCTAATTTTCAACATTCGTCTATAGCACCACATCTCAAATGCTTCGATTCGCTTCTGTTCCGATTTTTCCACAGTCCATGTTTCACTACCATGCAATGGTGTACTCCAGGCTCTGAGCACTATGGGACTCAACTGCTGAGGTCATTAGTCCCCTAGAACTTAGAACTAGGTAAACCTAACTAACCTAAGGACGTCACAAACATCCATGCCCCAGGCAGGATTCGAACCTGCGACCGTAGCGGTCTTGCGGTTGCAGACTGCAGCGCCTTTAACCGCACGGCCACTTCGGCCGACGCCTGTACTCCAGACGTACATTTTCAGAAATTTCTTCCTCAAATTAAGGCCGGTATTTGATATTAGTAGACTTCTCTTGGCCAGAAATGCCTTTTTTGCCATAGCGAGTCTGCTTTTGATGTCCTCCTTGCTCCGTCCGTCATTGGTTATTTTACTGCCTAGGTAGCAGAATTCCTTAACTTCGTTGACTTTGTGACCATCAATCCTGATGTTAAGTTTTTCGCTGTTCTCATTTCTACTACTTCTCATTACCTTCGTCTTTTTCCGATTTACTCTCAAACCATACTGTGTACTCATTAGACTGTTCATTCCGTTCAGCAGATCATTTAATTCTTTTTCACTTTCACTCAGGATAGAAATGTCATCAGCGAATCATATCATTGATATCCTTTCACCTTGTATTTTAATTCCACTCCTGAAGCTTTCTTTTATTTCCATCATTGCTTCCTCGATGTACAGATTGAAGAGTAGGGACGAAAGGCTACAGCCCTGTCTTACACCCTTCTGAATACGAGCACTTCGTTCTTGATCGTCCACTCTTATTATTCCCTCTTGGTTGTTGTACATATTGTATATGACCCGTCTCTCCCTATAGCTTACCCCTACCTTTTTCAGAATCTCGAACAGCTTGCACCATTTTATATTGTCGAACGCTTTTTCCAGGTCGACAAATCCGATGAAAGTGTCTTGATTTTTCTTTAGCCTTGCTTCCATTATTAGCCGTAACGTCAGAATTGCCTCTCTCGTCCCTTTACTTTACCTAAGGCCAAACTGATCGTCACCTAGCGCATTCTCAATTTTCTTTTCCATTCATCTGTATATTGTTCTTGTAAACAGCTTCGATGCATGAGCTGTTAAGCTGATTGTGCGATAATTCTCGCACTTGTCAGCTCTTGCCGTCTTCGGAATTGTGTGGATGATGCTTTTCCGAAAGTCAGATGGTATATCGCCAGACTCATATATTCTATACACCAACGTGAATAGTCGTTTTGTTGCCACTTCCCCCAATGATTTGAGAAATTCTGATGGAATGTTATCTATCCCTTCTGCCTTATTTGACCGTAAGTCCTCCAAAGCTCTTTTAAATTCCGATTCTAATACTGGATCCCCTATCTCTTCTAAATCGACTCCTGTTTCTTCTTCCATCACATCAGACAAATCTTAACACTCATAGAGGCTTTCAATGTATTCTTTCCACCTATCTGCTCTCTCCTCTGCATTTAACAGTGGAATTCCCGTTGCACTCTTAATGTTACCACCGTTGCTTTTAATGTCACCAAAGGTTGTTTTGACTTTCCTGTATGCTGAGTCTGTTCTTCCGACAATCATATCTTTTTCGATGTCTTCACATTTTTCCTGCAGCCATTTCGTCTTAGCTTCCCTGCGCTTCCTATTTATTTCATTTCTCAGCGACTTGTATTTTTGTATTCCTGATTTTCCCGGAACATGTTTGTACTTCCTCCTTTCATCAATAAACTGAAGTATTTCTTCTGTTACCCATGGTTTCTTCGCAGCTACCTTCTTTGTACCTATGTTTTCCTTCTCAACTTCCGTGATGGAGCTTTTTAGAGATGTCCATTCCTCTTCAACTGTACTGGCTACTGCGCTATTCCTTATTGCTGTATCTATAGCGTTAGAGAACTTCAAACGTATCTCGTCATTCCTTAGTAATTCCGTATCCCACTTCTTTGCGTATTGATTCTTCCTGACTAATGTCTTGAACTTCAGCCTACTCTTCATTACTACTGTATTGTGATCTGAGTCTATATCTGCTCCTGGGTACGCCTTACAATCCAGTATCTGATTTCGGAATCACTGTCTGACCATGATGTAATCTAATTGAAATCTTCCCGTATTTCCCGGCCTTTTCCAAGTATACCTCCTCCTCTTGTGATTCTTGAACAGGGTATTCGCTGTTACTAGCTGAAACTTGTTACAGAACGCAATTAGTCTTTCTCCTCTTTCATTCCTTGTCCCAAGCCCATATTCTCCTGTAACCTTTTCTTCTACTCCTTCCCCTACAACTGCATTGCAGTCGCCCATGACTATTAGATTTTCGTCCCCCTTTACATACTGCATTACACTTTCAATATCCTCACACACTTTCTATACCTGTTCATCTTCAGCTTGCGACGTCGGCATGTATACCTGAACTATCGTTGTCGGTATTGGTCTGCTGTCGATTCTGATTAGAACAACCCGGTTCACACTAACACACCCTCTGCCCTCCCTTCCTATTCATAACGAATCCTACACCTGTTATACCATTTTGTGCTGCTGTTGATATTACCCGATACTCATCTGACCAGAAATCCTTGTCTTCCTTCCACTTCACTTCACTGACCCCTACTGTATCTAGATTGAGCCTTTGCATTTCCCTTTTCAGATTTTCTAGTTTCCCTACCACGTTCAAACTTCTGACATTCCACGCCCCGACTCGTAGAACGTTATCCTTTCGTTGATTATTCAATCCTTTTCTCATGGTAACCTCCCCCTTGGCAGTCCCCTTCCGGAGATCCGAATGGGGGACTATTCCGGAATCTTTTGCCAATGGAGAGATCATCATGACACTTCTTCAATTACAGGCCACATGTCCTGTGGATACACGTTACGTGTCTTTAATGCAGTGGTTTCCATTGCCTTCTGCATCCTCATGTCGTTGATCATTGCTGATTCTTCGGCCTTTAGGGGCAATTTTCCACCCCTAGGACAAGAGAGTGCCCTGAACCTCTATCTGCTCCTCCACCCTCTTTGACAAGGCCGTTGGCAGAATGAGGCTGACTTCTTATGCCGGAAGTCTTCGGCCGCCAATGCTGATTATTTATCAAAACTTTGGCCGTGGCGGTGATCGAACTCGGGACCGAAGACGTTTTGATTATGAATCAAAGACGCTACCCCTAGACCACGCAATGCAAGACTATAGTCGATGTAAATTTTCGATCTTCTCTGCTGTTGGTGTAGGCTTCCGACTGTTTCTACCGGTATTTTGAGGTAAAATTTTCATTCTTTCCGCTTCGACTAATCAGGGACCTCGAAACAATCTCAATTCCTCCTCGTATGCGGCCCGTATACTTTCATCTTTTCACTGTGTCTCTTTCTTCTTTCGTCCGACCTTTTCACAGCTAACTTTTTCTGGCTTGGAATCCTTAAATAGTTAACATTTTACTTCTGAAGACATCTGTCTGTTACTTCTGTTTTTATGTGGTGGGACCCTAAATCGCTTGTAACTTCCCACATCAATCACATTAATTTATTTTTGGGGAAATAAAACTTTTTTGTAAGGTGTGGTTCGCAGCTGTAATGCATTTGAAGAAATTCATGTCACCACTACAAGCAGCATTAGTCAACAATGTTTTACCGACGATTAGTTTTGTTAAGAAATTCTATTTTTCAGTCGACCCAAAATTCATTATAATACAATTATTTTTGTAGGATTAGCAAATATTTGACCGATTGTTGCTCGTCGTACAGCTGTGACAACCATGATTGTTAACTGATGTGAAGAGCGTGTTATAACAGGACAAAAGATTTTATGTAAATTTCTTTAATCAAGACAACTGCTAATTAAATGTGATGATTTAAATATTAATCTGTTCCACTAACATATTTTTACGTTGGTTTGAAAATGGTACTTCCTACCAAAACTAGCTGTCAATAAAGCATTATTCATTAAAATAATTCTGTTGTGGTAACGTTAATTTCTTCCCAGAAATACATGCAGCTTTGCTTTGTCAGCCTGTTGTTATTCATCCTGTGAAAACATCCTGAGAGGAGATCAGGCTGGTGCAGAGATTAGCAGTGACTATAGGGAAATGTAAAGTTGTTTCCTTCGCGAAACTTACATAGACTGTAAAGTATGACTACATAATTAAACATTCGCATCAAAATTAAAATGTGTTACACAAAAACCGAACGAGGTGGCGCAGTGCTCAGCAAGCACACTGGACTCGCATTCGGGAGGACGACGATTCAAACCCGCGTCCGGCCATCCTGATTTAGGTTTTCCGTGATTTCCCTAGATCACTTCAGGCAAATGCCGGGATGGTTCCTTTGAAAGGGCACGGCCCATTTCCTTCCCCATCCTTCCCTAATCCGAGCTGGCGCTCCGTCACTAATGACCTCGTTGTCGACGGGACATTGAACACTAATTCCCTCCTCGTGTTACACATGTATAGTGAATATACAAAAGCAACATTGTTTGTAGATATTAATTGGAGTATAAGATTCTCTCATTTAATGGTAAAGCGAATGCTACTGTTCTGTCTGTCAGTGAGAAATGCATATGACCAGACGTATGATGCAACACCTCGACAACGACATATCATTCAGAGATGTCAGAGATTCGTAATCTTTCACCTTTGCACATGATAACTGCGCAAAGCTGAAATTCCGGTACTGTTAAGCAAATTAATGTTACAACATACAATCAAATGTAGGAAATTTGATTGACAAAGTATTGTCACCAACTTGGCCAAAACAGTGAGGACCGCGTACATAGAAACGTAAAAGGGTTGGGAAGCGGAAGAAGATAAAGAAGAAAAAGAACAAGAAGAATAAGATGAAGAAAAAGAAGATAATTTGTAGTAGATGCTCGTCATCTCTTTGTAAAGTATACAGGATTTATTGGATGTATTACGATATCCTTTACATGTATGGCTATGAAATGCTCTCTAGTCTTCACAAAGTCTTCTTTTGAAACTTTACAAATAACATATGATTAAATAGGGTTTACATATATAGCAACTGGACATATACCACCGGAGATACGGGAAAATGTCCGACATTATCCGGAAGATAAAGGCAGGAACTGTCTGTCGTACAGTCGTTCTTCCGTTCTTCCGAATTACCGACAAGAATGATACACCGAAGAATGGAACGGAAAACTGAAGACCAGTTTGAAATATTGGTTAAAATTGGTGTAGTATACAGGAAAAGACTGGTAATAAACAACAGGAACAATAACCAACATGGAACAATTGGTGCAGAAAACCAAGGCCTTAGTACCCCGATGAAAATGGGCGTAAGGCAATGACGTAGTTTTTCTATTGTTCTATTCAAACTGCATATCGAAGAAAATAAAAGATATAAAAGAATGATTCGCACATGATAAGCTTCGGAGCTACAGGATATGAAAGATAGTATTTGCTGATTACTTTGCTATTCTCAGCGAAAGTCAGTAATTAATACATGACGTTTTGCACAGACTAACAGTCTAGTGAGGAGAGAAAGTAAATCAAACAAATACGAAAGTACTGAGGTGTGGCAGACTGATAAAATAATTTACTGCTCGGCACAATCAAACTAGTTTCAAACGAAACTACCCGTTAGGGATCAGCTTAAGATCAAAGTTGGGGTTCCATGAAGTAGACTAGGTGATGTAAACATTAGACCTTCATATCAAAATAGCGCGCGGTGAAAGAAGCATGCGAGCAGAGTGAAAGAGAACATTTCGCGTAAAGGGAAGTCAACAAGTCTAAAAATATGGCTTCATTTGGAAAATAAATTTCTGAGAATGTGCTTGTGAGTAACTACTGTGTAAAAGTTAAGCAATGGACTGTGGAAAACGCGAAAAATGAGAAGATTTGCGGTTTGAGAGAAGAAAGGTCAAAGTTAAGGGGAGTGATGGAACGAGGAGTCCTCTACAGTATTATCGAGGACAGGAACCTAAGAAAAACAGTGTCTAGAATAAGAGAGGGAGCGATGCGACATGTGTTAAGACATCAGGGAGTAACTTCCATGGAACCGTAGAAGGAAAAAAAAACTGTGGGGAAGGACGCAGTAATAATTTGGTTAAGTGCTTCTTTGAGATGGAGAGCTCGACACTGGAGCCGAAGCAGGCCACATGAAAACAGTCAGATGACTGAGTGACCTTTAAATAAGCAATTAGTGCCAATATTGTTACTAAAGTTAAATTAATTAGTAGTAATATCCTCTGCCAGTAGTGGGATTATATCGATGTTATACAGATGTTGGAATCTTAAGAATTGCTTAAACATCATTTAGGGGTTTAAACTGAAGTGTAATTTTTGAATGCACAGAAAATGTAAATGGCAGTGTAAAGCGCTGACGCGGTAACGCTGCTCCATTCTTTGGTGTAATGGCAGTCATCTTAATGGAAGTTTGAAGTAGTCACAATAACAGCATGTCAAATTATCATCTTCTTTGATATCATATCATGTTTAACAGATATTTCGATCGTGATTCCCGCATTTCAGTACATTTATCCGATGTCATCTCTTTCCTGCTCTGTCGTGGAGTATACATTTTTTTAAAAGTAATAAATGAAAAAAGAAATACACGGTTGTTACATCATATCCAGTATGGTCCACAATTATTCATCTTAACAAATGAAATCAAACATCGACACTTAACTGAATTATTGTATAAACGTCAAGCTTTTTTGTGGTAATGTAATTGCATAACAATCAATTCTATAGTGCTCAAAAAGTGTAATAATATTGTCACGTAGAAGAAGATGTAATTAGATGAATGACGAACACAAACTTCACTTAACGATGGTTTATTCAGCACTTGCACATACAAGAGCGCTGAGCGAACTGCCTCCGGCCAGAACACATACTGTATATATACAGCTACAGAACATTCCAATATAATGATTCTTGATGTTTGTGGATACTTCTAGAATGTACTCGAACTGAATATGAAAATAAAATAGCAGAGTCTATGTGAGTTTTAAATTCACGACCCTCTATGCAACAGTTCAGTATCGTAACCATTACACCACGGTGCTACTCAATTTCTCCTGTGACAATATTTTCGTCCATGCTTACTGCAATAGCAGCTTAGGTGACAGAAAACCATGCAGAGTAGTTCGTAAACATCTGCCGAACTAACAGCGAAAAACAATTGTGCTTTAACGGCATTGGATTATCTACGTGTATTATTTTCATGACAATGAAATGCATGCATGTCCAAAGGGACAGGCACTGTGGCGACTACAGTCGTTATAAAATACATTCAATGTAGTCGCAATTGCGAATATGGACAACCATTAAGCTGTAGAATGCAATGACGGCAATGGATATTTGTTCCGGACCGGGACACGAATCCGGATTTCCCGCTTAGAGCGAGGGGTCGCCTTACAATTTGGCTATCCGTGTACGACTCATGGCCAAACCAAAACTTCCATATGTCTTCACCATGCGTCTATGATCCGTACTCGTACATTCACTACGTATATTTCCATATATCCATTATGAATATTCCCTGTACGGTAGTATATACAGGGTGGTCCATTGATCGTGACCGGGCCAAATATCTCAAGAAATGAGCGTCAAACGAAAAAAACTACAAAGAACGAAACTTGTCCAGCTTGCAGGGGGAAACCAGATGGCGCTACAGTTGGCCCGCTAGATGGCGCTGCCATAGGTCAAACGGTTATCAACTGCGTTTTTTTAAATAGGAACCTCCATTTTTTATTACGTATTCGTGTTAGTACGTAAAGAAATATGAATGTTTTAGTTGGACAAATTTTTCGCTTTGTGACAGATAGCACTGTAATAGTCACAAACATATGGCTCACAATTTTAGACGAACAGTTGGTAACAGGTAGGTTTTTTAAATTAAAATATAGAATGTAGGTACGTTTGAACATTTTATTTCGGTTGTTCCAATGTGATACATGTATCTTTGTAAACTTATCATTTCTGAGAACCCATGCTGTTACAGGGTGATTACCTGTAAATGCCACATTAATATAATAAGTGCTCAAAATGACGTCCGTCAACCTCAATGCATTTGGCAATACTTATAACGACATTCCTCTCAACAGAGAGTAGTTCGCCTTCCGTAATGTTCGCACGTGCATAGACAATGCGCTGACGCATGTTGTCAGGCGTTGTTGGTGGATCACGATAGCAATTATCCTTCAACTTTCCCCACAGAAAGAAATCCGGGCATGTCAGATCCGATGAACGTGCGTGCCATGGTATTGTGCTTCGACGACCAGTCCACCTGTCTTGAAATATGCTATTCAATACCGCTTCAACCGCGCGCGAGCTATGTGCTGGACATCCAACATGTTGGAAGTACATCGCCATTCTGTCATACAGTGTCTTGTAATAACATCGGTAGAAAATTACCTAGGAAATCAGCATACATTGCACCAGTTAGATTCCCATTAATAAAATGGGGGCCAATTACCCTTCCTCCCATAATGCCGCACCATACATTAACCCGCCAAGGTCGCTGATGTTCCACCTGTCGCAGCCATCGTGGATTTACCGTTGCACAATAGTGGAAATTATGCAGGTTTACGTTACAGCTGATGGTGAACGACGCTTCGTCGCTAAATAGAACGCGTGCAAAAAATCTGTCATCGTCCCGTAATTTCTCTTGTGCTCAGTGGCAGAACTGTACACGACGTTCAAAGTCGTCGCCATGTGAATTCCTCATGCGTAGAAGAAATATGTTACAGGTGCAGTCGATGTTGTTGTAGTGTTCTCGACACCGGCGTTTTTGAGATTCCCGATTCTCGCTCCCGATTGTCTGCTACTGATGTGCGGATTAGCCGCGACAGCAACTAAAACACCTATTTGGGCATCATCATTTATTTGTTGCAGGTCGTGGTTGACGTTTCACATGTGGCTGAACACTTCCTGTTTCCTTAAATAACGTAACTATCCGGCGAAAGGTCCGGACACTTGGATGATGTCGTCCAGGATACCGAGCGGCATACATAGCACACGCCCGTTCGGCTTTTTGATCACAATAGCCATACGTCAACATGATATCGACTTTTTCCGCAATTGTAAACGATCCGTTTTAACACGGGTAATGTATCACGAAGCGAATACCGTCCGCGCTGGAGTAATGTTACCTGATACCACGTAGTTATAGGTTTGTGACTATTACGGCGCCATCTATCACAAAGCGAAAAAAGGGATCCAACATTCAAATTTTTTACGTACTTAGGAGTATGTAATAAAAGATGGGGGTTTCTATATGAAAAAAGGCAGTTGATATCCGTTTGACCTATGGCAGCACCATCTAGCGGGCCAACAATAGCGCCATCTGGTTTCCCCCTTCAAGTTAGACGAGTTTCGTTCTTTGTAGTTTTTCCGTTTGATGCTTATTTCGTGAGATATTTGTTCCGGTCACTATCAATGGACCACCCTGTATATAATTTATGTACGAATACGGATCGTAGATGCATGGTTGACGACGTATGGAAGTTTGGGTCTGTCCGTGAGTCGTGCACGGATATTGAAAGGCAGGGCGAAAGCTCGCGACAAGCGGAAAATCCGGGTTTGAGTCCGTGTCCGGCACAAATTTCCATTGCCGTCATTGCATTCTACAGCTTAATGGTGGTCCATATTCGCAGTTTCAAATACATTTAATGTAACTATAATTTTATTGGATCACCCTTTTAATTTTTCCCATTTCGTTACAGAACAGAAGCACCAACAGTGACACGAATGTTTAAAGTTTATTACTTCCACTACTTAAAGAGCTTCCATGGCGTCGGTGCCTGGTCTTAGATAACTTTATTAATTCAGTGTTTAGATTATGGCAGTTCCAGCGTTGATATAATACGAAGTCACCAACGTTACAAAGGAATGTTGTGTAAAGGGCTCCTTCTGTGGTCTGTCAGCTCGTCGTGTCCCGATAGAGAGCACGAGGGACTGCTGTGAGCTGTGACGGTACGTCACATAAATGGACATTGGGAGAAAGGGAAAGGAAGTTTTTGTTATGAGACGTGCGAATTAGAAATTATTTCAAGACTGTCTACGTGTGCGCGATGTATAACAAATAGTAAACAACGTAAGTTGTTATTATCAAAACACAAATATCGATGTAATTAACAAAACAGTTTTTTTTGTATAATCTCTGTGTAACATAGGCAACATAGGCCATGAAGATCAGAGACAATGCTTTGACTGAACTACCGGCAGGCCGCCATTGTACTGCTGTCTGATAACTAACGTAAGTTTTATCTGTATTTTGAAAAAATATAATAGAAATTGTTATTAGAAAGTGGGTATTATTGACTTAGTTGTCACTTCTAATGATCGCAACCATTAATTATAATTAACAATGTTTTTACAGAACTTCGCAGTACAGGGAGCTCATCTCCCCTAACAGGATTTAGTCGGCCACTACGCTGACTGATTATTTAATTAAAATATCATGTCATAATATTAAATGTAAATGCGAGAGACTTCTCAGTTTTAATCTTTCATTAACTTCTAAGTTAAAAAGAGTCAAAATAGATTTCGTTTATTAATATTTAGAATACTGAGTGAGTTCAGTATGTTTCATTTTGGCCGCCTAACGGCAGACGAGATTCTCTCCAGTTTTGCCTTGCAAATAATGAAACAGAAATATTGAAAATCATTACATTACGCAATATCTCATTTAATATTTATGTAATTTGGTACATAAATAACCAATAGCCCCTGAGACTTATATTAATAATTACAGTTTGCGTAAGAATACGCATATTTTCTATTCTAAATTGCAGCGCTCACGCAAACTATTTATTAGAAGGCGGTGAGTCGCGCGCTGTGTTTAAAAAATATTATATCGTACGTACTTCGGGGCAGCCGATGTCCGTACGAGTGTTATAGCGGTATAAGTTAATTAAAAGTCTCATGCTAGCCCACAATATTTAAAGCCACCCCAACCAAAAATCATAAAATATATAATCATAAAAAATACACTATACCGTGATAGAGCGTCACAGAAGAGATTACCTCATGCAGTGGAATTCTCTGCAGTTTACTGGTGACGGGCCGCCTGCTGATTCCCCGAACTCAGATGCAAAGCAAGCTTTGAGTGATGCGGAGTATGGAGCTCAGTTGGAGTGCTCAGGGAGCAGGGTAGAAGTGGCTCACTACCAATGTGATTCCATCACATGGAAGTACCCCTGACACATTTCTCTGTATACAAGTCAACAACTACGACGTCCTAACTCGACATTCTGTAAGTCTAATACGCTTTCCACTTTAGCCGAGGCTAGCGAAATGAAGTAAGTCAAAATCGGACTGACGAGCGTCGTGGAGCTGGCGTCATCTGCTCGTAACTCGTCGTGCTCTCTCCTGTGGTAGTGGAGCGTCCTATTTACATGGTTTCATTTGCACTCAGCATTACTACTATAAGGTTCGAAGATTCTTCCCTATGCCCTGTGCGTGGCTGATCACGTGGTTAACATGAGATGCCCTTAATATTTGATACATATGAGACTCTCCTGCCTTACATGTTTGAACCCTGCGACCGAGAGACTGATCGCGTGCCGCTATTGCACCTCCTAGTCTCATTATCGACTTCAAATATAGCTGCTTTTTGGTCAAGAACTTCTTCTTAAACTGAATCGGTGTGGCAGAGTGGTTCTAGGCGCTAGAGTCCGGAACTGTGCGACTGCTACGGTCGCAGGTTCGAATCCCGCCTGGGGTATGAATGTGTGTGATGTCCTTAGGTTAGTTAGTTTTAAGTAGTTCTAAGTTCTAGGGGACTGATGACCTCAGATGTAAGTCCCATAGTGCTCAGAGCCATTTGAACCATTTTTTAAACTGAATTAGTGTTTATTTGGAATGTTTCTCACTTTTTCTACACGTCCCTCTCCCATGGGAACATTTTTTAAGCTCGGACCTACGATGTTATAAAATTTTCGTTGCCTAACTGTGCGTCCAAGTTGGCTGAACCATCTCTTTATTTCCAAATACTTAATTACACATTACAGGCGTTTTATTACAGATCTTCACACTATAAAATTTTTCGTTTTGCTGCATTCACATGAGCAATATAGAATCATAATTTTCAGTACCATGCTCCTTGTAAGATACCGTTTCTCAAAAGTCAGTCTCACTTAACAACAGAATTATTTTTTTTCTTCTCGAGTATACACTATATAGTACATGATTACACACCATTCGTGGACGTGGGTTACGTTTCTCACATAATACGAAGTTCATATCACTGGAATCATTCATATTATAATAGAGATACTTTTTTACGATGAATACAACAGAAATCAGTATGTATGCATGTAGTTTACACATTTACATGATACTAAACTTATACTGCTCAGATAGCTGATACCAAAAAGAGGAGCACTTTTACAATTAATACATCAGAACACATTAACTAAGGACATCACACACATCCATGCCCGATGCAGGATTTGAACCTGCGACCGTAGCGGTCACGCCGTTCCAGATTGAAGCGCCTAGAACCGCACGGCCACACCGGCCGGCCGCTGTCACCTTCCATGGGTAACAGATAAGGTGGCAGTCCATTTTACAACCGTACGTGAACATCTCCTCGACGAGCCTATCCGAATGACACGTCACACGCAATGCATATGAAATGATAATTAAAGTGTTCTTGGCTGATCGTAATACAATAATAAGTAATCCTTTTTCCCGTTTGTATGTACATGCGATTCGGTAGGAATGTAGACCTGGAATGGAGAGAAGGCGTTGAGCCACGACGTAATATATTTATTTAAAAGCCACTTTTCAGACCCGTATTTAAGGATAGGGATAGGTCATAAATATCACAACTGCAAGGGATGCAACACAAGTCTCGACAGAGTTGTATAGATTGTTTCTCCCCAGGGGCAACGTGACGTTTACTGCCTCAGGTGTTCCAAGGAAGACGTGATTCGAGCAGTTCACACTAATAGGGTAGGCCACATTTTCGGAGGCGCAGAAGGAAATACATAGCTAAAACTGCACGTGCCACTCACGTGAACAGTGCATGATATATATCTGGACGACTGGAAGTAATGTTCTCAAAGTGCGAGAAATAATTTCTGTATGCAGTAGTTTGGTTGACAGACTCCAATTTTGGAGAGAGGCAGTGCTCTACACAGGGAGGGCAGAAATACCATTAAAGATGCAATTTGCAGACAAAGATATTTCTCTCTCAAACGTTGTGTTGATGCACGGAGTGCTTAAAGTTCCGTGGGGCATGAAGACAACTTTATTCTGTAGTCCCGTTGATGACAGTGTACTCTAAATACATCAGCTTTAAATAAGATGAGAGTCTCGTATATTCTCCAAGTGGAGAGACTGAGAAGGGTCGTGTTAGTTAACATGTTCTCGTGAGAACTGTGAAGGCCCACTGTGCAGTCTTCTGCTTAACAGAAGAACTCGGTGGGAGTATCTAACTGACACTCCTATTAAAAATAAGCAGTGTTATAGGTTCACAGGCCGCTCAGAAAGCACGAAGTTGTCCGGCATCCCACACATCCAACGACACACTGTGCAGAAAAGGTAAATGACACGTTGTTATCATGCAGTGTGTATGTTACATATGTTGTAACAAGGGTGCTTCTTCGTCGAGTGTTTAGTGTTGAGTAGTGTACTAAACCCTCCTTTGTGTTACACTCACCCAAGCAAGATTGCAATGCCGAAATTCAGGTAGGAACAGTCATTCAACTATGTTAACTAACGTTGTTTAAGTATAGTATATTGGAGAATGTATTTCTGTTTTACTTATATGTTTTAACTTATCGGGCAACAAAGCATTGTCGCCTGTAACTATCTCATACTTGCATCAAGATTCGTGTGTTACTTTTTAAATTTTATTATCATTAGACCATTTCTATCCTGAATTATTTTCTAAACAAGATGATAATAACAACAATATGAAGGTACAGGGAAAAGTTGTTTGTCCTAAAAGTAGGCTACCTAATCTCATTAAATTAAATTTCTTGGTTGATAAACTCATTCAGGTATCCACAAGTAATCATTTTTCTGATGTCTAAACAATTCCGTTATTCATGCTCCATACCTGGTAGGACCAGAACATAAACACTTCTACATACATTCAGAAATATCCTTGCATGTGAAGTGGTGGGGTGCAGAGTGTAAGAATCGCCAGTATGATAGATAATGGCGAGCCAGGCGACCCAACCAGGATAATAAAATAGTAGTGATTCTGATTAGCTGGTAGTAATTCTTATAACCAACCGCAATTAGATTATACACCTGCCAGGCTATTAGGAAGCGGTGGTGATTCTGATAAACAATTATATTTAGCTAATGGTGAAAATGGTAGTAATTATGATGAGAAACTATAATTAGATGAACATGCCAGGATTGGCGAAAAGTGTTGTTTCTCATTAGTAGTTGTGATTAGATGACTACAGCAATTATTCTGACAATCTCATTTTGGGACATTACAGCCTTGGATTCTAGTGATGAGGATGATCTTCCTCCATTAATAATAGAACAAATAGACGATGATGTAGGATTAGATTGTCTAGTAAAAATGTTTAAGCCGAGTGTGGAGGAGACAGAAATCTCTCAAGAGAGCGCAGGATTCGTAAGAACATAGGGACTACAAGAAGAAATAGAAACCACAGTGTTCGTTTCAGTGGAAGCAAGTTACCTGACATAAGACACGATTTTTTACAACACAGGCAAGAGAAAAATGCAAATTGATTTCACAATAAACAAGACATATAAATTCCCGAAAGCAGCTCAAGTAGAAATCACAGGAAGAAGCATTAGTGAAAGAGAAGGAATCAAAGACCTCAATAAATACACATACAATCATTAAATTATCTATATAAGTAACTTCGAAATATTTATTTAATAGTTGTAATGCCAAACAAAAACTGCCAGGTTAGAAATATCAGGAAAACTAAAGTCAAGGGATCCCCAATTGGACGCTCAACTGAGATCACAACTCTAACTGGAATTGCAATGTGTCTGGGACACTACTTAGAGACCAGTTTCGTGATCATTCAAAAATTGTCAATCTAGGTGATTATAGGGGCAGATTGCTTTAATGATCAGAAGGCAATATTAAGCAGGGGAAATGGATGTGTAATCTTGGGATTCACTTTGAAGATAAAATTACCAACAAATCCCCTTCAGGTGAATACTTTCAATATTGAGGACATACATGCTGAGACTGGCAGTAAACTAAATGTCCTAGACGATATCTCTGATCATGAAAGAAGAGAGCTAGAACACATTTTGCTTAACAATTCAGAGGTATTCCCACCCAAAACTGTGCGATTGAGAACTAACAAAGTCAAAGATCATACATTCTTCATGTACCACCATATCCTACAGCATTATGTTACAAAAAACAAGTATTTATCAACTTACTTCAAATAATGGACGATGTGGTGATAGAATTATAACAGTCCATGTGCAATAGTCCATTACAAATTGTTGACGAAAATGATGGAACCATCTGCTGGTGCGAACTCAATTTGCCAGAAACTGTATCTCAAATCAAATGAAGTAAATACTTTGATTTTCGTTAATACTTCTAAATTGTTAAGCAACATGTGTTCTAGCTCTCCTCTTTTATGATCAGAAATATGGTCTAGGACATTTAGTTTACTGTCAGCCTTTGCATGGATGTCCTCAATAAGTTCATCAACAATTTGTAATGGACTATTGTAAATGGACTGTAATAATTCCATTACCACATCGTCCATCATTTGATGTAAGCTGAGAAATACTTGTTTTCTGTAACACAATGCTGTAGTATATGGTGGTACCATGATCAACACAACTAAACAGAAAGTAAACTCCTTCAAAAGTTAAAAGATCATCAGGTAACGGCAAATATAAAGAAGTCCGCCTTTAGGAGGAAACAGTTGCAGTTTTGGGGACGTGTCATTGCAGAAATAGTTAACTGCCTCTGACTGAGACAAAATAGAAGAAATTAGGCAGTATAATACACCGTACAATCGAAGAACACAGCGAAGATTTTTAGGCATTGTAAATTTTTACAAAAGTATGATATCAATTGACACCCTGGCCACACCGCACTCATGTGCTCTGACAGGGAAAAACATGCCCTGAAAGTGGGACAGACAAGCAGATGAAAATTGTATGTAGTTAAAGGCAGCATAATTAGCAGCGCGAACTCTGCCACATCCAGACGTAATGCAGGATTTCTGCATGGACTGGTTGTGGTCGTATATCAGTAATTTGAACATGAAAGCAAACAATTCATAAAACCATCGCATTTGCAAGCAGGGGTTTACCCAAATGCAAAAAGACTACTCCATATCAGAGCTAGAATCTTTAGCAATATTATGAGGATTACAAAAATTTAGATTGGGTTTCTTTGTGATTTATGTGCCTGGGCAGCGTATGTAATAGAGGATACCTCATCAAGTTCGCCAAGGTGTAGCAAACGCGACACAATACAATATTCGCAGGAGGAACACTTATTAATCTATTAAGTGAGAAAAGTTCCATTTGGAAATTTTATTTCTGATGTTTTTAACAATGTCAAACGAGAACAAGACAAGAATTCAGAAATCCTATAGATCAAACACAAATGGAAGGATAAGAATGAAACAGAGATTAGGCAGCATTATTTATTGCATATTGACATCTTGTGTTATCTACAAAGTGTAGGCAATACCTTATGGACAGTTTCTCTATCATATGAATTAATTAACAAATAAATCTGGTACATCCATCAAAGCGATGGTCATATTAGACCAAGGAAATTCTTTCTTAAAACAAGTGGTAATTCCAGTTCAGTAACATGGAGAGGAGTATTAGAAAGGTACTATCAGAGTGTAAGGACTTTCAATGGGCTAAACACGTTACATTCCAAATGAGGGGAACCATGTACCCTTTAATACCTAATAAAGTGATGCAATTAGACGCAACAGACCTGATGCGGCTTCTTCTCTGTACAAGGAAAGGGTACACATACATTTTTATGGTGACAGAACTAACTTCAAAATATTTAATGCGCACATTTTTGAAAAAAGCGACAAGAAGGGTCGTCAGTAAAGCCCTGACATGAGATTTTCTGAAACAAGTGGGACAGGTTAAAAATCTGTTGTCAGACAACGGGTTGATTCAATGGCGAGCCACCCTAAAAAGGCATAGTATCAGATCCGCATATTTGGAAGTATCACCCTAGTCAGTGAGACAGTGAAACAACTCCTTTCATTGAGATGTTGATTCCTACACATTTTGTGGTCGAAAACTTCAGTTTGTAGTTCGATGAACATCAGGAAGATGATCTTGACAATCTTGGGAACTGTTGTCACCTCCTGGGAGATTCAGTCCTTCTAGATGGACATCACAACGCTGTAACCCCACCGAACATGTTCTCACCCCTTTGTAGTGCAATGTGATCGCCATTTTTATTCTAGTGTGCAAGGTGGAGCCACTAAGGACCGTTCAAAATCATTCGACGAAATCTGTAGCTGATCCAAAGCTGCAAAATGTTCTTAGGCTTTTTCAGCGCTCCTGTTTCACACATCTTGTGGCGTGATCACTGAGGGATGCGACATTGACATATACTTGAATAAACCTGCAAAGTTTTTTTAAAGATTCCTCCTCCCCACCCTCCATTTTGCAAAATGTTCAGCGGCAATCCCCCACCCCGTCACATTTTTTGTTCTAAAATGTGCCTGCAAGGGGAAAGCCTGTAAAACAGTCCTAGGCACCTGCAGGTAGGCAACTAGCCTCAAAGGCGTTTCAAGTGGTTGTCTACCTGCACATTGGGCTGATTTGCTGGTTTTCTCTGTAGAGGTACATTTCTAAAATTTTCGGTAAATGTGGGTAGGTGACACCAACGGTTATGCTGCTCTGGGTGGTCTTAGACGGACGCTTTGCCATTTTATTCAGGCATCTGTCAATGTCGCATCCCTACGGTCATGCCATAGATGGGTGTGAAACAGGACCACTGAAAAAGCATAAAGATTCTTTGTTACTTTGGATCGCCTTCATATTTCGTCGAATGGTTTTGAACGGTTCCTAGTGGTTTCACCCTGTGCACCAGAGCCAAGATTACTGACGCACTGTACTCCAGAGGGGTGAGGTCACTTATAATGGGGCTGCAGGGCCGTGATGTCCGTCGTGAAGTGTTGAATCGTCCGGGAGGTATCAACAGTGTTATAGGTTGTCAAGAACGTCTGCACTGCGAACTGTCGTTTTCGGACGCGAAATATGAGAGAATCAACGTTCAAAGACCTTTTTATTTCGACTCTTAGCGGCGGTGTGTCTGAAATGTTTTCCTCAGCCACCTACATGGAAACCGCTTGATTTCGACGCTGGGCGTAGCGATTCTGACTTCCACTGCAGAGGCATCTAAAGAAGGGGTTAAATGAGGGTAATAGGGGCTGTGAGGACCTTCTCATTGTGTGACACGTCCGCAGTGGCATTGTGCAGAATTGTGATGAAATTTAATGGCAAAGTGACATCATTAACCTCCTTTACGCGTAACATGAGCATATGGATTCTGACTTCTTTGTTTCACTCTGCGGGTGAAGTCACAGGGCACCATTACAGGCGAACATTGTAGGAAACTTTGAGTCAAATTTGAAATTTAAGTGTCAGAGTGGGACACAATTAAGGGTTTTGGAACAATAAACAATTAATTGTGCTACGCAGTGTATTTAATGTTCTTTCTCGTTCTCATATAAGAAAGCACAAGTATCACCAGTTGTATTAAGTGCTTGTGGTGACAACTGAAATCCATGACAGAACATTTTCAGTCTGTGAACAAGTTTTGACGTCTAAATTTCATGATGGATAGCCCCTGAAGCAGGAAATAGTACTACAAGAAGGGGGCTCTCAATGAAGCCTGGAGATTCAGTATAATCCTATCTAGGTTGCATTTATCTCGAAGTAACAGTAACAAATTCGAAATATTAAGACTCAGCGACTCGATCCGTTATGTTCCTGAGCTCTCCTTGCTGAATACTAGTTTACTCTTTATTAATATTTTTTCGAGACCAAGAATCTTCAAATCTTTAAAATTTGGTTTAGTCAGACTTGTGTTACTAGCGCTCATCTGTTCCTCAAAAGTGTTTCTGAGTTGATTTCGTGTACGTAATGTTAGCAGAGTAGGTACAGAAGATCTCTTTACAAAAAGTTTTCTGTCAAAAACACACAGAGTCTTAATAGTGTTGTATTTAATGATCTTGCATCAAATAGTAACGCATTGACAGGACAGAAATCCCCATCCAGCTACAACCCTGTAGTGACGTTTTGCCTGTTCTTTCCCATAATAAGTTCAACATCTACAATATGCATAAAATTCCGAGTGCCGAATGAGTAGTGAGAGACGAGTTATTGACGTGGGGATACCACTGTCTACTTGGGTAACTCCTCACAACAAGTCCACTGTAAGTTAGATGAGAAATTGTGTCCGCGTCCGTGTTGCAATGTGGTGTGCGTGTGGTACTGCGCGAAGCCAAGAGTCTAATGCAGTGTATGTCAGCTAGATAAGACTTGCCAGTGCAAGCAAAACGTTCAGTCATTGAGTTCGATCTTGCTGATACCTGGCGTCTTGCCTGCCTTGTGACAGTCATCACAGAACAATTTTGAGGTTGAAAATAATTACTTTCAGGCTCCTTTGTGCCTTACACTATCTATGGTGAAGAAATCGAACCTGGTATGTATGCTTTCTGTATCTGTTATTAATAATTTAAGTAATTTAAACTAATTTAAAGTACTACAAATTATTCTATTTGCAGATGGTTTTTGTTAAATATGCCGCAAAAAATTTGAAGGTTTGGTAACTTTTGGATACTCCGTAGAGTACTCTGAAATATATTAAGATACACACTTTAGGTAAATTTTGGAAAATACTTCAGCGTAAGGCACAAATAAAAAATATTCCAAGGACCCATATACATTTGAGCACACCGTCACGTAGTCTGGAATACCGCGAAGTGGTGCAATTTATGGTTGAAGATGGCAAAAAGAGTACTAGAACATTAGGATACGTCGGGGCGTCCTGCAAAATTCTATGAAATAGTACAAATTTATATCTTTACGTGAATAACGGATACATGCTTTTCAATACTGCAGAAAAGCAAAAATGAAATTCAGAATGTCCAGGTACTCTTGGGCAGCGTGTAAAGCATTTTGAAATACAGCAAGCTTTTTTTTTTCATAAGTACTTTTGAAAATGGGGCATAGAAAAACAGAACATTCGGATGCATTTGAACACTGTGTTAAGTACTTTTGAAATACTGCAAACTACATCCCTTACATAATATTTTTTTGTAGAATATTTCGAAAAAGTAATCAGTGGTCGATACTTTTGAGCACCCCAGAAAGTACATAAAAGTACTGTAATTTACTGTTGAACATGGCATAAAAAATTCTTTGTGTTTGAGTACTTTCGAGCACAGCCAAAAATACTGCTAGTTACACCACTTACGTAATTTTTTGGAAAAGTGCTTTTGAATATGACGCAAAAGATTGAAAGATTGAGGTACTTTTCAACATGTTGAAGATGATTACCTCATGATTGGCTATTTCATTTTAATGGCCTATAAAATATAGCACGTTGGTTGGAAGGGAGGGGAGGGGAAGTGAGATGTTCCAAAACCTATTCAAAGAATTGGGCATACTAACCACAGTAGTTGCAGGGGCAACAGTCTGGATGATTGACTGATCGGGCCTTGTAACACTAACCAAAATGGCGTTGCTGTTCTGGTACTGTGAACAGCTGAAAGCAAGGGGAAACTACAGCCGTAATTTTTCCTGAGGGCATGCAGCTTTACTGTATGATTAAATGATGATGGCGTCTTCTCGGGTAATATATTCCGAAGGTAAAATTGTCCCCCATTTTGATCTCCGGGCGGGGACTACTCAATAGGACGTCGTTATCAGGAGAAAGAAAACTGGCGTTCTACGGATCGGAGTGAGGAATGTCAGATCCCTTAATCGGGCAGATAGGTTAGAAAATTTAAAAAGGGAAATTGATATGTCAAAGTTAGATATAGTGGGAATTAGTGAAGTTCGGTGGTAGGAGGAACAAGACTTTTGGTCAGGTGAATATTGGGTTATAAATACAAAATGAAATAGGTGTAATGCTGGAGTAGCTTTAATAATGAATAAAAAAATAGGAGTACGGTTAAGCTACTACAAACAGGGTACTGAAGGAATTATTGTGGCCAAGATAGACACGAAACCCACGCCTACTACAGTAGTACAAGTTTATATGCCAGCTAGCTCTGCAGATGACGAAGAAATTGATGAAATGTATGATGAGATAAAATAAATTATTCAAGTAGAGAAGGGAGACGAAAATTTAAAAGTCATGGGTGACTGGAATTCGAGAGAAGGAAAAGGGAGAGAAGGAAACATAGTAGGTGAATATGGATTGGGGCTAAGAAATGAAAGAGGAAGCCGCCTGGTAGAATTATGCACAGAGCATAACTTAATCATAGCTAACACTTGGTTTAAGAATCATGAAAGAAGGTTGTATACATGAAAGAACCCTGGAGATACTAAAAGGTATCAGATAGATTATATAATGGTAAGACAGAGATTTAGGAACCAGGTTTTAAATTGTAAGACATTTTCAGGGGCAGATGTGGACCACAATCTATTCGTTATGAACGGTAGGTTAAAACTGAAGAAACTGCAAAAAGGTGGGAATTTAAGTAGATGGGACCTGGATAAACTGAAAGAATCAGAGGTTGTACAGAGTTTCAGGGAGAGCATAAGGGAACTATTTACAGGAATGGGAGAAAGAAATACAATAGAAGAAGAGCGGGTAGCTTTAACGGATGAAATAGTGAAGGCAGCAGAGGATCAAATAGGTAAAAAGACGAGGGCTAGTAGAAACCCTTGGGTAACAGAAGAAATATTGAATTTAATTGATGAAAGGAGAAAATATAAAAGTGCAGTAAATGAAGCAGGCAAAAAGGAATACAAACGTCTCAAAAATGATCTCGACAGGAAATGCAAAATGGCTAAGCAGGGGTCGCTAGAGGACAAATGTAAGGATGTAGAGGCTTATCTCACTAGGGGTAAGACAGATACTCCCTACAGGAAAATTAAAGAGAACTTTGGAGAAAGGAGAACCACTTGCATGAATATCAAGAGCTTCGATGGAAACCTAGTTCTAGGCAAAGAAGGGAAAGGGTAAGCAGAAAGGTGGAAGGAGTATATAGAGGGTCTATACATGGGCAATGTACTTGAGGACAATATTATGGAAATGGAAGAGGATGTAACTGAACATGAAATGGGATATATGATATTGTGTGAAGAATTTGACAGAGCACTGAAAGACCTGAGTCGAAACGAGGCCTCCGGAGTGGACAACACTCCATTAGAGCTACTGACAGCCTTGGGGAGCCAGTCCTACAAAACTCTACTATCTGGTGAGCAAGATTTATGAGATATGCGAAATACCCTCAGACTTCAAGAAGAATATAATAATTCCTATCACAAAGAAAGCAGGTGTTGACAGATGTGAAAATTACCGAACTATCAGTTTATTAAGTCACAGCTGCAAAGTAATAACGCGAAATCTTTACAGACGAATGGAAAAACTGATACAAGCCGACCTCGGTGAAGATCGGTTTGGATTCCGTAGAAATGTTGGAACATGTGAGGCAATACCGACCCTACGACTTGTCTTGGAAGAAAGATTAAAGAAAGGCAAAACTACGTTTCTAGCATTTGTAGACTTTGAGAAAGCTTTGACAATGTTGATTGGAATACTCATCTTCTGAACATGGCAGGGGTAAAATACAAGGAGCGAAAGGCTATTTACAATTTGTACAGAAACCAGATGGCAGTTATAAGAGTCGAGGGGTATGAAAGGGAAGCAGTGGTTTGGAATGGACTGAGACAGGGTTGTAGCCTATCCCCGATGTTATTCAATCTGTATATTGAGCAAGCAATAAAGGAAACAAAAGAGAAGTTCGGAGTAGGTATTAAAATCCATGAAGAAGAAATAAAAACTTTGAGGTTCGCCGATGACATTTTAATTCTGTCAGAGACAGTACAGGACTCGGAAGAGCAACTGAACGGAATGGACAGTGTCTTGGTGCTGAAGGAATTAGATTAGGAAATGAGACACTTAAAATAGTAAAGGAGTTTTGCTATTTGGGGAGCAAAATAACTGATGATGGTCGAAGTAGAGAGGATATAAAATGTAGACAGGAAATGGGAAGTAAAGCGATTCTGAAGAAGAAAAATTTGTTAACATTTAGTATAGATTTAAGTGTCAGAAAATGTTTTCTGAAGGTATTTGTATGGAGTGTAGCCATGTATAGAAGTGAAACGTGGACAAAAAATAGTTTAGACAATAAGAGAATAGAAGCTTTCGAAATGTGGTGCTACAGAAGAATGCTGAAGATTAGATGGGTAGATCACATAACTAATGAGGAGGTATTGAATAGAATTGGGGAAAAGAGGAGCTTGTGTCACAACTTGACTAGAAGAAGGGATCGGTTGGTATGACATCGTGGGACCACCAATTTAGTATTGGAGGGCAGCGTGGAGGGTAAAAATCGTAGAGGGAGACCAAGAGATGAATACACTAAGCTGATTCAGAAGGATGTAGGCTGTAGTAGATACTGGGAGATGAGGGAGCTTGCACAGGATAGAGTAGCATGGAGAGCTGCATCAAACCAGTATCAGGACTGCAGACCACAACAACAACAACAACAACAACAACAACAACAACCACAGCTTCTCAGTATATTTATTCCTAAGTGAATTTTGTTCTAAATAATACATCTCTTTTTCGAACTAACTGATAAGTGCAATACTAGGAAGAAGAACAAGATACATAAAGATTTAAAATCACTTATTCTTGTCCAGAAAGGAGTCCAGTATTCAGCAACGCATATTTTGAATAAGTTACCAGCCACCATCAAAAGTTAGTTTCAGACAAGGCACAATTTAAACACAATTTAAAAGAATTTTAGGTGGCCAACTCCTTCTATTCCATCCATGAATTTCTCAACAAGTGCAGTAGACCATTTTAATGAAAATTTATTATACTTTAAATTTTGACAATAGTTGGTTGCAACATCCAAGTAACTACCTACTGTGTGAATGGAGGATGTACGGAAAGCAGGTGTAGGTCTTACATCCATAAATAGTGGAAGTTTAATTTTAAATCTTGTACATAATTTGACTGTTCTTAACTAAGGATCATTGAAATGAATAATTTACTTTAATTTTAGACAATAATTGGTTGTAATAGCCAAGTAACTAGCTACTGTGTGAATGATGGATTTAATGAAAGCAGGTGTAAGCATTAAACCTGTAAATATTAGAAGCTTAATTTTAAATCATGTACATAATTTTACTGTTTATTGACTGAGGAGCATTAAAATTAATGATACTCAAGTTTTTCTAATTACATTTCTGTATGCGTTTTTCTGAAATGTTCCACACCCAGGAGGGTGTGGGTCTATGGAATGAATAATTAATCTAATCTAATCTCTAACCTAAAACGCAATTTGACTAGTTCGCTCATCTTTGATTTATGATCTTTTCTTTTTCCTTAACTTCCTGTCATCTTGCTTTTTATAAATTTTCCAGTCCTTCCATGACTTTTACATTTCCCATCATCATTCATCTCTAACTTTTAAAAATACCGCCACCCGCCTTTTTAATTTTTAAATATCCCACTATCTGCCATCTAGTACCCTGCCAGCACCATCTTTATGACGCCGTAAATTCGAAGTCATTGATAACATAACTGCCGCTGCCATAGAAGCAAGTCTCTGCCGTTGCGTGTAGGCAATCTCGTTCGAGTCTCTACCTTACACTTGTAAGTAGACTGTATAGGTTTTCTTTTGGTAACGCCACGTAGCGCTCTCTGTATGAAAATCACTGGCTGTGCTGTGTGCAGTCTGTGGCCAGTTTGCATTGTTGTCAGCCATTGTAGTGTTGGGCCGCTGGATGTGAACAGGACGTAGCGTTGCGCAGTTGGAGGTGAGCCGCCAGCAGTGGTGGATGTGGGGAGGGAGATGGCGGAGTTTTGAAATTTGTAACACTGGATGTCATGAACTACTATATATATTATGACTGTTAAGGTAAATACATTGTTTGTTCTCTATTAACATCTTTCAATTGCTAACTATGCCTATCAGTAGTTAGTGCCTTCTGTAGTTTGAATCTTTTATTTAGCTGGCAGTAGTGGCACTCGCTGTATTGCAGTAGCTAGAGTAACGAAGATTTTTGTGAGGTAAGTGATTTGTGAAAGGTGCAGGTTAATGTTAGTCAGGGCCATTCCTTTGTAGGGATTTCTCAAAGTCAGATTGCATTGCGCTAAAAAAATAATGTGTGTCAGTTTAAGCATAGTCTTGTATAATTGTTCTAAGGGGACGTTTCATATGTCGACCCTTAGCCGAGGATACCTCACTGGAATCTTCCGAGTTTTTCTTGTAGCTTGTGTAATTAGTGTAGCTATTGTTTATTGCTAGTGCGTAATTGTAGAGAGAATCTCCTTTGTAGTTGCAGTCTTTCATTGTTGTACAGTAAAACAGTTGTGGCATGCATGTAGATTTGCACCAAGTATTTCGCAGCTGCACTTGCAATTAACTACATATTATTTTCAGTGCAATGTTAATGTGTTCTCTTATTTTTGCTCTTCAAATTGAGCTTTTCTATGTTATCGTGTGAAATATTGTGACAATAATGGCGTGTGAAAAACAAAACACTACGCTTCAAAGTAAACTGAGAAATAATAGTGACGACGAGCGTAGCTTATCAGCACCACTGTGTAGTGAATTAACAGACATTAAAAGTAGTAATTTGGTAATTGTGCATAGGGAAATGGAGCAGGCGGCAAATAATGGTGTAGACAGTGAAACAGGTAGTGAACAAGGAAGCATTATCGATCGATCGGTCGGCAACAGCTCGCCTCAGGAATCCGAAATGACAGAACACAATATTGCAAATACTGATGACTTAGGTTTTGGGTCCTCACCGTTTTCTCAAATGAGTCAAGACACATTTTCTGCTTGTCAAAATGCGAATGTTGCCGGTGAAAATGCACTGCCAAAAAGCATAGAGAAACAGATTCCAGACACTAATACATTATAATTGCAATTAATGCAACAAATGGAACAAAATCAGAGACAAATGGGACAAAATCTTCAAAAGTTCGACACAATGGAACAAAATCAGAGACAAACACAGCAAAAGCTTCAAAAGTTAGACACAATGGAACAAAATCTTCGGAAGTTAGACACCACACTTGAACAAACACGTGAAGATTTAACTACTGAGTTACATAACATTGAATCGAAATGTCAAAAAGTCTGTAATGACGTAAAAACACAAATTTGTGAGCATTTTCAACCTATTTTTTCGCGGCATGAAAATGCATTACAGAATCACGAAGCAGCCATAAAAGAACTGCAAACCATTGTTCACGAAAATCATGAGACCTTGTGGGCTAAAATTGACTCAGTTGCATCTACCAATTCGGTTACGCAACTTGCAAAAACTCAGGAAAACTTAAAGGACACAGTAAATTCGATTTCAACACAAATGGACACTCTGAAACTTGGTTCAGAAAAACACACAGAGGAAATAATTTCACTAATGGATAAAATAGCCGAACTTTCAGATCAGTTTACTAACTTATCTACATAGGTAGATGATGATCTGAATGACACAAGACCTGTAGCCATCACTGACACAGAAGAGTATGAACAAATTAAGAAATTCAAACAAAATCAGAATCAAATTAATACGCAACACAAAAGAGAAATCCGGGAAGTGCAAGATCAGTTGGCACAAGTAATACAAAAATTACATATTTCAGAGGACACTCGCGCTCCAACACGGGAAGAGGGAATTAGAAATACGGAACAACCACAAAATAATAACACAGGGCATTTCGGAAATTATGAATGAAATTGGCAAAGTGCACCGAATTTTGAGATGGAACCGCCGACACGACGTAACAATGACCGATATGCTACTCGCCGACACGATGATTTTGACTATAAGCTGTTCATTACTACACGTAAATTCAAAACGTTTAAGAATTCTGCCAACGACATTCATCCACAAGCGTGGATCCATCAATTCTCTCATTGTTTTCCTCCCAACTGGTCATTGGAGCACAGGTTAGAATTTATGTGTGGCTACTTGGAGAATGAACCAGCTGTAAGAATGCGGTCGGTCATTCACGATTGTCACAGTGAAGGAGAATTTTACCATGTGTTCCTCTCAGCATATTAGTCTCAAACTACACAAGACCGAGTAAAACATAGCATCATAATGATGAAACATTTCGAACAATCTGAATTTTCCAGTCTTGTGAAATATTTTGAAGACATGTTGCACAAGAATCAGTACCTGTCAAACCCATACAGCCCCTCAAAACTCATCCGCATTTGCTTAATCATATTACCTGAACATTTACGACTTATTATTTTGGCAGGACGTTGCAAAGACGACATTGAAGCTTTTCAGGGACTCTTACCAGAACTGGAAATAGACACTGACAATCGCGGAATGCGAAAACAGGAGCACAACAATTACAGGTCACATCTGTCACAATTCCGCATTGACAGAAATAATAACTGCACACGTCAAGACTATTCTTACAACGTAAATCGTGAACAAAACAGACACCACCCATATGACAACCACTGGCAGAGTAATAGTTACAGAGAAAGATCGCATTTCCATAGTAATGAATATGACAGAGACAATCATAGAAACAGACAATATGGTAACCAGAACTATCATTGTTACGGGAGACAGAATAACGTCACACGCAACATTTCAGCGCGCAGTTACGATTCTGGGAGAAAATTTCCACCGCTTAACCGACAAGAAAGAAACTATGGAATCTACCGACATGACGACAGACTATATGATCGTAACGATAGACCTGAATTGCACTAGAACTGGCGAGATTCAAACAGAGGAGGGCCCTCTCAGCAAGGCGAATTTGTAGAAGTTAGGTCTCCTAATCCCAGTAACGACGCGCGCCAACAAAGAAACAGACAATGACTCACACCGCAGGCAGCCACGTGCGCCCGCTGGCTCAGGGAAAAAATAACATAGACGCTAATTTTGAGAAAAATTCCAGTATTCTGTACCGACGTATACCACATGATAATTGCGTTAAAGTTGAAACTGTGCATGCTAGGAAGAGTAAAGGTTTACACCACATTTCACATGTAAAACCGTTTATTGAGAGATAAAATGTTTTTTAATTTAGTCTTTGCTATAAAATTTTTCACTTCACGTTACTAGTACTCTTTGTCACACTTACAAACTGTTAACATGCAACTATGTTTTAAAGCTAACTAACTATCCAGTCAAGAACCAAGAGAACTTATTTAAACAGAAATTACCACTGCATTGTGATAGTGAACAGACGTCAGTGTTATTGTGTGTGTACATTCTTGCTTGTTAGTTGCACGATTGTGTAACGACTATAAGGCTTACATGCTTAGAACATATTTAGGTACTGCTAATGAGATTTTAATGCAACATTTTGGTTTACTTGAAAATATATTCTGGATTTAAAGTACTTTCTGTAAGATACGAGATGACACAGTGGTTGGTTTGTGTGACAGCTACACGATTTTATCACGATGTTGCTAATGAGTGACAATTTACCATGTTGCTTTTGCGGTGTTTCTGTTTTATATCTGCACAGTTTTTCTGAATTATTCTGGAAAGTAAAACATGTTTGAGTAGTAACTTTTGTGGTATAGCTACAATGAGACAGCCTTTTCCGTAGGACAACAATATGTTACAGCACAGTAATTTCCTCATCACAGCAATAAGCGTAATAACTAAGATATCTATACGCAAAGCATTTCACTTTTGTGTATCATGAGGTAAGTACATTGACTTCTGCAGAACTTAGCTTTCGGAGGACGATACCTACAACACTTCCACAGAGACTATCCTACAACAAGACATACAGTTTAGCGCTACAGTACACATATTTGAGTGATTAATTTTGTACTTAAATCATTTATTTTTGAAGATATTTGAAGTACAATGATACAAAGGTTTTCCGTAATACGTTTCATTCCATTGTTGTAATCTTTAACACCTGAGGGTATAATTACATTAATCCTCAGGGGGGTACACACTTACTTTGTGTATCATGTGTTTGGCAAGCACAAGGAGCCCTAGCTAAAATGGTATTTGCTTACACAACTTTACACATCGGTACCATATTTCTCTAACACAGAATTACACAGCTATCTGATCATTTAACTGAGAGATACAAACTTTTTTATTACGTCAGTGACACATGTTTACGCAGTTACGGAGTAGGATTACTTCACACTTACGAAATTGTATTTTGTCTGTACTTTGTGACCTGTTCGTATTTTTTCAGACCCATTGTGATATTATGAGAGCTTTGAATGATATATTTGGTATGAGATCATGATTTTTACAGTACGTTTGAGGTAGATGACACTACTGAATGAGCAGAGAATTTTCTTTAGGTTTTGAAATTATTGCAGAAAGCTACGACGTTTTTGAGATTTGACTGAGCTGTTATGATATTATTTTTATGACGACGATGTGTATTATGCTGTTGAGGTATGTTTATGATCAATAAGCCGATGTTATATGAGGAATTTGATTATGCTACATATTTATTAAGATGAAATATTGAAGAAGTGTCGACGAATATGTATATGTGTAGTAAAGTAAGGAATAAGGAGTAGTGGTTAGGGACTCTGATTTATGAAAAGGATGTAGGAAACCAAGAATCGTACTTTAAGAGTTATGAAATTATGTAAATGCGTGAATGTATCACAATGCCGGCGAAAATTTATTCGGACACTGTTATATTCAATAGCATTTTGTTTCTACAGATTTGTAACGCAAATTCTTGACCTATGAAATATTTTTATATGAAACTGTCACTGTAGCGGAAACTGCTGTCGTAAATATTTTGAAAAGAATGTTAAGTGACCACCTTCACGTAATGCGTTGTGGGCACCCAGCTGTGCGACAAACGCCTGGAAAAAAAGCCATTGGTGTATGCTTTTCAAAGGCACAGGTGGAGGAAGAAAAGGGGCCATTACCCTCGCTATTGACATTCCTTTGTAGAAAGCATCGCAAATACGACACGCTCATTACTTGGACACATTGTCGTACTTTGTGGTACTTACTGAAATGCTTATGAATTGATGGGAAATATTCTTACATCTGCAAACCTGGTTATGACAAGTGTCTTTCTATGAGAGTTGAGAGCTACTGACTTACGAAATGCCACATAGCTATTGAATGATATTTTTATGCTTTGGTTTGCGTAATTGCTTATTTCATTTCATACCTGTTTTCCAGCTGTGTTGCAGCATTGGTTTTATAAAATAAACTTAAATGCATCTGCTAATGTGAACACTTTCTGTCAACAGATTTATTAAATAATTATTTTCTGATCCACATTCTTCGAAAAAGGAGCTCTTGGAATGGAGAGAACAATAAGAAGGGACTAATAACAGTAACTGCATATATAATTTTCTTTTCAAGTACTTGGTAATTTTTTTGTAGAATTAGTTTTTGTGGTGCACCACTTTAATTACATAGACATTAAGATGTGAATATACATTTCCCTTGTCTGCATTATTGTCTTTAGTGTAATGTTTTTTTTTCTGCTTGAGCTATGTCATGTTTAGATATAAGTTATTTCATTTGCTGCTGCTGTTTGCCAGGCATAGTGTTACCGAATTTGACTTTGTGTTACTCTGCTAAACCAGTTTACTACTGATTTATTTTTCTTGTTTGCCGCTCATTGCCTTATATTAGTTGTAATATTGTTGCTTACTTTGCCAATTTGTTTTTTTTTTGTCCTTACTGTTTGTGTTAATTTGTTATGTGCTGCTGCATTGCCTCGTCACTTGGTATATATATCTGAGCTCAGTAGATTTAAGTTAGCTTAAGAGGGGGTAGACTATAAAAAAGAATGAGTTGCAATGAATTGGAAGAAATGCATTGAGAAGTTATACAAAAAAAGTACAGAAAGCAGGTATAGATAGGACTTTTGGGAATAATGATGAACGAAAAGAGATCTCCATGCAAAATACTGCAGTAAAACAAACCCTGTCCTTTCCTTTTCTGTTATCCCACTATGTGTTTGTGTACCCTTGTGTATTTGTTTTCTTCCTGTCTCTGTGTAGTTTCATAGAATTTTTTCTTCTTCTAATACTAAGCTACATCCATTATTTTGAGGAATACTGTTATCCTCAAATATAATTGGCATTAATAATATGTTATGTACCTTGTAAATATACTTAGACATTATTTATTCTGTTTTGTTTATATGCTTAGACATTATTTATTCTGTTTTGATTTAATGCTCATGTTTGAAGTTGATGTTTCAAAAGTTATTCTGATCTTTTACGTATGTACTCATGTCATAATTCCTGTAACACTGATGTATATGTTACTTCGATTCTTTTGTAAAGCTTGTACTACAAATGTTATCTGTATTGTTATGTTCTTTAATGGTGTATTTTGTACCTTTGTACTTGTATTCTTATGTTATAATATTGTAATTGACACCAGTTGTAAGTAGGCTGTTTATGTTTTCTTATTGGCAACATTACGTAGCGCTCTATATGAAAATCACTGACTGTGCTGTGTGCAGTCTGTGGCCAGTTTGCATTGTTGTCAGCCATTGTAGTGTTGGGCAGCTGGACATGAACAGCGCGTAGCGTTGCGCAGTTGGAGGTGAGCCGCCAGCAGTGGTGGATGTGGGGAGAGAGATGGCGGAGATTTGAAATTTGTAAGACTGGATGGCATATATATTATGACTGTTAAGGTAAATACATTGTTTGTTCTCTATTAACATCTTTCAATTGCTAACTATGCCTATCAGTAGTTAGTGCCTTCTGTATTAGCTAGGGCTCCTTGTGCTTGCCATACACATGATACACAAAGTAAGCGTGTGCCCCCCTGAGGATAAATGTAATTACACCCTCAGGTGTTACAGATTACAGGAATGGAATGAAATGTATCACGGAAAACCTTTGTATCATTGTACTTCAAATATCTTTAAAAATAAATGATTTAAGTACAAAATTAATCACTCAAATATGTGTCCTGTAGCGCTAAATGTGCGTCTTGCTGTAAGATAATCTCTGTGGAAGTGTCGTAGTTATTGTCCTCCAAAAGCTAAGTTCTGCAGAAGTCAAAGTACTTACCTCATGATAAACAAAAGTGAAATGCTTTGCATGCAGATATCTTAGTTATTACGATTATTGTTGTGATGAAGAAATTACTGTGCTGTAACGTATTGTTGTGCTACGGAAAAGGCTGGCTCATTGTAGCTATACCACAAAAGTTACTAGTAAAACATGTTTTACTTTCCAGAATAATACAGAAAAACTGTGCAGATATGAAACAGAAACATCGCAAAAGCAACATTGTAAATTGTCACTCATTAGTAGCGTCGTGATAAAATCGTGTAGCTGTCACATAAACTAAATACTGTCTCATCTGGTATCTTACAGAAAGTACCTTAAATCCAGAATATATTTTCAAGTAAACCAAAATGTTGCATTAGAATCTCATTAGCAGTACCAGTATATGTTCTAAGTATGTGAGCCTTATAGTCGTTACGTAATCGTGCAACTAACAAGCAAGAATGTACACACACAATAACACTGTGTAGTCTGTTCGCAATAACAATGCATTTGTAATTTCTGTTTAAGTTACCTATGTTCTTGACTGGATAGTTAGTTAGCTTTAAAACATAGTTGCATTTTAACAGTTTGTAAGTGTGACAAAGAGTACTAGTAACGTGAAGTGAAAAATTTTATAGCAAAGACTAAAATAAAAAAACAGTTTATCTCTCAATAAACGGTTTTACATGTGAGATGTGGTGTAACCCTTTGCTCTTCTCAGTACGCAGAGTTTCAACTTGAATACAATTATCATGCGGTATTCGTCCATAAAAAATACTGGAATTTGGCTCAAGGTTAGCGTCAATGTTACTTTTCCCTGAGCCAGCGGGCGCAAGTGGTTGCCTGCGGTGCGAGTCATTGTCTGTTTCTTTGTTGGCGCGCATCGTTATTGGGATTAGGAGACCTAACTTCTACAAATTCACCGTGACGAGAGGACCCTGCCGTGTTTAAATCCCGCCAGTTCAGATGCAGTTCAAGTCTGTCGTTTTGTCGGTAGCTTACATAGTTTCTTGTCTGTCGGTCATGTGGTGGAGAATTTCTCCCGGAATCGTAACTGCGTGGTGGATCGTTGCATCTGAAGATATTCTGTCTCCCTTGATAATAATTGTTTTTGTCCCCTTATTGTCTGTTTCTATGGTAATCTCTGTCATATTCATTACTACGGAAATGCGATCTTTCTCTGTAACTATTATTACTCTGCCAGTGGTTGTCATACGGGTAGTGTCTGTTTTGGTCACGATTTACGTTGTAAGAATAGCCTTGTCATGTCCATTTATTATTTCTGTCATCGCGGAATTGTGACAGATGTGACCTGTAGTGATTGTTTTCCTGTTTTCGCATCCCGCGACTGTCTGTGTCAATTTCTAATTGTTGTAAGAGTCCCTGAAAAGCTTCAATATCGTCTTTGCAACGTCCTGCTAAAATAATATGTCGTAAATGTTCAGGCAGTTTGATTAAGCAAATGCGGATGAGTTCTGAGGGGCTGTATGGGTTTGAAAGATACTGATTCTTGTGCAACATGTCTTCAAAATATTTCACAAGACTGGAAAATTCAGATTGTTCGAAACATTTCATCATTATGATGCTATGTTTTACTCGGCCTTGTGTAGCTTGAGACCAGTACGCTGAGAGGAATGCATGATAAAATTCCCCTTCACTGTGACAATCGTGAATGACCGATCACATTCTTACAGCTGGTTCATTCTCCAAGTAGCCACACATAAATTCTAACCTGTGCTCCAATGACCAGTTGGGAGGAAAACAATGAGAGAATTGATGAAGCCACGCTTGTGGATGAATGTCGTTGGCAGAATACTTAAACGATTTGAATTTAAGTGTAGTAATGAACAGCTTATAGTCAAAATCATCGTGTCGGCGAGTAGCATATCGGTCATTGTTACGTCGTGTCGGCGGTTCCATCTCAAAATTCGGTGTACCTTGCCAATTTCTTTCATAATTTCCGAAGTGCCCTGAGTTATTATTTTGTGGCTGTTCCGTATTTCTATGTCCCTCGTCCCGTAATGGAGCGCGAGTGTCCTCTGAAATACGTAATTCTTGTATTACCTGTGTCAGCTGATCTTGTACTTCCCGGATTTCTCTTTGGTGTTGCATATTAATTTGATTCTGATTTTGATTGATTTTCCTAATTTGTTCATACTCTTCTGTGTCAGTGAAGGCTACGGGTCTTGTGTCATTCAGATCATCATCTACCTTTGTAGATAAGTTAGTGACCTGATCCGAAAGTTCGGCTACTTTCTCTGATAGTGAACACATTTCCTCAGTGTGTTTTTCTGAACCAAGTTTCAGAGTGTCCATTTGTGTTGAAATCGAATCTACTGTGTCCTTTAAGTTTTCCTGAGTTTTTGCAAGTTGCGTAACCGAACCGGTAGATGCAACTGAGTCAATTTTAGCCCACAAGGTCTCATGATTTTCATGAACAATGGTTTGCAGTTCTTTTATGGCTGCTTCGTGATTCTGTAATGCATTTTACTGCCGCAAAGAAATAGGTTGAAAATGCTCACAAATTTGTGTTTTTACGTCATTACAGACTTTTTGACATTTCGATTCAATGTTATGTAACTCAGTAGTTAAATCTTCACGTGTTTGTTCAATTGTGGTGTCTAACTTCCGATGATTTTGTTCCATTGTGTCTAACTGTTGCTGTGTTTGTCTCTGGTGTTGTTCCATTGTGTCTAACTTTCGAATATTTTGTTCCATTGTGTCTAAATTTTGAAGATTTTGTTCCATTGTGTCTAACTTTTGGAGCTTTTGCTGTGTTTGTCTCTGATTTTGTTCCATTGTGTCGAACTTTTGAAGATTTTGTCCAATTTGTCTCTGATTTTGTTCCCTTTGTTGCATTATTTGCAATAATAATGTATTAGTGTCTGAATCTGTTTCTCTATGCTTTTTGGCAGTGCATTTTCACTGGCAACATTCACATTTTGACAAGCAGAAAATGTGTCTTGACTCATTTGAGAAAACGGTGAGGACCCAAAACCTAAGTCTACAGTATTTGCAATATTGTGTTCTGTCATTTCGGATTCCTGAGGCGAGCTGTTGCCGACCGATCGTTCGATAATGCTTCCTTGTTCACTACCTGTTTCACTGTCTACACCATTATTTGCCGCCCGTTCCATTTCCCTATGCACAATTACCAAATTACTACTTCGAATGTCTGTTAATTCACTACACAGTGGTGCTGATAAGCTATGCTCGTAGTCACTATTATTTCTCAGTTTACTTTGAAGCCTAGTGTTACGTTTTTCACATGCCATTATTGTCACAATATTTCACATGATAACACAGAACCCATTGTGATACTATGAGAACTTTGAATGATATATTTGGTATGAGATCATGATTTTTACAGTACGTTTGAGGCAGGTGACACTTTTGACATGAGCAGAGAATTTTTTTTAGGTTTTGAAATTATTGGAGGAAGCTACGACGATTTTGAGAGTTGACTGAGGTTTTATGATGTTATTATTATGATGATGATGTGTATTACGCTGTTGCGGTATGTTTATGATCAATAAGCTGATGCTATATGAGGAATTTGATTATGCTACATATTTATTATGATGAAATATTGAAGAAGTGTCGACGAATATGTGTATGTGTAATAAGGTAAGGAGTAATGAATAGTGGTTAGGGACTCTGACTTGTGAAAAAGGATGTTGGAAACCAAGAATCGTACTTTAAGAGTTATGAAATGTGTATCAATGTGTGAACGTATCACAATGCTGGCGAAATTTTTTTGGACACTGTTGTATTCATAAGATTTTGTTTCTACACATTGGCAACGCACATTCTCGACCCGTGAAATTTTGTATATGAGACTGTCACTGTAGCGGAAATCTGCTGTCGTAAATATTTCCGTAAGAAAGTTAAGTGACCACCTGCACATAATGCATCGTGGGCACCCAGCTGTGTCAGACGCCTGGAGAAAAAGCCATTAGTGGTGCCTTTTCAGCGGCTCAGGCAGTAAAAAAAAAGGGGGGAGGCCATTATCCTCGCTATTGACATTCCTTTCTAGAAAGCATCGCAAATACGACATGCTCAAACTTGAAAACATATGATTATACTGTGGAGCTCTTAATTTATGATATTTACTAAAATGCCTAATGAAACGATGAGAAACATTTCACGGCTAATGTCTTGCTAGTTGAGAAAAATGCCATATGGCTTGCTTTATGTATTTATTTACTCATTTTGTTTAATATCGAGTTTCTAGCTGCAGCAGCATTGGTTTAAAAAAATTTCATAGTTGTACTAATATAAATATTTTATGCCTACAGATCCAGTAAATAATTTTATGATCTGTTCAAAAAAACGAAGGAGCATAAAAAGACGTTTCCCTTCACAGGAATTGCATACGGAATTTTCTTTTCAACTACTTGGTAATTTTTTTGGTAGAATAACTTCTTGTTGTGCACCACTTTAATTACATAGACATTAAGATGTGAATATACATTTCCTTTGTCTGCATTATTGTCTTTAGTGTAATGTTTTTTCTGCTTGAGCTATGTCATGTTTAGATATAAGTTATTTCGTTTGCTGCTGCTGTTTGCCAGGCATAGTGTTACAGAATTTGACTTTGTGTTACTCTGCTAAGCCAGTTTAATACTGATTTATTTTTCTTGTTTGCTGCTCATTGCCTTATATTAGTTGTAATATTGTTGCTTACTTTGCCACTTTGAATTTTTTTGTTATTGCTGTTCGTGTTAATAGTTTTGTGCTGCATTTTAGTTGCCCCAGTGCTGCGATTTGCGAATTAAGATTGTCATTTTGTTTGTGCTGCTGCCTTGCCTCGTCCCTTAGTTTAGCATCTGAGCTCAGTAGATTTAAGTTAGCTTAAGAGGGGGTAGCCTATAAGAGAATGAGTTGCGATGATTTTGAAGAAATGCACTTAGAGGTTATATGAGAAAAATACAGAAAGCTTGCTTGGATAGGATTTTTTTGGCTGGAGCAAATATCGAAATAAGACGAAAGATCTATGGAATGAAGTTTTGGGTTGGACTTTTTTTCTTCTTCTAATACTAAGCTACATTCACTATGATGAGGAATACTGTTATGCTCAAATTTAATTGGCATTATTAATATATTATTTACTTTGTAAAGATGTTTAGACACTATTTATTCTGTTTTGTTTTAATGCTCATGTGTAAAGTTGATGTTTCAATAATTATTCTGATATTTTATGTATTTACTTATGTCATAATTCCTGTAACACTGATGTATATGTCTATTTCTATTCTTTTGTAAAGCCTGTATTACTACAAATGTTATCTGTATTGTTATGTTTTTAATGATGTATTTTGTACCTTTGTTATTGTATTCTTATGTTATAAAATTGTAATTGACACCAGTTCATCAAATTAAGTAACTTGTAAGTTACATTTCACTGCACTTGTTTCTGTTGGTCATAGTATATGGACAATATGTGAGAAGTAGGGACTGTTAGTGTTTGCACGTGTGTTGATAATTCAGCAAGGGACTGGATAACAGCATTGCTAGTTCTAAGGACAATTCCAAAAACTTTGTGCGTGCACAAGTGGTGGTTTATGGACTTGCTTTCTTCTCTGCAAGACTCTTCGATGGTGATTGTGCACCTGCACAGTCGCAGCAGATGGCTGCTGGCCATCTCTACAAGGACTACAGTGGGTCTACACCTATTATGACCCACCAATACTATTATTTCTACAAGGACTACAGTGGGTCTACACCTATGATGACCCACCAATACCATTATTTCTACATTGACTACAGTGGGTCTGCATCTTTGATGGCCCACCAATACCATTATTTCTACAAGGACTGCAGTGGGTCTGCACCTCTGGTGGCCCACCAATACCGTAATGTCTACCAGGACTACAGTGGGTCTACTCTGTGATGACCTACCTACCAATATTCTTCAAAACTTCGAATGACTCTGCTGTGGGTTTCCTCTGTTGTGGCCCATTACCTGTCAGCATGTCAAGAGTCAGCACTGTCTTTCCGTTGGAAGGACAACACTACTTCTTCAAGACTGCATGGAAATCCACTACTTCTGTGTGCAATTTCTTTTACTAATGAGACTTTGTGAAAAAAACTGTAATTACTATTATGATGAATGATCAGGACTATCTTTATGGACTGTGAGAAAATTTTAGCTTCTGACCAACATTGTGTGAATAAGTGTGTGCATATGATTTCTTTGTTATTGTAATTACGATTATGAAAAAATTTTTCAAATATGTATTGCCCAGTGCCCAAGACTATTTGTAAAATTTTTGGTGGGGTGCTCTGTGATGACCTACCTACCAATATTCTTCAAAACGTCGAATGACTATGCTGTGGGTTTGCTCTGTTGTGGCCCATTACCTGTCAGCATGTCAAGAGTCAGCACTGTCTTTCCGTTGGAAGGACAACACTACTTCTTCAAGACTGCGTGGAAATCCACTACTTCCATGTGCATTGTCTTTTACTGCTCAGACTTTGAGAGAAGAAACGGCTGTTTATGTTTTCTTATTGGCAACGTTACGTAGCGCTCTGTATGAAAATCACTGACTGTGCTGTGTGCAGTCTGTGGCCAGTGTGCATTGTTGTCAGCCATTGTAGTGTTGGGCAGCTGGACGTGAACAGCGCGTAGCGTTGCGCAGTTGGAGGTGAGCCGCCAGCAGTGGTGGATGTGGGGAGAAAGATGGCGGAGATTTGAAATTTGTAAGACTGGATGGCATATATATTATGACTGTTAAGGTAAATACATTGTTTGTTCTCTATTAACATCTTTCAATTGCTAACTATGCCTATCAGTAGTTAGTGCCTTCTGTAGTTTGAATCTTTTATTTAGCTGGCAGTAGTGGCGCTCGCTGTATTGCAGTAGCTTGAGTAACGAAGATTTTTGTGAGGTAAGTGATATGTGAAAGGTACAGGTTAATGTTAGTCAGGGCCATTCCTTTGTAGGGATTTCTGAAAGTCAGATTGCGTTGCGCTAAAAAATATTGTGTGTCAGTTTAAGCACAGTCATGTATAATTGTTGAAAATCGACTTTCACAGTTCATCATATTATTAACTTGTAAGTTACATTTCACTGCACACGTTTCTGTTGGTCATAGTATATGGACAATATGTAAGAAGTAGGGACTGATAGTGTTTGCATGTGTGTTAATAATTCAGCAAGGGACTGGATAACAGCATTTCTGGTTCTAAGGACAATTCCAGAAACTTTGTGAGTGCACAAGTGTTGGGTTATGGACTTGCTAGATTCTCCGCAAGACACTTTGATGGTGAATGTGCACCTGCACAGTCGCAACAGATGGCTGCTGCCCGTCTCTACATGGACTACAGTGGGTCTGCATCTTTGATGGCCCACCAATACCATTATTTCTACAAGGACTGCAGTGGGTCTGCACCTCTGGTGGCCCACCAATACCATACTCTCTACCAAGACTATAGTGGGTCTGCTCTGTGGTGACCTACCTACCAATCTTCTTCAAAACGTCGAATGACTCTGCTGTGGGTTTGCTCTGTTGTGGCCCATTACCTGTCAGCATGTCAAGAGTCAGCACTGTCTTTCCGTTGGAAGGACAACACTACTTCTTCAAGACTGCGTGGAAATCCACTACTTCCATGTGCATTGTCTTTTACTGCTCAGACTTTGAGAAAAGAAACGGCAGTTTTACTATGATGAATGATCAGGACTGTCTTTATGGACTGTGAGAAAATTTTAGCTTTTGACCAACATTCTATTAATAAGTGTGTGCATTTGATATCTTTCTTACTGTAATTATGAACAATTTTATCAAATCATTATTGGCCACTGCCCAAAACAATTTGTAAAATTTTTAGTGGGGAGCATGGGGGCTATGTAAGTAGACTGTATAGGTTTTCTTATTGGTAACGCCACGTAGCGCTCTCTGTATGAAAATCACTGGCTGTGCTGTGTGCAGTCTGTGGCCAGTTTGCATTGTTGTCAGCCATTGTAGTGTTGGGCCGCTGGATGTGAACAGCGCGTAGCGTTGCGCAGTTGGAGGTGAGCCGCCAGCAGTGGTGGATGTGGGGAGAGAGATGGCGGAGTGTTGAAATTTGTAACACTGGATGTCATGAACTACTATATATATTATGACTGTTAAGGCAAATACATTGTTTGTTCTCTATTAACATCTTTCAATTGCTAACTATGCCTATCAGTAGTTAGTGCCTTCTGTAGTTTGAATCTTTTATTTAGCTGGCAGTAGTGGCGCTCGCTGTATTGCAGTAGCTTGAGTAACGAAGATTTTTGTGAGGTAAGTGATTTGTGAAAGGTACAGGTTAATGTTAGTCAGGGCCATTCCTTTGTAGGGATTTCTGAAAGTCAGATTGCGTTGCGCTAAAAAAATATTGTGTGTCAGTTTAAGCATAGTCTTGTATAATTGTTCTAAGGGGACGTTTCACACTGTCCGAGGAATAACTGGTGTGCAGAAGTGAGATTCAGTCGGTGGGCCTAGTACCCGCATCCGAGTTCGTTTTTGGTATTGATGTATCTGATCGAGGACATTTAAACATATTGACATTTTCTACTGTCTTATCGATAATCACAACTATTCTTGCTCTTATTGTGTGTTCCCTTTCCACTGCCAATACTTCCATTTTCCTTACGGATATAACCATTAGATAAGTTTGTAAAGTGTTTTGTAAAGTATTACTCAGTTCTGATGAAGCGCTTTCATTGACTGCTAGAAGTTCCTTGTCGACTCGAAATAAAATAGTGTGCATAAATTTGATCCTTTCTAGGTCCATCCTCTTACGGTTTTTGGAATTCCGTTATTCTAATTTTTTGATATATGCAGGATGGTCAGTAACAGTCCGAAAGGACAGTAAGGTTGCTGCAGGGTAGGTTTTGCTGAGAGACTATTGTCCGTTACTCGTGCGTATTAAAGAGGCCCGTCAGAAACAATTAGTGTCAGTTGTTCTCATAGTGTGGACGATAATGCACGACACTGCGGAACTTTTGGCTCTGGTTCGATGCGTACTACCGTAACACGTCCACTATTTGTATTGCTCTCTTGTTCTGTTTTCGGAAACCAAACGAAGAATACCTTTGGCGACACCGTCTCTGACTGGCCGCTTGAATTCGTTCGCACAACGACGTAACTGGCTAACTTTTATGACAGTTAACTCGGATACGGTGTAACTATCCAATTTTTTGTGAACAAATATTTTTTAGCAATTCGCTCACAACGCTTTGAGACTGTTTCCGATCAACCTTTATATCAAAAAGAATTAGAGACAGACCATATCTTGTTTCAATCCGTTGTCAATAATTCTCCGTTGTACTTAATTTTGTGTTACTGTACAGTGATTTAATGTCATTCACCTGATATAGACATACATTGTAGCCAATACGTACGTCTCGTAATTAAACCCTTTCTGCCTAATAGTAGGCCTTTTCGGGAAGGCTGAAAATAGTGACTTATTGAATTCTCTTCTCGTCTTTGGTGATTTTTACTAGAAAATCGAACGTCTCGTTTTCCACTTACCCAAACTGAATGTTCTCTCTTCAACCCGCACTTCCTACCATATCAGACCATTCCCCCACTTCTAATACTTGACACAACAATATTTAACTACATTTAATCATAGTGGCTGGAATATTACTTTCCAAATTGTGGCAAAAATCGCCGAATTTTTGCAGTTCTCTTGCTGTTTGTTCTTTATTCGGACTGCATAGACTGCCAATCTAAGCGAAAATTCATGAGGTGGGGGAAATCAGGTGACCACCCCACCCCGAGAAAAATTTATACTAGAAGCGTTTATATTTTTTAATATGTTAAATACCAAAATTTGCACAAAATTTTCAAAGAGTATATTACTCTGGAAACTAAGAGTCTCAAAATTGGCAAAAAATTTAAAAAAATTAAAAAAATTATGCTTCGTTTAGCACAGGATACGACACGTTTCGTTCTCATGGGTTCGCCCACATGTACTGTTTTGTAGCCTTAGTGGCTGTAGAACGCATTCAATGCTGGACAAGGTAAAGATTTACAGGCTGATCGTAAAAGCTGCCCAAAACATCTGACACGTTTCGTAAGTCTACAGATGGGACAGACCACATGCAGCCCCGTGCGGTAAGGTAAGACATTCTGTATAAATTATAAAGTCGTCGAAGATCTGAAAGTTCATTACAGTATTAATTACTGGGCCAGTTCTTTTAATATGATAAAATTCATCTTAATTGCAATGTCCTGCAATTTATGCTGAAGAAATGTGCTAGCAAATTATATAAAAATATTTTGAAACAATTCTAATAACACATTGTTATAACTTTTTAAATCTTCGGCATCTGTGGCACGTTAATAGCATTTTTGATGGATGGTTACACTTGGAGGGGGGCGAAAGGACATTAACACATGACTCCCACACCCCCCTTCTACCCACCTTATATTCCCACCGAATGCTGGTTCCGCACCTGGACTATCCTGGCATTCAGCGGCTGCATTTTTATACAGGGCCTCATTTTCAGAGGAATTATCCACCTTGGCGAATGTCAGCGCATTTTTTTTTAATCTGTGGTAAGGTCTTATGGGATCAAACTGCTGAGATCTTCGGTCCCTAAGCTTACCCACTTCTTAATCTAACTTAAACTAATTTACGCTAAAAACGACACACACACACACCCGTGCCCGAGGGAGGACTGGAAACTCGGACGGGGGTAGCCGCACGGACCATGACAAGACGCCCGCCCTAGACCGCGCGGCTACCCTTCCAGCGCATTTAAGCGGACACATATGCGAGAATATTTTACTCAGACTGATACGAACTCTGAGTAATACGGACAGAATATTTACCGTGCGACTTAATCGGCCCTTCTTGCTGGATGGCTGTAAGATTCTTAGCCCTTTCTCCAACTACATGTACCTTAACCCAAGACACGCAAAGTCGATAGGGCGTCCGCTCATCGATACCCAGCCTCCTGCCCCGTCATCATTATGCAGTCACTAGAGTAGCCAGTCACTAGAGTAGTGACATTAAATCGCACCCCTTATAATTCTAGGTCCCCCAGGCAAGCCATGCTGTAGCAACTACCTGATTTGTCTCCATACTGAAATGTAATGGATACTGGGAGCCGAAGACACCGAAAGTCACACGATTTCCATGGTTCAGCAGCAGTGTTTCCTTCGAGAGAAATAAAATTAGTCTATTAACTGGTTTCTCGAATAAAAGTATTAGGACCTTAAAAGACATAGTAAGCTGTCGTCGGAGATACATGGATTTCGCCTTCACAGGACTACTGAGCGTCAACCTATTTCCTGTATGAGAGAGGAAATTTTTCACTGTTTACATTTACGGATATGGTCCAGAAGACTGAAAGATTGAATATAGTTACAATCGGAGAGTATACTAGCCTATTTATGTCTCTTTCCAATCGAGTAGGGGCGGAAGGAAACTGATTATGTGCGTACCTCGTCACACACCGAAGCCCTGCAATTTTATTCTATGGTTCCTATGCGCGATTTACGATGGAGCCACGAAACTTGTATAGTCTTCCTCGATAAAAGGTAGGCTATTTCGAATGTACCCAAATCTTAGCGTAGAAATACCCTGTTGACAAGCAGGAAGCACCCAGCATTTGGGAGGCCAGTTGCAGATCTACTTGTCTTAGAAGCATCGGATAGCTTACGAAAACTGACGACGGCAGGGAGAGCGGTGTTCTGTAGCATGCTCCTTCACATCTCCAGCAAGTGATGTCTATGGACTGAGGATGACACGGCGAACCGTCGGTACCGTTGGGCCTCCATGGCCTGGTTGTTTCAGCGTAAAACTGAGCCTCTCTTATAAATATTCTCACTAAAGATACCTCTTAAGCTTTCGTGTGAGCTATACCGATAGCAAATGATACTAGTAACGCATATCTCAGTTTGTTCGATGTTTGCTGCCATACCTAAGTTATGAGGAATCTAAACACTTGAACTGAGAACTAAAAACGGTCACTATAGCGCAGATTCTGTAAGATGCCCCACGTGATTTGAAGTATCTTACGGTTTTACGGTTTTATTTCAGGATACCTAGTTCGCGACTCTATCCATCAGCGGCAAGTAAGGTATCCAATATGCAACTATTGTGAATTTCCTTAATCGAGTGCTATATATGGATAGTGAGACAACATATGGCATCAGAATATTCATCATCCAAGAAACCTAGTGCTGCGAAAACCGCATGCTTAGTTACCCTTAGTTTTCCATTAAACTATTCAATATTTCTCTCACTCTAATAAGCCAATAACTGATATAAACAACACTGCAGTTTAGGAGATCCCTTTACCATTTGAGCATCACAAACAGTGTGAAGCTTTCGATTTAATACTTCCATCGCGTGTAACTAAAAACACAAAAGCTTAATACTTTGCATGTCCTTGAAACCGATTCTTACAAACCAACCTGAAGTTAGTGAAGGGCGTTAAGCTCTTGGTCCATCTATTAGCGGTCACACATGAACCACTCCACTACGCTGCACAACGTATCCGTCATACATGAATCGGACGCTCCTCACTGTCAAATTCTGATGAATACAGTTTTTGCTGTTAATCTTACCGTGGGCTCATCCACACCTCTAAATTTTCTGGCATTATGCACAATTTATGGCATACTTTAGTTCAAAGAATAAAAAAAAAAGAGAGTTTCTACACTGGTAAAGCGTGTTGGTATACGCTCTCCTAGTTTTCAAACAGAAATACCAAATCTTCAAGCACCTACTTCACTGAAGCTGGCCAGATATAATAATTTGCATGTTATAATTCAAATGTAGTCGTCTTCCATTAGAAGGTATGTCTTTGCAGCAAGTACTGCTACGAAGTGGTTTTACATAAACTGTCGACAGAATTTCCAGCTAAGCTTCCTGCACCCACGACATCCCTGCAAGAATAATTTTCTTCTAGTGTCCGACGACAAATTTTGCGCTTAATTTTTGTCTCCAGGAACAGCCTCTTGATTCTCTCTCTCACTCTCTCTCTCTCTCTGTCGCTCTCTCTCTCTCTCTCTCTCATACGCCCTCACAGACACACACACACACACACACACACACACACACACACACACACTCACACCCGTATCTTCCTTCTTCGCAGACAGTTTAATTTTAATGTTAATTTTATAGTTCGTTAGATTCCTCACTTTGACATGTAAGTATTGAAAGATTTTTTATAAGAAAGTATTTCACTATATTTGAATTTTTATGAATGGCGGTATTATCTTTTGATTGTGATTGATTGCTTACAACAGAACTGAATAAATGTAATATGTCAGTATGACCAGCTGCATAAAGAGTCACTTCCTACAGAGCATTATTATACGTTTCTGTGCAACGAACTTCTTCAGTTCAGTGTTGCTCCACGATACTATTTCTAAAGGCATTACTGAGGAAAAATAAGAAAAGAAAGTCAATGAAACTTTCATTCCTAAAGTCATATAAAAACCATCTTCCAAAACGTTCAGGTGTTAGTCTTTTGAGAAGTTCTACAATCTATAACTATACCTCGTGGTCAGTGCTATGTCAAAGAAATTAGAGTAAGAAGAAGTCATTTGTTAACTAAAAATCTAAAAGTTTGGAATTATTGGTTGGGAACAAACACTCATCAAAAAAAGTTTTGTATCACCCCGTTTCCCAGAAATCCTGAAGATAGACGTTGACTGTGGTTAATCTATCACAGACACAGTCCCTTTGACTGTTCAGAGATGTCACTAAACCCGCCCAAACATGTAAACAACCATGCACGAGCAGCGCCTATTAGACCAACGGGCCGGCCGATGTAGCCGAGCGGTTTTAAAATGTTCAAATGTGTGTGACATCTTAGGGGACGTAACTGCTAAGGTCGTCAGTCCCTAAGCTTACACACTACCTAAACTAAATTATCCTAAGAAGAAACACACACACCCCTTGTTCTGGGCGCTTCAGTCTGGAACCGCGCGACCGCTACGGTCGCAGATTCGAATCCTGCCTCGGGCATGGATGTGTGTGATGTCCGTAGGTTAGTTGGGTTTAAGTAGTTCTACGTTCTAGGGGACTGATGACCTCAGATGTTAAGTCCCATAGTGCTCAGAGCCATTTGAACCATTTTTTAGACCGAGGGAGTCCGACGGCCGATCAGGTGCTCTCATTCCACCAGGAAGGAAGTACACGGCTTGTGTTGTCTGTAGTTCAACCATGCCTAGACGGTCAATAGAGTGGTTCAGTCTCGTCCGCATTGTTACTTTGTGCCAGGAGGGGCTCTCACGATGGAAGTGTTCAGGCGTTTCGGAGTGAAGCAGTGGATGACTGCAGTGGATGACTGCAGTGGATGACTGCTACCTACGTATTATGGCTCGGAGGAATCCTGACAGTAACGTCACCAAAGTAAATAACGCTTTTCGTGCAGCCGCAGGACGTCGTGTTACGACTCAAACTGTGCGCTATAGGCTGCATGATGCGCAGCTTCACTCCCGACGTCCATGGCGAGGTCCATCTTTGCAAGCAAGACACCGCGCAGCACGGTAAACATGGGACCTACAACATGTCGAAGGGACCGCTCAGGATTGGCATCACGTTCTCTTCAACTATGTGTGTCGCATATGAGTTCAACCACATAATCGTCGGAGAGGTGTTTGGAGGCAACCTGGTCAGACTGAACGCCATATAGACACACTGCCCAGCGCGTGCAGCGTGGTGGAGGTTCCCTGCTGTTTTGGAGTGGTATTATGTGGGGCCGACGTACACAGCTAGTGGTCATGGAAGGCACCGTAACGACTGTACGATATGTGAATGCCATCCTCCGACCGATAGTGCAATCATATCGGCAGCACATTGGCGAGACATTCGTCTTCATAGACGACAGTTCGCGCCCCCATCGTGCACATCTTGTGAATGACTTCATTCAGGATAACGACATCGCTCGTCTGAAGTGGCCAGCATGTTCTCGACATGAACCCTGTCGAACATGCCTGGAATAGATTGAAAACGGCCTGTTTATGGACGACGTAACACACGAAACACTCTGCGAGATCTACGCCGAAAAGCCGTTGAGGAATGGGACAATCTGGACCAACAGTGCCTTGATGAACTTGTGGATAATATGCCACGATGAATACAGGCACACATCAACGTAAAAGGACGTGCTACTGGGTATTAGAGGCACCTCTGAAGGTCTCGCTGTTTGGTGGTACAACATGCAATGTGTTGTTTTCATGATCAATAAAAAGGGCGGAAATGATGTTTCAGCGGTAGCTCTACATGGAGGCACCAGCAGCCAGCAGCCCCGACACGCTGCCGCTGGCGCGCCACAGCGCCCCATGACACAGACGCCCGCCTACAATGGCCGATGTCGCCGCACTTCTACCAGCCCTTTATTTGCTCTATGCCTGGCTCACTATTTTTAATGACGTTGTAGTCGATGTACTTACTAATTTCGCTTTTGGAAGAAGCAAACCAGGTGAATCACACATTATTCTAGAGATGATCTGGTAACACAAATTTAGAATAAGTAAAACATCATATAAAATTTAATGTGTGGTCGAGCGGCATCCATGTTGATCTCTATTCTGATTTTCTGTACAAGTTCCAGAACTCTCGGAACCGAGGTGTGCAAAACTTTTTTTCGTGTGTGTAGTTCAGAGACATCTTCATCTGCACGGAGGCTTTTTTAATTTTTTATTTATTTATTTATTTTTTACACTGACGTGTTCCCATGGAAGTGTGTGACATTTTCTACGTTTGTGTAAAAATTATGATGTCAATGATAGCTTAGATAAATAATCATTATCATGTGGCGATATGATGAACAGCCATTAATATTAAATAACTTCATGATGTTCAAAATGCCTACACATAGTTATTTATCTTTAGGAAGCTTTTTAGCGTATTAAGTACATCTGAAGATGCTGAAACCGGTGATGTGGAAGCTTTTTATATATCTACGCGATATTTAGCATAACAAGCTCTTGTACAAACAGTTGTTGGAGCTTAAGGGATTTTTATCAGATGCAACGAGGTCTTGGCAAGTAATAGGCGCTTGTGAAGTAAGAAATTATCTTACAAATTCAAATGTTCAAATGTGTGTGAAATCTTATGGGACTTAACTGCTAAGGTCATCAGTCCTTAAGCTTACACACTACTTAACCTAAATTATCCTAAGGACAAACACACACACCCATGCCCGAGGGAGGACTCGAACCTCCGCCGGGACCAGCCGCACAGCCCATGACTGCATCGCCCGAGGCCGCTCGGATAATACCGCGCGGCAAATTGTCTTACAGCGCTAATGGGAAAATAGTGACCGAAAACCACAATTGCAGTACATAGCACAGTTAACGGAGGACTTTGTATTGTAACTTACTTTTAAAAGATTATGCTTTGTATGGAAATCATTGAATGATGGCGAGTGCATATATATGCCTTACCTCTAAAGCGCTCTCTTACTTGGACACTACAATCTCAGAAGCAGTAGCAACATCTTTGGCTCTATAATCGTACCCAGTCAGGGATCAGCAGAGAACTACATCGTTTATAATATACTAGTTTTATTTTAGTTTACATTAATATTATCTTTTTCGGGGGCCATATACAAATGTGCCCCAGTAGACTCCTTTCAGGATGTATCACATTTGCTTAGGAAAGATAGGAATGGCGGGTGGTAGACAGCTCTTCAAAATAAATGCGCTAATATCGACCGAAATATGAATAAGCTGACTTGTAATGCTCGTTCTAAAGGCGGTATTAATCACCTATACACTCGCTTCCTTCATTCAGCAGCGTCAGATTTGCCAAATTTTCTAGGCCATTACCCCCTGTGTGGTGTCACCGCCAGACACCACACTTGCTAGGTGGTAGCTTTTAAATCGGCCGCGGTCCGCTAGTATACGACGGACCCGCGTGTCGCCACTGTCAGTGATGGCAGACCGAGCGCCGCCACACGGCAGGTCTAGAGAGACGTACTAGCACTCGCCCCAGTTGTACAGCCGACTTAGCCAGAGATGGATCACTGACAACTACGCTCTCATTTGCCGAGACGATAGTTAGCATAGCCTTCAGCTACGTCATTTGCTACGACCTAGCAAGGCACCATAGCATTTGATATTGAGATTATAACATGTACCGTCAAGAGCGATGTACACCAATTGTGGATTAAAGTTAAGTATTATATCAACTACGTACTGTATTTGCTACTATTAATTCCCTTAACTGTTCCAGACCTCACGCCAGTCAGCGTGTAATTAAACGCGTGCATTTCGGCCTCCTCTAGCAACACAGTGTTGGTTCTTCTGCCAACACTTCACCCTGAGCTTGGACTATGGTGCTAGGTATAATACTCTAAGGAGAACATTTTGTGAGTTGATAATTGCAACAATTCAATTAGAAGTACTGTTTCTTTCTGGTGGAGGCCACATTCCCTTCTTAGAATTTTATTTACAGTAAGAGGTGGCGGGGCATCGTTACAGGTGGCAGAGATTCTATTGAGATACTTCTTTATCTAAGCGGCTACATACGATCTAGGATCATCAACTGGAGGTCCATATGAACATCAATTACGGAACATGTAAGGGTGTAATCGATGAAGTAAGAACTTATTACAGATTCCCGCCGTGCTGGCTGATTCCAGTAATCTGTGCAAGGTCGAATGCTTTCCTCACGTTTTTCAGAGCTGTGTGTGTGCCAGTCTAAAGTGGCTGTTTTTGTACATACTATCATTATCTAGAATAAACTTAGTACCTTTATGGGACACGTTCTTTGTCACCAGCTGCGATTGTAAAAGACATTATTGTGTAAGGCGCCGGCCAGGGTGGCCGAGCGGTTCTAGGCGCTACTGTCTGGAACCGCGTGACCGCTACGGTCGCAGTTTCGAATCCAGCCTCGGGAATGCATGTGTGTGATGTCCTTAGGTTAGTTAGGTTTAAGTATTTCTAACTTCTATGGGACTGATGACCTCAGAAGTTAAGTCCCATAGTGCTCAGAGCCATTTGAACCATTTGTGTAAGTCGCAATTGCCGTTGTTTGGCAAAGAGGGACCTTGTCTTTGACCTTCTAATGACCTCTTTGCTCAAGTCTGTGAGGTTTTGTGTGATCTTGACGTCAGGAAGGGAACATTCTCCAGACGGAGAAGACGTTCAGCAACTGGCTAGAATATGTAAACACCGACAGTGGCATTGTATCATAACGGAAGGGGCCTGCGTGTTGTAGCGCCTCTGGTAATCTGCGGTACTGGCTGCTTCGTCACTTACAACGTGTCGTCTGTCATCACCTGTCCTGGGTCTCATGCACGCGATGCGAATCTATTAAACCAAGTTGTCGTTAGCGTAAGTGTGGTTCGGTAGTAAATAATTGCCGGGATGGAACATGTATGACGAGGGATGCAATTCACTCAACACCTCCGTGAATTGAAACGTTACGTTTTGCTCACGACTTATGCACTTGCTAATTGTAGTATTCTGAATTTCAAAGAAATAATCAGTCTTAATCGCAAAAATATTTTTATCTAATGTGTTTTAACGGTTACCTGTCTCAGCCTTGACGATCATCATCACGTATCTCTGATATGTGAATTCCTTACCCGGCCGCTGTGGTCGGGCAGTTCTAGGCACTTCAGTCCGAAACTGCGCGACGCTACGGTCGCAGGTTCGAATCCTGCCTCGGGTGTGGATGTGTGTGATGTCCTTAGGTTAGTTAGGTTTAAGTATTTCTACGTTCTAGGAGACTGATGACCTCAGATGTTAAGTCCCATAGTGCTCAGAGCCATTTCAACCATTTTTTTGAATTCCTTAGAAGAAATAAGGAACAAAAAGAAGTAAGTGATCGCAACATGTACGATAGAAGTTGCAAAAACGTATAGAAAGATTTATTCCCTGGGGTGATGAGCAGAGACACCGAGCGAAGCGACACATTCGGCGAATGCTGAATAGCGTACGAATGCTTTGCGTAAACTAGATGAAACTCTGTCTTAAAAAATATATATAGACAAGCACCTGTCACCTAAGGACAGCAGTAGAATAACTAAGAAGTCCTACATGCGTGATCAAAGCGAAGACGCGTGTAGATGACGCCAGCAGTTTTCATATAGACAGGTGTTGAGGAGCGTAGCGATAAATTAAGTCTGTGGCAAGAGAGACGACGTATCAGAGATCTACTGGTGGTGGACCCCGTCGGTCACCACGGGGACAAGAACAACAGTGAATCGACTAGTACCTGCTGCTTCAGAAGTGGTCGGTCTAGAACTCGACGATACTAGTGTATAAGTGACAAGTAAATCAGGCCAGTCGCTTTTAGGATGATGAATATCGCATAAAGCAGTTTTTAGCGAAATGTTGAATTACAGGCCCAGTTGTAAGTACATGGCTTATTAATATAGGTACTAAAGTAGCAAAAAGTGTCTTTTGTACACTTGGACTATAACGGAATATGATGTGCAGCCTCAGTGCCTGAAATGTGAATATATAACAATAAAAGAAGATTACTATGGAGTATAAAAACATTTAAAATATTTAAAACAGAAATATAAAACAAAATAGCAATGCTATAGCAAATCGTTATATAGCTTGTAGAAATGTTTCTCACTAAAGTCTAGTTTTTTCCTTTAGTAAGATAAATGCCTGTTTCTTATAGTGTGCATGAATTTCAATTTCTTCAATGGTACTTTACAGAAGCCCTTGAAGAGTATTACGTAAAATTTTTAAATCCTCTTGGATCGACCCTCAGAATGGAGGCTTTATATCAGGTATTGCAAATTTGGATGTCCCCTCTTGGCAAGTACCTAAACCTGTCAGTGCACCGAAACTAGTATAACTAGTATGCGAGAAAATTACTTTACATTGGGACTGGATTCCAGCCAGCAATGTTTCGTGGTATATGATTTCGTTCGAATCTTAGGTATTATGTTTATGGGACTCTGTAGCTACGTGTACGCCTACCACCATTCGTTGACGCCACGCCGCGTTAGTTAGTTCTCGATGGAAGATCGAAGTTTGATATGTGGTTACCAAAGGGGAATTTGTCTATTTCGTAAAAATATGCTGTTTCTGTGTTCATCACATTTTGCCGCAGTTAACAGATGCATCGTGCGTGAGTTCTTAAAGAGCAACATTTTGTCAGAGCATGGCGCATCTGATTATAAGAGGGGAGTTTGAAAAGTCCGTGCTAAAATAAATACTACTTAATTGTTTGGGGTAAACCGTTTTTATTTTTCGACATAGTCTCCTTTTAGACTTGTACACTTCGTCCAACGGTGTTCAAATTTATTGATCCCTTCCGATAATAGGAATTGTCCAAGTCTGCAAAATAGCTATGAGTTGCTGCAATAACCTCCTAGTTTGACTAAAATCTTTGTGCCGCCAGCTATTTCTTCAAATTAGGGAACAAATAGTAGTCCGAGGAAGCCAAGTCTGGAGAATAGGGGGTATGTGAAACGAGTTGGAATCCAATTTCCATTAATTTTGCGACCACAACTGCTGATGTGTGCTGGTGCATTGTCATGATGGCAAAGGACTTCTTTGCGGTCCATTCGCCGGCGTTTTTCTTGCAGCTCGGTTTTAAAACAGTGCAATAACGATGGAATAATATGCACCTGTAATAGTTTTACCCTTTTCCAGATATTCGATGAGGATTATCCCTTGCGAATCCCAAAAGACATTCGCCATAACCTTTCCGGCCGAAGGAATGGTTTTCGCCTTTTTTGGTGCAGGTTCTCCCTTGGTAACCCATTGTTTAGATTGTTGTTTGGTCTCAGGAGTGTAGTAATGTATAAGACACTTAAAGTCCTGTGGGTTCTTCCTGAACAGCTGCAAACCTTCCTTGCAACACTTCACACGATTCCGTTTTTGGTCAAGCGTGAGCAATCGCGGAACCCATCTTGCGGATAGCTTTCTCATGTCCAAATATTCATGCAAAATATTATGTACCCGTTCATTCGAGATGCCCACAGCATTAGCAGTCTCACGCACCTTAACTCTTCTGACATCCATCACCATATCATGGATTTTATCAATGATTTCTGGATTCGTAATCTCCACAGGGCGTTCAGAAGTTCGGCATCACTTTTGCCCATATGGCCACTCCGAAAATTTTGAAACCACTTCTCTTTAGTCTCCTGACGTGTTTTGCTTTTTATAATGTTTAATCACCACACTAAATTCATTTTCGTCCATTTTTGACAATCACTCGACTTTCTTGATTCACACGAATGCCAAACACAAAGAAATAGACCAATATGGCTGAAACTTGGTGTCCGTTCTTCCAAAAGGTGCTACTAACTAAACATGACCTCGATATGCGCCGGTGGTGCCATCTCTCAGGCTCTGCACGGACTCTCCAAACGTCCTTCGTACTTTGGCCATTTACAAGTGGTTGTGTTTAAACTACTTACAGTTTACGCCAGCTACTGCTTTAATCTTAGTTAAGGACTTACGTCAATGGAGTGGGTACTTAACTATAAGAGACCAATTTACGAGCTCTGATTTTAAGAGAGTTTTTGTTTAATATAATGTTTTCATACTTAAATTGTATGGGACACCTTAAAGTTTTATTTATATTATCATTTTGAGTTATTTGATTAGTGTTGCTGTGGTAAGTTTTTATCAATAAGCATATAATGTAATTTTAATGGTTGCTCAGTATCTTAAATGCGCTGTCGAAACATAGTATTACGTTCCCGCAAGTAATTTAATTTTTGTTGTTACATATATGTATTATAATTATTGTTATAATGCCCTGATGCTAATGCGGTCACTTTTTCAGATAATCGAAATTGTTGATTATGTTTACTAATTCCCAAAGAGATATTATACTGAAGTCTGATTGTAACCGATGGGCTGGAGGCTGCAGACGATACAGGCTAAACGGAAACAGTGTGAAAAGCTTGTGAGGCTGTTGCAGGGTAAGCTGTGCTGGGAAGTAATTTCTAACAGAAAACTTCGATACGTTGCGCCGTTTCCCAGATAACTAGCATTGAAGTTAGCCAACCAGTACATTCCATGAGCAGATTCAAGCTACGTGCAAGAGACAGCGTCGTCAAACAAGTTCTTTGTTTGGATTCCTTGTTATGACCACACCCCGAAACTACAATCTTTCGGCCATAAATGTGGATTCCTGTACTGTACAGGCAGATAGCTCATTGGACTACAAAATATGAAATATTAGTTCACTTTATTAGACGTGTGAGTAAAAAGATTTACTTAACTTGATACAATCCTTCGTCACAGGAGTGCTCGATAATTTATGTCCTTGACTATTAAAGCATCACTTGCTGCACTAATTAATAAACTGTTCTCTTGAAGTATAATGTTCAACATTTACAAAAGTACGTTTCCATCTGAAACTTGAATAACACATTAGTCCGACTCAGTGATGTTGCTTGCTTCGGCTGAGGTCACGAACTAGGCGGAGCGCTTCCATGCTCGACTCTATACTGACCTCAGTGCACAGGTGTTGCTGTGTTGAGAAACAGGGCATGTCTTCTTCTGCCTCTCCCACTGGACTGCAGTGAGATGTCGTTGATGTCTGTGGTATCGATATCCTTTGGTGACTTTGGTGTGGCACTGCGATCTCTGGCCGATACCATGTTCCTAAAACTGAACAGGAGAGCGAAACAAAAATTGGATATGGGATGGCATTAAAGAATGAACCTGATCTAGAGACTAAGCAGTATTTTGTGCTATCATCCACGCTGTCAGAACAGCTTCTACTGGTGGGCCGTTTGAACTGGCGCGCACAACGACCTGATGGGCTAATTTCAATCCTAATAAACTCGGAAAAGGTGCAAGGTATAGAATATTTTTCTTAATAATTAAAAGAACCTTACACGTTTTTCAGAATGTTTCTGACCATCCAGTATAGGGGTAGTGTGGAAACCAGCAATATTAACAAACAGCAACAATAGCTATCGCCATTTCAAAAAAATGTATGTGAAATCTTGTTGGACTTAATTCCTAAGGTCATCAGTCCCTAAGCTTACACACTACTTACCCTAAATTATCCTAAGGACAAACACACAGAGCCATGCCCGAGGGAGGACTTCCGCCGGATCAGCCGCACAGTCCACGACTGCAGCGCCATAGACCGCTTGGCTAATCCCGCGCGGCTCGCCATTACAACGAGATCACGTGATTACTAATTCTATTAACGAAACCCTTTGTGGTAGGCTCTGTAATTGATGTATGAATATCTTTCTGTACCATGATCTTGTCAGATTTTGGTTTTCAGAATGCATGATATTAAGATAATAACTGCTAACAGGTCATTCCGCAAATTAATCAGTCAATTTATCGCATCCACTACCTACTGGTTTAACAACTCTATAACACGAGTACAGTCACACCAACACTATAGTCAGAAATATTGCACAATTTCTGAATGCTCTGAAGCTGAAGCTCTCAGAAATTTATCGCCAACTAAAGGAAGAGTGTGTTGGTAAAATAATATAACGAGGAAACGTGAGGAAATCATATGAAATCCTCAACAACAGACAATCAAATGTTCATCTAACAGTTTTCATAAATCTCTCTGTCTCTGTCTCCATTTCTGAATCATGTTTGAACTGAAATAAACAAATACATCACGAAGTGTACAAATGCTTCTACAATATTCACCAGTGGTTAATTACTGCGGCGTCTGCCATCTTAAATCATGGAATGCGATTTCTACCCATTAGGCGTTTCTGATGTGTTCTCTCCATACTTATTTACTTTTTAACAGATTTGTCATCGTATCTTCTTACACAATCTCAAAGACGTTCCCGGACTCTTTCATTAAACAACATGTCAATGTTTTCTTCTCGGTGATGTTTTCTTCGAATATACACTACTGGCCATTAAAATTGCTACACCAATAAGAAATGCAGATGATAAATGGGAATTCATTGGGCAAATGCATTATACTAGAACTGACATGTGATTACATTTTTACGCAGTTTGGGTGTATAGATCCTGAGAAATCAGTACCCAGAACAACCACCTCTGGCCGTAATATCGGCCTTGATACGCCTGGGCATTGAGTCAAACAGAGCTTGAATGGCGTGTACAGGTACAGCTGCCCGTGCAGCTTCAACACGATACCACAGTTCATCCAGTGTAGTGCCTGGCGTATTGTGACGAGCCAGTTGCTCGGCCACCATTGACCAGATGCTTTCAATTGGTAAGAAATCTGGAGAATGTGCTGACCAGGGCAGCAGTCGAACACTTTCTGTATCCAGAAATGCCCGTACAGGACCTGCAACATGCGGTCGTGAATTATCCTGCTGAAATGTAGGGTTTTGCAGGGATCGAATGAAGAGTAGAGCCACGGGTCGTAACACATCTGAAATGTAACGTCCACTGTTCAAAGTGCCGTCAAAGCGAGCAAGAGGTGACCGAGGTAACCAATGGCACCCCATACCATCACACCTGGTGATACGCCAGTATGGCGATGAAGAATACACGCTTCAAATGTGCGTTCACCGCGATGTCGCCAAACACGGATGCGACCATCATAATGCCGTAAACAGAACATGGATGCATCCGAGAAAATGACGTTTTGCCATTCGTGCACCCTGGTTCGTCGTTGAGTACACTATCGCAAGCGCTCCTGTCTATGATGCAGCGTCAAGGTTAACTGCAGCCATGGTCTCCGAGATGATGTTGGTTATTGTCTTGCAGACGTCCTCATCTGTTGACTCAGGGATCGAGACGTGGCTGTACGATCCGTTACAGCCATGAGGATAAGATGCCTGTCATCTCGACTGCTACTGATACGAGGCCGTTGGGATCCAGCATGGCGTTCCGTATTACCCTCCTGAACCCACCGATTCCATATTCTGCTAAGAGTCATTGGATCTTGACCAACGCGAGCTGCAATATCGCGATACGATAAACCGCAATCGCGATAGGCTACAATCCGACCTTTTTCAAAGTCGGAAACGTGATGGTACGTATTTCTCCTCCTTACACGAGGCATCACAAGAACGTTTCACTATGCAACGCCGGTCAACTGCTGTTTGTATATGAGAAATCGGTTGGAAACTTTCCTCATGTCAGCACGTTGTAGGTATAGCCTCCGGCGCCAACCTTGTGTGAATGATCTGAAAAGCAAATTATTTGCATATCACAGCATCATCTTCCTGTCGGTTAAATTTCACGTCTGTAGCACGTCATATTTGTGGTGTAGCAATTTTAATGGCCAGTAGTGTATATCATTGTTCTCTGGGTTGATACTACTTCCTCTGAAGTGTAAAAGTACTGTCTTGTATACAGATCTTGTAGATTTATCGAGTAATATTCCACCCCTTATTGCAAATAAGAGTTCATCCACATCTAGATGTACATTTTGCGAACCACCATACAGTGCTTGGTGCAGGACACCGAACACCACTGCTATCATTTCCTCTTGCATTCCACAAGCTAATGGAGAGAGGGAAGGAAATCCTTATGCTCACATAAGGGACCTGAATTCTCTTATCTTCGTGGTAATAGCGCGAGTTAACGTTGGTGGCAGTAGAAACGTTTTGTAGTCTTTCGTAGAAGCCGGTTCTCTAAACTTTCTCAATAGTGTTTCGCCGAAAGAACGGCTCTTTCCTCCAGAGATTCCCATTTGAGTTCACGGAGCATTTCAGTAACACACTAGCTGTGCATCCCTTAAGAAGTTTTCTATTGGTACCTACTGCAAACGAGAACGGGAAACGAACTGAACCGTTTCACTTTAACAACATACGTAGCCACACAACAACCAAACACTGCCGAAAAAAACACTGTATTTAAAAATCAGCGTTTCCGTTTTCAGGGTTGGGTGGGGTGGAGGAGATTTATAGTACAATCTGGTATAGACCTTCACAATTAGCTTAGAGCGATTCCGTAATACTGTGCATTGACAACAAATTTTCTGAATCAGTTGATAAGCATATCTGCAAGCGTTGAGATAATTGGTTGTACGTTGGGTGATGTCCAATACTAATGTCACCTACGACCACTGTGCTTCATTAAGGCAGTGAATGAAAGTGCTAAATACCAAAGTAACCGTTTGTCACACCCTTTTCTTATGTTTCCTCGCGAAGAATGTAGCGTACCGTAGTACGAACTGTTGCTTATGGCTTGCTAATCCTCGACGTTTGTCCTTCAATCAGTATTTCTCCGTTGGCGTTGAAATCGATTGTGTGTGTGCGTGTGTGTGTGTGCGTGTGTGTGTTTTTGTGGGGGTGGGGCGCTCAACGACGAGGTTATTTACGCTAATAGGAAAATCAGGAGAAACTAATGTGGTTAAAACGCAGGAAATGCCATAAAAGATACAAAAACAATCTGAGATGGAACTGCACGTGCGTCTGTCACAGAACCAACTACGATCACCGTCGCACATTCCCACAGGTTTGTCATGTAAGATGGCGTTAAGACGGTCAGATGTTCTAAACGTATAAAATAAACACAAGGAAGACAAGAGGAAAGCTAGAATAATTTCTTTTCTAGTAGGCCTGCGGCATAAATGAGGTCGAAGAACCTCGAAGTTTTACTTTTTGATACAGGTTTCCGCTGCACTATTTGTTTATTTGCTTATAGTGATACAAGTTCCACGAAGAGCTCCTTCAACGTATTACCACTATTAGGCGTACCTGTGAAGATGGCATAATTGGTACAATGCTCTTCCGTACGTTAGTCTGTGCCTACGAATGGCGCATTATGCTTATGTCTCAACAGTTATGACGGGGTTCATAGTACAATGAAATGACCTCAACCGCAAAATAGTGCTCAAATTATATTGACCGCATGCAAAACAGATGGCTCGTGTAAAGAGGTAATTCTGAAAAGTGTACAAGAAAACAAAAATAAAATTAGCATTTGTCACGAACAGCAACTTGGAGGCCGAAGAACTATTAACAAAAAATAATACCTCCAATGTTTCCAGTCCAGGCGTCTAGATAATTTCTTTTTATGACTGTGTCAAGTTTATATCGGACAAGTAGATAGGAAATTCGGCATTAGATTGCAATAAAATATATGAAACTGCGAAATCAACTAATCAGCATCTTACCTGCATTTAAAGAGCCAAAACTATAAGGCAGAAAAGATTTGAAAATCTTCTAAAAATTGTACAACAAATACCTAACGAATATACAGTGGAAGTTTTTGTGGCAATATAAATTAGCGTTCGTAGAGAAACTACCGAGAAGACATCCGTATAAACAAGCAGATACTTAACATATAAAAACAACTCGAAAATTTTATTGACATTATAGAAGAAAGAGAGTAAATTGTCAACATAAACACAAAGCAATAGAACGTATATCATTTATGTAGATACCACAAAACACAATGTGTGAAAAATTTTAACTATTTACAGACATTCCGCAAAACAGAAATTTCATTGCCAACATGCAGCATCGTTGGAGCCAGAACAGTCAAAAAATCTGTTAAAAATATTTTTTCCAGGCTCACACAAATACAATTACGTATAAATAACGTGATCATAACATAACAAAAAGACAACCGCGAAATTTACGCTCCAAGATGTAATACGGACCACGTCAAACCAGCTAAGATGTAATCATATTGTGCCATACATAGAAATAGATTAACGTAGAAAGAAGGAACAATATTTTATCTATTACACCATCTTCACAGGTGCACTTGATAATGGCAAAACGCAGAAATGAGCTAGTCGTGTAACTTCATATCTACATCATACTCCGCAAGCCACCAACCGTCATGTGGTGGAGGGTACATTTTGTACACCAACTGAGCCCTACGACGCGTGGGGTGACTAGCTGCAGCTAAGCCTCTGTGTTAGCTCTAATTTCTCGAGTTTTCTCCACATGGTCGTTACGCGAGACGTATGTCGTGGCAAGTAATGTGTTGTTTGACTCTTCCCGGAAAGTGCTCTCTAGAAATGTCAGTAGTAAATCTCTGCGTGATGCAAAACGCCTCTCATGCAACGTCCACCAATGGAGTTTGTTGAGCATAACCATAACTCTCTCTTGCCGACAAAACGATCGAATGATGAAATGTGCCGCGGTTCGTTGGATATTATCTCCTCTGTCAGTTCTATCTGGTAGGGATACCAGATAGATGAATAATACTCAAGAAACGATCGAAGAAGCGGATTATAAGCCATTTACTTGGTGGATGAGTTAACATTTCCTTAAAATTATTTCTATGAATCTGGCGTCTGCATTTCCAACTATTTGTTTTATGTGGCCATTTTACTTAAGGTCGCTTTGGGTAGTTACCCCTAGATATTTTATGTCAGATACTGTTTCCAGCGGTTTGTCATCAATACTGTAACTATGCAGTAGTTGATTTCTTTTCCTATGTACGCAAGGAAGTCTTGAATCCAGTCGCAAAACTCTCCGATACTCGATAACTCCGTATTTTTTCACTAAACGGCAGTGCGGGACGGTGTCAAATGCCTTCCTGAAGTCAAGGAATATGGCTCAACTTGAGCGCGATTGTTTACGGCACTGTGGATATCATGGAGGAACAGAAGGAGCTGAGTTTCGCAGGATCTCTGTTTACAGTTTCCATGCTAATTTTTATGGAAGAGATTTTCCTTCTCCAAGATCGTCAGTATTTTTAGCGTGAAGCATGTTCCACAATTCTGCAACAGATTGACGTCAACAACTTAGGTCTGTAATTGTATGCATCTGTAGTACGACCCTTCTTAAAAACGAGAATGGCCTGAGATTTCTCTCAATCGCTAGGTACCCTTTGTTGTTCAAGCGATCTACGAGAAATGGCTGTTAGAAGGGAAGCAACTTCTTTCGAATAATCTTTGTAGAATCTTATAGGTATCTCATCTGATGCTGACACCTTTCCACTACAAAGCGATTGTAGTTGTTTTCTATTCCGCGATCGGTTATCGCAATATCTGCCATTTCGACGTTCGTATGACAACAGAAATGAGGGACCGTGTTCCGATCTATCGTGGTGAAAATATTTCAGAAAACCGAATTCAGTCTTCTCTCTGTTACCTTCCGTTTCGGTGCCAGTATGGTCACTGAGTGAGTAAACAGACGGTTTTGACCCGTGACTGACTTCACATGCGACCAAAACCTCTGAGGGTTTTTGTTCAGATCGGTTGACAAAGTTTTACTTTTGAAGTGATTGAACGCTTCCCTCATTGCTTTCCTTACGCTCACATTCGCTTCGCTCAGCATTTTTTCTCAGCTGGAGTTTTACTTACCTTGAAAATGAGATAAAGTTCTCTTTGTTTTGTAGCACTTTTCTAACGTAGCTATTAAACCATTGTAGGTCTTTCCCACCCTTAAGACCTTACTTGGGACATATTTGTCTAGGGCATATTACACGATTCCTTTGAATTTTTTCTATTTGCTTTCCACTTCTTGTCTTCGTCACAGAATATTTGACGCCGAATGCTCAGATACTCTGAAATTTATATCCCGTCTCCCTTGCCTCCTTCCAGGAGGTCTAGTCTAAGACCTCTCGCGGAGTTGATTCTCTAACTATTAGCTCAAAGTAATTATTTTTCGGACAAGACATTCAGACCAATGACACAGAACCTTCCTCTGGCACCAGTTTTTGTAGCATAACACTCCCAATATATACCTGCCATTCTCTTAAATAAGCAAATAGTGCGGCGTGATCTGTACCAAAACATATAAAAAAGTCGAATAGATTCATAGGAATATAGCCACATTTTGATATGCATGAATGAGCAAGCCACCCAGATAACAGAATAAAAATGTCGCCCTAAAATTTTAGGTAAGAAGTCCAACATTGAACAAATCCTAAAATGACATACCACATACGCATTACTGTCATCTCATCTGAGTGGCTCGAAGAAGGTACGTCACAGCCGGATTGTGTACTTTTACTAAGCGCATCTTACTGTCTATCACTTCCAACTACTCATCTTCCCATCGACACATGAATCTCTTCTTCCCATCGACACATGAACCTGTACCTCAACAGTGAGACCAAACCATGTGCAGAAATGGCACACTGAAGTATCTGAGAATCACAACACACCTCTTTGGCTGCTACATCCAATATCTCGTTCGCCGCAATATCTATGTGCACTGGAACCCAGGAGTAAGACGCCTCCTTCCCTACACTTTGTAGAGGAGGAAAGTGTTCTCATAATTCTCGATTACTTTTCCTGTTATTTACATTTGTTTTAGCCGTTAATAAAAGGAAAGTAGTGCACCAACTTCCATAAAAATATGTAATCATCAAATGCACTTCAAGCTCAAGTAATTCCTTAGCAAGTTAATGTTAAAAGCAATTTCTTATTATTATGTAAGCAATTTTACTTCTTATTCACGTTCTTTCAACTCCACATTAAATACTGGTGTATATTGAGATCTTTAGAAAAACTTTAAATCTTAACACAATTATTTTCTGTTTCATAAGGTTTATGTGTTGTTGTTGTTGATGTGGTCTTCAGTCCTGAGACTGGTTTCATGCAGCTCTCCATGCTAATATATCCTGTGCAAGCTCCTTCATCTCCTAGTACCTACTGCAACCTACATCCTTCTGAATCTGCTTAGTGTATTCACCTCTTGCTCTCCCTCTACGATTTTTACCCTCCACGCTGCACTCCAATGCTAAATTTGTGATCCCTTGATGCCTCAGGACATGTCCTACCAACCGATCCCTTCTTCTAGTCAAGTTGTGCCACAAACTTCTCTTCTCCCCAATCCTATTCAATACCTCCTCATTAGTTACGTGATCTACCCACCTAATCTTCAACATTCTTCTGTAGCACCACATTTCGAAAGCTTCTATTCTCTTCTTTTCCAAACTATTTATTGTCCATGTTTCACTTCCATACATGGCTACACTCCATACAAATACTTTCAGAAACGACTTCTTTGCCATTGCCAGTCCACATTTTATTTCCTCTCTACTTCCACCATTATCAGTTATTTTGCTCCCCAAATAGCAAAACTCCTTTACTACTTTAAGTGTCTCATTTCCTAATCTAATTCCCTCAGCATCACCCGACTTAATTCGACTACATTCCATTATTCTCGTTTTGCTTTTGTTGATGTTCATCTTATATCTTCCTTTCAAGACACTGTCCATTCCGTTCAACTGCTCCTCCAAGTCCTTTGCTGTCTCTGACAGAATTACAATTCAATTATATAAGGTTTATATGACATATATATCCACAATAAATGCAGAATGTTGAATGTATTTACAATAACTTCAGTAGTTTCCATAAGACATGACACATACAACTAGTTTATCTTCTCTATAACATTTCTTACGACATCGTTCGCTGACAATCTTAACATTACTGCATCCGTTCTGAAATTTTCTCACAAATATATGGCAGCGTATTACATCAAATTTTCATTTCACATGGTCTTATTCTGCGTTACGTCGTCGTATTTACGTCACTCTCACGACTCATACACTCGTTAATAGGTAAGTAAATTTTTATATACCGACTTCTATAACAGACTGACGTAAACGACATACATCTGTAATTGTGTGTGTATGTCCTACGGACTTTATTAAAAATGGAAATGACCTGCACTTTCTTCCAGTCCCTACGTGCTCTTCGTTGTTCAAGCAATCTACTTTAAATTACTTCTAGAAGTGAAGCATGTTCTTTCGCATAATATGATGTACGTGTAGGTGAACGTAGACAGGCAGAAAAAGCTCTTCATAGGGTGGGAGAAACGGGGTCTGATATTGCGAAGAAGTAACAGAAGTAGAGGAAGATTGTGATTATTTTGAAAATTCTGACAATGTACAATACATAGTCGTAGAGTCTGATACGATAAGAGACAGAGGAGATTTAGAGAAATATATACATCATATTTTTTGAAAAAGATTTTCCAGTAACTTTTATATCCTACAAACACCGTATGCACTACATAAACAAGGTAGGGAAGAAAGAAAGACATTAGCATAAATTCTGAATGTAGAAGAGTTAGGGTAAAATACGAAACAAAGGTGATAATATTATCAGCCGGACGCTGTGGCCGAGCGGTTCTACGCGCTTCAGTCCGGAACCGCGCTGCTGCTGCGGTCGCAGGTTCGAATCCTGCCTCGGGCATGGATGTGTGTGATGTCCTTAGGTTAGCGAGGTTTAGGTCTAGGGGACTGATGACCTCAGATATTAAGTCCCGTAGTGCATGGAGCCATTTGATTTGATAATATTATCAACATTTCGAATTAGCTGGTGTTTGTCAAATATCTGATGTCTCAAAGATCATGCATCCCTGAGGGAAGTTAATTACTAGTGTCTTTATATTCATGATACCCAAATATGACTTCTTCTCGTACGCAATAAAATATTGGCACATCACATTTTCCTTCTCCAATGAAAGGAATAGTTACAGATTTCTCATGTTTCACAAAGACCACTTAATAATTTTTAGAATCTAGCTTTCATCCGTGATATTTCAAGAAATCCGCTCCTAACAACGTTTGCACACCAAAGCTAGATATTATAAGAAATCTCCTCGACTTTTATGGATAAAGTAACTTCTTTTTTGATTAACTTTTTTCTCTTTCCTGCAGTTACTATAAGTTTTCCACCAAAAACTGGACCTATTACCATTTCTCCGCTATCAGGGAGATAACTCACAAAACTCTGTGACAGTGAACAAAAATCCTAATCACCATCTAGTAAACAATTAATTTCCTTACTGACAACATTAATATTTATTATAGGTTGTGCTCCTTCTACTTCAACAGTTTCATATTCTTAATCTGGCACTGCTTCATGTTGATCGAACCCTGTACATTCCGTGCAAATAATGCACTATTAATGGGATTATTTTCTTCCTTAATTGCAGCAGGTTCAGCCAATCTATATGACAGTGACTAATGTATATATTTCTCTAAACCTCCTCTCTCTCTAATCGTATCAGACTCTACAACTATGTATTCTACATTGTCAGAATTTTCAAAATAATCACAATCATCCTCTACTTTTGTTGCTTCTTCGCACTATCAGACCCCGTTTCTCGCACCCTATGAAGAGCTTTTTCTGCCTGTCTACGTTCACCTACACGTACATCATACTCCGCAAGCAAACTACTGGTGTGTGGTGGAGGGTACTTTTTGTACCACTAATTGAGCTCTCCAACCCTTTCTGCTCACGAATAGTGCACGGTAAGAACTACCAGTCCTTAAACACTTCCTTGGGTTATCCCGGATAATACCTTTACATCTGTCGATATTGTCCCGTTAAGAGCAACGTGTTGAATTCTATCGGCATGGAAGTCTAGAATCTGCTCTGATAGTCGACAGGCTCGTTTTTTTTTTACTAAATGGCAGTGCGGGACGGTGTCAAAAGTAAAGGAACACGGCATCAACCTAAGCGCCATTGTCTACGCCGTTGTGGATTTCATGGAGGACCAGAGCGAGCTGAGTTTCAAAAGATCTCTGTTTGTGGAATCCATGTTGATTTTTGTAGAGGAGATTTTATCCTCCTAAAACGTCATAAGTCTTAGGCATAAAACATGTTCCATAATTCTACAACAGACTGACGTTAACGACATACGTCTGTAATTGTGTGTGTCTGTCCTACGGACTTTGTTAAAAATGGAAATGACCTGCACTTTCTTCCAGTCACTAGGTACCCTTCGTTGTTCAAGCAACCTACTTTAAATTACTTCTAGAAGTGGAGCATGTTCTTTCGCATAATCTTTGTAGATTCTAATAGGTATCTCATCTGGTCCTGACGCCTTTCCACTACTAAGCGAGTGTTGCTGTTATTCTGTTCCGCAATCGGTTACGACAATTGAAAGGAGGGATCGTATTACCAGTTGCCGTGATGAAACAATTTCGGAAGAACGAATTCAGTATTTCAGTCCTCTCTCTGTTGTCCTCCGTTTTGTTTGCAGTATGGTCATTGAGTCAATTAACAGACAATTTTGACCCATTACTGATTTCACATACGACCAAACCTCAGATCGGTTGACAAATTTTTAAAGTCAAAAAAATGGTTCAAATGGCTCTGAGCACTATGGGACTTAACAGCTATGGTCATCAGTCCCCTAGAACTTAGAACTACTTAAACCTAACTAACCTAAGGACAGCACACAACATCCATCCATCACGAGGCAGAGAAAATCCCTGACCCCGCCGGGAACCGAACCCGGGAACCCAAGCGTGCTTTAAAGTCATTGAACGGTTCTCCCATTGCTCTCCTTACGCTAATTTTCGCTTCGTTAAGCTTTTGTTTGTCAAATGAGGTTTTTACTTATCTTGAATCTCAGATGAAGTTCCCTTTGTGTGTGTAGCAGTTTTATAACACTGCGATTAAACCATGGCGGGTCTTTCCCATCCCTTAAGAGCTTACTCGGAACATACTTTCCTAGGTCATATTGCACGATGCCTTTGAATTTTTTTCCATTTGTGCTCCACATCTTCGTCCTAATCACCGAATATTTGATGCTGACTGCTCAGATAATCTGATATCTGTATCCTGTCACTCTTGCTAAGCAAGAGTTTTCTCAACATTCGTTGTAAGAGTCGTTGTTATACATGCTATGGCAGCCTTATGATCACTGATACCTTCCTCTAAGTTAACTGTTTAAATTGAGGTCTGTTTGTTACCAGGTGGTCTAAGGAGATAACCCAAACGAATTGGTTCTCTAACTATTTGCTGAAAGTAATATTCGGGCAAGACATACAGAACAATGTCACACTATTCCCTGTCGCCGGCACCACTTTTGATGGCATGACCCCCCCCCCCAATCTATACCTGGCCATTTGAAATCAGCCCCTTTTATAACGGCATGACCAGGAAAACTGTTAACGATATTCAGCGAGTTCTGTCTGAAGCATTCTACCACTAGAGCTCCTGACCCAGGTGGTATATAAAAGCATCCCATTACCATTTTTGACCCCTCTTTGATACCTACTTAACTTATCCCATATTAATTCACAATCTGAATCTGTGAAATCCTCGCCAGATTTTATCGAATTCTTTATAACAATAACCATGCCGCCACCATTGGCGACTAACCTATCCTTAAGACAGATACTGTAGTCTGTACTTAGGGTTTCGTGGTCAGTAACGTCAGGCTTCAACCAACTTTCTGTTCGTAATACTATATGGGCATAGTAACCCCTAGTAAGTGATACTAAATCTGGGTACTTTCCTCGGAAGCTCCTGCAGTTTACTAAAATCATATCACCTTTTTCTATTTGTGATTTGCGACGCCGCACATTCTCTGAGGACGATGTTGCCAATTTACCAGGCACATCGTTTTTGATCCGAAGGGAAGGTTTTTCTAACCTAAAATAAGACCCATATGCACACCACACGTACGCAAGTAGCCGCTACCTGCCTGTAATGCACGCCTGACGTATTAAGGGGAAACCTACAGCTTTGCATTCGATAGCGGAAGTCGAGAAATTCGCATCCGATACCTTCGCAGAGTCGTCCAAGGCTCTGGTTTAGTCCTTACACTCTGCTCCAAACCAGATGACCGAGGTCACTCCTGGGTACGATGTTACAAATAGCTTCTCCCGCAGCCCGCTTGCGAGGCTACTTCCCTTCACAAAATCAGCCAGGAGCCGATGATGTGCTCAGAAACCAAGCGGCAGGCGTCATTCGTGCCGACATGTGCCAGTACATGCAGCCGGTTTCACACAGTGCGCTCGATAGCCTCACGCAGGGCCTCCTCCATATCACGGTCTAGACCCCTCGGCAGACATACAGAGTGTACACTGACATTCTTTCCTGCCTTGTCCGCTATTTTCCTGATGGGCTCCATCAACCGCATAACGCCTGAGCTCTCACTGACAAGCATATCCACCCTCGACGCTTGTCCGGACTGGGCAGAAAAATCGCCCGCTGGCCCAAGAGAAGAGGCATTACGTGCTGGTTCGGAGCTATCATCAACACTGGGTAGCAGCTTGAACTTATTGCTAAGGCGTAGGGAGCTAGCCGCGCGACCTGCTCATTCTTTCACTTTCCGCCTACAGAAACGCGAACCCACTACTGCCTACCACCCACTTTCGAGTGAGAAATATAATGAGAAGTATAACGATACGAAAGTAAGGAAATTCAACAACCAGTCACCGAGCGGAGAAAATCTCTCACTCGCCCGGGAATCGAACACGAGCCCCTTCGGTTTGCAAACCATCGCCCTGGAGACCGCGCAGCTAACGAGGCGGATGACTGATACTATTTCTGGCGTATAAGTGACTTCAGAGGAATAAATTCGGGGGCAGCCTGAATTGACAACTGCAAACAAGAGATGGGCACTCGACGAGTCAATTGTGAGCAGGCAGCGTTAAATAGTGGACGTGCGGCTGTACTGTGTCAGGTTGTTGACTCACAAATCGCAATGAAACAACGAACTCAGCTGTGTTCAAGATATGGAACGTTTTGAAGAAAAGTGTGTGCAAAATTTTTCTTTAGTAACTTGAATCCCGCACGAAAACACTGACGCGTGGACGCCTGTATCGAGTTGATTGAAATGAAAAATGTGAACCGTTCGTTTGTGATCAAAATCAACAAGGATGTCGAGCACCGGCGTTATCAATACGAGCAAGCCACAAAACTACGAAGTCCTGAGTGTCTCTCTGACGATTCGCCAACACCAAAGACGGTGCGAATGCGTAACGCGTGTTGAGCAACATCCTACAGAAGCACCTGTTGTGTGAACGGTCTGTATGTTTGACCCTGGTAGGGGAGAATACGTAAACCTGAGGCTTTGAAACCACCATCTTACCTTTTCTCTACTTTTCGTTAGTCCAGTCTCGAAACTTTTTAGACTGACAGTGTTTGTAAATAGGACAGTATTAGTGCTGAAAGATATCACTGTGAACAGCAGTAATCTATGTACTGCCTTGTTGAAGTTCCAACCGATACTATAGTAAGTTACGTGCACAGACCCAGAAATATGTAGAAGAGATAGCTGGGAATATTGCTCTACCGAAATTATGGTTCATAGTTTTCGTACAGTACATAAATGACGGAGTAAATGGTAGGTTTACCGGTGGTACGTATAGGAAAAGAAACATTAATGATTGTGTAAGATAAAAACTGGACACCGACGATTTCTCTTCGTTTTTTTTATTTATTTCGTTCTTCGTTTTGCGAGTAATTAGAACTGTACAACGCTCAGTGTGAGTTCATCATTTCTTTCATATCTTTACAGAAATAAATTGCATTTCATAAGTAATAAAAAGTAGTTTATAGCGTAACTTTCGAGACTTTATGTAACCAGACTAATTAATTTAGAAGTAAGTAAAGTTGATACGCACATATCGTAGAAAATAAGTATTGTTGTTACTTTGCAGTCAATAGAATGTTCTAATCAAGATTTAAGACAAGAGATTTCTGCATATATTGATAAATGCGGAAGTTGTTTATGAATAGCAGAAACGCATATCGGAATGGCCGAGCGGTTTGAGGTGCCATGTCACGGACTGCGTGGCCCCTCCCGCCGGAGGTTCGAGTCCTCCCTCGATCATGGATGTCTGTGTTGTTATTAGCGCAAGTTCGTTTAAGTTACTTTAAGTAGTGTGTAAGACCAGGGACCGATGACCTCAGAAGTTTGATCCCATAGGACCTGACACACACAATAGCAGAAACGTGGTTTATTCAAGTTTGACGAAGCATTAAAGCGAAGCTTGACATATTTTAATTTTCGTTTTTTTTACGTTTTCTTGAGGAAATTGCATTTTCTTCTGCTGTATGGTAAGTATGTAGTGTTTTATTTATTTTTAGCAGAATATACGTGTCTTTCACATTATAAATCAACAATTTTCAAGTAAAACCTGAGATAAAGTTGAAATTTTCAATTTTGCCATAATACTGTTCAATTGTACGTAACACACAGGAAGATAAGTACATAGAACAAAAATGTTGCGTATGTCATGCAGCGCTTAATACATTCTATCTCATTTTTTAGACAGTTCAGCACTTCTGCTTTCTAGGGGATCTAGTAAAACACTGATCGCATACGTAAAGAAAGTGATAGTCATGAGGTAACTCCCAATAGGTGCGCAACACATCTAGTGTACAGATAATGCAGGTACGATCTGAACTGGCCACAGCTGCTACGAAAACTACCATAGTTTTCCATTGCGTCTAAGAGGATGCAGTGACATCCGAATCACCAAGGGATTCCAACGGCATCAAATGTGCTTGCTGGTCTAGCCACCAGCGCCCCGATGTCGCCTCATTAGCCAGAAGTATGTTGAGGATAGCCAACGCAGCTTCCAACTGTTTACAGACAGCAGACAATTCTCCCTGTGCCGCTCATAACCAGTAGAGCCCCTAACCGTACCGTCGTGGGTAAAAAATGGATTAGGCTCTCACACATAGCTACTGAGTTTGGAATGTACGCAAAATTTAACTAGGAGAATAAAGAAACACTAAAAACTTTTCTACAGGTTTTTGACTATACCCTGAGACGGAATGCTCTAAATCAGAAATAAATATCTCTACTGGAGTGGATGCATCTACAGTTACCTGTTACTAGAAACTTTGCTTACCAGAAGCTACTGCACGGGATCAGTATGCTAACTAGAATGCACTGATCTAAGCTATATGCTGTGCAGCAGCACGAGATTTAAACTTAGTGGCGCGTCGTGGAGCTTCTGATGGTGGGTGAATTACACACATGGCTATGCACCAAGAACTACGCAGAAAAAAAAATTAATTTGCTAACCACTAGTCTACGCAATAATATACACAGGTATACTTCACTTAGCCCGCATCTCGTGGTCGTGCGGTAGCGTTCTCGCTTCCCACGCCCGGGTTCCCGGGTTCGATTCCCGGCGGGGTCAGGGATTTTCTCTGCCTCGTGATGGCTGGGTGTTGTGTTCTGTCCTTAGGTTAGTTGGGTTTAAGTAGTTCTAAGTTCTAGGGGACTGATGACCATAGATGTTAAGTCCCATAGTGCTCAGAGCCATTTTTATAGTTCACTTCTTTGCATAATTACGTGAAAAAAAGAAACTAAAATAAATTACTATGTATCAAACAACTGCTGCTGCTACCACTGATGCCGCGTCCGCTCGGCTCGGCGTCTGCCGGTACACATTCCTGTTCTGCTTCTGTTTTCCCATTTATAGTACTTACTCCACAATTCTCTATATGACTTTCATTAGCATGGCAGTGCGCATTTACATTATGATCCTGTATTAAATATTCATTACTTAACCTCTGGTCCCCATTGACCTGGTTCCTAGAATCACAGTTAATATAGTTTCCTTCCCACTAATCTGACTTGCCTCTGACAATTATATGCTCTAACTTTATTCCGATTTCCCCCTACTCCTGTTCTAACTGCACTATTATCACAGGTTTTGTGTGCTGGTGGCTTACAAACTGTTTTGCTAGTGGGTTTAACCTACTTTTGGCAGTCTGCAAACGTCAGCACCCTTACAGACTGCTTTAGCTTTCTTCATCACCTGCTCAGTCATCAGCCTAACATGACGTTCTGTTACTAATCTGGGATGCTGTTCTGCTTACTCAGCTCACCGTAACTGTTAATGTCATTTCTTCCCCTGTCAAAATACCCATTTCCAGTAGCTCCTCCTCATCCTCTGTGCCTTTCTCTGTAATTATTTGACGTCTGCAGTCCCTGTTCTGTTTGTGTGAACTTCTAACCTGTTCTCATTTTGTCTAACAGAAGGCCTCTATTCCTTATTTGCATTTTCCTCCTCTTCAGTAGATGATCCACTCTCTCCAGATAAAGAATAAATGTACTATGTCATCTCACATCCCAGAAAGTATTTCATTTCACCAGTACAAAAGCAGTTTTTTTTCTGTACCCATATCAATCTGCTCAGTTTCTAACTTAGCAGTCACATAAGTTAAAGTACTTACCCACTTTCGTACAAACCTCTTAACAGAACTTGTTGGGTCATACTTTTCACTTGATCAAAAGCTATTCAGAACTTACAAGTGTTTTATTTTTTCTCAATATTCCTCAAAGGAAGCCTGTTAAAACTTTCCATGCCGTCATATTTGTCTGATATAAAGATTCCACTCACAGTAGATTCTGCGAGCAAATTTGGCACAACAAAACTAGTTTTATATTTATCATTTCATAATCTGGGTAACACATCTTTACAGTCTCTCAAAAATTCCTTAGGGTGCACACTTTTATTGGGATCAGATCTCAAAAACTGTCTGTCAATAACACATGCAGTTTCAGATGACTCTTCATAACTGTTACATATTAAATGACCGTTAGTTTTAGTTACAGTTCGTACTACTCATTTTAGTCTACATTAATGCTGAGGTAGTTTATCACTTAGAGCTCTGCTAAACTGTTAGATTGTTTCGAAGGTTAGTAATTCTTGCACTCACTTGAACACCATTAAGTTCACACTTACGTTTCTCGTATTTAAGGTTATTTGCCAAAATAGTGTGGTAATCGTTACATGGTTCTTCAACATTATTTATTTGCACCTGTAGGCCTACTTTATTTGGGTCAGCACTTACGTGTTTCCCGAATTCTTTGCTCTCTTCAGGAATTTTCTCTATATGGTTAGTTAATTCACCTTTCATTGTTACAATAACACCATTAGAATCATGTTTAGGGATCCATATCTCCGGTAAAAACGAAACCCTTATTGGAGTACTTGGTTGTCAGTCTGCCTGTCTTGCTGACCGACTGCTAAGAGTAGTATGAAATTGAAAGTTACGTCACATACGAATTTCTACGACCCCTTGGCGGTGTAAACCATTTACGCTGCTAAGTCAATGCAGCAAAAACAAACTGCCACATATAAGATATATTTGAATCTCGCAAACCCACTCGTCAAATTTATAGATTAACTATTTTAGTACATGTCTGGCCTGGTGAACTAGCGGTAAAGCGAGCGACGGGAAATACAGATGTCGCGGAATCGTTTTGAGATTATCTCACCTCTCAAAGGTGTAAGGAGTCGACAGAGTCAACACGTGGCTCGGATTCCACATTAAACTGTAAATGCTCTTCACCTGCTTAGATAGCTGGGGTTGGTTAGGGATACTCAAGTTGCCAAAGTGGTGTCTATAGAAAGACTTGCACCAGGCCATTGAGCCACAAGAAATTATTATTACTTTCTCTATAAGTAATTAAGTTTGTTCAGAAGCCTCATAATGCGAGTCCTTTTCGCAACTGTCCTGGTTTTTACTTTACGAATTTGTCATTTCAAACTATCATTAGTTTGTGACATATCATTTTCAGTAGAATCTCTCTACTGCGTCCAGACTAAGCGCCTGCAACTCTCGCTTCCCGCGAAGCGGACCGGTACAGCGGGCCCCGGACCGAGTAGGGGTCAGCCTGGCCGGTCGTCCCGGAATCACAGACGCTTCCCAGAGACCACCAGGAGGCGTCCACGGCGCCGCTAGAGGTCGCTACAGCCGCGGACCTCTTTCCTTCCGCTCGACACGTGCCTGCAAATAGAGCCAGCCATATACATGTGCCAAGCAGCATTTAGGCTGGCGCAGGAGCCTGGAGAGGCAGTTCACGCCGAGCGAGCCCACTGGTGTCATCGTAGCCGCCGCGTCATCGTCCACCGCCGCCAGCGTACCGGAGCCATCCTCGCAGAGCCTCTACTCGTCCTCGGACTCAGGTGACGGCAACGTGGACTCCGCGCCGCTCTTCACGAGACGCCCGGGGCTTGGTTTGGTGAAGTTGTATGGTTACTACAGACAGTTTATGATTGGTAGGCTTGGAGGATCAGTCCTACCTTACGAATATTGTTTTGTAAATTTTGAAGAAACACTTTCGTTTAAATAAAAACGCTATAACTCACACTCTCAGATTTTCCTATCCGCGGACGGCGGATATATTACTCTCGAATCTAAAATTCTATGACCCATTTCCCCCTGTCTGATATTTTAAAATTCTTCCATTTCGCGTCAAATTCTGATAACTGTTTAATAAACCCTTCTTTAATTTCAGAAACCAACCTGTTCATTTTACTATTTATTTCAGAACCCAGTCCATTTATACGAACCTGCGATTGGAGGAATGGTCTAAGACCACAGGCTTTAAATTCTGGAGAAGACTGTTTGTGTAGATTTTAACCATTCCCGTCCTCTTTTTAATCTCCCTGTTTTAAAACTAGGAGACACTGTTCTCACCTTTATGGAAAAAGTGAAATATCTCGGGCTTATTTTTGATGAGAAGCTCACATGGTTGCCACACCTAAAGGATCTAGAAGTCCGCTGTTTCAAGGCTTTAAACGTCCTTAAATGCGTCAGTCATAGGTCCTGGGGTGCTGACAGGGCACGTCTGCTCCAACTATATAAAGCCTTTGTGCGACCTCGACTCGAATACGAATGTCAAGCTTATGGATCTGCAAGACCTTCGTACCTCACAATGTTGGATGTGATTAGGCTTTCAACGGGTGCTTATCGCAAGAGTCCAGTTGCTAGTCTATGTGTCGACGCTGGAGAGCCTCCGCTATCCATTCGGCGTCTTCTCCTCGTGGTACGGCAAGCTTACAGGGCAAAGTCCACTCCTCTTTCGTTGGCGTCCAACACCTTTTCACAGCCTGCACTGGGACGTCTCTTCCGCCTCCGTCCGAAGGCAACAAAGCCTTTTGGCATCCGTGCAAAGGAGAGTCTAGAGTCAGCACACCTGGAGGGCATTAAGGTCCTCCACCAGGGATGGAGTAGGGGATCTCCCTGGCTACTACAAAGGCCAAGATTGCTTCTTGATCTGGCTGCTTACAAGAAGTATTGTACCTCGGACCACCTTTTTAAAATTAAATTTACTGAGATTTCAGACCCCCATTCAGATTTTATTACTGTTTACACGGATGGGTCTAAACAGGGGGATTTTATGGGCTGCTCTGCTGTGTTTCCCGATACTGTCCATAGGATAGGGCTCACAGAGCAGTTCTCAGTTTACTATGCAGAACTGTTTGCCAAACTGCAAGCATTAGGGCATATGAGACGACATTATGGCACGAAATTCATCATCTGCCCCGATTTCCAAAGTGCTCTACACGCTCTTGAACAGATGTACCCAGCAGATCGGATGGTGCAAGAAGTGCAGGACGCACCCCTGCTCTTGCAAAAGCAGGGCAAGGATGTAATTTTCTGCTGGGTTCCAGGGCACGTAGGGATTCCTGGAAATGAACTTGCAGACGCGGCTGCCAAGGAGGCTTGCTCCATCCCACCTCCTGCTCGCTGTTCCGTCCCCCTGCAGGCAATAACATCATTCGTGACTCGCGTTGGTGGGAGGCTCAGTGGCTGTAAGTGAGGGATAATAAGTTGCGAGCGGTGTAGGATTCTGTCCGACCGTGGCTCACCTCCTTCCGACAACGATGAGTTGAGGAAGTAGCCCTTACACGGCTTAGAATAGGACATTGTCCGTTGACACATGGTTTTCTGTTACGTCGTGAGGAGCCACCAACGAGTCAGACATGTGGGACACAGCTGTCGATACGACATATTTTATCTGTGTGTGTTTTATATGCGGGTTTGAGGGAATATTTCAGTTTCTCATCAGACCTGCCCTCTATTTTAACTAATAATGAGAGAGTGTTGCTAGTGGTTTACGTTTTTGTGTGATATATGGACTTCTACCCAAAATATTGGGATTGAGATCTTAATATGCTGTAAAGTGGTTTGGTCACCCATTATTTGTAAGTGGTCACTCAGCCACCGTTAATTATTTTTACCTGTTTTGTACCGCTATTTTATTTATAGTTTTATCTACCTGTTTTGATGTGCTGTGTCCAATCTTGAAATTTGAACATTTACAATTCTCGCAAAGATCGGCTCTGAATTGATCTTTGTATAACAGAGCTTAGCTGCACTCGTCAGCATTTCTTTTGGGAACGGGCACTGATAACCCCGTTGTTGTGCGCCCTAAAACACTAATCATCATCATCATCATTCGAATCCATTTCATTTATTTTAGTGTCAGTTTTCCCAGTTTGTTTCAGAACACTTCGTAACAATACTGCAATCCTATCTTTCTGCTTGCAAGTCCCTGATACTGGCTGTTCCTTTATTTCTTTAACAGTAATTGGTACCAATTTCACGTCGTGGTCAAATGCTTTCTCCTTATTTATTACCTCACAAAATAAATTGATATATCCAGAATGAGATTTTCACTTTGCAGCGGAGTGTGCGCTGATATGAAACTTCCTGGGAGATTAAAACTGTGTGCCCAACCGAGACTCGAACTTGGTCCCGAGTTCGAGTCTCGGTCGGGCACACAGTTTTAATCTGCCAGGAAGTTCCAAATTTATATATTTTTAACATCAGCTACAAACCCTGATTCCCTTTTTCTTTAGTTCACAAGAAATGGTGCAAACATAACATCAGCCTCCATCGCATCCTGTTCATTAATTGATCCGTAATTAGCAGACTCTGAATGTGGATAGCCACTTCTTTGGCTTGAGATACTTCAAAACTAAATTTACCTCTGTTACTATCATCTGAAAGTACTGGCTCAACCAAATCTATTCCCCATTTTCTCCATTTATTACATAATTATTTATTGCTACATGTTCATAAGTTTCTTTACACACTCCCACAGCAAAGGGAAAAAAAGAACACTAATTAACTTTTCCTTCTCGTTGTAATACGGCGAGGTGGTCCTGCATGTCCGTCCTCCAAGCACTGCCTGGGTCGATACGGAATATGATCCCATACGCTGTCAGTTCCTGGCAACTGCCCCTGTTCCCAGTCCGCTACGGATCGCCACTGTAGGCTGATTCCGTTGCTCCCGTCATAGCTCAGTGACCCCTCATACAACTGTACCAAGATACACCGCTAATACTGTTCTTATCACACAGTATCTGAATGAAGTCCATCTTCTACCACCCCAGTACGAAAGTATATCTGCACGTGCATGACTCTTCAGGTTTCGGGGTTTACACTGCTGCTTTTGAAACTCACCTTCACCTGAACAACTACGTAATTCCTATTTACTGATGATTTAGGCAGCCAATCGGAACACCTAAAACCCTCCAATAATCCTGGTAACTTCTAAGTCAGCCCAAAGAATTACTGGACGTAACTTTTAAAAGAAGCTTGAATGTACAGAACCCAATTAAATTAAAAAAAAAAAACAGAAAGTACGAAATATCCCCAGAAAAAAAAATACTTATTGATTTAACAATTAACTTTTCTTCTGGCTGCTTTTATACCAAAACATGGACATTGCACCCACATCACATGACTCACATTCGCGCAAGAACTCTCCCACGCATACATTTTACACAGTTTGTAATTAAAAAAAACATTCAGACTTTAAGTATGACATCCATACGCTCTCTCAGTCTGTCTCCAACATTCAATAACAAAACATAATTAAGTAATATTCTAAAATGATTATTATTGTAACTCTTTTAATTTTTTTCGACCTACCAGCCCGATTAAGGAATATGAGATTCCACCCTCCGATCCGTAGAAGGCCAGTTTTGTTTCTCCTGATAAAGACTTCCTCATGAGTAGTCCCCGCCCGGAGATCCGATTGGGTGACGATTTTACCTACGGAATATTTTACTCAAGAGGACGCCATCATTATTTAGCCACAAACTAAATCTGCAAGCCCTCGGGAAAAATACAGCTGTAGTTTCCGATTGTTTTTAGTCGCTCGCAGTACCAGCACAGCAAGGCCGTTTTGGTTAATGTTTCAAGGCCAGATCAATCAATCACCCAGACCGTTGGCAGTGTAGCTGTTAAAAAGGCTGCTGCTCCTCTTCATGAACCACACGTTTGTCTGGCCTCTCAACGGATACCCCTCCGTTGTGGTTGCACCTACGGTACGGCTATTTGTATCACTGAGGCACGCAAGCCTCCCCACCAACAGCAAGGTCCATGGTTCATTTAAAAAGGGAAAGAGATAGGTTAAAGTTAGATATAGTGGGAATTAGTGAATTTTGTTGGTAGGAGGGACAAGACATCTGGTCAGGCGAATACAGAGCTATAAAAACAAAATCAAACAACCGTAATGCAGCAATAGGTTTAATAATGATTAAACAAATAGGAATGCGGAAAGATACTACGAACAGCATAGTTAAAGCATTATTGTAGCCAAGATAGACACGACGCCCACGCCTACCACAGTAGTACAAGTTTATATGCCAACTAGCTGCACCGATGATGAAGAGATTGAAGAAATGTATGATGTGATAAAAGAAATTATTCAGATAGTTAAGGGAGACGAATATTTAATAATTGTGGAGGACTGGAATTAGAATGTAGGAAAGGGAAGAGAAGGAAAAGTAGTATGTGAATGTGAAATGGGGGTAATGAATTAAATAGGAAGCCGCCTGGCAGAATTTTACACAGAGCATAGCTTAAACGTAGCTAACTCTTGGTTTAAGAATCATGAAAGAAGGTTGTATACGCGGAAGAGGCTGGAGACACTGGAAGGTTTCAGATAGTCAATATAATGGTAAGACAGGGGTTTAGGAACCAAGTTTTAAATTGTAAGACATTTCCAGGGGCAGATGTGGACTCTGACCACAATTTATCGATTATGAACTGCAGATTAAAACAGAAGAAACTTCAAAAACACAGGAATTTAAGGAGATGGGACTGGATAAACCACAGGTTGGATAAAAGAACCAGAGGTTGTAAAGAGGTTCAGAAACAGCATTAGGGAACGACTGGCAAGAACAGGGGAAAGAAATACAGTAGAAGGAGAATGGGTAGCTTTGAGAAATGAAATAGTAAAGGCAACAGAGGATCAAGTAGGTAAAAAGAAGAGGGCTAGTCGAAATCCTTGGGTAGCTGAAGAGATATTGAATTTAATTGATGAAAGGAGAAAATATAAAACTGCAGTAAATGAAACAGGCGGAAAGGAATACAGACGTCTCAAAAATGAGATGGACAGAAAGTGCAAAAAAACTAGGGATGACTAGAGGACAAATATAAGGATGAGAAAACATATATCACTAGTGGTAAGATAGATACTGCCTACAGGAAAATTAAAGAGACCTTTGGAGGGAAGAGAACCACCTGGATCAATATCAGGAGCGCAGATGGAACCCAGTCCTAAACAATGAAGGAAAAGCAGAAGGATGGGAGGAATACGTACAGGGTCTATACAAGGGCAATGTACTGGAGGGAAAGATTATGGAAATGGAAGAGAACGTAGATGAAAATGAAATGGGAGATACGATACTGCGTGAAGAATTTGACAAACCAGTGAAAGAACTAAGTAGAAACAAGGCCGCTGGAGTAAACAACATTCCATTAGAACTACTGATAGCCTTGGGAGAGCCAGCCAGGACAAAACTGTTCTATCCGGTTAGGAAAATGTATGAGACAACCAAAATTTCTTCAGACTTCAAGAAGAATGTAATAATTCCAATCCCAAAGACATCAGGTGTTGACAGGTGTGAAAATTATCGAATTATCAGTTTAATAAGTCATGGTTACAAAATACTGACACGAATTCTTTACAAACGAATGGAAAAGCTGGTAGAAGCCGACCTCGACGAAGATCAGTGTGGATTCCGTAGAAATGCTGTAACACGTGGGGCAATACTGATCAGACTACTTATCTTAGAAAATATATTAAGGAGAGGCAAACCTACGTTTATAGCATCTGTATACTTAGAAAAAATTTTGAAAATGTTGACTGGAATACTCTCTTTCAAATTCTGAAGGTGGTAGGCATAAAAAACAGGGAGGAAAAGGCTATTTACAATTTGTACAGAAACTAGTTGGCAGTTACAAGCGTCGAGATGCACGAAAGGGAAGGAGTGTTTGAGAAGCTAGTGAGACAGGGTTGTAGCCTATCCCCGATGTTATTCAATCTGTACACTGAGCAAGTAGTAAAGGAAACAAAAGAAAATTCCGGAGTTGGGTTTAAAATCCATGGAGAAGTAAGAAAAACTTTGAGGTCTGCCGATGTTATTCCAATCCTGTACAGACGGCAAAGGACCTGAAAGAGCAGTTGAACAGAATAGACAGTGTCTTGAAAGGAAGATATAAGATGAGCATCAACAAAAGCAAAACGAGGTTGAAGGAATGTAGTGGAATTTAATCGGGTGATGCTGAGGGAATTAGATTAGGATATGAGACACTTAAAGTAGTAAATGAGTTTAGCTATTTGGGGAGCAAAATAACTGATGATGGTCGAAGTAGAGAGGATAAGAAATGTAGACTGGCTATGGCAAGGAAAACATTTCTGAAGAAGAGAAATTTGTTAGTATCAGGTACAGATTAAAGGTTCAGCTACGTATGGAAGTGAAAGATGGACGATAAACAGTGTAGGCAAGAAGAGAATAGAAGCTTTCGAAATGTGGTGCTACAGACGAATGCTGGAGAGTAGATGGGTAGATCACGTAACTGATAAGGAGGTACCGAATTTAATTGGAGAGAAGAGGAATTTGCGGCACAACTTGACTAGAAGAAAGGATCGGTTGATAGGTCACGTTCGAAGGCATCAAGGGGCCACCAGTTTAGTATTGGAGGGAAGCGTGGACGTTAAAAATTGGAAAGGGATACAAAGAAATGAATTCACTAAGCACATTCAAGAAGGATGTAGGTTGCAGTAGTTATTCGGAGATGAAGGGGCTTGCACAAGACAGAGTAGCATGGAGACCTGCATCAAACCAATCTCTGGACTAAAGACCACAACAACAACTCACTATTGTAACTAAAGCAAAGAAAAGTCTATAAAAATATGAGTATGAACTCATTTTTTTACTATAGTTTCAGATGAAATTATTGCTGAATACATTACAATCCCTAGCACTGTTCTGTAATACCAAAAAAGTTAACGTGGTTCTTAGGTGAAAATTTCTATCTCTGAGAGAACTGAAGGTAATTAACTGAGTTTTTATAGCACAGCTGTAGTATCAATACAAGTCTGTATATGGATTATGAAAAAGACTGAATAAAATTTGATACTATTTCTTTAGGTTCATCAAGAGTGTGCGTAACGCGAATCGATTGCATGGTAAGTAGCACTTTGCCCCAGCCACCACAGCGTCAGCTGCACTGACGTGGGAGCAAGATGAACATACTCTCCTTGGCCGACCACACTCTAAGATCGCTTACTTCATTGTAAGGTGTAAATTCTTGGAATAACTTGCTACGTTACAAGACTTGAAAGGTCATGGTCTCCGGGCTACAAACTAAATTTTATTTGCGCGCATCTCTGAGTTGAAGTAGCAGCCATGACGCCCGTAATTGTGGCCATATGCTGAACTCATGAATAATTTATACAGGCATTTTTAAAAGGGCACTGGGCGCAAGAGGAACAGATGCCTGTGATATTAGGAATTTTAATAATGAACCCTCACGGTGAGTCACAATTTTACAATCCAATTCAATATTTAATAAGATGGTGAACTAGTTTCTCGACGCGCTTTTTGTGCAGAAATGATTGATAAAAATTTCCCAAAAAAAGTTGTCATGTAGGATACAGAAAGATCTTATGCTTGCAGTTTTAGGTATGAAAGACATCGCTGTGTTCCTGTATTTACTTCATGAATTTCGATACAGTAGCAAAGCAGAAGTTAGAGAGACAATGCACTAAATACAAACCGACTACGTGCTAGTACAACTTGCACGACCCAATTGGATATGGTCAACTAAGCATCTAAGGGAACAAGTGGTATTGGAACAATCCTTGTAGACCGTGGGTACCATCATATCGAACAAAAAATGGTTCAAATGTATTGTATTCCAGAAGGCCACCGGAATTATTAACTAGACATACATAACCTTTAATGTAGGCATTACAATGTACGGAAATAAATAATACAATAATAAAACACAAGGACCAGTCACAGACGGTGCTCCAGGAATCGACCTCTGAGAATGCCCGGCAACAAACACCTTCACGAGCGATCAGACAGGCAGCCAAGAGTTGCATTCACTTCACAAAATGGTAACTCAGACTAGTGGCAGCATAACGATTGACTAATGATAATCTTGCTGAAGCTACCTGACGTCCAATAAACCAAATGCAAGAATGGAACAATACACTAAAGCCGGAACCGGCGGTCTGCACTATGCCCCCAGAATACTCTGTTTAGAGCGTTGGGATGAGAAAGGAACCACTACCACCAGAGTAGAAGATTCACCAACTGGCCTACAATCAAGAAAAGCTGTCAAAGCTACACGCCTTACCGGACACCAGAGGCAAGGCGAGGAAACGTACACAGTCGTTACATTCACTAACCCCCAGGGCAGGTAAGTGAGGCGTTAGTAGCCACCAGCCTAGAAAAATTACCTCTGATTGAACTTAACAAATTGCAAGAAGTTGAGCGCAGTTAAATAGTAATAAGAAGTCGAGGAAAGATAATCAGATCCGCCTTCCCCAAGCACTCCACTCGCTGCTCTTAGCCTCAGCGGCACTACATGCAGCAACTCAAACCCAAGTCACAGGAGAATCGTGAGATATCACAATGGTGGAGGCTTATTTACTTGGATTGAAATGGACTCACTTTAAAGCTTGCTGGAACCAGTTTATAACGAGATCGTGCACACTCGTATCCACAGCCCTTTCCATTCGGCACTTCGTGCGCGCCACCAGCGGTCTCCGTGTGTTTTCGCACTGCGCGTACATGGCTCCTCCTCAGTCCCCAACTGAACTGGGACACTCACAAGACCTGTAAAAACAACGACTTCGCCCCAAAGATAGGGCAACCGTACTATGTATCGATAACCACCGCTGCTGCCACTAGCGAACAGGCAACGCTTGCGAAACCCACTGGCGCAGCCATGCTGTGGTGTGCGTACTGTAAGACCTTCCGTACAAACACCATCAGATTATTTGACTTGTCGCTCTAACGAAGTAGGCGAGTGTCATCAATATGTCTCGTGGTCTTATTGTGGCGTGTTTATCTTCTGCCATTAGGTCAGACGATAGAAATGCCACTTTCACACTTAGCAGATTGACGGTGACCAACTTTAAACAGAACTTGATTAATTTTCACACACATTTATTAAAATAAGAACTAGCATAAATTTACTTAACTTGATTCTGGATACTATTTACAATTGACAATTTGAAGTTTCTTAGATCTTGGTACATTGATCTTATTCTCACATATCTCTGATACTTGACAAAGTGTCTATACATTTATCTTCATGGCTATGTACAGGAATATGATAATCTTATTAGATGCTGACTGAAACTTGACTATAGGTGGGTACAGACAAATGCAGACTGGTGCAGACAAATGCAGACTGACTAATCGGAGGTCTGTACACTTGTTATAATACCTCGTGCGTTCAGATATCACTGCGTGAGTGCGATCTGCGAGGAAAAAAGGTTCTACGTTAGCAGCAATCTCATTGGCTGCGTTACATATTAATACGCAGATCAACGGAAGCAGAATTTGGTCCGTCTCTAAGGCAGCGCCATCTCGTAGTGCGGAGACGGACGAGAGCTGCGCCTGCGCTGTTGTGCTTGGCGGTGCGCGCTCTAGTGGGAAAGTTGTGTACGTGCTGACTACGCGGAACTATGTACACAACACATGCCAACTAAACGATACTGTCTGACATCCAACAGAGGGTGGATATCTACAAATAGCACCAACGCGAGCCGCAGCACGGCGCAAGATGTTTGTTAGATCTGAAAAAATAATCAACTTTACAAGTCCCCTAAAATATTATAGTTACGTCTCTGTTTCTCTGAGTGATGGCTACGTAGAGTCAGGGCTCGTCTACGATGCCTATGGAGCCTAGGTCTTGGAGACGACGGACGAGCAATGCGGCTTCACTCGGCGGTGACTGGAGACTGTACACGACTCGATGCACTGAAGAGAACTGTCTGCTGTAGCTCAGTGCTCCACTATTTAACGAGGCGTCGGCGGCTCAGTTTCCAGTGCGGCTTACAAATTGTGATGCGGTACTCTCTGGAGTCGTGAGTACTGTCACTACATTTCAGTCTGACAAAATGGTAGGCCAGTCCATTTTCCCGAATATACTCTGGTTCCAAAGGGCTATTCTTCATGCACTGTTCGACGAAGGCAAGCATTGTCATTCATAATAGTGACTACAGGGCGGCATGTGACTCTGAAAGGACGCACACGGAGAATGAGTGCATGAAAATAGCGTTTACCGGTGAGTACACCTTGTTCGAAGATTTGCAGATCGGAAGGCTTATCCAACATTACTCCTCCCCGTAACATGACACCTGGACCACCAAAAAGATGATGTTTGACAACGGTTGTGGGTGCATTAGGTATCCTGATATGGCGAGGCGTGGGAACCATTAATGCACCCAAGACCATTATCGAAAACGATCGTTTTAGTGTTGTACTGATATTCAAAACTCTGAACACTGCTCAGTCACTGCGAAACACTGCGAAACTGCACTCCTTCCATATGTGCGGTATTTTCCTCAGTACATTCGGCCCCAATTTCATTTGTACGCATGACAACGCGCGATCGCGTCGAACTGCGCGGATGGGTAAGCTCTTGGAACGACAGAATATAAGACGAACGGACTATCTTGGCAGTGCCCCCTACTCAGAACTCATCGAGCACATGTGCGATGTGTTGCGCAGATGTAGTGCAGCATATCCAAATGCTCAAACGACCATCCAGCAATTGTCAGCAGCGCTAGTCGAGGAATGGAACGTCCTACCACAAGAACTCCTTACCAACGTTGTGGTCAACATGGGAGCACATCCTGAGCATGTATTGACGTCCGTCGTTGAGAAACACGTCCCGCCTTTTTGAATGTCCAGGAGACCGCCATAATAAATTGCGGTGACTTCAGTGTGATTATTCTCTTTGAATAAAAGTATCATTTCTGTTCGCCTGGCTGTGTATTTTTTTCACCTACCTTCATTGTTACAGAATAGCAGTTGTTTCTATGTATGGCCCAAATTTCATCCAGCACCATTACTTGGAAGTGAGACGTCGTGTGAAAGCTGCTCCCATACTTTGACTTGCACGTCAGTGCATTACTGGCATTGACCATTGATATTTCGATGCATGTGTTACTTTTTGATTTATATTCCTGTCTGACTTCGTTACGTCGGTGTCACCTTTGAAATTATTCATGATGACTGCCTAAAGCCGTCATGATATTCTACCCTGTGTGTTCCTCTATTCTGGTTTCTCAACAGAGATAAAATCACTCAATGAAGATTTGATTCTATGTTACTGTTAATTACTATATATAAAACTTAAATGATTAATTGCGTGTGATGAGATGGGAAACACGTGTGTCAAACGTTTCTATAATAATATTCATTATATAATCACTGAAAACAAAGTATTTGGTGTGACCATTAAGCAGATTAGACCTAAAACCACACCACTTCAACTTTATTCAGTTTGGCCACTACACAGTCAAGTCAACTCCGTTATTTATTTATTTATTCCTTTGTTGGCTTTCAGAGCTTGTCCACTGAGTCATCTTCAGCTAATGACAGGAAACATCACATGACAATTGGTATTCACAATTCGGGGGGTAGAATTATTTAAATAGTACCCTTGTGCTATATAAAGCCAGTTTCATCCATCAAACATCCACCACGCTTCCATAGATGAATTTAAACGACAAATGACGTGCTGAGACACGTCCATGTATGAACAATTTTTTCATTTCCGTTAGTGTCAGAACTATTCAGACGAAATACGTTTATGTGCTAACTAAATAGTGTGTAAGAGGTTGATCCGTATGTTATGCAGGTCAGCCTTCGCACCATACTTCATACATAGTTGTATGTCTCTTATTTCATTTATTTTTACTTAGCCTCCAGCAAAACGATGGAAGGTTGGAGTTAGAGATGCGTGATACTTTACATTAGAGAGGGACAGGATACGAAACGAATTTGGAAAATCTAAACGTTAAACTTCTAGAGAAGACCGGTAAAGTGTAGAAGTGGATATTTCCTGGGCATTTACATAGATAGCCTGCCGATGTACTCTGAATGTTCATTTCCTGCCACACTGTGGATAAACATTATAGTTCCAGATCACTGTATAACGTCAGAACCTCTAAATCCAGACAAAAACATTAAGGAAAATACAGGGGGCCTCAACAATATGACTGTCAACAAAGTAATGGTTCAAATGGCTCTGATCACTATGAGACTTAACATCTGAGGTCATCAGTACCGTAGAACATAGAACTACTTATACCTAACTAACCTAAGGACGTAAAACACATCCATGCCCGAGGCCGGATTCGAACCTGCGACCGTAGCGGTTGAGCGGTTCCAGACTAAAGCGCCTAGAACACCTCGGCCACTCCGGTCGGCGACTGTCAACAGGAATGGTGGTGACTAACACTCATATTCTTCGAGTTGGGTGTTGTTACTTTGATTAAAAATCTCTTTAACCCGTGAACACTGACTGGAAGAAAGGACATTAGGGAGTAACTTGCATGGTAGCAAAGACAGACGTACAGGGCAAAAACCGTTAACTCTTTATTTTCTGAGATGAGGACGAAGTTAAGCTCGGTCTCTTCTCTCCCAGGCTTCCAGAACTACTCACTGACTCTGTACCAATTGCTGCCCCTCCATTTACTTCCACACTGATCCATAACAACACAGGCAAGCTGTTCGCTTACCATTCGCCACAATTGTTTATCATATTCTGTTGCCCATCGTACATGAGCTCCGCATTACAACATTACCTTGACACAAAATTCAGTTCTGTATTATCCGTAAAATGCAGTCGTTCGTTGTCCATTACACCGTAACATGTGTAGAGGTGTTTTATGTTGAACTTGTATTTGTGTCCGTCTGGTATTGTACTTAACCACTGCCATGTAGGACGATTCAGTGATATTGGACTGTCAGTTCCGCCTTACTTCGTTCATCATCGATACTAGTTCGTTATTTTAAGGTGTTAACAACTGCCGTGTCATGGCTGACTTGCAAATTTATGGAAACAGTCCTCAGCTTGTAAAGAAATCAAAAGATACCAATAGAGAAGAAAGGACGTAAAAGAAGGTAGCCTCTAGTTAGAAAATCACTGCAGCGTCTGCACATCTAGAGTATAACGTACGTCCAAGGGACGCAGTTTGGCCAAAACATCAAGACGTGAACTTATAGTGAAAATCTTGTAAATTTAGTTCATGTAAAGAGCAAGGTTCAGTGCTGCTATGAGTGAAAACTCACCGATTTACAGAAAAATGTTACATCGCCCGATCTGTCAGTCTTTAAAAAGCACCATATCATATGCGTTTTTCCGAATGGAGATCACCATGTGGTACAATAAATTTTCATCACCAGTACATCACCGTCATAGAGAGGCTCATTATGGTAACACTTTACTGTAGTTACCTGGAATGTATTTCGATGCTCTCCACAGTCATGGAGCGATCAATATGACATTGTCCATAGTGATCCATCAGACTTACTGTGTGGAGGTGACGGCTGGTAGCCACTTAGGTGTTATTGGAGAAGAGTAGGCTACACTTAGGCACAGGGTTTCTTCGTCTCTCTCCTCTGTCAACTCTTCGTCAGCAACACATCCTGTAAACTTCTGCCGGCCGCGGTGGTCTAGCGGTTCTGGCGCTGCAGTCCGGAACCGTGGGACTGCTACGGTCGCAGGTTCGAATCCTGCCTCGGGCATGGGTGTGTGTGATGTCCTTAGGTTAGTTAGGTTTAAGTAGTTCTAAGTTCTAGGGGACTTATGACCTAAGATGTTGAGTCCCATAGTGCTCAGAGCCATTTGAACCATTTGTAAACTTCTACACATACTGACCACAAGCACGTACTCTGGACAAATACACTTAAAACATGGCACTCCCTTGCGATAGAGGGGGCCATTGTGCACTAGGAGGGAGTTTCTTTCCGATAAGACGGCAAAATATTCAGTGCTCCCCAGCCAACGATGGTCTGCACCTTCATTTTTAACTGTAGCTCACACGGTCGGCGAAACTTCTGATTGTGGCGACAGTCATGCGATGGTAGCGTATTGTTTTCCTTTTTTTTTTTGTCTCTCCCTATCTCTTTCTCTTTTTCGTCTGCTATCATCGACACGGTAGTATATGTCCAGTACTAGTTTACTCATTGTTGGGGTGAAATGACACATCATTTTCGGAATCTATAATCACCAATTTAGGATACAATCGAACCACTGCAGTCCACATTGGAATAAAAAGCTGCAGACCATTTACCATCCTCCAGTGCCTCCCAACGAAATTGATGTCAGAAATTCACATCGACCACCGTTCCCATTCACATACACACACAAGCATCGACCCTCAAGGACATTCAAACTGAATGGGACGTAAAAGACGGTCCATCGTCAAACAATGGTAATCTTCATATATTTGAGCAGCACATTCAGCAATAATCTAATCAGGTTGCTGACGTTACTTGCAGCAAATGATGTGTCCGTACACAAATATATATTCAGTGCCAGAATGCCAGCGGAGTGTGCGCTGATATGAAACTTCCTGACAGATTAAAACTGTGTGCCCGACCGAGACTCGAACTCGGGACCTTTGCCTTTCGCGGGCAAGTGCTCTACCATCTGAGCTTCCGAAGCACGTCTCACGCCCGGTACTCACAGCTTTACTTCTGCCAGTATCTCGTCTCCTACCTTCCAAACTTTACAGAAGCTCTCCTGCGAAACTTGCAGAACTAGCACTCCTGAAAGAAAGGATACTGCGGAGACATGGCTTAGCCACAGCTTGGGGGATGTTTCCAGAATGATATTTTCACTCTGCAGCGGAGTGTGCGCTGATATGAAACTTCCTGGCAGACTAAAACTGTGTGCCCGACCGAGACTCGAACTCGGGACCTTTGCCTTTCGCGGGCATGTGCTCTACCATCTGAGCTTCCGAAGCACGTCTCACGCCCGGTACTCACAGCTTTACTTCTGCCAGTATCTCGTCTCCTACCTTCCAAACTTTACAGAAGCTCTCCTGCGAAACTTTCAGAACTAGCACTCCTGAAAGAAAGGAGTGGGTGGATAAACAACAAAGTAATAGACTTCTAGTATTTTTGTGATTAGGTGTTTCTCTTGAATCGTCGATTGAGACATCAGTCTTCATTACTACGCACTTATATTACAACTATGAATCCTCTCCCTTGTACATCAATAATATCTTTTTACGAACATTTCTTAGTTACAAACTGGATGGTTCCCCTATTTACACTCCATCAGTTACTGCACTGATTTCTACGGGATATTCATCTATATCCCAGCCTAATCTGCATGTGCATTTACATTTCGTAAGAGCAATATTTTTAGCAGGGAACGTTGAGTCCCTAAAGTCATCTGTAGGAGATATTATATTAAACGTATGCTTGCAATGTAGCCTTCACGATAATATTTACGTATTTTCGTTCAGCTACGTTCTGTTATTGTTTATACAAGGAAAAATACATTATTTACATTTTGCCAGGTGTAATTGAATCACGAAAGCTTTTATTTAGATGAGTAAATGAGTCACATGTTATTCTGACCACTTTAGTAACAATGTAACGATCACCTCCTGACTCGTGATTTAGATGAATCAAAACGATGATCCACGCAGAACATCAATTTAGGTTTCTGCGATGACATTTAAAAACATCTTTGGTTAAACAGCTATAATCGCCGTGATTCCAAATCTACGTGGACAGGCGCCCCACAAACATGTGCTCGTAATTATGTGTGTTCGTTAAAATGGGGAGGGGGGGGGGAGGACGGAGAATGGGTAAGTGAGTGTTGTTTTCCACATTTTTATTTACGTCTTTCGTATACAAAAGAATGTATGTTGTTTCATCTACAGTACATGTGTCCTAATTTCTTATACTTTCATACACATGAAAGCAATGAACAGTGGCTTAATGGAAAATTATAGGTCTAGTGTGATGATGGATAAGTCGGTGCGATAAATTCTAACTTTGTCCTTTTCTCCACATGTTACTGTAAGTTCCGTGAATGTGACGGAGTTAGTCTTTTCGTGCGTCAATCGTTTTTCCACAGTAAGATCATGTGGAATCGAGTATTCTTACATTATTTATTTATTTTTGACATGCTTTTGGTTACACGTATTTTCCTACTGAAGTTACGTGTATCTTATACTTCTTTCAGTATCTCTAGAATCCCAAGTAAAGAGCAATCTGAAATCACGTTCAGGGAAAAATAAAGCTCCATTCGAACACGCCTCGGAAGACCCAGCAGTACTGACCGACCGCTTGCCATTCTTCAGCCTATAGGCGTCACTGGATATGGCAAGGGAGGGGCATGTGGTCAGCACACCACTCTCCCATTCATTTGTCAGTTTTCGAGACCGGAGGTGCTATCGCTCAGTCAAGCAGCTCCTCAAGATGTTTCAACGAGAAAATTAGGCCACTTTTGTCTTAGTTTCTCCTAATTCATGTTGGAAAATGTTCTAAAAATTAAATATTGTGCACTTTGCAAGTCAGGGAAATTCTTCGCACTATTACGTTTAAGTTGTGAAGTGACAGATAAAGTGTTCTTACAAGGAAAATTCCCAAGCGGAAGTAAACGATCCTGACGAAACTTGGCGAGCGTGTATAGGTAGCCAAATAATACAATACGTATTTTTTTTTTGTTTGTGCCCAGTTTCACTTTTAAGGGCTAAAATACACACCAAAAGGTACTTTGGCATATTAGATTTGGAGCAAATATCTTGGAAACGCTGACGTATAATTTTTTTTTTCATATAACAGCTGATATGTAATTACTGTTCTTGAAAACTGTGCAATCAACTAATGTAATAATTCGAAATTAATTAATTTTGAAGAGTGAAAACTCTTATTACGACGTTAACTGAAAAAGCTTGTAAGACACATACATCCATTTGAAGCTGGTTTCTGAAATACTATTTGGGGAAAATAAGCTAAACACAGCCGGCCAGAGTGGCCGTGCGGTTCTAGGCGCTACAGTCTGGATCCCCGTGACCGCTACGGTCGCAGGTTCGAATCCTGCCTCGGGCATGGATATGTGTGATGTCCTTAAGTTAGTTAGGTTTAAGTAGTTCTAAGTTCTAGGGGACTGATTACACACAGCAGTTAAGTCCCATAGTGCTCAGAGCCATTTGAACCATTTGAAGCTAAACACATTACGCTGCTGGAGTAATTTCTACATAGGTAATTAAAACACGAGATTTTCATTATTACTCTAATTACTTATTTTACTTATGTTTGTTTTACATTTTAAATTGTTACTTCCGCGTTTTACATCCATGTTTTTTTAGTTTACCATTTCACACACGTGTGTTTCGTCTATTACGTACAATATGTAGCTCATTATTATGGTACTAAATCATTACAGTAGTGATAATCTATAAACAAATGTCCAGAATAGGACGATTTTACATTATGCACATAAAATTTACGGAATTTCTTCACGTAACACACTGGGCGGAAAACAAAATATAAAATAAAATTCCGCAGGATTTCAAACTATCGCGGGTTTTCTTCTAAATATCCTGATTTGTATGAGACATATTTTAGCAAATCAGTGAGACTTAGCGAAGAGAAATGATTGTATACCAGTGATTGCTGCTTGACTGTATTGTGTCTAAAGAGGAGACTGACGTCACAATATTTTAAGTGAACTAGGAAATCTTCAAACAAAGTTCTTCCAACATCGAAAGCTGTGTATGGGGCATGTTCCATTTGGGATCACCAGGTGAACAAGATTCTTGTCCTCGGATACGTCACTCAGACCGGCTTTTCAAATTGATCACCCGTCTTTTTATTGTTTTATAAGAAACTAATGGTGAGATTGAACCGAGATTTCGAGATAGCATCGAAATCTAGTTAACTAACGATTAAATATGGTCAAAGATATTTGAAAGATGTATTCTTTCACAGTGGAGGAGAAAGATGTGTATTGTTGTTAATTCTTGGAGTGGTCAATGTGCAGCAACCCATCTGGACCGAGAATTCGAGATAGCATCGAAATCTGGTTAACTAACGATTAAATATGGTCTAAAGATATTTGAAAGGTGTATTCTTTCCCAGTGGAGGAGAAAGATGTGTATTGTTGTTAATTCTTGGCGTGGTCAGTGTGCAACAACCGATCTGAACGTCGTATCCGAGCACAAGAAATTAGTTCATTTGATGAGCCCACAATGTCTCGATGGCACGGGTGCAACCGTATGCGGCTTTTTATGTTAGATGACTGTATGTGAGAAAAAAATAAGTAAAATAAATACAGGTAAAGTAAATAGTTGTAATAATATTAAAAGTTCATATATTTTAAATAAATATGTTGAAAATACTCCGGCGACACGTTTTACACAGCGTCAGCTTTATTACACATGGATGCATGTGGCTTGAAAGCTTATTTAATTTACATTCTGACTTAAGCTATTATTTTTCAAAATTAGTTAATGGTGGTGGGATATTTTACAGAATTTCAAATTATTACAAAAGTTGTTAATTATACAGTTCTCTGGAATGTGAATTACATATGAACGTCTACATGAAAATAATTTCTTACAGATCACAATTTAGAAGATATCCCCTCCAAACATAAGATCCCAAATTATCCTTTACTCTTTTAAAAGAGAAATTGGGCACAAACAAATTTATATGTTGCATTATTTGGCCTCCTCTACATAGCTGTCAATGTCATTAAGATCGTATATTTACATTTGTATATGTTCTCTTGTTGGAGTATCTCTCGCGAAGTCTTTTTCTCTTCAGCTATTGATTATTTTAGTGTCTTAAAGCTATCCACCATGGGTTCTTTCATGTGTCAAACTCTTGATATCAGACATAGCACTCTACACCCTGAATTATTTGTTGCGTATATTTTAGTCTCTGCCCTTCCCCACAGTTTCTGCCTTCATGAGCTCCCTGTAGTGCCATGGACATTACTACCTAATTTTTAAACATGTCCTCTGTCGCTGCCCTACTTAATTTCATTCATCATTCATCATAGTCGATGTTTTTGGAAAGCATGCAACTGTGTCGTTCATAGTTCAAACAGTGAACAACGGCTCCAGTTACTTATTTTCTTCTGCTTACAGCAATACGTTTCTGGAAACGAGAGTGAAATCTGGAAATTCGTTGTGCTAAACTTGAAAAAAAAGGCGCAGTTTGTCGTATTTCAATCGTGAATTCTAGTTAACGTCTTCCATATGTTTGTTTCCCCTATTGTGCGAAAAGATTCTTCGTTTCCTATCTTACCAGCGTACTAAATTTTCAGAATTCTTCTTGGGACATGTCTGTGATATTTCATTTTTCTACCGACGGTCGTTACCTCAGAACATAAGTTAATGGAAGAATAAATTATTGTTTAGCAGGTTTGAAAATATGCAGTGAAAAATGGCCAGTTCATTGATGCAAACCGCATATAAATCGAACTTACCGTTCCATTGCTAGACGATTTCAATGGTTTTGAAGCAGAAGAATGTAATTAAGGCAATGTAAGGTACGAGGGAAAATGGCGTGGGGAACACCGGTGCAGCATCGGCCGAAGCTGTAGCACATGAAGGTTCCAACGTAGCTAAAGCCTTGTACAAGGTTGGTGTATGGCTACACATCTTGTGAAAAGGAAACTAAGATGGAAAGTAAGATGCAGTTAACACTGCCCCGAGGAATGACCTCGTACATGCCCCTGAAATGGGAGAGACCGAAAATAGTATGGCAATAATTGTACTGTTTGGAAGGTAAATATACATTTAACAAATTCTCGTAATAGCTGATCCGAATGTGAATAAGCATTTGTCACATTCCGTACAAGCAAACGTGTTTTCCTTACCTTATCTAGGAAGACATATCTGACGTCACAGTTGGGGAAGAGTTTACTGATAGTGGCAGTTGTCCCTTGTTCGGGGGCGATCATGGGGATGGTTGGCCGAGAGCAGATCATGTCGCTGGTGGCGGCCGACTCTCGGTAACGTATAGGCTTAATTAGTAGTTTAAGAGAAACTGCAAAGGGAAATGTTTGGAATCGCATTGCAAGCGATTTTTTAGCAATGAATGGAAGTTTTATTCCAATAGTGACAATGCTTCAAGATCAGACGTGATTGGACTATGATGAACAAAGATTACGCTACGCCACTGTGTCACTGCACGCCACTACGACAGTAAGCACGGCTTTAGGAACACTAGCTATTTTGCTTCACGGTATTCTGACATGTAGAGGCCACGAACGTCTGCTCACGAATTTACTTCAATCTTTTTATGCTTTTAATAGCCCATTAATAGAAAATAATGCGTAAGTAGTACGACGTACTATTTAGGTGATTTCGAGAAAATCCCAAGAGCAGTTTTACGCGTCAATGATGTACCGGTGCGTTGCGACCCTGAGCACAAGATGGTGGGAGCCATTTGGTTAGCGTTCAACCTCCATAATCGCTGGACTGCTGTACGATGCTCCCTTTTGTTTTTTTCAATTTACATTTTTTGCAGCACTAGCCACATTATTTCGTACATATTACATTTGAAATGTAATATGATGAAAAGGCACGTGTATTTGTACGAACTATTATTAAATTAATGTTACTTGAATGTTTATTAATTTTATTATTGTAACAAATATTTTATTTCTATAGCCAAGGTCATAATTTCATCACAAGACTTCAAATTTGTTCATTTTTGATTGGCAGCGAACGAAAAATTGCTCCTCGTGAAGACGCTGTTAAAATACATTCTGTAGTCCGTCGTCAGTTTTCGGCACCGATGTTAACGAAAACGGTGCGTTATGCGCGCTTTGCATCCAAATTGTCGCCAGAAAGGAAAATATTTCAAAATGTTAACTAACCTTGTTTTTTATTAGTAACTCTGAAGATTCCTTTTGCATGTGGGATAACTGCATTCATTCGATGTGGCAGAACCTGTTGTAATTGATGTTTTCCGTGTCTGTATGAAAAGTATAATCCTGCACATTCCACGAATAATCGTGTAGCACTCTTATGTTCTGGCATGCTCTGTCTGATTGTATTATTTGTTTTGTCTTTGCCGATGGACGAAACCGTAGCCGACGCGCTGAGACAGTTTCCGACTGGCGTCACGGGCGGCGCTTTGAAGTTCGCCGTCAACCACAAGGGCCGCCGTCAGTAACATGGACTTCTGGGCAATGATAAGCGGCGGGAATGATGTACGACGGTTCCACTACGGACTTCCAGGGTTATGGTTCGTAGTTAAAGTTCGCAGTGGAGATAAGCCTGTGGAACTTAGTCTGCAAGTGGAGTCGCCTACAACCTTCGCATAGGGACAAGTGTTTACTATAGTGATTGACAGTGTGACGCCCAGGACGGACGTATCCAGTAAGCCGTGGTAGGTCACTGCTTGATTGTATCTGTCCACAAGCGCATCCGACGAGTTGCTATACAACTTAAGTTAACTATAGCTGAGCAATAAAGTGTATATTTGTGTGTCACTAATTTGCACTGTCACAGTTCCTCTGTCCACCTCGTAGCACCAAATTCGACGTGTGCTAGCCGTTCTATCGAGACGACCCGAACGCACCAGTAGTGAATAAAGTTGTTTATCGATTGTTTCCTAAAATTTCTGGCGTGCAGCCACATAAATTCAGTTTCTTCTTCTAATATTTCGGCTGAATACCGTCCAACCATCTTCAGAGTGAGCAGAGGTGATTGACGCTCCCGCAGTTAGCGGCAGTTATGCGGCTGTACACCCGAAATTTTATGGGACAGTCTTTGTCCCGCGAAAACATGAAGATGCACATTATTTGTCGATGTTTTACTTGAGATTTTCAAGAATGTCCCTTACCCTTGAAATCTGTGGCTACATCTAGGTACAAAGCAGGTCAAATGGCTCTGAGCACTATGGGACTTAACATCTATGGTCACCAGTCCCCTAGAACTTAGAACTACTTAAACCTAACTAACCTAAGAACATCACACACATCCATGCCCGAGACAGGATTCGAACCTGCGACCGTAGCAGTAAAAAGCAGTTCTCGGTACTTTATCCTATTGCAGATATACAACAAGCATACATTTTGGTCGTTTACTTGTCGATAGTTATAAATATAATGTGATAGTAAAAATTAACAAACAACCAAATTACACTGGAAATTGAATAAAAGTTCATGCAAAATGCGCGTGTCGTTTAGATACTTGTGGATAGGCTTACCGTCGACAATGAATGTGAAAACATGATAGAAGTGGAAAATCTTGTGTAGAACTGTGCCAAGCAGTATTTTAGTATCCTGTCGTTTACTGAATAAAGTCCCGCGTTGCGTAGGATTTCAACAGGCTTCGTTAGATGGGTACGATTATGCTCGCCTTGTGTCTAATTTCCCTTAACCTTTTCGAATTTGAAAAGAGAACGTGGGGAACAAGATTATCATGAATTAGTGGCTTTCGTGAAGGTTTTTTGTACTCTGCTGTTACACAGACGTCGTTTCGATCGCGATCCTAAGATATACCATCCTAAACGGGGGACACATAGACTCAACAACATCATTTACTTTTACCAGACGAGGTTAATACTACTTTAGTGGCCAACGTACCTCATCCCAGGTTTCTTAAATAAAGATGTGTTTTCCAGAAGTAACGTACCAGAAGTAGCGCAACAATGGGGGAGCTGTGGCTGTGAAAGACGTTTCGTTGGCTACCATGCAGCTGATCTCAGAGACTCTTTGAACAAAAACGGTCGATGCGAGTCAGACAGTAGTGTGAATATCTGTAACTTAGTTTAGTTAATCAATGTGGAAAGCTCTTCTACACTATGTAGAGATGTATTGTACATTCGAAGAACTTGTAGACCTCGTTGGAAAATTTTTAGTTAGCTGGAAGGTTACTTTCTGTAAAACCGCATGTGAAATGTTTCTAGTCTCATTTGTTCCGTCTTTCCCACAATCGTTGAATCTATATAAGATCAGGCTTCATGTGTACGGTTCTAAGAAATAAGTTTTTCAAGTTCAGGTCTATATTTCATTGTGATACACTTTTGGTGATTAAGATTATCTTTATCTGTTCTATAATGACCGTAATGCCTTCCTTGCTTAATATGTCACGCGCTATTTTGTTTCATAGGTAACACAGTTACTTCACATAGGCTACTATGTGGCCTCCAGTTTTCATCTTAACACTTTTTCAAGTATTTGCAGCAAACTACAGTTAGTGACGAACGTCGGCGGTGTCACTAGGTTTCTCCATTTCTCGTTCTTCAATAATTATGGGGACAGATGACCCTGCAGTTTGGTTCTTTTCTCGCGAACCCAACGAACCAACCAATAATTGTGGACCAAGGTAGGCACCGAAAGGTAGCGTAGGAGTATCAAGCTAAAAAATTAGTGAGTCACATCTTTCAAAGCCCTAAATACGTAAACTGAAAGTTCGATAACGTCCCTGAATGGGAAAGAAGTGGAATGATAATTACGCGTAATGAAACTGGAACAAACAGTTGAAGCAGTACACGAATGGGTGCTATACATGGTGCATAAAGACATGTGTGAGGAACTTTGGAGATTTATTCTTGATATGAAAACATTTTGTAATTTACAGTCGTTTATGTGATGTGTGAATGCTGCTTCTGTAATGTACAGCAAGTGCTCGAAGTGAGCTCCTCTTGCTTCCATGCATCCTCCGAATCTGCGTTCCATGCTTTTCTGTTTGTGGTACCGATAGCAACGACGCCACGGAATAGTTTCTCAAGTTGGCACTACGAGAGACACCGACGACAGCGCCTTCTAGCCGGTGCTGTCGAGATCTACGAGCTGCGCGACTGCTTCAGCCCATTTTGATCAGGAGCAGCCAGCCAGGACACTTCTCTTCAGCATCGCACCTAAGTACAAAGTTATGTAATCGTTTATCACCTTGTTTTTGCACCAGTAAGCCACGTTCTTGCAATACCGACTTGTATTACCTTTTCCCGTCCTTACCCACCCAGGCGGGATACAAAATTTTGGCGACAAGGATGTCGCATTTCATCTCCTTTCACTTCCTTCTTTTGCTCGGTACTGCTGTAGCTTTCTTGTGATTTCCCAGTGTGACCGTGTGGGTGTATGAGCGTTCCCACCATTCGCTATACGACTTTCATTTGTGTAAACCATGGCTTCGCCAGAGGAACAGGCTATGCTGTGCGATCTTGTACGTTTCCTGGCTCAGCAAATGACGCAGCTGCTTGCTGCCATAAATGGTCTGGTCACGCTACAAACTGCAGCTACTTCGGCGCCTCCGACGCCACCGACTGTACCGACGCCGTCGCCGACGGTGCCGCCGTTTCGCGCCTTCAGTCCCGACGTCGAACGCTGGCCGGAATACATCGCCCAGCTCGAGGCACACTTCGCAGCTTAGAACATACCAGGTAGAGAACGGCTTGCTTTTTTCATTGCCAACGCGGGTGTTGTGTGATACTGTGTGCTCGTGAAATTGTTTCCCACCACCAGCAAAGAAACTAAAACTTACCACGAAGTGATTAATGCTTTGTACTCTCACTTCCGTGACAGTGTAAATGTTGTAGCTGCACGCTACAAATTCTTTCGTCTCCGGCGTGGCCCTACTCTAATAAATCTTGGTTATCGGACTTTCAGGGTCTAACTTCCAACTGTGACTTATGCCACAGACTTAGCTGCGCATGTTGTAGTTAAAGACAATGCCATGTCTGTTATCTGGCGCGCACGCCCGGTACCGCACGCACTGCGCGACGCCGTAGCTGCTGAACATACGCATTTGCAAGACAGTGGTGTCATTGAACCTGTTTCTGCTTCGCCGTGGGCTTCGCCTATAGTGTGTGTGGAAAAAACTAAACGGTCCTCTCCGTATTTGTGCTGACTTTAAGTCTACAGTAAATCCCCAGACAGTGGTAGCTACATTTCCCTTACCGCGTCCTGAAGACATTTTTGATAAGCTTGGTGCAGGGAAATTCTTTTTCACGATAGACTTGCGGGACGCATATTTTCAGATTCCGATCGACGAACAGTCGCAGCGCTATTTTGTGGTCAACATCCACCTTGGATTGTTCAAGTTTCGCCGCCTTCCGTTCGGTTGTGCTTCGGCTCCTGCTCTTTTTTAGTATTATTTGCAGAAGTTGTGTGCCACTGTCCCTGGTTGTGCCAATTGAGCCGTGGTGAAAATTGCTATTTTGGAGAGCGCGCCGCAGCGCGTAGTGTGAAGCAGTCGCCCTCCGTTTCTGGCGGTGCGCCGCTGTTGCAATCGCAGCTTTGGTGTCTCCCTCTGGTGGGCAAGGGGAATGGTTGCCGGTTCACGTGCATTTAAGGGGTACTATGAGCTCGCTAGGCGGAGGATACGGATTCTGTACACCTCCCGTAAACTCGATCCTCATCACCCGCTTGTCTCACCCATCCTCTCCCACCCCCGCCCGCTGCCACGCCTGTATTCCCATTTCCCACCCAATCTCTCCACCCTTCTTACTCTCTCCCAAGGTGGCTTCCGCCAGCTCCCCCTCCCTGATGATGTCCTCCTCCACTCCATCTACCCCTCCTACCAACTTTGATCCTCCCCCCCCCCCACTTCCTGTGTCCTTTGCTTTAGGCACCCTCCCTCCCTTTTCTCCCATCTCCCTTCCTCCGCCCCTCTTCCCCCAGACTTCCCTTCCCCCTTCCCCCCTCCCCCTATCTCCCCTGCCCAGGGCACCTCTGCTCTCCCCTCTCCTCTCCCACTCCCCTTCATCCTCCTCCTCTCTTGGCAGGTCCCTGGACTCGCACACGCTCAGTGAACATTCGCGCGCCAGAGATCATCGCCATTACTGTCTCGTGTGTGTGCCTTCGTTTTGTGTTAAGTGTTTTTTCACCGTCACGCCACCACTGTTCACGTGTGCCGTCGCAGTCATCCATGTTATGTGCGCCGTGTCAACAAGTGTTAGTGTATTTTCTCGTCTAGCGTGAACGGCTTCATGTTTATTGTTTTTCGAATCTACATTTTTTGCCCGCCGTTTTTGTTGTATTATCTGTGCCACCTAAATGTCCTGTTATTGTAACACTCAGGGGTGAAGAGCAGCGTAATATGCTGCTGCCAGCCCTCCTTGTATGAGGTGATTAAAATTACAATAAAGAAAAAGAAAAAAAAAAAACTCGCTAGGCGGCGAGTCTGGCGAGTTGGTCAGCCGGGTCAGTGTGGGGCAGTCGATGTCTGTCTGTCGTCCGGAGTGCTAGTGTGTGTTAGGCCGCCAGTCTGCTCGAGTTGCTCGAGCATTTGGTCGGCGGTTGGTCAGTCGGGGTGAGTCACGCGTCATCAGTTGCTGGTCTGTCTCTCGTTCGCATTTGTGCGACAGTTAGTGTCTGTCTGTCGTCGGAGTTCTAATATGTCTGTCGTTTGGATCAAACTAAGCAGGCAAATGAGAGTCTTGCCACTCCGCCAGTAACAGAACTCAGTTAGTGGTCGCCCAGTCGGGGGCAGAGATCCTGCACCTGAGTCTGCGCGTTAGGCCGCCAGTCTACTCGAGTTGCTCGGGCAACGGTCATTGGCGGTTGGATCGATGGGTTGGTTGGTCGGTCGCACACTGAGACACAAGATGACTTGTCCGCCTTGAGCGTCGGGGCAAGTGAGGTCGCCACGTGAGTCCAGTGGGCCGCGCCGTATAGTGAAGGGTAGTGGCTTCGCGGTCTACACGAGAGCAACAGGAGTCAACCCACGACATCAGTCTGGCCGGTGCGAGCTGCGATGCCGTGAGACGGGAGATCGGCGCGCCTTCCTGAGTCCGTTGAAGCGGCTGGCAGAGAACGATTCGGGAAAGCGTTGGGGATGCTGCGCCAGGTCTTCGCCAGAAATCGCAGTTTATTAGAAGTTAAGTGATTCGTGGTATGTTGTTTCATTTACTTGTTAAATTTTACTTGTTTCCTTGGTGAGGTCACCAGCTGCTTTGTTTTGGGGTCGTCCCATCATTCTTCTCCGTTTGCCCATCCGCGGGAAGGTGGTTGTTTATGAATTGGGTGGTCCGTTTTTCCCTTGTGGAGTAGGGTCGGGTTAGAGCAACCTGCGGTTCGGGTTGTTCAGTAATCTCCCTGTCAATTCTGCCATACGTTAATAGCTGCGTCTGTCATGGTTGTCGGATTCGGATTCGGTGTTAACGAATTTATTGCTTGAAGTGTAACGGCCGAATTCCTGAAATATGTTTTTATATTGCCTATCATCTTGAGAGGCGGTATACGTGTAATGTAGAGCACGTTTGTATTTTATGTAATACTGCTTTTCATGGGTTTTTATTTAAATGCTCATTTTAGTATGTAAAGTTGCATCCCCATGAAATGTAAATCTCTTCAAACAGTTGAAATTCCGTCGTAAACAATTTTTTTTGTAATTCTTAGCTTTTTGTCAGCTGAAGTGGCACGGGTTTCAAAGAACCAAGCACGAAATTTTCTTGGAGGGATCGCGTGATTTTACAAGTGAATGTTCAGTTAAACAGTATGTGCTGTCCACGGAAATATTTGTATTGGGACCTGTACACCAGTACCAAAGGCAGATATTTTTCTATTATAAATATTTGCGATGTCAAGCCAAGGCTGCAGTCTGCGAGTAAATGAGGCACTTTTGCTATTACCAAAAATACGCCATTATCACTGCTCTACAAAAAGAACAGTCAATCAGTTTTAGGGATGATTTGATTTTCTCACTTCACGCAACGATAGTATTGTCCCTAGTAGTTCCTTACTCATTGTCTGATAATAAAGAATACTTTTATGTGATGCTTGAAATGTCTTAGCCATTTCCCAGGAAGAATGTAACAAGAATTCTCATGGAAACTGTTTAGCGTCTTTTAAGTTGAAATGATGGCGTAATATCTGGGTGACGATGTACAAAGCATTTGAATGGAGAAAATCAAAGACGTGATCCATCAATGACAATCAAGAAATTGTAGAATATAACCTTTCACAGCCGGAAACGCCATGATTAATAATATATTCCAGGCCATCATGTCGTGGTTTTCCATTGAAGGCCAACATTTCGTCTCTATCTCCAGAGGACATTTTCAAGGATGATCTCAGCTTTAGTGTCGATTCACACCCTGGCTCGATGCTGACTGTAGCAAAACTCCGTTTACGCGTGGTCCCGCACAGTGGAATGGTATCACACGCTTCGAATACCTGGCCGCAACTGGCCGTTGTCGGTTGCAGTTGTCCGCTGTTTCCATCACCTCATGGTGAAAGACTCGTGCACATCTACTTCAGCACTGGGATCCAGATGTCACTCATTTGCACACTCATCTCCTTGCTACTGAAATTTCTGGGTGTATAACAGTCTCTAAGGCCTGACTTCTAGTCGTTTCTTAATTGTTCTTTTTGTAAAACCCACATACTCCACCCCAGTTACAAGAAAATGTATAAATTCCTTCTTTTTCCAGCGGATTTTATTTGTTGTACTCTCTAATTCGGAAATGCACATTTTGTATTATTCTAAAGCTGTGCATAATGTCGGAATCCATTTAATTTCAACAATAATACTTTTCACATTAATGTTCAAACTCACTTCCGCATTTCCATGAAACAAAGAGTTCGACGTACCTCAACTACTAAATTAGCAGCTCTGGACGGCAGTCTTCTGGAAAACAGCTTTGATTATTCAGAAAACTTTTAATACAGGTTCGTATTGAGAATTACTTTGCGTACTTCCGGTAAACATCGTTATCAAAATATTCGCAGGGCGACAGCAGCTCGACCTCGGTTTACTTTTGGATACGAGAACACATCTGGACTTCAGCGGCTCCTCAGTTCCCTCTTGAGCCCGCTGTTGGGATGCGTAAAGACACTATCCAAACAGTTATGACGATGCTCTTGATAATGGAGGCAAGAAATAAGAAATATTGACACAGCTTAATAGGATTTATCGGCTTTCGGAAAGTTTTAAACTACGTAAAACAGTTCTAGATGTTCAAAATTCCAGGTATATACGTAGGTGAAATGCATAGGTATCCACCTTTACAGCTGAGTGAGTTGGGCAGCCTGCCATCCAGAGGACGCAGTTTTGATTCCAGAGGCTGTCGGAGATTTTTCTTTGGTGAAAGGATGGAAACGGGGGGAACTCAGCGTTGTGACGCAAAATGAGAAGCCACGTGACCGATTAATAGCTCCTCCTGGGTACGATAACTGAGAACGGCCGGGAGAGCAGTGTACTCACCACCGACTTTGAATACCACATCCAGTTACGCCATTTGTGACGGATGACACGACGGTAGGTAAGCACGACTGGTGCCATGGCCTGTAGATATAAGATATATAGGGAAAGAGTAATAAGATACAGGGAAACAGTAAAAGAACCAAGACGAAACAACAGCAGTAGAAGAGCAAGTGAGAAGAATGTGGATTAAAAAGAGCATAAGACAGAGATGCGGTCTTTGTGCCCACTATTGAACGTGTAACTCGAAGAATCAATGATGGAAATAAAATAAAGCTTTAGGCCTGACATTAAAATTCAGAGCGAGAGGAAGTTAGCAATAAAATTCGATGATGACACAGGTATCCTCAGTGAATGCCAGGATAGAAAGAATACACTAACGATTTGAGACCATTGAATGAGGTTGTATCGAGGAACAGCAGAAATGAGCCTAGCGAAAAACTTTGACATCGGAATTGATGACTACGAAGTAGATGAAGTGAAGGAAATCGGCCACTTTGCAAGAGAAATAACGCTGGGCGCGCGATGTAAGGAGAACGTAAAAAGTAGATTACCATACGTAAGGAGAACATTCCTCCCTAAAAAAGCATCTTTATATCAAATCTATTTATTTTCCTCTAATTAGAGGAAGAAAAATTTGACAATGTAGTCCTGGTGGACAGCATTGTACGGAAGTAAATCACATAGTGTTAAAATCCAGGATATATGAGAATCCATAAGTTTGAAGTGTGTTGTTCCATAAGAATGCTGAAAATTAAATGAGCTGATGTAGTAAGAATGGAGGAGGTCCTACACGGAACTGGGGAGGAGAGAAATGTTTGCGAAACACTGACTAGAAGAAAGGACAGGACGACTGACGCGTTAAGAGATTAGGGAGTAACTTCCGTGACACCAAAGGCAGCCGTACAGGTTGAAAACTGTAGCGGACGATGGAGACTAGGTTCTGTCCACCAAATAACTGCGCCTCTGAGAGGAGTAGACTGGCACAAGGGAGGAATCAGAAATGGACAGCATCAAACCATCTAATGAATATCGGTATTTGTGGCGCAGTTTTCTGAGTGGTTTGTACAACTTCAGTATTTCAGCTTTAATGCATTTCAGATTTCTCATATGGTACGTCGGAATTCTATTTCCAGTCTGCTAGTGAACTTGGCTACAGATTCTCATAGAGTGTTAGCACAGAAAGGATATGGGACTTTTGCTTTTTCTTGTTAACATTATTGTAGCTGGAATTTTGAATGATCGCAGTGGGCTGCAGTTAAGAAACTCCGTTACTGAGTATTTCATAACATAAAAGAAGTAGATAAAATTGTTAACATGTAAAAGATACCTGTATCAGTTAATTCGGTACAGTCAAACACGCAGCATTCTTCATCGGTAATGTCTGAAGGCATTGGAATATGAAGTGCAGAAAAATCCACGAATATACGCTATATGTGCGTTACACTGCTAAGTTATGACATGACAGAGTGGCAGTGGGAATGGGAACGGACCCATGGAAGATAGTTCAATGACATGGCAATGTCAGATGATGCTTAGCTCTTCCCCTTCCCAGCACTACCCACTCTCCCATTTTCCCATGAGTAGTTTATTTTGGCACCTGTCTTGCAACATCTTTCGGTATTCTCCGTCCAATATTTTAATGTCGACACAGCCGTTTACAGTCATGGAGTGACGTGATAGACTATAAGCAACCAACCGAGATATAATATTTTATATTTTTTAGCAGTAGCATATATCCAATTGTCCCAGGACACCTTGAGGACTTCCGTACACACGGTTCCAGCAAGTATTTGAATAAATTAACAGTTCACAAAACTTTGGGCCATATCCATCATACACCCAGTACAAAAGAAGGGTATAAGTGTAGTCTGGACAACTACAGAGGAATCTCTCTCCTGGTCTTCACATACAAGATGGCATGAGGAAAAATCAAGAGGCAGCTGCAACAGGAGTTAGGAGATTTTAAAAGTAACTATGATAAATAACAGGAAACTGATCAGACCTCTTTCAGTAACACTTGTAGGCTTTACGAAGTCATATAATCGTTCCATAGATCTTCAGTATTAAAACTCTGAGGAAAATAGAGCTTCATTCATAGGATTTAAACTAATAAGCCTTACTTTAACCGACACCAAATCAATAGTCAAGTTAAAAAGGCTTAATATACACTGAGAGCCCTTCGCCAATACTATTTGACTGTACACTGGAACATACGATGAGAACTGTTAAGTGGATAGCATCGTAACTGGAACATCCAAAAGTGGTGCAAGTTTAAACTACTTGGTGTTTACTGATGATGTTACTCTTCTAGTCAATAGTACTCAAGAAACTAGGTTAAATCGTGACAAGAAACAGCATAGAAAGTCGGCATTAGAGTATCATTTTAAAACCAGACAATGCAGTAACTCAGGCCACCTCTATCAAAGGAATTACAGCAGAGAAAGAAGGAATTATATTCGTGATAGATATTAAACATTTAGGTGATATTATAGCATATTAACTAAGAGAGAGACCTACATGGGAAAACAGATTAAAGAAACTTACCTAAGCAGTTCCAACACATGTCGAACATTTATTGTGTTGGCAGAAGAGCCAACACCGTGTTACTAGAAGAGGCCGAAATGCACGCGTTTTAGCTCACGCAGGCTGGCGTGATGAGGGAAGAACTATACTGAGGTGAGGTCTGGAACATGACAAGGAATTAGAATTCAGAAAGCGGACGTAATTAGTTTGATACTTAACTTTAATCTATTTTTGATGAGCGTCGCTCTTGACGGTACATGATTCACAATATTATCTGTCCAGAATACATTCATAGTAACTGAATATGGCGCCTTGCTTGGTCGTAGCAAATGACGTAGCTGAAGGCTATGCTAAACTGTCGTCTCTGCAAATGAGAGCGTATGTAGTTAGTGAACCATCGCTAGCAAAGTCGGCAGTACAACTGGGGCGAGTGCTAGGGAGTCACTCTACACTAGACCTGCCGTGTGGCGGCGCTCGGTCTACAATCACTGATAGTGGCGACACGTGGGTCCGACGTATACTAACGGGCCGATTTAAAGGCTCCCACCTAGCAAGTGTGGTGTCTGGCGGTGACACCACAACATTATCTGACTTTAATTTAAATTACATATTTATTATAAAACAGAGATGGTACTTAATAAATATTGAGTAACACTGTTGTATAAATAACGATTTTTTAACACCCGGTCATAAGAAAACGAGTAAAAGTTTAATACAGATATATGAAATGCCTTTTGTTAAATGTAAAAATATATATTCACCAATAATATTGATTAATGTCTAGAAATAAAAACTATTTGACTTGATTATGTTTTGCTCAACATTTTCTAAACAAATTTCAATTTACTCTGATTATTTCCAGTTTCATACGAACCGTGATTAAAAATAAGAAAATGCAAATGAATTAAGATTATGATTAAATTTTATTAAGTAACATTTACATTTGTTCATGAACTTGGAATTTAAATAAAAGTATAAAATGTGACGTATTAAGAGTATTTGAACTAGCGACTTTACAGCTACAGCCCTATACATTCGCCTACTGCCAATTCAGTGTTTCTGAAGGTATAAAACGTTGCATGGTGCACAGTCACATTCTCAGTTGCAAGTCGCCCATCTAACAGCTTCAGGGGAAGATAAAAATTTGATTTCCGTTATTTCACAGAACTGATGACCAAATTAAAAATTTAAAATGCTGTCATATCCTTAACAGGTATAATCTTGTGTTAAAAGTTTAACTCAAAAAGCAAAATTTTAAAGCTAGGAACTACGCATCTATCTTCTTTACGCAGTGTAACTCACGGCGCTCAAGTTACCCAGATCGTATCCATCTAGTATTTGGGAAAGGCAACACTTAGCGACTTGCAGCAAAGTTCACACACAATTTCAAACCTTCACGAAAGTTGTGCCCAAAAATTGATGAAAGGAAACTTATCGCTTACTACATTTTTGCTATCTATGAAGTGACAGTTCAGCTTCATGTATGATGTTTTCATTTATTGCTTCTTTATTAATAATTATATTCGCAACACATTCTGCAGCAGTATGCACGTAGGCCACAGATTGTACCTATGTCACCGCCAGTTTGTACACCGATAACACGGCCTTTCTAGCCTCTGCAAGGAACATCGAACGACTTGTCAGCAATATGCAGTGACAGCTTGTCGTCAACGTAAAATGGCCAAAGAGCAATAAAATCAACCTAAACCCTACGAAAACTGCAGCAATACTGTTTACGAAGAAACGGCCGGAACTGAGAGACGCGACTTGCCATCAATGGATAACCAATACCCTGGACTATAACTCGAAATACCTTGGAGTGATACTGGATGCTAGGATGACTTTTACCCCACACATACGAGATTGAATTGCATACTATGAAGATGATCCGGGCACTCACGCCATTTTTCACGAGTATAAATGTAAACCCGCCAGCGAAATTAAACTTTATAGAGCAACGGTACAACACTCCCTGCTGTGCAACTCTATTTCTTGGGGAACAACATGTGATTCTAATATACGCAGTTTGCAGCCACTACAGAACAGGTGAAGTGGAGCCCAGGCGCCACAAGGTGTGCCAGGATGACAGAAACACAAGAGGTGACTGGAGAAAAATACGTCGCTAAGAAGATAAAAGATCAGGCAAATCGTCTTTTTCACAAATTAGACGAATATCGGGGAAATGTCGCCGACTTGAGAATGTAAGCCAAGCCCTACCACGACATTGGCACAAATACAAGGTGTCTCTAGCCAATATTGCACCCTCACAGGACCATAAAAGATAATGTAATCTTCAGTTATTCGATATGTTACATGTAAATTGTCACTGTCAATCAATAGTGCAATTACCTAACCAACACCCTAAAAGGACTCAAGGACCCACAGAGACGCCAAGTCTCTTTGCAAGCGAATACACAATAAAGTGTATTTCTCACAACTTTCCACTCAAGAAGAAAACTCGCCAAAGGCAATCTCTTTGGACACAACACACATAAAAAACTGAATGTATCTGGCAGTTTATAGCGTTGTTATGGAGATATGATGTCAAAAACGTTGAGATGCTTGGAAGAGTAGTTTTTTTTAAAACGGTGTTCGATTCTTTAAAAAACTGGGTGTGATAGGAGGGGGGATACCTGTATGTTAATAATAACTAGCGTTTTATAATGAACAGCATGGGAAATCTAGTATTTCAACCGATTTTTCGAATACTTTTCTTTCAGGATTACACTCACAGAGAGTCTAAAAGGACGAAGAAAATCGAAGAGGATAATTACGTAATGTTGGCTTCTCAGAACTGAAGTGTAAGTAACCAGTCATAGGTTCCCCAATTAATTACGCAAACAGCTTTGCACAAGTTATAGACGACTCCTGTAATAACCTTTTCTGTGTCTGCGAGCGTTGTAAGTGCGTCGAGATTTAATCGTTCTTGCGATCTCTACTGCAGGAAGTAAGCTTTGCTGGTATCCGCAGAACGTGGCAGGATGGGCTGAATGTGTGCCTGGTGAGGACCGCTGCAGAGGAGTCCTCAGCAGTATTTCCCGGTGTTGATGGGGCACGGGCCGCTGGGCCGTGGCGTGCTGTGGCATCTGTGCCGCTGGACACGATTCTGCACTGCGGGTAGCAGGAACGCGGGGATCCCACCACTGAGGACGGCACGGCGGCGGCTGGGAAAACTCAAATTTTCCGCATAGGCCCACTGCCACCGCGACTGCCTCCTGTAAGCACGGCGCAGGGTGCGGCTGGCGGCGCTCACTCGGAAAACGCCGCCACCGGCGTCCACTCGGCTCGCTAATTAAAAGCCGGAGCCAGCCAGCTGCAGGAGCTGCCGTCCCCATAGAGGAGGCATTATGCGCTCTCCCGCACGTGCCGCAGTTCCGTAGATCCTCTTGGGGGGGGGGGGGGAGGGGGAATGGGGTAAATGGTTGAATTCGTTGGTCTTTATGCTTGCGGTACCAGGGGAACAAACTGAAAGGAAAGTCAAAGCAGCGAAACATGGTCGATTGGTCTAAATTGGCACTGATTACCGATGATGTCGTCTTCCGGATCAATACATCTTGTGCGACCAATTTACCAGACAGGCATGGGTCTGAACTATCATCAAGCAATGTGTACAATACACCGATTTAAGATAGCCACAACTGACGCAGTGATCTCAATTCTCGCACTTGTCATAAGTGCACTTGTCGCTTCTTTATACTAATCTTGTACAGACACTATGAACCACACCACCATGGCATTTTCCTGTACGCATCTTACTGTTGACACTCGAAAATAATGTGACAGATATAATCTTCTAAAAAGGCCATTAGGTGCTGGGAACTGGCAAAGAAATTAAATTTCTTTTATGCATCTGGTTGCTTATTATTTTACTGTATCGCCTTTTTGTTGCCACTTCCCCCAATGATATTAGAAATTCCAGTGTCTTATCTATCCCTTCTGCCTTACCAGATTTTAAGTCTTCCAAAGCTCTTTTAAATTCTGGTAGTAGAACCCCTATCCTGCTCTTAGTTAAATCACTGTTGTTCCTTTACATTTCACTTTACAATCTCATCACCGACATTTGACTTGGGTAGCTTTAGAATGTAGTATTTTATCCATCCTTAGCTACTGACCGAACGAGGTGGCGCAGTGGTTAGACACTGGACTCGCATTCGGGAGGACGACGGTTCAATCCCGCGTCCGGCCATCCTGATTTAGGTTTTCCGTGATTTCCCTAAATCGCTCCAGGCAAATGCCGGGATGGTTCCTTTCAAAGGGCACGGCCGACTTCCTTCCCCGTCCTTCCCTAATCCGGTGAGACCGATGACTTCGCTGTCTGGTCTCCTTCCCCGAAACAACCAACTCAGCTACTGTAGTCGTATACAACGAAATAATAAGCAACCAGCTGCATTAAAGAAATTTAATTTCTCTACCCGTTTCCGGCACTTAGTGCCCTTCTTCAGAAAGTTTTACCTATAGCATTACTTGCGAGTGTCAACAATAAGACACATACAGCAAAATGCCATTGTCATGTGATTCATAGTGTACGTACAAAAAGAGTATAAAGAAGTGAAATAACAAATGCAGACATCATTTCAGAACAGGAGCTAATCAGCTAAGATCGGTAGCTTAACTAAGAACACGTTCCGGCATGATGTCTGCATTTGTTGTTTCGCTTCTTTGTACTGTTTTTGTACGTACACTATGAATCGCACGACAGTGGAATTTTGCTGTATGCATCTGACTGTTGACACTTGCAAGTTTTGCTATAGGTATAACGTTCTGAAGAAGGGCACTAAGTGCCCAAAACCGTTAAAGAAATTACATTTCTTTTATGCAACTGGTCGCTTATTATTTCATTATACGCTTTAGAAGGGTTGAAACGTTACCGATGCCTTTTTTATGTAACATTCAAAAAGTAGTCCACGTCCGAAGTCATGACCTCTCGTAATGAATTCATTCTCCTATTACTGTTGCCCTACTCACTACTCAATACACCCCGCCCGTTTTGGCATCTGCCTAGTCCTCCATTATGCATTAAAATGCACTGTCAATAAAATTTTGATCCTATAGTGTATTGTTTCCACGGCCGCACATACCCGTGCAGCCACACAGCGTCCCTTACGTCTTGAGATGGTTTCGTTTTCACCAAGACACCTGGGCACGCGGACAGTGCAACCAATGTTGCGGGGTCCCTCCAGGAGGAAGCAAACTGGGCTGTGCCGACAGAGGTGCACCCAGCAAAGTCACTGGGATGGGTCCAAGTAGTCTTTCCAAGCGCGTCTCTGTTCTGCACACACCATCACTATGAGCGTATCTGTGATTGCAGGCTCCGATGAGAACGAACTTTCCTAGATAACTTAGGTCATCTTCCAGCTGCCGCGATGGTATTGGATGCCACGGAATACACGACACATTCGCGTAGCCAATAATACAGTGAGCCGGTGTTCTATTAATGATGTTTTAAGGGCAGAGGCTCGAGGTCTCAGTGAGATTACACTGAAGTGTGCCCTATGACTGTGGCAGACAGACAGCAATTCAGGCCGAGCAGTGTTTATGGATACACATGTAACGACAGCTGTGTTGGCTGTGTGATGTCTGAAATATAATATGTAATGCAATACATATAATATTTGTACCAAATCTGGTTAAAAATTCGCAGTGTGCAGTGGAGCATAATAATAATCCCGTTCTGGCCCCTACAATTTCATGAAACTCCGATAGGCAGTACATGCAGCCTTCAAAATGACGTCTCTGACGGAGGCGTGTTCCAAACAGAGAGCTGTAATGGAGCTTCTTTTGGCGGAAAGCCAGAACATTGAAGGTATTTATAGACACTTGCAGTACGTGTACGGAGATCCGGCAGTGAACAAAAGCACGGTGAGTCGTTGGGCGAGGCGTCTGTTATCATCGCAAATTGGTCGTACAAACCTAACAGATCTGCCATCTACTGACTGGTCACAAACAGCTGTGCCTCCTGCATTGTTGGCACGTGCGGATACTCTCACTCGAGGCGATGGACACCTCGCTGCTCAACCTTACGTCTTTGTTGGCAGCGCTCAACACTCGTCCACCAGTTGGGGTTACTCAAAGGTGTGTTTCCGCTGGGTTCTTTGTAGTCTAAAAGAAAATTAAGAAATAAAGAACACCGAAGGATCATCTGTGCGGATTACTTGCGTTTTACTAGGCTGATCGAGACAATTTTTGTCTAACATAGCCACAGGCAATGAAATGTGGATTCACCACTCCAACCGGGAACAAAACGGAAATCCATGGAGTGGCACCACATAACCGCCCCTCCGACTATCTTCTGGACTGTGAACGAGTTACTCCGTTTAATGTCCTTCCTCACAGTGCAATGATCAACTCGAAAGTGTATTGTGCTACCCTCAGGGAACTGAAGAAACCACTTCAGTGTAATCGTCGCCAAAACAATAAAAACGAACTTCTTCTCCTCCATGACAATGCAAGGCCTCACACTAGTCTGCACACCTGAGAGGATCTCACAAAACATCATTGGACTGTTCTTCCTCATCTACCCAACAGTCCAGATCTCGCACGTTCTGACTTCCATCTATTTGGCCCAATGAAGTATGCAAAAATTCAGAGAAATCAAAATGGCACTTTTAGTTATGAACTGAACAAGTTATTTCCGGGTACTTTTCGGAACGTGAAGTTAGGTCTTAAGAATAGGATTCGCTAATGAAATTTCTATACAAAGTTTAAGATTGTTATTGACTTGGCAGAATGGCTGAGAGCCGCACCTACTCAACTTGATAATTATCCGTTAGAATGTTGCTAGGTACGGTCGAGGCTGTCGCGTGAGAAATGCAGTGAAGTGTACTGTTGTGGAAGAAATATAGGGCTTATAAGAGCTGTAGCACACAATACCGTAAGCTGTGATGACTGCTGTCTGCGCCGCTTGCTGTGACAAATAAGATAACTTTCTTTCTATCTGGATTGACCTTCGCAAATCAAACTCTCCCTACGCCTTGATGAAGTCCCTAGTCTAACTATTGGCGTGGTACACTGGGCAGATAACCAGTCCACTCAAAAATTTGCTCGCAGGCGTTTAACAATAACGCTGTCCATCCACACTGCACAATAAGTGTGGCGGTCAACACAGTGAACTATGCTTAATCGCTACTCTCCCTACACCTTGATGAAGTCAAGGACTCCTATTCGCCCCTAGTCTAACTATTGGCGTGGTAAACCGGTCAGATAACTAGTCCACCATGATGCCACTCAAAAATTCGCTCTCAGGCGTTTAACAATAATGCTACGCGTTCACACCGCACAATAAGTGTGGCGGCCAAGATAGTGAACAATGCTTAATCGCAAGGACTCAATATAGAGTCACACTCCAATTGGCTCTCAACAGAGGTGCTCTCCCAGTGAAGTACTGAGGAGAGACTTGTTCCTCGCTCTTTGAGTACATGTATGAGCGCATGTGCTCCCCTTACGTGTGCTCGCTCCAAGAGTGACAACGGAATGGCCCCTCTCTACGCCAGGCATGAAGGGGTATATCTTTCAGTCTCTTCCATTACTCCTTCAGCACTAGCCATCAGGAATATCGTCTGCCAATCAGCATTACTCTTCTAAAACAGGGCAATGACGTTTCGTTTAAGGCGACGAATCCAGAAATCTGTAGCACTGGCATTTGGCATTTGCTGTCTCCTTGTGTAAACCTCTGAAACTGCATGCTATGTTTGTAAAGAATGTGTAGGCGGGGTACTCCCACACAATGTAGCTGAATTTGGTTTTAAGCCGAACACAGAGTCATTCTCCCTTTCACTCGGGAAAACGCTGTCTGCTCTATGGGCAGTCGCTGGGCGATGTAGATAGGTTGACTCATCCTCTGAAGGGACCGGCCTCCTGGCGTGCGATTTGCCTATCCCGAACTAAAAGCTTTTGTGACCGTCGTGTCTTGAATGTGTTTGTGTATGCCAGCCTCGAGTATTTCAACCTCAGTGCATACTTGCGATTTACTTGTTATCTGCATATCGTTTACACGAATTCATACAACATTGACTTCATCTTATCGAGTTTTGGTTCACATGAAACATCTTGATGTGCGGAATATGATTGTGAGGGCGGAATATGTAAGCAGTGAAGGTCAGGAGACCATGACGTCTTACATACCTCCCACCTTCAGAGAGAATTATTGTCTGAGGTTTGTCACTGCCGAGGAAAACATTGACAAAGTCAGGCAAAAATAGTTCTTTTAGAATTTCCAATAAACTTTTCTCAGCCATTCTTAACATTTTTTCTAATGATTTCTCTATATCTATTGTTTCTATTTTTTAATTCTACAATTTATGTTTTGTTGTTAGGCAAATATAGACTTTACAAAGGTTGTTATTCTTTGCCATTGCCAGTATGTGTGTCTGTTTTTCCAAAAATTGTTTTTACAATATTAATTTTTCTAAACTCGTTAGAGTACAGAGTATCATGTTTTAGTGTGGTTATATCTTTTCTTTAGTTAAGCTTCGCGTGAATATTTGCAAAATCTCTGTTCTGTGACTTCCTTTTATTTATTTAGGCATTATTTTTCTTTTTTTTGTCACTGTTTTAAGAGGGAAGAAGTGTTTTTTCTTTATTCTGTCCTCTTTCAACCTATGATTAACCAAAACCTTTTTTATATATACCACTAATTTGGCTTTACAGGGATTTTTGAGATTATCTACTTATACTAATTAATTTTCTTTACATAATATTTTTAAGGTCTCTTTCACATTATGGGCTTTACATATATGATAAAATAATTACTTTTACAAGAAAGGAAAAAATATTTTTTCAAATCTATCATTACATTTGTATTTTATCAGACTTTTCATTTTGTGCTACGTCAGTTTCTGTGCTCAAAAATCCCCACTGAAACACTGGAAGGCGTCTACCCATTTGTATGGGTGTCACAAATCATGAGAGAAGCACTCTAGCATGCAATTCCGGGTCTTACTTGTTGACATTGTCATCATGAAGTGGTACTTTTAACCAATGATAATGGCTGTGGTTTACTGCATAAACTGTGATGTCTTGGTACTCCTCTGCTGTCACACCTGGGACTGTATGGCAGTGCAATGATTGTAGTTGGCTACTGACGATCGTCACCCAACATTGTGCTGTGACGTCTTGATACTTCACACCTGGTTTGGTATGGCAATTTGATGATGTGGTAGTGAGAATACTGTTTGTTTTGCTGAATCTATTTCTAGATAATGTTGGTTGGTAGTACTTAATATTCCGTTTGCCGTTAGCTTGTATTTGTTTGACGATTCAAGGTTTATTTTTGGAGAAGTGGTTGTAGTAGTTGCCGTGCCTCAAAGTTCATGGAAAGACGTTTGTAGCAATTTGTTTTGTAGGATAGGAGAGAAAGGTATCTTGGTGTCTTCTGCCCTTCTTCATCTTGCATCTTCTGTTCTTCTCTTCTTTCTTGCATTCTTCTTGGGCTAGGAATAGTTGAACTTCAGTGTAGGAGTGATACAGGATTTTTAGGATCTGACTGCCTTTCCAAATGTTACTTGATGAGTTCATAGATCTTAGTAATTTTTTGTACCTCCATTGTCATCTCGTCATATAATGATTCTCCCCACACGTGTGGCAGTGCCGTGACATATGAAATGTCTGTGCTGCACGTTGTCCTCCTGAAGTCCAACATGTTTGCAACCTGCTTTTCCTGTGTGGTGGTGATCTTCATGTTGTTGTTACTGCCCTAAGTATTTCCTCAACATGTCTATACCCGCTCCGTCGCTATCTTGAAGCTGTCTCCATGTGAAAACCTCTGAAACTGTATGCTATGTGTGTAATGAATGCTTACGCTTGGCGCTCCCGCACAATGTAGCAGAATTTGCTTTTAAGCCAAACACGGGGTCATTCTCCCTTTAACTCAGGCAATCGCTGTCTGCTCTATGAGCGGTTGCCGGGTGACGTAGATAGGTTGACTCGTCCTCTGAAGGGACCGGCCTCCTATTGTGTGGTTTGCCTCTGCCGAACTGGAAGCTTTTGTGACTGTTGTGTCTTGAATGTGTGTGTGTATGCCAGCCTCTAGTATTTCAACCTTGGTGCGCACTTGCAATTTCCTTGTTATTTGCATATCGTTTACATGAATTCATACAACATTGACTTTATCGTATCGAGTTTAGGTTCGAATGAAGCGTCTTGATGTGCGGAATATGTGAGGGCGGAATATGTAAGCAATGAAGGTCAGGAGACCATGGCGTCTTACATACCTCCCTCCTTCTGAGAGAATTTTTGTCTGGGGTTCACCAATGCCGAGGAAAAAATTGAAAAAGTCAGGCAAAAATTGTTGTTTTAGATTTTCCAATAAACTTTTCTCAGCCATTCCAAAACGTCCGCTGCTAAAGTGGGTATACCAAATGTATTTATTAATAACGTCATCAGGGATGCATGCTAACCATTGTACAGTATCATCATTACGTTTGAAAAATAGGATATTATCTTTTACTATGTAATTTTTTCTAATTTCTGTGTTGGTTTTATCGGTAAGTTGGTGTTTAATCTTGAGGAGGGTCTGATCTTTGTTTTGCTCATCACATAAATTTTTTAAAGCATTTGGATAAAATTTTCGAATGTACGTTTTTTAGATAATGGATAGTCCGTTCTTCATCTTCAATGTTGATTTTCTGGTCCCCTGCCATTCGTTGTGGTGAACGAGACAATGCATCGACCACAATATTTCCTGGTATGTATGTGATTGAATAATCATACTCCTGCAGTACTTGGATCCATCTTGCCAAATGTCCGTGACTTAATTTGGAGGAGATTAAAGACTCTAATGCTTCATAGTCTATGTATAGTTGTGTTTTTCTGCCAAACAGAAAATGTCGATATTTTTGATATGCCCATACAATGAATAGAGCTTCTTATTCTGTTATAGAATAATTCTTTTCTGCTTTCGATAGTACTCTACTTGCAAAGGCTATTGTTTTATGTATTTTCTTATCGTTTTCCTGAAGTTGTTGAAATAGTACCGCCCGTAGCCTGGTCTTTGCACTATCAGTTAGTAGACAGAACTCCTGACTTATATCTGGGTGTGACAAAATTGAGGCATTATTCAATGCCTCTTTCAACTTATGAAATACTTCATCTACTTGTTTATCCAATATCCAGGGTGTGTTTTTTCCTGTCAGTGCACACAGTCTAGGTGCTGCAAGTGTGTCTATCCATATAAATTTTTTGTAAAAATTTATCAACCATAAGAATCCCCTTAGACTTTTCTTGTTGTAGGGAGTAGGAATATTACAAACAGCGTCTATCTTATCGTCTGGCGTTATACCTTTTGCAGATATGTTATATGCTAAAAATTTAATTTCTGATTTTCCAAAATGCGATTTAGTAATGTTGACGGTGACCCCATGTTTTTTCATAATTTGTAGGAAATTATCCAGTATATAATTATGTTCTGCTCAAGTTGCCTCCGCCACAAGAACGTCGTCCACATCGCAAGTAATTTTCTGAAGTATGTTGAGATTCAGTGTAGAATTCAGACCGTGAATAAAGGCAGCTGACGAAATTTTGAGGCCAAACGGTAAACGTTTGAAATGGTAGCAACGACCAAAGACAATAAAGGCTGTGTATTTTCGACATGAAGACTTCAATTCTATTTGCCAAAAACTTGAACGCAAATCGATGGATGAAAAAATCTGTTCTCCATGAAACTTCTGAATCAACTCTTCCAATTTCTCTTCTCTGATTCCGAAATTATAATTGTATTTATTTCTCTTGAATCGAGTAACAAATGTATGCTCCCATCCTTCTTACTTACAACGTGTAAGGGTGAGTTATATGGTGACTTGGCGGGTTCAGTTATGTCATCATCTAACACTTTTCTGATTTCAAGAAGTACTTGCTCTCGATAACTATATGGTATGGAATAAGGTGGAACACAAAAGGGTTTATGATCTTTGACCTCAAATTTGTATTGAAAATCTTTAGTGGTACCTGTCTTTGGTGCAAATACCTCCGCATGTGATCTCAATATGCCTTCTAAATTTTTTTTATCGTGGAGCGAAATATGATCTATTTCCTCTATCTTCTTACTAATCTCTGGATGAATTTCTTCTATTATTTCTGGTGGGAGTGGGTCAAGGTTTTCCTCAAACTTATATTTAGGGTGCCTCTCCTCCTTTATTTCATTCCCATCTTGACTTGAATGCAATTGCTTTAATGTTCCCTGTTCTTCATCATCGTTCAAAGTTTGAATAAAATATAGTATTACATCACCTATTGTTACGAAGCCTTGTGGTATGAAAATGTGAACCTCACGCTCATTAACGAAATCTACACAGATTATCATATCAGCCGTAAGTTTTGATACGATTATAAAATTGTTTTCAAACTCGTAACCTTTGCAATTGAATGAAAGACGTGTTTCGTATTTCACCTCTGTTGCATTTATTCCTAAGGCTCCAAAAACTCTTACCCTTTTTGTCCTTAAAATCGGTAATTCTTTCTCTCTATTACACCTTTCAAATAGGGTTTCTGATATAGCCGTCACTTGACTCACACTATCTATGATTGCTTGTGTCGTGATTTCGCCAATGTTTATCTTTAATATGGGTTGCATAATTGTGGATGTTACGATTTCCCTTTCTTGCATCAAATTCTCTGCTATAGATTCATAGCTTAACCTGTGGAGAATGGTATCTTCCCTTTGTGTTTGTGTTTGCTTTGGTGTCAACGCCGTGAGCAAACCCGTTTGCGACCTATCTACCTCTTTCCGTCTGTTTTCGAGCTCCTGTCTCTCCTTTTCCTTCATTTACAAACATTCCCGAATGTACTATCTCTCTGTCTGTCTCCTTATAGTCACACATGTTGTATACATTATACGTCTTTTGTGTTCGTGGCGTCTGTGTTAAGTTTTTATCTAGGATACTCTGCTTACACCGTACCCAGTGAAACTGTAACGGCCTTACGATCACTGATTACTTGTTCTACACTGAGTCGAAATGTTCGGGACTGATTGTCGCCTACAGATGTAAGATATTACCTTCACATAGTCAGCTTCCGGATAAACTGTTCAGGGTAGTTTTTTTATATGGCCTTTAGAACAAGTAACACGATTACCGGTCCGTAGTGCCCTCCATAATCACTTTGGTCTCTCATTCCATAGGTAATAAGTTACAATATGCACACAATACCGTAGCACTCATATATTCTGCCACTATCTCTCTGAAGCAGGGGGCCCATAAAATAAAATCATCACATGAAATTTTTTTATCCACCTCTCTTATCTTCAACAACATTTCAAGTATTTCGCATTCTGAGTCTGTAGCAGTCTCACTAGATGTTGTCATATTGTTGTTGGCTATAAACACGCTCCGAATATCGGCGTTCAACTTACCGTTGAAAAATACGTTCTATTCGGAATTTAGGGGTTTGGTTGTTTGGGGGAGGAGACCAGACAGCGAGGTCATCGGTCTCATCGGATTAGGGAAGGACGGGGATGGAAGTCGGCCGTGCCCTTTCAAAGGAACCATCCCGGCATTTGTCTGGAGCGATTTAGGGAAATCACGGAAAACCTAAATCAGGATGGCCGGACGCAGGATTGAACCGTCACCCTCCCGTTTGCGAGTCCAGTCGGAATTTAGGATATCATTGCCATTGACAGCTTTGTGTCCCTAGTACTGTGTTGACATTTATAAATACGAGAAATTCCAGGACATTTCCATAGATGCACCTGCAGTTTCCTAATCTATATGAACATTTCCATTTTCCGGAGTACAGTGACAAATGGTAATTTGTCTGGAATAAGAACCCATCCTATCGGGACAGTGGAGGGATTCCTCTAACCTAAGATACCCATAAAGCGTGAGATACAAGTACGGTACTCAATACGATATCCCTATTCACAAACAAGTTTTCATTAAATTTCACGCTAGAAATAGGTCAAACCAAATATATTTCATGCAAATCTCCCTGTGCCATAACCTCGGTGGTCACTTTGTCACACTGTAAAAAGAATTTGAGAAAATACTTACGAAAGTTAAGGATGGCTGTAGTGACCAAATCAAATGGTGGTTTCGTTACAAAACGAAGTGTGTGTAAATAAGATTACAGTAATTCGTCGGACATGACTATCTACGCCGTTATCAAAGAGTCCGAAAGCGTCGCCAAACGCCAGAACGCTCATCTGGATCATAAGAGGCAACGGGCAGCAAGTCTAAACCCATCGCTCTGTAATAAAACTCATACACTGCTAAATGAGCCTGTGAGTAGTGGAAGAAGAAGCTGCGAAAATGGATTGGTGAGATACAAGGTAATCACTAGACGAACAGCGATTCTTTCAACTGTTCTTTGAGGCCACTAATCAATACTTGTAAATCCGCACAAAGTAAGCTAAATTATTCAGAAATGAATATGTAAAGATGTTTTCACCAAATACTGTTATAGTCATTGACACTTTGCACTTGGGTACACATTCGCTCGTTTGTGCGCAGCTAATGTACTTCGTAAATGTGGTTTATAGTTAAATTAATGCTCGATTAATTTGAGTCACAAAAGCAACACTGTTCTTTTGGATCAGATGATGGGATTGTTTAATTACTACTGTTTAGGTACAAACATTCTAAATTAATGCTTGAAATTCAACAATTTTGCAAACAAAGGGTGACTGGTCTGATACGAATGCAAGTCATTATCTACTGCCTATCTTCGTCACAACATTTTGCCGCGTTACAAATTGCAGCATTTCGCAGTACAACGTTGCTGTCTTACGATCTGTTTATCATTAAAATTCGTGCACCTACCTCTATACGCTTCAGTCCAGAACCGCGCGACAGCTACCGTCGCAGGTTCGAATCCTGCCTCGGGCATGGATGTGTGTGATGTCCTTAGGTTAGTTAGGTTTAAGTAGATCTAAGTTCTAGGGACTGATGACCTCAGATGTTAAGTCCCATAGTGCTCAGAGCTATTTAAACCATTTTTTTCTACCTCTATATATTTACTGAAAATGTATTCTGGTATCAATCCTTGGTTGCTTTTGCGGAGAATCAAGTGTACACAAGTCAGTTTTTAAGGGGACCATATTCAGAATGCAGACTAAATATCCTCATTCTTCTAATATCTGACAGCCAATTAATAGTTTAAATTCCTACACTATTCTCTGGGCGAGATATTTACAAGGTAGTTTTTTCTAAACACTGTAACTGTTTCAAAGGGGTCTGCGATTCTAATAAGGGGTAGATGCATGGCGCCCCGCGACATCACCCTCGGGCCCGGCAACTCTTCAAGAGCATGGTGAAGGAACAGAGTTCAGAAGTTCACGTGAGATGTAAGGTGGGTTAATGATATCACTCTGACATCAAGATTCGCCACTATTTTGACGAACTCATCTGTGGACGGACCACTCGATGGTAAAGCCGTCACATCCCCTCTTGCCTACATTTCACCCCTGGTTTTGACGCCTCAGCGATGGGGGTCGGGACTGTGATGCCCAATTTTGTGTTAGCAGAAGAGCCAACGCCGTGTTACGAGTGGAGGCCGAAATGCTCGCGTTTTAGCTCACGCAGGCTGGCGTGAGGAGGGAAGAACTATACTGACGTGAGGGCTGGACCATGACAGGGAATGAGAATTCAGAAAGCGTACGTAATTAGTTTGATACTAAACTTTAATCCATTAATGATGAACGTCGCTCTTGACGGTACATGATTCACAATATTATCTGTTCAGAATGCATTCTTGAAGATACTACGTATAGTAACTGAATATGGCGCCTTGCTAGGTCGTAGCAAATGACGTAGCTGAAGGCTATGCTAAACTGTCGTCTCAGCAAAGTCAGCTGTAGAACTGGGGCAAGTACTAGGGAGTCTCTCTAGACTAAACCTGCCGTGTGGGTGCGCTCGGTCTGCAATCACTGATAGTGGCGACACGCGGGTTCGACGTATACTAACGGACCGCGGCCGATTAGGCTACCACCTAGCAGGTGTGGTGTCTAGCGGTGACACAACATGCAACGTTGAAGATCATGCGGTTTTCGTATGAGTAACAGAAGAAACCATTTCAGAGGATCTACATATGACGGTAGTATCTGTTCCCGAAAGAACAGTTACCGTGGATGACCATGCAGCTTTGCTAGAAATGAAATGATAATTAACTGGACACCCTAGCTGCAAACATGTCCCCAATGAAGTACATCGACGCCTGTTTGCAGCTAGGGTGTCCATTTAATTATCATTTCTTTTCTAGCAAAGCTGCATGGTCATCCACGGTAACTGTTCTTTCGGGAACAGATGCTACCGTCATATATAGTTAAAAATATGGCTTCCCGGCCATTGACCTTCTTGTGCGAACGCACACACTATGCCCGAACTCGTACGGGACTTGGTAGATTAATCTGCCACGAGTAATGAGTGTGATGGGCAAACATCTATTAGGCGCACTACGAATGTAGTGGTGTGGACACGTTGGGAATGTGGATCTCACGGGGAGCGTGCAAGGGGTAAGTCGCTGCAGACGCACTATCCTCTGTGCCCGCGGTAGCTCACATGGATAGAGCGTCTGCCATGTAAGCAGGAGATCCCGGGTTCGAGTCCCGGTCGGGGCACACATTTTCAACATGTCCCCAATGAAGTACATCAACGCCTGTTTGCAGCTAGGGTGTGCATTTAATTATCATTTCATTTCAGAGGACACGGTTCAGTATCAACACGAAGAGGCCTCTGACGGTGGCACAAATTGCACCAATGTTATCACGTGTTTCCTTGAGGCACTGATTCCTTCATATTTCGATGTCAGAAACGACAATTCGCAGTGCGATGAACTTCAAGATGATGTCCTTGACAACCTTTAAGACTAATGGCCCACCTTCTCCTGACGATTCAGTCTATTTCTAAGGACATAGTGGCCTGCAACCTCCTTAGCAGTGCAGCGTTATTGTAATTTTTGCTCTGATATACGGGGTGGAAACACCAGAGGCCATTAAAAACGGTTCGACGAAATTTGAAAGTGATCTGGAGCACCAAAGATGTTGTTCAGCTCTCCTGCGTCGACCCTCCTATGGCGGCATCAGGGAGGGGGGAGGCGTTCGGAAATAGGATGCGACACGGACACATGCATGAATAAAACGGCGAAGGGGTCCTCTACGACCTTCCAGTGCGGCCATACCCTCACTGCATCTCGCGCTCTTTTGTTGAGCACTGTACATATCTGTACAGACACAGCCAGTAACAACTGCGTGCCGGTGTGAAGGGCAGCTCTTTCTACATCTCTTCGATTTCGCATTCCCCTAGCAGACGTTACTGCGTTAGTACGGCGCAATAGTGCCACTCAGGTTAGCAGTGTCTAAACGGTTGTCAGTAACGCCGGCAGCTACTAATAAGTGGCTGACTCTGTACTGGTGCGTTTTTAAAGTGCTTCACAAGGGTGCGCCAGTGACAGCGAGAGTTTTGCCGAACTGATTGGTCTTAGAGGAATCCTCATCGTTTTACTAATTCATGTATCAGTGTCACACCCTCCGTCCGCTTTCCCCTACCCCCCCCCCCCCCTCCCTCTCAACGCAAGGGTTGAAAAAGCATAAAAACTACTTGCTGCTTCGGATAAAGCTCAATTGTTGGCTCTAAATAGTCTATAATGGCCCATCCCTTTGTACCAGCTCAAAAACTACGGTTGAGCGATGTCACTAAGGGATGCGATCACGTTAAGAAGGAACGAAAGTCTGGCGGTCGAAAAAACTCGAAATTACAGGGTGATTCAAAAAGAATACCACAACTTTAGGAATTTAAAACTCTGCAACGACAAAAGGCAGAGCTAAGCACTATCTGTCGGCGAATTAAGGGAGTTATAAAGTTTCATTTAGTTGTACATTTGTTCGCTTGAGGCGCTGTTGACTAGGCGTCAGCGTCAGTTGATGCTAAGATGGCGACCGCTCAACAGAAAGCTTTTTGTGTTATTGAGTACGGCAGAAGTGAATCGACGACAGTTGTTCAGCGTGCATTTCGAACGAAGTATGGTGTTAAACCTCCTGACAGGTGGTGTATTAAACGTTGGTATAAACAGTTTACAGAGAATGGGTGTTTGTGCAAAGGGAAAAGTTCTGGACGGCCGAGAACGAGTGATGAAAATGTAGCACGCATCCAGCAAGCATTTGTTCGCAGCCCAGGAAAATCGACTCGCAGAGCTAGCAGAGAGCTGCAAATTGCACAATCAACTGTATGGAGAGTCCTACGAAAAAGGTTAGTTATGAAACCTGAACGTCAACCACCCGAGGCGATGGATCGGCCGCCAGGCAGCCCGTGACAGAACACTTCATCACTGGCCTCCAAGAAGCCCTGATCTTACCCCCTGCGATTTTTTCTTATGGGGGTATGTTAAGGATATGGTGTTTCGGCCACCTCTCCCAGCCACCATTGATGATTTGAAACGAGAAATAACAGCAGCTATCCAAACTGTTACGCCTGATATGCTACAGAGAGTGTGGAACGAGTTGTAGTATCGGGTTGATATTGCTAGAGTGTCTGGAGGGTGCCATATTGAACATCTCTGAACTTGTTTTTGAGTGAAAAAAAAACCTTTTTAAATACTCTTTGTAATGATGGATAACAGAAGGTTATATTATGTTTCTTTCATCAAATACACATTTTTAAAGTTGTGGTATCCTTTTTGAATCACCCTGTATTTTATTACGGAATTCGAATGTGTATACATTGAATAATTAATCCCCAAGATATTAAGCGCAAACTCAAAAAAGTAACGCTTGATGCTAAAGTAAACGGTGAATTGGAAAGTTATAAATACAAATCGCTATTAGCACAAATCGTTATCGATGGCACTACCACTATTTATACCGATTTGAGTAAACCTGATTTACTGGAGCGATGTATGGGCGGCTTTACTCAAAATGAGAAAGACGGTTTCAATAACCTCATTTGGAGATAGTCCCCAAAAATAGCATCCAGCCGCAGCGAAACTATCAATATTACTTCAAATTGGAGCGTATGTCTATTCAATGTCGGCCATACTGCATTAATACACGTGGCAAATGCTCTTCAAATCAAAATCGGCGATGAAATGCGCCGACTGTGTGAAGATACAGACGCTCAGAGACGAAAAGGACTTTGAGGCCGAAATTGAGCGCTTATCAGATCAGTGTGGGAGCAAGCGGCCATCTATTAGCCAGGTCGATAGTTATTACGGACCAGGCATCGGTGATATCCCCCTCAACCTTTTTTATTTTCTTTTATGTGATAAATACTTGTAAAACTTTAAACGCCTTTTTCACAAATCCGTGTTTTCATCGGCATGCTTATCGTCACCCACATTAAAATTTTGTCCGATTTTAATGATATTTTGGTCTCCGTTGATGCAAATTAAGTTCTCTTCAGTTCATTGTAGCCGATTTTTTATGTTGATATTTAGTATTTTTTTGGCCAAAAAAGTGGCGTCCGAAATCTACCATTTTTTAAATATCTATAATTTCGCCATTGTTTTGCACATGCCTAGGACAAACTACAATTTCATCTCTAAGGATCAGGGTCATACGTTAATTTCATGTTTAAGATAGTCACAACTGAAGTTACTGCCGAAACAGACGGTCTGCCTCCTTTCGGAGCTGCCGCCTCAGGAAAATCCCAATTACTCAATGCAGATGTTAATATTTTTCAATAAAAAAGTACAAGTAAAAACTTCAATGTACGGTATATTCATTTCAGGAAACCACATTTATTTACTATATTCCAGTACGGAGAAAAAATTCTGAATTGAACCATATTTTCGTCCGTCACCTTGTTAATCCTCCTTAAATGGAGTTGCAGGAACACAATCTCCTTGGAGAAATTTTGAATTGTCCAGAGCGTCAGCAGTGATAAAGGTCATCAAGAACATAGCCCTGTTGTTCATCGCACTGCAAACTGTCATTTTCGACCGAGAAATGTGTGGGGATCAACGCCCAAAGGTTTGTGTTATTGCGCTGGCGCCATTTATGCGACCGCTTGAGGCCTTTTCGTGTCAATACAGACCGATGGTGTGTCTGAAACTTTTCCCTCGAGTGCATAGCGCGGATTTGATCTCCATTGATGAGTCTTCAAAAGAAAGGGTGAAGTGGGAGTGAGAGGGGCTGTGACACACCCACACTGCTTTTGGGCATAATGTGGTGAAATGTGATGCCAATATGACATCATTAGCCTACCTCACACCTGACATCATTTCTGAGCTCCGGTGCTATTTCGCATGAGTAGGCACATGGCTGTTTGAAGATTGAGGGTAGCCATACTTTTGCACCTTTAAAGAGGAACCTCTGATCCAGACTCAGACTATTATGCGGATTCGAAAAATGACTCTTTAAAACTGAAGAAACTGCAAAAAGGTGGGAATTTAAGGGGATGGGACCTGGATAAACTGACAGAAGCAGAGGTTGTACAGAGTTTCAGGGAGAGTATTAGGGAAAGATTTGCAAGAATGGGGGAAAGAAATACAGTAGAAGAAGAATGGGTAACTTTGAGAGATGAAATAGTGAAGGCAGCACAGGATCAAGTAGGCAAAAAGACGAGGGCTAGTAGAAATCCTTGGGTAACAGAAGAGATTTAATTGATGAAAGGAGAAAACAAAATGCAGTAAATGAAGCAGGCAAAAAGGAATACAAACCTCAAAAATGAGATCGACTAGAAGCGCAAAATGGCTAAGCAGGGATGGCTAGAGGATTATGGTAAGGATGGAGAGGCGCATGTCAATAGGGGTAAGATAGACACTGCCTACAGGAAAATTAAATAGACCTTAGGAGAAAAGAGAACCACTTGCATGAATATCAAGAGCTCAGATGGAAACCCAGTTCTAAGCAAAGAAGGGAAAGCACAAAGGTGGAAGGAGAATATAAAGGAACTATACAAGGGCGATGTTCTTGAGGACAGTATTATTGAAGAGGATGTATATGAAGATGAAATGGGAGATATGATACGGCTGGAAGAATCTGACAGAGCACTGAAAGACCTAAGTCAAAACAAGGCCCCGGGAGTAGACAACATTTCATTAGAACTAGTGATAGCCTTGTGAGAACCAGTCCTGACAAAACTCTACCGTCTGATGAGCAAGATGTGTGAGACAGGTGAAATACCCTCAAACTTCAAGAAGAATATAATAATTCCAGCCCCAAAGAAAGCAGATGTTGACAGATGTGAAAATTACCGAACTATCAGTTTAATAAGCCACGGCTGCAAAATACTAACATGAATTCGTTACAGACGAATGGAGAAAGTGGTAGAAGACGACCTCGGGGAAGATCACTTTGGATTCCGTAGAAATGTTAGAACATGGGAGGCAATACTGACCCTACGACTTATCTTAGAAAATATAGTAAGGAAAGGCAAACCTACGTTTCTAGCATTTGTAGAATTAGAAAAAGCTTTTGACAATGTTGACTGGAATACTCGCTTTCAAATTCTGAAGGTGGCAGGGGTAAAGTACAGGGAGCGAAAGGCTATTTTCAATTTGTACATAAACCAGATTGCAGTTATAAGACTCGAGGGGCATGAAAGGGAAGCAGTGGTTGGGAAGGGAGTGAGAGAGGGTTGTAGCCTATCCCCAAAGTTATTCAATCTGTAGATTGAGCAAGCAGTAAAGGAAACACAAGAAAAATTCGGAGTAGGTATTTATTTATTTATGCATTTATTTTACCTGGCAAGATTAGGGCCTTCAGGCCCTCTCTTACACCTAACCAGGCATACTCAGATTCAACAAATTTCAGTTTCTACAGAACATTAAGGGCATATAACATGTTATACAGTATTAATGTTAAAGAAAAAAATAGAGATTATAAAAGTAGTACAATGATAATTATAACAATCAAAAAATAATTATAACAATCAAGAGTAATAATAATAATAATAATGACTATGTATATGAAAGTAAACATATTTTTCTTTTATGAATGTCAGTCCTATTGCTAGTTGGGCATGGAGAGGAAATGAAAACATTGAGGTTCGCCGATGACATTGTAATTCTCTGAGAGACAGCAAAGGACCTGGAAGAGCAGCTGAATGGAATGGACAGTGTGTTGAAAGGAGGATGTAAGAGGAACATCAACATAAGCAAAACGAGGATAATGGACTGTAGTCGAATTAAATCGGATGATGCTGCGGGAATTAGATTAGGAAAAGAGACACTCTCAAGTAGTAAAGGAGTTTTGCTATTGGGGCAGCAAAATAACTAACGATGGTCGTAGCGGAGAGGATATAAAATGTAGAGTGGCAATGGCAAGGAAAGCGTTTCTGAAGAAGAGAAATTTGTTAACATCGAGTATAGATGTAAGTGACAGAAAGTCGTTTCTGAAAGTATTTGTATGGAGTGTAGCCACATATGGAAATGAAACGTGGACGATAAATAGTTTAGACAAGAAGAGAATAAAAGCTTTCGAAATGTGGTGCTACTGAAGAATGCTGAAGGTTAGATGGGTAGATCACATAACTAATGAGGAGGTATTGAATAGAATTGGGGAGAAGAGAAGATTGTGGCACAACTTCACCAGAAGAAGGGATCGGTTGGTCGGACATTTTCTGAGCCATGAAGGGACCACCAATTTAGTGTAGGAGGGCAGCGTGGAGGGTAAAAATCGTAGAGGGGACCAAGAGATGAATAGACCAAACAGATTCAGAAGGATATAGGTTGCAGTAGGTATTGGGAGATGAAGACGCTTGCAGAGGATAGAGTAGCATGGAGAGCTGCATCAAACCAGTCTCTGGACTGAAGACCACAACAACAATAATTTTTTAGTACAGTACAGTGATGTTAGACCTACTATTGTGTCTACGTTTTAGTGGTATCAGCTTACTGCATTCCTGATAAACATCTGGGAACATGAGTGGCAACAGAAACTTTTGCAAGAGAGTGGAAAGTTCTAGAATCGCTACTTTTGATATAAGTTATTCCGTGAATCTGAGGATGTGTGGTGCCGCAAGAAGTTAATTTGGCAGAAAGCAGACAAAACATATTATATCTCAAACGTTTGATCAATATTTAAGGTAGACATTAGTTTCCATGTGCTGTGGTACTAGCTCTCTTCTCTATAGTCCACGTAGTCTCAATGCTGTTGACGTCCGCTATGTTCACTATAATGCTGCTATGTTCTGTCAGTCCGTCTCTGTAAAAATGTAAATGTCGTGTGGCTTGGGCGTCCCGTCGGGTAGGCCGTTTGCTGGGTGCAAGTCTTTCGATTTGACATCACTTTCTGCAACTTGCGCGTAGATGGGGGTGAAATGATGATGATCAGGACAACACAACACCCAGTTCCCGAGCAGAGAAAATCTCCGAACCATCCAGGAATCGAACCCGGGCCCTCAGGATTGATATGCTGTCGCGCTACCGCTCAGCTACTGGGGGCGGATCTCTGTCTCTCTGACAAGCTGGAACTCCAGGGCATACAAATTCGAACTAACTAGAACGAACTGAACTAACTGACTAGCTAGCTGGCTATCTGGCCTTCTGGTCGGCGGCGGCGATCCTAAATACTGGCTGCTGAGAGGGCGTTGCGGCGCGTTTCCGACGAGTCTTGTCGTTGGCCTTATCGGTCGGTACTCTCGTAACCTCTATGCCGCATGGTGTGCTGGCGCCAGGGCACGCCAACACAGATATTAATGCCACCTTTTTCAGTTGACTGTCCGTAATAAAATCATGTATTACATAGGGCGTAGCCATCGAGTCAGCAAATAAAGAAAAAAATTCAAAAGTAGAATTGGAGTATCTGGCGAGCTTGTGAACTGATCTTCGTGACTAAGAGTGTCTTAACGGTTGTTAGATCTCACATTGAACTGCAGCGAGTAACTACCACTGCAGTTACAAGATCACGTAGCGCAACAAATTAAACTGAACATTAAAAACACAATTACAGAGAAAAAACCACTACATCAATAATTAATAATGCAGAAAAATGAAATTTCGGGAATACATTTGTCTAGGTAACGTTTTTTTATGTGATTAACGTTGGAAGATAACAGGTTAATGTAAGCGCGAGATAAGCCATTGCAAATGTAAAATACTGACTCATTCATAACCCCTGTAACTACCACATTGATGAATGCAAGCACGCAAATGTGAATGAATTGTGTTGAACAAGTGCTGCATTTTGGTTTGTGAGACGGAGTTCCAAGCCTAATACAGCTGGCCGGTCAATAAGTGACAGTTAATGCTATTTTTGGCCGGCCGCTATGGTCGAGCGGTTCTAGGTGCTTCAGTAGCGAACCGCACTGCTTTTACGGTCGCAGGTTTGAATCCCGCCTCAGGAATGGATGTGTGTGATGTCCTTAGGTTAGTTACATTTAGTTCTAAGTCTAGGGGACTGACGACCTCAAATGTTAAATCTCCTAATTCTTAGAGCGATTTGAACCATTTTTTGCTGTTTGTGGATGATGCAGGAGTTGTCGTCCAATGATGCCCCATATGTGTTCGATCTGGTACAGTTTTGGTGATAAAGCAGACCAAATCAACATGCTCTGCAGAGCATGTTGGGGCTACCACAGGCGTACGTGGACGAACGCTACCCTATTGGAAAGCACTGCCTGGAAAGCCGTTCATGAATGGCAGCGCAACAGGTCTAATCACAAGACAGGGTGCTTAAAATAAACAAATACTGCTCCTGCTGTCATACAAAATCGCAAACCTGAAACTTCTGGGCTTCAAAGTGTGTAGCACACAGACAGATGGGCCTCCTCCCGACCAACATACGGTCGCCAGTGGCACTGAGGCAGAAGTAGATTTCATCAGAAAAAACAACAGACCTACACTCTGCCCTTCAATGAGCTGTCGTTTGACACCACTGAAGTCTCCAGTGGTTGTGGTTTGGCCTCAGTGGAATGCACGCTTTAGGGCGTCTGGCTTGGAGCTGTCCTTGATGTAACCGATTCGTAACAGTTCGTTGTGTCACTGTGGTGCCAACTGCTACACAACTGCTGATGCTGATCTACGATGCGCCAGAACCGTACACCGAACACGTTGGCTTTCCTCCTCGGTAGTGTTACAGGTAGTTCAGAGCCCGCTCTTCTTTCGACCGTACATAGTCGTGACCGCAGTCATGTACAGTGGCTACATTCCCACCAAGTATTTCTGCAGAATCGCTGAAGTAACATCCAGCAGCTCGTGGCACTATTACACTTCCCCGAACTGAGATGTTGATATTGGCGTCTTTGTCCCCATTGGGGCATTCTTGACTAACATCAGTTCAGCACGTCCTGTCTCAAGGGTAACTAATGAAAGGTGATTGGCTTCCTTCTACAACCTAAAGATGACGTCTGTCCAAATGTCGCTAGTCCCTTTGTCTCCAAACCAACCAACCAACCAAACGTCACGCCAGTTGCATAAGAGTGGCTCCAGTAACGCCACTATGACATTGCAAATCAGGTTTGCTTGAAATACACGCTGTAACCTGATTTGCAATGTCATAGTGGCGTTACTGGAGCCACTCTTATGCAACTGGCGTGACGTTTGGTTGGTTGGTTGGTTTGGAGACAAAGGGACTAGCGACATTTGGACAGACGTCATCTTTCGGTTGTAGAAGGAAGCCAATCGCCTATCATTTACGTAGTGCTTTTACAAGAAAACCCCTATCGGAGAACATATTGGCTAGTTGCCGATAGTATTACGGATTTGAGGCACGACTGCTAACTCTGCCTTCCTCTTGGTTGTATTTATCAGTGTTGCAATAAGAGATTTCAGATTAACAAAACATGGCTGATTCCTTTTCTACACCTGCACACACAGATTTCTGTCTACGATTTAGCTGTCATAGGGACTTCTGGAGACAATTTTCTCTAAAAAAAAATTACCACTGACATAAAAACATTTCAGTTGTTGCTGTACAAATACTGACTGACAAAACAAGACTAACCTTCTCCTGCCACTGAATCCTTACTGAGAAAAAAAATTGTTTATGAAATAAAAATTACATTAAATATTATTAAACCGGTAGCCACTACAGTAAATTAATTTAAAACAGTTACTTTCATTTTCCGCTCTTACTGTATAAGTATGCTACTTATTGGCCATGTGATCAAAAGTATCCGGATACACCTAAAAACATACGTTTTTCATATTAGGTGCATTGTGCTGCCACCTACTACTGCCTGTTACTCCATATCAGAGACCTCAGTAGTCATTAGACATCATGAGAGAGCAGAATGGGGCGCTCCGGAGAGTCCAAGGACTTCGAATGTTGTCAGGTGATTTGGTGTCACTTGTATCATAAGTCTGTACTCGAGATTTCCACACTTCTAAACATCCCTAGGTCCACTGTTTCCGATATGAAGGTGAAGTAGAAACGTGAACGGACACGTACAGCACAAAAGCGTATAGGTTGGCCTAGTCTGTTGACTGACAGAGACCGCTGACTGTTGAACAGGATCGTAATGTGTAATGGGCAGACATCTATCCAGGCCACCACACAGGTATTCCAAACTGCATTAGGATCACTGCAAGTAAAAGATAAACACATATGCGGAGTACACCATTTCTCATATTTAGGCGGGAGGGGAGAAAGCTAGGATTTCATGGTCGAGCGCCTCCTCATAAGCCACACATCACGCCGGTAAATGCCAAACGACACCTTGCTAGGCGTAAGGGGCGCAAACTTTGGACGAATCAACAGCGGAAAAACGTTGTGTGGAGTGACGAATCACGGTACAAATGGTCCAAATGGCCCTCAGCACTATGGGACTTAACTTCTGAGGTCATCTGTTGCGTAGAACTTCGAACTACTTGAACCCATCTAACCGAAGGACATCACACACGTCCATGCCCGAGGTAGGTTTCGAACCTGCGACCGTAGCGGTCGCACGGTTCCAGACTGTAGCGCCTAGAACCGCTCGGCCAGTCCGGCCGGCAATCACGGTGTCGATCCGATGGCAGGGTGTGGGTATGCCAAATTCCCGGTGAGCGTCGTCTGCCAGCGTATGCAGTGCCAACAGTAAAATTCGAAGGCGGTGATGTTATGCTGTAGTCGTGATTTTCATGGAGGGGTCTTGCACCCCTTGTTGTTTAGCGTGGCAATATCACGTGGCACAGGCCTACACAAATTTTTAAGCACCTTCTTGCTTCCCATTGTTGAAGAGCAATTCGGGGATGGGGATTACCTCTTTCAACACGTTCGATCATCTGTTTATAGTGCACGGCCTCTGGCGGAGTCAAATGGTTCAAATGGCTCTGAGCACTATGGGACTCAACTGCTGTGGTCATAAGCCCCTACAACTTAGAACTACTTAAACCTAACTAACCTAAGGACAGCACACAACACCCAGCCATCACGAGGCAGAGAAAATCCCTTGCCCTGCCGGGAATCGAACCCGGGAACCCGGGCGTGGGAAGCGAGAACGCTACCGTACGACCACGAGATGCGGGCCTGGCGGAGTCGTTACACGACAATAACAATGGAGTAGCCTGCACAGAGTCCTGACCTGAATCCTATAGAACGCCCCTGGGATGTTTTGGAACGCCGACTTCATGCCAAGCCTCACCGACCGACACCGACACCTCTCCTCAGTGCAGCACTCCGTGAAGAATGGGCTGCCATTCACAAAGAAACCTTCCAGCACCTGATTGAACGTAAGGCTGCGATAGTGTAAGCTGCCACCAAGGCTACGGACGTGTCAAAGACATATTGAATTCCAGTATTACAGATGGAGGGTGCCACGAACTTGTTAGTCATTTTCAGCGTGGTGTCCGGATACTTTTGATCGCTTAGTATATTTCCAAGTGCTTCCTCATTAAATGTACATCTATATTTAGACAACATACATACGTGTTATGACTAATCACCTGAAAATAGCCCGCATCTCGTGGTCGTGCGGTAGCGTTCTCGCTTCCCACGCCCGGGTTCCCGGGTTCGATTCCCGGCGGGGTCAGGGATTTTCACGGCCTCGTGGTGGCTGGGTGTTGTGTGGTGTCCTTAGGTTAGTTAGGTTTAAGTAGTTCTAAGTTCTAGGGGACTTATGACCACAGCAGTTGAGTCCCATAGTGCTCAGAGCCATTTGAACCATTTTGAACCTGAAAATAGCGCAGCTCCAAAATCAACCGATAGTGTGAAATAAATCGCATAGTAAAGGTGGAAAACGGAATTGTCTTTTAATATAATGTTACGAAAGTGAATGAATGTAAAATAATGTGACACATGAGTTTCTGCCGCCGTACCAAATGGTCAAACTAGTTACTGGGATGCAATCCCGGGATGTCGTAAACAACTGGCTACATTCAGACAAGTGCACAGCTGTCACTTTTCAAGACACAAATGACTCGAAAATGGTAGCGCATGCACCTACTGAAATATCGGCCGTTGTCTAAAACGGCACTCGGCTGGGTTCCCGTACATTGTTGAATTTCGAATATCATATTGGCACATTGAGAATTTGAGATACAGGAAGTCCAGAGGTGAAAAAACGAAATCTTGTGCAAATACATTAAGTCTTGACAAGGCCAGTGATTTGTTGCGATAACGAGGAATGGACTTCACATAGAAGGGACGAGTACAGAGTAACACCTTTTCACCTTTTGTGACGATGTTCATACACTGAAAAACGGGCAACAAAGAACGGGACGATAAAAAAAGCCCAGAGTTCCTACGTGCACTTGGATTACAAACAATCATGAAAAACAAATCCCAGTCTCAAGAAAAACATTTTGCATTGCGTCAGGTGCCTGAACAAGAACCAGACACAGTTCTAAATCACAGTGCCAACTAAAGAGCAGCCCTTGGACAACCCACTAAGAAATGCATGAAAACTTTAATGTTAAATGGTGAAACTTCCGTTACTAGAACATGTTAAAATAATGATGGTAGTGGTTCTATGTGAAATTGATATTGCTGTGCTATTCCCATTTTGCACACTTCTCATTCATATAAACAACGTAACCGCGCAATTTAATTTTGCATAGAGGACGCAAATTGCGCTGCCGTAGGGGGCGTTGCGGACGGAGAGAGCAAATACATATGAGCGCCTCAGGGAGCGTAAAAATAGCAGCAGGCTTCGCTGTAAACTGTTCTGACAGGGCGACTTTAATTGTGTGTGTATTTAATTGAAGGCAACAGTATTTGTAAGTGAAGCCTAATTAGGCAGTGTAATACGCAACACCACGTAATTAGCACAGGAGCGTTAAATTACGGCACGTCGTGAGTTAAACGAACACAGGTCATGTCAGCCACTTCACTGTGTACGATGCAGAATTGTTTGATACAGTCAGATCAATGTTCAGATCATCGGCAATGTGCGTCCATACAAAATTAATGCGCTCCGTTTGGGAGAGAGTTTAATAACTCCACAAGATGAGAAGGGAACGTACTCTGTCTTTGTTACATATTCGTTTCTAACTCGAACTGCAAGAATTTTCACTCCGTGTTTTGTACAAAATTAGACCCGGTGTACCTTGTTCTGAGAATACGAGGTGCATATTTTCAGTACTGGCGGTTACCCGAAATTTCTTTGGTGGCGGTGAATCTGTGTGCTTCCATTGAGCTGACTGGCGCTTTGTTCCTGGATTGAAAAATGGTATCCACGTCTCATCCACTGTCACAACCGACGAAAAGAAAGTCCCATTCATGCTGTCGTTGCCCGTCAACATTGCTTGGCAACATGCCACACGGGCAGCCATGTGGTCGTCCGTCAGCATTCGTGGCACCCACCTGGAGGACAGTTTTCGCATTTTCATGACGTCATGCGGGATTGTGTGCACAGAACCCACAGAAATGCCAACTCTGGAGGCGATCTGTTCAACAGTCATTCGGTGATCCTCCAAAACAATTCTCTCCACTATCTCGGTCATGTCGTCAGACCGGCTTGTGCGAGCCCGAGGTTGTTTCGGTTTGTTGTCACACGATGTTCTGTCTTCATTAAACTGACGCACCCACGAACGCACTTTCGACACATCCATAACTCCATCACCACATGTCTCCTTCAACTGTCGATGAATTGCAATTGGTTTCACACCACGCAAATTCAGAAAACGAATGATTGCACGCTGTTCAAGTAAGGAAAACGTCGCCATTGTAAGTATTTAAAACAGTTCTCATTCTCACCGCTGGCGGTAAAATTCGATCTGCCGTGCTTTGCTGCCATCTCTGGGACGTATTGACAATGAACGCGGCCTCATTTTAAAACAATGCACATGTTTCTATCTCTTTCCAGTCCGGAGAAAAAAAATCGGAGGCCTTAGAACTTGAATGCACCTCGTATAGTAGGTGGCCGCTGTGGCCGAGCGGTTCTAGGCACTTCAGTCCGGAACCGCGCTGCTGCTGCGGTCACAGTTTCGAATCCTGCCTTGGGCATGGACGTGTGTGATGTCCTTAGGTTAGTTAGGTTTATGTAGTTCTAAGTCTATGAGGACATGACCTCAGATGTTAAGTCCCATAGTGCTTAGAGCCATATGAACTGTTTTTTAGATTATATAGTATCTACTGCAAAGATGAAGCAGAAGAGTTTACGGGGTCGTTAACAGTGTTGCACTGTTTGAAAACACTGCTGCTTTCAGCACCTAATTGTTGGGCTACGCCAAAGAATTGGTGTTGCGCTTGGGTGCAGTGACAGACCAGTTTTTTCCACCGTGTAGCTTGAAAAGAGGAAAATCGATAAAAATCCACAAGACTGTAATGTATAAATACAACAACAGTTGTGCCCCAATTCATTTACAGTTATTATTTTGTGTGTTCTGCGCGAAGACAGGTCTGCAAACGGTTGCTCTCTTTCTCCATTTGTCTCTTGCTACTTTCTTCATTTACTCGTAGTTTCCCCTCCCTTTAAAATTTCCCGCCATGTTGTATCATCTCCTTCCTCTAATTCTTCTCCTAAGCGCAGTTCCTAAAAAATGCTTTTAAAAAAACCTCGTTTCTAAGAGTAATTGCATGAGTATGGCTGAAAATAATACGTTCATCAATGTTGAAAGTATAAGGTTTTTAGTTTCTTCTTATTTTGGACCGCTTTTATTTGCTGATTTTAACCTTATATTGGCATACTGCGGTTAAGAGCAATACAGGCTGTTTGTAAATGAATATCGGGGTTTTAACGCTTTATAATATTTATTACATTAAACTAACAGTTATAAATGATATGTCAAATAAAAGACCAACTCAAACAGTTGTGTTTGGCCACCTCACTGACATAACGAAGTGTGCGACTGGCTGAACTTCACTGTAGCCAAGCGATGGATAGGCAGCAAGCGGCCCAGTGAAAGGCTTGCTTTGCATGGCCTTCCCGTTCACAAGACCTAACACCATGCGATTTTTTCCTTTGGGGCTTCATCAAGGATCGTGTATACGTGCCTCCGCTACCAGCAGACCAACCTGAATTAAGAAACCGGATTGAAGCAGCTGTTGGTACAATCACTGAAGACACACTTATCAACATTTGGGAAGAACTCGGCTATAGACTTCATGTGTGTCATATGACAAATGGTGCTCACATTGAACATTTATAAGGCTCTTTCATTTGACATATCATTTATAACTGTAAGTTTAATATAATAAATATTATAAAGCGTTAAAAACCCGATATTCATTTATAAACACCCTGTAGTTTGCCTCCTGGAAAAGCTGTGCAGAATGCTATGGCGGCGACTAAGAAGCGGCTGCCACTTTCGGGACACAGGCAGCGCGACTAGCCACGCCACAAGGTACTGAAGTACCGGGTTGCGCAAAAATACGGGAACACCAGATACACAACTCATTACCACGCGTAATACCGTACAGAAAAACAGACTGTCATTCAAAACAGCTTCCAATTGTCTCGGAATGGGTAAATACAGATCCTGTACGGTTTTCACGGGAATCGTATACCATTCCTCCTTCAACATAGTGGCAACTTCAGCTAACGATGATCAAGGTTGTTGTATCCGCCTGGTAGTCGAATGCTCTACACACAATGCAGGCCGCATGGTCAGCCGCCCCCGCCCCCCTCCTCCCCCCTTCGTAGAAGGACGTGGGTAAACGGCTCAATCGACAGCGGAATATTTCCTTGTATGGCCTGGGCTATTACACATCGCCACAACAGCGTCTTGAGGCGCCAAATTCGCCGATAGACAGAATGCCTGTAGCGGCAGAGGGCGCTGTCAGCACGACAACATTTTGCTACGCTAACCCAATATCCATCCGCTTCCGACAGTTTAAGCAATCGCCGGAATGCGCAAAATCAGTTCGCCCCACGCCTCAGGTCGGCAGTATCAGCAGTTCCGTTCGGTCATATCAGCGCTACCTTCGTGGTCAAATAACAGTGGGACATAGTTAATGCCACTACGTTGTTATAATTAAAGTCCAACTACTCACGGAGAACCAATGTGGGCTGTAATTATCATATGACACCAAAACATGCTAATGCGTTAATATAGGGATTTGCGCTGGAAATAAATTAGCTGCACCAGGTGCAAATCTGGCATTGTACAGAATCTCCTCGACTTTTTCAATGTTCGTATTTAACAAATTGTGTAAGCGGCGATTAATAATAACATCAATATTATGTCTTTCTTACTAGTTTGACTTATTTTACCTGTATTCCCCTTTCTATTCCGTTGCATTTCTGTACATCTTTGCCAGCCGCTGTGGTCGAGCAGTTCTAGGCGCTTGAGTCCAGAATCGCGCTGCTGCTACGGTGGCAGGTTCGAATCCTGCCTCGGGCATCGATCTGTGTGATGTCCTTAGGTTAGTTAGCTTTAAGAAGTTCTAAGTCTAGGGGACTGAAGACCTCAGATGTTAAGTCCCATAGTGCTTAGAGCTATTTGAATCATTTTTATACGTCTTTCTTGCATTCACAGAGCCAGATTTGCCCCTGGGGATCAAAATTTGAACAAATTGTTTTCCAGTGTAAGTCGGTTCCGTATTAACGCATTAGAAACAAGTTTCGCCGACATATGGTAATTACAGACCACACTGAATCCCTGTGAGTAACTGCACTTGAATTACAAGCACCTGGCATTTTTCACTGCCGATGACGTGTGACTTTGGTCACCTTTGCCATTTTTGTGGCTCCAGTTGTTTACAGCGGATTTTCTTGCACGGCCCTCTCTCGTCAGACCTGTGCCTTGAAACTGACAAGGAGTGCTGTTGTCAAAATATCGGTACGCACTTCAGTAAGTTTTTTCATCAGCAAGACAATTTTTTGCGACAAAAATCGATTGAAATCAACGCTGATATTAACCAACGAAAACCGAGATATTATCCCCTGCATTCGCTTCCAGTCATTTCTGCCGCAACTGACGAAAATGTTTCTCTTCAGCCGAAGGAGAGCTGTTTCATTGTGAACATAAAAAAAGTTGCGAGTCATAAGAATCTCTTACTCTGATATGACAGCCCATCAACGATTTCATATTCTTCCTTAGACCTACAAGCGTTTATTTAAAGAATATGGAACTTTGTCAGGCATTATTACTCTGCCACTGCTCTGTAGGAGCATGCAATCGGTTTTCTCAATATTGAAATATCATTACCAACATTTGCGTGCTAACAGTTGTGAGAACAAGAGTTTCTAGCCATCAACACGATTGAAATTTGATCTGAAGCACCGTACGTTTGAGTAAATTTTTCATTTATTTACCTTCGTCCTTAAACAGGAGTTTCAGTTTTGTTCGTTTCATTGCTATTTCTCTCAGCTAGCTTCAGCACTCTACTTTAGCATTTCTTCTATGTATGGTTCTAGTTTCATCGAGCTATACTACTTGGCAGTGACACATTACGCCAAAGTTTCTTGTCCTTAAGTTTTGTACACAAGCGAATATCGGAATCCCATATTCGGTTAAGGTAGGGTTCTATTTAGAGTTCATACTATTTTTTGTTTGCAACATTACACTCAATAATAATTCTGATGAAACTAGTTTGTCATAAACACAACAATTAAAATACGATGTCGTAATTCACTACAAAGGAAATGTGACTACAAACAGCTAAAAATCTGATTTGAATACTTATAGATAAACCTTGACGGTATTTCATAGAATATTATAATACGACTGTATTGAAGTGTATTAAGGAATTGCTGCTATGGAACATGCTCGTGTGTGAATATTACTGGCTTGCAGAACGGATGGTTTGCATGTAAAGGTACCTAGTCTGCGGTCACAAAGTGCAATACGTGGAATTGTCACTTACTGAGCCTTACAGAGTTTCAAAACAGTTATTAGTTATGTAAGTGAGTTGAAGCAGTTGTTGGGAGATTTGGTTGTTATTTTTTATCCTTTTACTGAATACTATCTATTAACTGAAAATGTTATTTCTTTGCAAGTTATTTGAGTGGTGGGTACAGGCTCTTATATAACACGCCAAAAAATCAAACTACGAGACTGACATGCTTCTATCTCGTGGTCGTGCGGTAGAGTTCTCGCTTCCCACGCCCGGGTTCCCGGGTTCGATTCCCGGCGGAGTCTGGGATTTTCTCTGCCTCGTGATGGCTGGGTGTTTTGTGCTGTCCTTAGGTTAGTTAGGTTTAAGTAGTTCTAAGTTCTAGGGGACTTATGACCACAGTAGTTGAGTCCCATAGTGCTCAGAGCCATTTGAACCATTTTTGACATGCTTCTATATAAGACTCACTTACAGGATTTCACGAGCGAAACAATCTGAAAACCCTGAAACGAGATGTTTGCATGAAGTTCATCGTAATTATTTCACTTACCCCCTGCAGGTTCTCTGTGGCTTCGTCTAGTAAACTTGACATCATGTTCGAGAAATGAAGGTATTTGCCCCCCGAAGACCATAGCGAGTTGTGCATCCACCAGATGCCTACAATTACTCTTCACCCCTGATGAGGCATGGTGTAACCATAGAAGATACGTTGTAACGCTAGAGGTCATTTTTCACTCTTGGTGTTCGCCCATTACGCCGCTGTTTATACAGGCTAGGATGTATCAGCGGTCGTTACTGTGCAACCACGTGATTAATGGCCTCGCCAGTGCTCTTACGGTTATGTAACATACGTAATACGTATTCGTGAATTACGCATCACTAATCTTGCTTATCGAAGAGTTGTAAATTAAGAAAATAGCCATTTACTTTGTACTTGTACTTCCTAAACTTATTTTGATACTTTTCTATTGCTCTTCTTCATGCACTTAGTACGTCTCTTTTAAAAAACGTTTCGCTGTTTTTTAACTTACATGTACATAGAAAGCTCAACATTTTTCAGTGTTCCGTCTTCGCTAACATTCCATATTACTTGGCTGCACTGACTGTTCTTGAAAACAGACAGTTTAAACGACTCGATGATTATAATTGCTCCCACTCATTGTTAGATTTCTTTAAGTATGTACTTTGAATTCGAGAGCAGGTCATACTACAGTAAGGTTCCAGTCGGTTAGCATTTTTTCAGCAAAGACATTAAAATGTGCCTCGAAGTAGCCCTATTTAGAGTCAGTGCCCTTGGTGTAACGTTTCTCTAATAAAGTGTAACTCTCTCCAAAATGCTACTCTGGCAATTCTGCGAAATACGCATCAAAGAAGGAAATATTCTCTTCATTATTAGCCGGCCGAGGTGGCCGAGCGGTTCTAGGCGATACAGTCTGGAACCGTAACACCGCTACGCTCGCAGGTTCGAATCCTGCTTCGGGCATGGATGTATGTGAAGTCTTTAGGTTAGTTAGGTTTAAGTAGTTCTAAGTTCTAGGGGACTGATGACCTCAGAAGTTAAGTCCCGTAGTGCTCAGAGCCATTTGCCATTAATACACAATCAGTCAGATGTACTATAACACTTTTTATGCAACCGGTTTTAGTAATCACCTCATGACTGAACAAATATTAACCAACAACAAAAATCTCTAGAAAAGATTATATGTGGGCGTAAGAGAATGCCGAACGTGTTGGGCACGGTAGGCGGTCTTAACAGTTTGTGCTTGAGAACCTTCAGTTTACTCCTCATCAGCTCACTTCCTTGGCAGAAATATACTACATTCAGCGAGGTGGCACAGAGGGCAGCACACTGGACTCGCATTCGGGAGGACGACGGTTCAAACCCACATCCCGCCGTCCTGATTTAGTTTTTCGTTATTTCCCTAATTCGCTTCGGCCAAAAACCGGGATGGTTCCTTCGAAGAGGCACGACCGACTTCCTTCTCTATCCTTTCGTAATCCGATGAGACCTATGATTTCGCTGTTTGGCCACATCCCCCAAATCAACAAACGAACCAAAATTACTGCAGACAAATGCCGGTATGGTCCCTTTGAAAGGGCGCTGTCGATTTCCTTCCCAACCTTGACACAGTGCGAGCTTGTGCTGTGTCTCCAATGAATTCGTTGTCGATGGAACTTTAGATACACAATTGATGAAAAATTATTTCTCCGCTTCTGTGATCTAGATCTCAGGTATCCGTTATCTTTTACCTGTAATATTGGCCCGGTAAATTGTGTAATGTTAGCCACTTATTTTGTGGCAACTGAAAAATTGTTTATAAGGTGACACCATTTAAATCACAAATGAATCAATATCACCTCTTATATAAGAGATAGCCGTAGAGTTTTTATCATCTCGGAAAAATAAAATTATTTCATTAATTTCTGTAAGTTTGCAGGTACAGGTCTGCATTCCTGGTACACATAGGAAATTCCGCGCCGGAGCACAGTAGCACATCGCTAGCGGATCCAAAAACGAAATGGCGAAGTCCATCTCGACTCCATCAACAGGCTGCACAGTTTAGCTTTTGGCTCCACTAGCGGTGGGATACGGTATTCTGTCACGAGAATCCCACTGAGTGGCAGTAATGCAGACCAGTTCCTGAACGAAAAATGTATGCAGCCTTTATTCCCGGTATGATTGCATGCGTACAAAAAAATCGTCAAAACTTGGAGATAGTTGGGTGACCCTGCCCATAATGCTCGAAACGTTTCCAGCTGTGGAGAGATCTGGCGCCTTGCTGGCCAAGGTAGGGATCGACAAACACGGCCTCCAGCCACGTGTGGGCGGACTTTATCTTGTTGAAATAAAAGTCAAGGACTCCTTGCATGAACGGCAAGTGAAGGGCAACAACGCTCACGAGTAAGTGAGACGAAACATTATCATGCTTCTGTTTACTACTTACTGATTCCGTTTTTAAAGACATCGCTGACTGGCTTACTTCCATTCTCTGCAGTATAGATTTTGCCATTAAATATTTTGGCACACTTAGCAACGATCTACAAAACGCTCTTGTACCTATGGTATACACAACTGTGACACAGAATTACTCTTCTTGATGGAAATGAAATACGTAAGGGTCTGGGAAGAGATTTCAATGCCTAAGCTTATCAATTTGATTTTGTTGGCATTACTACAGATGTGAGAACTTTTTTGAATGTTCTTTCGAAGTTTAGTTTTAATAATGCAGAGAACATGGTAAATAACGTCTTTAAATTGGCTTCTGTACACACTTGGTTCAAACTTTGGTTTGCTAGTACTCTTACAATATCTTGCATCTTCGATCCTAATCGAGGTCTTTCGTAGCCAGCAGGTTACAGACTTTTTCCTCTGTCTTTTTTATTGTTATTATGTAGCAAATATGATGAGATAGTGTAATGTCTGTCATGGCTGCAGCACATTTTTTTTTGTTGCGACTATATCGTCGTCTACCGGCGCTGTCATCGAAGTTGTTATTGTTAAAATACAGACCGACAAGATCACACTGGTACTGCAGAGGATATTTATAAGAGTTCTGCTATTTCATTTCTGATACTTCTGTTTATGTTTTCCTCTCCAGAAGAAGTTGTATTAACTTTTCTATTTGAAACTTCTTGCATAACTACTGTTAATTTACTAAAAAATTTATTCGCACCAGGGCTATGTTGTCTGTACAATAACAAATTGATTAATTTCACGTTGATGTTCAACATTATTTATTCAGTAGGTGATATTTCAAAGTAATTTTGTAATACTGTCATACTTCTACCAAAAAATATTCCTTTCTCATATAAATGCATCAGCCTATATCCTGTCAAGAAGTCCTAGAAAAACAGGCTGTCCTTATCTGCAATGGCAATAATACACGATGGATCTCTGTGTGTCTACGCCAATGTTAAGTTTTGTATTTATGGGGATTCAGAGCCTCCAGATGCTTAATAAACATAAACATTGTCCGTAGTATGCTGTAAGTGATTTCACTTTAATAGTATGATTAGCTAATTTCGATCACTTGTCATTGTTAGGCATTGTGTAATAGTTCTATTGCAATTATTAGTCTCTCCTTTAGTTCATTAATCACCCATCTCTTTGGTTTAAATTGTTCATAACAAAAATCACTATCAGTAACAATTTAGCAAATTTCAATCTAATTGTAGCTTCCTACGATAATCACTACCAGTATCACTTTAGTAAATTTCAATTTAATTCTAGCTTCCTACGATAATCTGTTAATTATTAAGCTTACTACTCTCTGCTGGCAGCATCGGCCTCTTAAATCACTCCCCTTTCCCTTATTTCCACCCTAAGCTGTTTCAAATACGCTAATTACATTTCTCCTCTTACGACATAGGATACACAGCGACACACAGTCGTCACTATTTTGGTCATATTCTCCTTGCACCGAATACCACTAATCCCTTTTCTATACTCCTGTAACCTCAGGAAATCTCTTGCAGTCGCCTTTCTTTCGGCACTCGTGGAGTCATAAACAGGGAGCGCAAAATCTCGGACACCCCTGTGTTATGTCACTTGGCGGAAGCACCGGCCAGTGCCCCTCGCGGCAGGTAGTGCCTAACAAAGGGACAAACCAGTCTGCCACCCTACTCCAGGCTGCTCAGTGGAACGCGTCAGAGCTTTTAGCAGCTCACTGCAACATCCAGTCTTTACCTGCACATTACGAAGAACTTAGCCTCCTCTTCAACCAACTAAGCTACCACGTAATCCTCTTATCCGAAACGTGGTTAAAACCACACATATCCTCTGCATCTATTCATCTCCCAGGGTACACATTTCTTAGGGCAGACAGATCTAAAAAGCGAGGTGGCGGGGTCGGCGCGTGTATACGAACAGATCTCAAAGCGAAAGTCTTATGTACGTCAAACCCTGCTGAAGAAAAAGAGGCTGAATTCATGTTCATTAAAATAAATATACAAAGTCGGAAGTTCTTGACTGGCGTCGTGTACAAGCCGCCAAAAATAAGCTCAATGAGTTCCTTTCAGTCGGAATTACATTCACTTCAGTGTCAATACGAACATGTCATCGTAATGGGTGACTTGAACATAGACCTGCTAAGAGACACTCCCTCCGCAATAAACCTAAGAAGACTGTTTAGTTGCAATAGAATGAACATTCTTCCATTACAACCTACACACCATAACGCGCACAGTCATACTCTTATAGACGTCATCACAACGAAACAGACTGACAAAGTAAGAGATGTTGGTCAAATATCGGCCCCTGGCCTCTCAGCAAATGATGTAATATTCCTGGCCTACTCTGTGCAGTCTCCAAGGATCAAATCGCATTACATAACTTGTAGGAACATGAAACGTATTGACCTTGACGCTCTAACAGCCGATTCCTCAGAAATCTCATGGCATCAAATAATCAGAGAACCTACAATCGATGGCAAAATTAATGAACTTGGTGATAAACTCACTGCCCTCTATGACAAACATGCACCTGTGCGCACAATCCGTGTAAGAAAATCTCCTGCTCCATGGCTGACAGCTGAATTACGTCAAATGATGACTAATAGGGAAGCTGCCCACAGGCGTTTCAAGACAGATCCGAAACCCGAGCGTTTCGAAGAATATAGAAAACTATGGAACAGAGTGAAACAATGCATTCGCAATGCTAAAATCAGGCACGCTCGCTCCCTTGTATGCAGCGATCTGACGCCGACGACTCTGTGGAAGAATCTCCGTAGCTTGGGGGTCGGAAAGGCAAAATTGGAAACTACTTCTCATGTGTCAGCTATACAATTAAATGAATTCTTCTCTGCACCTCTGAATACCCGCACGGCTGATAACTACCGTCCACAAGAATCCCCAAACAGGATAACTAACAACGATACCTTCCATCTAAAACATGTAACAACAAATACGGCAAGAAAAGCAATAATGAAAATCTTTTCTGATGCAATAAGCTACGACAGTATCGGTATAACCATGATTAAGAATGTTGCCGATATCTTAGTACCTGTCTTAACTGACATATTTAATGTTTCCCTCGTGAACGGAATATACCCCACTGCATGGAAAAGAAGCATAATTCGACCCATCCCTACGATCGAAAACCAACTGCCTAGTGGTTACCGACCAATTAGCATACTGCCTGCTGTTTCCAAAGCACTTGAATATATTGTCCATGACCAAATCACTGAACACTTGCATGAATTCAGCCTATATGACAAATTTCAATCCGGTTTCCGTAAACATCACAGCACAAACACTGCTCTAATTAAAGTAGCTGATGACCTGAAATACGCCATCGACAATCGAAAGGCAACAATATTGAGGCTACTGGACTTCAACAAAGCTTTTGACACTGTTAACTTTGACATATTGCTCAGAAAAATGCAACAGCTTAATTTCTCAGATAGTGCAGTGAGATGGTTTGAAAGCTACTTAAAAGACAGACAGCAATGTGTTGTCTGCCTAAGTGAAAAATCTTCCTGGAAACATGTTTCCTCGGGAGTGCCACAAAGATCAGTCTTAGGACCACTTTTGTTTTCTTTATATGTCAACGATATTTCGTCGGTTCTGTCCTCCTGTAAATATCATTTCTATGTCGACGACCTCCAGCTCTACTTAAGCGTCAGACCTGAAGATGTAAACACTACAGTCGCTCAGATGAATGATGATCTGTCTTCAGTAGGGACATGGGCGGAAAACCTGGGGCTCAAACTAAACGCAAAAAAGACGCAAGTAATCTTAATAGCCCATCAGAAATTAATAAGTTCAGATTTCCGCGAAAGGCTACCTCCTATTCTGCTCGACGGTACTCCAATACCGTATCAGAAAACAGTTAAGAACTTGGGTGTAACTTTGGACGAGCATCTCAACTGGGCGGAGAATACAGTCGCAGTGTGCCGGAAGACGACTGCTTGTCTCTATGCTCTCAAAAAGGTTCGGAACATATTTCCACAGGACTTGAAACGCCAGCTCGTGCAAGCACTCGTTCTACCGAACCTCCACTATTGTGATGTAATTCAACAAGGCATGAGTAGTGAAAACAAAAGAACTAACCATGAATGCCTGTGTGCGTTACACCTGCAACATTCGCCGATATGATCATGTTAGTGCTTCATACTCCGAGCTAGGGTGGCTGCAGCCGGACAAATTGCGTGACTACCGCACTCTATGTCTACTTCACAGACTCCTCGTCGCGCAAGCACCCCAGTACCTTGCTTCAGAGATTAAAAACCTGTCATGCCATCATAATCGAAACACGAGGTCACTCTTATTTGGTATCCTAACTGTGCCCACTCACAAAACAAAAACTTTTGCAAACTCCTTCTCAGTTGCCGCTGTCCGCCTCTGGAACAAACTGCCCCTTACCTTGCGCAAAATTCAATCTCCTGCTGCTTTTAAGAAGAAGCTGAAGCATTTCCTACTATCATCCTCATAATGTTCTCCACAAAATTAATGTACAAGTCCAATCCTCTCATCTGTCAAATAGCAAAGCTAGCATCTCCTATCTTGCTCCTGAGATGCCTTCCTCTTCATCTATCTCTATTAGCCACGCAATCTTCTTTTCCTTTATATTTATGTTTCATCATGTCTCTCTATTTTTATCCTCCATTCACCATCAGTCTTCCTCATACTCCCTGCTGCTAGCACTCCTATCTAAAATCTGTGTCTTCAATAATGTCTAATTATAACAGTACTTACGATCTACGAATATAAACTATATATGTATGTATTTTTCCTGGTGCGCCTTTGTTATTGTTTACTTCACTTTTTGTACCAGATGTAGTTTAACATGCCTACTAAAACATATGAATGTAAAATAAGAAGAATGCCTGGTTAGATGGAAGAGAGGGCCTGATGGCCCTAATCTTGCCAGGTTACATAAATCAATAAATAAATAAAAATAAAATTTGTAAAACCTACAAGGAAAAGCGTTACATTATCTGCATGCATCGCTTGTATAACTAACACTCTACGCACCTCATACTAAAATAAAAAATTACTGCACAAATTTTTTACAGCCCCAACCTCAGTTACCATTGATTGTAAGAAATTTGTGCACTAATGTTTTATCTTAATATGAGGTGCGTGAAGTGTTAGTTATACATGCGATGCATGCAGCCAATGTAGTACTTTTCCATGTTGTTTTTACAAGTGCTTGACAATGGTAAGTAATCTAAATTAGCAAATCACACCATAAAATAAAAATTACGTTACAGCCTACTACGGACCATTTTTTCAGTTAACCAATGTTAAGGGGCATAAATTCAAAGCACCGTTTAATATTGCTGTATTTTATATTTTATTGGCCGATTAATATGAGCAGAAGTTTTGTGACGTTGTAGTCAGCAGACATTTTGAAGACATACAGACTGCACGTACAAGTTTCAGCAGCTGATCGGTCCATCCTACTACAGGACCATAGAGTTGAACAAGATAATAATTGTATTTCCAATAACAGACTCGTACGGCTTACGTAATCGTCAGTGCAATAGCTGTAGGCATGGGTCTATGTGTATATTAATTTAAAAAATTAATAAGAGTAATAAGACAATTTATGAATTACAGTCGACTTTGCCCTGCCAACAGAAACCACTGACAGTTTGCCAGAGTACAGGATTGTCGAATGGTGAGGTTGGAGCTGCTTTCATGATCACCTATCATTTAATTCATGAAACATACAAAATGGCGAAAACCAGCAGACGTGTTGGGGACGGTTACTTTCAAATTCAAACCACTGCAATAGAATCAAATTGGAACACAGACCCAGCCCGCCTTTGGAGAACTGGCGCCAGCAAAAGGTCATCGGGACCCTCGGCCAAAATAAGGAAAACTTTGCGTTACCATCCCCAGTAAAACTGGCAAGAGGGACCTTTTCCTATCGGTGGTTACAAAACGACTGAGGGACGCTATCGTCGCCCCATTTCATTGGTGTTCTTAGTTGACTTCACTTTGTGACTAGGAGTAGTGCGTCAGTTGCCATCATGTCATTATACTTGTGTTGCTGTGCTGCTTGCGTCACCATTTGGTGTACACATAAATCACCTATACATATTATAAACATGGATGCACACACACACACACACACACACACACACACGTATACAGGGTGTTACAAAAAGGTACGGCCAAACTTTCAGGAAACATTTCTCACACACAAAGAAAAAAAATATGTTATGTGGACATGTGTCCGGAAACGCGTACTTTCCATGTTAGAGCTCATTTTATTACTTCTCTTCAAATCACATTAATCATGGAATGGAAACACACAGCAACAGAACGTACCAGCGTGACTTCAAACACTTTGTTAAAGGAAATGTTCAAAATGTCCTCCGTTAGCGAGGATATATGCATCCACCCTCCGTCGCATGGAATCCCTGATGCGCTGATGCAGCCCTGGAGAATGGCGTATTGTTTCACAGCCGTCCACAATACGAGCACGAAGAGTCTCTACATTTGGTACCGGGAGTGCATAGACAAGAGCTCTCAAATTCCCCCATAAATGAAAGTCAAGAGGGTTGAGGTCAGGAGAGCGTAGAGGCCATGGAATTGGTCCGCCTCTACCAATCCATCGGTCACCGAATCTGTTGTTGAGAAGCGTACGAACACTTCGACTGAAATGTGCAGGAGCTCCATCGTGCATGAACCACATGTTCTGTCGTACTTGTAAAGGCACATATTCTAGCAGCACAGGTAGAGTATCCCGTATGAAATCATGATAACGTGCTCCATTGAGCGTAGGTGGAAGAACATGGGGCCCAATCAAGACATCACCAACAATGCCAGCCCAAACGTTCACAGAAAATCTGTGTTGATGACGTGATTGCACAATTGCATGCGGATTTTCGTCAGCCCACACATGTTGATTGTGAAAAATTTACTGTTTGATCACGTTGGAATGACGCCTCATCCGTAAAGAGAACATTTGCACTGAAATGAGGATTGACACATTGTTGGATGAACCATTCGCAGAAGTGTACCCGTGGAGACTAATCAGCTGCTGATAGTGCCTGCACACGCTGTACATGGTACGGAAACAACTGGTTCTCCCGTAGCACTGTCCATACAGTGACGTGGTCAACGTTACCTTGTACAGCAGCAATTTCTCTGACGCTGACATTAGGGTTATCGTCAACTGCACGAAGAATTGCCTCGTCCATTGCAGGTATCCTCGTCATTCTAGGTCTTCCCCAGTCACGAGTCATAGGCTGGAATGTTCCGTGCTCCCTAAGACGCCGATCAATTGCTTCGAACGTCTTCCTGTCGGGACACCTTCGTTCTGTAAATCTGTCTCGATACAAACGTACCGCGCCACGGCTATTGCCCCGTGCTAATCCATACATCAAATGGGCATCTGCCAACTCCGTATTTGTAAACATTGCACTGACTGCAAAACCACGTTCATGATGAACACTAACCTGTTGATGCTACGTACTGATGTGCTTGATGCTAGTACTGTAGAGCAATGAGTCGCATGTCAACACAAGCACCGAAGTCAACATTACCTTCTTTCAATTGGGCCAACTGGCGGTGAATCGAGGAAGTACAGTACACACTGAGGAAACTAAAATGAGCTCTAACATGGAAAGTAAGCGTTTCCGGTCACATGTCCACATAACATCTTCTCTTTATTTGCGTGTGAGGAAAGTTTGGCTATACCTTTTTGTAACACCCTATATATATATATATATATATATATATATATATATATATATATATATATATATATATATATATATATATTCAATATTCACTCCTGGAAATTGAAATAAGAACACCGTGAATTCATTGTCCCAAGAAGGGGAAACTTTATTGACACATTCCTGGGGTCAGATACATCACATGATCACACTGACAGAACCACAGGCACATAGACACAGGCAACAGAGCATGCACAATGTCGGCACTAGTACAGTGTATATCCACCTTTCGCAGCAATGCAGGCTGCTATTCTCCCATGGAGACGATCGTAGAGATGCTGGATATAGTCCTGTGGAACGGCTTACCATGCCATTTCCACCTGGCGCCTCAGTTGGACCAGCGTTCGTGCTGGACGTGAAGACCGCGTGAGACGACGCTTCATCCAGTCCCAAACATGCTCAATGGGGGACAGATCCGGAGATCTTGCTGGCCAGAGTAGTTGACTTACACCTTCTAGAGCACGTTGGATGGCACAGGATACATGCGGACGTGCATTGTCCTGTTGGAACAGCAAATTCACTTGCCGGTCTAGGAATGGTAGAACGATGGGTTCGATGACGGTTTGGATGTACCGTGCACTATTCAGTGTCCCCTCGACGATCACCAGTGGTGTACGGCCAGTGTAGGAGATCGCTCCCCACACCATGATGCCGGGTGTTGGCCCTGTGTGCCTCGGTCGTATGCAGTCCTGATTGTGGTGCTCACCTGCACGGCGCCAAACACGCATACGACCATCATTGGCACCAAGGCAGAAGCGAATCTCATCGCTGAAGACGACACGTCTCCATTCGTCCCTCCATTCACGCCTGTCGTGACACCACTGGAGGCGGGCTGCACGATGTTGGGGCGTGAGCGGAAGACGGCCTAACGGTGTGCGGGACCGTAGCCCAGCTTCATGGAGACGGTTGCGAATGGTCCTCGCCGATACCCCAGGAGCAACAGTGTCCCTAATTTGCTGGGAAGTGGCGGTGCGGTCCCCTACGGCACTGCGTAGGATCCTACGGTCTTGGCGTGCATCAGTGCGTCGCTGCAGTCCGGTCCCAGGTCGACGGGCACGTGCACCTTCCGCCGACCACTGGCGACAACATCGATGTACTGTGGAGACCTCACGCCCCACGTGTTGAGCAATTCGGCGGTACGTCCACCCGGCCTCCCGCATACCCACTATACGCCCTCGCTCAAAGTCCGTCAACTGTACATACGGTTCACGTCCACGCTGTCGCGGCATGCTACCAGTGTTAAAGACTGCGATGGAGCTCCGTATGCCACGGCAAACTGGCTGACACTGACGGCGGCGGTGCACAAATGCTGCGCAGCTAGCGCCATTCGACGGCCAACACCGCGGTTCCTGGTGTGTCCTGCTGTGCCGTGCGTGTGATCATTGCTTGTACAGCCCTCTCGCAGTGTCAGGAGCAAGTATGGTGGGTCTGACACACCGGTGTCAATGTGTTCTTTTTTCCATTTCCAGGAGTGTATATACACTCCTGGAAATTGAAATAACAACACCGTGAATTCATTGTCCCAGGAAGGGGAAACTTTATTGACACATTCCTGGGGTCAGATACATCACATGATCACACTGACAGAACCACAGGCACATAGACACAGGCAACAGAGCATGCACAATGTCGGCACTAGTACAGTGTATATCAACCTTTCGCAGCAATGCAGGCTGCTATTCTCCCATGGAGACGATCGTAGAGATGCTGGATGTACTCCTGTGGAACGGCTTGCCATGACATTTCCACCTGGCGCCTCAGTTGGACCAGCGTTCGTGCTGGACGTGCAGACCGCGTGAGACGACGCTTCATCCAGTCCCAAACATGCTCAATGGGGGACAGATCCGGAGATCTTGCTGGCCAGGGTAGTTGACTTACACCTTCTAGAGCACGTTGGGTGGCACGGGATACATGCGGACGTGCATTGTCCTGTTGGAGCAGCAAGTTCCCTAGCCGGTGTAGGAATGGTAGAACGATGGGTTCGATGACGGTTTGGATGTACCGTGCACTATTCAGTGTCCCCTCGACGATCACCAATGGTGTACGGCCAGTGTAGGAGATCGCTCCCCACACCATGATGCCGGGTGTTGGCACTGTGTGCCTCGGTCGTATGCAGTCCTGATTGAGGCGCTCACCTGCACGGCGCCAAACACGCATACGACCATCATTGGCACCAAGGCAGAAGCGACTCTCATCGCTGAAGACGACACGTCTCCATTCGTCCCTCCATTCACGCCTGTCGCGACACCACTGGAGGCGGGCTGCACGATGTTGGGGCGTGAGCGGAAGACGGCCTAACGGTGTGCGGGACCGTAGCCCAGCTTCATGGAGACGGTTGCGAATGGTCCTCGCCGATACCCCAGGAGCAACAGTGTCCCTAATTTTCTGGGAAGTGGCGGTGCGGTCCCCTACGGCACTGCGTAGGATCCTACGGTCTTGGCGTGCATCCGTGCGTCGCTGCGGTCCGGTCCCAGGTCGACGGGCACGTGCACCTTCCGCCGTCCACTGGCGACAACATCGATGTACTGTGGAGACCTCACGCCCCACGTGTTGAGCAATTCGGCGGTACGTCCACCCGGCCTCCCGCATGCCCACTATACGCCCTCGCTCAAAGTCCGTCAACTGCACATACGGTTCACGTCCACGCTGTCGCGGCATGCTACCAGTGTTAAAGACTGCGATGGAGCTCCGTATGCCACGGCAAACTGGCTGACACTGACGGCGGCGGTGCACAAATGCTGCGCAGCTAGCGCCATTCGACGGCCAACACCGCGGTTCCTGGTGTGTCCGCTGTGCCGTGCGTGTGATCATTGCTTGTACAGCCCTCTCGCAGTGTCCGGAGCAAGTATGGTGGGTCTGACACACCGGTGTCAATGTGTTCTTTTTTGCATTTCCAGGAGCGTATATATTACAGGGTGAGTCACCTAACGTTACCGCTGGATATAATTTGTAAACCACATTAAATACTGACGAATCGATTCCTCAGACCGAACGTGAGGAGAGGGGCTAGTGTAACTGGTTAATACAAACCATAAAGAAATGCACGGAAGTATGTTTTTTAACACAAACCTACGTTTTTTAAAATGGAACCCAGTTAGTTTTGTTAGCACATCTGAACATATAAACAAATACGTAATCATTGCCGTTTGGTGCATTGTAAAATGTTAATTACATCCGGAGATATTGTAACCTAGCTCGTAGTTCAGGAGATACGATATCATAAACATTGAGCAGTGTCTAAATGAAACAGCATGACCAAATTCACCAGTGATAGATGTGAAATATGTGTACAAATACATGTGAAATATGTTAAATATACGTGAAACAATTTTTATATATAATTAACATATACCATATGTATTTGTACACGTATTTCAGCTGTATCTCTGGTTAATTTTGCTCTGCAGTTTCATTTTCACGTATCTCAATGTTTATGACATCGTATCTCCTGCTCTCTCTCTCTATATATATATATATATATATAGAGAGAGAGAGAGAGAGAGAGAGAAAGAGAGAGATTTGAGAAAAATTCTTCTATATTTCCTGAAGCTTTATATTAATAACTAGCTACATTAAACACTATCACAAAGTTACAGTTAAGAATAGCTATGTAACCCAGCAGAAGGGAATATTTCACTTAGAGTGAAAAATGTAACCAAAATATGTCCCTGAGACGAGATATAAAAGACTCTGAATACTTATCCTAAACTGTAAAACAGTAAAGACTACGGGGTAAAAGAATATATTAACAGAAGTAAAGCACGGAAGAAAATGGCAGTTCGTAGAATTTAATAGTGACTAAATTTATAAATATTCAGTCGGCTTCAACTGCTACACTTCACAAGTTGGCATTTATATTTGAACATGAGTTCCAGAAATCACTGTTTACAAAGGATCTCTTTGATCACATGGGTACCACATATTACACAATGCCCCAGCCTTATGTAATGAAACATTTCTGTTGCTTTAGTCCCTGCAGTTCACACAGGCAGAAATTTTTTCGAGAGTTTAGCTTCCTGCATCCTGAAATAACACAGTAATTATATTTTGCACGAACGATGACAGTGTGTCTCTTTTGTATCTGAAAACAATGGTTGACCTACATCACTTGTTCTGGTGGCTATTGTTGAATATCTACAATGTATTCGATAATTCTGAAATATATGGCGTCTATGATAAGTGTCGTGTCACCGCCAGACACCACACTTAGTAGGTGGTAGCCTTTAAATCAGCCGCGGTCCGTTCGTATACGTCGGACCCGCGTGTCGCCACTATCAGTGATTGCAGACCGAGCGCCGCCACACGGCAGGTCTAGAGAGACTTCCTAGCACTCGCCCCAGTTGTACAGCCGACTTTGCTAGCGATGGTTCACTGACAAAATACGCTCTCATTTGCCGAGACGATAGTTAGCATAGCCTTTAGCTACGTCATTTGCTACGACCTAGCAATGCGCCATTACCAGTTACTTATGATGCTGTAAAACATGTACCATCAAGAGCGATGTTCACCATTTATGGATTGTTGTTGTTGTTGTGGTCTTCAGTCCTGAGACTGGTTTGATGCAGCTCTCCATGCTACTCTATCCTGTGCAAGCTTCTTCATCTCCCAGTACCTACTGCAACCTACATCCTTCTGAATCTGCTTAGTGTATTGATCTCTTGGTCTCCCTCTACGATTTTTACCCTCCACGCTGCCATCCAATGCTAAATTTGTGATCCCTTGATGCCTCAGAACATGTCCTACCAACCGATCCCTTCTTCTAGTCAAGTTGCGCCACAAACTTCTCTTCTCCCCAATCCTATTCAATACCTCCTCATGAGTTACGTGATCTACCCACCTTATCTTCAGCATTCTTCTGTATCACCACATTTCGAAAGCTTCTATTCTCGTCTTGTCCAAACTAGTTATCGTCCATGTCTCACTTCCATACATGGCTACACTCCATACAAATACTTTCAGAAACGACTTCCTGACACCTAAATCTATATTCGATGTTAACAAATTTCTCTTCTTGAGAAACGCTTTCCTTGCCATTGCCAGTCTACATTTTATATCCTCTCTATTTCGACTATCATCGGTTATTTTACTCCCTAAATAGCAAAACTCCTTTACTACTTTAAGTGTCTCATTTCCTAATCTAATTCCCTCAGCATCACCCGACTTAATTTGACTACATTCCATTATCCTCTTTTTGCTTTTGTTGATGTTCATCTTATATCCTCCCTTCAAGACACCATCCATTCCGTTCAACTGCTCTTCCAAGTCCTTTGCTGTCTCTGACATTACAATGTCATCGGCGAACCTCAACGTTTTTACTTCTTCTCCATGAATTTTAATACCTACTCCGAATTTTTCTTTTGCTTCCTTTACTGCTTGCTCAATATACAGATTGAATAACAACGGGGAGAGGCTACAACCCTGTCTCACTCCTTTCCCAACTACTGCTTCCCTTTCATGCCCCTCGACTCTTATAACTGCCATCTGGTTTCTGTACAAATTGTAAATAGCTTTTCGCTCCCTGTATTTTACCCCTGCCACCTTCAGAATTTGAAAGAGAGTATTCCAGTCAACATTGTCAAAAGCTTTCTCTAAGTCTACAAATGCTAGAAACGTAGGTTTGCCTTTTCTTAATCTTTCTTCCAAGATAAGTCGTAAGGTCAGTATTGCCTCACGTGTTCCAACATTTCTACGGAATCCAAACTGATCTTCCCCGAGGTTGGCTTCTACCAGTTTTTCCATTCGTCTGTAAAGAATTCGCGTTAGTATTTTGCAGCTGTGACTTATTAAACTGATAGTTCGGTAACTTTCACATCTGTCAACACCTGCTTTCTTTGGGATTGGAATTATTATATTCTTCTTAAAGTCTGAGGGTATTTCGCCTGTCTCATACATCGTGCTCACCAGATGGTAGAGTTTTGTCATGACTGGCTCTCCTGAGGCCATCAGTAGTTCTAATGGAATGTTGTCTACTCCCGGGGCCTTGTTTTGACTCAGGTCTTTCAGTGCTCTGTCAAACTCTTCACGCAGTATCTTATCTCCCATTTCATCTTCATCTACATCCTCTTCCATTTCCATAATATTGTCCTCAAGTACATCACCCTTGGATAAACCCTCTATATACTCCTTCCACCTTTCTGCTTTCCCTTCTTTGCTTAGAACTGGGTTGCCATCTGAGCTCTTGATATTCATACAAGTGGTTCTCTTCTCTCCAAAGGTCTCTTTAATTTTCCTGTAGGCAGTATCTATCTTACCCCTAGTGAGACAAGCCTCTACATCCTTACATTTGTCCTCTAGCCATCCCTGCTTAGCCATTTTGCACTTCCTGTCGATCTCATTTTTGAGACGTTTGTATTCCTTTTTGCCTGCTTCATTTACTGCATTTTTATATTTTCTCCTTTCATCAATTAAATTCAATATTTCTTCTGTTACCCAAGGATTTCTATTGGCCCGCGTCTTTTTAACTACTTGATCGTCTGCTGCCTTCACCACTACATCCCTCAGAGCTACCCATTCTTCTTCTACTGTATTTCTTTCCCCCATTCCTGTCAATTGTTCCCTAATGCTCTCCCTGAAACTCTCTACAACCTCTGGTTCTTTCAGTTTATCCAGGTCCCATCTCCTTAAATTCCCACCTTTTTGCAGTTTCTTCAGTTTCAATTTGCAGTTCATAACCAATAGATCGTGGTCAGAATCTACATCTGCCCCAGGAAATGTCTTACAATTTAAAACCTGGTTCCTAAATCTCTGTCTTACCATTATATAATCTATCTGAAACCTGTCAGTATCTCCAGGCTTCTTCCATGTATACAGCCTCCTTTCATGATTCTTGAACCAAGTGTTAGCTATGATTAAGTTATGCTCTGTGCAAAATTCTACAAGGCGGCTTCCTCTTTCATTCCTTCCCCCCAATCCATGTTCACCTACTATGTTTCCTTCTCTCCCTTTTCCTACTGACGAATTCCAGTCACCCATCACTATTAAATTTTCATCTCCCTTCACTACCTGAATAATTTCTTTTATCTCGTCATACATTTCATCTATTTCTTCATCATCTGCAGAGCTAGTTGGCATATAAACTTGTATTACTGTAGTAGGCATGGGCTGTGTGTCTATCTTGGCCACAATAATGCGTTCACTATGCTGTTTGTAGTAGCTAACCCGCACTCCTATTTTTTTATTCATTATTAAACCTACTCCTGCATTACCCCTATTTGATTTTGTATTTATAACCCTGTAATCACCTGACCAAAAGTCTTGTTCCTCCTGCCACCGAACTTCACTAATTCCCACTATATCTAACTTTAACCTATCCATCTCCCTTTTTAAATTTTCTAACCTACCTGCCCGATTAAGTGATCTGACATTCCACGCTCCGATCCGTAGAACGCCAGTTTTCTTTCTCCTGATAACGACGTCCTCTTGAGTAGTCCCCGCCCGGAGATCCGAATGGGGGACTATTTTACCTAAAGTTAAGTATTCCACAGCTACGTCCTTTTTTACTAGTCTAATTTCCTTGACCTGTTCCAGACCTCAGTTAAGCATTCCACAGCTACGTCCTTTTTTACTAGTCTAATTTCCTTGACCTTTTCCAGACCTCACGCCAGCCTGCGTGAGCTAAAACGCGTGCCTTTCGGCTTCCTCTCATAGTGGGTTGGCTCTCTTGCCAATCCACAACAATAAGTCATCGCTACCACACAAATAGTGAATTAACCAGTAGTAGGAAACTAATAATGGTACTCAGAACTTAGCATCATTTTATTTAGATTTGAATTGTTGTTATATGTAGCTAGCTGAGTACTCATTGTTGCTCTGGTATGTACTTATTCTAGCCATGTATTTGTCTGACTTCTCCTTCTCCTCTATCTCCTCCTTCTCACCTCTCTGTCCACCTCATCCACCTTGATATCTTGATCCATATCCTCCTGCCCATAACTGTCCATCTCCTCTTACCCTTCTCTTTGCCCATCTGCTCCTCCCTCTCTATCTATCAATCTGTCCATTAGCTCTTTCGCCCTCTGTCCATCTCCTCCCCCCTATATCTCCTCCTCCGCCACTTGTTGTCCTTTTCCTTCTCGCTTCCCTATTTCCTACTCCCCCTCTCCCTGTAAGTCTCCCCCCCATCCCAATCGATGATCATATTCTCCATCGTCCTCTCCCTGTCTATGACGTCCTCTTGCTGATCTCTGGCCAGTTAGTCCTCTCCTCTCTTACTGTTCATCTTCTCTTCTTCCTTTCTCCGTCTGTTGCCTCCTCTCCCTTTCTTTGTCCAACTCCTCATGGTCCCCTTGCCTATCTCTTCCGATCTCTGTCCATCTCCTCCTCTCCCACATCTCTGACGATTTCCCCCTCCCTTCTCTCTGTCAATCCCTCTCTACCCTCTACATCGGTCAATCTTCTCCTCCCTCTTATCTTTCCCTTTTCCCCAATCCAACAGGAAGCTGATGATCCCTTCTACCATGGTATTTCTTACGCGATTGTACGAGGGCTGGATCTTTAATAGTGGCAACTATTTATTTACAGCTCGTACAAAATAGATACGTGTTTCAAAGTTTTACTGACCTTCAAAGAAGCCACCAGCAATGTGTATAACCCGTTGCCAGCGATGTAGAAGTCGTAGGATACTGTTAGCAGTGCTAGTTGTGTTGACAGTTCCGGCAGCGCGATCTATTGCTCGACAAATTTGTAGTAGTTCTGAAGCGAATGCCGTGAAGTGTTTCCTACAGTTTAGAAATCGAGTTGAACTCACGAGGGCTTTAATCAGGGTAGTGCATTAGGGTATACCACTTAGCAGCCCCATCAGTCAGACAAATTGATGATGATGAATATTGATGATCAGTCAGACAAATGACTAACAGCTTGCACTGTACGTGCTTGAGCATTGTACTGCAAAATGATGGTCAGGTCCTGCAGAAAGTGTCATCACTTTTGTCTCTATGCTGTTCATTTTTGAAACAAAACCTACGACCAGCTATGTAAACTGGTAAAATACGGCGCTGCGGTCGTCAACACCTATATAAGACAACAAGTATCTGGCTCAGTTGTTAGATCGCTTACTGCCGCTACAATGGCAGGGTATCAACATGTGAGTCTGAACGCGGTGTTATAGTCAACGCACAAGCGATGGCACTCAGCATCTCCCTCCGAGGTAGCAACGTAGTGGAGATTTTCTCATGCGATCATTCCACGAGTGTACCGTCAATATCAGGAATCCGGTAAAACATCAAACCTCCGACATATCTGCGGCCGGGAAAAGATCCTGCAAGAACAGGAACAACGACGATTGAAGAGAATCGTTCAACGTGACAGAAGTGCAACCCTTCCGCAAATTGCTGCATATTTCGGTACTGGGCCATGAACAACTGTCAGCGTGCGAACCATTCAACGAAACGACATCGGTATGGGCTTTCGGAGCCGAAGGGCCACTCGTGTACGCTTGATGACTGCACGACACAAAGGTTTATGCCTCTCCAGGGCCTTTCAACTCGACGTTAGACTGTTGATAACTGGAAACATGTTGCCTGGTCAGTCGAGTCTCGTTTCAATTTGTATCGAGCGGATGGACGTGCACCGGTATAGAGACAACCTCATGAATCCATGGACCCTGCATCTCAGCAGGGGACTGTTCAAGCTGGTGGAGACTGTAAAGCTGTAGGGCGTGTGCCGTTATAATGACATGTGACCCATGATACTTTTAGATACGACTCTGACAGGTGACACGTACTTAAGCATCCTCTCTGATCACTTGCATCATTCATGTCCATTGTGCATTCTGATGCACTCGGACAATTCCAGCGGGACAATGCGACACCCCAAACGCCCAGAACTGTTATAGAGTGGCTCCAGGAACGCTCTTCTGAGTTTAATCACCTCCGTTGGCTACCAAACTCTCCAGACATGAACGTTATTGAGAATGTTTGGGTTGCCTTGCAACGTGCTGTTCAGAAGAGATCTCTACCCCGCAGATTTATGGACAGCTCATCAAAATTCATGGTGTCAGTTCCGTTCAGCACAAGTTCAGACATTAGTCGAGTTTATGCCACGTCGTGTTGCGGCACTCCTGCATGGTTGTGGGGGCCCCACTTTCTTCGGCTCCTCATTGTATATTCCGTACTCAGTAGACTGTTCACTGTATTCAACTGATCCTGTAATTCTTCTTTACTTTCAATGAGGATAGCTGTGTCTTCAGGGAATCTTGTCATAGACATCCTTCCACGTCAAATTTTTATTCCAGTCTTGAACCGCTATTTCCGTCGTTACTTCTTCGATACATTGTTTATACAGTTGGGGTGGAAGACTAAATTCCTTTCTTATACCCATTTTAATCTGACACTTTTTACTTGGTCTTCCTCTCTTGGTTCTTGTACATATTGTATGTTGCCGGTCTTTCCCTATACCTTACCCCTATTTTTCTATAAATTTCGAACATCTTGCACCAGTCCATTTTGTCGAACGCTTTTTCTAGGTTGAAAGATCCTATGAACGTGCCCAGATTTTTCTTTTGTCTTACTTCCACTATGAACGTCAGAAATGCGTCTCTCGTGTCTTTGCCTTTCCTAAGGCCAAACTGATCTTCATTCAGCACAGCTTAAGTTTCTATTTTCTTCTATCGTATATACACACCTGGAAATGGAAAAAAGAACACATTGACACCGGTGTGTCAGACCCACCATACTTGCTCCGGACACTGCGAGAGGGCTGTACAAGCAATGATCACACGCACGGCACAGCGGACACACCAGGAACCGCGGTGTGGGCCGTCGAATGGCGCTAGCTGCGCAGCATTTGTGCACCGCCGCCGTCAGTGTCAGCCAGTTTGCCGTGGCATACGGAGCTCCATCGCAGTCTTTAACACTGGTAGCATGCCGCGACAGCGTGGACGTGAACCGTATGTGCAGTTGACGGACTTTGAGCGAGGGCGTATAGTGGGCATGCGGGAGGCCGGGTGGACGTACCGCCGAATTGCTCAACACGTGGGGCGTGAGGTCTCCACAGTACATCGATGTTGTCGCCAGTGGTCGGCGGAAGGTGCACGTTCCCGTCGACCTGGGACCGGACCGCAGCGACGCACTGATGCACGCCAAGACCGTAGGATCCTACGCAGTGCCGTAGGAGACCGCACCGCCACTTCCCAGCAAATTAGGGACACTGTTGCTCCTGGGGTATCGGCGAGGACCATTTGCAACCGTCTCCATGAAGCTGGGCTACGGTCCCGCACACCGTTAGGCCGTCTTCCGCTCACGCCCCAACATCGTGCAGCCCGCCTCCAGTGGTGTCGCGACAGGCGTGAATGGAGGGACGAATGGAGACGTGTCGTCTTCAGCGATGAGAGTCGCTTCTGCCTTGGTGCCAATGATGGTCGTATGCGTGTTTGGCGCCGAGCAGGTGAGCGCCACAATCAGGACTGCATACGACCGAGGCACACATCGCCAACACCCGGCATCATGGTGTGGGGAGCGATCTCCTACACTGGCCGTACACCACTGGTGATCGTCGAGGGGACACTGAATAGTGCACGGTACATCCAAACCATCATCGAACCCATCGTTCTACCATTCCTAGACCGGCAACGGAACTTGCTGTTCCAACAGGACAATGCACGTCCGCATGTATCCCGTGCCACCCAACGTGCTCTAGAAGGTGTAAGTCAACTACCCTGGCCAGCAAGATCTCCGGATCTGTCGCCCATTGAGCATGTTTGGGACTGGATGAAGCGTCGTCTCACGCGGTCTGCACGTCCAGCACGAACGCTGGTCCAACTGAGGCGCCAGGTGGAAATGGCATGGCAAGCCGTTCCACAGGACTACATCCAGCATCTCTACGATCGTCTCCATGGGAGAATAGCAGCCTGCATTGCTGCGAAAGGTGGATATACACTGTACTAGTGCCGACATTGTGCATGCTCTGTTGCCTGTGTCTATGTGCCTGTGGTTCTGTCAGTGTGATCATGTGATGTATCTGACCCCAGGAATGTGTCAATAATTGTTTCCCCTTCCTGGGACAATGAATTCACGGTGTTCTTATTTCAATTTCCAGGAGTGTACATTTTCCTACCTTACATCACACGCATTTGACATGCATTTGTAGCCAATTTCGCCCACCAGTTTTATTTTCACGCAGATCAATGCGTGCATGAAGCCCTTGTAATTCGATGAATTATTCTGATACAATTCTACCCTTTAATGACGTTTACTAATTTTCTATCTTCATACTCGTAGAATCCATGCGAAAAGTTTCATACAATAGCTATGCCATGAGCGCATAAGTATTCTTTGTAGTGCTCTCTCTGGTGGTTGTTAGAAAAAAAAAGACAGGGAGCTTCCGGGATTGTCTTCGTGCCGATTAGCCTGAGCTTGGTTTGGAAGAACTGTAATCTGATTATTGAGATTTATAACAGAAGATAACTGATACGAACTGTACGATTAAAAAGGAAATATATATATAGATTGCTCCTTGATACCAAGGTGTGTATTTGACAATTGAGAATTAATGATATTTATCGATATATTGCGTAGTTGTTAATCAGAAGGGACTTCCGAAAGCCTGGATACGAACCTGCATTTAATAATCCAAGAGCTCCATTACTTCTTCGGAAGGTTAAACTTCATCAAAGCCAAATATCCGCTTGATCTGAGGTTTCCCAACTGATTATACAACGCTCCCAAAATTACAAGGTATTTTATTTGTACAGATTAGCAGACTGCCGCAAAGCACGAGCCTGCAGAGAAGAAGAATCATCGCCTGATTTCATCCTAACAAGTAAAATTTCAGAATCATTTTGAGTGACTGAGCTATGAATGTGTTTCCTATCATGAATGATTGATTGCTCGAACGAATTGAGAGCTACAGAATTACGTAGAAAGGAAAAAAAATTACAGTGGCGACAGTATGACACGACTCTCTTGGATTGTTATATAATATATGTATTTTTTGTTTCATGAAAACCAACGAGAACGAGAGGTAACTAATCTGAAGAGAGATTCGGTGCCCATAGTAAAAGATTGCTGATACCAAGAAACGATTTCAACTATTGGACAACACCGAGACTACAGAACAAGGCCAGAGAAATCTAATTTTTTTATCCTGTAGTTAAAATAGTCTGAAAACAATTTAGAAAGAACTTTTTTCCGGATAGTAGTTAGATTGTAGAACTGTATATTGTGTGATTTTCGTATCTGGACATTGAACTATATACCATCTTTGAAGTAATTTGAAAGATAAGTGTGTCTATGACAGTAAATTTGAAACTGTATTTAGTGATTAGAATCTGATATTGACAGTTACTTAATGGTATTGACTAGAACGGCATTTAAAATGTCATTGAATCAGCAACGAGACGTGCAACAGTCTTCAGCTGTTTGCGCAGAAGCAGAGGCCACGGATAGCAATTCTGAGACTGTTGTGGCTAGCGGTAGCAATATAAATAATCCTGCTGGTTCAGAAAACATTCATACAACAGCTGATCAGAGTGTTGTTGACACATTAGTTGTTATTATGCAACAGTTGTCTCTATTAGCCGAAGGCCAAGCGGAGGTAAAACGAGAGTTATCCGTTGTACAAAATGAACTCCAAAATCAATTAGCCGTAAATCAAACATAATTACAAAATCAATTAAGAGCAACCTTTACCGAATTAGATCAGAGATTAAATACCAAGACACAGGAAATAAAAGAACAGGCAGTAAGGACCGAACAGAATCTTATTGCTCAAATTGAGCAAGTCCGCCAACAATGCCAAGAAAACAATAGTAAATTAAAAGCGGAACTAACCGAATATGTATCCCTCAAAATTGACACAATACAAAAACAAGTAGAACTGTTTCCTCAAGTAATACAAGCTCAAGAGGAGATACAGTGTTCCGTAGCTATGATACCAGAAATTATAGAATCCCAAGATAATCTAAAGAAGCAATTCGACGAAGTGAAGGAAAAACAGATGACAGTGGAACATAGAATGAATGTACTTGCGGGAAAGTTTTCAGAAATGACATTAGAGCGGCAAAATTTTCCTTCGGAAACCACAGAAGAAACTGTGAAAGTAGCTTTACAGTCAATTTCAGAGAGTTCCGAGGAAAATTTTTTCAACAAAGGGTTAAAGGAAGTTCGTGAACAACTTGGCGAAGAATTCTCGTGTTGGAAAGAAAATATCGAAAGATCACTAAATCTCTCGCAGTAGGATTTAGAAACAGCGAGAAGTAGGAAACAGAACTCTCAATCTGCGCGTGACATTCCGTCCACGTCAAGATCCGATGTAGACACAACTGGAACGTCACTAGTTAGATTAGATATAACGAAGAGCCACAGGGAAAAGTACGAACAGGATGATTTTTGGAATCGTAGTACCGTTGAGGAAAAGATGATTAAACAGAGACAATATCAAATCTTTAACCCTGACAAAAAGAATGTTCATCCTGTAGTTTTTATTCGAAGTTTCAGAGGTCTATTTCCACGATTTTGGACAGAATGGCAAAAGATTAGTTTTGTATCTGGATATATACAAGGCTCAGGAGCACTGTGGGCATCCGAACAAACATCTTATTGTAAATGTTACAAAGAATTTGAGCAGGCTTTTCTAGCAAAATATTGGTCTGCTGGAATACAAGAATGACTTAGGAAGGAAGTATTATATCCTGAGCCTTCCTCATTTTCTAGAGGATCTCTAAAGAGATATTTTGAGAAATACATTAATAAATCTTTGTATTGGGATGTACCGATTCCTTTGCCGGATATACTTAGGATACTCAAGTCCAGACTACCCACCAGTATAAGGAATCAGCTGTTATATATAAATGATAAAGATATAGACTCGTTTATGACTGCGCTTGATCATATTGATATAATTGAGGAGGACAATAAAAGGGCAAGAGAAATGTCATATCAAAGAAGAGCAATAGAAGCAAATCCGAGCTGCAACTCGAATGGGAATGGCAGTAATGGTAGCAGTAACAATAATCATAACCAACTACACTCTCCGAGGAGACTTAGAAATGGACAAAATGCAAACAATGATTATTACCATAATGGAAACTTTAATAATGGTGCAGCGAGGGGCTATTTTAGGAACAGTAGGAATTTTAATCGATATAATCCAATGTATGGCAACACAGGACAGTTCTACCAACACCAGCAGAACAACAACAATAATTACACGAATCAAGCAAGACATTATAGACAGAATTCACCACAACAACCGATAATCACTGAAGTAGCTGAAGAGACAAATACCAATCGGACCAACGATCAGTCAAACTAAACATGACCGCATCGTGCCCCGGAGGAGCGATCAGGGGATCTGTTAGGGGCGAAACAGTAAAATTACAATTGTTAAGATATAATGATGGTGAGCTATTGACTGAAGAGTTAACAAAGGATTTAATAACGTGTCATAATGACAGATCGAGTGTTCCGGTATCGGAAGTATTTGTTGAAATAGAGGAAGTTCCAACGAATGTGATATTAGACACCGCCGCTTCCGCCAATGTCATCTCAGGCGCTCTTTTTAGGAGAATTATTAGGAAGAAGAAGGTACCAATTTTGCCGGTACAGAACTGCAAAATCATCGGAGCTGTTGGAGCACGCTCTCCCAATGTCAAAATACAAACACAATTAGAGATGAAAATGGGAAATGTAGCAATAAAATGCACGTTCCTTGTAGTGGAGAAGTTATTAGTGGACTGTATTCTTGGTATTGGGAGTATGCAGGAGTACGATTGTCAGTTTGATTTTTTGGGAGGAATAGTTAAATTTAGATTAAATGGAGAGGAGATAGCACTGGATTTAAATAGAAAGGAAACGGTGCATGAGAAATATTGTCGCGGTGCCATAATTCAATTAATTGACACTTCAAACGGTTGTTGGAAGGAGCTTTCAAAGGATTTGATACAACAGGAGGACTTTAACCAAACAACAATGATAAAAGCTAGTGAATCAAATCAGCTTACCGAAGAACAAAGGCAGCAGCTTCATTATTTGTTAGAGGCATATGAAGAGATTTTTGATGTGAAACGAGGAATTATTAAAGGATATATTTGTCACCTACAAATGAAGCCACATCAGACTTACTGTTACACGCACTATCCGATCCCCTGGCGTTTAAAACAATCTGTTCAAAGGGAGATAAATAGAATGTTAGAATGGAACTTGATTGAGCCATCAACTAGTCCATATTGTTCTCCGCTCTTAGTCGTTCCAAAACCTGGAGGCAACGGAAGAAAAGTATGAAGACCAGAATATGGGAGGAAAAGATTCGACTCGCACTTGTCAATTTAACTAAAAAGGCTTAGAACGGAAATTGACATATGATAAACGGATTCACCGGATTCAGACGTTTCATCTTGGAGAAAAGGTTTTATTGAGGCGACACATCCATTCCTCGAAACTGATGAAGAACATAAAGAAATGGAATCTTATTTATACCGGACCATATGTTATTGTAAATATACCAAATCCTGGATCATACTTGTTGGCATATCCCGAATCGAAAAGAAGAAAGGGATTATTCCCGCATAATGATATTAAGAAATTTTTTGAAGGACCGTAGATCTGTGATACCAAATATGGAGAAGAATTTAGAGTGAAATTTGACTGAGTCGAATGTGTATATAAATATCAAGAAGTTTATGTTGTCTAGAGGTTAAGAGACAGTGAGATTACTCCTGTGATAGGTTAAGAAACAGTGAGATTACTCCTGCGATAGGTTAAGAGACAGTGAGATTACTCCTGTGATAGGTTAAGAGACAGTGAGATTACTCCTGTGATAGGTTAAGATACAGTGAGATTACTCCTGTGATAGTTTAGCACAAAAATTTTAAGATAGGTAGAAGAATTTGTTAATTACTAGTGTTTGTAAGTGTGGACTATGAGCAGAAGCCACAGTGATATACAATGAAAGTGCATCTACATTTCCTTAAGACACTGCACTTATGTGAGAATTGCGTGTGAAACTTGAACAGTGTGGGATATGTAGGTAAATACGCTGTGTGTATGATGTGCGCTGTTCGCGCAAGATAACAAATGAACTGTGAAATGAAACAACAGTCGATAATGTCACTGATGCAAACAATTGAAGAAACTCTCTGGTTGCGCGAGAGAAAATTATTATAATTTTTAGATTTTTTTTATTATGCCTTCTCTACCAGGAGAATTAATTTAACAATATTAATTAACATTTTAAGAATAGCAGTTTGTGTGTTTCACATTATGGACATAATTATTGAAATATATTTCCATAAATGTTGATGAGAGGATGAAGAAGATTCTGCGAGTGGATGATTTGTTAAATGAACATACATCATCATTAATGATATTTATTTGCAAGTGGATCTATAAATCAATTAATTATAAGAATAATGAAAAATTTTCAAATTATTCCTTTTGTGGAGTCAGTGTCATATGCCTATGTTTAAAATTTTTCATCAGGTGTAAACTTAAATTTTATCCATAATTTCGTAATTGAAAGCAAACCTCGGACAGATTCAATGCTCTACTTCCACCTGCACTATAAGAAACGAAGATTGGATAAAAAACATTTTTTGATAGGAATACATTCGATATGAGCTACAACAAAATTTAAATGCCCACAGTCTATTTGGCCATATTTTGGACAATCAGCAGTTGTAATGCAAAACAACTTTGGTATTGAGGACTACAAAAAAATTTGCGATTGTCAGGACTAATGGATGTTCCAGTCTAGTACAGATGGAAGAATATAAGAATCCACTCCGATTTTGAGTTCAATGATGAAATATGGACTTCGTTGCCTTAATCCACTCTCTTCCAGGGATTTATTCAGTCAGAACCTTTTCTTATTCCACTTTAAACCTGTTTCATGTTCACGTCCCTGACCATCTGCTCCTGAGATCATCTTCCTGTGTCTACGGCACATTACCAGCTTCTATCCTGTACCATAAGCCATCGCCTGTCCTCCGTGCCGCCTCCACCAGACGCTGTACGTCGCCTACCCGGTGTCCGTACCCAGTGTTCCTGTTCCATCGACTTCACAACGAGATCGCCGGCTACATCGTCGAAAGAAGAATTTTGAAAATGTTTTTTGAGCAATATTGTAATTTTTTTTTTGGCTATGAGGCACTTTTCCTTCGATCTAATCTATGGAGCTTCTATATATTTCAAAATTACTGGATTTAGGCTTTCCTGTCTTCTTTAATACCTGAGCTGGGGTCTATTCTTCCGGGTTTTCCAGGGTTTCCCTGTGAAGGCCAGTTCCCAAATGGGTAGACCTTTTTCGTAATTACACCAATCTACATCTTCCCTGGTTATGTACTCGGGATGCGGGTATACCCCGGTACATGTAAAAGCTACAGCTTAGGTATTCTCGTAACTTACTCTCTTAACATGATACCCATACTCTCTATAGTAAAATTCTACTAATTCAAAATATTCCTCTTTTGAATGAACAACGCAACAAAATTTTTCTGTTAGCTCGCAAAGTGTATTATCATTAACTTTGCTCGCTGCGAGGGGCAATTGTAATATCACTTTATATTCGATGAATTATTCTGATACAATTCTACCCTTTAATGACGTTTACTAATTTTCTATCTTCATACTCGCAGAATCCATGCGAAAAGTTTCATACAATAGCTATGCCATGAGCGCATAAGTATTCTTTGTAGTGCTCTCTCTGGTGGTTGTTAGAAAAAAAAAGACAGGGAGCTTCCGGGATTGTCTTCGTGCCGATTAGCCTGAGCTTGGTTTGGAAGAACTGTAATCTGATTATTGAGATTTATAACAGAAGATAACTGATACGAACTGTACGATTAAAAAGGAAATATATATATAGATTGCTCCTTGATACCAAGGTGTGTATTTGACAATTGAGAATTAATGATATTTATCGATATATTGCGTAGTTGTTAATCAGAAGGGACTTCCGAAAGCCTGGATACGAACCTGCATTTAATAATCCAAGAGCTCCATTACTTCTTCGGAAGGTTAAACTTCATCAAAGCCAAATATCCGCTTGATCTGAGGTTTCCCAACTGATTATACAACGCTCCCAAAATTACAAGGTATTTTATTTGTACAGATTAGCAGACTGCCGCAAAGCACGAGCCTGCAGAGAAGAAGAATCATCGCCTGATTTCATCCTAACAAGTAAAATTTCAGAATCATTTTGAGTGACTGAGCTATGAATGTGTTTCCTATCATGAATGATTGATTGCTCGAACGAATTGAGAGCTACAGAATTACGTAGATAGGAGGAAAATTTACACCCTGTTTCCTGAATTTTTCTGCGTGATTAAGTGGCATATGCGGCTACCGTCTGTGAAATGTGTTGCAAATAGAGTTTCAGTCAAGAAATAACAAATTAATACGTCATGCATGATGCGGCAGTTTTTCACGCATCTCAGTGCCTATTACATTATGTTTCCTGAACCACGTGTCGTAGTATGACATATTTTTGCTGGTAGATTAAGTGGTATGTGTGAATACTGTCTGCGAAATCTACTGTGAATATAGTAGTGAAGAAGTAATAAATGAAAAAAGCTTATTCTTCCTGCACCAGTTTTAACTCCTTGAACAGTGAAAATGTTGTATGCGACAAACTTTTCTGCTCTGATAATTTTGTGGATGTTATCAGTATGAAAAGTATATTAAAAGCCGTAAATTATGTGTCATAAGTTTGTTAAAAGTCACGAAGTCCTCTCATTCTCGAATATGGTATGAATGAAGGTTGCGTATTCGCGCGTCGTGGATTAAACTGTTTCTCCACTAAGTGCATACATACTTATACCTCTACATCCATTCTTACAACAGTGTATGGACTACTGAACGTATTTTTGGAATGTAGGACTATGCAACGGGTCCGAATAAGAGCTGCTTTATATACTGTGTAGAGAAATCGTAAGAGAGGGGAAAGAACATGCACGAATGGCTCCTTGAGTTCGCTTCCGTTCGAACGACAGCTATGTATACTGCGTTATTTATGTATTTTCGGTGCCAATGTTAACTTACAAATATAACAATGCTTGTTAACTGCTAAAGAGGTTTTCAGGATATTGTATAGACTGCTGAGCATCGCTCCCTTACCAAAATAAAAAAAAAGGAAGTGCAAATAAGTGAGGCTGTGCACTGCACTTTCAGAATTCGTCTCACCATGTATGTATGCGCGCGCGCGCGCGCGCGCGCGCGCGTGTGTGTGTGTGTGTGTGTGTGTATTTGTGTGTATGTGTGTGTGGGTGTGCGTGTGTTTGGGGGTAAGTGGGTCGTAGGAGGAAGAGGAGTGGGATAGAGAGAAGAAGAGAGAAACAGACATAGGCACCGAGGGAAGGAGAGAGGGGATATACAAACAAAAAAACAAGAGACAAACTCTGCCCCTGAAAGAGAACAAGGATGCGAGTCGCATGGAGAGTTTCAGCAAAATATGCGCGAATGAGTCATTGAATCACACATTTTATGTCTCGTCCGTGCTTTATGAATTTCGCAGTTAAGTGAAAGTCACGTTCAGAGCCGGTTTTTGTCGACAATGCTCTTTTATCCGCAAGTGATGTGCTGGGACAGGCGCCACCGTGAAATATCTAAGAGAGCCATTCACGTCAGCGCTTTTGCGGCCGTATCCGGAAGCTTTCACGGCGCGGCCTGGCTTGCTGTATTCACGTTTTGCTCCCTTCTGCTGCGCGGTTCGGCTTTGAAGCTCACCGCGAGAGCTGACGCGACTGCGAAAATAATTCTCAGGAAAGTGAATCACACATCGAGCAAACGGGCGTAAAATTTACTCGATTCAGCGAGGTCTATGCCCGATACTGTCCGAGGTTCCGTCCTTCTCCCTTTCACTATCAATTCAGAGGAAGGGATGCGATCTTAAGAAACTGGAGTGAACTGAGAGCCGATTCAGTTTGACAACTGTAAATGCTAAGATAAATTGTTAATAGAAATCCGTGTACGATGTGGAATTGTCGCATTCAATGTCAGTTAACAATCCATCGCAATATAGAGTCAATTGTCAGTTTTGATATTGGGCTACTTGAGAAAATCCTATTCATTATAAATAAAAATTACACGGAAAAATGGCACTGACTAATACTGCTTGAAGTAACGAAACATGAAACATACAGAGTACTTTAAAAATTCTTATACATCCTGTGACAATGTTTACAAGAAATAACATTTGATGATCTGATAGTATTGTTCGCATGTCTTCTATTTCTCGAAGTTCGCAAACATAGTTAAAGTCAAATGAAATATATTTTGTGCCGCAAAAGTGCAGGCAAACTTTACAGTGGTTTAATGACAGATAAACAATAAGATTATTTTGTTCCTGCCTGTGAACAAACGTTTGAATTATAATAACTACCATATAAGGACTCATAATGACTGTAGTCACTGAACTAGTTTACTGATGGGATGATAAAGCCTAAATTCATTTAGTACTGGCGTTTTTTGAAGAAAATTCACAGTGAGTCAGATCGTAAATTGATCGTAAATATTGAGAACAGTCGATAGTTTAACTTCACACGAGAAAACCAATACTTGGGAATACCGGTCAAACGGAATGCCACCTCGGAGGAGGCAAAGACCCCTGGGCGATGTCAAGCTGCTCGTATTGGCTGCGGTGAGGAACTTTGATATTAGATGAATGCTAGAACCGCTATCTGGAGACCGTGGGACTGACTGTGCGTCGGAACTGCTTGCAGCGGCTCAGCGAACTGAACCTCGGGGAGAGCAGCCTGGCGCAGTCCTCAGTACACGCCCGGCTGAGCAATACCTGCCAGTTGCATGGACAGCAGGTGATTCGCGGAAGCGAAGTAGTGCTGCCGACTGTGGCGTTGTTGGCATGGTGGAAAACAACGCCAGTTTCGGGGCTGGGCCTCCTGGCGGAGCTGGTGCCGCATGTTTCCATGCTGCAGGGTGGAGTGGTACGTCAAAACAGATCGGCGTGACTTCGACTCAGGCGAGCTTGTGGTAGATATGCTGTGCTTGCTGTATTGTTGGCATTAGAGCCCTGCGAAGCGAGTGTGCCTTGCAGTGACAGAACAGAGGCAACTGTGATCAGAGGTGAAGGCCTTGGGCACCATGCAGTAGCATCTTGACAAAGCTTTTTCAGTGACGTTAGCCACATTTGGGCATTAAAATAAATAAATGGTAACACATGAAAATTTGTGCTGAATCGGGACCCGAATCCCCATTTCCCTCTAAACGCGAGCAATTTCCTTAGCAACCTCCGCCATTCGGTTCAGCTTCCCATCCGACCTAAATTCCTGGCCAATCTCCCAGTCTCACACTACTATTCTAGCATCACCTACACGTGAACACCTCAGTCCCTAATTCGGATTCCCACAACAGATCAGGTTTGGTGTGCATACGCCACGGAAATATTGGGTCTTTGGTTGTTGCATATATACAGGGTGTTACAAAAAGGTACGGCCAAACTTTCAGGAAACATTCCTCACAAACAAATTAAGAAAAGATGTTATGTGGACAAGCGTCCGGAAACGCTTAATTTCCATGTTAGAGCTCATTTTAGTTCTTCCACCTACGCTCAATGGAGCACGTTATCATGATTTCAAACGGAATACTCTACCTGTGCTGCTAGAGCATGTGCCCTTACAAGTACGACACAACATGTGGTTCATGCACGATGGAGCTCCTGCACCTTTCAGTCGAAGTGTTCGTACGCTTCTCAACAACAGATTCGGTGACCGATGGATTGATAGAGGTGGACCAATTCCATGGCCTCCACGCTCTCCTGACCTCAACCCTCTTGACTTTCATTTATGGGGGCATTTGAAAGCTCTTGTCTACGCAACCCAGGTACTAAATGTAAAGACTCTTCGTGCTCGTATTGTGGACGGCTATGATACAGTACGCCATTCTCCAGGGCTGCATCAGCGCATCAGGGATTCCATGCGACGGAGGGTGGATGCATGTATCCTCGCTAACTGAGAACATTTTGAAAATTTCCTGTAACAAAGTATTTGAAGTCACGCTGGTACGTTCTGTTGCTGTGTGTTTCCATTCCATGATTAATGTGATTTGAAGAGAAGTAATAAAATGAGCTCTAACATGGAAAGTAAGCGTTTCCGGACACATGTCCACCTAAAATATTTTCTTTCTTTGTGTGTGAGGAGTGTTTCCTGAAAGTTTGGCCGTACCGTTTTGTAACACGCTGTATATATACTATTGGCCATTAAAATTGCTACACCAAGAACAAATGCAGATGATAAACGGGTATTCATTGGACAAATATATTATACTACAACTGGCATGTGATTACATTTTCACGCAATTGGGGTGCATAGATCCTGAGAAATAAGTACCCAGAATAACCACCTCTGGCCGTAATAACGGCTTTGATACGCCTGGGCATTGAGTCAAACAGAACTTGGATGGCGTGTACAGGTACAGCTGCCCATGCAGCTTCAACACGATACCACAGTTCATCAAGAGTAGTGACTGGCGTATTGCGACGAGCGAATTGCTCGGCCACCAGTGAGCAGACGTTTTCAATTGGTGAAGAGATCTGGAGAATGTGCCGGCTAGGGCAGCAGTCTAACATTTTCTGTATCCAGAAAGGCTCGTACAGCACCTGCAACATGCAGTCGTGCATTATCCTGCTGAAATGTAGGGTTTCGCAGGGATCGAATGAAGGGTAGAGCCACGGGTCGTAGCACGTCTTAAATGTAACTTCCACTGTTCAAAGTGCCATCAGTGCGAACAAGAGGTGACCGAGACGGGTAACAAATGGCACCCCACAGAATCACTCCTGGTGATACGCTAGTATGGCGATGACGAATACACGTTCACCGCGATGTCGCCCAACACGGATGCGACCAGCCTGATGCTGTAAACAGAACCTGGATTCATCCGAAAAAATGATGTTTTGCCATTCGTGCACCCAGGTTCGTCGTTTACACCATCGCAGGCGCTCCTGTCTGTGATGCAGCGTCAAGGGTAACCGCAGCCATGGTCTCCGAGCTGATAGTCCATGCTGCTGCAAACGTCGTCGAACTGTTCGTGCAGATGGTTGTTGTCTTTAAAACGTCCCCAGTGGTTAGACACTGGACTCGCATTCGGGAGGACGACGGTTCAATCCCGCGTTCGGCCATCCTGATTTAGGTTTTCCGTGATTTCCCTAAATCGCTCCAGGCAAACTCCGGGATGGTTCCTTTCAAAGGGCACGGCCGACTTCCTTCCTCATCCTTCCCTAATCCGATGAGACCGATGACCTCGCTGTCTGGTCTCCTTCCCCAAAACAACTAACCAATTTAAAACGTCCCCGTCCGTTGACTCAGGGATCGAGACGTGGCTGCACGATCCGTTACAGGCATGCGGATAAGATGCCTGTCATCTCGACTGCTAGTGATACGAGGCCGTTGGGATCCAGCACGGCGTTCGGTATTACCCCCCTGAACCCAACGATTCCACATTCTGCTAACAGTCACTGGATCTCGACCAACGCGAGCAGCAATAACGCGATACGATAAACCGTAATCGCGATAGGCTACAATCCGACCTTTATCAAAGTCAGAAACGTGATGGTACGCATTTCTCCTCCTTACACGAGGCATCACAACAACGTTTCACCAGGCAACGCCCGTCAGCTGCTGTTTGTGCATTAGAAATCGGTTGGAAACTTTCCTCATGCCACACGTTGTAGGTGTCGGCACCGGCGCCAACCTTGTGTGAATGCTCTGAAAAGCTAATCATTTGCATATCACAGCATCTTCTTCCTGTAGGTTAAGTTTCGCGTCTATAACACGTCATCCTTGTGGTGCAGCAATTTTATTGGCCAGTAGTGTATATATATGATACTAAGTCATACCATCATAAATAAACTACTGTATATATATACAGTGTTTCAAAATTACACCGACAATCTTCGATGCGATTTAGACGAAATTTTCAGAAACAAAATGAGGATAGGAAGCCGTCTCCTGAAGGGTCATCCAACAACGCTACAGATCGTCGAAGTTATACGCTGCGGTGCCTGTATATGTATGTTCATACAGGGTGATTTCTTGATGAACTTCCAGGGATGATGTACAAGAATAGATGTATCAGTTTGAGGCAAGGGACCCTGATCCGGAAACGAACGGTTCTACAGTTAAGAGAAGCGAAAATCGTTCTTACACCCCTGACAGTGGAGTACAGGTACCGGTGCTGTTGTTACCAAGATTTTAGGGTAGACAACTTTCAGGGAGGGTAGTACGGGCCGAAACAAGAAAAAAGGTCTGTTAAACCAGTGCTCTAAAAAGCATACATGAGAAGCTATCGGAATTTTTTCATCTTTACCACTGTGAAAGACGACTTCTCTTATCTCGTTTGTAAGTTTCGAGCTGTTTGTTTGCGGATCAGGTTCCCGTGCCTCAAATCAGTACATTTACCCTTCTCCATCATCGCTGAAAGTCCATCACGGAGTCGCTCTGTATACGAAAACATAATCAGCCGCTATCGCCTATAACTTCGACGCTCTGCAGCGTCGTTGGATGACGTCTCCGGATAGGAGTTCCTGTCGCCATTTTATTCCTAAAGACACATTCTTCACCCCCTCGAAGTTTGTCGGAGTAACTTTGATACAGCGTTGTCTTCTGCCTTGACGCATTGTGCAGCTATGTCACTGGAGACCCGAATTAATGATTCTGTGGCTGAATTTTGGGCAATGTTTCACCCCTTGGAGTTTGAGAGGGTTCCACATCTCGATGATCTTTTCGACCTTTATTTTCATACTTTTTCGGAAATTCGAAATTTGGGAATTATGTCGGATACCCCGTGCGGCATACATTTTGGGTCTCGACTAGTTAAAAAGAGGTATTTTTTTGTTTTGTACTGATGCATTTTCATTCAGAGATGAAGCACTTAAGAACACACCTATGACATAATATGATAGTGTTCTGTTGTATCTTCTACACTCACTGTGCAGTTTTAAAACTGAACGTGGGCTCAGTAAGCCGTATTGGGTCTTTAGACCACTGACAAATGACAAACGACTGTTGTGATTAAGTTGTGCAGCAGGAGGTGAGGTGTACTTATGGAAATTTGGGCCGGATTTTGGGCAGGGGTACTCAGACATGTCTATAGTATGCTGGAGATAGGCGCACGAGTTCACAAGCCAGCGTGTTGGAATGGTCCCTCCCTAGAGTTCAATATTGGTAGTATGAGGAAGGGACAGATAAGAATTTTTCAGTTATCAGCGAATCTTCACGTTCACGTTGAATGTAGGACAACACTGAAATCAACGCGGCCTCAAACAAAAGGCATTATTTCCTGTTAACAGCAGTGTGAAATTTCTGTACTTTACCTTACATTCCAGGGAGGAGCAATGGTCCCTCACTCTCCCCCATTCCCTCTCCCTTATGAGAAAGCCTGTGCCACTACGTCACAGGTTCGAATCCTGCCTCGGGCATGGATGTGTGTGATATCATTAGGTTAGTGAGGTTTAAGTAGTTCTACGTTCTAGGGGACTGATGACCTCAGAAGTTAAGTCCCTTAGTGCTCAGAGCCATTTGAACCAAAGCCTAAGCTTAGAGTAGAGGTGCACCTGACGAAGCAGTCTCTTGAAAATTGTATGTCTTCTTATAATAACCTTTCCGATAAATTACTGAATTTAATCATTCCGATTATAGCAGTGTAAATACACCGTGCAGTCACATTAATGTGACCACCTGCCAGAAGCTTTAGCAGTCACCTTTTGCTGCTAAGACGTGCAGGACAGTCAGTGAGGTTGTGGAAGGTACTGATGAGGATGTGGAACCAAGAATATTTCGGTACCGTGGCCAGCAGCACTGCGTTTCTCGGTTGAGGCTCCATGGCAGGCACTGTCCAATCGATGTGGTCCCACTGGTCCCACACAGTCTTGACTGGGCTGAAATCTGCAGAGTTTGGTGTCTGGTGGCCCAGTGCGTACGGTAAACTCATCCTTGGGCTCTGTGACAATCATTTAGGAATTAGTGGTAAGTTCCTTTGGGACAGCACTGCTGAAGTCGTCGATCCCTAGGCTTACACACTACGTAAGCTAACATAAACTAACTTATGCTAAGGATAACACACACACCCCATGCCCAACGGAGGACTCGAACCTCCGACGGGGCAAGGCGCCTCAGATCGCGCGGCTGCTCTTTGAAACTGCGAGCTGTGTGAAGCAGATTTGTCCTGCTGGTAGATGCCATCAACAAGGAAAACAAACTGCGTGTAGGGGTGGACATGGTCCCCAAGGATAGATCCATATTTGTGTGTATCCGTTCTGCGTTCCACATCACCAGGGGAATCAGACCATGAATCTCCTCCTCCAGGTTGGACTCGTTGCAGGGTCTAACAGGCCAATAGCCACGTGTCCGATGGAGGATAAAACGTGATTCACCTGAAAACGCCCTCTGTTGTTACTAAGTGCACGTCTAGTGGTGAAAGTCCAGCCTTCTTCGTTGACGAACAGCAGTCAGCGTGGATGCACGAACCAGGCGTCTGCTGAGGAGGCCTAACCACTGCAACGTTCGCTGAACTGTCATTGAGGAGACACTGTTGGCATCTCCTTGATTCAGCGGGACGGTCAGTTCCTGAACAGTTGTACTTCTATTCGCACGCACACACCTCCCGTCGTCTACTGCTAGTGGTGACCGACAGTTGCTTCGGCACCAGTTTTGGGTAGTGCTGTCTTGCCATGCACAACATACGATGTGCATTCAAGTTCTAAGGCCTCCGATTTTTTTTCTCCGGACTGGAAAGAGATAGAAACATGCGCATTGTGTTAAAATGAGGCCGCGTTCATTGTCAATACATCCCAGAGGTGGCAGCACTGTACGGTAGATGGAATTTTACCGCCAGCGGCGAGATTGAGAACTATTTTAAATACTTAAACTGGCGACTTGAACAGCATGCAATCATTCATTTTCTGAATTTGCTTGGTGTGAAACCAATTGAAATTCATCGACAGTTGAAGGAGACATGTGGTGATGGAGTTATGGATGTGTCGAAAGAGCGTTCGTGGGTGCGACAGTCAGCTCAATGGAAACACACAGATTCACCGCCACCAAAAAAATTTCGGGTAACCGCCAGTGCTGAAAAAATGATGATGTCCATGTTCTGGGACAGCGAGGGCGTAATCCTTTCCCATTGCATTCCAAAGGGCACTACGGTAACAGGTGCATCCTATGAAAATGTTTTGAAGAACAAATTCCTTCCTGCACTGCAACAAAAAAGTCTGGGAAGGGCTGCGCGTGTGCTGTTTCACCAAGACAATGCACCCGCACATCGAGCTAACGTTACGAAACAGTTTCTTCGTGATAACAACTTTGAAGTGACTCCTCATGCTCCCTACTCACCTGACCTGGCTCCTAGTGACTTTTGGCTTTTTCAACAATGAAAGACACTCTCCGTGGCCACACATTCACCAGCCGTGCTCTATTGCCTCAGCGATTTTCCAGTGGTCAAAACAGACTCCTAAAGAAGCCTTCGCCGCTGCCATGGAATCATGGCGTCAGCGTTGTGAAAAATGTGTATGTTTGCAGGGCGATTACGTCGAGAAGTAACGCCAATTTCATCGATTTCGGGTGAGTAGTTAATTAGAAAAAAAAATCGGAGGCCTTAGAACTTGAATGCACCTCGTACATTAACCGTGGTGACATGCGAACGTTTCAAAACTTAGCCACTTCAGAAGTGTAGCAGTAGCGTTTTGGGCGTCAGACCAATCGCCCGGTCTCTGCTTTAAGACCACGACTACATGATTTTCATCGACCCCCCCCCCATTCTTTATATGCCCTCCAGTGTTAGTGGTGCCGTCTGCCGTTCTTTCACGTGACTTGACCCTGTAGTTATTCTAACAGCCATTTCGCAATTTCTCATTTTCTAATACTGCAGATGCAAACATTACCACCATATGAAATTTGCTGGAATAAAAAAATAACATAACAGAATGCTAAAGCTGAAGACATACACTAAAGTGATAGGTAATAATAGCAGTAGATTTTAAGAAAAGAGCCATCTCAAGGTGTTACTTGAGCGGACAAAGTTGTCACGACGCCAAACGTTAGCTCGCGTCTGGCGGGGGTGGAGGAGTGGGATCTCGGTCCCCTATAGCCGAATACAGCTGGACCCTATGGCAGACACAGAGCAAAGATGAGGTCTTTCTTCCGCGGAGGCGTTGCATGATGGGCGTCCTTCTTCCCCTTCCAATAGACCTTTATATTTGAGTGCAGTGACCACAGAAGCGGTGGGATGAGACTATACGGCGAAATAGCGAATACTGAAACACTATTCATTCGAACAGTCACCGACGTAACGTAACAAGAATTGAAAAAACAACAACACAACACGAAGACTCTTATTGGAAGGGGAGCCTCATGTTATAAATGTTTCACAGTGTCAGTATTTGAAACAATTGGAGATCATCTGACTTCCGGTTGGGAATAGGGTGAACGTCAATTGACTCATTTCCGAATCGTGTAGTTAAGCGCGAGGTGGACGCCAGACTGCTAAAAAGTCGCAAGCAGTAACTGCCTCTTGGCTGTGATTTGATAGAGGAAAGGTGGAGTCGTGGTACTCCGTGAGATTTCTTGACCATGGACACCTTCGACCTCGAACATTCGGAATCCGACGAAACCATGCTTAGAATAACACTTGACCATATTTAAACAGCGGTCTGTGTCATTTCCATGCAACACTTTGCATTCTCCTACAAGTGACATTTCAATAGAGAGGAACAAAGTAACAAGATATAATTACAATAGAAGGGAAATTGAAAGGAATTCAGTGATATCAGTGTATATTACAATTTAAAATACGAGTACCAAAAACCTTGTGCTTAAAGTAATAGCGCGAAACACACATATCCCACATACCTGATAGGGCTTTCATTAGTCCTCATAGTGCATGTGCGGGATTTCGATGAAGTGGTTAAAAATATGGTGGAAGAGAGCAGTGTGCACACGTCACTAAAGCAATGTTTTTACATTCAAAATCACTTTCGCATTCAGGCAGTTCAGTATCAAAAGCTACGCTGATTATATTATCTAATAATGATATGGGTATTTCAGTGTCATAACCTGCCTTTCGCCAAGCTTGTTGCAACATAGGCGTATACTCTGGTGCAGAAGTTCGATGAGGAAATAACGATCATGTATCTTCACTTGTGGTTTGGCACATCATAGTCTTACAAAACAAGCAGTCCTTCTGATATGAAGCTTATACTGTTGTTTTCGGTGTCAAAATTTTCAGCATATCACCCTTGTTTGTAAAACGCATCCAGAAGTGTACGATCTGTATGACCTTTCCTGGAATCTCACAGCAATAGGCTCTGTTCACTTGTTACATATTTCACCGAGGACTGACGGAAGAAAACGTTTCACGTGTTCTTGAGCCATTTTTCCGGTTAGGCCTCCAAATGAATGTTTCATGGGCATATTGTTTCACGTTACTTTGAAATATTTAAGCCGAAATGCCTTGTACCTCTCGAAATCAGATGTAGAGCTTGCTTTCTGGTCAGCCTGTCTTTATAAAGCGACCTCCATTGTGTATCTGTGGGTAGAGCTACGGACAGACTTCAGTATACTAGCCGTAGGTTTCTCTCTTCTGTGAAATACTGTTGATGATGAAGACATTTCATACCGAAAGAAACTCTGGTCACTGTACCAAACATTTCCTTTCTCCACACCCTAATCTGTGACAAGCATCTCGACTTCCTCCACAGACCATTATGCCTACTGAAGTCTACTATTACTGTCTTCTATGTTCTTACGTGTGTCAAATGTAGTAATATGGCTGTATGAAATGCCATATGCATCATAAATGGATGGCCATAGTATTCCACTTCGAATCAAAATATCTGTCAGATCTTTCACAATTTACACAGTAGCAGCTACGTCGCAGAATTGGTTACTGAAGACGAAAATTATATTGTTTTATGGATTATATGTAAATCTCCGGCTTGACTCGCCATTCATACGTCAGTCGATCAACGTGCTCGCTACGGACTATCATAGTAAGAGGATAGCAGCTCTCATATCTCACGGGTAACAATTTGGACTGCATCTTTGACGAATCAGTGAGCTTTACGTCATCGAGAATAATTAAAGGCTATGGATGAACAGTGTATTGACAATACTGATGAACAAATTTCAGGCAGAAATTAAATTTTTCCAAGCTCTGTTCACAGCTGAAACGGTACTGAAAACTGACAGCGAAATACCACATTACGTACTGTGTATCGCACAAAAATGGAAATGATTTTCGTATTATCAGCCTTATATTCCGGTGTAGGGTATATGCGTTTGAGTTTCGGTTCAGTAAGCATGATAGTACCGGGATTTCAATGTGCCTCGTCACAAACTACGTTACTTTTCTGCTTTACACAGTCATTTACAGTTAGATGAAGTTTGAGCTCTAGTAACCGTACCAGTCTTACACAGTGTACTATACTCTTTCTGCAGCATCCTCAGAACTGGAATCAAATCAAACCTAACAAACTGCCAACTAAACCTACAGCTTACTGAAACACACTAATCACAATGGAATGAACTAATGACCCAATGCATGATCGCTTTAAGTAAAGAATACTCGTCAGATGTTTATTCATGACAGCATATTGCTACCAGTATAATGGGTGTAAAAACTGTGTTCGTTTTCAGAGCAAACCTTAACAATACTCTGCCATTGACACAAACGATAGGTCAACAACGATTTACTCTGGTTTTCATTCAGAAATCCTCAGAGGTGCTATTAGGGAGATGGCTCACAGTCATCAGTACTATTATTCCTAATATAGTTACACATTTTTCGTGTAGAAGGAAGCCTTTATTAAGACGACTGGTACTATGAGAAGTACATAGCTATAAAACGAATTTGAATTTCCTTACGTCTTAAATAAGTAGTGGAGTTCCTGATTAATGAAAATCAACTCAACTTTATTACTACACGTTTATTCTGTTACGATCAGTTTCGTTCGTAGAGCATCTTCAGGTTGCCGTGTTGTGCTACAGTCACTACACAAATCAGCAACCTCACTATGTTCTACGAACGAAACCGGGCGCAACACAATAAATGTGTCGTAATAAAGTTGAGGTAGTATTTATTAATCATTAACATTGACGTCAGCTGTGGTGATCTGCTTATCAAGATCATTAAGTAGCGGAGTGTTTGTGTGTGGTGAAGTATGTGATGCAGTAAGAATGTATCAGCTTGTGAAGAAAACTCGGCAAGTGCGCACATACTCAAGTGGCAATGAGGACCACCCGTAGCCCTGTGGGAAAGGAAGAACTATAGTGTAGTGAGGTGTTATTATTCCGAGGAAGTGATTAAAAGTTGGCATTATACAAGTTTTTAACAGGATCGCAGCTCAATTCTTTATTTATTTTGCTTTAAAGTCGCCATTCGTCGTCTAAAGTATTAAAAGTACTCCATATCCCGAGATCCAGCACTGCCATCCCCCTTTCCTACTCCTCCGCCCCCTACGATTTACCGTGTGAGTACCCATGACTGCGATGACTGCAGCAAAAGATGGCTGCTAATCGTGGGTGGGAGAAAACAATAACAGCATGTTTAAAAGTTCCATCGTCGTCGGTGTCTTTGGAAATGGAGAACAAGCTCTTCTTAGGGGTGGAAAGGAATCGGTCATGTCATTTGAAAAGGAACCACGTATAATTTCTCACGAGCGCTCTCGGCAGACTCACATTCTGGACGCCGATTTGAACCGCATTCCTGTTAAATTCCTGTTCAACGTTTTAACCATTGGGCCATCTTGTTCAGTCAGATATGTGCCCAGATGGTCGATCAAAGTTTGTGGCATAATTATGTACACAAATACAGTGGAACAAGTTAAAATTTATCAGCTTACAAGTTGACATGATGTTTTCTTTTGAACAAGTTGCGTTTTATGTGTCTTTCCCATCCACTGCATATACAATGGGCGTTCAATAAGTAATGCAACACGTTTCTCTTTCTCGGCCGATTTCAGTTCAAAAATGCGCAATTCCTTGTGATACATCGTGCAGTATTTCCACTTTAGCTCCTACAGTCTCATGAAGTCCCCGCAAGCGACTACTTTATTCGTAGCCTCCAAAATGGCGCCTGTAACAGAGGTGCATTCAAAGCAGAGGCGTGTCATTTATTCGCCGATCTCACGAGTGCCAGCCGGCCGCAAAAAGCTGTGATTCTTGCAACGCTGGAACGTGGGAACACTCTCATTAGAGGTGATAGAGGGATCACAATGAAACACGTCGCTGCACAGTTGGACGTTTCTGTTGGTAGTGCTGGCACATTTGTCGATCAGTTGGAGCACTCTGAGGTATGTGCCTGCTGAGTTTCTCGCCACCTAACGGAAGACAACAAAAAGCAGCGAAGGACCGTATGTACAGATTTTGTTCCGCGTTACGCGGCTGGTCGTGACAATTTTTTGTCGAGCATCGTCACAAGTGATGAACCAAGAGGTTCATCCCTTCGAATCGGAAACAAAATGGCAATACATGGAGTGCCCACACCGCTTCTTTTCCGAAGCAAAATTCAAAGCCACACCCTTGAGCCGATAAAATTGTGATGATGGTTCTGGGACTCTGAAGGAGCTATTATGTTTGATGTCGTCCTTTATGGTGCAACTCTAAAGTTTATTGAGTTAGCCTCAGCAAATTGAAGAAACGACTTCAGCGCAAGCGTCGCCACAAACAGGCAGACGGACGTCTTCTTCTCCATCAAGACACGAAGACCCACACAATTCTGTGCACGCCAGAGGTGCTCACAGACCCTCAATGGACTGTTCCTCCTCATCCATCCTCTAGCCCGGATATCGCATCTTCCGACTTCCAGTTGTTTGTCCCAATGAAAGATGCATTCAGCTGGATGAGTTTATTGATGAAACAAGACCTTGGCTTCGACGCCGAGCAGTACAGTGGTATGATACAGGCATAAAGGAGGCCCTTCCAATGAGGTGACGTAAGGCTGTGACTCTGAACGGAGACTAAGTTGAAAAATAGAGTTTTGTAGCCAAAAGAGTAGAGGATAATATGATGTATTGGAATCCTGAATAAAACGAACCTGCTTTTAGAAAAAAAATTGCATTGCTTATTGAGCACCCCTCGTACTTCACTTTGTTTAAACACAACACTGCTTGCAAGAGATATACTTCAACGACGGCGGACGTGGATAATTCACCGAGCGCTTTACCGTATTGACTTTCGAATTACATGAGCACCATGTGACGTTGGAGAACACTCAATAACGTCTGCATCTCTGAAAAAGTTCGCGTTAGAAGAGCCTGCACTACGTAGAGATTGCAGCATTTCCAGAGTAACTGACTGACGTAAGTAATGCTTAAAATACATACCTTAATGGCATTTTTTGTTAGGGAATAGTAACGAAGCATATGTCCAAAATCCTTTGAGTCCTTCTATCACAGGTGAACAATAAACACGAATATCTTGTTTTGAAACCCAGATTTATGGAGGGTGCTCTCGCTGACTTACGAGTAACATAGTGAAATTGTCTTTAGTTTTGCCGTTGCGCTACAGGTTTCCTGAAAGTTTGTGAACCGCCGTTCCTCTCATATCGTTGCACTGTTGATCCATCGTTAGGTCAGATGTCACAAACTTCCAGCAACAAAAAACTGTCGATGGATGTTTGGGCAATCGTTAAAGGAGTAGCAAATATCCGAGGAGTACCCGAATTTTCTGTTTTTTATGGGTTAACCTCGTCTGTGAAAAGCAACCGTTAAAGAGTGGAGAAAGTTGTCAACAGAGTCTGGCAAGTATTAGACATGAATATTTGATAGCAAAACAACTGCCTCGATAGTAGCTACAGAACTTAACAGGTCTGTAGAATGGACGGCGTCTACGAAGGCAGTGTAACGGAAACTGCCTTACAATGTATTCATGCTAAATACACTGCTGTGTAAACCGCCTACCTCGTGATGACCGGGTGTTGTGTGATGTCCTTAGGTTAGTTAGGTTTAAGTAGTTCTAAGTTCTAGGGGACTGATGACCATAGATGTTAGGTCCCATAGTGCTCAGAGCCATTTGAACCATTTTGTAAACCGCCGCTGTATCAGCTGGATGCGAAGAAAAGGGTGGTTGAAGGAGTGAGGGTATCTATGATTAACTCTAATAAGCATACACGTTTACAGTTATACGTGCAGAGCTTGCTCTTTTGGAGAGAGCACCTGCGGGAACCTAATAGTTTAGGTAGGCTTCCTACATACAAGACGTAAGATAGATGGTGTTCCGTTTTATTGGTGCTCGTATTGAGATTTCGGTAAGGCCTATGGACACACCGAGTGGAAAGGAAAATTATGAGGACCGTAAATCTACGAGTGTCGTCCACAAAGTAAATTCCTTTTCTATTTCTATCCGCGGCAGCGCTACGATCGCAGTTTCGAGCATGTGCGGCAGTTACTCTGACTCAAGGAGAGACATGTACGCAATTTTCAGATCGGTGCTGCTGACGCGTGCTTTGTAGGGCTTCTTTATAATGTCAGCCGTAATTGAAAATTCCACCGCGTGTGAAATCAGATCTGTGAATAGTTTTCTAAATGAAAAGAAACTTAAACCAAAGGAAATTCATCGGCAAATCTGAGAGGTTTACGGACAAAATATTACGAGTGATTCGATGGTTAGAAGATGGGTCAGACTGATGAAGGACGTGATCAAGTGCACGATGAAGAACGAAGTGGACGCCCGTCTGTGATTACTGATGAACTAGTTCACACAATTGAAGGGAAGATTAAGCACAACCGTAAGTTTACACTTAGCGCCCTTGCTATGGAAGTTCCGCATATCTCACGATAACCATTTCATGAAATTCTTACTGAAAAACTAAAATTTGGAAAACTTTGCTCACGTTGGGTACCCAAAATTCTTACTGAACAACACAAAAAACAACGGATGGGCAGTGCACTTCAGTTTTTGACACGGTACAATGAAGAAGGCGATGGTTTTCTTTCTCAGATAGTCACGGGGGATGAAACTTTGGTATCGAACGACACCCCTGAAACCTAAGCAAATCTTGACACCTCGAATAATCATGTACATAGTTTTTGGGGACAGAAAAAACATCTTACTGATTGATTTCTTACCACGAGTCCAAACAATCAATGCACATGGTCACTGTGAGAGCATTAAGAAATTGCGCCGCGCAATATAGAACAAGCGCCGATGATTACTGTCAAAAGGTGTTATTTTTTTCCACACTAATGCCCGACCTCACACGGTGAATGTGACCAAACAACTCTTGCGGGAATCTCACTGGGACGCGTTTGATCATCCTCCTTACAGCCCGGACCTCGCTCCTAGCGACTTCCATCTCTTCTTACACCTAAAATCTGTCCTTGGTGGTCAACAGTTAAACGATGATGACGAGCTGGAAGAACATGTTACCACATGCTTGAATACACAAGCGGCAAGGCCGGCCGGTGTGGCCGAGCGGCTCTAGGTGCTTCAGTCTGGAACCGCACGACCGCTACGGTCGCAGTTTCGAATCCTGCCTCGGGCATGGATGTGTGTGATGTCCTTAGGTTAGTTAGGTTTAAGTAGTTCTAATTTCTAGGGGACTGATGGCCGTAGATGTTAAGTCCCACAGTGCTCAGAGCCATTTGAACCATTTGAACAGGCGGGAACCTTCTATGATGTAGGTACACAGAAACTATACTATGACAAGTGCCTACGAAATTTCGGAAGGTATGTAGAAAAGTAGTTTAACAGGGGGATGGCAGTGCTGGATCTCGGGATATGGAGTACAGTTGTAGATTTTTGTACAATAAATATTTGTTCTGTATCTGTACACATTTGTGTTATATAACCAAACGGAACTTACTTTGTGGTCGACCCTCGTATTTGAGAATTTTCTCTCAATAAATGAGAAACTATTCTCGTACGGGAATAGAATCTTTCAAGATCGTGAGTCGTTCATTTATTGGGAAAGAAGTTCGGAACATAAATTTGATTAACATAAACATGTAACAAAGATTGTCATTAATTCGGCCTCTGACCATTATTTAATTGTGTTATTACTAACAAACCATGATCTACGCTGCAGGAACAACGAAGTCACAGAAGGATGCACGCTGATTCTATGGAAACAGTAGCCCTGTACTACGCCAGGCACGTGATCGTATTGTACATGTGGGCCAGAAGGACATATGGAAAATAGCCTTTTTAAGCAAAATTTTTATTCGTATTTGGGAGGAACTAGGTATTTTGGTGAGCCGCGGTTAGACTTGGGCAGGCTGGAACGGGATATTTGGCGGATGCCAACATCAACGCACTTCTTGTCCACGTGCCTGAGCAAACTCTGCTCTTACGACCGGCAATGCTGGCGCTGTGACGCTTTCAGTACGTGCTTCGGTAGAAGCAGCCCATCAGTCAAGGATTTGGAAACTGTCACGTAAGCACGGGGTGCAGACTGGGGAGCGCGTTGGGGTTCTGCTTCTCTACCCAGCCAGCTCACAACCTGAACAACCGTTCCTTTCCTGCCCTCTTGGACACCACATCCACGCAGTCTGTCGGTGGTCTCTCAAAGCTCTGATGTATCTCTCAATTCTCAATTACTAAGAGTAAAGCTTGATAATCGACTACATTTGATGGTTAACTTTAGTTCATATTTCAGTTATCTTCATAAACCGGATGCCCACAAGCTCTGGCCACCTTCCCATTGACCAACTTCTACACTTCTGGTTTGTAATACATCTCTAAATGAACCAATTCGGATTCAGCGAATGTCGATTGTGCTAAACAAAAGACACCCTTATGAATCACGATATGCACAAGACAATAGATAATAGAGTCGAAATCCCAGTGGATTAAAGAGGGGAAGATGACTGCAGGAGATTGACTTTTCCCTACCTGACACCGGAGGGTGCATGTGTAGACGCAAATTTATGGATGACGTCCGCACACGATTTTCGTATCTCAGTTGGATGCAGCAGTTATTCCGTCTAGAAGTCAGAAATATTCTGTGTCGCCATGTTATGTAACGCACGACGATAGGATCGAAACTTTTTCCCTTTATTCGGAAACAGACATTGTAGTGTTACGATTAATTATGGCTCGATGTGAATGGTTGGTTGGTTGGTTGGTTGGTTGCGTGTTCCATTGATCAATCACACGGTATATATATATATATATATATATATATATATAGGGTGGTCCATTGATAGTGACCAAGCCAAATATCTCACGAAATAAGCATCAAAAAAACTACAAAGAAGGGGCAAACCAGATGGCGCTATGGTTGGCCCGCTACATGGAGCTGCCATAGGTCAAACGGATATCAACTGCGTTTTGTTAAATAGCAACCCCCACATTTTATTACATATTCGTGTAGTACGTAAAGAGATATGAATGTTTTAGTTGGCCCGCTTTTTTCTTTTTCTGATAGATGGCGCTGTAATTGTCACAAATGTGTAATTACGTGGTTGATGTGATCAAAATGCTAAACGGGCGTGTGCTACGTAAGCTGCTAGGTATCTTGGACGACATCATCCAAGTGTATGGACCGTTCGCCGGATAGTTACGTTATTTAAGGAAAATGGAAGTGTTCAGCCACATGTGAAACGTCAACGACGACCTGCAACAAATGATGATGCCCAGGTAGGTGTTTTGGCTGCTGTCGCTGTTAATCCGCACATCGGTAGCAGACATACTGCGGCGAGAATCGGGAATCTCAAAAACGTCGGTGTTGAGAATGCTACATCAACACCAATTGCACCCGTACCATATTTCTATGCACCAGGAATTACTTGGCGACGATTTTGAACGTCGTGTACAGTTCTGCCACTGGGCACAAGAGAAATTACGGGAAGATGACAGATTTTTTGCACTCGTTCTATTTAGTGACGAAGCATCATTAACCAACACCTGTAACGTAAACCAGCATAACATGCACTATTGGGCAACGGAAAGTCCACGATGGCTGCGACAAGTGGAACATCAGCGATCTTGGCGGGTTAATGTATGGTGCGGCATTATGGGAGGAAGGATAATTGGCCCCCATTTTATCGATGGCAACCTAAATGTTGCAATGTATGCTCATTTCCTCTGTAATGTTCTACCGATGTTACTACAAGATGTTTCACTGCATGACAGAATGGCAATGTACTTCCAATATGGTGGATGTCCGGCACATGGTTAGCGTGCGGTTGAATCGGTATTGAATAGCATATTTCATGACAGGTGGACTGGTCGTCGAAGCACAATACCATGGCCCGCTCGTTTACCGGATCTGACGTCTCCGGATTTCTTTCTGTGGGGAAAGTTGAAGGATATTTGCTATCGCGATCCACCGACCACGCATGACAACATGGGATAGCCCATTTTCAATGCTTGTGCGAACATTACGGAAGGCGAACTACTCGCTGTTGGGAAGAATGTCGTTACACGTATTGCCAAATGCATTGAGGCTGACGACTTCATTTTGAGCATTTATTGCATTAATGTGATATTTACAGGTACTCGCGCTGTAACAGCATGCGTTCCCAGAAATGATAAGTTCACAAAGGTACATGTATCACATTGGAACAACCGAAATAAAATGTTCAAACGTACCTACGTTGTGTATTTTAATTTAAAAAACCTACCTGTTACCAACTGTTCGTCTAAAATTGTGAGCCATATGTTTGTGACTAATGCAGCGCCATCTATCAGAAAGAAAAAAAAGTGGTCCAACTAAAATATTCATATTTCTTTACGTACTACACGAATATGTAATAAAAATGGGGTTTTCTATTTCAAAAAACGCAGCTAATATCCGTTTGATCTTTGGCAGCGCCATCTAGTAGGCAAACGATAGTGCCATCTGGTTTCCCCCTTCTAGCTGGACAAGTGTAGATCTTTGTAGTTTTTTCGTTTGACGCTTATTTTGTGAGATATTTGGCCCGGTCATGATCTATTACAATACGGAGTTAAATGTTAATATTTCTATTATTCACTCCGTTCCCTTAAATTTCGCATAACGCATACACTATGTTTATAGATTTATTTATACCTATTCAAGAATTCATCTGTGGTATAAAAGGAGTTGTCAAGGAGATATGATTTCAATTTATTTTTGATGCTATTACTGCTGTCTGTCAGTAATTTTATTTCATCTGGTGATTTGTCATAAATTTTTGTAGCAGCGTATTTTACCTCTTTCTGTGCCAAAGATAGGTTAAGTAAAGGAATGTGTAAGTCTTTCTTTTTTGTGATAAGTCACTGTTGTTTTTAAACTAGTCCATGTTCTTGAGAACAAATTTCATTAGTGAGTAAATGTACTGTGAGGCTTTTGTAAGAATTCCCAATCTTTTAAGAAGATGCCTACAAGGTGTGCGGCTATGAACCCCACACATTATTCTAACCACTTTCTTTTGAGCAGTGAATACTTTTTGTCTAAATGTTCAGTTACCCCAAATTGTGGACGGAAGCACTCAAACTATTGGAAACTTGAACTTTCGAACTTCATGAGGGAAAAAGATATAAAACTATGTCGAAAAGGATAAACCACATGAACAACGCCTGACTTGATTTTCCCAACTCTGATTTCTTTGTCGTTTAGAGATTCTTCTCAGCATACCTGTCAAAAAACTATTCCAGGTTCAGCCGGTTTGTACACGTCACCAAGATTAACTTCGATGCCTCCTTATTCTGTAGAACGTTTCTACTATCATTTCTCCTTTCTCAAGTCGATTCAGAACTTCTGACTTAACGTTCAAAATCACAATTTTCTATCGTTGGTTGTAGCACATCTTTTTAGATGTACACGCTGAAACACGCAACAAATAAAACAAAACGTAGCACTGTGATGTACCGACAATGACAAATCTGAAACACCACTTTCAGCAAAATGTTCGGTTGTGTAAACAATCAAAAAGCAGTAGAACCGTATGCGAGAGGCTGTTAACATGGACGCAACTGGGAGGAATGAGTGGCCCGACAGGTATTGTATCGTGACCGGCTAGAGGAAACGGAACGAGGATCGTTAGTAGTATTTCCTTTGTTTTTTACGAAGCAGTAATTTATGGAAAACTCGTAATTCCAAGACTCGGGATATCGAGATTCTACTGTAGTGACATAATCTTCCAAATGTTGCGATTTCTTCAAATGACGCAGTGAATAATGATACATGCGTTTGGAGCAATAATGTGTACTACTTCTCTGAAGACTACGGCATACTTAGCAACGGTCAAGGAGGAGACAAAAATTGTCAAAAGGAGGAAATGATATAGCTTAGAGAATACATTCCTGATACATGCAGTGGGCGGTGAACGGACGTAGCGGCAGACAATGGGGATTACTGAAGTGGATCTAAGCCAATAGCTACGTTAATACTCCAGGCATCCAGGCTATCTCATTAGCACATCAATAGCGTATAGGGTTAACAACGTAGTGTAATGAGGCGTAACAAACACATATACATGAATCACTGAGTACACTGGATGAGCCATTTAAGCTGAGGCATCGAAATATTTCGGTAACTATGCATCTCCCCTAGGAAACAGTAAAGACCAAATCCGCATGAATGACTCTATCCTGCGAGTAGCACTAAACACTTTCGGCGAAATAAAACATAAATAATTTTTTTAGAAATAGAAACACCTGTTATAATCTACATATATATGTGCTCTACCGGAAAAATTCCCTAATTCGGCAGTACAATTATGGGTGAATTGAAATTTCATTGAAAAGAAACAAGTTCGGCACTACAACGTGTATTTATTACGAAATATGTAGCTGGCGTCAAGTAGCTTATATTGAAACGTTTTCCATCGATGCACAAATCCACACAATTAATGTCAGTGGAAGGTTTTACCCCTTTGGGACAGGGTTGTGCAAATACAGGTTTCTCAATTCTAATGAATTCGTCTTCATTCAGCCGTGTGGAACAGTATGACGTTGTAGGCACACATTTATTAATTGTCCTACAAATAAAAAGCACAGTTCTCAGTTTATTTATTTCATGTTTTGTAGAACAGCATCTTATAGGTCTTACATCCCACATCCCTGTTGTTTATTATATGAGCTATTTCAGACCGATGCCGCTAATTTAACTACTTTCTGAATAGGAGCCTTCTATTGAAGAAGAAACACCACAATTTGTATCGTCATTTAGGCTGAAAGTTATTGTATTGTCTCATGTACCGTTTAACCGCCTTGGGAAAGATTTACGACAGGTCATTGAGTGCAACCAAATAAAACGACTCGTGGAAGTACTATATTTTGGATACGAGGGGGCGAGTGGGAGTGTGGATAACGAGACTACAGTGTTTGCTTTGTTAACGCTTAGAGTACATCTCGATGAGTTGTACGTGATTTATAAATATCAGAGAGTAAGGATCCCAGAATGTTCAGCGACGCTAATGTGAACAACGTCATATAAGACGTGTTAAAGAGCATGTAAAGTGCTGTGAGATAACTAGGTGTTACATTTACTGTGTGTTTTTTTCTATCAGCGTGTTTCATAAATGAACGTGAAATGGCAACTCGTAAATGTCATTTGTTGTATTACAAATGATGCAAAGATGGTGCCGAAGACAAATGTTCATAAACCGGTCAGAAAGTGTTCGTGAGAAGGACAAAAGACTGTATTTTGCTCCAAAGTAATCCCTTCACTTAAAGAGGTCTAGTTTTGGAAGTGTTACTGTATTACAAGTACTGAGTTTTATGAAATAACTAGAAGGAAATGAAAGACATGTCAGTAAAAGTTATCCATTTTTTCTCATAGACCCTATAGCTCTATAAAATAGGAATTCTTATGAAAATTATATTGTTATCTTCTTCTCCAATGTCAGAGCCAACAAAGAGAAGGTGGACAGAACTGAGCCATTCATGCGAATTTAGTCTCTGTTTTACTGCCGGATGTGTAGCCCTAGAGACACTTTCATGTCTCAGATTAGATCTGCGAATGGCCTAGAAACTCTATATATGATAATTGTCATTTTCTGTCGACATGTGCACCACTTTTCCAATAGATTCACACAAATCTACTTAGCACCAGCTACGTATTTCGTAAGAAATAGAAATTGTGGCACAGATTTTTTTCATGGAAATGTTAAATCAACACATAATTATTCAGCCGAATCAAGGGATTTTTCTGCTTTCCGAGTCAGAATTACTTAAAATACCAAAATTTTCCAAATACCGATGGAAATTCAGATACATTACTTTTAATAACTTAGAACTAAAAGTTGACGAAAAGTATTCCCTATTCCAGAAATCATACTGATAATGCGGCTATTAACATGATATTTGAATTGTCGGATAAATTGTTTTTTTTCCAATTCAGACAGCATTCTGTCTCTTAATGAGGTTAAACAATTGTACACATATACCACTTTCTTTCACTGTCCTCTTTCCATCCGTGCTCAGAAGTCAGTTTAAACTGCACAAACAAAATCACCCGATTCGCCCTGTAGTGAATGGTATAGGTAGTCCACATCACACACTTACTAGGCGCCTCCATTTTAAAATTAAAGATGCTTTCACATTTGAAAATAATTTTTCTGTAAAAAACAGTAAGGAATTAATTAACAATATTCAAACTGTAAGATGTACACCTGACACTAGACTGGTGTCCTTTGACATCGTCAGCCTTTATACAAATGTCCCGGTTGATGAAACCATAGACCTTGTAAAAAAGAATCTTCTCAAGCATAAAAAACTAAGTGAAACTCAGATTGCGGAACTGATTGGTTTGCTTAAGGTCGTTTTAAAATACAATTATTTCACGTTTAATGGGAAAATGTATGTACAGCCAGATGGTCTAGCAATGGGTAGCCCCTCGCCGGTATTTTAGCAGAGGTTTTCATCAACGCCCTGGAAATAACGATCTTCAATTCAAGTTCAGAATTACGCCACAAAATCCGCTATTATGCACGTTATGTTGACGACATTATCATTGCTTTTGATGGCACTGATCAAGAGTTAGAGCATCTCTTCAATACTTTCAATGGTTTACATGAAAAAATTTCCTTCACAAAAGAACTTCAAAATGAAAAACGTGAACTTAACTTCCTCGATTTAACAATTTCTATACAGGATAATTCCTTCAATTTCAATATCTTCCGCAAGGAAACATATTCAGATAATGTCATTCCTGCTGACTCAACTCATCCAAAAGCTCATAAACTGGCGTTTTTTCATTCTGCTATTCACCGAATGGTAACTACTCCTTTATCACCTGCGGATCAACAAAAGGAATTGAATGTCATCAAAGCGATTGCTGCTATTAATGGGTACAATCAGAATATGATCGATTACTTGCTCAATAAGAAAATTTCCCAAAATTGTTCGACTTTGAGCAACAACCTCCCCACGGATACCAAAGAAACTAAAAAATTTATTTCCATCCCTTTCTTGGGTAATATATCGTATAGGATTAAACGTCTTCTAAATAAAAAATTTAACTGTAACGTCTCCTTCTCTACAGATAACAGTTTAAAAAGAAATCTTGTACATTCAGTAGAGATTGCCAGGGATTGGTTTTCCAATTCAGGTGTTTACAAACTAACGTGTAATAACTGCCCCTCATATTATATTGGTCAAACAGGCAGAGCTGTGAAAACGCGATATAAAGAACATCTATTAGGTAAAAAAGGAGCGAATATTCACAACTCTACTTTTGCTGAACACCTCTTGATAGCCGGCCATACGCCTAAACAGTTAGAAGACACAGTTATCCTACACAGACAAGTCAAAGGGCGTAGACTAGATCTGTGGGAAGAGTTACAATTTTTTAAATATCTAGAGCTCAAAGATGGTAATATGCTAAACGACCAGTTGAACCTTGCTTGTAGACAATTTTTCGAAGGCTTTAAACCTGTACTATTTATGGTATAACATTAATGCTGGTAACCTCAGTAGTCTATTTTCTCAGGAAGCTATGATGCACTTTCAAATCTTTAAGCTCACTACCCTTTATGTAATGTGGTTTTCTCACGGTGTATGGCGGCCACTACATCGGCCCTCACGTGATTTTCTCTGGCTCTAAAGCCTTGGCTACCTGAGAATGTGTATTAACTGGATTGTGGACCAGGGTTCGTAATTTTGTCTTATGAGCCATTACTGATAGTTTTAAAGTTTTGACTTATATACGGTGTGTGTGCTTCACTAATATTGTAATGTAACTTTTATATTCTGGCTGTATATGCCACTGTATGTAACTCTCGGCGTAAGCGCCACCTACCTTTTTGATGTATATATCTACGTTAATGATACCAAGGCTCCAATACTGTTATAACGGGAGTGTTAAACGCTTTCCTTCTTTTTATTGTCACTTTATCTAAGGACGCTATTAATATTGATATTTTACACGTTGCTTTAGTACGCCAATCGGCACATAGTTCGCGACATGAGCGCCACCTGCCCTGGCCGCAGTGCAACTACGCTGGCCGATTATACTCAGTTGCTTGTGAGCTCTGCAACATCCATGTACTAATTTTATTTACATGACAAACCCTATTTTCAGGGCTATATTTTAATTTGGACTAATGGATCTATGCAGATATTTGTAAAAACGACGATGATACATCATTCCATATTAATGTAATACTGTAAGTACCAGGCGTCCTTCTCATATTTTGTAATACAAGAGCTCTCTAATATATGTTAAACTTTATTCTTGACTTAAGTTTCATACCTTTTAATGTAAACTACGATGTTCATTGTCCTCAGGCCGCCTTCTGAAGAAGACAGATTTAAATCTGTCGAAACCTAGGTAAAGATTACTTTATCCATTGCAACTGGTCGGCTGTTTTTAGTCTTATTACGTGTAACCGTTGCTGTTGCGCAACTATGTTTAAAATACCAAAGATTGTGTTAACAAAAAGTGAAAATCATAATAATGATACTAACAATTATTTACGATTGATAATGAGGCTTCATTTCTTTACTCAAGCGTTATTTCCCCAAAGTAGCAATAACAGTAATAACATTAGCAAAAAAATTAGTAATAATAATAAGTAAATATCTTTTGTGTCATAGCTCTATTTATTTCAGGCCTTGCTAACAGAAACTCGATCTGAATTCTGCCTCATGAAAGATGTAGTTTATGTTGTGTTTTATCCATCTGTATTTCAGCATTTTATGCGCTACCTTCTACAGGGGCATTTATGTTTACTTTCTTTCTCAAAAATTGTTGTAACATGTCAACTTCTTGCGTAGGTTATATAAAGTTTGGCTAGAAAATATTGACATTTGCAAAAGGAAGCGATCAATACGTTTTAAATATTTTTCATTAGTTTCCATACTTTATATGGCTAAGACGTATGTCACTGTGTTGAGGTGCTGTTTGTTGTTCATTTGCGGTATTTTTTGAAAGTATTAGTTTCACCTTAAATACGGAATTAACATAGATACTTATAAATTTATTTACGTGCCTCACATGATGGTCTTACTTTTGTATTTGGAAATTTGTGGTAAGGACTTATGGGATCAAACTGCTGAGGTCATCGATCCCTAAGCTTACGCACTACTTAATCAAACTTAAACTAACTTACGATAAGGACGACACACACCCACACATAACCGAGGGAGGACTCGAACCTCCGACGGAGGGAGCCGCAGGGACCGTGACAAGACGCCCTAGACCGCGTGGCTACCCCGCACGGCTTACTTTATGTTGGGAGTTTTAATTCCACCACACATTCTACAGCTTGTCTGCAAAAAGACAGGTTATTTCTCGTCGTTCCGTTTCGATTGAGAATCGCAAATTGATATACATCGCGTTATTTAGCATATTACTTACGGTTTTTCGAAGTAATTGTGTTGATCCAATTTTTAAGTCGTCTTAAAGAACTTAATTCTTTTGGTACTGTTGTTACTTTTTTACACAAGTATTTTGTATATTTTATCAGTCAAGCTCAAAGTATCTGCCGCCATTTCACTTATTATTGCACCTCTATGGTCTTCATTGGTTTTGTTTGGAATGTGGCACATGACTGAAAGTGTTGTTGAGGTTTGAGATGATTGGCTTGTGTGTGTGTGTGGTGTGTGTGTGTGTGTGTATGTGTATGTGTGTGTGTGTGTGTGTGTGTGCGTGTTGTGTGAAAGACAGAGAGAGAGGGAGAGAGAGAGAGAGAGAGAGGAAGGGAGAGAGAGGGGGGAGGGAGAGGAAGGGGGATGGAATGGAGTTATACAGAGGCAACAGGGAACAGGGATGTTAGACAATGAATGTATTCTCTTTGTGGGAAGGGTTATTTATAATGTTCTTTCGTTGTAGACAGGTATCTTTCATTGCACCAAAAATTCACGAACCAAAGATCCCAATAAAATCTACCAGTGCCTCAACCTAATACCTAGCCAAACCAATGCACAAATTGCTGCACAGAATATATGAACTTACAAAAAATTCAGACTAAAGAACTCAAATGACCTAATAGAAAAGATAAAAAATGAAAACATGACACAGTAAGATCAACGGTCTCTATAGGAGCCGTTTCATAATGTTTCATTCAATTTACCATCATTTAGTACATTATGCCGAGATAAAGGGCAGTTGAGTGTGCTTAGGAGAAACAGTTTCGCGCATTTTCTGCGCTAATGCCTCTTTTGTATCTTTGTTACGCATATACATGTACATGCATTAAGTACCTTGTATCCCCTGCTTTCCACACCCTTGTTTGTTACTTTTAATGTTATATTCCTATGTCTCTTTCCCATTTGATTGCTGGAGAGAGTGAATGAGACTGTGTGTCACATTTTCATAGTGTGTGATTGCGGTATACTTTCCGGCAGCTTCTGTGCCAGTTTAGCCAACCCTTGCTTAGACCTTGAGTGACGCAAGGAGGCATGGTTTCCCCTGGTCGAAGTGCTGATATGCTTCAGTTGCCACAGTGCGAAAAGGGTTTGCTCTCGCCGCTTCCGTTATCTGTGAAGACCCCTGTTTTGCTAACGTGCTGAGAGACTCATTCCTGGGATTTTGGGTAGAAATGTTGCTCTTGGGAGCTCGTCCACAGGAGCGTAATATGGTGCTTTAGATTGTGTAACCTTATGTATTAATCCATTTCCTTTACAGATGCAGGTGTTTGTAATAATGTGGTACGGTTCGTTCAGTTATTCGATTTTTATAGGTAGTTACTTTCTTCATCCAAAACTTAAGAATGCGGAAGCTTGATGTACAAGCTATGCTTGGTTTTGCCTAGTGTTCTTGTTTGTCAGTGTTAATGAGGGTGTGCTTGCGTTACATGAATTTTTATTCTTCTTTTTCATTAGGTTTATTTAATTCTTCAATTTCTAACCGCTTCGAACATGTGCTTTTGTCTCTTTGATTCCACGAGTTTTTGGGTGTTTTAAAGAGCAGTTCATGGTATCTTAGAAGGCACAGTTTCCTAGACCTCACTGTATGCAACAGAAAAAACAAACATGAGTTCTCAATTTATAAAAAGCTACAATCATCAACTCCGTTATTCACAAACAATCCACTAATCCTTAACCAATAAACAAGGCAATTTCAGATACATATTAAACAGGTTGAAAAGAACACCCATGAACGATCATTACTACATACCAGAACTACACACTGTAAAGCAAATTATACAAGAGAATAGTTATGACGAAAGAACAGTAGGCAAGATAAACAACAAAATACTGAAACATTTACCACATAGTCTCAAAACATAGACACCAAAAATACAACACAGCACGTGACAGATCAGTAGCAAGAAAGCTGTAAATGGCTCATAATAAATTACAACCACCAAGTTATCCACAGGGTGGACAACACACTAAAGAGACAAGGACAGAGATACAACCAACACCGACAAATACAGCAAATCTGGTTTATACTAATCAAATTCAGTTGCTGTCAATCTCAGATTATATGGGCCAGACATGAAGGAATAGAACACTGAAAAATAACAGAGCCCATTCAGCATTTGCTGATCATATAACAGTAGAGAATAATCACCTGTCGAAGACAGAAGCTGACTTAAAAATTCTAAGAACTGGTAATAGTGTGTACCATTTATTAACAATTTATCAAAACTATCACATCCAAAGTTCAACAGCCTGAGGAAAGAAGGTACTAAACGATTACACATCACTCTGCAATATAATTCTCTTTGTTACAGTAAAACAATTATAAAATTAACTTCTCCTAAAAAGAGCATATGGTCACTCTTAGAAATGAATTCTCTACCGTATACTCCACACTTGTCTCTCCACAAACACTACCTCTCTCTCTGTTTCTCTCTCTCAAAAACACACAGACACAGCAGCACACACACACACACACACACACACACAAACAAACACAAGTAAAAAATGTAAAACATCAGCAACACTTTAATACACGTGTCACACCCCAAAACATTACAAAACGAAGCAAACGAACGCGTAAAACAGTGGCACATTCTTTGAACTTGACTGATAAACCATACAAATTGCGTATGTAAGAACAAGAAAGGACAGTAGACAAAGAAATGTCTACGTTACCACTTTACGAAAAAGCAAGTGGAATAAGACCATTATTTCGAAAAAGTATTAAAGCTGTCATTATACATAAGTAGTAGAACCATGTGAGGAATGTAAACAAATATATTTCGACCTATATTATTTACAGATTTATATGAAGCAAATACCTTTACACTTATAGTAAAGGAACAACATGCAATGCCTCGAACAAATGACATTTATTTTTCAACTATGCACTGTATTTACACTAATCTACAATATTTGACACGTAATGATTACTTTCATGTGCTAATGTAAATATTTTTGAGTCAAAATTCATATAACCGACACAAGAGGTTAACATGTGAGAGTTTTTGAAAAAGGAGATGAACAAATATGCCACTGAAGATAGCACAGAAAGTGCTAAAACTTGTCTGGCTACAGTATATTAGGACTTTGTTTAAAAAAAAAAACAGATCTGATGATGCTCATTATAGACCGAAACCGGTAATCTGTTAAATAAAAGTTTGTAGCTACAGAAATAAATTAAAGAAAACTTATTGTATATATGGGTCACTGTTTAATTCGCAACAATGTCGCACCTTGTAAAATGATGTGTTGCATTAGGGGGAATTCCTCTCCGGTTAAAAAAAAAATTAACGGTAGTTATAATTTTTATTACTATTATTATTATTATTTGCAGACTTAAACTCTTACTTCTGCTGCATTCCTGTCCTCATTTGTGTAGTATTTAACTATAATCTCAGAGATTATTCACGTAGATTACTGGTTATCTTTTATAGAAACAGAACACAAGATATATATCTTAATAGAGTACAAATAGTGTTAAGTATTATGTATGTTACACGTAGGTAAATTTTTATACTGAACACGTTAAGGGCTTTGAATCTGAATCATCTTACAGCAAAGTACAGCAGTAGTTAAACAGTTCATGAAAATGTCAGCTATCATCACATAGTGTGCGTGAATCATGGCGTTACGTAACAGGGTTCCTTACATCAACGGCCACATGACTGTGTGACATAGAAAAACATGCATACAGTGTCTTTCGATTATAAGTTCTGTTGAGGCGACTTTCGACAATGGTTCCCTGTCTGTGGGCATTCAGTTAAGTCCATTGTAAAACTTTTTCCAGTTCGTCTGCTGGACAACTTTGTAAACCATTTAAAACGTAACTCTGTCTCTAAGAATTCACTGAAATGTCATAAAATCCTATCTTACGGTGCTATGTCGATGATATTATAGTTGTTCTTAATGGTGATGCTTCTGAGACTGTTATGCTGACCAATGAATTGAATGCAGTCCATCCAAAAATGATGTTCACCAAAGAGAACATCGACTAACGTGGAATAAAAAAGATGGAGAATTATATTATCTATATCTGCCACTTCAGCTAGTAAATAATGAAGACCATATTGACATTTTCAGAAAACCAACCACGACCGACTCCATTATTCATGTGTCATCATGCCAGCACCGGCAATATAAGCTCAGCTTTTTTAAAGCCATGGTTGCCCAGATACTAGGGACATCTCTTAGAGACTCAGCTATCAGCGTAGAGCTTGACAAATTCCAAACACATTGCTATTAAGCACGGCTAGAGTGCTTCCATTGTGAACTAATTCTGTTGCTGTTGTCGTTTTCAGTCCGAAGACTGGTTTAATGCATCTCTTCATGCTACTCAATCCTTTGGGAGCCTCTTCATCTCCGAGTAACTACTGCAACTTGCATCCTTCTGATTCTGCTTATTATATTCATATCTTCGTCTCCATCTACGATTTCTATCCAATATGCATCCCTTCAGTACTAAGCTAGTAATCGCTTCATGTTTGCTAATGTGTCCTACCTACTGATCCCTTCTCCTAGTCAGGTTGTGCCACAATTTTTTTTGCCATTTCTACTCAGAACCCCTCATTAGTTACGTGATCTAGCCGTGTTGTCGTTGTTATTGTCTTCAGTCCAGATACTGGTTTGATGTAGCTCTCAATGCTACTCTATCCTTCACAAGCTTCTTCATCTCCAAATACCTACTGCAACCTACATCCTTCTGAATCTGCTTAGTGTATTCATCTCTCCCTCTATGATTTTTACCCTCCACGCTGCCCTCCAATACTAAATTGGTGACCCCTTGGTGCCTCATAACATGTCCTACCTACCGATCCCTTCTTCTAGTCAAGTTGTGCCACAAACTCCTCTACTCCCCAACTCCATTCAGTACCACCTCATTAGTTACGTAATCTACCCATCTGTTTTTTAGCATTATTCTGTAGCACCACATTACGAAAGCTTCTATTTTCTTCTTGTCTAAAATATGTATCGTCCGTGTTTCTCTTCCATAAATGGCTACACTCCATACAAATACTTTCAGAAAAGACTTCCTGACATTTAAATCTATACTCAATGTTAACCAACAAACTTCTTCAAAAACGCTTTCCTTGCCATTGCCAGTCTACATTTTATATCCTATGTACTACGACCATCATCAGTTATTTTGCTCCCCAAATAGCAAAACTCATCTACTACTGTGTCTAATTTGCTAACCAAATTTCCTCAGCATCACCTGATTTAATTCGATTACATTCCGTTACCCTCATTTTGCTTTTGTTGAGGTTCATCTTATATCTTCCTTTCAAGACACTGTCAATTCCGTTCAACTGCTCTTCCAGATCCTTTGCTGTCTCTGACAGAATTACAGTGTCATCGGAAAACCTCAAAGTTCTTAGTTCTTCTTCGTGGATTTTAATTCCTACTCCCAATTTTTCTTTTGTTTCCTTTGCTGCTTGCTCAGTGTACGGATTGAATAACATAGAGGTTAGTGTACAACCCTCTTGCCAACCACTGCCTGCCTTTTCTCTCCCTCCACTCTTATAACTGTCATCTGGTTTCCGTACAAACCGCAAATAGCCTTTGGCTAACTGTATTTTACTCCTATCACCTTTAGAATTTGAGAGAGAGTATTCCAGTCAACATTGTCTAAAGCTTTCTCTAAGTCTAGAAATGCTATGAACATTGGTTCGCCTCTCCTTTATCTAACTTCTATAAGAAGTCGTAGGGTCAATATTGCCTCGCGTGATGCGTGCTCCTACATTTCTCTGGAATTCAAATGATCTTCCCCGAGGTCAGCTTCTACCAGTTTTTCCACCCTTTTGTAATGAATTCTTGTTAGTGTTTTGCAACTGTGACTTACGAAATGTATAGTTTGGTAGTTTTCACACCTGTCAGCTCCTCCTTCCTTTTGAACTGAAACTGATGTATGCTTCTTGAAGGCTGATGGTATTTCGTAAGTCTCATACATCTTGCCCACCAGATGGAAGAGTTTTGCCATGGCTGGCTCCCCCAAAACTATCAGTGGTTCTAACAGCATGTAGCCAACTCCCAGGACCTTGTTTCGACTTAGATCTCTAAGTGCTCTGTCAAATTCTCCTCGCAGTATCATATCTCCCATCTCATCTTCATCTAGGTCCTCCTCCACTTTCATAATACTGCTCTCAAGTCCATCTCCCTTGTGTAGACCCTCTATATATTCCTTTTTTCAGTAGTTAAACTCAATATTATCCAAAAATTTCTATTAGCCCTCGTCCTTTTCCTACTTAATCCTCTGCTGCCTTCACAATTTCATCTCTCAAAGCTACCCGTTCTTCTTCTACTGGATTCTTTCCCTTGCTCTGGTCAATCATTCCCTAATGCTCCCTCTGACACTCTATACAACCTCTGGTTCTTTCAGTTGAGCCAGTACCATTTCCTTAAATTCCTAACCTTTTTGTAGTTTCTTCAGTTTTAATCTACTGTTCATAATCAATAAATTGTGGTAAGAGTCCACATCTGCTCCTGGACATGTCTTACAATTTCTACTTCCGAAATTTCTGTCTTACTATTATATAATCAATCAGAAATTTTCCCTTGCTCCCAGGTCCATTCCACGAACAGAACCTTCTTTCATGGCTCTTAAACCACGTGTTAGCTATGATTAAGTTGCGCTCTGTGCAACATTCTACCAGTCGGCTTCCTCTTTAATTCCTTTCCCGCAGTCCATATGCATCACTAGATCCCCTCTTTCCTTTTCCTGCTTTTCCAGTCCCCCATGACTATTAAATTTTCGTCTCCCTTAACTATTTGAATAATTTCTTTTATCTCATCATACATTTCTTCAATCTCGTCATCATCTGGGGAGCTAGTTGGCATATAAATTTGTATTACGGTGGTATGTATGGGCTTAGTGGCTATCTTGGTTACAATAATGCGTTCACTATGCTGTTGACAGTAGGTTATCCACGTTCCAATTTTTTATTCATTATTCAACCTACTACTGCATTCTTCCTATTTGATTTTGTATTTATAACTCTGTATTAACCTGACCAGAAGTCCTGTTTCTCCTGCCACCAACGTCACTAACATCCACCATATTTAACTTTACCCTATCTATTTCCCGTTATAAATTTTCTAACCTACCTGCCCGATTAAGGGATCAGACACTCCACGCTCCCATCCGTAGAATGCAACTTTTGTTACTCTTGGTAACGTCCTCTTGAATAGTCCCCGTCCGGAGATCCGAATGGGGAACTGTTTTATCTCTGGAATATATTACCTAAGAGGTTTCCATCATCATTTAAATGTAAAACAGAGCTGCATGCCACCGCGAAAAATTACAGCTATAGTTTCCTATTGCTTTCAGCCGTTTGCAGTAGCATCACACCAGGTTTGACTTGGTTGCTGTTATAACGCCAGATCAGTCAAACATCCAGACTCCTGATCCTCCAACAACTGAAAAGGCGGCTACCCATCTTCAGGAAACACTCATTTGTCTAGCCTCTCAACAGACACCCCTCTGTTGATGTTGTTCCCCCGCTACGGCTATCTGTATCGCTGAGGCACCCAAGCCTTCCCACCAACGGCGAGGTCCATGGTTCATGGTAGGCAACAAACTCTACGATCCTTCACATTATTCCTTCAACAAACTCTATGATGCAATAATGTGTAAAGATCACGTTCGTTCTTCTAACAGCCCGACTGATGCAGACATTAATTATGTACGCTTGCGTTTTTTGGGCAGCTTTTCTCATGATCCAGCGGAACTCTTCTGGCGAATAGACGTTCGAGCAGTTTTTTCTGGAGACACCAATTTACAAACGAAATAGGAAGCCGACCGGAGATAATACCTAAGTTCAGGCGTATACTTGCTCGAATGCGATGAATGTCACGCTTCGTACATTGGCCAAACTGGCAGAACACTGAAAGATTTCAAGAACACCTGTTAAATAACAATTCCACGTTAAGCATAAACCGGCCTTTGTGGAACATCTGAAGTCCAATGGCCATCGCTCTCCCACGCTGCAAAGTTTAAAGACTCTCTACAATGCTCAAAACGGAAAAAAACCTCAACATCCTGGAGGGAGTGGAAATAGCTGAGCTTATAGGGGAAACAGACCGGCGGCTCCTGTACAGTCAATTGTCTGGATGGTACCAGTTGTATTTTAACACTATGACGCCATTGTTTAATGTCAATAGCTTAGCACCGATGCTACGTAATTAAATCGTGCCATCTACTACATTTTTCGAAAGATTATCTGTTAAATTTCTAAAATTTGGAGTTTAATCATTCGTATCTTTTAGTTTTTGCACTCAGTGGCTACTCTATATTACGGGCGTTCTATGTTATGCACACTTTAGGTATTTAACAAGACGGGCCATTATGGTTCGATAAATAGAAAAGAAATTATTTTTTTTAATTTTTAATTTTTTTTTAACTTTATTGATTGTTACTATTCTGCTTGTAACGGATAGCTGATACTGCCGCTCTTGCGCTGATGTAACTCTTTTTTTAACAAGAAAATTCATTATTGTCTGAAAAGGGGGGAATCAACACTGATTCTTTCTGCCAGCTTTTACATGGAAGGACGTCTGTGTTTTGTACAGGATGCCATGTTATTAACAATGGCAGTTTTTAACGTTGACGTTACTACCCTTTATATTTCATGATTGTATTTGCATTATTAGCGTCCCAATGATATGTATTAGATGCCTCAATTGCTTGCCATCTTGGCACAGCATTGACACTGTTAGTCAGTAGTGAAGGCACCATCTCATTTTTTTACTTTTTTTTATTTATTTTTTTTCTATGGGACTTAACATCTGTGGACATCAGTCCCCTAGAACTTAGAACAACTTAAACCTAACTAACCTAAGGACATCACACACATCCATGCCAGAGGCAGGATTCGAACCTGCGACCGTAGCAGTCGCGCGGTTCCGGACTGAGCGCCTAGAACCGCTAGACCACCGCGGCCGGCGAACCATCTCATTCATCGTGGTGTGGGGAGGGGCGTAGATTCTGATTTTAGGTAGACTGGGACACTCAAAATTGGTATTTAGAGCTCCGTTATATACTTTTGTGCTTTTCCATTATGGCATTGTATTTTTATAAACTATAGTTCTTAATTTTTGTGCACCCTGATTATTTTTTTGCACCCTGATTATTCTGGCTACTAACGTAAGCATTTTATAAGCAATTTTTAGAACACCAAACATCTATAATAACTGTTGCTGATACCGAAAGATTCAGCTATTGAACACTATCATAGGTCACTGGCTGCAGGCGCAGTCTGCCGAGAGCTGCGCCCACTAGTCTAAGGGGTCTTGTAAGCTTTCGTATCCAGTGTGCTATATGCAGCCAGAATATGCAATACACTATCCACCATGTTTATGATGTTTGTTAATTGATTTATTGTAGGCCTGATCGCGTTTGGTTTGCATTGGACTACACCACTTGCCGTAATAAAGTAGGCTGATGCTTTCCTCTTATTTCTAGTGTGGATTGTCAATTCAGGGACGAAGCAGGTTTCATATTTTTTTTTTAAAAGTCTTTTGATCATCTTCGGTTTTATTTTAGTTAGTAGGACACCGCGCAGTGTTTTTAAAGATTTGATTAGGGGCATTTAAATGCTGGGATATTTTTGCGTGGTACCCCACATACCCATCGCTTTCACACTTTATAGGTAATCCTTGGCGTCACGGTACTATTATGAAATTTTATATATCTTCCGTAGGCCAATCCGAAGATGCTTAAATAAAGGTGAAACCTGTCATTGGGAAATTAAAAAAAAAATTGGCAGTGCAACCAAGACTGCTTTTTTTTCTTCATGTAAGCCCATTTTGTTCGTAAAGTGTTTCAGAGACATATATTTTACCAGTGAATTATGCAAGCTCACATCACAGTGTTGTGTCTAACGCATAGGTCAACTATTAACAGCATCATGTTCGATGATTGCCTGAAGGTCAGTTCAGAATACGAATTTTATGTAACTGCCCTGCAGCGTATACTCTGGTTTACAGTGTAACGTTAATTGTGTACAAGATGTCCTGTTTACGGATTACGTTTTTAGGTGAACTCTGTTTACATGTTACCAGTGGTGAATATGTGGACATCGTGATTTTTCACTCTCGTTACAGCTGAATAATTTTAATTAACAGTTACAACATCGAAACCGAAATCAATTACCACGTGGAATTAAAAGAAAACGCGCATTTGACATCTCTACGAAATTTTGGTTTTGAAAGTCATGTTCAAATCACAACTGACTGGCACAGCTATATTTGTTACTCGAATATGTAGCTACCGGATAAAATAAAATAACGCGGAACTTCAAGTAAAGTTAATTACATTTTTCTCTTCCTATCATATTTAACAAGGGCTGACAGAAAAATTAAATTGATTATATGTTTGTATAGGTATGGTGCAGGTCGGTATTCAGGAAAAGTAACACAACAAAGTTTACGTGGGTATAAAGCACATAATTTTGTTTACGACGTATTTCTCATTTTTGGGGAACTTGGACTGGAACAGGTGTATGCCATTGTTCGAAAATATGACTAAAAAGAGAGTTCTCCATTTAAAGGAAGAAAGAAAGTAATAAAGTAGGGTGTATTTCGGTTTTAAAGTAGAATGTATTAACTATATTTAACGTAATTTGAAATGTATGTGTAATTTGGCATTTATAATGTTAAAACCTAAACTATGCATATGAAGATAAAGTTTAGTTTAGAATGATATTTGCGTAGAAAATTAAACAAAAAAATCTCTTTAAACTACCCTAGTTTCAACTGCGATACTTCAGAAAGAACTGTGTTGTTTCTGATGGAGAAGACTGCGAGGTCGGAGTGCAAACCACAACATTTGACGTATGAACTGAAATGAGATATTTCGACGATGATATATTTACGTAAATACAATTACCGGATCAATGGATACAGTGATTAATTATCGTTAAAGAGGCAAAGCAGCGATAATTTGATGTGGTTTTCCTATACACAGAAGAGGCGATTAATTCAAAATTCGGAATTCCGCGTTGCAGCTATGCATACACCATTGCGAGTTGCAATAAAGCGCGAGGAACAGCACCGGGGAAAATAAAAATTTATATCACTTGTACATTACACAGTATAACAGATGGAATGGAATTAGAAAAATATGTTTAAATATACATTTTATTTGCCGATGTGAAATTCACGTTTTTTTCTCGTATTTCTTGCGGGATATGTGGAAAGGACTTAATCTGGATAATATGTGTATTGCACAAGAAATACTGCGTAATAGTGACCCCAATATTCCGTCCTTCGTCACTAGTTTTTAACCTAGGAAGAACAATTGCTTCCTGCCCTACCGTAAAACTTCGCTAACACTGTATTCTATCTACGGAATGTGTCTACTCATACGAACATAGCTGTTTGTTACATTAATATTGGAAGTCCTGTGCTATACACCCATTGTGTATTGGCATACTGAGTGTTTCGATACTTTCAATTATTCATCGTACAGTAACAAAAAATCTAACCTAAGTACAGGGTGTTTCAGTAAATGTGTTTGCCTCTGTAAGTTACGAAGTAGTAGAGGATGGAAATATTTATTGCGGTAGGTCAACATAAGAAACGTTACACTGTCTGTGGAGCTATGAACATAGTTTATTTTGTTATTTTCCAAAGAGTTACAGCAAAAATATACAATTTTGTAAATGGAACAATAGTTGTTTCTATCATGCACTGGAATCAGTAACACCAGCTGTGTGTACATCAATTTAAATTACATTCCTATCACTTTTAGTTTGGGAGGTACAACCCTTCAATGTTTCAGGGGCAGATACCACACGCTGTACATAATACATGGCTGTGTGGTGGGTGACGGATGTTCTGTCGGTGGGAAGTTGATTTAAATGAGATGTTCAAATGTGTGTCCATGTTCCTGAATGCACAATGCAATGCGTCTTCTGAAGGATCTGCGGAAGAGATGTAGCATCGCCGGTGTCACAAAGCAACATGCGTCCTCGATGCGCCGTTTTAGATCATCTGCGGATGTGCGCTCAGTGACATAAACACGATCCTGTAGATATCGGCACAAAAAGAAATCTAATGGTGTTCCACAACAGCACGCATATAGTGGGCTGGGTGTCCATCGTGCTGCATCCACATATGGACTCTCGTGTGTTCAAGGACACCACCCAAACTGTCGTTTATAAACGCGCGATATAACTGACCTGTCAGTGTACCTGGGAAGTAGCGTGGACCGATGATTTCATGTCCAAGGATTCCACATCATACATTAATAGACCACCTACGTTGACGGTCGACAGGTCTTACCCACCGAGGATTGTTTGCGGCCCAGTATTTCACGTTATGCCTATTCACTGCACCATAATTTGTGAACTTTTATTCATCAGAGAACATAACACCTTGTAAAGACTCCAGCGTGATGTTACGCATGGCCCATTCACAGAATGTAACTCTGGCCGCAAACAATCCTCGGTGGGTAAGACCTGTCGACCGTCAACGTAGGTGGTCTATTAATGTATGATGTGGAATCCTTGGACATGAAATCATCGGTCCACGCTACTTCCCTGGTACACTGACAGGTCAGTTATATCGCGCGTTTATAAACGACAGTTTGGGTGGTGTCCTTGAACACACGAGAGTCCATATGTGGATGCAGCTCATGGCTCAGTGACAGGCCGTACGGGTGAAACCTGTAGCCGTGTACTATACGCCACACAGATGTGAGACTGACCCCAGCGACTGCACCAACGGCTCGTAAGCTGTCATGAGGATTGTGGTGTACTGCAGCTAAAACAAACACCTCCGTCCCCTCACTTCTTGAAGTTCTTCGTCTGTTAGTGCCTGTTTCCCGAAGTCGTTGTTCGGCACGTAAGAACGTAACGACTGCCGGAGCTCTTCGCCTAGGATATCTCACGGCGTACACCATGGTTGCTTCAGTGGCATCGTGTCGGCACTCGCCGTGAATCAGCAACACATCAACTTATTCGTTTTTCGTGTATGCCATCTTCATATGATGTCAGTCACTGTAGTATATTGAGCACCTTTGTTTGTGTGGCACAAACTGTCGGGTATACGGCCTCGTGCGGCGACAATCGACAGTCTAACAGGGCATTGTGCAAGCTTCTCGCTCTGTGACACCGGCGACGTTACAGCTCGGCCACACCACATTTTGAAGGCGCATTGCGTTATGCGCAGCGTGTGTGGTATCTGCCCCTGAAACTTTCAAGGGTTGTAGCTCCCAAACTAAAAGTGATAGGAATGTAATTTAAATTGATGTATACAAAGCTGGTGTTACTGATTCCAGTGCATGATATAATCAACTATTGTTCCATTTTTAAAAAATTGTATGTTTTTGCTGTATCTCTTTCGATAATAATACAACAAACTATGTTCATAGCTCCGCAGACAATGTAACGTTTCTTATGGTGACCTACCGCAGTAAACATTTCCGTCGCCTATTACTTCGTAACTTACAGAGGCAAACACATTTAGTGAAACACCCTGTATACGTCAGAAAGTTCCTCTGAATAGTGTCAATGGTAAACGCACGTTTTACCAAGTTCTCACATGATGAACCAAAAAAAAAAAAAAAAAAAAAAAGAAATGCGGAAGATGTCCTCCGCTTCCTTCCATACATGTTTAATCCTCAGATCAATTGCAGCAGTCTGTCAAACACCTCGGAAAGTATATAACTGTTTTGTACGTTTTCAGTGGAAAGACTTCCCTTGAGTTTTGCGATTAGTAGGAGAAGGTCTTCGGAGACATCGAAGATGAAACATGAAACGATTCTGCTTTTCACCTTCTACCATTGACACAATAACATGATACTACGCTATCAAATGCAACAACGATACTTGAGAGATCGCAACAAGCGTTTGCTGATGCAAAGAGTTGCAAGTACTGTCGGTTGCATTCATGTAGGACGAATTTATTCTTTTCTCATATCGTGGTTACTGTGTAAAAGGAGAGGTTTTTATGGTTCCGTACCTCAGTCGGGAGGAAGGAGACCTTGATAAAATCGTTATGTTGTCTATCTGACGGCCTGTAAGAACAGATTTTCTCCGCATTGCGTCGAAGTATCAAGCTGAAATTTATGTAACATCCTAAGGCCTACTGTTTCTTGGCGGTGTGAAAACTTTAAGCTCCAAGTTGACAAATCAAAAGACACTGTCATTTGTATCACGTATTTCAATACACAACAAACTCACTCATCAAATTTTAAGGGTAACTTCTCGTTGATATAGAAGTATCAAAGTTGATAAGAAGCAAGGATTCACAGTACAAGTGCAACTAAAGGAAAAAAAAAAAACACAAACCGGCAACTGCTAATTCGTTATTTTATCCCACTACTTTCTCCTTTTCTTGTTCGTCTGTTTGTCGGTCAACTCCCTTTTTCCCAGGAATAGGTATTAAGTTGAAATATGTTTCAAATATTAAGGTCTACACTCCCTAGGAGGGGTAAATGATTTAAGCTTCTAAGTCAACACAATCCAAAGGTACGACTATGTATGTCACATATATTGATACACGGGAACTCCATCATCAAAATCTATAGATGAAATAGCTTTATATATGACATGCCTGATGGAATAGAGACGTCACATCCACTTGAGCGCCGAAATGGCTGTACGTGTTTACTCTTCCTCTCCGCAGAATCGTTTCGGGTTGTAGCAATACGTTGCTTACGTGGTGTGTTGCGACATTTACGAGTGGTTTCCATCGTAGAATTCTCTTTTGTGTTCATTTTGTGCTTCTTTGTCAACATGTCTTCCATGTTGATCTCACGCAAAAAACTGTTAGTTTTGATTTTGACAAGTTCGCCCGTAATATGCAACCAAGTTGCCTTGAAATTTCTGATTCATGGTTGATATTACTTCAGATCGGGTTCACATGACGTGTTTCTGACAGTGAGCTTTAAGTCTTCTTTGTAAAATTCGTGAATCCCCTGCAAGTCGACAGGTTGTCACTTGAACACGTAAATCAGATTTCATTCGGCCATAGGGGCATGTCAGTTACTGCTGTAGTCCTTGTCAATACCTATGTTGCCGCCAGAAGTACATGATCAGTTTCTTAAGGATGTGTTGTTTGAATTTGATAATGTTAGGGGCATTCGCTTGGAACGCTGGTCGAGTCTGTACTGCCTTTATTCCTATGTTGCCGGCCGGGGTGACCGAGCGGTTCTAGGCTCTACGGCCTGGAACCGCGCGACTGCTACGGTCGCAGGTTCGCATCCTGCCTCGGGCATGGATGTGTGTGATGTCCTTAGGTTAGTTAGGTTTAAGTAGTTTTAAGCTCTAGGGGGCTGATGACCTCAGAAGATAAGCCTCATAGTGCTCAGAGTTATTTGCACCATATTGCTATGTTGATAAACATTTTATCGAGAGGTACATTAAACACAACTACTCGTCATATCTTCCAGATGTGTCGTTTTTGGATCCATGTTACCCTTAGTGTTTCTTATCATGTAAGGAGAGTGGTCACCAGCGCCTCGATTGTACTAAGTGGAAGTTTGTTCTCAAAACTTCTCTTGAACAGCGACATACGAGAGCAGATCTCGTTTCGCCTGGTGCTCTAATTTGGCAGTCTGCAGCCTGACATGAGTTTAAACGCGGGCAACTTTCACCTGTCAAAACCTTGGGACGGGTTTTGCGCCGTCTTCTCACCGTGGCGATACTCCGATGCTGCAACATAACCGACGTCGTACCCAGTACGCAGATGTTTCCGGTGTGGAATTAGCCGTGTTACCGCCTCCTGCGTCAAAGTGTCTCTCTTGATGATACACACTGCGTAGTCGACTCCCGTCCTCGTGTCGACGCTGTGGAGAAGGCGGATTCGAGCGTTCGTTCGACCTCTGGCGTGGATCATATGGAGTCGCGTCAGGAATCTGGTCTGTCCGGTCCCTCCCCTCACCTGCTCCCCCTCCTCCCTCGCCCCTCACCACCACTACCACAAACATCACACTCGGACGAACAGCTACGCCTCCCTGTCTCCGTGTCGACGGCGGTTCGGCTACTCAGTCCTCTGAATATCCGACGTTCAATCTTGGAGTGCAGGAGTCGCCCTAATCCAGTGGCCTGATTGAATGCCGGACATTTGCCACGCCGGACATTTTCCACACTTGCCCCTTCGCCAGGAAGCTTGAGTAGCAATCCCTCAGGTAAGGGACGCCCTTCCGCGCACTACCTCTGTCCGCTTTCAAACCGCCGTCTCCACATCTTACTCGATACAACCAGTACGTAAGGGACCTTCATCTTCGACATCTTGGCCCAATACAGAGCTTCTTTTCCGAAATCGAAATATTTATAACTTTTGGGAAACGAAAGCAATACCGACGATTACGTCAGTATGTAATTAGTTCTGCCAAGTATAAATATAGATTCCTCTGTCTGTACGGTAGCTTCCTGTCACGCTTACTGATTGCGATAGAAATCTGCATGGGAGCAACAAGAATGGAACTATGTAACGAGAATGCGAATGTACGCTAATAATTTCTTTTTGACCACTGCATTTGTGCCTACTTTAATTATTACAGCTGCATACCCAAAAGACAATAGGGAAAGAATAAATGGGTATGTGAATGTTTGAAAAGAAGAACGACATACTCCATATTAATTTACCCTCTAAAAACACAAGTTAATAAAGTGTAGCGGGGCGATGTTCAAAACATAACTGAAAACACGTTCACTAAATAGAGATAAGAACATCTGTGATTGACATGTCATCTAAAGTCGACTTACAATTTTAAAATGTTAGAAAAAAGGAAGTGAAGTAATACAGAATGCTACGCTTGTAACGTACGTTGTTCTACATTGTTTAGCTCTGGTATTTACAGGGTCACAGAGAAAGCATCTTAGGTTCTGTAGGGAAAAGCCATAATTGTAATTATCTGCACTACAATAGAAACAAGAAGAACAACTTAAGGAAAAATAATGTAAGCTCACAATCGAATTTGAAGCAGATAGTTCCTGTGACTTAGTATGGGCAGAGGTTATATTCGATGACCGGAATAAATTAATAATTGGCTCCTTTTACCGACACCCTGTCTCAGATGAAACAGTTGCTGAACAGTTCAAAGAAAACTTGAGTCTCATCACAAATAGGTACCCTACTCATACAATTATAGTTGGCAGTTCCGCATGTTGACAAAAATACATTTTCATGTACCCTATTGTTCTAAATGCTTTTTTAAAAATTATTTTTAACAGTTAGTTGACGAGACCAGTCAAATTGTAAATGGTTAGGAAAACACACTTGACCTCTTAGCCACAAATAATCCTGAGCATAACGACAGATACAGGGATTAGTGAACACGCAGTCTTAGCGAGGCTCACTTCCGTAACAAAAAAATTCACCAAAACTAAACGCGAAATATATCTATTTATAAAGGCAGTTAAAAATTCGGGTGACGTCTTTCTAAGAGATAGTCTCCAATACTTCCAAACTATGTAAATGAAGACCATATGTGGCTTTAGTTCAAAGAAATAGCATCAACAGCACTCGAGGTATTCGGTACACAAAACACGACAGAAAGCTGTTGCAGGAGCACCGCAAAAGGCACGTATAATTTAGACGAACGCAAAATCTCCAAGATTGGTGAAGTTTTACTGAGGTTCGAAATTTGATGCGGATTTCAATGCGAGATGCATTTAATAGGGTCCACAACGAAACTCGCTCTAGAAATGTGACGGAAAATCCAAAGAGATACTGGTCCCATATTAAGTAAACCAGCGGAAAGGCTCAGTAAGTACCTTTACTGCGCGACGGTGACGGTAATGTTACTGATGACAGTGCCACTATAGTGGAGTTAGTAAATGCATTTTCCGAAATTCCTTCACCAAAGAAGACGAAGTAAATATTCCAGAATTCGAAATGAGAACAGCTGCAAACATAATTTAGGAGTAGATAGCCCTGGTGTTGCAAAGCAACTGAAATTATACTGTCAGTGGCAGAGGAAATGATCAAATATCTTTTCAAAAAGTCTCTAATGTATAAGAAAAGTAGGTCTAATACATTTTATTCTGATGTTCTTTAGTAACAACTAATTTTCAGAAGTAAGCTCCTTGCTTTTACTGACCTGTTTAATGATAATCAACAATTTAGCAAGAAATTGTAATTTTTAAATGACTATATCTAAATGTACTTTAGTAGATTTACATCTACTATAAATGTTTGCAGCTAAACTTAAAAAAAAATATTTGAGGTGCCAAAATTGTCAACCTTAGGATCAGATCAGTTTTGGGATGTCAATTCTAGGTGCAATTCAAAGGTTCAGTTCCCATTTTCTTTTACAAAAGCGTATACTATAAGTTTAACAAACCATGATATTTTAGGTGATAGTTGCGATTCTGAAGCTTCAGAAAATTATTTTAGAACTCAAAATTATTTAATAGTATGGCCATAATACTGGAAGGTAGAAAAAAGTTATCTTAACGTGACAACAATAAGGATACTTTTGTGAGGCTTGAAATACTTTTTAATTTTTACATTAAGGGCTGATTCGAATCACACTTTGCACAGGCTTTGGACCGTCCAAATGATAAATCACCATTTACCATTCTTCTGTGTGTAAAATCAGCCTAAACACGCTGAACTAATGTACACTCTATTTACAGTTACAACTTAATATTAGCTCCGATAATGCTGCTTCAGTGTTTTGATAATTTAATCGCAGTAATCTGCGAGGACTCAGTGGTCTTCATAATTTTTAATACATTATTTTTAACGTATTTTAGTCCAGTTTCTCAATATGGGCAATGGCTTTCAAGCAAGGCCTAATGTTGCCTGTCTCTTCATTATTCTTTACGATTTTCTCTATCCTGTCGTCCAACTTCTTCCTCTTCTTGCCTTCAAGATTCATTTCCAATTTCATGTACACGCAGTTTGTGAGCTCTGCTTCCTTTTTCAAGCACTCCACCAAATAGTTTATTCTAGGGTGAGAGTTTCGAATAATACTATTTATTTTATTGTGCCACCCTTCAACAGCATTCGTCGTTCGGTGCCGTTTTCGGTAACAGTCCCACATTACTATTGCGATATCCTCATTCTCTAGCCTGTTATCCACAAAGTAGTCAAAAAATTGAGAGAACCTTTCGTTACCAGGAGCTTCTGCATGAATCTCAATCCATCCATTGCTTACGTCCCCCAATTTGCCAGCGCTGCACACATGCTGACGTGAAGTCTTAAATCCTCGTCCTAGCGGTACTCCTCAGTTAGACCGAGAATTCGAATTCTTCTCCATAAACTCTTCTTCATTTGGAAATAGAATCCATTTATTTTAGTTGTGGGAAAAATTTGACGAATGGCCGATATCGCAGCTGCCTCAAAGTCCACCTTTACTTGTTTAGGACACCACTCAGAGACTGCCTTTTTTATCAAAAGAAACAGACGAACATTTGTGTCTTTCATCTTATTAGGGACCAGTGCAAATACACTAGGAAGAATGTTTGTTTCTATAATCGGGCCTCCTAAGTCTACGGGTATGGTCTAGATCTGTGCAAACTGCTTGTTGCATCTCTTAAATGTTCCATCCATAAAAAAATGGGAACATGTTTTTAAACTTTCTTTTTCTTTGCTTCCACTAAAAATCATTATTCTCACCTCTAATGTATCGTCTTCCAAAAGAAAACTTCTGCCATCTCCTATTTTTAATACATCTTCATGAAGGTCAATTTCATAAGAGTTCTTAGGCTCTTGTTGGTTCCCCTGCTCTTGACTCCATCGGCGATGCATGGTTCTCTTCATAGATTCTGAATTAGGCATCACTGTAACAAAGTCATAAACTTTATTATGTAGATTTCCCATTTCATCCGCGTATATCTCCGATAACTGTGTAATTTCTTCTCGGGACCTTCTCTTCGCCCTTTCCACTTGCTTTCTCACTTTCAGAGCCACATCGTCAGGTGGTCTACAGAGATGTTCTAATACGTTCAACACTTCTCCGTTCCTCGAAAGCAGCTTTCCCTTGCAATGATCCGCTTTTCGGCGTAATCACATCCATGTAACAACACCTTCTTTAGATTCCCTCTGTTTAAGATACGCATAACCTTTGTAATGAGCAGGAGGCCTGCCCTTGTTCGTTGTAATGACTTCCATACTGATGGTCACGTTAGGAACTTCGAAAGCCAACTGGGCGGGTGAGGAGGAGGAGGAAGACGGGGGGGGGGGGGGGGGGGGGGGAGAGAAGGGACCCAATCCTTCGGAGCAGGTAAAATCGTGGCAAATGTCCGGCGTGGCAAATGTCCGGCGTGCCAACTGTCCGGACACTGCCTGATTCGCCTGTTATTCCATCCCTGTCAGCAGATGATCCCTCGTGGAGCAGGTTACTTTTCCTCGTCCAGCGCGAGTAATCTTGTGTTTGATATCCACATTCTTCCTGATGCTGAGGCGATTTTTGTTTTAAGGCCGATGTACACAGTGTGTTTAACCGGATTGTGCTATCTCGCGCCAAGAAACCAGGGCGTAAGGATCCTGCAGGTTGGGGCTAATCCTCCCCACCCTCCTCCCTCCTCGGTCTCGTCTATGGAACCGATGGTCGGAACGTGGCGTAGATGGACTTTTGTCTAACTTTCGTAGGTAGCTCCTAAATAACCCCTGTTACTTTGAATGTCAATCGTATTGAATCTGAGTTAGGTCTCGCTGCTCTCCGTCAATTTATTTATGATTCTAGTGCAAATAATATACGCTTGTAGGAAATATTGTTTACCACCTTTTCTTTCCTTGGGCTTCAGATCATTTTCAATATAGCACTGCTCTATTTTCCCATGAAGGTATTCCCCACCACTAACATTAATGGATTCGATTCTGGGCGCAGGAATGGCTATCGTCTTTCTGCGCTTATCCTGGTTGTACTTTGTACGCCGTCTGGCACGGTGCCACGTTCGAAGTTTTACGAGAGGATCTCCGTTCTCCTGGCCGCGCGGAGTAGCCGCGCTGTTAGAGGTACCATGTCACTAATCGCGCGGTCCCTCCCGCCGGAGGTTCTAATCCTCCCTCGGGCATGGGTGTGAGTGTTGTCCTCAGCGTTAAGTTAGTTTAAGTAGTGTGTAAGTCTAGGGACCGATGACCTCAGCAGTTTGGTCCCTTAGGAATTCACACGCAACATTCTCCTGGATGGTGACTTCAGGGGCGTGCTTCGCGCCATTGACCAGAACCTCACTTTAATTTTAGGCGTGATCTCCATGAATTGGTAAGAACGACGCGTCTGAAGGATATTTGGGAACAAATTTCCGACGCCTAGAAGCAGGATCTAGAGGTTCTGTTTGTAGAATGTTTCGTCTCATCAAATTTTTACAGTTGACGTAATTCCTGCGCCATTCACCGACCACTGTGGTGTTGCAACGTGTATCAACCGCACTCGTCAACCCACTAAATATTGTCGTGTTCAGTGGTTGCTCAACGTTTCCCATCTCGCTGATGCGTCTATTGATGCCGTGATTTGTGCTGAGTGAGAGTTTTGCATCCGTTCGGTAGAGCGTTAAGCGTCCTTATTGGGATGGCGGTCTGAATCTGAAAAGCTGCAAATCCGAAAAACCGCTGATATGTTATTGTGCTGCAAGGACGAAAGACTTTCCGAACACATATAAGTTTTATAATAGCGTTGTTCGTAGATTATATGCATGAGCAGCTGATGCCCCTCTGAGGACCTCTTACGTTCGATGGATCAACACTGAATTTCTGCTGATTAAGAGGCAAAAAATTGAAGGTTTTAGGGTGAACTCTAAGCCACGTTCTTTCGTTAACTAGGATCTGACATCCTTCTACCACTCGTTCCGCCATCGCACTCTATAACTTTACCCCTCTGACCGATAAGAGTTACACTGAAAAAGAAAATTATTTGAGGATGAAGATATGTAGACCTATACTCCGCTGCCTGGATAACAGCCTCACAATTTCTAATTCACGATCGCGTGAATATTAATTGTTACAGGCGCACATTTTTTATTTGCGCCTGGACGTCGGACTTCGTAGTGAAATAATAACTGCAGGCTCTGAAAAAGTTTGCTACCATTAGTAGCGATCTGCATGAGATGTAGCGAATTCTTGATAATTGTTCATCGGTAAGTCGTTATTCCAGAAAGCGTTACAAGTACTTACAGCAACTGGAATCTCCTGTTCATCATCTTTGAAAATAGTGATTATTACTCTTAAAATAAACACTGGTACACCATTTCCAATCAATGCAATCATTAATAACTAAGAATTACAAATGCTTGCAGAAGTAATGGCAAAGGCAGGAAAGAGTAGGCTAGCTGAAGGAGAAGGAAAAACAATGTGTCTCAAAACAAGTAATGAACCAACTTACAAGTAATGAGAGATAACATTTTGTTCAATTTTATCACAATTACTCATAGATAATTTGCAGGGGTCTGTTTGAACACGGCGCGCAATGTTCGAACAGCTTACGTCACAGTTCGGACAATCTCGGATTCTGTTCGATTTTTTTATCGGCCTGCGATCTACTGACTTTTTTTGGTATTGTGACAGCGACCTGCCTTGGCTCTTTTAGTGTACTGAGGATTTTAACAATAAAAATAATCGTGAAACACACACAGAAATATCTTCTGTGTAATTTTCGAACTTACGATCTGATAAAGTCCCATGGCAGTCTCTGCGAGACGGGGCATTCCGCTCTGTTTTATTCTTGCGGTGGATATTTGTTAGGACACAGTTCGTTCACTCGACGTATAATTCTTGATAAGTTGTTTTTATTGTTTCATCTGAATGTTGCCGTCGTGCTCTCTAAGTGATTAAACTCTGGTAAAGATTTCTCTGTGTTACTGAAATATGTGAACAGGAACTGAACTGTTCGTTTGAAACCTACTTGGTAAATCATTACCACTTCTCATAAACAAATAAAATGTTATATTGGGTTCAGTCGAGCAACATTTTCGTCTTTGGTACCTTTACGTGAAAATAAGAGTTTCTTATATCCATACATATATCCATACATACTGTATGAGATCGCGTATTGTAAATTTGTTGACACGCAGTAGGAGTTTGAGCAGCGATAGGATTTAATTCTGTTTCCTCCACTGTTTCACAAAATTTTGACATTTATGGAGAGCCGTAACTCATGTTTTGGCTGGTTTATGGTTTATAGCTTCCCCTTTGCGTTCACGCCGCCAGAGTCCAATTTTACGTTATTGTTCGAACAAGCTCGGTGCCGTATCAAACGCTGCGGCGAATCGGGATATCTTGAGCTCGTTTGAACGCAAGTATCGTTTGCCCAGCCCTAATATTAAGTTTACATTCGCTGGCCATGTGTATAAAAGGTCATTTAACTATAGATTCCTAATAGCATTTATAATATAAAATATATACAGCTTTATTAATTTTTTGACATATTGTTACATTGTACCTTTTGATTGAGGTGTGGAATTTTCTTTGTAAAATTACTCTTCGGAATCGTTTCTTTTAATACTAGGAGTGTCTACATAGGTCATGTATTTCAGACTTAGTCACTTTTATACTCGTCACACACAAGCTTCACACGTTTCATTCGATTTTAGTCTGTTAATTTAAAATGTAATAGAAAGTTACAAATAAATTACTTGGAATATTTTTTAAAAAGAGAAAAAATTTAGAAATAGCCAGTTTATCATTTATTTGAGGTAAAACATAGTTCATTCATACCGGGTTGTGGTAATGTTTGAAGCAATGTGACAAATACAATAATGGAACGACCTTGGACCAGTCGTCTGAACCAGGAGCTGCCAGGAAAGTTTTTCAGGATAATTGTATTAGGTACTTCCAGGCCCCTTTGTATAAGACCCCAGGAGGTTACATAGAAGTCCAAAATTAGTGGTTTAATAGAAAAGACAGAAATGGAGATTAGAGTAACTTCACACGCGAGTTACATGCGCGTGCAACAGAAGCATGACCCTTGTGAATTATTTGTTTGGCCTTTAATGAGATTAGTGATTCTCGTGAGTGTAACAGAAGCCACGTTACCATTAGGTAAAAGTAGTGGTCTAACACTGTACATATACACTATGTGAGCAAAAGTATTGGGACGCACCCATAAAAAATACGTTTTTCATATTAGATGCATTGTGCCGCCACCTACAACTAGATGCTCCATATCAGTGACCTCAATAGCCATTAAACATCATGAGAGAGCATAATGGGGCGCTCCGCGGAACTCAAGGTCTTCGAACGTGGTCCAGTGATTTGGTGTCACTTGTGTCATACGTCTGTACGCGAGATTTCCACACTCCTAATCGTCCCTAGGTCCACTGTTTACGATGTGATACAGAAGTGGAAACGTGAATGGACTCATACAGCACAAAAACGTACAGGCCGACCTCGTCTGTTGACTGACAGAGACTGCCGACAATTGATAAGGGTCGTAATGTGTAATAGGCAGACACCTATCCAGACCAGCACACAGGAATTACAAACTGCATCAGAATCCACTGGAAGTATTATGACAGCTAGGCGGGAGGTGAGAAAACTAGGACTTCATGGTCGAGCGGCTGTTCATAAGCCACACATCACTTCGGTAAATGCCAAACGACGCCTCGCTTGGTATAAGGATCGGAAACATTGGACAATTGAACAGTGCAAAAACGATGTGTGGAATGACGAATAATCAAGGTACACAATGTGTCGATCCGATGGAAGGGTGTGGGCATGGCGATGCCCAATGAACGTCATCTGCCAGAGTGTGTAGTGCCAACAGGCAGTGGTGTTATGGTGTGGTCGAGTTTTTCATGGAGGGGGCTTCCACCCATTGTTGTTTTGCGTGGAAATATCATATCACAGGCCAACACTGATGTTTTAAGCACCTTCGTGCTTCCTACTGTTGAAGAGCAGGTCCAGGACGGCAATTGCATCTTTCAATACGATCGAGCACCTGTTCATAATGCACGGCCTTTGGTGGTATGGTTACACGTCAATAACATCCCTGTAATCGACTGTCCTGCATAGAGTCCTGACCTGACTCCTATAAAACACCTTTGGGATGTTTTGGAACGCCGACTTCGTGTCAGGCCTCACCGACCGACATGGACACCTCTCCTCAGTGCAGCACTCCGTGATGAACGGGCAGCCATTCCCCAAGAAACATACCAGCACCTGACTGAACGTATGCCTACGAGAGTGGAAGCTGTCATCAAGGCTAAGGGTGGGCCAACACCATATTGAATTCTAGCATTACCGATGGAGGGTGCCACGAACATGTAAGTTATTTCCAGCCAGGTGCCCGGATGCTTATTATCACATAGTGTATGTTGTGTCATCCTGTTTCCACCTTATCGCCGAGTTTACGGCAAAGATCTGGAGGGAGATCGTCTTAACATCTTCAGACAGTATGAAAGATACAGAACTGTATATTACTGTTATTTAGCGTAGTCTACGCCTGTGCCAGTTATACTGCTACCTTTACCTGACCATTTTGGTACTGGTTACCTGAGAATGATTGCTACCGTAATTCCTCTCCGCCTTTACTTATTTACATATTGTTTTACACACATTTTTCTAGAAACTAACTGTGGTGTCACCGCCAGACACCACACTTGCTAGGTGGTAGCTTTTAAATCGGCCGCGGTCCGCTAGTATACGACGGACCTGCGTGTCGCCACTGTCAGTAATTGCAGACCGAGCGCCGCCACAAGGCAGGTCTAGAGACAGATCCTAGCACTCAGCCCAGTTGTACAGCCGATGTTGCTACCCATGGTTCACTGAGAATTACGCTCTCATTTGCCGAGACGATAGCATAGCCTTCAGCTACAGTTGCTACGACCTAGCAAGGCGCCATTACCAATTGAGATTGAGATTCTATTAATGTATCATCAAGAGCGATGTTCTACAAATGTGGATTAAAGTTAAGTATTCCAGAAGCTACGTACTTTTCTTTATAGCATTCATTACATATCCTGTTTCAGACCTCACGCCAGCCTGCATGAGATTAAGCGCGTGCCTTTCGGCAGCCTGCATGAGATTAAGCGCGTGCCTTTCGGCTTCCTCTCATTGTGTCTAGGCTGTCTTGTCTAGACACAACATATTTGGCGACGAGTCTCGAAAAGGGTCTTCTTCTTCTTTCTACTTGCTTCATTTACTTGTGTCATGGCTTCGCCACATTCTCCAGATGTACTGTCCGAATTTTATCGCTTGCAGAATCAGCAGACGCAGGCCTTATTGGATGCCCTTGGACAGCTCGTCCAGGGTCAATGTACACTGCAAAACGACGCGGCAGCCGCCGCTTCATCGCTGCCACAGCCACAACACGCAGTTGCACCACCTTTTCGTCCGTTCAAGGCGGAAATGGAAAGCTGGACGGAGTGGTCACGCCAATTTGGATTCCATCTCGCCGCCTACAGAATTCAAGGTAACGAGCGGCAGCCTTATCTCCTTTCTTGTGTAGGTGTGTCCACCTACCGTGTGATAGTGAAATTGTTTCCCTGACGCGACGTAGCAACTCTGTCCTACGAAGAAATTTTTTCTGCTTTAGATGCCTATTTCCAGGAATCAGTCAATGTCGTTGCAAAAAAATATACGTTCTTTCGTACAAAACGTACGGCCAGTCAAACTAATAGGGAGTGGGTTGCAACTTTGCAAGGCCTTACTAGGGATTGTGCATTTGAGTGTGAATGTGGACTCCCTTATTCAGATACTATGGTGCGTGATGCAATTGCACAGAACGTTTCTGATGTTCGCATAAGGGAACAGATTTTGAAACTTGTCAATCCCTCCCTTCAACAAGTGATGAGCATATTGGATAGGCAAGACACACTTGACTTTACTCAGCAATCATTTCAAATTTCGCCAGCCGTGTGTCACATTAACCGGCCCGCCAGGCGAGCTGCTCAGAACAGTAAACAGCCCTCGCGCACGTCCGTGCAGCCACGTGTGCCTCGCAAGCACGCAAATGCAGTGAAATCATGTCCGCGGTGTGCTACTAGACATTCGCGTGAGAATTGCCCGTCACGCCAAGCTATTTGCATTTTCTGTAATAAAAGAGGACATGCTCAGAGTGTTTGCCAGAAAAAGCTTAGATCGGACACTCACAACCGTTCCAGGCCCTTTGCTTTGCGCCGCAATCGAACTAAGAATACTCGGGCTCGTGAACCTTCGCCCATGGAAATTCATGTAGTTAATGCCACTCCGCCCAGTGCTACTCTCTCTAACAGTGACTGTGTTCGTCCCACAAATAGTGTGCGTCGACATCGACGGAAATCCCGTCAAGTCGCAAGTGATTCTGTACCAGTGTCTGTTCACGTTGCACAAAACAGTCGCTCTTATCGTCAGCAGGACAATAAACTCTTTGCAGACTTGGACATTAATGGCAACGTGATCCCATTCCAGCTCGATACCGGAGCTGCAGTTTCATTGATCAATAAAGACACGTACAAACAACTGGGCACACCTCCGTTGCGTGCCGCAAATGTTAAGCTATCTACATATTCAGGACACAAGATCCCTGTGTTAGGACGGTGCAGCCTTCTTGCAACATACAAAGGACAAACAAAACTTGCGTCTCTTTACGTCCTTCGTTCTTCTTCTGCAGTGAACTTGTTTGGTTTGGATTTATTTCAGTTGTTTAACTTGTCTATAGTCAATCAGGTCCTATCAGTGAACCAGACTGTGAATTCATCCAGTGTTTCTCGTCTATGTGAAGAATTTGCAGACATTTTTGCACAAATAGTGTGCGTCGACATCGACGGAAATCCCGTCAAGTCGCAAGTGATTCTGTACCAGTGTCTGTTCACGTTGCACAAAACAGTCGCTCTTATCGTCAGCAGGACAATAAACTCTTTGTAGACTTGGATATTAATGGCAACGTGATCCCATTCCAGCTCGATACCGGAGTTGCAGTTTCATTGATCAATAAACACACGTACAAACAAATGGGCACACCTCCGTTGCGTGCCGCAAATGTTAAGCTAACTACATATTCAGGTCACAAGATCCCTGTGTTAGGATGGTGCAGCCTTCTTGCAACATACAAGGGACAAACAAAACTTGCGTCTTTTTACGTCCTTCGTTCTTCTTCTGCAGTGAACTTGTTTGGTTTGCATTTATTTCAGTTGTTTAACTTGTCTATAGTCAATCAGGTCCTATCAGTGAACCAGACTGTGCCTTCAGCCAGTGTTTCTCGTCTATGTGAAGAATTTGCAGACATTTTTTCACCGGGCCTTGGTTGCGCTAAGAACTATGAAGCACATTTGGAACTGAAAGTAAACGTGCAACCGAAATTTTTCCGAGCGCGCAATGTTCCCCACGCAAGAACATTAAACGACTTAGAATCACAGGGTGTAATTGAACGTGTGCAGGCTTCTCTCTGGGCTTCACCCTTAGTCATTTTGCAACAAAACCTTCCGGCAAATTGAGACTTTGTGTGGACTTCAAGGCAACAGTGAATCCACAACTTGTGACTGCTACTTTTCCTTTACCCCGCCCGGAAGATCTTTTTGACAAACTGTGCCCAGGTAAATATTTTTCGAAGTTGGACCTAGCAGATGTGTACTTGCAAATACCGGTGGACGAAGAATCCCAGCGCGTATTGGTGGTTAACACGCATCTTGGTTTTTACAGATTCAAACGACTGCCATTCGGGTGTGCATCCGCCCCTGCATTGTTTTAGCAATATTTACAAACTGTTTGTGCGTCGGTCCCTACTGCAGCAAACTATCTGGACGACATTGTGATCTCCAGAAAGACAGAAGAAGAACATTTAGCCAACCTCCGAACATTATTTCAGGTCTTGCGACAAAATGGTCTTCGCTTGCGGAAGGACAAATGTGTGTTTTTTGCTTGTGATTTGCCATATCTGGGACATGTACTCAATGCCCAAGGCATACATCCCAGTCCAGAGCACCTTCGTGCCATACAGGACTTGCCTTCGCCGCAGAATTTGAAGCAGCTACAGAGTGTGCTGGGTAAAATAAATTATTACCATCGCTATATCCCCCATGCCTCTTCCATTTCAGCTCCGCTTCATCGCTTACGCCGTAACGGTGTTCCGTTCGTCTGGACGACGGAATGCGAACGCGCCTTTCGCCAGTTGAAATCGGCGTTGCTTTCTAATACTTGCCTTACGCCTTTCGATCCCCAGAAACCCGTTTTGTTGATGGTAGATGCATCAGATTTCGGGATCGGTGCTGTGCTTGCGCACAAAGATGGTTCGCACGATCGCCCTATTGCCTATGCGTCCAAATTGCTGTCGTCTGCGCAAAGAAATTATTCACAGATCGAGAAAGAAGCATTGGCTCTCGTATCTGGTGTTACGACTGTTGTATGGTCGTCACTTTACCATGATCACAGACCACAAACCTATGACATCGCTTTTTCATCCGAACAAGCCTGTACCTCCACGTACAGCGCAGAAATTCATTCGCTGGTCTATTTTCCTCTCGCAGTACCGCTACGATATCTTGTATCAGTCCACTGCTAAGCACGGAAATGCCGATGCGTTTTCCCGTTTGCCTGTTACTGAGGATAGAGCGTTCGACTCTTCCGAACTTGCTTGCATGTTCATTGATGCTGAAACCGATGACGTGGTCGAATCGTTTCCAATTGATTTTCGTCGTGTAGCTACAGCCACAGCTGCTGACCCTGTCCTTGCTACCGTTTTGCTACGCAATGGCCCTAGTCAAAGTCACGGGTCGAGGATCCGTTGGTTCGCCGATTTTTGGCTCACAAGGAGGGACTTTTTGTGCGACGTGGTGTTTTGCTGTTGCGTTCGGATAATGGTCAGTCCAGGGTCGTGGTCCCACGTTCGTTACATTCCTCTGTCTTACAGCTTCTCCACCAAGGACATTGGGGTATAGTGAGAACGAAACAACTTGCTCGTCAGCACTGTACATGGTTCGGAATCGATGCTGCGATTACGAATATGTGCTCTTCTTGCATGGCGTGTGCCGAACAACAATCCGCGCCACCGTGGAAATTCTTTGCATGGCCAAAAGCTACTTCTCCTTGGCAACGCTTACACATAGATTTTGCTGGTCTATTCTGGAATGCTCGATGGTTGGTTGTGGTCGATTCCTTCAGTAATTTTCCTTTTGTTGTCAGGATGTCTTCCACGACGTCTTCTGCCACCATCCAAGCGTTATCCGCTATCTTTTGCATTGAAGGTCTTCCACAGACTATTGTTTCCGACAATGGCCCACAATTCATGTCCGCAGAATTTCAGTCATCCTGCACGGCCAATGGTATTCAACATCTGACATCTGCGCCGTTTTCGCCTCACTCAAACGGCGCCGCTGGACGTTTGGTCCGGACTTTCAAGTCACAGATGTTGAAATTGAAAGAGTCGCATTCTCGGGAGGACGCGTTATTGGTCTTTTTGTCCTCGTATCGCTCTCAGCCCCGCGATGGTCGCTCGCCGGCTGAGCTGCTACACGGTCGCTCTCATCGAACCTTGATGTCTTTGCTACATCCGCCGCATCAGGTTCCTGTGCAGCGGCAGACACCTGCTTTTGCTCCCGGCGACGTTGTATACTATCGCAACTATCGCGGTTCACGGCGTTGGCTCGCAGGGCGCATTCTTCGCTGCCTCGGCCGCGCTATGTATCCGGTTTTGGGGGCCTCTGGTGAGGTGCGTCGGCATCTCCATCAGCTGCACCTCTGTCGTCGCCTGGATTCTGCCGCTCCCCGTCTGCATTCAGCGACGGTGCCGTCCGGTCAGCGCCCTGGGGACCCATCTACTGGCTCGCCTCATCCCCAGGTGTTACCGACGCTGCCTTCCATTTTGCCCCATGGCGACGCGCCGCCGCCGCCGCCTGTTCTCCCGCCGGCGACGCCCGCAGTGGACGCGTCGCTGCAACCGCCGGGCGCCTCCCTCGGTCGCGCGCCGCCGATCGCTTCCCGTGACCAGCTGTCCTCCGCCAAGGAACTCGTGCCCGCTCCGGACCATCTGTCATATTCGCCAGTCGGGTGCTCCGACTCGATGGAGGTCGATCCTTCGGCCCCTCTTGACTATCTACGGGCGCATGCACATCATGTTGGCGTGCACCATGGACTAGGTTTTCAGGCGTTTCCTAGCTCCCCTCGGACCGAATGGCCGGGTACGGGTGGCACAGCCTCGCCTGTTGTTAGGCTCCCCACCTCGTCGCATACGTCAACATGGGGTCCTCCCCACGGCGGGCGGAAGCCTTATAACACCACCGTTCGCCAATTTGCGGGGGAGGAATGTGGTGTCACCGCCAGACACCACACTTGCTAGGTGGTAGCTTTTAAATCGGCCGCGGTTCGCTAGTATACGACGGAACCGCGTGTCACCACTGTCAGTAATTGCAGGCCGAGCGCCGCCACACGGCAGGTCTAGAGACAGATCCTAGCACTCAGCGCAGTTGTACAGCCGACGTTGCTAGCCATGGTTCACTGAGAATTACGCTCTTATTTGCCGAGACGATAGTTAGCATAGCCTTCAGCTACAGTTGCTACGACCTAGCAAGGCGTCATTACCAATTGAGATTGAGATTCTATTAATGTATCATCAAGAGCGATGTTCTACAAATGTGGATTAAAGTTAAGTATTCCAGAAGCTACGTACTTTTCTTTACAGCTTTCATTACGTATCCTGTTTCAGACCTCACGCCAGCCTGCATGAGATTAAGCGCGTGCTTTTCGGCTTCCTCTCATTGTGTCTAGGCTGTCTTGTCTAGACACAACACTAATCACCACTTTAGTCATGCTCTGAATAGCAGCATACTTGTGCAAGAAATAGACCTCAACATCGGAGGCATGTAGTAAAACCACTACTCGCGTAACTCTTTGGAAAAGGAAAAGAAAAATTTCACGACTTTGAGACTTGTTTTCCATTAATCGTCGGTCCTGGACACATGTAACACAATTTTTTGTACATAATGCATGCTTCGAAACATTCTAAGAGTGCTTGCTGTATGACACTGCTTTCGTCACTTTCTTTGCGTTCGTTATATGTGATAGGTGATTGCTACTGAGCGTAACAAAATTCACTGCACAACGTATACATATACACGTATACAAACGTACGTGGAAATGGTAATTCCCGGAAGATTTGACCGGGCGGTTCTAGGCGCTTCAGTCTGGAACCGCGCAACTGCTACGGTCGCAGGTTCGAATCCTACCTCGGGCATGGATATGTGTGATGACCCTATGTTAGTTGGGTTTAAGTAGTTCTAAGTTCTAGGAGACTGATGATCTCAGATGTTAGGTGCCATAGTTCTCAGAGCCATTTGAACCATTTTTGAACCAAATGGTAATTTATACGATAAATAAAATTCTTTGCTATTGGTACGTGGTTATTCTAACACTGCAGTGATACCCTGCGTGCTGCCTTTGTTGGTGATACAGCTAATTTTGAGCCCCACATGGTGAACACGTTACTTTACAACCAGTTAAATCATTTAGGTAATACACTATGCTCATATCGTTCGATCATCTTGTGTTCGTAAAAGCCTTTACTGCATGAACTTCATGCAACCAAGAAAGTGAAATTGTCTCGTGACTCTCCGTTAAAAAATATTCCTTTGACATTTACTTTGATGCGCGTCTTTCCATCATTAGAAATGTTCACCATCTAGGCTCGGTTGAGAGTAATTATAGGTAACTTTATATTCCAGATATCAAACAATACTTACCGTATTTAGCTCTTCTGGCTGAAAATCACATGACAGAAAACTTATTGTACAGTGCAGACAGGGCAGTCATTGACCCAGATTCAGGTACATGAAGGTTAAATAAAATCCATCATAGGCCGACACATTTGAGCTAGATCTTAGCTACAGATGCCAGACACGCTTATAATATGATCTTTTCCCTAAACTCTCTGGTTACTAACATTTAGTCCTTTAATAGACTGTAGTGTCAGAATACAGCAATGGGATGGCTATACGTGTTGCGTATGAAGTTCATACAAACGCTCGTCCACATATTATACGAAACGCTTCCATACCTCACCGATGGCAGTTAATTTTTCATCCCCTCTAACGAATAGATACATAACCAAAGTGGTTTTACTTACATACTGAAAGGGCCGTATTCATCGACTCCGATGCCGTTAATCAATACTTAACCTAAAGTAGTAGCGATCATACTACGCATTCTACTCTGACACATCAAGTGGATGTTTTCACTTAAAAGGGGGGGGGGGGCTAGTTGTCCATATCCTAGCTCCTGATGCTGCACCAAGAACATCTGCATGTAAATTAAGTATACATTCTGACGTACTTTCAGCAAAGGCAGACAATTGAAATTTGATGGATTGTGGTAGTTTATGTTCTCGATTTCTTAACATTGTTAACTGAGCAGAAAATTATATTCACTGTAATTAGAGCAGTCATATTACTAAAGCCTATGCTCATTTCACTGGTTATGTCAATACATGCATTCAGTTAACTGAATACTTCAAGATGGGGGTCCAGATCTTTAATCTTCCTCGTAGTCGAGTGGGCCAACAGGTAATTAGGGCCAGCAATATGTTTAATGCTCCCACCCTATCCTGTGATCAATATCAGGGGGTTAAATGTGGCCGACACTAATTCATTGAACTAGCCACTACTGGGCGAGTCTCATTAGTGAAGTCGACAATATTCACTATCGGATTTTGGTTACACCAAACAGTGACGACATAACGATTTACTTCAGGATCTGGTTGCGAGTACGTGTTACCGTTTCCACTAAATGGTATCTGATTCTGCTGATTGGAATGCTATTGCTCGTTTGGATTACTTTGTGTTGTACTGAACTGTGGTGCGTTTTGAGTATTGGAATACCAATGATTACGGTCATTGTGATTATTCCAGGGGCATAACCTATTATTTAGGTAACCCGGATGGTGCCTCTCCTCGGGCCACCTCCCTGTCTTATGATCTGAAGAGTCAGTAATTACTTACCCACCAGCACCTGACATCCGCGGCCTCAGCGTAGGGCAACAAATACGGCGGTATCGTCAGCTGACCGGTCGCGATTGTTGCAGTACTGCTGTCGCGAGGGCGTTGCATTCTATTCCCATTCCTATGATTATTTTCATTATTACTAGACCTAGTATCCGCATTTATTAAATTAATGAAGTCGAGTACAGATAAAACGTACACCAAATCGGATTCAGGAACCGGCATTAGATTTTTTCTGATGGGAATCAGTAATTTTCATATACGCTCATCCCATAATCGATCAAAATAATTTATTATGTTTCCTTGTCTGGAACTGTATTATTCTGGATGTTAGAGTTCTTATCTCAATTTTACATGAGCGCATTTTGATGAATACTTTGCCAAAAGGGCATTTTCGTATTGTCCATACTATTGACAACGTTGTGCAGTTGTAACCCATAGGGCAGCCTCGTCCTGGACAAAGCCTGTGACGAACTGAATCTTTTGCTGGTCAGCCCTCGTTTTAGGCAATACATTCCTAGAAGATTTATTAAATGTAACAGGATGTAGAGTTTTCTTTTTTGGTGTGAACACCTGAAATTGTCTGTGTTTGAGGAGGCTTTTCTCCAACAAGAGGGTGGCATTTCCACTACACTCTTACTGGTATAGTTTTGTGGTAACTGTCTACCTCAGCTTATGTAACCAGTGCATGCTCTGTTTTACGATATCGGACTACCATTGTGGTCCCTGGCTCCGTCTACTGGAGTTATTTTCTCTTTCTTTCCTTTGTGTTGCCGTCTCCTGACTGGTTTGATGCGCCTCGTACAAATTCCTTTCTTGTGACAACCTTTTAATGTCGGAATTGAACTTGCAACCTACGTCCTCAGTTAATTGGTTACTGTATCCCATTCTCCGCCTTTTTCTATGGTTTTTACTCTCTACAGCTCTCTCTAGAATCGCGGACGCTATTCCCTGATGTCTTAACAGATGTCGCATCATCCTGTCCCATCTGCTCTTCACTGTTTCCCACATATTCCTTTCGTCTCCGATTCTGTGCAGAACCTCGTCATTCCTTACCTTATCAGTCCACCTAATTTTCAACATTCGTCTTTAGCACCACAACTGAAAGGCTTCGGTTCTATTCCTTTGTAGTTTTCCAACAATGCATGTTTCAGTACCATACACTGCTGTGCTCCTAACGTATATTCTCAGAAATATGTTTTATGCTAGTACACTTTTTTTGGCCAGGAATGCCGTTCTTCCAGTCCTAGTCTGCTTCTTACTTCCTCCTTGCTCCGTCCATGACGGGCTGTTTTGCTGCCTAGGTGACAGAATTCCTTGACTTCGTCTGCCTTGTGGTCCCCAGTTCTGATGTTAAGTTTCTCGCTGTTCCCTCTTGTACTACTTCTCATTACTTTCGTCTTAATCTATATTCTCTGCTCATTAGAATGTTCATCCAATTCTACTCGTCCTGTAATTCTTTACTTTCACTAAGGATAGAAATGTCATCACGAATATTATCATTGATATTCTTTCACTCGGAATATTAATCCCATTCTTGAAATCTTCTTTTGTTTCTCTCACTGCCTTTTCGATGGTCAGATTGAAAAGTAGGGTGGAAGAGTGCATCCCTGCCTTGAACAATTGTGAAGCGTTATTACCAATTTGTCCTTTTGCAGTATTTAATTAAAAATATAAAATTAACTTGAACCTTTTGTTCGCATTTGAGCAGATCTTGAGTCAACTTTTTTTTTTTTTTTTTTTTTTTTTTTTTTTCCGGAGGTAAGTTCGCTCTTGACAGTTTACACTGCGGTGCTCTGTTTTGCACATACTTCAGTGTCAGTCCGACCTATCACTTTCCTTACCTCTAATTCAAAATTTTCAGTAATTTAGTAATTTGATTACCCTTTCCTTTTAAAAATTCATCTGCTTTCGGGCGCAGCAGATAGGTTTTTATGCAACGGATTGCTCGTTTCACTGTGGACTTCGGACTGTTTTTGTCTAGTTGCAGTGTCAGAACTTTCCGACCAATCTCTTATCTTTCCAGAAAGGCCCTTAATGGTTCCCTGCAAAACTGATATTTTAGTATTTATGTGATCCAAATTGCATATCAACCTTCCTGTTATGCGGTTAGCCTAATCTGCTTTCTACTGTCCGGTTTGGCTCTTAACTTGTTCACTGAACTGCTTCACTTATTCTTTCAAACCAGAAAAATCATCAGAAAAAGTGTCTTCCTAATTATCCTTAAAGGATATGTTACTGTTTATGGTTCCTTGTTGTTTTAGTGTTGAAAAGTCAGTAGACAAGCTTTCTAATTTTTGCAAAATGAGTGCAAAAGGATCTTGCTCTGTAGTAAAGGATTCAGTCGTGAAGGCTGATGTTATATTATCTTCCCCAACAATGGAGCTAGATATCATTGCATCAGGATCAGCTACCCAAATACAATTCACAGCATTAACTTCAGCAACAGAACTAGAGCTCATAATATTGGATTCAGTAAACACGTCAGTTTCAGCCGCCGACGCAATACTACAGGCTGCAGCTAACACACGTTGTGTTTCCGTTGGCGTACTCGCCATTAATCATTTGAATCTTGTCATTCACGGTATTAGTCTACATCATTTTCAGCAATTACTCGCGAGTTAACTGCATAACAAGGGACAGTGTCTTTCTAAAACGATACCACTTTTATGTAATACAGCTAAAAATATTACAGAGGTAATGCTTGCCGTTCGTTAATGCACGTGGCAAACTGTACAACTGCATATACACTCCCGAAGCCACCGTACGGTGGGTAGCGGTGGGTACAGTGTACCACTTTCTTTCCTGTTCCACTCGCAGATACAACGAGGCAAAAACCACTAACTATATGCCTCCGTATGAGTCTTATCTTTGTGGTCCGTGTGGGCAATATATTTTGGCGTCAGTAGACTCATTCTGCAGTCAGTTAGAAATGCCTTTTCTCTAAATTTTCTCAATAGTGTTTCCTATTTGAGTTCACGAAGCATCTCTGTAACACTTACGTGTTGTTCATACCTACAAGTAACAAATCTAGCAGCCCGCCTCTGAATTGCTTCCATATCTTCCATTAGTTCGACCTGGTCGGAATCCCAAACACTCGAACACTTCTCAAGAATAGGTCGCACCAGCGTCCTATGAGCGATCTCCTTTACAGGTGAACCAATTTTTCCTAAAATTCTCCCAATAAACCGAAGTCGACCATTCGCCTTCCCTATCACAGTTCTCACATGTTCGTTCCATTTTATAACACTTTGCAATTTTACGCTCACATCTTGACTGTGTCAATCAGGACTCTAGTAATACTGCATCTGAATATTACAGTTTTTGCCGGCTGGAGTGGCCGAGCGGTTCTAGGCGCTACAGTCTGGAGCCGAGCGACCGCTACGGTCGCAGGTTCGAATCCTGCCTCGGGCATGGATGTGTGTGATGTCCTTAGGTTAGTTAGGTTTAATTAGTTCTAAGTTCTAGACGACTGATGACCTCAGAAGTTAAGTCGCATAGTGCTCAGAGCCAAACTATTACAGTTTTTTTTTCTTTTTACCCATTCGCATTAACTTACATGTTCCCTCATTTAGGGCTAGCTGCCATTCATCACACGAACTAGAAATTTTCTCTACGTCGTCTTGTATGTTCCTGCAGTCATTCAACTTCTACACCTTACCATACACCACGGCACCAACAGCAAACAACCGCAGATTGCTGTCCACCCTGGCCGGCAAATCATTAATTCATATAGAGAAAAACAGCGGTCCTATCACACTTCCCAGGGGCATTCCTGACGATACCCTGGTCTCTGATGAACAGTCGCCGTCAACGACAACACACTGGGTTCTACTATTTAAGAATTCTTCGAGTTACTCACATATCTGTGAACTTACTCCAATACTCGAATCTTTGTTAACAACATGCACCATGTCAAATGTTTTTCGGAAATGTAGATATATGGAATCTCCTTGTTGCACTTCATGGTTCTCAGTATATCATGTGAGGAAAGGGCAAGCTGAGTTTCGCACGAGCGATGCCTTTTAAAACCATGCTGATTCATGGTCATAAACCTCTCGGTCTCAAGAAAGTTTATAATACTCGGACTGAGAATATTTTCAAGGCTTCTGCAGGAAATTGGATTTAGAGATATTGGTTTGTAATTCTGCATGTCCAGTCTATTACCCTTCTTATATACTGGAGCCATCTGTGCCTATTTCCAATCGCTTGGGACTTTTTGCTGGGATAAAGATCTACATTAAATGCAAGCTAGGTAAGGGGCCAATGCTACAGAGTGATCTTTGTAAAATCTAACTGGGATTCCATCCGAACCAGGTGATTTATTTATTTTCAAATATTTTATTTGTTTCTCTACGCCAGGCATGTTTATTACTATGTCGACAATACAGGAGTGTGTTCGATGTTCAAATGACGGTAGGTTGGTGCAATTGTAATGTGTGAACGACATCTTGAACGTGAAATTCAAAACTTTAACTTCCATTTTGCTGTCTTCAACTGCCACATAAGACTGGCCAACAAGAGAATGAATGGAAGCCTTAGACCCTCTTAGCGGTTTTACGTAAGACCAGAAATTCCTCGGGTTCTCTGCCAGATGTTTTGCCACGGTGTGACGGCGTTATTTGTAGTATGTTTGGCGCATAGAGCTTTTCACAGACGCGAGAATCTCTACTAACATCGCCGCCCGGGGTGGCCGCGTGGTCTAGCGGGCGCCTGGTCGCGTTCCGCGCGGCTTCCCCCGTCGGAGGTCCGAGTTCTCCCTCGGGCATAGGTGTGTGTGTGTGTGTTGTCCTTAGCGTAAGTTACTTTAAGTTAGATTAAGTAGTGCGTAAGCTTAGGGCCCGATGTCCTCAGCAGTTTGGTCCCATAAACCTTACCAAAAATTTCCTATTTTACTAAAATCGCTTCTCGTCATTCGTGTGTTACCTTTTGACCCGAGAGTGCAGTAGCCTCTGCTTGCTCAGCATCCTACCAATTTCGTTATTAAACCATCGTGGGTCTTTTCCATCCTTTATAGAGTTGTTAGGCACATAATTCTACAGACTACGATTTAAAGTCTGCTTAATCATTGCCCACAACTCCTCTGCATCCATCTTACTACAACTAAGTGATGCCATTTCATTGGATAAGTGAGATGGTAATAACTGCTTACCTGCTCTATCTGGCAGAAACACTCTCCCAGCCCTCTTCACTGACTTATTAACTTCCGTTATCATAGTTGCTGTAATGACATCATGATCGCTAATCCCCGTTTCTACACTGACGTTGTCGATAAGGTGCTGCCTATTTCTAGCTACAAGGTCTAAGACCACTGCGTGTGGACTGCCAAGCTAGTTGCTCAAGACTATTTTCAGAGAAAGTGTTAAAAAGTATTGTCTGTCTGTACCCCCCGCAATGAATCCACAGACATCCATTGCAAGATCTGAGCATTTACGTGCTACCGACAGTTGACTTCCTGTGACTGACTCTAAAAGTGCACAGCAGAATCGGCTAGCCGGTAAAAGTTAACTTGTACATCTGTAATAGATACCGACCACACTAATCAGTGGTTAGTTAATAACATGTTCCATAGATAATTTGAACGATTCTCTTATCGAATGCTGTGGAACGTGTCAGTTTACAGGATATGTATACGTGAGAGATAGTTTTAAATCAGCTTTAAAACATGCTTCTCTACCTGTCAGACATTTTCTGTTATCAGGGAAATGATCAAAAGCCTTAAATACTGCATATTGAATTACTCTCTGAGCCAATGGCAGATTCAGCGATGTGTGATGGTCATTTTTCCCTCTACTGTTGTAGATATGTACATCACCGTTCTTCTGATATTGTGAAGGATTATTTATGAGAAATGTCTTTAGGGAAACTATGTATTATGACGTCGCAGTTAAAATGCATACCTCCTTGTAGAGTTACCTATATGACGTCCGTGGATGAGCAGTACATATTATTGAAACTTCCTGGCAGATTAAAACTGCGTGCCCGACCGAGACTCGAAGTCGGGAGTTCGAGTCTCGGTCGGGCACGCAGTTTTAATCTGCCAGGAAGTTTCATATCAGCGCACACTCCGCTGCAGAGTGAAAATCTCATTCTGGAGTACATATTATTCCTAATGCTGGCTTTTCTGCAATCAATAATCCCCTGCTAAGTGATATCCTACTCTGTGAATGGTCAGCATGGCAAAATACGATGCGGGGGCCCAGGGTTCGATACCCAGCAAGGTCAGAGTTTTTCTGCGGTCGGGAACTGGGTGTCTTCACCATCAATGATGCCGAAGAACTAAAGAAACTCGCACCAGGCGATCGGTATACCACATGCACATTTTATTTTATTTTTCCAAGTGATGAGTTCGTTGAGTATTTAGGGCTGCCCCCTGCATATTTCTGCCACTGTGTATACTGAACGAGGTGGCGCAGTGGTTAGAATACTGCACTCGCATTCGCAGGACGACGGTTCAAACACACGTCCGGCCGTCCTTATTTAGGTTTTCCGTGATTTCCCCAAATCGCTTCAGGGAAATGGCGGGATGGTTCATTTGAAATGGCACGGCTGATTTCCTTCCCCATCCTCCGCTAATCCGATTCGACCTCGTTGATTGGTCACCTCCCCGAAAACCAACCAACTCTGTGTATGTTTCGCAGGGCAGGTTAGGCCTCTGACCGACGTAGGAGGTTATTTGTAAATAGAAGAAGCAAGGTACTGTGTACAGTCAAGGTGCCAGAAGTCGCCACAGAGTCTGGGGCGCCACCGTCGTCACCTGGTAGCGTGTAAGTAGTAGTACACAGCGCTGCAGTTACATCCGCACGGTCACGTTCTCAGGTGATACCACGCATCTATACTTCGCAGGTGTGTAAGTCGGAGCACCGTTCACAGAGAGCCAGTTAGGTCCTGATCTCAGAGCAACCAACAGACCCCCAATGTCTCCTCTAGGGACACCACCCGCTGCTGCCACTTTACTGTCTGCCAAGGTGCCGTGCCGCTCGCGTCCTGAGCGATGTTCGACGCTGTGCTTGCACCAGCCGCTCCCAGGATAGTGGGATTGTCGTCGTTAATCTTCCCTGTTCCTCAATACTTTCAATGCCCTGACTCGTACAACGCTATTCCTTCGCTGGTTGTTGAGTCTTTTTAACCTTTGTCTCATGATCACCTCTCCCACATATACAAATGGGAGAATAATTCGGAATCTTTGCCACTTGAGAGATGATCATAAACCTTGACATGTGTCCTGCAGATACACATTGGGTGTCTTTAATTAGTGGTTTGTACTGCCTTCTGCAGCCTCAAGCTACTGATCACTGTGAGTCTTTCGTCTTTTAGGTGCAGTCACCCACATCAAGGGCAAAAGGGTGTCCTGAAACTCTGTTCCCTCCTCTGCCCTCTTTGATAAGTGTGACTTCCCATGCCAAGCCGTCGGCTGCCATTGCTTACGATTTTTATTATAAACTGTAGAAGTAGTGGGGTTCGAACCCGGGACTGTGTACGTTTTCATTACTAATCAAAGAAGCTACACCATTTTTCAATAATGTATGAAGGGGTGCTGAACTCTCAACTTTTGATGTACGGGAAGTTTATCACGTTTAACTTCTTTTTTTTTAACTCTTAATAACACAGGAAACAATACTTTCTCAACTGACAGTATTCAACACGATGTTGTAAATCACGGTCATGTATTTCTCGATAAGGAGTACTGTGCAACAAGTGATGGGTACGGATTTCAAGAACACACAGAACGATTGTTCCGCTAGTGCATTCTCTTTGTATTTGACGAGAACTGACACGAGGACTTACTGCAACAGCAGAAAGAACCGCTAATCCTGCAGATTGGCAGTCTCCCTTCTTATAATTTTTCTTGGAGCAAAAATTCCAGTCTCAAGCAGTATATTGGTGATACTGACGAAGATACTGTCGTAAACTTCGTGTCTGTATCTGTGTTGTAACTGGCAACTGCGGAGCTACTTGTTTCAGAAATAGCGGCACCTGTCGCGAAAACTGACAACGGCCGAGAGAGCAGTGTGCTGACCACATGCCCTCTGTATCGGCATCCGGTGACGTCTAAGGGGTGAGGACGACACGGCGGCCGGTCTGTATGTTAGGCTTTCAAGGCCCATCCGGACAGTGTTTGTTTGTTTTTGTTCACTAAAATAAACAGAAAAACTAGAATCGTCTGCTAAAGAAACTGTCCCGTGAAATTCTGTATCGTGCAGCGCAAAATGCGCGACGTTGCAAAACATAACTCGCAGTTTCAGTTCACAAAACTAATAGATAAAAAATGTTTCATGAAACAACGCAACGAATTCTGAAATAACGAATAACCGAAAATGTTCCTAAGGAATACAATGTAATTATACTTAAGCTACTTGGTAAATATAATTCCAAACACTGAATGATATACAGGCAAACGTAACACTGCGCTGTAACAATACTTCTATCTGCAAAAGCAATGAAATATTAACTCATCTTTACCTAAACTGAACCTGATGATAATTTTGAAACGCAACGCATGATTGGGAATGATCTTATTGTGTTGACTGCAAGCCGGCCGGTGTGGCCGAGCGGTTCTAGGCACTTCAGTCTGGAACCGCACCACCGCTACGGTTGCTGGTTCGAATCCTGCCTCGGGCATGGATGTGTGTGATGTCCTTAGGTTAGTTAGGTTTATGTAGTTCTGAGTTCTAGGCGACTGATGACCTCAGATGTTAAGTCCCATAGTGCTCAGGCCATTTTTGTTGACTGTAATGCAACTAGTCATAACAAATTTTAATGGCTTTCCTTTGCAAGGGAAACTCGGTGCTGCTGGAAGTGAAGACCGTAAGGAAATACAGCGTAGACGTAAAATAGCCAAATAAAAGATAATGTTTGGGCAATGCAACGCAATAACATGCAACAATTCGAGCATGTCACGCTTTAGTTATAGTCACAGTGTTGTGCAGAGTGCTATGTGCCAACACATAATAAAAAAATCCAAATTTTCACGAGCAGATGGTGGAGGTTATTGCATCATCTAGATCATGTAAGAGAGACTAGTATTCAAAAACTATAATGAAAATCTAATTCTTAACAGTTACCTTCTTCTTTACAAAAATCACTTATACAAAAATATACCACTCTGCCATAAAATCAATTAGTAGGATGATAATCAGTTGTAAATCTATAACTTCTGAGTGCAAGCAATGTGAGCAGGTAACTTTGCTTCATCACATTTCAACAAACAAACTAACCCGAACTAACAAAGAAAAAATTCCAGTAAAGCTTGCCTTTTTCAAACACACCGTAAATTAGATATATGCAAGCACTGTGCCAACAAAATTACCTACAATATTCACACTTCTCAATTTAATCTTTACCAAATCTTATCTGCAAATTTCAACATACTCCGTATCTTCCTCTCTGTACTCTGCAGCCTATTGCAAGACCGCTCATTATTGTGACCAACACCCGACTCACTCAATTACTTCTCACAGAGAGCTACTGCAATGACATTGCTAGTGGTAACCAAAGATCAGAGATCTTCTTCTAAAAACCTCTGTGGGGTAACATATCGACGATTGGAGATAACTGTCTGAAAAATGCCAATGTACAGATTCATAGTATGACAGATCGATTAAAACATTCACGTAACTCTTACTTCATACTAAAAATAATCTTGAAACCTTACATTACTCTTGTTGTATTTCGGTGATGTTCGTCATAAATTAAGAGCATGTCGATCAATTCTTCATTCGTCAATAGCACTGAACCCTGGAAATCGGTTTACGCATCACTATCAGTTCGACCATGTGGTTGTTTTCGAACAACACATTGTCAGTTGCACCATTCGTCACAACAAATGTTCGCAGCTCATGATCTAGTGGCCAGCGTACGATTCCCGCAGGGTTGAGGATTTTCTCTGCCCGGGGACTGGATGTTTGTGACGTCCTCATCATTTCATCATCATCATCATTCGTGACAGTGGTTAGATTGGACTGAGAAAACAATTGGACTGTGTACAAATTGGGACTTTGTGTGGGCGCTGATGACCGCGCAGTTGAGCGCCCCACAAACCAAACATCATCATCGTCATAACACACTCAGTCTAGTTAGACAGTATTTTCAAATCAGACAGACAACACACAACATGAGTATTGTCTCGATGACATAGGTGTTCCGAAATCGTGTTGTCTTATTAGATCTACCGTGTTGTATTATTAGATCTACGAAATCATCGAGATCTACTACTTTTGCGACAATAGGCAGCATTGTTTCATTTAATAAAACTAAGTTGATGGACGGTTAACAATAGAGATCCAAGAATGTATTCCCGTTTGTTTCACGAGTTACTAGTTAATTATTGGCAAGGTCAAAACAGACTCAAATGCCTTCAGTCAAAATTAATTTGAGGTGAGGAAGTCACCTCTCCTTGTATAAGGAAATATTAAGCATCGTGTATCTAATACTTAAATTGTATTTGGTGCTAATAGACTTACTTCGTTCCCGCTGTAGTGTTGCGAGAGAACTGTGCCACTGCTGTCGCCTCATATTCGTCGATTCGTTCTTCCTTACTAAAGCACGAAAGAGTATAAGGCCAGTCGCGACTTACTGTTAATACGGAAGACGTGTACCCGATCTTGTTGCTATGTAGCAAGACTTAAAAGGATGTGACCCACAGTCGGGATCGGATAGCCTATTACGAAGCTGTGATTAGTGAGGCTCTGAAAGTTGTATGACGAAAATTAAATGACGCAATGTACACAATTGCAAATATGCCCCATTAGAGGAAGTGTGATGTCTGGAATAAGTTTCTCGCTATGGCCTATGCTTCAGGCGAAATATATCAAATTTCATCCAGTGCAAAGAAAATGGCTGTCTTCTTTTCCATTCCATCTCCACCATTACAAAACATATGTGTTGCGTCAAACGAAAACTGGGCGTAGAGGAGGGTCAGTGTTTTATCCTTGACACAAAAGAGTGCTTTGATTCTGTATTCATTTGGTCATGGACAAACTGCGAGTTGTTTAGCTTGTTATTCATTTCTAAAATTTATTTTAATAATCAGTCACCATTTACAGATTGCGCTTGTTTCTCATGTCATGTATTATGGTACTATTGATACAGACTCATAACGTCTCGAAAGAATGTGTGTGTTAAAGCAACTGAGCCAATGAAATTACGTCTTCCTGACAATAGGTCAGTGTCAAAAAGATCTTCGATAATGGCAGAAGCTGAAGCAATGAATTAAAATTTGTGTCACAGCTGGGACTTGAACATAGCTCTGCTGCTTACGAGGCATATTTGCTAACCATCTCACCACCGCAGCATTATGTCTATAAGTCCAATGACTTCTATAACACAATCTTCAGCTCACACCTTCAGTCCATTACGTACAAAGCTGAGGTGTTATTTCAGTGTCGGAGAACCTTGACAATCCTGATGATTTAAGAAGTAGAAAATGGGCCGAACGTTTGAACTGAAGTTTTTGTTACTGAGGGCACTTGAATAGGGTAGCTGTGCAGCCTGTGGCAGCTACCGCGCTCCTAGTAGTGACCATTGTACAAATTTTGATTGATTGCTTCAGCTTCTATCCTTACCGAAGTCAATGTAGTTGTTAGACGTTCTCTGAATATATATTAAATATTGAAATAAATTTACAGCACTCTTTGCAGTAGGTTTATTATGTATAAACATAACAATATGCACTGCTAAACGATCAGCCGTTATCTATGCTACTACACGAGAACACGTTATGGTTCAACGTTACTACCATATATCGCGAAAAGATCTAAATGGATTTACCTCAAATTTTTACATCTTATGCTAATAAACATCCATGTGGAGATAAGTTGTATAAATCTGGGAAAGCATTTTGACAAAGATCTTGGAAACTTCTTGACCAATTTACTTCAGCTTTTTACATAATTAATAAACGTTTGGATAGACATAGGTAACATATTTGTAATATATACGGTACACACACACACACACACACACACACACACACACACACACACACACACACATTCACACACTTATAAATGAAGACAGTCACAGTTTAATGGTGTTATCAAAAATTTTCTAAAGTTCTTGACCAATTTACTTCAAATTTTTACATGATATTCTAACACACTTTCAGACATATGTAAGCTAGGTAGCTTCTATGTATACATAACTGTGTAAGCTACACAGTATTACATATAAGTAAATTAACTATTTAGAGACTTCTGCTGGCAATATATATATTGACATGATAGTCTAATAAACACTCAGGACTACATACTACTTTAGCTGTCAGCTTCCCAGATCATTTTTTTCTCACATTCTGTACCAGGTGCGGTCTGACGAACCTCTATGTAGCCGTAGGAACTTCAGTGAAAAAATTAACTTTTTTCGTAAAATGTTTAATACCACAAGGGCTTGGAGACGTATAATCATAACCCACAACTTTTTCTAAATTGGGTTTTTTTGTGCTGCAGCATTCTTTAACAATTCCTTCTTCATATTATATTGAAAAGTTCCGTCTTTCTCCAGCAGAAGGCAGGCTGTGACGGGGTGTAGTTCTATGCTCCAACGGCTGGTGATATTTTGAGAAGATACACAGTCACAAGCCAGAGCAAAATGGCAGTTGGCTCAGGAACATCTTCAACAAATATATGTGTCAGACAATAATGGAATTGAAGAGCTCTATCCTATGGATAGAGACAGAGATGAATCATTACATCTATCGACCAACAGTTCCAGATCAGATGAAGTATATAGAACGGTTTATTTCAAGTGACTAATATCGTATGGCTTGTAGCTCTGTTTCTTTTAACCTTGCTAACACATTTGATTGCTGTCTTTCGTGTCAATGATGGGCTACGTTTCTATGACTCCTTAAGACTGCAACCATGTAGTTTCAATGGTAACAAATGTGTAAAAATATTTGTCATGAATGCCATTTTCCCGGAATTTCATTTTTGTATGGCTCATGACTCTACCTGATGCAAATTATGAGATTATTATACTCTTTATATTAAAGCTTGAAATAACTAAAGTAACTGAAGAGTCACTTGATGAACCGAAGCCTTGGCAGAAAAGAAAGCGATATATTGATTGGTTGGAAAAAAGTAAGACAAAGCGTCGGCGAAATGCTGGGCAGCAGCATACGTCTCCAAACACCAACAAAACTGTTCATGCAGCCTGTATACCAAGTCCCCCTACTAGTTCAAATAAGTGCAACACAAAACTACTTGGGGAAGCAGCATAAAAATGGCACTGGAAAAGCTGTTTGTTCTGTTTTTCATTACAAATAGTCTAATATCTTGTAAATTTATTTTATATTTTGTGTTTCATTGAAGTCAATGCAAGAAACAGACGTCTAATAGTACTCACCAGATGAATGGGCGCAAATTGTAAAATCTGCTAATCAAAAAACTTTTATTGTGACTGAAATGGAATGTTTGGAAACCTGGAACACATTGGTCCCGAAACCTATCTTATTCAGGTCAGCAGATCCTCCATCCTCCTCATTTCAGTGAAGCTATGCAATTTTAGTTTGAGTAAGGTCAGCTTAAAGCACTGTTGTTCAGACATAGGAGCCTTCACGTCAGTAAATATTTGTGTGAAGAGGAAAGGTTTTTGAACCAGATCCACATCAGCTGCCAATAAAATATAGAAACCCATTCCTCATTAACCAGAAAAAATGGATGATCTATAGCATCTTATGACATACATACAAACAATTCTATAAGAAATTGTACATTGTTATCTGTATGAAATAAAAGACACTATTATAAATACATGTTTACATCGAAGTACACGTTATTAATAATTGCACAATTAGCTAACACTTAATCAAATTGCCTCCAATATCGATTATAGCTTGATGCCTTAGCCCTCTCTCCGGTAAATCATCCACATTTTTAACCTCTAGATTCGTTTGACCCGCTTCACAGTGACTAAGTTTGACTTTCTAAGAATTTTGCAGCTCCATACAAAAGCTTTGGTCCCTCTGGGTGATTTATAACGAATACTGCCTCGTGACGCTTCATATATTTTGCACTCATTTTAATCTGCAGCCGACAAAACAAAACTTTAAACTCTCACACTGTTTATCTGTACACTGTGCAAAAGCGCATTTGTTATAGATTCGAGACCGCTACCAGAGACGTCGCTGCAAACGTTACGTTTAAAATTATGGCGTACACTTACTCATGAGAAGCAAATCAGGACTTCTTTCGATCAGGTACTGGAAATAATGTGAAAAAAGGTAAGGCAGAGAAACTTCCCTGATACAAAAATAATTTATTAGTCTCAGTTACCTGTAACGTGTAAAAATTATGAATACTGGTCACTGTATAAGAGTAGTTCGAAATAAATCCTTAAAATTTATATTTCATGTTTTAAATTATTTTCTGGGAGATGTAGTCATAAGCCACTATTGACTACATCTTAATTTCACGTACTCTAAAATTAACATCATGTAACACAAAGAAAGTCAACTATTTCACAACATGCTTTGCAATTATTAAGAATGATTTTGAAGTATAAATAAGGTTTCTATTTTGTATTAAACAGTTTTCGATATCTGTAGAAATTTTAAACTTACTGTATCTCAAAACTAGTTCCATGTAGCTTATGACTATATCTCACCGGCCCCTTCATATTTTCACATAAATTTTAAAGATTATTTTTACGATAATAATGCATTAAACAGAAAAATGCAGAAAATGAACGTAACATCACATGATAGTGTCAATGCCACAAAACTCGAATAACCAGCACTAACAATTCTATCTTTTAGTATATTTTTCTTCTTATTACACCTACAATAATCAAAACACAAGAAACTCGCATGTAACATTCAAAAATAAGAATTATACTAGTAATGTTTAGACTTTTAGTATCCTTCTCAGAAGTTTTCTTTACACTAACTGCAAATTTTTGTACAGGATTCAAGGCTTATTAGCTTACGGCAACGATGGAAAAGTAAGGCGACTTCCTCTTCTTTTTTGGCTCTCGAGTCAAACATATTATGTGGAGCATATTTTATATTTTTCCATTCGTTCTTGGTTCTGCTCCACCCAAAACAAGGCGAATGGATAGACAAACTTCACAGGGTATGTGACAGTTACTGACTCGCTTTTCAATCTGTGGCGACACCAATAAATTTGTAAGCTTCATAAGGCAGTTAAAGCGGTTGACGTGAGTACTTCCTTTCCCAGACTTCTGAAACAAATGATACCAGGCTTAGAACATGCGTCAATATATACATCGCAGAACCAAATCCCTTGCTTCACACACTAACACTTCTTTCGGAATTTATCTTTTAATTTTCTCGAGGTTTGTACGTATTTTAGTTCTATTGACTTGAGACCTATATAGATTGAAGTAAACCGGTTGTCTTCAGAATCCCTTCCTATGGAAGACTGTACGCTAAACACAGCGCACATGCCTTTTAAGCCACAATTGCATCGTTTATTAGGAATGTACACTCTGGATCTGCATTTAACACGAAATGATGTCAGAATTTCTTTGATACATGCAAACTACCCAGTGTTTTAGAGCATTTGACGTTTGTGAATAAATTTTGTAAGATTTTCTGACGCTATAGCGAGAGGATCGTTTTGTTTTGTAATCTTCTCTAATGGTCTTTAAAATGGCTCAATGAAACAGTAAGCCGAAAAATACTTTTAGTTCAAATATATCAGCAACATTTGGATCGTTGTAATGCATTTCCTTGTTTATTTTTTGGTTATTCCATTTAATTATGATACTTAAAATATCACCAGTGATAAGAAAATTCGAAATGGTAAGAGGATCTGGATTATTATCTACTTGAGCCGGTGGTCGCGCTGTTGGCAAACGTCTGATGTTACGCTGCTGAGCACGACATCGCTTGAGAAGAGGCTTTGATATTTCTCTCGTCCAAGTATGTTTCTAGCGGTACCTTTACCTACCGGGGCAATCATCCCCCCTCCCCTTCTCCCAAGACTGAGCTGCTACCCATTATGGGTTCACCTCCTCAGTGGAAAGACAGGGATAAAAGTGCTATCCCCGAGATAGACGGCACCTATATTAAAACTGAACATTAATGGGTTCAGGACACATGTGGAGGAGTTGAAACTATTGACACATGCATATCCCCTGTGGTTGTGTTTTCAAGAAACACATTTTATGGCTGCTGATTGCGTTGTGCTGTAGGGCTATATCCTCCACCGAAAAGATGACCTGACATTTCTGTCGTCATCACTTTCATCACTTTTTTCATTCGTGGAAATCACATGAGACAAAACATATTCGTCTTCACTTTCAGACTGTTCCGATTCTGAATTATATTCACTTTCAATTTCGTTGTCACTATCTGATCCACCATCGCCTTCCAATCTGTCCTGAAAGCATTTCAAAACGGTATCCTGAAACTCACGGTGTGTAAAATGAACTGTAGAGGAGGACCTGGCTAGTGAAACCATAACACGAAGTCCAAGGTGCTCTCTCAGAGACCACTAGCACGAAAGAATCAGTAACAGTATAGGTCCACGTAACGTTCAAGTGGCTATTGTCAACGGAAACCACGACAGTTTTGAGAAAGAAGAACTAGACAACGCTGGAATCTTCTACCCGAGACCTATGCATTAGCATCAGAGTAACAATAAATGCCAGCGGTCTGTGAGCAGCACTTGGGACATTTGTGATTAATATGTATAATACATAGTATATAATAATAATGGTACAGAAGAATGCTGAAGATTAGATGGGTAGATCACATAACTAATGAGGAGGTACTGAACAGAACTGGGGAGAAGAGGAATTTGTGGCCCAATTTGACAAGAAGAAGGGACCGGCTGGTAGTACATGTTCTGAGGCATCAAGGGATCACCTTTTTAGTATTGAAGGGCAGCGTGGAGGACAAAAATCGTAGGAGGAGATCAAGAGATGAATACACGAAGCACATTCAGAAAGATTTATGTTGCAGTAGGTACTTGGACATGAAGAAGCTTGCACAAGATAGAGTAGCATGGAGAACTGCATCAGACCAGTCTCTGGACTGAAGACCACAACAACAACAGCATAATAATAATACAGTGGCGAGTCGTTGCTTATAAGTGTTATCAAAAATGTCTGAAAATTCTCGACCTAATCACTTCAGTTTTTTACACAACACTCTAATAAAAGTTATGATACACATAGGCTATATATATATATATATATATATATATATATATATATATATATATATATATATATACGTTCATCAGGCTTGGATGGAGGTAACGTTTTGCCGCTACGTGGCACTATGATCGAGTCTCTTTTCATGTGCCGTGTGAGTGTGCTTTTCTATCCAAAATATTATTTGCTTCACGAAGCCGAAGCGGCTAATTATACCAGCTGCGCCATCACATATAATATTATCGCATGGGTAATGGATCACGTTTCTATTCAGGTAATGCTATGTTGTACAGTTGTTTTATAGGGGTTTCTACCTCACATTCTTATATTTAGGAGTGCGTTTGTGAATTAGGCTACCTGCATATGCTTTACTCTTCTAGGTCAGAAGAATATTTTTGCCGACAGAAATTAATAACCTGATTACAAAAGAAACTTGTGATCCAAGACTGGCATTATAACAAAGTTAATATTTTCTTGGATCGCTGAAAAGTTTTTCGTGACCTTCTCACAATTTGTAAACCTAAGAAACGTTTGGCTGGACATATGCAACATGGTTTTAATACATATGTAATATATAAAGGGGAAACATAGTTAGTAAATATCTAGAAAATTACTTGGCCAATTTACTTCAGATCTGTACATGATACTGTAATAAACACTTGGACAGTCATAGGTTACATATTTTTCAAAACATACAATTTATAAATACCGATACACAATATACAAAGGCAATCTGTGATAGCAAACTGGCGGTTTACTTAAAATTTTTACGTGGTAGTCTAATAAAACTCTGGAAGTGCATCGGCTTTATATTTTAATGTATATAGATATAAACGGTGTATAAAGTGGAAACGCTGTTAACAAATATCTCGAAAAGTTCACCCATTTCCATCAAAATTTTACATGATACTGTAACAAATATTCGTACTGATATAGGCTATGAATTATTTAAACAAGAGTTTGTAGGTTTTCTGTTAAGGATAAATGAGAGAAAGGAAATGCTGTGCTATGAAAATGTGCAGTTTCTTCACCGTTTTCACAGTCTGTTTTAACTACGAAAGCAGAGGATTTAAAACACTTCTTCATATGTATAATTTTAAACAAAAATTGTGTACACAAAAATGTGTAGTTTTGTTTTCGTCCTCGGTTATAGTAGAAAATATGTAAGTAGTTTCAGTGGCTTTTTGGTTTATGTTTAGAACACTACTGCGGATCTAAGTTATCTGAAATATTGTAATCCTACCTGTTTGCAGATTAAAACAACGCAAAATGCTTTAATTGTTAGCTACTATCCTCATTGATATAGCAGCCGGAGAAGTCTCTCTCATATCCCTTATACCAACGACACGAACCATCTTTCCATTCATTTCAAGTGAAATCACCTCCCAGTCAAAGTTTCGTTTGCAATAACAATGAACACAGCTCATAGTGAGGGTGACAGCGGGGATGGGACGAAGGGTAGGGAGGAAATAGAGAGGGGAAGGAGAAGATGGACAGGGGGACGAGAAAATAGAGAAGAGGAGGAGGAGGTTATGGACAGTGAGAGCGGGGAGGAGGACATGGAAAGAGAAAGTGGCAGAAGGAGATTAGGACGTCTGTCCAATTCCCAGACATATATAGCAATTGCGAAGAATTGCCGGGTTCGCTAGTATAGTTGTACAGGGTGATTTTTTTCCACCGTGTACAGACTTTAGCGAATGATCGATGAAAGGATACGGAACAAAAAGGTCTAGTAAACTTATGTCCGGAAATGCATGATTTCCATGCTAGAGACCATTTATTCAATTAAACTTTGTTACAGAAATTGCGGTCTAATACACGCTGTACCCCGCCACCACAGTTACAGTATGTTTTTAAAACGGTTTGCATGTGCCTCAACGCATGCGTGTGCGGTCCGAAGCATGTTCTGTCTCACACGTTCACATAAACCAGTCGGCATCAGAATAGTGTCCAAGGCAGCATGAATACGCTGCTCCAGTGTCTTCACATCTGGAATATGGACTCATCTGTGAATAGGATGGATCACCATCAATCCCGGAACTGTGTTTGCCTGGTGAAGAAACCAGTGACAAAACTGTCCCCAGTGTGGCAAGTCTGTAGCTACAGGGTGTTTCAAAAATGACCGGTATATTTGAAACGGCAATAAAAACTAAACGAGCAGCGATAGAAATACACCGTTTGTTGCAATATGCTTGGGACAACAGTACATTTTCAGGCAGACAAACTTTCGAAATTACAGTAATTACAATTTTCAACAACAGATGGCGCTGCGGTCTGGGAAACTCTATAATACGGTATTTTCCACATATCCACCATGCGTAGCAATAATATGGCGTAGTCTCTGAATGAAATTACCCGAAACCTTTGACAACGTGTCTGGCGGAATGGCTTCACATGCAGATGAGATGTACTGCTTCAGCTGTTCAATTGTTTCTGGATTCTGGCGGTACAACTGGTCTTTCAAGTGTCCCCACAGAAAGAAGTCACAGGGGTTCATGTCTGGCGAATAGGGAGGCCAATCCACGCCACCTCCTGTATGTTTCGGATAGCCCAAAGCAATCACACAATCATCGAAATATTCATTCAGGAAATTAAAGACGTCGGCCGTGCGATGTGGCCGGGCACCATCTTGCATAAACCACGAGGTGTTCGCAGTGTCGTCTAAGGCAGTTTCTACCGCCACAAATTCACGAAGAATGTCCAGATAGCGTGATGCAGTAATCGTTTCGTATCTGAAAAATGGGCCAATGATTCCTTTGGAAGAAATGGCGGCCCAGACCAGTACTTTTTGAGGATGCAGGGACGATGGGACTGCAACATGGGGCTTTTCGGTTCCCCATATGCGCCAGTTCTGTTTATTGACGAAGCCGTCCAGGTAAAAATAAGCTTCGTCAGTAAACCAAATGCTGCCCACATGCATATCGCCGTCATCAATTCTGTGCACTATATCGTTAGCGAATGTCTCTCGTGCAGTAATGGTAGCGGCGCTGAGGGGTTGCCGCGTTTGAATTTTGTACGGATAGAGGTGTAAACACTGGCGCATGAGACGATACGTGGACGTTGGCGTCATTTGGACCGCAGCTGCAACACGGCGAACGGAAACCCGAGGCCGCTGTTGGATCACCTGCTGCACTAGCTGCGCGTTGCCCTCTGTGGTTGCCGTACGCGGTCGCCCTACCTTTCCAGCACGTTCATCCGTCACGTTCCCGGTCCGTTGAAATTTTTCAAACAGATCCTTTATTGTATCGCTTTTCGGTCCTTTGGTTACATTAAACCTCCGTTGAAAACTTCGTCTTGTTGCAACAACACTGTGTTCTAGGCAGTGGAATTCCAACACCAGAAAAATCCTCTGTTGTAAGGAATAAACCATGTTGTCTACAGCACACTTGCACGTTGTGAACAGCACACGCTTACAGCAGAAAGACGACGTACAGAATGGCGCACCCACAGACTGCGTTGTCTTCTATATCTTTCACATCACTTGCAGCGCCATCTGTTGTTGAAAATTGTAACTACTGTAATTTCGAAAGTTTGTCCACCTGAAAATGTATTGTTGTCCCAAGCATATTGCAACAAACGGTGTATTTCTATCCCTGCTCGTTTAGTTTTTATTGCCGTTTCAAATATACCGGTCATTTTTGAAACACCCTGTAGTAAGCCGTGCACCTGCTGTAAGTGATAATAATAGTAATAATTGTCATGGAGAATGTCCCACACCGTCGTCTGGCTTACCTTGTACTGGCGGGCCAGCTGCCTAGTGCTGACACGGAGGTCGACTTCCACACTGTTGATCACGTTTTCCTTCAAGTCTGGTGACCGAACATTTCGGGTAAGTCATTCGTGATTTCCTGAAAAGACCTTGTCTCATAGAAACGGTGAAACACTTTGGCAAACATTGAATGCTGTGGTTGTAGTCGGCGTGGTACGTCTCCTGATACAACCTTGTTTCTCGCCGTCCGTTGCATTTGCTTTCCGTAAGTAAACACCATGTCGGCAAGCTCTCCATTCGAATATGGAACCATTGTGTACAACGCTGAATCACATCCACTACAAAGTAAGTCAGCAAGAAAAGTGAATCGGACAAATCGTTACCAGTTACTATGGTAGGAGAGGGCACTAGGGGTTGATGCATGAGGGAAAGTACCATACTCAAGCAGGAAACCATGAATACTGTAACTGTGGCTGCATGATACGGCGCGTATTAGACGTAGTATCTGTAACAGAGTATGATTGAATAGATGGTCTCTAACATGGAAACCATGCATTTCTGCGCGTAAGTTCATTAGAACTGTTTTGTTCCGTATCCTCTCATCGACCAATCCCTAGAGTTTGTACATAGTGGAAGAAAATCATCCTATATAACTTTCCCCGATGATTTAGGCTTGTCGGACAATTTGTGAAGTTTCAGCTTGCACTTGAGTATAGGTACAAAACCGAAATCAAATCATAAATGTGTGAAGAAATGAATTGTAATTTACAGATTAATGGAGGGAATTTTTTTCAAAACGGTTGCGTGTGTAACGGGAATGCCGAGCGTCCACGGTTACACTTGTGAACTCGTGTACTCGGTCACATTCCTGAGTGAGTCGAGTCCACTTGTACGTGACACTAGATTCAAGTGACGAGAGGGTTGCGGCGGTGACTCATGAGTCTACGGGCATGCAGAGACTGAGAATTTGGTGATGACTTCACACGACTTGCTGGTTAGTAACAATTAATTTAATTGCTAGGTAACGTAATCCCTTGCTTTTTAACCATACACTGTCACTTTTCGGAAGCAGATTTTGCGAGAAATATTTATCGTCATTCGTTAATTATCTTTGAATTTGCTTAATTAATGAAGTTCCGTAAATGAATCATAATTGTAGATACTATAAACCGCAATGAATTCATCTTGAGAATCACTTTGTATCCAGTCATCAGTTTTCTTCCACACGAATGCTACTGACCTTTTCGACATTATGATCCAGACATGACGTTCACTGTGAACAAAACACGTGTTTATAAACATTAAAGAAAAACCGAACTGCAAAGCTAAGTACTGGCACTCAATAAAAAGCATATACTGGATCAGCAAGGACAGTGACTACACGTGATAACAAAGCGCCGACAACGGCAATGACTTAGAAGTGACAGAATCATCGAATATTTGTGCTGAGAAATGATTCTGCAAGAGAGCTTGAGACGTGGTGCTATTTGTTCCACAGACTGGCTTTACGCAAAATAATGAATGAATAATTTAACCAATACCGCTGGTGGGATGGAGCTGACTGACTTTGGACTTTAAATTTAAATATGTCCGAAATCAATAAAAGTAATACACTGGTTTTTCTTTCAGAGCATGCGTATTTAGCTGCAATAATTAAAATTTGGTCTTCATTAATTTTGCTCTAACAGATCATAAAATTAAAAGGAAGAAAAGAAAACAATTGCATAGGTGAGTTTCCTCTACCCAGAATTGTCTCTGTTACATGAAAACTGTGATTCGTTTATGACTGTAAGTAATTTTAATTGTTCTGAATCTATTTCAATAATGGCAAAATGAATGTAGCATGGTGATTAAATTTTAACCCGAATTTCAGAGTAACAGAAAGACAGAGTTTAAGAACAAAAAATGTAGGCAAAAGTTTCATTTATGAAAGTCTGAAGAAACCCATACTCTGCTTCTTTGCTATGTCTTTTCTATGAGAAAATGGCTGGTCACCTTTTGTTTTACATTGACGATGATGAATTCTGTTTATCATGGTAACCTTGGAAAAATTATAGTATCGGCTAGCCTTGTTCAAGTTCTTTTCCTTTGGATAATAGTTTCTGTGACAGTCAGTTCTAAAAAAAAAAACAGGCTATATTTCGTCAGCTCACATGGTACACGCATGTACACAAGCGGCGTTTCCATACTGACAACTCTTACAATGTCAACCGTATGATGCAACAAAGAGAACCAGTGACAGATTTATGAGATAACATACAGACACTTGCAACAAAGATATCCTCACTCCGCCACTTGTCTCTTACAGACAGTTGTTGCAGTATCGACTATGCCGTGTTGTTGCTGTGTTCATTAGATGACATTGTTTCCGCAGTCACGAATGTTTGTTCATAAAAGAAGCGCTCGAGAAGTGTCGGCTAACTTCACTCCGATTCCATTAATAATTTGCCAAATTTTACTGATATGTCTATAAACAGATAAGTATGGTAGATTCACTTCTGTTATTACTTTGAATGTTAATACACGATGCACATAAGACATAGACACGTGGGTTTTTTCCACCAGTCGCTCGAACAAAAGGCTTAGCTCATAAAAAAAAGTTAAAAAGGTCTTACCTTCTGAAAACGATTAGTTTTCGGATTAAGGTTCGATATTTATTTATTTCAAGTTTCTGCTACGAGTCACTTTTTATTTTATTTTATGCTTAATCTAACATAATGCAAAGCGTTTCGAACATGTTCTGTTCATTTTCAAGCGTTAATACATACATACATACATACATAGAGAAATGTTACTTAAAAATAAACAGTCTTAAACTAGATTAGTCTAGAACACTTTGTCCATTGTTTTTTAATTTTTTTAAATGTAGCTACATTAAAAAAGGAAAAATTCAAAAATTAAAAAGTTTTTAAAAACTTTAAAAATTAGAAAACAATGGACAAAGTGTTCTAGAACAATCTAGTTTAAGACTGTTTATTTTTAAGTAACATTTCTCTCTGTATGTATTTATGTATTAACACTTGAAAATGAACAGAACACGTTCCAGACGCGTTGCATTATGTTAGATTAAGCATAAAATAAAATAAAAAGAGTCTGGTAGCAGAAACTTGAAATAAATAACTATCCCACACTGTCACGGTCCACAAACATAGCCATTATGGCAGAAAATAATTAAGGGTCGATATGCTGAACATTTAGACATTGCTACGAATGAAGAACTTATGAACAGTAAATACAATATATAAAAAAGACGACAATTTCGTTAGCAGTGTGTAGGTATTTAACTAAAATATTTTGTTATAATGACGGTCAACTTCAGTCCGGCAGTCAGTTTCACCCCATTTGAAGGTACATATAACTGCAATCGAAAGAGTCGATTGTTTTCGAACAACCGACAGAAACGATTGTTTCCTTTCGGCTATTGCACTCACTGAAGCCCATTTCACCTCGACCCCCAGCTGCGTTAGAGCTAGCTATGGAAGTTATTGCTGAAACAACCGGTTTTCGGTTACATTGATTCTTTTTGTCTATAGTTCAACCCGACTGTTCAAATCTTATTTATTGCCATTACTTCCTGCAATAAATATAGATTTCGGACAAAGACTGAAAATTCTAATGGAGGTAAAGGAATGAGGAGATCTCGATCGATATGGCATTGAGGCTTTGGCTAAAACTGGTCTCATTGTCTCCAGAAAGGATCGCGGAAGTGAGGGACACGGGAGCCGTGGCGACAACTGGAGCGAAAGGTTTCACGTTGATAACTTCCCTGCATCGTCAGTTTTGGGTGGTATTAACGTTCACCCTGTAGCAACCACAAAACTAAGGGCTCGGTTGTTATCCTAAATTTGTCACGTCAACAAAGTTATAGCTGTATTAACCAAATTCACCTGCTCTTCGAAGGAACATTGCGGATGTTTCCACCTTACCTGATGTCCACGTTTGTTGTTCCTCTTCTCGTTTTTCATCTCTTAAAGCGAGTGGAGCATTTTACGTCATTGCTACCGCACTTCGTAAAATACTCGCAATTCTGGAATACAACTAATGCTCGAAAACGACTGCTAGGAAATACCGTATAAAACGGGTTGGGGCAAGTCTTACATACTGCACATGCAGGCATACCATGTCAGTAGACCACGCCGCACGGCAGAAGGTACATTATTGTTTCTTCAATGCTGTATTATTTCCTGTACCGTGACTTTGTTGCTGGTTTCCAACTGTGTAGACGTTTTAATTAAATTAGTGCCGACTGGGATTCCACGTTTCTATAATAGTCCAGTGTTTCAATGTAATGGAAATTTTACAGTTAAAAACAACTACTTTTTTATAAAAGTTTACATAAAAACCAAATATTTTAACTCTTCATCTACAGAAAATTAACATGTCGATTTTTTACCCACTTGTTCGTAAAAAAATGGAAAAAAGTATCCTGTTATATCCGAGATCGAAAAAATACCCAAAAATATAGATTTTTTGAAACTAAAATACTTTTATGGGTTTAAGCCGGTCGGTTTTTCACATATCTAGTTAGAGCAATTCATCTGCCAAAGGCGGCAGCCCTGTGACCTAAAGTTCGCATCCTCTCCACCCCCAATTCTTCTACTAATTTAATCATGTACACTCACCTTACTAAACTGAATATGCACAATAGCTAAACATAGGCTATTTCCTATTATTCTTGTTTTCATAATGTTAATGGTCAACAGTTCATAAGCGCTACACCAGGGCACGGAACAGAAAACATTTGGCAGTAATCATTTTCGAACGTTGGTTGAAAAAACTGCCCACATTAGGATCCTCCACTATTCATATAACTTTGACCCCAAAAGTCTGCAATGAAACTACGCCTTTCAAATACGATTGTGTTAATATTCTGATTTATTGAATCCACAGATGTACACCGAAAAATGCGAGGCATCTGATCCGATATAACGGAGACTCTGAAGTTCCTGATCTGTCTGCTGTATGCAACAGAGTACAGCATATACTTTTCTCACAAGGGAACCTCCCCATCGCACCCCCCTTAGATTTAGATATACGTTGGCACATTGGATAGGCATTGAAAAACTGAATACAGATCAATCGAGAAAACAGGAAGAAGTTGTGTGGAACTAGAAAAAAATAAGCAAAATATACAAACTGAGTAGTCCATGCCCAAGATAAGCAACATCAAAGACAATGTGAGGTCAGGAGGGCCGTGGTCCCGTGGTTAGCGTGAGCAGCTGTGAAACGAGAGGTCCTTGATTCAGGTCTTCCCTCGAGTGAAAAATTTAATTTCTTTATTTTCGCAAAGTTATGATCTGTCCGTTGGTTCATTGACGTCTATGTTCACTGTAATAAATTCAGTGTCTGTGTTTTGCTACCGCACCGCAAAACCGTGCGATTAGTAGACGAAAGGACGTGCCTCTCCAATGGGAACCGAAAACATTTGATCGCAAGGTCATAGGTCAACGGCTTCCTCCACAGGAAAATACGTCTGATATATTCTATACGACGCTGGTGACGGCATGTGCGTCACATGACAGGAATATGTTGTCGACCCACCTAACTTGTACACTTGGCGAATAGGTAAAAAGATTCTTCTACCTTGCCCGATTTAGGTTTTCTTGTGGATGTGACAATTACTCCAAAAAAAGTGATGAAAACATAAGAGTTTGTCACATAAACTGCAACAAATGAATGCAACAGTTCCACAATCGCACAGTTTTCCCTGTGCTCTGTCAAAACATATGTTTTTAACGTTTTGAAATATTTCCATGTGTAGACCGTCAAATACTGCATATGTCCAAGCAAATCTGAACATGTCCTGGAATTTGGGAGAGCGAAGTTGATTATGTGTGAGTGCCTGAACTTTGATAATTGTCTGAAAATAAAAAAATAAACTTTTCGCTCGAGGGTAGACTTGAACCAAGGACCTCCGGTTTCGCAACTGCTCGCGCTAACCACGGGCCACGGCGCTCCTGAGCTCACATTATGTTTGATGTTGCCTATCATGAGCATGGACTACTCAGTTTGTATATTTTGCTTATTTATTTCATAGTTCCACACAACTTCTTCCTGTTTTCTCGATTGATCTGTGTTCAGTTTTTCAATGCCTATCCACTGTGCTAAAACTAAATCTGAGGGGGGTGCGATGGGGAGGTTCCCTTGTCAGTAGACTGCGTCCTGCTCCAGGTACTGGTCCTCGGAAGCGGCGAAGTGACGTGGATTCCCGGAGCGAGAGGTTACGACCGTGGCGGGGGTCGTTGAGGCCTGGGAGTTCGCGTGGCGTCAGAGCCCGCGGCAGCGATTCCCGAGATGTCGCCTCTGAGGGATCCAGCTACAGCTCCAGTTCCAGCTCCAGCCGCAGCCTGGAGTAGGTGGCGCCGAGCAGATTAGCCCGCGCGTGCGCCAGTCTGCGTGCGTGCCTCCGGTCGCGCTCCTTTGGGAAGCAGCCAGTAATGGACTGCCTGTGTCTCATTAGCCGCCCACGGTGATCACACGGCGCCGAGCGGCGGCTCTGGGGCGCCAACCTCGCAGAGTGTCCCCCGAGACGGAGCCGCAGCGCAGTCGCTTTGCGCTCTGTTCCCTGACACTGGTGCGTTCTATCCGACCCGACAGTGCTGCAGGGCGATAAAGAGCTGTGTAAGCGCACGTTGATCCCCTGGGATCCAACCAGCACTATGATTACTGTGGCGGTAAAGACATACTCCGTCGGTGTCGGGCATCTGAAAGACGTATTTTAGAATGGATCAAGGGGTTTAAGCAGTTTAACTGAGTTTAGTTGCCTTAACAAACTGACCTGTTTTGAAAATGTAAAGCTGTATGTTAGTTTCCAATAGCTTCAGTTTCCAAATATACTCATACCGGCTGATCAAAATGTCAGTGTAAATTTGAAAACTTAATAAACCACGGAATAATGTAGATAGAGAGGTAAAAATTGACACACATGCTTGGAATGACATGGGGTTTTATAAGAACAAAAAAAACCAAGTTCACAAAATGTCCGACAGATGGCGCTGGACAGCAAACGTCAGTGACTGCGCGTGACAATCGTGTATAAAAGGAGCTGTAATGAGAGAGAGAATCAGATGCGCCAGCAGTCGCAGCATGTTGACGTTACTTGTAAAGGCGCTTTTAGTGAAGCTGTATTATCAGAATCGGGAATATGCTACTTCAGCGTTAAGACCCTAGCGCCATAGGAAGGGGTTCGAACGGGAAAAGGTCCGTTGAGCAATGCAGCTGTGGCGAGAATGATTTCGAAGATCGAAGCCACGGGTTGTTTAGACGATAGACCCCGTAGTGGCCGACCGACCACAAGGCGTAATGCTGCTGAGACAGTTCAGGAAGATATGGAGACTGTAGCAGGTTCGTCTGTGCACGGGGAAGTCAGCGCTCGTGCAGTCGCACGTCGCACCGGCATTCCATACTGTTTGGTTGGCACTGAGGCGTACCCTCCGATGCTATCCGTAGAAAATCCATCGGCATCATGAACTGTTACCTGGCGATTTGGTGAAGCGGAGGGCATTTGCGGTGTGGGCGTTTCAAAAGATGGCGGAGGACGACGATTGGTTGAGTAACGTGTTGTGGACCGACGAAGCTCCTTTCACGCTCCGAGGGTCTGTCAACGCCTACAACTGCAGAATCTGGGCTACCGAAAATCCTAGAACTGTCGTGGAAATTCCATTTCACGACGAGAAAGTCACGGTATGGGTTGGATTTACCACATCTACCGTTATCGGGTCTTTTTCCTTCGAGGAAATGCGTGATTCTGGTTTTGTAACCGCTACCGTGATGGGTGAGAGGTACGCCGATATGTTACAGAATCGCGTCATCCCCAGCCTGGCTGATAAACACCTGCTGGAACGCACGATGTTTATGCTGCATGGCGCTCCACCCCATATTGCTAGACGCGTGAAATATCTCTTGCGCACGTCGTTTGGTGATGATCGTGTGCTCAGCCGCCACTTTCGTCACGCTTGGCCTCCCAGGTCCCCAGAACTCAGCCCGTGCGATTATTGGCTTTGGGGTTACCTGAAGTCGCAAGTGTATCGTGATCGACCAACATCTCTAGGGATGCTGAAAGACAGCATCCGACGCCAATGCCTCACCGTAACGCCGGACATGCTTTACAGTGCTGTTCACAACATTATTCCTCGACTAGAGCTATTGTTGAGGAATGATAGTGGACATATTGAGCATGTCCTGTAAAGAACATCATCTTTGCTTTGTCTTACTTTTTTATGCTTATTATTGCTATTCTGATCAGATGAAGCTGTCGGACATTTTTTGAACTTTTGTATTTTTTTGGTTCTAATAAAACCCCATGACATTCCAAGCATGTGTGTCAATTTGTACCTCTCTATCTACATTATTCCGTGATTTATTCAGTTTTCAAATTTATACTGACTTTTTGATCACCTGGTACTTCACTTGTAACTGGCTTTTCATAGTACTTCTGCTTAGATTTCTCTTACTGATTATTGGTGTGCAGTACAGTACTGGAAACTGCCAGAAGTGTACTCCTTGAGAAATTTTGTCTATTATACGCTAAACAGCAAATTAAAAAAATATTGAAACATTGTTATTCTTCACTGCAGGATGTTTCTCTTGGTATCTGATTTAAATACAGAACACACTCAGAAAAATAAACACCACATGTAATGTTCTTAAGCCGTGGCGTCTCGGTTTGCTGGCCAAACTACATGGGGCACTGGTGTCGATAGTCACCTCCCTTGTGATTTATCTTTGGTTTTCGTGGTTGAGGAGGAGGCTCGGCATGGCGTTGTAAGTTGTGAACCGTACGTGACGGAAGAGGGCTGGAGCAGCAGTGTGTGGCGGCGCGGTTTGGTAGGGCAGATTTGGGATGGACAACGCATGCTGAGTGCCGGATCGCCGAGCGACTTGTCGAATGTTGGGCAGCCGCTAAAGAAGGTGACGAAGGTCGTGTTCTGGAGCTCTGGTGACGGGGCCTCCTTCGCGTTATTTGAAGAGGAGTTAAAAGGATAATTCACGGTGGGGAGACTGCACCGTAAAATACTGCCTATGGACATTCTGGCCCTGCGCTTTAATTGCTTGAAGGAAAATTGGCGCAATATCATTGTGTTGTGTTCAGTGAATAATATGAATGTTTGTTGTACAGTGTGCCTTGGCTTGAGAGTGGCCATTGCTTGTTAGTGCGTCTTCTTTCAACCACGTGGTTCTGCTCATCGGCGAACCATTTGTGCGCACCCGCTTGGGGTGCGATGTTAAGAATTGAAGAGTAACACTGGTGAAAGGAACTGTACCCGGTGGCAATGTCAAGGTACTATATCAGGTACAGGATATGAATTTAAATCTAATTGTGATTTAGTAGAGTGTATTCATTCTGACCTAGGTTGATGTGTTTCAGTCGTAACTGAACTACGTAGGGCTACTGCTGAGTGAAATTTTCTGCCTTGCTTAAGGGTTTAACTGCAACTGCTCTGTTTGTACCTGCACATTGTCAGTTACATGTACTCGCTTACCATCTTACCTAGACAGAGGCGTATGTACTTACTGTGTACGGCCAAATACATTCTAATTATCTCCGTCAATCTTACCGAGTGTCCGCTGATCTCATTAAAAGACTTGTGAAGGCGTGTGTTGGCTTCGTGGATTCTGATGTTGATAGGCTCGTTGTCAACGTAGCAGGTGACACTTAGAAAACTGAAATTTATTACTGGGATTCGGATAAGGAAATAGCTAAGAGATTACCAGACGGCTGACTGTAAGTACGAGGGCAGTTCAATAACTAATGCAACATATTTTTTTTCTGAAACAGGGGTTGTTTTATTCAGCATTGAAATACACCAGGTTATTCCCCAATCTTTTAGCTACACAACATTATTTTTCAACGTAATCTCCATTCAATGCTACGGCCTTACGCCACCTTGAAATGAGGGCCTGTATGCCTGCACGGTACCATTCCACTGGTCGATGTCGGAGCCAACGTCGTACTGCATCAATAACTTCTTCATCATCCGCGTAGTGCCTCCCACGGATTGCGTCCTTCATTGGGCCAAACATATGGAAATCCGACGGTGCGAGATCGGGGCTGTAGGGTGCATGAGGAAGAACAGTCCACTGAAGTTTTGTGAGCTCATCTCGGGTGCAAAGACTTGTGTGAAGTCTTGCGTTGTCATGAAGAAGGAAAAGTTCGTTCAGATTTTTGTGCCTACGAACACGCTGAAGTCGTTTCTTCAATTTCTGAAGAGTAGCACAATACACTTCAGAGTTGATCGTCTGACCATGGGGAAGGACATCGAACAGAATAACCCCTTCAGCGTTCCAGAACACTGTAACCATGACTTTACCGGCTGAGGGTATGGCTTTAAACTTTTTCTTGGTAGGGGAGTGGGTGTGGCGCCACTCCATTGATTGCCGTTTTGTTTCTGGTTCGAAGTGATGAACCCATGTTTCATCGCCTGTAACAATCTTTGACAAGAAATTGTCACCCTCAGCCACATGACGAGCAAGCAATTCCGCACAGATGGTTCTCCTTTGCTCTTTATGGTGTTCGGTTAGACAACGAGGGACCCAGCGGGAACAAACCTTTGAATATCCCAACTGGTGAACAATTGTGACAGCAATACCAACAGAGATTTCAAGTTGAGCACTGAGTTGTTTGATGGTGATCCGTCGATCATCTCGAACGAGTGTGTTCGCACGCTCCGCCATTGCAGGAGTCACAGCTGTGCACGGCCGACCCGCACGCGGGAGATCAGACAGTCTTGCTTGACCTTGCGGCGATGATGACACACGCTTTGCCCAACGACTCACCGTGCTTTTGTCCACTGCCAGATCACCGTAGACATTCTGCAAGCGCCTATGAATATCTGAGATGCCCTGGTTTTCCGCCAAAAGAAACTCGATCACTGCCCGTTGTTTGCAACGCACATCCGTTACAGACGCCATTTTAACAGCTCCGTACAGCGCTGCCACCCGTCGGAAGTCAATGAAACTATACGAGACGAAACGGGAATGTTTGAAAATATTCAACAAGAAATTTCCGGTTTTTTCAACCAAAATTGGCCGAGAAAAAAAATGTGTTGCATTACTTATTGAACTGCCCTCGTAATACCTCCATTGGCTTCAATATATAACTATACGGTGAAATCCTACAATAGTCTCTTACGTTGCACACGGCTTCTGCAGAAATATTATCCTGTGGTTAACTCAGGAATTTTCATCATTCTTGTTTTTAATTACAATAGTACGTTAGCTAAAAACGATAACGTGTTGCGGTTTTCGTCTAGTCGTCTGAGAAGCGTATTGTAGATCTGCAGTGTATTATCTTATTCAGTTTAAAAATTAAATGACATTCGATGCTGTATTGCTCCTCTGCTCGTCTCTTTTTACGTGTGAACTGCAGCTGGCCACGTGACTGCAGGCTAGCTGTACCAGCTGACCGGCCAGTGCTGTCCAAGTTAAATGCTCCGGTAAAGCTGTTGTCCTGTATTATAGCTAAGTCGATGTGCGCGTAACGCACAGCACAAAAAGTAACCTTATTATCGTACTTGACAGTAGCTGAGACCATGGCTGCAGTCCCACGTGAAACCGAAATCCAATGAGGTTCCATCAAACGCGGAAGAATACATAGCGCTACGTTTACATCAGGTTTATTCCTACAGTGAACGGACTATAGTAAATATAAATTCATGAAATTACTTATAAGATTTTCACTATATCTACTATTTACATACTTACATTTGTGCTACTGTGTATTTGCACTGAACATATTATTCTCTTCACAGAGACATAAAGGTGGTTTCCTACTGCAAATATTTCTTAATGTCTCTATAACAGTACAGTCCTTTTAGGTTCCCTGTGCTGACATCTTCTAGTACATAACATCCGCCATGTGCGATCAATATAGCCTTCAATACTCCTAACAGCTCCAGTGTCGTTACTGGTTCATCCCAGTACCTTGCATATTAATATATTTTTCCAAGTATTTTCTCAAAGAGCCTGTCTTCAGGTTACATATTTCTGCGTTATATACAATCCTTCTTAGTTTGTTCTTGAATCGATTGTGACCAGAACTGGTCAAAAAACGCCTTCTCAAATTCGTTAAATGTTTTACATGTTTCTACTGCGTTCACCACGCACAGCTATGCATCACCGAAAATGTTTGAAACCACAAACTGGATTTTCTGTTTCTGTGTCCAAGACTTTGGAAGAACACTTCTAAAGTTTCTTATAAAAACTACGAGATGAATATTCTTTTTACTCCCTTCGTTGAATACTTGCAATCGGCGGTGTATAATTATGCTCTCTTCATGTATTAAGGTACTTAAGTGCATGGAGTTGTTATAAGCAGGCGGTGTACTGACTTTATTGCAAGTACACTCTGGTTCATAATTCAGGTTTCTTGGTGAAACTAATTGCTGGGGTAATAAAGATTGATTACCGAAACATGGTGTATTATGAACTTCAATAGAGGTTGTTGGCAAATTTTCATTGTTCTTTTGCCTGTCAGTACCAGCGTCCTCGTTGCTGTGTTTTGAAATTGTTTCAAGATTGTGATTTTCAGTGTTCAATGCCCTGGCTACTTCCGTTCGGACTTGTTTCTGTACTTCCGTGGGGACTACTCCACAGTAGTAGACAAAGTTTTGAACTGTGTTTCTAACTTATCTACTTCGGATTGAAGAGTATTCACTTGAGTTGGTAAAGTTTAATACTAGTCTTTATTGCATTGATTTCTTTCTTGAAATAAGTCGTAATTGCTGTATCACGATCGACAAATACCTGATTAATTCTCTAGACAATCTCCTTATCTCGTTCTACAGAAATATTGTTTATTAGTTCCATGAATTTTCTATCACGCTCCTGCTCCATGAACTCGCGTTGCTGTTCTGCTATAACATTTTCTTGCTGCTGCTTGAGCTCGCGTTGTTGTTCTTTTATCGCCTTTTCTTGCCTGAGCTTTTCCTTTTCCTGTTCCATGACATTAAACTTTTCAAATAATAATGCTATCATTTTACTATCCGATAGTGGCATCGCTTGAGAACTGCTAATTTCTGACCCTTGCCTGGTAGAAATATTATCATTCGCATCTATAGGTTTAACTGCATGAATGTCCGTCTATGTTGACAACTCCTCAGTTTCATTTTCACTTCGAATATCAGGTAATAAATAGGTAACATCTACATTTACATTATCAAGGACTTGTACTGAAGTGTGCGAAGGTTGATATATATGAGGATTTGATGGCATTTCTGCATCTTGCTCATTCGACTTTACTTGATCCTTCGGTCTAACCTTGTTTGACACTAATATTGCACAAAAATATATGACTGACAATAACAATATTTCACACAAAATACCTTACAACTAAAACACAAGTAAATAACAATAGCGAAATGGTGAAATGTGTGCACAAACTATCTACGAGGGAAATTATACTTGAAAATATTACACTCAGATCCGGAATTCTGATTCACTGATATTTAAGGCTGCTTTCACTTTAACTGAATGAACTGTTGCTATTTTGCTCAGAACATAAGCAATCCATGTCAATCGCATGGTGCTACCCTTGTTCCAGATGTTGGCGGGTAGCACAGCTCAGTAGCTCTTAGCTATTTCTTGTAACACTCCGCGTGACATATACATGCATCGAGTAATTTCTCCCGTGTCAGATTCATACATTAAAGCAAAATAACATACGTATTAATATTTTGTTGTGGTACACTACACCTGAAAAGAATTACAATAGTACAATAAATGTTGTGTTTCGTGGCCCCACGCTGGGCGCCAGTGTGGCAGGTCGTAGTATCGTGTTGGCAATTTCAGCAAGTCTACAACACAAGCAGTTACTTATTATTAATGTAACATCAAATTTTCTTTAATCACTGATTTTCCCTGCTAGTGATCGTTATTTTGTTGAAGAAATCTCCACCTGGGAACGTGTAGCAATGTTGTCTTTCAAGCAGTGTAAATGGTGCTAAGTTCATGCGCAAAAGTGATCATATACAACCAGCAAACAAGCTAAACGCGTGTTTCGTAATTTCAGCTGTACAAGAGTAATGATTTTTAGCAGTGTTCAGTGCTAGTCTCATTACTAGATGCAGATCGTCTTTCGAATTTACCGCTACTGTTACTTCAGATGGCAACACTTTTCTTTAAGCAAAATGACCAATTATGACACACAGTATCACACGCACACAACACTAATGTATTGTTCCCTGTCAAAATATTTATAAAAGTGTTACGAAATAACCAGGCTTCATACGTCGACAGAGAACCATTATTTTTATCACATAAGATGCTGTTTGCATAGACATAAATTCACTGCGTTTAAAGATTATTCACAATCTAAGTGCAATTTAAAACGAGTGGGTTCTAGACCACCAATACACAATTGTTATCGTAATAATGACCCTCAAGATTTATGTCTGTATAAAAATTCAATTTAAAACTGCCGCTGCAATATTTCACGAAGATGGCGGCTAACATAAGCCAGTCACTTACCGCTTCTACTTCAGGCTTTTACTACTAACAAATGATATATATTAAGTCTTTTTTTGTGGCTTTACTATATGTGTTAACATTGAAAGTATTTCTCAATGTTAATTGCTTATTATTCAGCATTTACCAATAAACTGCTCTGTAGATCAATAGCGCTAATGGCTGCGCTCCATTGTAGTTGATCAGAAAACTTAACATTTGTATAGGACGAGAATCATAGTGAAATAAAAGTCCAAACAAAGAGCATTCATTTCAATGACACAGAAACTTTATTTTTGAAATATTACTTAACAACATAATACAGTTTGTTGCAGACATCTGTGACACGAGACGTCAATGACATCCGATCAGTACGACAGTTCGAATAAGGAGGATTATTCTAGATGAGTCATAGATAACAAAAGATGGAGATTTTGATTATCTTTTTCCATGAGTACTGTCTGAAATATAATTTCTTACAGAATATTAAATTATGTCATTGACAATAATTATTCTTTTACTATCGATGAAGTCCTTTTTATTATCACGAGAATGTTCGTTCGCATTCCACACACAACGCTGTCGCGAGTATGATTCTGAATAAAATACAGGCGTGGGTATTACAGCCGCTACCTTGACGGCATTTTGACCACGCCCGAGTTCTAAGTTATTGCCGCGAAAGCGCTTTGCCGTGTCGTCTGTCATACCTAGCAAAAATTGTGTAGTTGTCTTGTTCCTTGGAGCTGTACCTGGGTTAAGCGACTGCCGTCAGGTTTGTAGGCTGTGGAATTTGGTGGGTTTAACTCATGAACTTTTGTAAATTATGATTCAAGTTTCATTCTTCCTGTTATAAACTCAGATGCTTTGTGTTTAACGAATACTGTTTTCTTTTTCCTTATGTTGGTAAATTTCAGTAGTTTGTGACATTGCATGTCACTATAAATCTGATGGTTTCCATGTTGTTATAAATCTGAAATTTAATTGATCAACATGTTTTTCTTAAATAAATGTTAATTTGCTGAAAACGACGAAGTATCTGATGCATCTCCCTTCCACGTGTTGATGTTTGATCCTTTCCTATCCTGAACTTGTTGCCTGGGTTTTTAGTTCTAAACATTGGCCGTGATTCTGTTACGGCCAAATGATGCTACAATCGTCCAGCCATAACTGTGGGTTCTTTAATTGCTCTGGAGATGGGAAATCGTAACTACATCTGAAATATTAGTTCATTTTATTACATAAATGATAAAACGATGTACTTAACTTGATACATTTCTTTTCCGCAGGAATGTTGATAATTTACAGCTGTTATTGAATATTAAATCATCATCTTGAAGTACTAGTTGACGAACTCTTCTCTCGAAGTACAATGTTCAACATTCACAAAAGAACATTCCAACATGAGACTTAAATGATTCTTTAGCTCTAATCGACGATATTGACTACTTCAGCTGGGTCACTTAAGTGGACAGAGCGTTTCGGTGCGTCGCTCTGTATTGACCTCCATGCGAGGGCCCTGTTGTGGTGACTGAGAGGGCAGGTCTTCTTCACCCTCTCCCATTCGTCGTTGAGGATTGCAGCGAGACACGCTAAAGTCTGCCGTATCGATGAGCATTGCTGATTTTGGTGCGGTGCTGTAATCTTCGGATGATACCACAGAAATAAACTGAGAATCTAATTTACTAATTTGTAGCAGTGCTGTGGATAAATTATCCCACCCCTATAAACTATGCCCTTGAACTTGCAGACATGTATTAGTCTAACTATTAGGAAATGTTTCATATTTAAGGTCTTGCATTATTAGAAAGAAATTTTCACTCCACAGCGGAGTGTGCGCTGATATGAAACTTCCTGGCAGATTAAAACTGTATGCCGGACCGAGACTCAAACTCGGGACCTTTGCCATTCGCTGGCAAGTGCTCTACCGACTGAGCTACTCAAGCACGACTCACGCCCCCTCTTCACAACTTTAAATCCGCCAGTACCTCGTCTCCTCGCGTGGCGTCAGTCGTGCTTGAGTAGCTCAGTTGGTAGAGCACTTGCCAGCGAAAGGCAAAGGTCCCGAGTTGGAGTCTCGGTCCGGCATACAGTTTTAATCTGCCAGGAAGTTACATATCAGCGCACACTCCGCTGTAGAGTGAAAATTTCATCCTAGAAACATCTCCCAGGCAGTGGCTAAGCCATGTCTCCACAATATCCTTTCTTCCAGGAGTGCTAGTTCTGCAATATTCGCAGGAGAGCTCCTGTGAAGTTTGTAAGGTAGGAGACGAGGTACTGCTGGAATGAAAGCTGTGAGGAGGGGGTGTGAGTCGTGCTTCGGTGGCTCAGTTGGTAGAGCAGTTGCCCGCGAAATGCAAAGGTCCCGAGTCCGAGTCTCGGTCAGGCACACAGTTTTCATTTGCCAGGAAGTTTCTTGCGTTACTATTTGCATGCACTGCAGCATAACTTTTTCACTCTTTTCCCACACCTGTACACTTTTCATGACTCCACAATTTGCTTTTCATGCAGGTGATCGCGTCTTCGATCCGATTTTTATTGTACAATTCGCCAAACCAATGGTTTTCTGTTGTGGCTTTCCTGCAGAGATTGCAAAACACTTCCTTCCCAAGAAATAGAGCTGCAGCTCTGGATTCCTTCAGCTCTGCTTCTCTTACCTGTACTTTCAGCAAGGACTGCTCCTCAGCTCACAGAGTGCTAGGCTAGGCTCGCCTCTGGAAGTTTTGTTTGAAATTTTTATCATCTCCGTCGGATTCGGTGATATTTCTTGGATGGATGCCTACAGCCCGCATTTTGCGTGCCAGATTTTCTCATGTCCTACATGTTTAAACCGAACACGATTATCTCAAATGTAAGAATGTGCTCTTCCAATTCCTTTTCAGCTTTTTTGGAAAACACTCTCCTGTGCTCAAAGGTTTTCTTTTTTTCTGTTTTTTATTTTAACTATACCTTTTAAATGTAGCATGAGGCACACTTTATTTGCGCCAATATTTATTTAATATATGATCTCCATTTAAATATACTGTTAGAGATAACTGCACGTCATCTGTTATCCACTTTCCGAAAAGTCTTTTTGTTGGCATACTGTATTACAACGTAATTATTTAATAAATAACCTAGGATAAAGAACACAAAAAGTCACCACGTGATTTCCAAACATTATGTTGCATTAATAATGCTAAACGCATTATTTATGTTTCTCTATTATATAAGGTCTAGGGGTGGCTTTGACTCATAATTGAAACGTTTGTGGTCCCGGGTTTGAATCCTGCTGCTGATTTTGATTAATAATCAGCATTGGTGGCCGAAGACTTCCGGCATAAGAAGTCACACTCATTCTCCCAACGGCCTTGTCAAAGAGGGCGGCGGAGTGGACAGAGGTTCAGGGCACTCTCTTGTCCTAGGGGTGGGAAGCTGCCCCTTAAGGCGGAAGAATCAACAATGACCAACGGAATGAGGATGCAGAAGGCAGTGGAAACCACTGCATTAAAGGCACGTAACGTGTACCCACAGGACATGTGGCCTGTAATTAAAGTGTCATGATGGTCTCTCTATTGGTAAAAGATTGCGGAATACTATCCCAGTCTCCAGGAGGGGACTGCCAATGGGAAGTCTTCCGCAAGAAAAAGAAGTAGTAATCAACGGAAGGATGACGTTCTATGGAAACTTGGTTGGTAGGTAGTCAGAGAGCGCACAGGATAAGGTTAAGGTTGTGGATGGGGCCTTAAGCAGTTACTGTGAGTTGCACAATCAAACACACAAATTTATATTTTTAAGAACCACTTATTTACTCATTGGCATAAATGATCACAATTAAACAATACAGCTGAACGCCCAGTTGAAGAAGCCGGCCGAAGTGGCCGTGCGGTTAAAGGCGCTGCAGTCTGGAACCGCAAGACCGCTACGGTCGCAGGTTCGAATCCTGCCTCGGGCATGGATGTTTGTGATGTCCTTAGGTTAGTTAGGTTTAACTAGTTCTAAGTTCTAGGGGACTAATGACCTCAGCAGTTGAGTCCCATAGTGCTCAGAGCCATTTGAACCATTTGAACCAGTTGAAGAAAACTTGAGATGCTCTCTGGGCTGAAGGCCCAAAACTACACAGCAAACACAAGAACGGCTGAAGGCCTGGCTTAGAAATGAAAAGCAATAAAAAAAATGGAAAGTATTTTTTGAAAGCATGCAATGAAAACAATCAACGACTGAAGGCCTACACTACACGTCTGAAGAACAACTATAAATAAGGCACATTAATAAACAGTGTTTTTAACCAAGAAAATTTCTTTTTATACTACAACAGAACGGTCGAAACCTGCTTATTGCACGGCTGAAGGCTTCAAACAAATTTGAAACAACGGCTGAAGGCCTGGACAACAAGTCAGATGAATAATGTAGAGTAAATCCCTTGCTTCTTATTAGAAAAAAATTCCTTTCGAGAATACACATGGCTGAGTGCCTTATTAAGGGGTTTACGCAAATCCTAAGCTGAAGGCCACATGGAACAACGAACGGCTTAGGGCCTGGATTACAAACAATTTCAGATAGAACAATTTCTAAGAAAACATTTTTTTTACAAAAATAATCAATGCTCAAAATTGTAATCTAACACGGCTGAAGGCCTTTGTGTCAAATTTTAAAAAACTGAATTAATACACGGCCAAAGACCTCTCACAATACTTCAACTAAAATGAAAATCACAAAACAAACAGAATAAGTAGTGCTCAGAAATGTTCCAATGGGCGGCCTGGGAAGGTAGCTCAAACGTAAGGTTAGGTGAGACAGGCAGGCAAGAGTTGAAGTTTGGTAATCGGATGGCAACTCAAACTAGAGACTGCCCAAGGACCGACCAACAGTTTAACCAGTTCCCTTCTGTACGACCAACGGCACAATGATGGAGAATATCGGCCCAGGACGAGAACACGAGCAGCGCTACGCCTCCAGAAATTGGTGTCTAAAATCAGCCAGGGGAACAATAACCATTCTAAGCAAATATGAACCAAACAACTTAAAGGGCTGTCGAACTACATGCCGTGCTGGACAGCAACAACACGAAGAGGAAAAGGCACACTGCCTACAAACAACGCTAACGACCAGGGCAGATAACTGGAGCGTAAACGGCCACGAGGCAGAAAGTACCGCAGGTGCACTTCACTCATAGAAATTCCAAGATCAGAACATTAAACTTGCAACTTACAGTGCTAACAATCCAAGTTGAAATGCCAGCTTGCTTCTTACAACTAAGTCACCTATCACAAACGTCCCAGGATGTAAGTGAAGGCCAGAAATGCACACCATTGAGATCGTACGGAAAAACACATTATCAAATCTTGCACATTCTGTTTTGTTGACCAGGATCTCTTGGGACTGATATCTATCCATTGTAACGTAAGACTGCCACCCAACAAAAACATTCGCTTGGGCGCATTCGCCTTTTATGTTGCTAATGTTATCAGTGTCAGCACACTGTCCCTGTCACATCTGTGACAATCTCACTGTATTGCTCGTAAATCATAGGTCATAATAACGGATCAAAAGTTACCATTTGCTATGCAACAGATAACCATCACAATGAGGCAATGCAGGGTCTACACTAGTATCTGTTACCAGAGGGTTGTCTAACCAGAGTCAGTTATCGGACAATAGTTTGGTCTGAGATTCAAAATTACGTCTAAGTTTTATAAATTATTTGTTTACTCTGAGAACTCGACTCTTTCCACAATGAAATAACAGAAATAAGTGTCCAGCGAAATGAACGTAAAGTCTCGTAATGTTGACTGAGAAACTGATAAACACATCTCAAAGACCGTTACAATATTGTGACAAAGCTCTCTGGAAGCTCAATTAAATCACGAATGTCCCACTAGACTTGGTCTCTACGGAAAGGTGCGTCATCTACGTGGATCACTGCTGTGAAAACGTTCCTAATTTTGCAGCTATCAAACGGAAAGTAAAAGAGTACAAGACCTACGGAACAATAAATTAATTAGGTAAAACAAGTTGAGTAGCAAATCCTGTAAATTGTGAGTTGCTCAGAAAGTGGATGACATTAATGAAAAATGCATCAAGTACTGAAAAACTAGCTAAACGTCGGCTCCAATCAGCGCCGGGACTAAAGATCTCTTTCCCTTCGCTGCAGGACGTATCTCACCCTCTACGACAGGACGGTAAGAGCTCAAACATTCCTGTATCAAATTCCAACTACCGACATTTCAAACAATCTGTATGGTATGAGGCTACCCAGCCGTTGCCACACTGAGAAATCCATTTATCTACGTGAATACAGGAGAACCCTGAAAATATTTTCCAATATTCCTTCCCCTTATACTAAATTAATAGGAGACACAATATTGTTAAGTGTTAGATTTACAGGGCGAAATACTGGGTGCTACACACGGATACATTTATTCTACACCCTGCTTCTTACACTATTTCCCAGAGTTTTGTATCGGCTACCAGATGCTTTTCCCTCATTTGCTGAGACCTTCACGCCTAGGTACTGTGGCGGGAAAGACTTAGTTGATTAGACAACAAGATTTGGATCGCAGGTGACGGATTTTCTTACGGTGTCCGAGCACTGCTATTTAAGACTTTTCTTAGATTTGCCTACAAAGAGATGAATTATCCTTGCACAATTATACATCACGGACTTGCAGTGGCTCAGCGGCAGCTGCCTTCAAAGGAGAAAGCCGCATTCGCTTCCAAAGCCTATGGCAGAGGCTCAGCTCATCCGCTCCAGTGCCCTGGGGACGTATTTCCCGCCTCTAGCTCTGTTACTGACCTGTGATCAGGCTGTGGCGCGGGACGAACACCCGTTTCTTAACAATAGAGTTTCAAACCCTCTTCCTGACTTAGCAAGCTCTATTCCCCCCTACAAAAACAGCCAGAGAGAGCAGAAAAATAATGAAGTACCACTCAGTGATATATGATGGTCACACCACAACTCTAACACCCAATAGTACTTTTAGCTCCTGTGTTAGAGAAGTAATGACACTGACAAAACTGAGAGCGATCTGTCAACGCCGTGTTGTTCTACTTGTATGGACGAGTGTTTTAATCCCTTCCACATGCTTATTCTGAGTTTCGGCTCCTTACAGACACAACTGATTTCTGAGGGCGCCATCAGTGAAGCTCTGTTTTCGTCGTGTGTTACGAAAATGGAACAGCGGAATTCTTATGTCATCATGTTTTCTGTTAAACTTGGAGAATCCGCTAGCGAGGCCTTTGAATAGGTGACACCGGACTCTGAGGAACATTCTTCATCAAGAGCACAAGTTTTTCTGGCACAAATCATTTTTGGAAGAACCTCACTCAGGGAGGCCTTCAGCTTCAAAACCGGACGAAAGCGTCAGCCGTGTTCGTGCTCTTGTCAGGTCAGGCGGACGTTTAGCGATAACGATGATAGGTTACCTGTTAAACACTTTCACTGTACGTTGTCCGCATCTCGTGGTCTAGTGGCGAGCGTTGCTGCCTTTGGATCACGGGGTCTCGGGTTCGATTCCCGTGCGGGTTGGGGATTTTCTCTGCCCGGGGATTGGGTGTTTGCGTTGTTCTCATCATTTCATCATCATTCGTGCCGGTAACTAGATTGTATTAGGTAAAAAAAACTGGATTGTTTAAAAATTGGGACTTCGTATGGGTGCTGATGACCGCGCAGTTGAGTGGCCCCACAGACCAATCATCACCATCATCAACGTTCACTGTACATCAATTTTTGACCAAAATTTTGCACATGCGATACGTTTGTGCCAAAATGGTGCAGTAACACCTCACAACTGAACAGAAGGGCAAACGAAGAAAAGTGTGATTTCGTCTTCTTGAGAGGATTGCCAATGACCACGAATTGCCCAGTCATGTTATGACAGGTGAGGAAATCTCAATTGTTTAGTAAAATCCTGAGTCAAAGCGCCAAAGTTAAGAGTGGTAACCTGAGACGTCTCTAATTTGCTTTTTTGACAGTATGGGTACCATTCATAAGGAATTTGTTCCTCCAGGAGGAACTGTCAATCAAGTGTTTTACAGAGATGCCCTTGAAAGGACTAGGAAGATGACGAATCGACTAATACCGAACGTTGCGGAAAAGTGGATCATGACAATTCCCCATGTTACACGGCCAACTCCATCACGGAATAGCCGGCTGGAGCGGCCGAACGGTTCTAGGCGCTTCAGTCTGCAACCACGCGACCGCTACGGTCGCAGGTTCGAATCCTGCCTCGGGCATGGATGTGTGTGATGTCCTTAGGTTAATTAGGTTTAAGCAGTTCTAAGTTCTAGGGGACTGATGACCACAGATGTTAAGTCCCATAGTGCTCCGAGCCATCACGGAATATTTTTATGGTTCGACAGTCTCTGTTCACCTGATCTAAGTGCTAATGACGTTTTTCTTTTCCCGAAACAGAAAAATGTCCTAAAAGGATGTCATTTAGGGACTCTCGAGAACATTCAAAAGAATGGGACCGCTAAATTAAAAGCCCAACTGGCGGAAGGCTTTCAGCGGTGCTGCCAAGCCTGGGAACAACGATTCCGCCGGTGTGTAGCTGCCTAAGGGAACTGATGTGAAGAGGCCACTATTGTTGTTTAGAAAAAATAAAAAATAAAATAAAAATAAAAACTTTGGTAGATAAAAAATCAGTCTCATTACTTTTTTCACACACCTCCTATAGCTAAAAGCGATGTTATGACGGTTTATCCCTGTATCTGTAATTACCGAATATAAACTCCAAGAGATCGATTACTGAAATGTCCTACTAAACTCGTGAGATCATGATATAATTTAAGCCGGCCGCTGTGGCCGAGTGGTTCTAGGCGCTTCAGTCTGGAACCACGTGACCGCTACGGTCGCAGGTTCGAATCCTGCCTCGGGCATGGATGTGTGTGATGACGTTAGGTTAGTTAGGTTTAAGTAGCTCTAAGTTCTAGAGGACTGATGACGTAGGATGTTAAGTCCCATAGTGCTCAGAGCCATTTGAACCATTTGAACATAATTTAAAAGAAAAATCCCCGCATATTTTTGATAGTAGGGAACGCCTCGCTATCATTTGTTATACGAAGTATAATACTATTCTAGAAGAGCACAATGAGTAATGTCGCACGGTCTTCTATATTCCAGAGCAATATCCAGTGACCTACCTCTCTGCGCCTGAAAGTCTCTCGTGCAAAAGAACGGGATACTTGTTATAAATAGACTGAAATACCAGCGCGTGACTGAATTACAGCAATTGAGTTCTCGCGTATTGACTGGTCATGGATGCGAGAAAGACTGTCGTCAAGACGTCAACCTACAGATATGAATTTAGATGCGTACCAAGCGTATAAGCTTGGTATTTGAACGATTTTTCTTCTAATTACAGAAGTTTATTCGCCCATATCGCATAACAATACATAATCCTTCCTAGTTTCAGCGAAATTAAATCTTCATCTTCAGATCATTTGTATAGAAACAAGCAAGCAAGAGGACCTGGGTTCGAGTCTCGACCGCAGCACTAATTTTAAATCATTTCTCCTCCTTCAATCATTATCGAGAATATAAAGGGTTCAATCCATTTCGTCGACTTTTCACGTTAATTGGACACAGCTTACAAACGACACAGCCTCTCGCCGTACAACAAGAGAACAATGTGTGAACAGTGCACAACAGCTGCAAGTAGAATGCATAAGACGTGTATAAACATTTTCATGCTGTGTCCTTGTTGACATCTCAACAAGGAGACAACACGAGAACATTTTGCTACAACAATTATTACTCTGAGGTGAAGAGGTTTGTACGGGAGAGGAATTTGTGGCGGGTGTCATCAAACATAGTTAAAAAAAAAAAAGAAAGAACTTACAGGTAAGCAGATTGCTCATCTTTCGTGAACGTGAACCTGATTTAATTACTCGATCGAGTATTATCTTTAAATATAGGCCTGGTCTACAGATCTTTTCAATGAAATAATGTGATTATTTCAATCGCCATCGATAGCTGGTGAAATGAGAATTAGTATGGATTTGTAACAACATAAGTGAAGGTATCTTACTTACGATTGCTAACCGAGCTAGAGTTTTTCGTGAGTTATTGACCTTACTTGTCCTCAGTTGTTTGATTAGTAGTATGTTTCCAGTATCTGTCACAATTGCAGCCGCGTTAGTACATTAGTGAGGTGAAACCGTGCAACAACGTTGTGTTTTGGAAAAGGGAGCTAATGTTAACATGCGCACAAGAGAAAGAAGGAAAGGTGTTCAAAGAAAAACAAATAAATCGCTCCTGCTTTTGCAATTGCAGCGTAATCCCATAGCCATTGTATTATGATTGACTAGACGAATGATTGTTCATATTGGCACAAACTGTCAATCCGATCGTTTGCAGGCTCACTAGCTGCAGCTTACAATTTCCATCTGACAACCACTTGTGTGAACGTTTGAGAACTTGAACTTGTAAGTGGGCTGCTTGTGTGTTGGCAGCGCTGTGTAGCGCTTTGCATTGGATCTCTGACTGCGCTTTCTTTGTAAGAGCCTCTGTGGCTGGTCGAAATCGTTGTTGGAAGTTGATCGCCAGTACTGTTGAGCAGTTGGAAGTTAGTCACCAGCAGTGATGGAAGTACTGTTGGGCAGTTGGAGGTGAACAGCCAGCAGTGATAGATGTCAGATGTGAGAAGTTAGACTGATGAAGGGTAGAGGTCTTAAGCGTTAGTGTAAGCTAACGAACTGGAAGTATGTTATTCGTGATTGTATACCTTTGCACTGGTTGCCAATGACGATTTATATTCGTGTTTGAACTGGATATCACATTATTAAGGCAAAAAAAGATTATTTGGTACACTAAGATGACCATGCAGCTCGTTAGAATGAAATTACAATGAAATGAACACCCTTAGCTGCTTACAGGCGTTGACATACGTCAACGGGGACAGATAAAAATGGAGTGCGGGACAATACGTTGAGAATGTGGGTTTCGCGGGAGGCATGCCAGAGATAAATCCCTGCAGTTGCGCTATCCTCTGTGTCCTCGGTGGCTCAGATAGATTGCCTGCACGGTAGCTCAGCGTGTTCGGTCAGAGTGGCGGTTGGCCTATGTCATAAAAACCTGAGTCGAAGGATCAACCACCGAACTTGACCAGGATGTCTTGCGACGTCCGCAACGACCAAACACAACGATCTATAACGAAAAAAAAAAAAAAAAAGATAGAGCGTCTGCCATGTAAGCAGGAGATCCCGGGTTCGAGTCCCGGTCGGGGCACACGTTTTCATCTGTCCCTGTTGACGTTTGTCAACGCCTGTAAGCAGCTAAGGGTGTTCATTTCACTGTAACATTATTTGGTTTGCAACAAAATCTTTCCTTTGCTAACCTTATGCTTATTAGTAGTTAGTGACTTTAGCAGTTAGAATCTTCCATTTAGCTGGCATCATTGGCCCTCGCTGTATTGCAGTAGTTCGCGTAATGAAGATTTTTGTGAGGTAAGCGATTAATGAAATGTATAGGTTATTGATAAGATTTTTTTTAGTCATGACCATTCTTTTGAATTATTTATTGAAGTCAGGTTTTGAGCAGTCAGATTGCGTTGCGCTAGGATATTGTGGGTCTCAGTCTATCAGCAATTAAGTAGAGACACAATCATTTAAAAAAAGAAGTTTCAAACTGTACCTCCCCTGTCACGCTGTCTCGTCCAAAAGGGAGCCCGCACCACTATCGTTGCATCGTCGTCCCCTCCTCTAGCCCGACGTCAACACAGCTTTACGACATATAATATTGCGTGCACTTCACTTCTGATCACCTAGAACTTCTACCATTTCCACAATCGTCACAAAGGTACGGCGGTCTCTCACGCCGCAAATAATGCACTCCCCAGTCAGGATGCCGGGTCCGATAGTTGTCCCTTCAACAGCAAGGATCAGTCAGCTCAGAAAAGGCACGTTACGTGTTTTACGAAAAGTCCTGCAAATAGTATTATGTCAGTATTCAGAATGGGTCACCTCTGGATGATTAACTCATTGAATCACTTTTTGCAAAGTTCATAGTAACTTTGCAAGGTATGTTACTTTTCAGGACACCATAGTAAAAATGAAGTTACACTGACACGGAAACGCTTCTAAAGGCACGTCAGCAGTTCCTACCGCGTTTTAGAACCTTAAAGACAAGACTGGATACGAAATGTTCCACTCTCCTACTGAGAAATTATGTAAATCACTGTGGCTTTCCAAAGATATTCATCTGACTATTTCTAGAACTGTGACGAGGCTAGTGCAGCGTCACAAGGGACAGATTCATGTCACCTTCTGGGACGGTGAACACTTTCGGCTGTCCACATTTTTTTTAAACGAAGATTCTAAAAGACACGAGCAGGCAACGCAGTTCCGTCTGTAACACATCGCTTAAACAGTGGCAGACCCATTTCCGAGATAATTCTCCCGATGGAAATTTCTCGTAGAATATCTCTGTGGGGTAAATGGAACCTGACTACTTCGCTTTAAGCTCGGAACTGGTAATCAATTGGTGAAGCGTGAAGCTGAAAACGGAAAGATCTCGGTACTGAAACCCGGTCCGGCTGTGGAATTTTCAGACCGTCTTTGATGTGGTCTTCACCTCTGAAGTTTCGGCAAAGATGCTACATTAAAATGTAGGTCCCCTCTCGAAGGCTGAATTAATGAGGTAGGTTAGGTTCAAATGGCTCCGAGCACTATGGGGCTTAACTTATGAGGTCATCAGTCCCCTAGAACTTAGAACAACTTAAACCTAACTAACCTAAGGACATCACACACATCCATGTCCGAGACAGGATTCGAACCTGCGACCGTAGCGGTCACGCGGTTCCAGACTGTAGCGCCAAGACAGCCGAAGTGGCCGTGCGGTTCTAGGCGCTACAGTCTGGAACCGAGCCACCGCTACGGTCGCAGGTTCGAGTCCTGCCTCGGGCATGGATATGTGTGATGTCCTTAGGTTAGTTAGGTTTAATTAGTTATAAGTTCTAGGCTACTGATGACGTCAGAAGTTAAGTCGCATAGTGCTCAGAGCCATTTGAACCATTTTTTTGTAGCGCCTAGATCCGCTCGGCTACCCGGCCGGCGATAGGTTAGGGACACGCAAGTAACTTAAGTAGCGAACAGTTGAAATTATTACCCCAGGTCGGTGAGACAAACGGAGCTGTTATTATTACTATTATTTAGTTAAAACTTCCGGGTTGAGAGCCCGTGATTAAAGTTAGGTAGAACCCTTCCCTGACTGGTGTCAACATTCTCGATTAACAGCAATCGACCGTTATTGCGTTCGTGCGTAGCTGGCATCTACTATTTATTTAGCCTAACACCTTCTCCTTTCCTGTTAAAATTGTCATGTTGCTTATAAAACCCTACTGCTTCTCTATACAAGGACGCTTGATAATGTACATCTACATGGATACTCTGCAAATCACGTTTAAGTGCCTGGCAGAGGTTTCATATAACCAACTTCACAATTCTGCTTCTCTATACAAGGACGCTTGATAATGTACATCTACATGGATACTCTGCAAATCACGTTTAAGTGCCTGGCAGAGGTTTCATATAACCAACTTCACAATTCTCTTTTTTTCCAATCTCGTACAGCGTGCGGAAATAACGAACACCTATATCTTTCCGGACGAACTCTGATTTCCCTTATTTTTTAATGGTGATAGTTTTTCCTTATGTAGGTTATTATGAACAAAATATTTTCGCATTTGGACGAGAAAGTTGATGATTGTAGTTTCGTGAGAAGATTCCGCTAAAACGAAAAACGCCTTTACTTTATCGGTGTACACCCCATCATCATGTTCGAACACAATATATGTTCCAAAATCCTTCTGCATATCGACGTTAACAATGTGGGCCTGTAATTTAGTGGATTACTGCTTTACCTTTCTTGAATATTGGTGTGACCTGTGCAACTTTCCAGTCTTTGGGTACGGATCTTTCATCAAGCGAACGGTTGTATATGTTAAGAACGGAGCTAATGCATCAGCATACTCCAAAAGGAACCTAATTAGTATAAAGTCAGGACCAGAGGACTTGCTTTTATTAAGTGATTTAAGTTGCTTCACTACTCCGACGATGTTGGCAGCTGTTCTTGATTCGAATTCTGGAATGTTTACTTCGTCTTCTTTTGTGAAGACATTTCGGAAGGCTACGTTTAGTAATTCTGCTTTGGCAGCACTGTATTAGATAGTATCTGCATTGCTATCGTGCAGAGAAACATTGATTGCGTCTTGCCGCTAGCATACTTTACATACCGGTATGCCCGGAATCTCTTTGGATTTCCTGCCAGGTTTCGAGACAAAGTTTCGTTGTGGAAACTATTATAAGCATCTCTCTTTGAAGTTCGCTCTAAATGTCGAGGTTCTGTTCTGTAATAGATCGCCAAGCTTGAGGATTTTGCGTCTCTTTAAATTTGGAATGCTTTTTCGTAGTTTCTGCAACATTGTACCCGTTTTGGGTACCAAGGAGCATCAGCTCCGTCTTTGTTCATTTATTTGGTATAAATTTCTCAGCTGCTGCCGATACTATGTCTTTAAATTCGGGCCACATCTGGTCTACACTGAATTGTCTCTCAGGAAGGCGTCAAGTGAATTTTTATATACTTTTTGGAATAGGTACACTTTTCGTTTATTTTTGGAGTTTTTGTAAGTTACAATATTCAGTCTTGCTACGACAGTCCTGTGTTCACTAATCCATGTATCCGTTTTGGTGCTGGTTACTAACTCAGGATTATTTGTTGCTAAGAGGTCAAGTGTGTTTTAACAGCCGTTTACTGTTCACGTGGGCTGATGAACTAACTGCCCGAAATAATGCGTTTAGCACAATTTCGGATTATGTTTTATGCGTACCTCAGGAATTAAACATGTATTCTCGCCAACATATCGAGGGTAAATTTAATTCACCACCAACTATAAGCGTATGAGCCCGGTACGTGTTTATAATCAAACTCATGTTTCCTTTGAACCTTTCAGCAACTGTATCATCTGCATTGGGAGGTCGGTAAAAGGATCCAATTATTATTTTATCCCGGTTGTCAACAATGACCTCTGTCCATACTAACTCACAGGAACTTTCTATGCCGGCCGGAGTGGCCGAGCGGTTCTAGGCACTACAGTCCGGAACCGCGCGACCGCTACGGTCGCAGGTTCGAATCCTGCCTCGGGCATGGATGTGTGTGATGTCATTGAGTTAGTTAAGTTTAATTAGTTCTAAGTTCTAGGGGACTGATGACCTTAGAAGTTAAGTCCCATAGTGCTCAGAGCCATTTGAACCATTTGAACTTTCTATATCAATTTCGCGACAGGATAAACCACTTCTAACAGCAACAAACACGTCACCGCCAACGGTGTTTAGCCTATCCTTTGGGAACACCGTTGGGTCCTTCGCAAAAATTTCGGCTGAGCTTATATCAGGCTTTACCCAGCTTTCAGTGCATATAACAATTTGAGCATCAATGGTCTCTATTAGCGCTTAGAGCTCTGGTAATTTCCCAACACCCCACCACAGCTACGACAATTTACAACTGTTTTTTCGCCAACATATCGAGGGTAAATTTAATTCACCACCAACTATAAGCGTATGAGCCCGGTACGTGTTTATAATCAAACTCATGTTTCCTTTGAACCTTTCAGCAATTGTATCATCTGCATTGGGAGGTCGGTAAAAGGATCCAATTATTATTTTATCCCGGTTGTCAACAATGACCTCTTGTCCATACTAACTCACAGGAACTTTCTATATCAATTTCGCGACAGGATAAACCACTTCTAACAGCAACAAACACGCCACCGCCAACCGTGTTTAGCCTAACCTTTGGGAACACCGTTGGGTCCTTCGCAAAAATTTCGGCTGAGCTTATATCAGGCCTTAGCCAGCTTTCAGTGCCTATAACAATTTGAGCATCAATGGTCTCTATTAGAGCTTAGAGCTCTGGTACTTTCCCAACAGAGCTACGACAATTTACAACTGTTACACCGATGGTTCCTGTAACTACGTTCTCCCTGTGTTCGGCCTGTACCCTTTGTGACTGAAGCCCTTTTTGTTTTCCCGAGACACTCTAACCTATAAAACCACTCACTCCATGCCACACAGCCCCTGCTATCCGTGCAGCCGTCTCCTGTGTATAGTGGACTCCTGACCTATTCTGCAGAACCCGAAACCCAACCACCCTTTGGCGCCAATCAAGGAATCTGCAAACTACACGGTCGCAGAACCGTCTGAGCCTCTGTTTCAGACGCTTCACTCGGCTCTGTACCAGACGTCCGCAATCGGTCCCGTCGACAATGCTGTAAACTGCCAGCTCTGCTTTCATCTCGCAAGCAAGACTGGCAGCCTTTACCGCTTGTGATCGAAAGTGACGATCATTGTCCCCGACGTGAGCCACCACCTGCAGTTGTCTTGGATAAAACACTACTGTCACTGAATGCCTGCTTAAGTAGAGGCAACAGAGATATACAAACACAATCTCAGTTGTAACATTAAAGAAAGGGAATTCAATAACATAACATTTGGTTCCTGACATTCCTTACTTTTAATCGAGAGCGATGACACCACCGAAGACAGTGAGGCATTCGGCATCGCGAGACAAATGGTACTCCTCTCTATACACCTCTATAGAATTGGGAGACCCTTGAGTGTTTAATGTTTTTGCTGTTTTATCTCCGAAGATGTCCCCCACAGTCATGGACAAAACACCAGAAAATAGTTTAATGTAGCGGTCGAGGCTTTCCACCCCGGAAATTTGAAGAAAATGTTGACCATAAAAATTTACAGTGTGTGATTAAACTAGATTACTCGATGAATGGAAAATCGCACGACACTAGTAAATCTGCAGTAATATGTAGAATATTACAGTCATGCAGTTTTCATTCAAAATGTATAAAGTAGTCTTGTAAGTAGGCTGCTTAGGTTTTCTTATTGGTAAAGCCACGTAGCGCTCTGTATGAAAATCACTGGCTGTGCTGTGTGCAGTCTGTGGCTAGTTTGCATTGTTGTCTGCCATTGTAGTGTTGGGCAGCTGGACGTGAACAGCGCGTAGCGTTGCGCAGTTGGAGGTGAGCCGCCAGCAGTGGTGGATGTGGGGAGAGAGATGGCGGAGTTTTGAAATTTGTAATACTAAATATTATGAACTGCTATGTATATTATGATTTTTCAACACTATTAAGGTAAATACATTGTTTGTTCTCTATCAAAATCTTTCATTTGCTAACTATGCCTATCAGTAGTTAGTGCCTTCCGTAGTTTGAATCTTTTATTTAGCTGGCAGTAGTGGCGCTCGCTGTATTGCAGTAGTTCGAGTAACCAAGATTTTTGTGAGGTAAGCGATTTGTGAAACGCATAGGGCCATTCTTTTGTAGGGATTTCTGAAAGTCAGATTGCGTTGCGCTAAAAATATTGTGTGTCAGTTTAAGCACAGTCATGTATAATTTTTCTACGGGGACGTTTCATATGGCGACAAGGACTACAGGGGGTCTGCATCTTTGATGGCCCACCAATACCGTAATCTCTACCAGGACTACAGTGGGTCTGCTCTGTGATGACTTACCTACCAATATTCTTCAAAACGTCGAATGACTCTCCTGTGGGTTTGCTCTGTTGTGGCCCATTACCTGCCAGCATTTCAAGAGTCAGCACTGTCTTTCCGTTGGAAGGACAACACTACTTCTTCAAGACTGCATGGAAATCCACTACTTCCGTGTGCATTGTCTTTTACTGCTCAGACTTTGAGAAAAGAAACGGCAGTTTCACTGTGATGAATGATGAGGACTGTCTTTATGGACTGTGAGAAAATTTTAGCTTTTGACCAACATTGTATTAATAAGTTTGTGCATTTGATATTTTTCTTACTGTAATCATGAAAATTTTTTTCAAATCTGTATTGGCCAATGCCCAAAACAATTTGTAACATTTTTTGTGGGGAGCATGGGGGCTATGTAAGTAGGCTGCTTAGGTTTTCTTATTGGTAACGCCACGTAGCGCTCTGTATGAAAATCACTGGCTGTGCTGTGTGCAGTCTGTGGCTAGTTTGCATTGTTGTCAGCCATTGTAGTGTTGGGCAGCTGGACGTGAACAGCGCGTAGCGTTGCGCAGTTGGAGGTGAGCCGCCAGCAATGGTGGATGTGGGGAGAGAGATGGCGGAGTTTTGAAATTTGTAATACTGAATATTATGAACTGCTATGTATATTATAATTTTTCAACACTATTAAGGTAAATAAATTGTTTGTTCTCTATCAAAATCTTTCATTTGGTAACTATGCCTATCAGTAGTTAGTGCCTTCCGTAGTTTGAATCTTTTATTTAGCTGGCAGTAGTGGCGCTCGCTGTATTGCAGTAGTTCGAGTAACCAAGATTTTTGTGAGGTAAGCGATTTGTGAAACGCATAGGTTAATGTTAGTCAGGGCCATTCTTTTGTAGGGATTTCTGAAAGTCAGATTGCGTTGCGCAAAAAATATTGTGTGTCAGTTTAAGCACAGTCATGTATAATTTTTCTAAGGTTCCTATTCAGTCTACCAATAACCAACGGAACAGTCAGTTACTGAAACTTGTTTACTTTCCTATAAACTTAAGACTATTCGGTACCATTACATTTAATGCTTATATAATAAAATATAATTGTATTAAAACCTTCAGCTGCTGACGGGAGTTGATATATATCAACGGGGACAGGCGAAAGTGTGCCCCGCCAGGGACTCGAAACCAGGATCTCCTGCTTACATGGCAGACGCTCTATCCAGCTCAACCACCGATGGAACAGAGGATAGTGAGACACCTGGGACTATCTCGAGCACGCCGGCCGCGAAACCCAATTTCTTACCTTGTACGTCCACACACTACATTCGTAGTGTCCCACCCCAACACTCATTAGTCGTGGAAGACATTTTTACCTAGTACCGTAAGAGTTTGGGGAATATGTGTGCATCCGTACAGAAGTAGAAGGTCATGGCCGGTATTCGGACATGTCCGAAAGAACAGACACCGTAGTCACATGCTTATATAATAGGATTACACGAGAGGAAAATAACACAGAGCCTTGCACTTCTGTGTTAATGGCTTTCTGTAATCTTCCTTCACGTGAAAGGAACAACTATGTGTGGCGTAAATGGAAGTATTTGTTTAGTCGCCTTTGCTTTACGTTTTTCATTCCAATTTGTGGATAGCATCACAAAGATTACACTCTCTGGTGTCACAGAGTGAGCGTAATGGAGAATCCAGATAAGTGGCGAAATTACTTTGCTCTGTATTCGGTTAATGTTGTTTGCTCGCTCGCAAGCGGCCCTTTATAGCACTCCGTTTGTTCAAAAGAATACACGTGAGCAGAATTAGTCCGCAACAATATTTCTCACGTCGCAGACCTTGCTATTTTTCCTTTATTACGCGGCGAAATTTAGGATAAGTGCGCAGTGAGACCTGCGAACTCACACCTGCGTCTCATATGTGTCTGAAGTCGGAGCTCATTGTTTTTCCGACATAAATATCTACGGCTTTCCCTGAATACTGTAGTATCTAATGCTCAGAATGAACACTCTTTTCACAAAAATACAGACATCTAAAACAATGTACTGGCTTCAGAAAACGATCGTTACTCTCACTTGATGCCGGATTAGGTATGCAAAAGCCAGGAAACTGTTGTGTATTTGAATTTTTTGGCAATTAAGTCACACATAGGAAAGCAGTAATAGAGTGTTCGAGCTTTGCCATTACTTTTCCTCACAATATATGTTTGAAACGATGTTTTACGTCCTCAGGTGAGACACACACAAAGATTAGCGTATCTTCCAAAATATCTAATGAGAAGAGTGAACTAATTCAGTGACAAATACTTCCGATATGCTCAGCACAATGAGTTGCCTCTGTCATCACTGCAGGAGTTATCTACATCTATCATCGAAAGACCTTTAAGCTACTCCTCTACCGATCCACGTTCGAACAGCGTGTGGGGAAAACAAACTCTTTAATCTATCCGTGCGAGCTCTGATTTCTCTTATTTTATTATGATGATAATTTCTCCCTATGTAGGTGGGTGCAAACAAAATATTTTTTCACTCTGAGGAGTAAGTTGGTGACTGACATTTCATGAAAAGTTCCTGCGGCAGCGAAAAAGCCTTTGTTTTAGTGACTGTCACCACAATTCGCGTATCATATCCGTGGTACTCTCCCCCCTGTTTCGTCAAAGTACAAAACGAGCTGCCCCGCTTTGAACTTTTTCGATGTCCTCCGTCAATCCTGTCTGATGGGGATCCCACGGCGCACCGCAGTGCTCCAGAAGGGGGCGGACAATCGTAGTGTAAGCAGTCTCATTCGTAAACCTGCAACAATTTCAAAGTGTTGCGCCAGTAAATCACAGTCTTTGGTTTACTTTCCCCCCACAGCAATTTCTACGTGATCGTTCCGTATCCTAGATATGAAGTGCACAGCACACAACTTTGGTCAGCTCATGCACGATGAAGCAGTAGATGCATAAAAACAACTGAAAGGCTATGTATAAACACTGTTCACAATGGTGACATTAAGTGACAAGAATTTTGTGCTTTGGAAGAAGGCATTATTAACAGCTATTTGGTCAAAAGGGACCGGGTAGTATTGGCTGAACAGGACGCTTGTACGTATTTCATTTGCTCCCATTTTGGAAGCACTGTACTGGGCAGTATCTACATAATTGTGAGAAAGCATAATGAAAATTGTGGAGATCCATCAAGACACGTTACGAACATCGAGTACGGTGGTGCATGAAGCCCAGCTGTCATGGTCTATTTACATAGTTCAACAAACACTTCTTGATATGACAGTATGAAGCAGCGTCCAGTGTCTCCGTCCACAATAACAACACTGAAACGACAGAGAAAAAGAATTAACTTGAAAGAACTGAAATTTGATTACTACTGACTGACAACGGATCGGCTTCTCAAATGCGTCACGCTTCACAGTATCGATAAACGGATAAACATTAATGACTCTAAAACCATCTGAATACGAACAGTAGGCAATGAATAGACGCAGGGCAGTTTGGGCAGAACACTTGTCGGAGGCATACGTTCATGGTATTGTTGTTGTTGTGGTCTTCAGTCCTGAGACTGGTTTGATGCAGTTCTCCATGCTACTCTATCCTGTGCGAGCTTCTTCATCTCCCAGTGCCTACTGCCGCCGACATCCTTCTGAATCTGCTTAGTGTATTCATTTCTTCGTCTCCCTCTACGATTTTTACCCTTCACGCTGCCCTCCAATACTAAATTGGTGATCCCTCGATGTCTCCAAACATACCCTACCAGCCGATCCCTTCTTCTAGTTAAGTTGAGCCACAAGCTCCTCTTCTCCCCAATTCTCTTCAATACCTCCTCATTAGTTATGTGATCTACCCATCTAATCTTCAGCATTCTTCTGCAGCACCACATTTCGAAAGCTTCTATTCTCTTCTTCTTTAAACTATTTATCGTCCACGTTTCACTTCCATACATGGCTACACTCCATGGAAATACTTTCAGAAACGACTTCCTGACATTTAAATCTATACTCGATGTTAACAAAATTTTCTTCTTCAGAAACGCTTTCCTTGCCATTGCCAGTCTACATTTGATATCCTCTCTACTTCGACCATCATCATTTATTTTGCTCCCCAAATACCAAAACTCCTTTACTACTTTAAGTGTCTCATTTCCTAATCTAATTCCCTCAGCATCACCCGACTTCATTCGACTACATTCCATTATTCTCGTTTTGATTATGTTGATGTTCATCTTATACCCTCCTTTCAAGACACTGTCCATTCCATTCAACTGCTCTTCCAAGTCCTTTGCTGTCTGTGACAGAATTACAATGTCATCGGCGAACCTCAAAGTTTTTATTTCTTCTCCATGGATTTTAACACCGACTCCGAACTTTTCTTTTGTTTCCGTTATTGCTTGCTCTATATACAGATTGAATAACATCGGGGATAGGCTACAACCCTGTCTCACTCCCTTCCCAACCACCGCTTTCCTTTCATACCCCTCGACTCTTATAATTGCCATCTGTTTTCTGTACATATTGTAAATAGCCTTTCGCTCCCTATATTTTACCCCTGCCACCTTCAGAATTTGAAAGAGAGTATTCCAATCAACATTGTCAAAAGCTTCCTATAAGTCTACAAATGCTAGAAACGTAGGTTTGCCTTTCCTTCATCTAGCTTCTAAGATAAGTCGTAGGGTCAGTATTGCCTCACGTGTTCCAATATTTCTACGGAATCCAAACTGATCTTCCCCGAGGTCGGCTTCTATCAGTTTTTCCATTCGTCTGTATAGAATTGGCGTTAGCATTTTGCAGCTGTGACTTATTAAACTGATAGTTCGGTAATTTTCACATCTGTCAACACCTGCTTTCTTTGTGATTGGAATTATTATATTCCTCTTGAAGTCTTAGGGTATCTGATACCTTTTATTATCTCCAGAGTTCTTCCATGTATACAACCTTCTTTCATGATTCTTAAACCAAGCGTTAGCTACGATTAAGTTATGTTCTGCGCAAAATTCTACCAGGCGGCTTCCTCTTTCATTTCTTAGCCCCAATCCATATTCACCTACTATGTTTCCTTCTCTCCCTTCTCCGCTCTTGAATTCCAGTCACCCACGACTATTAAATTTTTGTCTCTCTTCACTACCTGAATAATTTCTTTTATCTCACCATACATTTCATCAATTTCTTCGTCATCTGCAGAGCTAGTTGGCATATAAACTTGTACTACTGTAGTAGGCGTGGTCTTCGTGTCTACATTATTGTGTGCGTTCACTATGCTGTTTGTAGTAGCTTACACGCACTCCTATATTTTTTATTCATTATTAAACCTACTCCTGCATTACCCCTATTTGATTTTGTATTTATAACCCTGCATTCCCCTGACCAAAAGTCTTGTTCCTACTGCCACCGAACTTCACTAATTCCCACTATATCTAACTTTAACGTATCCATTCCCTTTTTTAATTTTTCTAACCTACCTGCCCGATTAAGGGATCTGACATTCAACGCTCCGATCCGTAGAACGCCAGTTTTCTTTCTCCTGATAACAACGTCCTCTTGAGTATTCCCCGCCCGGAGATCCGAATGGGGGACTATTTTACCTACGGAATATTTTGCCCAAGATGACACCATCATACAGTGAAGCTGTATGCCCTCGGGAAAAATTACAGCTATACTTCCCCTTGCTTCCAGCCGCTCGCAGTACCAGAACAGCAAGGTCATTTTGGTTAGTGTTACAAGGCCAGATTAGTCAATCATCCAGACTGCTGCCCCTGCAACTACTGAAAAGGCTGCTGCCCCTCTTCAGGAACCACACGTTTGTCTGGCCTCGCAACAGATCCCCTCCGTTACACACACACACACACACACACACACACACACACACATATATATATATCTTGCACGATTTTACATTGTCGAATGCTCTTTCGAGGTCAAAAACTCCTATGAACGTGTCTTGCTTCCATTATCAACCGCAACTTCAAAATTGCCTCTAAGGTGCCTTTACCTTCCTTAAGTCAAGCTGGTAGTGATCTAACACATCCTAATTTTCTTTTTCATTCTTCTGTATATTATTCTTGTAAGCAACTTGGATGCATGAGCTGTTAAACTGATTGTGCGATAATTCTCGCACTTGTCAGCTATTGCAGTCTTCGGAATTCTGTGGATTATAGTTTTCCTAAAATCAAATGGTATGTCGCCAAACTCATGGATCCTGTACGCCAACGTGTATAGTCGTTTTGTTGCCACTTCCTCTAATGATTTTAGAAATTCTGATGGTATGTTATCTATCCCTTCTGCATTATTTGGTCTTCCGTCTGCCAACCACCCTTCATTTCTGATTCTCGTACTGAGTCCCCCATCACTTCTAAATCGACTCCTGTTTCTTCTTCTATCACATCAGACTGCGCCCGCCTCCCACCCCCAGAGAGGTCTGCAATGTACTCTTTCCACCTATCCGTTCTCTCCCCTGCATTTAACAGTGGAATTCCTGTTATACTCTTAATGTTACCACCATTGCTCTTAATATCACTTAAAGTTATTTTGACGTTCCTATATGCTGAGTCAGTCCTCCCAACAGTCATTACTTTTTTTGATTTCTTAACTTTTTAATGCAGCCATTTCGTCTTTGCTTCCCTGCACTTCCTATTTATTTCATTCCTCAGCGACTTGTATTCCTGAGTTTCCCGAAACATTTTTGTACTTCCTCCTTTCATCGATCAACTGAAGTATTTCTTCTGTTGCCCATGGGTTATCGCAGTTTCCTTTTTTGTACCTATGTTTTTCTTTCTAACTTCTGTGATTGCTCTTTCTAGAGATGTCCATTCCTCTTCAACTGTAATGCCTACTGGACTTTTCTTTATTGCTGTACCAACAGCCTTAGAGAACTGCAAGTGTATCTCGTCATTCCTTAATACTTCCGTATCCCACAACATTACGTATTGAATTTTCCTGACATCTCTTGAACTTCAGCCTCCTCTTTATCATTACTAGATTGTGATCTGAGTCTATATCTGCTCCTGCATACGCCTTAAAATCCTGCATCTGATTTCTGAATCTCTGTCTGACCATGACGTAATGTAACTGGAATCGTCCCGTTTCCAAGTATAAATCCTCTCCTTGTGATTTTTGAACATGGTATTCGCTGTTACCAGCTGAAATTTATCACACAAGTCAATTAGTCTTTCTCCTCTTTCATTCCCTGTCTCAAGCCCATATTCTCCTGTAAGCATTCCTTCTTCTCCTTCCCCTACAACTGCATTCCGGTCCCCCATGACTATTAGATATTCATCTCCCTTTTCGCATATTATTAACCTTTCAGTATCCTCATACACTTTCTTTGTGTCTTCATTTTCAGCTTGCGACGTCGGCATATATATATATATATATATATATATATACACTCCTGGAAATGGAAAAAAGAAACACATTGACACCGGTGTGTCAGACCCACCATACTTGCTCCGGACACTGCGAGAGGGCTGTACAAGCAATGATCACACGCACGGCACAGCGGACACACCAGGAACCGCGGTGTTGGCCGTCGAATGGCGCTAGCTGCGCAGCATTTGTGCACCGCCGCCGTCAGTGTCAGCCAGTTTGCCGTGGCATACGGAGCTCCATCGCAGTCTTTAACACTGGTAGCATGCCGCGACAGCGTGGACGTGAACCGTATATGCAGTTGACGGACTTTGAGCGAGGGCGTATAGTGGGCGTGCGGGAGGCCGGGTGGACGTACCGTCGAATTGCTCAACACGTGGGGCGTGAGGTCTCCACAGTACATCGATGTTGTCGCCAGTGGTCGGCGGAAGGTGCACGTGCCCGTCGACCTGGGACCGGACCGCAGCGACGCACGGATGCACGCCAAGACCGTAGGATCCTACGCAGTGCCGTAGGGGACCGCACCGCCACTTCCCAGCAAATTAGGGACACTGTTGCTCCTGGGGTATCGGCGAGGACCATTCGCAACCGTCTCCATGAAGCTGGGCTATGGTCCCGCACACCGTTAGGCCGTCTTCCGCTCACGCCCCAACATCGTGCAGCCCGCCTCCAGTGGTGTCGCGACAGGCGTGAATGGAGGGACGAATGGAGACGTGTCGTCTTCAGCGATGAGAGTCGCTTCTGCCTTGGTGCCAATGATGGTCGTATGCGTGTTTGGCGCCGTGCAGGTGAGCGCCACAATCAGGACTGCATACGACCGAGGCACACAGGGCCAACAGCCGGCATCATGGTGTGGGGAGCGATCTCCTACACTGGCCGTACACCACTGGTGAGCGTCGAGGGGACACTGAATAGTGCACGGTACATCCAAACCGTCATCGAACCCATCGTTCTACCATTCCTAGACCGGCAAGGGAACTTGCTGTTCCAACAGGACAATGCACGTCCGCATGTATCCCGTGCCACCCAACGTGCTCTAGAAGGTGTAAGTCAACTACCCTGGCCAGCAAGATCTGCGGATCTGTCCCCCATTGAGCATGTTTGGGACTAAATGAAGCGTCGTCTCACGCGGTCTGCACGTCCAACACGAACGATGGTCCAACTGAGGCACCAGGTGGAAATGGCATGGCAAGCCGTTCCACAGGACTACATCCAGCATCTCTACGATCGTCTCCATGGGAGAATAGCAGCCTGCATTGCTGCGAAAGGTGGATATACACAGTACTAGTGCCGACATTGTGCATGCTCTGTTGCCTGTGTCTATGTGCCTGTGGTTCTGTCAGTGTGATCATGTGATGTATCTGACCCCAGGAATGTGTCAATAAAGTTTCCCCTTCCTGGGACAATGAATTCACGGTGTTCTTATTTCAATTTGCAGGAGTATATATATATATATATATATATATATATATATATATATATATATATATATATATATATATATATATGAGCCATCGTTGTCGGTGTAGGTTAGTTGTCGATTCTCATAACAATAACTCTCTCACTGAAATGTTCACAGTAACACACTCTCTGCCCGTCCTTCCTATTCATAAGGTATCCTACTCCCTTCATACCATTTTATGCTTCTGTAGACGTTACCCTGCATTCATCTGTCCAGACATCCTTTTCTTCTTTCCATTTGCTTCACTGGTTCCTGCTATATCTAGATTGAGCATTTGCATTTCCCTTTTCAGATTTTCTAGCTTCCCTGCCACATTCAGACTGCTGACTATCCACATCCCGTGTCGTAGAACGTCATCCTTTCGTTGATTTTTCAATCTTTTTCTCCCCCTTTGCAGTCCCCTCCCGAAGATCCCAATGGGGGTTTATTCAGGAGTCTTTTACTTTTCAATTACAGGCCTCACGTCCTGTGGATATATGTTACGTGTCTTTAAGGCTGTGGTTTCCGTTGCCTTCTCCATCTTAATGATCTTAATCATTGCTGTTTCTTCCACCTATAGGTGCAGTTTCCCACCCCATGGGCACGAGAGTGCCCTGACTCCCTGTCCGCACCTTCGCTCTTTTTGATAAGACCGTTGGCAGAGTGAGGGTGACTTCTTATACTGGAAGTCTTCGGCTGCCAATGATGATTATTAATCAAACATTTTAGAGGCGGCGTGTTTCGAACCGGTGACTGACAACACTTTGACTATAAATCAAAGACGCTACAACTATGTGTATATATGTGGACAGAAAAAGACGGAAACGGCTATGATCTCGAACTTTCTGTAACTCAGCTTGTAGGAGTACAATTGTAAATATAAGTGTGACAGCTGTGGTAATGTGTGTAATATTCGGGATCTGTGAAAGTATGAGTCCTGAAGCAAGCGGTATCTTATGCAAAACTAATATTCAGTTAACTCTGTGCTGTAGGGTGTCTGGCGCCAGAAAAGTATCTCTGAATACCAGCGGACAGTACAGTACAACACTATATCGTCTGAGGGAATGCTCGTGAGATACAGCTATCCAAAACACCGGTGTTCTATAACTAAGTAATATCCCATTTACTACAGTTTTGTCGTCGAATAATGGCTCTTTGTTAGCAACTAGTAGTGACAGTGAGAAGTGTCGATTGTTGTAGTAGCATGACCTAAGGATGCACAAAACCAAATTCAGGTTCCCAAGAGAATGGAGAACCACTCCAAATGATCATGCAAATCAACTGAAAACAAAGATAGCGCGTCACAACGGAAAATGTCTTACTTAAAAGAATATTAATGAGGGTGGCCCAATTAAACGTGAAACACATGGGTACCACACCACTCACATATGGGGGATAGGCAATATAATGGGAACAGTGGTAGTTATGGAATGGTTGTTTTTGTCGACCAACAAGGCAGGTAAAGCAGGTGTCGCGCTTGACTGTGCGTGCCTTCAGCACGAACTAGGTTGAAAATAGTTCAAATGGCTCTGAGCACTTTGGAATTTAACTTTTGAGGTCACCAGTCCCCTAGAACTTAGAACTACTTAAACCTAACTAACCTAAGGACATCACACACATCCATGCCCGAGGCAGGACCGTAGCGACCGCGCGGTTCCAGACTGTAGCGCCTAGACCCGCTCGGCCACCCCGGCTGGCACGAACTAGGCATAAGTGCAGGTTGTTTACAAGAAGTGTACACTTCATATTTGCATTCAGAGGTCGAGGGCGAGGTGCAATGAAAGAACCTACAGGGTTCCAAAGAGAGCAGATTATGGAGGCCCGATTAGCTATAAGTAAGCAAGAGAGCCAACTTGTTTAATGTTTCAAGAGCAACTGTTTTAACAGTCATTATAGCCTGCACAAAACATGGAAAGACATCATCCTGTAATGTTAATAGCGTGCGCAAATAAAAACTAAGTGACAGAGATCGTAGTACGCTAACACAGAATTGTCTCAAAATAACACAAAACTACGGCGGCTAAAGTGAGTGCAGAGCTCAACAGCTATCTTTGAGACCTCGTATCTATCGACACTGTCTGCCGAGAACTCCATAAAGTGAAAATTCATGGACAAACTGCTATACCAAAACCATTAGTGTCGATAACCAACGCAAAGAAGCGTAAAACTCGGTATCAGGAGCATAAATCCTGGACCACTGATCAGTGGAAACGTCATATGGTCCGACGAGTCAACATTTCTGTTGTTTACAACGTAGGACCAGGTATACGTCTGGAGAACGCCAAAAGATGCCTAATATCCTGATTACAGCGGTTAAGTATGGAGGTGGAAGTGTGATGTTGTGGGCAGCCATGTCATGGTATTCTGCTGATCCCATAATTACTTTCAAGGGCCGTGTTACAGCCAAAAATAATATTAATATTTCAGGTGATCAGGTGCACCCCATGATTCAAATGATGCCATATTGCAGGACGATAATGCACCCATTAACATAATCAGGAAAGTACACTCGTGGTGAGGAGCATGCAACTGAACTGCAGCGTCTTCCCTGACCAGCACAGTCTCCGCACTTGAACAATATCAAACCCTTAAGGGCGGTATTGGAGTGCAGACTCCGTAGCAGATTTCCGCTTTCCTCGTGACTACAAGAGTTAGAACAGGTTCTGCTCGAAGAGTGGCATAACAATTCAATGGAGAGTATACAGTTATTATACGCCAGTATTCTAAGAAGAATCGCAGCAAGTAAGTGGAACCTCCTGACCAAGCAGTTTGGTCCCTTCCCCTTTCCCCGCTCCCGCCCCCCTTTTAAACCAACCAACCGACCCAACGCAGAACGTACACGTGTTCACATTATTTTTCCTATCCCTTCTAGGTGTATTTATAGGAGGAGAGATTTTTACCTATGAATGGATAAATGGATACTGTAGTAAGTAGGTTTATTGACGTTGAACATTAAAATTATCTACCGATATCTTAAAAAGAACCACGAACAACCAGATAAGGGAATACAACTCAGAACATACCCTTGGAAGAGGTGTGTAGGGAGGATAAAACGCAGCTGTGTTAATAACTTCCGGATTCAGCCAGTGACAGCATAGATTGTTTACTAGATGTAAAAAGGGAGATATATTCGTTTCCAAACTGCTACGTCGGGAACGACGTTGCGCCATATTACCAACCGACCAGTGCGTACATAAACAGTCTGACGGATGGAAGATTTGCTTTCACACGCCTTTCTGTACTTTGTGCTTCAGTACTGACGTCATCAAACGGCAACAAGGATCATCAGAAATCTCCCCTGAGGTGTTTAATTTACGAAGCCAGAGAAGGAGTCCTTACGTCACGAAGGCCTAAGGCCGACTGTTTTCCCGAAGATCCGCATGAAACTCGTCGGTCTTGCTGTCACAACTGTAAATCGTTGCGTAATGAGAGCGGAAATTCCGAGTTCCGATGAATGAAAAATACATAACAGCGTTAAACGATCTCCTACTCTTCTCTGTCACATTTAAGCTCAGCCAGTCGCACAGAGGTGGGCACCTAGAACCAGGAAATTTCATCCACTTCATGGCACTGCCGAATATCACAGCGTGAGCCAGTCAGGAGGCTGTATTCTACATTACTGGCCATTAAAATTGCTACACCAAGAAGAAATGCAGATGATAAACGGGTATTCATTGGACAAATACACTCCTGGAAATGGAAAAAAGAACACATTGACACCGGTGTGTCAGACCCACCATACTTGCTCCGGACACTGCGAGAGGGCTGTACAAGCAATGATTACACGCACGGGGCAGCGGACACACCTGGAACCGCGGTGTTGGCCGTCGAATGGCGCTAGCTGCGCAGCATTTGTGCACCGCCGCCGTCAATGTCAGCCAGTTTGTCGTGGCATACGGAGCTCCATCGCAGTCTTTAACACTGGTAGCATGCCGCGACAGCGTGGACGTGAACCGTATGTGCAGTTGACGGACTTTGAGCGAGGGCGTATAGTGGGCATGCCGGAGACCGGGTGGACGTACCGCCGAATTGCTCAACACGTGGGGCGTGAGGTCTCCACAGTACATCGATGTTGTCGCCAGTGGTCGGCGGAAGGTGCACGTGCCCGTCGACCTGGGACCGGACCGCAGCGACGCACGGATGCACGCCAACACCGTAGGATCCTACGCAGTGCCGTAGGGGACCGCACCGCCACTTCCCAGCAAATTAGGGACACTGTTGCTCCTGGGGTATCGGCGAGGACCATTCGCAACCGTCTCCATGAAGCTGGGCTACGGTCCCGCACACCGTTAGGCCGTCTTCCGCTCACGCCCCAACATCGTGCAGCCCGCCTCCAGTGGTGTCGCGACAGGCGTGAATGGAGGGACGAATGGAGACGTGTCGTCTTCAGCGATGAGAGTCGCTTCTGCCTTGGTGCCAATGATGGTCGTATGCGTGTTTGGCACCGTGCAGGTGAGCGCCACAATCAGGACTGCATACGACCGAGGCACACAGGGCCAACACCCGGCATCATGGTGTGGGGAGCGATCTCCTACACTGGCCGTACACCACTGGTGAGCGTCGAGGGGACACTGAATAGTGCACGGTACATCCAAACCGTCATCGAACCCATCGTTCTACCATTCCTAGACCGGCAAGGGAACTTGCTGTTCCAACAGGACAATGCACGTCCGCATGTATCCCGTGCCACCCAACGTGCTCTAGAAGGTGTAAGTCAACTACCCTGGCCAGCAAGATCTCCGGATCTGTCCCCCATTGAGCATGTTTGGGACTGGATGAAGCGTCGTCTCACGCGGTCTGCACGTCCAGCACGAACGCTGGTCCAACTGAGGCGCCAGGTGGAAATGGAATGGCAAGCCGTTCCACAGGACTACATCCAGCATCTCTACGATCGTCTCCATGGGAGAATAGCAGCCTGCATTGCTGCGAAAGGTGGATATACACAGTACTAGTGCCGACATTGTGCATGCTCTGTTGCCTGTGTCTATGTGCCTGTGGTTCTGTCAGTGTGATCATGTGATGTATCTGACCCCAGGAATGTGTCAATAAAGTTTCCCCTTCCTGGGACAATGAATTCACGGTGTTCTTATTTCAATTTCCAGGAGTGTATATTATACTAGAACTGACATGTGATTACATTTTCACGCAATTTGGGTGCATAGATCCTGTGAAATCAGTACCCAGAACAGTCACCTCTGGATGTTCAAATGGTTCAAATGGCTCCGAGCACTATGGGACTTAATTTCTGAGGTTATCAGTGCCCTAGAACCCAGAACTACTTAAGCCTAACTAACCTAAGGACATCACACACATCCACGCCCGAGGCAGTATTGGAACCTACGACCTTAGCGGTCGCGCAGTTCCAGGCTGTAGCGCCTAGAACCGCTCGGCCACTCCGGCCGGCACCTCTGGATGTAATAACGGCCTTTATACGCCTGGGCATTGAGTCAAATAGAGCTTGGATGGCGTATACAGGCACAGCTGCCCATGCAGCTTCAACATGATACCACAGTTCACCAAGTGTAGTGACAAGCGTATTGTGACGAGCCAGTTGCTCGGCCACCGTTTACTAGACGTTTTCAATTGGAGAGAGATCTGGAGATTGTGCTGGCCAGGGCAGCAGTCGAACATCCAGAAAGGCCCGTACAGGACCTGCAACATGTGGTCGTGCATTAGCCTGCTGAAATGTAGGGTTTCGGAGGGATCGAATGGAAGGGTAGAGCCATGGGTCGAAACACATCATAAATGTAACGTCCATTGTTCAAAGTGCCGTCAGTATGAACAAGAGGTGACCGACACGTGAAACCAATGGCACCCCATACCATTACGCCGGGTGATACGCCGGTATGGCGATGACGAATACACGCTTCCGATGTGCGTTCACCGCGATGTCGCCAAACACGAATGCGACCATCATGATGCTGTAAATAGAACTGGATTCATCCGAAAAAATGACGTTTTGCCATTCGTGCACCCAGGTTCGTCGTTGAGTACACCATTGCAGGCGCTCCTGTCTGTGATGCAGCGTCAAGGGCAACCGCAGCCATGGTCTCCGAGCTGATAGTCCATGCTCCTGCAAACGTCGTCGAACTGTTCGTGCAGATGGTTGTTGTCATGCAAACGTCCTCAACTGTTGATTCAGGGATCGAGACGTGGTTGCCCGATCCGTTACAGCCATGCGGATAAGATGCCTGTCACCTCGACTGCTAGTGATACGAGGCCGTTGGGATCCAGCACGGCGTTCCGTATTACCCTCCTGAACCCACCGATTCCATATTCTGCCAACAGTCATTGGATCTCGAGCAACGCGAGCATCAATGTCGCGATACGATAAACCGCAATCGCGTTACGCTACAATCCCACCTTTACCAAAGTCGGGAACGTGATGGTACGCATTTCTCCACCTTACACGAGGCATCACAACAACGTTTCACCAGGCAAATCCGGTCGACTGCTGTTTGTGTATGAGAAATCGGTTGGAAACTTTCCTTATGTCAGCACGTTGTAGGTGTCGCCACCAGCGCCAACCTTGTGTGAATGCTCTGAAAAGCTAATCATTTGCATATCACAGCATCTTCTATGTGTCGGTTAAATTTCGCGTCTGTGGCACGTCATCTTCGTGGTGTAGCAATTTTAATGGCCAGTAGTGTATATGCGGACGAACATTCACCCCAGCCTGGAGGTTTCGTATCTGGCTAAAAGGGCTTCGATGAAGAATTTGATGCTTCCCTTTACGAAAGAATGTTTTCTCCCTATCCCTTATTGCTAGCATGCCAGCGAATGAGAACGCCAGGCTCTTTACATGTCGACGGACCATTGCCCACAGTGCTACAGTTTTACAGCGGCAAATTTCCCTTTAACACTCATCTCCAGCATCCATATTGTGTGGTTTCTGGTCTGTGAAACCAGCACAAGCTCCGTAAGAAATGCAGAAGTGAAGCGAAATATATCCACTGGCAATTCTTATCTACATCTGCAATTACAGAGCAATACTTGACCAAAAGAATTGGGCTATCAATCTGTGAAATATGTTAGTCGACAGTTTCAGTGGAAAACGGTTCACGTTACATTAGATAGCAGTAGTTTCGTGGGACACAGAGCAGTTGAGGGTTGATATACTTTCTCTGCCGTCTTTCGTTTGGTTTGTATATTATCACATTAATCACATACACGGTAGAGCAAAGTTCAGTTTATTCGAGTAACAGTTTCTTCTGGAGACTACCATGTAGCAAAGATTGAGATCTGTACTCAAAACGGACGTCAGTTTTCTTATATATATATATATATATATATATATATATATATATATATATATATATATATGTGTGTGTGTGTGTGTGTGTGTGTGTGTGTGTGTGTGTGTGTGCGCACGCGGACTCGCGCTCATGTGTGGGTGTGTTGGTGGTTATGTGCCTGCGTGCTTGTATGGGTGCCTCCGTGTGTTCGTCGAACCGCCCCGTCACAACCCCAGTTTCTGTAAACCACGAACCACGGTCGGTATTTCATGAGTTGCTCCCTCGTGTACCGACTGCAACGTTCCGGCGGTGCGCGCATCGCATGCAACTGCTACAGAACGCAAGATAGTAGAGAGATCGCCATTCGAGCTCCAATTAGCCTTAACGAGCGTCCCGGAAGCCCGGTTTCGCTTGACGCCCTGTGCAGTACTTCCACCGTAGCGCCACGAGCTGCACAGTGGCCAACAGGCGAACTGGCGGTCACTTGAGTACACTTGGCGCGCGCACAGCTTGCGGATGCCAGATAGTAGCATATCCCGTCTGCCGACAAGCAAAGCAGTGCAGCGGCCGTTCAGCTTCCTAGTGGCGTGTACTGAACACTAAGTGAATTTGAAGTTTGTTCTTCAGATTATGTAGAGCTTGCTGACGATGAATCTGTTTTCGTAATTAAGTGCCAGCACAAAGTAATAACTCCACTCGTTGTCGCTGATTACGCTTTATTGGTCAAATACGCCCTGTAGCTTATCTCAGTAGCCTCTAACGTGAATGAATGTTTTCCAAAATTTTACCTAAGACGGATCCTGTTCCTAAAGTTATCTTTATTGAATAGTCGTTCCCTAAGCACAAATTCACTGTAATGTGGAAAATAGAGGAATTCGAATGGGGCCAGGACTCTACAGTAGGGTGGGATCTCAACTGTCAGTACTTTGAAGTTATAGAATTTTTACACCTTCAAAGCACTTTTCTGCGTGACGGAATGAAGATTTTTTGATACCACATTTTTTTTTATTAAGTCACTCAAGGAGTGCTTCTTTTTTACAAGTGCGACTAAAGAAGACACAGAGAAGTCCTGAAACACCTATTATGAGCGTTGATGCAGGTTACCATTACTCTGCCTTTTCATTTTGGTGCTGGTTAATCAGATTACATCCTTTTAATTCTGTAGGGGTGCCGAACAGAGACACTTCTACGTTATCAGGATGGTGTTGTAGAATATGTTGAGCGTCTTTTGGAGCTAATAAAACATGACTAGCAAGTTAGTACTTATTCAGATTTACAGTTCTTGTCAGCTTTTGCTGATGCCTCCTGCTAGTGACATGGAGGAATTCCGCTGACTCTTGTTGTCGTCTCCGCTGTACTAGTAGCCGAAAGTGCTCCATCAGCAGTTCGGCCTTGAGAGCTGCCGTCTGGTAGGCGAAGCTGTAGTGCGATGCATTTCCTGCACACTGCATTATAACGGCCTCGATCCCGGTCTGGAAGTTTACTATGACTTGCAGTGATCCATAGAGATGTACCGCACTGCTGGAAGTCGTGTAGTCGGCCAACTCTGGCCCCACAGCCAGAAGAACTTGCAGCCTTGATCAGGCACAGAGGCGCTGGATGGCCCTTTCACCCAGCAGTGACTCTGCTGCTAGTGTGATAGCTATCGTGAGGTGTACTAGTGTTGGAAGATCCTTAGTGTATGAGTGATGTGATAGGCAGCCAGTGTGAGGTCCCATGAGTGATAGGCGGTGGTTACTTGGATGTTGTCATCTTGGGAACTGCATGCAGCATGTACATGAAATGTACTGGAACATCTAATATCTGCACCACAATAATCATTGAATCTAGTGCTTCGGTACAAACGCCATTGATCCTGATGACAGTTCAGTGCAGAACAATTCCAGTATGTATGGAGATCGGTAATGACGTGAGGCTCTTTTCGTTACGACCGAATGTGGCCTGCTTCTTTACTACTGGTCAGCAGCTGTAGTTCCACTGTGTTTGCTTAACAGTTTGTTGTAGGCTATTGATTACACTGTCAGGCCTCTGATAGCAGCTATTGCGTCAGAGGTTGTTGCTCCACACCAGAGCTAAGGGAATTCGTGGTGGGTCACATCAAACCAATCAGAAGGCTGATGACCCCCAAAAAAAGTCCTTCCAGTCAGAGTTCGTGCCGTCTTTCGGCCATACCAAAACTAGCCATTGAGAATAGCGCAGCTGCATACCTCTCCCTCTATAGTAATGCAAATGTACTGAACAGGAAGGTTTGCAAATGATACTGGGAGTCAGGTAAGTTTTCATCCTCTCACAAGGCAGTCGGGAGTTTCACGACTAAATGTCTTAACTGCTTGAAACTTTTGCGAGTTGTACGTCTGTGTTCCATGAAACATTTCCTCCAAAGGTGCAGTATATACCTTCAGATGTGCTACTGCTTCCGTTGAGTCGCCGACTGATGGGTAGGTCGGGGAAGAGCGACATAAATACTGTGGAAGAGGGGCTTGGTCGAGTTTATACGTAATCAGCGGAAGTAATGCGTGTCAGAGATAAAAATTAACTGTCGATTGCCGTCTGTCAGACATAAAACTCACTCATCTAACGAATCTTAGAGCCTCTGTGCATATAGTACTAAATTTCGTGTATTCTTCTTTTCTAGTAAAAGCTGTCGTCGTATTGATACGTTTCGATGGTCTCTCCTCATAACCGTGGATAATAGTTCGCCATTGCAGACAAAATTTTGGGGTGTTAAAGCTTCAGTTCATGATTTCCCGAGTGAAGAGAATGCTCTGCGAAAACTGATTTGTCCTTCCTAATTGATAAAGCATTTTACGCCCGTTCAGACATGTATTTATGTTTGTATTCGTAATGGGAATGTAGGTGATACCACAAGTACATGGAATTTCCTACACATCTCCCAATAAGAAGCCATGTCGATGATACAGATTTGTGGATGGTACACTTACGGTTCGGTTACATTGTACGAAAGCCTTAGATAATTCTTTTGTTATATATGTAATATAAATCCAAACATACAGCTTACCGTGAAAGTAGAAAATAACAACAGAATATTTTTCTTCGATGTTTTAATTACCAGTCAAACCGATGGAAGGGTGAGATCTTTTCCGAAAGTCGCACATAGGGACTGATACTTACGTAAGAACTCAAACCATCATCCACTACAAAAGAGGAGTATCATAAAATACTTATCGACAGATTTAAAAAATTTTGCACGGTGGAACAGCTGGATACCGAAAGAAAATACCTGAAGCATGCTTTCGATAAAAATGGCTATTGAGAAAAAGAAGTAAATACGATTATACGACCAAATAAATCTAGGCCAAACGATAACGAAGAAACGCAGAGGGTTAAGAACACAGTTTCTCTCCAGTTTATCAAAAAGTAGCTGTTAATATTGCAAAGAATTTTCAGAAACATGAAGCGCACAAGTTTTTAGACCAACTAAAAATTGAAGTACTGCAATCTGTAATGGATAAACGCACTCCTTTGTTGTCATTCTAGTTATATAAGGTTCCGTGTACTTGTGTTAACGTGTACATTGGACCACCAAGGGAAAAGTGAATACTCCACTGTAGGAACAGAAACGTCTTTGCCGACTAGGGAAAACAAAAAAATCGACTGGACTAGAGTATGCCCTAAAGTCAGGAAGTCGTGAAGTTTTGTTAAACTAAAATTTTGTCTGCACTGCTATATGTACGTTTGGACCACATTATTGTATGGTAGTGAAATATGGTATCGCCAAGTTATAGTGCAAAATATGGTGAATTTCCTAACGATAGCGATTCATTTTTATGGTATACAGTCGCCGAATTACGACAGCAGCTTTGTTTCTTGTAATGGAACTATGTATATTTTTCTGTTGCACTTGAAAGAAGCCTCTGAGAGAACTGCAGTGATACAACCTGTGTTGTATATGACCAAATACAAGTAATATCGAGATAATAGGGCTGGAAGCCACTATCCCCATGTTACCAGAAGACATCCACTATATTATACAAAATATAAGCAAGCAGGTAACTCATTTACAGTTCGTGTGTTCAGCATCACAGCGAGTGTTCAAAATGGTGACACTGAGCATTGGTACACAGTGTTAAGTAATTGTGGAGAATCAATATTGCACGTTGAATTTTATCTAGAGTTAATGGCAGCACAGTACTATGTTGTAATGGGTCGTTAGTGTTTCCTGATTGACATCTTGTTTTAATTTTCGCTGCAGATAAAAGCGTAGAAGTTTTGAATTTGATGAGTTTGCAGAACATTTTGTGTTTCCTGAACGACCGCTGCAGTGCTCTCCATGCTTTCTTGTGAGGTCGTGTCGTAACAACAGCGGAGTGAGGAGGACACTTGTGTTATTGGTAGCACACTGATTACTTTGTATCCAGTGGGACGTCTTCCAATAACTGTGGGAGCAGCGTATGTTACGATCTCGGGGGACTTAAGCATATTTAGATCCCCATCAACAAAACAGGGACCAATGATGCTGGTCTCGGAAGACACCCACCAAACGATGATACACCATGGGCGTTGTTTTTATGCAGCTCTTTGAGTCAGCTTGAATTTTCAGCTGATGATTAGCACCTACAAGACTAACTTACCCATGGCTTATACACGATTCTTCTTCCTTAACCAAAATTTTTCAGGCATGTGCCGTATAACTTTTCACTTTTCGTATATAACCTTCGGAGAAGTGTAACTAATTTTGAGTCCTATTGCCATGAAGCTGCTCATGTAGCGAAATGTGAAGAGGATGAAATGCAGTGTAATGTCGTGTACGGTGCCGGCCGGGGTGGCCGTGCGGTTCTAGGCGCTACAGTCTGGAACCGCGTGATCGCTACGGTCGTAGGTTCGAATCCTGCCTCGGGCATGGATGTGTGTGATGTCCTTAGGTTACTTAGGTTTAAGTAGTTCTAAGTTATAGGGGACTGATGACCTTAGAAGTTAAGTCCCATAGTGCTCAGAGCCATTTGAACCATTTGTGGTGTACGGTGAACCGCCTTTCGGTTGATTCGTCTCCTGCTTACGAGATCCCTCTTAGCGACATTTGCATTGTGTGTTACTGCTGCCAGAATGCTACTTTCATTTTCTCGTCAGTTGCTCTTTTCCTCCTTGGTCTGTTTTATTCTCCATACTTCCATTTTCTATAACATTTTTGTAATGTTTACAAAGGCAGATAGTGAGTGACTGGCAAGGTCTGGATACTCTTCAGCGTCTCTAATAATTGGGCAACATGCGCCATAGACAATATTCACTTTTCGACTGTTCTTATATCTGTGAATGTGTCAGTAGTTTGATGAACAAGTTATCCGAGTGCGACAACAGAAGAACACAAACTGATTAGCTTCAAGAGCACAGGTAAACACAAGAGTTACATGTTTGGTTGTATTTGGTGTAATAGGAGAGACGTTTGAGGTACTTCTTCTGACGATGGGACAGGGGTTTCTGGCGCTGTTACCTTGATGCTTTTTAAATGGGAGTACATGTTAGTAGAAACCTTTCAAAATCTCCCACATCTATGATGTATAATTGCATACTGAAGCAATGAATGAAAATTTGTACCAAGGCTGGGATTAGAAGCCGGATCCCCTGCTCACTAGGCAGATGCGCTAACCACTAAACTACCCTGGCACAGTGCTTTTGCAGGACAGCAGGCTGTCCTAATACGCCTCCCTTCTCAATCCAAATCCACATCGCAATTTTCTGTTCACCCGAAACTCGAATAGCATTACAGAGTCTATCCATCCGTATCGGAGTAGCACACCATCATCGAGGGAAATGGGAGATCCTGCCTGAAGCCGAGGGGCAGGAGCTTTAATCAAACGTGATTATATGGCTCTAGCGACTTCAAGTCTCAAACGTCTATGAACTATAGAAGTTAGCCATAACGTAGCGAAAACCTCACTTCGATTTATTTATTCATTCTGGATATATTTTCTCTGGCCTGCCATAGCTGCCTCACCCTATATACCGAAGACCTTGAAATACACAAACATGTCGATATTTTTAACAGACAAAAGTAAATGGTGAACATTTGAGATATATGGTGAATGGCTCCACAGGATAAGCAGTTTTATATTTTACACATGACAATCGATAATTTTACCTCTGACATGGATTATCGCTGCCGTTCACCTGACGACGACCGTTTTGAACAGTATTTTATCGCTCTCCAACGTCCGTCTGTCGGCATGACCAAGTAGAGCCAGTAGCATGTCTGAACATGCCCATTGCAGTTGTGGACCAAACTTTCGGAACGGTAAAATGGCTACGCAACACGGAAGACTCACCAGAAGTTGCGTCATGAATTACTCGTCAAGTGGGTCTTGACAGATTACCTTTAATGGCGTCTTGCTGCAAGTGGGATGACACAAGCCAGTGCTGTCATCTGGCAACAGGATCACGGCGCCGATTTTTTATACATATTCATCCTGTTTGTCTAGAGCACCATTCCCTCTGGTTCGTGAGATCTGACGGCCTCTTACAACACAGAGGCAATTTATTTGTCAACCGTACCCTAAAAATGTGTGGTCACTGAGGTCATCGCAGAGAAGCAGTGGGCATGTACTCCACTTCGAGAAGCTGGCTATGAATGTTTTGCCTCTTCAGTATCAGATTTTGTACTGCACATACAGTGTCAGTGTTGACCGTTGTTCACCTGTTCGTCATTATATATCGAGATGTACTACAAAATGATGTAAATCTTTGCAAATGAGTTGATGATTTGGGATGTGTTCCGTTTGTATAGTTCATAAGCCCTGGATGAATCACTGTGAAACGTCCCCTCAGAAAAATTATGAATTACTATGCTAGTAAACCCCTTACAATATTTGGTTGACAAACAGCTGAGCAAAACTCGACGTACTCAGACAGTTTTCTGTTTACTTATTCTGATCACTAAACTGACACTCAATATTTTAGCTCAACGCAGTCTGACTTTCAACAACCCCTACATAGGAATAGCCCTGACTAACAATAATAACCTTTACCTTTCATGAATAACTTACCTTATAAAAATCTTCGTTACTCGAACTACTGCAATGCAGAGAGCGCCAATACTGCCAGCTATATAAAAGATTCTAACTACAGAAGCACAAACTACTCATAGGCTTAGTTAGCAAATGAAAGATTTTGAGACAGAACAAACAATGTATTTACATTAATAGTGTTCAGAAGTCACGATATATATATATATATATATATATATATATATATATATGTATCAGTTTTTTACATCCAGTCTTACAAATTTGTTTTTCTGACGGACACACGTCCAGATCGTCCGCTCTCAAATCCCTGGCATCTCTCTCCCCACATCCAGCACTGCTGGCGGCTCACCTCCAACTGCACAACGCTACGCGCTGTTCACATCCAACTTTCCAACATTACAATACCGAATATTCCATCAATGCCAACCAGCCACAGACTGCACACAGCACAGTCAATGATTTTCATACAGAGCGCTACGTGGCGTTACCAACATAAAACCCTAAACAGCCTACTTACAACTGCTTAATGCAGGGTATTTCCAATTATTACTAACAATAACTTTATTGTAAATCAGCTAACACAATTGGGAAATGTGAAATATTAGAGAGAGCAATTTATATTCTACGTGGACAAATATTCTGGGTTTTCTTGCCGTGCCTACTAAGATGCAATTCTAAAGCTTTTGATGGCTAACTCCTCAGGATCGCTGACTGAGGATCTTTTTTCTCCTAACCATTAATGCAGTAAGCCAGGAAATGGTGCACTGGCAGTTGATAAAACCGTTGTTCAGCGAAAGATTACACAGACGATTTTTAAAATACATAAAAACGAATGACAGTAAGTGACTGAACCGCTGCGCGATCGATATCTCGCGCCGCGTCTCCGGGAACACGATCCGTGGCGTGAAGTGGGCGTGGCGCGTTCGGCGCAAGTGGTGTTGAGGTCGTTTTCGGGTTGTGGTAGTTAATGAAGCAGCATGGACAGCGCAGGTCAGCGGTGCAACGGGTTGGCAGTTTGTTCTACTGCATGTGTTGGTTCAAATGGCTCTGAGCACTAAGGGACTTAACATCTGAGGTCATCAGTCCCCTTGGACTTAGAACTACTTAACCTAAGGACATCACACACATCTATGCCCGAACCAGGATTCGAACCTGCGACCGTAGCGGTCGCGCGGTTCCAGACTGAAGCGCCTAGAACCGCTCGGCCACTTCGGCCGGTTACTGCATGTGTGACTTCGAAGTTTGTCTGGCTGAGCATCTTCCGGACACGAGGGGCGTGCACCGAAAACTGGAGTCTACACATTACTCCTTAGGCCCACGAGAAGTGGAGGCGGCAGGTAGGTCGTCGTTATTTACCCACCTCCTGGTGGCTCCAAGTGTTTCCAGTGTTAGTTACCGCTCACAGGCTTTGGATGCTCGGTGAGCTAATTTTAGTACGCCGCTTCGGTGCCGAGACCACGCGGTATGCTTAAAGACTGATCTTGCTCCGCGCTGTGAACGTGATAATTGTGACTGGTTCGCTTTCTGCGCATGTTTGCGTCTGTTTGCTTCTGGATCTGAGTCGGTTCATCCTCCTGTTGTGTTTCCTGTTCCTGTGTCTGGCCAGGCGTGTTGGCGCACGTATCGCTCGTATGAAAACATAATACGAGGGCCGTTCAGAAAGTAACCTCCGGTTGATTTAAAAAAATTCACCAAGTTAAATAAAAATATTTTAATATATACATCTTACAACTACATCTTTGCACTATTTTTCTACATAGTCTCCATAGCGATTGAGGCACTTATCGTATCTCTTCACAAGCATAAAAATCACCCGCTTGTGCCTGGAGCCAGCCTGTGACCGCATCTTTGAGCTCTTCGTCGTCATCAAACCGCTGTGACCCGAGCCATTTCTTCAAATGCATGAAGAGGTGATAATCACTTGGCGCCAGGTCTGGGCTGTAAGGTGGATGGTTGATAACGTCCCACTTGAAGGACTCAAGAAGGGCCGTTGTTCTGCGAGCAGAGTGAGGACGGGCGTTATCGTGCAAAAAAACGATACCGGAAGTCAGCATACCACGGCGTTTGTTCTGTATAGCCCGTCGTAACTTTTTTATTGTTTCACAGTACACGTCTTGATTAATGGTCGTACCACGTTCCATGAATTCAACCAACAACACCCCTAGTTTCAATTTGGTAATTGTCATAGAGTTGTGATTTGATTGTGTGTTTCAAATTATTATTGGGATTTTGTAATTATTTTTATGTTCAATGTGTCATTATTCTTGACATTTATTTTCTATTAGTTCCCCTGGAACGCTGTGCACTAAATCGCCAATTCGTTTTCTTTAGTTATTTGGAACCAACTAGCTTATGCGGTTTACGGGGGCAAATACTGTTGCATGTGTTTTGGTGGGCTATATTTCCAAGCCAAGCTTGTGTTTAACGTAGGTGAGGCTCGTCATCGCATCTTCCTTCCACCTATGTCTTACGTCCTCCGCGACGGTTTAGCATTTACCGTATCCGCCTGGTGGCGTGATTTGAAGCTGAATCTCGGTTTGTTACTGAACTTCTTTACAATAAGATGTAAGTGGGAGTGACTGTCTTAGCTAGTTACCTTATTGTCTTTTCGCTACTTATCATAACTATTTTGTCTACGCAGCCAGCGTGAAATCTGACGACTTAGGTTTTTACTCGTTTTACTTAAAAGTTACTACTCTGTTCATCAGGCTATCATCGTATGTCAGTGCTTTGGGGGCGTGTACCCACTCTCTGCTCACGTTAGAAAGGAAGAACATGGTGAACAGCGTATCGGGCCAGCTCTAAGTAATTTCGTGGCCTTTCGTCCGGACCACACTGCCCGATGCGTGGCGCTTTTATATCAATCAGCTTTAATCGTTTTTCTTTCCTTTTACTAAAGTCCTTTTACGCAAATCTGAATTATTTGTTTTATTTTGGTCAAACACATTCCAAAGATGTATACGGCCTCTGTTCTGAATATTGCTTTCGTAGCATGTCATACTTGTTATAAAACAAATTTTGGGTGTTCTTGAGGTTGTACTTAATAGTTTATCCATTTAACAAAGGGAAAGAACTCTTGAAAAGATTTTTCCCGGTTATCAAAAATTATTCTTAAATTGTTTTATGCAAATGAATGGTTTGTATAATACGTCAATGACCTGTTGACGTAATTGGTAAAGTTGTTTTTTCTGAGGAGCGTTAGTAAAAATCACGATACGACTGACGTCCAATCCGTATTTTCCCGGTCCTTCTACTCCCAGGAGTCTGAAGACAGTAGTGGGTACCATCGGTGTTTTTATAAATAATGTTTTCAGGGAAAGACAAAGTGTCCGCGTTTTAGATGATAGGGAGCAACGTTCATAATGATCCAGTGGAGGGCCGAGTTAACGCATGTGAAGGAAGGTGCGTTTCGTGTACAGACATATAATAAGATGAGGTGTGCCACAAACTTACTCTGAACAGCGATCTGAAGCCGGTCCTGCAATGTTAGCAGGACCTAAACATTACCGGTTATTGTTTAAAATTGCTTCTTTATAATTTTTTTTGTTTTCACGCAACAGTTGTTTCAGGTAGCAAATACAGTATTACGGTTCTTTCGTGAATAACAGTGCCAGAAAGGCAGACGTTTTATTTGGCCTTAAGGACATATTTGATCCAGTAACACGACATATTTGGCCTCTTTAACGTAACTTTCTTCTTTTGCAGACTTCGAATAACCAAGAAGCGAAGTATTTAATGTGGAAAGGCTCATTTCGTTATTCATCTCTGACGAAACTAATGTTCCGTATATGTGGTCTTCCCAAAAATGCTGAGAACATATTTTGCTATGTCTGGAGAGTTTGGAGTATTTCCTTCTTACAGCGTTCAACAAGAGTGCTCTTCGAGTCGTGACGATAGGAAATTTAAAAAAAATTACCAATATAAAACCACTAAAGTAAAAACAGCCAGCGCAACTAAAATTAATGTACATATAGAGGAAAATATCACTTGAATGGGTTCACTTCTGAATGTGATTCCTTTCAGACTATAATCAGAACAATTAGTACACTTATAAATGTTACAATCTGTATTTTTTTATCAAAACACTTGCATCAGAAGTCATTGTTTGGAGATACTAACAAGGTGGCTATGAGTTTCTGACGTCATGATAATTCACGTCAATACTCCCCGTGACAACGGAGGCCGCCAAAGACTTGGCACCGCGCGTGGTAGCCGAGCGGTCTTGGGCGCCTTGTCACGGTTCGCGCAGCTCCCCCCTTAGGAGGCAGGAGTCCTCCCTCGGACATGGGTGTGTGTGTTATCCTTATCGTAAGTTAGCTTAAGTTAGATTAAGTAGGGGTCGATGTCCTCAGCAGTTTGGTCCCGTAAGACCTTACCACAAATTTCCAAATTTTTAAGACGTGGCCAGTCACGGTTGATATGACGTCAGCAATCACAAGTCTCTATATTAGAAATTGGCACTCACGCCGACTAGTAACTGTGGAGGATTTTCAGGAGAACTGTCCTGTCTTACCAGTCCGCTCGCTGCAGTAAGGAAGAAATGCTGCTGGCTTGGCCACTTCCGCTGAATCGAGAAGGGTCCACCGTCGATTGCATGTGAACGCGGTTGCACCATCTTTCTTGCTGTAGGAGTTGCTGTTGAGCCGCAACATACATAATACAGTTCAGTCAGATAAGAAACAGCGTCACAGTTTGTCACATCCTTGTGGTCTAAGATGTATTTGCACAAGATGGTGAAACTATCGGCATTCAGGTTCCTGTCATTGTCGGGTGACAGTTTGTACATCGAGTGATGGAGCCAACCATCTGCCTCACGTGTATATGGTGGATACCTTCCTGTACTGTCAAGAGGCTAGACCTCTGCGGGTGTTAAGCACGTTAGAGAAAGCTCGAGAACTTATCTCAGTTGATGCGGCTAGAAAACGACAACATTTTAACTTATCTCACCACAAAACACTTAGAGTTCATAAACTGCAGCTTCTTACTTGAATTGTTGTACAATGTGTGAATCTGAAAATGACAGTCAGGTAACTTGCGACTAATAACTCCATCCACCAAATTCTTGGACTTGGGTCGCACACTGGAGCTCGTGGATTGTAGACTACTCAGTCTCGGACCAACGCTTGACGAGAAAACTTACTAAGTGGCGTACATAATTGGAACCGTAATAGTTAATTAATTAAAAAATGGTTCAAATGGCACTAAGCACTATGGGACTTAACATCTGAGGTCATCAGTCCGCTAGACTTAGAACTACTTAAACCTAACTAACCTAAGGACATCACACACATCCACGCCCGAGGCGGGATTCGAACCTGCGATCGTAGCAGCAGCGCGGTTCCGGACTGAAGCGCCTAGAACCGCTCGGCGACAGCGGTGTTAATGAATTCCCTGAGCTTCAATGCCCTTTCTGGTAATTTTTCGTATTAAACGAGTTTATTAAATCAGGAAAAGAGACATACCATTCAATTCTGGGAAGCTAAGAGCAATTATTTTGCAGATGTGAGAACAAAATAGAAGTCATAAAACCGTCTAAAGCAGCAGCATAATATCTGTACAGCGACTAAAGCGCTTTTACAAACAAAGCCCTCTCCGGTCAGACCTTGCCCATTTAAAAGTTTCCTATTGTCACGAGAGTTGTCGAGTTTGGCCACCACAGTTGGCTGTGACACTGCAGACCATACGTCTGTGATGGAGTCCGTCAGTGAACATAACCTATAGGAGAGCCGCACCCAACCTATTATAGTGTTATGATAAAAAAATATATTCAACCAAAAACTGCCATTAAATAAACCAATCTATATTACGACCCGTTTCTTCTTTGCATCACCATCTAGCAGACTTTAGGGCTGAAAGTGTTTAACCACATTTACTTGAGTGTATGTCAATCATAAAATTAACACTTTGAAACCAAGTGCGCCTTTTGCATGACACAACAACTTCCAGCACCCATACCCAAAATGGTGTTTTGGTGCTAGTCCGTTTGTTATACAGTATAAACTATATATCTGACATACACTGCAAGCATGGGCAATTAGTTTGTATCTCTGTTGCAAAGTCTGCCAGATGAAGACAAAAAGTCATAACCAGCCACAACAGATGAAAGTATTATTTAATAACAGATGCTGACGGTTTTATGAAATAATTCCTTCCAATTCTGTGGAGCAAAATGTAAAGAAGATATAAAATGAGATGACGAAAGTCATAGGGCAGCGATACGCACATATAAAGATGCCATTTTATATCTTTTGTACGTGACACTTTTGCCAACATATTGGCGGAGTTGTCATTTGTACTCAGGTGATTCATGTGAAAAGGTTTCCAACGTGGTTATTACTGCACGGAGGGAATGAACAGACTTTGAATGCGGAATGGTAGCAAGAAGCAGGGGACATCAGATTCCGAAAATCGTTAGGGAATCCAATATTCCGAGATCTACAGTATCAAGAGTTTGCCGAGAATACTACATTTCCGCCATTGCCACAGACCACGGACAACCAGGTGCCGACGGTATTCACTTAACGATCGAGAGCAGCAGCTCAAATGGTTCAAATGGCTGTGAGCACTATGGGATTTAACATCTGAGGTCGTCGGTCCCCTAGACTTAGAACTACTTAAATCTAGGGACATCAAACATATCCATGCCAAAAGAAGGATTCGAATCTGCGACCGTAGCAGCAGCGCGGTTCCGGACTGAAGCGCGTAGAGCCACAATGGCCGGCAGTGCAGCAGCGTCTGCGTCGAGTCGTCAGTACTGACAGACAAGCAATACTGCATGAAATAGCCGCAGAAATCATTGTGGGATGTACGACAAACCCACCCGTTTGGACAGTGCGGCGAAATTTGCCGTTAATGAACTACGGCAGCAGACGATCCAAGCGAGTGCCTTTACTAACACCGCTAGTTCCCCTGCAGCGTCACTCCTGGGCTCGTAACCATATCGGCTGGACCCTAGATGAATGGAAATCCATGGCCTGGTCATATGAGTCCCAATTTCAGTTCATAGGAGCTGGTGGTAGGGTGGCACAGACCCCACGAAGCCATAGACCCAAGTTTGTCAACAAGACACCGTGCAAGCCAGTGGTGGCTCCATACTTGTATGCGCTGTGTTTACATGGAATGGACTGAATCCTCTGGTGGAACTCAGTATATCATTGACTGGAAACGTTTATGTTCGGCTACCTGGAGACGATTTCCAGCCATCCTGGCCGGGTTGGGGTTTTTTTTTCCCGGGGACTGGGTGTTCGTGTTGTCCTTATCATTTCATCATCATCATCATTCGTGACACTGGCTAGACTGTCTAATGAATGCCCTTACTACTTAAATCGATTTTGCTGAAAGTCTTAAGTTACATGAAATCAGCCTATTAAAATCTCTGGTGGAGCCCTTCTTCTTAATATTCAGCGGCTGGCTTGCTAGAAAAGATCTTCACATACGTTATTATTATTAAGCACTGCATTCAGTTGGGAAAAAATCGATCGTTTTGAACACTTCGTTCAGTTTACGACAGATCTAAAATTTCAGATGTGGACGAAGCCTTTTTGGACGATTTCAATAAAACTCAGAGATTGCAGGCTCTCTTCGTCACAGCTGAAACTTCCCAGTTAATTACAGGCCCCAGACAATCATCAACAATTCAGACAGAGAACGCATTCGTCATTCACTCTAAAATGAAATGGTCACAAACCTTATTTCTGAGGAAAATTGTATATTGAATCCATTTCCGTACATGTTCCGTTTCCGTGGATTTTTAGTCTCATGAAATTTACTTTTACAAGTCCTTCTTTCTCTTTGTCTACCCCGCTAGCGGCACAAACTTTCCTGCCTCGCTTTATCGCGAAGAAGAGTAAATAAATCTCCTTTGACTTTACGAAAATCTTCCAACCGATTCTTTCCGAAGCTGTTCCTTTCTCTCTCTTTCTATCTCTCTCTCTATAACTATAATGACCATGGAGCATACACCTGTGTACCTCTGTTGTTCCAAAGAATAAACGTACTCGAAAAATACCTTGGCGTCGACGAGCTGTCGGCGCATATATTACTAGAAAATCTGCTCAGATACTTTTCCTACGTAAATAAATGTGGATGATTTGATTGACCATTATTAATTATTGCGTGGTAGAGGGTAATTTTCCGTGGGGAGATTACAACTGGCCTGCGAAAAAAAAATTGGACTTTGTAAAAACTGGGGATTTGTACGGGCGCTGACGAACGGGCTGTTGAGCGCCCCCCAAACCAAACATCACCATCATAATTTGCAGGCATTCCTGAACTTGGTGTTCCCAAACATGTAAGTGGGTTACAAGTGTTCGCTGTTGCTTTGAAGACCAGCTCTGTACAGTTACAGTGCACCCGATGTGAATTCCATCGAATGTTTATAGGACATTATTAAGAGTCAGTTCGGGCAGAGCGAATTGTTGAACTTCAAACGACTTTTTGACTCCCAGCCATTTCGAATTACTGCCCTACGCCACGCAAAAGGAAGTCCGGTAAGATATTAGGAGGTACCACACACCTTTGTCACCTCACTGTAGTGGTTGCGCTGTTACGGTTACGTCATAACAGCTGTATCAATCTTAATAATGTAAGCCGAGTATCTGTTTTCATATGAAGATCATATCACAAGTTGTGTTAGCCAAATAAAACATTCACTCATGCACCAATAATTCACTTAAGATGAACAATGCCACTGCCTCATTTTACGAAGTATTTCGTGAATGTCCAGTCTAGAGACTCCCACTTTTCACAAGGGGCAGATTCAATAATGCTGCCTTCTGCGGGTTACCACGAATCTTTCCATAAGGGCTGCCAGTCTCATCGAGGATTGTCCACAGTCTACTATGTTGTGCTGGTGGATTGTTGTAATACCCAGTAATCAAATAAAATACGAAGGTTCCTAGCTTTTTCTGTAGTATCGTTGAAAGGTCGTCGTGCGACACCAAATTTGGCGGCGATGCTCATTGGTATCATATTACGATGCCTTACTGCTATCCGCAACGATGAATGGATGCCCTCCTGAAGACACGCTCTGTCTCTCTCTTTCTCTCTCTATCTGTCTTAGCAACGCAGGGGCAACACACACAACTCAATGCAAAGCCTGGCATGAACTCCATGTGACCCCTGTTCGTGACTTGCGATGAAGCAGTCAACATCATTTGCTTAGGGCACCACTGATATTCGAGTATCAAGTGGAACTGTACTTTTCTAAAGTATTTTAAGAGAAGAAATTGTAATTGCGTGCGTAAAGTGATGCTTTACTGTTCAAAGACAGCTGAAAATATTCGGGTCATTCCTGTGACAACGAATTTTATAAATCTTTTTATCGCGCTTGTAATAAAGTGAACTAATCCATTCTTCCATACTAATATTATAAATGGGAAAGTAAAGCCATTAAGGCTAATTAATAATTGTTTTCGAGAGAAGGTAATGCGCTCAAGAACATAGCTTTATTTCTGCATGTCGTTGAACACAGGAACAATCTCAAAAGCCAAGATATAAAAAGAGAATCCATAGCGCTAGAACAAAGCCGAAGAATAAACACATCGTAATTCCTTTCTGAAAGTATTTGTATGGAGTGTAGCCATGTATGGAAGTGAAACATGGACGATAAAAAGTTTGGACAAGAAGAGGATAGAAGCTTTCGAAATGTGGTGCTACAGAAGAATGCTGAAGATTAGATGGGTAGATCACATAACTAATGAGGAGGTATTGAATAGAATTGGGGAGAAGAGGAGTTTGTGGCACAACTCGACAAGAAGAAGGGACCGTTTGGTAGGACATGTTCTGAGGCATGAAGGGATCACAAATTTAGCACTGGAGGGCAGCGTGGAGGGTAAAAATCGTAGAGGGAGACCAAGAGACGAATACACTAAGCAGATTCAGAAGGATGTAGGTTGCAGTAAGTACTAGGAGATGAAAAAGCTTGCACAGGGTAGACTAGCATGGAAAGCTGCATCAAACCAGTCTCAGGACTGAAGACAACAAGAACAACAAGTAACATTCTTCACAGAATAAACGCCAAAATCCACTGTGCGATCTCGTGCCACCAGCCCTCGCCTCCCTCCCCCTTGTAGAGCGGAGCTCCTGGCACATAAAGCTACTTGTATTTTATAATTCTGCCCTCCCTAGAGCGCTTCTTTGAGAACGATGGGACTTCCGGTGTGGTTTCCTGCTTCTGGCTTGGCATGTTGCTCTCTGCGTGCAACACCTCTTCGTCATATTGCATATTGCGTAGGTGGCGGTTCTTCAATGGTACCTTGATTTTCTTCGTCAGCTGGTGGCCACATGTATGCCGGTTTAACTCTCTCAATGGAAACTGTTTTTCGCTTCCCGTCATGATTTATCTGCAGCGTATGTTCATCTCTGGCGAGTACTTTATACGACCCAGTATATGGAGGCTGAAGAGGTGTTCGTACAGCGTCTGACCCCAGCCACACATAAGGGCAATCGCTAAGCTGCTTGCGAACTAATGGCGTGTTAGTGCCATGACGAGAACGAGGTGTCGGTCGTAGCTGTGCCATGTGGTTGCGGACTAGTTGTGAGAAGTAAGGCATATCGCCAGCTCTCGCTTCCGTCGGTTCAACGAAAAATTCTGCCGGCGCAGCCTGGGGTTCTCTCCGTAAACCAGTTCAGCCATGGATGCATCTAGGTCTCATTATCAGGCAGTTTGGAGGTCTAGCAGCACCCCTGGCAACGCCGAAGTCCAGCTGCCCTTATAGCACACCAGTGCTGTCTTTAATGTCCTATGCCACCGTTCCCAGTGCTGTCTTTAATGTCCTATGCCACCGTTCGACCATGACGTTGCTCGCTGGGTGATAAGTGGTGATGCGGTGATGATCGAATCCGCGGAGACTGGCTAATTGTTGGAACAAAGTGTATTCAAATTGTCGTCCTTGATCGGTTGTCACGTGTACTGGACATCCAAAACGGGAGATCCAAGAAGCCAAAATTACTCGAGCTACCGACTCTGCTGAAATGTTCGATAGTGGAGAAGCTTCTGCCCATCTTGTATACCGGTCTACCAATGTCAACAAATACATGTAGCCTTCCGAAGATGGTAGAGAGCCCACAATGTCCAAATGAACGCGGGAGAAACTGTTTGTTACCGGGGGAAAATTTCCAACTGCTTTACGTACATGCCGTCCAATCTTGTTCCTTTGGCACAGCATGCATGGTGTTGTTACCCAACCGCGGCAATCCTTCCTTATACTCGGCCAGACAAAATGTTCCGTGAGTGGTTTGGTCGTTGCTCTGCCACCCGGATGACTGAGTCCGTGTATGCTGTCGGAAACCTCTTTCCGTAGTTGCCTTGGGATGAACGGCCTGGGTTTATTCGTAGCTATGTCGCACCATTTCTTCACATTCGCGCCCGCCGGCTGGATTAATTTTAACTGAAGTCCGGTTGTTACGACCTGTAAGTTCTGTTGGAGTAGTGCGTCATTAGCTTGTGCCGCGGCTAATTTATCGTGGCCTGTGGTTCGTGAAATAACCGAGACCCGCGACAGGAAATCGGCGACTGTGTTTTAGGCTCCTTTGATATGCATGATATCTGTAGTAAATTGACTGATGTATTCTAAGTGGAGAAACTGACGTAGAGAACAGTTATCCTGCGACGTACTGAATGCAAAGGTTATTGGTTTGTTGCCGGTGTTACCGTGAATGCTCTTGCCTGCACATACGGCCGAAAGTACCGGTTACCTCCATATATCGCTTAAAGTCTCTGTCGTATGCGCTCTATTTCCTTTGTGGGTCTGTAAGTTTTCGTTAGAAAAAACCCAAAGGCTGCCATTTGTCGTTTACTTTCTGGTGCAGTGCGGCTCCCAACGCATCTTGGCTGGCATCGACTACTTACGTCAGAGGTGCTTTTGGTACCGGATGGTTAAGTCGGCCTTTGTGTGTTGAAATTCTCTCTCCATGTCCACGTTCCATTGCAACGGTCGTTTGCCATTTGCATTTTTACCTGCGAGTGCGTCTGTTACGGGCACTCGTACTAGTGCAGTTCGTGGCACATTCTGTCTATAGAAATTTACTTCGCTTAACAATTTTCTGAGTTGAAGGTAAGTCTCGGGGCGGTTCATGTTATCGATTACTGCTATCTTTTCCTCTCGCTGGCGTATGCCCTCCGCCGAAACTTCATATCCTAGAAACGTCACTTGCCGTTTTCGCAGTTCGCATTTTGCTTTGTTGACTATTATTCCGTACTGGTTTATGCGGGCGAACACTGCGGGCAATTGCTTCTATTGTGCTTCTGCCATCGTTGATGAGATTAATATGTCATCAAGATACGGGAAGCATCCTTTCAACCCGCGCAACACTTCATCAATAAATCTTTGCCATGTCTGAGCTGCGTTCTTTAACCCGAAAGGCATTCAGACATATTCCAATAAACCTAAAGATGTTGTAACTGCTACTTTCGGTATGTCTTCTTCTGCGACCGGTATCGAGTGATAAGCTTTTTTACAATCAATAGTGCTAAATATCGTTGCCCCAGCTAATTGAGTTGTGGAATCGCAAATATTAGGCACTGGGTAACGATCTGGTATAGTACGTGCGTTTTACTTGCTGTAATCGCCACATGGTGTCCAAGACCCATTTTTTTTTCTTTGGCAAATGTATAGGTGACGCCGACGGGCTGTCTGATCTACGTATGACACCTGATACGAGTAATGCCTCGAATTCTGCTTTTGCTGCCACGAACCGATCGGGTGTTAATGTGCACGGTCGTTGATGTATTGGCTGACCGGGCGTTGTGTAAATGCGATGTACAGTTTTGTGAGTTACTGCGGATTTTTCTGCGACCGTGTTATATTTACGGCTTGTGACACCGCGTCACAGTTAAAGCCGGTAATGCACTAGGCAGTCGGGCTGCGGCAGCCAATAAAACAATGACTGCAGGCCGCGCACTAGGCGCCAGGGTTTTGTGGGCGCGGCAGCCAACAGAACACGGGTGACTTCTCGGCAGCCAGGCGGCTGCGCGCAGCCAGTGGCGAGCTGCGGGTCCCACAAAGAGCGTGTGTGGCTGCCTCAGTCTCCGCGCACTTTTCCGAGCAGCCACACCTTGTCTGCACCTCGAGCCAAAAGTCGCGATGTCCTTCGACACCGAGAAATTTATTCAAGAAACTGAAAGACGAAGAGCAATCTGCCACGTATCTTGGTTCAAATGGCTCTGAGCACTATGGGACTTAACTTTTGAGGTCATCAGTCCCCTAGAACTTATAACTAATTAAACCTAACCAACCTAAGGACATCACACACATCCATGGCCGAGGCAGGATTCGAACCTGCGACCGTAGCGGTCGCGTGGTTCCAGACTGTAGCGCCTAGAACCGCTCAGCCACACAAGCCGGGGCGACGTATCTTGTGAGGAGTACAGTGTCCGTGACATGGCAGGAAATCAAAAATATAATGTGTGAGGAGAATATGACGGAAAATGAAAAGAATGAATTCGGTAAGTCATTTATTATTTCTTACACAATAAAGATGGTTATAGGTAGAATAATCAAGAAGAGGGTATCATTGTACATTTAACAATAATACACAATAATTCACATGAAAGCAGTAATAGTCACATCCACAATTCAATTAACACATATAATTATTACCCCAATGCAATTCTGTTTTGCCATTCCACTGGATTGCCATTTGTAAAATAAACCGCAAATAAATCTCTGTATTAAATGAAACAACAAGTTTACTGTTACCAGTCAGCGTGACTGGTAACATTAAACTTGTTGTTTCATTTAATGTCAGTAACAGTCACGGTAAAGCCTAACCTAAAAATGTTCGCATTTAAAATCTCTGTATGCTGATGTTGATGAACGGCACTCTGACCTCGTAGGACCTGGGGAAATTTCCACTTCTGGAGGGACGTACAGTGTATCTACAAACTTGTAGCCATCTCTTCCTCGCACATAATTATGTAAAACACAGCATGCTTTTAATATGGAAATTGCAAATTCTTCCCGAACATCTATAGGGCGATGAGAAATTCTCCATTTATTTGCCAGAATGCCAAACGTGCATTCTATAAATCTCCTAGCCCGACACAGTCGGTAGTTAAAGATTTTTTTGCCTGTTAAGCTCCTTTCTCCATAAGGCCGCATTAAATTTTCAGAGATACCAAACGCCTCATCTCGGACAATGACGTACGGCATCAGTATTCCATTGTTTGATATTAAGCTTGTCTCTGTTATTTCTAAATTTTTGTTTCGGAGTTTTTCATACAAACCTGATTTCTTAAAAACAGATGAATCACTACATTTTCCATATGCTCCAACATCACTGTAAGTGAATTTATAATCTCCATCACATGAAGCAAGCAAAACAATAGAAAAATAATTTTTTTTAATTGTAGTAAAGTGAACCTGAATCACGGGGTTTTATTACTCTGATATGTTTCTCGTCGATGGCGCCGATGCAATTGGGAATTTTTGCATATCTAATAAATCCATTTGCCATTTCAATCCATCTTTCCTCATTTAGTTCTGGAAACGCAGTCTGTCTCATTGTATCCCAAATCGCCAAGCAAATTTCATATATGGCTTCTCGGACAGTAGTACACCCGATCCGAAAATTGTGACTCAGTGCTGCCATAGTACATCCTGCAGCCAGATATCTGAAATGAAATATATGTTCATATGAAAAAATGAAAGCCACGTACTTCTGCCAGGAATTTTATTACATTATTATAATAGATTAGTCATATTAACCCCTATCATATAACCCCTAATTTCATCCCATCGGTGCCACTAACATTTTTTGCAGGCAAATCTCTACAGCAGAAGTGGAAGAATATTGTGACACCTTTCAGCAGGGAATTAAAACGCAGAGCAGGTGCCGAAACTGGATCAGCACCTTTGGGTAAAAGCACTCACTTGTATTTCGAGCAGTTACAGTTTCTTAAGGAAACTTTTGTAGACAACACAACTCAAGGTAGCCTGGTTGAAATTGACGTTGCTGAAAGTAACTATGTGGGATGTGGCGTATAAAGTCCTTCACTGCTTCCCAGAAAGAAGCATAAAAGTAACGACGACAGATTGATTCGTGTACTACAACAGAGTATCGCACTGAGGGAGGAGCGTGAAAGGAACCGAGAATCTGATTCAGATAGACTATTGCTGCTATCGTTACTAGAAGACATGAAAAAGATTCCGGAACAACGCAAGCTTACTACCAAAATGGAGATTATTGACGTCCTAAAAAGACCACAAATGCTTCCACTGCGGACTCCTCACCAAGGCTATTCTGATCATGCGTCAGAAACAACAACGGCTTGAGTATATAGCAGTAAGTGTGAACCAGAAGCCTCGATTAGACAGCAGTTTCAGCATGTATGCGTACTACAGCCAAATGATGGTCGAGCAGACTTCAGCAGAGGGCAGAAGGAAAGTCGCCGTGATTATTCTACGCCTATTACATACAGACAGGACACTGCCGCCGAAAACGATGAGCAGTCATCGCCCACTGACTCAACTGTGTCAGCTCAGAATTCTGAATTACTTGATCTGTTACAGTCATCAGTGCTACAACAACTTTAATATTAATATTCTTTCCAAATGTTGTTACAATTTAGTATATAAAATTAAAATACTAATGTCAAATCATCATACATGTTGTATTATTCTCAAACTATCACTTCTGTTTTCTGACATCGTCGGTTTTCAGTTCCTTCAAATTCGGAACATTAGAATCGAAGGGCCAAGGGAGAAACCAATGACAATTCAATAATTTTCCACACTAATTCGGCGTTTTACTGGTTTGAAGTTTTTTATTGTACATTTTCTAATACGAGCGACCATTATTAGTCAGAGACATAAGTGTTCGGTGTTGATAGTTGCTGCAGAATTTGGAAAGGGCAAGTAATATTTTTTTTCTTTAGAAAGAAATAAGTAAATTCTTTATCATCTTAGTCCCTGGCCAATTATTTTCAAATATTATTAAAAATGAACTATCATATTTGTTTCGGAACTCACCTCAAAATAAACAACAATTTTTCTTCCAGAGTTACACAAGCTCGCATACGAGTATCAGTACCCGTTATGGAATTTCTTATATTTTCCAGAAGGTTATCAAAAGATTCCATTGACATTTTTGTATAGTTAAAAAAACCTTTGTGTGTCGCTCCAGCAGTAGAGGATGAATCTAGTATCTCTGTTTGGCTCTTCGATTCTTCTGAGACAAAACGTGGACAACTATCGCGTCTTCCACGTCCATCTCGCTCGGCCAGTTCGTCTCGACTGGCCGTCAGCTGGCTGCTGGTGCTGGCTGTTCAAAATGGCGTCTGCCGCAGCCTGGCTGCCTAGTGCGTTACCGGCCTTATGCTTGCTAGCGCGGTAGTGTCACGTTCCGTGATTCCATCTACTGTCTCTTGATTTCGTTTGATCTGTGCATTAGCAAGACCTATGGTAATGCGCATGTCACAAAGAAAGTCTGCAGCCAATATCACCTCTGACACCTGTGCCAGAATGAAGGTCCACTGAATGCTTTGTGAGAAACCTAAAGCGACTTCGCTTTTACGTGTGCCGTGAGCAACAATGGGACACTTAATTGCACCGGTTAATTGCATCAATGGAGTGCCATCCGTTCCTCGATAGTCAGTAAAGGGGATCACACTCACATCGGATCTCGAATCTGTTATGTAGCAACGGTTCGTCTTCACATCTCTGCCATAAAGCCGTTTGGAGGTGGTAAGAAAATTACTACTCAGCCGCCCGTAGTTTGCGTCGATCTCACCTCGTTGTTGCAGGCGCTCTTGTGTGCTACCGCGGCCTTCTGCGCCCACTGCTGGACGCCGCTCACGCGTGGATACGCACATGGCTGCGAACACTTTGTCGCTCTATCCGTGAAACGTTGTTGGTACCAACATACCCGTCCTTGTTGAATTTCGCCGTTGGCCTTGCTGTTTTCCTTCTGTAACAATTGTGAGACCTGTTGCTGCAAGCCGGCCAATGTGGCCGAGTGGTTCTAGGCGCTTCAGTCTGGAACCGCGCGACCGGTAAGGTCGCAGGTTCGAATCCTGCCTCGGGCATGGATGTGTGTGATGTCCTTAGGTTAGTTAGGTTTAAGTAGTTCTAAGTTCTAGGGGACTGATGACCTCAGAAGTTAAGTCCCATAGTGCTCAGAGCCATTTGAACCTTTTTTGTTGCTGCAATAATGTCATCTGTCGTGTTAATTCATGTATTTGTTTGTTGACGTCCGTATGCTGAGACTTCTGTACTGCTGCTATCACTTCTGACGCTATAATTAAACTTCCTGACAGATTAAAACTGTGTGCCGGACAGAGACTCGTACTCGGGACCTTTGCCTTTCGCGCGCAATTGCTCTACCATCTGAGCTCCCCAAGCACGACTCACGACCCGTCCTCACAGCTTCAATTCTGCCAGTACCGCGTCTCCTACCTTCCAAATTTCGCAGAAGCTCTTCTGCCAACCTTGCAGAGCTAGCACTGGAAACATCCTCCAGGCTGTGGCTAAGCCATGTCTCCGCAATATCCTTTCTTCCAGGAGTGCTAGATCTGCAAGTTTCGCAGAAGAGGATCTGTGAAGTTTGGAAGGTAGAGGACGCGGTACTGGCAGAATTGAAGCTGTGAGGACGGGTCGTGAGTCGTGCTTGGGGAGCTCAGATTTGTGGAACACAGTTATGTACATCTACATCTACATCTACATCTACATTTATACTCCGCAAGCCACCCAACGGTGTGTGGCGGAGGGCACTTTACGTGCCACTGTCATTATCTCCCTTTCCTGTTCCAGTCGCGTATGGTTCGCGGGAAGAACGACTGTCTGAAAGCCTCTGTGCGCGCTCTAATCTCTCTAATTTTACATTCGTGATCTCCTCGGGAGGTATAAGTAGGGGGAAGCAATATATTCGATACCTCATCCAGAAACGCACCCTCTCGAAACCTGGCGAGCAAGCTACACCGCGATGCAGAGCGCCTCTCTTGCAGAGTCTGCCACTTGAGTTTGTTAAACATCTCCGTAACGCTATCACGGTTACCAAATAACCCTGTGACGAAACGCGCCGCTCTTCTTTGGATCTTCTCTATCTCCTCCGTCAACCCGATCTGGTACGGATCCCACACTGATGAGCAATACTCAAGTATAGGTCGAACGAGTGTTTTGTAAGCCACCTCCTTTGTTGATGGACTACATTTTCTAAGGACTCTCCCAATGAATCTCAACCTGGTACCCGCCTGGAACTACTGACTACCAGGGCGGCAACGGCACGTGATATATATCACATCTTTACTCGACGACGGCCGAATAATGCCGTAGAGCGCCGCCCACCTACTGTTACGTGGTCAGTCGTATGGCGTACAGTGCACCAAGCACACCTTGATACGGGAACGCGCGCACTGTGGTATCAGGTGGTAAATGGGAAATACGTGACTCGTTCCAGGTTGCATACAATTCATATGGCGGACGAGCCACTGTGTCCGCAGTGCAATGTTATAGACACATTGGAACATCGCCTGATATGCGGGCCTTCGGCGGAAGTGTGGTGTTTGGTCCCAAAAATGATCGCCTTCCTCCTTCGGGTCGGGCCGCAAGCAATAGAACCACGGATACTTCTCCCAGATACGACCTATTATCCACGAACAAAGACAAACGCAGTGACTTGGATTCGAGGTTTGACTGTGCTTTATCTTTTCTGAGACGGCAGTAAGAATGCACTCGACTTTTGAGCCTTACTACAAGAACATCACTCACACCTTATGTGACATCCGAGATATCGAACATATTACGCTATTTTTTGGGGGGAGTGCCTTGCTTAATCACCCACCCAGTTGGGGTGATCCGAGTAGGAGAATGTAATTATTGCCTGTAAGTATCAGAACAAGAAAGGACAGGGACACTGGAGAGGACCCACCACCACACGTGAAGTACTCGACACCAATTGCGAGTATAACGGGATTAGCGAGGTACGCGCTCAAGAAGAGGAACGTGGTCCGTTATTGTTTTATACTGACAGAAGCAGGATATTTGCACACAGTTTTAATCTGTTAGGAAGTTTCATATCAGCGCACACTCCGATGCAGAGTGAAAATGTCATTCTGATTACTGACGCTTCTTTCCCGTTAAAGATTGCCATGCAAGCCATCTGCCGATTGCCTATGGCCTAATGGACTTTGTCTGCTATCTACAAGAGGTACTGAATGTTGTGTTTTTCACTAGTTACTAGTGCAGCTTTTAACGTGCTTCATAACTGATCTAGCCAGATGTGTCTGAGCGTCGCATCTGACAATTCTTCTGCGTTTACGATACCGCGCAAATGCTTCCAAAATTCCGACGGTGTCCTGTCACCTATAGCTTCTTCTTTAAGCACCTGCCGTATGCGTTGATTTAACGTTTTACGTATTCTGGCGAGTAATACATTTTTCAACGTCGCCTACGGTCGTTCTGCTGGAGGTCGGAGTATTACATCTTCAGCTGCGGTTGCTGCTCGAGAACCCAGAACATTCACCGTTATCGCCAACTTCGTCTGCTCATTATGGATCTTGCTTTGGGCAAGCGTGAGCAGAATTATTGCAAATCATAGCTGCAGTTTGTCGGTTTGCTGTGTTCGAATTTTTACTTGCTGCCTGTTTTCCGTCGGGATGTTGGTTTGTACGGCAGCACGTGTGTTTGACGTTGGAGTAATAGGCGTCTCCGAGTTGTTCATGTATCTCCTCTTGAAAGTTTTCTGGCTGCATCTCTTCATTCCTCCGTGAACTTTCTGAAGTCGCTGAATTCTCTTGTTTGTACATCGTCATTTTCTTTATGTTCAGTGTTTGGGGTCACCACTAAAGCCACTGAGGCTAATTAATAATTATTTTCGAGAGAAGGTAATGCGTTCAAGAATATAACTTTATTTTTGCATGTCGCTGAACACAGGAACAACCTCAAAAGCCAAGATATAAAAAGAGAAGGCATCGCCCTAGAACTGAACCAAAGAATAAACACATTATAAATAACATTCTTCACAGAATAAAAGCCAAAGTCCACTGCGCGCTTTCGTTGTGTCACCCGGTGGTTCCTACAAAAGTAACTCTGTCCATTACGCTTTCACGACTAAACTGCTTAACCGATTTTGATGAAATTTGGCGAAGAAAATGCTTGAACCCTGAGGAAGGATAAAGGCTACTATAGAAAAACGGTAGTACAAGAAATTTATTGATTTTGAGAATATAACGCAAAGTGTGGAACAATAATTACTCTTTCCAGAAGATATGTACTCTTTGACTTTTGAGCTTTATGATAGTTGTCGAAATACCTTTATTGTTTGATATGTTCCACATAATACGACTCAACGTAATTAATATAGGTCTTATACAATACTCAATTCATAATATCAATCACAAGCCCATCGCATTTTAGGAACTGACCGTCACGCGTTTCTTATAACTTCCGAGACCTTTGATGACCAGCAACGTCGGTTTCATTTAAATATCATACGACAAGCAGAGAGACGTCGTGTCTCTACATGTAGAACGTGGAAGGCTTTTAGTGAGGCGGCATTTGATTATGAATCGAACGCAGCCACAAGTAACAGGCAGACACATGAGGGCAGCTGATGTTATTGCACGTACAAATATTATAAAATTTGTTCTGCACTGAACTACAAATTATTTTCTTTCAAATGACTCAAATGGTTCAAATGGCTCTGAGCACTATGGGACTTAACATCTGAGGCCATCAGTCCCCTAGAACGTAGAATTACCTAAACCTAACTAACCTAAGGACATCACACACATCCATGCCCGAGGCAGAATTCGAACCTGCGACCGTAGCTATCGCGCGGTTCCAGACTGAAGCGCCTAGAACCGCTCGGCCACACCGGCCGGTGTATTCTCTTTCTTCGCTAGTTTAACATACTTGATAATTTTGGAAAGTACACATTTTAATTTAATACCGTCATGATCACTCATGACAGCAAAACTACTGACAGTCCATTGTCTTCTGGTTCGCAGTGCTGAACCTCAATTAAGGAGTCCTGAGTTCTATTCCCAGCCGGGTCGCATTTTCTTTAGCCGGGACTGCGTCTGTGTGTTGTTCTCATCATAATATCACCATCAACACACAAGTCGCCGAATTGGCGTCAGATAAAAAGACTTCTATCAGGCGGCCGAAAATTGCAAATAGCGTCTCCTGGCCACTAAAGCCATACGAACGTTTACTTTCATTTTACTGTTATAGGGCAAAGCCGCACGTAGCAGCGAGAATAAAATTCTTGTACAATCATCGACATGATTAATGCATACTTCCGCATTAACAGCGAAATGTCGGTTACCTTTTCACAACTAAACAGCTGAACCGATTCCGATGAAATTTGGAATGGAGACAGATTGAACCCTGAGGAAGAAAATAGGCTACTTTAGGCCCTAGAAAAAGGGACTGGCAAGGGTGCGATGTAAGGAATAAAAATATTTTCTTACATCAGTCAACAAAAATCATGTAAAAATTATTAACTTTGTATAATGTACAGTTATCCACTCTCCTCCCCACGCACTTCTCTGCACTGACGCTGCTCTTTCCGCGTCGTCCTCCATTGGAGCAGTTGGAGGAATAGTCACATCACGAACTTGACAACCACGTGGTGGCAACTGACGTTACTGCACATACGATATCTTTCTTATTCTCCATCACTCAGCATAACAGAAATACGGATACGAGAGCACAGCCACGAGTAACAGATAGTAGCACATAAGTTTGAAATGGACCATGTGCCATTTGAATAGACCTGAAATGCTACTTCAGTCGACGCAAATCCGTACCCAGTCCTCCTTAACGTTACTGGAAGGCGGAAACGACGGGGACGTATGGAGGTGCCGATGGCGCGGCGCGCTGAGACCTGCAGCAAAGTGGCCGCGTGCGCTGGAGTTTGCCTGCTTGAAGTTGAAACGACTTTTGTAACTAGTCTATTTGTAACTGCTGCTGGTCCATTAGTTCCTGCTGTTACCCCAGCAGGCAAACGCATTTAGCGTACGTCCTACCGAACAAAATCTTTGTTCCTCGACGTCAATGGCATATCCGCGAGTAGCCAAATATCAATTCACGCGTCAGAACGCCGGAGAGAAAAGGGTGAAACGTGAAAAGGAAAGGGTGTATGAGAAAGAAAACATGACACCAAGAGGTTAAAATGAAATGATCGTGTGGCATTGTTGGCCGGGAGGCCCCCTCCGGGGATGTTTGGCCACCGGGTGCTCGTTTTATTCCAGGTGACGCTACACTGGGTGATTGGCGCGTCGGTGATGATGACTTCACAACAACCAGTCCACGAGTGGAGAAAATCTCCAACCCGACCCGCAATCGAACGCGAACCAGTTGCATGGTAGGTAAACACTTTGTCACTAAGCTAATAAGGCGGACACACCAAGCGGCAGTCAAGCTAAATGCGGCTGACTGGCACTGGACAAGACGCTCAACAGGCGAGGTGCAAAGTGAAATCTGAGCCACGACGATATCAACAAAGAGCAAAGTGAGACAGAATCCGATACGCGACAAGAAAGAAGAACCAAGTGTAAAGCAAGGTTGCATCGAATAATCCGTAGTACATCCAATGACACTAAACGGGAAAGCCATCATGAGTGCAGAACTGACTGACCGTCACAGGAGAGACGGGTGGCACGTTCGCTATGCGTGTGCAGCGCTCAGTGGTACCATGTCCTCTTAACAACCATCCATGTCCATCTCCTCTGGCGGGCGCTAAGCTTTCACAGAGCCCGACACAAGATTTTCTGCAGGTAGAATGCCTTTTCGTGATTCTTGCCCTATTATTTCACACCAAATCCTGTGATACCTGCAGAACTAGTGGATAAGTGTATGGAGCTGTCATATGGTCGTGGCTTTATTTTGGGTACGATAATGCAAACCTGTCAGTTTACACGACCAGAGATTCTACTGTTTGTCTTAGAGCTCGCCAAACCCTATTTTGGCCAGCAACGTCGCCAGATCTCTCCCCAATTGAGAACGTTAGGAGCATTATGGCCAGGACCCTTAAAATCTGCTCGGAATTTTGTCAATCTGACGCCCCTATAGGACAAAATAGGACAGAATGTGGCACGATACCTCTCAGGAGGCCACCAAACAATAGTATCAATCAGTGCCGAATAACTTCAAGTCGTTTTGCATTAACAGAGAACAGACAACTGTAAAGGATTACACATAATCAAGTAATGGAAACAATGGATATCTTGAATAAGCACCAATGGAACTAACAGAAATTACGCCCTATTTTGTCAAAAAGCAAAAACGGAATTCTTAACAGAGGTTTCCATTCTCATTTAGGACACTAAAGATGTAACAAATTCCTTAACGTAAAAAGCAAAACTCCTACAGCACTGTCTTGAAACGGTCATACACAACGGGACTCGGTTAATGTTTGGTAATTGCTTAAGTTCGTAGCGTTTTCTCACAAGTTTAATAAACACATGAAATACACATACGGTGACAGAGACTTTAGTCCTGAGTAACACTTTCTCCTTCACCTTACACAACACTCTACAATGTTTCCATTCAGCGACTTAGAAAGCACGTAGTTTTAAGGCAAAGAGGGCATCGAGCCATGTTCGGAACGTATTTCCATATGGAAAGGAAGCTCCTTGAAAGTTGTTCGACAGAGAGCGGAAAAGGTGAAAATATGAAGGCGCAGGAACAGTTCAATAAAGGAATGATTTCCCAAGCCATTTCCTCTGCAGCGTTTTTTGTCAGTCTAGCAGGATGCGGGCAGGCGTTATCGTGGAGCAGCATCAGTCACTTCACGCAGTCCTCCTCGTCGTTGTTCTAGGATTGCGTTTGCAAGACGTCTTATTTGTTGGTAATAAATGTCAACGGTCATAGTTGCCCCTCGGAAAGGCAATTCTTAGTAGGCCACACCGTCTCTCTTCCACTAGATGATTGATTACCTTTTGCGGATGCGCGCAGATCTTTGACCGTGAAATTACTGCTTTGTTTGGGCTCAACTATTCCATTTTTTGCCCTTATTTTACCATAAAGATTCCATTTCTCGGCACAAGGACTTACTGCAACAGTTGGGCTTAGTATTAATGGTAGTAGCGGTTTTGACGGAGGCAGCTATACCTCACTAGAAAATAGAATGAGGAAATAATGGCATGAATATTTTGGATAGTTGATACATTCAGTTACCACCCACACCTTACTGCACAAAGATGGACATGAAGAAGCAGCAACTTGTTACAAGTGAGCGAGTACCACGCTCCCCCCCCCCCCCCCCCCCGCCACCCTCTCCGAAATACATGCACATGGAGCACTGTATACAGGAAATGTCTTAGGATTTTTTGTATAATAGTGAATAACACATGCAAATTTTATAGTACCAAATCTTTACTAACTTTTTCATATACATTTACATATGGAAAACAAATCTTTCGTTATTTTTGTTAGGTGTAGTTTTAATAATGTCCAACTTAATTTTTAACTTATAGCTTTAATCCACATCTGAATCATCTGTTTCCTTCTCCAGCCAGTAATCTGACAAATACAGAAAAGTCTCGAATTCAAGTACGTATACATCTAATGTTTTTCTGTAAATTACCCCTTTTATGCCTTTAGTAACTAGTTCTGTTCCTTCCAACAGTTGTAGACGAGATTGATCGAGGATGTTTAACATAATGGAGATGTGCAACGACTTAATATCAATCCATGGCTGCTGCATGGAAGGAGTTCGCCAGAGAGACAGTAATGTGATTGTGCACAACGATCAGCCAGTTGGAATAGGCTGTCTAACATGGTTAGGCTCCAGTTGTAGTGAAAAGATTTACATAACAAATTTGTATGACCGATCGCAAGTGATTGAAGATTTTGGTAATCACATTATAGATTTTATAAAGTGTCAGACATGCGACTATCAGAAATTTTTACACCTTTCTTGGCTAAGCAGCATGGCTTTATCGGGTTGGAGGCTACAATATACAGCTACAGATTGGATCTTGTATTCGGCTCTGTGCACGAGTGTTTACGTATATTCGACACCAACAAACAATATTTACATAGTGCTCCACGTTGATGTGTGCCACTTGGTTCCATGTGGCGTCAATTAACGGATAACGTACAGAACAACGTTTGGCTTTTATTTAATAACGTTCTGCAGTTTGTGTACTGTACTAACGGGAATGTCCGAAAATTAACAGGTGTACAAGTAAGTTCTCCAGGTCCTCCAGACTGAGAAAAGCTTATCAGCTTTATTCTGTCTGCATTAAGTTTTAATTACCTACTTATAAACTACGTGGAAGTTCTCAACTCTGATCCCAAAAAAGACGATATACGTATTATACAGAAGTGTTACGTTAAAGGAGGAGAAACTTCTTTTTCTCAGTCTAGAGAACTGTTCTCCACAATATCGTCGTATATAGATACTGCAGAGTTGGGATTAGTTGACATGAGCAACGTTACTTCACAAGTTCTAAGAAAAAGAGTAAATGTATGACACAGACTGAAACCTTTTGCACGGAAACGGACTGGAAATGGAGGGCATCGAAGTAAACAAAAGAAAACTGGAGTGTACGTAGAAGTTAACTGCTATAATGAAGAATATAAGCAGCAAATGGAAAAAGGAGAAGCTATCTGGATATGCAAGACAGGTTTACATATGCCTTTAAACACAGTGTATGGAGATATCAGACTACGACTGGGGAATAAAAGATAATAGGATTTACTGTAAAGAGCTGTGGCAAGTGGCCATATGTTGGCGTCCTGGCTGAAATGGAGGGATTGGAACATGTTCACTACGTTAGAAGACACACGAAAAATCGGTTTATCAAACTCCATTCCTCGATGGGTCTGCTTGAAAAGGATGGATGCGTTATATCTAAATGTGGTGGGCTTGCTGTCATACACTTAGCTACGGAACAACCGTTTGCCGAGGTTAAAACCAACAGAACAATAGCCTTTATTGGAAATTCGTTTGCAAAAGTTTTAAACTCAAAGTTCCAGAGGAATTGCGGCAGACGAACTGGCAACCACCACCCAAGAAGGTGTGGCATGTTACAACAACAGTAACATGCAAGAAGTAAGAGGAAAAATTAAACTCCCCGATTGCTCTAGTCTAGAACTGCTGGACGGGACAAAACTAATTGTTAACCCTTAACTGGTCCGGTGAAAAAGAATTGCATTAAAACTCTAGTGGGGTCTGAGAAACCCCAATGATGAAAATAAGTTGTTATCATAAATAATTGCATTTAATTGTCAAATAAGATACATATTATTACATGTGAATGTGTAACACATGAACGATGTGTATATACATAAATTATGTGTGGATGCATAATTAAATTGTGCATGTATAATAAGTTATGCTACACTCCTGGAAATGGAAAAAAGAACACATTGACACCGGTGTGTCAGACCCACCAAACTTGCTCCGGACACTGCGAGAGGGCTGTACAAGCAATGATCACACGCACGGCACAGCGGACACACCAGGAACCGCGGTGTTGGCCGTCGAATGGCGCTAGCTGCGCAGCATTTGTGCACCGCCGCCGTCAGTGTCAGCCAGTTTGCCGTGGCATACGGAGCTCCATCGCAGTCTTTAACACTGGTAGCATGCCGCGACAGCATGGACGTGAACCGTATGTGCAGTTGACGGACTTTGAGCGAGGGCGTATAGTGGGCATGCGGGAGGCCAGGTGGACGTACCGCCGAATTGCTCAACACGTGGGGCGTGAGGTCTCCACAGTACATCGATGTTGTCGCCAGTGGTCGGCGGAAGGTGCACGTGCCCGTCGACCTGGGACCGGACCGCAGCAACGCACGGATGCACGCCAAGACCGTAGGATCCTACGCAGTGCCGTAGGGGACCGCACCGCCACTTCCCAGCAAATTAGGGACACTGTTGCTCCTGGGGTATCGGCGAGGACCATTCGCAACCGTCTCCATGAAGCTGGGCTACGGTCCCGCACACCGTTAGGCCGTCTTCCGCTCACGCCCCAACATCGTGCAGCCCGCCTCCAGTGGTGTCGCGACAGGCGTGAATGGAGGGACGAATGGAGACGTGTCGTCTTCAGCGATGAGAGTCGCTTCTGCCTTGGTGCCAATGATGGTCGTATGCGTGTTTGGCGCCGTGCAGGTGAGCGCCACAATCAGGACTGCATACGACCGAGGCACACAGGGCCAACACCCGGCATCATGGTGTGGGGAGCGATCTCCTACACTGGCCGTACACCATTGGTGATCGTCGAGGGGACACTGAATAGTGCACGGTACATCCAAACCGTCATCGAACCCATCGTTCTACCATTCCTAGACCGGCAAGGGAACCTGCTGTTCCAACAGGACAATGCACGTCCGCATGTATCTCGTGCCACCCAACGTGCTCTAGAAGGTGTAAGTCAACTACCCTGGCCAGCAAGATCTCCGGATCTGTCCCCCATTGAGCATGTTTGGGACTGGATGAAGCGTCGTCTCACGCGGTCTGCACGTCCAGCACGAACGCTGGTCCAACTGAGGCGCCAGGTGGAAATGGCATGCCAAGCCGTTCCACAGGACCACATCCAGCATCTCTACGATCGTCTCCATGGGAGAATAGCAGCCTGCATTGCTGCGAAAGGTGGATATACACTGTACTAGTGCCGACATTGTGCATGCTCTGTTGCCTGTGTCTATGTACCTGTGGTTCTGTCAGTGTGATCATGTGATGTATCTGACCCCAGGAATGTGTCAATAAAGTTTCCCCTTCCTGGGACAATGAATTCACGGTGTTCTTATTTCAATTTCCAGGAGTGTATTTTGCACAGTCTGGGCAGATACCTGCACTGTGTTCCAAACAAAGCATCTTATGCCATTTCACCCCACATCCACCTCACCCTTTGTCTCATTGTAGTTGGTTATCATTTAAGGTTTTACAGAGTCTGTTATCTTCTGGTCGTGATGCATGCTAGACAATAAAATAACTGCTTTGTTCTTCTTCTTAACATATGAACAAAGCCTGAGGTCTGCAGTATGTCCAAAGAGAGTTGATCCAATTTGTCTAGGCCGGCTAGCTTTGAATTCTTGTGGAATTTCACGTTTGTTGGCTCTCCCTGTTCCCAGGACGGTGAGCTTCTGTGTTTTCAATTTCTTAGCAAGTTCAATGGAGATGAACCAATTGTCAACAGTCACATTTCGGTTTGTCCCTTTCATGGGTTCAATTAATCACAGCACTGTTTGCGTTGGAACTGATATGTTTCTGCGAACTTCACTTTCTGAACCAATATAAATGAAAGCGGTATTCATATAGAAGTCCCTGGAATCTGCAATGCATAGAATTTTTATTACATATTTATTAGTTTTTTTAAGCATGTACATTTTAAAATGGCATCGTCCCCGAAATGGTACCAGAATTTCGTCAACGGTCACAATGCTTCCAACAACAAAATACTGAATACAGTTATGGATGAATGCATCCCAAATATCACGAATGAGAACAACTTGATGTGTTTCGCTTCGTTCTGCTCGTGTCTGGGTACAGTCAAACCGCAAGGCTGCAAGAAAGAACAATAATCTCTTGACACTCATAGTGGCCCGGAAGATCTCTCTACCTGTACCATCTGAAGCAAGAAGGCTAGAAAGATCTTAATTTCCTGATTTCAGTACACCTGCCAGGTATAACAGTCCTACCACTGCTTTCACTTCAATCATATCAACATCATCCACCAAACCAGAGGTTGTTTATACCTGCTTCTCATTTGACGGAGTTTGTAATTTGAATGATTCACTATAATTTGTAGCATGGTGTCAGTGAAGTATAATTGCCAAGTACGTAAAACGTCATTGTCACGGACATCCTTAGCAGCTCGACGAACACCTGGAAATCTAGTAACAATGTTATGCGCCCGTGTACGTCGAAGTGCAGGGGGATTCTTGCTCCACTTGAAACATTTATTCTTCCCATAGAAATAGTTGGAAACCCAAGTGGGCACACATCTTCTCTCTCGCTGGCATCAGTTTCCTCTAAAGATGAAATGTCACCAGGCTCTACTACACCATCTGAGATTTCCGAGGAAGATGATAACTCATTCTCACTGATATCACTGAGAGTTGGGTCATCCAGTAGACGCTGTATTTCTTCGTCTGTCAAACGCTTCCTCCAAGCCATGGAACCGTAACCCTGCAAATATTACAAACGGTTAGAGCAAAAAATGGGAGAAAGCTTCCTAGAAAATGTTCACCTTAATGGAAAAAACACTAACGTTAATGCTCTGGTGGGGTCTCACACATCCCGGACTGCTCCCAATTGACAAACTGTTTGGAATGAATTCAATGTAATGGCGCGCACAGAGTCATCTACAGACCATTATAGGATACCAATCTCGCCAGCGCCATCTGTTGCCTATATATAGAGGTACGTGTAGAAAAATAAGTCCTGGGGTCTGTCAGACCCCACTAGACCAGTTAAGGGTTAAAACCATAAAAGGTAGTTTGCAGGGATAAATCGATATATACTGAAATTAGAGAACATATCTTCTCTGTATTTGTAAAATTACTGGCTGGAGAAAGAAACAGATGATTCAGATGTGGACTTAAGTTATAAATTAAAAATTAAATTAGACATTATTAAAACTACACCTAAAAGTAAGGAAATAGTTGTTTTCCGTATGTAAATGTATATGCAAAAGTTAAGAAAGATTTTGTGCTAGAATATTTGCTTTTGGTATTGGCTGATCTACCAAAAATTCTAAGACATTTACTATTTACACTGATCCATGTCATGTATCTCGGATGGGGAAAGTGAGTAGTTGGGTGACTTTCACCTATATGAAGAAAAAGCCTCTATCCCTACCTACGGTGGAGAGAGGGAGGGAGAGGGATGGATAAGGGGAAGTAAGAGTGGCTCGAAGTTGACTAGTAAGTGACTGCACATTGAGGAGAATGCACGTTCAAATTCTGTTCCTGTCTCCTGGTGCTACAGTTTTGGACAAGGATTTTTCCAGACTCAGTACATGCGTTGCATTATGACCCACTGATTATGAGTGTTGTTTTTTGTTTTCACGACAAATTCGATGTGTAATTAAAACAGTTGTTTTCGATTACCTTAGCTGCAGGATGATTGTCAAGCAATGCATAGGGAGGCGTCTGTAGTGAACTATGATATCGAACAACGTTAGTTATCGTTCTCCGTTGTATGGTAACAGGTAAACTCCTCTTTGTTCAACATCAGCATCTCGTCAGTTGTACACAGTTCCCAACAGTGCCTTTTTTCGGCCAGCTTGCAGATGAAGTCTAGAGGGTGAGAACGTGTACCACTAGTTTCGACTGGTATTGTCAAATTTTTTCCCAGCAGGATAGCACTAGTTGTATGACATCGTCAATTTTTGAGCTATATTGCGAGTTTAGGCCCACCTTGTGTAGCGTTATGCTTTTTTTCTTTTGGATCATCAGCCTTCTGACTTGTTTGATGAGGCCCGACACGAATTCCGCATCTCAGAGTAGCACTTGCAACGAACGTCCTCTATTACTTTGTGGATGTATTCCAATCTCTGTCTTCCTCTACAGTTTTTGCCTTCTACAGCTCCCTCTAGTACCACGGAAGTCATTCCCTTATCTCTTTTAGATTTCCTATCTTCTCATTGTCTGCTTTTTCCACATATTCTTTTCCTCACTGCTTCCGCACAGATGCTCCTCATTCCATACCTTACCAGTCCACCTAATTTTGAACACTCCTCTGCAGCACCATATCTCGAATACTTCTGCTCCGGTTTTCTCACAGTCCAAGTTTCACTACCATACAATGCTGTACTCCACACGTACATTCTCAGGTATTTCTACCTCAAATTAATTAGTAGACTTCTCTTGGCCAGGAATTCCATTTTCGCCTTTGCTAGTCTGCTTTCGATGCCCTCCTCGCTCACACTAATGTGAATAGTCGTTTTGTTGCCGCTTCCCCAATGATTTTACAAATTCGAAGGAATGTTATCTATCCCTTCTGCCTTATTTGATCTTAAGTCCTCCCCTATCTCTTCTATATCGAATGGTTCAAATGTCTCTGAACATTATGGGACTTAACATCTGAGGTCATCAGTACCCTAGAACTTAAAACTACTTTAACCTAAGGACATCACACACATCCATGCCCAAGGCAGTATTCGAACCTGCGACCGTAGCGGTCCAGCGGTTCCAGACTGAAGCGTCTAGAACCGCTTGGTCACATCGGCCGACCTTTTAAATCGACTCCTGTTTCTTCTTCTACCACATCAAACAAATCTTCCACCTCATAGAGGCTTTCAATGTATTCATTCCACCTATCCGCTGTTTCGTCTGAATTTAACTGTGGAATTCCTGTTGCACTCATAATGTTATCACCCTCGCTTTTAATGTTACCGAGGGTTGATTTGCCTTTTCTGTATGCTGAGTCAGTCCTACCGACAATAATTTCTTTTTCGATTCCCCCACATTTTTCACGTACACTACTGGCCATAAAAATTGCTACACCGCGAAGATGCGGTGCTACTGACGCGAAATTTAACCGACAGGAAGACGATGACGTGATATGCAAATGCCCACCTCTTCAGAGCATTCACACAAGTTTGGCGCCGGTGGCGACACCTGCAACGTGCTGACATGAGGAAAGTTTCCAACCGATTTCTCATACACAAACAGCAGTTGACCGGCGTTGTCTGGTGAAACGTTGTTGTGATGCCTCGTGTAAGGAGCAGAAATGCATACCATCTCGTTTCCGACTGATAAAGGTCGGATCGTAGCCTATCGCGATTGCGGTTCATCGTATCGCGACATTGCTGCTCGCGTTGGCCGAGATCAAATGACTGTTAGCGGAATATGGAATAGGTGGGTTCAGGAGGGTAATACGGAACGCCGTGCTGGATCCCAACGGCCTCGTATCACTAGCAGTCGAGATGACAGGCATCTTATCAGCATGGCTGTAACGCATCGTGCACCCACGTCTCGCTCCCTGAGTCAACAGATGGGGACGTTTCCAAGACAACAACCATCTGTACGACCAGTTCGACGACGTTTTCAGCAGCATGGACTACAAGCTCGGAGACCATGGCTGCGGTTACCCTTGACGCTGCATCACGGACAGGAGCGCCTGCAATGGTGTACTCAACGACGAACCTGTGTGCACGAATGGCAAAACGTCATTTTTTTCGGATGAATCCAGGTTCTGTTTACAGCAACATGATGGTCGCATCGGTATTTGGCGACATCGCGGTGAACACACGTTGGAAGCGTGTATTCGTCATCGCCATACTGGCGTATCACCCGGCGTGATGGTATTGGGTGCCATTGGTTACACCTCTCGTGCGCATTGACGGCACTTTGAACAGAGGACGTCACATTTCAGATGTGATACGACCCGTGGCTCTACCCTTCATTCGACCCCTGCGGAACTATACTTTTCAGCAGGATAATGCACGACCGCATGTTGCAGGTCCTGTACGGGCCTCTATGGATACAGAAAATTCTCGACTGCTGCCCTGGCGTTACATTCTCCAGATCTCTCACCAATTGAAAACGTCTGGTCAGTGGTGGCCGAGCAACTGGCTCGTCGCAATACGCCAGTCACTACGCTAGATGAACTGTGGTATCGTGTTGAAGCAGCATGGGCAGCTGTACCTGTACACGCCGTCCAAGCTCTGTTTGACTCCATGCCCAGGCGTATCAAGGCCGTTATTACGGCCAGAGGTGGTTGTTCTGGGTTTGTCCAATGAATACCCGTTTAGCATCTGCATTTCTTTTTGGTGTAGCAATTTAAAGGCCAGTAGTGTAGCATTTTGTCTTAGCTTCCCTGCACTTCCTATTTATTTCATTCCCCTGCGACTTGTATTTCTGTATTTCCGAGTGTCCCGGAACATTTTTGTAATTCATCCTTTCATCGATCACTTGAAGTATTTCTTCTGTTACCCTTGGTTTCTGCGCAGTTACCTTCTGTGTACTAATATTTTCCTTCCCAACTTCTGTTATCGCCCTTTTTAGGGATGTTCATTCATCTTCAAGTGTATTGCCTACTGAGTTATTCGTTATAGCTGTATCTATAGCCTCAGAGAACTTCAAGCGTATCCCGTCATTCCTTAGTACTTCCGTATATCACCGCTTTGTGTATTGATTCTTCCTGACTAATGTCTTAAACTTCAGCCTACTCTTCATCACTACTATGTTGTGATCTGACTCTATATCTGCTCCTGGGTACGCTTTAGAATTCGATATCTGATTACGGAATATCTGTCTGGCCACGATGCAATCTAACTAAATCCTCCCGTATCACCCATCCTTTTTCAAGTATATCTCCTCCTCTTGTGATTCCTGAAGAAAGTATTATCTATTACTAGCTGAAGTTTATTACAGAACTCCATTAATGTTTCTCCTCTCTCATTCCCTGGTCCCTGCCCGTATTCTCCTGTAATCTTTTGTTCGACTCCTTCCCCTACAACTGCATTCCAGTCCCCCGTGACTATTAGATTTTCATCTCCCTTTACATATTGTATTCACCTTTCCATATCCGCATTCACTATCTCTATTTCATCTTCAGTTTGCGACGTCGCTATGTATACCGGAGCTATCGTCGTCGGTGTTGGTTTGCTGTTGATTCTAATAATAACAACCCTATCATTGAACTGTTCAGAATATCACACTCTCTGCCCTGTCTTGCTATTTATAACAAATCCTCCCGCCGTTATACCATTTCGGCTGCTGTTGGTATTACTCTATACTCATGTGACCAGAAATCCTTGTCTTCCTTCCACTTCACTTCACTGACCTCTACTCTATCTAGATTGAGCCTTTGCATTTCCCGTTTTAGATTTTCTAGTTTCCCTACCACGTTGAAGCTTCTGACATTCCACGCCCCGACTCGTAAAATGTTATCATTTCTTTACTTCGTTGATTATTCAGTGTTCTTCTCATGGTAACCTTGCGCTTGGCAGTCCCCTCCCGAAAATCCGAGCGGGGAACTATTCCGGAATCTTTTGCTGAAGGAGAAATCATCTTGGCACCTCTACAATTACAGGCCACGTGTCCTGTGGATACACGTAACGTGTCTTTAATGCAATGGTTTCCATTGCCTTCTGGATCCTCATGCCAATAGGTTAGATGGTGAATGGGGAGGCGTGGGGAGTGTGACGGGACAGGGACCCATGTCCCAGCTGTGGAAAATACATGACGTCACCAGGGGGCTGTGGTAGTGGTGGTGGTGGTGGGGGTGGGTGGTAATTAATTGATAAATTTAGTTGATTTACATGTCAATTTGTTATAAAAATTGCACCAGTACCGCCATCTGTGCTATGTTTGCGAAGTAGGAGCAGGTCTGCTCTGAGAGCATGTAAAACAATTTCTTCTCTCTGAACAACAGAACCAAACAGCACAGTATGACCTTATGGGGACGAAACAAAGTTGAGAGGTACGTCAAATAGTTCATAATTTGTTACCCAATGCACATGAAAATACCCTGGGAGTGTTGAGATGATAGGTGTAATTTAAACCCTGGGATTTATTGCAGTTACTTGCACATGAACGAAGTTTAACTGCGTAACAAACTATGTTGTTACATGCTACTGTCGTTTACGAAGTACAAACTTGACAATGATAAAGACAAGGGTGGTGTGGGTGGGGGATGGGGGGAGGTAGTCACCTCTGTGATAATAAGGCAAAGGATTTTCTAAGCTTGTGCATGATCAGCATGCTACAACGGAGGTAAGCACTGCTGTGCGAAAGGGACAAGAAAAAAAATTTAACACTCGTAATAGAAATTCTTGATGCTGATAAATCTACAGGAGGATAGTGTGTGACCGAACACAACCTCAGGGATATCACTGAAAGGGATATCACTCAGATACCCCTTAAGCAGAGTGTACTCTACAACATACACTCCTGGAAATTGAAATAAGAACACCGTGAATTCATTGTCCCAGGAAGGGGAAACTTCATTGACACATTCCTGGGGTCAGATACATCACATGATCACACTGACAGAACCACAGGCACATAGACACAGGCAACAGAGCATGCACAATGTCGGCACTAGTACAGTGTATATCCACCTTTCGCAGCAATGCAGGCTGCTATTCTCCCATGGAGACGATCGTAGAGATGCTGGATGTAGTCCTGTGGAATGGCTTGGCATGCCATTTCCACCTGGCGCCTCAGTTGGACCAGCGTTCGTGCTGGACGTGCAGACCGCGTGAGACGACGCTTCATCCAGTCCCAAACATGCTCAATGGGGGACAGATCCGGAGATCTTGCTGGCCAGGGTAGTTGACTTACACCTTCTAGAGCACGTTGGGTGGCACGGGATACATGCGGACGTGCATTGTCCTGTTGGAACAGCAAGTTCCATTACCGGTCTAGGAATGGTAGAACGATGGGTTCGATGACGGTTTGGATGTACCGTGCACTATTCAGTGTCCCCTCGACTATCACCAATGGTGTACGGCCAGTGTAGGAGATCGCTCCCCACACCATGATGCCGGGTGTTGGCCCTGTGTGCCTCGGTCGTATGCAGTCCTGATTGTGGCGCTCACCTGCACGGCGCCAAACACGCATACGACCATCATTGGCACCAAGGCAGAAGCGACTCTCATCGCTGAAGACGACACGTCTCCATTCGTCCCTCCATTCACGCCTGTCGCGACACCACTGGAGGCGGGCTGCACGATGTTGGGGCGTGAGCGGAAGACGGCCTAACGGTGTGCGGGACCGTAGCCCAGCTTCATGGAGACGGTTGCGAATGGTCCTCGCCGATACCCCAGGAGCAACAGTGTCCCTAATTTGCTGGGAAGTGGCGGTGCGGTCCCCTACGGCACTGCGTAGGATCCTACGGTCTTGGCGTGCATCCGTGCGTTGCTGCGGTCCGGTCCCAGGTCGACGGGCACGTGCACCTTCCGCCGACCACTGGCGACAACATCGATGTACTGTGGAGACCTCACGCCCCACGTGTTGAGCAATTCGGCGGTACGTCCACCTGGCCTCCCGCATGCCCACTATACGCCCTCGCTCAAAGTCCGTCAACTGCACATACGGTTCACGTCCATGCTGTCGCGGCATGCTACCAGTGTTAAAGACTGCGATGGAGCTCCGTATGCCACGGCAAACTGGCTGACACTGACGGCGGCGGTGCACAAATGCTGCGCAGCTAGCGCCATTCGACGGCCAACACCGCGGTTCCTGGTGTGTCCGCTGTGCCGTGCGTGTGATCATTGCTTGTACAGCCCTCTCGCAGTGTCCGGAGCAAGTTTGGTGGGTCTGACACACCGGTGTCAATGTGTTCTTTTTTCCATTTCCAGGAGTGTATGTCACGGAACTGTCATGTTAATCCCATAACTTTGAACCCTGTATCTTCAAATCACACGTTTCATTTGGTAGTGAGTGACACGTTTCTGTTGCATGTTTGTGTCTTTGATAGGCGAGAGAGGTAGTGCGCGAGTGTAGCTCTTGTACTGCTGGACTCACCGCCGTCAGCAAGCTCTCGTTAGGGCGTCGTAATTTCAGCAAATAGCCTGGGGACACCAGCTATGGCGCTCTGCGGTCATGCGGGCAAGCGCTGCAGTTAGCGTTAGGACGCATAAAGCGGCCGGCAGCAAGTCGTTAATGAAATACACCTGGGACGGGGTGACGTTTCGCAGCGAGCAAATTACATGGTGGCCACACGTACCACCATTTCCGGGTAGCACCACGCATCGGGTCACTGCACTTCGTCACTCATCAACGAAGTAGAACGAGTTTGCGTGTTATTATAAGTGACGAGTAAATGATAAACTATTGTTCATTAAGTACTGTGTCTTCCTGCTGTCCAGTTATGTTTCACCCTCTCTTCATGTGAAAGGCTCATTTCATGTTCTTGCTATCTGAAATACTGGATTAACAATGATTTAGTCTAGAGGGATACGATTCTGCTCTTTGTTTTATAGAAGTAATCAGGGTGAAGGATAGCCTAGGGAAATATAGCTCGCTGATTTTCTTGTTCTGTATTTCACATCGGTAACCTGTGTGAAACGTGGTGGTCAAGGAAGGCAAGATTCGTTTGCGATTATGGACGGGGCCGTAATCAGTTACTATTGGTTCCCTTTTGCAATTACACACATTTATTGTACGGTAATTCCAGACTCAGCAATAAAGAAAGACAGCACACTTTACTAATGAAAGAATAAACAAGTGTGAAATTAATAGTACTTCCAGTACGTTACAATTACTAAATGAGCAGAAAATACAGACACAGCAACTGATGTTTTCAAAACAAGCCAATGTGATCCGAATTAGAATTTTGAGGCAAGTAACCACAGACACGGCTGAAGGCCTTTAACGCCAAGAACGGAAATTATAAAAAAAATTAACAAACAAACTGTAAAACAGCAATGCAATAGCAAGGGTTAATTTAAATGACAGGCAACTGATCACCAAATGGGTAAGACAAAATGATGGTAAACATGGTAGCACAACCATTTAAACCTACTGTAACGCCAAGAATGGCAATTCAATAAAAAAATTTAGAAACATACAATAAAACAGCAAAATCAATAATAAAACACAAGGGTCAGTCACAGACAGTGCACCAGGAATCGACCTCTGAGTAGGACTGGCCAAAGAAAAACCTTCGCGAGCAATGAGATAGGCAGCCAAGCGTTGTATTGACTTCACAAGATGGTAAATCAGACTAGTGGCAGCCTAATAGATGCTAATGATAATCTTGCTGAGGCTACCTGACGTCCAATGAACCAAATGCAAAGATGCAAAAATACACCAAAGCAGGAACTGGCGATCTGGAGTTCATCCACAGAATACTGTGCTTAGAGCGCCTGGAAAGAGAAAGGAATCACTACCACCAGAGTAGAAGAATCACCAACCAACCTACAATCAAGAAAGCTTTCAAAACTACACGCCTCACCGGACAGAGGCAGCAAGGCGAGGAAATGGGAAATGTACACTCCCATTACATACACTAACCCCCAGGGCAGGTAACTGGGGCGTTAGCGCCACGAGGCAGGAAAATTACAGCTGGTTGAACTTAACAAATGGTAGCATACTGAAAGCAATAAATAGTAATTAGAAGTCCAGGAACGCTAATGAGATCCGCCTTCCCCAAGCACTCCACTCGCTGCTCTTCACCTCAGAAACACCACGAGCAGCAACACGAACCAAAGTCACTGGAGAATCGCAAGATCTCAAAATGGTGGAGGTTTCGCTACTTGAATCCAAAAGCACTCAAAGCTTGCAGGATCCGGTTTACGACGAGTTCGTGCACCCTCATGACCACAGGCCTTCGATCCAGCAGTCCATGTGCACCGCCAGTGGTCCCGGCGTGTTCTCACACTGTGCGGACCTCGTTTCTCCTCAGTCTCCAACCGAACTGCACACTGACACGACCTGGAAGAACAACGACGTCACCCCCAAAGAGAGGGCCACAATTACTACATATTGACAACCGCCGCTGCTTCCACTAGCAGACGGGCAACGCTTATGAAACAAAGTGGCGCCAGTCAACACGAGAAGAAGACAAATAACCGCAACCATGTCAACTGAACGATATGGTCTGGCCTCCAACAGAGGACGGAAACCTACAGACAACACCAACGCCAGCCGCAGCACAGTTCACTGTGTTATGCTCCTCCCATAATCCCCATCACGGATAAGCTCTATAACGTGTGGGTGAGTGATTGGATGTGTACTTGTAGCTGAAGAATGAGGGTAGATTTGTCTAAGTATTTCTTTGTTAAGACTAGATAATTTTCCATAGAATCCTGTGCTCAAACTTGGCTTGTGGTCTGAGGCAGCCAGGGACGATACACGTCCTTCTGCATTTTTATCAAGTAAAATCAAACAAAGGTAGTGGCGGAAACTTCCATTGCTTTTTCTGTTCAAACATCAGTGGGAACACGGCAACGATCTTTTTGGTAGTTTACTAGCTACCATCCGATTTGGTACGCAGCTGGCATCTCTTCAGCATTTTGCCGATTCGTCGGCTAATGTCCTCACTCTGTCAAGATGTGCTGGCCACATGGCGGCTAACGCTTATTTCTAAGATACTGGAAAACGGCACTCCGACTGTGTCAGAGTGGTGAGCAAGCCCTGCTCTTACAAGCTGATGTAACGTAAGCTCTTTTCGGATATGATCCCGCCGGCCGCAGTGGCTGAGCGGTTCTAGGCGCTTCAGTCCGGAACCACGCGGCTGCTACGGTCGCAGGTTCGAATCCTGCCTCGGGCATGGATGTGTGTGATGTCCTTAGGTTAGTTAGGTTTAAGTAGTTCTAAGTTCTGGGGGACTGATGACCTCAGATGTTAAGTCCCATAGTGCTCAGAGCCATTTTCACCATTTGATATAATCCCTTAAATAATACATAGATGAGTGTAGGTGATCACTGTGTGATTTTGATTCGATGCCAGGAGCATAAACGCTCTATCCTGACATATGAAAAACCATGATTTTTCTAACATCGGTTGCTTTTGAGTTTCAAAAGTTTGAGTCAAACTGCCGATCAAACTTCGTCATGGCTGCAACATCACTACCGATTACAGAGATCAGAAGCAGTGTGTACCCAGTCGCCTACGCTCTCTCAATCGACATCTACCAGGACCACACACCCGAGGAGTAACAGAATGAATGGTCATCTGAAAGTTATGTGACAAGTAGGTCATCCTGCCTACTGCCAAAGGGAATGCTACAATATCTTTCCTGCACTCAGAATATAAGAAGAAAGTTTATGGACCCTTCGACCAGCAGCATACGGAAAAGTGAACGGAGATCGGACAAGTAGCCTAGAGAAAAAAAATCATGGATCTTCTTCGCAGTACCGTCTGTGACAAAATTGTCAAGAAGCTTCGACCACGAGCAGCTGTTCTATCTAGAGTATGTATACTATCAGAAGTCCATAATGAGAGCATTCCACAGTGGCCCAACGTCAGCAATATAGGAGCAGCAACATACGGCTTGAAAAACACCTGACTGGTCTATGTTTGGGAAAGTGCCAATAGTATATTTAATAGTCGTATTTAATTTGTGCTTCTACAAGAACTTCATCTCAGGGCAGTGACTGTTGGTGAGTTCTTAAGTAGTGCCCCTCTTCACCATGGTACCAGGTGATAAGCAATAAATTCGAGAACAAGCTGACGAGACTCATCGGGTTTGTGCTCACCTCAACTTTAATCCTGTTCGAAAAAAATTATTATCAACAGATAGACGGCGTCACCATGGATTATCCTCTGACGCCGGTTGTGGTGAATTTCTTCATCGAAGTTTTCGAGGGTATGACCTGGAACAACCCCAATTAAAAAAAAAAGGGTTTCTACCGTTTTCTGAGTGACACGTTTATTGTTTAGCCACATGGATGTGACACCTTAGACGAATTCCTCCATGACATCAGTTCGCTTCACCCCATCCTACAGTTCACAATGGAGATGGAGGAGGATGACGTCTTCCCTTTTCTTGCCATCCTGTTCAAATGGAAAGCTGGGACGAAGGCATTTTATCCACAGTTTTTCAGAGTGTGCATCAATTTGTGACCAAGACAGCCTTCCAGCTGAGCTGAAGCACCTGGAGAAGACATTCCGAAGGGACTGGTACAGCAACAATCAGTTGTTTTGTGTGCTTAGGTAGGAAGCACAAACCAATAGTGGTGCATCCAGTTTGTTGGCAATACCTCCAGTATCTTCAAATGACACAATGTAAAAAGTATATTTCGTTCATCGTCCTAAGATCTCGACACAACTTGATTCAATGAAGGATGATCTAGGCTTGCGCAAACAGGGGCCTATATATCCTCTGCCAATACAGCAAAGCAAACATTGCGGAAAGTGCACAGACGGTAGACGAGAGGTGTCATGAACATACATGCCATACTGAATTAGGCCAGATCACCATATCAGCCGTGGACGACTATAGTAAACAGCTCCCCATACTGTACACTGTAGCTTTCCAATAAAAACCTCATCTAGTAAAAATGGGGACGGTGATAAAGGAAGTCTGCTATTTGTGTGTACCTTTATAGTATGGGACGTACTTTCTTAAAAGACATTATTATCGCAAGATACAAATTCCCTTAGGCATGGATCTTTTTCTAATATAGTTTAAATAGCGTGAATGCGTATTGCATGTGTTTTGAGTTATTGAACGTAGACTCAACAGTGGATTATGTAAGTAAAATGTAAAAAGCTAAGTCTATAAGAAGTAGCTATACCGTATCACATATGGCCACGTCAGCCCACAAAACAGAACATCATCTTTGGGACTTTGTATCACAATGGTATGTCTCCTCACAAAAAAAGCCAACAAAACATGGGTGCCACTTGTTGCCCAACCCGCAATTCCACTAGAATATTCTGAGCACGTGCCTTCAAAGTTTTTCGGGATGACATGCTTCAGCAAAATCTTATTGGGTTACGTGCCGCATCACTTCGAGTAAAACACTCGATCTTTCGATAGCAGTATCTGCCATCGTCATCAGGAGTTAAAATTAACTCAATACATGTCTACTTCTCCTGTCAGTGGTTTCATATTCCATAAAGTACACTGTATCAGCTGCTACTAAGCGTCTTATATCTAACATTTCCCCGTTCATATACGGACTGAATGAGGAACTTTCTAAAAGTACTACCCTGTACATTTCCTGTACATTTCTCCAGAAATGATTTCATAATGACGTTGTTGAGTTGGAGTGGGGAATACCACATTCTAGCACCGTCACCGCTATGCCATTAAAAAAATTCATCGGTAGTTTTTCAGGTTTGGGATGGCATCATCTCGGCAATTCGGCAATGAACTGCTATCTCAAAAAACTATTGCCATTTCATACGAGCAGATCCCTGTTTATTGCTTGCTTCGCGCTTTCCACAAGATGCTGAGCAAGGCTGTTGGTGTTATACATTAGTTGTGATTGAGACGTTGTAAACGATGCACTGCAGAACAGATATGTCACACAGAACACCATTACTACTAAGCTGTTTAACAAAGATATACATTCTATGAGCGCTCATTTCGGATTTCGGCACCTTGCATATATATGAAGTAGAAAAATTAAACAAGCAACAGAGTATCACAACTACAAATTTTGGTGTTTGTGGCCTACTAAACCACAAACTTCTTCTCCTCATGGAGAGGTACTGATATAGGAACCCTATGAACAATCGGCGTGGCAACCATTGTCAGAAATGACGTATTGAGTGGTCTTCTTTTTAAAATAATTCGCGTGATTAAGGCAGATGGGCATATTTTGTTGTTTAATTTACTACCTTGGTTTGTTTCATTAATAATTTATCATTTTCTCTCTGCTCACATCAATTTATTTTTTTTCCCCTCTCAAGATGATTCACCATACGGTGGCTGGCAGCGTTGCAAAGTTCCACTCACCTGGTGCTGAATCTCTTCTCACATGCACGTGTCCTTGAAGTTACTGAAACGCAATTCCCAGTCGGAAAAAGCTATAGTTGGAACAGCTGTACACCTCTTAACCACAAGTCGTAATAAAAACTGTTTTGTCGGTGGAAGGAATAGTTAAGTTAAAGTATTTATGTGCTTAAAATTTCACTCTATTACGGTAAGCTTGCGTACATCAGTCACTACCAAGCTTTACCCTGTGCCTGCGTACATTAGGTCGTCAAGAGCTGCGGCGACTTGAATTCCCGCGCCGCCTCTTCGGGACCTGCTGAGGCGCAGCATCGGGAGCGGTGGCGGTGTGGCACGCTCTGCTGGCGGCCGGTGCTCGCCGCCCACATCGCGGCCTCCCTTGTGATTCAACCAGCCGTATGTGAGGGTCGATCAGTTGGCTCACCTTCCTGCAGCACCGCCTCTCGCTGCACCGCCGTGTTAACATCTTGATCGGTATCTATGTCAGTGCCGCTGCCATTGAACTTTGCTTTTACGTGTGTTTAAGGGAGACTTCCTACTGGTAGTGGAATAGTGGAAGCTGTTGGGCGCTGCTGGAGGACTTAGCCGATGTTCTTTAGCAAGAGCTGGGGCTGGTTATTGTAGCGGTGCTGTTTAGTGCAAGCAAATTTGTTCTTTTGGTAAACAGACGCATATTAGGGGCTCCCTTTGGTAGAGAACTTTTGTGACAATCTTGTTCATGAGCGGAGTGTCGAATTTTTCGTGATTTAAGGTCGTGCAGGCTGTTAAGAAGAATTTAGTGATGTGCTGACTGATGGTTAGGTGAAGTGAAAGAAGCAGTGTTTAAGTTCGAGTTGACGAATAGTAAAAAAGTAGTCCTACAATCTATAACCCATCCTGATTTGCATTCTTGCTTCTCTTGGTTTCAAAGAGCAAAGGTCTCTACGACTTTTGACCTAAACCAGGCCTGTTGCCAAATCTCTCTGGCCGAGGAGTCCAAACACGCCACGGCGTTTGCTACTGATTGGACACTTTACGAATACAATAACGTTCCTTTCGAACTACGGGGACAGCTATCCTGGATAGGGTGTTCCCTCATCTTAAATTTGAGAGTTTGTACCATTACCTTAATGATTTAGTAATTCTGAGTGAGAGTTTCCAGGAGAATATTGGTCATGTTACAGAAATGCTCACACGGTTGCGAGAGGCGCCTTTTAAGGTCAAACCTCCCAAGGGAAAATTTGCGCAGCCTGAAACATCCTTCCTGACCCATATTGTTTCTGGTCAGGAGATTGTGATCGATCAGCGTCGTTATGAGGCGATCCATTAGTTTCCCAGCCCTAGAAACGTCAAAGCGGTGGCTGGTTTTATGGAAACGATCAATTAATTCCGAAAATTTGTGCCAAATTTTTCCCAACTAGTGGCACCATTAAACGACCTCCGAAAGAAAGGAAAAAAAATCGAGTTGGGTCCTTCCCAGCAAGCACGTTTGAGGCTTTAAAGATGGCTCTATCCACCGCCCTTGTGTCTGCTATGTCTGATTTCAGCAAGAAATTTATTGTCCCAACTGACGCCTCCATTTCAGGAGCTGCTGCTGTCCTTTTGCAGGAAGAAGAGTCTCTGGAAACGCCAGATCCTTAAGCTTCACCTAATCTATCGCCATTACAGGTCAAATATTCAGTATACGATGTGGATGCTCTATCAGTGTTGTTTGCCCTCGAAAAATTGAAGTTGTATTTGGAACGCCAACTATTTTTGTTAGAAAGAAGTAATCAGGCTGTCATATGGGTGTTGGCTAGGTCAGAGAGAGTAGGGCGAATTGCTAAATGAGCAGTAGGTATTTCTGCTTTTCAGTTTAGAATCAGGCATATCAGTGATTCGAAAAATGTTGAGGCCGATGGCCTGAGGCGAATGTTCGAGCAGGACTCTGAGGATCAACTGGAAGAAATACCAGGGCAGGCTACCGGAGGCACTGATTATCCAAGTTGCGCCATTCTTAGAGGGCTTACTTTTTGAGGATATTGCCAGGGGGGGGGGGGTGCAGTGATAAGTAGCATTAAGGAAAGGAGAAAGCGTCAGGCAGTACTGCTTAAAGGCAAATGCATTATGTTGCACTGGCCGTAGGAAACGAGGTGAGAAAGTTGTGTTGTCGGATGACCTGGTTTCCTTTCTCTCAAAGTATTATCACGAAACTCCGATGGGAAGTCATTTAGGAGTGCTCAGAATGCACATCAAGGTCAGGGGAAACTTTGTTTGGAGGGATGTGGATAAACAGAACAAAGAGCTTGTGTTAGGTTGTAAAGCCTGTGGGATTAGTAAACCGGTCTTGAATGAACGACAAGGCCTTTTGACGTCCGATGTTGGGACTGAACCTACGTTGATTTCATGGGATCTCTCCGACGTTCCAAAGAGGGCAACCGGTATGTCTTCGTTTGTGTAGATGAGTTCACGGTCTTCTGCCGGTTGCTTCGCACTCGAAATATTACCACCCAAACGTCTGTAAAGTGTTGGAAGGGTATTTTTGGTACCTTCGGGCCTCTTCGCATACTGGTTTCTGATAAAGCTGCGCTACGCATTGTGTAACTTTTGCTTCGTAGTAGGTGTGGCTCACAGTACAGCCTCACCCTATTATCTGTATGCTTCCGCAGCGGAACGGGTGAATCGCAAATTAAGAGCGGCCGTGATCGCTTTCCATCATAGTGATGATACCCGGTGGGGTAGTTCCTTATCTTGGTTAGGGTACGCCTTCAATACCGTCACGCACGAGGCCTACAAGGCCACCCCAGCTAACTTGATGTTTTCTTTCAAACCCAATTCGCCATTCGCGAATTTGTGGTCACCGAATGATTTGCTTCCGGGCAGGATGGACGCTGATCATATCTGTGCTAGTTGGAAGCGCGACCGTAATAAATTGAGGATAGCCTAAGGAAAGATAAAAAATCGTTATAAGGCTGGAAGGCGGCCGATCTTGCTGAGACTAGGGGATCAGGTGTGGGTGAAGAACTTGCGCGAACTTTGCGTTTCCTCACCTCATCGTCTTTCTGGTCAGGAAATCCCAAAATATGATTTTTGAAATCCATATATATCTCAAGTTAAACCATATGTGAAAGCGGATGCACCAAAATTAGAACGTGTACTTCTGCTGATGGAACTAGTGCTATAACAGATTGTTCCTCAGCATAGCAGTTGGATCGAGTGTCTTGCTAAAGTTGTTAAGGCCGCCATTTGCTTTTCCTCTTTGAAGGTAACACCGTATAATTTAGAAGTCAATATGAACTGTTTTCTCGCTGATTACTATTGTCAGATGGAGTGCAGAATTGTGTTTCATGTAAAAGTGCAAGTTTCAACCAGGGTCCGTTGCCTATGGGCTTCAGTTTGGCGGGGAAGGATCTGCCGACGTTAAATCGTCAAGAGCTGCGGTGACTTGAATTCGCGCGCCTCCTCGCGGCGGCGGAGGCCACGGGAGCGACGCGAGTGTGGCGCGCGCTGCTGGCAGCCGGTCCTCGCCGGCCACGTCGCAACCTCTCTTGTGATCCAGCGCTCCGTCAGCGAGGGTCGATGGATCGGCTCGCCTTGCGGCACGCCGCTCGCCGCACCGCCGTGTTAACATCTTGATCCAGTCGGTGTCAGTGCCTCTGCCATTGAACTTAAAATTTTTGCAAGTGGTTAAGAAAGTCTTCCTACTGGTAGTGGAACGTGTTGGACCCTGCTGGAAGACTTAGCGGGGAGTACTTTAGCGGGAGCTGGGGCTCGCTATTTTACCGGTGCTATTTAATACAAGCAAATTTGTTCTTCTAGTGAAGACACGTAATGTGGGCGGCTTTAGGTATAGAACTTTCGTGGCAGTCTTGTATATGAATAAAGTGTTGAATTTCTCGTGATTTAAGGTGGTTCCTTCTCAAAGTCATTTATCTGTGCACTAGCTGGAGGGTTCAACTCAATCAATTTAATGTTCAAATGACCTATGTCAATGGAATCAATAAATGATGCACTATTTCACACAGTTGTGTCAAGTATTATATTAACTATTTCTCTTAGTGGTGGTGATGGGCTTTTAAGATGTCTACTGTAATGAATAGATGTTTAAAAGACTGTTACACCAACTTCTTCCTAGCCCTTCCACTCACGAGTTCTGTTAAAACTGTAAGCCGTACAAAGTCTGAAAAGTCGACACGCCCACATAATTCATAGTCGCACTCAGCTTACAGCAATTATGAAATATCTTTCCCCGAAAATTTACAAACGGTTTGCTTGTTTCAGAATATCTCCTTCCAGTGTTGCTATAATTAGTCTCACGTAACAAGTTCAAATTCGCGAGTAACCAACACAACCCGCGGAATTTAGTTACTTGAAACGTGTCGAAAGCTCTGACCTCCACACCGTGTATTAAATCGAACTTTCTTCCACACTTTATGGCACTTCTCAAATATTCAAATAATTTCATCCCAAAATATCGCAATATTAATGATTTTAATGGGATCACATATCAACAGGTCTGATCACTATGAGATCCAAGCCTCGATTGTACTCCTCTATCTACACAAAAGAAGTTTCTAGTTCCCTAAATACGCGCGAATATGCTAATTTCTGATTGGCAGAGAAACATCGCTGCCAATCAGAAACCAACATCAAACTCGCTCAATTACGCGCATAAATACAGAAGCATTCAAATCTGTCGTTGAGTCAGAACAGTAGATTAAAATAAATAAATATGGACAATCCAATAATAGAAAATCATAGTCTCATTTCCTTAGTACCATAAACTGACGAAATAGTTTGTAACAAATTCCCCGGCACGAATGACTAACACACACGTGGCTCTCGAACATTCGTCGTGGGACCAGTTACTTCAATGTATGGTACAGAAACTTTACATAAAACATTATTTCACATTCACACACTCATTCACTCTCATAACTAAGCACTAGCAATTAAAATAAATAATTAGAAAGTAAACAAACACAACTGCAAAAAAATGACGATATTTGAACAGTAGCTCAGTGTCCATCAGCAGGTGACCTCTACCAGATCGCATGCAAACTATATACACAGCGTCAACTCACGCCACCTGTCCTGCGTATGACACATACTGTAACTCTGTTCACTGCTGTTGTCATCTCAATAGGCACGATGTAAGGAGCTAAACACTAGCGTATTTCATTATTAAATTACTTTTGTTTCTTTATTATTTGTCAACTGTCGCAACATTTCTCCAGAATCTACGATAGTCATTCCATAAGTCATGATGAAAATGATTTATATTTCGATAGTGCGACAAAGATGAGAGACATACGCCTCCCCCCCTCCCCAAATTCTATAAGTCCCTCCAGATCACCGAGCGCCATGCACTCCACCTTGCCTTCCGTCCACACCTCGCGTGCCCTGGGTGGATCCTCTATGATCTGATTACTCTCCCCCATCTGCTCCTTTTCCTCGAACGTATCCGCGTCCTCTACACCTCCTACCTCCTGGAACCCCCTCATCCCCTGGTTGCTCCTTTCCTCTCCTCTCCAACCCCAGATCTCTGCTGCGCCTTCACCATTGTGTCCCTTCTACCCCCCACCACTCCACCCTTCATCTCCTTTCCCAAGGTGGCTTCCGTCGACTCCCTTTCCCAGATGCTGCCCTCTCTCCCTCAATTTATCCCTCCTATCAACTGTGATCCTCACCTCCCACTCCATTCCTCTGTCCTTTTCCCAGGCTCCCTCTCCTCCCCGTTCCATCCTGTTTTTTCCCCACCCACCCTCTCTCTGCCTCCCTCCTCTCCCCTGAGTCCTTTTGCTCCCCCCTCCACTGCCTTCCCCACTACTTCCCGCATCTGCCCAGCCCCCCCATTTTCTAAGTCACCTCCCTCCATCGGCTCCCCCTGTTTTCTTTTCTCTCCTCCCCCCCCTTTTTCCCCCTCATCCCCTCATGGGTCTGGGTCTCCCCCCCCCCCCCTCCCGGTCTGCCACTGTGTCGCCTGTATAGTGCTATTTTAAGTGGGTGTTCAGTGTTGCGAACAGCCACCATACTGTCACTAGTTGTTGTTTCAGTTTTTAACAGTCACCGTTTTATCGTCTGCATTTGTTTTGTTTTTCATATTTGCTAATTGCGTTTTTTTAATTTTTCTCTAGGCTGCAGAGCGGATATTGTGCTGCTGCCAGCCCGCCCACCTCTGGGGAGGGAGGCAGGAATCGAAATCGGATAAGTAATTTGAATGTTGCTGGCTACCAATAAAAAATGAGGCACTGAACTTCCATAATAAATTTGGGAAAGAAACTAGCAAGCGTAAAGAAGTTAATGCATTTATTAGTAGTATCAGATCCAGAACGGGCAGTGAAACCATCAGCTAAGAAATGGAGGAGACATGCATATTATGTAGAGAAAGGAGATACAAAAAGTCAAATTACATATAAGTGCACCAAACCTGTATGCTCGGAACGTTCTTCTATTGTCTGTAGACCCTGTAAAAATTTTCAGTAGCAATAAAAGCTATCCCCTAAAAGCATAACAATTGTTTTTAAAATGTAAGCTTTAAATACCATTATCTTAATGTATTTATACCTCAAATGTCGTTCACATCATTAGTACTCAAAAAGTATCAATTTATGTCAACTTAAACAACATGGGCCTGAGGGTCTCGACTGGTAGGCAATGTTAGACAAATCTTCTGGTAAGACGAGGCTTAAGGCAGCATAGGGAGGTGATATTGTGGCTGTATTCACAGCACCATGCACTTTCTAACGTGTATTTTAAAAGAAAGTGCAGAGAAAAACAGAATTGGTACAAGTGTTGTAACAAAAAAATTACATGTCTAATTTTTGTCCTCTTATATGGAGTGCCTTTCTTGCCTGGATGATAGTCCAACAGGAGTCAACCAACATTTTAGGCATCCACTTTCTGTTGTATCAGTTTTCCGTGGTAGATATGTAATCTTTTTCTCTGTGTTGGTCCGATACGTCACTGCAATACTCTGCAAAGAGGTCAGTGTGATAGGCCAGGAAATGTACTGAAAATATATTTTCAGCCAAATTCTGTATAAGCTTTCTGTTAATTTGCTGCTCTTCTTCTCCCAAGGAAGTTTTCTGATATTTTCTTGAAATATTGCAATGCTTACGTTTCTGCGTCAGCCATGCATGTTTCACAATTTCGATCAGCTCAAATTCCCATATATGTGGGCAAACAACTACACTTTCTTTTGTTTTTGCTGCTGAAATACAGCGATATTTTTCAATAAGGTGTGCAAACCCTCTGGAATGCTGAGCCATCGCTTTCACACCTAGCTTAAATAAGGTGAGTCCGATGTGAAGATGAGGGAAAGGGATAGCTTCACTGACTACCAGACTACAGTGTTGAACATTTTTTCGCCCACATTTAAATTTCTTCCACGATATTTCTCTCTTATACAGGGACGTTTGTATTATGACTATACACTTCACACACAAAATAAGCATGTTTTGTGTAGATTTTTTGTATTCCCAATAACAATGCAATTACTCTGCTTCTCCTACAAGTCTTCCATCTCTCCTCGCCATATTTAATTAATTTTAGAATATTTGGTAAAATCTCGTATATTTCTATGTTAATATAGTTGCTAACCCTTGGATAAAGGTTGTAGTGTACACGTCACTCTTCCCGCTTGAATTTTAATGCAACGCTTTTTTTTTATTTATATAATCGGGTAACTTCTTTTCTTGTGTCTTAACCATTATTTTTTTTTCTTTATGAACTAAAGCACTGGTATCGTTACACAATTCTTCAAATTGTGCTGTAGAAAGTGCATTTGATACCCGTAAATATACGTAGTACAAGTCATCACCTGACATAGATTTCTTGTACCGGATGATTAGGTATGATGTTACAAACTTTTCAGGGATGATGGAGGAGGTAAAAAGTATCAATGTGAGGTAAGGAAGGCCGGCCGGAGTGGCCGAGCGGTTCTAGGCTCTACAGTCTGGAACCGCGTGACCGCTACGGTAGCAGGTTCGAATCCTGCCTCGGGCATGGATGTGTGTGATGTCCTTAGGTTAGTTAGGTTTAAGTAGTTCTAAGTTCTAGGGGACTGATGACCTCAGAAGTTAAGTCCCATAGTGCTCAGAGCCATTTTTATTTGAAGTCGCAGACAGCGTCTGGCAACGACTAGTTTCACAAACAGTGTTTGAACTGTCATTTCATAGCACTTGGCGAGGTGAAGGCACATCCTGAACTCGGACATTACTAGTACCGATAGCCGGCTTAGAAATAATATATGCACCGAGTGAGAAGGTGCTCCGCGCTTATCAGAGCGAACGTGAATGGAGTTCTCTCTGTGTCTCGTGTAAAGTTTTTACATGAACCTCCATCCAGAAAGCAGGTTCGTAATCGAAGAATATGCTCAGCCACCTATGTAAAGAGAATTTCCAACACCAGAGAAAACTAAGGACATTATGTACAAGAAGTATTTGTTTTTGAATGGTGCTGGCAAACCCCCACCCCAACCCACCTATGAAACGCAGTCCCAGAAGTCAAGCTCTGGATGAATCAGCCAATTGCCGTCCTTGTGTGGATAGTCTTTAGTAAGGTCTCCCCCTAATGCTTCAAAGAATCGAAAATAGCTTCAAACATCTGAGCCACATGATGGGATTGCGCAATTTTTGATTGATCAGAAACAGTACACCTCATTTGTGAAAAATCACATATCAAAAACAGTGTTTAAGAGTGTGGCAGAGGCAACTTCAGTGAACACTGTTATGGATATCGTGCCAGGTGACGCATGAGAGCAGACCTATTGCTTATTCCGAAAGTTCGTCCAGCCTCTGCTTCTACAAATAAACAAGCCGCAGAGGTTACGTCATAAAGGTAGGACGGCTTATTCGTTACCTTCCATTGTTTCATCCTTATGATCCATACCAGAAGTGTACAGTGGGGACAAAAGAATTGTACAGGTATATTGGAATACTAGTCCTGTAGATGCAGTCGAGAAGTTTTCGTGACAACGTCACTTTTATCTAAGGATTCCCGTGTATTGACCTTAAACATTTCTGTTACAATGTCTGATAGGGTGACATTGGGCTCCTATTCCACTAACGCTTCTATAAATGAGTGTGATTATCTCCTCCAATACCTGCTCTAAAAGGATTCCTATCGCAGGAGCAGTATTCCACGAACACTATCACTAGAGACTCATGCGTGAATTGCTTTCCAGACGCACTTCACTTCCTCCGAAAAGTCAGGGTCGTTCCTTCTCCTTTCCGTTAACAACTCATGTTCGTCACATTTCGGACTGCTTCGTCACGTCATTGCTACATGTTTAAGGGATGTGAAAGGATTGGAAAATTTACCACTGATCTTTTTTAATATTGTTATCACGTTGTATTTGTTTCCTCTTAAAGTGTTATTATTCGGTACACTGTGTTGTTGTGTTGATTACTGCAGCTCTCACAGTGACTGTCAATAGTGTCGTGGTTACATTTGCAGACGAATTCCTTATTGGGAGCCATTTATATAGTATTATGTTTTGCCAGTTCCATGCTGGAAGCCATTTTCGTAGTGATCCTGCTGTTGCGCCAGCCATTTAAAAGAGAGCCAGTTGTCACTATACTGGCAACCAGGAATGATCAAATTCATTGGGAAATAATTAAACGAAGAAAAAACGGCAATTATTGAAACACACCCACGTAAATTACGCGTAATTTATAATTTTCATGACACATGGAAATTGCCTGGAGCATCTCAGATCATTTAGTATGCGTATAAAATTAATTGTGGTTTAATTACTACATGGGGGCCTCTAAATACATATAGATTTGGAAACATATACATGACAAATGTTCCTCGAGAATGAAGTTGCTAGCCGCAGTGAAAAGTAAATGCTCTCCTTTGAGCGGTACTTAGAGGTAGCTTAGTTCTCTTTGCTGAGACCGTGAACGTCGTCTCAAGGAGCGCTCCGGCTGTTCCTCGGCGTCTCGATGACTTATCGAGGACCATCAACGTTGAAGATGAACGCAAATATATCAAACAAGTAGCAGACAGATGTATCTGCACAATTATTACTGACATCACACTGATAATGGCAAACGTGCCGCTCCTTTTAATTGTCAGTCTCTCCCTTTAAGAACCTTCACATATGCCTGTTTTCGTCCGCTTTGTGACACTGGGAAAACGTAGTATTTCATTTCAGCACTGAAAATCCTTAACTAATCTTTGAAACGCTTTATTTCCTCAGAGTTTATTGACAATTCTCATACATCCTTCGCAGCAGGATATAAATAACCTACGAGTTAGCAATAACAGCCAAGGTCCACTGCTTTGCGTGCATCATGTATCTTATCATGTGTGCTGTGAATAAGTGATTCTCGGCACAGTCATATTGTGGCCTGGCTACTGGCTCCATCACTGGTGTTGAATTCCACTACAGCAGATTGTGCCTGCAAAAGCGAAGCAGCTACTGACGGTGCCACAGCGGTGTAGAACCGCTATCAACGCCGTTTCCATTTCATGAAGCAGTCTTGGTACGCCTCTTGCTGGATCACGCTAAGCGCCGTCTGGGAATTTTCTTTCGTTTCTTATGTCGTTGCAAATATTCCTCCTTTGAACGGTATTTTCAACTTTGAAGATAAAAAATGGAGAATACGGAGGTCGAGGCAGCAAAGTAATTTTGTTTTCTGTACAACAGTCACGTACCAACAGGGATGAATGTGCGGAAGCATTAATGTGATGCAAGAGCTATGAATTGTCTCGCCACAGGCAGTTTACTTTTCATATTTTCTCGCAGGCGTCGCAACATGTCCCGATAGTACCATCGATTAACAGTTTGTCCCTGTAGCATCAATTCATGATGAACTAATCCTTCAAAGTCAAAGAAAACTATTATGGCTTTGACATTTGACCTAACCTGGCGAGCTTTTTTTGGTCTTGGAGAATGTTTCCCGACCCATTGTGAAGACTGAACTTTGGTCTCAACATCATAACCGTATACCCACGTCTCATCACCAGTTTGATTCGCCAAAGGAACATGTCGTTCCCATCTGCGCGATCCAAAAGCTCTTCACAGATTGCGAGGTGAAGATCTATGTGGTCTTCATTCAAGAACCGTGGGACGAACTTGGCGACAACACGATGCATTCCAAGATGTTGTGTCAGAATTTCGTGACATGATCCAACTGAGACCTTACATTCTTCGGCAATCTTACGAACAGTCAGTCTTCGATTGGCACGCACAGTTTAGTTGATGTTCCATACATGAGCGTAGTCGGTAGACGTCGAAAAGCGTCCTGAGCGAGGGTCATATTTAACTTCCATCCAGTAAATTTTTAAAGTGTGTGAATCATTCGCAATACATAGTGCGGCTTACTCGTCGCCGTAGGCTTCCTGCATCATTTGGTATGTTACTGTAAGGATTTTCTTAGTTTCACGTAAAATTTTAATGCAGACGCGTTGCCCCTCTGACTCTGCATCTCGAAATTAGCAAAGTATGCGACACAATGTTCTACTCAGTACTGCAGTCGACAATAACTAACAGACGTACACACAAAATTGTTAAGGCTTTCGTGGCCACTTATTGACAAACTGCCTATTGGCTTCTGTCTCGGGTTCTTCGGCCGACGTTCATCTAATGATTTTTCTGACGTTTCGCCAGCACGAGTGGCTGGCATTGTCAAAGCTTCACCCTCCAATTCCGGTGGTGAACTGGAGGCGAGCTCGCGGCCGCAGACTATATGTACCTGGCGCGCCAACGTCCGAGGGCTTCTCCGCGGTCATTTCCGGTGCGGTTCTCCTCTTGCTACCTGCGACGGTCGTTCGCTGCAGTACGGGAAGCCAGGATCCGTTTACCTTAAGGCTTTCCTCTTTCTTGTTGAAACTGTTCACGTGTTTTTGGATTTCTACAGCTTCTCTGAACAAGCGCGTGTTATAGTGCTTGTCTACAGCCAGAACTTCCGTGTCGACGAATTTTATTACGTGGTCGGTCTCATTCAGTGCGTGCTCTGCCACGGCCGATTTCTCCACCTGCCCCAACCTGCAATGTCGCTTATGTTCTTTGATCCTGGTGTTAATTGATCGTCCAGTCATTCCGACATAAACTTTTCCGCATGTGCATGGTATACGGTATATTCCCGACATTGCAAGTGGGTCTCTTTTCTACTTCGCTGATCTAAGACACTCTTTGATCTACCTTGTCGGTTTGAAAATCGTCTTTACGCCATGTTTGGGCAATATACGGCCGATTCTGTCCGTCACTCTGGGAATGTATGGCAGAAAAGCCGTACCCGACATTTCTTTTTCTGATTCCTTACTTCGCCGAGTGTTTGGCTCTGTTACACTTCTAATGTAATTTGTGGAGTACCCATTGCTCCTCAGAACAGTTTCCAGGTGTTGCATTTCTCGTTTGAGGTGTTGAGGCTCACATATTCGTCCTGCTCTCGATACGAGCGTACTAATCATGCCTCTTTCCTGGCTCGGGTGGTGGTTTGACAGTTTGTGCAGGTATCGGTCCGTGTGTGTCGGTTTTCGATACACGCTGTGTCCCAGGTTTTCGCCGTCCCTTGTGACCAGCACATCTAGAAATGGCAGTTTCTTGTCCTTTTCTACTTCCATGGTAAGTGTTATGTTGGCATGGAGGCTGTTCAAGTGTCTCAGGAATTCACCGAGCTGTTCTTCACCATGGCTCCACACCACGAAAGTATCATCGACGTACCTGTACCACAACTTAGGTTTGCAAGTCACCGAGTCCAGTGTCTGTGCTTCGAATTCTACATCAAAAGCTCTTCCATGCATGTCTCACCACGAGCTATTTCACGTGGAATGGCGATTTCTACGAACAGCTGGAAGGCGTCGCCATGGGTAGTCCTCTCAGTCCAGTGGTGGCCAACTTCTTCATGGAACAATTCGAAGCACAGGCACTGGCCTCGGCGACTTGCAAACCTCAGGTGTGGTACAGGTACGTCGATGATACTTTCGTGGTGTGGAGCCATGGTGAAGAACAGCTCGGTGAATTCCTGAAACACTTGAACAGCCTCCATGCCAACATAACACTTACCATGGAAGTAGAAAAGGACAAGAAACTGCCATTTCTAGATGTGCTGGTCACAAGGGACGGCAAAAACCTGGGACACAGCGTGTATCGAAAACCGACACACACGGACCGATACCTCCACAAACTGTCAAACCACCACCCGAGCCAGGAAATAGGCATGATTAGTACGCTCGTAACGAGAGCAGGACGAATATGTGAGCCTCCACACCTCAAACGAGAAATGCAACACCTGGAAACTATTCTGAGGAGCAATGGGTACTCCACAAATTACATTAGAAGTGTAACAGAGCCAAACACTCGGCGAAGTAAGGGATCAGAAAAAGAAATGTCGGGTACGGCCTTTCTGCCATACATTCCCAGAGTGACGGACAGAATCGGCCATATATTGCGCAAACACGGCGTAAAGACGATTTTCAAACCGACAAGGAAGATCAAAGAGTGTCTTAGATCGGCGAAGGAGAAAAGAGACCCACTTGCAATGTCGGGAATATACCGTATACCATGCACATGCGGAAAAGTTTATGTCGGAATGACTGGACGATCAATTAACACCAGGATCAAAGAGCATAAGCGACATTGCAGGTTGGGGCAGGTGGAGAAATCGGCCATGGCAGAGCACGCACTGAATGAGACCGACCACGTAATAAAATTCGTCGACACGGAAGTTCTGGCTGTAGACAAGCACTATCACACGCGCTTCATCTACATCTACATCTACATTTATACTCCGCAAGCCACCCAACGGTGTGTGGCGGAGGGCACTTTACGTGCCACTGTCATTATCTCCCTTTCCTGTTCCAGTCGCGTATGGTTCGCGGGAAGAACGACTGTCTGAAAGCCTCTGTGCGCGCTCTAATCTCTCTAATTTTACATTCGTGATCTCCTCGGGAGGTATAAGTAGGGGGAAGCAATATATTCGATACCTCATCCAGAAACGCACCCTCTCGAAACCTGGCGAGCAAGCTACACCGCGATGCAGAGCGCCTCTCTTGCAGAGTCTGCCACTTGAGTTTGTTATACATCTCCGTAACGCTATCACGGTTACCAAATAACCCTGTGACGAAACGCGCCGCTCTTCTTTGGATCTTCTCTATCTCCTCCGTCAACCCGATCTGGTACGGATCCCACACTGATGAGCAATACTCAAGTATAGGTCGAACGAGTGTTTTGTAAGCCACCTTGTTCAGAGATGCTGTAGAAATCCAAAAACACGGGAACAGTTTCAACAAGAAAGAGGAAAGCCTTAAGGTAAACGGATCCTGGCTTCCCGTACTGCAGCGAACGACCGTCGCAGGTAGCAAGAGGAGAACCGCACCGGAAATGACCGCGGAGAAGCCCTCGGACGTTGGCGCGCCAGGTACATATAATCTGCGGCCGCGAGCTCGCCTCCAGTTCACCACCGGCAATGGAGGGTGAAGCATTGACAATGCCAGCCACTCGTGCTGGCGAAACGTCAGAAAAATCATTAGATGAACGTCGGCCGAAGAACCCGAGACAGAAGCCAATATGCAGTTTGTCAGACGTACACACACCTAAAACACAGGCGTGTGCACGGATGCCAAACGCATTTTGCTCCATAAACTATCGGTCCAAAATTAAGAATTTCCCGGAATTTTTTGAACTGATCGCGTACTTATGGTAACAATAGTCCTTTGGAGTTGGAGGCTGGAGAATGGTGCAGCTGTTCTCACATCATATGGAGGCCCAGTGGACAGAGGAAGTGTCCAGACATCCAGCGAAAAGTGAACGGGAAGACAAATATCTAGAAGGAACATAACTAGCAATTTCCAAGGGAAAGAGCCGGCAGGACGTAGCGAAGCAGGAAGTCATTGAGCAAAGCAGCTGTGCAACCTGGTTGAGTTGCAATCAGGAGTGGCAATGGCTTACTGTCAACACGGGGCATCATTCCGATCTGGATAAGTGAGTGGTTTCTGGCTTCATGAAGCCAGAAAATGCTACACGGCCAGGAGTACTGTGTTGTTAGGTGCGTTGAGTTTTCCGCTATGAGGATTAAATGAAACTGTATCAAGACGAGAGTGGTTGGCTTGGACAATTAAGTTACCTAGAGATCACAATTTTCAATAATGGTGAGGTCGCTGTAGAGCCTAATGTATTAAACCTGGAAAACTTACTTTTTTGTTGTGTTAAGCGAAATTTTAATCTCTTCTGCTTACTGGTATTGGCTGTTTTGTTGATCTCATTTATAGGTCCCAGCGGAGGATACCTGGGACTGGTGTATTTCATAGCCGATTTTTGCTCACTCGTTCATTGCTAGTTTCGTGTTAGGTTCTTGGCTTTGGCTGGTTACCCCTCATCCAAAAGTTGGTTAAATTCAGAGGAGCAACTAGTTCCATCGTGTGTTCTGTTCTGTCAGATACCAAGTTTTGAATTTGGTAAACTAGGCTATGAAAGCGTTACTTGTGCCATGTTAGATATGCACCTGGAGTTGTTGGAGTTGGTTTAAAACATATATTTGAAGATTGTTAAGGATTTAAGTCCACACCATCCGTAGCCACTATCCACACCCAGATTTTCCGGTGCCAGACATGGGAAAAAATGGTTCAAATGGCTCTGAGCACTATGGGACTTTACATCTGTGGTACTCAGTCCCCTACTTAAGCCTAACTATCCTAAGGACATCACACACATCTATGCCCGAGGCAGGATTCGAACCTGCGACCGTAGCGGTCGCTCGGTTCCAGACTGTAGCGCCTAGAACCGTACGGCCACTCCGGTCGGCATGAGTGAAATCCTAGCTAATGCGTGACACCAGTCGTTTCCACTATCTATGCAAGTTGTTTTCAATTTTGCCCTTGGAGGCGTTTCTTGATTACTGTTTAGTGTTAAAATGTTTTGCGGCCGTGTCTAACCGACACTGTAAGTTTCAGGCGACGTTTCATTAGTAACTGATCTGTACTAGTTTCATAGACCTTTGTTCACACGAAGTTTGTAAATGTTCGGACTCACTTGCAGGACTGTGTCCACTGGAGTCAATACTTCGTGCTAAGGTGATTGCATTCTGTTCTTTGTATTTTACTTACTTACTGACATTTTCCGTGTACTCCCGTCTGCGTGCGAAAAGACAGCTGTCAGTTAACAAGCGACAGTTAAGCCCACTCGACGGGTGGTCGTTGTCTTAGTTCAAATTTGTGTATCGGCCGCGCCATTATGCCTTGCAGTGCGACGTTTTTGTCGTCGCTGGTATTGATAACTGTAATTAAGAAGCTTGTGTGTAGGGTAGTTGGGTCTCGGGTGAAGTGACCCGGTGAGTAATTTAGTTGCTTGAATAGCATTATCTCGAAGTCTTAATATCTTGTTTCAAGGCTAATTAATATAATTGTAGGAGAAAGTGTTATACCATGTACGTTAAAAGTGACGCCTTAATCCTGTCGTGTTCTGATATTTGATTACGCGACAGAAGTAATTGGCATCAAGCCGTTATTGCTAAGTCTCCCGTCAGGAATGGTGATTATTCCAAAATTTTTGCAAATTGCATTAATTTTCACTGTATTTTATATTTGGCTAGTACAGGTTGCTCGTTCTATCCTACTGAGGCGCCGGCGGTGTTATATTATTTTCCACGCCTGACCCGGGTACAAATTGTCAAATTAAGGGTAAGGAGGGAGGACTTACTCATTTTAATGGAGCCGCACCTTCGGTAAGTTACTGTATAATTTGAGATAATTTTCAATAAAGGCGCTGTGTTTCTTTAAACCAAGGGCTAAAGTACGTAATTTCTAAGCTATGTTATACCTTTCAATTCTATTTAATTAAATATCTGTTTCCTTGAAAGTGACCTGCTACACGCTAAGGCACGTTGTCTCACACAGTTCTGTTCAAGTAAATCCTGTTTCTTAAGAGTGACATATCTCACGTTTGGTTCCTTTGATTCAGTTTAGGAAAAATCTAGAGTTTCTACAAGGGGATATACGTCAGGTTTTGCTAAATTGTGCTTTTAATGCTGTTAATAGAAACACACATTTTGTTTAAGGGCCTTAATGCTGTTGTAATAAAAGCCAAATTTTTTAAGGAACACACACATCGGTCCATGCTTTGGAATATTTGTGTATCGTAATCTCTAATACATAGGCAAATAATGTGGGCTGGTGTGGTTAATGTTTTCGTTAAAGAGATCTGTTAATGGTTTTGTAAAAATCCTTTGTACCACGGAAAAGAATATGCGGAAGGAAAAATTTATAATTTTTTTTGGAAATTGTTTAAAAAAAATCTGTTGTTCATTGTTCGTTTGTAGCAACATCTTACACTCCCCTCACCCGGTGCCCTGCGTTTCAAAGCACCTGTATCATTTGAAGCATTGGTCCATAGAATACCAGAAGTTTGGACGAGAAACATACGTCAGCTGTCTATCAGAAATTTAATTTCTGTGGGTTGTTTGTGAGACAGTTGGTCGCGACAAATTATGACATTTCGCGCCTTATGTAACATAGTTGCATTCACAAGTTCATAATTAAGGACATTCTTCGACATAGTATTGTGTTCGTGAATGTGTCTGTTTTTCTCGAAACCAACAAACTTTATCACTGAAAAAATATATTTGGCTATTTTGTTAATAATACTAGTATATTAAACGAGAACCTACAATATGTTATTTTGATTACCGTCATTTATTGGATCATATGTATTCCTTTTTGCCAAAGTAGTGAATATTTGACTTACTTAAGATTGAATTAGGCTCTTATTCTTACAAGAAAGGTGCTGAACATATTGTTTGAGCAGATCCGCTACAGACTTTGCGAGCTCAATTTTTCTTCAACAAGTAGATTGGGAAAATCATTATTATTTAAGTTTTTACAGAAAATTAAAAGAATGTGGAATATACACTATGTGATCAAACGTATCCGGACCCTTGGCTGAAAATCACTTACAAGTTCGTGGCTCCGTCCATCGGTAATGCTGGTATTCAATATGGCTCACCCTTAGCCTTGATGACAGCTCCCACTCCCGCAGGCCTACGTTCAATCAGGTGCTGGAAGGTTCCTTGGGGAATGACAGCCCATTCTTCACGGAGTGCTGCACTGAGGAGAGATATCGATGTCGGTCGGTGAGGCCTGGCACGAAGTCGGCGTTTCAAAACATCCCACAGGTGCTCTGTAGGATTCAGGTCAGTATTCTGCGTAGGCCAGTCCATTACAGGAATGTTATTATTGTGTAACCACTCCTTCACAGGCCACGCGTTATCAGTAGGAGCTCGATCGTGTTGAAAGATGCAATCGCCATCCCAGAATTGCCTGTGCTAGTGATAGTGCCACGCAAAACAACAGGGGGTGCAAGCACCCTCCATGAAAAACACGACCACATCATAACAACACGGCCTCCGAATTTTACTGTTGGCACCACACAAACTGGCAGATGACGTTCACCCGGAATTCGCCATACCCACACCTTGCCAACGGATCGGCACATTGTGTACCGTGATTCGTCACTCCTCACAACATTTTTCCACTGTCAGTCGCCCAATGTTTACGCTCCTCACACCAAGTGAGTCGTCGTTTGGCATTTACTGGCTTGATGTGTTGCTTATGAGCAGCCGATCGACCATGAAATCCTAGTTTGCTCACCTCCCGCCTAACCGCCATACAGTGTATCCTTATGCAGTCTGGAATTCCTGGGCGATGGTCTGGACAGATGTCTGCCTATTTCACGTTAAACCCTCTTCAATTGTCGGCAGTCTCTGTCAGTCAACAGACGAGGTCGGCCTGTACGCCTTTGTGCTGTACGTGTCCCTTCACGTTTCCACTTCACTATCACATCGGAAGCAGTAGACGTAGGGATGTTTAGGAGTGTGGAAATCTCACGCATAGACATACGACACAATTGGCACCCAAACACCTGAGCACGTTCGAAGTCCGTGAGTTCCGCGGAGTGCCCCATTCTGCTCTCTCACGATGTCTAATGACTACTGAGATCGCTGATATCGAGTGCCTGGCAGTAGCACAATGTACCTAATATGAAAAACGTATGTTTTTGGGGCGTACGGATACTTTTGATCACACAGTGTATATAGGAATCTCAATGATTCAAGCTTACGTATTTGGAAAAATAATGGCGCTCGTTAAAACAAACGTTTCCCATTAGATGCAAATTCAATCGAGTTGATAACGATACCAGTATCGTCTGCAAACTAGATTAATTCTGACGCTTGATTCAACAACAATTATGGTAAGGGAAGATCTGTAGTCGTTCCACACTCTAAGCGTATATAAAGCCCATTGATATGACTTGCAGTGGTGATGATGAGGCGAGCCTCTGTAAAATGCGACTGATAACAGTTCATGGGTGAGCTATGCACATTCGCGTTGGTCCCGACTGTGGAACGGCGGCAGACGGTACGATATACACTCCTGGAAATGGAAAAAAGAACACATTGACACCAGTGTGTCAGACCCACCATACTTGCTCCGGACACTGCGAGAGGGCTGTACAAGCAATGATCACACGCACGGCACAGCGGACACACCAGGAACCGCGGTGTTGGCCGTCGAATGGCGCTAGCTGCGCAGCATTTGTGCACCGCCGCCGTCAGTGTCAGCCAGTTTGCCGTGGCATACGGAGCTCCATCGCAGTCTTTAACACTGGTAGCATGCCGCGACAGCGTGGACGTGAACCGTATGTGCAGTTGACGGACTTTGAGCGAGGGCGTATAGTGGGCATGCAGGAGGCCGGGTGGACGTACCGCCGAATTGCTCAACACGTGGGGCGTGAGGTCTCCACAGTACATCGATGTTGTCGCCAGCGGTCGGCGGAAGGTGCACGTGCCCGTCGACCTGGGACCGGACCGCAGCGACGCACGGATGCACACCAAGACCGTAGGATCCTACGCAGTGCCGTAGGGGACCGCACCGCCACTTCCCAGCAAATTAGGGACACTGTTGCTCCTGGGGTATCGGCGAGGACCATTCGCAACCGTCTCCATGAAGCTGGGCTACGGTCCCGCACACCGTTAGGCCGTCTTCCGCTCACGCCCCAACATCGTGCAGCCCGCCTCCAGTGGTGTCGCGACAGGCGTGAATTGAGGGACGAATGGAGACGTGTCGTCTTCAGCGATGAGAGTCGCTTCTGCCTTGGTGCCAATGATGGTCGTATGCGTGTTTGGCGCCGTGCAGGTGAGCGCCACAATCAGGACTGCATACGACTGAGGCACACAGGGCCAACACCCGGCATCATGGTGTGGGGAGCGATCTCCTACACTGGCCGTACACCACTGGTGATCGTCGAGGGGACACTGAATAGTGCACGGTACATCCAAACCGTCATCGAACCCATCGTTCTACCATTCCTAGACCGGCAAGGGAACTTGCCGTTCCAACAGGACAATGCACGTCCGCATGTATCCCGTGCCACCCAACGTGCTCTAGAAGGTGCAAGTCAACTACCCTGGCCAGCAAGATCTCCGGATCTGTCCCCCATTGAGCATGTTTGGGACTGGATGAAGCGTCGTCTCACGCGGTCTGCACGTCCAGCACGAACGCTGGTCCAACTGAGGCGCCAGGTGGAAATGGCATGGCAAGCCGTTCCACAGGACTACATCCAGCATCTCTACGATCGTCTCCATGGGAGAATAGCAGCCTGCATTGCTGCGAAAGGTGGATATACACTGTACTAGTGCCGACATTGTGCATGCTCTGTTGCCTGTGTCTATGTGCCTGTGGTTCTGTCAGTGTGATCATGTGATGTATCTGACCCCAGGAATGTGTCAATAAAGTTTCCCCTTCCTGGGACAATGAATTCACGGTGTTCTTATTTCAATTTCCAGGAGTGTAAATGGCACAGCGTGTTGATGGCCACGCCGTTCTTATATCCCAAGACTGCTCGAGAGACGAGTAGGTATCGTTCACCACAGATACTTCATTTGGAAACTAGCACGTCTCACTGCTGAAGAGTAATAGGTCGATAGAATTGCTCTCTGGGACACAAATTGTCTATTACCTCCTTACAAGGAAAAATATTGATCTAAGTCGTCAGAGGAGTTGATTTTAAGCTAACATTGCTTATGTAATTATAACATCCAGCTCTATACACATTGAAATCCTGTAGGTAGCGCGGATAAAGTGAAGGTAGTAAAATGTTATCTACAACTTGAACAGAAACCAGACTTACAAGAGTTGGAGGACGTGAAACGTAAGCAGTAACCGAGTAGGGAGTTAGAGAGGGTTGTAACCAATCCCTAATATCATGTAATCGGTACGCTGGACAAGCTGTGATGGAAACAAAGGAGGCATTTGGAAAAGGAACTAAAGCTTGTAGAAAAAAATTTAAAAAGATAGGTCTGTTGTAACACATTACTTCTGTACGAGACGGCAGACACAATGAAGAGCAGTTGGACAGAATGAATAGTGTTACGAAATAAAGTTCTAAGTTGAACTTCAACAAAAGTAATTCATGAGTAGTAGAAAGAAATCAATTTAAATTAAGCAATACTGAGGGAGTTAAATTGGGAAATGAGACGTTAAAAGTAGTATACGAATTTTGCTATTTGAGCAGAAAAATAACGCATGAAAGTCGAGGTAGATATAAAATGTAGACTTGCAGTAGCAAGAAAAGTTTTTCTAAAAAAAAAAAAGGGGGGGAAATGGTGAACATCCAATAAACATTGTGGTAAAAAACACTATGAAAAATTTGTAAGGTTTTTGCAGGATAAGTAGTGTGAGAAATAATAATTAAGAAAAAATGTCGGTAAAAAGTCGATTAGCACTGAATTTAGCCAATTAGGCCGCTATACAGGCAAACAGATGCAATTTGTGTCAGTTGTTCTCATACCATAGATGACATCGCGCGATATTGCTCAGGCTTCGGCTTCTCTTCAATCCCTACTATCGTCCCATATACAATATATGTACTGTTTTTTTTACGGTTTTTTGGAAGCTACGTCTTCCGATCCAGTTTCTGCCGGGCCGTTCGAATTTTGCGCGCAACGGCCTGACTGGCTAACTTCAGTGCTAATTAACTCGGAAACGGAGCAACGTGAAAAAAAATTCTTATTTGTTATTTCTCAGCACAGCCTACAACATCCTTACTAGTTTTTCCGAGTGGCTTTGGTCACCCTGTATATTTAAACGACATGAAGTGGTTCAAGTAATTTGTCTGGAGTGTAGCCTTGTACGGAAATGAGACGTAGACAATAAACAGTTCACAAGAGAAGAGCATACAAGCATTTTTAATGTGGATCTGCAGAAGAAGGCTGAAGATTAATTGGATGTGTCGAAGAACTAAGAAGTAGGTAGTATACCCAATTGTGGAAAAGAATTTTTTGGCACAATCTGACCAAAAGAAAGGACGAGTTGATAAGATTCTATGAGGGTTCAAGACTTTGTACGTTTGTTAATGAAGATTACTTGGCGGGAGAGTAAAAACTGGAGAGGCGGAACAAGTCTTGAAGGCAGTAGGAATGTCCAGATTGGTGTAGGTTACAGTGGCTAAGCCAGATTGGTGTAGGTTACAGTGGCTAAGCCAGATTGGTGTAGGTTACAGTGGCTAAGCCGAGATGAAGAGCTTTGTACGTGGTAGACAAGCGTGGTGGTCTCTTTCCACTTACCCACCGGAAAGAAGACCAAAACAATGCAAAGCAAAATATTTTCCCTATGATTATAAATGGAAAGTCACACGACACTAACGTAATATGGTACAATATTTGTTATAATACAAATGGATTTTCGGCTGTTACGTATCCTAAGGGACCAAAAAACATACATGTAGCTGTGAAATATTTTTGGGACTGAGATCTAAAACCTTAAATTAGTATAGTAGCGCTCCTACAGAGTAACTCAGCTGCTTTGCAGAAATGATACAATTTTACTGTGTTTCATTTAGGACAAATATCGAAAGGAATTCTTTGACTAAAAATCTAATGTAATACTAATTCGCTTGGATCAAATATGATATGTTAAATAATGAACCACATGTCAAATTATAACAATTGTTTTGAGAAGAGAAATAAGTAGAACAATATATAGTATATAGGGGTCAACTGAACAAGATAATATCATCGTTAGCAGGTCCTATATAACAAACAGGTAAAATATTACAAGTGACACTATAGGTATAACTAAAACAGCTGCAAGTATACAATGTAAACAGTTCCCAATGGCAAGTGAATCAACTGTAACTGAAATAAAGGAAAAATAAGGCATGTGTATAGGAAGGGGAATTTACAAAGTGGTACGGATGAGATTGTTAGCAGTATCTGGGCCGGCCGCTGTGGACGAGTGGTTCTAGGAGCTTCAGTCCGAAACCGCGCTGCTGCTACGGTCGCAGGTTCGAATCCTGCCTCGGTCATGGATGTGTGTGATGTTCTTAGGTTAGTTAGGTTTAAGTAGTTCTATGTCTAGGGGACTGATGACCTCAGATGTTAAGTCCCATAGTGCTTATAGTCATTTGAACCATTTTGAGCAATTTCTGGAGTTAGATGCGGTAAGAAAGGGAACTTTATCTGATCAGTCAGTACTAAGATTGGCCAATTGGACACGTTTATTAATTTCCATTATTTCAAGGTAGTTCATCTCCCTCCCTGAGTGGATGTTATGTAAACCTCCAAGTTGTGCCTTGCAACCTTGGCCTTCTTTTATCTGGTTGTCTGAAAAAGTAACTTCTATGGTGTTCCTTTATTTAACGACCTGTTTCGGAGACTAGAAGCCACATCATCAGGAAAAATATGGTGAATCATGAAATTAACGCTTTAACATGGATGGGGCCGAACAGTATTCGTCTATGAATAAACGACGCAAATAGCTGATCGTCAAGAGCAGACAAGCTGTTATTACTCAAGATGTGTCCAATATTATGAATTAGAATGGCCTGATTTAAATTTTCTCGTCACTTTTGTAAATGACAGTCACGTAACAGCCAAAATTGGTACCTAAAATAATATATGGGATGATTCTAAATGGACTTTACAACCTCAAAAAAATGGGTTCAAATGGCTCTGAGCACTATGCGACGTAACTTCTGAGGTCATCAGTCGCCTAGAACTTAGAACTAATTAAACCTAACTAACCTAAGGACATCACACACATCCATGCCCGAGGCAGGATTCGAACCTGCGACCGTAGCGGTCGCTCGGCTCCAGACTGTAGCGCCTAGAACCACACGGCCACTCCGGCCGGCTTTACAACCTCACCTACACAATGAGTTTTATTGAGACGACTTAGACTTGTGGTTATGGTAGCATCCTGAAGGAAAATTCTTCAAGCTTCGTTCACTTATCCGCCTCTAGAAACGACACGAAATTGAAAATTATGTCGTAAGATGCCACATTGTAGCAAACTACTACACTAAGAACTACATAATGTTGAAAATCAAAACGGTAGAATTCGCACGACGTAAACGTGCTCGTTTGAGTGTATTGGATGTACCAAACGAAGTCAGCAAGAAGAGTAGCCTTAAAGAAACTCTTAGTAGGCCTAAGGTTTATCCCTGGCACCGGAACTTCATTGAAACTCGTTGTAGCATTCGTTACGAGTGAGACAGAAACATTTGTTCGCAGTCCCAGGAAATCAGTGCATCGTGCGTCCCGAGAGTATAAAGTTCTACAGCCAATTGTATGGAGAGTGTTACGAAAAAGTTTGCTCCTCCAGCCATTCAGGCTGACATAGCAGACGTGACAGCAGATATGCTGATAAAGTGTAGCAAGAAATTGCCTTCAGACGGGGACGTTTGTTGTATGACCAGAGGAAATTACATTCAGCCAAAGTTGAAGCGGAAGTGAAAGTTGAAGTGAATGGCTGGAATGAAACTTTAAGTGTTTTACTATAGAATGACACCTCTTCCACCTCTCAGTAAAAGTACTAAGTAGTAATGTCCTTTTGGAATCCATACATATTACAAAAGTGGATGTACTGGTATATGTATGTACACTGAGGTGACCTCCTACTATCGTTTCGTGTCTTGTTTTGGAAAGCATAGTGCAGCAGCTCGACGTGGTACGTACTCAACGACTCGTTACAGAAATGCTGAGTCAAGACTGCTACTATAGTGGTCCATAACTCCGTAATTGTTCATGCAGGATGTTGGGAACGAACGGCCTCAAGATTCTCATGTCGGGTGGCAAAATTATTCGCTCTAATTCTCCAGAATGTTCTTCCAAGCAGTCTTGAACAAATGTGGTCCAGTGACATGGCGCATTAACATACATAACAATTTCATTGTTCTTTCGGAACACGAATATAAGTACACTACTGGCCATTAAAATTGCTACACCAAGAAGAAATGCAGATGATAAACGGGTATTCATTGGACGAATGTATTAAACTAGGATTGACATGTGATTACATTTTCACGCAATTTGGGTGCATAGATCCTGAGAAATCAGTACCCACAACAGCCACCTCTGGCCGTAATAACGGCCTTGATACGCCTGGGCATTGAGTCAAATAGAGCTTGGATGACGTGTACAGGTACAGCTGCCCATGCAGCTTCAACCACAGTTCATCAAGAGTAATGACTGGCATATTGTGACGAGCCAGTTGCTCGACCACCATTGACCAGACGTTTTCAATTGGTGAGAGATCTGGACAATGTGCTGGCCAGGGCAGCAGTCGAACATTTTCTGTATCCAGAAAGGCCCGCACAGGACCTGCAACATGCGGTCGTGCATTGTCCTGCTGAAATGTAGGGCTTTGCAGGGATCGAATGAAGGGTAGAGCCACGGGTCGTAACACATCTGAAATGTTCAAAGTGCCGTCAATGCGAAGAAGAGGTGACCGAGACGTGTAACCAATGGCACCCCATACCATCACGGTGGGTGATACGCCAGTATGGCGATGACGAATACACGCTTCCATTGTGCGTTCACCGCGATGTCGCCAAACTCGGATGCGATCTTCATGATGGTGTAAACAGAACCTGGATTCATCCGAAAAAAATGACGTTTTGCCATTCGTGCACCAGCTTCGTCGTTGAGTACACCATCGCAGGCGCTCCTGCCTGTGATGCAGCGTCAAGGGTAATCGCAGCCATGGTCTCCGAGCTGATAGTCCATGCTGCTGCAAACGTCGTTGAACTGTTCGTGCGATGGTTGCTGTCTTGTAACCGTCCCCATCTGTCGATTCAGGAATCGAGACATGGCTGCACGATCCGTTACAGCCATACGGATAAGATGCCTGTCATCTCGACTGCTAGATACGAGACCGTTGGGATCAAGCACAGCGTTCCGTATTACCCTCCTGAACCCACCGATTCCATATTCTGCTAACAGTCATTGATCTCGACCAACGCGAGCAGCAATCGCGATAGGCTACAATCCGACCTTTATTAAAGCCGGAAACGTGATGGTACGCATTTCTCCTCCTTACACGAGGCATCACGACAACGTTTCACCAGGCAAAGCCGGTCAACTGCTGTTTGTGTATGAGAAATCGGTTGGAAACTTTCCTCATGTCGGCACGTTGTAGGTGTCGCCACCGGCGCCAACCTTGTGAGAATTCTCTCAAAACCTAATCATTTGCATATCACAGCACCTTCACCCTGTCGGTTAAAATTCGTGTCTGTAGCATTTCATCTTCGTGGTGTAGCAATTTTAATGGCCAGTAGAGCAGTTGCAAATGGTCTCCACATAGCCGAACATTTGCAGTCAGTGATGAGTTCAGTTGGACACGAGTACCCAGTTGATTCTAAGCAAATACAATCAGCCCCGTTATGAAACCACCAACAGTTTGCACAGTGCCTTCTTGACAACCTGTGTCCATGGCTTCGTAGGGTCTGCGCCACACTGAAACTCTACCATCAGCTTTTACCAACTGGAATCGGGACTCATATGCCATGGTTATGGTTTTCCAGTCGTCTAGGGTTCTATCGAGGTTGTCACGAGCCCAGGAGAGGTGACACAGGCGGTGCGGTTAGCAAAGGCAGTTGTGTCCGTCGTCTGAAGCCACAGCCCATTACTGTCAGATTTCACCGCAATGTCGTTATGGATACGTCCGTCGTATGCCGCGCAATTGATTTGTGCGCAGTGTTGCTTGTCTGTTAGCACTGACAACTCTACGCCAACACCGTTGCTCTCACACGTTAAGTGAAGGCATTCGGCCACTGTGCTGTCCGTAGTGAGAAGTCATGCCTGAAATCTGGTATTTTCGGCCCACTGTTGACACAGTGAATCTCGGAATACTGAATTCCCTAACGATTCCCGAAACGGAACGTCCCACGCGTCCCGCTCCAACTGCCACTCCGCATTTGAAGTCTGTTAATTCCCGTCATGCGGCTATAACCACGTCGTAATCCTCTTCACATGAATCACCTGAGTAAAAATGACAGCTGACCAATGAACTGCCCTTTTGTACGTCGCGTACACGATATTACCGACATCTGTATATGTGCGTATCGCTATCCCGTGACTTAGTCATCTCAATATACATGTATGTGTGTTCCTCATTCACTCCTAGGCCACAGAACGGATTTTAACCAAACTTGGTACATATATCTGAAAAGAATAGCTGTGAGACTAGTAAGAACCACCCACGTTCAAACGGATGGGGGGAAGGAATGAAAAGGCAGTGTAGCCCAGGACGTGTGAATACACTCACTTGCAACAACCTTACACAAAATTCAAACCTGCGCCGAACTTTTTCTCGATGAGTACCCCCATACACTGATGAAAGATAAAATGGTGTTCACTTCCTACAATTTCGCTATTCATGCAGTGAAAATGTCGCATGAAGCATGACGTTTTAATTTATCACTTCTTTACTACTAACTGTATTCGCGACGAGTTCTTCAGACAATATTCATACACACCAACGAACGTAACAGCAAAATTATATCATTGTATGACACATAGTCCAACGATATGCCCGCATAAATACTTAGACTCGTGAAAACTGCCGCCTCATGCATAACGTTTTTATATAGTGCTTCTTTACTAAAACACTATTGACAAAAACCTCCAGAGACAGTATTCGCACACACCATTGGATGTACCTGCAAAATAATATTCTAGGACACATAGGTCAGGGACTACGATGTCACAAACATTGAGGTGAGTGAAAATGAAAGTGGAGTGCAAAATTCGGTAGAGATGCATATGAGATAGATGTACAAGTACGCGTGAAATAGATTAAATGTATGTGACGTTCATTTGACATGGGCATACACGTGAAAAGCTGCAGGTAAAAAGCTCATGCTTAGCCTATGGAATCAATTACAACCAAGTTTGATATAGATATTAGTTTCGGTCTAAGAAAAGTTGTGGGATAAGAACAACCAGCAAACCTACTGGGATAAGTACGATAACGTGACGAGAGGAAGGGGGTGATAAGGAATTGGACAGACAGATGGAGGCGGGAGGGGAAATGAGCAGAGATAGTGTGGAGGATGAGACAGACAGAGAGTGAGTGGGAAATGGACAGAGAGAACAGGGAGATGGGGTGAGAAAGGAAGGAGGAGGAGATGGCGACAGGGAGAGGAAGAGGTAGCCTGTAGCAGGTGGAGGAGGAGGTGAACAGACAGGGGGTTTGGGGGAAATGTACAAACAAAGGGAAAAGGAGGAGGCAGGAAGAGGGGAGGAGAGGAGAAGATGGACAGAGAAATGAAAGAGGAGGAGATGATTAGGGAGAGGGGGGAAGAGAAGATGGAGAAAGAAAGTGGTAGGAGGTGATGAAATTAGAGAGAGAGGAGGAGAAGAAAAGAGGGGAGAAGGAGCAGATGGACAGACTGGGCAGAGGCAGGTGGAAGCACCAGATGGATTGATTAAGGGTAGGAGAAGATAGACCAAAGCAAGGAAGAAAATGGGGATGGAGTAATAGAAGACTGGAATATATACGTTCTGGGCAACGCCAGGTACTCAAGTAGTCATCCTGTATAGTGTACAACATTACACCAATGCCGTGTGTTTCTTTATCTATGATGTACAAGATACTTTGCTAAGAAGCACCCAAATGGTCAATAAATGCGGTTTACTAACACTCTAGAGACTATCAGTCCGCTGTATGTTCATGGCGCTACGTTTCGTCACTGCAGTATATTTCCTGACTTTTCTTTATCTTCCCTGTACTATACTACACAATCCTACAAGGAAAATACGCTCATCCAACATGAATCGCAATACGTCAGACTGATGTTTATTTACAGCACCTCTGAGGCCAGTAGAAGAAGATGGTAGCAAATGGAGGCCGGCAAGATTTCCGCATCACACATTTGCGAGATATGCCGAGTGAAACCGCACGTCTGCACGGAGGGGAACGCTCCTCGATAAGCGCGCTTGAAATGTGTGCCAGCGATAACAGCCGCCGGCCATTGGCCGCTGCTGGCCCCGCTATCTCCTTTACAATTTTCTCGGGCCGCCGCCCTCCTCCCCCCCCCCCCCTCCCTGAGCGCCTTTCCTTCGCCTTTGTTTTGTCGCCTTCCGCCGCTGCACAGGCCAGAGTCCGGCGGGCGAGCGCACCATTTAGCCTTTTTTGGGCGGTTTAAAAAGATTTAGCGCGAGCGGATACATCCCGCCGTGGCCGGCGCGCTGCACCGCTTTCACCCTCGCACCGCGGCCCGTTGTTTCTTCATTTCCTCCGCCTCCTCTTACCCTCCTTCTCTCTCTTTGTTTTTCTTTTCTTTTTATTTCCTGCTCGTGCTTATAGGTTTCGCGGCGCACGTTATGCATGCTGAGTAACGGTGCAGGCCAGGATTCGGGGTGTGGTCAATGAGCGGGCCAGCGAATGCGGAGACCCGGCACAAGATAAATGCAACTCGGCCCGGAAGGCCCGCAGGCCGGCAAGTTAGGGGCTGCGCTCCGCTGGCTGCGTGAGCTAAGAGGAACAGCCTACCGCACCAGCCGCAGCCCGCGCCGCTGAGGCGCAGGTTTTGTGAAACAGCTCTACAGTCAGTAAACCCTCCACCTCAGATTCTTCTAAGAATCGAACTCCGGTGTATAAAAAGTGCTTCAATCATCTGACTGCTTTACAAGCGAGTAAATACGTTAAGTGTCTGATGGCACATCTTCATTGACCTACATACTCCACAAGCCACCGTTTGGGACAGGAGCGATGGTGCCTTGTACCACTACTAGAGTGGCAGTCATAATGTATAGACACCTCAAGGCCTAGCTCGTAGCCCACCTGCGCTGATTCGCCCGTCACTTAGCTTTGTTGCCACAATATACACTATCACAAGCGCAACTGAAGATTCAGGTTTCCATGCGGTAGCTTGTTTACACGTGTGGTTCCAGTCTTCCGTGGGACTGTGCATTGACGTATGTCTGATAGCAAAATGAAACAGTAACTATCAACGTGTCGTGTTACCCCGGTCGGTGTAAGTAAAGGACGAAAAGACATTCTAAAACAATGTAAAATTTCTTATCGAATGTACTGAAGATTTTTACTGATCCTGCCAATAGTGAACCGAGCAGGGTGGCGCAGTAGTTAGCACACTGGACTCGCATTGGGGAGGACGACGGTTCAGTCTCGCGTCCGGCCATGCTGATTTAAGTTTTCCGTGATTTCCCTAAATCTCTTCAGGCAATTGCCAGGATGGTTCCTTTGACAGGGCACGGCCGACTTCCTTCCCCATCCTTCCCTAATCCAATGAGACCGATGGTCTCTTCCTCCAACCCCCCCCCCCCCCCCAACCTGCCAATAGTGAAGAAACCAAGAATAATATAAGTTTTGCACAAGGTCATAAAATTACAACAAAACTTCGTGATATTTCGGAATCGACTGTATCCCATATTCACAGTGTTGTGACATCGGCACAATCTCTATATGTGAACAAGTGTATTGAATTCCCAAGAAAGGGATATAAATGAATGAGAAAATACATGGACTCTGATGACGAAATTTTAGTGCATAAAAGAGTACTATAATACTGCGACAGACTATTTGACGGCTACAAAAATGCTGGATGATGTCACTGAAAGAATTAATAATTCTGACTCAGAGACTTACGTTCTTTATCTTCTCCACTCAATTGCTTTTTGATTCATAAATTGTAATGAAGGACTGAATTTCTTAATGGAATGCAGAGACAGTACACCAGCAAGAACGAAGTTTTGTGTACAATGATTCCTGAGGACAACAGTCTCATAGGGTACTTCGATGAAATTTAGGTTTCACCAAACCAAACGCTAAACTATAATTTCTCCAACGAAAATACTGGCCTAAAGTACTGCAGTTGCTTTTGTGTAGTGTATAACTGTGATTTTGTTGATGAGTGCAGTGACGAAGGGTCAGAAGAGCTGCAAATAAAAAAAATTCGGGAGTAGAGAGTATTATCAGTCATATTAAGGTGAGCCGTCGGAACTAAAATTTTGTCGGCGGCATACAAGTATTAGCCCATGGAGTATATCGTAAGTAATTTGCGTTCATAGGTACGGGGTATTAATTTTAGGGTTTCCTTATTAACTTTCTCGCAGGAAGCTTCTGCAAGGTTCAACAGAAGGCAGATTTATCAGCGACATTTTTTGTTGCACAGGCAAAAGAGATTCACACCTCCTAAGGTATCTTATTTTTTATCTTGGAATATTTCTGCGTTTTCCCGATAAACTATATATCACAAACTTTCAGAATGTTCATAAATTTCTTGCAGTCCAAATACGTCAGTGGCCCTGTTTTTCAAACTGGCTGAAGTTAGTTATTTTGCTTCAAAATTTCTTGTAACGTCTGTTTTTAGTTTTCTCGTAGCAGCTGGAAAGATATTTCCCTTGGAAAGTACTCCATCATATTTTTGGCTAAGAGAAGAGATGTTCTTTTCGGAATTTTTGCTAACATTTGAAATTTTCACTAACTGGGAATGTCGTAAGATGGTGAGAGTATCTGGATATGTCTATTTTCGGCCGCTATTAGACATTCATTTTCATGTTCCACCCGCAGTTGTGCGATTCCATCTCAGATCGGGCGAAAGACGAGAAAATTGACCTCAGTTTTTTTTAAATCATTACTAATTTCTACGTAATTCAGTTACTGTAAATGAAAACAACTTTCATGAAGTTATCTCTTAAATGTTACTTGATGTTCGATTTAAAAGTCGGAAAAGTTAGCATTATTTCCTGAACAGGACACTTTGTTTGCCGTGTAACTCAAGAACCTTACATCGCATGTCAGGGAATTGTGATTCCTTCTGAAGCTGAATGTCTGTTTAGATGGTTGTGTTACGGCAATACCGTAAAATAATTAATGTAATTCTTAAAAAACCTTTATTTCATGTACTATGCATAAATACAATTTTCATAAAGATTAAACTTACACAGGTTTGGTCCTCTTTTATTATACATTGATTTTAGTCCAATGTTTTGTGTAGATCCTTGTCTGAAACTTATAGAACAAAAAGAATTAAATAATAAATGTAGAGAGGAAGGTCTAAGGGAGGTAAGAGCCATAAAATTGGTTTTTGTTTAGTTAGGACAAACATAATAACTACCACAGAACAAGATCTATGTTATCAGATTTATGTAGAAACCTACACGTACTGTGTAACATGCACAGATGTAGTTATCTTAGAATTAGTGCAAATAATTTTTATTATCCAAAATTGTCCTCGACAACAGAAAAGAGCTACGTGCCATAATACCAATACTGTAGCTATGTGCTAAATTCTTAATCCGAAGAAGATGTTTAAGAAACATCAGTTATCAAACACTAAGATATACCGCTACTTACGAGATTTTGTGATACTGAAAACAAGAGTGTCATTTAATGAACGATTTTTTTTATTTTTTATTTTGATGCTGTGGTCTCTTACGGATCATTGAGCAAATCTGACTCAATGGGTAGTATGTCATTTATACAATGACAAATCTTCAAAGCCTTACAGTGTGACCACCATTCGGGACCACTGAATGTTTTCTTGTATTTCACGACACCAGGATTGTCACCATCTACTGTTAGCCACACTACTTCTGATTTCACTAATTTTTCAGTCTCCATAATACTTCCAAATGTTTCATCGAAGTAAAAAATATTTTCTCTCATTTTGTCGGCTATTACTATGGCACAAACTTTGTACCTTAACTCAAAAAACAGGGAGACTAAATTATTATTTTTATGATACCACTGTGACACCCCTGGGAGCCGTGGCGGTTAGAAAACACTTGTGCTGGTCATAATTCTTGCGTTATATTACGATTGGCTTTTGTTTTTATGTATCTAAAGTTCAACCTTAAAATTTTCTTTCACGTATACCACCATGTGACTGTCAACAAACTATTCTCCTCCATTCTCTGTGCTCCAAAGACATTCTACTTTATATCATGTTCTTTGAGTCCTTCAATAAAGAGGTTACCTTCTTTTGTGAACAATAGTTGCTCTTTTGCTCACTAAAAATAGTGATCCTGAGAAAGGGCCTAGCTTACTTTGTGAGGAACACTGGCACATTTGCCGCCTAAGTGGTATGATAAACTTTTAGTGAAAATAAAAAAATGACAGGCGTCCTTAGACAGAGCCTTAAATTACTTCTACATCAACATCCATACTCCACAAGCCACCTGACGGTGTGTGGCGGAGGGTACTTTAAGTACCTCTATCCGTTCTCCCTTCTATTCCAATCTCGTATTGTTAGTGGAAAGAAAGATTGTCGGTATTCCTCTGTGTGGGCTCTAATCTCTCTGATTTTATCCTCATGGTCTCTTCGCGAGATATAAGTAGGAGGGAGCAATGTACTGCTTGACTCCTCAATCAAGGTATGTTCTCGAAACTTCAACAAAAGCCCGTACCGAGCTATTGAGCGTCTCTCTTGCAGAGTCTTCCACTGGAGTTTACCTATCACCTCCGTAACGCTTTTACGATTACTAAATGATCCTGTAACGAAGTGCGCTGCTCTTCGTTGGATCTTCTCTATCTCATCTGTGAACCCTATCTGGTACGGATCCCACACCGGTCAACAGTATTGAAGCAGTGGGCGAACAAGTGTACTGTAACCTACTTCCTTTGTTTTCGGGTTGCATTTCCTTAGGATTCTTACAATGAATTTAAGACTGGAATCTGCTTTACCGACGATTAATTTTATATGGTCATTCCATTTTAAATAACAAAACTGACTTTGAGCACTATGGGACTTAACTTCTGAGGTCATCAGTCCCCTAGAGCTTAGAACTACTTAAATCTAACTAACCTAAGGACATCACACACATCCGTGCCTGAGGCTGGATGCGAACCTGCGACCGTAACGGTCGCGCGGTTCCAGACTGTAGCGCCTAGAACCACTTGGCCACTCCGGCCGGCCATTTTTAAATCACTCCTAATGCCTACTCCCAGATAATTTATGGAATTAACTGCTTCCAGTTGCTGACCTGCTATATTGTGGCTAAATGATAAAGGATCTTTCTTTCTATGTATTCGCAGCACATTACACTTGTCTACATTGAGATTCAATTGTCATTCCCTGAACCATGCGTCAATTCGTTGTAGATCCTCCTGAATTTCAGTACAGTTTTCCATTGTTACAACCTCTCGATATACTACAGCATCATCCGCAAAAAGCCTCAGTGAACTTCCGATGTCATCCACAAGGTCATTTATGTATATTGTGAATAGCAACGGTCCTACGACACTCTCCTGCGGCACACCTGAAATCACTCTTGCTTCGCAAGACTTCTCTCCATTGAGCAGACATGCTGCGTTCTGTTAACTAGGAACTCTTCAAGCCAATCACACAATTGGTCTGATAGTCCATATGCTCACATTGTTCATTAAACGACTGTGGGGAACTGTATCAAACGCCTTGCGGAAGTCAAGAAACACGGCAGCTCCCTGGGAACCCGTGTCTATGGCCCTCTGAGTCTCGTGGTCATTATACTCGAATATAATACGTGTTCCAAAATTCTACAACTGATCGACGTTAGAGATATAAGTCTATTGTTCTGCATATCTGTTCGACGTCCCTTCTTCAAAACGGGGATGACCTGTGCCCTTTTCCAGTCCTTTGGAACGCAATGCTCTTCTAGAGACCTACGGTCTTAACTAAGTTTCCTGTATCCTGATACGTTGAGAATTTACTTGAAGAAGTCTAAAACAGATGTCGCAATAGCTATTTATGAAAGTATTGAGCATTGTCTGGTGGCTTACTTTCTTTCAAAAGTTAGATAACCTACAATGAATGGGTATATTTCAGAAAAGCTTGGTAATAGTGAGACTGGACAGTAAATGTGTACGTCTTGTATGTCATTCTTTTTGGGTGTTGTTTTATCTGTGTATGGCATATTCGTAAGTAAATGATAAGACTGTAGAGATTAGGATGACACCAGAAGCGGGTTATGTGTTATTTTTAGGTTCATTAAGTGCGTTTTTTAAATCCGTTACAGTCACTGCGCATTTCGTATTTTCATGTTCATTGTCTTGCATTCCAAAAATACGTGGATTCCAGACAAAGTGGTAATTCACACCAATTTCCATAACGCGGTAGATGTATTAGAAGTAGTCATATTTGCTATCTCCGCTTATACAGTTTGTTCGTTTGTCTGATATAATTTTATTGTTTCTTTTTATGTAACTGGCAACAATTTTACTTGACACTTTGAAAGCTACTGATAGAATGTTTTTGTCACATCCATTCAGGTCTCGTTCGTTTGTTTGTCCTCTTTACGATGAGTAGTTACAGCACGGTTCTTCTTTCGACGATTTGTAATCCTTCATCCGCTTTCTGTCACTAACTCTGAAATTTACTGTTATAATAATTTTTCTCCAGATTTAATAATTTCTATTGACGCATTATTGCCTCCAGAACCCTTTTCTCTTGAAGAAAATGCAGTAGGAACAAAGCTGGACAAAGCCAGAAGTATTTTCTATTAGATCCTGAGAGTAATTTTATCCCAAATCGTCTAGTTCGAAGTAAGTGTGACTGCAGCTGTTTTTCTTGAATTGCTATAGCAAACGACCTTCCGTTAATCGTAAAATTAGACAGAGCACCATATTCGGCTTAATATGGCGCTCGTCCCTGCTCTCGAAGGCTTGGTTAAACGACTGTATTAGTAGAATGTGTCATTGATCGATGTTGGTCAATATATGCCCTCGTTAATATGTACCGACAAGCTACGCTATTTGTACTTTAACTGTGATGGAAGCGATCCATTTTTTGCATGATTTTCGAACAACGGTTTAATTTAGAATAGAAATGTTTACGCTTTGGTATGTCGCTTACTGGACAACTAGTAAACCATATTTTACTCGTGAATATTATAAGCAGGGGTGAGTGCCGAGTAAGATAAAAGTAATGGCTGTTAAACCACAGCCGCTTCTCCTGGACACTGCAAGGATGGGCGGAGGAATTTCAAGAATTTCCTAATCCGGCAAAATTAAAGGCTCCCAAGGCACCGGTTTCTGTCAAGAGGAAATGCTGGAAGGTGGCGAAGAATGGAAGAATGGGATGGAAAGGGAGGGTGATAAATGCGAGAGGGATGGAACACTTTCTCGTGCCTCGGAATGTCTTATCGATTCACACAGTAAGAGGTAGCTGAATCTCGCAACGTAATGTATATATTTAACTAAGAAGAAAGGTCATGCCCTAGTTTTATGTACATTGTTACGTTCCTTTCAGTAGCATATTTAATAATCCATTAGCTTTTAAGATGGCGCGTGCTACTGAAGGATTTGAAAAATTTCACACGTTGTTCATCAGTAAGTTGCATGTAAAGGTAGGTCACCAGCCGCTGTTTGTGCGTGTTTTCTTTTGAAATACGAATTTTTCAGTCTTACACTACAAGTTCTCCGGTTTCTCTTCATAATACTTAGTCCCGATAGTACCGATATACCAGTGCTTTTTATCAAGTAGCTTTTTATATCTGATTCGTTATGGGAAGCCGAAGAACGGTTTTCCATTTCCATTTCGTGCACATAAGAGCTTACAAGTGTCTGTGTACATTGATAAAAAACATCACATTCGGAATTTGTTATATTTTTACGAATTTCATGTGAAATTGATCTGCTTGATTTGTATAGTAGTGATACGAAACGAAACAGTTCAAATAATATGCAATATGTTTTATGGTTATATGTGTCATTCACAGAAAGCCAACAACAATTCAAATTAAATTAGTAGTCTAATAGCCTAGGATACTAATCGTGTTATCGCTCAATAGGCATGTACATGACATTTTCATGTTTGTTGATAAACAGTATACATCCAATGACGAAAGTAAATACAGACGTCTGACAACGTCAATTTAACTTTCCATCAGCACTTGGTAGTACACGATAACACTGTTGACAAGGAAATAATTCTCAAAGTTCTACAAATTGTATTCCGCCGCGAACCGGATTTGGGCTTCTTATGCCATCGTGAAACTGTGATAGATGGCGAAATCTGTTAATCAGTGATTATAGTCAACACCGTATATTGATCTCTATGCTTGCTGTTGTACAGCAGTAAGTTTTCATAACGTATCTGTTACAATATAGTATCTTAAAATATCATAGATTGTCAAACACGAACTATGGACGCATAGTCATTAGATTTGTTTATGAATGATGGGAACGACAAAGTTTACTCAGCTGTAAGGCTGATTCCTTGTAATAAAATTCTAACCAATATTACTATTATTACTGTTACTACCAATAATAATTAATATCTATAACAATTATGTCCATCCGCGGTAGCTGAGTGGTCAGCGCGACAGAATGTCAATCCTAAGGGCCCAGCTTCTATTCCCGGCTGGGTCGGAGATTTTCTACTGACAGGGAATGGATGTTGTGTTGTCCTTATCATCATCATTCCATCCCCATCGACTCGCATGTCGCCTAAGTGGCGTCAAATCGAAAGACTTGCACGCGGTGAACGGTCTACCCGATGAGAGACCATAGTCACACGACATTTACATTTATGTACATTTTAACAGTTATTATTGTTATTTGTTTTTATTACTTCACAGGTTTTGAGATGTTCTGTGCACAAAATGTGACTAATTTGGACGGAGCTACTTTTTTAGTTAGTAGAGTAAATAACTTTCTATCAACCATATATGCGAGTAGTCACACTGCTTTAAATTCGTGCATTACGTCACAACAAAAACTGTTGCGCCCTTAATAAAGAGGATGGAATCATCCAGGAACTATTCGATGATAATCCACAGCGTTGATGTAGTCTTTCGCTAAATGCCTATTTCCCACGATTTTTATATTTCTGGATCGCTCCTTTAAAGATTGGCATTGCGATATTAACCCATTCGCTGACGTGGATGTCTATACACGTCCTGTTACGTCGTTTCCCAGGTGCTGTAGTCGTGTAGATGTGCTCAACCCTAGACTTTCCTGCAGTGCTATGGATGTCTGTATGCGTCCTGATCCGCCGACAAGCCACTTCCATATCTGGGTGAATAAAAATGTTTTGTATGTTTACTATACAGCATATGTGTCTCATTGCGTACTATAACTGTAAAAAAAAAGAAATTTTTTTGATATCTTGAATCGTTTATGAAATATAATGATTGTTATACTACATCACTCGCGATGCACAAGTACGTGAATGGACGCTTCGCATATCTTTACTCCGAAATAAACGAATATCACTCTGCTCTAAATTGTAAATAAAATTTCGATATAGTATCCACATTACATTCAGTTCATTATATGAACTAAAATCAGCCATACTCGAAGTTTACGCGTAGGTTTTTACCTCGGTAAAATATTTAATATTTTGTGGGATGTTTTACCTACTTTGATGCAGCGTAGTAACTATGACACTTAACCAAAAAATAGATGTCCTTTACCGAGTGCAGATAGACTGTAATATGTGAAAAAATAATATTTTTTCACCTAACAGTTTTCTAATAATCCTAGGATAAGTATTTCAAATCGGTCAGAACGTTGTCGCCCAGCACAAGCAGTAGCATTTGGAGATTAGCGCAGATATAACGGATGGCGCCTCAACACGGAATGCAGAGAACACGTCCGTAGCAACGAAAGGGTTAGTAGCTACTGACAAGGGAACCTCCCCATCGCACCCCCGTCAGATTTAGTTATAAGTTGGCACAGTGGGTAGACCTTGAAAAACTGAACACAGATCAATCGAGAAAACAGGAAGAAGTTGTGTGGAACTATGAAAAAATAAGCAAAATATACTAACTGAGTAGTCCATGTGCAAGATAGGCAACATCAAGGATAATAAAAGCATAGGTGCGCCGTGGTCCCGTGGTTAGCGTGAGCAGCTGCGGAATGAGAGGTCCTTGGTTCAAGTCTTCCCTGGAGTGATAAGTTTACTTTCTTTGTTTTCGTAAAGTTATGATCTGTCCGTTCGTTCATTGACGTCTTTGTTCACTGTAACAAGTTTAATGTCTGTGTTTTGCGACCGCACCGCAAAACCGTGCGACTAGTCAACGATAGGACGTGCCTCTTCAATGGGAACCGAAAACATTTGATCGCAAGGTCATAGGTCAACCGATTCCTCCACAGGAAAACACGTCTGATATATTCTATACGACACTGGTGACGGCATGTACCGCACATGACAGCAATATGTTGTCGACCCACCTAACTTGTACACTTGGCGAATGAGTAAAAAGATTCTTCTACCTTTCCCGATTTAGGTTTTCTTGTGGATGTGATAATCACTCCCATAAAAGTGATGAAAACATAAGAGTTTGTGACATAAACTGAAAATAAAAAATTAAACTTTCCACTCGAGTGAAGACTCGAACCAAGGACCTCTCGTTCCGCATCTGCTCACGCTAACCACAGGACCACAAAACTCCTGAGCTTATCCTCCCCTTGATGTTGCCTATGTTGCGCATGGACTACTCAGTTTGTATATTTTGCTTATTTTTTCATAGTTCCACACAACTTCTTCTTGTTTTCTCGATTGATCTGTGTTCAGTTTTTCAAGGCCTATCCACTGTGCCAACTTATAATTAAATCTGAGGGGGGTGCGATAGGGAGGTTCCCTTGTGAGGAATACAGAGATTTAACCATGTGCTTAGCCAGAAAATTATAAATATTCTAAAAACTGTATCTTATTTCGAATAATATTGTGGTTAAATAAATTAAAAAAAATACACGCAAACGTAATAGGGAGATGAAAAAACAAATCCATATAAAATTGGAGAAATTTGTAAAACTCGTTTTAGACTAAATCTTTCTGTCTATCATTTAGTAATGTAACTTGCTTTCTTAGACTGTATCTTACCTCCAGCACTATTTAGGACACCCATTACACACAGTGGGTAAAGATGCATCCCGTTTCAGTAAAAATGCTTTGTGTCAAAAATATACAAATGTTAGATATCTCTATCAATTCTGATAAGAAATATAATAATTTTCCTTAGACTATTTATGTGATAGAGGCACACAAAAAAAAGGGAAGATTAGAGCACATTTTGTCGCTGACGTGGTCACGTGAGACGAACACAAGTATGGAGGGAAGAAACATTTGTGAGGCATCTACAGCGCTTGCCAATGAATGAGCAACACCATAAGGTGACATCCAACGTACTTGAAATTCGTATAATTTGCATAAACAAATGGCTAATATTTCAGAGGAACCACATTAGTAAATAAGGTAACATTCGCTTATCTCGTTTATAGATTGCATTTTAATATTTCTTCATGATAAGATGGCGTTGTGCCACATGTACGAAGGACCTATGTCTAGCAGCAGCAGCAGCAGCAGCCGAAGCTGTGCTTATCTCAGTCGAGTAGTCAGACATGTTCTGCAGTCCGCACTGTTAGCAGATTCACACTTCCACTCCGTCTTTCCCCTGCCTCTATAATGTCAAACATGATATCATCTGTTGTTGCCAGATATCCACTAGTCCGGTGCTTTGACATCATAAGCCAGCTGCCTTGGGTATAAAATGGCAGGAAATTCCAAAACTGGAGGAAAATTCAATAGAGCCTAGTTGTGTTAGAGGGTTTCCATCACTTCTGTAACGTCAGTTGTGTATCTACGTGTAAAATGACGGAAAATTAAAAAAAATCCAATATGGTCATGTCTCCTGTTGGTGGGAAATCCAGTAAAATCAAGATGGAGATCCTATGAGGTGGTCCTGGAGATAGTGGCACAATCAGCATCATGACCAGATCTCTTAGATCCAAGACAACGATCCAAGATGAGTGACCTCGGATACTGGTGCAGCCGGCACTGTTTTCCTGCTTTATAATGTCGCGATCCCAGATAGCAGACCTAACGATACTGCCAGATTTGCTATGATCCCGTCGGCGTGAGCTAGTGTTTAGTCTCTAAAGTTCTCAGTGTACGATACGTTAAACTCCAATCATTCTACTGTAGAGGCCTGGGGTACATTACATCAGTGGTGTCAGGGCTTAGTTGAGGCAGTGGAGTGTTATCAAGATGATGGCCGTTTATCACTCATCGAAATGTCACTATTAATCAGACATAGTATTACAACTGGGATCCCACAACAATGTCCATGACGGTGACGATGACCAGAAATGCCCACGAACCCCACAGTGGATTCTGTGTACAGCGTGTGGAGTGGTGCACCGTCAGCAAGTTGCCATGTGGGCACGTGCCACCTGCCCAGAGGAGCTGATCCGGCAGCAGTGGGAACTCGTGGGGTAGAGGGAAGACAGCCTGTATGCCCAGGATCTAGTGTACTATGGCGCACGGAATCATGTCAGTGCCCTAGCAAGGAAGCGATGGCCTTTAGCACATGGACATCCAAAGCAGCGTCTTAGTCTGCCTGCCCACGCTAGAAGATCGAGAGCTTACACTGCCTTAGGCCCAAAAGGGAGACCACGAAGGGGGAGCCTCTGATAGTAAGCCTGTAGGAAGCCAACTGGGCGCTAACCTGCCAGCATTGTATTTGCTGCTAGAAGAACTAGTCTGGTGGTGGCGGTCTGCAGAACCACGTCACGTCTTCAACCAATTAATCCTGCGCTTGTAGATGCTGCAGCAGACTGAGGTGACTGTAGCTAAATGTGAGGGGCACAGTGCCCGCAAGTTTTGCCTAAGCACCGCTACCAACCACGTACACCAAAACAACCTCGCAGTTCCCAGGTCTGGGTTGCCGATCGCGCGGTCTTCAAGCTATTGATGCTTCATCGACGTTTTTGTGCCGTTCAGGCCCTCATCCCCTCGTATCGAAAACCACCAGTCGCGTTACTGCCTTGACGTAAGATGTTTGGTTCCGTTCTTCCCTTTGGTATTAGCCCGCTAGTTTCACTTGCACACTAATAGTGTGACCTTACCTATGTTTTCCCTCGGTTTGTAATACCTTAGTAACTTCTTATTAGTAAAGTGTCTTGATAAATTCCCAACAAAATTACACAAAATGAAATACAGATGCCAATTCTGGCTCACAAGAGTCCACGTAACCACTGGAAAATCTTCATGGTGCTGTAAATTGCTTACATCCTCTACCCATCATCATACAAAAATCTGTTAAAGCCATTATAACTTACCGTTAACCTCGTAGATCGATTATGGAACGAAAGAAAACAATGTGCAACATTTTAATCACCGAAGAGAATATAAAAACTAAACTAAACGCAGCCCGAACAGTCCATCAGGGCACAACGGTGCCGGCCGGCCGCCGTGTCATTGTCATCCCACAGGCGTCACTGGATGCGGATACTGATAGGCGTGTTGTCAGCACAGCGGTCTCCCGTCCGTATGTCAGTTTACGAGACCGGAGCCGCTACTTCTCAATCAAGTAGCTCCTCAGTTTGCCTCACAAGGGCTGAGTGCACCCCGCTTGCCAACAGCACCCTGCAGACCGGATGGTCATCCATCCAAGTGCTTGTCTAGCCCGACTGGTCTAAACAGATAACCATATTATTCTTACCACAAAACTTTATAAATGGTCATGTGAAGTACGGAACTGAAAATTAGAACCAAACTAAAAGTAATACTCGAAAAGTTTTTGTCTCCTAATAAACCATCCATAACAAATCATCCATTGTCTTTAACAGTATATGGTCGTATCATATTGATCTCTTATGCTATGCATTCCCCTTCGTCTGTGTGATGGTTTCTTCTTCCTCCCTTTTGGTTCAGCATTCGGAACTTTGTCCCTGCGACGATAGTTTCCGTTACGTTTGCCCAGCAATCATCCCCTTAAATAATCCTCACACATAAACCAAATACAGTGCCAATACAAGCAGTAGCCTGGCAGGCATTTTCACTTACTTCCACAACTGTAATGCTGATCACAGAATGCATTATTGATGCAGTGCTACACTTTCCTGTACCCAACAAAACCACAACTACATCCTGATGCCCAACGGCACTGTAACATGCGAATTAAAACTTAGTGATTTTGTCCGCAGTTCATCTGGTTTGACTCTTAAGATAGACCTTGCGACAGTATTTCATTACCGACAGTTTCCGCAGTTTCGAATACTGTATCTCTGAGTTCCTCAATGCATCGCTGAAGGTTAATTCTGGCATGTTGCTCGGACAGCAATTTTAACGCTAAGTTTCCCCAATATCCTCCACCCATCGTGCGCAATGAACCGTGGTTCTATTTCAACAGCCCGTGTCAACCACTGGTATGGTCTACTACTGTGCAAGTTGCTGCCTAGTGCTAAAATTACTGCAAGCTTCAGATACATAGGTGCTCAGCCCTCAACAGATTCATCCTTGTCAATACTCAAACAATAACAAACGACGAGAACGAAACAGATAGACGAGAAGGGAACTTAAATGTAATATGACTTCTCCCCTTGAGCAGGTGTTCATAATATCTGCCATATATGCTTAACCTAACGAACCATTTGCTCAAAACAAATTACACTGACAATTCCAAACATTGCAAAGTACTACAGTTCCCAGATTCTGCCGTTTTGCATACTCTCTTCAATAAATACAACACAGAAGCAGCAAAGACGAATCATGAGAAGCAAAATTAATACATAAGACTATCATAACACTTCTCAACAAATCTCAGGTTCATCTCCTGCATCGCTAAACATGGTTAACACCCTACACACTTCTAAAACTGAGCCACACCCTTTGCTCGTGATGAGACATATCGTCTATATCAACCACGATAAATATCTTGTGTTTACTCATCCATATAAGACTGCCTGAGCTTCCTTGAGGCAACTAAATCTCATCTCCAGAGTGTTGGCACTGTGAGTTGCAGTTGGGGATGAGATACCTGGTCCTGCTGCTGACCTAGTGGTGGATTACCTCTACAGTGGCAGGGCTGAGTTGAGGCAGTTGGTCACTCACAAAAACCTCATTATTAATCTGGATTTTTACTACTTCTAGGATTAATAAACAGTGGCAGTGTTCGGCTATGTCCCATGTCCCCACAGTCACACGCCTGTTTACGGGATGTTTAGTGGTGCACCATTTGCCCCACAGCCACGTGTCACCTGGTTAGAGGAGCAGCATTAGCGCTGGACTCTGCCAAGCCGATGATCCAGCAGTGGCGGCAGCTCATAGTGCAGACGGAAGATAGTTTAGCTGCTCATGACATAGTGCACTGTGGAGTGTTAAATCATGCCAGTGCCTCAGTATGGGGAAGATGCCCTTAGCTACAATGTCACATATGCTAGTGATGGTGAGCACCATCGAGTCTGCCTACCAAGGCAGACAAGTGAACAGCTGTACTGGCCTGGGCCCAATGTGTTGATTGCCAACACATGTCATTGGTTTTTATGAGGCCTGCAGTGTCTGCTTGCAGGCCTTCAGGAGACTCGATGGTATTAAAGCACTAAGTCATCAGTATTGAGTTTGACACTACCAGGAATAGGGTCTAGCGATGGGAACTTGCAGAACGATGTCAGTTCATCAGCCAGTGTTGACCTTCCTCATAGATGCTGCAACCCGGCTCAGATGCCTTTGGCAGCTATGGTACCTTTTTGTTTTGTTGAAGAACAGCTCCCGGCCATGTAAACCAAAGCCAGCTCTTGTCCCTGAGGTATAGTAACTCACCAGCTGAGCCCACAGTCTTCCTGGCCCCTAGCTCGCCATCTAGAAATAAGCCAGATGCTTCACTGCCTCTGATGTACGGATGTTTTGGTCTACTCTGAGTGTGTGTGTGTGTGTGTGTGTGTGTGGGTGTGTGTGTGTGTGTGTGTGTGTGTGTGTGTGTGTGCCTGCTTCCATGGCCTGTTGTGGTGCTACATCATCTAACACAGCTTGTGTGTAGGACAGAAACGCGTTTTTAAGTGATTTTTAACCCCTCACACATAATGAGTTTTATGCTGCACATATGGCATCTAACATTTCTAACGTATTTCTAATTGGAGACAGTTGAATTTAAGGAAGTGGTCTTAATCGATTAGTGGAACAGTATGACTTCTATTTTGTAGGAAGCTTTATTTTAGCGAGCTTATACGTTTCTTTAAGACTTCTAACTAATCTCTGACAAATGTCAGTGTCCCTGGTAATCCATAGAGGACAGTTGGACAGCAGTCAGGCATTACGTAGTTGTATAATGATAATTAAAACCAACAGATGTATTGTAATCCAACGTCGTTTCATCAAGACGTGCTACCAGTTTCGACGCCACAAAGCGTCATCTTCAGGCCACAAGCGTAATCTGCCATCAACGTACGAATCTTAGTGACAAAGACCACAAGAGTAGTTCAAATGGTTCAAATGGCACTGAGCACCATGGGACTTAACTTCTGAGGTCATCAGTCCCCTAGAACTTAGAACTACTTAAACCTAACTATCCTAAAGAGATCACACACATCCATGCCCGAGACAGGATTCGAACCTTCGACCGTAGCCAACAGAGTCGTCAAATGGAGGGAGTACAGAGTCATATTTTCACTCTGAAGTGGAGTGTGCACTGATATGAAACTTCCTGGCAGATTAAAACTGTGTGCAGGTCCGAGACTCGAACTCGGGACCCTATCAGTCCACCGAATTTTCATCATTCGTCTTTGGTACCACATCTCAAATGTTTCGATTCTCTTCTCTTCAGGATTCGTACAGTCATTGTTTTACTACGATACAACCTATGCTCCAAACGTACATTCTCAGGTATTTCTTCCTTAAATTAAGACCTATGTTGGACACTAGCAGACTTCTCTCGGCGAGGAGTCACCTTTTTTCCATTGCTAGCCTGCTTTTGATGTCCTCCTTACTTCGTCCGTCGTTTTGGAAGCAGTACGATTTATTAAGCGTGTATACCAGCATATTGGTTTGTACGTTGATGACAAATTACGCTGGGGCCTGAAGATGAAGCTTTCTAGCATTGAAACTGGTAGCATGTTTTGGATACAAATCGTTGGATTGTAACACAGCTGCTGGTTTCATTTATCTTCACACAAGTACTTTATGCCATACTTTATGCAAGTGTCGTTCGTTCAACAGGGAACTTGTGCAAGACCTGTTCTTCTTGTGAAGATTGCGTCAGGAGCTGAGCAATAAATGACCGCACTTGTGGAAATATAGCCCCTGTGTCCATTTTTACGACATTAAAGTATGTATGGCTGTAGTTCGAAATATTTCCGGCGATCGCTGATCTTAGAGATTCAAGATTGCGGGACTTTTATTTTGTGAAAGCTAATGTGTAATATTTCGGACGAAGTTCACAGTTCGAATATATTGCGTGAAGAGGGAATGTGACAGCAAACTGAACAGTATGTGCATTGACCAGTAGAGGCCTTACACTTTTGTGGCTATGCGCATAAATATATGCCCGCCGGGTAGAACGACCAGACGGTTAACGGCATCCATTTATGCGCGGCAGGCAAAGAGGCCTGACAGCTGGGTGTGGCAGCAGGTAAGCGTGCGCAACAAGCTGGCGACTCGCTGCTGTCCACATTCAGCATTCCGCCAACACCGTCGTTTTCTTTTTTTTCTCTCTCTCTCCTTTGAGTCACTAGTCTTATGACTGGTTTGTACCCCCCCCCCCTCTCCCACACACACACACACACACACACACACACACACACACACAAATTCGTCTCCTGTGCCAGCCTCTTCAACTCAGTATAGCACTTGCAATCTACATCCTCAATTATCTACTGCTGGATGTATTCCCATTTCTGTCTTCGTCTACAGTTTTTGCCCCTCCAGCTCCCTCTACTACCATGGAAGTCGTTCTCTCATGTCTTAACAGATGTCCTATCATCCTGTCTCTTCTCCTTTTCAGTGTTTTCCACATATTACTTTCCTCTCTGATTCTGCGCAGAACCTTACCTTATCAGTCCACCTAATTTTCAACATTCATCTGTGACATCACATCTCAAATGCTTCGATTCTCTTCTGTTCAGCTTTCCCACAGTCCACCTTTCACTGCCATATAATGCCATGCTAAAAACCTACATTCTCAGAAAATTCTTCCTCAGATTTTCCTTTTCGAAAGCCAAACTGGTCGTCATCTAGCACATTATCAAATTTCTTTTACATTCTTCAGTATATTATTCGTGTCAGAAGCCGGCCGGTGTGGCCGAGCGGTTCTAGGCGCTACAGTCTGGAACCGCGCGACCGCTACGGTCGCAGGTTCGAATCCTGCCTCGGGCATGGATGTGTGTGATGTCCTTGGGTTCGTTAGGTTTAAGTAGTTCTAGGTTCTAGGGGACTGATGACCTCAGAAGACAAGTCCCATAGTGCTCAGAGCCATTTGAACCATTTTTCTTGTCAGAAACTTTGATACGTGAGGTGCTAAACTAGTTCTGCGATATATCTCGCACTTGGTAGCTCTTGCGGTCTTCGGAATTGGGTGGATGATATTTTTTCGAAAGTCAGATGGTATGTCGCTAGACTCATACATTCTAAACACCAACGTGAATAGTCATTTTGTAGCCATGTTCTTTAGTAATTTAACCTTTCAATATCCTCATATACTTTCTCAGTCTCTTCATCCTTCAGCTTGCGACTTCGGAAAGTATACCTTAACTGTCGTTGTCGATGTTGGTTTGCTGCTAAGAACATCTCTATCACTGGACTGTTGATAGTAATACACTCTCTGCCATACCTTCCTGTTCATAACGAATCCTATTCTTGTTAGAAAAATTTGTTAACATCGAGTATAGATTTAAATCTCAGGAAGTCGTTTCTTGAAGTATTTGTATGGAGTGTAGCCATGTATGGAAGTGAAACGTGGACGATAAATAGTTTAGACAATAAGAGAATAGAAGCTTTCGAAATGTGGTGCTACAGAAGAATGCTGAAGATTAAATGGGTAGATCACATAACTAATGAGGAGGTACGGAATAAAATTGGGGAGAAGAGGAGATTGTGGCACAACTTGACTAGAAGAAGAGATCGGTTGGTAGGACATGTTCTGAGACATCGAGGGATCACCAATTTAGTATTGGAGGGCTGCGTGGAGGGTAAATATCGTAGAGGAAGACCAAGAGATAAATACACTAAGCAGATTCAGAAGGATGTAGGCTGCAGTAGGTACTGGGAGATGAAGAAGCTTGCACAGGGTAGGGTAGCATAGATAGCTGCATCAAACCAGTCTCAGGACTGAAGACCACAACGACTACAACTCTTGTTATACAATTTTCTGTTGCTGTTGATATTGGTTCAAATGGCTCTGAGCACTATGGGACTTCTAAGGTCATCAGTCCCCTAGAACTTAGAACTACTTAAACCTAACTAACCTAAGGACATCACACACATCAATGCCCGAGGCAGGATTCGAACCTGCGACCGTAGCGGTCGCGCGGTTCCAGACTGTAGCGCCTTTAACCGCTTGGCCACACCGGCTGGCTGCTGTTGATATTACTCTATATTCATCTGACCAGAAATCCTTGTCTTCTTTCTACTTCACTTCTCTGTCCCCTACTAAATCTAGATTGAGCCCTTGCATTTCCGTTGTAAGATTTTCTAGTTTCCCTACTACTTTCAAGCTTCTGACATTCCTTGCCTCATCTCGTAGAACGTTATCCTTCCGTTGATTATTCAGTCTTTCTCTTATCGTCACCTCCCTCTTGGACTTCGCCTCCCGGAAATCCGAATGGGGGCCTATTTCTTTAGCCAGTGGAGAGATCATCATGACACATGTGCTATGGATACACGTTATGTTTTTAATACAGAGTTTTCCGCTGCCTTCTGCATCTTCTTGCCGTTGATCATTTCTGATTCTAATGCCTTCGTGGGCAATTTGCTCCCCTAGGACAACAGAGTGCCCTGAACCTCAGCCCGCTCTTCCGCCCTACTTGACAAAGCCGTTGGCAGAATGAGGGTGACTTCTTTTGCCGGAAGTCTTCGGCCACCAATGATGAATATTAATCAAAATTTGAGCACTGACGCAATTCGAAGCCAGAACGGAAGACGTTATCGTTACTAATCAGAGACACTACCCTTTTTTTTATTCATTCCTTTTTTTTAATGGAACTAAAAAAAACCTAAGTGCCACCGCCACTTTTCAACCTATAACAAAAAAATCTGGTCCACTTCAGGCGTTGGCTCTTGACTAAACCTACTCCAGAGAGCTACCTATATACCAGGGGATATATGGGAAATCAAGGTTTAGGCTATCCTTACGAACAAAACAAAATCTTCTTTTTTATTTTATTTTTATTTTTATTGTTTTTTATCTTTATTTTTTTGTTTAGTTTTGTTGTGTAATTGATCAGAGGCCTTCTGCGCCCCGCTGGTAATATGTTGAGTCACGCCTTCTCGAAACTGATGTGTTCCGTTAAACTGTTCAGAAATGTTCATTGGTTCAAACAGGAAACCTTCTCTCTTGGCTTAACACATTCCAGCTCCGAGGCAGGTCGTGGAAAGCACTCCCAAGGACGTTCAAGAAAAATTGTCTGTATTTTGGGTGACGGACAACGACATAATGTCGGTCATTGAGGTATGTCCAAAAATCGAGTACAGAGTCTACAGTTTGTCCAAATAGGTAGTGAATGGCATGTCCGCGAATCCAATTCACAGCATTGGTCTTTGTCCGAGGAAAATAGTCACGTTCCGGAAATAATAATGAAAGGGGAGTAATCCCATCCGGAATGCCCCGCGTCAGAAAAGCCACAATATGACGAACCAAGTGCCAAACCTCCGCCGCCGGTCCGCAAACAAACCGATGTTCATCATTGTCTGGCACTCCACACGTGGAACATAGAGGTGATTGGGCGAGGTGGATACGATGAAGGCGAAATTGGTTGATTTGCTTATCATTGACAGTTAGGTACCAGACAGATTGAACGTTCGTGTCAAGGTAACAGGCGAACACCGCACGCCATACATGACGCCATTCAACCTGGGGGAACTTTTGTTCAATCGGGTTAGGTGGACGACCTAATTGGAGGACATTGTATACTGCCTTTGTCTTGAGTAAAAGTTGTCTTGGTAAGGTGAGGCGTAGATAACTGAGTTCAGGAAAGAAGTATCGTATATAATGGAACTGGGCCGGAACGTCCGAGATCATCACTGGGGCTGACAGAGAGACCGGCGAATATGCCGACAGGAGGAGACCAGTGAGGCTCGTTGGGCAACGAGTCCATACCGTCATCTGGGAGCTGACAAATAGGGCGCGAGCTCTATCCGGCTCGTGAAACAGACCTATCCCACCTCGTTCACGGGGAAGAGTAAGGGCTGCATAGTTAACTTTGAACAACAGCCCAGAGCTGACGAAAGATGCCATCGCTGCCAACATGCGACGTGCCACAGTAAGTGGGAAAGGTAGAACTTGTGCTACATGGGGAAGTCGGGATGCGATATATATATTTACATATCGAGCTCGTTGGAGAATATCTAGGGATCGAAGGCGATGGTCCATAAGACCTGCTCTGATCATTAAAAGGAGGCGTTGGCAGTTGTTGGTGGCTGAACGCCGTAGATCAGATGAAAAATCTATTCCCAAACAGCGAATGGTATCAACGGTGGTGAGAGGTGTAACGCACTACACGGGAAGTCCCGTGCCAACGAACATAACTCGTGACTTACCCGATGCCTCACCATAAGTCGCTACCCACGTCAAAACAGCTCGAACCTAGTCGGAATTACGTAAACAGATGACTACATCGTCAGCATAGGCCGTGCAACAGAATCGGTAGCGATCTATGGACAACCCTACCGAACGTTATCTTAGTCCACACAGCAAGGATTCCAAGGAAAAGGCATACAAAATAGCTGATAGAGGGCAACCTTGACGTACGGATCGACCTATTTTTATCGGAGGAGTGAGTCTGTCATTGTACATAATCCTGGATGAGGCATCCCGCAGAAGGCGCATCACTACCATGATAACGGCGACTGAGAAACCCATATGGCTGAGAACGGCTGTAAGGAACGAATGGTCAACCCTATCAAAAGCTTGACTAAAGTCCAAAGACGCAAGTGCCCCAGAGAGGCGTTGTGCCTGGGTAACGGCGATCATATCCCTGTAGCGGCATAAAGCCATGCGGATATTATTATCCCCTCCCGAAGATGCTTGGTCTGGCGACACAACATATCGGGCAACGTTTTTAAGTCGTGCCGCCAAAAGGCGAGTGAAGATTTTCATATCACTGTTAAGGAGGGTGATGGGCCGATAATCACTGATATTGTTGCCACCATGCGGTTTATGTACAGGAATAATAATTCCTTCCATGAAAGCGTCAGGCACAGGTACTTCCGGAGACATCAGTTCCCGACAGATGGAGGTGAAGGTGGACGCTAACAAATCACGGAAGGTGCGATAAAATTCGAGGGGAAGACCGTCGGGTCCTGGGGAGCGATTGATGGTTCCTGCCCGGATCGCATCGCGGACTTCATCATCAGTCACCTCTGACATCAAGTCAATCGCCGCATCTCCTGGGATACCACCGAAGTTGAGCTGTGAGACTTCCTCGATCAACTCTGGGGAATGTGGAATTGCGGCGTAGAACTGCTTGTAGTGGCCGTGAAGCACATTCCCTATTGTAGATTGGGTTACGTAGCGATGCCCTTCTTGGTCTGTTAGGACGTGAATCAATTTTCGGCGTCGATTGTGGCGTTCTTGGATGATATGGTACATCGACAGATGTTCATGAGGTATGCGATCAGCAGTACGAGATCGTACTATCGCCCCTTCCAAATGCCTCCGCATGAGTTTAGAGATTTGTGCCTTAGCATGGTTCATCCTTGTATGGCGCTCAGGGGAGGCTGGCATCGTGGAGCATTCTCGTATGATCCTGTAGTAGAAGTCCATAGTGCTCTTCCTCCAGGCTACAACGTCTTTGCCATACCGGATCAAAGTTTTTCGAATAGCAGGTTTTGCACACTGGATCCACCAGGATATGGTAGACGGATACGTGGGACGGCGTCTATTACATGTGATCTTCTATTACATGTGTCTTCTATTAGAAGTCGACAGTCAGGTGAATTAAGAAGTGCCGTGTTCAGTTTCCATAAACCACGTCCGTGCCATACTGCCTGTCTTGTGAGAACAACATCACAGAAGTAAGCCTTATGATCTGAGAAAGCAACAGGCCAGATTTCAGCCTGTCGAGTGTCTTGAATTAGGGATCGCGAGATGTAGATGCGATCCAGTCGGCCAGAGGAGTGCGCAGTGTAGTACGTAAAGCCCATAAGATCACCGTGAACATGTCTCCACGTGTCGACAAATTGTAGCCGCGTGACGACTGTTTCCAGAGCTGCGCATGGTGAGTGACGCGGCAGTTGATCCTGAGGTTGCTGGGTGCAGTTGAAGTCTCCACCCATGACCCACTCATCGTGTGGTCCCATAAAAAGGGGTGTAACTTCATTCGCAAAGAAGGCATTGCGTTCACGACGGTAGCTCGAGCCCGACGGCGCATAAATGTTGACGATGCGTACACCAAAGAGAGTAGGGGCCATACCTCTGCCGTCGGGGAGGTATAGGACATCTTCGGCAGGAAGACCTTCTCGTAAGATGATGGCAACACCACTACCGGTGTCCGAAGCGGGAGAAAGATGCACCGTGAAGCCATGTGGTGGCGAAAAATCGGCAACATGCACTTCCTGAAAAAGCGCAATATCTATGTTCGCATCATAAATCACATCGCGGAGCAGCGCTAGTTTGTGGAGCGCACGAATGGTCGCGAGGTTAATCGTTGCGACTCGATAATGCTGGTGTTGGAGTCCCATAGGCACAGGTGGGGCTCCTTCTTCAGGAGCAAGAGGTCGTCGATCTTGCCGGTCCGCCGAAGAGGTTGCTATTGTGGAGAGTTTGCGGGCGCGGGCGCAACCGATGGGGGCGCCCCATCATCAGCACCGTCCACCCCAGTCCCTTCGATCTCCACGTCGTCTGCCCAGGAGACTGATACTGCGGTAGGGCATCGGCTGTGCACATCATCCATGTGGAGAGGAGACGTAGTTTTCGGCTCAGCGGATAGGCTGTCTTCTACGTCGACCTGTGGGGGCGACGGCGCCAGTAAGGAGGGGTGTTCGTTGCCAGTGGTCGCCTGTGGCGGGTCATTCGCATCAGACTTTTGGTCATCTAAGAGCGGTTTGTTGTCCATCTTCGGGTCTGCATCCCTGGTATCCATCCGTAGAATGGATTCATCAGGGGGTGTACGGCTACGTTTCTTTCTCTTTTGTGTCGACCCTTGTTTTCGAACATGTCGTTCAGAGTCTGATTGCGGGCGGCGTTCGTCTGACTCCGGACCAGTCTGAAGGAAAGCAGAATCAACGTCCATGTCAGTAGCATTTTCAGTCACAGTGCTGCGAAGATTCGGCTGGTTAGGAACTGGCGTCTGTGGCACCTCATAAGGAACCTCAGTAGCGGTTGCACCTACCTGATCAGACGACGTCAACGGTGCCGGAAGACCCTGTGTAGAGGTGCTACCTTCCTTGGCCTCCTTGGCATATGTGACAGGGATCTGAGTTATCACCGCTGGGGACGCTTCTTCGCCGACCGGCGTCTGGATCAGGCGGCGTCGCATGCAGGCGGATCTGACGTGGCCTTCTTGTCCACAACCCGCACATGTTCGGGGTTGGCCGTCGTACATGACCATGGCTCGCACCCCGCCAATTGTCAGGCATGATGGTATATGTTTCTTCAGTTCAATTTTGACCTGACGCACACCATTAAGGACATGGTAGGTCGTGAAGGTTTGCCATTTTTCCTCTACGTAACCGATGACGTTACCGTATGGTTGTAACGCAGAGACAACTTCGTCCTTCGGCACTTCAAAAGGTAGTTCGAACACCCTAATCTTGCGTTGACCGTACTCTGCGAGTTCAAGTGTTACAGCTCCGACGTGACCATCAGAATATTTGAACTTAAGTCCATTGGCATGGCGGCGAATAACATCTTCACACACCTCGGTGTTTGTCATTTTAATATAAACGACACTACTCTTGATCGAAAAATGGATTCCGATAACGTGGTTAGGATCTAAACGAACTTCTTCACATATGAACGTTTCAACTTCATGTGCACGAGGTCGCGCATGTTCAGCTGGGAAGGAAACTTTAAGGGTCGCACGGCGGTAAGCGCTCGACATGTTGTTCACGGTGGACGGACACAAGCCTTAAAGCTACGACGCGAAAGTAAACAACGCCTGCAGCGGAGCACTGGCCGGCGCGCGGGGCCGTCCGCACGCTGCCACGGCTGAGAGCCGACTACCCCTAGACCACGACTGCGTTTCTCTGCAACCCTCTGAAAAGTGTTTGATTTTTAAATTCCGATTACATATTCAGATCTGGAATCTATGTAGCTACCCTGCTCTTGATTTCGAACTTATTTACGCAAATCGCTTTTTAGGAATGTGATTGTAATTTATATGAAATTTATATGGCTGGCTGTAAATTGTTACTATTGTGGTCTGCAGTCCAAAGACTGGTTTGCTGCAACTCTTAATGCTACTCTATTCTGTGCAAGTTTCTTTATCTCCGAGTAACTACTGCAAGCCCGTCCGGTTAACCGTGCGATCTGACGCACTGCTTTCCGGTCGCGGAGGCGTGCCGGTCCCAGGCACGATTCCACCTGGCGGATTAGTGTCGAGGTGCGGCATGCCGGCCAGCCTGTGGATGGTTTTCAAGGCGGTTTTCCATCTGCCTCGGCGAATGCGGGCCGGCTCCCCTTATTCCGCCTCAGTTACACCATATCGGCGATTGCTGCGCAAACACTTTCTCCTCGTACACGTACTCCATAATTAATCTACCTCGCAGACATTGGGGCTACATTCGTCTGATGTGAGACGATCGCGTGGGGGGGGGGGGGGAGGGGAGTCCACTGGGGGCCGGAGTCCATTGGGGATGGGGACCGAACTGCCCGAACTGCACAATAATCCTGGGTACGGTGAGGGGCGGCGGTGGGGTGAGTGGACTGCTGTAGCCTGTTGAGGGGTTGGGAACCACTGAGGGCTACGGCGGGAACGAAGCCTCTCCGCCGTTTCTAGGTCCCCAGTTCCATACAATGCAATACAAACTACTGCAACCTACAGCCTTCTGAATCTGCTTAGTGTATTGTTCTCTTGGTCTCCCTCTACAATTTTTACCCCCCCCCCCCCCCCCACACTTCCCTCCAGTATTAAATTGGTGATACCCTTGAAACCTCAGAACGTGTCTTACAAACCTATCCATTCTTCAAGTCAACTTTTGCCACAATATTATTCTTCTCACCAATTCTATTCGGAAATTTTCTCATTAGTTGCGTCATCTACCGATATAATCTTCAGCATTCTTCTGCAGCACCACGTTCCAAATGCTTCTATTTTCTTCTTCTCTAAACTGATTATCGTCGATGTTTCGAATCCACACATGGCTATACCACATAGAAATATTTTCAGAAACGACTTCCTGATACTTAAATCTATAATCGACGTCAACAAATTCCTCTTCACCAGAAACGCTTTCCTTGCCATCGCCAGTCTACCTGTTTATATCTCCTCTATTTCGAACATCCTTATTTATGTTGCTGCCCAAATAGAGTGGAATTATAAGAGTGGATGGGCACGTAAGTCCAAATAGCGGTGGGGTGAGTAAACTCCTGTAGCCTGTTGAGGGGTTGGGAACCACTGAGGGCTACGGCGGGAACGAAGCCTCTCCGCCGTTTCTTGGTCCCCAGTTCCATACAATACAATACAAACTACTGCAACCTACAGCCTACTGAATCTGCTTAGTGTATTGTTCTCTTGGTCTCCCTCTACAATTTTTACCCCCACACACTTCCTTCCAGTATGAAATTGGTGATACCTTTGAAACCTCAGAACGTGTCTTACAAACCTATCCCTTCATCAAGTCAAGTTTTGTCACAATATTATTCTTCTCACCAATTCTATTCGGAAATTTTCTCATTAGTTGTGTCATCTACCCATATAATCTTCAGCATTCTTCTGCAGCACCACGTTCCAAATGCTTCTATTTTCTTCTTCTCTAAACTGTTTATCGTCGATTTTTCGAATCCATACATGGCTACACCCGATAGAAATATTTTCAGAAACGACTTCCTGATACTTAAATCTATAATCGACGTCAACAAATTCCTCTTCACCAGAAACGCTTTCCTTGCCATCGCCAGTCTACCTTTTATATCTCCTCTATTTCGAACATCCTCATTTACGATGCTGCCCAAATAGCAAAACTCATATAATACTTTAAGTGTCTCAGTTCCTAATTTAATTCTCTCAGCATCAACTGATTTAATTCGGCTACATTCCATTATCCTCGTTTTGCTTTTTTGATGTTCACCTTATATCCACCTTTTAAGGCACTGTCCATTCCGTTCAGCTGTTCTTCCAAGTCGTTTGCTGTCTCTGATAGAATTTCAATGTCATAGGCAAACGTGCCCATCCACTCTTATAATTCCACTCTAGTTTCTGTACAAATTTCAAATAGCCTTTCACTCTCTGTATTTTACCCCTGCCACCCTCAGAATTTGAAAGAGAGATTCCAGTCAACATTGTCAAAAGTTTTCCCTAAGTCTACAAAAGCTACAGCGTAGGTTTTCCCTTCCTTAACCTAGCTTCTGAGATAAATCGTAGAATCAGTACTGCCTCGCGTGTTACATTTCTACAAAACCCAATTTGATCTTCCCCGTGGTAGGCTTCTAATAGTTTTCCATTTGTCTGCAAAGGACTCGGGTTAGTTTTTTGTGACCGTGACTTATTAAACTGATAATTCGGCAATTTTCACACCTGTCAGCAATTGCTCTCTTTGGAATTTAAATTATTATATTCTTCTTGAAGCCTGAGGGTATTTCGTCTGTCCCATACATCTTGCCCACCAGATGGAAGAGTTTGGTCATGGCTGGCTCTCCAAAGGCTATCAGTAGTTCTAACAGAATGTAGCTACTTCCGGAGCCTTATTTCTACTTAGGACTTTTAGTGCTCTGTCAAATGCTTCAGGTATTATTATATCTCCCATTTCACCTTCATCTACGTCCTCTTCCATTTCCGTAATATTGACCTCAATTACATCGCCCTTTTATAGACCCCCATATACTACTTCCACCTTTCATTTTGATCTTCTTTGCTATGTGATACGCCCGCTAAACCCGCTGGGGAGAACAGGTAATCAGGATTGTGGAAAGGGCCAAATAAGGTTGGGGTCACCCGTTTTACCTTTTATTTGTAATTTATTGTAATTTAATAACAAATTTACAACCAAAGCGGCACAATGCGGAACCTTTACGAAACGAAACTCTTTCACGGCTGAATGCCTCCAAACAAGAGATCTTAAAAACCAACAAGATAATAATCCAATTAAGATAGCAATAAAATAATTAAAAAAAAACATCACAGCAAGCAGATAGAACAAAAATTTGCAAGGTGGAATAGAAATGGCTGACAGCCACAATTAAGTTTCAAAATATTAGAATGTATTACCACAGACTTTTAAAGGCAGAAGGCCACAATGTGTAAGCTTGAAAGATAAATTATAAATTTAATGTTGCAAAATTTTTAAGGAAAAGAAGAAAATAACCATAAGCCTTAAATTTTAAGCAACTGAAAACAGATAATTAAACACTGGTGACATTCAGAAGCCTCCAGAGAGATCGGTCTGCCCTCGTTCATCTAGGCGAGACAGTTGGTGAGCCCAATTATACTTGATCCGTCGGAACTGAACCAGGGGACAGCCGCGAACCGACCGACACAACGACTTGCTGCCCACCAATCAGTCCATGAGAACTCAAACAGAAAAGGTGACTGTGGTGTCACCGCCAGACACCACACTTGCTAGGTGGTAGCCCTTAAATCGGCAGCGGTCAGCTAGTATACGTCGGACCCGCGTGTCGCCACTGTCAGTGGTTGCAGACCGAGCGCCGCCACACGGCAATTCTAGAGAGACTTCCTAGCACTCGCCCCAGTTGTACAGCCGACTTTGCTAGCGATGGTTCACTGACAAATTACGCTCTCATTTGCCGAGACGATAGTTAGCATAGCCTTCAGCTACGTCATTTGCTACGACCTAGCAAGGCGCCATTATCATTTGCTATTTATCTTGTGATGCATGTACCATCAGACCGATGTTCACCAATTATGGATTAAAGTTAAGTATTACAACCGCTACGACCTTTTTTGCTAAAGTCTAACTCCCTTAAATGTTCCAGACCTCACGCCATCCTGCGTGAGCTTAACGCGTGCCTTTCGGCTACCAATCATAGTGGTTTGGCTGTCTTGCCAAGTCACAACAGTTACAAACGTGATAATTCACAATGGAGTATGTATTAGGTGTCAAAATTAGACACCATGTTGGACAGCGACAACAGGTGACGAAAGGAGGCTGCCTGAAATTACTTAGCCGGCCACGGTGGCCGAGCGGTTCTAGGCGCTTCAGTCCGGAACCGTGCGACTGAAACGTTTGCAGGTTCGAATCCTGCCTCGGGCATGGATGTGTGTGATGTCCTTAGCTTAGTTAGGGGACTGATGACCTCAGATGTTAAGTCCCATAGTGCTCAGAGCCATTTGAACCATTTGAAATTACTTCAGTGCTCCGCGCAGGTAACCAGAACACTAACGGCAACAAGGCAGTAAATTCCACTGGTCCACTCGAATTGTAGTCAACCAAAACAGTTAACAGCGCCGCATGGCGGCTAAATTTCAGCAGCAGAAACAGTCTGTGTTGCTCACAGGAAAAACTCCCCAACAGCAAACCACCGAAACCTGCACCTGGCGGAAATAACTTCCTTCATCCGCAACAGCCGACCGACTCTACAGACAAGATCTAAAATCGTCGTCAGTGGAAATAAAGCCTACCACACACACAACCTGACAAACATTTGCACGAAGACCTGAACGATACGCAGTAGTAACTAAGCACACACTAAGTCTAATCGTAAGTTGATGCACACACACACACAACGATCGGCGAGCCAAAACGTGTCGTCCGTTTGGACGACCGACCGATCGACGATCCACCAAGACCGTGGCGCGGCTCAAATGATGCGTGGAGGCAATGGTCGAGCGAGCCATGTCGACGTAGACCTCACTGCTGCTCCAACCCGACTGCACTAATGCCACAATGCAACTCCTGACTGGCAGGTGCGGACTGCGTTCCAGACACATTCCAACTGACAGTCAGACCTGAACTTGCGACCCGAAGCCCGACAAACTAGTCTACGACAGACAACGACCGGGAAGTAATAGCAATCAAGCAAAGATACTACGAGAGGGGATATATCGATACGCGTTGTTTGGCCTCTCACGGTCAGGCAAACCAGCACTTAGTGACAGTAGTAATTTAAATTAATGTAGTGAAGTGAAAGTACGTTAAAAACAAGGTGTAAGATACATGATTCGGGGAAACGAGCCACACACGGCTCACTAAGGACTGTTAATTTTGAATTGCTTTAAATTATACTGTATATAACAATGATTCACACGAATACTCAGAATGACTGTTCCCAATTTCAATATGCCTTATTATAAAAACGTATCTGTTGAATTACATTGCCTGAAAACTGTTCCTAATATTCAGTCAAAAAAATTTATTAGACCCTAAAAAAACTCTTACTTTCGAACGGACAGCTTGAATATGCTCTTGCTGCACGGAGAGAATGATGACCTGAAACAAATCACTTTACACATTTTGCCTTTTTATTCTTATTTGTTTTAAACGCCTGTTTTAAGAAATTAGATTCTGATTCCCTTTTCAAAATTATTAACTGCTAATCACGCAAAAGTGACAATGCAAATCTAAGCAAACAAAGTCCTCTTTTTTTAACAGTTGGAGCTACGCTTTGCGAAATACACTGAAGCGCCAAAGAAACTGCTATAGGCATGAGTATTTACATACAGAGATGTACAAACATGCAGAAGACGGCGCCGCAGTCGGAAACGTCTATATAAGACAACAAGTGAATGCCGCAGTTTTTAGATCGCTTACTGCTCCTAGAGTGGCAGGTTACGAAGATTGTAGTGAGTCTGAACATCGGCGCACGAGCGATGGGGCATAGCATCACCGAGGTAGCGATGAAGTGGAGATTTTCCAGTACGACCATTTCACGAGTGTACCGTGAATATCGGGAATTTACTAAAACATCAGATCTCCGACATCGCTTCGGCCGGAGAAAGATTCTGCAAGAAGGAAACCAACGACGATTGAAGGGAATCGTTTAACGTGACGGAAGTGCAGCCCTTTCGCAAAGTGCTGCCGATTTCAATGCTGGGCCATCAACAAGTGTCCCCGTGCGAGCCACTAACGAAGCACCAGCGATATGGGCTTTCGAAGCCGAATGCCCAGTTGTGCAGCTTTGATGACTGCACAGCACAAGGCTTTACGCCTCACCTGGGCCTGTCAACACCGACATTGGATTTTTGATGACTGGAAACATGTTGCCTGGTCGCACGAGTCTCGTTTCAAATTGTATCGAGTGGATGGACTTGTACGGGTATGGAGACAACCTCATTAATTCATGTACTTTGCATGTCAGCAAGGGACTATTAAAACTGGTGGACGGTCTATAATGGTGTGGGGCGTGAACATTTGGACTGATATGGGAACCCTGACACGTCTAGATACCATTCTGACAGATAACACGTACGTAAGCATCCTGTGATCGCCTGCATCCATTCATGTCGATTGTGAATTCCGATGGACTTGGGAAATTTCAGCAGGACAATGCGATATCCTATACATCCAGAAACACTCTTCTGAGTTTACACACTTCCGCTGGCCACCACACTCCCCAGACGTGCACATTATTGAGCATATCTGGGATGCCTTGCAATGTGTTGTTAAGAAGAGATCTCCACCCCTTGTACTCCTACGGATTTATGGACAGCCCTGCTGCATTCATGGTGTCAGTTCCCTTCAGCACAACTTCAGACATTAGTTGACTCCACGTGACGTCGTGTTGCGGCATTTCTGCATGGACCCTGCACAATACTAGGCATGTGTTCCAGTTTCTTTGGCTCTTCAGTGTATTTATAAACGACGGAAGAAAGTACTTTGACCTTATATTCAATCCTTTGAATGACACAAAAGTAAACTCAAACTAATACGAACAATCAGAATTGTCTCCCCCTGTACCACACGAAATGTTTCTATTACAAAATGTGTTTCCTTAGATTGGTAATACCTACTATTTAACTAATCTGAATAGTGGAAGTCTAATTAGAATACCGAACACACGACAGACAGTACCCTGTGATAAGCAACACGTAGAATTTACTGGACACAACGATATCTAAGATTATTTACTGAACTCGCTGTTGCAACTAACAAACTCAAAATAAGTTACCCTTTTATGAAGTGCTGTCTCTCTTCACACAATGTTAAATAACTTACACATTATGGAACATCTCAAATAGAAATCTCGGTGCGGTACATATGCCATCCAAGCTACTCATTCTGCCACGATCTAAAACCCTCCCTCAACGACTCAACAACTACAGCTGCAAAAGGCTGTTATTCGACTCGACTCTAATCTACATGACTACCAGTTCTCTAATCAATAATGTAACCTCTCTTATTCTGAGACTGCGTATCACTTATGTGCTTAGTATCCAAAGATGTTTAATTTAACAACATTCCGAATAAACTGATAAGCTTCAACTTATGTGCATTCAGAGAGACACCAAGTGGTAACATACCAGGCAAACTGTAACTTAATACCTTCTGTGTTAGTTAAGGTCATTGATTTGAGACAGAAAATTTAGAGTTTTGTAATGTATATTTTCCGGCTGACGGAGATTTTCTGCGCTCAGGGCCTGGGTGTTGTGTTGTCCTCATTAGCAATTTCATCATCAGCAGTGGAAGGCAATGGGAAACCGCCACTGGAATCACTTCCCTAGACGCTCATGCGGTGGACCTATCTGACGAGGCTTCCCAAAGAATGTTCAAATGTGTGTGAAATCTTATGGGACTTAACTGCCAAGGTCATGAGTCCCTAAGCTTACACACTACTTAACCTAAAGTATCCTAAGGGCAAACACACACACCCATGCCCGAGGGAGGACTCGAACCTCCGCCGGCACCAGCACGATGCTTCCCGCATGACAAGACCTGCCGTAAGGCAGAACACACAAAAAAGTTATATATATATATATATATATATATATATATATATATATATATATATATATATATATATATCTCTAACAAACTCAAAATAAGTTACCCTTGTGTCAGTTTGTTGTATCCAATGTGTTATTCAAAGGGAAATTTAATGAAAGTAACTGTAATCACCATTATCCCATTTTCTTAAACATATATTACCCAATTAATCTCCCAATTAGGCTGGCGACCGTTCATTTTTTTCATTCATATATGAATTTTATATCACTTTCATTAACTCCCATGGTTAATGTCTGTTTAGTTTTTCTGTTAGTTTCACCATATTCATAATTTAAAATCCTCTCAGAGGGTAACATGAACTTGTTTCACGGCAGGCTAGTGTTATACTTTCCAATTAATATAGAAACCTTCCACTATTCCGTTTTGAGTTAAAGGAGCCTGTTCCGAAAATAACGGAGACCGAAGTTATGAGCGAAAACCACTCTGTTAACTCTGACATCGGACAACTTTTGCTGCATGGTCTCTGCTCTCCATATTTTTGGTGGAGGTAGCACAAACCACAACAAGAAAAAAATATCTGCTAAACAAAAGCTCTAAAATGCATACCATAAGGGATACAAGCAGTTGTTCAGTACAAGAGATGCCATTCTCAGTAACGCAGATTAAGTAGTGCTCACAGCTCTTAGCGTATGAACTTTAGACCCTATGTTTACTGGACACTTTTTCCTTAATTTGGTCCTCACCATTTCCTCCCAAAATAGGAAAAGCAAAAGGTTTGTGTTAGAAGAGATCCAGAACTATTTTCGGTTATAAATTTCAACTCGGTCGTTCCAGACCACGACAAGAAAAACTAATCTAGTAAACAGGGGCCCTCAAATGCATACATTCAACTTCTCCAACATCCCCCGAAACTTTTAAACATCATAACGGAATCCCAGTGTATAATGTGGGCAGATCAGATGTGCTACGGCGTTCATGAACCATCTTGTACATTCAAACACAGGAAAGACTTGTGCCATGGAACATGAATTGAGTTTTTTTATAATGTCAACAATTTTACCTGCCTTAAAAACGGAAGTTTGTCATAATTTCCAGTAGATTCTATTTCAAAGTCAATTTAACTTGTAACTTATTTATGTTACTTCTATGTAATTTGATTTCACTAACAGATTGATGTTCTTGTTGTGGTCTTCAGTCCTGAGAATGGTTTGATGCAGCTCTCCATGCTACTCTATCCTGTGCGAGCTTCTTCATCTCCCAGTAACTACTGCAATCTACATCCTTCTGAATCTGCTTAGTGTATTCATCTCTTGGTGTCCTTCTACGATTTTTACCCTCTACGCTGCCCTCCAATACTAAATTGGTGATCCCTTGATGCCTCACAACATGTCCTACCAACCGATCCCTTCTTCTAGTCAAGTTGTGCCACAAATTTCTCTTCTACCCAATCCTATTCAATACCTCCTCATTAGTTATGTGATATACCCATCAAATCTTCAGCATTCTTCTGTAGCACCACATTTCAAAAGCTTCTATTCTCTTCTTGTCAAAACTATTTATCGTCCATGTTTCACTTCCATACATGGCTACACTCCATTCAAATCCTTTCAGAAACGACTTCCTGACACTTAAATCTATACTCGATGGTAACAAATTTCTCTTCTTCAGAAACGCATTCCCTGCCATTGCTAGTCTACATTTTATATCCTCTCTACTTCGACAATCATCAGTTATTTTGCTCCCCAAATAGCAAAACTCCTTTACTACTTTAAGTGACTTATTTCCTAATCTAGAATAATGGAACATGTTTTGTGTTCTCGTATTATGACGTTCTTAGATAATACAAATCTCCTTCATCATAACCAACATGGATTCCGCAAACAGAGATCATGTGAAACTCAGCTCGCCCTATTTGCCCAAGAAATTCACAGTGCCGTAGACACTGGCGAGCAGATTGATGCCGTATTCCTGGACTTCAGGAAGGCATTTGATACGGTTCCGCACTTACGTTTAGTGAAAAAAATACGAGCTTACGGAATATCGGACCAGGTTTGTGATTGGATTCAGGATTTCCTAGAAGAAAGAACACAACATGTCATTCTTAACGGTTCAAAATCTGCAGATGTAGAGGTAATTTCGGGAGTACCGCAAGGAAGCGTGATAGGACCTTTATTGTTTACAATATACATAAATGACTTAGTTGACAACATCGGTAGCTCCGTGAGGCTATTTGCAGATGACACGGTTGTCTACAAGAAAGTAGCAACATCAGAAGACTCGTACGTACTCCAGGAAGACCTGCAGAGGATTAATGCATGGTGCGACAGCTGGCAGCTTTCCCTAAACGTAGATAAATGTAATATAATGCGCATACATAGGGGCAGAAATCCATTCCAGTACGATTATGCCATAGGTGGTAAATCATTGGAAGCGGTAACGACCGTAAAATACTTAGGAGTTACTATCCGGAGCGATCTGAAGTGGAATGATCACATAAAACAAATAGTGGGAAGAGCAGGCGCCAGGTTGAGATTCATAGGAAGAATTCTAAGAAAATGTGACTCCTCGACGAAAGAAGTAGCTTACAAAACGCTTGTTCGTCCGATTCTTGAGTATTGCTCATCAGTATGGGACCCTTACCCGGTTGGATTAATAGAAGAGATAGACATGATCCAGCGAAAAGCAGCGCGATTCGTCATGGGGACATTTAGTCAGCGCGAGAGCGTTACGGAGATGCTGAACAAGCTCCAGTGGCGGACACTTCATGAAAGGCGTTACGCAATACGGAGAGGTTTATTATGGAAATTACGAGAGAGCACATTCCGGGAAGAGATGGGTAACATATTACTACCGCCCACATATATCTCGCGTAATGATCACAACGAAAAGATCTGAGAAATTAGAGCAAATACGGAGACTTACAAGCAGTCGTTCTTCCCACGCACAATTCGTGAATGGAACAGGGAAGGGGGGATCAGATAGTGGCACAATAAGTACCCTCCGCCACACACCGTAAGGTGGCTCGCGGAGTATAGATGTAGATGTAGATGTAGATGTAATCTAACTCCCTCAGCATCACCCGACTTAATTCGACTACATTCCATTACCCTCGTTTTGCTTTTGTTGATGTTTATCTTATATACTCCTTTCAGGACACTATCCATTCCGTTCAACTGCTCTTCCAAGTCCTTTGCTGTTTCTGAAAGAATTACAATGTCATCGGCGAACCTCAAAGTTTTCTTCCCCGTGGATTTTAATACCTACTCCGAACTTTTCTTTTGTTTCCTTCACTGCTAACATCGGGAGAGGCTACAACCCTGTCTCACTCCCTTCCCAATCACTGCTTTCCTTTCGTGTCCCTCGACTCATATAACTGCCATCTGGTTTCTGTACAACTTGTAAATAGCCATTCGCTCCCTGTATTTTTCCCCTGCCACCTTCAGAATTCGAAAGAGAGTATTCCAGTCAACATTGTGAAAAGCTTTCTCTAAGTCTACAAATGCTAGAAACGTAGGTTTGCCTTTCCTTAATCTAGCTTCTAAAATACGTTGTAGGGTCAGTATTGCCTCACATGTTCCAATCTTTCTAGGGAATCCAAACTGATCTTCCCCGAGGTCGGCTTCTACTAGTCTTTCCATTCGTCTGTATAGAATTCGCGTTAGCATTTTGCAGCCGTGACTTATTAAACTGATAGTTCGGTAATTCTCACATCTGTCAACACCTGCTTTCTTTGGGATTGCAATTATTATACTGCCCGCATCTCGTGGTCGTGCGGTAGCGTTGTCGCTTCCCACGCCCGGGTTCCCGGGTTCGATTCCCGGCGGGGTCAGGGATTTTCTCTGCCTCGTGATGGCTGGGTGTTGTGTGCTGTCCTTAGGTTAGTTAGGTTTAAGTACTTCTAAGTTCTAGGGGACTGATGACCATAGATGTTAAGTCCCATAGTGCTCAGAGATTTTGAACCAATTATTATATTCTTCTTGAAGTCTGAGGGTATTTCGCCTGTCTCATATATCTTGCTCACCCGATGGTAGAGTTTTGTCAGGACTGGCTCTCCCAAGGCTGTCAGTAGTTCAAATGGAATTTTGTCTACTCCCGGGGCCTTGTTTCGACTCCGGTCTTTCAGTGCTCTGTCAAACTCTTCACGCAGTATCATATCTCCCATTTCATCTTCATCTACATCCTCTTCCATTTCCATAATATTGTCTTCAAGTACATTGCCCTTGTATAGACCCTCTATATACTCCTTCCACCTTTCTGCTTTCCCTTTTTTGCTTAGAACTGGGTTTCCATCTGAGCTCTTGATATTCAAACAAGTGGTTCTCTTTTCTCCAATGGTCTGTTTAATTTTCCTGTAGGCAGTATCTATCTTACCCCTCGTGAGACAAGCCTCTACATCCTTACATTTGTCCTCTAGCCATCCCTGCTTAGCCATTTTGCACTTCCTGTCGATCTCACTTTTGAGACGTTTGTATTCCTTTTTGCCTGCTTCATTTACTGCATTTTTATATTTTCTCCTTTCATCAATTAAGTTCAATATTTCTTCTGTTACCCAAGGATTTCTGGCAGTCCTCGTCTTTTTACCTACTTTATTCTCTGCTGCATTCACTACTTCATCCCTCAAAGTTACCCATTCTTCTTCTACTGTATTTCTTTCTCCCATTCCTGTCAATTGTTCCCTTATGCTCTCCTTGAAACTCTGTACTACCTCTGGTTCTTTCAGTCTAACCAGGTCCCATCTCCTCAATTTTCGACCTTCTTGCAGCTTTTTCAGTTTTAATCTACAGTTCATAACCAATAGATTGTGGTCAGAGTCCACATCTGCCCCTGGAAATGTCTTATAATTTAAAACCTGGTTCCTGAATCTCTGTCTTACCATTATATAATCTATCTGAAACCTGTCAGTATCTCCAGGCTTCTTCCATGTGTACAACCTTCTTTTATGATTCTTGAACCAAGTGTTAGCTATGATTAAGTTGTGCTCTGTGCAAGATTCTACCAGGCGGCTTTCTCTTTCATTTATTCCCCCCGATCCATATTCACCTACTACGTTTCCTTCTCCCCCTTTTCCTACTACCGAATTCCAGTCACCCATGACTATTAAATTTTCGTCACCCTTCACTATCTGAATAATTTCCTTTATTTCGTCATACATTTCTTCAATTTCATCGTCATCTGCAGAGCTAGTTGGCATATAAACTTGTACTACTGTGGTAGGCGTGGGCTTCGTGTCTATCTTGGCCACAATAATGCGTTAACTATGCTGTTTGTAGTAGCTTACCCGCACTCCCATTTTTTTATTCATTATTAAACCTACTCCTGCATTACCCCTATTTGATTTTGTATTTATAACCCTGAATTCGCCTGACCAAAAGTCTTGTTCCTCCTGCCACCGAACTTCACTAATTCCCACTATATCTAACTTTAACCTATCCATTTCCTTTTTTAAATTTCCTAACCTACCTGCCCGATTAAGTCATCTGACATTCCACGCTCCGATCCGTAGAACGTCAGTTTTCTTTCTCCTGATAACGACGTCCTCCTGAGTAGTCCCCACCCGGAGATCCGAATGGGGGACTATTTTACCTCCGGAATATTTTACCCAAGAGGACGCCATCATCATTTAACCATACAGGAAAGCTGCATATCCTCGGGAAAAATTACGGCCGTAGTTTCCCCTTGCTTTCAGCCGTTCGCAGTACCAGCACAGCAAGGCCGTTTTGGTCAATGTTGCAAGGCCAGGTGAGTCAATCATCCAGACTGTTGCCCCTGCAACTACTGAAAAGGCTGCTGCCCCTCTTTAGGAACCACTCGTTTGTCTGGCCTCTCAACAGATACCCCTCCGTTGTGGTTGCACCTACGGTACAGCTATTGTATCGCTGAGGCACGCAAGCCTCCCCACCAACGGCAAGGTCCATGGTTCATGGGGGGGGGGGCTAACAGATTATGGGTACGTAAAAGAGTAATAATGTAACTAATATGATAATAAAGGCAGTGCTAATACTATTTTCTTTACTGCATTGCTAGCAAAGTAGAATCGAAAATTTGTTTCTAGGTACTTGACCATACTGTACATTTGAACATGTTTTTATTTTTGGAAAAACCATAATCTCCCAGAATAATTTGTTAGTTTCAGAAAACAATCTAGAACATAACGGGAAATGCCATCGTTTAAAAATGGAATACGAAAATATCCTCGGTTGCGAATATACCGCGATACCACGTGACTGACAACACGACGCTTTCGCGTTTTTCAGTCAGTATGTGTATTTTTGATTCCCCGTGCATCTGCTCGTACCGGCAGAGCGCTGAATGTTTAATTATTTAGAATAAAATGAACGAAAATATTTCCGCTTTTGTGACACAGCGAAAAAATATGTGAAAATACCGGGAAACAGTGAAACAATCAAATACCACAGAATCAGAGTGTTTTGTACGTGGTAAACTATACCGCATAATCGCAATAGCGCACGTAGCCACAGCAAATTTTTATTGCATACTACGTATCTCCCAGTGTTCGAAAGTGGTTACCTCGTTGTAGTTTCAGTGCAACACTATATTTTTACTGAGGAAGGAATTGTTTCTAGGCTAATATTTAGCGTATGAAAACTGAGTTTCCTATCTGAGAGTGACTGACAGTGGTAAGAAAATTGCTTCATTATTTACCTCGCATAACTGCAATCCGCTAAAGCTATGAAATTTAAGTTTTGCAGCTGCTTTACTGTGTCACATATCAGTCCGCCACACTTCAATCATTGTGCGCTTTAGTAATTTCTGCCAAGCGTTTTAGAAACCCAATTAATTCTAGGTTCTCCTGTAAACGCAGAATGAACAACAGGTGAGAAGAGTAGCAAAAGTGAAGTTACATAGGCAGAAAAAGAATTTATTTCGTATGTTATGTTCTCAATTACCTCTCCTGCACCATCTAATGACGCAGGTAAGTTATTTGTTATTATTATTGTTAATGTTATTGATATCTTCGTTATCCTAAATACATGAATTTCCCCTTCAAATCTTTATTATGAATATTTTGTATGTAGAAGCTTCGCAAGCTGTATACATGCATGCTCAAAATGATCCAGCAGTCCCAGTTGCTGCTGGAGGCGCCAGTACTGCTTCGTACTCTAGGTTACACGATGGTGCTCATTGTTTACTAGAAAATTCAGATAATTTATTGGAGAATGTCGGAAGGAAGATGTTGAAAACGAGAACAAGTACAGGGTGTCCGGGAAATATGGACGAATTTGAATCATGCATCCTTTGGTGATGTGATATTTGGCTGCCGCCGTTTTTCCATGTTTGTTATATGCTATCCTTTCCATTAGTAGCCTGATAGCTTTTGTGTAGAGAGCATTGTTTTTTATGTTTATTTTCGTCATGGAGCAGGTGAAAACCGAACAACATTTCAATGTCATAAAACGTTACTACAAACCAGTGAAAGTCCCACGGGAACCGTTCGTGAAATGCGTGTGACACTCGGGCGTAATGCTCCTCCAACCGAAGCGTCTGTTCGAAAGCTGATTCGGAAGTTTGAGAGTACGGGATCTGTGTCAGACGTTAAGAAAACTGGACGATGACGTTCTGTTCGAACACAAGAAAGTATTGCTGTCGTGCGTGACAATATGACCGTGAACCCAAAACATCGGTTCGATGACGAGCTCAAAAATTGAATTTATCACCAAGTTCACTGCATGAAGTCCTTTGAAAGGACCTGAGCCCACCGGAGTGGCCGTGCTGTTCTAGGCGCTACAGTCTGAAACCTCGAGACCACTACGGTCGCAGGTTCGAATCCTGCCTCGGGCATGGATGTGTGTGATGTCCTTAGGTTAGTTAGGTTTAAGTAGTTCTAAGTTCTAGGGGATTGATGACCTCAGTAGTTAAGTCCCATAGTGCTCAGAGCCATTTTTAAAGGACCTGAAAATGCATGCGTACAATATTCAACTTACACAGGATTTGACGCCTGCAGATCATGGAAAGAGACATCGATTTGCTCAATGGGTCTTGGCTCCACAAGCGCAGAACGAGAACACCACAAAAAGAAAAATTTTCTTAGATTAGGCGTACGCCTACCTCAGTGGGTACGTCAATAGGGCGGAATGCAGAATCTGGGGTAATGAAAATCCGCGAGTGATTGTGGAAGATGAGACGCATACTGTGCGGTATGGGTTCCGGGCAGGAGAAGTGATCGGTCCGTACTCTTTTGAAAATGGTGCGACATGTTACACATCCCGTGAAACGATTCCTCAGCTTAATGAAAACATTTCTCAAAAAATTATCTCTCTGCGTGGCAACCAGGAATGGCCTGCCAAATCATGCAATTTTACGCCTCGTGCCCTTTTTTGTGGTTATTTTCAAAATCAAAAGTATACGTAAACAAACCCAAACAATACACCAATTGAAGGATAAAATGGAAAGGGTACCAGGTGTTGGTGAATGCGTGATGGAGAACTTCAATGAACGCATTCCTCGTTTCCGCTCGGCCTTGGGGGTCATAGGAGGATATAATTTTTCATACAGAAACAGGAGCAGTTACTTAATGTGTTTGTAAAAAACCATAGCACTTTAATATTCATCTCTACTTCCTATACCTATTTTTTGGTGACTTAACTGGTGACGGAATGAAGTCAAAAACCTGCCCCGAAGATTGCAAGAAAAACGCCAATAAAATTCTGAGAATGCATGGATAAGCGTATATGAGACAGAAAAAGGTTTAAGTAACAAAGTTTCTCTCGATACTCTGAGAGACGCACAAAAAATACTTCGACGATGTGTCAGATATCCGCTCATAGGAAGTGTCATTAATCTCCTGCTGGAGATACGCAGGCAGTACTTAATACATTCTGGGAAAGTGCGACATGGGGACAGAGGAAGATATACGTGCACATAGTCCCACCGAAACGTCTGTGGAAGACCTGTGGCGAATCTAGAAGAGAAGACATGCCGATTTATCATTTAAGAAGTTAGATGGGAAAACATAAATTTTACAAAAAGGCGTTTCCCAGTTCTCCTGCGATTAAATATTGCATTACCCAATATTGGCTGGATAATTACACAAATGGGGTGAACCTTCAATTATAATCGTCACGTACTCGAATAAATCAAACGAAGAAAAGAAAATGAGAGACTCTTCATCAAAGCCGGCCGGAGTGGCCAAGCGGTTAAAGGCGCTACAGTCTGGAACCGTGCTACTGCTGCGGTCGCAGGTTCAAATCCTGCCTCGGGCCTGGATGTGTGTGATGTCCTTAGGTTAGTTAGGTTTAAGTAGTTCTAAGTTCTAGGGGACTGATGACCTTAGCAGTTAAGTCCCATAGTGCTCAGAGCCATTTGAACCATTTTTCTTCATAAAAGAACTCCCGGACTGCCTTCCGAAACAGCCATCGCATATCAGCAACAAATCCGCCTCCAAGCTCCACCTCGATCTTATACTTCAATGCAAATAGCAGTATGGTCTCTAAAGAAGAAAATGTAACAGCGAGAAGGGTCCTACATTAAGTCTGGCCACCTTTAACACGATTTTCGAAGAGGACAGCATTAGTTGGTTTACCCCCAAATAAGAGTGGAGCGACTTGAGTTGTAGCTGCAGTTTCAGTTACTTGAGTAAAGGTGTGTGAAAGCAGCACATTGAATGAAAAGAGCAGGAAAAGCAGCACAGAGATCTCTGTAAAAGAGAGGCGCAGCAAAACTCTGCTCAGAGTATACCATGGAGTTACAGGCAGTAAATGTATCTCCACTTTTACACGTTAGTGCAGACTCTTATGAAGCACTATTTACAATGCATAATGTAGAAAGTCGTGATGCAGTGTGTTATTGGTTCGATGAAACTAAAAGTGAATTTGCAGTGTCAAGTGTTGCCTTCCGTATCGTGGACACCCTGTCCAAAACGATTAATTTTTGAAGACTGCGCATGTCGCGACAGAAAAATCGTATTCTCAAACGCTCTTTTAAGATTAGCAGTTGATATTGGAGTATTGATTACGCAAAAGGTTTTGGAGAAAGGTCATAATCAGATGGAGTGTGACTCAGATCTCAGTTCCCTCGAGTGCAAGCTTAAAGAATGTGAAGCTACATTTCAATGCGCCTTGATACTTAAAGAAGTGGGAAAAAACCACGACCTTACGAAGTCCATTACCTAGATTACTTTTTTATCACAAGCTATGCAGATGAAAGTTTCTGGCTGTGAATCAATTAGGCGTGGAAGAGCTGTAAAAATGAGCCTACAGTTATGGACCTGAGAGCGATACAGTACCGTACAAATAGTTTTATTTACTACAAGCGCACCTTCAGCGAAGTGTGGCAAGAAAACTGGAAGTCCGATATATATTCTAGGAAAAGTTTGCTTAGCAAAACTGTATAAAGAAAGACTGAAAGTGTATTACGCCGAAAGGGATTACTTACAACAGCTTAAAGTTATTCATCCTAAGGACTGTCATTGATGTTATGGCATCATTTTTTGCGAACAAGTGCCACGTTGGATGTTATTACAGGAGTGACAGTGCAGTATAGTTCTTAGATGCTGCTTGAACGACATTTTGCTCATTTTTCTCGAAGAAATTTCTATTCGAAGTTGTTTCCGTGAAAAAAAAAAAGACAAAAGCTATGTTTTTACTAACTCTCTCAGCAGAAAAATAAACGTATGGGTGGTAAGCCGTACAAGAGACTCTGACAAACAAGTGCCTGCCTTAAGTATCGAGACAGTTAGGCGTATCTGTCGTTCCTCTGCTTTCTGAATAGTATTTTCTTTATTTCACTTTCTGATACCATGTGAAAGTACAGTATAGTGCTGCTGGTGTGGTCTTCAGTCCGAAGACCGGCTCGAAGAAGTTAACCCAGTTGTTGAAGCCTCGATTAACTACTACAACCAATATCCTTCTGACTCTGCTTAGTCTATTCACCTTCCGGTCTCCCTCTGCGATTGTTATCGCCCATACTTTCCTCCACTAAACTGATGATCCCTTGGTGTCAACTGTCCGTATCTTTTAGTGCAGTTGTGCCACAATAGTCTTGTGTTCCCAGTCCTAATCAGTGCCTCCTCATTAATTACTTGACTACGCATCTAATCTTCAGCATTCTTCTGTAGCACCATAGTTCTAATGCCTCTATACTCTCCTTTTCTAAACTGTTTATCGTCCATGTTTCATTTCCATACATAGCTACATTTCAGACAAATAACTTCAGAAAAGTCATCCTAGCACTTAAATCTATATTAACGCTTTTTTTCTCCACAAACGCATTTCTTACCATTGTCAGTCTACATTTTATATCCTCCCTTCATCGATCGTCATCAATTATTTTTCTGCCTAAATAGCAAAACTCATTTATAACTTGCAGTGTCTCGTTTCCTAATCTGTGTCCCTAAGCATCACCTGATGTAATTCGACTACATTCCATTATCCTTCTTTGCTTTTGTTGGTGTTCATCGTATATTCTCCTTTTGTGACGCTGTCCATTCCGTTGAATTGTTCTTGAAAGTCCTTTGTGTCTCTGACAATATTACAATATCATCGGCAAACGTCAAAGTTTTATTTCTTCTCCATGAACTATAATTCCTACTCAAAAATTTCTTTTGTTATTCACTACTGACTGCTCACTGTACAGACTGTACACTGTCAGGAACACGCGACAAGTCTGTGTCACTCCGTTCTCAACTTGTGCTTCCCTTTCATTCCCATCTTATAACTGCAAACAGATTGCTGTACAAGTTGTGTACAAAACTTCGCGCCATGCATTTACCCCCTCTATTTTCAAAATTTCAAAGAATGTATTCGAGTCGTCATTGTCAAGTTTTCTCAAAATCTAAAAAAGCTACAAATGTAGATTTCCCTTTTCTTAAACTACAGTACCTTCAAAGAGATGTCGTAGGGTCAGTACTGCATTGCGTTTTCCTAAATTTCTCCAGAATCCAAACTTATCTTCCAGTGATCGACTTCTATTAGTTTTTCCAGTCTATTGTAAATAATTCGTGTTAGCATTTTACAGTCATGATTTGTAAACCGATAGTTGTCTAATACTAACACCTCTCGGCACCTGGTTTGTTTGGAATGCGAATTATCACTTTCTGCAGGAAGTCTGTGGGTATTTCACCTGTATCATATGCCTTTCACACTAAATGGAATAGTTTTGTCATGACTGCCTCTCCCAGGGCTATCAGTAGTTCTGACGGAATGTCATCTACTCCATGGGATTTGTTTGCACTTTCAGTGATTTGTCAAGTTCTTCTCTCGGACTCGTATCTCCCATTTCATCCACATGTATGTTGTATTCCCTTTTCATAATTTTAACTTCAAGAACATCTGCCTTGTATAAACCCACTATATCCTTTCACTTTTCAGATTTTATTTCTTTGCTTAGGAGTTGTTTGCCATCTTAGCTCTGATATTCATATAGCTGATTCTCTTTTGTCCAAAGGCCTCTTTAACTTTCATATAGGTGGCATCTACATTTTCTGTTATGACACAGAATAATAAGCGGTATAAACTAGAAAAAAGATGATTAAAAGTCACTCACATTCCCACAGACAAATTAATGTCATGCCAGAGACAGACGGAAGCAGAAAGGAAGCCAGTATGTCGCAAGTACATGAGGTTGACAAAGTCTGCCCACTAAGGATACCCACTCAACAGAGACTACAACGAAAACCGAGGGAAGCGAGATAGGTATCTTCTTTGCTAGAAACTGTATCTCTTACTTACGAGCACAGCAATAAGCGGCGTGTTAAGTAAATATAGCAGAATAAGGAGAGGACGGTCCTAGCCTAAGGTGATAGCGTCACGCTACTTCCCTTTAAATACTCCACCTCTCCAGCTCTCGCCATAAGTTGATCATTGGGGTCATTGGGATCGATGGTTCACAGTAATAGCACTCGATTACATGACTGCGATGCTGTATGAATCTGTGTCCTAGATGCTCCAGCACAGTGTGTGAAGTAGCCGAAAACATATTCAAGACGGTGGCCTTCACTTGATGAACTTCGTGGTACTCGCTATTCGAGAAACCGTCTGCCTATAACGAGACATCGCAGAGTGCTGCCAATACCGGGCTTCAACGCGGAAGCCACCGACAGGACCTTTGCTGCTGAAACCTACGAGGTAGGGAGGAGATCAACCGACCACGACCATCGACGCCAGGTACATCTCAGATGAGTCATCAATGGTCAATGGCAGAATTGGAAGTGGGACCGAGTACTCTCCAGCAACCACACGGAAACGGCCGCGCCTGCTCGCCGGCAGTCCGTCTGGGCGCCGGGGTCGCTGACATCTCCAGGGAGCGCAGCCGCTGAGCTCACTCGGCTGACGTCAGCAGAAATCCAACAAGCAGGTGAATGAGAAACAGCGGAGGCTGGTGCGGAAGAATAACGACCTGTAAATATTGTGAATATATAACTGAACTCTAATTATACACTCCTGGAAATGGAAAAAAGAACACATTGACACCGGTGTGTCGGACCCACCATACTCGCTCCGGACACTGCGAGAGGGCTGTACAAGCAATGATCACACGCACGGCACAGCAGACACACCAGGAACCGCGGTGTTGGCGCTAGCTGCGCAGCATTTGTGCACCGCCGCCGTCAGTGTCAGCCAGTTTGCCGTGGCATACGGAGCTCCATCGTAGTCTTTAACACTGGTAGCATGCCGCGACAGCGTGGACGTGAACCTTATGTGCAGTTGACGGACTTTGAGCGAGGGCGTATAGTGGGCATGCGGGAGGCCGGGTGGACGTACCGCCGAATTGCTCAACACGTGGGGCGTGAGGTCTCCACAGTACATCGATGTTGTCGCCAGTGGTCGGCTGAAGGTGCACGTGCCCGTCGACCTGGGACCGGACCGCAGCGACGCACGGATGCACGCCAAGACCGTAGGATCCTACGCAGTGCCGTAGGGGACCGCACCGCCACTTCCCAGCAAATTAGGGACACTGTTGCTCCTGGGGTATCGGCGAGGACCATTCGCAACCGTCTCCATGAAGCTGGGCTACGGTCCCGCACACCGTTAGGCCGTCTTCCGCTCACGCCCCAACATCGTGCAGCCCGCCTCCAGTGGTGTCGCGACAGACGTGAATGGAGGGACGAATGGAGACGTGTCGTCTTCAGCGATGAGAGTCGCTTCTGCCTTGGTGCCAATGATGGTCGTATGCGTGTTTGGCGCCGTGCAGGTGAGCGCCACAATCAGGACTGCATACGACCGAGGCACACAGGGCCAACACCCGGCATCTTGGTGTGGGGAGCGATCTCCAACACCGGCCGTACACCACTGGTGATCGTCGAGGGGACACTGAATAGTGCACGGTACAACCAAACCGTCATAGAACCCATCGTTCTACCATTCCTAGACCGGCAAGGGAACTTGCTGTTCCAACAGGACAATGCACGTCCGCATGTATCCCGTGCCACCCAACGTGCTCTAGAAGGTGTAAGTCAACTACCCTGGCCAGCAAGATCTCCGGATCTGTCCCCCATTGAGCATGTTTGGGACTGGATGAAGCGTCGTCTCACGCGGTCTGCACGTCCAGCACGAACGCTGGTCCAACTGAGGCGCCAGGTGGAAATGGCATGGCAAGCCGTTCCACAGGACCACATCCAGCATCTCTACGATCGTCTCCATGGGAGAATAGCAGCCTGCATTGCTGCGAAAGGTGGATATACACTGTACTAGTGCCGACATTGTGCATGCTCTGTTGCCTGTGTCTATGTGCCTGTGGTTCTGTCAGTGTGATCATGTGATGTATCTGACCCCAGGAATGTGTCAATAAAGTTTCCCCTTCCTGGGACAATGAATTCACGGTGTTCTTATTTCAATTTCCAGGAGTGTATTTCCTTAGCGCCGAGGACGCTTCACAGGTTTCCAAGATCTATTCTGATTTCATGCAGAGGTGTCTCCGCTCGACCCTATGTATTCCGCTACTGAAGTATGGTTCGTAATCGTTACGTTTGGCCTCTAGCAATTCCTGTTTAGCTGATTTACGCTTCCAGCCAGTCACGTTTTTTAGACGTTTGCTTCCCATTCGCTTGCTCCATAATGTTCTTTTTCTTTCTTTCATCAGTTATATTCAAGACCTACATCTACATCTACTTGATTGCTCTCGTACTTACAATAAAGTACCTGACAAAGGGTACAATGAACCACCTACAAGCTGTATCTCTACCGTTCCACTCTCGAGCGGCGCACGGGAAAAACGAGCTTTTAAATTTTTCTGTGCGAGCCCTGATTTCTCTTACTTTATCGTGGAGATGATCATTTATCCCTATGTAGGTGGGTGCCACCAGAACGTTTACACAATCGGAGGAGAAAACTGGCGATTGCAATTTCAGGAGAAGATCTCGTCTTTGTTTTAATGATTTCACTCCAACTCACGTGTCTAGGACACTATCTCCCCTGTATCACGATAATTCGAAACAATCTCTCTTCTCTGAGCTTTTTAGATGTCATCCGTCAGTCCCACCTGATGCGGATTCCACAACGCACAGCAATTCTATTTACTAGACCTGTTGTACCTTCTAAGTGTTCTGCCAATGAATCGCTGTCTTTGGTTTGCTCTACCCACAATATTATCTGTGTGATTGATCCGGTTTAGGTACGGCCAAACAACTGTTCAAAGAGATTTAGAGATTGCAGCCGGTCGTCGTAAACTTCATTGCACTTGAATCAGCGGTTTGTAAACCAACTGTTTTTTTGAGATACGTCGATGATACATTCATAGTCTGACCTCATGGAGAATAAAAGTTAATGGAGTTTTCTCATCAACTTAATTCCATCCATGAGAATATTCGATTTACTATGGAACTAGAGAAAGATTGTTGTCTTCCAGTCCTGGATGTTTTGGTTAAACGCAAATTAACAGGACCTTCTCAACTAAAGCCAGGAACCGGGAAGTGGATAAAGAAGAAAACGCGCCAACAAAGTCCCTATCTTTTCTTCCCTTCGTTAGGAATACCTCCTTCAAAATAGCGAGGATTCTTAACAATTTTCATGTGAAAGTGGTTTTTCGACCACCTTCTGAGATTTCGGATCTGCTGGGATAAGTGAAAGATGATTTGTTACTACGGAAGGCGGGAATTTATAAAATACCGTGTCAATGTGGAGTGGCCTATATACGACAGACAACGCGTATAGTGCAAGAGCGTTGTACAGAACATTAACGTTGCACTCGCCTCTTTCAACCCAGTAAGTCTGCAGTAGCCGAACATTGTATTTCCAACGGACATTCAATGAAATATGACAAAACCTCGTTTTTGGCCACAGCAACAGCCTTTTGGGACTCCATTGTCAAAGAATCCGTTGAATTACGCATTGCAGAAAATCTAATGTACCGTGACAGTGGTTACGAACTGAACAACGCGTGGAATCCCGTCATCTCCGGAATTTTCTCCAGATGTAGACGCCAGACGACTTCGATAGGTGCGGCCAGCGACAATACCGACGGCAGCTGAGTCTTGCAGTTCCACCAGCGAGGGCGCTGCCGCTGGGCGGTGTGGCCCTTCTGTCTCCGCGACTGCAACGCATGCGCGGCAGTACTATCAGCGCACTATATAAGACGGAGCGGAGAACGTCTTCGTCAGTCCTCGTTCGGCTCACCTGAAGATGGCTGGCAGTTGTCCTGCCGAAATATCGTGGAATGACGCTTACGACGACCGGCTGCTATCCCGAAATCTCATTTGAACGACTTTACAAGACGGCAAATGACAGCATCATCTCCAAAGAATCTAAGACGGCTCCTCAGATTGTCTGCTATGTCGGTAATATAGACCAGGGCAATAGAGGGCCTATAACACTTCCTTGGGGAACGCCGCGTATTACTTCTGTTTTACTCGATGACCTTCCGTCTATTACTACGAACTGTGAACTTCCCGACAGGAAATTATGAATCCAGTTGCACAACTGAGGTGATATTTCATAGGCACGCAGTTTGGTTAGAAGACCCTGGTGAGGAACGGTGTCGAAAGCCTTATGGAAATCTAAAAATATGGGATCAATTTGATGTCCCCTGTCCATAGCACTCATTACTTCATGAGTGTAGAGAGCTAGTTGTGTTTCACAAGAACGATATTTTCTGAACCCGTGTTGTGTCTGAGTAAATCGTTTTCTGCGAGGTAATTCATAATGTTTGAACACAGTATATGTTCCAGAACCCTACTGAAAATTGACGTTAGTGATATGGGCCTGTAATTCAGCGGATTACGTTTACTTCCCTTTTTGGGTAGTGGTGTGACATGAACGATTTTCCAGCCTTTAGGTACGGATCTTTCGATGAGCGAGCGGTTGTACATAATTGATAAATATGGAGCTATTGTATCAGCTTACTCTGAAAGGACACTGTATGGTATACAATCTGGATCGGAGGCCTTTCCTTTGTTAAGTGATTTAAACTGCTTTGCAACACCGAGGACATCTACTTCTATGTGCCTCATCTTGACAGTTGTTCTGGACTGGAATTCAGGAATATTTCCTTCGTCTTCTTTGGTGAAGAAGTTTCTGAAAACAGTGCTTACTAACTCTACTTTAGTGGCAGTATCATCAGTGACTTCACCGTTGCTATCGCGCAGTGAAGGTATTGATTGCATTTGCTAGTGGTGTGCTTTATGTATGACCAGAATCTCTTTGGGTTTTCTGCCAGATTCCAAGACAGATTTTCGTTGTGGAAATTATTAAAAGCATCTTGCGTTGAAGGACACGCAATATTTCGAACTTCTGCAAAACTTTTCCAGTCTTGGGGATTTTGTGTTGTTTTAAGTTTGGCGTGCTTTTTTCGTTGCTTGTGCAACAACGATCTGACCCGTTTTGTGTATCTTGGCGTATCAATACCATCACTTACTAATTTATGTGGTACATATCTCTACACTTTTTCTTTGAAAGCAATCCACATCTTTTCTATGCTTACATGATCGGAATGAGTAAAGACCGTCACTTAAAAAGGCGTTAAGAGCATTTTTATCAGCTTTTTTAAATAGATGTACTTTGCGTGTCTTTTTCATGGATGTGGATGTAACGATATTAGGCCTAGCAGCATCTGCCTTGTGGTCGCTAATCCTTGTATCTGTCATGATACCCCGTATTTGTCCAGGCTTATTTGTTGGTAAGAGGTCAAGTATGCTTTCGCAAACATTTACGCTTAGAGTGGGCTCATGAACTAATTGTTAAAAATATTTTTCTGAGAATGCATTGAGTAGAATTTCGGAAACGTTTTATTCCTGCCGCCGGCTGTAAACTTATAATTTTTCCATCATATCCAGGGTAGATTGAAGTCACCACAGACTGTAGTTGTATGAGTGGTGTACCTATTTGAAATGAGACTCAAGTTTTCTTTGATCTGTTCAGCAACTATATCTTCCGAATAGAGGAGGGCGGGGCGATAAAACGATCTAGTTAATACCTCGTTTCGACTGTCAAGTATAACCTCTACCCATATTATTTCGCAGGACCTATCCAATTTCATAACAGATCTCCTGTGACATCCAAGGTTTTCTACTAGGCCTTGTATTTTTACCTTTTCGATCCTCTGCTGCCTTCAGTGCGTCGTCTCTCATAACAACCCATTCGCTTTCTGCCATATTCCTTTATCTTGTTGTAGTCAACCGATGCTTAATGCTCCCTCAGAAACTTTCGAAAGCCTCTCGTTCTCTCAAATTACCTAGCTCATATCCCCTTAATTTTGTATCTTTTTGCAATTTGTTCAGTTTCAATCCACATTTAATGCATAAATTTGTGGTCAAAGTCGATATCTGTCCCTGGAAATGTCTTAACCTTTAAAATCAGATTCCGAAATCTGTCGTACCATTACGTAATCAATCTGAAATCTTCCGGTGTCTTCGACGTATACAGCCCTCTTTCGTGATTCTTGAACCAAGTTTCAACGATGATTAAATTATGCCCATGCAAAATTCTGCCAGATGGCATCGACTTTTATTCCTTTGTCCGCAGCCCATTTTTGCCTTGTTCTTTTCCTTCTCTTCCTTTTCCACTACAGAATTCCACTCCCCTATCACAAGTAAATTTTCGTCTCCTTTAACAATATGAATAACTCCTTTTATCTAATGATACATGTCTTGAAGTTCTTCGTAATCTGGGGAGACAGCTAGTATATAGACTTGTACTACTGTAGTTGGAGTAGGGTTAGTGTCTACCTTAGCTACGATCTTGGGGTCACTGTATTTTCTCATTCATTATTAAACCTGCTCCTGCGTTACCACTACTTCATTCCGTGTTTATAAGCCTGTGTTCTCCTGACGAGAAGTCCTATTCGTTCTGCCACCGTATTTCTCCGATGCCTGTTATATGTAACTGCAACCTATTCGTTTCCCTGTTTAAGTTTTCTAACTTAACTGCCCAATTAATGGATTTAACATTCCACACTCCAACCCGTAGAACGCCAGTTTTGTTTCTCCAGATAACGACAACCTCTTAAGTAGACCCTGCCAGGAGATGCGAACGGGGGACTATTATAACTCCGGAATATTTTACCCAAGAGGATGCCATCCTCATTTAACCACACAGGAGAGCTGCATGCCTCTGTGAATAATTCCAGCTGTAGTTTCGCCTTGTTTTCAGCCGTGCGCATTTCAACACAGCAAGATCATTTTGGTTGATGTTGTAGGACCAGATCAGTTGATCTTACAGACTGGTGCCATGGAACTACTGAAAAGACTCCTGCCAGTCATCTGGAACCATACGTTTGTCTGGCCTCTCAACAGATACCCCTAAGGTGTGGTTTGACCTAATGCGGCAATCTTTATCACTGAGGCGCACAAGCCACATTATCAATGGCAAGGTCCATGGTTCATGGGCGGAGCGGATGGGGAATGGCGGAAGGGGAGGAATTGTAGTGCTACAATGTAAAATTAGCGTTCCTATGAAGCCTGTAACGTATTCTAACAATTTTTGTCTCTCCTCTAAAATTCATGTTTTGCTACTTATGCTAAGTTGTTTCTTCACTGACGATATATCATTTACTAGATGGCTGGCTAGAGGCGAAAGGCTGAAAAGGTGTACCAATGAAAAATATTCTTGCTCCCATAACACAAGGTGGTAACACATCCTGTTGCAGATGCTTTATTCTATATGTACACATTCGACGAATTCACTGTGCCATATGACAAGACGAATATTTGAAAATTTCAGCACAGTATTGATTTCGACGCAAAACTCCATGATTTCTCCACAAAATTCGCCGATTTTGAAACAAAATCGATAAAAAAAGAAGAAAAAAAAGAAGTTGCCGTCCCTCTTGAAGTTAGTCTGCCAAACGAACAAGTGAGTTGAGGATATGAGCAGCATCATTTCACACAGGCACTGGTCGGAAATCATTTGGAAATCTTGTGAAAACATGATATCTTACCAAAAACAAACTTCGCCAGTGAACAGAACGCCACTGATCTATTAACTGCTTGAAATCTTGTCCCAGTCACATGACTAAACATCACATGTCGATTACTCACCGAGAATGGGCAAACTGAGAACAAGTGCTACTCGCCGCCTTGCACTGCTACCTCTACTGTCCACTGCGGATGCGCCTACCTACAAATCTGTATCGCAGCAAAGCCTGAGAGGCACGTGCAGGCGTCTGGGAGTCAACGTCCACTTAATACCACCACACTCCAGCACAGTGAGGCACTTGGCCCTCTTCAGCATTGCGGCACAATGCTCGGGACCTGTGCGGCAGTGACCAGCTGCACACCTGTGACTGGCTGCAGTTGTGGCCAGGCACCTGTTTCCACAGTGACTCACACCTGTGGTAAGAGCGAGGAATAGTCCGTGCACTATTGTGGTTCACGTGGACCACCACACTTCTCCCTGCTGTAGGGAACAATGTCCGTCCACTAGGGGCGGGGGAAGGGGGAGGGGGTAGAGGTTCTTCTAGTGATCTTCAGTCCAGAGACTGATTTGATGCAGTGCTCCATGCTACTCTATCCTGGACAAGCTTCTTCATCTCCGAGTAACTACTGCAATCTACATCCTTCTGAATCTGTTTAGTGTATTTATGTCTTGGTCTCCCTCTACGATTTTTACCCTCCGCGCTTCCCTCCAATACTAAATTCATGATCCCTTGATGCTTCACAACGTGTCCTACCAACCGATCCCTTCTGCTAGTCAAGTTGTGCCACAAATTCCTCTTCTCCCCAGTTCTATTCAGTACCTCCTCATTAGTTACGTGACCTACCCACCTAATCTTCAGCATTCTTCTGTAGCAACACATTTCGAAATCTTCTATTGTCTTCCCGCCTAAACAATTTAACACATGTTTCATTACGATACATGACTACACTCCATACAAATATTTTCAGAAAAAGATTTCCTGTCACTTAAATCTATACTCGATGTTAACAGATTTCTCTTCTTCAGAAACGCTTTCCCTGCCATTGCCAGCCTACATTTTATATTCTCTCATCTTCGAGCATCATCAGTTATTTTGCTCCCTAAATAGCAAAACTCTGCTACCACCTTAAGTGTCCCATTTCCTAAGGTCTCTCTCTCTCTCTCTCTCTCTCTCTCTCTCTCTCTCTCTCTCTCTCTCTCTCTGTGTGTGTGTGTGTGTGTGTGTGTGTGTGTGTGTGTGTTTCTGAATTTCTCAGGGACCAAACTGATTAGGTCATCGGTCTCTAGACTTACACATTGCTTAAACTAACCATTCCCGAGGGAGGACTCCAGCCTCCGGCGGGAGGGGCCACGTAGTCCGTGACATGACAGCTCAAACCGCATGGCCACTCCGCACGGCCATTTCCTAATCTATTTCCCTCAGCATCACCTGATTTAATTCGACTACATTACATTATCCTCGTTTTGCTTTTGTTGATGTTCATCTTATATCCTCCTTTCAAGACACTCTCCATTGCGCTTTAACTGCTCTTCCACGTCCTTTGATGTCTGACAGAATTACAATGTCGTCGACAGACCTCAAAGTTTTTATTTATTCTCCATGGATTTTAATTCCTACTCCAAATTTTTCTTTTGTTTCCTTTACTTCTTGTTCAATATACAGATTGAATAATATCGGGGATAGGCTACAACCCTGTCTCACTCCCTTTCCAACCAGTGCTTCCCTTTCGTGCCCCTCGACTGTTATAATTGCCATCTAGTTTCTGTCCAAATTTTAAATAGCCTTTCGCTCCCTGTATTTTACCCCTGCCACCTGCAGAATTTGAAAGAGGGTATACCAGTCAACATTGTCAAAAGCTTTCTCTAAGCTTACAAATGCTAGAAACGTATGTTTGCCCTTCCTTAATCTAACGTCAGTATTGCCTCACGTGTACCAACATTTTTACGGAATCCAAACTGATCTTCCCCGAAGTCAGCTTCTACCAGTTTTTCCATTCGTCTGTAAAGAATTCGTGTTAGTATTGAGCTGCTGTGACTTATTGAACTGATTTGATTTTGTATTTATAACCCTGTATTCACCTGACCAGAAGTCTTGTTCCTCCTGCCACCGAACTTTACTGCTTCTTACTATAGCTTTAACCTATGCATTTCCCTTTTTAAATTAACAGACCTATCTGTCCGATTAAGATACCTAGCATTCCACTCTCCGATCTGAAGAGCCCCAGTTTCCTTTTTCCCGATAACGACGTTCTCCAGCTGAGATCCGAATGGGGGACTATTTTACCTCCGGAATACTGTACTCAAGACGATACCATCATCATTTAACCATACAGTAAAGCTGCACGCTCTCGAGGAAACTTACCGATCTAGTTAACCCTTGCTTTCAGCCATTGGCAGCACCAGCACAGCAAGGCAGTTTTGGTAAATGTTATAAGGCCAGATGAGTCAATCATCAATACAGTTGCCCTTTCTACTACTGAAAAGGTTGCTGGCCCCCTTCAGGAACCACACGTTTGTCTGGCCTCTCAACAGATACTAAACACCCCCCCCCCCCCCCCCCCCCGTTGTCGTTGCACTTGTGGTACGGCTATCTGTATCGCTGAGGCACGGAAGCCTCCCCAACTCATGGGAGTATAGGTCATGAGATGTAGATCATGAATACATTTTCTACCTTTTTTAGGTGCGATGTCTTACAAATGGCTGAAGAAAGGCTGGACATTGAGCAAGGAAAGTTCATTCTGTAATGCTACTGGAAGACTGAGAACGCACGTGAAGTGTAAACACAGTTCAGAACGAAGTTTCAACATCAAGCGACTCTCAATTACTCGTCTGGAATATAAGTTGGAGGAAGAAGGAACTGACCGAGAATGCCCACAAGAACCACGAACGTCCACTTACTTGACAAGAGAAAGAGAAGTCATCGAAAATGTCCAAACGAAAAATTTATCTCTAGAGTATACCACGCTCTGAATGAGTATGATCATGACCAGAGAACTGAAATTTGTGAGCGGTATACAGCTGGACCCACACAGATCAAAGAGTTCCCATTTGGAGTTATGGGGCCATTTTTAAGTAAAATAATTCAATTAAACATTACAATTGTTTTCTCTATTATAAATCCAGTCTTGGATCGCAATGTTTATTTGTAGCCAGGTTATGACCATCTTCGGAAATGAGTAGAAACATGTTGCGTCACAGTTTTATCAACTGGACGTCTAAGAATTGTCACTTTTGAACCTATCAGGAGTTACAGTGTTGTGTGGTGTATTAGTATTTGGTTTGATTGGATCATTCTTCTTTGAGCAGACACTGACTGGTGAAAATTACCTTAACTTGATAGAGGAATATGCCATGCACAGAAGAAATGTTTCGGGATGTGGAATGATATTTCCAACAACATGGAGCACCTCCCCACTACTTTCAAGAAGCAAGGCCTACCTTTGACGAACACCTGCCAGACAGATGAATAGGATAGGCAGTACCGAGTAAGCTCCACGCTCACCAGATTTCACCCTACGTATTTTTTTCTATTTGGCATGTGAAGCACAAGAGAAGACCAGTCACAATCAGTGAACTGAAAACAGCCACTGGAAAAGATTGTACCAAAATACATTTAGCAACTACTAAGAACGTGCTGGATTCCATCGGCCAGCGTTATCAGCTGTCTTTTCATCACAATGGCCAGCAATTAGAACACTTTAGATAAGCGGCTTGCTTATACATTTGTTCGCATTATTTTCAGTTTTGAATTTTTTCATATCTTAATAAAAATTAGTGCTGTACACATTAAGAGAGTGTATACATTTTTTTGGGGTCACCTCGTGTTACTACCGTTTCTTACTATCGCGAATCGAATTGTATGAGCAGATTTAGCTCTCAAATATAACTAATGCATGGTTGGTGCATAAAAGGTTAGATCCTTTTTAATGGAGCTGAGAGCTGTGTATTGACGGACGCGCTTGTTTAACAGCTAACACGCTTCTTCTTTTACTGTGTGAAATCTTATGGGACTTAACTGCTAATGTCATCAGTCCCTAAGCTTACACACTGCTTAATCTAAATTATCCTAAGGACAAACACACAGACACATGCCCGAGGAAGGACTCGAACCTCCGCCGGGACCAGCCCCACAGTCCATGACTGTAGCGCCGTAGAACGCGCGGCTAATCCCGCGCGGCAAACACGCTTCCAAATCATTAATTTTTTGTGGTAAAGCTTGAAACATAGCACTGGCACGGCGCAGCGAGCAATATGTTCAAATGAATTTGCAATCTCACAATCCTCTTCCATCATAAATGCTGAAACTTTAGCAAGGCAGCCTTTTGGCTCCAAACTCAGGTTGCCATTTGTTTAAACATGCCACCTATATCAGCGAAACGTGACGACAGAGGCTGGAGGATATTGTTAAAAGAAGGCTGCAATAGAGACCTACACTATTTTGAACATATATCGAGTGCACTCTTAGCAAAAGTGAAATGTAGTAGCAAAGTTTTGGGGAAATTAATGAATTTTGAATGTCTTGCCATTTTACACTAGGGCCAGAGTCTAGTCTTAACATTAGTGACCTGGCTAGTAAGCTGGACAGTAAGAGGGAAGACCAGGCAATCATAGAAGTACACCATTGTCAATAGATCGGCCATCTTGGATCGCCATCTTGGATTCTGACGTCTGCAGAAATCTAGTAGTCTGTGCCACTATCCTCAGGCCCGTCATCTACTATTGTGACGTCGTATTGCTAGAGAAGAAACAGGGAAACCAGAAAACTATACATTCTATGCCAGTGTTGTGAAGTCTGCCATCTTGGTTCGCTATCTCGGATTTAAGTGACCCGGCCACTATGCAAGTCGTGTCACTATTTCCATATCTTGGTTTTATTGGATTTCCCATCAGTAGGACAACTGGGCATATTGGATTGTTCTAAGTTTTCACCATTTTACGGATAGTACAACTGTATTGTGTATAAATGAGCTGTGACGTCTAAGAGGAAGGGAAAATCTTGTAGAAAAATTGGGATATTTCGAATTTACCACCGATTTCCAATTTTCCACCGATTTTACGCGTAGCGTGACGGACCTAAGACGCTAGAGGTGTGGACGAATGAAAACGGATGACAATAACGGATGGAATCATGAAGAGAAGTGGGAGGGCTGAAATCTGGAAACAATACACACTGGTCCAGAACATATCCAGTTATCTTTCTCATCGTATTAGCGCTCATTATCTTTGCTGATATAATACATTCCCTATTACATTAATGTCGATGTTCACTGGTTTTCGTTGGTGTTTGGTTAAGAAAATTGAAATTAACATATCTCCAGGACTGACAAGAATACGAGGTGTACATTATGTTCGCATTTTTATACTTTTTCTGGTTTTGCCACTCTGAGTTCTATGTAGAGTTTTAAGACATATTCTATATTTCTGTGCTATCTCCAATGTTTACTTGCTGCATCGGAACTGTAATTCTTGAGCTATAAGATCTACATTCGGGCCTAATGGTTGGATCTGTAGTGGCTGGAAAGAGCAGGAAAAATAGGCACTAGGAACCCAAGAAAGAAATACGGACGCTACAATGCTTTCAGGTTCCTTAATGGCCGTCTGTTCGAGCTTTTTGCGAAGTAAATGATTTATTGCAGCGACCATTTATCTCGTCAACAGTTGATCTCCCTCCCTTTCATTGGCGAGGCTGTTATTCTACCTTGCTCCCAGCTGCCTCCACATTTCATCGTGTATCAGGAATTAGCGCCGTATCTGTGAACTTCCGTTCGCCATTTCTGCCTGGCCGTCTATTGATTACGCGGGCTCCCCGCACCCTGAGCACTTCCGAAGTGCTGGTGCGGGCACGGTACTTCATCACGTGTTTAGCCCTCGGTCTTCGATACTGCCGCTGCACCACAGAGGGAGCAAAGCGTCCCATATTGCTATCTCCGGCCATTCTCTATGGTATTAATGTCGAGGCAGTGGTCAGAGTTCATAAATACCCAGACCGTTGACTCATATTCGTACCTAAATACGTTTGCCTGGCTTTTGAAGGAGCACACTTTGACTCTATTAAGATATCAATGGAAGTGGAGAAATGCAAAGGACGTGTAACGGAACATTAATATAAGAGTAAATGGTGATTTGCAAAGTGACAGAATATGAAAATGAAATATGATTCACGTTCATTACCGTCAGGTGCCTAACCATAAAATGCAGTTCGTTACTGCAGATATTAAGGTGCTCTGCGTTCCATCTAATATTGTGATAATATATGGTTCTCAATGGAGCTAAGTTAACAGTAGTGCACAATGAACTGACTTCAGTTTTTAAATGAATGAAGGTGATAATATCAAGGTATAAATGGAAATGCAAACCTACGTTTATAATATGACGATGTAAACTCGAATACACTCTTTCAAATTCTAAAGGTGGCAGGGGTAAAATACTGGGAGCGGACGACTATTTAAAATTTGGACAGGAACCAGATGGTTGTAAGAGTCGAGAGGCACGACAGGGAAGCAGTGGTTTAGAAGGCAGTGAGACAGGGTTGTAGCTTATACCATATGGTATTCAATCGGTATATTTTGAGCAAACGGTAGAGGAAACAAAAGAAAAATTGGGAGTAGGAATCAAAGCCCTGGGAGAAGAAATAAAGCGTTGAAGTTTGCCGATGACACTGTAATTCTGTCAGAGACAGCATGGAAAAGCATTTCAACAGAATGAACAGTACCTTGAATGGAGGAGAGAAAATGAACATCAACAAAAGCAAAACAAGTTTAATGGAATGTAGTCGAATTAAACCAGTTGATGCTGAGGGAATTAGAGTAGGAAATGAGTAAGTTAAAGTAGTAAATGAGTTTTTCGATTTCGGAAGCAAAATAAATTATGTTGGTCGAAGTAGGGAGGATATAAAATGTAGACTAGCAATAGCAAGAAAAGCTTTTCTGAAGTATAGATTTAAGTGTCAGGAAGTCCTTCCTGAAAGTATTTGCATGGAATATAGCCGTGTATGAAAGTGAAACATGGACGATAAACAGTTTAGACAAGAATGGAGTAGAAGCTTTTCAGATGTGATGCTACAGAAGACTGCTGAAGATTAGATCGGTTATCACATAATAATGAGGAGGTACTGAGTAGAATTGCGGAGAAGAGAAATTTGTGGTACAACCTGACTAAAAGAAGGGATCGGTTGGTATGACTCATTCTGAGGCATAAGGGATCACCAGTCTAGCTCTGCAGGCAAACGTGAGAGGTAAAAATCGTAGAGGGAGACAAAGAGATGAATATAGTAGGTAGATTCACAGGGTTTTATTGCCAGTTTTATTGTCTATAGGATACTGCGAATAATTCAGTGCTTCCAAATAATATAAACGTACACCCATCAATGTTCAGCGATGAGATGGGCATCCTGTACTGTTTCATCACTACTGAATATTGACGCATACTTGCTAAATAGGAGTCTTTTTCACAGCGAAGAAATTGTTGAAATCCCGCGAGAGACACAGCAGAGGGGCTCAATAATAAGCAGGTCGTTGTACCCTTATTGGATTTACAGCCATGTGAATGTGATGTTACTACATTGGAAAGTGCAATTCCCAGGCGAAAACAGCGCATACACTTCAGAATATGATGTTTGCCGAAATAGTTTCTTGCAACATAGAGCACTAACATTCCCTTCGGTTGTGGCCACCTGCTCCTCAACTAAGACCAATGTTGTAAGATACCGGTTGCTGAACATTCACTTAGTATTAAGCTTGGAGGAAGACGTACCCAATGTTACACAGCCGCAACTCTTTTTTTCTTTTATATAAATGCGAAATGCCGTAGATTACATGAGACCTTTCGCGATAACCCTCAGGAAAACACGTGAGGGAACTCGGTCAGGCTTGTAAAGGTTTGTGATTTGTGGTTTACATTCAGGTCACAGCAGCCACTTCCCTGTACTGTAATCTCCAAAAGTGATTTATTTATATCGTGCGGCGCGACAGTGGAGCGTTGTGTGTCTTAATACATTGAACTCCTGACGTCACCGACCACTTCATGACGCTGTGTTAAACCGCTATTGGCAACCCTCGTTCTCTTCGCGTCTACTCGTACTTTCAGACAAAAAGAAAGAAGCCACTAGCCAGCAGCACCTGTTGTTCCAGGCTTGTGTAGATGATTTGCAGAGGTAGGAAGGCGATCACAAACACGAAACATCCGTCATTAGCAGCAAAGCCTTGTGTAACATACAGTGCTTTTTCTGTTTGGAATAGTTAATCCACTTTGCTGCACCAGTCTCATGAAGTGGGGTGACGTGTACAGAAGTCTGCCTCGTTAGGCACTGGGCATGGTTGCTTTATATTAAAAAGTGGCTTCAAAATCATTAGAATTTCGTTAAGTATAAGTTCGTGGCGTCCTCCACCGGTAATGCTGGAATTCAATAGGGTGTTGGCCCTCCCTTTGCTTTACTCTCGAAGACATACGTTCAATCACGTGCTGGAAGGTTTCTAAGGGAATAGCAGTCCATTCTTCATGGAGTGCTGCACTGAGGAGAGGTATCGATGTCGGTCGGTGAGGCCTGGCACGAAGTCGGCGTTCCAAAACATCGCAAAGGAGTTCTGTAGGATTTAGGTCTGGATTCTGTGCACGCCAGTTCATTACAGAGATGTTATTGTCGTGTAACTACTCCGCCACGGTCCGTGCATTATGAACAGGTGCTCCATCATGTTGAAAGATGCAGTCGCCACCCCGATATTGCTCTTCAACAGTGGGAAGCAAGCAGGTGCTTAAAAAGTCAATATAGGCTTGTGCTGTGATAGTGCCACGCAAAACGACAAGGGGTGCAAGCCCTCTCCAAGAAAAACACGACCGCACCATCACACCACCGCCTCCGAATCTTACTGTTGGCACTACACACGCAGGCAGGTGACGTTCACCGGGTATTCACCATGCCATCGAAGAACCACTTTGTGTACCATGATTCGTCACTTGACACAACGTTTTTCCGCTGTTCAATCCTCCAATGTTCACGCTGCTTACACCAAGCGAGGCGTCGTTTGGCATTTACCGGCGTGATATGTGGCTTATGAGCAGCCGCTCGACCATTAAATCCAAGTTTTCTCACTTCCCGCCTAACTTTCATAGTACTTGCAGTGTATCCTGATGCAGTTTGGAATTCCTGTGTGATGGTTTGGATAGATGTCTGCCTATTACACATTACGACCCCCTTCAACTGTCGGCGGTCTCTGTGAATCAAGAGGCGAGGTCGGCCTTTTCTGCTATACCTGTCCCTTCACGTTTACCCTTCACTATCACATCGGATACAGTGGACCTAGGGAATTTTAGGGGTGTGGAAATCTTGCATACAGACGTATGACGCAAATGACACCCTATCACCTGACTACATTCGAAGTCCGTGAATTCCGCGGAGCGCACCATTCTACTCTCTCACGATGTCTAATGACTAGTGAGGTCACTGATATGGGGAACTAGGCAGTATGTGGCAGCACAATGCACCTAATCTGAAAACGTATGTTTTTGGGGGTGTCCGGACACTTTTGATAACATAGTGTATGTATCAATGCAAGCACCTTAGAACACAAAGGAATCAGCATTCACCTAAGACAATTTTGGCATGCACTAAATGATGAGATTAGACTTCTTTACTCTGAAAAAGATGCATTCATGGAGATCTCTTATCATAGGCCTTTAAGTCTGGTCTATCTACTTGTCCTCTTGCAGTTCGACGAATTTACGTGAGTTTTAATCATCTCTACGTGGGAAACCAGTCAATTAATTAAAGTAAGACAATTTTAAAATTTTACAATTACGTAAGACTGATGATAAACCCAAGAAAAGTTCTAAACCAGCCAACAACGTTTGTTTCTCTTTCGCAAAGCTGGTGGTCAATGTTATTGACTTAGAATTTAGTCATCAAAAGAATGACCTTTTAAGTAAAGCCCTTAAAACTAACATACAGTCTGTAATGAACGGTAAGTGTGCAACTGATCTCATTGCGGACTTCAGGCTAGCACTGTATCATACTGTTGCGACACTACAAACAAGCTGAAAATTGCTTGTAAAGCCAGTGGTTTACTAACAGATTTGTTAAAGCAAATACTGTTAACAGGAGACAAGTACTCAAAAAATTAATCAGTAGGAAAGTTAAGGAGCACGAAGCGATATTGATAGGGGCATATAATGGTGTTTCGGCTGTCGTCATTTATAAGGTTGATTACATATCCAAAGTTCAACAGTTTTTTAGTGAAAATATTATTGAACTCATCACAGACCATTGCTAGAGAACTGCGTAGTTGTATTCTTGTTTGCTATAACATCACTGCCCCGAAAATCCAAATAACGTAAAGGTAATGGATCCGAAGACTAGAAACGTCTGCGCCAAAATTAAGAGTCATAAACCAGAATTTCCCGTGTACCCCACGGTTAACTGTACAGGCAATCCGGCAGCACCTGTTGCCAAATTTGCTATAAAACGTTAAGGCAATTACATGTTTATGATGCCAACTACTCAATTTCAAGTAGGAAAGCACGCACTAATAAGCTGCAGAGTAAAGTTTCTCCCTACTGCTGCTTAGCCACTCTCGATGTGAAAAACTTGTGCACCAACATAATTATCGATGAAACTATCGAACTTAATGTTGTTAATGGAACAGAGAAGAAAACATGGATTCCTAATGAGATTACCGATCTCGTATCCCTCCTTAAAATCATTACGTCATATAGCTATTTTTCCGTTGAAAACTGTATGTATAAACAAAAGGATTGACTAGCAATCGGGAACTTCTTAGCTTGCTGTTTAGCAAATATTTTCGTAACCACATTAGAGAACAAATACTTCAGACGGAAATCACCTCTCAGTATAAATCTCATTAAACTGTAGATATGTACACGAAATCTTCGTTGTATTTGACAACTAAAATAACAAAATAAGTTTGCTTGTGGAAGGGATCTGCAAACTTGATACTAAATTGATGTTTACGTATGAGCTGACGACTTCAGATCAATCTCATAATTACCTTGACATAAACCTTCTTTTGATGGAGTAACAAATTATTTTTAACATTTTCAGGATCGTGTAACTAGGCTGTTTAGGTTTTTATGTTGGTAACGCCACGTCGCGCTCTGTATGAAAATCACTGGCTGTGCTGTGTGCAGTCTGTGGCTGGTTGGCGTTGTTGGAATATTCGCTATTGTAGTGTTGGGCAGTTGGATGTGAACAGCGCGTAGCGTTGCGCAGTTGGAGGTGCGCCGCCAGCAGTGGTGGATGTGGGGAGTGAGATGGCGGAGTTTTGAGAGCGGATGATCTGGACGTGTGTCTGTCAGAGAGAGTAAATTTGTAAGACTGGATGTCATGAAATTATATATATATGACTTTTGAACACGATTAAGGTAAATACATCCTTTGTTCTCTGTGAAAATCTTTCATTTGGCGGTATTGGCGCTCGCAGTATTGCAGTAGTTAGAGTAACGAAGATTTTTGTGAGGTAAATGATTCATGAAAGGTATAGGTTATTGTTAGTCAGGGCCATTCTTTTGTAGTGATTATTGAAAGTCAGATTTCGTTACGCTAAAAATATTGTGTGTCAGTTTAGTGATGATCAGAATAAGTAAAGAGAGAAATATCTCAGTACGTTCAGTTTTGCTCAGCTGTTTGTAAATCAAATAACGTAAGGAATTTACCAGCACAGTAATTCATTAATTTTCTAAGGGGACGTTTCATAAACGTAACTACAAGCGATGCTATTATACACACCTCGTCATGTCAATCCATCAAACACAAACATTGTTTTCTTTTCCTCCATGATTGATTGAGTGCTTCACATTCATTTGGATTCTAATTCAATAGAACGCGAGTTAACTAATGTGAAGCGTACCGCGGAAGCGGTAGAGATTGGTCTGCACGAAAAGTTAATTAATCGAGACAGTGGTTACCATCTCAGTGCAGCTTGGAATCCTGCAATTAGGAAAATTCGGCAAGAGCGCTCCGGTCCGAAAGGGACCGCGGCCGGCGCTGATATAAACAGACTGCGGGAAACGACGCCGCACGCGCGGCCCCCCGCCCCCCCCCCCCCCCCCTTTCCTATGAGAGCGAGAGAACATCACGACACTTCGCCTAAAGATGATGGATACGCAGTCAATTGAAACGTTGCGACTAGCAATCGGCTGATAACTCGTGAAGATTTCATAGATGAAATACGCCGAGGAAGCCTGCAATAGCGTATAATTACAACCTTGTAGACAAGCTATTTCGTGGAAATTCAGCATGTGTGTCCATCTAACTCCGGGTTGTTTTCCACCCATCGGTTTCTCTTGTGTCGAGCCAGGGGACGGGCATACCACGGCGGCCGCGTGATTTTGACGTGTATACAGGGTGTTACAAAAAGGTACGGCCAAGCTTTCAGGAAACATTCCCCACACACAAATAAAGAAAAGATGTTATCTGGACATGTGTCCGGAAACGCTTCATTTCCATGTTAGAGCTCATTTTAGTTTCGTCAGTATGTACTGTACTTCCTCGGTTCACCGCCATGATTTCATACGGGATATTCTACCTGTGCTGCTAGAACATGTGCCTTTACAAGTACGACACAACATGTGGTTCATGCGCGACGGAGCTCCTGCACATTTCAGTCGAAGTGTTCGTACGCTTCTCAACAACAGATTCGGTGACCGATGGATTGTTAGAGGCGGACCAATTACATGGCCTCCACGCTCTCCTGACCTCAACCCTATTGACTTTCATTTATGGGGGCATTTGAAAGCTCTTGTCTGCGCAACCCCGGTAGCAAATGTAGAGACTCTTCGTGCTCGTATTGTGGACAGCTGTGATACAATACGGCATTCTCCAAGGCTGCATCAGCGCATCAGGGATTCCATGCGACGGAGGGTGGATGCATGTATCCTCGCTAACGGAGGACATTTTGAACATTTCCTGTAACAAAGTGTTTGAAGTCACGCTGGTACATTCTGTTGCTGTGTTGTTCCATTCCATGATTAATGTGATTTGAAGAGAAGTAATAAAATGAGCTCTAACATGGAAAGTAAGCGTTTCCGTACACATGTCCACATAACATGTTTTCTTTCTTTGTGTGTGAGGAATGTTTCCTGGAAGTTTGGCCGTACCTTTTTGTAACACCCTGTATAAGGGGGAGCGACGACTGCAGTTGGGACGTGGTGGCCTGGAGGAAGTCGGTAGCCACGCGAACGAGCGCGGAATCGCTGGCTTGGGGACAGTCAGTTGTGGCGACGACGGACAGCAGGGCGGAAGCCAGCTGTTTGTTTGTGTGACAAGGTTTGCGACTTGATGGGTAACTTGAGGAGAGGTTCGCTTCTGTCTCTTACTTCCAGGGATCCTTGAAAAGAAAAATACGGTAAGATGATCTGTTTATTTATTTATCACTATATTAATGTTGTGGTTCATGGTGTGGGTTCCTATAGTCATGTCCTAGTTCATGAACCACGGGCAACGTATGAGTGGCCAAGTAAGTGGTCCCGACAGTCGGGATACCAGTTACTTTGGAACAAGGTTGGGCATCTCGGACATATTCTGAGTTGTGGTCACCTTTGTGCTCATACGGCAAAGACTACCAAATCCACCGGTTAGTCCCTCAGCCGTTAGGGCTAAAACCCAATGGGACTCGGGGCAAGTAAGGCTAGCAACCTGCTTCCCTGGTACTTCAAATATGGTGCTGGCAACGATCAGAGAAAAATGCCTCGGACCTTTGGAGGTGGCGGAGTCCCACCTCTAACTGACAAACCAGGGACTCCTAAGATACGACTTGGCCAACAAATGGTAATGAGATGGGGAGCTATTAATATCAATGGGGGCTACTCTGGGAAGAAGGTAGAGCTGGCAGAGGCTGCAAGTAAGATGGGGCTGGACGTTTTAGCTGTTAGTGACATTCGGGTAAGGGGTGAGAAAGAAGAGGAAGTGGGAGAATACAAGGTCTACCTGTCAGGAGTCAAAGCAGGAATAGCACAATGGGGTGTAGGACTTTACATCAGGAAAGATATGGAACCCAGCGTAGTTGCAATAAGATATGTAAACGAACGACTGATGTGGATAGATTTGACAGTGTCTAGCAAGAAAATTAGGATTTTGTCAGTATATTCGCATTGTGAAGGGACAGATCAAGATAAGAAGGATAGTTTTTATGAGGCACTCAGTGATGTAGTTTTTAGAGTAAAGGACAAGGACAGTGTTCTGCTCATGGTTGATTTTAACGCCAGGATTGGAAATCGAACAGAAGGGTATGAAAAGGTTATGGGTAAATTTGGAGAGGATATGGAGGCCAACAGGAACGGGAAACAACTCTTGGATTTCTGTACCAGTATGGGCTTAGTAATCACAAACTCCTTTTTTAAACATAAGAACATTCACCTGTATACTTGGGAAGGCAGGGGAACCAGATCTGTCATTGACTATATAATAACAGATCAGGGATTCAGGAAGGCTGTGAGGGACACACATGTATTCAGGGGATTCTTTGATGACACTGATCATTATTTAATCTGCAGTGAAATTGGGATTGTGAGGCCGAAAGTGCAGGAGGTCAGGTCCATATGTAGGACGATAAGAGTGGAGAAACTTCAGGATAAGTAAATCAGGCACAAGTACATAACAGCGATCTCAGAAAGGTACCAGTTAGTTGAATGTAGTCAATTACAGTCATTGGAAAAGGAATGGACAAGGTACAGGGACACAGTACTAGAAGTGGCTAAAGAATGTCTTGGAACAGTAGTGTGTAGAAGTAGGATGAAGCAAACAGCTTGGTGGAATGATACAGTCAAGGCAGCCTGTAAAAGCAAAAAGAAGGCGTATCAAAAATGGCTACATACCAGAACCCAGGTAGACAGAGCAAGTTATGTTGAAGAAAGAAACAAAGCCAAACAGATAATTGCAGCATCCAAGAAGAAATCGTGGGAAGACTTTGGAAACAGGTTGGAGACTATGGGTCAAGTTGCTGGAAAACCATTCTGGAGTGTAATTAGCAGTCTTCGAAAGGGACGTAAGAAGGAAATGACAAATATTTTGGACAGGTCAGGAAAACTGCTGGTGAATCCTGTGGATGCCTTGGGCAGATGGAGGGAAAATTTTGAAGAGTTGCTCAATGTAGGTGAAAATTCGAACAGTAATGTTTCAGATTTCGAGGTAGAATGGGATAGGAATGATGATGGGAATAGGATCACATTTGAGGAAGTGGAGAAAATGGTCAATAGATTACAGTGCAATAAAGCGGCTGGAGTGGATGAAATTAAGTCGGAACTCATCAAATACAGTGGAATGTCAGGTCTTAAATGGCTACACAGGATAATTGAAATGGCCTGGGTGTTGGGACAGGTTCCATCAGACTGGACAAAAGCAGTAATCACACCAATATTTAAACATGGAAACAGAAAAGATTGTAACAACTACAGAGGTATCTCTTTAATCAGCGTTGTGGGCAAATTCTTCTCAGGTATTGTTGAAAGGAAAGTGCGAGTATTAGTTGAGGACCAATTGGATGAAAATCAGTGTGGGTTTAGGCCTCTTAGAGGTTGTCAGGACCAGATCTTTAGCTTACGGCAAATAATGGAGAAGTGTTATGAGTGGAACAGGGAATGGTATCTATGCTTTATAGATCTAGAAAAGGCATATCACCGGGTTCCTAGGAGGAAGTTATTGTCTGTTCTACAAGATTATGGAATAGGAGGCAAACTTTTGCAAGCAATTAAAGGTCTTTACATGGATAGTCAGGCGGCAGTTAGAGTTGACGGTAAATTGAGTTCATGGTTCAGAGTAGTTTCAGGGATAAGACAAGGCTGCAACCTGTCTCCACTGTTGTTCATATTATTTATGGATCATATGTTGAAAACAATAGACGGGCTGGGTGAGATTAAGATATGTGAACACAAAATAAGCAGTCTTGCATATGCGGATGACTTAGTTGTGATGGCAGATTCGATTGAAAGTTTGCAAAGTAATATTTCAAAGCTAGATCAGAAATATAAGGACTATGGTATGAAGATTAGCATCTCCAAAACGAAAGTAATGTCAGTGGGAAAGAAATACACTCCTGGAAATGGAAAAAAGAACACATTGACACCGGTGTGTCAGACCCACCATACTTGCTCCGGACACTGCGAGAGGGCTGTACCAGCAATGATCACATGCACGGCACAGCGGACACACCAGGAACCGCGGTGTTGGCCGTCGAATGGCGCTAGCTGCGCAGCATTTGTGCACCGCCGCCGTCAGTGTCAGCCAGTTTGCCGTGGCATACGGAGCTCCATCGCAGTCTTTAACACTTGTAGCATGCCGCGAGAGCGTGGACGTGAACCGTATGTGCAGTTGACGGACTTTGAGCGAGGGCGTATAGTGGGCATGCGGGAGGCCGGGTGGACATACCGCCGAGTTGCTCAACACGTGGGGCGTGAGGTCTCCACAGTACATCGATGTTGTCGCCAGTGGTCGGCGAAAGGTGCACGTGCCCGTCGACCTGGGACCGGACCGCAGCGACGCACGGATGCACGCCAAGACCGTAGGATCCTACGCAGTGCCGTAGGGGACCGCACCGCCACTTCCCAGCAAATTAGGGACACTGTTGCTCCTGGGGTATCAGCGAGGACCATTCGCAACCGTCTCCATGAAGCTGGGCTACGGTCCCGCACACCGTTAGGCCGTCTTCCCCTCACGCCCCAACATCGTGCAGCCCGCCTCCAGTGGTGTCGCGACAGGCGTGAATGGAGGAACGAATGGAGATGTGTCGTCTTCAGCGATGAGAGTCGCTCCTGCCTTGGTGCCAATGATGGTCGTATGCGTGTTTGGCGCCGTGCAGGTGAGCGCCACAATCAGGACTGCATACGACCGAGGCACACAGGGCCAACACCCGGCATCATGGTGTGGGGAGCGATCTCCTACACTGGCCGTACACCACTGGTGATCGTCGAGGGGACACTGAATAGTGCACGGTACATCCAAACCGTCATCGAACCCATCGTTCTACCATTCCTAGACCGGGAAGGGAACTTGCTGTTCCAACAGGACAATGCACGTCCGCATGTATCCCATGCCACCCAACGTGCTCTAGAAGGTGTAAGTCAACTACCCTGGCCAGCAAGATCTCCGGATCTGTCCCCCATGGAGCATGTTTGGGACTGGATGAAGCGTCGTCTCACGCGGTCTGCACGTCCAGCACGAACGCTGGTCCAACTGAGGCGCCAGGTGGAAATGGCATGGCAAGCCGTTCCACAGGACTACATCCAGCATCTCTATGATCGTCTCCATGGGAGAATAGCAGTCTGCATTGCTGCGAAAGGTGGATATACACTGTACTAGTGCCGACATTGTGCATGCTCTGTTGCCTGTGTCTATGTGCCTGTGGTTCTGTCAGTGTGATCATGTAATGTATCTGACCCCAGGAATGTGTCAATAAAGTTTCCCCTTCCTGGGACAATGAATTCACGGTGTTCTTATTTCAATTTCCAGGAGTGTATAATTGGATTGAGTACCAATTAGGAGGAACAAAGTTAGAACAGGTGGACGGTTTCAAGTACTTAGGATGCATAATCTCACAAGATGGCAACATAGTGAAAGAACTGGAAGCGAGGTGTAGCAAAGCTAATGCAGTGAGCGCCCAGCTACGATCTACTCTTTTCTGCAAGAAGGAAGTCAGTACCAAGACTAAGTTATCTGTGCACCGTTCAATCTTTCGACCAACTTTGTTGTATGGGGGCGAAAGCTGGGTGGATTCAGGTTACCTTATCAACAAGGTTGAGGTTACGGATATGAAAGTAGCTAGGATGATTGCAGGTCTAGTAGATGGGAACAATGGCAGGAGGGTGTCCACAATGAGGAAATCAAAGAAAAACTGGGAATGAACACAGAGGTAGCAGTCAGGGCAAACAGGCTTAGATGGTGGGGTCATGTTACACGCATGGGAGAAGCAAGGTTACCCAAGAGACTCATGGATTCAGCAGTAGAGGGTAGGAGGAATCGGGGCAGACCGAGGTGAAGGTACCTGGATTCGGTTAAGAATGATTTTGAAGTAATAGGTTTAACATCAGAAGAGGTACCAATGTTAGCACTGAATAGGGGATCATGGAGGAACTGTATAAGGGGGGCTATGCTCCAGACTGAACGCTGAAAGGCATAATCAGTCTTAAATGATGATGATGATGATGATGATGATGATGATGATGATGATATATTAATGTTTAAACCTTGAAGTACCATCATGTATCTAAAATTGCCACGATTCTACGTGTTGCTTTCGAGAGCGTAAGGCACATAGTGGGCAATTATTTAAAGGCCTGTTTTTATTATTGAGCGTTGTGATGAGAAGCTATACAGTGTTTTTAATGGGAAATGTTTCTTGGCTAGTCACTTAATCAAGTGTTCGTGGTGTGTTGTAGACAAGGACTAAATTCCAGAATAAAATTTTCACTCCGCACCGGAGTGTGCGCTGATATGAAACTTCCTGGCAGACTAAAACTGTGAGCCGGACCGAGACTCGTACTCGAGACCTTTACCTTTCGCGGGCAAGTGCTGTAACGACTCCTCTCTTCCAGGAGTGCCGGCCGGTGTGGCCGTGCGGTTCTAAGCGCGTCAGTTTGGAACCGCGTGACCGCTACGGTCGCAGGTTCGAATCCTGCCTCGGGCATGGATGTATGTGATGTCCTTAGGTTAGTTAGGTTAAAGTAGTTATAAGTTCTAGGGGACTGATGACCTCAGTAGTTAAGTCCCATAGTGCTCAGAGCCATTTGAACTATTTTGAACTTCCAGTAGTGCTGGTTCAGCGAGGTTTGCGGAAGAGCTTGTGTGAAGTATGGGAGGTAGGAGACGGAGTACTGGCAGAAATGAAGCCATGAGGACGGCTCGTGACTCATGCTTGGGTAGCTCAGTCGGTGCAGCGCTTGGTAGCGAAAGGCAAATGTCCCGTGTTTCAGTCTCGGTCAGGTACCAGATACACTGTTTTCATTTGCTAGGAAGTTTCAAGGATTAAAATGCTTCCTGGCGAAGTGATGTGTGTGGGTCCTATGACTTTCCTGCCTGTGGACTAGGCAGGCCAACAGTACTGCAACAGCTACAGAATTCGGTAATTGTGTTTAATGTGATTTGACATTGTGCTATATCTTGTGTTTTGCTGATCACGCACGCCATCCGACCTTGTTATTAAGTAGTGGAGGTAGTGTTCTCGTGACTCCCCTATATCAATAGCTCTTTGTCTAGGGTGGGTCGTTTAACTGCTCGGCAAAAAACGAATATGTAACATGGTTAGGTTGCTAATAATAAATGTCTGTAGAAAATTTTGGTATACTAACCTGTACCATAGCCGGCCGGGGTGGCCGAGCGGTTCTACTCGCTTCAGTCTGGAACCGCGCGACCGCTACGATCGCAGGTTCGAATCCTGCCACGGGCATAGATGTGTATGATGTCCTTAGGTTAGTTAGGTTTAAGTAGTTAGTTCGAGGGCACTGATGACCTCAGAAGTCCAGTCCCATAGTGCTCAGAGCTATTTGAACCTGTACCCTAAATCATCGTCAACGGCTATGGCAGTGCTGGTTTCAGATGTAAATTCAGTAGTTACCCTGTTATTGTTTAGCAATAATACTGGGCGAGCTCGCCCATTGTTGTCAGATGTTGAAAATCAATCCTTAATATATCGATTTTGGTGTGCGCACTCTGTTCAGTATTAAATTATAAATTTTCTGAAGCCGTTCCTGGGGACCTGGAGCAAGCAGTAATTTAATATCGCAACAGGTTTAGTTTTTTATATTGCATGTTTCAATTTTTTTTATTTTAAGTCTAGAATGTAAATTTTAAATTTTAAGTTAAAGAATTAGCTGAATACTAAGAATGTTGTACGCTAGTGTGTTGTTGGAAGCTATTTTCCTTAAACATCGTGGCGAAGTGCATGTGTAGTAGCTTGTGTTAAATATAAAAAAGATTTTGTCAAAACATCCTGCCGCTTCCAATCCAGGAACCTTGTTTCCTAGTTGACCGGCCCTACGGTCAATTTCCTTTCGCCATGCGAAAGGAGATTTTATTGTGAATAACACGATGAGTCATCATAATACTTCTTCAGATTTCAGCAACGTCTCTCTACTTATCCTGAGTGATACGATGCACAGACTAAACAACCTCCTCAAAGGGCATCATGTTAGTCTGTTTCTCCACCCGTGATAAAATTCAGTACCTTTTCGTCCATACTGAAGAAGCAACTAAAGATTATCACTCAGGTGTATATAAGCTCACCTGTGCCCAATGTCCTTTAACAAACCTATCTTTTTGTCAAAATAATATTTCAAAGTCCTCTTTTTACCAAAAAGGTTGTGATAAGAAACAAATCCTCCCTCGAGAACACCTGAGTACTGGTGGCCATTGTGAACAATTTTTAAGTTTCAATATAATTTCATGCATCTTGAAATTCTAAGTTTGTCCTCCTGGTACCAATTTGATGACTGCGTGTCTCGGCTCATCCGCATCTTAATAAGGCTTCCCTCTATCTATCCTCGCATTCGGGAGGACGACGGTTCAATCCCGCGTCCGGCCATCATGATTTAGTTTTTCCGTGATTTCCCTAAATCGCTCCAGGCAAATGCCAGCATGGTTCCTTTGACAGGGCACGGCCGACTTTCTTCCCTAATCCCATTAGACCGATGACCTGGCTGTTTGGTCTCTTCTAGCACAACAACCCCCCCCCCCCCCCCCCCACACACTCCACTCCCCGGCTGTCTGACAAATGCGGATTTCTCTCTTAAGGCAAGTGCAATAACTTTTATACATCACCATTACCCCAATCTCTGATTGTCGGTGCCAGATAGCTTCGCGTAACAAAAACTTTTGTTACTGAAGATACACGACAGGCGTTATTATAAAAGATGTCTTTTGGCGCATGCCCTGTTCCTTTTCCGGAATAATTAATTACTGTTGTTGCATGAGATTCGTGGAGTGATGTGGCCAGTAAACATGTGTTCGTAAACGATCAATTTGCAAGGCACCAGATTTCAGTATGAAATACAGTCCTGCTTAGTACAATATTAAAACTTCACGAAGAATTACCCTTGCAATATTCTTAACTATCACCTATAACGTACTTTTATAAAACTACATCACGGCGTGAAACGCTACAATTTGTTGCTCAAAACCCAGTGCCGGATTAGCCACGTAGCAGGAGTTAGCAAACGCTACGGGCGTCTCGCTTTGGTGGAGGGGGACAGGAGGAGGGGGGGGGGGGGGAGGGGGAGAGCGCGCTTGGGTTCCTGTCAGGTTAGAGGTTTTTTTTTTTCTTTTTTTGACCGTCATTTCAAGTATTGTTTTTATTTGTAGCAAGTAGACTAGTGAAAAACGTGAATTATCTCACCATTTGGTTAAGATCGCAACATTCTACCAGCTGATTAATAATGTTCCTGGCGTCACGATGAACGAGGTAATAGATGTGTCGCAGCTAACCTCGATGAACAGCAATAGCTTCTGAGAGACATTTAGTTCATGCAACAAACGCCTGGCATGTAACCAACCCCACACAGCACATAACTTAAGAGTGTTGACGTTGGCAACAGCGATTCAAAAAGGGCAGTCGACACAAGTCCCGAGAGGTACAGTCATCTAACAATCGGTGCTTGGACGCCAAACGTCAACTTCTTTTACAAAGTGGGTGACATACACTCCTGGAAATTGAAATAAGAACACCGTGAATTCATTGTCCCAGGAAGGGGAAACTTTATTGACACATTCCTGGGGTCAGATACATCACATGATCACACTGACAGAACCACAGGCACATAGGCACAGGCAACAGAGCATGCACAATGTCGGCACTAGTACAGTGTATATCCACCTTTCGCAGCAATGCAGGCTGCTATTCTCCCATGGAGACGATCGTAGAGATGCTGGATGTAGTCCTGTGGAACGGCTTGCCATGCCATTTCCACCTGGCGCCTCAGTTGGACCAGCGTTCGTGCTGGACGTGCAGACCGCGTGAGACGACGCTTCATCCAGTCCCAAACATGCTCTATGGGGGACAGATCCGGAGATCTTGCTGGCCAGGGTAGTTGACTTACACCTTCTAGAGCGCGTTGGGTGGCATGGGATACATGCGGACGTGCATTGTCCTGTTGGAACAGCAAGTTCCCTTCCCGGTCTAGGAATGGTAGAACGATGGGTTCGATGACGGTTTGGATGTACCGTGCACTATTCAGTGTCCCCTCGACGATCACCAGTGGTGTACGGCCAGTGTAGGAGATCGCTCCCCACACCATGATGCCGGGTGTTGGCCCTGTGTGCCTCGGTCGTATGCAGTCCTGATTGTGGCGCTCACCTGCACGGCGCCAAACACGCATACGACCATCATTGGCACCAAGGCAGGAGCGACTCTCATCGCTGAAGACGACACGTCTCCATTCGTCCCTCCATTCACGCCTGTCGCGACACCACTGGAGGCGGGCTGCACGATGTTGGCGCGTGAGCGGAAGACGGCCTAACGGTGTGCGGGACCGTAGCCCAGCTTCATGGAGACGGTTGCGAATGGTCCTCGCCGATACCCCAGGAGCAACAGTGTCCCTAATTTGCTGGGAAGTGGCGGTGCGGTCCCCTATGGCACTGCGTAGGATCCTACGGTCTTGGCGTGCATCCGTGCGTCGCTGCGGTCCGGTCCCAGGTCGGCGGGCACGTGCACCTTCCGCCGACCACTGGCGACAACATCGATGTACTGTGGAGACCTCACGCCCCACGTGTTGAGCAATTCGGCGGTACGTCCACCCGGCCTCCCGCATGCCCACTATACGCCCTCGCTCAAAGTCCGTCAACTGCACATACGGTTCACGTCCACGCTGTCGCGGCATGCTACCAGTGTTAAAGACTGCGATGGAGCTCCGTATGCCACGGCAAACTGGCTGACACTGACGGCGGCGGTGCACAAATGCTGCGCAGCTAGCGCCATTCGACGGCCAACACCGCGGTTCCTGGTGTGTCCGCTGTGCCGTGCGTGTGATCATTGCTTGTACAGCCCTCTCGCAGTGTCCGGAGCAAGTATGGTGGGTCTCACACACCGGTGTCAATGTGTTCTTTTTTCCATTTCCAGGAGTGTATAGTACGAACACCACGCAAAAACCAATGCACGGAATTGGATGCGATTTTCAGTTATATTTTTGCAGGTCTGACTTAAAATGTGATACAGCTTTCAGTTTGACACGCCGGGTAGAATCAAAGTGATCGCAGAGTGTTGTGAGTGTTACACACCAAAGGACATTGTCGCTTGCTGCAAACAATCAAATGTGCCGACAGGACAGCAAAGCATTGTGAGCTGCCGCCCGCAACGGCGTCTTTTACGCGCGGCGGAATTCCAGAGTAAAAGCTAAAACATAAAAATGTACGAAAGTCCAAGGTGTCTCTGGCACCAGTTGCAGACTAATAAAGTTCGTGAACAGTGCAGGGGAGCAGTTAACTGTGCGTGGCCCTGGTTTTTTTTTTAACGCCCATCGAACGAAACTACGCGCACAAGTGTGACCATTTAGTTAATTATTAGCAACGAGTGTTGTTTTCAATCATTCTAATTTCTCCGACAACAGAAACAAGTCCGGGCTTATCTCAGTCCCTCCCCGCAACGGACAGCCTTGAATGCGGTCAAAGCAAAGACAAATCCGGAGAAAGCCAGACTTATGAAAAATCTGAACCAGCAGGCAATTTTCTCCACCCTGGTTTTATCGTCATTCCGGAAACAGTAGACTTTTCAGTTCCATGTTCTTCATTCATCCACAACGTTTTGTGACCTGAGAACTATTACAGAATGAAAACTATGCCGCGTGGAGTAGCCGCGTTGACTGTGACGTTCTGTCACGGTTCGCGAGTATCCTCCCGTCGGAGATTCGGGTCCTCCCTTCGGCATGAGTGTGTGTGTTGTCCGTAGCGTAACTTAGATTAAGTAGTGTGTAAGCTTCGGGACCGATGACCTCAGCAGTTTGCTACCACAAGATTTTACCACAAATTTCCAAAAAAATCTTTTGAAAACTAATCTACTGTAATCTTGTATGATTTTAGAAAACACGTCTTCTCGCGGCATCTGTCGATATTCCTTGTCAATAGAATGACCTGTCTGCTAAAATATGATCCCCATAAAACATACTTTTCTCTTCTCCAGCCCCTAGTATGCACGTCGCTTCTTTTAAAATAGAAACAAAGGCGACGGCGAGTGTCGATCTGCAGATACCGTTGGCATGTTGTGTATCCTGATATAGTATGCCTGACGCACAGACCACAAGTGTGCCGTCTTTCGTCCCTTTTTGATAGGAGGACGACCATACGTGATTTCTAAAATGAAAAGACGCTTATACGTATTCTGTCTATCGAAAACTCACATAGGCATAGTATCTAAATAGGGCGTCGCTGAAAAATTCTTCACACACAGTAAATACAACTGCTTCGTAACAATACCTAGTTGTTTTGTTTTAGTAAGATGGGTTACCTTTCGCACCACAATAGAACTCTTATAGAATACGTACGCCTACGTAACAGATTATTTTAGAAAATTAGTCCCACTTGTATTGTGGCTGTAACGTCCCACTGCTCAATATGTTAGTGCCATGTACCGTCACGTCATTGTAGCATACGATATTAAATTCATGTAGATCGATTATGTTGACCTTTGAAAACATTTGCACAAGCGTACCTTTCTACATTATTTACTGTTAATTTAAAAATCGTTATTGTTATAAAAATTAAAGATCTTCTTAACGGCCCTGAAAGATTCTCTTCTTTCTGTTTCTTCCAAAAAGTGACAGACCTTTTCGTATACGCCTTCGTCATCTTGTCGAGCTATTTCTGAGGATTTTAAATCTTCCGAACAGTCTTCATTATCGCGTACTTCCTCATTTTCGTATCCATTGCCCTTACCGCCATTGGAGGTTGTAAAGAAGCACCGAACGTCAGTCCATTATTTGCATCTTCATTTGGAAAGTTGCCTGTGACATCTGCAATGAAACTGGAACGCATAAATAAGAGCGCTCTTGCCCATAAACTTCCATTTGCATGTGAAATAGCCTGAAAATAATGATTTTAGTCCGTCGTGTCTTTAATAGCTCTCGCTATTTTACATTCAACCGTTTCATCATACAATGAAGGCTTTCACGACCGTATGTTTCAGCTGCCGAGAATTCTTCCGGGTAGTATGGCCGTGGTCCATGTAACTCTTCTATCCCTGACGTTTCGTCCAAACCTACGTTGGACATCTTCGAAGGTGCTCCTCGTTGTGCTGAGTCTTGCCAGGAACTGCCGCACTGTAGCTCGTGGGTAGCCGGTATGTCAAAGTTACGTAGGTACTTTGCGCTTAGGCTTAATATGGCTGCAGTGTGGCAGCGCGTGTGACGAACAACCCATTGGCACGGGTCGTCACTGCATACTTCCACTATGAGGCCCACATTTCGCAGGAGAGCTTCTGTAAAGTTTGGAAGGCAGGAGACGAGGTACTGGCAGAAGTAAAGCTGTAAGGACGGGGCGTGAGTCGTGCTTGGGTAGCTCAGTTGGTAGAGCACTTGCCCGCGAAAGGCACAGGTTCCGAGTTCGAGTCTCGGTCCGGCACACAGTTTTAATCTGACAGGAAGTTTCAGCAGTCTGGATGATTGACTGATCCGGCCTTGTAACACTAACCAAAACGGCCTTGCTCTGCTGGTACTGCGAACGGCTGAAAGCAAGGGGAAACTAGAGCCATAATTTTTTCCAAGTGCATGCACCTTTACTGTGTTGTTAAATGATGATGGCGTCCTCTTGGGTAAAATATTCGGGAGGTAAAATAGTCCCCCATTCGGAACTCCGGGCGGGGACTACTCAATAGGATGTCGTTATCAGGAGAAAGAAAACTGGCGTGGAATGTCAGATCCCTTAATCGGGCAGGTACGTTGGAAAATTTAAAAAGGGAAATGGATAGGTTAAAGTTAGATATAGTGGGAATTAGTGAAGTTCGGTGGCAGGAGGAACAACAATTCTGGTCAGGTGACTACAGGTCTTTAAACACCAAATCAAATAGGGGTAATGCAGGAGTAGGTTTAATAATGACTAGGAAAATAGGAATGCGGGTAAGCTACTACAAACAGCGTAGTGAACGCATTATTGTGGCCAGGATAGATACGAAGACCTCGCCTACCACAGTAGTACGAGTTTATATGCCAATTGGCTATTCAGATGACGAAGAAATTGAAGAAATGTATGATCAAATAAAAGAAATTATTCATATAGTGAAGGGAGACGAAAATTTAATAGTCATGGGTGACTGGAATTCGGCAGTAGGAAAAGGGTGAATTTGGATTGGGGGTAAGAAACGGAAGAGGAAGCCGCCTGGTAGAATTTTTCACAGAGCATAACTTAATCATAGCTAACACTTCGTTCAAGGACCATAAAAGAAGGTTGTACACATGGAAGAAGCCTGGAGATACTGACAGGTTACAGATAGATTGTAAAATGGTAAGACAGATATTTAGGAACCAGGTAATAATTGTAAGACATTTCCAGGGGCAATTGTGGACTCTGACCACAATCAATTGGTAATGAATTGTAGATTAAAACTGAAGAAACTACAAAAAGGTGGGAATTTAAGGAGATGGTACCTGAATAAACTGACTAAACCAGAGGTTGTACTGAGTTTCAGGGAGAGCATAAGGGAACAATTGACAGGTATGGGGGGGGGGGGGGGGGGGAAGTAATACAGCAGAAGAAGAATGGGTAGCTTTGAGGGATGAAATAGTGAAGGCAGCAGAGGATCAAGTAGGTAAAAAGATGAGGGCTATTAGAAATCCTTGGGTAACAGAAGAAAAACTGAACTTAATTGATTAAAGGAGAAAATATAAAAATGCAGTTAATGAAGCAGGCAAAAAGGAAGATAAAAGTCTCAAAAATGAGATCGACAGGAAGTGCAAAATGGCTAAGCAGGGATGGCTTGAGGTCAAATGTAATGATGTAGAGGCTTATCTCACCAGGAGTAAGATAGATACTGCCTACAGTAAAATTAAAGAGACCTTTGGAGAAAAGAGAACCATTTGTATGAATATCAAGAGCTCAGATGGAAACCCAGTTCTAAGCAAAGAAGGGAAAGCAGTGAGGTGGAAGGAGTATATACAGGGTCTATATAAGGGCGATGTACTTGATGAAAATATTATGGAAATGGAAGAGGATGTAGATGAAGATGAAATGGGAGATATGATACTGCGTGAAGAGTTTGATAGAGCACTGAAAGACCTAAGTCGAAACAAGGCCCTGGGAGTTGACAACATTCCATTAGAACTACTGACAGCCTTGGGAGAGCCAGTCCTGACAAAACTCTACCATCTGGTGAACAAAATGTATGAGACAGACGAAATACCCTCAGACTTCAAGAAGAATATAATAATTTCAATCCCAAAGAAAGCAGGTGTTGACAGATGTGAAAATTACTGAACAATCAGTTTAATAAGTCACGGCTGTAAAATACTAATGCGAATTCTTAACAGACGAATGGAAAAACTGGTAGAAGCCGACCTCGGCGAAGATCAGTTTGGATTCCGTAGAAATATGGGAACACGTGAGGCAATACTGATCCTACGTCTTATCTTAGAATCTAGATTAAGGAAAGGCAAACCTACGTTTCTAGCATTTGTAGACTTAGAGAAAGTTTTTCACAATGTTGATTGGAATACTCTCTTTCGAATTCTGAAGGTGGCAGGGGTAAAATACAGGGAGCAAAAAGCTATTTACAATTTGTACAGAAACCAGATGGCAGTTATAAGAGTCGAGGGTGAAAGGTGGCTACACTGAGCCACAGCGCCAGAAATCGCGCCAGAGAGTATTGTTCCGCCGCCTCCACTGGCAGTGATTATTGAGACGTAGCGGCAAGCAGTTCTCGCCGAGAAGTTGTGGTGGACACTGCTTGTCGTGAAGTCAGAGTGAGATGTGGTAGTGGAGAGTGTTGTTCCATGTTTTATGCAGTGGTTTGATGGGAGAGATAACAGATGTTGTTCTAATGGAGATATTGTAATGGTCAGAGTGCATTTCGTCAATATATATGGAGGTATTTTCTTTTATTCTTTTATTATTTGTGTGTACTGAATAATGTGCCATTACAGGTTCAGTCAACAAAGCATCTGGCTTGTGTTCTTGTATTAGAGTGTAATTCTGCTTTCCTTACGCAATTATAGTATTTCTAATTTTCTTTTATCACGTCAGTATAATTGGTATTTATAAATTCTTGTTTTGTTGAAGAAGAACCGTGCCAGATGTGCGTTGAGTCACACTACCACACACAGAACAGCTACACTTGTGCTTTGCTGGCTTCGTAGATTTTATAGTTGCTGGGGACTTAATTAATTAACTGTGTTAACGAAAATTTTCTTACATTCTTTGTTGTCATTCTAAGCAGTCAGATTGCGTACTAATACTAGTCAGGGCCAGCCGTTTACGAGACTTGCGTAATCGGACTTACAGCTACTAAAATTATTTGCATTTTAATTTTTTATTTAATTAAGCCCCCATGCAAGGGACCTGAAAGGGAAGCAGTCGTTGGGAAGGGAGTGAGACAGGGTTGTAGCCTCTCCCTGATGTTATTCAATGTGTATATTGAGCAAGCAGTGAAGGAAACAAAAGAAAAATTCGGAGTAGTTATTAACATCCATGGAGAAAAAATGAAAACTTTGAAGTTCGCCGATGACATTGTAATTCTGTCAGAGACAGCAAAGGACTTGGAAGAGCAGTTGAAAGGAATGGACAGTGTCCTGAAGTGAGGATATAAGATGAAATCAACAAAAGGAAAAAGAGGATAATGGAATGTAGTCGCGGGGTGATGCTGAAGGAATTAGATTAGTAAATGATAAGCTTAAAGTAGTAAAGGAGTTTTGGTATTTGGGGAGCAAAATAACTGATGATGGTAGAATTAGAGAGGGTTATAAAACGTAGACTGGCAATGGCAAGGAAAGCATTTCTAAAGAAGAGAAATTTGTTAACATCGAGTATAGATTTAAGTGTTAGGAAGTCGTTTCTGAAAGTATTTGTATGGAGTGTAGCCATGTATGGAAGTGAAACATGGACGATAAATAGTTTTGACAAGAAGAGAATAGAAGCTTTCGAAATGTGGTGCTACAGAAGAATGCTGAAGATTAGATGTGTAGATCACATAACTAATGAATTATTGAATAGGATTGGGGAGAAGAGAACTTGACTAGAAGAAGGGATCGGTTGGTAGGACATGTTCTGAGGCACCAAGGGATCGCCAAATTAGTATTGGAGGACAGCGTGGAGGTTAAGAATCGTAGAGGGATACCAAGAGATGAATACACTAAGCAGATTCCGAAGGATGTAGGTTGCAGTAGGTGTATATATATATATATATATATATATATATATATATATATATATATATATATACAGCTAACCACCTTGAGCAGCAGACAGAGATGTACCAGACGCCACTGGGCTTCTGGAAGTGCAAAGCGTAAAGCAAGAGATGAAAAGAATAGAAATACACATGCTGGTATATCTAAAGGACATAAACTGTCTGAGTTTTTTAATGTTGAGGATGATTTTTTCCAATATACAGAAAATGAAGTACAAAATACAAAAGCTTTAGTTGATTGCAAAGGTGATAGTTATACTACAGAAGACTCATCAGAATATGCAACTTTACCGATGTACTTAAATTTTCCGTAAGTGATACAGCAATTGAACAGACGGCAAATCTTCCCAGTTCAGCCATATCGTCTAGAAGCCCAACTGAACCGAAAAGCATAGGAAGACCCATCGGCCCAGACCTCGTTTTCAGGACAAAGAGAAGTCGAAAAAAATGTCACAGGCTGCGGATGTTACTGCATCTTGTACAAGTGGAACAGAAAGTGAAAGTAAAATGTATTCTTACGATATTGGTGAGTGGCTAAACAACTTTCACAGAGATTACTTGATTATGAAAGGAAGCAGCGAAGTTCAGCATATGAACAGTACTTTTTTGTATTCAATAAGAACAGAAGGAAAAATGAGAATGGAAATAAACCTATATTTTGTAGAAAGTTGTTTTTCACTTTAAACATAACTGACGAATAAAACTTACATGAGAGATCGGTTGTGCTATTCAGAAAGCAGGGGGCGACTGTTCTGTTTTGTTTGCTAAGTGGCAGATTCTGACGGCTCGCCATGGTTTACGAAAGACGAATTGGATGACTGGAAGCATGCAGATATTTTGCTGAAGAGACATGAAGAAAGCAGTTCGCATAGAAAAGCAATAATTTCCCTGTGAAAGACGGATGCACGTGTCGATTCTCAACAGAGCGCACAAGAGTATTGGCTAACACTCTTAGAACGAATTGTTGCAATTATAAGTTTTTTAGTTTTTTACCTGAGCGTTTAGAGGTAGTGATGAAATTTTTGGTTCACCCCAAAATGGAAATTATTTAAGGTTATTAGCATTAAGAACCAAATTTGATGTGTTTCTAGCCCAACATAAACGTATTCATGCAAATAAAGGAAAGGGACATAAGTCATATTTGTCAAAAACAATGTGCGAGGAATTTGTGCATCTAATTGCATCTGCCATACTGGATCACATTATTTGCGAAATTAAGAGATTAAAACACTATTCAGTCTCATTGGATTCTGCTCCAGATATATTTCACGTAGATCATCCGACTCTGATAGTGCGCTATGTCCTACCACCCAGATCAGTGGAAAGATTTGTGAAGGTTTTGGTTATTGAAAGTCATACTGCAGAACAACTCTCCCAAAGCTTACTATCTTTCTTAAAAGCGAATGGCGTTAAAATCAAAGACTGGCCTGGGCAAAGCTGTGACAGCGCTAATAACATGAGTGGCAGATACACCGGCTTAGAAGCACAAATTAAAGATATAAATAAGTAAGCTGAATATATTCCCTGTTTTTCACATTCGCGAAATTTGGTCGCCAAGTGTGCTGCAGAATGTTGTAGACATTCCTCAATATTCCTTGATTCCCTTGAAAGCCTCTGTACACTTTTTCCGCTTCTACCTATCAATGGGGTCTTGTTTTCAAAGCGCTGAAAAATAATAGTACTGAAGTTCCGATTTTGAAGACGTTATCGAACACTAGTGGGTCGGCCAGAGCTGATGCTACAAGAGCGCTTTTATTTGGTTTTCAAACGATCAGATAAGTTAGAATTACATATGTACTAACATGCTTCAAAAGGCAGAGAGCCGCAATCAGGTGTACGAACTGGTTTTGAAAATAAGTTGAAAACGGAATAATATGTATCGCATGGAATAGAATCCAGGAACGCTTGCGAGCGACCAGCGTTTCACTGCAGTCATCTGATCGAGATCTGAGCACCGGACATGCGCTTTATCCATCCGTACACGAATCTATCGAAGCAATGACGTTCACATTTTTAGAAATTAAGGAAAAAGAAATCCCTGACTAAATGTGAAGAATATCAGGAACAAACTTCAAGACGACACAAGTGAATTACAAAGTACGACCATATTAGTGCGGCAACTACACTCGATGAAGTTGTAGAAAATCAAACACCTGGAGAAAATCTTGATTTTCTAGTGTTTATTGTGATAATCGACAATGTACTGGCTGCATTAGCTACACGCATGGAAAAATAACATCACCTTGCGGCGGGGCGGGGTCGGTCGTTTGCCTTGTTGATACCGTTATCGTTCATTTGACGTGCCTCGATAGGATTCCTGCCTATGTCCCTTTACTCTGTGGTAGCAGATACGTGGTAGGCAATGTAAGGCAGCGTTGATGAAACCACACAGATGCCGCGTAACTCTAGTTGAAAGTCAGCGAGACGCCCGCTTAACCCGCTGAGCAGAGCAGGTGATTAGGATTGTGGAAACGGCCAAATAAGGTTGGGGTCAGTTTCACTCAAAATTGTAATTTATTATAATTTAAAGACACCTTTAAACCAAAACGGCACATAGCCGAACCTTTAGAACTATGAGTTTCAAAAAGGCAATTACTTCACGGCCGAGGGCCTCGAACCAAGAAATCTTGAGGTCAACAAAATAAAAAAATGCAGTCGAGTTTTAATGAAGCTCTTCTTTAGGTACCTTTAATATTATTAGTTTACCAGCAGTTACTCCTGGTTACACAATGGAACTTCTATTTATTATCCAGGAAGAACGAGTGTCGAGTGAACTGCTCTGACATAAATATAAAAATCGAATAGAAAAGTCCTTTCCGAAAATAACAAAGCTTTTTTTTGGTGAGTACACTAAACTTATTCAGAAATGTTTTTGGCATTCATGAATAATTATTTCTTTCCGCATTGAGGTATGTTGTAGCACATAGCCGTTTACCTGACACCTTATACTTTGAGACCAGAAACCTATATTTATGTCTAAGTGTTGTGTAATTAATTCATTATTCACTCATATCACTCTAGGATTTTTATATGTTTATTTTAACCGTTTGTTCGGATTTTTCGTAGGTTATTTGATCTACAGTTTCTTCTTCTTTGATGTATGCAACTAAGAAATTGTAGTTACAGTAGTTACTATTTCAAAAAGTTGGAGCAGCAGGAAGAATCTCAGTCCTGCACCCACTGTTTCCGAGGAAACTTTTAAAGTGAAATTACTGACGTTTCGTTGATGAAAACGATACTCTGTTAATCACTTTCTTTAAACTGCTTCCAGTGGTAAAGCGACGAAGGGTGAAGCTCTCTGAGAACGCTAGACACTGTCTGTCTCAAAGGCGAGACAGTGTGTACGCTATTATGGATTCTGCGCACACACGCAGCCCCGAAACCAGACGCCGCTGCCTGGGGTCCTTTGATGTGTAGACCAGGGGCTGTCTTTGGAGGCAGCGCCCGTCCTCTCGAACAGAGCGCGGCTGATTCCCTTACTGGGGAGGCGTTAAGCCCCGACTAACACGACGCAGCTTATTGCGGCGTTCGCTGTGGCGAGCTAGTTGGTTACGGCGTTTGCCCTAGGCTCTGCACACAGTCCGATTGACGCCTGCGTTCGAGGCAAGGCTTCTGCCGGTTAGAGGCAAGTCTTCCCACAAGTAACTCGCACCTTGTATAACATCATAGACAACCTTAATACTGTAGATAAAGATGCATACGGTATCGCTATTATCGCCTGAACCGTGAATTTACTTTCAAAACATTTTCTTAAGAATTCCCTTTATTTTCTAGCGATTGCTCAAGAACATTAACACATTTAATGACGTTATGTGAGCGTGGAAGTAGTTGCCAGTGGGTAACTAATGAAAACAAATCAAATTTCTTTCAACAAATGGAAATTTTATTCCAACCCCGCCCCCCTTTCCCTCGCCCTATTTTTTTTAACAGATTTAAAATTATAATCAGAAAGCACCCTCTAAATATCAAGTTCTAGGGGTAGAGATGAAAATGAAGCGTAACACCCTGCATGCAAATGCCCAATATATATTTATCCTGTACTGAAGATGTGAGCACCTAGCGACTTGCAACAAACGGCTGACACCCACCGCAGAACGATGAAAAGGAAAATAATTTCTATCCCTTACAGCAATTTCGCTGTTCATGCAGTAAAAGTTCCACATCAGGCTTGAGGTTTCATTTTATTATATCTATACCGGTAGCTATATTCCCGTCACATTTCGCTATGGGAATTCACAAACACTGCAGAATTTACCTTGAAAAGTAATATCAATGTATCATACGTAATCCAGAAAGCACCCTCTAAATATCAAGTTACAATTTATTCAGAGGCAGAAAGAACAAATTTTGACAGTATGAGCTTTCGGGCTGAGAACTTTGCCGCTACCTTTTGACACGGGCGTAGTGACGACCGCTCACAACTACCTTTGTAAGACGACACTGGTGCAAATCTGCAACACACCAGATTACTTTAAACTAAAATTTTTAACAACTCACACAAGCACAGAAACTATGCACCCCTATAGGAGGGATGGAAATGGTACAAAACACTAACATTAAAAAAAAATTGACTTGCCACCGAAGGTGCAACTTGATTAAAAAAAAAGACTCTTACGGTGGAAGGGTGGCAACTTTATATACTAAAATGACCACTTAAATAAAAACCCATGAAATGCAGTCTCACAGCCCGCATCTCGTGGTCGTGCGGTAGCGTTCTCGCTTCCCACGCCCGGTTTCCCGGGTTCGATTCCCGGCGGGGTCAGGGATTTTCTCTGCCTCGTGATGGCTGGGTGTTGTGTGCTGTCCTTAGGTTAGTTAGGTTTAAGTAGTTCTAAGTTCTGGGGGACTGATGACCATAGATGTTAAGTCCCATAGTGCTCAGAGCCATTTGAACCATTTTGAGCAGTCTCACATAGAATATACAAACGAGCTGTACATTACACATATACCACCTCGCAAAATGATAGGCAAGACAAAAACATGTATCAGAAATTCGGCCGTTAGACTTCAAGCAATGAATTCGTTAACACCGAATCCGACAAACATGACAGAGGCAGCTATTAACGTATGGTAGATTGACAGGGAGATTACTGAACAACCCGAACTGCAAGTTGCTCTAACCCGCCCCTTTTCCACAAGTGAAAAACGGACCACCCAATTCATAAATAACCACATTCCCGCGGGTGGGAAAACGGAAAAGAATGGTGGGACGATCCCAAAACAAAGCGTCTGGTGACCTTACGAAGAAAACAAGTAGAATTTAACAAGTAAATGAAACAACTTATCTCCAATCACTTCACTTCTAATAAACTGTGATTTCTGGCGAAGACCTGGCGCAGCACCCCCATCGCTCTCCCTCCGAACCGTCCGCTGGCAGCCGCTTCAACCATGCAGGAAGGCGCGCCGATCTCCCGTCTCACGGCGTCGCAGCTCGCACCGGCCAGCCCGATGTCGTGGGTTGACTCCTGTTGCTTTCGTGTCGACCGCGAAGCCACTACTCCTCGCTATACGGTGCGGCCCATCGAACTCACGTGCCGACCTGACATGCGCCGACGCTCAAGGCGGACAAGTCATATTGTGTCTCAGTGCGCGACGGATCAATCGATCGATCCAACCGCCAATGACCGTTGCCCAAGCAACTCGAGCAGACTGGCGGCGTAACGCGCAGACTCAGATGCAGGAACTCAGCCCCGACCGGACGACCACTAGCTGAGTTCTGCTACTGGCGGAGTGGAAAGACTCTCATTTTGCCGGCTTTAAAGTTTGATCCAAACGACAGACATACTAGCACTCCGACGACAGACAAACACAACTGCCGCACAAATGCGAACGAGAGAGAGACCAGCAATTGGTGAAGTGAGACTGACCCAGACTCACTCCGACTGACCAACCGCCACTGGGGAATTCCTCGGGCATGGATGTGTGTGATGTCCTTAGGTTAGTTAGATTTAATTAGTTGTAAGTTCTAGGCGACTTATGACCTCAGAAGTTATGTCGCATAGTGCTCAGAGCCATCTGAACCACTGGGAAGTTCATCGCGCCCCTTAAATGCACGTGAACAGGCAACCTCTCCCATTTTCCCCCAGAGGGAGACACCAAAGCTGCGATTGCCACAGCGGCGCCACCGCCAGAAACGGAGGGCGACTGCTTCACACAACGCACTGCGGCGCGCTCTTCAAAACAGCAATTTTTTCCACGGCTCATCGCTGTTATATACCACGGCAAGAATATTGAGTTAATGTACTGCAGTATTAGCGTCCGCAGCTCGCGGTCTAATGGCTACGCTGCTGCCTCTGCATCTTGGTGATTACGTGTTCGACTCCAGGCCAGATCGGGAGTTTTGTCCGTTCGGGGACTGGGTCTTTGTGTTCTCCAAATCATTTCGTTATCATTCGAGAAAGTGACAAGGCTGGACAGTGAAAAGTTTGGGAAACTTGTACGGGCGCTGACAACCATGCAGTTGAGCGCCCGGGGCCGGCCGCTGTGGCCGAGCGGTTCTAAGCACCAGCGCTGCTGCTACGATCGCAGGTTCGAATCCTGCCTCGGGCAAGGATATGTGTGATGTCCTTAGGTTAGTTAGGTTTAGGTAGTTCTGAGTTCTAGGGGACTGATGACCCCAGACGTTAAGTTCCATGGTGCTTACAGCCATTTGTACCTTTTTTTTTCTTTTTGAGCGCCCGGCGGTATAAATATGATGACCATCCAGCATTCGCTGCTGTGGTAACTGTAAAACTCATAGTAACCGTAAGACTTATAGTTACCAAACCAGAGAATGCTAAGTGCATTAAACGCATAGAAAATCGTCGGTATATATCGATCAAAGTAGTAAATTTATCTAAGGATGAACCCGTAGTTGCACCTAGATAATTAGCATATTATTCTCTAGCTTGTTCTTAAAACATACGCACCTACATATGGCTGTATATTCGACATCTTCTCCTAAACTACTGGATCGATTTCACCCAAACTTGGTACACATCTCTAGCCATCCGGGAGGAAGCTCTTTGAGGATAAGAACTACATACCTCTTGATGTTCTAGGGGTAGAGATGAAAATGAAGCGTAACACCCTGCATGCAAATGCCCAATATATATTTATCCTGTACTGAAGATGTGAGCACCTAGCGACTTGCAACAAACGGCTGACACCCACCGCAGAACGATGAAAAGGAAAATAATTTCTATCCCTTACAGCAATTTCGCTGTTCATGCAGTAAAAGTTCCACATCAGGCTTGAGGTTTCATTTTATTATATCTATACCGGTAACTATATTCCCGTCACATTTCGCTATGGGAATTCACAAACACTGCAGAATTTACCTTGAAAAGTAATATCAATGTATCATACGTAATCCAGGAGAAGCTACGTCATAAAACTGAAAAGCGCGGAAATTTAGCTTGTATTGAAACGGAGCTCGAATCACAATGAATGTACTTATCCATGGTTTGAAAATGAGAACCCTCAGGGATTTTCTACAAATTTAAAACATAACTTCAACACTTCCCTCAAGTTTTTCTCCCTTACTTGATTAACGTCACATATTTCATCCTTTAAATCGTTTGTAAGGTAATCAGTACTTTGTAGCTGTTTGACACTACAGATATCGATTCTTTAAATAAACAAGACACTGGTTACTAACCATTTAGAAAAGAGCAGTTAGGAGTTAAGAGCCACCTAGATCCCATAAGGGTGGGAATCATTACGTGGTGACATCGGAGCATAGCTGTGGTTCACCTGGTGTAAGTTCAGCCAAACTGACTTACTATTTGTATAAAAATACTGTGGGATTACAATTCCCCACTATCACTAGGTGTGGGATGTGGATTGAAAAATGGGACGTAAAAATTTTTGGGGACAACATGTTAGTGCAAGATATTTATAATTAAGTGCTGCATTTCAGACTGTATACATTGCAGGACTTTAAACACCGTAGGTACATTCACTAAACGGTGAGCTCGCGAAGTGTCCTAAAAACAATAATACCTTCTGCCTCCGGCTGAAAATATGGCGTTTAAGCAGTCAGAACGTGAAACGTTTCCTATTACATCAGTACGCTGTTTGTCTCTTCGTGGCGCGTGTTGCCATCTTCTATGAAGTGGCAGTTGATGCAAAGGGGTAAAAAGGTTGAAGTTTCCCATACGAAACGCAATGACTGTTCGGGCGAGACTGTGCACTGGTGGCAAAGTTGTAATAAAGTTATTTTATCAGTACGGCAGCAATGGCAGCGCTGCATTTCAGAAATACCACCAACAGAAATAGCTGGAAGAGACCGCTCATCAACAAATGAGCTAACGAATATCTTCAAGAAATTTGAAGAAGCAGTAAGGAGAAGCAGGCGGCCCATTCCCATGGCAGTCGTCGATTAAGCGACTGTAGCTACAGACGACTGTCCAGCACACGCCTCAAATTCTGCAGCTACTGCTCGAGCTGTGCCGCGGAATTGTTTCCTCTGATCAATAGTTGAAAAGATTTTACGGGGCATTTTACGCTGGTACCTCTACAAGTCTCCGACTGTGTACCAAACGAAACCCCGAGATAGGCTACAACGCAGTGACTTTGCCCTTAATTTCTTTGGAACGCTTGGAAATGGATGCCATGTGGCCGGGAAATATTCTTTGGATGAAAGAAGCACGTTTTACTTTGCACGTCGCTGTGAATGCACAGAACAGCCGCATACAGGGTTCTACTCAGCCGCATGTTGTGCAACGACCTCAGGGACATCCATTGATTTCAGCTTATGAGACTGTATTGAGTGGTTTAACAAGCTCCTCGATCTTTTTCCCTTCGAGGAGATAACACCTCGCGGGTCTGTTAGGTGCGTAATGACATCCGTACGTTATAATGACCTTGCTGTGCGACACGTGATCCCAGCTCTGCAGGAACGCAACTGTATCAACACCACTATTTTGATGCAATATGAGATGGCAATAAATACTGCTTGCCAGGTGAAAGAAATGCTTCGAGAAATCTTCGGCAACGACCGCATCATCTCTGGCCATTTTCTAGATGTGTGACCTTCTATATCTCCCGACTTAAATCCCTGTGACTTTTGGTTAATGGTGTCTGTCGGGGATGTATCTGAACACTTCCGGAGCCGAAGGATAGCGTACGATGACGTATCGCTCTGATTACACCAGATATGCTGCGAGCCACTGTTGATTATGGCATGCTACGGATGCAGTGTGGTGCAGAGTCCGGACCCCATTTTGAAAGCATATTTTAAATTATATCTCTATTCTAATAAACGTGCCACAACCACAGTTATCATGTGTTTGATCATTTTTCCCCTTGTCTGCCTGCATACCACATTATGACTGATTACAGCTCCATATTTTTACCTGGTGCCAGAAACTGTAACTATTATAGTCCGTGAGCACACCGATTAACTGAATATACCTAAGGTGACGTCCTCCGATACATACCGTCCATACTGTAGCACTCGGAACACTATCAGTTTAATTGTAATCACCCAGTATTTATTTCCTGTGTTTGGTTGTTTGAAAATGTTTCAAAAGTATGAAGTGCAATTTGTCTTCTATTTGTGTTGTTCAGTCTGTCACACAGATAGCGAGATTGAGCAAATAATTTTGTCAGCATGTTTCAGAATTACGGATCTAGCTGAATACCGCTAGTAAACTTAACATCCCCACCTGGAGTTGTGTGGTTGAAATTTGCAGAGAATGAGAAATGTATATGCGGAAAATATGTTACATCTTCTCTGTGTATAAAAGGCAATGTCCTGACTGACTGATTGGCTCATCATCAGGATATAAATTTGAAATTTGCAGAAGTTGTCGATATTGTATTGTACGCGTCGTTTAAGAAGGGGCTGTTTCGAAATTTCAACACTAAGAAGCTTAAATTGGGATGAACGTTTCTCTTTTTTTGAAAAAAGTCGTTGTTAAGGCAATTCTGATGCTAGACCTACGAAGATTGCTATTTTGTTTCTCGGTCAGAAATAAAGAATTACGTGTTTCAGCATTTTCGGAATTATAATCCTGTGGGGTTGAAATGGTGGCTGAAAGCATTTCTTTTTGAAAATATGTAATTATTAAATAAATATTTATTAAAGCTACGTCTATAAACACTGACTACTCAGCTACAAATAAAAAGTGCATGTTTCAGTGTTTTTGGAAATTGAATCCGTAAGAGGATGAAATAGGGGATGAGAGTTTTTGCGTAAATATTTTCTTAGGAAAGCATTTTAAAGCTGAATTTATGAGAATTTAAATTTGATTTCTCAGTAAGAGATAAAGAAAGTAAATAACATCGTAGGGACGGTTGTAGGTGTTCCATTTTCTTACAATAGTGAGCGGCCGTAGTCCCCCAGACCTCCTGGCAGAAGAATGGACACACTAAAAAAACAAGAAAATACGTGTTACACTGTTTTTGGAAATTCAACTTCTATGGGGATGAAATAGACCGTGAAACTTTTATGAAAATATTTCATTGCGAAAGCAGTTTTAAAGCCAAATCTTTGACATTTGGTGATTAGCTTCTCAGATGGAAATGAAAAAAAAAAAAAAACAGTGTTTCGATGTTTTTGGGAACTGAACCCCAAAGGAATTGAAATAGGGTCAGACTGATTCACTGACTCAACATCGCCCAGCCTAAACCACTAAGAATAGAAACTTGAAATTTGGAGGTGCTGTGGACCTTTTAATCTCGGCCTCGTTCATGAAGGTATTATCCGAAATTTCACTCCTAAGATACGAAATAGGCGAGAAAAATCTTTTTGAAAGTATGCATTAAGGAAAGTTTGAAGCTAGAACTACGAAAAGTTGTATTTGGTGTCGCAAAACCAAAACATTAATATAATAAGTAAATAAGAATTATGTGTTTCAGCATTTTTGGAAATTCAGCCACTAGGGGTAAAATAATGGGTGAAAGTCTTTTGAAAATAGTTCTCAAGAACTACGGAAGGATTCTTAAGATTACATTTATGACAATTGATACTTCTCGGCTAGAAAGGAAAAAATACGTGTTTCAGCGTTTTTGGAAATTCAACCCTTAGGGAGTACAATAGGGGACGAAAATTTTAAGGAAATATTTCATTACATTTAAAAAATTTAAAGCTAAGTTTGTGAAAATTGATATTTCACTTCTCGATTAGATATAAAGAAATATTTGTTAGGGGGTGGAAGTTGTTACTGAAGTATCTGCATAAGAAGGCATGGGCATTGTTAACAAAAAGTTTGGACTCCAGCTATCATAATCGCTTTTTGGTCAGATGTACACACGGAGGAGCTTAGATTGTTAGCCGCGCGTGCCGTATGACTGTTTGCCTGCCTGGGTTACTTCCCTTCAAGTGGACTCTCCCAACATTCCACTATTTAGTTCATCTCAGCCAGCGTCAGTACTATCGTTGGTGTGTGTCGTTACGTGTTGACGTGAACGTTTAAGCTTAGTTCCTTTGTTCGTTGTTTTGTTTTTGTAACTGTTAGAATGCTAACCATTAAAGAACGTGTGTTTTTAGTCGAACATGTGTTCAAAGGTGGCGGTAAATACAGTTTCAGTTCGTCAAATATTTAATTCAGTTTTTCCGGAGACAACACTCCCACATCGTGAAACTGTGTGGGCTTTGATTAACAAATTTCGAGGTACAGGTTCACTGACTCTCCATGAGTCCGAACAAGTCAGTAAGAAAAATCACCCAGGAAATCGATGTTAGTGTCGGAACGGCCCACACAGCTGTAAGGAAAAAATTAAAACTTTTCCCATACAAAGTGACAGTCGTGCAAGAACTGAAAAATATTGATCATGGATACTGATCATGGCAAGAGACTGCATTACTGTCAATGGTTCAAAAATTTCGTTCAACAAAATAGAAGATATATTCTTAATGAAACGTTTTTCACTGATGAGGCGTGGTTTCATTTATCCTGGTACATGAACTCGCAACATGCTCGTGTGTGGAGTACTGAAAATCCATTGTGTATTCATGAGGAACCACTTCATTCTCTGAAAATAGGAGTTTGGATTGAAATTTATAGACGTCGGGTTGTGGGTTCCATATTTTTCAACGAAACAATAATCGCACAACGATACTACAGTGATATTGTATACTCATTCTTAGGAGAACTTATGTTAAGTTAAATACTGAACGGTTATTTTCAACAAGATGGTGCAACCGCGCACACAGCTCGCGTTTAAATGTCACTGCTTGCTGATGCTTTTGGTGATAGCATAATTTCACAGGGGCTTTGGCCTCCACGATCGCCTGACCTAACACCACCTGACTTTTTCTTCTGGGGTGCAGCAAAAGCAACTGTCTATAAAAATCGTCCAAAATCCATTGTTGAATTGAAAACTGCAGTATCCACTTTCACTGCTCCTGTTACAGAAGAAATGATACAGCTCGTGTTTGGAAACATGATTAGACGAATTGAACTGTGTATTCAACAACAGGGGGGACACTTTCAACATTTAATGTCAAAATTTATAAATAAAAATTAATATTCAATAAATTAATAACTTGTATTTCACTGAGTTTCATTTCGGTATATTCACTATGGCATACGGCACGCGCGGCCAAGAATCATACGGCACTGTGTATAACGTTCGTACAGTGCTGAGGAATGTTTACTGAATCCAGTGAGATTGATAGACATTACGTTTTTCTGGGTGAGACACACTTGTTTTACATAGCCGACTATTGATAAGTCATTCTACGAGGAGACTGTAAATGATACGTTTTTACTGCATCGCTATACAACTGGCAAATTTGAAGAGGTCTTAGTGAGATGACACGCCATGACACGTTAGACTGCAGGAAGCATTTCCCCGTTATTCTGAGAATAGGGATTTGTTTAAAAATGTAAAAATTGATTTGGTGAATTTACGTACAAATATTCTCTGTTTAATTTAAATTTTTCCCACTGCTTATAAATTGTACATTTAGTAATTTCCTACTATTAAAATAGAGCTAACTTACTCGTCCGATACCATTTCACTGTAATCATTGTGCGAATACTTTTTTCTCTCATAGGTCATATCTTTGTAGCATTTGCGTGTGTTACATATCCTTCTGTAGTGATGCCAGATTTTCCGTTAGATGTTTTCTTGGTTTATTTAAACATTTCAGCGCATGTGTGTGTTACTGCAATTTTATATGTTTGTCAAAATTTCAAGACGAATATGTGTTTCTTAGGCAGTGTGGTAGTAAATACGTGCGGCGTATACCGTCTACCTGAGTTGGTTTTGCCAAATCAGGAAAGAGCACGGAAATTTACATTTGTGAAGAGTTAACAGCACATGCAAACTTAAAATCTAACAGAATATCTTGATTATAATGTCTTCATATTTATGATTTGTCGCACTACAGTATTCCAGAGCCATTGTAGGAACATTTACTCATTTTAAACAATATCGGTAATTCCTTCAATTCAAGTGAGTGGAATGTGCAGTGAATTCTGGGTCAAAATTTTGTTTTCTGTTGTTCCAGGACTATATCCTAGATATGTATACAGTTTCCTCTGCGTTTTTGTTGTTCAAATTCTGCTTATGTTCACATAATTACTGCGCGGCTGCCCCCGTAGGAGGTTTGAGTCCTCCCTCGGGCATTGTTTTGAGTGTTGTCCTTGGCGTAGGTTAGTTTGTTAGATTATGTAGTGCGTAAGCTTAGGGACCGACGACCTCAGCAGTTTTGTCCCATAAGATTTCACACACATTTGAACATATTTGGCTTCCGTCAGTACATGCTGTTATATTGTGTGTTTGGCTTGAAAGACACTGTACATTAGTTATTTGTCTCATTACTTAACCTGTATTAAGTTAAGATATCCATAGACAGAAAGTGGTTGTAAGGAGTAATGGTGACGTAACAAGTATGACATGTAATGGGAGAGATGCTACACAAAAGTGCTGATTATCACCAACGATTTCTAGAACCATTATAAATCTCATAGGGCTTCATACGACGAGAGAAGTTAAAACAAATAAGAATGCAACAGACTCAGCTGCGTTGAGGTGAATCGGAGGAAGGACTAAAATTTATTGTTGTAAATTTATACTATTTTTTACAGTTCATCTTCCGAGGGGAGAGTCAATAATTGTTTTACTAGGACAATGGCTTCTTTCTGTATCAGATATTATTTCGTACGTATAGTTCTGTAGACACAGTAACCTAGTAATGAGTGATTGTAAGGATTGTCTGTGAGGAAACAAGCGCTGGACAATGGTGATGACTTACAGTACTTATGCTCAGAAACTAACAAAGTATCAGAAAACGCACGGGCTTAGTAGGTAAAGAAAGGATAAATACCGAATAATATGCATGTAATTAAGGACTGTTGATAGATTAAGGGGCAAGACTACAGATTTACAATGGAATGGTTGGTAGAAATGAGAAAAGGATAAGGCGTAAAACGAAACGAAAGTAGGAAAGATTAAAGTAATGAGACTCACTGAACATCAGCGTCCCGTCAAACTACCATTTGAAGCATGGATCATCGAAGAAGTTAAATCTTTTAGCTACTTCGGAAATCGATTGACAGAAAATAAAAAATGTAAGGGGAATGTAAGATGTTGAAGATCCTTGGGTAAATGAGATTTTCAAACTGTGAACGGTTTTATCGATGATAAAAAGAAATCTGATGAAATTAAACATTCGACAAGTGTTTTATGTTGAGTGTCGTACTGCATGGCAGCGAATCACCTACAGTAAAAAACAAAGATAAAAAGAGTGTGAATAGGTTTGAAATGTAGTTGTGGTGAAATATGTTAAAATGGAATTCACTGCCGAAGTACCAAATGAAGAATTGCTTCAAAGGCTAAAAAATGGTTCAAATGACTCTGAGTACTATGGGACTTAACATCTATGGTCATCAGTCCCCTAGAACTACTTCTAACTAACCTAAGGACATCACACAACACCCAGTCATCACGAGGCAGAGAAAATCCCTGACTCCGCCAGGAATTTCTTCAAAGAATGGATCGGAAGAAAAGGTGTGGAAATAATAAGAACGGATAAAACGTCTTGGTTGAGACATGTAGTGCTAATAAAGTGCCTGCAACAGAGATTTATTGAGGGAAGGATTTCGGGGGTAGGGTGAAGAATGTTGGATGACGTTTAACAAGACGAGTTGAGCAGCAGATTGAGGAAGAAATATAGGACAAAAGAAAGTGGAGAGCGTCCACTCATTAGCTCTGATAACACAGACATACCACAAAGGAGATAACGAAAATTCTCATAATATAGTGTAGGCAGCCTATATGTTTGTATATTGGCAGCGCTTTGCATTAATATCACTGGCAGCGCTGTGCACCCTCTTAAGAGACTCTGTGGCTGGTCAGACTCAACAGTGAGAAGTTAATTGTTAGCAGTGATGGTAGTTAGAAGTTAATAATTAGTACTGATGGAGGTCAGCAGTGTTAGCGAGAGCAGACGGTCTGCACGTGTGTCCGTCATGGTGATTTAATATTGGTTGGACATGGATTGTAAAATGTAGGTAATTGATTTATTGAGGATTATATAAGTTTTTGAACTGAATGTCAAAGAACGATTATATAAGTTTTGGAACTGGATGTCACATGCTTGAGGTAAAATCTGTTAAATACATTCTTTGCTCTGCAGAAAAATCTTTCCTTTGCTAACCACGTGCCTATTAGTAGTTAGAGCCTTTTTATTTAGCTAGCTGTATACTTGCTGTATTTGATGTAGTTCGTGTCATGAAGATTTTCTGTGAGGTAAGCGTGTTATGATAAAGTGTAGGTTATTGTTAGGATTTCTCCTAATTCAGGGCCATTCTTTTGTGTTAATTATTTGAGCAGTCCGATTGCTTTAACCTTGTATGCTGTGGGTCATAAATGAATAGAATAAGTTTGAGCTGTATGTGTCAGAGAAAATTCTGTGGGTCAGTGTTCAAACGATAAAGACAAGCAAAGCGATTGTACGTTCAGTTTCACTCAGCAGTTTAAGTAAAATCGTAGAAGTTTCACATTCTTAGTTATTCCAATGTAAGTAAAAATTTATATTTGGATGTTTCAATAGATACAAAACAAAAGAAGATAATGACTAACAGAAGTCCTTAAATATCTTCCGCTGACTTTTTCGGTTGTATGTAACTGACCTGTCTTGTTTCTTACGACGTTTGAAGCAGTGCACGGAGAACGGGCACAGCCACACCTTCAGAGGACGTGCGAGACTACCTCTCACCGCAGACCGCGTGCCGCCGCCGCCGCCGCCGCCGCCGCCGCCGCCCTCGCCGCCAGGGCTGCCAAGTTCCCCGTCGGTAGGAGGTGAAGCGATCCTCGCTCTTGTTGTGAACAAGCTGAGGACCTCGCTAACGAGCTGCCCGCCACTGACCACCCGCGCACAAGTTGGATCCTCCTGGTGGTGTGTACTGACTGTCTCACTAACAACTCACACATACTGTTTGCTCTTCAAGTTTCATGATTCTCATCGAATACAGGGAACTACCTCAGAAGGATGTACACACAATGCTTTCACTTGGATGATATAATAGGGCTTCTGAAATCATGGAAAGTTAATCCTTTATGAAGAAAATCCCTTGCGTTTCTGTTCTTTTCTGTCATCCAGGAAAATAATTCGTCCGCAAAAAGCAGAACAATTTTAATTAAATACAGTATGTAAGTGGACTGGCATCGTAAAAATTGTTAGTGATATCAAAAGTTTATGACTCTTGTTCTCCAGGTTGATGCCTCGTGAAGGCCGCATTATTGTTTCATCTTCCGTGTAGGTTATTGAGTAAATTACAATAAATAAAGAAGGAAAGAAATCAAAATATTTTCGTAGGATTTATTAGTCTAGTAAGGTGTTGGACGATGTGAAATGGTGGACGATGTTGCAATTCTGAAAAAATAGATGTGAAGTACAGGGAATGACGCTAAATACGCAATATGCAGAGGAAATAAGAGAAAAAAAAGAATACGATTACAGGAACGAAGTGCTCAAATTACAAAGGGTGTAATATAAGGATACCATATAGTTTGTCAGCTCTTCAGTCAACGGGAAGAGGGATGGCACAAAATCGTATTTCCTTTTTATCTCACAAAATACTATTCAGAAGTAGCACTTTAAAGAAATACTTCTTACTTTCAACTTACTTATTAATGCTCAATACCGCACTAACTTCGATAGTACAACCTGTATACCGACTACGTGCTAAGCGTGTGGGGCAAATGTAATGAGGAATTATATTTCGTATTAATAAATACTTAGTGTTCAATAAAGACTATTGCACTGGAAACTTATAAGAATACTCTGACGTAACCAGAAGTATATACGTGCTCCTGGGTACACCTAGCAGTCCCATATCTGATTTATGAATCTGTCTGACCATTATGGCCGGCCGGATCGCCGAGCGCTTCTAGGCGCTACAGTCTGGAACCGCGCTGCTACTACGGTCGCAGGTTCGAATCATGCCTCGGGCATGGATGTCTGTGGTGTCCTTAAGGTACTTAGGTTTAAGTAGTTCTAAGTCTAGGGGACCGATGACCTCAGTTGATAAGTCCCATAGTGAAAAAGAAAATAGCATTTTCTGGTGCTGTTGATGCTACTGTCTATTCATCTGACCCACTATAATTAATGTGAGCCTTTAGTTTTCCTTTTCAGATTTTTTAGCTTTCCTACTACATTCAGATTTCTGCCATTCCAAGCTCCGAACCTTAGAATGTAGCTCGGTCGTTGGTAATACTATTTTTTTGTCAGGATCACCTCTCCTTCGCAGTCCACTACCGGAGACCCGAGTGCGGAACTAATCCGGAATCTTCTGCCAATGAGAGTTCATGACGACACTTTTGAAATCAGAGATCACTTTTCCTGCGGAAACACATTGTGAGTCTATAATGCAGTGGCAGTGGCTTCCATTGCTGTCTGCGTCCTAATCCAATTGATCATTGTTGGTTCTTCCGCCTTTTAGGTGCAGTTTCCCATCACAAGAGCCAGAATGTACCTTATACCTCTGTCCGGTTTTCTGCTATTGCCAAGGGAGTTGGCAGAACGAGGATGACTTCCTATGCCAGAAGTTCTCGTCTGACATCGCTGATGATTTTTATTTAAAATTTAAGCAGTGGATGGGTTCGATCTTGGGACCCAGGATATTTTTATTACAAAACTATCCATAGAGCAAGGGTTATACTTTATTTTCTGTAACCTACATCTAATATACTGAAGTGAGCTCTTTTGATAGTTACTTTCAAACTCTTACTCGCTGAACCACGTGCTCTGAAATTCCACTCCGAGACCCTCTTACCTTGCTCGGTTTAAAGAATGAGGTACTGCTGTCACTGCTGTAGGCAGTTTAATCTCTGTCGTCCTTAAATGTAACGAAATCCAAAGTAGTTCGTCTGTGGACGAAGATCTTAAGTGAAGATATTTGAGGAAGTGAGAAGGAATCAGAGGAGTGAAAAATAATTTCGTAAGAATCCCAAATTTTATGAATACTAGATATGCAGATACGTATTGTGTAGAAAATGAATACAAAATGTTATGAATTAAATAAAAAGACCCTTAACGGACATTTCATCACCATACACTTGCGGAAGGCAACGAAAAATAGCCCTATATTCGGATGAAATATCACAATTCGATTTAATGGAAGAGCAACGAGATAAGCAATTTGCAGACCGAGATGAGTGAATAAAAGTTGATTATTGATTCGCACGTGTTCATACGAAACCATGTATCTGAAGTATGGTAAGGGGCATGCTGAAAGTAATTCATCCGAATTTTTATGTGGAAACTCTCACAGCTTTTTAAACAAAACAAACGTTATCAACATTCTACATCTTTATTCTTCATGTCTGCATACTTATTTTTCAACGTAGTCATCCTGGCGACTAATTTCTCCCAGCGATAGAGCAGTTTGTTGACACCGTCACTGGTGAAACGTTTAATTTTGTTCTAGGAGCTAGAACCTCACCTCTGCTTGCAACGCATCGTCACTATCAAAGCGAAGTCTTCGAATGTACTCTTTAAGTTTCGGAAGCAGATGATAAAGGGATGCAACCTAGTCACGATTGTATTTTCATCATGTTTGACACGACCGACAGCGGACTTGTGGCACACGGCGGAGTGGAGCGTCTGAACCAGAGGTTCAGACAGTTCTGCGATCGCGTAGGCTATTGATTACTCGACTTGCGCCATAGGATGTTTCAGGTTCCGCCAAATAGGTCAGCAATCCATTACACGGAGGAGGAGTCTACACGGGTAGCCGGGGGCTCTATGGCGTAGACTCGGCAATTTCTTAGATTGGAGCGCCCGGGGAAAACCAAAAAGAACTTTAGTTTCAAAAAGTTCAGGTCGAAACTTGGAAGATCGTAGACCTAGTAACAGTGGGTATAACAGTTGTAAATTGTTATAGCTTTGTTGTAAAAGTACCAGAGCCCCTAGCACTGATGCTCAAATCGTTATAGGGACTGAAAATTGCCTAAAGGCTGACATACGTTCAGCCGAAATTTTTGCGAAGGACCTAACGCTGTTCAGAAAGAATAGACTATATATAATTGGCAGTGTAGTGTTTGTTTGTTGTTAGAAGTATTTTATGTTTTCGTGATTTTGAAGCAGATAGTTCCTGTGAGTTGGTATAGGTAGAGGTCATCATTGGCAACCGGAATGAAACAAAAATTGGATACTTTTTCCGACCTCCCAACTCAGATGTTACGATTGCTCAAAGGTTCAAAGAGAATTTGGGTCTAATTTCAAACACGTGCCTAATTTATACACACTAATAGTTGGTGGTAAGTTCAATTTATCCTCGATATGATGGCAAAAATTCACGTTTAAATTCTGAGACAACATAGAACAACACCAGAAATTATGCTAAACGCATACTCTGAAAATTATCTCGAGCAATTAGTACATAGGCCACTCGAATAGTAAACGGTTGTGAAAATACACTGGAACTCTTAGAAGAAATGATTCTGAGTTAATAACGAGCATCAAAACAGATACAAGGATTAATGAACAGAATGTCATCGTAGCGAGATTCAATACTGTAGCTCCTAAATCCACGAAATATAAACGAAAAATGTATCGATTTGAAAAGGTACATAAAAATCGCTTGACGCCTTCCTGAGAAACAATCTCCACTCCATCCAAATTAGCAGTTTGTTTAGATCAGATGCTGGTTCAGTTCCAAGAAGTAGTATCGACAGCATTTCAAAGGTTTGTCCCATATAAATTAGCAATAGGCGGAGCTGATCCCCATGGAAAGTAAAACAGGTCGGAACACTGTTGCAGAAACAACGAAGAAAGCATGCAAAATTTAAACGAACACAAAATCCCCAAGACAAGTGATTTTTTTTCAGAAGCTCGAAATTTAGGGCGGACTTCAATGCCATATGCTTGCAATAGGTTCCGCAACAAAACCGTGTCTCGAGACCAAGTAGAAAATTCAAAGAGATCCTGGTCGTATGTAAAGTATGCTACCGACAAGACGCAATCGATGTCTTCTCAGCGCAACATCAGTGGAACTACTGTCGATGACATTGCCATTAAAGGGGAGCTACTAAACACAACCTTCCGACATTACTTCACCAAAGAAGGAATCAAAAACAACTACAAATACGAGTAACTGATAAAAAGACTTCCTCGGAGTAGTGAAAAAACTTAAAACAACAAAAACAAGTCTTCCGGTCCAGACCAAATACGAATTGGCAGTAGCACAATACTTAGCAATCATATGCAATCGCTCTGTCGACGAAAGAACCGTACCCAAAGACTGGAAAGTTGCACAAGTCACATCAGTATTCAAGAAAGAAAATAGGAGTAATTCAATAAGTTACAGGTACATATCGTTATCGTCGGTTTGCGGGAGTATTTTGGAACATATTTTGTGTTCGAACATTAAGAATTACCTCGGAAAGAATGGTCTATTGACACACAGTCAACAAGGATTTAGGAAACATCGTTCTTGTGAAATACAATTAGATCATTAATCACATGAACTGTTGAGTGCTATCGTTAAGGGATTTCCAATAGATTCCGTTTCTCTAGATTTCCAGAAGACCTATGACGCCATACCTCGCAGGCTGATTGTAATCAAATTGCGTGCTTATGGAATATCGGCTCTGTTGTGCGACTTGATTCGTGTTTTTCTGTCAAAGAGGTCACGGTTCGTAGTGACTGACGGAAATACATCGAATAAAACAGAAGTGTTTTCTGGTGTTCCCCATGGCAGAGCTATAGGCCATCTTTTGTTCCTTTTCTATAGAAATGGTTTAGGAGACACTCCAAGCAGCCATCTTACGTTGTTTGCAGACGATGCTGTCGATTATCGTCCATCAAAGTCATCATAAGATTAAAAGCGGTAGCAGAACGATTTATATAAGATATCAGTATGGTGTGAAAATTGGCAATTGACTCTAAATTGGGCAAAACGTGAGGTCATCCATATGAGTGCAAGAAGGCAACCTTTAAACTACGGTTACACGACAAACCAAATCTAAAAGCCGTAAATTCAAACACATACCTAAGAATTAGAGTTACGAACAACTTAAATTGGAAAGATCACGTAGAAAATGTGTGGGGAAGGAGAAACAAGCAAAACACAGAGCACTTAGAAGATCAAACAGATGTACTAAAGGGACTGACTACACAATGCTCTCACTCTCTTTCGGAGTACTGCTGCGCGATGTGGGGCCCTTATCAGAGAGGATTCACGGATTACATCTCCCTCTCCTTCTTCTTCTTCTTTCAGTGTTCAACCCTGAGGTTGGTTTGCAGCAGAGCGCCATTCCTCTCTTCTGTGTGAGTACATCTAAGTGAAATTCAAACGCAAGAATGCTCTGGTGTGGAAGGGGAATCGAAGTGTAACACAACAGTTACACCACTCAGTAAAATTTTTACAAGAAAATGTATTTAAAATTGGGTAAGCTTAATTTCATACAACCACCTTAAGGAAATGCAAGTATTTATGGTAATGAAATTTTTTCTTTCACAACTCACTCAGTCTGAACAGTCTTTGATACATTTTGAATAATGATCTTTTTTTTTAAGAAAAAGGGTAAAAGTAATGATTTCATTAGAAGATAAAAGTTTTCACTTGACACTGTATCATAAGTAGTTTGGTATTTTAAGTAAGACGTTTGCTTAAAATATTTATCACTTATTAAGGCAATCAACATCTTTAACTACAAGCAACTCACTGAATCCGTGCCAAAACGGAAGGCTAAAAACTACTGACGTGAAGAAAATGACCAATTAAATTTATAACAACAAGAATACCAACAAAAATAAGACTGTTGATTACTTCATTTCAGTAACAGTTATTTCTCTAGAAACACACCTGTCTAAAATGATAAAACTGCCATTCAGTAAGTGACTAATAGTTCACAGAGATCAAAACTTGATTAAATGAATTTCGTGCATTGGCACAGAATACTGCTAGGTACACTCTTAAATACAGTCCAAATACCAAGCGGCAAGCATATTATGCGAGACACTCTAACAGAAACATTTAACCATAACTGTGATAGAACTGTTACGTAAGTAACTTAGTCCATAATTCAGGGCCAAGGCGCCAGCCTGTTTTCTTTTGCACAGAAATATTAGAAATACGTCCACTGCATTCGGCAGTTTCGTTTCTCCATCAACCAATCGGCGCAGACCATTAGGACCGCTACAATTGCTTGACCGTCGACATGGAGGGAAAAGCGCCCAATTACAGGAGTCGAGCAGCAGTGCACCGAACCAGACTAAGTTTATAACATTACTAAGGATTAACAGTTGGCCAAACCAAAGCTTATATTGCTCACAGGGACGCGTGGCATATCAGCATTGGCACAAGGTTACTCAGTTATCTGACAAGATGAAAACTGCATGTACGAAGTTACTGCCAGTCTGCTGTTCAGTGTATGTAATTACAGCAAGCCCCACAGGGCAAGGAAGCGTTTATAGAGACCAGTCAATGTAATTCAGCTGAGCATGCTGTGCTAAGAAGTCACATGCAAACGTATGCTTGAACCCACTACATTTGTGACACCTTTAACTAGCGTACATAGTTCCACGCATTGAACCAGATTCGAGAGAAACATTCACAACCAGCTTGTGATCCTACTCGCCACTTCCCGGGCATTCGTTACGCTCAGAGTCGACAGAGGCGCAGCAAGGCTCACCGTTTTGAATCGCCGGAATTGGTCCAATCCGGCGGAGTACACAGTGGTATCAATAGGCACAAGGCCGCAACTTCACAGCTCCACGGACCACCTCAACGCAAGACAATCGTCGCCAACCAAGACATCATCAGCAAAAGCAGCAACCGACTGCCTACACCCCGTCCGGGCCCACGACACTCCACCGTCGGGACGGCCTCCTCGTTCGCGCCGCAACCCCGATCTCTCGCAGCCAGTTTCTCTAGTCGACGTCTCGAAACTCTTGCAAAGATCTTCTTACGTTTGAAGCCGGTAGCAGGCATAAAACGTCATCCGAAATTCCACTAAATTCTTTCTCAGAAAATTATTTGAACAACTAGTTGATGAGCCCACTCAAAGCGTAAATGGTTGCGAAAGCATATTTGACATTTTAGCAACAAATAATCCTGGACAAATAGTGAGTATTGTGACGAATACAGAGATCAGCGACCACAAGGAAGTTGCTGCTAGGCTGAATACCGTAACACCTACAACCATCAAAATGAAACGAAAAGTATATCTATTTTAAAAAGCTGATAAAAATGCTCTTAACGCCGTTTTAAGAGACAATCTGCACTCCTTCCTATCTGATCATTTAAGTGCAGAAGAGATGTGGAATGTTTTCAAAAAGATAGTATCGACAGCAATTCAGAGACATATACCACATAAAGTAATAAGTGATGGTTCTGATTCCCCATGGTACACAAACTGGGTCAGATCGTTGTTGCAAAAGGGACGAAAAAGCATGCCAGATTTAAAAGAATGCAAAGTCCCCAAGATTGCCAAAGATTTACATAAGTCCGTAATATGTTGCGTAATTCAATGCGAGATGCTTTTAATGGGAGCCAGAGGTGCCTATGCTGCCCATGTTAAAATCACTAAGTTAGAGGAACATTTATGAATAAACTACCAAATAGAAAAATTTGAATTTTTTTTACATATAGAGTGGTTTAGTATTGCAGTTATGCCAGAGGGATTTTGGAGTATCTTTTCTAGTTTGCTTCCAATTATTTTTTTTATTAATAACCCAAATTTTTTTACAAATAATTGCTTTATAATTACACTGAAATGAAACTACTGACCATATTGCCAAATGGCTGTGTTACAATGTAAGTTTGACCACTAGGAGTGCTTTATAAAAATTTCATCTCTCTAGCTTGAGTGGATTTTGAGAAAATGTTCCTTATATTCGAAAAATTCTAATTTACGGGGAATGGCTATCAAAGTTTCTCAATACATTCCTGCACTGTAGGATGGATTATCAGGGTATTCTTCTTCATCCTCCAAAAGCGTCCTCTTCTGTCTTCTTTTCTGGCCTGTTGTTCCATCATACTTCATATGCCTTTCTCTTCTTTCTGCTCCTCTTGTCCTATCTCTGTCAATATTTCTTAGTGCCCGTACAGTGTTCATCCCAGCTGTAAATCCTAAAGCCTTCAGAACTTCGCACTTCACACTGTTCCCTTGATTGTAGGTTACTATTGCATCATAAATGCCAAAGTGCAGTGTTTTTATGCTTACAAACACCCTTTTAGGAATCACTTTCCAAATCAAATTGTTTACGCTCTCATTAGGATTCTGCGTCTTTCTGTGTAGACATTTGTGTAACAATTCTGGCTGTGCTAAGTCATGAAAAATTGGTTTTATTGCATTTATCACAGCTGCTGGCAAACCATGTTTGTGATCATAGTCCTTTTTTGCATTATATTTGCACCAGGAATCTTTTGGGCACAGGCTGTGTTGAGGGTATTCATTGGAAGAGGCAGTATGAAGGAAGAATGCCCACACTGATTTTCGCATGTCACTAACATTACTAGTATTTTGCCTTATGGCATACCTATAGTATCTCTGTAGACGTTCAATCACCTCATCAGTAAGTCTGCCTCTCCCTCCTATTGTCTTTCCATCACTGAGCTTACTTGAACCCAAAGTTTGTTTGAGCCTTCGAAGCCGTGCAACCATATGCTTTAGCACATGCCCAATGCATTCCAACTTTTGAACTACAAATTCATTTCCATATGGTTTCAGTTCCTCTATAGTCTTGAAACCTTTGTAGTCACCATCCCCAAGGTAGTATTTGTACCTAACGTTGTATCTGGGAACTGAACGTTCAAAAATTTGTTTCACTCCATCCACTTCCATTGCTCCACTTGATCCACTAAAATTTGCCTCACAGGTTCCACTGTGCTCTCCTTTGATTTTATTTTTGCACCTACAATGTTTTGATAATATTGCAACATCTATCACTTTTGCACTATCACCACAAGTAGCAGTTACAACCCCATTCAGGGATTTATGACCCCTGTTTTGCCAGGAACCATCTAATGCCACTACCAAATCCCTAGAACCAGCGTTCACTTCTTCCTCCACTGCTTCCTTCATGGTTTTCAAAGCCACATCTTCAACAGAGGATCCTACCAGTTCACGGTAGTACCCAAATTTGCTTGTAGGCGATGGCAAGTTCATAATACCACAAAACAGTTTACCAGCAGCAGACCCTTTTCCAATGGATCGAAGACCATACACAAGACGATCATTGACATCAAACACTCTAGATCATCCATTTTCACCAAAGACACTGGCATGTGAATTGTAGAAAGTCACTTCATACTTGCAACATGCACAAATTATCTTCATCTCCCAAGCTAAACCAAAGTGCTTTGTTAACTCTAATCCCTCTCCTACACTTGAACACATTTTGCACAGAACACTTTCTTTCAGCACAGAATATAATAATCCAATATTCAGTACCTCGTTAATATCATCACTGTCACTAACATATTCACGAAATCTGTCACTTCCACCAGTCAGCCACTTGCCAGAAGATGTCACAGGGCTATGGCCGGCCATGTGTTGCTTAGCAGAAGAACGCACTATTTCAGTAATTGTAGTATCGCAACTTGGTATTAGTGTTAACTTTCTTTTCCCTACATTCTTCCTCTTCTTATATACACGGTTACTAAAACGTGGCATCGTAACCAGAACAACGCTTTACACAAGAAGTGTAATACTACCAACAACAGGCGCAACACTGAACTAATTCTAAACGGTAAACAGAAAAGAGACGATGTTCCGCGCTCTTAGCGCTTCATTTGTCACAGAAAACAATGTAGCCTACCCTTGCACACTCGCTGTATGCGTAACATGAGGCGCTGTATGCGTAACAGGCCGAGAAAATCCCAAGCAGTTCGCCAGGAAGTCACGAGAGGGTGTTAGATGCATTCAGCGGCCGCCCATTTCCTCTGCAGGCGTGGGGGAAAATGGTAATAACTCCACTTCTAGGGCGAGTAGAACAACAATTCAAAGTTTATATTAAAGAGGAATGTTCCAATTAATTTTCGGCAGCAAAACAAAAACCGTAATAACTTCCACATAGAAATTCTGTTTCGAAATCTGGCAGACAACACAAAGAGATTCTGGTCATACACAAAGCACACCAGTGGCAAGACGCAATCTTTACCTTCACTGTGCGATATCAACGGTGAAGTCATTGGTAACAGTGCCACTAAAGCACAGTTATTAAACAAGGTTTTCCGAAACTCCTTCACCAAACAAGACGAAGTAAATATTCCTGAATTCCAATCAAGAACAACCGCCAATATGAGAAACATAGAAGTAGATAACCTCGAAGTAACGAAGCAGCTTAAATCACTTAATAAATGCAAGACCTCTGGTCGAGATTGTATACCAGTCAGGTTCCTCTCAGAGTACACACAAAATAACTCCATATTTAGAAATTATGTACAACCACTCGCTCACAGAAATATCCGTACCTAAGACTGGAAAATACTCAGCTCGCACCAATACCAGGCCTATATCACTAACGTGCTAACTAATTTGCAATAGAGTTTTTGAACATATACTGTATTCTAACATTATGAAGTACCTCAAAGAAAACGATTTATTGACACATAGTCAGCAAGGTTTCAGAAAATATCGTACTTGTGAAACACAACTAGCTCTTTATACTCATGGAGTAATAAATTCTATCGACAGGGTATGTCAATTAGACTCCATATTTTTAGATTTCCAGAAGGCTTTCGACACCGTTCCTCACAAGCGTCTTCTAACCAAACTGCGCGCCTTTGGAGTATCGCCTTAGTTGTGCGACAGGATTCGTGATTTCCTGTCAGAAAGGTCACAGTTCGTAGTAATAGACGGAAAGCCATCTAGTAAAACAGAAATAATATCCGGCGTTCCCCAAGGAAGTGTTATAGGCCCTCTATTGTTCCTGATCTATATTAACGAATAGGAGACAATCTGAGTAGCCGTCTTAGCTTGATTGCAGATGATGCTGTCATTTACCGTCTTGTAAAGTCATCAGATGATCAAACCGACTTGCAAACTAATTTAGATAAGATATCTGTATGGTGCGATAAGTGACAATTGACCGTGAATAGCCGGCCGATGTGGCCGAGTGGTTCTAGGCGCTACAGTCTAGAACCGCGCGACCGCTACGGTCGCAGGTTCGAATCCTGCCTCGGGCATGGATATGTGTGATGTCCTTAGCTTAGTTAGGTTTAAGTAGTTCTAAGTTCTAGGGCACTGATGACCTCAGAAGTTAAGTCCCATAGTGCTCAGAGACATTTGAACCATTTGACCCTGAATATGGAAAAGTGTGAAGTTATTGACATGATACTGAAAGAAATCAGCTAGATTTCGATTACGCGATAAGTCACACAAACCTGAAGGCTGCAGATTCAACTAATTGCTTAGGGATTACAATTACAAATAACCTAAATTGGAACGATCACATATATAATGTTGTGGGTAGAGCAAACCAAAGACTGCGATTCATTGGCAGAACTCTTAGAAGGTGCAATAGGTCTACTATAATAATGTCGCCTGACGAGTGCCTACCGTCGGGTAGGCCGTTCGCCTGGTGCAAGTCTTTCGAATTGACGTCACCCGCGACTTGCGCGTCGATGGGGATGAAATAATGATGATTAGGACTACACAACACCCAGTCCCTGAGCGAAGAAAATCTCCAACCCAGCCGGGAATCGAACCCGGGCTCTTAGGATTGACATTTTGTCGCGCTGACCACGCAGCTACCAGGCGCGGACAACAGGTCTATTAAAGAGACTGCTTACACCACGCTTGTCCGCCCTATTCTGGAGTATTGCTTTGCGGTGTGGGATCTGCATCACGTGGGACTGACGGATGACATCGAAAAGTACAAAGAAGACAAGAAGGTTTTGTATTATCGGGAATTAGGCGAGATAGTGTCACAGACATGATACGTGAATTGGAGTGGCAATCATTGAAACAAAGGCGTTTTTCGTTGCGACGGGATCTTCTCATGAGATCACCAGTTTTCTCTTCCGATTGCGAAAACATTCTGTTGGCACCCACCTACATAGGGAGAAATAATCATCACGCAGAAAAATTTAAGTGCTCGTTTTTCCCGCGTGCCGTTCGAGAGTGGAACAGTAGAGAGACAGCTTGAAGGTGGTTCATTGAACCCTCTGCCAGGCACTTTATTGTGAATACCAGAGTAATCACGTAGATATAGATTAGTATGAGCCTGATGCTCGCTATACGGCTTATTCCACCCTCTGCCGTCCAGCCCACAAGCCGCCCAGGCTTGACCAGAGCGCGCTTAAAACTGCAATCCACGCCTGGCATCTTTGACCACAGAACAATTTTTCTTTGCGTAAAGGCGTGCAGACGCCTGAAATCGACACGGTCGCTCTTATATATTGCAGAAGTACGAACTGAAAACCATACAGCCGTATCAGATCCATACCGCTTAACAAACTACACTCCTGGAAATGGAAAAAAGAACACATTGGCACCGGTGTGTCAGACCCACCATACTTGCTCCGGACACTGCGAGAGGGCTGTACAAGCAATGATCACACGCACGGCACAGCGAACACACCAGGAACCGCGGTGTTGGCCGTCGAATGGCGCTAGCTGCGCAGCATTTGTGCACCGCCGCCGTCAGTGTCAGCCAGTTTGCCGTGGCATACGGAGCTCCATCGCAGTCTTTAACACTGGTAGCATGCCGCGATAGCGTGGACGTGAACCGTATGTGCAGTTGACGGACTTTGAGCGAGGGCGTATAGTGGGCATGCGGGAGGCCGGGTGGACGTACCGCCGAATTGCTCAACACGTGGGGCGTGAGGTCTCCACAGTACATCGATGTTATCGCCAGTGGTCGGCGGAAGGTGCACGTGCCCGTCGACCTGGGACCGGACCGCAGCGACGCACGGATGCACGCCAAGACCGTAGGATCCTACGCAGTGCCGTAGGGGACCGCACCGCCACTTCCCAGCAAATTAGGGACACTGTTGCTCCTGGGGTATCGGCGAGGACCATTCGCAACCGTCTCCATGAAGCTGGGCTACGGTCCCGCACACCGTTAGGCCGTCTTCCGCTCACGCCCCAACATCGTGCAGCCCGCCTCCAGTGGTGTCGCGACAGGCGTGAATGGAGGGACGAATGCAAACGTGTCGTCTTCAGCGATGAGAATCGCTTCTGCCTTGGTGCCAATGATGGTCGTATGCGTGTTTGGCGCCGTGCAGGTGAGCGCCACAATCAGGACTGCATACGACCGAGGCACACAGGGCCAACACCCGGCATCATGGTGTGGGGAGCGATCTCCTACACTGGCCGTACACCACTGGTGATCGTCGAGGGGACACTGAATAGTGCACGGTACACCCAAACCGTCATCGAACCCATCGTTCTACCATTCCTAGACCGGCAAGGGAAGTTGCTTTTCCAACAGGACAATGCAAGTCCGCATGTATCCCGTGCCACCCAACGTGCTCTAGAAGGTGTAAGTCAACTACCCTGGCCAGCAAGATCTCCGGATCTGTCCCCCATTGAGCATGTTTGGGACTGGATGAAGCGTCGTCTCACGCGGTCTGCACGTCCAGCACGAACGCTGGTCCAACTGAGGCGCCAGGTGGAAATGGCATGGCAAGCCGTTCCACAGGACTACATCCAGCATCTCTACGATCGTCTCCATGGGAGAATAGCAGCCTGCATTGCTGCGAAAGGTGGATATACACTGTACTAGTGCCGACATTGTGCATGCTCTGTTGCCTGTGTCTATGTGCCTGTGGTTCTGTCAGTGTGATCATGTGATGTATCTGACCCCAGGAATGTGTCAATAAAGTTTCCCCTTCCTGGGACAATGAATTCACGGTGTTCTTATTTCAATTTCCAGGAGTGTATATCAATTATTATTTCTCAAGTGTCGTTGAGAAATTAAAGCAAAACTTCATAAAAACCAGTGTAACATTATAAACAATAGTACACCAAATACAATGATGTTACTACCAACACAGGGAATGAAGTAAGTAAAACTGTGTAAAATAAAAAAAAAAAAATAAAAAAGCTGTTGGCTTAGACGTCTGCACGAAGTGATATATAACACCTTACCAAGGCGAAGTATCACAGAGTGTAGTAAAAAGACTGAAATACTGTAACTACAGAATTTCCTACTCCGAGAGTCGTTCAGTAAATATGCCCCACATATTATTTCTCAGAACATATTTATTGTTAAGGGTCAGAATTTGGTGACAATATACTTCCACATGTCTTGTCCATGGCCTATTTTTCTACGTAGTCTTCATCACGTTCTAGAACTCTACGCCACCCTTGTTGAAGAGGGTGTATTCCCTGCTGGTAAAAGCCCTTGTCCTGTAGGTGTAGCCATCTTTTCGCTGCATGACTGACACTCTCGTCATCCTCAAGGCGCGTTCCTGTAGAGAATCTTTAAGCGGACCAAGGAGATGGAAGTCCGAGGGAGCCAGGTCTCGACTGTAGGGTGGATGAGACCGTGAGGTCCAACCTAATCTGACGATGTGTTCCCGGGTTCTCAGACTTGTCTGGGCGAGCATTATCGTGCTGGTGCAAGATTTCTACTGGTTTCTTATCCGATAAACACGTTGGGAATTTTCTTGTGTTTATTCAGAGTCTTGACGTATGACTCTGAATTGATGGTTGACCCTCTTGGCATCACATGTACGAGAATAGCACCATCACAATCCCAGAAGACTGTCACTATGACTTTTTCCTTTTGTGGTGAATGACGATAATGCCACTACATGGCCTGCCTTCTTTTTTCCGGCGCAAACTGGTCCAGTTCTGTTTCTGAATTTCCTTAGGCTGTAACTTTCTTTACCCGTCGCCAAACTGTACTCCAATCAACTGCAGCATCGCCATGCACTGCATACAAACGTTTATGGATGCTCACCACGGTTTCTTTATTTTTTGCACACACGAATTCTATAACAGAACGCTGCTTGTAGCTTGAGTCCAATGTAGACGCCATGTTGATGCCGTACTAAGGCTCTGCCATCTGCCAGAACGCTTCGAATCTTCACCGTCGCACAGAACATACATTAAATGTGAATCACCAACAAGGACGTTTGTCTATGTATATTAATGGCTTTAAAAATGTGAGGCATTACTTATTGAACGATTCCCGTATATGAAGAACATCACAGCCCCAGTGTGTTTTCAATAGCAAAAATAAGTCACAATTACTAGCCAACAATAGGGTATAAAAAAATCTTGTCCTACTTGCGATTAGATTTATTTTAGTCAATCACACGGAGGCATCACAAATAGTCTGGCTGAACATGAAAACAGCTGAAGGTTCAAAAATTACCACTCCACATTTGGTGAGCTTTTACTGAGTGAGGGCCACAACTACAAGCCATAGTTTCATTTCCTTCGCTTAACGAACAAAGGCCGACAGCTCAGCCTGTTGAAACATCTAGTCCAATACTTCACCTCTTATAAACTTCACTTAATTCTCTGTTCTCTGTTTCTTTCCACACTCTCTGTTTCCTTCTACTCCTTAATTTTCGTGTATTTATTTAATTTACTTCCCCTCTTATAAATTTCACTTCATTCTTTGTTTTCTGTTTCTTTCCACACTCTCTGTTCCCTTCCACTCCTTCACGTCTTTGTATTTATTTAGTATATTTTATTGTGATTGCCTATGTATTCCATGTATTCTGTTGTTACAGTTATCAGTTCTATCCTTGAACATGTTTCTGTATCCGCTCTTTAATGCCTCTTGAAGTTATTCTTCATTTTATAGGTTCTGTTAATTTACATTCGATTGTGTGTTTAGACATTGTTTTACCAGTTTAATGTTAATATTTTTCATTGTTTTCTCACATTATATTTTTGTTTATTTTGTTCAACTTTTCACCTGTTTAAATGCAGGACTGCAGACGACATTTTCTTTGTGTTTGCACATCAGTTAGGTAAGGAACGTCTTTTCCGGTGTTGTTTAGATATACTTAACTTCTTTGATGACGATAGCCAGTAGAAGTCTAATGATGGTCTTGTAAGCCATAAATCTCTAAATAAATACCTTGATCCTGTACAACGAACTTAATATTTTACTTTTCATTTATTAGATGAAGTAAAAATGTTGTCGCTCACACAATGCATACAGAGTACAGATATAAGCGTTCTTAATGAACACAATATATGAGTCTTTGACACCAGGAAATTTTCCAGAGTATTTAAAACAAAAGAAAGTTATTTCTCAGCTAAAAAAAGGTAATAAGGTAATACTCAAGATGTGCAACACTACAGGTTCATTTCCCTGCTGCCACATCTTCAAAAATTATAGAACGAATTATGGAGGATAGATCACCTAAATCACCTAAATGAATTTGATTTCCAGAGTGTCATATGTACTGACTGAGCCATTGTAAAATTAAAAAGAGGGGTACATAACGCTTATGGCTATGATGAGAGTGACACAGAATTTTTTTTTTACGTTTCTAATTTTTCTGATAATGCTGCCTACAAGATTCCTCTAAATAAGCTAGAATCATTAGGAATGAAAATTGTCACTAATGATAGGTTTGGATTATGCCAACATGATAGTAGCGAGAACACACAGCTAAAATAAAGCTTCACTTCTAGTGAAACACTAATCAGATCCAAAGTAAGTTAATGCAGAAGTAACTCAGGGTAGAATATTAGGACCAATACTGATATCATCACCAATACTGCTACACATCACTGACTTTCCCAGTAATGTGAGTCACGGGGAAAAATTTCTCTTTGGTACTGAAAGCAATATTACAGTTATAGAGAAAAATGGGCAATGCTTTGCAGAGGGAGCAAATGAAACAATCAAGAACATTTTACTTAAAGAAAAAAAGGAAAAAAAAGTAATTTTGACTTTAAACAGAGAAACTAACACAGTTTAATTAAGTGTAGATGTCACCTCTACAGACTGCTTAACAGACTCATAATTTCTAAGAATGAATATTGATTCTCAGTTGAACAGGCGTGAAGGCACAAGCAGAATGTCACCAGCATGCTACGCCGTTAAAATGTAAAGGTAAATGCCGAGTGACTAGGGCCTCCCGTCGGGTAGGCCGTACGCCGGGTGCAAGTCATTCGATTTGACCCCACTTCGGCGACTTGCGCGTCCATGGGGATGAAATGATGATGATTAGGACAACACAACGCCCAGTCCCTGAGAGGGGAAAAACTCCGATGCAGCCGGGAATCGAACCCGGGCCCTTAGGATTGACATTCTGTCGCACTGACCTCTGACGGAACACGCTGAGCTACCGTGCTGGGTCCACTCCTCTACCGGAGGCGGACATGCCGTTAAGAGTCCTGCATCAGTTTGTAATGACCAGTATATTTTAAGTACTTTCTATTCGCACCTACACACAGTTCTGAGCTACGGAATTATTTTCTACATTTATAATGCACATAATATAAACAGTTTCCATCCTACAGAGAAGGGTCCTAACAGTAATAACCTAAAATGGCAGTCAAGTTCATTTTAAAGATCTATTCAAATCACTGCGGATTTTAACTACACTATGTGAGTACATTCACCAAACAGTTGTGCACATCAAAAATAAGATTGACAGTTACTGCACAAACAGGTCATTCCATGACCATGGAGCAGGATCGAGACTTAATATGCATTTACCAAGAAATAACAAATATAAAACTCTACATAGTATTTTCAAACAAATAAAGACACTTTATAACAAATTACCAAAGAGATTGTAGAGGTTACTAAAACGAACTTATTTAAAAAGGGAGTTAAAAATTATCTGCTAACCAATAAATTTTACACTGTAAACGTAGAGATTAAGGGTTCGGTAAAAAGAAATGTATTACACATTAATAATAATAATATAGAAATAACGTCTGTCATCTCAGATAAAAACAGCTACAAAATGTGTGGTACTAACACCTTATCCCCTTTCTGAGCTCAACATTACCTTGTAGAGGGATTATGACTCAATTTTTGAGGCTTGCAAACGGAAACTAAACATCGTCGCCGTGGTCCTCACTTCAGTAGAAAGTGTGTGTTATGAAATAATATGCGTATAGTGTGTGCAGTGACTGGGAGTGAGAGGTGTATGAAAAGTATAGAACAAGTTTACATTATTAGAAAGCTTAGCTGCACAACATTGTTGTACACTAGGTATAAAACAGGTCAGGTAGTACTGTTTTAAACAGATTGGCATTTTATTCCAGAAAAACAGGGGCTCCAGTGTTCATCTCACCATCTTAAGTTTTGAGAGTTTTCCCTACGTTACTTGAAGCTGAAAGGTCTCTGTTGGATTCCTTTCATGTTTAATTTCTTAAATCTGTTGCCATTTATGGAATAAATTCCTCTTCTAAATGTACTGTGGCGTTTCTGACTATCTGGGAGGAGACTGAGCAGTGGAACGTGTTACTTTTACACATAAACAAGAACGATCTGTCACACTACTACACTTTAAAGCACAGTTTATATGTAATTCTTATATGTAATTCATGTCACACAGTCTCATACGGAACCTACATCCGCTTTCTTTTATATACTGTATATGATAAGATGCTGTCATCCCCCTTCCCTTTTGTGTGAGAGGATGAATGAGCATATGTATTTCTAGTTGCATGCTTGAGGGTAGCAGACAAGGCTGTCTGCTAGAGAACAGTAGGACCAACGTCGGAACAGGTAGCTACGCTTCCTAAAAGCAAAGAGGTTTCTATCCTTAGTATGGTCCTGTCCGTCCGTTGTCATGTTGGTATAGGAAGCTGCCCCTCTGGCCACTTCCGTTGGTCTTTGTGAGCCACCCTCAGGAAGCATGCTCGGCAGTAGGGCAGTTGCAGGGTGGCCGTGGCGAGCGTCTGAAGTGGTAAGATCTCCGGCTAAGCGCGTGTCTGTTAAGTCCGTAGGACAATGGATTTCTTAAGTTCAGCCTAACTGAAAATTTAATCACCTTTATTTCGGGTTTAGGTCTAAAATATCCGATGTTATCTTAAGTTGCAGCGCAGTATAATTCTCGTGTGAAGTTCAGATTATTTTACGGTAGTTGCTTTGTTACTACTTTGTGAGTAAAGTGGAACTACGTGTTGATCAGTAACTCTAACTAAGATCAATCTTAAATGCGTATGCTTGTGTGATTATAACGTCTCGTCTTGACTATATTTTCAATATAGCAACTTTTCTTTATGTTCAGCCCACGTGGGGTGTACTTTGCGAGACCACTACCACGTGCTTATATAACTGTTTGACCCATCATGTTAATAGTAAGACGTTAGTAACCAGTTCAAGGTTTTCTTTTGTCAATTGCTTTTCGATCTAATTTATTTTAATTATCAAAATTATTGTGGAGTTGTACACTTTGTGTAAACCAAGTTGACCACGTGAAGCATGTGGTGTAATCATCAAAGTAGCCCTCAGCTATTCTTTTTGCGAAGATTTCACAAAAAGTTAATATGAATTTAGTATACCAGTGTGTGGTAATTACATGACGGACAGGATTGTGGTATGAACGTAATTTCTTTGGGTAAAAACTGAATCTGTTGGTTGTGGTTAATTTCTTCTTGCTTATGTTTCAATGTTCTTCGTGTGTTATTTTATGAATGCAGTGTTGTATGCAGTCTCCCAATCTTGGCTCCATATTTTATGTGTTCCGTAAGATTACAATCTCAGATTTTTTCAATCGTAAATAAGGCACCAGCTCAGTTATAACTCACGTATAATATGCTGAAATTTCAATGAACAATCTTAAAATAAATTTCCAAATATAAACTGATTTCCTTCTTTTTATTTAAATTCTCCTTTATATATATATATATATATATATGTTACCGGTTTTGAATGACTATTAAAAGATTATCATTAATGTTAGTCTGCTTGGTAAACCTAGACTAAATATCTGATGAAACAGTTGCCCAGTAATCCACGGTTAACGTCCCCAGACAGATCACGGCTTTTAACCCACTTTCATTGTCAATTAGCACCGATTTCAGCATACAAAAATAAAGTAACAACATTACACATCAGCATACAAAATTAGAGTTACAACATTACAAAGCATAAGCCGAAATGATTCCTGTTACTAGGCCACAGGCGGCTACCTGCCCTATACTTGTCAAACTAGACCTATAAGCGTGTAAACGTCTTTATATCTGAATTAGGTTATTTTTTATTGGTCTTAAGTTGTACTAACATGACATGTCTAATACCCTAGTGTAAATGATCTACAGATGAACGTAACTGCTGCTACTACTACTGTTACTCCAGCAGAAGAAAAAGTGACAATAGTTTCTTTGAGACATAATCTTTACTAATATGCGTACTAATACATATTATGTAAGATGTCTACTGCAGACGACTTCCAACTTTGTGTCATTTTACTTCGTCGAACACTTTTTCTGGTTTTGCAGATTCTGTGATCGTGTTTTGATTTTCTTTTTAGCAAGCCAAACTGATCCTCATCTGTCGGCTACTATATATTATTTTTCTCTCTCCTGTATATTATTCTTGCCAGAAAGTTGGATGTATGAGTTGTTAAGCAGATTGTGCGACAATTCCCGCAGTTATCCTGCCCCCCTTATATTTCATATCGTGTGGATGATATTTTTGCGAATATTTGACGACACCTGTATGTCTACAGTGTAATAAATTCTGCGTAATTACGTGAATAAATGTTTGGTTCCCACTTCCCCGTCTACATTTTCTCAATTTCAGTGAAGAGTGGAACTCAGTGGTGGTTGGTTCTTCTAACAGGTTTCGGAACGCATTGGACCAGATGTGTCACACTCGTTGGTGCTTGTTGTCTAAGAAACTTTCTTACGGCCTCCAAAAATAACTTGGAACAGAATCGTCGTTGGATTCCGCGCCCTATACGAGTAGCCCTCATTTTTCCAACATCGACTAGCTGCCAGTCAGCTCTGATGCTTTATGCAGATTGTCAGCTATGACAGACAATACGAAGTTTCACGCAAAAATATTACAAATGGCGCGCGTAGCGGACCATATTTCTTAAGTTACATTCAAAAATCAGTTCTTACCACTCTCAGCTACATGCAGTATGCTAACAGAGGGTGTTTAAACAGATTTATCCGATTTCACTAGGCTGTGTCTTGTAATTGATGAAGATATAAACTTGAAAGGTTTTGATTTACTCATATGTCAACAAAATTTTTATTATGAAAATAACATTTCTGTTTTATAAATGTTTTTCTTGTATATCAATTTTTGTTCATCATTTTGGAACGTTTCACAATTAATTACAGGGTCATCATGCTTAAGGAACTAGGTCATTCAGAACAAAACTTATTCGAGTAACAAAAACGTAAATATTCACTAACTCCACGTCAACAATTGCTCACTAACTTTAGGAAACCAATTTGTCACATTACATAATATCAGAACAGCAAATAAACACTGGCTTTTCTAAACAAATTTGTGTTGAAATGCTAAACGGGCTAAGTCCCCCGAAGAAATTTTGCAATATTTTCACCTCTACTAATCATTTTCCTGTTCTGTTATGGCACAATTCACTGTAAAACAGTGCACCTCAGGTAGGTATTCCATTATACTTTCTCTTTTCTTCTCTGGAAACAGCCAATTTGCACAAGCGACCTCACTCAATGAGGCCGTTTTGAAACCTTCGCATCGCCACCCTATTTTCAGAATTCTCGTAATTTCCCATTTCTCTGCTTCACTAAATGTCTCTTTTACCTGAATTTCCCCAGGCGTGGGCGTTTAATTCATGAGGCAGACTTGTATTTACCTTATTTGCTTCAATAATCATGTCAATTTCTAGCTGGAAGTCCATAAAATAACTGTCTTTCATCTGAACAAATTTACATGGTAGCTTATTGCGAGCTGTTGCTATGGTGTTCATTACACGATCAGTAACAAAATTCTTCCTCGTCTTCTCGTCTTTGCTCACACAGTCCTTTAGAGTTGCCAGTTATTCTGTTACTTCCCTCTGCTGAATTTTTGATATTGTTTTCGCTATCCATCTTGCAACACGTGAGGCAATACTGACCTTACGACTTATCTTAGAAGAAAGATTAAGGAAAGGCAAACCTACGTTTCTAGCATTTGTAGACTTAGAGAAAGCTTTTGACAATGTTGGCTGGAATACTCTCTTTCAAATTCTAAAGGTGGCAGGGGTAAAATACAGGGAGCGAAAGGCTATTTACAATTTGTACAGAAACCAGATGGCAGTTATAAGAGTTGAGGGACATGAAAGGGAAGCAGTGGTTGGGAAGGGAGTAAGACAGGGTTGTAGCCTCTCCCCGATGTTATTCAATCTCTATATTGAGCAAGCAGTAAAGGAAACAAAAGAAAAATTTGGAGTAGGTATTAAAATCCATGGAGAAGAAATAAAAACATTGAGGTTCGCCGATGACATTGTAATTCTGTCAGAGACTGCAAAGGACTTGAAGAGCAGTTGAACTGAATGGATGGTGTCTTGAAGGGAGGATATAAGATGAACATCAACAAAAGCAAAACGAGGATAATGGAATGTAGTCGAATTAAGTCGGATGATGCTGAGGGTATTAGATTAGGAAATGAGACACTTAAAGTAGTGAAGGAGTTTTGCTATTTGGGGAGCAAAATAACTGAAGTAGAGAGGATATAAAATGTAGACTGGCAATGGCAAGGAAAGCGTTTCTGAAGAAGAGAAATTTGTTAACATCGAGTATAGATTTAAGTGGCAGGAAGTCTTTTCTGAAAGTATTTGTATGGAGTGTAGCCATGTATGGAAGTGAAACATGGACGGTAAATAGTTTGGACAAGAAGAGAATAGAAGCTTTTGAAATGTGGTGCTACAGAAGAATGCTGAAGATTAGATGGGTAGATCACATAACAAATGAGGAAGTATTGAATAGGATTGGGGAGAAGAGAAGCTTGTGGCACAACTTGACCAGAAGAAGGGATCGGTTGGTAGGACATGTTCTGAGGCATCAAGGGATCACCAATTTAGTATTGGAGGGCAGCGTGGAGGGTAAAAATCATAGGGGGAGACCAAGAGATGAATACACTAAGCAGATTCAGAAGGATGTAGGTTGCAGTAGGTACTGGGAGATGATGAAGCTTGCACAGGATAGAGTAGCATGGAGAGCTGCATCAAACCAGTCTCAGGACTGAAGACCACAACAACAACAACATCCATCTTGCCGCCAACGAATACACGCAGGGTAACTGATACGAAACGGTAGGAGCTAGCGGAAGGATGTCTTACGTATGTCCACTACAGATAACTCGCTTAACACAGTCTGCACTTATCTCATTTGGCATGGACAAGTCGTAGGAGTTACCTCTCATGCCAATTACCGGACCTTGTAGCACCTACATCAGCCACCACTGGAGGTAGCCCTTTTAGCATGTTAAAACCCTGTTCCAATACCACCTAAGCAATCGAGTACACAATTTATGAAAAACTGCCTCTTAGCCCCTTTAGCACGATTCATTTATATTGAGAATCGATGTTGTCATTCACTTTCACAACTGTTCATTGTGCCCCACACAGAACGTATGACAAACATCGAGACGATAATGAAACTCTTCACACACTTTTGCGACCATGTCTGGGGTAACTGTATTCACTACTGCTGCTATACAGTGGAGCATTTCTCACAAATTTTTGGGATGGGAAGGTACCTCGTAGATGAAGTGTTTCACGAATGGTCATATACATAAATAATAAAAATAAGCAATCACTTGCCCTAATGACAGACGACCCCGGAGGTGGAGTAGGATTCTGACAAAAGTTGCGTCGCACGGCTGTAACTGATTTGGACCAGTTACAACGGAGCAGCAAAACGCCTATTGTTCGTGTGCTGTCGCTGAACATGGTGGATCCCTAATGGTAACCACATACTCGTAAGGCTTCAACTGGCCACTAATGCAAAGGTAGACTTTTTAAGTTTTCTGTTTTATTTTTGGTGTTCAAGGAGTGTCATATGAACTCTATATGTTCATTCGATGTGTCACACTTCATATTTGTACAGTGGACATTTTTCAAACGATAGTTTTGATTAGTTGATATGTTGGGATACAGAGGTTCTGAGTACAAGCACTGTGTTCTTTGGCTACAAGTATCTCTGTCATTGCTGGTCGAACTACTGAAAGGTCTGTAAATAGCTTACAGAGCATATAAAGATAGAGAGGATATTGAGTTTTGTAGGTATGATTTTGTAGATATTAATTTGAGAAGAGTAAAAATTTTCAGATAACGTTCTTGCTGATTCGCTTGCCTGCACGTAATTTATGCTGTGTTTCGAAAACGAAAAGTTTTAGTAGGATTTTCGTTTTTGGTTCAGGTTATTTAGTTTCAGATGTGAATAAGGACAGTTATATGTTCACATAGCTTGCGCTCGTAAGTTACAGGTTTATCACTCCGTTACCATTCTACTAATTAATTTGATGGCAGAGTCATTTTTATTGAGAAGTAATTTTGTAAAGATGACAGTAACTGCGAAATATTGAATTTCATTACTCACTATAGAGTTTTTGAATGGTAGTCTCTTTTTAATCACTCAGTAAATCAGTACCTTCCACGGTCTCCTCACAAATTTCATTATTTGTTTATGTATAGCCCCATTGCACTGAGCAGAACACAGCTGCTTAATGCACTGCACAGCACAATGCTTTCTTCTGTTTAGCTGGTTTGTTGCTGCACTGTACTTTAACGTTCATCTCTGTCGAGCAATATCGCATTTCCCTTGCCACATGTGAGCCATAATAATTAGCTATGGCCAGTTTAAGGTCACAGTCAGAACAAAGCAAGATCATTTACAGTTAGCTTGCGTTTCAAAATTGGCATCAGAGTAAGTTCATGTAACGCTCATTTCAGATTTCATTTCATATGCAGACAGTCGTTTTCTTACAGTGCTGTGTTACATTGAATGTAACACGAATTTCGTGTATGCATTATTTTTTGTTCAGAATGTTATTTAGTCAGTTTGTGTACATAGATTCCCAAGGTACTTTTAGAAACGTATTTTGGTTATTTACTGTTCAAAATTCAATTTGTAATTTAATGTGGCATTTTCATTTTGTTAGTTTTTGGTGTTGAAATTGAAATTCAAGTATTGTGACGTCACGCACTGTAGCACTGTTCATTAACGGCACAATTCAGAACTTCACAGGAAAGTTTCTTTAGCTTACATCTTTAGGTTGTCTAGTTAATTTGATTGAAGTTAATTGCAGCACAGTTTTATGGTTTCAGTTAGATTGGCGACTCATTTTATCAGATAGTGTTTCCTAATTGCAACACTTGGAGTTTTCAGAATTACAACACAGACATACACGAAGTTAAAGATAGGAAAACAGTTCAATACATTTTTAATTTACAGCATTTACTATATTAATTATATTCAGAAAAGTTACGCGAATTCTTTACCTAGGATGCGAAGTTTTAGGAAGTCTTTGACATCACAGTCAGATGGAGGTACCGTTTCAATAGTGCAGTTATAAGAACCAATTTGTACAAAAAGCTGCGCACATTCTACTTTGCTGCCTAATGCTGATGTAAGAGTTTTTATTTTTTTCTGTATGTATTATCACTTGTGTTCTCTTTATTTGTGCTTTTTCCAGAGAATTTGTTAGTTATTTATGTGACTTTTGCATGATTTCGGTGAAAAGCAATTGTGTAGACTGAAGTCATTGTGATGCAAATTTTATGAGGTTTTATTTGAAACACACAGGATTTTCATTAGTTATTCTTGGACAATTTATCCGTCTGTGAATATCCTTTGATTGGAAGTTTCATTTTTTTGTAGGCAAGAGAAACCTTTTTGTTGTATTTCATTCCTGTTACGAACCAGCACTATGGCTAGTAACACTAGATCCAGTCGTCCTTTGAGAGAAATAAGGGAAATTCAGAATGAGGATTCTGCATTATGAGAAATTAGTTTTGTTGAAAATTTATCACAAAATAATAACGCGACTGAAAATTTCGCAAACATTACAGATATGCAGGCTCTAACAAATGTATGTTGAATTTAGGTAATGAACTGAACACTGATAGAGGAAGCTTAGGCTTTGAGGAAGAATAAAAACCACATTTCGCAGCACATTCAGACAGAAAGGGTAGACTCGACCTTATGTCAGTTTCTTTTGTGCAGACTGTACCCGCATCCACTTCTGTTATCACTAATGACGAATTTAGTAATGTTAATCTTGTGGAATAGTAGCTAAAAATTAAGAACAACATAAACTAAAATTTGAAGAAGATGCATGAGAAACTGGCAGAATATGTCACAGGATAAAATAAAATTTGAAACTGGAAGAAAGTACTAGGTCACAGTAAGAGATGCATCAAAGATGCAGAATCTGTCAGTTCAAATTACGCAAGATATTAATGACGATTTCCAGCCAATAAAGAATAATTTGGAAACTAGGGGCAGAAATTTTGGGAAAGAACAGCGCCTACAGATAGAGACGCCTTTAGAAAAAGATAAAAAGTTAGATGAACTGATCTCAATTATTGATAAAAATCAACTTCATGCCCACCCGAAATTGTTAGCCAAGGTAAATAGCGGAGTGCCAACTGCTGTAGTCACTGAAGTAAAAGAACAATGAACAACTCGAAGTTAACGTTCGCGAAATGGATAAACAAATAGGAACATTAAAATTACAATCAGAAAAATAGAAAGAACAACTAGGTACCTTTTCTGAAAATGTCAACGAAATGACTACAAAATTGACAAATTCATCAACCAACACAGATAGTGAGTCTGACGATGCCTTACCGGTTTATTTTTCAGAAACCGTAGAATACCAAGCGTTGAAACGATTTACAGATGGTCAAATGAAAATCTGTCAACAGAACTGGAAGTAAACACAATGCGTGTTCAGCTCACACGTATCGAAAGAAAACTTACTAGAAGTGGTGATGTTAGGGATTAGGGTCATTTTCATTTAGAGAACTCTGATGAACATGAAATCTTATGGCGCTTAGATATCATTGTAGTGAATAATGTTAGTTTCGCTAGCAAGACTTTTGGCAGCCGATGTGGTTCACCAAAGAACATTCGAACACACTTAAGAGTGACAGTTTCGATTACAAACATTTTTCTACGGTTACAAAAATCAGTGTTTTGAAACGTAAGTTCCAAGATATCGCTTGTGCTTTTCTGGACAAATCTGATTTTTCATTACCAACTTGTCACAAATTACAACTCATGTGTAGGTAACTGGAAAGTGAACCTGCTACAAGGGTGCGCTCTGTAGCGGGACGGTATACAAGTCGTGGATGTTTATGCAGGCTTTCTTATATTTGTAATGGTCACAGGCTACACAAGATCGCGTAAAACAAATTGTTCAGTCAAGAGTTTCAGTGTCAGCACTTAATTTTCATAAAATTGTGCGGGAGAACTATTATTTGTCAGACGCTTACGGTATGTCCGAGCTCATATGTATTTGCTTGAGAAAACTGCCGGTCCATTTGAGACACATTATACTGGCAGGCATATGCAAAGACGATCTGGCAGTATTTCAAGGTTTGCTGCAGGAATTGGAGTTTCACAATGACAGTCATAATATCAACAAACGTAATTACAACAGACCAAATCCTTTACACCAAACGAACATAGAAGCAGTTACCATCTGCGTAGAAATTTTGAAATCTGGTTAAAATCAGACACGAAAACAGAATCAATCATTCTACACACACAACTGGCATGCAAGAGAGAATTTTCACAAGAGAGGTAACATGCTCGGTAGAGGCAATGGCAGAGGAAATATTCTGTGGCATTACATAAATTAAAGTAATAAAAATTGCTTCGATCGGAACTATCAAAGTAATTGCAGGCAAGATTCGCTTCCAAGTAGACATTATTCTAGTAGAACGAGTCCACAGAGGCAAGTAGAACTGATTGATGTTCTGCCGCCTAACCCATGCGATAATCTCCATCGCAAACGTGCGACAGAACAATGATTTGCACTACCGGCAACAGACAACGTGCTAGGTCACATAGAAAACACAGCTACGAGTACGTTAAACTTTGTTCGTTTGGAACACATACGAGACAATTTACTAGTTTTCGATTCATGCACTCCTGTCTCGGTGGTTAGCCATTCTGAATTCAGCAAACGTGAAAAAAGCTGTTCACTCTCCAACGTTACCATTAGAGAACGCAAAAGTGAAATGTTCTGTTTTTGAAACGTGAGTAGATATCAAAGAAACACCTTCTTAGATTTTGAGTGTCATGGTGTAAGTTTTCTACGTGTTTTCTGATTGTAGGGCTTTTGCCCACTGAGATAACTTTAACAGTACACTTATTGAGTGAGTGTAAAGCTGTTCGGAATTTTAATTATGGTGAGGTAGGATTAGCGGTTGAAAATGTCACTACGTTTGATGTCTGATGACTGGATTTCTAGGTAGGAAGAAGTAGTTTTCTGTTATAGCAGACTTCGCATTATCCACACCAATTTTTTCGTAACGATGTAGATCTCGCGCATACTTTCTGTGAAGACACAGAGCATGTCGTTGATATACATAGCTCGATAAAGCAAAAAGTAGATAGAGTTGAAGATTATTATGAGAATGAAACAAAAGGTCTTTCTTACATTTTACAAACCCATTTCCTCGGTTGTAATCATCATCCAGTCACTATCAAAAGTTTTCAGTATTATTTTGGACACAGGGTCCATTATAAATTTCGCGTCACACCGTATGTTATTCGTATACACTAGAGAGAACAAGGCTGAGCAGAAATTCAGACAACGTTTCATGACAGAAACTGCAGTTAGTTCATATAAGACTCCCTTTCAAAAGGTAAAGAATAAAGATTTATCAGTCAGACTTCGTCTTAACACAAGAGAAATTAACGTCATATTTTTGCCTGGGACAGACCAACCGCAAGCTTCAGATGAACTTTTTTGGTGTGAAAGTACTATCCTCCACTGGTTTAATGACAAGCTTATGTCGAAAATGTACTGTATTTCTATGTTTTGGAGATTTTTTATTGGTTTCATAGATTCACGCTTTGGGTTTAACCTTTCTTAACTTTTCATTCATTCGGAGCTTTAACACTATCTTTCCTGATTATTTAAAGAATCATATTACATCGTATGTTGACTAGACTGGTCGCTGAAGATTCTTGATAGGTACATAGTCGTATTTTTAATCCTCTATTGCGACTGTTTCTAGAATCTGGTTTCACAGCGTACATTGCGAAGTCAGAGTCTGGCAGACAGAGAGTTAAATTTCTAGGACACATCATTCCATCAGTAGACATCAAACCACAGAAGTTAGAAACTATTACGATGCTTACTTCTCCAACTACTAAGCATCAGATTTACAGTTCTGTAGGCGTAATACATTTCAACCATACTATCCTAAATTCGAAAATTGTTTCAACTCTGAGACTGTACGAAATTACTGGAAAAATTAATGTGTAGCACTAGAATGATCAAGATCAAATGGAATTTCAAAGTTAAATGGTAATACTCCTAGCTACAACTGTACCAACTCATCCAACCCTATGTCGTGATTATTCAGAAATTGTTCTCGATGCTCAAGGAGTATAAGAGAATTGTATTGTTGTACACCAAAAAGTGTAGCTTTTGCTAGCTGTGTTTTGACTAAGTCTCAACGAAATTATACCAGTACTGTATTAGTGGCATTGACTATTAAATGTAAATTTTCTAAACTTCGTTTCTTTTTGTATCGAAGACGGGCTGAAGTTTACACAAATAATCATACAGTTAAAATTTTTGATGTTATCCAAGTTAACAAAGGACTGGATCATGCGTTGCGCTCTATATCTACAAGAATTTCACTCTACTCTACTCTAGTTTCCTGGTTCGCAGAACGTTGTAGCCAATACTTGGTCTAATGCTCTTACTGGTCTGGTTGGAAATAGTAGGGAAGGAAAAAGACAAAGAAATTAGTTTTTTTTACTCCAAAAGGTAGCTTTTGGGAACTTCATCTCGTCCTGTCTCCACGACATTGCTAAAAAGCAAGACAGATGTCATATCTGGAAAGATGTACAAGAGAAATGGTATGAAAAAACAAAAATTGCATTAAGACAACATTATCTGATGCATAATAACATTAATTTGAAAAGACCTGGTGTGAAGTGTTCTCTTTGGATTTCCAGCATACCTGACGATCTCATAACTCATCTAGTATATTCATCTTATCTATGCTCATTTTGATCCAAGCAAATGTTTTCACAAATCTAGTGACACTTATTATTTTAATAACATGTTATAAATAGAGGCAAACATTGTGAAAAGGAAGAACTACCAAACATCTCACATGGTTCTCCATTATATCCCATTATGCCAGCTATACTAAACTAATTGGCTCCCGTGTATTTACGAGGACAAGTAATTAGGAAAATTATTGAATTTTCAAAATATTGGAATTACAGTTAAAGTAATGCTTAAATTTATTTCAGTCATTCCTTTGAGGAAAGCCACCGCATAGGTCATAAACGCTGTTTTGTCATAAATTTTCTGATAGAAGATGGACATGTCGATAGACTGATTTTGGACAATGGTTAAGATGTTTGTTCTTGCACTTCGTTGTGTAAATGGCGTTGCATTAAATTAAACCTGTTTTCATTTCTCTTTATTGGCTAGAATCCAATACGACGGAATTTATTATGGAAGAAGTTTAGGAAATCTATAGACTGTACTGTCACCACCAGTATCAGGCATGGGACAAATACATCAACATTTTAGAAAATATACTTAATGCGCCACTCCATGGTTCTATTTCGCTACCTTCAGCACTTATGTTGAAGTTCAAGTAGCCACCAAATTGTATTCAAGAACTTTTACCTTTTCTGTCAACGCAACGATTACGTCACATGGAAGTAAAAGATCTCGCATAGAGTAACGCGATGGACACTGCTGAAAAATGATGTAAAGGAAAGCTTTAAGAATGAATGCAAAGAAGTTACTTGTTGGACAGAAGGTATATATTTGCACATAACTATGTCCTTAGATGGGTAGATCACGTAACTAATGAGGAGGTATTGAATAGAATAGCGGAGAAGAGGAGTTTGTGGCACAACTTGACAAGAAGAAGGAACCGGTTGGTAGGGCATGTTCTGAGGCATCAAGGATCACCAATTTAGCATTGGAGAGCAGCGTGGAGGGTAAAAATCGTAGAGGGAGACCAAGAGATGAATGCACTAAGCAGATTCAGAAGGATGTAGGTTGCAGTAAGTACTGGGAGATGAAGAAGCTTGCACAGTATAGAGTAGCATGGAGAGCTGCATCAAACCAGTCTCAGGACTGAAGACCTCAACGAAAACAACATGTCCTTCTATCAAGTTTTCTATTTCTTTAACAATTATGGATTGTGTATTGGCTGTATGTATTCTTTGCCAAATGTACTGCATTGTAAAAGAGAATATTGAGTTTAGTAGATAGTACTTTCCTATGTTTTGAAATGTCTTTTTGTACGTTAATGGGATGTACAACTCCGAAGAAAGTTAAAGAATAATGTTTATTTTAAAGATGATATACAGAAAGAAATAACTGCACTTATATGATGGGAATAACTCATGAAAAGGATTTGAAATACGTGTGAATGAGGAAAACAGATAAGAAGAAGATACAGGATTTATCTATATTTTGCAGAAGCAAGAGGAATCCCATAAGAGTTTATGAATAATATATCATACCATGACTATTAATAGTACAGAAATATGCTAATGGAATTAAGATGTTATTTGATGAGATAAGATGTTGATGTTAGTAGGGGAAACAAGGGAAGGAAGTAAAGATGTTAGTTTGTAGCAGTTAAATATTTGTGAAACTAAAGGTATATAAAGCTATGATAATAAAAGAAAAGGGGAGGGAAGTGATTAAGGTTGGGTAACGACATGGGAAATCATAAAGGCAGTGCACTGAAAGGAAATGTAGTAGTAGTAGTAGTAGTAGCAGTATTCAGGCGTAGCTCTCTTTTTACGAGGATGTAGGATATGTCAAAGGACTTACAAATTTAGGTCAATTTAAAGTAAGCTTATTCGTGTACACATATATTTACTAACTTCTAGTTAGAGACAATCATTAGATTTAGTCCTGGTTAGTTACTTCATTTCTGTCTGTTTTTTTTCTGCTAACTTTTGTCTTCTGATACTACTGAAATTAATCATACTCAAGGAAAGGAACAAAATAGGTCGTTTTGTAACACTATTTAATCAGCAAATTGTTTGCTTTGGAGTACCATTTAAATTTATTTTTTTGTCATTTTGTTTGTTAGCAATGAATGATATTTCAAGATTTTGTCTTTTGATTGAATTTGGACTAACGACCTTTTTCTTGAGGCTAATTCTCTAAATGCATTCAATAACTTTTACTTCAGTTAGCCCAAATGTGGCTGTTCCCTGCATTCATATAAGTTAGTTACTCATTTCTTTCCTGTCCTCAAATGTGTTTGTAGTTAATGTATTCCCTGTCCTTACATATATTTGTAGTAGGTTAGGTATGGTTGGTGTTTTGTGTCTATTGTAGTGGGTTAGCAGTGGTTTTTCGTTTTGTGTGTATTTAGGTAAAATAGTGAAATGTCTTAGGTGTGTGCACATAAATCATATTTGCTTATTCTTTCTTTTCATTTCTTTTTAACATGTAATAATTTTCATGATTACAGGTATCCATATTTTCTCTTGTCAATGTTTTCTACTGTTTTACCTTTACAATTTCTGGGAATACAATTTTTGCTATTTTGTACTGTCATGATTTCAATGCATGTGGGGCTTTATATTAGTATCTTATGAATGACTGCCACATTAAATTAGTGTTTTTGTAATAAGATTTTATAAGAAAAATTATATTTACTTAGATATATATGTTACAATACATGTCACTTCTCGTATTACCACCATTTCCTTTCGGCTTGAACAGCTTATTCAGTCTTAGACTGTAAGGTATGTAGCATTATGATTCATATTCGTATTCTAGGACTTGCCAGGGAGATAACTATTATTACCAAAGGACACACACACCTGTTCAAGGAAAGACGGACATATACTGTGGCCAAGACTTGATATGAATTGGGCGTTGAGTTGTTTACAATAGGAATATGATGTCCTGTGTGGTTAACAGGTAGGGACGGGTCATTTATGTTATTAGAATCTACGACACCCCTCCGGTGTTACAGATAAGCCATTAGCAGATGCATCGCTAAAAATAATAGATTTGTGGTCTGTCACTAATGAACACATTTCACTTGCCTTGCTGAGTCTGCACCTACTGGAAATACATGTTGTTTCGTGCATCAGTGTTACGTGTGATGTGTCAATCATGCTTATTTCGGAGAAGATGCTAGCTGGGTTGTCAACGGAGGATGTACCACGTAATGGCCTTCCAGAGTCTGCCCTCTAATTTTCACATGTGGACAGTTTCAACATTTAGTTCCGATTTAATCCATGACTGAAAACTCTGAAGAACCATGTTGTGTAGTGGTTGAACTTTGAGTGCCAACTGTGTGACAAACCTTTTCTTTTCTCCTTAGACAGAATATTTCCCTCATTATGTAGGTTCCATATTGTTCCAAGTCTTTAGCTTTATTTACATATTTATTGGTTAAGCCATACCTTATTCACATATAAAAAATGTAGTAAAAATTCAGAAATAATTAGTTTTAGGTATTGAAATATAACATATTTTTTCTTACTTGTCAGATTTATACTACTCATACTTTTGCACAGAATTACAATGTAATTCTTCTTTTGCCTCTCTTCTATGATCTAGTATGCTGCAGTTTCTTGTAAATTTCTTACTATTTGCAACAAAAATCCTGCCAAATTCTAACTGATGTAAATGGGAGATGAATAAATTTGGCTATAATTTTTTAAGGTGTTCAATAATGTTATATGAGTTCTATACCTTCATTTCATGTGGCATACCTCATATTTGTACAGTGGACATTTTTTGAACAGTAGTTTCCAATAGCCGATATTTTAGGCCACAAAGGTTCTGAGTACATACACTATGACCTTCTGTTGCTAGTAGCGTTGTCTTTCTGCAGCCTTCTGTGACAAAAAAGTCAGTGTGTTGGATATACGTCACACTGTTGAAACGTCTGGAAACATTTTGCAGAGGACAGAGATTGATATACAGGATGTAGAATATTGAAGTTACGATTTGGTAAAGAATTTGAGTTTAGCGAAGATTTTCAGTTAATGTTGTTGTTTTTAATGCCTGTGCGTAATTTATGATGTGTTTGGAAAACAGAAAGTTTTACTGGGGTTTTCCTTTATTGTTTCATGTTAGTTAGTTTTCATTGTTCAGAGGTGAATAAGCAAATGTATTTGTTCACATGGCTTACACTCAGAAGTTATAGATTTACCGCTCCTTTACTTTTCTAGTACTTGATTTCATGCCAGAGCCATATTGTTAACAAGAAATAATTTTGTAATGATAGCTATAATAGTCAGACAATCAGTTTCATTAATCGTATGAGAACTTTTGAATCATAGTATCCTTTTAATTATCAGTGTAATTATGCAATATCTTCCACCACGCCCTCAAGAATTTTGTTATTTGATTATGTGTGATGTCAAAAATGGTTCAAATGGCTCTGAGCACTATGGGACTTAACATCTATGGTCATCAGTCCCCTAGAACTTAGAACTACTTAAACCTAACTAACCTAAGGACATCACACATCGCCCAGTCATCACGTATGTGTGCTGTCGCATTGCAGTGAGAGCAGCACAGTTGTTTAAAAGTGAAGCACCGTCTGAGTAGCATAGATGCACGTCGTTAAAGTGCTCATCACAACGCACTAGGTTTTCTTTTATTTAGCTGCTTTGCTGCTGCGCTGTACTTTAATGTTCTTTACGCTTGAGCTGTACCGAGTTTCCGTTGCCACAGGCGAACCATAAAAATTATTTAGGACTTGTTTAATAATATCACAGTCAGAACATAGCAAGATCATGTACAGTTAGCTTTGTATTTCAAAATTATTAGCAGGTTCAGATTAGGTAAAGTTCATTTCGGATTTCATTTCATATGCAAGCAACTTTATTCTTACAGTACAGTGCTATATTCCAGTGTCCATCATTAAGTGTTCGTCATATTATGTAGTCAGTTTCCGTACGTAGATTCACGGGGCATTTTCACAGAAACAATTTTGCTTATTTACTCTTTCAAAATTCAATTTGTAATTTTACATATCATATTTTATTGTGTTAGTTTCGTATGCTGAAACTGGAAGTCATGGTGTGCTTCACACACTGTGGCACTGTTCATTGCAATGCACGATACAGAATTTCACAGGACAGTTTCTTCAATTTACAGCTTCAGTTAATTGCAGCACAGTTATAGGACTTCAGTTACTTTGGAGACTCATTTTATCAGATAGCGTTTCGTAGTTACACCATTTGCATTGGTCAGCACTACAACACGGCCACACACGAATTTAAAGATTGGAAAGCAATTCACTGCAATTCTTCTACTTCACAAAATTCACAGTACTAATTTCGGCAGGTGGACTAGGTTGTGATAGGGGTTGTGTCAGGAAGGAGAGGGAATGGTGGGATAGAGGTGAGAGACAGGCAAAGAATGAAGGAGGGAATGGTAGCAGGTACAGTAGATAAGCATGTGATGCACGGTTGTCGTAGCCGGTGCAGAGCGGCGCATTCTGGAGGTGACGTGGGGTTGTGAGTTAGGAGGGGAAGTCATAAGAGGGGGAAATCCTTTGGTGGAATGCGTGGGGACAATGAGTTACCAGAGGTTGAGGCCAAGATGATTACCCGAGCGAAGGCTGTGTAGTGAGAATAATTAACGTCTGCGTAGATCAGAGAACCTAATAGTGGAGGGAACGTTCTAGATGTCGTGGGTTGTGAAGCAGCAATTAAAGTTGAGCACGTGCTAACAGTTTAGCTGTGGCCATTCATTCTGGTGGACATCTGTTTGCTAGTCATATCGACATAAGAAGCCGTACAGTGTTTGCAGCAGAGTTGATAAATGAAATGGCTACTTTAAAAAGTCGCCTTACCTCTGATGCGTTACATAAGCCGGTGACGGAACGGGACTGGATAACGAAGAGCTGTGTGGATGGCCTGGGCAGGTCTTCCGTCTTGTTTTAACGCAGTGATAGGATCCGTATGGCAGTGGATTCGAAATGGGAATGGCATAGGAATGGATTAGCATTGTTCTTCTGTGAGTACATCTACAGCTACATAGGTACTCCGCAAGCCACCGCATGGTGCGTGGCGGAGGGTACCCTGTACCAGTACGTGTCATTTCCTGTCCTGTCCCATTCGCAAATAGAGCGAGAGAAAAACGACGGTCTACGTGCCTCCATATGACCCTTAATTTATCGTATCTTATCTTCGTGGCCCTTGCGCACAACTTATGTTGGCGGTAGTAGAATCGTTGGGCAGTCAGCTTCAAATGACAATTCTCTAAATTGTCTCAATAGTGTTTCTCGAAAAGAACGTTGATTTTTCTCCAGATATCCCCATTAGAGTCCCCTAAGCATTTGCGTAACACTTACGTGATGTTCGAATCTACCGGTAACAATTGCTTTGATGTCTTCCTTCAATCTCATCCACATTAACTTACATTTTTCCCCAATTAGGGCTAGCTGCCATTCATCACATCAACTGAAAATGTTGTCTAGGTGATAGTGTATCTTCCTACAGTCACTCAACTTCGACGTCTTACCGTACACCACAGCATCATCAGGAAACAACCGCAGATTTCTGCCCACCCTGTCCGCCCAATCATTTATGTATACACGGAACCAGAGCGGTCTTACCACTCTTCCCTGGGGCACTCATGACGTTTCCCTTGTCTCTGATGAACACTCACCGTCGAGAAAATTATACAGGGTTCTATTACTTAAGAACGAGCTACTCACATATCTGTTAACTTATTCCATATGCTCCTACCTTCGTTAATAGCCTGCAATGGATGCGCAGTGTTAAATGCTTTCCGAAAATCTAGAAATATGTAAACTGCCTGTTGCCCTTCATCCATAGTTTTCAGTACATCATGTGAGAAAAGGGCAAGCTGGGATTCACATCAGCGATACTTTTTAACGCAATGCAGATTCGTGGCTATAAGCTTCTCAATCTCAAAAATGTTTATTATATTCGAATTAAGATTATCTTCAAGAATTTTACAGCAAACAGAATTTATTGATAATGGTCTACAATTTTGCTGGTCCGTTCTTTTATCCTTCTTATATACTGGATTCGCTTACACTTTTCTTCAGTCGCTTGGGACTTGGTGCTGGGCGAGAGATTTACGAAGAATGGAAGCTAGGTAAGGGGCCAATGCCGCAGAGTACTCTTTCTAAAATCGAACTGGGATGCCATCCGGACCTGGTGATTTATTTGCTTTCTAATCTTTCAGGTATTTCTCTTCGCCATGTATGCTTAATAATATGTCGTCCATACGGGAATCAGTCCTGTCATTGACGGTATGTTTGTACGATGCTCCTGTGCGAACGTTTTTTGAACGTGAAATTTAAAACTTCGGCTTACGTTTCGCTATCTTCAACTGACACACCAGACCAGTCAACGAGGGAGTGAATGGGAGCCTTATACCCGCTTATCGATTTTACGTACGACCAGAATTTTCTCTAGTTCTCTGCCAGATCGTTTGCTAAGATGTGACGTTGGTAATTGTTGTATGCTTCGCCCATAGATCTTATCACAGACGCACGAATCTTTAGCAACCTTCGCTTGTCGTCATTTGTGCAATCTGTTTTGAACCGATAGTGCAACAGCCTCTGCTTCCTCAACATCCGTCCAATATTGTTATTTCTCCTTTAATTGAGAAGTATTTACATTCTACCAGAACTATCGTACAAACTGATGTGGATCGCAGCTCTGACTGTCATCACGATTTCCCGATAAGTACGTTGGTTTTCACCTTAATTTAATAGGATGTATAATTTTCTTCGCGCAACGAAAATTGATATAGTGTCAGTGACAAACTAGCAAGTAATGTGATGAAATCACACGTCAGGTTTACTTGAAAATGCTGATTAACCTCTCAAAAGCGGTCGTTGTGAAATTGTTCCCTTTTGCCACAGAAGGGCTGACATATTACTTTGATGTAAATAGCAATGTGGTAAGTGACTCGCAGTGCAGTCCATAAAGCTGCCGTATGCAATCGGCACCACCGGCAGTTGCTGCGTTATAATTTCTCCTGGGAAGCACGGCAGATCAGAGACAGAGTATTCTGTGACAAAAATGGAATTTTCCTTGCAAAGGGCGGTGTGCACTTTATGAAAAGCTTTCTCAATGTGCAGGTAAACGCTTTTCCGATGGCTTCCGCCACATAACGTTCCGATTCCAGTGATAAGAGAGAGTGGTATAATGAATCTTGAATGTGCATCATTCTCAACGAATTATCACTCCGGGATGCATTCTACCTTTTTAAGTAGTCTACTTCCATAACGTCTACACTTCGAGGTATTACACAGTTACTTCCATACAACTGACAGTAAATATATAGAGTGTTCATAAAATAACTTTACAAAACCTACTCAGTAGCAGGGACCGGTTTTGACACGAAATCATACACACACATGCAGTTTCGTCGTAGAAGAAGTAACACGAAAGTGATCGGCTTCATCTGCAGCCTGGAACGAGTGAAGCATCGACAGTAACTTACAGTGATTCCAATAATTACTGCGTTTGTAAGCCACTAACTAATGTGGTAATAGGTGGTAAATGCAATACACTGTTGTCGCAGTGGAACATGAAGTAGGTCTTTACAGAAAGAGACAGTGTTGATATATTATGTGCAGATACTGAATGATTCGTATCCAGTTTAGTAATTAGAAGAGTCACATTATGTAGATGAAATTTCCTGACAGATTAAAACTGTGTGCCCGACCGAGACTCGAACTTGGGACCTTTGCCTTTCGCAAGCAAGTGCTCTACCATCTGAGCTACCCAAGCACGGCTCAAGACCCATCCTCACAGCTTAAATTCTGCCAGTACCTCGTCTCCTACCTTCCGAACTTCACAGAAGCTCTTTTGCGAACCTTGCAGAACTAGCACTCCTGTAAGAAAGGATATTTCGATACACGGCTTAGGCACAGAATAGGGGATGTTTCCAGAATGAGATTTTCACTCTGCAGCGGAGTGTGCGCTGATATGAGACTTTCTGACAGAACTGTGTGCCGGACCGAGACTCGAACTCTGAACCTTTTCCTTTCGCGGGCGAGTGCTCTACCAACTGAGCTATCCAAGCACAGCTTTAATCTGGATAGTCGCACGGTCTTGAGTGCCTTGTCACGGTCCATGCGGCTTCCCCCGTCGGAGTTTGGAGTCCTCCCTCGGGCATGGGTGTGTGTGTCGTCCTTAGTGTAAGTTAGATTAAGTAGTGTGTAAGCTTAGGGACAGATGACCTCAGCCCTTTGGTCCCATAAGAATTTACCACAAATTTTCAATTTGTGATTCCCATGTTGACAATCTAATACTAATACAATCTAAATACTAACGCGAATTCTTTACAGACGAATGGAAAAGCTGGTAGAAGCCGACCTCGGGGAAGATCAGTTTCGATTCCGCAGAAATGGAACACGTGATGCAGTACTGACCCTAAAAGACTAAGGAAAGGCCAACCTACGTTTCTAGCAAATGTAGACTTAGAGAAAGCTTTTCACAATGTTGACTGGAATACTCTCTTTAAAATTCTGAAGGTGGCAAGGGTAAAATACAGAGAGCGAAAGGCTATTTACAATTTGTACAGAAACCAGATGCCGGCCGGAGTGGCCGTGCGGTTCTAGGCGCTGCAGTCTGGAACCGAGCGACCACTACGGTCGCAGGTTCGAATCCTGCCTCGGGCATGGATGTGTGTGATGTCCTTAGGTTAGTTAGGTTTAATTTGTTCTAAGATCTAGGCGACTGATGACCTCAGAAGTTAAGTCGCATAGTGCTCAGAGCCATTTGAACCATTTTTGAAACCAGATGGCAGTTACAAGAGTCGAGGGGCACGGAAGTGAAGCAGTTGTTGGGAAGGGAGTAAGACAGGGTTGTAGCTCTCCCCGATGCTATTCAATCTGTATATTGAGCAAGCAGTAAAGGAAACAAAAGAAAAGTTCGGAGTAGGCATTAAAATCTATGGAGAAGAAATTAAAACTTTGAGGCTCGCCGATGACTTAGTTATTCGCTCAGAGACAGCAAAGGACTTGGAAGAGTAGTTGAACGGAATGGACAGTGTCTTCAAAGGAGGGTATAAGATGAACATCAACAAAAGCAAAACGAGGATAATGGAATGTTGTCAAATTAAGTCGGGTAATGCTGAGGGAATTAGATTAGGAAATGAGATTAGGAAATGAGTTGTAAAGGAGTTTTGGTATTTGGGGAGCAAAATAACTGATGATGGTCGAAGTAGAGAGGATATAAAATGTAGACTGGCAATGGCAAGGAAAGCGTTTCTGAAGAAGAGAAATTTGTTAACACCAAGTATAGATTTAAGTGTCAGGAAGTCATTTCTGAAAGTATTTGAATGGAGTGTAGCCATGTATGAAAGTGAAACATGGACGATAAATAGTTTAGACAAGAAGAGAATAGAAGCTTTCGAAATGTGGTGCTACAGAAGACTGCTGAAGATTAGATGGGTAGATCACATAACTAACGAGGAGGTATTGACTAGAATTGGGGAGAAGAGGAGATTGTGGCACAACTTGACTAGAAGAAGGGATCGGTTGGTAGGACATGTTCTGAGGCATCAAAGGATCACCAATTTAGTTCTGGAGGGCAGCGTGTAGGATAAAAATTGTAGAGGGAGACCAAGAGATGAATACACTAAGCAGTTTCAGAAGTACGTAGGTTGCAATAGGTACTGGGAGATGAAGAAGCTTGCACAGGATAGAGTAGCATGGAGAGCTGCATCAAACCAGTCTCAGGACTGAAGACCACAACAACAACAACAACAGCAATGTTGACAATCAAACATGTTTGTTTCTGAGATAGAGGACCAAAGCGTTTGAGTGACTCCGGCTGTTTCGGGCAATGCCGTGAGCATTCGACTGTTACTGCTGGTGGTGGAGCCACTACTGTTGATGGCCTTCTCTTTCTTTTGTTGTACTATTGAGAAAATGCCATGAATGCTGCCTTGATAGGAGGTTTTTGTTGCCTCGGAGTCCTTTATGCAACCAGAAATTAACTTTCATAACACCTGATTCATTTTGGCCAAGTAATCTGATGACGAGGCAGCACTATTGCATACTGCGAGTACAGAATACATTTCCTTAATCTCCTATTTATTTCATTATCTTAAAACGATAAGCTATAATGAAGTTCAAGTATCAAAGCTGACAAATACACGAAAATCGTCTGCATTATGTGAGAAATATTTTCAAATACGTCTCATTTGGACAGATTCGTTTGAAGCTTTGTTTAAGTTTCGTCCTCTCTCGTAAGTGCCAGGTATACAACTCTCGATTTCTACTGTATGTAGGTCGTAGACTCTCAGGGATCCTTTTAAATCAATAAAAATGATGTGAAGAACATTTAAATTTCACAATGTCATCGAAAATTCCGGTGAAGTTTGTACTGACTTCCAAAATATGCTTCACCTGGCACTCATTAATCCTAAAGGACGTTCAGTTAATAGTTGCGGTTTCCGGAAAAGCGTTTGTTGAAATATTCTTTCCCTGGATGTAAAACCCATCGACCGCAAGAAATGTAAAAATGCATAAAAAATGGACTTGTTTCACCTCCAATGAACACAAAAAGTAGCATACCTGATGTCTTTGGTAGAGGAATGAAAAAGTTTTATAGTTACAAATATCGTACCAGAAATTTCTGAGCGTTTTATACAAAAAAAATGGTTCAAATGGCTCTGAGCACTATGGGACTTAACATCTATGGTCATCAGTCCCCTAGAACTTAGAACTACTTAAACCTAACTAACCTAAGGACATCACACAACACCCAGTCATCACTAGGCAGAGAAAATCCCTGACCCCGCCGGGAATCGAACCCGGGAACCCGGGCGTGGGAAGCGAGAACGCTACCGCACGACCACGAGCTGCGGACCGTTTTATACAATTGTATTTTCTTTGGTAGTGGAGAGTGACAGTATATTAAGATCCCTTTCTTGCATCAACCCATATACATTAGAAGAATGATATCTATCAGCTTATCTCCGAACATCGCTTATGATTAATTTCCTTTGAGGATCTGAAATCACTTTTAGGATGATTGGAATGAGAATGTTTTATAGTTACAAATATCGTACCAGAATTTTCTGAGCGTTTTATACAACTGTATTTTCTGTCAATATCACTGACTGCATTTGGAAAGTTCTACAAATTGTATAAATCAACTACAGTATTTAGGAAATAATGTTCACAAGGCACTCATGAGTTGTGGCTGGAGACAATCCCACAATACTTTGGTAGTTGATTCCACAACTCTTACAGTGATTATGAATCCCATTCTGAATGTCAGAGCCATGTCTCGAAAACTACTTCTGGTTTATAGGAAGCTGTAACAATTCTCATTTCATCAGTTGTCCATGACCCGTAAGAAATTACATTATTTGACATACAAACATTTGTAGTTACTTGTATGTCACCCAGTATAATGGAGTTACGCACAGTAACCATATGGCAACCTACTCTCCTACCTGTGTGCTATCATTTGTCAAAATCTTTTTTCGATACCTCAAACCGCTTATGAAAGGCTAGGTTGCTATAAATATTTCATTCTCGCTTTATCGTCTAGGCACGCAAGTGGAACGGAGTGCGCTATATAGGATCCACTCTCTCGAGAACGGAGCGGTTATTAATCTCACCCCAGTTTTAAAGAATAGTATAGTACGTTATCTACATTTGATACGCAGTAACACATGACGTAACTTGCACCAAACGCATAGCGACCTCTATTTTTCGTTGCAAACTATTCGATTTTCTTGCAGTGGATTGCTTAATTTTCAAATATCACAATAACTATGAAGATTAACAAAAAGATAAGCAGTTCATCATAAAGCTCGAGAGTAAGGCTATGAGACGTGCGAGAATCAATTTTTTTAGCTGTCAGTTTCTTTAAAATCGCATTGGGAAGACTGCAGTTCGGTCAGCTTGAGCGTTTGGCGTTCAGAAACCTGCCCGCTGCCTCAACGCTCCCTATCCCGCTCTTCCTGGACGCGAAGCGGCGCTGTGGTAGTTGCCCGAAGCCCAGCTCCGCCCTGCTTTGGTGCGCCGCTCCACTGTAATCCGGGACTTAGATATTGCCGTAGCGTTGCACTAAGCTTCCAACGTCTCCTCGTAGATGACAGCTTCCTGTGCTTTCCTCTACGTTGGCCTGCAGCTCCTTGTCCGTGCCAAAATCCCCTCTTCATAGTCAGCACTTACTACGAGCAAAGAGATGAGTATTAAAGGGAGCAAAGTCCAGGCAGTACGGTGCGTGATCAAACACTTCCCATCGAAAACGCTACATTAGCGTCTTTGTTGCTGCTTCAGAATGTGGGTGAGTATTATCATGGAGGGCAAAGTATGATGATAAACATCTTCTTCGCTCGTTCTGAATTGCCCTTCATACATCATTTTTCGAAGTGCCTTTTCCACTGCCTGAACAAGACCATCGCTTGATACTCGCTTTCTTCCCTGACCGCTTTTATCGTGAATGTACAGGGTGTTTCAAAAATGACCGGTATATTTGAAACGGCAATAAAAACTAAACGAGCAGCGGTAGAAATACACCGTTTGTTGCAATATGCTTGGGACAACAGTACATTTTCAGGCGGACAAACTTTCGAAATTACAGTAGTTACAATTTTCAACAACAGATGGCGCTGCAAGTGATGTGAAAGATATAGAAGACAAAGCAGTCTGTGGGTGCGCCATTCTGTACGTCGTCTTTCTGCTGTAAGCGTGTGCTGTTCACAACGTGCAAGTGTGCTGTGGACAACATGGTTTATTCCTTAGAATAGAGGATTTTTCTGGTGTTGGAATTCCACCGCCTAGAACACAGTGTTGTTGCAACAAGACGAAGTTTTCAACGGAGGTTTAATGTAACCAAAGGACCGAAAAGCGATACAATAAAGGATCTGTTTGAAAAATTTCACCGGACTGGGAACGTGACGGATGAATGTGCTGGAAAGGTAGGGCGACCGCGTACGGCAACCACAGAGGGCAACGCGCAGCTAGTGCAGCAGGTGATCCAACAGCGGCCTCGAGTTTCCGTTCGCCGTGTTGCAGCTGCGGTCCAAATGACGCCAACGTCCACGTATCGTCTCATGCGCCAGAGTTTACACCTCTATCCATACAAAATTCAAACGCGGCAACCCCTCAGCGCCGCTACCATTGCTGCACGAGAGACATTCGCTAACGATATAGTGCACAGGATTGATGACTGCGATATGCATGTGGGCAGCATTTGGTTTACTGACGAAGCTTATTTTTACCTGGACGGCTTCGTCAATAAACAGAACTGGCGCATATGGGGAACCGAAAAGCCCCATGTTGCAGTCCCATCGTCCCTGCAGCCTCAAAAAGTACTGGTCTGGGCTGCCATTTCTTCCAAAGGAATCATTGGCCCATTTTTCAGATCCGAAACGATTACTGCATCACGCTATCTGGACATTCTTCGTGAATTTGTGGCGGTACAAACTGCCTTAGACGACACTGCGAACACCTCGTGGTTTATGCAAGATGGTGCCCGGCCACATCGCACGGCCGACGTCTTTAATTTCCTGAATGAATATTTCGATGATCGTGTGATTGCTTTGGGCTATCCGAAACATACAGGAGGTGGCGTGGATTGGCCTCCCTATTCGCCAGACATGAACCCCTGTGACTTCTTTCTGTTGGGACACTTGAAAGACCAGGTGTACCGCCAGAATCCAGAAACAATTGAGCAGCTGAAGCAGTACATCTCATTCGCATGTGAAGCCATTCGGCCAGACACGTTGTCAAAGGTTTCGGGTAATTTCATTCAGAGACTACGCCATATTATTGCTACGCATGGTGGATATGTGGAAAATATCGTAGTATAGAGTTTCCCAGACCGCAGCGCCATCTGTTCTTGAAAATTGTAACTACTGTAATTTCGAAAGTTTGTCTGCCTGAAAATGTACTGTTGTCCCAAGCATACTGCAACAAACGGTGTATTTCTATCGCTGCTCGTTTAGTTTTTATTGCCGTTTCAAATATACCGGTCATTTTTGAAACACCCTGTATGTACCCGCTGCTTAGATGGTCCTGTCCATTGCTGCACACTGCTGTCGTGCGTGACACTTACGTTACGTGGGTAGCATGAAATAAGGAAGAACCGCTCAACATGAAGAAATAAGATTACAGCACGCATGTCACTCTAGGCGGGAGACTCTGCTGTACAAGGCATTTTTACGTGCTCACTGTGCGCTCAGAACGGGAAAGTGCGACGCTATCTACAGGCATACTAAAGACACTGCGTACCACATACGGATTTTAGTGTGGTTTTAATTTCGTGACCGATTGGATCGTGAAAAAGCAGACACTCCTCGTAGCTTTTGAAACGTATTTTTACACATATTGGCACAGACAAATCCCTCATTTATAGTTTCACCCGGTCGCTCAGAAACACTGATCGATAGAATCTACTATTTTAATGATGTGCACCAGTATTAAAATAGAATACTGAAGGTCATCGTCGGGGAACCGTCACACAATTAAAACGACTCCTTTTCACCTGAGCACGTTCATAACTATTTAACAATTACTAGACCTTCCATATTTCTGATGAATCCGACAAGTTTCTTCCTATAACCAGGCAACATCGGTTAAACCAACTCTACCAGCTACAGTAGGTGTTCTTGATTACATGATCCTTATCAGTCTTTTTATCAGGTCTAATGTACATCATGTCCGTTCAACGTTATAATGGTGTGTATAGTATATCCTTCACAACGTGTAGCACGTACTTCGATCACTAAGGGGTGTGTGAAGCAATCAGATGGTGTGAGAGTTTTGCATTCGAATCAGGTCACCAAGATCAAGTATTTCCCCTTGCCAACTTTAACTTACCCTGCACAAGACGACCTCGAACTCCAGCGACAGCATTCCGGCTCTCATATTAGTGTTTTCGTAGTGCGGATTTGTGATCTCCGGTGGCTCGTTACAGAGTGTATTTCTTTTGAGTTCTTAGAACCACTAGAACCACTTATTTGCATCTGTATTGAAATGTAACTACCCGTGGAACAGTGCAAATATCGACCATACTCACTGTCTTGTTTCGAAACGAACTTGCTTCATTGACACAGCTTTAGGGACTAATTTATGAGTAGTACTTTATTGTTCATGCTTCAGCTTGCATACCGTAGCTCTGGGTTCCGTCTTGGGTTTCTTTTCCAGCAGTGTTACTTATACGTTAACAGTAACACACTATAGTATGAAACGAACGGGTGGTATCACTGAACGTGATGGAAAAAAATACCAGGAAGTTTCAAAAGTGTACACACTCCACTGAAGAGTGAAATTTCAGATTTCATTAAAAAAATACATTTAACAGACTGTTAATGAGATTACGACAAAAGGTTAAAATGGAATTCGGTCATTTCCATTTGATGGGAATCTTCCTTGCAACTGCTTTCGATGTTTGAGATAAAATTTTGTTTCACACTCAGAAGTCTTGTGACTAGTTTGGTGCGGTCCTCCACGAATTCTGCTCTTGAGCTAATCCCTCCATCTCATTCTATTTCCACAATTATTTTCGTAAGGTATTCTAATCTCTTCCCTCCCCTACAGTTTTTACCCTTTTACTCCCTGCAGATACTTATAGTATCATGGAAGTTATTCCTTGATATCCCGTCATCTTGTCCATTCTTCTAGTTAGTGATCTTCAGATGTTACTCACCTTGCCCATCCTCAGGAGAAAGTTCATTTATTATCTTATCAGCCTGCCTAATCTTCAACATCCTCTTATAGTATCGCATCTCAAACCATTACTCTTCTTTTACGGTTTTCGCACATGCCATAGTATGCTACGTGACGATGGAATGCTCCAAGTGTACAGTATTAGAAAATCTTTCCTCAGATTAAGGCCAATTTCCTGATATTTGTGGACATTTTTTGCCCAGGAATGCCCTCTGAACCTGTGCTAGTCTGCTTCTACTGTCATGGTTGCTTTGCCCGACATGTGTCATTTTGTTGCCAAGGTAACAAGTTGTGGATAGCAATTTTCATACTTATCGCTAAATTCATTTCTTCTCATTACACGCCTCCTTCGGGTTATTCTCAATCCTTTTTCTGCACTCATTAGATTCGTCATTCCATTCAAAAGTTCCGTATTATTCTTCTTCTCTTTTACAGAGGATAGCAATGTCATTAATGAATATTATCATTGATATCTTGTCAACTAGGATTTTATTTTCACCTCTTAAACTTTGTGTTATTCTCATAAGTACTTCTTCAATGTACAGTTTGAACAGTAAGTGCGAATGGCTACAGTTTTGTCTCACGTCTATTACAATCCCTGCACTTTTTGCTTTTTATTCGAATTGTTACTATTCCCTCTTATGTTCTTGTACATATTGTATGTTATTCGGTTTACCCAGTATCTCACTTCTATTTTTATAGCAATTTCGAACGGTTTTTCTAGGTCAACAGACCCAATAAACGTGTCTTCCTTTTTCTGAAGTTGTGTTCTCATTATCAAACGCAACTTAGGAACTGACTCTGCGGTACATTTACCTTTCCAAAACCCAGACTGCTCATCATCCAGTACAATCTCAGTTTTCTTTTCGTTACTTGTCACCTAGGAGCAGTATGGACGTAACTTTTTTCGAAAGTGTAATGGTATGTTTCCAATCTTATAGACTGTACACACCAACTTAAACGGTCTATAGGTTGCCAATTCCCACAATGATTTTAGAAATTGCAAAATAATGCTGTGGATCCCTTCAGCGTTACTTGTTGGTAATATTTGTCAATCACTGATACATTACGGCCTGTTTGTTCCGTATTAACTCCTATTTATTCTTTTCCTACGTCAACAGACAAGTCCTCCCTCTCGTAGAAGCCTTCAATATACTTTTTACAACTACCTTCGCTCTACTATGCGATTAGCTGTGGAATCCCCATTCCACTGTACGTTTTATCGGCGTTTAGATTTGTTTTGACTTTTCTATATGCTGAATCGGTCATTTCGACGACCATAACTTTTTCGATTCCTTCACATTTTAGCTGGAGCCTTTCCTCCCTGCACTTCCTAACTATCGCCTTTCTTAGGAATTAACGTTGCTGTATTCCTTCCGTTCCCCTAGCTTTCTTTGCAGCTACTTTCTTTGTGCCTGTGTTCATCTGTCAAACTTCTGTGATCGCCTTTTATACAGATGTTCATTTCTCTTGAACTGCATACTATTCTATTCATTATCACAGTCTCTATGGCCTTTGAGTATTTAAAATGTAAGGGTAAAGAAGGGAAAACTGAAACCAGTGTGGCAAACGTTAAATGAAAAATGATACTCCAAATGAAAGTCCGTTGTCTGAACTGTCCTCTATATGAATCTAATCTTTCTGTTAGTGTCGCATAATCAATATCAGTTTCTTCACCGTATTAAGTGTTCATTTTTCTAATAAACTGTTACTCTGAGTTTCTCGTAAGTTACAGCCTGGAAACATCCCACAGGTTGTGGCTAAGCCATGTGTCTGCAATATCCTTTCTTCCTGGAGTGCTAGTTCTGCAAGGTTCGCAGGAGAGCTTCTGTGAAGTTTGGAAGGTAGGAGGTGAGATATGGCAGAAGTAAAGCTGTGAGGATGGTGCGTGAATCATGCTTAGGTAGCGCAGTTTGTAGAGCACTTGCCCGCGAAAGGTCCCGAGTTCGAGTCTCGGTCCGGCACACAGTTTTATTCTGTCAGGAAGCTTCATATTAGCGCACACTCCACTGCAGAGTGAAAATCTCATTCAGATGACAAGTACGTGGGGAAGTTTCACGCCATTCTATAATATTGCGCGAAAGATGAGGAAAACCTGCGAGTAAACTTGGATGGAACAGCTAAATGCTACAAGTACTTTAGTGTCCCAATCCAAAATAAAATCATCAGTTCCATTAATAACCAGCTCCTGGGGACGATTAATCAGTGCATTACTCATGCTATATGTTTCACAGTTCTTCGGATGAAACTGCTAACGTTACTGGAATAGAGCACCTTTCTTTATGACTGTTGTTGTTTCCCCGGATCTCGTGACTGGTGAAGATTTCGTGCAAATTGTTCCAGTTTTTGTTGTGAATGGCAAAGGGTTAGCTGTATCTATAACTGAAAACTTGAGTAAAATTTCGTGTCATTTTTACCAGGACAGGTCTACGACAATACTGCACCCATATCGGGAAAATCCCAAGGGGCTCATGCATTCATACAAGACTACTCTTTAGCTGCATATTCTCACTGTGCAGTTCATAATTTCAATTTGGTAGTCACCCGTGTATGCAACATTCCACTTATCAGGAGTTCAACTAGGGACACAGGAAAAAGTATGAAGTTTCTTTGTGTCACCAAAGCATATTCAAATATTGAACTATACACTTGAATCATTAACCGATGTACGAATCAATAGTTTGAAATGTACCATTCTCCCTAGATGGATTGAGCGTCTTCGCAGCGCACAAAACTTCAAGGAAATACATGACTTTATTGTTTCGGGTCTGAGGAAGGTTTAAAAACATGACAACAAGATCACAGCCCACGATGCCATAATTCTGTTAGCAGAGATATTGGGAGATATTGTCGTCAGCTCGGTTATATTTTCTGAGCTGTTTGCGCTGGCTGAGTCCATCCGTCATCAATTTCAGTGACAAGATATGGCATTTGAGGAGTTAATTAACCCTGCTGTTCTGTTCGGGTCTATATGACCCGAAACGAATATGAACGTTATTTTACATTATGTAAATACCAATATATATTTATGAAACTTTGTGACTTTGTCTGAAAATGGATGAGCAGCATGTGTTTTAAAAGGTTTTAAAAAAGTTTAAGAAGTTTGGGCTTCAACTGTAATAGTTGCATATGTAATGTTCGGGTCATAATGACCCGACACAAATATGTTTAGTGTAACTCGTATTTATTTCTAAAATCTGGAAATGGCGAAAATTATTTTTGTTGTGTTGTGTGGGAATAGTGACTGCATCATTCCAACTTACTCTCAACAATCACCTAAAGCTCCATGCGTTCACAACAATGGGCTTGTTTGTTGCTTTCCCCAGGAAATAATAATTGGCAGTTCTCAATAATTGGAATGCTTTGTTTCTGCCCAGTTTGACTTGTGACACCATGGCGATGAGACCATTGAATGATCGTGAGTTGGAAGAAATAGTAAATGCCTCACCAGATGAAGGATCACTTTCTGAGTTTGAAGATCACATCAGCAATGCATCTGAAAGCGAGTGTTCCGATGACAGTTACGACAGTCCACAGCCCATACAAAATAGTGTAGAGACTTTTCTTTCTAAAAATGGGAATATAGAATGGCAGTTGCATCCACCAGCACAACATGGTCGCCTACCAGCTTCGAACATCATCAAGAGTACCCCAGGAGTTACCAGGTATGCAGTCAGCAGAATATCTGATGTAAAATGTTCATTTGAAGCAGTATTTCACACAGCGCTTCAAAATGAAATAATAGAGATGACAAATATTGAAGGGCAGCGAGTTTATGGTGAACAGTGGACAGATATTGATGGTTCTGTTTTCCATGCATACTTAGGACTCTTACTCCTAGCGGGTGTATATCGATCTCATGGGGAGTCTACAAAAAGTTTGTGGGATAAAGATACTGGGCGAAACATATTTCGAGCAACCATGTCTCATGAAACATTCTGTAAGATATCACGTGTCCTGCGATTTGACAAGAAATCTACTAGAGAGGAAAGACGACGTACTGACAAACTTGCCGCAATTCGTAGTATTTGGGAGAAGTGGGTAGAGGTCCTTCCTCAACTGTATAATCCAGGAGAAAATGTTACTGTTGACGAGCAGTTAGTAGCATTTAGAGGTCGCTGTCCATTCAAGCAGTATATCCCAAGTAAACCGGCAAAATATGGGATCAAAATATGGACCATGTGTGACAGCAAAACTTCATACGTACTGAAAGCCCAAATTTATACAGGAAAGGTGAGTGGAGCGGCACCAGAAAGAAATCAGGGAATGAGGGTGGTATCTGATCTCACTTCTGAGTTACGTGGTCAGAATATCACGTGTGACAACTTTTTTACGTCGTACAATTTGGGGCAGCTGCTTCTGAAAAGGAAATTGACTATGTTGGGAACTATACGGAAAAATAAGCCGGAGCTTCCACACAAAATGACCAACAAGGAGGTACACAGCTCTTCATTTTACTTCACAAATGACACTACTGTGGTTAATTATATTCCTAAGAGACACAAGAATGTTGTACTTATGAGCACTCTCCACCATGATGCGGAAATCAGTGACAGGGCTGATAAGAAGCCAAAAATGATTTTGGACTATAATTCAACCAAAGGTGCTGTAGACACGCTTGATCAGTTATTAGGTACATATACATGCAAACGAAAAAGTAATAGGTGGCCAATGATAGTTTTCTACAATATTCTTGATGTTTCTGCTTATAATGCATACGTTTTGTGGATTTCGGTTGACCCTAATTGGAATGCAAGCAAATTGACTAGAAGGAGAATATTCTTGGAGGAACTTGGAAAGTCACTGATAAAAGAACATATTGCATCAAGAACGCATTTCCCAAGAACAGAAGATTCTTTGAGAATGGTCACAAGCATCCAAAACCCGAATGATGTGGGTGGTGTGTCAGAATCGGTAACAACAAGAAAATCTACAAAACGTGCACGCTGTAAGTTCTGTCCATCAAGTAATGACAATAAAACAAACATGGTGTGTGGAAAATGTAGTAAACATATTTGCAAGAAACATGTAACCTACTTGTGTCCACAGTGCAAGCAGTAAGAAAAGAACTGTAGTATTTTATAAGATGATTGTATTGAAAATTCTGTTGTTTCAAATTTATGTGAATACTTGTGCCTAAACTACAATCAGTAAGAAGAGAGGATTCTAAAGTTGTAGTGCTTTCTATGTTGGAATGTAATAAAAAAACTGTAGTGTGTTCTGTACTGTAGTGTGCTCTAAGATGAATATCTGTAATGACAACTGTCTGTTGTTAGAAAATGTCAATACTTACGTCTAAACTGTCAACAATAAGAATAGAAGTATGGAAAAACTGTAGTGCTTTCTAAGTTGAATGCCTGTAATGGAAACTGTCTGTTGTTTCAAATTTATGTGCATATTTAAATGAAAAATATCCCTCAATAAAGTTGTATGCATTGTTATTATTATTATTATTACCATTATTATTATTATTATTATTATTATTATTATTACTAACAAGGTACTGGAATAGAACAACAATGTCGATAGCTAAAACTGTACCAAAATTTATGTTTCTAAAGCATTTTGATATGTCGGGTCATATTGACCCGAACAGTATATATGTCAAGTAAAAGTGAACAGAACAGCAGGGTTAACGTTGCTAGGGATCTCAAATTGGAAGTGGTGGCAATGCGGGAAAATGTTGATGGTACATTCAGTCGGTTTTTTTTGTGGAAGCCAAGGAATTAGGTTCGGCCATTTTAATTTAAATCAAGCAAAGCACACATTTCTACCAAACAAGCATACCGTGAAAATCAAGATACCGATGGTGATGTTGAGATTTACTACGAGATGTCTGTGTTCATTCCTGCCTGGATGCTTTAATTAGGTCACTGAAGGATCTGTTCTTGACACATTGTGAACTTTTAACAGCCATAATTGCGTTCTACTACGAAAAACTGATGGCATAGGTATCATAGACGGAGTTACGAAACTCCATTCATTTTCTGCTTCGTATCCATTAGCCGCCGATTTAAAGAGAACAACTGAATGGAAACTCTTTTACTAATAGGTGAGGCGAATGGAGTTTTTACCTCAAAACGCCATGGAAGGTTTGTCTGACTGCGACTGTCAGATCTATCTTAGTTGTTTCACGACTGCGAACTGTTTTCCACCCTTAAGAGAATCAATATGTAGCTAAGGAATGCAACTAGCGAAGGACATCTAAGTGGGCTCACCATGAGAGCAATTCTTCGAGAAGGATTGATGTCCAAACTGTGATACGTGGTGTGTAAGATTAAGAGGCCGCTGTCTTCCTTTGGAACTCTTCCAGAAAATTGTTTCATCATTTGTTCTATTCATTAGAGAAAAGCAGAATTTATACACTTCAAAGTAAATTAATACGGGCATAGACTGTAATTAATAGAGTCGGTGCAGAAAACTCTCTTAGCAACTGGATTATTTTTTATTAAAATTATTCAAGCTTCATTAGTGTTGCTATTAAACAAATGTAGGCCAGTAAGTCACTTTACTTCCATAATTTTGTGTCCAAAAGAACTTATTTTCAATTTGAGCTAATGTAAAATGAAAGGGACCCCCCCCCCCCGTAAAAGTAGAAAAGTAGTAGATACGCCTCTGTCTATCACAGTAAACATACCATGTACTTTGTGTAAACATTTTCTTGAAACCTAATGTAAATCCTTAAAAACTCCTACGGCCAACCACAAAAGCTGGAATGAGTTATGGGGCGGTAGTGACCAAGTTGACTACAACTGACCTGGACCGCTCGCTGGAAGCGACCAGAAAGATGAATCATTCTTCTGGTGCCATGTATGGTGTAGCTGGTGGTCGATTAACGTACGTTTTGAACGGCACGGGTTATAGGAATAGGTCCCCTCCCTTTGGAATAGCAAATCTGCTCAGCCTGACGTAACGTAAAACGAAGGAACGGCTTTGAGAATCCATTTTGCATTACTTGAATAATCCGTAAAACCTTAAGCAGACCAGCGAGGCAGAGCCAGGCGGATAAATAAGCTCTTGAGAAGATGAAGAAAGATAGTAGGAGTAATCCAGTAAATCACAGGCCCATACCGTTAACTTCGATATGCAGCAGGATTTTAGAACATATATTGTGTTCGAACATTATGAATAACCCGAAGAAAACGGTCTATTGACACACAGCCAACATGGATTTAGAAAACATATTTCCAGTGAAACACAACTAGCTCTTTATTCACATGAAGTGTTGAGTGCTATTGACAAGGGATTCCAGATTGATTCCGTATATCTGGATTTCCAGAGCGCTTTTGACACTGTACCACACAATCGGATCGTAGTGAAATTGCGTGCGTATGCAATATCGTCTCAGTTATGCGACTGGAGTTGTGATTTCCTGTCAGAGAGGTCACAGTTCTTAGTAACTGACAGAAAGTCATCGAGTAAAACAGAAGTGATTTATGGCGCTCCCCAAGGTAGTGTTATAGGCCCTTTGCTGTTCCTTATCTATACAAACGATTTGGAAGACAATCTGAGCAGCAGTCTTCGGTTGTTTGCAGATGACACTGTCGTTTATCGACTAATAAAGTCATCAGAAGATCGAAACAAAGTACAAAACGATTTATAAAAAATATCTGAATGGTGCGGAAAGTGGCAGTTGATGCTAAGTAACGAAATGTGTGAGGTCATCCACATGAGTCCTAAATGGAACTCGTTAAACTTCGGTTACACGATAAATCAGTCAAATCTAAAAACCGTAAATTCAACTAAATAACTAGGTATTACGTTTATGAACAACATAAATTGGAAGGAATACATAGAAAATTTTGTGGGGAAGGCAAATTAAATACTGCGTTTTATTGGCAGGACACTTAGAAAAAGTAACAGACCTACAAAGCAGACTGCCTGCACTATGCTTATCCGTCCTCTTTTAGAATACTGCTGCGCGGTGTGGAATCCTGACGGAGTACACCGAAAAAGTACAAAGAATGGCAACACGTTTTGTATTATCGCGAAATATGGGAGAGAGTGTCACAGACATGATACAGGATTTTGGCTGGACATCATTAAAAGAAAGGCGTTTTTCGTTGCGACGGACTCTTCTCACGAAATTCCAATCACCAACTTTGTCCTCCGAATGTGAAAATATTTTGTTGACACCGACATACATAGGGAGGAACGATCACCACGATAAAATAAGGGAAATCAGAGCTCGTACGGAAAGATATTGGTGTTCAGTCTTTCCGCGCGCTATACGAGAGTGGAATAATAGAGAATTGTGAAGGTGGTTCGAAAAAAAAAAAAAAAAACCTCTGCCAGGCATTTAAATGTGATTTGCAGAGTATCCATGTAGATGTAGATGACGAAGAAATGCGTACCCGGTGCCAAACAACGGACGGCGTCCGGAGGAAACATAAATGGTGCCAGCAGATAGGCGGCTCCTGGGGATGGAGTGATCTTCCCGGGCCAGGGCCTGAGCAGCCACAGCAGCAGCGGACGGGTGGCGTCTGGGGTCAAGGTGGATATCCCGGAAGACGGTCAGGGTCCTGCAGACAGGACGGGGACGACGGTGTGGGAACTGATAGCAGCAGTGGCAGCCACGGCGGGCAGCACGTGGTGGCAGACGACGCGGAGGCCGGGAAACGGCACCGGCGACGATAGACAGCGGTGCGGGTCACACACAGCACGAGGGCAGCCAGCAGCGGCGGTGGTGCAGACGGGGTACGAGGTCGCAGTCAGCGGAGCAGGACACCTGCAGCAGCGGCGGCGGTAGCGACCGATGGCGGCCCGAGGGCAACGCTTCGCAGCGGCGCACAGAAACAGCGGTAGCAATAAGAAATCCCGCGTTGAGTTAAAAAAGTCAACAGGAATGTCACACGACATATGTTTCAGCACCAGCACGGACGAGCATGAGTCAACCACTAGGCAATTAATTTGACTGTCTGATGTTCTGAAATTAATAACGCAATAGTTCTGGGATACTAAGAACGCTGTGAATGAGTTGTTCGACAACTGTCATACTGCGTTTGACTTTACTGACCCAGAGCCTTCTGAAATTTTTTGATAGTTAAAATACACTACTGGCCATTAAAATTGCTACACCAAGAAGAAATGCAGACGATAAACGGTTATTCCTTGGACAAATATATTATACTAGAACTGACAAGTGATTACATTATCACGCAATTTCGGTGCACAGATCCTGAGATATCTGTACCCAGAACAACCACCTCTGGCCGTAATAACGCCCTTGATACGCCTGGGCATTGAGTCAAACAGCTTGGATGGCGTGTACAGGTACAGGTGCCCATGCAGCTTCAACACGATACCACAGTTCATCAAGAGTAGTCACTGGCGTATTGTGATGAGCCAGTTGCTCGGCCACCGTTGACCAGACGTTTTCAATTGATGTGAGATCTGGAGAATGTGCACGCCAGGGCAGCAGTCGAACATTTTTTGTATCCAAAAGGCCCGTACAGGACCTGCAACATGCGGTCGCGCATTATCCTGCTGAAATGTAGGGTTTTGCAGGGATCGAATGAAGGGTAGAGCTACAGGTCGTAACACATCTGAAATGTAACGTCCACTGTTCAAAGTGCCTCAATGTGAAGAAGAGGTGACCGAGACGTGTAACCAATGGCACCCCATACCATCACGCCAGGTGATACACCAGCATGGCGATGACGAATACACGCTTCCAATGTGCGTACATGGCGATGTCACCAAACGGGGACGCGACAATCATGATGCTGTAAGAAGATCTTTGATGCATCCGAAAAAATGACGTTTTGCCATTCGTGCACCCAGATCGCAGGCGCTCCTGTATGTGATGCAGCGTCAAGGGTAATCGCAGCCATGGTCTCCGAGCTGACAGTCCATGCTGCTGCAAACGTCGTCGAACTGCTCGTGCAGATGTTTGTTGTCTTGCAAACGTCCCCATCTGTTGACTCATGTATCGAGACGTGGCTGCACGATCCGTTGCAGCCATGCGGACAAGATGCCTGTCATATCGACTGATAGTGATACGAGGCCGTTGGGATCCAGCACGGCGTTCCGTGTTACCCTCCTGAACCCACCGATTCCATATTCTACTAACAGTCATTGTATCTCGACCAACGCGAGAAGCAATGTCGCGATACGATAAACCGCAATCGCGATACGCTACAATCCGACCTTTATCAAAGTCGGAAACGTGATGGTACGCATTTCTCCTCCTTACAGGAGGCATCACAACGACGTTTCACCAGGAAACGCCGGTCAACTGCTATTTGTGTATGAGAAATTGGTTGGAAACTTTCCTCCTGTCAGCACGTTGGAGGTGTGGCCACCGGCGCCAACGTTGTGTGAACGCTCTGAAAAGCTAATCATATCACAGCATGTTCTTCCTGTCGGTTAAATTTCGCGTCTGTAGCAAGTCATCTTCGTGGTGTAGAAAGTTTAATGGCCATCAGTGTAGTAGGCTCAGCACGTAGCAAGATGTTGGTGAGAGACCCAGGCACCAGTAGGCTAGACGTGCATGCCATATTCGTAGAAAACTTTGCCAGCAGAAGGACACATAATTTGTATCCATCTCAGGTCTTGGAAAGTTGGCAAGAACGTGGGGATACGGTAGCACAGTGGAGCACGAGATCGAATTCAATGCGGCAGAACTTCAGGGAAGGTATCAGAGATACCATGCAAGAATCAGACTTAAAGGGAAGCCATGCGCTCATTTGGAAATTAAACCGATCAATAGTTAGCCAATTCATTTACGAAGAAAGGGTAAAGACCTAGAACGATGACCAATTAAAGCTAGCAGAGGCCTTAGACGTCTCTCTCAGGGACTGGAGTAGCATAGACTCTGATAGAGACAAGACGTTTGCCTGAGGCTTTGGTGCGGTATCGGTGAACGAGAATAAGGCCACGAAATACTTCATCTGAGGGAATCCAGGCCATATGGCCCGAGACCGTTGAGCAGGTAGACGAATATGAGAGGTAGGGCCGTTGTATCAGGAGACAGGATGTCAGCGGAACTCACAAAATAATTTGTGAAGCCATAGAAGTAATTCAGTGCAGCCAAAATTCATCACTTACTTCAAATACAAATGAACTGGTCGTTATGCGAGAGACTGTCAAGAGAGCACTTGCCATGCACGGAATGAGCATAGGAAATTTAAGAGCCAGGAAAACTAAGTAATGTCGTACGAAAGCTGTAGCATTTGGCCATGCCTGGAAAGATATCAACAGTCGACTGCGAAAACAAAAATGAGCTCACAGAACTGGTGTGTTACGAGGCAATAACAGTCGCCTCAGTTTTCTCGTGGATAACGGTGCGCAGAGAAAGGTTAGTTCAGCAAAATAGTACGAGAAACAGCGGAAAGTATAATCCAGCCGAACGTATTAGGATATGGGCCATTGCTAATACGGTGGGGAGGACAGAGAGAACTATCACGCTCGTGTTACTAAAGGGAAGCGGAATGAAAGTGAAGCAGTGCTTCCATGTAATTGGGGAAGACGTGGATCCTCCGTTTGATGGGTTATGGGCCGAGACTTTCTGAAGGAAAACGCAGTCGTAATGACTCACACCACCGGAAGCCTGTTAGTCCGCGGATGATGCTTAGCTATGAAGACGGAGCCAGAGTGTGAGATCCTCACAGTTCAGTTAGTTTCAAATGGTGGAAATGGCTCTGAGCACTATGGGACAACTTCTGAGGTCATCAGTCCCCTAGAACTTAGAACTACTTAAACCTAACTAACCTAAGGATATCACACACATCCATGCCCGGGCAGGATTCGAACCTGCGACCGTAGCGGTCGCGCGGTTCCAGACTGTAGCGCCTAGAACCGCTCGGCCACTCCGGCCGGCTGCAGTTAGGTGTTAGAAGTCCTAATACAGTGGCGGAAGTACAAGCAAGTTACAGGGCTTTCAGAGAAAGCCCAGACCCAGAACGGAAGATACGTAAAACGTAAAGAAAGAGTCAAAGGGTGAGCTCTGTTCGGTACATTCTAAGGAAACATAACGCTCCTTCGAGAAAGGCATAAGCATAAAGCGAGGAACATTTCGAAAGTTGAGAACGAGAGTGTGAACACAATGTCATTAACTGTCGAAACACAAAAGGGACAGGCAACACGGATAGCTGCAGAGAAGGAGAAATGACGCAAGCCGGTTGTTAGCCATGTTTCAACACTCGCGTGGTTCAGTCGCTGCAATGCGTAACTACCGCGCGTTTGAGCCGCGCGGCTGAGACGCGTGGGCACTCGACTGAACTGTGGGGCAGAAGCTCTGTGACAAGAGCTGTCTATATTCTTCTAGAAGCCAATTGCGAAATGGATTCTGAAGATGAAGTGTAGGTTTTCGCTCTGCTATTGAAGAGGATGTAAACACACCACCCCCATCACCCAAATCGTAGATTCTTTGTATGTTAACTACTTTAGGGAAACATAGCATTTTTTCACTATATGTGAGGAACTGACAGAATAGTGTGCAAAATTCTTCTACTTCAGCATGTCTGTGACGTCTGATGATTTAAGTGCTACGCTAATCCATTAGAGGGGAGTACACAAATGAGGAATAATCTATCGCACGAGAAAAGGCTACTGATTACTTTAAGGTAAATAAAATGATTATTTTTCATCTTCAAAATAATTTGTCCCAATGTCTAATATTAAAATAAAATGAACTAACTCTTTAATATTTACAATACGCGGAGAATGAATCAGTGAAAACTTATGAATGAGGTGATACAAGTAAAAGGGTGGCGTCGTGATTTGATGTACCTGTGTTTGCACTGGATTCAAGAACAGCCATGGGTGATCTGAATATACAGATACTGGTATGTGTGGAGTGAAACGAAAATTACAGTTTTCTACCGGAAAAGAAAATTGAGGAACTGTTAGATGACGATTATTTTGGCTTCAGGAAAGGTAAAGGCAGCAGAGAGGCAATTCTGACCTTTCGGCAGATAAAAGAAGCGAGACTGAAGAAACGTCAAGACACATTCATAGGATTTGTGGACCTGCAGAAAGTGTTCGAAAACGTCATATGGTGCCAGATGACAGAAACTTTGAGAAAAAGTGAGGTAAGCTGTACGGTTAGGTGGATAATATGTAATATGTACAAGAAGAAAGTGCTTGGATTAAAAATGGTGTATGCCATGGTTGCAGTCTTTCGCCCCTACTGTTCAGTCTATAATCGAAGGAAGAAAGACGGAAATAAAACATTCTTTCAAGAGTGGAATAAAAGTTCAAGGTGAAAGCATATCAATTATAAAATTCACTGGTGACATTGCTATCCTAAATTAATTTGAAGAAGAATTACAGAACATGTTGGACAGAATTAGCAGTCTCACGAGTACAGAATATCGATTGATAGTGAATGGAACAAAGACGAACCTAATGAGAAATAGCAGAAATGAGAACAGCGAGAACCTTAACGTCATTATTGGGGATCAAGAGGAAGCTTACAAATTCTGCTTCCTAGGCAGCAAACTAACTCTTGACGGACAGAGCAAGGAGGACATAAAAAGCGGACTAGAACCGGCAGAAAGGGCATTCCTTTGCAAGAGAACTCTTTTAGTATCAAACATGTGCCTTTGAGGAAGAAATCTCTGAGAATATACCTCTAGAGCACAGATTTGTACGACAGCGTGACATGGGCTGTGGGAATATAGGAACAGAAGACAATCGAAGCACTTGAGATGTGGTGCTACAGAAGAATGTTCTAAATTACGTCGACAGCTGAGGTATGCAATGAGGAACTTCTCTGCAGAATTAGTGAGGAAAGGATTGTGTGGAAAACACTGGCAAGAAGAAGGGACAGGATGGTAGGACATCTGTTAAGACATAACGGAAGACTTCCGTGGAACTAGAGAGAGCTGTATAGAGTAAAAACTGTAGAGGAAGACAGCGACTGGAATGCATCAAGCACCAAGCAAAATAATTGAGGAAATAGGCTGTAAATGCTGCTCTGTGATGAAGAGGTAGTCACAGGAAAGGAATTTGTGGTGGGTCGTATCAAAACAGACAGAAGACAGATGACTAAGAAAGAAAGTAAACCGTAATATCTGCTCTACTTCCTCAAAAGTGACATTATTTCAAATTTGGCGTCCATCTTCAAAGGCTGTGGCATAGATGTCTCATCATATAATAATAACAGTAGAAAATTCGTGACAGTGTCCTCTGCTTCAGGCTTTGCGGATTCTTCTAATTGGTGATTGCTGCAAGTACTTCAATTTCTTGTCCTCTTTCACCCTCTGACTCTTACGAGAATTGGAGGCAACTCCATCCTGAACATGAGAATGCAGCCTTTCGCGACGGGATAGATATGTAAAACATTCTCGGGTTTCTTCACGCGTCAATTCGGAATAAAATCTCGAGCTTTCGACGACAGCCTCTATCGTCATCGTCAGGAGCAACTGAGTGTCTTCACTGCTGCTGTGGCGCCCTCGCATTGGTCGGCGATTACATACTGTTGACGCAGAGGGTGTTAATGTCTGCGCTTGGTGGCGCTATCGCTTCCGTGGGAACGTAACCACTGCAAGGAATGTCTCAGCTGCTTCTCTGCGTTGAGCTCTCCATGCACCACTTAGTTAATATCCGCTAACACGGTTAAAGTTTTTCTCGCTCATTTTCATTTCCTCCTTAATAACAGAACCCCAGTATGTGGGGGCATGGGACAAAATTTTTGTTTCATCAATGTTTTTTAGTGAGGTTGTGCTCCGCAATTGCCGATTTCTCTGGTTCTCGATTTTTAATATGCCCTTCCCACGTGTAACGCCAGAAATGCATATCCTCCTATCTCTATCTATTGTACCACAAATATTTTTCCTTATTTTCTTACCTGAAGATATTACATTTCCGTGTCTTCGTATATTGTAATTTTGTAATTGTTCTACTATATATATATGGCGCTAGCTGCGCAGCATTTGTGCACCGCTGCCGTCAGTGTCAGCCAGTTTGCCGTGGCATACGGAGCTCCATCGCAGTCTTTAACACTGGTAGCATGCCGCGACAGCGTGGACGTGAACCGTATGTGCAGTTGACGGACTTTGAGCGAGGGCGTATAGTGAGCATGCGGGAGGCCGGGTGGACGTACTGCTGAATTGCTCAACACGTGGGGCGTGAGGTCTCCACAGTACATCGATGTTGTCGCCAGTGGTCGGCGGAAGGTGCACGTGCCCGTCGACCTGGGACTGGACCGCAGCGACGCACGGATGCACGCCAAGACCGTAGGATCCTACGCAGTGCCGTAGGGGACCGCACCGCCACTTCCCAGCAAATTAGGGACACTGTTGCTCCTGGGGTATCGGCGAGGACCATTCGCAACCGTCTTCATGAAGCTGGGCTACGGTCCCGCACACCGTTAGGCCGTCTTCCGCTCACGCCCCAACATCGTGCAGCCCGCCTCCAGTGGTGTCGCGACAGGCGTGAATGGAGGGACGAATGGAGACGTGTCGTCTTCAGCGATGAGAGTCGCTTCTACCTTGGTGCCAATGATGGTCGTATGCGTGTTTGGCGCCGTGCAGGTGAGCGCCACAATCAGGACTGCATACGACTGAGGCACACAGGGCCAACACCCGGCATCATGGTGTGGGGAGCGATCTCCTACACTGGCCGTACACCACTGGTGATCGTCGAGGGGACACTGAATAGTGCACGGTACATCCAAACCGTCATCGAACCCATCGTTCTACCATTCCTAGACCGGCAAGGGAACTTGCTGTTCCAACAGGACAATGCACGTCCGCATGTATCCCGTGCCACCCAACGTGCTCTAGAAGGTGTAAGTCAACTACCCTGGCCAGATCTCCGGATCTGTCCCCCATTGAGCATATTTGGGACTGGATGAAGCGTCGTCTCACGCGGTCTGCACGTCCAGCATGAACGCTGGTCCAACTGAGGCGCCAGGTGGAAATGGCATGGCAAGCCGTTCCACAGGACGACATCCAGCATCTCTACGATCGTCTCCATGGGAGAATAGCAGCCTGCATTGCTGCGATAGGTGGATATACACTGTACTAGTGCCGACATTGTGCATGCTCTGTTGCCTGTGTCTATGTGCCTGTGGTTCTGTCAGTGTGATCATGTGATGTATCTGACCCCAGGAATGTGTCAATAAAGTTTCCCCTTCCTGGGACAATGAATTCACTGTGTTCTTATTTCAATTTCCAGGAGTGTATATATATATATATATATATATATATATATATATATATATATATATATATATATATATATATATGCATTTATGTCGATGCATAAGTGGTTTGTTTTGTAAATATTATTTGTATTTTTACGCTGAGTCTAGCCTCAGAAAAACTATGCCATCGAACTATTACATCGATAGGTCGTGCGGAGAACCAAAGTGTTTAGGATCATTGGTAGTTTAACTCTGCTGCGTGGAGCGCGGGCATAGCGAGTCTGGCTGGAGTAGGGCGGTGGAACAGGTGTGTTGTGTGACGCTCCCGCGAGTTGCCGCGCTTTCGGGATTTGGCAGCATGTAATTGCGCTCGACTTGCTATGATAGTGTCTGACACGGTGTCGTGGACGGGAAGCATTAGCTGGCGCACATCATGAGCCCGTTTCGCCTGGTGACCGTGTCGAGAAGAAGGCGCGCTAACATCCAGCTTCTGCAACAGCGACGGTCGACAATGACTGACTGTCGCCATCTCCTCGATCGACGACTGCACACCTTCAATCAACCGACAAGGAAGACTAAAATCACTTGAAGTTTTAGAACAGTGTGGCAGACCTCAGCTTTTCAAACTGTTGCATCACCAAAATACAGCAACTTAGCATGAACCTTTGTTGCTCATTGTCTCAATTGCATTACCAAGCAGGGTTCCTTCCTTTTCTGGAATGAACCCGAGTGTCGTTGAAATTCATACGCCAGCATTAAAATAGTACCATTCCATTTCACTGCTTTAATTTCAAAGTTCAGTTAAAGTATTCACAGCTGGCTACAATATTTAGATTACACAAGCTGAAATTAAGAGTGCGAGTTTTGTTACCATGTTTTAGCTTACCGGTGACTGCAGCTCAGCTTGGTACATACTAAATTTTACTATTGTTAATTGTTCAGAATCATTTAACTCAAGTTCAAAGTTAAATCTCTTATTTCTAAACTGCATAGATTCAAGTAGCTTTAAAATGATTGTTGAGACAGCGCAAGTCTAACCTTATTTTATTGAATTTCGTAGTGCTTCAGAAACAAAGTTCACTATTAATTTCAGTCACTAAATTAACTTTCAATTTTCCGGTTTTATTAATTATTTTGCTAAATTAAGTCAGAGTGTAGCGAAATTTATTACTTGTGACAAACATTCAGTTTTTTACACAACACGTGTCAACCTTCAGTTGCCACGCCTTTAGTGCTAATTCTATGTGCACTAATCTTTCATTTTCAGTTATTATAGTAGTTGTCCATAGGACTGGCGACCGTAATTTTACCCAAGTCTCAAATATCTAATTAACGACAATTAATTTTTAACGTAACGACCGCACATTTACTTCCTTCATTAATTTTACCCTTCTCTCAAAATTAATTTCCACCAATTTCATTTGCATTTTTCCTATCATTTAGATGTAACCCTTTCCTCCCTCTTTACCGACAAATTAACTTCGGTGACGTTTGCTTTTCCCTAATTTCCATTAGGTGCACGCGGTTTAATTTTGCACTGTCATTAAGGTCGATAAGTGAGGGGGAGGTTACACATGGCTGAATAGCCTCAACCAGCCGCGGTGACCGACGGGTGTACAGCAGGTCGCACGGTCGAATCACTAAAAATGGTTCAAATGGCTCTGAGCACTATGGGACTTAACAGCTGTGGTCATCAGTCCCCTAGAACTTAGAACTACTTAAACCTAACTAACCTAAGGACATCACACACATCCATGCCCGAGGCAGGATTCGAACCTGCGACCGTAGCAGTCGTGCGGTTCCGGACTGCGCGCCTAGAACCGCGAGACCACCGCGGCCGGCGTCGAATCACCAGTAAGGCGTTATGTGAAGAGCGTGTTAAATGATGAACGCTACTGTGCCGCGACGCCAAGACTGTAAGCGCCCTCAAAATCGGACCCCGAGAAGGACGGGTACGCTGAATAAAGGCAGAAGTGAACGCAATGACATTCCAAAACAGATCACAAAAAGTGTGTATCCGCCTGGGACATTAGTAAAAGCAGTATCACGAGAATGCTTAACAGGTGTGATGAACAGTACAAATATTAGAAAGCCACAGTTGTAGCAGGAATTAGTTCCAGAGCGAGCATTGTTGAGGGAATTGTTCGGAATGAATTATTTCAGTGAAAAAATGCCACAGCTGAAAGGGAGAATAAGTACACTAAAGGAGAACATCCGGGTAAGTCCCTTGAATACAGAAGAGGAGACGGCAATTAGAAAGCTATGCACCATTTACAGCGATGTCTTAGAGTTGCCAGAAGATAAATTATATGACACAGATAGTATCATGCGCGAAATGAAACTGATTCCTGTAGCGGAAGTTAATTCGCGTCCCTTCAGAATACCACACGCACAGAAAGAGGTACTCCTGCAAGACATTGAAAAGGTACTCCATGATATTAAGTTTCCGATACATAAACGTGAATTTTTGCGAAAGGAAGTGTGTTACTTGTGGCATTTTCTATCGTCTGAGGGCTTGAGACCAAGCCCTCAAAATGTCAAAGCGATAAAGCAATATCCAAGTTCTAAAACATCAAAGCAGGCAAAGGCCTATCTAGGCGTTGTGGGATACTACCAACGTTTTATAAGTAGCTTCAGCAAAATCGTGAAGCCTCTGGATGAATCACTAAAGAAACAATTACCTTACACCTGGGGTGTCGAACAGGAAAACACTTTTCGGCATCTGAAAGAGAAGCTGATCAGTCTACTGATACTGAACATTTGGACTGTGAAAAGGACTTCATAATTACCACAGACGCTAGCCAGACAAGTATCAGAGCTGCTTTCAGCCAGAGAAAAATCGAAAACGAGTTACATGTCGTGTACGCATAGGTAACACTGAACAAGGTGGAAAGATAGTAGAGTACATTTGAGAGGGAGACGTTACTCATTTGTTGGGAAATGAAATGCTTCAGGCCCTATGTATTTGGTAGAAAGTATGTACTGACCACAAATCCCTAATATGGGTAGCTAATATATCAGACCTGTCATCCAGGTTCACGAAGTTTTGTTTAAAGCTGGAGGAATATGACTGTCAGCTAATGGACATGAGTGGCAACCGAAACAATGTCACCGTTGCACTCTTACTGCTGAAATGGGTCAGGGTAGCTGGTAACCGAACCGAAGGCGACAGTAGCCTCTGTCAGGATACGGCAGACGTGGAAGCCGCAACGCGGGTCAAGGACTCACCAGCAGGCGGAGAAAGCAGAGCTGCCTGATAAACGCAAGAAGGTAGCAGGCATGGCCGACGAGGCCGCGGGATGCGAAAACAGCTGAGTCGAGGACAGTAAAAGATTATATCTGGAATGCGAAAATTGTGTTAAAGATACAGAAAAGACTGTCCGGAAACGGGTGAAGGCTGAGGACAGTCGAGGAAACAAAGGGAAATGATAAAGACACTGTATTACCACACTTTCACGATTCTTCCACTAGAGGACAGGGTGATTAGCTACCAACTGCAAGCATCTCTGGATGTTCAACATTTGTAAAACAAGCATGAGTAAGCGTGTCATCCTTAGTACTAACGAATGACTAGTATACTGTCATATTTTGAACAGACTGTCATCTCAACGCCATGTCAGCATTGCTTAACAGAAGAGTTCAGTCACCGAAGGGATCGCAATTTTTTCCAGGAAAGGAATTGCATTACAATCATAAACGTTCGTCAGAACGAATTGGCCAATATTGTGAAAGGATATAAATTAAATACAGGAAAACTTTTAAAATGTCGTATACTTCATACATTTACGAAGTTCATATAATCAGTACAGCAAAACTATAGAGTGATAATCGTATTCATAACTTACCTTCAGTCGTTCCGTTGTTGAAATAAAATATAGTTAAGCTCTAACGTAAGAGAACAAAGAAATATATCAATTACTACAACTTGGAAATTAAAATAATAAAACTATTAGGAATAAACTGTTTAGTTTGTCAAAACGGTACTTCCACTTTCTTTTGCAGCTACTATTGTCTCATGTAGTGCATTGCAGACGGTAATAATAACATTTTATTTTAATAAATGCTACTAGTTCATAATTAAATACCAAAATCAATATATACCATCCGAAACTGTTGGTAAATTGCCTCGTATCTCACTTCTGATACCATCCTCTCGCAAGAATTAGTGAATTTATATTAGTTCTAACATGCAATAGAAGGGAATTATTTGTAGCCCACAAAGCTTTGAAGCCTTGGGCTATTTTCACCTCGGTTCAATCGCTTTCACATGGCGGGTAATCAACGTTGTATTTTCAATTGATTTTTAACTGTTTTACATTCCGATTCGTTGGTAATCATGTTTGCGGTAAATTTCGTTCGTGTGCGGTTAGTGAAGCAAACCAAATTACAGTTTGCATTGCATTTGTTTGCTTGCAAATTTAACCGCTATGCCTGGTGGCCCTTAATGACTGCTTTTTTACAGGCGTAATAGCCAAAATTCTTTTTTGTTCCTCAAGAAGCGTTTTATTTATTCGCTCTCCAATCTTCATATGCATTTACTTGTAGCGTTGGTAATTTGTTCGATCCTGTTAGACCAGGACAAAGATCTCCTATATAAAAATTTATACTTCCAGAAATCTGTAATAGAACGAATCAAGTGAAGGTAACTGCCCAGGATTTTACTTCCCAGTCACACAGACATCGTCAAATAGATTGTGAGTACAAAACCCGATACTAGACGAAATTTATATTGTATCGCCACTATGTAGCATCAGTTGACCATGCTGTTTTTTCTTTCCTAACTATTAAGTAACATTATAAGATTTAACATTCCTTATTCACTTTCGATGAAGTCCTCTTAAAAAATATCCCTTGATTATAAAGTTATTATGTAATTTTAGTCATCACTGGGATGCAATAGGACAAACAGAATGGTCACTGTTAGGACTGGTACATCTGCCTAACAATGACATTTACAGCTTTGCCTACACCCTGGCCACAGAGTTTCCGGTTCACCAACTGACTTGTCGTTAGTACCAGGTTTGAATGGTAGGGTGGCTCGTAAATGGCGGAGTGCAATCGTTTGCTTTTTAAAGGTGAGATTTGACAGTATGAGTTTCTCGCAAGCATCTCAGTTAGTTGCATTGAGTAGAGAAGAAAACTCTGACAACAGTTTACGCGATTCCAGACCTGATTTGTTTCTGAAGGAAAGAAAATTTTTCTTCATTTAGTAACGATCTTAGATGATTTTTTAATAATTTTAGATGGGAGAGATTTACAAAAATGTGCATTCATTTTAAAATTTATTTTCAACACTTGGCTTCATTTTACGGACTAGAATAACCAATTATGAAATATTGTCTATTGTAGTAAATAGTAAAATGATCAGTCAGTAATCACAATGCAAAATAACAATCAATTACACAGTGGAATATATCAACCAAACCACATCCTTGTATTCTTGTGGTCACGAGCTGCTGTACACTGCTACATTAACTTACTGATATTTTCATAGTGATGCCCAATAGTTGGCAGCACTTGCGCATTATGAAAAGGCTGAACATTCACAACTCTGTATCTAAGGTTTACAGTAGGAAAAATACTTCTGTTGTAGCTAAGACACAATAAATGTTAATATACACGTTAGTAGCCAGACGGTCTGAAAGGGTTAATGAGTTGCTAGAAACATTGCATATGGAACAGTTCTGGCGAATATCTGCAGTGAAAGAACCATTATTTTAGTTCATGTGAATGCAGGAAACAAACAAGTTAAATACTGATAGAAATTTGATTTCCTTTCATACTGTTTTGGATTGTCCACTTCATATGCATATTTTAGCATTGATTCAACAGCTGATATTTCATAGTAGTTTTCAGTGCTTTGGCAGTTTTATGTTTTTCTTCTTATTAATTCCTGTAAAGATCAGTTTCTGAATTTGTGGGTTAGAGTGACTGCAGAATGTTCTACTCAACAAAGTCTGTCAGTGAAGTGAGTGCAGGGGTCAGATCAAGTTTCCATCGCATAAACGACGTTGCAGTTGCCAAAAATCGAAGATGGCGTTGACGGCTTTTTAAAAATACTAAATGGCGCTGCTGGTGAGAAATTAAATAATGCACAATGGGATATTAAAGTGATTTTAATAAATCAAACATAAATAAAGTATAAAATGTAAAATTTCATACATCGTACGTGGCGGAACTGAGCTAGTTTTACTTCGTACACGCTCCACTCCTTCTCCCACTTCCTGACTGTTCCTCACTCTCTGCCAATCACCCCTAAGTACTTCACAGATAATGATGAGACACATAATCAAACTGTAGCACCCGACCGGCCATATTGCCTGTGCTCAAGTATGCCCGAATGATCTGAATTTGTGCTCCATTTCCAGTGCAAGAAAATACATAAGGACGTATCACACACACACAACACACACACACACACACACACACACACACACTCACACACACACTAAAAAACGCATACAGACGCACCCGCACGCGCACATAAAAACTCATACACAGTATTTATACCGTGAAATTAATAGTTAAGCAGCAGTAATGGAAGTACGAAGCGAAATGTGTGTAAGGCACAAAAGACCCTCGAATTAAATATTTTCGTCATGTAAATTGTTCCATGGTGCTTGCCTAGTGATGCTTGTCAGAACCTACTTTGGTTAGCATGGTAGCCCGATCTCTTCCCAGCTGAGAAAGTTTGAACCATTATTGATACTACTCTCCATCCATCTTCGGATTTTGACGATCTAACGTTCCAGTTGAACAGGAATTGGTACGATATCCCCAAGGGGGACATCCAAAAATTCTATCAATCAATACCAATGCGAATAAGGACATGGGTAAGCGGCAGAAGTGAACGGACGTGTTATTGACCTCCTCAATTGTGAAACCCTCTCACTTCAATATACGCTATTGGCCATTAAAATTGCTACACCACGAAGATGCGTGCTACAGATGCGAAATAAAACCGAGAGGAAGAATATGCTGTGATATGCAAATGACTAGGTTTTCGCAGCATTCACACAAGGTTGGCGCCGGTGGCGACACCTACAACGTGCTGACACGAGGAAAGTTGCCAACCGATTTCTCATACACAAACAGCAGTTGACCGGCGTTGCCTGGTGAAACGTTGTTGTGATGCCTCGTGTAAGGAGGAGAAATGCGTACCATCACGATTCCGACTTTGTTAAGGTCGGATTGTAGCCTATCGCGATTGCGGTTTACTGTATCGCGACATTGCTGCTCGCTTTGGTCGAGATCCGATGACTGATAGCAGAATATGGAATCGGTGGGTTCAGGAGGGTAACACGGAACACCGTGCTGGATCCCAACGGCCTAGTACCACTAGCAGTAGAGATGACAGGCATCTTACACGAGAGGCTGTAACGGATCGTGCAGCCACGTCTAGATCCCTGAGCCAACAGATGGGGACGTTCGCAAGACAACAACCATCTGCACGAACAGTTCGACGACGTTTGCAGCACCATGGACTATCAGCTCGGAAACCATGGCTGCGGTTACTCTTGATGCTGCATCACAGACAGGAGCACCTGCGATGGGTCAAATCGTTCAAATGGCTCTGAGCACTATGGGACTTAACTTCTAAGGTCATCAGTCTCCTAGAACTTAGAACTACTTAAACCTAACTAACCTAAGGACATCAAACGCATCCATGCCCGAGGCAGGATTCGAACCTGCGACCGTAGCGGTCACGCGGTTCCAGACTGTAGCACCTTTAACCGCTTGGCCACCCGGGCCGGCCTCACCTACGATGGTGTACTCAAAGATGAACCTGGGTGCACGAATGGGAAAACGTCATTTTTTCGGATGAATCCAGGTTCTGTTTACAGCATCGTGATGGTCGCGTCCGTGTTTGGCGACATTGCGGTGAACGCACATTGGAATCGTGTATTCGTCATCGCCATACTGGCGTATCACCCGGCGTGATGGTATGGGGTGCCATTGGTTCCACGTCTCAGTCACCTCTTGTTCGCATTTACTGCGCTTTGAACAATGGACGTTATATTTCAGATGTGTTACGACCCGTGGCTCTACCCTTCATTCGATACCTGCGAAACCCTACATTCCAGAAGGATAATGCACGACCGGATGTTGCAGGTGCTGTACGGTCCTCTCTGGATACAGAAAATGTTCGACTGCTGCCTTGGCGAGCATATTCTCCAGATGTTTCACCAACTGAAAACGTCTGGTCAATGGTGGCCGTGCAACTGGCTCGTCACAATACGCCAGTCGCTACTCTTGATGAACTGTGATATCGAAGCTGCATTGACAGCTGTACCTGTACACGCCGTCCAAGCTCTGTTTGACTGAATGCCCAGGCGTATCAAGGCCGTTATCACGGCCAGAGGTGGTTGTTCTGGGTACTAATTTCTCAGGATCTATGAACCCAAATTGCGTGAAAATGTAATCACATATCAGTTCTAGTAGAATAGTCCAATGAATACCCGTTTATCATCTGCATTTCTTCTTGGTATAGCAATTTTAATGGCCATTAGTGTATCATCCTATGTTCCTGAAACTGTAATCTTTTGTTTGCCTTTATATGTACATCAGATCTCCCGACATCCGTCCAATTCGGATAATTGATCTTGGTGCTTGTCTTAGATTCATGGTCAAAATACGCGATGTAAAAGCACACAGAACATATCCAAAAGATATACAAACTGATTAAACAAGATTATAGGAAGGAAGTAAAACATTATTTTTATTGTGGTGAAACAATTAAACTACAGATATTGTAAGGCACTAGGAGAATCTGTCCAAGGCTAACATTTACCACAACATGATCAAAGACCGACACAAATCATGTCCAATGATAACTGTGCAACAAAACACAGATGCACCGTTAATATCCCAAACATTAATGTCCAGGGTAATAACACTCAACCTGTAAACTGCCTCACACAATAGTATCTGGTGTACTATCAGTTATCCTATAAAGTAGTTAGGTAGTCTTTGTTTGGATGTTGATGACGCATAGGGTTTGCACATCCATTTTTTTTTTTTTTTTTGTCATCAGTCTACTGACTGGTTTGATGCGGCCCGCCACGAATTCCTTTCCTGTGCTAACCTCTTCATCTCAGAGTGTCACTTGCAACCTACGTCCTCAATTATTTGCTTGACGTATTCCAATATCTGTCTCCCTCTACAGTTTTTGACCTCTACAGCTCCCTCTAGTACCATGGAAGTCATTCCCTCATGTCTTAGCAGATGGACTATCATCCTGTCCCTTCTCCTTATCAGTGTTTTCCACATATTCGTTTCGTCTCCGATTCTGCGTAGAACCTCCTCATTCCTTACCTTATCAGTCCACCTAATTTTCAACATTCGCCTATAGCACCACATCTCAAATGCTTCGATTGTCTTCTGTTCCGGTTTTCCCACATCCATATTACAGATCAGTTATTGGTATTTTCAAGTGTGTTTTGGGTAAGCTGAGGCGGTGCATTGGCTTGGAGCTGAGTGGTACGGTACGAGATCACGATGCTGCTGGCAGTCGGTGAGAAGTTGCCGCGCAAGGGCGGAAAGTTAAGGAGGGCTTAGGCAGTACAGAGGGGACCAGTCTGCTGGCAGCGAGCAGTTTGTGAATGTGGATCAGGACAGAGGAGGGTGCTGATTTGAGAAGGCGAGTGGTTTTCCTGTTTGGAGATGGTTTCATAATGGGTCGCCGTGTGTAAAGTCACCACTTCTTTCGGCCATCTCCACTGTCATTGTGTGAACATTCGGTTTGGTGGAGCAAGGCTTTCAGTCCGCCATGAATGGACTTGATCGAGCCTGCCTGGCAGTTACAACGGAAGTCAATCGTGAAACCCTGCCTACCTTATTGCATACTAATTGACTTGTGCCAAGGACGCATGAACATGTGCGCCCCGTGAGAGTTAGAGTGCTCAATTTACGTCTTCTTTATATTTTATTTTTCTTTTTATTCATACTTTTAAGGCGGTGCCAGTGACAGTTGGAACGCCTGGCAGTACATTGTCATAAACAGCTTTTGGCACTTCTAAATGTCCCTTGTCAGACAAAGGAGCCGCCCAGTAACTGTTTATTTCTGGCTGAATTTATCTAGGCAGTTCATGGATGTAAATACATAAAACTCTTTCCATATTTAAATGGCTCTGAGCACTATGGGACTTAAAATATGAGATCATCAGTCCACTAGAACTGAGAACTACTTAAACCTAACCTAAGGACATCACACACACCCATACCCGAGGCAGGATTAGAACCTGCGACCGTAGTGGTCGCGCGGTTCCAGATTGAAACGCCTAGAACCGCTCGGCCATACCGGCCGGCTTCCATATTTAAAATGATATCAGGTTTTAAGGTGGTACTGTACGTTTGATAGTACTGTATTTTTCGTTTCTGACGTGTAATACTTAACAGTTTTGTTAAAACTAGTGCAACAACCGGTTGCGTCTGGCGTCGAATGTAACTGGCAGCAGGGAAAATTTCTGAGCGAGGGTGCCGGTCTGAAACTCTCTTCATTGGACATCCACTTTTAATAATGTAATATGACCCTTTGATTGCCACCCATTGAGAGTAAATTGAGATGACAGGACGACAGGGGATTTGTCCAGTTAACTTCTTTATTCTGGTCATCAGCAGTAGTGCATCAGAAACTGCTTGGTAGAGGCGTCCACCTTCCTCTCATGCGAAACAACAGACGTCCGGCATTGCTGACAGCGCAAAGAGTGGGAGTGGGTGTGGTTTCGCTCGAATGCCGCTGTCAGTGAAGTCTCTGCCTGCCACCATGACGATAGCGAGGCAGTCGAGCTGATCTCCGTCCAGCAGGCGGGCAGGTCCCTGCTCCGGCATAGGCTCTCTTGTGACTCGGAGTAGGGTGCCCTATCATGTGATCCAACAGCAGACCACGTACTGTATTACAGGATGTCACTCTACGTCTTACAGGCTCGTGGTTTAGGTTGTGATACTCAGATGAGAATATTTTAGTAAACGAATGGCTGAGTATTTATATACTCCAGACTGTGTCCGTTTAGGGCTTAACGTACGTACTCTAAACACTTCCGTGGCTGCAAGCGAGGAAAGGCTTCCGTCTTTCCAGCTTGCTTATTGCAGGGCCAGCTGTAGCTATACTGCACTCAGCTGGCTCTGCTTCGCAAGGCCCTTCGGCATTGTTTTCTTCACAACGCATAACGCTCTTGCCTGTCTGCGGCTGGCTCTTGTCGGAACACACTTCTTTCCTGGCATACTCTTTTGACTTAGTGAGGTCGATACGCTACAATAATTTTAAATACATGGATCGTTACAGCGTTTATGATCTGATTATTGGTATCTGTAAAATAAATTTTCATATTACACTGGTTAATTTGGGCTTTTACGTCTTCTTATTGGCACCTTTTGAAGTATTCTTTTGATATTACATTCGCTAATTTAGTCTTTCGTGTTTTCTTCAAAGTTTTTAAGGCCAAAATATCATTTTACAAAAGTTTGCCAAGTATCTTGTTAGAGCGACTTCTCACCCAATTATTTGCTCTCCTTTAAGTAATTTTAATGATAAATTGTACGCTTAAGTGCTTGGGGTTTTAAATATATTGTGATGTTGAGTTTATGTTTCAATCAAAATGATTTTGGTGTCGCCCTATCAGAGCATTTTATGCATGGTAGACAGTCTGACGATAATTTACATTTGCTAAACTGAATAATTAAATAGGCTCATGCTACAAGGTTGTGCATTGTGTAAATTGTTTATGTCAAATAAAACTGTAAAACTTAGATCGCTAGTCGCCTCACTAATTTATCACTCCCTGGGTCGCCACATCCTATATCGTTTTAGTGGTGGCAGAGCGTAGTTATTCATGTGGTCGATAGTTCCACACACTGTTAATATGCAAATGGAGTTCTGTGTAGTATGGTTTCACTTATTTTACAGAGAATATGGTCATGAGGGCGAGGAGTATTGTCGGGCTAATGCATTTGAGAAAGGGTTTCCTGCAGTATCAGTCAGAGATTCGTAACGAACCAGAAGAGGGATGTACCACGAGTTATGTTAGCGGTAGTGGGCGGCATTAAGTCGTCTGTTAAACATCACCGTAAAGACAGTGGGGAAGTTAAGTATCACTTGTGCCGCTACTCAGGCGTTGTTCCTTGATGTGCAAGACAACGTGTCAGTGTTAGTTCGTGGGTCTGCATCTCGCACGCAGGTTTTTCATTTAGGACCACTCATAGATCATGTTGCTAATCGGTTTCTTAATGTGTGTCTCGTTACGGACCCCAAGTTTTTGCTGGACATTCATGAATTACTCGAGGGTGTGTTGTTATTTCTACTGTTAATTGCCAGGCAGAGAATTAAGCAATTACAATTGATCATCAGCAAAGCTTAAATAGGATTGACGGGCCAATTAAGAACTTAGTTGTGTGGAACACTCTCATGGAATTTATTCAGAATGCTCGGATGTTATCTGCCGGAAACATTAATCAAATTTTGGAATTATTGTGGTTAACTGTTGCGTTTAGAGACAGACTGGTTGGCATATTGCAAATTCTGCGTTCCATTGAGTTCCAAGCTATTTATCCATTAGCGGTCGGCCAATTGAATGGGCTAATAGCGCTGCAGACCAGTGGCTTACCAGATGAGATCAAGATCAAAGTTATTTGGAAATTTTAGGGAGCTTTAGACGAAATTAGCTCATTGAGCAGCACTTTTATCAGGATGTAAGTGCTAAATAAAGATGTAGTTGATAATATTGAGGGTATAAGAACGACAATGATAATGCTCGGCTTAGATATTTCCGAAGGCGAAGTGAAGATTTTGGAAGGGCTGCATCCAGAAAACCGGTTGAGGCTTTTATTTACTGGTAAGTCACACACATTTGCTAATTTAGACAAAATAATCGTCGGCGGAGTTGTGAGAAAAGACCAGACATTGCGGCTGTAAAGCCGACCCGTAAAGAACGCGGAGCTTGCCTCTGGGTGCATGTTTCCACTGTGGCAAGACGGATCACATTGTCAGAGACCGTGAGGAGCCACGGGACCAGCGCCCAAGACGATGACCCTACCTAGCGGAGTCGTATTTACTGTCGCACTTCGGCTGTCTTTAAGTTGTACCCCATTAAGCCGTTGATAAACTACGTCCCCCTGTGGTTCGCGCCATCTTCAGTTCGCTAACCAGTTTTTGTTTTCTTTTATTTTCCGCTGGTATTGTATGTATCGACAGGTAGGGAATTTACCTAGGTTGCAGATCGCTTGCACGAACTGTCGTCCTGTTTTAGATGATGTTTCAAATGTTTTAGGGCAGACGTATTTTAAATTAAGGAGTAATAACTTCACGCAGCCTTTCACGTTAACTGTTGCCGAAGGGGTTACTACTAAGATTTTGTTGGGCTATGACTTTGTGTAGTACTCAACATGTGCAGGATTATGCAGGGAAAGCTTTTTTCTGGAAGTTACAGGACTAAAAGGGATAGAGATTCTGGAGCCATGCTGCAGTTGTTGATGAATTTAGGGTCTGGGGTGACACAAAATTTGATGTGGGTCAGTTAATCGAAAAGGAGACCGCGCAGTTGTACGTTGCCAGGTGAGTTTCTTGAGGTTTTAACGGTAGCAAGAGGGAGAACAATGTTACGCCTGAAATATTTAACTCTATAAGAGGGTCGCTCATTGCACTCTGCACAGATGCCTTAGGCATATCTTTCTCTGTCTGCTTCCAGCTAAAAATAATCTTGGAGTAACAGGTACACTGCACTTAGATTCACGGGGTCACCAATAACCATGTTTTCACCTGCCTTCTCTAACGTGTCAACCATAAGTTCTCCAACATACAAGCTCGCGAAGTACTTGGCCAAGCTCCTCGCTCCACTTGTGGGACACTGCGAACCTCATATAAAAAACTCAGCAGAATTTATCAGCAGAATCAACCGTCTACTCCTTAGTGAGGACGATATTATGGTCAGTTTTCATTTAGTGGCGCTGTTTACGAATGTGCCTATCAAAGATGCTTTGAACCTAATTTCCCAGTACTTTGTAAGTGACGTGGTCGAGCTGTTTAGGCACACTCTTACGCCCTCCTATTTCGTGTACAATGGCCGGTATTACGATCAAATAGACGGCGTAGCAATGGATAGCCCGATGGCTCCACCTGTTGCAAACCTGTTCATGGCGAATTTTGAGGATATTGCCATAGATACTGCGCCATTGAAGACGAAGTGTTTCTTTCGATACGTTGACGACACGTTCTTCATTTGGACACACGGACGCGAGAAATTAGACGAGTTTTTGGAACACCTCAATGGCTGAAAGCTCGTGTAGTTTAAAGCAATATCCAGTTCACCATGGAGGTGGAAAAAGATAATGCGCTGCACTTCCTCGACGTCCTTGTCCACCGTAAACGAAATGGGTGCTTTGGCCACAGCGTCTACAGAAAACCCACCCACACAGACCTGTACATGCACGCCACCAGCCATCATCACCCAGCACAGAGGCGCACAGTATTACAAACATTGGTGCATCGTCCAAGAGTAATATCCCCACGAACTGAGTCTCCTACCCAAGGTTTTCAGGAATAACAGCTACAGCGCCCATCAGGTGAAAGAAGTGATTTCTGGGAAATATCAGCATAAGACCACCAACGAAGAGCGGGAAAAGAAACTTGCTTTGATTTCATTATGTGGCTCTGTGTCGGGCAAGATAAGGCGCCTGTTGAAAAGACACAAGATCAAATCCACCTTCAGGCGTCCAACGAAAATCCGTCAATTACTGAGACCAGTTAAAGACGCAGTAGGTCTCAGAACACCTGGAGTTTACGAAATACCTTGTGAGTGTGGCCAGAAGTACATCGGACAAACAATGCGCACTGTGGAACAACGCAGGAAAGAACGTGAGAGGTATTATCGCCTACGCTGTCCAGAGAAATCTGCGTTAGCTGAGCATGCGTTACAAAACGGTCACCCTAAAATTTGATGATACCTCTGTCATGGCTTGCACTACCGACTTCTGGGACAGTCTAATAAAGGAAGCAATCGAAGTAAAATTACCGCAAACACCCTGAATAGAAACGGTGGCTTGCAGCTCAGCGCTAGGTGGGATCCAGCGATTGCGCGTTTGAAGAGGGCACAATGAACGCCGACTCAAAACATGCCAATATATGGCAATGTCACGGGCACCAGTGACGTCACAGCCGGCAGCTAGCGTATATAAGGACGCACCAACAGCCCACTGGCAGTCATAACACTTGACAATGGCCAAGGGGTGCTTGGCCGAAAGCTCGTGTAGTTTAAAGCAATTGACGCGGTTGGAAACCAGAGAACATTTTATTCAAAGTAAAGCAAGCTTCAGCATACAAGTAGTGGGAAATGTATCATTTAAATTACACAGAAAAATGAAAAAAATAAGAAAATAAATGTAGAATAACGAAAACAGAAATAACCGCAAATATTTTAAAACTGACCTAATAGAGTGGAAGCAGTTTCGATTTTTACTAATCAGCTCATCGTTAAGCAGTTGACCATTAACTATTCACGAACGAGAACTCCCAATTCGTCAAGGTAAAGTTTCTTTTCTTTGTGGATAGAACGCAAAACCTGGAAATCATCCAGCGTGGATGGTTGGCGACACGTTGTTTTCAAATGCTCTGCAAAGGCTCAGTTCTGCTTTATCTGGCGTTTGTTGTTTAGCAAGTGTTCGTTAAATGCTGTGTTTAAGATCCTACCACTTAGGGTTATGTAAAATTTTTGGCAACCATTGCACTCCAGTTTATAGCCGGACACTGTGGCCGAGTAGTTCTAGGCACCTCAGTCCGGAACCGCGCAGGTGTTGTCCCATACTGCTTAGAGCTATTTGAACCATTTGAACTCCAGTTTATAAACTCTGAAGATAGCTGTTCATTGTAATGTTTGGGTTAATAACGGTCCATTTGCGTCTTTTTGCACCTTTTTCATTGACCAAGATTCGTCTCTGTCTTTGATTGTGTTGTGATGAATGTAAACATTGTAGAGCTCTTCCTACTGTATTACTGTGTATCCAGATTAGTAGATTCTTCACAACAACAACAACGTATTCCTTCCTTCGCAAAATCGTATTTAAAGCGAAACGTCTCAGCTAGCATATCTATGTTTGCGAGGCCGTTCGTTGTAAGTGTAACTGTGTTGAGTTCTGTTTCTGCGGAATCAAGCAAAACCAAATTATTTTGACCAGCTACTGGCGAAAAGCACTGCTCATACATCTGTAGTTCTCTTATACCCATTTCATCACCCTTGCTCGCTGGTAAGTAAATATTCCCACTGCCCTAGCAAGATCACGCACACAAGAAACAATCGTAGGGAGCAGAGCATCTCCAACTTCTCGCCGCACAGTAAATATATTTCCAGAGAATTTACCATCCACATTAATAGTCGACACAATTTTATAGGAATTAGTCAAGACATTCATGTTAGTTGATGCACATTTCGAATTTCTAATTTCCAGGGTCTTTTTCATATGCGTTTCGTTTTTAAATCGAGATTGGTCGGGGTTGAAAATAAATTCCTTACTTAGCCATGAGATAACTCTGTTTATCTCATCTACAAATTTTTGGTCCGTTTGCTGTGCATCGTCATACTGACGCTTTTTTCTAAATTTCGTCGTCTTACGTCTTTCGAACCTGTACCACCATTTGAAGTTATGCGGCCGCCCACTGCTTCCCTTGAAATCGCTATAATTTTTGTAGCACGCAATTTGATGTGCATAACGTATCAGCTATCATACGCATCCTGTAAATTCGGTAGAGCATCCTTGGAACAAGCAAACACCAGCTTTTCTTACAAGCGCGCCTTGTTCTCCCTTCAGTATCCGTATTTTTTCTTATGTAATACACTGTCATACTGTTCCTAACTATTTTATTAATATGTATCCTGCGGATGATCTTCCATGTACATAATTATGTTTAGCACCCGCTCGTTGGGTAACGATTGTCCTCTATTACGTTTCACTGCAGACGGGATTAGGGGCTCCCTGTCCGACAAGCATAATGAACTACATGGCTCGGCAACTGTTTCAGTACACCTTTCACTTGTTAAGCATATATCGCCTTCACTGAACTCATGTACATTGTCCGTACAGTCGCGCCACCACAAATTCCACTACTCGTTTTACTGAAACGCTAATATTTCATCTTTCCCTTCTTTCTGACGCTTAAGATTCCTTCGGTTTCATTCTGACGGAATGTCAATTCCGGCAACTGTTGTTGTAGATATGATGCAACGGTTTTTTTATCCTTCCCATTGCTCTGCTTTGTACCAAGACCATTAGCACTGTAACGTGTTTGACTAAGCAATTCAACTACAGTCAATAGCATCATGCTGTGCTCACCATTAGATACCATACAGTCCCAACCTCCCGCAGCCCATACTGTGGTTGCATGGTAGACAACATGTGGGGCGCCGAGCGCCGTAAATATCTGTGGCCCTTTGCGACCTCGCATTCAAGGGCTTCCTTGTGAGGAAAATTAATATCTTAGTAAGTCAACCGACGGTTTACCCTACATAGTGAGAGAACGGATTCATGGACCATGGAACATGCAAATAAGTAGAAACAGGTTAACTCTATTATTTACGTAAATAGAAGAAGCACTCGAATTGTAACTTATAGTCTAATGGGGATGAGATACAGAGCTCTGGAAACAGCAGAAAAATGTGAACAAAGTACATGGTTTGCTTTGTACAGGGAGATGTGCTAAGGGCGACGCAACTACTCGGTATAAATTTAGAGAGGGATCAGACTGCTAGATGCCTTCTGTGGTTTAGCAGAGTTAAAATAAAGTGACACCTAAAAAACAAAGAGAAAAGATAGCTTAATTAGCAACACGAAACTGTATGCAGTGCAAAGGCTTTGGCGAGCGAGCGGACGCAAATGCGGGCGGTGAATGTGATAGTGTGTCACGGTCAATTAGCTAGCCACTAAAGTGTGAAACGAGGGGACTCGGGACGTGAGTTAAAACTTTTTCGGGGAAAGAGGGCATTTGGAATGCAGAATACGGTGTTAACTTGTTGGCGGTGGCAATTTTTCTTTCGGTTCTCGGCAAATTCTTCACCTACTTCCACGGCTAATATACAGCCTTGTGAAAAATTGGAGCTAATAAATTACACTCTTCTTCAGAGGTGTAGCATATTGACTGGAAAATAAGGAGAAATATTGCCCTCCTTCCATTTTACTGCATACTTCATAATGCACAATCGTTATCACCTCTTTCTGAAAGGATACATGTAGATAAATTCTCCTTAAATAGAATTAATCATTCATAGTACGTATTATAATACTATCAATGTGGTTCTGTATCAGGTCAGAACAGAGGAAGAAAAAACTATCGTTTTTAATGTCTTTCTTTCGTTTTACCGATGTAATAATGGGTGGTGGAATGGAGGTGGGAGACGTTATCTTGCGTTTCTCCCTTGGCTGTAATTATTCTTTATGACTGACAAGTCTAAATAAGGCATGTACTTGGGAAATGATATATACACGTTGTAGCAACAATGCATCTCCTTCAGCTGCAGCTACAGTTCATTGGCAACGGACAGAAAACTATGCAAGTAACAACTTCTTGTTCTGATCATCGTGATCCTATAATCTTATTGTACATAAAATATTCTGACGTATTGCAGTTCAGTATGTTCGAAGCCCGCCGAGACTTAACATATTTAGAGACAACCCCCTACTCATTTCGCCTGATACTACCACATACTTCTCTCTATCCGAATGCACGCTTTTCATGTAGATATACCTAATAATTATGTGCCACGTTTCTGCACGCTGAAATTTAAACGTTAGTATCAATAGGCCCTCCGTATATTGCTAGATGTTGATTTCTATTAAAGTTAACAAATGTACCCTTAGAGTTTACTTACATGGAAATTTATTACATTTCTTTTTCTTTGCTAGCGAGAGAAAGCACTACGAGAATTTACTTTGTTTTTAACGTGATGCCCAGTTGTTTGTTAGCTGTGTGCCTACTTGGTACCTTAAAACTGCAAGTAACTCAAATGTTTCACCGTTTGACACTACTTGGCATTTGTTCTACATAGTTAAGGCCTACTAAGAAAGAAACAAGGTCTTGTGTATGAAATAATAATTACTGATTTACCTTACACGTGGTGGCCAAGATAAAAGAGGCCCTGTGTTACAGTGAACGTGATATAAGAAGCTATCTGAGTGGTATTAATTCTTAACGCTAGGGCAGTGATCGACCGGGGTCACGTGATGTCGAGCGGCACTTTAATAATGAGTACTCCGTTGTCAATTGTCAGTTGGAAGCCTGTTGTGAATACAGTTCTGCAGAATGCTATTTTCAGTCAAACGAAGTGTGTTTATTTTTGACGTAAAGCGTTTAAGACGTTAAATGAAAGGTTCACGATAAAATATCCAGAGACTGCTGCTCTTGCGAAAAGTGTTGTGATGAAATTGCTGACTAAATTTAGGGGAACAGTTTCTGTCGCTAACGCCGAAAGTAAGCGTTAAAGTTTTTTAACCGGAAAGAATTGAACGTGTTCACAAATCTATGGTAGCAAGTCCACCGAAGTGAAACAGACGTCTATCCTCCCAACTCAACATCAAACTATCGTCGTGCCAGTACATGTTGAAGGTGTTACATGTGCGAACATACAAACTAACAGTGATGCAAGCATGGAAAACTACGGGTTACGCTAAACGAATCGTTACTTAACGCATGTCGCTGTCGGCTATCAGGACTCAAACCTCTACTTCAACTCAGGCGGAGCAGGTTTGACCTTAATGGGTACATGAACTCTCAATGCACCCGCTATCGGTCAACACACAATCCTAAGGGAAAGCTTTGAGGTGCCTCTGCATGATTTGAATGTAGGTTTTTGGTGTACAGTTTCAGACCAACGCTATGTAGGCCCCCTCTTCTTTAACAACACAGTGAACTCTCTAGTATATGGAACGGAATTCTTGCAACCATTCATAGCGCAAGTGCCGGAGGAAGAACGAGAGTATGGGTTTTTCCAGCTACATGACATCAGAGCGCGTACTCCACGGTTTTCAAAGTCATACGTCCATGAAACCTTAGGAGAAGAACGCACAGTTTCCGCAGGTTTATGGCCTCTCAGATCACTCTGTCTAAATTTTATTTTTTTATTTGTGAGAAATTTTAAGGATAAAGTCTACAGTAACATCCCACATACAACTGATGAGTTAAAAACAAATATTCACAATGTGATTTCGGATATCACACAAAATGGTTTGGAAAAAGTATCCAGAGACATGCTCAGAACTGCTAAGTTGTGTATCGCAGGTCATGGCAAACATTTTCAGAGCTCTCTTTGAACTAAATGACCTACTTAATTTTCAGTACGTTGTTTCTCTTAATAACTGACTACTATTTATTCAGTATTTACAATAGACGAGTAAATTATCTGTATGTTGGTTATAGGACGTGGGGCCTCTTTTATTTTCGCCACCCTGTTTTTTGGTGTAATGTAGCTCTTATACTGCACAGAATGGGAAAGAGTGCTGGAAAATAGTAAGCAGAAGGAGAAAAGTAATAATGTAAATGGAAAAGGAGAACATGTAAGGAAAGTTTTGGCAGGGAGGTCCTGCCCAGAGTAATTTGGCCACCTGGTGCAAGTCTTTCTATTTGACGCCACTCCTGGGGCTTCTGAGTTTTTATGTTGAGTGAGATGAAGCGATTAGAACAAAACACACAAACACACACACACACACACACACACACACACACACACACATACACACACACACACATGTACACGCACACCCACACACACACATTCCCCAAGCGTGGTAAATCTACAACCGTCTGGGATTCGAACCCGGAATTTGTTGTTCTGTGCGGACGCTGCATAACATCTCTCAAGTTCCGACTATGAGAACTTACCCCTACCAAAAGTGTTGTGGTGAAATTGCTCACTAAATTTAGAGCAGATGTTTCAGTCGCTAACGCCAACGTAACTATTAAAATTTCTTCGCCCGAAAAAATTGGATGTATTCTCAAGACTGTGGTAAGAATAAGAAGTCCACCGAAGTGAAACAGACGTCTACGCTCCCAACTAAACATCAAACGAACGTCATGCCAGGACATGCTGAAGGTAGTACACACACTATGAGATCAAAAGTATCCGGACACCCCCAAAAACATACGTATTTCGTATTAGGTAGATTTTGCTGCCACCTAACGCCAGGTACTCCATCATCAGCGTCCTCAGTGGTTATTAGACATCGTGAGAGAGCAGAATGGGGCGCTCCGCACAACTCACGGACTTCGAACGTGGTCGGGTGATTGGGTGTCACTTGTGTCATACGTCTGTAAGCGAGATTTCCAGACTCCTAAACATCCCTAGGTCCATTGTTTCCGTTGTGATAATGAAGTGGAAACGTGAAGGGATACGTACAGCGCAATAGCGTATAGCTCGACCTCGTCTGTGGACTGAGAGAGGCGGTCGACAGTTGAAGAGGGTCGTAATGTGTAATGGGCAATCTATCCAGATCTCACACAGGAATTCCAAATTGCATGAGGATCCACTGCAAGTACTACGACAGTTAGGCAGAAGGTGAGAAAACTTGGATTTTGTGGGCGAGCCGGCTCTCATAAGCCACACATCACGCCGGTAAATGCCATACGACACCTCGCCTGGTGTAAGAAGCGTAAACATTGGGCGATTGAACAGTGGAAAAAACGTTATGTAGAGTGACGAATCACGTTACACAATGTGGCGATCCGATGGCAGGGTGTGGGTATGGCAAATGCCCGATAAATGTCATCTGCCGGCGTGTGTAGTGCCAACAGTGAAATTCGGAGTCGGTGGTGTTATGGTGTAATTGTGTTTTTCATGGAGGGGCTTGTATACTTTGTTGTTTTGCGTGGCACTATCCCAGCACAGGCCTATATTGATGTTTTAAGCACCTTCTTGTTTCCCACTGTTGAAGAGCAGTTCGGGGATGGGGATTTCACCTTTCAACACGATCGAGCACGTGTTCACAATGCACGGAAGTGGCGGAGTGGTTACATGACAATAACATTCCTGTAATGGTCTGGCCTGCGTAGAGTCCTGACCTGAATCCTATAGGAAAACTTTGCGATGTTTTGGAACGCCGACCTCGTGCAAGGCCTTACCCACCGACATAGATACCTCTTCTCAGTGCAGCACTCCGAGAAAAATGAGCTGCCATTCCCCGGATACTTTAGATCGCATAGCGTATGTGACTATACAGGGTAAGAGTGATGAAAACATTGAAACCTACGGATTACTCAGAACGAATGGTTACTTAACGCATGTCTCCAACGATTATCAGTATCCAAACCTTTACTTCAACTCAGACGGAGCATGATTTTACCTTAGCGGGTACATGAACTCTTAAAGCAATCGCTGTTTGTCAATAGACAATACCAGGGAACGGTTTGAGGTGCCTCTGCATGATTTGAATGTAATTGTTTTGTGTTCAGTTTCAGACAAACGTATTGTAGGCCCCATTTTCTTTAACAGCACTGTGAACTCTCAAGTCAATGAAACGGAGTTGTTGCAACCATTTATAGCGCACCTGTCACAAGAAGAACTAGAGTATGAGTTTTTCCAGCTAGATGATAACAGAGCGCGTACTGTTTGCATAATCATACGCCCATGAAACTTCAGAAGAACGCACAGTTTCCACATGATTATGGCATCTCAGATCACCATATTTGTCTAAATTCTATTGTCATTTATGAGGAATTTAAAAGATAAAGTCTACCGTAACATATCACATACAACTGAAGAGTTAAAAACAAATATTCGCAATGTGATTTCGGACATCACACAAAATGGCTTGGAAAATGTATCCAGACACATGTTGAACAATACTGAGTTGTGTTCTGAAAAAAGGAAAATTGTGCCACGAGCTGTACAATTCCGTGCTAATTATCTACTGGTTCTGATTATTATAATCATCTTCGCAGGACAAAAACAATGTACGTCAATACATCAAAAACCCTTTGATATACACTGTTTTTCCCCTGCGAAGAAGTAATCTAAACTGGTAGAGAACAATCATACAATTGTACAGCTGATGGAACACAAACGTGTTTTTAAAAATATTTAAGGGCTGTACTCAGCTGCCTACGAAAAGGTCTATTATTGAGTTTTGTTTTATTACACATTGTAACCAGTCCTCTGACCATACACGCCGTGATACCGTGCCGGATAAATCACGAGGTGTTCAAATGGCTCTGAGCACTATGGGACTTAACATCTAAGGTCATCAGTCCCCTAGAACTTAGAACTACTTAAACCTAACTAACCTAAGGACAGCACACAACACCCAGCCATCACGAGGCAGAGAAAATCCCTGACCCTGCCGGGAATCGAACCCGGGAACCCGGGCGTGGGAAGCGAGAACGCTACCGCACGACCACGTCACGAGGTGTGGACAAGCGAACGAGCAGTACGGTTCACCGCCCGGGCACGAAGAGGTCTTGGACAAAATGATCAGGCTGATATATCTTACAGGACTCGGTAGTAAATTAGTGGTTTTGAATAAAACTCTGGAAACTAAATATTACTAATCTATGAGATTGTTCACAAGCTCTGTTTGTTTGTAAAATTTCACGTTGGCAATGTTACTGACAATAGCATTTTGTGAAATGCCTATACACATATGCTTCCAAAGATAAAGACCATTGTTACAATAATTATGTACAAATCTCGGATGAAAAAAAAGAAGAGAAAAAGTGCTAAAGTAAGGTAAGAGAACCGGACATATGCGAGTAATACTCGCTCTGGATTCCGTACAAACCTAATTATGTATACAGATGGTTCATCTGCAGATTTTGATGAGTGAGTCTGCGAGTATCAAAATATGTGGCATAAATGGTTGTACCTCTTTACTTCGTTGACTTAGAAGCTTACGTATTTTACATCGGCAAAGGATGGTAGACCTTTATATTTGACATACAGTTCAGCTTGATACTTCTACCCATACCTGATAAAAAGGGGCCTTAACAGACCGAGAGGCAGAAAGACCTACACAAAAATGCAACATATATATATATATATATATATATATATATATATATATATATATATATATATATATTTGTGTGATATAATTTCAGATTAACCATTTTCGGATTTTTTTTCCGCTACTTGAACCGCGAAAATTTTCTTCTTGCCAAATTTCGCGATTCTAGATTAACAAGAAGTCCACAAAGCCAGTCCACACTGCATCGTCATAACCTGGTAGACACACGAGATAAGACAAGAATCCAGATACTCTGAGGTCAGGAAAGTCCGCCATTATCAGTGTATTCACGCAGCCTGACGATGTATGCACTAGGGATTGGAAAAACCGACCAGTTGAAACCGACACTGGTATTTTAGTGATGAATAAAGGGTATTTACCTGTATTTGTTTCGTCTAGATTATAACAGGTGGCTTTCTTTGGTAATAAAGGGTATGAATGCGCCATAGCAGCATGCCAAACCTTTTGGTTTTTAAAGAAACCATTTTTGGTAAAAAGAGTAATTTCTATTTGTAAAATATGCATTGGTTTGAAATATTGCGTTATTATAGAAAATGGGGAATGTGATCAGTGCTATTTTAAAAACAATGTTGACAGAAACGAGTAACAAACACATCAAATAATGGGAATAAAGAACCGAAAAACGGTTATTTCAGGAAATGGTTATTTTGAGCAGTGTTCACAGTCAGTTTATACTAACGTGAAGAAACAAACGGTATAACCGGAACCAGACGTTTCAGCGATAACCGCCGTCCCTAGGATGCTCAGTGACAGCGAGGAAGATACAGAAGCACAGTAACATTGCGAGGCGAGTATATGTTGGCAGGATGGCTGATTTTATTTCCCGCAAGACGTCAGAGTCCATGCCCATGTGATTATTCGCAGCCTCTCTTATCGTCTGGTGGTGAACTCTTTGACAGTGTATATCGCTAACTATCGATCGGCGTGTCCGAGGACACAGATGCAGGATTATCATATTAGTGGGTCAAAGTGCTCGAATAATGCTAAGCTTCCGCATAGATATACGCGATGTTGCTAACCTAGAAGATCGACATCATGTAACTTCCAAGGCCGGCCGAAGTGGCCGTGCGGTTCTGGCGCTGCAGTCTGAAACAGCGAGACCGCTACGGTCGCAGGTTCGAATCCTGCCTCGGGCATGGATGTGTGTGATGTCCTTAGGTTAGTTAGGTTTAACTAGTTCTAAGTTCTAGGGGACTAATGACCTCAGAAGTTGAGTCCCATAGTGCTCAGAGCCATTTGAACCATTTTTTGTAACTTCCAATTTATGTCTATTGTTTACCACGCCCAAGAATTTTGGATGTTTATTATTGTATATCGCCTTTATGGCTGGCTGTATTGTTGTTGGTGATATTCTACTCGTTGTTATTGGTGATATTCTACTCGTGTTTCAAATAGCATAGAATTGATTCAACTGTACCTTACACATGTTGCATAATTTTTGCTGAAACCGAACTAATGTCTTTGATGAAAGTTTCGTTTCTTTTACTTCAGCTGTTGCCTATCTGCTATGCTAATCGAGACGTCTGTATCTTACGTGAAATACATTTGAACATAACTTGTGTATGTAGGTTATTTGCCCACAAAAGTAATAGGAGACGCAGTAAAGAAGCCCTGTGAACAGCAGCAGATTTATGTCATTAAACAGGAGATGGTTCATCATTAAAATTTTCTAAACCCCTAACAGCCCTCTCCACTTCTTATCAGCTCCATACGAAATAATTTAGTTGCTCATTGAAACTTTAACCTATGAAATTTATGGATGTCGTTATTGACACAGACAAATCGATTGTAAACAAGAAAAAGTGACACGTGAAACCTTTCTTTAATACTACAATGCGTTGTCGATGATGTGGTAGATGTCTTCAAAGCTGCTTCTGGAAAACTAATTCCGATTCTTAGACATATTCCTTTTTCCAGTACTTTTGAGAAGAGCATTAAAGAAGAAATGAGAAGATATTGATTAACATATCTTAACACTCTTGTGTCTAAAAAATAGCTCACAACACACATTTATAGTGAATGTGAATTCAGAATGCAATCTCATTCAAGGACCACCTTTTGAATTCGAACGAGAGGTGTAAACTTCAGATCATATTACATTTTTTGCCAATAAGTATTCGAACCAAAGAACGGCTTTATGAGCAAATACCCGTCACGTTAACCGGTATACAAGATAATATTTAGGGTTCCGTGCCTTAGTCATTAAAAAGGGAATTCTTGTTAAGACTGCTTTGTTGTCCGCTTGTCTGTCCGACTGTTGAAAGCCATTTCACTCAGAACAGGGTGGGACGTATAAAGTTGAAATTTGTGCCACGTACTGGGGTCTATGGTCTGATGGTCGTGTAAAATGTTCCTTCTAAGTCAGTGCAAACGAAAGGTACTCCGATTTATGTCACACATTTTAATGATTGGCGACTCCATGTTGTCTTGTGCACTACGACCAGGTAACAGGTATACTTGAAAAAAGAGACAGCATTGGTCGTATATTTTTCTATTGCAAAATCGATTTTCTGTCACTGAGTGACCATCTTCAGTGCTATATTGTATAACAAATTGGGATGCACTGTTGTTACTAAGCTTACGGCAATCACATAGCCGTAAGCTTAGTAACAACAGTGCATCCCAATTTGTTATACAATATAGCACTGAAGATGGTCACTCAGTGACAGAAAATCGATTTTGCAATAGAAAAATATACGACCAATGCTGTCTCTTTTTTCAAGTATACATATTTTAATGTTCGCAAGCTCAATCGTCAAAACTTCCCGTTGGCCTGGAATCATGATATTTTTCAAACAGGAAAATTTCACGATACAATCAAAGGAAGAAACCCGAAAATTCTAAATTTATAACGATATCAGACACAAATCTTTTTATCCCCTTCATTTCTTATCTGACTCTGTCTGTTCATCCGTCTGTTAAGACCTCTTTTTCTCAGGAAGGGGTAGACGTATCAAATTGAAATTTATTTCACATGTTGAAATGTATAGTAGCTTGACGGTAAAATGAACATTAGCTTCTAAGTCAATGTAATCACAAGATACAGCCATTTCTCACAAACGTATTTGTCATAATGTCTAGAGGAGTCTAAAATGATGAATTTTGGCAAGAAGTAATGCTTCTCAGTATAAGTAAAGGAAAAAAATCGGACAATTGTTAATTTGTAAAAATATCACGTGACAAAATATTTCTTTCGTTTTTCGTTATACGATATCAAACTCGAAATCAGAACTATGAGTAGTTCAGCATTCAGGCTGACTGGCAGGCAATGGTAAAACTCTGGCAAGGAATGACTTTATAGCTCACTTGACGCGTTTTAGAATTTATCCGTCTAGGATATCCAGGAGCGTTTACTGCAGGTCTATCTGTCGTTCCAAGTTGTATGTAAAAAGTATTCGCAGACTATTTTGTGAATGTTTTTGTTTGACATACAACTTGAAAAACCATATATAAGCACAGTAATCGCTCCTGGATATCTAATGATGGATTAATTCGGAAACGCATCATGTGAGCAATGAAGTCACTCCTTGCTCGATGACTGACTTTTACCATTGCGACCCTGTCATCACGGGAGGAGAGTTACTGATTATTGTTAAAGTGGTCACTTGCCTCCTGCATGACTTTAATTCACATTTAAATTACTGAAATTAAAATATTTACGGAAATCTTCGAATCCTTGAGACCAATGTTAATAACGGGTATAAATGGTCGACATTCTCAATTCCCGTAACTGATGAACTGTCTGTTTACATAATGAAATTAGTACGGAATCCTCAGTGCATCCCTGTCCAGCTTTTCTTAATTATATCTTTTCGATACAGTGTTTGTAAAACGTCCTTTTTCCAAGTGAGTGTAAAACAGCAAAGAAATTCACGCTCGTGGGTATGCGATGTGATAAAACTTCATGCCTGAACTGTCAGTTACAGTTGACGACTTACCTTTTTAATATTTTATGAACGCGAGAAAAGATACCGGGAAGTAAATTGTATGCTAAGAAGTAACTAATTTAGGAAAAATATTCTATTTCGCTGTATTTGTTGCGATTTTGTCGATGGATATTGATATCAAGACGACATAATATTTCAGTGGTCAAAGTGACGGTCAACGGGCAGACAAGTGTCAGTTCTTGTCTCGCCTACACGATTTAAAGCCAGAGGCAAAGCTCGACGTGCGCTGTAAATGTACGGGGCTGCGTTCATCCGCAGCAGCTGGCACTGTATCTAATCTTCCTATGAAACCTAGGCACTCTGCTGCTCGAAAGGCTGCTCTCTATCGTAATTTCTGTTTGAGCTCTCAATTGCGTCAAATCGCGTCTTCTAGCTTCGTCCACTTAATACTTGTGTTAATTTTAAACATCTAGAGCGCGGTATTGCGCTTCTGGTCCCAGATATTTGGGTTAAGCTTTAATCTTCTACGGCACTTCTGTGTCGTACTGCGCTAGCAGCGGGAATGTCGTAACGCTGATGGCGGTGGTATCGGACTTCCATGTTACGCCACATCAGCACTTCCGTAACGCTCGTGTTTACCCGAGATGTTTGCTAGCAAGCAGCTTGCTGCCATCCCAATTCGTTACCACCAATCAGCGGTGTACGTAGGTACGACCACGAATGTACTCGTAAGCAGCCAAAAACGTTCCTGTATCATTTCCTCGTCCACGAATTTTGCAGAGGCGAAGTAAACAAGGCGAATGTAGGATATTTGCATAGCACCTGTGTACACTGGTTATGTAAGCGTGATGTATGTGCGTGATATACTGTGCTTGCAATTTACGTCAGTCTTTTAAGTACTGTCTCATTGAGTGAATATTGATCACAGGTTTAACCTGAGATTATCTGACAACAACTTACTTTCCATGCTGGAGTGTCCACGCCTTCGGCAAATAACGTGCCTCTCTCCCGTAATGCAGAAAGGTCTGTACCCATCGCTAACAACATGAGATTCGCGTCTGGAATGAACCTGTGAACACTGATTACCTGCAGCGTTTGTTACGAAACATTTTGATTACAGAAAAGCACATTGTTTGTGAATCTGAAAAATTGATGTAGTGCAGTTTAAATGTCAATCAGTACCTGAAAACTTGGTGCTATGAGCCAAGGGCCTTGATTTATTAATGGTAAATCCTTCTCCCAGGACAGGAGCTGTCCTTGGAGAACCATGAACAACAAGTAGCAGCCCTACCTAAGACAGTTTCAGTAGCCGAGATGTCGAACAGAACTACTCGTCGGTCATTGAAAAGGGCCTATTATAGCTTTCCGCGTAATATCGGAAAATACATTACAATAAAGATGTCACAGCAAATTTGTAATCAGATTCATCAATCGCCGTAATTTTTGCCAGTTTAGTCTGAAAATCAATGTCTAAACTAAGACTGGCCATTTTTATACGTAGTAATTTATATTAAAGGTTTTTGTTGTGATCTTCAGTCCAGAGACTGGTTTGATGCAACTCTCCGTGCTACTCTATCCTGTGCAAGCTTCTTCATCTCCTAGTACCTACTGCAACCGACATCCTTCTGAATCTGCTTAGTGTATTCCTCTCTTGGTCTCCCTCTACGATTTTTACCCTCCACGCTGCGCACCAACACCAAATTGGTGATTCCTTGATGCCTCAGAACATGTATTACCAACCGATCCCTTTATAACACTCCTTCGTCTGCTACTGCTATACCATAACCTCGAAGCTGGAGGCAGTTTGCAAAACAGAATTATTTTGTTAGAGTTATATTGGTATAAAGCAACAGAGCAGTGTTACGCTCTGAGAGGAATTTTGTTATGTTGACCGTGTTGTACCTAATGGAGGTGGCTTATCGGAAAATGAAGGTCAGAATTACGTAAATATTCAAACAGTAACAAACAATATTTTGCCTATCTACACTGTGAAAACGGTCGCCAGCCTAATTAGGCAAGAGAAAGATTAACATCCTCATTTAAGAAAGTAGGTATGAGTAATTTTAACGGACAAACACAACCTAGACTTGGCCACACGCGAGTGCAATGAACTTTGACACCTGCATATGTTAACGTTAAGGTTGGAACAAACAGCTAAAGCAGCACAAACAATTTGCAAAAATATAACAGATAAAGAAACACACTACTACTTTCAGGGCTTATTCAAATTGAATGGTCTTTATAACGTTACTATTAATATTCACTTCAGAATCATTAATTGGACATAGGTTCAGTATTATTGTTCAAACATTTTCCTAGCTGACATAAAATTATACATGTAGTTCACTGCAAAATTATGAACTGATCACAGGGTAAGTCTCTCTCAACTAAATACTTTTCTATTAAGAATGAAGGTTATATGGAATTCATCAACAGGTTACTTCTCACTTTATTTTGAATAAAGAAATTAATGTTTTCATACATAGTGGTCTTCCCGTTACTTGTTACCTAGCATTAGCGCAATTGACAAACTACGGATCCTGTTATATTATTAATATGCACTTCCAACACACAAAAGAGACAAACACTTAGCAAACGAGTATGTAACCTTTAACTTTCTTTTTACTATGTTCAAGAGACATTAATTAGGAAAACTCTGGTCTTTAATGTTCTTTCAGTAGGGACACTCGGTAATCACTTTAGTTCAAACGGAGAGGAACCTGAGAGGTGTTATGATAAGGAAAAAATTAAGGGAGGTACATAAATTCAGTTATAAATTACCTTATATTTGAGCACACTAACACATCCAATAAGCTGATCCTTCCTGCACATTATTATAGTATTCTGTTACAGTGATTGCGCAATGTGGTGACAACTGCATGTTGGTAGGCGGATTTGCAGACACAATTGCTGGATTTTGGCCCATCTTGGTGGCGATGATGAATAACAATTCCAGAATCATTCCAGATATTTATCCATCCATCCGAGGCATTGGAAAGTAGCAGAAAAAGCCTCTCTCGGAACCAGCACAATATGCAACATCTACATGGCAATGCACAGTTTGGTAGCTCGTCCCCGACTCGTAGCTCGTCGCCGACTGACTCTTGTTCCACATTTTCCACTTAGGCCAAGCACAATTTGCGCGCGCTACACAGTTCCGTTCCCGAGGGGAACTACAACAACTTTTACACACAGAATAACTAAGAACCCTAAGTGAAGGTCAACAGTTTACATAACAGCATCCAAACACATTAAATAAAACAGAACATTTGCACATATTAGTATTTCTACCAAAAATTATTCACACAAAATTACAATTATATACAGTAAGTTTTGTTCCCTCCAAATGGGACAAAGAGTTTAAATGACAGATATACTACATTGCATAAAACCAAATCATGACATCAAAGTTTTAACAAAGATAGGAGTGTACAATTTTGTGTCATCGATTAAATCAAACAACATTTACTGAAGCTCAACGATATAGCATTTAATAAAACAAAAGCAAAATAAATCTGTACAGCATTAGAGCTATGGTGTTACACCGTCTTCTGGTCAAGTTGTGCCACAAATTGCTCTTCTCCCCAATTCTATTCTGTACCTCCACATTAGTTACGTGGTATACCGATATAATCTTCAGCATTCTTCTGTTTCACCACATTTCGAAAGCTTCTATTCTCTTCTTGTCTAAACTGTTTATCGCCCATGATTCACTTCCATACATGGCTTCACACCATACAAATACTTTCGGAAAAGACTTCTTTACACTTAAATCCATACTCGTTGTTAACAAACTTCTCTTCTTCAGAAACGCGTTCTTGCCATTGCCAGTCTACAATTTTGTATCCTCTTTATTTCTACCATCAACAGTTATCTTGATCCCCAAATAGCAAAACTCTTGTGTTACCCAGGGTTTTCTACCAGCCCTCGTCATTTTACCTACTTGATCCTCTAAAAGCTAGCCATTCTTCTTGTACTGTAATTCTTTCCATTGTTCTTGCCAAACGTTCCCTAATGCTCTCTCTGAACCTCTCTACAGTCTCTGGTTGTTTCAGTTTATCCAGGTCCCATCTCCTTAAATTCCCGACTTTTTGCAGTTTCTTCAGTTTCATCTACAGTTCATAACCTATAGATTGTGGTCAGAGTCCACAGCTTCCCCTGAAAATGTCTTACAATTAAAAACCTGGTTCCTAAATCTCTGTTTTACCATTATATGGAACTTTCCATTGTTTCCATGTCTCTTCCACGTATACAGCCCTCTTTCATGATTCTTAAACCAAGTGTTAGCTATGGTTAAGTTATGCTCTGTGCAAAATTCTTTCATTCCTTACCCCCATTCCATATTCACCTACTACTTTTCCTTCTCTTCCTTTTCCTACTATCGAATTCCAGTCCACATGACTATTAAATTTTCGGCTCCCTTCACTATATGAGTAATTTCTTTTATCTCATCGTACATTTCTTCAATCTCTTCGTCATCTGCGGAGCTTGTTGGCATATATACTTGTACTACTGCGGTAGGCGTGGACTTCGTGTCCATCTTGGCTACAATGATGCGTTCACTATGCTGTTCGCATTACCCCTATTTGATTTTGTATTTATATCCCTGTATTCACCTGTCCAGGAGTCTTGTTCCTTCTGCCACCGAACTTCACTAATGTCCACTATAGCTAACTTTTATCTATCCATTTCCCTTTTTAAATTTTATAACCTACGTGCCCGATTAAGGCATCTGACATTCCACTCTCCGATCCGTAGAACGCCAGTTTTCTTTCCCCTGATAACGACGTCCTCCTGAATAGTCCCCGCCCGGAGATCCGAATGGGAGACTATTTTACCTCCGGAATATTTTACCCAAGAGGACGCCATCATCATTTAACCATACAGTAAAGGTGCATGCCCTCGGGAAAAATTACGGCTTTAGTTTGCCCTTACTTTCAGCCGTTCGTAGTACCACCACAGCAAGGCCGTTTTGGTTAATGTTGGAAGGCCAGATCAGTCAGTCATCCAGTCTGTTGCCCCTGCAACTACTGAAAAGGCTGGCCTCTCAACAGTTACCTTTCCGTTGTGGTTGCACCTACGGTACGGCTATCTGTATCGCTGAGCCTCGCAAACCTCCCCACCAACTGCAATGTTCATGGTTCATTGGCTGAGGACTTAAGAACCGGATATTTATATTAAATATCCAGTTCTTAACCATGCAGAATTCGAATGATTGCTGCGTGAATGTAGAAACTGCCCGATAAATGCCACTGAAAGTGACCAAATTTCTTACAGTTTCTGTCACTGGGTACCTTACGTAATTTTCAAGGATTTAATCATGGGTGGTGATACTATGTTTCTGCTTAACTTACGGATATATCGGACTATCAGCGTTTTGGCAATAAGAAAGGAGTGAAGAGAAGGTAATCTACCAGCAAATTCACTCCCCCTTCTCTAAAGTTGCTAAAGAAACCATTCATTTTCTTTTGAAGCTCACGTTCGGTGATGTAAAGTAGTTACAGTTTCACCAGTGTGTCGTTTTTCGAAAAGTGGAACCTAAACTGATTTCCTTCTTTACTAGTTTTGTACAGTGGACATTCGGAAGAATTATCAAACACATTTTTAAACGCGGGCATCTGTCATTATATGTTTGCCATTCTTTGTTTTTAAATTCATTAGTCTTTCAAAGGGATTTATGGTGAACATATTTCATTATCTTCCGATTTTTTTTTATCTCGGCTTGACTGTGTTATTGCGATCATCAGGCTGTTTCAGTCCAAGAGGTTTGATGCAGCTCTCCACACCTAATTTCCTCTACACTCTATTCCTCACACTGTAGTCTCGGTCTGGCCATAGCATGAAATACCAATTTCCCTCCAACCCCCTTTCCCGTCCTACTCCTCTTTCGAGTGCCAAGTGTTAATTCCCGTCACACGCAGAAATCCCTTCTTCTGGTACATAGGTCTTCCACCCATTTTAGTGCTTCTTGACTTCGTACCTTGTCTGCTTATTTAATTATTTACAATCTTTGATGGCACCACAATACGAGCATCTCCTACCTGTATAGGAGGAAAAGACTACTACGAATATAAGATGTATGAATTGATGCGAGAAAGGACTAAATGATAACGTGCTTATTTGCACCGCTGATCATTAAAATCTCAGCATCGCTATGGATTGTAAATAACGATGTTCTGCTGATTGTGTTCAGTAAAGCAGGAGGAATACGTGGTTAAATTTTTAGGATAAACCGAAAGCGAAATTCTTTACGAAGAGCTACCACCTCTGATAGCAAACCCTGCTCTGAATCAGTCGTGCATCGAGTCAAACTGAGCTCGGATAAGTTGGTGGTACGTGTTTCTAAGCTGCTTCGACTACTGGGGTGGATAAAAACGCAACGAGAAATGCGTTCTTGAACATAAAGGCAGATGATAGTCAAGCCTGCAGGTTTCTCTGTTGTATTTGAACGGCACCTTCGCAACGTCTTCAATACGTCACTCGTGTCAGTCGTGGTTAGAACAGTGTGATCGGAGGCTTTCCCGGTGTATGTGTTGGTTGCAGGACTTTCGGGTGTGCAGCCGGATGCGGTCGTTGAAGTTCTACGATATTTCGGCGAATAACCTTTTTGCTATCATCAGGTGGTTCTGATGGACGCAGAACTGAATGTCACCCTTACGAACCCTGTCAGCTGCAAATACCTGGTTTATGAAGAAATGGAAGAACGTCGTGTGGTCAGATGAGTCTTGCTTCACACTATTCCAAACTTCTGACCGAGTTGTCCCAAGAGTGAATCATGACGGGGTTTCGGTGGTGATACAGGCAGCCATATTGAGATAATGCAGGTTCCTCATGGTTACTCTGCAAGGTCGCACTATTTCAGAGTATTTTGCGACCATTTTGGCTGATCGCGGTGAAATGATTGTTTCCCGGTGATTATCCTGTATTCCAAGAATACAAGGCCGCTATTTACACAGTTCACACCGTACAGGACTGGTTTTGTGGGAACGAAGATGAACTGTCGCATCTCCCCTGTTTACCAGAATCAAGCTAAACCTAAACTCCGTACGAACAGGCCTTTGAAGGCCCAACGGAACCGACCGGCCGTCGTGTCATCCACAGCCCACAGGGGTCTCTGGGTGCGGATATGCAGGGGCATGTGGTCAGTACACCGCTCTCCTGGCCGTATGTCAGTTTATGAGACCGGAGACGCTACTTGTCAATCAAGTAGCTCCTCAGTTTGCCTCACAAGGGCTGAGTGCCACTTGAAAACAACGCTCGGCAGACCGGATGGTCACCCATCCAAGTGCTAGCCCAACCCGACAGCTTTTAATTTCGGAGATCTGACAGGGACCGGTGTTACCACTGCTTCACGGCCGTTGGCGGTTATCATGGTTACGAGACATGAATATTACTGTGCCCTTATGGTCTGCTTTAGAGAGGTGTGTGTGTGTGACCAGTATACACTTGTCTTATCGTTCATAGAACTTGTCAATATTTTTGCACGAATATTGGACTAACATTCCCTTGAAAACCATACATGGGCTGAATTTATCAATTCTGAGGTGACAGAAAGCTGTTTTGAGTGCTAATTGCTTTCCGATACCGTATTACACATGGTAATGCGTTGTGTTTTTGTTGTTCCCATATTTTTCTCTCTCAGCCCTCCCCCCCCATCCCCACCCCACGTATGTCACAGTTCACCAATTCCAGGGTTTTGACCGTATTTTCAACGTGTGAGACATCTGCAGAACGTACTGCCAAATCAGCAGACGAACATCCTTTGTATCGAGGTAAATCAAGACAGTGTAACCCCCGCCTTACTAATCGGTTAATGTGATAAAAAGATCGTGTACTCTTGATTAACTTGACTTTGGATAAGGCTATCGTCTCCGAAACAAGTTTCATTGGTTAGTGGAGGGCAGTATACAACAAGTTATTATAATGAAGAAACTATTCAGCTCCTGCACTTTCTACTTATTTAGATTATATTTGATACTTAAAACAGTGCCATCACTCACATAAGTAGAAAGGAAAATGGGTATCCCGTAACTCAAATAGTCACAACGAACCTATGCGAAATAACATAAAAATTATTTAATACGGTCAGCAGGCAACTGGGCATTGTCTGTTCAGTATCTGAGCGATAACGTGGACAGCGATGAATCCGTAACGGTTTGACTGTACGTGTGACTGCAGTAGGTTGAACATAGATAGCATTGTCATCATCGACATCATCATAGTCATCATCATCATCATGCTTTCTTTGTCCATTGTTGTTTCGTAATGTGTTATAAATTGTATTATACCATATTAACAGAATCTTCCGTCGGTCCTTGGTAGAACAACATTATAATAAATGAAAAGCACCTGTTTGCTTTTGTTCTACAATATGTAGAACAAAAGCAAACTGGTGCTTTTCATGTACTATATTTTTAATATTCGGATATGTTAATTTGGAAAAGATATTTAAACCATTACAGGTAGCTCTTTTTTACGACAGTAATTTACCTTACCTCAGATTAACATTTACTTGCATTCATTAGATACCTGGATATTGCAAGCCTCGTCCTACGTATGGATCGTAATTACTATGAAATTTTACTGGATTCAATAAGCCGCTGTTGGCTTTCAATAGATTGGCAACGGCGAAATATGTAACAATTCTGCGCATAATTACACTGTCGCACAATTATACTATTAGAACTGACATGTTATAAAATTAAATTGCCTCACTTATTATTTCTTCAGATTTGAGATTCCCAGAATTAATTTACTATAAGTTACTTTACGTTAATTTATAGCCGGCTGCGTTGGTCTCGCTGTTCTAGGCGCTCAGTCCGGTACCGCGCGACTGCTACGGTCGCAGGTTTCGAATCCTGCCTCGGGCATGGATGTGTGTGATGTCCTTAGGTTAGTTAGGTTTAAGTAGTTCTAAGTTCTAGGGGACTGATGACCACAGATGTTAAGTCCCACAGTGCTCAGAGCCATTTGAACCATTTGCCATTTATTTATCTTCTTTACTTTAATTAACAAGAATAACTTTCCGCAATGGATTTTCGCTCTGCAGCAAACCTCCTGACATTAAAACATTATCCCGGACAGATATTAGAACTGCAGACATTTGAATTTCACAGGCACGTGCTCTACCAACTGAGCTATCCAAGCACGACTCACAACCCCTCCTCACAGCCGTACATCCGCCAGTATCGCACCTCTTTCCTTCCAGACTTCACAGAAGCTCTCCTGCGTAACTTGTAAGAGCAGCACTCCTCACGTTCTGAGACGTGCTTGGGTAGCTCAGTTGGTAGGGCACTTGCACAGGAAAGACAGACTTCCAGAGTCCGAGTCTAGGCCCAGCACACAGTTTCAATCTACCAGAAAGTTTGATGTCAGCGCACACTGCGCTGTAGAGTAAAAATTCATTCTAGAAACAATCCCCCGGCTGTGGCTAAGCCGTATCTCAGCAATATCCTTTCTTCCACGAGTGCTAGTCTAGCAAGATTCGCAGGTTCTCTAAAGTTTGGAAGGTAGGAGATGAGGTACTGGTGGATGTAAGGCTGCGAGGACGGGTCGTCAGTCGTCCTTGGAGAGCTCAGTTGGTAGAGCACTAGGCCGTGAAAGGCAAAGGTCCCGATTCCGAGTCTCGGTCCACCACACAGTTTTAATCTACCAGGAAGGAAATTCGGAGAGATTCTGGACATATGTAAAGTATACTAACGTCAAGGCAAAATCAATGCCTTCTCTGTGCGAGAGCAATGGAAGTTCTATCGACAACAGTGCTGCCAAAGCAGAGTTACTAAGCACAGCCTTCCGAAATTCCTTCACCAAAGAAGACGAAGTAAATATTGCACAATTCGAATCAAGAACCGTTGCCAATATGAGTAACGTAGAAGTAGATATCTTCGGAGTAGTGAAGCAACCTAAATCACTTAGGTAAGGCAAGTCTTCAGGTCCATGTTGTATACCAGTTAGGTTCCTTTCAGCGTATCCTGATGCAATACCTCCATACTTGACAATCATATAGAACCGTTCGTTTGACGGAAGATCCGTATACAAAGAGTGGAAAGTTGCACAGGTCATACCAGTATTCAAGAAAAATAGTAGGAGTAATCCACTAAATTACAGGTCCATATCATTAACGTCGATATGCAGCAGGAGTTTGGAAGGCGTATTGTGTTCGAATATTACGATTGCCTCGAAGTAAACGGTCTATTGACACACAGTTAAAATGGATTTAGAAAACGTCGCTCTAGTGAGACACTAGCTCTTTACTCGCACGAAGTGTTGAGTGCTATTGACAAGGGATTACGAATTGATTCAATTGTTCTTGATTTCCGGAAGGCTTTTAACACTGTACCACACAAGCGGCTTGTAGCGAAATTGCATGCTTATGGAATATCGTCTTAGTTATGTGACTTCGTGATTTCCTGTCAGAGAGGTCACAGTTCGTAGTAAGTGACGGAAAGTCATCGAGTGAAACAGAAGTGATTTCTGGCATTCCCTAAGGAAGCGTTATAGGCCATTTACTGTTCTTTATATATATAAACGATTACGGAGACAATCTGAGCAGCCGTCTTAGTTCGTTTGCATATGATCCTGTCGTTTATCGACTAGTTAAATCGTTTGAAGATAAAAACAAATATGAGAAATAATTTAGAACAGATATCTGTATGGTGCGAAAATTGGCACTTGACCCTAAATAACAAAAGTGTAAGGTCATCCACATGAGTGCTAAAAGGAATCTGTTGAACTGCGGTTACACCATATATCAGTCAAATCTGAAGGCTGTAAATTCAAGTAAATATCTAGGAATTACAATTACGAATAACATAAATTGGCAGGAACACACAGAAAAGTTTGTGGGGAATGCTAACCAAAGACTACGTTTTATTGGCAGGACACTTAGAAAATGTGACACAACTACTAAGGGATTGCCTACCCTACGCTTGTCCGCCCTCTTTTAGAATACTGCTGCGCGATGTGGGATCCTTACCAGTTAGGATTGACGGAGTATATCGAAAAAGTTCAAAGAAATGCAGCACGTTTCGTATTATCGCGGAATAGGGGAGAGAGCGTCACTGAAATGATAGACTTGGGGTGGACGTCTTTAAAACAAAGGTATTTCTCGTCGCGGCGGAATCTTCTCAGGAAGTTCCAACCAGCAACTTTCTCCACCGAATGCAAAAATATTTTGTTGACGCTGACCGACATAGGAAGAAACTATGATCATAATTAAATAAAGAAAATCAGAGCTCGCACGGAAAAATATGGGTGTTCGTATTCTCCGCGTGCTATACGACATTGGAATAATAGAGATTTGTGAAGGTGGTTCGATGAATCCTCTGTCAGGCAATAACATGTGATTTGCAGAGTATCCACGCAAATGCAGATGTAGAAGTTTCAGGAATAACTTTCCTTCTTTGAAGAAAAGAGTTAACTTTTTGAGGCTTTATTATTAAGTACTTTTATATATTTTTCCAGCAAGCAAATAAAACTGGCAAAGATAATCTTATTAGTCTACCTTTATGATCAAACAACGACACTCAGGTACTCAGTAACTAGAAATAAATTCAGTGCTACATGTTTGACAATGACTAAGATCACAAAATTGCGTACCTACAGTTTTTATGTATGTTACTTATTACTCAGTTAAAGTAACTGAAATTATGCCATCGAGTAATGGCTCACAAACATGAACGAAAATGAAACGATCTTACAGTTCGTCGTAGCGGACTATGCCCCCGCTGTTTCATGTAATATTGCGGGCACACCTTGTTCAGCAATGTCCAGTTATAGTGTAGGATTTTGATGAAATTAGAGCCTCTTACATCTGCCTACACTTGACATCCCAAGGTGCCTCGCTAGTAACAATATCGCCTCACGAAGGCCCGACTTCCTACCGCATACGTCACTTGCGTGTGTTCGTTCTCATGTCTCACCACCAAGTAAGTCTTCTGCGCACTCTGCTCTGACGTCACACTCGCTTCCGGAGACAGCCCTCCTATAGAAGTTTTCGCTCTCTGTCAGTGATATTGCTTTTCCTAACTTTCGCGAACGGCGTTAAAGTAGAATAATTACATAATAATATAGAATAATTTATACAGGCTACAGTTCATCTTACGTTTTCAGTTAAGACAAAGTAAAGTTTTGCAGAATTTAGCAAGTACTCATATTTGCTATATACACATTTGGAAAAAGTTTTAGGTAGCACATCTGTATTATAGTGCCACAACGAAATGGGCATTTGTTGTCTTTCCTGACTTAAAGTCCGTCGCTTACTAGTCACGTGGAGTCGTTAAGTTCTTGTGTGGCGTTTTGTTTGGCTATGTTCAATGACCAGCGCGAGCAGCATTGTCGCTGGAAAATTAATGGGCTGGACACGCCACCATCCAGCCGCTGTCAAATTCCGACTCGTACTGAAAGACATTGCTACTTCTTGTACGACCCTTAAGACGATCTGCTCAGGAACAACCAATATTCAAGCGAGACTTCTGAATACCAACCCCTACAATAATCTTTTATTATATAAGGAATGTAGATGGTGTTATTCGAACCTACTGTGTGCGTCAGCTCTGAAATGCAGAATTTTTGCATACCTCAGTATGTGTGTAGATTTGATGGTGTTACAGATTCAATGGACAGCAACGTAATTCTGTAAATCGGAGCGTTTAAAACGTTAATATTTGGCTACTGAAACGAACATAGTTTGAGGCACATGATTTTGCGATTAAAAACGATATCCAGAGAGCCGGCCGCGGTGATCTTGCGGTTCTAGGCGCTCAGTCCGGAACCATGCGACTGCTACGGTCGCAGGTTCGAATCCTTCCTCGGGCATGGATGTGTGTGATGTCCTTAGGTTAGTTAGGTTTAAGTAGTTCTAAGTTCTAGGGGACTGATGACCACAGATGTTTAGTCCCATAGTGCTCAGAGCCATTTTTGATATCCAGAGAAACAGGTTTGAAATACATGAACTACAGATTCAAAGAACAGGAACATGAACGTGACATTTCTTTTTCTCTCAAAAGATAAATGTTTTTTCTCCCTGGAAGACAAAAACTTTGGGTAATGTTCTAATCGACTGAGCTAGCCAGATAAGACTCCGCTAATTCGTAAGACCACTGCACGTAAAAACCTAGGATCGGGGTTCGAGTACCAGTCTAGCTTAAAATTGTGATGTCCCTAGAAGTTTCGTAGCTGCATACATTCGAATATAGAAGGAAAAATTCATTCGGTAAGTAAGAAATGTTTATATTAAGCAACCTTGCAAGGTAAGAGTATGATAAATGCTTGAGTTTTCTTGGTGTTTAGGAGGGCGAGTAACCTCCCAAAGCTTGTGGACTGTCAAGTATAGCTTGATTCCATGTAAAACATCGTAAGACCATTTACAGAGATCTACTCCAACGTACACTGATGAGCCAAAATACTACGACCACTTGTTTTACACCTTGTTTGTCCGTATTTGAAACGAAACAATGGGCCGCTGATTTGCGTATGCAGTGATGGCACCCGAGAGCAACGCAGAAGTGTTCCATAGGCTCTACATCAGGTGAATTTGGTCGGATCAACTTGGGTTCACTGTAATGCTCCTTATACTACTGTAGCACGGTTCTGTCTCCGAGACATGGATAATTATACTGTTTATAAATTATGTGTCCCTTTCCAAGTCAGATTTGGGAGCTGGAGTGATCTGGGGAGATTTAGTAATAATTTAACTGTGGCTGGACTAATCCTAGTCTAAATAAATATTTATGTATTGTAGCGGAAACCTAATCACTGGTTGTAATCACAAGCAGATCATCTACCAATTGTTGCTAATGAAGTTTTTATCTAGTCGTCTCAGGACCATTGCGTATTGTTTGTTCTAATTGTGTCCACTTACTTGGATTGGCGTCGTCTTCTTCCTCTGCGTTAGCTGCAAGCTAGCTAAATGGAGAAATATACACAATTGTTTTCTCTGTATATAGGCTTGTGTAATTCTGTATGTAGTATACAGGGTGTTCCATTGATCGTGGCCGGGCCAAATATCTCACGAAATAAGCGTCAAACGAAAAAACTACAAAGAACGAAACTTGTCCAGCTCGAAGGGGGAAAACCACATGGCTCTATGGTTGGCCAGGTAGATGGCACTGCCATAGGTCAAACAGATATCAACTGAGTTTTTTAAAATAGGAACCCCCATTTTTATTACATATTCATGGAATACGTAAAGAAATATGAATGTTTTAGGTGGACCACTTTTTTCGCTTTGTGATAGATGGCGCTGTAATAGTCACAAACATACGGTTCACAATTTTAGACGAACAGTTGGTACCAGGTAGGTTTTTTTTTTAATTAAAATATAGAACCTAGGTACGTTTGAACATTTTATTTCGGTCGTTCCAGTGTCATATATGTACCTTTGTGAACTTATCATTTCTGAGAATGCATGCTGTTACAGCGTGATTACCTGTAAATACCACATTAAAGCAATAAATGCTCAAAATGATGTCCGTTAACCTCAATGCATTTGGCAATACCTGTAACAACATTTCTCTCAACTGCGAGTAGTTTGCCTTCCGTAATGTTCGCACATGTATTCACAATGCGCTGATGCATGTTGTTAGTTGTTGTCGGTGGATCACGATAGCAAAAATCCTTCAACTTTCCCCACAGAATGAAATCCGGGGACGTCAGATCCGGTGAATGTGCGGACCATGGTATGGTGCTTCGACGACCAATCCACCTGTCATGAAATATGCTATTCAATACCGCTTCAACCGTACGCGAGCTATACGCCGGACATCCATCATGTTGGAAGCAAATCGCCATTCTGACATGCAGTAAAACATCTTGTAGTAACATCGGTAGAACATTACGTAGGAAATCAGCATACATTGCCCCATTTAGATTGCCGTCGATAAAATGGGGGCCAATTATCCTTCCTCCCTTAATGCCGCATCATACATTAACCGGCCAAAGTCGCTGATGTTCCACTTGTCGCAGCCATCGTGGATTTTCTGTTGCCCAATAGTGCATATTATGCCGGTTTACGTTACTGCCGTTGGTGAATGTCGCTTCGTCGCTAAATAGAACGCGTACACAAAATCCGTCATCGTCCCGTAATTTCTGTAGTGCTCAGTGGCAGAACTGTACACGACGTTCAAAGTCGTCGCCATGCAATTCCTGATGCATAGACATATGGTATCGCTGCAATCGACATTGATGTAGCATTCTCAACACCGACGTTTTTGAGATTTCCGATTCTCGCGCAATTTGTCTGCTACTAATGTGCGGATTAGTCGCGACAGCAGCTCAAACACATACTTGGGCATCATCATTTGTTGGAGGTCGTGGTTGACATTTCACTTGTGGATGCCCGGCCGCGGTGGTCTCGCGGTTCTAGGCGCGCAGTCCGGAACCGCGCGACTGCTACGGTCGCAGGTTCGAATCCTGCCTCGGGCATGGATGTGTGTGATGTCCTTAGGTTAGTTAGGTTTAAGTAGTTCTAAGTTCTAGGGGACAGATGACCACAGCTGTTAAGTCCCATAGTGCTCAGAGCCATTTGAACCATTTTGAACATGTGGCTGAACACTTCCTGTTTCCTTAAATAACGTAACTATCCCGCGAACGGTCCGGATACTTGGATGATGTCGTCCAGGATACCGAGCAGCATACATAACACACGCCCGTTGGGCAATTTGATCACAATAGCCATACATCAAAAGGATATCGACCTTTACCGCAATTGGTAAACGGTCCATTTTAGCACTGGTAATTTATCACGAAGCAAACACCATCCGCACTGGCGGAATGTTACGTGATACCACGTACTTATACGTTTGTGACTATTACAGCGCCATCTATCACAAAGCGAAAAATGTGGTCCAACTAAAACATTCATATTTCTTTACGTACTACATGAGTATGTAATAAAAAAATGGGTTCCTGTTTAAAAAAACGCAGTTGGTACCCGTTTGACCTATGGCAGCGCCATCTAGCGTGCCAACCATAGCGCCATCTGGTTTCCCCCTTCAAGCAACGAGTTTCGTTCATTGTAGTTTTATCGTTTGATGCTTATTTCGTGAGATATTTGGCCCGGTCACTATCAGCGGACCACCCTGTATAGGATTGATGATGATTTTAGCAAATTCGGAAAATTTGTGGTAACGTCTTATGGGACCATACTGCTGAGGTCATCGGTCCGCTAAGCTTGCGCTCTAATTAATCTAACTAAAACTAACTACCGCTAAGGACAACACACACATCCATGCCCGAGGCAGGAATCGAATCTGCGACCGTAGCAGCAGCGCGGTTCCGGACTGCAGCGCCAGAACCGCTAGACCACCGCGGCCGGCTTACAATGGTTTGCTTGACTATTTAATTAGTACGTCTTTTGTCTTAGTCGATCCATTTTTTGTCTCCTTTTTATGTTTTTATCTTTTTATCTTGAATAGAGGACTAGGATACAAGACAGAATTTAGTTCCGAATGATGAAGAGGAAAGAACCAACAGCTTGAAAAGAGAGGAAGTAAACAGTTAGTTCACCTAGGTACGAGGTGGCGTCAGCTACTTGGCAATGCAAAGAGTGCTATTGCCCCCTGAGATTTCTCTGTTTCCGATGAAATTTTTGATGTCAACAATGTTCATTTGCACTGTGCTGTCTTTGGGTTGGCCACCTCCCCAGCACTAGGGTGAACCAAGCTAATTATCCTATATGGACCCTCATATGTTCCATGGAACTTCTTAGTTTTCAAACTGATTTTTGAGGATCACGGTCTGGACTTAATTAGTACCGATTCATCAACTTAGCAGATCATGTTTACTCTTACGTTTAGCTGCCTTTATCTTCGTTAATGCCAGGTCTCTTTTCTCTTGAGTAGATAATTCATCTCTGGTTGGAAAGCTAATTATTAGCTCACTAATACTGAGTACCCTCTCCCCTGTCGTAAATTCCCGCAGAGGTGTGTTATGTATTGTGTATTTAAACCAGGGACCTAGAAATGACGGAGAGGCTTCGTTCCGCCGTAGCCCTCAGTGGTTCAGAACCTCAACAACAGGCCACAGCAGTACGCCCACACCACCGCCGCCGCGCACCGAATCCAGGACTATTGTGCGGTTCGGTCTCCCGCGGATCCACCCCCACCAGGAACGTCTCATATCAGATGAGTGTAACCCCAAATGTTCGCGTGGTAGAGTACTTACCGTGTACGCTTATGTGGAGACAGTGAATGCGGAAGTAATTCTGTGGTCGAATGAGGTAAATCATTGATTATTCTTTCAAATTCTTCTACATATTCTACCCAACTATAATGTTTCTTACCACAATAGGTTCTAAATAATCTATCGAGATCTCTCATTACTTTCTCGTCCATGTTAGAATGAGGATGGTACTTTAAAATGTAAATGGGTTTTATATTTAAGTCATTCGACAATCCCTTCCAGTATACGGAAGTGAACAGGTTTCCGTTGTCGCTAATGACTCTCTCGGGTTTCACTACCTATGTAAGATAGTCATTCTTTGTTTCGCCTGTTACTGACTTATCAGCGGCCTTTCTCAACAGATACAATTTCACATGCTTTGACAACATATCCAACACCGCAAACAGATGTTTATACCCTCCTCATAATGTTGGAAGGGAGCCGTATAAATTCACGCAGACCCTTTCCAATGCTTTGGTCGGGATTATGTTATGCATTTCCATTCTATTGCTAGAATAAGATGCTTTGGTCTTCTGACAATTAATGCACGTTTTAAATACTGCCCTGAACTTCTTTTCAATATTGCTGAAGTAGCAGCTTCCCTTTATCTTATTTGTCCTTTTTTCGCACCAAAGTGTGCAAACATGTAGTGTATAAACCAAATTAGGTTAATCATACACTGTTTCGGCCAATAGACATTCCACTGCTTTTTCTCAGTATCTGCTCTCCCACATAAGATCCCGTTATACATCATATAATGGTTCCTGATTTTACTTTTAGTAATCTTACTCCATTCTGCTTTGATAAGCTTAATATCATCATCCTTTCTTTTTTTTTTTTTGTTCCCTTCTTAGGTTTTGTAGGATGACTCGAATTTTGTTCTCATTCTTTACTTGTGTGAGATACATAATTGATACTTTATTTTGCCCTGAAGCATTATAGTCCGCTTTGCCCATTCCAGCAGGTAACCTAGATAAGGCGTCTGCCACTATATCATTTTCTCCAGGAAGGTACTCGATGGAAAAATCATACCCCTGGAGTTCAATGCCCAATCTGCTCAATCTGTGGTGGCTCGGTCTGCAATCCATAAGGAAAGATAATGCTTTGTGATCCGTGTTAACCTTAACCTCTCTGCCCATGACAAAACATCTAAATTTTTTGACTGCAAAGACTACTGTCAAAGCCTCATTTGTTTAATGCTCTACCGGCAAAACATATGGTCTTCTTTTCTATTTTCCCATTATTTTCTATAAAATGGCAGAGATGATCCCATAAGCTGTATTCGGACATGCAGAATGGCTCATTTAAGTTCGGTTAGGCCAAAATGATACTGTTACATAATTCGTCTTTGATCTTTTAACACTCTTCCCCGCACTCTTTAGTTCATACGCAAGAGGCACTCTTTCTGTAGTTAATCCCTGTAATGTCTGAGCATTGCGTCCCTGATTGTTCGCAAATTTGTGATAGAATCCTGTGAGCGCTAAAAATGATTTAATCTGCTTTTTGGTCTTAGGCTGTGGGAAATTTCTAATGGCTTCAAGTTTGTCAGGATCAGGCTTGTTGCCTTTCGCTGAAACGACATGCCCAAAAAATTTAATTTCACCTTTTCCGAATTTGGACTTGTCTAGGTTGGTACTAATATTATTCTTCTCAAATTTATCAAGAACCTGTTTCAATATTTGATTATTTTCCTTCCAACTTTTGGCAGTAATTAGAATGTCATCGATATAGACTGTCATTTCATCTAGTAGCTGTTCTCCTAGTACTTTGTCTGACCTGTATATGAGGGCTGATGTTGATATTTTCAGACCAAATGGCAACACTCTGAGAGGATAACTTCTTCCTCCATATACAAACACTACATATTTTTTACATTACTGACCTACAGGTGTTTTCCAGAAGCTGGCAGTCAAGTCTACGCTTGTCAACACCTTGACGCCATTAAACTTTTGCACCAATTCCTCTAATGCTTCAGGCCCAGTCATTAGGGGCTGTATTATTTTGTTCAATGTCCTGGCATCGAGCGCAATTCTGAGTCATCCTTCTTTGTTACAATGACGAGACGGCTACTGTAATTGCTTTGGGAGCGCCCTAATACTTTCCATTCGATCATCTTTTTAATTTCCTTGTTCATAGCTTCATTTTTCGCAGTGGACTGAAATAGGACTTAAACGTAAAGGGATCCTATGGCCTTACTTGAAAACAATACTCATAGTCTTTCATCAGCCTTCGAAAACGCTCTTTTGTGCTGCAGTATTACGTGTTCTAACTCATATGCCTCTTGCTCATTTAAACCTTTACTACCTGTGATCTTTTCTTTGATCCTAATCTTGATGCTTACCTCCTCCTGTGACTCTACACTGGTAATAAACTATGAATTTCTCTCGGTCCCAACACATCTCTTCCCTGAGTATTCGTATTTTGGCATTACTTTCATCACGCTGTGATACCTGGTTCCCAACAAATTTTATCACTTTTTCCTCCTCTTTCTCCCTCATTTTCATTACACCTTCAGCAAAATCTGGTATTGCTCTGTTAGTAATTAACCAATCTGCTCTCAGGATTAAATTGACACACAGGCCGGTCACTAACATGGCATTAACTGTGAATATCTTTTCCTGCATTGTAAATTCCAGTAAAATCTGCTTCTTTACACTCTTGATTCTCGCCCCACAGGAAGTAACTACCGTTACTCCGTGTACACATAACTCTGGTAATTGCTTATTTCTCTCGTAAAAGTCACTTGAGTTTGCACTATCTTCGCTACCTGAGCCCAGAATCGCAACTGTCTTAGTGTCCTGAACTTCGATTTCTATAGCTGGTTGGTGCGTTTCCTCTACCTCTGGCCTATGCTCTTCCGTAAGTGCATCTTTAAGGTTATACCTGTCCTCATATGCCAAGAATCTCATTAGTGGTCCACTTATTTCGACCGTTTGTGGCTGGATCATGTCCGAACCGTCCACACATTTTCCGACTCCCCTTGATTTCTTTCCCTCTCCGGAGTACGATCTCTGCTTTGAAACTGATCATTATTACTGTAATATTCACTGCTAACATTGTGGTTATTTCCTTCCCTAAAACCTATTCGTAATCCACCTCTTCCCATTATAGATGGACTACGATTACTGTCGTGAGGTCTGTCTTCCTCCCTTCTACCTTGCTCGTTATTATTGTTCGACAAGCTATTTCTGTTTTAGTCAAGGTCGTTTCGGCGGTCTGTACGCCACCTGTTTTTACGCCAGACTTCCGGAACTTGTCTGCTGCCTGAAAGCGCGTCCAATTGTTCTGATATATGCAGGAGGTTGTTAAATTCACTCCTGTGGACATGAATTAGTGTCTCCTGTAAAAACGCTGGAAAGGTATTTCTACTAAGTGAGATTCATGTAAAGGATCAGTTAATACTGGTTCTTTTCCCAGTAGTGCTGATAAAACTGCTTATAACTAGCGCAGCCACTGTTTTCAAAGCTCCTAGATTTAAATATTCTGTTCTTGTACTGTTTTATGTACTTGTGGACCAGTATTGAATTTAAGAATGCTCTAACAAATTCTTGGTATGGTTTACATGCATTACTGGCTCCTGTTCCCCATGACATTGCGTCCCCTTCAAAACGACTGGCTACAAATTTTATTTTCTGCTTTTCTATCATGTTATCAAATATGATGCCCTCAAATTGACGAATGAAAGCAACAGGATGTATACTACATTTGCTAGAAAAGTTATGAAATTTGTAAGCATTGGCATTATTGACTATTTCGTTAATATGAACAACACCTTTACGGTTTTCCTGTTCAACCCACGTTTCAAGTTTCTGTTTTAACACAACTTCCGTATTATCTATATTTTTACTCACCTCACTTAGTTGAGGTATGTTTTCTACCTTCTGTTGCACTTATTTCAAACGACCCTGAATCGTATTTGTATTACCATTACAAATTGCTTGTATTCGTGATGATTTATGGCTAAGGACTGCGTTTTCGTCCTTAAAGTCTATGACTTCTTTGTTTTGCCTTTCATGAGTGTATTTTCAAATTTTGTTTATTTTACTCTGATTATTACTTAATTTAAAGACTTCATTCCTATCTGACAATACAAAAGTATCTTGAGCTTGCGTGAGATCATTTACTTTCACTACTTCAACATCAATCTTACCTCTTGCTTACACTTGCCTAATTTTTGACCCCATTCTTTACTCTCGTGTTCCATTCTTTTCTCACAAGCTCCTATTTTAGTTTCATGAGAATCAACCCTGATCTCTAAATGTTTAAACATAAGATTAACTTTTGCCCTTTCTATAATTAATTTCACCCATTTTAAATTCTTTTCTTCTAAACCTATTTTTAATTCTTGTTGCCCAGATACTATCTCCATTAATATTTCAACCAACCTTTTATTACTATCTTTTGTAGACAATGTATCCGGTGATGCTGTTGCATGGCTTAATTTACTTGTTCTACTTGTTGTTCCATTAGCGAACGCAGTGTCAGAGTCACCACCTCTGACATCACCATTCACCTTATTTAACTTATCATTAACATTCATGTCATTTACATCAGAAACCACCTCTCCAATTTCACTATTGCTACTATCTGAAATTATGTTTTCTTGGAAAACTCCAGTTTCTACATTAGATGATTCCGGTAAATAGCTATCATCCATTTTGTTTTGTATACTTTCCTCATCCACCATTTTCCTGTAGATTCTCCATTGATGACTTTAGGTTAATATGTTCTTTACTTATACGACTAATTTCATCTGGCATACCCTGTAATTGGCTTGCCTCTTCATTTCACTACTCTGAGGCTGCACTGCTTCTCTACTTCTAAGATTGTACCGATTCTGCTTTCCCCCGACATTTTGTTATTAAAGAAATTCTTACGAAACAATTTTTTAACAATGTTCTTAAAAATCCCTATAGTTGTCAATACTATTCTCGCAAGCTGTAAAGTGATTGGCATACATGCTATCTTCTTCTATGGCGCGATCTGCTGCTCGCAGCATTGTTTTTGTCGTGTTGGGGGTCTTTGGCAGCCGTAGGCAATCACAGACGTCTGTCTCTGTCGTTCGCCGCTAGCTGACGTCGGACTGCAGCAGTTGGAGGTGACATGTGTTGCTTCCATGTCATCCTCCTCGTCTGTTGTATGCTGCTCTGTTAACTGCTCTCTGCGACATTTTTTCTCGTAGCGGTGAAATAAAACGTAACCCCTTTAGACCGCACACACACTTACAACTTAGTGGATTAATTAGCGGTATTTATAAATGTTGTTGCCTAAAAGTTCAAAGGAACTTACAAAAGGTCAAACAGGACGTAATTTCAACGGTTCACACAGTGTCGCTTTTTGTCTTTTTCACTCTTCATACACTACTGATTCTGGCATTTAATGATAATCATTACAGTCCACTGTTCTCAGTATGATTTTCACATCTCAAAAAGTTCACAGTTCTCTTAACGGATAGTAGCCTCTTCTTTAAGTACACGTTCCTCGCAAGAGATGCCGTGTATAAATTATGTGTTTCTTTGGAAGTCAGATCCGGTAGCTGGAGAGATCTGGAGAGATTCAATAATAGCCTCTTGCCGTTCTTACCACCAACCTGTCGTCTTCTAAAGTTGTGTCTCCAACGCAGAAGACAGTTCGTCGGCCGTGGGACCTTCTTTGGCGGAGTCTGCTACGAGCATTTCATGAGTGTACCGTCAGTATCAGGAATCCGCTATAACTTCATATCTCCAACGTCGCTGCGGCCGAAAAAAGATTGTGCAAGAACGGGGCCAACGACGACTAAAGCGAATCGTTCACCCATGACAGAAGTGCAACCCTTCCGGAAATTGATGCAGATGTCAATGCTGGTCCATCAACAAGTGTCAGCGTGCGAAACATTCAACAAAACATTATCGATATGGGCTTTCTGAGCCGAAGACACACTCGTATACTCCTTATAACTGCCCAATACAAGGCTTTACGCTTCTCCTGGGCCCTCAACATCAACATGATGACTGAAAACATGTTGCCTGGTCGGACGAGTGTCATACCAAATCCTGTCGAGTGGGTGGACGTATATGGATATGGAGACAACTTCATGAATCCATGGACCCTACATGTCAGCACGGGCTGTTCAAGCTGACGGAAGCTCTGGAATAATGTGGGGCGTGTGCAGTTGGAGCGATATGTGACCCTTGATACGTCTAGATTCTATTCTGACAGTTGACACGTACTAAGCACCCAGTCTGATCACATCCATCCATTCATGTCAATTGTGCAGTCCCAAGAACTTGGGACAATGCGACACCCCCACACGTCTAGATTTGCTATAGAGCGGCTCCAGAACACTCTTCTGCGTTTGAACACTTCCGCTGGCCACCAAACCCGGCAAACATGAACATTATTGAGCATATTTGGGATGCATTCCAACGAGCTGTTCAGAAGAGATCTCCAGTCCACCGTATTCTTAAGGATTTAAGGAGAGCCCTGCAGGATTCATGGTGTCAATTACCTGTGGCACATACTTCAGACATTAATCGAGTCCATGCCACTATGTGTTCGAGGTGGACCTACACGATGTTAGGCAGGTGTACCAGTTTCTTTGGCTCTTCAGCGTATATTCTATCAGAAATTTTTATTCGATTTTTTCTCTTTACTACAGTATTTATTCAAAACGAATTTTACGTGATTTATCTAAGGATTGATCCATTTTTGTGAGTAAGTAGCTGTGATTCAGGTGGTACCATCGAATTTGCGAAACTAAATTATGTGAAATAAACTGCGATTTATTTGTTTCAAACACATAGGAATAGGGTGAACCTAGGAAAGAACCGTGTTAAGTCTCCTGAATACCATTTACACGCTGATATTAACTATTCTTCTTTCTCATCCCAGCTGTGTGCGGGACTGGGTTTCAAACGAGGAACCTTGCATTTTGCGGCCTGTGATCTTACCGACTGAGCTATCCAGATAAAACTCACAACACGTTCTTACAATTTTAATTTTACCAGTACCTTTCTCCCACTTTCCAAACTTCACCAAATATCCCTCTCATACCTTGGGCTAGAGACACTCCTGTGGTGCGTAAAAATGACTTACGAGGGGAGCATCTGACTTCGTAATGACGAATTTAGATGAGTGTTAGGTATGTTGTAGAGGGTTCTACGACACCTCCTAGTTTCCTAGAAAATCGACGTTACAGTTTTATGCGTACCTCCTAATCCTGTAACGTTTTCCTTGTTTCAATCAAACGATCAGACCTTAGCGGCTACGATTGGAATCCTGCTGGGGTATTTTCAGTTTCACTGTGTACGATGTCATTAAATAGTATATATATTGCAAAATTATTCAATGGTAGTCATTATCGTCCTAGTAACTACATTTACAAATCAAACTTATTCAAAAATATGTATTCCGTCTGTTACAGAATAGGTTACAGTATAGGTCTACTCGCTATCGTTTGCATCACCATCTGTCGAGAAGAATATTTCTCATGGTATACGTCGTAGAAGCTAAACGAGGACAACATTTGCGGAACAACACGCACAAAGACACACGGAAACACTATGAGTTTCCAGAAGCAAAACAGGAAAACACAATTTGTTTTCATTCAAAAAGACTGTTCTTCCTTCGACCAACCTCGACGCGAATTAGGCTTAGTTTATCATTCCTTTGAAAGAATATACACTAAATTGATGGAGAATTAAACAGTACATTTTTATCTAACCTCGCCGCGAAGCGATTTCTCTGCTAGTCTACAGCAAGTCGGGAGCATTATGATATTTATCGTGAAAATATTAGCTAGCCTGTAAAATTAAGACCACGTGGATGGCAAAGTGGAGCATACTTGGGTGGAATAGCTTAACGGTGCAGATGCACGCATTTTCTCATTTACAACGATTTGTCTGATATGGCTGCCATCCCCACGAATCAATGATTTGAACGGGTACTATGCTGTGAACCTAAGCTACGCTCGCTTGGTCGAAACATGATTAACGTTACTACACTACTGCCCAATAAAATTGCTACACCACGAAGATGACGTGCTACGTCGCGAAATTTAACCGACAGGAAAAAGATGCTGTGATATGCAAATGATTAGCATTTCAGAGCATTCACACAATGCTGGCGCCGATGGCGACGTCTACAATGTGCTGACGTGAGGAAAGTTTCCGACCGATTTCTCATACACATAAAGCGGTTGACCGGCGCTCCCTGGTGAAACGTTGTCGTGACGCCTCGTGTAAAGAGGAAACATGCGTACCATTACGTTTCCGACTTTGGTAAATGTCAGATTGTAGCCTATCGCCATTGCGGTTTATCGTATCGCGACATTGCTGCTCGCGTTGGTCGAGATCCAATGACTGTTAGCAGAATATGGAATCAGTGGGTTCAGGAGGGTAATACGGAACGCCGTGCTGGATCCCAACGGCCTCGTATCACTAGCAGTCGAGATGACAGGCATCTTATCCGCGTGGCTGTAACGGATCGTGCAGCCACGTCTCGATCCCTGAGTCAACACATGGGAACGTTTGCAAAGCAACAACCATCTGCATGAACAGTTCAACGACGTTTGCAGGAGCATGCACTATCAGCTCGGAGGCCATGGCTGCTGTTACCCTCGACGCTGCATCACAGACAGGAGCGCCTGCGATGGTGTACTCAACGACGAACCTGGGTGCACGAATGGCAATACGTCATTCTTTCGGATGGATCCAGGTTCTGTATACAGCATTATGATGGTCGCATCCGTGTTTGGCGACATCGCGGTGAACGCATATTGGCAGCGTCTATTCGTCGTCGTCATACTGGCGTATCACCCGGCGTGATGTTATGGGGTGCCATTGGTTACACGTCTCGATCACCTCTTGTTCGAACTGACGACACTTTGAACAGTGGATGTTACATCTCAGATGTGTAACGACCCGTGGCTCTACCCTCCATTCTATCTCGGCGAAACCCTACATTTCAGGAGGATAATTCACGACCGCATGTTGCAGGTCCTTTACGGGCCTTTCTGGATACAGAAAATGTTCAACTGCTGCCCTGGTCCGCACATTCTCCAGACTTCTCACCAAATGAAAACGTCTGATCAATGGTGGCCGAGCAACTGGCTCGTCACAATACGCCAGTCACTACTCTTGATGAACTGTGGTATCGTGTTGAAGCTGCATGGGCAGCTATACCTGTACACGCCATCCAAGCTCTGTTTGACTCAAGGGCCAGGCGTATCAAGGCCGTTACTGCGGCCAGAGGTAGTTGTTCTGGGTACGGGTTTCTTAGGATCTATGCACCCAAATTGCGTGAAGAAGTAATCACATGTCAGTTCCAGCATAATATATTTGTCCAATGAATACCCGTTTATGATCTGCATTTCTTCTTTGTGTAGCAATTTTAATGGCCAGCAGTGTAATATAGAAAGTACATATGAAACGTCAACATCGATTTCTCGGAAAGTAGAGACCGTCGCACGAAACATCGCTAGCCTGCTACTCAGGACACTCCGGTCTGTAACATACCTAAGAGTAATAGAAATCCGTGATTAACAGGTTTGATTAACCACACATTATGGGACCGTTCTGAAGCTAATTTTCCGCTCTGCAGCAGAGAATGCTCTGTTACGAAACTCTGCTGGGAGACTAAAACTTTTGGGCAGATCTGTACTCAAACGAGGTGACTTACCTTTTGTGGGCAATGGCCTTATGATTTTCGTCATCCAGGCAATAACTGAGTTATTTTTATCTTAGCGCTAAAATAACTTCACCAACGAACCTCCTTAATATGCTTAAGTGTAACAGTGTATTCACATTCAATTAGCACACAAAATACCTCTGCTCAGTGCAGATGATTAGCTTTACCCTATCTTTGGGAATTTTGCAAGCAAGTAAGCTACTTGACGTTTCATCGCGAGCTCTGCCAGTGAGACCTTCAATGACAGGCCGCAGAGAATCAGCAGCCCTCCTCACCGCTCAAGCATTCCCACAAGAAATCTCACCATCCCTCACCCACAGCCGCAGACGTCCTTCCTATTGGCGCAACACACTTCCACTCGAGCCATTTCATCTCGTCAGAGCTGCGCGCCTACATTCAGGCCCTCCCCTTGACTACTCGCTAAGCCGTTGTCTTGTCTCTTTTTGTCCATTGTCTGTCGCAAGTGATCTTCCGCTGCTGAAAGCAACGTCCCCGTTCTCGGAGGCCCCATTCGTGTTAGCCCTCGCTTCCTCCAACCCTCCCGCCCCAGCACCCCTATCCCGCCTCATTTTGCTCTGATTTCCCCCACCACCCTCCAACCCCCACCCCCTCTCGCTCCCTCTGGATTACTCGTCGCAATGAGCAGAGTCCCGCGACGGATCCACTCGGGCGCGCTCCGGCTTTTTGATCTCAATTCGAGCGCCAAATCCTCCGCGTACTCCGTTATCTCCGGCGCCCTTCCCGTCTCATATTTCCGGAGCATTCATTACTTTTGTGTTAGTCGCATTAATCTACATGTCTGATTTCTTTGAACTGCGGTCTCTCGGCCTCTCTCGTGTTTCGCTATTAATGCCGCTTTGCGCGGGACGGTGAGCTCGCCGTTGCAGAGCTTGCAACATAAGTGTCGGCGGTGGAAGAGGCGCTATAATTTATCCAACCGCAGCGGAACGCAGCCGGTCGTCATATGGTCTCAACTCATTCTCTTTATACAGTAGGAATGACACTTCCAGTTATATTTACAGATCTTATATCTGATCAAGTGAACATCCGCAACTCGGGAAAATACACCACTGGACATTAAAATTGCTACACCAAGAAGAAATGCAGATAATATACGGGTATTCATTGGACGAATATATTAACTAGAACTGACATGTGATTACATTTTCACGCAATTTGAGTGCATAGATCCTGAGAAATCAGTACCCAGAACAACCACCTCTGGCCTTGATACGCCTGGGCATTGAGTCAAACACAACTTGGATGGCGTGTACAGGTACAGCTGCCCATGCAGCTTCAATACGATACCATAGTTCATCAAGAATAGCGACTGGCGTATTGTGTTGCTAAGTCACCATTGACCAGACGTTTTCAATTGGTGAGAGATCTAGAGAATGTGCTGGGCATGGCAGCAGTCGAACATTTTCTGTATCCAGAAAGGCTCGTACAGGACCTGCAACATGCGGTCGTGCATTATCCTGCTGAAATGTAGGGTTTCGCAGGGATCGAATGAAGGGTAAAGCCACGGGTCGTAGCACATCTGAAATGTAAAGTTTACTGTTGAAAGTGCCGTCAGAGCGAACAAGAGGTGACCGAGACGTGTAACCAGTGGCACCCCATACCATCACGCCGGGTGATACGCAAGTATGGCGATGACGAATACAGGCTTCCAATGTGCATTCACCCCGATGTCGCCAAACACTGATGCGACCATCATAATGCTGTAAACAGAACCTGGATTCATCCTAAAAATGACGTTTTGCCATACGTGCACCCAAGTTCGTCGTAAGTACACCATCGCAGGCGCTCCTGTCTGTGATGCAGCGTCAAGGGTAACCGCAGCCATTGTCTCCGAGCTGATAGTCCACGCTGTTGCAAACGTCGTCGAACTGTTCGTGTAGATGATTGTTGTCTTGCAAACGTCCCCATGTGTTGACTCAGGGATCGAGACGTGGCTGCACAATCCGTTACAGGCATGGGGATAAGATCCGTTACAGCCATGCAGATAATATGTCTGTCATCTCGACTGCTAGTGATAAGAGGCCGTTGGAATCCCGCATGGCGTTCCGTATTACCCTCCTGAATCCACCATTTCCATATTCTGCTAACAGTCATTGGATCTCGAACAACGCGAGCAGCAATGTCGCGATACGATAAACCGCAATCGCGATAGGCTACAATCCGACCTTTACCAAAGTCGTAAACGTGACAGTACGCATTTCTCCTCCTTACACGAGGCATCGCGACAACGTTTCACCAGGCAACGCCGGTTAACTGTTGTTTGTGTATGAGAAATCGGTCGGAAACTTGCCTCATGTCAGCACGTTGTATGTGTCGCCACCGGCGCCAGCCTTGTGTTAATCGTCGGAAAATCTAATCATTTGCATATCACAGCATCTTCTTGCTGTCGGGCAAATTTCGCGTCTGTAGCACGTCAGCTTCGTGGTGTAGCAATTTTAATGGCCAGTAGTGTATTTGTAAAAAAAAAAAAAAAAAATATCCGCTTCACTTGTCGGTAATTTCAAATTTATTCCACTACCGGTTTCGAAGCACAAAGACTCATTTTCTTGCCAACCTTTAGCTGTTGTGGTCTTATTGCTAATTTCTGGATTATTTTTTTATATACTGCTAGTACCCCTTCTTTTTGGCCCGTCCGGTTAGCCGTGCGGTCTACTGCACGGCCATCCGAATTGGGAAGGGGCGCCTGGTCCCCAGCACGAATCGCCCGGCGGACTTGTGTCGACGTCCGGTGAGCTGGCCAGTCTGTGGATGGTTTTTAGGCGGTTTTCCATCTGCCTCGGCGAATGCGGGCTGGTTCACCTTATTCCGCCTCAGCTACACTACGTCGGCGATTGCTGCGCGAACACGTTCTCCATGTACGTTCAAAAATGGGTCTGAGCACTATGGGACTTAACTTCTGAGGTCATCGGCCCCTAGAACTTAGAACTACTTACACCTAAGTAAGTTAAGGACATTACACACACCCATGCCCATGGCAGAATTCGAACCTGCGACCGTAGTGGTCGCGCGTTTCCAGACTGTAGCGCGTAGAACCGCTCGGCCACTCTGGCCGGCTCTACATGTACCCGTGCACCACCATTACTCTACAACGCAAACATAGGGGTTACACTCGTCTGGCGTGAGACGTTCCCTCGTGTGGTCTACCGGGAGCTGAACCGCACAATAACCCTGAAAGAGGGGTTCGGTGTTCGGACTGTGGAGGGGTGAAGCGGACTGCGGTAGTCGTCGTGGTGTTTTGGACCACTGCGGCTTCGGTGGGGACGAAGCCTCTCCATTGTTTCTAGACCCCCGGTTAACATACAGTACAATACATACAATACCCCTTCTTTTTGTTCTATTTTTAACTTCTATCTTTTATTGTCATGCGTTTTGTCACGTTGACCTTCAGACATCATCCCCAAACACTTACGTCTGCATATTATTCGATTCAGTGTCTTAAACGTGGCGCTCCCTTGTATCTAATATAGCTTACGTTACCTCATTTTAACTACTCTGTCGTAGCTTTAACCCTATTGTACACCAACTTCAGGGATCTCATCCACTACACATAGTCTTCATTTATTCACTCGCTTTCTCTAGTCCTATTTTCTTTTGGGTCATCAGTCTTCTGAGTGGTTTGCTGCGGCCCGCCACAAATTACTCTCCTGTGTCAACCTCTTCGTCTCAGAGTAGCACTTGCAACCTACGCCCTCAATAATTTGTTGAATGGCTCTTACAGCTACGTCGAGTTCCATGGAAGTCATTCCACAATGTCTTAATAGGTCCTATAATCTTCTCCTTGTTAGTATTGTCCATCAATTCCTTTACTCACCGCTTCTGCGCAGAATCTCCTCATTTATTACATTATCAGTCCACTTCATTTTCAACGTTCGCCTTTAGCACCACATCAAAAGGTTCGATTCTCTTCTGTTCTGGTTTTCCCACAGTCCATGTTTCGTTACCATGCATGCTGTGCTCAAGACGCACATTCTCAGAAATTACCTCCTCATATTAAAGCGTGTGTTTTATACTAGCAGACCTCCCTTGGCCAGGAATGCCCTTTTTGCCATTGCTAGTCTGCTTTTGATGTCCTCCCTTCTCCGCCGGTCACTGGTTATTTTACCGCCTAGGTAACAGAATACCTTAACATCATCTACTTCGTGACCATCAATTCTGATGTTAAATTTCTCATTTTGGCTACTTCTCATTACTTTCGTCTTTCTCCCATTTATCAGCCATCCATATTCTGTACTCCTTCGGTCATTCATTCCATTCACCATATCGTGTAATTCTTCTTCACTTTCACTCAGAATAGCAATGTCATCAGCGAATCGTATCAATGATATCTTTTCATCTTAAATTTTAATTCCACTCCTGAACCGTTCTTCTTATTTTCATCATTGTTTCTTCTATGTTCACATTTAACAGGAGGGGGGGGGGGGGAAATACTTTACTTTTTAATCTAAGTTCTTCGTTCTTGGTTGTCCATTCCTATTATTTCTTCTTGTCTCTTGTACTTTTTTATTGCCGTTTTATTTCTCCCTTACTTTTATTACGCCAGACAATCTGTGGATGCAGAGTGGTGTCTTATAAGTGTACCTGTTGTTCCTGTTAATTTTATGTTTTTAATCGCAACTAAGTGTTTTATACTTAGATATTTTTGTTCTTTAAGACGTATAGTACGTACATGAGTACTAGTCTTAAGAGTTGTCATCATTCTCCTACCACATCTCATGTCTCGTTGTCTTCTTGCTGAGTTTTTAGAGATTTTTTTTCTGCAGGGCGTTTTACAATTCATGTTATACGAGGTGCATTCAAGTTGTAAGGCCTCTGATTTTTTTTCTCCAGACTGAAAAGAGATAGTAACATGCGCATTGTTTTAAAATGAGGCCGTGTTCACTGTCAATACGTCCCAGAGATGGCAGCATCGTACGGCAGATGGAATTTTACCGCCAGCGGCGAGAATGAGAACTGTTTTAAATACTTAAAATGGTGGCGTTTTCCTTACTTGAACAGCGTGCAATCATTCGTTTTCTGAATTTGCGTGGTGTGAAACCAATTGAAATTCATCGACAGTTGAAGGAGACATGGGGTGATGGAGTTATGGATGTGTCGAAAGTGCGTTCGTGGGTGCGACAGTTTAATGAAGGCAGAACATCGTGTGACAACAAACCGAAACAACCTCGAGCTCGCACAAGCCGGTCTGACGACATGATCGAGAAAGTGGAGAGAATTGTTTTGGGGGATCGCCGAATGACTGTTGAACAGATCGCTTCCAGAGTTGGCATTTCTGTGGGTTCTGTGCACACAATCCTACATGATGACCTGAAAATGCGAAAAGTGTCATCCAGGTGGGTGCCACGAATGCTGACGGACGACCACACGGCTGCCCATGTGGCATGTTGCGAAGCAATGTTGACGTGCAACGACAGCATGAATGGGACTTTCTTTTCGTCGGTTGTGACAATCGATTAGACGTGGATGCCATTTTTCAATCCAGAAACAAAGCGCCAGTCAGCTCAATGGAAGCACACAGATTCAGCGCCACCAAAAAAATTTCGGCTAACCGCCAATGCGGAAAAAATAATGGTGTCCATGTTCTGGGACAGCGAGGGCGTAATCCTTACCCATTGCGTTCGAAAGGGCACTACGGTAACAGGTGAATCCTACTAAAATGTTTTGAAGAACAAATTCCTTCCTGCACTGCAACAAAAACGTCCAGGAAGGGCTGCGCGTGTGCTGTTTCACCAAGCCAACGCACCCGCACATCGAGCTAACGTTACGCAACAGTTTCTTCGTGATAACAACTTTGAAGTGATTCCTCATGCTCCCTACTCACCTGACTTGCTCCTAGTGACTTTTGGCTTTTTCCAACAATGAAAGACACTCTCCGTGGCCGCACATTCACCAGCCATGCTGCTATTGCCTCAGCGATTTTCCAGTGGTCAAAACAGACTCCTAAAGAAGTCTTCGCCACTGCCATGGAATGATGGCGTCAGCTTTGTGAAAAATGTGTACGTCTGCAGGGCGATTACGTCGAGAAGTAACGCCAGTTTCATCGATTTCGGGTGAGTAGTTAATTAGAAAAAAAATCGGAGGCCTTAGAAGTTGAATGCACCTCGTACAAGTTTAGGTGTTGCAGGCGGGTCTTAGTATCAAGTTTTGAACAGGAACCATTGTCTGGATCGTCAACTGACGACACAAAAAAGGAGTGTAAAAGTTAGACGCGACTGCATCTGTAAATGTACGTAAATACAGGATGATATTGCGATGACATTACAAGCTTTCAAGGATGATGGGGAAGGCTAAACGTATCAATTTGAGGGAAGAGACCTGGTATCGGAAAGAAAACCTTTTGCAACTGTTATGACTTCCTTTGTATGCTGCGTGGTTCTCTTGTGGGTACAGAAACGAGAAATAGATGCTGTCCATGAACAGAGAATTCATATATTAATTTATATTGCAGCTAATACCAAGTAGTAAAAATAATACATAACTTTGTTGCTGTTGTTGCAAACGTTTGAATGTTAAAATAACTTGTTGTGGATTGGCAAGAGAGCCAACCCGGTTTTGAGAGGGAGCCGAAAGGCACGCGTTTTAGCTCACTCAGGCTGGTGTGAGGTCTGGAACAGAACAAGGAAATTAGACTAGCAAAAAAGGACGTAGCTGTGGAATACTTTAATTCATAAATGGTGAACATCGCTCTTGACGGTACATGTTTTACAGCATCAATAGTAACTGGTAATGGCGCCTTGCTAGGTCGTAGCAAATGACGTAGCTGAAGGGTATGCTAACTATCGTCTCGGCAGATGAGAGCGTAATTTGTCAGTGAACCATCGCTAGCAAAGTCGGCTGAACAACTGGAGCGAGTGCTAGGAAGTCTCTCTACACCTGCCGTGTGGCGGCGCTCGGTCTGCAATCACTGATAGTGGCGACAGGCGGGTCCGACGTGTACTAACGGACCGCAGTCGATTTAAAGGCTACCACCATGCAAGTGTGGTGTCTGGCGGTGACACCACATAACTGTCGACACAAATAAGTCACATTTAAAACAGTCTTCAATACAACGTCTATTCAGAAGGTCACGAGCCCTGGCCACTAGGAAAGTCTGTGAATTTTTTCAGTTTGTAACCTCCGCACTACATCGGTTTCTGTACCGAATTTAGCCCAGCCTTACCTCCCACTCTATAAAAGTCTACATATTAACAAAACTATGTCCTCGCAAACTGTTACACAACTTAAATTCGTATGCTAGCCTTTGACTGAACAGAAGCTGATTTGAACTGAACTGGAACTGGCCTGAATACAACTTGTATAAATGCGCAACTGAAGTAAAACATTACCTGAACCTAATCACAATTTGCACCTCGCATCTTGACAACATTGCTGCCAATTTCTCGAAAGCACAACAACAAAGAGCAAGCATACAGCGGTTAAGCTATTTTTCTACTTCTAAATAAATATTCAGACAGTTGCGTACAACATTGTGTGATGTGGTAATGTGTAATGATAAACGTTTACACAGTGGAATGCGGAGAGTGAATATTATTGTGAAACGATATTCCAAAGCGATTATATAGTGAAGTATGTATTCAAAACGACAGAATAAAGCTCCTCGTGACCTTCACACAAAGCGTTGATCTGAACAATACTATGCTTTACAAAATGAACGATGATTTGAAAAAGGTATAATTTAAATAAAGAATTTATACAAAAAACCAAACAGTTTAATCAGTTGATATCACATTACTCAGGGAAGTCGAGTGGTCTTTCTTTCAGCTCTGAGCTAGTGAACACAGTAAACTAGCTGTCTATAATGGTTTCTATAAAGTAAGTGCGCAGTGCTGCAGACATACATCAAACTTCTTCTCTTAAAAAAAGGGGTATTATTCAAAATTTCTATTCCTTTCACCTTTCAATATGTATTTCATATGAATACTTGCTGTCCTTTACCGTAAATCTTTCTTCATCTAACAGATAGAATCACAAGTCAACACAGCACTACCGAATACATCCATCACCAGCCACCAGCGAAGAATGTATCAGACGGCGCAGAGGCAAATACTGTGCCACGACAAGACCAAAGAGTTTTTAACACTTACGTAACTTGCTCTCTTTCTGACGTGCACCTGGATAACATAGAGAAATCGAAATGACGTGTCCATCTTACTAATTGGCAAACACAAAATATGGGGTCAGTGAGTAAATGTTCAAATTTCACTACACCCGACGCTGGAGCTCCGCAGAGGGGATTCTTGCGTTTCCTTGGCAGCGGCGTAATCGTTCGTGGCAGCGCCTTCGTACCACTGTGGCGGCGTAACTGGCGGCGCGCATATTTAAAAGTGCGACCGACCAAATACCGGCCGATGCCGCAGTAACATCACCACGCAATCATCCTATATATTACACACATTTACAGGCGCCTCGAGTGTAAATTTGACACTATGTAGCGACATCAGTTGACGTTTCCGGACATTGGTTCTTGTGCAAAATGTCATCTACTAAGTCCACCACACAACCTCTACTTATGTATGACACGAAATGAGAAACACTGTGTATATAATCAGTATACACTGATTTAGTTGCATTTTTGTATTATATCTCTTTAATGACCTTGCCTAGTACGGCGGTGCGGGTCTCCCGCATCATCCCCTACGCTCTGTTACCGAGTATGGGACTTCATCATCATCTCTTTAATGTGGTGTGCTATGTTACAACGGCTTTCAGGCAGTTTTGCCGATTACTCAACTTCGTATATTATTATATATATTCTTATATTTGTACTTCTATCTTGTGAACCACACTTATATTATGTTCTTTATATTATTTTTAAAAAGCATTAAAAAGTGTATACCAATAAGATTGTAACAAAGAGATGTCTTTTCTGTTAGATTCGGAAGCATCCAACCCACCTTACTTTTCAAGGCGTTGGGTTAGTCTGTATAGTTAATGAAATAATTAATAATCAATGAACCACACTTAATATAAGCAGACTGACCAGTCAGAACCCCGTTCGCCACTCATTGGCTCCTACGTCAGCCGCTTCCGCGACTGCAGTTAGCTGGTTTCTGGGCCGTCTGCACTAATCGCTTCCGTGTCTTGTTGCCGAGGTGGGCTTCTTGGGTGCTGGTCCTTCACGTGACTTCATTAACTCTCTCATTTAGTACTGAATTCATTTCTGTCCGAAACCCGACTCAAAGTTAGTGTTCCAGTCCCATGCGTTTGTCTGACGTGGGTGTGACACTCCCCCCCCCTCCCCCCCCCCCCTCACCACCATGACTGACTGGCCCGACCTCCACACATTTATGTTTCCATAATTATGTGGTATACCTATTCATTTTCATTTTGGTGCGTGAGGCCCATAGTATTCGTACGCTAGTAGCTCTTCCTCTTTTTCGCAGTCAGTGGCACCTGCAGATGAAGCTTATTGCCTTGAAATCGGTGGTAGAATAAATTAAAAAATTACTGACAACTTAAGCAAATTTTTACTCTGTAAAGATCTTATTTTACTTGTAATTGTCTTCCATGTTAGGTTACACAATTTTCAGGTTGCCAGGCGAGCCTTAACCTTGGAATGGAACAATAAAACTGACTGCCAAGAAAATAAGAACTGTAATTACAGTTGAAGGCTTCATCAGTACTACCAAAAGAAATTGTAACAGGGGTTAGTAACAGGGGTTGTGATCTCTCTTATGTTGCACAGAGATTGAAATTATCCATTCTAACAACCAAATGAAAGTGCAGTATTACACTAAATCATAACTCGCCAAAACACAAGATTGAATGTCAGCTCCGATTTATAATGTTGGGGAACGAAATCGACCGTGTCGCCTGCTCTTAAGGAAATTAAGAAAGTCCCAAGTCCTGATAACTCTCCAGTGACATCACTTCCCTTCTCTGTTTGTTATGCTAAACAGTACCTGCTTGAAATCGTTCACTTTAATTAAGGTTAACGTTCATTGTTCATTTATGTTTATCATCATGCAAGAAGTCTTTAATCTTTCTCTGTCGCTTAGATCTCGAAGTTCAATACTTAGAGAAGGGGAATCATTCAACTCACATGTTAACATGCGGAGTGATTTTCTTCTTTTTTGCCTTTTATCATTAAGGATGACGCTTTACACAGACAGTCCTGTACATAAGGCAACGACAGATATCAGTAATCTCTTTGGATATTAATAAACTGCTTCTGTTGTGTTTAGTCCTTTATTTTTAAATCACTACCGGCTTCATGCCATAGAAACCAGATCTTCAGGTGAACATGTAACGAAAACATTACAACCAGAAAGTTTGGAATGTTCCGTATCAAGTTCTGAACTTTTCATCTCTAATGTTAATTTATATGTTCACGGATAACGGAATCATTAGAAATAGAAAGCTTGGAATGTTGAGTACAAAGTTCCGAAACTTTCATCTCTAATGTTAATTTATATCGTCACTATAACGGAAACATTAGAACTAGAAAGCTTGGATTGTTGAGTTCAAAGTTACGAACTTTTCATCTCTGATATTAAATTATATGTTCACTGATAATTGGATTTTATTGCCATGAAACCGGTAGTGACGTAAAAATAAAGCAGCTGTAGCGGTTTATTAATACCCCACTAAGTTACAGGTCCGTATTATTAAGGTCGATATGCAGCAGGATTTTGCAACATATATTGTGTTCGAACATCGTGAACAACCTCTAAGAGAACGGTCTCTTGACACACAGTCAATACGGCTTTAGAAAACTCCTTGTGAAACACAACTATGTCTTTACTCACACGATGTCTTAAGGGCTATCGACAATGTTTTTGAAATTGATACATATTTCTAAATTTCCAGAAGACTTTCTCCATCGTATCTCACAAGCGGCATGTAATTAAGGTGGGTGCTTATGGAATATCGTGTTAGATACTTGACTGAATTCGTGATTTCCTGTCAGAGAGGACACAGTTCGCAGTAGCTGACAAAGTCATCGAGTAACACAGAAGTGATTTCTGGTGATCGCGAAGCTAGTGTTATAGTCTCTCTGCTGTTCTTTATCTGTATAAACGACTTGGGACAGAATCTGAGCGGCAGTCTTAGGTCGTTTGCAGATGACGCTGTCGTTTTTAAAGAAGTCATCAGAAAATCAAAATAGATTGTAAAATAATTTAGATAAGATGTCTCTATGGTGCAAAATTTGGCAGCTGAGTCTAAAAATGATAAGTGTGGGGTCATACACTTGAGTGCTAAAAGGAATCGGTTAAACTTCGGTTACACGATAAATCAATCAAATCTGAAGACCGTAAATTCAAGTAAACAACTAACAATCACAATTACCCACAACATTTTACATGCGTTCTTTGCAAATTCAGTTGTTCGTAAGGTGAGCCAAAGACTCCGATTTATTGGGAGAACACTTAGAAGATGTAACAAATGTACCAAAGAGGCTGCCTACACTACGCTTGTCCGTCTTCTTTTGGAGTACCGCTGCGCGGTGTGGGATCCTTACGAGATAGGGTTAACGGAGTACATCGAGAAGGGCAGCATGTTTTGTAACATTGCGAAATACGGGAGAGAGTGTCACTGATTTGTACAGGATGTGGTTTGGGCATAGTTAAAACAAAGGCGTTTCTCGTTGCGGCGAGATCTTTTCATAAAATTTCAATCACCAACTTTCTTCTCTGAATGGGAAAATATTTTGTTGACGACGACATACACAGGGAGAAAAGATCATCGTAATAAAACAAGGGAAATTACAAATCAGAGCTAGCACGGAAAGATGTAGGTGTTCGTTTTCTCCACGTGCTGTCGAGAGTAGTATAATAGAGAATTATTAAGATATCGGTTCGATGAGCCCTCTGCCAATCACTTTAGTGTGATTTGCAGAGTGGACATGCTGATGTACATTCAGATGTAGAAGTTCGTTACGACACCACTTTAGTCCTCTGTTGTTTACGCAGGTTGATCTCAGCATTGTGAAATCGATACGATAGCAGCTACTTTGAGAAAGTCAGTTACAGCTTCAAATCTGACAATACCTCTCTGCTACTTACAAACTTGACAGAAACTTTCCTGTATTACTCGCTGGCTAGTTCTTATGTAAGAAACGGCAATAAGGAAATTAATGAAAGAAATAATAATGTATAAAACTGTTTTGCTTCTCTACTGTACAGCTCACATTTCTGAATAAATATTTTATTTATAGTGGCCACTAAAAGATTCGTCGTTATCTGTTACCTTAGAAGTTTATACTACTCGGTTTCCACGAACAAACAGTTTACTCCCATCTGCTGCTTTACGCCAGACGTTAACTAAATTTCATGTATGTTTCGACTGTATTTTAGCTTGTTATTCTTCTGAAAAATAAAGAACTTGCACATAGATTTTGATATGGACATCATTAGCAGTACTGAAGTGATTATGTTCTCTAGCTCGCGCCAGGTCCCTCCGCAATGCAATAGCAATAAGCGGGTATAAATACAGTGCTAGTGGATGCAGACCCACGCCGCGTGTGAACGCACCATTGTAGCCAAGATAGACACGAAGCCCACTCCCACCACAGTAGTACAAGTTTATATAGCAACTAGCTCCGCAGATTATGAAGAGATTTGAGAAATGTAGAATAAAAGAAAATATTCAGATAGTTAAAAGAGACGAAAACTTAATAGTAATAGAGGCCTGTATTCGATAGCAGGAAACGGAAGAGGGGAAAAGAAGGAAAAACAGCAGGTGAATACGGACTGGGGGAAAGGAAAGAAAGAGGAAGCCGCCTGGTGGTTTTGCAAAGACCACAGTTTAATAATCGCTAACACCTAGTTTAAGGACCGTAAAAGAAGGTTGTATATGGGGGAGAGACCTGGAGACATGCAAAGATGTCAGATTGATTGTATAATGGCAAGACAGAGATTCAGAAGCCAAATTTTAAATTCTAACACACATCCAGGGGCAGATGTGAACTCTGACCAAAATTTATTGGTCGTGAACTGTACATTATAACTGAGGAAATGAAGGAGGTGGTACCTCGAAAAGTTGAAAGAACCTGAGGTTGCTGAGAGCTTGAGAGGGAGCATTAGGCAACGGTTGACTACTTTGGCGACCGAGCGAGGTGGCGCAGTGGTTAGCACACTGGACTCGCATTCGGGAGGACGACGGTTCAATCCCGTCTCCAGTCATCCTGATTTAGGTTTTCCGTGATTTCCCTAAATCGTTTCAGGCAAATGTCGGGATGGTTCCTTTGAAAGGGCACGCCGATTTCCTTCCCAATCCTTCCCTAATCCGAGCTTGCGCTCCGTCTCTAATGACCTCGTTGTCGACGGGACGTTAAACACTAACCACCACCACCACTACTTAGGCAACGTTTGACTAGAACAGGGGAAAGGAATGCAGTAAAAGACGAATGGGTAGCCTTAAGAGATGAAACAGTGAGGGCAGCAGAGGATCAAATAGGTAAAAAGACAGGGGATAGCAGGAATCTTTGCGTAACACAAGAGATACTGAGTATAATTGATAAAAGAAGAAAATATAAGTGCAGGAAATGAAGCAGGCGAAAGGGAATAGAAAAGTTTAAAAATCAGATTGACAGAAAGTGCAAAATGGCTAAGCAGGAATGGCTAGAGGACAGATGTAAGGATTTAGAACCATATTTCATCAAGGGAAAGATATATACCGCCTAATGAGGCGTTTTGGGAAAGAGGAGCAGCTGTATGAATGCCAAGAGCTCGGATGGGAAACCAGTCCTAAGCAAAGGACGGAAAGATGATTGGGGAAAGGATTACATAGACAGTCTATGCAAGGGATATAAATTTGAAGGCAATTTTATAGAAAGAGAGGAGGAATCAGACGAAAAGGAGATGGGGGATATGATACTGCGAGACGAATTCAACAGAGCTCTTAGAGACCTAATTCGAAACAAGGCCCTAGCATTAGACCATACTCCGCCAGAACTACTGATAGCCTTGGGACAGCCAGCCATGACCAAACTTTTCCATCTGGTACGCAAAATATATGGGACAGGCGAAAAATCCTCAGACTTCAAGAAGGATGTAATAACTGCAATTCTAAAGAAAGCAGTTACTGATAGTTGTGAAAATCACCGAACTAGCACTTTAATAAGTCATATCTGCAAAATACTAACACGAATTTTGTACAGATTAATGGAAAAAACTAGTAGAAGCTGAACTTGGGGAAGATTAGTTTGGATTCCGGATTGATGTAGGAACACGTGTGGCCATACTGCCCCTACAACTTATCTTAGAAGAAAGGCTAAGGAAAAGCAAACCTACGTTTACAGCATTTGCAGACTTAGATAAAGATTTTGACAGCATTAAATGGAATACTCTCTTCGAAATTGCTGGTTTAAAATACTGGGAGCGAAAGGCTATATAGAATTTATACAGAAACCAGACGGCAGTCATAAGAGTAGCGAGGCATGAAAGTGAAACAGCGGTTGCCAAGGCAGTGAGACAGAGTTGTAGCCGATCGTCGATGTTATTCAATCTGTGTATCAAACAAACAGTAAAGGAAACCAAAGAAAGATTTGGAGTAGGAATTAAAGTTTAGGGAAAAGAAATAAAAACTTTCAGGTTTGCCGTTGACTGTAATTCTGGCAGAGACAGTAAATGACTTGGAAGAGCAGTTGGACATAACGGACGTTATCTTCAAAGGAGGATATAAGAAGAACATCAACAAAAGCAAAACAAGGATAATGGAATGCAGTCCAATGAAACCTGGTAATGTTGACGGAATCAGATTAGGAAACGAGGCGCTTACATTAGTAGATGAGTTTTGCTATTTGAGTAGCAAAATAACTGATGACCGAAGTAAAGAGGATGTAAAATGTAGATTGGCAATGGCAAAAATGGCATTTCTGAAGAACAGAAATTTGTTAACTTTGAATATAGATTTAAGTGTTAAGAAGCCCTTTCTGAAGGTATTTTCTTGAGTGTGGAAGTGAAAAATGGACGATAAACAGTTTAGACAGAAAGTGAAAAGAAGCCTTCGAAGTGTGATGCTACAGAACATTGTTGAAGATTAGATGGGTAGATCACGTTACCACTGAGGAGGTATTGAACAAATACAAGAGATTTGTGGCACAACCTGACCAAAAGAAGGGATCTGTTGATGAGACACGTTCTGAGACATCAAGGGATCACCAAATTATTACTGGAGGAAAGTGTGGGATGTAAAAATCGTAGAGGGACGCCAAGAAAAGAACATAGCATGCAGATTCATAAGGATGTACGTTGCGATAGGTATTCGGAGATATAGACACTTGCAGAGGTTAGAGTAGCACGGAGAACTGCATCAAACCAGTCTTCGGACTGTAGACCACAGCAGCAACAACCTACGCAATTAAGTGATGTAACATTCCGCGCTCCGAACCATGCAATGCCAATTTTTTTTTCTGTTAGGAACATCCTCCTAAGTCATCTCGGCCCAGTGAATGGAATCTATGACTATTTTAACTCCGGAATATTTTGTCCATAGGATTCCATCATCATTACAACACACAGTAGAGATGTATGCTCTCAGATATAAATGTAACGGCTGTACTTTCTTCTTCCTTTCAGCCGTCCGTTCTACCGCCACAGCAAGGCCATGTTGGCTGATAAAGGTGAGATCAGTCCCTCATCCAGACTGTTATCTCTAAAAATTAATATAAAGGCCCCTGTCCCTCTTCAGAAGTCACAGGTTAGTATGGACTATCCACACATACCAACCACTGTGGTTGCACCTATGATATGACTATCTGTATCACTGTGGCATGCAAGCCTCCTCATCTCTACAATATCCATTGTTCGCGCCAAGAATACATTTTCTACCTATGGTTAAAATTGCTTTCATGGTTGCTACGTACTTCAGTGGTTGTGCTGGATTACGAAAATGAGTCGTAAAGTAACTACCATCAAGATTTTATTCGCTTGTTTCTAATAAATTTTTAAAGCTTTCAACACATTTTTCTCAAATCATATATTGTTATTAAACTGAATTATATTCACCATAGGTAATCACATTATGAAATAATACTTTCTGTCATGATCAAATGTAACACTTTCAAAGCTTGACAGATGAAACTTTACAGTTCGGCAGATTGATACAGATTACAATCTAACATCGTTTGATCCACTTAAAAAAAAACACATTTTCCACCCTTAACATATTCTAGTAATTAAAAATCGGTGGTATACATGGTGTCCCAGCTATCTTGTCCACCCAAAATATCTCTGGAACAATAACAGCTATTGGAAAACGACTTTCACCGGTATCAATGTAGGGCTGGGGCCCATGAATGTACATATTTGGAAACATTCTAAAACGAAAGCATATGTGTTTTTTAACACAAACTTATGTTTCTTTTTAAATGGACCTCCTATATTTTTTCTTCAGCAATCCATGGCATGACAAAGCACATACACAACGGCGTTAATTGCATCGCAATATTCCCATTACATCCCGATATATTAAGATGCGAAGTTGACGCTTGAAACACCCGACATGCGCTGCTAGCGCACTTTCTGAGGCTCAGGCGTGAACCCCATGCTGCCTGTAATCGCGATGTGATTGACATGCGTAATCACACTTCCATACTTATCAAGTGGTCCGAAACGAATAATACGGTCTGCTGCCATCCTGCATTAACGTCGTACATTCCAGCAGGTATTTATACCATAGGCTAGGGGTGATGCGGTTCTGTAACATATCTGTGTACCGCAATGTTAGTCACAAAGTTAACTTCGCTTATCGTTAATCCGTCACCAAAAAGGTAATGCCGTTGAACGTTAAAACTTTACTTTACTGTAGATCTAGCGCAAGTGTCAGTTAATGATTACTCGTAATAGTAAAATTCATGTTGATGGTTTTAGTGAAACGAGCAAGTGGACTAAAAGTTTTACCGTTGTTTAGGTAAAAATGTTTTGATTTTGGACGTTCAGGTAGGACATAGAAGAAGAATGTAAACATGTTTAAACAATTAGTTTTATTATCACATAATTATCAATGTTATGTTTATCTAATGCTTTAAATGACAAATTGTTGCAAACAAATGTTTCTTAACATCACTGGGTAAAATGGCCCTTTGTAGAAACTTCCAATGTGATACCAGCACTACATACTAAACATAGCGTTCACATCTCATGCTCAAAGTGACACCCATTGGCTTGCATACATAGGGTCACTCTGCGGATGAAGGATTCCCTAATCCGTGCTACTGTTTCCTCTTTGATGGCTGTACAGGCATCAATAATGCGTTGCTTCATGTCCTCTGGTGTTGTTGGTTCATGTTGGTAAACAGCATCCTTCACTGCTCCCCCAATAAAAAATAATCCAGCGGTGTAAGGTCCGGAGATCGGGCAGGCCACCTAACTGGGCTACCTCGTCCAATCCAACTACCAGGGAACTTACGGTTCAGCAGTCGTCGTGCTCGTAAGGCGTTATGTGCAGGCCATGCTGATACCACATGACCATTCTCCGGTTCAGAGGTACGGTGTCCAACAGAACAGGAAGATTGTGTCGTATAAATCTGGAGTATTGTCTGCCATTTTGGATGCCATTTATAAAGAAAGGTCCGATAATGGTATCTCCAATAATCCCACACCAAACATTAACTTTCCACGGACGTTGATGCTCTACCTGACGGAGCCATTTTGGATTGTCTGCGGACCAATAATGCATATTCCTCATACTGACAATTCCTTTGTTGGAGAAAGATGCCTCGTCGGTAAAGAGAACATCTGCAAAAAAAAAAAAAAAAAAAAAAAAAAAAAAAAGTGGATTAGTCAGAAGTTTTTGCTGATCCCACCGACAAAATGTTACCCTATTGCGGAAGTCATTTCCATGAAGATCCTGGTGTAAATGAACATGGTAAGGATGAAATTTATGACGTTTAAGAATACGCTGTGCACTTGATTTCGACACACCAACTTCATGTTCAATTTGATGTGTGCTAATTTGAGGATTCACAGCTATGGTAGCGAGCACAGCAACTTCATCACGTTCATCTGTGCGTGTTCTAGGACGATGTCGAGGTCTTGGATTTCAGCTTCCCGTTTCACGTAGACGAGATGTGAGACGACCAAACATCCGGCGCGAAGGCGATGGCTTGTCAGGGAATCGTCTTCTGTACAGTCGTTCTGTCTGAACAGCATTTCGTCCACCTACAACAGGATACAGTACAGGTACGTAGAGTAGGGTAGAAAACAGACATATTAACTTAATATTCATAATGTTCGCTAACAGTACTATCAACAAACAAGCAATCTCATAACGCATTTCCCGTCAACGTACATTCTCCATAGATCAGCAGCATTTCTACGATATCATCATGTGTGTACATTATACTGTACAGTATAAGTTCCACAACACAACGTTTATTCACAATGTGTACTACCTCCGTGCCGTCACTAGATTACTCTGATGCACGACTACACTGCCAAGCGGTGTACTGCACGCCAAAGCAACAACAAATGGGATGCTCGCAGGGTGGTGGAGTACAGGACTTTGCATGGGTCGCAAATCATAGACAAGGCGAAGTGGTAACTGTGGCAGTAGTGGGAACTACGTTGGACACTTGACTAGGTAGAGCGAGGCCCTGCGCGACAGGCACAATGGATCATATAACGAATTAGATGAACCTTATTTTGGGTGTGCAGGATAAATAAGACAACCTGACGGATGTACACCGATCGGTAGTGGTTCATATTGTGTACGTAGATACGTAACACGTGCAAGAGGGAAACCATTATGTGCTTATGAGAGTTGATGGTAGCAGACCGTATTATTCGTTTCGGACCTCTTGGTAAGTATGGAGGTTTGATTACACGTGCCAATCACATCGCGATTACGGGCAGCATGGGGTTCACGCCTGAGCCTCAGAAAGTGCGCTAGCTGCGCATGTCGGGTGTTTCAAGCGTCAACTTCGCGTCTCAATATCTCGGGATGTAATGGGAATATTGCAATGCAATCAACGCCATTGTGTATGTGCTTTGTCATGCTATGGATTGCTGAAGAAAAATATAGGAGGTCCATTTAAAAAAACATAAATTTATGTTAAAAAACACATAAGCTTTCGTTTTAGAATGTTTCCAAATATGTACATTCATGTGCCCCAGACCTACATTGATACCGGTGAAAGTCGTTTTCCAATAGCTGTTATTGTTCCAGAGATATTTTGGGTGGACAAGATATCTGGGACACCCTGTATAGGAGAGCAGTGGTATGTTTTCCTGTCGACTGGTGACTTTGGTTTTGCGTGATTTCCCTAAAGTGGTTAAGGCAAATGTCGGGAGGGTTCCCCATTCTTCAACAATATGACCGGAAGCCGTTTCTGATGCCGTCGATGTCTACTGTTATCTGGTAAGTTTTCCGCTGCACTAATTGGACACGTTCCAAAGGAAGTGTTTGACACCGGTATTCTCTATATTCCGCCACGGATATGCAACACCCAAAATAACCACAGTTATGTAGATTAATTAGGAACATTGACCTTAAGACATTAAAGGCTACTTAACAATAACACAAACTCATGTAACGTTATACAGCTCTCTACGAACGTAGTGCGGTGAAGATTCTGGCACTACAAGATCAATTTCTAGGGCTAATACATAATTTTCAACTGTCTAATTTGTCAATAAATAACTAATTATTTGGCAATAGTGTGACTATTTCTAGTCCATCAGGTAATATTTATTGATTTGATACTACATTTATATAATAATTTGTTATTGTGAGAAGAGAAATGATTTATATTTCAGAAGAAAAAAATTATTAAATTAACAGAAAGGTCAGCGTTGGCCATAATATTGATGGTTTATTGATAGCAAAATCGATTTTCAATCACATAGTGATCATCTTCAGTGCTGTGGTGTACAAATTAAACTCATAGGCGCTGGTATCAAGTTATAATCAGTAACCAAATAACTATTATTGTGATCGTTTCTCAGTTTTGGTCACTGATAATAACTTGATACCAGCGCCTATGAGTTTAATTTGTACACCACAGCACTGAAGATGATCATTATGTGATTGAAAATCGATTTTGTTGTTAATAAATCATCAATATTACGGCCAACGCTGACCTTCCTTTTAATTTAACATATATGGTCGTTGTGCACACAGCACTCCATGGAGTTGCCAATCAAAAAAATTTTGCCCTGTTGCAGTACTTTTGTATTTGACATCCCTTGTGCCCAGGTGGTCAGGTGTGTTTGGAATTGGAAAACGAATATTTTATGGATTGTCGCGACTTGATTGTTATGATTCCTGTGCACCTAATAGAGATTAGATGAAGCTGTGCGGCAATAGATAAAAAATAGTGATTAGTAATTGGATACTGTAAACGCTCTGGTAATGTAAAGTACAGTGGGTAGAAAGAGTATGGAAACAAAAAATGGTTCAAATGGCTATGAGCACTATGGGACTCAACTGCTGAGGTCATTAGTCCCCTAGAACTTAGAACTAGTTAAACCTAACTAACCTAAGGACATCACAAACATCCATGCCCGAGGCAGGATTCGAACCTGCGACCGTAGCGGTCTTGTGGTTCCAGACTGCAGCGCCTTTAACCACACGGCCACTTTGGCCGGCAGTATGGAAACACTTCGAGAAACACATGCTAGCCAAGTCGGCAGGTTGCGTTGTTGTATTTGGCCAGGAACGGCACCTGCGTAATGTCCTCAACACGCTGCAAGTGTCATTCTTGATATGAACAACGTTCTGTGTAATTGTGAGTGCGTTATGTCGGAGTTAAGTGAGCTCGAACGTGGGAAATTGTTGGTGCTAGTACAGTGAATGCTTCCGTTACTAAGATAGAGAAGTGTTTGATGTTTCAAGAGAAATCATATTTAAGATTTATACCCCATACAAGGAAACCGGTAAAACATCACCCACTAAGTCATAACGCATGCAAGAAAAGAGGAAAAACGTCACCTGGTAAGTCATAAAGCGGACAAAAGTGTTTGTGGTGTAATCGTGACGCACAGCTATTGAAGACACTTGTGACGAAAAGCAAGAGGTCGGCAGCTGCAAGAATCATAAAGAACTCAATGTTGCACTCGCGATCCCTGTCAGCGTCGGAACAAAACGAAAGCCAATGCAGAGCGAGTTGGAATTCCAAAACCACTCACCAGTGATTCACACGCCTGAAAGAGGGAAACGTGAGGCCAAAGGAAAACCTGGACTTTGAAGCGCTGGAAGAATGTCGGTTGATCTTGTTTCGGATAGCTTCCTACTTCTGGCAGAAATTGAAAATTTGTGGTAAGTTCCTTTGAAACCAAACTGCTGAGATCATTGATCCCTAGGGTTACACACTACTTAATCAAACTAACTCACGCTAAGGACAACACACACACCCATGCCTGAGGGAGGCCTCGTGCCTTCGATGGGGGGAGCCGCGCGAACAATGGCAAGGCGCCTAAGACAGCGCTGCTAACAAGCGCGGCACTTCTGGCAAAGTTTACGTCCCAAGACTGAATCTTAGAGGTGATTCGGTGATGAACTGGGCAGCCATACCGTGGTATTGCCTGGACGCCCATGGTTACTCTACAAGGTCGCACTACTTTCGAGGACATTGTGACCATTTTGGCTGATCAGGTCCAGTTCAAGTGAAATGTTAGTTCACCAATGTCGGCACTGTGTTCCAAGTCGACAGGGCGCCTGTTCACACAGGTCACATCATCCAAGAACAGTTTTGTTAGCAAGAGTGTGGAATGACGCGGATCATTTGATTACCACAGTCACTACTTTTGAATATTATTAAACCCTTGTGGTGTACTTTTGCGAGAATGGTACATAAATGCTATCCATCTTCATCAACGTCGCCTGAACGTGCAACTTTTTGCCTGAAGAAGAGCATAAAATAGCCTTAAAAACTAAACAGGACCAGTATTTATCCATTTCGAGGTATGCGATTTTGAATAGCAACGGTTTTCCTATATAGTGTTAGGTATGGTAAACCCCATGGTTCGTGTTTTTGGTGTTTCCCTGGTTTTGTCCGTCCCCTGTAGTTGACTTAATTTTTGGCGCAATATTTTCTTCGGTTTTGTGGAGACAAAAGCCTCGCCCGATAGTACTTCGTAGTGATTTCGCTGTAACTAGTACGATAGAGCTTAATTATTGACTCGTAAGGCATGAATTGGGCTGTATTATTTTAAGATGCATCAAAAATTTTAACTTATTTTGACTATAAGCATTACACGCGTGACAAATTTACTACTGAACAGCGAATGGACTGCTGCTGTTTAACATTAAAGAGGTAGTTCTGCTACTACTCTCAGTTCGCAACGTTACTCATATGGGCAACTATCCATTAGTGTATATAACGCATTCGTGTGAGAACGAATGCATTTCACACCAGTACTGCTTCTTATAGAGCACATGTGTCTTTGGGATGCGTTTTGGTGAGCTTCATGATTAGTGTCCGTACACGGGTAGCAGGGGTTGCGTGGCGTAGGCTCTGTGGTTTTTCAGATTAAAGGATCTTGGGAAAACATAAGAAAGGTTTCAGTCTTAAGGGGTGCAGGTCGAACACAGAAAGAACGTAGACACTATAATCATAGGTACACAAGTTGTTAATTGTCGTAACTGTGTCGGAGAAAGTACCAGAGCTTAAAGCGCTAATAGAAAGCTGATGCTCAAATCGTTGTGGGCACTGAAAGTAGACTAAAGCCGGAGATAAGCTGAAACTTTTCGAAGAACCTAATGGTGTTCCAAAAGGATAAGCTAAACACAGAAGACTGTGTTGTGCTTGTTGTTGTTAGAAGTACTGTGTTTTGTATCGAAATTGACGCAGATGGTTCCTCTGAGTTAGTATGGGCAGAGGTCATTCTCGGCAACCAGAATAAAATAATAATCGGATCCTTTTCCTGACCTTCCGAATCGAATGATACAAGGTTCAGAAGAAACCTGACTTTGGTTTTAAACACATACCCGACTCGTACAGTTATACCTGGTGGTGGCTTTTATTTATCCTATATATGTTGGGGAAAATACATGTTTAAACCTGGAGGTACACATAAAACATCATGAAAATTTGTGCTTAATGCATTCTCTGAAAACTATTTCGAGCAGTTAGTTCATGAGCCCACGCCAATAGTAAACAGTTGTGAAAACACACTTGACCTCTTATCTACAAATAATCTTGAGCTAAAAAACGAGCACCACAACAGATACTTGGATTAGTGAAGTCAGGGTTGTCATACCTCAACTATCAGATCGACCGAAGAAAAACTAGAAACATCTATTCAAAAAGCAGATAAAAATTCACTTGGCACCTTCCTGAGACACCCACCACTCCATCGAAGTTAACACTGTATATGCAGACCGAATGTGGCTTGATTTCAAAGAAATGTTCTAAATCGCCAAGGAAATTGGTGCCGGCATGTGTATTCTACCGTGATATGTAAACAGAACGGATATGGCGCTGCGGACGGCAAAGCCTGTATAAGACAACAAGTGTCTGGAACAGTTTTTAAATCGGTTACTCCTGCTCTATGGCACGTTATCAAGGTTTAAGTGCGTTTGAACGTGGTGTTGTAGTCGGCGCACGAGCGACGGGTCACAGTATATCCGAGGTAGCGATGAAGTGGGATTTTACCGTACGACCAATTCAAAAGTGCACTGTGAATGTCAGGAATACGATAAAACTTCAAATGTACAATATCGCTGCAGACGGAAAAAGATCCTGCAAGAATGGGACCAGCGACGACTGAAGAGAATCGTTCAACGTCCTAGAAGTACAACCCTTCCGCAAACTGCTGTAGATCTCAATGCCGGGACATCAACAAGTGTCAGAGTGTGAACCATTCAACGAAACATCATCGATATGGGATTTCGAAGCCGAAGACCCACTAGTACTCCCTTGATGACTACACGACACATAGCTTAGCGCCTTGCCTGGGTTCGTCAGCACCGACATTGAACTGTCGATGACTGGAAACGTGTTGCCTGGTCGGATGGGTCTCGTTCCAAATTCTATCGAGCGAAAGGACTTGTACGGGTATGGAGACAACCTCACGATTCCATGGACCCTGCATGTCAACAGGGGACAGTCCATGGGGGCGGATGCTCTGTGAAGCGGTGGGGCGTGTGAGTTGGAGTGATATGGGACTCCCGACATGTTCAGATACGACCCTGACAGGTGACACGTGTGTCAGCATCATGACAGATCACATGCATCCTTTCATGTCCACTACGCATTCTGAAGGGCTTGGGCAATTCCAGCAGGACAATGCGACACCCTACACGTCCGTAATTGCTACAGAGTGGCTCAAGGAAGACTCTTCCGAGCTTAAACACTTCCGCCAGACATCAAAGTCCCCGGATATGGGCAAACATGCTGTTCAGAAGAGTTTTCCATCCTCTCGTACTCTTACGGATTTATGGACAGCTCTGTAGGACTCATGTTGTCAGTTCTCCCAGCACTACTTTAGACACTAATCGAATCCATGCCACGCCGTGTTGCTGCACTTGTGCGTGTTCGCGGGGGCCCTTCATGATATTTGGCAGGTGTACCAGCTTCTTTGGCTCTTCAGTGTAGTATCGACAGCAGTGAGATTTATACCAAATATATTAACAAACGTGGTACACAAAATTTTTCAAAGCACTGCTGCAAAAACAACGAAATAAATCACGTCAAAGTTGAACGAACTCAAAATCTCCAAGGTTGGCCATCTTTTACAGAAGCTCGAAATTTAGAACGGAGTTCTGTGCGAGACGCTTACAATAGTTTCCACAACGAAACTTTGTGTCGAATCGTGGAAAAAGATCCAAGGAGATACTGGTCGTACGTAAAGTACGCTAGCGACAAGACACAGTCAATGCCTCCTCTGTGCAATAGCAATTGGTGTACTTTCGACAGCAGAGTTACTAAGTGTTTAGTAACTCCAACCAAAATTACTTCACCTTAAAAGCCGAAGTACCGAAGTAGGCGAAACAAATATTCGAGAATTCAGATAAATAACAGCTGCCAATATCATTATAATAGAAGGAGATATCCTCGTAGTAGTGACGCAAATTAAATATCTTATAAAAGCAAGTTTTCGTTCCAGAGTGTACACGAATTTGGTTGCTTTCAGAGTATGCTGATGCAATAGCTCCATAGTTAACAATTGTACACAACCACTCCCTCGACTAAAGATATGTACCCAAAGACTGGAAAATTCCACGGGACACAACAATATTCAAGAAAGGTAGTAGCAGTATTCCACTAAATTACAGGCTCATATCATTAACGTTGATATGCAGCAAGATTCTGGAACATGTACTATGTTCGAAGAATATGAATTACCTCGAAGAGAACGGTCGATTGACACAGTGAGCACAGATTCAGATAACATCGTTTTTGTGAAATACATACGATGCATTGATGCTATTGACAAGGGATTTCAAATGGATTCCGTATTTTTAAATTTATAGAAGCCTTTTTCGACACTGTAGCACACAAGCGGCTTGTAGTGAAGTTGTGTGTTTATGGAATATCGTCTCAGCTGTATGACTGGATTCGTGATATCCTGTTAGAGAGGTCACAGTTCATAGTAAGTAGGGGAAAGTAATCGAGTAAAACAAAGGTGATTTATAGTGTTCCCAAAGCTAGAGTTATGGGCCCTCTGCTGTTCATTACCAGTATCAACAATTTAGGAGGCAATCGGAGAACCGTCTTAGGTTGTATGCAGATGATGCTGACGTTTATCGTCTAGTAAAGTCATCAGAAGATCAAAACAGATTACAAAATTATTAAGAAAAGATATTTGTATGGTGCGAAAATTGGGAGCTGATCCAAAATAATTAAAATCGTAAATTCAACCATATGAGTACTAAAAGGAATCCTTTAAAATTCAGTTACACGATGAATCAGCCAGTAAATAGAAGTAAATGCCTAGGAATTACAATTACGAACAACTTAATTCGGAATGAACACATAGAAAATATTGTGGGGAAGCCAAACCAAAGACTGCTTTTTAGTGGCAAAACACTGTAAGAGAGCTACTAAAGTAACCGCTTACACTATGCTTTTCCATCCTCTTTTGGAGTACCGATGCTCAGTTTGGGATTCGTACCAGATAATATTAACAGAGTACATTGAGAACAAAGAAGAGCCTACGTTTTGTGTTATCGAGAAATATGGGAGGGAGTGTCACAAGCATGTTACAGGATTGTGAATGCACATCATTAAAACAAATGCGTTTTTCGTTTCGGCGGAATCTTCTAACGAAATCTCAATCACCCACTTTCTCCTCCGAATGTGAAAATACACTCCTGGAAATGGAAAAAAGAACACATTGACACCGGTGTGTCAGACCCACCATACTTGCTCCGGACACTGCGAGAGGGCTGTACAAGCAATGATCACACGCAAGGCACAGCGGACACACCAGGAACCGCGGAGTTGGCCGTCGAATGGCGCTAGCTGCGCAGCATTTGTGCACCGCCGCCGTCAGTGTCAGCCAGTTTGCCGTGGCATACGGAGCTCCATCGCAGTCTTTAACACTGGTAGCATGCCGCGACAGCGTGGACGTGAACCGTATGTGCAGTTGACGGACTTTGAGCGAGGGCGTATAGTGGGCATGCGGGAGGCCGGGTGGACGTACCGCCGAATTGCTCAACACGTGGGGCGTGAGGTCTCCACAGTACATCGATGTTGTCGCCAGTGGTCGGCGGAAGGTGCACGTGCCCGTCGACCTGGGACCGGACCGCAGCGACGCATGGATGCACGCCAAGACCGTAGGATCCTACGCAGTGCCGTAGGGGACCGCACCGCCACTTCCCAGCAAATTAGGGACACTGTTGCTCCTGGGGTATCGGCGAGGACCATTCGCAACCATCTCCATGAAGCTGGGCTACGGTCCCGCACACCGTTAGGCCGTCTTCCGCTCACGCCCCAACATCGTGCAGCCCGCCTCCAGTGGTGTCGCGACAGGCGTGAATGGAGGGACGAATGGAGACGTGTCGTCTTCAGCGATGAGAGTCGCTTCTGCCTTGGTGCCAATGATGGTCGTATGCGTGTTTGGCGCCGTGCTGGTGAGCGCCACAATCAGGACTGCATACGACCGAGGCACACAGGGCCAACACCCGGCATCATGGTGTGGGGAGCGATCTGCTACACTGGCCGTACACCACTGGTGATCGTCGAGGGGACACTGAATAGTGCACGGTACATCCAAACCGTCATCGAACCCATCGTTCTACCATTCCTAGACCGGCAAGGGAACTTGCTGTTCCAACAGGACAATGCACGTCCGCATGTATCCCGTGCCACCCAACGTGCTCTAGAAGGTGTAAGTCAACTACCCTGGCCAGCAAGATCTCCGGATCTGTCCCCCATTGAGCATGTTTGGGACTGGATGAAGCGTCGTCTCACGCGGTCTGCACGTCCAGCACGAACGCTGGTCCAACTGAGGCGCCAGGTGGAAATGGCATGGCAAGCCGTTCCACAGGACTACATCCAGCATCTCTACGATCGTCTCCATGGGAGAATAGCAGCCTGCGTTGCTGCGAAAGGTGGATATACACTGTACTAGTGCCGACATTGTGCATGCTCTGTTGCCTGTGTCTATGTGCCTGTGGTTCTGTCAGTGTGATCATGTGATGTATCTGACCCCAGGAATGTGTCAATAAAGTTTCCCCTTCCTGGGACAATGAATTCACGGTGTTCTTATTTCAATTTCCAGGAGTGTAGAATCGATTCATGGACCCCCACAAAATTTCCAGGAGTGTATTTTGTTGACGCCGACCTACATATGGAGAAACGATCATCATAATAAAATAAGAGAAATCGGATCTGGTACGGAAAGATATAGGTGTTCGTTCTTTGTGTGCGCTGTTCGAGACTGCATAATAGTGAATAATTGTGAAGGTGGTTCGACGAAACGTCTGCCAGGCACTTAAGTGTGATCAGCAGTGTATCGGTGTAGGTATGAAGAAATTTCTTCCTAATCGCTGGATATGAAAACATTGCTGTTCTGGTCATTTTATTTACTACTACGTTAAACTGAAAACGGTATTAAAATTTCGTCATTATTTTTTACCACTCATATAACATGACACTAATATGCCTTTCCGATAATGTTATCGCGTGTACACGCTTTCACCAAAACGAACTGCTGTCACTAATTCTGTGCAGCTTACTGCTGAAGAAACAACTAAAGGCTATTATTACTTCTTCATGCACTGGCAGAAAATAAAACGCAAGACCAAGAAAGAGTATGGCGAGGTAAACGAATGTTGGTAGTCATGTTTCTACATCAGTCGGCTAAGAATGGCGCCTCGACGACTGCGGCAATCAGGTTGGCTTTAAACACACGCTGTAATGGTCATGAGCATTTCTTATGTTTGATATTGGACGTAATGAGTTGATGTTAGTGAAGAATGTATTTAAGACAACGACGACGCCATCATCGATTGCACACTGAGTTGGAACGAGTTCATGTAATAGGGCTACGAGAAGCTGGATGCTCCTTCCGTGATACTGCAGAAATATTTTGGAGGAATGTAGCTACAGTACACTACTGGCAGTGGTGATCACGAGAATGTGCGGTCACAAGAACACTAAACTCTGGACAGCGCTTGGCACTGCCGAGAGGGAAGGCCGTTGTTTTCTGCGAAGGGCTGTGGCGCATCGTACTGAATCTCCAACAGTTCGAGTAGCAATTGGTATCACTGTGACACAATGAACTGTTAGAAATCGTTTATTTCCAGGACCGGTAGCGTCCATTCCACTGACGCCAAACCACCAAAGTTGCCAACTTCAATGGTGTCAAGCGAGAGCTGTTCGGAGAGTGGTCTATTTTGTTTTCTGATGAAGTCCAGCTCTACCTCGTTGTAATTGAAGGCCGCGTATTGTTTGGGAGGAGACCAGGTGAGCAACAGCAGCCAACCCGTCTGCAGCCAACACTCACTGGACCAACTGATCACTGAGATAGCAGCAACCTACTATCGATATAAATCGTCCAGGCAACAGCGGCGCCATCTGGGGAGGAACGAGCGCCAGTCAGATATAAGCACGGTGCATGCAGTATGAGGGAACGTGCTCTACCTGTGTAAAATGGGAAAGGAGCGCGATCTTTTTGAGTCTGACCGAGAGCAGATTGTGATGACCCGGAGGCGCGGTACGAACATATCGGCAACTGCACAACTTGTCGGGTGCTGTGGTGAGTATCTTCAATACGTGGTGAAACCACATCCATAGGTCGTGCAGTCGGGCGGCCACCACCCATTACACATGTCGGACATCGTAGGCTGAGCAGACTGGTAAAACAGGGCAAGCGGCTAACTGTGGCAGAACGAACATCAGACTTTAATGCTGGGCAGAGCACACTACACCGAACACTTCCAACGGTGTGTCTCCGCAGCCAAAGATCCATGCATTTTCTAATGTTAACACCACGACTACGACTGAAATGGACATATAACCATAACCGCTGGACGTTTTCACAGTAGCAGGGCGTTGCGTGATCTTCTTCATCACACGGGTGGGAGTGCGTCTTAATGGCCAGAAGTATGATAGAGTGGTTCGAGGAAGACAGTGTCGAGTTCCAGTTGATGTGCTGGCCCTCAGACTCTCCAGATCTGGATCCGATCGAACACATCTGGAAGGTGATTGAATGGGGCGTCGGAGTTCATTGCCCCCTTCCCGGAATTTACTGGAATTGGGTGACCATTGTGTGCAGATGTTCTTCCAGCTCCCTTCAGCGAATTACAAAGGCCTCATTGCTTCCATATGACGATGCGTCACCACTGTTATCTGTGCCAAAGGTGGGTTTACTGGCTGTTGGGTAGGTGGTCATAATGTTCTGGCTCTTCAGTGTACATCTTAGGTTATGGTCTGATATTTGGCTCTACACAATACAGTGTGTGCACGTTTGCGTGGTTGTATTCAACATTCTGGCAGTTACAGCGCTTATTAATGCATCAGCATTTCACGTTTGTAATCGCTAATGTCACGTTTACATTAACCCACGATCTTGCAAAGTTAAGCTCCTAAACATCTCACTTGGACAAATGTATTCCCGAAATTTACTCTACATTACTTGTTTCTTGGTGTTGTAATTTTTTTGTCAGTGTGTTTCTGCTTTTTCACTTTCCTAACATGTTAGGGTAGATTAAAATCGAAAAAAATAGGGAACTAATAGAAGTACTGAAAACCGGTTGACCTTTGAAATTGCTTCCGAAACCTTTACTTGCTAAAACCTTTCAAATTCCAAGAATGCATAAATATTTCTTTGTATGAAAGAACCGGCTTCGACAGACTATACTGCCACCTTCGGATCTTGAAAAATATTTTTGTTGTGAAACACGTTCATTTTAAGTTGAACACATTTCATATCAAAAAGATGTTTCAGGATCTGAAGATGACAGTGAACATTGTCGAAACCGATTGTTTTAAATAAAGAAATGTATATGTTATCTTCGCTTTTGAATGATTTTAGAAAGTTAAACTCATAGATCCTTCGGTATCCTCAGAATAAGGAAATTTGGACCTTACTTGCCTTTACTTAGGTTTTACCTTCCTCGAATAAGAGTGTCCACACGTGTCAGCACTGCAGGAGTCAGCTGCGTGCGGCCGGCCAGCACCCGGGAAGTCGGACAGGTTTGAGTAACATCGTTGCAGTAATGACAGAAGCCTCTCCCAGCGAGTCACCGTGCTATTGTTCACTGCCAGACATCCGGAGTATTCTCCAAGCATATATGAATATGTGCGATGCTCTGGTTTCCTGCCAAAAGAAACTCAATGTCAGCTACATGCTTGGAATGCCATTTTGAAGGCTACGTATAGCACCCTTACGTAACGTAACTTCATGAAACTATAGAGGCTGAAGCGGGAATATTCAACGATATTCCACAACAAATTCGCTTTTTTCATTCACAATTGGCCGAGATCACGGAGAGAGAAGTGTTGCATACCTCTCGTAATTTAACTTTAGCTTGGACACGACACGCTCGTGTACAACCGGCTACTCTCGCTGACCTTATCGAGTGAAGTGCCATTTACACGGCTTCCGTATTTGAAAACTTTCGGGAGTTGGCGATTTTCATCAATACTTTTTTAGTGTTAGTATTGATGTTGTTATTGCTGCTGATACTAATAATGATGATGACTGTGACAGCTATGGTGATGCTAGAAAGCGGAATGGAAAAGTGCTTGCTCCTAGCTTAATCTGCTCGATTAGGAGCCGCTGGGCTTCACGTCCCCACGAGTAACTTTAAAAAATTTCACATTTCCTCTCTTCATGCGATGCTTCGGGTAGGTTTGGAATTTTTGCGAGGACATCGGCGAAAGGTTTCATAGTCAGGAATTCTACGCCACTACCTCTCTTCTCTTCGCCAATTAATTCTAGCGATGAAAATATTTCCACCAGCACTTCGAGATTATCCGTTCCGCAAGCCATGTAATTTCGCACAAGTTTGCATTAACAACGAATTCCGCGAATACGGGCTGCCGCATGTGGTGGAACCCAACTATGCGATTGACACGTGAGGAGCTTATTGAGATTGGTTCCATAACTACCAACACCAAACTCTCTTCCTGGATAAATGCTGTTCCTGTGTGACATTATAACCCAGTGAATGACTTAGGCTTATACTGTTATCAAATATTATTAAAGGTGCCCATATTCATCCAATGCCTGTATACAGAGAGAAGTGTGATCTCTAGCAGAGATGGGAAAAACGCTTTGGTAGCGCGTTATCATCGCGGCGTCAGCAGGCGGCGCCATTCATTAGCTCTCGCCTCAGTGCACTTGGCTGGCTCTTCCCAACTCCCTTACCGCCGCCAGCAGTGTAGAACACGGCGGATTACAGCGCAAGCCCCATTCTAATATAAGTTAAACTTTTCTTTTAGCATGTCTAAAGTTAAAAATCTGACGATGGCAATGAATCAGTAGGAGATGAGGGTGTGTTTACTTATGCAACATCTGTCGTTTGGTATAGACGTAATCATCGAACGCTAATATCCGGAATAGCTCTCTTCTGCAGTCACAATGTTGGGCATTAAAACTGAAAACCATGAAGAAGGCTGAAACATCCCCTTAGAAAAATCTCTAAATGACAGTGCTGGAAAACCTCTTACGTTGTTTGATTTTCAAACAGCTTGAAACGTCCCCTTAGAACAATTTATACACGACTGTGCTGATAAACCTCTTACACTATTTGCTTTTCAAACAGCTGAGCAAAACTGAACGTACTCAAACATTCACTAAAGTGACACACAATATTTTTAGCGCAACGCAATCTGACTATCAAAGATCCCTGCAAAAGAATGGCCCTGAGTAACATTAAACTATACCTTTCACAAATAACTTACCTCACAAAAATCTTCATTACTCGAACTACTGCAATACAGCGAGCGCCACTACTGCCAGCTAAATAAAAGATTCAAACTACGGAAGTCACTAACTACTGATAGGGATAGTTAGCAAATGAAAGATTTTAATAGAGAACAAACAATGTATTTACCTTAATAGTCATAATATATATAGCAGTTCATGACAAATTACAAAACTCCGCCATCTCTCTCCCCACATCCACCACTGCTGGCGGCTCACCTCCAACTGCGCAACGCTACGCGCTGTTCACATCCAGCTGCCGCTGCCCAACACTACAATGGCAGACAACAATGCAAACTAGCCACAGACTGCACACACCACAGCCAGTGATTTTCATATAGAGCGCTACGTAACGTTGCCAATAAGAAAACCTAAACAGCCTACTTACATAAAGAAAACATAAACAGCCTACTTACAAGCTGAACAAAACTGAAGGTACTCAGACATTTCTCTCTTTACTTATTCTGATCGTCACTAAGCTGACACACAATATTTTTAGCGCAACGCAATCTGACTTTCAATAATCCCCACAAACTAATGGCCCTGACTAACAATAATCTATACCTTTAATGAATCACTTACCTCACAAAAATCTTCGTTTCTCTAACTAATGCTATACAGTGAGCGCCAATACTGCCAGCTAAATAAAAGATGCCAACTCCTGAAGGAACTAACTACTGATAGGCACAGTTAGCAAATGAAAGATTTTGATAGGGAACAAACAATGTATTTACCTAAATAGTGTTCAAAAAGGCACAATATATATAGTAGTTCATGACATCCAGTCTTACAAATTTCCTTTTCCTGACGGATACACGTCCAGATCGTCCGCTCTGAAAATTCTGCCCTCTCTCTCCCCACATCCACCACTGATGGCGGCTCACCTCCAACTGGACAACGCAATGCGCTGTTCATATCCAACTGCCCAACGCTACAATAGCGAATGTTACAACAATGCCAGCCAGCCACAGATTGCACACAGCACAGCCACTGATTTTCATACAGAGCACTACGTGCCGTTACCAACATAAAAACCTAAACAGCCCACTTACAAGGCGTACAACAAACTTCATATTTGAAGGATTGCCACTTCATGCTTGGTCGTGCAAATTTATAGCTTTTCAGCACGAGGAACGTATGAGTAACGTCACCTACTTTCTATATACAGGCTGCCTATTTCTTTTATCACCCTAAACAAAAAAATTAACAAGAAATTTGTTCAGACATGCTAATGGCGACTGTGTGTTGAAAATGAGGGGTAGAATACTAGGGTGACTGGAGGCTGGTCAAACACATCAGGTCGTTGCACGTGCCCTCAGTTTGTCACAAAATGTGATCTCAAGATTATGGCAACGATTCCTGCAGACAGGAAACGTGTCCAGGCGCCACAGTACGGGACGTCCACAGTGTACAACACCACAAGAAGACCGATATCTCACCATCAGTGCCCGCAGACGGCCTCGGAGTACTGCAGGTAGTCTTGCTCGGGACCTTACCGCAGCAACTGTAACTGTTGTCTCCAGTCTACAGACGACTGAACAGACATGATTTATTCGCGCGGAGACGTGCAAGATGCATTCCACTGACGCCTGGTCATTGGAACAGTGGTCCCAGGTTATGTTCAAGGACGAGTCCGAATATAGTTTGAACAGTGATTCTCGCCGTGTTTTCATCTGGTGTAAACCAGGAACCAGATACCAACCCCTTAATGTCCTCGAAAGGGACCTGTATGGAGGTCGTGGTTTGATGGTGTGGCTAGGGATTATGATTCGTGCACGTACACCCCTGCATCTCTTCGACAGAGGAACTGTAACATGTCAGGTGTATCGGGATGTCATTTTTCACCAGTATGTCCGCCTTTTCATGGATGGAGGTGGTCCCACCTTCCTCCTGATGGATAATAGCGCACGGACCCACCGAGCTGTCATCGTGGAGGAGTATCTTGAAACAGAAGACATCAAGAGAATGGAGTGGCCTGCCTGTTCTCCACACCTAAATCCCATCGAGCACGTCTGGAATACTCTCGGTCGACGTATCGCTGCACATCTGCCAACCCCTATGGCACTGCAGGCGGTCAGACAGGCAATGGTGCAAGATTGGGAAGCTACACCCAAGCAGCTGCTCGACCACCAGATCCAGAGTATGCCATCCCGTTGTGCGGCCTGTGTACGTGTGCATGGTGATCATACCCCATATTGATGCCGGGGTATATGAGCAGGAAACAGTGGAGTTTTGTAGCACATTTGTTTCTAGGACGGTTTTCTCAACTTATCACCAATACCGCGGACTTACAGACCTGTTTCGTGTGTGTTCCATATGTGTTTATGGTATTACCGGCAGTTTTGTGTAGTGCCACGTTCTGTGGCACCACATTCTGCAATTATCCTTAATTTATGAGCATGAGTGTCTCTCGTTAATTCAGCAATCCACTTCCTCATTCAAGACCTCTTCAAAAACTTATGACGTATTTATGTAACCATAACGTTCAAAATATTAAGAAACAGTTACATGGATCTTTAACATAATTTTGTAGTTACACTGTTACCCATCGGGACACAAGAAGTGGTAGACCATTCTAAAGTGCTCACGTTGGTACCATAGACACTGCTACGCCCGTGGAGGTGTTGGATGAAAGGATTCATCGCTGAAACCAGACTTGCCTGCTAAAGTGAATTACAAGAAATCAAGAAACAATGCTCTGTGGAGTTAATTTCTCATATCTGGTGTTCACAGTCATGTAAAATTTTTACCGTATTTTCTGACATTCCCGTTACAAACTTCTAGCACTTTTAAAGGGGAGTGAGTTCACAATATTTTGAATAGGAACGCATGTCGAAAAGTATACCACTCCTGTGCTATAGCCGTTTGAAAACATGTTTCCTAGGTAGTTATGCAACAGGGTAATCATGGTGGAGGGTAGTTACGTCGGATCGGTTGATGTCATTTGACGCCTGTCCTCCGTGATCTGGTTCGAACCTTATTCATGTGTTCTGAATGTTGGAGCAACACGGTTCAGCACTCGTTTGTAAAATACGACGACGTGACCCTTCTGGACGGCGAAACTCACGGTAATGAAAAATCTGCTACTCGCCGTTGTCAAGACCGTTCTCCACAACGTCCGATTCCATCGCACACTCTTTTCGCCACAGTTACGCAACGGTTTCGAGAAATGGTGCCTTCACCCTCAGCAGGCGTGGCTGTGGTGCTCCACGGCGACGCCACACACCACAGTTTGGAGAGGCCGTACTGCATCACGTTGAAGAGAACCCGCCAATGAGTACACGAGCAATTTCTTTGGCTATTAATGAGTGGAATTGTAAAACAAATGATGTACTTGGTCAAGCCCACTCAATTACTTGTAAACCCGGTCAGGTTATCAACATGTTTTGCAATGCTTATAGCATTGAAACGATCGATTACTGGACATGAGACCACTCAAAATATTATCTAGTCATTTCCCTCTATAAGTCCTAGACGATTGTAACGGGAATTTCCGAACACTCTGTATGTGACATCATGGACTGTTTGGCTGTAAAATTACTGGATTATGAAATATAATAATTTATTTTCGACCGTGCCGTCATTATCAAAATCGTATTCCGTAACATGTAAAGCCTAAAAAAAGTACCCGATGTACATAATTTTCGTCACAAAATTGATTTTTGGGTATTAGTGTTACAATTGTTATCATCTTTTACATAACTCATATCAAATCGCATCAAATCAGTATCGTCGGCGCAATATTACGTTGCGTCAAATCATAGTCGTGGACATCGTATACAGTCGACTGATTGCAACAAAAGCCAGAACAGCGACGTTTGCATTGTATTCCCGTTTCCTTAAGTGTCATCCAGTGGGAAGCTGGCTTTTAGCGATACAAAAACTCTCTACCGATTGCGAGGCAGTGGGGTCTCTGATCTTGACTCATGAGCTGCGGGGCGAAGTTGAAAGCAACACGATGCATTCCAAGATGCCATGTCATGATTTCATGAAATGATCGAACTGAAATGTTACATTCTTCTTCAATCTCTCAGATACTCAGTCTTCTACTGGCACGCAGAGTTTCTTTGACGTTTCTGACAATAGTGTCGTCGGTAGACGTCGAAGGGCCACCTTTAACTTCCGTCAGGCCATTCATAAACCGCAAGAACCATTCGTAACATCGAATACGGCTTAAGAACTCATTACCATAGGCTTCCTGCATCATTTGGTGTGTCTGTGTAAAGGTTTTCTTGAGTTTCACGCAACATTTTAATGAGGACGCGTTGGTCCTCTACCTCTGTCATCTCGAAATTCGCAAACTGTGCGGCACAACGTTCTACTCAAGGCAGCACATACATCAATGAAACTTCCGGCAGTTACACATTAAAACGAAGCGTGTGCAGGGATGCATGCTACATTTTCCCACAACACAACACTGGCGCGAAATTACGAATGTCCTGGTATTTCTTGAACAGACCTCTTATTTAGCCTGTGTGACAGTCTCTCATTACAAGTCTGAGGGTCACACAGCCTCTGAGTAGGATCAGTAATTATGGAGACAAAGAACAGTGAGGAAGTAATTGCCATTGTAGGTTTCCTCGAAAAGTATATGTTACTAGCATGCCTGTACATATTTAAAACGTATTTCCGATTTAATCAGTAGTAGTACGCTGTGAAGCAAATAGCTGCTGTTTCGTTACAAATCCTGTTTTTAATCAGAAGAGGCCGGCCGGAGTGGCTGTGCAGTTCTAGGCGCTACAGTCAGGAGCCGAGTGACCGCTACGGTCGCAGCTTCGAATCCTGCCTCGGGCATGGATGTGTGTGATGTCCTTAGGTTAGTTAAGTTTAATTAGTTCTAAGTTCTAGGCGACTAATGACCTCAGAAGTTAAGTCGCATAGTGCTGAGAGCCATTTGAACCATTTAATCAGAAGCAATAGGGGCAGCTTCGTCAAATTTAAACATATCTAGGAATTTTTCTAAGGGTATGTGGGAGATCATTTTCTTAATGTGAGTACATGCCAACGTTTTCGATGACATTTTTGTATGTATATGCTATCTGTTCTTCCGCACATGTCCGAAAGAAGCCATAACGTATACAGGGTGTTTCACTAAATGTGTTTGCCTCTGTAAGTTACGAAGTAATAGGCGACAAAAATAATTATTGCTGTAGTTCACCACTATAAAAGTTACACTGTCTGCGGAGCTATGAACATAGTTTATTGTGTTATTATCCAAAGAGTTACAGCAAAAAGATACAATTTTTAATTAGAACAATAGTTGTATCTATCATGCATTGGAATCAGTCACACCAGCTGTGTATACATCAATTTAAATTACATTCCTATCACTTTTAGTTTGGGAGCTACAACCCTTCAAAGTTTCAGGGGCAGATACTACATGGCTGTGTGGAGGGTGATGGATGTTCTGGCGGTGGGAAGTTGATTTAAACGAGATATTTAAATGTGTGTCCATGTTCCTGAATGCAGAATGCAATGCGCCTTTTAAAGGATCTGCGGACGAAATGTAACATCGCCGATGTCACGGAGCAACATGAGTCCTCGATGCGCCGTTTTATGTCATCTGGCGATGTTGTCTCAGTGACATAAACACGATCCTTTAGATAGTCTCACAAAAAGAAATCTAATGGTGTGAAATAAGGAGACCTTGCGGGCCATGAATGAGGACCATGACGCACCAACCACCTTCCTGAAAACCTGTTGTTTAGTTCTTCCGCAACAGCACGCACAGAGTGGGCTGGGTGTCCATCGTGCTGCATCCACATATGGACTCTCTTCTGTAGACACACGTGTTCAAGGAGACCACTCAAACCGTCGACTATAAACGCGTGATAAAGCTCACCTGCCAGTGTACCTGGGAAGTAGTGTGGACCGATGATTTCATCCCCAAGGATTCCACACCATACATTAATAGACCACCTACGTTGACGGTCGACAGTTCGCACCCACCGATGATTGTCTGCGTCCCAGTGTGCACGTTATGGCGATTCACTGCAGCATAATTTGTGAATGTGGCCTCATCAGAGAAGATAACATCTTGTAAAGACTCCAGTGTGAAATTACGCATGGCCCTTTCACAGAAGTAACTCTCGCACGGAAATCGTTCCCATTCAGCTCCTGGGTCAGTGACAGGTGGTACGGGTGAAACCTGTGGCCGTGTACTATACGCCACACAGATGTGAGACTGACACCAGCGACTGCAGCAACGGCTCGTGAGCTGACATGAGGATCGTGGTGTACTGCAGCTAAAACAAACACCTCCGTCTCCTCACTTCTTGCAGTTCTTCGTCTGTTACTGCGGCGCATTACCAAGCTGCCAGTTTCCCGAAGTCGTTGTTCGGCACGTAAGAACGTAATGGCTGCCGGAGCTCTTCGCCTAGGATACCTCACGGATTACGCCGTGGCTGCTTCAGTGGCATCGTGTCGGCACTCGCCGAACATCAGTAACATGTCAACGTTCTCGTTGTTCGTGTATGCCATATTCATCCGATGTCAGTAACTGTGGTATATTGAGCTCCGTTTGTGTGGCTTCAACTGTTGGGTACATGGCCGTGGGCGGCGACAGTCGGCAGTCTAACAGCGCATCGAGGAAAGTTCTCGCTCCGTGACACCAGCGACGTTACAACGCAGCCGAACCACATTTATAAGGTGTATTGCGTTATGCGGAGCGTGTGTGGTATCTTCCCCTGCAACATTGAAGGGTTGTAGCTCCCAAACTAAAAGTGATAGGAATGTAATTTAAATTGATGTATACACAGCTGTTGTTGCTGATTCTAGTGCTCGATAGAAACGACTATTGTTCCATTTAAAAGTTGTATCTTTTTGCTGTAACTCTTTGGATAATAACACAGTAAACTATGTTCATAGCTCCGCAGACAGTGTAAGGTTTCTTATGGTGACCTACTGCAATAAATATTTACATCGCCTACTACTTCGTAACTCACAGAGGCAAACATATTTAGTGGAATATCCTGTATATAAATCTGAACGTATATGCGTTTTAAAGACGAAATGATATCTTCCTTGTGGCTGCACTCACTCGTCCGAACTCTTCATCTACATCCAAATCTACATCATACTCCGCAAGCCACCTAATGGTGTGTGGTGGAGGGTACTTTTCGTACCACTAACATATTATGCCGACTACAATTGTCGTTAGTGACTGCAACTGTTCGCTGTCAGGAAAAACACTTTTCTGAACAAAGGAAACCGTAGTTTACCTTGCCCTGCCTACATGATCCATCCACCTAGTAATAAACCAAGCTACATTAAATTTTTTGTAAATGCTCCCTCATACTGAACTAGACGTCTCTTATAGGAATTATCTTACATTTGGAGGTTTTGTAACTACTTCTCATTGGTCAGACAGAGTAGTGGTAGAAGTAAACCACAGCAGTAAAAAAGGTAGTGTTGTCAACCATGTGTCATCAGTTGACCGCGCACTCTATGTTAGAATCAGAAGTTTAATTCAGAGGTGTAAAGTGTCAATAATTCCATTGTACACCATAAATGCCGACTCGAGTGGCGTAATATGTGTGAAATGTGCGCGGCTCTTTTCAGGTTAGACGGAACGACGTATCCCCGAATCGAAAGGCCATTGCATGAGAAATGAACTGTTAAAGCAGGTCACATATGAAACATAGATAGAATGAGTATATTAAAAACTAGTTATTAACTAATGAAGCGTCAGCAGCCAAATTCTATAAATCGACTCTATCCAAGTAAGTGTAATAATGGGAATCGAGAGTTGATTGAAATTAGAAATCAAGTAATTATGCAACACCAAGTGGAACATAATCTGAAAAATACCCTGGAAATGGGAAATTGTAGCAAGAAGAACAAACATTGCGTCTGTCTAGGTCCAGAACCAGTTACAGTGTGTGTCACTGGCGTCGGTGGATAATTGGATATATCTACATGCTACCAGATTCGTAAACATTACTTGTAGAGTTACCCAAAGCTACTTTAAGGCTAACACCACAGGAATTTCCCGCTGAAGCGGTATTCGTGAAAGATAGTTTAACCAACCCAGAACTGACTGAGAAACTATGAACGCGTTTTAAGGTGATGAGGGCAGATGGTAATGCGAACTAACTCTCGAAATGGTTGAAATGGCTCTGGGCACTCTGGGACTTAACTTCTGAGGTCATCATTCCCCTAGAACTTAGAACTACTTAAACCTAAATAACCTAAGTACATACCCATGGCCGAGGCAGGATTCGAACCTGCGACCGTAGCGTTCGCGCAGTTCCAGACTGTAGCGCCTAGAACCGCTCGGCCACTCCGGCCGGCGAACTAACTCTGAACTTATCAACAGACAACTATCTCGTACTCCGGGTGCCCACACGCAACTATGATGGTATTTCAGTAACGGCGGTCACCAAAGGTAAAAGGATCGTTGTGAAAGCCAGAAGGGTAATTTGATTTGTTTGAACTCATTGATAGTGATTAACACCCCACTGAAGAGGCAACTTCAGAACACTTACATTGAGGCCGACAAACTTACAAAATTTACACATATTGTTGGGCCGATCTAACGTTGCAATTTGTGATATTAGAAACCAAGAACGATCGATGTGAAACAGTTCACCTCACGACCAGCTTGACAGCCACCAGCTATCCTCCTCAGAGTCTCTTGCAGGACTCAGCTGAATAGCTGAGAGAAAATATGTGATAATGGACGATGGACTCTACATCTGTAGTGTGCGAGGTGTGGGATTTTGGTTTAGACGGAATGAGTGGTCGGATGGCCGAGGCGGCTACAGCAACCGTTAAAGAGAAGTGGAGCATCTTGGTTCGGGTCCCGGTCTGGCAAAGTCTTTCATATGGTCATATGTCACATGCAATGCCCACATGCAGCTGATACCCAAACTTCTAGATGTCACAAACTTAGATCAGTACCAAACTTTGTATGTCGATAGAGTAACAACGGAAACACCGATTTAGCTCGTGCTATGTGCCGTCCTCGCGTAGAACATGCGTAAACGGTTATTAAAAGTAACACCAGAACTACTGAGCAAAGGGAAAAGCTTATCCGTGAGTAATTGTTTCGTAGATCTTCCGTGGATGAATTGGTTGAGCATGTGGTCATCGCACCAAAGGACTTTATGGAGTTCGTAGCATTGTTTCTTTGACAGTCTGCTTGTAGACTGCCAGAAGAATCTTGCTACAAACTCCAAAAAGTCCTTTTGCATGTAAGGAAAAAGATCTCTTATATGACAGTTTCACAAGTAAACACCTAAAAATATTGTCTGCTTGTTGACTGCTAAAAGAACATTGCTATAACCTCTGAAAGACCTTCTACATGTCAGGAAAGAGTTCTCCCACTTAACAGTTTCACACGTAAACATTTAAAAATATTGTCATCAGTGGGATTTGATGACAAGACCTTGGATGCTACGACCTCACGTTCTACCAACTCACCTACGTGAGATGTTCAACATAGCGGTTCACAGATACGCTTTCACTGTGTTCCACAGCTATGGTGTTATATTTAATTACTGTATACGCATGTTGATCATTCTCTATTGATGTACAACGTCTGAGAGTCTGGAAGATTCCCACGTCAGTCTGCGAAAAATACCTGGAAATGCTAAATGTAGGGCTGAGACGATCTGGCTCAGCATAACTTGAACTATATGTACGTGGTCATGGATCTATGAACCTGTGTTATAGTATGCGCAAAATACCATGGCCGCTACATGCGCAGCTGGCTGGCAAAGTGTGGGGAGAGCGGCCATGGTGGGTGATCGCTCAGAGCGCTGGGGGCAAATACCAAGCGCTGGAGGGGTAGTGCTGCCCTAAACTGAATCCTAAATATTCGTGGGGGGGGGGGTGCGAGGGGTCTTCTCCACACCCACACTTGCATGCGACCATTCAAACAGACTTACTATCACCTCTGCTTTTGTTAGTATCTAAAAAGAATTCCGCTGATTTATTTTCGTCTGGCTTGTTAATCATTTGTAACTTTTGGAGAAGCATCATGAGTGCCTAATTTTGAGTAAAAACTACACATTTCTCTGATTGTCACGTTAAAATTTGCTTCTTCTGTGAAAATACGACAGACTTTACACCATCTCATCTCACTAACATGTTGTGCAGACAATTGCGAGAAAATCTTAAACGGTAATTTATTACGTTCATTAAGTGAGGAACTCAGGAAAAGTAAAGTAAGTAGCTTATGAAAAACCACAACCTTGCTACAAAAAAAAGTGTAATATCTTCATATATGTTGTTCCAAAACCTGTAGCATTTCTTCTTCCGCCAGCTATCGACGGCGCTTAAAAACACATTCTTTCAACGTAAAAGTCTGTATGTATTGGAATAATGAAGTTTTCCGTAATAACGATATGCTAAAGTATTCTCCACTGTGCGTGCGATCATATGCCAAAACCTCATGTCGATACCTGAAACCGCTCATGAAATATGAGAAATGTTGTCGATATTTCACACTGGCCTTATCGCTGACGCGGCGCGATCCCAAATGCGTGTGCTACTAGCTCGACAATTTTCGTTCCGCTGTTTTTTCTCGAAGTTCGGGGATGTATTGTGAAAAACCTACAAAAAATTATGGTTCATAGTATTGCCCAATGCTGACCATTACATTCTCTCATCTTTCGGATAGTGAAAGAACTGGGCGTCTTTTGTGGGGGTCCATGAATCGGTTCTATTTTGCGCTTGTTCATATGATCGGAAGTGCTAGTCAGCGAGACTGTATGCCACTGATCGACGAAGGTGGTAGAGAGAGCAACGTATGGAGAATACGGCGGGAGGGATAGGACTTCTCATTTCAAAGTTTCCATGTATATTTTGACGGGTTTTGCGACATGGAGTCGACCACTGACCTGCTGCAAAATTACCTTTACGTGTCTATCGCTGTATTGTGGCCGTTTGTGTTTCAGTGCTGGGCTCGAACGCATCAACTGCCTTCGATGATGATGTCCTGTGACCGTCTGTTTCAGTAGCTACGAAAACGTTCTATCTTCCACCGCCATGCCGGTCTCCGACATCAAAATCACCGTTATGAAGGCGTTGTATATATTCTCTCCACGTTCTTCCGCTAATAGTTCCCTCGCCATTGCTCTTACCCAGCATTTTAAGAGCCACAGGCGCAGATTTCTTCATGTTAAAGCAGAAAATTAAAACTTCCCGCAAATGGCGAGTAATGGGTACGTAAGTTGACGTACTTAATCGAAATAACCTTATGATGAAATCAGAAGGCAACTAATATTTTTATGACATTATGTTTACAGATGTCTAAGCTTATTGTATTACACCTTTAACCAACCACCTAAACCGCAATTGCCGCTACTGCCGTCTATTGCAAAACGGCGGAAGCAAAGCTGTAGACCTAATACATCAGGTCACTTTTCTCGAGATTGGTGACGACCTAAGCCTAAATAAAAATTCAGTATGTTAGCTAAATGCAACATATAATGTAATATGCAGCATATGCAAGATTATCACGACATCTGTTTTTCATTGCACACATTTCCGAATTTCAAGAAATGTCTTACTTACACGTAAATATCACAATTACTATGACAATTAACGAAATTATATAGATGTCGTCGTGAACCTGACATATAAAGCTAGGAGTGAAGCAAAAATGAAATTCTTTTACGGAATGGTTTCTGTAAAATCTTTGAGAAAGACTATAGGGTGCGCATCTTGATTATGTCATCGCTGACCCGCTGAAAGGTGGAAAACAGTTATCGTCCTCCCCTTCCGAACAAACGAATGAACTCGCCCAGGGCTTTGAACGAAAACTGGTCATCTTGCATCGGCTGCGGTACCCTGCGCGAGCTGTACGAGTCATTCCAAGAATATCACTGCTGTTCATGTCAGAAAAGGTTTGTTATAGGTGCTTCGCGGATGATGGTATCTTTGGCGAAGGAGGGAGCTGATGAGCATCTTCTGATGCGTTATCACGGCAAGCAGTCTGACTGGGGACAAGGAAGTCAACACACTGGCTGCTGGAGTGAGAGGGCGACCAGCCAGTCGTTTTACCAGTCACAGATGCGCAACGAGTGAGCGACGAGGGCAGTACCGAGCCACAAGCAAAAAGTATAGGCTCTGTCTGTGTGTTTCCATTCCTCACTGCGTTGTACACAGTACGACGCCCTAGTGGACGTTATGCCTGTCACGTTCCGGCAAGGATGGATGCGGATGGGATATGATGCTAGAATGGTTTTCAGTGATCACCGGAGTGGTAACTGTCGTTGGTTTGCCATGCTTCGGTACGCATACAGTTCTGGCAGAGGCAATTTTGTCTACATTGTTCTTGAATAATCAAGATTGTCAAGACAGTTAGCAACTCTTTTTTCATTATTATAAATAATAATGGAATAAAAAGAATTGCTAGCGATCTTGGAAAACTTGGTACTTCAAGAACAATATCACTTTCAGATCGCCCCTAAACTGAAGCAATGTCAAACACAGTTGTTTTGGCTGTTTTCCTCTTCACTGCTGTGGAATGGTGAAGTAGTGAGACAGGTGAACATGAAGTGTGGTTCTTCAGCGCTTCAAAGACATAGATAGACATTGTCGCTGAACGGTATATGAGTGACGCTGTTTGGAGACATTATGGTTGATCGGTGTATGATCGACGGTGTTTAAAGCTTTCACTGTGGTTTCCTACGATGTTATCATTTTTAACTGACTTTCCGCCGGCCGCGGTGGTCTAGCGGTTCTGGCGCTGCAGCCCGGAACTGCGGGACTGCTACGGTCGCAGGTTCGAATCCTGCCTCGGGCATGGGTGTGTGTGATGTCCTTAGGCTAGTTAGGTTTAAGTAGTTCTAAGTTCTAGGGGACTTATGACCTAAGATGTTGAGTCCGATAGTGCTCAGAGCCATTTGAACCATTTGAACTGACTTTCCAGTCATGTTTGTGTCATGGATTCAGCCGTCTAAAATTGCCTCCTAGCGTGAGCTCGTCTTTTGTTAAACTGTGTATCTTACTTCATTTGTCTATAGTACAAGTAAAAGGGTTTCTTTTGGGTGTTACGATTCTTCCTCTTTTGTCCCCTGTTTCAAATTAATGTTAAGTTTGGCTCTTCTTATTGATTACATGCTTCGTAGCTGTGTGTCTTTTAAGAGATGAAAGGGAACATGATGTTTGATTCAATCTGGCCATCCATTGATTGCTTTTAAAATAGTTGCCATGCTGGTAGTGCTGAATTATGTAACAAAAGATGAAATGCATGTGTGAGCTAGTTCATATACATTAATAGGGAGGACTTTATGACCACTTACCTAATATCTGGTATGTCCACCTTTGGAACAGATAACATCGGTGACGCATCGTAGAATGGAGTTAGCACCACAGCTGCGCACACAATGCACATTATTTCCATAAATTCCGGGGAGGGAGACGATGATCTTTGAAGCCACGTTCAATCACATCCCAGATGTGTTTGATCGGGTTCAGATCTGGCGAGGTGTGGGGTCAGCACGCCAACTGGAACTCGCCACTGTGTTCCTCGAGTCGTTCCATCACACTTCTCACCTTGTGTCATGGCGCATTACCTTGTTCGAAAATGCCACTGCCGTCGGGAAACATTATCGTCATGAAAGATTTACAAATAGTTTGCGCTACTCCCTGGCCATCAGGGCCCCTTGCACGAGTTCTACTGGTCGTATGGATGCCCACGTGAATGTATCCCAAAGTATAATGGAGCCGCTGCCAGCTTGTCTCTGTCCCTCAGTGAAGGTATCACGGAGCTGTTTCCATATAAGACTACGGATTCTCGCCCTCGCTTGAGCATGATGATGAAAGTATCGGAATTCATCAGATCATGCAATGCTCTGCCACCGCACCAACGACATGTGTCGATGGTCATTTATCCATTTCAGTAATAGTTGCCATTGTTGTGGTGTTAACATGGGCGCATGCACGGGTAGTCGGTTGCGAAGGCCCATCGTTAGGCGTGTTCGGTGCACTGTGCGTTCAGACACACTTGTAGTCTGTCCAGCATTAAAGTCTGATTGTTAGTTCCAACACAGGTCGCCGTCTGTCCTGTTTTACCTGTCTGCTGAGTCTTTGATGTACGATATCTGTAATGATGTGTGCTCGCCCAACCAGACGACTTCTGGACATGACCTCAGCTTCGTTTCGCCACATGTTGAGGAACTTGCCACAACGCTTCTAGAACACCCTGCAAGTTGTGAAGTGTCAGAAATGCTCAAGCCGAGCGTCCGAGTCATCACAATGCGCCCTATGTCAGTCTCAGAAGAATCCTACGCCATCCCCATTCTGCTCATGGACGTCACGATCACTGATACTAATTGCACTGGTGTCTGCCTGACTAGCATTCATTCCTTACCAGATGACGTTGCTATCGCCCAGATCGCTTCTGTAGCAAATCCGTGGTCATAATATTCTGGCTGATCAGACATCAAAAGCAGACTCGCTACGGCAAAAAAGGCATTTCTGGCCAAGAGAAGTCTACTAATATCAAATACCGGCCTTCATTTGAGAAAGAAATTTCTGAGGATGTACGTCTGCAGTACAGCATTGTATGGTAGTGAAACATGGACTGTGGGAAAACCGGAACGGAAGAGAATCGAAGCATTTGAGATGTGGTGCTATAGACGAATGTTGAAAATTTGGTGGACTAATAAGGTAAGGAATGAGGAGGTTCTACGCAGAATCGGAGAGGAAAGGAATATGTGGAAAACACTGATAAGGAGAAGGGACAGGATGATAGGACATCTGCTAAGACATGAGGGAATGACTTCCATGGTTCTAGAGGGAGATGTAGAGGGTAAAAACTGTGGAGGAAGACAGAGATTGGAATACGTCAAGCAAAAAAAAAAAAAAAAAAAAAGTTCAGAGTACGTTATTAGAGTGTCGAAGAGTGGCTTTAAAAGAAGTCGAGCACTTGTAAATGTCTCTCGTGATTCACAGGGAAAAAGATTTCTTTTCCCTATTTGCAGATGTATTGAAAAGCGGATGGCTACTAAACTGTTATTATTGACAATTGTGAAATTTCTCTTCTCATGAACTCTACAACACACCCACAGTCCCTAATGGCACAGTCGTTTCACCGGATCTCGGACTTACATCTACATCTGACAGGTATTCTTCTGTCAATGTTCAATGCTAACAGTGAGAAGGTGCCGATACAGTTTTTTAAATGCTTCAGTGCTTGAAATTTGGCAGTTCATAATTTTATCTGCCTGAACCCTATAAAAATGCAAAATTAAATTGCAATACGCTTTCTAACTTAACGTATGCTTATAGTAGCTATGAGGTTCATATGCTTATTAATATCATATACGTGTTCTTTTACAGTGCTATCTGTTTTTCCCATCTTGTTTCGTTATAAGACGAAAAGTTAACGCATTAATCATGAAGTTCCGAACCTAGATAGTACAGTAAAGTATTTTGTAGAAATCTTTTACAATAACTGAATCAGTCAACAAAGGTCTCCATTTTTGACACAGTAATTATCAAAAACAAGTCAGTCATGAAGAAAATCTCAGTATTTGCATGGTAACGAACCTAATAATTCCTTCGTGATTTTAACGTTGTCATAACATTTGATTTTCTTTTCTCCATACTTCCAGAAATCTGTTGAACATACCATGAGAATATGTCACATCTTATAACAGTTAGAGGGACACAAGATACTAAGACTGAAATTGTAATGGCGATCATAAGTTAGACAGCCACAAAAATAGCACAACGTTTTCCTGATCATGTAGCCACATCTGAAATTACGCATCGACGAGAATGTTGGCTCATGGCGTTCATGTATACACAGTATTATTATAACATAGAGCCTTTTCCTGACCAAGTGAGAGATGTAGCACAATTGTCTGGGGACAAAAGACTACTCATACTTAGTTACGTCAATTCACGATCCTGGCTACGGCTTGCAGACAGAACAGACAATAGTGGACAAACCTAATTTAACAGAATAAATGAATGCAGTCTCTTTGTCCCTGACAAAGCAGGACGAACACTTGTATACTGCAAAAATGCAGGAGGAACCAGCAACATAGATATCTCACTAGCAAATGCGAAATCTGTAAGGCTAGTCAACAGATGGGAAATGCTAGGAAATGCCACGCACAGTGACCACAATGCCATACTCGTCCACACATAGAAATACGCAAACACGAACATAAACATTCACATCAAATAAACAATGACTTCTTCTAATTAAGGCTGACTGTCAAAAATTAACGGACTTGCTTGAAAAAGCTTCCCTACGTACAGTCAGTTGTAACGTAGATTAGAATGCACACATCCTGACGTACCTGCTACAAAAAGCACAACATGTAGCTATCTCGAAGTCTAATGGTGCTTTGAAACAGAAACTCCTCTAGTCCACTGAGTAAACAAAACTAAGGAATGAAGCTAGGAACAAAAGAAAACATTACCAAAAATCAAAAACGCTGCAAAGGAGGGAAGTAAGTCTGGAACTATGCCGAGATTCAAAACAAAAATTTGAAGAAAAACTATACAATACCAAAGAGGTTCAGTAGAGCAGATTAGTCAAAACTCAGCTACAAAATAATATGAGGTGGGAGACCATTCGATCTTCAAACAGGTAAGGAAAAGACGCCAACAGTACTGACAACTCCTAGGCGCTGAGACGGTACTGTTACAAGGGTCTACAGATGTTAAGCAGAGTACCTGTTGAATAAGCTTCTCCCTTATGAGGAAAAGACGAATGACAAGAAACGTCACACGGACTTACAAATTCGTTAGGACGTCCTACCATCCTGTCCCTTCATCTTGTCAGTGTTTCTCATATCTTCCTTCCCTCGACGATTCTCCGGAGAAGCTATTCTTTCCTTACCTTACCAATCCAAGTAATTTTCAACATTCTCACATAGAACCACATCTTAATTGCTTCTTTTCCAGTTTTCCCACCGTCCATGTTTCACTACCTTACAATGTTGTGCTCCAAACGTACATTCACATAAATTTCTCCCTAAAATTAAAACCGGCATTGAATACTAGTTGGCTTCTCCAGAAGCCTGACATGGTCTGCTTTTTATGACCTCCTTGCTCCGTCTGTCATGGGTAGCAGAATTCCTTAACTTACAGATATTATTGTCATACCTTAGACACGAACAACATAAAGTTAATCTCATCACATATATACATACTGTAATAACAACAGTAGAACAGAATATGCTAATTCAGGTGAAACTGGCTCGAAGTGTTTACCGAAGGCTTCCAGTTAGTAACAGCCAGTTAAAGGGACCTCTTTCATTATTTAAATCTTTCATTTCGTCTGTTATATTTTCTTAATAATATAATAAAATTTGTTTTCCTTTTCCAAAATATATTTTGCATGGATGACACTCTAAATTAGCAGTGTAATTACATAAAAATCAAGAAAAAGTGACAAAACTGAGAAAAGCTGCAGAAAAAGTCGAAGAGTCTGTCTCTGCAGCCTGTTATTATTTTACAGTAGCAAACGACACACCATAATTACCAAGGTGATAATGATAATAAACGTTAATAAATAAATACCACATAGACTGTTTTATTTTTGTAATTCTAGTCTTCGTTTGTGTTAATGTCTCTGATTCTGAGTTTAAATGACTATCATCAGGTCAGGAGACCAAACAATCACCACAAGCATATAATATATCTCAACTGAGCAGCTAAAATCAATACCTGTTTGCGGAGTTTTCTATTTCTCTCGTCGTTTCTGACATAAAATGCTCTTCGGACGATTTGCGTTTAATTCGTTACTTCTGCGTGCTACTGTGCAGTGGTCACATTGTTTTCTAATGAAACGCGTCAAAAAAATTTACGTCTATTTAATTACCTCCCGAGAGCTACTGAGACGTTGAACAAGTAAGACAATCCGTAAAAATAGTGTCATTTGCTTCTAATCCCATTAGTTGAAATCTGTACAGCGTAATTACCGTTTATTTCTGTGTTAACAATGTATTGAGACCCTTTTACAATTATCACGAATATTCACGTTGGATTTCGTATTAATTGATTAGCTTATTACTTGTGTACAGCTATTGTGAAGGGCAAAGCGATCCACAAGAAAATGGGAAATTTATGTGGTGCACCAAGCACCATTTCTTCTTTTTCGCAATATCCACACCGTTTGCCTACTGAAATAGCGTTTCCTCTTTCCCCGTGTCACAGCAAAGTACGCACGTGCAACGACGCCGCAGCTATAAGGACGGAGTCGTTTCGCTGGCTTTTACGGCGCCTTTAAGGGGTACTGTGTCCTCGTTGCGTAAACCGCGTGCAATGGATGCTTTTTCCCCAGGAACATATGTACAGAAAGTAAGACGTTGTTTCAGACACAACTGCTGGAAGGAAATTAGAAAGGGGGAAGGACACGACGTAGTAATAGATAATTTCAAAAAGTACCGCAATTAGGGAAAAAAGGTTTGGTGCTTCTCAAAACCCATTTACGTTTGAGAAAAAAGAATGGTGAAACAATGTTTCTATGAGTTAAGACTATGTAATGTGGTATGGTAACAATTGTTATTATTATTGTTCTCGACAAACAAAGGTTTTAGAGATTATCGATTATAACATTCATATTAATTGTATACATGAACAGCAACCACATAATTAGTTTCTTACCAGATTTAGCGCTAAATCATTCCTCGAGTACGCATAATTTAAGGAAATGAAACGAAATGCATTAATGCCTGATCAAAATTCCAGTGTTAGCCCTACTTGAACTTCTCAGAATCAGTTGACTAAGATACATTTGGTGCTTTCTTCCCTTGACATGTACATTCCAAATATAGCAGTCCAAATTATTGATATGTCAACGTGGTATTATAAAGAGGCAGCACTGGCGACATTTTCTAACCTACGAGCAAATCGAGCAAGCAGTGACTTGAACTATCAAACGTCACTAGCATGGGTCACGAATAAAGTCTCTCCATCGAACGTAACCAGAAGAGAATGTTGAACAAACGTGCTGAAGCGAATAATGATAATACTTTGCCACTTTCGCTAGGAAAAGGTATATACTAACTGGCAGTTTATGGATGGATAGATTCTGTCTTTCTATGTTCTACTCTAAGCGTTTGTAATAAAATATCTTTCTAAATTAATAGTTTTGTTATAATCTTTAAAAACATCACTGCAACATCTATGTAGAAGAGTTATTTTGAATATATTCTATTTAATGACCTGGCTTCTTGCTTAAGACTTCATCCGCATCTTCCTAATATTGTTCCATGTATTTACTTGATTAATCTCTCGCAAGCTCGACATTGCGAGAGAATATCCATGTAATATACCATTGTAATTAGTTCACAAACCGTCACAGACAATTGTCTTCCTAAATTTCTCCAATCTGGAACTAGTTTTTCTCTTCCTTATGTGACTGCTATAACAAATTATCTTAAGCTAAACACAGTAACCGTAAACATACAGATATTTTATACCCGGGTGTGTTTTCACTCCACGTTGCATTCTGCATTACAATAACGGAAAAAAATATGGCAAAATTAGAAAATAATTAATGTAGAGGAATGAAATTTTTGTGAATACATTTGTGCAGGTAACATACGTAAGTGATTAACACTGGAAGATCAGGGATTATGTAAGCGCTAGATAAGTGTAAATGTGAAGGGCTGGTAAATTAATAACCAGTGAAACCACCAGACTGTCGAATGCAAGCATGCAAACTTGGATGTATTGTGATGTACAGGTTCTGGATGTCACTTTCTAGGGTGGAGTTCCATGCCTGTTGCACTAGGACGGTTAATGCTGGCTGTGGATGATGCTGGTGTTGTCCTCTGATGATGTCTCATTTGTGTTGGATTGCAAACGACTCTAGTGGTCGAACAGACCAAGGCAGCGTATCGACAGCCAATCAGGCATGTTAAGTACAGCAGTGGTATGTGGCCGGTCGTAATACTGTTGGAAAACACCCCGTGGGATGGTATTCATCATAGGTAACACAGTAGACTAAATCAACAGACTGACGTAGACATTTGCAGAGTGTATAGGATAACCACGAGAGTACTCCACCTGCCATACGAAATCGCACCCAGAGAATAACTCCAGGTGTAGGTCAAGTGTGTCTACACATAGACCGGTTGGCTGTAGGCTCTCAATCTTTCTAAACAACACACGGCTGTCAATGGCAACGGGGCAGAATTAGGTTTCATCAGAAAAAAAATATCCACTCTGCCCACCAAAGAGCTCTCGCTAGACACCACTGAAATCACGCATGACGGCCATTTGGGGACAATGGAATGTACGCTACGGGGCGTCTGGCACGGAGCTGTCCTTCAAGTAACCGATTCGTAACAGTTCAGAGACTGTCCTAAAGTGGGAAGAATCAGCAATTATCAACGCCATGAGGGTGCTGAAGGCAGTGGAAACCACTCCTTTAAAGACACATCACATGTATCCACAGGACATGTGGCCTGTAATCGGAAAAGTATCATGACGGTCTCTCCAATGGCAAAGATTCCGGAATACTCCCCATTCGGTTCTCCGGGAGGGGACCACAAAGGGTGAGGTGACCGTGACAAATAGATTGAATAATCAACGAAAGGATAACATTCTGCGAGTCGGGGCGTGGAATCTACGATTCATATCGTTTTCAAACGTGGATTGTGTGGTTTCCAATGCTTCAATCCCTTGTGTTATGACAGTCAAACTTGACATCAGCTGGGATAAGAAATCGGTATTCTCAGAAATTGACGATTGCACTGGGCTGAATGAGGATTGTACCGATACAATTTTCGGTACAGTCATTTCGTTTTCGCACGCGTCTGTGTCAGAGATGAAATTCATGTTGTTTGTTGGTTGCTCCATATTTCTCTGGACTTCTTTCGACATATGAATGTCGGAACTAGCAACCGTTTGTGTCGACGGCGTGAGCGCATTAATTACTGCTGGTTGCTCAGCCGTAATCGACATATCGCTAACTACGGCGATATTAAACTCTGTGGCACTAGTTGACGATGCATTCACACTATTCAATTCATTTTGTTGCATTGTGATGCGTGCTTGCTTATTGGATTTGAACATAGATCTAGTTATCACCATGTAAATAAGCAATTGACAGTTTCTCCGCTAAATAAGTCCTACAAAAGTGACTATTAAATTTTACACACGCAAAAAACGTTAATGTCCTATTGCTGTTAATGTACACTTTACAATGTGACACAAACATAATACATAGATAAAACATAAAATATTGTCTTACTATATCTACTGAAATACTGGAATTCTAGTAAAGGTAATGTAGCAACACTATTTATACTTAGAAAATTAATGCGTGAAAGGTCACTACAATGCATAAATGCTCAAGAAAGCTAGTAATTCAAATGTTCTGGCCTTTTTGAAGTTTCTGCTCGGCTGCTGGGACGGCGTACTCGTTCTCTTCACAAGATACTCCCGCACGTTCCGTTAGCATGAAACATACAAAGGACCATAATGTAGTTACTCTATAAAACTAGACATATACACACACAATGAAACATTAATTACGAAATTACCAACATAGTTATACTGCAGGTTCACTATGAGTGTTGTATCAGGATCGTGTCCTGTCTAACGGTAGACATATATAAAGACTCCTTTGAAAAAAAAAGAAAAAAATTTTTGTTTACCACTACTACTACTGGGCTAATTACTGTTTAGATCTACAGGACCTTTATACTGAAATGTTTCCCCAGACCACCTCGTATTTTCTTTCTATGTATGTGGGTAACTGTATGTTCACTGTTGTGGGTAAAAACATACAGCGTACACAGGGCGATGTGTAAAACTGATAGCGATAACACGGTTCCGCTGACGTAGAGATCTGCTCCAGATGCTGCAGATACCGTGTTGAGCTGAAATTGGTAACCAAAGTACGGAGAAATATTCTTCGGGGCTCTGTTGCATAGCAATCAGTTGGCTTTCAGTTCTGAGAAATGTCCAGGTACTATTGCGGATTTGAATGATCCATGAAGTGACTTCTTTTTCGAAGAAAACATCGAACTATTTCACTACAACTGAACGATCCCGTCGGAACTGTTCTCAAGCTGGTATTTATTAGTAAATCACAATAGAAGTATACGCTGGGTGTATAATAACACGTACCTTCTTTAAAAGAACAATATTTTATTGTTCTATTAACTGATTTCCTTCCATATACACATATATTTTACAATGTGAATCAAAACTCGCAATGGCGTAGATTTTTACATCACAAGAATGGGTCTCCTCTCCTAAAATTTTACTCTTAAGAAGAACAAAAGCTCTATCTCCTAAGAATAATTATGTGAGCGCTGACCGCCACAGAGTAATAAACAATATCTACACCTACATCCATATTACGCAAGCCACCTGACGGTGGCTCTCTCTCTCTCTCTCTCGCACTGTCACAGCAAGTTACGCTGCATGATACATCATACCACCTCAAGGAAATGCCAATAATTCAAATTAAACAAGACATATGAGGATGGCTCATGTAATGCTGATAATGCCAAGAATGAGGAGTCATGTAATTTTGGTAGTGAACCTCATGCTGTCACCAAGTGCACGGGGTTTCAATCATGAAATGTCGAAGAGCGGCGGGCAAATGTGACAAAAATAAGCTTTTTTTGTCATCCGCTTTGGTCATTTCTCCACTAAATGCAAGATTCCTGCTTGTAAGACCTATAAGGGAAGGCACAACATACTGCTCCATGAATCAGGAGGCCATTCCTTGGCCCATAAAGCTACGAACGGGAAAGCAAACATCCATTGTAATGTTTTGTTGGTAACAGCTGTTGGCAACATTAAGGACAGCATACGTAGACACATGTTTGCAGAGGTCTGCTAGATAATGCGAGTCAGTTATCATTTATATCCAAGGGCATGGCAGAGAATTTAAAACTGAGAAGAAGTCTTTGAAGCCTCAGTGTCTGACACCTGTAACTTTCATGCTAGGACCACTTGTTCTGTCGTAGACAAATTCACCAGTAACCTACCAGTGAGCAAGATAGACACAAGGTCCTGCAGTGTCTTATGAAATCTTCCACTTGCTGATCCGGAATTCAGCAAGCCTGCCACGGTAGATCTAATTCTTGATGCTGAGGTTTTCTTTGATGTTGTATGTAGGGAAAGGCTGGTGAAACCAAGTAATCCTTCACTGATCGAAACAAAATTTGGCTCGATTTTGTCTGGTAGGAGGCCTTCAGCTGCATGCCACATGCCTCATCCTACAGTGACTTCCTGCATTGTTAGAGGTGACAAACTGCAAAGGTTTTGGGTGCTAGAGGAACTGTCTAAGGAAACGATGAGCAAGCAGGGTAAAATTTCTGAGGCTCACTTTCAGCGCCACAAACCACAAGATTAAGATTGGAAATTTGTGGTTCGACTGCCAGTGAAACCTGACTGAGAACCCTTAGGTGAATCACGACAGCAAGCATCTAGGAGACTGGCGCATCTTGAGAAGAGATTAAAAAGGCAACTGAATCTGCAGAAGAGATACGCTGCTTTCATGCACGAAATTGAACTGGGGCACATTGAGGTCTCTAATTCTCAAGGTATTATTGGTCCAAGGTGTTACCTTCCATATCATTCTGTCTTCAAGGAACGTAACTACTGAGGGTAGTATTTGATGGCTCTGCTGCCACTTGTAATGGAGTATCTCTCAATTATATCTTGATGGTTGGTCCCAGCGCCCAGCCGGATTTATTATAAACTTTCGCTCCTTTAATGTGGCTCCGTCAGCTGAAATAGCAAAAATGGGTTGCAAAGTGTCTCTCCATCCTGACGACTGGAACTTTCAGACAATTCTGTGGCGGGAATCACCTTCAGAACCAATGCAAGAATATAGACTGCGTTCACTCACTTAAGGAACCGCTCCTGCTGCCTTTCTTGTTACTAGATGTCTTCAACAGTTGGCTTTAGAAAATCGAAACAGGTTCACAGTGGCATCGCAAGCGTTGATTTGTAGCTTTTATGTGAACAACTTCTTAGGTGGATCAGCTAAGGAAGCTGAAGCTCAGGAAGTTCTAACCTAGCTTACTCAACTATTTGCTTCTAGGGTTTCCACTGAGGAAATGGTGTTCCTGTAGTCCAAGATGAAGGAAAACATTCCTGTTCAAGAAAGAGAAATGTCTTTGCCTTACCGTCTTATTGGTGAACAAGTAATAAAAATGTTAGGGATATTATGGCACCCTGGCACTGACACATACCAGTGCTATGTGCAACTGAAGAGTCATCGGCTCTCAAAGTTTACCAAGCGCAATGTCCTGTCCACAACAGCATCCATCCATGACCCACTGGGGCTTCTAGGTCCAGCAGTCATCAGCTGTAAATTGTTCTTGCAGCGCTTGTGGCCACTGAGGCTTGATTGGGATGAAATTCTTCCAGCCAATCTGACTTATGAATGGAATGTCCTTTGTGTGCATCTGCCTCCCCTAAATGGTATTTTGATTAACAGGAGGATCATTGCTTGACCCCAGTATGTTAAATTAGAAATTTATGCAGTTTGTGGTACTTCACAGTGGGCAATGGTGCGTGTGTATACGTCAGATGTGTTCTTTCCAGTAACAATATGTTAGTCGCATTGGTTGCAGCCAAATCTCGGGCTGCCCCTGTAAAACAACAGTTTCTTCCACGACTGGAATTATGTTGTGCTCTGCTTCTTGTTCGTCTCATTCACAAGGTGGCCAATGCCTTAGACATGATAGATAGTGGCGACATTCATTCGTGGACAGACTCCACAATAGTTCTGTGTTGGCTTCAGTGTAGTCCCGGTCATTGGAAAACTTTTGTTGCCCACAGAGTCCCTGAAATACAGCAACTGAGTTCAGTTGCAAACTGGAGACATGTCAAATCAGAGGATTATCCTGCTGGCCACTTATCACGTGGAATTAATCCAGCTGTTTTAGGTTCACTTATCAGTGATTGTGTGGCCTGCCATGGTTATCCACTTGCGACCTCAGCTGCAACACCTGTACTTGACTCAGAGTAGAAGATGCGCCTGACAGAAGGTGTATACAAGTATCCTTGGTGTCAGTCATTAAACTTCATGATGAACTGCTACGTAAATATTCATCATTCAAGAGAACTTGCAGTTTTGGCCTATGCACTGAGGTTTGATGATAATACTAGGCTTCAGCAATCAGAGAGGATAACTGGGTCACTCACTCCTCAGGAATGCCAAAACGCTATCAAAGGGGGATGTGACACAGCTCAACATAGTGAATATGGTAATGAGAGCGCTTTGTTGAAGGCCAGTTCCCCTATTCCACATAATAGCAAATTAATGTATTTGTTCCCTTTTCTTGATGCCGAAGGTATTTTACTAGTGGGAGGTAGATTAATGAAAGCTGATGTACCATATGATGAGCTCCATCTTATTATCGTGCCGCCTAAGCGTCATTTGACAAAAATTCTCATGATATATGAACATGAACATCCGTTGCACACTGGGTCACAACTTTCGTTGGCTGTGTTGAGTAGGAGGTTTTCGGTATGCAATGGGGGTAACACAGGCAAAGGAGATATCAAGAAATGTTTAAAATGCATTAGCCTTAAATCCAAGACTGCAGTTCAACTCATGGGTCACCTACCTGCAGCTAGAGTAAACAAGTCTCGTCCATTCCAACACTGTGGAATAGATTATCCAGGCCCTATTGCTGTAAAGCATGGTTAAAGAGGGAGTAAAGTTACCACCAAGGCCTATATTGCTTTATTCATTCGCATGACAACCAAGGCCATCCAGTTAGAATTAGCTAGTGACTTGGTAACAAGTTCATTTTGGCCTCTCTAAGGAGCTTCATTGAAAGAAGAGGGAAACTTTCTCAGATGTACAGCGACAATGGCACCATATCTGTAAGTGCAAACAATGAACTTAAACGTTTTTTGTCTAATGATGCTACTGTTGAAGATCTGGTAAATTTTTCGACCTCAGAGGGGATCAATTGGAGGTTCACTCCACCTAGTACCCCTCACTAAGGTGGACTCTGGGAGGCACAAAGCAAATGCATGAAGTCACATCTCAAACGCGTCATCGGCAATGCGGTACTGACATTTGGAGAACTGACTACTGTATTAATTCAGACAGAAGCATGCTTGAATTCATGGCCCTTGTGGTTTCTCTCTGATAACCTAGATTCTCCTGGGGCTCTCACTTCTGGTCATTTCCTAATCGGACAGCCCCTTTGTGTTCATCCTGAAACTTCTGTCCTTGTGGTTCCCGCCAACATGTTGCACAGATGGAAACTTGTACAGCAGGTGCATCAGTCCTTTTGAAAGAAGTGGTCCTCAGAATACGTGCATCATCTGGAGCAACGCAGGAAATCGGCATCGGAAACAATATGGCAGCCCCAGATCGGCGATCATTTGCTGGTCAAGGAGGATAACTTGCCTCACCTGGTGTGAGGGCTGCGTGTCATTGACCAGTTGTTTCCCAGTCCTGATAAGTGTGTGTGTGTGTGTGTGTGTGTGTGTGTGTGTGTGTGGTGATGGTGAGAACTGCTAATCGTCAGATTAAGAGGCCCATAGCAAAATCGTGTCCAATGCGTAAGCAGTGAATCTGTTAAGTGCTCCCTCAGATATGTGTAATGGTACGTGATACAGGCCCACTGCCAAACTGCCATCTTTCTGCACCGCTACTGACGAGCCTCTCATCAACTTCTAATATCACACGTAACTGCACTTCCACAAATGGTCTATCTGCCGATATTTCCAGAATGAGATTCTCTCTCTGCAGCGGAGTGTGCGCTGATATGAAACTTCCTGGCAGATTAAAACTGTGTGCCCGACCGAGACTCGAACTCGGGACCTTTGCCTTTCACGGGCAAGTGCTCTACTATCTGAGCTACCGAAGCACGACTCACGCCTGGTACTCACAGCTTTACTTCTGGCAGTATCTCGTCTCCTACCTTCCAAACTTTACAGAAGCTCTTCTGCGAACCTTGCAGGAAGTTTCATTTCAGCACACACTCCGCTGCAGAGTAAGAATCTCATTCTGGAAACATCCACCAGGCTGTGGCTAAGCCATGTCTCCGCAGTATCCTTTCTTTCAGGAGTGCTAGTTCTGGAAGGTTCGCAGAAGAGCTTCTGTAAAGTTTGGAAGGTAGGAGACGAGATACTGGCAGAAGTAAAGCTGTGAGTACCGGGCGTGAGTCGTGCTTCGGTAGCTCAGATGGTAGAGCACTTGCCCGCGGAAGGCAAAGGTGCCGAGTTCGAGTCTCGGTCGGGCACACAGTTTTAATCTGCCAGGAAGTTTCATATCAACGCACACTCCGCTGCAGAGTGAGAATCTCATTCTGGAAACATCCCCCAGGCTATGGATAAGCCATGTCTCCGCAGTATCCTTTCTTTCAGGAGTGCCAGTTCTGCAAGGTTCGCAAAAGAGCTTCTGTAAAGTTTGGAAGGTAGGAGACGAGGTACTGGCAGAAGTAAAGCTGTGAGTACCGGGCGTGAGTCGTGCTTCGGTAGCTCAGATGGTAGAGCACTTATCTGCCGATAGCCTGTTTGCCTCAAAGTAATACCTAGAACAACATATAGGTGCAGAGATCAAAGACACTGAGACTGTTACTAAAAAGGGATTATTATAACCTCCTGTTCAATATAAATGTGTAATGGAACCGTGATATTCGTTTTCTGACTAAATTTTATAAAGGTTAACGGCTATCACTATACCTGTGCTTAGAAACACATACATTTTGTGTAAATGAAACTATTGCAATGTATATTTATTCTGTGTCTATCGGCATATCAATTTATTAATGCAAATTAAAAGAATACATAAATTTGCAATTAAATGTAGTTAATAACTGCTATTGTTAATTAAAACATAGAGAAAGACAATCTGGTTCACAGATGTCATGAAACCCGTGTGCACTGCCTTCCTTTCCTAGAAAGAAATGTCAAGAAAGTGAGTTCTCTGCTTCAACGTGGGTGCTAGCTCTCACATGGGGAACGTGGGTACATTTCGGCCATGACACTTCGCGGGCCGAAACGAGAAACTTGTTTTTATGCGAAAGATTTTGTTTTGTCATATGCCGCTGTACGGAGCCTGAGAGTGACTGTGAACCAGACGTCCTAGAGGAGCACTGAAAATTTTAGCCATAAGGTACCAACGAACATATGTATTATTCACTGCGACTGCTTTGTCAATACAGCGTATCTTCAGTCTTAGCACTACATTGCTCATATGTATATAATTAAATCAGCAGTGTAGTGCTAAAACTGAAGAAATGCTCTATTGTCTGACAGTAGTAGCAGTGAATAATTTATTTACGTTAATGAAGATGAACCTGTATCTGTAGCTTTTGCAGCTCAGACTTTTCACTTGTTTATCGTTGCCAGATACGGGATCCAGCCCCTAGTTTCTAATTAAGTTCTGTGAATAACTGGAGAACGCTACCAAAATTAATTAATACACAAATGTAGCGCTTTCTTGATAACTTGCAGTGTAATTTAAATACTTATTTTACTAGTTACAACAGGATTGCCGGTTGGATACTATTTCTATATCGAATTTCTGTTTCGCTAAATTCACAAGAATAACTAATTAATTCTTCACATTTAAGAAACTTTTACTTAAAATTTTCATCTTGTGTAATAATACTGCTTTTGTCTGAATACTTCCAGCGTTATTCGATCTATTGTGTATATTTTACATATGCCACCAGAGGTATGCATTGATGTTTCTAGTCGTGGTTGCATTGTCATGGGTGAGTTCTGTGACCAGTAATTACAGCACAGTTGTTTCTCACTTTTTTAAAGTGATAAGCGAAGTTGTTTCTTTAAAGCGAAAGTTTGCTTTTGTCACAGACAAAGGAAAGTGGTATCTCTATGCGCACGTTAATTACAGGCAGCGGCAACATTTGTGCATCCACATTATAAACGATTCACTGTCGTAATGAGAAGCTGGCTGAAACAATACACGATATCAGAAAATACCATGTTATAAAATTATTTGCTTTATTTTAGGAAATTATCTTTTGTGAACAGTCGAAATCATTATCACTTTTGTAATGATATGCAATATTTTTTGATTTGCGCAATTTTATAATTATCATTAGGTTGTATCCCACGACGGTTATATGCTATGAAAGGCCGTTCAAGGCCTTTAGAACAATCTCCGTTCCCGTAGTCAGAGACATTTCGCAGTTCTGTATTCACTGGTTTCTAGTTTTCATAATCATGTGGAATTATCTTCCTTCCACGTTTTTCGTAAATCGTCGATACAGGTGTGAAACTTTCGTATCTTTCGTATGCATTTCAACTTCTAGATGCCATGAACTATCTGTAACAATCCTTGTTTAGTGTTGGTATCTTGGATAACTATAGAGTGGTTTGACCTACTTACAGACACTGTCTTCCAAAAGTCATTTAGTTTCCACAGCGCAGTGCTACTGGAAAATCTGTGGATTTTATTTGTATAGCCAAATTTAACTTCTGCCTAGAATCATCCCATCCACCATCGATTACTGTCAAAAAATCTGTATATTACAGTTATTTAACCAAACTGAATGTCTGTCTATTTTGGTGATACCTGTTTTGCAAAAAAATTGCTATCATAATTATTTTTCTAGAAAACCCATTTTTTCTGAGATATTCATGTTTCTATTTACTGTTTAGTCGCATACTTAATAAACCTGATACTAAGACTAATAAGCTGTCTTAATTTATCTATGGTAATGCTGGTTGAGCATTATGTGACGAGATGGAGCAACCAGCAACATTTTGAGTAGCTTTATTTTAAGATTCATTTCGGTCCTCCAGAGATCTTAAATTTACCTAGGCAACACTGTGTGGAAGGCCGTGGTATTCGCGCAACGTCAACTCATCTGAACTGGGGGATCGGAAGAAGCCCAATCCCTATGGTACTTTCCTCGAACATTTCAGTTCTCCTGCCCAACATTCGAATAGAACATTTTTACAGTGTTTCTAATACATCACCTCTTACATTTGGCGTAGATGGCAACTTCGTCCTCCTACAACGAACTCCTAACATAGAAATCGAGTGAGATGTTCCCTTGAGGGAAGCATTTAGCACTTCTTCGTTTTATAACACGCTCCGACATACAAATACTATCAGTATGAATATCAATTAGCAATTTATCTATTTTATCTGTTAATACTGTCACTAAATAATCGTTCTGATCTGCTTCCTCATTTACTGAACTAACTTCCCTCATTGAAGTAACCTTCCTGAAGACGAAGGTATCTCATACCCGACTTCATCGTTCAAATTCTCTACTCCTTATGCACGTTAACACGGGAATTTCTCCGTGAATGTTGCAAAATGCTCCTAATATACTGTCACCTATAAACTTAACCAACCATCAGTTCCAAATTCAGTGCTAGTGTGGGCGGTGTCTTGTGCTGCTCAGCCTGTGGATACTCATTACTGGCTCCACCAAAATATGTGCTTTATCAGCAATCATCAGCGCCTAAAGTAATATGTAAATTACTGTACGTGTCGAGGTTTAAACATCTTTAATGATGTGGCATCCTGTGACATCACTCTTGGACTTGGTGACGCTGATTACAGCGATAACAGGCCAATGCCCAGAAGTTCATGTGAGGTGTAAGGTGGATTAATGATATCACATTGGCACCAAAATTCACCACAGCTCTGTCCAACGCCACTGTGGACGTGTCACAATATGGGAAGACATCACAACCCGCTCTATCGACATATACTGCCTTCTCATGATGGCACTGCTATTATCGGAACCACGATGCCCAGCACTGAAATCATACAAGTTTCTGATAGGTGGCCAAGGAAAACGTTTCAGACTCGCCGACTAGAATCGACACAACAAGGCCTCAAGAGGCGGTGTAAACAGCTTCACCCCTTCCTCAGAGGCGTTCATTTACACCGCTTCTACACACCTCAGATTTTGGATGGCTGCATCTAGGCATTAGAGCAGAGGTCAGCGGCACTCAGCTGCTTAGTAATCTGTACAGGCATATTTTTAAAATGGTCAACAAATGCGCGCGTGTGGCTTCGAGTGTCTTGCCAAACTGGGGAGTTTTAGAGGGACTGTTTGCAATTTTACAGATGGACGTGTTAATGTGGTACCCCTCAAGATCACGCCACAGTAAGGTGTCAAAAAGGAGGACTGGAAAAGCATAACACCCCCTGTTGTTTCGGATCAGGATCATATTACGTCGATTGGTCCTGAAGAGCTCCTAGCGGTCCGACCCTGTATACTAGAGCAAAACCTGCGGTCACAGTACACTCCAAAGGAGACTGATCACACTCGTGGAGCTGCACCCTCCAATGTACTTAGAGAATGGATGCAGCGCCGAGTGGGTGCCGCCAGTGACAAAGTTTGTGAAGAACGTCATTCGGTTGCACATCGCACTGCAAACTGCCGTTTCCCACCAGAAAATGTGTGTAAATCAGCTCCCTAATGGCACCATTTTATATATAAACATCACCTAAAAATATACGAATCAAATAACAAACATAACGCAGTGTCATTGCAAGGTTAAGCCCCATAATTCTTAGTCATATAGGCCGGCCGCGGTGGTCTAGCGGTTCTAGGCGCGCAGTCCGGAATCGCGCGACTGCTACGGTCGCAGGTTCGAATCCTGCCTCGTGCATGGATGTGTGTCATGTCCTTAGGTTAGTTAGGTTTAAATAGTTCTAAGTTCTAGGGGACTGATGACCTCAGATGTTAAGTCCCATAGTGCTCAGAGCCATTTGAACCATTTTTGTCATATATTTGAGATGGACGTACACATTGTTCAGTAACATTGTATCAGCTAGCATCCACGTATGAAGCGTACGTACCACAATCTAGCGGACAATTTAACCTCTGCTACGTGGCACCAATGAATGAGAAAGTGATATACCCCAGACAGAGCAGACAGAACACTGCCTGATGTTACACGCCGGGACTTAAAGGACAACTACGTGCCACCAGTTGGTATTGCAGTATAAGTACATATTAACTGAAGAAGAAGAAGAATAACGACGTATGCAGAACGTAACATTAATAACTGTAACCAACCAAGAAGACAAATTCCAGATAACAATTAACAGCTTAATTGTGTATTGTGTATTGTGTATTGAACTAGGGACCTAGAAACGACGGAAAGGCTTCGTCCCGCCGTAGCTCTCAGTGGGTCACAACCCCACAACAGGCCACAGCAGTCCACCCACCCCACCGCCGCCCGAGACCGAACCCAGGGTTATCACAGCCTAATGGTAACGCACATTGATATTTCAAAATGACATAGTGCTAGTAAACGGCATATAATGTTTAAAGTAATGTACTTAAGAATAATAATTCTGTAGAGGTAAAAATAACGCACATAGATACTTGAACAAACGTCTAAATGATGAAAAAGCTGTTGTTACTAAGGCAAATGAAGGGACTCCGCTGTAGTAATTTGTTACGAAGAATAGCTGTGTGTTAGGGAACCTGAGACTTTGTTCAGTGTTAGTAATATTACTGGATTCAGTAATGACTCTAGGAACAGCTTTCATACAAACCGAAAAAGAAAGACTGAAAATACTGTTTATCTTCTTGCAGACTGGAAGAAAAAATCGCCTAAAACGATGAAAGTTAGCGTCCGACACATTATGTAACAACTTATGAACCACAAAGAAGAAGAAAAAATTCGTCTTATAAACACCACTTCAGGTAATTAAGAATTAAATACAATAGTAAATAAAAAGCTGAAGCAGACATTTTCGTTCAAAAATTCAGCAAGCCGGCCGTTGTGGCCGAGCGGTTCTAAACGCTTCAGTCCGAAACCTCGCTGCTGCTACGGTCGCAGGTTCGAATCCTGCCTCGGGCACGGATGTGTGTGATGTCCTTAGGTTAGTTAGGTTTAAGTAGTTCTAAGTCTAGGGGACTGATGACCTCCAATGTTAAGTCCCATAGTACTCACAGCCATTTGAACCATTAGAGCCATTTGAACCATTTGAATTCAGCAAGTGTAAAGATTAGCTATGGGCTTGCACACTACCTCGACAATGCCACTATTGCAAATAACGTAACGCTAGCCTCCCTAGATATAGTGAATCATTACACCAATGTACCGCTTAAGAAACGTCAGTCTGGTCGGTATTATTGAGCTCAGGGAACTCTTCGAGTTATTCTTGCCATTAAATAATTTTGAGTTTAGTGGTATTGTAATTTCGGAAGGACGGTCTCGCAGTGACTGCCAGGAACACTGGCCGATATTATGGCAAATAACTTCTAAAATAAATTCCTGAACTACAGTAACATGAAAGAGAAAATTAGATTATTAGACGTAGTACGTAGACGACATTGTAATACATCATGAAAACGATGAACCAGAACTGCAACACCAGAAGTACGCTATGAAGCTGAAAATATATAATAATGAATCAATACTTAAGTATACACCTCTAAAACTGGCTGTACTTTTACAATGTACAGGGGACATTTTGTGCGGCTCGTATGACTTCCGGCGAACGGCGACATGAAAAGTTTTGTAACTTTCTTGGACTTGTCTTTAACTATAAGACATGGCAAAAACATAGTTTATATTTAACATAAGGCTGCATGTACCAACGTCATTATTAACGTAAACTCTTGTCAAGCTTTACTCAGTGATTCGCTGATTCTTAAGCTTACCATTTGAACAGGATTCAATAGACAAAGAAATAACAATTCTTAAATAGTCTGTCACTGAAAACAAAGACGTACAAGTGTCACCAGTATTTACAATTAACTCGTTAAACAGAAGCGGTCGACTAACGTCATTAGCACACAGGCATTTTGTGATAATCGCAGTACCACAACGAAACACATTTCAGTGTCATATAAAGGTCGCATTTTGGGACAAAACACAACACTGATTTCGTAAATCCAACATTAGGATGTGCTCCCGCACTGAGAATATGTTAGTCACGATTGCGGCCCATATAGCTACGAAAAAACAAAAGTTTGTTCTGGAGTACATATGTTAAAATGCTCTGTTTATGTTGACCAGCCATGCCGTTCATTTGAAATGGGCCTCCGTGTGCACACCTATTTACATAACAAAACGTCCTTCGGTTTACGCTTCAATTCTGCACAGCATACAGTTGAAAATATCATCCACAATATGGAAGTGTTCTGCTGTACTCCTGAAGAGAGGAAACTAGACTTATTAGAAGGTTTGGAAATTAATAGTCAAAGCACGACATTTCACTCAGTGACCAGATATACTTCAGCCGTCTTCATTATCTTTGACGACTTATTTAAATTCAAAATTGATCGACCTACATAGTACCTCGAATCACTAGCTGTCCTACTTTACAGTATTAGACGTACCCAAGTCAACCAAGTCAATGTAAACATTGGTTTTTGTTTAATTTTTACATCACTAAACATATATTATTGGAACGTGATATATCCTGGCGGCTGCCCAGTATGACAGTTTGCTTATTAATGAACGTATCTTAGTTTCCTCAATTAACACTGATTCTCATAGAAATATATAGCTATTGAAATTTCTAACGCATACTTAAACATCGGGCTACTTTTCATCATTTCATTGTGTTAAGATGAACGCGTGTTCTCTTTACACACAGTTACTTCTGTGTCTGTCATTCACACATGTATAAGCAGTTTCCCATTTCAGTTAAAACCTGTTCTCATTACATTTTGGCATTTTCTCCTTATGTACGTAATGTTGTATGTAGTTTAAGTGTTATGACACTAAATACACTCTATGATCATGCAACACACTTACCTCCAGTGCTTACTATATATATATATATATATATATATATATATATATATATATATATATATATATATATATATGTGTGTGTGTGTGTGTGTGTGTGTGTGTATCATACAGTGATAGTTTTATAATAGTGGGAGGAGGAGGACATTAGTATTTAATGTGCCGACGGTAAAATTACTTTCTGACTTATGTTTTGCCCTTTAAAAGTGAAACTGGAAACAAACAAAAAATACGTATTGCATTATTTCGTCCACTGTACAAAAATGCCAGATTTCGTCAGTTTTGCTAACTGGGAGAGTTCTCATCTCAGTAAGTAGTCTGAAGTGATCCATTCCGAAATGCTAAGTGGCGCAGCCCTTTCCTCGGTCCTGTTTCCGAATCCGCCCCTAAGTCCCCCAGTGTGATCTCGAGAACAACCTTGCATTGGAGAAGGATAGAGATGGAAATCTGCCGTGCCCTTTCCAAGGAACCATACCGGCATTTACCTTACGCGATTTAGGGAAATCATGGCAAACTTAAATCTGGATGGCCGGGCTCGGATTTGAACAGTCGTGCTCCCGAACGCGATATCAGTGTGCTAAGCACTGCGATACCTCGCTCTGTTGTTTTATAATGGTGTTGTTGCTACAATTTTGTTTCAGCTTTAAACTGTCGATGTTTTAAGAAACTAATATAAGTTATTTTTGAGCACACGTAGGAAATATTACTGCCTGTAGAGAGTAGGTTCTATTGTCGAATATTTAAAAGGCTCTTTCACAGCTTTTGTTTTTTCTTCACATCTCTCGGAAACATTAGGCTACGTAATATAATCGACTTACGGCATTTTCTGACAGTTACCGAGTGTGGCATCTATTATAAAATGCACCCAATGTTACATTTAATACCGTTGACTTTGCACTTTCCTATTAGCATTAGGGCTGTTGATATTTTCAGAACTATCGCGAAACCGATGTAACGATATTTGCAAAATATCGTCATCGCTTCTCGATATTTGGAGAAAAGAATCGATATATGGGCAGAAGAAATATCGATGTACCAGCCAAAAAATATATTCGTTGCACATTGTAAATATGCTGCCAGTTTTAGAGATGTTTATTTAAGTATTCATTTATTATTGTATATTATCTAAACACACAAACTAGCAACCTGCTTATCCCTCTTAGAGCAAGAACTGAAAGGAAAACGATGCACGGTCATTCTTGGCGATAGCCAATCGTAACCTCATTTAGGTGAAACAATCAAAGGTGGCCAATGGGTCCGCAGTTCAGTTTCCTTACATATCGGATTTGTCTGGAGCACTTCATATCGACTTCCCTGTTTTTTCAATTCTGTAAATGCCAGCGAACTAGGAATTGCAGTGTCAAAATTGCGTGCTGAAGTTAAACGTTGCAGTTTCTTTTAGTAGCACCGAGCGCCGTTTGTGTCAGCATTTCGCTGACGCGTTTCCACTCATCGCAGACACTAGCCTAGTCATTTATATTTTTGTTCACCAGTTTCAGTAACTGTTTTTGAAGAACGCTGATGTGAAAAAATAGCACGCTAGAAGCGTTAAAAATTGATTTTTACACAACTGCTGTGCTATTTCTTTACATCGGGTATCTTGTTATGCCATTTATACCACCACCCCTCTACGCAATTTGATTACTTCTTTGTGCCATCTATACTTGCTCATACAGTCAAAGAGAAAGACCGTACGTGATGAAAGCTCAAGAAGTAGTTTAACTCGTCCACACAGTGAAAGTAAAATTAAGTTCTACTACAGTTTCAGAAGAGCAATTTCAAATATTTACCCAAAACAGTGAAAAAATAAAATAAAATAAATATATCGGCACTCGATATTCCCATGTCGATCCGATATATTGATGCATCTGTGAGGGAGATGCCAGCCGGTATATATAGGCCCTGTTTTGTAACTCTATCGACATATCGGTATTTTATCAATAGCACTAATGGGTACTACAATGTCTACCATTCACGTAGACTTCGGGCTACTACTCATGGATCCCATTGATTTTAAATATGTATTTTCTTTGTACTTTTGACATTCCTTGTTACAAATTAAAGTCTGAAATTAACAGCCAAAAAACTATGATGTACCTACGTTAAGTGTGCTTTAATGCGCTTTTTAAGTGTGTCAATTTATCTGCTAATGAGTATAAATGTACATCAGGTTATTGCTTGAGTCACTTGAATGTAAGCCACTGATCAGTTTTGTAGCTTAAAAGGAGCTGTTGCATTACAGTAAATGTTTTATACTTGGTTATGTAATGTTCAAATGTTTTAGTTTCTTTCATAGGGCGTATTCCCATCAGATATCTTATTATAGACGTGTGCATACATCGTGTTATACTTGAGCACAAGCGTGACATTTTCCTGCCGTCAGAAGGCAGGTGCTATTGTCGAATACTACAATGTTTCTTGCAAGGTCTTTTTTAGCGTATGTACGTAAATTTCGGATTCTATCTAAAGTGAACATTACGCCATTCAACCCATATGATCGGCATACAACGTTTCCTGATAATTATCCAGAATTACTATTTATCTATGAGGAAATACATCGAATGTTACATTTGATATCGTTGTCATTGTGCAGTGTTGTACCGCTACTACTATGGCTTCCATTCGTGTAAACATGTGGATACTAATCACAGATACTTTAGGGAAGACAATTGCTCATTTTCATCATTCTTCTGACACTATTTCTTAAACGTATATTTCAAACTTGTTAATAATTCGTAACAAAACTTTTTGTTGTAATTACGATAACGATGTTTTCTTGATCTTGAGTACATTTCCATTCATTTACTTACGTCTAAAAATACACACCATGTGACTGCTACATTCAACTGAAAGTAAGCAGCTGACAACTTTCATCACTTATAATGGAACTTTTGATGTAAGCCATGTATTTCATGCTTCGTCGCGTAATGTTCATATTTATTCGTTCATTTGACAAGGCGTATTCTAATGAGGTATCTTCGTATGTATGTGTGCTATAATCGAAAATATGATTTGTCACAACTTCAGCACAAATTGTATTCTAGCAGATGTAAAACTTGAATCCTAATATCTATTGGTTTCTGTGTTGTGTTGACGTAACGCAATTAATTGGTTTGCGACCAAGCTTATAATTCACCTAGGCAGTGTACTAAGAGTGGTATTTAAAAAAAATGACGCATGACGTATAAGAGCCATTGATGTATACAATAATCACTATGTGAACATTGTTGTAACGAATACTGGTACGTAATCCATTCATACACTTTCGAATCGCCCATGTCATTATCTTATATTCTGACGATGAAACAATTTACTCTCAGCTTCATTCCACACTTGCGAACAATTTTATATCCTTTAATACCAGACACTTAAAGCTTTTACGTTGGTGACATCTAATTGCTTAATTACTGTTAACACATATTTTATTATTATTCTGAATTACATTGTATAAAGCATTATACGCCATCTAGCGGCTTTGTTTCACTTATAAATGTCAATGTATAATGTAAAGGCGCCAAATTTCGTCTCCCAGTCTGTTTTTGCCCTCTGAATACCATACCTTTAAATCAGTTTTTTCCAAAAAATTAATGTAACACCACCAACTAAGCCTACACGTGGTATTTAGCTCAAAATATATCAGAAACGGTTTGTTATCTTTACAGAAAGAAACTTCAAAGATAATGTACTTTTACCAAACTGAAAAAATGGTGCTCTTTTCGTCCCCTACTAATACGTGTTGTAAAAGAGGTACTAAGAATTTAAAAACAAGGTACTAATAATAAAGACATGTTACAATATATACTTATATTACATACAGTTTACAAAAGTTCATTTTTGGTACAAAAATATATTTATCAAGAATTTATTTTATACCCTTCCAAACAAGAGTTGCAAAAAAAATTTTTTTTTTGTTCTTTCCTTCTGAGCACTTTTCGTGTTGCCACACGAAACCTTGAGAGCAACGCACCCTTTATTCCCATGATTGTCTTGAGAAAACGTTTTAGGCAAATGAGGCACTCCGCTTCATCTTCATTATTCTCGCTTCCACATGAATCTTGGTATGGGACATCACAGTCGTCATCAGAGTCACTGGATATTTCCAGTTTTGTTTTCCTTTTTAGTGGTTTCTTTACCTTTTCCGGCAATGTCTTCGGAATTAGATCTAACCGTTTTTTCATATTCCGACTGGTTTTCTCTTGAGATTGTTGTTTCACCTTGTTAGGTGAGCCTGTAATAAGAGAAGTACTGCCTCTTCCCTTACATGAAGATGAATGGATAACAGGCACCCCTACGACATCTCTTGGTGTAACTGCTGTTAGCTGTGGCAGCTGTGTGCTGCTTGAAATTGAGCAGCTGGAAAGGCCGGCTTTATAGCTGTGCTTGCTGAGGGGTAATTTTTTTGCGTGTGGGTCAGGAGCTGAGGAGGCATATGCAATCGTCAAAAAGTCTTCTGGGCCAAACACATTCGGGTTGTAAGGCAGAATACCAGTTTTAACCCTTGCCTTTTCATAAGCTTCATTCAATAGCTGTGCAGTCTGCAGGTTACCAACGATACTGCCAGGATGGTTAGACAGCCAATTTTCTTTTGCCTGCGCATTAAATGTTTTAAAAGGAAACATGAACGACACATCGAGAGGCTGCAGTTTTGAAGCGGAGTTAGAAGGCAAGCAGACTGTCGAAACACCAATACCACGAGCGCTGTTAATAACATTCACATTGCAAGAATGTGAATAGTGTCCGTGCAATATTAACACAATGAGATACTCCTTTGCTGGTTTTACAATTGAAATGAAACGTAGGAACCATTGTTCAAAAATATAACACATATGTACCTGATGCCTACATGCACAAAACAACCGTCACTAGTGCACCTCTCTCTCCAGACGACAATTTGTGCACAGACTTCTTCCATTTCATAGCAACAATCTTTCTTACACTTTGCTGCACCACTGTGGTGCCAATTTCATCTACGGTGAACACTTTAAGTGGATTAAATTGTATTTTATCGAACTCGGACTTTAAAACAGAGAAAAAGAACTTAACACTTTCATCGTTAAAGCCATGTACCCTAGCTAGTGACAAGGAGTGTCGCGTCCGTGTAGAAAGTGCCGGATGTCTCTGAAGAAACAGACCCAACCACTTCCGTTCAGCTGTTTTTTGCACGACTGAAAATGGGTGAGCAACATTATTGCGTATAGCAAGCTGAAAGGTCATTCGGTTAAGGTAATTCATAGTAAGGCCATGGAAGTTTTTCTCCACGCCTTTGAAAATAAGACACTAACTCAGCCTCTCGCTCAAGTGAAAAAATGGTTTTCTACGAATAGCTTTTTCAATTAACTATTCAGCAGTTTTACATTTTCCTTTTTTTAAATTATCCGTGACAAATGCCCTAGGCACAATGAATGTCTTACTCGCAGCTTCATATCTCATTTACTTGTTTCCCACCGCAGTTGTTTACGATTACATCGCCTCTCTGTTCCACGTCCTCCTAGGCGGCATCTGAAACAAAATGAAAAGTATGTTCTAAATTTCGTCCCCTCGTCCTCCTAGGCGGCATCTGAAACAAAATTAAAAGTATGTTCTAAATTTCGTCCCCTGGACGAATTTGGGAACAAATGGGCGGAATAAAATAGGAACTTCCTACTTGCCAATATGGCTGCTTCCTACAGAACGTGAAGTAAACCAAATACGGCAAAACGCTCAGATCATTCACTTTATAGCTTACCCTAAACAGATATGTTCAATACGACTAAATAAACACATTATAATAATTCAAAACGAGCATTTACGAATACTATTTCGACAACTCACCTTTTGAGAAATTGGAATACGTTTTCTCAAACGGCCGCGCAGAGGACTGGACGCATCAAAATTTCACAAATAACTGGTAGCGGTGAACACAACTAACGAAAAATAACACGAAGGCGCCCCTACCGGCACAACAAAGAACCTTAGGGGGACGAAATTAGACACGGAGACGAAATTTAGCGTCTTTTCCTTACTAACATTACACATTTTTTTTTGCGATCTGTGATTTTATCTCCTTGTTTCAGTAGAATAATTGTTATTGATTCTTATATATCTTACAGTGGTTGGTACAATTATTCTTCTTCTTCAGCTAATATATAGTTGTTGTAATGCCACCTCGTGGCACAAAGTTTTCCAATAGGACTCAGCACGCAACTTCAGTTAGATGTCTGTCTCCTCTGACTCGGGCATATTACTTTGTTATTCGATTTTCCCATGTGACAGGGGTAACTATATCCACTAGTTTGTGCTAAGCACTCCACATATGTGGGTACTAATACAATGTTATCCTGCAAGTTGCACAGCGATCTCTCATACTGATTAAGAATTATGTGGTTTCAACTTTGATATTGTGTAATGACAAACAGCGGCTTATTTCCTATGTGATTTGTGTAATTGTAGGTGATGTTTACATTAAAGTTGATCCAGCTGTACATGTACAAAAAGATGGGCTATGAAAGCTGTTATGCACGAGTATGTATTTAGTTCATGACAAAGTGTCTGCTACCGGCCTGGTGAATAGACACAGCAATGTTTGCCGTAATTTGGTATTATTTTTGCGCAACCTCTGACGTAATGACAGTTTTCGTTACACTACTATCTTGCATGTCCATTTTTCTACAAAATTTCAGATCTGAAAATTGCTAGATTTTTATAGCCGAAATTCGTTAACATGAGTATAGATTTTTTTGCCGTCTTGACTAGCAATTGATTATTTATAGTAATCCATAGCGTTTAACATTTGTAAATTGATTATCTCCAAGAGACTATGTAAGGAAAGAACATCTCTCTCTTCTATGCTGCCCCTCACCCCCCTACCTCGATCTCTGTTTGATTTTTATTTTTTCTATTGTTTTTAATACTCATGAGGTTACATCGTGGACTCCTTGCGTACGTTTTCCACTTGCCTCTTAAAACACTCAAAATTGCATCGGAATTGCAATGAAGGATACTAATGGCGAACAGGTGCACTGTCATAAGACGGGAAAATGAACATCTGTTGGAATGGGAATAAGATATTTACAATTTTACTTCCTAGCAACCGTGACGTGATTAGATGCGGAGCTGGTGTAGAAATTAGGCAAATGTGTGCGAACAATATTTATGTAGAACTCATAACTTCCTGGCATTTTAAAACTGTGCGTCAAACCGGGATTCGAAAGATGGACTTCTGCTTTTCCGGGAAAGCGCTCTGCTAGCTGAGCTGCCCAAGCACGACTTCCTACTTCCCCTTAACAGCTTTACTTCCACGGCTACCTCACCTCCTACCTTCCAGAATTCACGGATGTTCTCCGGCATACCTAGCATGACTGGCGGAGTTTTGAGGTACTGGGAGAAGTCGACCTATGAGCGTAGCCGGCAGGTCGTGCTTGGACAGCTCAGTTGGTCGGGAACCTGCTCATGGAAGGCAAACGTCACAGGTTCGAGTCCCGATCCCGCACACAGTGTTCAATCTGCCAGGAAGTATCAAATCCGTGTGCTCTCCACAGCAGCGTAAAAATTTGCTCTGCATACAGAACTGTTTAAGCAAATAACCGGATAATCAAAACCCTATTCCGAATGGGAATTTGAACTCCCGTATTTTTTCAAGGTTGCAGTGCAAGGCGGCGCATTAATAAGACACCAGAACTGCTTCTTGTGGCGTTCGCTGGGTTATTCAGTGGTTTGGTATTTAACTAATTTGTAAATGGAAATGATAATGTTATTTTATTACATTGAGTAATTACTAAATAATTTTTCTCCTGGCTAAAGATTTGTTCAAGTTGCTAAAGAACTCCAAATTAACGTCGTGTTAAAGTGTTGTCTGTAAGTTGTGTGTCACTAAATCACTGTTCATACAACAGATTCTATACAACTATGGATTATGATGGAAACAGTTATCTTCAGCAAAATGATCATTAAAACCACCGAATATCAGCCGCGCACAACACTGACGTATGTTACCTGAAACAACATTCTCCGCAACTCGTGCGTAATTAATTTCGGCTCCATACATCAGCTAGAAAAGTTTGTTATAACGTTCGTGCTATGAGCACTGTTTTTTAAGAACCAATCTGATTCGAATCATTTTCATTCAAATGAGTTCGGGACCACCGTTACACATTTATTTTTACACATTTGTATTACGTTCAGGATTTATGTCTGCAGAGTTGCGTAATTTGAATTTGCCGCTGAGACAATTGTTAAGATGGCGGCAGACAATTGATAGAGACTTTCTATTGTTAGACCAAATAAGTATTTTAACTGCTTATTAAACTTTACAGAAACTCTATTTTCGTATTGTGCACAATTTAGACTTCATCAAGCAAACATTTGATTTTCTTCTAAGGAAAACACAGACAAAAACGCGATACAAATCGCTATCATCAATGGCTGCGCTCCTTGCAGTGGAAAGAAACAATTAACACAGATAATGCTTACTGAGAGAGGAATTACAGTTACAAATAATTATTCACTCATGTTTATAATAATAATGAACTCTATTTTCAAGTAATGCTTAACAAATAATTACAATTTCTTAACAGACCTCAGTTTGATAACCGTCCGCAATCTACATAAGCCAACCAACAAAAGGTAAAAAACAAAGGAAGACAAACGCAGATCATAAAAGGAATTTACAGTTATCTTTGTCTTTGTATGATGCACATCGATATGTCTAATTACATCATAGAATATTATATAAATAATTAATTCACTATTTTTTCATATGCCGAATAGATAATGTTTATAACTGTTACAGGCATAATTTCCTCTCGTCCCACTGCAGCCAAAAATTTATCACGTGGATGTTACGTTTTTTAATGCAACCAAACGTTTTTCAGCACATTTGTGACATCATCCGTGCGTACGTTCATTCAGTTCGGTAAAAGGCAAAACGTCATGGGCAAAAGTGATTCTAACGAAATTAGGCGGAAAACAGTATGTCTGTTATGATTAAATTCTAGCGCGTTGCGACTCTCTTTGGATTATCTTATTCCAGCAGCATGCATTCTGAAACTAGGTTGGCGAGCTAGCAAATCGCTAAATTCGTAAGCGTAATTATGCTGTGCGTTGATAATTCGCTACCAGTTTTGACAAAGGATGGCGCAAAGATGGTATAAAATGTTCAGGCATTTAAAATGAACAGTTGTCTGCGTAACACGCTGATCTGTATTCACAAAATTTAATCTAGAAACACGACTGCCGCCAAAGTCTAAAAACGAAACTGATTTATTTAAGTCCTTCTGAACGAATTGCCACGTCATATTATAGGATGTAATACTAAGGTAATCGATAATTGCACGGGGTTGCAGGGGTCTTGCTTAGGTCAATTTTAGGGTATTAAGTAATTTGTAAGATGCAGCTTGTAGTGTCACGGAATTGCAAGTGACAGTCAGTACCCGTTACCGCCGATCTAATGTAAGTAAATCCGTTTTAAAACTTGTATTGCTTCGTACAATATGTGTTTGGTATGAGACTAAAGAAAATATATAATCTCTCTTTTCCAGTAACGGCCGACCTCGGTGAAAATGTCTGACGCTTTTCACAAGTTGACTACCTATTTTGTTTCAAAGGCATTAATAAATGCTTATTTTAATTAATACCTTAGTCATAGTAACTACATGAAAAGAATACATCGCCTAGTTTTGTTCTCCAAGGGGGCTGGGTGTGGGGACAGGACATGAAGGATTATTTTTAAGGACCTCCAAGGTTCCAGAAAACGACTGCGCAGTAGCTAAATGACATACTGAAAACAAACATATGTGGACAGAGCATCTCTCTACGTTTGTAACTCATATTACAAGTGCAGCTCTGACGAATATCTGGTCACAAGCTGAGACGTCGCGAACACCACCGGCACTGAGGAACAATCACATACTATTCCCATAATTTTTCCTTGAGACTTTAATCTGAATTTTAGTACCTTTGTGTTAATGGAATTGGCTTTGAGTGAAGTCTAGTTATGTCAGACGTACTTGTTTATTCAATTGTAGCACTCTCACATCACAAATAAATACTTTGTGAAGATGTAACGGAATGAAATAGTTGCACTGAAAATACGTGTACTAATTTCGCGGAGAAGATGGAAATTAATTTGAAAAATTCATTCCAGTTTTCACTACGCACCGATACCTGGAGAGGACTTAATGGGACGTACAACAAAACGTCGGCGGTTATGTAGGCAAGAGAGAATTGTTTGATTTACCAGTCATGGGCCCACCTTTGTACCAATACTATTCTTGTTTCAAGTGGCTAGTGATCCACCTGTTGGCATTATTTTCTTCTAAAAGCAACAGTTTTATTACTTCTGTTGGTTTCAGCTTACAATAATGCTGGTAGGTGGAACACCCGACCTTTGAAAGAACAGTAATATGCCCTACAAAGATATTCTGAGTGGTAGAAGTTTACCTGATTCAGAGTATTGTTTTTGAAAAATATATAGAAGATCAGTGCGTGCATCGACGATTACATCAATGCTGTTGACGACAGATAAATACTAAGTTCATCACAGTCCTCATCCTTGGCCAATATGGCGTATTGTCTTTGCTTCTCACTCTGTGGAAAGTTGAACCTGCAATCTAAAGTAGGAAATCCATGTTATTAGCCAAGAAGAATTTTGGTGCAGCGCAGAGAACACAGGCCTCTGGGTTAAATTCTTTACTATGTAAACTCTTATGTAGTATTTGACAAACGTGAGGATATAAAAGTATAATAAGGAAAATCTACGGCACGACATCACAGCCCACATGGCGATACACCGAGAAGAAACTTAGCGAGTCCAACACCAGTCGCGGAAGTCCAAGTAATTGTGTCAAATGATTATCCACAGCTTCTCTAAGTGTCCTACTAATTCTACTAATAGGGGACGGGGGAGCTATACATGAGCGGGAGAGAGAGAGAGAGAGAGAGAGAGAAAGAGAGAAACAAACATGAAATATCTTGCCATACATAATGTCACTTTGGTAATTTGACCTATCTGAATAGAATGAGATAACTTCACTTTGTAGCACTGAAATCGTTGAAATCGTAATTAGAAAGGCTAGAGGACTATACTATCTACTTGAGATAAGCTATTAGCTTATATTTTGCAGTATTTTTTAAATATAAAGGAAAAACTATTAAATTACTCAAGATTCCACGGGGTAGTTACGTTAATAAGGGAAGAATAGAAGTTATTAATCCTTTTAAATTATAGGATTACTGACAACACATTATCATCCCACAAGTAAGGTCCTGAAAAGGAACAATCAAGCGAAGGAAATGAAAGGCACCACCTTTAATTAGTGGAGTCAAAAGGTTTGTAGGCTCTGGCAGTTCCAGAAGACAACTGCTTCGAACTTCTTCATATTAACATTAACATTACAGAGCGGGTAACATATTGCAGGTAAAAAGAGTCCAACACAACCCAGTCGGCATTTCATGGGCAGTTCCTTCAAAGTAAGCACAGGGCCGCGATCAAGTAAGCAGTGGTCCAGTAACGAAAGCAGGGCAATAAATTTGGATCTGTCGTCTCGTTATTACTGTCTCCGAATCAATTTACCGAACTGAGCCTATCAATTCAATGCACCAAAGTGCACTCATTCTTTGAAGAATCGAAGCAGTATGACAAACTTTCCTTCAGCGATCAGGATCAACACGCAAATCATCTGCTTCCTTCTGCTACCAGTAGTTCAAATAACGTGAGTCTTTATATCTCCTCTCCGAGCTCAGCTCCGGCTCGCCACATTAGAAAACCCGTATGTTTACTTGCTAGCCAATGACGTACCAAAAACAACTGTTCCGCCAGCTACTTTTGCGTGGTTAGCCAGTCAGTGTGGGATACGTCCTTTCGGAACTCGCCTCCCAGCAAACTAGAGTGTAGAAGTACCAAGTAAGACTAGACAGAGAAGAAAGATAAGGTACAACAGAGGCAGCGCGGGCTTGTGTGACCGACTGCCTGATGCGTCGTCATCTGAGACTCACGTCCTGTAGAAAATTCTCTCTCGTTAGGCTTGCATCTGAACCTAAAAAGAAACTTTTCCACTTTCCACTTATTTACCTGAAGTGATGTCCAAGTGTCTACTGAAGAGACATATCTGATCGTCTCTGCCCTGTTCAGTAGTCGCAATGACAATGCGGAAACCATTATTAGTAAAGCCGCTGTGGCCACGCCTCAGTGGTGCCAGAGAGTCAAATATATGAAATAGTAATACCACGAATACGGTGTTCATCACTCCCTGTGCGCCACCCCGTAATGCATACTCAGCCATAGCATCTTCCATGTCTGTGGAAAATACTCCAGAGTGGGCGGAAAAGACCCTCAGTTGACATACTGTGGACATCTTCCGCGAAGACCCAGCACACCCATGACTAGCGGTGGCCATCAGGCTAAAAGCACCTCAGAAATTATTGTTCTTCTACATTCATTGGTCAGAACTGCCCACAATTTGCGTGTACTATAAGATGCATCTAAAACAGGAACCTGGAATTAACGAGGTATTACAGTACTGGCCATTAAAATTGCTACACCATAAAGATGAAGTGCTACAGACTCGAAATTTAACCGACAGGAAGAAGATGCTGTGATATGCAAATGATTAGCTTTTCAGAGCATTCACACAAGGTTGGCGCCGGTGGCGACACCTACAACGTGCTGACATGAGGAAAGTTTCCAACCGATTTCTCGTACACAAACAGCAGATGACCGGAGTTGCCTGGTGAAATGTTGTTGTGATACCTCGTGTAAGGAGGAGAAATGCGTACCATCACGTTTCCGACTTGGATAAAGGTCGCATTGTAGCCTATCGCGATTGCCGTTTATCTTATCGCGACATTGCTGGTCGCTTTGGTCGAGATCCAATGACTGTTAGCAGAATATGGAATCGGTGGATTCGGGAGGTTAATACGGAACGACGTTTTGAATCCCAACGGCCTCGTATACTAGCAGTCGAGATGACAGGCATCTTATCCGCTTGGCTGTAGCGGATCGTGCAGCCACGTCTCGATCCCTGAGTCACCAGTGGAGTACGTTTGCAAGACAACAACCATCGGCACGAACAGTTCGACGATGTTTGCAGGAGAATGGACTATCAGCTCGGAGAACATAGCTGCGGTTACCCATGACGCTGCATCACAGACAGGAGCGCCTGCGATGGTGCACTCAACGACGAACCTCAGTTGCACGAATGGCAAAACGTCATTTTTTCGAATGAATCCAGGTTCTGTTTACAGCATCATGATGGTCGCATCCGTGTTTGGCGACATCGCGGTGAACGCACATTGAAAGCGTGTATTCGTCATCGCCATACTGGCGTATCACTCGGCCTGATGGTATGGGGGGCCATTGGTTACACGTCTTGCTCCACTCTCGTTCGCATTGACGGCACATTGAACAGTGGACGTTATATTTCAGATGTGTTATGACCCGTGGCTCTACCCTTCCATTCGATCCCTGCAAAACCATACATTTAAGCAGGATAATGCACGACCGCATGTTGCAGGTCCTGTACGGGCCTTTCTGGAAACAGGAAACGTTCGACTGCTGCCCTGGCCAGCACATTCCCAAGATATCTCACCAACTGGAAACGTCTGGTCAATGTTGGCCGAGCAACTGTCTTGTCACAATACGCCAGACACTACTCTTGATGAACTGTGTGGTATCGTGTTGAAGCTGCATGGGCAGCTGTACCTATTCACGCCTTCCAAGCTCTGTTAGACTCAATGCCCAGGCGTATCAAGTCCGTTATTACGGCCAGAGGTGGTTGTCTGGATACTGATTTCTTAGGATCTATGCACTCAAATTGCGTGAAAATGTAATCACATGTCAGTTCTAGTGTAATATATTTTTCCAATGAATACCCGTTTACCATCTGCATTTCTTATTGGTGTAGCAATTTTAATGGCCAGTAGTGTTTTTATAAACCTTCTGCAGTTGATGTTGCAAACTGTTGTCAATATGCTCACTCCCTTCCCACTACAGAGCACAGAAACTAAGTATTATTTTACAATAAATCTAGTCACAGACCACAAATTTTTATCAGTTTCACTCAGTGATGACCATCTTCAGACCTGAGTGACATTTCGTCTCTATGATTATTAAGCAGAGGTGGTCGCTGATATTAATGACACGTCCCAGCTGGCAACTGGCTGGAGCATTTCACTTCCCTGAATTGATTGAACTTTCTCATTTGGAGAACTTAGAAGGAGTGATCTGTTGTACTTGATAAAAACTTTCTAAAGCCAAGATCGCGTAAATTTTCTTTATTTAAAAACAACAGATTTCATCAGACTTCGCTGTCATCTTCAGGTCTTCAAAAATTTGTATTATAAAATGTGTTCATTTGGAGATGGACCATACTCCGAGTTGTTATGTAGACAAACTGTAGCACAATGTAGAAATGTTTGTCTTAAATAAAACACTTAAAATCAAGGAACACATGTGTTCATTACCGCATCCACATATACAGCGCTTACACGTGATTGTTACGTCATAATCCACCACAGTATACAATAAAATTAGCATTTGCACATCTACAAATTAAATTTAACGTCCCGTCAACATCGAGATCATTAGAGTTGGAGCGCACACTCGGGTTTCTTGCGCAAACTCGGGTTTCTTCAAGCATGGGGAAGGAAACTGTCAGTTCCCATTGATAAGAACGGTAGCGCAACTTGCGTGGAGCGATTTGAGGAAATCACGGGAGAACAAAAGCAGGATGATCTGGTGTGGATTTGAACCGTCGTCCTTCCAAATTCGAATCCAGAGCGCTGCGCCACCTCACCCGGTCGCTATAATTAATCGAATTCCTTCTTACAGTAAAACTGAGTCTGAAGATATGAAAATAGATATCGGTTTGGCATCAGCATCCAGTTATTTGGGTGATCGGGTGCCACACGACTAGTTAGATAGGCTAGGCACTGTGCCAACGGAATACTAGTTTTTAGGCTCCGCGACACTCTAAAAGCCCGACAGTTTAGCGTCTCATTGATTCGGCACTCATGGATAGTCCTGCTGTTCCGTCCTCGTTTCTACAAGCTGTAATTACTGTAAAAAAAGCCTAATAATATGGGGGACTCTGGGAAGTATATGGTTCACCACTAACTAGGAAAGCGGAAACTCTAATGAACCAGCAATTTAATTTAACTGCTCTTTGTCCTCTGTGAACCTGAAGTACATACAGTATTAGCAAGGGATTAATACTTTCAATCGTGTTCGGAACAACAAGTTTGTGTGAGTACACTAAAGACAAAAGAAAACAAAAATACGAAAAATATGCTCCGCCATCTATTTAACCTAAGATTCTAAAACAAACTCTTGCTCATTTGAGTATTATAGAGCTGAAGAAAGGATCAGGACTTGATACTTCGCAGCGAGCGACAGGATCGCTTACCCATATAGATGTAACATCACTTGCCTTTACAACGTGAACTTAACGTCGTTCTAGGATATCCTCAGAATAGGAAATAATACTTTCACACGCAGAGAAATGCTACTTCCTACACGACACGTTACTTTCATGTAATTTGTGCAAAGTAACAGCCTGTCTTAATTTTGGTATTTATGACGCCAGAGTCGTCCAAAGGGTGTTTGTTCTTCGGAAAGTACGATATTCTCTCCGAAAATAAGTACTCGACCTGTCTCTAAACGATGTCAAGTTACGACTCGCAGTCAAGGGCTCGCTAATGTCTCAGCACTCCTCACCATCCTTCGTATGATTTCGCGGGTTACGTCAGACATTTTAAGTTCTGTGGGTGAATGAACGTACAGTATAATACATATAATAGACGAAATCACCTGATTAGAGTTTGTCCTCCATTACCTGTTTAGTTCGTTATTGAAATAAATAGTTACAACCTTAACGGTTAATAAACTGCTGGGAGTAGTTTGTGACGCCAGCGATATATCGATTTGTTGCACAGATGACCTGTTACGGGAATTTCCCTTTGACGCAATCATCCCGCGAGCTTTTCGTATCACAGAAGTTCTACGTACGCGAAGAAGCTACGGGAACAATCTCGTTACTCTTTGATTTTCTCTTCAAAGGACAAAAATCATGTCTCTTCCGGCCCCGTCAGCCACCAAGGCTTTGCCGCGCATAGCGAATTATTGCCTTCGATACGTACATCGGTTCTGCTACTTTAATACGAAAATCTAAGGCAGAAAATGAGTTACGAAGATAAACAATTTGTTCGTTTCATCCTACGGGTGGCGTGAGGCCCTTTATTTATGTTCGTGTGAAGCCTTTAAGATTATGTTTATGCGAGAAATTATTGACAATGGCCTCAAAATAAAATAAAAAGACCTATAGGGGTGACATTTATGTAATACTATTAGGTTTGTGCAAAACTTCGTAAAACTTTTCCGTCAGTTTAATTAAAGCCACTTTAGTCATAAATAATTTATTGTCCTTCAATATTTACAATAGTCTGCCAACGGTGGGGTAGCTTTCCAATCACGCGACTGTTAAATTCAGCTGCTTTTGAAGCGAAGAACTTGTCGAGCCATGTCCGGAGGCCATTTTCATCTGGAAAGTAAGTTTCCTGAAGGTTGTTTGTTAGATAGCGGAAAAAGTGAAAATCTGCCGACCGCAAAATCAGGTGAGTGAGGTGCGTGCGGAATGACTTCCCAACCCAGCTCCTGTATAGTGTTATTTGTCAGTCTAGTAGAATGCAGGCGGTCATCGCCGTGGAGTAGCATCACTCAACTCAGTCTTTCTGGTCGTTGTTCTTGGACTGCGCCTGCAAGACGTCTCAGCTGTTGACAATAAATGTCAGCATAGAGTTACACCTCGGGAAAACAAGATGTGGTACACCACATCGTCGCTGTTCCATGCATGTATTACATTATCTTTTGTGAATGAGCGCAAGTCTTTATATGGAGAGTTGCTGCTTTTTTGGGCTCAGCTACTTCTTTCTTTTCCTTATTTTAATATAACGACGCCATTTCTCGTTACCAGTATCAGTAGAGAATAGGAATTGTCGGTGTTTTTCACGAGTGAATTGGTCTCGAGCAAGCAAAGATGCACGTATGACACACCGTTACTATCAGTTTCGGCTTAGAGCACTCGGTACCCATACAGCCGATATGTGACCCTCTCCCGTTGCCTGCAAATGACCCCCGATGGTGGAACGATCACAGTTCACCAACTTTTTCGTTTCACAAATACAGTGACGAGTATCATTGTTTAAACGACGGTCATCAAATGCCGTTGGTCTTCCTGAACGTGGAGGGATACTAATTTCAAAACCATCTTTCTTAAAACGAGAAAACCGTTTCGTTGCAGTTCTCTGTCCCACACAAGGCTCAAATGTTCCTGGCTGCCTCCGCTGCTTTCACTCTTCTACAGAACTTCAAAATGGTTCAAATGGCTCTGAGCACTATGGGACTTAACATCTGTGGTCATCAGTTCCCTATAACTTAGAACTACTTAAACCTAACTAACCTAAGGACATCACACACGTCCATGCCCGAGGCAGGATTCGAACCTGCGACCGTAGCGGTCACGCGGTTCCCGACTGAAGCGCCTAAAACCGCATGGCCACTCCGGCCGGCCCCTACAGAACTCAAACAATAGACTTGGCACTCCACTTTCTAGCGTGCGCAGCTCCACTCACTATCTCCACATCACAAAACAACAGTATGCCAACGTAAATACCAAAAGCGAACTACAAATAAAAAATGATAATCGATAAATAAACCCATAACAAACGGAATGCCAATACAAAAAAATTAAAACCTTACTAACTTATGCACTAACAAAATACGTTACGTACTTCCTACGTCAAATGCAAATTTCCTATCCCGACCGCACTTTGTCGCTAATAGCCTCGTCCTCGCCTGAACACCGCACCCCAAGCCATCCTTCAGTCCTGCCGCAGCTATTCTCGAGATGCAGATGTTCTCGAGACGCTCTTTAACGCAGCAGGTGTAGGCACAGCCAGGGCGAAGCTGACTTGGCGAAGCTGCAGAGGCGGATGGCAGCTGCCGCTCCCATCGATTGTCCGTCCGCCGCTGCGGCGGCGATATAATTTATTGGCAGATTATGTATGGAGTCGGCACGGGGGACCCTCGGCTGTCGCCAGCACGTCCTGCCGATCCATTGACGACATGTCCGCACCAGACGGTCTAGGACGGCTCTCCCGCCGTGCCGACAGCCACGTCTCTAAGGGCTGGGTACTTGAGCCCTCTGGGAGTTCCACGCCGATCTTTGTTCTAGAAATTTCGTACAAAAGTCTAAATACATCCAACACGTAGGCCCACAAGCGAATTGAAGAGTTATGTCAGTCTCGGAACAGTAGCATAATTTGACTTCCGAAAAAATAAAAAAAATCTAGATTGTCTAGGCAAGAACGGAGACGAAAGTTCTTTACGTAGAAGAACAGGTAAATACCTAGTCTTACGGTATTTCTTTCTTATCTGACTTATTTCTGTAAGAAACAGAGTCCTAGTGACATACGCAGAATGTCTTTATAAAGATTTATTCTGATATTTTTTTAGCCATTCTTCTACGTATATTTCGAGTTGATTGTTACATTAGCCCAATTTTTTAACTAAAAGTAAAATCAAGACAGTCGAAAGAGATTCCCTGTAAAACGTGTCGTTCACTTGTCAATATGTCTCAACTAGTCAACAGTTCTCTCAGATTTTAATATACACATTCTTACGAGGACAACCGTAGCCTGCTGTAAACGTAATAATAGACACACTTCCCAGGTGGAACATTGTTGCATATGAAGTATTATGTAGGTCTAGGAATATACAAAAGAGGAGTCTTTGATTTTCTGATGCCATATTACAATATCTAAAAGCTCGTTTTCCGTATAACAATGTTGATGCAGAGAAGACAGGCTAACATCTAAACGTAAGTTCATTAATTTTCGAGATAAAGAGCTGTGAAACTTTATGTGCGAGTAACTCCCCATGTAAGACGAAGTTATAAGAACACTATGTGATCAAAAGCATCATCACACCTGGCTGAAAATGACTTACTAGTTTGTGGCCCCCTCCATCGGTCGTTCTGGAATTCAATATGATGTAGGTCCACCCTTATCCTTGATGACAGCTTCCACTCTCGCAGGCATACCTTCAAAGGTGCTGGAAGGTTTCTTCGGGAATCGCAGCCCATTCTTCATGGAGTGCTGCCCTGAGGAGAGGTATCGATGTCGGTCGGTGAGGCCTGCACGAAGTCGGCATTCCAAAACTTCCAAAAGGTGTTCAATGAGATTCAGGTCAGGACTCTGCGCATGTTAGTCCATTACAGGGGTGTTATTGTTGTGTAACCACTCCGCCACAGGCCGTGCATTACGAACAAGTGCTCGATATTGTTGAAAGATGCAATCGGCATCCCCGAATTGCTCAACAATGGGAAGTAAGAAGGTGCTTAAAACATCAATGCAGACCTGTGCTGTGATAGTGCCACGCAAAACAACAAGGGGTACAAGCCTCCTCCACGAAAAACACGACCACACCACAACACCAGCGCCTCCGAATTTTACTGTTGGCACTACACACGCTCACAGATGATGTTCGTCGGGCATTCGCCATACCCACACCCTTCCAATCGGTTCGTCACATTGTGTACCATGATTCGTCACGCCAGACAACGTTTTCCCACTGTTCAATCTCCAATGTTTACGCTCCTTACACCAAACGAGGCGTCGTTTGGCATTTACCGTCGTGATGTGTGGCCTATGAGCGGCCGCTCGACCAAGATATCCAAATTATCACCTCCCACCTAATTGTTATAGTAATTGCAGTGGATCCTGACACAGTATGGAATTCCTGTGTGATGGTCTGGATACGTATCAGCCTATTACATATTACAATCCTCTTCAACTGTCGACGGTCTCTGTCAGACAACAGACGAGGTCGGCCTGTACGCTTTTGTGCTGTACCTTTCCCTTCACACTTTCTATTCACTATCACATAGGAAACGGTGGACCTTCGGATGTTTGGGTGTGTGGAAATCTCTCGTACAGACGTATGACACAAGTGACACCCAATCACCTGACCACATTCGAAGTCCGTGAGTTCTGCGGAGTGCCCCGTTCTGCTCTCTCACGATGTCTAATGACTACTGAGGTCCCTGATGTGGAGTACCTGGCAGTAGGTGGCAGCACAATACTTTTGATCAAATAGTGTACATAGAAGTCTTCATATTCTGCGAGAAGAAATTAGAGGCTACAAATTGCTTTCTTAAATGTGGAATAATCTTCTGCCTTTTCTCATATTTTTGGAAACTACTCTCAGCAGGTCAATACATTTTGAGATAAGGTGCATGTAGATGCATGATGGTACAAAGATTTAAAATTTCTGTATCATATAAAAAGACAAAGCTACACAGAGGATGTTGCATTGCTAAGATTTATTAAATAGGGAGAGATCGTGACACAGTTCATTTACAATAAGTGTCATTTATGATACCCACTTGAACTTTCGAGCTTACTAACAAAATATTTTCTACAGTGTGGACTGCAGTAAAATCTCGCTAATCCGCCCCTACGGGACCGGCAGCAGAGTCGAAACCCGTAACATCACAATACAGTACAGTACAACTACATTTTTCGACTGGAAATACTGTCTGAAATAATTTTCAGTGTTAAAACAGTAACAAAACGAAAGGAAAACGTTGACAGATCAAAACATTTCACATGAAAGTGTACCATACAGTAGTGCGTGCACTAGGAAACACGTTTGTATGCAAAAATAAGATATTTTTACCATGAGCGAAAGTTTGACAAATGTACATATTTCATTACTTTATTGCACTGGCACATAACTAACTCGCACTGTTTAAAACTTCAGAGATAACACTGTAAAGAGTGTTCTGTTCTTAAACATGCCGATGAAAGTTTGTTATGTTATTTTGTTTATCAGATAAGAACCTTGATTTTTCCACTTTGCTTCGCCATTTAGTGATCCACAAAAGTCTAAGGGCAGACGGAGAGTCTTGTTCGAGGTATTAAAGGGCTATACCAAATTCGTTTTCGCCTGATACTCTAGCAGTAGATTCATTGTCTTCATTGCCGTCATCATGTTTCTCGTTCTCGTTGTTCGAGTTAGAGCGTCAGTGATTTGATTTTCAGTTAATTCTTCTTCAGTTGTACAGTGAATTTGAGTTGTACTGATCCACTCACTCACGTCACTGGGCTCAATGTCCGGTTGTAAGGTTCGAAATCCCTGAAAATCATTGGAGTATTGATGTTTTGATTTTCATCACTTCTTGCAAGGGTTGTTTTGTCTTGATTCTATTCACTCGTTTCCTCTGGTACTTCACCTTAAGTTTCATTTATTTTCGCCCACAGGCCGGATGATCAAGAATTTCCAAGTATTGATGCCGGCATTCCTTCCCAGTATTCAGCAGAGTGAACATTACATATTTCATATTTATTGATTTATTTGTCGCTTAAAACAAGCTGCTGCCTTCTTTTGTCCTCTTTCTAAAATTGATATGATTTATTGTCCACGGTATCGCCAACTCAGCCACTTAATGGCGCCTTGGTCCGTGGGTTGGATTATACATGTTACTTTGGCAGGCTATAATAAACTTTTGTTTTTCTTTTTCACGTTCATCTTTACAGAAAAGAGAATTCGCATTGTCGAATATCAATACACCACGTACAGTGAGAGGGGATATTTCATTTATTGATTTTTTTATGTGTTTTGTAACGGCAGAGACGAACTGGGGTCATAAAACCACCCCTTACAGATGCTACATTCCATCCATGTTGACTTTTGGTTACGGCAATGTACAGGTAGTACACGGTTTTGAACGCGCCTGTCTCTCTCTCTCTCTCTCTCTATCTCTCTATCTCTCTATCTATCTATCTCTATCGCTCCTCCCCCTCTCTCTCTCACTCCCTCGCTCTCTCTTTCTCTATCTCCTTCTTTTCTTAAATCACAAACAATGGCATTTTGTGACTTCCATGAACGGTGCTACCGATAGCAATAGTAATTCTATCTTTGGTGCGGTTTGTGGCAGTTGCAGACTCAGTTTGTCAAGCAAGATTTGTTGTAAGGAGCATTTTGTAGTTTAAGTCAAACATATCAACATTGCACACTTTATCATCGTTCAGTTTAAGCTCTTTATCAGAGTTCTCAAATTTAGGAACAAGTTTATTGGCTGCTGTTTTGTCAGCAGACAGATACTCGTGGAAAATAGTTGCATTTCCAACGCCATGTCGTTTCTTCCACCGGTGTAGCCAGCTAATTGCTTATATAAAATACGTACTTTTTCTCCTATGATTGGTCGAGACAACGGTGCTCTTTTCTTCTCTCCTGCTCAAATCACACTAACAATAATTCCAATGTTAAGCTTCTTCGAAGTATTGTACATTCTGTGTCCTTTCTTATTTTCTGTCTTCATTGTATGACTGGAGAAAAAATAAATCTTGATTCTCCAGTCTTAAATGGCAGTTATGTCAGCCTCTGCCTCATTTTGAATGTTTTGAAAAAGCTCACCTTCAACTAATCTTTCAAACACTTCCAGTTTCTCCGCTAAAGGCAGTGTGACATGTCTGCGCTTAGTGATTCCATAATTTCGTTTTGCACCTTTTAATATGTAAGAATGACACTCATTAATTTATGAAACATATTCGTGCACACCACCACTTACTATCCATCTGGAAACAAGTTACTTTATACCAAAACTTAACGAACTACCCCACCTGCCAAACATCAACTGCCTACTGATACCTATCACATGCCAAGAATCATCGGCTGTCTTTAGCAGTGGCTCTTATACGTAAACAAATGCCAAAAATCTGATGATCGGGCTAAGCAGGGAGTCAAACTCTCCGTGGTAGGGTTAGCGAGGTTTTATCGCAGTTCCTTTTGTGTTAGCTATCCCATGTACAGGCCACGTGCCAGTATCAGCTAATTTTCATTCAGCATTTTCTCTTTCTCTAGTATTACTATATGCGTTCTCCTCGCCTCTCTTTCTCCTTTCTCTGACACATTGCACCGAATCTTCAACCCTGAAGTTTTCCAAATACATTTCGGCTAGGTTCATGTCTCCCTGCAGTTTCTTTGCGTTCTATGAGATCTGTTTCTAAATGTTTTTTAACATCTCGTATTAAGATTGTTAATTTATTTTCAAGGACTTGGATGAATAGAACTTTTGTAGGTAAATTGAGTTCCTTCTTGTTTAAATATATAAATTATTGTGCTTCGTTTATTATAACTTGTAATTTCCATTTTTCAGTATCCACCTTTTACTATAAATTGCCTGTTTTGGGCTTCTCCGTAAACAGTTTCCGTATTGTGTAGTTTTCCATCTGAGCAAAAATGATGTGATACATTTCCCTAGATTGTAGAACTCGTCAGTTTTATTTGTACAACCATTGGATAGATTTTATTCTTATAAATAGCAGTCACATAATTTCTTGTCTTTACTGAATATAGCTACGGTGTACATGCGTCTGCATACATTCCCGCTCTTGCTCCACTTTTATGACATTCTCCACAAGTACATAACGCCTCAATCAGTTATGCACTTACAATAATTCTACTGCGCTTTACAAACCTAATGAATTAATGAAGTTTTGAAAATCATAAATTTTAAAAAGTACGTCCTGTTCCAGTTGCAATATGTAGACTACACAGTAGTAACAAGCGCATCCTTGAAAATGGTCTCTAGGCTACGACTGAAGTCGTACCGACCATTTGACGCGATGTGTATTTCGCCAGTTTTTTAGACTGTTACTTTAAGGAATTGATGAATACCAGTTTCTGTCTTCAAATTAATACTGCATTCCCCAGTTTTGTAGCCTACGGATAGAGTACAAACAACCACAAATCTTTCGACGATGTAGAGCAAGCATTGACAGTTTGTAAATTGTAATTTTTTCTTTGTGCTCCCATCAAGATCTCCCCTTTACAAATATATTTATGTACATTAACAATCACCGAAATGACTAAGCAGTTTAATTTTACCTTTTTCACTTTTTTGTGAGTTAGCAAGTGGCCAAAATTATGTATAGCTGTTATTGCTGATTACTGTGCTGACTTTATATTTTATCATCAAGCGGACGGTTCGCTAGAGCCTAAAACAGTGTGAAGTGTTGGAAGAACTGGTGCAGTGCCAACCAAAGTGTACTTCTGTAAATGGCAGGTGGACATTTTCCGATGCCAATAGTTTATAAATCTTCTTCTTCTTTGTCCTGTCCTTAACCACGCGGTCGTGAAATTAATCTGGATTTTGCATGGTTACTGGTATAGAGTGGATAGATGCCCTTCCTGTAGCCAGCCCTTCATCTCAGGGATGGAAACTGTACATCCTAGGTTTCTGAACATCTTTATTTATTCTTTGAAATACAACAATCGTTGCAGAATAACAAAACATGTTATTAGAAACGTCAGACAAATGATCGAACAAACTTTGGCCAAAGAATCCGAGACAGAATCTGATAGGCAATTTGTTATTAGAAATTTTCCAGAATTATTAAAAAAAATCAAGAGATTCAGCTTAATTTTAACAACTTCTTTTTTTTTTGCGGCATGTCAATCATATACAAGTAGTACAATTACGATATTACTAATGACAGCTGCCTTAAAATGAAGTTATCATTAAAACTCCAACTTCTCAGAGGAGTTAAGAGCACCACACTTCCAGTACAACTCAAAAGAGGATTAAATCGTGTCAATTACAATTCTGTAGTGTTCATCGCTCTTACAGATATTTGCTCCGATTTCACTTCGGAAGCTTCGCAATTTAGAATCTAATACTTTTGCTTATTTACACCATCGAGAAGCCAAGTCCATGGCCGTCACTTATACACATGAACAACATTTATAATTGCGTAGGCTTCCGCGGCCAGAGTCAGTCGACATAAAAGTTTTCTGGGTTTGGTACCGCGTCATAATGTAAAAACTACTGCTGCTATAGAAAAGCCAACGTTTCGGCCACGATTGCAGCGGCCTTCTTCTGGGTCTAATGGTGCGTTCTAGCTATGCAGTGTCCTTTATATTTTGTTGTTAGTGTTCACTGCGCATGCCATTACGTCATAATTTTAAAAAGGTAGTTGGTTTATTGGTCATTTGAGGAAGAAGGAGAGCGAACTTTATTTTAATAGGTTATTGCGGTGGAGGGAGAACGTGACCTCTGTTGTCCATTGGCTCTTGTGTTATGTGCCATGATTGGTGGCCACCGTCGAATGAGAAGTTTGCTGTGTGTTTACCAGCTGCTGGACGTCGGCCGCGCGGCGGCAGTTACTCGCCGGTAGTGCTCGTGCCTCGTGTTGACAGTACGGCCTGTTGGGCTCTGATTACCAAACCCAGAAAACTTTTATGTCGACTGACTCTGGCCGCGGAAGCCTACGCAATTATATTTGCAACCTGTATGGGCAGGAAACACACAGCAACATCCGCAAACTGGAAACATTCAGGAAGAAGAAAGGGAAACTTCTCAACGATCTTATCTACTTGAAGAGGTGTCGGGATCAGGACATTGTACCTAAATTTCTTCAGTTCAAATTTAACATCGACACTCACAAAGCAAGAAGCATCTACAGGCGAGCAAGTAAATCTCTTCTGAAGGAGCGTATTCAGCAGGTGCGGGGAGAACTTGACTTCAACAACAAACAGTTACTGCAAATACATCTTCTGCTAGCATCTACGTTATCGCCTACCGACTGGAATAACGTCGACAGAATCACTCACCTGCAAGCGTATGCAGCTAGTGAAACCGCCGCCATTCGCCAGAAGAAGAAATTTGAGCAGCTAGCAAAGTCAACACGGAACACTACGCCTCGACTGGATACGTCTCGAACAGTGGTGAACCTCTCTTCTCATCCCATCAGCAACGCAGCTACAGAAGCACTAGCTAAAGGACTAAACTTTGCCGTCACACCTGAGCGGATTCCCACGGAAGAAATTATCGAATCCGTGGAAACAGCACTCCGGCACACATCTGCGATAGAAGCTGAGAAAATTAGACAGGAAACTGTTCGAGTTCTACTACGTGCCAAGCCACAGAAACACAAACTTAACAGAGAGGAAAGAGCAGCTATCAGGGAACTGAAGAACAACGATGAAATTGTGATATTAACAGCAGACAAAGGCAATGCTACTGTCATCTTAGACACTTTGCAGTATGAAGACAAGATGAAAGAATTATTAAATGATCCCATCTACAAAGAACTAAGGGCGGACCCTACGGCGAAGATAATTCGAAAGACGCAGGCCGCGATTAAGGACTCGAGAATTGACGCTGACACAGCCAAGGGTCTTATTCCCAGAGTACCAGTCTCTCCTAGAATTTACGGTGTTCCAAAGATACATAAGGAAAGTTGCCCCTTGAGGCCAATAGTGAATGGGATCAATTCGCCTACTTACAACTTGGCAAAGTACCTAGCCCGCAAGCTAAGACGTCTAGTTGGCAAGACGGACTCTCATGTGAAGAACTCGACACACTTTATAGAACGCCTAAAAGGAGAAACAATTTTACCTACGGACATCATGGTCAGCTTTGACGTGAAATCACTGTTTACGAACGTGCCAGTAGATGAAACCATCCACATCCTTCACGAGCATGTCCCGCCAGACATATGCGACCTGGTTGAGTTGTGCCTGACTTCAACGTACTTCAAATGGCAAGGAAAATACTACGAGCAGACAGACGGCGTAGCAATGGGGTCTCCCCTATCTCCGCTGGCGGCCGACATATTCATGGAAGCCTTTGAAGCAACGGCCCTAGGTTCAGCTCCTTTACGACCACGTTGCTGGTTTAGATACGTGGACGACACGTTCGCTATATGGCCTCATGGTGAAACGGAGCTACACAAGTTCCACGAATATCTGAATAGTATGCACGGGAAGATACAGTTCACGCTGGAAGTAGAAAAGAATGGTACTATCCCGTTTCTAGACGTCGAAGTGTACAGGAGAACGGAGGGCACACTGGGGCACAGAGTATATCGTAAGCCTACACATACTGACAGGTATCTGCACGCCCAATCCTACCACCACCCAGCGCAGAAGAACTCTGTCATCCGGTCTTTGGCAATCCGTGGTCAGCGCCTAAGTGATGCTCAAAACATCACACCTGAGCTCAAAAGGTTACGCACAACGTTTTTAGCCAATGGCTACAGCCATAAGTCGATAAACACAGCCTTGTCGACCAACACAAGCAAGAAATATAAGCAGGAAATAGACAAACTGCAGCCAACAGTACGCTTACCGTATGTGAAAAACGTCACTGACCGAATAGGCAAACACCTTCGCCGCGCTGGAGTGCAGCCTGTCTTCTATAGTGGTCGTAGGATCCAGGACGTGCTAGGGTCCACCAAGGACAAGGTGGATGCATTACACACTGCAGGTGTTTACAAGGTGGAATGCGAATGTGGAGAGGCATACATCGGCGAGACTGGTAGGCCAATAGCAACGCGCATTGGGGAGCACGAGCGTTACATTCGTCTAGGGCAACACAATAAATCCGCAGTGGCAGAACATCACCATGACTGCGGAAAAGAAATAAAATTCAGCGAAGCCTGTGTGTTGGCCAAGCCGCCAACTAAGACGAAACGCAAAATCAGAGAGGCCATCGAAATTCTCAAACACCCTAACAACATGAACAGGGAGGATGGACTCAGGCTTGCCCCATCTTGGCTGCCAGCAATCAGAGCCCAACAGGCCGTACTGTCAACACGAGGCACGAGCACTACCGGCGAGTAACTGCCGCCGCGCGGCCGACGTCCAGCAGCTGGTAAACACACAGCAAACTTCTCATTCGACGGTGGCCACCAATCATAGCACATAACACAAGAGCCAATGGACAACAGAGGTCACGTTCTCCCTCCACCGCAATAACCTATTAAAATAAAGTTCACTCTCCTTCTTCCTTAAATGACCAATAAACCAACTACCTTCTTAAAATTATGACGTAATGGCATGCGCAGTGAACAATAACAACAAAATATAAAGGACACTGCATAGCTAGAACGCACCATTAGACCCAGAAGAAGGCCGCTGCAATCGTGGCCGAAACGTTGGCTTTTCTATAGCAGCAGTAGTTTTTACATTATGACGCGGTACCAAACCCAGAAAACTTTTATGTCGATGAACAACATTGTTTCCTTACTTAGGTGCAGCATTTTTCGTGAAACGTGAGTATTTTAGGAATAATTCAAATGGTTGGCTCACACATTCCAACAACGCAGATTCGCCGTCAGTACTCTCAAAATAACATATACCCTTTTTTGTTCGACCTTTGTAATGTTGTTGCTTTAATTTGCTATGAAAGCGGCGGAGATAGACAATAAAAGCTGGTTAAAAGCTGAGCTGTCTGGGGAAGTTAACCTTGCCTTACTGAGCAACTGTTTCACCAGGTTTCCAGTCTAGCTTACCAAATTCCCAACCAGACTAACATTAATTATAATCTTTTAATAGTCATACGACAACCGGTGATATATATTTAAAAGAGAATTTAAATAAAAAGAAATATATCAGTTTATATTTGGAAATTTATTTTAACATTGATCATTGAAATTCCAGCATATTAAACTTGAGTCATAACTAAGCTGGTGCCTTATTTAGGATTGTGTAAATGTGAGTTTGTAATCTTACGGAACACATCAAATAGGGAGCCAAGATTGGGAGCCTACATACAACACTGCATTCATAAAATAACACACGACGAACGTTGAAACATATGCAAGAGGAAATTAACCACAACCAACCGATTCAATTTTCACTCAAAGATGTTACGTTCGTAGCGCAATCCTGTCCGTCATGTAATTACCACACACTGGTATACTAAATTCATACTAACGCTCTGTGAAATCTTCCCGAAAAGAATAGCTGAGGGCTACTGCGTTGCAATTTAAGATAACATTAGATATTTTAGAGCTAAACCTGAAATAAAGGTGATTAAATTTTCAGTTAGGCTGAACTTAAGAAATCCATTGTCCTACGGACTTAGCAGACACGCGCTTAGCCGGAGATCTTACCACTTCAGACGCTCGCCACGGACAGACTGCCCTGGTCCCTTCCTGAGGGTGGCTCACAAATACAAAACGGAAGTGGCCAGAGGGGCAGCTTCCTATACCAACATGACAAGGGACGGACAGGACCATACTAAGGATAGAAACCTCTTTGCTTTTAGAAAGCATAGCTACCTGTTCCGACGTTGGTCCTACTGTTCTCTGCTACCCTCAAGGATGCAACTAGAAATACATTTGCTCATTCATCCTCTCACACAGAAGGGAAGGGGGATGACAGTATCTTATCATATACAGTATATAAAAGAAAGCGGATGTAGGTTCCGTATCAGACTGTGTGACATGAATTACATATAAACTGTGTTTTAAAGTGTAGTAGTGTGACAGATCGTTCTTGTTTATGTGTAAAAGTAACACGTTCCACTACTCAGTCTCCTCCCAGATAGTCAGAAACGCCACAGTAAATTTAGACGAGGAATTTATGCCGTAAATGTCAACAGATTTAAGAAATTAACATGAAAGGAATCCAACAGAGACCTTTCATAACCCCAATGCTCCGGGAAAAGACTGTGCAGGGAATTTTCTGACCATGCTAGGACATTCCCAAGCAGGCTTCTCACACCCTACTTAAACCAAAAGTGTAAAGAAAAGGCAAAAAGTCACCAGCTACTTGCTAAAACACAATAATTTCAACAAATCTTTAAAATCTACCAATTTCAAACAGAAAAAGAACACAATCTGTGACACCTATTTAAAAGATAGTGTAGACCTAATTCGGTCAGCACATAAAAACAATGGTTCCTGTGTCATTAATATGAAAACAATTTCTGGTTGTTACCCTTATGGAATTCACCAGTATTTGCTCATTGTGAGAGCCAACTGATAACAGGAAAATTTATGACTGTTTATTAACAAGAAAAATTTATGAAAATAGCAAAGGTGCCACAACAATTAAAAAAGAACATGAAAATAACATCAGTATTATAAAGCAGAACATTACAATGCACAATCCGCAAAAGCAAGAAAAGTGATAAGAGAAGAAAACATGTTTTACAAAGTGGTTATCACAAAAAAATTCTATATCTTATAAAACTAATAATTTGTAGAATTAAAATAACTTTGTGGCACTAAATTTATCACTCTACTATATTTCAGTTAGTTAGCAAACAATGACCACTGTATCATTATACTGAAACTACAATTAATTATGTGATTGTTACCCTTAAGGGGTTCCTCACAATAAATATGCCCCATGCAAAGGCTAATCGATCACAGTCCAATGAGAATGAATAGCTATCTGACTGATAAACGAAGCAATGCCACAGGAATGAATTTACGAAACAAAATATCACAAATCTAATACATCACACAAGAACAAACATTGATCCATAAAACAGCTCTGAAACTACAATAGTCAAAGTCTAAAAAGAAAACAATAAATAGAACACCTGCAAAATACAATTCAGTCTAGTAAACACCAATAAATTGAACCCCTGCAAAACACACGAGTCAAAGTTTCTCTGAAAGAAACACACGTATATGCATTGAACTAAGAACCGTATAATCACTGTTCACTGACACTCAGTAGTTCCACTGTTCCAAGGCACAATGTAAGAGGGGGGGGGGGGTTCGTCACCGCAGCTGTCAGTAGGGATTTTTGTCCATCTGTTGCGTGCAATCCCGCCGTCTCTGCCCTCTCATGAAGTTTCTCTTGGTGGCCCGTGTCACGTACATCTCGATTTGGTTCCATGTCTGTGTTGTCAAATTTGTGCGGTATCCTCGTTTGACACGTCAGGTTGATATTCCTGGGCAATGATGACACTTAATGGCTCTGCTTTGTGCCACCCTTAGCTACCAGAGAACATCGAACTATGATTTACTGTCGCTTGACAGTGGGCATCCGTCAGGAAATGTCGATAGGCGTCGTTGGCGTCTGCAAGTTTCTCTGGACAGTACCTATCAAAAGGCTCCATGCCCCTTTATCCCCTGTCTTTTATCGTTTCACCGCGGCCGTCTCGTCACGGTCGCGTGCGTGTGGTGCGTTGCCAGCAAATGGATTTCCGCGCGGTGGACCGCTCGGCCATCTCAGGTCATCGCCTCCACGAAAGATCGCACTGGTGCGGCCGGCCATTAGCTCCGGGTGCAAGGGAAAGTGTTTGCCCCACAGCCCTTCTTTTGTTGTCGACCGCGCTCCCGAAGTAGCGAAGTGGCCCGGCTGACAGCGTGTCCTGCTGGGAAACCAGCCAGTTTACAACTAGCCCTCCTCCTCGCTGCTCCCGCTGTCTCGTATGAGTTTAGCAGGTTCGCTTTCACATTCTCAGCTGCACTCACAGAAATTTTTCATCATAGTTATGTGATTACAAAATGTCATACATAATACCACTTAGTATTGTCTTTCACAATTTTTAAGAACAAAAGTGAGACTTAATTTTTTTTAATAAAAGAGTTAGATGAATCGACAATATAAAAATAAAAGTTAAATGACTCGACAATATAAAAAAATAAAAGTGAAATGCCTTATCAGTATAAAAATAAAAATTAAATGAACTGACAATATAATACCTAAATCCACATCACTAATGTGGTTCACTTGCGTTTTAATAAATCAGATGCTACTTATTAATTCACTAAAATGAATAGGATTATGCCTTGTGGAAGTATAGGTCAGGACAGCATAGGTTTCACATGTTATTTACACACACACACACACACACACACACACACACACACACACATGCACACCTGTTGTCTATTCTACAAACTAACTACCCATAAACATGCATTACTCAAAATTTTACTTGAATCCACTACTAATTAATCCAACAAGCTACTTCAATGCTACTTCAACACAGTGTTTATACCACTACAACATTGTTCTAATTCGTCGTCTTCTTGACGCTCGCGGCAATTGTCTTGTCACATGATAAATATGGAGGAACTTTCCTTAAACATACATAGTAAAAAGAACAATGGTTATTTACACGAAAAACATTTATACCAGTTGACACACCCGATAAGAGTCTCGCAAGTATACATCTATCATACTCATATGTTTATACATAAAACAGTAACACAATTTCTTCTATAATTACGTTATCACAAGAATTAATCACGCAGATGACCCTGAGAACGGTAAAAATATCTGCATCATACAGGTTATACTACATTTTCTTACCCATTTTGCTGCGATTTCGTTCCTTCTTTAAGTTACCTTTCGCTTCCAAATCAGTTATTTCGCCTGTGGTGGTTATTCTGGATTCATTTCTCAGGAATGGCAAAACTGTGGTCTCCTCTATTCTGTAAAACAGTTTCATCTTTACATATTGAACTTACAACAGACACCAAAGATCCGAATCCTCCCGTAGTTTAAATGACAAATGTTTTGCTTCATCCTTATTACTTTAAACCAAGCTTTCCTTCGGTCCCATAATCAAAATTATTTAATCTTCCTCTACCTTCAAGAGGGAAATTTCCACAGTACAAATCATATAGGCTGCAGTGCATCCGGCACCAGTGAAAACAGTAAGCTGCAATGCTCACAGCATCAGCAAAACACATAAACGTCACTTTTCTAGGACAAGTATTAACTCAGAATAATTTTTCAGGCTCTGACTCGACATCAATCAAGACTACAAAAACGATCCATATTTCTGTTCCATTCTCCATTTGCTGAAAAACTGCTCGTATTTCACTACCACAATAATATTTCAGGGCCACGTAAATTACACAAACAACAACTCTTCTTCCACCTTGAAGGGAATCAATCTACTTACGAAATCCACAGACAGCACTTAATGTACTCAGCTATAAAGAACAAAAAAGACATATATCATCAATATTAACATATTATCGTAAATTGGGAAGCCATTGGTTAAACAATCGTATTATCGCATCCTGTTTTCAAGATTCCAAACTTACTCATTCCTTTCTCAGAATTCTCCTATCTTAAAATATTCATACAGCACGCATACTATAGTAAGAGATCCTCATTTATACTGACAGATATAGAATAGTAATAGATAGATAGTAGCACTGAAAGCAGAAAATCAAAAACACCGCTACTAACAGCTGGCGACCTTGGTTTGCCAGACCCATAATATCCACAGATCGGATATTCCCATGAGTTTTGCATTAATTCAACACAGATCTTGCTTCTCTCAGGAGCGACTCTTTTCAATTTACACAAAAAAACATAAACAACATTTCACTCGTTCACAAAGAAACCTTTTCTCTTCACGTTTGAACCAAACTAAATCCTAATTGCACAAGGAAAGAAAAAAATTAAAAACATCACTTCAGTCGCATAGAAACATCTTTATCATTAATTTTTACCAACATATTATTCAAAATGCATTTATCACAAATGTAAACTAATCAATTGTTTCTCTTCACCGTCCTCTCTACTCCTCACTGTCCTTTCTACTCATTTGCCATGTCGCTCATCTGTTCCGATCGGGCGCCTTCTGCGCTGATTGTTTGTCATTGCCGGTTTTGTTCATTTCCATTTTCTGGATTATGTGTAGGGTTAGCCGGCCGAATTTCAGCATCATGAGGTGCTCCGCCTACAGTCCTATTCCCACCATATTCATCGTAGTATCGATTCTGGTTGCCGTACCTGTAGCGTTCACGATCTTGTCCACGTCCTCGATCATTTCCGTTGTTTCACCTGTGTTCGCGACTGTTACCCCAGTTTCTATACGGCCGGTCCCGATTATTGTTCCGTTCGCGTTGCGACGACCAGTCACGCCGTTGATTAGTACTACGGCCACGACTCCAATCGCGCTGCTGTGCCCCGTAATAACTTTGTGCCTGATTAGGCGGGCATTCTGCTGTATTATATTCCAACTCTTGGAGAAGTGTCTTAAACGTTTCCACGTCCTCTTTGCATCGTCCCGCCAGAATGACGTGGCGCAAGTGCATCGGCAATTTGGTGATGCATATCCTAATTAGTTCCGCAGGTCCGTATGGATCGTATAGAAATTGATTAGCCTGCAGCATGTGGTCGAATAGGCGTGCTGGGCTGCCGAAACCAGACTGGTTCAAATTTGGCAGCATAATTACGCCATGCTTGACCCTATCTTGTGCCGCTTCCGACCAATAGGCGGAGAGAAAGGCTTGTCGAAACTCTCGAGTGAAGTTGCAGTGACGCGCTGCTGACCTCATGCGAATCGCCAGTTCGCCTTCCAAATAGCCACACATATATTCTATCTTATGTGAACTTGCCCAGTCGGGGGGAAGACAGAACTCAAATTGCTCGAGCCATGCTCGTGGATGTATTCCTTTTTTGCGAATTTCGAAATATCTCAAACATTCTCACTGTAAGGAAATGTTTGAAATCAAATCCCCGCATTTCCTCCTGGCGAGGCCCTTGAATGTTTCTGTTTTTCTCATGTCTGCCCCTGAAAATACATTCTTCCCTGTCGTCAAAATCTCCCTCGTGGCCGGAGTCCCTCTCTGCACTGTTCGTACGGCTATTTTTAGTGCTATTGGCGAGTTCGTAATCACACGCCATGCGGTTTTCCAGATGCGCCACGCGTTCTTGTAATTCGCCTGTTACAGCTTTGTGCCGCCTGTTCACTTCGAACTGGCCCTTCTGAAATCTAAGAAGCGAACGCACTTCTTCGGTCTCTGCGGCCGCTACCGGTGTAGTATTGTTCTCGCTTTCCGTCACCTTCATCGTGCGTACGATGTCCGCTAATGCCGCAGTCTTATCATGTATTTGTCTGTTGTCCTCCGCCCCAGTCTGCTTCAATTGTTCTACTTGCTGTTCCAGTGCGTGAATCTCTTGACTGTTGTCCGCTACTGTGCTGCTAACGGACGTGGGACAATGCGTTTCCGCCTCTTGGACCCTCGAGAGTACCTGCTGGTGTTCTCTTTGGCATTCTTCTCTCAGCACTTGGAAATTCCTAAGTAGCTGTTCATCACTCTCTTTAGATTCCGCATCGCGACTCCACTTGCCCTGTTCTAAGGCTTGCAGACGGTCATTGATTTGTTCAAATGTACGGCCTAATTCTTTCATAATATCACTTTTTATTTCACTTGCCAGATTGTTTATTCTTTGTGAGATATCATCGGACACTCTTTGCATCGACTTGTCGACTTTATTTTCTGCTGGATTAGTTTTTCGTCTATTTGTTCGCCTAGCTTGCGAATCGATTTTTCAGTTTTCTGCGTCATTTGTTCGCCTATCTCTCGGATCGATTTTTCGGATGATTCTTATTGTTCTCGGAACGATTTTTCTGATTTCTGCGTCATTTGATCGCCTAGCTCTCGGATCGATTTTTCAGATTTATCTGCGTTTTCTTTATTTTGTTGCAATAAGGCTTTCATGAGTTCTGCCAAATCAATTTGGTTAGTTGGATGCAAATTAATTTCTGGTTCTGATGTGAGCCCGTTCATCCTGTTTTGCATTTCCTCTGAAGTATTCCCCAATGCATTTTCGGAACCGTCCGACGCGTTAATATTCGAAATCAAATTATCCCCTTGGTCCACGATGCTTAAGTTTTTGGACAACCTACTTTTAGCTGGGTTACCTGTCTGCATTAGTTCAATTTATACCCGGTACGCAACACACTAATCAGAATATATGTATCCCCCAAAAATTACGACAGTCACACGAAAGGTACCCAACCTAGTACGCACTTTTTCACACGCAAAACAAATTTATATCTTTGATCGAAGTCAGTGCAATTTACAAGCGAGAAGAAAAACACATACGTATAAAACACACAAATATAGAAAACAAAACAAAACCAACAACACAACGCCGCTCAACAACGCCGTGATCTTTTGAAAGTCTGCTCAGAATTAACGCAGAAGTTGTTTGAGCGCTGCAGGGAAAAAAAATTAAGATTATACAACGCTCGCAATCTAACGTTCCAGAGAGTCCAGAGTATAGCGGAATCACAGAACAGGGTCGCCATGTGTAACGTTGTTGCTTTAATTTGCTATGAAAGCGGTGCAGATAGACAATAAAAGCTGGTTAAAAGCTGTGAGCCGTCTGGGGAAGTTAACCTTGCATTACTGAGCAACTGTTTCACCAGGTTTCCAGTCTAGCTTACCAAATTCCCAACCAGGCTAACATTAATTATAATCTTTTAATAGTCATATGACAACCGGTGATATATATATATATATATATATATATATATATATATATATAAAAGAGAATATATATAAAAAAGATTATATAAAAGAGAATTCAAATAATAAGAAATAAATCAGTTTATATTTGGAAATTTATTTTAACATTGTTCATTGAAATTTCAGCATATTAAACTTGAGTCATAACTAAGCTGGTGCCTTATTTAGGATTGTGTAAATGTGAGTTTGTAATCTTACGGAACACATCAAATAGGGAGCCAACATTGGGAGACTACATACAACACTGCATTCATAAAATAACACACGAAGAACGTTGAAATATATGCAAGAGGAAATTAACCACAACCAACCGATTCAATTTTCAACCAAAGAAGTTACATTCGTAGCGCAATCCTGTCTGTCATGTAATTACCACACACTGGTATACTAAATTCATACTAACTCTCTGTGAAATCTTCCCGAAAAGAATAGCTGAGGGCTACTTTGATGATTACACCACATGCTTCACGTGGTCAACTTTGTTTACACAAAGAGTGTAACTCCACAATAATTTTGATAATTAAAATAAATTAGATCGAAAATAAATTACAAAAGGAAAACCTCGAACTGGTTACTAACGTCTTACTATTAACCTGATGGGACAAACAATTGTAGAAGCACGTGGTACTGGTCTCACAAAGTACACCCCACGTGGGTTGAACATAAAGAAATGTTGCTATATTGAAAAATATTGTCAAGACGAGACGTTATAATCTCATGCACATTCGCATTTAAGATTGATGATCTTAGTTAGAGTTACTGATCAACACGTGGTTCCACTTTACTCACAAAGTAGTGACAAAGTAACTACTGGAAGATATTCTGAACTTCACACTCGAAATACACTGCGTTGCAATTTAAGATAACATTAGATATTTTAGAGCTAAACCTGAAATAAAGGTGATTAAATTTTCAGTTAGGCTGAACTTAAGAAATCCATTGCCCTATGGACTTAGCAGACACGTGCTTAGCCGGAGATCTTACCACTTCAGACGCTCGCCTCGGACAGACTGCCCTGGTCCGTCCCTGAGGGTGGCTCACAAATACAAAACGGAAGTGGCCAGAGGGGCAGCTTCCTATACCAACATGACAAGGGACGGACAGGACCATACTAAGGATAGAAGCCCCTTTGCTTTTAGCAAGCATAGCTACCTGTTCCGACGTTGGTCCTACTGTTCTCTAACAGACAGGCTTGTCTGCTACCCTCAAGGATGCAACTAGAAATACATTTGCTCATTCATCCTCTCACACAGAAGGGAAGGCGGATAACAGTATCTTATCATATACAGTTTATAAAATAAAGCGGATGTAGGTTCTGTATGAGACTGTGTGACATGAATTACAAATAAACTGTGTTTTAAAGTGTAGTAGTGTGACAGATCGTTCTTGTTTATGTGTAAAAGTAACACGTTCCACTACTCAGTCTCCTCCCAGATAGCCAGAAACGCCACAGTAAATTTAGACGAGGAATTTATGCCGTAAATGACAACAGATTTAAGAAATTAAAATGAAAGGAATCCAGCAGAGACCTTTCACCTTGACAGAGCAAAGCAAGATAGATATTCATGAAATAATCATGTATAACTGGTAACATTTCTAGTCTGTCAAGGCTGCACTCATATAGGAAGAATCCACGACTAGCACTGCCCTTGGTATATCCATAAACTGCGACAATGAGAATAGGATGTCACTTTGTGTTCACTTCACTATAACATACCTCTGTACGGCACTCATTACGCACGTTTGTGCTCGACGTATACACCCACGCTTCTGCTCGAGGGCAAACACGATTAGCACCCACGCATTCCGCAACATACAGTGAGTTCTGAAGCATGGCCTACTCATATAAACAGCTGCTCAGCTACTGCTGTCGAGAGCGTCAACCGTACCATCCGACTGCCAAGAAGCAAGTCATCCGTTGCTCGCTCCACACACACGCCTGCCCAAATCACATGACAAACTCTTGATATATGTTGCAGCGATGCTATTGCAGAGGTGGTGCCAACCTTTCATTCAAAGATGACAGTTACATTGTGTAAGAGACAAGAATAGACCCACGTCAAACAGCGGCTGCAATTGCAATCACATTTAATAGAACTGTGAAGAGTTGGCAGAAGAGCCAACACTGTTGCTAGATGAGGCCGAAATGCATGCGTTTAATTACACGCTGACTGGCGTGAGGTCTGGAACAGTTAAGGGAATTAATAGTAGCAAATAAAGTACGTAGTTGATATAATACTTAACTTTAATCCACAATTGGTGTACATAGCTCTGGACGGTACATTTTATAAGCTCAATATCAAATGCTATGGCGCCTTGCTAGGTCGTAGCAAATGACGTAGCTGAAGGCTATGCTAACTATCGTCTCGGCCAATGAGAGCGTAGTTGTCAGTGATCCATCTCTGGCTAAGTCGGCTGTACAACTGGGGCGAGTGCTAGTACGTCTCTCTCGACCTGCCGTGTGGCGACGCTCGGTCTGCCATCACTGACAGTGGCGACACGCGGGTCCGTCGTATGCTAGCGGACCGCAGCCGATTTAAAAGCTACCTCCTAGCAAGTGTGGTGTCTGGCGGTGACACCACATTCCTCCCCCGCAAATCGGCGAACGGTTGTGTTATAAGGCTTCCGCCCGCCATGGGGAGGACCCCATGTTGACGTATGCGACGAGGTGGGGAGCCTAACAACAGGCGAGGCTGTGCCACCCGCACCCGGCCATTCGGTCCGAGGGTAGCTAGGAAACGCCTGAAAACCTAGTCCAGGTTGCACGCCAACATGCGGTGTATGCGCCCGTAGATAGTCAGGAGGGGCCGAAGGGTCGACCTCCATCGAGTCGGAGCACCCGACTGGCGAAGACGACAGATGGTCCGGAGCGGGCAAGAGTTCCATGGCGGAGGACAACTGGTCACGGGAAGCGACCGGCGGCGCGTGACCCAGGGAGGCGCCCGGCGGTTGCAGCGACGCGTCCACTGCGGGCGGCGCCGGCGGGAGAACAGGCGGCGGCGGCGGCGCGTCGCCATGGGGCAAAATGGAAGGCAGCGTCGGTAACACCTGGGGATGAGGCGAGCCAGTAGATGGATCCCCAGGGCGCTGACCGGACGGCACCGTCGCTGAAAGCAGACGGGGAGCGGCAGAACCCGTGCGACGACAGAGGCGCAGCTGATTGAGATGCCGACGCACCTCACCAGAGGCCCCCAAAACCAGATACATAGCGCGGCCGAGGCAGCGAAGAATGCGCCCTGCGAGCCAACGCCGTGAACCGCGATAGTTGCGATAATATATAACGTCGCCTGGGGCAAAAGCAGGTGTCTGCCGCTGCACAGGAACCTGATGCGGCGGATGTAGCAAAGACATCAAGGTTCGATGAGAGCGACCGTGAAGCAGCTCAGCCGGCGAGCGAGCATCGCGGGGCTGAGAGCGATACGGAGACAAAAAGAGCAATAACGCGTCCTCTCGAGAATGCGACTCTTTCAATTTCAACATCTGTGACTTGAAAGTCCGGACCAAACGTTCAGCGGCACTGTTTGACTGATGCGAAAACGGCGTGGACGGCAGATGTTGAATACCATTGGCCTTGCAGAATGACTGAAATTCTGCGGACATGAATTGTGGGCCATTGTCGGAAACATTAGTCTGTGGCAGACCTTCAATGCAAAAGATAGCAGATAACGCTTCGATGATGGCAGAAGACGTCGTGGAAGACATCCAGACAACAAAAGGAAAATTACTGAAGGAATCGACAACAACCAACCATCGATCATTCCAGAATGGACCAGCAAAATCGATGTGTAAGCGTTGCCAAGGGGAAGTGGCTTTTGGCCATGCAAAGAATCTCCCCGGTGGTGCGGAGTGTTGTTCGGCACACGCCATGCAAGAAGAGCACATATGCGTAATCGCAGCATCGATTCCGGGCCAAGTACAGTGCTGACGAGCAAGTTGTTTCGTTCTCACTATACCCCAATGTCCTTGGTGGAGAAGCCGTAAGACAGAGGACTGTAACGAACGTGGGACCACGACCCTGATCATTATCAGAACGCAACAGCAAAACACCACGTCGAACAAAAAGTCTGTCCTTGTGAGCAAAAAATCGGCAAACCAACGGATCCTCGATCCGTGACTTTGACAAGGGCCATTGTATAGCAACAAAACGCAAGACGGTAGCAAGGACAGGGTCAGCAGCTGTGGCTGTAGCCACACGACGAAATTCGATCGGAAACGATTCGACCACGTCATCGGTTTCCGCATCAATGAACATGCAAGCAAAGTCGGAGGAATCGAATGCTCTATCCTCAGCAACAGGCAAACGGGACAACGCATCGGCGTTTCCGTGCTTAGCAGTGGACCGATACAAGATATCGTAGTGTTTCGCGTACAACTCTCTCGCGAATTGTAAAATTGTTGCTCTTTGGTTTATTTATTCTCTTTGTAACAACACATTTACGAAAAGAGTTACGTGAAATACTTTTAGCAATGCTGTGCTTTGCTTTTCTTTATCATCATTACCTTTTAGCGGAATAAAATGTATATATGGAAGTCTTATTGTTCTGTATCTGGCCTACAATTTAAGGAACGATTTTTCGTAACTGCAACTCATGCTAAGAATCAATATATCTTCCCTACTTCATAGTGATTAAAAGTTGAAATTACTTTGTTATGAACACTGATGTTACAGTTCGTATGATCGTTCAAAAACACAAGTTCACAGTGGATTTTATTTCTCATTAAAATGCTATTTCATACCACGACTAGCCCAAGAACATGAGACTCTCATTAAAAAATAAGTTGTCACTATAAAGTTTGCCAGATCAGAACGGAGCACAGCAAGAGTCCTATCAGATTCTGAAGGTACATTAAATTATTTGCACTGTAAATTATATCCTATCAGAAGCCCGCGTCAATCTGCAACACATCATAAAATCTGCTGATCTTCACTGCCAGTCTGGGAGCTAAAAGAAATAATATTATTTTACTATTATTTTACCGCTTCCTTGCGGTATGCTCGACTATATTGTAAGTCGTTTAAATACGCCGCGGCAGCGGCTCTTCGTTCTCCACGCAGCTCAGCACCACAGATAATATTTATATAACTGAAAAATGTCTCAACAGGATGGGATAATATGCAAGCAAGCTTAACAATAAATAATACAAGTTTTCATTTAAACGACTCTATTAAAACCTTTAAATATCTCAGTGATTACAGACCTTTGTGAATTCACACGTAATGGCGTACATTGCTTAGTCTCGACAAAAGAGTGCTACATTCGCGTTCTCTACGACAACAACAGGAGATCTTACTCGCACAACTTCCAAATTAAGAAGACAAAGACATTAATCTACATCACGCATTATATACTAGTTCCTTTTTTAATCTCTGTTTAACATTTATCATCTGTGTCGGTTTTATTACTCGCCGACGCAGACGTTTTCAAAAATAAATAATAAAAAAAATACATAATTTTATGCAATGACACAATATGATACATCTAATTCTCTAATTACTACATAATATATTGTTTTTGTTTCTCTAGACGTTACAATGCCCCCTGGCAGCAATTGACTAACGTTGGAAATGTTCGGCAATATGCTGCCACTAACGTCTGTTTGGTTATTGTCTGTTACCTTGGTTGGATCATTCACTTTACACTTCTTAGTTCCTTTACACTGTAGGTTTAATTACACTTTTTATACTGTTCTTACACTTTGCGAGGTGACCGTCAACCTAGTCCCAGGGTCATTACATTTATTTGGCTCCCCCATTCGGGCTACGTGCGATCAGAAAACCTGGGAAAACTGCGCCGGAGCCATGGTCATCTCGCCTGGTTTGTTTTAATACCCAGTTTGATCACAAAAAGTTCAGATTCTATCCAATGTTCACATATAACAAAGGCTATTTGTGAGATCATGTTAAACTTTTAGTCTCTTTGTTACCCATATAATATTTGTGTTTTGGATTGTAATGAAAGTCACTTATTACACATTTTTACAGTAGTATCATGAATCGTCCTTGCACTTACTCGCGACAATTGGTTTAAAATGTCTAGCATTTGTGCAAGTATACTTCATTAACATGACGAAAACATATTATATCTATATATCACTGAACCAATGAATCCTTGGAGTCCGTATTGAATAACTCAAGAAAAAAAAAACAAATGTTTGTCACGTCATTTCGTGTCCACTAAACCCTATTCATGTTAGTGCATTAAACACATATTTGATAGTTCATTTGAATGACAACAATGTTGTACGGAGCTGGCGGCGCGAAGAAATTGTTGAGTAGCGTCGTCTGGAACGCCGCGTGCCGACGGCCGCTGGGTTCGACGACCGGCTCTCAGTAACAGCGACGTCGTGCTGACGTGGCGCCCAAGCAGTCGCGAACCGCGCTGAACCATTCGCCGATGTCGGCAAGTGGCAGTGGTTTACCGCGACCGGCTGGCTGGCGGCACGGCACTCGTCTCGGCTTCTCCGCATGGCTCCCCGTCGTAGCGCATGAAACAAACATTCCACATCGGTGTACTGTCTTTAAGGACACAGATTACTAGCTGTGGAAGAAGATGCAACTTGTTAAAAGCGTTTATTGTTCAGTAAGCCGTCGCTTCACTGGTATGCACAGGATGGTTTGGCGTGATAACAGGTTTCTTGTGGCATTGTGACACTGGTATTCAAGGTTCGTCACACGCACATTGTACTACACATTTTCACTCACTCCACGGTTGGTACACTGCCAGAGCGTCTTTCAACACGTGAAAATGTTTCGTAACACACATACTAAATGTCCCCATCGAGCGATGTTCGTTTAAATCGACTCCGAACGGATCAATAACTACTGTTTTTATACACTGTCTATTGTTCGTTGAGCACTGCACTAGGACAGTCTGTCACTCAACACTAGACTTATCGACGTATATATTGGTGCAGATACAACAGTCATTTTCTATCCCTGCTAACACAATATTCCGTCCTTTCCTCCATTGTTTATGCACACAGTTTATTTTTTAATACCTTTTAACTGTTCTTCGCATACTCACTCTAATCTACATGGCGTCTATTTGTTTTTACCTTATCACAACACACTTTTCATATTGTTACTAGGCGTATATAGCCCTTTTGTAAAATTTTTTAATTTTCTTATCAGTGTAGCTTGCCTGGTTATCACCCATCTATCAAACAGATTTTACCATGTGCATGACAGCTTGACTTGGGCATATTGCTCAATAAATACTTCATTTAGCACTAGCATTATTTTTAATGATTTTTCCTATATGACTACAGTGTAGGTTCCACATTGGTTGACTTAATTCGCGTATCGCGTAATGAATATTCAAGGGCGTGTACCAAGTACACAGGCTTCAATTGAAGCATTGTTATATACAAAGCGGAGTTTCCACGGAACGGGCTTGTTTTTTGATTAGCTTATGCTCCAGTGTCGTTCTCAAATCACTACTGGCAGCAAACATCACATAATTGTTGCATATTACAAAGTCCATGTTTGGTTAGTCAAGACTCTCTCTCTCAGGGTTCCTTATTCTAATACAATTACAACAGTTACCTTACTATATTAGATTGCGTCATTAATTGCACTTACATACTACACATAGAAAATGGTTCAAGAAATTAATCCTTTGTATAATGATTCAAGAAATTAATCTTCACTTTATCAACAAGGAGATTGTTCGTTGCTTAATGAACCTATAATTTTTAAATGGCTCTAATTGTCTGTAAACAAAATCTTTCCTGTGTAAGCTATTGCCTACTTTCTAAATCCACTTCCTCCAAGTTTCATTACACACAAATATCTTTCTTAATACTAACATACTTATATTCTAAAACCCAATTAAAATCTTCTTACAACTATTACTCTTTATATGTGATATGTCACTGAATAAATAACTTCACATCTTTACGTGGATACAATCCTTTGATCTTCCCCGTATGGGGATGTGCTAACAAATAGCTACATTCGTGTGGCACGTTTATTACTTCAAAGGGCCCTGAATATAGCAATTGCCACTTACTATTCTGTTTTAAGGTGGCTGAGGATTTAGGGTGGTTACGAATAAGTACTAGATCTCCTACATTATATTTCTGTTCGTTAGTTACACCTCGGTCGTACTTCCTTTTCCTCTTTGCCGCACAGCTGGTTAGTCTGTTCCATATCTTTTTCATCTTTTCCTCCCTTGTTTCTGCCTTGACTGGTAGTCTCGGCAAAGGCGTGAGCCATTCATTCGGTGTCTCATTAAATCCATTCAATATCTCTACCGGTGGATAGCCTGTACTTGAATGGGGTGTTAAATTGTGTATTTCTACAAATTTCGGTACTAGCCCTGGCCATTTTGTATGTCGGTTCCCTATGTAGATTCTAAGGAACTTATTCAATTCTCTGAATATTCTTTCAACTAGACTTGCTTCGGGATGGAACCGGGATACCAGAATATGCTGTATATTTTGTTCCCGTAGGTAATTTTTCCAAGTTCGACCCGTGAAATAAGAAGCATTATCAGTCGTTATGGCTTCGGGTTTTCCCACTTGAGGCAAGTATTCTTGATTGATCCGCCTGACCATGGTTTTGGCAGTAGCTGATTTTATACAATAAATTGCCAAGTATTTGGAAAAAATATCGTACATGGCCAGTATATATTTCATACCTCCTCTGGCCATGGGATAAGGACCGGCTACATCCACAGATACTATTTGAAGCGGCCTGAGTGGAACTATGGGATGTAGTTCAAACTTAGTGGATCTATTATAATGTTTTGCTTTTTGACATATCACGCAAGTTCTAACTGTTGCCTGAATCTGGTGTTTCATACGGGGAAAGTAGCAGTATCTCGCCATGATCTCTGCACACTTTCCAATCCCTGCATGGCCCCATGCCAAGTGCGTGTGCCACATCATAACTTTTACCGACTGGTTAGGTATACATACTGCCCAGCAGTCTTCCTTCGTACTAAGTTTATGATACAAAATATGGTTCACTATTTTAAAACCTTGCTCATCTCTATTGTTAACACCCTCTTCAATATTATTAATGATTTTTTTCCACATCGGATCTGCCCTTTGTAATTCGAACATGTTTTTACATATATATAAAAAATCTTTCATGTAAGTATTGTCACGCACTAACAGCACTTTATACTCCGCGGATTGCTCTAACATTTCTGCTAAATCCGGTAATCCTACCGGCAGTCGCGACAGAGCATCCGCTATTACGTTATCTTGGCCTTTTATGTACATAATCTTTATCCGGTATTCTTGTAAGACAAGCATTCATCTCCTCAGTCTGGTATGGAATAGTTTGCATGACATCAAAAAACTTAACACCTGGTGGTCACTATACACTCTAATCTCCTTCCCTTGTAGATAATAATTAAACTTTTTTACAGCCCAGACTACTGCAAGTGCTTCCAGTTCGGTTTCCGAGTAGGCTCTCTCGCAGCTAGTTAAAGTCCTACTGGCGAAGCCGATAATCTTTATTGTTGTCGGGTCGTTTCCTTCCCCCCACTGAAATAAGCACGCTCCCAGGCCATAAGAACATGAATCCGTCGCAAGACAAAAATCTTTTGACAGATCTGGGTGCTGCAAAATATTTGCATTCAGTAGGGCGGTTTTAATCGCTTCGAAAGCTTGTTGACATTTGTCAGTCCAAACCCACTGCACATTTTTTCGTAGTAGATTTAGTAGTGACGCGTCATTTAACAACTGATTGGGCACGAACCTTCTGAAAAAAGACGTGAGCCCAAGGAACGCTTTCAATTGTCTCTTAGTGCGGGGGCTTGGAAATTCTCGGATCGCCTCTAGTTTTTTGTTGTCTGGGCGAATACCAAGTGGTGTAATAAGATGGCCTAAAGATTTAATTTTATTTCGTCCAAATTTTGACTTTTCTAGGTTTGCTGTCACACCTGCTTGCTTAAATCTCTCTAGTACTCTACGCAACCATTCCATATGTTCGTCCCAAGTAGCAGTAGCGATTACCAGATCATCAACATATACAGTGATTTTTTCTAATAAGTCTGGACCCAATACCGTGTCTAATGCCGTAATAAACACTCCAGCACTCACATTCAATACGAAGGGAAGTACCTTGAATTGGTAACTTCGCCCTCCGAATATGAAAGCTGTGTACTTCCTGGATTCCGGTGTAAGGGGAATTTGCCAATATGAACTTTTCAGATCGACCGAGGTCAAGTACTGTACTCCATGAAATTTTTGTATCTGCTCATCTAAATTCTCAGGGCGAGTCCGGACAGGTATGATAATTTTGTTAATGTCCCTCGCATCTAACACTAGCCTGATTTTTCCATTGGCTTTCGCCACTGCTACAAGAGGATTGGTTGTTTTGGGGAAGGAGACCAGACAGCGTGGTCATCGGTCTCATCGAATTAGGGAAGGATTGGGAAGGAAGTCGGCCGTGCCCTTTCAGAGGAACCATCCCGGCATTTGCCTGGAGTGATTTAGGGAAATCACGGAAAACCTAAATCAGGAGGGCCGGACGCGGGATTGAACCGTCGTCCTCCCGAATGCGAGTCCAGTGTCTAACCACCGCGCCACCTCGCTCGGTACTACAAGAGGAGAGAAGGAGGGCTCAATGATATCCCACTCTAACATCTTCCGAATCTCTTTAGCTACCAATTCCCTCCTCGACCAAGGGATGGAGTAAGTTGCGCGACAGTATGTTTTATGGGGCATCACCTCTATGTGATAGTGGTACCCTTTGACTATTCCTGGTCGGTCGGTAAATACCATAGTGTATTCCGATAGCAGCTGCGTCAACTGTTGCTTTTGTGTATCGCTTAACCCTTCAGATTCCTGCACTTTGGTTTGAAATGCCTGAACATTTATTTCAAAATTTCGATCCTCTAAATTCGGATAATAGAGGTCTGCTGCATGTGAAAAATCATCAAGGTGTAGTACCCAAGGGTTCCTACCTTTGATATTGATTCGATTACAACACGGCACAAGTACCTCCTTCGATTTCATCATAGATAACTCAATCCTCCTACCCCTATTAACTATGCTTAATTTCCCCAAGGAGAGGTCGATCAATGCGTCCCTCTCACGGAGAAAATCTACTCCCATAATGCAGGCCACCTTCAATCCTTTAACAACGAGAAACGAGCTCACTATGGCTTCGCCCTCCTTACAAATCTCCACCTGCACCTGGTACTTAACTGATTGGCTCTGTGCACTAATGGCTCCAGACACCTTACAATTATTAACCGGGAAAGTCGGAATGCTATGTCCTTTTCCCAGTGCCTTAAATAACTCCATACTCATTACACTTACTGAGGCACCTGTGTCGATGATTATATTCACTGCAACATCATTGATTTTCGCTTCGATAATAGCTTGCACATTTTCGTTATTATCTTTCTTACATTCGTGCGGTTCGTTCAGTAGATCTTTATCCATACTGACACCGTCGTTGTATCGCAGCATACGTATCCCAGGTATATTATTATCACTCGTGTTGCTCTCACTCCATCCCTCGGCCATCGATGGAGAGCATATTGAGGCCGATTCTAGTTTGTTGGATTAGTTACTTGTGAAGTACTTGGACGGCTATTGTCCGCGACCTCCACTATATGTACACTCTGATTTGTCGGCCGCCACGGCTGCGCAATAGGCGCGTTTTGCGGTGGTGGTCTATTGTTGTCATACCGGTCATTACCCTGTCGCTCTGGGCTTCTTCGCTGATTTTGCTGCCAATTTCGATTACTATCACTATAATTGCTCTGCCACTGACCTCGCGCAATCTTCCAGCGGTTGGTCCCTGACATTCCGGATTCGTACCGGTCGTCAAATCGACGCTTTTTGTTATAAGTTGTTTGTCCATACCCGTTCTGGCCTCTACCATTACTACCATTTTGCGAATGTTCTTGCCGCTTGTTGCCACCCCCACCATTTCCATGGTTGTGGTTTTGTGCACTACTATTTCTGTCATGTTTACATCCTGACCCATTATTCCGCGAGTGATCACACGCTGATTTTGCGTCTTCCTGTATCAAGTCTATAGAATCTAGAACGGACAGGAAGTTTTCCATATCACTTTCTGGTACGTGTATTAATTTCTCTTTGATATGAATGGGTAAATGTGATTTTAGTAGTCTTATTATGTCTCTTGGTGATATAGGCTCGTCCCAGTAGCGTGTTTTGTTTATATATTTTTCAAAATACCGTCTCAAATTCCCCAGACGAGGTGAGTACGGTTCGGGATTATATACTTCTTTTCTTAGCCGCTCTTGTATACAAGGCGACCAATATTTCGATAGAAATGCCCTTTCGAACTGTTCATATGTCATGCAGCTGTCTGCCACTTCTGTAGCCCACAACGCTGCGTCCCCTTGAATGTACGACATTACGTATTGAATTTTCTGTGTTTCGTTCCACACACTGGGCAAGATATTTTTAAAGCTTTTTATGAATACTACTGGGTGTACTGATTTCCGTTCAGTAGTAAACGTTTGAAATTGTCTATTTTTGATTAAACTTTCTTCCACTAATATTTTTGAACTACATGGTTTTGCTCCTGGGACATATGCTGTGTGCTCCGAACCGAAGCTACAGCTCTTCGCATTATCGACTACAGATTCCCCATTGTTGTATCGCGTATAAGTTTGTGCGTTGCCAAAACCATGGGCTGTTGGCGACAGAGGTTCCTGTTCCAAATGCTTTCTGCTTTGTGCTAAACCCTTCTCCAGGTCGGATATCCGTTTGTTCATATTCACTTGCCACTGCGGAATATCCTCACTGAGTATTTGTTTGATGGTTTGCACGTCGTTCTGTACCTGACTATTTACTGCGGTACTGAACGATTCGGAGCCTCTATTTGCTATGGCTGCTTGTACTTTGGAATTAATGTTCTTGTCAATCTCACACTCCTTCACATCTAGCCATGAGTTGAATTCTGTTTCAATTTTAGTTGCTTGTTCGTTCCACTTCTGCTCTACAAGCTGCGTGGAATCTATTTCTAGCTTTTCTACTCGATTGGCTAATACATCTATTTCGTCTACCCTGTTAGTGTTTGCTACTTGCAGGTTGTTGACCTGTTCAGTCAGCTCCTGCACGGCCTTAGGTATCGACTCATAATTCTGTTTCATATCTGCAATCTCTTTTTTCATGTTTTCTAACGATTGCACAAGTTGCTGGTCCCGCTCAGCTTGCCGGCGATCTCGCTCAGCTTGCTGGGCAAGGAAACTTTCCGTTAACTGGCGATCTCGCTCAGCTTGCTGGGCAAGTAAATTTTCTGCTAGCCTACGATCTCGCTCAGCTTGCTGGCGGTCTCGCTCGACTTGCTGTTGCGCAAATTCTGCCTGGTAATTCAGCACGCGCTCTAATATAGCCTGTAGCGAATACCCATCAGGCAGATTACCACTCTCTGGTTCCTGCTTTTCTGGTGGTGGTACAACTTCTTTCTCTACATCCCCTTGAGGACTAGTGGGCAGTGGCACCACTTCCTGTGCCCCTGCCCCCACATTCTCACATGTTATATCCTCAACGAGAGTACTAGTACTACTTGAGGTACCCGGTTCCACATTTCCTGCACTAACTAATTGTTGTTCCTCAGTATCCATATTGTTCGGACGTTGACTACGCAGCTTAACCATATTCCTAAATTGCTTACTAAAACACAAAGTCTGACAGTTTTGCCCCTTGCACACAAAATACGTTAATTTATCTACACTAACTGCACACTAAAAATTACTATCTACCATCAACTTTGTCCTGTCACAAACACTAACATCAAACTACGCACAATATGCACACCACTAGCAAAATGAGATCACTTCACTGGAGCTCGACTTCTACAAACAGGACAACTACACTGTAGTCTTACCTTTAGTTTATCTTATCTCGGGGTTCGGCTGCCCCCGGATTACGTAGTCGTTACAGCTTCTCAGTACTATCAGGATCGTCTTCTCAGACTCGTTTGCAGTAGTACGTTTTGTCATGAAAGAGTGTTTACACATTCATTAATACATAGCATTGATCATGATATACATACATACATTTATCACTAAATACATATATATCTACACATACATAACAATCAACACTGAAAGAAAAATACATAAAATTTTATATTTGTGGCCACTGCAAATTCGGGCCCCGCGTTTTTGGGCGACAGTTTCGCGTAAAACTCCCTCGCGAATTGTTAAATTGTTATTCTTTAGTTTATTTATTTTCTTTGTAACAACACATTTACGAAAAGAGTTACGTGAAATACTTTTAGCAATGCTGTGCTTTGCTTTTCTTTATCATCATTACCTTTTAGCGGAATAAAATGTATATATGGAAGTCTTATTGTTCTGTATCTGGCCTACAATTTAAGGAACGATTTTTCGTAACTGCAACTCATGCTAAGAATCAATATATCTTCCCTACTTCATAGTGATTAAAAGTTGAAATTACTTTGTTATGAACACTGATGTTACAGTTCGTATGATCGTTCAAAAACACAAGTTCACAGTGGATTTTATTTCTCATTAAAATGCTATTTCATACCACGACTAGCCCAAGAACATGAGACTCTCATTAAAAAATAAGTTGTCACTATAAAGTTTGCCAGATCAGAACGGAGCACAGCAAGAGTCCTATCAGATTCTGAAGGTACATTAAATTATTTGCACTGTAAATTATATCCTATCAGAAGCCCGCGTCAATCTGCAACACATCATAAAATCTGCTGATCTTCACTGCCAGTCTGGGAGCTAAAAGAAATAATATTATTTTACTATTATTTTACCGCTTCCTTGCGGTATGCTCGACTATATTGTAAGTCGTTTAAATACGCCGCGGCAGCGGCTCTTCGTTCTCCACGCAGCTCAGCACCACAGATAATATTTATATAACTGAAAAATGTCTCAACAGGATGGGATAATATGCAAGCAAGCTTAACAATAAATAATACAAGTTTTCATTTAAACAACTCTATTAAAACCTTTAAATATCTCAGTGATTACAGACCTTTGTGAATTCACACGTAATGGCGTACATTGCTTAGTCTCGACAAAAGAGTGCTACATTCGCGTTCTCTACGACAACAACAGGAGATCTTACTCGCACAACTTCCAAATTAAGAAGACAAAGACATTAATCTACATCACGCATTATATACTAGTTCCTTTTTTAATCTCTGTTTAACATTTATCTTCTGTGTCGGTTTTATTACTCGCCGACGCAGACGTTTTCAAAAATAAATAATAAAAAAAATACATAATTTTATGCAATGACACAATATGATACATCTAATTCTCTAATTACTACATAATATATTGTTTTTGTTTCTCTAGACGTTACAAGTGGTATTGCGAGAGGAAAATAGACCAGCGAATTAAGTTCTGCGCTGTACGTGGAGGTACAGGCTTGGTCGGATGAAAAAGCGATGTCAAAGGTTTGTGGTCTGTGATGATGGTAAAGTGACGACCATACAAGAAGTCATGAAACTTTGTAACACCAAAGACAAGAGCCAAAGCCTCTTTCTCGATCTGTGAATAATTGCGTTGCGCAGACGAGAGCAATTTGGACGCAAAGGCAATAGGGCGATCATGCGAACCATCTTTGTGCGCAAGCACAGCTCCGATCCCGAAATCCGATGCATCCACCATCAACAAAAGGGGTTTCTGGGGATCGAATGGCGTACGGCAAGTACTGGAAAGCAACGCCGATTTCAACTGGCGAAAGGCGCGTTCGCATTCCGTCGACCAGACGAACGGAACACCTTTACGGCGTACGCGATGAAGCGGAGCTGAAATGGAAGAGGCATGTGGTATATATCTATGGTAGTAATTTATCTTACCCAGCACACTCTGTAGCTGCTTCAAATTCTGCGACGAAGGCAAGTCTTGTATGGCACGGAGGTGCTCTGGACTGGGATGTATGCCTTGGGCATTGAGTACATGTCCCAGATAGGGTAAGTCACGAGCAAAAAACACACATTTGTCCTTCCGCAAGCGAAGACCATTTTGTCGCAAGACCTGAAATAATGTTCTGAGACTGGCTAAATGTTCTTCTTCCGTCTTTCCGGAGATCACAATATCGTCAAGATAGTTTGCTGCAGTAGGGACCGACGCACAAACAGTTTGTAGATATTGCTGAAACAATGCAGGGGCGGATGCACACCCAAATGGCAGTCTTTTGAATCGGTACAAACCAAGATGCGTGTTAACCACCAAGACGTGCTGGGATTCTTCGTCCACCGGTATTTGCAAGTACGCATCTGCGAGGTCCAACTTCGAAAAATATTTACCCGGGCACAGTTTGTCAAAAAGATCTTCCAGGCGGGGTAAAGGAAAAGTTGCAATCAATAGTTGTGGATTCACTGTTGCCTTGAAGTCCACACAAAGTCTCAATTTTCCGGAAGGTTTTGGCAAAATTACTAAGGGTGAGGCCCAGAGAGAAGCCTGCGCACGTTCAATCACACCTTGTGATTCCAAATCGTGTAATGTTCTTGCGACCTCATCACGCAATGCGTGGGGAACATTGCGCGCTCGGAAAAATTTCGGTTGCGCGTTTACTTTCATTTCCACATGTGCTTCATAGTTCTTAGCACAACCAAGGCCCGGTGCAAAAATGTCTGCAAACTCTTCACAGAGACGAGAAACACTGGCTGAAGGCACAGTCTGGTTCACTGATAGGACCTGATTAACTATGGACAAGTTAAACAACTGAAATAAATCTAAACCAAACAAGTTCACTGCAGAAGAAGAACGAAGGACGTAAAATGACACAAGTTTTGTTTGTCCCTTGTATGTTGCAAGAAGGCTGCACTGTCCTAACACAGGGATATGCTGTCCTGAATAACTATGTGACTTAACATTTGCGGCACGCAACGGAGGTGTGCCCAGTTTTATGTATGTGTCTTTATTGATCAATGAAACTGCAGCTCCGGTATCGACCTGGAATGGGATCACGTTGCCATTAATGTCCAAGTCTACAAAAAGTTTATTGTCGTGCTGACGACAAGAGCGACTGTTTTGTGCAACGTGAACAGCCACTGGTACAGAATCACTTGCGACTTGACGTGATTTCCAACGATGTCGATGCACACTTTTTGTGGGACGAACACAGTCACTGTTAGAGAGAGTGGCACTGGGCGGAGTGGAATTAACTACATGAATTTCCATGGGCGAAGGTTCACGAGCCTGAGTATCCTTGGTTCGATTCCGGCGCAAAGCAAAGGGCCTGGAATGGTTGTTAGTGTCCGTTTTGAGCTTTTTCTGGCAAACATTCTGAACATGTCCTTTTTTATTACAGAAAAAGCAAATAGCTTGGCGTGATGGGCAGTTCTCACGCGAATGTCTAGTAGCACACCGTGGGCATAATTTCACTGCATTTGCGTGCTTGCGCGGCACACGTGGCTGTGCGGACGTGCACGAGGGCTGTTTACAGATCCGTGCAGCTCGCCCGGTGGGCCGGTTAATGTGACACACAGCTGGCGAAGTTTCAAATGATTCCTGAGCAAAGTCAAGTGTGTCTTCCCTATCCAATATGTCTATCACTTGTTGAAGGGAGGGATTGAGTAGTTTCAAAATCTGTTCCCGTATACGAACATCAGAAACGTTCTGTGCAATTGCATCACGTACCATAGTATCTGAATAAGGGAGTCCACATTCACACTCGAAAGCACAATCCCTTGTAAGGCCTTGCAAAGTTGGAACCCACTCCCGATTAGTCTGACCGGCCGTACGTTTTGTACAAAAGAACGTATACCTTTTGGCAACTACATTAACTGATTCTTTGAAACAGGCATCCAATGCAGACAAAATTTCTTCGTAGGACAGAGTTGCTACGTCGCGTCTTGGAAACAATTTCACTATCACACGGTAGGTGGACACACCTACACAAGAAAGGAGATGAGGCTGCCACTCGTTACCTTGAATTCTGTAGGCGGCGAGATGGAATCCAATTTGGCGTGACCACTCCGTCCAGGTTTCCAACGCCGCATCAAACGAACGAAAAGGTGGTGCAACAGCGTGTTGTGGCTGCTGTAGTGGTGGAGCGGCGGTGGCCGCATCGTGTTGCATTGCACGTTGACCCTGGACGAGCTGTCCAAGGGCATCCAATAAGGCCTGCGTCTGCTGATTCTGCAAGCAATAAAATTCGGACAGTACATCTGGAGATTGTGGCGAAGCCATGACACAAGTAAATCAGGGCAAAGCAATAGCAAGATGAACGCAAAGTGGGCTCGTCACCAAACCTCGTCGCCATATGAAGTGTTGGCAGAAGAGACAACACTGTGTTGGTAGAGGAGGCCAAAATGCATGCGTTTAATTACACGCTGACTGGCGTGAGGTCTGGAACAGTTAAGGGAATTAATAGTAGCAAATAAAGTACGTAGTTGATATAATACTTAACTTTAATCGACAATTGGTGTACATCGCTCTGGACGGTAGATGTTATAATCTCAATATCAAATGCTATAGCGCCTTGCTAGGTCGTAGCAAATGACGTAGCTGAAGGCTATGCTAACTATCGTCTCGGCCAATGAGAGCGTAGTTGTCAGTTATCCATCTCTGGCTAAGTCGGCTGTACAACTGGGGCGAGTGCTAGTACGTCTCTCTAGACCTGCCGTGTGGCGGCGCTCGGTCTGCCATCACTGACAGTGACGACACGCGGGTCCGTCGTATACTAGCGGACCGCGGCCGATTTAAAAGCTACCTCCTAGCAAGTGTGGTGTCTGGCGGTGACACCACACACTGCATGGTAAACAATCCCAAGCACATGCCGCGGTGACGGCATGGATTTGATATCCTTGCATGAAAACCACTACGTTCCGTTGACTCTCACTCATCGGCGCCACAGTTTGTGATGGTACCAAGACCATAGATATTGAACCAACGAGGAGTGGAGTGGTGTGCTCTTCTCGAATCGCATTCGGATTGTCTGACTAGTAATTCTGGACGTAATCCTTATGACGAGACATGGGAACACGTAATGCAACAGCTAACATTGTCAAGCATAATGATTCTGATTGTCCAAGTGTTTCGGTGAGGGGATGCTGCACTGACCAAATCTTTTAACACGGTACAATCACCGGTCAATGTTTTTGTGAGCTGTACCCCTTTCCCATTTGCATCATTTTCAAGGGAGCATTTGGTCCTGACTTCATTTTTATGGATCACAGTGCGTGACAGCATCGAACGACGCACGTGGAGGAACTCTTGGAACGTAAGGATATTCGGCGAAAAAACTGGCCTATCCTTTCACCCGACTTAAATCCCGTCGAGCATGTATGGGATGCCTTGGGGAGCTGTCTACATGCATGAGAGACCATCTAGCAGTTGTTAAACTCACTGTTGGAGGAAAGGAATGCCTTACCACACGAACTCCTTCCAGCCTAGTGGTCAGAATGGGAGCACGTTACAGAGCATGCACTGCCGTCCGTGGCTATTACATATCCGATTAAGAACTGTGTCCCGCCTATTGTAATGTCAAGTGTCCATCATAAATCGCGGTGTCTTCAGCATTATTATTGTTTTTGTATAAAAACGTCATTTTAACCTCTGCACTATACAATATCAGTTCCTCCTATGTATCGTGCAAGTTTCACCAAGCTACGCTACATTGCAGTGAAACGTCATGCGAAAGTTGCTTTCATCCTAGAGTTTTGCACACTAGAGTATTTTGACGAACATTTAATTACTTTCTTATGATTGCAGCCTACACACTAAAAGGTGGAACCTCTTTATAAAATCAGAGGAAGACTTAAAGAGTAGTAAATATTAGTACTGGGTGTGTAAATATTTCACAACTGATAGCAGTAACGTATTATGCCTTTCATGTTGTATGATGGCACTGTGTTAGTATTACCACATAGGCCGATGTAAATAATAAAATAACGTAGTAATAAAACATAGAGTTGTAAAATTTTCGATGGATTGGTAGCAATGTAACATATGCCGCCCCTCTCCCACAACTTTAGTGTTTCAATGCTACTAACTCGTTTCGCCTTTCTAGGGCGTCATCAGATTTTCTGCAACAAATAAAAAAGGGAAATATAATTAGCTAAGGCTATGGTCCTATTATGCGTTTGAAAGCAACCACCTGCGCTGGACACTCCAGAATTTAAATTAGGCTCGGAAAGGTAAGATGATTAATCTCCCCTAAGAAATGAAAATTTGTAAATATAATGTACAGTCAATGACCAGCTGATTAGTTCTGGTCAGAATTATTTAGACTCCATTATCCCAGTTTTCGAAATATTTACTTAGATTGCATAAAATTATTTTTCAGTTCATCAAAATATCCACGGGTGTGCTGCCGGTCTATTGTGTCCAACGGGCACAATATTTCGGCGGTCATACATGTCGCCATCATCAGGTGAACTGACGGACTGAGCTCCTGTGAACGTGCCGGCACGGAGATCCGTGCGCTATGGCTGCTCAGAGGGAACTGGGTTCGGTCGCGGCGGCGGCCGATTAAAATAACCTCCGCCCGCGGCGCGCTCTCTCCGCCGTCCGCGCCCCGCGCCACGGTCGCGCGGCGGAACAGATTTCGACGGCGTCTGAGATGACGTCGGTGTGATGGCTCTGTCCGCCGTGGTCGTCACAACTATACGTTTGCTAGATTTACTCTTGATTAACCCAATCGCTGGTTCCCAAGCCTTGCTAAGATTATAGCCACAGTCACGGTTTATGAGGTCGTCATTGGTGCGAATTTCGATGGCCTCTCTAACAACGCTGTCCCAGTATCTCGACGTCTGTACCAGACGTGGATATTTTGATTATCAAATACGCCGGGAGAAACTGAAGAATCATATTTTTCAGTTTTTCATTTTTTACTGATACAATTATTTTATGAATCTGGAGTCACGTTACTTGCCATTGCGTGCTACTGCACGCGCGGCATAGTGGAGTTCTATGGAAATGAGCTTCTTCTAATTTTCACTTAGCAGGACCCATTATACACTCCTGGAAATGGAAAAAAGAACACATTGACACCGGTTTGTCAGACCCACCATACTTGCTCCGGACACTGCGAGAGGGCTGTACAAGCAATGATCACACGCACGGCACAGCGGACACACCAGGAACCGCGGTGTTGGCCGTCGAATGGCGCTAGCTGCGCAGCATTTGTGCACCGCCGCCGTCAGTGTCAGCCAGTTTGCCGTGGCATACGGAGCTCCATCGCAGTCTTTAACACTGGTAGCATGCCGCGACAGCGTGGACGTGAACCGTATGTGCAGTTGACGGACTTTGAGCGAGGGCGTATAGTGGGCATGCGGGAGGCCGGGTGGACGTACCGCCGAATTGCTCAACACGTGGGGCGTGAGGTCTCCACAGTACATCGATGTTGTCGCCAGTGGTCGGCGGAAGGTGCACGTGCCCGTCGACCTGGGACCGGACCGCAGCGACGCACGGATGCACGCCAAGACCGTAGGATCCTACACAGTGCCGTAGGGGACCGCACCGCTACTTCCCAGCAAATTAGGGACACTGTTGCTCCTGGGGTATCGGTGAGGACCATTCGCAACCGTCTCCATGAAGCTGGGCTACGGTCCCGCACACCGTTAGGCCGTCTTTCGCTCACGCCCCAACATCGTGCAGCCCGCCTCCAGTGGTGTCGCGACAGGCGTGAATGGAGGGACGAATAGAGACGTGTCGTCTTCAGCGATGAGAGTCGCTTCTGCCTTGGTGCCAATGATGGTCGTATGCGTGTTTGGCGCCGTGCAGGTGAGCGCCACAATCAGGACTGCATACGACCGAGGCACACAGGGCCAACACCCGGCATCATGGTGTGGGGAGCGATCTCCTACACTGGCCGTACACCACTGGTGATCGTCGAGGGGACACTGAATAGTGCACGGTACATCCAAACCGTCATCGAACCCATCGTTCTACCATTCCTAGACCGGCAAGGGAACTTGCTGTTCCAACAGGACAATGCACGTCCGCATGTATCCCGTGCCACCCAACGTGCTCTAGAAGGTGTAAGTCAACTACCCTGGCCAGCAAGATCTCCGGATCTGTCCCCCATTGAGCATGTTTGGGACTGGATGAAGCGTCGTCTCACGCGGTCTGCACGTCCAGCACGAACGCTGGTCCAACTGAGGCGCCAGGTGGAAATGGCATGGCAAGCCGTTCCACAGGACTACATCCAGCATCTCTACGATCGTCTCCATGGGGGAATAGCAGCCTGCATTGCTGCGAAAGGTGGATATACACTGTACTAGTGCCGACATTGTGCATGCTCTGTTGCCTGTGTCTATGTGCCTGTGGTTCTGTCAGTATGATCATGTGATGTATCTGACCCCAGGAATGTGTCAATAAAGTTTCCCCTTCCTGGGACAATGAATTCACGGTGTTCTTATTTCAATTTCCAGGAGTGTATTAAGTTATTTGTTGTTTTAGTACACACTGAGCTGACAGAAGTCGTGAGATAGCGATATGCAACATATACAGATAGCGGTATATCTTGTACACAGTACATAAAAGGGCAGTGCATTGGCAGATCAGTGTACTCACATGATTCATGTGCAAAAGGTTCCAACCTGATTATGGCCGCACGACGGCAATTAAAATGTTTTGAACACGTAATGGTAGATGAAGCTAGACGGATCGGATATTATATTTCAAAAATCGTTAGGTATTCAGTATTCTGAGATCTGCAGTGTCAGGAGGGTGTCGTGAATATCAGATTTCAGCCATTACTTCTCACGCAGTGGCCGGCGGTCTTCACATAACGACCGACAGCAGCGACGTTTGAGCAGGGTTGTCAGTGTTAATAAGCAAACAACTTTGCATGAAATAAGAATAGACATAAACCCGGTACTTGCGAAGAGCGCCACCGTTAGGACAGTTCGGGGTAATTTGGCGGCAGACAACCGACGCGAGTGCTTTTGATACCAGTACAATATCGCCTGCAGCCCTTCTCGTGGGCCCTTGACCATATCGGTTTGTTTCTTGACGACTGGAAAAACCATAGCCTGATCAGATGACTTTCAGTGACAGGTTTCAAGTGTAGCGCAGACTTCACGAAGCCATGTACCCAAGTTGTCAACAAGGCACTGTGGAATGTGGTGTTGGGTCCATAATGGTGTGGTCTGTGTTTTCTCGGAATGGGTTGGGTCCTCTGATCCAACTGAAGACTGGGTCCTCTCGTCCAACTGAACCGTTCATTCACTTGTAATGGTTGTGTTCGGCTACTTGGAGACCATTTGCAGTCCATTCATGGACTTCATGTTTCCAAACAACGATGGAACTTTTGTGGATGGTAATGTGGAATATCCCAGGTCACAGCTGTTCGCGACTTGTTTGAAGAACAAGCCGAGTGAATGATTTCGCCAACCAGATGGCCAACGTGAATCCAGTTGAATATTTATGGGGCTAAGCCGAGACTTCAGTTCAAGCACAAATCCCAGCACCGGCAACATTTTCGCAGTTATGGGCGGCTGCAGAGGCAGCCTGGCTCAATATTGCTGCAAGGAACGTCACGTGAGTTGTTGAGGGCATGCCACGTAGAGCTGCTGGCCTATGCTTTGCTGAAGAAAGTCCTACACGAAATTACGAAGTATCTTCCCTCAGCGTTCCCGTTCTTTGGAGTGTCTTGTTCAGTTGCATCAGTTTTAATTTTCTATTATATGTTTCAATTTTAATTTATATTTTAGAAATTTCCGTGCGCGGCATCTGTGTGAATATCCGCCACTAAGTTCCGCGAGGCACTATTCTAGTGCTTAGCTGTTCAGATGCTTGGCATCTTCAGCTGTGATGGTCTGTTTCACTGTACTGTATACAAATGAAGCCATATGTCAACTCAGTAACAGTGGTGCTACCAGTGCACTGCCGTGCCTGCCAACGTGTGTGAATCTAAGGTAATATTTGCACTTTTCATTTCCCTCTGTTGCAATTCTTCATTTCTAAAAATTTCCTTATCACTCTTATTTTTGTATAAATACACCACTGTTTAGCGCGCTCTTGCCATATTCTTATTTCACAGCATAATACCAAACGCAAGTTTTTTTTTCTAATGGATCGCAGACGCTTCTTTGATTTGTTTTGAGCTATGCATGTTACTACAATACCCCTGTCCATTTATATTTCCATTTCTTCTTTGTTGTGAAAAATCTGTTGACGCCCTTTGTGGTATCGTCCAGAGATCGCGGCGCCTCACCAGAGTCGGCAAAGGGAATCGATATTACAGACATTAGCTAGCGCTAGCTCCAAACCGCAACAAGCAATTGCAATCACTCCAGAAAACACGCTCTCCCTCTCAGCATAGCAGCACCCTCGGGCTGAGGTCAGTACAGGGTGAACAACGACAAAACCGACAAACTGCAGGGACGGATTCCTGATTGGAAGTGTAAGAATAAAGGTGTTATGAACCTGTGTCTTGAAATGGACTATGTTCTTGTAACGACAACAGATCGTCCCAGTACACAGCTGCATCTCATCCACATCACAACAGACGTTCAGAGTTGCCTAAATGGGATTGCAGGCGATAGAGACAGTAGCGTTTGTCACACAGGACACACGTAATCGTACTTTGGCTCATTTCATGTTAGTAGTTTGCTTGCCTGGGTGCCTAATCTGTATCTTTCCGCCATTGTGCCGATAATTTCGGCACTCAAGAGCACCGAGCGGTCTAGTACTCGAATTAGACTCCCTGCGTTATTCAGTATGCATTTCGGTAGCGATACCGTTCGGGTCTAGAGAATCGAAGCGCTGTTGTCGGTTCGTGTTGTGCTAGCCAACAAAAAGCAAGCGGCCGCAGATCCGCGCACGCGCACTGCAGCGCGCACAGCACCACGAACACAAAGCAGCTAGCAGACGACACAGGCGCGCTATTCTTCCAAGTACCGAAAATTGCGTTTACGTTGCCATAACGCATGACACCGCATTCCATCGAGGTGACGTGCTTGCCTTCATCGCCCTTGTCTCCTCCTTAACAGTATCAGGCGCAGTATATCCATTTCCACGATTCTCTGCTGAAATGCATAAAAACTATTACAGTGTCTCTGACTGCATGTTTCCATGCATGCATAATAACGATAGCGTATTTGACTGTGTTCTGCAGATTGTCGTAAATGCCGCATTACGTCGTCTTATTCTCACTCACACTACATCGTATCTTATATTTTACGTTTCGGAAAATGAGTTAGGAATAGTGTGTAGTACCACATTGTACTAATACATCTATAAAAACACCCAAAAAATTGATTCTGAGGGTTTCAAAGGATAAGAAAGTAAACAGAATGTGGCTGTAACACGCTCCTAGAGATCCAAATGATTAAATATCCCACTTCCCTATATGATGTGTCAACGATTTGGGTCTTAAAAACAAAATTGAAAAAAAAAAAAAAGGAACGCGTTGTCGAGAGCTCCTGCAGTTCGTCGAAGTTTCTAACATGCATCTCATGAATGAAAATGTTTCGTATATGGTGCTACATTCTAAAAATATTTCATCTCTGTCTATTGTTGTTGAGGATTGCAATGCAGATAAATACTTGTGACAAGCAAGATTATGAAGATGACTGCTGCTAGTTAAATTCCCAGTAATTTAAGTTGTGCTGTTAGATTCCTGTCTGACTGCATACTGAGAAATCGCTACATATTCGGAAAAAATGGTGAATTATTTCTGACAAGAAAAATTGTAAAGGTCACTGGCGGTTGTTTCATTCACAGCAATTTCATGTTTCGTTTTTTTAAACACACAGAAATCACGAATTCATTACTGAGGAAGTGCGCTCTTACATGTAAGTAATAACGAATATTGCAGAAAAATCTTAACTTACACGAATAACAATGTTTCAGAACGTGTCGCATACATGAAGAGGAAAGAAAATTTTTTTTCATCCACCCACGCACGAACCAGCGACCTTTATTATCGGATTCATGCGCGCTAACCACTTGGCCACGCCTAACAATACCTACGCAGAGCTCAATTCTTGTAGTATTCTGTAGAGGAACGTAGGCTGACCGTTGACAAACGGTGCTGCATAAGTCATAAATGCGTGATGGTTTGGAAGGTGTCCAATATCAGGCTTCACATAATTGTTTTCCATTGTTAATTGAAAGTTGTAAACACGTTTCAATAACTACTAACGAACCCATTTGTGGGAAAAAGTACACAAAGGCTTTAGTAATGTCAGTTCACACTCATGTAATATACATAAGCAGAGCCGATGTCTTGATATTTGCCGGCCGGAGTGGCTGTGCGGTTCTAGGCGCTACAGTCTGGAGCCGAGCGACCGCTACAGTCGCAGGTTCGAATCCTGCCTCGGGCATGGATGTGTGTGATGTCCTTAGGTTAGTTAGGTTTAATTAGATCTAAGATCTAGGCGACTGATGACCTCAGAAGTTAAGTCGCAGTGTGCTCAGAGCCACTCTTGATATTTAATGATGTTAACTCTTATTTGCATAAAAATCAGACGTATTTTGAGAGAATATTGACCAAAACCGTTTTTTTTATGTGATCATTCACAGAAACAACCTAATCCAACCATATTTCTAACAAAGGTAAATAGTCTATTACGAACTCACTTTCCAACTGGATGCATCCTCTGGTGATTATTTAGTAACACAATTACTAAATCCAATGCTAACTCACCGATCGACAGGGCCAGACCGAAATCCAAAACCTCTCGGTACAATTGTCGTAAAATCGCTGGGAGGACCGTTCGGTAACAAGTCTTGGAAGCTTACTGAATAGGATATTTCGGTAAAGAACCGAAAATGACGTCACTACCGAGACTAACATACTACAACGATCGGTATGAACGATACAGAATAGGGCCCCTAGAGCTTCTTCTAGGTTTCGTCTCAGTATCCTGTAGAACCTGGTCTTCCAAATCTGGTGTACGTACAGTCCGCCGCGTCCCTGCACTTTCAACTGTATGAAAGGACCCATGATCACCCACATGCCCAAAAAAGGGCTTGAAATGTTGTGCGATGTGGTTCGTGTCTGTGAGAATACTTGTTTTAGTTCAGCCATGGGGCCTCTAGACCGTTTCATCTGCTTGGCTGTACAGAAACACGATCTCGGCTTTTTCCCGACATATGGTATGCCGTGTCAATCACACAGCCTGCTACACACAAGGAGCAAACGGCACGTGGCCAGAGGAACTGTCATTCGCCAGCGACATTCACCGTGGCAACGCTGCATTTCCGGACGCAAGTTCACAGGACTTTCTTTCCTTCATTTTCAGTCAGGAATCTGTCCCTGCCGTTTGTCGGTTTTGTTAATGTTCACCCTGAATGTGTCGAGCATGCAAGAGCTCAGCGCAGTTTGTGAACTTGACTTCAACAGTTAACAACATCGTGAAGGAATAGTGATAACTGTCAGATCAATTTGTACTTTGATCAAAGTTGAACACAGTATTTGAAGAGAACAATATCTGATCATCAAATGATGCTTCCATAGACATTGACATTTGTAAATATTATAGGCAATTGTGTAGCAAAGAACTATCTCAGGTTAAGAAAATCTTTTTATTCATACGCGTGAAAATATGAAATGGTATTTTATCTGTTGTGGTTTACCAAGAACAATTTCCTGGAACACTAAGAGCACCCACAATTGTGGCCGGACCCTCAAAGAGCGAAACGTGTCGTTAAACAATAATTTTCGTAGCCGAGAACGTTAACCTTCAAGATAATCTGTCTACGGTAGCTGTAATAGCCAGCTTGATGGAGCGGGAAAATTTAGAAACTTGTAGTTATCAACATGAATGTTTTAGTACAACAGTGGAAGTGTGGAGCTGAGAAGCGCCATTCTCCTGGTCGCCGAACGCCGGCTGAGAGCGCCTCCCAAGCCGCCGGTCTCCCACAGGACATGGCGACGTCTTCCTTCCTTCCTTCCTTCCTTCCCTCCTCATTCGATAATATTGGCCTCAGAGGCAGGAGCTGCCTACCTGGGAGCGCGCCAGACTCCAGAAACAGTGGCGGAACCGCCGGATATATTTTTTTTCTGTTGACCCCATGGTGGCCCCCCACTACAAACACGCAGACGCGTTTCGTGCCCAGATACGGGTCCAGCAAATGTTTACCGAAGGCCGACAAGGCTGCGGGCCGACGCTTACGCTCTCTCCCTGGTATCTGCACTGCACAGATGTGAGGCGGCCTGCTAGGCGCCAATATAAGGGCACTACCAATGCACTCACATCGGGCGAAGCACTTAATTTCATTGAACCATGCCAGTTAAAAAATTAAAAACCAATAGATCTAGTTAAAATTCCAGCTTTTGTTATTAAGGAATGTGCAAATACCATAGAATATTCATTGTCAAAAATAATTAATGTATCATTAAAATCTGGCCGTTTTCCCGAGTATGTAAGGCAAGTAAACCTAATATCCATGTTTATAAACGATAATGCGGAAATATAGAAAACTACGAACCATTATCTTTACTCGAAAGAAATTTTCACTTTACAATGGAGTATGCACTGATATGAAACTTCCGGGTAGATTAAAATTGTCTGCCAGATCGAGACTCGATGTCAGGACCTTTGCCTTTCGCTGCCAAGTGCTTTACCGACTGAGCTACCCAAGTTTCTACCTCTTTATTTTTTTGTTTATTTATACGTCAAGTTCCGTAGTACCAAATTGAGAAGCAAAAAAGTAGTAACAGATAAAAATAAAATGTTTATGTAGCGGAAAAAAGTGAATTCATAAGTTTAAGTAAACGCAATCAACAATATAACAAGAATCAGCTTCATTTTTCAAGCAACTCCTCGGCAGAATAGAAGGAGTGACCCCAAGAGCAAACTTTTCAATTTCGATTTGAAAGCGCATGGATTACTGCTAAGATGTTTGAATTCGAGTGATAGCTTATTGAAAATGGATACAGCAGTATATTCTACACCTTTCTGCACGAGAGTTAAGGAAGTCCGATCCAAATGCAGGTTTGATTTCTGCCAAGTATTAACTGAGTGAAAGCTGCTTATTCTTCGGAATAAGCTACTATTGGTAACAAGAAATTACATACATTTTGAGAGGCCAATGTCAAAATACCCAGCCTCGTGATCAGGGGTCGACAAGAGGTTCGTGAACTTACACCATTTATTGCCTGAACCGCCCATTTCTGAGCCAAAAATATCCTTTTAGAATGGGAAGAGCTACCTCAAAATACACTCCTGGAAATTGAAATAAGAACACCGTGAATTCATTGTCCCAGGAAGGGGAAACTTTATTGACACATTCCTGGGGTCAGATACATCACATGATCACACTGACAGAACCACAGGCACATAGACACAGGCAACAGAGCATGCACAATGTCGGCACTAGTACAGTGTATATCCACCTTTCGCAGCAATGCAGGCTGCTATTCTCCCATGGAGACGATCGTAGAGATTCTGGATGTAGTCCTGTGGAACGGCTTGCCGTGCCATTTCCACCTGGCGCCTCAGTTGGACCAGCGTTCGTGCTGGACGTGCAGACCGCGTGAGACGACGCTTCATCCAGTCCCAAACATGCTCAATGGGGGACAGATCCGGAGATCTTGCTGGCCAGGGTAGTTGACTTACACCTTCTAGAGCACGTTGGGTGGCACGGGATACATGCGGACGTGCATTGTCCTGTTGGAACAGCAAGTTCCCTTGCCGGTCTAGGAATGGTAGAACGATGGGTTCGATGACGGTTTGGATGTACCGTGCACTATTCAGTGTCCCCTCGACGATCACCAGTGGTGTACGGCCAGTGTAGGAGATCGCTCCCCACACCATGATGCCGGGTGTTGGCCCTGTGTGCCTCGGTCGTATGCAGTCCTGATTGTGGCGCTCACCTGCACGGCGCCAAACACGCATACGACCATCATTGGCACCAAGGCAGAAGCGACTCTCATCGCTGAAGACGACACGTCTCCATTCGTCCCTCCATTCACGCCTGTCGCGACACCACTGGAGGCGGGCTGCACGATGTTGGGGCGTGAGCGGAAGACGGCCTAACGGTGTGCGGGACCGTAGCCCAGCTTCATGGAGACGGTTGCGAATGGTCCTCGCCGATACCCCAGGAGCAACAGTGTCCCTAATTTGCTGGGAAGTGGCGGTGCGGTCCCCTACGGCACTGCGTAGGATCCTACGGTCTTGGCGTGCATCCGTGCGTCGCTGCGGTCCGGTCCCAGGTCGACGGGCACGTGCACCTTCCGCCGACCACTGGCGACAACATCGATGTACTGTGGAGACCTCACGCCCTACGTGTTGAGCAATTCGGCGGTACGTCCACCCGGCCTCCCGCATGCCCACTATACGCCCTCGCTCAAAGTCCGTCAACTGCACATACGGTTCACGTCCACGCTGTCGCGGCATGCTACCAGTGTTAAAGACTGCGATGGAGCTCCGTATGCCACGGCAAACTGGCTGACACTGACGGCGGCGGTGCACAAATGCTGCGCAGCTAGCGCCATTCGACGGCCAACACCGCGGTTCCTGGTGTGTCCGCTGTGCCGTGCGTGTGATCATTGCTTGTACAGCCCTCTCGCAGTGTCCGGAGCAAATATGGTGGGTCTGACACACCGGTGTCAATGTGTTCTTTTTTCCATTTCCAGGAGTGTATAATACCATACGACATAAGCAAATGAAAATAAGCAAAGAAGACTAATTTTCGTGTCGAACGGTCACTCACTTCAGATACCTTTCGAATAGGAAAAATATCAGCTTTCCACGACAGTTTGCTATCTGAACACCTAGAAATCTGAACTGTTCAGTTTCACTAATCATATGCTCATCTTGTAAAATTAAAACGTCTGGTTTCGTTGGATTGTGTGTTAGAATCTGTAAAAACTGTGTCTTACTGTGAATTAGCGTTACTTTTTTCTACAAGCAATCAACTTAGGTCATGAACTGCAGTATTTGAAACCGAGCCAATGTTGCTCACAACATCCCTTACTACCAAGATAGTTTCATCAGCAAACAGAAATATTTTAGAGTTAGCCCTAATCCTAGAGGGCACATCATTTATAAAAATAAGGAACAGGAGTGGCCCCAACACTGATTCGTGGGGCACTCTTCAATTGACCATACCCTAAAGTGCGCGTCATTTATGTTGGCGGCCGAGTTTAGGTTCGTTCTGCGCATCTGACCTCACAAAACACAGTCAGCCAATGAACAGAGAACGACGTCGCCACATCTCGACTGCAGTGCACAGCATGGATGAGTGTCTTCAGTTTTAGAAACGTTCAGTCATAAATAAAGTAATAGAACAAAAGCAATGTCTTGATAGCAGACATTCTTTTATAGAAAGTTTGGAAATTGCTTTCTTTATACCAATTGCTTCATATTCTATTAATTAATTAAACGAAAAAAGCAATAAGACTTCTAATTCAGGCGATAGCAAGGAAAGGTGTTCGTATCACTCACACGAACCACTTTTTCGCAATAAAGAGCAGCGGTAATTGTTTATTTCCTATTGTACTTCGACGAAGCGTGAGTAACTCATAGTCATACCAACAGTGTTTGTCAGTATTTTGTGTGACGTGTTATATTTATCATAGCGTTATGTAGTATTCAGAGAGTCGAGGTGCGTTAGCGTAACGGTTAAGGTGTTGCGATGCTACGCGAAAGGTTAGAGTTCAAACCTTGTGCAGTGCTTAATATTTTCATTATTTAAAAACAATATCGAAGTGCCTTACTTCATGAATTATATTCGTTTGAATGCCATTTTTTGAAATTTCTAGTGCTTTGTCTCTTCATTAACCCTTTCCCTGCTGCAGACACGTGCTCGCCGCATTCCGCGCTGTGCGCGATTTTGTCATCACTGCACTACTCGCCTGTGTAGACACATGGTGTTCCCACTGCTTTGACACACTTATCATTCGCTTTCACAAAAACTATTTGGCCCAAAAATTTGATTTTTACACGTCTTCTTGACTGATACCTTCCCTCCATAAATGACTTAATTTTGTTTCGATGTTCAACGCAGTTATTATGCAGCATTAAATGTAGTAAACCATTGCACGAAATTTTGAAGAGTTTGCAGAGGTAGAAGTCCATAGCGTATACTTTCCGTATGGTCGATTTTTGTTGCCACAATGTTGAGAATGAAATGTGGACAAGATACCTAAATTTCATATAAAATTTACTGTATAACAATATCTCATTTAATTTAAGTACGACATAGGTGTCGTATGTAATATTGAGAAATATTCCGTCTTTCGCGACTGTAATAAAAGTATTATTTACACCGGACGCGTTTGGCTTTATTTTACAGCACTTCAATCAAGGAAAGGTATGGTACATACACAATGGTACTCATGTTCTCTTTCTTGTTTTTGTTCCACTGTCGCAGTTTTACCAATGGTACTGAAATATATTCCTCTTCTGCAACTGTAATAAGGGACTTGTTTAGACCAGACGCGTTTCTCTCTTTTGAAGCATCTTCAGTGGACAGTATTTTGTCTCCTCCATTGCCAAGTCACCTTTCATAGTTTTGTGCTGCTGTAACACAATATTCAACGTTTGTGTTGGCAGATCAGTGTTTTAGCAAATAAATGATGTTTGTGTGTGCCACACACAAAAATTATATTTGACATAGCTCAGAGCACTTCACTGATAGACGGTATATTCAAGTCCTAATGTTTTTGTAAGTCCACAGTTTTGTTTAATGTATTTTGTCTACTTCCTTTTTATTGATTGAAGTGCTTTAAAATAAAGCCAAACGTTCTCAGTGTAAATAAAACTTTTGTTACAGTCGCGAAAGACGGAATATTTCTCAATATTATATACGACACCTATGTGGTACTTAAATGAGCTATTGTTATACAGTAAATTTTATATGAAATTTAGATATCTTGTCCACATTTCATTCTCAACATTGTGGCAACAAAAATCGACCATACGGAAAGTATACTCTATGGACTTTTACCTCTGTAAACTCTTCAAAATTTCGTGCAATGGTTTACTATATTTAATGCTGCATAATAACTGCGTTGAACATCGAAACAAAATTAAGTCATTTATGGGGGGAAGGCATCAGTCAAGAAGACGTGTAAAAATCAAATTTTTGGGCCAAATAGTTTTTGTGGAATCGATTGATAAGTGTCAAAGCAGTCGGAACACGATGTGTCTGCACAGGTGAGCAGTGCAGTGACAAAATCGCGCACAGCGCGGAATGCAGGGAGCACGTCTTAGTAGCAGCGAAAGGGTTAATGCGGCCGTGGTGGCTTTACAGCTTACTTCATGAACTGCGCGCTCCCCCCTAAACGTAAGCTTGCGAACTATGCTATACTAAGGCGCTGATTCTATTGGCGCGTGCGTCGTGTGTAACTGGCAACGCAGCAATCTCCCGCGTCTGGGCGGGCATGCGCGAGCCGCCAAGATAAAAGAATTGAACTATAGTCAGACCCCACATTATAGCCAATCTCAACATTGTGAATAATGAACTTTTGCTGTCTGTTGCTAAAGTAAGAGGTGAACCAATTGTGGGCTACTCCCCGTATTCCTAGTGGTCCAACGTCTGGAGCTATATTTTGTGATTAACACAATAAAAGGCTTTAGTTAAATTAAAAAAAATATGCCAAGCGTTCGAAACCTATCAGATGACTTCAGTCTGAAAAAGGTGCAGCTCTTACACCAACTACTAAAGGAATTTTTCTATCAGTGATCCCTCCACCACCCACTACACTGTCACCTACAATCTTTGCCAGCCTCTCATTCCCATACCTGTTGAGGTGCAGGCCATGCCTAGTGAAACCTAGCAGCAGGGCCTTCTTCTTTCTGTTAGACTTTGCACTGACCTAGGCTTACTAACTGCTGACGACTGCTTCGTGTTTCCTACATCTACAGCTGCAAGAGGCTACTCTACACTGAACTCTAACAGTTGCTCAAGTCTATTGCATATACGCAAAGTATACCTGTCTGAATACCTCCTGCTCCTATCTGCCTTCTTACCAACAGCCATTTCCCATTCTCCAGCCTCCTGCACCCTCCTTAACCTATGTAGTTTCCCCTCTACGCGTGGTAATTACTCCTGAAGGACAGAGATCGTACGCTCCTGCTCCTCTGTCAACTTATTTGTACTACAGATCCTGCATTCTCGGGAGAGGGCCTCGCTAGAATGCCCACTGGCTTCCCCACTGCATTCCCCCCAATGAAAATACTTTGAACAAATCCCACACTGTAACCCCAAAGGTAATCATGTGAACGGCATTTTCTTGCACTAAAAGGCATTCGACATAGTTGAACAGAGAATTTCATTGCATAAATTAGAGTTACTAGAAATAAGAGGTATGGCTAAGAAGTGGTTTCAGTCATACGTAGATAACTGGCTACAGCGAGTTAAGATTTCTCATGCTTAAAAAGGATTTCTGGTAAAATACATGTCAGATCCAAAAAACAGAGTATTGCAAAATGAATATCCGGGTTTTAACAATTGGTAGCGTTTATTAAAGTCAATTTACAATTAAAAATAATGCAGCATATGAAAGAGAAACTCAATTCGTTTTGTTTGCATATCTGTGCGCATACACTGTTTCCTGTGTCTTCTGGTAGAAAGCGCTAGTAGCAAAGTGAACGAGTGGGAGTCTTTTACGTGTAGCCCCAAGAAATCAGTTCCGAAGACTAGAGATGAATTAGCAGTTCTGGTGGCGTCTCTATGAAGACTAAAGGAGACGCCTACAAGTACGTCCTTACTGTTTCCTGTTGTTAAAAGCTCTAAAGCTTGAAGCGTACGGTTTTGGTGTCAACATTGTAAGTGAAATGTTGTTGCATGATGATGAAGATTTTCTGAACCCTGTCGTCTTCAGTGACAAAATGACAATTCATCTGACTGGAAATGTGAACACACGTAATTTCCGCATCTGGAGGGGGGGGGGGGGGGCGTAGTAAACCCCACTCCTTCCCCGTTTGCCGATATGGTTCAATATTGTCGAGAAGGAGGAGGTTCATAAGGGATCACGTGACTGTACCCCCGCTACCAGCCGGTCTAACCGGTCTAAGAAACAGAAGCAGTTGTTGCAATTATTTCAGTCTGACTGATCAAAGTTTGGGAAGAACTTTCCTATCGACTCGCTGTGTGACGTGTGACGAATGGTGTTCACATTAAACACTTGTAAGATAAACTCTTTGAGTTGCTCTACCATATGAAGTAACATTTACAATTTTAAGATGAATGTAATAAATGGTACAAAGCGTAAAATATCGGATATTCATTTTCAAACACATTGTAATTTAAAATTTGTCCCCTACAGGGGTGTGGTTAGACCCATTCCATTTTCTTAATTACATGAGTGATGTCCCACAGAATGTCGGGTGTATGTGAAGAAAAAGTATTTTTAGTTGATGACAGCAATATATTGATCACAGTTAAAACGCAAAACAGTTGACAGAAAAGGTTAATGCGACTGTCAAAGATTCTGACATCTGGGCACTGAAAAATAAAGTGTCTCTGTACGCAAATAAAACTAATCGTACGTAATTCCAATTGAATAAAAAGTACAATGATGCTAGATTAAAAATTATTGATGATGTATTATAATTCACAAATCCTTGATGTTGAAGTTAGACTAACAGTTGAAATGGACGGAATATATAAGAGATGTGGCGAAGAGACTATCCGCATCATGTTACGCGTTACGAATACTTTGACCTGTTTGAAATGTTTCATGGCTCAAAGTGACTTATTGGGGATATATACATTCAGTCTTCAGTTACGAAATTATGTTTCGTGGAATAAGTACTGGGAACATTCAGACTGCCTTCAAGGTGGAGAAAAGTGATGTATGGATAGTAACATGTAATAGCGACGTGGCCCATTGTACTGATTTATTTAAAAATCTAGAAATTGTGACTTATATGTGAATTCATTTTCCAGAGTATAACGTAAATAAGAAAATATATTCCATCAGTGTACTAGTAAATGCACTATAGATGTGCATGAAACTATATATTGTCACTGCTTACACCTAAACACGAGAAATAAGTCAAAAACACAGAACAGTAAGTTATATAAATGCCTAAAACTGAACAATCAGCTGCCACAGGAAACTAAAAGTGTAAATGAACCTCATACCTCTAGTCAAAAGCTAGAAACATATATACTAAGGAAAAGCTGCTGCATTGAAAATGAATACTTAAAAATATTATTGATACCCTATACATTAAGCAACACTACATGGCATAATTATAAATACGTGTAAGAGTAATTTTAAGATCCATAAACATGGCAAAAATCCATTTAAGTTTATCTAATAACATATACCAGTTGTATTGTTCTAGGGATGAATAAATATGTCAATATGAATATAAAAGTATAAATATATATAATGACTCGAATCCTTACCAACTTTTGTTGTTGTTCTGGTCTTCAGTCCAGAGGCTAGTTTGATGCAGTTCTCCATGCTACTCTATCCTGTGCAAGACTCTTCGTCTCCCAATAACTACTGCATCTTACATCCTTCCGAATCAGCTTAGCATATTCATCTCTTGGTCTCCCTCTACGATTTTTATCCTTCACGATTCCCTCCAGTACTAAATTGGTGATCCCTTGATGCCTCAGAACATGCCCTACCAACCAATCCCTTCTTCTTGTTAATTTGGATCCAAAATTACTTTTCTATTCAATACCTGCTCATTAGTTATGTGATCTACCTATCTAATTTTCAGCATTCTTCTGTAGCACCACATTTCGAAAGCTTCTATTCTCTTCTTGTCTAAACTACATATCGCCCATGCTTCACTTCATTGCATGGCTACACTCCATACAAATAGTTTCAGAAACGACTTCCTGACACTTAAATCTATACTCGATGTTAACAAATGTCTCTTCTTCCGAAACGCTTTCCTTGCCATTGCCAGTCCACATTTTATATCCTCTCTACTTCGACCATCAGACCATCATCAGTTATTTTGCTCCCCAAATAGCAAAACTCCTTTACCACTTTAAGTGTCTCATTTCCTAATCTAATTCCCTCAGCATCACCCGACTTAATTAGACTACATTCCATTATCCACGTTTTGATTTTGTTGATGTTCATCTGATATCCTCCTTTCAAGATACTATCCTTTCCGTTCAACTGCCCTTGCTAGTCCTTTGTTGTCTCTGACAGAATTACAATGTCATCGGCGAACCTGAAAGTTTTTATTTCTTCTCCGTGTATTTTAATACCTACTCCAAATTTTTCTTTTGTTTCCTTCACTGGTTGCTCAATATACAGATTGAATAACATCGGGGAGAGGCTGCAACCCTGTCTCACTCGCTTCCCAACCACTGCTTCCCTTTCATGTCCCTCGACTCTTATAAATGCCATCTGCTTCCTGTACAAATTGTAAATATCCTTTCGCTCCCTGTATTTTACGCCTGCCACCTTCAGAATATGAAAGAGTATTCCAGTCAATATTGTCAAAAGCTTTCTCTAAGTCTACAAATGCTAGAAACGTAGGTTTGCTTTTTCTTAATCTTTCTTGTAAGATAAGTCGTAGGTTACGTATTGCTTCACGTGTTCCAGTATTTCTACGGAATCCAAACCGATCTTCCCCGAGTTCGGCTTCTACTATTTTTTCCATTCCTCTGTAAAGAATTAGCGTTAGTATTTTGCAACCGTGACTTATTAAACTTATAGTTCGGTAATTTTCGCACCTGCCAAGCGCTGATTTCTTTGCGATTGGAATTATTATATTCTTGAAGTCTGAGGGAATTTCGTCTGCCTCATACATCTTGCTCACCAGGTGATAGAATTTTGTCAGGATTGGCTCTCCCAAGGCTGTCAGTAGTTGTAATGGAATGTTGTCTACTTCTGGGGCCTTTTTTCGACTCAGGTCCTTGAGTGCTCTGTCAAACTCTTCACGCAGTATCATATCTCCCATTTCATCTTCATCTACATCCTCTTCCATTTCCATAATAGTGTCCTCAAGTACATCGCCCTTGTATAGACCCTCTATATGCTCATTCCACCTTTCTGCTTTTCCTTCTTTGCTTAGAACTGGGTTTCCATCTGAGCTCTTGAAATTAATACAAGTGGCTCTCTTTTCACCAAAGGTCTCTTTAATTTTCCTGTAGGCAGTATCTATCTTACCCCTAGTGAGATCCTTACGATGGATCTGATATCTTACAAATGAAAATTTCCTCCTTAAATTATGAAGTCAACTTGGTTATGCTTCCTTGTGAGTACGAGGTTACTAATCAACAAATGTATGAATCACTTTTTTTAGATTTTCTTTTGAAGACAGAGAAAAATTTTCCCTTACGGCTTACGAAATGCGTTTAAACAATATGTGATTTCTTGCACTGACACTGTCGTAATTAAAGGTAGACGGTTAACCACAGAGCAAATTTGCTTACATACGAAAAGACCCTCAAGCGCATGGTCACTGAGCTTTTATAAAAAAATAAAAAAATTAACTTTCATTAACACAACAGTTGCTAGAGTATATGTTTCTTCAGTCATTGGTACCTGAACAGACACATCGTTTGCGATAAAATGGTTCAAATGGCTCTGAGCACTATGGGACTCAACTGCTGTGTTCATCAGTCCCCTAGAACTTAAAACTACTTAAACCTAACTAACCTGAGGACATCACACACACCCATGCCCGAGGCAGGATTCGAACCTGCGACCGTAGCAGCAGCGCGGCTCCGGACTAGAGCGCCTAGAACCGCACGGCCACCGCGGCCGGCTCGTTTGTGATACTTTCAGTCTCTAATAAGTAAAGAAAAAAAACCACTCTTTCTCTCACTTTTAAAAAAAATTGAAACATTAAAATCACAACGGGCTCTAGCCCACTTAGACCAACGTGAAAATACAATTTTTTTACAACAATTAAAAGTGACTCTACCTAAAAAATTTAGGTTGGCAACTAGAAAACTCTGACGGACCTTACCCATTCCGCAATCAGAAAATTAATCTAATATCTTAACAATAGTTTTTAAAAACCAGCAAACTTTCATGTGGCACCTGCCCCAAACATCTGGACACACGCAACGGCCTTATTCCCACGTGAACAGTTAACACCAACACGAGTATAACCTCCCAAGATCAATCAGTCAATATTCAAACAAATACCACTAAAAATTTCAAGTACTAAGCAACATATAAGTTGGACAGTATTCAGAAACCTTTAATGAAATCTTCCCTTAAATCAGTGAAAACGTCACAGTTGAAGAAGAATCTTCAAAATTTTATTGAGAAATTTTCCAAATTGTTGCACATCCAAACTGTTGCACCTGCAAAACTAGTTAACATAAACACGGGCTGTACCTCTCACAAGATTTAAGATTGTGTTAATGAAAGTTAATATTTTTAATTTTTTTATAAATGCTCAGTGACTGTGAACTTGAGGGTCTTTTCGTATGTAAGCAAATTTGCTCTGTGGTTAACCGTCTACTTTTAATTACGATAGAATCAGTACAAGAAATCACGTTTCATTTAAACTCATTTCGTAAGCCATGAGAGAAAATTGTTTTCTGTCTTCAAAAGAAAATCTCAAAGTGATTCATACATTTGTTGTTTAGTAACCTCGTACTCACGAGGAAGCATAACCAAGCATATAACACTGAGTTTCTAAATTTCTTTATGCACAGTATAGCAGCAGGCAGTCACATTTATACACAGAGGTCATCTGTGAGATCCAACGGACAAACTTTATCTGTCCACTAAACTTGTATAAAATGACCATACTCAGAGACGCGTAAAAGAATCACATGTAATAAGACAGAACTTAGGAAAAATCATTGTATCCATAAAACAACTGCATAAAACTACAATAGAACAATACGAGAAATACAAACGGAGTATGCAAGATACCATTCCTTTGTCCGACGCTGCCTTACTTGCACTGCGTTAGTGACGACATTTTTATTAGAGTTCCGTGCCTCAATCGGTAAAAATGGAACCCTTATGGGAACGCTTTATTGTCCGTCCGTCCGTCCGTCCTCTGTCCGTCCGTCCTCCGTCCGTCTGTTTGTCTGTACGGATTCCAAAAATCATTTTTCTCAGGAAGTGATAGATGTATCAAGTGGAGGTTTACTTCACATTCTGAAGCTAATGGTCCCATAGAGGTGTTAAAAATTGAAGCACCTAAGTAAATGCAATCAAAATATAGATCCATTATGTCAAACCATGAAATTTGGTTAGATGCAGGATTTCACAGTACGACTAAAGCACAACATCAGCAAATTGTGAATCTGTAATTATGTTACACGATATATATATATATATATATATATATATATATATATATATATATATATATATATATTCGTTTGCTATCAGATTGTCAGACAGTCCCTCCGTCAATTCAGATCAATTTCCCTCAGGAACGCGTAGATGTATAAAGTGGAAATTCATCTTACATACTATGTTAAACAACCCCTTCATGTATCAATAAATGCAAACTTTAAAGTCAATACAGTCAAAAGATACAGCCATTTATGTTACATATTTTGACACTCGCTAATTCGCTCATCAAAATCTATGATATACTTCCCGTTGGCCTAGAATCATGAAATTTGGCAGTCAATAAAACTTCACAGTACAAGTAGAGGAAAAAATCGAAAATTGTTAATTTGTAATTACGTCATACGAAAAAAATATTTCTTTTGTTAATTGTTGTACGACTGTCTGTCCCTCCATTAAAGCACGTTATTCTCAGACGTATGATGTTGAAATTTATATCACATAGTAAGGTTTACTGTTCTATGACTGTGTAAATAATTGAAGCTTCTAAGGCAATGCAAAGAAAAGTGACGGCTATTTATGTCACATATTTTGACACTCGAAAACTCCATCATTGAAATGTATAGTGTACTTCCCATTGGCCTAGAATTATGAAATTTGGCAAGAAGAAAGGCTTCATTGTACAAGTAAACGGAAAAAGCCGAACTTCTTAATTTATAATTGTATCATACTTTTTTATCGGACTGTCTCTTTCCGTCCATTTGTTAAGTATCATACTTTTCTTATCGGACTGTCTGTTTCCGTCCATTTGTTAAAAAGCTTTTTTTTTCAGGAAGCGCTATGCGTATAAGTTTGAAATTTATGTCACATACTAAGGTCTATGGTCCTTTCGTAAAATTGCTGAGCCCATAAATCCATACAATCAAAGGATACGCTAATTACGTCACATATTTTGGAATTCCCAAGCTCACTCATTAAAACCTTTAGGGTAGTTGCCGTTGATCTAGTATCATGAATTAGTCAAGTAACATTGTTTCACAATGCACGTAAGGGAAAAAAAGTCGGAAAATTATTAAATTTGAATTCTATCACACGACGAGATTTTTATATTGTCATTTGTCGTCCGATTTTAAACTTACAATTAAAACATTCCCAGGACCGATATCTTGTCAGTATATTAACGATATCAGGCAAAAATCGTCGAGACTCTCTCGGCACTGATGAACTATCTATATACATAATTAAATTTGCACGGAACCCTAAGAGCGCTGGTCCTGCTCACCCCATTCTTTTTTTCTTTTGTGTGTGTGTGTGTGCGCGCGTGCTAGAGAACCAGATAGTAAAGGGGGGTGGAAACCGTACTGAGACCCAGGATTAGACCCAGGAACTCTGAACCTCAGGCTTGTACTAATAAAGATTTTCGTAGACTGAACAGAACTGTGAGAAAAACATCTTGCTTTCACACCTTGTTACACCAGGAGCTGAGTTTGCAGATCAACGTGGAAATGAGCCCACTACTTCTAACAGAAAAAATTCTACTTACTGGGATTCCAACATAAAGTAGCCTAAATAAGGCTGACACCGTAGAAGGCAATCCACAGCTTCACTGAAGACAATACTGCTGGACAGAGCGCAGAAGACACTCAACTTTCATTCTACTGCTGACAGACAAGGTCAGAGCAAAGTATCACAGCTAGAGACCTGAACAATGGCGGCTGCTATCACTCTCCTGCTCCCCATTGTACACTCCAGTCAGCCGTGGCGCCAAGAACACCAGTCCTCAGCAAAGCAAGTGCTGCCGAAAATGGCTACTCACTTCAACATCACGCTAACCGGACACAAAATCGAAGTCGTCATCGTCCCTCCTGCGCAGTGCTTAAGAGGCATTTTTCGCTTCGCTTTCATATGCCACAGTTACAGTCAATATATCTGCGCCAGACTGTGATCGCAGAGAAAAATCGATGTACACGTATCAGGAAGATACATCGTTTTGTGACTAAAGACGAGATGCAATTTTGTTCATTTTCTGATTGAAAGGTGGAGTATATATCGATTTTGTGAATTGTAATACGCGGCTGAATGTCACGAAGATGGTCGGGAATGATTACGAGCATAATTTTGAACCTTGCTGACGCAGGTAAGGAAAAGAAATATGAGGGTATGGACAGGTACCCGGGTAAAATTCATAGCCATATAGGAGAAAGAGAGGAGGGATGAGATGATTATTTTGTTGCCATACGATCTGGAGGGGGTGTACGTGTAACGTTGGTGGATTGGATGTCTGGGAGGTGAGGGAATGCCCCCTAACGTTTCTTCAGTGTGCTTGTAAATGTATTGATGATCAATGCTTGTTCAGTACGGCTAAAACAAATTTTAGTCTTGCTTCGAGAATATTGTGGGAGAAAGTAAGCGAGAGTGGAAATCAAAGAGGAGAATATAGCTTTTGAATAACTGAATGGGGTGAAAGAGTTTTGGTGGAGTGTGTAAATCAAAGAAGAGTGCATAGCTTTTGAGGATTTGGAAGGAGTGATAGAGTTTTGGTGGAGCAGAAATCCGAATGGAACATAAATGAAAGGTGCATTAAGGGGTCTTCTGCTTCCGTAAATGAATAAAGCGGTTTACACGTTAATTAATGTCACCTGTTATAATACTATACCACTGGACATTAAAATTGCTACACCATGAAGAGGACGTGCTACAGACGCGAAATTTAACCGACAGGAAGAAGATGCGGTGATATGCAAATGATTAGCTTTTCAGAGCATTCACACAAGAGTGGCGCCGGTGATGACACCTACAACGTGCTGACACGGGAGAGTTTTCAACTGATTTCTCATACACAAACAGCAGTTGAGCTGCGTTGCCTGTTGAAACACTGTTGTGATGCCTCGTGTAAGGAGGACAAATGCGTTCCATCACGTTTCCGACTTTGATAGAGGTCGGATTGTAGCCTATCGCGATTGCGGTTTATCGTATCGCGACGTTGCTGCTCGCGTCGGTCGAGATCCAGTGACTGTTAGCAGAATAGGGAATCGATGGGTACAGGAGGGTAATACGGAACGCCGTGCTGGATCCCAACGGCCTCGTATCACTAGCAGTCGAGTTGACAGGCATCTTATCCGCATGGCTGTAACGGATCGTGCAGCCACGTCTCGATCCCTGAATCAACAGATGGGGACGTCTGCAAGACAACCACCATCTGCACGAACAGTTCGACGACGTTTGCAGCAGCGTGGACTATCAGCTCGGAGACCATGGCTGTGGTTACCCGTGACGCTGCATCACAGACAGGAGCGCCTGCGATGGTGTACTTAACGACGAACATGGGTGCATGAATGGCAATACGTCATTTTTTCGGTTGAATCCAGGTTGTGTTTACAGCATCACGATGGTCGCATCCGTGTTTGGCGACATCGCGGTGAACGCACATTGGAAGCGTGTATTCGTCATCGCCATACTGGCGTATCACCCAGCGTTATGGTATGGAGTGCCATTGGTTACACGTCGCGTTCACCTCTTGTTCGCACTGAAGGAACTTTGAACAGTGGAGGTTACATTTCAGATGTGTTACGACCCGTGGCTCTACCCTTCATTCGAACCCTGCGAAACCCTACATTTCAGCAGGATAATGCACGACCGCATGTTACAGGTCCTGTACTGGCCTTTCTGGATACAGAAAATGTTCGATTGCTGCCCTGGCCAGCTCATTCTCCAGATCTCTCACCAATGGAAAACGTCTGGTCAATGGTGGACTAGCACCTGGCTCGTCACAATACGCCAGTCACTACTGTTGATGAACTGTGGTATCGTGTTGAAGCTGCATGCGCAGCTGTACCTGTACACACCATCCAAGCTCTGTTTGACTCTATGCCCAGCCGTATCAAGGTCGTTATTACGGCCAGAGGTGGTTGTTCTGGGTACTGATATCTCAGGATCTATGCACCCAAATTGCGTGAAAATGTAATCACATGTTAGTTCTAGTATAATATATTTGTCCAATAAATACCCGTTTATCATGTGCATTTCTTCTTGGTGTAGCAATTTTAATGGCCAGTAGTGTATAATGTCGAAAGTAGTACCTGTACTGAAGCTTGCAATAACATTTAAACGTTAATTTTTAAGTGTAGAACTTGATTTTTCCCTCGATCATCACAAAAGTTCAACACCAATGACCTAAATTTCACCGCACCCTCTTAAATGAGTTACATATCGTAGTACAATGAACACAATGATAAAGTTTCTGAGATAAGCCAGAATCTTTTACAAAGCACCAAGTAAGATAACTGTAAAGCTGGCTCATACAGCTTAAATGTAGTTACAGTATATGAACGAATTTTATACGAGTAATTAATTGCGGTTATTGAATGTAACTGCAATTGAATTTTATGTCGTGGTGTCAAATATGCCCGCAGAGGATAAAATGAATAAGTAGTTAATCCTCAATATGGACGCCGGGTTCCCTGGATTTCAAGCGCGCAGAAATCAGCTATATGAGTTTAGAGCTCGAACTCAAGTGGTAAAAAGTTTACCAAATTAAATGACTCGGAAATTGATAAGAATAAATGAAATAACGAGTTGTCTAGTTTGTATCTGTTTTGCCTTCGCCAGAGGAGGTTTAATTTCATAGCGGTTTGGTTTTTATTTAAGAATCACATTTTAATGGAGTGCAGCAATGAGACAAATGTACGCCACGTGTTGCCAGTTTTTTTCGTGAATGTCTCTTTCTTAACCTCAGATTACAGCCGTTGTTCTTTTCGGACAAGCATAACAGCTCGTTCCAAGGTTTACGTATGAGCGATAGTTGCTTACTAGCCGATGTATTGAGTCTAGGAAGGATCAGACAAATTCAAAGGTAGCCAACCTGATCTCCTGTTGATAAAGGGTCTAGAGTTCATAAGAAGAAACTGCCTTCGGCATCAAAAAATTATTTGTATTATTTATTAATTCATTTTTCAGTCATTAAATGAACATATGCTACCGCTCGTCTTCTAGTCTCGAATGCAGTATTTTCATATACACGCGAGATATTTTACAATTAAATAGAAAGAACTGTTTGGCATAAATCTCATGACCTTTGTGTGAGGATCACGTAAATCTCACTAACTTTACCTTGTTTATTATGAGAATGTTTCTCCTTTTCATCTTATTATACCATACACTCCAGCAACTATGGGAATTGTCTTTAAATGACTGAAAAGACGGGAGGATAATAACATCGAAAAATCTAATTTGTAGTATTATTAAAAGTCATGAGACAAATGTTCGTGTTAACAGGTGTGTAAGGCATATGTGGGGCTTATCATCAATAGTGTCAAAATTTTACGTTTAGGAGGCTATAAAGCAAATAAAAAGAGTTTCCGAAAAGCAGCCATACTACGAAGGTTTGGATTGTAAGGAATACTTTCAAAATGTGTTGAAATCAATGGGCAGCATACTTAGCACAAAGCATAGCCTAAGACAAATAAAGGAGAGACCTGGGAATGATTAAGTTCTGAAAGCTGAGTGAACTCACCAATTCAGTAAGCAAGATTGCAAGGCTTTCAATAGCGAGAAATATGTCGTACATAGAACGTCCGTGCGAATGCCTATTTTGCCCGAACTCTTATGGGAATCGTCACCTTAGTGGGCCCGAATAATGAGCGCATGGGCAAAGTATCTATTAGAAACATTACGTATGTTGGTTGTGGACAGTTGAGAATGTGGGTCTAACGGGAAGCGTGCAAGGGATAAGTCCCTGCAGTCGCGCTGTTCATGTATGTCCTCGGTGTCTGAGATGGATAGAGCGTCTGCCGTGTAAGCAGGAGATCCTGGGTTCGAGTCCCGGTCGGGGTACAAATTTTCAGCTATCCTCATCGAGGTATGTCGACAACACCTGTCGGCAGCTGAGGGTTTCAATTAATTATCATTTATTCTAGAGAAGCTGCACGGTCATCATCGGTATCTGTTCTTCCGAGAACAGTTACTATCTTCATATATAAATACAGATGTTAGCCATGCCTGCAGGCTGTGCTGTTGTATCCGACGACGAACGACACTAGCGTTAGGTGCTAAGTACGTTACCAGTGTTAGTCGTGGTCATAACTCTATTCTGTGTAGCTGTGAGTTAATTCGAAGTCGAAAACCTGTAGCCTTAGTAAGGTGAGTGCTTCCGTTTTCAAGGTAGCCGAAGTGTTGTGTATTTCAACAGGCACCTTATCGAAGACACACCACATACAAGGAAAGCCAAAAAGTGTCATCCGCCAAGTCGCACTGCGAACGAAAATGTGTGTTGAGTGATTGTGACAGCAAATTAAGGGGACTGTGATGAAAAATAAGAGGATGACGGTTGCAAGAGTCACCGCAGAACTAAATGTCTCACTCAGGAACCCTATCACCACAAAAACAGCACAAAGAGAGTTCCACCAGCAGAGAGTTGATGGGCCAGCTGGAATTCCAAAACCGCTCGTCAGTGATGCAAATGCCAATAACAGGAGAATGTGGTCCCGAAACTACAAAACGTGGACTAAAAAATGTGTGTGAATTCTTAAGGGACCCAACAGCTGATGTCATCGGTCCCTAGACTTACACACTACTTAAACTAACTTATGCTAAGAACAACACATACACCCACGCCCGAAGGACGACTTCAACCTCCCGCGGGAGTGGCCTCGCAGTTCGTGACATGACGCCTAAAACCACGCGGCTACTCTGCACGGCCAAATGTGGGCCATAGTGCAATGGAAGGAACTCTTTTGCTTGGATGTACACCATGTCATCCAGAAACCCCCAAAACATACGTTTCTCGTATTAGGTGCATTGTGCTGACACCTTCCCGCCACGTACTCCGTATCTGAGACCTCAGTAGTCATCAGACATCGTGAGAGAGCAGAATGGGGTGTTCCGCGGAACTCACGGACTTCGAACGTGGTCAGGTGATTGGTTTTCACTTGTGTAATATGCCTGTACACGAGATTTCCACTCTCCTAAACATCCCTAGGTCCACTGTTTCCGACGTGATAGTAATGTGGAACGTGAAGGGACACGTGCTGCAGAAAAGCGTACAGGCCAAACTAATCTGTTGACTGACACAGACCGCCGACAATTGGAGAGTGTCGTAATGTGTGAAAGGCAGACAACTATCCAGACCATCATACAGGAATTCCAAACTGCTTCAGGATCCACTGCAAGTACTACGAAAGTTATGCAGGAGGTGGAAAAACGTGGATTTCGTGGCCGAGCGGCTGCTCATAAGACACACATCATGCCGGTAAATACCACATGGCGCATCGCTTGGTGTAGGGAGTGTAAACATTGGACGATTGAACAGTGGAGAAACGTTGTGTGGAGTGATGATTCGCGGTACACAATGTGGCGATCCATGGAAGGGTGTGGGTAAGGCGAATGCCCAGTGAACGTTATCTCACGGCGTGTGTAGTGCCAACAGTAAAATTCGGATTCCGTGGTGTTATGGTGCGGTCGTGTTTTCCATGTTTTGGGTGGCACTGTCACAGGACAGGCCTACATTGATGTTTTAAGCACCTCCTTGCTTCCCACCGTTGAAGAGCAATTGGGGGAAGGCCATTGCATCTTTCTACACTATCGAACACCTTTTCATAATGCACCACCTGTGGTGGGGTGTTCACACGACAATAACATCCCTGTAATGGACTGACCTGCACAGAGTCCTGACCTGAATCCTATAGAACACCGTTGTGATGTTGTGGAACGCCGACTTTGAGCCAGGCCTCACCGACCGACATCGATACCTCTCCTTAGTGCTGCACTCCGTGAAGAATGGGCTGCCACACCCCGCGAAACCTTCCAGTACCTGACTGAATGTATGCCTACGAGAGTGAAAGCTGTCATCAAGGCTAAGGGTGGGCTAACACCACATTGAATTCCCCCATTACCGATTGAGGGCGCCTCGAACTTTAAGTCATTTTCAGCCAGGTGTCTGGATACTTTTGATCACGTAGTGTATGCTGTGTCATCCTGTTTCCACCTTATCGCCGAGTTTACGGCAAATATCTGGGGGGAGATCGGCGGTGAATTGGTCAGCCATATATTGGTATTCCATGGACCCCATGGCCATAATGCATGGTAGCATTACTGTCAGAAATTTTGTGACCATTATGGCTGTGGTGATCCATCTCATGTGTAAAATGTTTTCCTCAAAATGATTATAGTGTGGACTAGACGGAATGGCCCAGTTCATACAGTTCGAATCATCTACCACCGCTTGACGAGCACGAGGATGAATTGTCGCATCTGCATCTCCCCTGGCCTCCATCATCACCAGATCTGAGTACTGTTGAGCCTTTGGAGAGAATGGTGCGTGATCGCTACCCACCTCCATCACAATTACTTACACTATTCTGAAAGAAAAATGGTATAAGATTCCCTTGAAATACATATGTAACCTGTATGTAAGCATTCCTAGGCGACTGGAAGCTGTTCAGAATGCCATAGCTTTCGCTACACCGCACAGGGTATAGTAACGTGTTGAGTTTTTTGTGTTCCTTTTTTTTCATCCACCCCCTGTTGCTAACATAGCGCTGCAATGAGCATTAAAGATGTAGTAAATAACTAGAACATCAACAAAACAGATTATACAGGAATATAGTGTAATAATTATGCAGATGTGGGAGATGAAAACGCTATAATACTAAAAATCGAAAACAGCATGAAACCTTTTGAGAGCCTAATGGCTGAAAATTAATGTTGGTAATATGTTTCTTCAGTATTTTCATGTGTAAGGTAGTGACAGGTTTCTTAATTTACCTGATAATTTAGTGGATGAACTTCCGTACTAAGATTTTCTCTCTCCACGAAAGTATATTGAAGCTTAGCGGAAAAGTATATCTTCTAAGTTTTGCATGGGGGCTTAATTAAATAATATGCAAATATTTTTAGTTTTAGTAGCTGTGTGTCCGGTTACGCAGTCTCGTAACCGGTTGGCCCTGACTAGTATTAGTCCGCAATCTGATTGCATAGAATAACAACAAAGAATGAAAGAAAACTTCCGTTAACATAATTAATTAATTAAGTACCCAGCAACTATAAAATCTACGAAACAACAAAGCACAAGTGTAACTGTTCTGTGTGTGGAAGTGTGATTCAACGTACACATCTGGCACGGTTCTTCCTCAATAAGACAAGGTATTTTAAGCACCATTTACACTTAAGTAATTAAAAAAACAAATACTATAATTGCACATAGAAACCAGAATTACACTCTAATACATGAACACAAGCCAGATGCGTTGTTGACTGAACCTGTGACCAAGAGACATTGTAAGTTAGGACATTTGAAATAAAAAAATTTTTCTTTACCTTCATATATATTGACGAAACATACACTCAAATGGTTCAAATGGCTCTGAGCACTATGGGACTCAACTGCTGTGGTCATAAGTCCCCTAGAACTTAGAACTACTTAAACCCAACTAACCTAAGGACAGCACACAACATACACTCTGATCATTACAACATCCGCAATCGAACACCATCGGCTGTCTAGCCCATTAGAACAACTGCATACAACATGCTCACAAGTCGCGGCTACATCAGAACTCTTACTGCCCAATTCTCAATAAGCACTCTCCACGACGACTTCTCGACAAGCACTCTCCACTACCATTTATCAACAAACACTGCCAGTGGAGGCGGCTGAATAATACTCTTTGGCGCAATCTCTGGCGCTGTGACTCAGTGTAGCCACCTTTAATATGCCCCTCCTCCACAGGCTAGAATTTGATGGTATTTTTGCCAGCATTGGTGGTGAAAATACCACCAAATTCGTCCAAAAAATACAGACAATAATTAAAAAGTAATATTATAAGTAAATATCACATAACTAAATAAATTTTGGCTTTGCACTGACCCTTCAATAACCTCATATATAAAATACAGTAAGGAATACAAATGCTTGCATACATATTATTTTACATAATAGTTTACACAAGTATCATGCGGTTAAACAATTCAATCAATAGCGTCAGCAATGACGAATAGGTGCAGGTAAGAGTCTCATAACATCTCATAAACAGTAAACACACAAAAAATCAGTTTATACAAATATTCACATAAAATCCTTTCAATAGTTCAATAAACAGGTAGAACTCCTCAGAGTAGTTGACAGTTCCAACAGTAGCACCCAGCAATGATCAACAGGTGCAAATAGCAGTCTCATAACATTTCATCAGCAGTATTTAAACAGCTTCAACAGTGGCACCCAAAAATAACGAGCACGCACAGACACCAACAAGTGACATTATCTCAGTAGAAGCAGTCCATCAGTGGCACCCAGCATTGTTGAACAGGTACAGACACCAACAAGTGACAGAATCTCAGTAGAAGCGGTCCATCAGTGGCACCCAGTAATGTTGAACAGGTGCAGACACCAACAAGTGACATCATTTCAGTAGAAGCAGTTCCACCAGTGGCACCCAGCAACGTTGAGCAGGTGCAGACACCAACAAGTGACATCATTTCAGTAGAAGCAGTTCCATCAGTGGCACCCAGTAATGTTGAGCAGGTGCAGACACCAACAAGTGACATCATATCAGTAGAAGCAGTCCATCAGTGGCACCTAGCAATGTTGAACAGGTGCAGACACCAACAAGTGACATCATTTCAGTAGAAGCAGTCCATCAGTGGCATCTAGCAATGTTGAACAGGTGCAGACACCAACAAGTGACATTATTTTAATAGATGCAGTCCATCAGTGGCACCCAGTAATGTTGAACAGGTGCAGACACCAACAAGTGACATCATTTCAGTAGAAGCAGTTCCAACAGTGGCACCCAGTAATGTTGAACAGGTGCAGGAACAGTCCATAATATTCACTATCACTAATTAGACAGTTCATCAGAGTTTATCAGCAGAAATTAAACATTTCCAAGTGGCACCCAGCAATGTTGAATAGGTGCAAGCACTAACAACAGTTTGAAGGCAGACACAATTGCTTTTACAAAATTATTATCAATGCTCTTACACTAAACATACAAATTATAATAAACACACAAATGATATCAGATAATTGTCATATTAAATATTACAAATACACAAATATCAGTAAACCCATAATATTTATGGGAGTCAGTGCAAGCCACAACAAAAAAGTAAAATAATATTTAGGAGATAGGTCGGTACCTATTATTTGGGATTACGAAAGGAAAACACACAAAACACACTCACTCATCTTTCATCCACATTAAGTACTACTGTGTAATTGAATAGTGTTAACTGTGTTAATGCAATTCTGACCAAAATTTTACGTTCAACTTGTGTATCAAGTAGTTGTGGCAGCAATAATAGTTAGTCAATGTCGTAGTCATCATGTCAAGACCAATGTTTGCCAAGCCAAATCAAAATGTATGGTTGCTGAACAACTGTCAGTGTGTCAAGATATGCAAATGCTTCCTCTCTCAAAAAAAGTATATACTGCTTATTGATTTAACAAAGTGTGTGTGTAGACAATCTTCTTTATACTTGAGTGTTCTAGTCTGCCATCTTCATCCTCCTTGTTCCATATAAACAAAAAAAAAAAATGCTCCTCACTTACTTAACCTCTTATCCACCAAAACTTCAATAATCATCAGCATCACATAATCTTAATACATCAATAATACCTCTTACGTCGATACATATAAACCTTATCAACAATATCATTTATCTTACCTCTTGTCCACCAAAACTCCAATAGTCATCAACTTCACACAATCTCAATACCTCAATAATACCTCTTCAATATGTCGATACATATATACCTTATCACTAATATCATTTCACTTCCATAACAACTCTTTCCTCTAGTCAGTCTCCTCAAACAAGTACAGATAAAATCCTAGTGCAAACTTCAATTCATCATCCCATACAATCCGAAGACACAATGTCCACACACAACCTCTGTGTAATCCATCTGACCCAAATCTTCTACTCATTAGGAATTATAAAATACATTTTGGTTACCTTGTCCACCATTAAATAAAAGAAATGCATACATGACCTCTAACAGCCTTTAGTTCGAATAACTTGCAGTAAGTAGGTGCGAGTACGTAGTATGAAAGATCACATAAGACTTTGAGTGAATAAATCGTAATATTTCACAGTGTGTACACCACTTCAAGAATCATGGCAAAACAGAAGCAAACATGTGGAGTATTTCTTGTGTCAAGTGTCACTTACTATATCAATTGCTCACGAAGTATGCAGTGTAATAACTGTCAATGGTCTAAACCTAGTGTTGGTATGTCATGTCGTTAGCTTCCTTCCTAGTAACATAAATTTATACAGCTTCCATAAAATCTCCATCTCATGTGACTTCAATGAAGTTTCTTGTATCAATGTCGTTCGTAGAATTATAGTAGTTCATTTTCTTATCTTAAAATATAAGGCACTAAGCGTAAGCAAAACATGCAATAGCGAGTAAATATACCAGTAGAGAACACAATGTCAACAAATGGATGTAGCACAATCCCTACAACTACACTCTGCCAAGCGAATAATCTATAATTAATACCATAGTGTGACCTAAACTCCATGTTCGTACACCGTATATCAGCATTTCTATATACCAAATTAAAGAGTAGTTATGACAACAAAACAGAAATGTATAAATATGCAATTCATACGCAAAGCAGCAAATATATATCTTACATAATAAACAGGTCATTAGCATCATATCAGCATAAGCAAATAAATGTTCATATGTAATCTTAATAAGTAAACATGAAGACGCAAGCAGATAAATTACAAAGTATAACTTACATACATAACCATATCAGCACAACTAATCAGGTGACAATTATAATTTAAATAAATAAGCACAGCAGGCACATAGTAAAAAAAATGTGACATCAGTGAAAAAGCAGTGCAGCCAAGCGATGCATAATATACATAATTAACAACCCTGTTCATTAATCAATCATTGTCAAAATCAGTTAACACAAAGTATAAATCACGTAATCGCGAGCAGCAAATTACGTCTAAAGTACGTACCTAAGGGGAAATATGTTACCTGAAAAATAAACTCAATTAATAGTTACCTTTTTAGTTTATTACTTTCCTCTTCGAAATGACATTCTTCCTGAAAATTTCTCGATAGCAAGTCCTCTTAACGTCGGACACACACAGAATTTACCTGAAGGTTTTAAATATTTTATACAACCGTATCCTGAAAAATACTGAACGTTAATAACATAATTTATCAAGTCACTATAGCTTTATACTCAATTTAATCAGAGAAATTAGACTGTGTATTTGTTTACGGCTGTCAGTGCATTCGCACTGAGCGCTCGATCAGCTGTAGCTACGCGTGACGTAGGAAGTAATTGTTTGCGGTCAACGATTGCCTTGTGCGGCGCGCAGACTTGACTGTTGCTTTGAGTATGTGCCGCCACCGGAACACGGCGTGGTATCCTTGTACTCTCTGCATGTTTATGTATAACTGTTGGTTTCTCGAAAGTATGTCATTCCACAAAAATTTTAACGTTCGATATATGATGTATTCCCTTAGAGCGCCGAGATTTAAGAGTTTCTACTTCGACAGTGTTATCATGAATAATTTTGCGAACTCTATATGGACCGTTATAAACCAGAAAAAATTTGCGACACAAGCCTTTTCCTTTGTGAGGCAAGCGATGAGACTTAATTAACATCTTTTGACCAGCTGACAAGTTTTTTAAACGACCAGGACGTTTAGCTGATTTCTCTTTTCTAGCAGCCACAGATGCAATATTTTGCAGAGCTAGGTTCACAACTTCAGAATGCCGCAGTTTCTGTGAATCGGAAAAGGAACGATTTCAGAAATGCGATTTGTCGGTGCTTTATTTTTTCATATCAATATAGGCGGTAAAGAAGTTGAATCATTAGGTAGTTCATTCATAATGTTTTGAAAAATATGAAGATACTGATCCCAAGTTCTGTGATTCTGATGACAATAAAGTCGACACAATTTATTGATTTCCTTCATCCATCTCTCTGAAGCGTTAGATTGAGGGTGAAAAAGTGAAATGAAAATTGGTTTAATCTTACGACGCCGTAGAGTACGAAGCCAAATTTTAGAGCGAAACTGTGATCCATTATCTGATATAACTTTATCAACATGACCCACTTCATTAAGAAAATGTTTGATGAAAGCATTAGATACTGAGCGAGCTGTTGCTTTGCTTAAAGGTAAAACACACATATTTTGATGTCAATTCCACTGCTACCAAAATTTACGCAAAACCATTAGTAGAACGAACCACTGGACCGAACAAATCGACTGCAGCCATCTCCTTTAATTTCGCTGGAATGATAGGAAACAACGGTGCTCTGTGAGAAATAGTTGGCGGCTTAGCCTTTTGACATAATTTGCATTTGGCAAGAACAGATCGAATACGTTTTACCATATTACTGAAGTAGCAATTTTCTCGTAATTTTTGAAAGCATTTTCTGGGACCAAAGTGTGCATAACTGAAATGTGTGTACCAAATCAATTTATTAACCCACTCATCAGGAATACAAACTAACCGAACAGAGTTGCCGACCGATTTTCGTTTAAAAAGAATATCATTGCGAACTAAGTAAAACTGTCTAATCGCTACACTTTCCTTTCTCCTCCACTTCTCCTTAATGTCCTTCCAGATTGGATCCTTATTTTGCTCCTTAGCGATGTCCTAGAGCGAAGACGAAATAAAATTTTCGAACGCAACACCTTGAATATACATCAAAAAATAATTGTTTTCCTTGCAGTCCTCCTCAGCACTTTGTTTCAAACCCATAGGTGCACGTGATAAAGCATTAGCAATAATATTTGAAGAACCCTGTATGTAAACAATGCTAAAGTCAAATTCCTGTAGATACAGCGCCCATCGTGACAATCTTCCATGAGTTAATTTTGTTGACATAAGAAATTCCAGAGCTCGATGATCTGTGTAAACCTTAGTATGTCTGCTATACAAAAATACGCGAAATTTTGTGAAAGCCCATACAACAGCCAAAGCTTCAAGTTCCGTAATGGAATAATTCTTTTCTGATTTAGAGAGAATACGACTTCCAAATGCAATAGTTTTCTGTACTACAACGCCCTTTTCTTCTATCTCTTGAAATAAATGTGCACCTAGGCCTTTGTATGATGAGTCCGTCGCCAAACAAAAATCTTTAGATAAATCCGGATGTGAAAGAAGTGGAGCAGCAACTAGAGCATCACGAAGTTGTTCAAATTCAGATTGAGCTTCCCCATCCCAACACCAATTAGACTTCTTTCCAGACAGTTCACATAAACGAGGTGTGGCCAAATCGTCCAATCTAACAAAGCGTCTAAGAAAATTACAGACACCAAGGTAACTACAAACATCACGTTTTGTAGTAGGAACAGCATAATTACGAATAGCGTCTAGTTTCTCTGGATCAGGAAGAATACCTTCTGTAGAAATAATATGACCAAGAAATTTCACCTGAGAACGACCAAATTCAGATTTTTTTAAGTTCACTGTAATGCCAACTCTTGCAAAAATACGTAATAATGAATCCAAAATTTTGTTATGCTCACTCCAAGAACGTTTAGCAATAAGAATATCGTCAACATATGAAGTAATATTGTCACGAAGATAAACAGGTAAAATTTCGTTTATACTACGAATGAATGCTGCTGAAGATACAGTAAGTCCAAACGGTAATTTCCGAAATTGATAACAGTTACCAAAGGCTAAAAAGGCAGTGTATTTTCTACAATCCGGGTGGAGTTCTATTTGCCAAAAACTTGCGCGCATATCAATCGTGGATAAAACTTTAATTCCATGGAAATGTTGAAGAAGTTCATCTAAATTTTGCGGACGGTCAGTTTCAGGAATGATGATATTATTTATTTGTCTGGAATCCAGAACCAAACGAATTGACCCATCCTTTTTAAGAACGACGTGTAATGGGCTGGTATAAGGGCTGACTGCTGGCTCAATAATGCCTTGATCTAACATGTATTGAAGTTCACTCTTAACCTTGACTCTGTAAGCCAAAGGAATAGCGTACGTTTCCCCCCGATATGGTGTGTGTTCTTTTACTTTAAATAAATATTGTAAGCATTGTATAGTTCCTGTGTGATGACTAAATACCGCAGCATGTGAAGTCAAAATTTGGTGCAGTTCTTCTCTTGCAACGTCATCTGGCACTTCAGCTTTCTTAACCTTTTCATTAATTAATTCTTCGCTAATTATATCATCCATCCCGTCTCTTCATCTATTGTCATTGTCATGAATGAACACATTGTCGTCATAATGGTCAGCGAAAACATCAGAAGTAAGAAACCTTAAACATTTTGTGTCTGATACAGATTTTCTTAAACACTCGAAAAAATCAAACTTTTCGGCATTCCGGCAACAGTCAAATTCACACTTCCTTCTTTAAAGTTTAAAATTGCCTTATGTGTGTTAATAAACTCCATACCTAATATAATTTGTGTACTGAGTAATGGAACAGTAATAAAATTAGCAGAAAATTCGTATCCTTGACAAATAAAATTTAAGTTGGTCTGTTGTTTGACTTCCACACTTTTTCCAGAAATAGCGCCTCGAATTGTAGCTTTAGAAACAGGTAACACAGGACAAGCAATAGTTCTTACACATATACGAAAAACTGATTCACTAATGACATTCAATGGGTTCCCAGAATCTAAAACTGCAGTGAACTTATTCTTATCCACACATTCTTCAATAACTGGATGTAAAAATGCGTCTATATTATTTTCCTTTTCGTCTAGCAAAATGTCTCTCATGTCTTCCAGGCGTACGTAGTGTAAAGTCGTAGTGTCGTTACTTTCTGAACCGTCTATATTGCTGCCAGAAGCCGAAGCTGCTAGTCATTGTCGATTGTTTGCGTCACGTCTTTCATTATTCGCGTCATTTCGCGGATCAATTTCTACTATTTGCACTTGTCTCTCTGAAGTTCTGTCACGCGGAGGATGCCAGTTAGGTCCCTCCTGTCTGTTACATGTAAATTCTTGGTTGTGTCTGTTATTAAAATTTCTGTTTTCCTGGCTATCTGCACGACCGACTGTCACTTCTGAAATTATTGTTGTATCTACTACCCTGGTTATTTCTGTAGTAAGAATTCCTATTATTGTATGAATAATTTCTGTCTTGATGATACCGATTACTGTTTCCGTATGAGTGATCAATCCGGTAGGAATTTCCGTTATTATAATTGTCTGTGTAATTTCTGTTAGCCCGTCTGTTATTGTCATAAGGCTGGTATCTATTATCCTGTCTGTTTCGTCTGTCATTCTCAAAATTACCCATATAACGTCTGTTCCAATCATTATCTTTTTTCTCTGAAAATCTATTGTCATTACTGTTATTGAAAAAATTGCAAGAAGTCCCGTCGTCGTTGTCATACTCAAGTTCTTGTAGCAACGTCTTATAAGTCTCAATGTCGTCTTTACATCTTCCGGCTAAAGCAATTTGTCTTATCGATTGTGGCAGCTTAGTTAATTCAGTCGGGCTATAAGGGTTGGACAGGAATTGATTCTTTCGAATCATGTCTTCAAAGTATTCTGCCGGCGTGCGGAACTCAGACTGTTTAAAATTACGCTGTTTGACTCTGTCTTGCGTGTTTTCGGACCAATATGCCGATAGAAATGAATGATAAAAATCATTTAGATTATTACAATCCCTAATAAGTGCGCGCATGCGCGTCGCCGGTTCGCTTTCTAAATATCCACACATAAATTCCAGTTTGTGACTTAGTGGCCAGTTTGGTGGAAGTGCGTACATAAATTGATCTAACCATGAACATGGATGTATGTCGTTCTTAGAATTGCGAAAGATCTTAAATTTCCGAACAGTTAATACTCTTTGGCGCAATCTCTGGCGCTGTGACTCAGTGTAGCCACCTTTCAGTTTCTTATAAAGAAAAGAAAGTACTTCTCCAGTTCATCTGAATTATTCTCAAATAATTATTACAGTGTATCGGATCGTTGTTATTTATACTATGTAAGTGATAACCTCACACATTCAGCCTCCTAATTATCTTTCGATCGAAATTCACTCATTCTTGTTCTTTAGTCCATACTATATGTGGTGTCACCGCCAGACACCACACTTGCTAGGTGGTAGCCTCTAAATCGGCCGCGGTCCGTTGGTATACTTCGATCCCGCGTGTCGCCACTATCAGTGATTTCAGACCGAGCTCCGCCACACGGCAGGTCTAGAGGGACTTCCTAGCAGTCGTCCCAGTTGTACAGCCGACTTTGCTAGCGATGGTTCACTGACAAATTACGCTCTCATTTGCCGAGACGATAGTTAGCATAGCCTTCAGCTATGTCATTTGCTACGACCCAGCAAGGCACCATTACCAGTTACTATTGATGCTGTAAAACATGTACCGTCAAGAGCGATGTTCACCTATTATGGATTAAAGTTAAGTATTCTACCAGTTACCTCCTTTTTTTCTGAAGACTAAAATCCGTGTCCTGTTCCAGACCTCACGCCAGCCTGCGTGAGCTTAAACGCGTGCCTTTCGGCTTCCTCATAGTGGATTGGCTGTCTTGCCAATCCACAACACTGTACATTATATAATCACTATACACTCTGTTCTTACTTATGAGCCTGAATATTTTGAGCAAGCATGGGGTTCAAGCTGTGAGCGATTTTCTTTTCAACTACTTTCTCAATTTAATAGGATATATAATTATAAAGGGTCTAGAGTTCATAGGAAGAAACTGCCTTCGTCAGCAGAAAATTATTTGTAGTATTTATTAATTTATTTTTCATTCATTAAATGGACAGATCTTACCGCTCGTCTTCTAGTCTGGAATGCAGTGTTTTCATATACACACGAGATATTTTACAATGAAATAAAAGGAACTGTTTGCATAAACCTCATGACTTTTGTGTGAGGATTACGAAGATCTCACTATCTTATTTATTATGAGAATGTTTATCCTTTTTTATCTTATTAACTTTTCCCTGCATGTACTTTTGTCAAATTCCTGCTTGTTTCCACCTAGCTTATTACAGTTTTCTACAACTCTGCGGTCGTGTTTTCATTATATCAATTTCTTCTGACTATTGTCAGTGAATATTATCTGTAACATAAATGGAGCGCTTCGGCGTAACATGTTGCAACACACGAAGAGCCAAGCTGTTAAACATAACGCTGACCAATGAAGAATGGCCCTCACCGATGGCCATGTGTTATGGGATGTCTCCCTGTGTGCGTATTTATTCTCAGCTTACGAGGGGATCGTTGTTTGTGGAGGTCGTTGTCTCATTCGCGGTTGCTCAGCTGTGAATCACACAGTAATTGCACACTCTGTTTGTCAGGCGTACCATCTCCCGTTTGATGTCTCATCGGCGCGCCAGACAGACGTCAGTCGTATGAGCCGTGGCAGGGGTTCGCTCCGGATTGGTCCATTGATCTCGCTGGGAGGCGCTCTGCGCTCCAGTTGGCGCCGCTGGATGCTTACAGGCATCCCTATTGGCCAGTGTACTTGCTTTTCAGGTGCGTCCAAGTACACCGCATCCGCGCGTCAGCAAAGGGACGCTGCGCCACGAAGCTCTGGAGCGAACGTTTGCCTGCTAAGTGGTTCCTCAGACATATGACGTGATCCAGTTGTGGTAACTCTTACTGTGAAAGGGAAGAGCAGTGACTCTTGCGGCACGGCTGCCAGATTCATAGCTAATACGCAACACATGTAAAAGCTTGCGCAATTATCAGATAACAGGACAGAAGACAAGAATATAGAGAAACGATTATACACTTACGAAACCTTAGCTTACATTGTTTACCTAAGTCACCATCAGAAGACAAAATGGGCTTAAAGAGTGTTCTTCACATCACGTTTAATTTGAAGTACCAGTGGGATTTTACCCTTTTCTGTACTATGAATTGGTTTCAATAAAATTTGGGAAGCTAGAACTTAATACGACATGACAGTACACGACAATGTAGTGACATACAATACAGATTGTTTGTGATCACTAATTGGCAGTTTTGCCTTCACAGGGAAGTCTGTCTCAATCTGGTCATCAAACCAGTATATTTTAATGTATCTTTGGTGACACCTCATGCTTAGTACGGATCAGCAAGTTCAAATACAGCGGGACAGGAACATCAGTTCGTTTTACAACGGCAAAAGTAAACCACCGCTCAGACCACTGACAATTAGACAGATGACACATCCATTGTAAACAAACAAAACACTAAAAGAAATTAAAGTAATAACAGCCCTCGGTCGCAAAATGATGTCTTTTGGACCTAGGTTTCGGTCACTACTAAGAGTGCCTTAATCAGAAATAGAGCATTTAAACGGGGCTATAACATAAGCACAAAGTTTTTGGAAAACTTTTTGTAAGTGTAATTACTGACAAGGAGTATTCAAAGAAAAGGGATAGTACTTACATATCACGTACAAAATAAATATCAAGTGATAAATCTTTGGTTACAAAATTTTAAAATCGGAAACGTAGAAGGCATGACTGATGCTCCCGCAGCTCGTCATGTGTGAGCAGCTCTTAGTTGCTTGCCTCTATTCTCTATTCTAAAATTTTGTTACTAAAGCTTTGTCGCTTGATATCTATTTTATACGTGACACGTAAGTACTATACCTTTTTTTACACTGCTAGTCTCTACTTACACATAAAACAATTTTTCCTACAACTGTGAACTTACGTTATAGGCCAGTTTAAATGTTTTATTTCTGATGAAGGCACTCTTAGTAGTGGCCGAAACCTAGGTCAAAAAGACTTCATTTTGCAAACGGGGCTGTTATTGCTTTAATTTTACTTTATAACGGTCGCTGACAATGCAGGTATGTTTAAAACTTTAAATACAACACTCCCAAAAATTGCGCTGTGCGGTATTATCTGTAGTAATGAAAGCCACTACTTGTGTTCTTTTAATCGAATACGTAAGCGCATTGATGTCGCGGTATTCGTTTGTTTTAAGTAACCTTTTATTGTTAAAATTCCGGCACTACCAAAAATTTCGGGACTATGTGGCTGACATTTTTTTATCCAGCAGCGTGATCATAGGTCTTTAGGCTCAAAGATTTACATACCACCTATAGTATTTGTTTGTTCGGCACGTCCCCCAATGATTTTAAAAATTTCCAACGAATATCAAACATAGCTGCCACCTTCTTTGATCTCGTGTCACCCAAGGCTCTGCAGATCTCTGATAGTTGGTACCCTATGTCTTGCATATTAGGTTCTTGTACCTATGTTTGTTCATTCAATTTCTGTGTGGCCCTTTTATGGATACCCGTTCCTCTTCGACGTATGTGCTTAGTGTGATATTCCTTATAGCAGTATATGCAGCCCCAGAGAACTGCAAACGTACATACATACATTACCATAAGTCCCAGTACGTTACACCACTATTCCTCTTCGTAATTGTGTTAAATTCCATTCTAAGCTTTGTCATTACCAAATTCTGATCAGTGTCTATTTCTGTTCCAGGAAATTATTTCTGGTCAGCCAGATTTAGACTGTGTGCTGCTATGCTTGCTTACGGCGAGCACCGCTATGATTCTTTGAGAAGTACACGGCGGATTTCTTTCTCATATTCGAGACAACGTTCCTTCTTTAATGACTTCGTCGTCAACCCGACGATAACTGAGACAGCCGTCTATCTGGATAAGAAAGGCGGTGACTTATCCTGGACAGTATCAGTGCTAGCTTTTGCTTCTTTTTTCTGGATTCTGAAAACGAAAACTAATCGCAATGTTGAACTGTTCCACTCCTTAAATGATATACTTTGGGGAAGTCAACTTTTTTTCACTTTTGTCATTCTATACCACGCCATTATGTAATTCAGCTGAAATCCTCCTGTCTGCAGACCTTTTCAAAATATATACCCTCCTCTTGGAATTCTTCAGCAGTGTATTTAATGATAACTACTGATTAGCATTGTAGAATACAACATGATCTTTCTCTTCTGTCATTTATACATTCTTTTGATGAAGCTACCCACGAATTCCTGTCTTGTGTCAATCTGTTCGTTCCAGAGTATAACTTGCATGTCCTGCATTATTTGCTGGATGTATTCCAATCTCCTTCTTCAACAGTTTGAGCCCTTTACACTAGCTCTACTACCACAGAGCATATCCCCTGATTTCTTAACATACGTTCTATCATTCTGGTCCTTCTTCTTCTCATTTTTTTCAATTTATTCGTTTCCTCTCCGATTCTGGGAGAACCTCCTCATTCCGTACCTTATCAGTTCACGTAATTTCCAACAATACTCTGTAGCACCACATCGTAAATACTGCAGTTCTGTTTCTTCACGGTCCATGTTACACTACTGTACAATGCTGTGCTCTAAACTCACGTTCTCAGAAAAATATTTCTTCAAATGAAGTCCTATATTCAATACTAGAAGACGTCTCCAGTAGACTTCTCATTCATACTACCAAACCTATTTTTCCTCCTTACTGTCTTCTTTCCCTACTATAACATTGTAGCCTCCATGGTTATTACGGTTTGATCTCTGTTCGCATACAAGAGGCAGTAAGAACGTTTTATCATCTCGAAAACATTAAAAATTTAGTCAAAAGTAATGTGATGAGTCGTTATTCCGATCGTCATACCAGTTCAGACTAAACGATTCTGTCCCAGTGCTGAGATCTTCTTTGCGATTTCATTAGTGTTCCTCGATGGCTGAACACGTTCTGTTTAGAGGCGCACGTCTTTAGTTTGTGTCTATATGAACCAAAATGAAATGACGCAGTCCATGCGCAGTCGATGAATAAACTCCAGATCGATTGCGCCGTTTGGTTTCGTGTCTCCTAGCGGTGTGTTGCGACATGTATCATGAGAATTTCAATGTCTGCCAGTTGCGCTAACATGTACCTACAAATAAGCGAAAATTAGATTACTTTGCTTTACTTTTTGAGGTGTTAATTAAATTTTTACGATGGCCTCACTCTCTCTCTCTCTCTCTCTCTCTCTCAATCTCTCTCTCTCTCTAACTGTCTCTCTCTCTCTCTCTCTCTCTCTCTCTCTCTCTCTGCATCTCCTGCTTGTACATCTTAACAATTGTTGATGGCGTTAATTTTCTGTCGATCCTGATGAGAGTAATTGTATTACTGCACTGCTCAAGGTTCAGATGGTTCAAATGGTTCTGAGTAAAATGGGACTTAACATCTGAGGCCACCAGTCCCCTAGAGCTTAGAACTACTGAAACCTAACTAACCTAAGGACATCAAACGCATCCATGCCCGAGGCAGGATTCGAACCTGCGACCGTAGCGGTCACACGGTTCCGGACTGAAGTGCCTAGAACCGCTCAGCCGGTACTGTTCAAGGTAACTCATTCATTTCTCTACCTTCCGATGCATACCAACTCCTACTCCTCTTATACCATTTTAACCAGCAAACAAATATTGGTGGTGATACAGAGTCGGGGGAGGATGTTTCATTGCATTGGAGCACACAAAAGAGATTCAACACAACATATAAAAGTGTAGCATATTATGAGAATTATTATCTAGATGCTTCGCAATATTCGCATACAAATACTGTCTTAGTATCATAAACACAGCACTAAAAGATAAAGAAGTTTAGAGAAGGACAGTGGAATAGTGTGTCTACCAGCAGTGCCATCAGTGATTCAGGAGGTAAATTGCATATTGTATAAGAATTAATGTTTATCTCTGCTACAGAGTTCGACAGAAAAGCGAGTTTAATCCGATGTGGCGTTCTTTTCGGCGTCCTTTTTGCGTGTTTAGTCGGTTGATTTTAACGGCCTTTAAAAACCCATTGGAATGTATAATTTAAGAATCTCCAGGCACCGATTCAAAAACTTTCGTTTGACAGTTACACATTCCCGCCTGTTTTTGCTACGTTTTGTGTATAAACGGCTAATGAGCAGAAAACGTTCAGTCCCGCTTGTTGTTTGATCCGAAAATTTACTTTTGAATAATGCATACCAGAAATCCCTGCTTTTACGCCCTCGGCGGAGATGAGAGATATTTCCTGCGAAACGGACGGCTGTGGAGCGGATTTCGCATCACCGCCTTTATTTGATTGCTTGCTTCGCGAAAGTACCACTGCTTAACAGGTTCCAAGTATATTTCCACTCTGTGCTCCCGATTTACGTATATCATGAAGGATACGCCAGCATGTATATTGCACTAATATGCAAGATCTGTTAAGTAGATAACTGCACATAAAACTCATTCGTTCGAACCTAATTATATTTCCTGTTATAAATTGCTCTGCGCTTAACAGAAGCGAGTATCAATACAAAATACGACGGAATACTGATTACGGATTTTAGTCTAGTTCTGTAATTTAATTTTAGATTTTCTCTAGAGCGAAGAGATAGCGGCTCATAGGAAGGTCAGTCGCTACATTTTCTCCTCTCCTACGGGTTCCAGAAAAATTGTTCAATTTCCGACGTACATTGTGTATTAAGAAACAAATGAACTTAAAGGAGATAAGTTACGATGAAAACATTGAAATTTGTCTATAGTGCATCTATTGCTTGGTATCCTTTTGTCAAGAGTTTGGGTTACTCCTTGGAATTCTTAATGTTACGATTTTCAAGGACGTGAATCACTTGGCCCCAGCAACCACTTCGGAGAGTCTGTTTAGAAATCTTGTCAAAGAAAACAGTATAGTAAACACTGTCACGTCTGTAAAGAAGCAGCGAACAGAAAAGCAAAAAGTCAGACACACAAGGAATTTGAATGGATTGAAAAGTGTACAAAGAATTGCCTGGCGGAAGATGTAATCAGATTTTTCAATAAGTATTGTCACAAGTAATGCCTAGGGATCAATCAGCTACGAAGTTCTATTAGCCTATTATTTGACCACAGATCACTAATGATACTCGAATTCCATACATTAACAAAGGTAGAATCAGTGTCATAGACAATAAATTTACCTACGTCAGATACTTCGTCAAATGGTGATAAAAATATGCGGGGAAAGGATGTAGGGTTCTGCACATGTGTAGTCTTTGTAAACGCTATAGCTTTCCACATCCGATGAAATTTTTTTGTGTCAGTAATATGAGAGCTAAATTTCGTCTGTGTTTCGGCTTTTCGGTCATTTCATTAAATTCAGGATCCATTTTGGTATATTGTGTGAGCTATTTTTTGTGTTGCAATATCAAACAATGGCGAAGTGGTTTACCTGAGGTGTGATTTATCTTGTTGGAGGCTATCTCTCTAACCTACATTTTACCCAAGTTCTTCTGGAATGTCCCGAGACTGGTAACTTGTCAGTCTGGGTCGCTCTGAGAAGCGGAGAGTAATTAATTAATCGCTGGGTACGAGATGTTACTCGCAGTGGTTGGACGACCAAGTAGAATTTAATCCTACTGCAAGAAGGAAAATCCTTAAAACTTAGCGGTGCGGTATTCTCTGACCTGAAATAACCGGGATACGTATCACTTAAAGTTTATTTTAATAAGCAGCACTCAACCAAAATAACTGACACGAAATCAGAACAACAGTTTAAATAGTGCACATACTTGAGATCCACCTCTCAGAGCAGACGACCTGGGCTCTGCAAAGTGGGCTGTATAAGCGTAATGGCTTGATTCGAAACCCTACTGCGTAAGGCGCAATCCTCACCAGGTCATTAACTGCCTTTGAAGACGGCCACTGATACTCCTCTGTGCATGTATAAAGGCGTCACCCGCTATCTCGTCGCGCACAATAACTCTGTTGAAGCCGATACGGTGTGGGAATGTAATCTGCAGGCGCAACAGCATCGTCAGCTTGTGTCGTCGACTGAAACTGGCGAAAAAGTATCTGGATGTATGTGCTCAGAGACGGTCGACTTGGCCAATTAATCATGACTTCGAATTTCACACGCATGAATCCGTGAATAAACCCTGTGTATGTCGGGTAGGAAAGTCATCAAGAAGCACTACGTCAACCACAAGGCTGCGTGTCGAGCAAACAGTCTTACGATTTTTCGAGGCCTATTATCATTTCACGTCTCACCAACAAGCCTACACGTAAAGTCTTTTGTATGAATCCCTGGTACTGAAGGGACTGCGACATACTTCAAGACAAAAACTGCGTCGATTTTTAGTCATTTCGTTGGTCCTCACTTTTCTCCACTCCTCTTTACCATCGTCTGAACGTTGTCAACCCCTTACGAAGGATTCACAATAAACCTAGCATCCTACTATCAACACAACAGAAGTGTACGTGACTCCCACTCGCCCTGCAAGCTTAACAGGAGCAAGCTGTCCTCCCATAACGATGATCGAAAGAAACAGTTGAATATAGCTCCGAGCAGCGATGGTGCAGCTAATTAGTTCAACTTGCATTTCAGATAATCGACAGTTTGCTTAGAGTAGTCGTGTGCGTTGATTGTACAAAATGTACTGCATATATCCTTGTTCGTTTTGATATACATATTGTCCGACATTAATTGCATATTCTCCGAAATTAAAACAAAACGAATGAAGGGTTGATAATACTTACATAGCTCGTGTGAGATAATTGCTTCCGTATTTTCCCAATATGAAAATCCAGGCTAAAATAGTTTTGACTCTCCATCATCCCAACACACATGATTCTAACAGGTGATGTCCTTCGCGAAAAATGCGTAATCTATCCGAAGACATGTGCCAGTTAGTCGTTAACGAAGTATGCGCTGTAAAGCAGTTGGAGTCCGCAGTTCGGGAAGGGTTAGGAGCACGCACATAGCAACGAACACTATGGCAGACCAGCAGATTACGCTACTCCCGTCCAAGAGCATCTCTTCGTAACTTTTAGAGAAATGTGGACGGCGTGTTGTTCAGTAAGGTTTACTGATATCACTTTTTTTACCTCTTTTTGTTGAGCTACAAGGGGAACCCAAACTACGACGATTCTCTACAGTAGAAGGAAAATATGATAGCATGTGTTTTGATCAATAGTATCAGAAAATGTTACGCTGATTTTAATTTGTTTAATTAACGACGTCGATCTCACAACAGCTTTTATATATATAAACTATCGAGATGTCCCAGCTTCTCACATGCAGCAGTAACTACCTATGGCAAGACAACTGACACGTATCCATACCCTGCCAAATACAGTGTCGATGCGGTAACTGTTTCGTACGAATAATCCCCCAGTGCCCTTAGTGAAGTAACTGAAACACATAGTTTTGCAAACTGTTGGGGATCAACACACGTGACTGCCCACTGTCATTTTGAACAAGAATCACACCTTTCTGTATAGTTAGGCTATGCCGACGTGCAAATTATTGGCGCACTACAGATTTTTTTATACTTATGCAGTGAGCGAGGCAAAGATGTGCGAATGTAATTTAGCAAAATGTTCAAATCGGAATCAGCTTCTGCAGCCTGTGAAATTTTCGGATGATTCAGAGGAAAGGACTGGAGCAAATCAGAATCGTAAGAACCGATGTAACAACAGGATGCAGCAGACGCGTCAAAGGCTGTATCAGGGCCAATGGAAAGACGTGAAAGTGTGTCCACATTACCATCCTTCACAGTCGGACGATACAAAGTCTCGTACTGGTATTAAGACGACAACAAAGCCCATCGTTGCAATTTTTGGGCAGTTCGTACAGGGACCGGCTTCGTCGGATGAAACAAGGACTGCAATGGCTTGTGATCCGTTACTAAGCAGAATCGAAGAGTCAAATGCGACCTGAAGGGTTGGAGAGCAAAACCATTGGATTTGCCCATTAACTACCTTGCAATTCTTTAAGTTCAGCAACAAATTTATCCCATAATGAAATGGGAACATTTCTGGTCTGGCCAAAGTTTGGCTGAACATCGTTGTGCAAGAAAATTTTTAGCCTTGTCTAAACCTTCAGAAATGAATTCCGGCAAGTCTTTCAGCAAGCTAGCTACACTGTCCTTTGCCTTGAATGCAGTCACTGACAACGCATTGTCCCGAATGTTAATGGCAAACAAATGAAATGAATCAAGGTCAAATATATTCTCACAAAAAATCGCGTGATTGTAGCACAGTTAAGGTCACAGTTCGTGTAAACATGCGATACATGTCAGCAAAGTATTTTTTCTGTGAATGGCATTGACTTGTCCATTATAAGCCGTCATGTGTGTGCTAGTTTTAGACAGGCATGAGTAGCTTAACATTCATGTGTGTTACGATTTAGCAGCGTGACAGAGGCACATCTACATCTACGTGATTACTCTACTATTCACAATAAATTTCCTGGCAGCGGGTTCAATGAACCACCTTCATGCTATCTCTCTACCGTTCCACGAGTACTTAAATTTTTCTGTGTGAGTCCTGATTTCTCTTATTTTATCGTTCGTGATATAGGCCTGTAATTCAGCGGATTACTCCAACTTTTCTTTTTGGGTATTGGTGTGACTTGAGCAATTTTCCAGTCTTTATGGACAGATTTTTCTGTGAGCAACTGGTGGTATATGTTTCTCATCTTAGCAGTTGTTCTTCATTGGAATTCAGGAATATTTACTTCGTCTTCGTTGGGGAAGGAGTTTCGGAAAACCGTATTAATAACTCTGCTTTAGTGGCCCTGCCATCAGTGACTTCACCGTTGTTATCGCGCAGAGAGGGTATTGATTGCGTCTTGCCACTGGTGTGCTTTATGTATGACCAAAATCTCTTTGAGTCTTCTGCCAGATTTCGAGATAGAATTTCGTTGTGGAAATTATTAAAAGCATCTCGCATTGAAGTACGCGTTATATTTCGAACTTCAGTACAACATTGCCAAACTTGGGATTTTGTGTTCTTTATAATTTGGCATGCTTTTTTTTTTCGTTGCTTCTGCAACAACGATCTGACCCGTGTCCAACTGAAATTTCATATGTTTCCCACAAATAAGTAATAGAACAAAAACTTTGTTTCATTGACGTATCACTGAAGAAGCTGTTCGCTTGCTAGTTTTGCTAATGTCTGCAGCCGGCTTTGAATATACTACATTGATTACATGGGCCTTGTGACTAGATATTTGTGAGTGCGCAGAATTCTTAAGTTTGTTCACTTGCAAACATACAGATTGCACGTGACCGTTCTTGTCACATGCGTAACAATGTGCTCGTGTTGACGGGCAGTCCTGGTGTTTGTGCAATGAATAGCACCGAGCGCATGACTTAATTTTGTTTGCCTATTTAGAGAGCTGTTTATGCGAAGTGGCCTACGCAAGCTGTCAATGCCAGATGGGCCGGTCGCGACGAAGAGACGACTCAACGTAACAAATTTGTAGCTGCTTTAATTTATCAGCCGACAAAACAACTGAAACGTACTGATCGAGTATTTGCACTATTTGCTGAAATGATGAATTGGACAGTTTCAAAATTTGTTCTCTAAGTCAGACTTCAGTTACATTGTAACCGATCGCACCACGCAGTATGACATCGTAGTAAAAGCACCACAAGCACATTTAAATTTGCATTTCCTCGTCATACTCAGAAAATCTGATACTCACTCGCGATAAGTCTGTTGTGACCGTTTCTTGCAATTAAATAATTGATACCTAGCTTCTATCACATTCACTTGTTGGTCATAATAGCGAAACTACAAACTCATCATAGGAGACCTCCTCGAATTGGCATTAGGTAATAATTTCTAAATCAGTCTAAACACTGCACTGCCTACCACGGACAAGAAATAGTGGAGCCTGCCGCTGCGGACGAGCGGTTCTAGGCGCTTCAGTCCGGAACCGCGCTGCTCCTACGGTCGCAGGTTCGAATGCTGCCTCGGGCAGAGATGTGTGTGATGTTCTTCGGTTAGTTAGGTTTAAGTAGTTCTAAGTCTAGGGGACATATGACCTCAGATGTTAAGTCCCATAGTGCTTAGAGTCATCAGAACCATTTGAAATAGTGGAACTTCACAGTACCTAGTACGTTGTGAGCAATTATGTGGGTTTCACACTGTTGCAACCACTCGGGCGGCTCATCTTGTCGTTCATTAAACTGGCGAAAAGGCGGAGTGGCTTTCGGGGCTGAGCCGTGCGTGGCTCGTGTTGCCTCCATCATGTATTTACACCCTATTTTTAACGTACCTCCCCCTCACTACCTTAATTTAAATTACTACTGGCACTGAGTTGCTGCTTTGCCTGACCGTGACCGGCGCTAGCAGCGCCTATCGATATATCGTCTCTGGCAGTATCTTTGCTCGACTGCTATTACTTCCCGGTCATTGTCTGTTTGGGGTGGTGAGTTCCTCTCATTAATCCAACCTCTTCACTCCCATCACACCTTGCTGTTACATTGTACACCTCCCTTGTTCGCCCCATCCTTGAATACGCGGTGGTGGTGTGGGGCAATGCTGCCCCCACCCACCTCCCCCGACTCCAAACCGTCCAGAACCGGGCTCTCCGGCGTGCCCCCACCTCCCTTTCGACTTCCCAACCCAAGATCTCCACATCCTGGGCGAGGTGCCGCTCCTTCGCACCCGCATCCTCTCCGCAGCAAATTCCTTTTACCAACAAACCCGTCACTCTCCTAATCCCTTAATCCTTTCCCTGGGTACCTGTGTCCACCGTCTAGCCACCACTCGATGGCCTGACCTTCTATTCCGCCCCCCATGACGTCACATGCACTAGCCACCTCATCTCATTACAATTACTCTCCCTCACATCATCGATCATCCCCCCAACATGTCATGTCCTTCACTCCCCTCAGCACACCACCCCCCTTCCACCCACACTATCCCCAATGGTGGCCTAATCATGACAGTCACCCTCTGACTTCTTTCTCTTCCCCCACCCCTCCCCAGCCCACCACCTCAAGATTGTTTGCCACCACCATCAAGACGCTGCTATGAAGAAGAAGAGGCCAGGATAATGGCCTTTCGCTTTCACTAACTCTTACTATTCCTCCTCATCTCCTTTATTTTGTAATGGAACCGTAATTCCCGGCTAGTCCATGGGCCGTTCGTTTTCCCCCACTCTTCTACTGTCCCTTCTACTGCCCTGTCTTGTTTCATTAAAAAAAAAAGAAAATACGCTGGCCAGTCAATTGGGCCTTTGGTTTTCCCATTCCACTATCGCTCTGACTATCCTTTCAACCTTTTTTTTTAAAAAAAAAAAAAAGATCAGCACAAAAGCCAAGAAATGACCACAACCACCATGTCAACCCACATCCTCAACACACTATATAAGAAGGCTAGGCGCCCTAGTAGCACTAGAACTTCGTCCCCAGCAGAGGGTTCAGCCCTCAGTCACGTGCGTCTGTGTGTGTGTGTGTGTGTGGGTGGTGAGTTCGGGCTGCAAGTCAGTTGGAACGCGTCTGGAGCGCATTCCGGACCTGCCAGTCGGGGAGTTGCAATGCGGCACTAGTGCAGTCGGGTTGGAGCAGTGGGGTATACGTCGACATGGCTCGCCCGACCAATGCCGCCACGTCTTGCTGGATCGTAGGTCGGTCGTCCTACCGGATGTCGCGTTTTGGCTCGCCGATCGTTCGTGAGTCGGCTGTGAGTGTGCGCGCGCGCGTGTGTGTGTGTGTGTGTGTGTGTGTGTGTGTGTGCGCATGAACTCCCGATTTGTCTTCGTGCATGCTTAGTTACTGTTGGGTATCGTTCAGGTCTTCGGGCAATGTTTGTCAAGTTGTGTGTGTAGTGGGCGTTATTTCCACTGACGACTTTTTAAGATGTTGTCGGCATTCTATGGCGAGTCGGTCGAAACGTGCGAGCAGGTGAGTTCACGGAAGTAGTTCGGATTTGCGCACTGGCAGTCAGTTGCAACGCGTCTGGAGCGCAGCCCGGGTCAGCCAGTCGCCGGCTTGCAGCGGCAGTGGGTCCTGCGTGGACATCGCCAACCGGACCGTTCCCGACACGCATTACTTGCGGCGGGCCTGACTTTTGGTGGATTGTTGGTCGGTCGGTTGGTCCGAGGACATCTCCGTGCGGCGTAGTTGACTGGGCCGCTGATGGTCTCTGCACAGTGTCGGAGTCTGTCTGCAGCTGTCCGATCGGTACAAGCATCGTCGCTCGCCGACCCAGACTGTTAAGGTAAGCATTACGTTGTTGGTTCCGGCGTTGCTGTTGTGGAGGTTTTCCTGTGAGTAACAACGAGTGATGTTTCCGAAATAGTCGCCGCCAGGTTGAATTGATCAAATTAAGGTATCCATAGTCAAGTCCACCAGCGAAATTTTCTGCCTTGTGGCCGTTAGTGTTCTGGTTACCTGCCCTGGCCGCTAACGTAGTTTTTAGGCAGTGTCTTTTCCTCGCCTGTTGTTGCTGCCCTACATGGTGCGTTGTTTTGGCAGCTCAGTTCACATACGCGTTTGTTTGGGGATAGTGATACTTGTAAGGTTTTTCGGGGGCCTTGAATTCTCTTGTACTCCGTCGTGGCAAGAGAGCGGTTGGTCGGTCGGTCCGTGACTGTCCCTTGGTTGGGTTCGCACGAATTAAGTAAAGTTGGACTTATCACCATTCTTACCTAAGTGAACGATGGCCGACTGATCCACTGGGGACTCCTGAGTGCCGTTCTCTTAATTATCCTTTTGGCAGTGCTAATGTTGTTGTAATTTAACTGTATTTTATATTTTTAAATTGGCAAGGTTAGTCGTGGCCTTCAGCCCTGGAAACATGTTTTCAGAGTTTCCTTCATGTCCAAACATTATCGCCTTCTGCTCTTGAAAGATTATTGTAATTTTCTCTGAAAGATTTTGGAAGTTATTGTGGGTCTTTCGCCGTCGGTGTTGCATAAGCAAAATTTTAAACTTAATGTGTTGTTTTACCGATTGTTGTAATATATATTTCCTTAATTTGCAGACTTTATCTTTGCATCCTTCAGCCATCTTATTGCGTTTGTTTCTCCCTTTCTGTGCACCTTGTAGGCCATCAGCCCTGTTAGAATCTTAAAACATTGTGGCCTTCTGCCTTCAGTAATCATCATTGTATATTTGGAATTCTGAAGATTTAATCCGGCGGCCTTGAGCCGCTCCGCATGCTCATCTCATGTATGAATACGATTTATCTGATTCGTAAATTTAACTGTGTGTCGTGTGTTTTCAAAATTGAACTTATTCTAAAGCATCAGATTGGAGGCCTTTAGCCGCGAAGCAAAGTTAATTGTTTCAAAAGTGTATTTGTGAACTAAATGATGATAAATTATAATTGTGAAGTGAATCCGATTACAACTCCCTTGGCCCTTTCCACAATCCTAATTACCTGTTAGCCCTGCGTGATTTTGTGTTCGTTTCAGGGGCTACGTTTGGTTTAGTTAGTTGTTCTATAGGGCCCGCAGCGTTGGCCAGTAGCTGCTGCACTGTGTTTAGCAGTGTTAGTATTTGTTGGCTCTGAAATTGACACATCTGCATTACCTCTGGTGCAGCTATCGCTTGCAGCTGAGGCGTCTGTGCAGTGTTAGGTGGGTTGCTCATATTGGGAGGGAGAACTATAATAAACAGACAAGGCAAACAAGAAAAATAATTACAAAAACAAAGAAAATTTCTTCAACGCCCATCTGAAAACACTGATTAGCAAAGTCACTATAAGAGACACTATTAAAGCAAGTAAACATACTCCTGCGAAGGAAAGACAAAATAGAATTAAGGCGCCAGCCAGAAAAGTCCATGAGCAAAAAATAGATTGCCACAACTGGATCCATTGATCTTCTGCTCTCGAATGTTGTATCGTGGCTACACGTCAACTATGGGGTGCCTAGGAAACCTACTTCTCGGATCGCTAGACGGCAATTCGCGCAAATGTTATTAGATAGTTTTTCTTACAGTAAGGTAAATAGTTCACTTTGAGAATTAACAATGATGAGTCGCAAGCAAAGGGCGATATGCAAATAAGAAATCTTTTCAGTATAGAAACTGCTACGTAGTAGAAGAGAAACGGCCAGCCTTGGTGCTATTCTTGAACTCGCTGCTGCAGAACTCGCAGAGCTGGTTAGTCTTCAACAGGACCATCGCCAGTTTGGTGCAGAGCTTCTGTTCTCCTCACCTAGAGGGCGCTGCAGTCGGGTTGTCGTCCTGGAGAGGGGCCAGACTGCGTGCGATTGGCTGACGTCTTCTTCACAGCCCTCTCTGCTCTAACGTTCCTGAATGACGTGCCGGCGCTTGACTTTACTCCAGAAGAACAACTTTCCCTATTACTAAATTTGTATAAATTTATGTACTAGACGTTTCGTATATTTTTCATCGGAATGTGAAAGGGAAATTACTCTGTAAGGTGGAAATGTAATTTTGATTTCTATAAGTTATCGATGTGCATGTCAGTGAAAGACCAAGTTATGTTACTATTAAACAATCTTTGGTCTTTTTGTGGCACAGTCTTTGCCTCTGCGCAGTCTATTCCATTTTGGTAGCTAGTTAAGTTTGTCCACTTGCTCAGAGCTGAGAGAAAGACCACCACACTTCCCCGAATTAGGCATTAAGGTATGAGCTGATGAAGTTGTTAGAAATCATCTGTTAACATTATACCGTCTTTAAATCATTCTTCACTTTGTTAAGTGTAGTATTATTCAAACCAATATTACGCTCAAGATCATTAAAAGGTTGAATCTGTCTTTTTTGAATACTTACTTCATTCTAAAGTCGTTGTTTCCACTGTACAAAGGTTTATCACTATAAACTACCGCATGGTACCATGTGGTATGCACAGCTTCAATATTGTTTGAAAATTTATTAAGAATTAGAAATCTAGCTTAGCCGCTGCCTGCTTGCTGTTTGCTGGTGTGCTTTCGAGAAACCTACAACAACGTTATCAACACAAGAGGTAAGCGGAAATTTTGATTACGCCACATAGTGGAGTTATTTCAATTCACGATCAACAAAAGGTAAGTTGTATTCAGACAAGTTACATTTCAATTCTAATTAAATCCTCTTTAGTAAAAATTTAGCGTACGAGTTTAAGTTGGATAACAATGGGCAAACACAGTTTTGATAATACATAGACCTTATTTAAAGTGAGAGGTATAGTAGGGTGAGTTTCATACAGAAACAAATATACTAGGGAGGTTACAATAGCCGACCTAAGTGGCCGAACGGTTGTAGGCGCTTCAGCCTGGAACCACGCGAACGCTACGGTCGCACATTCGAATCCTGCCTGGGGCATGGATGTGTGTGAAGTCCTTAGGTTAGTTAGGTTTAAGTAGTTCTAAGTTCTAGGGGATTGATGAGCTCAGAAGTTAAATCATATAGTGCTCAGAGCCATTTGAACCATTTTTTGAGGTTACAACACCTGCATTAATACACTACTGGCCATTAAAATTGCTACATCACGAAGATGACGTGCTACAGACGCGAAATTTAACCGAAAGGAAGACGACGCTGTGATATGCAAATGATTAGCTTTTGAGAGTATTCACACTAGGGTGGCGCCGTTGGCGACACCTACAATGTGCTGACATGAGGAAAGTTTTCAACCGATATCTCATACACATAAAGCAGTTGACCGGCGTTGACTGGTGGAACGTTGTTGTGATGCCTCGAGTAAGGAGGAGAAATGCGTACCTTCACGTTACCGACTTTGATAAAAGTCGGATTGTAGCCTATCGCGATTGCGGGTTATCGTATCGCGACAATGCTGCTCGCGTGAGTGGAGACCCAGTGACTGTTACGAGAGTATGGAATCAGTGGGTTCAGGAGGGTAATAAGGAACGTCGTGCTGGATCCCAGCGGCCTCGTATCACTGGCAGTCGAGGTGACAGGTATCTTATCCGCATGGCTGTAACGGATCGTGCATTCACGTCTCGATCCCTGAGTCAACAGATGGGGACGTTTGCAAGACAACAACCATCTAAACGAACAGTTCGACGACGTTTGCAGGTGAATGGAGTATCAAGTCGGAGACCATGGCTGCGGTTACCCTTGACCCTGCATCACAGACAGGAACGCCTGCGGTGGTGTACTCAACAACGAACCTGGGCGCACGAATGGCAAAACGTCATTTTTTCGGATGAATCCAGGTTCTGTTTACAGCATCATGATGGTCGCATCCGTGTTTGGCGTCATCGCAATGAGCGCATAATGGAAGCGTGTATTCGTAATCGCCATACTGACATATCACCCGGCGTGATGGTATGGGGTCCCATTGGTTACACGTCTCGGTCACCTCTTGTTCGCATTGACGGCACTTTGAACAGTGGACGTTACATTTCAGATGCGTTACGACCCTTGGCTCTACCCTTCATTCGATCCCTGCGAAACCCTACTTTTCAGCAGGATATTGCACGACCGCATGTTGCAGGTCCTGTACAGGCCTTTCTGGATATAGAAAAAGTTAGACTACCGCCCTGGCCTGCACATTCTCCAGATCTCTCACCAATTGAAAACGTCTGGTCAATGGTGGCCGAGCAACTGGCTCGTCACATTATGCCAGTTACTACTCTTGATGAACTGTGGTATCGTGTTGAAGCTGCATGGGCAGCTGTACCTGTACACGCCATCCAAGCTCTATATGACTCAATGGCCAGGCATATCAAGGCTGTTATTACGGCCAGAGGTGGTTGTTCTGGGTACTGATGTCTCAGGATATATGCACCCAAACTGCGTGAAAATCTAATCACATGTCAGTTCTAGTATAATATATTTGTCCAATCAATACCCGTTTATCATCTGAATTTCTTCTTGGTGTAACAATTTTAATGGCCTGTAGTGCATATTACTTAACTAAACATAAATACTGTAAAATCTAGTCTCAAATGGGCGCCACTCTAATTGTAGAAAGATTTTCTTGTCTTATTACATGAAATGATATTCGTCGTATAGTTTGACGTTATTTGCAGTTGCGGGCTTTTATAGACGAGGTGCCAACAATATGTGTCCTCGTTTTATGAGGGAGATACAGTAACAAATCTGTTACGTGAATTCCTAATGTAATATTTTTCATCTCACTGTAAGGAGAGTTTCCTAAAGAACGGTTAGCAATGATCTAAGTGAGACGTTACGCTTTTCATACAACAGCAATTTTTCAGTCAAGAGCATGTTGAACCGCGCGGGATTAGCCGAGCGGTCTTAGGCGCTGCAGTCATGGACTGTGCGGCTGGTCCCGGCGGAGGTTCGAGTCCTCCCTCGGGAATGGGCGTGTGTGTTTGTCCTTAGGATAATGTAGGTTTTGTAGTGTGTAAGCTTAGGGACTGATGACCTTAGCAGTTAAGTCCCATAAGATTTCACACACATTTGAACATTTTTGAGCATGTTGATACCTTATTGACAACGAAAATGTGGTATTTATATTTATTGCCCATGTAATGTAGGATTTGTTTGAACATAAAGAGAACATTTATTACTTTTTATAGAAGATAAATGTATTGCCTGTGTCGATGGACAATACTTGGCAGTCTGCAGTCTGGCGCACCTAAAATTGTGGGAAATCTGAGTATTAGTACTTGCGCAATAACTTGTGCTGAATAAAGACGTAGTTTTTTTTTTAATATTCTGGCCACTGTGGTTGTATTTCAACAAATTAGTAGTCCAGGCAATAACCACCTTCAAAAACGAAAATCTCCTTCTGAAATTCATTCTGAAAATGCTCAGAGAGAGGAAGTTAATTTTTACATCAGTAAAATCACAAGTCATATTAACATACATAAGTTATATTTTAATGATAACAAACATACAATTTGCAGCGGTACAAACCTTTCATAAACCGTACGAAATATAAGCATCTAGAATTACAATCTACGTAGCGTTCAGATGCAAAAAGCCGAATGGTCACAAAGTAGACCCTATTCTCTACTTTACAAAAGAAAGAACTTCCTGGAAGTTTTCTTTGGTTTTTTCGAATCGTAGAGATGATTCGTATATCCATTTGCAAACTCCGACAAACTTCCTGTGTTCCATGTCTCTGCTATTTACTTCATTTTCTCACAGTAATGTTATATTTTGCACTAAATTTTTCCAGGAGACGTTACGAAGCCCTTGGAAATGTTTTGTCTATCTTATAACTTATGCGGAGTAAACATTACCAGTTCGTTGACTGGAAAATGATAATGTTTACATTTACAAAGTAGATAATCAGTAAGAAGATACACTTGTTTTGCCAACTTGCAAATGTTCAACACTAAATAATCTTCATCTCGTACGGTAATGGCATACCAGACAAATGTATTCAGACACTGTGATAATGGAAACTGTTGCGTTGTGATGTTAATAGTGTTGTGGAAAATACTCTGTGGCGTAAGTGAGCGTGAATACAGATAGGAAAAAATGTTGTATGCTTCCCGGGGTGTAATTGTAAATGCTCACTCATGTGGGTTCACAGGAGTCGGAAAACCCGAGAATGAAAACCAACCTGGAACCCTCAAGTTGCGTTGTCTAACTGTGTATTATGATTATTAAGTTCGTGAGTCACTGTAATTTCATGTGATTTGGTTTATGAACATGTATCTGAATTACATATGAAGTAAAAATTGTAATGCAGGTATAGCAATTACATTCGAAAATATGTCGTGAGATAACATTTTGCTACCGAAAAGTTGCTCGACCACGAGAGGTACAGGGGTTGGATATTGCGCAGCTCTGCTGTACGCCTAGTCCAGCATGCACACCTCAGAACCGCATGTAGTGCAATGGTCAAAAAAGTAACGAATAGTATCAATTCATCCAACAGACAGTATACTACCTTGCAAAGGAAGTATTGATGTCATTAAAGTCAAACTACACCACTTGAACATAGTTTTTGGGTATCACTGTGTATGTTGATGCTGTGTTGAACTATATATAGGGTGTTCAAAACAAAGTGTCGAATCCATTGTCAGGTGATAGAACTCATCAAAACAGGAAGAATAAGTGCAATAAACATGGGTCCAGAAACGCATATATTTCAGGAAAATCACGTTTTAATAAGAAGGGCTGCACGATGCTTCGTTGCATATAGTAGTACATTCGTTGCATTGGTGCTCCGTCAAATTTGTCCCAGGATACTATGATGTCTTACTCACAGTCCGCAACTCGCGGTCGTACGGTAGCGTTCTCGCTTCCTCCGCCCGGGTTCCCGGGTTCGATTCCCGCCGGGGTCAGGCAAGACGCCTCGTGATGACTGGGTGTTGTGTGCTGTCCTTAGGTTAGTTAGGTTTAAGTAGTTCTAAGTTCTAGCGGACTGATGACCATAGATATTAAGTCCCATAGTGCTCAGAGCCATTTGAACCATTTTTTTCTTACTCACAGTACTCAACCTACCATTAGGTGGTCTGCATTCAGCTGTGTGGTTCGAGTCATGTTATAGCCGAAGTTACTTTTTGTCGTGCTTGTGTGCTTTATAGTACAATACTTCAACAGTGGGTACGCATCATAGTGGTTTACCTTCTTCCAAAGGCAGATTCAGTTACGTATTTATTGTCATTTCGCTGTCTGTACGTACAAAAGGTGTAGTACATTTACATTTTCTCTCTTACACCACGTGTTAGTAGTGGAAGCCTGCCATTCGATTAGTGAAATGGGGCATTCGATATTCTGCTATGTTTTAACACGTGGACGTAACCAGTGAGCCCGTGCACTCTATGCTGAAAAATATTCACAGTAGGGAGTGCCCCCTGATAAGGTTTTCGGCAGACTTTTCCAGCGTCTGAGTGACACATGTACCTTAGCACCTCGGAAGACTGACAGTACAAGGCCCCACGCAATCCGCACGCCTGACATGGAGGAGCGTGCGCTATGTTAGGTGGAATAAACCCCTGGGGTCAGTGTGCAACGATTAGCAGGAGCAGAAAATGTGTCACACTCTCTTATCTGGGGGATGTACTACATAAACCCTGGGGTCAGTGTGCAACGATTAGCAGGAGCAGAAAATGTGTCACATTCTCTTATCTGGGGGATGTACTACATAAACAGTTGCTGTACACGTAATTTCTACAGCGCGTTCAGGCCGTAAGGCCACAGGATCATCATGGCAGACAGCAGTTCTGTCAATGGCTGCTGCAGAAGTGCGTCGCAGATCCACTTTCACATCCAAGATTTCATTTGCCGATGAGGCAGGTTTCACTAGAGGTGATGTGAATTTCCATAATCAGCTATTCAGAAAGCCGCGGTGGATTAGCCGAGCGGTCTTCGGCGCTGCAGTCATGGACTGTGCGGCCGGTCCCGGCTGAGGTTCGAGTCCTCCCTCGGGAATGGGTGTGTGTGTTTGTCCTTAGGATAATTTAGGTTAAGTAGTGTGTAAGCTTAGGGACTGATGACCTTAGCAGTTAAGTCTCGTAAGATTTCACACACACTTGAACTTGAACAATTCGGGAAGAGGGTATTAACATCGGTTCTCAGCCAAAGTATGGGCGCAGGCGTACTTGGCGATAGATTAATAGGGCCGTACGTGCTAATATAAAGATTATCTGGAGAATTATCTGTAATTTCTCATTAATGTGTACGAATATCTGACGTAGACATTTCAGAACCGTTTGATTGATCGTGGGGGCTTCACACCTTGGCATGCTCTTTCCACGGACCTCAAACTCTTAGATATTTGGATATGGGGACACTTGAATGAATTGTTCTAGCCCATGCCAGTCAACGATGTGCAGACAATACAGGGTCGCGTCTTCAATGCATGCATGCCGATACTACAAAAACTGAGTATACTTCAAAGGGTGCGTCATTCTTTCCGCTGGAGGAGAGAGGGGTGCATTGTAATGAATGTGCGCCACGTGCTTGTCGCAGAAAGTATGCATTTCTGCACACATGTTTATTGGACTTATCTCAGAAAATAGGCATTTCCGGGAACGTATAAGGTGATTGGAGGCAAATTCGAATCAGTATTCACTGCCTGTACCTCATCTGCTGATCTTATATGCGGAAGTACTTCGATCAGTTCATTTACCACATCACTTCTTGGTACCGAATACCTCTTAGGAAAATTTCCGCTGTTGATGTATCGTTACATAAAATTGCCTTATACAAATTGTCTGTCTTTTAATAAATTGGAATCACTCTCTGAATTTCTGAGAACTGATCACACTGGTTTACAAACGCTGTGTATATAACACGTCAGTGTTTCCCTCATACATATTGATTCCCTTGTTTAGTGACTTATAATCTCAATGAGGACCTGTATGCATGTACCTCAGCCCAAACAAACAAACAGAGGCGAAAAGCGAACAAAGAAACACGACTTTACAGAACGAGATGGACTAAACTGTCCTTTTTAAAAAGACAACAGAACTAGAACTCGGTATATATCTGATGTATCAGTGAGTCAGTATGGCATGACATCTTAACTATAAATTTTCTAGGATGTGTGTTCATGTTCGCATTATTTCAAACTAATTATTTATGTTGGCAGTACACTCTGCCTGACAAAACGAGACACACCTGTATAGACGAAAGGAAATTGAAATACTACCATTATACTATACCATAGAGTGATGAGTGTTGATTCTCACGTCAAATAATATCTCTGAGTAAACTCAAATAAGAAAGTGTGTAACGACAACTGTACATATAATAATTTTTTTTTCTTTATGAATTTAGATAAATTTTTCTTTCTGAATTTATGTAAAGTAATGTAAGCAATGTTTTGGGTTCCCTTTTCTTTTCGTGTCATGTTAAAGAAACTGTAAGCAACTTTTGAAATGAATGTTATTATTTATGTTAGATTTCAAGCAATTTGATAATCAAAGGGAAGTGTATTTAACGTTAAAACTATTCTAAGATGTGAAAATTGTAATTTATACACTTGGTCCATACGTAGGTAATGCATTAGGATATGTGTAGTAGAAAACCTGTGGTGAATACCCTACCTGTAGGGGAGCAGGAAAAGGTGGAAGTAGGCGAGCGCGGGAAAACGCACACTGGAGCGGTTCGGCACAACGGGCTCAGTAGAACAGTCGGAGTTGGGCATCGGTCAGAGGAACATGTACTGTACCGAGGAGGCTATCCAGGAAAAGTGGTTTCCATTGAGCCTCGGATGTGCCGATTCCGACGACTACATGGCGTGGCTATATTCTTACGCACAAAATTGGAAAGATTACGACGCTAAGAAGAAGGAAAGTGCCGATGCAGTGAGAGCCTTAGCCGTGCTTGCATGTGTGCTGTGCTGCCCGCTATCTCGCTGCCCGCCAACCGCCGCACCGACTTGCACAGGTCAAACATTTATTTCATCTTTAGAAGTGTATCTGTGTGGACCAGTGTCGAAACTGTTTTAACTGTCCAATAATAACGTGACTTTTACCAGAATTGCCTTAGCCATCACTTATCCTTATCATTGACCTAGACAGGGTCCTTACCACATATTGTGCAACCCGAGTATCCCGAATTGAAAGTTTAAAGATAATATTAACGAGAATTATCAGTAGACAAAGCTATGCTATAAAGAAGTTAAAATTTATGTGTGTTATTGTAAATGTTGATAAAGAACAAAAGTATGACTATATTGAAAGAGAGTTTTTTGAAATGAGTTAGCAATGTTATTTAATTAATGTGAGACAGTCAAATAATCCAGAAATAAGAGAAAAGAGTAGTTATCCATAGATTGATAATTTTGAGTGTTAATTTAACTTCAGGACTTAATAGTTTCAGTATAACGACCATAACCGTTTCAGGGCCCCCCCCTCCCTTTCTCTTGTCCCTTCTTTCACATCTTGAAGTGTACTGATCAGGTTTGAACAGTAAAGTTAATTTCTATATCAAACCTAAGTGTATTAGTGTTTTTTCCAATTTTAATAGTGACATTGTATGTGTGCTTTCAAAATTGCCAATTCTAGGGTAATCTATGCCCGATTTCAGTCTGATCAAAATACAAAATGCAGTTCGTAGTAATCATTGCTGTGTGGTGTTATGTAAAATTAGCTCGTCCAAATTAGTACAATAGAAGAAAACCTTAGTTCAGTAGATTCTTTTGTTATGTGTCGACAGAAGTGCCGACACAGTGTTATTTTGAAGGGCCGAATAGGCACGCTATCAGCTCACCCAGAATATCGTGAAGTCTGAAACAGGATGCTCAATGAATGCTAATAAGAAAAGTACGTTGCTTTGGGAATACTTAACTTTAATCCATCCTTTTGGTATACATCGTTTATGGTGAATACAAGTAAGACTCTCTCCAGATATGGTTAACTGCGCCTTGCTAGGTCGTAGCTATGGACTTAGCTGAAGGCTATTCTAACTGTCTCTCGGCAAATGAGAGGAAGGCTTCGTACGTCTAGTCGCTAGCAATGCCGTCCGTACAACTGGGGCGAGTGCTAGTCCGTCTTTCTAGACCTGCCATGTGGTGGCGCTAGGTCTGCCAGTACTGACAGTGGCGACACGCGGGTCCGACATGTACTAATGGACCGCGGCCGATTTAAGCTACCACCTAGCAAGTGTGGTGTCTGGCGGTGACACCACATCTTTCTGGTTTCAAATTTGCCATAAAACGCAACATTACTACGTAGTATTATGCTTGTACATGCACCCACTTGTACAAGGAAAAACTCCCTCAATGCCTAATTAGGCTGGCGACCGTATTATTAATCATTGGTAGTATATACTGTGTGTACTTCTTGTCCATGCGAACGCGTAATTATACCTTACATTTGCTTGACGCATCACTGTAGTTACTGACCGAGTATAGGTCCGATCTTGCTTCCATTAGGTACACGCGGTCAACTTATGTACTAAAATCCTTGTTTACAAGGTGAAGCCCGTGAACTTATTACAGTACAGGCTTTAAAGAGCTAACGTACGTCCGACAGGGCGGTAGCGTTACAAGTGGCTTCCCGGTGACAGGGCATCCAGTTGTTGTCGGTCATAAATTAAGTTAAATACCGAACAGTGGATGTTCAGTGGCACGAATAGCAAAAATATTTAGCAAAGTAAATTGCAGTGTGCATCAAGTATAGTAGTGAGGTGTAATTGGCATTCAATATGGACAGGAACGGGGACAGGATAGATGTACCGAGCGAAATTGAGAATGCGGCTGGCAGTAGCCGGAGTTTACGCGGCCAGATAACAGATGGCGTTAGCAGAAGACAATTGGCGTACATACAATACCATGAACACGTCAACGAACAGATTGAAATGTCGAGATCCTCTCGAACACAGCAAGGGACAAAACAGGAAGAAGAGGGTGACTTTGTAGATGATAGTGGGTACGTGAACGAATCCACTGACATGTTTGATTCACCACAGATAAAGAAAGAACCGAAAGAAACTTATGAAGTAGGACCGGAACACACGGATTCCGTAGAACAAAACAGTGTAAAAATTTTAAGCATGAACGACTTATTTGAACAATTAACCAAACAAATTGCAGGACAGAATGAGTAACTTCGAAAACAAGTCGGTAATCAGGTTAATCAGCTCAAAACACACGTTGTAGAGCAACTTAAAACACAGAGCCATCAGCTAAAAACACACGTTGCAGAGCAACTTAAAACACAGAGCCATCAGCTAAAAACACACGTTGACGAGCAACTCAAAACACAGAACGAGCAGCTTAAAACACAAAGTGATCAGATTAAAGCACAGGTTGAAGGACAGGGAATTAAAATTAGTAAACAAATAGAACAGGTAGAACAAAAAATGGGTAATTTAAGTGCTGTGGTAAACAATATGAAATTTGAAATTGATACTATTAACAAAAATATGGATACTATGCAGGAGGAAATTGGTAACATTAACAGTAGATTCGATGTTGAAATTCTCAACATCCAAGAGAAAGTAGAACCTCTGGTTGAAACTAAGGTAGACGAAAAAGTTTTCGGTCTTAAAACTGAGATCGTAAACGAATGTCAACACGGAATATCACAGTTGAAAAAGGTAGTTTTAGACACTGAAAGGGATTTAGGTAAAAAAGTAACCGGATGTGTTCAAAATTGTGAACAAAATACTACGAAAATTCAAGTCAGAATTTTCGATCTGGAGAGCAAAATTAAAGATAGGCCTGGTGTTGTCTGTAATGGCGCAACGATTACGAAGCTATTAGAAGGCGAGGAACGCTTCAATCCAGCCAAGAAACATAACGGGTGGCACCCGTTAGATTTTATCAAAAATTCCGAGAGAGTATTTCCTGAGCACTTGTCTGATCAGGAAAAGATAAACGTTGTAATTATCGCCTTAGCAGGTGACGCTAAGCGCTGGGGAATCAATTTAAATACCGAACGAATGACGTTCGAAGAATTCAGGCAAAGATTTACAGAAGAATATTGGTCTGAACAAAAGCAGGACCATTTATGGCGCGAGTTTATCATGGCCAAACAGCATGATAACCGGGGCAGAAATTCTTTGAAAGATTTCTGCGAGTATTGGTACTGGAAATTGACGCATTTAAGAGGCCGAAGATCAGATTCAGAAATTATCTGGGAGTTGTATAAAAAGCTCCCAGAAGATTCAAAGAGGTATGTAGGAAGCAATCATCGCAGCTTCCAAGCATTTCTCGAAAGAGTCGAAGACGAAGATCATTGGCGCGAAAGTCGTGCCAATTATCAAAATTTTGGTAACCGTAATAACCGAAACCATGACGAACGAAATGACGGCGAGGGATTTCGCGTCAATGTAATACAGAGAGGAAGAGGCAGAGGAAGAGGCAGAGGAAATTATCCAGGTCGCCGTAGAGGGTACACCGCGCAAAATAATAACGACGCGGGAAACTAATTTCCACGAACGTTGTGGGCCAAATGGAAGCGGACAATACATATCGGCCCCGATTTAAGAAAAGATACCGGACCGACAGTAATATAATGAGACAGGTTAGAGACAGGAGTGAAACGACGCAACGTGTTGTGGCGAGAGAAGCGTCAGGTGCGAGCCAGCATGAGTCATCTCGGCCGCACAGAGCGCTACAGGTTAACAGGCGAGTGGAGCATCAGAGGGTAACGACCCAGCCTAGCAGAACATCTGTTCAGAAAGAAGCCGCTAGCAATACGGCAGCAGTAGATACGAACATAGCCGTTAGAGCTAATGAAAATTTTACGAGTGATAATTCCGTGGCGAAGGAAACAATAAATGAAACTGTGAGTACACAGAGAGGTGCGGTTAGCAGTGTTTGCAATGAGGAAAAAGGCGATAATGAATTAGCAGAAGTAACTGATTGGCATGTGCAGATCGACGATCTGTACAAGGGCCTAAAGCAATGTGAGTGGGAGGATTTTAAGAAGGAGTATTAGGCGAGGAAATTAGTTGGTGGAAAGAGAGATAGTACGGACGTCAATAAAGTGACGGGGCCCAAATTTGAAGAGGGGAGAATAAATAGCGCCGCGCAAAGTACGCGTGCCGCCAATAGGACGCAGATTAATAATAGGAAGGATTTGGAGGATGAAATCCTCAGCATTGACAAAGAAATAACTTCTGCTAACAGTCCGCCAATAGTACAAGCTGCTACCGAGAGGCACCATGGAGAAGGGGCAGAGGATTACCTGAAAGTAATTAAAGTCCATGAGGATTACACTGAATATGAAGTCACAGTAGATGTAAATAAAGCTGATGATGAGTCCGTTTTGCCAAAAGAGGAGATTGAATTAAAATCCAAGCCTGACGACAATACCGAGGAAGAACTTAGTGCCTGTCTCAGAAAAGCTTTTATGTTAAAACCTGAAAGCGATCCGGAATGGTCGGATTCCGACCATAGTTCAGATGATGAAACATACGCAAATACAGACAAAATTGAATATACTAACTTTCCCTATTGTGCAAAAGTAGCGTACTTAAATGAATCTGGTGTTGAGGAAGAGAGTAGTGATGACTCTAGTGAAGATGAATTTTCAGGTGTAAAAGAAAGTGAATATACTTTTACTGAAAGAGGGTATGAGAAAATCAGTGAAAATAAAGGGGATGCAGTTAAGTACGGTATTGTACCTAACGATGACGACGTATCAAAACAGAATCCAGACGTTGAGACTGAACAAAGAAAGAAAGAACCACCGGACGACTCAGGGTTTATCTCGCAAAGAGTTCAGGTAATTAATGACTTTGAACTCCCGGAACCAAAGAAACCGCCAGATATATGTGAAGTGAATGTTAAAAGCATATCTTGGGACGATGTTATCGTCGACCCGGATTTGCTCAAGGAAGACCACGGTAATGAAAAACATTCGACGGTTAAACAAACTATAATACCAGTTGAAATTTATAATATGAAATTGCAAGTACTTCTTGATACTGGGTCTCAGATAAGTGTAATTTCCCAGTCATTTTTCGAACACATCTGTGATAAGCCTGGGCTAGTAATTATGTCAGTAACAGGTGTAAAAATTGTTGGTGCAACTGGCAAGGCTAGCAAGCCGGTAAAGAACCAGATTTTGGTTGAACTTAGTATAAAAGGACAAAACCTTGAACACGATTTTTTGGTTGTGCCAGACTTGAGTACTGAAATGATTCTGGGAATAGATTGGTTGGATAAAGAAAAGGTTATTATTGATTGTAGCCAGGGAGTGATCAAAATTAATAGTACATTTGGGAATTTGGAATTAAATTTTGAGGAAATTGGGAAAGTGTTTGATTCAGAAATTGATTCTTTGTTGTTGGAGATCGACCAGGGGAATGATGGATTGGCAAACAAGTACGAGGTATACCATGTCCAGAGATTATTAAATGAGAGTGACAAGCAGGGGCATGAATTTAAGGGAATGGTGGAAAATTTAGAGGGGATATCTCCCGAACAGAAAGCAGAATTGCTTGAAATTTCAAATAGTAACAGCCCCGTATTTTCGGACAAACCTGGCCTAGTTAAGAACTTTGAATACCAGATTGAAACAATAGAGCATAAACCTTTCTTTGTAAGACCGTTTTCGATACCCATATCAAAGAGGCAGGCTGTTCAAGTGGAAATAGATAAAATGATAGAATGGGGGGTAATCGAACGAAGCAGCAGCGAGTATAATAGTCCCCTTATCATAGTGAACAAAAGGGATGGGGGAGTGAGAGTAGTTATCGACGCCAGGACTTTGAACAAAATTGTAAACAAGGAAATAGATAGACCTGAAAATCTGGATGAAATGCTCCAAAAATTTTATAACGTGAAATATTTAACCAGTCTGGATATGACCGCCGGATACTGGCAAATCCCATTGAGTAAAGAATCCCGTAAATATACCGCTTTTCTATTCGCCAGGAAATGCTATCAGTATAAAGTAGTGCCATTCGGGCTTAGCACATCTGTGGCAGTCTTTATTAGGGCACTGGACTTTGTGTTAGGTAGAGAACTGAGTTCCCGGCTAACCATTTATGTAGACGATTTACTGATTACTACAGAAACATGGCAGGAGCATTGCGAGTTATTACAGAAAGTTTTTGTTGCTCTACAAGCAGGGGGCATGACACTTAAGTGGAAGAAATGCGAATTTGTGAAATCGGAAATAAAGTTTCTGGGGCACATTATTACTACGAACGGTATTGGCAAGGATCCGGAAAAGTTAAATGCAATAGCAGGGTGTCCAGCTCCTAGAAATAGAAAACAGTTGAAAGCCTTTTTAGGTTTATGTGGGTTCTATAGAAAATTCGTCAAGGGGCAAGTTTTTAATAGTCCTCATTTGAATAATCTACTTAAGAAAAATAGTGCTTTTGTGTGGACTGAAGGGTGCATGAGAGATTTTGAAAACCTAAAAAGGGAACTTTTGAATGACAATATTTTGCATCAGCCCATACTGTCAAAACCTTTCCATATGAGTACTGACAGCAGTGCTTATGGAATTGGCATAGAAGTTTTCCAAGAAATCTGTGAGGGAAAAGGAATCGAACACCGAACTATAGCATTTGCAAGTAGAACCCTAACAAAGTACGAGAGAAACTACACTATTTCTGAAAAGGAAGCTTTAGCCATTATATGGGGACTAAAGAAATTTAGAAATTATCTGTGGGGCCATAAGCTCATTATACATACCGACCACAAAGCTTTAACTTTTCTTAAAGATTGCCGTTTACTTAATGGTAGGCTGACTCGTTGGGCTTTGTACCTACAAAAATTTGATTACGATATTTGCTATGTTAAAGGTACTGAGAATTATGTGGCAGATGCCTTATCTCGATTGCCTAATGGTATGAGGGAAGTGCCCAATGAAAATGGTGAAGAGGGTACCTTTCAGATAAGATATATGAAAGAGGTTTCAGGAAAGAGGAGAATTGAGCAGATATGTAAAAATATGAGATACCATCAGAATGAGGATTCGACCTGGAAATCAGTGAAGGTAAATTTTGACAATGTGCAGTATCCTCAAATTAAGAAATATTACAAAATTTATAAAGGTATTCTATATAGGAGGAAAGATTTAGTTACTGAGGAATGGAGGGTATGTTGGCCAAACCAGTTTGATACTGATGTCATAGACTATTTTCATTTAGCATTGGGGCATAGTGGGCCGAAAAAAATGTTTGGATAAACTGAATAATGTCGTAGTGATTACTGGTAGTGTAAGTAAGAAGGTAAAGGAACGGATTAAGTCATGTGATGTCTGTCAAAATGCCAAAGTACTGAACAAAACTAGTAGGGGACCAATGCAAAGTACATTGCCTGAAGACACCCTAGACTTATTATCGGTAGATTTATATGGTCCCCTCCCAAAGACTTCGGGAAATTGTGCATATGTTTTGGTGATTTTGGAAGTATTTTCTAAATTTGTGAAATTATACCCCTTGAAAAAAGCAACAGCAAAAGCTGTATTTAGTAGGATGGTCGAATACTTCAGGACCATCGGGAAACCCAAGGCAGTACTATCGGACAATGGACCCCAGTTCATATCCAAAATTTGGAAAGAAGGAATGGAGAAAAATGGTGAGGAGGTTAAATATATTGCAGCCTACCATCCTGCAAGCAACCCGGTTGAAAGGTACATGCGCGAAGTCGGGAGATTATGTAGAACATACTGCAGTCACAATCATAGAGCCTGGGGCAGATTTATATCGGATTTTGAGAATGTCATGAACACATTACATCATGAAACTACAGGATTTCCACCGGAAGAAATTTTGTTAGGCAGGAGTAGTAAAAGTTTAATTGAAGAAAAACTAGAGTTTCCACCTTGTACAAGTTTGGGATTGAATCAAAAGAAAGAATTGGTGATAAAAAGGGCAAAGCAAAAAGCTGAATCTAGATCTAGAAGACACGATAAAAATCTAAAAGTTTCAAAATTTAAAATTGGAGATTATGTTCTTTTAAAAACCCATGAAAAATCTAGTGAACTAAACCATGAAATTTCCAAATTTAAATATATTTATAATGGACCATATATAATACAGAACATTCCACACGATATTGCTTACTACCTGATCTACCCAAAATTCAAAAGACCTTTAGGTGTGAGAAATATTGTGGACCTGAAACTGTATGTCCCCAGGAACGAGTAATTGTGCTGTATGTTATGCTGAAACCAAGTTATTTCAAATGTAACTAATCTTTGTAAATGTCTGTATACCATTGAAAGTGTGCTAATGTAGTTATGTGAGTTTCAGATTACGCATTGTACTATAACTGTACAAATGTATGGAGAAAAGGACTGAAAAGAAAGGATAAATGCTATCAGCCAGATAAAAGATGGAACTGTCAAAAATGAAAATGGGCAGTGTATGAACCATAATATGAAGGACTGCCAAACACCAACGAGGGCAGATAAATAGTCGATGGAAAATTGTAAGTGTGATCCAGGGGATGTGACAATATGAAGTGAAAAGGACTGCCCAAATCCGCATAATAGGCAGCAAATATGTGTAGTTAATTTTCTGAAAATATGTGTGTGTGTTTTGTTTAGTAAGTAAGGAAATGTACTGCTATTCAAAGCAAGCAGCAACAAATTATCTTATAGTGTATACGAAATATGCATTTGTTTTTGTAATTAAACATTTGTATTCCATAATCTGAAATTATTTCTTGGAGAAGTTAGTAAAAATGATTAAATTGCTATTTTAGTAATGTTGTGATGGGAAGTTGGACTGTGCAAAAGGCACTTAAGTAAATAACGAGAAATTGGTCTTGGTGTGTTGAGAAAGTATGAACCTATATATAGTGGGTGAAAAGGGAATATGTAGTATAAATCTTCTTGGACATTTACTTAAAGATTCAGAACCACTGTATAATTGTAAAATTTAGTGTTCCCATAAAATTTAGACTTAAGAAAATTTTTTGGAAACAGGGGCATGTGTAACGACAACTGTACATATAATAATTTTTTTTTCTTTATGAATTTAGATAAATTTTTCTTTCTAAATTTATGTAAAGTAATGTAAGCAATGTTTTGGGTTCCCTTTTCTTTTCGTGTCATGTTAAAGAAACTGTAAGCAACTTTGAAATGAATGTTATTATTTATGTTAGATTGCAAGCAATTTGATAATCAAAGGGAAGTGTATTTAATGTTAAAACTATTGTAAGATGTGAAAATTGTAATTTATACACTTGGTCCATACGTAGGTAATGCATTAGGATATGTGTAGTAGAAAACCTGTGGTGAATACCCTACCTGTAGGGGGGCGGGAAAAGGTGGAAGTAGGCGAGCGCGGGAAAACGCACACTGGCGCGGTTCGGCACAACGGGCTCAGTAGAACAGTCGGAGTTGGGCATCGGTCAGAGGAACATGTACTGTACCGAGGAGGCTATCCAGGAAAAGTGGTTTCCATTGAGCCTCGGATGTGCCGATTCCGACGACTACATGGCGTGGCTATATTCTTAGGCAGAAAATTGGAAAGATTACGACGCTAAGAAGAAGGAAAGTGCCGATGCAGTGAGAGCCTTAGCTGTGCTTGCATGTGTGCTGTGCTGCCCGCTATCTCGCTGCCCGCCAACCACCGCACCGACTTGCACAGGTCAAACATTTATTTCATCTTTAGAAGTGTATCTGTGTGGACCAGTGTCGAAACTGTTTCAATAATAACGTGACTTTTACCAGAATTGCCTTAGCCATCACTTATCCTTATCATTGACCTAGACAGGGTCCTTACCACATATTGTGCAACCCGAGTATCCCGAATTGAAAGTTTCAAGATAATATTAACGAGAATTATCAGTAGACAAAGCTATGCTATAAAGAAGTTAAAATTTATGTGTGTTATTGTAAATGTTGATAAAGAACAAAAGTATGAGTATACTGAAAGAGAGTTTTTTGAAATGAGTTAGCAATGTTATTTAATTAATGTGAGACAGTCAAATAATCCAGAAATAAGAGAAAAGAGTAGTTATCCATAGATTGATAATTTTGAGTGTTAATTTAACTTCAGGACTTAATAGTTTCAGTATAACGACCATAACCGTTTCAGGGCCCCCCCCTCCTTTCTCTTGTCCCTTCTTTCACATCTTGAAGTGTACTGATCAGGTTTGAACAGTAAAGTTAATTTCTATATCAAACCTAAGTGTATTAGTGTTTTTTCCAATTTTAATAGTGACATTGTATGTGTGCTTTCAAAATTGCCAATTCTAGGGTAATCTATGCCCGATTTCAGTCTGATCAATATACAAAATGCAGTTCGTAGTAATCATTGCTGTGTGGTGTTGTGTAAAATTAGCTCGTCCAAATTAGTACAATAGAAGAAAACCTTAGTTCAGTAGATTCTTTCTGGTTCCAAATTTGCCATAAAACGCAACATTACTACGTAGTATTATGCTTGTACATGCACCCACTTGTACAAGGAAAAACTCCCTCAATGCCTAATTAGGCTGGCGACCGTATTATTAATCATTGGTAGTATATACTGTGTGTACTTCTTGTCCGTGCGAACGCGTAATTATACTTTACATTTGCTTGACGCATCACTGTAGTTACTGACTGAGTATAGGTCCGATCTTGCTTCCATTAGGTACACGCGGTCAACTTATGTACTAAAATCCTTGTTTACAAGGTGAAGCCCGTGAACTTATTACAGTACAGGCTGTAAAGAGCTAACGTACGTCCGACAGGGCGGTAGCGTTACAAGTGCTCCTACATACACGGTCTACCTTTTGGTCATTAGTACGAAAGTTATTATGCGCTTAAGGCTAAACATACATATGTGGTATAACATAAGAAAAAATACTTATCACTACTACATATATGCAGAAAAATATTTAGTTGCTGATTCAGAAAAATAATTCCTTTTAAGTATGAAACCTCCTCAGGTCCATGTCAGGATGTAAGCCTCTTACTTGATTACTGTTAGGATATCCCAGCACGTAACAAGACTCATGAGATATGCTGAGAAGTTTATACTGCCCATTATACAATACATGCCATTTCTTATTTTTCTTTTTGATTAGCGAATGTCTTTGGATGGACCTAAACAACACTAAATCGCCAACATTGTATAATTGTGTTTTTGTTAAATTTTTGTCTTTCCTATGAAGCCTGCAAAAGTGAGTAGAGCATGCTCTACTTTATCTTCCTGGGTTGCTTAATTTATTTTTATGTTAGGACGGTGAACTAACCATTCATTGGATTCTGTAACTGGAAACATAAGCTCTGAAGATGTAAAATCATACAGGTATAAAATAGCTTACCATAACTTTTTCAAACAGAATGACGCAGTCGACCCATTTGGTTTGTTTGGCATGAGTGTAAGTTTTTACATATCGATTCAGCTCTCGAAATTTTCTCTCTGTGGGATTACTACTCTAGCTGAAGTGGGATAAGAAATAGGTTTTACATCCCATAGTTGCAAGAAATTTTTTCACCTCCTACTTACAAAATAGGAATCATTATCAGATGAAATGGAAATGGGTTTTCCTGCCGTTGACAAGAAATCAGAAACAATTGTGCTCGTAATGGAAGTGGACTTTATTGGGTACATCTTTACATACTTACTAAAAATATAGTTTATAAAGACTAAGTAAGCAACACCCCCCCCCCCGCCCCCCACTTCAGCAGTTGTAATTGTTTCTGTTATATCCAAGGGACCAAAGCAATGATGTTCAGGGATTTTACTGGCAATGTTGGAAGCAGTTCGGTTTTATTGTACATATTATAGACTATGGCTTTTCTCTAAGGACACAAGTTCTTAGTAACCTCCATGGCTGCTTCTTCGGGTTGGGGTAATGACAATACTGGGTTATCTTCTCTGAGCACATTTTTATACGAAAATACCCCCAGGTATTACGAGTACACCAAAGGTGCACATGTACGCGCGCGCACACACACACACACACACACACACACACACACACACACCATTTATTAAGGTTATTGTTGTGTCTATAATATAACACTTCCTCACGCAGTTGGTAATGCTGACTAAGAGCATGTACAGAATCGGTTCTTACAGTTTCTTCTCTGTTTCTCCACATAGGGTCTGCATCTTGAAGTGGTCCTGTGTTTCTGAACATATTCAGGTACCATTTTCTGTACCTAGCATCTTTGATAACAAGAACCTTGTACACTGAAGATTTTTCAATCATGTGGGTAAATTCCGACAGACCTTGGAGTAACCTGGATAATGCATCTGCTACTGTGTTATCCTGTCCATCTACATAACGAATCTCGAATAATGTCCATCGAGATAGTCGTTCATGCTATAACTTCCATGACAAAAGGAAACTGAGCGCCTGATAGCTGTACAACACCTTAACATGTTTTCCATGAACATGGTAATAATATTTTTTAAACGCGCACATTACAGTGAGGACCTCTAGTTCTGCCACTGAATATGCTCGTTCGTACCCTGACAGGACTCTGATCGCGAAACCAATGATTATAACTTGAGTTTCCCCGAATGTTTCATCTGTCTGGAACACGCTCGCCCCCAAGCCACAGTTTGATGCATCTGTTATCTGACAGAAATCCTTACTAATGTCTGGTTGTTTCAGAATATCTTAATTAACTATGGCCTGCTTAATAGCATCGAATGCTGTCTTGCATTCATTGGTCCCATGCCAATGAGCATTTTTTCTCAATAGACGCAAAAGCGATTAGTAGCCGCACTGGCACGACGCCTCTAAAAAATGAGGCTAGTCCCAAAAATTATTTTCAATGTATCTTCGATTTGGGGTATGGAAAATTTTAAGTCCCATCCATCTTTCTTGGCTCAGGTACAATAACATTGGGTGAGTTTGTTCGAGGAACTCACTCTGTTTGTGCCCAAACTTGGATTCTTCAACTGAATTGTGATGTCGGCGTTCCTAGGCCTAATTAATACTCTCTCAACGAATTCCTCATGTTCTTGCCCAGTAGTTGTGGCCATAACTAAGTCATCTAAATAGACAGTTAGCTTGTCTAGAAGGATGACACCAGGTTTTTCTAAAAATACCTCTTCCTGTTGATGCAAGAGCTGTGAAAGTTGTCGCTTCTAAGGCTGAGTTATGCAGTCAGATTCAGCAACTTGGATTCAATCAGATTGTCAGTTTGTTGTGTTTCTTGCGAGTGATTCATTTCATTCTTACAACAACCATCCTCTGATTCATTATTTCCTTCGCTCAGATACACCGTTCTCGAACCGCTGCAAGCAATATCTATGGTTCTATTCATCTCAAGTGTTAATTTCTTTACCTGATCCAACAAGCTAATAAGTCCACGTAAGAGGTCGATCCGTGCGTCTCTCTTGTGTGTAATATCCCATCCAGGATAACAGGGACCGATAAATTATTTCCAACAAAAAAGTGCATCCGACGGTTCCTTTCCCGAGTGTCACATCAGCCTGCACGTGGTGCTTAATTATTTGACCTTTTTGACCGATGGCTCTAACTAATTCACAGTTTTACACTGGCAACATGGGTAGCCTTTTAATCTGATTGACGCGTCTAAAGAAATTGTTATCCATCACCGAAAGCGATGCTCCAGTATCGATTTCCTATTGTAGTTGAATGCCATGTATGCTGGCTTTTACTGCAGCTTGGACTTTCTCGACACTTTCTTTCTGACAATGACGGGTTTCCTCGGAGAGTTTCAGCGTGAGTCTTGCCCGTCATTACACCTTAGGCTTATTTCACATTTTTGCTGGGCTGACACCGGACGTACCGCCTATTCACACGTAGCCGACAGCTGCACGGCATGCCGTGCCGCACTTCCGTGTCTGCATTTTCGGCTGACCTCGACTACAGATCGAGCACGACTATCTACTAGCTTAATATCTCTTGTACAGACGTTTGAAAAACAGAAGAAGAAGAAGAAGAAGAAGAAGAAGAAGAAGAAGAGTGCACTGGGTCCATCCACTCAATATGAGAAGAGACGAAGTGGGTGCATTCTTTGTTCTTTTTGAGGAATGAAAGGGAGATGAAGATAAGTTTTTAATTGTTTTCGGATGAGTTTACGTACTTTTGACGATCTACACGCAGGAATGCAGAGTTCCATTCAACGCTTTAATACATCCTTCCGAGAATGTATCCAGCCTATACAAATGTTGGCAATTACAAGCATGTGAGTGGGAAAGAAGACAATAGCTAAAATTAAAGAAAAATTATTATCCTAAATGATGTAAATTTTAGATTGACACCTTAAAAATTAAAACATTGGTTAAACATATCCACAATCAGTAAAACAGTGAGATGTGTGTGCCAAGCTATTTGGTCTGTGCATTATGAATGTTTGCCTATACCCACCAAAGACGACTTTGAAAACATTGCTGGAAAATTTGAAAAGTGTTCAAATGTGTGTGAAATCTTATGGGACTTAAATGCTAAGGTCATCAGTCCCTAAGCTTACACACTACTTAACCTAAATTATCCTAAGGACAAACACACACACACACACCCATGCCCGAGGGAGGACTCGAACCTCCGCCAGGACCATCCACAGAAAAATTTGAACAAAGAGCGAATTTGCTCACTGCATTGGATCAGTAGATGGAAAGTAAATTAGTATTCCATCCATGATCCATGTAACGCAGTGTACTACAGTTACAAAGGATATTCATCTATATTGCTGATGGTTGGGGCTGAGTCTTGACTATAGATTTATCTACGTAGATATCGGCAGTTATGGCAAAGAGAGTGGCTCTACTATATTTAAAGAATATTCTTTGTGGAAATCATTGATGGAAAAAAAACTGGTGATTCCTGAAGATAGGTGCCTTCACAGTACAGTAAGTCCAAAGGTACCTTATTTTTTTGTTGGTGATGAAGCGTTTGGACTGCATCAACACCTTCTACGACCATACTCTGGGCACCAATTAACACTTGCTAAATGAGTGTTCAATTATCGCCTGTCAAGAGCCTGGGTGTGTGTAGAATGTTCATTTTTGATACTGACTAATAAGCTGAGGATATTCCACAGAGCTATAGATTAAAAACCCGATCTTGAAATTGTCAAGGCCTGTGTTGTTTTTCGAAATATCGTTGTTAAGAAAGAAGGCTACAGCCCTGAGGATACTCTGTCCATAACTGGACTTGAAAGAATAACAAAAAGAGAATGTGTACGTGGAGGAATTTCTACCAATAAAGTACGAGAAATGAAGACGGATCATTTTATGACACCTGAGGGACTTTTAATGACCATTATCTAAGATTTAATATGCCACTGATGTAATTCTTTTTTTTTTTTGACGTAAAATATAAAGATTTTTAGTTACCATAAGCGTCTCTGTCTTTGTCTCACATCCATTCAAAGCCTTCGTTGAGTTCTTTGCAAACTTTGATCCATGCGTTCCTTGCTTGTATTGTGTCCTTATAAGTACCTAAAGTTCCTGAACTAATATTATAAGGATTTCAGTATCAAATTCCGCTATGACGCAGTAGACTAGAAATGTGCAGAACAGATTGAACCACCAGCAAACCAAAACACAACAAACCGGTACACGATAGTTGTCGGGTATATGTGTAGCGCTTTACTGTTCTGCATGCCCCGCCACCTGCGCTGCTATTTCCGCACACCGACAACGCGCCGATACAGTGCGAGCCGCCGGCATCCAAAAGCCTTGGCCCGGCTGTCAGCTGTCGTTTAGCCCTCCACGTGGTCTGTCGGCCAGGTGTGAAACGTCCCGTAAGCAACTCACGCTCACAAACGGGTAGCCGGTGCCGGCTGCCGCCTGCCAGGTAGATGTGAAATAAGCTTTACGCATGTGTAGAACATTTTACTGAATACCTTCATGTTGTGCCGCGACCGCCTGCCCAAGCTTATGGGGGTCGAACTTAGACAGACACTCGCGAAGATTTACTCGTTTATTATCAGTCACCTCCACAATATGTACACCATATTCCTATGTCTGATTTAGAATATTTTGCTGCGAAGGCTGCAACTGCGACTTGTGTCTTGCATCAGGCATAGGAATCGAACCAACATGATGTACTGCTACATTACGAGATTCTAATGGTTGTTGCCCTGAGTTAGGATTTCAGCCATTGATTGCGGGTTACTGCTATGACCCACTATAAGTTCGCATGTTTTTATACTTTTTTGAGTTAAACTCGTTGCCATTTCGCTTTTTGCGTTTAGAATTGTAATTATTCTGGTAACTGCCATTGTTCGGACTACCAAAGTCTGGCCTATCGTAATTACTGTTTGTAATGCTATCTGAATACTGGTTACGGTATCCGTTATTTCCGTTACCATTGTTACTTGGTCTGAAATTACTTTTTCTTTGATTACAGTCACCTCGATGGTTGTTGTGGTTCCAACCATTCTTTCCGTTACTACGATTTGCCATATTATTCTTACTCGAATTCTTCGTGTCCACGTGTATGAGGTCTAAAGAATCGATTACAGGATGAAAATTTTCCAAATCTCTATAGGATATATGAACTGTTATCTCTAATCGAGGTTGGAAAACGTGTCTTTAGCAAACGAGAAACATCCCAGCTCGTCCGAATATCGTATCACATTCAAGTATTTCTCTATTTTCTAAGAGTCTTCTACTTGGGGTTATATATTTCTGGGCTGTATAGAAGTTTCCTCAACCGTTCTTGAGCAGAACTTGATCAGAAACGTCCTAAAAACACTACTCGAATTCCGCGAAGGTGTTGCAACTTGCAGCAGCTTGCAGTGCCCACAACGAGGCACCTTCCGTTATGTATGAAACTGTAAACTGAATCTTTTTCCGCTCGGTCCACGACCTAGGCCAATCACTACTAACATTCTTCATAAAAATTACTGGATGAATAGTTTTCTTATCCTCGTTAAACCTTTGAAACGTCCGGTGCTTTATTACGCTTTCTTCCTGCTTTAGACTGGTCATCGTTGGCATGGCTGGTTCTATGCCAGTCATACCCCTGTTCACTTCTGGAAAATGTGGGCTAACTTACCCATATCTCCATGAAACGCCGGTTCGTATCCTGATGGTGGCAAAAGTTCCTGTTCAGGTTCGCAGTTCTGACTCCTATCCTGCTTTTACCACCACGAAAACAAGTACTGAACGGGACTCCGTATGCTCTCTAACTCTTTTTGCAAACAGTGCCAGGTCTATTATCATAGGCTGCTTCGAGAGCTGCATTCCCCACTTATTTTACCCTCCTTCTAAGTAATATCTCTCGTATCTTTGTTAATCTCATAGCAGGTCAGGTTAAATGCTTAACTTTTCCTCCAAATCGTTCTGGGTTAAATGCATGTTTGCCACATCCGCATTCAGCTGATCCACAGTTCCTAGTAAATCTTTGCAACTAGTTTGCAAAGCGCTGATCTCGCAACGAATACGAGTTAAATGTTTCCTGATACTTTCAGCAAGAGGTTTGTCGCGAGGATCAAGTACATGATTGAACTTTGCGAATATTTCTTCGTCACGACAAGCTAAATCTTCATTGAACTGTCTAACATCTCCTCCCCGAGAGTTCATTTCTGCTCTCAATCCCCCTCTAAAATTATTTGCTTTTCTTCCTCTGTTTTGCAGAAATGGCGAAAAGTTGCCTTTCTCTAATCGCTTGTGTTTCCTCTCGTTGCTTCTCACGCAATTCCAGAATTTGGCAACAGCGATTAAATAATTTTCTGGTTTTATTATTGGTAAGGGATCGGTTGTTGCTGTCCCGCGCCCCGTAACATCTACCACGTTACTGCTAACTAACAAAGTAGGCGCACTTACGCTGAAAGCTGGAACTTGTTCAGAGTCCACTATGGCTAAAGGCATAGTATGATCTTCTGCTCCCTGGATATAAGATTCAGAAGTCATCCTATCACTCCGTATATTATTATATGAACTTCAAGTTCGTGGCGCCCATTATCGGTAATGCTAGAGTTCAATATCGTGTTGGTCCACCCTTGGCCTTGATGACAGCTACCTCTATACGTTCGTTCAGGCGCTGGAAGGTTTCTTGGGGAATGGCAGCCCATTTTTCACATTTTTCACGGAGTGATGCACTGAGAAGTATTGACGTAGTTCTGTGAGACTTGGCACGTCGGTCGGCGTTCCAAAACATCCAAAGGTGTTCTATAGGATTCAGGTCAGGCAGGCCAGTCTATTACAGGGATGTTATTGTCGCGTAACCACTCCGCCACAGGCCGTGCGTTATCAATAGGTGCTCGATCGTGTTGAAAGATGCAATCGCCGTCCCAAAATCGCTCTTCAACAGTGGGAAGCAAGAGGGTACTTAAAACATCAGCGTAGGCCTGTGCTGTGATAGTGCCACGCAAAGCAACAAGAGGTGCAAGCCCCTTCCATGATAAAAACACGACCAAACCATGACACCACCGCCTGTAAATTTTACTGTTGCACTACAAACGCTGGGAGATGACGTTCACCTGGCATTGGCCATACCCACACCCTGCCATCGGATCGCCACATTGTGCACCATGATTCGTCACTCCACACAACGCTTTGCCATTACTCAGTCGTCTAATGTTTACGCTCCCTATACCAAGCGAGGCGTCGTTTGGCATTTACCGGCTTATGAGCAACCGCCCTACCATTAAATCCAAGTTTTCTCACCTCCCGCGTAACTGCAGTACTTTCAGTAGATCCTGATGCAATGTGGAATTCCTGTGGATGGTCTGGATAGATGTCCGCCCATTACACGTTATGCCCCTCTTCAACTGTCGGCGGGCTGTGTCTGTCAACCGGCAAGGTCGGCCTGTATGTGTTTGTGCTGTACATGTCCCTGCAAGTTCCACTTCACTATCACATCGGAAACAGTGGACCTAGGGATGTTTAGGAGTGTGGAAATCTTGCGTACAGGCGTACAACACAAGTAACAACTAATCACCTGAGCGCCCCATTCTGCTCTCTCACGATATCTAATGACTGCTGAGGCGCTGATAAGGAATGCCTAGCAGTAGGTGGCAGCACAGTCCACTTATTATAAAAAACGTATGTTTTTAGGGGTGTCCGGATACTTTTGATCACAAAGTGTATGAGTTTCTAGTATACTGACGCGAGCTTTGGTACTTTAAATTTGTTCCACGTCAGTTTTACCTTTCCTCTTTGGTCGAACCATTTCGCTGTACTTAGGTAACACGGAACACACGAACACGCACTGTTGCAGAACATAAGGCTAAATACACACGAACATACAGAAAAACTGTTAAGCTGCCAGCAGAAAATTGTGTCTGACTGTTAACAATTATGTAGCAGCATTATGTTGTTGTTGTTGTGGTCTTCAGTCCTGAGACTGATTTGATGCAGCTCTCCATGCTACTCTATCCTGTGCAAGCTTCTTCATCTCCCAGTACCTCCTGCAGTCTACATCCTTATGAATCTGCTTAGTGTATTCATCTCTTGGTCTCCCTCTTCGATTTTTACCCTCCACGCTGCTTTCCAACATTAAATTGGTGATCCCTCGATGTCTCAGAACATGTCCTACCAACCGATCCCTTCTTCTAGTCAAGTTGTGCCACAAGCTCCTCTTCTCCCGAGTTCTATTCAATACCTCCTCATTAGTTATGTGATCTATCCATCAATTATTCAGCATTCTTCTGTAGCATAACATTTCGAAAGCTTCTATTCTTTTCTTGTCTAAACTATTTATCGTACACGTTTCACTTCCATACATTGCTACACTCCATACAAATACTTTCAGAAATGACTTCCTGACATTTAAATCTATACATGATGTTAAATTTTTCTTCTTCAGAAACGCTTTCCTTGCCATTGCCAGTCTACATTTTATATCCTCTCTACTTCGACCATCATCAGTTATTTTGCTCCCCAAGTAGAAAAACTCCGTTACAACTTTAAATGTCTCATTTCCTAATCTAATTCCCTCAGCATCCCCCGACTTAATTCGACTACATTCCATTATCCTCGTTTTGCTTTTGTTGATGTTCTTCTTATACCCTCCTTTCAAGACACTGTCCATTCCGTTCAACTGCACTTCTAAGTCCTTTGCTGTCTCTGACAGAATTACAATGTCATCGGCGAACCTCAAAGATTTTATTTCCTCTCCTTGGATTTTAATACCTACGCCGAACTTTCCTTTTGTTTCCTTTACTACTTGCTCAATATACAGATTGAATAACATCACGGATAGGCTACAACCCTGTCTCACTCCCTTCCCAAACACTGCTTCCCTTTCATACCCCTCGACTTTTATAACTGCCGTCTGCTTTCTGTACAAATTGTAAATAGCCTTTCGCTCCCTGTATTTTTCCCCTCCAGCTTCAACATTTTAAAGACCGAATTCCAATGTACATTGTCAAAAGCTTTCTCTAAGTTTACAAATGCTAGAAACGTAAGTTTGCCTTTCCTTGATCTTTCTTCTAAGATACGTTGTAGGGTCAGTATTTCCTCACGTGCTCCAACATTTCTACGGAATCCAAACTGATCTTCCCCGAGGTCGGCTTCTATCAGTTTTTCCATTCGTCTGTAAAGAATTCGCGATAGCATTTTGCAGCTGTGACTTATTAAACTGATAGTTCGGTAATTTTCACATCTGTCAACACCTGCTTTCTTTGGAATTGGAATTATTATATTTTTCTTGGATCTGAGGGTATTTCGCCTGTCTCATACATCTTGCTCACCAGATGGTAGAGTTTTGTCAGGGCTGGCTCTCCTAAGGCTATCAGTAGTTCCAATGGAATGTTGTCTACTCCGGGGGCCTTGTTTCGGCTCAGGTCTTTCAGTGCTCTGTCAAACTCTTCACGCAGTATCATACCTCCCATTTCATCTTCATTTACATCCTCTTCCATTTCCATAATATTGTCTTCAAGTACATCGCCCTTGTATAGACCCTCTATATACTTCTTCCACCTTTCTGCTTTCCCTTCTTTGCTTAGAACTGGGTTTCCATCGAAGCTCTTGATATTCATGCTAGTTGTTCTCCTTTCTCCAAAGATGTCTTTAATTTTCCTGTAGGCAGTATCCATCTTACCCCTCGTGAGATAAGCCTCTACATCCTTACATTTGTCTTCTAGCCAACCCTGTTTTGCCGTTTTGCACTTCCTTTCGATTTCATTTTTGAGATGTTTGTACTCATTTTTGCCAGGTTCATTTACTCCTTTCTCCTTTCATCAATTGAATTCAATATTTCTTTTGTTACCCAAGGGTTTCTACTAGCCCACGTCTTTTTACCTATTTGATCCTCTGCTACCTCAACTATTTCATCCCTCAAAGCTACCCTTTCTTTTTCTACTGTATTTCTTTCCCACATTCCTGTCAATTGTTCCCTAATGCTCTCCCTGAAACCCTGTACTACCTCTGGTTCCTTCAGTTTATCCAGGTCTAATCTCCTTCAATTCCCACCTTTTTGCAGTTTCTTCAGTTTTAATCTACAATTCATGTGGTCAGAGTTCGCCCCTGGAATTGTCTTACAATTTAATACCTGATTCCTAAATCTCTCTCTTACCACTATATAATCTATCTGAAACGTTCTAGTATCTCCAGGGTTCTTCCATGTATACAACCTTCTTTCATGATTCTTAAACCAAGTGTTAGCTATGATTAAATTAGGCTCTGCGCAAAATTCTACCAGGCGGCTTCCTCTTTCATTTCTCAGCTCCAATCCATATTCACCCACTATGTTTCCTTCTCTCCCTTTTACTACTCTCGCATTCCAGTCACTCATGACTATTAAATTTTCATCTCCCTTCACTACCTGAATAATTTCTTTTATCTCGTCATACATTTCACCTATTTCTTCATCATCTGCAGAGGTAGTTGGCATATAAACTTGTACTACTGTAGTAGGCATGGGCTTTGTGTCTATCTTGGCCACAATAATGCGTTCACTATGCTGTTTGTAGTAGCTAACCCGCACTCCTATTTTTTTATTCATTACTAAACCTACTCCTGCATTACCCCTATTTGATTTTGTATTTATAACCCTGTATTCACCTGACCAAAAGTCTTGTTCCTCCTGCCACCGAACTTCACTAATTCCCACTACATCTAACTTTAACCCATCCATTTCCCTTTTTAAATATTCTAACCTACCTACCCGATTAAGGGTTCTGACATTCCGCGCTCTGATCCGTAGAACGCCAGTTTTCTTTCTCCTGATAACGACGTCCTCTTGAGTAGTCCCCGCCAGGAGATCCGAATGGGGGACTATCTTACCTCCGGAATATTTTATGCAAGAGGACGCCACCATCATTTAAACATACAGTAAAGCTGCATGCCCTCTGGAAAAAATACGGCTGTAGTTTCCCCTTGCTTTCAGCCGTTTGCAGTACCAGAACAGCAAGGCCATTTTGGCTGGTGTTACAAGGCCAGATCAGTCAATCATCCAGACTGTTGCCCCTGCAACCACTGAAAAGGCTGCTGCCCCTCTTCAGGAACCACACGTTTGTCTGGCCTCTCAACAGATACCCATCCGTTGTGGTTGCACCTACGGTACGGCTATCTATATCGTTGAGCCACGCAAGCCTCCCCACCAACGAAAAGGTCCATGGTTCATGAAGGCGGGGAGAGGGGGGGAGGGGGGGCGGGGGACAACATTATAGCGTCAATTATTTGTGAAATCGTAACGCAAGTAGATAAATATCAGCTTAACCTGCAGAGTCAGTGATACTCGACTTGAAAGCACAAAGATATGCCGATAGTTGCATTCCTTTTTTAGACTCTTTATCTGTGTTTTCGTACAGTTATTGCGACTGTTGTTTGTAGACAATTTTCAAATATTATGTTTCTCAGGCAGTATATTTTTCGTTGGTACATGAAACAGAATATACACTTGTATTAATATACAGAAAAACATCTCTATAGGCATAAATTTTACTTAACTAAATACAAATATTGTAAACTACAGCCTTACGTTTGGCGCCAATTAATTCTAAAAAGGTTTTACTAATGTAATAATTGGAAATGATATTCGTCGTATACTTTAACGTGATCTGCAGTTGCAGGCTTTTATACACGAAATAGCAACAGTTTGTGTCTGCCTACTTATAAGAGTTAATTACAACAGTATTGTATGAATTCCTAACATAACATTGTTCGTCTCACAGTAGGGATTTCATAACGAATGGCCCTCTTAACATAACAACAAATTTTCGTGGAAAATGTGGTCGTCTGTAAGTATTGCAAACGTACTGCTGCTTTTGCTTGAAGTTAAGGACAACATTCAGTAGTTTTGACTCAAGATAAAGCTTTTAAGATGCATCAGAACTGCAACATACTCTGCAGTTTGAAATTTGGTGCACCTAAAATTCACTGAAATTCCGGAAAATCTTGGTAGTCGTACTTCCGTAATAGCTCATAGTGAGTAACGACATAGTTTGTCTCTCAATAAGCTGCCACTGCGGCGGTATTTAATACTAGAAGTACTGGGCTTCACAGTACCCCTAGTAGTACCATGTGGGTCATTTCTGAACCATACGAGGAAAACACCAATTTATTCGTATTTTCCTGGTGTTTTGAATGCCGTCATGTTCACAGTATGTTCAGGAAGACTCTGAATTGTAACCAAAGGGTAATTGTGCCTCTGAAACGAATAGTACACTGTCAAAGATAAATTTGCAGAAATAAACCTATTTATTTTACATTTTACAGAAGGAATTCCACAGTCTTTCATTAATCATAGTTGAAACAGTACTTGTTACGTAATTATTAAGTAAAACATTGTTACAATATTTTTCTTTATAAAAAGATTGAAACAGAGTCAAAACATACTGTTTATGTCAGTACAAAAAGAGTACTTTTATTTTTTCAGATAAATAAGGAAAGTATTGAGTGTTTGTGAAAGATTCTAGGGCACAGCTGGTTTTCCTGCTTATGGCAATCAATAAACTAAAACATAATAACAAACAACTTCAGTTTATAACTACAAATATTTTGAAATTTTTACGAAGAAGGAATTAACAGAATTGTTTATGTTGGGAAGGACTCACAGTTCAGACATTCGACAAGAGTTCTTTCTTGGCAGGTTTTGCACATATACTTGTTGCACTTGAAGTATATGTTTGATGTTTTATTCCCCTTTTCTTGTTTGATGGAAACCCAAACTTGACAACGCTTCATATTTCCTTCTGGCCAGCGCCAATGTGGAATGCCTGCGACGGGAGATTGACTCCTCTCTGCAGTTTGTAGGGGTCAGTAAATCACCTGCTACTCTGAGGATAAAGTCTCGGCGTGATATGTTCTTAAATGCAACTAACTGAAAAACGGTGTGAGCATTGATAATGGCAAAGTCAAGAATATTGTAAAAGAGACGCACACGCCGTCGGTTAGTGCCAGCTTGGACACTGTAGCGTCTAGCCATTTGGTCAACTATGTCGACTTCACCCTCAGTCTCACAAAAAAACTTCACAGTTTATCCTCAGTATTCTCATTCACATGACATCCAGCATGCTTTTTAATCAGAGTAAGGATTTTTATCTTTGTCTCTTGGTATAGTGTGAGCAGATTGTCGTCTGACCTGTACAAGGGTGTTTCATGCAACGCGTCGTCTCCACTTTGCGCTGCAAGGGGCACCTCTTTGAGTGATCTCCGTAGATCACCAAGTAAGCTTGTTCCCTTTTGTTTCAGCTCATCCGTCAGTTTCATGGAGGTGAAGAAGTTGTCAGTCGTGATGTTACCGCCACAGTTAAGGAATAGCTGTGCCAGCTTCATAGCGACATGGTGAGCAAGATCCTCCCTTGGATGCCTCGGTAAGGGAATCGATTCAGGATCTAGCGCTTGTCAGCCTCACACAAAAGCCAGTATTTTATCCTAACCAGGTTTACTCAGGATGTACAGTACGAATGGGCACCTGCCCTTGTAATGATACAGTTTCGACACTCATGTTTTCGTCTGGCTTGAAGCAGGCAGTGAAATTGTCAGTAAATAGATTCCATATTTCTGAAGCAATTAAAAATTCATCAGTTTTTTTACGTTGTCTTCTACATGACATAGAATCAAATCTGACTGCATATTTCTGCAAATCAGGTTCTTGATGCAGTGTTCTGAAAGAAAGGAGGTCCCCATTTATAGCTCCATAATACCCTGAGCGTCTTATGTTCCACAAGCGTAGAGAAATCCAGTGAATACACCTAGTTCTTTCAAGCTTAGGGACAACCCATTACTGTGCTGTGAGCCTTTTCTTCAGTGTACTTATCAGGATCGGGTCGCCGAAACATAGCCGCAAAACAGAGAAGTGGTGACTCGTCTACAACACGTCGTTTGACGTGTCCCGTCGGCCCAGCTATCTCCTGCAACACATTGTGGACACTGCACCTACACGCTGTGTCGCCTGACTTAATCCATGACCACGTCGTGCCATTGGAACCCTCCACTTTCTCGTAAAAGACTGGATGCTGCATGGCACTTCCTCTTCGCCGTCTAAGATGAGCCGCTACACTACATCTACTACACTACATCTAGTACCCACTACGGCAATTTGACTTATCCGTTTACAACAGAGGATCAGTGACACTGCGTTTGAGTTTCGAATACGGATTTATTTTCAAGTGACTTACTGACTCCATCAGGTAGCTGATTGTCCTCATCCTTGTTGAAGACTCCGTCCTATATATATGAAGATGGTATCTGTTCTTACGGACATGACCGTCTTCTGTTGTGTGGATGCACAAACAGTGCCCGATATCTTACGGGAATTGGCTGTAAAGCCCCGAGTAATGAGTATGATGGGCAGGGGCACTATGAATAAAGCGTGGGACAATAAGTTGCGGAAGTTTGTCTCACGGGAGACGTGCCAAAGGTAAATCCCTGCAATCGCACTATGCTCTTTGTCCTCGGTAACTCAGAAGGATAGAGCGTCTGCCATGTAAGCAGGAGATCCCGGGTTCGAGTCCCGGCCGGGGCACACATTTTGAACTGTCCCTGTTGACTTATATCAACGACTGTATGCAGCTAAGGGTATTCATTTCATCGTAATTTGACTCCGTCCTTCACTGCATACACATTTGGCTCATTGTTGGGAGGGACGTTCACACCTTTGGGAATGATTCGTAAATTTGACTTCTGAAGAACCCAAGAGAGAAAACCATTGACTCTGCCTTCATTGGTTCAAAAACTTAGGTAGAATGGTTCATGCTTACTTTGTGCTAGAGATAGGCCATCGTCAGATGGATCAAATTATGCTTTGCTTTTCATTTGATATGTCTGAATCACGTAAGTCAGCAGTTTCCGCTAGAACAAAATCGTTTCCTCCTCCGCATTCGTCTGATTACTGGATTCATCACTCGATTGAGTCAGTGAAAATTTCTCCAAATAGTAGAACTTCAAGCTCACGTCGCTGGCGTCAGGACTGTGTCAGCCCGCTCGGCTTGACAACAGACAAAGATGACCTGACAGGAAACTTACGTAAGGCAGACGCGTCTGACATCTGCTGTCATATAAGAGAACTAACAGCAGTACCTCCAGACAGGCTGCAGGAGGGAGGGAGTGGGGCTCCCCACGGTAGGATATGTTCAACTGTGGCTTCCCAGTGACATTTCTCAGGTCTGCACGTCGACAGCCCGTAGAAAACGGAAATCCGTGCTGATATAAAGTATCGCTCGACCTCCGAATTCTTCGTATTTCACGTTCGTTTTGGTCCTAAGTGTCGTAATACTCTCCAGAATCTCGTGAATATCATCGAGACGTGCCCGGGAACTATTATGTGTCTGAAAACCGGGTTTCTGATATCGAATTACATTAAAATGCGTAAGGCTCCAAAGCGACTCACATCGTACAGCTGGTATAACATGTAATTTTTCACACTTATAGGTGGGCTAGGGGAATGAAATTTTGGTGAATTTTACAACCCCATAGATGACGAAAGATCACGGGAACGTTTGCTCCTGTGATGATTATGGAGGGAGATATTAGCCTCGAAAACCGTCCTGGGTCAAAAGTGATCCAGCTGGTACTTCTAGTGTTTAGCAAATTAGTAATCCAGGCAGTAATGACTGCCAACAGTGAAAATCTCCGTCTGAAATTAATTCTGCAAATAGGGAGGGAGAGGATGTTGATTTCTACATAAATAAACGTAAGTTATATTTTAAAGATAACGAATACACGATTTGTAGCAGAACAGACCATTTGTCAACCGAGAGAAATAAGAGCATACAGATATTAGCATCCGCGCAGCTATAAGACACAAAGCAGAACGATGACAAAGAAACCTGTTGCCTCCACATTACAAAAGCAATGTCTTTGAATATTCTTTGGTCTTGTCGTGTCATAGATGCCATTTGTATGTCCACTTGCAAACTCCGATCAAATTTTTACTTCATTTTGACACAATTCACTTATATTTTCCGCAAAATTTTTCCAAGAGACGTTACAACGTACGGACAGAAAAGGCAGTGAGGGATTCTCATTTACAATTAGTGTAGTTCCTCGTCACACTAGATGTCTTAAGTTGCGGTGTCTCTTTACTGCTTCTCCTGGTAGACTTCACATACCTGCAGAAAACGTGGCAGGTATATTTAAATTAAGTAAATGGTCTAGGAACCTGCCCCAGGTTCGCACGTTTAGCAGAAAGGATCTATGGGTGGAAGACTTGTCAGGTCAACTCGAAGCTGCCACCATTGACACGAGATGTCATTCTAAGCGCCAGCTACATATGGAACCGTTGACAGCACACATTTTACAATAACTGCTACTGTAATTGAAAGGCATTGTGATGTTTTTCACCTGGGCTGTTTTTGACCAGTACTCGTTTTATTATACCTTGTACGGCTGGCCAATTCAGACTTTACAGACCATTTCCAGGCACAGAGGGTGTCAAAATATTGCTCAATTCTTCTATTATTGAACTGTGGGTATAGACGATCTGCAAGGCAGAACAGAAGGTGTAAGCGTCAGAATTAAAACAAGAAAGTTTATTGCGTGCAGTAATAGTCATCTTTATAACTAGTGCCACGTTATAGGACGTTGCAGGTCACTATATATTGTTGAACATCGAAAGCGAACACACATAGTGTACACCACGTCGACACATACTGCTCATCAAAATGGCCTGTAAGGCCGAAAAATGCTGCAATTACAATAATTATAAATCATACACAGAAACCCTCCTCGTGAGTCAGTCTATCTGCTAGTGAAAACTATGCAAAATCTCTAGTGTAGTTCTTGAGATTAGGCTTCACATACATATAGAAAACGTGGCGGTTGTCTTTGAATTAAGAATGTCCGCTAGTGGCCAGTCCCACAGTCGCATGGCCAGCAGAATGTGTCTATGGGCGGAAGACTTGTCAGGTCTGATGGTGATAAATTATATACAGAAACCTTTCTCGTTCATGAATCTATCTGCTGATGAAAACTGTATCAAAATCCCTGCAATATTTCCAGAAATAACCCTTCACATATCGACAGAAAAACATGGCGGAGGACTTCATCTTTTTTTCCAGGGAAGGAGCGTGGGGTGGGTTTTATTGGACTGATGTAAATTCATCATTTGTTAATTAAACCTCAATATGAACATTGGACTTCATTGTAAGACTCATTTCAGCGTAGCCGACAATGACAGAGTTTAATCTCTAGAAGTATTTGATCACATTTGGCAATAAGAAAACAAATATTTCATCTGGCATCTAGTAGTAAAATACTTTGCAGTAACCTTTCAGGCATATTAAAAAAAACAGCACTTTGCCAGTTATATACTATTACGGTTATTAAGGTACAATCGCTCACGAAAAGTGATACCAAAACTGAAAGCTGATGCCCAATTTCAAAATAATCAGTATTCAAAGTTACAGTAACAGCAACTTTGCAACATGGGCTCCTTTTCCTTAAGAATAATGAAACACGTTTACAGTTTTCGTCACAAACTCTCTAGAAATATACATGGCAAATATGGATTAGTTAGCCTGACACAAGCTAGTAGCTAACACAACTTTGACGCAAATAGCGGTATAATATTCACGTAGTTAAATGGTGGCAACCGCAGATCAAAAACCTTCACATATATCAGACCATCTGTTACACCATCTCGGCAGTGACAGAGAAGTAAATATCTGAAAGCAATGAAATGGTGGCAAGCTTCATAATGTAATCTCTCAATAAAACATCAGACTCCTTTGCATTACTTAACAAACAAAACGCTTGAAGACATTTCTAAGCAAAATATAAGCCAAACTTAACACTAATTTAAAAAAATGGACGAACGAGTAAGAAGATTGGTACTCAAAACAACCCTTTCATTTGGACCTGGTACTAACAAAATAAGATACACAAGCTCATTCAAGGAGGAAACGTAAATTTGATACAAATGCTACGAAATAGACACTTAAAAGGATGACGTCATAAGGAACCACAGTGGCAGAAAAAACAAGGTCGCTCATACTGATGAGCCACAATGTCAGCCAAGTGATAACACCTAAATACTGATAAACCATACTGTCCACCAAACAATATGGCCCGAACACTAAGGAATCATACTTTACATCTCGTCACACTGCTGTACGGCTGTACGGCACTATAGAGTAAAACGCTAAACAGTCTCTACAAGAACAGAATGCATGGTAAAGCACTGCGAACAGACAATATATAGAACTGTAGCTATCACTGGCATGGCGGCTACTTATTCTCCTGCGAGCACAGCTGAGAACCACGCCTGAGAAATCCCGTTATGTCCGCTTGCATCCTTATCGGAATTCAACTGGTACATCATCCAGCTGGGCACTGTACTCTATACTCGGCATGAAGAAAGAGGAATAGACAAACAGCCGGCACTCGTTGCTTGTTAAGTCGGTACTGCACTTGTCGCTCACCGGTCGCACGCCTGTGACTGCAGAACACAGTCTATCTGTTCGCCGACCCATCCTATTAGACAGTGTGTTCAATTTCTCATTCCCAGGCAGACTGGTTGGGGAGACTCCACAGTTAGCCGACGCTGCCTTACTTCCTAATTGCCCACAGGTAACTTTAGCTAAACAGTACTCGCAGCAAGGCTCTCCGACAGAGCCGTTCCGAGAACAGCTCAGTTCTACAATATTTTGAGTTAAATATAGAAATGTATAGATTCTGGTCAATTCTCACAACTCAGGGGTTTTGGTGTCTGTTACTTTACTGTTCCTCCCGATACAGGCCGCCTTCACTGTAGCTCTTCGATTAGTATGGCTCATTACAGCTATGTAATGTATGTTAGACATTCCTTATTACCACAAGTATAAATTATATACCCAACGATTCCTAGTGAGTCAGTCTGTTAGTGAAACCATAGTCACGGTCCCTGTGGTAGTTACTGAAATTTTCCCTCAGACACAGACCAGGCGTTTGGGGTATTTTAATCTCTGTATATATAAGGCACTGTCCTGACTGACTGATTCATTATGGCCCAGCCCACGCCGCTAGGGATAGAAACTTGAAATTTGGAGAAGGTGTGCATCTTATCCTATTGGCGTCGTTAAAGAAGGGAATTTTCAAAAGTGCAGCTGCAAGGGGGTGAAATATAGGATGAAGGGTTTTTTATGAAAAATATCACTATTAAGGCAATTTTGAAACTGAACCTACGAAAATTGGCGTTTGGTTTCTCGATTAGAAATAAACAAATACATGTTTTAATATTTTTGGAAATTTAACCCTATAGGAGTGAAATAGTGGGTGTACGTTCTTTTGAAATTAAATAATTACTAAAAAACCATAAAAGGATTCTTAAGATTACATCGATGACAACTGCTATTTGGCTTCTGGGATAGAAATAAAGAAATTTCTTGTTTCAGTTTTTCGCGAATACTAATCATTAAGAAAGTGCAATAGGGGATCAAAATTTTTAAGAAAATATTCCGTTACATTAAAAGAATTTGAAAGCAAAATTTATGAAATTTGGTATTTCCCATCTCGATTAGGTATAAAGAAAAATTTGTTAGGGGCTGAAACTTGCTACGAAAATACCTCCACAAGAACACAAAAGGCACGTTTAACAAAAACTTTCGATTGCTGCCCCCCAGAATTGCATTTTGGTCAGAGATAAGTTTGGAGAAGATCATGCTTATATGGCCTATAGTAGCGTGGAAAGCTTAGAAGACGTGTTTGTGAACAACATAAAAATTCGATTAAATAAAAACAAAAGAATCTCTGCAGGCCATACAGTCTAAAAGAGCAAAACAACGGGCGCTAAGCTAGTTATACTCTTATATATAGACTGACGACCTGCTCCAGTTTCATATCGGTAGCACTAAGTACTGTATCTACGGCTGGACAACATCTCTGGTGTATTGGCAGTAAATTATATACTCAGCCCTACTTCGTGAATCAGTTTATTTATTAACGAAAACTGTATTGAAAGCGAAATTCAAGTTCCTCAGATTAACCTTCACATACAGTACGGGCAGAAAAACAAGTCGGGGATTCTAAATTAGTAATATCTGTTGAGAGTAATGAACGAAAGTTGGTAAGCTAAGTCTTTCCTTCTCTTTTGACGTGGGAACGCAGATTTCCGGAAAAACGTAGATATCTCATTTACTAAGTTCCCTGTGATCCCGTAAGTAATATAACAGGAATTTAGGAAAATCATTTGTGCACTGACAGGGCGATCATGTAGAATTATCGCTTGCCATTCTGAAGTGATACTTGTGTCAGTAAATTAAATAATGTGACACGGAGCTAGAGCGCAACGTCATGAAACGTAGAGCGTCTATTTCGGTTACCCTCGTGATATAACTATCTTGAGTCGAACGCTATTAAAGTTAACGGTCACCAGAAGGAACTCAACATTTTGTTCAACTTTATTACGCTGAAAGCTCTTTTTTTTCTAAACTAATTTTATCCTTTATGAAAGTTAGTTCTACTGAAACATAAGCTATCGACATGAAAGCGGAATATTTTTTCAGAAGCAATCAAACACCCAGTTACCATCATGTGATCCTAGCCTTCACTGCTAGTTTCCTTTTTGTCAATTGTACCTAACGTCCGTAACCATTTGTAGAAAATCATGCGCGTTTTGTTTAGTCGTTTAATAGTTTGAATAGCTAATTGCAACAAGCTTGACAAGAAAGCAGCGTACCACCGTTTCGTAAACACAGTATTTCAATAACTGAACTATCCTAATTGAAGCAGAAGGCCAAATCGTTTAGTTTATACAGCTGGGTTCTCACACAATATAATATTTTTGTATAACGTTCTTAAATTAAATCATCGACCCGAAAGTATTAATTATTTATACAAGCATTGCCTGTACAAAAACTGATTACAGATGCATAATTCCCACATCCAATACTGTCGGTTGAATGCGTCAAGTGTAACTTCCAAATTAAATTTTACTGTGATAATAAAGTAGCTACGACTTTCTTTAGTGATTCCCGTACTAACATCCTCATATCTACCCTGATCAGTCAATATCTTATACACATGACTTACATGAACATAGAACCGGGACTTTGTGATGAGCATTTTTTATGTTATGAGTGGCGTATTCACATAAGTCGTCTTGATTGTAAATTGGCGACTTATAAAATACATAATAACTCGGGAGTTCATTCATCATTATGATGAATAGATCGTTAATCTACTAACAGTTCGTAAAATTCGTTAAGAAACTGAATATGTTGTGGCTGTTCGTGTAAACATATGATGTATGTTATTATAACGTGCTACTTCTCTAGCGATGTGCTGTGTTCATATGGCTAATTATATGTTGGTTTGTAGATGCCAAACAAGTTTAATTTTTTAATCAGTGTTCACGTTTATTTCTGTTTGTTTAGAAGTCTAAAACCAACAAAAATGTGATGCAGAGTTTTTCAAGTAATAACCTCAGAATGTGATGTAAACAAACAACGATCTGAAAGTTCTATAAGGTACGTACACCCACGAAACATGTGGAACTGCCGGTCAGTGGCTACATTCTTGGGGATCCCAGTCTAACCAATAAACGTTATGCAACTCATACAGTCAACGCCAAATGCTATCTCACCGAATTGCAGCCTGGAGATCCTTCTTTCCCTCCACTCAAACCGGCAATAATTTAGTACAGTTGCATGTCGACCTCGAAAGCGGGTGAGAGACAACCCTGTTGTTGATGACGCATCCTGTTGTGTCTAGACAAGACAGCCTAGACACAATGAGAGGAAGCCGAAAGGCACGCGCTTAAACTCACGCAGGCTGGCGTGAGGTCTGAAACAGGATACGTAATGAATGCTATAAAGAAAAGTACGTAGCTTCTGGAATACTTAACTTTAATCCACATTTGTAGAACATCGCTCTTGATGATACATTAATAGAATCTCAATATCAATTGAATACGGCGCTTTGCTAGGTCGTAGCAAATGTAGCTGAAGGCTATGCTAACTATCGTCTCGGCAAATGAGAGCGTAGTTGTCAGCGAACCGTTCCTTGCAAAGTCGGCTGTACAACTGGGGCGAGTGCTAGTACGTCTCTCTAGACCTGCAGTGTGGCGGCGCTCGGTCTGCAATTACTGACAGTGGCGACACGCGGGTCCGTCGTATACTAGCGGACCGCGGCCGATTTAAAAGCTACCACCTAGCAAGTGTGGTGTCTGGCGGTGACACCACACATCCACTCTGCTGGTAACAGCGCCACAAGCTGGCGGAATAATGTCTTCTTCTTAGAATGTATGATTTCTGAATTTCCCAGTAAGTCTACCTAGTAGTGTCTACCACTGGAAATGTAGGAGCACTTCCATGACGCTTTAGCTCGCCTTTTTTACCCGGCAGTGCAGGAATCTATCTAGTGGCTTCAGGACGTCAACGAAAAGCTTTCTAGAAACTGAGACGAGGCATATCGATCGTTGCAAAATATATATTATTGCTACGGAAAAGATTTGTGCACTCCAGAATGTCATATCGCGTGATCACATAACGATTTATACTACAACTGCATGTCCACGATATAGACTAATATATTTTCGTGGAGCCCCGAAAGACTTTAGCAGAAATGAAAGAGAGCCTGAGCATCTCTAAATCACTTGGAATGCTTCGTGCCTCTTGCGACCTACGATAAACTGCAAACAGAACAGGAACTAGCTGTTTCGCGTAATCTGTGTAGAGCCCCACCGGTACCCCTTCAGGTCCTTTTCTCGGTTAGTAGCAGTTTTCGTTGATTGTCCGTCCTAGTGTAATCTCCCCACGTAAATTTACCCTCTACCACGCAATAATTAATAATGGTCAACCAAATCATCCACATTTATTCACTTTTGGAAAGTATCTGATCGGATTTCTAGTAATATATGCGCCGACAGCTCGTCGACGCCAAGGTATTTTTCTAGTAAGATTATTCTTTGGAATAACAGAGATACATAGATGTATTCTCCATGGTTATTATAGAGGGAGAAGGAGTACAGCTTCGGAAGTATCTGTTGGAAGATTGTCGGGTTGCTGAAAGAGACATATTTGCTCTTCTTCTCGCTAAAGCGAGCTATTAAAGTTTGTGCCACTAGCGGGTTATTGGTGGATAGAGAAAAACGGTAAACGAAAATTAAGTAAGACTTGGAATCAACAGAAAACGGAACATGTAATGGAGATGGATTGAATATACTATTTTCCTCAGAAATAAGGTTTGTGACCCTTTTATTCTAGAGTGAATGACGAATGAGTTCTCTGTCTGAATCATTGATGATTGCCTTGGCCCTGTAATTAGTGGGGAAGTTTCAGCTGTGACGAAGAGAGCCTGCAGTCACCGAGTTTTGATAAAATCGTCCAAAAAGGCTTCGTCCACATCTGAAATTCTAAATCTGTCGTAAAAATGAACGAATTGTTCAAACGATCGATTTTTCCCAACTGAATGCAGCGCTTAACAATAATAACAAATGTAAAGATCTTTTCCAGCAAACCAGCCGCTGAATATTAAGACGAAGGGCTCCACCAGAGATTCTATTGGGCTGATTCCACGTAAATGAAATAATATATTTAAAACTGTACACAGATAAAGGACAGAGAGAGAGAGAGCGAATGAAATTCGAGAAAATACTCAGAATCCTCCATTAGCATAATTGTTTGCCTGTCTTATCACGGATCAGTCTCAAGATAAAACAGGAGGCCCTAACTGTATTGTACCGATTTGTGTGTGAGAGTGAAGGGGTAATAAAGGCGACAGATACACCTCTGTACAGACAAAACATTACACCAAGTTAGCGGCAAGCTGCATTCACATACTTTCATCAATTACAGTAGAATTCATTATACTAGGACACCTTTTCTCTAAATCTGTTTCGCCATTCCAGTGACGTTGGCTGCCTGCCACTTGTAGCTTCACTGCTCGTCTGACCCTAGGTCCACTTTGGTGGATGACATTTTATTTGAATTGACGCGGCTGGAAAACCGAGAACGTTTTATTCATTTACCGGTTGACTGGCTTTATCTAACATCGAACCGTTTTAAAGTGGTTGAGAATTTCGAAAAATACGATACTGGACCTATATTAACTGAACGTTTCATCCATTTCCCTCATTATACGAAACTGTATTTCGTTTAGTTCCTATTTGGAAACAAGACGCAGTGACTGAAAAGTTCTGTCGTGAAGCTCTAACTTCGTAATAACTTTTTAACATAGCTATCTAAAAGTTTTTCCTTCCAGTTACTCACTACTTCAATCAAGTCGAACCATTTTAACAAGTATTTGCATGTCGATCCATTTTACTGGGGGTCTTGGGGAACAGGGCCGCTCACTATTGTAAGAAAATGAAACGCCCAGAGCCGTCCTTATGATCTTATTCATTGTGTAGTTACCAGTTTCGGCGCTTCAGTGCGCCCTATTCAAGTCTTAGTTGAAGCTGAAGGGGTTATCCCGCTCCATATATGCGCTGAATCAGTGGCCAACATAACTGGTTTACGCAGACTATCTGTAATTGTGACGTCAGCACTCGATCTGTGGCAGTTGTTGGTTGGAGTGCTGGCCGTTCTGGTCGAGCGGTTCTAGGCACTTCAGTCTGGAACCACGCGACCGCTACGGTAGCAGGTTCAGATGGTTCAGATGGCTCTGAGCGCTATGGGACTAAACATCTGAGGTCATCAGTCCCCTAGAACTTAGAATTGCATAAACCTAACTAACCTAAGGACATTTCACACATCCATGCCCTAGGCAGAATTCGAACCTGCGACCGTAGCCGTCGCGCGGTTCCAGACGGTCGCAGGTTGGAGTAATGACACCAAAGTTTACAGATGGTCTACGTAAAGCAGTTATGTTGGCCAAATGCAGTGTATAACGGATCGTGTTAACCCCTTCTGCGTCAACTACGGCATGAATATGACTCAATGGAGCGCCGAAACTGGTAGCTGCACATTTCTTACAATTTTAATGAGTGTTTTATAAGCGCACACCCCATTAATCTTCCTCATTAACACGGATCCAGAGCTAAAAACAATCGGCCTTGGCTGACGTCTAACTGCGAATACGTGAACAGAAATACCGTTTACTGGATAACTGCACGGTTCCATAATAATCACTGTAAGCAGCTACTTCTATACAATGTGTAGGAATATGAGTACGGAGCGATCTGAAGTGGAAGGATCTCATAAAATTAACCTCAAGTAAGGCAGTCGCAAGTCTGAGATTTAGTGGAAACATCCTCAGGGAATGCAGCCCATCAACAAAGGAAGTAGCTTACAAAACGCTCTTTAGAACAACATTTCAATATTGCTCGTCATTATGGGATTCGTACCAGGTAGGAGTGATAGAGGAAACATAGAAGATCCAAAGTAGAGTAGCACGTTTCGTTACAGGTTCATCTACTAAGCGCGAATGCATCACAGAAATGCGCAGCCAACTCCTGTGGCGGGCGCTAGAAGAGAGATGTTCTGTGTCTAACTCGTAGAAGACTCAACCAGTACATTGTTTTCTCCTGCTTGTATCTCCCGAAAAGACCGCCACGATAAAGTCAGAGAGATTCGAGATCACACGGAAGCGTAGCAGTAGTTATTTTTCCCGTGAACCATACGCGACTGGAACAGGGAACGGGTGGAGTGACACTGATACCCAAAGTACTCCCCGCCGCACACCGTAAGGTCACTTACGGAGTATAGATGTAGATGTAACTGACATGGAACTCCTGTTATATACTATTTGCAAAGTTTTCGAGAGTGAGCCACACTTTGAATAGTTTCACATCTTTACAAGGCTTTCATAACATAGTTCTTATGCGTTAAGTTTGACCGAGCGAGGTGGCGCAGTGGTTAGACACTGGACTCGCATTCGGGAGGACGACGGTTAAATCCCGCGTCCGGCCATCCTGATTTAGGTTTTCCGTGATTTCCCTAAATCACTCCAGGCCAATGCCGGGATGGTTCCTCTGAAAGGGCACGGCCGACTTCCTTCCCCATCCTGCCCTAATCCGATGAGACCGATGACCACGCTGTCTGGTCTCCTTCCCCAAACCAACCAACCAACCGTTAAGTTTGACAGCTCACCTAGTTGTCTGTCACGTGCTGTGTGTGATGGTCGTGAAACTATTACCTTGTCGTACACACTCAGATAGTAATGTTGCTGCTGGAACTTACCACGGACTCGTTTTGTTGCAGTACATAGCTTACGGAATTATATAAAAAGCTTAGAATATCTGGGAATCATATAAAATAGTAGGGATGCCTTGTGTTGCATCTACTATCGCTCCAGTAAAGCGAAACATACAGCAGCAGCTAATCAACAAATGGACTCTCATTTTGACAAACACTACACTGATAGGTCGTCTGAATTTCTCTATGTAAATGATCTTGTCCCGTGAGATAGGCATCGAAACTTATTGATGATCACAACGGCGAGAAATCATGTACGGTGTGAAGGTAATACTGGTCTCCGTTCTAACGTGGTGTATGGGTACTCTTCTAGCAGTTGTGTGTACACAGAGACATAAATCATTCGGGGCCTATGCGAGAACCATTCATCTTCCCGGATTCTTGCAGTACCAGTTCGGTGCGTCTCGAGAAATATCTTCCTACGATGTTATCATCAAAGGACGTTACCAGCTACAAAGCAGGCATATGTGATTCAGTTGCTTTTCCAGGATATTAGTGCAGTTAAGTACTAGGACTGTCACTCTAGTAAACGGAAGAATTTTATAGTCTAGTCGCGTCTACAGTGTAGCCGTAGATGCAATTGGGAATAATACATTCGGCTTTTTGTGGGGGAAATTTTTGTTAATTCTGAGCCTTCTCAAACTTTTAAAAATTTCTTTGATATTAAAAATTCTGTGGGTTGGTTTGATAAGCTCCTTTGTGTCTCCCAATCTAATGTAAATCCTATCATAGCTCCATAACTGCTGCACCCAGAAACTCCATAAACTATTTTTTTAAATTTTGATCTTTGTCTGTCCCTTTAATTTTTCGTGTCCGTTTTTGCTTTTGTCACCAATATAAGTTCTACGGAGAACTACAGCTGATATCTTCTCGCAATAAACGTTTTGCACTCAGTTCTTACTCCCAATATTATTTGTATTATTTCTTCACTTCGTATGCCGTTTGCCCATTTAGTTCTTGAATGTGATTTATGCAGTATCACTCATAACGATTCCAATAAATGTCACATAGAAGTGTGCAAGGTAATTTTTTCTTTCATATGTTTTTGTGCTTGACACGTACAATATGAGGAACTTGCGGCTCATTTATATGCCAATAACTGTAATCAATCTTCATTGTCAAAGAAATATTTTTCATCTCCGCCAGACTACTTCTTATAATGCTTCAAATATATATAGCAGTTGCTACACTTATAATGTTTGTGATATGCCTGACGCATATTGCTTTCACATTTTTTCTTAGCTCTGTCATGACTACGAGATAATTAATTGGGTGAGCCTGGTACATTTTTGTTGGGAGTGACAAATATTCGATTTTTCACCAGAATAGTGAGGATCGCAAGAGGAACGGAAAACGTTTGATCTGTGCAGTTGTAGCTACTATATCCCGTACAAATAATCTCACATTCATCCATTGTTCGTCGGCAGGTTATGCACTGTTTGAAGCAATGCGGCTTAAAAGCCGTGTGTTTGCACAAAATGTGGCTTTTCCGGGGATTTCCTAAAACAATGATAACAAATGATCGTGTGGTCCAGTTGAAAAGGCGACCATCGATTTCATGTATTTAACTTTAATCTGAGGTTGTGTTTGGTCCCTAATGATCTCGCTGTTGATGGCAGATATGTCTTAATACTCCTACCTTCTACTGAGGCACTTTTCAGTACGTTACTTTTGTTGATATACTTCAGCGTTGAGCTATTTTATGAACTCACATTCTGGAATAGGATAAATATCATGATTTTTACGTAGACATATATTCCTTTTTCATGTAGAAATATGGAAACAACTCTACACATCGCATTTACTCGTCAAGTCGCATCATTTTTTTTTGTGCCGGAAATACCAAAAATCCTCACACGGTAAGGCATTTCGCATGCATTGCCAGTGTATCTGGGGTTTCATCTCATGCAACTAAAATTACCTCGAATCTTTTAACAAAACATGTTTCCTTCGGTAATATTTTGATTAAATTATTTTGCCGCATAATAACGCAAAATGTTTTTTACAGACAGAACTATATGACATTTCTGAATCGCTCAATAGGCGGTGCTTCATTCCACTTTTAAATATTTTTCTTATGTATTGTGCAAAACCCACATAATTAGCATGATTGTAAATGCGTCCTGAACGAAACAACATCTGGTCACGAAAGCACTTTTTTAATCAAACGAATTTGTTATTCCTTCTGAAAACGGATTTACGTAATTCAAAGAGCGTCCCCGCTGTAAATGTATTTATAATTACCCTTGCTGACATTGATTCACCTGTGATTGGTTTCCAAATACAGCTCGCGTTAATTTCATTTAAATGTGCGCATTTCAATGACGTGCATGCGACGCTGTGGTATTCGAAGTGCCTTGCAACGGACGTGACGTATATATTTTCCGTTTATTGTTTACATTATTGATAGAAACAGAGCTTGCGTAAAAAATACGTCTACATTGATAGTGTACCACACTTTAAGAATTGTGGCATATTTTCTTCTACACGCTAGAGCGTTTAATTTGAATCATACCGCAAAAGATCCCGCGATATTTGTCTAATGGCTATAAAATCCATATCTTCATGATGGCTGTATTTTATAGCTTCTCTCATCAAATACGCAATAAGTGGTGAATATTACCTTGTCGTTATCCATGAAGGCACTGCCGCAATATTCGACGGCTGTTTCGCTTCCAACCTCGTCATGCATTCATTTGTTTCTAGTTTAATTCTTGCGTCAGTTAATAAGTGTCATAATCTTCTCCAGCCGATAAAGCCAAGTGCGAAAGGAATTGATCAAATCAAGTGCTTCGGCAAATCTGTTCTCGTTATCCTTCACTAACATCGGATTCCGGACGCCATAGGACAGTGCTGTTGTTATTTAATATATTGACCCCAAAGGGAAATGTTTTCAGCGTCAGTTCCTTTATTAGAAGCAAACAGCTTTGCACATGTTGGAATACTGATATAGTTAATGCACTGTTAATAAAACAGTTTTCCGACCTATGTTAAAGAGAGACATAAAAATCAATTCTAGATTTAGCCGGCCGCGGTGGTCTAGCGGTTCTGGGCGCTCAGTCCGGAACCGCGGGACTGCTACGGTCGCGGGTTCGAATCTTGCCTCGGGCATGGATGTGTGTGATGTCCTTAGGTTAGTTAGGTTTAATTAATTCTAAGTTCTAGGCGACTGATGACCTCAGAAGTTAAGTCGCATAGCGCTCAGAGCCATTTGAACCAATTCTAGGTTAAAAGTACTTCACTCATACTGCAGAATTACCAAAATTGTGATACACTTTGAGTACTGGATTTTTTCTTTTTGACAAAAGTTTTAAACAAAGAACTAAGTAAATTTACATGTTGAATGAAATTAATGAATACTGCAGAACAAATAAAAAGGATTATACATAAGAATTTATATTATGACCACTGCCTTGTGGAGTTGCAGGCCTGTGTGCCAGTAAGACCAGTGCAAGTTTTAACTATCTTATGGCAACGAAACTTGGTACATTTTCCAACATGTTACTCCGGAACCTAAATACGCTGGAAGAAAATTATTACCGATTGGGCCACCAGGTGCCAATCTGGCGCTCTGAATTCAAGAAAGCCGTTTATCAGTGACTCCACGGCCAAAATTGGAACTAATGTTGAAATCGGTTCCTCTTTAATGGATCAGCATATCTATCACGTTCCACTGCTATACGATAATTGCAACCCACACTGGATCCCCGTGTGTGTGTGTGTGTGTGTAGGGGGGGGGGGGAGGGAGGTGTAGCGGCAATATAATTAGAACTACCCTATATACAAACGGAGACAAATGGGAAACAAAAGCATCACCATTATACAAACGCAACATTAAATTTATCATAATTGATTGTTTAACAATAATATACAACCAGTTAAGATGTTTTACAGTCATAAAAATGGCCCATCGAAGTATCATTTATAATCATCTGTTTCATGTTTTTTCAAACATATATTGAATATTATTCACGGCCAGCCCAGCCTTTTGCTGGAAATTAGTTAACAATTAGGAAACAAAAGAGAAAAAGATTGTGTAATCACTGGAGAACGATATTGACCATAAATGCGGAAATCTAATAATATAAAAGAATTTTGTTGAGGCATATTGTTATAGGGTGGCATGATGTATGTGATCGACGATCACTAGAGAGTAAGGATGAGTGGATACCAACGGTGAAGTTAGAATATTAATGCATCAGCGCAGAATTGAGCTTGGGAGCTGAGGAGTCTACAATGACATAATAATTATGTGATGCGGGGCGGTACATTTTTAGCCAAAGAAGCCAGCACTAGAAAGGTATTGTTTTCTGGCTGAATTTGGCGTTTGTTTGAGGCAAGATAAATGAAATGCAGCAACATAGTAAAAATGCCGTGCTATAAGTATTTAACTGTAAGAGACAGGGAGAAGATATTTGAAGAAGAAATGCTTTTATCTACAGCATGCTTTCTCCGAAAGATCTAAAATTATTCGTACCAAAAAGTGTTTATACCATTGTGTTCACTGTTGTAGTTTTTCTTTTTTAGCTAATCGATATGTGAACGTCATTCAAAGAAGAAGTAAATGTTTTTCAAGTTTGGATAACCGTATCAGTTCAAGCACATTAGAATGTAGCTATTTAGTCATATTATATAACTATTTGGGCAATTTGTGTTCGTATTTGAATGACATTATAAGCTTTGTCCAGATGTTTTATATACTTTCTCAGATTTCAAAACATCGTTCGCAGTTATATGTGAGGCACCAACGAATGCCTCTTCACATTTTGAATAGTAGTGTCCCTGGAACAGTTACATGTGTGGAAGAAGACCTAAATGGGAAGGGAAAATCATTTTAAAATAAAGAAATGCAATCTAGTCACCCAGTAAATCAGATTTGCCCATATTAGTAAGTTTGATTGTCTTCTACAGCACTTACCTACCGTTTGTCTTGATGCTTCTCTGTCATATAGACTTGTTGCATTGCCATGTCATCAGGTTCAGTTCCGTTATTGTGAGTATTTTTGAGGATGGAAAACCTAAAGGCATTCGTTTCGAATCTGTACACCTCTGCAACTTTCTTCCTCCAAATATGCCCTCCATTAATCACTGACAATACATCACATTTAATATCTTTCTTCAGAATGTAATATTCATTAGTTGTTTCTAGACAAAGTTTTCGGATGAGGCCGTTGATACATTCACACTGGTCCTGTGCACTGGCATGTTTTCAACTCTGTAGCAATTCATGGTTGGGAAAATCTGTATGTTGGTATTTTGGTGTCTATTGGAAGACTTGGTGTTGGTGAATGTGTACTCTTTGGCATTCCTGGAACCACGTTATAAGTTCACATCGTCCGGATAGACCCTGTGTACTATTTGCCTGTTACTTACCAGTTGTCGGTTCAATATACCAGAATTTAAATTTGAAATGTAAGTTAGTATCTGCTTTTGGTAGTAACATTTGTTGGCAGTATTCCTAACAACAATTGAACTACGCAATGGAGAATTAAATGAATTGATTTAAACAGAATTTTGTTGCGGTCACCTCTTAATGAATGTGCTTGAGTAGCATATTTGGAACTAAGAGGGGCTCAATGAAATGTTCCCCGGATGATTTCGCTTGGGATTACCTGTCCTCAGTGATGTGTCAAAACTGTCGTGCTGGTAGATGCTCACGTCAGATGGATGCAGGGGTGAGATAGATGTTTATTGTTGAAATCAGACGGAATAACCTAGAAGAGCTAGAGACAGTGAGAAATCGGTGGAAATTACCACAATGCAGGCCTAAATGAAGTTGATCACATTATTTTATGTTGATTATGTCTTGTTTTGGTAGAAGACAAATTGTAATGATAGTATGTGGTATCATCCGAGGCTGACAGAGTATACACAGGCCAAAATGAATGTTACTGAAAGCTTTAATGAAAATGTTGACCGTTCTCAAACCTGCACGTGCTTCTTTTCAACGTAACTTAAGTCGACGGGCCGTTCGTTCGTACGTATCTCAAGATTGACAAAATACAAAAGAACCAACTTGTTGAAAGAAAGGATGAAAGTTTCGAGTTTAACGTCCTTAGAATTCGAGGTCATTAGGGACGGAGCATGAGGTGGGACTGTTTTAAGGATGGAGATGAAACTTGGCCGTGACATTTTTAAATAAAACAATTCTGGCACTGAATCATACAGTGAAGGCTTTCACAACCGGATGTTTCAGTTGCTGAGAATTTTCCGGTTTGTATGGCCGTGCTCCATGGAACTCTTCTATCCCTGACGCTTCGTCCAAGGACATCTTCGGGGGCAAGACTCAGCACAACCAGGAGCACCTCCGAAGATGTCCAACGTAGCCTTGGACCAAACGTCAGGGATTGAAGAGTTCCATGAACCACGGCCATACAACCTGGAAAAATTCTCAGCAGCTGAATCCTGGCATTTGCATTAAGCGACTTTCGGAAATACGGAATACCAAAATCTGAATGGTCAGACTGGGATCTGAACAGTGGTCCTCCAATATGCGAGTCCTTGTGCTGACAACTGCACCACGTCACTCGGTTCAACATGGCGATAGTGTTAAAACACGTCTTGGTTCAAGAAATAAATACGTTCCTGTGAATTGTCGTCGTGAAGTGATCTCAGTTTACTTTATCACTTACAGAAATGAAGCCCAGATATGGTCCCATACATTAACAGTTACATCAGTATTCCGAAAATCACATGACACTTTTGACGGAAAGTACTTATGGTACCACTAACAGTTCCCCCTCCACGTTTCATTCGGAAATGACCGTTGGGAAGAATGGTTGTTGTAAACCTCTGTATTAGCTCTAATGTCTCCAACTTTCTGGTTGTGGTCATTTCATGAGAGGTATGAGGGAAGACGTAATATGTTGTCCGACTTCTCGGAACGCGCTGTCTCGGAATTTCAGCAGTAAACTCCTCCTCGTTGCACAACGCCTCTTCTGTTGCGCCTGCCATTATAGTCTGTTCGGCATCTCCGTAATGCTGTTGCACCGATTAAACTGTCCCGTGACGAATTGCGCCGCTCTTCATTGGACCTCTGTCTGTTAATCAAAACAGTTTTGGAAAGCCTCGCTCGTGCGAAATTCAGCTTGCCGTCTTGTTACACGGTATCCTCAGAACTATCGATGAAGGGCAACAAGCAGAACCCTTATCCCTAGATTTGAACATTCCCCGCTGACATGCAGGGTCCATGGATTCATGAGGCTGACTCCATATCCGTACACGTCCATCCGCTCGATACAATCTGAAACGAGATACTTCCGACCAGGCAACATGTTTCCAGTAATAAACAATCCAATTTCAGTGTTCACGGTCCCTGGCGAGGCGTAAAGCTTTCTGTCGTGCGGTCATTAAGTACACACGAGTGGGCCTTCGGCTCGGAAAGCCCATATCGATGAGAATGGTTGGCACACTAACACTTGTTGATGGCCCAGCACTGAAATCTGCAGTAATTTGTGGAAGGGTTGCATTTCTGTCACGTTCAACGATTTTCTTCAGTCATCAGTGGTCTCGTTCTTGCTGGATACTTTACCGGCAGCAGCGATGTCGGAGATTTGATGTTTTACCGGAATTCCGATACACACGATACACTCGTGAAATGGTCGTACTGGAAAATCCTCACTTCATCGCACTTCATCGCAATCTCTGAAATGCTGTTTCCCATCGCTCGTGCGCCGACTATAAAACCACATGCAGACTCACTTCAATCTTGATAACAAATCTAACAACTTCGCCAGACACTTGTTGTCTGATATACGCGTTGCCAACAACAGCGCCGTACTCTGCCTGTTTACATATCTCTGTATTTGAATACGCATACCAGTTTCTTTGGCGTTTCAGTGTATAAATGTCGGCGTACATGCAGGTTAATTCTTTCTCCTTGTTGCGACAATAACTGTAGTAATGTGAATTCCAAAGATCAGCCAGTTCAGGAATTTTACATTTTAGCGGTGATAGTAATATACTCGTATTTTCCTTACAGCGTTCCAAATGCGGTAACTTATGAGTATTTCAGGTATTCTATTTCATTGTCAGTAATCTGTAATGATGGTACGTACCTTACTGGAACCCTTCTAATAAAAAGGTACTATAGTGTGATGTGGGTGTCATTGTGGTGGGGTTGTTCATCGGCTTCATACAGTTAACGTAATCTAAATTGGAAAAGGAGGCATGACTCCGTCCTTTCGAACAACTGCGAAACTGTAGCTCGTCTAGCGAAATGTTTGAATTATCTGCGATATATTGCCCGTTCCACGGCGAAGTATTGGCAGTATGTAGAGTATTTCTGCTAGGATTGCTAGGTTGGTAGTTTTCATATAGAAGACTTCCTCTTTAAACGTTTGTATAGGTCGGTACAAAGTGCTTACAGATGCTACAAACAATTTTTTTGTGACATAACTATGCAGGCTTCCGGGGCCGATTTAAGTAGTTCTGGTTGTTGTATCGCGCTATTGTATGAAACATTTCAACTATAAGATGTAAAAGCAATATTACGAAGGCCTTCCTGTCTGATTCTGTGGCCACAATGGCCAGTGACTAATAACGTAATACATACAGAGAACACTGAAAGCAAATTAACGAATACCAGTTGAAACAATAGTTTCTTTCACGCTAGTAGCGAGAAACGCCTCCGTCAGAATCGATCACGAAGAGGCATACGAATTTGTGCGTGTAAGAACGGTCGAGGTCAGCAAGAAGCCGCCTGAGTGTGGCTTGATCTGCCTAAGGCTTTTCATTTGTTACGGGGTGTAATACAAGAATGCTGTGAAACCTTAAACCGTTTGCAGAGACTGTGGAGCTCTTTGATTTCACTGTTATTACGTTTTATGAACATGTGATCATCTTTTACTTACCAACGTAAGCCTGCTTTTGCTAAATACGACGTGCTCTCACGAGTATTTCCTGATCTGTTTGAAGATAGTGATTTTACATCTGGCATTTCGAGGGGAGCCAACATTTTTCTTAATTTATGGCCAATTTTGAGCTTAAGTGATGTCTCATTTTAATCTGTTTTGGTTAAGGAACTACAAATATTCGATGTTTTCGGGTTGGATGTAATATGCTGTGTATAACTGACTGAGTACAGGTGACTCTTCACGTGGGGGAAACGACAATGAATTAAGTGTCACCAAATTTACATCTCGTTCGCAGGTCTTTTAGAGAGGGCACTGAGCTGTGCATTCAGGAAAACAGACACTCGTTTGAACACAACACAATACGACGATCTGTGCATACTGCAGTGAGATGTTTGGATTTAAAGGCTAGGAGTGTAAGCGACGGTAACACTCCACAGATTATTTCGTCTCTCGAGTTTGACAAACACGCGTCACATACATCAATACTTCAACGTAACCTGAGGTATTTTTCACGGGTAACACGGATTAGCTACGTTGCAGCCATCACTTTACCCCGAACTTTCCAGCCTCTACCGTATAAATCAGATTTATGTTCAGCTGACACTTTTGAAAGGATACAGGGACGGTTATCTGACATATTCACAGCGACGCATTCTGTGCGTGTGACGTTTCCCTACTACTGTGAAGTTACTATTTCATTGCTAATGCTACAACTTTTCAGTTAATCGTCTACTTTATTGATATGCAACTGAAAGATGTGCATTTAATTCTCATTCACTATGCACGCCTTTCGTATTTTATTCGTTTTGCATTTCTTTCATCATTTACAATTGCAGTGGGATTCCAAAGTCCTAGATAATGTTTATAGCAATATTAGGCTGGTCAGTGAGAGAGGATGGACGCAGGATATTTTTCATTATTTTTGGACCCAATTTAGCAGTCTCCATGGAGTTGCCATGATAGTTTCCCTTTTCCGTCGTTGATCGTTGCTGTAGGGAGCATGTGGAGCCAGTTTGAATAGTATATAGTGGCCAAAGTTGTCCCCCTTCCTAGTCTAACAAGTTGTTGCAACAAACCTGAAGCTTAACTTCTCATTCCCTTTTAAAACTGCACTCCCTGACGAAACTCTGACCATATTCTGACGAATCACGAGCCATTTCCCGGTGTTTGGACGAATAGCCACAACGGCGTCGTGTTTCGCGGCAATTCCATGACCTCTGAAACGTAAGCATATATGTACCCAGTGAATTCCAACTTAGTTGGTTGTAATGCACTTAGAGCACTAGGGATTCGTTAGTGAGAGAGTTATATTTTCTTTTCGTTTCTCATAAGTTTTGTTTCTTAAATTAATTTATGAGTAATGTTGGACTTGGCGTCTGACCTTTGTCCGTTACGAGAGCTTGGTCAGCTATGAGCCATATCAGGGTAGAGATTCTGGTCCTCAATGTTGAAGTATCGTCTTCAGCATCACTTCTTCAGTTTTTTCTAGTGATATGGGTGAGGATATACGTTCCTAGTTGATAACTCCGCGAAATGGACTCATGATCCTTAGTGCTAGAACACTCGAACACGTGGTTAGCGGTTGGTCTTGCGTACTCCTAATTCCACAGCAACTTCTTAGCCTTGAAGTGATTTTATTCTCTTTCCTTAAACGAGTGTTGTATGACGGATATGCAGTTGAGTTGCCTAGTTTGCGGCGGGGAGGCCACTTTGACACTTTCGTATTCTGCTATTTATCTCTTACTCTGTTCAGTCTACGGGAGTGGCGAGTGCATGACGGCAGTTCCACTCTCTTCTACAATTGGTAGGGTATTCCTTTAGTCACAACGATGAGAAGACTAATTCCTCCTCCCGCCATACTTCTTTATTCGCCATGGTGGAGAGGGCAGACTGCTGAATGAACCTTTCCTTCCTCCCGCAAAATTATGTTCAATAGTATCTGTACGGAAGGAAATAATGACATTATTTTCTTTGTATTTATGCAAGTTACCGTTTACTTCCTTTTTCTGTAATAAATACGTCAAACAAATGTCTATCTGCATTCATCAATTCAATGAAGCTCCCCTCCCACTTAATAGCACCTTGCAATACTCCATTAACAATTATGATCAACAAATTAACTAAGCAATAAATTGAAACGTCCCCTTAGAACAATTATACAAGACTGTGCTTAAACTGACACACAATATTTTTTAGCGCAACGCAATCTGACTTTCAGAAATCCCTACAAAACAATGGCCCTGACTAACATTAAACTATACCTTTCACAAATAACTTACCTCACAAAAATCCTCGTTACTGGAACTACTGCAATACAGCGAGCGCCACTACTGCCAGCTAAATAAAAGATTCAAACTACTGAAGGCACTAACTACTGATAGGGATAGTTAGCAAATGAAAGATTTTAAGAGAGAACAAACACTGTATTTACCTTAATATCATCAAAAGTCATAATATATGTAATTTCAAAACTCCGCCATTTCCTTCCACACATCCACCACTGCTGGCGGCTCACCTCTAACTGCGCAACGCTACGCGCTGTTCACATCCAGCTGCCGCTGCCCAACACTACAATGGCAGACAACAATGCAAACTAGCCACAGACTGCACACAGCACAGCCAGTGATTTTCATACAAAGCTCTACGTGGCATTACCAATATAAAAATCTAAACAGCCTACTTACATAGCCCCCATGCTCCCCACAAAAAATTTTACAAATGGTGTTGGGCACTGGCCAATACAGATTTGAAAAAATTTTTCACAATTACAGTAACAAAGATATAAAATGCACACACTTATTTATACAATGTTGGTCAAAAGCTAAAATTTTCTCACAGTCCATAAAGACAGTCCAGATTGTTCATCACAGTAAAACTGCCGTTTCTTTTATCAAAGTCTGAGCAGTAAAAGACAATGCACATGGAAGTAGTGGATGTCCATGCAGTCTTGAAGAAATAGTGTTGTCCTTCCAACAGAAAGACAGTGCTGACTCTTGACATGCTGACAGGTAATGGGCCACAACAGAGCAAACCCACAGCAGAGTCATTCGACGTTTTGAAGAAGATTGGTAGGTAGGTCATCATAGAGCAGAACCACTGTAGTCCTGGTAGAGAGTATTGTATTGGTGGGCCACCAGAGGTGCAGACCCACTGTAGTCCTTGTAGAAATAATTGTATTGGTGAGTCAGCAAAGGTGTAGACCCACTGTAGTCCTTGTAGAGATGGCTAGCAGCCATCCATTGCGACTGTGCAGGTGCACATTCACCATTGAAGAGTCTTGCGGATAATAGAGCAAGTCCATAACCACCACTTGTGCACACACAAAGTTTTTTGGAATTGTCCTTAGAACCAGCAATGCTGTTATCCAGTCCCTTGCTGAATTATTAACACACATGCAAACACTAACAGTCCCTACTTCTCACATTTTGTGCATTACTGTGACCAACAGAAATGTGTGCAGTGAAATGAATGCTTACAAGTTACTTGATTTGATTAACTGGTGTCAATTACAATATTATAACATGAGAATACAATTACAAAGGTACAAAATACATCATTAAAAACATTACAGTACAGATAACATTTGTAGTACAGGCTTTACAACAGAATAGAAATAAACATCTACATCAGTGTTACAGGAATTATGACATAAGTAAATACATAAACGATCAGAATAACTTTTGAAACATCAACTTTACACATGAGCATTAAAACAAAACAGAATAAATAATGTCTAAACATCTTCACAAGGTAAATATCATATTATTAATGCCAATTATATTTGAGGATAACAGTATTCCTCATCATAGTGAATGTAGCTTAGTATTAGAAGATGAAACTACATAGAGACAGGAAGAAAACAAATACACAAGGGTACCCAAACGCATAGTGGGATAACACAAAAGGAAAGGACAGGGTTTGTTTCATTGTAGTATTTTGCAAACAAAACTTTCTTTGCTTCTTGGAGATCTCCCTTCATTCATCATTATTCCCAAAAGCCCTATCTAAGCCTGCCTTCTGTATTCTGTTCACATCCTCTGTCAAAAATAGTTTTTCTCCACTGTACAGTATCCTTTTTTTTTTTTGCCCAAACCATTTTCATATAGCTTCTCAATGCATTTCTTATAAATTCATCATAGTTAGTTTCTTATATAGTCTACCCCTCTTAAGCTGACTTAAATCTACTGAGCTCAGATGCTAAACTAAGGGATGAGGCAATGCAGCAGCACATAATAAATTAACACAAACCACAAGGACAAAAATTTTTAAATAGGCAAAGCAATTGCAGTACTACAACTAAGATAAGGCACTGTGCAGCAAACAATAAAAATAAATAATTAGTAAAACTGGCTTAACAGAATAATACAAAGTGAAATTCTGTAACATTATGCCTGGCAAACAGCAGCACCAAATAACAAAACTTATATCTAAACACGACATAGCTCAAGCAAAAAAAAAACATTACACTAAAGACAACAATGCAGACAAGGGAAATGCATATTCACATCTTAATGTCTATGTAATTAAAGTGGTGCACCACAACAACTTATTGTAAAAAGATATATTACCATGTACTTGAAAAGAAAATTATGTGTCCAGTTACTGTTACTAGTCCCTTCTTATTGTTCTTTCCTTTCCAAGTGCTCCTTTTTTAAAGAATGTGTATTACAAAATTATTATTTAATAGATCTGTTGACAGAAAGTGTTCACATTAGCAAATGCATCTAAGTTTATTTTATAAAACTAAGCTGCAACACAGCTGGAAACCAGATATTAAACAAAATGAGCAATCTCTTAACTACAAAGACAATAGATGTAAAATGTTTCTCATCATTTCATTAGGCATTTTAGTAAATATCATAAATTACGAGCTCCACGGTATGCTTTCAACAAGGAAATGTCAATAGCGAGGATAATGGCCTCCTTTTTTTTTCTACCCGTGCTTCCGGAAAGGCACACCCTAATGGCTTGTTCTCCAGGTGTCTGACACAGCTGTGTGCTGACGACGCGCGTGCAGGTGGTCACTTAACTTTCTTACGGAAATATTTACGACAGCAGTTTCTGCTACAGTGACAGTCTCATATAAAAATTTCACAGGTCGAGAATTTACGTTGCAAATGTGTAGAAACAAAATCCTATGAATATAACAGTGTCCAAAAAATTTTCGCCGGCATTGTGATACATTCACGCATTTACACACATTTCATAACTCTTAAAGTACGATTCTTGGTTTCCAACATCCTTTTTCACAAGTCAAGAGTCCCTAACTTCTATACATTATTCATATACATATAAACACGTAATCACATTCTTCATATATGGTAGCATCATCTTATTGACATAAACATACCTCAACAGCATAATACACATCGTCGTCGTAAAAATAACATCATAACACCTCAGTCAAATCTCAAAAGAGTCGTAGCTTTCTGCAATAATTTCAAACCATAAAAAATATTCTCTGCTATTTTCAATAGTGTCATCTGCCTCAAACGTACTTTAAAAATCATGATCTCATACCAAATATATCATTCAAAGCTCTCATAGTATCACAATGGTTCCGAAAAATATGAACAGTTCACACAGTACAGACAAAATACAATTTCGTAAGTGTGAAGTTATCCAACGGTGTAATTACGTAAACATCTGTCACTGATGTAGTAAAAAGAAATGTTTGTCTCTCTCAGTTAAATGATCAGATAGCTGTGTAATTATGTGTTAGAGCAATATGGTACCGATGTGTTAAAATGTATAAGCAAATACCATATTAGCTAGGGCTCCTTGTGCTTGCCAAACACATGATACACAAAGTAAGCGTGTACCCCCCTGAGGATTAATGTAATTATACCCTCAGGTGTTACAGATTACAGCAATGGAATGAAATGTATCACGGAAATCTTTCTTTGTAATTCAAAAATCTTTAAATAAAAGTTTTAAGTACAAAATTAATCACTGAAATGCGTGTCCTGTAGCGCTAAAGGTGCATCTTGTTGTAAGATAATCTCTATGGAAGTATCGTAGTTATTTCCCTCCGAAAGCTAAGTTCTGCAGAAGCCAATGTACTTACCTCATGATAAACAAAAGTGAAATGCTTGGCGTAGAGATATCTTAGTTATTACGCTTATTGTTGTGATGATGAAAGTACTGTGCTGTAACGTATTGTTGTGCTATGGAAAAGGCTGTCTCCTTGTAGCTATACCACAAAAGTTACTGATAAAACATGTTTTGCTTTCCAGAAGAATTCAGAAAAACTGTGCAGATATAAAACAGATACACCGCAAAAGCAACAATGTAAATTGTGTCACACATTAGTAGTGTCGTAATATAACCGTGTAGCTGTCAAAGAAACCAAATACTAAGTCATCTTTAATGTCACAGAATGTACTTGAAATCCCAAATGTATTTTCCAGTAAACCAAAATGTTGCATTAAAATCTCATTAGCAGTACAGGTAAATGTTCTAATCGTGCAACTAACAAGCAAGAATGTACACACACAATTACACTATGTCGTCTGTTCACAATAACAATGCATTCGTAATTTCTGTTTAAATAAGTTCTCTTGGTTCTTGACTGGATATTTAACTTCAAACATTGTTGCATGGTAACAGTTTCTAAAGCATACTAGTAACATGAAGTGAAACGTTTTATGGCAAAGACAAAGTTAAAAAGCAGATTATCTTTCAATAAACGGTTTTACATGTGAAATGTGGTGTAAACCTTTTGCTCTTCTCAGTACACAGAGTTTCAACTTGAATGCAATTATCATGCGGTATTCGTCCGTAACGAATACGGGAATTTTGCTCAAGGTTAGCGTCAATGTTATTTTTCGTTATTTTTCCCCGAGCCAGCGGGCGCAGGTGGCTGCCTGCGGTGTGAGTCATTGTCTGTTTCTTTGTTGGCGTGCGCCGTTACTGGGATTTGGAGACCTAACTTCTACAAATTCACCGTGACGAGAATCCCGCCAGTTCTGATGCAGTTCAGGTCTGTCGTTATGATCATATCGTCTGTCGTCATGTCGGTAGATTCCATAGTTTCTTTCTTGTCGGTCACGTGGTGGAGAATTTCTCCCTGAGTCGTAACTGCGCGCTGGACCGTTGCGTCTAAAGTTGTTCTGTCTCCCTTGATAATAATTGTTTTGGTTCCCATATTGTCTGTTTCTCTGATTGTCTCTGTCATATTCATTACTAGGAAATGCGATCTTTCTCTGTAACTATTACTCTGCCAGTGGTTGTCATACGGGTGGTTTCTGTTTTGGTCACAATTTGTGTTGTGAGAATAGCCTTGTCGTGTCCAGTTATCGTTTCTGTCGTCACGGAATTGTGACGGATGTGACCTGTAGTGATTGTTTTCCTGTTTTCGCATCCCACGACTGTCTGTGTCAATTTCTAATTCTTGTAACATTCCCTGAAAAGCTTCAATGTCGTCTTTTCAACGTCCTGCCAAAATAATATGCTGTAAACGTTCAGGTAATTTGATTAAGCAAATGCGGATGAGTTCTGAGGGGCTGTATGGGTTTGACAGGTACTGATTCTTGTGCAACATGTCTTCAAAATATTTCACAAGACTGGAAAATTCAGATTGTTCTAAATGTTTCATCATTATGATGCCATGTTTTACTCGGTCTTGTGTGGCTTGAGACCAATATGCTGAGAGGAAGGTATGGTAAAATTCTCCTTCACTGTGACAATCGTGAATGACCGATCACATTCTTACAGCTGGTTCATTCACCATGTAGCCACACATAAATTCTAATCTGTGCTCCAATGACCAGTTGGGAGGAAAACAATGAGAGAATTGATGGAGCCATGCTTGTGGATGAATGTCGTTGCCAGAATTCTTAAATGTTTTGAATTTACGTGTAGTAATGAACAGCTTATAGTCAAAATCATCATGTCGGCGAGTCACATATCGGTCATTGTTACGTCGTGTCGGCGGTTCCATCTCAAAATTCGGTGCACCTTGCCAATTCCTTCCATAATTACCGAAATGCCCTGTGTTATTATTTTGTGGCTTTTCCGTATTTCTAAGTTCCTCTTCCCGTATTGGGGCGCGAGTGTCCTCTGAAATACGTAATTCTTGTATTACCTGTGTCAGCTGATCTTGTACTTCCCGGATTTCTCTTTTGTACTGTGTATTGATTTGATTTTGATTTTGTTTGAATTTTCTTATTTGTTCATACTCTTCTGTGTCAGTGAAGGCTACGGGTCTTGTGTCATTCAGATCATCATCTACCTTTGTAGATAAGTTAGTGACCTGATCCGAAAGTTCGGCTACTTTCTCCGATAGTGAATACATTTCCTCAGTGTGTTTTTCTGAACCAAGTTTCAGAGTGTCCATTTGTGCTGAAATCGAATCTACTGTGTTCTTTAAGTTTTCCTGAGTTTTTGCCAGTTGCGTAACCGAATCGGTAGATGCAACTGAGTCAATTTTAGCCCACAAGGTCTCATGATTTTCATGAACAATGGTTTGCAGCTCTTTTATGGCTGCTTCGTGATTCTGTAATGCATTTTCATGCCTCGAAAAATAGGCTGAAAATGCTCACAAATCTGTGCTTTTACGTCATTACAGACTTTTTGACATTTCGATTCAATGTTATGTAACTCAGTAGTTAAATCTTCACGTGTTTGTTCAAGTGTGGTGTCTAACTTCCGAAGATTTTGTTCCATTGTGTCTAACTGTTGCTGTGTTTGTCTCTGATTTTGTTCCATTGTGTCTAACTTTTGAAGATTCTGTTCCATTGTGTCTAACTTTTGAAGATTCTGTTCCATTGTGTCTAACTTTTGAAGATTTTGTCCCATTTGTTGCATTAATTGTAATAACAATGCATTAGTGTCTGTAATCTGTTCCTCTACGCTTTTCGGCAGTGCATTTGCACCAGCAACATTCACATTTTGACAAGCAGAAAATGTATCTTGACTTATTTGAGAAAAGGGTGAGGACGCAAAACCTGAATCTACAGTATTTGCAAAATTGTGTCCTATCATTTCGGATTCCTGAGGCGAGCTGTTGCCGACCGATCGATCGATAATGCTTCCCTGTTCACTACCTGTTTGACTGTCTACACCATTATTTGCCGCCTGCTCCATATCCCTATGCACAATTACCAAATTACTACTTAGAATGTCTGTTAATTCACTACCCAGTGGTGCTGATAAGCTACGCTCGTCGTCACTATTATTTCTCAGTTTACTTTTGAGCCGAGTGTTACGTTTGTCACACGCCATTATTGTCAAAACATTTCACACGATAACACAGAAAAGCACAATTTGAATAGCAAAAATAAGAGAACACATTAACATAGCACTGAAAATAATATCTAGTTACTTGCAGCTGCGAAATACTTGGTGCAAATCTACATGCTTGCCACAACTGTTTTACTGTGCAACAATGAAAAACCACAACTACCAAGGAAATTCTCTCTATAATTACGCGCTAGCAATAAACAAAAGCTACACTAAATACACAAACTACAAGAAAAAATCAGAAGATTCCAGTGAGGTATCCTCGGCTAAGGGTCGACATTTGAAACGTCCCCTTAGAACAATTACACAAGACTGTGCTTAAACTGACACACAATATTTTTTAGCGCAACGCAATCTGACTTTCAGAAATCCCTACAAAACAATGGCCCTGACTAACATTAAACTATACCTTTCACAAATAACTTACCTCACAAAAATCTTCGTTACTGGAACTACTGCAATACAGCGAGCGCCACTACTGCCAGCTAAATAAACGATGCAAACTACTGAAGGCACTAACTACTGATAGGGATAGTTAGCAAATGAAAGATTTTAATAGAGAACAAACACTGTATTTACCTTAATATCATCAAAAGTCATAATATATGTAATTTCAAAACTCCGCCATTTCCTTCCACACATCCACCACTGCTGGCGGCTCACCTCTAACTGCGCAACGCTACGCGCTGTTCACATCCAGCTGCCGCTGCCCAACACTACAATGGCAGACAACAATGCAAACTAGCCACAGACTGCACACAGCACAGCCAGTGATTTTCATACACAGCTCTACGTGGCATTACCAATATAAAAATCTAAACAGCCTACTTACAAAATGTTTTGCTTAGTCGGTCTCTGTAAGGTCGGCGGATCCCGTGCTTTTCTTTGTTAAGGCCCACTTTCTTCTCGCAGACCCGTTGTTACCATTACACTTAAAGAACTGCTGATAAATAAAGTCTTCTCTTCCGAATAAGAGAAAAGCCATGGCTCACTGCGAGTCATGAACAAAATTCCACTTGATGTTGTGAATGTCGGTTGCCTTAACCTGACTAGGCGATAGAGAGTTTGAATTAAATAACTATCGCCTATTGGCTGATTTTGTTAGCTAAGCAATCTTTCTCAGTTTCCTATAGAAAAGTATTCAAGACAAACAAGGCACAGCTTTCACAATCTAATACATACATCAAAAAAAGTTTAGCATCACCTGGGTTCCAAGAGTTCCGGAACCTGTACAGAAAATTGGAATAGAAATCAACGTAGACATCATTTCCTTCCTTTTTATTGCTCATGAAAACCACACTTTGCATGATGTACCACCATACAGCGAGATCTTCAGAGGTGGTAGTCCAGATTGCTGTACACACCGGTATCTCTAATACCCAGTAGCACGTCCTCTTGCACTGATGCATGCCTGTATCCGTCGACAACTTTCTTAAGGCACTGTTGGTCCAGATTGTCCCACTCTTCGACGAAGGTTCGGCGTAGATCTCTCAGAGTGGTTGGTGGGTCACGTCCTCCATTAACAGCTCTTTTCAATCTGTCCTAGACTTCAATAGGGTTCTTGTCTGGAGAACATGCTGGCCACCCTAGTCGAGCGATGTCGTTATCCTCAAGGAAGTTATTCATAAGGTGTGAACAAGGGGGCGCGAATTGTCGTCCATGAAGACGAATGCCTCGGTAATATGGTGCCGATAGGGTTGCACTATCGGTCGGAGGATGGCTATCACGTATCGTACAGCCGTTACGGCGACTTCCGTACCACCAGCGGCGTACGACGGCACCACATAATGATACCCCAAAACAGCAGTGAACGTCCACCTTGCTGCAGTCGCTGGACAGTGTGTCTTAGGCGATCAGCCTGATCGCTTTGCCTTCAAACACGATTCCGACGATTGTCTAGTTGAAGGCATATGCGACACTCATCGGTAAAGAGAACGTGAAGCCAATCCTGAGCGGTCCATTCGGTATGTTTCTGGGCCCATCTGTACCGCGCTGCCGGCCGGAGTGGCCGAGCGCTACGGTCGCAGGTTCGAATCCTGCATCGGGCATGGATGTGTGTGATGTCCTTAGGTTAGTTAGGTTTAAGTAGTTTAAGTTCTAGGGGACTGATGACCACAGACGTTAAGTCCCATAGTGCTCAGAGCCATTTGAATCATTTCCCATAGGGTTCAGGGCCATTTGAACCATTTTTGTATCGTGCTGCACTGTGTAGTGGTTGCAAAGATGGACCTCTCCATGGACGTCAGGAGTGAAGCTGCACATCATGCAGCCTGTTTCGCACAGTTTGAGTCGTAACACGAAGTCATGTGGCTGCACGAAAAGCATTATTCAATATGGTGGCGTTGCCGTCAGAGTTACTCTGAGCCATAATCCGTAGGTAGCGCTCATCCACTGCAATAATAGCCCTTGGGTGGCCTGAGCGAGACATGTCATCGACAATTCATGTCTCTCTGTATCTTCTCCATGTCCGAACAACATCGCTTTGGTTCACTGCGGGACGCCTGGACACTTCTCTTGTTGAGTGCCCTAACTGGCACAAAGCAACAATGCGGACGCGATCCAACCACGGTATTGAGCTCTAGGCATAGTTGAACTACAGACAACATTAGGGGTGTACTTCCTTTTGGGGGAATGACTGGAATGATCGGCTGTCGGACACCCTCCTTCTATTAGGCACTGCTCAAGCATGCTTGTTTACATCTTTGGGTGGGTTTAGTCACATCTCTGAAACGTCAAAGGGACTGTGTCTTTCATACAATACCCCCAGTCAACGTTTAGCTTCAGGGGTTCTGGGAACCGGGGTGATGCAAAACTTGTTTTGATGTGTGTAGGAGGACAATAACTGAACAAGGGCGTTAACTGTCTCAGTATTGTTCAATGGTACTAAAAACTTACTTATTTTCCATCATAAAGGCAAAACTGTTGGAGAATTCAATTCATGATGATTTGTATTGTCCAGATGTGAATCTTCCAAAAGGGCTGATATGCATTTACACATAATTTTGGTATTTAGTAAACGCGACCAACGTTTGGAACAGGGAACTAACTGTATCAAGTATACTTCTCATTGTACTACCAGCAAGCCTAGATAACGTGCCGGACGTGCAGTGAAAAGTGAAAAATAAATAAGTTCGTCATAAACATGTGGTGAGCACCATGGGATTTGGTGACTGAATTTGTTTTAATTGCGAAGATTGCTGCTCTGTTGTACAGAGAGCAACAGAGCATCATTAGAATCAATAAGTTAGAGATGAGAGATACTCAACGAGATCTTCAGTAATTGTCAAACACTAACAGCATTTACACAGTTTTAAAGCCACAAGAGATGGAATTATACTTCAAAACGGCCATGAAAATACCAACTGGATTGCATCAAGGTAAGACAGGTCCTCTGAAATCATATACGGGACTGTAGGTCGTGGGCATGAGTAAATATAGACTCCAATCACAGTTTGCTAACGATGAGGAAAGGGCTGATGTAGAAGTATCAGCTTACAAGCAATGCTGCGGTACTGAGGAATGACGACGTGCTATCGAAGTCCTCTGTAGCTATATAAACTTCCATACGTAGTAGCACAATTGTTTAGTGAGAAATAGGTAGCTTTAAAAAAAAGGGTAATCACAGAAATGTCAAGAAAGTGAAGTGGTTACTGACGTCGTAAAGATATATTCGTCATACAGAAATAACAAAATAACTTTCGAAGAATGTAAAAGCAAAGGAGAAAAAGCTAGGAGTGCATTATGTGTTCCAGTGTCAAATACTGAAGAGAAAACTGATGGATGAAAAAAGTACACTGACTGCTGGAAGAAGGAGAGAGAATGCCTGACAACATGATAGGTGAAATGTATCTCGATTGAAAGGACTTGAGTGATAGAGTGTTAGATTTCTCCAAAGTACTAATACCTTTTCCGAAAATATAGATAAAGCTTATGCCAAAATTACGAATCCATTGTTTGAAATGGTAACCAAATGATAGCGTGGATTACTGTGTAGTGTGTTTGAGACAGATGACGAAATATCGGACTTTTGGGATGACATTGTCCATACAGCCCCAACGGTACCTAGGTTAAATAAATCCTAGGACTATCGCACACTCAGCTGGATTACTCATGCATACAACTTACTGAATAGGGTGTTAGGCAAAAACTGTAACAGACCACCCACGATCTGTTCCATGGCGATTGGTATGGCTTTATCACAGAAAAGGGCAATATGGAAGTGCTTATAATTTACGGTTGATAATGGAAATAAGAGTAAAAAAAGAACAAGAATAGGATATACAGTGTATCCCTTTAATCTTGACGTGCTAGATCTGATTTCTCTTATTTTATTAGACTGTTCATATCTCTCTATGAAGATGGGCGCCAACAAAATATTTTCATACATTGAGGAGAAAGTTGGTGATTGAAACGTTTTTGTTTTAATGATTGCTATCCCAAAAAAAAGAAAATGTAGATATCAGTACAAATCGTAAAATGTATATTCGTACGGACGCTACACTAAACATGGGAAACGCGGACGCACGCTGATCCTAAATTTCACAGTGTTGGTCGTCTAATGCCCACCTTCAATGCTGGTTCTACTCACTGTACAACACTTCATCTGTTCGGAATGTAACACACACTGGATCAAAATAGATAGTTCACACCTATAGCCCTTTCATTGCTTATGTACAATATTTGTTTGCGTAATCTCAGTCACTGAGAATAAGGCCATATTAGAATTTACCATTTTCCTGCTCTAACATCTGTGAAGCTGCTATTTTTGTTACTCATGTTACGTAAATGAAAATCATATGTGCTGCCATAGAAGATACAATGGTGAGTCTTAAACAAGTTTCCAGATAATGAAACAACACTTACATAAGGAACGTGCGAAATCGTGTTTACTTTAAAATGCATAACACAAATACAGGAAAATTTGTCGCACAGAAATATACATATAGCAGTTTTTGCCACATTTCATATTTCATTAATTTTAAAATCATTCCATGTTTTATTCTTTGAAGGATAGAGAGGAAAAGAACCTCTAGTAAATTTACGGAAATGTGAAAGGAAAATTTTGTTTATGTTAAAGCTCGAAGCCTGTAATGCGTAAAACAGGAAGATCTAGCAGGAGAGAAAGAAAACCTGTAAGAACCATCTGCAGATGGGATGTTAATATTTCCATGTCGGACTATTGTTTGATTTAAATTAACCTTTTTAAACTGTACCTGTGGCTGGTTACTGCTTAAATTATAAACCTCGTATTTGCGAAATATATTCCTAAGCCTGTGTTTGTGGCTTTACCTCTTGTACCACTAGAGAGATATTAATAGAATGCGATTTTCAAAGAGTGACTGAAATTTATAGACCTGTAAATAATGAAGTTGCGTATAGCGTAACAGTCGCGACATGGAGGCAGTCCACATTGATGATGGCTACCGTGTGCGTAAATAACACGCTGCAGTACAACATATTGAAGTTTGCACAATATTTACTACTCAGGTTACCTTAGGGAGCCCATCCTTTCATTTATTCAATTATATTCTGTCATATCAGACCACGGAGTAGGCTGACGGGCGTCATTCTTCGGAAATATAAACCGATCAGATTCGCGCAATTTTTGCAGTATAATATTTCTTGCAGCAGAAAATTTGATCGGCTTGATTTTTCCCTGGCAACATATATAAATCATAAATGGAATAAATGATTGGGAGACAGGTTGGCGGCTTGAATCAATGAATACATTCAAACAATAATTAGACTGAAATATCCTTTATCGATCAAAAATATTACACTAGAGGTTGAAAATACCGCCACAGTTGTAAGGTTCTTTTATTATCACAGGACTGGTTTCGGGCTCTTATACGTCCATCTTCAGGTGTCGTAACTTGGGGCTGTGACCCCCGAGCGCCGCAGTGGACGTGTACAAGGCGCGGTGTCATACCTACGAGAGCAGAACATGGAGTCCCTCTCTGCGATCGTACGTAGGACACCGCGCCTTGAACACGCCCACTGCGGCTCTCGGGGGTCACAGCACCAAGTTACGATACCTGAAGATGGGCGTATAGGAACCCGAAACCGGTCGTGTGATAATAAAAGAACTTTACAACTATAGCGGTATTTTCGACCTCTGGTACAATGCTCAGTTGCGGATGTTCCTCCGACTGGATTGTTTGTAACAATGTTACAACTGCTTTCCCAAGTACCTACCCTCTACAGCTCCTTCCAGCACCACGGATGTTACTCCCTGATGCCTTAACAAACAGAACGTCCTTTTTTGTCAGTGTTTTGTATGTATTATTTATCCCGTGGATTCTGCAGAAATTCATTTCTCAGCTTATCAGTCCACCTATTTTTCTACTTGCTTCTGAAACACCGCATCTCAAACGCTTAAACTCAATCCTTTTTTCGTTTTCTCACATCCCATGTGAGCATGAGTTTTGTGTTACTTTCACGTAATGATGTCCTCCAAACGTCCGTCTCGGAACCTTCTTCCTCAAATTAAGGCCTTTTTTGTTAATAATATACTTATTGTTGCTACTAATATCTCTTCCCCTGTGCTAATTTCTTCTTATATCCTACTTACTTCCTCATATGTAATTTTGCTTCCTTGGTAGCAGAATTCCTTTGCTTCGTCTACATCGCGGTAACCAGTTTTTTGTTAATTTTGTCTCTAAAATCATTTCATCTACTGATCACTACATTCCTCTGTCTTCCCTTTTCTCTTAATCTACACCGGCGGAGGTTCGAGTCCTCCCTCGGGCATGGGTGTGTGTGTTTGTCCTTAGGATAATTTAGGTTAAGTAGTGTGTAAGCTTAGGGGACTGATGACCTTAGCAGTTAAGTCCCATAAGATTTCACACACATTTGAACATTTTTTTTCTTAATCTAGAGTGTTCGTTTCATTAAACGCGTCCTGCAGTTCTTCATTTCTTGCACCGAGAACAGTAGTGTCATCATCGAAATTCATAACTTAAACCCTTTCTCCTTGAATTTTAATCCCACTATTGAAACTTTTTTTTTTGCTTCCGCCATTGCTTCTTCACTATATCTATTGAGTTGTGGAATCGAAAGACTCTGTTCCCGTTGCACCCTTTATAATCATTGCACTTTGTCCTGGTCTTCCAATCCACGAATTCCTTTCCTGTGCTAACCTCTTCATCTCAGAGTAGCACTTGCAACCTACGTCCTCAATTATTTGCTTGACGTATTCCAATCTCTGTCTTCCTCTACAGTTTTTGCCCTCTACAGCTCCCTCTAGTACCATGGAAGCCATTCCCTCATGTCTTAGCAGATGTCCTATCATCCTGTCCCTTCTCCTTATCAGTGTTTTCTACATATTCCTTTCCTCTCCGATTCTGCGTAGAACCTCCTCATTCCTTACCTTATCAGTCCACCTAATTTTAAACATTCGTCTATTGCACCATATCTCAAATTCTTCGATTCTCTTCTGTTCCGGTTTTCCCACAGTCCATGTTTCACTACCATACAATGCTGTACTCCAGACGTACATCCTCAGAAATTTCTTCTTCAAATTAAGGCCGGTATTTGATATTAGTAGACTTCTCTTGGCCAGAAATGCCTTTTTTGCCATAGCGAGTCTGCTTTTGATGTCCTCCTTGCTCCGTATGTCATTGGTTATTTTACTGCCTAGGTAGCAGAATTCCTTAACTTCATTGACTTCGTGACCATCAATCCTGATGTTAAGTTTCTCGCTGTTCTCATTTCTACTACTTCTCATTACCTTCGTCTTTCTCCGATTTACTCTCAAACCAAACTGTGTACTCATTAGACTGTTCATTCCGTTCAGCAGATCATTTAATTCTTCTTCACTTTCACTCAGGATAGCAATGTCATCAGCGAATCGTATCATTGATATCCCTTCACCTTGTATTTTAATTCCACTCCTGAACCTTTATTTTATTTCCATCATTGCTTCATCGATGTACAGATTGAAGAGTAGGGGCGAAAGTCTACAACCTTGTCTTACACCCTTCTTAATACGAGCACTTCGTTCTTGATCGTCCACTCTTGTTATTCCCTCTTGGTTGTTGTACATATTGTATATGACCAGTCTCTCCCTATAGCTTACCCCTACTTTTTTCAGAATCTCGAACATCTTGCACCATTTTATATTGTCGAACGCTTTTTCCAGGTCGACAAATCCTATGAAAGTGTCTTGATTTTTCTTTAGCCTTGCTTCCATTATTAGCCGTAACATCAGAATTGCCTCTCTCGTGCCTTTACTTTTCCTAAAGCCAAACTTATCGTCACCTAGCGCATTCTCAATTTTCTTTTCCATTCTTCTGTATATTATTCTTGTAAGCAGCTTCGATGCATGAGCTGTTAAGCTGATTGTGCGATAATTCTCGCACTTGTCAGCTCTTGCCGTCTTCTGAATTATGTGGATGATGCTTTTCCGAAAGACAGATGGTATATCGCCAGTCTCATATATTCTACACACCAACGTGAATAGTCGTTTTGTTGCCACTTCCCCCAATGATTTTAGAAATTCTGATGGAATGTTATCTATCCCTTCTGCCTTATTTTACCGTAAGTCCTCCAAAGCTCTTTTAAATTCCGATTCTAATACTGGATCCCCTATCTCTTCTAAATCGACTCCTGTTTCTTCTTCTATCACATCAGACAAAACTTCACCCTCATAGTGGCTTTCAATGTATTCTTTCCACCTATCTGCTCTCTCCTCTGCATTTAACAGTGGAATTCCCGTTGCACTCTTAATGTTACCACCGCTGCTTTTAATGTCACCGAAGGTTGTTTTGACTTTCCTGTATGCTGAGTCTGTCCTTCCGACCATCGTATCTTGTTCGATGTCTTCACATTTTTCCTGCAGCCATTTCGTCTTAGCTTCCCTGCACTTCCTATTTATTTCATTCCTCAGCGACTTGTATTTCTGTATTCCTGATTTTCCCGGAACATGTTTGTACTTCCTCCTCTCATCAATCAACTGAAGTATTTCTTGTGTTACCCAGGGTTTCTTCGCAGCTACCTTCTTTGTACCTATGTTTTCCTTCCCAACTTCTGTGATGGCCCTTTTTAGAGATGTCCATTCCTCTTCAACTGTACTGCCTACTGCGCTATTCCTTATTGCTGTATCTATAGCGTTAGAGAACTTCAAACGTATCTCGTCATTCCTTAGTACTTCCGTATCCCACTTCTTTGCGTATTGATTCTTCCTGACTAATGTCTTGAACTTCAGCCTACTCTTCATCACTACTATATTGTGATCTGAGTCTATATCTGCTCCTGGGTACGCCTTACAATCCAGTATCTGATTTCGGAATCTCTGTCTGACCATGATGAAGTCTAATTGAAATCTTCCCGTATCTCCCGGCCTTTTCCAAGTATACCTCCTCCTCTTATGATTCTTGAACAGGGTATTCGCTATTACTAGCTGAAACTTGTTACAGAACTCAATTAGTCTTTCTCCTCTTTCATTCCTTGTCCCAAGCCCATATTCTCCTGTAACCTTTTCTTCTACTCCTTCCCCTACAATGCAGATTCCAGTTGCCCACGACTATTAGATTTTCGTCCCCCTTTACATACTGCATTACCCTTTCAATATCCTCATACACTTTCTCTATCTGTTCATCTTCAGCATGCGACGTCGGCATGTATACCTGAACTATCGTTGTCGGTGTTGGTCTGCTGTAGATTCTGATTAGAACAACCCGGTCACTGAACTGTTCACAGTAACACACCCTCTGCCCTACCCTCCTATTCATAACGAATCCTACACCTGTTATACCATTTTCTTCTGCTGTTCATATTACCCGATACTCATCTGACCAGAAATCCTTGTCTTCCTTCCACTTCACTTCACTGACCCCTACTATATCTAGATTGAGCCTTTGCATTTCCCTTTTCAGATTTTCTAGTTTCCCTACCACGTTCAAGCTTCTGACATTCCACGCCCCGACTCGTAGAACGTTATCCTTTCGTTGATTATTCAATCTTTTTCTCATGGTAACCTCCCCCTTGGCAGTCCCCTCCCGGAGATCCGAATGGGGACTATTCCGGAATCTTTTGCCAATGGAGAGATTATCATGACACTTCTTCAATTACAGGCCACATGTCCTGTGGATACACGTTATGTGTCTTTAATGCAGTGGTTTCCATTGCCTTCTGCATCCTCATGTCGTTGATCATTGCTGATTCTTCCGCCTTTAGGGGCAATTTCCCACCCCTAGGACAAGGGAGTGCCCTGAACCTCTATCCGCTCCTCCGCCCTCTTTGACAAGGCCGTTGGCAGAATTAGGCTGACTTCTTATGCCGGAAGTCTTCGGCCGCCAATGCTGATTATTAGGCAGTGGCGGGGATCGAACCCGGGCCGAAGACGTTTTGATTATGAATCAAAGACGCTCCCCCTAGACCACGGGCTACTCCTATGTATCTTACGTATAACTCTTCTTTCCCCAAGATTTGCACATTTATTCCTGAGAAGTACGACTCTTTCGTACTTGCATCAATTTCTCTGTAAATTTTAAGAACGGCTATTGAGACTCTTAAATCTTGCTTCCACTATCACGTGCTACTAAAGAACTGAATCACTAGTGTCCTTCGCTTTTCTTTCAAATCTCATCGCCTTCTGACATATTAACAATTTTCTTTTCCATTCTTCTATTCATTATTCCTGTTAGCAAGTTTGATGTATGAGCTTTGATGCGTGACCTGTCAGGCTGACTGTGCAAAATATCACACAGTCATCTGGTTTTATCACCTTGGCGACGATGTGTATGATATTTAATGAAAAGTCTGATCGTAATTCTTCAGACTCATAGATTTTACAGACCAAAAGGAATATGTGCTTGACTCTAACTCTATAATGTCATAAATTTCGAAGGAATATTATTTATACCTTCCGCCTTATTTCTCCGCAATTGTTGCGAACCTCCGTTAAACTCTGACTTTCGTAACGGATCTTCTGCATGACTCTCATTGACACTTCTGTCACGTCAGCAGACAGGTCATTCCCCATTCATTCAACGACTGCTTTCAATCTATCCGAACTCCCTCCTACCTTTATGTATAAAACTCCTTTTGACTATGTTAACGGTTTTGCTTTTAATTTCATCAAGGTTGTTTTTACATATCTTTATATTGCAGCAGTACTTCTGACAAACATTTATTTATCGTTTAAAGTCTCTTAATTTTCTATTTACTTTACTCATAATTAACTTTTTTTGCTGTATTTATCTTTCCACGTTTATATATGTGCTTCCATCTTTAGTCGATCAAGTAAAGTATTTCTTGTCTTACCTAAGTTTTCTTCACATTTATCTTATTTGTATCTACATTTTTCTGTCCCACTTCCGTTATCTTCAATTTTCGGAAACGTCCATTCCTCTTCAACTGCATTGTTTACTGGTGTATTCATTCTTGTATCAACACCCTTAAATATCGTCTGTCCTTATAGCTTACCACTATTTTTCTCTGAATTTCGAACATCTTGCACCATTTTACATAGTCGACCGCTTCTTCCAGGTAGACAAAACCTATGAACGTGTCTTGATTTTTCTTTAGACTTGCTTCCATAATCAATCACAATATCAGAATTGCCTCCCAGTTGCCTTTAACTTTCCTGAAACCAAACTGATCGGCATCTAGCACATCCTCAGTTTTCTTTTTCCATTCTTCTGTCTATTTTTCTTGTCAGCAGCTTGGATATATGAGCTGTTAAGCTGATCGTGCGATAATTATCGTACTTGACTGCTCTCGCAGTCTTCAGAATGATGTGTGGATTATATTACTCCGAAAGTCTTATTATTTCACCAGATTTACTGTTGAAGATGTAGTGCCCACCTGGCAGGTCGTTCTGTTCGATTCTTAAGAGCCATCAACCAACAAAGTGAATGATCGTCTGTAACAACTGGGAATGGCCTACCATAGAGTTACTGTCGATATTTCCACATGGTCCAGATCACAGCAAGACATTCTCTTTCTGTAGTTGAGTATTTTCTCTCGGCTTTGGTATGTGTCCTAGACGCAAAGGCTATAAAATTCTGTTTTCCATCCGAGATCTGCACCAGAACAGCACCAATCCCATACCCACTGGCATCCGTGTGTAGTTCTGTAGGTGCTCTCTCATCATACACACCAAACACCAAATACAGTGTCAGTCTTCAGAGCGTTTCGCTGCACATCGAAAGAACCTTGTTGAGCACCACTGTAGATGAATTTTGCATCAGCTTTTAACAACTCTTGGAGTTCCTATCAGAGGAAGCATCTCACATCTCTCATACTTTTAGGAATAGGAAATTCCGTTATAGCTTTCACCTTTTCTGCGTCTGGCCGCACACATTCCTTTCACACAAGGTTTATTTTGCTCCAAAGAGACACTTTATTGGATTAAGTTTCAGTCCAGTTTGTTGAAGACACTTAAGAATGGCCCTCAGTCTTTTTACGTGTTCATCAAATGTCTCTGAGAACACAATAATGTCATCTACATAACAAAGACACATCGTCCACTTCAGGTGCCTTAGAAGATTATCCATCATTCGTCCAAAAGTTGCTGGTGCATTACACAAACCAAACGGCATTACCTTAAACTCATACAGGCCCTCAGGAGTGATGAATGCAGTTTTCTCACGATCAGCCTCGTCTACTTCGATTTGCCAGTATCCCGAGTACAAGTCCATGGTTCAGAAAACTTAGTCCCCTTCAGACAATCTAGTGTGTCGTCAATTCGTGGAAGAGGGTAAACGTCCTTCTTAATTCTCTTATTAAGCTTCCTGTAACCAACATAAAATAGCCAACTGCCATCCTTCTTCCTGACAAGAACCACTGGTGACGAACATGGGCTCTGCAAAGTCTGAATGATGTCATTATTCATCATTTTCTCTACCTCGTCGCGAATTATTCGACGTTCCCTTGCTGACACACAGTATGCTCTCTGGCTTATTGGTTGATGGTCTGAAGTGCTAATTCGGTGCTTCACTGTCGATTCGTCTAATTTGCTCTTCACCTATGGACTGAAGCATTCAGAGAACTCTTGAAGAATGCCAAGTAGCTTCTTCTGTTGTTCCTTAGTCAGATCTGGTAATAGCCGAGGTAGAAGTTTTTGTTCTGGTAGCGCTAATTTCACCCACAGACTCGGCGTGGGAGTTTTCTATGACGTTCAGCTGTTCTGCGATTAATGGCTCAGTGTTTGCTATGCAGATGCGTCTTGGAAGGATCTGGGGTTCTCGGCGACAGTTAACTATCCACAGTTCACCGCATCCGTTATTAAACGAGATGACAGAGGCTGGGATGACCAAGTTATTCTTCAGTGGTATGGGTCTCTTACATTCCACTACAAGATCGACAGATTGATGCATGGCAAGACACATGACAGCTACCTTTCTAGCGCTGACTGCAGGAATCATCACTTCATCCAGCACACAGTCTCCATTCACTCGGATGCGCATCTTCCTGTCCACAGTATCACATCTCGCCTAGCATAATCTTCGAGCGACCACAATAAATAATTGCTTGAGAAGCTTACAAAAGTCCCATCCGAGAATGACGTCATGACTATACTCTTGTAAAACGATGAATTCTAAGGGCTGTGTATGGCCACTTATACCCACAGGAATAACGTATCTTCCTGCAGGTTTTACGTATTTCCCATTAGCCACCTTCAGCAGAGATGTTTTGCTGTCGACGAATACGGTTTTCAACAACTGGTGACGGTACTTCTCCGAAATGACTGAATATGATGCTGCAGAATCCACAAGAGCTTGGGCTGGTCGGCCATCTATATCGACGTAGTTACCTATCATTTTTGTAGTATTCGACGGCGGAAGATTTTTCTCTTCGGCGGCCTCACCCTCTTGGAAGGTCGCACCCTTTAGTTTTCCAGGTTGCAGCGGCTAGGCGATCGGGTGGAGCTTCTAAACGGTCAAGGAGACCTACATCGGCTTGGTGGGGAGCGTCCTATCCAGTGGCTAGTTTGCGGCGATGGTGACCTACGTCGTCATGCACCCACGTCTTCTTCTTCATCTTCATCGTCCTGGAGTTGGCGTCGACTAAGATCTGGCTGCTGTCTTCTGGTCGCCTTTCTCGACAATAGTATACCACATGTCCCGATCTTTCGCAGTGGAAACATACTAGCTGGTCATCCTGGGTCCTCCAGACATCAATTTTCCTTGGTGCCGAAACAGGTTCCTCATGTGGCATTGTAGGAACGTAACTTCGCTTGGGTCTCAACTTTTTGCCGTTTTAAAGGAAAATAAAGGACGAGACATTGGACTCGATTTCTGTTCCACTTCCTCCCTTATGACCTCTTGAAGCGTCTCGGTTTTTTGTTCGCCGTGCAATCCAAGTCCCTTCTGAACTTACTCTCTCACTATCTGACGAAGAATACTTGTGAAATCAGTTTCTTCCTCCATCACAGAGATTGATACGACGTTTGGAAGTCATTCAAACTTCTTTTTTGATGCATTGTCTCGATATATTGGCACCATTTCATAAAGTCGTCTGCCGTAGAAACCTCCTTCAGAAGTAGGGCTTGATACATGTCCTCAGCAACATCCTTCATGAGATGCGCAACCTTATCTTCCTGCTTTATTCTAGAATCCACTAATTTACACAGTACCACGACATCTTGAATGTAGGATGCTGTCGTTTCTCCTGGAAGCTGTGCCCTGCACTTTATCTTCAGCCTCGCACAGTTCCGCCTGGAATACTTCCGATCTTGTAAACGTCTCCTCGTTGTTCTCATACCATTGCTTGGCAGTGCCCTCAAAGTAGAAAAATACGTTAGCCAAACACACAGTGTCATCCCACTTTTTAAATTTGGCTATACGCTCATATAACTTCAGCCAGTTCTTTGGATCTTGGCCATCGTAACCAGAGAACCCGGATGGATGTCTCATGTGGTGGGATGCAGTTTCTGTCATCATGACGTCGAATTCTTCTTCTGTATCCGATAGATTGCGATTTGTTGAATATGGCTCGAACTCGGGTTTCACGCCACGCAAACGGCGGCTCTGTCGTGGCCTGATGGGAGCCACTGTGCCGTCGAGAATGTGTTGCATCACAGGTTCCAACACCCAGCGTCTACACCAGGATAATGTCACATAGAGGAAGGTGTAAGTAGATGAATGACGAACACTAGCTTCACTTAACGAAGGTTTACTCCGCACTTTGCACGTACAACATCATGGGGCGAACTGCCTCCGGCCAGAACACAAACGGTATATACACAGCTACAGAAACGAATACAGAAATTAAAATTCTACAGTTCAGGCGAGTTTTCAACTCACGACCCTCCATGCAACAATCTAGTATCATAACCACTGCACTACGTCAACTGCGCTGCTTGACTTCTTATGCGACAATATTCTCTGCGTTCTGGTATTATCTGTTGTTAAATAAAGACTGCATCTATAGCTTCCTTTCCTAAAAGCCATTTGTTCCCTATGTTCTTAAGCCTTGTGTTTGAAATCTGAGCAGACATCTTGTATGCTGAGTCCAGTAAATTTACTCCTCTGTGATTATTATACAGGCATTTGCCTGTTTTTGTAGCAATCTGCCAGTCTTTGGAGACGCTCTTGCTCTTCCAACATTCGCTTAAGGGATGTAGCAGTCGTAGATGTAGCATCATTCTTCCATATTTTAGCAATTCAGCATGTATACCATCTCTCCCTGTTGCTTTTCTGTTGTGAAGTGATGTAAATGCAGATTTAACTTAGTCAGTCCGTATTTCATCTAATCCTTGGTCATATATTGTTTCCACTTCATGTTCTTGTGCTGTATCATCATACCACAATCCTTTAAAATAAATTTCACATTGTCCATCTTCGATACTGTTTATTTGTATCTTCTCTTTCTATTCCATGTTAAAAGATTTTACAAACTTATAGGCTGTCTCCCGTGAACATCATTCTCGATATTAGAAATAAATCTATCATACAGTTCTTGGCGTGCCTTTCTTACTACAAATTTAGCTATATTTCTTCTCATAGGATAGCATTTATTTAGCTGTGGGATTGCTTAAATATTTTATACAAGCATCCTGTTTTTCATTAATAGATTTTCTTACACCTTCATTCCAAATTTTTAGGGTCCTTCTTTTCCTTATTTTTCTCTTTTTATCGAGAGCTTCTCTTGGTTCTATATATATGACATTATTTAGATTTTGCAATTCTTCCTCTACAGGGTAGGCAATATTGCAACCGACTGAAAATGGAGGAAACTTGCGTTTCCGGACACATGCTCGTAGGACGTTCTTTCATCCATTTTCAGTCAGGAATCCGACCCTACAGTCTTTGGGTTTTATTAATGTTCACCCCGTGTATTATCTTCAGTTTGTAAGTTCGCTAGCTCTTCGTTTCATCTGCAACAATATAAATCAAAAGGCAAAAGGTCATCAGGAAGACCCATGAAGATTTGGAATGACCAATTTCGAAACAGACGGAATGGATAAATGATCCAACTCTGGTGTAGATGATGAATATCATTAGCCTCACGGACAAGTTGCCGGAAAGCTACATTAACAGAATGGGCTAACAGATTTTTAGAACAGAGGTAAATAGAAGAATCGTACCTCAGTCGCCAGATTTTTCTTACATTAAATACCGTAGAGCAGCTTCTTGAAGGGGGTCCCTTCACCTAATTCCCAGAAAGTGGTCGGCAGTACCGGTATCTGTATTGAACTTGATCCAGTTCCACACGTGTTACGTCGTGCAAGTCCTCATCGGAGGATCTTAGCAACGTCACAGAAAAACGAATATATTGAAATTTAAGTAACACAAAGTTGGTGTCGTAATACCACAGCTATATATATACGAACATACTTTCCTTCGCAATAAATTTCTTGTTTTCCGTTATGACTTGGTGAAAAGAGCACATCGACATATTTATCCGTACTGGATGTCGAGACGGGGAGTGTCTTTGTTGCGTAGCACCGTCGAAGACATATGAGATAATCTTAAGGCCTTTCACTGCCTTATCCAAAACTCAATGCCTCCATCAAATACCGTTCCACGCCTTGTCCCAGTGCCTCTGTCGGCATAAGTTACCTGGTTTAGAAAACGCCTCACAACACCCAGAACCCCTACAGTTTACATCAGCCATCTATTATGTTCCCATTTAGATCATTCTACGTTGCAATTCTTGCTAGCATTAGATCATGCGCAACTACATACATTTCTTCAACTGCCCTCATCATAAACTTAGATATCTCGTTGCATAGCCGATGTAGATATCAATATAAATATGTAGAGCCATATTTACTTTTACCGAAAGTAGTCTCTGATAAAGAATTGTGATTACAAAATGTAGGAAACCTGTGAACATAAAGGTTTTTCTTGTTGAAGATTTGACACCTATTATTTTTCCGAGAGTGTTCTACATCCTCTGCTTTTAACGTTGTTTCAATGTAACTTGTGTCTCTACTAGTGCTGGTCCGTAAATTAATCGGATCAGGAATTGTTTATGAGTAAAAGAGTCCTGCAAATGGCTTTCAAAAGTAATTCTGTCATATTAATTGGCAATCGGAATGGCCTAGGGGCTGAAACCGATCCTCATATAATAGATTTTTTGTATACGTGGAGCTATTGTTTATTCAAGTAATATCTTTTAGCCTAAGCATCCTATTCCCACACACTACTTTTATACGGAAATCTTATAACATTTCTCTCTTCTTTTAGGAATTGATACTGTGCAAACGGTGGTGGCTGTTCCCTACATCAAATTTAAATACCGATACGCTACAGAGATGCTGATGCTACCTGTCCAACTAAAATTTGATGAATTTCGAACGCGATCAAATGGTTCAAATGGCTCTGAGCACTATGGGACTCAACTGCTGAGGTCATTAGTCCCCTAGAACTTAGAACTAGTTAAACCTAACTAACATAAGGACATCACAAACATCCATGCCCGAGGCAGGATTCGAACCTGCGACCGTAGCGGTCTTGCGGTTCCAGACTGCAGCGCCTTTAACCGCACGGCCACTTCGGCCGGCCCCGAACGCGATCACTTGAAGATTTACTTAAGGCTGAAACTGCAACTAATTGGAGAACACCTGTACCCCAGTAAACCCACAATCGAATGTAGTTCAAGACAATACTGAAATTTTCCCCAGGTCACTCTCGTTCCAGTAGGAAGAATATAAAGCTATTAGTTGCAAGAAAAGAGTCTTTTTAATAGTGAGTTTTAGAAGTTGTCTTTTAATCAAACTTGCGGGCCGACCGGTGTGGCCGAGCGGTTCTAGGCGCTTCAGTCTGGAACTAAGCGACCGCTACGGTCGCAGGTTCGAATCTTCCCTTGGGCATGGATGTGTGTGATGTCCTTAGGTTTGTTAGGTTTAAGTAGTTCTAAGTTCTAGGGGAATAATGACCTCAGATGTTAAGTCCCATAGCGCTCAGAGCCATTTTTGAAACTTGCGGGATTAACGGGGGCACTAGTCCCTGACTGTTGTTCATTATCCGTTGATATATGAGAGTAAGACACATACGGAACTACATACTTTGCTAAACCCATTTGATGACAACGATCGTAAGCAAACGACCATGAATTTTGTAGCACTGCTCAACTTTCATTACATGGATCTCGGAAATATGCGAAATCGCTAGATAAGAATAGTAGCCGACGAGGGACTACTATCACACTAGAACTATCATCGAAACAACTCCTTGCCACTCACATTAATAACGTAGCCTCTAAAAAGGAACAACGAAAAATGTGCGATCAATATCCTAATATTGTAAACCAATGTCGAGGTTCAGTTATCTCCGGGTCAGTGACGCACAATCGCTGTACATATTCTTCTCGATGGTTGAGGTGTTAGTTGGGGTATACTACAATTTTCTTCTCCCATCTGCACAGAACGACCAGACGTAGCAGATAAGGATGGAAAATTTGGAAATTTGTGGTAAGTTCCTGTGGGTGCTACAGAACAATGCTGAAGATTAGATGGGTTGATCACGTAACTAATGAGGAAGTATTGAGTAGGATTGGGGAGAAGAGGAGTTTGTGGCACAAATTGACAAGAAGAAGGGACCGGTTGGTAGGACATGTTCTGAGGCATCAAGAGATCACAAATTTAGCATTGGAGGGCAGCGTGGAGGGTAAAAATCGTAGAGGGAGACAAAGAGATGAATACACTAAGCAAATTCAGAATGATGTAGGTTGCAGTAAGTACTGGGAGATGGAGAAGCTTGCACAGGATAGAGTAGCATGGAGAGCTGCATCAAACCAGTCTCAGGACTGAAGATAACAACAACAACAACATGGGACCTAACTGTTACGGTCATCGGTCTCTAGGCTTACACATTTCTTAGTCTAACTTAAACTAAATTACACTAACGACAGAACACACACACACACACACACACACACACACACACACACACACACACACACACACACACAGCCTTGCCCCAGGGAGAACTCGAAGTACCGACGGGGGAGCCGCGCGAACCGTGGCAAGGCGCCCATAGACCGCATGGCTAACCCGCGCGGCGGATAAGGATGAGTAGCGCTTTCAAATATAGTTTCGACAGCGGAAAAAAGAGGACACAACTAGCTAGATTATCTGCGAAGGCAGGAGGGAAAAATCTGCCCGACAAAAAATGAAAAAAAAATAGCGATTCGTGGGGAGACGGGCGACAGTGGAACGCAGGTGCATACACGGCTGCAAATTAAGTTACAAGCGATAAATTATTTTGTGCTTTAACGCGACAAGGCAGACACCACGCCGGAGAGACAAGAGGAGCTTTTAAACTTAATAAACGAATAAATTAATTATGAAGATAATAATGAACTTCTAAAGGAATTAAGTGGACAGGCCGTTGTTTTAACAATAAAGGCCTCTCAGGGCAATAAGGCACCAGTTTTATATGCTCCCTGAGGAACTTTATTTAATATCCTGGTACAACTTCGGGGAAATAAATACTGCCACGTGCATTAATATGATTTTCACGTTCGCTGCTAGCAATGTCTGTTGTCATGGTTGTATGTATTCATAAGAATAATGTGACTTGCCTGATAAAATAGACCTATAGCACTGTGGAACGTGAGCTACAAAATATTACGAAGACTGGTCAATAACACAACTAGCCCCAATTTTGTCGAAAGATTAAGCGCCCATAAAGCAGGTGCTTCAGATATAAAACTCTTGGCGGTGGGCTGAGGTGTTATTTTACTAGCGTCTACGTGTCGAAAGAGCTTGACTGATTTTGACAATGTATCCTATAGAACTAGTCCATTACTCTACCAAAAGTCTACAGCGAACCGGATTTTATGCATTTGTTAAATAACATTATTTACAACTTATTTAATGACACAACGTAAAAAAAAAAGGAAGTCGCAACTGTTAGTAGGGCGATTCAAGTACAATTCTCACTCTTGTGTACTATACAGGAATCCAAGGGATCTTGAAGGAGTTGGTGAAAAATCACAAACATTATACAGTGCGTAAAGTGTATAAATGCAGATATTTCTGTTGGTAACTGAGGAACGTGTATTGAACAACATTATACCAGTATTTACATCATTTGCAAACTAATGATCATAGCCCTTACAAGGCACCTGATTTTAGGTTGGTTAGCACCTCCAAATATACGAAAAAGAGTCAGAGATACTGGTACATTTTTCTGGTATTGCGTAGGGCCCCCGCGAGCACGCAGAAGTGCTGCAACACGACGTGGCATTGACTCGAGTAATGCCTAAAGTAGTGGTGTAGGGAACTGACACCATGACTCCTGCAGATCCATAAATCCGTGAGAGTACGAGGGAATGGCGATCTCTTCTCAACAGCAAGTTGCTAGACATCCCAGATATGCTCAAAAATGTTCAAGTCCGGGGAGTTGGTGGCTAACGGAAGTGTTCAAGCTCTGAAGAGTGTTCCTGGAACCACTCTGTAGCAATTCTGGACGTGTGGCGCGCCCCACTGTCCTATTGGAATTGCCCAAGTTTGTCGGATTCCATAACGGACATGAAACGATGCAGGATGCTTACCTAAGTGTCACCTGCCAGAGACGTATATAGACGTATCAGGGATCCCTTATCACTCCAGCTGTGGAAAGATATTCATGTTCAAAATCAGTTGGGATCGTCGTGAATATAAATTAGATGGTAAATTCAGTTAAATTCGGTGAACTGCAAGAGAACTTCAAAAACGGAGCCTCAACAGATTAAATGGGATTGCCATTATAAATATTTACAAACCTAAGCCATTATAAATATTTACATAGCTAATAAAATCAGCTCTGCAGCGTCAGTGCACAGTTTCTAGCGATCAATTACAAAATAAACAGGTTGATTCTTACTAACGCTTATAAACGCCCGAAGCAAAATAGATGATGCAGGGACAAGAATTTAATATAGGACACATGGGGCCGCAAATGTCGGGAAGTACCCCAAAAGTGGATGACAAATACTGAATATGTGACATCATCAGATGACGTACCTCACTCCACATGCAGCTGTTGGACTTTTCGACCCCACTGTAAGCGGCAGGGGAGAGGGCTACACATCGCTCCACCATGCAACTCTGGTTTCGTAAAAGTAGACCAAGTCATCGTAACCTTGCATAACCACTACCGCGAGCTCTACCGTATCACATCGGATAATGCAAGAACGAAAATAGAGCACCCCAGCGGAGTCTTACGTACCACTGCTCCCAATCGGTGAGGGTAGGATCGATAATGAAATGATAATTAAATGGACACCCTAACTGCAAACAGGCGTTGATGTACTTCATTGGGGACATGTTGAAAATGTATGCCCCGACCGGGACTCGAACCCGGGTCGAAGCCCGGGTCGGGGCACACATTTTCAACATGTCCCCAATGAAGTACGCCTGTTTGCAGCTAGGGTCTTCATTTAATTATCATTTCATTTCTAGCAAAGCTGCATGGTGATCCACGGTAACTGTTCTTTCGGGAACAGATACTACCGTCATATATAGGATCGATAAGCCCAGCCCCTGCACCTGTGGTGAGGTACGTCATCTGGTGGCGTCACCTATTCAAATTTGTCATCCACTATTGGGGTATTTCGAGGTGTTGTGGCCCTATGTGTCATGTATTATATTACTTGTCTCAGCGTCACTTACATCACTTTGGGAGATCTTAAACGTTAACAGGAACTACCTCGCATATATATGGTGTGGGAGGTTTTTTATGCCTTCTATCATAGCAGCTTCTTTTCCAGAAGAATTACCATTTCTGGTTATCTGCATACCGTTCACAGCGATACACACCAAAGAAACATACCACCCTACAAAAATTCCCTTAAAAGCGATACCCAGACTCTTTACCAGACCATATATTCTAAACAATTGATGAAACCAAAGTATGTTGCTAGATCACTCGGACATGACACATGTACGACGCTACTTAGAGGAAACAATATGCCTACAATCAGCTTTACCTAATATAAAACCGAGCGAGGTGGCGCAGTGGTTAGCACATTGTACTCGCATTCGGGAGGACGACGGTTCAAAAAATGGCTCTAAGCACTATGGGACTTAACGTCTGAGGTAATCAGTCCCCTAGACTTAGAACTACCTAAACCTAACTAACCCAAGGACATCACACACATCCATGCCAGACGCAGGATTCGAACCTGCGCGGTTCAGGACTGAAGCCGTTCCTGACTGAAGCGCCTAGAACCACTCGGCCACAACCACCGGTGACGGCGGTTCAAACCTGCGTGCGGCAATGCTTATTTAGGTTTTCCGTGATTTCCCGAAATAGCTTAAGGCAAATTCGGGGATGATTCCTTTGGAAGGTTCAAATGGTTCAAATGGCTCTGAGCACTATGGGACTTAACATCTGAGGTCATCACTCCCCTAGAACTTAGAACTACTTAAACCTAACTAACCTGAGGACATCACACACATCCATGGCCGAGGCAGGATTCGAACCTGCGACCGTAGCGGACACGCAGTTCCAGACTGAAGCGCCTAGAACCGCACAGCCACCTTTGGAAGGGCACGGCCGACATCCTTCCCCATCCTTCCGTAATTCGATGTGACCGATGACCTTGCTGTTTGGACCCCTTCCTCAAATCAACCAACTAACCTAATACAGATATTACTGTAGTCTATGACATATTTATTTGTCATGCGAAAGTGACCTCAAGGAAATCGAAATATGTGAAAGAAAATTGGCAATGTGAACTTATAACCCGTCATACAAACACCATTCTTCGGTGAAGTAATCAGTATCTTTGGCGTGACAGAAATATCGTTCAAGGTAAACATTGTAACTCATGCCAGAATTAACAGTAATAAGTCACTTCTTCATCAGTTTGTGTGCGGGGAATAAACAGAAGTCTGAAACTGAGCGAAAATTCGCGTATCATAAGGAGATATATCGAGTCTAAGTTCGCCTTGGAATACAAATGAACGACTTGATCTCAATTTCCAGCCTCCAAGAACTAAAACTTTATGTAGATAAAGTGCTACATTACATTTTTGAAAATACCGGAACTGGTAAACGTCTTCAGTTACAGATTACAGCAATCCGAGGTGCAGAAGACACATAGCTCACATATATAACAATCTGTAACAATAATTAAGTTGAGTACGTGATAGTTTTTCGTGATGAGGGATTCGCAATCAGCAATGGGATTAAAATTCTTTTGTTGATGGTGTAATTACGAATAAAGAGGATGTCCCAAGCAGGAATAGCGGGATCTCAGGTCCCTAATTTGCAAAAGAAGAGCAATTACTTTTATTACACGTTACACACCAAAGATCCAGCCCGAGCTGAATCTGTTCAGCTGATAAGCATGTGAACATTTTACAATAAATAAGCTTTCCCAGTGGAAAATACTGCAGTAAAATTTCCTAAAGATCTCGCTCGAATAATCCGCTCAAAGAAAACAAAACTCTTTCCGGTAAACAGTGAGGCGCTGGAAAGCTAAGAATTTTTGTGTTTCATTTTCTTCCTTCTGACGTAATCCTCGCAACAGTACCAGTTCATGAGGCAAAGAATGGATTAAAATATATTTTTGTTTTTTTCTTTTCCAGAATTACTTTTTCTATTGCCTAAATTTCCCTTTTAACGGCATGGGAAAGGGAAATTGAATTAAGTCGCCACTACAGACTCAAGTCGCAAGGCTAGTGGGAAACGCCGGAAAAGTCGAGTCGAAACGATGGCGAAAAAAAAAGAGAAGACTGAGCCCCATTAAAAGAAATTGTGTTTCTCAGGAGGCTGTAATACGGCAGCAAGTTAGTATGGGTAATATGAAACCCTACAAAACTCTTTTTCATGCATTAAAACATTGCCTTTGAAGAGAACATCAAATTACGGGTGAAGAAATAATATAATATAAAAATTTTTTTAACCCTAAGCGGATTTGAACACGTAGTTCCTTAACAATCTAGTATTCCATCGAAAGAGCTATGACTTTAGCGACCGTTTCTATTTTCCTAGGAAGATAGACTTATGTGCCTAATAGAGTTCTCATTTCCTCACATTACACCTAGGTATCTCAAGTGCTGGAGGTCCTGGATGCGAATCGGCCTCTTTTATTGCTGAAAAATCTCATGCCATCGTTGACATATAGACCATACTCTGGTACTGATCGAACGGAGTGCTAAATACGGTGTTTCCACGAAATTATAGTGAAATCTCCAGGCGCTCTAAAATTGTGTGGCAGGCTAAAATAAAGTTCAAAACATTACATTTCTGTGACTATGCCCCCACTGATTGAGAAGTGGAGGCACGATTCTGGGCCCGCGGTCGGAGTTTCAGTATTACCAGTATCTCTCTTCTGCATTAAAGTCTCCTGCATACTGTGCTGGAAAAGCGCTCGAGGAAAGATGGATATCGCGGAGCTGTGGCTTAGTCACAACCTTGTAGATATTTTCAGTGCGGTGACTCCTATTTTGGAAACTCTCTGTCAGATTCAAACTGTCTGCCAGACTAGCAAACATATCTAGGGCATTGCCATTACAGAGAAATACCCGCACTGTACATATGCGACTCATCATCCAACATAACAACTTAAACTTTTTGGAAATAAATTACAAACCCAAATACACCAGGCGACACATCGTCATGGATCATAGCCACAATTGCTAAATAAGCGACGAACTACAGATTAAGTTACGGCACTTCTAATGAATATAAAGAGAAAAAGGAAGACGTGAGATATGATAGAGGACAGAAGAGCAGAAGATAGTAGGGAGAAAGGAAGAAATAAGAATAAAAAGAAGAAGAAGTAAAGGTGAAGAAGAAGAAAAGAGATAATAGGGTAAAAGCAAAAAGTAGGTCGAAGAAAAGGGTAGAAAATTGAGGGGAAACAAAGAAGAAGAAAGCAGAGAGTTAGGATAGGAAGAGATTCAAGAAACGGCAATGATGAAGAGGGATTCAAGAAAATTAAAAGAAAAACATAGGTTAATATGAAAAATAGTAATAATAAAAGATCAAACAATGCTCAAGGAATATGTACTAAAATGACCACTTGATCTCCGGTAATAAATTTTCGTACTCAAATACAATATTAAGACACGCCAGAAATTGGACACAGGGAATGCACTGAGAAGGAACAGTGTCATTAGATCATTCTATAGCGAATTGTCCTGGAACAGCGCATGGAGGAAGTTCAGCATTCTCAGCCATGCTCAGTGCCGTCGCTGTATGTTTCTAAGACCAAATTACACTTAAAATTGAGGTATAATAAGGTTATAAGACTGGGACAGTAGGAGAGACGTGTTACAATTTTTGGTGAAACTTAAAGATGTTATTTTCAAAACCACTACCAAACTATTCCAGTTGTTATCTTATTCCCTGAGACATTTGTAACCCGGGATCTCTGGCTTACATGGCAGACGCTCTATCCGCCTGAGCCATCGAGGACACAGAGGACAGTGGGACTGCAGGGACTTATCTGTCACGCTCCTTGTGAGATCCACATTTCCAACGTACCGGGTTCGATTCCCGTTCGTGGCACACATTTTAAACTGTCCTCGTTTATATTTATCAACGTCTGTAATCAGCTAATGGTCTTGATTTCACTGTAATTTCATTCTTCATGAGCTGCAAGATCACCAATGGTATCTGTTGTTTCGAACATGTCCGAAAGTACAGATACCATCTTCATAAATATAAAGCTTATCGGCCAATGATCTTCTTCTGTGTTGACTCTCTCACATTGCTCAAACTCTTACTGAAATCGGTAGATTGACTGCCGCAAGTAATTATAGTGGAGAGGGGCACTACAAATGTAGTGTGTGGATAGTAAGTTCGAAATTTGGGTCTGACGGGGACCGTGCCAGACATAAGTCCCTGTAGTCGCACTCTCCCCTGTGTGCTCGTTGGCTCAGTCGGATAGAGCAGGAGATCCCGGGTTCGAGTCCCGGTCGGGGCACATATTTACAACTGCCCCTGTTGATATTCATCAGCGCCTGTAAGCAGCTAATCGTCAGGATTTCATTGTAGTTTCATCTGTTATCATTGTGATAATCACCATCATCCTCGTCGTTGTCTTCAAGGACTAACCTCTTCTGCCATTTCCACCTCGGAACTGTTCACAGTGTGTCTTGAAGGGACTTCCAACGCTTCTGTTCTATTGGTTGTGATAGTACCAGTAAATCTACGTCTACATCTACATACACACACCTTAAGCCACGGCACGGTGCACCCGGAGGTTACCCTGTACCACTACTAGTCATTTCAGTTCCTGTTTCACTCACAAACGCAACGAGGGAGTAACTAGTGTCCATATGCCTCCATATGAGCCCAAATTTCTCGTATCTTATATTCGTGGTCCAGACGTAGTATGTATGTTGGCGGCAGTGGAACCGTTCTGCAGTCAGCCAGAAGTCACGGTTCTCTGAATTTTCTCAAAAGTGTTCGTAAAAATGAACGCCGCTTCCTGCAGAGATTCCTATTGTAAGTAGGCTATTTAGGTTTTTGTATTGGTAACGCTACCTCTGTATGAAAATCACTGGCTGTGCTGTGTGCAGTCTGTGGCTGGTTGGCATTGTTGTAATACTCGCCATTGTAGCGTTGGGCAGTTGGCTGTTAACAGCGCGTAGCGTTGCACAGTTGGAGGTGAGCCGCCAGCAGTGCTGGATGTGGGGAGAGAGATGGCGCAGTTTTGAAATTTGTAAGACTGGATGTCATGAACTGCTATATATATTATGGCTATTGAGGGAAATACATTGTTTGTTCTCTATTAAAATCTTTCATTTGCTAACTATGCCTATCAGTAGTTAGTGCCTTCCGTAGTTTGAATCTTTTATTTAGCTGGCAGTAGTGGCGCTCGCTGTATTGCAGTAGTTCGAGTAACGAAGATTTTTGCGAGGTAAGTGATTTGTGAAACGTATAGGTTAATTTAGTCAGGGCCATTCTCTTGTAGGGATTACTGAAAGTCAGATTGCGTTGCGCTAAAAAAAAGTATAGTGTGTCAGTTTAAGCACAGTCTTATATAATTTTTTTAAGGGGACGTCACACTATTGAAGTTCCCAAAACATCTCAATATTACTTGAGTGTTGCTTGAGCCTAACGGCAACAAATCTAGCAGCCCGCCTCGGATTTGTTTGGATTTCTTCCCTTAATCCGATTGTGTGGCGATCCCAAACACTCGAGCAGTACTCAACTAACGTCGTATATAAGATTTCCTATAAAGATGAACCACACTTTTCCTAAATTCTCCAAACTTTTCTTAAATTCTCCCAAGTAACTGAATTTAACCATTCGCATTCTATACCGCAAAACTGTCATGCTCTTTCCATTTCGTGTCACTTTGTACCTTCTCGCCGAGATATCTAAACGATATGACTATGTCAAGCAGGACACTACTAACGCTGTATCCGAAAATCACGGGTTTGTATTTTCTGCATATGGGCATTAACGTACATTCTTCTACATTTGAAGCTAGCTGCCATTCAACATACCAACTGTAGAAGTTGTCTAAGGACTCTTGTATGCCGTCCAGTGTGGCCGAGCGATTCTAGGTGCATCAGTCCGGAACCGCGCTGCTGCTACGGTCGCAGGATTTCGAATCCTGCTTCAGGCATGGATGTGTGTGATGTCCTTAGGTTAGTTAAGTTTAAGTTGTTCTAAGTCTAGGGGAGTAATGACCTCAGATGTTAAATATAAGTCCCATAGTGCTCAGAACCATTTGAGTCTTGTATCCCACTATAGTCAATCAACGGCGACAACTTCCTCTGCACCACAGCAAACAACTGCAGATTGTTGCTTACCCTGCCCACCATACCATTTATTTACATTGAGAATAAGAACTGTCCTATCACGTTTTCCTGGGCATTCCTGAAGATGCTTTTGTCTCTAATGAAAGCTCACCGTGCAGGCCGCGGTGGCCGAGCGACTCTAGGCGCTTCAGTCTTGAACCGCGCGACTGCTACGGCCACAGGTTCGAATCCTGCCTCGGGAATGGATGTGTGTGATGTCCTTAGGTTAGTTAGGCTTAAGTAGTTGTAAGTTCTAGGGGACTAATGACCATTTGAAGAACCGAGCGAGGTGGCGCAGTGGTTAGCACACTGGACTCGCATTCGGGAGGACGACGGTTCAATCCCGCGTCCGGCAATCCTGATTTAGGTTTTCCGTGATTTCACTAAATCGCTCCAGGCAAATGCCGGGATGGTTCCTCAGAAAGGACACGGCCGACTTCCTTCCCCGTCATTCCCTGAACCGACGAGACCGATGACCTCGCAGTTTGGTCTCTTCCCACAAACAACCCAACCCGAACCCATTTGAACAATTGAAAACTCGCCGTCGCGTACAACGTACTTCGAGCCACTCTCATATCTGCGAACCTTTTTTGCATTCTCGTACCTTTGTTAACAACCTGCAATGGGGCACCGAGTGAATTGATTCTGAGAAATCTAGAAATGTGGAATCTGCATGTTCCCTTGATCCATAGTTCGAAATATATCATGTGAGAAAAGGGCAAGCAGAATTTCAGACGAAAGGTTGTACCACTACTAGCCATTTCCTGTCCTGTGCCACTGTCCTGTATAGAAAAGCTTCAAAAGTCTGCCTACAAATGATTTAATGTGTTGAATATTTGACTTTAAGCATGTAAAGCAGAAACAGTTTAGTATGCGTGTTTCGCACCTCATATTAAGTAATAGTTAGTTTCTCTTGCATGTAAATGTTTGAGACGTCGTATCTCTTGACCTATGTGCTGTACAATGACATTAACTTGCAAGTTAATTCAGTAACGTACGGTATGTAGCTTTAGCTACTGTCTGAAGAATGTGTCGCCAACAGAGTTAGTAGTGAAGAACAAGTAAATTAAAACGTCACGCCTGATGCTGAAGTTTGTGATGTATCCAATCGATTCCCACGACATTGCTGGGAGGTGACTTCAGGAGACATTCTCCGTGGCTTCGGAGAGAGCGGGAGTAGAGGTGGAACATACGGCCACTGAGCGAGCATCTCGCGCCAGGTGGGACGCCTTGTTCTGGTGAGATGCAGTGTGCTGGCGTCCTTCTGAGGTGCGAGGCTTTCTGCGGGAGCTTCCGACAACAGTTAACATGACGAGCTGTCACAATGTACTGTGGGGGACTGTGATCGGCTTGCGGCTCATTATAAATGCGGTTGAATTTTAGATTTATGTCCTTCTAGAAATTCCCAGATTCTGAGCGGTCGGTTCAAATGGTCAAGGCTACCTTCCTTTGTTAAGTTTTGAAATTTAGAAAGAAGCTCTTTTGTCAGCGTGGACATATTTAGCCATAAAGTAAAAATTTGTAATAGTAGGTACAAGACTGCCCTGGTTCCCTGTGTTACTGTCAATTGGGCACGTTGGAGCCCATTATAAGTGTTCGTAATGAACCATATGTCATTTCTACATCTACATCTACATTTATACTCCGCAAGCCACCCAACGGTGTGTGGCGGAGGGCACTTTACGTGCCACTGTCATTATCTCCCTTTCCTGTTCCAGTCGCGTATGGTTCGCGGGAAGAACGACTGTCTGAAAGCCTCTGTGCGCGCTCTAATCTCTCTAATTTTACATTCGTGATCTCCTCGGGAGGTATAAGTAGGGGGAAGCAATATATTCGATACCTCATCCAGAAACGCACCCTCTCGAAACCTGGCGAGCAAGCTACACCTAATTTCATTTCCCTGTTTGTTGTAGAAGCATTGGTTCCAGTGATCACGTGATTTTAACTGCAAGCGGCCTAGGACGGTTTTGACCACTCATATCCAGACGACGGAATGGTGCATTTTCTGGTTGCAGTTCTGTAAAGATTGTACCCAAATTTCCCGGGATTAAAATTTCTAGACAGATTTTTTGTTTCTTCTTTGTATTTTCTTAACGTCACTGGAACTATTTGTCAATGATAGAAGTTTTCATTGATGCCAGTATGTTATTCTTAGATTGCTATTTACGTTTTTTCTAATGTAAGGTATTACTTAAATAGTGATTCAATCTTATCAGGAAGGCTGGTCTGTGAATGTTTGTTCACGATAAAACTTTTGGGTCAACTGCTTGAATTCGTGGTTGTAATTTCATATTACGAACAGAGGTCCGATGAAAGTTGTTTAATTTTAATATGTCTTATGCGGTTTGATTATTCTTCTCGAATTATTATATTCTTCTTGAAGTCTGAGGGTATTTCGCCTGTTTCATACATCTTGCTCACCAGGTGGTAGAGTTTTGTCAGGACTGGCTCTCCCAAGGCCGTCAGTAGTTCCAATGGAATGTTGTCTACTCCGGGGGCCTTGTTTCGACTCAGGTCTTTCAGTGCTCTGTCAAACTCTTCATGCAGTATCGTATCTCCCATTTCATCTTCATCTACATCCTCTTCCATTTCCATAATATTGTCCTCAAGTGCGTCGCTCTTGTATAGACCCTCTATATACTCCTTCCACCTTTCTGCTTTCCCTTCTTTGCTTAGAACTGGGTTTCCATCTGAGCTCTTGATGTTCATACATGTGGTTCTCTTATCTCCAAAGGTCTCTTTAATTTTCCTGTAGGCAATATCTATCTTACCCCTAGTGAGATAAGCCTCTACATCCTTACATTTGTCCTCTAGCCATCCCTGCTTAGCCATTTTGCACTTCCTGTCGATCTCATTTTTGAGACGTTTGTATTCCTTTTTGCCTGCTTCATTTACTGCATTTTTTTTCTCCTTTCATCAATTAAATTCAATATTTCTTCTGTTACCCAAGGATTTCTACTAACCCTCTTCTTTTTACCTACTTGATCCTCTGCTGCCTTCACTACTTCATCCCTCAGAGCTACCCATTCTTCTTCTACTGTAATTCTTTCCCCCATTCCTTTCAATTGTTCCCTTATGCTCTCCCTGAAACTCTGTACAACCTCTGGTTCTTTCAGTTTATCCAGGTCCCATCTCCTTAAATTCCCACCTTTTTGCAGTTTCTTCAGTTTTACTCTACAGGTCATAACCAATAGATTGTGGTCAGAGTCCACATCTGCCCCTGGAAATGTCTTACAATTTAAAACCTGGTTCCTAAATCTCTGTCTTACCATTATATAATCTATCTGATACCTTTTAGTATCTCTAGGGTTCTTCCATGTATACAACCTTCTATCATGATTCTTAAACCATGTGTTAGTTATGATTAAGTTGTGCTCTGTGCAAAATTCTATCAGGCGGCTTCCTCTTTCATTTCTTAGCCCCAATCCATATTCACCTACTACGTTTCCTTCTCTCCCTTTTCCTACACTCGAATTCCAGTCACCCATGACTATTAAATTTTCGTCTCCCTTCACTATCTGAATAATTTCTTTTATTTCATCATACATTTCTTCAATTTCTTCGTCATCTGCAGAGCTAGTTGGCATATAAACTTGTACTACTGTAGTAGGTGTGGGCTTCGTATCTATCTTGGCCACAATAATGCGTTCACTATTCTGTTTGTAGTAGCTTACCCGCATTCCTATTTTCCTATTCATTATTAAACCTACTCCTGCATTCCCCCTATTTGACTTTGTGTTTATAACCCTGTAGTCACCTGACCAGAAGTCTTGTTCCTCCTGCCACCGAACTTCACTAATTCCCACTATATCTAACTTTAACCTATCCATTTCCCTTTTTAAATTTTCTAACCTACCTGCCCGATTAAGGGATCTGACATTCCACGCTCCGATCCGTAGAACACCAGTTTTCTTTCTCCTGATAACGAAATCCTCTTGAGTAGTCCCCGCCCGGAGATCCGAATGGGGGACTATTTTACCTCCGACCTCGGGGAAGATCAGTTTGGATTCCGTAGAAATACTGGAACACGTGAGGCAATACTGACCTTACGACTTATCTTAGAAGAAAGATTAAGGAAAGGCAAACCTACGTTTCTAGCATTTGTAGACTTAGAGAAAGCTTTTGATAATGTTGACTGGAATACTCTCTTTCAAATTCTAAAGGTGGCAGGGGTAAAATACAGGGAGCGAAAGGCTATTTACAACTTGTACAGAAACCAGATGGCAGTTATAAGAGTCGAGGGACATGAAAGGGAAGCAGTGGTTGGGAAGGGAGTAAGGCAGGGTTGTAGCCTCTCCCCGATGTTATTCAATCTGTATATTGAGCAAGCAGTAAAGGAAACAAAAGAAAATTCGGAGTAGGTATTAAAATCCATGGAGAAGAAATAAAAACCTTGAGGTTTGCCGATGACATTGTAAATCTGTCAGAGACAGCAAAGGACCTGGAAGAGCAGTTGAACGGAATGGACAGTGTCTTAAAAGGAGGTTATAAGATGAAAATCAACAAAAGCAAAACGAGGATAATGGAATGTAGTCGAATTAAGTCGGGTGATGCTGAGGGAATTAGATTAGGAAATGAGGCACTTAAAGTAGTAAAGTAGTTTTGCTATTTGGGGAGCAAAATAACTAATGATGGTCGAAGTAGAGAGGATATAAAATGTAGACTGGCAATGGCAAGGAAAGCGTTTCTGAAGAAGAGAAATTTGTTAACATCGAGTATAGATTTAAGTGTCAGGAAGTCATTTCTGAAAGTATTTGTATGGAGTGTAGCCATGTATGGAAGTGAAACATGGACGGTAAATAGTTTGGACAAGAAGAGAATAGAAGCTTTCGAAATGTAATGCTACAGAAGAATGCTGAAGATTACATGGGTAGATCACATATCTAATGAGGAAGTATTGAATAGGATTGGTGAGAAGAGAAGTTTGTGGCACAACTTGACCAGAAGAAGGGATCGGTTGGTAGGACATGTTCTGAGGCATCAAGGGATCACCAATTTAGTTTTGGAGGGCAGCGTGGAGGGTAAAAATCGTAGGGGGAGACCAAGAGATGAATACACTAATCAGATTCAGAAGGATGTAGGATGCAGTAGGTACTGGGAGATGAAGAAGCTTGCACAGGATAGAGTAGCATGGAGAGCTGCATCAAACCAGTCTCAGGACTGAAGACCACAACAACAGCAACATGCGGTTTGATGTACAAGCAGCCACACGAAATTGTCATTTTTTATTAAGAAACGAGCAAAAGATAGACATAGGTTAATAGTTTCCCTTGATTATTATATTGCTTTTTACTTTATCGTTAATATTATTTTGATTTTGTCCAGCGTGTTTCCTTTAAATGAATGTTGTTATGAAGGTTAAATTTTTTTAATGTGTATCTTAAAAAGCAAGTAATGAAAGATTTATTGTATTAAAAGTTGTGTTAATAAATATAATATCACCAGAGAAGTTTCAGCTGTATGCGCCAAAGGAACCCTGTTTCCTGACCAAACAACTTAAGCGCCGTAAAGGTTTTAACGGACGGTCTATTTCAGTTTTCCTGTTTCTAACATAAGATTATGTCTCTTAATGAGTAGCCTATGACGGAGTGTTATTTTTTTTAATTCTATTATTAACTAAGCGAAATACTAGAAATGTTGTTTTTCTTGCTACTGGAAGCCGTTAGGTCGGCAATCAGGAAGTCGTGTGGGGTTCCGGGGAAGCGGGTTGGCAGTCTCATTAGACCTACATTGAATATGATCTTTCCAATTTTTCAATTATATCATAATCGAATGCAGTCTCGCTAAAGGCGTCCCACTGCTACAAGGAATGGCACGACAATTCGCTGCTCTGTATCATTTAAATGACGCCGTCGTTATGCGTCTTTGAGATGTAAAGCTACTTCACGTCCGTAGTATAACACGACACGTGCACCCTGGGTAACGCTAAATGAACTAGCACATACTGGCAGTTAGATAATCTGACGATCTCATGACTATAAGACACTTTCAGAAAGATTCATGTCACCAGACATACCAAACCGCCCTTCTCAGGTCCCTCTGATCAGAAAACTCCGACCTGTGGTTCGAATTTGTCACATAAACATAAAAGGTATAAGCTATGCTAAGTGGCAGTTTCTGTCAAAACTATTAAAAAATGATAACATTGACTTGGTTTCTAAACAGGAAACCCATTGTGATACAGTGCAGCAACTAAATAAACGGGGCAAAATACCTGGCTTATGAAGTAGCCTCATATGTCAAACAAGATACTGAAATCGCTTTCCTAATTTCTACATCCACCAACAAAGACATTCATAATGTTATAACAAAAACCTGAATTATTACCGTCTCCAATATTTATAAACCACCTGCTACATCTTGGCCAGCCCACATTCTTCAAACTCAACCACATCCTATTGTATACGTTGGGGATCTCAATTGTTATAATGAACAGTGGAAGTATAAAGACAATGATACAAATGGAGAAGCATTAGCAAACTGGGCAGAAGACGAATAGTTATACCATGTATTCGATGCTAAGGATCGATTTACGTTTGGGTCAGCTGCCTCGAGACAGGAATAGAACCCGACCTGAGTTTCGTCTCGTCCAACAACAGAGACCAATCTCTCATGGCCTAGCGTAGGTTTCTGCCTGACTTTCCACACACCCAACACCGTCCAATCATAATAGAGGTAGGAACTCAAATTACCCTAATTACCTCTATTCCTCGCCCACGATGGAATTTTAAGAAAGCCAACTGGACTGGGTTCTTCACAGATATGGACAAATGTTTGGGATGGATACCACCTACTAGCAAAAACTACCAAAGATCTGTTGGTGCCATCATAAGCATGGCCAAGAAGCACATACCAAGAAGGTACCGCAAAGAATACATCCCTGGATGGTCCCAAACCAGCGATGAACTATACCAGACCTTCCTTGAATCCGGAGATCAGGAAATAGCGGATGAACTGCTTCACAGCTTGGATGCTGATAGAAGACAAAAGTGGACGGAAACTGTAGAAAGCATCAATTTCCAAACATCTAGCAGGCAAGCATGATCACTGCTGAGAAAACTAGGTAGCAGCCCACTCGCACAACGACAAAAAGCAGCTGTAAGACCAAATGCCATAGCTGCACATATAGTTAACACGTATAAGACACCAAAGGATAAAACACATACAATCCAAGTGAAGCAAAAAATGAAAATCTTATAAAATGAAACTACAGAAAACTCACCATTTCTCTAGCGAAGACATAGAAAAAGCTCTGAAAGATGTCAAACCAACAAAGGCACCAGGTATCGACAACATTCACTTTGAATTCATAATAAACTGTGACAAATACACAAAAGTATGGCTGGCTCGATTTTTCACAAACATCATGCAGATTGGCAATATCCCACAAGAACTCAAACGATCTAAGGTAATAGCTGTTCTAAAGCCTGGGAAGCCAGCTGACAACCCAAAAAGCTACAGACCAATTGCCCTGCTGTCTGTAATTTACAAATTACTAGAGAGGCTTATATATAACAGAATTAGCGCAGAGTTGTTCAGGACGATCCCAGTTGAACATGCAGGCTTTCGGCCAGGAAGAAGTTGTACTGACCAAGTGTAGTCACTCACTACTTCCATCGAGGTGGAATTCCAGAGAAAATTGAAAACATCAGTGGCCTTTATTGACCTCTCAGCAGCTTACGACACCATGTGGAGAGAAGGCATCATGTACAAAATTCTCCGAGTAATTCCTTGCAAATCTATAGCACGCTTAATGGACAGCATGCTCAATTATAGGGTGTTCCAAATAAGTATGGGCACTGACTACAGCTCCATCAAAAAACGAAGTAATGGCTTACCATAAGGATCAGTGCTCGCACCACTGCTGTTTAGCCTCTATATTGCACACTTGCCGGAAACACAATCAAGAAAGTTCGGGTATGCTGACGATTGGGCCCTCGCTACGAGATGTAGCACAATTGAAGCATCTGAGGACATCCTAACGAAAGACCTGAAGATAATTGGCGAATATTTCCGTAAGTGGAGACTTCAACCAAATGCTTCCCAAACAGAGGTTAGTTGCTTCATGTCAACAACAAACTCGCTGGAAAGGAACTCAACATTCAATTTGAAAACACCATTCTCAGGCACAGTAAAACTCTAAAGTACTTGGGCATGATGGTGGACAGAACACTAGGTTTTTTAAGAGCACCTAACAAAGACTGCCGAAAAATTAAAGACAAGAAACAACATTATTCAAAAGCTCTGTGGTACTACCTGGGGAGCAATGGCCTCCATTCTCCGCACCTCTGCTTTAGCAATTGTATTCTCGGCTGTCGAATACTGTGCTCCGATTTGGCTAAACAGCCCACATGTAAAAAAAGGTGCACAACACCCTAAGGTTGATTTCAGGAGTAATTAAACCGACTCCAACGCAATGGCTCCCAAGATTAAGCCGCATCACACCGCCACACCTGCGACGTACTGACGTTCTTGTACGTGAATACAAAAATATCATGAGAAATAGAAGCCTGCCAATGCACCAAGACTTTGAGGATGCAAACACTAATAGGCTTCGATCTAGGAACCCGCCAACAAGAACAGCCAACACCTGTGTACAAAAAGGTTTCAGTATCACAAATGCATGGTCTGAAAAATGGAACGCATGGAAAAATCATAACATGCCTTGCATCACACAATAGCCACCTGGTTTTGACCTACCACGCAAAACGTGGTCCACTCTAAATAGGATTCGAACTCGTTATGACAGGTGTGCTTACTCCCTGTATAAACGGGGTGAAATATCATCCCCTCAGTGTGATTGCGGAGAAAATCAGACCATCAGCCACATTGTTGAAGAGTGTTCCAGATGAGCCTATAATGGCAGCCCCGACGACTTCCCGCTCACAACTCCAGAGTCGATAGATCATATTAATAGACTTGATGTTTGTTTGTAATCCTTAAACTTTGTTATATTAGTGATGTTTGTTTGCAATTACTAACGTTTGATATCTTTGTGATTTGTCTGTTTCTTTCTTATGTTTCTGTATTGCCATATGATAAATAAATAAATAAATAAATTCGAGCATATCAGAAGCTATAAGAGACACATGACTGTCAGCTGGTACATTGCGAAGGGCTTATGACAGATATTCCTGTGGTAGTATGGATTAAAGACGTTGAGGATAGTACAAGCACTATAATCATTATCTTGTATCGTAATATGTGGAACATATCAAACAATAAAAGCGTTTTCGCAAACGTTGGGAAGTTCAAAAGTCAAAGAGTAAATAGTTCTTCCACGAGAACTATTGTCCTATACTTCGTGGTATAGTCTTCAAATTAATAAATATCTTGTATTCTAAATATCTTGTGACCTATGTCCGCCCTCAGCGCTAAGTCTGTCTTCTTCTTCTTTTGCTACTGCCTCTGTCCCGCAGTTTTCACTGAGTCGGCAGGGTTACAAATGGATTTGGCCTGTTAATTTGAAGGAGCGGCTTTATGTCCTTCCTGCCGCCACCCTGTACCCCCGTGAGACGGAATCAGAGTACCTCAGCTGTCTGCATCGAGTGTAAATCATGAAATAGTGCGAAACGTGTTTGAAATATATGCGAGTCGTGTAACTGAGGCTGGACGTGCGGACCAGCCCGGTACTCGCCTAGTGGGATGTGAAAAACCGCCTAAAAACCACATACAGGCTTATAAGCTGATCAGCTATTACATTATGACCACCTAATTGTACCATTACCTCCGTTCTGCTTAATTGTTGTGGTGTTTAATTACTTTAGTTATCTGTATAAGTCAGTGCAGATTGCTACGTGCGGTTTGAAATAAGCGCCCAGGCGTCAGTGGCAACCTACAGCGTTGTTAATGTAACGTAGCAGTTTAAATTCTGAATATTGTTTTTGGAACTCCACATACATTTTGAGCGTGAGTTAATGCGTCTTAAATATACGTAGCGTGACTTAACCCTGCTGTTCTGTTCACTTTTACTTGACATATATACTGTTCGGGTCAATATGACCCGACATATCAAAATGCTTTAGAAACATAAATTTTGGTACAGTTTTAGCTATCGACATTGTTGTTCTATTCCAGTACCTTGTTAGTAATAATAATAATAATAATAATAATAATAATAATGGTAATAATAATAATAATAACAATGCATACAACTTTATTGAGGGATATTTTTCATTTAAATATGCACATAAATTTGAAACAACAGACAGTTTCCATTACAGGCATTCAACTTAGAAAGCACTACAGTTTTTCCATACTTCTATTCTTATTGTTGACAGTTTAGACGTAAGTATTGACATTTTCTAACAACAGACAGTTGTCATTACAGATATTCATCTTAGAGCACACTACAGTACAGAACACACTACAGTTTTTTTATTACATTCCAACATAGAAAGCACTACAACTTTAGAATCCTCTCTTCTTACTGATTGTAGTTTAGGCACAAGTATTCACATAAATTTGAAACAACAGAATTTTCAATACAATCATCTTATAAAATACTACAGTTCTTTTCTTACTGCTTGCACTGTGGACACAAGTAGGTTACATGTTTCTTGCAAATATGTTTACTACATTTTCCACACACCATGTTTGTTTTATTGTCATTACTTGATGGACAGAACTTACAGCGTGCACGTTTTGTAGATTTTCTTGTTGTTACCGATTCTGACACACCACCCACATCATTCGGGTTTTGGATGCTTGTGACCATTCTCAAAGAATCTTCTGTTCTTGGGAAATGCGTTCTTGATGCAATATGTTCTTTTATCAGTGACTTTCCAAGTTCCTCCAAGAATATTCTCCTTCTAGTCAATTTGCTTGCATTCCAATTAGGGTCAACCGAAATCCACAAAACGTATGCATTATAAGCAGAAACATCAAGAATATTGTAGAAAACTATCATTGGCCACCTATTACTTTTTCGTTTGCATGTATATGTACCTAATAACTGATCAAGCGTGTCTACAGCACCTTTGGTTGAATTATAGTCCAAAATCATTTTTGGCTTCTTATCAGCCCTGTCACTGATTTCCGCATCATGGTGGAGAGTGCTCATAAGTACAACATTCTTGTGTCTCTTAGGAATATAATTAACCACAGTAGTGTCATTTGTGAAGTAAAATGAAGAGCTGTGTACCTCCTTGTTGGTCATTTTGTGTGGAAGCTCCGGCTTATTTTTCCGTATAGTTCCCAACATAGTCAATTTCCTTTTCAGAAGCAGCTGCCCCAAATTGTACGACGTAAAAAAGTTGTCACACGTGATATTCTGACCACGTAACTCAGAAGTGAGATCAGATACCACCCTCATTCCCTGATTTCTTTCTGGTGCCGCTCCACTCACCTTTCCTGTATAAATTTGGGCTTTCAGTACGTATGAAGTTTTGCTGTCACACATGGTCCATATTTTGATCCCATATTTTGCCGGTTTACTTGGGATATACTGCTTGAATGGACAGCGACCTCTAAATGCTACTAACTGCTCGTCAACAGTAACATTTTCTCCTGGATTATACAGTTGAGGAAGGACCTCTACCCACTTCTCCCAAATACTACGAATTGCGGCAAGTTTGTCAGTACGTCGTCTTTCCTCTCTAGTAGATTTCTTGTCAAATCGCAGGACACGTGATATCTTACAGAATGTTTCATGAGACATGGTTGCTCGAAATATGTTTCGCCCAGTATCTTTATCCCACAAACTTTTTGTAGACTCCCCATGAGATCGATATACACCCGCTAGGAGTAAGAGTCCTAAGTATGCATGGAAAACAGAACCATCAATATCTGTCCACTGTTCACCATAAACTCGCTGCCCTTCAATATTTGTCATCTCTATTATTTCATTTTGAAGCGCTGTGTGAAATACTGCTTCAAATGAACATTTTACATCAGATATTCTGCTGACTGCATACCTGGTAACTCCTGGGGTACTCTTGATGATGTTCGAAGCTGGTAGGCGACCATGTTGTGCTGGTGGATGCAACTGCCATTCTATATTCCCATTTTTAGAAAGAAAAGTCTCTACACTATTTTGTATGGGCTGTGGACTGTCGTAACTGTCATCGGAACACTCGCTTTCAGATGCATTGCTGATGTGATCTTCAAACTCAGAAAGTGATCCTTCATCTGGTGAGGCATTTACTATTTCTTCCAACTCACGATCATTCAATGGTCTCATCGCCATGGTGTCACAAGTCAAACTGGGCAGAAACAAAGCATTCCAATTATTGAGAACTGCCAATTATTATTTCCTGGGGAAAGCAACAAACAAGCCCATTGTTGTGAACGCATGGAGCTTTAGGTGATTGTTGAGAGTAAGTTGGAATGATGCAGTCACTATTCCCACACAACACAACAAAAATAATTTTCGCCATTTCCAGATTTTAGAAATAAATACGAGTTACACTAAACATATTTGTGTCGGGTCATTATGACCCGAACATTACATATGCAACTATTACAGTTGAAGCCCAAACTTCTTAAACTTTTTTAAAACCTTTTAAAACACATGCTGCTCATCCATTTTCAGACAAAGTCACAAAGTTTCATAAATATATATTGGTATTTACATAATGTAAAATAACGTTCATATTCGTTTCGGGTCATATAGACCCGAACAGAACAGCAGGGTTAAATCTCAATACGTGGGCGAAAAATTGTTTATGATTAATTGTAATGTTACGCTGTCTTTCAATGAATGACAACATAACGTAACCTGCAACTAGTGCAGCGATAATATAGAGCATGAAATGGTTTCTTTTCAAGGAAATTAATTTAATGTTGCACAGAAAGAAAGAATGTTACAAACACCTGCGTACTTTTAAAATAATTGCAAAGAATTTCTGTAAATTTATCTTTTAAGTATTGAGTTAACTTTTAACCCGTTGAATTAACTGAAAATATTTCAAACGAGAGGTGAAGCCTCACCTAAGCCTTGCGGTGTTAAGTGTGTTACTAAATTTCGTAATTACCGCTACGTTCGCAGGTTCGAATCATGCCTCGGGAATGGGTGTGTGTGATGTTAAGGTAGATGGTCAATCGACAGCAATATTATTATTATCTTTAAATAAATTTCACGTGGTGGGATAGGTGTTTTTGAAAGGAATTATAAGATACTTTAACAATATACTGGAATCTTAAAGCGCACACGGATAGCTAGTTATACATACATCGATCCACAGGACAGAGAGCAAGGGGAAAACATAGAACAAACAGGGGCGAGCAACATGGCTCTTGTATATATAATATTCACAATATTTGTCACAGAATATTATCAGACTCGATAAAATGACTTATAATATCACATGCACTATTTTCTCTTTTTACATTTCATTCATATCAGTTGAATAAATCACGTCATACATTAGGTAGGCTTGCAGGTAACGCCACACCACCAATCTAATAGCCGGTATGTCAACCTTTTGCACAGATAACAGCGCCAAAGCGTTATGGCTGATAGGAGTTAGCACCACATCTGCACACACAAGTCACCTAACTCCCTAAAATTCCGGGATGGGGGACGACGAACTCTGACGCCACGTTCAATCATGTTCCAGATGTGTCCGATCGGGTTCAGATCTGTCAAGTTGTAGGGGCCAACACGTTAAATTGAACTCGCAACTTTGTCTCTGGAACAGCTACATCACACTCCTGGCCTTGCGACATGGCGCATCACCGTGTTGAAAAATGCCACTTCCATTAGAAAACATGCTGCAAACACTATCATGGTGCTACGCACGAGCTCCACTGGATCAATCGATGCTCACGTGAACGTTCCCCAGAGCATAAGTGTGCCACCGCCAGCTTGTCTCCGCCCGATAGTACAGGTGTCAAAGAGCTCCCATCAGCATGATGAAGAAGATATAATGATTCGTCAGATGATGCAACGCCCTGCCACTGCGCCAGCGACTAGTGCCGGTGGCCACGCGCCCATTTTAGACGTAGTTACCGATGTCGCAGTGTTAACAATGGCACATGCATGAGTGGTGGGCAACTGAGGCCCATCGTTGGAGTGTTGGGTGCACTTTTTGTTACTTCCTCCACAGTTCGCCGCCTTTCTTGTTTTACCAGTCTACCCGGCCTACGACTTCCGACATCTGTAGCCGGCCGCTGTGGCCGAGTGGTTCTAGGCACTTCAGTCCGAAACTGCGCGACTGCTACGGTCGCAGGTTCGAATCCTGCCTTGGGCATGGATGTGTGTGATGTTCTTAGGTTAGTTACGTTTATGTAGTTCTAAGTTCTAGGGGACTGATGACCTCCGATGTTACGTCCCATAGTGCTCAGAGCCATTTGAACCATTTTGAACCAACATCTGTAGTTAGGGGTGTCCGCCCAATCTCACGGCGTCTGGTCGTGGTTTCACCTTGGTTTCGCCAGGTGTTGAAAACACTCACCACAGCAGTCCTCGAAAACCCGACACTTTGTGCAGTTTCCGAAGTGCTCGTGTCGTGCCTCCGTGCCATCACAGTCTGCCCATATCGAGCCTATCGTGCCATAACATTTCTGAACATATTTCGGAAACACCTGGTATAAACACTGAAAAGCATGGGGAACAGTGGTCAGCCTTGTCTGACTCCTTGGTTAATAAGGGCGGATTCTGTACCGCTCCTTACAGTAAGGATCCAGAATTATTTTTGGATACTAACTGAATTTCCATAACCAAAGGTGCGGAACGAAAATATAGTAAGCGATGAACTCTTTTCTTTCACCACTTCTTAGGGGCCCATCACGATGAATCTTGGAAATTGCCGTGATGGGGTCGCTTCCATATCTCAAGAACACACAGTATTTTCAACCACAACAGAGAAGTGCGTGTTGAGAGGCAATGGAAAAACAGTCAGAAGCCGACCCCTGCGAAGATCAGTTTGTATTCTGGAGAAATACAGGAAAACGCGGGTACTAAGCGAGGTAGTGCAGTGGTTAGGACACTGGACTCGCATTCGGAAGGATAACAGTCAAACCTGCATCCGGCAATCCAGAATTTCCCTAAATCGCTTAACGATAATTCCGAAATGGTCCTCTGAAAGGGAACGGCCCTTTTCCATGTACGTCCTTGCCTACTCCGAGCTTGTGCTCCATCTCTAATGACCTCGTTGTCGACGAGACGTTGAACACTGACCTCCTCCTCCAACAAACGGGGCAAGACTGATCCTACGACTTATCTTAGAAGACAAGTAAAGGCTGACTTACATGCATAGCTTTTGTAAATTTGGAGAAAGGTTTTGACAATGTTGATTGGAATATACTCTTTGAAATTCTGAAGGAAATAGGGGTAAGATGCCGGGAGCGAAAGGTTACATACTTCTTGCACAGAGACCTGACAACAGTTATAAGAGCCGAGGGATTTGGATGGGAAGCAGTGGTTAAGAAGACAATGAGACAGGGATGTAGCGTATCCTCTGTTATTCAGTCGGTCATAAAGCAGTTGAGCGGAATGGACATTCTATTAAAAGGAGGATATAAGATGAACACCAACAAAAGCAAAACAAGGATAATGGAATGTAGTCGAATTAAATCAGGCGATGGTGAGGAAAATAGGTTGGGGAGTGAGACACAAAACACAGTAAATTACTTTTGCTGTTTGAGCAGCAAAATACTTAATGTTGATCGAAGTAGAGAGGATGTATATAGTAGACTTACAATGACGCGATAACGTTTCTGAAGCAGAAAACTTTGTTGACATGGAATATAGATTTAACTGTTAAAATGTCTTTTATGAAGATATTTGTCTGCAGTGGAACCTTGTAAGGAAGTGAAAAGTGGGTGATAAACAGGTCAAGAAGGAAAAAAGAAAGAATAGAAGATTATGGTTTAACGTCCTGTCGACATCGAGGTCACTAGAGACGGAACACAAGATCGGAAAGAATCAAGGGTAGGGAAGGATATCGGTCATGCTCTTTAATAAGGACACTATCGGCATTTACCTGAAGTGAATTAGAGCTACCCAAAACAGATAAGTCATAGAAATTTCTCTTCAGTTATAAATCACAGTAAAGCTAAATCTAATTGGCGGGATGCGGATTTTAACCTGGTCCTCCCCAATGCGTGTCAAGTTTGGCAAACACTGCACAACCTCGGTGGTTAAGAAGAGATTAGAGGTTTTTGAAATGTTGTGCTACACACGATTGATGAAGGTGAGATGGGTAGATAAGTAGATCCGTAGACCTACGCAAAGTTTTCTACAATGTAAAATGGTACGAAATGCTCGAAATTCTGAGACAGGTTGGAGTAATAGTTGGGGAAAGATGGGTAATATACACTATGTACAAGAAAATATCCAAGAAAGAACAGCAAGATTGTAAGACCAAGAACAAATTGATTAGATCAAAAATAATCCCCACAATTTAACCTCTATTCCCAAGAATCAATAACTGAAATAAAGAAAGTTTCAAGATTGAAATTAAAATTCAACATGAAATTACACCAATGAAAATAGTTATTGATGACATTGCCATCCTCAGTGGAAGTGAAGAAGACGTATAGTACCTGCTGAACGGATTCAACTGTGCAATGACAAACCGAGGACTGATAAATAATCGATAAAATATAATACTAATGAGAAGTAGCAGAAATGAGATAAGCGATAAAATTGGGACAACGTAGGAGAATATACTTCTTTGGAACCACAGTAAAAACTGGCGGTTCAAGCAAGAAGGGTATGAAAACCGACTGGCACAGCAAAGAAAGAACTCATACCGTAATTTGAGGAAGAAATATCTGAGATTTTTGCGATAGGAGGACAACGAAGTAATGTAGTTAATCGTGGGCCGCAGGAAACTGGAACAGAAGAAAAACGAAACGTTGGAGATGTGATGCTGCAGCAGCATGTATATAATTCGTGACCATGAAGTAGACGAATTAATGAAGAGAAGCCGAAGCGAACTTGATGTTAAAATTTGCGATCACGAAGTACACGAAACGAAGCGATTCTGCTGCCTTGGGAACAAATAACTTGTGATGGACGAAGTAAGGACGTTAAGAGGAGAATAGGAACGATAAAGAGGATATCTGTAGCTAAAATAGGTCTATTAATATGAAGTTCAGATCTTAACTTGAGGAAGCAATTGTTGAGATGTAAGTTGTAGCATAGCATTCTATGGAAGAGAGACATTGACTTCTAAAACCGGAAAGTTAGAGAATCGCAGACATTAAGATGTTGTTCCATTGAAGGACGTTGTAAACTGGTGGACCGATAGAATAAAGAGTGACGAGCTTCACCGCAGGATCGGCGAGGAATAATACAGCCACGCCGGCCGTTGGTGGCCGAGCGGTTCTAGGCGCTTCAGAATAGAACCGCGCGACCGCTACGGTCGCAGGTTCTAATCCGGCCTCGGGCATGGATGTGTGTGATGTCCTTAGGTTAGTTAGGTTTAAGTAGTTCTAAGTTCTAGGGGACTGATGACCTCAGCAGTTAAGTCCCACAGTGCTCAGAGCCATTTGAACCATTTTTTTTCTTTGTTCTATGATCTATGACATTTTGCTAAATTCTTTATCACAACATTTAGTTTTGGAGCAGTTTGTTGACCGTGTTTGATACAGGCTGACGTTGATTACAAACTCGCCCTGCGATTTGGCAGCATGTGTTATTTTAAAAAGTTATCTTTGTTTTAGACGTTTTCCTACAACTTTGATTTTGTGATAGCATTTCCTTCTTGGAGTTTCTGGTGAACATGTCTGCCATTTATAGAGAAGGTCTCCTTTGTAACTTTCAGTTTATACTAACCATTTTTAACACAGCCAAGAAACACCGACAAGAAGATGGAACAGGGTGACAGGATGTATGATAAACCATCACGCACAATCTTCAATGGAGCCAGAGGGAGTTGTGGACGGCACAAACGGCAGGGGGCAGAGAGATCGCCAAAAATCGAACAAATGACTTAGGGCATAAATTGCAAGTGCTGATCTGAGATGGATTTCTTTTTTTTTATAATCATCAGTCTTCTGACTGGTTTGAAGCAGCCCATCACGAATTCCTCTCCTTTGCCAGCCTCCTCATCTCAGAGTATCACTTGCAACCCACTTCCTCAATTATTTGCTGGATGTATTCCAATCTTCATTTTCCTCTACAGTTTTTGCCCTCTACAGCTCACTCTAGTACCATGGAAGTCATTTCTGATGTCTTAAGAGATGTAGTATCATCTTGTGCCTCCTCTTTGTCAGTGTTTCCCACATATTCCTTTCCTCTCCTCATTCCTTACCTGATCAGTCCAGCTAATTTTAAACTTTCGTCTGTAGCACCACATCTCAAATGCTTCGATTCTCTTCTATTATGATTGCTCCACAGTCCATATTTCACTACCATACAACTCAGTGTTCCAAACGTACATTCTCAGAAATTTTGCGGTAGCGTTCTCGCTTCCCACGCCCGGGTTCCCGGGTTCGATTCCCGGCGGAGTCAGGGATTTTCTCTGCCTCGTGATGACTGGGTGTTGTGTGCTGTCCTTAGGTTACTTAGCTTTAAGTAGTTCTAAGTTCTAGGGGACTGATGACCATAGATGTTAAGTCCCATAGTGCTCAGAGTCATTTGAACCATTTGAACCTCAGAAATTTCTTACTGAAATAAGCCCTATCTTTGATACCACTAGACTTCTCCTGACCAGGAATGCCCTTCGTGCCAGTTCTAGTCTGCTCTTGATGTCCTCCTTGCTCCCGCAGTCATTGGTTATTTTGCTGCCTAGGTAGTGGAATTTCTTAACTTCATCTTCTTCGTGACCATCAATCCTGATGTTAAGTTTTTGCTGTTCTCGTTTAGCTATTTCTCATTACTTTCGTCTTTCTTCGATTTACTCTCAATCCATATTCTATACTCATTAGGCTGTTCATTCCATTTAGCAGATCGTGGAATTCTCCTTCACTTTTAATCAGGATAGCCATGTCATCATTGAATCGTATCATTGATCTCCTTTCACCTTGAACTGTAATTCCGCTCCTTAACCTTTCTTTTATTTCCATCTTTGCCTCTTCGATATACAGACTGAACAGCAGGGACGAAAGAATACATCCCTGTTAGTACAGAAGACGAATTCGTGCTTATAATGAAGCGAGTCACAAAACCGGTGCTCCACATAAGGAACGAATCGAAAGTGAAAGAAAACACATGGAATCAACGGTTTTGTAACTTCGTTGGGATAAAGGATTTTATATTCTGTCCTTCTAAGTACGTTTATTACAATGAGTTGATGGTTTAATCTCGATTGCCGGCCGCGGTGGTCTCGCGGTTCTAGGCGCTCAGTCCGGAACCGTGCGACTGCTACGATAGCAGGTTCGAATCCTGCCTCGGGCATGGTTGTGTGTGATGTCCTTACGTTAGTTAGGTTTAAGTAGTTCTAAGTTCTAGGGGACTGATGACCTAAGATGTTAAGTCCCATAGTGCTCAGAACCATTTGAACCATTTTTTTTAATCTCGATTTTGACGTTAGCTTAAAATCTTATGGCGCATCTACAGTGCTTTATACAGGAGAGAATATGACGTGTTTGTATTACGTGACAAAATGTGCATGATTAGAACCGCAGCTTCTACCAGGCCACTATCTGTGCAGGCGAAGAAAACCGGCAGTCCGTTAGCCCAGCACAGACAGAGAGCCGTAAATGGGGCAGGCGTCCTGTGGATCTGCCCGCCAAGGGCCGCCGATTCGCGAACTTGCCGTTAAAGCTTTCCGCGGAGCTCTCTCTGAGTGGACCGATCCATTTTAGAGTTCGGTGTTAACGAGCGAACTTGGGGAGCTTAGCAGATCTGTTGCTCTCCGGTGGCAAAGTTTGCTTGATCCAGCACCTTCCCACAACGTCTGCGAAAAAGAACTCCATTGAGTCGGCAACCGCAGAGCCGTTACAGTCGAGTCGCGATACAGTGAATGTGTAATGGTAAATTTTAATTTCGTAGTGTAAAGTGTTTCGCTGAATTTAAATCACTGATAAATTTTTAGCTCACTTCAAAGGTATCAACCTTTTTGTGGAAGCACTACTGCCAGATATCTTTGGAATTTATTTCTGCTGAAATGCAAAATGACAAGAACTGTTTCTAACCAAACATCACTAGCCGAAGTTTGTATTTTCATCGTGATGTGCGATTAGTGGAGTAACTATTAATTACAAGCAGAATACAACCCAGTATCAGTTCACGTTCTTAAAATTGGGTGAAAGATATTGCCGCCGGCCGGGGTGACCGAGCGGTTCTAGGCGCTACAATCTGGAACCGCGCGGCCGCTGCGGTCGCAGGTTCGAATCCTGCCTCGGGCGTGGATGTGTGTGATGTCCTTACGTTAGTTAGGTATAAGTAGTTCTGAGTTCTAGGGGACTGATGATCTTAGAAGTTAAGTCCCATAGTGCTCAGAGCCATTTTTTGATATTGCCAGTAGCAAAAGTGCCAGTGAAGAGATTACAAAAGGATAAACTATGTGATCGCTGAACTGCGCAGTTTTCTAGTAAAATGAAATTGTGGTAAGTGAGGATCTTGGCGAACGTACTAGAGGATCTGGAACTATATAACAAATTTAATTCCTTCAGCGGCTTTAAGTACGAATCTCTCAGCCGGCACCTGAATATGCGCTGTCATGAAACCACGTAACAGATTGTAACTGTGTGAATGAACTAGTCTCCAAAGCGGGACACGCCATTCGCTACTTTCTATTTCCTTTTTGCAAATTATGTTCCATTCACAAAGAACTCCACAGTAGTACAAACTTCTGTAGATGTCTTATCATTTCCTCCTTATTGCTCCTCCTAGTATATAGGGTGATCAAAAAAAGTGCCGATGACGTAATGGTGGGTAGAGTACTGTGAGTAAAACATCATAATACGCTGCCAACACATTTGACAGAGCGTTAAAAGCAACGACAGTTTAATATCCGCAACCACGCGTCGCTCCGTCCTTTCTATGAACACGTCTTCATCTTGGAAAGTATACGGTTCCAGACCCATGTATACTGGATTTATTTTTCTTCCTTCTATGAATACTACCACCTCTCTAAGTATGTTGTTGTGGTCTTCAGTCCTGAGACTGGTTTGATGCAGCTCTCCATGCTACTCTATCCTGTGCAAGCTCCTTCATCTCCCAGGACCTACTGCAACCTACATCCATCTGAATCTGCTTAGTGTATTCAACTCTTGGTCTCCCTCTACGATTTTTGCCCTCCACGCTGCCCTCCAATTAGTGATCCCTTGATGCCTCAGAACATGTCCTACCAACCGATCCCTTCGTCTGGTCAAGTTGTGCCGCAGACTTCTCTTCTACCCAATCTTATTCAATACTTCTTCATTAGTTATGTGATCTACCCATCTAATCTTCAGCATTCTTCTGTAGCACCACATTTCGAAAGCTTCTATTCTCTTCTTGTCCAATCTATTTATCGTCCATATTTCACTTCCATACATGGCTACGCTCCATACAAATACTTTCAGAAATGACTTCCTGACACAGAAATTTCCCTTCTTCAGAAACGCTTTCCTTGCCATTGCCATTCTACATTTTATATCCTCTCTACTTCGACCATCATCAGTTATTTTGCTCCCCAAATAGCAAACCTCCTTTACTACTTTAAGTGTCTCATTTCCTAATCTAATTCCCTCAGCACCCCCCCCCCCCCCCGACTTAATTCGACTACATTCCATTATCCTCGTTTTGCTTTTGTTGATTTTCATCTTATAACCTCCTTTTAAGACACTGTCCATTCCGTTCAACTGCTCTTCCAGGTCCTTTGCTGTCTCTGACAGATTTACAATGTCATCGGCAAACCTCAAGGTTTTTATTTCTTCTCCATGGATTTTAATACCTACTCCGAATTTTCTTTTGTTTCCTTTACTGCCTGCTCAATATACAGATTGAATAACATCGGGGAGAGGCTACAACCCTGTCTTACTCCCTTCCCAACAACTGCTTCCCATTCATGTCCCTCGACTCTTATAACTGCCATCTGGTTTCTGTACAAATTATAAATAGCCTTTCGCTCCCTGTATTTTATCCCTGCCACCTTTAGAATTTGAAAGACTGTATTCCAGTCAACATTGTCAAAAGCTTTCTCTAAACCTACAAATGCTAGAAACGTAGGTTTGCCTTTCCTTAATCTTTCTTCTAAGATAAGTCGTAAGGTCAGTATTGCCTCACGTGTTCCAGTATTTCTACGGAATCCAAACTGATCTTCCCCGAGGTCGGCTTCTACTAGTTTTTCCAATCGTCTGTAAAGAATTCGTGTTAGTATTTTGCAGCTGTGGCTTATTAAACTGATTGTTCGGTAATTTTCACATCTGTCAACACCTGCTTTCTTTGGGATTGGAATTATTATATTCATCTTGAAGTCTGAGGGTATTTCGCCTGTTTCATACATCTTGCTCACGAGGTGGTTGAGTTTTGTCAGGACTGGCTCTCCCAAGGCCGTCAGTAGTTCTAATGGAATGTTGTCTACTCCGGGGGCCTTGTTTCGACTCAGGTCGCTCAGTGCTCTGTCAAACTCTTCACGCAGTATCGTATCTCCCATTTCGTCTTCATCTACATCCTCTTCCATTTGCATAATATTGTCCTCAAGTACATCGCCCTTGTATAGAATCTCTATATACTCCTTCCACCTTTCTGCTTTCCCTTCTTTGCTTAGAACTGGGTTTCCATCTGAGCTCTTGATGTTCATACAAGTGGTTCTCTTACCTCCAAAGGTCTCTTTAATTTTCCTGTAGGCAGTATCTATCTTACCCCTAGTGAGATAAGCCTCTACATCCTTACATATGTCCTCTAGCCATCCCTGCTTAGCCATTTTGCACTACCTGTCGATCTCATTTTTGAGATCTCTAAGTATTGGGCACTTTTTTTGACCCTGAACAATGGAAGCCTACTAATCGACACATGAAATCGCGGATATAACATTCTTCTGTGGTTCAGCAAATGGACGTAGGCTGTGAGCCCGTGTCCTCTACGCTGAAAAATATCCACAGCGTAGAGTGCCCTATGATAACCTGTTTGGCAAACTTTCCCAGTGTCTGAGCGACAAAGGTACTTTGCACTTCGGCAGATTGGCAGTGGAAAGCCGCACACATTCCGCAAGCTTCACAAGAAGGAACGTACGGTACGTTCGGTGGAAGAAACCCCGACTATTAGCAGCAGCCGAAGGCTTTCCTCACGCTCTTATCTGGGGGGTACCTCATGAACAGTTTCTGTACTCACAACATCTACGGCGCGTTCAGGCTCTATGGCCACAGAACCATCATGGCAGACGGTGTTTCGGTCAGTGATTGTTGTATAAGCGTGCTGCAAATCCACTGTTCACATCAAAGAATCTATTTACTGATGAGGCAGGGTTCACAAGAGATGGTGTTGTGAGTTTCCACAACAATCGTGTACGGGCAGGTGTAAGCCCCAAGTAATTCAGGAAAGAGGTCATCAACACCGATTCTCAATCAGCGTGTAGGCAGGCGTACTTGGTGGTAGATTAATAGAGCAATATGTGCTACCACAAGGGATTAACTGTGACGTATTATCTGTACTGTCTCAATAATGCGTTGCCTACCTTGTGGAGAATGTGCAGTGGTAGCAATGAATACAAATGTGGTTCATGCATGATGGCGCTCCAGCACACTTTCGTCACAATGTGTGCGAACATCGGACGGAGGCATTTCGGAACCGCAGGATTGGCTTCGTGGCTCTGCGCCGCCCTCGAGCCCTACCATCAGCTCTAACCAACAAAAATCGGAAATCATGTGATTAATCCACGGTTTTCCAGTCGTCTAGGATCCTACCGATTTGGGCATGAGCCCAGGCGTGGCGCTCCCTCCAGGCGATATCGTGCTGTTAGCAAATGCACTCGCGCCGGTAGTCTGCTGTAACAGTCCACTAACGCCAGATTTTGGCGCACTGTCCTAACTTATACTTTCGTAGTACGTCACATACTGATTTCTGTCCTTATTACATGCTTGTCTGTTAGCACTGACATGTTTACGCAAACGCCATTGCTTTCGGTCTTTATGTGAAGGCCATCGAACACTGCAGTTTAATGCCTGAAAGTGGTATTCTCAAATCACTCTACACGCCGTGGGTCACGGAATATTTAATTCTCTGACGATTTCCGATATAAAATATCCCATGCGTCTAACTCCAACTACCAGTTCGCATTCAAAATCTCCATAATCGCCTCGGAAACCGCTTCCCATGAATCATCTGAGTACATATGTCAGCTCCTCCTATGCATTGTTCTTTTATACCTTCTGTAAGCGATGCTACAGCTATCTCTATTTGTAGATATCTCTATACCAAGACTTTAATCACCTCAGTATACAACGAAGAGCCAAAGAAACTGGTAGACCTGCCCAACATCGCGAAGGTCCCCGCGAACAGGCAGAAGTCCTGCTACACGTCGTGGCATGGACTTGGCTAGTGTCTGAAGCAGAGCTTGAGGATACTGACAACATGAATCCTGCAGGGCCGTCCATAAATCCGTTAAGAGTATTATCGGGTGGAGTCTCTTCTGAACAGCACGTTGCAAGGCATCCCAGATACGCTTAAAATTGTTCATTTCTGAGGATTTAGGTGGCCAGCGGAAGTTGTGTTGAAAATCGGAAGTGTGTTCCTGGAGCCACTCGGATGCAATTCTGGATGTGTGGGGTTGCCCATTGCCTTGCTGGAACTGTCAAAGTCCGTCGGAATGCACAATGGACGTGAATGGATGCAGGTGATCAGACAGGACATTTACGTACGTGTCATCTGTTCATCTTTCAGAGTCGTCTCTGGACGTATCATGGGTCTCGTATCACTCCAATTGTATACGCCCCACACCAATCCAAGACATCGAACTGCTTGAACAGTCCTCAGCTGACTTGCATGGACCGTGGCTTCATGAGGTTGTCTTCATACACGTACACGTCCATCCGCTCGATACAATTTGAAACGGGATTCCGCTGACCCGGGAACACGTTTCCAGTCAACTACAGTTCAATGTCGCTGTTAAAGGGCCCAGGCGAGGCGTAAGTTTTTTGTCGTGCAGTTGTCGTGGGTACACGAGTAGGCCTTCCGCTCCGAAAGCCCATATGGATGATGTTTCGTTGAATGGTTCACACGCTGACATTGTTGAAGGCTAAGTATAGAAATCTGAAGCAATTTGCGGAAGGGTTGCATTTCTCTCAAGTTGAACGGTTCTCTTCAGTAGACGTTGGTCCCGTTCTTGCAGGATCTTTTTCCTGCCGCAGCATATCGGTGATTTGATGTTTTAATGGATTCCTGACATTCCCGGTACACTCGTGAAATGGTGGTACGGGATAATTCCTACTTCATCCATACCTCGGAGACCCTGTGTCCCATCGTTCATGCGCTGACTATAACACCACGTTCAAACTCACTTAAATCTTCATAACCTGCCCTTGTAGCAGCAGTAAGCGATCCAACAACTGCGCCAGACACTTGTTGTCTTATATGGGCGTTGCCCACCGTAGCACCGTATTCTGCCTGTTTACTTATCTCTGTATTTGAATACGTGTGTCTACAACAGTTTCTTTGGCGATTCTGTAATATATGAACGTGTAAACTGAGGGGCTGGTGTGTTAGTGATTCTTTTGTCATAGTTATCGGCGATCAGATTGCGCTCAAGAGTCTGATCTGTGTACAGTCCGTTCTGATTCTACAGACAGTAGCTGACCTGAGTTTAGAGGTGAACAGCGGTTGCTACTTCCGTTATAGATATAACCATGCCCCACGAAGGTTTACACACTGCTGTAGAACAGCTTCAACCATTTATAGAGTGGAACCCTCAATTATGGATAAAGGGACGTAAAACGAAATTTTAGGGGTCTTATTTCCTCATGTGTCATTTCCTGTTACTACCTTACTGACATAAATAAGTCTGAAACAAGTAATCACATTTCGTTTACTTACAACACAGGTTGAGTAAGATATCAGATCTCAGTAAGAGGGCAATAAAACGTTATTCCTTGATTAGTAAGAACTTCAAGAGTTAAAGCTAACACAAATTACACAAATTGTGAAATAGCTCTTATTTTAACTAAAAGGGAGCAGGCAGACCTTCAGTTATAACAGCTTCAATTAGGTAAAATTGCCGAATAGAAAATAGCCGCATCTTCAATAATAACAGCTTCAATTAAGCGAAATTAACAAACAGAATAAAGGCAGGTCTTCAGTAATCGCAGCTTCATTAAGTAAAATTACCAAATGGAAAACAGGCAGAGCTTCTTTAATAACAACTTCAGTTAAGTAAAATTAACGTATAAAAACAGGCAGTCCTTCAATGTTAATAGCTTCAGTTAAGGGAAGTGACCCAACATAAAACCTTCTTTGATAACAGCTTCATTTAAGTAAGACCACCAAATAGAAAACAGGTAGGCCTTCATGAATAGCTGCTTCAGTAATCAAGTGTTTGGACTGCCTGCTCACAAGGAGTACACCCGAAGGCTTATATGCAAGAGGTAAAAGACTACACCAAATGGGAAAGGCCAAGAGAGGTTACAATGAGGGGACAGCCTTCCAAGGACCTTCTTGTTAGGTACAGACCGGCAAAAGATATATTAACATGGCTAGGTTAATTATGAGAAAGCAACAACAACTAGCCAAAAGATATACTCTCACCACTGCAAGATACTGTCCCTACAACGATGGCGAAACTCCCGAAAGAAAACTAGGCTGCCAAACCCAATTACACATCCGCAGCAATTGCAAATTTTAAGATCCAGGCACTTCCTAAGCCAATATAATTAGTACATTGATGAGGTCCCTAATGCCCGAAGGTATCTGAAAAACGGCACTCGGCAGTATTACAAGATAAAGAAAGGTACTTATCTGGTGTTCGAAGATGTTTTACAGGATGGTCGGCTAAAACCCAACCGTCTAGGTAGTGGTTGACGACCGAGGGTGTCTGGTCACAGCATAGAAGAACCATGCTAGCGCTCCAGCTCAAGAGACACCATCGCCTCACACAGTTTAACATATTCAAGCAAGGCCAGTATCTACTCAGGAAAAGCAAACAACAGCCACAGTTCAAGGAACCAACTGGTGGCGAAATAGATCAGCTAAGAAATCGTAGTGATGGCAACAGAGATACAGGTGGTATATTGTGTATTGATGCTGACATCTTGGCATCTTTAACTATGAGATGTGACGTGTATACTTAATTTTCTCTGAACATAGCCTGGGGGCGTTACGGTCACGTGACGTTGTAAGGAAAATATATGAGCGTAGCAACGAAATCCGCCGCAACTGGGGAAAACCACTCATTGACATCGCCAGACGTCTGCGAAGTAGCATATTGGAAACGCCTAAGCTGGTCGGTGGTTCATATGCGCATCTCTGATAGTAATTTAAGTACGTTGAAGCCAAGAGTAGGCGTTGGATGTCCACACATCATCAGAAGTGGTAGTCGGAGACTTTCCTCTCTCTAAACTTAAATAGGCGACGATCTGTGGCTGATTTAACAACAGAAAGCAACACTAGTGGAGGCACAAGTGTCAGGAGCACACCGTTCATCAGGTATTGTAGAGCATGCGGCTGCGTAGTAGACGACCCCTACCTCTCCAATTCTGACCGAAAGGCATCGTCAAGTACTTCTGCACTGAGCACCGGTTCACTGACATTAGACCTATGAACAATGGAAACGTTTCACCTTGTCGTATAAATCACGTTTCTTATTAAACCAAGAAGATGATTGTGTGCAGATATGCCATCATCCAGCGAACATGAATCGAAATATGCACCACGCCACGGACACAGGACAATGGACGGCAGTACCCTACTGTGGTGAACTTGCACCTGGTCTTCCATTGCCACTACGGACAAAGGGCACATTATTGCAGACCATCTGCATCCTTTCCTACTTTATGTCCTCTCAGAAGATAGTGGCATCTTTCAGCAAGGTAACCGTGTCACGGTACCAGATTCATAACACAGCGGATCGAGAAGCGTGACTACGACCTCACGTTGATGTCTTGACCACGAATTCCGCTTAATCTGAACCGATTGGGACACATGTGGTAACGCTATTGGGTGCCAGCTCTGCACCCACATATTACCGACCTACAAATTACAGCATTAGCTTTTGTTATGCACAGATACCTGGACCCACATTTCTCTTGAAATCTAATGAGGACACGTCGAATGCATACCACGGGGGATCACTGTTGCATGCCAATCGATTTCATTTTTTAAAAATTTTGTTATAAAAACAGTGATTAGACTAATTAAGGTATCCATAAAATAAAGTTAAAAAATTAATAGAACCATAAAAAGGCAAAAACGTATGAAATCGAACATTGTCTCCATTTTCATTCACACGTGTAGTCGTAGGGTCGCAAGATATTCAATGTTCTGGTTATTTACTTTTATATGAGATCACTGTTTTCCATATACAATTGGCACAACCGGAGTATTAATCATTTCATTGGCTGATGCTGGTTAGCTGGTACTAAAAATTTTTGTGGTACCGCAGGTCTGGTAGTTAAGTAGAGCTAAGTGCTGACAGAAAGGGCGACATGAGCAACTCTTACCTCAGAAACCACTTTCGGCAAAAGAGGGTGTGGGCAGAGAATTATCGTGTTCTGCAGGGGCTGATATTTACTGCCGTGAGTGAGAACAGAGCGAGGTTTTGGCGTCTTACAACGCTGAAGACCGAAGAACCCGTGTACCACGTACATTGTGGGGGAAGGTGGCACTCTGGTGGAAAGGATAAAAAAATTTCAGAATAGCGCACCTGATACAAGAGCGTCAGAGGCGAGACAAGGCGAAAAGACATACTTTTTTAGTACGAAAAAATGCGCCGGGTAATGAGCTGACCTACCAGGGATCTTCTCACAGGAAGTTTCGGGACACACTTCCCACCGAAAAGTACAGACACGTACTTGATAAGGTGAGTGCTAAGGGGAAATTGAAACTTCCAGAAAGTCTTCTGAAATGAATATGAACTTCAGGAGATTGGTTGGCAGAGTCATCACCATGTAATGGAAGGTAATTTTTTGTAACTGCCGCTGGGGATTCGTCGCCTGAGCGCAACATAGACGCCACGTGTCCTGGGGGAGGGAGGGGGGGCGGGTGTATTTCATAGAGACACTTCCCTCTGGGGATAGACAGAGATTTCGCTAGTGAAACCCAGAGCAGAGAATCTGGTGGTTAGAGTTTCAGAAAATTTCGCCACAAGGAGCACATGAGCTCCTTTGTCTATGAACAGAGTTATTATTCTGTTTACTCAAGTGATTCTTTACGCCTGTGTGAAGTGCGTCTTTATGGAAGAAGACTTGAGTCAAATTTTGTTCCTGTCTACTGCGCAAATAAATATCTTCACTCGTTTTCCGTCTTGTACTGAGGTAATTTCAGCCCTAAGAGTTTGCAGACAGCATATTGCGTTCCACTGTAAAAGAGTTGCAGGTGTGCCACGTGGATCACATGTACAGCGCCCAACGCGCCATCGAGCTGATCATCAGTGCAGTATAACTGATGTCTGCACTTCAATAAGTGATATGTGCACTTCGGTTTGGCGGAGAGACACACAGTAGATATTTTGAGTTCCATTTTCTTGTCCACTGAGATTTTTCTTAAAGTACCAGTCAGATAGTAGGTCTTCTGTTCCTCCCCACCAATGTCAGCCAACCCCAACTAACTGGGGTGCGGTCTACAAAAGTCAAACATACTTTCTGCCAACCTCGAACGTACCGTACATTTAGAGTTGAATCTGACATTGTGCACTTCATATTTACACAGTTTTTGCAGTCTGTGTTTTTTTGAGGATAAATCATCTATGGTATCCAAGGTGTGATTCATTCTAGTAGCATCCCGATAGGAATAATTGGTTTGATTTGATAAACTGAAGTGAAGTAAAACCGCAACACGATATTTCAGTTTATGGAAATCCCTAAGTGTACGTTGTCAATGTCAGGGTCGATTTCATCATTTATAGGCGTGAGAATTTCATTGCAGAGACTAAATTAGGCTACAAAATTGTTAAGGCTTTCGTGGCCACTTGTTGACAAACTGCCTATTGGCTTCTGTCTCGGGTTCTTCGGCCGACGTTCATCTAATGATTTTTCTGACGTTTCCCCAGCACGAGTGGCTGGCATTGTCAAAGCTTCACCCTCCATTGCCGGTGGTGAACTGGAGGCGAGCTCGCGGCCGCAGACTATATGTACCTGGCGCGCTAACGTCCGAGGGCTTCTCCGCGGTCATTTCCGGTGCGGTTCTCCTCTTGCTACCTGCGACGGTCGTTCGCTGCAGCACGGGAAGCCAGGATCCGTTTACCTTAAGGCTTTCCTCTTTCTTGTTGAAACTGTACGCGTGTTTTTGGATTTCTACAGCTTCTCTGAACAAGCGCGTGTGATAGTGCTTCTCTACAGCCAGAACTTCCGTGTCGGCGAATTTTATTACGTGGTCGGTCTCATTCAGTGCGTGCTCTGCCACGGCCGATTTCTCCACCTGCCCCAACCTGCAATGTCGCTTATGCTCTTTGATCCTGGTGTTAATTGATCGTCCCGTCATTCCGACATAAACTTTTCCGCTTGTGCATGGCATACGGTATATTCCCGACATTGCAAGTGGGTCTCTTTTCTCCTTCGCCGATCTAAGACACTCTTTGATCTTCCTTGTCGGTTAGAAATGCGTCTTCACGCCGTGTTTGCGCAATATACGGCCGATTCTGTCCGTCACTCTGGGAATGTATGGCAGAAAGGCCGTACCCGACATTTCTTTTTCAGGTTCCTTACTTCGCCGAGTGTTTGGCTCTGTTACACTTCTAATGTAATTTGTGGAGTACCCATTGCTCCCCAGAACAGTTTCCAGGTGTTGAATTTCTCGTTTGAGGTGTTGAGGCTCACATATTCGTCCTGCTCTCGTTACGAGCGTACTAATCATGCTTCTTTTCTGGCTCGGGTGGTGGTTTGACAGTTTGTGCAGGTATCGGTCCGACATTGCAGGTTGGGGCAGGTGGAGAAATCGGCCGTGGCAGAGCACGCACTGAATGAGACCGACCACGTAATAAAATTCGCCGACACGGAAGTTCTGGCTGTAGAGAAGCACTATCACGCGCGCTTGTTCAGAGTAGCAGTAGAAATCCAAAAACACGCGAACAGTTTCAACAAGAAAGAGGAAAGCCTTAAGGTAAACGGATCCTGGCTTCCCGTACTGCAGCGAACGACCGTCGCAGGTAGCAAGAGGAGAACCGCACCGGAAATGACCGCGGAGAAGCCCTCGGACGTTGGCACGCCAGGTACATATAGTCTGCGGCCGCGAGCTCGCCTCCAGTTCACCACCGGCAATGGAGGGTGAAGCTTTGACAATGCCAGCCACTCGTGCTGGGGAAACGTCAGAAAAATCATTAGATGAACGTCGGCCGAAGAACCCGAGACAGAAGCCAAAATTAGGCTACCACACATAGACAAACTGTATGCGAAAACCCCAGGGGGCTTTACATGTAGTCTCAAGAGAGGCAGCATTTTAAATCTAAACTGCGCAACACAATTAATTGTTCACTTTTCCGAAAACTCGTAATTGCTTTCCACTGACCCAGATAAGTTTGAAATTTCGCTAAAAGGTGCCCGCACCCTTCCTATGTAGCGATGCTAAAGTGTCGCTGCTTTCAACGTCAGCCAGCGACTCGATGACACTTCAAGCAGCATGGAGTCGACACAAAGGCCAAGCTCAAAGGTTCGCTTGACGTGTGATGTAAGTTAATGATGAGCTGAGTTACTGCACAAATTACGTACTGGAGAAACCAAAATTGCAATTTAACCACAGATACTCAAAGGAGATAGGAAGCTAGGGACCTTTGCTGATGGACAAACTCGCGGTTGGTACGTAATTTTTATTTCAAATAAAGAACAAATTTCATTATTATAGAATTACAGAATCAGAATAACAATATAAAGATTTAATTCGGACCTTTGTCGCCTAAAAAAATACAAAAGAGAATTACCAAAAATCAAGTGTTTAAATTTAGGCAGATACTACATCCCACCATAAGTTTCACAAATCTTCACAGATAAACAGCAGACTATGAGTTATACGTAACGTACTGCTTCCACTTACGTGATGAGAAGATGTCCACTAAGAGGTGACGGCCCCGCCACCGTTTCGCACGGAAACGCGGCGACTAATCAGCACCATACACCCGGCGCGCGGCAAAACGGCAAGGACGGCGAGGCCCAGGCACAGCAGATGGGAGACGAGGGCCTGCCTTCAAGACATGTTGCCTCGTTGAATGCCGACCGGAGAGAGCCCTCGGCCACACGCCAAGACGGAAAACCCAAGGCCGAACAGTCACAGATACAAAACCAGACGAGTGTCGATATCAGCGACGCAAGTGGAGCATAACTAGGGCCAGTCGCCACGGATCAAATGATGTCACATTGGTACTAAATTTAACCACAATTCTGCCCAGCGCCGCCATGATCACACAATAATAATATTAGTCTCACCCCCACATACTCACATTTCACCTTTTGATGGCTCGGTCAGAACTACAACTCCCAGCGTTGAAACCATGCGGTTTTCTTACGGGTGGTGAGAAGAACACGTCGACCACACCACCGTTCAGAACAGACACTAAAAGGCATCAGGGTGTTGGATAATGGGCGTTAATAAAACCACCCTATTCCTTGTGGCATTGGTTCCCACACATTGCTTGATCGAAAACGACAGTTCACGTTATGATGAGGAGCAGGAAGACGTAGTTGACAACCTTTGACCCCGCTCACATCCCCGGACATTCCAAATCTTCTCTGAGGACATTTGATGCTGTATCACCGTCGATCGTTATTGCACACATTTGGAGCACAGCGTAGCCGCAGTCTGTGCTCTCGTCTACAGTTTGGGACTACTAGTGACCTTTCAAAACCATTCAACGAAACTTGATCGTGATCCAAAGTAGCAAAGGGTGCTTGCGCATATGCAGACTTCCTTCTCTGCCCCTACGTAGCTAGATTACGGGGAGGAGAGAGGGGGGGGAGAGCGAAGGAGGCAAAAATGACACTTATAATGGCAAAGGATCCAACAAAGATCCCCGATCCGGCAACTCCTTCGGCGGCACCCGCCTACAGTTACTGAGAGTTTTAAAAACGTGCCTTTACAGAGAAAACCTACTAGGTAGTCCCAGCTGCCGATGCTAGTTGGCTACCTGCAGGCGACTGGGATTAGTTCGCAGATTTTCGATGTAAAGCTACATTTTTAAAACTCTGAGTACCTGTAGGCGAATGCCCCCGAGGTTGTCAGCCAACTGGGAGGTCTTAGAGAGACGCTTCACCGTTTTATTCATACATGTGTCAGAGGCTGTCAAGACTGTCATCCTGTCGCCCGTCGAAATGCGAACGCTCGTTTTCGACATCAAGATGTGTGGAAATCAACGCCCCAAGGAGAGAGGCGGTTACACTCGTGTCCTTTAAAGCACCCCCGGAGGCATTTTCAAGTAGATCCTCAGCGGCGTGTGCCTGAAATGTTTTTCTTGTTCAATTTCGTAGGTGTAAGCAATTGAGTTCTATACACTGTGAGTAATGGAAATAATTACGACGAATGGAAAACCTTATCATTCTATACACTGTGAGTAAGGGAAATGATTACGATGAAGGGGAAACCTTATCGTCTCAAGGGTGGTCATAGATACCGCGTGCACAGATCGTGTGATGAGTGTACGAACTGCTAGTGCGTGCAACCCGAACGGAGTTATTTATGAGGTTGTTTAAAATTCGTGAAAGTCTTGGTTGAACAGGCGCATTCTTTCCCGTCTGAACACGCAGATGTGCAATACACAAAAGAGCCGCGTGATTTCAACGCTTGGCGTCTCGGTTTCGACCTTCATCGCAGTGGCGTCAGAGGAACGAGTAAATTGCGGGAAAGAGCGGCATGACGACGTTCGTATCGTCTCACACATTCATTTCGGTGTTGGGTAGAATCCTCATGAAATTTGATGCCAATGTAGTATCATTAATCCACGCTACATGTCACATGAACGTCCTTGCTCTGGTCTTTTTCGCGTGTCTTCACTCTGCTGTTTGGAGATTAGTCCAGCCCCAGGGTGACGTCGCCACGCTTTCGTACCATTATGGAGGACTGTCGTATGCATCTTTCAGCCAAATTTGAAACTTAAGAGACAATGGGAGACAACTAGGGTTTAGAAACGGTCATCCTTTGTGTTGAGCAGTGTAGATATTTTCCACAGTCCTGTTTCATCAGATGAGAGATAAAATTAGAACGACTGAGGAAGGTTCTTAGAATAATTCTTCCACCACTACCAAACTGCGATTGATTCAAGCAATTTCTTTTCCGGTATTTGCTATCTTCTGTCTTGAATGATGACATATTCTTGAATAAAATGAGGGAACTCCGTTTTTGTAAAATATTAGGAGCTGTAGGCCTAGTATCCGGCACTAAGACTTCATTAGCGAAGATATGAATAATGATACAATATCTACAAAAATTAAGCGATATCGAACATTTAATTATCTTGGACACAACGAAAGAATATTTTGACGAGTATCCGAGGTATGAATCACAAATTTCGTATACGAACTTCTTAACTGCTGAGATCAACTGTTACAGAAAGTCGATACGATTAAAATTTTGTTTGATGTCCGATCTTCTAAACAGTTGCAGTACTTACTAAACTAATACAGATGGTTAACAAGAGAAGTGAAAGCTATCTCATTTGAAAGCAAAGGTGTACAGCAGAATATTTTCTTGGGAGGTTCACTAAAGAATCAGCGAAACAATGAGAAACGAGAGAATGGATGAATAAGATGAGCAACAACAGTGACGAATGTACAGATTTTCTTCGAATCACCCAAATTATGTAAAATAATAGCTTTATTTTAAAATAATGGTAACTCCAAAAATAGCACGCTGAATATTGTTGAGTCAGTTGACTTTCAGAACACATAAAAAGTAAAATCACTGAAAACACTTTTTCCGACAAATTTGAACGCAGAAAATAATAGATATCATTTTATTCACAGTACAGTACGTGTCTCTTCTGATTGTTATAGCCTTTATGTAGCCAGCCGCAACAAAGGCTAACTGCGGAGTATTCCATACAAAGCTGTCATCGTAAAATCTCGAATCGATTTTCATAGTATGTAATTTTAAGGACCCACTAACTAGAGTTTCCTCTCTGAAGACTTCAAAATCGTCTCGCCCTAAGAAAGACCACGAATACCATGAAGGACGATCCCGCGCTGAGTAGCCGTGCGGTTTAAGGCGTCATGTCACGGAATGCGCGGCCTCTCCCGCCGGAGGTTCGAGTCCTCCCTCGGGCATGGCTGTGTGCGTTGTTCTTAGCATAAGTTAGTTTAAGTAGTGTGTAAGTCTAGGGACCGATGACCTCAGCAGTTTGGTCCATACTAATTCACAGACTCTCACCCTCACACCATGAAGGACGGCCGAACATTGTGTGACTCTTATATTATTGTCTATAAATTACTGTGAACTGAAAATCGTCACAAACTAGTAAAGGGTGAGTCAGAACCACGTTAGAAAAATTTGAGCAATTATTTGTCTCTTAAACGTTCTTTTTTATTCATACGAAGTGTTATCTGAAACGCCGGTAACGACATGAAAATAAAAAAAAAACTCCGATACAAATTACAAATACACTGCCGTTTGTGGAAAGTGCAACACCAAGAAGGAATTGCGTGACTAGCCTCACACTTGGTGGAAGTGGTGACGGGTGTGCAAGCAATACGTGATATGTTTTGTAGCTAGATGGGGTACACGTAGGCCGAGCAGAGCCCTCTCGTGTCGGTCCGACAGGGTCGGTATGCGCCTAGTGTAGTCGATGTAGAGCTGTCACACAAGGTGGAAACAATACATTGAGTGCCAGTATGCCTCGTCGACGACAAAGGGAGCCATATCGGCCTGTGAGCGAGTTTCGAACTGGACAGAATGATCGGTCTCCGGGAAACGGGGTTGTCATACCGTGACATTTCGACTCGCACAGGGCATGCTGTTACGACAGCGATATGTGTGTGGAAGCAGTGGATAGAGGAAGGTCGTACACAGCGACGAGCGAGAACTGGACCACTGAACGTGACCACAGCTCGCAATGACCCTCATCTCGTCCGCATGGCCATTACGGACCGTACAGCGTCATCCACAGTAGTGACTTGTCGCTGGAGCACTGCAACAGGTGTGAACTTGTCTGCATCGACGGCTCGTCGAAGTCTGCTGCAGGCTGGACCGGTTGTTCGCATGCCATTACGTCAGCTTCCATTGTCCAGAAATCACAAGCTCCTCCGACTGCAATGGGTACGTGAACACAGTCACTGGGACGCTGAGTGGCAACACGTAATCTTTTCGGATGAGTCACGCTTCAACGTGTCCTACAGTGATGGCCGCATAATTGCCCAGCGGTACCGTGGTGAGCGCAACGTGGAGGGGTGCATTGTAGAGTGGCGCAGCGGACAGACACCAGGTGTGATGGTTTGGGGCGACATTGGTTACAACAACTAATCTCGCCTCGTACGTACTGCGGGCACTTCGAACAGCAACCGGTACCTAACGGAGGTTGTGGTGCCGGAGGTATTCCTCCTGCATCTCCACAGGCCACATCTTAACACGTCAATGCACGGCCACATATTGCGAGGGATGTACAGGCCTACTTCGAAGAGCGACGGGTACCATTGCTTCCCTGGCCTGCACGTTCGCCAGACATATCGCCCATCGAGCATGTCTGGGATATGGTTGGTCGGCACATTGAAACGTCCCCTTTGAACAATTACCGCCATCTCTCTCCTCACATCCACCACTGCTGGCAGCTCACCTCTAACTGCGCAACGCCACGCGCTGTTCACATCCAGCTGCCGCTGCCTAACACTACAATGGCAGACAACAATGCAAAACCAGCCACAGACTGCACACAGCACAGCCAGTGATTTTCATATAGAGCGCTACGTAACGTTGCCAATAAGAAAACATAAACAGCCTACTTACAACCTCGTGCGTCACTGTCCTCCAGTAACTGGTGTCACGGATTTGTGGGCTCGGATACAAACTGCGTGGAGGGAAACCCCTCAGGAACGTATTCAGAACCTTATTGATTCATTGCCAGGGCGTAAAGCAGCTCTAATTGCAGCGCATCGTGACCACACGACATACTGAATAGTAAGACTCACAGGACATGTGCAGATTTAAAGGTAATTATTTGTTACTTGTCATGTGCCCAAGCTGTTCTATTAAATAAATTGAATTCATGCGTTTCCTTCCTAGTGTTGCAATTTCCACAGACGGTAGAGTACATTTTCAACAGCATACTGCTTGATATGACACATATCGGTCGAGGTTGATAGTACTCACTTTAATACCGTGAAACAAGTCGATGTTTCGGACTATCATATTAGATCTTATGGCAACGTGACCAATTTATACCACACTAGCTACATGTTGCCAAAGAAGAACAACGCAGGAGGAACTAAATCGGACGAACACACTGTGTGGTGCTTCACTTGTTCTCTGATGGACTTTTGTCAGAAGATTAAAACGATGCAACTCTCACGCTAGACTATCCTGTGCAAACCTCTTCACGTCGGAATAACTGCAGCAACCTATATCCGTTCGAACTTGTTTACTGTATTTATCCCCAGGCCTCCCCCAACAAATTTGACCCCTCACACATGCCTCCTTTGCCAGACTGACGACTCCATGTTACCCCAAGGTAACCACATCACCTGATCCATTCTGTTAATCCAATCGCGGTATAAATTCTTTTTTTCCCCTGTTCGATTCACTAACTCCTTATTAGTCACTCGATCTACCCATACGATCATTAGCGTTCTTTTTTGTCACCACATTTCAGTTCTGTTTCCTTTATACCTGGACTGTTTACGTCCAAGTTTACTTCCGTACAGGGATACACTGAAAACGCCCTCAGAAATGAATTCGTAACACTTAAATTTACATAATACGTTAACAGATGCCTCTTTTCTGTAACTGTTTTCTTGTGATTCAGCGTTTCATACTGCCTCTACTTCAGCCATCATCAGTTTTCTGCTGCCAGAATTGAAAACTCGGTTATTAATTTTACTCTCTCTCAGCAGCACCCTGCTTGAGTTGAATACTTCGGTTACTCTTGTTTTACTTTTCTGGATGCCCATCTTATAGCTCTTTTCAAGACACAGCCCATTCCGTTCAACTGCTGTTCGAAATCGTTTTCTGTCTCTGACAGAAGTTAGCTCATTTAATAGCGTATTTGTGGGATGCAATATGTTAAATCAGTACTTATACATGGTGTTTCACAATTCACGTTACACGCCTCTAGAGTTGCAGAGGGGACTTAGTAGGTCAAGTTTTACACAGGAACCTATGCCCGTATGCGTCATCCAATGACATTACAGAGCGTCTAAGTTGCAGGCGCTAGCGCCGGTAAATGTATGTTTATACAGGGTAATAGCGTAATGATGTTACGAACTTGAGTCAAGGTATCTCCCATCAAAGGTCAGGTTAACGCATTAGGTCGAAGTCAGTTACTACGGGGTTCAGTCCAGCATTGGAATAGAGGAAAGCTGTAGTGACTAAAGTAACCGAAGTGTGATGCGAGGACCGGTTCATTAATTGAGTGGAATACCCACTCAATTCCTCCAGATGAAATCCATTTTTTTTGGTGAAACACGATAGCTCACTCCCAGTTTGTACTTTATGATGTCATTGGTCGGTAAGCTGAGAACTAGATCAAGAGCAGGTACCACACCGAATGCACTCAAAAACTCGGACTCCATGTTCAGTCCAAAACTGCAGCAACTAGTTCACTAAATGTTTAGAAGCACAAAAGAAAACCAGTAGCGAATTTCCTGCAGTGGGATGCACTTTTCTCGTGTGCATACCCCGTGAGAATGTTGCATTATCCTAAATGCTCAGTTTGTAAGTGACAGAACGGCATGAATAATACCTCCTTATTACATTAATCATTCATGTTTCATGCCTGACTAACAGTTAGTAATTAGGAATGAGGACAAAAAGAAAGTCAGCATAGGTCATAATATCGTTTGTCTTCTTTATTGCTGATCTAGTTTTCAGCTAACAGTGTATTTACCATCAGTGCCTTATAGTTAGTCCTACAAACTCAAAGTATTTATAATAACACCTATTCCAGCATAACTTGAGATTGTACAAGCATTGAGAGGGACTAATGTTTGTACATTATTAAGATGTATTGGAATGTGTGTTGTCATAATTGCGTTGAGTCCACATGGTTGCCCATAACGCACTGATGATAACTGCATTGTTAGCTTAAATCTAGATCTGCAATAAGACAGACAGATGGTGTTGCGACCGATGTGACGTTACCTCTATCTTGAATTACACCACGGTCGTGAGGTAAAATCATTGCCATTGAATCTTATATTATTACGGATGACTTGGAAATAACAGTGACATAATGTAATACAGTCACATTGCCTTAAATTTAAATAAATGCAAGCTTATTAGCACGGGACCAGTGTACACCTGGCAATTTGGGTGCAGTTGATCTGCAGCCACACTCAGTCAACTCTGGAAAAAGACTTAATTTGGAAATAGGTAACTAACATAGAGATGGACACAAGATACTTACGTTACCTATGCTTGGCATGCTAGCTACGTCTCATTGAATGAAGAGATTGACGGAAGTCTGAAGCGTCTTCCCAGAGTTATCTCCGAACTGTGCAGTCAATAGCAATAGCATTACGAATGCGTTCAGTGATAAGAATCTTGGAAAGAGAGGCTGCATTCTTTTTGTGGAAAGATATTGGGGAATTCAGACGAAGCAATATTCAAGGGAAAATAACATGCGACTCCAGGGCATCAATTTTGTTTCTCGTGGGAGGAGCACATATAGGACTTAACATCTGAGGTCATCAGTCCCCTATAACTTAGAACTACTTAAACCTAACTAACCTAAGGACATCACACACATCCATGCCCGAGGCAGGATTCGAACCTGCGACCGTAGCGGTCGCATGGTTCCAGACTGAAGCGCCTAGAACCGTTCGGCCACACCGCCCGGCTGATTAAATTTCAGCCATGTTATAACAGTCGTGTAGCTCCTTGACGTCTGTGCCTTGCTATACCATGGTCCTCTTGGAATCGTTAGGCGGGTTAATGCGTAATGACAGCCTTTGATTTCAGATGTCCTCGACCATTCCCCTAGCCTGTAGAAGAACAACCAGTTTATGAGAATTGGTATCGTATATGTGAGAGCGAGTTTATCATACTTAATAGCTTCATGCAGAGATGCCTATTTTGCAAGGACGTCTACGTGTTCATTTCCAGATATCCCAGAAAGGCCTTTCATCCATACTGTCATGATGTCCCTTGTAGCTATAACACAATGTCGAGAACTGCTGCAACTATAGGGCTGGTACAGCTAATATGCTGGTTTCTAATCAGAGATGATGACTAATGTGTATTCTGTAATTGACTAGAAGGGCTTCCAAAATGCCAATCAGCTAGGCTGTCATAATAGTAGACTGTGGACCAGTTTGAGCAGACGCTGTTATTTGTTTCGAGGTACCCGGTAAGCGCTATCAGCGTCTTCACTAGAGCTGGACTCATCTGTATACCCACGCATCGTGACAGTGAGACTGGAATTCCATAGTCGTTGCGTTATATGGGTCGTGATTTTCACACGTCAAACTGGTCCTGGCATCGACCTGTAGAGTCAATGTTTCGTAAGGTGCCGCAGTGTGGTATAACAGGACTTTCCCACGTAATATTGTAACATTGAATAGAAAAGATACTGCTAGCAAAAAAGGGATAATTAAACGGTCGCCAGTCCACTACAGCATGAATATACAGAATCCTAAGAAAGGTGATGGCAAAGAAAATCAAGCATATAATCTCTAGCATGGGAAAAGAAGGTTGTTACGCTTTTCCTCAGCACAACAGTTCGCGAGAAAATAAATTAATCAGAAAGCACTGAGTTTGTACTTACTTATTCTGAAATACTAAAATTTCAAAGTAAAGTTAAACGATGTTCCTGATTAAATAAATTACTGTAACTATATTTGGTAAAAACTGATTTTCAGTAACCTGAGCATAACGTAGTGCAAGATTAGGAAAATTGCAAGTAATTTATTTTTTAGTATTGTAAGATAGAAATGGATTTACTTTAAGCACATGAGCAACTGATTTACGTCGAACATAAGAACAATAAAATACGTACCAAGCCAGCAGCAGTCACTCGCTAAACTAAATACGGAGTAAATGAAATTCCACACTCTTAATTTATGCTGTATCTTTAGTTACTAGTTCTGTCAGTGAAATATTATGTTACTTTAAGTGAGTGAAGTTAATACTCAGAATTGCTATTTAGTTAAGCTTCTTTTATGCAGTACATGAATGAGCAGTTACTGAGAGAAAAAAAATGTAGACCGAAACTCATCATTAGCAAACAAACAAAACTGGACGTAAACTGTTAAGCAGTTTTCATATTTTTATGACACTCAGTGATTGCGTGGAAACGAAGGAGACCCTTCTTCATAATAATGTCCGAGGACAATGACAACAGAGGTCCCCTACAAGTTTTAACTGTAACAGGTCATTATGCAATAAACTTAGTCATTAGAGTTGTTATTAGCTACATTCTGTCAGTTAACAGTCTAAAGATGTTGTAGCTGTGCCGACGGCGAAGAATGTAGCCGAGGAACAGTGCTGAGCTGCTGATGCTGGTTAAGAACAAAGAGTCTTATCCAGAGCCACGGATAACTATGGGACAGGTAATAGTAAGAACTGCAACTTCCTCCGAAAATGTACTCCGACCATACTCACAATGCTCGCTGGTTAATAAAGTAGGTGTGCCTACAATGGCGCGATCATAACTGCACACTGCTTCTGCGGGTGCACCAAACAAACACTTACCCACTTTCACGACTCAAGCTGCTGCGTTCCCTCTATTCGCAGTGTGACAGAGACTCTCCTAACGCTACTGCCATTTCGTCGTTGTTATCGATAGATCTAAAGAAAGTTCCTTTTGTGAATAACCAGCAATTAACAATATTTACATTATAACTACAATCAATGATATACCTTCACAAGTTAATACAGTATTACGTCCATTGTGTAGTAAATATAGTTTCTGTTTTAAAGCTTATAGATTCAGAAAGAGCAGTCTATCACAAGTTATCAACAGGTATTAAAGTGCATGATGGAGAAGGTATTTTATCTGTATATTTTTAGCTACAACGGCAAATATTTCTTCTACCAGTCGGTAATTTACTTCTTACGATTTTCACAATCTGCTGGTCATGCATCCTGTCGTTTCATTCATCTTTTCCCTTATGTATGGAATCTACTTTACATCCTTTTCTAATGGTCTCACTTCTGTCTCTATCTTTCAATGTATTGGCAGAACTTTGATTTACATTGTTTCCAAAAGTCATTTTGCTTTTGATGATTCTAGTGTTGTTTCATAACTGGTCTCACAATTGTTTTGTATGTTCTGGCCTTTGTATCCTTTCCTGTGTATTTTTTTCACAAATAGTGTCATTTAAACACCCTGCCATTTGTTTGCTTTCACTACTTTTCCTTGACTTCTTTTTCAACACTGCCACTACTGGATACTTCAGTATCAGTTTATTTTAAAGGCATTGTAGCTGTGCCGACATTTCCATCCACTTCCAGTTTGTATTTAATTATTTCCATAGCTGTGATCATACGTTCGGTTTTTTGAGTAATTATGATCATATTTCTGCATCTTCAACATTTGCTAGTAGAACTGCATGGTCAGCATAACGAATAAGTTTTATACATTTGTCCCTCATTCTATAAACGCTGGCAGCCAGTACCCTGTTTATAACCTCGTAAATGACTGTATAAAAAAAGTAGAGGGCTCAAATCGTCACCTTGTCTTGTACCACTATTAATAGTTATGCAGGTAGTTAACCAGGAATCAATTTTCGCCTAGATGTATTTGCTGGAAGAAATGTCTTCAATTTTTTTTTATTTAAGTTAGAAGCAATCCCCCATTTCTAAAGCGGGTTTACCACATCTGTTAACTTACACCTGTCCAAAGCCTTCTTTAATTCACTAAAACTAAGATAAACTGGTCTTTTACAATGGAGTTATGTACAACCCAATTGAGTAGGAATATTGCATCTCTGCGTGACCTATCGGATCTAAAACCGTACTGCTCCTCTGAAGTGGTTTTAATGCTTTTTATTTTATTTACAACTATTACTGTTAAGAGTTAAGGGACTGGAAATGGTGGGTTTATCCCCTTATAGTTGGATGGATCTTTGTTACGTCCTTTTTATACGTGAGAATTGTAATACTAGTACTCAATTCGTTTGGAATTTTACTACTGGTTATAACATTGTTAACCAGCTTGGTTAATTTTGCAGTTAGTGGATATCTTCCACAATTCAGTAATTGACTGAGGATTCTATTTTTCCCCAGAGACCTCTTATTTTTTACCACACTTAGAGATTCTTCTATCTCTGCAAGTGAAACAGCTACATCATCATTTACGTGCCTACTGATCTGTGATCATTTTCTGGTGTACACTTACTTCTGTACAATTGTTTTAAACATTTAACCTATTATATCAATTTATGTTATTCACTTTCAAAATAACATTCATTTCTTTCTTCTGCTGTCGTATCATTCTCCAAATTTCTTTCTGCAGACTGTAGATGTCATTGTCTAAATTTTTAGAAAAGGGTTTCTTCCAACGTTTCTCCTTTTTGAAAGGATTCACTGGTGGTTTTGCCTCATGACGACTTCCTTCGTAGTCTTCCTCAGACTCTTGAGTGTTTTATATTTCAAATAGGCATATCACATTTTTTGCATATTTCTTTAACTTCTTTGCGAAATCATCGTGTCCTGTCTGTTTTCCTCCCTTGCCTTATTACACGTGTACCTAGTGCTTCTTGATCTGCTGCTTCAGAGCGTTCTTTGGCTTCCTTTCTAACCTGATCTGTTATACTCTGCATTAATGGATTTATCTTTTCTTTTCGCTGCTAATAGTTTCTTACAATATTTTTTTAGATTCATTGTATAATGAGTTTATATTAAATTTTTCTTACTCTTTTAAGGTTGCTTATTTTCGAATCTTGTTCCTTCCTACATGCACTCTGATTTTTGCCATGGGTAAGCTGTGGCCATACACTATGTTGCCAGAGTTTAAAGCGCCCGCGTCTGTCACTTACTGTGAGTGGATATTCCTGTTTCTGACAATGTGACCTGTTTTTTTTTTTTCCTCAAAGACAATTCCGCAGTGGCTGTATGAATGATTTTTATTAAATTTGCGACAGGTTTCGCACCACTTATCGGTGCATCCTCAGGCAATCTGTACAAAAAGTTATATGATAAGAGGTCATATAAACTAATCGGTCCCCCAATTCTGAGGTGTAAATTAAACTTTTAAATAGCCAGTTTCTTTGATGAAACAAGAAACTCCTCACATAAGCTATTTATAACATAGTAACGTTTAACATTGACCTGTAGCCACTCCCCACCATTCACGTCCAATATACCGTCATCTGGTGAAATCGGTGGTTAAAATTTAAAAATCTTTTTTAAAAATTATTTTTAAATGATAGCAGCGGCAATGACTTAAAAAATAAAAATAAAATACGATGCTGATAAAAATCCCCTAAACATGAACGGCCAAGAGTGGAACATTAGCATGAACAAACAGCGGAATTAGGGCCACGTAAACATATCAGAACTTACCGTGCAAGCTGAGAGGAGCCTCGCGGCAGCGGACACGGCCTGACTGACTGGCCGAAACCCGGAAAGCGCTCATGCAGTGGCGTGACGTTCGCCAGAGGCCGAATAACGTGTACAAGGTGTGAAGAGTGGGGGGTGCTGAACATTTGATAAACAATTCCTTTTGTCTATTCTTTTTAAAAAGGTCTAATACCACACTAGGTAGCCAGTATAAAAAAATGGTCAGTTTGTTAAAACCGTAAGAATAATAAATGTGGTGGTTCTTAATGCGTAAGAACCCGGAGTACGCATAAAAATATATTGGACAGAACCTACTAACAAGTAAGCTATAGGGGTAGGGCTACCTGTTTAAGTAATCAAAATTTTCAAAAGATCCTTGTGCTTCAGATCGGTCTGGGCATTAAGTGAGGAGCGAGGGGATTTCTTCAGAACTCTGAAGATTTCTACCTCTTCCAAAACATTAAGGGTGTTGCCCTTACTTACCAAGTGTAACACCCGCATGTTGTTCTGGATACCGGTGATAATGGTGACCGGTGCACGTCATCCGGCCTCTGGCGATTCTCGCGCCACTGCGTGAGCGCTTTCCGGGGTTGCGACTAGTCAGAAACCTTACACCTTTGAGGCTGTAAACACAAGAGTTGGCCATATTTGACTAGTACTATTGGTATGTTTCCTTGTCTGACTGATTTTCCATTTTCCATTTCTTTCACAGATCTTCCTACTTCTTCTGTACTTATTCGGTCTACATTTACCACAGATAATTTATTCTCTAAATCCAGTTCTGTGTCCTTAAGCCTTTATTGTGTGAGCAGAATCTTGAAATGGTTTTATCGTTCTCTAATGCCATTAGCCCTTGTATTTGTCTTTTCTTCCATATCTCTTCTTACGCTCTACACAGTTTTCCAGGCCCCTGTTACCTTTGTACTCCCCATATATCTGTTCCTATTCTTCCATTACAGTCTCCCTTAAGGACTGTTATTTTCCTTTTAAGAATTTATCTTTTTAAGGACACTTGTCAATTAATCACCAAACCCATTTGTTTTTGACATCAGCGTCATTTTTGGGGTGTATACTCGAACCAAAATGTACTCAATGTGCATACATAGGTAAGTCCACAGTCAAAACTGTTTCATTCGTTAGTTCCCAACGTTCAATGATGCGCTTATCCTTCTTGGGGATCACTATTAACACAATTCTGTTGGTCCTCCCTCCGACACCTCTGTAAAATAACTTTATCTCCCATCATTTCGATTGACTTCCCTTTCTTTCTTCTCTTGTACGCCACGTCTACCTTTGTCGTTTCCAAGTGCTGGAGAATATCTCTTTCTTGGTACATTCTGTAACGTAGCAATGGAGTGGTGGTGCTGGGGTTCACAGACGTACGTAATAACATCTCAATGAAGAAAGTTCCATCCCTTTATTACACGCAAATATGTAAACAGAAAATTCTTTCCAGATGTGAAACCCATTTACCTTTCCAAGAGAATCTATAGAGCAATTTTTATAACACAATGTTTTGAACGTGAAAAAATAGATCCGTCAGTCTTAAATAAAACTTATAAACTGAAGGTGGAAGAAGGAAAGGAAAGGAACGGGATATCTGGTGTCAGCTACATCGGCACATTACGTGAAATGATCGGCGACGAATGAAAATGTGTGTCAGAACGGGATTCGAGCCCGGGATCTCATGCTTACCTTTCTTTGTGATTTCATTTTTTTCGTTACAGTTCGTTCTATTTGTTGGGGGCGGACGTCCGTGACACTTGTTCAACTTCTTCGTTGAGCCGTTAACTCAATTTTTTTTTTTTTTAACAGAGGGTAGCCAACCATCTGACCGAACACACTGAGCTACCGTGCCGGCGGTGCGTTAACCACTACGCCATCCGGAACACAGTGTTATCGTCACTAAGCGGGCTATCTATGCTCACTCACCACATTTCCACCGAGCCCCACCTACCCGCTCGCGGTTCTAGGCGCGCAGTCCGGAACCGCGCGCCTGCTACGGTCGCAGGTTCGAATCCTGCCTCGGGCATGGATGTGTGTGATGTCCTTAGGTTAGTTAGGTTTAAGTAGTTCTAAGTTCTAGGAGACTGACGACCACAGCTGTTAAGTCCCATAGTGCTCAGAGCCAACCCACCTACCCGCAGTTCCTCTCCGTTTCCGCCATGCTTGTGCTTCCCACAGGAGGTCGAACGTACTTGTGCATCCACACGAGGTGGATCTATAGCCCATCTAGGCGAGACAGTTATATGAAAGCATGGTGTCTGACAAAGGAAAATTTCAATTTAAACTTTCATACTCCCTTTATCTTTAAGAAACAACTGACATTAAGACAGCAGCTAATGATCCAGCATGACATAGGAGTACTTGGAATCAACTAAAGCAACTTTCAAATTATGCACTGGGTTCACCTTGTTGCATTTAGAACAAACAGTTTTTAAGCGCCTACAGATTATCTTTACATAAACCCAAACCCTTCATTTAAAAGAACATAGTTCTTATACAGGAAAACAGCGATCTGTAATTATTATGCCGGCGAGAGTGGCCGAGCGGTTCTAGGCGCTTCAGTCTGGAACCGCGCGACCGCTATGGTCGCAGGTTCGAATCCTGCTTCGGGCATGGATGTGTGTGATGTCCTTAGGTTAGTTAGGTTTAAGTAGTTCTAAGTTCTAGGGGACTGATGACCTCAGCAGTTAAGTCCCATAGGGCTCAGAGTCATTTGAACCATTTTGTAATTATTATAAATAAAATGGAAGCAGGCTTGATCGCATCACTTTTTTAATGTGGTGAACGTTTTCGATCTTTTTATAAGATCATCTTCAGACCATGTACTGCCACAGCAGCCAGAAGACACAAGCAAGAGGGTTGCCATGCGCCACCGCTTCCGGCGTACATTCATGGTCTGAAAATGATCTTATAAAAAAGATCGGAACCGGTCACCACGTTATGCGATCAAGACTGCTTCCAGTTTATTCAGAGCCAATCAATTAACATGGCCGGCAGAAATCGCATATATCTCACTAGCAAATAAAAAGAAAAAGCTTAAATTTAGTCACTGAGTTCAGTTCACCGTCCTGCATTTCCGAATGAATAATATTAAAATGACCCCAGGTAATCCTTACACAGTAGACAAGTCCATCACTACACTGAACTGATAGCTCACACGCTAACTTAATCCATATACAGCCCTCCTCCCAAAAAGAGAACGACACCTTTTTCAACAATAATCAAATGAGTAAGAGGATACACAGCATCAAATGATTAGCGCACAACGTAATAAGTATGACTCTTGTCAAGGCGAGCACGCCCATCCAAAACCACTTGATCTCGGTACAATAACGAAGATGCTCATCATTAACGTGGTTCACTACAACCAACTAAGGTACTCAACATCTGAGCAGTGAATACACCTATACAAGCTGTAACAGCCACTCGAATTCACATAGGCAAAACAGTAGCAAACGGCCATCTCGAACAATATCACCTTTTTTCTACTTTACTGCTCAACGTAGCTCAGAGTCTACAATATGGCGAATGGCGGTATGCAGCGGTTCCAGAGGTCCCCTTCGTGAAACATTTCGGCTTGGAACCTCCGGTTTTCTGACCATGTGTCCCGACCAGTTCAACGACCACGAAGGCAAAGACGGCAGCCACACTTCATCAGCAGTCCCTACCTGCAGCGAGCAGTTTTCGTCAAGCACTTGGGGAAGGCTCTCCTCGCATGCCGCGGACGATCTCGGAGCGCCCTTACAGACACTGCGGCCGTCGGAGTCGCAGCTCGATGGGAACTGAAAGTGGCAGCCGCTGACCCGGAATGGAACTGTCACACATGTCGTTATGTTCGTCTTTGAGGTCTTCATTTTTCATTCGAGGCTTTTGATATCGTACCTGTCTTTATCGAATGCTGGGGTGCTGCCCGAACGATTCAACTCCCAACCTGGAGGACTGGGCAATATTTCAGGCTGCCGTTTTCTAGGCAGATTGCATTTCCCGAATTTGAGCTCTACCTGCCCAACTAGATAGAGAGGAAAACAGGACAGGACGAAGGAAAGTGTGGACGCTGTGAGACACATTTCTTCTAGTTCGACCGCTTTGGTGATCCTGGAAGCAGCTACGCTCACGCCAGTACAGCCTTCCGCTTTATCAGAATACACAAACCTCTCGTCTGCACAGGCAGTGGTTCGTTAAAGCATCTTTAAGGCGGCACCTCCTAAGAAGGCGATAAATTTCTTTTCTCGCCTATTCGACTAAGTACCTACTGAAAACTAATCCGGTGTACCAGTGCGTATCTTCAGCACTCTTTTGTAGCGCTACGTATCGAAAGCTTCTTGTCCGAACGTTTCATTGGCGCTTAAACCTAGAATCGGAACAAATTACCTCAGAAATTATTCCTTCGGAGTTAAACAACTATTCTGTTTCAGATGCTGTCGCTAGTTACCATTTTTTATCCTGTCTACTTCATCAACGGTCATTTATTTGGCAACCAAGATAGTAAACTCGTGTCATATTTTTAATGTATGATTTACTAACTTACATCTTTTAGTGTCTCCTCATTTAGTTCGACTACACTTTATTACCTATTACTTTTTGTGGTCATCGCGTTTTAATCTCTTTTCAATGCAAAACCGTTCATTGACGTCTCTGAAACGATTAAAATGTCATCAGACAATGTTAAAGGGTTCGTATCATAACTTTGTTTTCATTTCTACGTTGCTCCTTTTTTCCAGTGTATGAATTGAGTACTATTGGGGGGGACTGAGTAATGTTGGGGATAGGCTACAACCCAGTCTGATTTCTGTATCCGCCACTGCTTCTCTTTCTTCCTCTTCGGTCGCTGTAATTGCCGTCTGATTTCTCTACAAATGGTAGGTAACTTCCAGCTTCCTATATTTTATCCCCGCTACCTACAGTATTTCAACACTATCGTACGTGGTGATAAACACAATCACTTTAAATCCTACTAAACAGTTCAAAGCAATCTTTGTAGTGATTACAGCATTACAGACATGTTCAAATTATAAGACTATACGATTATTTTTGGTACTCTTACATTTTCTAGAGAAAAAATAGGAGATAGGTGTAATAATTGATTTTTTTAAAGGTTTGATTGATGACACGAAATTTCCCTTCCAATCAACTCTCAGATCACAGAAATTTTCACAGTTGGTTTCTCAGTTCGCTGCTAGTGGTCTTGCCTAGCGTTCTCGCTTCCCGCGCACGGGGTCCCGGGTTCGATTCCCGGCGGGGTTAGGGATTTTTTCCTGCCTCGAGATGACTGTGCAGAAAGGTGATGAATACAAGCTAAACAGGATCATCATCTTTCATCCCCATTATGGTTGGAAGAAGGTAATGGCAAACCACCTCCGCTAGGGTCTTCCCTAGTAGACGGCTTGGGTCTCCCGTATTGTTCCCTACGCTTCTCGGAGTCTCGGAGTATGGGACCTCATCATCATCGCCATTTGTCATTTTCCCTCCAAATCGTGTTGGTGTTATTTGCGTGTGTACATGCTTTGAAACTGTGTTTACCGTAATGTTTTATGTTTCTGTGGTGTACTTCAGCTTGTTATATATTCTATGAACTTCTTGCTATATTAACAAGGCATTATATATGTTGTGAACTTGCATGTTTTTAGCTATAGGAATAAATCGTGAAGTTTATAAAGAAATTGGGATTATGGTTAAGGCAAAAGATGTTTCACTTCGGAAAGTTACGCCTGTGGTAGCACTTCTTGCTGAAAATCGTTATATACAGCAAGAAATTGCTGACAGAATGAGAATATCACAGAAAACTGACAGCATAATCAAACTTTCAGTGCAGAAAGGTGATGAATACAAGCTAAACAGGAAAGGAAAATGTGGACATAAAAGAAAAACTACTGCTATAGCAAAGAGAAGTCTTACAAATATGGCAACAATGAACCGTAAACTTGTTTCTACAGACAAGAGCCATCAGGTGAAAGGTTTGGGTTTTGAAGTTTCGCTTGCGACAGTGAGTAGTAGGCTCTATCAATGTGGTTTGAGGGCCTGCCGACCAAGAAAAAAAAATGGAAAATCACACTTGCCATTAGATCCAAAAGATTGCAGCGGGCTGAACAATTGCAGGAGTGGACAAGCAAGGACTGGGCTAAGGTATGCGCAATTATATGGTAAATTAAGTGGTTCTGATTTCTAAAGTTAGAAGTTTTGGCTTGAAATTATGATGTTTTATTGATACTGAAGAAATGCACATTTGAATTTGGGGACCGTTGATGTCTGCTATCCCACCATTCCCACCTTTTATAGCTTGCAATTTCGTACACATGCTTCAGGTATGCTTGGAGTGAAGAAAGCAGCCACCATGGTCGCGGCAGACCTGGAAAACAGTTCAAAGCTGAGTGTGTGCTGCAATGTGTGGAGCATCCAACTTCCGTTATTGTCTGGAGTGTGATGTACTTGAAAGATCCTGGCAGATTATACATTGTTGAAGGAACAATGAGGAAAGAACAATACAAAGAAATCCTTGAAAAGGAACTTTTCCCCCAAATAAATGAGTGGTTTCCTAATAAAGATACCATTTTTGTGCTTGATGGGTCACCTTGTCAAAAAGCCAAACGTAATTCGAAGTACTTGGAAGAAAAGAAGCTGAATGTGTTGCCGTGGCCAGGGAATAGCCCTGATACGAACCCAACCGAAAATTTACCGTCTATTGTGAAACAGAGGATAAGGAAATTTACAATAACCACCAAACAAGATCTCTTGGAGAAATTAGAGGAAATCTGGTACCATAAAAATATTAAACTGTCATGTGAAAAGTTAGTAAAAACTGTGCCAAAAAGGATAAAAATGTTGATTGAGAACAAAGGCATGCATACAAGATATTGAATGTGCAGTTATAATCTGTACGTGGATGTAAATGTGTAATCATTGTAGAGTTCAGGAAAAAATGTCTTTAGTCTAATAATCTGAACACGTCTGTACTTCTGACTTTGAGGTGCTACTGTAACTCGTAATCAGAAACGAACTTACGGAAATTGTATACTTTTAGAATCGTCGAGAGAGAAATAGTGCGAGTTCAAGTTAACACTTCGTTATAGAGGTCCATCTCCAAAACAAAGAACGCCTGGACCATACACAGCGGATCCATTAAGACAGTACAGTTTGCGTCATACAGCATTCTGCAGCGGCGACAGCGTTGCACAAAGATGAAATGAATGCGGAGGCCCTCTATTGAATGTGCCGGAACAATAGGTGATAGTCAGCGGGAAATCATAACACTGGCCAGCGGAAACAATGTGCAGCTGAAAAGCGGACGGAAGGCGCTTGCTGACACCGGGGACTGGAAAATCGCGGTACATCTATCACTGACCGAGAGCAACAAGCGTACAAGGTACACCGAAATGCTATTCATTGCGGAAATTCAGGGTTCATATAGCAAGGGCCATGCACTATCGATCGACTACGTCGAAATCACAGGTTGCTCATAAACGTAGCTACATCTTGGCGAATTAACTCATAATAAGGATTTAAAATAAAAGATCCCCATTTATTTTATGCAACAGCTTTCTCATCATTTGTTCAAGAACTGCAGAAAAAACAAATTTGCAACAACGAAATTGTAGAGAATTATTTAAAGTTAGTAATATGAAAATGTCCTTAAATACATATAATTTACAATAATAGACTCACTGTAATTTAATAAACAAAGCTAGTTCTGTAATCGTAGCTGCCTGGCTTTCACTTATACGCACAAAGATAGCTGACCGATTTAATAAATTTATTTCCTGCGCATGGTTACAGAAGTGTAACTTTAACAGATGATATACATAAATATCATTAACATAATGTAAAAAAGGTGCTTATTCGTCGGCTCTTTCCTTTCCGTACAGTAAATTATACCTTTGTCAACTTAATATATATATTACTACTGTCTTTGAGCTATCGCACTAAACAATTCCGAAATACACTCCAGGAAATGGAAAAAAGAACACATTGACACCGGTGTGTCAGACCCACCATACTTGCTCCGGACACTGCGAGAGGGCTGTACAAGCAATGATCACACGCACGGCACAGCGGACACACCAGGAACCGCGGTGTTGGCCGTCGAATGGCGCTAGCTGCGCAGCATTTGTGCACCGCCGCCGTCAGTGTCAGCCAGTTTGCCGTGGCATACGGAGCTCCATCGCAGTCTTTAACACTGGTAGCATGCCGCGACAGCGTGGACGTGAACCGTATGAGCAGTTGACGGACTTTGAGCGAGGGCGTATAGGGGGCATGCGGGAGGCCGGGTGGACGTACCGCCGAATTGCTCAACACGTGGGGCATGAGGTCTCCACAGTACATCGATGTTGTCGCCAGTGGTCGGCGGAAGGTGCACGTGCCCGTCGATCTGGGACCGGACCGCAGCGACGCACGGATGCACGCCAAGACCGTAGGATCCTACGCAGTGCCGTAGGGGACCGCACCGCCACTTCCCAGGAAATTAGGGACACTGTTGCTCCTGGGGTATCGGCGAGGACCATTCGCAACCGTCTCCATGAAGCTGGGCTACGGTCCCGCACACCGTTAGGCCGTCTTCCGCTCACGCCCCAACATCGTGCAGCCCGCCTCCAGTGGTGTCGCGACAGGCGTGAATGGAGGGACGAGTGGAGACGTGTCGTGTTCAGTGATGAGAGTCGCTTCTGCCTTGGTGCCAATGATGGTCGTATGCGTGTTTGGCGCCGTGCAGGTGAGCGCCACAATCAGGACTGCATACGACCGAGGCACACAGGGCCAACACCCGGCATCATGGTGTGCGGAGCGATCTCCTACACTGGCCGTACACCGCTGGTGATCGTCGAGGGGACACTGAATAGTGCACGGTACATCCAAACCGTCATCTAACCCATCGTTCTACCATTCCTAGACCGGCAAGGAACTTGCTGTTCCAACAGGACAATGCACGTCCGCATGTATCTCGTGCCACCCAACGTGCTCTAGAATGTGTAAGTCAACTACCCTGGCCAGCAAGATCTCCGGATCTGTCCCCCATTGAGCATGTTTGAGACTGGATGAAGCGTCGTCTCACGCGGTCTGCACGTGCAGCACGAACGCTGGTCCAACTGAGGTGCCAGGTGGAAATGGCATGGTAAGCCGTTCCACAGGACTACATCCAGCATCTCTACGATCGTCTTCATGGGAGAATAGCAGCCTGCATTGCTGCGAAAGGTGGATATACACTGTACTAGTGCCGACATTGTGCATGCTCTGTTGCCTGTGTCTATGTGCCTGTGGTTCTGTCAGTGTGATCATGTGATGTATCTGACTCCAGGAATATGTCAATAAAGTTTCCCCTTCCTGGGACAATGAATTCACGGTGTTCTTATTTCAATTTCCAGGAGTGTATATCAATGCAAACCTTTCACAAATTCTGCATCAGTATCAAATCTTTGGCAAATAGGTTGGCTGTCCTACAATAGCATTCGTTGGCGATTTGCAAAGTACGTGTCTCCTTTGTTCCATGGAAGTTCGCCTCTACATCACAGTACTATGGGGCGAAACATCTATTCCGGTTCGAGGGGTAACTAGGAGAGCTACTTTCGAGATCACTTGCTGTTCTAAAAGTCACGTTTTATAAGGAGAACCATGTGGTTAAGCCGTACAAGGAGTCTCTTAAAATTATTCTAATTTATATTCAGTGCTAAAGTAAAGTAATCCGTGTGAAGTTAACTTACTTTGTTTATTAGCATCGCTCCAAAGGCTATTATCGTTGCATGTTTTCATACAGTGGAATAGAGATGGTGAATTCACAATAGTTTGGATGCTGGTTACTACATCCTTCATAATTTCATTTCATTCCGTGTTATCTTAAATGCTTCGATGTTAAATGCTTTGTGGAGTGGGTTGGACTGTCGACATAAATTAGTAAACTGTACCGGTTGATTTAAAGGTCAGTCTATTAACCATTGAAAGTACATGTCAAGAGCTTATTTACTAGGAACACGTGATTCTGTGTACTTGCTTTATTTAAATGTGTCATGTCAATGAGCTGTAATCTTGTCCTGCTACCGAGGTCAAATATGCATTCAGCCATTTTCGTGAAACGCCACTCAACTACAGATTGCAGTATCTATTATTACTGTGAACAGTAAGGGAATCTCTACTCATGCTTCTTAGTTTTCAGGAACTAAGTAAGGTAAAGGTGCGAATGATGCTGTAGAGCTGGACACAGATATAAGCTATGTGGTAGCACTGTGTCATTGAACTATTATAACAATACCTCAGTCGGAATTGAGATTTTTAGTTAGTTTACGGAGTTTTGGGACCTCTCCATTCAATCATCGCAATAGTGGTATGTCAGTTACGATGGTACGAACGTAAGGAACGCAGCATCCAGTCCCCGAGAGCAGAAAATTTCCGCCCATGCTGGGAATATAACTACGGCCCCTCCGGTCAGCAATCGACCACGCTGAAAGCGGAGACTAGGAGGCGGACTAGCTTTTAGCATTCTGAATTTCATTTAAATTACACGAAAACACAGCTCGACGCTATAAGCTGAAAGCTGCCACCATATACAAAGAAATATTTAGCTTTCATCGAAGTATTTATTCCTCTAATACATATTATATTTTGATGTGCAAGCCCATTCTTTCCGTTGCGCTTTCCGTAATTTTTTTCTACGTACACACAAGTAAGATAGCGTTGCTAACTTGCACACTCGGGCGCTGCATATTTGTATTCTGCATATCATTTGTTACGGCTGTTTGCTACTTATTATACCTTCTGAACCACTTGTTAGCAGCAGACAAAGTGGCTGCGCCAAAGACTGAGAGGGCGTGGAGTTTTAGAATTATTTGTTGAACTTTCTTTACAATTTCTCCCTTGTCGTCGCTGCCCAGCCCTGCAGATCCCTCCGCCTGGCTGCTGCTGTGTAGATTTTCCAACAATGCGCGCAACGCGCGCCGCTGATCGCACTAGGCCACCAGTGTTCCGCTGAATCCAGGATGCCCTATGTTGAGGTGAACTCGTCGCCGCGTCGCCGTGAGGTCAGCTGCCGACGCCTGCTGCACCTGCGGCTGGGAAGCCGTGAGTCGCGATGTCCGCGAGGTCCCGTCACGGACGGACCACGCGCCGTGCGGCCAGATTGCCGTGAGGTCCGGGCGTCAGTCCCCGGCTGCGCCTCTTATCAAGACCGCGCTGCGGCCAGTCCTGCTTGACGTTCTCGCTGAACTCGCCGACCCCCGGAGCTGAGGTTGACATCTGGCGGCGAACGGATGACTCCTGCGAGCTGGAACAGACTTCTGGAATCGTCACCTATGAAGACTGAACATTCGGACACGGACCACGTCCGTCCTCAGATCCGAACTGTTTCCTAATGGCTTCTGTCTGTTGCGGCCTGCACTCCACTATTTATATCCTGCAGGATGACTTTTTTTACTCTCGGTGGTTGCCTTTTGTTATCACTCCCGCTGTATATTGCAGAGTAACTTAGCGTGCTGGCCTCACTTCCCCTTACTCAGCACTCTCCAGGCTTCGCTCGCCGCTCGGTCTGCGTGGGTCCTTGCTTCAGCCAGTTGGTAGACTGCTTCTGTCAGCAAGGCTATCTGTCCCGCACTTACTTCGCAACGCCTCGGTCGCCGGCTGCCTCTGTTTTGCCATTCTCCACTGCATGAAGCAACGCTTACTACATGTGGTCGCAACACTGCCTCCTCCTAAAAATTAAATTCGTCCCCGAATTTACCTGTAAGTTAACTCTAGTTCTATCCTATATTCTACTTCTTCCCTGTATACATCCAGGTTGCCCTGACTCATGCCCTAATGGTAATCCATTCTACAGGAATCTCATGGGGCTGAATCCTTCGTTTTAATAAGACATATACCACATCGATAAATATAATTAACACTGTAATAGTACTGGTTGAAATACCAATGGTCACTATGCTACGTTTCCGCCTGGTATCGTACTCCTCCACATGCCTTAATAATTGCTGCATTGAAATTTGACCTTTCTCCGAATCTACTAGATTATCAATCGTTTGCAATAGTGTAGCATCCAAGGTGTTGTTAATATACGTCAAATTTTCTCCTGGAGCGATGCTGAATGACGCTTCTGGCGAGTACAACGTCAGATGAGTATCTGTAACCTTGGAGACTCCTGTGGCTGTCGCTGGTAAGCTGAAACGATCCCTTAGTATTTCACAATTTGTCCCGTTGATTAGCAAACCATTGTTCTGTAATTCGATCCCCGTGGTTGGTGTCCAATTCCCATTGTCATAACACTTGGCTGATATCCTCTCCGTAGCGAATACTGAATACAACCAATGCCTCCTAACTTGCTGAAAATGTGGCGTAGACTTCACTATGATTCTCCGACACTCCGAAGCTTCTGCTTCTGCCCTAAATAACTGGATCTCACACGACCCCTTGCCTGTGAAAACAACCCGTGATGGACAAATGGAAACCGTTAGACATCTGCTCAACTCTAAACTCGACGTAGTAGCATGAGTATCCCCCTCCTTAGAAATTAATAAAACCTCCTGGGTCCTGAACTGTATGCACTCCCCATGCGCTCCCATCTGACCGAATAAGGATGCATTGTGTAACAGTGATAGTATCTCCCTACATAAGTTACTGGAAACCTAATCTCTATATACATCTTAACTAGATAAGTTGTTACCTTAATCCTAGACATATGGTAAAAAAGTGACATACTGGCTTCAATTATTGGCACTACGTGCTCTAACCCCTCTGGAATGTCTCCCTCTGCCTGCTTCAGACTCCGTCTGAATTTTTCTGGTGACATCAACGTCACACTCACCTGACCGTGCACAAAAATAATAGACACATGATATTTACTGCAAGCTACACATCCCTTGAACGCAACGTATACTTAATACCTGGTCTACTGTCTGCTTCTGGCGCTTCTTTTCGCTTTCTGCCATAAGGAGAAGTACATATACATGGATCTACTACCCCCTGGAAAGGCTTAACTCTAGTAACGTGAACCACCGTTGTCTTGGTAGGCAATTGTAATTTTACATTGACAGGTGATGTCATTTCCACTGTCTGGTACGGTCCCTGGAACTTGTTTGTGAACTTCTTGGTTCTCCCTTTTGGAACATACGGATTAGCTAGTAGCACCCATTGCCCTACTCTGTACTGTGGCAACTTCCTCGTTGTACCTCCAATCCGCTCGTGTCGTTCCAACGCTTTCGTGTTAGCTCGTCTAACTCTCTGCCATACTTCCTTAATGGTTTTCGCAAATTGCCTTACATGCTCGCCCTCCGCTCCCAGCCTTGGATGAAGCATATCAAAAGGTGATGGTATCTTCCGCCCATACACCACTTCGTACGGCGACAATCCTGTCGACGTATGTACCTTACTATTATATGCACTGGTTACGAATTGCAAGTACACATCCCAGTCGGTGTGTTGACTATTTGCATAGTGACTCAACATCTTAGCGGTCGTGTGATGCACACTCTCCGTTCGTCCGTTTGCTTGCGGATGGAATGGACTAGTCCGTAGTTTCTTTACCTTCAGTAACTTACACAGTTTCTACATCAGATCAGACGTGAAATTAGTACCTTGATCCGAGATTAAGGACTGAGGTATCCCATACCTGAGTAAAAAATAATTAACTAAAGCTTGTGCCACCGTACTTGCTTTCTGATCTGAAATTCCTAGAAAAGTGGTCAATCACTGTTAACACATACTTATTCACTGCTGCGCTCCTATAAAGTGCTCCCAATACACCAATTCCGATTTGTTTGAAAGGTGTGTCTGCCTCTGGTAATCTTTGAAGCTGAATCTTTTGATGGCTCAAGTCCGCACGCGGTGCGTGTGGCACACAATTCCTGACGTACTCGTCCACGTCTTGATGTCATATCCTCCACCAAAAATTCTCCGCTATCCGCCTATCTGTAGCTCTTCTCCCATCATGTCCCGAAAGAAAATGGTCATGCGGCTCTTGCAAAACTTCAGATCTTAACGCTGCTGGTACGACGACGAGCGGGTCGCATTTCGTCGACCTACAAAGTAACCCGTCCTGTACTAGGAACTGCGGTATATTTCTGAACAATTGGCAATCACTATCCACGGCTTGTGCCCTTTCCCACTCATCTTCAATCACCCCTGTTACTTGTAATACTGCCACTTTCCTGCACAATGCGTCAGCATTGGCACGTTTCACACCTGGCTTGTGTATTACCTCATAATCGAACTCACTGAGTTTCAGTGCCCATCTCACCAGCCTACTCGCTGGGTCTTTCAGACCTAATAACCATTTCAGATCTCAATGATCCGTCACAACCTTAAACCTTCTACCGTACAGATAACATCGACAGTACGAAATCCCATTTGTTACCGCTAACAATTTCTTCTCCGCCGTGGAGTATTTTTGTTCCGTCTTGTTAAGTTGACGAAACGCGAACGCAAGCGGATGTTCTTTGCCATCAATTTCTTGCCCAAGTACAACCCCGATATCATGATTAGACGCGTCACATTGTAGTATAAACTCCTTCGAAAAGTCTGGTAACTTCAAAATTGGATCTGATGTCAGTATCCGTTTCAACTCTTGAACTGCTTTCACGCACTCTGACGTCCACTGGAAAGTAACACCTTTTCTTAGCAACTTAGTGACCTCGCTATTTCTGCGAACCCCTGTACGAATTTTCGATAATAGATCGGAAGACCAATATACGATTGGAGTTGTTTAACCGTTTGCGGAACCGAAAAATCTCGTACTGCAGAAGTGAGACGAGGATCTGTCCGTACCCCGTCCTGACTGATAACTTGCCCGAGATAATTTACTTGTGGTTGCGCAAAATGGCATTTGTACAAACTAATATTAGCCGTGCTGCCTCTAATCTTTTAAACACCTCCTCTAACCGTTCGACATGATGCTCTATATCTCTTGAAAGAACTATAATGTCATACAGATACACCATACATGTTTTCGGTTTCAACCCGCGAAGGACTCCATCCAACAATCTCTGAAATGTTGCTGGAGCGTTTTTTAGTCCACGGCATTCGTAAATGCTGTTTTTGGCCTGTCCTCCGGACATACTTCAGTCTGGTGATAACCACTTCGCAAAAGCATAGTGGAGAAAAATTAACACTGCCCTAGGTTGTCAAACGTTTCTGTGATATTCGAAATCGGATATACGTCCGCCACTGTCCGTTCATTCAAATGTCTGTAATCGCAACAAAAGCGAAATTTTTTCGACCAGTCCGGTGTCTTCTCGGAAGTTGGACCACGCTACTAGACCAAGGACTATTACTGTGCTGGATAATCCCATCTTCCAGTTATTGCTCTGTTAATTGCTGTACTACTGGTTGTAATTGTTTCGGTAGACTGTATGGCTTACGATACACCGGAGCGTGATTCCCTGTCGGAATACGATGTGTGTTATCGGTGTAGCAGGTAACGTACCATGTGCTTCAAATAATGCTTTATACTTTAGTAATAATGCTTCCATACCCGAACGATCATTTCCTCTCAAATGATTTACCTTGTCACGAAGTTCAGACGTGCTGACGGTTTGCTTTACATCATAGTCTAGCCTCGAACTATCGATGTCCTCTTCATCCATTGACTCTACTGTGGCTATTACTAATCCCTTCAGCAGATCGACATCATCCCGCCCCAAGATATCTAAACTCACCGGAACCATAAACTGCCCGTTTATGTCCGTTACCCATGATACACTCCTATGAATAAAGCAATCCTTTTCGTCTAAAAACTCATTACTCGACAGTGGCTCTACCAAGAATAACCACTGCTGTGCCACATCGACATCCACCGGTACCCAGATCAACTTCCCTGTACCTGTTCGTACTTTGTCGAACGAAATCACCTTTAATGCACTTGTGCGCAGTTTAGTTGGTATCACCTTAGCTATAGGTGCACCTTGCGACTCTGAAACATTTGCAACGGCTGTACCCATTGAGAACAAGTTCCCATCGAGTTCCAGCGTATGTTGCTAAAGGTCAATTTTGGCGTGATGTTTAATCAGAAAGTCCAACCCAAGTATCAAATGGCTCTGAGCACTATGGGACTCAACTGCTATGGTCATAAGTCCCCTAGAACTTAGAACTACTTAAACCTAACTAACCTAAGGACAGCACACAACACCCAGCCATCACGAGGCAGAGAAAATCCCTGACCCCGCCGGGAATCGAACCCGGAAACCCGGGCGTGGGAAGCGAGAACGCTACCGCACGACCACGAGATGCGGGCAACCCAAGTATCGCTGAAAATCCCTGTCCCACAGTTGACAACACCTCCATTTGCTCCCGGAACCACACGTTCCCTATCTTAAACTTGAGCTGTGCTGTCCCTAGTGCATCTAATTTTTTATCACCTACAGCGCGCAATCTGTATCCCGGAGCTTCCAATCCTTTCTTGCCCACGAGGTCTACACTGACTGCTGATACATGCGCTCCAGTATCCACTAAAACTCTTCTCCACTTACCTTTTATCCAAACCATCAAACTACAATCCGCCTCTTCGTGCACTCTCTGAGTACCTATTTTTACTGGGAATGCCTCCCGACGGCAGGAACACTCCCTTTTTCGTTTAACAGTTTTTTACCTGCTGTATCATTACCCCGTATTTTAGGCTTTACACTGCCGTGTCTTATGCCCTGTTTTCTGACAATTGAAACACTGCGGTTCCCGACATTGTCCGTTAAAACGATCTTGCTTCCCACAATGGTAACACTCTTTGGAAGACGAAAAAATTTTCTTGTCATTGCGACTTCTAGTGGCGCTATCCACTTGTTGCAAATGTGTAGCTACGGGCAATGCTGCTGCTAAGTCACGTGGATTTTCCATCCGTATCCGGCGTGAAAAATCCGGCGAGACCCCTCGCAAAAATGCGTCTAAAGCTCTGTTCTCTCCTTCTTTCAAGAGAACTTCATTTGCACTCGCATCTTGCGTTAATTCATACGTGTGTGCATTCGTTCTCCTAATTCTGTCTGAAAATTCTTCTACTGTTTCACCCGTTTTTTGCATCATCCTCCCCAATTTTTCTCTAAAAAATCTGGCACCGTTTTGTTTCCTAAACCTTTGCAATAAGCCCTCGGCCAACTCTGTGAACGTAGTAGCATCCTTTAACCCTTCGTAGTGTGCCACATAAGTCTTTCCGTCACCTACTAACCATAACCTCGCCATTTGCAAACATATTTCAGCCGAGCAGCCACGCAGTTATCCATTCTACGTACGTCACCAATGAAAATATTCACATCCTCTGATGTTTTACCCGAGAAGGAAGGTTTCAAATTAGCCGCTGAACAATCTGCCACACCAGAAAAGACAGTACCCTTGCATTCTACACTATCGCTTCCCGAGCCTGATTGAGTATTTTGCAACAATTGTTGCTCCATCCACTGCATGTGCTGCTTTTGCAACTTATTTTCTTCAATCAGCTTCTTAACTTGCTCTGTCAATGCGACTACGGCGTCACTTGTCTCGGTTGCACGTGCCTCTGGCATTTTCCGTGTGGTATTCCTCACCTCACAAAAATAAAATTGTATTACCAAGAAGCAAGTTAATTCCTAGCACGTGTAATGGCAAGCCATCTAGAGATACCAAATGCCCCGTTACATGATGATGGAAGCCACACACATCACAAGTGCTTGGTACAAATTTATCGCAAGGAGCGACGTGACCATTAATCCACACACTACACATTTCGATGATACTAAGTTGACTATCATTCCCACGAAACTGCGATAAGTCTGCAGGGCTGCTAGACCTTTCAAATGACACTCTCACATCCCTTGACGTTACCCTCGACATGTCTAGCTACACAAAAAACATAGAGAGAAGGCAATTGCTGGACTCACCCTTTTCGGTGTTCCTCGGTTGCTCCGCACGGTGCTAGTCAAAGTCGTGACGTGGGTGCGCCTGACACCATTTGTTATGTCTGTTTGCTACTTGTTACGTCTTCTGCACCACTTGCAGACACAGTGGCTGCGCCAAAGACTGAGACGGCTTCGAGTTTTATAATTATTTATTGCACTTTCTTTACAATTTCTCCCTCGTCGTCGCTGCCCAGACCTGCAGATCCCTCCGCCTGGCTGCTGCTGTGTAGATTCTCCGACAATGCGTGCAACACGCGCCGCTGATCGCGCTAGGCCACCAGTGCTCCGCTGAAGCCAGGATGCCCTGTGGTTGAGGTGAAGTCGTCGCCGCTCAGAGCCGCGTCGCCGTGAGGTTAGCTGCCGACGTCTGCTGCACCAGCGGCTGGGAAGCCGTGAGACGCGATGTCCGCGAGGTCCCGCCACGGACGGACGACGTGCCGTGGGGCCAGGTTGCCGTGAGGTCCGGGCGGCGGCGCCTCTGACCAAGACCGCGCTGCGGCCGGTCCCGCTGGAAGTTCTCTCTGTAGTTAGTCAGCCATGGTGCCGACCGAACTCGGGCTGACCCCCAGAGCTGAAGTTGACATCTGGCGGCGAACGGAGGACGCCTGCGAGCTGGAACAGACTTCCGGAACCGTCATATACGAAGATTGAACATTCGGACACGGACCACGTCCGTCCTCAGATCCGAACTGCTTCCTAATGGCTTCTGTCTGTTGCTGCCTGCGCTCCACTATTTATATCCTGCAGGAGGACGTTTTTTGCTCTCGGTGGCAGCTTTATATTATTACTCCCACAGTATATTGCAGCGTAACATAGCGTGCTGGCCTCACTTCCCTTACTCAGCACACTCCAGGCTTCTCTCGGCGCTCGGTCTGCGTGCGTCTTGCGTCAGCTGGTTCGTGGACTGCTTCTGTCATCAAGGCTGTCTGTGCCGCGCTTACTTTGCGACGCCTCGGTTGCCGACTGCCTCTGTTTTGCCATTCTCCACTGGGTGAAGCAACGCTTACCACATGTGGCCGCAACACACTGAAGTATTAGGTATTATTTTTCACCAAGTTTGATAGCTGTCCATGCTTTTCAAACGTACAACAACCGTACATTTGAACATCATTAAGTGTTGCTAGATCTTCGCGGTTGAGGAAGCAGAGTTCGTATAGTTGCCTTACATGCTGGACGGAGTGCTGCAGGGAATCCTCTTGGAACTAGTGGTGAGAAAACGGTCGCGCCTGAGGGCGGCTGCTAGCTCCCTAACTGAGATACAACAATTACAGAAGTGGCCACAACCGGTAAGTTATGCTTTTCGGTTATCTTAGTTCAATAAGTACAATGATTAGTCTATTCAGATAAAGTCAAAGGTCCGGCATCATAGGTTTATTCATGAAATCAAAACAAAATCGACAAAACGTGATAGCCACAAGCTACGCATACACTTCAATTAAAAAAAGTAGTTTGAAGTTTCTAACACAGAGAATTACACAACGTCAGTAATAACCAACTGTAATCCAGCTTAATCTGGAATGTGAGGGGGGAAAACCGAGCTGGAAATGCTTAAAGAAATAGAACTATTTATCTTTCTTATGTGACAACGACATGCATACCCACGACTTTATTCCGATGAGTGATTAGTCGTCTGAAACAACATCAGAGGAAAACGCCAAGTCCTCATTCGTTGCACGCCTGAGCTCTTCTGTCCGCACAAACTGTTGTTACTGTTAATTTTGTTGTGCATTGGCAAGACAGCCAACCCACTATGAGACGAAGCCGAAAGGCACGCGTTTTAGCTCACGCAGGCTGGCGTGATGTCTGGAACAGGACAAGGAAATTAGACTTTAGCAAAAAAGGACGTAGCTGTTGGAATACATAACTTTAATCAGTAAATGGTGAACATCGCTCTTGACGGTACATGTTTTACAGCATCAATAGTAACTGGTAATGGCGCCTTGCTAGGTCGTAGCAAATGACGTAGCTGAAGGCTATGCTAACTATCGTCTCGGCAAATGAGAGCGTATTTTGTCAGTGAACCCTCGCTAGCAAAGTCGGCTGTACAACTGGGGACGAGTGCTAGGAAGTCTCTCTAGACCTGCCGTGTGGCGGCGCTCGGTCTGCAATCACTGATAGTGGAGACACGAGGGTCCGACGTATACTAACGGACCGCGGCCGATTTAAACGCTACCACCTAGCATGTGTGGTGTCTGGCGGTGACACCACAAATTTGACCCCTAAGTTGCTTAACCTGAAATATAATCGTGCTGCCCTTCGTTACTGACTCGAAACTTGGCATTGTACACCTTTCGAACCTCAGATTAATGACTGCGGCTACAGACGGCGTGATGCCGCTGCAAGTTAGGGTCTCTCTTCGATGCCGAGTAGCGTATGTGGATAGGCTTCTACCCAGTGTGCCAGCATCAGTCATCGGCGCTGATGTCGAAGTCCGCACCAGCGCCCAGTGCAACTCATCTGCGCATCAGAACGGAATGACTCTCGCTGCGGGGTCCCGAATCGGAATGACTGACTTTAGAATTCCGTGGCTCACCATCTAAGCTAGGAACAGAGCAGTCTTTCCTTCGCCTCGACCAGTCGCGAAGCAGAGGCGAGACACAGCTTCCAATCAAAGGAATAAACAGTAATAACTAACACAGATCAGCGCATTCAGCACTGAGGAACCAATCGAAAGAGCTCCCTCCAGAAGCAGATGTGCCCCCCAAACCTCACTCCTCCAGAGCACGCAGGTGTCGAGTGCCTCCCCACCGCAATACCAGTGTAAAGCCAAATGTGTAACTTTAAGTGCTGTATGGTTTCGCGAGTCTCTGGAGATGATAACATCTTCCCTGAAATAGTGACTATTATCGAGCACCGTCTTGTAGCGTCTCCTCGGACGGCTGGGTGCCGCTGAAGTCTTAGCTATCCTGCCCAGGCGGCCGCTGTGCATTGTTCACAGCTCGTTTCTGAAGACAAGGTATTCTCCAGTGAGTCTGCGCAACGGAATCATCGAATCCCAGCTGTCTCATCCAACTCCTTGAATCCAGTCGATGTCCAAACAGGGGGACTGTAGCAAATTCCTCTCTCTCATTCCCAGCGCAGCACCTAGAACTTTTGGCGACATCCTGCCACTTACTGTATCCCATCCACCGATGTTCAGCTAAATGCATTAAGAGTCTAAGGAGGGGAATCAACCGAAGAACTCACTACAAATGCAGCAGTCAGTCATTTTCCGTTTGAAACCATTCTGATGTCACATTGAGAATAGCCTCAAGTAAACACGATCTTAAAATAGTGAATGGAAAATGAGAGAAGTGAGACCCAGACATGGCTGACACTTGCCCGAGTGTTTGCGTCGAGCTTTTACTCGTATAAGTTTTAGGAACAACATATGTAAACGATGCGGTGGATTTGTGGACATGTATTCCAAAGTTTAGTTATTAAATGAAAGCACTTCCCAAAACATCTAACCCTGCACCATCTCTCTGCTGGTCTTGAGTAGAACCTGAAGCTACGATTGCCTTTCGTAAAAAATGGTTCAAATGGCTCTGAGCACTATGGGACTTAACATCTACTGTCATCAGTCCCCTAGAACTTAGAACTACTTAAACCTAACTAAACTAAGGACATCACACACAACCATGCCCCAGGCAGTATTCGAACCTGTGACCGTAGCGGTCACGCGGTTCCAGACTGAAGCGCCTAGAACCGCACGGCCACATCGGCCGGCCCCTTTCGGAAACGAAGAACGCAATATTTTGTTTGGTTGGACTACATCACCTTTGAAATGCAGATAAGTCTTCCCTCAGATGCAAATTTTTTTACGATCGCGGACGTGAGAAAACATGTGTCATTAGTAAAGACAGACATTTGCCGTCTCTAACCAATGTTTTCCTTTTTCTAAGAACTTCTGATGTTTCTCTTCTGGTTTTCGATGCTTCTAAGGCGATGACTCTAACGTGGAACACTGCTCATAAGAAAAGATGTTATGTTCACCTTAGAGTCAGATCTCATTCTTCCAGTCTGTCATTAAATGAATCAATTCTTGAGACGAGACTGGTACCAAGAAAAAAAAAAAGAAAAGAGTTATTACATAGAGACAGGTAGTAGAAATATTTGGTCTTACTGAGACAAACATAAACTTGTAACTATAAACCCCTTGTTTGCCCTACATAAATGGAAAATGCTAAGTATCATAACTACGTAAAAACACACACAGGTTGCAAAAGCCCAAGTAAATAGATGTAAACAAAACTGCATTTAACGATACGCAGAGATTAGTAGTATTTCTTTATGAATCTGGGCTAATCACTAGATATAAAGAAGGAGAACTTCTAACAATGGTAGACAGAATGTGGCCAATATATGGTTTTGGTGGCATTTGAATGGTGTAATCTGACTGGCATTATTCAGCTAGGGTTCTTTCGCTGAGGTTCAGCTTAGCTTTGTGTTTACTTAACAATAAATATCTTTGATACTGTTATCTTCAGGAGATTTCAGTTATATTCGTGTTTTTTTAGTATATTTTTCAATCAAACGTGATAGGGTGTTCCATGATCTATGGCATTTTGCTAAATTCTTTATCACAACATTTAGTTTTTGAGCAGTTGTCCACCGTATTTGATACACGCTGACTTTGCTTACAAACTCTGTCTGCGATTTGCCAACGTATATTCTTTTAAAAAGTTACCTTTGTTTCAGACGGGTTCCTAAAACTATGATTTTGTGAGTGTTTCCTTTTTGGAGTTTCTGGTGGCAGTTTCTGGTGAACATGTCTGCCATTTATACAACAGGTCTCTTTTGTAACGTTCAGTTTTCACTAACTCAGACTGAATGAATGTAACACTAAGTTTAAACAAAGACAGCTACCTTAAAGTATTTATCTTAGGCAGTCATTGATATTGCTGAGTGTGATGTGCGATAAGCTAATTTGCAGGCCTTATAGGAACCTCTCCTACAAAATAGAAGAGAGTTCCTATTGAACGTTTGGAAAAATTTACCTCCGCTGGGTACCTGACTAGAAAATCGGGTTTGCGACATTTCATTGTGACGTTTCTCCAGCGAAGTTCTTTGTCTCATGGTGCCATTTTATTGATTCCTAGAAAGCCCTGGAAGTGTGTGTCATTCTTAGGGAGACACCATGTCTACGTCGAGCTGAAACGAAGCGTTAATCCTTGTGTACCGTCATCTCAGTGCTGAACTCAGTGTTTTGCAAGTACACTACTGGCATTAAAATTGCTACACCAAGAAGTAATGCAGATGATAAACGGGTATTCATTGGACAAATATTTCTTATTAGAACTGACATGTGATTACATTTTCACACAATTTGGGCGCATAGATCCTGAGAAATCAGTACCCAGAACAACCACCTCCGGCCGCAATAACGGCCATGATACGCTTGGGCATTGAGTCAAACAGAGTTTGCTGCCCATGCAGCTTCAACACATCACAGATCATCAAGAGCAGTGACTGGCGTATTGTGACGAGCCAGTTGCTAGGCCACCATTGACCAGACGTTTTTAATTGGTGAGAGATCAGGAGAATGTGTCGGCCAGGGCAGCAGTCGAACATTTTCTGTATCCAGAAAGGCCCGTACAGGGCCTGCATCATGCGGTCGTGCGTTATCCTGCTGAGATGTAGGGTTTTGCAGGGATCGAATGAAGGGTAGAGCCACAGGTCGTAACACATCTGAAATGTAACGTCCGCTGTACAGAGTGCCGTCAATGCGAACAAGAGGTGACCGAGACGTGTAACCAATGGCACACCATACCATCATGCCGGGTGATACCTCAGTATGGCTATGACGAATACACGCTTCCAATGTGCGTTTACCGCGATGTCGCCAACGGATCCGACTATCATGATGCTGTTAGCAGAACCTGAATTCATACGAAAAAATGACGTTTTGCCATTCGTGCACCCAGGTTCGTTGTTGAGTACAACATCGCCGGCGCTCCTGTCTGTGATGCAGCGTCACGGGTAACCGCAGCCACGGTCTCCGAGCTGATAGTCCATGCTGCTGCAAACGTCGTCGAACTGTTCGTGCAGATGGTTGTTGTCTTGCAAACGTCCCCATCTGCACGATCCGTTACAGCCATGCGGATAAGATGCCGGTCATCTCGACTGCTAGTGTTACGAGGCCGTTGGGATCCAGCACGGCGTTCCGTATTACCCTCCTGAACCCACCGATTCCATATTATGATCTCGACCAATGCGAGCAGCAATGTCGCGGTACGATAAACCGCAATCGCGATAGGCTACAATCCGACCTTTATCAAAGTCGGAGACGTGATGGTACACATTTCTCCTCCTGACACGAGGCATCACAACAACGTTTCAGCAGGCAACGGTAGTGAGCTGCTGTTTGTGTATGAGAAATGGGTTGGAATCATTCCTCATATCAGCACGTTGTAGGTGTCGCCACCGGCGCCAACCTTGTCTGAATGCTCTGAAAAGCTAATCATTTGCATATCACAGCATCTTCTTCCTGTCTGTTAAATTTCGCACCTGTTGCACGACATCTTCGCGGAGTAGCAATTTTAATGGCCTGTAGTGTAATATCCACCGTAAAAAGAAAGAAATTGCTGGTGACGAACTGGAGCAAGAAAATGTTTCCTCATCCAGTGAAACTGCGAGACGCTTGCACTTTAATGTTCCTAGTCTTTTCGTGTGGAGAGGATACAGAACGAAAAAAACGGTTCGCAATATCAGGCAGTGCGTCACGAGACGTAACTGAAGATAGAGATTCTAAATACCCTCTTTCTGCAGCACTGACGTGCCGTGGAGATCGATAAATGATTTTCTCTGTTTATACATATTGTACGAGTTTCTAGTTGGTCTAATAGCGTGGATGCATTACCACAATAAACAAATAAAAAGTATTTGTCGCAAATATATGAATTCTACATGACCCATATTCATTAAATTACAAATCCATGTTTTCCAAGTCATTTATTGAAAATAGGCGCCGAGTTTCCGTCAGCTACTCATTATTTTCAGCATACATAGGCTAGGTAACAGTTCTCCTCCATACTACACAGTATGTTGTTGTCTTGTGAAAAATCCGAATGCCTACCTAAAAAAGGCGAAGTCAGACTACCTGTCTATAACTTTATTTTATTTTTGTGGCCTTAGGCCTGAAGGACATACAACCATCTAACAATGTTGTAAGAAGTATCTAGCACTTTACGATGTAAGTTTTCATTCTTTCAGAATTTACATAATCTTTTACAAAACTAATATATTACTTTTATAAAAATAAGTTCCCATATTAGTACATGCTGTGTTAAAAAATCCATTTTTCAGTTTGTCTCCAGCCTACATGCGATGAAAATGTGGTTGTATCAAGCGTCGTTACTTCATCATGGTCGCGGTGAATATTATTTCGTACTGGTGTTGCATGAAATAACTGTGGTTTATCCACGATTACCTGGGGACGATAAAACCACAAAATTCTTATTAGCTTTAACTGTGCGGAACCAGAGCTCCGCTGGAATTTTCGGTTGCTTGCATCCTTAATGTTTCCTCACTCCATTTCGTTACTTGCTGTTCGTCCTCTCACTGGTTTCTTGCTTTCCTCAGTAATGCCACTTTCAGTATCTGGTGGTGGTGTTTTGATATTTTAAATGTGGCTTTTCTAGCTGCCGTTCTTCGCTAAGTTGATCGTTTCCTCATACAGTTTGTTTCACAACGAGCAGGCTTTGGAATATTTATAACATTCAGTTTACAATTATAAATAGCACTTCAAAAGAAAGTGCAACTCAAATATTTTTTCTTAGTGTTCAAAGTAAGCACGAAAGTGCGACTCAAATATTTTTTCTTACGTGTTCAAAGTAAGCACTATTCGTCACTCATCGAGTCAATAAGCGAGCTCTTGTCAAACATTCGTCAGTGTTTCGGCAGTAATTGTTGCAACAATGCTGTTTCTAAAGTCGGGAAAATCAGCTGGTAGCGCACGGCGTCAGATCGTGTGTGAACGTGGAGCTCATGCAAAACAAGTTCTTTCATCCGGCCACTTGCGACCCGTGCAGCGGTCCGGTACAGCATGGTTTAACCATTCGAGTACTGAGCTATGCCGGTGAGGAGGCGCACCATTTTGCCGCCAAATAAAGTAGTGTACTGCAGATTGTTTTCCAGTTGAAAAAGGGCCATAGTTTCAGTGCATGAAAATAAGGAACACCGTTTACAAACGCAAAGTGCCCATTAATTTAGCGCGAGGATATGTCACAAAATACTTTCAATTTAGGGGAGTCTCGTTGCGACTGTATTACCTCAAGCGGATTTGCGGATGCACTGATACGCATGATACATCTTCACATGTCTACTCAGGTGAAATGCCGACTCATCACTGAAGACGATACGATACAGAAAATCTTCATCGTCACGCAGCAACATTTCGTTTGAAAAGTTGGCCAGTAAACCGTAGTCTGTAGACATTAGAGCCTCTAACAACTGCAAACGATAAGTATGTAGTTGTAACTTCAATTGCTAATTCACGACTATCCTTTGCGGGGTCACGCGTAAAAGATTCTCACCCGTTTAACATGTTCTTCAATCACTCTTGTTCGTCCGCACTCTTCCCTTTCCACACAGACACACACACACACAAAAAAAAAAACCTACCTGAGTTTTTCCTTCATTTGATGTATTACTTATCATTGTAAGCTGAACGTAATAAATGCTACAAAGCCTTAAGGCCCGTACATTAATTTTGAAGGACCGTTTACTTCCTGTTTGCGGCTTCCTCAGTCTAAATAACTTCACCTTATTACGTCTCGAATTTTAGAGCCGCTTAGGACAGCTAATCCCATTCCATAGTGGGCATAATCGTAACGATAAATCCACTGGTCTCTGATACGAAACTTCTTAGCCACATGATCAAATGCCGTAAAGGATTCGATAACACTGCGTAAATCTTGAATAAGCTCTCTAAAACATTCCGTTGGCAACCGTAACTAACCTAATAATTTGAGCTATTTAAACAAAGTGATCCAGATCAACATCAAGGCCGCGCTGATGATTATGACGCCGGTTTGTTGCATGTTGCCTATCTTGCGACTGTGATTGCTCAGTGGAGGATAGGAAGCACAAATGAAATCTTACGTTAACCTTAAATCAGACGAGCACTAACTGGAGCGCATTCAGCAAATAAAATGTAGGAAACACAATCTACGTATTCCGCTTAGCAAAATCCGTTTGATAGTCTGACAACTTTTGTAGCATGTGTGTCATACCCCAGTCGCAGTCATAATTGTAGCAGTTAAGGGCTTCCGATTAAGTAGAATAAAACATTGGAACTAATGCTCAAATAAATTGTAACAATATTAGTAGCGTTCATGGAGCGCCCTAATGCTCAAATTGGCTTTTGGGGATGGTGCGGAGTGAAAATTGATGGCTGAAATTTCGGTGACAACAATATAACCTTTTTGGGGTTATAGCACTTTAAAGTGATCTTTTCAGGTAATAGTTCAGTCATTACTGCTTTTACCTAGACTATAAGGAGGTGGTCATTATAAGATGCTCATCAGACTGGAAATGCTGACAAACAGGAAACAGCATCGTAGTTGAGTGGGATAACACCCTGTGGTCATGACGACTTCTGTCGATGCATTTTTTTGTGCTGTTCTTCGTGATCGTTATCATGCTTAAATGCCCCATAAGTTCTAACGGCGGCGACCTCAAATGGACCGTCCCATCTTGCCTGTAGCCGGATCTCAAGCATATGCTCCCTCACACGTATGCGAGCTTTCACTGCCGCTCTATGGCCAGTTACTCTCTGGGTATACCTCTAACACACACTTTAATGATTTTTCTTTCTAAGAAGGACCGCCTCAAAATAAAAGTATGCCATACCTGACGACTCATGGCCATATACTCTTTACAACTAATTTTTAAAACACGTTATGGTGTTTTAAATCGCTGGAAACACATTGTTGCTTTATTTATACTGTAGAAAGTACATTATTTAATTGTTAAACACAGAACATCTAACTTAAGCACATAATTTACAGAACTGCCCTGAGCCAGCGTTCTACGATGAACAACCCACTATGTGTCTTCATCAGTGTCGTTATATGCTAATAAAAAAGATCCTACATTGTACGATCAAGCTGCAGTCAGGAAGTATATTTAGAGTCTTTACAGATGGTTTCATTCCATCTTCTATCGGTCGTTTCTCGTCGTCTACAGCATTAGGCTCCATTAAATGTTTCCAGTATGGTGTTCAAGCGACTGGCTTAGTTTGAAAACAGTACCACGTCAGAAAATGCCCAAGAATGAATCTTGTGTACGGATATGTAATATAATGCCTTATGATAAAAATGAATTGGCATGACATTCATTTGGAAATCGAATTGCCTCCCCCTGGTCGCCGAAAACATAATAAAAAATTAAATTACTGGTGTGGTGACCCCACACTGGGCGCTAATATGTTGAGAATTTAAATTAATAATTTGGGAAAAATTTACATTCATTATAATTATATACGCTTCATCCATACAGAACAAGATTACAGCCATCCTACTTGGACCCACATGAGGGCGTGGCGAGCTGTTATGATGGTGTACCACTCTCTCATGGTGTTGCGTAGCTATTGGTAAACAGCAAGCAGCTTTAATCTTGTGCCATAGGTTTGGAGGCCACAATCACAACGAGGCTGCTTAGCTTTGACAGATATAAACGTGAGAGTTCGAGATAGCCAAGCGTTAGATATAGCAGCACTTTTGACGCTGGTTGGGTGAGGCATGAAACACATAGGTTATCACAGCTTTCAGGCAGCCGTCGGGGCAGTGGAAAGAGAAAAGAGCTGTAATACGAGAAAACTTCATTCAATTTTTCAGTTTTTTACATTACACTGCAAATCAACCAAAGTAATGGTCAATATATTGTATATGGTAATAGTTTCATAAAAGAAAAGTAAAGAAAAGATAAATCTGGTTGTTGTTGTTGTGGTCTTCAGTCCTGAGACTGGTTTGATGCAGCTCTCCATGCTACCCTATCCTGTGCAAGTTTCTTCATCTCCCAGTACCTACTGCAAACTACATCCTTCTGAATCTGCTTAGTGTATTCGTCTCGTGGTCTCCCTCTACGATTTTTACCCTCCAAGCTGCCCTCCAATACTAAACTGGTGATCCCTTGATGCCTTAGAACATGTCCTACCAACCGGTCCCTTCTTCTCGTCAAGTTGTGCCATAAACTCCTCTTCTCCCCAATTCTATTCAATACTTCCTCATTAGTTATGTGATCTACCCATCTAATCTTCAGCATTCTTCTGTAGCACCACATTTCGAAAGCTTCTATTCTCTTCCTGTCCAAACTATTTATTGTCCATGTTTCACTTCCATACATAGGTACACTCCATACAAATACTTTCAGAAACGACTTCCTGACACTTAAATCTATACTCAGTGTCAACAAATTTCTCTTCTTCAGAAACGCTTTCCATGCCATTGCCAGTCTACATTTTATATCCTCTCTACTTCGACCATCATCAGTTATTTTGCTCCCCAAATAGCAAAACTCCTTTACTACTTCAAGTGTCTCATTTCCTAACCTAATTCCCTCAGCATCACCCGACTTAATTAGACTACACTCCATTATCCTCGTTTTGGTTTTGTTGATGTTCATCTTATATCCTCCTTTCAAGACACTGTCCATTCCGTTCAACTGCTCTTCCAAGTCCTTTGCTGTCTCTGACAGAATTACAATGTCATCGGCGAACCTCAAAATTTTTATTTCTTCTCCGTGGATTTTAATACCTACTCCGAATTTCTCTTTTGTTTCCTTTACTGCTTGCTCAATATACAGATTGAATAACATTGGGGAGAGGCTACAACCCTGTCTCACTCCCTTCCCAACCACTGCTTGACCATTACAAAATGTATATCAGTCGTTGTTGTTGACTGGAATACTCTCTTTCAAATTCTAAGGGTGGCAGGGGTAAAAGGCTATTTAAAATTTATACAGATACCAGATGGCTGTTATAAATCTGGTATTGCTAATAAATTTCGAGGTGGCGATTGTAAGGCGTAAATAGGAACTTCGTACAATAATTTAAGTAATTTTGTTATTTTGGTGTTAATAATTTATACATGCTGGGAAAGACAACAGAGCTCTAATACGAGAAAACGTCTTTTCATTTTTCAGTTTTTCGTTACACTGCAGGTAAACCAAAGTAATTGGCAATACACTACAAATGGTAATAGTTTCATAAAAGAAAAGTAAAGGCGAAGAAAAATTTGGGACTGCAAATAAATTTCGAGGCAGCGATTGTGAGGCGTAAATGAGAACTTCGTACAATAATTTAACTAGTTGTCAAATTTTGCTGTTGATGATTTATACGTGCTGAGAAACGGCGAAACAGTAATTTTCTTGGCATTTTGCATATGTTATAAACGCTGCATTTTTAGTTTCATGGGTGTTAGACTACATTCTTAAGAGGTACTCTCTCTTCCCACTGTTCCATAGCAAACCACTCGTAACACATGATTTCTCCAAATACTGATTGACGATGATAGCTATTGATATAAACTGGAACGTAGTTTGATGCAGTCTTCTCAGGATGTGATTTCTTTTCCTCTCTATGGATGCGAGAGGGACAGTTTTGAACCTTTTTGAGCAGATTCACTACCTAGTGATCAAAATAGACGTTTCACTGTTGCACACCAGCAGACTTCATAGGTGACGGGGAGTGGGGGGGGGGGGGGGTCACCATAACGTTCTTTCATCATCATGAAATCTTGAAAAATATCTCGTCACAAGTCAGTTAACAGAATAAACTTGTTCTACTGCACGTAAGGCTTCATCCCGACTGTCAAAAAAATTTTGGATAAGGGTATTTTTATATCCCCCACGTTTTTACGAAGTAATGATGACATCCCTATATTTCGCCGCCTATTCATTCACCGTCCTTAGAATCCTCGGTCCAAAATCTCTTTTCTGTCATACCATAATTGACGCAACGACGGAACGCAGAGTCCGCAGTTGCGTGGAGAGTGCGATAGAGCCATGGGATCGGTCGTACGTGATTTTGTTGAGCTGCGAATACAGATCGTGAGAGAATGTTTTGGTAGTCAAGACGTACAGGAGCGGCGCAACATTAAATGTAATGGCACATAGCTCGCTTCGTATGTGAAGTGTGGACTTGACAGCAGATAATGTGTTCCGAGTCGGACGCGTTGCGAATGGTTACATGATACCTGTTATGGCACGTTACAACGACTGATATACGTTTTTTACTGGTCAAGTAATTAATGAAGTAAGTGTAATAACGTACTGCCCTCAAGAATGAGAGTAGAGTTGAGCTATGGGCACGCAACGGAAATATCCAACAGAAATATAATATCTAGCTGCTACGATTGAAAATTCGTAATAGGGAGGACTATTACCCCTCCTGACTCTTATCGGAAACCTATAGGTGGAACTATCTCTTTAATCATTTTTTTTATTAAACACTGACGTACAGAATTTTCCCTGAGGAAGACAACTCAAACTTAACCTATTCATTTATTGCCCACAATAAACAAACAGAACGTAATCTGACTGCTCTACACTGACAACATGATTACCAATATTTAACACTAAAGACAGTCCCTGAATTGCAAGAAATACTAACAATAATACAAATACTAAAAATATGAAATTAAAGAAATATGAAACTAACTCTTGTTAATTGCCTTAACTCATTTCAATCATGAATCCCAACAGTGTAAACTCCATTCTTTTTTTGTAAGTCCTTTACTTCACAGAAAATCTTCATAACACGAACTACATCAATTACAGAAAGTAGCAACTATGACCAGGCAGATAAAAAGATTCTAACTGCTATAGACTAACTACTAGGAGGCATATGTTTAGAGAAAGAAAGATTTTGCTGAAGAGCAAACTATGTATTTAGAAAATTTTATCTTATCCATGTGTCATGCAGTTCAAAAATTTATATAGTTGTCAATAATTCCACTGCCCAAATATTGTCAACCAAACATCCATCATCACACATTTCCTTACGTATTTTCTTATAAGTGTTTATCAGAAAATACGTAAGGAAATGTGTGATGATGGATGTTTGATTGAATCATTTCATCTCACTTTACAATGCATGTCCTACCAACATAGAGTCTCTACTAAGAAAATGATGGCCATACACTTCCCTATCCACTCGCTAACTGCTAGTCTGGCCCTCTACAGAATCTCTTGCCGAGGGCGCAGAGTGCTGTCAGCGATATTAACACAGTCTATAGCGCTGCCAACATGCAAACAGGCTACTTACACAGGGTCTGTTGTTCAAAATGTACGTCAAATGTGAATTGGTCATCATGCATTCCAGAGATCATATGACATGCCCACTAATTTAAGTACGCTCTCTGATGTAATGCCACTCGGAAAACCGTGTCATGGACCTGAATTAGTTGGTATTAGCTACATGTCCCAGTGTTGAGATAAACCTGCAACAGGTTGACATCTACATCGCTGATGCTGTGGCAACTTCATTGAGGCACTCGTAAATATTCATTTATTTATAGCTTATTTAGCCCGACCATCTCCTATATCTGACCAGCAACAAAACATACCAAAGATTTTACAAAAAAGATTATAGTAATAGTAAACATAATAATATTGACAATGATGATAGTATTAATAGTAATAGATGGCACTAATGATAATAATAGCAATGATAAAGATAATGACAGAAATAATAATAATAATAATAATAATAATAATAATAAGAAATGAAATATCAGACAAAAAACGAAAAAGGTTAGGTAAAATCTCACAAGAAGAAGCAATAGAGCAATTAGATGAAAAAAAGCAGAAATTGCAAGCATTGGCCAAACGACTTAGAAGATACAAAAAAAGTGAAAATAGAAGGAAACCAAACCAAACATTCAACACAAACCAAAAGAGAATTTACCAAACAATGGATAACACACACATTAAAATAGACAATCCACCAAACATAACAGACATGGAACACTTCTGGAGCAGCATATGGTCAAACCCGGTACAACATAACAGGCATGCACGGTGGATACAAGCAGAAACAGACACATACAAGATGATACCACAAATGCCTGAAGTGATAATTTTGCAACATGAAGTCACCCGAGCAATTAATTCTGCACACAATTGGAAAGCCCCTGGAAATGATAAAATAGCAAATTACTGGCTAAAGAAGTTCACTTCAACACATTCACATCTAACTAAGTTATTTAACAGTTACATTGCAGACCCATACACATTCCCTGATACACTTGCACGTGGAATAACCTATCTGAAACCTAAAGATCAAGCAGACACAGCAAACCCAGCTAAATATCGCCCCATAACATGCCTACCAACAATATACAAAATATTAACTTCAGTCATCACACAGAAATTAACGACACATACAACACAGAACAAAATTATAAATGAGGAACAAAAAGGCTGCTGCAAAGGAGCACGAGGATGTAAAGAGCAACTGATAATTGATACAGAGGTGACATATCAAGCTAAAACTAAACAAAGGTACCTACACTACGCATACATTGATTACCAAAACGCCTTTGATAGTGTACACCACTCATGGTTACTACAGATATTGGAAATATACAAAGTAGATCCTAAATTGATACAGTTTCTAAACACAGTAATGAAAAACTGGAAAACCACACTTAATATCCAAACAAATTCAGATAACATCACATCACAGCCAATACAGATTAAGCGTGGAATATACCAAGGAGACTCATTAAGTCCTTTCTGGTTCTGTCTTGCTCTGAACCCACTATCCAACATGCTAAATAATACAAATTATGGATACAATATTACTGGAACATACCCACACAAAATCACACATTTGCTATACATGGATGATCTAAAACTACTGGCAGCAACAAATCAACAACTCAACCAATTACTAAAGATAACAGAAGTATTCAGCAATGATATAAATATGGCTTTTGGAACAGACAAATGTAAGAAAAATAGCATAGTCAAGGGCAAACACACTAAACAAGAAGATTACATATTGGATAACCACAGCGATTGCATAGAAGCGATGGACAAAACAGATGCCTATAAATACCTAGGATACAGACAAAAAATAGGAATAGATAATACAAATATTAAAGAAGAACTAAAAGAAAAATATAGACAAAGACTAACAAAAATACTGAAAACAGAATTGACAGCAAGAAACAAGACAAAAGCTATAAATACTTATGCTATACCAGTATTGACCTACTCATTTGGAGTAGTGAAATGGAGTGACACAGACCTAGAAGCACTCAATACATTTACACGATCACAATGCCACAAATATAGAATACATCACATACATTCAGCAACAGAAAGATTCACATTAAGCAGAAAGGAAGGTGGAAGGGGATTTATAGATATAAAAAACCTAAATTATGGACAGGTAGACAATTTAAGAAAATTCTTTCTAGAACGAGCAGAAACTAGCAAAATACACAAAGCAATCACTCATATAAATACATCAGCTACACCATTGCAATTTCATAACCACTTCTACAACCCTTTAGATCACATAACATCAACAGATAGAAAGAAAGTAAATTGGAAAAAGAAAACACTACATGGCAAGCACCTGTATCATCTAGCACAGCCACACATCGATCAAGACGCATCCAACACATGGCTAAGAAAAGGCAATATATACAGTGAGACGGAAGGATTCATGATCGCAATACAGGATCAAACAATAAACACCAGATATTACAGCAAGCATATTATTAAAGATCCCAATACCACAACAGATAAATGCAGACTTTGCAAACAACAAATAGAAACAGTAGATCACATCACAAGCGGATGTACAATACTAGCAAATACAGAATACCCCAGAAGACATGACAATGTAGCAAAAATAATACATCAACAACTTGCCATAAAACATAAACTAATAAAACAACACGTTCCCACATACAAGTATGCACCACAAAATGTACTGGAGAATGATGAATACAAATTATACTGGAACAGAACGATTACAACAGATAAAACAACACCACATAACAAACCTGACATCATACTCACCAATAAAAAGAAGAAATTAACACAACTAATTGAAATATCCATACCCAACACAACAAATATACAGAAGAAAACAGGAGAGAAAATTGAAAAATACATCCAACTGGCTGAGGAAGTCAAGGACATGTGGCATCAGGATAAAGTTGTTATTATACCAATTATACTATCAACTGCAGGAGTCATTCCACGCAATATCCACCAGTACATCAATACAGCTATATCCAAACGTATATATACAACTACAGAAATCTGTAATTATTGATACATGTTCAATTACCCAAAAGTTCCTAAATGCAATGTAACATATACCATACAGTTAAAAGGAAGTCACGCTTGATTAAGGTCCGTGTCACTTTCTATTTTTAACCAGACATAACGTCTTAGAAAGGAAGGAAATAATAATAATAATAGAGACTGGCATAAGGAATTATATAAATAATTTTAGTACATTTTGGTGTATGATTGGAGTTATCAGGAGTGAAAAGAGTAGAGGTGAAGGAGAAGACTGAAATGACAGTTACAGTAGAAGATAGAAAACAATAAAATACTTTGTACAAATTAGAGAACCCTGCTGACAAGGGGCTTGGGAAGGGTGGGTGGGGGTGGGGGTTGGGGGAGTTTTGCTGTGGAGGGAATTTGTGAGAGAATTACGTGGATCTCAGTATGGAATACATGGCTGTTGTGAAAGAAGTTAGGCGTTTAGCTGCCTTTTGAAACTTGGAAGGTGTTTTGTTTCCCTGATATTTTGTGGAAGATTCTTCCAGAGTCGGGTTACAGATACAGAGAATGATTTAGAGAACATAGAAGTGTTATTTGGTGGTACAGTGAGGATTTTTCTGTGTTGAGAACGAAGGTTTCTGCTGTATTGTTCAGATAGTAGTACAAAATTTGACGATAAATATGAGGGAGTTCAGTGTTTGAGAAGGTGACAGAGCAACCATAGGGTGTGATAGCCCCTACGTTTACTGGCTCGAAGCCGTGATAATTGTTTGTAGGAAGGGATATGGTCGAAAAAGCAAATGTCACAAATGTGTCATACACAAGTATTCGTCACCAGTTCCAACGTGTGTGAGATTTCGTATGAAAGTCCTGTGAGACTAGCATCACCATAGACGAGTAAAGGTAATATAAGTGACTCTACAATCTTCTTTTAAAAACGACAGAAAACTCTTTTTTATATCTCTGTAGCGAGTGAAATGACGCTGATACCTTCCTACAGACTGCAATTGGGTGTTCAGTTCAGTCTAGATGATGGTCCAGAATTATTCCCAAGTTCTTTACAGAGGGAGAAAGGGATATTTCCATACCGTTTAGGATTAATGGCGGAAGAGATTCTCTGCACTGAGGGGTAATGAGTCTTTTATGAGCGACTAAGATTGTTTGCGTTTTATATGGGCTAAGCTTCAAACCTAATCTCTGCGCCCAGTCTGACAAGGCAAGAAAATTAGCATTTACATGACTGTACACAAGTTTATTGTGTTTGCACTTGGATAAATCATGAGATTTTTCGGCGTATAAGTGAGATTTAGAGTGGCAGAGAATAGTTGAGGCATCATTAATATATAATGAGAATAGTAGCGGGCCCAATATTGATCCTTGAGGGACGTCTCATGCTACATCATTCCTTTTTTGTTCCAACCACTACACATTGCTATCGTAATATAAGTTATGAGTAGAACCATTCTACACCACTTGAAGAAAAGTTTAGCAAGTGAAATGTCGAAGTCACAGTGCGGAAGGCTTTGCTGAAATATAGAAAGTACATACTAGTTGTACAATATGCGTTAGATGAGTATGTGCCAAGCAAAATCGTAAGAGATGGAAAAGAGCCACCGTGGTACAACAACCGAGTTAGGAAACTGCTGCGGAAGCAAAGGGAACTTCACAGCAAACATAAACATAGCCAAAGCCTTCCAAACAAACAAAAATTACGCAAAGCGAAATGTAGTGTGAGGAGGGCTATGCGAGAGGCGTTCAATGAATTCGAAAGTAAAGTTCTATGTACTGACTTGGCAGAAAATCATAAGAAATTTTGGTCTTATGTCAAAGCGGTAGGTGGATCAAAACAAAATATCCAGACACTCTGTGACCAAAATGGTACTGAAACAAAGGATGACAGACTAAAGGCCGAACTATTAAATCCCGCATCTCGTGCTCGTGCGGTAGCGTTTTCGCTTCCCACGCCCGGGTTCCCGGGTTCGATTCCCGGCGGGGTCAGGGATTTTCTCTGCCTCGTGATGGCTGGGTGTTGTGTGCTGTCCTTAGGTTAGTTAGGTTTAAGTAGTTCTAAGTTCTAGGGGACTGATGACCATAGATGTTAAGTCCCATAGTGCTCAGAGCCATTTGAACTACTAAATGTCTTTTTCCAAAGCTGTTTCACAGAGGAAGACTGCACTGTAGTTCCTTCTCTAGATTGTCGCACAGATGACAAAATGGTAGATATCGAAATAGACGACAGAGGGATAGAGAAACAATTAAAATCGCTCAAAAGAGGAAAGGCCGCTGGACCTGATGGGATATCAGTTCGATTTTACACAGAGTACACGAAGGAACTTGCCCCCCTTCTTGCAGCGGTGTACCGTAGGTCTCTAGAAGAGCGTAACGCTCCAAAGGATTGGAAAAGGGCACAGGTCATCCCCGGTTTCAAGAAGGGACGTCGAACAGATGTGCAGAACTATAGACCTTTATCTCTAACGTCGATCAGTTGTAGAATTTTGGAACACGTATTATGTTCGAGTATAATGACTTTTCTGGAGACTAGAAATCTACTATGTAGGAATCAGCATGGGTTTCGAAAAAGACGGTCGTGTGAAACCCAGCTCGCGCTATTCGTCCACGAGATTCAGAGGGCCATAGACACGGGTTCACAGATAGATGCCGTGTGTCTTTACTTCCGCAAGGCGTTCGATACAGTTCCCCACAGTCGTTTAATGAACAAAGTAAGAGCATATGGACTATCAGACCAATTGTGTGATCGGATTGAAGAATTCCTAGATAACAGAACGCAGCATGTCATTCTCAATGGAGAGAAGTCTTCCGAAGTAAGAATAATTTCAGGTGAGCTGCAAGGGAGTGTCATAGGACCGTTGCTATTCACACTATACATAAATGACCTTGTGGATGACATCGGAAGTTCACTGAAGCTTTTTGCAGATGAAGCTGTCGTGTATCGAGAGGTTGTAACAATGGAAAATTGTACTTAAATGCAGGAGGATCTGCAGCGAATTGACGCATGGTGCAGGGAATGACAATTGAATCTCAATGTAGACAAGTGTAACGTGCTGCGAATACATAGATAGTTCCCTTATCATTTAGCTACAAAATAGATCAGCAACTGGAAGCAGTTAATTCCATAAATTATCTGGGAGTACGCATTAGGAGTGATTTAAAATGGAATGATCATATAAAGTTGATCGTCGGTAAAGCAGATGCCAGACTGAGATTCATTGGCAGAATCCTAAGGAAATGCAATCCGAAAACAAAGGAAGTAGGTTACAGTACGCTTGTTCGCCCAATGCTTGAATACTGCTCAGCAGTGTGGGATCCGTACCAGATAGGGTTGAGCAGCGCGCTTCGTTACAGGATCATTTAGTAATCGCGAAAGCGTTACGGAGATGATAGATAAACTCCAGTGGAAGACTCCTCAGGAGAGACGCTCAGTAGCTCGGTACGGGCTTTTGTCAAAGTTTTGAGAACATACCTTCACTGAAGAGTCAAGCAGTATATTGCTCCCTCCTACGTATATCTCGCGAAGAGACCATGAGGATAAAATCAGAGAGATTAGAGCCCACACAGAAGCATACCGACAATCCTTCTTTCCACGAACAATACGAGACTGGAATAGAAGGGAGAACCGACAGAGCTACTCAGGGTACCCTCCGCCACACACCGTCAGGTGGCTTGCGGAGTATGGATGTAGATGTAGATGTAGAGATGTTTGTCCATGGGTTGTTTTAAATCGTCAGTAACTTCTATAAGAGCAGCCGTCGTACTGAGTTTTGACGGAAACCAGACTGGTATTCGTATGAAAAGTTATTTAATGTTAAATAATTATGGAGCTGCCTGTGAACGTATATATTGTAAAGTCTTGGATAGTGCTGGTATTATGCAAACGGGTTTGTAGTCGGAGGGTTCTTCGGCATGTTCCTTCTTTGGTAATGGTCTTATGACTCACTTCTTCCAGTCTGATGGGAAGGTGCAAGACGTTAAAGAATTGTTAAAAATGTCCTTTATTATGGGCAGCAGTGGATCGACGAGAAAATGGATCATTTGCAGTGAAATATTGTCGTGTCCTGCAGCTGTAGAACGAATTCGCGCAATTGACTTCCCTACTGTGTTAGAGCTCATACTCTGCAGAGAGAATTTATCGTATCGCCTACTACTCATACGTTAAGGGATTCGATAGTTGTGTCCTTCTGGGACGGTGAAATATAGATGTCGGCATTGCGAAATACTCATATAGGTCTTCAATAGGAAGTAGAGGTTCAACAGCAGATTTGGGTTTTCATATTCCTAGGCCCCGCAGATTTTTCCACAGTACTGCAGATCTGTGAATGTCCTCAGTTAGCGAGTGGGCATACATGAGTTTTACATTCCTTACGGATTGACTGACTAGGTTGCTTAGCGGCCTTGGATGTGATGTGAATATCAGATGTATTTTCCTGTATGCTGCTTCTCTGACACTCATGAGGTATTTGACATGCTCTGTGAGCGATGTCACTGGTTTTCTTCTTGCTCTTACTGTTTTTAGGGGAGCATGGTTATCGTATAAATTACTGATCTCTGAATGAAATTAGAGACTTTGTTATTTACGTCGACATTATTTCCTGCTGTAAGCTCAAACAGATTTATGCTCCGGTTTATTCTTTGGGCACTGCAGTTAGTAATTCATGAATATTACATGGCCGGCCGCTGTGACCGAGCAGTTCTAGGCGCTTCAGACAGGAACCACGCAGCTGCTACGGTCGCAGGTTCGAATCCTGGATCGGGCCTGGATGTGTGTGATGCCTTTAGGTTAGTCAGGTTTACGTAGTTCTAAGTCTAGGGGATTTATGAACTCAGATGTTAAGTCCTATAATGCTTAGACCCATTTGAACCATTTCAATATTGCATCATGAGCGACAGGTCTGTTGCTGAAATCTGATCACTGCGAATTACTCTCTTTGGTGATTTGGACGTGAATATAAGGATGAACATATGAGTGTTTGCTGTAGGGTGAGTAGGACCAAGTTGACTGAGTGTGAGGTTAGAGCAAGAAAATGAGTGAATTTTGATACGGATTGACTATTGTTCGGAAAATTTATGTTGTTATCTCCAACTAGAATTACGTGCTCATATGAAAGTTCATGATCTGACAGTACAGACTGAAAATTGAACAGAAATTGAATAGAAAATGATAAACAAGGAAGTGGGAGAATAGCCAGATAATAGCGACTACGTTGGCATTGGAAGTATAACGGAATACACAATTTATAACTACTTATAGAAGCAAAATTAAAGAGGCGTAATGATAATGACAGGAAACTGATTCCATGTAGATTACCCCTGAATAAGATGTTTATTTACAAAAATAACTAGTAATAAGAGTAACACTGAGCAGAGAAAATAATGTTGTTAAAGTGAACTGTTTTCAAGATAAGAGCTAAAATGCTGCAAATATCTCTGGGCACTATGGGACTTAACATATGAGGTCATCAGTCCCCTAGAACTACTTAAATCTAACTTCAGGTGGATTTTATATTACGCAGATGAGACACTTTCTACAGAAAGTTTTGAGTTCAAAGAACTCGCATTCGGGCTGTTGTTCCTCGTTATAGACGTTAGCCCGAACTTTTGGTACAAATTTTGTGCCACACTGCCACCTCTTGTGTTGCATCTGTCAAGAACAGAGCCACATTTACTCAGAGAACTGGGGGGGGGGGGGGGGGGTATGCTAGGCGTCAGCCATGTCTCTGCCAGGAGTATGACACGAAACCTGAGGTCCTGAAATATGCAACTGTGGGCTTGTAAAGACTGCGCATTTGTGTGGGCGATCTGTGGCGTAGAGGTGTCCCGAGCGTGCTCCGCTGTTGCCCTAAAAGTGGAAGCGGTGGCTGTCACAGAGAAAGACACGGGCCAGGGCCTTGCGGAATGGCGGGAGGAGGGACAGGGGGGTGCGCGGAGATGGATGCAGGTGGGTAGGTCGACGGAAACAACTTGTCAAGTTAAATGTCGGGCAGACTTGTCTGACATAAAGCGTGACGTACAAAGGTGCAGGATTCCCCTGAGGAACGCACAGCACGACCACAAAACAAGCAGAGTATAAGAATACGACAAAATGGTAATCAAAGAGTGTTTATACTGAATAAGTAATGTAAGAGGAAGGAAAACGTGCAATAAATCATATTTAAACAGAAAACAAATAATCTTATACGAAAAGAGAAGGAGCAGAAGAGAAATGGTATATCTAAGATTATGTTACTTCTGATAGAAAATGATAAACAAGGAAGTGGGAGAATAGCCAGATAATAGCGACTACGTTGGCATTGGAAGTATAACGGAATACACAATTTATAACTACTTATAGAAGCAAAATTAAAGAGGCGTAATGATAATGACAGGAAACTGATTCCATGTAGATTACCCCTGAATAAGATGTTTATTTACAAAAATAACTAGTAATAAGAGTAACACTGAGCAGAGAAAATAATGTTGTTAAAGTGAACTGTTTTCAAGATAAGAGCTAAAATGCTGCAAATATCTCTGGGCACTATGGGACTTAACATATGAGGTCATCAGTCCCCTAGAACTACTTAAATCTAACTAACCTAAGGACATCACAAACACCCATGCCCGAGGGAGGACTCGAACCTCCGCCGGGACGAGCCGCACAGTCCATGACTGTAGCGCCCCAGACAACTCGGCTAATACCGCGCGGCGTCTGTCAACCACATGTTTTCAAGAATACGTAGTTTCTCGCTAGCTTTGGCAAGGGACTTCTCTAGAGCACTAACCTTGTTCTTGTTGAGTTCAGTGGTGCTCTGTATTTTCTCAAGCGCAGCGTTCGAGACAGAGTCAGTGATGGCTTGCACCACTAGGTCTAACGCTTCGGCCGGGACCCGCTGGGCTGCCACGCTATTGTCACTGCACGCTGCTCGTCGTTTTGCCATTATTACGAGGGTTGCTTTTTAAGTAAGGGCCGTTCGCGCGTATAGTCCCGTAGTTCTCGCGGACGCCGCAACTAGCCACCGCGCCACTTGCCGGCATCCTTCCCGTTCACACTGATGCAAGTTGCAGCTCTGTAGCTGACGTGTACGCATCGCTGTGCTACTTTATTATGTTTACGATTATTGAATCGCCCGCCGCGTGTGAGATACGGCCAGTGATACGTTTTTTGACCGCGAGAAGCCTATCAGCTGCAGAAATTCATCGTCAGTTAACAGAATGCAATGAGTGAAGGTAAAGTGCGTCAATGGGTTAGAGAGTTTAAAAATGGCCGTCAAAACGTCCATGACGAAGAACGCTCAGGCCGGCCCTCTGTGATCACTGATGATTTGGTGGCTGCAGTCGAAACAAAGATTCGTGAGGACTGAGGATTCACAATTTCCACTCTTTCTTTGGAAGTTCCACAAGTATCAAGATCGGTTTTGTACAAAACTGTGTCTGAAAACCTAAACTTTAAGAAACTGTGTTCTCGGTGGGTACCCAGACTCCTCACAGAGGACCACAAAGGGAAGATATTTGCCACTTCATTGGACTTTTTGATTCGTTGCGAGGAAGAAGGGGATGACATGTTGAGTCAAGATGAAACATGGGTATTCCATATCACTCCCGAAAGCAAGCGACAATCGATGGAATGGCGACACACAACCTCACCCGTCAAGGTCAAAGCCGAACAGACGCTGTCAAAGCGCAAGATTATGGCAACTGTGTTCTGGGACCGGCGCGGTGTTTTTCTAGTGGACTTTATGCCACGAGGAACGACAATCAACTTAGATGCCTACTGTGCAACTCTAAAGAAGCTCCGCAGAACAATTCAAAACAAATGGCGCGGCATGCTGACAAAAGGAGTTTTGCTCCTGCCCGATAACGCTAGGCCTCACACCTCTCAAAAGACTCGGGATTTGATTGATTCTTTTGGATGGGAAGTTTTGGACCATGCACCATACAGCCCCGACCTTGCTCCTAGCGATTTTCACCTTTTCCGGTACCTGAAACACCATCTTGGCGGGCAGCGCTTCAATGACGACGATGAAGTGAAAGCGGCTGTGAACTCTTGGCTGTCGTAGCAGGCGGCCGAATTCTTTGAAGAGGGAATTAAAAACTTAGTTGTACGGTATGACAAGTGCTTAAATAAACAAGGCAACTATGTAGAAAAATAGGTAAAAGTGTGTAGAATCAGAAAATAAAAGTGTTTTACAAAAGTATTTGTACCTTTTTTTTTAAATAAAAACGGCACTTACTTAAAAAACAACCCTCGTATGAGGACACACATGGAGAACAAAAGATGGAAGTGTATCACGGCGTGAATCTCAGAGATTCACAACAACGGCACGGCTAAAGAACAATCATAAACTGGTGAGCAGTGTCGGGAGCTGTGCTGTCATTAGGCGCCATCTTAAATACAGCATTAGAAAGGGTACTTTTGCTCTTTGCTGTAGACGTGCTTGCCATTTAGCGTCCTGAGCGCAGAATCCATATCGTCGTCAAAACTTGAGTATTCGGAGTTCTACCATATCAGCAGATAATTATTGAATACTCCTTCTTGAAACAGGTGGCGCCGCTATACGCAGCCTTCAAAATGAAGTCCGTAGCAGAGGTTCGAAGCACAGAGCTGTCACTGGGTTTCTTTTGGAGGAAAAACAGAGCATTGCAGCTATTCATACGCCCTTGCAGAAATTCTACGAAGACACAGTAGTGAACAAAAGCACGGTGAGTCGTTGGGGAGAGACGACTGTCATCAACGCAACAGGGTCGCACTAACCTCTCCCATCTCTCACTTGCCGGCCGGCCGCACACGGCTGTCACTCCTGCAATGATGCAAATTATGGACACACTTATTCGAGGTGATCAACGGATCACAATCAAACATCTCGAAGCCCCATTGCAAGTCTCTGTTGATAGTGGTGACACAATCATCAGCCAGTTGGAGTACTCTAAGGTGTGTGCCCTCTGGCTTTCTCGCAGCTTAACAGAAGACAATAAAGAGAAACGGAGGATCATTTGTGCGTAATGGATTGTGCATTACAAGGCTGATAGTGAAAATTATTTCTCGAACATAGTGACAGGCGATGAAACATTGGTCATCATTTCTCATCATAAACAAACCGGCAGGCCTAGGAATGGTGCCACCCCACCTGTCCTCTGAAGGTAAAGTTCAAAGCCTCAAACTCAGCCGGTAAAGTCATGGCGTCGGTGTCCTGGGACTCTGAAGGGGTTATACTGTTTGATGTCCTCCTTCTGCTCCTACCATCAACGCCGAAGTCTATTCATCTGACCTCACAAAATTGATGAAACGTTTTCATCGTGCCCGTCACCACCATAATAGAAATGAACTTCTCCATCCCCACGAGATCGCAAAGCCTCACTCACTTCTGTCCACCAGAGAGTAGCTCACAAAACTTCATTGGACTGTTCTTTATCCACCTTACAGCTCGAATCTCGCACCTTCCAACTTTTCGGGCCAATGAAGGATGCACTCGTGGGGAACAGCACGGGGATGAGAGAGAGGTCATTGATGCAGCAAGGCACTGCCTCCGACGACGACCATTAGTATGGTACCATGAGGGTATACAGGCCCTATCAGTAAGGTGGTATATGGCCGTCATATTGAATGGAGATAATGTTGATAAGTACGATTTTATAGCTGAAACAGTGGGGAATAGTACAGTCAATAGCACAGAACGAATGAAGACACTTGATACACAGGGTAGTTTTTACCCTTTCTTTCAACACTTTCTCCAGGACCAACACCGATCCTGCGATACCCTGAATCAGGTAGTAAACACTGCATCTTTTGAGCGTAGTCCTGCTTGCCCAAAACCCACTGTAGCACAGATCTTGTCCACGGATAAAATATCGATTTCCAGATCTAATATGAATGGACGTAAAGCAGCCCTCTGAGCTGCTGCTATGTTACCGTTGCGTGAGCGTTCCCAACTCAACACACGACATGCTACTCTCCTAACCTCCTCTACAGCATCAAGAGAATGATATTTATGCCGATAATCTCTTCATCCTTATCAGTCCACCTGAATTTCTGCATCTTTGTGCAGCACCACGTCTCAGATGCTTCGAATTTATTTTCTTCCAGTTTTCCAGTTTTCTCACAGTCCACTATTCACTGCTATACAAAAATGAGCTCCAAACGTACAGAATTTTTTTCCTAAAATTAAGGTCTGTGTTACATACTAGTTCACTACTTTTGGCCATAAATGCCTGTGTTACCTGTGCCTGTGTTACCTGTTCATTATATCCTCCATTCTTCTTACGACTAGTGTAATTTTGTTTCCGAGAGGTGATTAAACATGGCTACAGAAGAAACACAGTAGCAACGTTGTGATGTAAATGGACTGACATATTATCACTCATAAATATGAAACAATTTGGTTGGACAGAGATATAAATTCGCTGATTTCACTGAAGTTTTACAATTAATTTTACTTTCACACAATTTAAGTGCACTTCCAATAATACCACCAGTTTGCAGAGACGTGATTTACAGAAAGAAAGAAGCAGAGACCAGTACTCTACCCTATACTTCATAATTCTAGTAGAAATGAAACGCTTGTGATTTGGATCTGGACGGGGGCATTATGCTCGGCACGCTCCTTTGTACTTCATTTCGTATATACCAGCTGCTGGCAATAGATTCGTCTTACCTATCCCTTTAGTAATAACACAAGCACGTCTCACCACTGCAAACACTCCATGCACATTTATATTACACAGATATACACATTAAGTTTTATTATAGGGCAGAGGCAGGCAACAGAACATTACATTTTATCACAGGTTGTAAGAAGACAACAGGAAACGGCATGTAGCAGAATCTCTCTCAACATGGTAAGGAAGATTTCTGGAGTTTGGTACAAACACTCGTTCAGTAAGTATCGGAGTAATTTTGATGGTACAATTCCTTTAAGCAAAATTGAAGCACACGGAAAATTATATAACACTACTATGATTTACTCAGCCAGCTCCCTAAGAACAACGAAACTTAATTAATAGGTAACTGAACAAGAATCGACTTGGAAATAGAGGCGTATTTCTTTATGTATTCTTGTTAGACGATAAATAAAAGCAACAAATTAATCAACATCGTTTGATGAAGAAAGGAGGATGCTACTGCAGTAACACCGAGCGAAGTAAATCATTATCCGACAAGCAGAATGGCAATCCCAATTAAGGAAATGACGTAGGAGAGCGTCGATTCTGCTTTAAGCCGTGAGCTATAAAAAGCTATGTCGCGTCACCAAGCGAGCTCGAGATCCATTATCATCAGTCTGTTTAATTGAAACGATTCTGGGCTCTTATTTTGCACTAGTTTCTGATCACTCTACTGATTAACGCAGAAACCGGCGAGCTGCCAATAATAACAGCTTCGACTGCTGATGGACTGGCAGTTTCCTGCTTACACGGAATGAGAGCGATTACCCCACTGTTGCGTTACGAGAAATAGTGTTTCAGGGAATGCATTTCAGAAGAGTACCAGTGGAGCAAAGAAAATTAATATTTCAACAGCATTGCATGCATCTGGATAAAAAAAAAGTTTCGGCTATAATGTGTTACTTACGAGTTAACCGAACAGTACACTAAACGGAGTCGAAACGTTTGAACAGGCAAGATGAAGAAATTCAGCTGTGTCTGTCCGACACAGTTAACATCTTTCTTCCGTAATATAAGTCGTGAGTTCTGACAACCGTAGCGTATTACCAGACGATCAACGAAGTTTTTCCTCTCAATTGAGATCAGAATTTATCCTTTCATGTCGTAATTTCATTAGTTAGATTAATATGACTGGCACTTCATCTACATATGATTACTCTGGAATTCACAATTAAGTGCCTGACACACGGTTCATTGAAGCACCTTCAAGCTGTTTCCCTAACGTTCCACTCTCGAACAGAGGGCGCGCAAAATGAACACTTAAATCTTTCCGTGTGAGTTCTGAATTCTCTTATTTTATGAGACGATGACCATTCCTTCCAATGTAGGTGGACGCCAACAACACATTTCCACACTCTGGGGAAAAAGCTGACAACTGAAATTTCATGAGAAAATCCTGCCTCGTCGAAACTCGCCTTTGCTTTAATGATTGCCACCCCAGTTCACGTATCATATGCGCGGCACACTCTCCTCTATTTCGGGGTAATAAAAAACGACCTGCCCTTCTTTGAAATATTTTGATGTCCTTCGTAAAGCCCATCAGATGTGTATCCCGCACTGCACAGCTCTACTCCAGAAGAGGGTGGACGAGCGTCGTGCAAGCAGTCTCTGTAGTAGAACTGTTGCTTTTCCTACGTGTTCTGCCAAAACTCGCTGTCTTTGTTTGCTTTCCCGCAAGATTATATATGTGAACGTTCCAGTTTAATTTATTCGTAGTTGTAATTCCTAAGTTTCTAGTTGAATATACAGCCTTTAGATTTGTATATTTTATCCTGTAACCGAAATTCAGCTTATTCATTTTAGTTCTCATCAGGACGAGTGGACACTTTTCATTACTCAGAGTCAATTGCCACTTAGCACACCAAACGGATGTCTTGTCTACATCGTTTGGCAATTTGTTTTGATCGTCCGATGACTTAAAAAGACGGTAAACGACAGCATCATCTACAAACAATGTAAGAAAGCTCCTCATATTGTTTCCTAAATCTTTTATGTAGATAAGGACCAGCAGAGACCGCATAACACTTCCTTGGGCAACGCCAGATATTACTTCAATTTTATTCGATTACCTTCCGTCAGTTAACTTTGATCAGTTGCTATGAACTGTAGGTTTCTCAGAGAAGATCACGAATCCAGTCACACAAGTGGAACGATATTCCAAAATGGTTCAAATTGCTCTGAACACTATGGGACTTAACATCTGAGGTGATCAGTCCCCTAGAACTTAGAACTACTTAAACCTAACTAACCTAAGGACGTCACACACATCCATGCCCGAGGCAGGATTCGAACCTGCGACCGTAGCGGTTGCGCGGTTCCAAACTAAAGCGCCTAGAACCGCTCGGCCTCAGCGGCTGGTGATACGCCATAGGCATGAAATTTTATTAGAAGTCGCTTGTGAGGAAAGGTCTCGAAACCCTCTGGAAATATAAGAAATCAGTTTCTCATCCCATGTCGATAGCAGTCGTTCACTTCGAGGTAACCCATATCGTTTGAACACAGCACATGTTCCAAAATTCTACTGCAAATTGACGTTAGCGACATTGATCTGTAATTCAGAGGATTACTCTTATTTCCTTTCTTTGCTATTGGTGTGACGTGTGCAACTTTCCAGGCGTTAGGTATGGAACTTTTTTCGAGCGAGCCGATGCATATGACTGCTAAGTACGGAGCTAATGTATCCGCATACTCTGAAAGGAACCTGACTGGTATACAATGTGGTCCGGAGTCCTTAAGTCATTTATGCTGCCTCGCTACACCGAAGATATCTACTTCTATGTCACTGATATTGACAGTTTTTCTTGATTGAAAGATAGGTATATTTATGTCATCTTCTTTGATGAAGTAATTTCGGAAAAATGAGTTTAGTAAGACTGATTTAGTGGCACTGTCATCCGTAACGTCAGCATTGTTATTGCAGAGTGCGGGTATTGATTGTTTCTTTCTGCAGGTGTATTGTACGTACGACCAGAAGTTCTCTGGATTTTCTGCCACATTTAGAGACAGAATTTCTTTGTGTAAACATCTGCTCATTTTCGTTTTAGATTTCATATTCTATAGCGTACTAGAACGTACTAAATAGAAGTCTACGTCCATGAGTTGTGGTTGTGAAAGATGAAATATGTAGCACTCTTTAACTTTCAGATTGTTTCGGCGAATCTCATTAAACATACAAAATTAAGAACAGAAATTGGAAGCGACGTATCCCGCCAAACGTAGACTGGGACGTCTGTGGATTTATTAAGGACTCTATAGTCTTGCGAAGTACTTGTGAACAAATTTTCTGAAAACTGTCTTGTGCAACTAGTTCGGCAGCCCATACCAAATGAAAATATCTCAGAGCTTGTACCTATAAACAGGCCAAACCTCGACAGCGTCATTATAGATTACTGATCATAATGGCATTATAGCATCCACGGTTACTGAAGTTAATTAACCGATCAAGAACGCTACCAGACTGTTTTGCGAGAAAGAGCAGAAATCAGTTGTTAGCGTTTCATATAGACTCTGAATTGACATCACTTAATTCCAGCAAAAAGAACGTACAGGAATTATGGGCGAAGTTTAAACAGAATCTTGGTCTGAAGAACTGAGTGCCTAATAAGTGGGTTAAGAACGGAACAGACCAGCCGTGGTTTAACAACGAAATTAGGAAAGAACTCAGAAAGTAAAGGCTGTTATATTCTCAGTTGAAAAGAGAACGCATAAATGACGACACGTAAAGATTAGTAGAGACTCATGCGTGTGTGAAAAGATCTTTACGCGCGAAGAAAACAACGACTGCAACCGTCATACCTTGGCAAAACATCTGGCAGAGAATGCGAGAAAATTCTGGTCACGCAGGAGAACCGTACAGTGATACTATTGTTTGACCTTCGAACGGACTCCGTCATGGGAGACATAGTAATGATCGTCTCGATGCAGAGGAATAATTCAAAGTTTGAAAACAAAAATGTCACCAGGTCTGGGTGGAATCCCAGTTCGGTTTTTGAGAAAAGTACTCTGTGGCGCTGGCCCCTTACAGAGCGTACTATACGCCATTGGCACCTTACTAAGTCAGAAATTCCCACGTTTTTTTCCCACAGTGAAGTCCCAGGCGACTGAAGAAAAAAATGATTCCCGCGTAGAAAATAGTAAAAGAACGGACCTGTAAAATTGCAGACCAGTATCCCTAATATACGGTTGCTGCAGAATATTTGAAAACATTCGAACTGAGAATATCACGAAGTTTCTTGAGACTGAGAACCTTACGTCCACGAATCAACATGGACATAGAAAGTCTCTATTGTGCCCTTTTCTCACATGATATACTGCGAACTATGGATGATGGGTAACAGGCAGATTACGTTGTTTAGATTTCCGGAGAGCATTTTAAACGGTGCTTCACTGCAGACTGTTAACAAAGGTATAATGAGCACATGTATTAGGTTTCCAGATATGTAACTGGATCGAATACTTCTTAAGTAATAGAACACACAACGTTATCCTCGACGGCGCGTTTTCATCAGAGACAAAGAAATCGAGTGCCTCAAAGTAGCGTGATAGGGCCGCTGTTATTTTCTGTATCCAGTATGAAATCGAGCTTGCATGTGAGGGTTATGGCAGGGAAGGCGAACGGTCTACTTAATCTTTTTGGGAGAATAGTGGGAAAGTGCGGTTCATGTGTAAAGGAGGCAGTATTTACGGCGCTACAGCGACCTATTCTTGAGTAACGCGCGAGTGTTTCGGATGAGCACACTCTCGGATAAAAGGAAGACAACAAAACAATTCACAGGTAGGCTATTAGATTTTTTTACTGGTAGGTTCAAACAACATGCAAGTGTTACGGAGATGCTTTGGAACTGAAATGGGAATCGCTGAAGGGAAGGTCACGTTCTTTTCGAGAAACACTAGTGAGAAAATTTAGAGATCCGACATTTGAGACTGACTGCAGAACGATTCTGCTGCCGACAGCATACATTTCGCGTAAAGCCCACAAAGATGAGATAAGACAAAACAAGTCTCATATGGAGGCATAGAGAGAGTCGTTCTTTCCTCACTGTATTTGAGAGTGAAATAGGAAGTTACTGGAAGTCGTACAGAGAACCTTCCACCATACACCTTACGGTAGGTTACGGAGTACTTATGTAGCCGTAGAGGTAGATTAAAAAAACTCCTTACAGTGCTCTTCAGTTGAAAAGAGTGTGCCCCACACATTGAAGATGGATAAAACTAAACAAATACGCCTAACAATAATAACGTTACAGCTTAGACATGCTGATGTGAACGCTCTCACATGTGAACGCTACAGTTTACTAGTACAGCATGGCAACTAAATGTGTGAATTCAGGCTCTGCTTGTTTGATGGAAAACTGCTCTTAACTATGTATCTCCAAAATACCGTTGATTATCACGCAACCTTACGTCTCGTGTCAATATAAAGCGATTACCCAAAAAAATAAGGCTACTGCCCATCCCGCCGGCCGGAGTTGCCGAGCGGTACTAGGCGCTACAGTCTGGAACCGCGCGACCGCTACGGTCGCAGGTTCGAATCCTGCTTCGGGCATGGATGTGTGTGATGTCCTTAGGTTAGTTTGGTTTAAGTAGTTCAAAGTTCTAGGGGACTGATGACCTCAGAAGTTAAGTCCCGTAGTGCTCAGAGCCATTTGAACCATTTCTGAACCCATCCCCACATGACGCAGTAAGGACAGCCCATAAATGGAGCAGGGAGGATTAGTGAAACATCTTGAGATAATATGGACCTTAAACGGGAAAATCAGTAGACATAAGGGACTTTAACAAAGGGTAAATTTGTGAGGTCCGTCAGCTGGGAAGGAGAATTTTGGAAAGACCTTCTTGGCTGTTCAAGTGCTATTGTTGTGAGCATCTGTGGCACAGTGACGCACATCCACCTTATAACAAACGTGGAGATCGGTAGCATACCTTCTCTTTGAAGTAGAGTAGGCGCAGATTTGTAGCCGATCTGACAAAGTAGTACTGTTCTTTTTCATGCGCAATTATTTCGGAGAACATCGTTCAGACGACGTTGCTGAACAAGAGGCTCCGCAGAAGACTTCCCTTACACGTTCCCATGTTGACCCAACGGAGTCGTCAAGTACGATTGCAACGGACACGAAATCATTCAGATTGGACCAGATCGCACACGGCGAGAATTTCTACAGTTAATCTGCGTGATTGCCAAACCCTATCTTGACCAGCAATTGCGCCGCCCTCTCCCCGGTTGAAAACTTTTGGAACATTATGTGCAGGGCCATGTAAGCACTTCGGGATTTTGATATCTAGCGCATTAGTTTGACACGAGGATATCCAACAGCTCCATCAATCAATGAAAAGCCGAATAATTGCTTGCATATAGGCCGGAGATAGACCAGGGGGAGCTCTTTCGGTAACTTTGTACGATTCTCCTGCGTGACAAGAATATTCTCGTTGTCTCGGCCTGATCCTTTGCGAAGGTATGAAGGTTACAATAATTGTATGCTTCCCACGTAGGATTTTTCACAGACATACGTATATCTACTAGTCTTTGCCCGTCGTCATTTGCGCGTTCTCTTTTGAAACAAGAGTACAACAGTCCTTACATCCTGAGCAATTTCCGAATTTCTTTTTTAACCCTCAACTATGTTTTCCGTCCTTAATCTGCTTATTAGGCATATAGCTCTCCAGATTTAGAGTCTTTTTAAACTCTGCCCGTAATTACTCTGCGCTCTTCTTACTAGAACTAAGTGATGTCAATTCACTGTCTCAGTGAGATGCTAACAACTCTTATATGTTCTTTCTAGCGGAAACGCTCTCGTAGCTTTTTTAACTGGTTTATAAACTTCAGTAACGATAGTTACTGTAATGACATCATGATCTCTAATCCCCTTCTCTATACTGACGCTTTCGATAAGGTCCATGCTGTTTCTAGCTACAAAGACCAAGATTTTTCCTTTGGGTGTGCACTTGCTCATTTTGTTAAGCTCTTTCTCTTGAAAAAGTCATCCAGTTTTTATGAAATTGTGATCATTTGTTTGTTTGTACATGCTCATCACTTTTGCTGATTTCCGTCGTGTTCGGATAATTGCTTTGTCGTGTGTTTTCTTGTCTCAGAGTGTATTTGATATGCAGACGAACAGTGTAATATGCTGAAGCTACAATCTTGCATGAAAGGCTTTCTAAAAGCCAGACAGTTCATCATAACTGAAGTGTTGCCCTCACTCATGGTTAACCCACTCAAAGTCTGGCTGTACACAAGACGGATGTCATGATATCACAAACAGCTTGGAAAACTTTTCCAAAGATGAGAGATTCCGATGATAGACAAGTGGGTTTGTTGGGTTTATGCTTTCTGAACAACTCGCGAATGGAGACAAACACTTGAAGAAAATTGTAAGCAGTGCCTAACTGCAAGGAAGCTACACTCTGACTGTAAAATATCACAATCTAAAACATTTAGTGCAATGCGACAGTTCCAAAGTTTGATGCCATCTACTGCCGATCGGATATTTTCACCTTATACAAATAATGCGAGGGCTTGGTTACACAGCGTCGATCGTTATTTGGGAGGATTGTAAACTGGGCCCGCAAATGACAAATACGATATTAATGTAAATTTAGCGTCCTGGAGGGTAGAGTTGGGGATTATTTCACCAAACTGCAAATAAGGAAGAGACTCAGGAAATCAGTGAGTGATCAATGGTACAGAGTGAATGTCATCAGTGCAATGAGTCAGAGATTGATTAGTCAGGAAGCAATGAACAGAGAGAGACGAATCGATCAGACGACAGATGAATCAGACTTTGATCACTTAGTGACATACACACCTCCCAGTCCTTCTTTTTGTTTGATGCTCGAATCCTTAAGCATCCGACTGCAATCTCTTGTCTTAATTGAGCCACATAGTCACTGACACTACCTCTGCGAAATAATCATGGCAGACAATTGTCGTCGAGAGCTCAAATACAATAACAACGCGCCGGCCAGGGTGGCCGAGCGGTTCTAGGCGCTACAGTCTGGAACCACGCGTCCGCTACGGTCGCAGGTTCGAATCCTGCCTCGGGCATGGATGTGTGTGACGTCCTTAGGTTAGTGAGGTTTAAGTAGTTCTATGTTCTAGGGGACTGATGACCTCAGCAGTTAAGTCCCATAGCGCTCAGAGCCATTTGAGCCAGTAACAACGCATCGGCTTCCAAGGCTGCACGCTGTATCTGAAGAGATTAAGTCACTGAATAAGGAAAAAGGAACGAGATAAGCCACCAAGTGCATCACCTCCTAGACGCAGGAAACGAAAGATGGAAGTTTCCGGTTCTTAACCCATAAGCACAAATTGGATGGCGGATGGTTCACAAGTCACAACAACTTCGTACCTGCTGCACACGCTTGCATCTATAGTCAGTGGCGACTCGTTGGTGTACATTCTGGGTGTTCAAAAAATTTTTAAGTTCACATAAATATGAGAGTGCGACGTTGATAGCATCTGCTGTATAAACTATGTGCTTATCAACATATTTATACTACAGCTGACGTCAATAATAACAGTAATATCAATAATAACAATAATATGCATAACATGTCCGAAAAAAGGAAGAAGTGTTTTTGTTGTATTTTTTGTTTCGCGCATCTTGGAGCGGCCGCTCGGTTCGAGGGGCCATGTCACGGATTGAGCGGCCTCTCCCGCAGGAGGTTCGAGTCTTCCCTCGGGCATGGGTATATGTGTTGTCCTTATCATAAGGAAGTTTAAGTTAATATAAGTAGTGTGTAAGTCTAGGGACCGATGGCCTCCGCAGTTTGGTCCCTTAGGAATTCACACACATTTAAACATTTTTTAACATAAAGTCTGAAAATTAGTCCGTGGTGATATTTTGGCCCTTCATTTTACTGGTCTGTCTTGATCACAAGAACCTTTACACTTCACTATTACCGTTTGTGGTTACTGCCATCTTAAGCACTGTTACAAAATTGTGTCATCACGCTCGAAGATTTCGTTTTATAGATGTAATTCTATTCCCAAACTTTGTATACTGCCTTTTGCACAACTGTATATTCCACTTTGCCACACTAGGAGCTTCTCATTATTGGTATTTGTACTTTTTAAGTGGATTTTAAGTATGGATCTAATTCCGCGTATGTCATGTCAATACATGTTTTATGGTCAGACGCTCGTTTTGCTGCGTGAAGTAATTTTAATTAATTACTACGCATACTGCATTTTAAACATTACAATTGCGATACTGGTTAATCGTGTACCCTAGCTTTAGTGCCCTCTGCTGGGCTCAGTTTTTTTGTGTAAATACTAGTACCTACATACTTATTTTGACATTGATAATACATCAGGATATTTTATAATATGTATGTTAAACATGTAAACACTCTTCATATTTCTTATGTAACCCCAGACCCTTTATAGGTTTAGCGTCAGCAAGACTTAGTTGGCTACACCCTGTTTTTGTTTGAAATAGATCTGAAGACCGGTAATAGTGAAGTGTAAAAGCTTGTGTGATCAAGACGAACCTGTAAAATAAAGTGCCAAAATATGATCTTGGATCATTTTGAGGTTTTCTGTCTTCAATGGATAAATTTGTGCCAAGCCGGGCCAAGAATGAGGTGAAACTGTTCCTTAAAACTAAAATGCGCATTATATAAGATATAACGAAATTATCATTTAAAAAAATTCTGTTTGGTTGAGGGGATTATTCTTAAATATGTTAATGTCAGGATTAATAGTCATTCTGCTGGAGCGGTAAGTGTGAAACGCAAGAGTGAAATGCTATGGATGGGACCGAGAGCAGGGAAGCATACAAGAATAAAGAATTATTTGGAAGCATTCAGACTTCTATTGCTTTTATGAACGATCCTCTCGCCATTACAATTCTCATGTGTTTTCAAAGGTGTCAGTAAAGTGGTGGACAATGAATAGAAAAACATGACAATGAGACATAGGATGAAAACCAATTTATAGACCAAGTATAATGCAAGAGTAGACGAGAAGTGGGAAGGCAAATATCAATTTGCGGACATGGTGTTCAATATGACGAACATAAAAATGACGGATAATTACATGGATTTTCTGAATCAGGGTTTAAATTTTAGTATTACTCCGAAATTGAGCCCAGCCTTAATCAAAAATACTATTGCAGAGGTAAAAGTTGTTTGTGACGTGGCTAAACTCAATAAATTAGATCAAATGTACATAGTAGTAAAAACTAACAAATGTATATCCAAAGTAGGTCGCTACGAACGTAATAATGCAAAACATTTAGAAGCACTTCAAAGGCTAATGAAAAAGTATAAATGGAAACGCCTTTAGTTGAGAGGGTTCACAAAAGAAAATCAGTTGTCTGGCTTCAGATTGCGACTACATCTAAAAAAACTGTAAAATTTCAAGCAGATAATAATATAATAAAAGACAACAGAAATCTTGTGAAAAAATTTCAGTCAGATATAAGAAAATCAAGTGAGAAAGAGAAAGATAGATTAAAAATGATGAATCGGTCCATTCCTGTGATTCGTTTGCAAATTAAATTAAACAAGAGGGGGGATTCGATTCGGCCTATTATAAACAACATTTCATGCCCATTTACAAAATGAACGTATGATGCAACAAAACAAAAAATAAACTGAGAGCAGCGTATACTTGTGAAAATTCATTCAGTGTCAAGAATTGTTGTGAATTTGAGGATGATATTAAGGATGTACCAATCCCAGTTGGAGATACATTGGCTTCTTTTAACATTGTTAACTTGTATACCAACGTCCCAGTAAACGATACGTTGGAGATTATAAGGAAGAACTTGCTAAGGTACAAGAAGATTAGCCAAGGCGAAATAGTAGAACATTTGGAAAATTTTGACTTGTAATTTAATTATTTTAAGTTTAAAGATAAGGTTTTTTATCAAAAGGACGGACTCGCAACGATCAATAGTTTGTCTGGTACTTTAGCTGAAATATTTGCAAATGAGCTAGAAAATAAATTTTTTGAACAAAATCCTGACGTCTGTGAAAAAACTGTATATTACAGACGTTACGTAGAGAACTTCATACTACTGTACACAGGTGACGTAAGTGAAATACGCGAGGTAGCAGAAAGTATGCGTGGGATGCACAAAAAAATTAAGTTCACACTGGAACTGGAACAAGAAGGAAATATAAGTTTTCGGATCTTAGGTTAACTAAAGGTATGAAAAGCATAAGATTAGCACATTTAAGAAGACAACTGCTACCGACACGATTATAAATCTGAAATCCTGTCACCCTGAGAAGCATAAATGGGCATACTTCAGAGCCGTGATCATCAGCACGCTAAACCTGCCATTCACCCCTAATGAATAAATGGAAGAATTAAATGTGATTAGATGCCGGCCGTTTTGGCCGAGCGTTTCTAGGCGCTTCAGTCCGGAACCGCACGACTGCTACGGTCGCAGTTTCGAATCCTGCCTCGGGCATGGAGGTGTGTGATGTCCTTAGGTTAGTTAGGTTTAAGTAGTTCTAAGTTCTAAGGGACTGATGACCTCAAATGCTTGGTCCTATAGTGCTCAAAGCCATTTGAACAATTTTTGTTATTAGACAACTAGCCGAGGCAAACGGATGTAAGTACCGGGATGTAATGAGCCTTTATAATAGACTAAAGTAAAAAATGTGTGACAAAAAGAAGACAATAGAACCAAAGGGCAAGAAGTTTGTTGCTATGTCGTACAATGGTGCATTTTCCGACAGAATTGCACAGGCTTTCAGAAACACGAATGTAAAAATCGAACTTCAAAGGAAAAGTACAATTGGTTCTAGGCTACGCCACAATGTGTGTCGCTATGGATCGGAGGAAATCCTGTCTGGCTTCCGGCGGCTATCTGATTTGGTGAAGACTGCCAGTCTCGCTAGCGGGATGAAAGCAGAGCTCACCATCTGCAGCATCGTCGACAGGACTGACTGCGGACCTTTGGTACAGAGCCGAGTGGAGGGTCTGAATCAGAGGTTGAGACGGTTCTGCGACCATGTGGGCTGCAGATTCCTCGACTTGCGCCATAGGGTGGTGGGGTTTCGGGTTCCGCTGGATAGGTCAGGAGTCCACTACACGCAACAAGCGGCTACACGGGTAGCAGGGGTTGTGTGGCGTGGGCTGGGCGGTTTTTTAGGTTAGATGGCCTCGGGCAAGTGCAGAAAGGGCAACAGCCTCAACGGGTGCGGGGCAAAGTCAGGACATGCGGGGACCAAGCAGCAATCGGTATTGTAATTGTAAACTGTCGAAGCTGCGTTGGTAAAGTACCGGAACTTCAAGCGCTGATAGAAAGCACCGAAGCTGAAATCGTTATAGGTACAGAAAGCTGGCTGAAGCCAGAGATAAATTCTGCCGAAATTTTTACAAAGGCACAGACGGTGTTTAGAAAGGATAGATTGCATGCAACCGGTGGTGGAGTGTTCGTCGCTGTTAGTAGTAGTTTATCCTGTAGTGAAGTAGAAGTGGATAGTTCCTGTGAATTATTATGGGTGGAGGTTACACTCAACAACCGAGCTAGGTTAATAATTGGCTCCTTTTACCGACCCCCCGACTCAGCAGCATTAGTGGCAGAACAACTGAGAGAAAATTTGGAATACATTTCACATAAATTTTCTCAGCATGTTATGGTCTTAGGTGGAGATTTCAATTTACCAGATATAGACTGGGACACTCAGATGTTTAGGACAGGTGGTAGGGACAGAGCATCGAGTGACATTATACTGAGTGCACTATCCGAAAATTACCTCGAGCAATTAAACAGAGAACCGACTCGTGGAGATAACATCTTGGACCTACTGATAACAAACAGACCCGAACTTTTCGACTCTGTAAGTGCAGAACAGGGAATCAGTGATCATAAGGCCGTTGCAGCATCCCTGAATATGGAAGTTAATAGGAATATAAAAAAAGGGAGGAAGGTTTATCTGTTTAGCAAGAGTAATAGAAGGCAGATTTCAGACTACCTAACAGATCAAAACGAAAATTTCTGTTCCGACACTGACAATGTTGAGTGTTTATGGAAAAAGTTCAAGGCAATCGTAAAATGCGTTTTAGACAGGTACGTGCCGAGCAAAACTGTGAGGGACGGGAAAAACCCACCGTGGTACAACAACAAAGTTAGGAAACTACTGCGAAAGCAAAGAGAGCTTCACTCCAAGTTTAAACGCAGCCAAAACCTCTCAGACAAACAGAAGCTAAACGATGTCAAAGTTAGCGTAAGGAGGGCTATGCGTGAAGCGTTCAGTGAATTCGAAAGTAAAATACTAGGTACCGACTTGACAGAAAATCCTAGGAAGTTCTGGTCTTACGTTAAATCAGTAAGTGGCTCGAAACATCATGTCCAGACACTCCGGGATGATGATGGCATTGAAACAGAGGATGACAAGCGTAAAGCTGAAATACTAAACACCTTTTTCCAAAGCTGTTTCACAGAGGAAGACCGCACTGCAGTTCCTTCTCTAAATCCTCGCACCAACGAAAAAATGGCTGACATTGAAATAAGTGTCCAAGGAATAGAAAAGCAACTGGAATCACTCAACAGAGGAAAGTCCACTGGACCTGACGGGATACCAATTCGATTCTACACAGAGTACGCGAAAGAACTTGCCCCCCTTCTAACAGCCGTGTACCGCAAGTCTCTAGAGGAACAGAAGGTTCCAAATGATTGGAAAAGAGCACAGGTAGTCCCAGTCTTCAAGAAGGGTCGTCGAGCAGATGCGCAAAACTATAGACCTATCTCTCTGACGTCGATCTGTTGTAGAATTTTAGAACATGTCTTTTGCTCGAGTATCATGTCGTTTTTGGAAACTCAGAATCTACTATGTAGGAATCAACATGGATTCCGGAAACAGCGATCGTGTGAAACCCAACTCGCTTTATTTGTTCATGAAACCCAGAAAATATTAGATACAGGCTCCCAGGTAGATGCCATTTTCCTTGACTTCCGGAAGGCGTTCGATACAGTTCCGCACTGTCGCCTGATGAACAAAGTAAGAGCCTACGGAATATCAGACCAGCTGTGTGGCTGGATTGAAGAGTTTTTAGCAAACAGAACACAGCATGTTGTTCTCAATGGAGAGACATCTACAGACGTTAAAGTAACCTCTGGCGTGCCACAGGGGAGTGTTATGGGACCATTGCTTTTCACAATATATATAAATGACCTAGTAGATAGTGTCGGAAGTTCCATGCGGCTTTTCGCGGATGATGCTGTAGTATACAGAGAAGTTGCAGCATTAGAAAATTGTAGCGAAATGCAGGAAGATCTGCAGCGGATAGGCACTTGGTGCAGGGAGTGGCAACTGACCCTTAACATAGACAAGTGTAATGTATTGCGAATACATAGAAAGAAGGATCCTTTATTGTATGATTATATGATAGCGGAACTAACACTGGTAGCAGTTACTTCTGTAAAATATCTGGGAGTATGCGTGCGGAACGATTTGAAGTGGAATGATCATATAAAATTAATTGTTGGTAAGGCGGGTACCAGGTTGAGATTCATTGGGAGAGTCCTTAGAAAATGTAGTCCATCAACAAAGGAGGTGGCTTACAAAACACTCGTTCGACCTATACTTGAGTATTGCTCATCAGTGTGGGATCCGTACCAGATCGGGTTGACGGAGGAGATAGAGAAGATCCAAAGAAGAGCGGCGCGTTTCGTCACAGGGTTATTTGGTAACCGTGATAGCGTTACGGAGATGTTTAACAAACTCAAGTGGCAGACTCTGCAAGAGAGGCGCTCTGCATCGCGGTGTAGCTTGCTCGCCAGGTTTCGAGAGGGTGCGTTTCTGGATGAGGTATCGAATATATTGCTTCCCCCTACTTATACCTCCCGAGGAGATCACGAATGTAAAATTAGAGAGATTAGAGCGCGCACGGAGGCTTTCAGACAGTCGTTCTTCCCGCGAGCCATACGCGACTGGAACAGGAAAGGGAGATAATGACAGTGGCACGTAAAGTGCCCTCCGCCACACACCGTTGGGTGGCTTGCGGAGTATAAATGTAGATGTAGATGTAGATGTTGTCAACAACGGCAACAAATATTTAGAATCTTTTTCTATAAGATCAAACGCCAAAACTGTGACACGTTCATATCTGTCAGACAGAATGGACTTTCAAGATTCGTTTTAGAGAGCAATCGTTTAACCAAAATAAGAACGCTTTTGGTACACATTTTGATAGAGAAAAACATTTGGCAGGAAATATAGAGAATAATACGTAAGTGTTTCTTAGATCGCCAAAGGGGCAGCTAATGAACGTACTGGCGGAAATGGAGATTTATGTACACAGAAAACGACAACCAGAATTACTGCTGACTGAACAGAATGAGTGTAACCTAAATGCTTATTTTTATGTATTTAGAAACCTACTAGTTTGAGCAGCATCGAGCGCCCCAGGAGCTTGGTGGGCGGTTGTGTGCGTCGGCCGCCAGCGACGAAGAGACTAGGCCTTCCGGCGCACGTTCCGCAGTAGGAGAACCAGAACTTCATACAGGGAAGCCACGACGCGCCTCCGTTCAGAACCCACTCCGTATGTATTATCTACTATTGATTTTTTAAATTTTTTAATTAGTAGTCACTGTTTCGTTAATTACCTTACAGTAATAGTTTTGTCACGCTGGAAGATTTCATTTTGTAGATATGATTTTATTGTTAAACATTTTGTGCTGGCTTTTACGCAGTTGTATGTTTTACTTTGCCAGGCTTCACATTATTGGTATTTTTACTTTTTATGTGAATTTTAAGTATGGATGCAATTCTACTTGTAGTATGTCAGTACATGTTTCATTGTCAGACGCTAGTTTTCGCACGTGAAATAATTTTAATTAATGACTACGCATACTGCATTTCAAACATTGGAATTGCGATAGTGGTTAATTCCTGTATCCTAGCTATAGTGCCCTCTGCTGGGATCAGTTTTTTGTATAAATATCAGACGCATTCTGATCATCACCAGCATTCACTATGTACCTCAATGTTTAGTCTGACGTTGACAGTACATCAGAATATTTTGTGACATGTATGGCTGGTATAAAAGGCTGTAAAACATGTAAACACTCTTTTATCTTTCTTACGTAGCACCAGGCCTTTTATAGATTTAGTATCAGCACCACTTAGTAGGTTAAACCCTGTTTTTGTTTGTAACAGATCTGAAGATGGCAGTAGCCGAAACAGGTAATAGTGAAGTGTAAAAGTTTGTGCGATTAAGACGGACCTTTCAGTTTTCACTGCTCTCCGTTTCGCACTTTGTGTATGTGGGAGTTTTCGTACTTTCTTATTTTCCGGACAAACACACAAGATTCCTAATTCATATTTTAGTCAACGAATTAACTTCTGGTCTGAAAATCAGACATTATTACGTTGCACACACACAGCAACTTTCACTTATTATACACTTCTTTGTTTAATGTTGACGTGTAGTCACACTTATATGATTTCGTCACCTTCTCAGACAACGGATCTGGTCTGGAATGCTCCAGCTTCTTTGCGGCTAAATTTTCCTGGTAATTATCTTTTCTGTTAGCGGTTAATGCAGGTTCAACAAAGATCATGTTGACATTCCACAGGAAAGTCGATTTCTGCACAGTAGCTAGACAACGCCAAATACAATCTGCAGTTTGCGGAAATGATTAAATTCAAGTAGTACTATTTACCAACAAGGTAAACTGAAATGAGCGTATGGTATCGTTGGTCGGGAGGCTGCAACCGGGGAAGTTCGGCCGCCAGGTTCAAATCTTATTTCAGTCGAAGCCACATTGGGCGACATGCACGCCGGTGATGAGGATGAAATGATGATGACATCACAACATTGGAGTTCACGAGCGGGGAAAATCTCCAATCAGGCCGGGAATAGAGCCTGGGCCCACTTGCATGGGAGATGATAGATAAACTCCAGTGGAAGACTCCTCAGGAGAGACGCTCAGTAGCTCGGTACGGGCTTTTGTCAAAGTTTTGAGAACATACCTTCACTGAAGAGTCAAGCAGTATATTGCTCCCTCCTACGTATATCTCGCGAAGAGACCATGAGGATAAAATCAGAGAGATTAGAGCCCACACAGAAGCATACCGACAATCCTTCTTTCCACGAACAATACGAGACTGGAATAGAAGGGAGAACCGACAGAGCTACTCAGGGTACCCTCCGCCACACACCGTCAGGTGGCTTGCGGAGTATGGATGTAGATGTAGATGTAGAGATGTTTGTCCATGGGTTGTTTTAAATCGTCAGTAACTTCTATAAGAGCAGCCGTCGTACTGAGTTTTGACGGAAACCAGACTGGTATTCGTATGAAAAGTTATTTAATGTTAAATAATTATGGAGCTGCCTGTGAACGTATATATTGTAAAGTCTTGGATAGTGCTGGTATTATGCAAACGGGTTTGTAGTCGGAGGGTTCTTCGGCATGTTCCTTCTTTGGTAATGGTCTTATGACTCACTTCTTCCAGTCTGATGGGAAGGTGCAAGACGTTAAAGAATTGTTAAAAATGTCCTTTATTATGGGCAGCAGTGGATCGACGAGAAAATGGATCATTTGCAGTGAAATATTGTCGTGTCCTGCAGCTGTAGAACGAATTCGCGCAATTGACTTCCCTACTGTGTTAGAGCTCATACTCTGCAGAGAGAATTTATCGTATCGCCTACTACTCATACGTTAAGGGATTCGATAGTTGTGTCCTTCTGGGACGGTGAAATATAGATGTCGGCATTGCGAAATACTCATATAGGTCTTCAATAGGAAGTAGAGGTTCAACAGCAGATTTGGGTTTTCATATTCCTAGGCCCCGCAGATTTTTCCACAGTACTGCAGATCTGTGAATGTCCTCAGTTAGCGAGTGGGCATACATGAGTTTTACATTCCTTACGGATTGACTGACTAGGTTGCTTAGCGGCCTTGGATGTGATGTGAATATCAGATGTATTTTCCTGTATGCTGCTTCTCTGACACTCATGAGGTATTTGACATGCTCTGTGAGCGATGTCACTGGTTTTCTTCTTGCTCTTACTGTTTTTAGGGGAGCATGGTTATCGTATAAATTACTGATCTCTGAATGAAATTAGAGACTTTGTTATTTACGTCGACATTATTTCCTGCTGTAAGCTCAAACAGATTTATGCTCCGGTTTATTCTTTGGGCACTGCAGTTAGTAATTCATGAATATTACATGGCCGGCCGCTGTGACCGAGCAGTTCTAGGCGCTTCAGACAGGAACCACGCAGCTGCTACGGTCGCAGGTTCGAATCCTGGATCGGGCCTGGATGTGTGTGATGCCTTTAGGTTAGTCAGGTTTACGTAGTTCTAAGTCTAGGGGATTTATGAACTCAGATGTTAAGTCCTATAATGCTTAGACCCATTTGAACCATTTCAATATTGCATCATGAGCGACAGGTCTGTTGCTGAAATCTGATCACTGCGAATTACTCTCTTTGGTGATTTGGACGTGAATATAAGGATGAACATATGAGTGTTTGCTGTAGGGTGAGTAGGACCAAGTTGACTGAGTGTGAGGTTAGAGCAAGAAAATGAGTGAATTTTGATACGGATTGACTATTGTTCGGAAAATTTATGTTGTTATCTCCAACTAGAATTACGTGCTCATATGAAAGTTCATGATCTGACAGTACAGACTGAAAATTGAACAGAAATTGAATAGAAAATGATAAACAAGGAAGTGGGAGAATAGCCAGATAATAGCGACTACGTTGGCATTGGAAGTATAACGGAATACACAATTTATAACTACTTATAGAAGCAAAATTAAAGAGGCGTAATGATAATGACAGGAAACTGATTCCATGTAGATTACCCCTGAATAAGATGTTTATTTACAAAAATAACTAGTAATAAGAGTAACACTGAGCAGAGAAAATAATGTTGTTAAAGTGAACTGTTTTCAAGATAAGAGCTAAAATGCTGCAAATATCTCTGGGCACTATGGGACTTAACATATGAGGTCATCAGTCCCCTAGAACTACTTAAATCTAACTTCAGGTGGATTTTATATTACGCAGATGAGACACTTTCTACAGAAAGTTTTGAGTTCAAAGAACTCGCATTCGGGCTGTTGTTCCTCGTTATAGACGTTAGCCCGAACTTTTGGTACAAATTTTGTGCCACACTGCCACCTCTTGTGTTGCATCTGTCAAGAACAGAGCCACATTTACTCAGAGAACTGGGGGGGGGGGGGGGGGTATGCTAGGCGTCAGCCATGTCTCTGCCAGGAGTATGACACGAAACCTGAGGTCCTGAAATATGCAACTGTGGGCTTGTAAAGACTGCGCATTTGTGTGGGCGATCTGTGGCGTAGAGGTGTCCCGAGCGTGCTCCGCTGTTGCCCTAAAAGTGGAAGCGGTGGCTGTCACAGAGAAAGACACGGGCCAGGGCCTTGCGGAATGGCGGGAGGAGGGACAGGGGGGTGCGCGGAGATGGATGCAGGTGGGTAGGTCGACGGAAACAACTTGTCAAGTTAAATGTCGGGCAGACTTGTCTGACATAAAGCGTGACGTACAAAGGTGCAGGATTCCCCTGAGGAACGCACAGCACGACCACAAAACAAGCAGAGTATAAGAATACGACAAAATGGTAATCAAAGAGTGTTTATACTGAATAAGTAATGTAAGAGGAAGGAAAACGTGCAATAAATCATATTTAAACAGAAAACAAATAATCTTATACGAAAAGAGAAGGAGCAGAAGAGAAATGGTATATCTAAGATTATGTTACTTCTGATAGAAAATGATAAACAAGGAAGTGGGAGAATAGCCAGATAATAGCGACTACGTTGGCATTGGAAGTATAACGGAATACACAATTTATAACTACTTATAGAAGCAAAATTAAAGAGGCGTAATGATAATGACAGGAAACTGATTCCATGTAGATTACCCCTGAATAAGATGTTTATTTACAAAAATAACTAGTAATAAGAGTAACACTGAGCAGAGAAAATAATGTTGTTAAAGTGAACTGTTTTCAAGATAAGAGCTAAAATGCTGCAAATATCTCTGGGCACTATGGGACTTAACATATGAGGTCATCAGTCCCCTAGAACTACTTAAATCTAACTAACCTAAGGACATCACAAACACCCATGCCCGAGGGAGGACTCGAACCTCCGCCGGGACGAGCCGCACAGTCCATGACTGTAGCGCCCCAGACAACTCGGCTAATACCGCGCGGCGTCTGTCAACCACATGTTTTCAAGAATACGTAGTTTCTCGCTAGCTTTGGCAAGGGACTTCTCTAGAGCACTAACCTTGTTCTTGTTGAGTTCAGTGGTGCTCTGTATTTTCTCAAGCGCAGCGTTCGAGACAGAGTCAGTGATGGCTTGCACCACTAGGTCTAACGCTTCGGCCGGGACCCGCTGGGCTGCCACGCTATTGTCACTGCACGCTGCTCGTCGTTTTGCCATTATTACGAGGGTTGCTTTTTAAGTAAGGGCCGTTCGCGCGTATAGTCCCGTAGTTCTCGCGGACGCCGCAACTAGCCACCGCGCCACTTGCCGGCATCCTTCCCGTTCACACTGATGCAAGTTGCAGCTCTGTAGCTGACGTGTACGCATCGCTGTGCTACTTTATTATGTTTACGATTATTGAATCGCCCGCCGCGTGTGAGATACGGCCAGTGATACGTTTTTTGACCGCGAGAAGCCTATCAGCTGCAGAAATTCATCGTCAGTTAACAGAATGCAATGAGTGAAGGTAAAGTGCGTCAATGGGTTAGAGAGTTTAAAAATGGCCGTCAAAACGTCCATGACGAAGAACGCTCAGGCCGGCCCTCTGTGATCACTGATGATTTGGTGGCTGCAGTCGAAACAAAGATTCGTGAGGACTGAGGATTCACAATTTCCACTCTTTCTTTGGAAGTTCCACAAGTATCAAGATCGGTTTTGTACAAAACTGTGTCTGAAAACCTAAACTTTAAGAAACTGTGTTCTCGGTGGGTACCCAGACTCCTCACAGAGGACCACAAAGGGAAGATATTTGCCACTTCATTGGACTTTTTGATTCGTTGCGAGGAAGAAGGGGATGACATGTTGAGTCAAGATGAAACATGGGTATTCCATATCACTCCCGAAAGCAAGCGACAATCGATGGAATGGCGACACACAACCTCACCCGTCAAGGTCAAAGCCGAACAGACGCTGTCAAAGCGCAAGATTATGGCAACTGTGTTCTGGGACCGGCGCGGTGTTTTTCTAGTGGACTTTATGCCACGAGGAACGACAATCAACTTAGATGCCTACTGTGCAACTCTAAAGAAGCTCCGCAGAACAATTCAAAACAAATGGCGCGGCATGCTGACAAAAGGAGTTTTGCTCCTGCACGATAACGCTAGGCCTCACACCTCTCAAAAGACTCGGGATTTGATTGATTCTTTTGGATGGGAAGTTTTGGACCATGCACCATACAGCCCCGACCTTGCTCCTAGCGATTTTCACCTTTTCCGGTACCTGAAACACCATCTTGGCGGGCAGCGCTTCAATGACGACGATGAAGTGAAAGCGGCTGTGAACTCTTGGCTGTCGTAGCAGGCGGCCGAATTCTTTGAAGAGGGAATTAAAAACTTAGTTGTACGGTATGACAAGTGCTTAAATAAACAAGGCAACTATGTAGAAAAATAGGTAAAAGTGTGTAGAATCAGAAAATAAAAGTGTTTTACAAAAGTATTTGTACCTTTTTTTTTAAATAAAAACGGCACTTACTTAAAAAACAACCCTCGTATGAGGACACACATGGAGAACAAAAGATGGAAGTGTATCACGGCGTGAATCTCAGAGATTCACAACAACGGCACGGCTAAAGAACAATCATAAACTGGTGAGCAGTGTCGGGAGCTGTGCTGTCATTAGGCGCCATCTTAAATACAGCATTAGAAAGGGTACTTTTGCTCTTTGCTGTAGACGTGCTTGCCATTTAGCGTCCTGAGCGCAGAATCCATATCGTCGTCAAAACTTGAGTATTCGGAGTTCTACCATATCAGCAGATAATTATTGAATACTCCTTCTTGAAACAGGTGGCGCCGCTATACGCAGCCTTCAAAATGAAGTCCGTAGCAGAGGTTCGAAGCACAGAGCTGTCACTGGGTTTCTTTTGGAGGAAAAACAGAGCATTGCAGCTATTCATACGCCCTTGCAGAAATTCTACGAAGACACAGTAGTGAACAAAAGCACGGTGAGTCGTTGGGGAGAGACGACTGTCATCAACGCAACAGGGTCGCACTAACCTCTCCCATCTCTCACTTGCCGGCCGGCCGCACACGGCTGTCACTCCTGCAATGATGCAAATTATGGACACACTTATTCGAGGTGATCAACGGATCACAATCAAACATCTCGAAGCCCCATTGCAAGTCTCTGTTGATAGTGGTGACACAATCATCAGCCAGTTGGAGTACTCTAAGGTGTGTGCCCTCTGGCTTTCTCGCAGCTTAACAGAAGACAATAAAGAGAAACGGAGGATCATTTGTGCGTAATGGATTGTGCATTACAAGGCTGATAGTGAAAATTATTTCTCGAACATAGTGACAGGCGATGAAACATTGGTCATCATTTCTCATCATAAACAAACCGGCAGGCCTAGGAATGGTGCCACCCCACCTGTCCTCTGAAGGTAAAGTTCAAAGCCTCAAACTCAGCCGGTAAAGTCATGGCGTCGGTGTCCTGGGACTCTGAAGGGGTTATACTGTTTGATGTCCTCCTTCTGCTCCTACCATCAACGCCGAAGTCTATTCATCTGACCTCACAAAATTGATGAAACGTTTTCATCGTGCCCGTCACCACCATAATAGAAATGAACTTCTCCATCCCCACGAGATCGCAAAGCCTCACTCACTTCTGTCCACCAGAGAGTAGCTCACAAAACTTCATTGGACTGTTCTTTATCCACCTTACAGCTCGAATCTCGCACCTTCCAACTTTTCGGGCCAATGAAGGATGCACTCGTGGGGAACAGCACGGGGATGAGAGAGAGGTCATTGATGCAGCAAGGCACTGCCTCCGACGACGACCATTAGTATGGTACCATGAGGGTATACAGGCCCTATCAGTAAGGTGGTATATGGCCGTCATATTGAATGGAGATAATGTTGATAAGTACGATTTTATAGCTGAAACAGTGGGGAATAGTACAGTCAATAGCACAGAACGAATGAAGACACTTGATACACAGGGTAGTTTTTACCCTTTCTTTCAACACTTTCTCCAGGACCAACACCGATCCTGCGATACCCTGAATCAGGTAGTAAACACTGCATCTTTTGAGCGTAGTCCTGCTTGCCCAAAACCCACTGTAGCACAGATCTTGTCCACGGATAAAATATCGATTTCCAGATCTAATATGAATGGACGTAAAGCAGCCCTCTGAGCTGCTGCTATGTTACCGTTGCGTGAGCGTTCCCAACTCAACACACGACATGCTACTCTCCTAACCTCCTCTACAGCATCAAGAGAATGATATTTATGCCGATAATCTCTTCATCCTTATCAGTCCACCTGAATTTCTGCATCTTTGTGCAGCACCACGTCTCAGATGCTTCGAATTTATTTTCTTCCAGTTTTCCAGTTTTCTCACAGTCCACTATTCACTGCTATACAAAAATGAGCTCCAAACGTACAGAATTTTTTTCCTAAAATTAAGGTCTGTGTTACATACTAGTTCACTACTTTTGGCCATAAATGCCTGTGTTACCTGTGCCTGTGTTACCTGTTCATTATATCCTCCATTCTTCTTACGACTAGTGTAATTTTGTTTCCGAGAGGTGATTAAACATGGCTACAGAAGAAACACAGTAGCAACGTTGTGATGTAAATGGACTGACATATTATCACTCATAAATATGAAACAATTTGGTTGGACAGAGATATAAATTCGCTGATTTCACTGAAGTTTTACAATTAATTTTACTTTCACACAATTTAAGTGCACTTCCAATAATACCACCAGTTTGCAGAGACGTGATTTACAGAAAGAAAGAAGCAGAGACCAGTACTCTACCCTATACTTCATAATTCTAGTAGAAATGAAACGCTTGTGATTTGGATCTGGACGGGGGCATTATGCTCGGCACGCTCCTTTGTACTTCATTTCGTATATACCAGCTGCTGGCAATAGATTCGTCTTACCTATCCCTTTAGTAATAACACAAGCACGTCTCACCACTGCAAACACTCCATGCACATTTATATTACACAGATATACACATTAAGTTTTATTATAGGGCAGAGGCAGGCAACAGAACATTACATTTTATCACAGGTTGTAAGAAGACAACAGGAAACGGCATGTAGCAGAATCTCTCTCAACATGGTAAGGAAGATTTCTGGAGTTTGGTACAAACACTCGTTCAGTAAGTATCGGAGTAATTTTGATGGTACAATTCCTTTAAGCAAAATTGAAGCACACGGAAAATTATATAACACTACTATGATTTACTCAGCCAGCTCCCTAAGAACAACGAAACTTAATTAATAGGTAACTGAACAAGAATCGACTTGGAAATAGAGGCGTATTTCTTTATGTATTCTTGTTAGACGATAAATAAAAGCAACAAATTAATCAACATCGTTTGATGAAGAAAGGAGGATGCTACTGCAGTAACACCGAGCGAAGTAAATCATTATCCGACAAGCAGAATGGCAATCCCAATTAAGGAAATGACGTAGGAGAGCGTCGATTCTGCTTTAAGCCGTGAGCTATAAAAAGCTATGTCGCGTCACCAAGCGAGCTCGAGATCCATTATCATCAGTCTGTTTAATTGAAACGATTCTGGGCTCTTATTTTGCACTAGTTTCTGATCACTCTACTGATTAACGCAGAAACCGGCGAGCTGCCAATAATAACAGCTTCGACTGCTGATGGACTGGCAGTTTCCTGCTTACACGGAATGAGAGCGATTACCCCACTGTTGCGTTACGAGAAATAGTGTTTCAGGGAATGCATTTCAGAAGAGTACCAGTGGAGCAAAGAAAATTAATATTTCAACAGCATTGCATGCATCTGGATAAAAAAAAAGTTTCGGCTATAATGTGTTACTTACGAGTTAACCGAACAGTACACTAAACGGAGTCGAAACGTTTGAACAGGCAAGATGAAGAAATTCAGCTGTGTCTGTCCGACACAGTTAACATCTTTCTTCCGTAATATAAGTCGTGAGTTCTGACAACCGTAGCGTATTACCAGACGATCAACGAAGTTTTTCCTCTCAATTGAGATCAGAATTTATCCTTTCATGTCGTAATTTCATTAGTTAGATTAATATGACTGGCACTTCATCTACATATGATTACTCTGGAATTCACAATTAAGTGCCTGACACACGGTTCATTGAAGCACCTTCAAGCTGTTTCCCTAACGTTCCACTCTCGAACAGAGGGCGCGCAAAATGAACACTTAAATCTTTCCGTGTGAGTTCTGAATTCTCTTATTTTATGAGACGATGACCATTCCTTCCAATGTAGGTGGACGCCAACAACACATTTCCACACTCTGGGGAAAAAGCTGACAACTGAAATTTCATGAGAAAATCCTGCCTCGTCGAAACTCGCCTTTGCTTTAATGATTGCCACCCCAGTTCACGTATCATATGCGCGGCACACTCTCCTCTATTTCGGGGTAATAAAAAACGACCTGCCCTTCTTTGAAATATTTTGATGTCCTTCGTAAAGCCCATCAGATGTGTATCCCGCACTGCACAGCTCTACTCCAGAAGAGGGTGGACGAGCGTCGTGCAAGCAGTCTCTGTAGTAGAACTGTTGCTTTTCCTACGTGTTCTGCCAAAACTCGCTGTCTTTGTTTGCTTTCCCGCAAGATTATATATGTGAACGTTCCAGTTTAATTTATTCGTAGTTGTAATTCCTAAGTTTCTAGTTGAATATACAGCCTTTAGATTTGTATATTTTATCCTGTAACCGAAATTCAGCTTATTCATTTTAGTTCTCATCAGGACGAGTGGACACTTTTCATTACTCAGAGTCAATTGCCACTTAGCACACCAAACGGATGTCTTGTCTACATCGTTTGGCAATTTGTTTTGATCGTCCGATGACTTAAAAAGACGGTAAACGACAGCATCATCTACAAACAATGTAAGAAAGCTCCTCATATTGTTTCCTAAATCTTTTATGTAGATAAGGACCAGCAGAGACCGCATAACACTTCCTTGGGCAACGCCAGATATTACTTCAATTTTATTCGATTACCTTCCGTCAGTTAACTTTGATCAGTTGCTATGAACTGTAGGTTTCTCAGAGAAGATCACGAATCCAGTCACACAAGTGGAACGATATTCCAAAATGGTTCAAATTGCTCTGAACACTATGGGACTTAACATCTGAGGTGATCAGTCCCCTAGAACTTAGAACTACTTAAACCTAACTAACCTAAGGACGTCACACACATCCATGCCCGAGGCAGGATTCGAACCTGCGACCGTAGCGGTTGCGCGGTTCCAAACTAAAGCGCCTAGAACCGCTCGGCCTCAGCGGCTGGTGATACGCCATAGGCATGAAATTTTATTAGAAGTCGCTTGTGAGGAAAGGTCTCGAAACCCTCTGGAAATATAAGAAATCAGTTTCTCATCCCATGTCGATAGCAGTCGTTCACTTCGAGGTAACCCATATCGTTTGAACACAGCACATGTTCCAAAATTCTACTGCAAATTGACGTTAGCGACATTGATCTGTAATTCAGAGGATTACTCTTATTTCCTTTCTTTGCTATTGGTGTGACGTGTGCAACTTTCCAGGCGTTAGGTATGGAACTTTTTTCGAGCGAGCCGATGCATATGACTGCTAAGTACGGAGCTAATGTATCCGCATACTCTGAAAGGAACCTGACTGGTATACAATGTGGTCCGGAGTCCTTAAGTCATTTATGCTGCCTCGCTACACCGAAGATATCTACTTCTATGTCACTGATATTGACAGTTTTTCTTGATTGAAAGATAGGTATATTTATGTCATCTTCTTTGATGAAGTAATTTCGGAAAAATGAGTTTAGTAAGACTGATTTAGTGGCACTGTCATCCGTAACGTCAGCATTGTTATTGCAGAGTGCGGGTATTGATTGTTTCTTTCTGCAGGTGTATTGTACGTACGACCAGAAGTTCTCTGGATTTTCTGCCACATTTAGAGACAGAATTTCTTTGTGTAAACATCTGCTCATTTTCGTTTTAGATTTCATATTCTATAGCGTACTAGAACGTACTAAATAGAAGTCTACGTCCATGAGTTGTGGTTGTGAAAGATGAAATATGTAGCACTCTTTAACTTTCAGATTGTTTCGGCGAATCTCATTAAACATACAAAATTAAGAACAGAAATTGGAAGCGACGTATCCCGCCAAACGTAGACTGGGACGTCTGTGGATTTATTAAGGACTCTATAGTCTTGCGAAGTACTTGTGAACAAATTTTCTGAAAACTGTCTTGTGCAACTAGTTCGGCAGCCCATACCAAATGAAAATATCTCAGAGCTTGTACCTATAAACAGGCCAAACCTCGACAGCGTCATTATAGATTACTGATCATAATGGCATTATAGCATCCACGGTTACTGAAGTTAATTAACCGATCAAGAACGCTACCAGACTGTTTTGCGAGAAAGAGCAGAAATCAGTTGTTAGCGTTTCATATAGACTCTGAATTGACATCACTTAATTCCAGCAAAAAGAACGTACAGGAATTATGGGCGAAGTTTAAACAGAATCTTGGTCTGAAGAACTGAGTGCCTAATAAGTGGGTTAAGAACGGAACAGACCAGCCGTGGTTTAACAACGAAATTAGGAAAGAACTCAGAAAGTAAAGGCTGTTATATTCTCAGTTGAAAAGAGAACGCATAAATGACGACACGTAAAGATTAGTAGAGACTCATGCGTGTGTGAAAAGATCTTTACGCGCGAAGAAAACAACGACTGCAACCGTCATACCTTGGCAAAACATCTGGCAGAGAATGCGAGAAAATTCTGGTCACGCAGGAGAACCGTACAGTGATACTATTGTTTGACCTTCGAACGGACTCCGTCATGGGAGACATAGTAATGATCGTCTCGATGCAGAGGAATAATTCAAAGTTTGAAAACAAAAATGTCACCAGGTCTGGGTGGAATCCCAGTTCGGTTTTTGAGAAAAGTACTCTGTGGCGCTGGCCCCTTACAGAGCGTACTATACGCCATTGGCACCTTACTAAGTCAGAAATTCCCACGTTTTTTTCCCACAGTGAAGTCCCAGGCGACTGAAGAAAAAAATGATTCCCGCGTAGAAAATAGTAAAAGAACGGACCTGTAAAATTGCAGACCAGTATCCCTAATATACGGTTGCTGCAGAATATTTGAAAACATTCGAACTGAGAATATCACGAAGTTTCTTGAGACTGAGAACCTTACGTCCACGAATCAACATGGACATAGAAAGTCTCTATTGTGCCCTTTTCTCACATGATATACTGCGAACTATGGATGATGGGTAACAGGCAGATTACGTTGTTTAGATTTCCGGAGAGCATTTTAAACGGTGCTTCACTGCAGACTGTTAACAAAGGTATAATGAGCACATGTATTAGGTTTCCAGATATGTAACTGGATCGAATACTTCTTAAGTAATAGAACACACAACGTTATCCTCGACGGCGCGTTTTCATCAGAGACAAAGAAATCGAGTGCCTCAAAGTAGCGTGATAGGGCCGCTGTTATTTTCTGTATCCAGTATGAAATCGAGCTTGCATGTGAGGGTTATGGCAGGGAAGGCGAACGGTCTACTTAATCTTTTTGGGAGAATAGTGGGAAAGTGCGGTTCATGTGTAAAGGAGGCAGTATTTACGGCGCTACAGCGACCTATTCTTGAGTAACGCGCGAGTGTTTCGGATGAGCACACTCTCGGATAAAAGGAAGACAACAAAACAATTCACAGGTAGGCTATTAGATTTTTTTACTGGTAGGTTCAAACAACATGCAAGTGTTACGGAGATGCTTTGGAACTGAAATGGGAATCGCTGAAGGGAAGGTCACGTTCTTTTCGAGAAACACTAGTGAGAAAATTTAGAGATCCGACATTTGAGACTGACTGCAGAACGATTCTGCTGCCGACAGCATACATTTCGCGTAAAGCCCACAAAGATGAGATAAGACAAAACAAGTCTCATATGGAGGCATAGAGAGAGTCGTTCTTTCCTCACTGTATTTGAGAGTGAAATAGGAAGTTACTGGAAGTCGTACAGAGAACCTTCCACCATACACCTTACGGTAGGTTACGGAGTACTTATGTAGCCGTAGAGGTAGATTAAAAAAACTCCTTACAGTGCTCTTCAGTTGAAAAGAGTGTGCCCCACACATTGAAGATGGATAAAACTAAACAAATACGCCTAACAATAATAACGTTACAGCTTAGACATGCTGATGTGAACGCTCTCACATGTGAACGCTACAGTTTACTAGTACAGCATGGCAACTAAATGTGTGAATTCAGGCTCTGCTTGTTTGATGGAAAACTGCTCTTAACTATGTATCTCCAAAATACCGTTGATTATCACGCAACCTTACGTCTCGTGTCAATATAAAGCGATTACCCAAAAAAATAAGGCTACTGCCCATCCCGCCGGCCGGAGTTGCCGAGCGGTACTAGGCGCTACAGTCTGGAACCGCGCGACCGCTACGGTCGCAGGTTCGAATCCTGCTTCGGGCATGGATGTGTGTGATGTCCTTAGGTTAGTTTGGTTTAAGTAGTTCAAAGTTCTAGGGGACTGATGACCTCAGAAGTTAAGTCCCGTAGTGCTCAGAGCCATTTGAACCATTTCTGAACCCATCCCCACATGACGCAGTAAGGACAGCCCATAAATGGAGCAGGGAGGATTAGTGAAACATCTTGAGATAATATGGACCTTAAACGGGAAAATCAGTAGACATAAGGGACTTTAACAAAGGGTAAATTTGTGAGGTCCGTCAGCTGGGAAGGAGAATTTTGGAAAGACCTTCTTGGCTGTTCAAGTGCTATTGTTGTGAGCATCTGTGGCACAGTGACGCACATCCACCTTATAACAAACGTGGAGATCGGTAGCATACCTTCTCTTTGAAGTAGAGTAGGCGCAGATTTGTAGCCGATCTGACAAAGTAGTACTGTTCTTTTTCATGCGCAATTATTTCGGAGAACATCGTTCAGACGACGTTGCTGAACAAGAGGCTCCGCAGAAGACTTCCCTTACACGTTCCCATGTTGACCCAACGGAGTCGTCAAGTACGATTGCAACGGACACGAAATCATTCAGATTGGACCAGATCGCACACGGCGAGAATTTCTACAGTTAATCTGCGTGATTGCCAAACCCTATCTTGACCAGCAATTGCGCCGCCCTCTCCCCGGTTGAAAACTTTTGGAACATTATGTGCAGGGCCATGTAAGCACTTCGGGATTTTGATATCTAGCGCATTAGTTTGACACGAGGATATCCAACAGCTCCATCAATCAATGAAAAGCCGAATAATTGCTTGCATATAGGCCGGAGATAGACCAGGGGGAGCTCTTTCGGTAACTTTGTACGATTCTCCTGCGTGACAAGAATATTCTCGTTGTCTCGGCCTGATCCTTTGCGAAGGTATGAAGGTTACAATAATTGTATGCTTCCCACGTAGGATTTTTCACAGACATACGTATATCTACTAGTCTTTGCCCGTCGTCATTTGCGCGTTCTCTTTTGAAACAAGAGTACAACAGTCCTTACATCCTGAGCAATTTCCGAATTTCTTTTTTAACCCTCAACTATGTTTTCCGTCCTTAATCTGCTTATTAGGCATATAGCTCTCCAGATTTAGAGTCTTTTTAAACTCTGCCCGTAATTACTCTGCGCTCTTCTTACTAGAACTAAGTGATGTCAATTCACTGTCTCAGTGAGATGCTAACAACTCTTATATGTTCTTTCTAGCGGAAACGCTCTCGTAGCTTTTTTAACTGGTTTATAAACTTCAGTAACGATAGTTACTGTAATGACATCATGATCTCTAATCCCCTTCTCTATACTGACGCTTTCGATAAGGTCCATGCTGTTTCTAGCTACAAAGACCAAGATTTTTCCTTTGGGTGTGCACTTGCTCATTTTGTTAAGCTCTTTCTCTTGAAAAAGTCATCCAGTTTTTATGAAATTGTGATCATTTGTTTGTTTGTACATGCTCATCACTTTTGCTGATTTCCGTCGTGTTCGGATAATTGCTTTGTCGTGTGTTTTCTTGTCTCAGAGTGTATTTGATATGCAGACGAACAGTGTAATATGCTGAAGCTACAATCTTGCATGAAAGGCTTTCTAAAAGCCAGACAGTTCATCATAACTGAAGTGTTGCCCTCACTCATGGTTAACCCACTCAAAGTCTGGCTGTACACAAGACGGATGTCATGATATCACAAACAGCTTGGAAAACTTTTCCAAAGATGAGAGATTCCGATGATAGACAAGTGGGTTTGTTGGGTTTATGCTTTCTGAACAACTCGCGAATGGAGACAAACACTTGAAGAAAATTGTAAGCAGTGCCTAACTGCAAGGAAGCTACACTCTGACTGTAAAATATCACAATCTAAAACATTTAGTGCAATGCGACAGTTCCAAAGTTTGATGCCATCTACTGCCGATCGGATATTTTCACCTTATACAAATAATGCGAGGGCTTGGTTACACAGCGTCGATCGTTATTTGGGAGGATTGTAAACTGGGCCCGCAAATGACAAATACGATATTAATGTAAATTTAGCGTCCTGGAGGGTAGAGTTGGGGATTATTTCACCAAACTGCAAATAAGGAAGAGACTCAGGAAATCAGTGAGTGATCAATGGTACAGAGTGAATGTCATCAGTGCAATGAGTCAGAGATTGATTAGTCAGGAAGCAATGAACAGAGAGAGACGAATCGATCAGACGACAGATGAATCAGACTTTGATCACTTAGTGACATACACACCTCCCAGTCCTTCTTTTTGTTTGATGCTCGAATCCTTAAGCATCCGACTGCAATCTCTTGTCTTAATTGAGCCACATAGTCACTGACACTACCTCTGCGAAATAATCATGGCAGACAATTGTCGTCGAGAGCTCAAATACAATAACAACGCGCCGGCCAGGGTGGCCGAGCGGTTCTAGGCGCTACAGTCTGGAACCACGCGTCCGCTACGGTCGCAGGTTCGAATCCTGCCTCGGGCATGGATGTGTGTGACGTCCTTAGGTTAGTGAGGTTTAAGTAGTTCTATGTTCTAGGGGACTGATGACCTCAGCAGTTAAGTCCCATAGCGCTCAGAGCCATTTGAGCCAGTAACAACGCATCGGCTTCCAAGGCTGCACGCTGTATCTGAAGAGATTAAGTCACTGAATAAGGAAAAAGGAACGAGATAAGCCACCAAGTGCATCACCTCCTAGACGCAGGAAACGAAAGATGGAAGTTTCCGGTTCTTAACCCATAAGCACAAATTGGATGGCGGATGGTTCACAAGTCACAACAACTTCGTACCTGCTGCACACGCTTGCATCTATAGTCAGTGGCGACTCGTTGGTGTACATTCTGGGTGTTCAAAAAATTTTTAAGTTCACATAAATATGAGAGTGCGACGTTGATAGCATCTGCTGTATAAACTATGTGCTTATCAACATATTTATACTACAGCTGACGTCAATAATAACAGTAATATCAATAATAACAATAATATGCATAACATGTCCGAAAAAAGGAAGAAGTGTTTTTGTTGTATTTTTTGTTTCGCGCATCTTGGAGCGGCCGCTCGGTTCGAGGGGCCATGTCACGGATTGAGCGGCCTCTCCCGCAGGAGGTTCGAGTCTTCCCTCGGGCATGGGTATATGTGTTGTCCTTATCATAAGGAAGTTTAAGTTAATATAAGTAGTGTGTAAGTCTAGGGACCGATGGCCTCCGCAGTTTGGTCCCTTAGGAATTCACACACATTTAAACATTTTTTAACATAAAGTCTGAAAATTAGTCCGTGGTGATATTTTGGCCCTTCATTTTACTGGTCTGTCTTGATCACAAGAACCTTTACACTTCACTATTACCGTTTGTGGTTACTGCCATCTTAAGCACTGTTACAAAATTGTGTCATCACGCTCGAAGATTTCGTTTTATAGATGTAATTCTATTCCCAAACTTTGTATACTGCCTTTTGCACAACTGTATATTCCACTTTGCCACACTAGGAGCTTCTCATTATTGGTATTTGTACTTTTTAAGTGGATTTTAAGTATGGATCTAATTCCGCGTATGTCATGTCAATACATGTTTTATGGTCAGACGCTCGTTTTGCTGCGTGAAGTAATTTTAATTAATTACTACGCATACTGCATTTTAAACATTACAATTGCGATACTGGTTAATCGTGTACCCTAGCTTTAGTGCCCTCTGCTGGGCTCAGTTTTTTTGTGTAAATACTAGTACCTACATACTTATTTTGACATTGATAATACATCAGGATATTTTATAATATGTATGTTAAACATGTAAACACTCTTCATATTTCTTATGTAACCCCAGACCCTTTATAGGTTTAGCGTCAGCAAGACTTAGTTGGCTACACCCTGTTTTTGTTTGAAATAGATCTGAAGACCGGTAATAGTGAAGTGTAAAAGCTTGTGTGATCAAGACGAACCTGTAAAATAAAGTGCCAAAATATGATCTTGGATCATTTTGAGGTTTTCTGTCTTCAATGGATAAATTTGTGCCAAGCCGGGCCAAGAATGAGGTGAAACTGTTCCTTAAAACTAAAATGCGCATTATATAAGATATAACGAAATTATCATTTAAAAAAATTCTGTTTGGTTGAGGGGATTATTCTTAAATATGTTAATGTCAGGATTAATAGTCATTCTGCTGGAGCGGTAAGTGTGAAACGCAAGAGTGAAATGCTATGGATGGGACCGAGAGCAGGGAAGCATACAAGAATAAAGAATTATTTGGAAGCATTCAGACTTCTATTGCTTTTATGAACGATCCTCTCGCCATTACAATTCTCATGTGTTTTCAAAGGTGTCAGTAAAGTGGTGGACAATGAATAGAAAAACATGACAATGAGACATAGGATGAAAACCAATTTATAGACCAAGTATAATGCAAGAGTAGACGAGAAGTGGGAAGGCAAATATCAATTTGCGGACATGGTGTTCAATATGACGAACATAAAAATGACGGATAATTACATGGATTTTCTGAATCAGGGTTTAAATTTTAGTATTACTCCGAAATTGAGCCCAGCCTTAATCAAAAATACTATTGCAGAGGTAAAAGTTGTTTGTGACGTGGCTAAACTCAATAAATTAGATCAAATGTACATAGTAGTAAAAACTAACAAATGTATATCCAAAGTAGGTCGCTACGAACGTAATAATGCAAAACATTTAGAAGCACTTCAAAGGCTAATGAAAAAGTATAAATGGAAACGCCTTTAGTTGAGAGGGTTCACAAAAGAAAATCAGTTGTCTGGCTTCAGATTGCGACTACATCTAAAAAAACTGTAAAATTTCAAGCAGATAATAATATAATAAAAGACAACAGAAATCTTGTGAAAAAATTTCAGTCAGATATAAGAAAATCAAGTGAGAAAGAGAAAGATAGATTAAAAATGATGAATCGGTCCATTCCTGTGATTCGTTTGCAAATTAAATTAAACAAGAGGGGGGATTCGATTCGGCCTATTATAAACAACATTTCATGCCCATTTACAAAATGAACGTATGATGCAACAAAACAAAAAATAAACTGAGAGCAGCGTATACTTGTGAAAATTCATTCAGTGTCAAGAATTGTTGTGAATTTGAGGATGATATTAAGGATGTACCAATCCCAGTTGGAGATACATTGGCTTCTTTTAACATTGTTAACTTGTATACCAACGTCCCAGTAAACGATACGTTGGAGATTATAAGGAAGAACTTGCTAAGGTACAAGAAGATTAGCCAAGGCGAAATAGTAGAACATTTGGAAAATTTTGACTTGTAATTTAATTATTTTAAGTTTAAAGATAAGGTTTTTTATCAAAAGGACGGACTCGCAACGATCAATAGTTTGTCTGGTACTTTAGCTGAAATATTTGCAAATGAGCTAGAAAATAAATTTTTTGAACAAAATCCTGACGTCTGTGAAAAAACTGTATATTACAGACGTTACGTAGAGAACTTCATACTACTGTACACAGGTGACGTAAGTGAAATACGCGAGGTAGCAGAAAGTATGCGTGGGATGCACAAAAAAATTAAGTTCACACTGGAACTGGAACAAGAAGGAAATATAAGTTTTCGGATCTTAGGTTAACTAAAGGTATGAAAAGCATAAGATTAGCACATTTAAGAAGACAACTGCTACCGACACGATTATAAATCTGAAATCCTGTCACCCTGAGAAGCATAAATGGGCATACTTCAGAGCCGTGATCATCAGCACGCTAAACCTGCCATTCACCCCTAATGAATAAATGGAAGAATTAAATGTGATTAGATGCCGGCCGTTTTGGCCGAGCGTTTCTAGGCGCTTCAGTCCGGAACCGCACGACTGCTACGGTCGCAGTTTCGAATCCTGCCTCGGGCATGGAGGTGTGTGATGTCCTTAGGTTAGTTAGGTTTAAGTAGTTCTAAGTTCTAAGGGACTGATGACCTCAAATGCTTGGTCCTATAGTGCTCAAAGCCATTTGAACAATTTTTGTTATTAGACAACTAGCCGAGGCAAACGGATGTAAGTACCGGGATGTAATGAGCCTTTATAATAGACTAAAGTAAAAAATGTGTGACAAAAAGAAGACAATAGAACCAAAGGGCAAGAAGTTTGTTGCTATGTCGTACAATGGTGCATTTTCCGACAGAATTGCACAGGCTTTCAGAAACACGAATGTAAAAATCGAACTTCAAAGGAAAAGTACAATTGGTTCTAGGCTACGCCACAATGTGTGTCGCTATGGATCGGAGGAAATCCTGTCTGGCTTCCGGCGGCTATCTGATTTGGTGAAGACTGCCAGTCTCGCTAGCGGGATGAAAGCAGAGCTCACCATCTGCAGCATCGTCGACAGGACTGACTGCGGACCTTTGGTACAGAGCCGAGTGGAGGGTCTGAATCAGAGGTTGAGACGGTTCTGCGACCATGTGGGCTGCAGATTCCTCGACTTGCGCCATAGGGTGGTGGGGTTTCGGGTTCCGCTGGATAGGTCAGGAGTCCACTACACGCAACAAGCGGCTACACGGGTAGCAGGGGTTGTGTGGCGTGGGCTGGGCGGTTTTTTAGGTTAGATGGCCTCGGGCAAGTGCAGAAAGGGCAACAGCCTCAACGGGTGCGGGGCAAAGTCAGGACATGCGGGGACCAAGCAGCAATCGGTATTGTAATTGTAAACTGTCGAAGCTGCGTTGGTAAAGTACCGGAACTTCAAGCGCTGATAGAAAGCACCGAAGCTGAAATCGTTATAGGTACAGAAAGCTGGCTGAAGCCAGAGATAAATTCTGCCGAAATTTTTACAAAGGCACAGACGGTGTTTAGAAAGGATAGATTGCATGCAACCGGTGGTGGAGTGTTCGTCGCTGTTAGTAGTAGTTTATCCTGTAGTGAAGTAGAAGTGGATAGTTCCTGTGAATTATTATGGGTGGAGGTTACACTCAACAACCGAGCTAGGTTAATAATTGGCTCCTTTTACCGACCCCCCGACTCAGCAGCATTAGTGGCAGAACAACTGAGAGAAAATTTGGAATACATTTCACATAAATTTTCTCAGCATGTTATGGTCTTAGGTGGAGATTTCAATTTACCAGATATAGACTGGGACACTCAGATGTTTAGGACAGGTGGTAGGGACAGAGCATCGAGTGACATTATACTGAGTGCACTATCCGAAAATTACCTCGAGCAATTAAACAGAGAACCGACTCGTGGAGATAACATCTTGGACCTACTGATAACAAACAGACCCGAACTTTTCGACTCTGTAAGTGCAGAACAGGGAATCAGTGATCATAAGGCCGTTGCAGCATCCCTGAATATGGAAGTTAATAGGAATATAAAAAAAGGGAGGAAGGTTTATCTGTTTAGCAAGAGTAATAGAAGGCAGATTTCAGACTACCTAACAGATCAAAACGAAAATTTCTGTTCCGACACTGACAATGTTGAGTGTTTATGGAAAAAGTTCAAGGCAATCGTAAAATGCGTTTTAGACAGGTACGTGCCGAGCAAAACTGTGAGGGACGGGAAAAACCCACCGTGGTACAACAACAAAGTTAGGAAACTACTGCGAAAGCAAAGAGAGCTTCACTCCAAGTTTAAACGCAGCCAAAACCTCTCAGACAAACAGAAGCTAAACGATGTCAAAGTTAGCGTAAGGAGGGCTATGCGTGAAGCGTTCAGTGAATTCGAAAGTAAAATACTAGGTACCGACTTGACAGAAAATCCTAGGAAGTTCTGGTCTTACGTTAAATCAGTAAGTGGCTCGAAACATCATGTCCAGACACTCCGGGATGATGATGGCATTGAAACAGAGGATGACAAGCGTAAAGCTGAAATACTAAACACCTTTTTCCAAAGCTGTTTCACAGAGGAAGACCGCACTGCAGTTCCTTCTCTAAATCCTCGCACCAACGAAAAAATGGCTGACATTGAAATAAGTGTCCAAGGAATAGAAAAGCAACTGGAATCACTCAACAGAGGAAAGTCCACTGGACCTGACGGGATACCAATTCGATTCTACACAGAGTACGCGAAAGAACTTGCCCCCCTTCTAACAGCCGTGTACCGCAAGTCTCTAGAGGAACAGAAGGTTCCAAATGATTGGAAAAGAGCACAGGTAGTCCCAGTCTTCAAGAAGGGTCGTCGAGCAGATGCGCAAAACTATAGACCTATCTCTCTGACGTCGATCTGTTGTAGAATTTTAGAACATGTCTTTTGCTCGAGTATCATGTCGTTTTTGGAAACTCAGAATCTACTATGTAGGAATCAACATGGATTCCGGAAACAGCGATCGTGTGAAACCCAACTCGCTTTATTTGTTCATGAAACCCAGAAAATATTAGATACAGGCTCCCAGGTAGATGCCATTTTCCTTGACTTCCGGAAGGCGTTCGATACAGTTCCGCACTGTCGCCTGATGAACAAAGTAAGAGCCTACGGAATATCAGACCAGCTGTGTGGCTGGATTGAAGAGTTTTTAGCAAACAGAACACAGCATGTTGTTCTCAATGGAGAGACATCTACAGACGTTAAAGTAACCTCTGGCGTGCCACAGGGGAGTGTTATGGGACCATTGCTTTTCACAATATATATAAATGACCTAGTAGATAGTGTCGGAAGTTCCATGCGGCTTTTCGCGGATGATGCTGTAGTATACAGAGAAGTTGCAGCATTAGAAAATTGTAGCGAAATGCAGGAAGATCTGCAGCGGATAGGCACTTGGTGCAGGGAGTGGCAACTGACCCTTAACATAGACAAGTGTAATGTATTGCGAATACATAGAAAGAAGGATCCTTTATTGTATGATTATATGATAGCGGAACTAACACTGGTAGCAGTTACTTCTGTAAAATATCTGGGAGTATGCGTGCGGAACGATTTGAAGTGGAATGATCATATAAAATTAATTGTTGGTAAGGCGGGTACCAGGTTGAGATTCATTGGGAGAGTCCTTAGAAAATGTAGTCCATCAACAAAGGAGGTGGCTTACAAAACACTCGTTCGACCTATACTTGAGTATTGCTCATCAGTGTGGGATCCGTACCAGATCGGGTTGACGGAGGAGATAGAGAAGATCCAAAGAAGAGCGGCGCGTTTCGTCACAGGGTTATTTGGTAACCGTGATAGCGTTACGGAGATGTTTAACAAACTCAAGTGGCAGACTCTGCAAGAGAGGCGCTCTGCATCGCGGTGTAGCTTGCTCGCCAGGTTTCGAGAGGGTGCGTTTCTGGATGAGGTATCGAATATATTGCTTCCCCCTACTTATACCTCCCGAGGAGATCACGAATGTAAAATTAGAGAGATTAGAGCGCGCACGGAGGCTTTCAGACAGTCGTTCTTCCCGCGAGCCATACGCGACTGGAACAGGAAAGGGAGATAATGACAGTGGCACGTAAAGTGCCCTCCGCCACACACCGTTGGGTGGCTTGCGGAGTATAAATGTAGATGTAGATGTAGATGTTGTCAACAACGGCAACAAATATTTAGAATCTTTTTCTATAAGATCAAACGCCAAAACTGTGACACGTTCATATCTGTCAGACAGAATGGACTTTCAAGATTCGTTTTAGAGAGCAATCGTTTAACCAAAATAAGAACGCTTTTGGTACACATTTTGATAGAGAAAAACATTTGGCAGGAAATATAGAGAATAATACGTAAGTGTTTCTTAGATCGCCAAAGGGGCAGCTAATGAACGTACTGGCGGAAATGGAGATTTATGTACACAGAAAACGACAACCAGAATTACTGCTGACTGAACAGAATGAGTGTAACCTAAATGCTTATTTTTATGTATTTAGAAACCTACTAGTTTGAGCAGCATCGAGCGCCCCAGGAGCTTGGTGGGCGGTTGTGTGCGTCGGCCGCCAGCGACGAAGAGACTAGGCCTTCCGGCGCACGTTCCGCAGTAGGAGAACCAGAACTTCATACAGGGAAGCCACGACGCGCCTCCGTTCAGAACCCACTCCGTATGTATTATCTACTATTGATTTTTTAAATTTTTTAATTAGTAGTCACTGTTTCGTTAATTACCTTACAGTAATAGTTTTGTCACGCTGGAAGATTTCATTTTGTAGATATGATTTTATTGTTAAACATTTTGTGCTGGCTTTTACGCAGTTGTATGTTTTACTTTGCCAGGCTTCACATTATTGGTATTTTTACTTTTTATGTGAATTTTAAGTATGGATGCAATTCTACTTGTAGTATGTCAGTACATGTTTCATTGTCAGACGCTAGTTTTCGCACGTGAAATAATTTTAATTAATGACTACGCATACTGCATTTCAAACATTGGAATTGCGATAGTGGTTAATTCCTGTATCCTAGCTATAGTGCCCTCTGCTGGGATCAGTTTTTTGTATAAATATCAGACGCATTCTGATCATCACCAGCATTCACTATGTACCTCAATGTTTAGTCTGACGTTGACAGTACATCAGAATATTTTGTGACATGTATGGCTGGTATAAAAGGCTGTAAAACATGTAAACACTCTTTTATCTTTCTTACGTAGCACCAGGCCTTTTATAGATTTAGTATCAGCACCACTTAGTAGGTTAAACCCTGTTTTTGTTTGTAACAGATCTGAAGATGGCAGTAGCCGAAACAGGTAATAGTGAAGTGTAAAAGTTTGTGCGATTAAGACGGACCTTTCAGTTTTCACTGCTCTCCGTTTCGCACTTTGTGTATGTGGGAGTTTTCGTACTTTCTTATTTTCCGGACAAACACACAAGATTCCTAATTCATATTTTAGTCAACGAATTAACTTCTGGTCTGAAAATCAGACATTATTACGTTGCACACACACAGCAACTTTCACTTATTATACACTTCTTTGTTTAATGTTGACGTGTAGTCACACTTATATGATTTCGTCACCTTCTCAGACAACGGATCTGGTCTGGAATGCTCCAGCTTCTTTGCGGCTAAATTTTCCTGGTAATTATCTTTTCTGTTAGCGGTTAATGCAGGTTCAACAAAGATCATGTTGACATTCCACAGGAAAGTCGATTTCTGCACAGTAGCTAGACAACGCCAAATACAATCTGCAGTTTGCGGAAATGATTAAATTCAAGTAGTACTATTTACCAACAAGGTAAACTGAAATGAGCGTATGGTATCGTTGGTCGGGAGGCTGCAACCGGGGAAGTTCGGCCGCCAGGTTCAAATCTTATTTCAGTCGAAGCCACATTGGGCGACATGCACGCCGGTGATGAGGATGAAATGATGATGACATCACAACATTGGAGTTCACGAGCGGGGAAAATCTCCAATCAGGCCGGGAATAGAGCCTGGGCCCACTTGCATGGGAGGCGAGCACGTTACCACATAGCTAAGCAGGCGGACACCAACAAGGTAATTTGACTACAATAAAAATGTGGCGCTGAGAATCATAAGGTCCAAAAGCACCGTCTTCGATTCCCCGTATTTAAGTGAATATAAGAGAAACCAGGGAGACAGCTTTTCGTACACACAATGTAGACCTACAGTACAGAAAAACCTGACCCGCCATAAGATCAACAGATATCACAAACATAAATAAATGTCGCAGTCTCACAATCGACGACAATGTGCTTAATGGTTCTTAGGGCCTCAAATGGATTACTCTATGACAAAATACAAAACTTGAGGTACTATATCTCATTTATAATCCCACAAGATAGGTTTTCCTGTCAGTATAAACTGTAACATATTCGATGTCTGATCTAATTTTACTATATAGTGAGAGAATTCGCATATCTGTGGAATGTGCTACTGCCTAGCTGGATTTATGCCAAGCGAACGTAAATGAAAGTCTGCTGCAGTGTGCTACCACCTGGTTGCATCGACTGATACTAGTAGTTGACTGGTAAGAGCTAGCAGTGCATTCGGTGAGCCAAGCATATTTTTATAAGGTCCGTATGAATATGGCCTGAAGGCAAATACGTCACGCCAGTTGCACATGCGCAGAAGCTCCTTAAGACGTGGACAAGTGGAGGTATGCTCACGACCTTGACACCAAGTTTCACTGGGTCTAGAGGAGCAATATGTAACACAGCGAGGTAAACTTAGTGCCATTTGTTTCAGTTTACCACATCTACATTACGTTTATCAGCATCCAATGAAAAGAAACCAAGTTATGGTGTTCACACGCTCTTGTGCTCTTACTCAGCATCTGCTACTGTATATAATTGACTGTGTGAACATGTTTTCATCCATTAACTCTCAGGCATGTCTACACCCAATCAAACTGAGCCTCAAACTGTAATTATTCTCTTCAGTTAATTGTGTTTTCCTTTTGCATTGCACAGTTGATTCTTAAAGCAGTTGGAGAATCATGGTTGGTGAGAAACGTAAATACAGACAAACCAAGATTTCATTTTATATATTGTAACTTCGTTATTTACGGTTATTATAGGTTTTAACTCTTTCACTGCTGTGGGCGTGTATGCACGTGGTGCTACGACTTCTCCAGGGTTGGAAATTTGTGGGAAGTTCCTGTGGGACCAAACTGTTGAGGTCATCGGTCCCTAGGTTTATACACTACTTAATCTAACTTAAATCAACTTACGCTGAGGACAACACACACACCTATGCCCGAGGGAGGATTCGAACCTCCGACAGGGGAGCTGTGCGAACCGGGCCAAGGCCCCCGAGACCATGCGGGTACCCCGCGCCGCTTCTCCACTGTTGTGCACGTGTATATGCCCGATTCTTGGATTTCTCTACATTTCTCAAGGCGTCCTGAGCTGCCGACCTCTCACTGTTGCGCACGATCTACTTCAAAATAATCTCGGTGAATAAATACGTTTCTAGTATTTATCATACAATTAATGTGTCTCATTCATTGCTGTAGTTTGCAACAACAACAAAAAAAACTTGTTTGGTTTTTTGAGATGTTTATGGCATATGACGATTGTTATGACCACATGATTCGCGATGCGCATAGACATGAATGTGCGCGTCGTGTGCGACTGGTGTAAATCCCACTAACTCGAGAATGAAATGAGATGTCCTTTTGCTCTCGAGTTTAAATAAAATTTCGACATCTCATCTACATTTCATTTACTGTAGTGTATGGGCTAAAATAAATCATAAAATGTTTATGCAATATGATTTTAATTCTGCAATAACTTTTAAAATTTATGCAATGTTTTACTTACTTTTATGCAGTACAGTAATTACGGCATATAACGAAAGGAAATTCTATCCTATATCAAGCGAAGATATCAAACTGTAACATGTGAAAGTAAAACAATTTTTTACCAAATAGTTTTCTTAAAAACGGATGACAAGTATTTCATAGCAGCCGGTAGGCCCCATGGACCCGTCGCGCACGACCGTCCAACGGATTTAAAACCGAATAACTCGAAATGAAACATCGTGCTGCTCGCAGTTTTAAATGGAATTTCAATGTCTTATCTGTATTTCATTCACTTAATATGTATGAGCTAAGATCGACCATATGCAATGTTTATGCAGTGCACTTTTTCCTCGGCGAACTCTTTAAAATATTATGCTACTTAATTTGATGCAACATAGTAAGTATGACAAATAACGGAAAGAATTTCAGTTCTTTGTCGAGTGAAGATATCAGGCTGTACGATGTGCAAAAATCAAAATTTTTTACCCAAAAATCAGATTATAAACACTACATATCGGGCGGAACACTGCCTCTCAGCACAGGAACCGTATTTCGCGAGCGGTGTAGCCAAACAAAAGCCGCCTCAGCACGGAATGCAAAGCGCCCATCTGTTGCAGCGAAAGGGCTATTGCACGAAGCATTTATTCCTGCAACATACAGAACACAGCCTGCCTTTTTGCTACCGGGCAGTAGTTCGTGGAATGTCACCTATCACTGTGGTACACTTTGGAGCTCGAATACCGCAGGTAACAGATATACTGCCAGTCAACTGCGCCGGCTCTGCAGGTATAGGCAGCAGGCAGCCCCACCCCTTCCGCCCAGGCTGTGATCGACGCGGCCGACGGCGTCGGTGCCGCGGGGACACGTCGCAATAGCGGCCGCGTAATCGCCGCGCCTCCATTACCGCGTGTTCCGCCCGCCAGCTGTTGACACGCCGCAAACACCGTGCGGCGCGGCGAGGCGCCTGCTCCTGGCAGGCAGGCAGACCCGCGGTACGTGCGAGCGGCCCACCGCCCTCTGTGGTGACAGCGCACCGTATTTAACGCGCGGTACGTGCTCGTGGCGCGGCTGCTGCCGAAACAGTTCCATTACGGCGCCAGCGGAGAACCGCAAAAGGGAGAGTAGTTAACGTGGGCATCAGATGAGCCAAACGTCGATGCCACCTGCTTTGATTGGAGACTACAATTTATTTTTCTTCTGCACTGTAGCGGACAATGTCACTAGCGTCATTTACTGGTATATGACAGACAAATTTGAAGGAATACGACAATTACAAAATCCTGCCACAAAAGCGCAAATGTGTATGACGGAGTACTAGCGAGTTCATTGTTGTTGGAGATGTGAATGCGTTGCGTTACAGATTGTAGGTATGGAACAACAAAGACCAGAAGATCACAGCGCCACACGAGGCCAAATCTGCAGTGCCACATCATTCCACATCGGGTCACCATCTAGCTCCACCAGTGACGAGGAAATGTGCGCCAGAGAATGATGCATAACACAAAAAAATGGTTCAAATGGCTCTGAGCACTGTGGGACTTAACTTCTGAGGTCATCAGTCGCCTAGAACTTAGAACTACTTAAACCTAACTAACCTAAGGACACCACACACATCCATGCCGAGGACCGTAGCGGTCGCGCGGTTCTAGACTGTAGCGCCTAGAACAGCTCGGCCAACCCGGACGGCGAATAACACATGATGTGTAATACACTGCTGTAAACACATCGGTGGTTTCCCGAGACTGTTTTCACACACAAAATCTAAAAACAATAAAATTCTGAGTCTTACAGCAGAGATATACATAACGTGCTCTGACGATGATGCAGAGGACATACACATTTTTGTGTAACTGCATTTGCGTTTTTATAACAGGATTGTATTCAGTCTAACATACCCTATCTGCCTAAAGCCATCTTACTTAAAACCTATTGCTCAGTTACTCTTATAGTTACATATAGAACTGTTAAATATCATCTCTCCAGTATTCATACTTTTTTTTTACTTCTTATTTCTTCAAATTTTTACTAATATACTGGGTGATCAAAAAGTCAGTATAAATTTGAAAACTTAATAAACCACGGAGTAATGTAGACAGAGAGTTAAAAATTGACACACATGCTTCGAATAACATGGGGTTTTATTAGAACCAAAATAAAGAACAAAGTATTGCTAGAGACGTGAAGATCTCTTGTGTGCGTCGTTTGGTGATGATCGTGTGCTCATCTGCCACTTTCGTCATGCTTGGCCTCCCAGGTCCCCAGACCTCAGTCCTTGCGATTATTGGCTTTGGGGTTACCTGAAGTCGCAAGTGTATCACGATCGACTGACATCTCTAGGGATGCTGAAAGACAACATCCGACGCCAATGCCTCACCATAACTCCGGACATGCTTTACAGTGCTGTTCACAACATTATTCCTCGACTACAGCTATTGACGAGGATTGATGGTGGACAAATTGAGCATTTCCTGTAAAGACCATCATCTTTGCTTTGTCTTACTTAGTTATGCTCATTATTGCTATTCTCATCAGATGAAGTGCCATCTGTCGAAATTTTTTGAATGTTTATATTTTTTTGGTTCTAATAAAACCCCATGTCATTCCAAGCATATGTGTCAATTTGTACCTCTCTATCTACATTATTCCGTGATTTATTCAGTTTTCAAATTTATACTGGCTTTTTGATCACCCAGTATATGCATGTAATCTCTCAACTTATATTCTGCGGAAGGTGGTTGTTTTAATGCTTTTCTTCTTCAGATGTACCACTATGGAATACCAGCGTGTACCCCACTAATCAACAACTATATATTGAGAATTCCTCTTACGCAGTGACAGGTGTGGCAGAATTAGATTAGGAAACGAGACAAAGTAGTACGTGAGTTCTGCTTTCTGCGCATCACCTGATGATGTATGGAGTAGAGAGTACATAAAATATAGACTGGCAATGGTAAGAAAAGCACTTCTGAAAAAGAGGAATGTGTTACCATCGAATGTAAATGTAAGTGTTAAGAAGTCTTTTCTGAAGGTATTTTATAGAATGTTGACATGTATGGAAGTGAAACTTGGATGATTAACAGTTAAGACAAAAAGAGAATAGAAGCTTTGTGATACAGAAGAATGTTGAAGATAAGATGAATCGATCGTATAACCCACGACGAGGTACTGAGTCGAATTTTGGGGAGTTCAGAAATTTGTGGCACAACTTGACCAAACGAATGGATTAGTTGATAGGACACGTTTGAGGCATCACGGGATCACCAATTTAGTATTGGAGGGAAATGTGTGGGGTAAAAGTTGTAGAAAAAGACAAGAGATAGATACAGTAAGCAGAGTCAGAAGAACATAGGTTGCAGTAGGTATTCGGAGGTGAAGGGGCTCGCGCAGGATGGATTAGTGTGGAGAGCTGCATCAAACCAATCTTCGAATTGAAGACCACAATAACAACAAGAAAAAGAATAACAACAACACATACTGCACAGAGGACTCAGAACAGCAATACTTGGTAAGAAACCGATGTCTGGAAATGCGCCGTTTGAATGATAAGCGACTCTGATCCAACGTCAAAGATATGCTGCAAGTGCATCAACCAGGCGTACTTGCGTGAACTACAACATAACGCTCGAAGTGGCGACCACGAGCTTCGTTGCAGAAAGCGTAACTGGGAATACTGTTCACATATCCACCGTTAAAAAGTCCCACAGTGTCTTTTCAGTTCGAGATACCAGCGACTGTTTCGTACGTTTTGGCAGTAGATCAGGAACATGCCGGTGTACTCGTAAAACAAGTATTCTGCCAGTTTGCAATGCACCGTCGTTCTCGATCATTGAGTGGCAACTGATGTACATGCACATCAAACCCGATGGGCTATTCTCTGATGACACGTGACATGACATCACACAAGCCATCGCGTGACATGCGATACTGATTATAACAGTGGATATTTCCTTCCATCGATCGTTGTAGTTTATCTTCCAATCGGGGCATTTTCAGACATGGACTGATTGGGTCTCCTCTACAACTCCTCTAACTGTGAGATAGGAATTCTAAATCGCCCTGTATGTACAGGACACCCGTGGTTCTAGGCTTAGTATTCCACGATGAATTTGAAGGAGTGACATTTTACGTCCGCCCACACTAAATATCGAACAAAATGAAGGGGTGGGGAAAAAAGTTGTTAACGTCGTCGATTAGTAATCAGGAAATCCTCTGTCCCGGGTTTTAACTCCGCCGTTGCTTAAATTTTCAATAATAATCATCAGCAATGGTTGCTGGTGACTTTCGGAGTAGCAAGTCAGCCACATTCTGCCAAAGACGGCGGAAGAGTGGACAGAAGTTCAGGACTCACTCTAGCATTGGGATGGGAAATTGCCCCTAAAACGCGGAAGAATCAGCAAGATGAACGACATGAGGATGCAAAGGACAATGGAAAGAACGGCATTAAGTGTATCCACAGGATATGTGGCATGTAAGTGAATCAGGCCATGATGATATTTCCATCTGCAAAAGATTCCAGATTAGCACCCATTCGAATGTCCGGGAGGTGCTGCCAAGGAGGAGATGACCATGACAACAAGACTGAATAACCACCGAAACGATGACGATCTGCAAGTCGCGGCCTGTAATGTCAGAACCTTGAACATGGTAGGGAAACTAGAAAATCTAAAAAAGGAAATGATAAGGCTTAATTTAGATATAACGGGCGTCAGTAAAGTGGAATGGAAAGGAAACTAGGACTGGCGGTCAGGCGAGCATAGAGTAACATCAACAGCAGCAAAAAATGCAATAAGGAGAGTAGGATTTATATGAAAGGGAAGATGGGACAAAGAGTGAGTTACTGTGACACTAATGTTCTCATCCAAATCTACAGCAAATGAACTCTGACAACTATAGGCCACTTATACATGGTGAAGTCAAGAAGAAGAAGAGTGGTAGAGAAAGGATATGAAGACATTGAACTGTTAATTCAAAATGTAGAGGGACACAAAAATGTAGTAGTAGCGAGGGATTGGAATAGAATTCTAGGAGAACGAGTAGAAGAAAGTGTTACAGCAGAATATGGGCTTTATTAGGAGTGTGAGAGATGAAAAAGCTACCCAATAAATTTCAGATCGTAACAGCGAATCTTTCCATCAAGAATCACAAGGGGGTGAGTTACACTTGGGAAAGGTCGACGAAGATAAAAAGATCACTAAGATTATGTCACTGTCATGCAGAAATTCCGAAATCATGTATCGAATTTTAAGGAGTACAGAAAGACAGATATAGACTCAGACTACATTTTGGTAATGATGGAGTGTTCATAGTCAGGAAGAATCAATGCGCTAATAAGTGCGATGCGGAAGTACTAAGGAGTAAGAGGTGCTCATGACGTTCTATGAGCCTATAGACATTTTAATGAGTAATAGCGCAGTAGACAGTTCAGTTGAAGAGGCATGCACATCTCTAAATTGGCATTCACGAAAGCTGGAGAGAATATCGTAGGTATATGGACGGTAACTACGAAGAATATATGTGTAACAGGATATACTTCAGCTGATCGACGAAAGAAGGAAGTAGAAAAATGTTCAGAGAAATTCAGGAATGCAGAAATATAAGCCAATTAGGAATGAAAGAAACAGGAATTGCAGGGAAGCTGAGGCGAAATGGCTACAAGAAGAACGTGAAGAAATCGAAAGAGAAATGATTGTCGAAAGGGCTGACTCAGCGTACAGAAATCCAAAATGAAAATTAAAATCAAGGTCGGTAATATTAAGAAGACAGTGGGAAACCCAATGACAAATGCAAAGGAGAGAGCGAATAGGTGGAAAAAGTACAATCAGGGCCTCTATGTGGCGGAGAAATTATATGATGTCTTGATAGAGAATGAAAAAGACGTCAATAGGGAAGAGGTATGGAATCCAGTATTGGAATTAAAATTTAAAATAGTTTTCGAAGACTTAAGATCAAATAATGCAAAAAGGTTAGATAAGATTCGATTGGAATTTCTAAAGTCGTTCCGGGAAGTGGGAACAAAACGATATTCACGTTATTATGTGGAATGTATGAGACTGGCGATATACCATTAGACTTTCGGTAAAATGTCATCCACACAATTCCGAAGATTGTAAGAGCCGACAACTGCGACATTTAGCACACAGTTAGCTTAACAGCTCATGCATCCAAGTTGTTGCCAAAAAATAATATACAAAAGAATGGAAAAGGAAATTGAGAATCTCTTAGATGAAGATCAGTTTGTCTTTAGGAAAGGCAAAAGAGCCACAGATACGGTTCTGACGTTGCGGTTGATAATGGAAGCAAGACTGAAGGAAAATCAGTACACATTAACGGGATTTGTTGACTTGGGAAAAGCGACCGAAACTGTAAAATAGTGCAAGATGTTCGAAATCCTGAGAAACAAGCAGGTCAGCTATAGGGAGAAACGGGTAATATACAATATGTACAAGAATCAAGAGAGGACAATAAGAGGAGGTTACCAAGAACGGAGTGCACGGACTAAAAGGTGTGCAAGACAGTATAGGTCGAATTGTAGCAATGATGGAAATAAAGGTTCAAGAGTGGAATAAAATCTCGTGGTGAAAGGATGACTATTTGAAAATTCCGTGATGAAATTGCTAACCTCAGTGAAAATGAAGAATAATTGCAGAACCTGTTGAATGGAATGAACAGTGTAATGAGTATGGAATGTGGATTGAGAGTAAACCGAACAAAGACGAAAGTAAGGAGTAGTAGCAGAAATGAGAACAGTGTGAAACTTAACATCTTGACTGATGATCATGAAACATATTGTAAGTAGGCTGTTTATGTTTTCTTATTGGCAACGTTACGTAGCGTTCTGTATGAAAATCACTGGCTGTGCTGTGTGCAGTCTGTGGTTAGTTTGCATTGTTGTCTGCCATTGTAGTGTTGGGCAGCTGGATGTTAACAGCGCGTAGCGTTGCGCAGTTGGAGGTGAGCCGCCAGCAGTGGTGGATGTGGGGAGAGAAATGGCGGAGACTTGAAATTTGTAAGACTGGATGGCATGTATATTATGATTATTAAGGTAAATACATTGTTTGTTCTCTATTAAAATCTTTCATTTGCTAACTATGCCTATCAGTAGTTAGTGCCTTCAGTGGTTTGAATCTTTTATTTAGCTGGCAGTAGTGGCGCTCGCTGTATTGCAGTAGTTCGAGTAACAAAGATTTTTGGTGAGGTAAGTGATTTGTGAAAGGTACAGGTTAATGTTAGCCAGGGCCATTCCTTTGTGGGGATTTCTGAAAGTCAGATTGCGTTGCGCTAAAAAATATTGTGTGTCAGTTTAAGCACAGTCTTGTATAAATGTTCAAAAGGGGACTTTTCAGATGTCGACCCTTAGCCGAGGATACCTCACTGGAATCTTCTGATTTTTTCTTGTGGTTTGTGTAATTAGCATAGATTTTGTTTATTGCTATTGCGTAATTGTAGAGAGAATCTCCTTTGTAATTGCAGTCTTTCATTGTTGTACAGTAAAACAGTTGTGGCATGCATGTAGATTTGCACCAAGTATTTTGCAGCTGCGCTTGAAATTAACTAGATATTATTTTCAGTGCTATGTTAATGTGTTCCCCTATTTTTGCTCTTCAAATTGTGTTTTTCTGTGTTGTCGTGTGAAATATTGTGACAATAATGGCGTGTGAAAAACGTAACACTAGGCTCCAAAGTAAACTGAGAAATGACAGTGAAGACGAAAGCATTGCGTTAACGCCACCATGTAATGAATTAACTAATATTCAAAGTAGTAATTTGGTAACTGTGCATAGGGAAATGGAGCGGGCGTCAAATAATGGTGTAGACAGTGAAACAGGTAGTGAACAGGGAAGCATTAACGGTCGATTGGTCGGCAACAGCTCGACTCAGGAATTGGGAATGACAGAACACAATATTGCAAATTCTGTAGACTCAGGTTTTGGGTTCTCACCATTTTCTCAAATGAGTCAAGACACATTTTCCGCTTGTCAAAATGTGAATGTTGCCGGTGCAAATTAACTGCCGAAAAGCACTGAGGAACATGTTTCAGACACCAGTGCATTGTTATTACAGTTAATGCAACAAATGGGACAAAAGCGTCAAAAGTTAGACACAATGGAACAAAATCAGAGACAAACACAGCAACAGTTAGACACAATGGAACAAAATCAGAGACAAACACAGTAAAAGCTTCAAAAGTTAGACACAATGGAACAAAAGCTTCAGAAGTTAGACTCAGTGGAACATAAGCTTGAACAAACACGTGAAGATTTAACTACTGAGTTACATAACATTGAATCGAAATGTCAAAAAGTCTGTAATGATGTAAAAACACAAATTTGTGAGCATTTTCAACCTATTTTTTCGCGGCATGAAAATGCATTACAGAATCACGCAGCAGCCATAAAAGAAGTCCAAACTATTGTTCATGAAAATCACGACACCTTGCAAGCTAAAATTGACTCAGTTGCATCTGCCAATTCGGTTACACAACTTGCAAAAACTCAAGAAAACTTAAAGGACACAGTAGATACCATTTCAACGCAAATGGACACTCTGAAACTTGGTTCAGAAAAACACACTGAGGAAATAAGTACACTATCGGAGAAAGTAGCCGAACTTTCGGATCAGTTCACTAACTTTTCTGCAAAGGTAGATGATGATCTGAATGACACAAGACCTGTAGCCATCACTGACACAGAAGAGTGCGAACAAATTAGGAAATTCAAACAAAATCAGAATCAAATTAATACACAACACCAAAGAGAAATCCAGGAAGTACAAGATCAGCTGACACAGGTAATACAAGAATTACGTATTTCAGAAGCCACTCGCGCTCCAATACAGGAAGAGGGACATAGAAATACGGAACAGCCACAAAATAATAACTCAGGGCACTTCAGAAATTATGAAAGAAATTGGCAAGGTACACCGAATTTTGAGATGGAACCGCCGACACGACGTAACAATGACCGATATGCTACTCGCCGACACGATGATTTTGACTATAAGCTGTACATTACTACACGTAAATTCAAAACGTTTAAGAATTCTGCCATCGACATTCATCCACAAGCGTGGCTCCATCAATTCTCTCATTGTCTTCCTCCCAATTGGTCATTGGAGCACAGGTTAGAATTTATGTGTGGGTACTTGGAGAATGAACCAGCTGTAAGAATGCGATCGGTCATTCACGATTGTCACAGTGAAGCAGAATTTTACCATGCATTCCTCTCAGCATATTGGTCTCAAGCTACACAAGACCGAGTAAAACATAACATCATAATGATGAAACATTTCGAACAATCTGAATTTTCCAGTCTTGTGAACTATTTTGAAGACACGCTGCAGAAGAATCAGTACCTGTCAAACCCATACAGCCCCTCAGAACTCATACGCATTTGCTTAATCAAATTACCTGAACATTTACGACATATTATTTTGGCATTACGTTGCAAAGACGACATTGAAGCTTTTCAGGGACTGTTACAAGAACTGGAAATTGACACTGACAATCGCAGAACGCGAAAACAGGAGCACAACAATTACAGATCACATCCGTCACAATTCCGCGATGACAGAAATAATATACGACAAGGCTATTCTTTCAATGTAAATCGTGACCGAAACAGACACCACCCGTATGACAACCGTTGGCAGAGTAGTAATAATTACAGGGAAAGATCACCTCTCCGCAGTAATGACTATCACAGAGACAATCAGAGAAACAGACAATATGGGAACCAAAATAATTATTATCAAGAGAGACAGAATAACTTTAGACGCAACGGTCCAGTGCGCAGTTACGATTCAGGGAGAAATTCTCCACCACGTGACCGACAAGAAAGAAACTATGGAATCTACCGACATGACGACAGACGATATGATCGTAATGACAGACCTGAACTGCATCAGAACTGGTGGGATTTAAACAGGGCCGGGCACTCTCGTCACGGTGAATTTGTAGAAGTTAGGTCTCCAAATCCCAATAACGATGCGCGCCAACAAAGAGACAATAGGCAATGACTCACACCGCTGGCAGCCACAAAACGTACTTAAAACTGATGACGCAGCTGTCGTAGCTAGTAATTACGTAAAAATGGAAGACATTAGGGACATCTTACTCTAGGAACACGACGCAAAACATAACATTGCATATCCTGTGATTCACATTACTGTAAATGACGTAAAATCTACGGCAGTACTTGACTCTGGCAGTCCCATTTAAGTAATTAGTGAAACAGCTTTTAGCAAATGCAACAAATCGAACGATTGCCCCACACTTCCGTTACGTAAGATTAAATTACAAGGTGCAAACTTTGGAAAAAGTGTAGATGTACGCCAACAAACCAATTTAGAATTCTTTTGCCAAAGCCACAGCTTCTCTATGAACATCCTTATTGTTCCATTATTGTCGACGGAAATTATACTGGGAGTAGACTTTTTGAATGAATATAAAGCAATCTTAAGCTTTCACGATGCTGAAATAAGTTTAGAGAAAGAAGGTAAGTCAATAGCTTTGAAATTTGAAGACTGGCTCTCAAACAATGATGAGGAAATTAATCGGCTTTACCTTCAGTTAGACAACAGTTCAGAATTTTCTACGGAACTAGACACTAACAATCACTCTGCAAGTACTGACAGGGATGATATCGACGGCATATTTGAAACTAATGGGTTAATTCAGAATAAAATTCAAACAATTGAGAATTGTAATGACACTGATCGGCAGGACCTTTTTGAGATTTTACAAGCACATTCCACAGTTTTTACTCACAAAACAGGAACAATCAAGGGATTTCAATACCAATTTCGTGTTCGTGAGCATACTAAATTTTGTATTAGACCATACGTAATTCCAGCACATTATAGGGACCGTGTTAGAACAGAAATACAATCAATGCTTGATGAGGGCATTATTGAGCCTGCAGTAAGCTCATACAACGATCCGTTACATGTTGTTGAGAAGAAAAATGGATTGATCAGGCTTGTCTTAGATTCGAGACAAATCAATACTATCATTATTGCTGAAACAGACAGGCCGCAGACGATGGAAGAACTTCTTCAAAATTTTAATGGTGTAAAAGTGTTGTCTTCCATTGATCTCAGATCCAGCTTTTATCAGATCGAACTTCATCCAGAATGTAGAAAATACACAGCTTTCCTGTGTTTCAGTGTTTTTTATCAGTTTCGGAAACTTCCTTTTGGTTTGAACATTTCTTCGGCAGCATTCATTCGCGGGCTAAATTCCATATTACCTGAATTCTTAAAACGTCACATCACCTTATATGTGGACGATATTCTAATAGCAAAAGCTTCATGGGAACAACATAACCGCATCCTCAACAGTTTGTTATGTATTTTTGCAGAATCTGGAATTACAGTTAACTTGGAAAAGTCTAAATTCGGTGGGTCAAAGGTGAGTTTTTTGGGACATACTATTTCTTCTGAAGGCATTCAGCCGGATCCTGAAAAGTTAGAAGCAATCAGAGCCATTCCAGTTACATCCACAAAAAAACAAGTCCGCAGTTTTCTAGGTCTCATAAATTTTTACCGTCGTTTTCTGAATATGCAAATTCTTGTTACATCAAAACTTTGTTCTCTCACTGGAAAAAATACTATTTGGAACTGGGACGAACAAGTACAGTTGGAATCCAATTCTTCGAAAGAATCGCTACTTAACGCGCCAATACTAGCTCATCCAGATCTGTCACAAGATTTCTGCCTTATCACGGATTCTTCTAAAGTCGGTCTTGGTGCCCATTTATTTCAAGAAACCATAGAAAATGACACTACCATTCAGAAAACCAATGCTTTTGCTAGCCGAGTGTAACAAAATCTGAAAAAAATTATTCCGTTACTGAATTAGAAGCTTTAGCTATCGTTTGGGCATTTGACAAATTCCGTTTCTTTCTTTCTGGCAAGCACGTAAAAGTATACAGTGATCATCGTGCATTACAATTTCTTATGTCTTCAAAATTAAATCATGACAGGTTAAAACGTTGGGCATTGTTTCTGCAAGAATTCTGCTTCACAATAGTATACATTCCCGGCAAGGAGAACATTGTTGCGGACGCACTGTCACGCGCACCGGCTGGGCTTGAGAAAAGAAACACAGAAGGCAACCTTGAGAAAAATTTCAGTATTCTTTACATTCAGAAAGTCGCCTTTGAAAACTTCATCACCACATCTTTAAAGGACATTGCTCATGAACAAGATAAAGATCCGATTTGGGAAGACATCAAAAGTAAATGGCATGAAAAGACACACACTCAGATTCGGCATTATTACCTGGTTAGAAACAACATACTCTTCAAACGCTGCACTGTTGATGACAAGCTATGGGTACTTTGCATTCCAGACGATTTTGTTAATAAGCTCATTTGGTACATTCATTTCAGCTAAGCACATTTTGTCCCACGAAAATGTTATCATATTCTTCGAAAGACTTGTTATTTTAACAATATGAAAAAGCGAATTCGAAGAGTCTTGTCTATTTGTAAACTTTGTCAAAAGGCAAAACCATCTACTATCTCACATCGTGCTGTGTTGTTTCCTATTATTCCTTCTAAATTAAAAGAATTTGCTGCTGTTGATCTCTTGGGACCGCTTGTCAGAACATCTAATGGATTTTCGTACGTTCTAGTCGCTGTTGAACTTAGTTCAAAATTTGTTTCTTTCACACCGTTACGTAATGCCACTGGACGGTCTGTATCCAACGCCTTTGTTAAAAATTTCTTACGTGAAGTTGGACACGTCAGTAAAGTCATTTCAGATAACGGACCGCAATTCAGATCTGCTGTTTGGTCACGCATGCTTTGGAACCATAAAATCAAACCTGTTTTTATTTCATTGTACTCACCACATTGTAACCCCTCCGAACGGATTATGAAAGAAATCAATAAGCTTTGCAGACTTTATTGTCACAGAAAGCATCAGCATTGGGACAGATATTTACACTTATTTCAACACGTGCTGAATGAAATGCCTCATGACACCACTGCTTTACCACCTACTCTTGTACTGAAGAATGAAGAATCACCGAACAGAATCAGAGAGATTGTACCTTTCCCGAATACACGTAAACTTCGACTCAAAGACATAATTGATTTGGCTCTTAAAAATATAAAATCTGCAGCAGACAAAAGGAGAAAACTACACGGTAAAGCAAATGCAAAGAAATTATATATTGGTCAGAAAGTTCTCTTTAAAGCTCATTCATTGTCACATAAGAAGAAACACTTGAGTCACAAATTCTTTCTAGTTTACAATGGACCTTACAGAATCCGACGTATACCACATGATAATTGCGTTGAAGTTGAAACTCTGCGTACTAGGAAGAGTAAAGGTTTACACCACATTTGACATGTAAAACCGTTTATTGAAAGATAATCTGCTTTTTAACTTTGTCTTTGCCATAAAACGTTTCACTTCACGTTACTAGTATGCTTTAGAAACTGTTACCATGCAACAATGTTTGATGTTAAATATCCAGTCAAGAACCAAGAGAATTTATTTAAACAGAAATTACGAATCCATTTTTATTGCGAACAGACGACACAGTGTTATTGTGTGTGTGCATTCTTGCTTGTTAGTTGCACGATTACGTAACGACTATAAGGCTCACATACTTAGAACATTTACCAGTACTGCTAAAGAGATTTTAATGCAACATTTTGGTGTACTTGAATATACATTCAGAATTAAAGTACTTTCTGAGAGATACCAGATGACACAGTGGTTAGTTTATGCGACAGCTACACGATTATATCACGACGTTACTAATGAGTGAAAATTTACAATATTGCTTTTGCAGTGTATCTGTTTTATATCTGCACAGTTTTTCTGAATTATTCTGGAAAGTAAAACTTGTTTTAGTAGTAACTTTTGTGGTATAGCTACAAGGAGACAGCCTTTTCTGTAGCACAACAATACGTTAGAGCACAGTACTTTCATCATCACAACAATAAGCGTAATAACTAAGATATCTCTACGCAAAGCATTTCACTTTTGTTTATCATGAGGTAAGTAAATTGGCTTCTGCAGAACTTAGCTTTCGGAGGACAAAAACTACGACACTTCCACAGAGATTATTTTACAACAAGATGCACATTTAGCGCTACAGGACACGCATTTCAGTGATTAATTTTGTAGTTAAAACATTTATTTTTAAAGATTTTTGAATTACAAAGAAAGTTTTCCATGATACATTTCATTCCATTGCTGTAATCTGTAACACCTGAGGGTATAACTACATTAATCCTCAGGGGGGTACACGCTTACTTAGTGTATCATGTGTTTGGCAAGCACAAGGAGCACTAGCTAATATGGTATTTGCTTATACAACTTTACACATCGGTACCATATTCCTCTAACACATAAATTACATAGCTATCTGATCATTTAACTTAGAGAGACAAACTTTTTTACTATGGCAGTGACAGATGTTTACGTAATTACACCGTTGGATAACTTCACACTTACGAAATTGTATTTTGTCTGTACTTTGTGAACTGTTCATATTTTTTCAGACCCATTGTGATATTATGAGAGCTTTGAATGATATATTTGGTATGGGATCACGATTTTTAAAGTACGTTTGCGGCAGATGACACTTATGACATGAGCAGAGAATTTTTTTTTAGGTTTTGAAATTATTGGAGGAAGCTACGACGATTTTGAGAGTTGACTGAGGTGTTATGATGTTATTATTACGACGACGATGTGTATTATGCTGTTGAGGTATGTTTATGATCAATAAGCCGATGTTATATGAGGAATTTGATTATGCTACGTATTTATTATGATGAAATATTGAAGAAGTGTCGACGAATATGTCTATGTGTAATAAGGTAAGGAATAATGAGTAGTGGTTAGGGACTCTGACTTGCGATAAAGGATGTTGGAAACCAAGAATTGTACTTTAAGAGTTATGAAATGTGTGTGTATATGCGTGAATGTATCACAATGCCGGCGAAAATTTTTTGGACACTGTTATATTCATAAGATTTTTTTTCTACACATTTACAACGCAAATTCTCGACCCGTGAAATTTTGTATATGAGACTGTCACTGTAGCGGAAACTGCTGTCGTAAATATTTCCATAAGAAAGTTAAGTGACCACCTGCACGTAATGTGTCATGGGCACCCAGCTGTGTCAGACGGCTGGAGAAAAAGCCATTAGTGTATCCTTTCCAGAGGCACAGGTAGAAAAAAAAGGGGAGGCCATTAACCTCGCTATTGACATTCCTTTATATAAAGCACCGCAAATACGACACGCTCATTACTTGGAAACATTCTTACATCTGCACACCTGGTTATGACAAGTATCTTTCTATGAGAATTGAGAGATTTTTTTACTACCTTATGAAATGCCATACGGCTAATGAATGTTGTTTCATGCCTTCCTTTGTACATATTTGTTCATTTCCTTTAACATCTAGTTCCTAGCTGCACTGCAGCATTGGTTAAAATAAAATTTTATAGATGTACTAATATAAATATTTTATGCCTACAGATCCAGAAAAAAAGAATAACTTTGATGTACTTCAAAGGAGGAGCACAAAAACACATTTCCCTTCACAGGAATTGCATACAGAATTTTCTTTTCAAGTACTTGGTAATTTCTTTTGTAGAATAATTTGTGGTGCACCACTTTAATTACATAGACATTAAGATGTGAATATACATTTCCCCTGTCTGCATTATTGTCTTTAGTGTAATGTTTTTTTCTGCTTGAGCTATGTTATGTTTAGATATAAGTTATTTTATTTGCTGCTGCTGTTTGCCAGGCATAGTGTTACGGAATTTGACTTTTTGTTACTCTGCTAAGCCAGTTTATTACTGTTTTATTTTTCTTGTTTGCTGCTCATTGCCTTATATTAGTTGTAATATTGTTGCTTACTTTGCCAATTTGAATTTTTTTGTAATTGCTGTTCGTGTTAATTGTTTTGTGCTGCTGCATTGCCTCGTCCCTTAGTTTAGCATCTGAGCTCAGTAGATTTAAGTTAGCTTAAGAGGGGTAGACTATATAAGAAACTGACTATGGAGAAATGCATTGCGAAGTTATATGAAAAATATTTGGGCCAAAATGAGTATTGTACAATCAGAAATAATTATTTTGAAAGAAATATGAATAGAATACAGGAAGGAGGTATAGATAGGACTTTTTGGGAATAATGATGAATGAAGGGAGATCTCCAAGAAGCAAAGAAAGTTTTGTTTGCAAAATACTGCAGTAAAACAAACCCTGTCCTTTCCTTGTGTTATCCCACTATGTGTTTGTGTACCCTTGTGTATTTATGTTCGTCCTGTCTTTATATGTTTATCTGATAAGACTTATGTTGTACAATTTTTCTAGTACTAAGCTACATTCACTATGATGAGAAATACTGTTATCCTCAAACATAATTTGCATTTATAATATGTCATTTTCTTTGTAGAGGTGTTTACTCATTATTAATTCTGTTCTGTTTCAATTCTCATGTGTGAAATTAATGTTTCGAATACTATTCTCATTATTTTATTTATTTACTTATGTCATAGTTCTTGTAACACTGATGTATATGTTATTTCTATCCTTTTGTAAAGCCTGTATAACTACAAATGTTATCTGTATTGTTATGTTTTTAATGATGTATTTTGTACCATTTTTATTGTATTCTTATGTTATAAAATTGTAATTGACACCAGTTCATCAAATTAAGTAACTTGTAAGTTACATTTCACTGCACACGTTTCTGTTGGTCATAGTATATGGACAATATGTGAGAAGTAGGGACTGTTAGTATTTGCACGTGTGTTGATAATTCAGCAAGGGACTGGATAACAGCATTGCTGGTTCTAAGGACAATTCCAAAAACTTTGTGAGTGCAGAGGTGGTGGTTATGGACTTGCTATATTATCTGCAAGACTCTTCAATGGTGATTGTGCACCTGCACAGTCACAACAGATGGCTGCTGGCCATCTCTACAAGGACTACAGTGGGTCTGCATCTTTGATGACCCACCAGTATCATTACCTCTACAAGGACTGCAGTGGGTCTGCACCTCTGGTGGCCCAGCAATACCGTAATGTCTACCAGGACTACAGTGGGTCTACTGTGTGATGACCTACCTACCAATATTCTTCAAAACTTCGACTGACTCTGCTGTGGGTTTGCTCTGTTGTGGCCCATTACCTGTCTGCATGTCAAGAGTCAGCATTGTCTCTCTGTTGGAAGGACAACACTACTTCTTCAAGATTGCATGGAAATCCACTACTTCTGTGTGCAATTTCTTTTACTAATGAGACTTTGTGAAAAAAACTGTAATTACAATTATGATGAATGATCAGGACTATCTTTATGGACTGTGAGAAAATTTTAGCTTTTGACCAACATTGTATCAATAAGTGTGTGCATTTGATATCTTTGTTATTGTAATTATGAAAAATTTTATCAAATCATTATTGGCCACTGCCCAAAACAATTTGTAAAATTTTTTGTGGGGAGCATGGGGGCTATGTAAGTAGGCTGTTTATGTTTTCTTATTGGCAACGTTACGTAGCGCTCTGTATGAAAATCACTGGCTGCGCTGTGTGCAGTCTGTGGTTAGTTTGCATTGTTGTCTGCCATTGTAGTGTTGGGCAGCTGGATGTTAACAGTGCGTAGCGTTGCGCAGTTGGAGGTGAGCCGCCAGCAGTGGTGGATGTGGGGAGAGAAATGGCGGAGACTTGAAATTTGTAAGACTGGATGGCATATATATTATGATTATTAAGGTAAATACATTGTTTGTTCTCTATTAAAATCTTTCATTTGCTAACTATGCCTGTCAGTAGTTAGCGCCTTCAGTAGTTTGAATCTTTTATTTAGCTGGCAGTCGTGGCGCTCGCTGTATTGCAGTAGTTCGAGTAACGAAGATTTTTGGTGAGGTAAGTGATTTGTGAAAGGTACAGGTTAATGTTAGTCAGGGCCATTCCTTTGTAGGGATTTCTGAAAGTCAGATTGCGTTGCGCTAAAAAATGTTGTGTGTCAGTTTAAGCACAGTCTTGTATAAATGTTCAAAAGGGGACGTTTCAATATGAAGTTAAGGTATTCTGCTACTTAGGCACAAAAATAATCTACGACGGACGAAGCAAGGCGGACACAAGAACCAGACTAGTACTTGCAAAGAGGGCATTCCTAGTCAAGAAAAGTCTGCTGCTATCAAACGTAGGCCTTATTTTGAATTAGTGGGAATGCACGTCTGGAGCACAGCATTCTGCAGCAATGAGACATGGACTCTGTCAAAACTGGAACAGAAGGTAATAGAAGAATTTGAAAATTAGGTGGACTGGTAAGAAGGGAGGAGATACTCTGCAGAATAGGCGCGGAAAGAAATATACGGAAAACAGTGACAAGAAGAAGAAGGGACAGGATGATAGAATATTTGCTAAGACGTTAAAGAATAACTTCCATGGTACTTGGGGCTGCAGGGGGTAAAAATGTAAAGGTGGCTGCAGGGGGTAAAAATGTAAAGCAAGACTGGGATACAACTAGTACAGAACTGAGGACGTAGGTTGCAACTGCTACTCTGAGATGAAGTGGTTGACATAGGTGAGAAATTCTTGGAAAGCCGCATCAATTCAGTCAGAAGTTTGGTGATTATATATACAATCTGTGATACGACTTTGTATTCAAGCAAAAGATGTAAAGAATTCAAGAATCTTGTAAACACGACCAATAATAGAAATAGAGAGGGCAAATGTAAAGGAAGCAGTAAATATGCAAATGTAATTTTCGTTTTTAACATTGTCTTTCTTCTGATTATTTTTGTTAAACGGTATAATTGAATGCAAAAAAGCATACAGAAAAACCCATCGAAATAAATAACACTCGCTTGTAAAATTTACGCAGTAGCGTGTAGTTTCTATAGGTAAAATTTTAAATCAACATATTTTTAATAAATTTCTTGCTGGTTAAATAATTTTTATCGTTAACGTACAATCAGATGCAGTGTCACGAATACAGTTGCTATAATCACACTTCCTCCATTTTCTCTAAGGAATAAAGCCGGCTGTTGGACATGCGTCTCATTTATGGGACGTGGTTCAGTTCAGTCAATACTCATGAAAGATGGGAGTGGGGCAGGGTAAATCTTAATTCGGAACACTTAGGAGAGGTTTTGCAGTCCAAGCATCCTGCTGATAATCAGCGGTAACCTCCCATTAACCTTACTCGAAACTGGGGCAGCAATTATTTTAAGTTATTTCTAGGACAATTTTATTGCATCTTGACTGCCACATAATACTGTTTCACCTCTGTTGCTGTTATTCGATGGTTTAGTATTTAAGATTGGTTGTTTCACTGGTAGTGGAATGATGGCTGTGTTCTCGCAGAAAGGGAGTGAAACTAGGTGCTCGGCAGATCCCAGTTTGATCTACAAATGGCATTCAATACCCCTCAAAAGAAGGAACAACAGCGGCCTACTGGTGAGCAGTTTGGCGGAAAGGTCATATTTCCTGAACTGTTTCTGTGGTCTGTTCCTGACGCTAATCCGCTTACCGCAAGCGCGGTGTTACCGGATGCCATAGTATTTGCCTGCACATGTTTGCCTTTCTGCCCTTCTGCACGATATTTGCCTTTCTGAATGCATATGGAAACGTGTCGCCTACCACCGCTGCCGAGGCATGGTTGAGTTCCTTTTCTTCCCTCCAAAAATTACGATCAGATGAAAGTATCGCTCCTGTCACTGTGTGCAGACATTGCTAAGCGATGGAGGGAGACTGTTCCAAATCCTAATAAATTGTAACACACTTTTCTGTGCGGCTTCAGTGCCAAGTTTCGGTAGCATTCCAGTTTTCATGGACGGGTGAGGCCTTATTATCTTTCGACGGATTTGCAGCCCCATTAATTTTTCTCCTGTAAATTTGACACGGGAATTGGGCTGTATGGTTCCAGAGAACGTGAAATCTGGGCTGTTGCTGCCGACTCTTGTCTCATCGAGACAATGGTCCACTTGTTGTACTTGGAAGATTAAGTTTCGATCTGGCTATACCACAATCCACCTTCTGAGCAGCTCGTATTTAGCTAACGCTGGTGAGAATCCTGTATGACCAGCTTGTGGTATTTAATACGTCTCACGTTTTTTGAAATTACAAGCTGAGCTGATGTGGAAGTGTTATTCACCTTTTTTTCTTCCATTCTTACAATTAGGTGGAGGTCTCATAGAAGTTAACGTTACTTTACGGCACATTTGTCAAGACATTGTTCCGCACTATTACTGTCAATCATTTACTTGATTAGAAAAATTAAAACTTTGTATCTCAGTCTTGCCTTACCAATAAATGTCTGCAGTTTCCCCATGGTTCGGTGACCGTTAAAGAATAAACGTAAGTGGGTGCACTTCTAGGGTGTTGCTTCATTGTGACGAGTTTCTGTTGCATACAGTGGCCAAGCACTTTATTCAATAAATGAGGGATGCAGAAGTGACAATGAGCACCTGTCACTCGGCGTTTTGTAGCAGGAACGATTGATGCAAGAATTATTGAGTTTAATTTCCTATCTCTTCCATGTCTGTTTTTGCGGTATCGTAACCGTGTCAATAGATCCGAGAAGGAACAACTGCATACTCTAAGTTTTATTTCGGCACACACACACACACACACACACACACACACACACGCAAACAAAATTTGCTAATTCTCTGTTTTTAATTGAATGGTAGTTGTGTTACATAGCTTGCGCACTTCTTGACGAAAGCTGAATGCTCATCGTGGGATACACCAGTTCACAAGAAATTTTCAATATCCGTCGTCCGACACAAAAATTAAAATTTCATTTATGTTAGGAAAAATGGATGTCAACCGTGCAGGAAGCGAGTCATAAAGTTCTGGATGGTACCGATAGGGATGTGGAACCATGACGACTCCAGTGTCATGGCCAGTGTTTCTCGACTGAGGATCCATGGTTCGAACAGCTCGATCGAGGTAGTCTCGCATATTCTCGATTGGGTCTAAATCTGCGGAGTAAGGTGGCCAGGGGAATATGGTAAACTCATCCTCGGCTCTTCAGATCACACACGTACACTGCAAGTTGTGTGACAGGTTGTACTGTCTTGCTGGTGGACGCCATCGTACTGAGGAACAACAAATTGCATTTAGTGGAGGACACTGTCCCCAAGGATAGGTGCATACTTTGTTGATCCGTTGTGCCATCCAGAATGATAAGATCCCCAGAAAATGCCAAGAAAACATTCTTCTGACCATAACGTACACTGGGTGTTTATTTTGCAGTGGCCGTCTGCGTGATGGAGTACAGAACGTGGTTCATCTGAAAAGACTACCTATCACCACTCAATGAACTCCCAGATTCGATACTTGCGTGCTAATTCCAGCCGTCATTGCCGATGAAGAGCAGTCAGCCATGCACGAAGTGCCTGCTGCGGAGGCACATACGTAGCAACGCTCGCTGACGCTGTTGGTAGCCCTTTTTTTCATCTGGGTGATCAGTTGCTCAACAGCTGCACTTCTATCAGCCCGATATACATCCATGCAGCCATCGTTCAGTCCTACCATCTACGGCTGGTGGCGCACCACACTTGCCTCATCGCTGGTTTTAGGTAACGCTATTGTGCCACGCGCAGTACACTTCATCCACAGCAGCACGCGAGCAATTTATAAATTTAGCCGTTTCGGAAATGCTTCCATCCTTGGCCCAAAAGCCAATGATCTTACGCGTTTGGACCTCAGATAACTGGCTCCATCTCTGAATTTCGACAACGACTTCACTGTCTTCAACGCCTCCTGACACATTTCATTTACCGTTCATTGCTACTGCTGCCACCTTCCATTTATGTGTATTTATTGCATGCTGACATCGAACAGACGTGCTGGCTATATTAATGTGAATGGTCCATGCTTGACATGTACTGTGGCATTCCGGGAGTGTTTCTAACTTCTACGTCTTAAAAGTTTATTTTAACGCCTTTTTTTCTTTAGACACACCCTTACAGTTTTCGCCCACCCCCATATGTACCAAGACAGTGTAATGGGCATAACTGCAGATATTTCTGTATGTGGTTCCTTAATACGTATACACTTTAGTGTGATTGTTGTTTTTTTCTCTGTGTCGAAGAGCCTTCCACAAACACGTCACAATACAACCTTTTGTTTCTTGCGCTATCGTACTTCACAAACCACTAAGTAAACTACGCCTGTCGTCATAGACTAACCGTTCTCCATCCACGTGTCCACACTTCCACACCTGACCCTGCTGCCCAGGGAAAAGTAACTATTAAGCCCACGTGCACAATGAGAGAACCTAAAAACGCACGACTTGTAATTCTTAGTACACAGCCTAGTTCGATAAACAAAAGAATGAACTGATATAAAATTATAAAATCATTTTATTCAAGAGAGGCAGCTCTTTAATATTGATACCGGTTTGAAATACAAATGATAGCTACACGTCGGATATACACTTGACACACCTCATTTTCGAATTCAGGCTTTCTCGGCGAATTGTAGTGATGAACTTTTCTCGGGAAGTTGGTTAAGAATTTAATTGACTGATACCTAGCGAATATTTTATCAGAGTTAATTTTGTTGGAATCTTGTTTTTGGTGGCCGAAGAGATAAGCAAGGAAACTCTTCCTGTCTGATGACATTTGTAGATGGTGAGAACGCTGCGATGTCTGCTCCCACTACAGCTGCTTCCACGCCGACAACGAGGAGCGACTATTCGTTTTTAATTTCACAAAATTCCTTGTTAAATTATGCCCGGATCGTAAAGGAATGATGAATCGCTGTAATTTGTCAGTTCGGAAACTCACTGCTATGCACAGGGGTTGGTGACAGGATGAGCAGTCGCGCTAGATGCCAAAGTAATTTAAGTGAAGTACGTGTCTGGTCAGAGTACGTCACCCTACTTACAGAAGCAGTCACGTATTTGCTTACACCGGACTGCGGTGTCTCTCCGTGTCTCTTGGCGGCACGGCTGTTGGGCGGACACAGATCCGTCGGCGCCTTTACTATTGAGCGCACTTCATGCGTCAGCAATGCGTCATCAGTGCTCAGAGCAAAAGATAGCCACGCACTGCACGCTCAACACCATGAACTCCCGAAGATCAATCAATTTCATCATTTCCAGTAAGGAACCAATAAGGAAATAGATCAATATCAATTAGAAGACTGACAACTCCCTTTAACCTGAGGCAGAATTCAGGATATCATAAAACATATATTCGACTTAGACGCAAACAGAAAGAAAACGAAAGAAACACCAAGTGAAATAAGAGAGAAGTTAAATGTTGTGTCTTCTTGTAATATATGATATATCAAAAGAAACACCTGATGAAGAAATATTAGGAAACGTTTACCAGTTCGATGCAAAAGGCGAAGTGGAAGGACCTGACTTCCACCAATATTTTAGGTGCCTTCACGATCTTGAAGTTACTCCACGATTAACGGACACACTGTTGGGACGAAAAAAGGTGTAAATAGGGTTCTAGGCTTTTAACATTAACAACTGTACCTCAGTTTCGAGACGTCTTAAGTGCCATGACCTTAACCACACAATGACACATTGTAACGCAAAACGCCAGACATAAGGCAGTTGTGCTCTATCTTGTCACCAGATGAATGAATGCAGTAACGACTCACCTGGAATCTTACCGCGTCGTTAACGTAAGAGAAAGTGAACGAAGCAACAAGGAATGTACGACGCACTTAATGTCTCACAAAGGTAAATTTCTAAGATACAATTATACCAAGATGGAACACAATGCAACCCCTTCAACTAAAACCATTACAGAGTATAAACCACACATGACCAAAACGGAGAGAATACCTGTATCTATAGTACTGCGGAACTGGAGCCTCGTGAAAACATGGCGGCAGTCCCTAGAAATATTACAGGCGAATGAAATGGATACTTTTACATGTACTTCTTCCACTGAAAAGTCTCTTTGTTAATATCAGCGACTGTTTCTTAAACTCATCACATTACATCGACAATTCAGTCTCTTCTTCCTTTGTTCCTAGGCTATAGCCTGTGTCCTTCAGTACTCCTCAGTCTACCCCCGAGGTTTTAAATTCATCGTTCTCTTGGACGGCCAATATCTCTTTTCCTAGCTGGTGATTTACATTTCTTACGATTTTCCCACTATTCGGTTCATCCATCCAGTCTGTGAGTCCGTTCTACTCATACTTTCTCTTATATATCAACTCATTAATGGATTTCACTTTACATCCTTTCCTAGTGCTTTCACTTCTTGCTCTATCACTCAATGTCTTTCCAGTAACCCTTCGCAAGATTTTCATTTCCGCAACTTCCAAAAATATTTTTCTTGTTGATGAATCCTATCTGGTTTCAGCTGTGTATGGTCCCAGAATAGTTTTGTATAATCCGTGCATGTGCAAATTTACCAAAATATATCCTTCAAAAACCCTGTCATTTGTTTCCTTTTGCTACTTGTTCTCCAACTTCCTTTTCGCCATTTCGACAGTTCAAGATTAGCCCTTCCACAACCTGTGTACATCTAACTGACTGCACAGATACGGTCATGCACTCGGTTTTCCGAGTGGATATGACCACATCTAGGTTTTCGCTGCCACTTTAAATATTAGTAAAAGTTTCTGCAAATCATCTTCACAGTTTGTTATCAGAACTGCTTCTTAAACATTACCAATGATTTTTATTTCTTCGCCACCCAATCATCCATTGCCTTCTTATCACTTCGTACATAACTACATTAAGACGTAGTGGAACCAGAGAGTTGCCTTACGTAATACAACTATTAACTTCCATGCAGCTAGTTAACCTGGAACCAATTCCGACTGGATGTAGTTGTTGGAATAAATATCTTCAACTGTTTTTATAAAGATCAGGGCATCTCCGAATTGTAGAACAATTTTAAAATTTGTGTTAACTGGATCCTATAGAAGGCCTTCTGTGAATAAATGAAAGATAAGCTGGTCTGCTGTATTCAATGAAGTTCTCTATAACCTGTCAAAAAACGAATACTACATTTGCACATGACCTAACGAATCTAAAACTATACCACTAGTCTTCATATTATTTTTGTTATGAAAGTAATAATTGAACTCAGTGGATTTATCCAACTGTAATTGGATAGATTCTTCTTATCTCCTTTTTTGTACATTAGAACTGTAATACTAGTTCTTCAGTCATTTGGAATTTTCATCCCAGTTATAACGTTATTAAGCAACATCGCCAGTTATTCAGTTAGTGGCTATCCTCCATACTTCAATAATTCATTGGGAACCGTATTTTTTCCTGGAGACTCCCTACTTTTAACAGACTTACAGCTTCTTCTACCTCTACATGTGAAGCAGTTACATCATCATTTACCTGTACACCGATCTCTGCTATATCTACATTTTCTGGTGATACCTTTATACAAGTCTGTTAAATGTTTAAGCTATGATTCTTCGCTTGTATCTTTTACTTCCTAAATTTCATTTTTATTATTTCCTCTTGTGCGACAGCGTTCTCCAAACTTGTTCCTGCAACCTACAGAAGTTACGTTCTAGATTCTTAGAAAAGTTTTACCAGTGTTCATAATTAAAATGGTTCACTAGTGATTTTGTCTCCTCTGGTATTCTTCATGAGACCCATTTGTTTCGAGTGTTTTATATTTCAAGTAAGCACATTTCTTTTACGTCTTTACGAAATCACGGTATTCTCTTTGTTTTCCTCACTTACTTTGCAACCTGTTTACCAAGTGTTTCCTGAGCTGCTACTTCAATCCTCTCTTTGATGTTCACCCAAGTCTGATCTAAGTTATCCCCTGCATTAATTTGTTTCAGAGTTTCTCTACTAATTGTTTCTGATTTTTGTAGATTCACTCCAAAATGACTCTACAATAATTTTTAATTTTTGAAGTTTTTGTTTCTTTTATTTATGCGCAATCTTGCCTTCCTACAGGTAATCTGAATTTTGTCACGAGCAGACTGTAGTTATTGTCATGAATTGTAGACCTATCTGGAAACTCAAAGCGGGTCGCACATACTTTACAATCATGGTGACACAAATATATATATTATGCATATTTTAATAAGTTATGTTGACACCAACCACTTGTAATATTGATGTATAACTATATCAGAAAATTGAAAATAAGAATAAAAAATTACTCAAATAAAAGCAATTAACGCAGTTTCCAAGCGAAGAGCTTCCATATAACTGTTACTGGCAGCAGCGGAATAACTCGGGGTTTGCCGACTAACTATAACCATATCTACTTCTAAACGTATTTTTGCTACATTATTGGAACTTTTAGATTCCTGAAGTTTCGTCCAAAGCTGCGCTGGACATTTTCTAGGTGCTCATGGCGACTCTAAGTGTTGCCGACGTGTCAAGAACCAAAATGCTCGGAAGACTCATCAACAACTATGGCACCCTGAACTGAAAGTCTTCATTTTATGCTACTCTTTTCACTTTTCAACTAAAACAGCGCTGCTCTGTAACGTACAACGATATCCAACGGACATAGCCCTAGAATCACTTGGGAACCCTCGGCAAGTGTAGTGGGAAAGGCAAGTGAGCCTCAGAAGAACGTTCCGCTGAATTCGTCGCAGTATACTTTTGTACCTGCATAGTCCAAGGCGATACTCCTAGCCGCTGGCAGCGAAGCCAGAATGGTGTTGAAGGTAGCTTCGTGATACGACGGCAGGACTAGAAAGGGTAATTTATATTCAGCAGTGCCAGCACGGCAAATCGTATGAACATTTCAGCCGCTTTTTGAATAACAAATTTTAGATGTTCTAGGAAGCTTTTTAGCGTGTAGAAGAATGCCTAAATATCAGCAAACAGTGCTGCTTTTTACAGGTATTCCGTCAAAGTACAGGAGAGGATTTGTGGGAAAAAGTCTTCTCTTCAGAAGTATGTACATGGTTTTCCGACGAGCTATAATCAGTTTGTTGCTCTTGCGCCAGTGCTGCATATGATCAAGTACATAATTCGTCTTTTCCTCCAGTCTCGTCCTGGAGTCTGCAGTTGCCACTACTAGTATGACAGCTGCGTATCCAACAACACCTTCAGTAACATCAGATGTAATAAGGGTTCAATACTAAGATCCCAGAACAGTGGACCGCTAATGGAGCGTTGAGTACAGCCCTTGGTAACCTTTTCGATTACCATTCTCCGGCCCGCAAGACACTGGATGCTACGTCCACTACAGTAATCGACAAAACTTATATACAAACATTTTGGGACCCTGAGATCTTGAAGTTCTATGACAATCGCAGGCTACGAAAGATTATCGAATACGCCTGCGATGTCAATCATGAGTGGAGCTGTGCTCATCATTGTTGAATTCTGTACATTCTGAAGAGCTCTGTTAACGCAGCATCTGTAAACTGCCCTCTCTGAATCCATATTGCCATTGGTTTAGACCCAAGGGTTTGCTGTTCCCCTGCAACCGGTTAGAAAGCGAACACGCCTGCACTTTGGCCAAGACGTTCAATAAGCAAATAGTTCTATAGCTTTTCGTTGATATCAGGTCTTTATGCACTTTCCTCACTAGTGTTCTAGCTGTTTTTCATATCGCCGGGATCCTAACTATTCCCATCGCCTCGTTTAGGAGTGCTGTGAAATAAGATACTATCGGTGCACCAACCGACCGCAAAACCTTACGGTAGATGCTATCGGGTCCAGGTTCCTTTCCAGTAATTTTGGTTGGAAGAAATAAGAACTTCCTCTTAGAGAGGTAACACCAACATCTGATTGTCGTGTTCGTTATCTAGAACAGCAGATATTCAGCTGACTCCCTCCATCCAACCGTTATTGATCCACCATATTTACAAACTCTGCCCATGACAATAGGTCACTTCACCTTTTCCGTCAGTAAATTATACGGCCTTCCACATACGTAAAATTGCAGCTGTCTTCGTAGAAACGTCTTTATTCTTTTAGTTCCCTGAAGCAATAGTTTGTAGAGCATCTTAATTGTCCTGTACTTATGGAGCGTTGCCGAGGGTTCTCCTTGTCCTAAAGAACGTTGAAAGACTCTTTTCCTTGATTTAACCCTTCGCCTCAGCGTGGATAGTTCTGGGCTCCGAGAGATTGTAGTTCGAATGTTTATCTCTTTCTTAGGGATATAGATGTCCTGTGCTCGCCTGCATCTCGTGGTCGTGCGGTAGCGTTCTCGCTTCCCACGCCCGGGTTCCCGGGTTCGATTCCCGGCGGTGTCAGGGATTTTCTCTGCCTCGTGATGGCTGGGTGTTGTGTGCTGTCCTTAGGTTAGTTAGGTTTAAGTAGTTCTAAGTTCTAGGGGACTGATGACCATAGATGTTAAGTCCCATAGTGCTCAGAGCCATTTGAACCATTTTTGTCCTGGGCTCTTTGCAACAGTTCACTTCGTGGCTGCGCACTCAAGTCTCCAAGAACCTGGAGCACTTCCATCAGAAGTGCTGCACTGTATGCAACTAAACCATTCAAACCATTTTCCTGAAGTCTAACCCTACCATACTTTCATCAGTGGTACTTTCATCTGTCTCACTCTACTGTTGCCGCTTTTCCGTCGACGACAACTGCATTATGGTCGCTGGATATTAGGTACCAGAGCACCTGATAACTATTAATTTAGATGCTGCCATCCTGTGTCCTAAAGTAACATCAGTGTCAGCAGCTACATCTACTCGTCCCTCAAATGTACTCGGATAGACGTCTACATTTAAAACAATGAAGTTCATATCCTGTACTGCATCCCCTAGTATCTCACTGCTGTGCCACAGAGAGGATTTTCCATTCGCATCTTTTGCCACAAGAGACACCCATCACTTCTGCATAGAGCTACCGCCCTGAGTTGATCTCCATATGGTACGATTGGGTGAGAATACTACATGTACACAGAGGTGACAACCGTCATGGGAGAGCGATATGCACATATACAGATGGTGTACACAAGAAATGAGAGGGCAGTACACTGACAAGGCTGTTATTTGCCATCTGGTGATTCATGTGAAATGGTTTACGACGTGATCTGGCCACGTGATGGGAATTAAGTAACTTTCAACACAAAATGGTAGTTGATGCGTGGGACGTTTCATTTCCGAAACTGTTAGAGAATTCAGTATTCCGGTATACATTGTGTCAAGAATGTCCCGAGAATTCCAAATTTCAGGCGCTATCTCTCCGCAACACTGTGGCCGACGGCCTTCACTTAACGACCGAGAGCAGCGAAGTTTGTGTCAGTTCCCGGTACTAACAGACAAGCAACACCGTGAGAAATAACCACAGAAATCAATATGGGAATTTCGACGAACGAGTCCATTACGACAGTGCGGCGAAATCTGGCGTTAGTAGGCAGTGGCAACAGCCAACCGACAGGACTGCCTTTGCTAACCGCACGGCATCGCCGGGGTTTGTGACCATAGCTCGTGGCCCAGTGGGTTGTACCCAACACGAGTGGACATTAGTGGCCTGGACAGATGGGTCCTGATTTCAGTTAGTAAGAGCTAATGGTAGGGTTGGAGTCTGGCGCAGACCTCACGATGCCATGGACTCAAATTGCCAACAAGGCACTGTGCGATGTGGTGGTGGCTCCGTAACGGCATCGGCTGTTTACTCATGGAATGGACTGATTCCTCGGTCCAACTGAACCGAACATTGACTGGATATGGCCATGTTCGGCTACTTGCAAACCATTTGCATCCATCATGGCGTTCATTTTTATGGATGATAACGCGCAGTGTCACTGGGCCACAAGTGTTCGCTATTGGTATGAAGAACATCCTGGACTATACGAGTGAATAATTAGGTCACCCAAATCGCCCGAATTGAATCCCATCGAACATTTATAGGACGTAATCGAGAACTCTGTTTAGTCCCAAAATCCTACATCGGCAACACTTCCGCTGTTATAGAAGGCTATAGAGGGGGCAAGGAACCTTCAACGACTTAAGCAGTCTATACCACATCGAGTTATTGCACTACATCTAGCAAAAGGAGGTCCGACACAATATTAGGAAGTATCCAAATACCTTTGGTACCTCAGAGTCTGTCTGCGCATCCTTCATTTCTACAGCAACCAAGTGCCTGTCACATAGCTGTGCCACTTTACTTTCAGTGAATTTCCTGCTTGAAATAACAATGGCAGACGTTGCCTCATTGTGGCCAAAAAGTCAAAGTGTTCGCAGGAAAATGTAGAAACCTATTTTTTCCACAGCACAATGCTTGCAAGCAGTCTATATCAACATTCACCTCGTCAATTAGTTCTCGTGTTTCAGTAGCAGCCAGTGTGCCTCTTGCAACATTTTTGTGCAATAGCTTTATCGTTTTATAAGGTTAGAGCGCGGAAAAACTATTTGGAGAGAGGAGAGCTGGGTCAAAGTAAACCCGTCCATGAGGTTTTACAGAATCCATGTGCAACTGCTCAGTCTAGAATGATTCGTTTCTTATCTCCAACGACCGTCGAAGGAAGTCACTTAATTCTTAAACTCTACTGTCAAATTATTTTCTCTCAAAAGAAACCTGTATATGTCCCAGGTGTAGGATAGTCATAGATTATCCTTTGGACGCCCAACTCAAAGAAAATGTCTAATAGCAACCTTCAGTACACTGAGACCCTCCGAACGATTTAACTGGAGAGTAACTTCTAAATTATTGCACATCAACAACTCAGTTATGCGAACGGAAACAGCTATAGAAATCAGGGAACAGATTTCTCAAAGTGCGATACTGCAATCTCAGTTGGCAGCTAGAACTAAGAACTCGACAATGAAATATTGAAGAGTAACCATAAACAGCCTCCAATATCGATCCGTACATACAAAACAGGCATACAAAATAACAGGGAGACAACTTACATGAATATAGATCCGCATCATGTCTTGCAGAATCTGCTACAGTTAAAACGACTAGAAGTACCATAGGAAACACAGATAACACTTCCACTGCAGTAAAAATTTATGAAACCGCAAGAGTGAAACACATATTAAAGCAGCGACGTTAGAATTAGGAGCAAGAACATACAGTAACAGTATAGAAGGCACAAGCACTACAGAACAGACTCAACAAGCAGACAGTCTACTGACGAGGACAGTGACAGTGATTCGTAGCGAAATGAGCAAGCACGAAGCGACTTCGTCAAACACACGAAACATCTTGATCTAACTACACTCCTGGAAATGGAAAAAAGAACACATTGACACCGGTGTGTCAGACCCACCATACTTGCTCCGGACACTGCGAGAGGGCTGTACAAGCAATGATCACACGCACGGCACAGCGGACACACCAGGAACCGCGGTGTTGGCCGTCGAATGGCGCTAGCTGCGCAGCATTTGTGCACCGCCGCCGTCAGTGTCAGCCAGTTTGCCGTGGCATACGGAGCTCCATCGCAGTCTTTAACACTGGTAGCATGCCGCGACAGCGTGGACGTGAACCGTATGTGCAGTTGACGGACTTTGAGCGAGGGCGTATAGTGGGCATGCGGGAGGCCGGGTGGACGTACCGCCGAATTGCTCAACACGTGGGGCGTGAGGTCTCCACAGTACATCGATGTTGTCGCCAGTGGTCGGCGGAAGGTGCACGTGTCCGTCGACCTGGGACCGGACCGCAGCGACGCACGGATGCACGCCAAGACCGTAGGATCCTACGCAGTGCCGTAGGGGATCGCACCGCCACTTCCCAGCAAATTAGGGACACTGTTGCTCCTGGGGTATCGGCGAGGACCATTCGCAACCGTCTCCATGAAGCTGGGCTACGGTCCCGCACACCGTTAGGCCGTCTTCCGCTCACGCCCCAACATCGTGCAGCCCGCCTCCAGTGGTGTCGCGACAGGCGTGAATGGAGGGACGAATGGAGACGTGTCGTCTTCAGCGATGAGAGTCGCTTCTGCCTTGGTGCCAATGATGGTCGTATGCGTGTTTGGCGCCGTGCAGGTGAGCGCCACAATCAGGACTGCATACGACCGAGGCACACAGGGCCAACACCCGGCTTCATAGTGTGGGGAGCGATCTCCTACACTAGCCGTACACCACTGGTGATCGTCGAGGGGACACTGAATAGTGCACGGTACATCCAAACCGTCATCCAACCCATCGTTCTACCGTTCCTAGCCCGGCAAGGGAACTTGCTGTTCCAACAGGACAATGCACGTCCGCATGTATCCCGTGTCACCCAACGTGCTCTAGAAGGTGTAAGTCAACTACCCTGGCCAGCAAGATCTCCGGATCTGTCCCCCATTGAGCATGTTTGGGACTGGATGAAGCGTCGTCTCACGCGGTCTGCACGTCCAGCACGAACGCTGGTCCAACTGAGGCGCCAGGTGGAAATGGCATGGCAAGCCGTTCCACAGGACTACATCCAGCATCTCTACGATCGTCTCCATGGGAGAATAGCAGCCTGCATTGCTGCGAAAGGTGGATATACACTGTACTAGTGCCGACATTGTGCATGCTCTGTTGCCTGTGTCTATGTGCCTGTGGTTCTGTCAGTGTGATCATGTGATGTATCTGACCCCAGGAATGTGTCAATAAAGTGTCCCCTTCCTGGGACAATGAATTCACGGTGTTCTTATTTCAATATCCAGGAGTGTAAAAATTACAGATACCAGGCAGTATTTAGGTACAGTAGATACCACCCAGATCTACAGACTGCAACGTGGAACTGAATGAACTGGAAGACGAAAGAATTTTACTCATCACCCTCTCATACATAAATGGAATAATGCATCAAAAGGCAAATCAATCACCTTCCCCACAAACGAGGCAGCAGATAGATTAATACTTAAGGCAAATAATATGTCCAAAAATTTCACTCAACGAGTCTACACAAAACGATCGGAACCCCAAGGTCTACACAACGTGTATACAGAACTCGTACTAGCCCATGAACGTAATGAAATCGAATCCCGAACACTATCCAGTTCCCCAAACCCGCACCCATCCAGCGCTGCTTTCCCATAATGGACTTGAAAATTCTTAAGCTGAATTCCAAGAGAAGTTCTTATGTAATGGCTTAAATAGCGAAATCGACAGAATAAATCTGCCACGTACCAAGGACACTTTTTCATTTCCCATGTGATGTCGGCTACGTCCTTGGACCAGCAAATTTGAAAGTAGATATTGTACTTATAAATAAAAGTGTAGCGATTAAGGAAATCTAGGAAAATTGTAGCGTTACATCACGATTAACGTATCACAAGATAGAATAATACACCGTTTCATACAGCGAAGAAAAATGAGCAATCAATGTGTTCAATAAGGTTGTGATCAGCTTCGTGGCAGTAAGTCTTTCGTCGCTGTAACACATTTTTTGTAAACAATTATAGGTCTTTTTTAGGTCTTTTTATGTAAAATATCATGGTACTGTATCCTTCTATTACCGAATACTCTATTAAATTACAGGCTTCCACAAAATTTACACGTCCAGCTAAAAATATAAGTTGTATTCGAGTTATAGGAGTCATAAACAGTAACGACTTCACAATCAATTCCATACAAGCTAGTATTATTTACCTCCAGTGGAAAAATTGCAGAAAGATCTTAGGTATACACATTCAATCATTTTAATAGGTTTGAGCGACAAACAATGTCTCTTATACTTAACAGGTAAACATAATTCGCTCTATGACGCATCCAACCAGACCCTGTAGAGCAGATGCGTAGTTGTTCTTTGTCAGATTTACACTCACTACAGTTTTCGAAACTGAATTGCTTATGACAAGCAGACTGTCATGTGGATGTGCAGAACAGAATACTGGCATGATATAGGCCATAATACTACACTCAGTATCCAGTGTGGTATTTTGTGTAACCCTTTGTCAGTCTAGTTTCGTGGGGGTGGACATGCCTCCATCCAGCCACATCTAGATCAATTCAGCATATTGCTGTGGGTTAATCCCACATCAGTCTATCTGTCTTGGTAATTTTATAAATCTGTCACTCCACTTAGTCTACTTAAACTCCTGAAATACAAATTCCCACCTTAAATAGTTAAAATAACATCCGAGTTAAAATGGAAGCACTTTCAGCTAGCTATTTTCGGCTATCGTTCACAGTCATCCAACTACACCCTCCCCCATCACAATCACCCGAAATACACGCACGTAAATCATTGTAAGCAGGAAATACCTTACGAATTTTGGCAGGATTGCGAATGAAACCACCGACTTTCTCATACTAAATGTTTATTGATTTCTGCATATAAATTTACACGGAAAACAACTGTTTCTTTATGTTTGTTGGCTGTGGTTTTAATATTATCTAGCTTAATTTTTAATTTGTAGCTTGTAAAAATGAGAGTACCTACATATCTTCTAAAAATTAGTGTACTTACAAATCTGTCTGATTGTGGTCTCTGCTGGAGTCACTTTCTGTTCATATCATCAAATAGAGCTCGAGTGAAATGACTTACCGTAATATTGCTATTAATTCAAATCTCTGGTATAGTCCTACAAAGCAGGTCTCAAACAAGATAGTAAAAATATATACCGAACAACTGACGCACATACCTCGATATGATATTCTGAACGATAAAATATACAAATGAATCATACCAGTTAATAATTTTTATCAGTTTCCTTCTTCTTATTTAGTGTATCTGTCATATGACAGATTTCGACTGGAGGCTCCCCAACCTGACCTGTGCCGAGCATCTTCCTTCTACTGTTTGTACATTCGTCCTTTTTTAATGTCGTCCATCAATCCAATTCTCTTCCTACCACTTCCTTTGGTTATTTGCCATTTCACTCTATGTTGTATACAATTCCTACGCAGTTTGTCTCCAAGACAAATATTTTATCTCTTTCTGATCACTTCCAATGATCTTTCTTATTCCTCTATTATCTTCATTTTTAATTTGTGTCTTTCCACTTTCCCTTCAGCTTTGTGTTCCAAAGGCACATTTCAAAACTTTCTAAATATCCTTGTTCGGTCCTTTTAAATGTACGTGATTCACTGCTGTAAAATACTACAGATTTCTTTTCCTCAGTCCGACTGGAGTTCTTGTAGCTGTTAGTAACTACTTTAGCTTTTCAAAGGCTCTCTTTCTGATAGATATACTCCTCCTTATTTCTTCTGTACAGCTTCAGTATGATGTCACTGAACTTCCTAGTACCACAAAGAACTTTACCTGTTCTATCTTTTTCCATCCAATACTATGTTGTCTTGCGCTTTCTTCTTTTTTGTTCTCATCATTTTTGCCTTTCCTATATTTGTGTTAATTTAGTACTCCTGGCCCCTTCGGGTTTTCCCTAGTTTTTTCCTTAGTTTTCTTTCAGTTCTCCTTAGTGTGGCTCTGTTTATAGCCTTTTTTAACAGGATTGACAAAAGTAATTGTCCAGTAGTCTTTGCAGTACTTGTTTTCATATTTTTAGGTAATGATGCTGGAATAATCTAATGTAGATTCTGGGATCAGCTCCCTACATCATAAATTCGCAGTCAGTTTAGCTACTGAATTGGAGTCTAAGCTATATGCTGGCATTTCCCATGGCTGCTGAACTGCTTTCTCCAATTCCCATTTCATGGTACCTAGTTTTCATCTTCATCTCCCAAAACCATTCTGACATTATCCATCTGTCCATGGTGTAACTTTTGCACATAATCTGCCAAAACTTTCCTCTCTTTTTCTAATTCCATCTTCTTCCCGTGTTTATTTAACATTCCTTGTTCGCTTATTTTTCTCAAATCACTATTTGTTAAAGCTTTTACCCTTCTGTATATTTCTCGAATTCTACCTTTCTTTTCCAATTCTCCTAAATCCTGAAATCATTTCTTCATTCAGTCTTTCCAAACCTGGTCAGTTAATCATCTTAGTTCATTCTTCAGTTTTCTGTACTGTCTTCTGCCTTCTACCAAACTGTCATTTCTTCATTTACTGCACACATCCATTTTATTCAACATATTTACCGTTATCCACACTTTCTAATACCTAATTCTTTTCATTTGTCCAATTCCTATCTCTAATGCTTCTAAAACTTTATCTCTAATGATAAATACTCTGCAGTTGCTTCTGTGCATTACACATCCTAGTTTATTTTCGACGAAGTAACTGGAGTCCTCCTTAATGTTTTTATTCTTTAGTTTCCATGAACCATGGACCTTGCCGTTGGTGGGGAGGCTTGCGTGCCTCAGCGATACAGATAGCCGTACCGTAGGTACAACCACAACGGAGGGGTATCTGTTGAGAGGCCAGACAAACATGTGGTTCCTGAAGAGGGGCAGCAGCCTTTTCAGTAGTTGGAAGGGCAACAGTCTGGATGATTGACTGATCTGGCCTTGTAACAATAACCAAAACGGCCTTGCTGTGCTGGTACTGCGAACGGCTGAAAGCAAGGGGAAACTACGGCCGTAATTTTTCCCGAGGACATGCAACTTTACTGTATGATTAAATGATGATGGCGTCCTCTTGGGTAAAATATTCCGGAGGTAAAATAGTCCCCCATTCGGATCTCCGGGCGGGGACTACTCAAGAGGATGTCGTTATCAGGAGAAAGAAAACTGGCGTTCTACGGATCGGAGCGTGGAATGTCAGATCCCTTAATCGGGCAGGTAGGTTAGAAAATTTAAAAAGGGAAATGGATAGGTTAAAGTTAGATATAGTGGGAATTAGTGAAGTTCGGTGGCAGGGGGAACAAGACTTCTAGTCAGGTGACTACAGGGTTATAAACACAAAGTCAAATAGGGGTAATGCAGGAGTAGGTTTAATAATGAATAGGAAAATAGGAATGCGGGTAAGCTACCACAAACAGCATAGTGAACGCATTATTGTGGCCAAGATAGACACGAAGCCCACACCTACTACAGTAGTACAAGTTTATATGCCAACTAGCTCTGCAGATGACGAAGAAATTGAAGAAATGTATGATGAAATAAAAGAAATTATTCAGATAGTGAAGGGAGACGAAAATTTAATAGTCATGGGTGACTGGAATTCGAGTGTAGGAAAAGGGAGAGAAGGAAACGTAGTAGGTGAATATGGATTGGGGCTAAGAAATGAAAGAGGAAGCCGCCTGGTAGAATTTTGCACAGAGCACAACTTAATCATAGCTAACACTTGGTTTAAGCATCATGATAGAAGGTTGTATACATGGAAGAACCCTGGAGATACTAAAAGGTATCAGATAGATTATATAATGGTAAGACAGAGATTTAGGAACCAGGTTTTAAATTGTAAGACATTTCCAGGGGCAGATGTGGACTCTGACCACAATCTATAGGTTATGACCTGTAGATTAAAACTGAAGAAACTGCAAAACGGTGGGAATTTAATGAGATGGGACCTGGATAAACTGAAAGAACCAGAGGTTGTACAGAGTTTTAGGGAGAGCATAAGGGAACAATTGACAGGAATGGGGGAAAGAAATACAGTAGAAGAAGAATGGGTAGCTTTGAGGGATGAAGTAGTGAAGGCAGCAGAGGATCAAGTAGGTAAAAAGACGAGGGCTAGTAGAAATCCTTGGGTAACAGAAGAAATATTGAATTTAATTGATGAAAGGAGAAAATATTAAAATGAAGTAAATGAAGCAGGCAAAAAGGAATACAAACGTCTCAAAAATGAGATCGACAGGAAGTGCAAAATGGCTAAGCAGGGATGGCTAGAGGAGAAACGTAAGGATGTAGAGGCTTATCTCACGAGGGGTAAGATAGATACTGCCTACAGGAAAATTAAAGAGACCTTTGGAGATAACAGAACCACTTGTATGAACATCAAGAGCTCAGATGGAAAGCCAGTTCTAAGCAAAGAAGGGAAAGCAGAAAGGTGGAAGGAGTATATAGAGGGTCTATACAAGGGCGATGCACTTGAGGACAATATTATGGAAATGGAAGAGGATGTAGATGAAGATGAAATGGGAGATACGATACTGCGTGAAGAGTTTGACAGAGCACTGAAAGACCTGAGTCGAAACAAGGCCCCCGGAGTAGACAACATTCCATTGGAACTACTGACGGCCTTGGAAGAGCCAGTCCTGACAAAACTCTACCATCTGGTGAGCAAGATGTATGAAACAGGCGAAATACCCTCAGACTTCAAGAAGAATATAATAATTCCAATCCCAAAGAAAGCAGGTGTTGACAGATGTGAAAATTACCGAACAATCAGTTTAATAAGCCACAGCTGCAAAATACTAACACGAATTCTTTACAGACGAATGGAAAAACTAGTAGAAGCTGACCTCGGGGAAGATCAGTTTGGGTTCCGTAGAAATACTGGAACACGTGAGGCAATACTGACCTTACGACTTATCTTAGAAGAAAGATTAAGGAAAGGCAAACCTACGTTTCTAGCATTTGTAGACTTCGAGAAAGCTTTTGACAATGTTGACTGGAATACTCTTATTCAAATTCTAAAGGTGGCAGGGGTAAAATACAGGGAGCGAAAGGCTATTTACAATTTGTACAGAAACCAGATGGCAGTTATAAGAGTCGAGGGACATGAAAGGGAAGCAGTGGTTGAGAAGGGAGTGAGACAGGGTTGCAGCCTCTCCCCGATGTTATTCAATCTGTATATTGAGCAAGCAGTAAAGGGAACAAAAGAAAAATTCGGAGTAGGTGTTAAAATCCATGGAGAAGAAATAAAAACTTTGAGGTTCGCCGATGACATTGTAATTCTGTCAGAGACAGCAAAGGACTTGGAAGAGCAGTTGAACGGAATGGATGGTGTCTTGAAGGGAGGATATAAGATGAACATCAACAAAAGCAAAACGAGGATAATGGAATGTAGTCGAATTAATTCAGGTGATGTTGAGGGTATTAGATTAGGAAATGAGACACTTAAAGTAGTAAAGGAGTTTTGCTATTTGGGGAGCAAAATAACTGATGATGGTCGAAGTAGAGAGGATATAAAATGTAGACTGGCAATGGCAAGGAAAGCGTTTCTCAAGAAGAGAAATTTGTTAACCTCGAGTATAGATTTAAGTGTCAGAAAGTCATTTCTGAAAGTATTTGTATGGAGTGTAGCTATGTATGGAAGTGAAACATGGACGGTAAATAGTTTAGACAAGAAGAGAATAGAAGCTTTCGAAATGTGGTGCTACAGAAGAATGCTGAAGATTAGATGGGAAGATCACATAACTAATGAGGAAGTATTGAATAGGATTGGGGTGAAGAGAAGTTTGTGGCACACCTTGACCAGAAGAAGGGATCGGTTGGTAGGACATGTTCTGAGGCATCAAGGGATCACCAATTTAGTATTGGAGGGCAGCGTGGAGGGTAAAAATCGTAGGGGGAGACCAAGAGATGAATACATTAAGCAGATTCAGAAGGATGTAGGTTGCAGTAGGTACTGGGAGATGAAGAAGCTTGCACAGGATAGAGTAGCATGGAGAGCTGCATCAAACCAGTCTCAGGACTGAAGACCACAACAACAACAACAACAGTTTCCCAATATCCCATCTCATCATCTGTTGTCTTAATCATGGCCAAATATGCACTATGAGTAAATTACGCTCTAAGTCATGTACTTTTACAATGGTTTTGCTAATGTTTTTTTATCTAAATTGTTTCTTCTTCCATTTTCCACTATGATATTCCAATCTCATATCATTACAGTCGTTCCTCTTGAAATTTGTCGTTCACGTCTTCAATGCGCTCATATAATTTTTCCCTATCATCTTAGTTGCATCTGATGTTGGCATGTAAACCTGAATAATCAGTGTGTCCACAGGGTTACTCTATAATTTCACTGATACGCTCTGTTACTAACTGTATTACCCGTTGCTATGTTCTTGTCTGAATGTTTAGTGAGTATAACTCCACCTCCATTTTCTTTCTTTCCGACACTTTGTAAATTACCTTGTATTCTCCGGACTGAAATTCTCCTTCTCCTTCCCATTGATCCTTGCTTCACTCTAAAAAGAAATTTCATTCCCCATTTCTCTCTTCACGTTTCCTAATTTTCCTTTATTATCCATTGTCTTCACGTTTCACGCAGCAATAGTCTTCTTATCTTGGTTCAGTTCGGTGCACAGTTCCCCTAGCTATGTACTCACCAAAAGATCAAGTCATGGGCATATTCCATAATTTTTCTTCTCAAGAGCAACCATCTCAGAGAACGGTTCATTGGTATTAGAGATACCACACGGGTCTTTAATACGGAAGTTTCCTTCGACTTCCGTTTTTAATATTTCATAATTATCCACATTTAGTACTGGTTTCCAACTCAAAGCGGCAAGAGAGTGCCCTGCCCTCTCTTCGCTCATCCATCCTTCTAGGAGGCTGTTATCACTTGGCAAAAGGATTCTCATTATCCTGGGACATGTTCGTTGCCAGCATCCTTAGCCACTAGTGTCAGCCGTTGAACGCTCTCTACCAAGATGAGGGGAAAAAGGGTAAGGGGGGGAGATGAGGTCAGGATTCTCCTTTCCTTGAACTTAGGAAGAAATGGTTCTTTGATCAATCTTCAGTACTTCCATTGAAATTTCCCATCTTTTAATACTTTTTACATTAGGAAGCTGCTGGTAATAACAATAACATGCATGCGATGGAGCAGAAAAAGTATTGATCCTATCGCTCTTTTTTATGAATTATCAGTTCATAAATCTAAGTTGTTTGCACTGGATGAGATGATAAATATATACAATCCAAAGTTACAAGTAAAAAGCGCACTATTTGTCTTCAAAATCATTTTCTTCCCAGTTCCATCAATCATTTCCTCAACACAGTTTATTGCTATTTCCCAAATACTTCCTGCCAAATTCAGGAAAACGAAGAGTTACTGCAGTGACAGACTACGAAAAATTCTAATCGTAGAAAGGCGCACACTGTCTAACGGAAATTTGGATTTAAATATTCCACAGGGGTGTTAACGCTGTGTGTGGATGACATTTGTCAACAACTTTGACTCGAGATGATGTAGATAAGGACAAAGTTATCGTATTTAAACAAAATATTACTTATTGTTACAGATGAATAAATGTTAGTTTCTAAATCTAGCGGTAATGCACGTATTACATGCAGCTGTCTATATAAATTCTTGTACGACTCGAAATTAAATTTGCGGAGATCAGAAAACCACTAAACTTCTGTTGTAAGCGGAACTTCTGGGGTAACGGGAGATTTAGTATGTCCGTGAACTTAAAATCAACCTTTCACGCCTGGCAGACAAAAACTATTTGAAAATGTACATTTTTGTGAAAGAAAATTCTATTGCAGTTTCTGCATGGTGGGGTAAATGAATAATTCATCTTTATTGTTACACATATGAAACCCGTTAGATAAACTGTAAAAAGCAATAAGCGCTAACTTCGCTTCACTGCATCCAGTATTAATTTGTAGGGGATAAAATTTATAACTACTGGGTGATCATGCATGCGGGTAACACACAGCAAATTTTACGCTGCGTTAGCTTTGGAATACAGGAAACTATTTTCAGTTTCACTGAATAGTTCTGAACACCAATTGAATATTGTAATAACTCGTTCGTTTTCAACCGCAACCTCATCATTCTTGTCGCTTGCCAGCTAATTCTTAATTCAACGTAACTGCTGCATCCTGTGTTATAGACGATTCTCCTTATGTGCTCATAACTAAGCGTGCATTTGGGATTATTTCGGTCTAGGATTTCTTCAAATATTTTTTCAGCAAAGTATCGTGCTGTAGTATGTGGTCTAGTATTGTGCCTGTTAGTTTCCTAGTGTTCCTTAGCATACGTTTTCTCGACGACAGGAAACTTCTTTATTTCTGCCCTTGAGATTATTTCGCTCTACAATTCCTTCAAGTATTTTTTTTAGCAACGTATCGTGCTGTAATGTGTGGACTAGAATTGCACCTATGAGTTTCCTTGTGTTCTCTATTACACATTTTCTCGACGACAGAAAAACTCTTTGTTTCATACTCCATCATTACATGCATTCTTTAACTCCATTGCTCAAAGGCACCTACTCGTTGTATTTTTATCTGTGCCATTGTCCATGTTTCTCATCCTATACAGAGCTGTGCTCCAAATATGGCTCTGGTGGATATTTATATAGTGTCAGATTTATATTTCTGGAAGTTAGCAGCTGGTTCTGTTCACAGGCAGCTCTTTTGCGCAGTAAATCCTCGCCATCACGTAACTATTGAAACTCTGATTTCTATCTGCTCTATTTAAAATATTCGTCCACGTCGTCTAGAGAGGTTAATGTGTATCTATATTAAATAAGTGTTGCTGCGTTCCTACCCAGAGCAGGAATTTGTTACTTAAAGTAGCATGCTAGGTTGGCTGATTCGGGAGAGGGGACCGAACAGCGAAGTCATCGGTCCCATTGGATTATTGAAGGATGGAGAAGGAAGTCGGCCGTGCCCTTTCAAAGGACTAATCCCGTCATTTGACTGAATGGGTTCAAGGAAATAACGGAAAACCAATATCAGGATGGCCGGATGCGGGTTTGAATCGTCGTCCTCCCGAATGCGAGTCAGGTGCGCAAACCACTGAGCCACCTCGCTCGGTAGCATTGTAGGTCATCTACTCAATGTAATCTCACCAAGAACGAGTTTTGTAATTGATCAATGTCAGTAAAAATTAAATCCCAATGCAACATCTAATGCAAAGCAACACCTAATGTAGTTGATTGGAAACAGATGGAACATATAATGGTATAGCAACAATTATAAACAAGATATGTTGACCAAGTACAGTACTGTATTTGCTGTATCAAGCAGATACCTTAGAACTGCTGTACATTGTCACATGGAGCACGTCCTATATACACTACTGGCCAATAAAATTGCTACACCCCGAAGATGACCTGCTACAGACGCGAAATTTAAGCGACAGGAAGAAAATGCTGTGATATGCAAATGATTAGCTTTTCAGAGCATTCACACAACGCTGGCGCCGGTGGCAACACCTACAACGTGCTGTCATGAGGAAAGTTTCCAACCGATTTCTCATAGACAAACAGCAGTTGACCGGCGTTGCCAGGTGAAACGTTGTGATGATTCGTGTAAAGAGGAGATATGCGTACCATCACGTTTCCGACTTTGATAAAGATCGGATTGTAGCCTATCGCGATTCCGGTTCATCGTATTGCGACATTGCTGCTCGTGTTGGTCGAGCTCCAATGACTGTTAGCGGAATATGGAATCAGTGGGATCAGGAGGGTAATAAGTAACCCCGTGCTGGATCCCAACGGCCTCGTATCACTAGCAGTCGAAATGACAGGCATCTCATCCGCACGGCTATAACGGATCGTGCAGCCACGTCTCGATCCCTGAGTCAACAGATGGGGACGTTCGCAAGACAACAACCATCTGCACGAACAGTTCTACGACGTTTGCAGCAGTATGGACTATCAGCTCGGAGACCGTGGCTGCGGTTACCCTTGACGCTGCATCACAGACAGGACCGCCTGCGATGGTGTACTCTACGACGAACCTGGGTGCACGAATGGCAAAAAGTCAATTTCTCGGATGAATCTGGGTTCTGGTTACAGCATCATGATTGTCGCATTCGTGTTTGGAGACATCGCGGTGAACGCACATTGGAAGCGTGTATTCGTCATCGCCATACTGTCGTATCACCCGGCGTGATGGTATGAGGTGCCATTGGTTACACGTCTCGGTCACCTCTTGTTCGCATTGACGGCACTTTGAACAGTGGACGTTACATTTCAGGTGTGTTACGTCCCGTGGCTCTACTCTTCATTCGATCCCAGCGAAACCATACATTTCAGCAGGATAATGCGCGACCGCATGTTGCAGGTCCTGTACGGGCCTTTCTGAATACAGGAAATGTTCGACTGCTGCCTTGGCCAGGACATTCTCCAGATCTCTCACCAATTGAAATTGGCCGAGCAACTGGCTCGTCACAATACGCCAATCACTACTCTTGATGAACTGTGGTGTCGTGTTGAAGCTGAATGGGCAGCTGTACCTGTACACGCCATCCAAGCTCTGTTTGACTCAATGCCCAGGCGTATCAAGGCCGTTATTACGGCCAGAGGTGGTTGTTCTGGGTATTGATTTCTCAGGATCTATGCATCCAAATTGCGTAAAAATGTAATCACATGTTAGTCATAGCATAATATATTTTTCCAATGAATACCCATTTATCATCTGCATTTCTTATTGGTGTATCAATTTTAATGGCCAGTAGTGTATATACAATACAATAAATGTAGAATTCACTCGGGAACGTATTTGTTTTCACAGTTAATGTTCGAGGATCCTACAAATAATTGGTCTTCAGATAATAATATAAATTGTATCAGCAGACGCCAGAAACATCCCGTTTGAAATGAGAAACGAAAATTATAATAGGGTTTCCTCAACTGTATGCTTTGAGTTAACAGCTTCTCTTTTATATTTTTATTATGTCTCGTTCTACCATTATACTAATGTCCCGTCAAGTTATGGAACCAGTCACTTACCATCTACTTTCAATCCCTCTTTTACACCAAATCGGGTGGTTTACTTCGCAGAACACAGTCATAAACATCTTCACGTGGTATAAACTACATCAGATGAAATTATATATTGTAGTGATCATTGTAAAGCAAAAATATTCTTTAAAATAAAAAATTAAAACGAGAAGGGGAGGTAAAATACGAGTCGGAAAAAATGTGTTTGTAAAATGTGGAGTAACGTATTACGAAACATTGTAATTCTTTAAATACATAGGAAAGGCGTAATGATTTTCTTTTCAAGTTTTTAAATTTAATTTCGCTGAAGATTGTTCCAGAGTAGCGTGGTTAAAGCAAAAACTGGAAAAGTGAAATATTCGTAAATTGATGCAAATGGAGTTATTTCTGTTATAGTATTGTATTTTACAAAATTACCTAAAGCAAGTAGCTAAGTGGGCTCCAGAACTGTTTTGTTATTGTAATGTTTCACAATAGTCACTCTGTGTGTATTTCATCCATAAGAATCTATTGAAATATCGAAGAGTCATAAATTTACTAGTTCAGGACGCAAATTTATCCACTGTACGTGGACGTTACAAGGGGTTCGCAAATATGTTTTCTGTACTGCACCTAAGGTATGTGTGGCTGAACTCGGCGGTATTCGTTCTTCTCCTAAATACAGATCCGTGGAGGACATCTCATAAATACAAAAACAAATGAAAATCTCTGAAAAGAGTATTTATATGGTTTCCGAGAGCTTAATGAGAGATGTTCACAAAATATTATACTTCATCGGCGACTAAATGATGAAAGGAAATTTGACGTGAAACGATGAGTTTACAAAAGTTTTGTAAAATATTCAAGATCGTTGGTTGAATGGTGATAAAGCAATAAATATCAGGTCGTAATTGTCAAATTTACTCGTACTTTTGTACCGAATATCAGTAACATTTTTTCATGCTTTCAAGAGTGAAAATGCATGCATGAGGTATCAGTAGTTTCTCTTTTTATCTTTGCCCAATCGTAACAAGTGCTCTGTCTCTATCGATGTATACGTTAACGGTATTTCAAACCGTATCCTTCGATACATCCACTAACATAACAGAAAATATGCAGAATACCCTTAAAGTACTTATTCATGGTAGGTAACCTTTTTACTTAGCTCTTTTCATGTACGATAATACCGGCTATTAAACTACAGCTAGACTTGTCGAAGTACTACTCCAGTTAAATGAAAAATATTGTCTCTTTGGCCCCCAAATGTTCTTTGAAGAACATTTGCCGTTTAGTAACGAAAGATTAAATTCATATCTTGTGAAACGTTGTGGTATTTTACACGTGGTACGCACGGCGCAAGTAAGATTACCCAGTGTCCCAGCGTTCTTTACCTCACATGGACATGCCAAGCGGAATATACCGGATATTCCAGTAATGCGAGGTGGGACAAAGCGGCGCCCATCTATTTACGGACAGCTCAGCTCGGTTTTACCGAACCGCAGCTATCGGCGAGCTTCCATTGTGGGCTGGAGAAAATATGCGACGTCGGAGAAATAACTGCGTAATAAACTGCAGAAACACAGGCCGGTGCGGCAACCTTCTGTAACACTCGTTGCGTCTCTTGTGAACGTGCTAGTTATCTTTCCATCTTCTTCGTTGAAAACATAGGAGAACACGAAATATGGTTTAAACAAACAGTTACCGAATAGAGTGATTTTGTTACCAAATATTAGTGTTCAGTTCTAAATGTATTTGGGGGAACAGTGGAACAAATGTAAACGTACTAAAGTACAAAATAACCTTATAGAGAAAATAAGATAACTAATTTACTCGCCAACCACAATAGTGTGTCTCGCCGTTGTTTCTGTCAAACGAAGTGCGCTACTTCGAACTTTTCGAATGCAGCAAAAATGTGTTTAGAACATAAATCGCCTATCTCAACTCATCGCAAATGCATTGGTAAGAGCCATTTGCCCTCAAAACATTGGGTCTTACGACGAGAGACGTTTGAATGATTACCTCTGCAATGCCTAAGAGAGGGACTTTGGTAAGGCGAAGAAGCAAAATATGATATAATAGAAAAGACTATCTGTTTCTTTGTCCCGATTTACTGCAATATTTCCTTCTGCTTAAAATAAGTACCGTTATCCGAACAACAAATTGTTTCTTTTGACCTGACGGTGTTGCACATCCACTCTGTCATCAAAGTGTCATCTGGAATTTCAGTTAAGGTGGTCACAGGAAAGTGGAACAGAACAACGTGCACATCTGACTAAAACGACATTTTCACATTCAAAATCACTGGTGCACGAAGCAAGCCAACTTGAAACGCCTCCGTAGTTAATCGTTCAGACATAATTGATACTACTACTTGAATGCAGAAGCGAAGTCTAACGTGACAAGGTGGCTTTCATCAAGTTCACTTATTGATCTGTTCCTATTTGCTCTGATCATTTCAGTGAAACATCACACCTGGAATTTGAAGACTGAATAGCTGTGCCAGTACATGAGATCAGTAGACGAAGTTCGTTGTTCAGGGTAACGTATTTATTTTAAGCAGGGACAAATGTAGCAAGAAGGCAAGACATTGAAATCTGTGTGTTTTTCGTCCTATTATATTGACATTCAGCTTATTCTCCTAACGAAAGTGGTCGTTCATATGTCTCTCGTTCTAGGACGCGCAGTTTTGCATCTGAATTCCTCATACCATGGTTTCTGCGGTTGATGAGGCTTTTTTTAATCTTTTTAAGCACATTTTTGATAGTTCTGAGTGTTCGAGGCCAAGTACTTCCCTTGTGTGTTTTACAATGTTTAGTGAAAGACATGAACATTCTTTCCGAACTTTCGATGCACCGAGCAACTTAGGAGTGGTAAACAATTTATTAACTACTACTCTACAAATCCAGTCGTCGATCTGGCTTTTACGGGAACTAGCTTCTTTCTACGAACCATTACCTAGGTGCAGCAACGTTGAGCCCAATATTTCCTCGTAATGCAAACATGGAGAGTAATGGCGGATGTCTCCGAAATGGGCAACTGTGATGGCTTGCAGTTACCAGCGACGATTAGGAGATGCGAATGAGAATCCTGACGACAGTGTTAAAGTTGAGTGTGTCGTCTAAGTGCAAAGTATGGCAGAAGGTTCATGATACTGACTGGAGAGGGTTTAATAATCTAGGATATAGAGGAACAAGATACGTATGAAGTATCCCACCGTGATACTGGCTGGCAGTTTCTTCTGCATTACGAAAAACTGTAAGACGTAAATCACAATAATTACGGTTTATATCGCACAGAACTGCGCTTCTTGGCTAGCAACGAAATCGCTGTTCCGCCTATGGTATCTAGTCTCGAAAAGTTCCAGAAGAAACAATTCGTCATGTGCTAACATATCAATTAAAAAAAGGCGTACAACATTAGATGTTTACGAATAAAAGAAGCATCAAAATTGACGCGGTCAGTGGTTTTCGCAAACAAAACGCTAATTTATACGCATTACACAGCAAATACATGTTTTCAATGTGATTGTGTGCAAGGAATATTGTAAAACAAAAGTGGCAGACAGAGCTTAATTGTTGTACGACACAGAATACTTGTGAATAGACGTGTAGTATTTGATGGCGTATCGCTCGTGAGACTACTACGAGAGGTGTTAAGTAAGTAATAAAACACTTTTTTTTTTTTGGAAGTAGGTCGGTTTTCCTCAGTATTCCAATGTGCACTATTGGCTACAGAAACATAATGTTTTAGCAGAATGTCCATTCTATGACCAAGGCCTTACGGCACCCCAATGGGAGAGCCTGTATGCCTGCATGGTACCACCCTACTGGTCTACGCCCAGCCAATGTCTTACTTCGTCAGCTAACCCCATAATTCACTTAGTATTTCGCCCTGAATGTATCGTTCTTGGGCCAAACAGATGGAAGTAAGAAGGGGCAAAATCCGTGTTTTGGGGGTGGATGAGGAACAACAGTCTAGTGAATTTCTGTGAGCTATCTCTCGAGTGCGCAGACTTGGGTGAGGTCTCGGGTCGTCATGGAGAAAGAGAAGTTAGTTCGCATTTTTTTGGCGACGAACACTCTGAAGTTATTTCTTCAGCTTTGTGAAGGTGTGTAAGGCCATCCGAATGGTTTGCGTGATCCCATTACGACTCACTCAATGACTCACCGAGCTTTCGTTAGGTGCCAGGTTTCCGTAGACATTTAGCAAGCGTCTATGAATGTCTAGGATGCTCTGGTTTTGCGCTAAACTCAATGACAGCACTCTGCGTGGAACATACCTCTGTTACAGACACCTCTTTGGAGGCTACGCATAGCACCGCGACCTATCGGAACTCGATGAAACTTTAGGATCTGAAGAGGGAATATTCGACTATGTGCCACAACTAATTCCGCATTTCTTTCAAACGAAATTGGCCGAAAAAGGAATGTGTTGTATTTCTCCTCTCGTACTTCCACGACTCCCTGTTTCTTGACCAGAAGTACAGCAGCGCCCCTTCCTTCTTCATTATATTTGTCGCGTAGTACGTTCTATGCACTTCAACATTCTTGTCAACTTAATATAAATTTTTTCATATGATAACGTGTTGAAAATACTGTGTTCAACTTTTATGCAACAAAATATGAACTGAATATGACCCAATGGCTTAGGGTAACACTCTATTAACAATCTACTGCAACTTGGTGGTAGGATAATGTTTTCTTACATGGAGTATACATCAGTTTTTCAATGTATTTTGTCATTTGTGGTCCGCAGCTCGTGGTCGTGCTGTAGCGTTCTCGCTTCCCACGCCCGGGTTCCCGGGTTCGATTCCCGGCGGGGTCAGGGATTTTCTCTGCCTCGTGATGACTGGGTGTTGTGTGATGTCTTTAGGTTAGTTAGGTTTAAGTAGTTCTAAGTTCTAGGGGACTGATGACCATAGATGTTAAGTCCCATAGTGCTCAGAGCCATTTGTCATTTGTGATAGGGGGTGATATTTCTATACTATGTTTAACATGTTACTACTTGTAACGCTAATGGTTCAAATCGACATACCTTACTCAGTAATGAGGGACACGGTAAATCGATAGCAAAATAAGACAAATTTTACGTATTGGATTGACTGTGACAGTGTTTGGTTTTCGATCCATAACAATAGGGATAAAATTGCTGTAAGTGTAGAATGAAGGCGAAAGATCCATGAGGTTTATAAATGATCTGCCGTTGTCGTCGACTGCTTTATAGCCGGTCGGAGTGGCCGTGCGGTTCTAGGCGCTACAGTCTGGAACCGAGCGAACGCTACGGTCGCAGGTTCGAATCCAGCCTCGGGCATGGATGTCTGTGATGTCCTTAGGTTAGTTAGGTTTAATTAGTTCTAAGTTCTAGGCGACTGATGACCTAAGAAGTTAAGTCGCTCAGAGCCATTTTTGACTGCTTTATATACGAGTATGTGGGCTACATTTATTTATATTAACTGAATTCGCAATAGAGAAGAAGCTGTAGAATGGAATGACGACAATGAAAATTTGTGCCAGACCGGGACACGAACCCGAATTTAGCGCTTATCGTGAGTGGTCGCCTTGCCATTTGACTATCTGTGCACGAGTCCCGGCCGCACCCAAATTTCTGTATGTCGTCAACCTAGAGTCTACGACTGTACTGTACATCCACTATGTGTATTGATGTACAGGTCAGACGTTGCACTTGAAAGTCACTTTCCCGGTATCGGCAGCAACTGCTGCGACTACAGGCGTAATGAAATACATTAACTGAATTTTCAGTTGCGAAAGACAACCATCAGCTGTAGAATGGAATGAAGACAATGAAAATTTGTGTCGGACCGAGAGAAGGAACTCTGCATCATAATCAGACTATCACCGGCACTGCAATATCCTATCGCACGTATACATTTATTTACATTATCTAATATGATTAGAGCTGTCACGCACTCGTTCACATGTAACAGGACGCTTTTAGAGATTCTGTCTACAAATGTAATTCCAGAATTAATTGTTTATTTTCTCTTCTGAGCTGAACAACAATTTCTGATGTACGAATAGTTCCTATCAATGTGGATCATCATCAGAACTATGTAGTTCTATAGATAATCGCTAGTGTTAAAATGGACCTACAAATCAGACTGCTATGTAGATCTCCAGACAGTCAACTCTGATCGAAAGGATGCATACCACAAAATGAAATGTGCACTTGGCACAACATAAAGGATAAAATATAAAGTACAGTATAAACGATTAACTCTGAATATCTTCATGACTGATGATCTTTAACGACGAATATGTCAGCGAGAATGAAATGACATTACTGTACGCAGAGAACTAATAAATAATAAGAGCAACAATAATAATAATAATAAAACAATAATTGCCGTTATAATTCTTACAAGTATAGTAATACTTTTCAATACTGTCAACCCAAAAACGTCTGTCTAATTAACATTGTGTTAAGTAAATTCCTCAAAAAATAAAATTTCTGTTGAACACAAGTAATGGAATACAAATATAAAACCATGTTAACTATACAGAAGAACTGAAATCGGTAGGTGACTTTACCTAATTCGGGAAATATCGACAAAATGCAGTGTCAATTCAGGGTATAGGAAGAGGAGAAACAAGAAACACATTAAAATTAGTATCGCTACGAAAGTATTCACAATATAATAGAAATACTGGTTCGCTGTTGGAGGGAGAAAGGCATGTGTGATATTTTGAAAAGTAAGCTATGCCGATGGCGTCAGAAAATCTTTTGAAAACAACATGGTATTTGCATGAAAAGCACTTCACTTGATACTTTCTTCTGTACACGTTCGGCAGAAATTAGAACTCGAGATGGAGAAAGATGTAGGTTCGAATGGGGTGTGGAACCGAACCCTCGATTCCACATGTCACCTATTCGCCTCTGTATTTTAAATGTCTGTATAGCGTGTAATAGGGCCAATTTTAATGGTATGTAGCAGGGAAAGGAATGCTTTTTAACTACCAACTTAACAATATTTAGCCGTATCACCCGCAAATATAGCTTAGAATGGAACTAATAATGTGCAGAATAATGTTAGTATCTCTTCATAAGTGAAAATACGCGCTGCGGAAAGTGAATCCGATTAGCGGTCAGGTTTAAGACACCTCAAGCGTACCGCTACCTGTCGGGTTTGCCTTGCAAAAAAGAAGAACATTCGTCTGTCCCGTGCTCACTGTGTGCCGCTTCTCAGAACAATATAGCTTTTAGTTCATCCAGTAGGGCGTTTTCATTAAAACCGCACAACATTTCACTGTTTTTAGTAACATAAACAACAATTTCTAACATAAATTTTGATGCATGTTACCTAACAGAATACTATTATTAGCATGGCCCAAACTTCTCTCCTAAGCGAGATTTGGATAATGTAGTTCCATTGTCAGCATCGCTACGCTAAACAAGTTATTACACAAACAAAACTTATATGGCTCACCTGGATTTGAAATTATCTGCACCCCTGTACCGAACAGCTTGCAGCCATGTGACATTACCGTACGACATACCCACTGAAAGAAAACCATTTCTACAAATATTGTTTTAATCACCAGCTCTGAAGGAGCAAGTTCAGTACTTTATTTCATTTTGTATTTCTTTAAATGTGCCAGATGGAAATTTACGTTAATTTCTTATGTGGCCACAATTTTACTTCGAAACAAGATGGAGGAGGCGTAAGGTATACCTAAACGGCTTAATGGCTGTCATATTTAATTTGAATAGTTATGTAAAGTTACTTTTCTGATCAAGCAAATTTAAAAGTAAGTAATCTCATTAAACTGAACTTTACAATGACATATCAAATCGACCAAACTACTTGTCTCCTCAGATTGAAAGAGAATAATTATTCTTGGAAGTTATTTTTATATGATGCTGCAAGATTGTCGTAAAACCAAAATTAATTTATATGATCTTTTGACCGTACAGAGTGACAAAAAATTTATATTTAACAAAATCTAAAGAGAATTTTGCATGGGTATATGAGTTTGTTACAATGATTCTAGCCAATACTCTTAGAAAAACCATAATAAAACTTTGAAAACCTATGAGAAAGACTGTAACATTTTTATACACTGCTAAGGATTTTTAATTAGAAAATTTCTTGGCTTATTCACTGCAGTCAGATCGGTGTTGAAGTTGTTGTTTGGTAATTGAACATTTGTATCAGCTCTACACTTCTCTAGTGATGCACTTAATTTATAACTACCATATGCATTCCATAGCCACGTTAACTTCCTGTAGAATCACCTCCATATTCCGTCATATAAAACCAGTCAGATATTCTTGGTTTCCGACACAAAATAAACTGGAGATAACTTCAGGAACCATAAGCCACTGCAACACCAAACATTAAGCTCTTTCCCACTGAATTTTACTGTTTAAAGGTCACATCACCAGACAAGGCACCACACGATAGACTGCCAAGGCTCAACTTCAGCTGTGTCTGGTTTTCGTTGTGTTCCACCATTGCTCTGCTCGCTCCATGGCCATCCAAAAGGGTGGCTGTCGAAAATCTATTTTGGATTCCATTACTTTAAAAGTGTTTCATGGTCTAACACTATTGGAATGTTACAGTTAGTACATTTATAACCTACATTCATTTCTACATTTTATTTTTCATCAAGTTATCAAACGTGTCACAAAATACTCTCTCCTGCCAACGAAAATTTATCACAGACATTACACTTTTCCCTAGTGAAGTAGTTATAGAGATTTCTTTAATATTAAATTTTTGTATAAGATTGCACATTTTACTCAGTCAATTTTCACTCGATACTGTTTCAATAAATAACATTTTTTAGACATTGCACTTTGAATGTAACTGTGTCGTCACGTGTGTCCTACATTTCTTTCAATCTTCCTAAATGGGTTGCTTCTAAGAAATTTTTCTTTGCGCAACAATACTTCGTTATGAACTTATAATCTACTTGAAGAATTGATCGGTTTTCTACCAGGAGAGCAGACATTGAAAAAACAAATTTACCTTACACTAATACATAAAAGTAATTCCTATTCTAAAACATCTTCCAGTTTTAATTTAAACTTCTTTACCCATATAGAAATGCACTTATCACGAAATAAATTGTTTATTGTTTTCTTTCAGAAAGGTCTTTTGTCACATTTACCATTGACTCAACACTTATTATTAGGTTACTCTTTTTTATTTACTGGTACACAGTAATACTCTACAAAACTAACCTCTACATTTAGAAATTTTTATGAAATAGAACAAGAGAGATGTCTTTTCCCCCTACAGCATCTCTTTTCTTTTTGTTTCCTTATGTTCATGGAGAATTAAGTGATTGTTCCGCAGTAGCCATGATTCCCTCTTAATTACCACATTGCGACTCCTCTCTCACAACTCACTGCTTACTATTTCACTTTATTTCCAATGCTCCACTGCTGAAGCTCAGTCCTCTCTACAATAACTAGATATTATGTAAGGTTTCCCCGAAACTAGGAAGATTAGACATTGATCACAAATATTAACATATATGCAATTGAAGGTATTTCTGCAGTATTTTAATTAATTACAATTTTGATTTGGACTTCTTTCTCTTTCTTTCTTCCCAGACTTTATTTCATGTTTGACAGTTGTCGTTTCAAACCAATGGCTCATACCTTTCCAGATTGACCACATTCCGAATACTGACACTTTTCTTGATATCGTGTATTCTAAGTAAAAAGAATTGGTGTGTGGTATGTTTACCATCCTGTATGGACCATTATACACTAATTTAAATTTGCTTAACTCATGGTTAACCTCATTTGATTTCTTGTAAGATGTCAGGAGGATGAAATTGCCTACGTTACATTTTGGAAAGTTTAAGTTTTCGTCACGCTGATGAATCCTACTCTTAACTTGTTTTGCCAGCTTATTTCTAATCAATTCTTTGTTCTCGTCCTTTTTCAAGTCTTTTCAAGGGGAACACTCTGAAAACGTTTCTACCAATCTCTTTGTTTTGCCTAGTTTCAAAATTTCATTAGAACTGTACGCCGTACACTCATGGTTTAAGGGGCTCCGGAACGCCCTATACTTGCAATGTTAAAATAACGCTTATAAATTACATCTTTCCTCACAAAGTATTTGAGGTAGGAAGTTGAACTTTTTACAGATTATTTATTGGAATATGGGCTACAACTTAACACAGGGATTTTACAAAATTTTAGTTCAGTTATAAAAATGATTATTTTTCAATTGTAATGAAAATTCACAACATTTTTTTTGCAATTTTTTATTTATATATTCAAAAATATACAGTTTTTTGGAAAAAGGCTGTGTTAAATTATGCAGTAGGTACTGTGTAACATTTACTGAAAGTTTGAAACAAATATGTTTTGAAGATCCTTACAAAACATGTAATTAGTATGAGAAAATAAAAGTTTTGGGAATCGAGCGACAAAGATTGGATTAACTTTTTAGTGCATTCCAGGCCCATAGGATGGATTATCTTCATCCTCTGCAAACTCCTCCTCCAGCTTCCTCTTGTTCCTCCTCCTGTTTACTCTTGCTTGTATTTCTAGACTCTTTACAGCCCTGTCTGCAGCCCGAAGGCGTTCCTTGTCTAAAGCAAGCATCGCTCGTACCATGTTAGAATGTTATTATTTACAGTAATAACACATACCTTTGGCTTTCCAACATTTCTCCTTTTCTTAAAAGCCTTCAGAGGATTTCTAATAACTTTACTTTTACTCATTATTATACTTCAACAAAACAGAGACTCAAGAAACAGAATTAATTACGAATATTTTCGAGATAACGACAGAGTAAATAAACATGCAACAATCGACAATCACACCAGCGATATATATTGAACCATCACAGGTTAGCCACAACACATACTTTATCTCACATCACTAAAATGTACCTGATGAACACGGACGTTAATAATAACACCATTTGACAGCAGTTTAACAGCGCCACAGTGGGTCACGCCCATGTAGAACACATTTCCAAAACAAATTAAAAATAGTTGTAGTCTTCGGAATTGAATAAATTATATATCTATTAAAAGGTAATAGTCTGCAGATTCAGAAAACGCAAAAAAGCCCCTTAATGAAATCATTATTCGCTCAAATTCAGTAATGTACTTTCCCCACGCTCGATTGTTTTCGTGGCAGTAAGTCTCACATAATCGCTCAATCGCTTGAATATATCTCTTAGCCGGACTACTTTGTGAATGGTATGCAGCTATATGCACAACCAGTATTTTGTTGCTCACCATACCATCCTTCCACAACTTTGAGCAAAACGAGAGCCATTGCGAGACAGCACTCTCGTTGATTTACCTACGTTAGGAAGATAGTCGAGAACCATTCTACTGTTTATGGCTCTTGTTGTTGCTTTCCTCAATGGGCAGAATTTGATAAATTTTGAGAAGAGTTCCACCACTACCAAAACATATGAAATATTAGCAGTGGTTTCTGTAACAGTCCAAAAATATCCAATGCGACTATATCCAACATATCGTTGGGTTTAATAATTTTCATCTGAACTCTGCTTGTGGCAATTGTTCCTTTTGCTTTTTGGCATATGTAGCATAGTTTTATTCTTTGTGACATTTTCGTTGCCAGATTATTGAAAGTGATGCATTCTAATAATATCTCTGTACACATTTTGGCTCCACAGTAACTATAAGCAGAATGAAAATAATGTATCACGTATTCTACAAACTGCCCTGGACAACATATTCGCCATACTCCTGTGTTGGGTGCCTTCTGCAAATACAATACACCCTTGCACATGAAGGCTAGTATTAGTGGCATTGACATCGTAAAATTTTACCTGTACTGATTTCAATGTCTCATCGTCTTTTGATAGTGGCTCATATTTCTGAAAACATCCCTTATTATGTCTTTACCTTCCACATCTTTGTAGTAGCTGATCTTAAATGTAAATCATCCTCTTCCTCTTCTTTGGTATCACTGTATTTTTCGGAAATCGTGGCAATGCATCGGACACATAGTTTTCAGTGCCTCTTATGTATCTTTATTTAGGAATGAAACAGTCGAGATCGCAATAATATTTCTTTGTTTAGCGGTTTAGGTTTATCTACTTGCCATCTTCAGAATTTTTTGGCCCTCTATGGCTGGTGCTGGCGACTCCTCGGATTTTTCGTGATACCATGATCGTGGTATTACAAAAAATCCGAGGAGGCGCCATCATCAGCCATATGTGGCCAAACAATTCTGAAGGTGGCTCGTAGATAAGCCAAAACCGGTTAATAAAGAAATATTTTTGCGATCCCGACTGTTCTTTTTTAAATGTAGAGTCAGGTCATTGCTCTCTGTGGACAATGTTGTCAAAATTTATGTTGTGTATCTGATATCTATGTCATATTGTTGGAGGTACGGCGCCAGTCTCATTAGCTCGCTACGCAACAGTCTCCCATTTTTATGAACCTATGTCCGATGGTCTGTGTGTGTAATTACTTTATGCCTCCAAAAGTAATTTCTACATTTTCTGAAGCCTCAATGAATGGCTAATGCTTCCCTCTCTGGCAGAGTATAATTCCTTTCAAACCTGGTTAGGGTGTGTCTGGAAAAGGCATTGGCTCATGTTTTACATTTCCATCTACTTTTTTTTCTTGAAACACCGACACTTCTAGTCCATAAGCCTAGTTGTCCGTGTCAATATGAAGTGGTTCATGTAAGGCTGGATAACACAACTGGCTATTCTTCACCAAATGATTCAGATGAGGATCGTTAAATGCCTGGTCATCTATGAAATTGCGATAGAAAGAACACAAGCCTAGAAACGCTTTTAACTGTTTCCTAGACCGAGCATAGAATAATTCCTTATTGCTTTTACTTTTTCTGCCAACGGCTTTGCGTCAGTGGTAACACTGGTTCACGTCAGATCACTGAAGTTAAGTACTGTCGGTCTGGGCTAGCACTTGGATGGGTGACGATCCGGTCTGCCGAGCGCTGTTGACAAGCGGGGTGCACTCAGCCCTTGTTAGGCAAACTGAGGAGCTACTTGACTGAGAAGTAGCGTCTCCGTTTTCGGAAACTGACATACTGCTGGGAGAGCGGTGCGCTGACCACATACCCCTTCATATTGGCATCCTGTGACGCCTATGGTCTGAGGAAGACACGGCGGCCGGTAGGTACCGTTGGGCCTTCATGGCGTGTTCGGGAGGAGATTAGTTTTTACTTTTTCTGGATCTTTTTAATCCTGTTACGATATGCCCCAGGAAAATTATTCTCTTTTTCACGAAATTGCATATTTCCAACTTAAAATTCCTCCATTTATCAAAGCCTTGAACACTTTGTCCAATAGTGTCAAATGCCAGGACATAGTGGCTATCACCAGGTCATCAATGTACACTGATATCTTTGAAGTCAATTCATTACACAGTAAACAGTCTAATGTCCTGATCAACACAGAAACTGATGTGCTCAACACAGGGCAAACTATTTCATATTGTTAGCATTTACGTGCAATAAGGAAAGCCGTACATTTTCACGCTTTCTCGTCTAACGCGATCTGCCAATACCCATCAGCCACGTAAGACTGGGCATATATTGAATCTCATTAAATTTGGGAGAAAGTTTGTCCAGATCTTCAGGACGATACGTTCCTCCATTTACAACCTTATTTATTGTACTAGCACGAATAACAGCACACACACTATCATGCTTCTTACCTAACAGAACGAACTGCATGTGCAACCGATTCGCTTTTGCATTTTAAATGTCCGAATCGCTTGCGACCCAACCATTATGTAACGTTACGTAGCAGGGAAGAGTATGCTTCTTGACCAAGAAGGTAAACTCTAACATTGCTTAATATTGAACTAATAATACAAAGAATGATTTCAGTATCTCTCCAGACGAAAACTTACGTCGTTGGCCCCGCTACAGAAAGATAATCCGGTTAGCGTTCAGGTTTACGACATCCCCCTTGTGTACCGCTACATGTCAGGAGTGCCTTACAAAAAAGAAGAACCTTTGTTCCTCTCGCGCTGACTACTTGTCGCTTCTCAGAAAAATACAGCTTTTTACGTCTCCCAGTAGAGCACTTTCATTAAAACTGCACAACGCTACACTGTTTTCATTAACATTAACACCAATCTCTAAACAAATTTTGACACCTGTTAACTAACAGAGTACTACTATTAGCATGGCTGCTATTTATGATTTAAGCTTCTCCCCTAAGTGAAGTGTGAATGATGGGGTTCGATTTTCAGTATTGCTACGCCACACATGTTATTACACACACAACACTTTATATGGCCTACCTGGATTTCGTTTTATCTGTACCCCTGTAGCGAACAGCTTGCACATACGTTCTCTTTCTTTACGACATATCCATTGGAACAGAACCGAAACTTCAAAGATTGTTCTGGTCACCAACTCTGAAGGAGCAATTTCAGTACTTTATTTCAGTTTATATTTTCTTTAAATGTGCTAGAAGTAAATGTAGGTTACTGATTTTTGTGGCCACAATTTTACCTGGAAACAAGATGGAGGCAGACCGAAATATTCTTAGGCGGCTTAATGTTTACCATCTGTACTTCAAATAATTATGTAAAGTTAATATTCTAATAAAGCAAATTTCAAGGTAAGAAACCTCATTAAATTGAACTTTAAAGTGATTTATCAAAGTGACCACACTTCTTGTCTGTTCACATTGAAAAAGAACAATTATTCTTGGAAATTACTTTTATATGACAGTACACGATAGTCGTCACACCAAACTCAATAATCTACTATCTTCTGACCGTACTGAGTGACACAAAATTTACATTTAACAAAAACGACTATGATTCTAGCCAATGATTTTAACCAAAGTATATTAAAACTTTAACAAACTGTGGCATTGACGGTAACATTCTCATACACTGCTACTGACTTAATAAGAATATGTCTTGGCTTGTCTGTTGCAGTCGTATCAGTGTTGAAGTTTTTGTTTGCTGTATGAAAATTTGGAAAGGTTCTTCACGTCTTTAGTGAGGGAATAAGTTTATAGCTATGCTGGAATTAATTTAAAATTACCACGCACATGCGGTAGCCATAACTTTCTGCATAATCGGCCCCATATTCCTGCATATAAAACATGTCAGATAATCTTGCTTTCCGATACAAAATAAACTGGAGATGACTTCAGAAATTACAAGCCACTGCTACAATAAATATTAAGCTTCTTCACACCGAATTTTACTGTTAATACTTACTTCACCAGACATGGAATGCCACGATACGTTTGTACATTGCCTAGGTACGACTGCAGCTCCTTCCGGTTATGCATTCTTATCCTTCCTTGCGGTGCTCGCGCCAAGCTCACGCAAAAGACTGGTGGTTGAAAACCCATAGTGTATTCCCTAACTTTATCATTTCATTTTGTTTAAATGAATTACATGCTCTACTACCATTAAAATGCTACAATAGCTACATTTGCAACTTACATTCATTTCTATGTATTATTTTTCATAAAATTATTAATGCTGTCACTAAATACTCTCACCGTCCTTTTATCACTGACGTTACACTGTTGCCTATTTACTTAGTGTAGTGGTTCCCTTAACACTAGAAATTTTTGTTAGATCGATCAGTTTACCTGGTTGGTTTTCACTCGATACTGTTTCAATAAATAAAAAATGTTAGATTATGCAATTTGAATTTAACTCTATCATCAAAGATGGACGAGTCAAACCTGACGTTGCATTTATGATCTCTTGATAAGTGTCCGATCCGCAGCAAGAGGTGTACGTCACGCTGCTGATGAAGACACCGAAGATGAAAACAAATGTATGACAATTAAGTAAACTGTTCTGTCAAATTTACTCTAAGGGAGCTTAAGGTGGAAAGAAATGATACAAAAACCGAATCTTAACCCTATAAATTACTTAAATATCCGTGCTACCTAGAGTCACCTGGAGGTTTCGCTATCTGAGTTATATTAGAATTTGTGCAGTGAGCCACGTGTCGTAGAGCAACTTCTCACGGCCCGCGCGGCTCCCCCGTCGGGGGTTCGAGTCCTCCCTCGGGCGTGGGTGTATGTGTTATCGTTAGCGTAAGTTACTTTAAGTTAGATTACGTAGTATGTAAACCCAGGGACCGATGACTTCAGCAGGTTGGTCCCATACGAACTTACCACAAATTTCCGAATTTTGTCGTACAGTGAGTTGGATCGAGCAGGAGCAGCATTAGGTTCTACTTTAGTTTAGGTGAAAATAATGTTCTAAGAACTGCTTGTATAGAATGAGATTTTCACTGTGCAGCGGAGTGTGCGCTGATATGAAACTTCCTGGCAGATTAAAACTGTGTACCGGACCGATACTCGAACTCGAGACCTTTGCCTTTCGCGGGCAAGTGCTCTACCAGTTCGCAGGAGAGCCTGTGTAAAGTTTGGAAGGTAGGAGACCAGATACTGGCAGAAGTAAAGCTGTGAGGACGGGGCGTGAGTCATGCTTGGGTAGCTCAGTTGGTAGAGCACTTGCCCGCGAAAGGCAAAGGTCCCGAGTTCGAGTCTCGGTCCGTCACACTGTTTTAATCTGCCAGAAAGTTTCAACTGCTTGTATAGCATAACACATAGTGCGAGGCTTTGTAGTCAAGGAACTGACCCAGACACAGATCATATGTGCGCGTCTGATCAACGACTGTCTGCGTTCTTATGTTTCGATGGTTTTCTACTTTCGTTTACACAAGTTTATGCGCTCATCTCCAGCCTCCCGCTCTGAAAACACCATACACAAAGTACGATAAAACACGCTGCAAAGTTTACAAGATTCACAGAGAGGCGACGTGCACGACTTCCCCCCCTCCAGGTTCCATGACGACTGTGTCGACATGCTCATCCACAAAGATGAAATACCTCTGTCACATATACTGTGTGGCAAGAACTTGTAAGTGTGTATAATATACACGGCTATTCAAAATGACGGAACTGATTTCAAACATTAATTGCTTAGAAACTGCAAAAGATAGAAACACAATTGAGACGTTACTGGAAAGAGAGAAGTTCAAATATTTATGCATTTAATGTGAGCATCAGACAGAATTCCAAATAGTGGCTAATCTTCTGCCACACACGAAGAGGTTGGTCGCTCGTTATCGAATTCTCAGCTTCAGCAATGCTCTGTCGCAGACTTTCAAGAGTGTCAGACATACTCTGATAAAAACCACAAGGTGTGATGTCTGGAGACCTGGGAGGCCACGGGCAATGAATTTCATCTTCTTCTCCTCGTTTTCCAACCCAACGTACTGGAATGCTTCGATTCGTGGAGGGGGGAGGGGAGGGGAGTATTCATGGCAACAGAAAAAAGTGTCAATTGAAGCCGAAACTAAGTCTGACGGTAAAGCGGGTAATTGGCGAGTAGCCAGCTATTTTGAACTATCGCCTAAGCAGCCGCCATATTTCCTGTAGTTTTAGAATAATTCAGCGAAAAACTACGCTCAGTAGCGATCAAGCAGTATTAGTTGAAGGCGACTTTAACTTATGGGCGACACAAACATCGACTTACAGTTAAAATCTCCCTCTCCCTCTGCAGACTGTTCCTCTCAAATGGTATGAGTATAATACCGCTGGACCCAACTCATCACACGCCACACAGCCATACACTCATAGATATAATAGCAACAAAGCGACCAGATAAAATAATTCGCGCCAATCAGACATCCGCTCCGGGACTCTCTGCTCATGACGTGATATTCTTAAAGTACTCAGTGCATACTACCCACCTGGTAACCTAGAGAAACCAAAAAAATGTTAACCATGACGCTCTTCAAAAGGATTGCTCAGACATCCCTTGGCATTATATAAGCAATGAACCGACTTTAGACGGAAAAATTCTGGAATTATGTCGCAAAATTATTGCACTGTATGATAAACATGCTCCTCAACGCACTGTCAAGGTAAAGAGAGCTTCCGCTCCGTGGCTCACCACTGCATTACGCCAGTTAATGAATAAACGTAATGCTGCACATAGGGCCTTCAAGCGTAGCCCAACTCCCGAGGCGTACGAAGCTTTTAGGAAACTCCGAAACAGAACCAAGCAAAGCGTGAGGAATGCCAAAATCAGACATGCCCGCTCTGTCGTGTGCGGCATATCAAAACCTGCTGCACTGTCGTGTGCGGCATATCAAAACCTGCTGCACTGTGGAAAAAGCTGCGCAGTTTCGATATAGGGAAGCGAAGATCTGACGCTGTTTATCAAGCATCTGCAGAAGAATTAAACGATTTCTTCTCAACAGCTGTAAACTGCCACGCAGCGAGAAATTACCAGCCCCAAGATATCAGTCTCTCGAGAGACAAGTTTTTCCTAAAACATGTCACTACCGGTACAGTACAAAAGGCAATTATGAGAATCTCTTCCGAGGCAGTAGGAAATGATGGAGTGAGCATTGGCATGATTAAGAACGTCGTAGACCCTATTATTCCAGTTATCACAGACATCTTCAACCTGTCCCTTGTCAGTAGTACATATCCTACTGAGTGGAAGCATAGTTTAATTCAACCTGTACTCAAGACTGACAACCCTAAGTCGCCAGGTGACTACAGGCCGATCAGCATACTACCTGCAATATCTAAAGCCCTAGAATACATCGTCCATGAACAGCTGACGGATTACCTCAAAACTCATAACATTCATGACATATATCAGTTAGGCTTTCGAAAGTACCATAGTACAGCAACTGCATTAATCAAATTAACTGATGACATTAAACATGCTATGGACAGACGTGAAGCTACCATCCTAACATTGCTTGACTTTAGCAAGGCTTTTGATACAGTTGACTTTTTGATATATTACTAATTAAAATGAAACAGCGCAATACACTGGTTCGACAGCTACCTCAAAAACAGAAGTCAACAAGTCATTCGTGGGTCGGAAAAGTCGTAATGGAAAAACGTGCGCTCTGGAGTTCCCCAAGGCTCCGTCCTTGGTCCATTACTCTTCTCACTGTACATTAATGATATTTCTTCAGTGACTCACTCCAGCAACTACCATCTATATGCCGACGACATCCAACCGTACATAAGTGCAAGCCCCACGAACATTACTGACGCAGTAGCGAGTATGAATGAAGATCTTTTCTCTGTTTCTCGATGGGCACAGGACCTAGGTCTGAAACTAAACTCTAAGAAATCCCAGGTCATACTTATATCTCGTCCAAAGTTAATCAGCCGGTACTTTCGCGAAACAGTCCCTTCAAATACTCCTCAATGGTACCCAACTAGCATACCAAAAAACAGTAAAAGACCTTGGAATAATCTTGGATGAACACCTAAACTGGGAAGAACAAACAGTCACAGCTTGCCGGAAATCGCTCTCCTCCCTACATGCAATTCAAAAGTTTAGAAAAATACTTCCAACCCATGTTAAACAAAAATTAGTCCAAACACTAGTATTGCGTAATCTTTACTACTGTGATGAAATACAACACGGCACAAATAGTGAAAATTCGAGATGCCTCGAGCTAGTGATGAATGCTTGTGTCAGATACGTGTGCAATATACGGTTGTATGATCATATCAGTCCTTCATACTCCCAGCTAGGTTGGATATGCCCACATAAGGCACGCGATCTCCACACGATGTGCTTACTTCATCGATTTCTTAGCCACTGGTGCCCCCCGTACTTATCTTTTCACATTAAACACCTACCATCATTCCACAACCGCAATACCAGATCGGATACGTCTAGCATCTTGGCTATACCTTTACATAACACAATATCTTTCTCCTTGTCATTCTCCATCTCAGTCATACGACTATGGAAAGCACTCCCCTGCAATCTGCGTCTTATCCAGAACTACTCAACATTCAAGAGGGAACTCAAAACTTACGTATTAGGGACGGCATAGCCACCATTGTTGTGCCCCTCTCATCTCTTTCTTTCTCCTCTCCATCATAGTTTCGAATTTTACCATTCTATTTCTCTTCCTCTAACCTATCTACCTCTTCTAGGTATATTGTGTTATTCTGCATGCATGTAACACAGGCACTGCTATATCGTATTTCTCTGCGACTTTCAAGTAAAATATCTCACCTGTATGGGAATATACATAATGAATGTAACGAGAAAATTCCCAACTAGCAATAGGACTGACATTCATAAAAGAAAAATATGTTTACTTTCATACACATAGTCATTATTATTATTATTATTATTATTATTATTATTATTATTCTTGATTGTCATAATTATTTTTTTAATACTGTATAATACGTTATATGTCCTTAATGTTCTGTAGAAACTGAAATTCGTTCAATCTGAGAATGCCTGGTTAGGTGTAAGAGAGGGCCTGAAGGCCCTAATCTTGCCAGGTAAAATAAATGCATAAATAAATAAATAAATAACTTACGTATGGGGACAGCTATTGATTCAATGGATTTGGTACAGGCAGACAGTCTTATGAAGTAGTTCTGAAAACATTATCTGGTAACGTTCCTGAGCAGTTAGTTCGACAATCCACATGCAGTGGAAATAATTTAGATCTTGTTTCTACAAACAGGCCTGACCTCATCAACGGTATCAATATAAAGACAAGAACAGGTGGTCACTACAACGATGGTTACAATTGCTAATGCAGCCATCAATAAAGCTAGGGCAGATTTTACGCTGGAAAGAGCTGATAAAAGTTTATAGTGCACTACTTATAAAAGAATGGATATTATTTAGTTCTAGTACTATGGTTATAGAGAAACTGTGGGCAAATTTTAGAGCGACCGTAATTCATGCTTTGGAGATGTGGCGAGTACATGGATTAAGCACGGGAAAAAACCATCGTTGTCTGACATCGAAGACTGATAAATGTAGAAAACAGAGATTGCTGCAGGCTCAGTTAACAAATAAATAAATAAAAAATAAAAAAAATAGCTGAAATATCGACAGGCCCAGAAATCGCGTGGATATAGAAAGATCAATGCATGGAGATACTGCCTAGTGCGCTACAAAATTCGGGTCCTGCCTAAAGTGAGTCATCGACTGGTTTCGTGTGGGAACGGAAGCCAGGAAAGAGACAGCTGAACTTTTACTTTCCGCTTCTAAGAAAATAATTAAGGCAGGAGTATCACACAGATAATTCGATGTTTGACCGTCACATGGACTCCATGACGAAGGGCATATAAATACACCATCTGAAGTATACTGAGACCCTTAGGTAATGCAGACTTGACCACTAGATGTTATGAGAAGCGAGATACCGAATGTAAATGAAGGCAGTGAGTTTGGTATTGTCAGTAGAGAAGCGGAAACAACAAAGTGGGCGGGTTAGGAGACCGTGGAATAGTTTTTGGATGTCACCTGAGCATCAGATCGATTTGGGCCATTTCAACCCAGCCAAAGTCGACTGTTGGTGACTTCATCGTCAAATGGAAACAGGAAGGAAATACCACAGCCACACGAAAATCAGGTAAACCTCGTGTATTGACGAAAAAGGATCGTCGCGCACTGTGAAGCGTGGTTTCAAGAAAGAGGCTCACTAGGGGTTTACAAGGGACTACCAGCAGTCCATGTTACACAAAGGCTGTGCATTGTGAGTTAAAAAGAATATGTTACAATAATCGAATAGTTCCTCATGAGCCGCTCATTTCCATATCAGCGCTAAGCGACGCTTGATATAGTGTAAAAAGCGCCGCCACTGGATAGTGGATGACTGAAAACATGTGACATGGAGCGATGAATCAAGCCATACCCTGTGACAGTCCGATGGAAGGGTTACGGGTTGACTAATGGTTGAAAAACGTTGCGTGCTATCATGTGTAGTACCACAATGAATCATAGAGGGAGAGGGAGAGCTGCTACGGTATGGGGATGTTTGTCGTAGTAAGGGTGTGGTCACCTTACTGCGCTTATGGAAATGATAAATGCGCCAGAACATTAACACATTTTACAGCATAATGGGCCGTACAGTGACGTAACATCCCGGAGACGAGGAATATGTGTATCAACAAGACAATGCAATCTATCATAAAACAGAGTGTGTTAGGCACTGATTTGTGGAGAGTGATATTCCGGTAACGGATTGTATGGGCATGCCCCATCCTGAACGCAATGAAACATCTTTTTGATGAGTGAGAACATCGACATCGCTGCAGACTGGAGCGTCTAAACCTACTGTCCACTCTGGTTTCGACTATTGGAGTAGAATGATCTGTCATTCATCCACAGACATTCAGAGATTTCATGGAAGCTGTTTCAGCAGAATACAAGCAGATATAAAGGCGATAGAGGGACACATCTCATATTAGTTTTCGCTTTTAGGTGTCTGATACATGTGCTCAGAAGCATCTGAAACAGTATGGCTGAGAGTGATCTTCGTCAGTAGGGCTTTACTTAGCTTGAATTGGGTTCCGGAATAAGTTCGTAGAATTTTTGTTTTGCATGTTGATACTCGTTTGTTATGGGTTTATTTATCTAGAGTCTTTTCTAATTCATAGTTCACTGTTACTATCTCAGTTTACATATTGTCATTTTGTCTTTGGGAAGTAATACCTGTGTGCGCTAGAAAATGAAGTGGCAAGTGGAGAAATCGGAACATTTGTGACATATTCTTATGTTTAAATTCAGTAGAGTGGTGACAGCAAGAAAGACTTGTGCTGTGTGTGTGGATAATGCCAATGGTCAGAGCATGGCAAGGAAATTGTTTCCTTATTTTAAGGAGGATCGTTACGACTTTAGTGACTCTCCACGTTGAAGAAGGACTTCGCGGTTTGGTGATCGTTTAAACGCATTCATCCACAATGATCTTCATCTACATCTACACCTACATCTACGTAATTACTCTGCTATTCATAATAAAGAGCTTGGCAGAGGATTCAATGATCCACATCATTGTGCTCGGTAACCGGCATATGTGATGACCTGGTCATTCAACCATCGTTTGAGATTTGCACGGAATAAGGACGGTTAAAAAATCTGGTGTATTGGTACCACAGGCTCTAAGCGAAAACCACGATAATCGGCAGGTGGCCTTATGTATATCTCTGCTTCCTTATCATCAATTGGCTCGTGAAGAACACCGACCATTGCTGTCCCGCATCTTCACTGGTGACGAGAATTGGTGTCTTTATGTTAACGTGAAGAAAAGAACGGAATGGCCGAGCCGAAACAAATCAGAAAGTGCCCGTACAAAACCGGCGAGCATACGCAGAAGGTAATGTTATGGATCTGGTGCAACAGTATTGGTTTAGTGTACTACGAATTGCTTTCCCGAGGTGTAAACATCACTGCTGACATTTCGTGTCAGCAATTGACACATCTTGCGGACGCAATCCAAGAAAGGTGGAGCAGGAAGACTGCGTGAAGTAATGCTACTCCACAACGTCCACACGTATTTTGCTAGACTGACAGAAAACGCTCTGATGCCGCGTGGTTGGGAAGTCATTCCGTGTCCATCTTTTTCATTTGATTTTCAGCTCTCGTATTTCGATCATTTCCGATGTCTGTCGGAAGATCTTCAAGGAGTTTCCCTCCAGGATGAAAATGCACTCCGAACACTGTTCGACGGGTTCTTCGCCCGAAAACCACGTGATTTCTATAGTCACGGAATTGAAAAGTTACCCCAGCGTAGTAGACTGTTTAAAGCAGTGAAAGAGAATTTATTATTGATGACTAATGTATCGATTATGTGAATCTGTTATGTTTATAAATGTTATGGAAAAATGCTACGATCTTGTGCACCAATCTATGTAGTATTTATGGCCCTAGAGTCTTGAAACGATCTCCACTGTTTTTGTGTATAATGTGGGCAAAAGGATGCACCCACGAGATTATAGAGCAATAGACTTACCATCGGTTTGTTGCAGAATTATTGAGAATATAATAAATTTTCTTCAGGCAGAAAAGCTTCTGTCCGTAAATAGTTCGGATTAAGAAAGGACCGAATGCACGAAACTCAGCTTTTCTTTTATCGCACGATAACCTTTGAGCTGTCGATGAAGGCGGTGGACTGATCCAACTTTCCCAGATTTCCGGAAAGCGTTTCGCCCAGATCTCCACTGCAGACTGTAACCGAAGGTCCGAGCGAACGGAATATGTTAGCATGTAGTGAGTGGTTCGAATACTTCTTAAGTAAAAGAACCAAGTACTTTCTCTTGGAAACCGAGTTTTCATCAGAGACAAGGATATCTTCAAAATGGAAGTGTGATAGGACCGTCCTTGTCCTGAGTATACTAAAGCAGTTTGGCGGATAGAGTGAGGAGCAATCTACGATTGTTTGCTAATTGCTCCGTAGTGTACGCGAAAGTGTTGTCGTTGAGTGACAGTAGTAGAACACAGAACAAGAATTTCTATTTATTGTGATGAAGGGCAGCTTGTTCTAAACGCAAAAAAATGTTCGTTACTGCGGATGAGTAGGATATGCAATCTCGTGGCGTTAGAAAGAATTAAAAAAATGGTTCAAATGGCTCTGAGCACTATGGGACTTAACATCTATGGTCATCAGTCCCCTAGAACTTAGAACTACTTAAACCTAACTAACCTAAGGACATCACACAACACCCAGTCATCACGAGGCAGAGAAAATTCATGACTCCACCGGGAATCGAACCCGGGAACCCGGGCGTGGGAAGCGAGAAAGCGACCGCACGACCACGAGCTGCGGACAGAAAGAATTAACACTGTACTACTTGACACAATTACTTAGATTAAATACCTAGGTGTTACGGTGCAAAGCACATAACTTCGGTACTGCGGAAGGTTTGCTTCAGTTTATAGACAAGAGTCTAGGAAAATATAGCTCATCTGTAAAGAAGACCGCAAAGGAGCACTGGTAGGATTCATTCCCGAGTATTGCTCGAGTGTTTCATATCCCGACAGGGTCGGGTTAAAAGAGGGCACTAAAACACTTTCGACGCTTTTTTGTACATTTGTTGTAGGTAGGTCCGATCAACACGCTAATTTTACGAATGTGCTCCATGAACTGAAATGGGAATTCCTGGCGGGAGACGGCGTTCTTGTAGCGAAAGAGAATTGGTAAAGTTTAGACTGTTGGAACTTGGAACTGACTGCAGAGTGATTCTGCTGCCTTCAAGATTTATCTCACGTAAGGATCGCGAAGCTAAAGGAAATTGGGGAACCTACGGGGCATTTAGACGGTCGTTTCTCCATCGCTCCATTTGCGTGTGGAACAGGAAAGGGAGTGACTAGTAGTGGGACATGGGACATTCCGCCATGCACCGTATGGTGGACTGTGTGGTATGTACATACATGTAGAATCGTGGTCCCATTAGCCCACTCTGTAGCTACCATTATACTGGCGCCTCGAAATGCTATAGTATGTACTAGTTGGAATCTTTAATGTCACTCCGAACACACTATAAGTAGTTTGATAAACAAATAACAAACCTAAGACCCACACATGGGTATACCAATGGTATAAATATGGTCAGCGCTGAAGTCGAGACTTTTTTAAGCTTTCTACATCTACACCTACATTTATACTCCGCAAGCCACCCAACGGTGTGTGGCGGAGGGCACTTAACGTGCCACTGTCATTACCTCCCTTTCCTGTTCCAGTCGCGTATGGTTCGCGGGAAGAACGACTGTCTGAAAGCCTCCGTGCACGCTCTAATCTCTCCAATTTTACATTCGTGATCTCCTCGGGAGGTATCAGTAGGGGGAAGCAATATATTCGATACCTCATCCAGAAACGCACCCTCTCGAAACCTGGCGAGCAAGCTACACTGGGATGCAGAGCGCCTCTCTTGCAGAGTCTGCCACTTGAGTTTGTTAAACATCTCCGTAACGCTATCACGGTTACCAAATAACCCTGTGACGAAACGCACCGCTCTTCTTTGGATCTTCTCTATCTCCTCCGTCAACCCGATCTGGTACGGATCCCACACTGATGAGCAATACTCAAGTATAGGTAGAACGAGTGTTTTGTAAGCCACCTCCTTTGTTGATGGACTACATTTTCTAAGGACTCTCCCAATGAATCTCAACCTGGTACCCGCCTTACCAACAATTAATTTTATATGATTATTCCACTTCAAATCGTTCCGCACGCATACTCCCAGATATTTTACAGAAGTAACTGCTACCAGTGTTTGTTCCGCTATCATATAATCATACAATAAAGGATCCTTCTTTCTATGTATTCGCAATACATTACATTTGTCTATGTTAAGGGTCAGTTGCCACTCCCTGCACCAAGTGCCTATCCGCTGCAGATCTTCCTGCATTTCACTACAATTTTCTAATGCTGCAACTTCTTTGTATACTACAGCATCATCCGCGAAAAGCCGCATGGAACTTCCGACACTATCTACTAGGTCATTTATATATACTGCGAAAAGTAATGGTCCCATAACACTCCCCTGTGGCACGCCAGGGGTTACTTTAACGTCTGTAGACGTCTCTCCATTGATAACAACATTCTGTGTTCTGTTTGCTAAAAACTCTTCAATCCAGCCACACAGCTGGTCTGATATTCCGTAGGCTCTTACTTTGTTTATCAGGCGACAGTGCGGAACTGTATCGAACGCCTTCCGGAAGTCAAGAAAAATAGCATCTACCTGGAAGCCTGTAGCTAATATTTTCTGGGTCTCATGAACAAATAAAGCGAGTTGGGTCTCACACGATCGCTGTTTCCGGAATACATGTTGATTCCTACATAGTAGATTCTGGGTTTCCAAAAACGACATGATACTCGAGCAAAAAAATGTTCTAAAATTCTACAACAGATCGACGTCAGAGATATAGGTCTATAGTTTTGCGCATCTGCTCGACGACCCTTCTTGAAGACTGGGAATACCTGTGCTCTTTTCCAATCATTTGGAACCTTCCGTTCCTCTAGAGACTTGCGGTACACGGCTGTTAGAAGGGGGGAAAGTTCTTTCGCGTACTCTGTGTAGAATCGACTTGGTATCCCGTCAGGTCCAGTGGACTTTCCTCTGCTGAGTGATTCCAGTTGCTTTTCTATTCCTTGGACACTTATTTCGATGTCAGCCATTTTTTCGTTTGTGCAAGGATTTAGAGAAGGAACTGCAGTGCGGTCTTCCTCTGTGAAACAGCTTTGGAAAAAGGTGTTTAGTATTTCAGCTTTACGCGTGTCATCCTCTGTTTCAATGCCTTCATCATCCCGGAGTGTCTGGATATGCTGTTTCGAGCCACTTACTGATTTAACGTAAGACCAGAACTTACTAGGATTTTCTGTCAAGTCGGTACATAGTATTTTACTTTCGAATTCACTGAACGCTTCACTAATAGCCCTCCTTACGCTAATTTTGACATAGTTTAGCTTCTGATTGTCTGAGAGGTTTTGGCTGCGTTTAAACTTGGAGTGTGTCCTTTCACAAAACGACTGCAGGATGTATGACAAAAATTCCTAAATTTTGAATTTCATTCTTATGTTATAACCTGAACAATGTATTTGTGCTAAGTATCTGTGGGTTTCCGATCCTAACTGAAATGAATTATTAAGACTCTCTTATAGATATAGGTGTTAGTTACGAGTTAACATTGGCTAAAGTTTATGCGCCCCTCCGACTGTTCTCTGTGACACTCTCAAATATCCGACTTGCATATATATGAAATACCCGGGCACCTTGGATTCGTGTACGGCAAGAAACACGCGATAAAGCAACAATAGTGCTACCGAAGTGTGGGCATCCAGACGTTGGCCCGAAGTATGAGGCGACCACATGGATACAGTTATTGTTAAGTGATCTGTGTATCATGAGACGTGCTCTTATGTCTTTTCTGGGACTCCGCCACTACATCAACCACAGAGCCACATTGTAGATTACAGCTTACAAATTATCCGGCTTTGGGTTGAGTTGTAACGACTACGCGAAAACTGTGTGAGCAGTTCATCTGTAGTATCGCCCAGCAGCTGTTCGCTTACTTAATGTATATGATTTTGGTTTATTAGGATACTAATCGAAGATTGAATTAGTCCCAAGCCTAATTCAACATCATTGATTTGTTAAAATAAGTTGTGAAGTAGTAATAAATATCGGTTGGAGCTTTTACTATAGTGTGCACAAGGTCTTTTACAAAGTCGCTTTTAATTCATAGTTCGATAGGTTTAGAAGGTGGGAGTGATTTGACCTATTTCTTCATGTGAATTGTCTAATACCGAATTGGTTATAGGGCTATGTGAAAAGTTCAAAGCTGTGGTAAATATCCTGTGAGATGCAGAATTATGTTCCATGTTACAAGTGTAAGTGGATAATACGAAAGTAAAAATCTCAAGAGGTCGTGATATTTTATACACCGTTTGGAATATATTAGTACAGTGAACTACCATTTGGAGTCACAAACTCCTCCGCAAAATACGGCGATATTTAGAGATGATTCAAGGTATACTACAATATGAAACGTACCTCAGTTATACTCACGCGGACAAAACCAAGCACGATAATCTAGCTGCAGGCGTTGCCTTTCTCAAATGTTTGATGAATTATTGTAATGAACAATCGTAGGACTTTCAGCCCAACAATTTTACTTCCACCCTCCTAACCACAGGCGACTGGCGATGGGTAGCACTAAGCGAGAATGCAGAGATGAAATCGCCATTCTTGTGCTGCTATACTCTGTTCAATAGCGTGTAACGTTCATTCTTTAAGAAATTTCTTTGTAATATATTGAATGAAAATGCCTGAGCTCGGAATGCACACAGATCTGGAGTTATCATGTACCGTGTTGTAACTGCAAGTGGTGTACTTATTCTGCGTTATTGTTAGCAAAAACTTTATAGGAACTGATTCGGCAATGCAACTCCCAATACCAATAAATAAATACAGTCACTGCAAAATACATTCAAACCGTTACGCACTGAGTCCTCTCGCCCTGTTCAAAATTGATAACTTTGGTCCCTGTGCACATAACAAATAAATAAAATTGTCTTACGTCTAAAACAACAACGGTGGATCGTGAAACATTCTGGTCTCTCATGAAGAAGAATGAAATGTAACTGCGTAGGCTTCCGCGGCCAGAGTCAGTCGACATAAAAGTTTTCTGGGTATGGTATCGCGTCATAATACCAATTACAACAATAAAATATGTTTACAGGCTCTACGGTGTGCAATGCTGGCCGTATTACTTTAAAATGTACATCAAATTCTTTTGGCTGATAAATGAAAACATTTAAGAAAAATTCAGTGTGTCTGAAAAACATATGACCTTTACAGGGAGCGGTACTGATTTGAGTGAATTAGTAACACTGACCGCCGGCCGCTGTGGCCGAGCGGTTCTACGCGCTTCAGTCTGGAACCGCGTTCCCGCTACGGTCGCAGGTTCGAATTCTGCCTGGGCATGGATGTGTGCGATGTCCTTAGGTTAGTTAGGTTTAAGTAGTTCTAAGTCTAGCGGACTGATGACCTCAGATGTTAAGTCCCATATTGCTTAGAGCCATTTGACCCATAACACTGATCTTTTCAATAGTGAAATTGTATTCGAAATAAGTTTCGCTTTCCAAAAAATGTGACCATTGAAATTACGTTACGCACAAAAACCTCAACCCTTTTGTTAATGAGTCACAAACAATGAGATTTATACAGCAAGTATTACCTAAGCTCACTAAAAGAGCATAAAGACAAACCATTAATTACGTATACCTGTGTTAACAAATCCTAGAAACATTACAAAAAGGAAATATCTACCTATCCCTTACATCAGATCCGTTTACGTACGTTCTGGAGTTACTCTATAAATGTCATTTATCAGCCAACTCATATACACTAACGCGCAGGCAAAATAATATAAATATTTAAAATCTTTACCTTGCTTGAGAGAAGACTTCTGCTTCCACATTTATGTTTCCAATAATACATGTACGCGTAATTCCTACATTATAATGTAACACTTCGTGGCTTCACAGAGCACACCACAAAAACTGCCTGCTCCATCCTCTTTCGCTCACAGACAGCTACCCACAGCTGTGCGCGAAGCGCGCTCTTACTCCAACACTACAATCTCAGACCAGAAGCAGTATTTTTGATTCTGCAGTCATGCACAGTCAGCTATCCGCTTTACAGAGCCCATCAGAGACGTACATACTTTGTAAGATTATAGTTTCATTTTAGTTTACATTAGTATCGTTACAGTATTCAAATGGCTCTGAGCACTATGGGACTCAACTGTTGTGGTCATAAGTCCCCTAGAACTTAGAAATACTTAAACCTAACTAACCTAAAGACACCACACACATCCATGCCCGAGGCAGGATTCGAACCTGCGACCGTAGCGGTCGCGCTGTTCCAGACTGGAGCGCCCAGAACCACTCGGCCACTCCGGCCGGCGTTACAGTATTCGAGCGCCACATTTAAGTGTACCCTAGTAGACACCTTTCAAGCACACCCCATTGTTTCAACATGATCGCTTGCCTAAATATTATGGTCATCCGACAGTGAGATTCTTAGAATTTTTCTTGGATATTACAAGAATCTACACTTTTCGAAAGTGTCTAATCTAAGGAGCAGCCTTCTAGATTTGGAAAAATGTAATGTCTTTCAAGTTCAGTATAATAAATACAGATGTTCTTCGACCTAAGTGAGTACAATATCACGTAAGTACAATCATTTAAGATCAAAGTAAATTAAGGGAAGAGCAAATAATAATGTGCGATTTTAAATAAGGCCTACTACTTCTAATTCTGAAAATATGAGGGAGATCAGGAAAGTGACAGCACTTTTTGAGCCTTGTTTAAGAGCAAGAAAGCGCTCGTACCGCTGCTATTACATTTTGTGTCTCCGTTGAGTGCTGCGTTTGACCACCTTCAGAGAGTAACTGTTTTAAATATGTGGAGTAATGTGTAAGTAATTATATATATCTGGAAAGCTTGTTTATTCGTCTTTAAATGTGTGTAAAGAAAATGATTTGTGGTACGGAAGTAGTCAATAACTGAAGCAAGAGAAGTAATAGGCGTGGACTAATTTGTGGGAATATTGGCAGCGGTCATACAAAATTAAATCATACGGTGATAATGATAGCATTCGACACATACAAACTTGTTCAGTTCAGCGCTATTGTCAGCTTTTCTACTGTAATCACTAAAGTTCAACATGCATCTACTCCTACTGTGGATCCGAACGAGAATTATCCATGTTCGGAATTGTCAACAACACAACTGACGTCACACAAGCCACTCCCCATCAGTCTTCTGGTCGCAGGAGTTTTAGACTTCCTTGGCGAATTTCACTCGTGTAACCTTCCTGTGTTACCATGAAACTAATAGTAGCACTTCGGACAAACGAAACGGGACTTTACCTACTCATGGCTACTGTATGAATGTCACTGGTAGCAAACGTGAAGGAATCGAACCTCCAATAGTATATCAGTAATTGATTGATAATCTGACAAAATTTCACGTTGGCGTTCGAAAGGTATGAGAGGGGTACGAGACACCGTCACTAATAGATCACGTATTAGAGCTTGGTTTTAATGAGAATAGAGTTATGATAATTCGTCTCATACTTCGTAAGATTGCTGCGCAGTCACTGTCTCCATGTACGCGTACACCATAATTGCTTTACCACGCAAACACTGGGGTTACACTCGTCTGATGTGAGACGTTCCTGGGGGAGAGTGGGGGGGGGGGGGGCACTTTTGGCCGAACCACACAATTACCTTGGGTTCGGTGTGGGGCGACGGTAGGGTGAGTGGACTGCTGTAGCCTGTTGTCGATTTGTGTACCACTGAGGGCTACGGCGTAAACGAATCCTCTCCGTCATTTTTAGGTCCCCAGTTCCTTACAGTGCAATACTTCGTTATTCCGCAGCACATCTTTTGACACCACAGAGGTGTATGTCGTTATCCTCCAACGGAAAACATTCAATTTTCCATTAAGAAATACGTCCAAGTAACGCCATGACGACTGTTCCTGACATTTTCATTCACCTGTTGCCTGTTTCTTCCGACATTGCTTTGCGTGATCCCAGAAGGAAACATGCCAAAGTGTAAATCCTTCAGAAGAGAGATTCCCTAGGCACTCATTTGTAAATAGCGCTTTTCATAATCCAATCACTATACTCCAGCCGTCCGAGGTGGCCGAGCGGTTCTAGGCGCTACAGTCTGGAACCGCGCGTTCGTTACGGTTGCAGGTTCGAATCCTGCCTCGGGCATAGATGTGTGTGATGTCCTTAGGTTAGTTAGGTTTAAGTAGTTCTAAGTTCTAGGGCACTGATGACCTCAGAAGTTAAGTCACATAGTGGTCAGAACCATTTTTGAGCTATACTCCAGAAATCACGCAACCACCTTGGATCTCTTTCGCTCACAGATTTTTTTGTTTAATGGAGAAGCGGTAACAGTGGCTGGATAAAATATCAAACTAGGGCGCCCATCTAATTGTAAAGCCAACGACCGCATTGCGGTGTTCAATTTTCCCTGTCACTAATAGTAGAGACTCAACCGCTTCCGAACGGAGCAACGAAGAAGCTAAGGCTTGGACGGATGCGGAAAGGCTAGCATGAAGTGACACTGAGTGGTGCGATCTGATAATTAAATTGAAACATTAAACGTACAAAGAGTATATATACAGGGTGAGTCACCTAACGTTACCGCTGGATATATTTCGTAAACCACATCAAATACTGACGAATCGAATCCACAGACCGTACGTGAGGAGAGGGGCTAGTGTAATTGGATAATACAAACCATAAAAAAATGCACGGAAGTATGTTTTTTAACACAAACCTACGTTTTTTTAAATGGAACCCCGTCAGTTTTGTTAGCACATCTGAACCTATAAACAAATATGTAATCAGTGCCGTTTGTTGCATTGTAAAATGTTAATTACATCTGGAGATATTGTAACCTAAATTTGACGCTTGAGTACCACTCCTCCGCTGTTCGATCGTGTATATCGGAGTGCACCGAATTACGTAGGGATCCAAAGGGAACGGTGATGGACCTTAGGTACAGAAGAGACTGGAACAGCAATTTACGTCCACATGCTAACACCTTTTTATTGGTCTTTTTCACTGACGCACATGTACATTACCATGAGGGGTGAGGTACACGTACACACGTGGTTTCCGTTTTCAATTACGGAGTGGAATAGAGTGTGTCCCGACATGTCAGGCCAATAGATAATCAATGTGGTGGCCATCACTTGCTGCACACAATTGCAATCTCTGGCGTAATGAATGTCGTACACGCCGCAGTACATCTGGTGTAATGTCGCCGCAGGCTGTCACAATACGTTGTTTCATATCCTCTGGGCTTGTAGGCACATCACGGTACACATTCTCCTTTAACGTACCCCACAGAAGAAAGTCCAGAGGTGCAAGATCAGAAGAACGGGAAGGCCAGTTTATGCGTCCTCCACGTCCTGTGAAACGCCCGTCGAACATCCTGTCAAGGGTCAGCCTAGTGTTAATTGCGGAATGTGCAGGTGCACCATCATGCTGATACCACATACGTCGACGCGTTTCCAGTGGGACATTTTCTAGCAACGTTGGCAGATCATTCTGTAGAAACGCGATGTATGTTGCAGCTGTTTGGGCCCCTGCAATGAAGTGTTAGTTACAACACGCAACTGAACGTTGGAGGTTTCAAGCGCCAACTTTAGGTTACAATATCCCCGGATGTAATTAACATTTTACAATGCAACGAACGGCACTGATTACGTATTTGTTTATATGTTCAGATGCGCTACCAAAACTAACGTGGTTCCATTTAAAAAAAACGTAGGTTTGTGTTAAAAAACATACTTCCGTGCATTTTTGTATGGTTTGTATTAAACAATTGCACTAGCCCCTCTCCTCACGTTCGGTCTGTGGAATCGGTTCGTCAGTATTTGATGTGGTTTACGAAATATATCCAGCGGTAACTTTAGGTGACTCACCCTATACACACACACACACACACACACACACACACACACACACACACATATATACATATATATATATATATATATATATATATATATATATATATATATATATATAATAAAGCCTTATGACAATAATAATAAACCACATACTCTCTCTCAGTTTAAGTTGAATCTTGCCATGGTGAGCTTAGCAATGTCAAGTCATACCCCCAAGGCTTCGCTCAGAAACCGTAGCGACACACAGGTTGACGGTGTTTCCAGAAGCTGGAATCTGTTTCAGATGCGGGTAGCCCGGTTTACGGTTAAGGCCCGCCAGCTGTAACTAAGTTAGGGCAACGGTTGCCCTTCGTTAGTAATTTCTGTCCGCGGAGTTTACCCCGATTCCACCCGCTGCGGTGGAGTCTATTAAATAGCGTGTGGTTGGCAACTCGCAGCGAACAAGCGAATGAATTCTGCATGCGGTGCACCGCTGCTAGACGAAGTGCAGCTCTGAAACACGCAGACACGGCTCGAATAATTCTGCAAGTGGTGCGTAGAACTTTAAATGTCACTCGTATTTATTACTGAAAGCCACTCCAAAAGAACAGAGTATTGGTTGGAATAGTACACCTGCTAACAAGTTCAATCGCAGCCGTATCTCAGTTTATACAATAGTATAGCAGGAATTGCTGTAAGATACATTTCCTTTGTGGAACTCAACAATAGCCAGTTACAGCAGTAACACGGTGAAGCAGATCAGAACACAATTACTATCGAAACAAACTGGTTGTAAGATAATTGGGAAGCAGCAGGAAATCAGTCGTCACAGTGCCTTAGAGCCAACGCCATGCCTGGCCAGATTGGTTACCCGAGCTGCAATGGTATGGAGCGCGGCAGTGGGAGGAGTGGCTGGTACTGGTGGTTTTAATGGCAAAATTTCAGTTCATCATTTATTCATAAAAGACCAAATTTAAAATTATACATAATTGTAAAGATAACTTCATCCTGGCTCATCACAATACTTTGATCTCAAGGCACACATTATCACATTCGGCCACAAGACAAGTAATGGAAATGAGGTCCCATGCTTCTTGACAGAGTGTAGGGGGACGATGCGGGAAACCCGCACCGACGTATTAGGCAAGGTTCTAGTGCAGGTGGTTTGGCGTTGCCTTCCTCCGACCGTAACTGGGATAAAGGATGATGATGAAGACAACAACGCCTACTCGTCTCGATACAGGTGAAAATCCCTGACCCCGCTGAGAATCGAAGCCGGGACCCTGTGCGTCGAAAGCAAAAACGCTACCGCGAGACCACGATCTGAGGATATAAGACAAGATATATCAGTTAATTACATTCAGCCTCAAGAAAATGAGTATTTGGCCTTACAGTTGATAGAAAAATGTGTTTTCTTGTAATGTCTCACGCACATTACATATGAAACACAACAAAGCTCTGACATACAGGGCTATTACAAATGATTGAAGCGATTTCATAAATTCACTGTAGCTCCATTCATTGACATATGATCACGACACACTACAGATACGTAGAAAAACTGATAAAGTTTTGCTCGGCTGAAGCCGCACTTCAGGTTTCTGCCGTCAGAGCGCTCGAGAGCGCAGTGAGACAAAATGGCGACAGGAGCCGAGAATGCGTATGTCGTTCTTGAAATGCACTCACATCAGTCAGTCATAACAGTGCAACGACACTTCAGGACGAAGTTCAACAAAGATCCACCAACTGCTAACTCCATTCGGCGATGGAAGCGCAGTTTAAAGTTTCTGGATGCCTCTGTAAGGGGAAATCAACGGATCGGCCTGCAGTGAGCGAAGAAATGGTTGAACGCGTGCGGGCAAGTTTCACGCGTAGCCCGCGGAAAATTGGCTCATGCCACAACTGGAGACCGACAGCGCCGACTTCATCTTTCAACAGGATGGTGCTCCACCGCACTTCCATCATGATGTTCGGCATTTCTTAAACAGAAGATTGGAGATTGGAAAACCGATGGATCGGTCGTGGTGGAAATCATGATCAGCAATTCATGTCATGGCCTCCACGCTCTCCCGACTTAACCCCACGCGATTTCCTTCTGTGGGGTTATGTGAAAGATTGAGTGTTTAAGCCTCCTCTACCAAGAAACGTGCCAGAACTGCGAGCTCGCATCAGCGATGCTTTCGAACTCATTTATGGGGACATGCTGCGCCGAGTGTGGGAGGAACTTGATTATCGGCTTGATATCTGCCGAATCACTAAAGGGGCACAGATCGAACATTTGTGAATGCCAAAAAAAACTTTTTGAGTTTTTGTATGTGTGTGCAAAGTATTGTGAAAATATCTGAAACAATAAAGTTATTGCAAGCTGTGAAATCGCTTCAATCATTTGTAATAACCCTGTACTTATTCATAAAGCACAATTATCCACGAAACGTAATGACTGAACTGAATGCAAATGATCAGTATAAAAACAAATACTGAAATTTACAGATACTGCAACTTCTCAAGTTTTACTTTCTACTTGTGAATCGTTACATTCATTTACAAGCGATTACCACATTTTTAAAGTAAATTTTCACATAAAAACTCTGTTGTTGTTGTTGTGGTCTTCAGTCCAGAGACTGGTTTGATGCAGTTCTCCATGCTACTCTATCCTGTGCAAGCTTCTTCATCTCCCAGGACCTACTGCAACCTACATTCGTCTGAATCTGATGAGTGTATTCATCTCTTGGTCTCCCTCTGCGATTTTTACCCTCCACGCTGCCCTCCAATACTAAATTGGTGATCCCTTGATGCCTCAGAACATGTCCTACCTTCCGATCCTTTCCTCTAATCATGTTGTGCAACAAATTTCTCTTCTCCCCAATTCTATTCAATACCTCCTCATTAGTTATGTGATCTACCCATCGAATTTTCAGCATTCTCCTGTAGCAACACATTTCGAAAGCTTGTATTCTCTTCTTGTCTAAACTATTAATCGTCCACGTTTCACTTCCATACATGGCTACACTCCATACAAATATTTTCAGAATCTACTTCCTGACACTTAAATCAGTACTCGCTGTTAACAAACTTCTGTTCTTCAGAAAAGCTTTCCTTGCCATTGCCAGTCTACATTTTGTATCCCCTCTACTTCGGCCATTATCGGTTACTTTGCTCCCTAAATAGCAAAACTCATTTACTACTTTAAGTGTCTCATTTCCTAATGTAATTCCCTCAGGATCACCCGATTTAATTCGAATACATTCCACTATCATCGTTTTGGTTTTGTTGATGTGCATGTTATATCCTCCTTTCAAGACACTGTCCATTCCGTTCAATTGTTCTCCTAGGTCCTTTGCTGTCTCTGACAGAATTACAATACCATCGGCTAACCTCAAAGTTTTTAGTTCTTCTCATTGGATTTTAATTCCTACTCGGAATTTTTCTTTTGTTTCCTTAACTGTTTACTCAATATAGAGATTGAAGAACATCGGGGAGAGGCTACAACCCTCTCTCAGTCCCTTCCTAACCACTGCTTCACTTTCATGCCCCTCGACTCTTATAACTGCCATCCTTTTTTCGGTACAAATTGTAAATAGCCTTCCGCTCCTTGTGTTTTACCCTGCCACCTTCAGAATTTGAAAGAGAGTATGCATGGGGGCTTATTTAAAATAATGATATAAGAATGCAATGCAAATAATTTTTAATTTTCTGTCGCTGTATGTCCGATTACGCTGTTTCGTAAACAGCTGGCCCTGACTAGTATTAGTACGCAATCTGACTGCTTAGAATGACAACAAAGAATGTAAAAAAATTTTGTTAACACAGTTAATTAATTAAGTCCCCAGCAACTATAAAATCTACGAAGCCAACAAAGCACAAGTGTAGCTGTTCTGTGTGTGGTAGTGTGACTCAACGCACATCTGGCACGGTTCTTCTTCAACAAGACACGAATTTTTAAATACCAATTATACTGACGTGATAAAAGAAAATTCGAAATACTATAATTATGCAAGAAAATCAGAATTACACTCTAATACAAGAACACACGCCAGATGCTTTGTTGACTGAACCTGTAATGACACATTATTCAGGTCACTGAAAGAATAAAAGAATTAAAGAAAATACCTCCATATATATTGACGAAATGCACTCTGACCATTACAATATCTCCATTAGAACAACATCTGCTATCTCTCCCATCAAACCACTGCATAAAACATGGAACAACACTCTCCACTACCACATCTCACTCTGACTTCACGACATGCAGTGTCCACCACAACTTCTCGCCCAGCACTGCCTGTCGCTGCGTCTCAATAATCACTGCCAGTGGAGGCGGCGGAACAATACTCTCTGGCGCGGTTTCTGGCGCTGTGGCTCAGTGTAGCCACCTTTCAAGTATTCCAGGCAACATTGTCAAAAGCTTTCTCTAAGTCTACAAACGCTAGAAACGTTGGTTTGCCTTTCCTTAATCTAAGATATGTCATAGGGTCAGTATTGCCTCGCGTGTTCCAACATTTCTATGGAATCCAAACTGATCTTCCCCGAGGTCAGCTTCTACCACTTTCTTAACTCGTCTGTAAAGAATTCGCGTTAGTATTTTGCCGCCGTGACTTATTAAACAGATAGTTCCGCAATTTTCACATCTGTCAACACCTGCTTTCTTGGGGATTGGAATCATTATATTCTTCCAATCTCAACGGAAGCAGAATAAAATATATATATAGCTCATGTACATTAGTTCCATCACTTTGGTGCAAGTGGTAATACATTACAAGCAGACAAAAAATCCTTAAAAATAAATACCGAATACAAAACTCTACAGAAATATCATGCATCACATTTGGTATTGAATGACAGCTAGCTTCACAATTTAAAGTATCGACAAAGCATGACTATCCTTGCTGCTCGTAATACACACAGTTATAGACACAGTACACGAAGGACAAGCCAAGCTATACGCTAAATTCGACCAACCTCGGCAAACGAGGAGGAAGTATCTCATTCGAGAACTTGCCATTCACTATCTCCCCTCCCTCCGCTCCTTCCCCCCTCCCTCCTCCGCACACACTTCCGACTGACACTTTGTAGCTGCAAGTGAGCATAATGCCAACACGATGCCGTCGCTTTAACATCTACACCGACAGGAAAGTGACAGGTGTAGCAAGTACCTGGGCGCCGTATCCTACAGACAGGAGCGAGAAAATGGCGAGCCGACAGCTTACACCCGTGGGCGGTGAGTCTGCAGCGTCGGCTGACTTGGAGCGCAACACCGAAGTACTGACAGGCAGACAGGCAGAATTCAATTCCAGTTACTCCACAACATCTGTAAGCGGCGCCGTACTGTGTGCGCGCCGCCGACAAGTGGCAGACAAACAAACAGCCTGCACTCAACGGGCACGACTCGTGGCTGCCCTCATCGCTCACCGCCGTGGCCACAGCTCCAGTACACAAGCTGCCTGCTACCCAGGCCACTCCAGCGGCCCATGTGTTCCCTGCCTTGTTCGTAGGCTGGCTGCAGACCGAGCCAGGCACCAGCCAATGACTCTGATATCGATACCCAAAGATGTGCTGGCACGGCTAGCAAACATTTTGACACCTAAAAAAAGAGAAGATTGTTAACGGGAACTTACACTCAGTGTTTATTGAATGCACGGCCAGATGGCAGTGAGACGTGGCATTTCAATGTGGTCACCACTGCTACACTTACGGCTGCTCAGTGACAATAGAGAGTTGCATTTTCGAAATTACTAAGAAGACAAACTCCCCATCGCACCACACTCAGATTTAGTGCTAACGGAGTCCACTGGACAATCTTTCAAATCGGCCGAGGTGGCCGAGCGGTTCTAGGCGTGTCAGTCTGGAACCGCGCGACAGCTACGGTCGCAGGTTCGAATCCTGCCTCGGGGATGGACGTGTGTGATGGCCTTAGGTTAGTTAGGTTTAAGTAGTTCTAAGTTCTAGGGCACTGATGACCTCAGAAGTTAAGTCCCATAGTGCTCAGAGCCATTTGAACCAACCTTTCAAAAACTGAACACAGATCAAGCAGCCGGCCGGTGTGGCCGAGCGGTTCTAAGCGCTTCAGTTTGGAACCGCGCGACTGCTCCGGCCGCAGGTTCGAATCCTGCCTCGGGCATGGACGTGTGTGATGTCCTTAGGTTAGTTAGGTTTAAGTAGTTCTAAGTTCTAGGGGACTGATGACCTCAGAAGTTAAGTCCCATAGTGCTCAGAGCCATTTGAACCATTTGAACAGATCAAGCACGAAAACAGGAAGAAGGTTTACCGAGCGGTGGAAGTAAAAGCAAAAGAGAGACAGTGAACGGTTCAAGAAAAATAAGGGCAATAAAGAGCGGCGTGAAACAGCAACGGCGACATAGGTATGTTTCCGTGGCGTTGGACTGCCAAGAGGGCGAGTCGGTCACTGAAATGTTTGTTGTCTTTCTGCAGTCTTGGCAGTAGTCATACTCTACATCGGTTACTGAATATGAGTCATGTGATAAGAATACGTTGCCGTCGCAAGTAAGTATGATGAACAGCGAGAGCAGGCGAGATACCACGTAGACGCCTCACAGAAATGAAAACACCAAATAAACGGATGTGTACTATGTTACAATGGAAATGGAAATGCTGTGTGACTAGGCCTACCGTCCCGTAGACCGTTCGCCTGGTGCAAGTCTTTCGAGTTGACGCCACCTCGGCGACTTGCTTGTCGATGAGGATGAAATGATGGTGATAAGGACAACATAACACTCAGTCCCTGAGCGGAGGAAATGTTTGACCCATCCGGGAATTGAATCTAACGGCCCGTTAGGTATGTGTGGTGTGCGTACTGTAAGACCTTCGGTACACACACCAACATATTATTTGACTAGTCGCTCTAACGAAGTAGGCGAGTGTCAGCAATATGTCTCGTGCTCTTATCGTGGCGTGTTTATCTTCTGTCATTAGGTCAGACGATAGAAATGCCACTTGCACGCTTAGAGTAGCAGATTGACGGTGACCAACTTTAAACAGAACGTGATTAATTTTCACACACATTTATTAAAATAATAAAAAGAGTAGACATTACGTAACTTGATTCTGGATGCTGTTTACAATTGACAATCTGAAGTTCCTTTGGACTTGGTACGTAATCTTATTCACACATATCTCTGATACTTGACAAAGTGTCTATACATTTATCTTCATGGCTATGTACAGGAATGTGGTAATCTTATTAGGTGCAGACTGAAACTTGACTATAGACTGGTACAGACTAATGCAGACTGGTACAGACTGGTGCAGATAAATGCAGACTGACTAATCGGAGGTCTGTACGGTCGTTATAATACCTCGCGCGTTCATGTATCACTGCGCGAGTGTGATCCGCAAGGAGAAAAGGTTCTACGTTAGCAGCAATCTCATTGGCTGCGTTACATATTAATACGCGGATTGGCGGAAGCAGAATTTGATCCGTCTGTAAGGCAGCGCCATCTCGTAGTGCGGAGACGGACGAGCGCTGCGCCTGCGCTGTTGTGCTTAGTGGGGCGCGCTCTAGTGGGAAAGTTGTGTACTCGCTGACTACGCGGAACTATGTACACAACTGTATGACATTCCGAAGCACGACCACTCAGCTATCAGGGGCGGTCTATGTTACCATGAAGGACTTCGAGAGTCAAGACGTTCAAAACAGGACGCAACTTCTAAAACGGTAGATACATATGTTTTGACAGAGCAAAGAGAAACTGTGTCACAGTGAAACTGTTGCTGTCACTTGTTGCAGCTTGTGTGGCAAACTATTATATTTTCATCATTTCTTTCGGAGTGATCACATTCACATTCACACGAACATCTAAATCGGTCAAGAGGCATAACTCACACAGCAGTCGTACAAATTGGCTACGTCGATAAGAGATTCGTATCATATGACACAGGTACTGTCACTAATGCTGTGTCTGACGCACCAGACGTGTTTTCCGGTGGATTGGGTTGACTTGTGTCTTGTTCAAACGTTTGCGGTTCCCATTCGAAAGCCTCTACCTTTCGGCTGCTAAGTGAGTAGTTGTGCAGAATCAACTGTCATTATAGGTTCCTACCTACCTATTACAAACGTTACACCACGACACAGACACAAATTTGAATAAAGCGAACAGCGAAAAAAAGGGATGTTTGAGGTTTGAACATGGCTCGCTCGCTTGGTAGTCTCCTACCATGATCGTTTACGCATAACGTCGTTGCTTTTTCACGTTGCTCTTTATTGGACTTCCTGTTCTTGGACCGCTCCTATTTAGCATTTTTTTCCACTGTCCAGTCTCCTTCTTCCTGTTTTCACACTTGATCTGTGTTCAGTTTTTGAGGGCCTGTCCACAAGGTCTTATCATTAGATTTTTTTGGGGGGGTGGGGGGAGGCGATGGGGAGTTTTCCTTGTAAGAATTACAGAAAAGTTGATAAACGTTTGAGGATAGCTACCAGTCTTTCAAGTTTCGCGATGAGCACATCTTCTCAACGTTAACGTCAGGTTCATGTTAGACAATACCCAAGAGCAGAATGGATGAATTTAGACTACTGCCGTAATGCATGGAGGAGACTAGAGGACGCCTTTACAAAGAAATAAATACTGTAACGAGAAAATATACACGGTGAATCACCTAAAACTTGCACCGCAAATGTTGCGGAAATGTAAAGTGCTGTTGATGTTTGGTTTTCACATAATGGATTGGAAGTCAGGGATTCGTGCTGTTAGTCAATACAGAGATTGTAATAATACTTAGATATCGTATTTTTTGTGCAAACTTACACTTTTTTAAACCGAAAAATGCCTATCGACGTCAACAAACGAAATTAGAATGTGAGTGGCATCTGAAGCAGGATTCTAGTGCGAGTCGTTTACAAGACATAGTATTTTGGAAAGGTCCCACACCGACATTTAAACGGTACCTGTGGTACCACACACTGAAGAACATCACAAGTGCATACACTTCTTTCGTGGATTCTGACCAGTAACGGGACAACTGATCATCACAAGTTGTGTTTTAAATGACCACCTGTACTGCCATTACTCGCTTCCAGTGTGATATGGAAGATTGTTGCACTAGTGCAAGCATTTCAGAGGAGATGTCCGAGCAGGCTGCAGTACTACGTTGTTGCATAGCATCGGGTGTCATTGGTATGTTCTTGTAGACAACGTCTTTTAACTCTAAGTAAGAAGCCTATAGGCGTTAGATCCGGGGAACGGTCCGGCCAAGGTACAGGTCTTCTGCGTCCAATCCACGATTTGGAAACTATTCTTGAAGACATGCTGAAATACTGCGTGCACTATGGGCTCGACATTAATTACGTTCCTAGCACAAGTTCCTTCTTATCTGCAATGGAACGCCTTCTAGCATCCGCCTGTTAGGAGGCTGCGATACCTGCGCGAATTCAGTGTTCTGTCTGTTATACACGAGCTTATATTAGCTGGTGGTTCACCATCCCACACTACATGGTTATATTCCACGGATGCTGGTGTTCCACCCGATCGAGCTTACTGCGATTGTAATCACACCAATACTGCATGTTTCGTTGCTTACCCTTGTCATGGTTTGTAAATGTAGATTCATCGCCAAAGGACATACATGGTACACCTGGTGTATCCTGTCTCAATGCCCAAGTACAGGAGTTAACACGATCCTCATAATCGTTTCCATGCAGCTCTTCACGGAGAGAGATGTTAAAGGGATGGGAATGCGTAGCACACTTGTGTGATTCATGTCACTTCCTCCTGCGATTTAGCAGGAGCTAATATAGTGTGTGGATCATCAGCAAAAGCAGCATGAACATTAATTTCTCCCTCCTCTGTCGTCATCTGTTCCGTTACATTGTCTAGGAGTTACATCACCACTGACACGTAAGTGGTTGAAGAGAGTGACAAATAGTTGCTGAAATGGTTGACATCTGTTGGCGTATCTTGCTACATACACCGTACAACAACGAACTGAATTCTTCGCACGCTATTCTTACACCGTTCATAAACAATGATCAGGTCGGCTTTTCCTGCAATGGTAGATTCCAGCGTCCGCTCTCGACATACTGGTTGGACTGTCACACATTAAGTGACTAGCAAGTAGCGATGCATTCAAGGTCCACATACGCATACTATAAGAGTATACCTAGAAACTACGGAGACTGAATGGCACGAACAAATGTTGGTGTGAAAACTTCTCAAAACACGGTATGTCGTAAACGGCTCGTACTACAATCCTGCAACCATTGATTTATAAGTTACCCTTCTTTTCGTTTGATTATGTTAATACGCACTGTTTCATTTTTAAAAAGTATGTTTGCCCAAGAACTGCTCCTTCTAAGTGTTGCTACAATCTGTGTGTTGGCTAACAGTAGGAGCCCCTGACTACCAACTCATTCTGTGAAAACCACATATAAATAGCACTTTCTATTTCCTCAGTACCTGCGGTGCAAGATTTGAGTGGTTCACCCTGTGTAGGGAGACAGAAGGCCAAAAATGACGCGAGGGCGCAAGCCGGAGTGGAGAATAGCTCATGCAGGCTGGTTGTTAGAGAGATACAGTAGCCCTTTGCGAATGCAATGCGATTTCGCCGACGTGGGTGGAAGTCGACGGTACAACCTGACTTCCGCACGTAAAAAGTACTGAAACTCGAGAAAAAAATGGAGTCAACGAATCAAGGAACAGCATTTAAATAGCTTATCTCCTATTTTCTCTAAGAACTGCATCCTGAATTCAAGACATGATGACAAAGAACGTTGTTTTCCAAACAGGATATCTGGAAAGTTTAATTATAAAGCCACAGTTACTATAATAGAACATTCAAAGCTAATGTAACGTGAAGACAGATACTGGCCCCTCGTTGACTGTCACAAACAATCGTTGTGTGAGCCAGTCTGGAGATGATAACACTCGAAAAGGACACTCGTGGACACGCGCAAGACTTCATTTACACTCGTGAGTTAGCGGAGAGGTCTGTGTATAGGGGTGCACTACATTGGTGAGGTGTCGTGTACCTGCCTGTCTTCATTAGCGTTAGTTTTCCCCGGCCAGGAACAGTTGATGGCCTAAGTGCAAATTATTAGTGTAGATTGAAATGGTGCTTCCGAAAAATGAATCACTTCTCTGTTGTTGTTGTCACGTGAAAAGTAAAATATAAAACATTCTTGTTCTGTCTTAGCTGTGTTTATTCCGAGTAAAAAACTCGGCGGCAGCCTTGACTCTTTTACTTGTTCGTGCTGAATCTGCACATTCCGTAATAGAGTGTTCGGTTTACCTATTGTGCTGAGCTGAAGCTGTAGGGTCAATTGTGCTTGAGTAATACAAAGGAAATATCGATACGCTAGATTTCCATTGTTACCCGAATCCGCAAGCGTAGTCACACTATAACAGCAGGATTTCAGTCTCCTAATGCCACGAACAGCTTATACCATTATATTACGTATCAAACGGTTTCAGATGATGATGGCAATTAACCTCACAATTAAGGTCATTTGAAGTGCTGTTGTTATCATAATTGTTAAACAGTTGTAAAAGCTGTTCAAAAATGGCTCTGAGCACTATGGGACTCAACTTCTGAGGTCATTAGTCCCCTAGAACTTAGAACTAGTTAAGCCTAACTAACCTAAGGACATCAGACACATCCATGCCCAAGGCATGATTCGAACCTGCGACCGTAGCGGTCTCGCGGTTCCAGACCGCAACGCCTAGAACCGCACGGCCACTTCGGCCGGCTGTAAAAGCTGTATGATAGCACGTCAATCCCTAATTCATTATTAAATGCCACTGTACTCTTGAAAGTGGTGTAAGCAATAATGATCGAATATTTGTTTGGTTTACAAACAATGCTCTCCCTGTAGACCAGTTTCAACATTCCCCGATACAAATCTGATCTACGTAATTGTTCCACTGCACTTTATCCGATTCAATCGATGGGCAATACACACTGACGAGGTATGTCCTTTCTCAATGACGTAGGTCTACTTCGACAGTAGGCCTCTGCAAGTTTTGTTGGAGACGTGGAACCTTCGAGGTCGCGAGCAACTCGACAGCAACAATGACAGCACGTAAATCGCTGTATTCAGTGAACTTTACTCCGTGATTTCCTGTTAGATCAAGAAAAGGGCTATTTCATTCAACTTGCTCATCGAGATCTACTATTCTTGGAAACTGATAGCATAGGTCCATTAAAAGTAAATAAAAAGAACTGTTCAAGTCTCCTTCACGAGCTTCCGGCAACGTTATGACTATGCACACAGTAATAATAATTTGCAGACTGGTCGAAGGACGCTATTCAAGCGCCCTCAAGTTCTACCCACTCATTTATTACGTACCCTGCGGAAATTTCCAGAATTTTGCTATCAACCCACTTCAGTTGATAAGAACGTCACTGTATTATAAATTAGCTAGATGTTCTGAAATGTAGCGTGTCCCTCCTAGGAGCCGTCAGGCGCATTTTCTCTTGCGTCTGGGCGGATATTTGCAATTTAGTTTTTGCACTTGTAGCTGGAGCCAACCCAAACAAGTGCTGCTCATCATCACGCCGAGCGGTCTAAGGCGCTGCAGTCATGGACTGTGCGGCTGGTCCGAGCGGAGTTTCGAGTCCTCCCTCGGGCATGGGTGTGTGTGTTTGTCCTTAGGATAATTTAGGTTCAGTAGTGAGTAGGTTTAGGGACTGATGACCTTAGCAGTTAAGTCCCATAAGATTTCACACACATTTGAACATTTTTTTCATCATCACATCGTTCGCCGCTGGTAGCTGAGTGGACAGCGCGACAGAATGCAGTCTGCTTTCGGCCGGTGAGCGGCGAGGACGTCTTGTTTACGTCCCGTCCGCAGAGTCGCGAGCGCGCGTAGTTTGTTTACTTCCTCGCCGCAGCTAATACTCTCGTCCGTTTACACTGAGTCGCCATGGCTCATTCGTACAGAAAAGCTACCATCAAGATCAGCTTCCAGCCCGACTACGCACGACCACGAGCCTTTGAAGTCGAACGATTCATCCGTGACGAAGTTGAAATACCAACACAGCACATCATCGGTATCCACCTATCCATCAGAAGTAGCGTCGTTTACGTCAAGATGGTCGATGTCGAGTTATGTCACGTAGTTGTGAACAGATGCGCGAACACTCTCAAGTTCAAACACTCCGACGATCACATCGGAGAGGTTACTGTTGACCATGCTGGACTAGGATTACGCACACTAAGAGTCTTAGAACTCCCTTTCGAGGTACCACCGGACGTCGTTACCTCAGCTTTCCGCCCTTATGGGACGGTAATTAGCCACGTGGCCGAAAAGTGGAACACCTTCGAGACGTACCAGGTTCTCAACGGCGTCCGACAAGTGAAAATTGAATTAAAGAAACATGTGCCATCCTACTTAGTCGTAGGTGGCTGTCGAGCAATAGTAATGTACGACGGACAACCTCGTACTTGTTCTGGTTGCGGCCAGGAGGGTCATGTGCGCTCGGCGTGTATTCAACGTCGGGTTACACAACTTCCATTACATGACACGACACCAACTCCTACGCTCACGGCCCTCCCCCTCAATTACGCAGAGGTGACACGATCGACCGTCATGACAGACGACAACCCCCCCCCCCCCCCGAAAGACAGGAAGCGTTAGAATGCGCACTTGTCGCCGGTCCTGGATTGACCAGCACCATTACGGTGTCTGCAGATTTTGAAGAACGCCGCCCATCGACTCCTCATGAAGATCGGACGAGAGAATGGAACTCGACGCTAGGGTTGTACCGACCTCTGCCTTTCTATCTGAGGGGGATGCTATACGGGAACCATAAACTCTTTCGGACACAGAAACCCACGTCCGCAAACAAAGGTCACCGAGAAAACATAAAAGCGACGTCGCACACCTTCAGACGATTGCCTCCAGCGGACGTCTTCTCCAGTTGACGACCGGTCGGCCAACTAAACGACGAGGAAAATGGATGACACGAGATCGCCTTCACCTGTCACTTTGTCTGATTTTGACAAACCCGATTCCGCTCTCTGGGGAAAACAGATGACCAGCACAGCGCCTGCCGTTGGTGCACAACCGGAAACAACTGCGGATCTCGAGGCGGACGAAGTCCGATATCTCCCTGACGCTAGAGGAATGGCCGTAACGGTGCAAGGCGTCCGGTTTATCAATGTATACGCCCATTCCGGAACGAATCGCCGTCGTGACCGATCGCTCTTCTTCGCAGAAGGAATAGCACCGCTTTTTCAGGGCAGGCACGATGACTTGATATTAGGGGGCGATTTCAATTGCACTGAAGCACCTAAAGATCAGCTTCCACGCCATTCACCGTGCCCCGAACTTGGGACACTCATCGGCGATCTCCAGCTGGTAGATACATGGGAACACGTCCGAGGAAATAGACCGGGATACACCCATTTCACGAGTCACTCGTCGCATAGATACGATTTACGTCTCCCGTTCTCTCGCGGCAACGGTGAGTGACGCGGAGGTGTGGCCAGTAGCCTTTACTGATCACGAGGCCTATATATGTACCGTCACCCTTCGTCGCCAACGGGTGTGGCGCAGCCGACATCCCTGGTAATTAAACCTTGCTCATCTCGTTTCTCCAGATTGTCGACGCGCCATCGAAGACACATGGAGTTCGTGCGTCCACCGCCTCCCAACGTATCCTACGTCGATTAGTTGGTGGTTAACCGGCGCCAAGCCGGCCCTACGGCGAACCTTTATTACGTATGGTCGTGAGACTGCTGCTTGGAGGCGGCAGACCCTTGATTTTTATTTCACCGTCCTTCGCGAATGCGCCTCCTTGCCACCCACACCGGAATGACAGTTGACAGTTCAGAGTGCGAAAGCACAGGTCGTAGCCCATATGCGCCGACACCTCGAAGGGACGATCGTCCGAGCGCGAACACAAGACAGACTCGCATCGGAACGAACCACCATGTACCACATCATCCGAGAACGTACACTGCGAAGACGGGCGCTGATACATGCCATCACCACTGAGGACAGCCGTCATCACACCACACAACGCGATATTGCTGCAGCCTTCTTCGACCATTACGCACGACTTTATTCTGCTCAATGTTCCGACCCGACGACGGTGACGGCAGTCTCACAACTGGTTTACGGCATTGTCCCACAGAATTTACAAACTGAATTATTGAACGACATTACGGAAGACGAAGTTATCGACGCCATCGGTAAAGGAGCGGCGAATAAGTCTCCTGGCCCCGACGGGCTCCCTGTGAAGTTTTATAGAACTTTCCAGTATTTACTGGCTCCCAAGTTAACAGACGTCTGTCGGGAGCGTATGTCCCCCGCGGTGCCGCTCCCTGCGACCTTCGTAGAAGGCACAATTATACCGGTTCACAAACCTAAAGGTGGGGCTCGAATACAAGATTACCGCCCGCTAACTCTCGTCAACTGCGGCATGAAGATATTCACCAGACCATTAGCAAACCGTCTACGACCGACCCTACCGTACGTCATCTCGCCAGATCAGACTTCCCTAGGTGGTATGAACAACATCCACACAGCACTGTGTCGATACCGTGACTTAATAGCCCTAGCCGGGGCACGCTGCATCCCGGGAGCGCTGGCATCACTAGATTTTACCAGAATGAGATTTTCACTCTGCAGCGGAGTGTGCGCTGATATGAAACTTCCTGCCAGATTAAAACTGTGTGCCCGACCGAGACTCGAACTCGGGACCTTTGCCTTTCGCGGGCAAGTGCTCTACCATCTAAGCTACCGCAGCACGACTCACGCCCGGTCCTCACAGCTTTACTTCTGCCAGTATCTCGTCTCCTACCTTCCAAACTTTACAGAAGCTCCAGGAGAGTCTCGGTCGGGCACACAGTTTTAATCTGCCAGGAAGTTTCACTAGATTTTAGCCAAGCTTTCGATCGAGTGGATCACGCGTACCTAACGTCCGTTCTCCAGCACATGCAGTACCCATAGCAATTCACAGAAGTCGTGATGCGCCTCCTCCGACGGACGACTTCCAAAGTGCTCGTTAACGGGCGTCTCTCGCAGTCCGTCCCGATTTTCCGCTCCGTGCGTCAAGGCTGCCCCTTGTCGACGTTACTATATGCTCTGGCACTGGAACCGCTCCTCTGTGGCCTCCGTCAACACCTCACCGGTCTTACCCTACGTGACATCACATTCCGCTGTACAGCATATGCAGACGACCTGGTTCTCGTGTTCCGCAATGGCGACGATGTCAACAGAGCACTAGAATGGATTACCACGTACGGTGTGGCTTCCGGCAGCTGTCTCAACGTAGCCAAATCGGTCGCCATGGCCATTGGAGACGGGTTGACCCCAGCGTGTGTCGAACCCCTACAGCTTCGTGGCACTATCAAATGTCTCGGAATAGAGTTTCACGACGACATACGGCGCCCTGCGGCTCTTAACTACCGCCGTTTATTACAACAAATTCGGGTCCAGATCTTCAACCTTCGTCTGCGGACCCTCGACATTCTCCAAAGGACACACTTCGTCAATGTTTATCTCGCATCGCGCCTTCCACACACAGCGCGTGTTCTTCCAATACCTTTACTGATGGCTCGACATTAGCGGCATTCGGAGCCTACGTCAGTACAGGCATGCTCTTCAAAGTCAGTTATGAGTCACTGACCCGTCCCCCAGAAACGGGACGTCTTGGTCTAGTCCATGTCCGCGACAGATCTGTGGCCCTGTATGTCAGCTCACACATCAAGCTGTGGCGCCACCATACGGAAAGTTTGACAGGCTTGCTGTTGGAGTCCTTAGCTCCGCCCTCCCTTATGCTCCCACTGACGACGCAAGAAATACCCCCACCCTTCTATTACTTCGGGAACTTGTACATTGAGCACAGCTATGTCCGTATCGCAGTACCACCGACGAAACAGGCGTCGGAGCGGGATATATATCATGTCCTACAGCAGAGGCGCCCACCAAACATCGTGGGGACCAAAAGCCCTCAGGTTAATTGGAAGGTGGTGTGGAAGACGATTCACGCGGTTACACTGGACACAGTCGTCCGATCTAGATGGTACATCACATTCAATGGTAAAAAGATCACCCGATCACTCCTCCACAAGATAAACGTGGCGGAATCGCCTCTCTGCGTAGACTGCGGGATACCAGACACGAACGAACACCGTCTCACATGTGGCGCGGCAGAAGACGTATGGCGCTTGGTGCGACAAATGCCGGCCGCGGTGGTCTAGCGGTTCTGGCGCTGCAGTCCGGAACCGCGGGACTGCTACGGTCGCAGTTTCGAATCCTGCCTCGGGCATGGGTGTGTGTGATGTCCTTAGGTTAGTTAGGTTTAAGTAGTTCTAAGTTCTAGGGGACTTATGACCTAAGATGTTGAGTCCCATAGTGCTCAGAGCCATTTTTTGGTGCGACAAATTTTGTCGTATTTTCTACGAGTGACTCCGGAACACATTACAACTCGGTTTCTACTATTTCCGGATCAACAGTATTTCCCGCGCGCCAAGACCAACGCTGTCACGTGGAACCCTACGCATGCGGTACACTATTTATTTCACGATGGACCTAAAGATGTATTCGACTTTTGGAACTACCTACAAGAACGTCATTGCAAGATCGTACGGAACCCAAAATACAGACAGTGCTTTTATAATTACTTAGGGAGTGCCCTACGCGACCCTCCACGCAGCTGGATCATCAACGGGTTGGAGAAGACACCCATTGAGTGAGCTGACAAGACTAAGTTCTATTCCCGGTGGAATAACATGACATACGTGAATACGTACCTGGATGATGAAGCGTAAGGAGAGTAACGACACACCTTTCTGCATCCTGTATGATGCACTTTTTTTTCGTTTTTCCCATATACATTACCTCGGTGTAGTAACGTGCCGAGATATTGTTTTCTTTACTCAGAGCACGATGCGGTGTAGATACATTTATTTTTGTTGTGGTATAAAGTAAAACCACATTAATAATGTATTAAAAACAGTAAATAAAAATAAATAAATAAATAAAAAGTCTTCCATCGAGTGAAAAGTTTAATTTTTTTATTTTCAGAGAGGAAAGGAAAGAAATTCAATCCTCAGGGCCCGGGTTCGATTTTCGGCTAGGTCGGAGATTTTCTTCGCTCAGGGACTGGGTGATGTAATGTCATAATTATCATCATTTCATCCCTATCGACGCGCAGGTCACCGAAGTGGCGTCAGGTCGAAAGACTTGCACCCGGCGAACGGTCTACGCTACGGGAGGCACTAGTCACACGACATTTACATTTATCATCACGTCCTTCATGTGACTCTCACTGTCGGCGAAAAGCGTCGGTTTGTTTCCCGTTGCAAGCAAATTGATTTTTAAAGCGGAATTTTATGTGGCAAGTCGACAGAGCGGTCTCATACTACTCTAGTGCGATATTCGATTTATCGATACGCGTTAACAACTCTAGCAACGACACCACTACCTTGGCCCGTGCTTACTGGTACTGCCAATTCCGACACACAGAAGCTCAGCTCAGGCACTGCTGTAGTACTGGTTATCTGGTTATTCTTCGTGTTATACTATCCCTGTTAATGTTCAGGGTGATTATAATTAAAGTTAAACTTCTAAAACGCTGTAGAAATACCACCAATGGTCAGAATGACGTCAAATTGCAACAAAATAGTATCGGAGAAGGGGGAAAAGGTATGACAGAATAAAAATTTTTTTTATGAAAATTGATCAATAGATGGCGCTGTATGTATCAGAATACGTAAATGAAAACACCTGCCATGCACGCGACCCATTGAAGCTGGTATAAACACGCCGGGTACACGGCTTTTCCGCCTTTCGCGTCTGCAACGTTCGCCAAGACTGTCTCATTGTACGATCGTGCTCTGCTTGTAAGACTGTATTACAAGAATGATGACTGCGCACACGTCGCTCTGCAGAAAGTTCCGGTACTGAAGGGTTTGAAACAAGGCGTTGGTCTAATGACAGCTTTGGGTCTGCAGAAAATGATTCGGAAATTTGAAAAGACGGGTTCTTTTGGTGTGCAACCTGCTAGAGGGTCGAAACGAAACGATTCGACGTCAGTGGAAGCAGTGGCCACAGGAATGCAGAAGGCGACGAGTGGTGGTTTGCAAACGGGTAATGCACTGAGAATTGCTGGAACATTGGAGCACGAAGAGTAAAATTCTACGAAACATCCTTCTCTGCTATCCATTCAAAATTACCCATGTGCGCGAGTTACTTCTTGATGACCTGCCATCAAGAGAGACATTTGCTTTACAATTTGTTGCTCGCATGGAAGTGGACAATGATTGGCCGTGGAAGATTTTATGGACAGACGAGGCCCACTTCCATCTGACAGCATATGTCATTACACAGAAACGTTTAATATGGGCAACGGAAAATCCACACGCAAATCAACCAGTAACGGTTTCTCCTGAAAAGGCCATGAAACATGGGAACTTAGGCAAGAAAAGGTGTGGACGCTGCCTAATCAGTTACCGTTGGTTGCACGGTAAACACGCACAGTTTAGTTACGGAAATAATTTTTTAAACAATTATTAAAAAAAATTGACTTTAGCACAAGCTACACTGATGGCTCAAGGCCTTGTTACGAAAGAATTCAAAATTATTTGTCGGCTGAAGGCCACAAGCAATACTTCAGAACAATTAGCAGCTGAATACCTGAATTACAAGTGAGGAAGACAACTACAAGTTGAAAATACCAAAATAATTTTCAAAACAATCATAAAAAAATTGACTGTAACAGAAGCTACACTGATGGCTGAAGGCCTTATTAAGAAAGAATTGAAATTACTTAAGAAAGAATTGAAATTACTTGTCGGCTGAAGGCCTCAGGAAGTACTTCAGAACAATTAAAGGCTGAAGGCCTCAATTACAAATCAGGAAGACAACTACACGTTGAAAATACGAAAATAATTTTTTAAAAGTCATATTAAAAAAGTGACTGTAACACAAGCTACACTTCCGGCTGAAGGCCTTATTAAAAAGAATTCAAACCTTTTGTCGGATGAAGGCCACGAGCAATAGGAATAATTTAAAGAAAATATTTTTGTAAACAATTGACACAATCAGACCAAGTGAAGAAGGGAGTGATCCACAGACAGTGCTCCAAGGAAAGATCTGGGAAAGTCCCTCAAACGTAAGTAAGATGAGACAGACAGCCCAGTGTTATAGTCACTTAACAGGATGGCTACTCAAACCAGTCACAGTTAAACGCAAGACCAACACTCTCGCAAAATCTACCTAAAGTCCAAGGCTTCAAATGGTTCAAATGGCTGAGCACTATGGAACTTAACATGTGAGGTCATCAGTCTCCTAGAACTTTGAACGACTTAAACCTAAATAACCTAAGGACATCACACACGTCCATGGCCGAAGCAGGATTCGAACCTGCGACCGTAGCGGTCTCGCGGTTCCAGACTGCAGCGCCTAGAACCACTCAGCCACCGTGACCGGCCTCGTCCAATGCCTAATACACGATAGAATAACCCATGCCAGGCAGACGGGTGGACTACACTCTTTGACATCCTAAATCGACAAACATTATACAATAGAACATGTTCAAACGCAAGAATAATCCGAGGTAATCACAACAAGTTGCCTCCACGAATCCAGTAAGCAGACAGCGATAAAATGACAGCTCATTCAAAAAATACACTAGATACATACTGATCTGCGAAGACAATTCCACAAACCAAGACAATTCCACAAACCACTCAAAAAATACTAAAACCAGTCACTGTGGAGCAACAAGGACTAATTACAAGTGGAAAGAAACACAGAGGATCCAGAAGCCGTCAGAAGATCAAATACACGTCGTCCGTTGAGACGACCGACTGAACGACCAACCAACGGTCGCTCTCGATCAAGTCAGGCAAATCCCAGTACGAATTTACAACTAACAGCTTGTTGCCATGAGGTCACTTTGGCGGACGGACACACACACACACACACACACACACACACACACAATGTGTCGGTTTCACTACTCGTATTTAACGAGCCATTCAACTTAAACTAGCTGAATCCGGTCCTTGGCGTGGTCGTGCACTCTCGCGACCACATCCTTCCATTGGCAGCTGTCCCGGTGGATCCTGGGGCTATGCGGAAGTAGCTGGTCCCTTGTGCCAACCGAACTCCCGACGCACGACGACCCAGAAATACTAGACGTTGCTGCAAAGATAGTACCGTAGTACTCGCCATCGATAAACGCCGCTGCTGCCACTCACGGACAGACAAAGCGAGCAAACGTGGTGGCGCCAGTGAACGCACTAAGAAAACGAGAGGTCACAATCCGAATACACGACGCCAACCTGTCAACGGCAAAACGCGGGCCGGAGCGCGGTTCAGTCCACTGTGTGGCATCATTCATCATGGGGCCATATTTTTTGGAAGAGACGGGTGCTTTCGGTCCTGTTACCTGTACCGCCACTGGTAAGCGCTATGAGTGCCTTTTGCGTAACCGCGTCGTTCCTGTTCTCCAACAGTGTGGATGTGTGGAAGGGATCATATTTATTCAAGATGCCGCAACTCCGCACATTGTAAATCCAGTTAAGCAGCTGCTGAAGCGCCATTTCGGAAATTCTAGAATTACCAGCCGCCATTTCCCTACAGCCTGGCCGTCCCGATCACCTGATCTTAATCCGTGTGACTTCTGGCTGTGGGGCTATCTTAAAGATGTTGTGTTCAGTGATCCGATTGCAAACTTAGCTGCACTGAAGGCACGCATTGCGCAACACATTCTGAACGTGTTCCCAGAAACACTTCGATCAGTTGTGCAAAAATGCTGTTTCTTGATTTCAACTTGTTGCAGGAGCCGGTGGAGAGCATACTGAACATGTTTTGCTCCAGTCACACGGATATTAAAAATGAGATTTGATTTTGATTGATGCTTTTTATGTGGTTCTTCGCCTCAGGACAATTAAAAACCGAAGTGATTGATGCTTTTTATGCGATTTTTTGCCTCAGGACAATTAAGAACCGATGTGAGTGATGCTTTTTATGCAGTTTTTGTCTCAGAATAATTACAAACCGATTTTTTCCATCAGATGTGATATGACCTTGCCGTGGTGGATGGGCTTACATAACTAACAGAATCACACCTGTACTCCTGAGTAGTAGAGTATGTTTAATGCAAACGTACACCTTAGGCATTGTTGTATGATTCATTTGTATTTTGTAGTCGAACACTATTAAGTTGCTTATGGCACCATTTACTGCTACAATATGAAACTACTTATTTTTCTTCTGCCATGCGTTTTCCCCCTTCTCCGGTAATGTTGAGTTTGAATTTGACGTCATTCTGACCAGTGGTTTTATTTCTACAGCGGTTTGAAAGTTTAATTATAATCTCCCTGCAGATCGATGAAACAAATATCTCACAAGACTAATTTGGGACCGCTCTGTCGACTGGGAACGTGAAATTCCGTTTTAAAAACGAGTTTGTTTGTAACGGGAAACAAACCGACGCTTTCCTTCTAAACTAGACGTAGCATAAACGGCTTTATGAAGAGTAAATGTTTGGGACACCTCCTTTTAAAATTGAAAACCGGAATTGAAAATATCTGCCGAAACACAACAGAAAATGCGTCTGATGTGTCTTAGAAACGACTACCTGTATATATTGCAACTTGGTAGGCATACTTCACCAAGTCTGCCGAAGAAATCCATCGGAAGGTGACGTACCATTTTTCGCATAAATATTTATTTAAGGAATTATTGCTACATTTTAATCAGAAGATTATACAGATCGCTCATTAATAAAACGGAGGTGCTTCGTCTAACTGAAGCCTGTTTGTAGCAAACTGCACGAAAATTTCAGCAGTGAACCAAATGAAAGTGGTCGTAGTTTTAAAATTAACACATATTTCCTGGACTTGGCCAGTAAAACTTGTTGTCATTCTCTGTCCACCACGTACTGTCAATAAGAGAATAGAAATCTCCCGCATATCTGCTTGTTTCGTTATTCCTATATCTCTGGTCTTCCATCCAAAGGCAGGTTCTGAAGGTCTTTCTTAAATTTAGACATTAATGTTCACAATACTAAAAATAAATAGGATGATAATTTAGGATTGTAAAATATCAGCACTCTCTGCTGACAATCTTTCCATAAGTCGAAAATTACCCTGTGTGAAATGTGGAAGGTGAGAGAGATTAATACAATATCCCAAATGTAAGGCACAAAATTTCCATACAAGCATGATTCAGTTATGCCATTGTTATTCAGGTGCATCATGTCTTGAAGCATCTAAAGTACAGTACATAGCCGACACTGATATAAATAACTGTTATACTTCAAATATTCCTCATCGCGACATTGTTAACCTGACGATCTTTAACGCTGATTTTTGAGACTGGACTTCGATTTGCATTCTCAGATGATATAGCTTCTACTAATGTGACCATGATCCATAGACAGAGGACAAGGACGCACCGTTTAGTTTTGATACAGGTTTACCGTGATGATGTTACAGGCATTCAGGAATAGTGGAGGAGGAAATCAGACTCGGAAACTGCCTAAACAAAAGCTATCACTGAGTATCGTCTTGTGGTCATAATGGAGGATTTTAATGCTCCTATTGCAAACAGTTCATCCCTGAACTTAAACAACGATTTAATGAAGACTTTCTAAATGATAATGGAGAGATTCTGATCGACTTACGGTCAAGCAACGCACTGAGAATAGATAATACTTTCTAGGGCTAAAAGTAGCAGTACAAATACACTTTTCAGAGCACAACACACCATAAATCTACAATAGATTACATTGTTACAAACAGGAACGTACGTCCTGAGTCTCTGCTAGATGTTAGGATTTTAAACTCTGACAACATAGCGAGTGATCACATCTTGATCATGGCAAAAATCATATTGCATGTAGGAAGGAATAAGAGCGCTAAAGGACGAAAATTGAAACAAGACAAATTTAATATAGAATCATTATGGAATGAATCTCCAAAGTTTTTATCAAAACGATTACCAGAGGAAAAACAAAGAAACCCTTTAATGTAGAATATAACGTAGGCTTGCGATAAAATCAAACAAAATTTTGAAGCAGCAGCTCAAGAAGCGTAAGATACAAGAGTTATAATGCAGTAGAAGAAAACAAACAGAACACAATGGTTTCGCGAAGAGGTTAAAGAAATATGTGAAGAAAAAGAAGGGAGTACCTATTTGAAACACGAAACACTCAAGACGCAAGTGTCTTATAAAGATTACAAAAAAGACTCGTAATGAGACAAATCACTAGGTGGTCATTTTAAACAGGAGCACTGGGAAACCTTTTTTCAAAAATTTGAATTTACCTCTACGGGTTCAGGAAGAAGTTTGTAGAATTAAACGACCGCAGGGTAGAAAATTAAAGGAAATTTTACAAACGAACAACATAAACCAGTAACCAAAAGTAAAATTTTGATTGAGGTTTACAAAGGTAGCATACCACCAGAAAATGAAGAGAGATTAGAGATTAGTATACAAGTAAATGATGACTAACTCCTTCACATGAAGAGGTAGAAGATGTCGTAAATATGTTAAACAGTAGGAAGTTTCCTTGGAAAGATAGGATCCCCAATGAATCAACAGATTATTGGGGATATCCACTAACCGAACAATTAAGTAAGTTGGTTAACAATGTTGTAATTGGTAATAAAAGAAGAATTATTATTACAATTGTCATGTACGGGAAAGGAGATAAGAAAGACCCATCCAATTAAAGAGTGGTAGGTCTATTGTGTGCAGTCTTGAAATTCATAACAAAATAATAGGAAATGGAAAAACAAGCTTATAGGAGAATATGCAAAGGCAAGACCATAAAAACTAATACTGAGACCAATTATTACATACTGAACTGATATAAGACCGTGTAATCTCCCCACGGAAAATTACCCTCTACCACGCAATAATTAATAATGGTCAATCAAATCATCCACATTTATTTACGTATGAAAAGTATCTGAGCAGATTTTCTAGTAATATATGCGCCGACAGCTCGTCGACGCCAAGGTATTTTTCGAGTACGTTTATTCTTTGGAACAACAGAGGTACACAGGTGTATGCTCCATGGTCATTATAGTTACGGAAAGAGAGATAGAAAGAGAGAGAAAGGAACAGCTTCGGAAAGTATCGGTTGGAAGATTTTCGTATTGCAAAAGGAGATTTATTTACTCTTCTTCGCGATAAAGCGAGGCAGGAAAGTTTGTGCCGCTAGCGGGGTAGACAAAGAGAAAAAAGGACTTGTAAAAGTAAATTTCATGAGACTAAAAATCCACGGAAACGGAACATATACGGAAATGGATTCAATATACAATTTTCCTCAGAAATAAGGTTTGTGACCATTTCATTTTAGAGTGAATGACGAATGCGTTCTCTGTCTGAATTGTTGATGATTGTCTGGGGCCTGTAATTAATTGGGAAGTTTCAGCTGTGACGAAGAGAGCCTGCAATCTCTGAGTTTTATTGAAATCGTCCAAAAAGGCTTCGTCCACATCTGAAATTTTAGATCTGTCGTAAACTGAACGAAGTGTTCAAAACGATCGATTTTTTCCCAACTGAATGCAGCGCTTAATAATAATAACGTATGTGAAGATCTTTTCTAGCAAGCCAGCCGCTGAATATTAAGAAGAAGGGCTCCACCAGAGATTTTAATAGGCTGATTTCATGTAACTTAAGACTTTCAGCAAAATCGATTTAAGTAGTAAGGGCCAATTATTACATACTGAACTGATATAAGACCGGAAACATCAAAATCCAAAAGACTTTTGGAAACCATAGAAATGAAAGTTCTGCGAAGGATTACAGGGAAGTAACTGCGACATAGAGAGAGGAGTGAAAGCTCTAGAACAGGATGTAAGGCGGACTCCATTAATGGGTGGGTCCATAAGAGAAAGCATGAATGGAACAAGCACATGAACAGAATGGAAGATCAGAAGATGAAGAAAATCGTAAGACATAAATTACTAGCTGGTAAAATATATATTGGCCGTCCAAGAAAAAAGTGGAGTTAAAGCCTGAGTGTAGACTGGGGGGTACTCAAGGAAACTGGCTTTAGCCAAGGAAAAAAGGAAGTAGAAGAAAATAATTCTGATTTATCTGACAGTGGACCTTTTCTGCTGAAGCCTCTTCGCTTTCAGTATTTGGGGAATAACATGTAATAATTAATAAGTATATATTGGCTCTAAAATGAATACTTTCAGATCTAAGAGCAGTTGTTCCGTGAAAGAGATGTTTCAGATTAACAGAAATGAACAGGTACTCATAGGTATTAAGGTATATACTTTAGAGCCCTTCATTTCCTTTTTTTTTTTTTTTTTCTTGAGTGATCAGTCTTCTGAGTGGTTTACTGCGGCCTTACGAATTCCTCTCCTGTGTCAGCTTTTCAATCCCAGAATAGCGCTTGCGACTTACGTCGTGAATTAATTGTCGGAAGTATTCCACTCTCTACAGTTTTTACCCTCATCATCTCCGCCTATTACCTTGGAAATAATTTCGTGATGCCTAAACAGAGGATGTATCATCCTATCCCTTCTTATTGTCAGTGTTTTTTATACATTCTTTTCCTCGTCGATTCTGCTAAGAACTTCCTCATAATTTATTTTACCAGTCCACAAAATTTTCAATATTTTTCTCAAAAGCTTCTATTCAGTTTCGGTTTTCCCTCAGTCCATGTCTTCACTACCATACAATGTTGTACAGCAATCTCACATTCTCAGAAATGTCTTCCCCAAATTAAGACTTGTACTCTACCAGTTATAATAGAACTGATACAAATTCAGGCACATAGGAAAAAGAAACCCGTACGGCCTTTGTGCCATACATTCCCAGAGTGACGGAAAGAATCGGCCGCATATTTCGCAAACACGGCGCAAAGGCTATTTATAAACCGACAAAGAAGATCAAAGAGTATCTCACATCGGCCAAGGACAAATTACAATGTCGGGAATACACCGCACATAAGAAAATGTTTGTGTTGGGATGACTGGACAAACAGTCTACATGATGATTACAGGTTGGGGAAAGTGGAGAAATCGGCCGTGACAGAGCACGCACAGTGTGAGGCTGACGACACAGTAAAATTAACCGACACAGAACTCCTGGCTGTAGAGCTATCACACTCGCTTGTTCAGAGAAGCTACAGAAATACTCCAATATGAGAACAGCTTCATCAAGAAAGACGAAAGCCTCAAGGTGAACGGATCCTGGATTCCCGTGCTGGAGCTAACAACCACTGCAGGTAGCACGAGGAGAACCGCACCGGAAATGACCACGGAAAAGCCCTTGGATATTTGCGCGCCAGGTACATATTATCTGCGGCCACGAGCTCGACTCGAGTCCAGCACCAGCGATGGAGAGTCCAGATCTGACAATGCCGCCCACTCGTGCTGGTGAAGCGTCAGAAGAATCATCAAACAAACATCGGCCAAATAAACCGAGACAGAAGCGAACAGGTGGTGTGTCATAGGGGTAAAGCCTTCTCCGGATTTATCTTTCCAAAGAAGGGAAGTTTGTCGTCAAACAGCGAATAGATGCTAAGCCGGTTGGTTTCTGGCGCCTGGGAATATCGATTCTTACTTCCATCTTTGATTGTTGTCCTGTGCCTTGTTCTCTTTGCGTCTTTGAGGCAGGCTATTTATGGTAAAGCGCTTGCGCAATTCGAGGAGAGTGGGTCCGCGCATGAGCCGAGTCAGCCTGTGACGTGACGTGCTTTCGATGTTGTCGTTGTGGGGAGTTGGTGACACCATGTCACGTGGCACGGCCGTATGCCATGAGGACCAGTTGAGCTGGAGCAACGAAGAAGCATGGGCCGCTGCCGGAAAGTTTTAAAGTGGTATTGACACTGCTGGCCAGTGGCGACCAGGATTTGCTAACACCTCGAGAGCTATGTGGATGTATGGCGTGTGAATTTCACATGAATAAGAAAAAATTAATCGCTAACCTTTCGTGGTGTGTTCCTCCTTCTATATATAGTGAACGTTATTGTGTACTTAAGGACTGTTGGCTGTTGCAGTTGCTCGTGCTGGTAGGGGCAGCAAAACATTAACTGCAGTGGTGGCGAGGCGAGTTATGTTCTGGAACGGACATGAAATTATGTTACTAAAGTTTGGATTTAGTGTTTAGTGGAACGCTTAAGGTAGTTGGTTCAAAATGGTTCGAATGGCTCTGAGCACTATGCGACTTAACTTCTGAGGTCATCAGTCGCCTAGAACTGAGAACTAATTAAACCTAACTAACCTAAGGACATCACACACATCCATGCCCGAGGCAGGATTCGAACCTGCGACCGGAGCGGTCGCTCGGCTCCAGACTGTAGCGCCTAGAACCGCACAGCCATTCCAGCCGACTGTAGCTAGTTCACATGAACGTCATTTCTTAATTTAGTTATAGATTTAGAATTTTATGGTTTTAAGAATTAGTGGTAGTTGTTGTTACTTAATAATTTCTTGTCTGTATGGATTGTCACATTAGGTACTTAGTATCTAGCTATTTCTTTTCTTTTCTTTACTTTTTTTTTATCAAAGGAAACTAAGCCCCTTAATTCTATGCTTTGGTTAACTTGCAATATGTTTATATTAAGGTAGTGCTTTCCAATATATATGTATAATTGTGTAACTTCTATATACTACAGTGTATCTGCCGCTCATGTTTTCCGGTTTTCAGAAACGTGTATAGTGGTCGACGCGAGCAAACCTCGCCCTGCAGTGTGCCGGAAATCTCAGGATTTGAACTCTGGCCGTCCGGACCCCGTTAACGCGCGATTTCTCTATTCCATTCTACGTGAGGCTTGTTCTATTTTAGGCAGAAGATTTCCTACTGCCCAAAGCTGAGTATAAGTTCACCCTTTGGATCGTGTGTTTGTGGAACCGTAATAGATTAACGTTTGCTCGCGGCCATCACATGTTCGTCAAATTGACGTGTCGCCCCTTAAGCTTGCATAAGTGTAAAACTGAGTGATAATAAAAAGAAGTCAGTAAATTTATGAACATAAACACACACAAAGGGCAAATTGTACCTTGGTTGTGCTTATTCGCCGGCCGCGATGGCCGTGCGGTTCTAGGCGCTTCACACCGGAACCTTGGGACTGCTACGGTCGCAGGTTCGAATCCTGCCTCGGGCATGTATGTATGTGATGTGCTTAGGTTAGTTAGGTTTAAGTAGTGCTAAGTTCTAGGGAACTGATGACCTAAGATGTTAAGTCCCCTAGTGCTCAGAGCCATTTGAACCATTTTTTTTTGGTGCTTATCTCCAAGTTCCATATTTAAGGTAATTTAAGATTTTGTCATATTGCAATAGGGCTGTGGCAAGACTGAAATACGTCTGTTTGCAAGTTAATTTAAGTTACTGCTTCCATTACATCGAATAGTTTCATTCCTGTATAATATTTTTAAATGACTATACATTTGAAGTTGTTTCTGTGCTCTACAATTCTTTATACTTATTTTTGTTCTTTTTTAAATACTAATTGTGGATAGGGCCTTGATATGTAAATATGATTAATTGATTATTACTGCTGATGAATTCATGTGTGTGTGTAATCAATAAAGAAGTGTTGCAACTACAAACTAGTTGTGTTACTGGTATACAAGGTTAGCGTGTGCAATCGCCACACCAGTTCTTACTGAGAATTTCGTCTGTCTACTCCCTTGCCTTGCGCCCATCACTTGTCATAATGCTGGGGATGGTGTGCTATGGGGACAATAATTTCTTTCCAGTAGTTGTTGTTTTGATGACGCTGATAAATAATGCATCTGTAAGGTGAATGAAAAGATGGTCCACGCGTTTTTAATGGATCGAGTAGGACATGGAAAGGTTTTATCACTGGAGTTCATGAGAAGTAACTCAAGGCCATTCTGTTAACTTGCTCGACGTTAAGGAAGTACTTTGGTTATGAATAGTATTTTAGAACTACTACTCGACGATATTTTGCTGCAAACATCATACTGACAAAGGCATTGTTTCCCAAATCGTTCACAATCGATTACACAAGTTCCATAATGGCACTTGTTGCATGACAAAATGTTATTGTAGCCAAAGCGATTAACCTAAAATTTCGTCTTGTTAGTGATTTGCATAAACATTGTTTCGCAATTCTCCGGGCGCACAGAGGGGTGAAAATCGCGTGCGATTTCCACTGCTGTTCACCCATTTCGGTGTTTGTCTCTCATTTTTTGCTGCCCTGAATTAGAGCGCAGCGGCGAATGCGGTCCACCGCAGCCGCCACAATGCGTTTCCTGTTGACGCTCGTTTGCGGAGCGATCAAATGACGCGCGTCCACCGCTGCGGCCGGACTGCGGCACGCTGTGTTTGGACGGCCCGACGCGGAGAGTGCGGAGCTGCACGCGGAAATGATTTTCCAGTCGAACGGCAGTTTCGTTACTATTCCAGCTACGTTTACTGTTGCTTCGATTTAACGCTGCAACTGTTTAACTGCTGCAGATTTTGCTTACTATTTTCTGTCGTTGTTTTCTCAGAGTGATTAACAGCTATTCATAGAAGACAACGGCTGTTTCATTAGCGGAACGAAATGTAGGGCTGAGAGCAATTGCTTAGCTATTTTGTTGAGGTTAGCGCAAAGTACATTTGATAGGAAGTCCCTTTCCAGTAATCTCTATTTGTACGCCGGTTGTAAAATTTATCCACAGTTCAAACACGTTCGCCTGTATTGAAGAAATAATAGGCAACGCACACGGTTTGAGAACACAGCAATTATGTAAAAGCCACCTGGTGTTCTTCACACGTGATAACCTAAGAGCCGGCCAGAGTTGCCAAGCGGTTCTAGGCGCTCCAGTCTGGAACCGCGCGATCGCTACGGTCGCAGGTTCGAATCCTGCCTCGGGCATGGACGTGTGTGAGGTCCTTAGGTAAGTTAGGTTTAAGTAGTTCTAAGTTGTAGGGGACTGATGACCTCAGAAGTTAAGTCCCATAGTGCTCAGAGCCATTTGAACCATAACCTAAGAGCCCTGTAGAGAGGAATGTAGGTGTACTCTGTGTTTAGTGACTGTCGAAAAATTTTGATGTAATACTAAGTGGAGACGTACTAAGAAATGACAGTAGGGATATCGGGTCAGATTCTGACTGAAGAGAGGATAGTCGACACGTAGAACTTAGTATTCCTGGATGTGGAGTCTAACGAGCTTCGAATTTGCATACGAAAATTTAGTAGAACCATAACTAATGTATAACTTTTACGCATTAATGAACGTGTAGTGTTACTCGCAACAGCCTTCTTGCCGTTGATGTGGTTATCAAGGAGGAAGTGTTATCCAGGACGTACTGATGAGCTGTTCAATGACGTAGAAAACATTCGAATTTCGTGAAACGAGTAGCAACTACTTCTCAATTTAGCGTTCCCTAAGTCACGAAGCCTAAGAATGTTGTATCTTGTTTTATTACTTTTTACAAGTGTTCATAGGAACAGCTTTAGATTAAATTCGTGGGTCTGTTAGAAGAAACGACAAACGTTTGTTCTCGAAACGGACTGTTTATGATGGATAATGACAGGACTGAAATGCTGAACAATCTATGGCATCAATGTTAGGTCCATTTACAAAGGTACTGAAGTACCGGCTGATCAAAAAGTCAGTATAAATTTGAAAACTTAATAAACCACGGAATAATGTAGATAGAGAGGTAAAAATTGACACACATGCCTGGAATGACATGGGGTTTTGTTAGACCCAAAAAAACCAAAGTTCACAAAATGTCCGACAGATGGCGCTGGACAGCAAACCGTCAGTGAGTGCGCATGACAATCTTGTATAAAAGAAGCTGTAATGAGAGAGAGAATCAGATGCGCCAGCAGTCGCAGCAAGTTGACGTTACCTGAAAAGGCGCTTTTAGTGAAGTTGTGTTATCAAGATGGTGAATGTGCTAGTTCAGCGTTACGATCCTATCGCCATAGGAAGGGGATTCGAACGGGTAAAGTTCCGTTGACAAATGCAGCTGTGGCGAGAATGATTTCGAGGTTCGAAGTCATGGGTTGTTAGACCCCGTAGTGGCCGACCGAGCACAAGGCGTAATGCTGCTGAGACAGTTCAGGAAGAAATGGAGACTGTAGCGGGTTCGTCTGTGCACGGGGAAGTCAGCGCTCGTGCAGTCACACGTCGCACCGGCATTCCATACACTACTGTTTGTTTGGCACTTAGGTGTTCCCTCCGATGCTATCCGCACAAAATCCATCGGCATCACGAACCGTTACCTGGTGATTTAGTGAAGCAGAGGGCATTTGCGGTGTGGGCGTTTCAAAAGATGGCGGAAGATGATTGGTTGAGTAACGTGTTGTGGACCGACGAAGCTCATTTCACACTCCGAGGGTCTGCCAAAGCCCACAATTGCAGAATTTGGGCTACCGAAAATCCTAAAACTGTCGTGGAAACTCCTTTGCAAGGCGAGAAAGTCACGGTCTGGGTTGGATTTACCACATCTACCGTTATCGGGCTTTTATTTTTCGAGGAAATGCGTGATTCTGGTTTTGTAACTGCTACCGTGACGGGTGAGAGGTACGCAGATACGTTACAGAATCGCATCTTCCCCAGCCTGGCTGATAAACATCTGCTGGCACGTACGATGGCAGGATGGCGCTCCACGCCATATTGCTAGAAGCGTGAAATATCTCGTGCGCTTGTCGTTTGGTGATGATCGTGTGCTCGGCCGCCACTTTCGTCATGCCCGCAGCTCGTGGTCGTGCGGTAACGTTCTAGCTTCCCGCGCCCGGGTTCCCGGGTTCGATTCCCGGCGGGGTCAGGGATTTTCTCTGCCTCGTGATGGCTGGGTGTTGTGTGATGTCCTTAGGTTAGTTAGGTTTAAGTAGTTCTAAGTTCTAGGGGACTGATGACCATAGATGTTAAGTCCCATAGTGGTCAGAGCCATTTGAACCATTTTTGAACTTCCGTCATGCTTGGCCTCCCAGGTCCCCAGACCTCAGTCCGTGCGATTATTGGCTTTGGGATTACCTGAAGTCATAAGTGTATCGTGATCGACCGATATCGCTAGGGATGCTGAAAGACAACATCCGACGCCAATGCCTCACCATTACTCCGAACATGCTTTACAGTGCTGTTCACAACATTATTCCTCGACTACAGCTGTTGTTGAGGATTTGAAACGTCCCCTTAGAACCAATTATACAAGACTGTGCTTAAACTGACACACAATGTTTTTAGCGCAACGCAATCTGACTATCAAAGATTCTAATAGCAGAAGCTTCATGGGAACAACATAACCGCATCCTCAACAGTTTGTTACGTATTTTTGCAGAATCTGGAATTACAGTTAACTTGGAAAAGTCTGAATTCGGTAGGACAAAGGTGAAGTTTTTGGGACATATTATTTATTCTGAAGGCATTCAGCCGGATCCTGAAAAGTTAGAAGCAATCAGAGCCATTCCAGTTCCATCCACAAAAAAACAAGTCCGTAGTTTTCTAGGTCTCGTAAATTTTTACCGTCGTTTTCTGAATATGCAAATTCTAGTTACACCAAAACTTTGTTCTCTCACTGGAAAAAATACTATTTGGAACTGGGACGAACAAGCACAGTTGGAGGTGAGCCGCCAGCAGTGGTGGATGTGAGGAGAGAGATAGCGGAGTTTTGTAATTTGTCATGAACTGCTATATATATTATGACTATTAAGGTAAATACATTGTTTGTTCTCTATTAATATCTTTCATTTGCTAACTATCCCTATCAGTAGTTAGTGCCTTCTGAAGTTTGAATCTTTTATTTAGCTGGCAATAGTGGCGCTCGCTGTATTGCAGTAGTTCGAGTAACGAAGATTTTTGTGAGGTAAGTGATTTGTGAAAGGTATAGGTTAATTTAGTCAGGGCCATTCTTTTGTAGGGATCTTTGATAGTCAGATTGCGTTGCGCTAAAAACATTGTGTGTCAGGTTAAGCACAGTCTTGTATAATTGGTTCTAAGGGGACGTTTCAGATTGATGTTGGACATATTGAGTATTTCCTGTGAAGAACATCATCTTTGCTTTATCTTACTTTGTTGTGCTAATTATTGCTATTCTGATCAGATGAAGCGCTATGTAGGACATTTTTTGAACTTTTGTATTTTTTTGGTTCTAATAAAACCCCATGTCATTCCAAGCATGTGTGTCAATTTGTACCTCTCTATCTACATTATTCCGTGATTTATTCATTTTCAAATTTATACTGACTTTTTGATCACCCGGTATATAACTACAAAAAACGGCATTACGACTGATCACATGGTTCACTTCCGTAAGAGAACGCTAGGAAAGGGTAGGAAAGTTCAAATAAAAAATCTCGCCCAATAATTACTGACGAAAACCTAACAAAAATTTCGAGACAGTGGTTCTTAGGGTGGAAAGTACGTACTTTTACCGACCCTTTGATTAAAGTTCCCATTTAATTAATGTCATCAGTGCTGTTACAAATCATGATTTATTAAATACCACTAGCCTGAATGTTGTCTGTTATAACTGACAACTTCCTAGAATCATGTTTTGTGCGTCCGTTATTAGCGAGGAATCTTTGCTGTGGTATCTGCATCCAGTGGTTGATTATCCGTGAAGAGATCTTTGTGGCGAGCGGTGGCTCGTTGAATGCCAGTGAAATGCGGTTGTGCAGACAGTATTGTTTGCAATTTCGAAGTTAAAAAGCCTTTTTCTTTTTTTTTCTGTTCTGTGCTGGCTTTCGTTCTGTTCACTACTGGCGTGTGTTACGGTGTGATAAGGAACACAGTTGTTATCAATTATACTGGGAAGGGAAAGTGATTTGTAATTGCAGCATGGATGGTTCTGGATACATAAAAGGATTGTGTGTAACATTTCTCTATGCACCCGCACTGGAAAACCTGGTAACAGCCTTCTGTAAACTCGAACTTGACGAGCCGTATTGGTATAAAGCGTTCGTTTGTGGTATGAATAGCTCAGTGGGACTAGCAGTTATGATTAATGTGAGTCAGTTTCCGATCTCTTTATTCAGTGCTTTTAATTAGTAATCACGTTGATAAAATGCGTTCCTCATTCACATAATGTTTCTTGTATTTTTGTTAGTTTCACGAGTACTTTCTAAGCAAAATCTTTCTCTAACTAAGCTACAGGTACCACTGGTGCAGTGACGATAATTGACTGTTATGTTGTACCTTCAGCACGAACATTACTTCATTGAGAATAACCTTTTAATCTTGTACAGACTTTTCGGCAGTGTGAGATTCGTTACAACATTCTGGTAGATCAGTTTCAGGTTCCAGAAGACAAGGTTGCGTGGCTCAACCGGTATGATGCCGCGTTCCACGCAGTGTTCAATAAACAAGTTGTAGCTAGCGAGGTGCTGGGAGTGGTAAGGTCCAAAATAACATCTGAAGAAGAAAAGACAATGTAATAGTAAGAAAAGACGTACTGCACCAATTTATGTTTCTCTTTAGCACATCTTTAGTAAATATGAGAAAACTTGAATAAATACAGTCAAAAGAATAGTGCAATTCTACGTACCAAGAATTTAGCTTTGGACTGCCCATTGATGGGATTCAGATCTCCAGCAGCTCTGTTCCAACGAAGGTTAAACAAGCACATATGAACTAAAACAGAGAGGAAAACATATCCATTAGCAGCCATTACTTACCGATAAAACTAAAACGAAGGGACATTTAGTTAGCAGCTCAGAGCAGACAACAGCCACTGTTAAAGAACACTGTCCACCAAATGGGCAACGATAAAAGATTTTTTAACAAAGTTTAAAAAAGGGAACATCCGGTTGCCTTCAGCGACAAATAATACATTTAACTCTGCGTGCCAAAGTCAGCGTAAATAAGACTCTAAAATTATAAACTGGGCTCACATTCTATAAAGAGAAATATTTGCAGCATGGAAAGACACCGTTACTAATGTGCATGGCTTGATTTCAAATTCCACCCAAAAGGTGTATAAATAAAATTTGAACCAGAACGCTGACACAGCTTCATCCAAGACAGAAAATTGAAGATGCCGCTACGTTGAGCACAAATTACTGGAACCCCTCGTAATATTCAAAGGCAACAAAAGACATAATCGTGAAGTAAAGGGAAGTTTATCAGTGTAACTAGCGGCAAATGCCTCTTAAGACCAAAGGGCCTAACAGAAGCCTGAATCAGACAGAGAAAGAACCCCGCGGCACAGAAAATAACTGCAAATAGCTTGTACTTATGATGCTCACCAAGCAAGTCCATATGGCTCTGTCAGTCCACTGTGCCTGTAATTTTTGTAGATGCCACGCAGGAGACACGACACCAACGGCGTCTTCCACGAGACTCGAGCGTCCTATGTCTCAGACATGCGACAAGATTACTGTAGAATGGGATACAATTCGTCGTCTTTGACCAATGACAACACAAGCTACCACAGACGATGCACTGCAAAGATTTAAAAGCATAGAAGAGTGTTGACAAACAAAGGGATGTCACGTACATCCGTATTTCGATCGTAATGTTACACATATCGCATTTTTCACAGTAGAAAGTCGTCGTATCCTACACTTCAGTTGACCTATGTAGGTCAGCCTCTTCGAATCGAACGCCATAACTTATCCTTGCTCCATCTCCATAGGTATAAATCATGGGTACGACGCCCTGAAACAGTAATTAGACGCATATGTTCGGCGCACCTACAACAACGGACATAAAAAGCTATTAGCCCACACAATTGCAAGAAACGATTCGCAGGGAACATATCTCCAACTAACGTCTTATTCAAGTCATCTTTCACCGAGCGAGGTGGCGCAGTGGTTAGCACACTGGACTCGCATTCGGGAGGACGACGGTTCAATCCCGCGTCCGGCCATCCTGATTTAGGTTTTCCGTGATTTCCCTAAATCGCTCCAGGCAAATGCAGGGATGGTTTCTTTGAAAGGGCACGGCCGACATCCTTCCCTAATCTGATGAGACCGATGACCTCGCTGTCTGGTCTCCTCCCCCTAACAACCCTTTTCCTTTTCTTGATGTTCATCTTACATCCTCCTTTCAAGACACTGTCCATTCCGTTCAGCTGCTCTTCCAGGTCCTTTGCTGTCTCTGACAGAATTACAATGTCGTCAGCGAACGTCAGAGTTTTTATTTCTTTTCCATGGATTTTAATTCCTACTCCGATTTTTTCCTTTGTTTCCACCGATTTAGTATGGTTCGAAAATAAAGTAATTAATATCTGAAATATGATGTCATTGCTCAAAGCCGACGGATTGCATGCCATTCTTCTGCATACCCTAGATATCTGATGGATTAATAACGTTGGTTAGTAACGTAGACCTTCACGAAAGGTGCTACTCAATTCCAGCAGTAACATGTGGCGCCCGTGCCCCACAGAAGAGCCAGACGCTGCTGTTGGAAGAGCACCCTCCTATTGCCGGTCAGCAACAACTGAGACCGAGCTGATCCGGGGCGGTGTGAAGCGGACGGCGGAGACTGGCGTGTGCAAAAAAATGCTCAAATGTGTGTGAAATCTTATGGGACTTAACTGCTGAGATCATCAGTCCCTAAGCTTACACACTACTTAACCTAAATTATCCTAAGGACAAACACACACACACCCATGCCCGAGGAAGGACTCGAACCTCCGCCGGGACTAACCACACAGTCCATGACTGCATCGCCTTGACCGCTCGGCTAATCCCGCGCGGCCTGGCGTGTGCCCATGGTGGGACGCTAAGCAGGCCGTTGCCTAAATGCAGTCGAAAAAGGTCAAATCTAGCTTTCGATCACGTATCGAAAGAAAGCACGGCTCTGTAATATTCTGTGCTCTCAGCTAACTGTGCAGAATTACATTCGAGAGCTAAGCGTGCTCCTTGAAGCGGTTTAACCCGCAAGGCGTAATACAGGAATTGTTTGTACAGAGGGGAAGGAAAGTTTCAAGCTCAAGTTTTTGGTGAATGACTTGTAATGTCGTCCGTTCTATTTTTTCAGCATTTTGTACGGCGTCCCAGATTAATAAGACATTTTTCAGCCTATCTGCACAAAACTCTCCGAGGGCACTGCTGCCTCTTCAGGGGCGACCGACTTCCATTCCTCCTGAACACGCGTAACAAGCTGCTTTTTTTGCGTGGACGAGATTCTCTGAAGAGTGCATCCTATAGTACGGCCTACAGCTGCTCTACAGGGCTCAAGTCTGGACTGCTGACAGACCTCTTTCCTTCAGCGTCGGCATCGCAGCAGCCATGAGACGTTATTCTTTCGCAAAATGTCTGACGATCAACATTGTTATTTGTTGGTTGGACATAAGGACGTTTTGGCCGGAACTGACAACAAATAAAGACTATTACAGTTGTGCTCCCAAATGTCTTCTATCTTCACTGGTAGTCAGCTGAGAAATTCTGACGTTTGACAGCTGCGAGATACGAACGACAATTTTATCTCTTCTCACTGCTTGAGATGTTAGTGGTAAAATATTTGCGTCATCGGTGCTAGGGAACTATAATTCTTCTCTGAAGCCCTCGGCAACGAATGTTCTCGTTTTAGCACTACAGTACTCACGATTTCGGATGTGGATTTTTCAAGTTCCCGTTTCCGATCGACATTCTATCGTAGTCGGATGTGTGTTGACTGACCCACTGATATTAAATATTTCAGAGTAGATGCTCTGTGTCAAAATCTTCCAACTAGGTATCCTGAACACCATTATTTTTGCCCTTGTTTTATTAATGTATTGTTAAGTGAATCGTATATTTACATGTTTATTACATAAAACAAATCTTTTTACGATATTTAAGTTGTTTATCACTTAGTAATCAACTGATAAATTTCATTTCCTCCCAATTTGGTGCAGCTATTGAGCATAGGGACTGTCTAACAGCCGGCCGCTGTAGCCGAGCGGTTCTTGCCGCTTCAGTCTGGAACCGCGCTGCTGCTACGGTCGCAGGTTCGAATCCTACCTCGGGCATGGATGTGTGTGATGTCCTTAGGTTAGTTAGGTTTAAGTAGTTCTAAGTCTAGGGGACTGATGACCTCAGATGTTTAGTCCCATAGTGCTTAGAGCCATTTGATTTAAACTGTCTAACAAGTTTATGAAATTGCAGCTTGTCTGGAACCCTTTTCACTATTAATCTGCAGCGTCCTTTTAATAAATCTCTTAGCGTTCATTTCTCCATTTTACATAAGTTAAGGTGGTAGTTATAGGGCGGTGGGGTTGAGTTGTATGAGCAGTTCTCTTGCAGAATCATGTGAATCCAAGTGATACACGCATTTCCGAGCCCAACACCTCGCAACATTGTTGGACATGGGGCTGCACAGCAGACAACTCTGTTGTCTTACTGATTTAACGACATTGTTAATTATGACTGAAGTGGGCAGGGATTCATCCAGAATGGATCGTGCTACATTGTCACCTGTTTGGATGAATCACGTTTCGTTTTACACTTGGTCGACGATGGGTGTCAGGTAACACGATCCTTGGTCATCGTTTGGACTCCTGCAGCGCACGTATGCTCTGCTAGCGTATTTGGGTCTGCTGAACACTCCCGTCCCCCCCCCCCCCCCTGAATTTCTCTATTCCGAGCAGCTGTGTGAGGTAGACTGGTATATGCTGTAGGCTGCACACGCGGGAAACTTTGGGAAACTTGTTTGCAACAGAGGGCAGCTACTTCTAAGAGGTGAATACTGCAGCATGTTTTTATAAACAGGTATTTATCACATGTGTGTGTTTCCAAGTTCTTAATTTGCTGGTAAAGCAGTTACTTTTATTACTCGATTAAATAAATACATTAAACATAGTGTTCATATGGTAAGCAGAACTACACAAACCATTACATAGCCGCATTTAACATTATGTTTCGATATTTATAAACTTACACAGGTTTTGATATGGCATAAAAAACACATAGAGCTACGTAGGTCAGTTAATAACAAACCTTACAGGGACTGCGTCAGTTTTATAAAAGAAGAAGCAATTCCTTACCCTAGCATAGCATGCAGCGGTCTCTTCTTTTCTGTATTCATTTAAAAGCGTTTACTGCACTCAAGTGTTGATCTCTCATTATCGCCACATTTTATTCCGTTGCCAAATTAACGGTTCTTAGTTCCCAGGTGGAGTCTCATTGCCGGCCGGGGTGGCCAAGCGGTTTAAGGCGCTACAGTCTGGAACCGCACGACCGCTACGGTCGTCGGTTCGAATCCTGCCTCGGGCATGGATGTGTGTGATGTCCTTAGGTTAGTTAGGTTTAAGTAGTTCTAAGTTCTTGGGGACTGATGACCTTAGAAGTTAAGTCCCATAGTGCTCAGAGCCATTTGAACCATTTTTTTGGAGTCTCATTAACTTATGACTGCTAAATTTAAAGCTACAGTGGGCGGGGCTGCAGCTTCACAGAGCACTAAACGTCTGACTGTTCCAGAAAGGGATCAGTGGAACCATTTAACAATTCTGCCATTTCCGACCACCTGCCGATTTCAAAGAGAGAACTTTTTACCACGCTGAATTCATACTAAATCCACATTTGCACGAAATATGGCACTACCATATATCAATAAATTCTCAGACTACACTATCTCACTGCTTTGAGGGGACAGAAAAGTTCCGATTTGGAATAACACAACTACTAATGAGTTTATTGGTAACCACAGACGATTTTCTTGTAAACGACTGTGTTGCAACGGACAGCGAAATGCTCTCATGAGCGGATATATTATGTCCGCCAGCTTAAAAGCGTGCTGATTCACAACTGGAATGCAATACCACAGCGATCAGCTTGGCACAGATTCGGAAAGTCCTTAGGAGCTCTAAAGGAGTACCTCGCGCACAAGATGTCCATTTGCAAGTCGCTCAGTTCCCTTTAATTGTGGTGAGTACAGGGATGGTGATCGATAGTATTTGTTAGGTTTCCGATCAGGCGAATTTTGTGAGTAAGAAACCAATAAGAATTCACTATCACACTCCTGAGACCACTGTAGCATCTCTCTGGCCTTGTGACAGGAGCAATTATCCTGATGGAAGATGCCATCGCTGCCAGGAAAGACATCAGGCATGGGAGGAAGCAAGTGGTCCGCAGTAGTGTTCGCGAAGCACACAACTGTTACGGTGGCTTCGATTTCTACCGAAGGCCCCCCGGAAGCACAGGTGAATGGTCGTCATACCACATCACTGCACCCACCGGTCTGCGCCGTGTTTCGAGAAGGTATTCGGCTGGTTAGCGATGTAACTCAGCATTGGCAAAACAGTACTAGGTGAGCGCTAATGCTCCGGCTGCGCTCCTGCCCAGCAATCCGAGTGTAGCGACGAGTGGGCCTGTGAGGCGAGGAGAAAGCGGACAACGAAGGCTGCAGCTGCAAGAGCTGGACAGTTGCGTTGTCAGACACCAAGCAGTTCACTGACTGACTTGCATTAAATTAGATTTACTCTCTGCTTTAGGAATATTAAGGCGTCCACGCAGTGGTCCAAAAAAGAAAAAGTGCAGAAACCACTCGTTCAGCGCCGAATAGGAATTGTCTTCCTTTTGGTATCGTTTAAAGTCCATCCAAAGGTGTTCATCTGCCATCGTCCTATTTTGAGCTGGACAAGCATTTAATGGAGCATCACTACATCACCCATAAAGACGATACGATGCACTTGTTTTCTGGCGAACGATGGTGAATGGTGGCTGTATCGAAAGAGGAGTAAAACTGAGTTAAATGTATGTGAAGTGGTGATGACAAATTCCTTTATTGTTGTCATCACGTATTACTTTTATTCTTTAAGTGTCTAATGCAATGGGTGAATTTGGTAATAGATCTGGCAGACAAGACTGATGCTATCAAACAAAAATTAACCCAATGGAAAGGTCGGATTCAGGGACATGAAACATTTCCCGCAACTCAATGTGGTCATTTGTGGACCAGACATGACTGAATACGTGTCAGTAATTGAAACATTTCATCATGAGTTCTCAAAGAAATTGAAAGACATTGCACAAATAGAGTCAGACTTCGATTTATTTGTCAACCATGTACGCTTTCGCTGCTAATATACCTCATTATTTCCGAGTTGAGGAAATAGGTGTATAATGGAGTTCCTAATTGGGCGACATTTGTGACAATCCAAGAATTTCAAAGACTGTTATAAAATGTTACCCCACTACGCAGACAAGCCAATAAAGTTATTTCAGTGTTTGGTTGAACATTGTCGTCGGAGTGGAGACTATAGAAATAGCTGCTGCAGGTATCTATCTTCAGCAATAGAGCCATAAGAAAATGGAAGTATACAGACTTCACCCGAAGGGCAAGTGCATCTGCATTACAGCAGCCCCACTGTAATCACAGTACTGTGTACTCATTCTTTCACACATTCTTCCTGTCAATGCGCCGTCTCCATAACTCCGTGTATCGTAAGGTCAAAAAATTGTAGAGCTTCTGGAAAGATCTCCCACTCATCCATAGTTCATTATCACTGACCTGTAGATCAACAACAAGCGCTGCGTTCCTAGCAAATCTACAGTGACGACAATGGAGGAGACTTACGGTTAATGTCAGTCGAGATGCATGTTTTCGGTTTCATCGTGGCTTTCGCTAGTTCTTGCAAGTGTTGTAAACAGATAATGAAAAACAATTTGTGATAGTGCTAAGCAAGACATTGATGCTTGCATACATCTTGCTTGATAAGAAAAGTAGAAAAAAAATTCTATAATAATATTAATGCTAATATTTATTGCATTAACCGGAGGGAGGGGGGGGGGGGAGGGCTGATGGGCTACTTTATGCCCACCTGTTGAAAATACTTTAGTCTAGTCGCTTACTTTATAATTTAAAATTCTGAACAAATTTTTATTGTTTTCAGTGGATTATTCTACCAGACCGTATATGCGTTTCAAGGTTTTTGGTGAAGTTTAACCGAAAAGTTGTTTGATGTCCCTTTCCCCAATGAGTCGTATTCAATAGTTCCTGGTTCAGAACATTAATTACACATTCATATCTCTTTAGAAAGCATATTCAGAGTAAAATTCAAAGATAATGAACGAAATTTATATCTTTTAATTATTTTTTTCGCAGTGGCCACAATGTCGGCATTGTACTTCACTGGAGGTGCGTTGGTGTTGCTAAGGATGTGCTAAAATGTATTTTCAGGTTCTAGACCCTACATACATATCAATACCTCTTTTAAATTATGTTGTTAATATAAATCAACAACAATCAAATAATTTTTTCCTTCTCTGACTTTCCGAAATTTACCCTCCCCTCCCCCCCTTCCCGGTAATGTGTGTTTTGGAATAAACTTTGGTAGTGCTAGGGAAACGGTAAAGAGAGAAGGGAATATGAATGTATATGTAACACGAAAATAATGTACTAAGAGGCCCAACAACTATTGTAAGGTTAGTGGGCAAAATAAGCTTTGTAGATTTTCACGACAAAGACCAGGAAACAGCACCAAAGGAGGGAAGGACGAGCGCGTGATGCTTGGGAGATGCGATACGGGAGCATATGAATAGGATCGTCGTAGCATCACTCGACGCTGGTCCTACCACAAAGCATCCGGTGCACACTCCTTATCACCCAGCCGCAGGATCGCGCACCACATAGTTAATACCGAAGTACGAAGTTCCCTAGCACACAGAATTGGAGCGTGAAATTCTCAAGCTAGAACTAGTCTGCGGCAGATAAAATGCAATGTATAGTGGCTAGGGCCTCCCGTCGGGTACACCGTTCGCCTGGTGCACACCTTTTCAGTTGACGCCACATAGACGACTTTCGTGTTTAGGGATGAGATGATAAGAACTACACAACAGCCAGTCCCTGAGCGGAGAAAATCTCCGACCCAGCCGGGAATCGACCGCAGGGTGGTTATTATTATTATCATCATGGCGCCGCTCTCCCAGCGCGTTATGTTGTCCGGTATGATTTCCGTGATAATTTTGCTCTGTGTTATCGTTAGTACTACTGTTATTGAACCTTACATTCTGTTCAAATGTCCTTTACGTCCTTGGGGGCTGGATTTATGCAGTCCAAACCTGACATGGACTCCTCACTGTCCAATTCTGATATGTTTATCATATTTTTCTGGATGTTTATAGGCAACTTCATCTTCAGTATCTTTGAGATAACACTGTTTGAAAGGGGATGAAACCAGTAGCTTGCCTTCTTTAGGTACTTCTCAAAATATTCTCATAAACTACCCAGTCAGGCTTGGAATGGCTCTATGAAAGTTGTTTACGGCGTCTCTCGTGCACCCAGGCAGGCCAATACTAGGCTATAAACAGTTTCTCGAATTAACTGTACACGCAGCAGTAGTCTTTGGCCTCTGTGGCGCACAATGCAGCTGGCAGCTGCCTTGACGTAGCCACAGCATATTTTTCGAACATCTGACCATGATCGTGGCATTGCTCCACGGAATGTTCGAATAAATCTGGCAAAAAGGCTTGAAATTGTGGATATCGGAGTAGTCTCTCATCAAGTAACAGAGGTAATAGTGGTGTTGCCCCCATACTGTACGGCGATGAGAAATTGTTTTAGCTTGCACTCGCAGCACCCTATTCAGCACTGGTTCACAAGGGAGGCTCTCTTCTCAACCATGTGCAACTGACTGGTTGTCATGTACTATTTCTTTTGCCTCCACAGAGACTCTTTTGACGGTTTCTATTTGTTCACTGGCAGTGTCACGCCACAATGACAAATATTTATTTTTCTCGTAGCATTTAACATCTCAGTCTCTGCCTGGCTGGTGGAACGATCCTTTATCGTCGCGATCTCTCTTGTAATTTTGCCGATGGCTTCTTGGAATTTTTGGTCTAGTATTTCCGTAATATGCAAGTTTTTTTCAGACTTACAAGAATCTAACCCGTCCACCGTTCTAACCAAGTTTCCATGCATGTATTTTTCATGTTAGGCTTCGATATTATTTATCCTGTCCGAGAGCTGCCGAAAAGTTTATCAGAGCATGGACCGCGTTCGTTTTGTGTCTCATGCATCGTCTGTTAGCTTCTGCACGGTCTTGCTTAAACCTACCTGTGCCGATTTTAGGTCTAAATTGTCGATAGTGACCTTTCAACAATGCAGCCTGTTTTGCTCCAAACGTAGCTTGCTGTTTCTTTGAAAACTCTGACGACGTAGCATGCTGCTTCTGTGAAATTTTGGTCACTGCAGAAACCTCAGTAACCTGCTTTTGTGAAATTTTGGTCTTTTCGATCTTGATAGCTTCTTGTTTCTGTGAAATTTCAGACTTTTGAACAGAGAGCGCTGAAATTTCGGTTGACATCGCCACTTTCACTGTCGAAATTTCGTTTGCATGGTTTAACGTCCCTGACACGGTTGATGACATCAATTACAATTTTTTTAAAAGTTCAACTAGTGACTCTGCTGATTAACATCTCTGACTGATAGATTTTCCAACACAAGTCCCAGTTCAACCACTTCATTCTTATTAGTATTCACGGTTAACTTTCACGCACTTGTTACCATAACCAAGACTTAATAGAAATACAAAAAATCTCACTTCTATTCCTACTGGAATAACTATAAAAGTACTTATTGCTTCATTCAACGACCTGTAACTATGGTGGTTGCATCGGAATAAGTTCATTAAGAGAAACAATCTGTGGCGCCTAACTGTGTTGTTGTCGCCCAGCTTGGAGATTTTACCATTTTGGTAAACAAAGTTACCAATTACCGCACGTAACACTATTCTTAGAAATGCACTACCAGTACTAGGAGCTACTCTAAGCGAACACTTGGTGGCAACCAAGCCAATAGTAGAATACGTGAATTTAGAATTTGCGTTTGCGCTCAACCGACGAAAATCCTTCTCTTCGCTTGTTTGCATTCTGCACTCAGTTTGATTTCATAAATTTCATGCGTCAGGAACAAAAATGCATATATTTTTAGTCACAAAATCACTTAACTCCTTACAAAAGGCCTCTGAATGGACGACTCTTATAATGCTGCTAGGGAAATACAGCAACACATTACAACACAGCGTGTACATCGTGGACAGTTGTAATGTGTACAGTGCATTTTCAAGCAGAATACATGGCAGTTTATTTGCTTGTTCTGTCTGCCGGTGCAAGGTGCAAAGCAAAATGATTTTATTGGAAGCAGACAATGAGTTTAATCATGGACTTTTCGAATTTTCTCTGTTAGTAGAGTGAACGTATACCATGTCAATTATAAGACTTGCCTGACGGAAAACTAAATACGTCACGCACTATAGCTTTCAGATATTTCTAATTGCTTTTCCATTAGATGGAAAAATTTGGAGCAGTAATTATGAATATCAGTGAATTCGGGATAAGTTATAAAGATGAATAACCTGTGACTTTCGCCTGCTTTATTTCTTCATTGATGGTTCTCGTGTCGCTGTACTGCTTGTTATAATGGCTGAAAGAGGGGGAGGGGGATTGCATGTTCAACACTGACTCAATGATGTAGCTCACAGGTGCACATTTGCGTTTCACAGTTCTTTCCTTTCGTTGTTCATCCCCCTCCCCCCCAATAATACACTGTTATCCAGTCAGTTCACTATTGCTTAACTTTCGATAAGCCTCATTAATAGTATGCAGGCAAACATCAACATACTGATACACTGTTACTGTCCACTGCTGAACGTCTATGAGCAGTATAAACCTAACCACACATTTCACTGTTTTTCAAATAAATTGAACAGACACTGTCGTTGCTTTAACACATGGCCATTTGTGTAACACTTACTTCAGGCTTAAGTTCATGATTTGTTGTTGTTCTAACCAACACAGGTTTCTTGTCTGAAACTCGGCTGTGGACTGACTGTCTTGGTACCAAATATCAGGCCCTTATAAATCCTCACAATAGTAGGCAATGAAACTACACATTGTTCAGTGTTTAATTTACAGCAATTAAAATTAAAATTTGACACCTTCAATTAACTGCATACATCGAAAACTGATTCTTTTTAACACTTGCTTCTACTGCGTGGGTTAAGCCACATTATTTTTCAAATCATGAAATTAACAAATATAGTAGTGCAAATTTTGGAATTAATTAAAAGTTCGCTTTGCTTACATGTTCTCGAATAGAGCCAAATAGATACTTTAAGAATACTATTAGTTGTTCCTCCAAATGTTTACAATTGGTACAGAATTTACATTTGTTTATAAGTCGACACTAAAATTTAAGTTATAAAACAATTACTGATTTCACCCCATAACAGAAGATATTAACTAGGAATAGTCAAAATAAATTATAAAATCAATTACCTACAGAAAACTAAGCACAAAATTAGATCTGCTGGTATATTCTTTAAGACTGAGGGCAAACCTTTCTCTTTTGTGAAGATGCAGATTATACTCACATATGTTAATGGTAATTAGTCAGACATGAAAAAATGAATTTTAAGGAGGCGGATGGCAAAACAGAAGGGGACGAAAAAATATCCCAGCTTGCTTCATCACATCACGCCCTCATTGGATTGACTAGATAAATAGTGAAAATAGATGACTGGGCAATTCAATGACCACAAGTGACCCCAGACAGTGGGTTACAAATCCACAAGCACAAAAAATAATGGATAAGAAATCCTATCAAAAACTACAGTAAACATGTTTCTTCAAATTTATACTTATATGAACTGGACATATGAAAATCCCCACGCAAAATATATACACACAGTGTATTGTACATTTGCATAAAATATTCACAAGTAATACTTTTAATAAAAATTAGGCATCTTCATCTTTTTGGGTAAACAAAGATTACATTTTAAGATCCGTACCACTCTATACAAGTCCTATTTTGCTTAAAAGAATGGGTTGCACAAAGTTAAATTACACTGAGCAATGCCGTTCACTTATTAGACTCAAAATCTCGCTTGCTCAATGTTAAGTATTTTTCACAAGCACTTTCACACTTTTAATGAGCTTTTACACATTTTCTTACCAAGTTGTCAACGCCTTCAACAGGTCCAAGTGGCAGTTAGTAAGGAAATGCACTGCTATTAGTCCCTTTGGAGGTGGCTCTCCTCTGCCACAGTACATGAAACAATTAGACAAAATACCCTACTTTACTACACTTTCTTTTACATCTAAGTATAAAGAAACAATGTTTAACACTAATGGCATATAATGATAATTGCTTCATTAAAAACACATTACATATTCCTCATAACATCACCAAAATTAGCACTAAAATTGACTGTAGTACAAAACGTGGGGGACTAGAAAAATTTTTAAATGAAGTGCACTTTACACTACCAAACATTACTCTAACCCATAACTGTCTGAAATTGGTTAAACTTGAAAGACTTGGGTCTCTTTCCCATTAGCAAAAGAGCAAAGTCTCTAGGTGTGTAGTAACATAGATTTACTAATCATGAGATTCAACATCTACGGTCAACTTTCGTGAAGAATCGCTATTCTAGCAAGGATATAGATCGAGCACTTCGCTCTAGGCAGAGAATCAGGAGTAACGACGAACAAGAGTCGCGCAAGGGCAAAGTTTTTCTTCCGTTCATTAGTAAGATCATAGACCGCATTGGGAAAGTTTTAGGCAAGGATGAGGTGGAAACTATTTTCAGACCCACCAGGAAAATACAAGAATTTTTAAGGTCGGGAAAAGATGCACGACACCCTTTGGTTACACCGGGGGTATATAAAATTCCTTGTAGTTGTGGACAGGTTTACATCGGTACCACAAAGAGAAGTGTGAACGCCCGTCTTGTTGAACATAAGAGGAATTGCCGCCTGGGCCACACGGATAATATCGGCCGTAGCGGGACATGTTTACCAGGAAGGTGATCATGAAATAAAATTCAACGAGACGTGCGTCATACCAAAAACCTCGCATTATGCACGCTTGTATAGAGAGGCTATCGAGATTGATAAACATCGTAACAATTTTAACAGGAAAGACGAAGGTGTTAAACTGCACCGCAAGCGTGACGATCGATTACATTCAATCGAGAATGTTGGCATTACGAGAGACAATCTCATAGCTGACGCCACGTGATCGACAGTGGCGCCCTCTGTACTGCCTATATAATCAGCGCTTCCTCGAGTTCTCTTCGCAGTTCGCCGCTTTACCTCAGAGGATGTCTCCCGCAGTCGGAGACGAAACGTCAGGAGAGAGTATTATACTTCGACCACGGCCTATCAGCCCGAAAGTTTTATGTGAAGAGAATACCGGCCGTGAAAGCTTACATTGTATGGTACTAATCATTACATTACGAAAACAGAATAGTGTAACCATCACATAACTTAATTACTACTCGAATCAAAATTAAGGGGAAGGAAGCTGTACCAAATCATTGCCCCACTTATCAACTCAACTATGAGCACTACTCTCATTCAACCAGTAAATTAAATCCTCAAAAAGTCACAAAATGTTACCAAATAGTTGCCCTGTCAGAATATTCACTTTAGTTTAGCTCCACATTTATCAGTTAATCAGCAAAATTACTTTTCTTTGTTCCAGTATTACCACTTTAATCTCATAATTCCTCAGAACACAAACAGAAGTTATCAGATAACCTATAGATCCCATAATGGATCATTATATGACTTGTACCTCGCAAAGTTTTTGCCCTTTCGGTTAAGTTCCCATTCCCAGCTGCACTGTCATGAATTTCACATTCTACACAGTACCCAAGGTTGCCTAGTTCATATTAGATCGTCAGTAAAGTTACACCACATTTGTTTGTATACAATCATCTTATTCAATACTCAGTCATGTCTGTCAGCTCCATTATTTTACTTATATTTCTTACATTGTTAGCCAGTGGAGTGCTTCCTCAAAAAATACCCCTACTGCTTAGGTAGTCTTCCTAACCATTACAATCCTAACATTAGTCATGAATTCATTATTTCCTTATTGCTCAATTAATTAATAAATAATCAGCTGCTCTGCTTATCCAGCGCAAACGTGATTCTACTGAAAAACACTCCACAGTAACAGATCTTTATGCTAAGGCAAACTTAACGCTCATTGCCGGTCAGACAAAGTTATCACTTAGAAAACTATTGTTTCACTGTATTCCATCAAACTGCTTAAGATGTTGGCCTGAATAGCGATACACATAAAAACCTTGCTTGTTCTTTCCACTCACATTACTCCAGGCAACTATGTTTAAAGTTATAATTCCTTAATGTTGAAAAGGCTGTATCATGACACAGATAGACAGTTGTCTCATTGCACTGAACACAAACACTTCTACTATACCACAATTTATATTAAGGTCGTATATTCAAGATGATATTTACTGCTCATTGCCTCTGCTGCTACACCCATAAACTAATAGCTTCAGATGTTAGTTATAGTTTTCAGACAATCTGCACTTCCTCCTCCTCATTTGCTGATTCCTTTCATTTTCTGTTTATCTTACCTCAATATTTGACAGTTTCTTTAACCATAGTACCATTTTACTTTCTTACATCCTCTTATGACTCCATTACTGATAACTGGCTTAACGTAATATAATAGATAATACAGGAGAAACTTTTTCTTGAATGTTCCTATACTAAAGTATACTGCTGTACCAAACCACGTGACAGTCAAAGAAAGAAAGTTTCTGATTCACTTACAAACTACAGATAGGATACGAGAAGAATTTTGCTGCCTCAGGAAACATAAAAAATGAGACAGACAACTGGGGTAAGTATTATCGCCACATAATGAATCCAACATAGAACGTTAAACCACCTACTTGCTTCTAAGTCTTGCTTCTGGTTCAATGCTCATTATAATAAGTTCATCTTCTCCTTTTATGGGATAAACATTGCTACTTGCGCCATCATTCAACATCTCACCGTCTTACTACTATCATTTACATTACCCTTACCTGTTATTAAACCACATTCATACACATGTGGCTCTTCATCACTACCTGCTCTAGTGCAAGCTAAAAATGGAGCATTATCTAGTTAAAATGGTTTGATCTAGAATGAAAGTCATCTCCATTTCTTTTACCTGAATTTCTCCTGCCAATTCCATGCCCATTCTAGCTATCCTCCACCCAAACATTCCTTGAATATCTACTATAATTCTGTTCATCCTATTGACCTGAAATTCTCTCCCTGATTGATTATTTCCATCAAAATTTCTCCTACGATATTCCAGTGAGGGCTTCAACCTCTCCACGTTACCAACATAACTCAAGAAATCACTAATATTACTCATAGGGGCAGGTAAAAGCAATTCTCTAACTTTCTGAGGCAACTTAGTTTTATACTCATAATTGTTGATTCATTACTTAGCTCTTTCTCCTCCCCAATATTCACTCAAAAATCTCTGCTGCTTCTGTTTGAAACAATATTAATCTAAAAAAGCTTTCTCAAAGCTTTGTCACGAAGCACAGTCATCAGCTACCTGAGCTGCCCATAAATAAGGATCCCCTTACAAAAAAACTCTCAAATAAGACATTTTCTGTCATTCCATGTTTCAGGCAAATCATTAAATTTCCTAATGAACTCCAGTGAATGCATTTCCCTATATGGTTCAAAATTATTAAATTTCTTAGAACTAATAAATGAAGGACTGGTTGGGACACTACATACCCTTTGCCACAGATTCTGTACCCATCTTTTCCTCTCTTTCAATCAATTTTGAATCTACATTTTTATTTACGTTTACCAGTTTTTCCTCTACCACTACTGCATACTCGCTTTCTACCTCTGCTTCAAAATCATTTTTAATCTGATCGATTTGGTAGCTTTACACTGTTTTTTGGAAGCTTTCGCCTTCCTACTATAATCATCAGAAATCTTCTTTCTCTCATCTACACTTTTACTACTCATTAATGTTAATTTCTCATTAGTATTGTGCCCTACTTTCTTTATCTTTTTATCACGATCTTTCCCTACTAACTCAACCTTCTTATTTAATTCTGAAAGTTTAGAACTAAATACCTCAATTTCCTTTTTAATTTCTTTCTTCAGTTCATGCTTTAAGCTGCTCCTGTCAGTTTTAATACTACTAATGACTGCTTTCATAATACTAATGCCTTCTTTCATAGCAGTTTCCACTCTACTAATGTCTTCTTTCATCACATACCACTCACACTACCCTTAATTTGCCTTAACATCTCTTCCACTTTTCTGTCTGCCATAAACTTTTGCCCTTGCTGACTTTCATCACTAGATTCCTCCTCCATAACCTTATCGATCTCACCCATTTCAGTACTGTTTTCGTCCATTTCACTCGCATCACCATACAATGTATATGACGCTCTTATCATTCTATCTACAATAGGTCTTTCGTCCCCATCATTAAAAGTTACATAAACGTCTTATTTATAGCGACTGTCATTTACAGAACCAGTCCCCATTAAGTATTTCTCTTCCATCACACTGTCTAGTTCGTTAAGGCCACTCATTATGTACCACTTATTATAAAACAACTTTTGCTATGAAATTACCTTTTCTAATCCACTCTCCTCCTACTGCTCTGCTCCTGCTGCTTTGGGTATCTCGATTTGTCATCTGCATGGCTGCTGCAAGTTGAAATTCTCCCCGCAAGGCGTTTGGTTTATTTCGGTCAGTTGTGTCCACCAGCATGCTGCTTGGCTGCTCCTGTACACAATGGCTGCTTCCATATAACCCGCTCGCTGATTGGCTGCGGCCCTACTGTGGCCACGAAACCCAAGTGCTGATTGGCTGTTGCATCACTGTACTGTAAACCGCTCTTGAGTTCACTATTCAGAGTTTGAGAGTCCTAGTTTATTGTGCCTACATACAATATTCCTCACCCATGGCACCATATATGACGTTCGTCGGCTTTATTTCTTCGTTGATAGTCCTCGGTGTCGACGTACTATGTTATGATACTGGCTGAAAAAGGGGTTCTGTACTGATGGGAGGTAGAAGTTCAATACTGACTACTGCAAATGATGTAGCCGACAGGTGCACAGTTGCGTTTCACATGTCTTGATATTCACTGTACACAACAAAACAACCCCCCCCCCCCCCCACACCAATAATACACAGCAATATGGCCAGTGCACTATTGTTCAACTTTCGATAAGCCTCAATAATAGTTTGCAGACAAATATCAACATACTGCTCGTAGATGTTCAATAGTAATCTGTTGTAGCAGTGTGTTGATGTTTGCGTGCAAACTATTAATGAGGCTTATCGATAGTTGAACTATAGTGCACTGGCCAGGTAACTGTATATTATTGGGGGGGGGAGGGAGGGAGGGGGTTGTGTACAGTGAAAGTAAAGAACTGTGAAACACAACTGTGCACCTGTCGTCTACATCACTTGCAGTAGTCAGTATTGAACTTCCTTCCCCCACCCCCTCCCACCCCCACTCCCACCCCAATTTTTCGCCAGTATCAGGACTTAGTACATCGACACCGAAGACTATCAACGAAGAAATAAAGCAGATGAACGTCACAAACCATTTGCTATTTAATTAATCTGTGTACATTTAGTTCTGGGTGTGCTGTACAATCCACTATCTGATTTCGGAGTTTCTGTGGCACCTTGCTGCAATCTAGCTGATACTCTTTAATGTAACTATTCATGGCTATAGCCTGGTACGAAGGAGGATGGAGAGGTCTGTTTTATCTAAATTTCTAGTGTATTAGTTACTTGTATAACATTTTCTAACATTTTTATTTCCTTAAAAGATGTAAACAATCCAAGATTCGGCATCTACACAACAGAGGGGCAACTGACATCCGTAGGCCTCTGACGCTGACAAAAATATTTTAAAAAATCACATGTTATTGATACAGACACTACAGCCATTGAACATCTTGATTGAATGAAGATGTAGTTTATTGTGTGGACGACAGTAATTTGCTAAATTAATTTTAAGCTTTGACATTTTTTATATGCAGTTGCTTTAAGGGTTTCGTGTGTTATAGAAAGTACAGTGGTGCTTTACATTCTGACATAACTTGATATTTCTAAGAAATCTCAAATAAAGTCAGTTCTTTCGTAATATACCATAACAACGTTCTTTCAGTCATAGCAGGTCACCATTAACTCACATTTTGTTTTGACGAACATAGATTAATTAAAGATTCAGGTCCAAAACTAAATAATGTAGCAAATAATATTCTGCAGAGAAGCAACATTTGCTATAGGTAACTGCTCGTAACTACATTTACAGTGATACTGAAAATTTCTTACAATGGTTTCACAAGATTTCTAAGGCTTGAAGTAGATTGATTTACTTATTTAAATACGGAACAGAGAGTAGATCCTAAGATCTGGTATAAAGTGCATACCCATGATACCTTTACAAGCTGAATTCAGATTGTAATAGTGTTCATAGCCATCACCAGCAAAAGATAGGAAATAATTTTCTATGTATATGTTTATGACATTTGGAAGAATAAGCTTATTGGACAAAATGTATTCAGCCATTTAAGAAAGCATATTGTAGTCGGTACTTGTAGTGAGTATTTAGGGATATTAGCATCTGTTATCTAGATTTGGAGAACAAAAATGTAAGTCTCTAGCTTGTAAAACGAATGTCAGTGAACGAAAATACTTTTCAGAAAATGAAGGGAAAAGATAAAAGAAATTACAATAAAATGAATACCCCTAGCTGAAATCAGGCGTTGATATAAGTGAACAGGAACAGTTGAAAATGTGCGCCCCGACCGGGACTCGAACCCGGGATCTCCTGCTTACATGGCAAGCGCTCTATCCATCTTTTTTTTCTTTTTTGTTTTTTCTACATTTCCTGTTTTTTTCCATATACAGGGTTGTCCACTGATCGTGACCGGGCCAAATATCTCACGAAATGAGCGTCAAACGAATAAAAAGCAAAAAACGAAACTTGTCTAGCTCGAAGGGGGAAACCCGATGGTGCTATGGTTGGCCCGCTGGATGGTGCTGCCATAGGTCAAACGAATATCAACTGCGTTTTTTTAAAATAGGAACCCCCATTTTTTGTTACACATTTGTGTAGTACGTAAAGAAATATGAATGTTTTAGTTGGATCACTTTTTTCGTTTTGTGACAGATGGCGCTGTAGTAGTCACAAAAATATGGCTCACAATTTTAGACGAACAGTTGGTAACAGGTAGGTTTTATAAATTAAAATACAGAACGTAAGTACGTTTGAACATTTTGTTTCGGTTGTTCCAATGTGATACATCTACCTTTGTGAACTTATCATTTCTGAGAACACGTGCTTTACAATGTGATTACCTGTAAATACCACATTGATACAATAAATGCACAAAATGGTGTCCGTCAACCTCAATGCATTTGGCAATACGTATAACGACATTCCTCTCAAAAGCGAGTAGTTCGCCTTCCGTAATGTTCGCACATGTATTGACAATGCCCTGACGCATGTTGTCAGGTGTTGTCAGTGGATCACGATAGCAAAGATCCTTCAAGTTTCCACACAGAAAGAAATCCGAGGACGCCAGATCCGTCGAACGCGCGGGCCGTGGTATGGTGCTTCGACGAACAATCCACCTGTCATGAAATATGCTATTCAACACCGCTTCAACCGCACACGAGCTATGTGCTGGACATCCATCATGTTGGAAGTACATCGCCGTTCTCTCATGCAGTGAAACAGCTTGTAGTAACATCGGTAGAATATTACGTAGGAAATCAGCATACATTGCACCATTTATATTGACATCGATAAAATGTGGGCCATTTACCCTTCGTCTCAGAATGCCGCACCATACATTAACCCGCCAAGGTCGCTGATGTTCCACTTGTCGTAGTCATCGAGGATTTTCCGTTGCTCTGTAGTGCATATTATGCCAGTTTACGTTACCGCTGTTGGTGAATGACGCTTCGTCGCTAAATAGAACGCGTGCAAAAAAACCTTTCATTGTCCCGTAATTTCTCTTGTGCCCAGTGGCAGAACTGTACACGACGCTCAAAGTCGTCGCCATGCAACTCCTGGTGCGTAGAAATATGGTACAGGTGCAATCGATGTTGATGTAGCATTCTCAACACCGACGTTTGTGAGCTTCCCGATTCTCGCGTAGTTTTTCTGCTACTGATGTGCGGATTAGCCGCGACAGCAGCTAAAACACCTACTTCGGCATAATCATTTGTTGCAAGTCGTGGTTGACGTTTAACATGAGGCTGAACACGTCCTGTTTCCTTAAATAACGTAACTATCAGGCGAACGGTCCGGACACTTGAATAATGTCGTCCAGGATATCGAGCAGCATACATCGCACACGCCCGTTGGGCATTTTGATCACAATAGCCATACACCAACACGATATCGACCTTTTTCAGCAATTGGTAATCGGTCTATTATCACGAAGTAAATATCGTCCGCACTGGCGGAAAGTACTACACGAATATGTAATAAAAATGCGGTTCCTATTTAAAAAAACGCGGTTCATATCCGTTTGACCTATGGAAACCCCATCTAGAGGGCTAACCATAGCGCCATCTGGTTTCGTCCTTCAAGCTAGACGAGTTTCGTTCTTTGTAGTTTTTTCGTTTGATGCTTATTTCGTGAGATATTTGGCCAAATCGATATCAATGGACCATCCTGTTGACTGATTATAGAAGAGCCAAATTACAATGTTAAAAAGCAAATATATCGTCTACTGGACTGTTATTTGCTTGGTACATTCTCGGTTACGAGAAGCCTGAGATATTACATCAACGCCATGTAGACGTCTGTTACCTCTTAGACTCATATACAACACAATATTAAACTGGGATTTTTAGCAAAGTGATGTTTTGTGTGTATCAGATCATTACTTCTGTGTGCAAGAAGACTGCCAAAGAAATATCAATGTTTTGTGAACAATGATAAGACAGTCGTAATAGACAGTTTAATGTGGAATAGCTCCAACTCCAGACAAAAAAAGATATATAACAAATTTATACGTCAAAGAACACTTCCAGGGTTGGACAGTGATATCTGCATTTATCTGTTTTATAAGGTGCCCATCATATATGTTTATGAGAAAATTTCATACTTTCCTCGGCTAGAAAGGTTCTGTTACCAGAATATAAGCTAAGATTTAACACTGTATAATGACCCTGCGTAAGTAGTTTACACAACAGTTGACACAACGAAGAGTTTACATAACAGTTGCTGAGCTGTGTTTTTCGTGTTCTGCTTTGTGTTCTGGGGAGGCAACAATAATGCAAAAAAGTCGTTTGGTGTACAAATAAACGCCCCGGACAGTCAAGACAAAGAGAAGATTATTAACTTTGTTCTTTCTGCCTATAGGTCTAAATATTTAACTGTAAGCTACCTGGAAGTTGTTAACTCACATCTCAGCAAAGACTACGTAACTATTATACAGAAGTATTATATCAAAGCTGGGGAAACATATTTTCTCAGTTCCGGACGTTGTTCTAAATCATCAAGCATAGTGGTTGGAGAATTAGAATTATTTACCACGAATAATGTTATTCTGCTAGACTGAAGAAAAGAACATACTGTATTTGACAAACTTACGACATTCCATTTTATTAAAGTTAATTGTGTTATTTGAACGCAAAACACAAAGACTGGAAGAGATCGAAGTTCTCGGTGAAACCACGAGTTTTCAAGAAAGAATATAAACTGTTGCTGGAGAAATTGTAAGTCGCTGCATATACAGAAACAGGGCTCACAAATTACGTTAAACGCAGTATACCGAAAAAGTTAAGTACAGTCAAGGGGATACAAGATACCAGCATTTACTCTACATTCCATGGAATGTAGTCGTATATTGGAGTACCCTTGGATAAGGAAGAATTCGGTGATGTTTACTCTATTAGAGGATATTTGAAAGAATGTTTCTATAGCCTCCGTCCCGCTTTGAAACTGCTTAATAAGGATTGTGGCATTTGTATGTGGTGGTCTAGGCATTACGCATATAGTAACGGAAAATTCATTTGCAATATTTAAAACTGATTGAGTAACTACGTTTGATGACCATTCATTAAATAATAAGCATAAAATTCTGAACGTAATTTTCCTAGGACTTTGAGAAGTGTTCACACGTACCCCAATAGGTTGTAGAAGGTCTAAGCAATTTTACTATACAGAAAATAAAAGGAAATTTAAAATTCCACATATTCTCTCTTCTACAAAAAATACTTTTCTGCGTGTTTCACTTGTGACACAAGTTCTGTCAAAAGCAAACGTGGTGCGAGATTCAGTACTAGGGAGAGGGGCTTCGTTCACCACATACGCTGCCTGCTGATGACTGGACTGCGGCATGTCACTGCTGTATAGGGTGAAGGGAACTTCTATGTCCGGCGTTAAGCAGCTCCCAATTCCAAAGAGGTAATATTCAGTCACCACATAAGTTCCACCTTCATCATTGGGCTGTCAGGTGGTGAATATATTTTGTCTGATCTAGTAAGGGTTTTGACAAGAAATTCAATTAATGTTTTACTTTTTGACCCAAGATCGAAATTTCATCCACAGGTCAGTGACTGAACAACAGACGTAACATCTCTGGGGGTTCTAACTCTGTACAGGATCTTTTCCAAAGATATTACAACTCCTGCTACTCTCATATAAGGTTCCGCAGCGGCTTGCACCAAGATCGTACAAATATCAGACCTTAGTCATCGTATTTTGCCATGAAACATTTTTACATATTTTAGTAAATATCACACAGTATAAATGTGGAAATATTTTTAGGATCAATTGGTATTTTCTCCAGAGACGTACAAAGATCGAACCACAATTATATTTTGTTGTGAAGTGGGCTACAGAGAGCAAGTTCGCGGCTCTGGAATACCCATTTATTGCCTGTTTCATTTTTCATAACTGTAAAAAGCTGGTTTTTCACTTGGAACCGAAATTATCAGTGTGTTTTCTTGAAAGCTTTCTGACTGGACTATTTCTTGGAAAGTGGCGTAACTTATGAGTGGAGATCGATTGAGGGGGTGGGGGGGGGAGTGGATGATGGGAGGGGGTATGAGTCTTGCCCTGCTCCTGTACGACTATGGAAGCGTAAAGTCTAAGGTTAATTTGCATCCAAATAGTATAATCCTCTACTACAGTCAACATCTCCAAGCAATGTGTGGAATCTCTCTCTTCATACCGAAATTTGTATTGGATAATGTCCCAAATTATGCATCGTATGGAAGCAGACACAGACGGAGTTACTTTCTTGGCACCAATCTGATCTCTTATTGCAGTCATTTAACAGGAAAATGTAAGTTGTGCACATTTGGGTGTGGTAAACAGAGTTAGTGTCTCCAAAGTCAAGTAAAAATGGAACAGTTTAATGTTAGCCACTTAAGCGCTATGCAGACTTTTATAATCATTCGTCGCCAGTACAAAGATATCCCGGCCAAACATACTGTACATACCACTGAAACACTTCGTAGATGCGTTTCTTGGGTACCTTAACGATTTGCATTTAAAATCTGGTATTGACTTTGCTTAAAGCTTCGAAGTGATAAAAGCAAGGGGTATTGGCTTGCTTACTGCATGTATTACACTAAACAGGTGTATTACACCACAGACGTCTCTCACTGATTGCAGTATAGAGAGTGAGGGGATGGTAAACGCTAGTTTTCAGGTTATGTACTTGATCGTATTGACGAGTCTCGGCTTTAATCAGTTATACTGCGCAACCACTGGCAAATAATTTCTAACTACGTGAGAGTGTTGAACATTGGGACACTTGAAATTTCCTGGCAGATTAAAACAGTGTACCGGACCGAGACTCGAACTCGGGAACTTTGCCTTCATCGGGCAAGTGCTCTACCGTCTGAGCTACCCCAGCACGGCTCACGCCCTGTCCTCACAGCTTCACTTCCGCCAGTACCTCGTCTCCTACTTTCCAGACTTCTCAGAAGCTCTCCTTGCGAGGTACTGGTGGAAGTAAAGCTGTGAGGAGGGGCCATGAGTCATGCTTGGCTAGCTCAGACGGTAGAGCACTTGCCTGCGAAAGACAAAGGTCCCGAGTTCGAGTCTCGGGCCGGCACCCAGTTTTAATCTGCCGGAAGTTTCATATCAGCGCACACTCCGCTACAGAGTGAAAATCCCATATTGGGACACTTCTCAGACTTCCGCTTCTAGCCAACTCTGTGGCAGATATTTTACATCTTTTTTTCTTATTTCATTTTGAAATGATAGCATTCACTTTATGTGTGCTGCACTCACGTACCCAGGAATAAAAATTCTATTCAAATTAGAAAGTGTTGCTGTCCAGAAAATTTTGTCAATACTGTGTTTAACAATCGCTGTGTTACATTATTTTTTTACTTACGCAGTCCTAAGGCATCGACTGCACACCAACCAGCGCAGTGCCGCAAAACGGCATCAAGAATACGTTGGCCCGCTCGACGATGAAAGAGTAGGCAGTGCCACACCTCCAGGAAGACAGAATTCAGCACCCTCTGTCAACACTAACTTAACCAGCCGCCAGTCACTGGTCGGGCCCAGTTCGCTCGCAGATTTAGAGAGCATCAGTACTGAGTAATGGAAGGCGATATTTAGCCTGCGTTCTGCGAGTGGTAATAGAGAGTAAACGTAATTACATCTAGGAGGCACAAAAAGCACATCAAGCTATTTTATAACGAGAAGTTGAGCTTTGTTTCTCCCCTTAACAGAAATGAAGTTCTATTAATTCGAAAGTGTTTTGTACAGATGATTTAGGATTCCTTCCAGTGATCATCTCAACTTCTCTTCTTCCTTGTTTGTGCAGGTGCTGACTGCCACAGTAGGCGACACAACACTACGCACACGAACAACCAGTCACTGAAATCAAGTTAAGAAGATGGATTACCAAAAACCACTTTTAACAAATTTTTTTTTATCTGAAGCCACTGACAAATAAAAAATACCTCCATTTTCAAGACGGGGAAAATTAATGAGGCATTACAGAAACGCGGTTCATTTACAAACATCTATTATTCCGTCTTAAAAGACTTGCTTCTTTGTCAGGGAACACAGCGGTGAATGACAGAAAAAGAATTGCGTAAGTGGCAACACGTTATATGACTAGTTTTAAAACAAAAAGAATTTTACTCATCATAAAACTCTGTAAGCAAATAACTAACCGCATCCTCCAAGTAATCAAAATACATTATACAGCACTTAGATATGTAGACCTGTAATAATTAAACTGCTGCACAAAATACAATGTCAAATCTCATAATAACAGAAACTGTTGAACGTTCTGGATATAGTTACGACGGTTTCTAGCGGGCATAATTTTATTCGTGTCTAAAATCACTCACTGTATTGAAATGCCGGTCAGGGTACATCATCTGTTCCTATGTACACTATCCTCTTCGTACACCACTCTCCTCTACCACAAAGAACATCGAAATGAGGCAAATCAGAGATTTAGTATAGAATCAATTATTTTTACAAAAAAAATTGTTCTGTTCGTAATTTCGGATGCCGAATGTTTAATTGGTGCTTAAAGGTACTAATGTCACATTCTCGTTTTTTAATTTCATTCGTATCAGTTCTGTAATTTCCTATCCTGACTACGTTAAAATACGAACATTCCTTTGGAGACTATAATTCTTAAGTAGTGACTCAAGCTCTCATAATTATATGAATCTAATCTAAAGGTGCACACTACTCAAAATGTCTATATATTTAACACGTTGGCAGGTCGCACAATCTCACATGGCGAATTTATGTAGCTTTAGTCTCGTAAATACACCATCAGACACTTATTAGTGAACAGTCATATGGGGTGTGTCCATTTCCACCCTTCACCCTCATGACAGCTTGAACTTCCCTGGGGGCACTTCCCATTGAGTATTTGAATGTCTGTGGAGGAATGATAGCCCTTTGTTCCTCAAGCATCGAATCCAAGTAGGTTGGACTTTTCGGATTTTGGTGTCTAAACCAAAGTCGACTTTTAACTCATCCCAAAGATGTCCGATTTGGTTTAGATCGCGACTCTGGCCAAGTCTTTCTATTTTAGGCATTTAATTGTCCACAAGCCACTGTCTCACTACGCCGCCTTAAGACTGAGTGGGTTGTCATGCTATCGTCTCCGAACAGTCCCTTCCGTATGAAGTACACAATGCTGCAAGATGCATTCAATTTTTTCCACATCCAACGTTTTCAAAGTGCAATAAGGAAATCACAAGCTAACCACGGAAAACACTGCCACACTCTAAATACCACCTCCTGCGTATTTTACCACTGACGCTACACATTGTGGCATGTAAGGGTCAGATATTTGCCAAATGTATACCTATAGGGCTGGTGTAGAGTACTGCGTGATCGACCACACGAAATCAGTTATTTTCCATTATTTCACTGTCCAGCAGCCTCGCTCTTTACGTCACCTCAATCGTCGTTTAGCACTGACAAAAGGAATATATGGCTTATGTGGAGCTGTTCGACCACTGTACCCAATTCTGTTCAACTTCGTGCTCACAGTCATTTTGATAGAGGGACTGCTGGTAGCACTTTGGAACTGACTGTGATTCCTTCCGCAGATTTATTGCGATTATTTGTAACTGCCCTCTGCAGTGATCCTTGTCCCTGTCGTCAGAACATCAAGTATGCCTGGTCTTGGTTTAGTTGTGGTTGTCACTTGGCGATTGTTTCTCGCAATCAGTCCATCAACAGTCGACTTGGGCTGTTTTGGAAGTCTTGAAACATCCCTGGTGGGTCTGTTACTCTGGTGACAAACTATGAGTAATCTACCTTTATAGTCACCGAGATCTTCTCACCGATTCATTCTGGAGTTTCTGTTTCGCTACTGACCACGAACACTTTCTGGCTTTCTGGCTTGTTCGCCGTTTCTACTGGCCTCATTGTCGTTAGGGCGCTAAAATCTCTTCTACCTTAGTCTTTCTGTTTTAAGAACTGATGTGGTGATATGCAGAGACGAACATGCCCACTAAATGCCGTTTTTCACAGTCAACATAAAACTGGTTTCAGGAGTATGTATGAATGAAGATAATGTATAGCGATGCAACCGCCTTTACGTTTGTGCCAAAAGGCAGTCCGTATCCGTAAATCAAATCTGCAACGAAATATTGCTTTCAAAATTACATTTCAATATGGTCATGTTCTCATCTCCTTGACATATTTGAAAATGTTCGGCTTTGAATGATTTTCGGAAGCAAATGTCTTATTTCTTTTTAAAATAACTTACGTATTTTGTATAATACTTGCATTACTCCAATATATTATGTATATGTAACACTTTGGTATGTAATATCACAGAAAAATATTATAAATTGGCAACTGAAAGAAAGACATTTCCTTTCAGCGTTTTACTGCAGGTTCTGATTTTATTATTGCTGCACTAAATCACCATAAAGGAATACAATGTTTTAACATTGGCGTTACCTGTTATTGGAACGGTTCTGTTGCACTAAAACATATATTCTAGAAACATCTTCAAAACTATCATAAGGAATTTCGTCTGCCTCTGTGTTCAACAACATGGGCATAGTGTCAATGATTTAGCCACTCTTCTCTCAAAATAGTTTATGGCAAATCATCAACATCGTCCTCCAATAAATCGACAGTGTATGGTGAGGAGGACTTTAGCTTGTGGTTAGGAAATGAATTTCGTAATGATCCATCCATGTTTCGAAGTAGTCTTCTGCTCTTGTACATCTTGCTGGGCCCTCTAGAATGCAGTTTCCTCCTTATTAGTATGAGGGTCTCCCATAGCTTCATACTTGTATATGAAACCTGACTTCATTTTCCTTATGTGGTCTAAATTTCGTAGCCTACAGTCTTCACCAAGGTGTCATATTTCATCCACTAACCCGTCGACCTTCCTCTTTAGTTACCACTGTTGATCTTTTTCGTATTCTCTCTACTGGAAATGGGGTCAGCAAATAAGCAACTGTGCCCTCGTATTAAAACATATTGATATTAATCCTATGCCGAAACTGATGCTAACAGCTGCTCGCAGCAGGAACGTCTGGCCAAGACTGTAACCGAAATTACGAGAATGGAGGAATCAACGTCTCCCATTGGCCGTAATGGACTAGTTCTTTTTTGCACGAAACGTGTGTGATGACAGGTTCGTGTTTTCTCTGTAGCATATATTTTCATAGGCTTGCATCGTGGCATATGTTCGATTTCACCGTACTTATATTCTGCTTATCCTATATGTACAAATGTACCGTTCCATTCCGTATCTTTTCTTTTTTTGTTGACATTTTCGCCTTTCGTGCTACGCCATCAACTACTCAGCCTCATACAGACAAGGCGTACTGCCTTATGGGAAACAGGGACAGTCCTGTAATCAATATTTTTATTACGTATTTAGGTCACAGGTCACGCAAGTGATATCAGTACCGATTTAGACATCAGTGCATACAATCGTCGGGTCATCTGATTAAAATGATGGAAAAGAGGTTATTAAGAAATTCGAGAACTAAATCGAAATATCAGTGATTTATATGAACATTTACACTCACTGAACAACGTTAAATAGTAAATCGTCAAAGTACAAATGAAGTTCAAGAAGGACGCTCACTGTTTACAACAGTTGTTTTGGCTGACTCCTCTGGTTTGGTTCCGGATCCTAAAATCACCCTGCTTCAAAATTTCGGGGATCCAGCTGTCAGTCATCATCAGGAGAACGCTGCTGCTGCTTACTCCCACTGAAAACTGAGTTCATTGACAACTGAATCAAGTTGATTTTAGGATTAAGCAGCAAACACGAGGACTTCTTCGAGACTGGTAAGGTCTACTAAGTTACTATAGCTGTTTTCAGATAGTGGGAACTGAAAACTATAGTTAACTACTGCAGTAGCTTTAAAAAAAAAAACATAAGACTTTCTTTTTGGGTCTTCAGTCCGCATTCTAGTTCGGTGCGGCACGCCACGAATGGACCCCTTCACTTCAGAGTAGCACATGCGTCACAATCATCAGTTATTTGTTGGATATAATCCATTCCCTACATTCCCCTACAGTTTTGACACTGTTCAGCTCTCTCTGGTATCGTGGAAACTATAGCTTGATGTATTACGTCGTTATCATCCTGTCCTTTCTTCCTGGCAGTGTTTTCCTCGTGACAATTTTCTCGCCTCTTCTCCAGAGGAACTCATTTCTTATCATCTTAATCCACCAAATTTTCAGTGTAATTATGTAACACCATATCTCAGTTCGTTCGATTCTATTCTTTATAACTTTTCTGTACAACGCTCTGCTCGACAAGTACATTCCTAGAAATTTCTCTTTCAAGTAAGGCCAACGTTTGATACGAGTAAATTCTAGTGGTTAGGAATAACGTATTTGCCTCTGATGGTATGATTATTTTATGTTCGCAGTATTATGTTATTTTGTTTCCAAGGTAGGCCTACTGCGTGACCTTTAATATTTATGTTAATTATGTGACTGATCTCATTTCTGTTATTCCTCATTACTTTCAACCTTCTTCGGGAATCTCTCAATCTGTCATTTGTTAGTGTGTGCTCAGTAGACTTTTCATTCCATTCAATAGTTTCTGTAGTAATTCTACACCTAACCTGTAGGTAGCAATGTCTCTAGGGAATGTTACTGATATCCTTTCACGATTTATTTTAATCCCACAGCTAAATCCTTCTTTTACTTCAGTCAGTGCTTCTTTTATGTATAATTTCTACGGTTGGGGTGAATGGCTGCATCCTAATCTTACATCTTTTAATATTTTCTACTTGTGGTTACCTTCCTCTTGCCATTCCCCTTCCGGAGATAATGCACGGGAAAGTAATCAGGAATCTTTTGCCAATAGGTAGATCACCGAGCGTTTCTTTCAGTTACGTGCCACATTTACTGTGGGTACACTTTATGTTAGATCAAAAATAACATCGTTACGTAGAAGTGAGATATATCCTTCTGAAAATCTAAAGTTGAAATTCAGAAATACGTAACTACTCATGTGTGTAAGTTACACGTACGCCAAAACTGCATTAAACAACGTCTGACTGCATGTGCAAATCACGAGTGGTTTATTGGGCACCGTGGCTTACAGTAATTAACTAGAGCGCCAATATTAAGGAATTGTTCAATCAAGCTACATTAGACAAATTGGAGCAGGCAAAGAAGGAGCCACAACGAGGGAAAAATGTATACATTCCTATACTGGGTCAACACAGAAACACCATGCATGTACGCAGATGTCGCTCTCAAAGGTACAATTGGTTCCATTAGCTGGTCGACATGTACCGATAATACCACTCGATTGCTTCTGATTTTCAGTGAAAGTTACTGATTACAAACTCCAGTTGTTGGATTCCAACTCGCAAACTAATAAGAGGGTCGTTGAACGTTTGCAGAATGGACCCTTCTTCTTGTTTTCGAATGACGAATGAAATACTAAGATTTATCGGAAAAGTAAGCCTCCGACTTTTGGGATTCTGTGTTCAGTCTGTGAAAACTGACTCTTTTAGGATCGCTTCGGTCTCCGACTGTCTGCATGTTTGTTTGTCAGTCTGTCCCACTGTTGAGAACCCGTTTCTTCAGGGACATGTAGACGTATCAAGTTCAAATGTATGTCACAGATTCAAGGTATATGGATCCTTGGAGGTAAAATTATTTTCAGCTTCTAAGTTAGTTCGACCAAAAGTTAGGCCATTTATGTCATGTATTTTGAAACTCGAAAATTCACTTATCAGAACCAATAGGGTGCTTCTCGTTAATCTACACTTATGAAATTTAATAAGAAGCAACGCTTCACAGAAAACGTGAAATAAAAAATCTGAAACTTGTTAAACATTAACTACACACATCATACATGTTTTGCATCACACCGATTCCCAGAACTGCTGAAGATAGACGTTGACTGCAGTATTGTATCACAGACACAGTCTCTTTGACTGTTCAGAGATGCCACGAAACCCGCCCAAGGATGTAAATAACCATCCATGAGCAGCGCCTGTTAGACGGAGCGGGTCCGACAGCCGATCATGTCTAGTCATTCCTCAGGGAAGGAGGAACAAGGCTCGTGTTGTCTGTAGTTCAACCATGCCTAGATGGCCAATACCGCGGGTCGATCGCGTCCACATCGTTTCTCTGGGCCAGGAGGGCTTTCAACAAGGGAAGTGTCCAGCCATCTCGGAGTGAACCAAAGCGATGTTCTTCAGACTTGGAGGAGATACAGACAGACAGGAACTGTCGCTGACATGCCTTGCTCAGTTTACCCAAGGGCTACAACTGCAATGGATGACCGCTACCTACGGATTATGGCTCGGAGCAGCCCTGTGGAAAAATGCTTTTCATGCAGCCACAAGACGTCTTGTTACGGCTCAAACTGTGCGCAATAGACTGCATGATGCGCAACTTCATTCCCGACATCCAGGGCTAGGTCCTTCTTAGCAAACACGACGCCATGCATCGCGGTACATATGGGCCCAACAACATTCCGAATGGACCGCTCAGGACTGGCATCACGTTCTCTTCAACGATGAGTATCGCATATGCCTTCAACCAGACAATCGTCGGAGACCTGTTTGGAGGCAAGCTAGTCACGTTGAACGCCTTAGACGCACTGGCCAGCAAGCGCAGCAAGGTGAAGGTTCCCTGCTGTCTTGGGGTGTCATTATATGGGGCCGACGTACGCCGCTGGTGGTCATGGAAGGCGCCGTAACGGTTGTACAACACGTCAAGGCCTTCCTCCTACCGACAGCGCAACCATATCGGTAGCATATTAAGGAGCCATTCGTCTTAATGGACGACAATTCGCGCCCCCATCGGGCACATCTTGTGAATAACTTCCTTCAGGATAACGACATCGCTCGACAAGAGTAACGAATTTTAAGCAACTAAGGGAAAGACGGAAACAGAAAAAAAGACGACTATTTAAGCTTTTTTAGTGAAACAAACTTTATTGGCTTCTTACATCTTATTCTTCACGCCCACATATTTGTTTCTCAATATAGTCTCCCTGGAGACAAATACATCTGCCAACGGGAGACAAGTTTGTTGATACCTTGAACGTAGAATATCTTACTTTGTTAACACATCCTCAGTCTTACCTCTGTTTAGTCCCTTCATCAATATCAAAGTGAAGTCTTAGAAGGTGTTCTTTAGGTTTTCGAAACAGACGGAAATCGGAGAGGTCAAGTCGGGTCTGTATTGAGGGCGATCGATGAAGCACCATGTACTACATGTGTGCACGAACTCTTGGAACGCGTTCTTTCAGCTTTCTGAGGGTATCGCAGTACCAGTGTAGTGTGTATTGTGGGGCCTTCAGACAAGAAATCAAAATGCACTTCTTGAACAGCCAGAACACTGTTAGGATGACTTTGCCTGCTGATGGTATAGTGAACGTTTTCGGTTGGTGATCCTTTGCGGCGGAAATCCGTTGACGCTCTTTATAGCTTTCAGTTTTCATTACCTATCACATTACTGATGTTGATATAATCATCTTCGTACAGAGTGTAACATTATCACCTGCAATTATAGTGAAAATGACTTTAAATTCGGAATCTGGTAATCAGAATCATTAACTATCCCTAAATGTCTTTGGCGGCTTCATATTAAGAAAACTGGAGCCAAATTAGATCCCTGATTCTATCTTCACTGATTTCGTAAAAGTGAAGAATGATTAATAATGCTTCCATTTACTTAGAAAATCAAAAATACAGCTATTGGAGTACCGTGACAGAAATGTAATTTCCTTTAGGAACAATAGTACTCAGGAATAAGATCAAACTTCCTAAAAATAAAGAACTGCAGGTTTTAACGAATGTAACAAATAAATAGTAATTACAGATAAAATGGCGTTTGTAATGATCGCAGACCAAACTAAATGCTTCCGAATTTAAATATTTTACTGTTACTGCAAATAATTAACTTTTATTTTGATTTGAAATGACGAGGTCTTTTAAATTACGTTGCCTTACTGCAAGACCTCTTAATGTGTATCTGATGTACACACTAAACTCACATTAAATGATAGAGCTCAGCGACAACAGGCATAGATAAGCGATAAAAAAAGACGCATATTAAATGACTCAATTAACACTAATATGTTTGTTTTTGCAAACGATAATGTTAATCGTTGTAAAGTTTACGTATCCCTGCAGTTCATAGAGGATGAATCAGCAGTAAATTAAATTTCAATTGAATTACGCGTCATTATACAGATATTATTCCGGATAAGAGGGGAAAATTTTCTTAATACGGCTGTTATCCTCGTATAGATTTCCATTGGACGCACGTTTCCCACTGCTAGAAACTCGATTACAGCACACTGTTTCTCACGGACCTTCATACACTGCGGAAAAAGAAATTTGTTTATACTTTTAGTGGTTTTCCGTTCACTCAAGGTATATTAGTGGAACACTGCATATAGAGTTCATGAAATGATTACATTAGCAGATCAATATCACATGCGTTTCTGTGGTACCCGGTATCACCCATGCTGAAACACCCATATTAGTACCTGGTGTAGCCTGCAGGTGCAGTAACGCAGGCGTGGACTCTGGCATTCAATCGATTGAACAGATGGCGAATACTGACCTGGGATACGTTAGGCCACTCCTGCTGACCTGTTCACATAGTTCAGTAAGTGTTTTTGGCTGGCGAGTAGCACGAGTCACTTCTCCTCCCATCATACCCTACACGAGCTCAATTGGGGAGAAGTCCAGAGATGGTGCTGGCCACGGAATTGGCCATGGAATTTGCTGCACATCTAGATTCAGGAACAGTGTGTGGGTGACGGGAAAAGAGCAGTCTAACAATATTCTGCACCTACCGAGCACTGGTTAGCTTCCCTTCAGAAACACCAAAGGTGAAGGACGGTTGTAGCTTATTGCATCGCAGAGCATAAAGCCTGGGGTGGAACCACTGTGTCTTGGTCGAAGGCACTCTAACAGTGCTTATCGTGTCAGTATCGTACGTGAAAACGACTTTCACTTGCGTGCAGGCCGAATCAGCTTTCATCGCCGAAGACTACGGCGCACCATTTCGTCGGCAAATTGATCCTCTGGCGGCACCAGTCCAGCCGTACTCGCCGGTGTTAAGAGGGGGTAGAAGACAGGCTATAGACGTGAATGGCTCTAGTCCCACTGCTAAAAACCGTGTAGCAGCGGTTCGTGTTGACACGTCTGGATTCACAAGCACTCTTATCTATGGTGTGGTAGCTGTACGATGTGCCAGTGTTGTCTTTCACTACGACGAAACTGGCGGGCGTCTGTGGTACGTGGACGTCTTGAACTTCGTCTGCCGGTGTCGGGATGTTCCTTTGACCACGGATACCAGCATAGCTGCACAGCTGCTGCAGCACGTCCATCTTGCGTGTCAATTCTACGAAAGGACCACCCCGCCACTGGGAAGGCGACGATTTAATCCCCTTCAGACTTGCTCAGTTGGCTGTAGGAAACAATATTGAGTCCCCGTGACATGGTTGCTGCTTGCTTCACATGTTTGCACTACACTGAGCTCTCTGGCTGCGAACATTCCCAACTAAAAGTAGACACATATAGCGCTCCGGTAAGTATGCAAATACGGTGTCTGTTGGCCGACTACATCTACTACCATCATGTGATATATGCCGTCTTCGGTTCAAAATCGACATCGTCTTACAAGATGTACCACTTTCTCTCCTGCAGTGTAAACTACTGGCCATTAAAATTGCTACACCACGAAGATGACGTGCTACAGATCCGAAATTTAACCGACAGGAAGAAGATTCTGTGATATGCAAATGATTAGCTTTTCAGAGCATTCACACAAGGTTGGCGATGGTAGCGACACCTACAACGTGCTGACATGAGGAAAGTTCCCAACCGATTTCTCATACACAAACAGCAGTTGACCGGCGTTGCCTGGTGAAACGTTGTTGTGATGCCTCGTATAAAAAGAAGAAATGCGTACCATCACGTTTCCGACTTTGATAAAGGTCGGATTGTAGCCTATCGCGATTGCGGTTGATCGTATGGCGACATTGCTGCTTGCGTTGGTCGAGATCCAATGACTGTTAGCAGGATATAGAATCGGTGGGTTCAGGAGGGTAATACAGAACGCCGTGCTGGATCCCAACGGCCTCGTATCACTAACAGTCGAGATGACAGGCATCTTATCTGCAAGGCTGCAATGGATCGTGCAGCCACGTCTCGATCCCTGAGTCAACAGATGGGGACGTTTGCAAGACAACAACCATCTGCACGAACAGTTCGACGACGTTTGCAGCAGCATGGACTGTCAGCTCGGAGACCAGGGCTGAGGTTACCCCTGACGCTGCATCACAGACAAGAGCGCCTGCGATGACGTACTCAACGATGAGCCTGGGTGCACGAATGCCAAAACGTTATTTTTTCGGATGAATCCAGGTTCTGTTTACAGCATCATGATGGTCGCATCCGTGTTTCGTGACATCCGGTTAACACACATTGGAAGCGTGTATTTGTCATCGCTATACTGGCGTATCACCCGGCGTGATGGTATGGGGTGCCATTGTTACACGTCTCGGTCACCTCTTGTTCGCATTGACGGCACATTGCACAGTAGACGTTACATTTCAGATGTGTTACGACCCGTGGCTCTACCCATCATTCGATCCCTACAAAACCATACATTTAAGCAGGATAATGCACGACCGCATGTTGCAGGTCCTGTACGGGCCTTTCTGTATACAGAAAATGATCGACTGCTGCTCTGGTAAGCACATTCCCCAGATCTCTTACCAACTGAAAACGTCTGGTCAATGGTGGCCGAGCAACTAGCTGGTCACAATACGCCAGTCACTACTCTTGCTGAACTGTGGTACCGTGTTATAGCTGCATGGGCAGCTGTAACTGTACACGCCATCCAAGCTCTGTTTGAGTCAATGCCTAGGCGTATCATGACCGTTGTTACGGCCAGAGGTGGTTGTTCTGGGTACTGATTTCTCAGGATGTATGCACCCAAATTGAGTGAAAATGTAATCACATGTCAGTTCTAGTATAGTATATTTGTTTAATGAATATCAGTTTATCATCTGATTTTCTTCTTGGTGAAGCAATTTTAATGACCAGTAGTGTAGTTTCGTTACACTCCGCCATGTTACACGCTATAATTCGGAGCGTTCTAGCGGCACAGGCTTGCTAACTCGACAGCGAAGCAGGAACGTCGACCAATTTCATACCCATGAAATGTAACACCGCAGCCGATGTAGACAACAGAATAAAGCATTCGGAGGCATTACTTTTCAGCAAGCTCCAGTATTTCTGTAGTACACTCTTTTCTTACAAAGTCTTTAATAACTCCTGTCCCCACAGGTTTACACAGATAGGCGGTTGCACATAACTGGTAGATACATTGACCTAGGCTTCAACATGTACACTCTTTGAGGTAAAACTCGACCGGCGGCCGGCCGCTTCAGAGGCTAAGTCCACGCCGATCGCGACATGGGACAAAAAAACTGGCCAACTAGCTAATTCTCTAAGTCCGGTTATCTGCACAATCTGGCAACACTGTAGACTGCGGAACTTCCTGAAGGAAAACTTGTCCCATGATAGAGAAAGCCTAGACTGATTACGCCTGTGGTCTAGCGGTTGCGTGCGTTGTTTTTGTTCATAATGTCATTGGATCGAGAGCAGCTGGCGTAAAATATTTTCATAGCCTCTTCTGTCTGAATGCTGAAGACGTGAATGTAATGGTAGCGCAGATTCAATCTATTTCGCTTTCTGACACACCGATATAAAAATTTTATCTAGTAACGATTTTGCGGCAGATTTCCTGCAGACTGTCCTCCTCTGGACGCCGTATGCGGCAAAGCTCCGGGATCCATTCGCTGGCTACTGGCAGCGGCCGTGGCGACAGCAGCGGCACTGCACTCCCCCGTTCTTTATCGAAAGTGCCTGCTACCGCTCATCGCTTTTGATGATTTAAAACGCTTTATTAGTAAATGTTGCTCCACAGAAAATTTCTACAATTTCCATTCACGCTCAAAAGCAACGGAGACAGACGCCCTGATTAGTAGGCGGGTATTATATTACATTAATCGGCAAGAGCTGAGTATGGCCCGAAATTAATTTTTTAGACTGGGACGAAATTAAACCACCTCACTACATTCGATGAATTTATAAATGCTTCATACCTCGTTTCTTTTCCTTTCAAACTCAATTACTTGTGCAACTTTTGGTCAATGATTCGATGTTTTCGTCAAGCCAGAGTTAGCGTCTGTGGTGTAAAGAGTATTACAGTTCTTGTTTCATCCCTTATGGTAAGTCTATGCGATAAACTGTGTGAATACCTTGCAATGCATGGTCTGTAGCAGTGCAGGAACACTGCACATTTGGAGTTCCATGTATGGGTTCATGCAGTAATTATTGTTGATCGGAAGTGATAGTTAAGGTCATCAGATTTAAACCAGAAAAATTTGTCGTTTGGAAAGTTTCAGAGAACGGAAAGGAATTGCTAACGCCGGTGTTAGACAACGTCTACAGGTAAATGCTATTGCAAAAATTTAGAAGAATTTACAATAACCAACACGTGCACTTCATAAACAACCTTCTGACATGTTAGACCTATGTGACGAACAAAGCTCAAATTTATATCGTTGACAGTCGGTTTGAATCTTTTCAGGACCTATTTTACAGTGAAGCACCTTGGCATTTGCAAAGCAGACATCCGTGATATTAACTTAATTTACTAAGTTGAAATCGGACGAAGATTGATGTTTAAAGGCATTCTTCAGATTTCGCATAAGGAATTTTTACTAGCAGTTTGCAACTCCATTAATCAAAATGGAAAATAGAAGGTGGTAGTCAGCGGCTTCTACCGTGATTCGAACTGCTATATCATATAGTACAAGTACTGCAACGCACAAGGGAACCTCTGAGTTAACGACACACTGACGGCAAGATGCGGACTATAGTCACTGCGATGTTGCCTGAGCCTCAAAACGCAACCTTAAACAAACAAAGAGAGGAGGAGGAGATTACTGTTTTAACGTCCCGTCGACAACGATATCATTAGAGACGGAGCACAAGCTCGGATTAGGGAAGGATGGGGAAGGAAATCGGCCGTGCCCTTCCCAAGGAACCATCCCGGCATTTGCCTGAAGTGATTTAGGGAAATCACTGAAAACCTAAATCAGGATGGCCGGGCGCGGGATTGCACCGTCGTCCTCCGGAATGCAAACACAAACAGGTGTTACTTATGTGAAGAACGCCGTTCTTGGAGTCCAGAAATTAAATATACTTTCTAATTGTGTCATCTTACAGTGAATTATATCGTACGAGTCATCGATGCGGAAAACGAATGTCAAGTGAATTTAGCGAGGCAATGCCGGCCTACACCCGGAAGTAAATGCACTATCAGAGTGTTGACAAATACTTGCTATGACGCTGCCATTTCTCGGCTCTGACGAGGCAGCTCTTCAGCGAAATGTTTGCCGTTACGGTTCTTCAGAGTGGAGAGGCGCGCGCACATTTGGATTTTATGAGGCGTTCTCCCCTGATGGTTTCTGACGTCGCCTTGTGGGCTATATATAGATTTGAGACATTAAATTATCATTAATCCAGAATGATACAAGTTTCAGCTTCCGGTGTGGAAGAAGGCTATAGACGCTGACATTATATCATTTGAACGTAGGGAAAGCAAAACGGATCATTCAATGTTTCTCATTCAACATAGAGCATGAGAGATAATTTTCCGTAACGTTCATAATCATCTAAAAATACAAACGAAGTATAAATACATCGGAAGCTTATTCGAATTGAATATAATGTAAATTACCAAACGCTTTGCACCTCGATGTCGAATTTGTCCACGTGCATTCTTTTGCAGCATACACATAGAAAGTCATGATTATCACGAGAATGAAGAAATATGTTGGTAAGGATGGAAGCAAGAAGAGATGCAGTCAACATATATTCGATTCCTCATGACATTCATTTCATTTGAGACGTAAGAAGAGGTAAAGCGAGAATTTACTTTCGTTAACACGAAATATATGCCGCACATATTGATAACGAGGAAGTCTGCGTCTTCATACGTTTCCTCCTTGAAATCTGTATGCTCTATTAAATACTAAGTAGCCCGATCATTGTTTCAGTAATGTTACATTCTTGTTTGGCCCCGTAACGATGAACAGATTCCAAATGCATGTCTCTGCATGAAAGTAGCTGTTCGAACCCTTCCTGGGTTGTTTTTTGTGTTTTATTGCATGGAATTCCTGAAGCAGATCACTGTGCCTTCTTCCCTCGTGGCTTAGGTCAAAACTAAACCGCTTTTTATCCAGTGGCATAATTTATTCAGACAGCATCAGTACAAGACTATCAAACAACTATCTATATCTATATCTATATCTATATCTATATCTATATCTATATCTATATATATATATATATGCACATTTTTTGATCTTTGAGTTGGCACAATGAAAATATATTCTTAGCATTTAGTTACTGAATTTAGTTCTGTATGTTTGCAGAGGAAAGGAAAAGTGGGTACTCCACGCTAGTGTAATATAATGTGAACCAGCAACTACCCTTTCCTTTGAACACGACTCAAGCAGGTCCTCAATTAGGTACCAAGGCACTGCTCCATTCTGTTCCCTGACATTGCTCTGATGACGGTTAATGCAGATAGTTCCGATTATGAAATACAAAACGTATTGCAGGTTAGTTCCTAGGATAGTAACATTAAATTTGCGTTGTAGGCGGCACATGAACGTGACGACTATCCATACTACTCATCAATACAAAAAGGCAATATTATGGGAATTTAGCAGGATTACTCAACATGAATTCTGAAATTGGGTGACTGACCGCACAGGTGCTAAACGTCGTCAAGAGTATACGATGTCCTAATCGCATTAGGAATATGAAGATCGTCTTCGACAGCTCGCAACTTTCACATTGCTATCTCCACCCTACTCCAGACAGCCCTCGGTGGAGTTGCACTACGTTGCCGATGTTATGGAAGGCCTTCAAACCGACAACAGACCACATATTGAAAAATACAAGCGAATTCTCTTGCAGCATAAGCTTATTGTAACTAATCTAAAAATTATTGAAGAGGAACATTGTCCGATTCAAAAAAAGTAAAATGTTACACACTGTTGACGTCAAACGGACATTATCTATGTCCTGTCTTGTGTCCTACTCATCTATAATATCAAGTGTACTATCAAAATGATTATATATAATGGATGATAATGTAATGCAATGATACCAGATGGTGGTGGCCGGCCGGTGTGGCCGTGCGGTTCTAGGCGCTTCAGTCTGGAACCGCGTGACCGCTACGGTCGCAGGTTCGAATCCTGCCTCGGGCATGGATGTGGGTGATGTCCTTAGGTTAGTTAGGTTCAAGTAGTCCTAAGTTCTAGGGGACTGATGACCACAGATGTTAAGTCCCATAGTGCTCAGAGCCATTTGAACCATTTGAACCAGATGGTGGGTTCACAACAGTATTGATCCAAAAATAAAACAGAAGTTCACAAAAGTGCAGTTGTGCATTTTCGTACGTTTTCACCTCGAGATGTACAGTCGTGCTCAAAAGTATCCGAACGACCTGAATTGCATTTCGTCTGATTCGCATGCAACCGGCATAACGCAGCTGTCTACCAGGTCCTCTAATCGATCCTTGGTACAGTCCAGTCGTTTGACTATTGAAAATGGTTCCAATAAGTCACCACTAGAAAACACTGCTCTGCATCGCAATAACTCAAGATGTAAAGTAATACCACGATACTGCAAATATCAGGGAACACCTTATCACAGATAAGACTGTCCTTAAGGCTTGTAAGCTCACATTTATTACAATAAACGACATACCTGAAATGTTACCACTCTCATTATTGCGTCATATTGGTAAAGCACGTAGTGAGTTCGTCGTATTCATTATATCCTCTTCAAAGTAACATACCGTACTTACTATTTAACACAAAATGACATTAAAAATTTAAGTTATTCACGAGCAGCTAGTTGGAAATATGTATGAACTTTAAATGACACGACAAACCGTCTTGTTCCGCATATGGATTCAAACCCAGCTCATGCAGTCTAAGCAAAGATTTCGTAACTGACGGAAACTAACAGTCATTCCTGTTTAGGCATACAGAGAGTGATATACCTCGATTTTAGACAATATGAGTTACCAAATATCAACTTTAAATTGCATAACGCAAAAATTTTTAACAGACGCGAATACCTACCCAGCATCTATTGTCCCTGTTAACGAACTACGAGCGTGTTAAATATTGCTTCTTCACAAGTAACTTACTTGAAATGCCGTGAGGTAAAGCTTTGTGTTGGACACGGATTCGAACCCAGAACCTAATCGAATTGCTATCGAAGCACAGTCAAATGTGACATATCAAATTTTCGCGGCAGTAACTAGATGTTTTAACTGAAATGACGTGACGAAACATTAATTTTTTCCTTTCCAGGACTCCAACCCGGCACCTATTTCTGTTATATTCTAGAGAAATTGAACGTTAAATATGGGTTTGTTGCACCAGCAGTGACATGTGAGCATGTTTGAACTAGAAATAATATGACGATGAGTTCAGCGCCCACTTGGAATAGTGCCCCACACATATTGTTGTTGACTACACACAAAGAGACGTCAGCTACCGAATTTTTCTCCATCAGCTGCTCAGAATAGCATCTTGAACTTACAATCATCTCGCAAATAGTTCTGTGTCTCACTGGAAGTTCAAAACGTCAGATATCGTTAGTGCTGACAACGAATGAAAATACATTAAAAATCTAAATTATTATCCACCAGCAGATAGGTGTTCTCATGCTAGAGCTTGATAATACATAATTAAATCTGTAGTGCCGGGCCAGGATTCTATCCCATTCACGCGTAATATGTGAAGGTGTTGAGGAATCTGCAGTTTTGAACAAACAACAAATTGTAACCGAGCTGTATTGCCACGAAGGGATCAAATTCCGCGTTAATGGCGGTCTGAGTTGCATTCCCAGTTCAGAACCAATTTTATCGACATACAGAATCTCGGATAAAAGATGGAATAAGTGTCCTGTGACCATACATAGTGTCTGTTTCGTCACTTGAAATAAATAACTAGTATAAGAAAGGTTAATGGTGATAGGGTTTCTACATGTCGCCACTCCAGACTTTATTGTGGTTCAACCTACCGTCTACTTGGTAGAGAAGGAATATCATCTTTAATGTGAATTTTCAGACCACGCTGCCATTATATCTTCTTCACTTGGTGTAGCCGGGAGAGAATGGAATCTGTCTCTCCCTATCTAAAATCATTGACAGAAGTGGGAATCGAACCCAGACCATAGGTATAACAACATACCATCCCTCAAACAGACCACGAAATCCTCTTCTCTGCGACCCATTTTTCTATCGGAACGCTGTTGCGCCACGCTGGATGAGAATTCTGACACACAGGCTTCCTGTAGTAATTTGCAGCATGTTCAGTAAATTCTTTTACTTGGTTGACCGAATCACCATGAACTAGCTGCCTCGGCTACCCAGTGCATACATTCGACTCTATTTTGTAATCACCGAAATAAAATCACGTAACTGCCACCTACACAGAACTGCGAACAGTGTAGGATGTAGAAGTTTAAATAGGAAGTGTTCCTTTCCACTTGAGCTATTCTACTGCGCTATCTGTTACTAGAAAACGTCGTTCAGTACAAAAGAAAAGCTGTAACTGTTTGTCTCTCAGAAGTCAAGACCTGGCCATGTGCATAATCTCACAGTGCTGTGGAATCTAAAATTTCTGGAGGAATAGTTGTCGAGCGCTAGAGCTGTTGTAGCTACGTGTCAGCTTGTAGCTCAGATAAGATGTCGCGAGTTCCAATACATTCATTGCTCCATTTTTTAAAACGCAGTTCTGCTCTCTGCTGAAGTTATCAATCTAATGGAACTTTGAACATAATACCCTTCACTTCTCAACCCAAAGTAGCCTCATGTGGAAAAAGGGCTAACTACTGTGACATTTTGTTCTATTCAGGTTTAATAGACAGCAGGCAGCAGATGCATCTCGAAGATGTGTAGGGAGAGCGCATCGTGCCATAATATGTCAGAAAAGTATTTTCTACATTAGCTGTCGTGTGGTAGTGAGATTTTATTCTTCTTAAAACTTTGTTTGACAGCTTTAACTCAGAACAAGTTTTCTACACATCAATATACTGCATGTGCATTGTCAGACTGTCATAGGTGACATCAGAGAATTCGCATATATCGTTGATGATTAATTTCTCTCTCATGTTTACTATTGTTTTACCGACAGTAAAGGAAATCTTACGAAAACTGTGCACTGTATTATAAGAAATGAAATAAAACTAACCACGATAACCTTACGACGAAAGTCTGTTTTAATAAAACCGAGTATCTGTACACAAGCATGCCTCTATCGACAGGAATTATTAAAATACTACTCACTTAGATTTTGATTGGGTCTGTGTTTAATTGGTATGCTGTGTCATACTCAAGAGGTATGCAAATGTGGAATTTCATAAATATAGTTACGTATTCCTAGAAACCAAAAATTCGCTTGTCAGCAGCGGAAAGTGGCGTTACCTATTGTGCAGCATCGTAAGTTTTTCAACATTGCACTATGAGCCGAAAGCATTTTCTTGCGATTTCCTTATTGATGTTTGATCCGACTGCTTTTAGCTCTTTCACAGAAGGGATAAAAACGTTGCACTCAGTGAGACTGGAACTGCGAACCATAATAGACGCTTCTTCGCAGGTCAGCACGTTACCACAGAGCTGGCGATTTTTTTTTTTTTTTTGTAGTCTCATCTTGTTCGTTTTCGTTCGTTGTATCTGCTCGGTTCGGACGTCGCAAGACACCCGTTTCAGTTCGTAGTTGATCCATTATCTCAGTTTTTTTATTACAGAGGGCAACTAACTCTCCGATGGAACACGCTGAGTTACCGTGCCGGCGTCGATGAGGTATGGGGCTCAGCTTCCTATTACGAGGGCAATAGTAACTAGAACTCGTAAACCGCTATTTAAAGGTCGAGATTAGTTGCGATTTCCACCTGCAACGACTTTCCTGGGATGAAAACCGTAAATTTACAAACTTTTGTTACCCTTCAAGCGATAACAACTCAGATTATTCAATGGAAATGACAGGTAAAATCAAGTGAACTTTGAGGCTTCATTTCGTGCACACCAGGAAGTAACTCGTCGATCACAGAGTTGCCAAACATACGTTGCCTTGTTGCCAAATCTCAGTTACAGTACCAGCAGGAAGAAGACGAACCGATGTGATCCTACAGCGGGCTGGAAAGTGACCATAACTGATGTCTCCAAGTCACGGCTACTACGGCCTGGAATACGTAATGCGTCTGATTCCCTTTCTGTAACTAGGTTTAGGGACTGGAGCGTAGTTACTAATAATACTCAGAACCGGCTGCAAACTGAGCATCATAAATCAGTAACTCTCATTGTTGTTTTTATATTTCTTTCGTAAGTGTACTGAAAACTAAGAAACTCATTCACAGGCGTTTTCGTGCCTCACCGATAGTCGAGCACAACATACAAATAAAAATAAAAAAGAATGTGTTTGTAGGTGAGAGAGAGAGAGATAGAGAGAGAGAGAGAGAGAGAGAGAGAGAAGGAGAGAGAGAGAGACAGAAATAAAAAGCAATGAGAGAGAGTGTAAAAAATTGTTGTAAACAAATTGAATCATGGTATTTAAAGAAATCTTTCATTAAAATGACACGTTCCACATCATTAAGAAATGTCGTATTCATGATCTATGGAACAAGAGTTAATCTAATGTAATCTAATCTAATCTAATCACATCATATTGATGATTAGCCATGAAGAGTCATGAATTACCGAAATTTTTGCCAATACCAGTAACCAAATCTAAACTTGAAAACAAAAGACGTCAATTTTTGTAATAAACCGTGACTCCTATGAAGACCCTTTCGTCCCTGTTATCTAAGCACGAAAGATGTCTGACATACCTCCATTCTGAAGTGACAAAGTGTACATGCAGTTAAAGATGAAGTGCATGATGTGAAGTTCTGTGACGGAGATACGAACCCAACACGTAATCGGATTGTTATCTAAGAAAAATCAAATGTTACGTATCGGTTTTTCTTACGAGCCGCTAAGTGTCTGAATCTAAAATAAGGATACAAACATTTGTGCCTAAGCGACAATAGAACTGCACACCTAAATTTTGTACTTGGACAGCTTAGAATGAAAATACTTCTGTTTATTTTAAAGGGAAACAATAGATATTCTAAAACATTGTCTGTCATACACAACTTGAAACAGGTCATGTCGACCAAATCATGTGGAAGAACTAAGAGCAACGTATATCGGAAGGCAGTAAGATCTCTTGCCACGGCATTTCAAGTAAGTTACTTGTGAAGAAGCAATATTTAACACGCTCGTAGTTCGTTAACAGGGACAATAGATGCTGGGTAGGTATTCGCGTCTGTTAAAAATTTTTGCGTTATGCAATTTAAAGTTGATATTTGGTAACTCATATCGTCTAAAATCGAGGCATATCACTCTCTGTATGGCTAATCGGGAATGACTGTTAGTTTCCGTCAGTCACGAAATCTTTACTTAGTCTGCAAGAGCTCGGTTTGAATCCATATGCGGAACAAGACGGTTTGTCGTGTCATTTAAAGTTCATACATATTCTCAACTAGCTGCTCGTGAATAACTTAAATTTTTAATGTCATTTTGCGTTAAATAATAAGTACGGTATTTTACTTTGAAGAGGAAATCATGAATACGACGAACTTACTACGTGCATTACCAAAATGACGCAATAATGAGAGTGGTAACATTTCAGGTATGTCGTTTATTGTAATAAATGTGAGCTTACAAGCCTTAAGGACAGTCTTATCTGTGATAAGGTGTTCCCTGATATTTGTAGTATCGTGGTATTACTTTACATCTTGAGTTATTGCGATGCAGAGCAGTGTTTTCTAGTGGTGACTTATTGGAACCATTTTCAATAGTCAAACGACTGGACTGTACCAAGGATCGATTAGAGGACCTGGTAGACAGCTGCGTTATGTCGGTTGCATGGGAATCAGGCGAAATGCAATTCAGGTCGTTCGGATACTTTTGAGCACGACTGTACATCTCGAGGTGAAAACGTACGAAAATGAACAACTGCACTTTTGCGAACTTCTGTTTTATTTTCGCATCAATACTGTTGTGAACCCACCATCTGGTTCAAATGGTTCAAATGGCTCTGAGCACTATGGGACTTAACATCTGTGGTCATCAGTCCCCTAGAACTTAGAACTACTTAAACCTAACTAACCTAAGGACATCACCTACATCCATGCCCGAGGCAGGATTCGAACCTGCGACCGTAGCGGTCACGCGGTTCCAGACTGAAGCGCCTAGAACCGCACGGCCACACCGGCCGGCCACCACCATCTGGTATCAATGCATTACATTATCATCCATTATATATAATCATTTTGATAGTACACTTGATATTATAGCTGAGTAGGACACAAGACAGGACATAGATAATGTTCGTTTGACGTCAACAGTGTGTAACATTTTACTTTTTTTGAATCGGACAATGTTCCTCTCCAATAATTTTTAGATTAGTTACAATAAGCTTATGCTGCAAGAGAATTCGCTTGTATTTTTCAATATGTGGTCTGTTGTCGGTTTGAAGGCCTTCCATAACATCGGCAACGTAGTGCAACTCCACCGAGGGCTGTCTGGAGTAGGGTGGAGATAGCAATGTGAAAGTTGCGAGCTGTCGAAGACGATCTTCATATTCCTAATGCGATTAGGACATCGTATACTCTTGACGACGTTTAGCACCTGTGCGGTCAGTCACCCAATTTCAGAATTCATGTTGAGTAATCCTGCTAAATTCCCATAATATTGTCTTTTTATATTGATGAGTAATATGGATAGTCGTCACGTTCATGTGCCGACTACAACGCAAATTTAATGTTACTATCCTAGGAACTAACCTGCAATACGTTTTGTATTTCATAATCGGAACTATCTGCACTAACCGTCATCAGAGCAATGTCAGGGAACAGAATGGAGCAGTGCCTTGGTACCTAATTGAGGACCTGCTTGAATCGTGTTCTAAGGAAAGGGTAGTTGATGGTTCACATTATATTACACTAGCGTGAAGTACCCACTTTTCCTTTTCTCTGCAAACATACAGAACTAAATTCAGTAACTAAATGCTAAGAATATATTTCCATTGTGCCAACTCAAAGATCAATAGATATGCATATAGATATAGATGTAGATATAGAGTTTTATATTTAAAGCCGTTCTCGATCTGTGTTGGAATAAACATCATTCATTATTTGCTTGTTCTTATTACGATTGTTATTGTCATTCTCTCACTCGCAAGAGTTTTCACATTCCTATTTGGTATCGATGCACATGAAGAGTGGCTATGAAAGAATGGAATACTGAATGTTACGTCATGCAGAACACACTCATTTACTTCGGCTCCTCGTGATCTACGCTACAGGAGAAGTGAGATACATAAAGTTGGCAGCGTGAGGATTGACATGCTGGCACAACTCTGCAACAACACAGTGTTACCAGATAAAATGGTGCTGCGGAATCGAAAGTGTAGTACGGACTTTGCCACAGTAGCAGACAGCTGCTAATTTCGGACTATGACCGTGGATTACACTTCGGTCAGTGCTGGTTAGAGTGTTGCATCTGTAAATGGAAGGTTTTGTTTGATAGTCTTGTGCTGATGCTGTCTGAATAAATTATGCCATTGGATAAAAAGCGGGTTAGTTTTTTAGGCCTAAGCCACGAGGGGGGAAGGCACAGTGATCTGCTTCAGGAATTCCATGCAATAAAACACAAAAAACAACCCAGGAAGGGTTCGAACAGCTACTTTCATGCAGAGTCATGCATTTGGAATCTGTTCATCGTTACGGGGCCAAACAAGAATGTAACATTACTGAAACAATGATCGGGCTACTTAGTATATTATAGAGCATACAGATTTCCAGGAGGAAACGTATGAAGACGCAGACTTCCTCGTTATCAATATGTGCGGCATATATTTCGTGTTAACGAAAGTAAATTCCCGCTTTACCTCTTCTTACGTCTCAAATGAAATGAATGTCATGAGGAATCGAATATATGTTGACTGCGTCTCTTCTTGCTTCCATCCTTACCAACATATTTCTTCATTCTCGTGGTAATCATGACTTTCTATGTGTATGCTGCAAAAGAATGCACGTGGACAAATTCGACACCGTGGTGCAAAGCGTTTGGTATCTTACATTATATTCAATTCGAATAAGCTTCCGATGTATTTTTACTTCGTTTGTATTTTTAGATGATTATGAACGTTACGGAAAATTATCTCTCATGCTCTATGTTGAATGAGAAACATTGAATGATCCGTTTTGCTTTCCCTACGTTCAAATGATACAATATCGCCGTCTACAGCCTTCTTCCTCGCCGGAAAATGGTTCAAATGGCTCTGAGCACTATGGGACTTAACTTCTAAGGTCATCAGTCCCCTAGAACTTAGAACTACTGAAACCTAACTAACCTAAGGACATCACACACATCCATGCCCGAGGCAGGATTCGAACCTGCGACCGTAGCATCCGCACGGTTCCAGACTATAGCGCCTTTAACCGCTTGGCCACCTCGGCCGGCCCACGCCGGAAGCTGAAACTTGTATCATTCTTTATTAATGATAATTTAATGTCTCAAATCTATATATAGCCCACAAGGCGACGTCAGAAACCATCAGGGTAGAACGCCGCATAAAAACCAAACGTGCGCGCGGCTCTCCACTCTGAAGAACCGCATCGGAGAATCACGGCAAGCATTTCGCTGAAGAGCTGCCTCGTCAAAGAGCCGAGAAATGGCAGCGTCGTAGCAAGTATTTGTCAACACTCTGATAGTGCATTTACTTCCGGGTGTAGGCCGGTATTACCTCGCTAAATTCACTTGACATTCGTTTTCCGCATCGATGACTCGTACGAAATAATCCACTGTAAGATGACACAATTAGAAATTATATTTAATTTCTGGACTCCAAGAACGGCGTTCTTCACATAAGTAACACCTGTTTGTGTGTGCATTCGGGATGACGACGGTGCAATCCCGCGCCCGGCCATCCTGATTTAGGTTTTCAGTGATTTCCCTAAATCGCTTCAGGCAAATGCCGGGATGGTTCCTTAGGAAGGGCACGGCCGATTTCCTTCCCCATCCTTCCCTAATCCGAGCTTGTGCTCCGTCTCTAATGATATCGTTGTCGACGGGACGTTAAAACAGTAATCTCCTCCTCCTCTCTTTGTTTGTTTAAGGTTGCGTTTTGAGGCTCAGGCAACATCGCAGTGACTATAGTCCGCATCTTGCCGTCAGTGTGTTGTTTGCTCAGAGGTTCCCTTGTGCGTTGCAGTACTTGTACTATATGACATAGCAGTTCGAATCACGGTAGAAGCCACTGACTACCACCTTCTATTTTCCATTTTGATTAATGGAGTTGCAAACTGCTAGTAAAAATTCCTTATGCGAAATCTGAAGAATGCCTTTAAACATCAATCTTCGTCCGATTTCAACTTAGTAAATTAAGTTAATATCACGGATGTCTGCTTTGCAAATGCCAAGGTGCTTCATTGTAAAAAAGGTCCTGAAAAGATTCAAACCAACTGTCAACGATATAAATTTGAACTTTGTTCGTCACATAGGTCTAACATGTCAGAAGGTTGTTTATGAAGTGCACGTGTTGGTTAATATAGTTCCCTTCTTCTAAATTTTTGCAATAGCATTTACCTGTAGACGTTGTCTAACACCGGCGTTAGCAATTCCTTTCCGTTCTCTGAAACTTTCAAAACGACAAATTTTTCTGGTTTAAATCTGATGACCTTAACTATCACTTCCGATCAACAATAATTACTGCATGAACCCATACATGGAACTCCAAATGTGCAGTGTTCCTGCACTGCTACAGACCATGCATTGCAAGGTATTCACACAGTTTATCGCATAGACTTACCATAAGGAATGAAACAAGAACTGTAATACTCTTTACACCACAGACGCTCACTCTGGCTTGACGAAAACATCGAAACATTGACCAAAAATTGCACAAGTAATTGAGTTTGAAAGGAAAAGAAACGAGGTATGAAGCATTTATAAATTCATCGAATGTAGTGAGGTGGTTTAATTTCATCCCAGTCTATAAAATTAATTTCGGGCCATACTCAGCTCTTGCCGATTAATGTAATATAATGAAATGGAAATTAAGTCCCATGCTTCTTTACAGAGAGTAGGGGAACGATGTGGGAGACCCGCACCGCCTTACTAGGCAAGGTCCTAATGGAGGTGGTTTGCCATTGCCTTCCACCGACCGTAATAGGAATGAATGATGATGATGAAGACGACTACCCGCCTACTAATCAGGGCGTCAGTCTCCGTTGCTTTTGAGCGTGAATGGAAATTGTAGAAATTTTCTGTGGAGCAACATTTAATATTAAAGCGTTTTAAATCATCAAAAGCGATGAGCGGTAGTAGGCGCTTTCGATAAAGAACGGGGGAGTGCAGCGCCCCTGCTGTCGCCACGGCCGCTGCCAGTAGCCAGCAAATGGATCCCGGAGCTTTGCCGCATACGGCGTCCAGAGGAGGACAGTCTGCAGGAAATCTGCCACAAAATCGTTACTGGATAAAATTTTGATATCGGTGTGTCAGAAAGCGAAATAGATTGAATCTGCGCTACCATTCCATTCACGTCTTCAGCATTCAGACAGAAGAGGCAATACACATATTTTACGCCAGCTGCTCTCGATCTACTGACATTATGAACAGAAACAACGCACGCAACCGCTAGCCCACAGGCGTAATCAGCCTAGGCTTTCTCTATCATGGGACAAGTTTTCCTCCAGGAAGTTCCGCAGTCTACAGTGTTGCCAGATTGTGCAGATAACCGGACTTAGAGAATTAGCGAGTTGGCCAGTTTTTTTGTCCCATGTCGCGATCGGCGCGGACTTAGCCTCTGAAGCGACCGGCCGCCGGTCGAGTTTTATGTCAAAGAGTGTACTAGAAGATCTTCATCAGAATAAAATTATGATAGATCGTAAAATTACATTGCTAAAAAACAATGGTTACAATCTGGATCCGCCGTACTCATGTCAAAAGTGAAATTAAACGATCTAGCCTTTACCAAGTGTGCCCAGCTGGGAACAACGTCATTTCAGCTGGGCACACGTGGCAAAGGCTAGAATGATTTGTTTCACTTTTGACTGGAACACAGCTGCTCTAAATTCTGATAATCGATGTTTAGGAATAGAATTTTACGATTTATTATTATTTCATTCTGATGAAGATACCCCTAGTTGGTGTCGAAACCTAGGTCATTGTTCCTACTAGTTACGTGCAATCGCTTGACTGTGTAATCGTATATTGAACTAGTATACGATTGCTGAGTAACAGGCACGTTTCAGGTCGTCTTCGGTAAATTGCTACTTATTGTGTAGAGACGATATGCTCACGAACTGAGATAAATGTGCGAGTGCTGTTAGCAATTTTAATGTAGCAGTACACGAGTGTTTTTATTAACGAAGCGAATCATCATCCTTCTAGAGAACACAAACGAACAGAGTGGCAGGTTACACTTTCATGTGATGTACACTCATGCTCATAAATTAAGGATAATGCTGACACATGGTGAAACTACGCTCTGGTGGGCGATTTGAGTGTTTAAATCACCTGGGGGTATGACCATGTGGTGCATTTGACCAGTGGTCGTCGCACGGTGGTGCTAGCAACAGTCGACATACGCGGAGGTGTGTCGGTGCATGTCAGAGTACGGTGCAGCGAGTAAAGGCCGGTTCCCACTAGGGCTGCCGCGCGTCAAAACCGCGCGTCAGCGGCGTGGTTGCCATGGAAACGGCGTCAGCGGCAAGGCGCGGCGGGCTCTGCGTCGCGGTTTGACCATGTCGAACCGCTTCCGCTGCCGCGTGACGCGCCCCAGGTGCGCGCCGCCAATCACAGAACGCGCTGAGCGTGACGTCAGGTACGCAACCCCGGGCCACAAGAACTTTCGCCGAACCGCTGGCGCGGACGCGGCGGCAGCTATGAAATACTTATCATCCGATTCCAAGGAAACTATTCGGTAGAAAAATTTGATTCTTGGGCATGTTACAGCCTGATATCTTCTCTCGATAAAGGGCCGAATTTCTTTTCGATATTCGTCGTGGTTACTAGCTGTATCGCATTTACGTAAACCTTTACACGAAATTTTAATGAGTGTGCAGAGGTAAAAACGCATTGCGTGGACTTTGCGTACAGTTCATTTTAGGTAATATATTATTGCGTATGGAATTTAGTCAACATATCGAAATTGTTTTTAAAGCTGAGAGCAGATCGATGCTATCACCGTTCTCGAGATATTGAATGGTATGTCGGCGGACGGGCTGTGCGGTGACCGCGCGTGGGTCGCTCGCGACGCGACCGATACTTCGTCCTGCTCGTTGTAAACCATGTGGTTGTATCAACTGCAAATTTCGTAAACGGTTCAAGAAATCTAAAAGCGTTTTTTTTGCAAACGATAACTTGTAAAAAGTCATGTATTTCGTCGCATGATAAATATCCAAAATCTGTTTATCTACCGAGATATGAAAGAAACTACAGTTTTTCAGAGGGATAGATGATTTATTTTAAACAGCATTTAATAGCGTGTGGAATGAGAAGTTAAACAGAAACTAATTTGCTGGTATGTCATAAGATGTAATTTGCTAAGTATCTACAGCTATTGATTATTTCCTTTGGTACATAACAAACGTTTTTTTTTCTTTATCGAGTGTACTTTATTGGTTTAAGACGCGTTTCGCCTTTTACTTTAAGGCATTTTCGGTGGAATCTAGAATGATTCAGTTTTGTTTTAAATGCATAACTGATTACTTACAGTGAATCGAGATTTTGGCGGACATATACGTTTCCCCTCACCTGGTCACATGCTGGAGGTTGAACTAAAACTTATATTATGGAACATAAGCACATTTTCATGTTCGCTCTTTTTTCTTCTGTCACTAGCTGTAGACATTTTAGCGAAAACACTGATTTGAAGTCGTAACTACAGTGTGTTCACCTCATGCCCCTTCCTGTTTGGTTTGTTTATGTACATGTTGCCAACCTAAAGAATTATATGCTGAAATTGTTTGTTTATTTCTGTTCTCCTTGTATCTGTATATGTGTGGGGCTAGCCTGTGATAGTTATAGAAACTTGAAAGTGAATGCAGTAGTTGTCAGACAGTGGTTGAAAGGTTTGGTGTTCAGCTGATTTCAGTTTTGGTTTAAATGTTTTGTGGAGGAGTGCATGGAAGACTAAATTCACTGCTTACATTAACAGATAAAATAGTAGAATAGCATTTGAACAAATGATTATTATCAGAATACTATCACCCAACCCCTTTGTCCTCACTCTTTGACGCCTCATAATATGACCTGTCAACTTACCCCTCTTGTGGTCAAAGTTGTGCCGTAATTTCCTCTGCCTACTCTATTTAATTCCGTACCTCTTCTTTAGTTATATCACCCAACCCCTTTGTCCTCACTCTTTGACGCCTCATAATATGACCTGTCAACTTACCCCTCTTGTGGTCAAAGTTGTGCCGTAATTTCCTCTGCCTACTCTATTTAATTCCGTACCTCTTCTTTAGTTATATCACCCAACCCCTTTGTCCTCACTCTTTGACGCCTCATAATATGACCTGTCAACTTACCCCTCTTGTGGTCAAAGTTGTGCCGTAATTTCCTCTGCCTACTCTATTTAATTCTGTACCTCTTCTTTAGTTACATGCTCCTCTTATCTAATCCTCAGCATTCTTATTGATCACCACGTTTTGAAAGCGTCCATTGTCTTCCCGACAGAACTGTTCATCGCCCACGTTTCACTTACAAGGCTGCACTCCACACAAATACCTTCGTAAAATAGTACCCAATCATTACAATTTATATTCCATGTGAACAAATTTTCTTTTTCAGAACGCTTTTCTTGTTATTCACAGTCTTCATTTTATACCCTCTCTACTTCTGGCTTCTCAATTACTGCTTCCCTTTCAAGTCATTGAAGTCTTAGAAATGCAGTTTGGTTTCTGTACAAGTTGTAGATAATCTTGTGTCCCTGTGTTTTATCGATGACATCTCCAGAGCTTCAAAGAATGTTTTAATTAAGATTGTCAAAACCTTTCTTTAAACATGCAAATGCTATAAACACGGTTTCGCTGTTCTTCAGTGTGTCTACTTAGTTAAGTGGTAGGATCAGAATTGCCTTGCGTGTTCAGACATCTCACAGGAATCTAACATTGTACTTATGTTAGTTTGTACAACCCCTCCCCCTCTCCTGTCTACATATTCCTTCCACTATGTAGCCTTCTCTTATTTGCTTAGTTCTGGCTTGCCAAATGAGTTCTTGACAGTTGCTTCTCCTTTGAGCAAAGTTTTCTTTGTTCTTTCTCATTTTCATTCCCTTATGTTTTCCAAGTGCAAAATCACGTTGCAATTTTGGACTTTCTGTCAACGTCATGTTTAGACATTTCTATTTCCAATGGCCTACTTTATTTGCTGCATTTTTATATTTTTTCCTCTTGTCAGATTTAATATTTCACGTTTTATTTAACGATTTCTACTGTACCTTCTTCCCGTTCTCATACCCTGCTGCATTCACCACTTCTTCTCTCAAAGATATCCATTCGTATTCTAGCGGATTCCTTCCTCTGTTTCAGTCAGTCGTTGCATTACGCTAACTTTAAGATTATCGAAAAACTGTGGGTATTGACTTATTCAAGTTCCATTTCCTTAATTTGCTACCGTTTACTGTCTCTTTAGTTGTAAACTGCAGCTCGTAACTACTAAAGTACTGTAGGTTTGCGTCTGCACCGGGAAATGTCTTATAATTTCAAATCTGGTTTCGAAAACTTTGTTTCAAATATGTATTACTCTTTCATGATTCTTAAGCAATGTGGTAGATAGTGAACAATGATGAACGGTAGTCATGAAATCTGTTTATGGTGAAATGAGAAAACATGCATAATGGAATATGTGAAAGAGTACATTGTACAGAAAATGAAAAATTGGTATGTCTTCACCCAACTAGATACAGTTTTTCAAACGCACCGCGCGTTTCAGTGGGTCCTGCCCCGTACCTCAGTGGCTGTCCGTCATTGGCTACCGCTAACGTCTGCCGCTTCCAGATGGGAACGCCAATTCCGCGAGCCGCCGCGTCAACGCGGAAAACGCTTGCCGCTGCCGTTTCCGCACGCCGCGCTGCCGCACTCTAGTGGGAACCGGCCTTAAGTGTGCAGACGTTTTTAGACGTGCTAATGGTGACTGTTTGTTGAAAATGGCTCAAAGAACACATATTGATGACGCTGTGATGGGCAGAACCATAGGGCGACTGCAGGCTGGTCAAACACAGCAGGTCGAAGCACGGGCCCTCCGTGTGCCACAAAGTGTGATCTCAAGATTACGGCAACGGTTCCAGCAGACAGGAAACGTGTCCAGTCACTACCGTACGGGACGTCCACAGTGTACAACACCACAAGAAGACCGATATCTAACCATCAGTAACCACAGACGTCCACGGAGTACTACACGTAGACTTGCTCGGGACCTTACCGCAGCCACTGGAACCGTTGCCTCCAGACACACAGTCTACAGACGACTGGACAGACATGGTTTATTCGCCCGGAGACCTGCAAGGTGCATTCCACTGACCCCTGCTCACAGGAGAGCCCTACAGCTTGGTGTCAAGAACAGAGTACATGGTCTTTGGAACAGTGGTCCCAGCTTATGTTCACGGACGAGTCCAGGTAATGTCTGAACAGTGATTCTCGGCGGGTTTTCATCTGGCGTGAACCAGGAACCAGATACCAACCCCTAAATGTCCTTCAAAGAGACCTGTATGGAGGTCGTAGTTTGATGGTGTGGGATGGGATTATGCTTGGTGCACGTACACCCTTGCATGTCTTTGATAAAGGAACTGTAACAGGTCAGATGTATCGAGACGTCATTTTGCACCAGAATGTCCGCCTTTTCAGGGCTGCAGTGGGTCCCACCTTCATCCTGATGGATGATAACGCACGGCCCCAACGAGCTGCCATCGTGGAGGAATACCTTGAAACAGAAGATATCAGACGAATGGAGTGGCTTTCCTGTTGTCCAGACCTAAACCCCATCGAGCACGTCTGGCATTCTCTCGGTCGACGTATCGCTGCACGTCTTCCAACCCCTACGACACTTCAGGAGCTCCAACAGGCAAAGAAATGGTTCAAATGGCTCTGAGCACTATGGGACTTAACATCTGAGGTCATCAGTCCTCTAGAACTACTTAAACCTAACTAACCTAACGTTCGATACAGTTCCGCACTGTCGCCTGATAAACAAAGTAAGAGCCTACGGAATATCAGACCAGCTGTGTGGCTGGATTGAAGAGTTTTTAGCAAACAGAACACAGCATGTTGTTCTCAATGGAGAGACATCTACAGACGTTAAAGTAACCTCTGGCGTGCCACAGGGGAGTGTTATGGGACCATTGCTTTTCACAATATATATAAATGACCTAGTAGATAGTGTCGGAAGTTCCATGCGGCTTTTCGCGGATGATGCTGTAGTATACAGAGAAGTTGCAGCATTAGAAAATTGTAGCGAAATGCAGGAAGATCTGCAGCGGATAGGCACTTGGTACAGGGAGTAGCAACTGACCCTTAACATAGACAAATGTAATGTATTGCGAATACATAGAAAGAAGGATCCTTTATTGTATGATTATATGATAGCGGAACAAACACTGGTAGCAGTTACTTCTGTAAAATATCTGGGAGTATGCGTGCGGAACGATTTGAAGTGGAATGATCATATAAAATTAATTGTTGGTAAGGCGGGTACCAGGTTGAGATTCATTGGGAGAGTCCTTAGAAAATGTAGTCCATCAACAAAGGAGGTGGCTTACAAAACACTCGTTCGACCTATACTTGAGTATTGCTCATCAGTGTGGGATCCGTACCAGATCGGGTTGACGGAGGAGATAGAGAAGATCCAAAGAAGAGCGGCGCGTTTCGTCACAGGGTTATTTGGTAACCGTGATAGCGTTACGGAGATGTTTAACAAACTCAAGTGGCAGACCCTGCAAGAGAGGCGCTCTGCATCGCGGTGTAGCTTGCTCGCCAGGTTTCGAGAGGGTGCGTTTCTGGATGAGGTATCGAATATATTGCTTCCCCCTACTTATACCTCCCGAGGAGATCACGAATGTAAAATTAGAGAGATTAGAGCGTGCACAGAGGCTTTCAGACAGTCGTTCTTCCCGCGAACCATACGCGACTGGAACAGGAAAGGGAGATAATGACAGTGGCACGTAAAGTGCCCTCCGCCACACACCGTTGGGTGGCTTGCGGAGTATAAATGTAGATGTAGATGTAACCTAAGTGCATCACACAGATCCATGCCCGAGGCAGGATTTGATCCTGCGACCGTAGCGGTCGCGCGTTTCCAGACTGAAGCGCCTAGAACCGCTCGGCCACTCCGGCCGGCTCCGACTGGTGCAAGAATGGAGGCTATACCCCAGCAGCTGCTCGACCACCTGATCCAGTGTATGCGAACACGTTGTACGGCCTGTGTACGTGTGTATGGTGATCATATCCCATATTGATGTCGGGGTACATGCGCAGGAAACAGTGGCGTTTTGTAGCACATGTGTTTCGGGACGGTTTTCTCAACTTATCACCAATACCGTAGACTTACAGACCTTTGTCATGTGTGTTCCCCGTGTGCCCATGCTATTAGCGCCAGTTTTGTGTAATGCCACGTTGTGTGGCACCACATCCTGCAATTATCCTTAATTTATGAGCATGATATATTTAGAAAAATTATGTCCGAATACAGTAATTACTTTACCGTCATCTTCTCGTATACGTTAGTGGATAGCGCGTTAGCTTAGAGACTGGGAGTTGAGTCACACACGGCAAAATCCGAACGATGGTTTAACGACCAATAGTTTGTTACACCGCCTATCCTGAGTATGAAAATCAGGAGGTTTTACGCCCTCGTTTAAACATACGCTGCATGATACCGAAGCTCCATATCAGCAACCACGACACGCAAACAACTTAAGTACGATAACACACAGATGAAAGTTACACGATTCACAGACGGAGGGCAGACACAACTTACATCCCTCCTGCTGGGTGAGAATGGGGCGACAGGTTTGGCATCTCGCCACGAGAGACCAGATCACGAAAACAGCAGATCCAATTCGACGACATAAATGACAGGAAAGAGAGAGAGACATATGCGTTAGTGGATTTTTTTACAGCCATATCGCATTCATCCGAAACACAGCTGTATCCTGAGCGAGAAGGAGACAAAGGCACTCAAATAGAGGTAATGTTTCATAAACGCGACACATACATAACAGTGAAACTGGCTCATAGAGAGTTTTTACCCTGCGGAGTAATTTGCTGCGGCAGTGCGCAACTAGACGGCGTACTTTAAATGCGCTCAGAGCGGAGTTCCGGAGCTGCGGTAAACGCTTAGGCCCGCGCAGAAAAACTGCATTCGAAATTTCAGCCTGCGCGCACACAAAGCGCACTCGTTGGGCACGGGGAATTTATCGTGAAACGCGTCACATAAAAGTTAGCACTAATTAACCAAGCACACGGCCGTAATCGCGCGGCGAGGGATCTCATTAGCTTCGCTTTCACGGCCCGCCTCGCTAACTGGCATTTTCATTACGACCGACGCTCGGCCTCAAGTGTAGCGATGGCCGCCGCTGTTACGCAGCGCGACGCCGGGCGAACAGCCAGAAACACTTTCCGGAAACATGCACTTTTTTCTGCTTTTCGTGATCTTTTTTTTTTTTGTGAATTGAATGCAAGCTCGTAAAGCGCACGTAGCCCTCGTATGAGTTTGATGGGACACACAGGAACGTGAAGCATCGTTTTACGTACCTGTTTTATGTAACAATGTGCTTGTTGCAAGAGCCTACGAACACGGTCCCACGCATTTTGTGGCCTTGCCACAGATCAGCAGAAACCCTCGTTCGCACTGAACCCATATACTTTCCTCCCCACTCCATTCGCCAACCGCCTCATCTAAGTCCCATTTCGGTAGTAGGAACGCGACTCTCCTTTCCATTATAGGAGAACAGAACCTAGTGTCCTGCTACAAATAAAGTAAATGACCTTTCTCCTGCAACAACAGTAAAGCCTCCGCCTTTGTTTTTTGACAGAAACTTGAAACATACGACTACGAACCGATAAATACTTGTCTTTTGCTTGCGTCCCGCTAATATGTATTTGCAGTGTAATACGCTACTCTTCCTTTACGATTCTTTGTATACAGCATTTATAGGGCATTAGTGCGCATATTTCAGTTGGTGACAGAGGACGGTGTACTGAGCAACATTACATCTATTACAGCTATTAGCAGTAGTATTTTTAGGTTGTTTAGTACCTCCAGATACACTTTGTAAGAGCAAGCCATTAATGCTTATTTTTCCCTAAGGGACAGATCACTTGTTGAAATGTGGACATATGGGAACGAAACGGTTATTCTGTACTGACAGACCTAGTTCACTTAGTGGTACAGTTGCGGCCATGCAGAAAACCTCAGGTCATAGAGGTTGTAACTTGTTTGTGGGAAGACTGGTCGACGCAGTGAAAAAGCCACCAACACGCCGATGTGTGAAAATACAGGATGTATCGAAAAGAATCATCCGATTTGGCACGTCTATATTTCTGAAACTAGTAAACGTATACAATGAGTTTTGTTTTCTGATGAACCGGAAACTGATTTTTTTCATATCTTTTCATAGGTGTTGGATATGCCCCGCTTGAGATGCATGGCATATGTCAATGCGGTATTCAAATTGTTCCCACACTGCAGAATGCACGTCTTGAGTTGCAGCTTTCACAGTTGCTGTTACGCGATGTCTCAGTTCATTCATTACTGTTGGTAACGGAGGCAAATAAGCCCCCACAAGAGATAATCACCTACAGTCAGGTCCGGTGACCTGGGAGGCCAAGAATTTAAGGCTGAATCATTTGGTCCAGAGAGACCGATCCATCGTTCAGTATACCTTTGATTTAAAAATTCCCGCACTGCTGCTGCCTTGCGGAAACCATATACAATCGAGAGTCTGCTCTTTCCAACAATACGTTCTTCACGCACATATCTCAAATAACGTAAGAGTTACGATATTTTTTAAAAAAATTGGACGATTCTATGTGATAAACCCTGTATTATGATGCCACATATAAAAATACCTGCCCTTGTTCCCTTTACAGTCTGAATTTTTGACTGCTAGAAAATGAAATTTTATAGCAATATGCGTATGTTTAAAAGATTGTGTTTATGCTGATATTCAGCGACACAGAAGAAGGTTTAGTACTGTATCGAGAATTAGTAATTTAAAGCTGTAAGAATTAGTGTTCACAAGTAGATATATGTTGTTGTTGGCTGGTAAGTGAAGGAATTGGCGTACGTTTATCGGCAACTGTATATACTGTTTTCGATGCATAGCACGGAATGTGAACTTCAGGAGTAAAGACGGGTTACGACACGTTCTGTCTGACAACTAAGTTCTTTCTTTCGTAATCTGTAAAAGTATTTAAATAATAAATGTCAAGTTCGTTCACTTATATCTACGCATTCTGTATTTTGGTACCTATCTGATTTTCTCCATTATAAATAGTTTTTCGAAAGCTTGCGACGGTGAAATAATGTGAGTGATTATAAATAACTTTTCTGGTACCAGTCACTCTTTTCTTTTATTCATGTTTTACACGGTGCGTTTCGGGGAATGATTCTATTTTGAAGTGTGTTTTCTCTTTGTACTATGCCATTTTTACGTAATGTTTTCGATATGTGAAGTTCTGCTTTGTTTTGTCGACTTCACAGCAATATATCGACAACGAGCTATTTTTAGTTAATTTACTTGAAGTTAGCGGTGAAATTTGGAAGAACTTGTACTTAAAGTTTTATTATGGTCCATTTGTGCAGAGTCTCATACACAACTTTCAGTACACAGTATACATGGAGAATAACTGATATAAACAAAACAAAAAAAACAGTTATAAGGTTGGTGAAAACTATGTGCCGGACGGAGACTCGAACTCGGGACCTTTGCCTTTCGCGGGCAAGTGCTCTACCAACTTTTTTTTTTTTAGCCTAATCCTCTACCGACTTTTTTTTTAACCTCATTTTGTTCGCTTTTGTTCGTTGCATCTGCTCGGGGCGGACGTCGTAAGACATCCGTTGAAGTTCGTTGTTGATCGATTACTCAGTTTTTTTTTTATTACAGAGAGCAGCTAACCCTGCGACCGAACACTCTGAGCTACCATGCCGGCTGCAACTGAGCTACCTAAGCACGATTCACGCCCCGTCCTCACAGCCTTATTTCTGCCAGTACCTCGTCTCCTACATTCCAAACTTAACAGAAGCTCTTCTGCGAACCTTGCAGAACTGGCACTCCTGATAGAAAGGATATTGCGGAGACATGGCTTAGCCACAGCCTAGGGGTTGCTTCTAGAATGAAATTTTCACTCTACAGCGGAGTGCCCGCGAAAGGCAAAGGTCCCGAGTTCGAGTCTGGATCCGGCACACAGTTTTAATCTGCCAGGAAGTTTCATATCAGCGCAAACTCCGCTGTAGAGTGAAAATTTCATTCTAGAAACAACCCATAGGCTGTGGCTAAGCCATGTCTCCGCAATATCCTTTCTTTCAGGAGTGCTAGTTCTGCAAGGTTCGCAGAAGAGCTTCTGTTAAGTTTGGAAGGTAGGAGACGAGATACTGGCAGAAGTGATGCTCTGAGGACGGGGCGTGGGACGTGCTTGGGTAGCTCAGTTGGTAGAGCACTTGCCCGCGAATGGCAAAACTCCCCAGTTCGAGTCTCGGTCCGGCACACAGTTTTAATCGGCCAGGAAGTTTCATATCAGCGCACACTCCGCTGTAGAGTGAAAATTTCATTCTAGTTATAAAATTATTCTAGATGTATACTGTGCCCTGAGAGTTGTAAATGTTGTTTAACATGTGTGAGACTCGGCACAAATGGACCATAAGAAAACCACAAGTACAAGTTCTTCCAAATTTCGATTCTAACTACGTATAAAAATCGATAACTAAACATAAAGTGCACCTGTTCTTTGTACTGCAGTAAAGTTAACATAACAAAGCAGAACCGCACACATCGAAACGTTACGTAAAAGCGGCGTAATACAAAGAGAAAACACGCTTGGAAATGGAAATCATTTCCGAAAATGCTTAGTGTAAAATAAGAATAAAGGAAAATAGTGACTGGGTGCAGAAAATTCATTTATAAACAAACCCCCTGATACCACCTCCCAGTATCTAACATAATATACAAGGGCCGTTCAAAAAGTTCGATTGCTGTAGCTTATTTGCAACGTAACGCGACATTGGTGCTGGTAAATAAGGCCCCAACACTCAGCTGATACATAGCTACAGAGCGGCAAGTTAGGTGTTAACTTTTCCTGTCTTTGCCTTGTAGTTTGTTCTAAAATGTTGTGTTTTTCTCGCATTTTCAAAACATGAATTCGAGCAGTCCGTTGCGCAGTTTTCATTTCCTCTGAACAGTCAGCTACATCACTCATTAACGCATCAGCTTGCATTTGTGACACATCAGGAGAGTAGATATCTAGGATTCTGTCTGCTTTTATACCAGTCTTGTTAGGTTGGGTAGGATGTGTGCATGCTGTGTGTGGTTGCAGTAGGAGCTGGCCGCGAAGAGCTGAATGCCGTTTTGGCTACAGGCAGTTGGCTTTTAGGCTGCTGTCTCGGGGTGTAGCAGTGGCGGAGAATCTGGCGCAGTACATGGGACACCTCCGCTCTACTACCGAGACACCTCCTAAGGTACCCGACGCCTTGAGTCTGCCGTCACAGCAGAGTGAGTGGTGGGTGCTAACCATTTCGCGTCGCTCGAGGCAGAGGGCAGATGTGGAGACGTCGTCTGACCTCACCCATTCATCATGTGAGCAGACAGGTGGCCGCTTCTTCAGTAGGGCCCGAGCAGACTCTGGGGGGGGGGGGGGAGGGGAAGTTGGTTTATTAGTTACCGGGACGTCCTACTCTGGAAGCATTTTGGAGCTCCTCAGGCAGATAGCGAGAGAGCGAGAGTGGAAAGAGCCACTGTGGACTCCGTATGTCTATTTGGAAGGGTGTGTGTGGGTGTGTGGGAAGGGGGAGGTGGCTCGTCGGAGATGTGGAGGCGGCAGGGTACGGTGTGCAAGTTGCGGCTCACGTGGTCAGCAGCGACGCCTGTCGCGTGGGTTCTGAGGCCATCCAGCCGGTTGGCGAACTGGTAAAGGCTTTCAGCTTCGGACGTGGGGTGCAAGCAGAGCTCACTCGCAGAGTTAATCCGGGTCCTGTGGTTTGCAGCCAAGTGGAGGGCCTGAACCAACGGATTCGTCAACGCTGGGATGGTCTTGGCACATATCTATAGATTTACTTTATCGGATATGGATTTGTAGGACTCCCCTTGAGAGGTCAGGGGTGCACTACACAAAGGAAGCAACTACTCTGGTGGCAGAGTACTTGTGGAGTGCATATGACGGTTTCCTGTGGATAGTCTGTAATTAGAGGCACTCTGATGAACACAGCCCAGTCGATAAGCAGCGAGCGAAGTAAGATTACCTTCGGAATAAAGACATATCGACTGTCAAAACATTATCAGTAAATTGTCGAAGTATTCGTAACAAAGTTCCCAAACTTACTGCCCTCCAGGAAAGGTGTTCAAATTATTCTCGGGACTGAGAGCTGGCTGAAAGCTGAAATGGAAAGCTCTGAGGTTTTTAGCGAGTCATGGAAAGTTGGACTAAATATTGTTTCTGTTGAGGTCGATTAAATTATTCTTGACAACGATAGCTGACTGTCACCCAAAGTGAGAAGCTCTGAGATATTTAGCGAGTCATAGAACGTATATCGGGAAGACACATTAGAGGTCATAGGAGGGGTGATGATGATGTGACTGGTTGGTGGGGCGCTCAATTGCGTGATCATCAGCGCCCATACAAAGTCCCAAATTTTCCACAGTCCAATTTTTCCACAATCAAATCTAGCCACTGTCACAAATGATGATGATGATGAAATGATGAGGACAAGAGAAACACCCAGTCCCAAGGTAGAGAAAATCCCCATCTGGGCCGGGAATCGAACCCGGGACTCCATGATCCAGTGGCACCAACGCTAACCATTAGACCACGAGCTGTAGACCAATAGGAGGGGGAATGTCCACTGCAGTTGACATAAAAATTTGTCTCTTTAGGATCGAAGCCGAGTGCAACAGTGAAGTTATCTACTTGCATATAACAGGTCTAGGTGAAACCAAGATAATTGTCTGGTGTTTCTACCAGCCACTGCAGGCTGCTGTAACTGTTCTATATTCATTTGAAGAAAGCCTGTGGTCAGTTGCCCGTAAATACCGAGAGCACACATTATGAAATTTAGTATATCAGTCAAGAAGGCTAGGAGATTGATTCTGCTAGATAGGGCAGATAAGCAGTTATTAGTCTCTCACCTAGACAGTTAATTGGTATCACATAATCCTAGTATGAAGTATGTAGAGGATTTATGGGCAAAGTTTAAGCAGAATGTAAGGTATCTGCGTAGTATGCGGATAAAGGGTGGAAAAAACCCATAGTGGATTAACAACGAAATTCGAAGAAGGCTCAGGAAATAGAGGTTGCTGCACTCTCGGTTTCAACGATAATGTACAAATGACGACGAGCGAATGTTAGTAGAAATGTGAAAAGATCATGCACGAACCATACAAGAACTATCACCATCACACCTTAGCAAAAGAGCTGACACAGAACCCGAGGAACTTCTGGTTTTATGCAGATTAAAACTGAAGAAACTGCAAAAAGGTGGGAAGTTAAGGAGATGTGACCTGGATAAACTGAAAGAACCAGAGGTTGTACAGAGTTTCAGGGAGAGCGTAAGGGAACAATTGACAGGAATGGGGGAAAGAAATACAGTAGAAGAAGAATGGGTAGCTTTGTGGAATGAAATAGTGAAGGCAGCAGAGGATCAAGTACGTAAAACGACGAGGGCTAGGAGAAATCCTTGGGTAACAGAAGAGATACTGAATTTAATTGATGAAAGGAGAAAATACAAAAATGAGGTAAGTGAAGCAGGCAAAAAGGAATACAAACGTCTCCAAACTGAGATCGACGGGAAGTGCAAAACTGCTAAGAAGCGATGGCTAGAGGACAAATGTAAAGATGTAGAGGCTTATCTCACGAGGCGTAAGATAGATACTACCTACAAGAAAATTAAAGAGACCTTTGGAGAAAAGAGAACCACTTGCATGAATATCAAGAGCTCAAATGGAAACCCAGTTCTAAGCAAAGAAGGGAAAGCAGAAAGGTGGAAGGAGTACATAGAGGGTGTATACAGGGGCGATGTTCTTGAGGATAATATTATGGAAATGGAAGAGGAGGTAGATGAAGATGAAATGGGAGATATGATACTGCGTGATGAGTTTGACAGAGCACTCAAAGACCTAAGTCGAAACAAGGCCCCGGGAGTAGATAACATTCCATTAAAACTACTGACAGCCTTGGGAGAGCCAGTCCTGACAAAACTCTACCATCTGGGGAGGAAGATGTATGAGACAGGCGAAATTCCCTCAGACTTCAAGAAGAATACAATAATTCCAATCCCAAAGAAAGCAGGTGTTGACAGATGTGAAAATTACCTAACTATTAGTTTAATAAGTCATAGCTGCAAAATACTAACACCCATTCTTTACAGACGAATGGAAAAACTGGTAGAAGCCAACCTAGGGGAAGATCAGTTCTGATTCCGTAGAAATACTGACCCTACGACTTATCTTAGAAGAAAGATTAATGAAAGTCGAACCTACGTTTCTAGCATTTGTAGACTTAGAGAAAGCTTTTGACAATTTGACTGGAATACTCTCTTTCAAATTCTAAAGGTGGCAGGGGTAAAATACAGGGAACGAAAGGCTATTTACAATTTGTACAGAAACCAGATGGCAGTTATAAGAGTCGAGGGATATCAAAGGGAAGCAGTGGTTGGGAAGGGAGTGAGACAGGGTTGTAGCCTCTCCCCGATGCTTTTCAATCTGTATATTGAGCAACCAGTAAAGGAAACAAAAGAAAAGTTCGGTGTAGGTATTAAAATCCATGGAAAAGAATTAAAAACTTGGAGGTTCGCCGATGACATTGTAATTCTGTCAGAGACGGCAAAGGGCTTGGAAGAGCAGTTGAATGGAATGGACAGTGCCTTCAAAGGAGGGTATAAGATGAACATCAACAAAAGCAAAACAAGGATAATGGAATGTAGTCGAATTAAGTCGGGTGATGCTGAGGGAATTAGATTAGAAAATGAGACATTTAAAGTATTAAATGAATTTTGCTATTTGGGGAGCAAAATAACTGTTGATGGTCGAAGTAGAGAGGATATAAAGTGTAGACTGGCAATGGCAAGGAAAGCGTTTCTGAAGAAGAGAGAGATTTGTTAACATCGAGTATAGATTTAAGTGTCAGAAGTCCTTTCTGAAAGTACTTGTATGGAGTGTAGCCATGTATGGAAGTGAAAGTGGAAAAAGAAAATAGAATCTTTCGAAACGTGGTGCTACAGAAGAATGCTGAAGATTAGGTGGGTAGATCACATAATTAATGAGGAAGTATTCAATAGAACTGAGGAGAAGAGGATTTTTTTTTTGGCACAACTTGACCAGAAGAAGGGATCGGTTGGTAGGACATGTTCTGAGGTATCAAGGGATCACCAATTTAGTACTGGAGGGCAGCGTGGAGAGTAAAAATCGTAGAGGGAGACCAAGAGATGAATACACTAAGCAGATTCAGAAGGATGTAGGCTGTAGTAGGGACTGGGAGGTGAAGAAGCTTGAACAGGATAGAGTAGCATGGAGAGCTGCATCAGACCAGTCTCAGGACTGAAGACCACAACGGCAATAACATGTAAGGCTTGCTATCTGTCTGTTGTTGACCAGTCTGGTGTGGCAGCTAAAGACAGCAAAACGAAAGTGGAAGTTTCAAATGTCACGTTCGAGAAATTGTTCACACAAAAGAATTTTAAAAACATACCGTCATTTGACCATCGGACAGACTCCCGTATGGGCGGCAAAGTAATAAGCACCTCTGGCGCAGAGGAGAGCCTCTTGCCTATGGTGTCACTAAATTTCACCAGTATCATTTCATAAAATTTCACTAGACCATAGACATCTATGATCTTTGAGTAGCCCTTCTCAGTCATTTCCGACTGGCATAACGCACAAGCTACAACGGTGGGTTCTTCTTTTGTCAAATTACCAATAAGTAATTGCGTATCACCCCACATCTAATGATGCCAACGCAGATACTCTTTCTCGCCTCCCTGTTCGCCCAAATTCTTTATTAGACGTGTCGCCTGCTTTTCGTTGCCACTGATACACAAGACATAGACGCTTTGCAAAGCCTTCCACTAGATCACAGGGAAATTGTCCATGCCGCATCAGCAAATTCGTCTCTCTTCCACTGCACTCTATCCGCAGTGGTTGCCCGCAGACAGCCAGACAGATTCGTAGCTTTTTGTTTCGCCGATATTTTGCCCATCGGCATGCTCTAGCAGCTCGCTAAGGTGTCCTTTTGTTTTGCAGTGATAATGGCCAGTCACGTGTGTGGTACTCCACAATGATCAGCATGATGTGCTTCTTTCCATACGAAGATCCACTGCGTGCCGTTCCCACTAACCAGTTGGCACGACGTCATTGCATTGGGCATGGTCTGGATAAGCAAACTGAACAGTTGACTTCTGTGTGTGAAGCCTGTGTTGATCATCAGTCAGCCCTGCGTCAGTAGTTCTTTGCATGGGTCAAACATCACGCACCTTTACAACATGTGTATTTAGATTTCGCGGTTCCTTACTGGAAAGCGTGATTGCTCATCATCGTTGACCTTATTAGAAAATTTCCTTTCGTGGGTCCAATGCACTTCACTACAGCTAGTCCCAAAATCCAGAAGTGGGTGTGACTAACAACAGACCACAGTTTGTTGCCCACGAGTTTGAACAGCTTTGCACTGCTCCAACATCAACCATAACAGTAGTGCACCACTCCACCCGAAATCCAACGGCAAAGCTGAACGCTTTGTATCAACCTTTAAGAAGCAGATGAACAAACTTCGTATCTCCCACACTACGATCTATTTGCAGAATACTTAGACTATGCAACGGGTCTGCTGAAGAGACTACTTACACTAGGCTTGTTTTTTCTCTTCTGCCGGCCGGAGTGGTCATGCGGTTCTAGGCACTACAGTCTGGAACCGCGCGACTGCTACGGTCGCAGGTTCGAATCCTGCCTCAGGCATCGATGTGTATTATGTCCTTAGGTTAGTTAGGTTTAAGTAGTTCTAAGTTCTAGAGAACTGACGACCTAAGAAGTTAAGTCCCATAGTGCTAAGAGCCATTTGAACCATTTCTTTTGTTCTCTTCTGGAGTACAGCTGTGTGGTGTGGGACCTACATCAGTCAGTACTCATGGAGGACGTCGAAAAAATTCAAAGACGGACAGCTTATTTTGTACTATTTCGAAAAATACGATGGCTTTCGACGGATATGATGCGCGAATTGGTGTGGCAGTAGATAAAACAAAGGCGTTTTTCGTTGCAGCGCTCTTCTCATGAAATCTCAATCAATAACTTTCTCCTCCGATTGCGAAACTACACATATTGATGGCGTCCACCTACATAGGGAGAAATGATCATCATAATAAAATAAGAAAAAGCGGAGCACACACGGAAAGATTTACGTGTTCGTTTTTCCCGTACGCTGTTCGAGAGTGGAAAGCTAAAGAAATAGCTTTGGGGTGGCTCAACCAACCCTCTGCCAGGCACGTAATCATGAACTTGAAGTGTAATAATGCAAATATAATTGCAGATGTAAATCGATGATTGGCCTTCCTTATAATAAATTTGCCTCGCTCATTCCACTTCATATCACTTTGCAAAGTTAAGTCTGGAGATTTAATCGACGACAGTGTGTTCAGCTGCACCATAATAATTATCTATTCGAACGTTATAGGGTTATATTTCCTGTCCATCAGCATCAACTTACATCTTTCTGAAACTTCCTGGCAGATTAAAACTGTGTGCCGGACCGAGACTCGAACTCGGGAAGTAAAGCTGGTGGAAGTAAAGCTGTGAGGAAGGGCTGTGAGTCGTGCTTGGGTAGCTCAGTTGGTAGAGCACTTGCCCGCGAAATGCAAATCTCGAGTTCGAGTCTCGGCTTGGCACACAGATTTAATCTGCCAGAAAGTTTCATATCAACGCACACTCCGCTGCAGAGTGGAAATCTCATTCTGGTTACATTTTTCTAAATATAGAGCAAGCTGCCATTCCACACACCAACTAGTAATTGTGTCTAAGTAATTCTGTATTCCACAGTCACTGAACTACGACAAGTTCCCGTACATCACAGCGTCGTCAGGTAACAGATGTATATTGTTCACGCTCTCCGTCAGAACATTTATGTATACACAGAATAAGAGTGGTACTATCACATTCACCTTGGGAACTCCTGGCAATACAATTGTTACTGATGAATACTCGGTGTAGAGGAAAACGTATTGGGTTCTATTACTTAATAAGCCTTCGAATCACTCACCTAATAACAACCTAATTTGCTTGTTCGGATATTCGTCACCTGTCTGCAGTGGGAGTACTGTGTCAAACGCTTTCCGGAAATCTAGAAATATGGTATCTATCACACACCCCCCACCCATAGTTTGTAGGGTGTCATGTGAGAAAAGGGAGAGCTGAGTGTTGCACGAACGATGATTGCTAAATTAATGCTGATTTGTGGACACGAGCTATTCTGTCTTAAGAAAATTTATTACATTCGAACTGAGAATGTCTTCAGGAATTCTGCAGCAAACCGATGTTAAATATGGTGGCCTGTAATTATTCGTGTCCGCTCTTTTACATTTCTTATATACATGAGTCACCTTTTCTCCACTCCCATTACACTTAGCACTAGGAGAGGAAGAAAAATGTGTATGAACTCTTATGGGACTTAACTGCTGAGGTCATCAGTCCCTAAGTGTACACACTACTTAACCTAAATGATCCCAAGGACAAACACACACACCCATGCGCGAGAGAGGACTCGAACCTCCGCCGGGACCAGCCGCACAGTCCATGACTGCAGCGCCCCTGACCGCTCGGCTAATCCCGCGCTAGGAGAGGGATTCGCGATAAATGTAAGTTAAGCAAGGGGCCAGTGCCACAGAGTACTCGCTGTAAAAACAAATTACGATTCCATCTGGACCTGGTGAAATATATATTTTTGAATCTTTCAGATGCTTCTCTACGCCACATATGCCGATCTTTATATCCTCCATTTGAGAGTCTGTGTGACATTTAAACGACGGTATGCTTAGTTCTTGAACGTGAAATTTGAAACATCAGCTTTCCTTTTGCTGCCTTCCTCTCCCACCCCATGAATTACTGGATAGAAGTGTTCGACCCATTTAGTGACTTTTCCCGGATTCTCGGAAGACCATTTGCTAGGGTATGACAGTGGAAGTAGTTGCATGCTTCGCGTGTTGTTCTTGTTGGGAAAGCACGAATATCTACTAAGTTTTGCCTGTCGCCATTTGGGAGTTCTCTCTTGAACCGAAAGTGCAACCATATCTGTTCCCTTAGCATTTTCCGAATTTGATTTTAAATAACGGAGAATCTTTCCATCCTTGATCCACATACTTGGCAAATACCTGTATGTCTTCAAGACGCGATTTACGATCACTTCAAACTTTGCCCATAATTTCTCTATAACTTTCATTAAATGATGTCCATTCATTGTCAAAATGGGATGCAAACAACTGTTTATCTGCTTTTCCTAGCATAAATAGTCTCCTAGCATTCCTGGTGAATTTAATAACTTCAGTATCCATCGTCGCATAACGACGTCATAAATACTAATCCTGTTTCCTATACTGACACTAGCGGTAATTGCAGGCCTGTTTGTAGCTACAAGATCAAAAATACTTCCATCGCTGGTGGGTTTTCGGAAAACGTATTCTAAAGTACTACACATGGTTGTCCGTCGGCACCACCCGCAGTGAATCCATAGACGTCCTGGTCTATATACGGTAGATTAAAATTTTCACCAACTAATAATGTATGATTTGGGTATTTCCACACTGAACCGTGATTTTACTTTCAAAATTTATTCTTAACAAATTTACTTTATTTACTAGAGATTCATCAAGAACCTTAACACATTTAATCACACTATGTGATCGTGGAAGTAGTTGCCAATGGGTAACTGATGAAAACAAATTTCTTTCAGCAAATGGAAACTTTATTCCTAAAAACTCATTCCTTTTTAAAAATTTATTTAGAGGCAGAAATAACTTTTTTTTTTAAATTATGAGCTTTCGGGCTGAGAAGCTTGCCGCTCCCTTTTAACACGGCCGTAGTCACGACCGCTCACAACAACCTCTGAAAGACTACACTGGTGCAAATGTGCAACACACCAGATTACATAAAACTGACAATTTTAAAAACTCACACAAACACATAATTTATGTATCCTGTAGGAGCGACGGAAATGGTACAAAACACTCCCATTGAAAAAATTACTTGCCACCGAAAGTGCAACTTGTTTTTAAAAGAAAACTCTTACGGTGGAAGGGTGGCAACTTTAATACTAAAATGATCATTTAACTAAAAACCCATGAAATGCACTCTTACATAAAACGTACAAACATGCTCTACATTAGACATATGCCGCCTCTCAAGATGATAGTCAAGACAAAAACATGTTTCAGGAATTCAGCCTTTACATCTTAAGCAATAAATTCGTTAACACCGAATCCAACAAACATGACAGAGCCAGCTATTATCGTACGGCAGACCGACAGACAGACAGACGGACAGACACTAACTGCCTAACAAATATGGACGGGAGACAGATGAGCAAGCTGGGAACGAGAAACTGACCAAGAAAACAAGTAGCCTTTAACAAGTAAATGAAACAACATACCACGAATCACTTAAATTCTAAAGAAACTGCGATGTCTGGCGAAGACGTGGCGCAGCATCCCCAAAACGCTCTCCAGAACTGTCCACTGTCAGCCGCTTCAACGGACGCAGGGAGGCGCGCTGATCTCCCGTCTCACGGCGTCGCAGCTCGCCCCGGCCAGCCCGATGTCGTGGGTTGACTGCTGTTACACTCGTGTCGGCCGCGAAGCCACTACGCCTCGCTATACGGCGCGGGCCACTGGACCGACGTGGCGACCTCACATGCGCCGACGCTCAAGACGGACCAGTCAACTTGTGTTCCAGTGCGCGTCCGTCCGACCGATCGATCCAACCGCCAATGACCATTGCCTGAACAAAGTCTAGCAGACTGGCGGCCTAATACATACTAGCACTCCGGACGACAGACAGACACTGACTGCCCCACACTGACCCGGCTGACCAACTGACCAGACTCGCTGCCTAGCGAGGTTTTTTTTTCTTTATTGTTACTTTGAAACCCGTGTACAGGCAGGCCAGCAGCAGCATACTACGCCGCTCTTGGGCCTCAGAGAAACACAAAAGATACAAATGAAGGCATTTAGAGAAAAAAATACGGTGGACATATAAACGGAGACAAACACTACTTAAAATACATGGAGCCGTTCACGGGCGTAGAGTCCAAGATAAAAGTTGTTCAGACACTTCGACACATACAGAGACGGAAAGTGTCACACGTGAACGTAGGTGCGCAAAACGAATAACACTGAACCACTTAAGCACAAAACGACGGCACACACAGAACACGAGGCGTTGATCACCGGCGCGTGCCTAGCGAGCTCATAGCGCCCCTTAAATGCACGTGAACAGGCTACCTTTCCCCTTTCCCACCAGAGGGAGACACCAAAGCGACTGCGACAGCGGCGCCACCGCCGAAAACGGAGGCAGAGTGTTTCACACTACGCGTTGCGTCGCGCTCTTCAAAACAACAATTTTTACCCCGGTTCACACACTACTTACCGTCGACTTTCTTTGAATGATTATACAACTGCTGCGGCGGTATCAAGTGCCTGTAAAATCATCATACAATTGAGTTCACCTTGGCCTGCTACTTGTGCCGATATCATTTGGCAGTCAGTCTCAGTTTTTCCTACGTACGGTCTTAGTGCTAGAGAAACTGTCGGTAGCACTTCGATTCTATCTCACCGTTTATGGCCGTCCCATCGCTCTCACCCCCACCCTTAAGTACCTTGGCGTCACCCTCGACCGTCGCCTCTCCTGGACTCCCCATCTCCAGACAATCCAAGCCAAGGCACGTTCCCGACTCCGTCTCCTCAAGCTCCTTTCCGGCCGAACGTGGGGTCTGGACCCCTCCACCATCCTCCACACCTATAAGTCCCTCATCCGCCCTATCCTCTGTTACGCCCATCCCGCCTGGATCTCCGCCCCCCCTTCCTTTTATAAATCCCTCCAAATCCTTGAACGCCATGCTCTCCGCCTTGCCTATCGCATCCGTCTCCCTTCCCCCACGCGGATCCTGTATGACCTTATCCCCTTCCCCCACCTCCTCCTCTTCCTCGAAAGGATACGCATCCTATACACCTCCCGTAAACTCGATCCTCCTCACCCGCTCGTCTCCCCGATCCTCTCCCACCCCCGCCCGCTGCCGCGCCTGTACTCCCATGTCCCGCCTGGTCTCCATCTCTCCACCCTCCATACCCTCTCCCAAGGTGGCTTCCGCCAGCTCCCCCTCCCTGATGATGTCCTCCTCCCCTGCATCTACCCCTCCTATCAACTTTGATCCTTCCCCCCCCCCTCCTGTGTCCTTTCCTTTCGGCACCCTCCCTCCCCCCCTTTCCCTTCCCTTCTCTTTCCTTTCCCCCTCCCTCCTGCCCTCTCCTCCGGGCTTCCCCTCCCCCTTCCTCCCTCCCCCTCTCTCCTTTGCCCATGGCATCTCTGCTCTCCCCTCTCCCCTCTCCCCTTCCTCCTCCTCCACCCCCCTCTTGGCAGGTCCCCGGACTCGTACCCGCTCAGTGAACATTCGTGCGCCGGAGACCATCGCCACCAGTGTTTAGTGTGTGTGCATCGTTTTGTGTTTCGTGCAGTCCCGACTCAACTGTTCACGTGTGGCGTCGCCGTTCTCCGTGTTTTGTGCGCCATGTTTCCCAGTGTTAGTGTTTTTTCGTCCAACGTGAACGGCTTCTTGTCTCTTGTTTTTTTGTATCTCCATGTTTTTGCCCGCCGTCTTTTTTGTATATCACATCTCTATCATGTTTATTGTCCAACTAAAGGCTGAAGAGCAGCGAACTATGCTGCTGCCAGCCCACCTGTATAGGTGTTTAAATTACAATAAAGGAAAAAAAAAAAAAAAAAAATAGCACTTCGAAACTGACGAATGATCCTTTCCACTAACTTGATGTGGCGTTTACATCTATCCTCCGCTGCACTCCATAGTCCTTGTCGATCAGTGCATGTTGTCTGCCTTGTCTTGCTTTACCTGTGGTTGTTCCTTCGTGTTTCCAATTAACTGTCACATCATTGACAGCCAACTTGCAGAACTTGGTACTTGAAGTATCCCTGATGGATCTGTTACACAAGTGACATCCAGTTACTAATCCTCGTTCTGGGTCACTGAACTCTCCTGGGTGACCTGTTCTGCTGTTATCGCTTCTCTCCTGACATTACGGTTATCGCTGGCCGCCTCTGTTGTAATAGCCTATCAGCCTCTCGTGATCTATGGAAGCGAATTCCACCTTACATAAGGATTCCGCATATTTTACATCAGGTGTAGTGTACTTCTTACCATATGCCAGATGATATGGCTCTCGGACGTTTCGTCGTTAGCCGTAGCCAACCACAGATACCCACAATAAGACACTATGTAATAAATTGTACCGCTCTAAGTAACAAAATAGTTTCTGTTCCTTGAGAATTGGTTTAATAACAATAAAGTTACAGACACTTTACAACTAGAAGATAATTTCTACTCACCTTGCGTATACAATGAATTCGTAGTTGGTATAACAAGGCATCCTAGTGAAGTGTGCATAGCAAGCGTGTACTTTACTTTAAAGCTTTTGCCCGCTATAGACTTTGATTTTATGGACTGAGAAAAATTCATTCGAGTACAGTAAAATTCAAGACCTACTGCAACCAACAGATTTACGCATTACGTAGACACCCTTCAAAGACCAATAACAACGGCCTCACCGTTTCACTGTGTGAATGGACATGGTGTTGCTCTTCAGACAGGGTTTACTAGTTATCGGGAGCTCTAATATTACCCGTGTTAGGTAATAGTATTCAGGACTGCAAGGAATTCCAGTATGCATTCGGCGTAGTCGCCTCATCCGAGATGTGGAGGAGGTCCTACCTGCGGCTGTAGAGGGTGCAGGTTGTAGCAGTCTGCAAGCTGTTTCCCTTAGGGCACTAATGACACCTGTCGTTTCCGTTTTGAGGCCATCCTGAGTTCCTAGAGGCGGCTGGTGCAAGTGGTAAGAGCTGCTGGGTCTGGGGAGCCAAGCGGGTGCTCAAAATTTACAGCATCGTACGCAGAATCTATCGCGTTCCTTTGGCTTGGAGCCGTGTGAAGTATTTCTACCAGACACTCCGTCGATTCTGTGTCCTGGACCTGCGCTTCGGGTTGGAGAGTTGTAGAACTCCTTTTGATAGGTCATCAGTGCACCACACAAAGGAAGAAACTAATCTGGTAGCAGTGTACTTATAGATTATACTTGGTTTTTTAATTTCGTAGGCTAGGCTGTAGTTTGAGGACTTCTAATGAACGTTCGCCTGTTAATACGCACAGAGCAAAATAGATCCCAAACAGAGACACTCTGAGTCTAGAAATTTTAAAAATAAATTATCGAAGTATTCATAAAAACGTAACTAACTGGCCTTCAGGAAAGTTGTAGTGCTCAAATTAGTCTCGAAACCGAGGGTTCGTTGAAAATCGATGTATAATGCTCCGAAATATTTATCGAGGCATGGAAGGTACATCGGTAAGCAGGATTGAGACGCCATAGGAAGGGAATTGTTCGTTGTCGTCGACAAACACAGTCTGTCCAGTCGGTAGTGAGACATGCTTGAGGCGGCGTGAAGAGCGACGACGCCTCTGGAGAACGGATGGTTGTAAACAAGTAATTTTAAGAAATGTCACGCTATAACCTGTGGCAATCCACTGGAAGTGTTTGCGTTTGTCGAATGACTGTGTCTAAGCCATGTCTCAGCAATATCCTTTCTTTCAGGAGTGCTAGTTCTGCAAGGTTCGCAGGAGAGCTTCTGTTAAGTTTGGAAGGTAGGAGACGAGGTACTGGCAGAAGCAAAGCTGTGAGGACGGGGCGTGAGTCGTGCTTGGGTAGCTCAGTCGGTAGAGCACTTGCCCGCGAAAGGCAAAGGTCCCGAGTTCGAGTCTCGGTCCGGCACATAGTTTTAATCTGCCAGGAAGTTTCACAATGGTACATGTTAGAGATGAGCTAGAATGTTGACTGTGCTCCAGGTCCTAGCGTCCGACTCCATTACTTCGCTAATTTCGAGTGTTGATGAAAAACATACTGTCGTTCCTCCAGATATTCAAACACCTCATTGAAAGCACCCCCGGAGAGTTCAACCGTCATAAAGACGATAGGGGGACACAGTCCATATTAATGTCCAATAGTAGGTGTTCGGTTACGTTTTATCAGTATGGGTACAGTCATCTACATTGCAGTTACAGAGATGATGGACAAGTGTGAAAGGACTCTGTGCCCTATTGCATGGGAAGAACATAAGGCATTGCTACTCGAATCTAAAACACACACGCTCTGCATCAGACATGACGAGACACGGTGGCCTCTCAACGACCAGGACGGAGGAAAATGTGCAAGTAATTCAGGAAATGTTCACTCAAAGTCCCCAGAAATAGCAAGACAGGCTACTTGCGAGGAAAGTATAACTAAACATGCAATTCGAACTGTTCTGAAGGATTAGTGCTCATGAAAACCGAATTACTGCCAGAGTTACCGACGTGCGACATTGATCATCGCCTGGAATGTTGTGAAATGATGATAATTCGTTATAAAGAATTGTCCGATATGTTGCATTATATCCTATGGTCCCACGAAACTGTGGTTAACCGGCACAGATGCTGTTATTGAGCAACAGAGGATGCGAGAGTGGTTATTGGATAAAAGTCAACATCTCCTAATGATTAGTGAGTGGTGCGACGTAACATCTACGAAAGCTATTGGTCCGTACGTAAACTGGGACTCAATGAATTTCAACAGTAGCATGATACGCTTTCTGACTGCGTTTACGGTACTTTATCGGCATGACACAAATACAACGAGCAAACTTTTACGCGAGACAGATCCGCGCCTTGTTTGGAAAGGCTCGTACATGCGTGGCACGACACCCACTATGCAGTAGTTTGGTTGGGACTAGTGGCCCTCTCTAAAGGGCAGGAGAAAATCCTGCACTAACGCCCTGAGACATCTTCTTTTGTTGGTGGGCTAAAGAGAAATTCTGTAGCACAAAATGAAATGCTCTTGATGACTGGAAGAGTGAATTCGTCAAATTCTGGAAAACGTAGCACTGGATTAGCCCCATGCTTTTACGGAGAGTGATGACGTAGTAATTTTGCAATGCTTAACAGATCAATCATTTTGATGAACTAAATGCCTCTGTTCCATAAGAATTGAAGAATTAATAAATATTGTAAACAAGTTTCTATAGGGAGTTATTTGTCTATTTTACAAATGGATCAAATGGCTCTGAGCACTATGGGACTCAACTGCTGTGGTCATAAGTCCCCTAGAACTTAGAACTACTTAAACCTAACTAACCTAAGGACATCACACACATCCATGCCCGAGGCAGGATTCGAACCTGCGACCGTAGCGGTCGTGCTGTTCCAGACTGTAGCGCCTTTAACCGCTCGGTCACTCCGGCCGGCGTCTATTTTACAAGTGACATATGATTTGAAGTTATGAAAAAGCTATTTTACCTAAACAAAATTTTTTTGCGTCTAGAACCATAGCGGTGTATATAAGGCTAGACTCCGGAAGAAGTCTGATTAATCCGTGGGCTGAAATTTAGCAGGTGTGTGTGATAAATTCATATTTTCGCCCTGCGCTCCTTGCATATCCTTCTTACCCAAATTTCATCAGAACAGTCTTGCAGTTATATGCAGATTGCGTGACGGGATATAAGTGGAATGAAATGTTGGAATGAGACGGAGCTGAGGTACTGGCGGAAGATAAGATGAGAGGATCTGAGTCGTGCTTTGGACACCTCAGGCGGTAGAGCTCTTTCCTGCGGAAGGCAACAGTCCCGTGTTCCACTCCTGATCGTTTTCAGTTTTAATCAGGCAGGAACATATTATTATATTATGAACCATTTTTTCTGCTCGTTCCATATCTTTTCATTCCCGAGACGCTTTCATGCGTAGTTCAGTCATCGTTGTAATAATTTTCGTTCTACGTGCTGTTTATTAGAAAATACGAAAGAATTGTCTTTTTAAGACCTTCACTTGTGCCATAGATTTTGTTTAGTCGTTATTTCAGCATTAGAGCTTACTGAGTCGATCTGTTAAATACATTCTAAAGAATTATTGACAGCAATTTGTGAATGTAACAAGGTACAATGCATTCTTAGGTAATTTAAGGTTCCAGAGAAGTAAAGGAAAAGAAGTGATATTAACAATAGGTGTGAATCATGTGTGAATCCCCATCATACAATTTCTTAAGAAAGTAAAACAATTATTATCCAAACAGTGATTAACTTGAAATAAAAAGTGCACGTTGTCGTAATCGCATCTAAGAGCCTAGAATTTTAGAGTTGGTATTTGCACTACTTTGCTTTTCGATGAAGCTGCTGCACGTTTCAATTTAAAAATATTCGGATCATTCAGTTTAAAGCCAACAATAAAAAGAAGGAGTGTCTAATGCCAAATGCCGTCAGATAAGAAGGTGTTATTGTCGAACTGAACAGCAGCATTCGAAACCAAAATACAACTCCCATTACTTTCGTAGTGGTCGTATATTTATAATAGTGCCTATCATGTGCTATTATAAGGTTCCAGGAAGAAAATGGCTTGTGTATGACGGGATCTCCAACATACTGAGTCACATAATTCGATACGCATCGAAATATACTTACTAAGAGCAGTGCATTAAATCTTCACTAACCCCTCACCAATCTCCACTAGCCCCTCAAGTGAGTCCATTGGGTTATTATTTGAGGGCACTTAATTCAGCGAGTGTCATGGAATCCATCGGAACGATTTTGCACTGGATGTGACTCAGAAGAATTTATTACATTCCAAATAGTGTAAGAAGGCATTATTAGTTATGTCTTTGTGATCAGAGTGTTTTGTGAAATGTTCTTCGATTAACTGACCAAAATCGGACATAATTTGGACATGTTAAAGTGACCTTATACTACAATTTGATTTGAAGAATCCCACACAAAGACTTCTAAAATTACGTATGTTAGAAAAGGGAACCGTACTTCATAAGGAAGTATGGTGTCTACGCAGTCGTATGGGGAAAACATCTCGTTGCTGTTGTGTCTCTGACACTTATACTGCGTGCCATGAATATATTACATTTTATTTCCTATGCTTCATCTGATTTTAAATGTGCTTTATCTGATTCTGTCGCATAGTGAAATTCATTTTCCTTCCTTCGATGAGACGACTGACGATCGCAGGCAGTTATGAGAAAACAGAAGAAAGGCGAAACAGCTTTCCTTAATTTTCCTAGATACAAAAAAAAAATATTCAACATACGAAGTCACTAAACGAGGGAGAACAAATCATGAAATTGCAGGTCACACACAGAAAGCCACGGCTCCTAGGATGTCGGGTATTCGAGAGTAAACCTCAGAATGCTACCATTCTACCTACGTAAGATTAAATTCTTTTTTTAATCCCACAGAAATCTATAGCAAAGCTTCGGATAAAATCAGTTAACAATTTTTTTTCTGGGAAGATGGAGCCTAGTGTGCCATTGTACGCAAACTACTTACTTGACCGCTATTTCAATTCTCATTTAACAGCTCATGCTTTTAAATAGTGGCACGGCAGTGAGCGGGTTGGGATTTCGTTTTGAGCTCAGGCTACTGAAAATTACAGCAACAAAATATTCGTCAAATAACATTTATGTAACAAACTCTCAGATCCACTGTGAAACACGGACATAATAAAAAAACATGCAATAGTAAAATACGACAAGTAGGCGCACAACCTTTAATAAATGCATCCTTAAGGAATGGAAAATCTAAGCACATTAAATCTGCAACAAATTTGGATATTACATATACAAGGTGTGGCAAATAAAAGTGCCCCGGACGAGTGGATGCGATTGGACGTAAATGTATACCTATAACCTTACCTGGTGACGCATTCACCACGTAAGCCCACTACGTGATCACAACGTTTCAGAGCATACTGCGGGCTGTGTCATTGTGAGTGGAACAGTGCAAAGGGGGATCGGTACTCGTAGTGGAGCAGCTGATTTTCGTTGTGGAAAGTTACATGACAACGAAGTAGTGTAACCGGTGTGGACAGTTATTAGCTGTTTAATGGTGTCAAAGTGCCAGCAAAGGGTGCCATGCACCCCTTAGTCCGAAAACGGCGTCACACGATCTGTTTTGATTACGTTAAAAAACACTCCGGAATCTGCCCGCCACGCCAGAAAATATTGCTCCAGTTTGTCGGAAAATGGGTCAGAGTCCTACCTAACCAACCCGAAGCCTGTCGCATGAGGCCAGTATATCACGTCGATCATGAGAACGAATGCTCCATCGAAATACACATGCATCCGCTGTGTGTCTGGTGTTCATGCATTAAAACCAGTAGATGCTCCTCAGTATCTCCAGTTCTGTGAGCGGCTGTTCACTCAGAAAACAATGAATGCCTTGGACATGGATATTGAGCCGTGGCGGCTGACGCTAGGGTGTTCTACTGATATCGCTGATATCGATATTTGGCTGTCTTGCTATCTTTGACTGCTCCCCCAGGTGGATTTTCCGGGTGAACGTGTGACGAATAGTCTCCGGTGGGCGCTCATCGAGCCAACTTGTGTTTAAAACAAGCCGGCGTCCCTAAAAGTGGTGCATGGGCCTCGCCGTGCTCGCCGTCCGTGTCTTTTGTCGTTCCGGATGTACGGTCCCGATCATTGGGCGCCTTGACGAGCAAAATTGTGGTAGGTATATATATATATATATATATATATATATATATATATATATATATATATATATATATATATACGCTAAACAGCTTCCCAGCTCGTAATTTTCAAGCTCCAAGTTATTTCGTGTTTAACTAAGAAGATTGTTGAAACTTATTGTGACATGGGTAGCTGCCGGAGATGGTTCTGAGCTCATTTCCACAGTGGTTTTTTTTTTTATGGAGGCTGATGTTCCTCATTTCGTTGCTCCGTGCAAGTTTTATCTTGTTTTAGGGCATATTGACCGCTTAGGTACTGGTTGCCGTTGTGTACGCTCCCGGCAGCCGTAGAGTTAATGGTTTAATCATTTTTCACGGCAGGGTTTGGTATGTTTATTTAATCTTAAAAGTGCCTTAAGACAACTGCAAGTGATCTCTAAGTTTCTTGCTAATTTACTAGGAGACGGGTAATGTTAGACTATGGCTCCATAAGAAATTGGGGCCATGCTTACTATACATTCCAGTGTGGCTGTGATTTGAACTTGTTTTCATTGCAATCTATTTGTGCTGCAGGCAATTTGTTAAGTCTGCTCGTTTCTTGGCGTCGGTGGGGTTATGGATTCTTGTCAGGACCACCCATTGTTAGGCCGGTCGGACTATATATCAGTATATACCGCCTGCTTGTGAGCCTACGCACAAGTCGTGGGGGCTGAACGGTATTATTGCCTGCCGGCCGTAGCGTTATTGCTTCCAGATACTGCTGTGGGCCTTAACGCTGTTGTCTACAGTTAAGTAAGGACACTTTGTTAATATTAGCGTTAACGCAAGTTATTTTACTGGTTATTACTAGGTATTCTTATTCAACACTTATGTTAATCATTTGTATGCCGTTATTGAATGTGCAATTTGTCATTTTTCCTGTGTGCCAGATTTGTGATATTGGTTGGTCCACTTTGCATTTCTAGTATAACCATGTTTCAGTGTGGAACTTTATGTGGGCAGTTCAGTTTTATTAAGCTTTAAGATCTTTGTTTTTTTAGTGAAGTTGTGGTATTATATGGTTGTGTAACTTTGGGTTGGAATCGTATAGTGTTGCTAGCCTTTTGAGATATGGTTAAACAAGAACGATTGTTTATTATTGATAATTCACCGTGCCTACTATCTATGTTTTTGGTTGCGCATGCAAAGTATGATTCTTATTCGTGTTTATGTAATTCAGTTAAAGTGAAAATTTGTATATTGTATCAGTAAGAGGGCAAATGTCCGAATTGAAGCTTATAATAAAGTTTGTTTGAGTCAAATTAAAATTGTAAAACAATCACAACCTTGTCCGTCACCAGTGATCCCGGGCTTCCTATTTCCTTTAAATATCTGTGGTGATATTTTAGTTTTGATTTTCTAAAGAACTGAGTAGTACCACGGTTCAGATATGTTCGTTGTGTCTGTGTGTCTGAAGAATCCTGGTTTCACCTGATTAGTTATGTCATCTCAAAAAGTCAATGTTGTGCGCAGCGGAGAATCCGTATAACGTGTACGAAACACTAATTCATGGTCAGAGTACTGGGGTTTGGTGTGCAGTGTCATCACGTCACATTATTGGTCCAATCTCATTTTATCAGAATATGACTTAGGCATGTTGCATTGGCATCATTTTTAAACCATTTGTGGCAGCAATAACGGAGTAGGAAAAGAACTACAGTTACTTGCAACACGATGGAGAAACTGCCCATACAGCTGGTCGAAAGTTGGAGCACATTTATACGATCTTCACCCCTGACACTGCTGTTAGTAGTGGTCAGTCTGGTGGCGCTCCTAACTGGCCACGCAGGTCTTCTGATCTGTCAGTGTGAGATTACTTTGTGTGGAAGGCCTCGAGTCTAGAATGTATGCAACAACCCTCGTAGACTCCAGAAACTTTAACAGAACATTTCTTATGAGACTGCAGCAATCCCAGCAATCGAACTTCGACCTACCTTCAGCAACTTGCTGATGAGGACTCAAAAGCGACAAGAGATGAATGGTGATCACTTTCAGCATCTGCTATAGTCAGTTAGTACGGTAGTTCCTTTCCTCCGGTGTACTCTGGAACTCTGTTCTCCGAGCCAGTTTTATTTGCCACCCTGTACTTGATTAAAAAAAAAATATATGGTTAAAATGGCTCTGAGCACTATGGGACTTAACATCTGTGATCATCAGTCTCCTAGAACTTAGAACTACTTAAACCTAACTAACTTAAGGACATCACACACATCCATGCCCGAGGCAGGATTCGAACCTGCGACCGTAGCGGTCACGCGGTTCCAGACTGAAGCTCCTAGAGCCGCACGGCCACACCGGCCGGTACTTAATTTAAAATTAAACTGTATGACTAATATATGTTTGCATGAGGCTGATACCAGAATAGCTTTTAAATTTATGTTACTTGTATTCTTCAAAAGCACTGTGGTCGAAATGTTAGAAAAGTTTGCTAATGGCGGGCAACCCTGAAAATTTTTTGATAAGAAAAATTCTTTGTGTTTTGGCTGAAGCCCTTTTGATAAACCACATAAACAGTATTGAAGCCTTATTCTAAGACAGTAAACAGTAGAAAGAACCTACCAAACAACCCAAACACTAGAGAAGAGAACGTACACTAAAAGGAAACGAAATCTTAAAACATTATTCTAGCAACTGAACTTAAAAACTAAAAATTTTCATTGAAAGAGAAGAATAGTTTTGGTCTTATAGAAAACAGCAACGGCCCAAGTTGTTATTAACTATCTCTCGGTTAAACATCTTTTGAAGAGAACAATTTCCAATCACAGCCAATCAGCCCAGTTACTGCACAACCACAGAGGACATTAAATATAGTATACTCAGAACTACTAAAGATGCAGTCTTATACTGGAAGGCAGCTTTGTTGACCCACAAGAAAATATATGGAAGCAATTGGCCTAGGCAAGACTTTAAGCAGTTCAGAAAAATCTAATAAATGGAACTTGAAATTTATGAGCTGGCGAGAAATTTTAATACATCAAACATTTCAACTTACCTGATAATTCAATAAGGGTACAAAAAATATTACTTTCCTTGTTTAACACTACAGAAATCGTCCAATGTTTTATGTACAAGGAAACAGTGCCAAGACCCACTAACAATTGTGAAGCAGTTTTACTATACCTTCTGTTCATGAACCAGTTACACGTTCATAAGTGCCGTAATTGTTAAGCTCAATACATTAGGCTAATTTAGCAGGCCAGTACTGCCTTCCGGCCACCACTATCGAAATGGTTGAAAATTAGATACTTTTATTTAATTTTCTGAAAGGGGTATGTGTCTACAATGTTGGGACGGAAAGGTCTTAATCCGTGCTTTGCAAATGATTTTACAGCCCATTGTGCGAAACAGTGCTACAGCCGGCGTGGGACGCTCTTAGCCGAAGACGGCCGACTCAGGTAGAAGACCTTAATGCCGTGACGCACGTTCACAAAATGACCTGTATGAAGTATGCATGAAAACATTTTCGCCGAAAAAGCTGACTAACAAGGTGCACAGACTGCCCGAACGCAACGTATCCAGGTCAGCCAGATTGGATTTCCACGCCAAAAAGAACGAGAGAGCTGCTTTCATTTCAAGTTGGAGGGCGTGTTTGTATACGATCCTGGACTTTCTGACCAAACGAAAGTAACGAAACCACTTTTTTGCTCAAATTTTGGTCAAAACATAATTTGTGCTGCACCATGTTGTATAGGCAATATAGAAATTTGAAAATTTAACTTCAGATTTGTGTTCAGCGACGTCATAAATATATAATATCACTTAGTTTTCATGCATATTGTACTAATAATATATCTAAAAGTTTACCCTAAGCTTTCAACAGCTTTTTCTTGAGAGACGATTTTTCAAAACCGCGTGCAGCATAAAGTAAAAACGGTTCAAGCCATTAAATTGTGTCTTTGATCCCACAAAGTAAATATTTTCTTGGGAGCTTTTACCTACAATACATGAAATTTCTTAATGTTAACTATCTTTTCTTAAAGACATAAAGACTGAAACAAATCCCTAAAAAATCAAACTCAAAGTTCGAGCTAGCACCATATAGTTAAATTTAAGCTTATTTCACTATGTTTAGGTATAAGCTCCCATAATGTTAATGTTGTATCGCTTGATGTTATCCATTTTTTATATCAGTTAACCCCTCGTGGGCTACAATACACGCAGTGTGCTTACTTCAATTTCTCAGGCCCTTGATGAAACCATAATTACGGGCACAAATTTTTTTTTTTTTTTTTGAAAATAGAAAATAATATTCAGTGTATGATCAATGATAAATCCCAAACAGATCCTATGTCTTTTCATTGTCTCGACTATAAATTTACAAGCTTTCCCTGTTTCTTGATCATCCACAAGCCGACAGAAGAGCCAAAGAGCAGATGCTAAGAAAGGTCGACACTAGAGGACAAGTGGCAGGGATTGCTGGTGCACAGTACAAGTAGGCCTGTCTTTCAACATCGTGTACGCGAAACGGCGTTAGTTAATCTAATGACGTCTATCTAACATATTATGAAAATTCACAATGTGTTGCTCCACACATTTAATATATCCCACTGCACTTTTATATTAGAGAAATGAGTTTCTTACACATATACACTAATGTGACAAAAGTCATGTGACACCTCTTGATATCGTATCCAAACTTTGCCATTTGCAGTCAATGATTAACTGAGTTGGACCAGAGGGACCAGTCCATTCCACGTATAAGCAGCGAACACCATTATGGAGCCAATACCATCTCGTACAGTGCCTTGTTGAAAACTTGGGTCAAAGAGAAACACCGAAAATGCAGATAAAATGTCTTCTGCACCATCCAAAATTTTCGCCATTTAATATTGGTTGATAACTTGTCTTGTACTTATGATTCTGAAGCTTTACGATGTATTATAGAGACTATATTTAATAAATAATCGATGTAATTGTGTATTTATTTCTGGCTGTATATAATTGATTGTACTAATAATATAAATATTGTAAATTGCTGGGTAATAACCCAGGGAACTTTATCTAATCTATCGATAGCAACGACGAAATGGCAGCAGCTGTGCTGTAGTTTATCTTTGAGCATGGAGAGTCCCTGTCGCGTTGCGAGCAGAGAGGCGGCAGAGCAGCTTGAGTCATAAAAGAGTGCGGAAGTGTTTGTTGGGCGCTCCAGCAGACGGGGTGCGCAGCTGTGCTCGTGCCAATGCAGACGCACCTGATTCTTTAACCCGCGAGTATTGAGCGCACGGCACGAGTGGAGGAAAATTGCAACTACTGCCTCTCCCATAACTATTCGTGGGTCTGGAGACGGCTCAGGGTTCTCATCGAACAGCAGCAGCAGCTGGAACAACGGCAGCTCAACATTGCCGTCAGGTACATTCTTCGTCGTCCGCAACGCTACAACATCGTAAGACTGTTAAGTGAAAAATTATGAACTTACGTAGGCATTACCCAGCAACATTTCTTTCAGAAAGTATGGCTAACCTGAATAATAACCTGCAGTAGATAAAACTTGTACGGCATCTGTGTTGTCTTTGTTCTTCGACATTATTACCAAGCAGGGCCCCTTACCTTTCCATGCAGTCACCAAGTGTCGTAAAAATATGAAAACTGATTAACTACTTAGTGCAAGCTTTGTGTGTTTGCTAATAACCAATTGCATTCCTAATTTTCTGCCTCAGTAACTGTTCATTCTTGTACTGCAAACAGAGCCTACTTAAAGTAAAGTAAAATTTCACTGGCAAAACTAAAAACTAAAGATACAGCACAAATTAAGAGTGCGGAATTTCATTTTTTCTGTATTTCGCAAAGCGAGTGACTACTCCTGGCTTGGTATGTATTTTATTGTTATTATTTTAAAAGTAAAATCAGTTGCTCGTTTGCTTAAAGCAAATTCAGTTCACTCTTTCTATAATCAAAAGTAAATCGCATGTTTCTTTTTCTAAATTTCCCAATACGTTACACTGAGATTACTGAAAGTCATTCTTTTAGATACCAAAGTTTACAGTCATTCTTCTACATAACAAAGTTTAAGTTAAGCGTGTCATTTATTTAACACGTAATTTCATTTAATTTTGCTTTCAAAATTTAGTATTTCAGAATAAGTAACTGCAAACTCAGTGTTGTCTGATTCAGTTATTTTCTCGTAAACTGGTGTGGTGTCGAAAAGCTTGGCAACCGTCAGTGATTATTTACTTAAATTTCTTTGCCATTACCTTTCTCAAGATTCTGGAGTTTCGTTTCCCTAACGGGCTGGCGACCCTTTAATTATCCCCTTTTTAGCTAATCAGTGTTTTCTTGTGCTATCAGTGATTTTTGTAGTAAATGTTATGTGGTACCCTCTTTTCCTCCTGTGCGGTTCGTGAGCGATTGCACTCTACTCCACACATTTCAAAATTATCGTCAGTACTTAGCTGAAGTTTAGAATAGACTCTTCCTTCAAAGACAATCTGAGCAGCCGTCTCCGGTTGTTTGCAGATGGCGCTGTCGTTTTTCGACTAATACAGTCATCAGAGGCTCAAAACAAACTGCAAAACAATTTAGAAGAAATATCGGAATGGTGCGAAAAGTTGCAGTTGACCTTAAATACCGAAAAGTGTGAGGTCATCCACATTAGTGCTAGAAGGAACGCGTTAAACTTCTGTTACACGATCAATCAGTCTAAACTAAAAGCCGTAAATTCAACTTAATACCTAGGTATTATAATTACGAACAATTTAAATTGGAAGGAAGACACAGAAAATGTTGTGGGGAAGGCTAACCCAAGACTTCGTTTTATTGGCAGGACACTTAGAAAATCTAACAGACCTACTAAGGAGACTGCCAACACTACGCTTGTCCGTCCACTTTTAAAATACTGTTGCTCGGTGCGGGATCCTTACAAGATAGCACTGACTGAGTACATCGAAACAGTTCAAAGAAAAGCAGCACGTTTTGTATTATCGCGAAATAGGGGAGAAAGTGTCTCAGAAATGATACAGGATTTGAGATGGATATCATTAAAAGAAAGGCGTTTTTCGTTGCGGCGGAATCTTCTCACGAAATTCCAATCACCATCTTTATCCCCCGAATGCGAAAATATTTTGTTGACACCGACTTACGTAGGGAGGAACGAGCACCAAGATATAATAAGGGAAATCAGAGCTCGTACGGAAAGGTACAGATATTCATTCTTCCCGCGCGCTATACGAGATTGGAATAATGGAGAACTGTGGTTCGATCAACCCTTTGCCAGGTACTTAAATGTGATTTGCGGAGTATCCATGTAGATGTAGATGTAGAAGAGTGTGTTGTACACTTTCCTCCAAGTAACCGGCGTTATTTTCCTTCGGTAACGATGGCCTTACTCACTGTAAAATGTCACTAGGCACATGCGATCACGGTCATTTATATCGTAATCCAGTTGGCCGATTAGAAAGGGGAAGTTACGCAAGTGCTCATGGGGTCTGCGCCACACTCTAACCCTACCGTCAGCTCTTACCACCTGAAATCGGGACTCATCTGACTAGACAAGGGTTTTCCAGCTGTGTTATTTTCAAATAACTTCCGGGAATTCAGCCAGGAAACACTTTCAGCGACCGCGGTCGCTGAAAGTGTTACCTGGCTGAATTCCCGGAAGTTATTTGAAAGTTGTATACGCCAGGAGAAACTCAGGTCTCAGTTGTGTTAGGTCCAACCGATATTGTCACCAGCCAAAGAGGGGCGCTGCAGGTGATGTCCTGCTGTTAGCAAAGGCCCTCACGTCGGTCCTCTGCTGCCATAGCCCTTTAACGCCAGATTTTGCCGCACTGTCCTATCTCATACGTTCGTCATATATAACCACATTTATATCTCTGGTTATTTCACGCTTTCCTGTTGGCACTGACAACTCCACTCAAGTGCACTCCTCTGGGTCGTTAAGTGAAGGCCTTCGGACACTGAGATGTCAATGGATGGAGGTAATGCCCGAAATTTGCTATCCTTGGCAGACTCTTGATACTTTGGACCTCGGAATATTAAATTTCCTAACGATTTACGATAAGAAATTCCCATGCGCCTAGCTCAAACTACCACTCCGCGTTAAAAGTCTGTTAATTCCCGTCGTGCCGTCATAATTGCGTCGGAAACATTTTGACATGAATCACCTGACTACAAATGACATCTCCGCCAAAGCATTGCAGTTTTATACTGTGTGTACGCGTCACTACCACGGCCTTTATATGTGCTGTCGCTATCCCATGACTTTTGCCACGTCACTGCATACAGTAAACGTCGTCTGCACATTTCGACTGTACATGATTCCTAGAAGGATGTGTCTTATTTTACGAGGTCCCGCCGCTTTCATGACTGAAGATGGAAACTTGTGATGAATTTGAACATCATGCATCAGATTTTAGAAAGTTATATGATTTAAACGCAGTATAAACTATCCACACATTTATATTATATTTACGGCTAACAACGAAACATTAAATTATCTTTTGAAATTGGCTGAAATGTCCTACACTGGATAGATGACGAGCATACAAATGGTGCTCAAGTAGTTCCATTTCCTCTAGCATTTTTAGAATAATTGTCTTCACTGTACCTCATGTATTTTAGAAGTGAAGGCACTTAAACAGAGTGTTTTTTTTTTTTTTTTTGGAGGGGGGGTTCCTTTGCTGGATCGATAAAAACGGAGCCCTTATAGGATCACTTTTTTCTCTGTCAGTCTGGTCGACTCATCAAAACGCTTTTTCTCCGAAATGGCTACATGTATCTAGTCGAAATTTAAGTCCTATTAAGGTCTACTGCCCTTGAGTGATGTAATAAAACGAAGCTTCCAAACCGTTGCAGTCCGAAATATGGTCATTAATGTCACGTCTTTTATACTCACAAACCCACTCGTCAAAACCGATAGGGTACTTCGGTTCGACATAGAATCATAAAATTTGTCAAGAAGCAAGGATTTACAGTACAGCAGAAGGAAAAAAATCCGAAAATTGTAAATACGCATTTATTAACAAAATGTAAAGTCTAATGTGGTGAGTATGTTTACTGATTTGTCTAACTGGATTTGTGAGGTTGTTGTTCTGATCTCAGTTGCTTCAATATTAAATTTTGATGGTTGAAATTAAGTTCAGTATGATTTATCTTTAATTCGTTTGAAATAAATCTTATTACTGTATTAACTATTTTAGCAGCTATAAAAAAAGAACTGAGATCCTTTTTTCTTCTTTACTCCAAGTAGCTATAGCTGCTCATACTTCAGTTTCTGCATTATGTTTTTTTCTGCTCTTGCTACTGCTGGTGTTTATTTATTAACGTCTTTTACTCCAATATTGGGGACATATAATGGTGTCTAAATTTTGTTATTGATTGGTAGTGTAAATATATGTATAGCTGGTTTGTAGGCTGATTTTGATGGTGATTTGAAAAAGATTGTTCCTCTTCTTACTTTAAGGCAACCCTATTTAATAAGAAGAATTTGGGCAATATGTTATGCAGAGCTTGCTTCCTTTCTTTTGTTGTCTCATGCATTATTTAATTCATTGTTATTTGTATGTGCAGGTTCTATAACTAATAACTTAAATTATAGTCAGGGTATTCGTTTGACAGATTTTATTGTAAATTTTATGTGTCTTTCTTACGTTTGTTTTACGTTTCTAGATTGATTCTGTGTGGTAAAGCTATTTTGACTGGATTTTATTCAGAAAATTTAATCACTGAGATGACTTGTTGAAGATGAATTAATTGCTTAATGTTTTACTTTGTTTTTCTACTGGTTTAACAGTTTCTAATACTTTTTGTTGCCGCCTGGAGTGGCCGCGCCATTAGGGCGCCATGTCTCATGTTTCATGGCCCCTCCCACCGAAGGTTCGAATCCTCCCTTGGGATTGGGTGTCCGTGCTGTTCTTGCCATAATTTGTTTAATTAGTATGTAAGTCAAGGGACTGGTGACCTCAGCAGTTTGGTCCCCTAGGAATTCACATACACACAAACACACACACATTCTTTTTGTTTGTTTTATTATTCAGTGTCTGGTTACAACAATTTTTATTCAGAATTTTCAATTGATGCTAAGAGTTGTTACATTTCTTTCACAATAGTTGGTTTATTGTTTGTTGCTGTATTTGGTTGTAGACTTATCTTGCCCGATTTTTCCTATTCTCCAAATAATTGCTTTACCTTATTGTTTGAAGTTTATAACAATCACTGTTGTTGTCTTAAGTTCTTATTTTTGTCTTATTTAGGAGTTTGATTTTTCTCATAATTTATTTTCTTTAATACGTTATCTTTAGTTATATTTAATGGTTTTCTGTGATTTATACATAATCTTTCAAGCATGTTTGTGAGATATTTACAGTGGGATGTTATTGTCAAGTCTTTGTTGGAGGCAATTACTTTGTGATCAGAGTCTTTACACATTATTTATTTGCTTAATTGGTTTTATTCACAGATGATACGATTCTAATTTTGAGATTTATCTATTAACTTTTATTTTTGGAATGTTTCTTCTAGTAGTGTTACATTTCTCATATCTAAATTTTTAATTTTAGATAATATTTATAAATATAAGTATACTATTTTTACAGTGAAAATGAAATGTTTTACTTAAGGTATATAAATGTTAGAAATGTTAGCAGAAGTTAATTCCTAATGTAAAAAAAACTAGCAGCTTTCATACTGTCTTCGCATGTCCTTAATTGGAACTTAATAGTTCAATTATGTTAATAACTGTAAAATGCTTCCAGAATGAGATTTTCACTCTGCAGCGGAGTGTGCGCTGATATGAAACTTCCTGGCAGATTAAAACCGTGCGCCCGACCGAGACTCGAACTCGGGACCCTTGCCTTTCGCGGGCAAGTGCTCTACCATCTGAGCTACCGAAGCACGACTCACGCCCGGTCCTCACAGCTTTACTTCTGCCAGTATCTCGTCTCCAACCTTCCAAATTTTACAGAAGCTCTCCTGCGAACCTTGCAGAACTAGCACTCCTGAAAGAAAGGATATTGCGGAGACATGGCTTAGCCACAGCCTGGGGGATGTTTCCAGAATGAGATTTTCACTCTGCAGCGGAGTGTGCGCTGATATGAAACTTCCTGGCAGATTAAAACAGTGCGCCCGACCGAGACTCGAACTCGGGACCCTTGCCTTTCGCGGGCAAGTGCTCTACCATCTGAGCTACCGAATCACGACTCACGCCCGGTCCTCACAGCTTTACGTCTGCCAGTATCTCGTCTCCCACCTTCCAAACTTTACAGAAGCTCTCCTGCGAACCTTGCAGAACTAGCACTCCTGAAAGAAAGGATATTGCGGAGACATGGCTTAGCCACAGCCTGGGGGATGTTTCCAGAATGAGATTTTCACTCTGCAGCGGAGTGTGCGCTGATATGAAACTTCCTGGCAGATTAAAACCGTGCGCTCGACCGAGACTCGAACTCGGGACCCTTGCCTTTCGCGGGCAAGTGCTCTACCATCTGAGCTACCGAAGCACGACTCACGCCCGGTCCTCACAGCTTTACTTCTGCCAGTATCTCGTCTCCCACCTTCCAAACTTTACAGAAGCTCTCCTGCGAACCTTGCAGAACTAGCACTCCTGAAAGAAAGGATATTGCGGAGACATGGCTTAGCCACAGCCTGAGGGATGTTTCCAGAATGAGATTTTCACTCTGCAGCGGAGTGTGCGCTGATATGAAACTTCCTGGCAGATTAAAACAGTGCGCCCGACCGAGACTCGAACTCGGGACCCTTGCCTTTCGCGGGCAAGTGCTCTACCATCTGAGCTACCGAAGCTGTAAAGCTGTGAGGACCGGGCGTGAGTCGTGCTTCGGTAGCTCAGATGGTAGAGCACTTGCCCGCGAAAGGCAAGGGCCCCGAGGTCGAGTCTCGGTCGGGCGCACGGTTTTAATCTGTAAAATGCTTCTTTTTGGCTTCAAATAACATTGAATAATGGTAAGTATTTACCAACTTTCAAGGACAAAATTGGCTGCAATAATTCCTTCATTATTTGATGTATGGTTGATTGATTATACAATACTTTCTGAATGCAACCCAAATGTTTTATTTAATTACAGTTCTTTATACTGGACGTTTTAGTGCTCCCTGATTTCATTAATGAAAAATCTCCAAAAGGGTCTAGGATGAAAAATGTTGTTGATAGTGTTCAGATTGTAATGTCTCATGCTTTTATGATAGTTATGATTGGCAAAGTTAATGCTACATCTACATCAAATATTAGAAAAATAATCGCGAATAGGGAGAATCGAACCAAAAAAGGTATTAATGCTTATCTTTTTGGATCAAATCTGCATTCAAATGGTGATATTTTTGGTCATTAATCAATTTTTTGGTACGATTGTAGCAAGGACCATGACAAACATTGGAATAATAGATACAATAAAAATTCTTGTAGATAATACTATGATTTGTTTTTGTTGATTAATAGTCAAGCTTTCTGACTGGAAGTAAAATGCACTATTTATACTAGGAAAATTAGTATCTCCCTTATCAATAAATTGAGATGATTAAGAATAGTCAAGCTATGTCCACACAGTGTCAGTATCATTCTGCAGTTTCAAATCCAAAGTGATGTCTTGTTGAGGGTTGATTTATTGAATGACGAAGTAAATATGTTATTAAGAGGATTGTTCCAACAATTACATGCAGTCTATGGATCCTGTGGTAACGAAAAATGTTGATCCATAAACTGCACCAGCGATGGTAAAAAGTACTTCTCTACATTCAAATGCTTGAAGTAAAGTTAAATATAGTCCTATTAGTACTGCAAAGAATAGTCCTTGTAATGCTTGAGCATGGTTAGATTAAGTAAGTCTGTGGCGTGCTCATGTTACTGTCACTCTTCATGCAAGGAGAATTGCTATATTTGTTGGTGAAAAAGATTCAGAATACTGATATGAAAAATATATGAAAAACAGAAATTTTAATGCAATAAAATAAATTATCCGCCATCACAATTCAGTTGAGACAAATCCCGTATATAGTCCTTGGCATGCTCCTTCTAACACTACATCTCGTCATCATTGGATTATTGTGAGTGGTGTAATTCCAAATACATTGTTCAGTTGGTTAATACTGAATGAGTGAAACTATTTTGTTAATCCTGATACTATAACTATCGCTCCTCTTGCTCGTGTCAACTGTCTAGGTCTAAAACCTACTAGGTGAAATGGTGGTTTGAGTGACTTGTTAATGTAAGTTCAATATACTTCCCTAGAATATAGGTTCTTAAGATTGAGAAAATTTAAGCCTGAATTATAGTGGCTGCTGACTCTAGAACCAGTAATAGGCAGTAATTAATAAAGAGATTTAATTTATCACTACTGAAGCACTAATGTTTCCTAATAATGTTAGCAGTAGTATCCAGTTAGTGGCTAGTCATACAGATGAGGTTCCTGGTCAAATAACATTTCTAATGGTCTCAATTAAAACCATGAAAGGTATCAGTGAGGGTGGAGTACCTAGATGTATAGATGTATGATTGATATGATTAGTTCATGCAAATAGTATAGATCTTAATCACACAGGTAAGGTGAAAGTAGAAAATATGTGGGAAAAATCCTATGAAATTATTAAATAGCATTATAATAAAAACTGGGATGAGAATAAATTTTGATCCATTAAATGATTTTGGTCCTAATTAAGTTTTGTGTAAGGTTTGACTTCACTTATTTCACATAACACTAATTCGTGAAGGTGTAAGCCAAATCATGGATGGGATTAATAGTAGTCCTAGGAATGTTCTAGTTCAACTGAATGGTAAAATAAAGATGTTATAGAGGGATCAATTTATAAGAATAAACTTATCACATTCAGCTGACATTTTTTATTTCATCCCATTGCTCCTCTTTTCTACTCTTTTAATAAGGTCAAATATAAAATATAATTAGTCTACTTTGTTAAATTAAATTGAAGCCGCTGAAAATATATGAAATAGGGAGAATCATATTAGTAGTGATACTTGAGGTATTTAGATTAATAGCTCCCCATCAGAGGTTGCCATTAATTTACCACGTTTTGGGTTAAGAGACCATTACTTACTTCACTCATCTGATGTTTCAAGGTGTACCAATTACTTAGTTATTTTAGACTGGCAATGTAATATTATATTTTAAATAACCCCTTAGATAATCATTCGATAAACAAGGTCACTGAAGTTCTTTCAATTACAAATGGTATAAATCTATGGTGTCCTCCACAAATTTCAGAGCATTGACTGAAGAAATATCCAGATCGATTGTTAGTTTTAACCTAATGCAGGCACTGCTCACAAGTGGAGGACATCTGAAGCTCATATTAATACTCATACTACTGTATTTACAGGTACCATTGTTCGATTGCTTACATCCTGAGTCTAAATCCATCCTTTTCTAAGTCTTCCACTGGAGTTACGTAAGTGTCAAATTCCACATCTGTAAAGTCTGAATATCTATATCTTCGGTATCATTATCGTCCAATTGTTTTAGGTGTAATTTTTGCATCTGAAGAATCATCAAATAGACATAGTAGACATAATGAATGTAATGCAATAGAAATTAGGGTAATGCTGTTCGAATGGTTTCAATTTAGTGCCCATGAAGCATATTTCAGTTTGTGTAGGCGATGACTGGAATATAGCTAAGAGCATAGCCTACAATGACTGTAATTAATCATAATACAATTATGGTATGATCATGAGAGAGTGACAGTTGCTCCATTAACGGTGAAGCCCAATCTCGAAGTGATAAATTTAATCATATTGACACGAATTCTTTATAATAAAATGTTAAACCTTTATTTGGAGCTTACATTTACTGAACTAATCTGCCATATTGGAATCTAGAAATTAACAGTGGTTCTGGGTAACTGTGTTTTGCAGGCTGGTTATTTTGTGTCATTCAGTGGATCTACTCATATTAGCTCTGAATATAACTGATCGATTTGTAACCATTATTCCTCATAAAATTGCAGCGAATATAATGATTCTGACCAATGAAATTGTTGATACAATGCTTGGTGCTACATTTCATGATTTATAAGCATTTTGATAGTCAGAGTACTGTTGTGGTATTCCTGCCAATTCTAGGAAGTGTTGAGGGAAGAAGGTTGTGTCTACCCCAATAAATATAATTGCAAATTCAATTTTTAATCGTGTGTTATTTCTGGTTAGGCCTTTAAATAGAGGCTATCATTGAATAACATCTCCTATAGTTGCGAATACTGCTCCTATAGATAGTATATAACGTAATGGTGCTACTAGATAGTATATATCTAGAGATGAATTTGCCAGTACTAAAGCTGTTAATCCTCCTATTGTACATAAGGAAATAAATCCTAGGGCTCATAATAATGGAAGATTAAACTTGAATCTTGTTCCATATACTGTTGCCAGTCATCTGAATACCTTAATTCCTGTTGGCACCACAATAATTATTGTTGCTGCTGCAGAATATGCTAATGTCTACTACTACTGTGACTATACCGTGAGCCCATACAATAAATCCTAATAGTGAAGTCGACAGTAAAGTGTACATTATACTTAGTGTTGCAAATGCCCAAGTTTTAATCTTTGTTGGCATACAATGTGTGAAACAATACCAAATCCTATTAAAACTAAAATATAGACCTCTGGGTCCCCGAAGACTCCGAAGAAATGTTGGTATATGATGGTGTAACTTCCACCTGCAGGGTAAACAATGGTGTGTTTATTATGGTGTTTCATCTGAAGTCACTCTCTCTGATCGTATATTAATTGTAGTTGAAAAGAAATTTACTGCTGCTGGAATACATGAAACACGTGCTGGTACAGACACTTCCTATTCCGCCATCCATGAATCACTGTATGCTAACTGCACTTGGTTCATATGTTTGCCACGGTTTGCTGTTGAAGATAAGGTACGAAATATTAAAGTTCCTGCGGTGTAGGGGAGGTTTAGGTGTGTATCACGTACCTGACAGAACGATAGCCCTTTTTATCAGCTGTCAAATGGCGTTGTGGCGCCGTTGCCTTACGTGCCTTACCAGCTTATTGCAGGAGGCCCTTGCACCGCACTCTCTATCAGCACCTATTATGCTTTTGGATGTCCGTCACCCTTCTTTTACATCCACCAATCCTTATCTTAACACTGACGTCACGTCTGCATGGTACTTCACTGTCAATGAGAAACAAGTATGCCGGTCACGCCTTCACAGGATTCACCTCGCAGATACCCCGCTGCGTGTCGTCCGTGATGTTTTGCACAGAGACGAGCGTCGTCTAGCGTGCATACGAGCGATGGGCGTCTGGCCCTTGGTGCGACAGATGCTGGCCCTAATTACCTACTCACTTGCTCCTCTTCCGGGACGCGGGACGCTTCCTCTAATCAAAGACGAACTCCGTGACGTGGATTTGTGGCCACGCAGTTTACTACTTGTTTGCTGATGGTGAGAAAAATATCCCTGATTTTTCACAATTCCTTAATGAATTCCGTTGCGCAGTTGTCTACAATCGAAAATATACAATTCTCCTGTTATCTTTGTAGTGTCTTTGTCAACCAACCCCAGAGCTGGAGTGTTACTGCAATGAAAAATTGATACACGTCTTTTCCACTCTTAGAATCTCTGTTAATCGGAATGTTCTTCTGCACATTATTGTACGTTGACAGTCTCACCGAATCTGGCAACTTGCCGCTTCCTCTTCTTCGTGACGCCGGTTTCCTGGGTATTCACGGTGGTATTAATAATGTTTTACAAAATAACTATATCATCGATGTTCTTTGTAACTCTCCTCCACTTTCCCAACATTTCTCTTGGTGCCTGGGCGGAGGGATCAGAACTTGGTGGCCAGTCCTCGGGTTGCAACCTCTGCCCACTTTGCCCGCAGCCTTCTCTTTGGGTGCCAGGAAGCTGTAATTAAAAAAAAAAGAAAATGGCCAGGGATGCAGAATGCCATGCAAGAGGTCCGGGTTCGATTTCTGGCCGGATCGGAGATTTTCTTCACTCGGGGGCTGGATGTTGTCCTGTCTTCATCATTACTATATCATCATCGACAAGCAAGTTGCCGAAGTGGCGTCAACTAAAACACGCACCTGGTGAACAGCTTACCCGCCGGAGGGCCCTAGCCACACGCACGTTTAATTTTTTATCCCAATCATGACGCACCTTTGGTAGCGTACAGGTAAGTGAGCGACTTAGTTGCACCACGGAGATCTTTTCCAGATGCTACATAGCCGACATCTCATAACTGACGCCAGTTAATCTTTTAGATTCGATGCGTAAGATAAAATATTGTCTATGCTACTTCGTCTTCTCAGACCCACAGTATTATAAGGAGAATATGGAAACCAGAAAGAATGTTTCAATACTGTCGGTAAATCCTGCACAATCGAGCTACAGAGATGTGCTAGGCAGCGTAACGCATCCTCTCGTATAACAGCCAGTGTACGCTAAATTAAATTTGCTGCGTTCTCTCAGTGCATATACTAGTGCAGACGTTCCGGACGGATTCTGTAACGCAGTGTCGTTAGGAATAGCATCGTCAAACAAGCGCGGCGAGCACGGGAATGACATTCCGGAAATTCTAGGAGCACAAAGAACTCTGCGGACAAAGGTAAGTGTGTCTTCTCACTGCATTAACCCGAATGCAGGACGCAGCAGAGCACGCCTTTGTGCAGCAAAGCCCTCCCTGCGGTCGCAATGCGCTTGCAAAAGCTCGCCTCTAGCTTCGTGCGCTACTGCCCGCTGGCTATTCCATTATAGACCACGGAGCGCTGCATTTATACTGGCGCCGATATTGAACTGTAACACAACAGGGAGGTTATCTCGAACGACACTCGTGTTCATAAAGCTCCTCCTTGCTACTTGTGTTGCGTACTGGACAAACTAATCGATTTTCTATTTTAATAGCAATACGCCTTGGCTTGTTGAATCCACGCGCTCCTGATTATTTCTCAGGACAGGAAATTTGATGGAAAAGTGAGCAAGCGTTGATCGAACAAAGGTTAGAATTACGTTTTTAAATGACAAACTAAAGGTTCTTTAGCTTTCGTTGTTTACTTCTTAGCAAGATTAGATGTCGTTCATTGTTTATAATACTGAAAACTATTAAATATGATAACATCTGCCTTGCCGTATAGCGAATTACCAATTGAAAATTCCAAGCCGTCTGAATATACATAAATATTGAGTTTATCCCTGTGGTTTATCATAAAAAATCGGGAAAAGGAAATTTAAGTAGAGAATATACATACATTATGCGATCAAATGTATTCGGACACCCCAAAAAACATACGTTTCTCGTATTAGGTGCATTGTGCTGCCACCTACTGCCAGGATCTCCATTTCAGCGACCTCAGTAGTCATTATAAATCGTGACAGAGCAGAATGGGGTGCAACGCGGAACTCACGGACTTCGAACGTGGTCAGGTGATTGGGTGTCACTTGTGTCATACGTCTGTACGCGAGTTTTCCGCACTGCTAAACATCCCTAGGTACACTGTTTTCAACGTGATAATGAAGTGGAACGTGAAGGGACACGTAAAGCACAATAGTGTGCAGGCTGACCTTTTCTGTTGACCGGCACAGATCGCCGATAGTTGAAGAGGGTCGTAATGTGTAACAGGAATACATCTATTCAGACCATCACACAGGAATTCCAAACTGCATCAGGATCTACTGCAAGTACTATGACAGTTAGGCGGGAGGTGAGAAAAATTGGATTTCATGGTCGAGCGGCTGCTCATAAACCACACATCACGCCGGTAAATGTCAAACGACGCCTAGCTTGGTGTAAGGAGTGTAAACATTGCACGATTGAACAATAGGAAAAAGGATGTGTGGCATGACGAATCACGGTACACAATGTGGCGAACCGGTTGCAGGGTGTGGGTAGGGCGAATGCCCGTGCCAACGGTAAAATTCGAAGGCGTTGGTGTCATGATGTGGTCGTGTTTTTAATGTAGGGGGCTTGCACCTCTTGTTGTTTCTCGTGGTACTATTACAGTACAGGCCTACGTTGATGTTTTTAGCTCCTTCTTGCTTCTCAATGTAAAGAGCAATTCGGGGATGGTGATAGAATCTTTCAACACGATCGAGCATCTGTGCATAACGCACCGCCTGTGGCGGAGTGGTTACACGGCATTAACATCCTGGTAATGGACTGGCCTGCACAGAGTCCTGACCTGAATCCAACAGAACACCTTTGGGATGTTTTGGAACGCCAGGCCTCACCAACCGAGATCGGTACCCCTCCTCATTGCAGCAGTCCGTGAAGAATGGGCAGCCAATCCCCAAGAAACCTTCCAGTGCCTGACTGAACGTATGACTGCGAGAGTGGAAGCTGTCATCATGGTTATGGATGGACCAACACCACATTGAATTCCAGCATTACCGATGGGAGGTGCCACGAACTTGTGTGTTATTTTCAGCAAGGTGTCCGGATACGTTTGATCACATAGTATGAGGTTCCTCTTTTTTCGGACATGTCTGCAAGAGCAGGCACCGTATAAGAGTTTCCCGTTATTCTGGTCCAGATTTATTTTATGCGTCGTGTTTCCGATTATATTCCCGCTTCTTCTCGCTGCGAGACATAAGCCAGTTTGACAATTTAATCTTCACAATCTTTATGGTGAATTTTGATTTCAGTTATCCTGTGACTATTTGGATATTTGTGTGTGAGCGCATGAATGTCCGTGTTGCGTTCCATTCTCAATATAGTTATCGTGCAATGATTATTTATACAACGAGAAACTGTTTCCGTGTTACGAAATCATACGTGTTCAATGTTTCACGCGTATGCTCAACCTTATGAACAAATATAAATTTCGAGTAATCTCAGTTCGTTAAAAATCACGCCACATCCTCCCTTATTGTCACTCAGCTCATGTAACCCGTAAGAGGAAGATACTAGGAAGCATTTAGTAAACTTCAGTCCCTAATCAGTCGGTCTGAAGTCCGGTAATTGAGACACAAAGAGATTATGGACATTAGTTGCGAGTAGACGTTGATTTAAATCAGTGTGAAAGTTGAAAATTTGTGGTGGACTGGGACTCGAACCCGGGTTTCTTGTAACCGCTCTGACCATTGTGCCATCTTGATACACTGATTATCGCAACTGCATGGACTGCCGTGACGTGCCCCCCAACAGACCCAAATTCTCAACTTACCCACACTCTAATAATGTAGTGCTCCTTGCCTATTACCCGTAGCATAAGGTGTCACTCTCAAGAACCGCACAATGCTTCTAATAAATATCCTTAAAAGTTCCTTCCACGAAAATTTAAACTACACTACTGGCCATTAAAATTGCTACATCATGAAGATGAGTTGCTAAAGACGATAAAATTAATCGACAGGAAGAAGATGCTGTGATATGCAAACTGTTAGCTTTTCAGAGCATTCACACAAGGTTGGCGCCGGTGCCGACACCTACAACCTGCAGACATGAGGAAAGATTCCAACCGATTTCTCATACACAAACAGCAGTTGACCGGCGTTGCCTGGTGAAACGTGGTCGTGATGCCTCGTATAATGAGGAGAAATGCGTACTATCACGTTTCCGGCTTTGATAAAGGTCGGATTGTAGCCTATTGCGATTGCAGTTTATCGTATGGTGACATTGCCGCTCGAGTTGGTCGAGATCCAATGACTGTTAGCGGAATATGGAATCGGTGGGTTCAGGAGGGTAATACGGAACGCCGTGCTGGAACCAACGGCCTCGTATCACTAGCTGTCGAGATGACAGGTATCTTATCCGCATGGCTGTAACAGATCGTGCAGTCACGTCTCGATCCCTGAGTCAACAGATGGGGATGTTTGCAAGACAACAACCATCTGCACGAACAATTCAACGACGTTTTTCATGGACTATCAGCTCGGAGACCGTGGCTGCGGTTACCCTTGACGCTGCATCACAGACAGGAGAGCATGCGATGATGTACTAAACGACGAACGTGGGTGCACGAATGGCAAATCGTCATTTTTTCGGATAAATCCAGGTTCTGTTCACAGCATCATGATGGTCGCATCCGTGTTCGGCGACATCGCGGTGAACGCATATTGAAGCGTGTATTTGTCATTGCATTACTGGCGTATCACCAGGCGCGATGGTATGGGGAGCCATTGGTTACACGTCTCGGTCACCTCTTGTTCGCATTGATGTCACTTTGAGCAGTGGACGTTACATTTCAGATGTGTTACGACCTGTGGGTCTACTCTTCTTTCGATCCCTACGAAACCCTACATTTCAGCAGGATAATGTACGACCGCATGTTGCAGGTCCTGTACGGGCCTTTCTGGATACAGAAATGCTCGACTGGCCAGCACATTCTCAAGATCTCTCACCAACTGAAAATGTCTGGTCAATGGCGGCCGCGTAACTGGCTTGTCACTATACGCCAGTCACTGTTCTTGATGAACTGTGATATCGTGTTGAAGCTGCATGGGCAGTTGTACCTGTACACACCATCCAAGCTCTGTTTGACTAAATGCCCAGGCGTATTAAGGCCGTATTTATGGCCAGAGGTGGTTGTTCTTGGTACTGATTTCTCAGGATCTACGCACCCAAATTGAGTGAATGTAATCGCATGTCAGTTCTAGTATAATATAGTTGTCGAATGAATACCCGTTTATCATCTTCATATCTTCTAGGTGTATCAATTTTAATGGCCAGTTGGGTAACTCCCAATCAAAATCGCTGTCTAAGTCCACGTAGAAGTGGCACGTGTGACTAACTCTCCACAAAATCCACAACTGCCTCGCCTCCGTACACAGAGACCGGAAACCATGGTGTGGCTGAATGCAGAGTAGAAAAGATGGATATTACAGTTACACCAGTCTTAAGGTAGGTTCAAAATTTTTCATCCCTCCAGTGCCTAAAATTTGACCTAATGCTTGCCTTGCGCATGGGTCTAGGGGAATCAATATCAAGTCCTCACGTTAGGAAGATGATTAAAGTTTCATGCTACGGAAAGGTCAGACGTAGTAAAATGACAATAAACATACTCAATACTGTTCCCAACGTGACGTTGGTAAAAGCATGGTACAATACAGGCGAAGGAGAAACAGGCGCAGAACATGATAAAACTACACTGGGATGACAGAAGGCATGGGATAGCGATACGGACATATACAGATGGTGTCAGTGTCGCCTACACAAAGCGTAAAAGTGCAGTGCATTAGTGCACCTGTCATTGGCACTCAGGTCATATTGTAAAGAGTAATTGTAACAATATGACCTAAATTAACAGATTTTTAACGTGGTATGGCAGTTGGAGTTAGACACATGGACATTCCATTTCAGAAACTGTTAGGGAATTCAGTCTTCCGAAATGCACCCTGTCAACAGTGCACCAGGAATACCGAACGTCAAGCATTACTTCGCATCATGGACTACGCAATGTCCGACCGCCTTCACTTAACGACCGAGAGCGTCGGCGTTTGCGCAGAGTACTAAGTGCTAACAGACACGCAACACTGCGTGAAATAACCACAGAAATCAATTTGAAATGTACTACGATCTTATTTTGGTGTTAATGGACTACGGTAGTACACTACCGGCGCGAATGCCTTTGTTAACGGTACGACATATTGCGATGATGATGTTTGGTGCGTGCGGCGCTCAACTGCATGTTCATCAGAGCCCGTACAATGTCCCAATTTTTACACAGTCGAATTTTTACACAATCCAATCTAGCCACTGTCACTAATGATGATGATGAGCATATGACGAGGACAACGCAAACACCCAGTCTCCGGGCACATAGGTAATATTGTGGGGAAGATGAAACGAAGACTGCGCTTTGTTGGCAGAACTCTTAGAAGATGCGACAAACCCACTAAAGAAACCGCCTACATTACTCTTGTCCGTCCTCTGCTGGAATATTGCTGCACGGTGTGGGATCCTTAGTACGTTGGATTCACGGAGGACATCGAAAAAGTGCAAAGAAGGGCAGCTCGTTTCGTGTTATCGCACCATTTTAGACGGAGCAGAAGGTGATGCATCATATTCTTCACTAGTAAAATGTTGCTGTTATTTTTGCTGCTTAAAAAAACGCTTTTTAATGAATTTTATGTACCTCAGCTTTGATTTCTAAATATAAGTAGCAAACCAAGCATGAATTTTATGTCCGAAGAGAAAATGTATTCAGAAATATTTCCAAGTTCATGTATACTATGCTCATTTTTCGATCCTTATTACGACAACTGACCATTAATCAGAGACACCACAACACTACTACGTTATTTGAAAGCCGACTGGTCGTATCAATGGCTCATGTTAATCAAATAGTTTGGCTGGCTAAACTTCTTTAGGTTGGAGTCCACTGAGTATTTTAAATCACTGAGAAAGTCTGCAGCATTAGAAAATGATAGGTTAAACACACAAATACGCATTGTACCCTTACAACAATATTCACCAAGGATACGTCTAGAAAGCTTGGCCGTAGCTTTGCACAATTCCGAGCAGGTAGTTTACTTGACGTGTACTGCTAAAAGCGCATATTATTTAGAAATACAGTACTATTATTTTGACTATATTTGACACATTTGTCCAGAGACAATTGGCAACTGTATTGATATTTAAAACAATTTTCATTCATTCTTCTGTCTCAGTTGCTCATATTAATTGAAAATTGTTCTTCCTTATCAGTTGCACATTTTTAATAAAAAACATTATGCAAGAGAGTGAAGAACAAATGAGAAATGCTTAAAGAATCATTCTGAGATGTGGACATGCTACTTCACTGTAATCTTCTTCTTCAAACAAATGTTAGGCTGAGTAGCAGCACACCATTTGAGGCTGACTGCGCTGCCTTGTGTTAAATGTGTTTTCTGAACTCATTTACTTTATCTACTGCTCTTTATATGTGACACTATGAATAATACTTATTGTGTGTAATTTTATCCGATTTCACATTACCTACAGTATCAACTGTAACATGGAAATTTTTTAGTATTGTGCTCGTACTCTGGATGATTCTCTTTCAGTGAATGCACCAATTTCAGTATGTATAGGAGATCTTTAGAACCACATACCTATTTGCAGATTTTCGTTCTGGACTTGTTGGCTTCTGTCGTGGCTTAAGTAATCACTACTGACACGTAAATGGAATCCAAGAAGTATGTGGTTCGATCCTCTTGCGAACGCAAGTTTTCTACATTCTGGATTTTAATCTTCCGAGCAATTACTTTTGTTTGGCTATTAGTATACCACTTTATATTTTTTCGTAGATTAGGGCTAATTTCTATATTTTGCATCGCGAGATTTTTTTTTAGATCCTTGTGCAGTTGGTATGTCATGGGTATCTAAAACAGCATATTTCCTTTTCGTCATCCGTACAAGTACGTATTCCAAGGTTCAGCGGACACACAACACCCTTGCTTTTTTCTTTATTTAGCTGTAAATGTTTTGTAGAACTTATGTAAATTTAATACTGTTTACGTTTTATGTAAGAGACTGCTGCAATTAGATGTGAGTGAGAGTCTCCGTTTTGCTTTTCTGTTAAACATCGTCGCAGGCTTTTTGAAAATCTTCTACTGCAACAACTCGTGCAACACATAACGTATTTTGTAAACGGTTTTAAAATCACCTGTCAGGAAACAACACTTCTTCATACGATACAAGTTAGAAGACAACAACCACCCAATGTGACAATGTAGCCTTAGAACGAACCGATACAAAATAGTCTGTTAGATGATCACTATCTTAAAATAATTTTGAACTGTAGCTGTGAGTGTGTCATGGCCAAAGACACTTGTACACATTACTTTGTTTAAATGCAACATGGCAGCCACGATATGTTTCTGGAATGTGCAAGAAAACTGTTTGAGACTTTCCTTTCACATAAATCTTCTCCACAGATGTTCCATAATTCGCTACAAAAATAAATCAGACGTTTAAACTCTTATAGGAGGAACTATGACAGTTCTGCTACATATGTTAAAACGCTAGTGTAATCTGAAAATTGAGATGCTCATAATAAAATTGATTCTTCTTTATTTTCACTTATGCATTACTTATTTATTTCATTCGCAGGAGAAAAAATACCACGGCATAAATTACATCATGTGTATATTTCGTAGCCTACTTACGAGCTTCGCTAGTAGCCGTTGAGTAGAAACTCATGTTATATGTGTTTACAGAAATGTTATTAGAAGTAGTGAACTGACTATAAGCATTTATGTTCTCACACAGTGTTGTGTAACTACGTACTGTAAGTGTACTCTCAACCTCACGTTAAACATCGGATTCTCAGGACAATAAGCGGCGCTTTTTGGTGGTAGACATGTCAGCATGGACTACAGAGAGACGTGTAGAACGTGACGGGCAATGGATTTCGGGAATATTGTAGAATATCATTACTGCCAATTTGCTGTAAGGAATTTGCTGTAAATAGTTTTCATCTAACTCATAATTTTCTGCAGGAACAAGAAATCACACAAAATATTGCGATTTACTTTTAGTCTGTGAAAGTAATCCAGTGGTCTGGTATAAAAACACGCTCGTGCTTCAGTTACTGAACACAGTTAGTGATATAAGTTTTGTAGCTACAAAAAGTTAATAGTCCTTCTTCAGGTAGAGACTGATCAAAACTTTCGCCTAACCACGGTATTTGCGGACAGTACGACAGTATAAAGAACAATGGAAAACTTTTTCCCCCATCCACCAATCGTATCACACGAAATGCGTCACATTACACGCGTCACGTTGCCGTTTATGCATATTAAAAACCTTATTCGCTGCAATATTTTCATCATCTGCGAGCCAAGCACCATAGAGAGAATGACCCTTAGAATAAGGGCAGTATTTTGGTGTGATGACGACTGTGATGTTCAGCACTACACAACCGTAAATTGCTAGTAACAATATCAGTTGTTATATATATTTGATTGTTCGTGAGTCAGACAGAATATGCCCCAGACAGCAGCTGGATGACTTGCATTTCTTATTGTAATATGAATGTCATCTAATTCCAGTCTGATGCAAATTAATTCTTACTCTCAGTTTATATGGCTCCGTTCCTGCGATTCCAATAATGATGGAAATTTTAAATATTCTTTTTCCATTCAACAAGGTGGGTGGTGATTCAGTTGAAATGTAACAACAGAGAGGACGGTGGCTGATTGGATTACTGTTACCTCCGTCTAAGCCTAAAATGACTTGAACACACTGGACCAAAATCTGGTCATCCTCAGAAGACATCAGGATAATAATATTTAACACAGACACTAGTCTCGATTATGGCCTCAGCTCAGATACAGAAAGTCCACAAGTTTATCCGGTACGGCATATCCAGATGAGGCCCCTTACTGATCCCACACAGCCTCAAAAAGGTAGATTGCTACTTTGGACCAGCTGTTCCAAATACCTCCAAGCATTTTCTATGGGAATCCATGGGATTGTATAATGTACCTCTCAAGGTGCGATAGAGTGTATGAGGAGACAGCTGTTGTGATCTTGTGAAGCGGAAATGTGCACACCACACTTATCTTGAAGATGTATAGGAAAGGGCAATATTCGGGCAGCGAGAACGTGGAAATCAACATCCTCGTTCATATTCACAGTAATACAAAATGTGACGTTTGGGGAGGAAGAAGTAGAAAGGTTTCTGTGTCTGGTGGCACTCCCCAGTTGGCTCCTTGCCAGAAGGATGATGGTGACCTACTTTCGCCGGTAGGTGCAGTGGAATAAGATTCGGAATTATTTATTTATTTGAATAAATTACAATCAGTGTCTTGACCAAGTGTTGACATCAACTGTCGATGTCTGTCGAGCAGTCGCGTAGTAAGTGGCGTTTAGCCTGCTGAAGGTAGCTGAACCCAGCCTTCTGCTGCTATGGCGTTTCACCGCCTGCAGTGACTCCGGCGCTGCGGTACCGTGATGCTACGGCGGTGAGTGAATGCGGCGCACTTGTTCGGCTGACACATGCTGATTTGCGAGGCTGTGTGTCCCTCCCGCTCAGCGCCATTCTTCTTCATCCATTAATCTGTGACGACAGTTGCCACCTAGCCGTGTAGTAAAAAGTATTGGCCAGCCATTCGGGTAAGCCATGGGCATTTTACCAAAGTATCGAGGACAATGGTCTCAGTCCATCGGATGAGAGGAAAGACCCCTGGATCCACCCATCTGCGACAGCGTCGGGCTGTGGTGTTGAACCTTGCGACTGGCCATCTCTCTCAGTAGTGGTTGAGGTTGTTGTTGTTCAGTACCATGCAGGAAATCTACAACAGTTTTGCCAGATGTCACTTTACTGTGCTAATGGAATCTAGCGTGAACATTTTGTGTGCCATTGATTAGTCTGACTGACTAAAACCTGAGGCGGTTTTGGAGCAAAGCTGTGACTTGTCATTACTGTATATACACTCCTGGAAATGGAAAAAAGAACACATTGACACCGGTGTGTCAGACCCACCATACTTGCTCCGGACACTGCGAGAGGGCTGTACAAGCAATGATCACACGCACGGCACAGCGGACACACCAGGAACCGCGGTGTTGGCCGTCGAATGGCGCTAGCTGCGCAGCATTTGTGCACCGCCGCCGTCAGTGTCAGCCAGTTTGCCGTGGCATACGGAGCTCCATCGCATCTTTAACACTGGTAGCATGCCGCGACAGCGTGGACGTGAACCGTATGTGCAGTTGACGGACTTTGAGCGAGGGAGTATAGTGGGCATGCGGGAGGCCGGGTGGACGTACCGCCGAATTGCTCAACACGTGGGGCGTGAGGTCTCCACAGTACATCGATGTTGTCGCCAGTGGTCGGCGGAAGGTGCACGTGCCCGTCGACCTGGGACCGGACCGCAGCGACGCACGGATGCACGCCAAGATCGTAGGATCCTACGCAGTGCCGTAGGGGACCGCACCGCCACTTCCCAGCAAATTAAGGACACTGTTGCTCCTGGGGTATCGGCGAGGACCATTCGCAACCGTCTCCATGAAGCTGGGCTACGGTCCCGCACACCGTTAGGCCGTCTTCCGCTCACGCCCCAACATCGTGCAGCCCGCCTCCAGTGGTGTCGCGACAGGCGTGAATGGAGGGACGAATGGAGACGTGTCGTCTTCAGCGATGAGAGTCGCTTCTGCCTTGGTGCCAATGATGGTCGTATGCGTGTTTGGCGCCGTGCAGGTGAGCGCCACAATCAGGACTGCATACGACCGAGGCACACAGGGCCAACACCCGGCATCATGGTGTGGGGAGCGATCTCCTACACTGGCGTACACCACTGGTGATCGTCGAGGGGACACTGAATAGTGCACGGTACATCCAAACCGTCATCGAACCCATCGTTCTACCATTCCTAGACCGGCAAGGGAACTTGCTGTTCCAACAGGACAATGCACGTCCGCATGTATCCCGTGCCACCCAACGTGCTCTAGAAGGTGTAAGTCAACTACCCTGGCCAGCAAGATCTCCGGATCTGTCCCCCATTGAGCATGTTTGGGACTGGATGAAGCGTCGTCTCACGCGGTCTGCACGTCCAGCACGAACGCTGGTCCAACTGAGGCGCCAGGTGGAAATGGCATGGCAAGCCGTTCCACAGGACTACATCCAGCATCTCTACGATCGTCTCCATGGGAGAATAGCAGCCTGCATTGCTGCGAAAGGTGGATATACACTGTACTAGTGCCGACATTGTGCATGCTCTGTTGCCTGTGTCTATGTGCCTGTGGTTCTGTCAGTGTGATCATGTGATGTATCTGACCCCAGGAATGTGTCAATAAAGTTTCCCCTTCCTGGGACAATGAATTCACGGTGTTCTTATTTCAATTTCCAGGAGTGTATCTTGCCATTAGGAAGGGATCAGTGATTCTTATCCTGCCATACTTGTTTGATGTAGCGTAAGACTGGTTTGTGAAAGCTCTAGATATGTGATGTTGCATTAGAAATAGCACTTATTTGATCATATAACAAAGGTGACATGATCCTGTCTAGCTGCTCTGCCCCACTGGTGAAGTTTGCTGTCTGGTTCGCTAGTACCTCCAATGTTGTATTTTCCCTGATCCAATCTGGGTGGTGAAATGTTATTCTTTGTGGCCACCTATTGACGACCAGCTGCAACATAAGCGAAATAGGTTCACTCCGCCACTTGGAATAAGTATTTGCTTCCTTGTACAAGGGTAGGATGCAACAATAAGAAGTCACGTTAAACACGACCAAAATATTACGAAACATACTCCGACATGAACCTTCGCACAATGTGTGCCAAACGCATCATTTTGCGATCGTGTTACTCATCGCCTTGCAGCATTTAAAAAGAAGAAAAGTCACTACTTGTACATTACATGCATACAGTCAGCTATTATGCACAGTCTACATTGTACAGCCCATTCTAGACGTGCAACTATATTTCCTTCTGTGAGCAATGGCCTTATACAAGGTATCCGTCTCCAAATATACACTGCACGCATCTCCTTCTACAGTGCTCGATTAGAAATTCGTAGAGGTGGACATACACAGGGACAGCAGCAACTACAGCTGCATTTGAAATAGATCAGCATTCAGAAGCGGTATCTTCCATTTCCACTTTCAGCTTTTACTTTGTGGCCAGTGGTATGCAGTTCCGTCTTGATACTCACAAGCAGGGCATTCTTTGATGATACACCAACATGTTAGGCAGCGTCATTCATCGTGTGTGTTGTGAGCAGACGAAACTACGTTTGTCTGGTCATAACTGTAGGTTCTTTGATTAGTATGGGAGAAGGGTCTTCAAACTACAGCACATGAAAAATTAGTTAAATTTATTACTTAAATGGAAAAAGGATTTCCTTAACTTTGGCGCACTTCTTTGCACACAGGATTGCCTTATAATTGCCTTGCCGGAGAGCTAATGTTACAAACAAGGGGAGCTCTTGCATGCTCAATACTGTATTGACTTCCGGTGAGTGGGTGCTGCTGTGGTGTTGTCTTCAGGAGTGCTTCCATACATCGTTGCGGATTGTAGCGAGACTTCGATAACGTCTATGGTATCGATATGTGTTACTAATTTGATGTACGATACCACAATGTGGACGTACACACATTCTAATACGATAATTCCTATATGGCGTCCGGTTGCGTCTGCACGTCGACTAACATACTCTGCTGATTCCATAAAACTGGCTATGAAGTAAATACCAGAAGTAATTTTCACTCTGTAACCTAGTGTGCACTGATATGAAACTTCCTGGCAGACTTTACCCGTACGCTGGAAGAGAACTTGAATCCGGGAACTTTGTCTTTCATCTGCAACATCTCTATAAACCGAGCTATCTGCACAAGACCCACGACACGTCCTCACAACGTTGCTTTCCCCTTCTAGCTCATCTACTGCCCTTCAAAGTTCACTCAAGTTCTCTTGCCAAATTTACAGAATTAGGACTCCCGGGGAAAGAACTCTGTAGTTATGCAGGGTACCACCTGTGAAACCAGGGAGCGAAATGGATCAAATGGCACTGAGCACTATGGGACTGAACATCTGAGGTCATCAGTCCCTTACAACTTAGAACTACGTAAACCTAACTAAACTAAGGACGTCATACACATCCATGTCCGACTCAGGATTCGAACCTGCGACCGTAGCCGTCGCGCGGTTCCAGACTGAAGCGCCTAGAACCGCTCGGCCACAACGGTCGGCGTCAGGGAGCAGGAGGTGAAGCACTGACGGTAGTAAAGCCCTGAGGACGGTTCATGAGGCTTGGTTTGGCAGGTCAGTTGAGGGAGCAATTGCCCACGAAATGCAATGGAACTAAGTTCGACACCTAGATCAGCACACACAATTACTAATTCACTTACACGATTTACGTCAGTGACTGAAGTTGGAAGAAAGATAAAAAAAATAGAAAAAGCGCCTCCTTCTAGATATTCAGTATCCATGGCATCCGCATCTCATGGTCTAGTGAGTAGCGTTGCTGCCTCTGTATCATGGGAGCCCGTGTTCGATTCCCGATGGGGTTGGAGATTTTCTCCGCCCGGGGACTGGGTATAGTGTGTAGTCTTCATAACTGCTTCATCTTCATCATCATCATTGATGTCAATGGCTAGACCGTACTGTGTAAAAATTGGACTGTACGAAAATTGGGACTTTGTATGGGTGCTGATGATCTCGCAGTTGAGCGACCCACAAACCTAACAAACCAACTCCAGAGCGACTTCTGTAATCTTTTAAGGGGTCGAATAATTTATTTCTGGGAGAGCTTTGCTGCCAGGTTTTGCGTAGTTTTCCTGTATAGCTTGCAGGAGTACCACTCCTGCAAGAAAGGAAGTTACATAAGAGAACTTTTGTGAAATATAGAGAGCAGAGGTGAGGTACTGGCGCAAGTGAAGCTGTAAGGGTGGGTTGTGAATTGTGACTGTATAGTCCAGTTGACACAGTTCTTCTCCACAACATGTAATGGACATAGATTCGATTCCCAGTCCCGCATATATACACTCCTGGAAATGGAAAAAAGAACACATTGACACCGGTGTGTCAGACCCACCATACTTGCTCCGGACACTGCGAGAGGGCTGTACAAGCAATGATCACACGCACGGCACAGCGGACACACCAGGAACCGCGGTGTTGGCCGTCGAATGGCGCTAGCTGCGCAGCATTTATGCACCGCCGCCGTCAGTGTCAGCCAGTTTGCCGTGGCATACGGAGCTCCATCGCAGTCTTTAACACTGGTAGCATTCCGCGACAGCGTGGACGTGAACCGTATGTGCAGTTGACGGACTTTGAGCGAGGGCGTATAGTAGGCATGCGGGAGGCCGGGTGGACGTACCACCGAATTGCTCAACACGTGGGGCGTGAGGTCTCCACAGTACATCGATGTTGTCGCCAGTGGTCGGCGAAGGTGCACATGCCCGTCGACCTGGGACCGGACCGCAGCGACGCACGGATGCACGCCAAAACCGTAGGATCCTACGCAGTGCCGTAGGGGACCGCACCGCCACTTCCCAGCAAATTAGGGACACTGTTGCTCCTGGGGTATCGGCGAGGACCATTCGCAACCGTCTCCATGAAGCTGGGCTACGGTCCCGCACACCGTTAGGCCGTCTTCCGCTCACGCCCCAACATCGTGCAGCCCGCCTCCAGTGGTGTCGCGACAGGCGTGAATGGAGGGACGAATGGAGACGTGTCGTCTTCAGCGATGAGAGTCGCTTCTGCCTTGGTGCCAATGATGGTCGTTTGCGTGTTTGGCGCCGTGCAGGTGAGCGCCACAATCAGGACTGCATACGACCGAGGCACACAGGGCCAACACCCGGCATCATGGTGTGGGGAGCGATCTCCTACACTGGCCGTACACCACTGGTGATCGTCGAGGGGACACTGAATAGTGCACGGTACATCCAAACCGTCATCGAACCCATCGTTCTACCATTCCTAGACCGGCAAGGGAACTTGCTGTTCCAACAGGACAATGCACGTCCGCATGTATCCCGTGCCACACAACGTGCTCTAGAAGGTGTAAGTCAACTACACTGGCCAGCAAGATCTTCGGATCTGTCCCCCATTGAGCATGAAGCGTCGTCTCACGCGGTCTGCACGTCCAGCACGAACGCTGGTCCAACTGAGGCGCCAGGTGGAAATGGCATGGCAAGCCGTTCCACAGGACTACATCCAGCATCTCTACGATCGTCTCCATGGGAGAATAGCAGCCTGCATTGCTGCGAAAGGTGGATATACACTGTACTAGTGCCGACATTGTGCATGCTCTGTTGCCTGTGTCTATGTGCCTGTGGTTCTGTCAGTGTGATCATGTGATGTATCTGACTCCAGGAATGTGTCAATAAAGTTTCCCCTTCCTGGGACAATGAATTCACGGTGTTCTCATTTCAATTTCGAGGAGTGTAATTATTAATTTACTTCCATGACTAACGTCAGTGAGTGAATTTGGAAAATCCACTTAGTAGGTCTCCAGTGTATAGCACTGCAGTGGGATCGTTTAATGTGGTGGATTTTTCCATACCAAGTGAGCCTATCTGCAAGCTCTCCTATAGAATGTTGCGTGCAATGAAAAAATACTGTTAAAAAGCATTGGCGAGATAAATAAAATTTGAAAAACTCGTCGTCTAGGTGTGATTACGTTTATTCTCTCAAAATAATAGTTTATTTGTTGAGTGATACTACAACGAATTTCGAAAATGCTATTCATATTGGTTCTTTTACAATATTCCCCTCATAAAGCAGAACGAATTGGACGCAGCCTTTCCACGGCACATCCTCTCCTCTCTAAAAGGTGTCTAGGTAAGATCCCGGCTATGCACATTTCTCCGCCGCTGTTCGTGTTGTTTCGAAATTCCATTTCAGAGACGTACACCTGCCACGGCTGGAGTGCTCAGCCCCGTATATGGGAATGGAGCTGGCTCTGGAGTGGCCTACAATTTACGAGCAGAACAGCGGAAGAGCGGAGGGTTTTGCTGGAGGGTGAGGCGGGAGTACAGCCAGCCGGCGCGACCTGCTGTGGGCGGCGGACCACCGGAAAGGGAGGCGGGAAGTACGCCCCCCACTCCGCCCCTTCTCCGCGGACAACGGCGCCGCTTATCCGACGGCTTCACGCCTCCAGCGCCGCCCCCGGACACTTCAATTTCGTTTGCCGTTGTTATTCTTTCACCGTATCCTACCTGACTGGCCTCGCCTGCACTAAATCGAGACTGTGTGAGCAACGGAGGGTGGGTTCCTACGTGGCCAGTCAAACGGCAGCGTGTATAATTTTCAGTGCTCACTAAACGACGCAAAAAAATGTGACGAACCCATCGCTAACCATGTCGTTCTTTGTAAGAATCAATGCTTCATGAAGCCAATAACTTTACTTTTACCTATTGTGACGCCAGGTTTAGGAATATCATAATTGATAGAGAAAGTGACACAGGCGAATGTATACGGATGCAGAGGCAAAAGCACTGCAGTAATCATCCGTCCACAAACGAGGCATTTGCAAGTTAATGTGAAAGTGAAGTTACGAGCTGTCACTGACTTCAGTATGACGTATAAGCCTACTTACAGTAAATAAGCACTGACGGAAGAAATATCGCCGGCCGCAGTGGCCGTGCGGTTAAAGGCGCTGCAGTCTGGAACCGCAAGACCGCTACGGTCGCAGGTTCGAATCCTACCTCGGGCATGGATGTTTGTGATGTCCTTAGGTTAGTTAGGTTTAACTAGTTCTAAGTTCTAGAGGACTAATGACCTCAGCAGTTGAGTCCCATAGTGCTCAGAGCCATTGAAGAAATATCGAAACATCAACGACACACACTAAAGTTGGTAGGCGTGTTACAGCATCTGAAAGATAATGTGTATTTAGATTTCGCTCCAGTCACATAACGGTGGCGCCAGTAGTGTCACTATGAGGGTGCAGATTAGGTTTGCTTTAAATACACACGGTAACGTTTAAAAAAACAAGGTGAGATTAAGTGCAAAATGTAGGTCAATTCTTACAAAGAAGAAAACAGCAACCAGCCGCTATTAATACTGCTATTTATTTAGGTAAATAGCGCCGTTACCGGTTTAGAACTGACAAGTTAATCATCGGACGGCTGTTCACAAGATTTTCAAGATACGCTTTACATTATCGTCCGTTTTCGATTTTTGTTATTCCATTGTGGCGAACTATTTTTGGTCTGTTGTTGCCCTACGGTAGAAAACAGTGTTAGAATCGTCCTATGTGAAAATAACTAGCCTCTAAACGATGAAATACAGCGTAAATAAATATGTGTGGTGAGGGGTTATGGTACTTACGTCGACAATTCCGCGCGATTTTGTTGCGAAGTTGCAGCATTGTATTTTCCGAATATTCCTAAATATATCCAGCACTTATGTAATTTGTACATCACCATATTGTGCAAAGCACCACACACACACACACACACACACACACACACACACACACACACCAAAAAGAATTTGCCACATGTGAAGTTATCACAAAGATTGCAGATTTACAAACAAAACAGTGTCATAGACGTTCCCTCCCAGAGACATCACAACATACAGGTTGCTTTGATTACGCAGAATGACTGTTTTTAAAGAATAACATAATTAAAATTAAAACAAAGATAAACCTTACATTATTAGCATATAATATTACAAGTTAAGTTGACAGATGTAGTAACCAGCTTGTATGAATGCTAATTATACGGTATTATGTAAATACTGTGCTATATACACGGAGCAACATAGAGGTGAGATAAAATGAATAATATGACAGTAACAATTGTATTAACATCTATCTATGGTGCACCGAGATTTTGAATCAAGTATAGTAGCAGTAAATTTTATTTTCAGGGATCAAGGTAGCATTACAAGTATTTGTATTACAAAGAATACCATATTCAGTGAGCATTAATTACAAATAAATTGGGAAAATGTGATGGCCAGTTGTATGAATGTTACTTATATGGTATTGTGTAAATAAAGTGCAATAAACAGGTGACAACATATACATGAGATACAGGAATATGTGACAGTAGTAATTATAGTAACGTAGTATGGCACACCAGTTTTTTAAAATCAATTTTACAGTGTCAGTAATGTGTGATACTTTATTTGGATTATTGATTGCATGTTGTTGTTAAAAGGAGTAGTGTTTATTTATGGTTTACACTGGATAATAGATGAGTGAAGTTTTGTAGAAAGGTTGCATTGGCTAGCTCCATCTGTTCATTAAGAATATGATGTGGTGATTTGCTTTTATGTGTATATATTTCTATTCCTTCAAGCAGATTCATGAGACTATCTTTCTCAACACGATGCGATATTTGAATGTGATCTTCAATGTTTTTTACTCCATGTTTACTGAAAGTTGTGTGCATTGCAAATACAGATTTTAAAGGATTGTTCAGACGTATGGCATCTAAATGTTCTTTGAATCGAATCTCAAAGTATCTCCCAGTCTGTCCAATATAGATATAACCTCACCTTTTTCTCAATTAAGTCAAGACACATTTTCTGCTTTTCAAAATGCGAATGTTGCCGGTGCAAATGCACTGCCGAAAAGCATAAAGGAACTGATTCCAGACACTAATACATTATTATTGCAATTAACACAACAAATGAAACAAAATCAGAGACAATCACAGCAACACTTCAACAAACATGTGATGATTTAACTACTGAGTTACATAATATCGAATCGAAATGTCAAAAAGTCTGTAATGACCTAAAATCAAAAATTTGTGAGTATTTTCAATATAATTTTGCGTTGCATGAAAATGCATTACAGAATCACGAAGCAGCCATAAAAAAACTGCAAACCATTTTTCATGAAAATCACGACACCTTGCGGACTAAAACTGACTCAGTTGCATCTACCGATATGTTTACACAACTTACAAGAACTCATGAAAACTTAAAGGACTCAGTAGATACTCTGAAACCTGATTTAGAAGGACACATAGAGGAAATCAGTTCATTATCAGAGAAAGTAGTCGAACTTTCGGATTAGCTAAATAATTTATCTACGAAGGTAGATGATACTCTGAATGACGCAAGACCGGTAGTCTTTACTGACACAGAACAGTAAGAACAAATTACGAAATTCAAACTAAATCAGAATCAAAGTAATACGCAATACAAAAAAGAAATCCGGGAAGTACAAGATCAGTTGGCACAAGTAATACAACAATTCCATATTTTAGAGGACACTCGCACTCCAATTAGGGAAGAGGGACACAGAAATACGGAAAAGCCACAAAATAATAACACAAGGAATTTCGGATATTATGAAAGATATTGGCAAGTGCACCGAATTTTGAGATGGAATCGCTGACACGACGTAACAATGACCGGTATGCGACTCGCCGTCATGATGATTTTGACTATAAGCTGTTCATTACTACACGTAAATTCAAAACATTTAAGAATTCTTGCAACAACATTCATTCACAAGCATTGCTCAATTCTCTGATTGTTTTCCTCCCCACTGGTCATTACAGCACTGATTGGAATTAATGTGTGGCTACTCAGAGAATGAACCAGCTGTAAGAATGCGATCGGTCATTCGCGACTGTCACAGTGAAGGAGAATTTTATCATGCCTTCCTCTCAGCATATTTATCTCAAGCTACTCAACATCACGTAAAACATAGCATCATAATGATGAAAAATTTCGAACAATCGGAATTTTCTAGTCTTGTCAAATATTTGGAAGATGTATTGCACAGGCATCAGTACCTGTCAAAACCATAGAGCCACTCAAAACTCATCTGCATTTGCTTACTCAAATTGCCTGTACATTTGAGACATATTATTTTGGCAGGACGTTGCAAAGACGACATTGAAGCTTTTCAGGGACTCTTACAAGAATTGGAAATTGACGCCGACAATCGCGGGACGTGAAAACAGGAACACAACAATTACAGGTCACATTCGTCACAATTCCGCGATGACAGAAATAATAACTGGTCACGCCAAGGCTATTCTTACAACGCAAGTCGTGACCAAAACAGACACCACCCGTGTGACAACCGTTGGCAGAGTAATAATAATTACAGGGAAAGATCACCTCTCCGCAGTAACGACTATGACAGCAACAGTCAGAGAAACAGACAATATGGGAACAAAAATAATTATTATCAAGGGAGACAGAATAACTTTAGACGCAACGGTCCACCGCGCATTTACGACTCAGGGAGAAATTCTCCACCACGTGACCAACAAGAAAGAAACTATGGAAACTACTGACATGGCGACAGACGATATAATCGTAACGACAGACCTGAATATCATCAGAACTGGCGGGATTCAAACAGGACAGGGCCCTCTCGGTAAGGTGAATTTGTAGAAGTTAGGTCTCCAATCCCAATGACGATGCGCGACAACAAATAGACAGTAGACAATGAATCGCACCACTGACTGCGACAAAACGTACTTCCAAAGCTGACGACGCAACTGCCGTGGCTATTAATCACGTAAAAATGGAAGACGTTAGGGACATCTTACTCCAGGAACACGACGTAGAACAGAACAACATCGCGTATCCTGTAATTCACATTACAGTAAATGACGTAAAATTTACGGCAGTACTTGACTCAGGCAGTCCTATTTCAGTAAATAGTGAAACAGCTTTTAGCAAACGCAACATATCGAAGGATTGCCCCACACTTCCGTTACGTAAGATTAAATTACAAGGTGTCATTTTTGGAAAAAGTGTAGATGTACGCCAGCAAACTAACTTAGAATGCTTTTGTCATAACCACGGATTCTGCATCAACTTTATTATTGTTCCATTATTGTCGACGGAAGTTATATGGGAAGTAGACTTTTTGAATGAACACAAAGCAATCTTAAATTTTCACAATGCTAAAATAAGTTTAGAGAAAGAAGGAAAGTCAATACCTTTGGAATTTGAAGACTGGCTCTCAAATCATGATGAGGAAATTAATCGGCCTTACCTCTTGTTAGACTACAGTTCGGAACATCTACATCTACATTTATACTCCGCAAGCCAACCAACGGTGTGTGTCGGAGGGAACTTCACGTGCCACTGTCATGACCTCCCTTTCCTGTTCCAGTCGCGTATGGTTCGCGGGAAGAACGACTGCCGGAAAGCCTCTGTGCGCGCTCGAATCTCTCTAATTTTACATTCGTGATCTCCTCGGGAGGTATAAGTAGGGGGAAGCAATATATTCGATACCTCATCCAGAAACGCACCCTCTCGAAACCTGGACAGCAACCTACACCGTGATGCAGAGCGCCTCTCTTGCAGAGTCTGTCACTTGAGTTTGCTAAACATCTCCATAACGCTATCACGGTTACCAAATAACCGTGTGACGAAACGCGCCGCTCTTCTTTGGATCTTCTCTCTCTCCTCTGTCAACCCCACCTGGTTCGGATCCCATACTGGTGAGCAATAATCAAGTATAGGTCGAACGAGTGTTTTGTAAGCCACCTCATTTGTTGATGGACTACATTTTCCAAGGACTTTCCCAATGAATTTCAACCTGTCACCCACCTTACCAACAATTAATTTTATATGATCATTCCACTTCAAATCGTTCCGCACGCATACTCCCAGATATTTTACAGAATTAACTGCTATCAGTGTTTGTTCCGCTATCATTCGACACGCTTGACACTAACAATCACTCTGTGAGAATTGACAGGGATGATATCGACGGCGTATTTGATACTAATGAGTTAATTCAGAATAAAATCCAAACAATAGAGAATTGTAATGACACTGAGAGGCAGGACCGTTTTGAGATTTTACAAGCACATTCCACAGTTTTTACACAAAAAACAGTAACAATGAAGGGATTTAAATAACAATTTCGTGTTCGTGAGCATACTAAATTTTGTGTTAGACCACAGGTAATTCCGGCGCATTATAGGGACCGTGTTAGAACAGAAATACAATCTATGCTTGACGAGGTCATTATTGAGCCTGCAGTAAGCTCATACAACAATCCATTACATGTTGTTGAGAATAAAAATGGATCGATCAGGCTTGTCTTGGTTCGAGACAAATCAATACCGTTTTTTATCAATTTCGGAAGCTTCCTTTTGGTTTGAACATTTCTTCGGCAGAATTCATTCGTGGGCTAAATTCCATATTACCTGAGTTCTTAAAACGTCACATCGCCTTATATGTGGACGATATTCTAATAGCTGAAGCCTCATGGGAACAACGTAATCGCATCCTCAGCGTTGTGTTACGTGTTTTTGCAGAATCTGGAATTACAGTTAACTTGGTAAAGTTTGAATTCGGTAGGTCGAAGGTGAAGTTTTTTGGACACATTATTTCTTCTGAAGGCATTCAGCCGGATCCTGAAAAGTTAGAAGCAATCAGAGTCATTCCAGTTCCATCCACAGAAAAAAAAAGTTCGCAGTTCTCTAGGTCTCATAAATTTTTACCGTCGTTTTCTGAATATGCAAATCCTAGTTACCCCAAAACTTTGTTCTCTCTCTGGAAAAAAGTACTATTGGGAACTGGGACGAACTAGCACAGTTGGAATTCAAATCTTTGGAAGAAATGCTACTTAACGCGCCAATACTAGCTCATCCAGATCTCTCACAAGATTTCTGCCTTAGCACAGATTCTTCTACAGTCGGTCTTGCTGCCCATTTATTTCAAGAAGCCATAGAAAATGACACAACTGTTCAGAAAATCATTGCTTTATCTAGCTGCGTGCTAACAAAATCTGAAAAGAATTATTCTGGCATTGAATTAGAAGCTTTAACTATCGTTTGGACATTTAACAAATTCCGTTTCTTTTTTCCAGTAAACAAGTAAAAGTATAAAGTAATCATCGTGCATTACAATTTCTTATGTCTTCAAAATTAAATCATGACAGGTTCAAATGTTGGGCATTGTTTCTGCAAGATTTCCACTTCATAATAGTCTACATTCCTGGCAAGGGGAACATTGTCGCAGACACACTGTGACGTGCACCGGCTGGGCTTGAGAAAGTACACAGAAGGCAACCTCGAGAAAAATTTCAGTATTCTTTCACATTTCTTCATCACCACATCTTTCTAGGACATCGCTAATGAACAAGATAAAGATCCGATTTGGAAAGACATCAAAAGTAAATTGCATGAAGAGACACACACACAGATTCGGCATTATTATCTGGTTAGAAACAACGTATTCTTCAAGTGTAGCACTGTTGATGACCATTTATGGGTACTTTGCATTCCTGACGATTTTGTTAACAAGCTCATTTGGTACATTCATTTCAGCTACGCATATTTTCGTCCATCAAAATGTTATCATATTCTTCGGATGACTTTTTATTTTAACAATATGGAAAAGAGAATTTGTGGAGTCTTCTCTAATTGTAAACTTTGTCAAAAACCTAAACCATCTACCATCTCACATCGTGCCCCTTTGTTTCCTATCATTCCTTCTAAATTAAAAGAATTTTCTGCTGTTGATCTCTTGGGACACCTTGTCAGAACATCGAATCGATTTTCGTACATTGTAGTAGCTGTTGAACTTACCTCAAAATTAGTTTCTTTCACTCCGTTACGTACAGCCACTCGACGGTCTGTGTCCAATGCCTTTGTTCAAATTTTCTTACGTGAAGGTGGCCGTGTTGCTAAAGTCATTTCAGATAACGGACCACAATTCAGGTCTGCTGTTTGGTCACGCATACTTCGGAATCATAAAATCAAACCTGTTTTTATTTCTTTGTACACACCACATTGTAAGCAGTCTGAACGGATTGTGAAAGAAATTAATAAGCTTTTCAGACTTTATTGTCACAGAAAGAATCAGTGTTCGGACAGATATTTACACTTATTTCAAAACATGCTCAATGTAATGCATCATGACTCCACAGCTTTACCACCTGAAGAATGAAGAACCACCAAACTGAATCAGAGAGCTTGTACCTTTTCCGAATACACATAAACTTCGACACAAAGACATACTTCATTTGGCTATTAAAAATATAAATTCTGTTGCAGACAAAAGGAGAAAACTACACGGTAAAGCAAATGCAAAGAAACTATACATTAGTCAGAAAGTTCTCATTAAAACTCAATCATTGTCACATAAGAAGTAACACTTGAGTCACAAATTCTTTCTGATTTACAATGGATCTTACAGAATCTGACGTATACCACACGATAATTGCGTTGAAGTTGAAACTCTGCGTTCTAGGAAGAGTAAAGATTTACACCACATTTCAAATGTAAAACCGTTCAGTGAGAGATAATCTGATTTTTAACTTAGTCTTTGCCATAAAATTTTTCACTTCGTATTACTAGTACGCTTTGTCGCACTTAGAAACTGTTAAAATGCAACAATGTTTTACAGTTAACTATCCAGTCAAGATCATAGGGAACTTATTTAGACAGTAATTACGAACGCATTTTTGTAGTGAACAGACGACACAGTGTTATTGTGTGTGCATTCTTGCTTGTTCGTTTCTAGATTACGTAACGACTATAGGGCTCACTTAGAACATATACTGCTAATGAGATTTTAATGGAACATTCTGATTTACTTGAAAAGACATTCTGAATTTAAAGTAATATCTGAGAGATAACAGATGACACTGTGGTTAGTTTATTTGACAGCTACACAATTACATCACTTCGCTATTAATGAGTAACACAATACATTATTGCTTTTGCGCCGTATCTGTTTTTTTTTATCTGCACAATGTTTCTACATTCTTCTGGAAAGTGAAACAGGTTTCAGTAGTAACTTTTGTGGTATAGCTACAATGAGACAGCCTTTTCCGTAGCAAAGGAATACGTTACAGTATAGTACTTTCTTGATCACGGCAATAATCTATACGCATAGCATTTCACTTTTGTTTATTACGAGGTAAGTACAGAACTTGGCTTACGGACGACGATAATTACGACACTTGCCCCATTTTTACCAGTAAGTAATGACAGAGATTATCTTACAATAAGAAGCAGAGTTTAGCGCTACAGTACACGCATTTGAGTGATCAGTTTTTGCGCTTGGAACATTTGTAGAAAGATTCTAGAATTACAAAGATACAAAGAAAGTTTTCGGCGATACATTTCATTGCATTGCTGTAATTTGTAACACCTGAGGGTATGATTACATTAATCCTCAGGGGGTTCACACCTGCTTTGTGTACCAAGCGTGTGGCAAGCGCTAGGAGCCCTAGCTAATATGGTATTTGCTTATACAACTTTACACATCGGTACCATATTTCTCTAACACCGAATTACACAGCTATCTGATCAATTAACTGATGGAGACAAACATTTTGTTTGCTATGTCAGTGAAAGATATTTATGCAGTTACACAGTTGAATAACTTCACACTTACGATAATGTATTTTGTGTGTACTTTGTAAACTCTTCATATTTTTTCAGAATCATTGTGATACCATGTGAGCTTTGAATGATGTATTTGGTATGGGATCATGATTTTTGAAGTACGTTTGAGGTAGATGACTTTATTGAAACTAGCAGGGAGCATTTTTTAAAAGGTTTTGAGATTATTGAAGAAAGCTACAACGTTTTTGAGATTTGACTGAGGTGTTACGATGTTATTTTTTACCACGACGATGTGTATTAAGCTGTTAAGGTATGTTTATGATAAATAAGCTGATGCTATATGAGGGATTTGATTATGTTTCGTATTTAATATGACGAAATATTGAAGAAGTGTCGACGAATATGTATATTTGTAATAAGGTAAGGAATAATGAGTAGTGGTTAGGGACTCTGATTTGTGAAAAAGCATGTTGGAAACCCTGCTATTCATGAGATTTCATTTCTACACATTTCTGTTGTAAATTTTCAACGTGTGGATTTTTTATTTTATTTTATATGAGACTGTCACTGTAGTGGAAACTGCTGTCGTAAATGTTTCAGTAAGGGAGGTAAGTGACCTCGATGTAATGCACTGTAGGTGCCCACCTGCACGACAATGGCCTGGAAAAATGCCATTGGAGAAATAAGAGGCCATTAACCTCGCTATTGACATTTCTTTGTAGAAAGCACTGCAGATACGACACACTCATACTTGAAGACATACAATTACACCTTGAAGCTCTTAATTGCTGATATTTACTGAAATGCCATACGGCTAGTGAATGATGTTTCATGCTTTGGTTTATATATATATATATATATATATATATATATATATATATATATATGCTCATTTTGTTTAATATCTAGTTTCTAGCTGCACTGTAGCATTGGTTAAAATAAACTTTATTAGATCTACTAATATCACTATTTTCTGTCTACAGATCCAGTAAATAATAATTTTATGATCTAATTTCTTAAAAAAGGGAGCACAAATAGACATTTCCCTTCACAGGAATTGCATAGATAAATTTTTCAACGACGTGGTAACTTACTTAGTAGAGTAAGTTATTGTGATTCATCACTCTAGCGTTAAGATGTGACATAGGTATTAGACATTTCTTATCATTACTGTAATATTTTTTTGGCTTGAGCTTTGTCATGTTTAGATATAAGTTATTGCATTTGCCGCTGCTGTTTGTCAGGCATTGTCCTACCGAGTTTTGCGTTGTATTAAGCCAGTTTTACAACTGATTTACTTTTCTTGTTGCTGCACATTGGCTCATATTAGTTGTAATGTTGCTTTTGCTCTGCTAATTTAGATATTCTGCTGCTTGCTTTGGCAGTTTGCTTTTTTTGTCATTGCTGTTTCTGTTAATTTTTTTGTGCTGCTGCGTTGCCCTGTTCTCTAGTATATATATCTGAGCTCAGTAGACTGAAGTTACCTTAAGAGGGGGTAGGCAATATAAGAGAATGAGTTGTGATGAATTGGAAGAAATGCATTGACAAGGTATAAGAAAAAGGTTTAGCCAAAAAGTAGTGTACAATGAAGAATAATAATTGTAAAAGAGGATATGAACAAAACAGTAGGGTTTAGTGACAACAGGTTTAGGTAGTTTCTTTTTTTTTTGCGGAAGAAAATGTTGAAATAAGAGGATAGAGCTATGGAATGAAGTCTTGGGATGGAGCAGTACGAAATGTCACACTGACAACAAACCTTTTGTGTTATTATGCTGTGTGTTTGTGCACTCTTGTTTATTTGTGTTCTTCCTGTCTTCATGTGTTTATCTGATAAGAATTGTGTTTTAGAATTTTTCTAACACTCAGCTACATTCAGTATGATGAGGAATTCTGTTATCCTCAAATATAATTTGCATTAATAATATGTTATTTGCTTGGCAAAGATGTTACACGTTATTTATTCTGTTCTGTTTTAATGCTCGCGTGTGAAGTTAATGTTTCGAATGCTATTCTCATCTTTTATGTATTTACTTATGTCATAATTCCTTTAACACTGATGTATATGTTTATTTGTATTCTTTTGTAAAGCCTGTATTACTACAAATGTTATCTGTATTGTTATGTTCTTTAATGATGTTTTCTTTACATTTGTAATTGGATTCTCATCTCGTAAATTTGTAGTTATACAGACACCAGTTCTTCAAATTAAGTTTCATTTCAATGCACACATTTCTGTTGGTCATAGTATGTGCATAAAATGTGAGAAAAAAAAGGACTGTTAGTGCTCGCACATGTGTTGATAATTCGGCAAGGGACTGATTAACAGCATTGCGGGCGCTAAGGACATTCCAAAACATTTTGTGATTGCACAAGTGGTGGCTCATGGACTTGTTATATTATCAGGAAGGCCCTTCGATGGTGACTGTACACCCGCACTGTCACAACAGATGGCTGCTGGCCATCTATACAAAGACTACAGTGGGTCTGCATCTTTGGTGGCCCACCAATACCATAATCTCTACAAGAAGTACTGTGGGTCTGCTCTGTGACGACCTACCTACTAATATTCTTCAAAACTTCGACTGACTCTGCTGTGGGTTGTGGGTTTGCTCTGTTGTGGCCCATTACCTGTCTGCATGTCAAGAGTCAGCACTGTCTTTCCGCTGGAGGGCCAACATTACTTCTTCGAGACTGCATGGAAATCAACTACTTCTGTGTGTATTTTCTTTTACTGATCAGACTTTGTGCAACGTAATTACTACTGTGATGAATCATCAGGATTGTCTTCATGGACAGTGGACAATTTTTGCTTTTGAAAAACAGTGTATCAATAAGTGCGTGCATTTGATATATTTGCTATCGTTAATATAAAAAAAAATTGACAAATATGTGTTGGCCATTGCCCAAAACCAATTTTTAGTGGGGAGCATGGTGGCTATGTAACTGGGCTGTTTAGATTTTTATGTTGGTAACGCCACTTAGCGCTCTGTATGAAAATCACTGACTGTGCTGTGTGCATTCTGTGGCTGGTTGGACTCATTGTTTGAATATTAGCTTGTGTACTGTTGGGCAGTTATATGTGAACAACACATGGTGTTGCGCAGTTGGAGGTGAGCAGCCAGGAGTTGTGGATGTGGAGGGAGAGATACCAGAATTTTCAGCAGAAGATCTGGACGTGTGTCCATCAGAAAAAGGAAATTTGTTTATTTGGATGTCACAAAATATTATATATATATATATATATATATATATATATATATATATATATATATATATTATAATACACATTATTACTTTTGAACACTATTAGGTTAAATACATTGTTTGTTCACTATCAAAATCTTTCATTTGCTAACTATGCCCATGAGTAGTTAGTGCCTTTTATTTAGCTGGCAGTATTGGCGCTCTCTGTATTGCAGTAGTTCGAGTAACGAAGATTTTTGTGAGGTAAGTGATTCATGAAAGGTAAAGGTTATTCCAAGTCAGGGCCATTCTTTTGTAGGGATTATTGAAAGTCAGACTGCATTACGCTAAAATATTGTCTGTCAGTTTAGTGATGATAAGAACAAGTAAAGAGAAAACTGCCTGAGTACGTTGAGTTTTGGTCATCTGTTTGTAAACCAAACAACGTAAGAGGTTTACCAGCACAGTAATTTATAATTTTTCTAAGGGGACGTTTCAAATATTCAAGGCTACACCATCAACCGATAAAGTAATGCCCACCATCTTCTGGGAGTTGGAGGAGTTGTCCTCTTGGATGCTCTCTCTCATCATGCAACGATCAATGCTGAAGTGTAGTGAAACTGAAGGAACGACTTCAGCGTCTTCGTCGCTATAAAAATGCAAATGCAAACGTGCTTCTCCTTTCTCATGGCCACACTCAAGGATGTCCAAGCGAGAGAAGCTCACAGAACCTCAATGGGCTGTTCTTCTTAATAGCCCTACACCACCCGACTTCCATTTGTTTGGACCAATGAAGGATGCACTCCACGGGAAGCAGTACGTGGATCCTGGAGAGGTTACTGGTGCAGCAGGACGTTGGCTCCGACGACGACCAGCAATGGTACCATGTGGGCTTACAAGCCCTCAGAGAATCGTGGCGTAAGGTCTTTTCATTTCACTGAGATTACATTGAAGAAAAAAGTTTCGTAGCCAAAAGAATGAGGAATAAAGTGATGTTCTGCACACCTGAATAAAACTAACCTGCTTTCAGAAAAAGACAATGCTAATTTACTTATTGCACACCCTTCATATATGCAAACTATGGGGCATCTACCTCTGCTGCTTCATTAATATTCTCGCCCTGTATGTTATGTAAATTCATTTTAGTGACCTCTAATGATGTTGCAGACGTCACATTCTGCTGCCCTACTGTACAATTCACATAAAGTCTCCTTGGTTACTCCCTCTTTAAAAGTACCCAAATACTCATCCTATTCTCATAATTACTGACCTTAACCTTTAATCTACGTAACTGAACATGAAAGAGTGCCTCACATATGTAAAACATTGACACAGTGTCTGCCCTACTCGACGTCGACTGTATGCTGATTTCCAGCTGCTTAGGCAGCATCAGCTGAAACAGCTCACGTAGATTAGGCGAATCTGCAGCGTTACTCGGCCACAGTGCTTGCCGAGACATCCCTCCCCTCCTTTCACCTCAAAATACCATCTCGTAGGCCAGCTCACCTTTGTCCAACAAACCAACACCCGGCTTATCCGTAACAGCCATCCTTGCAGTATGTCACAAGGCACACAAGACTACGACAAGGGGTAATGCCAGCACACCGTAGAGCGACGCTCTGCTGCCAGAAAGTGGTGAAGATCTGAGTGGGAGTGTAGTTTGGATGGGAGTTATCCGACTGTGGACTTTTAATTAAGCTTATATTTAACCAACAATTTAGAATACCTTGGGACTCACTTCTACTCAACTTCATAAGTCAATTAACTTCAGATGAAGAATAATATCAGAAACAAAAATTTTTACATGTCCCGCAATACTGAGGCAATAATACATCCAATGATGGACATGAGAATATTCAATGGGAATTAACCCCAAGATATGTATGGAAATCTTATGTATCAAACAGTATCACTTCAGCCAACATACCAGTTTTACAAATACGACACAGAAGTAATACAGCAAGAAACTTCGCTAATCTACACCCCTTTTCACCAATGCCTAACCCATGTTTCAGATGGATAACACAGAAGGCAATAACAACATAGAATGGAAACTTGTGCTAAGATACGTTTGGTCATTATTATATGTGTAAAACAACTCTGACATATTTAATTTATAAATGTAAAACATAAATATAACTTACTTATATTATCTACGCAGAACCACATCCCAGATGGGTAACATGAGTAATCAACACGATCTACATGGCCAATAAACTGGCGTATAATTCACAAAGCAACTGCGTATGATAACTGTAGACACAGAGTACTTCTCTCTCATAGGCAATGACACTGCAGTGACCTCGTCATATTTTCGAATTGAAGAACAGTTATTCTACCTCGGTGTCTCTACGCTTTTGAAATTCAAAATCAATTTTGAAACATTTCAGACACACCATTGCCTCGACGTGCTTCTTCACTTATCACGAAACCATGGAGACCCTAATTTCGACTCTCCAGGCTCACCACGACCCCACCGTTTCAACCAGTCGAATCCTTGGCTAATACAAATATCTGTGAGGTTCAGTTATGGAACACTCAGGGGTACAGATCACTCTTATGCGCTACAGTAGGCCGTCTTAAGGGAAAGCCTCCTTTGCCTTTCTCCCCTGCCCCAACTTGCCGTTCCTTCTGGACGCAGGAAGGGAAACACTATCTGCCGCCACAGACAAATTACGTTCTCGTTACAGCTGGTCACACCTATGCTGACTCATTACTTTCTGTCTATACACTGCTGCCCTCCTCGGTGTTCTCTGCTTCTCCAGGGTCTCACTGCTATGGTCTGCATCAGCGTACTCCATTCCACTGCAGCACTGTCAGATGGTCACCAACAAGACATCCAAAGCTGAACGCTATACAGGGACAGCGGTAAACCTACGGCTTCTCCGCCGTTGGCCACGGCAGATCCTACACTCCTGGAAATTGAAATAAGAACACCGTGAATTCATTGTCCCAGGAAGGGGAAACTTTATTGACACATTCCTGGGGTCAGATACATCACATGATCACACTGACAGAACCACAGGCACATAGACACAGGCAACAGAGCATGCACAATGTCGGCACTAGTACAGTGTATATCCACCTTTCGCAGCAATGCAGGCTGCTATTCTCCCATGGAGACGATCGTAGAGATGCTGGATGTAGTCCTGTGGAACGGCTTGCCATGCCATTTCCACCTGGCACCTCAGTTGGTCCAGCGTTCGTGCTGGACGTGCAGACCGCGTGAGACGACGCTTCATCCAGTCCCAAACATGCTCAATGGGGGACAGATCCGGAGATCTTGCTGGCCAGGGTAGTTGACTTACACCTTCTAGAGCACGTTGGGTGGCACGGGATACATGCGGACGTGCATTGTCCTGTTGGAACAGCAAGTTCCCTTGCCGGTCTAGGAATGGTAGAACGATGGGTTCGATGACGGTTTGGATGTACCGTGCACTATTCAGTGTCCCCTCGACGATCACCAGTGGTGTACGGCCAGTGTAGGAGATCGCTCCCCACACCATGATGGCGGGTGTTGGCCCTGTGTGCCTCGGTCGTATGCAGTCCTGATTGTGGCGCTCACCTGCACGGCGCCAAACACGCATACGACCATCATTGGCACCAAGGCAGAAGCGACTCTCATCGCTGAAGACGACACGTCTCCATTCGTCCCTCCATTCACGCCTGTCGCGACACCACTGGAGGCGGGCTGCACGATGTTGGGGCGTGAGCGGAAGACGGCCTAACGGTGTGCGGGACCGTAGCCCAGCTTCATGGAGACGGTTGCGAATGGTCCTCGCCGATACCCCAGGAGCAACAGTGTCCCTAATTTGCTGGGAAGTGGCGGTGCGGTCCCCTACGGCACTGCGTAGGATCCTACGGTCTTGGCGTGCATCCGTGCGTCGCTGCGGTCCGGTCCCAGGTCGACGGGCACGTGCACCTTCCGCCGACCACTGGCGACAACATCGATGTACTGTGGAGACCTCACGCCCCACGTGTTGAGCAATTCGGCGGTACGTCCACCCGGCCTCCCGCATGCCCACTATACGCCCTCGCTCAAAGTCCGTCAACTGCACATACGGTTCACGTCCACGCTGTCGCGGCATGCTACCAGTGTTAAAGACTGCGATGGAGCTCCGTATGCCACGGCAAACTGGCTGACACTGACGGCGGTGGTGCACAAATGCTGCGCAGCTAGCGCCATTCGACGGCCAACACCGCGGTTCCTGGTGTGTCCGCTGTGCCGTGCGTGTGATCATTGCTTGTACAGCCCTCTCGCAGTGTCCGGAGCAAGTATGGTGGGTCTGACACACCGGTGTCAATGTGTTCTTTTTTCCATTTCCAGGAGTGTATGTTCAGCTCACGCTGTGGCCGTTTCCGCTCCGTAACGGCGAATTCCTATCGCTCTACCAACCCACTTCTCGCCGTCACATAGCGGGCGTTGAGCGAAAACTGCGGTGCTTGTCGCATAGCAGATCATGAGCAGCGCAAGCGTGAACTGCTAGACAGATGGAATTCAAATTTGATGTGAAATGGCAATTTCATGGCTCTAACTGTAACACTTGGATATACGACTCTATTTCTCTGGCGCAACTAAACAACAATTGTTCCATACAAGTGCTCTTAATCTTTCAGCTTCTACAGTGACCAGGCACAATTGGAGTAATACCCGAAAAGTTAGTACAGTTATCATATTCGAAATAAGTTTGATCCACAATCCATTCCCGATCAATAATTAGGAATTGGCGAGCAAGACAAGAATATTTTTATTGAAATGAAACTATACCATTCCTGAGACCTTTACTCTCCGTTGGCACAGTGGCTTTTGTGTTGTTTTTCAATATGCATGTTGTGCTCTGTTCTGTACGTCAAGTGGTACGCTTTAATTGTGCGTACACATGTAGTTCGTTAAGCTGTATGATTTGTAGCCACATATACGTATAGTTAAACGTCAAATGACGCCACACACACGAAAGTGACAACATAACTTACCACGGGCAACCTTTTTTTTTATAGAATTGTTATTTGAAAGTTTAATGACCGCAATATGAAACACATAAAGAGCGGTGTCAATCATAGTACTGTCTCGTGTGTTAACGTATATCTCAGGTTCGTTTTGCATTGCAGTTTCATTCGGATAAATACAGATTTAATTTCATTGGTTCGCTTAGAGATATATTATTGCGTTGGGCATTGCTGTTTGATCATTCCCGAGTAAGTTAATTTTTGTGGATTTACATAGCTGAGAGAAAAGTTAGCTGTTATGCTGCAACTATAAGAATTTAATGAAAATTGGTATTAATTTGTGCAAACAGATTGAAATGACGCTGAAGTTAAATAATATAGTTAAAATGCAAACTTTGTAAGTTATTTCCACAGCTTTGTGGCGATTAATAGTGGCTATATTCAAATAAAACGGTGCGGCCGTGCATACGCTGACGACAATCGGTCATTGGCTCGCACTGTATTGCGCGTTCTAATACTCTGAAAAAATAAGTCATTAATTTCCTAACTGGTAGGGATGCTGAAGATATACAAATAAAGTTTTTAAGAGCAATGTATATTTGTAACCAAAATCCGTCATAAGCACACTTACAACGCTTCTCACGTCCATCCTCACCCAAGATAAAGACCAGAGTAAGTAATTACATACAATCATTCAAACGTTCAAATGTGTGTGAATTTGTAAGGGGTCAGACTGATGAGGTCATCGAGCCCTGGACTTACACACTACTTAAACTACGTTAAATTAACGTGTGCTAAGAACAACACACACACTCTTGCCCATGGGAGGACTCGAACCTCCTACTGGAGGGGCCACGCAGTCAGTGACATGGTGCCTCTAACCACGCTGCCACTCAGCGAGGCCATAAAATCATTCGACTCTTTCACCGTTATTAACATTTTTAACATAGAACAAAGAATGATATGCGAAATATATCAATATTGTTTTTAAATTCGTTGATTGTTAAATGATTTTTCTGTAAATTTGACGTTTGTCTTTCAAGAATTGTAAAAGTCTTGCACTGTTCGTAATTCCGTATGAATAAATACTATTCTCCCCAGGGCAACCAATACACTTTGCACACCAGCGCGGACTGTCCTACCATGCCTCCCTCCTCAGTCCAAATTCTCATTGACTCCTCAGCCTATTTCAATTCCCCGAACGACTTAGCAGAGGCTCTCCAGTTGTATTAGAACAGTGCCTCAGCATTTACCGAATTTGGGGAAACCTAGGCATAGGTGCTTTAATCAAACGAAACTATATGAATCCGGAGAGATTCTCAAGTATGAAATATCTGTGATGTATACATTGAAAATTTCTGCTAATCCCGGGATTCGTACCCGAATCTCCTGCTCACTAGGCAGAGAGCTGACCGCTACACCACCAGATCACAGAGGCTGTGCACCACTGCAGCTGTGAAAAGCGTCTGTGCCAAGATGGTGTTTGGCACATTTACGTAGTTTGCGGGGAATTTAGTTTCGAATCCTTTGTACAAATTTTCATTCGTCACTTCAGTCGAGATATGTACATCATAAACTTATTTGCGGTCATTATTAATATTTGTTGTACACTACTCCCCAAAAGAAGTGGAGAAACCTGGTGACTCGGTAAAACATCAATTTAACTTCGTACACCTGTACACCATCACCAAGTATGTAAATATTTTGAGCTGCTGATCTCAGTGAAAGCTAGAGCAGTCAACTGTGTGTTAATTTTAAACGAGTTGTGTATATCACCTTTGGTATGAAAGTGATTGGAGCCGCAAGTCTGGGTGGCAGCTAGAGCAGTCTCCAGAGTGCTAATTTAGAAACGTGTTGTGTACATCCCGTCAGGAACCAGCGCCGCGGGGGTTGGCTGCGCCGTCTGTTGTGTCTTATCATACTTCGCGAGACTCCCCCGTCGAAGGTTCGGGTCCTCCCTCGGGCATGGGCGTGTGTGTTGTCCTTAGCATCAGTTATTATAAGTTACATTAAGTAGTGTGAAAGCCTAGGTACCGATGAACTCGGCAGTTTAGTCCCATAGCAGCTTACCACAAATTTCTTTTTCTCAGGTATCAGCCGTGTTGACAATGTCTTACATCACAAATAGCTATACTCTCTCGAGGATTAGAGTATTTGTGGTAGCCAAAACAGTCACTGAGAGAATAAACTCACTTTTGGCGATGGTACTCTTTGTTGATATAGAATCCCTGACAATGGATTGTGAATAATTTTTACTATGGCTTCAGTTACAGGAATAGAAAGACCAGTAGTCGGAGTAGATCTAATTATGTTATTGCACGGTAGTCGTTACTGAATTAGAGAATTAAGTTTATGTAATTTCTGAATCGTAATATTTTGCGAATAGAAAGTCGAAAGCGCTTGTTTTGTTAATGAGAACTATCGTATACATACTTATCCAAAGCGAGCAATTTCATCATATTAAGAACTCTCGAAATTTCTGCTTCACGTTTACGCAAACGCACGATTAGACATTCATCTCTGCGGCTTTATCAATCGTAGCCTGCACGCGGTCCGGAAGTAAACTCACTATTATTTTCTCCCCCCAAAACTTAGACGATTACATTCGTACATCACACACTGTGCTAAGAGTGTTAGACGCATGTCTAACGAGAGAAATAAACTTAAATGAGCTTTTCAGGAGAGCAGCGTGCAATAACAGCGGCGCAGAGCACGAAGGCTAATCTGGCCGTCGCTATCATTTTATCGTTACGGTGACTGTATGACCTACATCACACTAGTCAACGTATTACAGTAGGCATATATGGACAACGCTGAAAGCTTAGACCCATCCACAGGCAGTCCGCCACTGGTAGCTGAGTGGTCAGCACGACGGAATGTCATGCCTACCGGTTCGATTCCCGGCTGGGTCGGACGTTTTCTCCGCTCAGGGACTGCGTTTTGTGTTATCCTTATTAACATCATTTCAAGTCGTCGAAGTGGCGTCAAGTCGAAAAACTTGCACCAAGCGAACGGTCTACCCGACGGGAAGCCCTAGCCACACGACATTTATTTCATTCAAAGGCACACTTCATTAAGGAGAAAAAATTCATTGTGAAGCACATTAGCATTTAACTCAACCTTCAAGTAACATTTACTTCAACTTTACCATTTTAAGTTTAATATTGATAGAAGTAAATTTCAATTTCAGTTTCTCTTCTTTATTTTTCTGTCGCCACATCAAACTAGGTCTGAACAGAGTCATACGTTTAGTGACTATAGGGAAAGACGCAGAGATACCGAATTCACCGGTGATACTGCATTTTCAGCGCCTATCGAGTTTGAAATGTGGTTTATTGTCGGTCTCGATTTGGCTGGCAATCGTGCAATATCCGGGTTTGTGGGGCATTTGTTTGTCACAGTGTCCTCATGTCGGACTGCTTGGCTATGTGATGGTATGCGTAAACATTAACAAGCTTGCTGTGACTGGGTCTGACGACAAGGAACGGTCGCAGTATTGTGGACCAAGTATACTGAACCACTTGCCATATTGGCTGCCACCCAATAACAAGTAAAGGGCGTACTGTAAAATTCTGTCTCATCCCATATAATCGGTCAGAGACTGACAGCAGCCTATGGAACTGCCGTCACATACACAGTAGTGTCGTTAATATTACAACACAGTCCGCCCCCGGTAGCAGAATGTCAATCCTAAGGGCCTGGGTTCGATTCCTGGCCGTGTCGGAGAATTTCTCCGTTCAGGGACTGGGCGTTGTGTTGTCCCAATGATCATCATTTCATCCTCATCGACGCGCAAGTCGCCGAAGTGGCGTCAAATCGAAAGACTTGCATCCGGTGATCGGTCTACCCGACGGGAGGCCCTAGTCACAAGTGGTGATAAATGACTGGTGATAAATGGTGTTCAGTGACGAATCACAGCTCACTACTTCAGAATACCATCGTTCAATAGAATTGCCGTGACCTAGTAAGAGGTTCTGTCCGTAAAATCTTCGAGAGAGGTGCAGAAGTGTGGAGAGACCTCGGCATGACTTAAGGTCATTTCTAACTGACGGGACTCTGGTGACGCAATATTGTTGTATTCCAGTGGACAACAAGATCCCCGCATCACTTCAGACTCGTCTCGATCCCAGTTCCAGTATCCAGAATATCAAAGACCGATTTAATAGTTGTTAGCCTCGTTGTCTGTGCAGAAGCTACAACGGCTTCATAACACTAGTCACTATGACATTTCATCCAGCCTGAACTTGTTCGGGGTGGACATCATATGGGCAATGTATCCTCTCCTGAGACACACTGCCCCACAACTATTGCAACTGGCCTTTGAAATCGCGGAGACCTCATGAGTCTACACCAATATCACGCACGCGGTTCTTAGGCACAGGCGCCATATATCGATGAGCATTTTGCTGTTGGAAAATACCATCATGACACTGTCGTATAATACGTAATACTAAAGCCGTAGGATGTCAGTGACGTACCACTGTGATGTGAGAGTTTCCTTAGTTACTACTATTCGTGTCCTGAATCCGTAAATAATCACTCCACACACCGTGAATCCAGAAACTGCATCGATGTCCCTGTGAAAATCATCGTAAGAATAGGACGTCCCGCTGGGTTAGAACCATATTAGCAGATGATGGTCATCCAGGGTCCAAAACCGTGATTCATCACTGGACACAATGTGACACGACTGTTGTTGCGTTGTTAATGGCAGCATACGGGCGAGACAGTAATGCCCTAATTCAGCAACTGATAGTGTCTGATTAATGGTGCATCATGATACAGAATGTTGCAAAAAGTCCATAACTTGACCTAAGGTGGGACGCGAACATATGAACGGGCTACTATGCGCTTCGTGCTCAATACGGCGATCATCCGTTGTGGTGGTCAGATGTGCTCCACCAGAAACCTGATGATGAGTATATGAGCCCACGTTTCCATACTGTCGAAATTGGGCTGCTGAATTCGGGCAGCCGCCCAAATGTGGAAACATAATGTTGGCCCTACCAAACTTTGTCAGGTGCTGTTAACGCCATCTCACATGTGTACACTGTCTCATCGTATCATTCACAGTCGTTACTCAGCGCCTGGCACTGTTCGTGGTCTTTATGTACAGTAGCAGGCTTTGGAACACAACTACGTACCAACAGCACTGATGTACTCTGATATCTGTTCTTCCCCTCACAAGGAACTGCAGCTCCAGTCATCTACATATGCGCCAAAATCTGACCACATATTTCACTTTGTTTATCAGGCTGTCCAGAAACTTGTCATGTCACTCACAATCATATCCATTTAATCACAAATCGTTCATCACGGACTGTATGTATATTACCATTCATCACTTAATGTCAATCTGGTTAATATCTAGAATAAGATTTTCACTCTGCAGCGCAGTGTGCTCTGATATGAAACTTTCTGGCAGACTAAAACATCGTGCCAGGCCGAGAATCGAACTCGGGAACTTTGCCTTAGGTGGGCAAGTACTCTACGACCTGAGTTACGACACCCGTCCCGTCATCACACTTTTACTTCTGCCAGTACCTCGCCTCCTACCTTATAGACGTTACAGAAGCTCACCTGCGAACCTGCGCACGTGAACTTCTGTAAAATTTGGAAGGTAGGAGACGAGGTACTAGTAGAATTAAAGGTGTGAGGAGGGGGCGTGAGTCGTGCTTGGGTAGCTCGGTTGCTAGAGCACTTGCCCGCGAAAGGCAAAGGTCCCGAGTTCGAGTCTCGGTCCGGCACACAGTTTTAATCTGCCAGGAAGTTTCATATCTGAGGCTGTGGCTAAGCCATGTCTCCGCAATATGCTTTCTTTCAGGATTGCTAGTTCTGCAAGGTTCGCAGGTGAGCTTCTGTAAAGTTTGGAAGGTAGGAGACGAGGTATTGGTAGAAGTAAAGGTGTGCGGACGGGGCGTGAGTCGTGCTTGTTTAGTTCAGTTGGTAGAGCACTTGCCCGCGAGGGGCCAATGTCCCCAGTTCGAGTCTCTATTCGGCACACCGTTTTAATGGTTAATATCTGTCTTCGCTATTTTTTAACATGTCCTATTGACTCATGGTGGTTGCTGATGTTACTCTTCCTCTTGCAGCCGAACTAAGCCCTTCGATACTTTCAGTTCTGATGGAATACAACAAAATTTTAAAAACTTGCATACCTGACTATATTACTTATAAAACTGTAGGCAGGACAAGTGTGGCGCTGTGCTGAGTGCTGTGTCAGACCACTAATCCACAAATTTTCTGGAAAGCAATTTTTTTGTCTATTATTGGTTTTTTCCCCATCTGCTACTAATGTGTGTATGTGAAATTCGAAAGTTACGCTCTGGTGTGAAGTCCAAGTTCAACCCTAGATTCATCTGTAGCTGTCTGGGTATGTCATTTTACTTTACTAGGTAACTCTATTCTGCATATCAAATTAAACAATCAGGAATTTCTATCATGTAACTGTTAATTAAAACCGCTATAGGTTCAAAATTATTATATTTCATAAACTTGCCAGTATGCGAAGTTCGCCAAAGCAGCAGTAGCATTTAGTAAAATAAACAATAACTGACAAATGAATGTACAATCCGACATGTCGAAAACTGCCCTGAAGTTTTTTGTGCAGTAATAATACACCAAACGAAAATCGCTGTTAAAAGTATAGCAGCTAAAATAAAGCGTAAGGTTTTTTTTTTTTTAAGAAAAAGGTGTTTCCTCATTTGCCAATTTGCCAAATTCATAAGTCGAGAGGCGGCTGGAGCTCTGTACACCCCTGCCATTTGCTGAAGCAGTCAGTGCTTGTTAAACACCGTGGAACCATATCCTTAGTTGACGGTACAGTGGTTAACAGATAAATAAATGTCTTAATACATTAACACAATTTATGTTAGAGAAGTGCTGCAAACGAGCAGCTCTTTCATAGTTTCGAGTTTCGTGTTCTCTGTTTATATAAATGATAGGCCCTCTGTTGTTGTTGTTGTGGTCTTCAGTCCTGAGACTGGTTTGATGCAGCTCTCCATGCTAATCTATCCTGTGCAAGCTTCTTCATCTCCCAGTACCTACTGCAGCCTACATCCTTCTGAATCTGCTTAGTGTATTCATCTCTTGGTCTCCCTCTACGATTTTTACCCTCCACGCTGCCCTCCAATACTAAATTGGTGATCCATCGATGTCTCAGAACATGTCCTACCATCCGATCCCTTCTTCTAGTCAAGTTGTGCCACAAGCTCCTCTTCTCCCCAATTCTATTCAATACCTCATTATTAGTTATGTGATCTACCCATCTACTCTTCAGCATTCTTCTGTAGCACCACATTTCGAAAGCTTCTATTCTTGTCTAAATTATTTATTGTCCACATTTCACTTCCATACATGGCTACACTCCACACAAATACTTTCAGAAACGACTTCCTGATATTTAAATCTATTCTTGACGTTAACAAATTTCTCTTCTTCAGAAACGCTTTCCTTCCCATTGCCAGTCTACATTTTATATCCTCTCTACTTCGACCATCACCAGTTATTTTGCTCCCCATATAGCAAAACTCCTTTACTACGTTAAGTGTCTCATTTCCTAATCTAATTCCCTCAGCATCACCCGACATAATTCGACTACATTCCATTACCCTCGTTTTGCTTTTGTTGATGTTCATCTTATATCCTCCTATCAAGACACTGTCCATTCCGTTCAACTGCTCTTCCAAGTCCTTTGCTGTCTCTGACAGAATTACAATGTCATCGGCGAACCTCAAAGTTTTTATTTCTTGTCCATGGATTTTAATACCTACTCCGAACTTTTCTTTTGTTTCCTTTATCGCTTGCTCAATATACAGATTGAATAACATCGGGGATAGGCTACAACTCTGTCTCACTCGCTTCCCAACCACTGCTTCCCTTTCATACCCCTCGACTCTTATAACTGCCATCTGCTTTCTGTACAAATTGTAAATAGCCTTTCGCTCCCTGTATTTTACCCCTGCCACCTTCAGAAATTGAAAGAGAGTATTCCAATCAACATTGTCAAAAGCTTTCTCCAAGTCTACAAATGCTAGAAACATCGGTTTGCCTTTCCTTAATCCTTCTTCTAAGTTAAGTCGTAGGGTTAGTATTGCCTCACGTGTTCCAACATTTCTACGGAATCCAAAGTGATCTTCCCCGAGGTCGGCTTCTATCAGTTTTCCCATTCGTCTCTAAAGAATTCGCGTTAGTATTTTGCAGCTGTGGCTTATTAAACCGATAGTTCGGTAATTTTCACATCTGTCAACACCTGCTTTCTTTGGAACTGCAATTATTATATTCTTCTTGAAGTCTGAGGGTATTTCGCCTGTCTCATACATCTTGCTCACAAGACGGTAGAGTTTTGTCAGGACTGGCTCTCCCAAGGCTGTCAGTAGTTCTGATGGAATGTTGTCTCCTCCGGGGGCCTTGTTTTGACTCAGGTCTTTCAGTGCTCTGTCAAACTCTTCACGCAGTATCCTATCTCCCATTTCATCTCCATTTCCATACTATTGTCCTCAAGTACGTCGCCATTGTATAGACCTTCTGTATAATCCTTCAACCTTTCTGGTTTCCCTTCTTTGCTTTGAACTAGGTTTCCATCAAAGCACTTGATATTCATGCAAGAGGTTCTCCTTTCTCCAAAGGTATCTCCAATTTTCCTGTAAGCAGTATCTATCTTACCCCTAGCGAGATAAGCCTCTACATCCTTACATTTGTCCTCTAGCCGTACCTGCTTAGCCATTTTGCACTTCCTGTCGATCTTATTTTTGAGACGTTTGTATTCCTTTTTGCCTGCTTCATTTACTCCATTTTTATATTTTCTCCTTTCATCAATTAAATTCAATATTTCTTCTGTTACCCAAGGATTTCTACTAGCCCTCGTCTTTTTACCTACTTGATCCTCTGCTGCCTTCACTTCTTCATCCCTCAAAGCTACCCATTCTTCTTCTACTGTATTTCTTTCCTCCATTCCTGTCAGTTGTTCCCTTATGCTCTCCCTGAAACTCTGTACAACCTCTGGTTCTTTCAGTTTATCCAGGTCCCATCTCCTTAAATTCCCACCTTTTTGCAGTTTCTTCAGTTTTAATCTGCAGGTCATAACCAATAGATTGTGGTCAGAGTCCACATCTGCCCCTGGAAATGTCTTACAATTCAAAACCCGGTTCCTAAATCTCTGTCTTACCATTATATAATCTATCTGATACCTTTTAGTATCTCCAGGGTTCTTCCATGTATACAACCTTCTATCATGATTCTTAAACCAAGTGTTAGCTATGATTAAGTTGTGCTCTGTGCAAAATTCTACCAGGCGGCTTCCTCTTTCATTTCTTAGCCCCAGTCCATGTTCACCTACTACGTTTCCTTCTCTCCCTTTTCCTACTACCGAATTCCAGTCACCCATGAATATTAAATTTTTGTCTCCCTTCACTACCTGAATAATTTCTTTTATCTCATCATACATTTCATCAATTTCTTCGTCATCTGCAGAGCTAGTTGGCATATAAACTTGTACTACTGTAGTAGGCGTGGGATTCGTGTCTATCGTCGGCACAATAATGCGTTCACTATGCTGTTTGTAGTAGCTTACCCGTAGTCCTATTTTTTTATTCATTATTAAACCTACACCTGCATTACCCCTATTTGATTTTGTATTTATAACGCTGTATTCACCCGACCAAAAGTCTTTTTCCTCCTGCCACCGAACTTCACTAATTCCCACTATATCTAACTTTAACCTATCCGTTTCTCTTTTTAAATTTTCTAACCTACCTGTCCGATTAAGGGATCTGACATTCCACGCTCCGATCCGTAGAACGCCAGTTTTCTTTCTCCTGATAACGACGTCCTCTTGAGCACTCCCCGCCAGGAAATCCGAATGGGGGACTATTTTACCTCCGGAATATTTTACCCAATAGGACGCCATCATCATTTAATCATACAGTAAAGCTGCATGCCCTCGGGAAAAATTACGGCTGTAGTTTCCCCTTGCTTTCAGCCGTTCGCAGTACCAGAACAGCAAGGCTATTTTGGTTAGTGTTGCAAGGCCAGATCAATCAATCATCCAGACTGTTGCCCCTGCAACTACTGAAAATTCTGCTGCCCCTCTTCAGGAACCACACGTTTGTCTGGCCTCTCAACAAATACCCCTACGTTGTGGTTGCACCTACGGTACGGCTATGTGTATCGTTGAGACACTCAAGCCTCCCCACCAACGGCAAGGTCCATGGTTCATAAGCCCTCTAGTATTACGGATAACTCTAAAATATTTCTGTTTGCTCATGACACTAGCTTGGTAGTAAAGGATGTTGTGTGCAACATTGACTCAGTTTCAAATAGCGCAGTTCATGATCTAAGTTCATGGCTTGTAGAAAATAAACTAACGCTAAATCACAGCAAGACTCAGTTTTTAGAGTTTCTAACAGGGAATTCAACAAAACCTGACGTTTCAATTTCATAGAATGGGCATATGACTAGGGAAAATGAACATCTCAAACCTCTAGGTGTTCTGAGAGGTAGTGAACTATCGTGGAAAGCCCACGTTCTGGATCTTGTTCAAAGACTTAATGCTGCCTTTTTTACTATGCTAACGGTATCTGAAATGAGTGATACTTCGACACAAAAATTAGTCTATTTTGCTTATTTTCATTCGCTTATGTGGTATAGTATTACTTTCTGGGGTAATTCTTCCCATTCTAAAAGAATATTTTTGGCTCAGAAACGGGCAGTTCGGGCAAGAAGTGGTGTAAATCGACCCCTGTCCACGAGTCTGGGTAGTTTGGCATTGGCCTCTCAATATATATATATATATATTCCTTACTTTCATTTCTAGTTACCAATATTAGCTTATTCCCAAGAATAAGCAGCTTTCACTCAGTTAATGTTCGTCAGAAATCAAACCTGCTTTTTCATCGGACTTCCTTAACTCTTGTGTAGAAAGGTGTGCAGTATACTGCTGCTTCCATTTTCAATACGCTACCACTCGAATTCCTAAATCTGAACAGTAATCCACGCGCTTTCAAATCGAAGCTGAATAGTTTCCTGATGGGTCTCTCCTATTCTATCGAAGAGTTCCTTGAAAAAGTAAGCTTATTCTTACTGTATTGTCGATAGCATTTACTTAAACTTATGGACTGACTTTTTTCAGGTTGACAAACATTTTACTTTTATCTGTTAATACTTTTATGTTGTAATTTCATGTACTAACACGTTCCATGACCTTGACGATTTGCTCCTCAGTTTGGTCCTACGGAACTTGACGTGCATACAAAAAAGAAAATAAATAACATGGTACAACCTGATCGTAATTTTTAATGTGAATTTGTTACCGTTGATGGTTTCTCTGACAGTGGTTCACCGTTTCTATTCACTCGAATTTACAACTCATTTAATATCCACAATAATTAGCAATAGCATTTTGCAGTTTCGCTAAGTGTTAACAACAGAGAGAAAACTAAGTTAATTTTCTTTGTAATAAATACGTATGTGATTGCTAAAATCATCTGTATCTATGCGGGTTCTAGAGTTTCACAGTAACTGCGAGCAAACCTCACTTTACTATTTTCGAACGAAAAAAGGAAGTCGCTTGTGCAGTCGATGAATATTTGTATTCAGTAAACTTAAGGAAAATTAGGACTAAAAATTAAAAGGAAAAAGACTTTCCTTGTAAAAATCTTGTAATCGACACAACAAAATTTGCAAAAATTGGAGAGAATAATTTTTAACTTACATCCTAAATGTCTTCTTACCATTTGCAGAATACAATTCACAGCTTTTGTTGGATTCTTGGCAAGGACATAATGACACCTCTTTCATCAGGAGGATGAGGAAAAGACTGCTAATATAACTGGGACACCAGCTGGAACTAATACTGGAATTTAGGCTCTCATTTAAAAATGTATTTCTACAGTGTAAAGCAATTTTCAGAAATTTGTCTGACAACGTAATTTCCAATAGCTCGTTGTCGCTTCACGTTTATCAACGGAACAGTATGGTTAAACCTCAGCCATTTCGGCATTGTCAGTTTTCATCACCAGATTTAACGAATTTGGTGAAGTATGACTGGACGCAGCTTAATATTTTTTTTCTGCAGAGGACTTCCATTGACTTGTTGAGTCCATGCCACGTAGGGTTGAAGTACTACGCCGTCCATAAGGAGGTCCGACACGATATTAAGAGGTATCTCATGACTTTTGTCACCTCAGTGTAATATTAAGGACCTGATCAAAGAACAGAGATCGTAGACACTCCGCCAACAGAATGTTTACGATTAGTGATGGTTTTTGACGTTACATGTTACAACCAGACGTTTTATGTCTTGACTTCAGTACAACTCGGCAACCTGTAGATGTCAAAAAAACGGAATTTATTGTAATACAAGAAGTGTGTAATAATACAGGTTAGGTGATTTCCATTAAACATTAACATCAATGACAGCTGTGGACTCAACATTATCAAGATTATAATCAGTGAATAGCTAAGCAGTACAATAATAATAACATTTGTCACCTGTTTTTATATGACTGTAAAACACAAACACTATGTAGATTTTATCTAACTCAACTTCATTTTTTTAGATTATATAAAATAAATTTTTTATGATATAACATAAAAATATAATTCAACGGCTTCAATTACAATTGTGCGTAGATAATTATTATGGATTAAAAATAAGAAAATCAATATTAAAGAGAAGATCAATACAAACCATAGCAGTAAACTGACTTCAATTGGGCCTTCCAGAGGACATTTCGAAGCTGGGCCTTCTAGAGTTAATTATAATAATACGTTATTTAATTTTTGCGTCATGCAGAATTTGGTGATAATCGACTGGTTAACACACTTTTAGTGACAACCATTTATTTAAACTTCTATGTTTCTTCAAATAATTGAATTTCTGCTAACAGTGTACTTTACGTAGCTATTAGTCCTCGACTAAAGAGAACGCCGTTCATCAGAATTTAATATATGTTAATGTGGTACAGGTTTACGGACAATAGTCCGAACGTTACCGAAAACTAATCAACAACTAGAGTCTCACTATAATCGCTCTGTATTAACTGAGAGGCGTCATTTGGCTCGAAACGAAAGACGGCCACATACATATTCAACTGGTTTTAGTATCATCTGGATAATGTGTACTGTACTACACACCCGTTATGATAACGACTAACTTTAGACCGCCGCAGGTAGTGCCTATGTTACTGCTGTCAGTTTGGATTAACAATAAATTTAAAATAATGAAACTGTTACGTGCGCAACACCTGAATAGAGTAGCAAATGGCTGTTTGCTCGCCACGGGAGCCCTTCTGCAGCATGTTGTGGCAGGGTGGCCACGGAAAATTTCACATGTGCCGTTACACGTAAGGCGCATACACATGTTAACATTTGAAATAATATTTTTCTGCAACCCACAAACAGAAGTGATAATTCATAGAAGAGTAACAATATTTAAAACTTAGATCAAAAACTCGTCATTTAAAAAAGCCACGCAATAGTGCCTCATGAAAATCAATATACACCACTGGTCACTAAAATTGCTACAACAAGAAGAAATGCAGATAATAAACGGGTATTCATTGGACAAATATATTATACTAGAACTGACATGTGATTACATTTTCACACAAATTGGGTGTATAGATCCTGAGAAATCAGTATCCAGAACAACCACTCCCGGCAGTAATAACGGCCTTGATACGCCTGGGCACTGAGTCAAACAGAGTTTGGATGGCGGCCCGTACAGGACCTGCTACATGCGGTCCTGCATTATTCTGCTGAAACGTAGGGTTTCGCAGGGATTGAATGAAGGGTCGAGCCACGGGTCGTAACACATCTCAAATGTAACGTCCACTGTTCAAAGTACCGTCAATGCGAACAAGAGGTGACCGAGACGTGTAACCAATGGCACCCCGTACCATCTCGCCGGGTGATTCGCCAGTACGGCGATGACGAATACACGCTTCCAATGTGCGTTCACCGCTATGTCGCCAAACATGGATGCGACCATCATGATGCTTTGAACAGAACCTGGATTCATCCGAAACTATGACGTTTTGCCATTCGTGCACCCAGGTTCGTCGTTCAGTAGACCATCGCAGGCGCTCCTGTCTGTGATGCAGCGTCAAGGGTAACCGCAGCCATAGTCTCCGAGCTGATAGTCCATGCTGCTGCAAACATCGTCGAACTGTTCGTGCAGATGGTTGTTGTGTTACAAACGTCCCCATGTGTTGACTCAGGGACAACTGTAGGATCCGCTACAGCCATGCGGATAAGGCACCTGTCATCTCGACTGCTAGTATAAGAGGCCGTTGGGATCCTGCACGGCGTTCCGTATTACCCTCCTGAACCCACCGATTCCATATTCTGCTAATAGTCATTGGATCTCGACCAACGCGAGCAGCAATGTCGCGATACTATAAACCGCAATCGCGATAGGCTACAATCCGACCTTTGTCAAAGTCGAAAACGTGATGGTAGGCATTTCTCCTCCATACGCGAGACGTCACAACAACGTTTCACCAGGCAACGCCGGTCAACTGCTGTTTGTGTATGAGAAATCGGTTGGAAACTTTTCTCATGTCAGCACATTGTAGGAGTCGCCACCGGCGCTAACCTTGTGTGAATGCTCTGAGAAGCTAATCATTTGCATATCACAGCATCTTCTTCCAGTCGCTTAAATTTCGCGTCTGTAGCACGTCATCTTCGTGGTGCAGCGATTTTAATGGCCAGTAGTGTACATTAGTAAAAGAAATGCCTGCTGGACTCGTAGAACAAAAGCATATGAAGTACTTGATATTGAAAAACCAGCGCAGAAATTTACTTTGTATTTCGTCTATTGTAATGATTCTTTGAACTTACCTTTTTCAGTGACATGTGTGACGTATTTTTAGCCGCTACTACTTCGTATGTACAGACTCCAAACAAGTGAAATTTTCGTTGTTCCTAAGTTGGCGCATCATCAATAACAGTTTAAAGGTAGGTGTCTGTACGTACTGTGCCACGGCAACAGATGCTGGGCTAAAACAATAGTGAAAGAAACACAAATTTTTAAAGACCGGATATCGTTACGAGGGGTTCTTAGCACTAATATTACTGTCAGGGGCATGAAAGTGTCTGCCGAGCTTCATGTTAGTCTAGAGTAGGCCTGCTCACCGATCTGGCCGGATGAGCTGGCTCGTTCTCAAACCACAGTAGTGAACCACCTGCCAGCTAACCACGAGTGGTAGGGGTTGGGGTGCGGAAGTTACGGATGATGACGATGTTGGTTTGTGGGGCCCTCAACAACGTGGTTATTAGAGCCCGTGCAAGTTCCAAAACTTTAAATTCCAGTTCAGCACTTCCCGGGAACTGACGGAAACACAGTACCTTCTTTTTTCTTCTACATGCCATACATTTCAGAACTGGAACTGTTACACACGAGTTTGTTTTCATAATTATTCACGTGAGTTTAAGTCGTACCCTGGATCTAAATTACATAGGACAGATTCCGATATAAATCAAGTTTTACATCCGCAGTATACTGAAACGAGCTGACAAAAGAAGGTAGTCCCGCACGAGGAACTGTAGTCAACGAGTCTGTTGCACAGCCGCTAATGATAGTTCAACAGAGATGTTTCGCTTCACGGTAATTAATTAAAGTCTTTCATGTTAAATTTATTCAATGAAAATAATTCATCAAGCGTAGATTAGGGACAGCTAGGTAGGAAACATGATAGTTCTTCAGATTCATGCAACCGTACGGTAATTGTCGTTTTCTGACGAAGTTTAACTGACATCAGTTTGTGACTGTTTTAGTCATGCAGTCAATATAAAAGTGCTACGTCAATGAACAGTTATTTCACTTTTCACTAAAGTGTTAATGTTTGTTACCTCTTTGTAAACACTGCTAATCCGAAGACAAGCTTCTAAGTTGAAATCTGTTGGCGGACTTCTGTGAGTCGATTTCGTTTTCTTCATTTCGGAAATGTTGCATGCACATGTGGGTCCAAACGTCGACATAATCGCATCTAAAAGCTTGTAAGTCGCGTAAATGTGTGTTGAGGAAACATTTTTATGGAAATATATGAGATTTATTTTGTCGTGAGATGTATCGCACAAATGCCTGTCGCATGTTGGCCTGTAAGTGCTATCTATACCTAGGCCTTCTGCACTGTTTGCAGATTGATGTTGGCGTGTCTGACCTTCGCTTCCACGTTCATTACCACGTTATAGTGCTGCTTTTCATCAGTTTGAAGTGAGATACTCCAAGCACAGGGCCGTATATGTACTACGGCGAACCTAACACACGATCATTGCTCTTAAGAAAAAGTTTGCACTCTCCCTCCTCTACAAAACGATATATGGCCGTCACACGTCACCGTGAGAGCTTGCTATCTACGCGACTTCTGGAAGGGCCTGGTCTAGGGCACACGGCACACACTACCACCAAAATCGTTCTGCTGAAACATTCATGGTATAGCAGACAAGGCCGAACCCATTTTAAACCACAGATATGCCGTAAGTGGCTTCTGCGACTCATCGCCATAGTATGACCGAGAGGTGTGGAATGGGTATGGCTATCTATGAAACTACTAATTTTGGATATCTCTAGCTACGTTTACTCGCAGCAGAAAAAATTCTTTTTAGCTCCGACAAAAGCTTGTCAAACAATGTCCTCATACTGCAGTGGTACGCACAGTAACACACAGTCGACGATTTTGAAAGTAAAATTAACATCAATCAGTATTATGATGCAAATCTTGTACCGTATGCACTGGGGAGACTGTAGACTATTGCCGTGACCACTAAACATTTCATAACAGTAAGTTAGCACGTTGGCCCCTAAGCTTCTGCCCCGCAATGGATCTCCAGTAATTGGTCATTGTACTCGCATAAACTGAGTACCCCATTACGTGGCACGGCAATTTTACTATCTGCTGTATGCGATAGAACGGTCCCCTAGTCGCAGGATCCATGTCCGAGTAATATTAATACAACGACCAACAATAGAATTTACTCGCAGTGAGATCGGAAAATAAGAAAATGTATTTGCGCTGTCACCAACTATGGGACAAGGGGCAGGAATCTTGGTTCTTCGTAGAGTAACAGAAGAACTCGAAGACATCCAATCTGATGATAGATTAGTAAACCAAAATCTTTTAGGTGCTCTCTCGGTACAAAAGATCTCTACAGGATAACGGTAACGGCTCTTAGACTTATAGTTAGCATTCTCAGGGTGAAGGGGCTACGGACGACATTAAGCGTCTTGTCCACCTCATGCTGACTGTGGCCGACGTTAAACCTGCCAACTATCCGAAAGTGCTGAATTCCAGCAGATGTGTTCGCTGCGCCAGCTTACTTCCTTCAGGCCCATACACTGCGTTTTAACACGCACAAAATGCAACGAATTTAAATGCATCCAATCCCACTTGTGGGACAAGTTGTTAGTTGGTCAGTAAATGTTCCTCTACAGGAGTGCCACATACGAAATTTATTACGAACAATTTAATCGGTACATTATCGCCATGACGTAATGTGCAAATACAAAATGTATTCAACATATTATTTCCTCAATGGAGTAAACTGCACAAAAGCTTTGTTTCAAATAAATTAGATTACGAGTGATGCTAGATACTGTCCAAGACCACGGTTGCACTGTAGATATTCAATGCAAACGTCTTGAAACAGGGATGGGTTTCAAATCAATATTACCTGTCGTGGTCAAATATTCGAAACGTTGTCACTGATTACCACTTTTAGATGATAATATTTTCATCCATATTTATAAGACACAGATCACAAAAATTAGCTACACCTATCGTAGTAACGATGGTAGCGATGACAATTTCTTCTTCCCATCGATATTTACTGCGTCATGATACGAGTTATCGCCACTGGTACGCGTTTTAGAATAGGAAGATGCATGTCGTCAAATGCTACAGCATTATTATTGTTAGCACCATTCTTCTATAGAGAAACCACCGGCTGGTATGTAATCGGCTAAGAGCATGAGATATCCCTGAAACAAGGCACAATCTGCTTAGCAGAGCTCCATCGCCGATTAAACTGAGGCCAGCTCGATATAAACTACTAGAAAAGTCATAGCGCCCCAAAAATTTTTTATTGATGCAACATTAATTCAGAAGAACACGAAAATTACAAGGTTACTGAAGAATAAATATCGTAGAAGAGACCCACCGCTGAGCTGGAAGTTCCTGTGAGTTTAAAGCATCGAAACTGGGAGATCTGTATTTGGGGGAAGTAGAGCTGTGAGGCCAGGAGTGCTAGGATAAACCTCCGAAAGTCATAGATCCTGTCTCGAGTACCGGTTTTAATATGTTTTTCATATGAGCACACACTCCGGTGAAAAATGAAAAATTACTTCTGGCGACAACAAGGTTTGCCATTCAGGAAGTCAGCTTACAAGTAGACAATTCTTAATACGTTCTAACATGACGAGTGCCCTGCTTTCTCTTATGAGGGTAGCAGAAGGAGAAAGTGTAGATCCCTTGGCAGACGATTTAGTGAGAAGCCTCAGCAGCATCTGCGTTCAACCGAAATACATTATACACTATTTTTCTTAGCGTGCCCACTAACCAAGCAAAAATCAGCAAAAAGTGTTAGTAGACTTGGACCACAACACAAAAGGCACTTGTTATTGGGCGATTTAGCAATAGATTACAAGTCTCGCTTGGTTTACCAACGCGAACCTCACAAGAAAAGAAGTCCTTTGCATTAACAGACAAAACGCATGTCACATGAGTCACAATAACACGAGAGTCCACAAACTGTGAATACTTACTCCTTTAAGAATAAAATGCACATACATTAATGGAATGTGATAAATTAAATCGACCAAGATTAACTACACTTACAGTATTCTGAAAACGAAGGATTATTTCTCTCTTTGAACAGTTCTTACCTCCATGAATCGGTGCACTGCCAAGTTCCCAATAGTAAATATTTCTGTCTTTCCTCGTAATAGTGCATTCAAATTAATGGACGTGTTATACCAATTATCACTAAACAATTGATCAGTATTTATTTGGTATTATACACTTTTAATAATAGTTATTTGTTACTGATGGTGTTGCCAACATTACTTGTGTTGTTATTACCGCTTCTTGATGTGTCTAGTTACGAGCGGTGGATGAGGACCTGCTTGCTCGTACTTTTTAGAGTCGTGCATAATTTCTTACTGAAAACAACATAAAAATTATAAAAGCAGCTGTGACGCTACGGCTAACTCGAGTTTATGTTGCTTCATTTCGTGTATTCTGAGACACAATGCACTCGTACCTAGGAACTTATAAGTAAGAATCAAGTAGTCACTTCGTACAGTAATTAATCAGCGTTAATCACACGGATGTAGGTAAACTGGAAGGGCCATATCACAAAGATAAAACTAAAAATATGCCAGATTTGATAAGATAGCTAGATTGCTTCCTTATGATACGCAACTGATTGCAAACACAAGTCTGCATTGCAATCAGAGGAAATACGTGCACTAATATTAGTTATCAAGTTTCTTTATTAAATAACAGTTACCAAATGCATATCACGTGATATTTGCGTAGTCGCTAAACAGTTCACACGAGCGAAAAAAGAAAACATGAGCAATGAACCGACAGCACCACGGCGTGTAGGTAGTTATTGTGATTCTTCTTCCGATCAAGTATATCACATTGCAAACGCCAGTCAAATGAAAATGAGACACATGGAAAGGATTACATTGGGTGTTTATTATTTCAATGTAATCGCTACAACAGTTAATTCATCTTTCTCGCTGTGAGACAAGATAGTCAGTGCCCTACGGAAGACATAGTGTGGTGGTGCAATTGTTAGCGTACTGGATTCGCATTCGGGAGGACGACACTTCAAATCGGCATCCGACCACTCTGATTGAGATTTTCCGTGATTTCTCTAAATTACTCGAGGCAAATGCCGGAGTGGCTCCTTTCAAAAAGGCACTTCCAATTTCCTTCCCCATCCTTCCCTAATCCAAGCTTGTTCTTCGTCTCTGATGACCTGTTTGTCAACGGAACATTAATTACTAATTTCCTCTTCCCCCTTGCTAGGGAAGCATGTTTGTGCCTGCACCACTTCGTCTGAAGCAAATAGCTGACCTTAGGCGTCTTTCTTCATAGCTCCAAATAAATGTGCAAATAGCATGGGACTGGATCGGAACTGTATGGTTGATGTGTAAGGACTTCCCTACGAAACTTCTTCAGCTTAGTAGAAACGATACTGGTAACATATAGGCCTGTCCACATGTCACTACTTCACTGCATAAGTTTCGTTGGATCGTACAGTCCTGATTTGTCCTCATGCTGTTTTCATATTTTTTGATCCCTGAAGAAGAATCTTTGTGGCGGTCGATTTGCTTCGGACGAAGCGGTGCACGCTTAGGTACAAACACGCTTCCATAGGCAAAAACGGAAACATTTTCCATAACGACGTTGTCCGTTTTGTCTAGCAGTAGAATATAAGTATTAACTGCTAATGCGATTACTTTTGGAATAATGAAGATCTTACTTACTTTTCCCCACGCGTATCATTTACGTTTGACAGTCCCTTACAATGAGCGCATCACGCATCGTAAACAATGCGATCTGTTCTTGAGGCTGTCTGCACGCGTCTTTCGCCGCCATGGCACATACGAAAGTGATCTGCTGCTTAGGGTAATGACTGCACCACAAGGATTTTGAAAATTCAGCACTTCAGGAAACCAACAAGAGACTGAATAATCGTACGGGATCCTATTCAAAATCCAGTTCCTCCGAAAATACAGCATACATTTATGGGTGACCCTATATTATCATATTCAGTGCTGATCCACATTGGGTAGTAAGACAGTCTAAATCGACGTTCCTATAGCAAACTGATTCACTTTGACAAGTGAATTATGAGGAACCATAGCATCCGCCTAATACTTCCAGCATTCTTGCGCACACTTGTACAACGGCTAAGACAACTATGGTAACTGGTGGGGGGGAATGTAATAAAATTAGCATTACTAAAAATATTTAGGTAGAAGTAGTATCTAATCCTCGTCCCTTTCTCACGTACGAATCATAATGATGATCATTATCGTTTTTTATGCACTAACGAGTTAATAACTTATTCACTAGACTTAAAAGAGTGTCCCTCTACGTTGGCCAAAAAGTTACACTAAAATTTGTATGGTCTCATGTGTCATACCACAAACTGTGCGTGTCATATAGATAAACGATGGTAACTGCTAACGAACCTGGGTGTAACCCGATCACATAATTCATAAACACCTGTTATTAGAAACTATTTGGAGCAGAGCTCTGTAGCCAAGCAAATTCACTAGAATAGCGTGCGCGGCTTCACAGAATTGATGCTCTGTCAGACACAGGTGTTGTAAATAGTGGCAGTTCTCTTATTTAAGGGCCTGTAAGATGGAATTTAAGAAATAACCCAACGTCCGGGCGCTGAGGTACAATATCTCATTCTTGATATTTGGTCCTGGGTGAACCGTAGAAACAAAAAATCATCGATAACGGGTAATGGATAAATGCATCGTCTTCTTGAGCCCCAAATTCCCATCTGGCTGCTTAAGTTCATGTAATTTCTAAGAAACGATTTCTTCGCTCCAGGTGAATCAAACTTTTAAAGAAAGAGAAGCACAGTGAAAGTGAAATGTTAGGCAGCCTGAAGCTTGGAGTGGGAAGAAGCCGAAAGCAAAAGAAATAAGACTTAACATTTATCACGCTCAGCAAAATTTAAAAAACATTAGTAAAGTGAACGCCGGCCGCGGTGGCCGTGCGGTTCTAGGCGCTGCAGTCCGGAACCGCGGGACTGCTATGGTCGCAGGTTCGAATCCTGCATCGGGCATGGATGTGTGTGATGTCGTTAGATTAGTTAGGTTTAAGTAGTTCTACGTTCTAGTGGACTGATGACCTAAGATGTTAAGTCCCATAGTGCTCAGAGCCATTTGGTAAAGTGAACGACACGAAACTAGGGTTGTAAGAGCCACCATCAAACTACTTATAAATTCCATACTGAGCATGACACTAGAAGTGATTAAACACTTACGGAAACCCAAATCAAGGGCTGAAAGATATGCATTTTGTGGTGTCACCGCCAGACACCACACTTGCTAGGTGGTAGCCTTTAAATCGGCCGCGGTCCGCTAGTATACGACGGACCCGCGTGTCGCCACTGTCAGTGATTGTAGACCGAGCGCTGCCACGCGGCAGGTCTAGAGAGACGTCCTAGCACTCGCCCTAGTTGTAGAGCCGACTTTGCTAACCATGGTTCACTGACAAATTACGCTCTCATTTGCCGAGACGATAATTAGCATAGCCTTCAGCTACGTCATTTGCTACGACCTAGTAAGGCGCCATTATCATTTGCTATTTATCTTTTGATGCCTGTACCGTCAGGCCGATGTTCACCAATGATGAATTAAAGTTAAGTATTCCAGTAGTTACTTACGTTCTTTGCTACTATAAATTCCCTTAACTGTTCCAGACTTCACGCCAGCCTGCGTGAGCTTAACGCGTGCCTTTCGGCTTCCTCATCGTGGCTTGGCTGTCTTGCCAAGTCACAACACATTTGGTCATAGGTCAGGCGCAGACATAAGTTTACCAGTCTGACCTTAGCCCAGACATCGCTCTGTTCCTTCACAGCTCTCAGATTAGTTACTCTTCAACACATAAAGGGTAAAATTTGAAACCACAGTCACAAGAAGACAAAGACAAAAGTGAATTACAAATAACACGGCGAAAAACTCACAGGAGTTATTCAGGTTTTAACTCTTAGTGACCTCGAAAATAACTGTGGCAGCTTAAGAAAATCAACTTCTCGTAACAGTTGTAACCCTGGGAATTTAAAGGGAAGAACACAATTTTTAAAAATAATGCTATAGTTTCTTGAAAGAATGCAGATAAAGAAAGACTTCCTCAAAAGTACACTACTGAGCCGTGCTGCAAAGACGATGGCTCGCGCCCGAATCGCGAGTACGTCTATGGTGCTTCGATGTGAGGCTCTCTTTGGTTTGTTTGGAAAGAGCATGTTGGTGCAACGCGCGGGTAAAGATTTCTGGTGGCTGTCGTTGAAAGATGCCGCTGGCGGACTGTTTTGGCTACGAGGCGCTCGGTACGGAAGGACTCTGTTTGGAGGTCGCTGGGCGAGCAAAGGAGAAACAGAGTCAACACGCCATGCGGGACATCTCTGCAGCGAGGACGCGCCGCGACCAGAAGGCGTGCGGCCTCTGGCAACTTCTGTTTTCCAGATGGCGCTGTTGGTGTTGGTTTATCCGGAGGACGAAGCCTTGCTGCTCCTGGATTTACTAAGACTGGATGAGTACTGTAATTATGCTTGTGCGTTGCCGGTTTTCGTCAGTTCCGGGTGCCGGCCGCGGTGGTCTAGCGGTTCAGGCGCTCAGTCCGGAACCGCGCGACTGCTACGGTCGCAGGTTCGAATCCTGCCTCGGGCATGGATGTGTGTGATGTCCTTAGGTTAGTTAGGTCTAAGTAGTTCTAAGTTCTAGGGGACTGATGACCACAGATGTTAAATCCCATAGTGCTCAGAACCATTTGAACCATTTTCAGTTCCGGGTAGTGGTGCGTTTTCCACAGTTCGTGGAATATTATTCGGCAGCTTGCCCATTTGTTGTGTTCGCATACGTCAATTTCCTCTTCACTTCGAAATGTGCCAGAAGTGCTTATTTAGTGCACCTTTAGCGTTTTCATGTCTATATAGTAACGCAATGTTGAGCCTCCGTCTTGGATGAAGCTTTCGGCTTCTATTGCGAAGCTTTTCTGTTTTATTGTGTTCACTTGTTGATTCGTCTTTAGAGTAATCAGCCAGAACATTATGACCTCTTACCTAATAGCCGCTATGTCCGCATATGGCACGGGTAACAGTGGCGATGCGTTGTGGCGTGGAAGTTGTGGGGCTTTAGTATGTCGCTGAAGGCAGCTGGCACCACATCTGCCCACACAAGTCGCGTAACTCTCGTAAATTCCGCGGAGGACGGCGGTGATCTCTGACGCCACGTTCGATCACGTCCCAGATGTGTTTGATCAGGTTCAGATCCAGTGATGTGACAGGCCACCACATCAACTGGAACTCGTCGCTTTGTCCCTCAAACCACTCCATCATACTCCTCCCCTTGTAACACGGCGCATTATCATGTTGAAAAATGCGACTTCTGTCGGGATACATGATCGTCATGAAGGGGTGTACGTAGTCTGCAACGAGCGTACGATACTCCTTGGTATCTTGCACGAGCTCCACTGGACCCATCGATGGCTACCTGAATGTTCCCCAGAGCATAATGGAGCCGCCGACATCTTGTGCGACCGACCCGCAGTACTGGTATAAAATAGGTTTTCGCCTGAAAGTCGACGGGTTCTCTCCCTCCCATCAGCATGATGAAAAAGGTATCCGGATTCATCAGATCATGCAACGCTCTGCCACTGCGCCAAGGTCCCGTGCCTATGGTCACGTGCCCATTGCAGCCGTGGTTGACGATATCGTGATGTTAACATTAGCACATCCATGTGTTGACGGCTGCGGAGGCACATCGTTAGATACGTTCGTTGCATCCTTTGTTCAGTCACACTTGTACTCTGCCCGTCATTAAAGTCTGACGTTGTTTCCGCCACAGCTCGCCCCCTGTTCTGTTTTACCAGTCTGCCCAGCCTACGATGTCCGACGTCCATAATGAGGTCTGGCTTCCCAACCCCACGACGGCTGGAAGTGGTTTCATTCCGGATTCGCCACGTGTGAATACACTCACCACAGCAATCTTCGATTCGTTCAGTTTCCGAAATGCTCGTGCCGAGCCTCTGGGCCATCAAAATGTGCCCTCGGTCACAGATAGATCGCGCGCCTTCCACATTCTACACACAAACAACACGCCCTATGGTACTACATGTGTGTGAAACGAGATTACAATGAAATCCAGACCTTTAGCTGCTAACAGGAGTTGATAAATATCAATGGGGACAGTTGAAAATGTGTGCCCCGACCAGGACTCGAACCCGGGATCTCCCACATGTATGTGTGTGTGTGTGTGTGTTTGACTAGCAGTCATTCCTTGCCAGGTGGCGCTGCCATCGCCAGGACGGGTTTATATCGATAACGTTCTGACTTATCAGTGTACACCTTATATCCGGGGTGGTGTACTTGGTGTAAGTGTTTTTTAAGTATGTTTGGCTATTTGAGCATCTTCTGGCATTTTGTGTTTGAATTTTGTTAAAAGCTGCAACTTATCTCAAGGTAACCCCTTTTTATATACGTTAAAAAGTTTGGTTGTACTTGAAAAAAGAGACAGCATGTGATTGCTGTAAGCTTAGTGACAACAGTGCATCCTAATTTAAGTTATACAATACAGCACTGAAGATGGTCACTCAGTGACAGAAAATCGATTTTGCGATAGTAAAAAATATACGACCAATGCTGTCTCTTTTTTCAAGTATACCTGTTATCTGGTCGTAGTGCACAAGACAACATGGAGTCGCCAATCAATAAGTTTGGTTGTAATACGCGTTTTCCCACTTGTCTTAAAAGGGTTTTGTTCTGTTACAGAAGTCAATCATAATTTGGTGCGTCACGTCAGCATTTGGCATCTGCTTGCGCGGCCTGGGCAGACCTTGTGCCTGTTTTAAGTGACGAGTCAGTTGGGGGCGTTGATCGGTCTTAGGACTCACACTGTAGGACATCACGCCTGACACCACTTTTGTATGCGTTCTGTCCGTTATTTTCGGTATTTTTATCTTTTACCATTTGTAAAGTTTACTTTTTTTATTAACTGAAGAATTTTCCACATGTTTATTAGGACGTTCGGATAAAACTTAAACGAGTCTTGAAAGAGCTCGCAAATTCTGTTAACTATCCACTAAGATTTAATGGTTATGTCTCGTGTGCTTTCCAGTGAAATAATGATTCCCTTTTTAAAATTACTTTAATTCATAATAATTATCTGGTACTCAATTTCGATTTGCAATAACAATTTGGTGGACCACTAAATTTCAAAATGTTTCAAACGAACACTGCTCATTTCTCTCCAATTCATTTCCCCCCTCCCCCCCTCCCACCATGGTTCCCCATTCCTGAGCTCCCAGTTGTACTGTAGTGCCACGCTACAATTATAGTTCAATTTAACTCTGACCTTTACAAGAGAGGCGGCTTAAAATAACTCTGCCATGTAGTGGAAACTCGGAATGCTGATCCACACTGGGGAATAAGACCAATGTGACGGTCGTTAATCAAAGTTAGGCAGTGTCACATGCGTTAATAGATATTAAATCTCTATAACGTAGTCTCGCTCAAAGAACGAGGGTTTTCGCGAATGACAACCAGTGCTTTAGTCACACATAGTCAAAGATGCTCACCGTTTTACTTTCTACTTCAGTCCTTGGCTTGCAACTCAGTGTCCACAAACCAAACTGGCAGAAAGAAGAAACACGCCGACTTCTGAGATACAAGCTTCCGACCAGATGGCAGAGGGAATCTGTCACCCTTCAGTGATGTTAGGCACACATTCCACGATAAAACATCGCCATCCACAACTCGACGGACAGAACCTAGTCCTCGGTGAGCTACCCAAGCTACCACGCCGATCAGCAAGCAAACTCTTCGGTTTAATAGAGCTTGTGTGCAGGTAAACCTGCTCAGTGCGCAACTACGTTGCCTCTGCTGGCACACTGCCTAAACCGTCGCTACGATACCAAGTACAGAGAATTTTAACGAGTAGCGGATATCGATACTAGCGCACGCACGTCTCACAAAAAATAATTATCTCTCCGTACAGCAGATATCGTGCTTTAAATGAAAACTAAATAAAGCTGTAATAGATAAATTCAAAAATAAACCACTATACATTCACCCAGCTCTGTCGACTGGTAAAATGAAACCGTACACTACTAAACACTGAGCTTTACAGTCTATTCTCAAACCATAATTACACTCACTGTACCTCACAACATATAGTTAACCCTTCTGGTAAATCAAACACTGTGAAGTTCCATATCATTATTAATTAATGTGGTCTGGCGCAGTAAGGGATTAGCATTAGTTTCAAAAGCATGCAATCAAACAACATCGAATGCATTGGAATTTAATTCATCGCCTCAATATTGTCATCAACGGCTTCTGCAAGTTCTGTGCTGTACAAAGAATTAATATACTGACGTCATCGCTCTCTTCCAACGAGGTACTATATCACTTTTTTTTGCTCATCAATCTTCTTACTGGTTTGATGCGGCCCGCCACGAATTCCTCTGCTGTGCCACCCTCTTCATTCCAGAGTAGCACTTGCCACTAACGTCGTCAGTTATTTGTCGGATGTATCCCAGTCTCTGCTTCCTCTATAGTTTTTGCCTTCCACAGCGCCTTTTAGGACAGTGGAAGTCATTCCCTGATGCCTTAACGATGTCCTATCATCCGGTCCCTTCTGCTTGTCAGTGTTTTCAACGTATTCCTTCCCTCTCCGATTCTGCGCAGAACCTCCTCATTCGCCACCTTGTCAGTCCGCTTAATTTTTAACACTCGTCTACAGCACCACATCTCAAACGCTTCAATTCTCTTCTGTTTCGGTTTTCCCACAGACCATGTTTCAGTGCCGTGCAATGCTGTCCTGCAAAAGTACAATCTCAGAAATTTCTTCCTCAAATTAAGGCCTATGTTTCATACTAGTAGACTTCTCATGGCCAAGAAAGCCCTTTTTGTCAGTGCTAGTCTGCTTTTTATGTTCTCCTTGCTCCGTTCGTCACTGGTTATTTTGCTGCCTAGGTAGTAGAATTCCTAAACTTCATCTACTTTGTGACCATCAATTCTGACGTTAGGTTTCCCTCTGTTCTCATTTCTGCTACTTCTCATTACTTTCGTCTTATTTCGATTTTCTCTTAGTCCATATTCTGTACTCATCAGCCTGTTCGTTTCATTCAATATATCACGCAATTCTTCTTTACTTCAACTGAGGATAGCAATCTCATCAGTGAATCGTATCATATGTCTACCGTTGCTTCTTCAATATACAAATTGAATAGTAGGGGAGAAAGACTACATCCCTGTCTAACACCCTTTTTAATCCGAGCTCTTCGTTCTTGGTCGTCCACTTTTATTATTTCCTCTTCGCACTTGTACACACTGTTCATTACCCGTCTCTCCCTATAGCTTACCCCTATTTTTCTCGGATTTTCGAGCATCTTACAGCATTTTAGTTTGTCGAACTCTTTTTCCACGTCGACAAATCCTAAGAACGTACCTTGATTCTTCTTTAGTCTTGCTTCCATTATCAACCGCAACGTCCGAATTCCCTATCTGGTGCATTTATCTATCCAAATGACAAACTGATCATCATCTAACACATCCGCAGTTTTCTTTTCCATTCTTCTGTGTATTACTCTTGTAAGCAACTTATATGCATGGGTTGTTAAGTTGATTTTGCGACAGTTCTGGCACTTGTGTGCCCTTTTAGTCTTCGGAATTGTGTGTATGATATTTTTCCGAAACTCAGATGATATGTGGCCAGACTCATACATTCTACACACCAACGTGAATAGTCGTTTTGTTCGCACTACGCCCAATGATTTTAGAAATTATGATGGAATGTTATCTATCCATTCTGCCGTATTTGATTTTAAGTCCTCCGAAGCTCTCTTAAATTTGAATTCTGACACTGGATTCCCTATCTGTTCCTGTTTCTTCTTCTATCACATCGCACAAATATTACCCTCATAGGGGCCTTCAATGTGCGCTTTCCGTTTATCCGCTCTCTCCTCTGCATTTAACCGTGGAGTTCCCTTTGCACTCTTAATGTTACCGCCTTGCTTTTAATTTCACCAAAGGTCGTTTTGTCTTTCCTGTATGTTGACTCACTCCTTCTGACAATGATTTCTCTTTCGATTTCTTCACAGTTTTCGTGGAGCCATTATGTCTTAATTTCCCTGCACTTCCTATTATTTGATTCCTCAGTGACTTGCATTTCTGTGTTCCTGAAATTCCCTGATTATTTTTGTACTTTCGCCTTTCATTCTCCAACTGAAGAATTTCATCCGTTACCCATGGATCCTTCGTAGTTACATTCTCTGTACTTATGTTTTTCCTTCCAACTTCCGTGTTTTAGAGATGTCGATCACTCTCCAACTGTTCTGCCTACTGGGCTATTCTTTGTTGCTGTATCTACAGCCTTAGAGAACTTCATGTGGATCTCGTCATTCCTCAGCGCTTCTGTATCCTGCTTCACAGCGTATTGATTCTTCCTGACAAATTTCGCCTACAATTCATCACTACTACATTGTGATCTCTATAACTGCTCTTGGGTTCGCCTTACAATCCAGTAACTGATTTCGAAATTCTGTCTGACCATGATGGAATATAACTGAAATCTTCCAGTATCACTCGCCTTTTTCCATGTCTACCTCCTCCTCTTGTGATTATCGAACACAGTATTCGCTCTTACTAGCTGAAATGTATTTCACAAGTCACTTAACCTTTCTACTCTCTCATTCCTTGTCCCAAGCCCATATACTCCTGTAGTCTTTCCTTCGTCTCCTTCCCCTACAACTGCTTTCCAGTCACCCATGACTATTAGATTTTCGTCTCCCTTTACGTACTATATTAACCTCTCAGTATCTTCATATACTTCCTCTGTCCCTTCATCTTCAGCTTGTGACCTGCAGCATGTGTACCGTTGCTGTCTCTTATGTGGTGATGTCACCAGTGCATGAGGTGAAACGGATTTTTTTAAATGTATTATTGTAGTCAACCCTTTAATCTCAATTTATGTTGTCACTCGTAAACCAGTTTAACAGCTACAACATTTTAGTGCATCGGTAGTCGTTTCCTTGTCGGTTATAACTTTTGTATTAGAGGTGACTGCGTTACTGATAATGCTGTCGGATCCATTTTTTTATAGTTCACGAAGCCACAAACTGGCTTTCGAGTTAAGACTGTGCGCCTCTAACCTGAAACACTGCAGTCCACAATAAATGCTCTTAAGAGACTTCGTAGTCGTAAGTCAGTAATTTAAAACATTACTGCGTAAATCCTTAAGTGGTGAAGTGATGCGTCACTCAGACTTTAACGGCTGCCGTGGAACGGGAGAGTAATTATTTAATAAAAGCTCCTATTTACCGACTCAGTAAACACGCAATGAGGCATTCGCAGCATCATTTACGGTACACGTAGAGTATTAGACACAGAAGCAGTGTAAATTCCAGCAGAAATGCTGCAATACACCGATTAAGAAATCGGCATTGTGTGTAGTTTTATAGAAAAATTCAGATTCATGTGAAATGCATTATGCATATTGCTTCACACTACAGTAAATAAAGTTGCCATAATTTTTTAAAGGTCACTCCTCATGTTACATGATATAACTGGAAGCGTAACTTCAACGCAAAATATAGCTACTGGTCTCTTTTGATCAAGTGAAAATTAAATGGGAGATAAATACCATATTGAAATAATTCGACATTATTTTATCATGTCTCTTGATAAAATGAACTAATTAATGGGATTCTTAAGAACGTTGGAACAATGTGTCATTCAGTGGCTTCTGTGATCTGCCCTTAAAAGAGAATTCCCGCTTTGTTGCTTGGAAAAAAGGGGATGTGAGGAACTAGTAGCAAGTTGTGGAAACAGCTGTGGTAATTAACGTGGCGCCTCTTACCGGACGAGATGCGGTTATGGCCGAAAGAATGACTATTAGCAGGGTAGAGTCTGGTAGTCGTCATAAGACTGTTGCTTGTTGGCCTAGTGTTACACATAGACAGCTTCTATAAATTGGCTGGGCTTCCGAAAATAGCAGCCTAAGCCCGTAACGAACAATGACGTGACCCTGAAGCAATTTTTTATGATAGGTGCGTGTTTGAACTGAAGAGCCAAGAATTACTCCTCTGTATTATCTGAGACATCAGAAGTCGTCTGTTTTGGTTCATTGGTAAGAAAAATCCACTCCGCTAATCGTCAACGTTTTTACTTGTCACAGATATCTCTCGCTTTCTCGCAATCTATTGGTGATTGTCTCCCACTCCCATAGATCCTTCAGTTTCTGCTTGCGCCTCCACAAAATACGAAATACTAGCGGCCGAGCGGTTCTAGGCGCTACAGTGTGGAACACCGCGACCGCTACGGTCGCAGGTTCGAATCCTGCGTCGGACATGGATATGTGCGATGTCCTTAGGTTAGTTAGGTTTAAGTAGTTCTAAGTTCTAGGGGACTGATGACCTCAGAAGTTAAGTCCAGTGGTGGTCAGAGTCATTTGAACCATTTGAACAAAATGCTATATACGTTTTCCGTCAGTTGTCAGATGTCATCTTTCTCGCACGGGAAACATAAACTGTGGGTATTCTCAGTCAACAATACACTTTTGAAAGAGTACAGCATCGCAGTGGAATGGTGGGCTTCAGTGGTACACTAGACGAGACTTAAATCACTGATTGAGTCTAATATGGTGAGAACGTCATTCAGAACTGCGTTAATGAGCAACATCCGCAACGACTGTTCACCAGTACCTTTAGCGAAAAGTGCAAAAGTAAGAAGTAGCTTTCGCGTAACACAACCTATTAGGCTAATGTAATTAAGCATTCGTTCAAATTCGGTAAGTGTGAAATAAGTAAACAACAATAAATAAAGTATTAAATAACATAAATACATGAATATGTGGCAAATGCGTGAATAAGTCTCAGACATAGCCATTGTAGGAGAGAACTACCTGTACCGGTTGACATACGAGCATGCTAATTTCAAAGCATTTCAGAAGTGGGTAATCCGTTACGAATGTACAACTAGCATAATACGTGGAAACTAAATTTATTCAGAACTATGGCTAGGAACCACTTCGGAAGATTTGTGTGTATCAGGGTCAAAATGCCAAACAGAATACCGTTCCAAGGGAGAGAACATTTGGGATATATTTCCACAACTGGAAAAATAGCCTAGCGCCATTTAAGCTGATGTACACTCCTGGAAATGGAAAAATGAACACATTGACACCGGTGTGTCAGACCCACCATACTTGCTCCGGACACTGCGAGAGGGCTGTACAAGCAATGATCACACGCACGGCACAGCGGACACACCAGGAAACGCGGTGTTGGCCGTCGAATGGCGCTAGCTGCGCAGCATTTGTGCACCGCCGCCGTCAGTGTCAGCCAGTTTGCCGTGGCATACGGAGCTCCATCGCAGTCTTTAACACTGGTAGCATGCCGCGACAGCGTGGACGTGAACCGTATGTGCAGTTGACGGACTTTGAGCGAGGGCATATAGTGGGCATGCGGGAGGCCGGGTGGACGTACCGCCGAATTGCTCAACACGTGGGGCGTGAGGTCTCCACAGTACATCGATGTTGTCACCAGTGGTCGGCGGAAGGTGCACGTGCCCGTCGACCTGGGACCGGACCGCAGCGACGCACGGATGCACGCCAAGACCGTAGGATCCTACGCAGTGCCGTATGGGACCGCACCGCCACTTCCCAGCAAATTAGGGACACTGTTGCTCCTGGGGTATCGGCGAGGACCATTCGCAACCGTCTCCATGAAGCTGGGCTACGGTCCCGCACACCGTTAGGCCGTCTTCCGCTCAAGCCCCAACATCGTGCAGCCCGCCTCCAGTGGTGTCGCGACAGGCGTGAATGGAGGGACGAATGGAGACGTGTCGTCTTCAGCGATGAGAGTCGCTTCTGCCTTGGTGCCAATGATGGTCGTATGCGTGTTTGGCGCCGTGCAGGTGAGCGCCACAATCAGGACTGCATACGACCGAGGCACACAGGGCCAACACCCGGCATCGTGGTGTGGGGAGCGATCTCCTACACTGGCCGTACACCACTGGTGATCGTCGAGGGGACACTGAATAGTGCACGGTACATCCAAACCGTCATCGAACCCATCGTTCTACCGTTCCTAGACCGGCAAGGGAACTTGCTGTTCCAACAGGACAATGCACGTCCGCATGTATCCCGTGCCACCCAACGTGCTCTAGAAGGTGTAAGTCAACTACCCTGGCCAGCAAGATCTCCGGATCTGTCCCCCATTGAGCATGTTTGGGACTGGATGAAGCGTCGTCTCACGCGGTCTGCACGTCCAGCACGAACGCTGGTCCAACTGTGGCGCCAGGTGGAAAGCCGTTCCACAGGACTACATCCAGCATCTCTACGATCGTCTCCATGGGAGAATAGCAGCCTGCATTGCTGCGAAAGGTGGATATACACTGTACTAGTGCCGACATTGTGCATGCTCTGTTGCCTGTGTCTATGTGCCTGTGGTTCTGTCAGTGTGATGATGTGATGTATCTGACCCCAGGAATGTGTCAATAAAGTTTCCCCTTCCTGGGACAATGAATTCACGGTGTTCTTATTTCAATTTCCAGGAGTGTAGATGTATCGTAAACCTTGGTTTCAACTGCTGTGCTTTACTAGGCATGCCTCTGATGTAGGTTGTGTCCGTTTGCATAGCGTACACGATTTCGAACAATCCACTGGTTAGATACTGAATTGTCTGGATACGAGGGCTATTCAGAGAGGTATTGTATTGAAGATAATGTTGCCATGGATTTTTAGTCTCAGCTGGCTTGCTATTACAAAATTTTCGTATGTAATGTTGCCTTGTAACATCGTAAGATCTCCCTCAAGCGCTCGCAGACAGATGTGTAGCCCACAAGCCAAACGCCAGAATCGAAAGTAACAGCCGTCAATCGAGACACCATACATTGATTTCAGTGCTCCAGGTGCTGGGCCAACACAGAACGAAACTGTCTGAGCATTCCGTTAATACCATGCAAGAAAGATGGCAGCATTTCTTTACTGTGATAACAATACACTGTGCAGCAAGAACTAGGCGCCACATACAACCCTGTTTTGGAAGCTATGTAGACAAATATTTCTATTGTGGTGTAAAAAGAGACAGAGTTACAACGAATACAGATGTTTATTTAGTTGGTGGCCGGTTCTGGGCATTACCCATTCTCAGACCAACTAATGTTTTACAAGTAAAAGGTCCGTCCAAAATATCAGTAAATAAAGTAGGTATATATGGCATGGATCCCACTAATGTTCGATTATTGGCATCATATACAAATGCACCCACTTTATTTATTGCTATTTTGGACGGAAATTAGACTTAGCAAACACTGATTGGTTTGAGAACGGGTATAACCCGAAAGCGGTCACCAATTAAATAAGTATCCGTTATAGGTGCCTCTTTCTACATCAAAATCTGAAGTGGGTTACTATCCCATATTTCCCTGCACGCTGGAGTTTTGCAGACCTTTCGGGGTCACTTCAGCATGTGCCGAAGTATCGTGGCACGACTTCGTTGCGTCGCAGAGATTGTTTCTACCGAGTTCTAGCATACAGAGGAGGCAGCCAGGTACTTCGAAGACACATACTGTCTGTTGGCTGCACTCTTCCTCTATTTCATTTCACAGCTCTCCGGTAACTATTCCAGTCCTACAACTGATCTGTCTGGACGCATGAATAAGGATCTTTCTGCACATAACGTTTCTAACAACATGACTTTATTGCTCACACGATTTTCTAAACAACCGAGGAGCTCTTGTTTAATCCTTAAGTGTCATAAGGTTCTTCACGAGCACCAAGGCGATCTAAAATACACGAAACCGAACGATTGGAACCGCTTCCATGCTTTGTTAGTATATTGCAAGAATAGTGCATTAGTGAAGGAAGATTTCCCTTTATACCGTATAACGAGGGTAAGTAGTTAAAAAAAATATTTTAATCCAATAGGGAACTTACGAGAACATCATTTTTCGACATAGTCTCCTTGCGTTTCAACGCACTTGGTCCATAGTTGCACAAGCTTCCTGATGCCCACATAAAAGAAGGTTTTCGGTTGAGCTGCGAGCCAGGAATGCACCGCTTCTTTCACTACTTCGTCCGAGGCAAATTGACGACCCCTTAATGCCTGTTTGGGAGGACTAAATAAATGATAGTCATAAGGGGCAACATCGGAACTATATTGAGGATGATCCAGTACTTCAAATTTCAGTTTCTGGAGCATTTCAGCCCTGTGGGCAGCAGTATGCGGATGGGCATTGTCATACAACAACACAACACCTCTTGACAGCAGTCCTCGGCGTTTGCTTCGAATCATATCACTGTGACGTACACTGTTTATTGTTGTGCCCCTTTACCATAATCTTCCAGTACAGGACCTTGTGCGTCCCAAAAAGCTGTAAGCATCTGTTTTCCTGCGGACGGTTGGGTCTTGAACTTTTTCTGGCACGGCGAAATTGGATGGGTCCATTCCATAGTCTGCTGTTTACTGTCCGTCTCGTAATGATGGATCCATGTTTCGTCACCAGTAATAATCCTGTCTAAGTAGTTGTCACCTTCGTTACCATAGCGATCCAAATGTTTTTCGCAGATGTCCAAGCGCGTTTGTTTATGCAACTGTGTGAGTTGTTTTGGGACCCGTCTTACACAAACTTTACGAAAATCAAGTCTATTGTGGTCGATTTCGTAGCAGAACAGTGACTACTTTGCAGATGATGTGCCACTTCGTCAATAGTTAATCGTCTGTCCAAGAGAATCATTTCACGTGAACGCTCAATGGTTTCTTCATTTGTGGCGGTAAACAGCCATCCGGCTCCATCATCGTGGGTAACGCTTGTGCGACCATTACGGAATTTTTCAATCTATTCGTAGACACTGCGTACTGTTCCCGTACTGTACCGAAAGTTTTCGATGAATTTCGGCCCCTGATATGCCTTCCGACCACAAAAACGGATTAGTGAACGTTGCTCTTCTTTGGTGCAAATAGATAGCAGGGCAGCCATGATTAACAGGACGGTGGCGATAACGAAACTAACCTAGCAGCTTGAAAATTGCGAAGATATAACAGCAAATAAACAAAGCATGCGTTATCAACATAAAGCGACAGTACTACCAAAATATACAAAAATGTAAGTAAATTGCTGATAATAATTAACTTACCCTTTTATATCTGCTGGATTACTACTCGACTGCAGTGAAATAAATCAAGATTAGGGGTCAACGTCCCGTCAAAGACAGTGTTACTAGAGGAGAAAGACAACCTTTGGTTTGGGCAGGATTGGTAGGCACATCGATGTATTCTTCAGACACCATCATAGTTTTTCTATAAACCCATATGCGAATCCACTGAAAACTGAAATCTTGGTGACCGAATTAGGGTGTGAACATTAATCTTCATCACCGCGAAGCTATACTGATATCAGCATTTGATTCTGAAACGCTTATGGCAAATTGTTTACTAAATACGCCTTTGATATTACTGTGAAATAAATAAAAAGTTCCAGGAGAAATAAGGATCTTACAGTTAGCAGCTGCCAGACCCATTAGGGAAAAGGAATTTTGAAAATAACTGCCACAGAATTTATAATCAACGTTTGTATGTACTTTTAAGAATGGATAAAGAAAGACGTTACAATAAATCACAAACATAATTTGGCGTTCATGCACATTCTTAATCAATTATGCTGTTGAAATTCCGGCATGAACAAGGAAAAGAATGACTACGAACATTTGCAGTGTTTGTGAGGAGACACATTAAATATATGCAAATGTTCTCCAAGAACATTTTCATGGAGGCACTTTTCTTCACGAAGAAGTCTGAAGAAAAGATGGAGATGTAGCACAAGTAATACATTTTAGGCAATTCCTGATTTAAAACGGACAAACTCGCTTGAGAAAAATTCATCCATTGCGCCATGGGTTCATTCACAAAATGGGATTTTCTCGTAGAATAAGATACAATATTAAGAAAAGCTTTTCTCAACTGTGCAAATTAAGATTTTGCTCATTTAACTATTGAGAATGCTATCTAGAAAGAATGCGGTTCATTTGAAATCATCTTTTACGCAAACAAATTCATTCATGGACAACATTTTGGTCGCTATTTATTTACACACATTTTCGATATTTAGTATCAAATGCACATCAATAGCGTATACAAGAAGTAACGATATCCTCGTGGCGACGACATTATTAGTCCAATTAAGTCACTGGAAAAACGATCAGCAACGAGGTATAGCATACCTAGTTTCTTAGAGTCATTCAAGGAAGTATAGAAATGTCTCTTTTGAAAGTTTTAAAATAGCTTCAGCTATTGAAAACATATGGAAAATCAAACAGTACATCCGCTGAGAACTTAAATGGATACTGATTTAGATATCACGATCGAAACGACTGTGCAAGGAGAAAGAAGAAGGTGCTCATTTCCATGCTTCTGAAAAATTCACGAGTTAGTGAAATGAAATACTGGAGTCAGGCGTGGAGGAAGAAGATTTCTTTCCCAAACAAAGGGCACACAAGAATCTACATCAAAATGGCAGAGAATCGATGGCTTATTTCACCACATTTGTGAGTGAATCTGTTTCACCGACTGGCTATTTGTCAGTTCGTGCTTCGACTTGTATGGCAGCTTCACAACAATTCTAATAAGCTTTTGGTGTCAGGAACTTTGATCGAGCTTTCGAAACGATAAAATCTAACCATCCGTGTTTCGCAAACCTATTAGTACCACAAAATTTTACGATAATTATATATGTGAATTATAAAGTAGTGATATTTAATTCACCTATAAACTTTCTCAGATTTATTCCATTTTAAATTGTTTATTTAAAGGCAACTCATCTTCCAGCAGGTTAAATAAGGCTTCTCATTCACTTTCTGTTGTGTACATAGTCATCGCGTACATGACTTTCCCACTAGAGCGCACCCCGCTAAGCACAACAACGCAGGCGCAGCGCTCGTCCAACTCCGCAATACGAGATGGCGCTGCCATAGAGATGGACCAAATTCTGCTTCCGCCCATCCACGTATTAATATGTAACGCAGCCAATGAGATTGCTGGAAACGTAGAACATTTTCTCCTCGCGGATCACACTTGCGGAGTGATACATGAACGTGAGAGGTATCATAACGAGTGTACAGACCTCCGATTAGTCAGTCTGCATTACTCTGCATTAGTCTGCATCAGTCTGTACCAGTCTGCATTAGTCTGTACCAGTATGTACGAGTTCTACATTTGTCTGTACCAGTCTATAGCCAAGTTTCAGTCTGCACCTAATAAGATTACCATATTCCTGTAGATAGCCATGAAGATAAATGTATAGACACTTTTGTTAAGTATCAGACATATATGTGAGAATAAGATTAACGTATCAATACCAAAGGAAATTCAGATTGTCAATTGTAAATAGCATCCAGAACCAAGGTAAGTAATTTTTATGCTTCTTATTATTTTAATAAATATGTGTGAAAATTAATCAAGTTCTGTTTAAAGTTGGTAACTGTCAATCTGCTACTCTAAGCGTGCAAGTGGCATTTCTATCATCTGACCTAACGGCGGAAGATAAACACGCCACGATAAGACCACGAGACATATTGCTGACACTCGCCTACTTCGTTAGAGCGACAAGTCAAATAATCTGATGGTGTGTGTGTACTGGAGGTCTTACAGTACGCAGACCACACTTTCTATGATTTTTTTCACTTGGACATATCTATCAATAAAAGTATATCATACGGTACCTGAAAATGTACAGTCCAATCACATTAAGGTTACCATCGTCCATGCTTGACGTCAAAATGCAATAATGACTCGCTGATGGCATGTAGCAGTACTAGCAGAAGAGGGTATATAAAGCGTCACGGGAGACGAGGAAACCACTGCAGTCGTTGTCTTAACATGGAGACAGAATGATTTATCTGGTATAGAACAGAGCATGATCATTGGCTTTCGGGCCAAGGATGGAAACATGCCTGAAGCAGTGAAGCAGTTGCATACAACCGTGGTTACATTATACCTTGCACGTCACAATTCGAAACTGACTTCGAGGCAACTGTGGTGCACCAAGTGCTGTAGACGACAGGAATGAACGACGGTTGCAGAGTTGTGTATTTGCGAATAATTTACAACTGTTGAGCAACCGGCCGTCCACATGAACCAACGGTTTGCGAACAATATCTCCTCAACGACCGTTCAGCGAACGTTGGTGCAAATGGGACTCCACAGCACGCACTGTTCCAAGCATCCATACCGACAGCTGTTCGTCACTGTCAAAGACTGAAAACTGCACGCTAGTACCGTAACTGGACGCCACTGTGAGGTGACAGATGGTCCTGGCAGATGAGTCAAGTTTCGCAATCCAACAGATGGCCATTGGCGTGTACGGCGTGAAACGTCGGAAAGACTAAAAGGAGGAAGCGTTATTGGCTGAGGAATTATTTCGTGGCATCTCGCAGATGACCTCGTCATTCTGGAAGGCACAATGGATCAACACAAGGATGAATCTACCCAAGGGTTTTGGTTTTGTTTCGCTTTACTGCGCAAAAACCAACTGGGATCATATGCGCTCAAGTCAAAACGATAGAACACGAAGACACAGAGGAGTTAAAAAAGACTGTACGCCATGCCTAACTGGCTTAAGACAGCTACAAACAGGCATGTAGAGGAAGGGCTAAAAAAGGTCACCATACAGAAAAGGAGGTCCTAAACTTAACATTAAATGGCTTTTGGCGGATAAGATGTAAAACGCGGTATAAAGCCTACGCGTCAATTGCTAAAACGGCCAATAACTTAGACAGCAAACACATGCGGGAACGTAAACGGTTAAGAAAAGGGCATTCCGTCAGGAAGTGGTGAACTTAGGCACAACGTGAATGGTTCAAAATGGCTCTGAACACTATGGGACTTAACATCTGAGGTCTTGAGTCCCCTAGACTTACAAGTACTTAAACCAAACTAACCTAAGGACATCACACACATCCATGCCCGAGCCAGGGTTCGAACCAGCGACCGTAGCCGTCGCATGATTCCAGACTGAAGTGCCTAGAACCACTCGGCCACAGCGGCCGGCCTGCGCAATGTGAACAAAGTGGTGGGGTAGCACCACTTATCAATTGACAATGGCTAAAAAGGCAGTGCCCAATACGCAGCCCAGTTAAGATGACCTCCTCCCGGCGGAAGGGTGGAGAGGAGGTTGTCCAAGCCACTGGGAGAGGCCTAATAAAACTCCTTCCGAACGGGTTATGAAGTCTCAAAGGTACCGACCGGCTACCGTGTCATCCTCAGCCCACATTCGTCACTGGATGCGGTTATGGAGGGCCATGTTGTCAGCACACCGCCCTTCCAGCCGTATGTCAGTTTTCGAGACCGGAGCCGCTATGTCTCAATCAAGTAGCTCCTCAGTTTGCCTCACAAGTGCTGAGTCCACTCCGCTTGCCAACAGCGCTCGGCAGACAGAGCTAGCCCAGCCCGACAGCGCTTAACTAAGGTGATCTGACGGGAACCGGTGTTACCACTGCGGCAAGGCCCGTTGGCGGAGGCTTAATAAGCCGGAGCTTACTTCCGTGAAGGGACGACCATTGGCGATGCCAAAGGGACACCACCTCATGACTGATGGCAACACAGAGATCATCAGAGGGAATATAGGAAGTAGAGGGCTGAGGTACGAGGACTGTACCATTGGCAGCAGCGTCAGAAGCCTCGTTTCCTGGCGGAGCGACATGACCAGGAAAGAAACATCACACTGGCTCCACCAAGAGTGAGCAAGTGACAGTTTTCCTGGACCCACTGCACTAAGGGATGGGCGGTGTACATCGTAAATAGACTTAGAAGGGCACTGTGTGAGTCTGGGCAGAGGACAAGATTCTAAAGGCTGTGTCGTCTGATGTACTCTGTGGTCAGATACAGGCCGAAGAGCTCGGCTGTAAATATTGAGCAGTGTGCTGGAAGCCGTATAAAAAGACACAGGTGCCAATGTCGAATTCACACCCGACACCACGGTTAGTCTGAGAGCCATCAATGCATACAAAGGTACTATCGCGAAGTTCCATGTGAAGGTCAAGAAGCGGAAGGCGATAGAGCAAGGCTGGAGTAGTCTCTTTGCGAAGCGAACGAAGGCCAAAATTAACATTGGCCGCTTTATAGAGTCAAGGTGGTGAATGGTTCACACCCACCGGGGAAAGTAGCAGGTAGAGTGAAATTACGCCGTCGTAGCATGTGCTGAAAGCGGATTCCAGGAGTTAACAGGGAAGAGGGACGCGCCTCATTCTGGCGATCAAAGGAATCATCGAAGAAGGAGGCATAAGATGGGTGCCACGCACGGCAGACTAACGGCATGCATACCTACTAAGTAGAAAGTCACGGCGGTGGGACTGTGGTAGTTCAGCAGCTTCAGCATACAGACTTTAAACCGGGCTAGTGTAGAAAGCGCCAGTGACCAAACGGTTGCCACGATGGTGGATAGCGTTGAGACACCGTAATGGAGATGGACGTGCAGACACATTAACGAAACCCACATAGTCGAGTTTCTAACGGATAAGGGACCGGTAGAAACGGAGGAGGGTGATTCGATCGGCACTCCAGGAAGTACTATTGAGGACACGTAGGGCATTGAGGAACTGCGTACAGTATGACAGATAAAACAGATGGGAGGACCAAGACAGTTTCCTATCGACCATGAGCCCAAGGAATTTCGTATTTCCAAGGAAAGCAAGAGTGGTCAGCCCAAGATGTATAGATTGCGAGAGAAACCACATGCGCCGCCAGAAATTCATTCACACGGTTTTGTCAGTGGAAAAACGAAAGCTATTTTCTATGCTCCAGGAGAAACGACTGTCAAGACATCACTGAAGACGCCGCTCAGTGGGACAAGTCCGTGGAGAATTGTAATAGATGGTAAAATCGTCGACAGAAAGGAAACCGAGATTCCCAGCGGGAGACGCGATTGCAGGCTTAATGGCGATAGCAAAGAGGTCGATGCCCAGGACGGAACCCTGAGGATAAATGTGTACGACAAAGCAGAACTTCGCCTTGAAAACTTGGTCTTTTAAAAATTCCTGAAGGAGACAGGGCAGGCGGCTACTGAAGCCCCACGTGTAAGGAGTACTGACGGTACCAGTTCTCCAACAGGTATCGTAGGCCATCTCCAAATCGAAAAACATGGCCACGGTCTGGGATTTCCGCAGAAAACCATCCATGGCATGGGTGAACAATGTAACGAGATGGTCAACTACAGAACGCCGCGCTCGAAATCCACACTGTGCATTCGTCAGTAAACTGCGAGACTCGAGCCACCAAACCAGCCGGGTATTAATCATACGTTCCCTTATCTCGCAAATGCGGCTAGTGAGAGAGATGGGGCACTAGCTAGAAGGAAGTATTTTGTCCTTACTGGGCTTAGGTATGGGTGTGATGTAGGTATCGCACTAACGTCTGGGAAATGTGCCCTCTGCTCAGATAAGGTTGTGCGAGTTAAGCAGAATGCGCTTGCCCACAAGAGAAAGGTGATGCAACACCTGAATGTGGACGGCCTCTGGTCCTGGGTTAGTGGATCTGGATGAACTGGGAGCATGACCTAGCTTAGCTCCCTCATAGTAAAGGCGGCAATGTAGCACTCACAAATCCGAGAAGAAAATGGTATTGACCGAGCCTCCTCCACTCGTTTCCGATGGAGGAAGGCTGGGTGATAGAAGGGAGAGCTCGAAAAGTCCGAAAAATGGCGACCCAAGGTGTTGGAGATAGCAACAGGGTCCTCGATGACAGCGTCTGCTACTGTCAGGCTGGAAATTGGTTATTGATCTTGGTCCCAGAGAGCTTTGGGTGGTCGACCCACACGACAGAGAAAGGGGTGGAACTGTTAAAAAAGCTAGTCAATGAAATCCAGCTAGCTCTTTTGCTATCCCCACGAACGCGACGACACTTTGCACGCATCCGTTTATAATGAATGGAGTTTGCCATCTTAGGCTGACGGTTAATAACGCGGAGATCACGTTTCCATGCGCGAAGTGCGTAGCTGCAAGCCTCAGTCCACCGAGGGACTGGGACACGACGTGGTAAAGAGGAAGTGCGAGAAATGGAACACTCTGCAGCATTAAGGATAACGTTTATGATAAATTTCACCTGGTCATCACAACTAGGGAAATCTTGTTCTTCGAAGGGAGCCAGGGAGAAGTAAAGGTGCCAGTCAGCCTTAGTAAGCTGCCATTTGGGTGTGCACACAGTTGGGCTAGGAGTCAGCAAACGGATGGCAAATGGAAATGATCGTTCGAGTAGGTGTCAGAAAAAACGGACACTCAAGACGATGGACTAGTGGGCATTGCAGAAGGACAGACGCAAATGGGAATAGATGTGCGAGGAATCGGAAGGGAAAGTGGGTGCCCCAGTGCTAAGGCAGAAGAGGTTAAGTTGGTTAAGAATGTCAGCCAAGAGGGCACGTCTCTGACAGGTCCTGCGAGAATCTCAAAGGGGTTAAAGTAAAAGCTGCTAAATAAGCTGAAGGAAGTCTGCCATATCCACATCGAATGACAGAGGGACATTGTTGTATCGGCGACCGCAACAGTCGCGGGGTTGTAGTGACGGAAACACGGCGGGACCCGCGAGGCGGCCTGAGGACAACAACACAACGGCAGAGGACGGACACGACCATCGAAGGACCTTATGACACAACAAGAACGGACAATAGAGTTACGAAAACCAAACAAGACAACCACGTCCACTCGTAAAGAAAACACGAAAGTCAAATACGCTGTGTAATGCGAGGCGATATGTCCTGAGACGTACGCAAGGTTAGACTGGCAGGCTGAGCGACATGCAGGCGCTTAAGTACTCGATCGGTGACGCCGCTATTGGCCGCTGCAATCACGTGTTGCACTGTGGCGCCCTAACTCAAAATGCGGGCCAGGAGGCGCTCTCAGCCACTGCTTACGGCGCGATGGTACAGAGACCTCTATGGATCTTCGACGTTCATGACGTCTGGCGGGGATTCAAATTCCGCGGCGCGCATTACCAGAGACGTAAATGGTACAGAGGGAAATAGTCAGGTGAGGGAGGAAAAGGCGAACTGCAACACCTTGAAGGTGGGTAATCAGTGAGATAGGCTGACTATGAATGTCATCCCATATGAGCAGCATGACGCCCCCACGAAATGGAATGCCGACCTCAGGGGGAAGGTCAAAACGAAACGGTAAGAAACGTGAAAGCTCAAGGAGAGTCATAATGAAGAAGATATGTAGGGGTGTCACCTCGGCGGCTACCGTGTGACAGCCGTGAAAAGTCGCTACTACAGGGCATAGAAGCATCAGGATCTTGATTCCTGGGGTCCGCAGAAGTATAGGTTTACTTGTGTTGTCGGTCTGTGGATCCAACGCTGAAAAACGATTGGTGGTGCGCACCGACCACACGGAGGCTGTCTGCGCTAAGGTATCACGTGGCGACACCGTCGAAAAGGATCTTCCAGTTGGTGAAGAGGACCGTTTGCCTTTGGTGGACTTCTTTGAGCCTTTCCGGTTAGAGGAAGACTCGGGTGTTGGTTGGCTGGAGGGACATAGGAAGTCTTCACGGGTGTACTCCTTCTGTCCTTTCCGGACTGCAGGTAATGTAGCTAGTAGCTTCGCTTCTTGAGGCGAGAGGTTGATGGCTTGTTGCACAGCTGGATCGGGCGATGGCGGTGCTACCTTGGCACTGGACGATTTCACAACCTCAGAGCTGAATTGGAGGTCGCATGTCTGCGAGGTCATGTCCTTCATGGAGCGAGGGGTATCAAGAACTATAGGTGGCAGAGGGGAGAACGCAGGGTTTGCAACTAGCAATAACTTGCGAGCGACTGGCTACGGCACTTTTTCCTTTACCTGGATCTCTTGGACAACTCACTCATCAAGAGACACGGGACAATCCCGAGAGGATGCGTCATGGCCGCCTTTGCAGTTGATACATTGGGGAGAAGAAGGGGGCAATCGCCCTCGTGCACATCCATACCACAGGTGAAACATTTGACTGGATGCCGACAAGCTGTTTTTACTTGGTTCAAACGATGACAGTGGTTGTAGCGCATCGGATTGGGAATGTGGGGCCAGACTGTGATAATTTCGTAGCCTGTTTTGATCTTGGACAGAAGCGCCACTCTATCAAATGTGAAGAAGAGTGTGGGTAGGTAAAAAGGAGGAATCTACCTTTTTCACTACCTGATAAACAGCAATGGCACCCTGATCAGAGAGGTAAATTTGATTTCGGCCACGGTTAGACCGTTGAGCAGCCTAGTGTAAACAACATCACGGGAGGTCTCAACACGAACAGGGTAGCCATGGAGAAGCGAGGCGGCAGGCAGTTGTACTTGAGAGTCAGAAGTAGGTTCCAAAATCAAAGTGCCATTCCGTAAACAAGAGCACGATTTCACAGGGCCGGCAACTGCTACAATACCTTTCTGAATAATAAATTGATTTACAGTGGCGAGGGACTGACCATCCTCAGTATGTCAAACCCCAAGGAACAGTGGTGCAGCGGGAAGGGTTTTTGAATCGTTTACCTCATGCCCACGTTTCGTAGACATTGATTGGAAGATGATTGACTCATTGCGAGGAAATCCCTTATGATTGCCAGCGTCTTCGATGGCATGATCATTCAATGGTTGCCCCCTTCACAAGGGGCGCACTGGCCTTACGTGATTGTTCACACCTCACGTCACACCTCCCGAAAACGTGACAGAGGGACCAATCGGCAATTTGGGAAGGTTGCAGTTCAGGCAATTACCCTTCCCTGGGCCTGGCTTGTACCAGGGGGTACGCGCAAAGCCTACCTGTCGACCTAGCGGTGGGAATTGCGCGTCACCTTGATTCCTGTTGCGCGTGAGACGCGTGGGCCGATCTTCAGGAGTGCACAGGGAGGAAGAGGGAAAGAGGAACCTCAAACGCCAAAGCGGAGGAACGAGAGAAGGGAAACAAAGAAAAGAAAAGGGAACGAAAGACAGTGGAGAGGCTGTTCTTACGTCAGTGACAGATAGTGCAGAATATACCCAGTAACACCCGAGACACTTTCCCCAAAGGAGGGAAAAAGTAGCAAGAGAATAGAGATGCAGACGGAAGGGAAAATATGCTGCAAAGTCTGCGGTCCCGTGGAAGCCAAGCACGAACCTACCAAAGAATGGCGAGCCCTCTGGGGGAATCTATCCAAGGGGACTGTACACAATCCTATACGCAGCTTGTATTTCCTCGACACGATGGCATCTATCACCAGGGCTATGCCACCTGTCACACGGCTCGCAGTGTACATATGCGATTCGAAGAGCACCAGGATGAGTTGCCACCAAACTTCCACCTTTTAAACCTAGTAGAGCATCTCGAACAGGCTGTTAGAGCCATGGATCCTCAACCGAGTATCCTAGCGCAGCTGGCCAAGGCACAGTAATCAGCATGACTCCACATCACTGTCGTTCCCTTCTTGAACCTCATTGACCTTCTTCTTACACCCCTCGCACTGGTATGCGCTGCAAAAGATGGTTATTCAGGCTTCTGATGCATGGCCGCATTAAAGTGACTGCACAGTGCGCATCTTCCAGTATAATATTATCTCTGATAACCCTTTCTTTGACGAGCAAAAGTTTTTCGATGCTAGTTAGGCACATAATCTGTCCAGTTATCGTACCTGGTTAACTTCCGCAACTCCTTCATTTATTGCATTTTTATATTTTCTCCTTTCATCAGTTAACTTCAATATTTCTTCTGTTACCCAAGGATTTCTACTAGCCTTCGTCTTTTTACCTACTTGATCCTCTGCTGCCTTCTCTACTTCATCCCTCAAAACTACCCATTCTTCTTGTACTATATTCCTTTCCCCCATTCTCGTAAATTTTTCCATTATGCTCTCTCTGAAACTCTGTACAACCTCTGGTTTAGTCAGTTTATCCAAGTCCCATCTCCTTAAATTTCCTTCTTTTTTAAGTTTCTTCAGTTTTAATCTACAGTTGATAACCAATATATTGTGGTCAGAGTCCACATCTGCCCCTGGAAAAATCTTACAATTTAAGACTTGGTTCTTGAATCTCTGTCTTACCATTATATAATCCATCTGATACCTTCTAGTATCTGCAGGCTTCTTCCATGTATACAGCTTTTATCATTATTCGCGAACGAAGTGTTAGCTATGTTTAAGTTTTGATCTGTGCAAAATTCTACCAGGCGGCTTCCTCTTTCATTTATTACCCCCAATCCATAACCACCCACTACGTTTCCTTCTCTTGATTTTCCTACTATCGAATTCCAGTCACCCATGACTATTAAATTCTCGTCTGCCTTCACTATCTGAATATTTTATTTTATTTCATCATACATTTCTTCAATTCCTTTGTCATCTGCAGAGCTAGTTGGCTTATAAACTTGTACTACAGTAGTAGGCGTGGGCTTCGTGTCTATCTTGGCCACAATAAGGCGTTCACTACGCTGTTTGTAGTAGCTTACCCGCACTCCCAATAAAACGCAGTCTTTGGTTAGTCTTGCCCACAACATTTTCTGTGTGTTCTTTCCAACTTACGTTGTTCGTAATTGTAATATCTAGGTATTTAGTTGAATTTGCGGCGTTTAGATTTGACTGATTTATCGTGTAACCGAAGTATAACGGGTTCCTTTTAGCACTTATATGGATGACATCACACTTTTCGTTATTTGGGACCAGTTTCCAATTTTCGCACCATACAGATATCTTTTAAAAATCGTTTTGCAATTTGTTTTGATCTACTGATCAAATAAGAGACAGCGTCATCTGCAAACAACCTAAGACGGTGGCTCATATTGTCTCCCAAATCCTTTATATAGACAAGGAACAGCGGAAGGCCTATAACACTACCTCGGGACGCGCCAGAAATCACTTCTGCTTTACTCGATGACTTTCCGTCAATTACTTCGAACTGTGACCTCTCAAGCAGAAAATCACGAATCCAGTCACATAACTGAGACGATATTCAATAACCACACAATTTCACTTCAAGGCGCTTGTGTGGTACAATGTCAAAAGACTCCCGGAAATCAAGGAATACGGAATCAATTTGAAATCCCCTGTCAATAGCACTAAACACTTCGTGCGAGTAAAGAGCTAGTTGTGTTTCACAAGAACAATGTTTTATACATCCGTGTTGGCCGTGTATCGGTTGACCGTTTTCATCGAGGTAGTTCATAATGTTCGAACACAATATGTGTTCCAAAATTCTGCTGCAAATCTAAGTTATATATAGGCCTGTAATTTAGTATGTTACTCCTAGTACCTTTGTCGAATATTGGTGTGACCTGTGCAAATTTCCAGTCTTTGGGTACGGATCTTTCGCTGAACGACAGGTTGCATGTTAAGTATGGAGCTATTGTATCAGCATTCTCTGAAACGAACCTAACTGGTATACAATCTGGACCGGAAGACTTGCTTTTGTTAAGTGATTTAAGTTGTTCCACTACACCGAGTACATCTACTTCTATGTTACTTATGTTGGTAGCTGTTCTTGATTCGAATTGTGTAATATTTAGGAAGTCTGTGTTTAGTAACTCTGCTTTTGAATCACTGTCTTCGACAGTATATCCATTGCTGGCGCTCAGAGAAGGCATTGATTGTGTCTTACCGCTAACGTACTTCACATACGGCCAGAATCTCTTTGGAAGTTCTGCCAGGTTTCGAGGCAAAGTTTCGTTGTGAAAAATATTATAAGCATCTTGACTGAATTTCGTGATAAAGTTCGAGCTTCTATAAAAGATCTCAAATCTTTGAGATTTTGCGTCTGTTTAAATTTGGCATGTTTTTTTCGGTGTTTCTGCAACAATGTTCTGACCTGTTTCGTGTACCATGTAGGATCAGCTGCGTCATTTGTTAATTTATTTGGTATAAATCTTTTAACTTCAGGAGATACTATTTCTTTGAATTCAAGTTAATTTGGAAGGCATCGAGTGGATTTTTAACTGTTTATTTGCAAAGATATATTTTACATTTGTCTTTGGAGGTTTTCGGACATACAATATTCAGTCTCGCTACGACATTCCTATCTTCATTAATCCCCTTTTCCATTTTTATTCTAGTTAAGAGCTCAGGATAATTTGTTGCTAAGAGGTCAAGTGTGTTTTCACTACCGTTTACTATTCGCTTGGGTTCATGAACTAACTGCTCGAAATAATTTTCAGAGACGTCGTTTAGCACAATGACTTATGATGTTTTATGTGTTCCTCTGGATTTCAACATGTATTTTTGCCAACATATCGAGGTTAAAATAAAGTCACTACCAACTATAATTGTATGACACGGTTACGTGTTTGAAATCAAACTCAAGTTTTATTTTTGTTTCTTTATTTTTGTACCTTCTAGCAATTGTATCATATGAATTGGGAGGTCGGGAAAAGGATCCAATTTTTATTTCATTCCGGTTGCCAAGAATGACCTCTGCCCATACTAACTCAATGTAACTACCTACTTCTATTTCACGACAAGGTAAACTACTTGTAACAGCAAGAAACACGCAGCCGACAACTACGTTTATACCAACCTCGCGAACCACCGTTACGTTCTTAGTAAAAATTTCGGATGAACTTATATCCGGCTTTAGCCGGCTTTCAGTGCCTATAACTACACTACTGGTCATTAAAATGGCTGCACCAAGACGAAATGCAGATGATAAACGGGTATTCATTTGAAAAATATATTATACTGGAACTGGCATGTTATTTAATTTTCACTCAATTTGGGTACATAGATAATGAGAAACCAGTACCCATAACAACCACCTCTGGCCGTAATAACGGCCTTGATACGCCTGGGCATAGAGTCAAACAGAGCTTGGATGGCGAGTACAGGTACAGCTGCCCATGCAGCTTCAACACGATACCACAGTTCATCAAGAGTAGTGACTGGCGTATTGTGACGGGCCAGTTGCTCGGCCACCATTGATCTGACGTTTTAAATTGGGGAGAGATCTGGAGAATGTGCTGGCCAGGACAGCAGTCGAACATTTTCTGTATCCAGAAAGGCCCGTACATGACCTGCAACATGCGGTCGTGCATTATCCTGCTGAAATGTAGGGTGTCGCAGGTATCGAATGAAGGGTAGAGTTACGGGTCGTAACACATCTGAAATGTAACGTCCAATGTTCAAAGTGCCGTCAATGCGAACAAGAAATGACCGAGACGTGTAACCAGTGGCATCCCATACCATCACGCCGCGTGATACGCCAGTATGGCGATGACGAATACACGCTTCCATTGAGCGATCACCGCGATGTCGCCAAACACGGATGCGACCATCATGATGCTGTAGACAGAACCTGGATTCATCCGAAAAAATGACGTTCTGCCATTCGTGCACCCAGGTTCGTCGTTGAGTACACCATCGCAAAACAGAACCTGGATTCATCCGAAAAAATGACGTTCTGCCATTCGTGCACCCAGGTTCGTCGTTGAGTACACCATCGCAGGCGCTCCTGTCTGTGATGCAGCCTCAAGAGTAACTGCAGCCATAGTCCAAATTGCTGCAGACGTCGTCGAACTGTTCCTGCAGATGGTTGTTGTCTTGCATACGTCCCAATCTGTTGACCTAGGGATCGAGACGTGGCTGCACAATCCGTTACAGCCATGCGGACATAATGCCTGTCATCTCCACTGCTAGTGAAACGAGACCGTTGGGATCAAGCACGGAGTTCCGTATTACCCTCCTGAACCCACCGATTCAATATTCTGCTAACAGTCATTGGATCTCGAACAACGCGAGCAGCAATGTCACGATACGATAAACCGCAATCGCGATAGGCTACAATCCGTCCTTTATCAATGTCGAAAACGTGATGGTACGCATTTCTCCTCATTACACGAGGCATCACAACAACGTTTCACCAGGCAACGCCGGTCAACTGCTGTTTGTGTATGAGAAATCGGTTGGAAACTTTCCTCATATCAGCACGGTGTAGGTGTCGCCACCGGCGCCAACCTTGTGTGAATGCTCTAAAAAGCGAATTATTTGCATATCTCAACATCTTCTTCCTGTCGGTTAAATTTCGCGTCTGTAGCACGTCATCTTCGTGGTGTATCAATTTTAATAGCCAGTAGTGTATGTGAGCAACGTAAGTTTTGTAATGTCTATTCATTCTCTGTTTCTTTACGGTTTTTGTTTTCTTTACACTGATTTTTAGGTTTGAAGACATCCACAGTGTCGTGCAATTCTTTTTCATCCGTTACTGTACAGAGCGTGTCGACGGCAAACATCAAACACAATACCCTTCTTTCCTTCAGCATTTAGCCTTTGTCGTATGGTGGGCAGTACTAAACCGTACTGGGCTGAAAGGGGTGAGTGGGAGGAAGCAGCCTTGTGTTATTCTTCTTAGTAATTCAGTCGGATTGGTGCTTTGTATTCCCACTGACGCTTTTTGCTATAAATATTGTGAGATTATAAGGTGATTTATTTTTGTAGCCACTCTCTTATCCCTCATAACATCGGCAAACATACTCCATTTCTCAAGTCCGCAGCTCGTGGTCGTGCGGTAGCGTTCTCGCTTCCCACGCCCGGGTTCCCGGGTTCGATTCCCGGCGGGGTCAGGGATTTTCTCTGCCTCGTGATGACTGGGGGTTGTGTGATGTTCTTAGGTTAGTTAGGTTTAAGTAGTTCTTAAGTTCTAGGGGACTGATGACCATAGATGTTAAGTCCCATAGTGCTCAGAGCCATTTTCGAGCCTCCATTTCTCAATATAAAATGCTTTTCGCGAAATTTATAAAATTCTTCTCCGTTCGCTGCAGATCTCTGTCCCAAAATTTGCAAAAAATTATTTTGCATCTCTGTGTCCATAATCAAATAAAACCGAACTGGAAAGTCCAACGCTTTTCTACGCTGATGAAAAAAAAAAAAAAAAAGATTCCTGCACCAAGATATAATCAATGTGTGCCTACGACATTTCGGGAAAACATTTGTCTAGGAAAAATTCTAACATCAGAGGTTAATGTACGCTCGAGGATAGCCATTATAAATGTGAGATGTTGCAACACTAATAACCGATATCACAGCCAGAGCGTTGAATGCAGCCGTACAAACCTGTACGCACTGCGTCGACAGGTGGCGAAGGAGTTCTAGGCCTGTTGCATGTGGTCAATACAGGGACCGTTAGTGCTAGGTGTGGATGACGCTAAGTTGTTTATGGTTTTCTAATGGCATTTAAACTAAGAAAGACCGCACATCAAAAGGGTGTCGTCGAACATTTCTTAAGATGTTGACTCCAGTAACCATGCACAGGTTGATAGGGGTCAGAAACATCAAGAAAAGTGACTCTCATGCCCTGTAGAAACCCGAGGTGGAAATCAGATCTAGATCCAATTTTACCCACTTAGGGAAGTGGTGAAGACCTTCATTTGAAGCCTAATTTACTATGAATCGTATTATTACAGAGAAAAAAAATCCATTTTTACCTGCCTACAGAACTCAGCATCAGCAAACTAAGGGGAATAATGTTCAGTACAGAAAGAGCGACCCACACAATTTAACATCGGATTATCTTGCCCAAGTAGAGGTGAGTTTAGCAACTGCATTGAAGTCGGAAACAGAATACCAATAGTACTAAATGAAAATGAGAAGTCTGGATTGCAAATTAAACTGGAGCTGCGCAAGAAGAAATCAGAAGCTTTCTTCCTGCACTTGCATATGAAAACCAACAGTTTGTTTTCTCTTGAGCTCCTACCGTTAAAAGAGCATTCTAGTCATTAAGGTAGAGACCAATGTGTCTCCTACTTCAAATAATTTTTTGCTACAACCTTCCAGTTTTTTAGGACTTGTTTAAGTGCTAATGTGTTAATAAACAGCTCAATGGAAGATGGAGGCTTGAAATCCTCGAAGCAGGTGGCTTCCATCACATGCTCACATGCAATAAGATGAAAGCTGTTGGATCTGGCGGATGTATGTGTAGGCCAAATGTTTACCGAGTTCCTGGCTATCTGAGCAGCTGAAAACATAATTAATACTGAAATAGTTCTTCTAGTTACTGGGTAAATGGTTCAAATGGCTCTGAGCACTATGGGACTTGACTTCTGAGGTCATCAGTCCTCTAGAACTTAGAACTAATTAAACCTAACTAACCTATGGACATCACACACATCCATGCCCGAGGCAGGATTCGAACCTGGGACCGTAGCGGTCGCGCGGTTCCAGACTGTAGCGCCTAGAAACGCTCGGCCACCGCAGCCGGCAGTTACTGGCCAAACTTTCCTAAGTTCACAGAGTATTTGGTTTAATAGAAAGAGATCTACGGAAAAAGTTACCATATTTAATAAAGCTGTATATCACATAGTTTTTGAGAAGCATGGAATTCTGGAACAGATTTGAGGAAGTTGGGTATCTCAAGATTGGAAAAGAGCAAACCAAGGGGCATACGAAGTCAGTATGTCAGCTCTACTTCAAGCAGTCAGCGAGCAAGCACAAAATTTTCCGGAAAACGAAGACTGGAAAAAATGTGGATCAAAGGAAAATTTGCTTACAACGTAGATATTGCAGCAGAGAAACTAGTTCCAAATGTCAACAGTAAACTGGAAAACATAAACTGTTTGAACATTCACATTGGTTTACTAGTCAAGACTGAAAAACGTCGAGATGTTGATAGGTTGCTACTCAAGTATTTTGGAGAAAACTGGAGGAATCTTCCCACTCATGAGTGGTGCAAAAATGTACTACAGAAACCAGCTCGAGAATTAGATCTGCCTCACCATCAATGTGAAAGGGAAACATAGCAGACAGATTTTGGCAATGATCTCGTTTTAATGTCTGTTTAGCATCAGATTCACGTCTGTTTGAAGTCTGATTTCCCAATATCAATTAAAATTTGGAGTTCCTCTGGCAATTTCCTTATAGTTTAAGATTTTTAAAATACAGAAAAAGTTTCATTACTACTCAAAATCCTTTAATTAAGCAGAACATGTAAAAATATTGCTAAAATTTATGCATTATTTTGTATGTAGTACCAAAAGAATTATTGTGATTTTTTAGGTTTTTCACTTTTTCAAGAAGGTGGTACAGTTGCAAACTTCACTTCTTTCACTTTGTGTCTAAATTCCTACAATTTCCCAGCTGACACTCTTGTGAAACATACACAGCCCTATGAAGTTAATTGCTGTGCAGTGGATATATACACATTCTGGTTTAAAAGGCGGACACCTGTGTTTTCAAACATAATTTTAAGGGGTTTATTTAATTAAAATGGTATTGGGTACTTTGCAGATACCATACCAGCAGTACTAAAGTTAATTATGCTAAACCATCATAAAAATGTATCAGCTGAAAATTTCGTAAGAAAAAAATGACGTTTATCTAAATTTCTTGCAGTTGACAGACTTCCATCTTTGCTATTATGCTACCCTCAGCAGATGTTTATGTAAATATAATCGCCATTTATGATCACATTGTACACTAGGTAATGAACACCGACGGAAGGTACTGACTGAATAATCGACATTCAAGCAGTACGAATATAGATTAAAACGCAGATCTGGCCATGTAGGCAAACATGCTGTTTTGGTAGATGATGTTACGCTTCTTTTAGTAACTAGTCCAGATTTTAATGATACTGAGAGAATTCTCTTCCACAACTGTAAAAATTCGTTTTGGCGGACTGTAATCACTTTAACAACTCCGTTTTTGTACTGAATGTTCTACACTCATACGAGAAGAGAAAAAGACTCTTTCGCGCTCGACAAAATACGTCGAGAATGTGTTGCGTTTAGAGGAAACATTTCATCGTGGTAGTCTCTCGAACCGCCGGTTCTATTACAGGGCTGTTTGCTGTGGGGCAATTCTTGCTCACCGCTTCCACGGCAAGATTGCAAGCAGAGTCAGGGAGCACAGAGCCAGATGAATACTTTCCAAACCGCAGAAAAATGCGAGCCGACAGCCGACCCGCTGGCTGAAGGCTGCTTCCTCGCGGCGCATAAATTCAAATATGCGCAGGCGCTTTCATCTTGATGCGGAACGCTGGGAATTTGAATAACGGCGCGTGTCACTGCAGCCGCGGTGGCAGCCCGAGTCCCGGCTGACCACGTTGACATGCAAATCCCCCCTACCTGGCGTGCCAGATCGACAGCAAGTTCACTCTGCTAAGTCTATCGCCGCTCAGGGGCATCCGAGATGTGCGTCGCGTTTCTTTCTTTTTTTAACATTTAACAGGCAAAGATATCACAACGTTTTCTTTTAATGAAACATTTACTTATGAAGAAGGCAATACTGTCTCTTACTTGCTGTTAAAAAGACGCCGTTTATGAAACGTGGTCATGAAGATCGAATTCTTCAACTGGAGAAGCATTTATCGAGGATTAAATGCATTCAAACAATTACATAGAAGGAAACAACTATGCCAACGCCAAGAACGTGTCATGAGAGATAAACGAAATTTGGTAGGCGTGTTTCTACAGTTGGAAGTCTCCCCAAATTTCCAGTCACATAAGAGTAGCGTTAGAAGTGCCACTATGAGGATGTACGAGTATATCAGGATTTTTCTAAATACGGACTGGTAGCGGTGAGGTCGCATGAAGACTGGATTCTAGACGTACACGTGGCACTACCAGAAGGGAAGACCGTCGTGTTCAGTATTCAGTGGATGTCTGTGGCGCTTCGTACCGCTTCTGCAGCAGCAACTCGAGGAGACACAACGAACTTTTACAAATAGGTTAATTCAAGTAGACAGCCTGAAGCGTGCATTACACTGACCCCAGACATAGCAGTTGGCGAATTGAGTGGTATCAAGCGAGAGCTCATTGGAAGGCAGGGTGGAGATCCGTTGTGATTTCTGATGAAAGACGGTTCTGTCACCGTGCCAATGATAGCCGTGTGTTGATTAGGTGGAGGCAAGGTGAGCTCCTGCAACCGATATTTCTGTCGCCTAAACACACTTGACCTACACCTGGAGTTATAGCCGGATTTCGTTTGATAGGAGGGGCACTGTCGTAGTTATACAACACACCCTGACTGCAAACCCTACTGTGCTGCCATTCATGACAGTATTTCAGGGGTGCTTTTCAATAGGAAAACGCTTGCCCATGTACCACTGTTGTAACCCAAAAAGCTCTAGAAAGTATCAACATGTTACCTTGGCCAGCTCGATCGTAAGATCTGCCTCCAATCGAGCACATATGGGATTTAATTGGAGGACAGCTTCAGCGTCATCCACACCTAGCACTAACTGTCCCTGTATTGACAAAGTGCAACAGGCCTAGAACTCCTTCCCACAGACTGACAAAAATGGTTCAAATGGCTCTAAGCAGTATGGGACTTAACATCTGAGGTCATCAGTCCCCTAGACTTAGAACTACATAAATCTAACTAACCTAAGGACATCACACACATCCATGCCCGAGGCAGGATTCGAACCTGCGACCGTAGCAGCAGGGCGTTTCCGGACTGAAGCGCCTAGAACGGCTCGGCCACAACGGCCGGCCACAGACTGTGACATTCGGCACCTGTACGGGGCATTGCATGCAGGGTTGTACAATTGCAGTCAACGCTCTGGCTGTGTTACCGGTTATTAGTGTTCCAGCATCTCACATTTACAATGGCTTTCCTCGAGCCTACATTAACCTCTGATCTTGGAACGTTAATAGCTTAAGAATTTTTCCTAGACAAATGTTTTCCCGAAGTGTCGTAGCCACACAGTCATTATATCTTGATGTTGGGATTTTTTTATTATTTTTTTTATTTTTTTTTCATCAGCATAGAAAGGCTTGGACATTCCAGTTCGGTTTTATTTGATTATGGACACAGAGATAAAAAATAGTTTTTGCGAAATTTGAGACAGAGATATCTGTGGCGAATGGAGAAGAATATACATACCTTTTATATATTTCGGAAACGGCTTTGCCACAGTGGATACACTGATTCCCGTGGGATCACCGAAGTTAAGCGCTGTCGGGCGTGACGGCGCTTGGATGGGTGGCCATCCAGGCCGCCATGTGCTGTTGCCATTTTTCGGGGTGCACTCAGCCTCGTGATCCCAATGGAGGAGCTACTCGAACGAATAGTAGCGGCTTCGGTTAAGAATACCATCATAACGACCGGGAGAGCGGTGTGCTGACCCCACGCCCCTCCTATCCGCATTCTCCACTGAGGATAACACGGCGGTCGGATGGTCCCTGTAGGCCACTCGTGGCCTGAAGACAGAGTGCTTTTTATAAATTTCACGAAAAAGCATTTTACATTGAGAATTGGAGTATGTTATGAGGGATAAGAGAGTGGCTGGAAAATAAATCAACTTATAACCTCACAATATTTATAGCAAAAAGCGTCAGTAAGAATACAAAGTACCAAACCGATTGAATTACTAAGAAGAATAACAAAGGCTGCTACCTGCCACTCACCCCTTTCAGCAAAGTACGGTTTAGCACTGCCCACCATACGACAAAGGCTAAATGTTGAAGAAAGAAGGGTATGGTGTTTGATGTTTGCCGTCGACATGCTCTTTATAGTAACGGATGATAAAAGAATTGCACGACACAGTGGATCTCATCAAACATAAAAGAAAGAACTATCGGATGCAAATCAGTGTAAAGAAAACAAAAAACCGTAAATACAACGGAGAATGGATGGACATTAGAAAACTTACGAAGCTTAAATAGTTGTAGGCACTAAAAGGCACTGAACTTATCTCCGGCTTTAGCCAAGATCAGCCGAAATTTTTGCGGCGAACCTAACGGTGATCTGGGCGGATGGGCTAAACGCAGTTGGCGGTTATGTTTTTTTTTGCTGTTACTAGTATGTTACAAGTAGTTTACCTTGTTGCGAAATTGAAGTAGATAGTTAACGTAAGTTAGAATGGGCAGAGGTCATTCTTGGCAACCGGAATAACATAATAATAATTGGATCCTTTTAGCGACCTCCCAATTCAGGTGATACAATTGCTGAAAGTTTCAAAGAAAACATAAGTTTGATTTCAAACAGGTAACTGTCTCATACAATTATAGTTGGTGGTGACTTTAAATTAACCTCGACATGTTGGCAAAAATACATGTTGAAATCTGGAGGAACGCATAAAACATCATCAGAAATTGTGCTAAGCACCGTTTCTGAAAATTATCTCGAACTGCCAGTTCATGAGAACAAGCGAATAGTAAACGGTTGTGAAAACACACTTGATCTCCTAGCAACAAATTATCCTGAGCTATTAACTAGAATAAAAATGGAAACAGCGATTAATCAAGGCAGGGATGTCGCGACGAGATTGAATATTGTAAGTTCAAAATTCTCCAAAGATAAACGTAAAATATACCGTTGCAAATAAACAGATAAAATTCCACTTGACGCCTTCCAAATTTAACTTGATTTCAGAGAAATAGTATCGGCAGCAACTAAAAGATTTTTACCAAATAAATTAACAAACGACGGAGATGATCCCCCTTATTACACAAAACGGGTCAGAACACTGTTGCAGAAACATCGAAAAAAACATGTCAAATTTAAACGGACGCAAAACATCCCAAATTGGTGATCTTGGACAGAAGCTTGAATTTCAGAAGTAAAAGGAAGGGAAGCAAATACACAAAACTGCTGAAACACGAAAATGGTTATCTAATAACGTAAGCCAAGCGACATAAGGAAAAAATGAAAAGAGTGCTATGACAAATTACTATTGGCGATGATGACAGACTGTGGGAAACCAGCAGTGAAGGCGTACAAGAACAGCTACACATACCAAATGGAAAAAAGTTGAGAAATTGGCGTAAACTGCAGTGTGGAGAAAGGTAAGACTATGGTGGTAACTAGAGGGAATAGAGAAGGGAAAGACCACACTAATGGTAAAGAGTAAGAAATAAATATTGTGGACAAATTTAAGTATGTAGGAAGTGAGACAATGCAGACTGCCATGATGGAGGTAGAAATTAGGAAAGGGATCAAACAGAGGGGCTTAGTCTGGGGAAGAGGTGACAACCAAATGTAAAGAAATGCATTACAATAAATTACTTGACACTCATGTTGACAGATGCATCGGAGACCTGGATAATGACAGGAATGGCTGACAATAGAATCCCAGCCAGTGAAACAAAATTCCTAAAAGCGTATGTGAGGGAAAATGGGGAGGACAGGGTGAGAAATTAGGATGATTTGAAGGAAACCGAACTAGAAAATTATTGAGAAGAGTAGATTGAAATGGCCCGTATCCGTTAAGAGAATGAAATATACCAAAACGAATGAAGAGACCAAGTTTGAGGGCTAGACAACAAGATGAAGACCCGGAGAAATAGATATTGACTATATCAAAAACTGTTTAGGAAGAAAGATTTTGTTCTGGAACAAAACATCTGTAGAAGAAAACGAAGTGAAGCAGGGAACTACCACAAATGTCCCAAATCCCGCCTAATTCTGGATGAAGAGGAAACGAAGATGAGTTACACGGATAAAATTGGGAATATCAGAAAAAAATACTGGAACAGTGCTACATTTGAGAAAAGGAATAAATATTAGGATTACCGATTATCAAAACGTCTATCAGACAGTTATTTCACGATATATTATCGTGTGAGGTAGCATGTAAATTTGCTAATTAGTTCGATGGGTAACTCTTGTAACCTGCACATTCAGTTTTGACGAAATCTCCGCTACTTTCACATCTTGTAGTCTCCAACTCTCCAGTACAGCACTCGTCGCTGCCGCATCGCGGTCGCGAAGTGGGGCCGAGGCAGTTTCAGATAAGTTTTTACAGTCTGACGATAATTTATGTATTTGTAGTTTTAGCTTGACGATGTCCACTATGGACAAACGGTAGTTACCGTTACTCAGAAGACGGTTGCGTTATCCCGACTGAAACCTAGGTAAATTCTAGGTAAACGGTGCAACTGAGGCTGTTGGTTATTAAAATTAACTGGTATACCATCTGGACCGGAAGACGCTTTTGTTAGTGTTTCACTACACCAAGCATACCTACGTCTACGTTACGCATGTTTGCTGCTGACCTTGATTCGAGTTCTGGAATATTTCCTTTTCTTCTTTGGTGAAGGCATTTCTGAAGTTTGTGTGTAGTAACTCTGCTTTGGAATCACTGTCTTCGATAGTATCTCCATTGCTATCGTTCAGAGAAGGCACTGACTGTGTCTTGCCGCTAGCACCCTTCACGTAAGGTTAGAATCTTTGGAATTTCAGCCAGGTTTCGAGACAAAATCTTATCTTTTAGTTTCCTCATTTATTTTCCTCTACATTTCTGCCATATTTTTTCTGTTTTACCGATCCTCACCTTTGCCACCACTACGCCATAGTCTCCATTAAAAGCTGTTCCTGGGAGCCCAGCTACAGAACTAAATGTGTATCATCCTAAAGTATTTTGGAATAAGGAGATACGCTTAGTTTTTTAAAGAACAGCGGTTTGTAGTTTTCACGGTCCTTTTGATTTCTGTAGACTAAATGTCGAACTACTTGTTGTCGTCACTAACCTTGTCAACATAACTTGACGTTCATATATCAATAAACAAAAGCTAACTGGAACACAACCTGCTCGCTAATGTGGCAAAAGGTCATACGTTATATGTGTAAGAATACAAAATTAATCAAGAAAAAATATTAATTTTCTTACAAATAATGCTTTATCCCGAAGATATTCAGCTGTACTTCAAAGGATGACATAGAACATTAAGTAAAATGAACTCATTTTATGCCTTTCTTTTCGTGCTAGGAATTGGATTACTGGTTTCAGTTAACGATCTAGCCCTCTTCAGATCAGAAAACTTTCTTAATTAGTGTAGCTCCTATTACGGCTTCGCACATCTTTCTTAAAATGCCAGTATCATTACATGATATAACTAAAAACCTCTTTAATCGGTCGTGGCCTATGTAATTGAGCGATGGTCTTAAACTGAATATATTTATATTAACATAGAGGAGAGGCTGTGGAAATGAAACAATATTTGCATACAGAATTGGTCACTAAAATGATTAAATGTAAATGATATCATCTTACCAAAGGAATTATGCCGTTACAACTGACCCAATCAGAAAGTACATCATTTCGTAATAGAGATCACGATATTTAGGTTGCAGTGAAGTGGCACACGTCAGCTAGTATGGCAGCTGATTCTCATTGAAGAGTTTAGAACGCAACATTTGTCATATACGTAGTATAATTATGTGAGACCGGTGCCGTGCTGTGGGGACTAAAGGCAGCTTACCGAGAAAATTAAAAGTCGTTCGAATACAAAACAACGTCTGATATCCAATGGCTAACTTCTCTGCTATAAATAAATTTCATCACACTACAAGTAATTTCTTTCACGTTTAAGGCACGCTTACCAATTCGGCATATAACTTAAGACGCTACGAACAGCAATCATTAGTTAAAAAGACCTTCGAAATGCAGCAGCGCATTCTGAGAGCTAAATAAATTTGTCATCCGTTTGCATTAATAAGAGGATTCTCGAAGCTCGAAGTGCCATTTAATTTTGTTGTGTGTGTAAGTTTTACAATATTTACTTCATTTTAATGTGTACCTAACAGCAGAGATCTTTTCCATTTTGTATGAAATGTGTCAAATAAAATATACAGCCATTAACTGTATCTGCGTTAGAGGTAAATAAATACCATCCGCATTGCAGCGGCCGTACCGTTCGGTGAAAAATAAATGGGAACAGAGACTTGTGGTCCAAGCTTGTGTGACCCGATTTGGAAAGCATAGCGCCAACAAGTTCGATCACTGAGTAGTTCACAGGCCTCACAGGCCTGTCTGCATTTTATTTTACTGAAAGAAGAGGGAGATATATATGTAGTGGGTGATTCCGTGTCATTGCTACAAACCATTAGGTACAATAGAATAGGATACCTGCAACAATTTGAGGTATAGAACTACGATCCGGGGACATTCTAAGTGAAAATCGTTGTGATACGTCTGACATTGGACCTCTTCTACTGGAAGCTCTTTCCTTTCTACATTTTGGGAGGAGATAGTGTGGGCTCTACAGTGCATACCTTACGAACAACGGCCACTCGTTCTCCTTTGCTGCTGCGAAACACAACCCTTCTACTGAACAAGTGTTCAAAGCTCTTAAGGTATGCGTTTTAGAGTCGACGTTTACTAGAAAATTTTGTTTTGTTTTGGTCCATACTACCTCCTCCTACAACATGGAAAGCGAAAAGGTTGCAGTTATAAGAGGTACACTGTACGAGGTATCACTACTATTTTCACTTATAATTTTCGATTCGGTTGTTTCTGCGTCAGAGTCCCTTACATTATATTGATGCATTTACCGTTTCTCGTCGTTCCACAACCTGCGACATGGTCGCGAATTGAACAGTGACCCGAATATAGAATAAATTTCCTTTACTTTACGCCTATGGTCACAATTTTTTTTGTCATCTGACTGCCCGTTTCCGTCTATAATGACCAATTTCAGATCTACTAAAAAAAACATGTACAGTATATTAGGACACGTTTTCATAAAAAAAGAGCAGAAGATGGTCATTACAGACCAAAACCGGTAGTCTCATGACAAAAAGTTTGTAACCATAGACGTGAAGCAAAGGAAATTTATTTCTCATCATCCCTTAAAGTTGGTGACGTCTTCGCGGGATCACCCTTTATACAAAACTAACAGTTCGTGGTTGGTGGTTAGGGAATTTAATTATACGACCTTTTTGAAAGTTTTCAAGTAGTAAAGTAATGTGAATATCAGGGCACCCAGAATCTGTAGAGTATGGAAATAATTTTCGTTACTCGCATCGTTAAATGAAAGAACTGACTTTTGTCCAGAGTTTCACGACCAAGCCTTCTGAATATAGGAGTATGACATAAATTATACCTAATGTCATATATTGTGTAAAATAGAAAACTTATTGCTTGTGAGAGCGATCCTGGATGCATAATTATTTTTATTATAAGACAAATAAAAGGAATGCAAGTTTCATAGTAAAGGCAGTCGTTATGTTCGCACAGGAGTCAAAGGCTTTCGACAATGTGCAGGGAAGAAATATATTGAAAGCAGAGAACATTTGTGATACTCCACTGCACTGGATTCATACAAAGTGTTCATACAGAGTGTAAAAAACTACGTACACTAAATTTTACATGCTTACAGGGGACAAAAAGGAATATTTTTTTCCTCAAAAATGGCACGATTGGAACGTTAACTCCGCTAGTGGTCATTGAAGGGTTTGATTGTAGTGGTGTCCAGAGACGGAGTTCAGATTTCCGTATGATGACCAATGTTTTGGAGATGTTTCTGAAAATGTCGTCCGTGTATATTAACACATAAAGGGCATCTTTGTCTAATGTTTGACCGCCACGCTCCAAGCAGTCAGTTGCATCTCGAACAATGGCTGCAGCTTCAGCCAAACGGACAGCCGCCTCTTCTTGAGTGTCTAACGCCGTCTCACACACCAGACACTTCATCTTCCCGCACCGGAAGAAATCCGTAGCAGTGAGGTCGGTAGAACGTGAAGTTCACTGTTCTGGCCCACATCACCGAGTTCAAGAACTGGGGATTGTCTAAATGTTCTCCGGCGTCGTAGTTGCCTGACTGCTGACGGGACATTCTCCAAAAGGTACACGCCCCAAAAGATCTGGTTGCCGGCTCTGGTGAATGTTCACCATTATTCGTGAAACACTTGCAGTTGTAAACCTATTAGATAATCATCAGCCCAATGATGCCACTTGTGTATGAGTGTAAACGGACGGCACTTCTAGCAACATACTCTTCACACGGTACTTAGAACACTGTCCTTGAAGATCACTAGCGTAAAAACCTTCATTTTCTTCATTTAGTAAAAAGTGTTTATGTATGCTCTAAGCACAATAAAATTTAGTACACTTGTTTCTTGAGCCCTGTGTAACGCAGGGCATAAACGATGACACAGGAAACTACACGCAGAAGTAAAGCTCTACTAAGTTAATATCTGAAACTAACACCTTGTTTCATAAGAACGTGAACTACCTCAAAACACAGTATCATTTAATCATTAACTGTGCTGCGTCCGTTCTAAGGCTGAGCGATCAGTGTGTCCTACTATCATGTGAAAGACCAGCGTTCAGCTCTTACTTTGGCCAGAGAATGTTTCCTATTGGGAAGGCTGGACTGGGATGTTTTTATGTGCTTCATGAGGCCAGTTGAGGAGCTGCATGAATGAGAAACAACGATTGTACGGTGTATAAAGAGACGAGGGGTAGTGATTCCATGCCCTCCATACAGCACCAAAATGCTGCCGAAAACAGCAGGAGTTGCCCACCGTTCCGCAACCCTCCGCACCTCATTGCGGATTTACTCTTTAAAATGATGCTGTGAATAAGAATCGTAAAATCAGTTTTATTAATGTGGAATAAATATTGTTGCAAGTGACAGTATTTCTTTCATTGTTTTTACAGTGAGGTGAGAAATGTCGTGGGATATCTCTTAATGTCGTGTCGGAGCTTTTTCAGTCAGGCGTGGAGCAGCAACCCGACGCGATATCTACATCTACATCTACATCTACGTCCATACTCCGCAAGCCACCTGACGGTGTGTGGCGGAGGGTACCTTCAGTACCTCTATCGGTTCTCCCTTCTATTCCAGTCTCGTATTGTTCGTGGAAAGAAGGATTGTCGGTATGCCTCTGTGTGGGCTCTAATCTCTCTGATTTTATCCTCATGGTCTCTTCGCGAGATATACGTAGGAGGGAGCAATATACTGCTTGAATCTTCGGTGAAGGTATGTTCTCGAAACTTCAATAAAAGCCCGTACCGAGCTACTGAGCGTCTCTCCTGCAGAGTCTTCCACTGGAGTTTATCTATCATCTCCGTAACGCTTTCGCGATTACTAAATGATCCTGTAACGAAGCGCGCTGCTCTCCGTTGGATCTTCTCTATCTCTTCTGTCAACTCTATCTGGTACGGATCACACACTGCTGAGCAATATTCAAGCAGTGGGCGACCAAGCGTTCTGTAACCTACTACCTTTGTTTTCGGATTGCATTTCCTTAGGATTCTTCCAATGAATCTCAGTCTGGCATCTGCTTTACCGACGATCAACATTATATGATCATTCCATTTTAAATCACTCCTAATGCGTACTCCCAGATAATTTATGGTATTAACTGCTTCCAGTTGCTGACCTGCTATTTTGTAGCTAAATGATAAAGGATCTGTCTTTCTGTATATTCGCAGCACATTACACTTGTCTACATTGAGATTCAATTGCCATTCCCTGCACCATGCGTCAATTCGCTGCAGATCCTCCTGCATTTCAATACAATTTTCCATTGTTACAACCTCTCGGTACACCACAGCATCATCTGCAAAAAGCCTCAGTGAACTTCCGATGTCATCCACCAGGTTATTTATGTATATTGTGAATAGCAACGGTCCTATGACACTCCCCTGCGGCACACCAGAAATCACTCTTACTTCGGAAGACTTCTCTCCATTGAGAATAACATGCTGCGTCCTGTTATCTAGGAACTCCTCAATCCAATCACACAATTGGTCTGATAGTCCATATGCTCTTACTTTGTTCATTAAACGACTGTGGGGAACTGTATCGAACGCCTTGCGGAAGTCAAGAAACACGGCATCTACCTGTGAACCCGTGTCTATGGCCCTCTGAGTCTCGTGGACGAATAGCGCGAGCTGGGTTTCACATGACCGTCTTTTTCGAAACCCATGCTGATTCCTACAGAGTAGATTTCTCCAGGAAAGTCATTATACTCGAACACAATACGTGTTCCAAAATTCTGCAACTGATCGACGTTAGAGATATAGGTCTATAGTTCTGCACATCTGTTCGACGTCCCTTCTTGAAAACGGGGATGACCTGTGCCCTTTTCCAATCCTTTGGAACGCTACGCTCTTCTAGAGACCTACGGTACACCGCTGCAAGAAGGGGGGCAAGTTCCTTCGCGTACTCTGTGTAAAATTGAACTGGTATCCCATCAGGTCCAGAGGCCTTTCCTCTTTTGAGCGATTTTAATTGTTTCTCTATCCCTCTGTCGTCTATTTCGATATCTACCATTTTGTCATCTGTGCGACAAGTCGTTGGCAGTCCCGCGCGGAAATTTTGAGCCTTGCTATTTCTATAGCCGTCCATAATTGCGAAAGTGCTGTCGGAACAGGATTTTGACCTCTCGATTGTATGCCATAAATGTTCAATGGGATTCATGTCGGTCGGTCTGGGTGGTCAAATCATTCATCCGAATTGTCCATAATGCTCTTCAATCCAATCGCGAACTGCTTGGGCTTGGTGACACGGTGCGATGTCGTCCATAAAATTCCATCCTGGTTTGGAAACATAAAGTCCGTGAATGGCTGAAGTGTTGTCCAAGTAGCAGAATACACCCATTTGTAGTCAATACTCGGTTCAGTGGGACCAGAAGTCCCAGCCCGTTCCACGTACAGCCCACACCATTATGGAGCCACCACCAGCCTGAGCAGTGCTTTGTAGACAACTACGGTATACGGCTTCGTGCGGTGTGCGCCACACCCGATCCGTACCGTCAGCTCTCACCAACTGAAATCGGGACTCATCCGACGAGGCCACGGCTTGCCAAATGTCTAGCATCCAACAAATACGGTCAGGAGCTCAGGTGTTGCAGGCGATGTCGTGATGTTAGGAAAAGCACTCGCGTCGGTCGTCTTCTGTCTGAGAACATTAACGCCAAATTTCACCGCACTGCCCTGACGGATACGTTCGTCATATGTCCCCCATTTATTTCTCTGGTTATTTCACGCAACACCGCCAATTCTGAGGAAACGCCACTGCTCTGGATCGCTAAGCGAAGGCCATCAGCCACTGCATTGTCCATGGTGAAAGGTAATGCGTGAAATTTGGTATTCTCGGCACACTCATGACACTGTAGATGTCGGAATACTGAATTCCCTAACGATTTACGAAATGGAATGTCCCATGAGTCTAGCTCCAACTATCATTCCGCGATAAAAGCCTATTAATTCCCGTCCAGTTCCCATAATCACGTCGGAAACCTTTTCATGTGAATCAGCTGAGTACAAACGACAGCTCCGTTAACGTACTGAACTTTTATAATTTGTGTAACCGATAGTGCCGCCATCTCTCTTTATGGGCATACCGCTATCCGACGACTATAGTCCGTGAGACGAGTGATTGGTACTGACAGTTCCGGCGGGCAGACGGCGCTGTTGCCGAACGTGGCTCACAGTAGACGGCGCCCTGTCTGCTACACGCATTCTCTAGCAGCAGAAATAAAAGCGAGACAAAATACAAGTCGTATTGGTACGCGTGAATTTACTTAAAGTTGATGCTTGAAATATATTAACTCGAAAACTGATAAGAGCTATTTAGTACAAGTATCTAAGATGCTGAAACATAATAAAGTTATTTGTTAAACTTCACAACTGAAATGAAAACTATTTTCGCAAGTTGTTGAACATTAGCAGTTTTGGTTTCCACTGTTAAGTATAAGCATTATTAATTTGTCCTACTACAAGCTACAGAATAATTTGTCAGTGTATTAAGAGTTATAATCTGAAGAAAGTACTCACAATATGATGATCTGGTTGTAGATCGATAGCAAACTCCCTCCTTACATTCCTGAATACGTTGTAGTTACTGTAATGGAAAAACACCACTCACATCACTGTCAGAATCTGATTTGACATTGTCTTCCTCAGCACTACTCGAACTATCACTGCTCTCTCCCAGATGTATAATTAAATTTTCGATGCATTCTTCCACAACCCCTTCGGTTTGGGGCCGCCTGTCTGATGGCACTTGCAGTGCTGTTTACAATTTTAGCCCACGTCTCGCTTGTCACTTTATTGATAGCTGCTGGAAGGAGAGTTTCCACTTCAGAGATCGTGAATTTTTTATTGTTTGCCGCAATGTAATTTTTTATCTGCGCCCACACCCCTTCAATTGCATTGAAGTGACAGTGGTATGGAGGAAGCCGAACGATTTCATGCCCGTGCCTTTTAGCAATCTCGTCAATTACATATGTTGGAAATTGGGGTTTCTTTTGTGCCACAATTTCGAGCAGTTCCGCCTTCCTTAAATCTTCTCTGAAATCTACTTTTCGCCGTTTCAACCACTGAATGATATCGTCTTTTTTTGTTGCCAAGGTTGGTGCCTTATCGTGAACAACGGAATGATAAAGCGCATTGTCCATAACAATCACTGATGGACTTGTCAGATTCGTCATAAGCGATGTCTCGAACCATTCTTGAAATACTACACTGTTCATTTCTTCATGGTAATCTCCCGTCTTTTTTGACCGAAACATTTTCAAGCAGTTTGGCACAAAACCTTTCGATGTTCTTGCATGTAAGACAATAATACGCCCTCCTTTGCCAACAGGCACTGCCTTTGTCCCCTCGGGCGTTCCATCATTCCAGCCTCTACGTAAAGAATGGCTGGCATTGACCCAAGTTTCATCTAACCACACTATACTTTCGAATTCCACACCCATGATCCTGCGCAGAAATCTGCACCGCCATGCAACTACATCCGTCCTTTCCATTAATATTTTGCGTCCGTTAAACAGTGAATAGCTGAAGCCTATGTCTTTCAACACTGTACGCAATGAAAATTTGCTCCCTTTGAAAAGATCGTCTTTCTGAAGCGACACCAGTAATCTAGATAGAGTGGGATGTTCCCTTCTCTTATAATAGCTATATATATGACGACGAATAGCGTCTTTCTGAAAATCGTCCGAAGCTGTCACCTGCTTATTTCTCGGTCGCTTCTTTCCTGGTGTGTGCAGCTTTGTTGTGCCACTCTCGTCACAATCTACACTATACTGTTCTTTCCCTATCTTTACAACAGTGTTCTTACTTATTTTCAATGCTGCTGCAGTTCTCTTCACAACCTGAACAACAGGAATTAAGGGCCCACCTTTGTCCTTTTCTTTCTCAAAGTAATCCCTCACAGAGCACACGAATTCACGGGCCTGGGTGTGTAGCACACTTTTCTTCCTCCGTTTCACTTCTTGTGTTGGGCTGGTACTATCCGCCGCACTAGACATTGTTTATAACGAAACATAAACAAAGAAACACTAAAAACAACAAAAACGAAATAAACTGCGAATTCAACTTCAGACAAACGACGAACGACCGCACCGCCTGCACGCGAGACACTGGTAAGTTTCATAAGCGCGCGCGACCGGGTTTCAGAGCGGCAACGTGGCCCTTGCTACCCGCTCAAAGTCAGGCCGTCATTGGCTGCCTGCCTGCGGTCGTTAGGCAACGGAAAGACGCTACCGAGCTGTCAATACCAAAGACTCCTCTCCCAGACTATAGCTTCAGTGTAAAAGCTTTATGCCACTCTCTTGCCAGAGTGACGTTGACATTGGGAAGCTAGACGACCAGAAGCCTCCCATGACCTTCAACAACCAAAATCCGGAAAAATGCTGAGCTGTTTCGACAAAACTCTTAAACTAATGTAGCCATTCTACAACGAGTAAATAGTGTTACAAAAAGCCAATTTTCAAAATATTCCGTTCAATTGCAATTTCACATTTGGTTCACAGTATTTTTTATTTCCATCAATCACGAATTACCTTTGCAATGTTTTGCGTATTTCTGCTATACTCTGTTTCTATTAGTACAAATATGCTCAATGAGCAATCTCCTCCCGTAGAAAAGCAGGTTTTCAATGTTCTTACATTGTCAAGAACTGCTGAGGAGTCAGCTGTGAAAACGTGCCGTAATTTTTATGTTAAGAAAGAAGATACGAAGTAGATTTTAGGGGAACTATTGAGGAAATGGACGTCCAATGTGACCAATGTTTATATTCATATAACATAATTAGTAGACGGTGCAGTTTTATAAATAAGCATCAGTCAGGACTGAAGTGTTCTGGAGCTTAATTTCGTCTAGTGATATACGAATCACAATAGATGCATGCCCGGAACCACCTGATAGCACGCATAGTCATTGAATACTGTGAAGTGAGACGTTCAGTTGCAATGTACACTATTACATATAATATAACAGACCTATATAATCAGGAACTGAAATAAAAGTGCTCAAAAACTTGCTATACTGTCATTTAGCGCTAGATCAGTTAACTCAGTTATTTTTGACGAACTGTAGTACCCATGGTATTGGGTGCTGAATAAAAGTTGTCGTTATCACATTTTGTGCTCTTTTAAAAAGGAAGTGGACGCCAAAGTGCTAAGAGCACAAGAAACAAAATTTTTGGAAGAACCTTAAAAAAGTTCCAAAATTTGAAAGATTCTTGACTACAGCAATATTAGCGGCCTAGTTCTTTTAGTAAAACTTGGTTTCCTAATATTTCCAACCATATGAACGAGCTAGAAAAGTATAATCTTCTACCCCACCTAATTCAAGCAATATTTCATACCTTACTGGACCACTGGCACTTGCTAAGTCAGTGCTCGAGTACGCTGTTTTGGTATGTGGAAACGCCACTGCAGCCACAGTCAAGTCGCTGCAAACAGTTGCGAAACAAAGGCTTCAAGCATGCTTTGCCAATTCAAAGGGATTTCCCGACAAAGCAACTAGACCATATCGTCTAAACATTCCGGCACGTGCAAGAGAACCCTACGCGTCAGTGTGTGAATCAGCAGTCTGGGAAACCACATCCAATGTCGGTCACGTACAAGATAGCAGGAAGCCTCAACAAAGTCAGAAGCGCGCGTAAATCGTGACCGTCAGTTGCTCCTGAAGAAGATGTTGGTGGTAATCGTCGAAAGCTTGAGGCCTTACCCAAACTTAACGTGGCAAGACGCCAAAGGCTGTTTATCGCCGTTGTAGTTTTTCAGACACCTATTTTTCATCGTCCTGAATATTATTAAGGAGATGAGTCAAATAATCACCTGTTTCGTGATAATATTCAACAGATTATTGTTCATAATAAATCGAATACTTATTCACCCATCTACCAATGGAAACTATCATAAAAAACTCCGTACTTAGTGGCTTCCCCCTAATCGGCGATGTATATTTCGGTATTAGACACACTATTATCTAGCATAGTGACGTAAAACACATTTTTCAGTGAGTACGTGGTTTTCGTTATATTAAATGTATGATGTATGACTTATACGTTTACATTTCTTGTTTACTCCGGTTGATGATACTAATACACCTACAGAATCCACTTCGTGATGTGAGCGGAATGTCTTTACAAAGAGAATTTTCGTGTGACATCTCGTTATTCTTTGCTGGCAATAGGAATATCCGTAAACTTTCAGATTCCAAAGTTCGTTTTCGGACTTGTGTATTCAGTAAACCTATTGAATATTATTGTGGGAACCATAGCATCCGCACAGCGATTTTTACATTGCTGCGCGGCAGGATTAGTGGAAATTGTAAGATGGTGATGACGGTGAGTGCCTGGATTGGCTGGAAATGGAAGACGGTGTGGAATTTAGAGCGTTTGTGCGGAGGCGTGCAGTGAGAGAGCTCTTCTGATCCGACTCCATTCCCTGAGCCTTACGTCTGGTCTACCTTCTGCGGCTCCAGCGAAAAATCTCGCATGCCTTTGGCGTGTTTGCATAGCTTTATCCACACCCGCTATTCATTGGCAGCCGGCGAGAACTTGCTCCTGTTGGATTTCACAGCGTCAACATGAGATGCGTCCGTCAGAAGTAGAGGAGGCCAGTGAAAAAGTTATTCTTTGGTGAGCCACTGTTCCTTTTTGTTTTTCACGGAATTTGCCTCAAACTATTTACGGAAATCAGGGAGAACCGAAATTAGGACAGCTGGTAGGGGAACTGAACCGTCGTCCTCCCGAATGCGAGTCCTCTGTGCTGGTTACTGTATTACCTCTCTCGGGACTTGTATGAAAGTTTTACGTGATATATTTGAAAATAAGTGACGAAAAATAGAAAACAATTATAACCTGGCGAAAAATAAGACTCTGAAACTAAGATGAGAGAGGTGCGAAATGAAAACATTCTCCTTTATTTGGTAATAGCAGCAGCAGAAAAAAGGACAAACTATACTTGCAGCCAGTGATTCCAATATGCAAACTGTTTACGGAAGAACTTAAGTTTCATATATAGTTACAGATTAAAACATTAAAGAACTATGGAAAAAAAGATAAGCAACAATACAGTCGAAAGACAAATAAATCCAAATACAAAGTTCGCTCCTGTCCTAGATTGATTATTCATATATTTCTACAAATACTGATCAATACTATTTGATTACCGACGCACAGTGAGGTAAATATTTCCAAATGTTGAGCTGGAAAAGCGAAGCCAAGTGTCTGAATCATCTTATTGCTCTTTTTGGGAAATAATGTTTCTGGCTAATGTTTATAGAATGATTCATTTTGGTCAATTTATTTTATTTCATTCAATTTATTTTAGTTCATTTATCCGAAAGGACCACAGAATAAATTAAGGACTGTATTTTTAAGCAGAAAGTAGAGGCAAATAAATGCAATACCATATAATTTTAAAAGAAAAAAAGAGCGTAGACTCGGAAAAAGAAAGAGATACTAGCCTGCTGAAATGTGCGAATGTTTGCGGTAACAATTGACATTACAGCAGGCTGTGCAAGGAGGCAGTGAGACAGAATATCAAAAACATGTTATTTCAATACAGTCAATCAGGTTAACTTTTTACCAGTCAGGGTATCCTTGGACCACTCAGCAATTTTGTTTCAAATGGCTGCTACTCCACCTACTTGCCATATTTAGATCTTTGCTTTCTAGTAAGCGTATCAGTAGTCCTTCCAACTTCCTACAACCTCTCAGGCTTGTTATTATGCTTGAATTTCTTTAGCTGTGAAGAGAGTTTCTGCGACAGTGGTTTAAGTTGAACGATGCACGTTTGTACAAATATCCTGATATTTCAAAGTAAGCATGCGTTACTGAATTAACACTGTTTACGTTTACTTCTTATTAACGCTTGATATCCTTTTGAAATGACATAAATACTCCAAGAGCTTTAGATATAACAAAAATTTTACATTTTTAAGACTGGTCCAAATTCACACTAAATGTTATCTTAAACAGTGTCTGTTGCGATGTGTAACTTCTTTTGCGTCCAGTATTTTCAAAAACTGGAAAAATGCGATACAATATTGACCTGATATAATGCGGACAAATCGTTCGCTAATATTTCTGAAATTGAGTACCTATTCCTATATTATACGACTAAGCACTGTAAATAGGACGTCGTGTAAAATGTTGTCAGTTGAAGGGCGGGAATTAACTAGGATAAAAGCGTCTATATTTTACGACTGATGTTAGGTGGTATTAATCTTAAGGAGGCACTGGCTACTTACGACTAGCATTGCATGCTGTTAGATGGCGTAATGCGATCATACAGTACAGTATGGAGAGTATAACTCTTATACAGCAGTCTCGAGTGACGCCAGCCGGGAGCAACTTGTTGCTAAATAAATACAGCTGTCATAAATTAGCTGGATGTATGCAGCACGAGAACATGAAGCTTTTTGCTCCGGATGGAAACTTATTGGAGCCTTGAAACGCAAGGACCGGCGCTGCAGCTTGAGGAGCATATCGAATGTGCTTTTCTTTGTGAGTTGCTTTTAATATACAGGGTGATTCAAAAAGAATACCACAACTTTAGGAATTTAAAACTCTGCAACGACAAAAGGCAGAGCTAAGCACTATCTGTCGGCGAATTAAGGGAGCTATAAAGTTTCATTTAGTTGTACATTTGTTCGCTTGAGGTGCTGTTGACTAGGCGTCAGCGTCAGTTGATGCTAAGATGGCGACCGCTCAACAGAAAGCTTTTTGTGTTATTGAGTACGGCAGAAGTGAATCGACGACAGTTGTTCAGCGTGCATTTCGAACGAAGTATGGTGTTGAACCTCCTGATAGGTGGTGTATTAAACGTTGGTATGAACAGTTTACAGAGAATGGGTGTTTGTGCAAAGGGAAAAGTTCTGGACGGCCGAGAACGAGTGATGAAAATGTAGCACGCATCCAGCAAGCATTTGTTCGCAGCCCAGGAAAATCGAACAAGAAGCACAACAATTCATATTTCTGCAGGATGGAGCGCCACCACATTGGCACTTATCTGTCCGTAACTACCTGAACGTCAACTACCCAAGGCGATGGATCGGCCGCCAGGCAGCCCGTGACAGAGCACTTCATCACTGGCCTCCAAGAAGCCCTGATCTTACCCCCTGCGATTTTTTCTTATGGGGGTATGTTAAGGATATGGTGTTTCGGGCACCTCTCCCAGTCACCATTGATGATTTGAAACGAGAAATAACAGCAGCTATCCAAACTGTTACGCCTGATATGCTACAGAGAGTGTGGAACAAGTTGGAGTATCGGGTTGATATTGCTCGAGTGTCTGGAGGGGGCCATATTGAACATCTCTGAACTTGTTTTTGAGTGAAAAAAAACCTTTTAAATACTCTTTGTAATGATGTATAACAGAAGGTTATATTATGTTTCTTTCATTAAATACACATTTTTAAAGTTGTGGTATTCTTTTTGAATCACCCTGTATTATGGAGTAGGATTTAAATACTTTTGGCACGTTCGTGTGGAGGAAGGTTTTCCAAGTCGTTTCTAAGCAAAGTCGTAATTTTTTTTACTAACATCACACGTATAAACAAGGTGGAAATTTTTCTAAGCTCTGGCATTTCTAAAGCTACAGTTAGCACATACAGGACTCTAATTCAATTATATACCCTAAAACTACCGGTTCGCTGTCCTTGAAGTGGTACAACGATGGGAGTGGAAAGCCATTAGTTTGAATGCAGCCGAAAAGAACGAATAGGGTACAGGCCTTCAACTGTAAAGTCCCATGACGTTTCTTGCACATACATGTATATTTTGCAGAGATTTATGAATGTGAAAAAACGTACGAGAATAAATTTCTGTCGCAGTTCACACAGTTAGAACTATGACTCGTTTCACAGTTTCTTTTTCTATACTAAGTACTTCTATTTTAGTTTTTGAGGCCCAATGATTAACGGATTTCTTACGTGATGCAGCACATACGTGATTTTTTTATCATCAATTTTGCCCCCTCGGCACACACTAAAACTGGTAGGCAAGCAGTACAGTTTGCATTATAACAGTGTTACCTTATGTTAAGGCATCACTAAATTTTACGCCACTTTTCAACATGGTCTTCCCTTCAGTTAAGCCTTCACCAAATTTTACACCGCTTTTAAAGTTAAATTTCAATTTAAACTTCACGTTCTTTCCCGGCCCTGGCATTTGATTAGTTTCGCTGACTGACGATGCATGTATTTCTAAAAATGATTCAGTAACTGTAAAATGCACATTAACAATCTCCAATCGCTCTGACTTACTTTGGACTCGTTGCTAAATGCAACTGAGGGCTGCTTTCCCAGATTAACTCTGTACAGACCAAAAACAAAATTTTTTCCTCGCGTGCGTTTAAAGGGCTTAATTTACGTGATTCGAAATCACACCTAATTGTATGGCAGAGCTTTCATAGAATAACTTTCAGGCTATTTATTTAACGTTCGAAAATGGACAGCTAACTATTTCCTTGCGAGCTCTGAATACTTTTTTCTTTACTACGGCGGTCATTTGCCTCTAACTTGGCACTCCGAGGAGAGAGTGGGTGCTCGAAATTGAGATTGCTTCCTTTCTTTGGACCTTATTGATGATACCACGCAGTAATTTTACTGAGGAGGACGGAAAATCATGGTATAGGCACTCCCTTAGGTCTGTATGTGTTATGTCAATAAAACGTAGTCATTTTCTTTGCCCTCCAAACAATATTCTCCACCTCATGTTTCATCTTCATTTGTTCATAATGTCTAGGTTTCTTGCCGTCGGCGACTATTAAACTCTGTGATTTACCTTACAACCGAAATTTAAACACTTGTACTACTAACAAGTTACATTACGTGGCATGTTTTTCGTTTCTTACGTATCTCTACATGGTTTAGTCAGGATGTGTGTGTTCAAACTAAAACTGGGACAGAGCCACTTACGGGGGAGTAGGACGTCAAACATGCCGACTTGGAGCAGGAGAGGCATCTCAGGAGATTTTAATTTTCAGTGTCTATACTTTTACAAATAAGTTCATAAAACTTTGTCAGCATCACCAGGAAGGCTTCAGGATTCACACTCATCGCAGTGGAAGTTCGAAAACATTACAAAATATTTTTTTTTACGTGCGAAATTTCATCATGTTTTCACTTACTAATGGCTGCATTTGATGCTATAGGTGCACTTTTCTTCATAAGTTAGAGAGATTCTTCGATGAATTTTGCATAGCATACATACCATACTCATAGGTGTATGAAACTCTAGAATTTATTTAATTTATGAATTTATTTATTTTTATTTAGCGTATGGCAAGTACAAATCACGTATGAAAAGTCTAAAAGTACATAACACACAAAACAGTTACAATATCACAAACAAACATCTAGGTTAGAAATATAATCGATTGCACTGTTAGTCGCACCCATGAAGTCCCTTGTTGGCCCAGGGTAGGCCCTCAGAGGGCATTCTACCACGATATGGTGAATTGTCTGCCTGTCAGCGCTGCAGTCGCACTGTGGTGATGGCACTATGCTCCATTTGTACAAGGAGTCCGCACAGCGGCCGTGGCTCGTCCTGATCCTGTTAAGGGTAGACCAGATTTTGCGGGCCAAGTCAAAGCCCCGAGGTCTGTTAGATGTTCCCAATAAGGTGTTAAACTGAGGCGGTGTCTTTTCCTCCCATTCTTCTCTCCAGCGGTCCTCAAGAATGAAAGCGTTGTTTACCAGATCTTTGGCACTTGCGAGAGGGGGGTGTCTGGATTTCAATCTATTTTGCTCAATTCCATTACTCAGGCTGTGGATAGGAAGATCTGGGCTATTTTGGATTTTTCGACACTCCCTGACAAGTGCGTGTTCTCTGCGCAAGTGTGGCGGCGGGATATGGCTCAATAAAGGCAGCCATTGGACAGGAGTTGACCTGATCGTTCCAGAGATAATCCTCATCGTTTGGTTCAAGACTGCATCCACCTTCTTGATGTGAGAACTATTTAACCATATTGGGGAACAGTACTCTGCTGCAGAATAGACAAGTCCTAGCGCAGAGCTACGCAGAACGGAGGCAGTGGACCCCCAACTAGTGCCACAAAGCTTTTGGACAATGTTGTTTCTAGTTCTGACTTTTTCAGCAGTGTTTACAAGGTGTTGTTTATAGCTCAATGTTCTATCGAGTGTCACGCCCAGATACTTTGGTGTTCTATTATATGGAAGAATGCCGCCATCAAAGCGGATCTTGAGCTCTTTGTTTGCTAATTTGTTATTCAGGTGAAAACAAGTGGCCTGTGTTTTGGATGGGCTGGGTCGGAGCCTCCAGTCACGGAAGTATTTTCCTAGAGTGGTCAAATCGCTGGATAGTGTGATCTCAGTTTCCTCCATCACTCGATGTTGTGTGGCCAAGGCCCAGTCGTCCGCATATCCGAAAATTTTGGATCTCGTCCTAGGCATATCGGCTATATACATACTGAAAAGCAGTGGAGCCAGTACTGAACCTTGGGGCAGGCCATTATTAAGTTTCATGAATTTACTTCTGTTGTTACAGATGACAACGTGGAATGGTCTACTGCAGAGCATTTCGTTGATAAGGTTAGCCGTTTTTAGACATGGCACGATGCGGAGGAGCTTATAAATCAGGCCCTGTCCCCAGACAGTGTCGAACGCCGCCGTCAGGTCAACAAATACCACTGATGTTTTTTGCTGTCTTTGGAAGCCCGCCTCGATGTAGGTTGTTAGAGCGAGGACCTGATCCGTGCAGCTTCTTTTCGGCCGGAAGCCCGCCTGTTCTACCGGTACAGCCTCCAGGATGACTTCGCTCATTCTGTTGTACATAAGTCTCTCCAGTAATTTATAGATCATGCTGAGTAAGGCGACTGGGCGGTAGCTCTGAGGTTGGTCACTCGGTTTGCCCGGTTTTAATATGGCAACAATTTTAGCCGTTTTGAGAGTGTGCGAAATTTTTCCAGTTTGCAACACATTAGAGAAGAATCGCGCAAGCCATAATCTTGCAAATTTACCACAGTGGAGCAGAAATTCTGGTTGAATCCCATCAAACCCTGGGGCCTTTCCTGGTTATATATCGTTCAGGGCCATATTTAACTCTTCGACTGAAAAGGTTTGGGAATAAGATGTACTGTTCTCTGCTGTCGATTTTAGCTCTTTAAGCTCCTTTTTAATTTATGAAAAAACGAATGAACTGTTATATTTTAAACTTCATGTTTAGAAAAAAACAAAAATTTTATAGTTAATTAGCTCAATTTTTACCACAGTTTTTAATAGATTTCGAAAATTCTAGAGTTTCATACTTCTTTAAGTGTGGTCTGTATGCTGTGCAAAATTCATCGAAGAATCTCTCTTACTTATGAAGAAACGTGTACCTACAGCAACAAATGCTGCCATTAGTAAGTGAAAACATGATGAAATTTCACAAGTTAAATAATTACTTCGTTATGTTTTAGAACTTCCACTGCTATGAGTGTAAATTATGAATCCTTCCTGGTCATGCTGACAAACTCTTATGAATTTATTTGTAAAAGTATAGACAGTGGTAATTAAATTGTCCTGTAGTGCCTCTCCTGCTCCAAGCCGGCCCGTTTGACGTCCTATCCCCCTTAAATTTGGATGCCGGACAGTTCTGCGTATGGCTTCTTCCAGAGCATACGAATAGAGTGAAAGTTAAAAGTTTTGTTTGAAACAAGTTTTATGTATCAATTAATTTTATGTCGTTGAACAGGAGGATCCATTTTCTTTCCCCAGTACAAAAAGATCGCAAAAATATAATGTAGCCTGCTACAAATTTTAACAGGCTGTTCTCAATGGACACGTTCGTCTCACATCGCCAAGCTGTGAAATGTGTAGTAGCTGCGGTGAAGTAGGTGTAGGGAATTAGCGCAGCACTTAACTCATTGAGGTCAATAGCTAACGCCCGTCGGCAGCTGTATCGGAAGGCACGAACGGGCGAGCCCGGCCATTCATCGCGCAACGAGTGCCCTCCATCCAGACGGCCTGCACTTCCTCCGAGCGGCGGCAGAGGATTTAGAGCGTCTGCGGGTGAAACCTCTCGATGTTGATCCAGTCGTCGCGAGGCGCCTGACAGAGGGCGGCGGACGGGGAAACGTCGGGCCGGCCTGGGTTCGTCAGTCAACACAGGGGAGGCCTGCCCCTGCCGCCTCTCCCTTTTGATACCACCCCACCCACCCCAACCGCCCAACCCCACCCCCTCCCCGTTGGCAGAATATTTGACGTCAGCAGCGATGCCTCGCCTCGGTTTCTGAAATACTGCCGCGCCATTCAGTCGTCGGCGAACACAAAGCGGGTGCTCACGCCATTGTGGGTCGTCGATCTCAGCTAGCAAGAGAGAAGGATGGATTTCTAGGCGAAGAGACCTCACTGTTTTCTGAAAATGGTATAACTTAAATTTATTAATAGCATCACGGACACTTCAGCTACCTCTTTACGTATTATAACATATTTGTATTCGGCACTAAAAATGCAGCCTCCAATCGTCAATGTAAGTAGGATAAGTGAGGTGAATTTAATGTCCTTCCAAGATAAGTCACATGACACACAAAAAAACTTGATGAAAGAAATTTTCGACTTTTGTTGAGTTGGGGTATTGAATTACTGCCGACAGACGAAAATTTGTGCCGAACTGGGATTCGAAACAGGATTTCCTGCTTCTCACGAATGGTCACCTTAACCGTTCAGCTATCCGAGCACGTGTCTCTTCCGATTCAAATCTCCGTATGCCGCGCACTACAGAGTAAAGTGCGCTGTCTATTTCTCCCGTAGCGCTACTGTATTCGTGCGAGATGGTGGACATTATTTTGCGACTGCACTGAAAAATCTATATACCGTGAAGGGGACTTATTATACAGGGTGTTACAAAAAGGTACGACCAAACTTTCAGGAAACATTGGTTCAAATGGTTCAAATGGCTCTGACCACTATGCGATTCAACTTCTGAGGTCATCAGTCGCCTAGAACTCAGAACTAATTAAACCGAACTAACCTAAGGACATCACACACATCCATGCCCGAGGCAGGATTCGAACCTGCGACCGTAGCGGTCACGCGGTTCCAGACTGAAGCGCCTATAGCCGCACGGCCACACCGGCCGGCTCAGGAAACATTCCTCACACACAAATAAATAAAGAAAAGATGTTATGTGGACATGTGTCCGGAAACGCTTAATTTCCATGTTAGATCTCATTTTAATTTCGTCAGTATGTACTGTACTTCCTCGATTCACCGCCATGATTTCATACGGGATATTCTACCTGTGCTGCTAGAACATGTGCCTTTACAAGTACGACACAACATGTGGTTCATGCACGATGGAGCTCCTGCACATTTCAGTCGAAGTGTTCGTAAGCGTCTCAACAACAGATTCGGTGACCGATGGATTGGTAGAGGCGGACCAATTCCATGGCCTCCACGCTCTTCTGACCTCAACCCTCTTGACTCTCATTTATGGGAGCATTTGAAAGCTCTTGTCTACGCAACCCCGGTACCACATGTGGAGACTCTTCGTACTCGTATTGTGGACGGCTGTGATACAATACGCCATTCTCCAGGGCTGCATCAGCGCATCAGGGATTCCATGCGACGGAGGGTGGATGCATATATCCTCGCTAACGGAGGACGTTTTGCACATTTCCTGTAACAAAGTGTTTGAAGTCACGCTGGTACATTCTGTTGCTGTGTGTTTCCATTCCATGATTAATGTGATTTGAAGAGAAGTAATAAAATGAGCTCTAACATGGAAAGTAGGCGTTTCCGGACACATGTCCACATAACATATTTTCTTTCTTTGTGTGTGAGGAATGTTTCCTGAAAGTTTGACCGTACCTTTTTGTAACAGCGCCGGCCGTGGTGGCCGAGTGGTTCTAGGCGCTACAGTCTGGAACCGCGTGACCGCTACGGTCGCAGGTTCGAATCCTGCCTCGGGCATGGATGTGTGTGATGTCCTTAGGTTAGTTAGGTTTAAGTAGTTCTAAGTTCTAGGGGACTGATGACCACAGATGTTAAGTCCCATAGTGCTCAGAGCCATTTGAACCATTTGAAACTACCCTTTCACTAATTTTTTAATATGTTCGTTCAGGATAATACTACTAAGCGAGAATTGCTAACTGCAAAAGTAATATCATTCCTTAGGGAAGATAATACAGCATATATTTTCACTAGTCAAGAGATATATAGTCACTTTTAGCATTCCTGCCTAGCGAGTACTTCGTTAACTCCAATAAGGCATTTCTCCCACCTGATACGCTTCTGTCACCGTTCATCCTGACAAACCAATATCTATATTCGTTACTTTCTAGCCACCCTAGACTGCAGCATTTTCAATCAATTTCAAATATCAGGACTCAGTGTACCAAATTCTAGAACGTACATTAGTGGCCATTGAAATTGCTACACCACGAAGATGACTTGCTACAGACGCGAAATTTAACCGACAGGAAGAAGATGCTGTGATATGCAAATGATTAGCTTTTCAGAGCATCCACACAAGGTTGGCTCCGGTGACGACACATACAACGTGCTGACATGAGGAAAGTTTCCAACCGATTTCTCATACACAAACAACAGTTGACCGGCGTTGCCTGGTGAAACGTTGTTGCGATGCCTCATGTAAGGAGGAGAAATGCGTACCATCACATTTTCGACTTTGATAAAGGTCGGATTGTAGCTTATCGCGATCGCGCTTTCTCGTATCGCGACATTGCTGCTCGAGTTGGTCGAGATCCAATGACTGTTAATAGAATGTGAAATCGGTGGGTTTACGAGGGTAATACGGAACGCCGAGCTGGATCCCAACGGCCTCGTTTCACTATCAGTCGAAATGACAGGTATCTTATCCGCACGGCTGTAACGGATCGTGCAGCCACGTCTCGATCTCTGAGTCAACAGATGGGGACATTTGCAGCACAACAACCATCTGCATGAACAGTTCGAACGACGTTTGCAGCAGCATGGACTATCAGCACGGAGACCATGGCTGCGGTTACCATTGACGCTGCATCACAGACAGGAGCGCCTGCGATGGTGTACTCAACGACGAACCTGGGTGCACGAATGGCAAAACGGCATGTTTTCGTATGGCAACATCGCGATGAACGCACATTGGAATGCGTGTATTCGCCATCGCCATAATGGCGTATCACCCGGAGTGATGGTATGTGGTGCCATTGGTTACACAGCTCGGTCACCTCTTGTTCGCATTGACGGCACATTGAACAGTGGACGTTACATTTCAGATTTGTTACGACTCGTGGCTCCACCCTTAATTCGATCCCTATGAAACCCTATATTTCAGCAGGATAATACACAACTGCATTTGCAGGTCCTGTACGGGAATTTCTGGATGCAGAAAATGTCCGACTACTGGCCTGGCCAGCACATTCTCCAGATCTCTCACCAACTGAAAACGTCTGGTCAATAATGGCCGAGCAACTGTTTCGTAACAATACGCCAGTCACTACTCTTGATGAACTGTGGTATCGTACCTGTACCCGACTTCCAAGCTCTGTTTGACTCAATGCCCAGGCGTATCAAGGCTGTTATTACGGTCAGAGGTGGTTGTTTTGGGTACTGATTTCTCAGGATCTATGCACCCAAATTGCGTGAAATTGTAATCACATGTCAGTTCTAGTAAAATATATTTGTCCAATGAATAACCGTTTATCATCTGCATTTCTTCGTGATGTAGCAATTTTAATGGCCAGTAGTGTAATTAAAATATTGGGGTCGACAAAAATATGAAATAACCTAAAACACCACATATTACCATGCCTAATATGATGTAGGAAACCTGTTTTCACCCTAAACAAGCTTCAATAGTCTGGGAATGGATAAATAGAGATCCTGTATGCTTTCCTATTTAAGTTAGTGGGAAGGTTGTAACCGTGTAACCTCCCAACAAAAATGATGAAAATGATAATGTAAATGAGCCAAGTGTAACCTCCCCAAAGAATTGTTTATATTTAAAATATGAACCATGCGTAAACTCCCCACAAAATAATAATTAAATGAATTTTTTTAAAATATTGTAACCTCTGAACAAAATTGGCTCCCATTTATAGTCTCTGTGCAAACAATGCATTCACACTTAATATTACCACAAAATTCTTTTCCCATTTAATATCAAGTTCGAAACAGAAAAATTCCTAAACAGCAAAATAATAAAAATGTTTGGTAACCTTATAAATTTTTTGAGGAGAGCAGCGCTGGCCTTCGGCCCTGTATTCTGAATAAAAAAGCAAAAATTATTACCTCAATAAAAACCGCAATTATATCTGCTCTTAAGTTGGAATTTTTCGACACAGCTTCGTGCAATGCTGGCGTATATTTTTTTTGATTATTGGAAGGAATGATCATGCATTTGAAATATTCTTTAATTTGAAATGAATGCTTTTCTTTAAAAGAGTTGCTTTATATTATAAAAATTATTATTGGGGCATTTTTTGGAACAAATTAAATTACAATTAACATACATTATTAAATATGCGCAAGGCTGCTTCTTTACCTTCTACAACAATACTCATCTTCCAGAGTCCTGACCAGAGTCGCGAGCAGAGCACACAGCCGACGCATGCCGACTCCCGCCGACTAGCGCGGACTAGCTACTACTGTCGACACACCACTACAACTGTCGACTCGCGCGGTCAAGCGCAGACTAGCAACAGCTAACGATAAACTACTCTCTGGCAAAAACCTCTATTAGTTATGGGAATCGGACCAAAAATGTCTACAGCGGCCATATGTCTCAATTTAACAGGTACAATGGGATGTAATGGAGGAACATGTGAAGTCGTGTTTGACTTAGCTTTCTGGCAGATTTTCATGACGCTAAAACTCGTCGAATACGTTTCTCCATGTTGGCAAAATAACATTTCTGTCTCAGTATAAGAAAACATTTTCTGGCTCCATAATGTGCGTAACTTAAATGAGTATACCAGATTAATCTGTTAACAAGTTCATCAGGAATGCATAATAACCAATTGTTGCTGTCAGGGTGAGAGCGGCGAAATAGAATGTCATTGCGTACAGTGTAATGGTTTCTAATGGTAACATTATTCCTATGTTGCCAAAGGTGTTTAATCTCTTTCCATACGTTGTCTTTACTCTGCTCCTGTGCTATGTCTTGTAATGACGACGAAATGAAATTTTCAAATGCAACTTGTTGAATGTACATGACGCTGAAATTTGCTTTGCCGAAGTTGGTTGCGATGTCTTGCTGATTGTTGCTGAGAGAACGAGATAGTGCGTCTGCTACAATATTTTGTGTGCCGGGAATGTGAACAATTGTGAAATGAAAGTCCTGCAAATAAAGTTTCCATCTACTTAATCTGTAGCCGAAAGTAAAAATTGTATCGCTCTATGATCTGTGTAAACGGTAGTGTGTCTTCCATAAAGAAAATGTCTAAATCTGGTAAAAGCCCATACAACTCATAATGTTTCAAGTTCTGTAACAGATTAATATCGTTTAGCAGGTGACAGAATGCGACTTGCAAAAGCGATGTTTTTAATTACTGTACAACCATCTTCTTCAATTTCCTGAAAAATATGTGCGCCTAAAGCGGTGTTAGAACTGTCGGTGGCAATGGAAAAATTTCTGCTAAGCTCTGGGTGCGATAAAAGTGGTGCATTCAACAAAGCATGTTTCGAATAACATTTTCGTGAACAAGATTCTGCGTGTCAAAAGTACTGCTTGCGTTACTGGAATATGCAACCTGTACTGTATTTAATCAAATTCTATCTGGCGTGTTATTATTTTCGGGAGGAAGCTGTGGCATTTCCACTATTTGTAGTGATATGTTATTTCTTCCAGACGTATTACGTTCTGGATGATACCTATTGTCTGGTTCATTCATGATAATATGTTGTTGCTAATGTTCTTGCTGCCGATAAGATCGACTGTTATTAAATAGACACTGAAAATTGTGGTCATTACTTTTACGTCTGTCATGATAGTCATTTCTATACAGTGCATTGCGATAAGAATTGAAATGGTGTGTTTTCTGTACGTAGTTATTTTCTTGTTGCTGTGCATTACTATTTGTTGGAGCTGATGCTATACGTGCAAGCGGCGAAACATTAAAGCTTGGTTGACCTTGCAGACTGCATTGTTGGTTAAGTATGCTAACCGGCTGGTTTTGATGCTGTTGCCGAGAAAAACCTCTATTGTTACAAAAATGCGGTTGATGATAATTTTGACGATTGCTGAAAATGTTGTACATACTGATGATTAAAATTTTGCCTGTTATTAAAATTACGGCGGTAGCTGTCATTTCGGGATTGTCTAAAGAGAACTGTCACTTTCGGTAAAACTTGTCTTATCGGGTTTTCTTGGCTCATCCTTAATTCTAGATAGAGCGATAGTTAAAGAGCTGTTCTGATAGATATAAAGGATAGTAGAAGAGAAAGGAGCAGTGCAAAAAACTAAAGATGAAATAGCACTACTAGGGCTCGGGGCCCAGTGCACCTACGGCACATATTCATTAAAGCGTAATGAATCCCCTGAAGTCTATTACGCGCTACAAATAAATTTTAGCTTTTGCGTTACGGGCAATGGCGGTAAAAATTCAGAAGCAAATTGCTGTATCCTTGCTAATTCCAGTTTCTGCATTACAGGTAATGGCGGTGAAAGTACAAAAATAAATCGACGTATCCAGTTCAAAGCGTGACTCTGTGCTCTGTCATTTTTAAAAACTTTAAATTTATTTACAGATACAAATTGCTTATAATCAACGTTATCGTCACTGAATGTGTGAACAGGTTCACGATTGCATAAGAATCTATTTGTCTGTATCTTTTCGGATTTTAACTCGCGTAGTCTCTGTAAATTATCTAAGTCACGCTGGCTGTGTGAGTGTGACAAATGTTCGGAATGTGCCGTGAGCTGTGACGTGTTAGTGACTGAAACATTTTTCATTTGTGTAACTTTAATACGTTCGTCAAATTGGTTGTTCTGTTGTTCACATTTCTTATCGACTTCCGTATCCAGAGTGTGTGAAAGTTCTCGTGACTTTAAATTAAACTCGTCGCGTATCTGTGTTGCGTTTTCTGAACATTGTTCAGTGACTGCATTAATTTCATTTCTAAATGATTCTGTTGTGCCTGCATGTCTATTCTTGAATTCTTGTACAACAGATGTAATTTCTTCATTATTGTTACTAGCACAAGCCTTAATTTCTTCACGTAATTGTTCTTTAGTATCATGACATTGCGCGGCAATGGCTGAAATCTGTTCATTAAGCTGTTTATTCTGTTCACTAAGTTGTTTGAAATTGTCATTAAAGTTGTCTTGTTTTTCATTCGGCTGTTTGAAACTTTCATTAATTAGTTCATTAAGTTGTTTGAAATGATTTTCCTGTTTTTAATTGATTAATAGTATTAATGCCATAACTTGATCCAACCCAATATTACCTACTCTATTCTCTGTTCTGTTTGATGGTGTATCTGCATTTGTCACGTTATCTGTAACCATTGGGTCATTCTGTAATTCTTGAAAAGGTTTGCTCATCGGATGTGCACTGTTAGTCACTAAATCGGAATCAAATAAATTTGTCGTACTTTGAGTACATTGTTCATTTTCGTTAGAAATAATAATCTGTTCATTACGTAAATTTTGCAAATCGGGCGTGTCGAACTGGGCAGCGTTCATTGTAACACAACGTCCCGCGTCATCAATTGTCGTCAAATTAACAGAGGAGACAATTGAATTTATTTGTTCATCATTAAGATCAAAATCGTTACTAGCGGTCAGTACGCACTGATTGTCTGTAAATGGAGGATTGTCATCATTACACTGAGTGTCGCAAATACTATCGGTCAAATTATTCGAGTCGGTTATTTCACTCATTACACATCGCGATGTACTATTAACAGTTTTTCGCGGCATTTTTACGCAATTCAAAATTAAGCACAAATGAAACAAGGACAATGCAAAAATGCAACAAACACAAATATAACAAAGAGCAACAAATTGCCGATGATCTGTGAAAGAAAGAGTGACAAATTAGTAAATGCGTTGCGCCAGATGCAAACTACGTTTAAGTAAATAAGAGTAGATATATGACTACTTATCAGAAGATTCACAAAGAAATACGATACTGGCCGGATGTCGCCAAGTGTAACCTCCCCACAAAAATGATGAAAATGATAATGTAAATGAGCCAAGTGTAACCTCCCCAAAGAATTGTTTATATTTAAAATATGAACCATGCGTAAACTCCCCACAAAATAATTATTAAATGAATTTTTTTAAAATATTGTAACCTCTGAACAAAATTGGCTCCCATTTATAGTCTCTGTGCAAACAATGCATTCACACTTAATATTACCACAAAATTCTTTTCCCATTTAATATCAAGTTCGAAACAGAAAAATTCCTAAACAGCAAAATAATAAAAATGTTTGGTAACCTGATAAATTTTTTGAGGACAGCAGCGCTGGCCTTCGGCCCTGTATTCTGAATAAAAAAGCAAAAATTATTACCTCAATAAAAACCGCAATTATATCTGCTCTTAAGTTGGAATTTTTCGACACAGCTTCGTGCAATGCTGGCGTATATTTTTTTTGATTATTGGAAGGAATGATCATGCATTTGAAATATTCTTTAATTTGAAATGAATGCTTTTCTTTAAAAGAGTTGCTTTATATTATAAAAATTATTATTGGGGCATTTTTTGGAACAAATTAAATTACAATTAACATACATTATTAAATATGCGCAAGGCTGCTTCTTTACCTTCTACAACAATACTCATCTTCCAGAGTCCTGACCAGAGTCGCGAGCAGAGCACACAGCCGACGCATGCCGACTACCGCCGACTAGCACGGACTAGCTACTACTGTCGACACACCACTACAACTGTCGACTCGCGCGGTCAAGCGCAGACTAGCAACAGCTAACGATAAACTACTCTCTGGTCAGAGATTCTGCCAGGCCTCGCCCATCGCCGGCAATGTATACGTCTTTCAAGGTCACGAAACGATAATGGAGTTGGATAGCGATCACGTACCCTTTCCTCCAAATGTGACCAATGGGATCAACAATACTGGTGACTGTGGTGGCCAGGGCAGACGCGATAGTTCATTCTCGTACAAAAAACAAAAATAAAAAAACAATAAAAAAAAAAGACAGCCCTCGATGAAGCAAGCAGTTGAACTGTGGCCATTTTGCCTTGGAATATAGCATCAGCATTGGGGAAGACAATGAACCTGATCAGCCAAATTAGTGACACAATCCTTAGCAGTAATGGGACATTGCAGAATAATCTTGGGGCCTATAAAATACCATGATATTGTTTCACGGATCGTCACCGAAATCCGACCATGTTGCTCACTTGGGACGTGAACTGGATCGAATTCAGTGTGAAACAAAACTCATCCGATCAAATAACATCTTCTGTAGCTACGTAGTGCAGGTTTTTATGGCTTCAACACATTTTCCTGTTACGGACATTGACATCACCGACGAGTGGTTTTGGAATTCCTGCTCTCCCTGCACTTATTCCATACTTATAGAGCATTCCTGTTTTTATTTTAGTGCTGACAGTGTTTGCGAGTGCGACGTAAATGTTCTGCAGTGATTTTGCACGAGTCGTCCCCTTTTTTTTCCTCACTATTCTCTCCAATGATTTCCGTCACGATAGTCAACATACGTTTTGTCATTTTGTGACCTAGTGGATGACGTTTTCCTCTTTCCATGTGTGCGAAGGAAATCTCGACGTTAAAGTGATCGCTGTCTCAAAAATCTACGGATATCAGTCATTGAATGCTGGACCCAAGATGGCAATCTTCGGAAACGTCAGCCAGGTGGTATAAAGATGGCGTAGTATATCGCCGAAACTGCTAAGCACATAAAATAACAATATGGAAATTTAGGCGTCTGAAAGGAGTTTGACTTGACATTCTGTACTGAACAGTCGAGATCCCTTAAACCATCTGCAAAAAGATGGACATACAGAGACAAAACACTTTGGCGCCGTTGGTTGCGGAAGCACATACCTTACGAAAGTCCCTCATTTTACCCAAGTTCGAATTCACTTAGCTCCGACACAATGCACTCGAAACTTCCCACAACACAGTTCTGACCACGACTGGTGCTTGAAACGTATCGAGGACATTGGATAGGTGCTCCTCTTGGTCAAAATGGGAAGACTTAACTTCTGAGGTCATCAGTCCCCTAGAACATAGAACTACTTAAACCTAACTAACCTAAGGACATCACAAACACCCGTGCTCTAGGCAGGATTCGAACCTGCGACCGTAGCGGTCACGCGGTTCCAGACTGTAGCGCCTAGAACCGCTCGGCCACCCCGACCAGCTCCTCGTGGTCAAATACAGCACTGAAACCTGCAGGCTTCGCTGGCACCAGCGTTTTTGTTCAAACATACACTTCTCGTGGTGATTCCGTACTTCTGTGCAAAACCTGTGCACATAAATCATTTCTTTTCCATAAGTTTATCTTATTCCCAGATTCCACTCAATCAGACTTCATGACACTATTTCTGGAGTAATAAACATCATTATATCACTAATTAAGTTTAAAAAATATAAAAAGCATATTAATCCCTTCTTATTAATGAATCTCTTCAGAGCATGGCATTAATGATTTGACAGAAACGGAACACTAGCAAACAGACACTTATTTCGGCGCGTTAGAGTTCGTGATGTTGCGTTCGATAATGGAACCTAAACTTAAGAAAAATCCTAACAATATCACACGATTTTTCGACGCAGAAAAGGCTTATGACATCAGAAAATGATGCAATATCACGAATCTGGAGTGCCTCAGCAAAATTGGAGAGGATAAGAACATGTGGAAGACACTGACATAAAGAAGGAACAGAGCGATACGACGTGTATTAAAAATTAAGGTATTCCTTCGACGATATTCGAAGGAGATTTGGTGGTTGAGAACTATCGGGAAAGACAGAGATTGCAGTATGTACTACTGGAAAACCTAGGGGACACGCCAGAAGCAGCATCATTTTCTCTTTATACACAGAATTTCGTTTAAATTACTTTCTGTTGTTTTCCAGTGAAAAAGTAAATGTTTTCTATGTATTTTGCTGTGTTGACTAGTTTATGTTCGCTTATTCTCAGTTCTTGCTTAAATTTTAGCACATTTTACATCTGTGGCTTCCTTTGGACTGTTGCACAGAGCAGCGTAACAAGCGTGGACTAGTGGCAGTCGGCATTTGGCTTTGGTGAAGGGCGCACGCCTTGTTTGTGTCTCTTCCGATTTGCCGCTTGCGAGCCAGCGCGCGTTTGTTTACTTCCGCGTAGCGGCTTGTCTCGGAGTCCAACGTCATCAACTATCGTGGCGTTTTCTTACTGCCAAGCCACAATCAAATTAATTTTTCCTTTGGATCATGAACGACCGAAGGCGTATGAAGTAGAGCGTTTTATACGGGATGAAATGCGTCTCCCGGCACAAGATGTTCTTGAAATTCATGTTTAGATTCTCAATACTACTATGTACATAAAGCTGGCGAATGACCAGCTGTGCGTCGACGTCGTGCAACGCCATGCTAACTATCTCAAGTTCTGATACTCTGACGGACTTATAGGGACTGTCGTGACGGATCACGCTAGTTTTGGCCTCCGAACTTTGCGGGTTTTCGAACTCCCGTTTGAGGTCCGTCGTACGTTATGGTGGCCGTGTTTAAACCTTATGGCAACGTCATCAGTCACGTGGCTGAAAGATGGAAGACGTTCGAAACATACCGCAACCTCAATGGTTTGCAATAAAAATGTTTCATTTCAGTCTTTGATCGCTATTTTTTATTTTCAATGACCGGTTTCGGGCTAGCTGCCCATCTTCCGATCTGTTAGATAAAGTTAAAAAAGTATAATTAACAAAAGAGATACAGTTAGTGATAGAAATAGCTTAGTTTACAAAAAGAAATTTTGGAACGTATTAAATGCCAACGTAACATCTTGTGTCCTCTATACATTAGCTCCTGCTACTTGCTTAATAATACCTAGTTCTTTCTGCAACTCATCTTCCTTTAGTGGCAATCTCAGGGCTCAGTTGCACATTCCATGAAAGTACGTTGTTTTATGCTGTGCCGGGTGGTGCGACGTCGCTTCTATGATGTTGTCGGAGCAAGTGTCTTTTCTATAGACGCCGAAAACGTGCCTACCTCCCTCCTTTCTGACGGTCAAATCTAAATAGTTAAATGGCCCCATTGTTCTCCATTTCTAGCGTGAATCGATTTTTGGATGCTGCTCGTTTAAAAATTTTATCATTTCCTCTACTTCTTCTTTTTTCTCTTTGAATAATAAACATACTGTCTGTTAACTTTGTCTAGCAGATCTGAAGATGTGCAGCTAGCCCGAAACCGGTCTTGAAAATAAAAAATTGTTCCGTGGGACCAAATTAAGGAGAAGTCTCCATGGTCATGGAACGAGTAAACACATGAAATTTTAACACGATATTAGAAACAGATAAAATGAAATGTAAAAAAAAAAAAACATGTTCAGGTGACAAGTCGTAAGTTTAAATAAAGAAAATCAACAATCTAACACTGGAATTTGCTTAATTTTTTAGCTCTTCCAGGAGCTACTTCCTACTTGTCTATTTCCGGCTGCAAGGCTGTCGCCATGTACGATGGCCAGCCGCGCACCTGTTCAGGTTGTGGCCGGGAAGGCCATGTCCGTTCTGAATGTCTTAGACGTAGACGATCAGAGTCGTTGCTCTTCCTGCAGCGCCCATTGTGTTTCCTCAGTCTTATGCGTCTGCGGCGGTGCTGCCTGCTGCTCCCCCTCTGAATCAGTCGGTACCGGCGTCAACTCCTCTCGACGATGCGATGTAAGGTTTCATGTCCATTATAATTATCCGGGCTGTTATGCCGTGGTCGGATGATGAATTCTGTGTCGATTCCCAACGTTTCGTCTCCGACTGTGGGAGACAAAGGGGTCAGTAGCTCGATGGAAGGTCCAATACACCCACTGGCTCGCTATTGACTGCCGCTAAATTCCGTGTCCGCGCGCTCCCACGCCGCGGCGTGACGTCACGTGTTTTGAAAACGTCAGTGCAACTGGCCGCTGTCCGTCGCCGTCGATCGCCGTTGCCATCACCCAGTAGTGGACGGGTGGTACACATCTTCTTTAACACCGGCATCCATATACCGTTTAATTTCACGCCCTCCTCCTTTCGGTTGAAATTATTTGGGTGTTTAGCGATTTCGATTGCCTCCCTGTAGAGCGTTTCGTAACATCCGCATGTGGCCGCTAGTACTTGCGTCTCCTCGAAACGAGTATTGTGGTTCCCTGGCAGGAAAGCATGCTCCGCAACAGCTGATCGTTCCGTTTCTCCTCTTCTACAATTTCCCATGTGCTCTTCCAAACGTTTAGAAACCATTCTTTTAGTGGTACCCACATAAACATCACCACAGCTGCATGGGATCCTATACACTCCAGCTTTTTCCAATGGTTTGCGAGCGTCCTTGGCAGGCTTAAGGTATTCCTGTATCTTCCTGGTGGGCTTGTAAACTACGGTGACATTCCGCTTCGTCAAGATCCTCCCAATTCTTTCCGTTACATTTTTCACAAACGGCAGGAAAACCTTAGATTTTGCAGTAGCCTGTACGTCAGTATGATTTCTGCGTGGCTGCCACAACGCACGTTTTATTTCGGCGGACGAATATCCGTTGTTCATTAGTGCAGTGTGGAGGTGTTCCATCTCAGCGTCGAGCAACTCAGGTTCACAAATATTTCTAGCTCTGTCCGCTAACGTCTTGATAACACCCCGCTTCTCTTGTGGGTGGTGGTTCGAATCCCGATGCAAATAACGGTCCGTGTGCGTGGGCTTGCGGTATACTAAGTGGCCCAAACTGCCATTTTCGTTTCTAAAAACAAGCACATCAAGGAAATGCAATTTGCCGTCTACCTCCTCCTCCATTGTAAACTGAATTCTCTTGTTTATACTGCTCAGGTGTTGTTGGAACCGGCTTAGTTCCTCCCTACCATGTCTCCACAGCACAGACGTGTCATCCACGTATCGGAACCATAAATTTGGTTTTTTGTCGGCAGTACCTAAGGCCTGTTCTTCGAATTTCTCCATAAAGAAGTTTGCCATTACGAGACTTACGGAGCTTCCCATAGCCACGCCATCCGTTTGCTCATAAAACATATTTCACTTGAAATATGTGGTCGTCAAACAACACTTAAACAGTTCTGAAATGTCGGCAGGAAAAATTCGATCCAGCTGTTCCAATACGTCATTCAGTGGAACCATGGTAAACAGCGATACCACATCGAAGCTGACCAATATGTCCTCCGGATGGACCACTATGCCATTCAATCTGCTGATGAAATGTGTCGAATTCTTTATATAAGAGTCCGAACGGCCCACATGTGGTTTTAACAGCGTAGTAAAAAACTTGGCTAACGAGTAGGTGGGCGAACCAATGGCACTTAGTATCGGTCTTAACGGCACATTTTCTTTATGAATTTTGGGCAATCCATAAAGCGTCGGTGGTAGCGCAACCGAATTGCAGAGACCATTCTGTACACTCTATTCAATGGAGGACTTTTTATTAACCGCGACACAGTTCTGAGAACGTTGTTAGTGGGGTCCTTATTCAGCTTCCTATATGCTTGCGGATCCAGTAGATCAGTAATTTTCTCTGATAGTCGGCCACATCCATAACCACCTTTGCGCTTCCTTTGTCAGCTGGGAGAACCAAAATACTATCGTCATCATTCAGGAGTTTTAAAGCTCTTCTCTCACCCACAGTTATATTACTTTTCGGCGGTTTTGCATTGGCTAATATTCTCAATGTTTCTATACGGATTTCTTCAGCTGTTACAGAATCCACACTGCTAATTCCTGCTTCTACACTGGCTATAATTTCTTCCGTGGGCACAAAACGCGGTCGAACAGCAAAATTTCCTCCCTTGGCAAGCACAGATGTCTCATCGTCAGATAACGAACGTTTGGACAAATTGATAACGGTCCGGGAAACGTCTAAATGCCGAACAGTCTGATTAGGTAGCAAATTATCAAACTTCTTCTTCTGTCTACTAGACGTTGTCAACATACGCTTCCCCATGGTATCATGCAGTAGTCTATCAATTTTATCCCAGTCACCGCTGCACAGTTTATTACTGATCGTAATATGGAGAGACATTAACTTACAGTTTGTGCTTGCCAAGTCCCGTCGGGTCTGCTGAACGCGCTCTCGTAGTAAGGCCTCCTCAGCCCGTTTGAAAATGCGTTGTGCCTTTCCCGAATACAACAGTCGCTTTATCTTCAGAAACTTCGGTATAACGCCGACGGCTCTGCAACGAGACAGGAATGTGAGGGAACACAAAAGCTGCACTCTCTTCTTCTGGAGTCCTTCCAGGTGTCGCACTTCTCTTGTAAGATTTGCCTGTCTCTCCTACACCCCTGCCGGAGCCAATACAAATGAACGATTACCGTCAGCAGGCACAAGCTGTCTCTCCCGATCCCAATGTTGTTGACCATGGAGCTGTACCAACCTCCGATTTGCTGCCATCTGGCAACATATTGGACGATAGCCGTCCGCCATCCGACACGGAGCAGCATGCTAGGAAGCAACGGCGCCAAGGAAACGGAAGAGAGAACGCTGTACCCGTTCCGATGACTGTCTCCATCGAATGTCTGCACAGGAAGACAACCCTGCTACTGAAAGTGCACTGTCCTCTGACGCCCTGCCACCTGACGACGCGACGTACTTACGCGCCTCTGGTCAGCGTCCACCTCCAAACACCGACCTTTACCCGCCTGCGTCTGATGCGATTGCCTCCCTTTCTCTGTGTGACGCTACCTGTGGGCGTACCTCTGGTAGTGTTCCTCTGAACCCGCCCGATGATATGCTTGTCTCCTAGGCGGACGACGATGCTGAGGATGGTGGGGTCAGCCCCCTTCCCGTGATGTCCCCTTCCACAGGGACCTAACAGGGAATTCCCTGTGATTCCCCCGTGTCTGAATCGCCCATCCTTCTGTCGATGGCAGCTCTTCGGACTTATCGCATAGCCACCGTGAGTGTCAACACCATTCGCGTACGCCACAAACTGGCTTTACTCCATGCCATACATTATACCACGGACGTTGACGTTGCTCTTCTTCAAGAGGTGCACATTGCCATTTTCTGTGCTTTCCATGGTTTTATGGCACATGTTTCTCATGCTTACCTACTGATAGTGGGGTGGCGATCCACTTACGTGACGGTATCCTCGCTGATGCAGTTGCCTAACTCCCTGATGCAAAAGGTATGGCTCTCACGTTTAGTGGCGTCAGGATCGTCAATGTCTATGCTCCGTCTGTATATGCCTGGGTGCATTGATCAACTGCCCCCAGACACCCAAACACCAACTACCACCTCATTCTCTCTGTGCACGGCGCTAGCGACAATTCTCCAGCACCTCAGCCTAGTGGATTCTTGGGAGTACATTCATGGCGATCGTCGGGTGTTTACGCATTTTACTAGCCATTCTTCCAGTCGACTCGACCGTGTTTACATCTACCACGATATTGTCAGTGTGGTATAGGCTGCTGAAGTTCAACCCGTTGCATTCTTTGATCGTGAAGTATATATCTTTGCCACCAATCTCTGCCGCCAAGTGGTGTGGAGGGGCCCTGGACCATGGAAAGTGAACACGATGCACCTTACTTCACCCGACTGCAAGCAGATCATCGAGATCACATGGACAGCTTGTCGTCGACGCCCTGATGCCTATCAGTCTGCCCTGGTGAGTGCTTTGTGCAAGGCCTGCTCTCCACAGGGCCTTGATTGGATACGGTAGGGAACTTGCAGCCTGGCGACGATGGACTCGGGAATTCTATTTCACCATTCTCCAGGAATTTACTATGAGGCCGTATTCGCCAGAGCGCCAGGTGATGGTGAATCGTGCCAAGGCACAACTCACACCCCGCAATCTTGAAGGAGCAAAGGTGAGAGCGCGAACACACGACGGGTTAAGGCAAGAGCGCCAATCTGTGTATCATGTCATAGCGGACACTTTGATTAACGTTCTTACTACCGATGATGTGCAGAGTTTTGATACCCAATTGGAGATTAGGTCTGTCCTCCGTGCACATTATGTTATGCTGTACGCTGAACAACGTCACCACCAGGCCAACTTTACTGCGGTGTTCAGGCTCCCTTTTGGCTCTGTTCTCGTAGATGCGACGATGGATCTGCTTGCTAACGTCGCAGAGAACAAAGTACGGGGTTCTACGAACAGGTTGCGGGGCTCTCACAGCCTCCCACTGGAGTTTTATTGGACATTTAATCTCTTCTGGAGCCAGCTGCAGTGCTAATGCTGACGATCTCGTCAACGTTCTTCGTGGCGGTGCTGAGATCACGGAGTCACTGACATCGGCTAAGCTTCTGGTACCTGCCATAATGGCCGCACGTCGAACGCCATGGCTAGAGGTTCAGTGTTCCTGCAGACAGCGCTGCTCCTTTGCGTATATCTAACAATGCTTGGAACTCGATTTCGCGAGCGATCTGCCGCAAATTAATGACCTCAACTGCCGGCGCCTACATTCCCAACTAAGAGCTAGGCTCTTAGATCATCGTTTACGACCACACGACATTCAGCAACGGACAACAATTTGTACACGTATATTAGGCGACACATACCCCCCGCCCCCTCACCTCGTGGTATAGATATTTCCTACTGCATCAAACACGGCCCTTTGCATGCTGACGACATTCATTTGTTTGCCACAGCTTGCTGTTCAAGATGAGTACGAGACCCTGAGGTCATCGGTCCCTAGGCTTACACACTGTTTAATCAAACTTAGCCTTACTTACGCTACGGACAACACACAAACCCATGCCAGAGGGAGGATTCGTACCTTACTTGCCTGTCTGTGGAGGCCCTTACACTACTCTCTCTCTCAGCACCGAGCCACGTTGCGGAAGTCCCATCGCCCTTCCTTTTTTTCCGCCACATTTTCCTCGAACTCAGCTACGTCCGTACCGTCATACGTCCAGCACTTGCCATCCACGAAGGCGATCCATGGTTGCCATCAGCAGCACAGGTCACCAAATGTGGTTGAGGGGAATCATTCCCACGTCGACTGGAGTGCCGTTTGGCGATCGGTATGCGCCCATTATCTTGACACTGACGTCTAGTCTGCATGGTACCTTACTGTAACGCCGAAACAGGATTCACCTCCCCGACGCCCCGCTGTGTGTCACCTGTGTTGTTCTGAACACAGACGAGCATCGCCTTGTGTGCAGATCGGCAATAAGTGTCTGGCTCTTGGCGCGACAGATTTTGTCTCTAATTACACGTACGTCTCGTCATCAGATACCTACTCAACTGCTCCTCTTTCCGAAGACAGAATACTTCCCGCAAGCGAAAACGAACTCTGCGAAGTGGATTTGTGGACACGCAGCTCACTACCTGTTTGCTAATGGCGGAGAAAGTATCCTCGATTTTTGGCACTGCCTTAATGAATACCATTGTGCTGTTGTCCGCAATCATAAATACAGACAATTTTTATCCAGTTTCCTTTGCATTGTCTTCCTTAACCCATCCCATAGCTGGGGTGTTCCTGTCATGAAGAGTTGGTCCCCGCTTCTTCTACATTTAGAACCGCTATATTCTCTGGTCAGTGGAATGTTCTTCTCGGAAAAACTATCTGTCGATAGTCTCAATGAGTCTGACGTCTTGCTGTGCCCTCCTCTTTGCGGCGCCAGTTACCTGCTATTGTCAGTGGTGCTAATGTTGGAAACAATAAATCAGTAAATAAACAAATAAAATGAAAAAAAATAAATGAAGTTCATTGTACGTCTACTACATGTTCCCTACGGTTTCTTGGTGCCTGGAGGATGCGAACGGGTCATTGTGGCCAGGCCTGGCCACTTTGCACCGACCCCTCTTTTTTGGCTCCAGTAAGGTTCCCATTGAAAAAAAGGGGTAGAGTCTATCATTAACAAACAAAACATGCTCCGTACCGGATCCTAACCACGCCACGTGGTAGGAAACGTAGAAAATCTGAAAAAGGAAATCCTAACGCTCAATCTAGGTATACTAGTGGGTCAATGAAGTGGAATGGAAAGAAGACAATGATTTACGGACAGCCGGCCGCGGTGGCCGAGCGGTTCTAGGCGCTTCAGTCCGGTACCGCGCGACTGCTACGCTGGCAGGTTCGAATCCTGCCTCGGGCATGAACGTGTCTGATGTCCCTAGGTTAGTTATGTTTAAGTAGTTCTAAGTTCTAAGGGACTGATGACCTCAGATGTTAAGTCCCATAGTGCTCAGAGCCATTCGAACCATTTTTGATTTCCGGACAGATGTATATAGGATAATATCAATATCAGATGAACATGGTCTAGCTCGAGTGGAATTCGTCAGGAACAGGAAACTAGGTTAGAGAGTGTGTTAATGTGAACAGTTCAGTGATAGAATTGTTCTCATCAGAATCGACTGCAAATCAACACTGACAGTGATAGTTCAGGTATACATGCTGACGTCGCAATCTGCATATGAGGAGATACAGAAAGCATATGAGGATATTGAATGGTTAATTCAGCACGTAAAGGGAGATGAAAATCTTATAGTCATCCGGGACTGGAATGCTGTTGTAGGGGAAGGAGTAGGGGAAAGGGTTACGGGAGAATCGGGGTTTGGTAGTACAAACGGGAGAACAGTTAGACTAACTGAGTCCTCCAAAAAATTTCAAATATTAATAGCGAATATTCTGTCAAGAATCACAAGACGGTGAAGTATAGTTGGGAAAGGCTGGTAGATACGGGAAGATTTCATTTAGAAATGGTCAGTCAGAGATTCCAAAGGGGAAACTGGGTTGTAACGCATACCCAGGAGCAGATACAGGTTCAGATCACAGTTTATCTTGAAGAGAAGGCTGAAGTTTAAGAGACTAATATGGACTAATCAATCCGCAGAGAAGTGCCGTACAGAAGTACTAAGGAAATATGATATACGCTTGAAGTTCTCTAAGGCTATAGATACTGCCGTAATGAGTAACTCAGTAGGCAGTTCAGTTGAAGAGAAATGGGCACCTCTAAAAAGGGTAATCACGGAAGTTGGATAGAAAATTATAGGCACGAAAAAGGTATCAGCAATTAAAAAAAAACATAAGAAATACTTCGGTTGAACGATAAAGGGAGGAAGTAGAAAACCCTTGAAGGACATTCAGGAACACAGAAACACAAATCATTTAGTTATGAAATAAATAGGTAGTGCTGGGAAGCTAGCGCGAAATGGCTGCATGAAGAATGTGAATAAACCGAAAAAGGAAACAGTTGTTGGATGGACTGACTCAGAATATATAAAACCATAATCAGACCAATATTACTATATGGGCAGAAATATAGAGAATAGATAAATACACGGAGAGAGAGCTAAAAGTTTTTGAAAATAAAATACCGCGAAAGATATTTGGACCAATCGATAAGGGAGAGGAATGGCGAAGAAGAACGAACAGGGAACTCAGGAGCTATACAATGACCCTGATGTAGTTGTGGAAGCCAAGACATAAAGACTAAAATGGGCTGGCCACGTGTGTAGAAGCAGCAGCGCTCTTTACTGAGAGAAGTCTCAGAGAAAAAACCGGAAGAACTAAGACCTCTAGGCGGTCCGAAAATGAGATGGAGATACCAGGTTGCCAGGTGTAGGGAGCGTGGAAAGAAGATGCCAAAGAAAGAGTACTATAGAAGAGGCTATTTGACGAGGCCAAAAGCCGACTGCGATTTGTGGGGACAGGAGAGCAAGAGTAAATAAGTATGTATTCCAATCTCATATAGAGCTTTTACCCTCCACAGCTCCCTCAAGTATCATGGAATTAATTCCCTGATGTCTTAAAAGATATCCTAACATCCAGTCCCCTCTTCTTGTCAGTGTTCTCCATATATTCCTTTCTTCTCCGATTCTGCGCTGAACCTCCTTATTCCTTACCTTATCAGTTCACATAATTTTCAACATTCGCCCGTAGCATCAAATCTCAGATGCTTCGATTCTCGTCTGTTCCGGTTTTTCCACAGTCCATGTATCACTACCACACAGTGCTGTCCTCCAAACGTACATTCTCAAACATTTCTTCCGCTAATTAAGGCATATGTTTGATACCAGTAGAGTTCTCTTCGCCAGGAGTGCCCTTTTTGCCATTGCTAGTCTGCTTCTGAAGTCCTCCGTGCTCTGTCCATCATGGATTATTTTGCTACCTAGGAAGCAGACTTCCTTAACTTCATCTATTTCGTCACCATCAAGCCTCGATGTTCTCGTTTCTGCTATTTTCCACTACTCTCGTCTTTCTTCGATTTACTCTCAAGCCATATTCTGTTATCATTTGCCTGTACATTCCTTTCAACAGATCCTGTGATTCTTCTTCACTTTTACTGAGAACGGAAATGCCTTCAGCGAATACTATCATTGATATTGTTTCACCATGAATTTTAATTTTACCCTTGAATCTCCCTTTTACACCCATCGTTGTTCATTCGTTGTACAGATTGAACAATACGGACGAAGGAATAAAGCCCTGCCTTACACACTGTTCAATCCGTGCACTTTGTTCTTAGTTCCTTCTTGATTCTTACACATGTTGTATATCACCCGTCTCTACCTGTAGCTTACCCCAATTTTCCCACAATTTCGAACACCTTGCATAGTTTTACATTGTCAAACGTCCTTCGCAGATCGACTGATCCTAGGAAAATATTTTGATTTTTCTTTAGTTTCACTTCCATTATCAACCGCAAGGTCAGAATTGTCTTTCTGGTGTCCTTACCTTTCCTAAACCATACTGACAGTCATGTACCACATGGACAGCTTTCTTTTCCATTCTTCTGTCTACTATTGTTGTCAGCAAGTTGGATGCATGAGCTGTTCAGTTGATTTTGCGATAATTTTCGGATTTAGCAGATGTTGCAGTCTTCGGATCTGTGTGGATGACATTTTTCCGAAAGTAAAGTGGTACATCGGCAGACTGACACATTCTACGCACCATCGTGTATAATGGTTTTGTTGCAACTTCCCCCAGAGACTGCAGAAGTTCTGATGGAAAGTTATTTATCCCTTTTGCCTTATTTGGCCTCAAGTCTTCCAACGCTCTTTTAAAATGCTAATTCTAATGCTGGATCCCCTATTCGTTCTATATTGTTTTGTGTGTCTCCCTACAACAAACCATACAAGTCTTCCCCTTCACAGGGGCCTGTAATTTACTCTTTTCACATATCCGCTCTCTCCTCAGCATTTGACGGTGGTATTCCTATTCCACACTAAATGATACCACCTTTCCTTTTAATTTCACCTAAGGTACTATATATATTGTTACTTTGGTTCTTCTTCAAAAAAAAAATTACCGAGCGAGGTGGCGCAGTGGTTAGACACTGGACTCGCATTCGGAAGGACGACGGTTCAATCCCGCGTCCGGCCATCCTGATTTCGGTTTTCTGTGATTTCCCTAAATCACTCCAGGCAAATGCCGGGATGGTTCCTCTAAGGGCACGGCCGACTTCCTTCCCCATCCTTCCCTAATCCGATGAGACCGATGACCACGCTGTCTGGTCTCCTTCCCCAAACCAACCAACCAACCAAAAAAAATTTAGATGGCAGGAGTTTGTTGAGTGAGTATGACGTTCTGGATGGAGCTTTCATCCTCTCCTCTGTTTCTTGCTTCTCATCGTTTTTGTTGTTTTAAACTACCCCCAGATATTTTTAGAGACCGATGAGCTCGCAGTTTGGTCTCCCCCCCCCCCCCCCCAAATCAACCGAACCCAAATATTTTTACTGATCTACTTCTACAAACATATGGTTATCGATCTGCAGAGTTTCCCGTCTTTTGGTTCTGTAGTCTCTTTACATCCTCGTGAATTTTTTTTACCATCACTTACTTATAATTGAGTGTCCTTTGCTTTTTGAAAGAGTCTTTTTGTCAGTATTTTAAGGTCATACAGATTTTCAACTATTAGTACTACGTCATCTGCGAAGTTCAGTACATATATTTCTGTTGCTACTTTTATTACCTCTCCTGATTCACCTGCTGCGTCCAGAACTTCCTGTATTACTGTGTTGAACAAGAGGAGTGATATTCAGTCTCCTTAAATGACTGCTGTTTTTTATATCAAACGCCTTGGAATATTCTCCGTCCATTTTCGTTATCCGTTTAGAGCCTTTCAGTGTCACATTCACACGATTTATAATCTACTTCGGCATTCCGAATTTCTGCATTTTCTTCCACAACTTATCTCTGGATATACTGTCATGGCCTTTTTTCAAAATCAACAAATAGTATTGTCATTGTTTTGTTATTGGTTGGAATTCACGCAGTAAATAATTGAGCACACAGGTAGCAAGTGCTACTCTGACATGAAAAGGCTGGCACATGTGAGGAATTCGAATCAAACCAGTCAGGAAGCTGTGACTCGAAAGAAATGAATATATAAACCAGTAGTAGCCCACCAGAACGACTTGCAGTAGTCTTAAATTATTTGTGTACCCGAACATCTTTTAAAGGCAGGAATTCTGCCTGCTCTGTACGGGTCAAAGGTATTTGACCACTGAATGTAGCACCTATAGCGTCGCTTCCTGTTCAGTGGTCCTGGCAAGTCGACTCTCTCTTCATGTTGAACAATGAACAGTGTCATGGAGTGAATGTCTGGGTGGCAGGCGTAAGTCTGCCCCTTACTCCTTGTTGCCAGGTTGGAGGTACTGCCAACTGCTAAAAGTACATGTAAGCAAACGCGCAATGCTTCGTCTGTTGGGACGGAAGTGTCTCCCTGAAAGTTTAGAAAAAGCGCAAATGGTAAAATGTCTTGTCACTGGGCACTCCTACGTTAGATGTATGAAGGAGTCTCATAGGGAAATAGGGGGCAGGTTACGGAGGAAGGCCAGATTCCACTCTGTTTTCTTGTAGGAGGTTCACGAACGAAATTTTGAGGAGACTTTGCGTACAACAATACCACCACACTTGTTGCACCCAGCTGCAAAGATCGGCTAGAATGAACTCGAATGGAGATCGGTACCTGGGTTCCTACAGGAAATTTGTCTCTTTCCTGAAGACAGCTAGACTCGCCCATTTAGTGGAAGCAGAGGTAGCGCTTTGCACCGTTGTCCCCAGAACCTATCGCTGTCGTCTTGCTTGGAGCTGAGCACAAAACTTAATTAAACCCGATACTCAGACAACTGTTTAACAATCTTGGACGCAGGTTTCTCGACCTCTCTTACCGAGTGGAGAATTTTAGGACCCCCCCACTAATACGTCAGGCGTGCACTACACGCAGGAAGCAGCTAGTAAAGTAGAGTACGTTTGTGTGCATCAAATGGTTTTTTACGGTACATTAATCCTTCCACAGATCCCAATAGACACCTTATTTTTTCAGACAGAGAAGAACAGTAACTCACAACTAATGTCGCTTGCAATCGATAGCAATGCCCACATAGTACTAGAAACACAAAAATGGCTGCAGTATGAAATCGATATCAGTGAAATATAAAATCCATTTTGAATCTATATCGCGAAGATAGGTTGAATGATGGTGGTAGGAGGTGTTTATTGCTGAAGTACGATAACATCTAGTAAGGTTAGAACACATTACTAATTTGTATGGGTATAAGGGTTAAAAGAGGATAAAACATGGTCGTCGAATGTTTGTATAGATATTCTGCCTCAGGACCAGTAGTGGCCGAGCATATCAGGGAAAACATGGAGCAGATTCGCGTAAATTTCTTAGACATGTTACAGTAAAGAACTTTTCAACCTACCATCTATAGACTGGATTAAGGTGGATTATAGGTGGGAGAATCGTGTGATATTGTCCGAAACGCTTTATCCAAAAATTACCTTGAGGATCCAGTTAGAGAATCCACTTATGAAGATCCAAACTGTTCATCTCAGCTCAGAAAAGATAATAATTTTTCATCAGATAGGTACAGTACCACTGAATACGTTTGGAAATAGGAATTTCAGAATAGGTAAGAAAGTATTTTTACTTAACAATAGGGACAAAAACAGATTTCGGATTACTTCAGTGGTCAAAATGAAAAATTGAGCTGCAGAACCGTAAAACATCAAAGGATAAAGTTCAGTAGTATTGCACAAATTGTCTTAGACACGAATCTGCAGAGCAACGTTATCACAGAAAACAGTTACCGTGGTTCGACAACCATGTTGAAAACCTACCAGGAAAGCAGAGAAATCTTCACTGAAAATTTAAATGCAGCCGAAACCTGACAGCTTAACGCAACCAAAGCTGACCTACAGGTAGTCTTTCGTGAAGCGTTCAACGAATTCGAAAGTAAAATAAGATCCTAACCTATTTTGCTCATATGTTAAATCAATAAATGCCCTTTGTCTGAACAGTCTGTGACCGTATTGGCATCGAAACTAAGAATGGCAAAGGCAAAAATATGTAAATAACAAACGATTTTCACCGAAACTGTTTCACAGAGAAATTTCGTACGATTGTTCTTCCTTTACATCGTCATGTGCTATGGTAAGGGGACCTGTGGAGTATAGTTGTAGCTGTAGGTGTACATGTTAGATAATGATGCTCCCAGGTCCTACTCTGAGTAGAAGAGACTGGCAAGGGAAAGGAATTCGCGACGGGTTGCTTCAAACTAGTCGGAAGATTGATGACCCACAACAATGTGCAAATCATTAATAGGGATCAACTGGGCATTAGGTAATGTCTGCTGTACTATCAGTGCTACACTCTGGTGTGCGTCCACAATCAACACAGACGTCAAGATGTTCAACAATGTCCACGCAAAAAAGTTTGACACATTGAACACATCTCGCTCCAAAACATATGTATCATTTGTTACGGGTGATTCTGTAAATCAAACGAGCCAGCTGGAATATGTCCTCCAATCGATAAAAATACTTCTTGGCCATTATATTTGCTGTTGCGTAAGCACTATTTTACCATAATGATCTAAATACACACATACGAATAACATTCCTCCCTAATATCAACCCTGCGTAATTTTGTGTACAGCTATCTGATATCTAAAGAACTGTATTGCCCTATCTTCATGTGACACAACTGGCAGATGCTGTTTACCGATTTTCGTAGAATTTGTTAAGGACTCTATTGGTTTTGCTAAGCCGATGAGATATCGAAATCGCGAGCAGCAGTTGTTACGTTGTTAGTAAGTCAGTTGATACAATTTCTTCACTATGGTAGTAAGTTCCCCCGTAAAAGTTTTAATTGTACTATAGAGAAAAGATGTTATTTGTGGTTTTCACTGAGGAAAGAGAGATGGATTTACAGGAAGAGATGCTTAAGTATCTTACCCTCCACCAGTCAATGACTTCCAAAGTCACGCATTTAGTGGTACAAAGTGCCAACTGACCATTGATGGTAGATTTTTCTGTTGTAATATAAGCAGCGATTAAAAAGTTTTCGTTCTAAGGTCATGCAATCCAGAACCGACACGCCAATCAGGCAAAATCGCAGTGAGCTTCGAGCAATCATCCGACCGATGCACCAGGTTGAAGGATAACCGCCTGGTAAAATACGTTTTGCTGCGTGAAGAAAACCTAACTGCCTGCTGCATGTCCCCGTCCTTCTGGTATCGTGGACCCTTCAAGGCCTTTTCTTAGGAGACCGAAGGGTCTGATAATCACAGCGAGAGATACAAAGGCTGTAGGACGAATGCTAGAGTGTCTACTACTTAAGCTGGCGTAACCTCTGAATTACGACATTTGCGTTATGGGACGTGCGTTATCATGAAGCAATAGCACCCTTGTCGCACTATTCCACAACTGTGGTTTCCGACAGATATGCCCCGATAAATATCTACTGCTGTTTGTCCTTCAGCATCCAAGAAGAGAACAACAGCACGTTGGTCCTGTTTCGATGCATTTGGTAACAACGTCAACATAGTCAACAAGAATATAGTAACAGCATTCGGTATTGTTTGGATGCATGTGGCAATAACCTTGCCACAGTTCACGTTTCCATATTTACCACACGCACGTCCGAAAGACACAAATGCATTAATTCCTTGCCTCCACGTCGGGGCTTTATACAAGAATACCCGCATCACAGTCGACTTAAAGGTGCATCTGAGTAGGTTAGACTCATAACTCACATGCCCCAAAATAATGAAAACTGAGATGCCGACATATTCTCATATAGCTTTATACGTAGAAAATAATTCACGAAACAGTTATTCACATTTAGCACAAGATCCTTGAGAAAACCGGTGTTAAACTTCATGGTTAGTTTCAAAAGTCTCATGATCCCCGAGATCTTGTGAGTTTTGTCCCGTACCTCATTTTGACCAATCAGCGATTAGCTCATTCGGTGCCATTTTCTTGTGTAGTAGTAAATATTGATGCTAGTGGAGTGTGTTTTCTGTTCTGTTCAGTTATTTTGGGGAATATAATTCAATATAGTGGTTGGAATAAAACTGATTTGAGACACAAGTCATGGAAGAAAACGTTTTACCCGTTGGAGAAAGAGGAAGGCCAAGGAAACGTCCACAGCATACAGAAATGTGGAAAAGTCAGGAAGCCAAACGAGTGAGGTTAGAATATCCTGTTTTCTTCATTGTTTTCAAATTAAAATGATTCTTGTTATTGGCTTGATTTGTTCCTCCACGTAAGAATGTATAGGACTCTTTCATTGGAACTTAACAGTGAAGAATCGCAAATTCAATATTTTAATACAATTTTTGAAAAATAAAAAGAACTTCACAGTGTAGTTAGTTCTATCATTACAAGTACAAACCTTCAGTGATGCCCCAGTATCCGACATGTCAACACCGTGGAGGAGCATTTAATATCTGTTCACTTTCTATAAACGATATTAAAAACTTTCATGATTTGTTTTATAAAACACCAGAAAGAGATTATCAGAATCAGTTCATATTGAAGCATGTGGAAATTCGCAACGTCATCAGACGTCGACCTAGAAAAGACAAATCAAAACCAAAAGTCGCAGCTGCTGAGAACGACGAAATATTTTATACGAAGCACACATAAAAATAAAGTTCCAGTCTGCGTGTCAACCTTTATAAATGTATTGGGAGTGTCACGATTTAGAGTAAATAATATCACTAAACAGTCCCATCAGCAAAGTTTTGTACAAGACTGAAGAGGTGGCTTCAGGAGGGCGGCAGAATATGAACCCAAGAGAGACTGTGTCATGAAGTTTATCAATAGCCTAAAGTGTGTAGAGACGCATTACTGTAGAGTACGAACAGAAAGACGAAATGAAATGTAAAATGATATGGAAAATTTATTCTTGCAAGCCCGAAAACATCCCTGTGAAGTCATCTTACTTCAGGTACATCTTTAACACAAAATACAACGTAGGCTTTGGTACACCGAGAACTGATGTGTGTTCTACATGCTTAAGCCTAGCTGAAAAGTTAAAACATGAGAGAGACCCTAACAAGAAAACTCTATTAATTACTGAAATAAGGGTTCACAAGTTAAAGTATACCCTGAAGGACAAAGACGGTGAAACCTTAATTCCTTCATTTGATCGTGAGAAGAATATTCCATTACCCAAAGTTCCTGATCAGTCATGCTATTATAGCACACAAATTTATGTCCAGAATTTTACTATTGTTAAAGGTTACAGTAAATCTGAGTTAAACCGTTCCACTGTCACTTCTTATTGTTGGACAGAAAATGAATTCAGTCGAGATCCAAACACTATAGCCTCATGTGTGTTTGATACATTAAACTCCCTAGACATGTCCCATTACAAACAAATTTGATTGGTATGTGATGGGTGTGCTGCACAAAATAAGAATTCTACTTCGGTTGCGATGTGTATGTTTTGGCTTTCCGTAAAGTCTCTCCCACATATCGATGAAATTGAAATGATTTTTCCTGTCACAAGTCATAGTTACATTCCTCCAGACCGTGTGTTGGGAAATATAGAAAGGGAAATGAAAATAATGGAAGTAATAGTACAGGCTGAACAAGTGTATGAGATAATTTCGAGTCAGTCAACATTGAAATTGGTAGGAAGAGACTCCTGTGTTGCCGACTTCAAGAATTGTGAGAAAATTGCATTACGAAATCCAAGATCATGGTATTTTTCACGTTCAAAATGTAAGCGCATTTACATAATGCGCAGAGTGGGAAATAAAATTCTTGTGCGTGGTGAACAAAAGTACAGAAATGACATTGGAGTGTTTAGCTCTGTCTTTAAATCTGGAATAAATGCACTTACACATCCAGAACTCATCCAGTTAAGGAATTCAGTCTCTTTAGAGAAAAGGAGGGATGTTGAAAGACTTTTGACTGCCCATTATGGGGAAAACTGGATAGAAATTGAGGAGGTCAAGTTCAGTAAGCATGGCATTGATAAGAATACATTGGATCAAACTGATCATGAGTGTATGTGTGACATGATTCAAAAGGAAATTAATGTTGTGATAAAGACATAGAAGAGTAACATTATTTTCAGTTTTAGAAGTGGATCTCCTTCAAATCTTCGGTTTTATATTAGTAGCTTTTTTTCCTTTTGGTTTTTGATAGTTTCTTTCTTCTCAAAGAATGCTTAACAAGTTTGAATTATTTTCTGATTATAATATTCTACTTTCCTTTGTGATGATGATGATGTTTGGTTTGTGGGGCGCTCAACTGCGTGGTTATCAGCGCCCGTACAATTACCCAATCTTTGCTCAGTCCAATTTCGCCACTTTCCTGGATGATGATGAAATGATGAGGACAACACAAACACCCAGTCATCTCCAGGCAGGTGAAAATCCCTGACCCCGCCGGGAATCGAACCCGGGACCCCGTGCTCGGGAAGCGAGAACGCTACCGCGAGACCACGAGCGGCGGACTCTTTCCTTTCCTTTCTGATCAATAATTAGTCCTCATGAATGGAAAATTTGTAAATTTCTTTAATCATGAAACTGAAGAAATGTGCACGGTAGACATTTCTTTTATGAAATTGCAAACGGTATTTCAAACTAGAGAATATCTTTAGTAAACGTACACAAGCAAAGTCCATAAGAGATGATAAATTGGTATTTATCACGATTAACACCTGAATGTAATATTACACATACACTGTGGAAGAAAAAGTTGCTTGCAGTCGGAAGCAAAAGGTGTTGCATATCGAGTCACAATACGATAGTTTCCGCGAAACCAACATCGTCCAAACAGCACAGTACCAAAACTCACAAGATCTAAAATGTGGATTGCCAAAATTTACATGTTCCACAGATCATTAACAAAACTCACATGTTCCATAATATAAACTTTAATAATTGTAATTTCTCAATAAGCAAATATAATTTGAAATATACATAATGATTTATAGCCATTGTTCTTGCACACGACGCATGTAAAACACGTTTTTAGTCATTAGTGAAAATTAATGTTTTTGGAGCATGTAAGTTATGCTTCTATTGTTGTTGTGGTCTTCAGTCCTTAGATTGGTTTGATGCAGCTCTCCATGCTACTCTATCCTGTGCAAGCTGCTTCATCTCCCAGTACGTACTGCAGCCTACATCCTGCTAAATCTGGTTAGTGTATTCATCTCTAGGTCTCCCTCTACGATTTTTACCCTCCACGCTGCCCTCCAATACTAAACTGGTAATCCCTTGATGCCTCAGAACGTGTCCAACCAACCGATCCCTTCTTCTAGTCAAGTTGTACCACAAACTCCTCTTCTCCCCAATTCTATTCAATACCTCCTCATTAGTTATCTGATCGTTTAAATTTTCTAACCTACCTGCCCGATTAAGCGATCTGACATTCCACGCCCCGGTCCGTAGAACGCCAGTTTTCTTTCTCCTGATAACGACTTCCTCTTGAGTAGTCCCCGCCTGGAGATCCCTAATGGGGGACTATTTTACCTCCGGAATATTTTACCCAAAAGGACGCCATCATCATTTAACCATACAGTAAAGCTGTAATGCTGCATGCCCTCGGGAAAAATTACGGCTGTAGTTTCCCCTTGCTTTCAGCCGTTCGCAGTACCAGCACAGCAAGGCCGTTTTGGTTAGTGTTACAAGGCCAGATCAGTCAACTACTGAAAAGGCTGCTGCCCCTGTTCAGGAACCACACGTTTGTCTGGTCTCTCAAGAGATGCCCCTCCGTTGTGGTTGCACCTACGGTACGGCTACCTGTATCGCTGAGGCGCGCAAGCCTCCCCACCAACGGTAAGGTCTGTGGTTCATGGGGACTCATACACGTTGTAGCAACGACCTCGATCTTTTTGATCGTCCTTTACTTCCTGGTGAATAAAAACACGTTCCTAATCGTGCAAACATGTTATTTAGTTTCCAACTATCGCTTGTATATGAACGTCTTTGTCACTAAACTCGAGTGGATGTATAACAATGCAGAAATTACGAGCTACGCGCTATAAAGTAAATTTTCTAATGTACTTTTTACACTCGCAAAAGCAAATTTCTTTCCAGAATTGTTTTCCAAAATGCATGTTAATGTAGACGAATTGATTTTATCTACAGGAATAGAAAAGTACTGACCTGACTGAAAAGTTACTCATTTCCTGTATTTAAATAACGAGAACCTCAGATTTAAGTTGCCAGAAAGTTAAAAAAAATTCTGTTGTCATCTCATAAAAATAGTACGCGGTTTTCAATACCTCAAGAAGGAAACGAATAACTTTAAAAGGGTTTTCTTCAATTCTTCCACTGCGCATAAAATCACTTCGACTATTTTAAACTACATTATGAATAGTGACTAGAGACCTGTCATCCCAGTCACGACTCAAATTCGATAGAGCAGTTTACATGCACTGAAAACAGATTGTGGAATGAGCGATCCTGTAGCCAACCCTGCGTTTCCGGAATCGATAATGAAGTGTTTACCAGACAAACCAGAAGCGTCATTAGAAAGCGGTTTATGAAAAGCGGATTTGGTGGTTCATGTAAACGTCGCGCCTGTCATATTGACTCGTAATTTATTGTCAAAATCTCTTCGACTGGAACCTGCGTTTTATCATTCTGTTGTACCTCTGAGCCTAGGGGGCCAACAACATGCACCGACTCATCCGGTAACACGTAGAATGGATCTCCCGGTATCGTGGACTGTCGTGGTCTAAAGAAAACGCTTTCTCCTGTGTAAAATCATCTTTAGATTAAGAGTGATAGTTCCCTTTAAAGACGATTTTTTGTTTGCTTTTTACACTTGTTCTGGCTTTCATGCTTCGTTATAACTTAGTTGTTGTTTAGCTATGGGTGACTTTCCAACTGCAAAAGAAACGAAATATTTCTACCAGTGAGAATGCAACATGTATTTGGTCCTGTTTTACAGTCATCCAAAAAAGTGCAAACTTATTAAACCTGGAGCTTTACTATTAATCTCGTTAATTGAATAGAGCGGTCCATGTACGTTAATGATCTGCCTAATGATGCTGTACATGATATGGACCCTGTGCGTTAATAATGTTCGTATCAAACTGATCCTGAAATTAAAATATCTTACCTCCCAAATTGATTGGAAACGAGCCTAGTGTAATGCTCCAGACAAAAAGTGAACTATTTTATACATATCATTGAGTGAGACGCTGTCTAAATAAAAATGGCTTAGATGGAGGATGTGAACAATGCTCTTAGGTAAAACATTTCCTTAACACACTGTTCTTTAAATTAACTGGTATATTATTACTTGTATGGAATTCATGATGCAACAGTCATTAACATTGGCAAAGTGCAACACTGTTAGCAAACTCTTACTCTACCAAATGTTAGATAAATATTTAACAAATATGAAAAATACCGTACAGTGAAAATTAATCTTCAATGAAAACTCTAAGGTTCCCTGATATCGATGTGTCATTCAAAAATGGATCCAAACTACGCGCGACTAAATAGACAAATATGACCTCCATTGCTCTTCATATTCTTTTCTAATCTCATTAAATCTCATTTCAATCTAAATCGCTAGTCAAATCTTTCTCCTCTGTTTCACAATATTCAAACACACACAAATCATTTTACCTAAACACAGATACACTTAACTTTACGTCTACAATGACAAGAGTATTCTGCTCGGTCTCAGACTCACTACTCCTCTAACGATAGAACTCCTGCGCTTTTCCCTGCCAAGCAACGATGACAAAACAAGCACATCTTTCAACGACACAGATACTCTGACCGGAGACTGTGTGTGTATAATCAACAAATTCAAAATTGTCACCTAGACTTTGAGACATACATAGTATGTGCAGATTTCAGAAAAGCAAGCAAAAACTCCCAACAGACCTGTTTCAAGAGAAACTTCACACGTCTCCAGATGTCTAACATGAAAACCTTAGCGCATCCAGATATTATTGCGTTTGTGTTGCAGTGGTTCAAAATTAGGATTCTGTACTTTGTATTAGAATACATTGTGTATTTCCTTCAAGTGCCTAAGCGACAACTCATTGGTCTCAAACTGATTGCGGTGTACGCATAATATAAAACGGGTATTATTTCTCGAACACTAGGAATTTATGGTGTGTTCAGTATCTTACCGCTCTATGTGGAGATGGGTATGAAGTAAGATTGTATGTTTAAGTAGACAGTAATGAAAAGACTGAATACGCAGATAACTTATGTAATGTCTATGCATGTGAGTACGTTATAACTAGAAAAGTTGTTGTGTAACCTTTTCTAAAAGTATTGTTGGAAACAATGTCTGAATAATGTGTGAAAACTTTGTAAGACAACACCAAACACGAATTGAAAAATACCTTATACTTCCGTTGCTCAAAGAAAACAAACAGTTAATTAAAAATCGTGAGCTACATCTCACATTTGTTCGGTAACTTTTTCATGTCAGAAATTTTATCTGCATAAAGAAAAATTACTATTATACAAAGGAAACATAAGAATAGAAAATTAGACGTCATATAAATGTTCACGTTGATGACAGACCTAAGCCAAACTGAAATATCACTCATTTGGCTGCTTACTTACTGTGTATGATAATTTGTCTCATTGCAAGTACCTACCTTTCGCTCTATTTTACCACTTGCCCATGAATGTCCATTCCCGTCAGAATCGTTCGGACACTTCACTTATGAACTGTGTTGATTGGTTACCTTTATACAGCCAAATGTATCACAGTCATTCCACTGAATTATGAATCAATAAAACTGCAACACTGTTTCAACCGTTATGAAATCAATCTTCACGTCATAATTAAACGTGCTTTTTCACTAAGAAATATTGGTTGACGTTTCTGGTATTGAGCCTTTCACTTATCACGTCCTTGTTGTAAGCTGCATTCATTCAGCGGTACTCTACATTTGGTGTACCTGGAGGCAACGTACAAATACAAGGTATCTGTGTAATCTCTTGTCTCCCCACATAGTTTAAATTTGGTTTTCGTGTAGAAACTCTCTTTGACAGCTTCCGTCTCATTGCACCTTACTGTTTGCCTGTTCCTAACAGCCCTTCTCATAATCTACTCATGAACCTTTCTATCTACTTCTGAAAGGTTTTCACATTCTTTCTTGGTCAGCATCGTCATCTTATTGATATCTACTTTAGCAGCAGATGAGATTAATAATATTATTTGTTGGGAATCACTTTTCTATACAGGTTCCTTGCGTCTTGTAGGAACAATATAGTTAGGCGTGTTCGTACTCGGATGTGTTCCAGTTCTCATTCGGATGTAGATGGCTCTCCTCTCAACTTCGCCCAGGTTCCATCGTTCAATTATTCCAGTGCTATATCTCTGTGTAGTACTTACCCAATTAATGTTTCCAAAGTCTGCCGGTATTTCTCATTGACTTTCGCCAAACAACTGGTCCTCTCTCACTAGATAATAATCTTCATTCATCTTTGAGACTGATTCCCTTTTAAATTGTCATAATTCGATGTGTATCGCTTATTACCTACTTCGAATCTCACAGACAAATTGTAGGTTAAGTGCGATGTGAAGTCATTCGTCTCGGACAGGCTAGAGGCTAAGTACGGGGGGCGAGACAGCGACAGAATCCAGCTACGATTTTTCAGGTGTGTTTGGTGGGAGACACCAAAATATTAGTGGAGGAAACACTTCACGGCATTCGCTTCAGAACTGCTAAAAATTCGTCAGGCAATAGATCGCACCCCTCGAACTGTCAACACAACTGGCACTGCTAAGAGTATCCTACGACTTCCACATCGCTGGCAATGGGTTATACACAATGGAGATGACAACTTTGATGGTCAGCAAGACTTTGAAACACGTATCTATTTTGTACGAGCCCTAAATAAATAGTTTCCACTATTAAAGTTCCAACCCTCGTATCACGACGCCTAGGAAGTACACCGTATAGATGCTGAGAGTGTGGATAATTTTGGTGCTTATGGAGTAAACGTATGTTAGGTGTGAAGGTAGCTGTGCTAGACAGACCAGGCAGGGATTGTAGCCAGAAGCAAAGTTTCTATATCTATCTCGTGATGGGAAAATCTAGGAAATTACAGCTAAAATATAGGTTTGCAGACAGTCATTCTTTAGGTTAGTTGCCTAGTTATTGCAGACGTGTATAATAATAATATTCAAGGAGAATTTGCTTTGGTAGGATCGTGAACTACATGGAAATTAAAAATTTTGGCAGCCAAGTAACTGGGGCCGGATGATTACGCAATAAATAACGATTGTGTGTAATATGCTTTTTATTTGCTGTGATTCACTGGCTACAGCTCCTACTTACAAAGGTTTTTGCTACTGCTATGGACAATCGTCATCAACAAGAAGCATTTCCTGATGGTACATATAGTCATCGTATTTCTGTACTGAAGGGTTTCCAAGATGCTTAGGCGAATGGTGCGAAAGTTAGAGACAGTATGCTGCAGGCAATGCACAAACACGATACTTGGATCATGTATATTCTTGTGCATATATGCATAGAAAATTGATAGAAATATAGAAAAATCTGTAAAAATGTGCGATCGAAACCAGCAGCCTTCGATGCTTAGCTGGGCTTAGGTAAATGTGCTGTGTCACGTATTAGTCCAATCTGGATACAAACGCAGCAGAACTAGTGTAGAGGTGGCCGAGAGCTTTTGGGGAACGCCATTAATGGAATGTGAATATTGTATGTGTTTCCGTATCATCCATTAACAGTTGCTTTGTGATGTGAGTGTATTATGCCAGAGGCATCTTATACACTTTACTAAACTACTAATAACTCTTGGGGGGGGGGGGGGAGAAGCAGAATGTATAGGAAGTAAGAAATTATATGATTTATATAATTCGTGTAATACACAACTTCTCCATAACGTAACATTATAATTCTTTCTGTACGCAGAATGTCTGTGTCCAGAAATAATTCATCAAGCAGACCGATTTTGGAATAGCTTTACAGTTCCGGCCTTGGTAACATGGTGCTAGAGCTAGTGGTGTACTATATTTTTAGTATTACGTACATCAATCGATAGAAACGTCTGTCTGTGTGTACGATTGTTAAGAATCCTTTTCTCACATACGGTCTGACATATCAAGTTGAAATTTGTGTCAAACACTAAAATCTACTTCCAGCTGAAATGTAAAAAAAGTCAGCTGCTAAGCAGTATAAACAAATGTTAAGCTATTTATGACACGTATTTTGATACTCGCAAACTCACCTGTCAAACTTTTGAGGTACTTCCCGTCAACTTAAAATCCTGAAAATAGGCAGGCTGCAAGACCTAGTAGCATGAAATTCTGCAAGAAGCAAGATTTCTCGGTAGAAGGAAAATATACGAAAATTATTTTCTAATAATGTGAGAAGACAAAATATTTTTATTTTTTCCACATGTAATTCGACTCTTTTGCTGTCTAGCTGTTAAAACCCCTTTCTATCAAGAATTACTACAGGAAATTCGAAATTACAAACGAAATTTCAAGTTAAAATTAGAACGTTCTCGAAAGTTTCACATTTTCTGGGAAAGATATCTTGCCAGTATTGACGCTGCTGACATGATAGAAGTCTCCGAGATTCTCGATTCGCAGAATTTATGAACTGTCTACATATGTAATTAAGTTTGTGCGAAACCCTATGAACAAAAGTCATACTCACACTTCGAAAAATTATTGTTGTTTTTTGTGCTTGATTGCTTACTTCTGGTTAGTTCGTCACGGATTATAAGTCCACTTGAAGCTATGACTTCTAAAAATTTCTATCACGTATTGGCACTATTGATTAAATCACGTCAGGTTGTTAGTTTTTTCATGATGTTACCTTCTACTAACGGTACATTGAGACCAATTATGACGATCAGCAATTAAAACCTGAGGATTGGGCAATATATTGTAGGAACCAACATGTTGTCACATCTTGAAGCGTGATATGTGATACAAGGTACAGTTTACTACTATAATCGTAGACAAGATGCGTAATTGATTGTCCCATCGTGGTGGTAAGACTGTCACCATGACAACTAATGTGGGGAGGGAGACCTGCAAGAGTACTTCCAGGAAGTTGTGGAATGTTTTGACAATAAGGAAATAAGAGGTAAAATTAAAATCCCTGAATGCTCTGGACAGGAATGAACTCAGATGCTTATTGAAATTCGATAACATACGTTGTTTGTACTTCTTAGATTACTGGTTGTAGAAAGTACTAGATGATTCTAATCAAGAGTTAAATTATGATTATGATTTAAGGTGAATATCATCAAAACTGCACCAATATAGAAACAGGTATTTTCTGCCTGGAAATGTATATGTTGAAATTAATAAAGATGTTCTACGAGAATATTTATCTTATTCGGTAGCCTACCGAAAACCCTATAAAGGCTTCTGCTTACGATTATCTACGTAAGAGGAATATCTTTGGGATGGGAGTTAAATATATAGTGTGGTACCGAAATATTCATCAAGAAATTTATGAACATAGCTCAAAGCACTTCTAGCATTCCACCCCCATATTATATGAGAACTGTCTGTAACCAATCGAATCATCCCCTGGGTTGCTCAGAGGTGTGCGCTCGCTGCATACCTCACCGCCTAACGGAAGAACATAGAGAGCAACGTATGGCTGTCTGTTTGGACCTGCTTCCGCGTTACAAGTCTTATGGTGACAATTTTCTGTTGGTCATCGTCACTGGCGACGAAATATGAATACATCACTTCGAACAGGAAACAAACAACAGTCCATGGAACGGCGGTACACCACCTCTCCTCGGAAGGAAAAGTTGATTTCGTATCCCGCCTGGATTAGCGGTGCATGGGTCTGCTCCTGTGAACTGCTTCAATAATATAGGCCGAGAGTGAAGAAAGCGAGCAGGAGCAGCAGAGTTGAAGCACTTCGGTACTGCATGTAACTTTACCACTTTTAATAGAGTTAAAGAAACAAGTAACTATGAAATGCATACATATCTTTGGCTAGGATGAGCATGTAGGTGTGAAGCCGTAGTCAATGTCCAATCCTGTGAAGTTAGGATGACTGTTCTGTATAATCTAAAAGCTAACAAATACTCGTTGCTGCCCAAACTTTAACTGAACTTAACTAATACAAAGTCCCAATAGCAAGTAAGCCCACTCGGTAGTAGATGCGATATTTCCAGGCCGTCTGCTCTTGATGAAATAGGGGAAATCGAGACGGCACTCGCTGAGCTCCACAGCGTTGGCCAGAGGGCGCTGTGGTCGGCGTATTTAGTCTTCTCTTGTAGTGCCAACTTACGAGAGCGTGGCGTCGTAACTATCGACGCCAAAGTTTTAATTGGCACACTCAGCTAGTAATGTCATGGCGACCGTCTTGTAGGACACTGAAGGTGTTGTTCTGTTTTGATGTCCTCCCTCATGGTGCGACGATCAACTCTGAAGTGTACCTAAGGAGTTGAAGAAACGACTTCAGCTTGTTCGTCGCCAGAAAAATACAAATGAACTTCTCCTTCCCCATGACAACTCAAGGTCTCACACAAATACGTGCTACCGAGAGGAGCTCACAAAACCTCACTGGACTGCTCTTCCTCGTCCACCGTACACCACGGATTTCGTATCTTTCGACTTCGATCAATATGGCCCAGTGAAGGAGACAATCAGCGTTTAGCAGTACGTGGGTGGTGGGGAGGTTATTGATGCAGCAGGACGATGGCTCCGACGTCGACTAGTGGACTGGTACCACACGGGCCTACAGGCTCTCTCAGTAAGTTGACGTGAGATCTTCGCATTGAACGAAGATTATGTAGAAAAATAGGATTTCGTAGCCACTAGAATGAAGAATAATACGGTGTATTGGAATCCTGGATAAAAACAACCTGCTTCCAGAAAAAAAAGTATTGTGTTACTTATTGAACGCCCTTCGTACAATCCACGCTATTATGCTCTATTCAATCACATATTTCCTATTTTAACATAGTTGACAGGTGATGAATATAAGTGCCACCAAATTGTTGTAATTTAGCTAACACGAAACACCCAACTCCCAAACCACCCATGAGGATGCCAAACCAGAGACGACCAAATATATTGGCATAGAACTGCAGAGTTAATGCTATTCTCTGGGGCACCACCTGCTATCTGTGACCTGTTCCCGGACACTATGTGATTGTAGTCAAGTTCGAGAGGGAGTTTAAACTGGAACGCATGAGCTCTTCACCCCTGGTTGGATCCTTTTCACACTGTTTGTTTCGTAAAATTTCAGTATCAGCATGGCTAACTCATCCTCGTCTAACATATTTATTTATTTAGACACGAAGACGAACACTTGCCTTCTGTAGGCGAAACTCAAACGGCTGTAAACAGACACACTTAACGGTAGATGCAATTAGCCACAATTGTGTCATGCGTCTTGTTTAGTTCGTGTGTCATATGTAGTTCTTCTACGTAATATTTTTTCTTGTGATTTGTAATTGTTTTTGTGATTAGTAATCTTTGTCTCCGTCCTGAGCGATTTTTTTCCTCGTTTAGCCATAGGTTTTCTTAGTTTGGCGATTTCAGCGATGTTTGTTTTTGTGTTGAGAAGGCCTTATTTCTCATCTGGTACTCTCAATGTGAAATTAGGACTCGTACATAATCTAAATAGCCTTCTTTCACTCTCGTTGTTTGCGAATGGAACTAGAAAGAAAATGAGTAGCAGAGATAGAAAGTATGCTCCGCCATGCACCATACGTTAGTTTGCGGAGTATGTATATATTCGCAGATCGGAGACGAGTGTTACGACCTCTCAGTAACAATCAAATAAAAACCCAACGTAATTTCAGCTGTCACTAAAAGTACGTTCATCACAACTAGTTTCCAAAAGAACACTGCGAAGGTGACCACATGCAGTGGACATGTGGAGCAGATGTCTCGTAAGCAGAGTTGAACCCGCAGTGTGACGAGGGAGCAGCTCAAGTCACAGGTGGTCTGTGATGTTTATTTGCCATTTTTCTTACCATGACAGGACGCACACATTCAGACTATCGTCAGCACATACAGGCATGTTGTCTTCAACATTCTTAGGGACAAATCATGTCCTTCCGTCTACAATCTCATAATGTGTGCGATATCGATACACCTTTCTATCAGGGTGACGACTGAATCTCCGCAGCGTGGTAGGTCTTCAGTATGTAATCGTCAATGACTGACTTCAGCTATTTACGACACACCTTCAGGGATCTGTGGACTCCATTCCTCGCCGAAATGTGAGCACTATCAATAGTAGAGGTTGTATAACACGCGAGACTCACTTTTTTCTTGCTTCGCTTACATTTCTGCTGCTTCATTCAGATAGTTAAACAACAAGACTTAGAAATTCTTTATAAAGTCGAGTCCTTGAGAATTACCTTATTAACAGATCTGCATTTTTCGTACAGCAATGACTGTTTGTTGAGGAAATATGAAATGTTTCACAGCCACCTATAACTGATGAGCAGGGGTACTGATAGATACCTACAAGGAATAGAATGACATTAAAACCACTTGAAATGTGTTGGGGAAAATTACACAGCAAAAGATACCAGCCCACTGGACTTTCACTGCAATCTTACCACTGTACTGAAGCAAAACAAGAGTGATCTTTTGAGTTTCCGGTTTTTCATTTATTCATGGAATAAATGGGTTATTTCTACCAACTTCAGTAATAGCACAACTGAGATATATATAATTTTCAACCTGTTAACTTGATACAGCTGACTTATTTCCCACACAAATACCAATGCTTGGTCAAATGATCCAGCAGTTAGAAAACAAGCCTCCCTATAACTTACGAGCAGTTTAGCAGTCCAAATTTACATAGCCAGTAGAAAAATGGAAAACGGGCACATGGTATCAACCTGTCTAGATTTGCAACGAAGGGTTCATTTACTTAAAGTAATCAGGGTAATTACGAAAAAAATAATGAGCCATTTATGTAAAAACTTTTTCCTAATTTTTGTGCCCAAATTAAGAATGGGAAATGGAAATAAGGATTATCAAATTGACCAGTGTAGAGTCTAGTTTAAAAAAAGTAATTTAACTGCTTCAAAGTAACCAGAGTAATTAAGAAGAACTAAGTAATTTGAGTAAAATTACATCAAGAAATATTGTCCTGATTTTCATTGCCAAAAGAAGAGATGAAAAATGGACAAATGGGGTGCCAGACTGTGTCAGACTGTCCAGTGTGAGGTCTAGTTTTGCAGTGAAAAGGGTTTGTTTATTTGAACGTGGTTAAAGCAATTAACAAAAGATAATGATTAACATAAATTTTGGTTTCAATTTAGTAGCCAAAAGTATACTGAGAAACGGACCCAGCAAAAGTAGATTGGGAAACGGACCCACTTGAGATTAAGTTTCGAAAAAAAACTTAATTGTATTAAACAAGATACTTAAGAAAACTCAAATTGTGATATCAGGGCAAACACAAATATTTGACGAGCACTTGGTATATTTTTGAAGTGTCAAAATGTTCAAATCTTCAAGGCGGATTTTTTTGCGTAAGAAGTGGCTTTCCAGGGATATCTAATTTTTAACATGTATTCCTTCCGTTCGTATACCATCCCGTACATTTCGAGGGCAGACGCTACAAAAATAAATGAGATTTCAGTAAGGTCGTACAATCTGAACAAAAATTTGAAAAAAATTAAAAGAAAATCCGTCAAATGCTTTGTGAAATGATTTGTCTTAACTAGGTAGAAATGAAGTGGACTAGAAGAAACGCATGACACGCCTTTGAGTGATGTTCGATATCATGAACGGCGTCAAACGTTTCTCTAATCAATAACTTTATCTTCGAACTCTTACGTTTGGTCCATGCTTGCATAGGAAAACAACAGTATCGGAACTGTGAGTCCGCCTTCATGCAAGACACCTGGTTATTTGTTTACTTATTTCCCAAACTAGTTTCGGCGACAAATATAACCATCATCAGTGGGTTCTTTAAATCTAAAACATGTAGAAAATAGCATAGTCATACAAACACAGTAACACATATTACATTTTTACTGTACGTTTTTTGAAATGTAGTAGGGTCATTTGAACATCGATACATTATCGATTAATCTGTAGTATCTAAACTCTAATCACTATCGGTAGGCTGGTTTAGCTATCGATAGTCCTATCATTTATAATGTAGTTCTCTTTCAATTGGAGCTTGAAAAATCGTCGCTTCCTATTACCTCCATGGCGTTTGGAGTGCAGAAGGAAAGTAGATTGTGTGGAGGTATTTAACAAACAACAATATATGGCGCCTTAGCCAGTCTAAGTTGATTATGAACTATGGTGTTAATAGATTGGTCTGTGTAGGGGAGGAGTCGTGAAAGAGGGAATTTTCTTGTTTGTCTTTCAGTGTTGGTAACTCACGGCCGTGCGTATCTCGTATCGATCAGATGCTTACGGTAAAAACTAAACACGAAAATAACATGGATTCGTGAATATGCATTATACTGATTTTCATCTTCAAATTTATGAACTTGTGCTTGTAGCAAGGAATACAAATATAAATAAAGCTGTTTCAATACAACACTGTTAGTAGAGGAAAAATGACATATTTAAGATTTGCTCAGTGTTTCTGATTTTATTACGTAATGCATTTTAAAATAAATGCAATTATTGTCGTTATTAATTAAACACACCTGCTGCTGCTCTCTTCTGTTTCTGAGACCTCATTGTACTTAAAAGTGTTCTCAGTTGCACATGTTAATGTGTAAAGTGATTCGAAAATACAAAACACTGACGCAATCCTAATGCCCCAGCGTCACTTCTACTTTTGCAGAACCACAAATATCATGCATATATTGGTTGCCCATGTTGTGATCGATTAGTGGAGCTTTCTCCTTGAAGGACACACCAGATCCCAAAAAACTTAATATAGAAAAAGTACAACCTGTCGAGTGTTAAGATTTTTTATTTGTATGGTGGCTGGACATAATCATTAAAATATTCAGCTGTATTTACATGCTATCTGCTCTCACAGCATTGCAGTGCACAGTCATTCGTAATTCGGGCCAAATGCGAATGTTCTAGTGGATGTGAGGCAAAACTAATCTCTTCTTGCCAAGAGTTAACTGTGAATGTCCAGAAATATTTTTGCAAAACTCCAAATCCTGTAGATACTTCTTAAGCCCTAGTCTGTTAATGCTGAAACCCCTTGTTTCAAACTTGTGCAGCGGGTGAATAAGGTCACCATTACTTTTTTCGTTTTTTCGAGTTTACATCATTCTGCAATCTGATTAATAAGTTTTGGAGCGTAACGAGGAAGAAATCTGCCTCTAAGGCTTCTAGCTCTTCGGGGCTCTTCGGAGTATCGTATGAGGTGACCTCAATGTGCCAGCAGTAGCTTCTTCGTCACTCATTTCGTTATTTAAACGCCACACAACAACAGGATTAATGTTCATCACGTAACTATAGTGCCACAACGGTTAAATCATAGAGGTGCGTAAACAGAGTTTATGTTATTGTTTTGAAAATGAACCGTAAAGATCAATCATCTGTGTGGAGCTTTTTCAGGAAAGTGGAGGATAGTAATCAGTTGGTAAAGTGTACCATCTGCATTAAAGATTATAAACGTGATCATGGAACAGGGCTAATTTAAGAGATCACTAAAAAGAAAACTTGGTAAAGAACTAGGAACCACCAATCAGTAATAGAACTGAAAGGCGAGGGATCAGTTTGTGAGCTAGATCAAGTGCAATAGGTGCAACCCAAAGAATCTAGAAGCTCTATAGAAATTATTTTAACAGAAGTCAGTTATAAGATGTCAGTTCAAAAGTAAAAAAAAAAACTTGGTTCTCTTTATGCACAAGTGATTGCTATCGATGTGCTGCCGTAAAGAAATTCCGGACATCTAGGTTTGAAAAAAATTGTTTGTTCCTTAGACAGCAGATATGAAACGACAGATAAAACCACACTTAAATGTTTACTGATCTCAGAACTACAGGAAGACATAAAAATAATTAGAGAAAAACTCTGACAATATATAATTTTTTTTAGTGTTACCGCGGACATGTGTAAAAGCAACGCAAATGAAGGCATACTGCCGTTGTCTTACCACTTTATTATACACGAAAAATTTGATTTACCCATATTAAAAGTGACAGAAGCTGCAGCTCATCACCACGAAGAATATATTGCACATGTAACTCACATTTTTTAAAAATATCTCTTTCTTGAACTTCTCTATGCCATTCTGAGTTTCGTTTCATTCTTGTGATCGGTACATGTCGCTGTAAGTCATGTCGCCGTAAATTGTAAGGTATTTCTTGGCAGTCTCGCCCCTACCCTCCCCGCCCCCCCCACCCTCTCCCTCCTCCTCACCCCTCTTGTCGATAGAAATCTGACGCCGTCATGTGATTTGCATTCTGTTTACAGACACTACCAACCGTAACAAATCATTGAATAATTGCGTTACAACAGACTTAATATATATTTTTTATTCATTACTACAATTAAGCAATACATTTGAACATAAATGTCTCAATAATTCGCTTTCTCAAAACATTGTTACTTCAGCGTCCGAAGTTTTCATTTGAGAGTCTGTGCGACAGCAGACTAACGCGTGAGTAACGAACGTGAACTCCAACACCGTCTGAACCAAAATTAATACAGCATAACAAAATCAGCTAGCAGTGGCGTTACAATTACTGTTTTTCGGTCTTCCGAGTATATAAACAACTTGCTTTTGTGACAATTTATGCGGAAGTGCTTCTATTGTGCCAGCGAATCGGAACATAATTAAAAATTATGAAACAGCGTCAATATTAATGCATAAATTTGCCAAAAAAGTCTAACCATTGCAAGTTGTAAATATAGGTGTTACTAACCGAAAAGGAACTTTGCAGTGCTAATGGAAAACTCTCAGCTACTGTGAAACTGGAGCTGCCGTATTCCATGAGGGCGAAGCCGACGAAACGATCTATCTGGATCTGTCGAATGAAAACTTTGAGCGGCATGTGTATATTATAGGAGTTGGTATGAAGGGTGAAAGTGCCAGCACTGCTGTCTCTCGCCGCACCTTTCCTTATGCTTCACTGAAACCGTATTGTGTTCATCGCTCCGTGCACCTCCCCCGAAAAGCGAAACAACCAACAAAACATCTACAAGATACACACTTTATGTCGACTGCACTAAGATCACAAGTACTACCGATCTCAACGATATAGCACCTGTAGCACTGCAATAGAGTGATGGCCTTTTTTTTTTAGTACTGTCAACTTAGCTGAGAAAAACCGTAATGAGTGAAGAATCCACCGTTGATCTCTTCAACGCAGTTTCAATCTGATTATTCTCATGTGCAATTTGTACGGTATCTGCTGCAGTTCTTCAACAAGCAGGCACACCTAAGATAGCAGCATTGCGTGGCAGACGAGTAAACACTTCCCTTCTCGCATACCTGTTCCTTATGGTGACCTTCCTCTTCCTCTTCTTCGGCTTCTTCTTCTTCTTCTTCTTCTTCTTCCTATTCCTGCAGCCCCGTGCTTCTAAGATGCTGAAGCTCAACGTAACATCGTCAAGTAACATATTGGCCCATTTTTGTGAAAATTATTTTTTTATATACGAAAATAATATTTCAACACGTTGAAAAAAGAAATTTTGTGACAATATTATGCAAAATTTCGGACATACCAACAGGTTACTTTAACAATACTTTTTTCGGGTTATCAATCAAATCTATTGGAATACAATATCCGTGATAAAACGTAGTAGTGGTTACAGACAACGCTGCAGTTACGAAAAAGCTGCCTAAATCTTAAGGATTCGACATTCACCCTGTTTTGCTCACTGCATCAACGTAACAGTATAAGATTGCTTCAAACCAGAAACATTTTCCAAAATTTTACTGAAAACAAAGGTTAATGTGACTTTCTTTCATAACTCTGCACTAGCCAGTAACAAACTGCGCAATGTTCAAAAAAGAGAATGATATGACGCAAACAGTGACAGTAATTCTTGAAACATACGATAACGTACAATAAATAAGGTCGCATGAAAGTATCCATAGAAAACTATATTTTAAAAAAAAACCAACAGTAAAAATGTAATAATACGATACTGTGAAACATCCTGGCAAATTAAAACTGTATGCCGAAGCGACACTCGTACTTGGGACCTTTGCCTTTCGCGAGGGCAAGTGCTCTACCATCTTTTTTTATTATTATTCTTATTATTACAGGGGCCAACCAGCTCTCTGACCGAAGACGCTCAGCTACCGTGCCGGCCGTGCCAGATGCACTAGATGTGTGTTTTCGGTTTAAAGAACCCACTGATGATGGTGACATTTGTCGCCGAAGCTACTTCGGGAAATAAATAAGTAAATAAATGACAAGGTACTGGAGGTATGAATAAAAAAGAACGCGTTCAGTCACAACTTTTCGTGTTCTATTAAATAGACGATGCATTTCGGACCCTGTGGCTCCATCACCAGGTTTAATTCGTCTTAATACATGCTTTATTTGTTCTCTTGAATGAGGTGAAATACATATTCTTGTCACGAAAAGGTTTGAAGTTAGGTTACGAATTTCGTGGGTCAGACGTGGAAAATATGTGCGAAGTAGTGGAAAAGAGGAGCAGTGTAGACTTACCAAAAAAATCCATGAACAGCGTTTTAAACGTTTTAGTACCGGTTCTCAAAACATTAGACCACTGTTTTTATTTTATTTTCTGTAATTCTTACATACTGTAAAAGTCCGATTTATGTCATCTTGGACTTAATCATCTCTCTCTAATTGAAGTGAATCAAGTTACTTGGACTTGAAACTTTTCCTTTCATTTTTACTGTTTGGTAGAGAGCGGCCTAGGGAATTGCTAGATCTGAAGACATTCCTGGTGGGAATGTGCACTCTGTAACGAAATTGACACTACTGAAGGATAATGTTTAAACCTTAGTCTCAGAAGTCTATTTCTCGTAGTGCCGCTAAATCACATCAAATGCATGCCGGAGCGATCTGTTTAACCTTCCTTTACTAAACTGAATAAACATTGCAGCAGTAATATAAACAAGATGTTAAATTTTAACCTTTCTTAGAATATCCTGGCAACATACACCTGCAAGTCATCATCTAACAGTTGCTCGTTTCACGTTAAACATCTAGCGCATCTGGCACCTAGAGCGTCATTCCTTCCGTTAAGTCGGAAGAGACGTACAATAAATTCTGTTCGAGACAATACACTTGCAGTTTGTGAGCGAGGAACACCATAAATTACAGGAAGACCTCACCAGTGAACTCAAATACCGCAAAGCCTCTTACGATGTGAATTTATAGCAGTCTTTAAGCAGTTTACGTGGCTGCCGCTTAACAAATAGCGGTCTGTAAATCACGAAAGGCTAACTCCGCGGCTTCCGCTACTCAGGTGAACCGAAAATTAAAGTGTTAAATAACCACCATTAAAAGCTCATCACAATACGAGGTACACGCAGCGCGTGTATAGCGCGCGTAATAGCGTTACGCTTTGTTGCACAATATTGCGGTCGGAGATGGGAGTTGATTAATGCTGCCTCATGTACGCAGGGTTTAGCGCAGTGCTAGCGTGGCTGACAACTGTGGCCTAAACAAGCTTTTCTACTCACCGCCGTGTGTTGTCATTAGAATGAAATTTATAACAACAGTTCTCTGCTGTATACTCCGTAAATAGTTGTCATTACAGTTTCACGCAGACAAATAACTTTTTATATTACTTTCATAATGTTTTCCTCCATCACTATCGAAATGCGTTATATTAAATGTAAAGTGGTAAATACTGTGTTTACAGTCTTGTCTTCACAACAAAATGGATTCTAGTTTTGATGCAGGCATTGATCTGCATTGCTATGTAATTATTTGCGTTTGTTTCATATAAATAAACCAAGTGCAGATTCCATTATGGAATTTATTTACACTGCCTGCCAAAAATATTAAGCACCCTGAAGGGGACGGAGAAACAAGTGAAGCTTCACAACATTTGACATTCACGATCATTTGAATTTCATTACTGACTTTTCTGAATACTATGCAAGGTAGTGAGTTCAGATACAGTTTTCTTTCTTTCTTGATTACGTTACAGCAGCAAGTGAATGTTCCCTACATGATTATCAAAATGGCTCTGAGCACTATGGGACTTAACATCTGTGGTCATCAGTCCCCTAGAACTTAGAACCACTTAAACCTAACTAACCTAAGGACATCACACACATCCATGCCCGCGGCTGGATTCGAACCTGCGACCGGACTGAGCGCCTAGAACCGCTAGACCACCGCGGCCGGCCCACATGATTATCCAGAGCAGATGTGGGAAAGAAATAATTTGATACACGGTGTGCCACATTTACGATAAAAGTGTTTATTCCCTCTCTCACTCCATGTCTGAACTTAACATATGTGTGCTAGTGTGACTCATACATCCAAAGTGAAATATTTATTCAACATTACTCGAAGTTACTTGCTTTTATGAAGGAAGAGTTACTAAATAAAGATAGTGTAAAAACATTGAATCAAAACCGTAGCAACTTGTTACAATTAATTTTGGGTACTGCCATCAGCTCTCAGTTTCAGTGTTACATCAGTCTGAACATTGCAAATCCAAACTTTAATATCGTAAAGCAAAGTTACTAGTTACCATATACCAACTTACTTGCTGCTACACATATATAATCATAGCTAAATAAATAAAACCACAAGCCGAATAAAATTAACTCCAGTAATAAAAAAAGTGAGAGGTGGAGTAAGGGAGACGGAATAAAGGGTAGAGCAGGACAGTGCAACATCGCTGAAAGTAGTGCGACGCCCATCAATAGCGGTACATGATTAGTGGTAACGGTATCACTTCAAGCAAAGCCGTATTTGTTGTGTTAACGAGTGTCGAAGCATTCCCTAGTCCAACTGCTACTAGTCTCTTAACAGTGGTGTACGATTGTACAGAATGTTCTCGGAGGAGAGACACAGTTGTGGAGGTATTTTGATATGCTTGGTGCGCAGTGTGGTTGTCATCTCTTATGGTGGGCAGACATGGTCGACTGGAAGTTTGAGAACGTGTAAGCCTGCTCTCATTTCCTTTTCGTTGAAAACTGGTCACTGTGTCATCCGAATGCCCCACAAATCTGCGTACTGAACGATTCGACCAGCGGGCCAAATTTAGACCTACGAGTCCCTGTCCAACTTGTAAAGTGCCTAGAACACAGTCTCATACCACTACGAGGCATCCTCTTGTTTTTCACAGTGATCTTCCAACATCAATCTATGTTTCCCTATACATTTTTTACCATCTACAGTTTTCTCCAGTACCATGGACTTTATTCCGTGAATTACAACAAACGTCCTACTATCTTGTCCCGTCTTCTTGTCAAAGTTTTCCTTATGTTTCTTTCCTTGCCGGTTTTCCGGAGAAACTCCTCATTTCTTACCTTACCAGTTCACATAATTTTCAACATTCTTCGGTAGTACCGCATCTCAAATTCGATTCTCTTCTGTTCCAGTTTTACCACAGTTCTTGTTTCACTACTATACAGTACTGTTCACGAAACGTACATTCTCTGAAATTCCTCCCTCAAATTTAGGACTACGATACTAGCATACGCCCCTTTTTGTCAGTACTAGTCTGCTTATGAGGTCCTCCTTGTTCCGTCAGTCAAGGCTCTGCCTAGGCAGCAGAATTTCTTAACTTCATCTACCTCGTGATCGCCTATTCTGAGGTTAAGTTTCTCACTGTTACTCCCATTACCTTCGTCTTTCTTGGATTAACTCTCAATCCATAGTCTGTACTGATTATAATGTTCATTCCATTCAGCAGGTGCTATTACTCTTCTTCGCTTTCGCTCAGTACCAATGTCATCAGCGAATCTTTTCAGCGATGACATTGCACCTTGAATTTTTATTCCGTTACGTTCTTGGACTTCTACACTGATCATTCCATCTTAGCTGTCGTACGTATATTACCCATGTTTCCCTAAAGGGTACCACTATTTTTTCTTAGGATTTCGATCGTCTGGCACTATCGGACGTTGTCGAACGCTTTCTCCAGGCCGACAAGTCCTACGGCCGTGTACTGATTTTTCTTTAGTCTTGCTTCCATTGTCAGCTATAATCCCAGCAGTGCCTCTCTAGCACCTTTACTTTTCATAAGTCAAACTGATCATCTTCTAACAGATCTCAGTTTCCTTCTCCATTCTTCTGTATGCTCCTCAAGTCAGCAGTTTGGATGCTTGAGCTATTAAGCTGATTGTGCCGTACTTTTCGCACTTGTCGGCGCCTGAAATCTTCAGAATTGTGTGTATGACGTTTCGTTTTTAAATTCTGCTTCTAATATTGCATTCCCTATCTCTTATACATCCACCCCTGTTTCTTCTTCTTTCCCTCATACAGGCCTCCATTGTACTCTTTCCACCACTCCGCTTCCTCGTCTGTATCTAACAGTGGAATTCATATTGCCCTCTTAATATTACCACACTTGATTCTAATTTCGCCGAAAGTTGTTTTGACTTTTCTGTATGATGTGTGAGACCTTCTGACAATTATTTCTTTTCCGATCTCTTCGCATTCTTCATGCAGCGATTTCACCTTAGCTTCCCTGCACTCCCATTTTTTTTTTCATTTCTAAGTGACTTCTATTTCTGTGCTCCTTGATTTCCCCTAACATTTTTGGACTCCCCTCTCTCACAGACCAACTAAAGTATTTCCTCCGTTACCCAACGTTTCTTCGCAGTTAACTTCTTTGTACCTATGTTGTTCTTTCCACCTTGTGTGGTCGCCCTTTTTATAGTTATCCAATGGTCTTCAACTGAACCGCTTACTGAGTTATCCTTATCGCATTATCTACAGTGTGGGAGAACTTCAAGAAAATCTCATTATTCCGTAGTACTTCCACATCCACTTACCTGCGCATTGATTCTTCCTGGCTGATAACTTAAACTTCAACCTACTCTTCACTATTACTTAATTGTGATCTGAGGATTTTTTTGCTCCCGAGTATGCCTTACAATCCAGTATGTGATTTCCGAATCTCTGTCTAATCACGATGTAATCTAACTAAAGTCTTCCCGTATCTCCCAGCGTTTATCAATTGTACCTCCCCCCTCTTGTGATTTTCGAACAGAGTGTTCGCTTTACTGTCTGAAATTTATTGGAGAACGGTATTAGCCTTTCTCCTCTCTCATTTCTAGTACGAAGCTCACATTCTCCTGTAACCCTCTCTTCTACTCCTTCCCCTATAAACGCATTCCAATCCCCCATGATTATTGGATTTTCATCCCCCTTTACGTACTGAACACTGTTCAGCATCCGTAAATTCCTTTGTCTGTCTCTTCATCTTCGGTTTGCAACGTCGGAATGTATAACTGAACTGTCGTTTTTGGTGCTGGTTTGCTGTCGATTCTGAAGAGATCAGTCCTAACACCGAACTGTTCACAGTAACTCATTCCTGCCCAATATTTCTATTCATAACGAATCCTACTCCCATTATTCCATTTGTGCTGATGTTAATACTACCCTACACTCGTCTGAGCAGAAATCCTTATCTTCTTTTCATTTCACTTCGCTGTCGCCAACTGTATCTACGAGGGCTGGAACTTAAATAGTGGCAACTATTTATGCACAACCGATACAAAAGAGTTACATGTTTGCACCTGTTACTGTCCTTTAAAGTAGTCACCAGCGTTGTGTAGAACCCGTTGCCAGCGATGTAGAAGGCGTAGTATACCGTTATCAGAGCCTGTTCTGTCGATGGTGCGAATGGAGCGGTCTGCTACCTGTCGAATCCCTGGAACAGGTCTGAAGGAAATGCCTCGAAACCAAACTGAAACGCCAGTCCAACGAATGGCGTCATTATGGGTCGCTGCGGAAGACGAAAGTGCGTCAGAGCCCCAGTATGGTGAAAGTTATGGTGGTTCTCGTGTACGACTGTGATGGTGTTATTCTAAGGCATTACGTTCCTCCACGGCAGACATTCAGTGCACAGTATTACTGTTCATTTTTGGGGCATCACCTACGACCAGCTTTGCGAAAGAAGCGGCGACATTTTCTGCGGAACCCACCCATCATTTCTACGACAATGCGCGGCGGCATAGAGCGCAAACTGTGGCTGCTCTGTTTGGCCGATGGGACTGGGAGGTATTGTAACACCCACCATACTCGCCGGACTTAAGTCCTTGTGACTTTTATTTCATTCCGAAGATGAAGGAACCACTTCGTGGCTTTCGCTTCAGAAATGTTCCAAAAATTTGACATGCAGTAGACCGCTCCATTCGCAACATCAACAGAACAGGCTCTGCTAACAGTATACTACGCCTTCCACATCGCTGGCAACAGCTTCTACCCAAAGCTGGTGACTACCTTGAAGGACAGTAACAGGTTCAAACATGTAACTCTTTTGTATCGATTGTGAATAAATAGTTGCACTATTTAAGTTCCAACCCTTGTAGATTCGGCTTTAGCGTATCCCTTCTCACATTTTCTGACATCCCTACTACGCTGAAACTTCGGATATTCCCCGCCGCGAGATGTATAGGGTTATCCTTTGGTTGGTTATTCCATCTTTTAGTAATGGTCACCTCTCCCTTGACATTCTCCTCGTGGAGATACTAACGATGGACTAGTCTGGAATCTTTTGTAAATTGAGTGATCATCATGACACTTTTCCAAGTACAGGTCAAATGTCACATAGATCAATACTTTGTGCTCTTAACGTCGTGGTTTACATTGTCTTGAAGTAGATTATTGCTGATTCTTCCGCCTTTAAGGACAGTTTCCCATCCAAAGGAGTGCCGTACACCTCTGTCCGCTTCTCCACTTTCTTTGGCATCGCCGTTGTCGTGTACGAATTTACATTGACATCATCAATTTTTACGAACCGGTCTATATTCAATAACGTTGAAATGATTATACTCTCTCAGAATTCATCTTCGGGTTCTTCTGTTTTGACGACAATGTGGACATTCTTGTGCGAATGGTGTGTTTTGGTGGGGAACATCTCAGTCAAGTTCGTCCACGTGTGCCAGTATTAGCAGGCGTTTCCATAACCATGTATGGCCTTGAAAACATGTTGACTGCTGAAGAGGGTATCACCGTATTGTCCTTGTCTTCGGTTATAATTTATCAACCACAGTAACGTTACAAAATCCTATCTGTCCTACAGCATGGTTTCAGGAGACGTAGGTCAATCTAAAAGCAACTCGTGTTTCTCTCAGATAAACACGCTGAAAGCCATGGCTCAAAATTGACTGTTGGAGGCAGTGTTTTCTGACTTACAAAAGCCAAATGAAAGTTTAACGCGCCAGCGTTTACTACGAAAGTGAGATATGTGTTTCCAAAAGAATTTTTTGACTGGCCTGATGATTTCTTTGTACAGAGAAAGCATCTCGTTCACCTAGATGGAGTGCCATCGACAAATGCAGTTGTAACACTATAAGTGCTCTAAGGGAGAGGGCTGACATGCTTCGTGTTCAAGTTATACATGAAAAGCTCCCCTAAAATATTAACAGCAAATTCAGACCTTTGGGGATGACCAGTTATCTAAAAAGAGTATGAAGATAAAACCAGAGAGATTAGCAGCAATCGTTCTTCTCGTGTACCGTACACAACTGGAACACCGCAAAAGGGTGAAGTAACACTCGTGCACAAAATATCCTCCGCTACTCATCGTAAGGTGCCTTGCTGAGGAGAGATGCAAAAAAATATGCAGAGATGCACAGGTGTTCGGTCCGGTCTGCATAAGGTTAGCGACATGTTTAATTTGTTCAGAAATGTAAAACTGTTCTCATCACAAAACGTAGAAAAGTGTTATACTGTTACTACATTATCGATGGTACACAGCTGAAATCACACAATTCATACCAATACCTGGCTGCAGCAATTATGGCGACAAGAAGTGGAATGATTACATAGGCTTCGTTGCATCAGGCGGTAGTCTTTCTTTCAATAGTAGAACACAGGGGAAAATGCAATGTCTGCTTGCTTATCTTCCATAGACACCACACTAAATTATTGCTAATATGTGTAGGACCAATAACAAGTAAGAAAGTTTTACTCTATGAACGCACAAAAGTTAGTGCAAATAGTGACAGGTAGTTCAGCACGTGGGAGAGGGACTACTAAGTGGTGACAAAGCTGAATTGTCAGACCTTGAAGATACGAATTCTACCCCAAAAATTTGTATGAACGCAATCCTAGGACTATACTGCATTCCTCTTCCTGCTATAGGGATAGTGAAAACAAGAGCACAGGGAATTAGGTAGTCATTGTTAATGGTTCAATTTGTGAATGGAATAGAAAGAAACCTTAATTCGCAATACAACGAGAAGAGCCGTCTGCACTTTAGTTTACAATGGTTTTCAGAGCTTAAATGCAGATATTGACGGAGAATGTGCAGTGAACTAGTAATGGCTGACTGAAATGGCTATGTTTAGAGTAAGCTGAAGATCAAGCTACATTTTTGGGAGCAATATAAGGCAGTTCATATGTCTATGCCTGAGACGTTCAATACTTTGTGTGGGTAGCCTTAGTTAGTACCAATAAGAGGAAACTGAAAGTTGTTTGATGTCGGGAATAGATTTTGATGTTTTTAGTAATGCGCTAAGGTAACTCAGTGAATGAAGCTGCAATTTTTCTTTTTAAGAACCAGTTAACAACGGTAAATATAACGTTCTCTCCCCAAAAATATCAGATGTGGTAAATACATTTCTCCACGGGCTAAGTTATAAAAATACTCTAAAAAAGTACTAGCCACAAGATGTTGTAAACAGGAGAGTTATTATAAGACTTACAGGAAACATGAGAATTTTAGAATCATGGATGGAGAAAATCTGGCAACATACTGCATTCGCAATCAAAATGTTTTTCCGGAGCAGTGATAGGTTTCGATATTTTTTACAGGGCGCGACGACAATTTCATGTCGAAATTAGCAACCTAGCGTGTAAACACTAAAGAGACTATAATAACTCTATAAAAAAATCATGAAGTACCACTAAGCCTGTCCAAAATATACACATTTTCCACGCAATGCACTGGGCACCACCACTTCCTTATTTTTGTAGGTGGTTTATATCTATGAACAACTTATAAAAGTACCCATCAAGGCGGAGACCAGATGGAAAAAGAAAACAAACCGGTTAAGGGATGGTGGAAATGTCATATGAAACAAACAGAATCTTTCTAACTGTAATTGTAAAGAACACTTTTATACCATTTGGCATTTGGTAATTCTCCAGGAAATAACTACTAATATGGTAGCCTAAAATGTGAATGAATGAGTAAAATACGTTACAATTAACCAAAGGTGTTAATTAACAAGGGTCCATTGGTAATTTCGGGCAAAAAGAATGACTAGTCCTCTCCAGAAAGTTTGAAGGTAACAGCTTAACAAATACCCAAGCTATTTTTGTAAGTGGTTAAGTAGCATATATGATTTCTTTTACTCATATGCCAAAAACGTGCGATTGAATGGCAGTGGTGAAAACTACATAATTGTGTTCATTTTCACATCGGTTATATACACTCCTGGAAATTGAAATAAGAACACCGTGAATTCATTGTCCTAGGAAGGGGAAACTTTATTGACACATTCCTGGGGTCAGATACATCACATGATCACACTGACAGAACCACAGGCACATAGACACAGGCAACAGAGCATGCACAATGTCGGCACTAGTACAGTGTATATCCACCTTTCGCATCAATGCAGGCTGCTATTCTCCCATGGAGACGATCGTAGAGATGCTGGATGTAGTCCTGTGGAACGGCTTGCCATGCCATTTCCACCTGGCGCCTCAGTTGGACCAGCGTTCGTGCTGGACGTGCAAACCGCGTGAGACGACGCTTCATCCAGTCCCAAACATGCTCAATAGGGGACAGATCCGGAGATCTTGCTGGCCAGGGTAGTTGACTTACACCTTCTAGAGCACGTTGGGTGGCACGGGATACATGCGGACGTGCATTGTCCTGTTGGAACAGCAAGTTCCCTTGCCGGTCTAGGAATGGTAGAACGATGGGTTCGATGACGGTTTGGATGTACCGTGCACTATTCAGTGTCCCCTCGACGATCACCAGTGGTGTCCGGCCAGTGAAGGAGATCGCTTCCCACACCATGATGCGGGGTGTTGGCCCTGTGTGCCTCGGTCGTATGCAGTCCTGATTGTGGCGCTCACCTGCACGGCGCCAAACACGCATACGACCGTCATTGGCAGCAAGGCAGAAGCGACTCTCATCGCTGAAGACGACACGTCTCCATTCGTCCCTCCATTCACGCCTGTCGCGACACCACTGGAGGCGGGCTGCACGATGTTGGGGCGTGAGCAGAAGATGGCCTAACGGTGTGCGGGACCGTAGCCCAGCTTCATGGGGACGGTTGCGAATGGTCCTCGCCGATACCCCAGGAGCAACAGTGTCCCTAATTTGCTGGGAAGTGGCGGTGCGGTCCCCTACGGCACTGCGTAGGATCCTACGGTCTTGGCGTGCATCCGTGCGTCGCTGCGGTCCGGTCCCAGGTCGACGGGCACGTGCACCTTCCGCCGACCACTGGCGACAACATCGATGTACTGTGGAGACCTCACGCCCCACGTGTTGAGCAATTCGGCGGTACGTCCACCCGGCCTCCCGCATGCCCACTATACGCCCTCGCTCAAAGTCCGTCAACTGCACATACGGTTCACATCCACGCTGTCGCGGCATGCTAGCAGTGTTAAAGACTGCGATGGAGCTCCGTATGCCACGGCAAACTGGCTGACACTGACGGCGGCGGTGCACAAATGCTGCGCAGCTAGCGCCATTTGACGGCCAACACCGCGGTTCCTGGTGTGTCCGCTGTGCCGTGCGTGTGATCATTGCTTGTACAGCCCTCTCGCAGTGTCCGGAGCAAGTATGGTGGGTCTGACACACCGGTGTCAATGTGTTCTTTTTTCCATTTCCAGGAGTGTTGTTCTTTTTCTTCAAAATAACAATTTTCTTAAACAGTCTTATTACTTCCCTTTTATTAAAATTTACACATTTTCTTTATGATTGTACTTCAAATGCACGTTTCTCCCATACGAGTCAAAGTTACTTGAAGCACTTATGAAAAGAGGTTATGTATTTGTTAAGCAGCTACTTTCAAACTTAGTGGAAAATACTCGTTATGCTGTTTACACTTTTCTCCTGTTCCTACAACTGAAACAATGGCTGTATATGAGGAGATCGGATGTAAAATATCGTAAGTGAAATTTTAGTGTAATGAAGTTATTAGAATATAGAGTTTTATATAAATATATTTATACATATACAATGTTCATTGTTTCTTCTTACTTTTATGAAATATTTGGACATTGGAGATTGCACTGGTAGGATTATAAAATGGAAACTGCTATTTAAATTAGAGAAGAGAAACTGTACAAAAGGTATTGATTTAAAGATTGTAGAAAGCACGTTATTCATGGTCGTTAAATGTACATACCATCGTAGTCAAGGTGTTAAAATATTCAGCGGCCACAGGAAAATTATACGTTAAATTTTTTGGATCATAATTTAAGCAACGTATTAGTGAGACAAAATTATGTAGTTAAATTTACTCATTTTATGATCTGAAAACACTGATATCAGTTTTCAAAATTCACTTTCACTCCTCTGATCGCTAGCTTTGGATTTGTCAGCTACTTTTAAAGCCTTCGAATAACCATAACGATCTTCAAGTATGTACTGGAATCTACATAGAACAGAAGAGAATTTAGGTACTTCGATTGGTCATGGGCCTTCATGAAACTGCGCTGGCGTCCTGTTCTTCTTAGTGGTACAGGATCTTTTGTATCCCGCTTGGAAGGCGGCGCGTGGGTGGGAGCAGGAGCAGGAAAATTACGTCGGTACTGCAGTGAGTAAAAGTGGTTTACTGGTGCAAGAAAGAATACATAACTTTGTACAGGTGCTAAGTCATAGACCCGTCGTATGTAGAGCAAAGTTGAAGCGAAATTTCCTGGCTGGCTTCACCTGATCAAATGAGGAGAATCTGTAGCGATGCTCGTAGAGCTCTCCAGCGCCGGCTAGAGGGCGCTGTCGTCGGTCTGTTGTAGTGCCAACCTAAGCAGTGGCATCGAAGCTATCGATACCACAGGATCCATTTCACCATGGGATGACTATAGTACTTTCATTTTTTCAGGTTCCCGATTTGAAAACTGTATCTTCACAACATTTCTAATTCCAAACTTTTCACCAAAACATGCTGTACACGCAAATACCATCTGCACTTATTCATACCATGTATGACACGTTAATTACGGCCGATACAACTGTGGGCACGCAAAAGAAGATCTGAAATTAGTAACATTTCTTCCCTCATTTTCTTCTTTACTGTCGTCACTTTCATTTCCTGTCTCTTAGTAATCTGGATCTTTTTCAAATTCAGCAAATTCATAAACACTGTTTAATAGTTTTTATACCATTACAGCACAGTTCACATTCATGGTCACTTGGAACTCAAGCTTTCTCCTAGTTATACATAAAGCAGTTTCTAGTTATCAGGAATACAAGCTGTATTCTACTGCCGCCTGAAGATATTCTTGAAAACTACCTCATCTATGCTATGTATTATATCATATGCCACATCAGTCATTCTTTCCCAGAATGCCAGTTACCATCTTGTGCGCCTAAGCCCCTCATGTCTCTAGACATAGCGATAATTTTTACCGGCCGCGGTGGTCTCGCGGCTTTAGGCGCTCAGTCCGGAACCGCGCTACTGCTGCGGTTGCAGGTTCGAATCCTGCCTCGGGCATGGATGTGTGTGATGTCCTTAGGTTAGTTAGGTTTAAGTAGTTCTACGTTCTAGGGGACTGATGACCACAGATGTTGCGTCCCATAGTGCTCAGAGCCATTAGAACCATTAGATGATTTTTCCAGGTATATCGTAGGGAAATATGAACAGATACAATTAATGCACAGTTACGAATAGATTTCTGTTACTTTTATCAACTGAAATGCGTTGTACACATATATTTTCACTTTAAGATTGCATATAAGTCTGTTTCTAAGGGAAGCTGAAAATATTAGAAAAAGCTCTTATTTAAAACAATATGATATTTCTTCAGCGGCGCTGTGGTTTTACCAAACTTTTTCCTATGTAGATGCCAGCCTGCACCGTGCATGGGATTTCCTAAACTGGAAAGAACCATTGTGTAAAAGTTGGAAACGCAGTTGAAAGCTTGTTGTAACGATTGAGGAAAGATGGAACACGAACGTCATCGATTTCTCAGATTCCCTCAGTGACCATCACTGCAAAGACTTTAGTCGGTGAGCAAACTAATAGCTAATCTCCCGGATAATCTTCTTCTACAGGGTCAAGAGCTGCCATTCATGTGTGTAACTGAGCGCGCGGGATTGATTAAGCTGTCAGTGCAGCCAGGAACTCCTATGTGAGATACGGTATGACGCAGTCTGCCTTTCCACTGCGCTGTATTTACGTCTCAGTTCTGAAGAAAGCTCCTGTGTCAGTACGAAGGCGAAAGGTTGGCAATACAAAGCACGAACCTACGGCAGGTGATGTCTTATACAAGACGAAGGAAGACATTATGCCAGTAATTGAGATGGAAAGAAGCGGCTCTAACAAATCAACAGGACACTGTCGTCTGCAACACTGCCACCTCCTAAGCCCCTGCAGGGACAATACGTCACAATTTGTAGCGGTTGTGGCAGAGCAGATACAGCACACCACGCCCGTACAGCCTGCGTTCTTTATGCTAGCAAAAGAGCATAAATTGATCTAGAGAGTTACCTTTCATACACTTCAGGGGTATAAGCAGGGTCTTCCCGAAGTTTTAAAAGTAATTTGATTATATGAGGACTCCTTCTCGGACTTCAAAATGGTTCAAATGGCTCTGAGCACTATGGGACTTAACTTCTGAGGTTGTCAGTCCCCTAGAAATTAGAACTACTTAAACATAACTAACCTAAAGACATCACACACATGCATGCCCGAGGCAGGATTCGAAAATGGCTCTGAGCACTATGGGACTTAACATCTGAGGTCACCAGTCCCCTAAAACTTAGAACTACTTAAACCTAACTAAACTAAGGACATCACACACATCCATGCCCGAGGCAGGATTCGAACCTGCGACCGCAGCGGTCACGCGGTTCCAGACTGTAGCGCCTAGATGCGCTCGCCCAACCACGCCGACCCTCCTCGGACTGTTAGATAAAAACAATCTTCCTTAATATATTCGAGAACGGCTGCTTAATCTGTTAATAAAGCACCAACGATGCAACGAAGAAAATTTTATCTTATTTGCTAGTGTTTCCTTATACGTTGCTAAGCGTCTTAAATAACAAAACGCTGTAGAGAGAACTGTAACGTTTTCGTCAAAGTTTTGGGAATTTAAACTAAAACGCATTTTTAATATGATCTTAGCACCTAAATATTTGGCTTCACATAGGCCGCCCATATTACATCATTTAGCAATATTTTTATTCTGCATGGGCATTAATATCTTGATAGCGCATCTCCTAAGCGATAATCCACACATAGGAGATTAATGCACGAAGAAAATATGCCCTGATCAGAGAATCTAATCACACCAATAATATCGTTGATATACTGGTGAGGTACATCAACTGTGTTCGCATTTCACACATGTGGATGATTATTTCCCTGACTAAGCAGTTACAGTGAGTTATACTAAATGAGCGTGGACCGTATTCTCCATGTTGTCTTAAACTTTCCTCGTTAGAAGCGCCTGGTCGTATGAGAACCAGTGACAACCGATTCCTTTGGCAGTGTGCCAATTAGTGAAGATAAAGCACAACAACGAATTTATGGAGGAGTAACAGTATGCGCGAGGCACTTATTCTTCTAATGAGTTGCTTGAATAAGGAGAATTAACATAATAGGCAAGGAATAATGCTAATGAATAGGAATTTGAGCCAAACCTAAGTGGCTAAGAGTTTTTGTTAGTGGTGGTGCTCCCTCTGATGATCACGATGATGATGATGAAGGTAAGAGTAAATAAATTAATGAAATCCATGCAGCTACAAAGCAACATCATATAACGGGCAAATGTGGCAATCGGATCTTACGTTAAAAAATGAACAGTGGCCACGAATTGTCTCACATAGCATACAGAGATTTCGTAGTATTTTGCAACTTCTGCGTTGTCGGTTTTTCACTACTTTAAGACGTCTGATTTTAGCGGCGACATTGGATACTGTCATATGTTCTGTGTCCAGAAGGGTCTTCAGACAGATGACATTGTGAAGGGTGGAGGTGTTTTGAATAGGCAATGGAAAATGAGTATGTGTAGCTACTATGTAATAGTACGATTGTTAGCAATTCAGACTCAGGTTTGATGTTAGCAGTTAACAGGCGTGAAAAAATAATGTCCCATTAAGTCATAACATAACGTTAAAACTATTCTTTTTATTTCAATAAGAAGGCCCTAAACATTACACACTTCTATTACATTCTTAGATGGCACTCACCTTACGTGCGCTAGATGTACAACACAATGGAACTTGTCTCAGTACCTAATGACAGCAGTGCATTAGAGTGTTTCGTTACTTTTACAGCTACGATTTCAGGACAATATTTCTCTAACTACCGTCAGTTAAGGAGATCTTCAGCCTCACAAATGCCTATGTGAAAGTGAAAGTATCTTTAGACTCCGTAATGAAGGTTTGTGAACGTAGTGTCATGTTTGTGTTGTGGTTACTTGTAAGGTTACTGTGCTGACAACTCATGTGAATATCGATAGATACTTACGACACTTGCTAGCAGTAGCATCGATGAGTTTTGAGAATAAATGAAAATACATCTCTGGCCATAACAGTGGGTGGGTTTTGCCCTACGGTTAGCGTCGGGCAGTAGTGGGCATGGAGATGTAACAGGGGGAGCTGTCTTGACGGCACAAACTTGACACTGACGTCCGTTATGTTAGCTGCCGACTACATTACGTTCTGACGGAAGTATTTCGATCAAAATTACCAGTTTGCGTCATTTATGGGTGTATTAATCATTCAGAATATAGATTAAATTGCAAAGTAGTTAGATTTCATTCTTAATGTTCTAAATGAAGCCATATTTTCTATGGTGTTCATTAATTTTGGTGGTAGTTTTATTTCTTTCATTCGACCTGACGTTTGCTGTCAGTCCTAATAGAAACGCTCTCTGAATAAACTGTTTGAGAAGGAAAGACTGGAAACCAACCACACATAGCAGAATATGCTCTCAGCATTTTTGGGAAGTAACATAGACCGAACACTATTTTCGTTATTAACGAAAATGCTGGGTTACGACAGCAGCGGATTCATAGCACATGCAGTTCTTCTTGGTTATTCTAAACGTGTAACAAAAAGAAAGTTAATCCAACGAGAAGGAACGCGCTGTATTACTGCATCACATATGCGTTTTAGACCAGAGGAACATCTGAAAATAGCCTCTAGACACAGTGTTATTGAAGCGTCCCCTTAGAACAATTTATACATGACTATGTTTAAACTGACACACAATATTTTTTAGCGCAACGCAATCTGACTTTCAAATATCCCTACAAAAGAATGGCCCTGACTAACATTAACCTATACCTTTCACAAATCACTTACCTCACAAAAATCTCCGTTACTCGAACTACTGCAATACGGCGAGCGCCACTACTGCCAGCTAAATAAAAGATTCAAACTACTGAAGGCACTTACTACTGATAGGCATAGTTAGCAAATGAAAGATTTTAATAGAGAACATACAATGTATTTACCTTAATAGTCATCAAAAGTCATAATATATACAGCAGCTCATGACATCAATTTTTACAAATTTCAAAACTCCGCCATCTCTCTCCCCACATCCACCACTGCTGGCGGCTCACCTCCAACTGCGCAACGCTACGCGCTGTTCACATCCAGCTGCCGCTGCCCAACACTACAATGGCAGACAACAATGCAAACTAGCGCCAGACTGCACACAGCACAGCCAGTGATTTTCATACAGAGCGCTATGTGGCGTTACCAAGAAAAAAACCTAAACAGCCTACTTACATAGCCCCCATCCTCCCCACAAAAAATTTTACAAATTGTTTTGGGCACTGGCCAATACAGATTTGAAATTTTTTTTTATAATTACAGTAAGAAAGATATAAAATGCACACACTTATTAATACAATGTTGGACAAAAGCTAAAATTTTCTCACAGTCCATAAAGACAGTCCTGATCATTCATCACAGTAAAACTGCCGTTTCTTTTCTCAAAGTCTGAGCAGTAAAAGACAATGCACACGAAAGTAGTGGATTTCCATGCAGTCTTCAAGAAGTAGTGTTGTCCTTCCAACTGAAAGACAGTGCTGACTCTTGACATGCAGACAGGTAATGGGCCACAACAGAGCAAACCCACAGCAGAGTCATTCGACGTTTTGAAGAATGTTGGTAGGTAGGTCATCACAGAGCAGACCCACTGTAGTCCTGGTAGAGATTATGGTATTAGTGAGACACCAGAGGTGCAGACCCACTGTAGTCCTGGTAGAGATTGTGGTATTGGTGGGCCACCAGAGGTGCAGACCCACTGCAGTCCTTGTAGAAATAATGGTATTGGTGGGTCATCAAAGATGCAGACCCACTGCAGTCCTTGTAGAGATGGCCAGCAGCCATCTGTTGTGACTGTGCAGGTGCACAATCACCATTGAAGAGTCTTGCGGATAATATAGCAAGTCCATAACCACCACTTGTGCACTCACGAAGTTTTTGGAATTGTCCTTAGAACCAGCAATGCTGTTATCCAGTCCCTTGCTGAATTATTAACACACGTGCAAACACTATCAGTCCCTACTTCTCACATATTGTCCATATACTATGACCAACAGAAACGTGTGCAGTGAAATGTAACTTACAAGTTAATAATATGATGAACCTGTGTCAATTCCAATAATATAACATGAGAATACAATAACACAGGTACAAAATACATCATTACAGAACATAACAATACAGATAACATTTGTAGTGATACAGTCTTTACAAAAGAATCGAAATAACATATACATCAGTGTTACAGGAATTATGACATGAGTACATACATAAAAGATCAGAATAACTTTCGAAACATCAATTTACACATAATCATTAAAACAAAACAGAATAAATAATGTCTAAACATCTTACAAAGTAAATAACATATTATTAATGCCAGTTATGTTTGAGGATAACAGTATTCCTCATCATAGTGAATGTAGCTTAGAATCAGAAAAATTCTACAACATAAGTCTTATCAGATAAACATATAAATACAGGAAAAACATAAATACACAAGGGTACACAAACATATAGCGGAATAATACAAGGAAAGGACAGGGTTTGTTTTCTGCAGTATTTTGCAAACAAAACTTTCTTTACTTCTCGGGGATCTCCCTTCGTTCTTCATTATTTCCAAAAGTCCTATCTATACCTGCTTTCTGTACTTTTCTCGTATAGCCTCTCAGTGCATTTCTTCAAATTCATCGCAACTCATTCTCTTATAGGCTACCCCCTCTTAAGCTAACTTAAATCTACTGAGCTCAGATGCTAAACTAAGGAAACTAGCGCCAGACTGCACACAGCACAGCCAGTGATTTTCATACAGAGCGCTATGTGGCATTACCAATAAAAAAACCTAAACAGCCTACTTACATTATTTACAAAAGTTTTGCAACATTTTCTATTTAAAACAACTGTTTAGTGCACACGACAGAAATTAAGAATAAGAAGCGGTCTTAAACAGTAGTCTACTAACATTTTGGGGCGTGTGATATGTCGGCGCCGGCTTCAGAGCAACTTACAGTTTAAGTACGTAGCGCCATCTCCCCTTATTATACCTCCATTTTTGTACGAATCGGCCAACAGACTTGTTGGTAAGCAGTGGAAGTGATTGGTTGTACAGGTCGGTCGCGAATGTTTAACTTTAAGACGATTCAACTGTCGATTACAAAAAAGATGGTCGCACGAAATGGTTCAAGACTGAGTAGTGCTCAGTAAAGTTGGATGATAGTGGAAAAAAAGTACGAAAATATGAAATTGTTGTTAGACTAGACCGGGGCACATTAGCCATAGAAGCACGCTGGCTGTTGGAATACGCCACCGAGCAGGGAGGTTAATAGTAAAATACTGTTGTCTTTCCACAAACGCGTTAACGCTTGTTACATTGTCGGGCGTGGACTGGCACGTATTTTATTTTTTCTGTTAGTCAAAATAAATTTTGCTTGTTCAATGAATGTTAATTATGCACCAAAACAATACTGTTACTAATGAAGTACCTACAACGAATAAATTCCACTGATTAGGAGTTATATTTACTCTGTATACGCCGACAAATGTTTGGAACGCATTCGTCAATTAACTAAAATAATTCTAATTTGCTGATTGATTAAGGGCACGTCGACCCTCATGGCCAACGTGCACCACTGTCTTTTTGTAAGTAAGTAGTCTTATTAATTTCAATAAATTCAACGCAGTCAAAGTCTAGAGGATACCCACGTAATTTTTACTTTATCAGATTGTGTCCTGCACTGATTTTAAACCAAAAGGTCTATGCGACGTTGCATTTCTTCTTGTCTTCTTCCGAAACCCATAACTTGTGTTGAGCTCTTTTACTACAACGACTGCGACATAAATTTTAAATTATTAGTATTGGAACTATGCAGGTCATATAAGTATCAAATCGAAGTGAATCTTACAATGCAGTCATTTTCATTCATTGTCTCGTTGCCGTTTAGGTTTTAGGATGGCTAGAAATTATTAGAAGAAAACTAGAAGTGGCATTGTTTCTGAAACAGATACGAGGTTAACAGTGATGAAAATATAGTGGCACGAGACATCATATAGGGATCTCAGAAAATAGTTAACCATTCATAGAAACAGTTTAGAGAGGCACTGCAATAAACGCGAAAATTTAGAACCCAATGAAAGCGCAAAATGACTAAGGTTTGAGATGATTTAAATAACAAAATTCTTTGTTTTTAAAAAGAAAATGGCGGTAGTCAAGCTGAATCACATGGTAAAACTCATTAAATAAAGTGCCGCAGTTTCTTCAAGATGAAGAAGATGAGAATGACGATAACCCGTGTCTTAGGTGTCTTAAAGCATTATCTGATGGCACAGAAGGTGACGAAGCTACTCACTGGTGTTCAGATGTACACTCATAAAAATTTTAGACATAATTTTCTGTCAAACTTGCATTACAATAACGATAACGCAATTTATGGTTTTAGTTTTTGGCATAAAGCGGCAAAATATTATGTTAAAACGAACTGGATGTATTAAAGTCGATATATTTTCATTCAGTAATCAATAACGTAACTAAATTAAATGATAAAATCATGTTGGCCAACTTGCTTCTGTTACTGGGCCACTTTTCCCCAGGAATATGGTGGTCCCGAATGTATTACTGTACTAAATATTTGTTATGAATGCACAAACAGTGATAAGCTGTAATAACTTGGTTGTGCAGGTACTAAAACAATGAACCAGTGTTTCAACATAGAAAGAGCAATGGAGACACTCAAAATACAAGCCGACAAAATCAAGGAATAAAGTGAGCCATCCTGACTGGGTTCCACCTATCAATCGGAAACGCCGTGTAAGGCAATTCATTAAGTTTCCTCATTCTTACAGTATTCTGTTTTAGGAAAAGAGAGACGGCAGATATCTGCACCGTGGCAAGAAAAGAGAGTGCAACGGAAGGAACATCACAACGAGAAAGGAATTTGGATAATAGCATCCAGATGTAAGTAAATAGTTCAACCCTATCTATAACAGCGGTGAAACCCTTCGATGTAAATGTCCCAAAGGAATGAAGCGGTCGTCATCAATAGTGCCACATACTGGCACGTTGCAAGACGGAGGGCGTGCTTATGATTAAAAGTTAGATTCAGATGTAAGGCATTTTCAGGGAGAAGTCCAAGGACAGTGAAATAATGAGGAGAGATTGAGATGATAATCATATTTTCTCAGCTGAAACTTCACCACACAAGAGACTCTTATATAATTTTGGACGAACATATGTGTAGAGGAGTGGACCGTCCACAGGAGCTGACTTTAATATTATGAACATTTGCTTCGCGGTTTCTTAAGAGATAAATTCTTGTGGTCCATATAAATACTTGTTTTGTAAATACAACTGCCTTTTCATGCTGTTAGTTGCTTTATTTATCCCATACGCGTTTCGCCTTCTCCTGTTCTAAAGCATAGATACAGTTTTGTTAGTTATAGATTATTAAACAGTTCACTTCGCGATTTTTTGTAAAAAAAAGTAATTACTTACGATTTTCTGATCTGCGTTTCCTCACATCTGGTCTGGAGGTCGCACTGCCAGTTTTATCACTGCCATATAATCACATCTTCGTGTTCTCGCCTTCCGCACACTGTTCAAAAAAAAAGTTTCTCACTCTTTTTTGTAGTGGACTATTGTTCTTTTATAACTCTATACAACTATTTCGTCGTACACTTCTTTCCACAACGTAAATATTGCGCCTCCATTACGTGTTTCATCTTCTTTGGTATGTTTACCTACTTGTTGCCAACCTAACGAAGTATATGTTCGTTAGTAACTTCTATTTATGATGTTTATACCGTGTGTGTGTGTATGAGTGAGAGAGAGAGAGGGGCATAGAGCCAACCGTTCTTTTTTGTGGTGGTTGGGGGAGTGGGGTGCACTAGCTGTTAGTGTGTGGCTGAAACCTTTGGCGACAGCTGTCTTGACTTTTCGTTTCAATATTCTGTGGAGGGGTTCACAGATGAGTGAGTGTAATGATCTTGGGTTCTATTATTATTATATTGGAAAGTATTATTATATTAATAATTTTTGCGAACGTTATTACATTATTTTATCTATTGGTGTAAATAATAAATTGCTTGGCATGTGTAATTGGTCATTCAACAGGAATTTCCCCTCTGCTTTGGTTTTATGTATGTGGTAATTTTCTTGCGTGGTCAGGACGTGTTTTTATTGTTGATTCTAATTATTTTCATGTCATCTTCTCTAGTGGTTTGTTTGTGGTCATTCTCTCTTAGGTGTTCTGCAAATGTGGAGTGGTTTGTCACATATTTCCAGGCTCTCATGTGTTCCTTGTATCTGGTATCAAATGTTCTACCTGTTTGCCCTATGTATGTGCCTTCACAAATGTTACACTGTAACTGATATATACCAGCTTTCTGGTGTATGTCTGTTTTTTGTCAGTTTTGGGGTGTATTTCTGTATAGAATTGTCTGTTGTGTATGCTATGATCATCCCCTGTCTTTTGAAAATGTTGGTGATTTTATGGGTGTGTTTGTGTTTGTATGTCATTGTGTACTATCTTGCGTTTTCTTTCATCTTTTTCTGATTATCCTGTGTAGTTGTTATGGAACTGCGTATTGGTGTTTGGTTCTGTTCTGTTATTGTTTGTGGTTTGGAGCTTTCTGCTTTTATTTTGCTTTTAATTTTGTTGTTTAGCTTTGTGACTGTGTTATTATTGTAACCGTTATTTTGTGCTATCTTCATTATTATGTCCAGTTCTTTTTGGTAGTTTTCTTTGGTGAGTGGTACTGTGTTGAGTCTATGGAACATGTGTCGAAGTGCTGCTTGCTTTTGTGCGTGTGGGTGGTTCGAGGATTGGGGAATGATAATGTCAGTTGCTGTGGGTTTACGGCAAATTTCAAGCATATGCTTATTGTTTTGTTTTATGATTGTTATATCCAGAAAGTTAATTTGGTTTGTTCTGTTCTCCTTCAATTGTGAATTTTATATTTTTATGTATCTTGTTGATGTCAGTAAAACAAAATTATTTTGTGGCCCAGTTTCGATGTGTAACATTTTTCTCACGTTCAATTCCTTGGGAACAGCTGTGTTTCACGAGCGTGATGTAATCCATGGCAGAGAGAAGGTCAGCTTTGGTCGTAATGTCATCTGTGTCTTTTATTGCATTGCAAATCTAGAGTCCAACTGCCGTAGCTGCTGTCTCTGAAGAGGTATAAGATAGCAGTCTAGATTGCTATGTATAACGCTATAATTGTAGTTGCACTGTCAGTTGAAAACTAAATCTAAGGTGCAGTAAGAAAGATAACATTGCCACCGACCGATTCTGACCTTCTTTCTGTCCTGGATGACAGTTTTCTCATGGAATTCTTCCAGACTTTTTACGTCATGTAGTTGTAATCAGACAAAAACAGTATATTACCTGGCTTTTCAGTAAGGGAGTGCAACAGAAAGTAAGGCACCTCGACAAATTTACAGGTTTAGTGGTGAAGAGCATTTGTCACCCGGTGCATTTGGCAGGTTGGCCCCGTGCTTGAAGCCCACGCATAGGAGCCTCGTGGGCTGATGCTTGTCAGATGGCGCGGTGGGACTGGATCTCGCAGAGTGCCGCTGGGAGCGCTGCAGTCGGCTGCCTCTTCCGGACGGAAATGGCCCTCCGAAGAGGAGTAAGACGGCAGCTGCCGCCTTGGGACCGGAGGCGTCGGGCTGCGCAGCATCCCCGCCAAAGGTTCGTCGCTCCGAGGAACGTATCACTTCGTTTGTATAGCAGAATGTATATAGAACTGTATAGCAGCATGTAGTGCAAGACGGTAACTAAGACGGCTCAATGCTGCTCTGTAATGAGACCTTCGGAAATTACCTCTCTCTCATCATCTCAAGCCAAATTGTTGGCTGTTTCTTGACACAGATAACACGCTTTTCATTTTTCCATCTGTACATCTGTAATTCTAACAGTTTTTGTTACTTGCTTCAGGTGTGATCTGAAACTATCGCAAAATGCCATTTTTGTTTATAATTACTTTTTCGTAACTATGTCGATTACTGACGGTTTTTCTCCATTTTTGCAGACAGCTGAAACAAATAAAAATTTTCACTTCTTACATCTGCTTCATTTTTCCTTCAGTTTTCTGACTGGTGTGTTGCAGCCCATCACAACTTCTTGTCCGGTTCAATGCATACGTTTCAAAGTAGTAATTGCATCCACCATATTCAATAATTTGTGGATATATTGCGATCTCTGCTTTCAGCTGCAGTTTTATCTTCTACCGGCCTGTGTGGCCGAGCGGTTCTAGGCGCTTCAGTCTGGAACCGAGCAACCGCTACGGTCGCAGGTTCGAATCCTGCCTCGGGCATGGATGTGTGTGACATCCTTAGGTTAATCGGGTTCAAGTAGTTGTAAGTTCTAGGGGACTTATGGCCTCAGATGTTAAGTCACATAGTGCTCAGAGCCATTTGAACCATTTTTTAATCTTCTACAGATCTTCTTGTCAATGGTTTCCACGTATTTCTTTCTGCAGAGAATCTTTTCATTGCTTAGCTTATCAGCCCCCGTAGTTTAATGGGAGCGTCTTTGATTAGTAATCAAAACGTCCACTGTCCCTGGTTCGATTGCCGTAATATTGAACAACAGTTAGCATTGACGGACGAAAACTTCTGGCATAAGAAGTCATCCTCATGCTATCAACGGCCTTGGCAAAGAGGACGAAGAATTAGACTGAGGTTTAGGACTGTCTGTTCCTCTTGGCGTGCAAAACTGCTCCTAAACGCAGAAGAATCAGCAATAATCAATTGCATGAGAATGCAGTATGCAATGGAAACCACGGTATTAAAGACGCAAGTGGCCTGTAATTGAAAAATTGTCATGATGATCTCTCCACAGGTAAAAGATTCCGGAATAGTTCCCCATTCGGATCTTCGGAACGGGAGATGACCATGAGAAAAAGATTGAATAGCCAACGAAAAGATATAAAGTTCTGCGAGTCTGGACGTGGAATGTCAGAAGCTTGCAAGTGGTTGGGAAGCTAGAAAATCTGAAAAATTGAAACGCAACGGCTCAGTTTCGATATAGTACGGTTAGTGAAGTGAAATAGAAAGAAGCCAAGAGTTTCAAGTCGGATTAGTATAGGGTAATATCTACAGCAGCAGAAAATGGTGTATCGGGAATAGCATTTGGCATGGAAAGGGCGGTAGGATAGACAATGGCGCTGTTCTCATCGAAATCGACAGCAAACCAACACCGACAACAATAGTTCACGTATACAACCTAAGGCCGCAAGCTGAAGAGGAAGAGATAGAGAAAGCTGTAAGTAGGCTGTTTAGTTTGATTTATTGGTAACGCCATGTAGCGCTCTGTATGAAAATCACTGGCTGTGCTGTGTGCAGTCTGTGACTTGTTTGCATTGTTGTCTGCCATTGTAGTGTTGGGCAACTGGATGTTAACAGCGCGTAGCGTTGCGCAGTTGGAGGTGAGCCGCCAGCAGTGGTGGATGTGGGAAAGCGAGATGGCGGATTTTTCAGAGCAGGTGATCTGGACGTGTGTCCATCAGAAACAGTACATTTGTAAGAATGGATGTCATGAACTGCTATATATATTATGACTTTTGAACACTTTTAAGGTAAATACATTGTTTGTTCCCTATCAAAATCTTTCATTTGCTAACTATGCCTATCAGTAGTTAGTGACTTCAGTAGTTTGAATCTTTTATTTAGTTAGCAGTATTGGCGCTCGCTGTATTGCAGTAGTTTGAGTAACGAAGATTTTTGTGAGGTAAGTGATTTGTGAAACGTATAGGTTGAAGTTAGTCAGGGCCATTCTTTTGTAGGGATTTTTGAAAGTCAGATTGCGTTGCGCTAAAAAATATTGTGTGTAAGTTTAAGCACAGTCATTGATAATTTTTCTAAAGGGACGTTTCATATGTCGACCTTTGGCCGAGGATACCTCACTGGAATCTTCTGATCTTTTTTTTTCTTGTAGTTTGTGTTATTAGTGTAGTTTTTGTTTATTGCTAGCGCGTAATTGTAGAGAGAATCTCCTTTGTAGTTGCAGTCTTTCATTGTTGTACAGTAAAACAGTTGTGGCATGCATGTAGATTTGCACCAAGTATTTTGCAGCTGCTCTTGCAATTAACTTGATATTATTTTCTGTGCTATGTTAATGTTTTCTCTCATTTTTGCTCTTCAAATTGTGCTTTTCTGTGTTATCGTGTGAAATATTGTGACAATAATGGCGTGTGAAAAACGTAACACTAGGCTCCAAAGTAAACTGAGAAATAATAGTGACGACGAGCATAGCTTATCAGCACCACTGTGTAATGAATGAACAGACATTCGAAGTAGTAATTTGGTAATTGTGCATAGGGAAATGGAGCGGGTGGCAAATAATGGTGTCGACAGTGAAACAAGTAGTGAACAGGGAAGCATTATCGATCGATCGGTCGGCAACAGCTTGCCTCAGGAATCCGAAATGACAGGACTTAATCTTGCAAATACTGTAGATTCAGGTTTTGCGTCCTCACCCTTTTCTCAAATAAGTCAAGACACATTTTCTGCTTTTCAAACTGCGAATATTGCCGGTTCAAATGCATTGCCAAATAGCACTGAGGAACATGTTTCAGACACCAGTGCATTGTTATTACAATTAATGCAACAAATGGGACAAAAGCTTCAAAAGTTAGACACAATGGAACAAAATCAGAGACAAACACAGCAAAAGCTTCAAATGTTAGACACAATGCTTGAACAAACACTTGAAGATTTAACTACTGAGTTACATAACATTGAATCGAAATGTCTAAAAGTCTGTAATGACGTAAAAACACAAATTTGTGAGCATTTTCAACCTACTTTTTCGCGGCATGAAAATGCATTACAGAATCACGAGGCAACCATAAAAGAACTGCAAACTATTGTTCATGAAAATCATGAGACCTTGCAAGCTAGAATTGACTCAGTCGCATCTACCGATTCGGTTACGCAACTTGCAAAAACTCAGGAAAACTTAAAGGACACAGTAGATACTCTGAAAATTGGTCAGAAAGACACATGGAGGAAATGATTTCATTATCAGAGAAAGTAGCTGAACTTTCGGATCAGCTAAATAATTTAAATACGAAGGTAGATGATAATCTGAATGACACAAAACCGATAGTCTTTAATGACACAGAAGAGTGTAAACAAATTAGGAAATTCAAACAAAATCAGAATCAAATTAATATGCAACACCAAAGAGAAATCCGGGAATTACAAGATCAGCTGACACAGGTAATACAAGAATTACATATTTCAGAGAACACTCATGCTCCAATATGGGAAGAGGGACATAGAAATACGGAACAGCCACAAAATAATAACACAGGGCACTTCCGAAATTATGAAAGAAATTGGCAAGGTACACCGAATTTTGAGATGGAACCACCGAAACGAAGTAACAATGACCGATACGCGACTCGCCGACATGATGATTTTGACTATAAGCTGTTTATTACTACACATAACTTCAAATCATTTAAGAATTCCGGCAACGACATTCATCCACAAGCGTGGCTTCATCAATTCTCTCATTGTTTTCCTCCCAACTGGTCATTAAAGCACACATTAGAATTTATGTTTGGCTACTTAGAGAATGAACCAGCTGTAAGAATGCGATCGGTCATTCACGATTGCCACAGTAAAGAAGAATTTTACCATGCCTTCCTCTCAGCATATTGGTCTCAAGCCACACAAGACCGAGTAAAACATAGGTTCATAATGATGAAACATTTCGAACAATCTGAATTTTCCGTTCTTCTGAAATATTTTGAAGACATGTTGCACAAGAATCAGGACCTGTGAACCCATACAGCCCATCAGAACTCATCCACATTTGCTTAATCAAATTACCTGATCATTTACGATATATTATTTTGGAAGGACGTTGCAAAGACGACATTGAAGCTTTTCAGGGACTCGTACAAGAATTGGAAATTGACACTGACAATCGCGGAATGCGAAAACAGGAACACAACAATTGCAGGTCACATCCGTCGCAATTCCGCGATGAAAGAAATAATAACTGGACACGACAAGGCTATTCTCACAACACAAATCGTGACCAAAACAGACACCATCCATATGACAACCGTTGGCAGAGTGGTAATAATTATAGAGAAAGATCGCATTTCCATAGTAATGAATGTGACAGAGACAACCATAAAAACAGACAATATGGGAACCAAAACAATTATTATCACGGGAGACAGAATAACGTCAGATGCAACAGTTCAGCGTGCAGTTACAATTCAGGGAGAAATTCTCCACCATGTGACCGACAAAAAAGAAACTATGTTAACTACCAACAAAACGACAAACCTGAATTTCATCGGAACTGGCGGGATTCAAACAGGGCAGGGCCCTCTCAACAAGGTGAATTACTAGAAGTTAGGTCTCCAAATCCGAATAACGACACCCGCCAACAAAGAGACAATCGGCAATGACTCATACCGCTGGCAGCCACAAAACGTACTTCTGAAACTGACGACGCAGCTGCCGTAGCTAGTATTTACGTAAAAATGGAAGACATTAGGGATATCTTATTCCAGGAACACGACGTAAAACATAACAACATTGCATATCCTGTGACTCACATTACAGTAAATGACGTAAAATTTATGGCAGTACTTGACTCTGGCAGTCCCATTTCAGTAATTAGTGATACAGCCTTTAGCAAATGCAACAAATCGAACGATTGCCCCACACTTCCATTACGTAAGATTAAATTACAAGGTGCAATCGTTGGAAAAAGTGTAGATGTACGCCAACAAACCAACTTAGAATTCTTTTGTCAAAGCCAAAGCTTCTCTATGATCTTTCTTATTGTTCCATTATTATCGATGGAAATTATATTGGGAGTAGACTTTTGAATGAATACAAAGCAATCTTAAACTTTCACGATGCTGAAATAAGTTTAGAGAAAGAAGGTAAGTCAATAGCTTTGAAATTTGAAGATTGGCTCTCAAACCATGACGAAGAAATTAATCGGCTTTACCTCCTGTTAGACAACAGGTCGGAATTTTCGACAGAACTTGACAATAAAAATCACTCTGCAAGTACTGACAGGGATGATATCGACGGCGCATTTGATACTGATGAGTTAATTCAGAATAAAATTCAAACAATTGAGAGTTGTAATGACACTGATAGGCAAGACCTTTTCGAGATTTTACAAGTATATTCCACAGTTTTTACTCACAAAACAGAAAGAATCAAGGGATTTCAATAACAATTTCGTGTTCATGAGCATACTAAATTTTGTGTTAGACCATACGTAATTCCAGCACATTATAGGGACCGTGTTAGAACAGAAATACAATCTATGCTTGACGAGGGCATTATTGAGCCTGTAGTAAGCACATACAACAATCCATTACATGTTGTTGAGAAGAAAAATGGATCGATCAGACTTGTGTTCGATTCGAGACAATTCAATACTATTATTATTTCTGAAACAGACAGGCCGCAAACGATGGAAGAACTTCTTAAAAATTTTGATGGTGTAAAAGTGTTGTCTTCTATTGATCTCAGATCCAGCTTTTATCAGATCGAACTTCATCCAGAATGTAGAAAATACACAGCTTTCCCTTGTTTCGGCATTTGTTATCAATTTCGGAAACTTCCTTTTGGTTTCAACATTTCTTCGGCAGCATTCATTCGTGGCCTAAATTCCATATTACCTGAGTTCTTAAAACGTCACATCACCTTATATGTGGACGATATCCTGATAGGAGAAGCCTTATGGGAACAACATAATCGCATCCTCGACAGTTTGTTACGTGTTTTTGCAGAATCTGGAATTACAGTTAACTTGGAAAAGTCTGAATTCGGTAGGACAAAAGTGAAGTTTTTGGGACATATTATTTCTTCTTAAGGCATTCAGCTGGATTCTGAAAAGCGAGAAGCAATCAGAGCCATTCCAGTTCCACCCAGAAAAAAACAAGTCCGCAGTTTTCTATGTCTCGTAAATTTTTACCGTCGTTTTCTGAATATGCACATTCTAGTTACACCAAAATTTTGTTCTCTCACTGGAAAAAATACTATTTGGAACTGGGACGAACAAGCACAGTCGGAATTCAATTCTTTGAAAGGATCGATACTTAACGCGCCAATACCAGCTCATCCAGATCCGTCACAAGATTTGTGCCTTAGCACGAATTCTTCTAAAGTCAGTCTTGGTGCCCATTTATTTCAAGAAGCCACAGAAAATGACACTACCCTTCAGAAAACCATTGCTTTTGCTAGCCGAGTGCTAACAAAATCTGAAAAAAAATTATTCCGTTACTGAATTAGAAGCTTTAGCTATCGTTTGGGCATTTAACAAATTCCATTTCTTTCTTTCTAGTAAGCACGTAAAAGTATACAGTGATCATCGTGCATTACAATTTCTTATGCCTTCAAAATTAAATCATGACAGGTTAAAACGTTGGGCATTGTTTCTGCAAGAATTCCACTTCACAGTAGTCTACATTCCCGGCAAGGAGAACATTGTTGCGGACGCACTGTCACGCGCACTGGTTGGGCTTGAGAAAAGTAGCACAGAAGGCAACCTCGAGAAAAATTTCAGTATTCTTTACATTCAGAAAGTCGCCTTTGAAAACTTCATCTCCACATCTTTAAAGGACACTGTTCATAAACAAGATAAAGATCCGATTTGGAAAGACATCAAAAGTAAATGGCATGAAAAGACACACACTCAGATTCGGCATTATTATCTGGTTAGAAACAACATACTCTTCAAACGCTGCACTGTTGATGACAAGCTATGGATACTTTGCATTCCAGATGATTTTGTTAATAAGCTCATTTGGTACATTCATTTCAGCTACGCACATTTTGGTCCACGAAAATGTTATCATATTCTTCGAACGACTTGTTATTTTAACAATATGGAAAAGAGAATTCGAAGAGGCTTGTCTATTTGTAAACTTTGTGAAAAGGCGAAACTATCTACTATCTCACATCGTGCTCCGTTGTTTCCTATCATTCCTTCTAAATTAAAAGAATTTGCTGCTGTTGATCTCTTGGGACCCTTGTCAGAACATCGAATTATTTTCGTACGTTCTAGCCGCTGTTGAACTTACTTCAAAATTTGTTTCTTTCACTCCGTTACGTAAAGCCACCGGACGGTCTGTATCCAACACCTTTGTCAAAAATTTCTTACGTGATGTTGGCCACGTTGCTAAAGTCATTTCAGATAACGGACCGCAATTCAGATCTGCTGTTTGGTCACGCATGCTTCGGAATCATAAAATCAAACCTGTTTTTACTTCATTGTACTCACCACATTGTAACCCGTCTGAACGGATTATGAAAGAAATCAATAAGCTTTGCAGACTTTATTGTCACAGAAAGCATCAGCATTGGGACAGATATCTACACTTATTTCAAAACGTGCTGAATGAAATGCTCTTGACTCCACTGCTTTACCACCGATTCTTGTACTGAAGAATGAAGAACCTCCGAACAGAATTAGAGAGCTTGTACCTTTTCTGGATACACGTAAACTTCGACACAAAGACATAATTGATTTGGCTATTAAAAACATAAAATGTGCAGCAGACAAAAGGAGAAAACTACACGGTAAAGCAAATGCAAAGAAATTATATATAGGTCAGAAAGTTCTCATTAAAGCTCATTCATCGTCACATAAGAAGAAACACTTGCGTCACAAATTCTTTCTGATTTACAATGGACCTTAGAGAATCCGACGTATACCACATGATAATTGCGTTGAAGTTGGATCTCTGCGTACTAGGAAGAGTAAAAGACTGCACCACATTGCACATGTAAAACTGTTTCTTGAGAGATAATCTGTTTTTTTTTTAACTTTGTCTTTGACATAAAACTTTTCACTTCACATTTCTAGTATGCTTTGTCAGACTTAAGAAACTGTTAACATGTTTGAAATTAAATATCCAGTCAAGAACCAAGAGAACTAATTTAAACAGAAATTACGAATGCATTGTTATAGTGAACAGACGACACAGTGTTGTTATTTGTACATTCTTGCTTGCTAGTTGCACGATTACGTAATGACTATAAGGCTTACATACTTAGAACATATACTGCTAATGAGATGTTAATGCAACATTTTGGTTTTGTTGAAAAGACATACTTTATTTGAAGTACTTTCTGTGAGATTACAGATGACTTAGTATTTAGTTTATTTGACAGCTACACGATTACATCACGACGCTACTAATGAATGACACAATTTATATTATTGCTTTTGCAGTGTATCTGTTTTCTATCTGCACAGTTTTTATGTATTATTCTGGAAAGTAAAACATGTTTTAGTAGTAACTTTTGTGGTATAGCTATAATGAGACAGCCTTTTCCCTAGCACAACAATACGTTACATTATAGTACTTTCTTGATCATGGTAAGATACGTAATAACTACGATATCTATACGTAAAGCATTTCACTTTTGTTTATGATGAGGTAAGTACGTTGACTTCAGCAGAACTTCGCTTACAGAGGACGATAACTACGACACTTCCACAGAATTATCTTATAGCAAGACGCTCATTTAGCGCTACAGGACATGTATTTGAGTGATTAATTTTGTGCTTAAAACATTTATTTTTAAAGATTTTTGAATTACAAAGAAAGTTTTCCGTGATACATTTCATTCCATTGCTGTAATCTGTAACACCTGAGGGTATAATTACATTAATCCCCAGGTGATACATGCTTATGTTGTGTATCATGTGTTTGACAAGCACAAGGAGCCCTAGCTAATATGGTATTTGCTTACACAACTTTACACATCGGTACCATATTTCTCTAATACATAATTACTGAGGGAGACAAACTTTTTTTTTTACTATGTCAGTGACACATGTTTACGTAATTACACAATTGGATAACTTCACACTTATGAAATTGAATTTCGTCTGTACTTTGTGAACTGTTCATATATTTTTCGGAACCATTGTGATACTATGAGAACTTTGAATGATGTATTTGGTATGGGAACATGATTTTTAAAGTACGTTTCAGGTTGATGACACTATTGAAATGAGCAGAGAATTTTCTTTAGGTTTTGATATTATTGGAGGAAGCTATGACGATTTTGAGATTTGACTGAGGTGTTATGATGTTACTTTTATGACGACCATGTGTATTTTGCTGTTAAGGTATGTTTATGATCAATAAGCTGATGCTATATGAGGAATTTGATTATGCTACATATTTATTATGATAAAATATTGAAGAAGTGTCGACAAATATATATGTGTGTAATAAGTTAAGGAATAATGTGTAGTGGTTAGGGACTTTGATTTGTAAAAAAAGATGTTGGAAACCATGAATCGTACTTTAAGAGTTATGAAATGTGTGTAAATGCGTGAATGTATCACAATGCCGGCGAAAATTTTTTGGACACTGTTATATTTATACGATTTTGTTTCTACAGATTTGTAACGCAAATATTTCGACCTGTGAAATTTTATTTGTATCAAACTGTCACTGTAGCAGAAACTGATGTCGTAAATATTTCAGTAAGGAAGGTAGGTCACCTTGACGTAATGCGTTTTGGGCACCCAGCTGAGAGATAGTCGTCTGACAAAATAAAGCCATTAGGTGGAGAAAAAAAAAATCCATTATCCTCGCTATTAACATTTATTTGTCGAAAGTGTCGGAAATATGACACACTCAAACTTGAAAATATATGATTACACTGTGGAGCTCTTAATTTATGATATTTACTAAAATGCCTAATGAAATGATGAGTAACATTTTACATCTATTGTCTTGCTAGTTGAGAGATTGATCATTTTTTTAATAACTGGTTTCCAGCTGTGTTGCAGCATTGGTTTTATAAAATAAAATTAAGTGCATTTGCTAATGTGAACACTTTCTGCCAACAGATCTATTAAATAATAATTTTATGATCCACATTCTTCGAAAAAGGAGCACTTGGAATGGAAAGAACAATAAGAAGGGATTAATAACAGTAACTGCATACATAATTTTTCTTTTCAACTACTTGGTAATTTTTTTGGTAGAGTAAGTTATCGTGATGCATCACTTTAGTGTTAAGATGTGACATGGGTATTAAATATGGCCATTTTTCCTGTAATATTTTTTCTGCTTGGGCTTTGTCATGTTTAGGTATAAGTTATTGCATTTGCTGCTGCTATTTGCCGGGCATAGTGCTACTAAATTTCAGTTTGTATTACTTTGTTGAGCCAGATTTTGTAGTGATTTATTTTTCTTGTTGCTGCAGATTGGCTTATTTTAGTGATAATTTTGCATTTGTTATATATATATATATATATATATATATATATATATATATATACACTCCTGGAAATTGAAATAAGAACACCGTGAATTCATTGTCCCAGGAAGGGGAAACTTTATTGACACATTCCTGGGGTCAGATACATCACATGATCACACTGACAGAACCACAGGCACATAGACACAGGCAACAGAGCGTGCACAATGTCGGCACTAGTACAGCGTATATCCACCTTTCGCAGCAATGCAGGCTGCTATTCTCCCATGGAGACGATCGTAGAGATGCTGGATGTAGTCCTGTGGAACGGCTTGCCATGCCATTTCCACCTGGCGCCTCAGTCGGACCAGCGTTCGTGCTGGACGTGCAGACCGCGTGAGACGACGCTTCATACAGTCCCAAACATGCTCAATGGGGGACAGATCCGGAGATCTTGCTGGCCAGGGTAGTTGACTTACACCTTCTAGAGCACGTTGGGTGGCACGGGATACATGCGGACGTGCATTGTCCTGTTGGAACAGCAAGTTCCCTTGCCGGTCTAGGAATGGTAGAACGATGGGTTTGATGACGGTTTGGATGTACCGTGCACTATTCAGTGTCCCCTCGACGATCAGCAGTGGTGTACGGCCAGTGTAGGAGATCGCTCCCCACACCATGATGCCAGGTGTTGGCCCTGTGTGCCTCGGTCGTATGCAGTCCTGATTGTGGCGCTCACCTGCACGGCGCCAAACACGCATACGACCATCATTGGCACCAAGGCAGAAGCGACTCTCATCGCTGAAGACGACACGTCTCCATTCGTCCCTCCATTCACGCCTGTCGCGACACCACTGGAGGCGGGCTGCACGATGTTGGGGCGTGAGCGGAAGACGGCCTAACGGTGTGCGGGACCGTAGCCCAGCTTCATGGAGACGGTTGCGAATGGTCCTCGCCGATACCCCAGGAGCAACAGTGTCCCTAATTTGCTGGGAAGTGGCGGTGCGGTCCCCTACGGCACTGCGTAGGATCCTACGGTCTTGGCGTGCATCCGTGCGTCGCTGCGGTCCGGTCCCAGGTCGACGGTCACGTGCACCTTCCGCCGACCACTGGCGACAACATCGATGTACTGTGAAGACCTCACGCCCCACGTGTTGAGCAATTCGGCGGTACGTCCACCCGGCCTCCCGCATGCCCACTATACGCCCTCGCTCAAAGTCCGTCAACTGCACATACAGTTCACGTCCACGCTGTCGCGGCATGCTACCAGTGTTAAAGACTGCGATGGAGCTCCGTATGCCACGGTAAACTGGCTGACACTGACGGCGGCGGTGCACAAATGCTGCGCAGCTAGCGCCATTCGACGGCCAACACCGCGGTTCCTGGTGTGTCCGCTGTGCCGTGCGTGTGATCATTGCTTGTACAGCCCTCTCGCAGTGTCCGGAGCAAGTATGGTGGGTCTGACACACCGGTGTCAATGTGTTCTTTTTTCCATTTCCAGGAGTGTATATATATGCTTGCTTTGCCAACTTGCATTTCTTGTCATTGCTGTTTATGTTAATTGTTTTGTGCTGCTGCATTGCCTCGTCCCTTAGTTTAGCATCTGAGCTCATTAGATTTAAATTAGCTTAAGAGGGGGTAGGCTATAAAAGAGAATGAGTTGCGATGAATTGGAAGAAATGCATTGAGAAGTTATACAAAAAAAGTACAGAAAGCAGGTATAGATAGGACTTTTTGGGAATACTGAAAAACGAAAGGAGATCTCCAAGAAGAAAAGAAAGTTTTGTTTGCAAAATACTGCAGTAAAACAAACCCTGTCCTTTCCTTATGTTATCCCACTATGTCTTTGTGTACCCTTGTGTATTTGTGTTCTTCCTGTTTTTATGTGTTTATCCGATAAGAGATATGTTGTAGAATTTTTCTAATAATGTGTTATTTACTTTGTAAAGATGTTTAGACATTATTTAACCGGTTTTGTTTTAATGCTCATGTGTAAAGTTGATGTTTCAAAAGTTATTCTGATTTTTTATGTATGTACTTATGTCATAATTCCTGTAACACCGATGTATATGTATATTTCTGTTCTTTTGTAAAGCCTGTATTACTACAAATGTTATCTGTATTGTTATGTTCTTTAATGATGTACTTTTGTACGTTTGTTATTGTATTCTTGTGTTATGAAATTGTAATTGATACCAGTTCATCAAATTATTAACTTGTAAGTTACATTTCACTGCACACGTTTTTGTTGGTCATAGTATATGGACAATATGTGAAAAGTAGGGACTGATAATGTTTGCACGTGTGTTAATAATTCAGCAAGGGACTGGTTAATAGCATTGCTGGGTCTAAGGACATTTCAAAAAAAAATTTTGTGAGTGCACAAGTGGTGGTTCATGGACTTGCTATATTGTCCGCAAAACTCTTCGATGGGGATTGTGCACCTGCACAGTCGCAACGGATGGCTGCTAGCCATCTCTACAAGGACTACAGTGGGTCTACACCTTTGATGACTTACCAATACCATTATTTCTATAAGGACTGCAGTGGGTCTGCACCTCTGGTGGCCATACTCTCTACCAGGACTACAGTGGATCTGCTCTATGATGACCTACCTACCAATATTCTTCAAAACTTCGACTGACTCTGCTGAGGGTTTGCTCTGTTGTGGCCCATTACCTGTCTGCATGTCAGGAGCAAGCACTGTCTTTCCGTTGGAAGGACTACACTACTTCTTCAAGACTGCATGGAAATCCACTACTTCCATGTGCATTCTCTTTTACTGCTCAGACTTTGAGAAAAAAACACTGCAATTTTACTGTGATGAATGATCAGGACTGTCTTTATGGACTGTGAGAAAATTTTAGCTTTTGACCAACATTGTATCAATAAGTGTGTGCATTTGATATCTTTGTTATTGTAATTATGAAAAATTTTGTCAAATCAATATTGGCCACTGCCCAAAACAATATGTAAAATTTTTTGTGGGGAGCATGGGGGCTATGGAAGTAGGCTGTTTAGGTTTTTTTATTGGTAACGCCATGTAGCGCTCTGTATGAAAATCACTGGCTGTGCTGTGTGCAGTCTGTGGCTGGTTTGCATTGTTGTCTGCCATTTTAGTGTTGGGCAGCTGGATGTTAACAGCGCGTAGCGTTGCGCAGTTGGAGGTGAGCCGCCAGCAGTGGTGGATGTGGGGAAGCGAGATGGCGGATTTTTGAGAGCGGATGATATGGACGTGTGTCCATCAGAAACAGTACATTTGTAAGAATGGATGTCATGAACTGCTATATATATTATGACTTTTGAACACTTTTAAGGTAAATACATTGTTTGTTCTCTATCAAAATCTTTCATTTGCTAACTATGCCTATCAGTAGTTAGTGCCTTCAGTAGTTTGAATCTTTCATTTAGCTAGCAGTATTGGCGCTCGCTGTATTGCAGTAGTTTGAGTAACGAAGATTTTTGTGAGGTAAGTGATTTGTGAAACGTATAGGTTAAAGTTAGTCAGGGCTATTCTTTTGTGGGGATTTTTGAAAGTCAGATTGCGTTGCGCTAAAAAATATTGTGTGTCAGTTTAGTGTTGATCAGAATAGGTAAAGAGCAAAATGTCTGAGTACGTTCAGTTTTGCTCAGCTGTTTGAAAATCAAATAATGTAAGAGATTTATCAGCACAGTAATTCATAAATTTTTGGAAGAGGACGTTTCAAAGCATATGATGATGTTGAAGGGGTAATGCAATACGTAAAAAGAGATGAAAATGTAATAGCCATGAGGGACTTGAATGCGGTTGCACGGGAAGGAGCAGAAGAAAGAGTTACAGGAGAATATGAGCTTGGTCCTAGGAATGAGAAAGAAGAAAGACAAATTTAGTTCTGTAATAAATGTCAGTTAGTAATAACGAATACTCTATTCTAGAATCTAAAGAGGAGGAGGTATAACTGGAACAGACCGGAAGATACGGGAAGATTTCACTTAGAATATTTAATTGTCAGCTAGAGATTCTGAAACCTGATACTGAATTCTAAGGCGTGCCCAGGAGCAGATGTAAACCCATACCACAATATAGTAGTGATGAAGAGTATGCTGAAGTTCAAGATATTAGTCAGGAAGTATCAATATCCAAAGGAATGGGATATGGACGTACTAAGAAATAATTAGATACACATGAAATGGTCTAAGGCCTTAGATGCTGCAATAAGGAATAGGTCATCAGAGGAATGGACACGTCTAAAAAGGGCAATCACAGAAGGTGGAAAGTGGTTGATTTTGGGGAGGGGACCAAACAGTGAGTATTCCCTCCAATTGGAAAAGGAAAGGATGGGGAAGGATGTCGACCGTACCCTTTCAAAGGAACCATACAAGCATTTGCCTCACGCCATTTAGGAAACTCACGGAAAACATACACTATGTGATCAAAAGTATCCGGACACCAACGAAAACATATGTTCCTCATATTAGGTGCATTGTGCTGCCACCTACTGCCAGGTATTCCATATCAGCGACGTCGTAATCATTAGACATCGTGAGACAGCAGAATAGGGCGCACCGCGGAACTCACGGACTTCGAACATGGTCAGGTGATTGGGTGTCGCTTGTGTCATATGTCTGTACGCGAGATTTCCACATGCTTGAACATCCCTACGTCCACTGTATCCGATCTGATAGTGAAGTGGAAATGTGAAATGACATGTACAGCACACAAGTGTACAGGTCGACCTCGTCTGTTGACTGACAGAGACCGCCAATAGTTGAAGAGGGTCGTAATGTGTAATAGGCAGACATCTATCCATAACACAGGAATTCCAAACTGCATCAAGATCCACTGCAAATACTATGACAGTTAGGCGGCAGTTGAAAGAGCTTGGATTTCATGGTCGAGCGGCTGCTCATAAACCACACATCACGCCAGCAAATGCCAAACGCCGCCTCGCTTGGTGTAAGGAGTGTAAACATTGGACGATTGAACAATGGAACTGTAACTGTGGCATGCACAGAGTCCTGCCCTGAATCCGATAGAATACCTTTGGGGTGTTTTGGAACGCCGACTTCGTACCAGGCCTCACGGACCGACATGGATACCTTTCCTCAGTGCAGCACTGCGGGACGAATGGGCTGCCATTCCCCATGAAACCCTCCAGCACCTGATTGAACGTATGCCTGCGCGAGTGGAAGCTGTCATCAAGGCTAAGGTTGGGCCAACAACATACTGAATTCCAGCATTACCGATGGAGGGCGCCAAGAATTTGTAAGTCATTTTCAGCTATATGTCCGGACACTTTCATCACATAGTGTAAATCAGGATGGCCGGATGCGGTGTTTGAATCGTCGTCCTCCCGAACGTGAGTACAGTGTGCAAACCACTGCGCCATTTTCTAGGTAAACTGGAAATAAAACGCAGGTACAAAAGAGGTAACTACGAAAAAATCAAAGGTAATAGAGGAAATGCTTCAGTTGATCGATGAAAGCTGGAAGAACAAAAACGTCAAGAAAATTTAAGAATACAGAAAAACAAATCGCTGAAGAACGAAATAAACTGGGGTGCAGGAAATATAAGACGAAATAGTTGCATGAAAACTGTGAAGAAGTCGAAAGAAACATTTTCGGAAGGACTGACTCAAGCATTTAGGAAAGTCAAAACAACCTTCAGTGAAACTGAAAGCGTGGGTCGTAGTGTGCAGCGGGAATTCCAACGTTAAATGCAGAGGAGGGAGCGGATAGATGAAAAATGTCCGCTGATGGCCTTCGTGAGGGGGGAGATCTGTATGATGTGACAGAAGAAGAAACAAGTGTCCATCGAGAAGAGTTATCGGATACAGAATTACAATCAAAGGAGTTAAGATCATATAATGCAGAAAGAATATATAAGATCCCATCAGAATTTGAGGGAAGTGACGACATAACGACTATTCACGTTGGTGTGCAGAACGTATGAGCCTGGCGATATACCATCTGACATTCAGAAAAATATCATCCACAGGATTCTGAGGACTGCAAGAGCTGACAAGTGCAAGAAATATCGCACAAACAGCTTAACAGCTCATGCATCCAAGCTGTGGGCAATATACAGAAAAATGGAAAATAAAATTAAGGATACGTTAAATGACGATCAGTTTAGCTTGACACAATGTAAAGGCACCAAAGGGGCAATTCTGATGTAAAGACACCAAAGGGGCAATTCTGACGTTCTGGCTGAAACTGTAAGCAAGACTGAAGAAAAATCAAGACATGTTCGTAGGATCCGTCGAGCTTGAAAAAACGTTCGACAATGTGAAATGGTACAAAATGTTCGAAATTCTGCGGAAATGTAGGGTAAGCTATAGGTAGAGACGGCAAATATGCAATATTTTAAAGAGCCAAGAGGGAATAATAAAAGACCAAGCGCCAAGTGCTCGTATTAAAAAGGCTTAAGACAGGGATGTGGTCTTTCGCCCCTGCTGTTCAATCTATACATGGAAGAAGCAATGATGGAAATAAAAGAAAGGTTGTGGATTGAAACTAAAATTCAAGGCTACAGGACGTCAGTGATACAATTCGCTGATGACATTGTTATCCTCAGTGAATGTGAAAAAGAATTACGTCATCTATGAATGAACTGTCAAATCAGTACAGAATGTGGTTTGAGAGTAAATCGAAGAAAGTAATGAGAAGCAACAGAAATGAGAACAGCGAGAAACATCAGGCCGGATGATCAGAAGTAGATGAAGGTAAGATATTCTACTGTCCAGGCAAGAAAATAACCAATGACGAACGGAGAAAAGTAGACATCAAAAGCAGACTAGCACAGGCAAAAATGGTATTCCTGGAGAGTAGAAGGGTGAATAGAAGACTGCTAATATCAAACATAGGCCTTAATTGGAGGAAGAGTTTTCTGAAAGTGTAAGTTTGGAGCGCAGCGTAGACAGAGACTGGAATACGTCCGACAATGCCACTCTGAGACGAAGAGGTTGGCACACGAGAGGAATTTGCGGCGGGCCGCATCAAACCAGTTACAAGATAGGGCATACTTTATAGCACTACATCTTAACATGTTAAAAGATCCGATTATCTTCTTTTCCGGTTTTCCCACGGTACAAGATACACGTCCGTACAATTCTGTGCTCGAAACGTACACTCACAAAAAATTGTTTTCAAAATAAGGACGATGTTTGATATTAGAAGGCTGCTTTTGGCTAGTAATGTTAGTTTTGCCTGTGCTTGAGTTTTTTAGTTTCGTCCTTGCTTCGTCTGTCACGTGTTATTTTGCTTCCTAGGTTGTAGAATTCCTTTTCTCCATTTACTTCGTAGTCCCCAGTTCTGATGGAATGTATTGCACTAACAACTTCCGTGACGTTCTAAAACTGTCTGGCGCATCGTATGTAAAACGTGGATCACCAATTTTAGTCATAGGAACTGGACCAGATAAACTGATCTTTGCCACTGGTTTTTCTAGAATCGCTGTCAACAACACCAGTCAACTTTACCTGTTTTTTACTATACACACGGTGTCACATCTCAGGAAACGTGCGTCGGCACAATTTGTATGCGTTGTATCTCGTTGTTAAGGTGAAATGGAGTCACATTTCCGAGCTGTGAAACGGGTTGGTCATTGGCGTTCTGTTTGTCTATTTATTTCTGATCGCATGTCTCTGCAGCGCAAGTACACCGATATTGGGCTAATTTGACAGTTCTGAATAACTATCGTGCAAAGTGAGTACTCCTGCATGCCACTGACATTAGATCTCAACATTAAATACCACGTGTCGTGAAACTCAGTCAATATGATAATGATAAAAAGAAATGTGGACAACCTTACTATTCCTCTCAAAACACTCCAGTTTCCACAGTTTCATGGGGTGCCTGCAACCACACAAGCGGTGAGGTAATGACGAAACAACTACAGTTTAGTCGATAGTGGTGGACTTAGGGTTCTGTTGATACGTAATATGTAATTTATGCGATGTGTCAAGTCTACTAATTCACAGGCCGTTACAGAAAAGATTAGGAACCAAAAGTGATGAATTTCTATGAAAGGGTAAGATCACAATTATTTTCCGAGGGAAGTATCCAAGATACTCACGGGAGTTAGTTTTCGAGGCGGAATTAGGTTTTCACCGATTTTCTATCCAGTTCAACCCCATAGAGCACATACATTCTTATGTAGTGAATGCGTGTCCTTTCCAGAGATATAAATCGTTATGCTGTACATCTCCATAGGTGCTTAAAGGCCCATGCTCAGATTTTCAGAAAACGTTACTGGCCCACCATTGTGATATATGTTACCAAGTTGCACAGCCATAAGAGATGTAGTCCTGGTCGCTACTGTGATCGTTAACTAATCATCAGAAACTAGCGTTATCGAATATTCGTTATTTGTTAATCTGTCCTACATTTATATCTTCCGTTCATACGACTGATTTTTCGAGATACAACTTCATCAAATGTGTAGTAAATAATATACTGACTAGCAAAGCATGATGACCACTACTCTCGATATAAATCAGTCCAGGTGATAGCAGCGCCAGCTGGCGAGGAATGCCCTCTAGTCAGACACACACACGGTGAATGTAGTGTCTGTGATAGTGCTGCACGTGTGTAGAGTGGGGAAGGAGCACGCTCTATCTAACTCAGAGGTTCGGCACGAGCATTTCGGAAACTGCGCGACTTGTAAGGTGTTCTACGAGTACCAAGGTGAGTGTCTTCTACATATGGCGGAACCACCTCCAGACGTCTTGGGACTGAGTGGCCAATCCCCTCATTACAGATGACGGACGTCGTAGGCTTGGGAGATTGCTAAAACTGGACAGGTGGTGAACTGTGGCGGAGCTAACAACAGACTTTAATTCTGGTCGGACTCTAAATGTGTCCGAACACACAGTGCACTGAACATTCCTAACGGTGCGCCACCGCAGCCGACGGCCCATGCATGTTCCAGTCTAACATCAAGACATCAAAAACTACGACTAACACTGGACGTTGGCGTAGTGACAGAGCGTTGCTGGTTCTGATGAATCCAGATACCTTCTTCATCATGCCAATGGGAGGGCGCGTACGCGTTGTCTTTCAATGAAACAGCTCCTTGACACCTGTACTGCGGGACTGAGGCAAGCTGGCGGCGGCTCCATTATGCTCTGGAAACATTCACGTGGGCATCCATTGGTCCAGTGGATTTATTGCAAGGCACCTTGGCTGCCAAAGAGTCTCGTACACTGTTTGCAGACCACGTACACCCCTTCTTGAGGATCATATTTCTCAATGGCAGTGGTATTTTTCAAGATGTCACTAGCCCAGCAGTGTAATGTAGTGGATCAAGGAACAAGGCTACGAGTACCAATTGATGGCACTGAACAATCCTAACGGTGCGCCTCCGCAGCCGACGGCCCATGCATGTTCCAGTCTAACATCAAGACATCAAAAACTACGACTAACACTGGACGTTGGCGTAGTGACACAGCGTTGCAGGTTCTGATGAATCCAGATACTTTCTTCATCATGCCGATGGCAGGGCGCGTACGCGTTGTCTTTCAATGAAACAGCTCCTTGACACCTGTACTGCGGGACTGAGGCAAGCTGGCGGCGGCTCCATTATGATCTGAGGAACATTCACGTGGGCGTCCATTGGTCCAGTGAATTTATTGCAAGGCACCATGGCTGCCAAGGAGTATTGTACACTGTTTGCAGACCACATACACCCCTTCTTGAGGATCATATGTCTCAATGGCAGTGGTATTTTTCAAGATGTCACTAGGCCAGCAGTGTAACGTAGTGGATCAAGGAACAAGGCTACGAGTACCAATTGATGGCACTGAACAATCCTAACGGTGCGCCTCCGCAGCCGACGGCCCATGCATGTTCCAGTCTAACATCAAGACATCAAAAACTACGACTAACACTGGACGTTGGCGTAGTGACACAGCGTTGCAGGTTCTGATGAATCCAGATACTTTCTTCATCATGCCGATGGCAGGGCGCGTACGCGTTGTCTTTCAATGAAACAGCTCCTTGACACCTGTACTGCGGGACTGAGGCAAGCTGGCGGCGGCTCCATTATGATCTGGGGAACATTCACGTGGGCGTCCATTGGTCCAGTGAATTTATTGCAAGGCACCATGGCTGCCAAGGAGTATTGTACACTGTTTGCAGACCACATACACCCCTTCTTGAGGATCATATGTCTCAATGGCAGTGGTATTTTTCAAGATGTCACTAGGCCAGCAGTGTAACGTAGTGGATCAAGGAACAAGGCTACGAGTACCAATTGATGTGCTAGCCCTCCAGCTCTGAACTCGGTCGAGCACATCTGGGATATGATTGGACGTGGCTTCAGAGATCATCGCCCCTCTCCAGGATTTTACGGGAACTAGGGCACTTGCATGTGCGGATGTGGTACGATCTCCCTCCAGCGAACTTGAGACGCCCCACAGCTTCCATGTCCATCACGTGTCTCCGTCGTTACTCGTGCCAAATGTGGGCATATCAGTCGCTAGGTAAGTGGTCATGGCATTCCCGCCAATCAGTATACTTCTATCAGCTAACCTTCACATCATCATCTGTGGCAATAACAGCATTCAATCTAAGTACTCCATATACAAGGAATAACCTGTGTCTCCGTCGTTACTCGTGCCAAACGAGGGCATATCAGTCGCTAGGTAAGTGGTCATGGCATTCCCGCCAATCAGTACACTCCATCATCTAACCTTCACATCATCATCTGTGGCAATAACAGCATTTAATCCAAGTACTCCATATACAAGCAATAACCTGTGATATCACTAAGTAATGTAATTGTAATATTCCGGCTGCGAGTACCAGCGATGATGAGCTACCGTACTCTGACACGACAACGCTCTTTGATATGACGACAACGCTCTTTGCCGGAAAAAAGAGGAGCATCTATGTTTTTCTTGTAATTGTTGGAGATAAGTTTGCATATAGCAGTAATCTGAAGTGCAGAAGTCAACATGTAATCGCCATTATCAACAATAAAACATTGAATTTGTGGAAAAAAAGATAAACATCTTTACGAATCTTTATTCGATATGGGATCCTCGGACCTTCATAAAAACTATTAGTGTGTCTGACAATACATCGCATAGTGATTTCTTCGCGAATTAACAATACTGGGCGAAACTGCTACTATCACGGTCCGAACGACGCGCCATATTTCTCCATCAGCTTGTATGTTCAAGACGTTCCCTAAGCGAGCAGTTTATGTCAGAAGATGTCATACTGCCACTTTTGTTGGGTCTAGTGAAGCAGGGGATACAAACCGTCGGCTTTGACCAATGTCGTCAGAATTGGCCAGAAAGCATTTATTACACAGGCGAAAGAGCTGACAAGACTGTTCAGATACGAGAGACGAAAAATATAGTTCACGTATGTCAGTGCAATTAGTATTTTCACGTTGAGGATATCGCGTGTTTGTATCGTATTATTTGTGTGGAAAATGAAGGGGAAAAATTGGATGGAAATATTGGTAGCATAGAATACCCCTCGTCACATATATATGTGTTGTATCTCGAACCTCATTCGAACTGTATTGGTTAACTGAGTACGGAATACAAGTTTAGCGTACGTCGATTTCTTCGTTTTCGTTAGCATTAATATCTTGTTGTTCAGTCGAACTATATAGGTCAACTGAAGCACGGGATAGAAAATTTACATGTGTTGTTTCTTTCGTCTCCGCTATCACTAATAATAGTCTTTTCTTACGTAGATAATAGTATTTCCGATGGCAGAAGGATCTACGTGCATAATATTTGTGTCGAATACTTCCGTTGACCTATATATATGTACACTGCTAACGAAAACGTGGAAATGGACGTACGTTACATTTGCAACCTCTACCTCAATTGAACTACGCGAAGAGGCAATAAGACGACACATATACAGTTTGTATCCCGTGATTCAGTATGGGGTACAGTTTTTTTTTCGCCTATGATTCTAACAGTATCGACTTTAAGTTATAGTTTTGATCACAGCAGTGACAATAGTACCCATTCGTTAGTTGAGCTATACAACTATACACAACATTTGTATCCTGCTCTCCAGTTGGCATATGTAGGTAAATCGCATCAATGTTACATATGTCGTTCTTTTGTCAGTGTGTCAGTGTAAAGGTCAACTGAAGGATGGGATACAAATTGTAGTTGTGTCGGGCGTTTCGCCTTTAATACTGCTAGTACGGATTCGAAGAAATGGTACTAATCCTAGTGGAGTACACGAAAACATATGTAATGGCGTAATACAACAATGAAATACGTCAAAATAGTCAAATTCAGTGAAAAAAAATGGAAAACTGAAGCTGCCACACTAGAACTTCTTGAAAGAACCGAAGCTCACCTAGAAAGACATCAACAAAAATCACATACCCACTTTCACAACAAACAAAACATTACGAAAACACTCACACACACACACACACACACACATTCACCCCCCCCCCCCCCCCAGTCCCCCATCCTAATGTGAAATTAGGTAACATATTTCGGACGGTACATTTGCCCAACACGTTTAACAAAACATTTTAACGGGCAATTTGGTTAAGGAATAGCATGCCTCCATGAATATTCGTCTAAGTGACTTTAAAGTGTGGAAATCCGGCGTTTCCCCTTCCCTACAAGAGATTTCACAGCTGACCAACAAACCTCTATGTTATTTGTGCAAATTCCTGTGGATAATGATCCGATCTCAATATTGTGATTAACTACGAGATGCTGATAACCCCTTTCCCCTAAATCCCTATATGAAGAAAAACCATCTGAAATTACAGTGGATTCCTCTGCAATGTCATCTTCAATTAAGCTGACCTAAACTTCCTTCCTTCGATTGGGTACTACTTTAAACACTACATCGTCACACTCTTGACCGGAAACTTATGTAAATATGTAAGTGAATAATACCTATGTGGTTGTGCCAGAGCTGGAATTTTCAGTCATGTTTTCAACCTGAAACTAACACTGATCCTACTGTAGTGTCCCAAAACAGATCTTTCTGTTAGAAGTGAAGGTAATTTATCACGTCAGTGTCTCAGTCTCAGCCAAAAAAAAAAAAAAAAACGGTACTTTCAAAAGAAAGTAGTTTCATGGTCATGTAAACTAAACACAGTGGCAGTTCATAACCTGTACAGTTCAACACTAATCAATCTAAAAGCTTTGGTGATAACAAATAAATATATATCACAACTTGTTTCATTTGCGGTCTCTTCCGGTGAAGTTAACATTTAGTCGGTTACATTACATACATTTCGTAAGAATGTTAATTTCGAGTCGTATTACTTATCGGCTGGCATGTTGCGTTTATTCTGTTTCAATACCGCGTCCAGCGAAACACTTCACTTCATACAAATCAAAGGAGCCGCTCCCTGCTTTGATTTCTGTGTAGTGTCCATTCTATGGCCCAGGGTCGAATTCGAGGCAATGCAGTAGCAGATGACGGAGGCAAAAGTTGTGATGGCGTGGAAACATCACCTAACAGCATGGAGTCCCCTGGATGTTGCTGCCGAACCTAAATTAGAATGATGACATAACACATGTTTGTCAGTCACATACTTGTATAGTCTACCTTTTTGGTTTCGTCAGGCTAGAGCTACTTCTATCATTAGTAAGACTGATTTAAAACCGTGTGACAACCTTACAAGGTGAAGAGGTTGTAATATTGTTGCCAGACCGTATTTAAATTTTTAGTTCAATGAACTGTCGTTTATCTTACAGAGAGGATAAATGTGACTGTGTAATTACTTATTTCCAATGGCGTGCACTTTTTAGTAGTAGTTACTGACATTCATTTATTATGTGTTTTAACACTTGGTATTCACTGGAGCTGACTCGCAACCGGAGCGGCGCCATATTATTGTCTGAAACAGATGCCTAATCTGGGACCTCAGTGATGACTCCTCAGATGGGAAATTAATAATTTCAGGATATTTTCATTTTAGGTCTCTGTTGTTGGTGGGTTACCCAGGTCAAACTTTATAAAAATTAGAAAAAGACTTACAGCTCGAGTTAAAAATTTAATTGTCAAAAACATGCATTAGAAAAACGAGCCGTAAAAAGCTGCGAAATTTTCCCCTCAGAGTTTTTCAGCGAACTTCTCCCATCGAAGCTGGCATCTTCCTCAAAGTTCTTCTTGTTTCCATGGTTGGCTAAGGACAGTCGAAGGCCAGTGCTGCGTGCACAAATACAACAAGCAATAATTTATACGCCATCATTATATGTTAGACACCTACAGAAAGCAAAGCAAGGAGGCGCAGTGTTACCATAATATGCCAAAAGCCGAAATATTAATGTTTTTCTTTCTGTCGAGGTGGGTCCCTAGGATTAACAGCTGTCTAGTAGAGATCGTAAATGAGCTCCGTATATACTCATTAAACTCGTCAGCAGGCGCTATGACGTAATTTTCGAACTCGCCGACTACGTATGCTCGGAGACTTAACTCGCGATTCTCCGCCACTGTTCGTTTGTCCGGAAACTTGACACGTGAGTTCGTTGTCAGTTACAAGTTTACTACAATAGTTGAGAATGGAGACCAAGCGCGAGAGTTCGCAATGCTGGGCATGATGTTTCTTTCTTCTCAGTTCTTCAACCGTATATTGGTTAGCAGCATTTGCCCAATCATTTCTGTCTTCAGCCTTCCTCATGAGAGCAGTATAGGAGATGCGGCTGCTACGTTCCAAGATATGATAGACGTATTCTAATCTCGTCTGCCTTTTTAATTTTCCCTTCTACTTTTCCTTTTATGATTCTCTTACTGATACTACGTCTCAACAGAAGCCCAATCAATGTGTTCCTTCTGTGTTCGATTACCTTCGAGGCTTCCCTTCCTCCAATCTGTTGAGCACCTCTTCCCTTGATATCTCGTCTGCCCAGGAAATCGTGACCATTGTGAAGTAGTACCACAAATATATGGCTGTTATTTTACGTTTTTATGCTTCTCCGAGTGGCCAGGCTTCACTTCTGTTAAGCAGCATACTCTAGCCATACGTCGTTATGAGATTTTTCTTGAGATGTTTGTTTATGTTGCTGGAGGTGGAGAGGTTTCCTCTCTTGTGAAAAGTAGTTTTTGCCTGTTGGTTTCGGCTTCCAATATCATTCCTTGACCTTCCGTCTGATGTAATTTGCTCCCTCGCTAGGCAAAGGATTCGACGGTCTCCAGTCGCTCGTTGTTAAGTGAGCATTCGGCAACCTTGTTTTGTCTGCTCAGCACTAACGTTTTTGTATTACATTTATGAATTTTCATGTAAAAGAAAGAACTGAGGGTGATTTCCACCTGGACCAGCATCGCTTCAAATTTTTCTGCATCGTCACTTAACTCTGTGGTATCATCAGCAAATCTCAGGATGTCTATTTTCTTAATATGAGTTTTAATTTCTCCAATGTCTCCGAGTTTCTCACTGTCATCACCCAATACCTTCTTAATGTATCCATCAAAGAGGACAGGAGACTGCGAGCAGCCTTGTCATACGCCCTGTGTAACAGTAGTTTCTGGTTGATGTTCTCCTCACGTTACCACATTCACCTCTTCTCTATACAGACTCCGTATTATTCGTCTGCCCTTATGCTTTATACCAGTTTCGCTCAGCGTCTTAAAAGCTGTCGCCAGTCTACCCTGCTGAATGCTTTTTCGGGTGGAAGAGGGCAATATATGGGTCTTGACCCTTCTTAAGTTTCTTCTCAAGAATTAATCCCTATCTGGGAATTTCTTCTTGTGCACCTATACTTCTTCTAAGGCTGAACCGGTCGTCTCTGACAATTGCATCCACCCTACCTTCTAACCGCCTCAGAATAACGGAGATCAAGTACTTAGATACAATTTGAGGGTCATATATTGTTCACACCTCTATGAAGATGCTTTCTTTCGTATTGGCACTGTGATTCACTTTTTCAAGTTTGTTGTAAGCACGCTTCTGTTCGTATATAGCTTGCATGAATTGGAACACTCCTTCACGTAGCTATTCTCCTCCAGTCTTCATGAGTTCTGCTGGTGTATCATCACCTCCAATGGTTTCCCCAGTTTTTAGCTGCCTGAGGGCAAGACTGAACTCATTGCGCAAGATAAACGCTACCTCTTCTTCCAAATCGATTTTCTCAGCATTCTCCAGTTCCAGGTCTTCATTATTTCCTGCAGAACGTTTCCCAAGGTATTGTCCCCACATTTCAACCATGTGTCTTTCTGCTCACATAATACTATCTCATCTTTATTTTGGAATCCACTGAATTTTATTTGTCTATTTCCAATGAACTGCTTAATTGATCTGTAGGCCGATTCCGGCTTTTATACATACCTTTACACACACACTATACAGGGTAGTCCATTGATAGTGACCGGGCCAAATATCTCAAGAAATAAGCATCAAACGAAAAAACTACAAAGAACGAAACTCCTCTAGCTTGAAGGGGAAAACCAGATGGCGCTATGGTTGGCCGGCTAGATGGCGCTGCCATAGGTCAAACGGATATTAGCCTGCGTTTTCTTAAATAGTAACCCCCGTTCTTATTACATATTGGTGTGGTACGTAAAGAAATATGAATGTTTAAGTTCGACCACTTTTTTCGCTTTGTGATACATGGCGCTGTAATAGTCACAAACCTATAAGTACGTGGTAGCACGTAACATTCCGCCAGTGCGGACGGTATTTGCTTCGTGATACTTTACTCGTATTAAAATGGACCGTTTACCAGTTGCGGAAAAGGTCGATATCGACTTGATGTTTGGCTATTGTGATCAAAATGCCCAACGGGCTTGTGTTATGTATGCTGCTCGGTATCCTGGACGACATCATCTAAGGGTCCGGGCCTTTCGCCGGATAGTTACGGTATTTAAGGAAACAGGAAGTGTTCAGCCACACGTGAAACGTCAGCCATGACCGGCAACAAATGATGATGCCCAAGTAGGTGTTTTAGCTGCTGTCGCGGCTAATCCGCACATAAGTAGCAGACGAATTGCACGAGAATCTGGAATCTCAAAAACGTCGGTGTTGAGAATGCTACTTCAACATCGATTACACCCGTACCGTATTTCTATGCACCAGGAATTGCATGGCGACGACTTTGAACGAGGTGTACAGTTCTGCCACTGGGCACAAGAGAAATTAGTGGACGATTACAGATTTTTTGCGCGCATTCTAAGCGTCATTTACCAACAGCGGTAACCTAAACCTGCATAATATTCACTATTGGGCGACGGAAAATCCACGATGGCTGCGACAAGTGGATCATCAGCGACCCTGGTGGGTTAATGTATGGTGCGGCATTATGGGAGGAAGGATAATTGGCCCCCATTTTAACGACGGCAATCTAAATTGTTCAATGTATGCTGATTTCCTACGTAATGTTCTACCGATGTTACTACAAGATGTTCCACTGCATGACAGAATGGCGATGTACTTCCAACATGTGGATGTCCGGCGTATCTCGCGTGCGGTTGAAGCGGTATTGAATTGCATATTTCGTGACAGGTGGATTGGTCGTCGAAGCACCATACCATGGCCCGCACATTCATCGGATCTGACGTCCTCGGATTTCTTTCTGTGGGGAAAGCTGAAGGATATTTGCTATCGTGATCCTCCGACAACGCCTGACAACGTGCGTCAGCGCATTGTCAATGCATGTGTGAACATTACCGAAGGCGAACTACTCGCTGTTGAGAGGAATGTCGTTAAACGTATTGCCAAATGCATTGAGGTTGACGGACATCATTTTGAGCATTTATTGCATTAATGTGGTATTTACAGGTAATCACACAGTAACAGCATGCGTTCTCAGAAATGATAAGTTCACAAAGGTACATGTATGACATTGGAACAACCGAAATAAAATGTTCAAACGTACCTACGTTCTGTATTTTAAATCAAAAAACCTACCTGTTACCAACTGTTCGTCCAAAAATTGTGAACCATATGTTTGTGACTATTACAGCGCCATCCATCACAATGCGAAAAAAGTGGTTCAACTAAAACATTCATATTTCTTTACGCACTTCACGAATATGTAATAAAAAATGTGTGTGTGTGTGGAGGGGGGGGGGGGTTCCTATTTAAAAATACGCAGTTGATATCCTTTTTACCTATGGCAGCGGCATCTAGCGGACCAAACATAAGGCCATCTGGTTTCCCCTTCAAGCTAGACAAGTTTCGTTCTTTGTAGTTGTTTCGTTTGACGCTTATTTCGTGAGATTTTCGGCCCGGTCACGATCAATGGACCACCTTGTATAGATACAGTGTATGTTTATTAAGGTGTGCACCCTACGTCAAAAGGTAAAACCTATTAATTACAGCATGAAGTTAGTACCACACCCAATAGTTTCACCAGAAACCTTAGCGATACTACCTTGCATTGTGATCGAGTCACTTCTGACTGCAAGAGGTAGATTTTATGACTTGTTTTCAAAATACGTTAAAATTTACCCAATGAAGCCGACTTATGTTAAGCCTATGTGGAACCACTTAATTAAAGAGTACACAACTAAATTTGCTAAGACTAGTTTAATTCTTTCAGACAATGTATCATATTATACCATCAACGGTTGGAAGGATTGTATACTAAAACTACACATAAAGAATATCTAGATATCACGATCTCATGCAGAAGCATCGCCACTTGAACATATGTTTAGAGACTTCAACAGATTTATTCACAGTTACGCTGCAACACAACAATGTATGTGGGTAGAGTACGTGTGAGTTTTGAAGAGATTGACAATAACACGCCACACTCACCCATCAAGCATACACCAGCGGAGATAATATATAACAAACCCGAATATAATGTGTGAATTAAACCTTTACCGATTTTGAGTGATACAAACAATGATAGGAAGTCGTTGTTCGACGACGTGCGTGTATCAATAAAGCACGTTGCGCCAGTGAGTAAAGCCAAATTCTATACTAAATTGGCTAGAGCTATAACACATACCATTGGCGATTAGGACTTATTAAGAAAACACCCTAAGTCATCGGCTCTTAAGAGGTTAAACAAGAAATGGCAAAATGTTTACTCCGGATCTTACTATATTGTTTGTGTTCTGCATTTGTAACTCTGTTTGTTAGCTAATGAGGATAATGGGGTGGGGGGGGGGGGGGAGTGGCAAACCAAGGATTTGTTTCCTCACACAGATCTGAAGAGATTATATAGATGAGAACTTCAGTCACAGTTAATGGGACACTGAATTTTAAACTTTGCCTAAGTAGTTCTCGTAGTTTAGTAATATTAAAATTTATTTTGGTAATACTGTTCCGATCTTATTGGATATAAATGCATTCTCTGTTAAATAGTATACTAATTAGTGATAATGCAGTTGTTAATACTTAGTTCTGTAATTTCGTTGAGTGCTTCACATGAAACTATCAGTGAACAGAGACCTTAGATTAAGAACAACCGCAATGAGTTATTGAATTTAGTTGCATATTAAACTGTCTCGGTGCTGGTGGCCCAGTGATGTATCAATTACTTTAATGCGGTTGCGCCTGGAACTGAATTGGACAGAATCTCAACGCAACCTGCGGAATGATGATGGCTCAAATGGCTCTGAGCACTATGCGACTTAACTTCTGAGGTCATCAGTCGCCTAGAACGTAGAACTAATTAAACCTAACTAACCTAAGGACATCACACACATCCATGCCCGAGGCAGGATTCGAACCTGCGACCGTAGCGGTCGCTCGGCTCCAGACTGTAGCGCCCAGTACCGCACGGCCACTCCGGCCGGCTGGAAATGATGGTGATTTGAATAAAATGAATAACTATGAAACAATAAAATATCGCATGTGCAAACAGTTAGTGTCTGACACTGATGAGAAAATGAAGGCTATTAACTATTAGAAAGGCTGAGAGACAGCATATGTTATTAAACAAGAACGTTGATGGCTGGGGATAGAATTTAATGAGCGACATTAATGGACATCGTGTTTAGATTTCATGCCTCTATGTGTTCTTTATGTTCTATATTCGTTATCTGGAGCATTTTAAAAGACATCTTACCAGTCGCTGAGCCTGCAACCCAAACAGTGTGGTGGGTTGCTGCTGTTATCTTGTGGGGCCAGACATATTTTCGCCGTATGGCGGAAACCACGAGCTGCGAGGAGTTCCACGACGTAGACCGAGGGTGTCGCGGTCGTGTGTTCGTTCGGTCGCCTTGCAAACTATTGGTGGAACGTGACCGAGCAATAGGCGTAATATTAGCTTATCCCGCGGTTACCTGAAACGATAACTTGACTAAAATAGTCATCGTTGGGAGGCTGTGTAACCTCTCGTAACACATCTGGTCTGTTTTGAAATTAATATTTATTCGAACTGGCCATGAACAATTCACATATTTCATATTAAGTCAAAAATTCCCGTTTTGAAGTAGAGAAAATTAAATAAGAGAATAGTAGAGTATTACATGCAAAGAAGCAAGGGGCTTTATTGAAAGAGTGTCTAACGAAACTCTCTTTCGTTTCGCAACTACTACATAAACTCAACGCACGTATTGTTAACGTCTTTAGCCCCTAGGAGTCCTTGTGTTCGAGATTTTAATGTCCGAGCTTTTAGCGTTTGAGTCCTGAGTATTGGCATCTCTTAAACAATGCGCCACTGCGTTAAACTATTAATTTCATTGCAAGTCGGGTTAATAAAAGTAAATTACTGTACGTTTAATTTATTGTCGATAGTACAAAAAGAATCTAAACTGAGATAACGCTAACCTCTCAATCGATAAAAGATCTATATCATTAATTCCAATTTCAGAAGTTAAGTTGTTGCCATAGCTACTATTCAAACATCGCGTAGCAACTTGAGTTTCGATTATAGACCCTGTTTGATCGTTTATTATCGGGCTGAAATGTGACCGTTCATAGTAGTGAATGATATCAAAAGAACTGTGTTAATAAAAACCGTACAAAAGGAAAACTGTAGTGTCCCACGATTTCGAACAGAATATAGCGAGAAGTGAACCATATATTCTATTACCTCTGAACAATAATAACAGTTGTAGTTTATTTTACATTAATATTAAAGGGAATAATTTTCAACGGACAAATCATCGTGCGATGTTAAAGGAACCAAGTGACTTTGAAGGAATTAATTCGATGTATATGTGCTACGCAAATCGAATATATCAATTCATTTTGAAAAAGCGAATCGGCCCCCTAGTAACTGTTAATGAGCATCTTTGGCGGCAACCGCTAAACAACACTGCTAGCCCATAGTAATAATTTGAATCTAAGGTTTTTAACAATAGATAATTATTCAAATTAGCGCAAAGAGCGGACATAATTGACTAATACTGACTGCAATAACAGACAATATAGTGTCGCCTCGCCTTCACATATCTCGAGGAGGTGAAGAATACTGGCTGTGCACAGAAAAAGGACGTTACACGTTCGCTGGTCGTGCAAGTGGCAATAGGCAGCAATAGGGGTCACGTTCTACTGGATATTTCATTAGCCTGTTGGTACCTACAAAAAAGTACAGGGAGGTTGCGTAATGTATGACAATACTAAAGGCACTGTGAAATATGTGAATGTTCATTTTACTGGTACCTTTAAACAGGATATGGATTCATGTGTGATCATCACAAGATCAAAAGCGACTGTGACACCGGTTTTCAAAGCCCGGAAACATTACTAACGTACATTAAATCTGGCCCATATGTGATTAACACAACTCGACTAACTTTTATTTTTAAATATCGTGATGACATGATCTTCCTCGTAGCTCAACGGCATACTTCAACATACTTAAGCAAAAGCTAAGCCAAGAAAAAAACAGAAAACATCTGTCTTACAACAGATCTCGTGCAGCTGTTCACTGTATGTCTGTATAAAGTGCATCTTTCTGATGCAATATGTGGAACGCAGATGTTTATGTTGTCTGTGTCTTCCAAAATGTAATGAATATGAAAGCTCTCTGGAAGATTTGTAGCAGTACTTCATCCCGAAGGATCCCCCGCTGGAAGTACGTATCATGAAATTACCTCCATACCTGAAAATTGCATTTAACATAAAAATTTGATCACAGGTGAAGCATCATATTCAATCTCTCCACACGCACAAACACACACACATACGCACACAAACAAACACAAAGATAATGTAAAACACGTGACTCGCAATTACGCAGGCAGAGAGCCAGCCAACAACGATCTCATCATAATACATACGAAGTCGCTTAAATCTGCCCATTTCAGTCTCACAAGAGAGAGCGTGTGTACTAAAGCCGTAAGCACAACCTAACGGAAGCAAAGGGCGTTGTTTTGTCCGCTGACCATGCTGCCATGTTAACCGATTCCGCCGCCAATCTCACCTAAGCCGCATACTCACAGTCTTTATGCGAGAATAAACTACCCTCGCAGATGCAGAACTGACTGCTGGTTCTTTGAGACATGCGACTGGTCACTGACACAGGCATAACTACACAGTACGAAATATATCTGACAGCGGAATATTTTCAGTATGCGTCTGTGTATGGGTGTTGGGGGAGAGGGGAGGGGGTTGTCACTAATTTTTATAGTATAGATTATCAAGGATCAGAGATCGTTTCATATATGTTAAGATATTGCATATTTCTTGACCACACTGGATGGTTAAATGCATATTAAAACTTAAGGGGCGTAGGACGTCAAACAGACCGACTTGGAGCAGGAGAGGCACCACAGGACATTTCAATTTCCACTGTCTATACTTTTATAAAAAAATTCATAAAACTTTGTCATCATGACCAGGAAGGATTCAGAATTCACACTCATAGCAGTGGAAGTTCTAAAACATAGCGAAATAATTTTTTTTAGATTTGAAATTTCATCATTTTTTTCACTTACTAATGGCAGTATTTGTTGCTATAGGTACACTTTTCTTCATAAGGAAGACAGATTCTTCGATGAATTGTGCACAGCATACAAACCATACTTAAAGGTGTATGAAAGTCTAGAGTTTTCGAAATCTATTAAAAACTGTGGTAAAAATTTAGGTAATGAACTATAAAATTTGTGTTTTTCTTAAACATGAACTTTAAAATATAACAGTTCATTCGTTTTTTCATAAATTAAATAAATTCTAGAGTTTAATACCCCTGTGAGTATGGTATGTATGATGTGCAAAATTCGTCGAAGAATCTCTCTGACTTATGAAGAAAAGTGTACATATAGCAACAAATGCAGCCATTAGAAAGTGAAAAAATGATGAAATTTCACACGTAAAAAAATTTATTTTGTTATGTTTTCGAATTTCTACTTCAATGAGTGTGAATCCTGATTCCTTCTTGGTGATGCTGACAAAGTATTATGAATTTATTTGTAAAAGTATAGACACTCGAAATTAAAATGTCCTGTGATGCCTCTCCTGCTCCAAGTCGGCCCGTTTGATGTCCTATTCCCCCCCACACCTTAAGCTTTTCTTTATCCAGTCAAACAGAGTCATATTTACATATATCATTGGCGAATTACTTTTCCTTGAGATGCGTCCTCTGTATCTCAATGTGAAATGTTGTGTTACCGAGATTATTTTTATGTTTTCGTTTCCTCTGGAAGATTAGTTACAGGTGTTTAGTCGTTATAACTGTTGCGAATGACGCACACAACCGTAATAAAATCTTCATGCATTTCCGAAAAATATTTCACACTGATTTATATTCCTGCCCTATTGCCAGTCCTTCATGGTCAGTGAACTTATAACCTTCCACAACATAATTTACAAAAGTGTTATAAGAAGTTATGTGCCTACATCGCCTTTTTCAAGTATGCCCGAAAGTAATTTTACATCTTTCCATTTGGTCACCAGGAAAACCTGCTGAGTTGTCCTAGTTACGAAGTTTCGAGTCCAGACACAATTTTAGTGTGATTCTTTGTAAGCTCGTATTCTTATGAGTTGACGGAAGTAAGGAGATGTATCGAGCAACTTGCGGAAGCCCAAATAACCTGGCCACGGCTAAACATGTCACCTTCTAGTTCATGGTGAGGTTCAGGTTGATTTTTATCGTTCTCCAAAATAAGGTAATCCGTGAACATAAATAACTTTTCAACACAATAATATGAGCATTATAGTCATGTAATTATGTTTATTTTTTCGGACAGCATTCCTTGAAACAGGAATTGACCGTGCCAGATGGAGGTATGGTAGAAAAGTGTAACATGTGTTCCAGCCTTTGCATATGCTATTTACTATTTTTTTGGAAAGTGAAATTGAAATGGTGCAGGGTTTGGATAAGAAATATGGGAAATTACTTATATTAATGAAGTAGACATATGACAGAATGACCACAAATTCTCTGTATGTGGACAGTTATTCTGAAAGTGGAAAATGATAAAACAGCACGGAAAATACACAACTTGTATTTTGCCAGTCTTAGAAAATACATACTACTACTTTAATAAGTTGTTTCCACCTCGCTATTTCTGCAAGTAAGAAAATGTAATTACGCTGTATAAATTTGTTGCATGCGAAAAGAATGATTTGTGTTAAAGTCCGATTTAGTTTGGAACAAAGTACTTGCAATTTTTTGCATTAGCATTTCTATTACCTCTAGTGGGTCCACAGATTCTTATCTTTTTTCATAAATTTTATTTTAACCTTATGACTGACTTTCATTTCTATCTTGATTGTTAGCTTAACTGGAGATAAAGGGATGTGAGTGAGGAGGGGGACGGGGAAAGGATAAGTTTACACCGCATGTCTGTCAAAACTGTAAACGTAGGTGAGCTATCGTATTTTAACTGTTCTGTTATCATATTTGTATGAGACGGAAGTTGGGAACCATTTAGCAACTTTTCGTCGATACAGCACGTGAAGTGAGTGTGAGTCTGCCTGACTGCCTGACTAGCCAACATGTAGCCACGCTACTCGACCAGGCTAGAACAGAGTTCCGACAACAGGTGATTAAATAGCAAAACTAATGCACGTACGCTTGTTCAGCTGTGCCCTATGTTTCTGTGAACACAACGATCAATGTTACGTAGATGGCAGCTACTGAGGGACCATGATGCTAGAAAACAATGAATCGTCGACGTAGAACGTCATAAACCAGTGTCTGTATAAGTCGGAAATTTGGGTACTACGACAGCTAACCTGGTAGAATAAAAGGGGAAAAGAGAAATTGTGAAAAGGGAGATACTGTTACTATTATAGGGCATCTGAATGTGACCACAGACCGTTATCTTGTTCGATTAACAATAACCAACAGCGCAGAGTTTTGTCAAAACAAAGGGGTTACATCCGGCTGATCATACTTTGCTGATAATCACGCTTGTTTTCTGACTTCAGGTACATACTGAATTCATATTATGTATGCATTGTTACTTTTTCTGTGCCTTGCCATATCGTGTCTGTCGATATTTTACTGTTGTCCTTTACTAGGAGATTCCTGCGTCCCTCCCACCTGCAAAAAAGTCACCCAGACGTCAGTTCTATTAGGTCTAAACGGAATGCAATGTTCACCTCAACTGCATCCTGTAGGTTAATTACAAATTATCTGTCATGGCGTCTTGTTACGGTACTGTTATGAGCACAATATTTCTGGCGGCAGAGAACCAACCCGTACTACGCTAAAACAATGAACCATGTAAAAGGCCATGAAATCAGCTGTCAAAAACAAAAGCACCCTCGAAATATCGGCTCGACAGAAAAAAAGCGTGACTGAAAGCTGTCGGAATTCTGCAAGTTGTTGTTTTGGTTGCTTCCGTGCAGATCAAAGGCTTCTATTTGTTTAATTTCCGGCCTGCCCATTGTCCATGTTTCACGCAAATACAGAGTTATGCTCCGAACGTAGCTTTCAATGAAGACTTTGTGGTGTAAAGGTTTATACTACTGGATGTAGCATTTGTTTCTTGTTAAAGAATGTCACATTCCACAATGCGGTCGTTGGCACTGTATCAATCCTCCACCCTCGCTATCGATCTGCTTCGCAACTTCTGCAATATCAAAATTCACTCAACTCTTCTAGTTTCTTTTATTTTTATTTATTTGCCATAATGTCTCTGGTTTGTTACATAGATTCAAATTGAATAGGGGACAATGGGCTGAAGGCGTAGGTCAAACCCACAACCCAGGCTTAGACACACAACAAATCGTAAGAAATTATGATTCACTAAATCGCGGGTCCTAATGCGATAACGAACACGCTACAGCTTAAACTCCTTATATAAATACTCCTAGCCTAGTAAACCCAAGGAAGTGTACTTAGAACAATATTAGATGAAACAACGTCAATTTAGTACGAGAACACTTTAAACAACTTGTCACGGGCTCCAGGCAGTAACCAAATCACACTCAAACCCCAGGTATTTTAAACAAGAAATTCAAATCACTCCGATGTCCGATTGTCTCAAGGGAAGGCATAAAACGATTAATTGGCCTTAGAATAATTACCTGTCTTCAATGGATCCAAACGTTCAAAACCCCACAGAAGAATCTGGTGGAATAGCCATACGCTGGTGCATCGGTGCGTTATGTGATATACAGTGATTTCTGTAACAGACTGGACACTAAAATTAAGAAATAATACACAGTAGCCCCAAAGTTTTAAATGGTAAACTATAATATCGGCGTAATCAGATGCCAAAATGAATTGCTACAGTCATAATGGCATAACTGTCGTATGGGCGAACCACAAGATAAATTGTGCACAAAGCTTCGTGACTGATAATCAAGCAGTAATCTGTCTCAGGTTCATCGCTCTTGCAACGCGGAGGGCAGGAAGCGTGTCGTCAGTGAATTGCGTAAATACAACGATATCACATTATTACGTCAGTTAAATGCCGAGTCCAACAGCATCGGAAAGGTACATCACGAGTCAGAACCCGCAACAACATGTAATCGGTTAACCACCACCAAGCTTCTTCGCTACGCGGTCCATCCCGACGCTGATCCAAATAGACGTTTTCATAGCTACAGTATCCCGCTCCAATGTTGCCTCTCGTGTTCACTACCAACATACGCCTTTACTACCTCCGTCTCACTCTGCACCTACGCTCGTCCAATCCTCTCTCGCTCGCACGACCTCGCGACCGCATCACAAGCGCCAGTAGGGCCCGATCTCTGTAGGAGAATCGATAGGACGAAAGGTGCTACGGCTCACAAAAGCAAACAGCAGAACCATTACTGACAATAATATAACTCAGAAAAAGAGAAGAAAAAGAAGGTTAATCAAATAACAAAATAAATTCTAGGAGTAAAAACTGGTCATATAAGTTAATCTAATTGTAAGTGATAGCTATTATCATATCCAGGTGTCAGAGTGCAACATTTTCGTCTTAGCCTCATCCTCTGGTTCACCGTGATAAATGCTACTTCTACCCAGATGCGCTACCTGTCGTTATATACGGCATATGTTAGTGGTCTACAGCAGTAGAAATCAGCATAGTCAGGGTTGTATGTCTGCAACGAATTTATTATGAAAGTAGTAGATCATGACGGAACTACATAGTTTTCTTCAAAACACCAGCAACAAAATCAGTCGTTTGCATTTCATGGATGGAAATTGATACAAACGCACACTCTGTCATTTTGCGTTACTCCGTTGTTAGTTCTTCCTAATTACCTAAGAAATACTATTTAGCATTGATTTTTTAGGATTTTTAGTTCTCGCATTGAAATTCTCACCCACTCTTCTCGCATCGCTCTTTTCAGGTCACATACTGCCTCAAATTGCGTTCCATTGAGATAAACACGTCTTTCAACTATTCCCGAAAGGTTTTCCATTGGCTGCAGGCAGGCTACATTCAGATCAGGACAAGACATGTTATTGTTGCTGGAACATGTACAAATGCATTGTTTTGTTGAAACATTAGACTTTCGTCCTCTAGGTCCACAAGCGTTCTAATCCATTCTCTCTCTAGCATCTCAGAGTACATATTAGAGCCCATTTTAATGTTAGCCCAAGCAGTGTGTGATTTACATGTTGTGGGGATGGCTCTACAGATCATTACACCTCCGCAGTCAAAGTTTTTGCTCATTCTTACTCGCTGCCCTGTTCTCAGATCATGCAAATCACACTGAAGTCCATCCGGCCCATCTAAGTGAAACGCATTCTCATCACTGAATATCATTGTATCCCAATCGCAAGTGCATGACATATATTTCTCAGCAAACTTCCATATAGCCTGTTTATGTTTAGCTATTAAAGCAGGTGTCTGCAGTCGTTTCTTCACTGTAACACGTTTATCACTCGAATAAACTGGCGTTCACGTCTGACAGTTACTGGCAACTGTAAATGAGCAACACGTTGAGAAGAACTACGCTTTGTTGTCCTTGCTTGACGCAAAAGTAATCGTTTCGATTGATGCTTCCAATAATTTCCTGCCATGCCTTATTTTCCATTCTGTCTAAATAGTGCGCCCAATCTACATAAATTACAAATCACTGTACTTGAACATTCCAGTTTCTTGGATATTTCACGATTGTGGAGTCCCACTTCCTTCTACACTTTGGTTTTGGTGTTCGTTTCCTTTCTGCAGGAAAGGCACGTACGCACACACTAAAACCGCACATGCCAATTCCCTTTAGAGCAAGTTCCACCCTCGACCACCTGAATCGTTGATGCCTTGTTACATACTATATTACTGACGTCAATTTCGATAGTATTTGACTACGTTTGTCAGTATATTGCATCTCATACTTTGGATATACACCGTGCACAACTATTTCAGCTGACAATGTTAATTTTTCTACAAATATCCATACCTTTATACTGATTTCCTCTACTTTGTAGAACTCAAGTGTTGATCTTAGTTATAACGGTAGTCTTAAGATTGTTTCGTCCACGTTTAAAATTTAGCCATCTGGCATGTCAATTCATGGAGAAAAAAAGTAATTTAGTTTTTTGTTTTTACTTTAGCTGTCAATTAGCACACCTTAATTTCATTAACCACTTTCGAAAATTACTGAAGTAAATTCGTACGAAATGATACTCTGGAAGTCCCTCATGAGGGATGTTCAGCAAACTGGTTGCAAGTTACGAAAGTCAACCACAAACCACAACGAAAAACTTCTTGGGATTGGTAATATTTTTTGTGTGTCATTAGTCTTCCGAGTGGTTTGATGCCGCCCTCTACGAATTTCTCTCCTGTGCTAAACTCATCATCTCAGAGTACCAGTTGCAACCTAAGTCCTCAGTTGTTTGGTGGATGTATTCGAACCTCTATCTTCACCTATGGATCTTACTCTTTACAGCTCCCTCTAGCACTATGGAAGTTATTCCCTGATGTATTAACAGATGTCCTTTCATCCTGTCCCTTCTTCTTTTCATTGTTTTCCACATATTCCTTTCCTTCCCTGATTCAGGGCAGAACCTCTTCATTCCTTATCTTATCAGTCCACCTAATTTTCAACATTAGGCTGTAGCACCATATCTCAAATTCTCGATTCCCTTCTGACCAGATTTTACGGCAGTCCAAGCTTCACTATCATACCATGCTTTGCTCCGAAGGTACGGACTCAGAAATATCTGCCTCAGGTGTTTGATACCAGTAGACTTCCCTTAGCCAGAAATGCTCTTTTTACCTGTGCTGTCCGCAGTTGGTGGTCGTGCGGTAGCGTTCTCGCTTCCCGCGCCCGGGTTCCCGGGTTCGATTCCCGGCGGGGTCAGGGATTTTCTCTGCCTCGTGAAGACTGGGTGTTGTGTGATGTCCTTAGGTTAGTTAGGTTTAAGTAGTTCTACGTTCTAGGGGACTGATGACCATAGCTGTTAAGTCCCATAGTGCTCAGAGCCATTTGAACCATTACCTGTGCTGGTCTGCTCTTGTTTTCCACCTTCCTCCGCCCGCCGCTGGATATTTTGCTGCCTAGGCAGCTGAATTCCTTAACTTCATCTACTTTGTGTTGTGTAGGATTCAGGTCAGGACCATGTGCAGATCACTCCATAACAGGGATGTTATTGTCGAATAACCACTCCGCCACAGGCCGTGCATCATGAGAAGGTACTCGATGGTGTTGAAAGATGCAGTCGCCATCTTCGAATAGCTCTTCAACAGCTGGAAGCAAGAAGGTGTTTAAAACATTAATGTAGCCCTGTACTGTGATAGTGCCACGCAAAACAACAAATGGTTCAAATGGCTCTGAGCACTATGGGACTCAACTGCTGTGGTCATAAGTCCCCTAGAACTTAGAACTACTTAAACCTAACTAACCTAAGGACAGCACACAACACCCAGCCATCACGAGGCAGAGAAAATCCCTGACCTCGCCGGGAATCGAACCCGGGAACCCGGGCGTGGGGCAAAACAACAAGGACTGCAAGACCCCTCCATGAAAAACACGAGCACACCATAACACCACCGCCTTCGAATTTTATTGTTGGCACTACACACGCTGGCAGATGACGTTCACCGCGCATTCGCCATATGCACACCCTGCCATCGGATCGCCACTTTGTTTAACGTGATTCGTCACTCCACACAACATTTTTCCACTGTTCAACCGTTCAATGTTTACGCTCCTTTGGCGTTTACCGGCGTGATGTGTGGCTTATGAGCAGCCGCTCGACGATGAAATCCAAGTTTTCTCACCTGTCGCCTAATTGTCATAGCAGTTGCACTGGATCATGATGCAGTTTGGAACTCCTGTGTATGGTCTGGATAGATGTCTGCCTATTACACATTACGACCCTCTTCAACTTTCGGCGGTCTCTGTCAGTCAACAGACGAGGTCAACCTGTACAGACGTATGACACAAGTGACACCCAATCAACTGACCACTTTCGAAGTCCTTAAGTTCCGCGGGGCGCTCCATTCTGCTCTCTCACGATGTGTAATGACTATTGAGGTCGCTGATATGGAGTACCTGGCCGTAGGTGGCAGCACACTGCATCTAATACGAAAAACTTATGTTTTTAAGGGAATCCGGATACTTTTGAGCACATAATGTAGTGTTACAGGACAATCATGGTGATAATAGTTCGATTCAATTGGGGCAGGGAATCCCTTTCCTGTTTACCAGCAAAATATTGGTCCTGAGCAGTGGCCGCTGCAATATGTCAGCCCCCATATAGTGGACAGCTATTTAGAACCTTCGAATGTCTCTCAGTTTGTAATCAATCACATGTATGTTTGTAATCAATTACATGTGTGGGAAAACGTAATGGTAACAAACATTTGCAATTCTCCTAGGCCGTCATAATGTGCTACAAGGCGCCCAGTACACCATACGCCCTCTGCACTCGACGATCTTTCCGTTTATACTCTATATATACCATTCACCAATACATAAAAACCTAGCTATACAAAAAAATTTGTTGTAGGCACAATAGAACAAAAAATCCAAAAACCATGGGGGATCGGTGGGAGGATGTGAAGATAGCGAGAATGGGCTGGCTGAGTGGATGGGGAGGACAGGGGGAGGGGGAGTGGGAAAGGTTGTGGGAAAGGAGGGAGGGAGGTAATGAGGGAAGTGAGGTGCAAATGGAAAGGAATGTTAGAGGGTTAGGGAAACGTATAGGGAAAGGGGGCAGAAAGAGGAAAGGGTCAGAGGGTAGAAAAGGGGGGGGGGGAGTTGGGGTAGTACCCGGTTAAAAGTTATCTGTCATGATAAGGATAAAAACGTTTGCTCGTCACGTTGACTCTACAGTATGTTTGTAAAGATCATCAGTTAAAACATGGCGCTAAAAGGAATTAACAATACACCAATCTCATAGTGTGCATGAAATACATAATCACAAGAGCAGGAGGATAGCAAAGCAGAATAAAATTTCTATTGTTGTTGTAGTACTCGCAGTTACCTAGATTTAGAGGCAGGTCGGAGAAATATAAGAGTGTGATAAGTGATAATGTGAGCATGTTTTGATGAACCAGTGACAACACTGTATAGTCAGTGAAGAACAGATTTTACAACATGCTAACATGACCACAGGTTATCATTTACAAAACAAAAAATGGTATCAAGTGTTATAGTTATGACAATAATAATTGTGTAGCCAAAGGTGAGCAGTATGTCTAATATGCTACCTAAATACCCATTGTCAGATATAAACAGAAAATTGAGTCAAGTGTAATAATAATAAGACATAGCATATAAATATATTCACATGCGTTATGAAATACTTTTATTTATGTTTATGAAACGTAATATGGTAACTGGATAAACATCAATAGGGATGTTTAACGAAAAGGTACTAGTATCTGGCATTACCAATAGCAAATAATCATATAATAATGTAATATGAGGTGAAGGGCATTGGGTTGTAGACTTTGTATCTTTTTCATATTCTCCCCACCCAGCATTTTTAATTTCTGTGTACCTGCTCTGAGTATATGTTTCAGTCCCATACCTGTTTCAATGTGTTTCCTTCTTTTTATACTGATTTTATATGTTTTTAGAAGATTGCTGTAAATAATTTTTGTCTCACTTTGAAGTGGTATCACTCAAATATATAACTTCATTAACCAGAATTTCCTCCTCCCATACGACAGCTTATGACATGGTGTGCTCACTGCACCATCAGTAATACTGTTACCTTAGTTATTTTAGTGTAATTAACATGGTCCTTTTAAGATATATCGTCCCTACTTCACTCAGACTGATAAAGTTCTATTAAGCTCTTAGATCTAACTAACCTAAGGACAGCACACAACACCCAGCCATCACGAGGCAGAGAAAAACCCTGACCCCGCCGGGAATCGAACCAGGGCGTGGACGATGCCATTCAGTAGTTTTCTGTACATAATTAGATTTCTGTATCTAGCGAATAACAGAGTAGGCAACAACACAGATAAGCTGTACAAACTAAGGCCACTCATCGAAATGCTCAATCAAAAATTTAAGGAAGTGGACACAATGCAAGAGAATATTGCCATTGATGATTCATTAATGAAATTTAAGGGGCTCTTATCCTACAAACAATTTAACCCATCAAAAAGAGCGAGGTTTGGTATTAAAATTTATAAATTGTGTGAGTCAAGTTCAGTATGCTGCTGTGATTTTAAGATATACACGGGTAATGACAAACGTGATGCTAGTGCTAGCGCCTCTGAAAGTGTAGCTCTAGAACTATCACAGTCGGTAATACAGGGAGAGCATACTCTATATTTAGATAACTGGTTTTATTCACCGAAACTTTTCAAAACTCTCCTCACCAATAAAACTGATGTGATTGGAACAGTCCGCTCAAAGAGAAAAAAATATGCCCACAGACTTCCTGAAGGCGAAATCAAAGACGGGAGAATGTACAGTGAGGAGTTGTAATGGAATATTGGCACCAAAATGGAAATATGAACGAGACGTTCACATGCTTTCCACAAAACATTCAACAGCCGAAATGATTGCCACAGACACACCTCTCCGCAATGCGTCGTGGAAACCGAAATGTGTCGTCGAATACAATAGAGATGTGATTGGAATTGACCGCCAATATCAGATGCTCGCATGCTTCCCTGTGATGGGAAAATGTATGAAAGGATATCACAAGATATTCTTTTACCTATTTGATGTTGCTTTATTTAAAACGTACATTTTGTATTACAAAATACATTGCGGCACACGACAGAGCTACGCATAATATAGGATTCACATTGCAGAATCATTGTTGAAAACTACACCTTTACCGGAATATAATCGGAAGGGACGATTAGCATCCGTCGATATACCACAAGGACTGCACGCACAACATTGTTCACATTTTCCCAAACATATTGATCCAACACCATCAAAAGTAAATCTTGCGGGAGCTTGTGTAGCGTGCAGAAAGAATAAATGACGCAGGAAAACAACATGGGAATGTAAAGAGTGCAGGGTTGTACTGTATGTGCCAGATTGTTTTGAACGATATCATACAATCGAAGAGTATTAAATTCGTGTACATGTCGTTGTGAAGATTTTGCGTTTGAAAATATGTTTGCCAACGTACTAACGTAACAGGTCCCAGAATGTTTTGAACCAAATATTATACAGTCTTAGATCATTGCATTGTTGTGAATATTTTTATTAAGATGTATTTGATCAATTTATGTTTGCTCATAAAGGAAAATAAAACGTTTGTGAATATATCGTTGCGTTTGAGACAATGAATGTTTCGTTTCCAATGGGCAACTAATCGTCATTATTTATGATACCTGTAGAAATGTCACGTTACTGGTATCTCACACACGTACTTACAAATCCCAAGGGCGTCTGCACGACTTCGGACGCCACCAGGCGTAGTGCACCGCAGCCTTAGCGTGTGTAAGCGCCGGGATACGTAAGGCGCATCCGTACCTTGCAGCCACTTACGGCTCACGCTAACGTAACTTAAATCGTAAGGCAAACGGTTAATATACGCATACGTAACTTAAGCTATATTGAGCTATTCCTGTGTATAGATATTTTATGCTGCTGCTGTATATATGGTTTCAAACGTACTAAGTAGGTCTAACTATCACCTTCCCTCCGACCCCACCAGCCGTCCACCCAACCCCCTACCCCATTCCCCTTGCCGACAGTTTACGTTATTGTATGAGTTATTATTTGTAACGTCAAAAATTTGAACCCTTTCTTTAAACACCCCTCCTTGTGTTTATCCAGTTAACATATTATGTTTCACTCATATTTACAAAAAAATAGTAACATGTACTTATACATGTGTATTTTATGTGTTATAATTATTACACTTGGCGGCATTCTTCTGTTTATAACAGACAATGAATATTTAGATACCATGTTATGCATACTGTTCACCAATGACTGCCACAAAATTATTAGTTTTACAACTATGTCCCTTGATACCATTTTTGTTCTATAAATAATAATCAGTGTTTATGTTAGCATATTGTGCAATCTGTTCACCATTGGTTATACAGTATTGTCACTGGTTCATCAAAATGTGCCCACTGCTACCTGATACATCTATATTTCTCGGACCTGTGCGTGAGCCTAGGTTACTGCAAGTGGTGCACCAACAATAGAACTGTAATTCTGCTTAGCTATCATCCACCTCTTATGATTATGATAGTTCATGGACACTATGGTATTAATATATTATTACATCCTTTTAAGCAGCATATTTTCGCTATTGATCTTTGCAAACATGTCATGACAAATAACTTTTTAACCACGAGCCACTGCACCTGCCCCTTTTTCTTCCCTCCCCACCTTCACCTCACTGCCCCATTTTTCTACTCACTTCCCTATTGCTCTAGATTGCCTTCCCCTACCCATCCTCCTTCTCTCATTACCTCCCTTCCCTTCTTTCCCCCAACCTTTCTCCTACCCTCCTCCTGTACTCCCCTCTCATATGGCCCTCCTTACCCTCCTATGATCCCATCCTCCCACCCACTCTCCATGCTTTTTGGATTTATTGTTCTATGATGCTTACAATAATTTATTTTGTATGAATAGCCTTGGTTCGATTGGTAAATGGTATGCATAGGGTATCAATAAAAATTGACGTGTAGAGTGGGCGAGCTTAACGGTAGTTGTGGTGTATCGTGCACCTGGTATCACATAATGACAATCTAGGAGAATTACAAATATTTGTTACCATTGTGTTTTTCCAAATATGTAATTTATATTGGTGAAAAGAGCTATATGTGTGTATATGGATCAGGTATGAAGATTTACCATTGTAATTCCAATAAAATATAACGTGCTTTTGAAGGTATGTAAAAATTTTCATGGGACTAATTTCCAAATATTTCATTACATCGCTGGTTAATACGATGGTGCCACCTGCCACAGGTGGTCCACGATGCCTCAGCTTTAGTTTACATGAGGTCGTCAACATGTCGTATAGTTTTAACCCTATTGGTGCTATGGATTTTGTACTTTAACGTTTAATTCATTAGACAACCAGTCTACCAGTCTGGGAGCATTCTATGTCATAAATGACAAACCATCTGGAGTTTTTTAATCTATTGACATTTTATTGTCAAAATGTCGACGTCACATGTATGTGAAAATACACACAAAGATATGTAAAAGTTTCTGCAAAATTTAGGTCACACTGAAAGTGGTTATACCTGTTGCAGGTTATCGATTAACTATTTTCTTTTCATGCAGTGGAGTGATATTCTGAAGATGAAGCACAGTTCTGCCGAAACTAGTAATTGGAATAAAGCTCTTAAAATCAAGCGATTCAGGCTTTCACAAAAATATATATGGCTTACTTAAAGTCCCAATAGCCGGGCCGAAGGAAAATTCCACGTTGTAAACAACAGATGTAAGGAGTGAATTCGTTAACTCGCAATTCCGAAATTGTCGCCGGAGCAGATGGTATAGCGAAATGATCTTAGTTTCGATCTCACATACAACCCTTCCACCCATTGCTGCTTCAATTGCAACAACTTTCTTTTAGTAAAATGTATATCTGCAATCCGCGTGGAGTGTGAGGCAATCAGCACCGTCATACAAGTCGCACAAGAGATAATAATAAGTCATGAGTCCTCCGAAATTCCCTCGCCCTAGCAGCACAATACATAATCAGAGATTTACGGAGATTCCGTTTACTTAGGGCAGTCCGCCACTCCACAGTGGGAGAGTACCTCCCAGAGGATTGAAGACGGATCGTCGCCAGAAAGATTTCCCATGTGAGCAACATTTAACATCCACAGGGAATGGAACAGTCTCGCCTGCTGCCGATCAAGTCGAAGAGTACCAGCCAAGGCACGGTGCTCAGACAAGCTAGCAGGTACAACGTTGACTGCAAGAATGCGATCGGGCATCAAATCCAATAAGTAGAATCAGTCAGTTCTGCTATTAGAAGTCGCAGTAAGATGAGTAAATTTGACGAACGTAATATGCATACACTCCCAAAAATCTTTCTAGTGTATCAAGCGCATCGATTCTTTTAAATCCCGACGACAATTAAAATGGGGAGACCGATCAGCAGGACGCAGAACACTGATAAAATCACCTCCCACCAACACACCCCGAGGACTCCTACGTAAAAGAAAAATAATCTCTTTTTCATGAAAATGAGAACGTTCCACCGTGCGACCAGAAACAGATGTTGTATATAATAGAATTACGGTGAGTTCAAAATATATACACCCGATCCCACAACCAGAGTCTAGCACCTCTGTTTCAGCAATGGAAAAATTGCCATAAGAATAAGGCAGTTTCCGTTGAAACTTCTGGCGCCACGTTGAAAACAGCAGTTCGAAATCCAAGGACAAGGAACGTGATGCATAGAACTTACTGCAGGAACGAGGTAGCCCAACAGGAGTCATATATGAGCAATACCAACAGAGCAGCGTGACTATACCACCACTCGTTCCTCACAGTCCATAGAGCGTTGTCCAGAGAGAAATCCGTGGAGGGGGAAGCCAGTACCGGCCGCAACTGAATCCTTGAGCCGGCCGCTGTGACCTAGTGGCTGTAGGCGCTTCAGTCCGGAACCGAGCTGCTGCTACGGTCGCAGGTCCGAATGCTGCTTCGGGCGTGGACGAGTGTGATGTCCTTAGGTTGGTTAAGTTTAAGTAGTTCTAAGTCTAGGGGACTGATGACCTCAGATTTTAAGTCCCATAGTGCACAGAGCCATTTGAACTATTTGAACCTTACACTTGGTTGTTTTGCGTGAAACTGCCGGCTATGAGGCATAATAGCCACCGCAGTCGGCAGCGTAGGCCACTTCCACAGCAATCTGTAACATCCCAGGGCGCGAGGCCTGCCCGACGCCACTGACACTCTACAAGGCATGCCGTCTCCCTGAAGGAGGGCAATCAGAGAGGATCGCGGAGACAGCGAGAAACAACTCTGGGATGACAAATTCGTCAACGAGAATTGAAGTAGGGGAGCAAATTACTATCTTTCCACTTCAGAACAGTCAGTACAGTGCTGTGTCACTGATTTTACTCCGACACACACACACACACACACACACCACACACACACACACACACACACACATACACACTCGTTACGGGGCGGCTCCACAGCAGCTGTTACTGCAACCGTAGGACCAGCCAATGTGATGATACGGTCAATTATTGAAAGGGCCTCTTTTTAAAAAAAAATCGCTATATCTCGAAAGCAAAATAATATCTTTTTACTTTTTCGAAGAAGTACTTTTTCTACTTAACGCAGGCGACACTTACTGTAAATAGCAAGTATGAGAAAGTGTATGTTGAGTTATAGGGAACATGATTTTTAAAGTTTTTTTATACATCTCGAAACGTGAATAGGAAATCATATAAAAAACAACTTTAAAATTTTTCTAATCGCAGCAGCAGATTTTTACTTCTTTAAGAAAATTCGTTTTGCAGTTTCCTTGATTTATTTTCCCCCATGTTCACCAACTTGGATCGAGTCTGATGAGAAAGAAACTTCATTTCATATTTAATTCCCTGCGCGCCCATTTCTTTCAGGTAATAATTTTTGCAAATTTAAAATTACGCAGTAACAAAATGTTTCGACTAACGCTATAGCTACGGCGTTCAGTCCCTAAAACAGCCAAGTCACCCCTGCATTGACGGGCCGTCCACAGACAACTCGTACCGTGCACGCCTTTCCGTCTGAAACAATTCAAGACGTTTGTCCCTGCCGCTGCTGGGGACAGACCCTCGCCCACATCATTGAGTGTACTTCAGAAAATACTGCCACAATCAGCACAACAGCTAACAGCTGACTACTCGAGTCTGATTGACAATGAGATAGTGCATTTTAAATGCATACGTCTGCAACTTTCAGAAGTCCACAAAAGTGATTTGACAGCTACAACAGCAGCAAACTCTGACGACTTTGTTGTTATAAGCGATATAAAACGAAATGCGCACTTGCAGATATTAGTACCTCGCCAAGTCCAACAATAGAAACTATGATTACACTAGGTGTTACAATTACGAACAACTTAAATTGGAAGGAACACATAGAAAATGTTGTTGGGAAGGCTAACCAAAGGCTGCGTTTTATTGGCAGGACACTTAGAAAATCTAACAGACCTACTAAGGAGACTGTCTACACTACGCTTGTCCGTCCTGTTTTAGAATACTGCTGCGTGGTGTGGGATCCTTACCAGGTAGGACTGACGGAGTACATCGAAACAGTTCAAAGCAAGGCAGCACGTGTTGTATTATCACAAAACATTGGGGAGTGTGTCACAGAAATGATACAGGATTTGGCTGGAAATCATTAAGAGAAAGGTTTTTTTCGTTGCGGCGGAATCTTCTCACGAAATTGCCGGCCGCGGTGGCCGTGCGGTTCTAGGCGCTTCAGTCCGGAACCGCGAGACTGCTACAGTCGCAGGTTCGAATCCTGCGTCGGGCATGGATGTGTGTGATGTCCTTAGGTTAGTTAGGTTTAAGTAGTTCTAAGTTCTAGGGGACTGATGACCACAGCAGTTGAGTCACATAGTGCTCAGAGCCAGCATAAAGTTTGAAAGTTTTACTACGAAAAATACGCTCGCTGTCTATTTCATCTTTGGTTCATTTTAGGTGACATGCTGCTGTGTAATAAATGTAGCTAACATAACGAGATTGTGTTTTAAGTTGAAAGGAAAGCCGCATCTCACTACAGTATGGAGAAAGTAGGAGCTGAAATATTTTATTTGAGCGTGTCTGATATCGGTTCTAGGCGCTTCAGTCTGGAACCGCACGACCGCTACGGTCGCAGGTTCGAATCTTGCCTCGGGTATGGATGTGTGTGATGTTCTTAGGTTAGTTAGGTTTCAGTAATTCTAAGTTCTAGGGGACTGATGACCTCAGAGCCATTTGAACCATTCTTTTCTCACGAAATTCCAATCACCAACTTTCTCCTCCGAATGCGAAAATACTTTGTTGGCACCGACTTGCATAGGGAGAAACGATCACCAAGACAAAATGGGCGAAATCAAAGCTCGTACGGAAAGATATAGTTGTTTGTTCTTTCCGAGCGCTATACGAGATTGGAGTAATAGAGAATTGTGAAGGTGGTTCGATGAACCCTCTGCCATTCACTTAAATGTGATTTGCAGAGTATCCATGTAGATGTAGGTGTAGATGTAGCTTGTAAATGAGCGGAGTGTGGTTCCTTCAAGTTGTTTCTTGCCACTGTCGTGAGTCACTGTTTCTGTTTCTTCTTCTTCTTGTATTAATGGTGTGAAATTCCATTTTGCCTTACCGTGTCGCAGAGAAGAAAGAGCAGCTTGTGACTGAGTGCCTTTACTAAGCTCGAATTTTTCCGGTCACGGCAATCATCGAAGACTTGTCGGCAAGCAAGCAACAAGAAAGCATCCTGTGGCAAACCAAGTTGGATACTTATCCATTCGATTTTATTTTGGCAACTTCAGCTGATAATTTTAGAAGCTTAATACATTCAACCGATTCTCTCTCACTTTTACTAAGGATAGCAATGTCAGCAGTATATCTTGTCATCGATATTTGCACCCAGAATCGTAAACCACCTCTTGAATCTCTCTTATTCCTGTCGGTCCCTCGACGTTCCATTGACTCAATAATGTGAGCGAAAGATTACAGACTTCTTTTTATCTGTACACTACTTTCTGGAACTCGCATCCTTATTTACCCCTCTTGGTTCTTGTACGTTGTGTATGTTAGTGTTTGTCCTAAGTTACTTGCGACGTTTCTTTCCCGCATTTCAAACACCATTCCCTATTTTTCACTGTTGAACGCTGTTTTCTGGTCGACAAATTCTATCGTGGTGTATTTATTTTTCTTAAGTCTTTGAACCGTGCAGCTCCTTGAGGTTATCCCAAAACTATGGTATAAACTGTTTACCTTTATAGCTAAGTAGCCACCCCCTTAGCGTCATGCCTGGAGTCATGGGTGCTGTTCACCATGCCGACTTAACAGCGTCCTGAATGACCTTATTCTCAGTCATTACCACCAGTAATTGCACGATGGCCATCCATGGAGAAGGACTGTCCGTAAGGTGGGATGAAGATGGTACTGCGTAACCTTTTTTCAATAGACAATGAAATAAATTATGCTGATAATTGGAAATGAAAATGTTTTGTTAAAAATTCTCTTCTATGTTGGTTAAAGTCCGCGGCTAATTGTTTCTCAGGGCGCTATCGCCAGAAATATCGTATGTATTCCCACGTGAAGACATCCGTCTTACTCACGAGGGATTTAAAAAATCTTTCTTTTATGCTACACGATAAACCAGTTAAATAAACTACTTAATTATTTCTTTTTCTGTGAAGCTTGATGCTCCAATATAGCTGCCTATGTGAACGGCAGCGTATACATCAATAAAAATCATTATTGATAAAACTGTACTTCTGACCTAAACATGAAATTCAAAATATTACAAGACGGTGTTTTGTATTTATTATTATCTTTAATACTTCTTACAATAAATCACTATTAAAACAGTTTTTATCATTTTATCATCAATGGCGTCGCTACAACTTACACAAAATGGCCAGGGTAACATTTAATTATTACCTAAATGAATCATGGGTCAGAGAAGGAACTTTTTTCTACCAACAAAAGCACATTCTGCCATAAATAATTGCACATGTATTTGACCAGTTTGATAATAATGCCACAGATAATTATATTAAATTATTTAAGGACCGTTATCTATATGCGACCGTCACATAGGACATCAGACCCAACGCGACCAGGAATACAAAGAAGAAGAGAAAAAACAAAATGTCCTTTTCTTATATACTACGGTAGAGAGATAGTAATTATTGCACATCTAAAGGCGCATAGAGCGCTTCCATTGTTGATGAATGTCAATAAGTTAATTTACATTACTTTTTTCCGGATGTTGTGCTATAACAGCCCCCTGGAATGCCATTTGCATAGTTACGTACAGTCTTGTGAATGGCATTCCACAATAGCATATTACTGTTTATAAAGGCCTACGTCCAAAGAGGTGACGGTAGACATATTTGATTTGATCAGGGTATTAATAGAGTTTAAGTTTCTCTGCACCCAAACGGGTGACAGCAGATTTATTTATTTTTTATTATTATTGAGTGATTGAATTCGGCTGCGGTCAACAGGTGAAGACAGATTTATGATTACGTTAATAAGTTTGAAACATGCCTACGTCCAAACAGGTGACGACAGGTTTCTGAGATTTCAATAGTTATGCTAATACCGGTACTTTCTTACAGTTGAATTCTTGTACGTAAAAGATTTTTCTTTGAAGCTGAGTGCAGTCTTTTTACTATCTTTCCTCGGAATGGTGTGTGCTTTCGCTGCCCCACTAGGGTAAAAGCCACTGGGAAACTTAGGGAAAACCAGGGCAGAGCTATAAGACTGTACTCTTATCAAATATTTACAGACATAATTATATACACGGTCCATTTCTGTTCATTAATGTCTTTACAAAATATCTAAATGTTCATTAATGGTTTAAAAAAATCAGAATGTTCATTAATGGGTTTACAAAATCAGAATGTTCATTAGTGGTTTTACAAAAAATCAGAACGTTCATTATTACGTTAATAAGTTTGAAATATGCCTGCGTCATAATCAGAATATTTACTGTTAATGTGCTTCCGCGGTGAGCTGATGAGGTGGTGAAGGCGTGGGCGCCGGACTGCGCCCCCGGCAGCGTGACGTCACTGAGGCGAGCGATCAGGTGACGCGCGACAGCGACGAGCCGCACCCAACCGCGCACCGGACGTGCGTTGTCTCCTACCCTCCTTGCAGCTGTTCTCCGCCACCGCTCCACGGCAAAATTTCATGAAATTCAAGAACAGCAGCAGCCTCAGTTCATTACAAATCAATAAATGTTTATTCCTGTGGATGAGGGAAACACACGACTATTCGTCCCGTTTTATTGTGTCATCCAGCACCAGTTTACGTCGGTTTGCGTATGAATTAATCGTCTATTTATTTACACATACGAAGTCCACTGTATGACACTGTTTAAATTAATAGTACGTCACACATTTGTTGACGTTTACATTTCAGTTTCGTATTGCTGTCTGACACTGTTCAACTGCACTGTTTGTCACACTTTAACCTTAGCTTCACACAGTTGGTGTGCCCAAGAGTCAGCTGCTCGTACAGTCTCACTACCTCGGTCACTTACCGCACTGTTCCTCATGTCACAAACAGGTCCTTCCGGACACGCTTGCACAGATCAGCTGTTGTGTTCGCTTGCGGGAGCTGATTCCCATTGTTGACTTCCGCCAGTCATTTCATTGAGTTGCTAACGTCCGTTTAAATCAGCTGTGTCTCGACTGCGTTAAATAACGTCCTTGACCGAAACATACTTTTTAGTTCGCCACGGTCTGTAAGATATTCACTTCAATTAAACTTTATACACTATAATAAAACCAACGTCTCTGGTATTGTACCGTTCATATTGTTTCATGAACACTGTTCATCACTGTAGTTCCCATGAATGACGTAATTTTTGCTCACACTGAGTAGAGTTTATTGACACAACATTCATTCGGGTCTACACACAGTCACTGTTCCTTACAGTATTCTGTGGTACATTGAACTCTTCATGAAAACTTTAACATTTTTTTTTCCATGACGAAATACACAATGTATTCGGATGCACATTATAACTTATCACAATGTACATTAGGTGGCACCAATACCTCCGTGTTACATTTTCTGGGTCAATTAGACTATTTTCTGGCTTTTACGACACTGGTTTGGTTTTTACAACAGCTCGGGTTATCACATCCTAGGATACATACAAATAGATATATGTATTATCTGAATACAGGACTTATGAATATGTCTCTGCTTCCGCGTTATCCTTTAAAATCACTGTGCTTGACAGCTCGGTTCACAGACGACATATGATTATAAATTAAGTAGGTAAAACTATCTAGGTGTAGCTATTGATCCTTTTAGTTGATTCATAGCTTGTAACCGGTGAACTACGCTCATGACCAATTGATAAATTCTTTAGTTTTTTCAAAAATTCGAGATATGCCATTGCATTTGTCATTACATATTTCCAAGAAATTCTACAATGATATTCAGTGCATAAAACTTTGACTAGATACTACAAAAAGCTTTTATTTTGAAAACAAATAAAGTGAAAATACATTAATGAAATGAAACATTATTAAACCTAAACTTACATCAATTAGATGTATATATTATTTATAAAAAAATTTCATGTCCTTACATGGGTATATTGTAACTGATAGTAACGGGCTGCTTTCTGTAAGGTGGCATTGACGGCTCAATTATTCCCCAGTCTAGTATCTTACATATTTCTAATTTTACTGCCTCCTTGCCGGCCTCTCTGACCGAACGGTTCTAGGCGCTTCACTCTGGAACCGCGTGAACGCTACTGTCGCTGGCTCGAATCCTGCCTCGGGCATGGATGTGTGTGATGTCCTTAAGTTAGTTAGGTTTAAGTAGTTCTCAGTTCTAGGGGACTGATGACCTCAGATGCTAAGTCCTATAGTGCTCAGAGCCATTTGAACCATTTTAACTGCCTCCATTTTCTACCATAACGGAGTAAATAGCATTTCAAAATGTTTTATGTGGTATCACATCAATGTAGTACATATAACCTCTGCTGACCTCATGTCTCTCAGGGAATACTTATATATGTTCTGTTAACAGCTGAGATAACTGAAATTGTTGCTCTGGTGTCAGATATGTGGATTCCTCTGCATTATGTTTTATTGATTAAGAGGATTCTGTGGAACCAACATTCTCCCCACTATGTTAGTTGTAATCTAGCCCCCCAAAACACTGCTGCATATGCAGTACTTTTGGCAGGTTACACTTTACTTTGACATTGTGACAATATTTGCCTTGTACAGCTTTTGTGCGTAGCAATCCCAGTTGCACTCTTACTTCTCCATTCTCTAGACTGCAAATACCTTGAGAGAGGTTCACATAGGCATTCCTTTCTCTCAAAAACTCCCAACCGAATTTACAGACGACTTTCAATCCCTTTACTACTAGGAACGTGCAATTAAATGCTCCATTTCCTAAAAATACGTCTACCTGTACCTGTCCCTTAACTACCTGTGCTTGGGCGCTAATGGCAACTGATACTTTGCAGTTCTGAACTGCCAACACTGGCACTTTATGCAATTGGCGCAACTTATAGAAATCATAGCTCATCACATTAACAGTGGCTCCAGTATCAATTATGATATTGACAGGTGTACTAAGAACTTCAGCTCGAACCACAGCCTGTATCAACTCGCTATCTACACTACTGGCCATTAAAATTGCTACACCACGAAGATGACGCGCCAAAGAGGCGAAATTTAACCGACAGCAAGAAGATGGTGTGATATGCAAGTGGTTAGCTTTTCAGAGCATTCACACAGGGATGGCGCCGGTGGCGACACTTACAACGTGCTGACACGAGGAAAGTTTCCAAGCGATTTCTCATACACAAACAGCAGTTGACCGGCTTTGCTTTGTGAAACGTTGTTGTGATGCCTCGTGTAAGGAGGAGAAATGCGTACCATCACGTTTCCGACTTTGATAAAGGTCAGATTGTAGCCTACCGCGATTGCGGTTTATCGCATCGCGACACTGCTGCTGGCGTTGGTCGAGATCCAATGACTGTTAGCAGAATGTGGAATCAGTGTGTTCAGGAGGGTAATATGGGACGCCGTGCTTGATCCCAACGGCCTCGTATCACTAGCAGTCGAGATGACAAGCATCTTATCCGCATGGCTGTACCGGACCGTGCAGCCACGTCTCGATCCCTGAGTCAACAGATGGGGAGGTCTGCAAGACAACAAACATCTACACGAACAGTTCGACGACGTTGGCAGCAGCGTGGGCTATCAGCTCGGATACCATGGCAGCGGTTACCTTTGACGCTGCATCACAGACAGGAGCGCCTGCGATGGTGTACTCAACGAAGAACCTGGGTACACGAATGGCAAAACGACTTTTTTTTCGGATGAATCCAGGTTCTGTTTACAGCATCATGATGGTCGCATCCGTGTTTGGCGACATCGCGGTGAACGCACATTGGAAGCGTGTATTTGTCATCGCCATACTGGCGTATCACACGGTGTGATGGTATGGGGTGCCATTAGTTACAATTCTCGGTCACCTTTTGTTCTCATTGACGGCACTTTGAACAGTGGACGTTACATTTCAGATATGTTACAACCCGTGGTGGCTCTACCCTTCATTCGATGCCAGCGAAGCCCTACACTTCTGCAGGATAATGCACGACCGCATGTTGCAGGTCCTGTACAGGCCTTTCTGGATACAGAAAATGTTCGACTGCTACCCTGGCCAGCATATTCTCCAGATCTCTCACCAACTGAAAACGTCTGGTCAATGGTGGCCGAGCAACTGGCTCGTCAAAATACGCCAGTCACTACTCTTGATGAACTGTGGTATCGTGTTGAAGCTGCATGGGCAGTTGTACCTGTACCTGCCATCCAAGCTCTGTTTGACTCAATACCCAGGCCTATTAAGGCCGTTATTACGGCCAGATGGGGTTGTTTTGGGTACTGGTTTCTCAGGATCTATGCACCGAAATTGCGTGAAAATGTAATCACATGTCAGTTCTAGTATAATATATTTGTCCAATTAATATCAGTTTATCATCTGCATTCCCTGTTGGTGTAGCATTTTTTTTGGCCAGTAGTGCATTTGTTAACGTCTCTTGTTCTCTGTTAAAAGTTCCTCCTTCATTTCAACACCATTGTTATTTGTTAACATATTGACTATATCCTGTTTCTCCTTACTCTTTAGTGTGCTCCCCCCCCCCCCCCCCCCCCTCGTCCTATGGCCAACAACGGAGAGCTAATTGCCGCCGTCTTTAGTTTGCTGAATCAGTTGATGTTGATGTTGATGTTGGACGATTGTCATTCGTTACAACAACCATTCTCACACTTTGATTCTGGTTCTGCCAAGTCGGGTTGCTTGAAGTACATGCTTGACCAAGTTCGTTCCATTTGTTAGTATTGTTTGAGTATCTTTCGTTGTTATTCTGATTATCCTGTCTCGGATACCATGGCGTTGCAAACCTATACTTTGCCTGTGGCCCTGCGTCTCGCATTTGCTGTTTATTGCCACCTCCTGGGCCTAACCTTTCGTCATGTCTTCCTTTTCGTCTATGTTGAGGTGAACTGTATCACCAAGCCGGTCTATTGTTTTTAGCTTAGTCATCATTCGGATAGCTGTTAAGTGACTGATTTCCATTCATAGATTTACCATTGTGTTTTCGCCCATTAGAACAATTACCACAGTTTTTTCAACTATTTTGCCCATTTTTGTTCTTCTCTTTATACTCGTAACCATTTCCATTGCTACTTTGCAACTTTAAGTCTTCCTGGATTAGATCTATTGGATCCAGGACAGACAAGCAGATATCCAAATCATTGTCTGGTACATGGATTAGTTCTTCTCTAATAATGGGTGGAATTCGGGATTTTAATAGTCCTATCACATAACGATTTGAGATTGGTTCGTCCCAATATCACATTTTGTTAATACATTTTTCTAAATACCTGCTCAGGCTTCCTTGTTTATGACTATATGCCTCTGGACTGTACATTCCTTTTCTAAGTCTTTCCGGAACCCAGAGTGACCAGCCTTTCTTTCGAAATGCTTTCCCAAACTGTTCACAGGTGTAGCTAGTTTCAGCTGCCCATATAGCAGCATCTCCTACTATGTGCGAAACAATAAACTGTATCTTTTGTTTCTTGGTCCATGCTCTGGGTAGTATATTTTGAAAACTCTTTATGAATACTACAGGGTGAATGTTTTTCTTATCGGTGGAGAGGATTTGAAACTGGCGGTGTTCTATTGAACTCTGCTCCATCATTATTGAACATACAGTAGGCACAGCCCGCGAACCATTCAGTAATTCACTGCTAGGACTATACGTTCCTGCCTGTACCCCATGAAGTTTGTTATAGGTGGCAGCGAACGGCGGATTATCGTGTGAAACATGAGAAGCAGGCATATAATAACATTCATTCTCATGTTGTTTACACTTTCCTGTTGCGTCTGATTAATCGGACCGGTTGAGTGAACTGCGCTGATAGCACCTGTCACTTCTGTCTGTATTTTCTCGTCTGTTTGTTTCTCTTTGTCATCTATCCATTATTCTACTTTTTCTACGACCTTTTTAGTGTGTTCCGCTACGCATTTCTGAATGTTTTCTTCATTTCCTATTTCTATGCTTTCAACCCTTTCGTTTATGTTTTGCATATCTTCCTCCATGCTATTTTGTTCTATCTGCAGATTTTGTACATCTGTCATTAGACTGGCAATCAAATTTTGTAATTCTTGATACGCGTGTTTTAAGCTGTATATGTCTGCTTTCATGACTTTGAAAGTTTTCAGTTGTTCGCATGTTCTGTTTTCCCTTTTCCTTTTCCCTTTCTTCTCTCTCTCTTTCTCTCTCCTCCAGTTGCTTTTCGAACTGATCTAATTTGATCAAAATAGCAGTTACGGTGACGTAACCCTGGGCAGCGCAAGTAACTGTTGCTTAGTTGCGGGCGCGGCAGTTTCACTCGCAACAGTTGGCAACACACTGCCATCAGCACTATGCTCTATCTCTGCGCGTTGATATGCAGTCTCGGTTTCGTGATTAGTAATATTGCCTTGCATAGTCCGATGCAAGGTAGATCCGACGGGAATTTTCTGTAGTACGTTATCACTATCCTCTCATGAATCTGCTTCTATATCGGTCGAGAAGTCTTGCCACGTAATTCCATGGATTCAGAACAGAACATCATTGTAGCACAACTATCTTTACACGGTAATCGACACAAAATTAATAATAATACAATCTAAAATTTCTAATTCTACACAAAATCCAAAACAAATATATATTTCCTTGCCTACTGGAATGACTATTTGCCAAACACTACCACTCGGTACGAACCATGAATATTGGCACACAACACCACACACGAAAGCAAGAGATATTTTCAGAAGCCCTTACCTTGGTTCTTATTGTCGGCTATATTCTTATATTTAAGATCTGATAGGAGGGTAGGTTCCAGGTCTTTGGTTTTATCTTTACATCGAAATTAATAATCCTCTTGAACATGCAACAGGTTACATGTACCAGCATTAATTTTCTTAACTTAAAAATATATTTTTTACATATACATAAATTTTCTGGAACATCGATTCCCACGTTGTGCGTCAGTTATAGCGTAATCATTTTTCAAAAGAGAGTGAAATAAATTATTCTGATAATTGGAAATGAAAATGTTTTGTTAAAAATTCTCTTTTATGTCGGTTAAAAGCCAAGGCTAATTGTCTCTCAGGCCGCTATCGCCAGAAATATCATACGTATTCCAAAGTGAAGACATCCGCCTTACTCACGATGGATTTTAAAAAATCTTTCTTTTATGTTACGCGATAAACCAGTTACATAAACTGTTTAATTAATTCTTTTCTGTGAGGCTTGATGCTCCAGAATAGTTGCTTACGTGCAATGGCAGCTTATACATTAGTAAAAATTGTTATTCATAAAACTGTACCTCTGGCCTAAAAAATGAAATGGGAAATATTACAACACGCCGTTCTGTATTTATTAATATTGTTATCTTCAACACTTCTTGGAAGAAATGACTATTAAAAGCGTTTTTATCATTTTGTCATTAATGGCGTCGCTACAACAATTAACTTACACAAAATGGCCAGGGCAACATTTAATTATTACGTAAATGAATCATGGGTCAGAGAAGGTACTTTTTGTTACCAACAAAAACACATACTACCATAAATAATTGCATATATATTTGACAAAATTGATAATAAAGCTACAGATAATTTTATTAATTATTTACAGACCGTGATCTCTATGTGACCGTCAGATAGGACCAACAAGACCAGGAAAACAAAGGAAAAGACAAAGAAACATTATTATCCTTTTCTTATATACTACGATACAGAGATATCAATTATTGCACATCTAAGGGAGCAGAGAGGGCTTCCATTGTTGATGACTATCGATAAGTTAATTTACAGTTTTTTCGCGATGCTGTGCTATAATGGTAAGAGCATTGGTTACAGTTGATTTTCACTACATCTGACATATTCGCTACTAGCAAGAGCGAAAAATCTTCCCTTTTATTAAAAAAGAAGAAATCAACAGCTAACAGTCTCGTTGTGCGTGTTCGGTTACGACACCATAAGTAGCGCTTAGCCAACTTCGTCACACAACCGAAACTGCGCCCTGGCTAGGACACTTAGTACGAACAGCTAGATCTAAAAAAATAGAAAACGACTAGTATCATACAGAAGTTGCTTCAGAAACTGAACGTTGCGATATCAGTTTGTAGGCAATTTACGAGCTTGGTCACTGTTGTGAACAAGAGCACTAGTTGTTCAATTATCTGGACAGTTACAACTTGTGCCCGTGTTCCAAATTATTTTTAAATGGAACAGAGAAGCACGAACCTTAAACGTGCCACCGAATACAAATTTTGCTCCAGTAACTTTCAAGTATGTTATTCCATGACAGCGCCATTTATACATGGCTTAAACAACTGCTAGAAATGTCAACCCACCAAACAATTTTGACCTCTACTTCAACCACAGATGTTTAACGTATTAACAGGGCCACTCCCACAGTAACAGCTGGCAAAGACTTTTTTTAAGAATCGCATCAGAGAGCTCAGGGAAGGAAATGTGTGCCTTTATCGGAAGGAAGTCTAATCAGTTTCCTTTCTATATTCTTAACGCTTCTGTCAGAACAGCTCTGGCACAGTAAGAATCAAAAATCGAACTCGGACGAGGCACCATATTCATGCCACCATCAGTACTGGATAGAACGGCGTTTAACGCCATAACAGCGTAGAGCTCGAGCCCATTAGATAGTCAGATGTGGAGCAGTGAATGTGGCTTACCGTTTGATATCGATTCGAGCAGCGCAGCAACTCTGCCTCTTCTCCAGACCGTCTGCGGACGGGCGCATCAAACACTGACAGCCCTTAGCAGCAACCACGCATGCTTCTGGCTCCAACAGCGGCTCCACAGTCAGGAAGGCGCCACGCCACGTTGTCCAGCAGAGCAGTGCTGCCAAACTAAGATAAACCAGCGCGGACCAGGGATATCGACGGGGGTTAGGCTCAACTTATCTCCCTCAAAGTGGAACTGAGGCTTAGGTGCATCGCCCGTAAACTCCTTCTTGATCCACCTCAGGTGCACCCAATTGCTCTTCCCCCACTGGGTATCACAGAGGAGGAAATTCTCCAGTGGGAGTGTTGTGGCCGCCATATAACCCACGAATCTGGGCAATAACTTCTCGTTAATTCCTTGCTGCCCTTACTCTGCCTCCTACACGTTTTCAAGAAAACCCTGCCCCGACCGGAATAAATGAGACCTGTCTGGCCTTGATGATCTAATCCTCTCCCGGTATTACTCCAGCTAAATATTGTTATTGGTTGCCTCCATTTTTGCTTGATCTCTTTTGGATTCAGCTGTTCATGCAGATCATTAACTGACCAAAGTTTGGCCAACAGATAATTCAAAGGAAGCGCGAACATAAACTTGGCGGGTGTAGTCTTAAGCGCTTCATGGGTCTAGGGCCTCTGCTCATGATAGATTACTAAAAGGAATGATAATTTGCTTTTAATTAGAAATTGAAGTTAATTACAGAAATGAAACTAGAGCAGATGGTCATTGTTGATGGTGGATGCAATTTTTTTAGTGATCATATTGACTTCAAGGAAAATGTTATATTTAGAAAAGTTTAATCTTTTACCAGTAATACCACCATCAGTTTCTTGGGACCGTTATCTGTTATAAACAGGGAAAAAGGAATAATAGTTTGGAGACTTTAGTCAGATTATTTGAGGTTCCACGCTTGCATTCAAGTTGACAAAACGCTCCTTGATGATAGGCAATTAATCTCAGGGACACTGCAGATGTTGCAAATGAATAAGTGGCAGAATGCTTTAACAGTAAAGCATTAAGGCATATCACATATCATATATCAATTGGGAGAACTGTTAAACTGAGAACTCATGAGTTTAATTTAATTGCAAATTGTTCTAAAGCTAATACATGCGAAATTACATTTGTCAACACAAAAGAAAGATAAATTAGTGATACACAAGGAACACAACTATAGTGCGTCCTATCAGTATGAAGGCTAACAGACAAGAGGTAGAGATCGCAGCAGGAACGCTCTTCATTACTTTTTAAAACTAAAAAAACGTATTACAATCGACAGCAATCAAGCCGCTATATCTTTGAAATATTAGTTGTGAAATAAGTGAAATAATAATTGCATTTCATCAAATTAATTACATTAGTTATTTAGATTTGTAGTTATTTACTGTAAATATGTGGAAAATGCACTTCATTCGTTCTTTCTGTCGTTCTTGCGACGTTAAATTTAGATGGAATTACGTGGATCTGTCCATGTAATGCGTCATGCACCCCAGAACGCTTGAAGCTGTTTTATTTATAAATTCCCTTCAAGGCTTGGGCACATAACTTGACAAATGTTTATATTCTTTTTGGTACTGTTGAAAATGATATATTTGGTTGTAAAAATATTTGAGCATTTAAAATTGTTTGTGCACACTTCCACATAAGTGTCATATAAAAAATACTTACATATGCACATGTATAGCTAATAAAACATTACATTAGTTATACAAATCGAAGTGCAGTAAATCAGAGTAAATGTAGAATGATAATGGTTTTACTAAACCATCGGTTTCATAGATTTTTGTTGTTTGATTATAGTCTCTTATTTGTTGATTTCGTTTTCCTCGTGGGATGCATTTTCAAAATTTTTGTGATGTCTTGAAGATCGATGGTTATAGGCGTGGAACGCAGAATTTATACCACATGAATTTATATAATGCTATGTAGACTCGTTGTTCTGCTGGTAGACGAAATTACCAAGAAGTGTTGTTGTCTTGATATTTTGCTCTTGTGTGTGTGGAGCAGTAGAATTCCATTGATGATTGACTTTATACAACGCTTTGTAGGCGAGTTTTCTGCTAGTGGATGGGATTACAAGGGTTTGTTGTTGTCTTGATGGTCGGAGGGTGTGGGTGTGCAGCAGTAGAGTTCGTCGATATCAATTCATCGGTAGACGGAATTACTAAGGTTTGTTATAGTGTTTTGCAGAACCGCGACACCAGGCCTGAGCACGTCGTTAAGATGTGGGAGGCGCCCCGCCCCCTTCTGATGGAATGTTTACATCTGCATGTCACCAGCACTTGACTGCCTCAGCTGTCAGCTTGCTGTGACATCTTACTTTCGCAGCAGCCATGGCAAGACACGAGCAGCTGCAGTGTTGCCAATTCGTTCCCTAGCGTCCCAGGTTGTTTATGGAAAAGATATAATAGCAGTACCAGATATTTGATAGTCGCTTAAAACGCAAGGCTGCACATACTGTAATCGCTGACTGTTTATCTGCGTATAGTGCACTCGAAGTTAGTTTATTGATCGCTGTTAAGATTTTTCCGTAAACTTGTGTTGTTCATTTTAGTAAAATCGGTAAGGAATACGTCCGCGGGCAGGTTACACCACACAGCACGAAGCAGAGTTTGCTTCTCACTGCCGTAGGAGTTGGTTTTTTACAGTTCGTACATTGCACTAACATAATTTTTACAGTGCGCACACGAGTGTCTTGTTATGTGTTCATTTAGCCACTCACGCACGGCTCTGAGCACTATGCGACTTAACTTCGGAGGTCATCAGTCGCCTAGAACTTAGAACTAATTAAACGTAACTAACCTAAGGACATCACACACATCCATGCCCGAGGCAGGATTCGAACCCGCGACCGTAGCGGCCGCTCGGCTCCAGACTGTAGCGCCCAGAACCGCACGGCCACTCCGGCCGGCGGTAACAGTTTTCATTTTAAACACGCACTCAACCCCAGCTCACTAACAATTAGTCTCTGTAGCAGTCCACAGAGCTGTAGGTACAAGAACTGACCGACAAACGTTTATGGAAGCAGTTCGTTTGAATACGTACGAGTGTTTTGTGAATTGTGCCTGTGTTTTCTAGCACCACGTCGACACCAGCATACTCTATTTGCTTTTTCATCATTTGTCTCTTCACGTCACAGCTTGGAAAAGGTGAGTACTGCACTGTTTACCCATTGCTTCAGGTCACAGGTCGCAGGTCGCACATTCACTAGTTTCGCTTGTTTCACTTCGGTAGCAGATTGTCACATTTAAGTGTTTTTCACAGTCTGTTCTGCATTCCGATGGTGCATTTTTCAAGACTATGTAGCCCATGAAATTTCACTTACATAACTGTTTGCAGAGAGTTTAGTCTCGTCATTGCATTACTTCGTGTCGAGACGCTATGGTATTTAGTTTTACAATTACAAAACCTACCATTTGTTTGCGCTGGTTCTGACACATTCATGCTGTCCTGTGTATGATCCTACGGTCAGATAACTTTTGTTGCACCAGTCTGTTGGACATTTAACGAGTTCGAGAGTGAAAGGCTAGGACCCAGATTTGTGTAGCACTGGCTATTACATGACACAAATGGCTCAAATGGCTCTGAGCACTATGGGACTCAACGTCTGAGGTCATTAGTCCCCTAGAACGTAGAACTAGTTAAACCTAACTAACCTAAGGACATCACACACATCTATGCCCGAGGCAGGATTCGAACCTGCGACCGTAGCGATCTCGCGGTTCCAGACTGCAGCGCCTAGAACCGCACGGCCACTTAGGCCGGCTACATGACGCAAGGCTCCCAGCTTTACAATACGAAAATTTAAGTGACGGAGCGTCAGCAAAACGCGAATGAGACAAACGGCCATGGCAAAGAGTCAAATCCTAACCGATTTCATCTTTCAAAAATAAGGCAGGGTTCATCTCTACTTAGATACAACGACATACATACACATGTGAGAAAAATTCAATAAATATACAAAGAAAAATACAATGACGTCCTACTTCTAATACAAATAATGAAAATGGGAAACAAGTAATACATTTTCTGCCCTAGACGTACCATTTGCTTACTAGTTTCTAAAGGTAACTAAAAAATTAGGGGCGTACTGTGTACTGTCACGTAAACATAGTCTTATTTCGAATTTGCATTTTACAAAAGTCTTCGGTTTTGTTTCATGCCTAGTACCTCGTTTTCTTACACTGAAAGCATGTACTGGGTTCCTCTCGTTAGTCCCAAGTTTGTTTAAAATCCTTTCATCCGATAAGAATAAGAGACTGACATCTGGGTATCATAAATAGGAATCACACAGTATATATACCACCATCCTACGGTTTCTTGACACAACCCTCTCTCTCTTTCCAAGCATTTATCCCGACTTGCGGGGTATGCTGGTTAATCGGATGTGTCATGTGAATTTCAAAGGGTAGCCGGATGCCCTTCCTGCCGCCACCCCGTACTCCTGAGGAAGGAATTAGTGGACCCCAACTGTCTGCATCTGGTGGAACCCATGGAATGGTGCGAATGTGTTCAGATGTCTGCGAGCTGCGTAACTGAGGTGGAACGAGGGGACCAGCCCGGTATTCACCTAGTGGGATGTGGAAAACCGCCTAAAAACCACATCCAGGCACGTCGACACACCAGCCCTCGTCGTTACCCCGCTAGGTGGATTCGATGTGTGGCCGGCGCATCTACCCGAGTCCAGGAAGCAGCGCGTTAGTGCTCTCGGCTACCCTAGGGTGTTTTCTTGGCACAGAACTGATACAAATAATTGTGTTACAAACCACCAGGTTGTAGCAGATGAACACTTTATGGAAAATTATATAAATTGGTGTTGGTTATATAAATTTCCAGGAAAAGCAAGTGAAATGCAGAATTCCGGCGTAAATCACAAGTCTGTTGACATACAAGTCTAGTGAACGCAGAAGTCCAAGTTCCAGTATAGCAATCGGATTCAAGTCCAGAGCGCAGCCGATTTAACGTCGAAAAGCAGGTCTATTACCACGTAGCACATCCGAATTGTGGAGTAGAAACACAGCACAATGAGAACTGTCTTATAGACGTTAAGAGTGGCGCCAAATAAGGCTCCATAGTTAATGGAGACAGCAGCTGGTGTCACTGTAGATGCTGGGCGTCGACCAACGAACGAGTATTTGAAAAGGTGAGCTCTGAAGACTTACATGAGGGGGGCCAGATCTCAGGTTTTGGTCCTGACAAAAACAAAGATTTCATGAGTCTGGCGTGTGCTACCTTGAATGCATGGAAATGCTGCAGTAATCTAGATTCATAGGCTTCCCAATTCCCTAAAGCCTTATCAAAGGAAGGAAAATCCAGCACTTGCTGTGTTGCTTGCATCTGCAGTAAACTTTGGAGTGTGTTTAATAGCAGCTTCTGGTTGTCGTTCTGTTGATGAATAAGTTGCGTGAGTAGAGTTTCCAATGTAGATGGTTGCTAGCTTGTCGCCATCTCATTGTGTCATAACTAGGAATAAGGCAGTAAAACTATCACCATTCTACGGTTAATTGACACAACACTGATAGAAATAATTCGGTTACCAAGCGCCATTTTGTAGATGAATACTTTACGGAAAGTTATGTAAATTGATGGTGCTTATAATAATTTCCGGGCAGTGCAAATGAAATTCAAAATTCCAGCGGAAATCACAAGTACGTCGACATACTGAACTTAACGTGACACGCGCCTTCGCCGCGTCGCTCGGCGTTGTGTTTGCGGCACAGTTTCTCGCGCCGCGTGCCACGCGAGTACTGCTGGTGGGCTGAGGCGGGGAGGGGGAAGGCAGTCCTGCCGTATGTTCACTTCGGCATGGCGCATATGGGCAGTGGAAGTGTGGCACGTCCGAAAAATACAGTCTTATGGTATACTGAATTTTATTATCACTGAGTACTGTTTCTTTTTTCGCCATTTAAGCGCTTCATCGATTTCCATTAGTTCAAAAACGGTTCAAATGGCTCTGAGCACTATGGGACTTAACATCTATGGTCATCAGCCCCTATAACTTAGAACTACTTAAACCTAACTAACCTAAGGACAGCACACAACACCCAGCCATCACGAGGCAGAGAAAATCCCTGACCCCGCCGGGAATCGAACCCGGAAACCGGGGCGTGGGAAGCGAGAACGCTACCGCACGACCACGAGATGCGGGCTATTTCCATTAGTACATAATAGTTTTGACTTACAAATATCTGTACAGTTCTTTTGCTTTGTTTCTTCTTTTGTCAAGAACAATGCACAGTTCAGTAACTGGTGAGCCATTAGCCAATGGTATTACATCTTCCGTTTCACAATGTTTGCAGATCGTAAGAAGGGAAAGACGATTCATTGTGAGAGTAGTGAATAAGGAAGTAAGGAATTTAAAAAAATAAAACAATGTTATCTACTTTCTGCCTGTTATGCTGACGTTTCTGTACGATCTGTTGAAAAAAGTCGAAAGGGCGTAATTTCCAGTGATATGACTCCTTTGTACTTCTGGTAAAAAGCGTCCAAGATATGAAGTACGTAAGTTTAACTATCGTTACTTCGCTGTGGATGTAATCAGAGACATTATGCTATGTAAGTGTGGACATCACATTTCCACTGCAAGCTAGAAACAGTCGAAAAGCAGTCAGATATAACAATGTTTTAATTGGCTAGCCGTGATGAGAAAAAGCATTTCAATTGTTGCATGCACATTATCAGCATTAATATACTGATTATACAATAGCCTACACAAATGAAGAAAATTGTCATTATTATTACGAAAGTAGAAATATCCTAAAAGTTTATGGTGATTAGATACATTTAATTTGTTGAAATGTACTGCTGACAAAGGCAGATCTACTTTCATGACAATGTTTATCGAACTTTAGCTCACAAGGCACACATGGCTAGCTTCTGCATTCTTGTCACGCGCATTATCCTCCGCTGCTGTCAGTACACTGACCATTGTGTTGTGCGAAGGATTGATTGTTTATTTTTCTCAGTAACAACTGTTTTATTCGCTATCACACATTGTCAGTTTGGCAAGCCGTAGGTGAGTAATCAGCATTTCGAATGTGCCTATCATTCCACCTGAAGAAACGCTCGTCATTATTTTAATACCGCTCAGATCATGTGAAGGAATACAATCGTTTGGTAAGGTCCTCAGTATTAAAAATACGATGGGTTATGGGGATTCAACCCAAAATTCCAACAGAATAGGCAATTTATTTTCGTGTGAGTTGTTAACCTTTTCTCATACGAAGAAGCATCACCATTTCTGAGTAACGGCCACATTTCTCTTGTTGACAGGTTTAATTTTACTTCCTTTGTCAAAACACAGTGTAATTTGCACAAACTCATCTCACAGCAGGTATTACGACAGAATTCTGAAAGAGAGTGCCTCATCAAACAAGTAATTGGCAATCACAGAGTTCAATAGCTTACGGAAAACCTCAGAGTGTTGGTTTGCAGTAACATAAGAGAATCAGTTTCATGTTTATTTTCATAGTAGGTAAAATGCCTCAGCTAGCAGGCCTGGAGCGGGTTAGGTTGTGGAAAGGGGCCAAAATGACGTTGCTGTCAGATGCACTCAGCACATAAACGTTATATGTTCACACACATATTATTACACAAGGATGCAAAACACTCATGTTTTAATCGACTTTAGATCGGCTGAAGGCCACACTCAAAATCCAAGGCGCAAGGCCTCAGCAAGAAATTGAAATACAATGTTCTTCTGGAAGTTTCACCCAAAATATTTTCTAAATCTTTAATCAAACAGGCTGAAGCCCTTAGCAATTTAAATTAAGTGGAACTTGGATGGAGGCAGCATATTAAACAATTAGAAAAGTTTCAATCCAAAGTCAGAAGGCCGTATCTTAAAACACTGAATGCAAAATTCGGCTGAAGGCCCATAGCAAAGCATCACAATCTTAAGCCTAAAGGGCAAGACAGGAACATTAATTTCAGAGATATTAATACTCGGCTGAAGGCCAAACATCAATAAATAATTTAACCGCTTAAGTCCTAAAAGATTTGATGTGAAATTCGGCTGAAAGCCCCACATAAGGAATAACAATCATTTGCTTGAAGAGCAAGACAGGAACATTAATTTCAGAGATATTAAAACTCGGTTGAAGGCCACACATCAGCAAAATAACTAAAATTGAAACAGGGAATTCAAGGGTCGGCGGCCGGCCGGAGTGGCCGAGCGGTTCTAGGCGCTACAGTCTGGAACCGCGCAACTGCTACGGTCGCAGGTTCGAACCCTGCCTCGGGCATGGATGTGTGTGATGTCCTTAGGTTAGTTAGGTTTAAGTAGTTCTAAGTTCTAGGGGACTGATGACCACAGCAGTTAAGTCCCATAGTGCTCAGAGCCATTTGAACCATTTTTTCAAGGGTCGGCCTGGAATTAAAACACCAACACCCGTTTAAGAGAGACAGGCAGACTGATCAACAGCCTCTTAATCGCAAGGCAACCCAACCGACAGACAACCGACGAACCAACCAACTACCTGACCAACTACACTACAACTAAAATGCCAGCGAGACGCAGAGACCAGTAACACTCGTCTTCAAATACTGGTGTGTCAACAAGCCAAGGCACAATAACCACTAACATATATGAACATCGCAACGGCTGTGAAACTACACGCCGTGGCGGACAGCATGAACACGATAAAAAAACACTCACTCGCTGGTCTGTCGCAACCGACCAGCTGGCTACTGCTGTAAGCATTGCTCAGTGTTACTGACGCAGGATACACAGTGTTCCACGAAACACTGCCACAAGAAACTCGCCGGCCGCGGTGGCCGTGCGGTTCTGGCGCTGCAGTCCGGAACCGCGGGACTGCTTCGGTCGCAGGTTCGAATCCTGCCTCGGAAATGGGTGTGTGTGATGTCCTTAGGTTAGTTAGGTTTAAGTAGTTCTAAGTTCTAGGGGACTTATGACCTAAGATGTTGAATCCCATAGTGCTCAGAGCCATTTGAACCATTTGAACCAAGAAACTCGTACACTCTTAAAACGAATCACGGATGAACAACCAGAACAAATCACAGGCGGACACACACACACACACACACACACACACACACACACACACACACACACACACACACACAAACCGAAGGACGGTCGGTGACGAAACACACGTCGTTTGACGAGACGACCGACCAATATCCAACTAAGGTCGTTGGCACTCAAAACATGAGCGTCCGCCGTCCGTCGCGAACTGGGAGACGCGGCTATCCTGGCGTACATGCAGAGGTAACTCTTGCCCATTGACCACGACGTCTCCACACAAGAAGCAACCGAGCTACGTCCAGCAAGATGACCCAGTGACGAGGCCCAGAAACGGTCAAAAGACCAAACACACGTCGCCCAAAGAGGCGACCAACTGAACGACCGACCAACGGTCGATCCCGCTGCCATCTCCATCCGTCGGAAAGTTCATCCTGTGTCGCGAGCGGTTGGTGAGCGGTACTAGCTGTCCGCTCCTCTCTAGCGCTCCGTCCCCGACTGCTGCTACGTCCCGACTGCACTTCTGCCGCGTTCCAACTCCAAGCACTCCAACTCCGATCTTTCCCCACTACATACCTTTTTTTTTTTTGGTCGTCAGTCTACTGACTGGTTTGATGCGGCCCGCCACGAGTTCCTTTCCTGTGTTAACCTCTTCATCTCAGAGTAGCACTTGCAACCTACGTCCTCAATTATTTGCTTGACGTATTCCAATCTCTGTCTTCCTCTACAGTTTTTACCCTCTACAGCCACCTACCATGGAAGTCATCCCCTCATGTCTTAGCAGATGTGTTATCATCCTGTCCCTTCTCCTTATCAGTGTTTTCCACATATTCCTTTCCTCTCCGATTCTGCGTAGAACCTCCTCATTCCTTACCTTATCAGTCCACCTAATTTTCAACATTCGTCTATAGTACCTCATCTCAAATGCTTCGATTCTCTTCTGTTCCGGTTTTCCCACAGTCCATGTTTCACTACCATACAATGCTGTACTCCAGACGTACATCCTCAGAAATTTCTTCCTCAAATTGAGGCCGGTATTTGATATTAGTAGACTTCTCTTAGCCAGAAATGCTTTTTGCCATAGCGAGTCTACATACCACGACCCGGAAATACTATCGGTCGCTCCAGAGATGGTACGACAGTGCACTTATCGATATGCGCTACTGCTGCCGCTCACGGGTAAGTAAGGCAGGGAGATAGTGACGCCAGTAAACGGAACAAGAGAGCGAGGCGTCAGTACCGTAATAGAAGACGACAAACAATAAATGGCATGAACACGAGCCGAGCAGGGCTCAACAGGAAACTCTTGTTTCGAAAGCTGTTGATAACTCTTAAAAAATTACAATCACTGGAATGAAAAAAATGAAAAGTACTGATATATCGCCATAGATAAAAAAGTTCCGTGTGTTCACGAATCGGCAAAATACTCTCCTCCTTGTGTGCTTTCAGGCGCCAACCTTCGTTTCAATGTCTCTAGCAGTTTAGGAGATATGAGAGATGTTCGAGCATTTCATTCTCGCGGACTTGAGATCGGAAGTGAGCACCCTACATAGGATCCATTTTCTCGAAATCGGAGGCAGATAGTCCTACATCTACATCTACATCTACATTTATACTCCGCAAGCCACCCAACGGTGTGTGGCGGAGGGCACTTTACGTGCCACTGTCATTACCTCCCTTTCCTGTTCCAGTCGCGTATGGTTCGCGGGAAGAACGACTGTCAGAAAGCCTCCGTGCGCGCTCGAATCCCTCTAATTTTACATTCGTGATCTCCTCGGGAGGTATAAGTAGGGGGAAGCAATATATTCGATACCTCATCCAGAAACGCACCCTCTCGAAACCTGGCGAGGAAGCTACACCGCGATGCAGAGCGCCTCTCTCGCAGAGTCTGCTCCAAAGTTTAAACAAAAATTCAACGTGTTAGCTAAATTTCATACGCAGCAACATATAGTGTAATACGCACCAAACGAAAAATCAAAGCGACCCCTATTTTTCATTGCAAACCTTTCGAATTTTGCGTAGTGTCTTACTAAAATGTGTATACCACAATAAGTATCACTAAAGTGAGATGATGGGCGCTTCGCCACGAAGGTGAAATATAACGCTACAAGCAAGGTACAAATGAAATATTTTTATTGAGTTGTTTCTGTAAAATATTTGAGAAAGATTATAGTGTGCTCGCGCTTTGTTTCTGTCAGCGCAGAGCGTCGTCAACCGGCGCCTGTACTGCGTACGCGTCTCAACATGCGTTGGACCCGGGCGACATATGCGGAACGTTCGCGTCACACGTGCTATACGCGTCTGTTTGCGCTTAGCCTACGCGCATGGAGAAGTGCAGTCAACGATGCGTTTCTCGGCCGCGTGTAATGGAGCGCCGCTGCTCAGGAGATATTTAACACTGGTGGATACCACTCTGGGTTAATGTTAATGACATAAATAAATTGAATTATAATGACACTTCTTTTTACAGGTTTTCAGCTTTTACTGCTGCGATACGCTTCGTCAACACGGAATGCAATCTTTTACACATTACAAATAATAATATCTTGACGACTTATGACAACACGAAATAGTGTAAGTCAAAAAACAAAATAAATGACAAAATAATTATACAAGGACAGGTTATTGACAAGTTTTTCAAAATGCGTAAACATATATCCTTACTGGATAAATCTTTTCAGATAGCGGTGGTGGCACAACCCTTTGATCGTGTTTGTTTCTGGACATGCCGTCAAACATGATCCTTCATGAGGAATGTTTACATTTTCGAATGAGCCGTTATGCAGTGTTTTCCAATTCTTGCTTTTTTTTTCTTGAAGCAAGGATTATTATAGATGGCTTCTATAATATTCCAGGAAAGCATCTTTTGCTTTTCCCGTTTAACTGCCTCCGTTTTCGACCACATAATGGATTATGTTTTACATGAAAATGTTTCACGTGAAAATGTTTGACGTGAAACAACATTCATCTTGCAAACGTACCCTTCTATGACTGTAAGCTTACAATATCCGCCCCGGTAGCTGAGTGGTCAGCGTGACAGACTGTCAATCCTAAGGGCCCGGGTTCGATTCCCGGCTGGGTCGGAGATTTTCTCCGCTCAGGGACTGGGTGTTGTGTTGTCCTAATCATCATCATTTCATCCCCATCGACGCGCAGGTCGCCGAAGTGGCGTCAAATCGAAAGACCTGCACCAGGCGAACGGTCTACCCGACGGGAGGCCCTAGCCACACGACATATCCATTTATAGCTTACAATGAAACACATTGACAAACGATAATAATGAAAGAGCAGAATGTGGCGCTCCGCGGAACTCACGGACTTCGAACGTGGGCAGGTGATTGGGTGTCACTTGTGTCATTCGCCGTAGGCGAGATTTCCACACTCCTAAACATCCCTAGGCCCACTGTTTCCGATGTGATAGTGAAGTGGGAACGAGAAGCGACACGTACAGCACAAAAGCGTACAGGCCGACCTCGTCTGTTGACTGACAGAGACCGCCGACAGTTGAAGAGTGTCGTAATGTGTGAAAGGCAGACATCTATCCAAACCATCACACAGGAATTCAAAACTGCATCAGGATCTACTGCAAGTTCAATGACAGTTAGGTGGGAGGTGAGAAAACTGATTGCATCATAAGGCGGCTCCTCATAAGCCACACATTACGCTGGTAAATGCCAAACGACGCCTCGCTTGGTGTAAGGAGCGTAACCATTTGACAATTGAACAGCGTAAAAACGTTGGATACAATGTGACGATCCGATGGCAGGCTGTGGGTATGGCGAGTGCTCAGTGAACGTCATCTGCCAGCGTGTGTAGTGCCAACAGTAAAACTCCGAGCCGGGGATGTTATGCAGTTGGCGTGTGTTTCATGGAGTGTTCGGAAATGGTTCAAATGGCTCTGAGAACTATGGGACTTAACATCTGAGGTCATCAGTCTCCTAGAACGTAGAACTACGTAAACCTAACTAACCTAAGGACATCACACACATCCATGAACGAGGCAGAATTCGAAAAATGTTCAAATGTGTGTGAAATCTTATGGGACTTAACTGCTAAGGTCATCAGTCTCTAAGCTTACGCACTACTTAACCTAAATTATCATAAGGACAAACACATACACCCATTCCCGAGGGAGGACTCGAACCTCCACCGGCACCAGCCGCACAGTCCATGACAGCAGCGCACTAGACCGCTCGGCTAATCTCCCGCGGCGCAAGATTCGAACCTGCGATTGTAGCAATCGCACGGTTCCGGACTGTAGCGCCTAGAACCGCTCTGCCACCGCGGCCGGCTCATGGAGGGTGCTTGCACCCCTTGTCTTTCGTGGCTCTATCACAGCACAGGCCTACACTGATGTTTTAAGCACTTTCCTGGTTCCCACTTTTCAAGAGCAATTCGGGGGTGGCGATTGCATGTTTCAACTCGATCGAGCACCTGTTCATAATGCGCGATCTGTGGCGGAGTGGTTACACGACAATAACGTCCCTGTAATGGATTGGCCTGCACAGAGTACTGACATGAATCCTATAGAACACTTTTGGGTAGCTTTGGAATGCCGACTTCGTGCCAGGCCTCACCGACCGACATCGATACCTCTGACCTAAGCAGCATTCGGTGAAGAATGGGCTGTCATTCCTCAAGAAACCTTCCAACACCTGATTGAACGTATGCCTCCGAGTGTGGAAGCTGTCATTAAGGCTACGAGTAGGCCAACACCATGTTGAATTTCAGTATTACCGATGGAGGGGGCCACGAACTTGTAAGTCATTTTCAGCCAGGTGTCCGGATACTTTTGATCACATAGTGTAAGTCGCCTAATGGTAGAGATGCGTCTACAAATCCTCCATCAGAGTTAAAAGCAAGTTGAGCATAATAAATAGCATAATAAATAATTGCTACATAAAATAGATCAAGAAAACATATTTTGAAGTACACCTAGGTATATAACATTCTTTTAATAGTGTGTTTCATTGATATTCTGTTACTATTATTGCTATTCCACCGCGTCATAGTCTAGCGACTAGGACTGCCACTGTTGTGGTCATGGGTTCAAAACTCAGCCATAGGTGATTTTTTTGGTGGGGAACACGGCGCTGGGACAGGCTTCCTCAGGATTATCCCTTTACCTCCTCAGTGTGTCGATTGTCTAGAAAGATGAAAACCTCTATCATCCATTCGTCCTTGGGGCTTGTACGCAATAGATCTATACTTTTTACTGATTGACAGGTTTAGTTCCCTTTTGGGGGGGACTTTCTCTATAATTTTTTTTCAATGCATACCTTTAATTCTAGTTTAGTTTATTTTTCTTTATTTTACATTTTTATTTTAGGGCCGCAAATATTCTTCACCCCTCTCCAAGTCCTACGCAGTTTGCTCTTCAGCTTATTGACGAAACGAAACTATCTTTTCTCATGTTCATAACTGTAGAGAAGTCTAAAGTGATTTTGAGAGAAACAAACAGAACACTACACGGGTATCACAAGTGAAAGATGCGAGATTCACTCATATTATGTGTCAGGAACTGAAGGCATATTTGGGATTTCTTATATTATCTGGTATGTACAGATCTGATCGCTTTAAGATCTAAAGGCCAACATGACTGGTCGGCCAGTTTTTCGTGCAACGATGCAATTACTGCGTTCCCATGCAAACAGCAGATTTATCAGATTAGACAACAGAGGAGATCGACCAGCTCGACGACATCACGATAAACAGGCTGCTGTCGGAGCTCTTTCTAAATCTTTCTGGCACAGTTGCCTAAATGTTCGTTCCATACGAATATGTCACAGTGGATGAGCAATGGGTTCCATTCAGAGGAAGGTGTTCCTTCCGGCACTATAAACCTCCAAAACCCAGAGGGTGATAGGGAATAAAATTATGGTTGTAATATGACGTAAAGACAGCATGTGCGTGTGCGTCAGAAACGTATCCAGGAAAACCAGAAAATGTGCCACGAGAGACAAATTAAGGCAGAAATGTTGTTTTGAGTCTAATCGAAAGAACTGAGAAAACCGGGTGAAACACTACCACCAATAATTTCGTTACGGACTACACCCTGCCCAAAGAACTTCTCATGAAAAATCTAGCATTAGTAGGAACTCTCAGAAAGAACAAAGCTACGACTGCGAAGGAAATGCACCAAAACAATACTAGACCAGTACTTTCAACGACCTTTGGGTTTCAGGGGGACGTAACGTTGGTGCCAAGGAAAAAAACAGGTCTCTCTACAATGCACAATGACTTTAGCCTGCCTTCAGAAGAGCATAAGAAGCCCGAAATAATACTACGCTACAACAAAAGGAAGGAAGAGCTGACACAGATAAACTCACCACTATTAATACTCCAAAAGGTATACCAAACGATGGGCTCTTTGTTTGATGTATAACATGCTAGATATTGCTACAATAAATGTCTATGTGTTGTACGTACACATCAGTCCAGAGTACAGTCAAAAGAAATTTTGCAGAAGGTGACTATTTTTAGAGAACTTGGATGTGAACTAATGAAACCAATGCGAGAGGAGGGAATGACAAAGAATCTTTCTAAGAACATCAAAATTAATTTGGAGAATATTGTAGCAACGAGTTGAGGAGCAAAAGAACAGAAGAACAGGGGCCGGCGAAAAGAGAGTATACCGAAGAAAAACCGAAAGACAAACAAAATTTGTAATACAAATCAATCGAGCCTCTGTCAAGACCATGCAAACATTTACTGCAAGAATCACGTAAGTTGATGCGATGTGCATACAAATTCAGTTCACTATGTTTCGTCAAAGTCAAATTTTGCAATTTAATTTATATTTTACAATAATTATTGTCTGCAATAAATGTTGAAACTTAAGCTCTAATGTGTGTTTCTCGGAAAAAGAAGTATTTTGAAGTACCCTATAAAAATTTATTTTTGAAAAAAATTTTATATTTTTTTATTTTGTAGTAATTATATTCAACAAATGTCGGTAAGTTCAAGTGCCGGTTTTGCTACATAAAATAGATCAAGAAAACATATTTTGAAGTACACCTAGGTATATAACATTCTTTTAATAGTGGGTCTAACTGACGCATTCACCTAAGTTGTTTCTGTTTGAAACGCAATAGGAGGTAAACAAAGAAAAACGAACATTCTCAAGCTCCGTTTTAAAATAATACTTTGATCTGTGCCTACTTTTCAATCTTTGGTGTCTCTGCACCAATGTCTCCCGAGATAACACAATTCTGCAAAGGCAAAGTCGGAACCTTTCTGGTGTCACATACAAAAAAATTAAAAGCAAGTAGATTTAATTTCGCCCCTGTATCTATGATGACACTGTTTAGTATTTCACCTACTACAGCGTCTGCTGCTGCCTAAAATTGCTCTTCATAATAAACTGTTCTCGACAATGCATCGTTAGATAACTTGTCCCTTATGTCACTTCCTTTTCCTTATAACGATTCATGTTCGTCATAACATTTATTTCGCCTTCATTCCATTCCGCAGCCGATTTTCGGGAGAATGGTAGTACCGCTTTTAGTGTGACATCCGATTTCGTTCTTGAGGTAGTAGATCGGTAACCAAGCTATTTGTATTCATCATCATCAGTGTTCTTCCAAAAGGCAGGTTTTCACATGGTAGTTCTCCTGGCTGTCCGGTCTTCTGCCATCCTCTTCAGGTCTGCATAATCTCCTCTTCCCTTTAAGTCGTCTATTATCTTGTATCTCGTTCTTCCTCTCAGTCTTCCCCCACAAACCAATTCTTCCAAAGTATCTGCTAGCAAGCACTCCCTTCTTAATGAATGTCCCAACCAGTTCCTTTTCCTTTCTCTTACAATCTTCAGCAGACATATTCTCTCACCAACCCTTTCCAATACTCTCATTACTCACTCTTTCCATCCAGCTTATTCTCTCCATTCTCCTCCACATCCACACCTCAAATACTTCTAACCTTTTTCCATCCTCTTGTCTCATCATCCAGGTTTCTGCTCCATATAGCGCCACACTAAAGACAAATTACCAAGCCTTTTCCTTAGACCTTTATCTAATTTGCCACATAAGAGTCTCCTCTTTCTGTTGAATGCCTCCTTCACTATGGCAATTCGAGTTTTCACCTCCTGGTGGCATCTCAAGTCTTTAGTTATTGTGCTTCCAAGATATTTAAATGCACTTACTTGGCTAATGGTAGATTGTCCTATTTTAATACTGGGCTGTCTGCGTCTTGTACTGATGACCATACTCTTTGTTTTTGGTGTGTTTATTTGCATCCCGTATTCCACACAAGCTTCATTCAGATCTTTCAGCATGTTATTCATTGTCCACTCACTTTCTGCCACTAATAACATGTCATCAGCAACTCTTATACATTCTATTCTCTTTCCTCCAATACATATTCCTCTTTTCCCATCTAAACCTATCCCAATAATCTCTTCAAGGTATGCGTTAAACAACAGCGGGGAAAGGCAACAACCTTGTCTAACACCGCATCTGATGCTGCTTCCTTCTGACATTTCATTTCCAATCCTCATCCTTACTTTCTGGTGTAAAAATTGATTCCGTATCAGTCGTCTCTCTTTCCAATCTACTCCTTTCCTCTTGAAAATATCCATCAGCTTCTTCCACTGAACTCTGCCAAAAGATTTTTCTAAATCTTTAAAAAGAGCAAAGATTTCTCTACCTTTTTCCATATATCTTTCACGTATAGTTCATAAAAGGCCAATAGCATCTCTTGTTCCCTTTCCTCTTCTAAATCCGAACTGCTCCTCTGCAATCCCTCTATCCAGATTGCCATATAGCCCTCTATTCAACACTCTCAGCAAGACTTTAGCTGCATGAGAATACAGACAGATGGTTCGATGCTCTTCACATTTTTTAGTGTTTCTCTTTTTCTCTATTGGTATCATAACTGTTGCAAGGAAGTCCTCACGCCATTCCCCTATTCATATATCTCGTTACAGAGGTAGACTATTTCTTTTCTTTGCTTGTTTCCCAGACTTTTCTACTGTTCTGTTGGCATATCATCAATTCCACATGCCTTCTTATTCTTCATCTTCTTCAGCGCCCTTTCTACTTCTGTTTCCAAGATGGTGATTCCCTTTACATCTTCCGGTACATATTGCTCCTCTTCAACCTTAATTTCGCGATTCATTTCATCCCCCTTATACAGACATTCAATAGATTCTTGCTATCCGTTCAAAACCTCATGTGGTTCTCCTGCTAAACTACCATCCGCTCTTCCTATTTCCATGTTATTCCTCTTTCTTTTACGTTCAAAAACTATCTCTCTAGCCAATCTATACATCATTTCATACTTTCCCTCTTTCTCCATTTTGTGTATTTCGTCGCATTTCTGTTTAATCCATTTTTCCCTTGCTTCTTCAGTTTCTCTTCTTAATTCATTATTCAGTTTCCTGTACCTCCTTTTACCTTCTTCAGTTTCTACACTTTTCCACTTTCTCCGCTCTTCCATGTTTTTCAACATGTTTTCTGTTATCTATTCTTTCCTGGTGCTTTGGGATACTCTAATTCCTAGTACTTCTTTGATAGAGTCCATGTGTCCATCCCTCATTTTTATCCATTTATCATCAACACTACCTCTTCGCCATTTTTCCATAAATGTGTTCTCCAAATCTGATGCCTCTCCTACCTCTTTGAGTCTTTCTATGTTTAGTCTTTGCTTTCCTTTACCTCCGTAGACTTTTTTCATTGTATTTGTTGATTATTATATTTTTTTTATATTTAATATATTTGCCTTCGTGCTGCTGGTCTTTCTAGCAGGGAGGCGGCTGTTAAAAATTTGCCAGCGGCGAACCACGAAAATTAGGTTGCCACTGAGTTCCAGTTAGGTTTTGGTTTTACCCCCAGTGTCCTGATTTTGCGAGTGTCTGTTATTCTGATACCCGTGGTGATATCTGTGGTTATTATTTTTATTTCTACTCACTAATTCTGAACCTGTGTGGTTTTGAGCGTGCACGCTGTCATTCCTGTGGGCGTTGGCGTGGCGTGGCGCCGTTGCCGTTCCCACATGATTCCTACCATTTTGTGGTTAGCGTTATGGTGTGGGCCTTCATTGCTGTTGCCGGTCATACTTCTCACGTCCTCTTGAATTAAATCATGCGAATCTACTACAGACAAAATGTTTTGCAAACTGTCATCTGGCACACGTATTAGCTTGTCCCGAATATATGCCTTTTGAAATTACTATCATATCTTTCCTTGATATGGGATTGTCCCAATACCGTGTCTTTTCAATATACTTTTCAAAATATTCCCGATCACTGCCTTGCTTGGCGTTGTAAGTGTCCTGGTTGAATACTTTACATCTTAAAACGTGCTTGAATTTGTTTACATTTATCTAAGAATAAATATCACCGGATGCGGAAAAATTTTTTCTGGAATAAACACATGAACCTGCCTGTGCTTAAGAAGGCTTTTTTCCAAATTTCCGGCTGTTAATGTTGGTACTGCGCCTGTTGGTAACTGCATCATGCATGCATGCATGTTTTATGCTTCCTATTTCATTTTGCGCTTGCGGGTTGTTCATCGGTATGTACCCGTACGTTTACGGCATGTGCATGGGCTCATGCTTTGTGTCACGCGGCGTGTTACCAACTCTTTCGATCCATTGAGGTCGGTTACTCCAGCGCGCCATTGGGGCAAATCTTCTACTAAAATTTTCCACATTTCACTTTGTTCTCTGTGAGTTGTTGCACCTGCAGTTCCTGGCTCGGACACAATTTCCGCGCTTAAGGCTTGCACCGCAGGACATATTTCTAGCTCGGCCTTTCTCGTTATTTCCATGTCGTCATTAGAAACCCAGACTTGAAATGCTTTATCATATTTTTCTCCCTGAGCAGTTAACGCTTGTGTCACATTTTGACCACTCCCCACAGACAAATTAGTTACCTCGCTAATGAGTTTCGGATTGTGCAGTGACATCATCTGAGAATTTATTTACGATACCGGGTATCTCGCAATACGTCTTAGCTACATTTGAAATTTCTGTTTTGACTTCGCCGATGTCGTAGTGATCCTTGTATTTATATCTTCCTCTAGGGCATCGAACTTTGTAGCCAATCCTTTCCACCGCTGTTTCGCGATTGTGACATTCTGCTGTTCTAAATTTTCAGATTTTTCTCTGAATTTATTATCAATTTAATCAGACTGTTGTTTTGTTTAAGTTTGGTTTCGGTTCTGTCACATTGTTCTTATGCAATATCTTAACTTTTCGAAAATTTTCAGTTTGTTTTGTGGCCATATCTAAACTTTGTTCTTTGACAATTTGCGTGAAACTTGCAGTAATTTGCGCAATCAAATAGTCTAATGTGGAAACTGATTGTACTGACTGCATGACCGCTTCTCAAATTTGTGATTGCACATTCACTCCCTCAAACAAGGCACGTAAATTTTGTATTACAGATTCTGATATTTCTGTATCAGCATCTCCCCTCTGTTTAGTTGGCTCGACAGCATTGTCCTCAACGACTGGAGTTTGATTTTGTATTTATGACTTACATCCATGCTTTCAGGTTTTCCGACTTTGCCATAATCACACAATAAATCACATAAGTTAAAATATTTGAACAAATCCAAATAATTACACAGTTATAAAAATAACAAACAAATACATAAACACTGCAGGAAAATAATTTACAATTACTAAAGGCAAAATGGATGCCTAATTAGAGAGACAGCAAAATGGCTAACTGTCCTTCGTGCCGACACGCTGTGCGAGAAGTTATTTTGGCAATTTCTGGTACAAAAATGTTTTATAAGAAAATCCTGTATATTAACGGCGATGAAAATAATTCTGTACAAATCTTGTATTTAATGAGATACAGATAAAATACACGAATTATGAAAGAAGTGGGCGAACTGCAGACGCGGGGTAGCAATCCTGGTGTCCCCTACCTTTTCTACAGCACGGCTTGCGAGGACCGGAATAATTTTATGGTTTCTCGGATAGCGCCGGTTAACGTTAAAATTCCATACGTACTCAATATCTCCAGATTTGTAGACTAGTACGTCCTCCCACAGACTGCATACATGAAAAAGAGAATAAAAATAAGTAATTCATCTACTGTGATTTTTCCGATCCCCACATTAGAGGCTGCTGACGCAGGATTACTAAAGGGAATGGTAATTTCGTTTTAAGTAGAAACTGAAATTATCACTGGAAGGAAAACTATTAAAATTAACTGAAGCAGACAGCCATTATTGATGGTTGAAGCATTTCTGTTAGTGGCCAACTTCTTGAAAAACGCCGTGAAATTTAGAAAAGATTACATCTTAATAGCACCATCAATTTTGAGAAACCGGTGTCTGCTACGGGCGAAGCAGAATCATAGATTGTAGACTGTGGCTAGATCGTTTAAGGTTCCACGCTTGCATTCAATTTTGCAAAACGCTTCATGATGATCCTCAGTTAACCGCAGCGAAGCTGTTGCAAGATGCAAATTATTAAATGGCAGAATACTAATTGCATTCGGCCATTGCGTCTCCACGCCACGATCCCTTAAGCTAGTATTGGTCGTTGGCTGTAACAGCAAGGCATTCAAACATTTCAGGTACCTTGCATCTATTAGAAGAACCCTTAAAATGAGAACTCGTGAGACATAACTAATTTAATTAATTTAATTGTAAATGGTTCTATAGCTGATGCACCACACATCACATGTGTCTACACAAAAGAAGGATTAATTAATTATACACAAGAAACGCAGATATAGTGCGTACTATCACTATAAAGGCTAACAAACAAGAGGGATGACTCTTCACTTACTTTCTAAAACAAAACAGAAAACTTATTACAGTCTACTGCAGACACCCACAGGATGACTGCCACTATATCTTTGAAATATTACTTGTGAAATAATAGCTACATTTCACAAAATTAATTTACATAAGTTATTTAAATTTGAAGCTATTTACAGCAAATAAATAGATAGCGAACATTTTTGTGTGTTCTGTCGTTTCCCGACTTTAGATTTACATGATATTACATGGGTCTGACCACACAATGCTTCAGGTTGCTGTATTGAAGGCTAACGATAACCAAATCAACGATACAATCCAGCGCCTCTCTGATGCAGTATGATATGCGATGAGACACTTCAGATATTGATTAATCTTATCAGCTAACAAGGGGACAGGGTGCTGAGACGTAGTGGTGGTATGTATTACTCCTCTTCAAAGCAAAACTTCGTGAACTCTTTGGAGGTAAAAGCCGGACCATTGTCTTTTTCTACGGCCTTGGGAGGACCGAAGATAGCGGAGACCCGTTCAAGGTGCTGTAACTGCTAAGAATCGACCATAAGAATCTGGTAAATGCATCAACCACAACCAAAATTTAGTGTTTACCGCTTTTTTGTGGGAGATGGGCCTATATAATCGATAGGTAATATGTTCATAGCTCGATATTTGCTTGTGGACAGCTTGTGCTTGCTTAGTACAGGAATCAAGTCTCGCAGCCTTAGATGGTACACATTCTGCTACCGATCTGCGAATCTCGCGGTCCATATCCTTCGAAGTCAGCTGTTCCTTCACCTCGAGCCACGTTTTATGATACCCCAAATGACCCCAAACTCGGACTGACGGAAGAACCAAAATACACCGGGGATTAAACTACTGGGTACGCACAGATTAGGTCTCTTGATACCGTGGGGAGGAAACATAACAATCCCTCCTGCATGAAATAGCCTCCCAGAATTTTAACCTCATGTAAATTAATAAGGACGGATTTTAAATCTTGACCACTTCGCAATTCCTCCTTAAGTTTGGCAGACAAGTATGTTATTTCTGTTATAACTAGCATTGTGCGCTTCACTTCCCCCGGAGACTCTGGCTCTTGCTCAGCCTCAGTCTCTTGATACATGAGGCTTAAGGCGTCAACAACTTGGTTTTGCCCACCTCTGATATTCAGTGGAAATCTTCACTGCTCACCGCGCTGTCCGTCCGCTCTTACGAGGGTGGGCTAACATCGAGCTCAAGGCTTGGTTATGGGCTTCGAGGTGAAACTTGCGATGTTTCAAATATAATTTGTACCTTTCCAGGGCAAAATGGACAGCCAATGATTCTAACTCATAAGCAGAATATTAGGACTCCCTCGACGCATACGCAAAAGGCCATCTCTCGCCATTCTGTTCCATTAATAACACGGCCGCCACCCCTATGTTGGACGCATCAGTCTGAACGATAAAAGGAAGACTCAAATCGAGGAACCCCAACATCGGAGCCGCCCTTAATGCCTACTCCAATCCTTGGAATGTTTCTTGTTGTTACTCGCTCCAGACAACCTTGACACCCTTCCAGCAGTGCCGGTTAATCGGTGTCGCCTACTGAGCGAAACTGAGGATAAATTTTCGAAAAAATCTACCATTCCGAAAATACCTTGACGCCTTCAAATAAAGTAACAAGTATGTTAATTCAATAGCAGAACAGACACCAAAACATTCTTCTTATTTAAGTCTCAGTAATCAACCATAGGCCTAACTCTTTCACCAAGAGGTTTAGGGACTAAAAAGCTGGGGTTGCGTGGAGTGGAACTGGTCAAATTACATCGTATGCCAGCAGCTCATTAATAATCTAGCGCAGTTTCTCAGGTTTAGTTGGAGACAATCAACACGGGGTCTGGCGCACTGTGTTCTGATCACTAAGTCTTATGTGAAAATTTTTTGGCCGCTATAAACCATCGCTAAGTTCTTCTGGAAACACGCCTCATAAATCAATCAGGTAGGAGGAATGGGCTTTCGGTAAACGACGAACATCGACATCAGCAACGTGAACGCCCGCCTTACAAGCCTTAGTTCCTGCCCCAAGGAAACACATTTTAAAACTACCCCCGGGCTGAAATTAAAGGAAGGCTGACCACCACCATGGTCCATCAAAGCACTTGATCAACTGGAAAAAAAATCGCATCCTACAATCACTTTAGCTGACAACCTATTGACAACCCAGAAATTGAGAGGCCGTGTAAGACCCTCAATCCATAATTTAAAGCAAACAAAGGAAGACTGACCCCCACCATGGTCCATCAAAGTACTTGATCAACTGGAAAAAAAAATCGCATCCTAGAATCACTTTAGCTGACAACCTATTGACAACCTACAACTTGAGAGGCCGTGTAAGACCCTTAATCCATAATTTAAAGCAAACCTAACCCACTACCTCGAAAGGCTGCTCAGCAGCAGTGATGCACAACTAATTCTCTAATTGTAGCCCTGGCAATCTGGCAGTTCACCTGTACCTTTTATACCAGGTTTAAATAAGTATAATTTCATTACTGCCGGCATCCAGCAGGGTGCACACAGTTTCCATACCCAGTAAGGTACACTATATGGCAGCCTCCGCATACTCTACGACAATTATTAGCGACCAGGCACTCCGCAACGAAATTCCTCAGTTTGCTGCCAGGATGACACACCCCTTTAGCAGCCGGAGAAGTCCGATCACGTAGAAAATTAATATTATTCATCCTGTCCTGACAACAACCTACGTCTAACTCTCCCCGCTTACTGTCATCATAACGAATATTTTCAATGTTGACCAGTTACTTGTCTGTCAGCGAAACACAAAGGCTTGTCACAAACGAACACCCGGTCTCATCCCTTCTAGGATATTAGCCACCTCTGCAGCGTCAGAAATTTCTATACACAAGGTTGCGATGGCAACGCGTGCTTCACTGATATTGAACGCTAAGGGTTCATTTTTGCACTGCATTCTGTGCGCGTGTTTATTTATCAACGCTTTCTACTCGTGACTCCCAAAACATTTAGTCAAAAGTGACTTCCTGAAATCCCATTTCCTTATTGTCTAACGCTTCTGCAATAATCCTGGGTAAGCGAGACATGACTAATGGATAAAGTTACAACGCCACACAATGATCTGCCTGCTACACATTCGCCTGTTCATATAATTTAACCAATAACTACAAAATTCCCGTTAATTGGTCAGTTCTACCAAGAGATAAACTCATCATTCCTTGACAGTAGTCATTAGTCTATTAGGTAATCTCCCGAAAGAATTCTAAAGTTTCAGTTCACGTTTGACATCGTTGAAATTAATATCAGCATTCCGTTGTTCATCTTACTAACTTAGTCATAACATGTGTAATTGCAGGAAGAACACTTCATCCTGCAATTTTTGAGATTCACTTGACACCAAAGTATCTTTACTGATAGTACAAACATCACGGATCCGGTTAGCCAAATGATCGAGGAGGGCCTGTAGTGGGCAAATTTGCTTACGAGACGGGGAGATAACTTCGAATGCTGACACATTATCCTGGAGATCCCCTAACAAATTTTTACAAAATACAGGGTGAGTCACTAACTATTGCCATCAAGAATAAGTCCGAAAGTATGAGAAGAGCTGAAGAGTTTGTGGGACAAAAGTTACATGGGACAACGAGGGCAATAATATGACGTTGGTTTTTTGTTACTTGGTCGGGTCGCTTCAGAGATATGATCAACTTTGTTTTCTTAAATGGGATGCTATAGTTTGGTACTTATTTTCTGATGGCGGCTATCGAGACGAATCCAAAGATGAATAACAGTAAGGTCTTTGAAGGTCAACGAAGGTCAGAGAAGTGGCATGAACGTCCATTTACAGAAGGTGTTCGAAGTGATGACCATTGGTATCAGAGCACTGCTGCTATCTTCCTATCGTGGATTGAATGGTATTCCTTATCACTTCGGCACTTATCGAAGCACATACTCTGACTATTCTCTCTCGTATATCGTGAAAATAGTAAATATTCGCTGAATACGGCGTATCCATCTAACGTGCAACTGACACAAACTCTTCAGCATCTATCATACTTCCGGAGTTATTCTAGGTGACTCACCCTGTAGAATCACCTCACTCACTTCTCCCACTGAATCGGCCCAAATTGTTTATTGGCAAGGTCATGGTAGCAGGAAATCGCTGCCAGAGTTCACCAACGCTGCCATCCTCATCCTTTTTACGTACGCGCAGCTCACATTGGAGACGTAGCTTCGGATGCTGCCCCACCGATGACTTTCCTTACTCCAATGGTACCCATACTGAAACATAAAGCAATACAATACGTCAGGAGCTGCGGAAACAAGAGCAACTATATGGCTCTGAGCACTATGGGACTTAACATCTGTGGTCATCAGTCCCCTAGAACTTAGAACTACTTAAACCTAACTAACCTAAGGACATCACACACATCCATGCCCCAGGCAGGATTCGAACCTGCGACCGTAGCAGTCGCGCGGTTCCGGACTGAGCGCCTTAACCGCGAGACCACCACGGCCGGCGGGCAAATATAATATACAGTACAATAACAACCACACCGCTATAATAGCACCAGTGTACCATTTTTTATCATCATCCCATGAAACGCAACCGTACACTGCTATTACTGGTAGGTAGAAAAACAGGGCGCTGGAGGTGCTGGAATATAAACACTGAGCCCAATGGAGAATATATGTTTTAACTTCAAATTTATTCCAAAACACATCTACATTATCTACATCTACATCTATATCCACCATACGGTGCGTGGCGGAGGGTACCTCGTACCACAAGTAGCATCTTCTCTCCCTGTTCCACTCCCAAATAGAGCGAGGGAAAAATGACTGCCTATATGCCTCTTAGGAGCCCTAAACTCTCTTATTTTTGTAGTCTTTCCGCGAAATCTAAGTTGGCGGCAGTAAAATTGTACTGCAGTCAGCCTCAAATACTGGTTCTCTAAATTTCGTCAGTAGTGATTCACGAAAAGAACGCCTCCTTTCCTCTAGAGACTCCCACCCGAGTTCCTGAAGCATTTGCGTAACACTCGCGTGATGACCAAACCTGCCAGTAATAAATCTAGCAGCCCGCCTCTGAATTGCTTGTATGTCCTCCGTCAATCCGACCTGATAGCGATCACAAACGCTCGAGCAGTACTCAAGAATAGGTCGTATTAGTGTTTTATAAGCGACCTCCTTTACAGATGAGCCACATCTTCCCAAAATTCTAACAATGAACCGAAGACGACTATCCGCCTTCCCCACAACTGCCATTACATGCTTGTCCCACTTCATATCGCTCTGCAATGTTACACTCAAATATTTAATCGACGTGACGTGTCAAGCGCTACACTACTAATGGAGTATTCAAACATTACGGGATTCTTTTTCCTATTCATCTACATTAATTTACATTTATCTATATTTAGAGTTAGCGGCCATTCTTTACACCAATCACAAATCCTGTCCAAGTCATCTAGTATCCTCCTACAGTCACTCAACGACGACACCTTCCCGTTCACCACAACATCACCAGCAAAGAGCCGCGCGTTGCTATGCACCCTATCCAAAAGATCATTTATGTAGATAGAAAACAACAGCGGACCTACCACACTTCCCTGGGGCACTCCAGATGACACGCTCACCTCCGATGAGCACTTACCATCGAGGACAACGTACTGCGTTCTATTACTTACGAAGTCTTCGAGCCACTCACATATTTGGGTACAAATCCCATTTGCTCGTACCTTAGTTAGGAGTCTGCAGTGGGGCACCGAGTCAAACGCTTTCTGGATGTCAAGGAATATGGCATCCGTCTGATACCTTTCATCCATGATTCGCAACATATCATGTGAAAAAAGGGTGAGTTGCGTTTCAGTTCTTTTGGCATACATATTGACTGACTAACATCCAATATGATGAACTTCCTACAATTATATCTGTCTTACACAAAACGACAAGGTAACAACCTCACAAAAGGCTGCACTCTTAAAAAAATATCCGCTCAACAGCAGTTAAACAATATTATTGTTTGTCCTCTTTTCTTTGCTCCAATAGCCATTATCTAGATAAATTGTTGCTCAATTTTATAAAAATAGTTGCAGACCACTATTAACACTACATTCTGAGAGAACAACAACAAAGAATACTATTGACCAAACAATTTAACAAGCCATTCATCAAGAAAGATTTGTGAATGACAACTAATAATAAAAGAAATTCATCACACAAACGTTGCTTTGCACGGATATCATTTTCAATAACGATCAAATTAAGAAGCGGGAAAGCAATGATTTTACAACTAGGCACAAACTTACTTCTAGGAAACCTTTCTGGTTACCATACTCGTGCATTAAAAGAACTGGCGTAAGACTAGTAATAGCTGAAGAGCTAATCCTGCGTCCACCACTTGGTGTCAATTAAAAACAGTAAACCCCTTTTCCAAATTTTCATCTCATGGATGAAATACAGTTACTAATACTACTAACAAAACAAAAAATGTTTCCTTTTATTAAAAAGAATTCAACACCTCAGGCTCATTGTGCGTGGTCGACAGCACAAGTCACTTAGGCAACTTGGTCACACAAGTGGGCTCTGCGCCCTATGAAGGATACTTAGACTAAGAGGAGCTAGATCTCAGACATAAGAAAACACTATTAACATACAGAAGTTGCTTAAGCAACTAGACTTTGCTATATCAGTCAGTAGGCAATTTACAAGCTTGGGCACTGTCGTGAACGAGGGCACTAGTGGTCGAATTGTCTTCACAGTTATAGCTAATGGTCGTATTCCTGCCGATCGCAGTGGCCGAACGGTTCTAGGCGCTACAGTCTGGAACCGCGCGACCGCTACGGTCGCAGGTTAGAATCCTGCCTCGGGCATGGGTGTGTGTGATGTCCTTAGGTTAGTTAGGTTTCAGTAGTTCTAAGTTTTAGGGGACTGATGACCTCAGAAGTTAAGTCCCATAGTGCTCAGAGCCATTTGAACCATTTGAACCCGTATTCCAATCTATTTTTCAACATCAGGAGGACGTGACGACACTGTCTCACAGAGCCATGCGGCCAAACTAACCACCGTGCCACTCGCTGCCCAATGGCCGGAACCGACTCAATCGATCGCGAGCCGCCGCACCCAGTCTTTACTGCACCATCGATCAACCGCAGCGATTCCAGCAAACTTCTATTTCAAATAAAGCAGTGCGAGCGATGGATATCGAAGAAGCTAGGACTCAATATCTTTGGAGTTTTGTCTGCTATTTGTGACTAAATATTCGTGGGTAAACTGGGTTACGTGAGATGTCATCATTGTCAACTGTTTTGCTTATTTTTTGAGTACTTGAATGTGTAGAATGTACGAGTCTGCTGTGCCGTTTGGTTTTTAACCTGTATGTGTTATACTGTATTAGGTTTAACACGGTTCCATCGTTGCTACGTTACAAAGGTAAGATGATCTGTGCCGTAGTTATTCTGGATGAGTTGTCGTATTTCTTTCCAATCTTAAATGTTAATTCATTTCTACTCAAGTTTAGTGTAAGTTCCATTACATTACCTGCAGTTTTACATTAAGTCGTGTTGGTGTTGTTGTTTAAAATTCATATCAACATTTCTCATTTTTTCACATAATTAGAGACAGTTGTCACACCTTAATATCAACTTGTGTACATTTGTACACTTACATTCTCCCTTGATTGTGATTAGCAGCCCACTGAATTCTATGTTTGGCTAATTGTTCGTTATCTCCCGCTCTTCCATGAGACTGTTTTGAGATGTTAAATAACCTTAATTTGTTTTGGGTACAATATTTTAAAGTTGCTCATTGGATGATATGGTCTGGCATTTTACAGGTAGTAACTGATGCGTTAACTAAATGATTATTGATGCCTGTTGTATTGTTCTGGAAATTTTGTTACTTGAAGTGTTGTTCTGTCTGTTCTACTAGCACCTGAATTCATACTGTGGTTAATTGTATTTCAGACACACCACCTTGCTGAGGTCCAACTCTACAAACGGTCATAAATTCAAAATGTTTATAATTGATATTTAGCAGATTTCACATGTAGAAATAAATTTTAATACGTTTTTACAACTCAATTAATCAAAGGATATTTATAATACACTAAACGGGTTGCTACAATCTTTTCTTAAACCTCGTTTTAAGGCCGACTATGGGTGGCTTCATCACAAATCTAGAAAAATTACATGTGATATCAGATGAAGGGATTTACAATCAAAATGGTCTAGTCATATAAAATAACTTCATGTGAAGGTCACCTATAAACGATATAAAAATCATAGACATGAAACTGACATGAAATTGGTGACAGCCAGCAATATTATGCGCCTCCTCTCCCTGTTTCGTCTTACAGCCGTTAGCTATGTCTCGTAGCTACAGTTTTGCTCACAATTACCAGTTTTATGTGAGGTGCGATGTCACTAATTTTTATATGATGAAATATGACCTTCTTATGAAGTTGTTTTGTACGACGAGAGAGTTTTGCTTGAAAATCTGTTCATCTGGTACTACGTGTTAGTTTCTTTTGGAGTTTCTTATGAAGACACCAAATGCATGCGTCGGAACCAGGTCTGTTGCAACAGGTTGCATGTATTATACAAATCATATACTTCTACACTTGCTGGCTCACAGCCATGTTGAAAATTATAAGAATTTATCTCTTTTCTGGATGAAGTGTTACGTTTTTGTGGCCTGGAACCTTTCCACTTCCAGCTCCTAGCTTGTTACCGATCCCGCTCATGCTATCCAGAATCACAGTCGCAATATCTGATCTGTCTCTTTGTTTCCCTTGCCTTTCCTAAACCGAAACTGATCGTCATCTAACAAGCCTCTAATTTAGCGTTCCAATTGTTCTTAGCACTACTCTTGTCAGTAGTGGTCCTTACGGCCCTTTAGTAGGGTCGTTGCGGAATCACTTAGTTAACAGAGGAGGTCAGCGTTAACGAATGCTAATAAACGCCCGGCTTCTGTAGGCTGCCGGCACCAACGGCACTGGCGTGACGGCTCACTGCCCCGGGAATGGAGCTGCAGCTGGAGCTGGAAGAGGGAGCACGTCCCCACTAGAGGCGGGGGGGAGGGACGGGCAGTTCATGGCCCGGCGACCCTCCGCAAAGCGGCCTACGCCCCTGTCCAGCGCCGGCGGCCACTCCAGCGGATTGCGGACAGCCGGGCCGCCTCCAGGGAACACTCTTGCGCGGGGGCGGCGGAGGCGGCGGCGAGCCTTGTCCTCTGTGGTTTCACTTAGCGCGCCTGGCCGGCGCCGTGCCTTCCGCCTCCATTATACATGGCTTCCGGCGCTCCTCTAGGCCGTGTCGTGATTATTCGCAGCTGCGTTTGTTGCTCTGCTGTCCGACGCGCCCTTCCTCTCCCACATTCCGTGCTCCCTCGGGCGTTATCTCACCACTAGCCGCTTCCTCACGCTTCCGTGGTCGCCTAACCGCTGCTTTTACAGAAATTAAAAGCATTCCCTTAATCAGGCATCACAATACAACTAATTATTTATTTCTCACTATACAGTATGGTCCAAAACGTTTCCCCCAATTTCATTGTTGTACATGATTGTTAACAGAAACTTGGGGGAAGCTTTCACTTATTCATCGAAACTAAAAGTTTCATGTGGTTGCCGGTTTGGTTCAAGTGGCTCTGAGCACTATGCGACTTAACTTCTCAGGTCATCAGTCGCCTAGAACTTAGAACTAATTAAACCTAACTAACCTAAGGACAGCACACACATCCTTGGCCGGCCGGAGTGGCCGTGCGGTTCTAGGCGCTACAGTCTGGAACCGAGCTACCGCTACGGTCGCAGGTTCGAATCCTGCCTCGGGCATGGATGTGTGTGATGTCCTTAGGTTAGTGAGGTTTAATTAGTTCTAAGTTCTAGTCGACTGATGACCTCAGAAGTTAAGTCGAATTGTGCTCAGAGCCATTTGAACCATTTTTCAACACATCCATGCCCGAGGCAGGATTCGAACCTGCGACTGGAGCGGTCGCTTGGCTCCAGACTGTAGCGCCTAGAACCGCACGGGCACTCCGGCCGGCTAATTCGTTCCAGTGCGTCTTGCCCAGTTGGCGATAACACAGTAACAGGAAGAGATTTCCGTGCTGTGTCACATCACGTGAAGTTCAGTTATGACTGCGTTGAGAGTACGGCACTGCACCTTTTACAGTTAAAATCGAACGACCATGTCACCGGCAGTATCAATAGCCTTATTTTTTTAAATTTTTTTTTGACATTGCGGACGTACCCACATAGCCTTCTCTACAATGCAATGTAGTTTCTGAAGATGCATAAGTAAGGACAACACAACCCAGAGTTCCCGAACGGAGGAAATCTTTGACGCGTTCGGTAATCAAACCATTAGCTTGGCAATCCGGCACACTGACACTGCAGCTATCGAGGCGGACGATAAGGTGGTTGTTTATGTATAGAAAAACTCGGAGGTCACCCCATGTGCTCGTAGAAGACGCAAAGCGCTCTCGAGTGAGTTTTGCACATAGTCTGTAAAAGTCCACTGGTGGTGCCAGCCGAGTGTTAAGTATTCCGCTCGTGTCTCTCTGGCGTATTTTGTGGTGACGCCTTTGTTTCAAACGTTACATGATTCAGTCGCCTCATTCAAAAGACGACGGAATATACCGTGCTTTAACACTGTGGACAGATTTATGTCGGATGTTTCGCCGTTGACACTTCGGGCAACTTTAACAATTTGTGGCGGCTCGCGACACTTGTCCGTCTGAGACAACTATTGTCCCAAAATGTTTGTACAAGAGCTTTCCAGATTATTGTGTAGGTCATTCTGTGGCGTGGGGCAAAATCTGTAGTAAAATAGTGTTATCCTAAGAGTTTTTTATATTTCAAGTGCTAGTAATATCCTGTACCGATGACATATTTTTTTCCGGTGGTACAGGACATGAGCCAGACTGGAAAGATAAGCATGTCATGTGCTCGCTGGGATACAAAAGTGGTGCGCAGTTAGTAACTGCCGGCCGCGGTGGTCTCGCGGTTCTAGGCGCTCAGTCCGGAACTGCGCGACTGTTACGGTCGCACGTTCGAATCCTGCCTCGGGCATGGATGTGTGTGATGTCCTTAGGTTAGTTAGGTTTAAGTAGTTCTAAGTTCTAGGGGACTGATGACCACAGATGTTAAGTCCCATAGTGCTCAGAGCCATTTGAACCATTTAGTTAGTAACTAACAAAACGCACCCTCTAGCGCTTGCGGATTCTGTAACACTCTGGGGGGATCAGGTACGCTCCAGTGAGATATGAAAGTATTAGAGTATAAACTTGATGAGAAGCGTAATCCTTACACACATCCCTCTTATATATATCACAAAGATGGCAAAGTTATGTATTGATTGATAGGAGCAAGAACCGTCGAATGTAGACCATCTTGCAACTGCTTATGTCTATTACGCTGCAACCCCTGCTGCTATCTTTGGGTTTGGAGCCAGAATCAGGGCACACAAACTGCGATAAGATAGAACAGAGCTAGTCAAATCTCGGATGTAACGGCAGTTTTGTAAACGTTGAACTTTCATTTCAAGAGCAGTATTTGTAACTGTGTGACTAAAGACTGTTCAAAGTCAGTTGTAAATATTCTCATAATTCATGTGAAATTGGATTGCTTCAAGTGAAGTAGATATTTTTATCATTCTTGTAATGGACGACATCAGTTGTGGAGTGGGATGACGAAAGTGAAAAATTGTACCACGCAGGGACTCGAACCCAGATTTTCCGCTTATCGTGAATGGTCCTCTTACTACTAGACTATTCGAGTATGCTCCCTGTTCGGTCAGTCATACCCAACGCAATAGAAGAACCCATAGTTATGACTAGACTACTATAGTTGAATGAGGTCATACCGGAAAGTATTTAAAAAGGTACGTAATGTCACTGTGAGAGAGAACGTGATAGTAGATGACAGTGCTGAAGTGTGTATTGCTAATGCAGTGAATTTAACCGACGCCAGTAATTCATACAGATGTCGACTACAAGCAGTGGATGTGTAGCCAAAAAAGTGGAAGCCACGGCAGAGGCAGCAGAATGTATCAGAGTTTCAGTTGCTCATTAAGACTACATTAGAGTTGGGGGTGGGTGGATGGGTTTTAGTCCCATCCTCATAGGCACTCTAGAAGATGGCCCTAGCTTACCTATGGCCCAATCTAAAGGTTTGCGTGTTGTGGGTTTGGGACTGTACTTGTTTCCTAGAAATAGATCCTAGAGAGTTAGCATTTTGTCCTCAGCTATCGGGAATCGATTTACATAGACGTTAGAACTGTCAGGGTAGATCACAAGTATGCAAAATTTTTCAACAGCACTTACGTCAAGACTGTAATACATGAAATGTATTCGTAGTAGCGAATATTAACGACCATCAGTTGTGGAGTGGGATAACGACAGTGAAAAATTGTGACAGACAGAAACACGAACCCAGATTTTCAGCTTATCGCGAGTGGTCCTCTTACTACCAGGCTATTCGAGCATGCTCCCTGTCCAGAACCGAACTTCCATAAGTTATCCACAAAGTGTCTTTTATCTTGCACTGCTACTTATATTCCCGTACGGAAGAGCCATTTGAATTGAAAGTCACTTGCCCGGTGTCAGATAGTAAGTACTACTGATATGCTGCAGTACCTGTGTTGTCCCAATTACGTTGAAATGATCCTTCGGACTTCCATGCGTGACGATATATGGAATGTGTGTCGGGCCATGTGTCGTGCTCGGGTAGCCTAATAACTACACTCCTGGAAATTGAAATAAGAACACCGTGAATTCATTGTCCCAGGAAGGGGAAACTTTATTGACACATTCCTGGGGTCAGATACATCACATGATCACACTGACAGAACCACAGGCACATAGACACAGGCAACAGAGCATGCACAATGTCGGCACTAGTACAGTGTATATCCACCTTTTGCAGCAATGCAGGCTGCTATTCTCCCATGGAGACGATCGTAGAGATGCTGGATGTAGTCCTGTGGAACGGCTTGCCATGCCATTTCCACCTGGCGCCTCAGTTGGACCAGCGTTCGTGCTGGACGTGCAGACCGCGTGAGACGACGCTTCATCCAGTCCCAAACATGCTCAATGGGGGACAGATCCAGAGATCTTGCTGGCCAGGGCAGTTGACTTACACCTTCTAGAGCACGTTGGGTGGCACGGGATACATGCGGACGTGCATTGTCCTGTTGGAACAGCAAGTTCCCTTGCCGGTCTAGGAATGGTAGAACGATGGGTTCGATGACGGTTTGGATGTACCGTGCACTATTCAGTGCCCCTCGACGATCACCAGTGGTGTACGGCCAGTGTAGGAGATCGCTCCCCACACCATGATGCCGGGTGTTGGCCCTGTGTGCCTCGGTCGTATGCAGTCCTGATTGTGGCGCTCACCTGCACGGCGCCAAACACGCATACGACCATCATTGGCACCAAGGCAGAAGCGACTCTCATCGCTGAAGACGACACGTCTCCATTCGTCCCTCCATTCACGCCTGTCGCGACACCACTGGAGGCGGGCTGCACGATGTTGGGGCGTGAGCGGAAGACGGCCTAACGGTGTGCGGGACCGTAGCCCAGCTTCATGGAGACGGTTGCGAATGGTCCTCGCCGATACCCCAGGAGCAACAGTGTCCCTAATTTGCTGGGAAGTGGCGGTGCGGTCCCCTACGGCACTGCGTAGGATCCTACGGTCTTGGCGTGCATCCGTGCGCCGCTGCGGTCCGGTCCCAGGTCGACGGGCATGTGCACCTTCCGCGGACCACTGGCGACAACATCGATGTACTGTGGAGACCTCACGCCCCACGTGTTGAGCAATTCGGCGGTACGTCCACCCGGCCTCCCGCATGCCCACTATACGCCCTCGCTCAAAGTCCGTCAACTGCACATACGGTTCACGTCCACGCTGTCGCGGCATGCTACCAGTGTTAAAGACTGCGATGGAGCTCCGTATGCCACGGCAAACTGGCTGACACTGACGGCGGCGGTGCACAAATGCTGCTCAGCTAGCGCCATTCGACGGCCAACACCGCGGTTCCTGGTGTGTCCGCTGTGCCGTGTGTGTAATCATTTCTTGTACAGCCCTCTCGCAGTGTCCGGAGCAAGTATGGTGGGTCTGACACACCGGTGTCAATGTGTTCTTTTTTCCATTTCCAGGAGTGTATTTCTGCCTCGAGCGCCGAGCGGAAGGTCGCCAGATTATCGCCTCATCGCAGCGTCGTGCGAAGCTGCACAGCTTTTATTCAGTCTTGTTGAATGTCACATCGTTGTTAGGTTCGTAGCAATAGATTTTTATGTGCGTCCGTTGGCAGCGGCGTAGTTCGCTCTTAATCTCCATCACAGATTCCAAGTATGTTCCAAGAAAAGGTACAGTAAGCTTTAGTTTCGACAAATTCACTGGTTCCGTGCAGCCCGTACCTTTCGAGATTCATGATTGGCTCGTTGACGCAATTCTTGTAACATCTAATCAGGGTCATACTGCCTACATTTATTTTCATGATTGCCGGCCGCTATGACCGAGCGGTTCTACGCGCTTCAGTCCGGAACCGCGCAGCTGATATGGTCACAGGTTTGAATCCTGCCTCGGACATGGATGTGTGTGATGTCCTTAGGTTGGTTAGGTTTAATTAGTTCTAAGTTCTAGGCGACTGATGACCTCAGAAGTTAAGTCGCATAGTGCTCAGAGCCATTTGAACCATTTTTTTCTAGGGGACTGATGACCTCCGGTGTTAAGTCCCATAGTGCCATATTTTCATAATTGTGTGTTGAAGTAGAACTACAAGCAGACAGGTTGCTTTTGTGTCATGGTTCTCAAGTTCCCTTTAAGTATCATGTTGGTTCTACACGTACTGTGCTTCTTGCTGATATGGTTCCGGATTATATCAATCCGGATTATATCAGTCGCCCGCCGGAAGTCTACGACAGTTTACGGTTGCTCACTTATGGTGATGTGAGGGGTTTACGGAGTGAATGCTGGTACACTGAACAATCTTATAGCGCTGGCTATTCAGTGGAGACGGTAGTCAAACGTAACATTCTTTCTGTGGTTACCGCATTCATATAGCGTGTAGTTGGGCGAGTGGATACATGCTTTCTCTGCAATGAAACCATAAAACGAATTGCCCGCGGCGAGTTACCTGGATCGAACAGCCTAGAAAATAGGCGTAAGCTGATCTCGGTCCTACTGTTAACGTGCATGGTTGCACGCCTTCCTCTGGTGCAATGGACCAGCAGAGGGATGCGCCGCTTACTGTTCCCGACTTACAGTGTCTGCCATCGCAACGCGGTCCTGAAATCGTACTGCCGCAGCTCTAACGATATGTCAGAGGCGCTGTAGTGGCAGAATCTTAACCTTCAACCTCTGCTTATATTATTGCAATAAATAAAAATATGTTTTTGTTTTTCGCAGTGCATAATACTTGTTATGTTAATATGATTGTATGCTGCAGCCATATTTTTTTTTTTTTTTTTTTTTTTGTCATCAGTCTACTGACTGGTTTGATGCGGCCCGCCACGAGTGTCTTAGCAGATGTCCTATCATCCTGTCCCTTCTCCTTGTCAGTGTTTTCCACATATTCCTTTCCTCTCCGATTCTGCATTGAACCTCCTCATTCCTTACCTTATCAGACCACCTATTTTTCAACATTCGTCTATAGCACTACATCTCAAATGCTTCGATTCTCTTCTGTTCCGGTTCTCCCACAGTCCATGTTTCACTACCATACGATGCTGTCCTCCAGACGTACATCCTCAGAAATTTCTTCCTGAAATTAAGGCCAGTATTTGATATTAGTAGACTTTTCTTGGCCAGAAATGCCTTTTTTGCCATAGCGAGTCTGCTTCTGATGTCCTCCTTGCTCCGTCCGTTATTGGTTATTTTACTGCCTAGGTAGCAGAATTCCTTAACTTCATTGACTTCGTGCCCATCAATCCTGATGTTAAGTTTCTCACTGTTCTCATTTCTACTACTTCCCATTACCTTCGTCTTTCTCCGATTTACTCTGAAACCATACTGTGTACTCATTAGACCGTTCATTCCGTTCAGCAGATCATATAATTCTTCTTCACTTTCACTCAGGATAGCAATGTCATCAGCGAATCGTATCATTTCACCTTGTATTTTAATTCCACTCCTCAACCTTCTGCAGCTTCCAGATGTTTAATATAAATTAATTTTAGAACCCTTTTATTCTGACTGTCCCCGATTTCTGCTTCACGTCTGGTGGGCGATACTCTGGTGGCGTTATCAAACGGGTCTCTGCAGATAACCTGCTGTGCGTGGGCTATCCTGGGCTAGAGTTTCTCACCTGCCGCATTGCAACAGAGGTGGTGTCTGTTATCAAACGAAAGCTATTGGAAAAGAATTCTGGTGCGCTGCTCTTCGTTTATTCCACCCATCTCTCAGTCTTATTTTTTCATCGGTTACTTGGAGCTAACGAGATGGCTCTTCCCTGTGAATAGCGGACACGTGTCTGGGGTGTATTGCACTGCCGAAAATTGTTCATCGTTGGGTGGCTGCAGGCTCGCAGTGACTTCTGCAAGAGTCGCTGACCTGGGTAGACAGAGACCCACACCTTTTTGTCTTCAAAATACAGAGTGAACTTCAATATTACCAGGTGCGTGCGACCCGTTTTTTTCCAGCCGTCATTGTGTCTGTGTTCTTTGCTATTCTTAAATCATGTTGGTTATTGGTCTTTAGAGAAGCGGTTTATCCGTCTACAGTGCTCGACCTCTATGGTAACATTTTATATTATCAAGACCTGTCACTTTACCTATTACTTTGCATGTGGAAAGACTTCATTTTTCTGCTGCGCTTTGACCATTTCTCTATCTCTTTTGTGCTTAGCGATGTCGTATGTGATCAATTCTGCAGATATTTGCAATTCTTATAGGGACGTAATGTTGCTAGTGTTACATATCTATCAGATCTAGCCTGCTGGGTATGTCTTCCTAGGATTGTATTTGGTCGCTAAGTCTTTTTCCCCTATGTTCTAGGTATGAAACACGTGTAGTAGAGGAAGGCTACGTATATTATACCAGTCATGATCTCGTCTGAGGAATACTCACTATTAATGGACAGATAAGTTTTCGTAGCAAACACAGTAGTGTGCTGACTGTGCGACGTGTGATTCTGAAATTGTACTGATTAGTCGAAATTGCATACCATAATCAGATTTTCCCGTGGTTAGTATACGAGGCCTATAATAATGTCACATATACTTCAAAGCTTATTTCATTACGAGTGTTCATTTCGCCTGGGAGCCCGCCTAGCTGAAAATGGAGTGGCCAAGCGGTTCTAGGCGCTACAGTCTGGAACCGCGTGACCGTTACTGTCGCAGGTTCGAATCCTGCCTCGGGCATGGATGTGTGTGATGTCCTTAGGTTAGTTAGGTTTAAGTAGTTTTAAGTTCTAGGGGACTGATGACCACAACAGTTGAGTCCCATAGTGCTCAGAGCCATTTGAACCATTTGAAAATGGAGTCGTCCACGCTAGTTTCAAAAGCATGACTGTTGGAGGGACGTATGTTTCTCGTTGGTACGAAGAGTTAGGTTGGTCGTATGCTTGGAGCTGAAACTGTTAGTAGTGGTCATACGCAGAGGAGACCATTGATTTTCTCTAGTGGGCATGTAGGTGTCTGCGAGATAACACTGGTTCGTCTAAGAGTTCCACAGAGAAATTACAGAGGAGCGGGGAGGAGTGCGTGGCGCTTAAACTGTGGGCATTTTTTATCTGTCAAATCGTCTATGCTTTACGACAGTCTTTTGCTGTGGACGCTCTGTCTCAGGACGATTGAGCTATTTTTTTACAGCTTCTGGGACGTAGGTTATTACACATACATTTGTAAATTTTTCTGAAACTTCAGTGTAGATGGTCTGTCGTGGTGCAAAACAGACATGTGGATCTCTCCCGTTCGCGAGCTATTGGCAACCGTCGTACATGGGTTTGAATCCGCATCGGTATTATTCGGAGAATACAGATGAGGACTTCCTCATAATCTATGTGTGAACCTTCCATTATTATTTCCATCTACGACTTGGGTTGTGCTTGCCGTTATTAACGCGTGTGCGAGATCTCTCGGCCAGAACTGATACAGCGGAAATGTTAGGCACCAACAGCAACTTTCTCTGCAATTTCTTGTCACTGTATCCGCAATCGTCGGCGTTCACGGCTACACAGCCACATGTCAGTGTTTTAGGGGAGTGATCTACCATCCATCATGTGAGATGACTTTCGCTGTAATTGTCACAGACAATGGACGACCCTCTCTAGAGGTGTGCCACAAATAGAGAACCTTTGGTTGGAAGTTTCATAATTTTGCTATGACGTCGCGTAATCTATTAATGTAATGTGGTATTTATATACAATATCTTCGGATACAGAGTTGTCTATAACACTCCTATTACCATTAACATATGCTTTTCAACGCTCTTTTCGCGACCTCGCCACACGAAACGACGCAAAGCTTGCTCATAACTTGCTTCATTGCGTACAATGTACTCAATTGTGGAGAATCAGTAAAACTGAGAGTACCTACATATTATCTGTTATGGTGTGGCGGTGATGATGCCTGGTAGTATTAAATAAATAGACCCAGAGTAACATAAATTGTAGTAAACAAATAGATACATGCTCTCTCTACGATCCAGGATCCCTCCTGTGATACAGGATGGTCAATTTATAGTGACCGGATAAAATATCTCACGAAATAAGCATCAAACGGAAAAACTACAAAGAACGAAACTCGTCTAGCTCGAAGGGGGAAATCAGATGGCGCTGTGGTTGGCCCGCTAGATGGCGCAGCCATAGGTCACACGGATATCAACTGCGTTTTTTTTTTTTTAAATAGGAACCCCCATTCTTTATTACATATTCGTGTAGTACGTAAAGAAATATGAATGTTTTCGATAGGACCACTTTTTACGCTTTGTGAAAGGTGGCGCTGTAATAGTCACAAACGTATAAGTACGTCGTACCATTTAACATTCCGCCTGTGCAGACGGTAATTGCTTCGTGATAGATTAACCGTGTTAAAATGGCTCTGAGCACTATGGGACTTACTTCTGAGGTTATCAGTCCCTTAGAACTTAGAACTACTTAAACCTAACTAACCTAAGGACATCACACACATCCATGCCCGAAGCAGGATTCCAACCTCCGACCGCAGCGGTCGCGCGGTTCCAGACTGTAGCGCCAGAACCGCTCGGCCACCCCGGCCTTACCCATGTTAAAATGGACCGTTTACCAATTGTGAAAAAGATCGATATGGTGTTGATGTATGGGTATTTTGATCAAAATTCCCAACGCGCGTGTGCTACATATGCTGCTCGGTATCCTGGACGACATCATTCAAGTGTCCGGACCGTTCACCGGATAGTTACGTTATTTAAGGGAACAAGAAGTGTTCAGCCACATGTGAAACGTCAACCACGACCTGCAACAAATGATGATGCCCAAGTAGGTGCTTTAGCTGCTGTCGCGGCTAATTCGCACATCTGTAGCAGACAAACTGCGCGGGAAACGGGAATCTCAAAAACGTCGATGTTGAGAATGCTACATTATCATCGATTCCACCCTTGTGCGCCCTAAAACACTAATCATCATCATCATCATCGATTCCATCCGTACTATATTTCTATGCATCAGGAGATTCATGGCGACGACTTTGAACGTCGTGTACAGTTCTTCCACTTGGCAAAAGAGAAATTATGGGACGCTGACAATTTTTTTTGCACGCGTTCTATTTAGCGACGAAGCGTCATTCACCAACCGCGGTAACGTAAATCGGCATAATATGCACTGTTTGGCAACGAAAAATCCACGATGGCTGCGACAAGTGGAAAATCAGCGACCTTGGGGGGTTAATGTATGGTGCGGCATTATGGGAGGAAGGATAATTGACCCCGATTTTATCGATGGCAATCTAAATGGTTCAATGTATGCTGATTTCCTACGTAATGTTCTACCGATGTTACTACAAGATGTTTCACTGCATGACAGACTGGCGATGTACTTCCAACATGATGGATGCCCGGGACATAGCTCGCGTGCGGTTGAAGAGGTATTGAATAGCCTATTTCATGACAGGTGGATTGGTCGTCGAAGCACCATACCATGGCCCGCACGTTCACCGGATCTGACGTCCCCGGATTTCTTCCTGTGGGGAAAGTTGAAGGATATTTGCCATCGTGATCCACCGACAACGCCTGACAACATGCGTCAGAGCATTGTCAATGCATGTGCGACCATTTAGGAAGGCGAACTACTCGTTGTTGAGAGGAATGTCGTTACACGTATTGACAAATGCATTAAGGTTGACGGACATCATTTTGAGCATTTATTGCATTAGTGTGGTATTCACAGGTAATCACGCTGTAACAGCATGCGTTCTCAGAAATGATAAGTTCACAAAGGTACATGTATCACACTGGAACAACCGAAATAAAATGTTCAAGCGTACCTAGGTTCTATATTTTAATTAAAAAAAACTACCTGTTACCAACTGTTCGTCTAAAATTGTGAGGCATTTCTTTATGACCATTACAGCGCCATCTACCACAAAGCGAAAAAAGTGGTCTAACTAAGACATTCATATTTATTTACGTACTACACGAATATGTGATGAATGGGGGTTCCTATTTAAAAAACTCAGTTGATATCCGTTGCCCTATGGCAGCGTCATCTAGCGGGCCAACCATAGCGCCATCTGGTTTCTCCCTTCAAGCTAAACAAGTTTCGTTCTTTGTAGTTTTTTCTTTTGAAGCTTGTTTCGTGAGATATTTGGCCACGACTAATGTACTACCCTGTATAAGATAGAGTTTGGGATGTGTGCCATAGTGTCAGTGATATCCAATTTGTATTGTGATTGCCTTTGTTGCTGCGTAAAGTCAAGCGCCGGCACGCCAGGTCAGAAACGTTAAAGCAGAGAGGGCTGTGAAGAATCCGTCAGCCAATAAATAGTACGCTAACCGAGCCCTCTAGGACGACAACGAGACATCAGCGGCCTCTCGGCGAAGAGAACATAAGCGCCGTGCCGCCTGGCCGCGGTCCTGTTGAAGGCTATACTTTCTACGACCTCTACAGCAGAAACTTAGGAACTGTGTAATTTCCTTGTGTAAGTCATTATCTATGCTGATGAGGTTTCTTATATTGTCTGTCGCCCGTTGCTAGCGACACCCCATCGTAAACTTTCAAATTTAAGTTTTGTTATTTTTCTTACTTTAACAAAAATTCATTCATACGATTTGTTTGAATTGTTGTCTAGCGATCCGAGAAAGCAGGTTTCCTAGGCACCCCATATTTGACGAGTAGGCAGGATACAACACCTGAGAGCATCTTGACATGAGCGTGACATCGGGAACAGTGTTTCGTAATTGGACAAAATACGTAAAAAGTGGAAGAAACGGTAAAAATACCTGAAACTGAGGAAAATGCGAAAAATTCGTAAAAGTGAGAGTGCTTACATGTATGTGTACTTCAGGACTCTGCTAGTCGCACGTAGTATCCTTATTAACAAATAGCACTCAAGTGATGTAATTTGTTACAAACAAGTAGACACAACCTCTCCCTACGCACCAGAGAGCCCCTAGTTACAAAAAAGGAAAATTGTGGAAAACGTGTAAAACTATTGAAACTTACATAAAAGTCAGAGTACTTACACGTCTGTCCTGGTGTCGCCACTTCTGGTGTCACGTAGTATTGCTATTAACAAGTAGAACTTGTAGATAGTGTCAGAAGTTCCAAGCGGCTTTTCGCGGATGATGCTGTAGTATACAGAGAATTTGCAGCATTAGAAAATTGTAGCTAAATGCAGGAAGATCTGCATCGGATAGGCACTTGGTGCAGGGAGTGGCAACTGACCCTTAACATAGACAAATGTAATGTATTACGAATACATAGAAAGAAAGATCCTTTATTGTATGATTACATGATAGCGGAACAAACACTTGTAGCTGTTACTTCTGTAAAATATCTGGGAGTATGCGTGCGGAACGATTTGAAGTGGAATGATCATATAAAATTAATTGTTGGTAAGGCGGGTACCAGGTTGAGATTCATTGGGAGAGTGCTTAGAAAATGTCCATCAACAAAGGAGGTGGCTTACAAAACACTCGTTCGACCTATACTTGAGTATTGCTCATCAGTGTGGGATCCGTACGAGATCGGGTTGACGGAAGAGATAGAGAAGATCCAAAGAAGAGCGGCGCGTTTCGTCACAGGGTTATTTGTTAACCGTGATATCGTTATGGAGATGTTTAGCAAACTCAAGTGGCAGACTCTGCAAAAGAGGCGCTCTGCATCGCGGTGTAGCTTGCTCGCCAGGTTTCCAGAGGGTGCGTTTCTGGATGAGGTATCGAATATATTGCTTCCCCCTACTTATACTTCCCGAGGAGATCACGAATGTAAAATTAGAGAGATTCGAAAGCGCACGGAGGCTTTCAGACAGTCGTTCTTCCCTCGAACCATACGCCACTGGAACAGAAAAGGGAGGTAATGACAGTGACACGTAAAGTGCCCTTCGCCACACACCGTTGGGTGGCTTGCGGAGTATAAATGTAGATGTAGATGTAGAACTCAAGGGATATGACATAACGTAATTTGTTAGTAACAAGTAGATACATCATTTTCCTATGCCGTCCAGATGCAGAGTACCCCTCCCTCGCAAGTGTTCCAGGAATGAGAAATGAAGATGTGGAGCCTGTGCTTGATCGTCATTGGTCAATATCGGAGGCGAGGGGGCTCCCGCCATTTTTATGTCACGTGATACAATTGTCTGGGTGCCTCTCGTGGGTGACCTTGATGGATTTCCGGTGGTCGCCTAGGGGACAGGGAGTGAGCAAACAAGTACCCGAAATGTGTAACCTAACACTGGATATGAAACCGGTTGTAGCAGATCCCGGTCGTGAACCCGCGCTGGGTTCGTACTGTGATAAGGAGTTGTACACGTCTATGATAATTGTCATCCACCCCTCCATGAAGTAACTTTGTCCTCTGATGTACCTTGTAGGGCGGAATCCTGTGTTCCTGATGTAGTGGATTGTGCGTAAACAGCTGCTGAGGTCTCTAGTGCTACTTAGTATTCCTCCTTTTGTTGAGGTAACTTCTTAGGAACTACATAAGGGTGGAGAATCCATTGAGCGTTCTGTAGTACCAGTGGTTCAATAACAGCAGAGAGCTGCATCTGAAATTGCCTGTCCCCCTGACTCTCACGGATCAGTGCATTCGATGTGCGGCCATAGATTTACCTGTCATGGTCACGAAACTAACTAGCCCCTGATTAAAACCCAATTAGCGTTTCTAACTGGATCCTACTGTCTTTTCAGCTGATACCCTCATGCGTCCAATCTACTCCTTCTTTCCGAGGGCAAAGTCGGATACCACTGCATGGTTGTTAGGCTCCTTTGTTCATTACGATAGCGACTCGCTCGCCTTTCAACCAATGTATGTCCACTCCATACTGGAAGTGTTTGCGCCTGCCATGGTATTGCGACTTATTCACAAATATGTTGAAACTTGTATTTCTGCGTCAGAGTATCGGTTCACGGACCCTCGTATGTATATATGTATGTATGTATGTATGTGTGTACTGTATGTACGTATGTACTCTCGTTTTGGACCATTTTCTGGTGTATTGTTACATAACTTACTTCATTTTGTGGTGATGTCTGCCCTATCTTTTTGTCATTAATAAAAATGTAAACGAAGGATTGCCTCAGATAAGGACTGGAACTGAAAGCTGCTTTTTCTTTTTTAAGTGGCAGAAGCTATGTAGATTTAACTTTACTTCTGTTTCGTTCTTTTTCGATCAGCGAGTTGTAAGGCTTCAATAATCCAAAAAATAAACAAAATAAAACAAATAAAAATAAAAAACAAGTCGATCTGCGTGAGGGACCAACATAGTGGCTGGGGGGAGGGGTGCGGGGGGCCCAGGCCTCGGGAGTCGGCAGTCGACCGCTGCCCATCTAGTCTTCACCTATTCTGTATCTGAAGTTGATGTTTTTTGATATTTCCTGCATTTTTCCTGCAAAAAAAAGGAAAAAAGTACGGTGACCACTTGAAACAAGAGGGAATTCCGGAATCAAATCCAGATCCGGCACAAATTTGTCGTTATTCCGTTATACAGATGATGGTTGTCCATATTCGCACCTGCGAACACATTTCATATACGTCGTCACGTCTGTATTTCCACAGTGCCTGTTCCTTCAGACATGCATACAAATCCGAAGGCACATCGCATCGCATTACTAAATAACACAGGACTGCGGTTTCGTATGGAGAATACAATTTCCTTAATCCTGAGGTGTCCCTGTGGCTAACATTAGGAACAGCCGTAGGTAGAGATTTAGCTACCAATTTTATTCCTATAATCTACAATTACGGAAGATCATAAAGTACGAAGTAAAGGACGAGTAATTTAAATGACGATGCACGTAACGAAATATTGTAACGCCGGAAATGCATATCCTCCTATTTCCATCTATTGTACTATAAATTTTTTCCTTATTTTGTTACCTGAAGATATGACATTTCTGTGTCTTCATATATTGTAATTGTTTTACTATTTTCATATATATATATATATATATATTTATGCATTTATGTCGATGTATAATTGGTTTGTTTTGTAAATGCTACTTGTATTTTTACGCTGGGTCTTGCCGAGGGAAAACTATGCTATCGAACGAATACATCGATAGGTCGTGTGGAGAACCAAAGTGTTTAGGATATTTGGTAGTGTGAACTCTGCCGCAGAGGCGGAGTCTGGCGGGAGTAGGGCAGAGGAGCAGGTGTTTGGGTGACGCTCCCGCGAGTTTCCGCGCTTTCGGGATTTGGCAGCATGTAATTGCGCTCGACTTGCTATGTTAGCTTCTGACATGGTGTCGCAGACGGGAAGCGTTAGCTGGCACACATCAAGAGCCCGTTTCGGCTGGAGACCGTGTCAAGAAGAAGGCGCGTCAACATCCAGCTTCTGCAACAGCTACGGCCGACAATGAGTGACTGTCGCCACCTCCTCGACCGACGACTTCAAACCTTCAATCAACCAACAAGGAAGACTGGAAGCACGTAAAGTTTTAGAACTGTATGGCAGACCTCAGCTTTTAAAATTGTTCCATTTGCCTCACAAAATTACAGCAACTTAGCATGAACCTTTGTTGCTCATTGTCCAAATTGCATTACCAAACAGGGTCCGCTCCTTTTCCCAAATGAACCCGAGTGTCGTTGAAATTCAAACGCCAGCATTAAAGTAATATCATTCCACTTGGCTGCTTTAATTTCCAAGTTCAGTTACATTATTCATAGCTGCGTACAATATTTAGATCACACAAGCACAAATTAAGAGTGCGAGTTTTGTTACCATATTTTAGCTTACCTGTGACTGCAGCTCAGCTTGGTATGTACTAAATTTTACTATTGTTAATTGTTCAGAATCATTTAATTCAAGTTCAATCCCTTATTTCTAAATTGCGTTGATTCAAATAGCTTTTGAAATGATTGTTGAGGTAGCCTAAGACTAATCTTATTTTACTGAATCTCGTAGTGCTTCAGAAACAAAGCTCACTATTAATTTCTGTCACTAAATTAACTTTCAATTTTCCGGTTTTATTAATTCCTTTGCTAAATTAAGTCAGAGTGTAGCGAAATTTATTACTTCTGACAAACATTCAGTTTTCACACAAAATGTGTCAACCTTAAGTGGCCACGCTTTTAGTGCTAATTATATGTGCATTAACCTTCCTTTTTCAATTATTATAGTAGTTGTCTATAGGACTGACGACCGTAATTTTCCCCAAATCTCAAATATCTAATAAACGCCAGTTAATTGTTAACCAAACGACCACACATTTTCTTTCTTTATTAACTTTACCCTTTTTCAAAATTAATTTCCACCAGTTTCATTTGCATTTTTCCTTTCATTTAGATGTAACCCTTACTCCCTCTTTACCGACAGATTAACTTCGGTGACGATTGCTTTTCTCAAATTTTCGTTAGGTACGCGCGGTTCAAACATTCACTGTCATTGAGGTCGATAAGTGAGGGGGAGGTTACAATATATTTTCATTGTTTAAAATTTCATTCATTCATTAAATCATAAATTGTATGAAATTGTGTGTAATTACATCATAAAGCTGAAATGATGCGTTGTAGGCTATTAAAAAAATATTATTCTATGCAATTTGTCAGTAGGTTCATCACCACAAATCCAATGTAGTGGTCTGCAGATCATAAATAAGGCCCCATGTACTCACATGCGCATTCATTTTGTTGTTTACATTTATCTTGCGAGAACTGTTGTTGTACTCAAGATATCTAAATGATTGATTGCTCTTGGAAAACGAAGTTGTAACAAACGCTTTTCTCGTGAAGATGCATGTTTTACGTTCGTAACATCTTTGATAATCTAAGAAGTAATGAACTGATACTTGTCTCCTCTTGAAGCGAGAGAAGCATAGAGTTTATAGGCACGTATTCTGACACAGAATGGCCGGAATAAAGCGCCTTAGAGGAAAGACGCCTGGCAGACTAACGCCTTTATACACGTTAATTCTACTAGGAGGGTATTACTCTTATAGGAGTACTAAAACTGCATCCTAAGTATTAATGCCGCGGTGCTAAACGGTGCAAGTGTGTTCCTTAGACTAAACTTCAGCTATAACATAATTACGGGGTTTAAACTGCAAACTTGTATGTGGATGGAGAGAGACATGGAGACGAAGATTATATGCTATTATTGAACGACGGCAGAACTCTAGGTGCCAGGATCATTATAGTGGTACTGAGATCGTTAACATGTTACAAGTTATATTAATCCCAAAGCTCAGTATGGAATACCTGGTCAAACGCTTTCCACTCTGAAAGAAATTTCATTGCATTGTCTGTTCTCTTTCATCAATTAAAACTGAAGCTAGATCGGCAGATTAAGCGAGAGCATAGGCTGACGAGTGGAAGTGACTTGGAGGTCTGGGGGCGTATACGTCACTTATCATAGTACGCAGTTTGTTAACAACTCTATCGCCAAATCAGTTCCAAACAACCAGCAAAATATTTCATTTAACTGTGCATCATAAAACAGAATCTTGATAGAAAATCTTTTACATAACACACAATACTTAAACCAGGATCCATAATCAGAGAAAAGCCTATCACCAATAGCCATGAACAACTTATTTTTGCTTGCTGCAATAAATCGGAATAGCTAAAAAAAAATTACTTGTATCAGGATAAGTGCCTATTTTACACATAACGACAATTAAAATAAAAAATGTGCGGTGTGGTCCCATGAGCGAAGTGGCAAAGCAAGGTTGCTACCTCACTAAATAACCACAATAGAAAGTATTCGTTGCAAGCCGCGTCGATGAATACGCGACACCGCGCCAGGTAAAACGGTGGTTTTCTAATTGCAAAACTACAGAAGTCTTTTTTCTCAAAAGGTGCACGTGATTATCGTTTGCTGTCTCGTAGGAGGTCGCTTTCACAATGAAACCGCAAAATTCGGGCACCTCCTTCAGTTTTCCTCTCGCGACTCCAAAACTATGTGTCTTTCGAAGATTATCGCTCAATGCGAAAGCGAAATAGACAACGCTTAATACAAATTGCACTAGTCAGGTTGGATTTTCCGACTGGTCGTTCCGACTCTGGAGAGCTATGAAAGGCAACGAGTTTTTGGCCCTGCTGCGAAAAAGTGAAAAACGCCACCTCATACGTCATTTAATTCGAAAAATTTATATTATATCAACAAAAATTTTTATTTCACGTGAAAGTTGGCTCAGAAGCGGGGAGTGTGCAAAGCAAAAATCACGAAAAATGCTTTGTGCGCCCTACCGCCAAACGACGCCTTTCACTTTTTTGTCTCACATCGGTGTTACGATTTCAAGTGCATCATTATTAAAACAGGCTGTTTAGCGTGGATTAATGAGAAACCATGTTTGACGAAAACATTAATAAATTACGTTTATGACATATTATGTACGTGGCACTATATAGAAAGATGAATATAAGGTATGTATGTAGTAAGTACAAAAATGTACATATTAAGTACAAAAATGTCCCGGAAAACTCAGGAATGCTGAAACACAAATCGCTGAGGAATGGAATAAATAGAAAATGCTGGAAGCTAAGACGAAATGGCTGCATGAAAAATGGGAAGAAGTCGTAAAAAAGTGATTGTCGGAAGGACCGACTCAGCGTAAAGGAAACTCAAAACAACCTTCAGTGACATTAAAAGCAAGGGTGATAACATTAAGAGTGCAACGGGAATTCCACTGCACAGGAGAGTGCGAATAGGTGGAAAGAGTACATTTAAAGCCTCTGTGAGGGGGAAAATTGTCTGATTTGATAGAAGAAGAAGAAGCAGAAGTCCATATAGAAGAGACTGGGGATTCAGTATTAGAATCAGAATTTAAGATAGCTTTGGAGGACTTAAGATCAAATAAGGCTGAAGGGATAGATAACGTTCCATCAGGTTTTCTAACATCATTGGGTTAAGTCGCAACAAAAATATTATTGATGTTGGTTTTTATAATGTGTGAGTCTGGCGACATATCATCTGGCTTTCGTAAAAATATCATCCACAGAATTCCGAAGAAAGCAAGAGCTGACAAGTGTATTATTGAAGAATCAGCGTAACAGATCATGCAACCTGGTTTCTGAAAAGAATAATACACGTAAGAATGGAAGAGAAAATTGAGGACGTGTTAGATGACGATCAGTTTGGATTTAGGAAAGGTAAAGGCACCAGAGAGGCGATACTGACGTTGCATTCTATAATGGAAGCAACACTAAAGATAAATCAAGACAGGTTCATAGGATTTGTGGAACTAGAAAAACCGCTCGACAATGTAAAATGGTGCAAGATGTTCGAAGTTCTGAGAAAAATGGAGAGAAGTTATAGGGAGAGCGAGTAATATACAATATGTACAAGACGGAATAATAAGAGTGGACAAACAAGAACCAAATGCTCGGATTAAAAAGAGGGCAAGCCAGCGATGTAGTCTTTCGCCGCTACTGTTCAATCTGCACATCGAAGAAGCAGTGATGAAAAGAAAAGGAAAGTTCAGAAGAAAAATTAAAATTCGTGGTGGAGGGATATGAGTAAAACGATTCGCTGATGATATTCCAATTCTGAATGAAATCGAAGAAGAATTATATGAGCTGCTGACTGGAATGAACAGTTTAATGAGTACAGAATATGGATTAAGAGCAAAACGAAGAAAGACGAAAGCCATTAGAACTAGCAGAAATGAGAACAGCGAGAAAACGTGAGGACTGATGGTCAAGAAGTAGATGAACTTACGGAATTCTATTACCTGGACAGCAAAGTCACCAATGGCGGATGGAGAACGGAGAATGTCAGAAGCAGGCTAGCACTGGCAAAAAGGGCATTTCTGGCAAAAAGAAATCTACCGGTATCAAACGTAGGCCCTAATTTGAGGAAGAACTTTCTGAGAGTGCACATCTGAAGCACAACATAGTGAAACATGGACTGTGGGAAAACCAGGACAGAAGAGAATCGAAGAATTTGGGTGTGGTGCTGCAGACGAATGTTGAAAATTATGTGGACTGATAAGATAAGGAATGAGGAGATTCTGCGCAGAATCGGAGAGAAGAGATATATGAGGAAAACACCCACAGAGGAGAATGAAAAGGATGATAGGACATCTGGTGAGACATCAGGGCGTAGCTTCCATGGTACAATATGGAGCTGTAGAGGACAAACTAGTAGAGGAAGACAGAGATTGGAGTACATCCATCAAGTAACTGCGCGCGTAGGTTGCAAGTGCTACTCTGAGATTGGCACAGGAGAGGAATTCGTGGCCCGCTGCATCACACCAGTCAGACAACTGATGACTCAAAACACAATGTAGTAACTACGTACAAGTGTCATGAAATGATTCATTGTCGATCCGAAAATAGGGGCACGTCTAAGTCGTCTTTGTCTTTTAGATCCAAATTGTCGTCTATGCTGGACTGCGACGAATCACTTTGCTGGAGTAGTTTTGTGCATAACAGTCGTGCTTGTCTACATCCACACTGACCTGAGCAATCTGACTTGTATTTGCAAGATATAAGATGAAGAAGCCTATCGGGAGCCGTGAGTTTCCATGTGGTAATGAGTGCCGACCCATTTTTGTCAACTTCCACCGAGTCAGTCTGCCCGAGTATCCATCGAAGACAATTGGTATACTTTAATTGTAATTAATTGGTACTTAACACATACATGAGTCCCACATTAGCTCGAAGGTATTCCCACTAGACCATACGAGTCTGACAACAAAAAGCCACCACAACTAACTGAATCCAGAGCACTGGCGATGGAAGTTGACAAAATGGGTAGTTCTCATTACTACTAAGAATTCTCTTATTTATGTCCTGGTACAGCAAGATAGATTGCCAGGATCAGCTTGGGTGTGGACGAATGGGACTGTAATGTCCAACTGTACCAATTGCACGAAGGGGTACGGAAAGCGAAATGACCTGGACGATCCCTTGAAATATCATTGTCTGTTGCTGCTGAGGCGAGGAAAGGCATTAATTCATGTAATATTTAGCAGTATTATACTTTTTTACTAACCGATTCCTCTCCATCATGACATTAACAAAACATTTACAAATTTTTCAGTTGAACAGCGACAACTCACCGCTCAACCTGGACCTTCCACAGCCTCAGACCTTCCATTTCCCAAGGCCCCTCGTTTGATTTTCTAGTGTCCAAGAAATATTGCCTTGATCACCAGCTGCCAAACGGAGACGAATAAAAGACTGGCTATCTGATATCAGTACCGGTATTTCTTCATACATTGATTGTGCACTGCAGAACTTACTAATCTTTTGCATACATATTCTGTTACTAAATGCCTTCTTTCTTTAGTAGTGCATGGATAACGTACACCAAGTGCTGACCCAATCCTCAATTCGGTATTTCATGCCACATACACCTTACTACATACATATTTCATGATAATCTTTTATTCAGTGTCACTTACCTAATATGTTGTTGTTGTTGTTGTGGTCTTCAGTCCTGAGACTGGTTTGATGCAGCTCTCTATGCTACTCTATTCTGCGCAAGCTTCTTCATCTCCCAGTACCTACAGCAACCTACATCCTTCTGAATCTGCTTAGTGTATTCATCTCTTGGTCTCCCTCTGCGATTTTTACCCTCCACGCTGCCCTCCAATACTAAATTGGTGATCCCTTGATGCCTCAGAACACGTACTAACAACCGATCCCTTCTTCTAGTCAAGTTGTGCTACAAACTTCTCTTCTCCCCAATCCTATTCAATACTTCCTCATTAGTTATATGATCTACCCGTCTAATCTTCAGCATTCTTCTGTAGCACCACATTTCTAAAGCTTCTATTCCCTTCTTGTCTAAACTATTTATCGTCAACGTTTCACTTTCATACATGGCTACACTCCATACATATACTTCCAAAAACGACTTCCTGACACTTAAATCTATACTCGATGTTAACAAATTTCTCTTCTTCAGAAACGCTTTCCTTGCCATTGCCAGTCTACATTTTATATCCTCTCTACTTCGACCATCATCAGTTATTTTGCTCCCCAAATAGCAAACCACCATTACTACTTTAAGTGTCTCATATCCTAATCTAATTCCCTCAGCATCACCCAACTTAATTCGACTACATTCCATTATCCTCGTTTTGCTTTTGTTGATGTTCATCTTATATCCTCCTTTCAAGACACTATCCATTCCGCTCAACTGCTCTTCCAAGTCCTTTGCTGTCTCTGACAGGACTACAATGTCATCGGCGAACCTCAAAGTTTTTATTTCTTCTCCATGGATTATAATATCTACTCCAAATTTTCTTTTCTTTCCTTCACTGGTTGCTCAATATACACATTGAATAACATCGGGGAGACACTACAAACCTTTCTCACTACCCTCCCAAACAACTTTCTTCCCTTTCATGTCCCTCGACTCTTATAACTGCTATCTGGTTTCTGTACAGATTGTAAATAGCCTTTCGCTCCCTGTATTTTACCCCTGCCACCTTCAGAATTTGAAAGAGAGTATTCCAGTCAACATTGTCAAAAGCTTTCTCTAAGTCCACAAATGCTAGAAACGTAGGTTTGCCCTTCCTTAATCTAGCTTCTAAGTTAAGTCGTAGGGTCAGTATTGCCTCACGTGTTCCTACATTTCTACGGAATCCAAACTGATCTTCCCCGAGGTCGGCATCTACTAGTTCGTCTGTAAAGAACTCGTGTTAGTATTTTGCAGCTGTGCCTTATTAAACTGATAGTTCGGTAATTTTCACATCTGTCAACACCTGCTTTCTTTGGGATTGGAATTATTATATTCTTCTTGAAGTCTAAGGGTATTTCGCCTGTTTCATACATCTTGCTCACCAAATGGTAGAGTTTTGTCAGGACTGGCTCTCCCAAGGCCGTCAGTAGTTGTAACGGAATGTTGTCTACTCCGGGGGCCTTGTTTCGACTCAGGTCTTTCATTGCTCTGTCAAACCCTTCACGCAGTATTGTATCTCCTATTTCTTCTTCATCTACATCCTCTCCCATTTCCATAATATTGTCCTCAAGTACATCGCCCTTGTATAGACCCTCTATATATTCCTTCGACCTTTCTGCTTTCCATTCTTTGCTTAGAACTGGGTTTCCATCTGAGCTCTTGATGTTCATGCAAGTGGTTCTCTTATCTCCAAAGGTCTCTTTAATTTTCCTGTAGGCACTATCTATCTTACCCCTAGTGATACTCGCTTCCTTACATTTGTCCTCTAGCCATCCCTCCTTAGCAATTTTGCACTTCCTGTCGATCTCATTTTTGAGACGATTGTATTCCTTTTTGGCTGCTTCATTTACTGCATTTTTAAATTTTCTCCTTTCACCAATTAAATTCAATATATCTTCTGTTACCCAAGGATTTCTACTAGCCCTCGTCTTTTTACCTACTTGATCCTCTGCTGCCTTCACTACTTCATCCCTCAGAGCTACCCATTCTTCTTCTACTGTGTTTCTTTCCCCCATTCCTGTCAATTGTTCCCTTATGCTCTCCCTGAAACTCTGTACAACCTCTCGTTTAGTCAGTTTATCCAGGTCCCATCTTCTTAAATTCCCACCTTTTTGCAGTTTCTTCAGTTTTAATCTACAGTTCATAACCAATAGATTGTGGTCAGAGTCCATATCTGCTCCTGGAAATGTCTTACAATTTAAAACCTGGTTCCTAAATCTCTGTCTTACCATTAAATAATCTATCTGGTACGTTTTAGTATCTCCAGGATTCTTCCACGTATACAACCTTCTTTTATGATTCTTGAACCAAGTGTTAGCTATGATTAACTTATGCTCTGTGCAAAATTCTACCAGGCGGCTTTCTCTTTCATTTCTTATCCCCAATCCATATTCACCTACTACCTCTCTCCCTTTTCCTACTACCGAATTCCAGTCACCCATGACTATTAAATTTTCGTCACCCTTCACTATCTGAATAATTTCTTTTATTTCATCATTCATTTCTTCAATTTCTTCGTCATCTGCAGAGCTAGTTGGCATATAAACTTGTACTACTGTAGTAGGCGTGGGCTTCGTATCTATCTTTGCCACTATAATGCGTTCACTATACTGTTTGTAGTAGCTTACCCTCATTCCTATTTTCCTATTCATTATTAAACCTACTCTTGCAATACCCCTATTTTATAACCCTGTAGTCACCTGACCAGAAGTCTTGTTCCTCCTGCCACGCCGGCCGCGGTGGTCTCGCGATTCTAGGCGCGCAGTCCGGAACCGCGCGACTGCTACGGTCGCAGGTTCGAATCCTGCCTCGGGCATGGATGTGTGTGATGTCCTTAGGTTAGTTAGGTTTAAGTAGTTCTAAGTTCTAGGGGACTGATGACCACAGCTGTTAAGTCCCATAGTGCTCAGAGCCATTTGAACCTTTTTGAACCTCCTGCCACCGAACTTCACTAATTCCCACTATATCTAACTTTAACCTATTCATTTCCCTTTTTAAGTTTTCTATCCTACCTGCCCGATTAAGGGATCTGACATTCCACGCTCCGATCCGTAGAACGCCAGTTTTCTTTCTCCTGATAACGACATCCTCTTTGGGTAGTCCCCGCCCGGAGATCCGAATGGGTAACTATTTTACCTACGGAATATTTTACCCAAGAGGACGCCATCATCATTTAACCATACAGTAAAGCTGCATGCCCTCGGGAAAAATTACGGCCGTAGTTTCCCTTTGCTTTCAGCCGTTCGCAGTACCAGCACAGCAAGGCCGTTTTGGTTAGTGTTACAAGGCCAGATCAGTCAATCATCCAGACTGTTGCCCTTGCAACTACTGAAAAGGCTGCTGCCCCTCTTCAGGAACCACACGTTTGTCTGGCCTCTCAACAGATACCCCTCCGTTGTGGTTGCACCTACGGTACGGCTATCTGTATCGCTGAGGCACGCAAGCCTCCCCACCAACGGCAAGGTCCATGGTTCATGGGGAGGACCTAATATGTTATAAATATAATTTATTAATATTTTCGTCAGACATAATTTCTCATCAATTCGTGCAAATCAGCCTGTTTTAAGAATAATACACTGAAAATACTGTGCAGACGAGAAATAAAGAGGTGAGTTGGGACGTTTGACTGTAAGGCGTACGAGGCATTTTTCGTAATTTTCACGTAGCACACTCCCCGTTTATGATAAAAATGTATATTACAGACCGCTGTTCTAAGGAAATTTAACGTATTTACACATGGTATAGAAATTTGTGTTGACATGTGTATTTTTCGAGTTGTAGGTGGCGGGAGTGGCCGTTTCTAACGTTTTTGCGGAAAGGCCAAAAAAATGCTCATTTTCTGGAGCCGATACCTCTCGTCATAAAATCAAGCCAGTCTCGTTCATTTTGTAGGAAATATTATGTGCTTTGATTTTATTTCGAGTGGTCATCTTCGTAAAACGCATAGGTTTTATGATAAGAGGGAAAACTTCCATGAACTGCGAAATTTTCCGATTGTATGCGATTTTCATTGTGAAGCCGACCTCCTACAAGAAAGCAAATACGAATAGTTGTTGACTGGACCAACCAGCATAGCCACTCCCAGAAACCTTCCGCTGCCGTCGCAACGGATGTTCTACTTACGGCGAAGTAGAATATCGCTCAGCTCATGTCCGCTGTCATCGGCAAAGGCGACAGAATCGTCTTCTAGTATGCCAGCTGTGTGATCACTGCATTTGGCAGGACACTACGTGACGACTATTGTTAAATGTAACTTGAGTGAGAGATTTGTATATCATCTAAATCAAGTGATACGTTAATGTTCAGAGACAGTGGTAAATATTTAAATGGGCTGTACAAAGTTAAGTAATTCATCTGATATATTTGTCAATAAAGGGAACTAATATCTTAAGATCTAATATTTTATGTGATACAGTATCCACTCGGTGTCCTCTCGCAGCAAACGCAACAACCCTCTGTTATACCCGCGAGGGTATTTCTGTCAGGTAAAGCACAAAGAATGGAAAAGTTGAGTGCAAAGTCGATATTAGCGACACCAAAAACAGCAGAATTAGTTTACACTATGCCAAACCTATGAATATGATCGACATACAGCAATTAAAGTCCACTATCAAATCAACAGAAGTATAAGTAAAATGATCCATGTGTTGTCTCTAAAAACAGAATAACAAATAATACAAGATCCTAGAACAATATACTCATAGAACCCGAGCTCTAGTTCATGTCCTGGAAACCCCCACAACAAGAAACATTTAAATTTTAATTAGGCTCAATGGCACACCCATCATCTTTCGCCAGCCAGTTCCATGTAACTACACATAAACCAATTAAAGGCAGAATTATTACATGATCAGTTAATACAAAATCAATGCCTTTGCATATTGTCGATCAAACGAACCATTTGGGCAAAATTTGGCACGATACCTCGCAAGAGGACATCCAACAGCTCTATCAATCAGTGTCAAGACGAATAGATGCTTACGGAAGGGCCAAAAGTGGGCCACTGATTTGCTCAATTTTTCTTTAAGGTTATCAGTATGTTTGTCTGTACGTGTACAACTCATCTATCGATTTCCGCCCCTTTTAGATAATTTCTTCTTGCTGCGTTTTCTATTTTTTTTTTCGCAGACTTTATTAACACAGGTGATTTCTACCCAGGAAGCACAAAACTGTTCTTCCTAAAGGTACTCACAGCAAAGCGACCCAAACATTGAGGTTGAGATTATTCACTGAACGACGCAAACAAAATAAATAAGAATTAGGATCATTAGTGTTAGCTCTCTCACACATACTTTATTGTAAACAAGGGGAATCACTTATCTGCCTAGTTTGTAAATCACTTGTTGAAGCTGTCCGCGGTAGACGAGCGCATCTAGGCGCTTCAGTCCGGAACCGCGCGACTGCTACGGTCCCAAGTTCGATGATGATGATGATGATGATGTTTGGTTTGTGGGGCGCTCAACGGCGTGGTTATCAGCGCCCGTACAATTATCCAATCTTTGCTCAGTCCAATTTCGCCACTTTCCTGGATGATGATGAAATGATGAGGACAACACAAACACCCAGTCATCTCGAGGCAGGTGAAAATCCCTGACCCCGCCGGGAATCGAACCCGGGACCCCGTGTTCGGGAAGCGAGAACGCCACCGCGAGACCACGAGCGGCGGACCCCAAGTTCGAATCCTGCCTCGAGCATGGATGTGTGTGATGTCCTTAGGTTAGTTAGGTTTAAGTAGTTTTAAGTTCTAGGGGACTGATGACCTCAGATATTAAGTCCCATAGTGCTCAGAGCCATTTGAACATCTTGAAACATTTCAGGAACGTCTCTGCCGTCGATATCAGAGCGGTTTGCCGTGAAAGCAATGTAGTGAGTGTTTTCTGTGCTTCAGGCAGAAGTGAAACAACGTTCGCTTGGGCGGAGCCTTAGTGACAGTCTGCCCATGGAGGAGGAAGTCGACACACTGTGTGCAGAGTTTCCGAGTTGAGACCGCATATGGAGTACGGTTCTGGATGGATGGTGCTCAGTTGCTGGCAACGAAAGCACGCTGTATGCCTCACTTTTTTCATTTCCGGCTACAAACTGCCGAGTGGATGCCGAATTGCAGGCAGCGAATGCAGGCACTCTGCCTGCCATCTCTCACTGCTGAGCGCATGTAAGGCACTCCAGTTAATGCTATGTTTGTCACGTTTCGATGGATGCGAAAGTGAAGAGGATATGCTAGCATAGTTTTTGGCTGTGGTTTCAAGAGCACAAACAATCAACACGCCGGTGGTACCAGAGTGTAATCTTGGTGAGTTTGTAGGGGTTGATCAAGAATCTATTTTGGTAGAGGCTGTCTGCATGTTCGTTCAGCAGTGTGGCGTTTACCCAGACAGAGGGTGAGCACTTTTGAAGCGACGTTCGGGGCGGTCATCCTATTGTTACGTGTTCAGTGATGTCATTTTGGAGGCCGGCGTTGTTTGTCGGTTGCTGAGCAATGGCAGATTTAGGCCAATGCGACGCAGACCGCAAATTTGCGTGCCAAACTAAGAGGGTGCCAGAGGCGCCACCAGAGGCGCCACAACAGTAATATATCTATGCAGGACTATTGCAATCAGTAGCGGTCACTTGCGACGCCCTTGGCACCCAAATGCCTGTGTAGTTCGCGTATTGCAACTGGTAGCGAAAATTGACACTGGTGAGAATGCACGGGCGAATAGAGGGATAGGGGACACCAAATGATAATTCGCTTGTGTGCAAAAGTATTCTCGAACCACAATCGTGTGTGAACCACATTAATTTTAGCTGTCGTCTATTACCGCGTCTTGGCAGTAGCGTTCTTGTGATAATTTTTCTGTCAAGTATTGCTTCACCTTGGTGTTCCAGACTACGGTGAATTGTCTGATTTAACTATATATTTTAGTGTAATATCTATCTACCACAATTTTTACGGTGACGAGACGTTTCCTTGTCCATTCACTATTTTTACTAATATTAAGTTTGGTTTCCGCTTCGGCTTTACGTATGTCTTTAAGTGATGTAACAAAATCTGATGTTTCGTGAGTTGTGGAAGGAGGGGAAGTGTTTAAAATCCCTGAAATAATTTAGTATATTTTTTACGCCTGTCTTAAAACATTAACTGAGGAGGTTTTTTGTTTTCATTTTATTTTTTTAATGTTATGTGGAACTGAGTTGTGAACGATTTTTCGAGTTTGGCAAGATCAAATGTTTGTTTAACTTATTCGTCAGTGCGACGAAATGCAAACGCCTGTCTAATTAGGTGGTGACTGATGTTTGTAAAATCCCTCTTGCTCTCAAATGTAAAGTGGTGATACAAAGTTCATTAACAAACGAAAACTTGGAGCTATGTCCAGCAAAGCCCACAGCATGTTCCAATCCGGATATAACGCTACCGGCTGCTATACTAAAGTGCGCCTCATTTATGTTGGCGCCGAGTTTAGGTTCGTTCTGTGCATCTGACGTCACAAAACACAGTCAGCCAATGAACAGAGAACGACGTTGCCACATCTCAACTGCAGTGCAGAGCATGGACGAGTGTCTTCAGCTTTAGAAACGTTCAGTCATAAATAAAGTAATAGAACAAAAGCAATGTCTTGATAGCAAACATTCTTTTATAGAAAGTTTGGAAAAAACATTCTTTACACCAATTGCTTCATATTCTATAAATTAAATAAACCAAACAAGCAATAAGACTCCTAATTCAGGCGATAGCAAGGAAAGGTGTTTGTATCACTCTCACGAACCGCTTTTTCGCAATAAAGAACAGCGGTAATTCTTTATTTCCTATTGTACTTCGACGAAGCGTGAGTAATTCATAGTCATACCAACAGTGTTTGTCAGTATTCTGCGTGACGAGTTATAGTCCTCATGGCGTTATGCAGTCAGACGAGGTGCGTTAGCGTAACAGTTAAGGTGTTGGGCTGCTACGCGAAAGGTTATGAGTTCAAACCTCTGCCGGCACGGTAGCTCAGCGTGTTCGGTCAGAGGGTTAGCTGCCCTCTGTAATAAAAAAAACAACTGAGTTAATAGATCAACAACGAACTTAAAAGGGTGTCTTAGGACATCCGCTCCGATCAGATTCAACGAACAAAAACGAACGAAATGAGATTAAAAAAAAAAAACCTTGTGCGGTGCTTAATATTTTCATTATTTAAAAACAATAACTAAGTGCCTTACTTCACGAATTATATTCGTTGGAATGCAATTTTTTGAAATTTCTAGTGCTTTGTCTCTTCATTAACCCTTTCGCTGCTGCAGGCACGTGCTCCCCGCATTCCGCGCTGTGCGCGATTTTGTCATCACTGCACTGCTCGGCTGTGCAGACACATGGTATTCCCACTGCTTTGACACACTTATCATTCGATTTCACAAAAACTATTTGGTCCAAAAATTTGATTTTTACACGTCTTCTTGACTGATACCTTCCCCCCATAAATGACTTAATTTTGTTTCAATGTTCAACGCAGTTATTATGCAGCATTAAATGTAATAAACCACTGCACGAAATTTTGAAGAGTTTGCAGAGGTAGAAGTCCGTAGCGTATACTTTCCGTATGGTCGATTTTAGTTGCCACAATATAAACTTTACTGTATAACAATATCTCATTTAATTTAAGTACGACACAGGTGTCGCATGTAATATTGAGAAATATTCCGTCTTTCGCGACTGTAATAAAAGTATTATTTATACCGGACGCGTTTGGCTTTATTTTAAAGTACTTCAATCAAGGAAAGGTATGGCACATAGACAATGGTACTCATGTTCTCTTTCTTGTTTTTGTTCCACAGTCGCAGTTTTACCAATGGTACTGAAATATATTCCTCTTCTGCACCTGTAATAAGGGACTTATTTAGACCAGACACGTTTCTCTCTTTTGAAGCATCTTCAGTGGACAATATTTTGTCTCCTCCATTGCCAAGTCAAATGATGTTTGTGTGTGCCACACATAAAAATTATATTTTACATAGCTCAGAGCACTTCACTGATAGACGGTATATTCAAGTCCTAATGTTTTAGTAAGTCCACAGTTTTGTTTAATGTATTTTGTCTACTTCCTTTTGATTGACTGAAGTGCTTTAAAATAAAGCCAAACGTGCTCAGTGTAAATAAAACTTTTGTTACAGTCGCGAAAGACGGAATATTTCTCAATACTACATACGACACCTGTGTGGTACTTCAATGAGCTATTGTTGTACAGTAAATTTTATGTGAAATTTAGGTATCTTGTCCACATTTCATTCTCAACATTGTGGCAACTAAAATCGACCCGGAAAGTATACTCTATGGACTTTTACCTCTGCAAACTCTTCAAAATTTCGTGCAATGGTTTACTATATTTAATGCTGCATAATAACTGCGTTGAACGTCGAAACAAAATGAAGTCATTTATGGGGGGAAGGTATCAGTCAAGAAGATGTGTAAAAATCTAATTTTTGGGCCAAATAGTTTTTGTGGAATCGATTGATAAGAGTGTCAAAGCAGTCGGAACACGATGTGTCTGCACTGGCGAGCAGTGCAGGGACAAAATCGCACACAGCGCGGAATGCAGGGAGCACGTCTTTGTAGCAGCGAAAGGGTTAATGCGGCCGTGGAGGCTTTACTTCATGAACTGCGCTCTCCCCCTTACACGTAAGCTTGCGAACTATGCTATACTATGGTGCTGCTTCTATTGGCGCGTGCGTTGTGTGCAACTGGCAACGCAGGAATCTCCCGCGTCTGGTTGGGCATGCGCGAGCCGCCAAGATAAAAGAATTGAACTATATTACTATACCGATAATGTTACACCTGTAAAAAGATTTTTGTGACTGACTGTGAATAATGGAAACGTATCGGACTGTTTTTAGATTCTGGGAAGATTTTTATCGAGAGGAAATAATAGGAAAATGAACGGGAATCGAAACGAGCTTTTATTAGTAATCAAGCAAACCTTACGTGACAAGAAACGTTGCCAGGATAATTAGGCAAGCTTGTACTCAGTACTATCAACATTCATAAGGAGAGTTAGCTATATGGGTTGACTTTACCTGATACTAAACTTCTGTTTTGCTAGTAAGATACAGGACAGTAGCACTATTTATCAAGTAGCGTTCCAGTGATTTGATTCCTGTGAATTGATTTGAACAGGCTGGAGAGGTATTTTTGTGTTCAGGCAGCAACTGCATCTGTTCATTACGATAGGAAAATGATAATAATTATAGGTAAGTGATTACTAATTGTGGAGCACTACTGACATGGAAAAAAGATTCTTTTGTCAGTTTAGTTATAGGAAATTATTACTATTGAAATAGTTCTGAATTAATAATATATTTTGTGTCGAATATTATTTGTATTCTCAAGGAATGTTCACTACCTTAAATTATTTAGCTCAAATGGAATATCTGGCACCTGAATCTAGTATTGTTTCAATAATTGTAGGCGGTTATGGATTTCTGATAGTTGTTATTGTAATACGACATTTAAATTTGGCTCAACAACCAGCCTGGGGACCAAGAAACTAATTTATCGGTAGATTCAGATCGTGGCTGAACACTTTAGTTACAACAAAAATTTGAAAACACTATCAAGTGCATTACACATGAAATGGTAAATACTATTATTTCAATTAAAATAATCTTTGAAATGTAGGATTTAACTGTCTAGTCTACAACGTGGAGTATTTCAAAACTTATGCTCACTAAGTAGCACATACTTCACATCTTCACAAAGTTCTGTAACTATGTGGAGTATTTCAAAACTTATGCCCACTAAATAGTACGTACTTTACAATTCTAGGAAGTTCTATAACTTTTGTTACGGAAAATAATTTCTTTTAAGTTAAGTAAAACAGGGTACACCGATTCATTGAATATAGATAGGACCCCGTCCACGTAAGTGACTAAGGATCAAATATCGTGGCTGAACACAAAGATTACAGAACACGAAATTATCATTGGAAGTTAAACCATGTAACTGGTCCATGCATATATTCAGTTCTCAACTACTTATGTGAGATGGAGGTGGCGGCAGTGTCGATCTCCTGTACCATTCAAAAAAGGGTGGCTAAGGTATCCAAAGCTCTTCTTATGTGAGGAGCTCTGAGAATTCTCTTCTAGGCGTCGGATTTTCATAGTAAAGAGCTAACCAGAGCATGCCATGAATAATAAGCCGCGTTACTTCTGCATCCGAGGCTATCTTGCAGTTCTTCTCGCCTCCTTCAGTTCACAAGAGGCGCACCCATTGCCTGCTAGCCACCTACTGACTCGTGCCACAAAGGAGCTCTGCAGTTCGACCGCCAGATCCGCCTTTTCCATTCCGGCCTTGCGTTGCGGAGTGACTTCCCTCCAAGTTTTTCATTGTTACAAACCCACTTTCACTATGCATGAGCTAGTATTACTTTAAATTTTTTTAGATTTTACAAACATTTACAGCACATTACTTTTGAAATCATATTAATTGATTAATTACAATTATATCGTATGTAAAGAATAAAACATATACATCGATGTTACATCAAAGAGCATATTTACACAAAACTCACTTTAGGTAAAAACTGAAAAATATCGATAATTGTTGACACGGAGCACCCAGGCTCCTACCGTATCAGTTACGAAAGCTTTAGATATAAGAAACATCTGTATGTGTGAAATGATCAACTGTGCACGTATTTGAAGGGAGGAAGTGATCAGTCACTGTAGTTAACACATAAACGTTTCAAGCTGCAGAAGACAATGAGAAGATAATATAGAGTTAACAGAATGAGATTGTCACTCTGCAGCGGAGTGTGCGCTGATATGAAACTTCCTGGAAGATTAAAACTGTGTGCCGGACCGAGACTCGAACTCGGAACCTTTGCCTTTCGCGGGCAAGTGCTCTACCAACTGAGCTACAAAAGCACGACTCATGCCCTGTCCTCCCCCAGGCTGTGGCTAAGCCATGTCTCCGCAATATCCTTTCTTTCAGGAGTGCTAGTTCTGCAAAGTTCGCAGGAGAGCTTCTGTAAAGTATGGAAGGTAGGAGACGAGGTACTGACAGAAGTGAAGCTGTGAGGACGGGGCGTGAGTCGTGCTTGGGTAGCTCAGTTGTTAGAGCACTTGCCCGCGAAAGGTAAAGGGCCCGAGTTCGAGTCTCGGTCCGGAACACAGTTTCAATCTGCCAGGAAGTTTCAATATAGAGTTAGTTAAATCCAGATCAACCGTTGAGAGCCCTCAAAATCAGTATGAGTGTCAGAACTGAAGTTATATTGTGTGTGTATGGCTTGGAACACGGTTCTGGTCGCAAAGATAACAAAGTATGAATCTCAGTTCCGTATGGAAACTTAATTTTGACATCATGACATTTGACATCCTGTATCGAACAGTAAAGTCCCGCAGCCATTTCTGAGGAGATGGACGTACAGAAATTAAATTCTCTATAAATTGCTAAATAGGCCACTAAAATAAATATTAATTTTGCCGCTGAGAAGTGGTTTATTGACCCGTTTTCGTCTCTGCCCGTCGTCGGAAATGCCTGCCAAGGCAAAATGCAAGCTGATAGCCACAAATGTAATTAATAAAAAATCCCTTAGAGTTAATTTTACAAAAGATGTTACATAAAGTACAGGAACGAACTTACCACAGTTAAGAACTATGTTTTTATACAGAGTAAGCAGTCATGCATATCACCCATTAGTATCGGAATTTAACTGATTGCACGAAGGCGTTGCAAAGCTTAACAGATATCACTTGCTGCCAGCGGCGTGAATGTATAAGAATACTGCCGCTTTTTTGTACCCGTAGAAATAGCTGAACATCCTTTTCGTAAAAATATAAAGCTAAATCTAAGTGTAAACCTAAAAATATAATAAAACAACAGTAAACACAATTCAATAAATAGCTTTACACACAGTATATCACAGAGATTTCCGCCAGGTGGCGGGACTAAGGTGAAAGAAATGTTATTTCCGTCACATTGCTGGTAAAAGATATAATACACTCCTGGAAATGGAAAAAAGAACACATTGACACTGGTGTGTCAGACCCACCATACTTGCTCCGGACACTGCGTGAGGGCTGTACAAGCAATGATCACACGCACGGCACAGCAGACACACCAGGAACCGCGGTGTTGGCCGTCGAATGGCGCTAGCTGCGCAGCATTTGTGCACCGCCGCCGTCAGTGTCAGCCAGTTTGCCGTGGCATTCGGAGCTCCATCGCAGTCTTTAACACTGGTAGCATGCCGCGACAGCGTGGACGTGAACCGTATGTGCAGTTGACGGACTTTGAGCGAGGGCGTATAGTGGGCATGCGGGAGGCCGGGTGGACGTACCGCCGAATTGCTCAACACGTGGGGCGTGAGGTCTCCACAGTACATCGATGTTGTCGCCAGTGGTCGGCGGAAGGTGCACGTGCCCGTCGACCTGGGACCGGACCGCAGCGACGCACGGATGCACGCCAAGACCGTAGGATCCTACGCAGTGCCGTAGGGGACCGCACCGCCACTTCCCAGCAAATTAGGGACACTGTTGCTCCTGGGGTATCGGCGAGGACCATTCGCAACCGTCTCCATGAAGCTGGGCTACGGTCCCGCACACCGTTAGGCCGTCTTCCGCTCACGCCCCAACATCGTGCAGCCCGCCTCCAGTGGTGTCGCGACAGGCGTGAATGGAGGGACGAATGGAGACGTGTCGTCTTCAGCGATGAGATTCGCTTCTGCCTTGGTGCCAATGATGGTCGTATGCGTGTTTGGCGCCGTGCAGGTGAGCGCCACAATCAGGACTGCATACGACCGAGGCACACAGGGCCAACACCCGGCATCATGGTGTGGGGAGCGATCTCCTACACTGGCCGTACACCACTGGTGATCGTCGAGGGGACACTGAATAGTGCACGGTACATCCAAACCGTCATCGAACCCATCGTTCTACCATTCCTAGACCGGCAAGGGAACTTGCTGTTCCAACAGGACAATGCACGTCCGCATGTATCCCGTGCCACCCAACGTGCTCTAGAAGGTGTAAGTCAACTACCCTGGCCAGCAAGATCTCCGGATCTGTCCCCCATCGAGCTGGATGAAGCGTCGTCTCTCGCGGTCTGCACGTCCAGCACGAACGCTGGTCCTACTGAGGCGCCAGGTGGAAATGGCATGGCAAGCCGTTCCACAGGACTACATCCAGCATCTCTACGATCGTCTCCATGGGAGAATAGCAGCCTGCATTGCTGCGAAAGGTGGATATACACTGTACTAGTGCCGACATTGTGCATGCTCTGTTGCCTGTGTCTATGTGCCTGTGGTTCTGTCAGTGTGATCATGTGATGTATCTGACCCCAGGAATGTGTCAATAAAGTTTCCCCTTCCTGGGACAATGAATTCACGGTGTTCTTATTTCAATTTCCAGGAGTGTAAAAACTGTTGGCAAATGCACTCATATTAGGTAAAACCGTTAATCTGAAAGAAGATATACAGGTCGGCCAGAAAAAAACTGAAAAGCTTGTAAGGGTGTTCAAGACTAAGTTACGATAAGAAATAATAGTTAAGAAAAAATCTCGTTACTCTGCGCCGTCTCCGAGTTAATTAGCTGAAGTTAGTAAATCAGGCGGTTGCGCGTGCAAATTCGAGAATCCGTCGTCAAATGTGTTCCTCTTTCGTTTCCTAAACCCAAGCAAGAAAGAGATACAAAAATTGACTTGTGACAGTAGTCAGAGCCGAACCCGAGCTGAAAGCTGATTGGTCTCGTGAGCTGCCTTCTACGCTATGAGAAGAGCTGACACTAATTGCGTCAGGGAATCACTACTGAACTGCAAAGTGAACAGTTATCTGCGAGGATAAAAACTGAAGTAAGTATAGTGGTCTGATGTGTTCTGCGCGACTTCATCTCCCACCTTAAGTTCCTTCGATAAAATATGGTCTAAAAAGACTTACCATGAAAGAATTATTCAATAGGAACAAAAATCGGTACATGTGATGTACTTGTGCAGATAAATAAATACAAATACTGAGTAAATCAATAATGCATTAGTCTACCTCTGGCTCTTACGCAAGCAGTTATTCGACTTGGCACTTCTTCATTGAATAGCTTGATGTCTCCCTGAGGAATATCATGCCTAATTTTGTCTAGTAGGCACGTTAGATGGTGAAAATCCAAAGCTGTTTGAGTCATGGCTGCTCATGCAATGCGCTGGATTAAACCTTCTTCACGATTCTGTGTTTAGTCTCCCACAGTTATCACAATTATGCTGTTATCCTCTCTTTCCGCGGGCTGCAGCAGCGGTGTGTATCGATATTCGCATCCTGGACTATCTTTGCCCTGGCGCTTATAGTTTCCGGCTTGGCGGTGTGCGACCAGCCGGTCGGCTGGCGTGGAGCAGCGAGGATTTCTCAGAGGGCCACAGTTTGTCCATGCCCGTTGCGGGTAACTATGCGGTGTTGGAGTGTGTGGTACTGTTCCCATTGCTATGAGCTCCGTGGCTCACCGACCCTGGACACGGAAGTTGAGTTTTGATTTGACCTAACTGCAAGTCAAGACTGTTCACATTGTGTCGTTTGGAGTTCATTGTCGGCTTCTGGGTTATTCCAGCAAACAACGTGGTTTTCAAGTTTGAAAATTCTACCCCCTCCCCCCCCCCCCTTCGATGATGGAGTTTCACTGTATTTGGTTATTTGAATTGAAGTGCATGAGCGGAATCTTCTGCCTTGCGTCATTCTGGTTACTTGCCATGGCTGTTGACGTAAATTTCAGGCAGTGTAGTTTCCTCATCGTATTGTTGCTGTCTAGCACGGCGTGTAGCTTGACAGCTCCATGTATGATTGGTTGTAAGCGCCAATATCTTACACGTTATTCCATTGAACTCCCAGATGTGCCCTGGTCGGGTGAAGTGTAAGTTATCTTGTTGGTGGGTCCGTTGACTGTCGGATGGTTGGGTTGTCTCACCTAAGAGAGCATTATTGTTTGAATTACAGGCTGACACTCGAACATATGAGCGCCCTTTGGTGTACTGCCCTATTTTTTATTTGTTCTTGATTTTTTGTACTCGTATGGCTTCTACCCGATTTTTTAAAATTAGATTTGTTTTGCTCTTAATGCCTTCAGCCTAGCATACAGTACTGTTCCACGTAAGCCCTTTGGCATTTTAAAATTTTAATGTTGCTGAATTTTTTTAAATCTTGGGCCTTTAGCCGATTTTGAGTTTGAGTTGTTGTGGTTTAAAGACCTTCAGTCTTGTTTAAAGTACTGTTTCACGTAAGCCTTTTGGTATTTTAAAACTTTTAATTTTGTTAAAATTTAAGTCTTGGGCCTTCAGCCGATTTTGAATTTGAGTACCTTTGCTCTTAAGGCTTTCAGCCAAAGTTAAACAAATGTTTCACGTAAGGCCTTTCGTATTTGTTAAAAAAAATTAACTTGTTTACTTCAGCTTGTTTTAAGATAAGGCTTGGCTGTGAAATTTCTGGCTATGCTTGCATTTTAAGTTATTGAACTTCAGCCGGTTTTAAATTCAAGTGACTTTGAGCTGGTAATTAAGTCCCAAGGATTAAAGGTGTGTGTTTTAAAAATTTTTTTCTCGATCTTGTAATGTTTGATCAAATAAAAATGTTGTATGTTCGAGTGTAACTGACAGCCCTTAGTTTGGCCCCTTTCCACAATTTATACTATCTGTCCTGTCCTGCGGAATTAGCAGGGCACTTCACTGTTTACTGCCCAAGGAACAAAAATGGCTCTGAGCACTATGTGACTCAACTTCTGAGGTCATCAGTCCCCTAGAACTTAGAACTACTTAAACCTCACTAACCTAAGGACATCACACACATCCATGCCCGAGGCAGGATTCGAACCTGCGACCGTAGCGGTCGCTCGGCTCCAGACTGTAGCGCCTAGAACCGCTCGGCCACTCCGGACGGCGCCCAAGAAACGGTTTAGAAAACAGAAATACAGGAATTAGAAACTTCAGCGGCGTGCGACCGGGCATTGTGTCGCTGAATTGTAAGCCTGGTTGGCTGTGCTGTAAGGGTTCCGCTGGCGACGTACCGCTCTCCTAAGCGTCTCCAGACACATCTTCGGCCTGGAATTTCACTAACTGCAGAGAATAAACTTTACTGACGAGTCCCGCTTCGAACTGAGCCCCAATGACCAACAAACATGTGCCTGCAGACGCACCAGACCGCTGTGGGGTACCAAGCAGACCGGCTTCCGCCTTATGGCCAGACAGCCAGGAATGATGGTGTGCGGTGCCATTTTCTTTCACAGCAGAACCCCATTGGTTGTCATCCGTGGGATCTTTACAGCACAGTGGTACGTCGACGATATTTTACGTATTGTTTCATGGCCCATTGTAGCAAGACATCCTGGGAGTACACTTGAGTGAGATAATGACCGCCGGTGCAGGACAAGAGTTTCTACTGTCTTACCTGCTAAACACTACCTTGACCAGCAAGGTAGCCATATCTTTCTCCAATTGAGAATGTTTGCAGTCTTATGATTAGGTCCTCCAATCAGCTTGGGATTTTGACGATATAAAGCTCCAATTGGACAGTACTGGGCACATTATCTCTCTGGAAGATATCCAGCAACATTGTTAATCAATGCCAAGGCGAATAACTACTTGCATAAGGACGAGAGGTGGATCAACGCATTACAGACTTGCACAGCTTATGATGCTCTCTTCAAACAATCATCTAATGAACCGTCCACTTTTTTCGGAGACTGTATTTTTGGGCCCACTGCCCACTGCTGTCGACTGAATTTGCAACCGGTATCTTCTTTCAGTCAAATTGTGTCACAAATTTCCTTTTACCTGAATGCAATTCAGTATATTCTCATTTGTAATTCGATATACCCATCTAATCCTCAGCTGTTTCCTATAGCACCTGATATCTAAAGCTCCTATATTCTTCTTGTCTGGATCGCCTTTGCCTCACTTCAACACAAAGCTAAGCTCCAGAAAAATACTTTCAAAAATGTGTTCCTAACACATAACTCTTTTTCCTGTTATTGGTAGTATGCATTTTGTATCTTTCTGATTCAGCTATCATCACTTCCTCTGCTGTCTAAACAACGCAACTCAGCTGCAGACTTCAGTGTCTCATTTGCTAATCTAATTCTCTCGGTATCGTCTGAATAACTTCGACTATATCCCATAATCCTTGTGCTACTGTTATGACGTTCTTTTTTAACATCTTTTCAAAACACTATCCATTCCTTTCAGCTATCTTCCCATGTCCTCAGCCGCCTCTGACAGAATTATAATGATATTAGCAAACCGAAAACATTAATTCCCTTTCCCAATTTCTCCTTCGTTTGCCTCACAACTTGCTCAATGTACAGACTGTATAACATCGGGGATAGCCTACATAACTGTTTCGCTCCCTTCTCGACTATGGGACCTACTTTTTTATAACTGCAGAGTGGTTTCCGTACACTACAACCTTCATTTTACCTCTGCTACCATGAAAATTCCAACGAGTGGAGGTGCAGTTAACACTGTCAAAAGCCTTCTCTTTCTCTACAAATGCTATAAAAGTAGGTTTGCTTTCCTTGAACCTATGTTCTACGATGACTGTAGGGCCAGTATCGCCTCCCATGTATTTAACTTCCAGCGGAACTCAAACTGATCCTCCGCAAGGTCGGCCTCTTCTTTAAACAGTTCGTGTAAATAATTTGCTGCCTTCACTTTTCAAGTGACGGTTCCGTACTATTCACATCCGTCAGCACCTGCCTACCTTGGGTTCAGAATTAGTAGATCCTCTTGTAATCTGAGAGACTTTCGCTTGTCTCATACAATGAGGTGACAGAAGTCAAAGGATAGCGATATGCACGTACACAGATGACAGTAGTATCACGTACGCAGGGTCTAAAAGGGCAGTACATTGGAGGAGCTGTCATTTGCACTCAAGTGAAGAGGCGTCTGCCGTGGTTATTGTTGTGGGTTGGCAGGAGAGCCAACACCGTATTATTAGAGGAAGCCGAAAGGCACGCGTTTTAGCTCACGCAAGCTGGCGTGAGGTCTGGAACAGGACAAGGAAATTAGACTTTAGAAAAACGGACGCAGCTGGTGGAATACTTAACTTTAATCCATTAATGATGAGCGTCGCTCTTGACGGTACTTGATTACAGTATCAATAGTAACTGGTAATGGCGCCTTGCTAGGTGGTAGCAAATGACGTAGCTGAAGGCTATGCTAACTATCGTCTCGGCAAATGAGAGCGTATTTTGTCAGTGAACCATCGCTAGCAAAGTCGGTTGTACAACTGGGGCGAGTGCTAGGAAGTCTCTCTAGACCTGCCGTATGGCGGCGCTCGGCCTGCAATCACTGATAGTGGCGACACGCGGGTCCGACGTATACTAACGGACCGCGGCCCGGCCGATTTAAAGGCTACCACCTAGCAAGTGTGGTGTCTGGCGGTGACACCACAATTATTGCCACAAGACAGGATTTAACGGACTTTGAACGCCGAATGGTAGTTGGAGCTAGATGCATGGGACATTCCGTTTCGGAAATGGTTAGGGAACTCAATATTGCGAGATCCACAGCGACAAGAGTGTTCCAAGAATACCAAATTTCAGGAATTACCTCTCACCACGGACAACGGAGTGGGCAACGGGCTTGACTTAACGACCGAGGGCACCGGCTTTTGCTTAGAGTTGTCAGTAGTAACATACAAGAAACAGTGCTGAAAGAACCATAGATATCAATGTGGGACTTGCAGCGACAGTGGTGCGAAATATAGCGTTAATGGGCATGGCAGAAAACGACCGACGCGACTGCCTCTGCTAACGGCACGAAATCAACTGCAACGCCTCTCCTTAGCTAGCGACCGTATCGGTTGGACGCTAGACGACTGGAAATCCCTGGCCTGGTCAGATGAGGCTCGATTTCAGTTTGTAAGATCTGATGGTAGGTTTCGACTGTGGCGTAGAGCCCACGAAGCCATAGACCCAAATTGTCGATAAGGCTCTGTGCAAGCTGGTGTGGCTCCATAACGGTTTGAGCTTTGTTTACGTGGAGTGGACTGGGTTCTCTGGTCCAAAGAAACACATCACTGACTTGAAATGATTATGTTCGGCTACTTAGAGACTATTTGCCACCATTCATGGACTTTATGTTCGCCAAAAACGACTGAATTTTTATAGATGACAATGTGCAATGACACCGGACCACAGTGTTTCGCGATTGGTTTGAAGAACATACTGGAAAATTCGAGTGAATGATTTCGCCACCCTCATCCCCAGACATTCATCCCATTGATCATTTACGGGATATAATCGATACGTCAGTTCGTGCACGAAATCCTACACAGGCAACACTTTGGCAATTCAGGATGGTCATAGAAGCAACATGGCTCAATATTTCTGCAGGGGACTTTGTAACCTCCCCCTCAAATATCGACCTTAATGACAGTGAAAATTTAAACCGCGTGTACCTAATGGAAATTTGGGAAAATCAATCGTCACCGAAGTTAATTTGTCGGTAAAGAGGGAGGAAAGGGTTACATCTAAATGAAAGGAAAAATGCAAATGAAACTGGTGGAAATTAATTTTGAAAAGGGGTAAAGTTAATAAAGAAAGTAAATGTGCGGCCGTTACGTTAACAATTAACTAGTGGTAATTAGATATTTGAGGTTTGGGGGAAATTACGGTCGCCAGTCCTAAGGACAATTACTATAGTAACTAAAAAAGAAAGGTTATTACACATATAATTAGCACTAGAAGCGTGGCAACTGAAAGTTGACACGTGCAGTGTGAAAACTGAAAGTTTGTCAGAAGCAATAAATTTCGCTACACTCTGACTTAATTTAGCAAAAGAATTAATAAAACAGGAAATTCGAAAGTTAATTTAGTGACTGAAGTTAATAGTGAGCTTTCTTTCTGAAGCACATCGAAATTCAGTAAAATACGGTTAGTCTTGGACTACCTCAACAATCAATTCAAAAGCTACTTGAATCTACGCAATTTAGAAATAAGGGTTTTAACTTTGAACTTGAATTAAATGATCCTGAACAATTAACAATAGTAAAATTTAGTACGTACCAAGCTTAGCTGCAGTCACAGGTAAGCTAAAATATGGTAACAAAACTCGCACTCTTAATTTGTGCTTGTGTAACTAAGTATTGTAGCCAGCTATGAATACTTTAACTGAACTTTGAAATTAAAGTAGTGAAATGGAATGATTGTACTTTAATGCTGGCGTCTGAATTTCAACGACACTCGGGTTCATTCCGGAAAAGGAAGGGACCCTGCTTGGTAATGCAATTGGGACAATGAGCAACAAAGGTTCATGCTAAGTAGCTGTAATTTTGTGATGCAACAATTTTAAAAGTTTGAAAAGCTGAGGTCTGCCACACAGTTCTAAAACTTTACGTGCTTCCAGTCTTCCTTGTTTGTTGATTGAAGGTTTGAAGCCGTCGATCGAGGAGGTGGCGACAGTCACTCATTGTCGGCCGTCGCTGTTGCAGAAGCTGGATGTTGGCGCGCCTTCTTCTCGACACGGGCACCAGACGAAACGGGCTCTTGATGTGCGCCAGCTAATGCTTCCCTGTCCGCGACACCATGTCAGAAACTATCATCGCAAGTCGAGCGCAATTACATGCTGCCAAATCCCGAATGCGCGGCAACTCGCGGGAGCTTCACACAACACACCTGCTCCACTCGCTACTCCAGCCAGACTCTCTCTGCCCGCGCTCCACGCGGCCGCGTTAACACTATCAAAGATCCTACACACTTTGATTCTTCACACGACCCATCGACGTAATCATTCGATAGCATAGTTTTCCCTAGGCAAGATCCAGCGTAAAAATACAAATAATATTTACAAAACAACCAATTATACATCGACATAAATGGATAAATATATATATATATATACAAATAGTAAAACAATTACAATATATAAAGACACAGAAATGTCATATCTTGAGGTAACAAAATAAGGAAAAAGAATTATTGTACAATAGATGGAAATAGGAGGATATGCATTTCCGGCGTTACAACTTCAAACGACTTTTCGAGTCCATGCCACGTCTGTGCGCTGTACTGCGCCGCGCGAAAGAAGTCCGGCTACCGCATGACTTCTGCCGCCGCAGTATAATTTAGTGCACCAGGTTGCATAAGTTTTTTATGGGCAACTCCGCTGCCATACATCTGAATAGTTCTGTCGAACGCTAGTACTCATTGTCAGCACCATATAGTGTGAACCGAACGGATTACAAATCTGTCTACTTTCGGCTTGAGCCTGCTTGTAATCTTTGTCACAAAGTACCCAGATAGCCATTTGAGCCAAATGCGGCTCTGCCCATTAGAGATTTCCATTATCATTAATTGTCGAGCATAGGTAGTTAAAAGTTCTCGCTATTGGTAAGTAGATGCCATTGATTCTGATGGTATCCGCATAGTTTCGCTACCCAGATCGCTCGACATGAATCCCATCGATCATTTAGGGACATAATGCGATTTTTAATGTTGAACTGTAGATCTGCTTCTGCAATGGGGTCGTTCTTTACTTGGACTTGACATTGCAGGTCAGTCTTAATTTCCATAGAGTTGTCTTCTGTATATCTCCTACGACTTTATTCGTAAACGTGAGCAAGGGGAGAGGCGAGAGAGCAGACACCCAATGTACTCCTGCAGAAATAAGATAATCGCCTGAAATCCAAGCGGATGGTTGTATCCGGCTCTCCGGATCATGGTAGAGAAGCCAGACAAATCGTAGCAGTTTTTCGGTACTCCACACTCTCCCAGGACAAGCCAAATTAGCTCGTTTGGCACTGGATGAAAGGTATTTTCGAGATCGAAAAAGGCAAGGTGTAGGTGCATTAACTTTTCACGCAACGTACGAACAACATTAGAACTTCCGTACATACGTACGCCAACTCTCTGCCAGGGCCGCACGGAGTGGCCGCGTGGTTGAGGCACCATGTTGCGGATTGCGCGGCCCCAGCCGCCGGAGGTTCGAGTCGTCCCTCGGGCAAGGGTGTGTATGTTGTTCTTAGCATAAGTCAGTTTAAGTAGTGTTTAAGTCTAGGAACCGATGACCTCAGCAGTTTGGTCTCTTAGGAATTCACACACATTGGAACATTTTATCTGCAAGGCTGAAAGTTATTCCCTGATACTCTAACTTGGTCCCTAATTTTGGCCTTCCGTTATTTGTAGATGTTGGTGGGTCGTGTAAGTATGCTTTCGGCGTTATGAATTCTCCTTTACGGATTCGGTAATTGTTCACCATTTTATCACTTTTAGTGCAAAGTATTCGGTTTCTGTTTGCTTTGGGTAAACTGTTCACATTTATCTACAATGTATCCTGATTATATAGTTCTTTAGGATCAGGGTACATAAATGTCTTCTGTTGCTGTTCCACTGTGCAGGCTAATACTCAACACGGAGATACTCTTCGCATGTAACACCACTGTTTAAGGCAATACAGAACGCAGATAACAAGAACCAGATAGATCCTGTATTCCGGACAGAAGAATATTCTACCTTGAACTCAACTTGTCCCTGTTCACACGAACCGCATAGTTTCACGCGTATTTCTTCAAGCTACATTCGACACCCTCTATGTTGGTGTACCCAGGCGACGCGAATAAAAGTTAACTGGCGGCGATATTGGCTCCGTCCCAAATCCTATGAACCGGAACAGAAGTCGGCCTCTGTGTCACACAGCACGTGGTATAGGAGTACGGGACACCATTTGCGGACTTGTAATGCACACATCTCGTTCTGTAGACTGACTACGAAAGTGAACACTTGTTGGGGAGCTGCAACAAGAGGGAAGCTAAAAGCAGACTTAATTTTCCAGCGAAACGGGTTCTCCTTTTGCTCATAGGAATACTGAAATGCTAAATTATGTACGACAAATCTATTATCTTCGTGTAGAGTAAAGCACGTAATGTGATTACCAGCAATGGAATTGAAGGTTGCCTGTCACATTCTGTACTTTCAGCACTGAATGTCTTTCACGTGTTCTTAAATACAGGGAGGCGCACGAAATGTGTTACCAATTGTTTCTTTCACAATTTACGACGCACATTACATATCCCGCTGCGATCTCTACAGCAGTACCAGCAGAGCTTGAAAAACAAATGAGTTACGAAATGACGAGTAATTCACGATACTGCCGCTAGGAGACTAGCAACCAGCAATGGCTGACAATGGAAGACTGACGACACTGCAACGATCGGCAATTGTGTTTCTTTTTCATGAAACGAAAAGCCTTGTTGTGACTCAGAAGCGTTTTCGACAACAGTATAACACACGATGGGTCAACTGCAAGAACACCACCACTGGTTGTACGATAAATTTGTACATGAAGGAACAGTATAGGAAGCGAAGCGACCTCGGCGTAAGCATGTTTGTTCGCCGGAGAATATTGAAGCGGTACGAGTTGCTGTACAGAGAAGCCCCGGGAAATCGTTTAGAAAGGCAGCAGTGCAACTGGGAATATCCAGACGCTCCGTTCAACGCATTCTTAAAAGTGACCTCCATATGTACCCATACAAGATGACCTGTGCACAGAAGCTGACTGAAGAAGACAAGCAGCAGAGTCTACTTTTTGATCAATGAGCGGAGGTTAGAAATGAAACTCTCAACAACGTTTGGTTAACAAACAAACGTTTGGTTAACAAACGAAATGTACGATTTTGGGCCACTGAAAACACAAAAGTGCTTCATGAACGACAACATTATGCTCCGAGGATTAGAGCGTGGGCAGCAATTTCGAGTCACGGAATTATTGGACCCTTTTTCTTTGAAGAAACTGTGAACAGCGAGCGTTATTTGAGCATGCTTCACAATAGCTTCATTCCACAGCTTCTTGCTACTGCCTTGCCCTTCAACACGCAGTGGTTCATGCAAGAGGGAGCAAGGCCACATACTGCAAACACTGTGTTGGAGTTTTTACACGAACATTTAGACATGCGGATCATTTCACTCAGGTTTCCAGGTCACTGCAATGACGGACAAAATTGGCCCCCCAATAGTCCAGACCTCAATCCATGTGACTTTTTGCTTTGGGGATACCCAAAGGAAAAACATTTCACGAAACGTCCCCGTGATTTAATGGGGCTCAGAAGACTTATTCTTCAAGCCTGCAGTGAAATTACGGAATACATGTGCCGTAGGGTGATCACTAACTTCAGTGTTCGTTTGACGGAAGTTAGGAAACGAAATGGTGGACATATTGATCATATGCTGAGTTAGAATAAGTCTCTATGGACGGCTCTTCATTTTAGTATATGTTCCTTTCAGATTGTATTGACAATAATGTTTACATTCAAAAACAAAATGGTAACACATTTCGTGCACCACCTATAGCAGACAACCGGCAAAGACATTCTACCGAGCTATCGATGTCTGAAAGCAAGATTGTCTTTGACAAAATCAGTAGGCCTATTTCAAAATAAAAACAGTCTCCGTTACCCTTACCTATTTCACCCTTCTGGGCCATCACCAGATTGTCTATAAAAACAAGAAACCAATCAAATCAGAGGAACGCTTCAGCTGACCCTGCTATTATAGTACAAAACAAATCCACGCTTACAAAAGAAACGCGGTGTGAGCCGCATGCAGCACGCAGCACATTGGCCCTTTGGCGTGTACACAATACTAGTGTGACAGTTTTAGATGCAAACACCGTGATTAGTGTGGCTAGCGGGGCTCAGGCGGCGCACATGACCGGCTTAATGCACATATACGAAATACAAAATCAACATAAACCTAATTAGTGTTCAAGGTAACATGCGACAGTCGGTGAAATTTTTGCGGCATCTCTCTGTAACTTCTTATGATAAACTGGAGGTTTTCTTTTCTTTCAACTAGGTCAACTTCGGATTTAATGTTTTTATGACGGGTGCTTAAATATCCAGTTAGTGTTTGTGTCCACTTCCCATTTTATATGGCTTTATGACGGATGGGTTTCATGTCCATCTACTTTTACGTAAGTTTGTATTACTTCCAGTTCATTTTACCTGCGGACCGTCGTGCAACACAGAACCATGCCCCTTCCTCTATTTGTTACTAATTGGGTGGTTTCTTGCTTTTATAGACAGTATGATGATGCCCAAAAAGGGTGTAACGCGTCAATGATATTAAATAATTTCATAAACAAACCGTTTTTGTTCTTATATAACTCTGACTGTGAAGGAGGTTCAAATGGCTCTAAGCACTATGGGACTTCATATCTGAGGTCATAAGTCCGCTAGAATTAGAAGTTCTTAAACCTAACTAATCTAAGGACATCACACACATCCATGCCCGAGGCAGGATTCGAACCTGCGACCGTGGCAGCAGCGGGTTTCTTGGACTGAAGCGCCTAGAACCGCTCGGCTACAACGGCTGGCTGGAGTAAAGGAGATATGTTAGTAGTTTACAGGAAAGGGTATGGTCATGGGGTCTAAAGGTGGCTGATTTGTGCTGCACGCTAAGCGAATTTGAGGAAAAGTTTTTGAAAACAGTTTGGTTGACTTAGAAACAGGACGGTGTCCGTGTCTAAACAATGCAAGAGCGGATGTTTGCCAGGAATGTCTACCAGAGTTTGAAAGGTTTCTCTCTTGAATAGTGAGAACTAAATCAGTATCTGAGTCAACGGCGTTGCCGCAGTGATGACATCGGTTCCCATTACATCGCCGAAATTAAGCTCTGTTGGTCTTGGCCAGCACTTGAATGGGATATCCCCGACTCTGAGTTCTGTTGGTAAGTGAGGTGCGCTCGGCCCCTGTGAAACTAGTTGAAGAGCTACTTGGTTGTGAAGTAGTGGCTCCGTCCACGGAACCTAAAAGCGGCGGGAAGAGCAGTGTGCTGACCATACGCTCCTCCACATCCGCATCCAGTGATGTCTATCAGTTAAGGACGACTTGGCAGTCGACCGTTACCGCTGGGCCTTCTCAGGCCTGTTCGGGTGGAGTCAAATCAGCATCTCAGTGACTAGTTAAAAGGTTCATGATTTAACTATGCTAATCATGTAAACGTAGGCTTCCGAGGCCTTTGACACAGTCAATAAATTTCTTCTGGGTTCGTGATCGCATTGTCAACAATAAAATGCTGACTTTTCCGATAATATTGCAAGACGGTTCATCAGGGTGTATTTCTAACTGCTGAATGGGCGCTAGTTTGATTACTTATATGGTATGGAGCAGTGCTGTCATTGGATATGAGGGTGAGGTGGAAGGGTATTAGGTGTTCATTTTTTGGTCTTTGTATTACGTGTTTTCATTGACGGAAATGGGCGTTACAACAAGCTATGCAAAGACCAATAAAAGAACATCTAATACTCTTCTCCTCATCCTCATATCCAACAACAGCAAGCCTCCATAGTATATAAATAATAGCTCCCATTCAGCCGTTAGCAATACACCATGACGAACCGTCTTGCAATATTCGCGGATACGTCGGAATTATATAATTCATTTAATAATGTATCTAATTTTGTATCTGCTAATACTATTTTATACAGAATATCAATAGAATTTTTATATTTTTATATATTTATTAATTATTTCATTAACACCATTAATTTTGGTACATTATCAACAAATAAGTAAAGAGTTTTTACTTTAACTCCATGTCCAGCTGAATTAAATTGTTAAATCTAGATTTTACAAAACTGTTAAAACTGCCATATTCCGATTATTTACAAGAAATCTATTGTTTTCCAATTATAAATCTCAGTCTGTTATTTTAAAAATCATAATGCTGTCGGAAAATGGTTCTGTAAATGTCATAATTCTTTTTTCTCCTTTTGTGCAGTGAATACCTCCAACATCTGTAATCTGCTTATAATGATTTTAATCTTCTGTAAGTTACCATAAAGCAACTAAATTGTTAGTTTTCCTTTTTTACTTCCAAGTAGTTCTGTTGTAGAATATTCCTTCTTGTTTGTAGTATTTTTTTTCTAACCTCCATTTGTAAAGACAAATTTTTAATTCGATGTGTCTAAAAGTACTGCAAAAATAAGAAAATATAAGTAATATATTAAAACTGTTATAAATGGAAATTATTATTATAAAATAAAAATATTATAAAAATTGATAAGATTTAATCGTCTTCGTAATGTAGTTGAAACTAGGTAGCTGAAAGCATAGCGATGTGATTTTCTTACCTGTCTGACACTGAAAGAAGCTGCTCTTATTCGCAACAAATTATTCTACGTGTATGATTAACATGACATGTAGAAAAAATATTGCTAAAAAGATATTGCTACAAATCACAAGACAACGATAAAATTGGCGGGTACATTTAACGATAAAAGACCAAAAGATAGTTTTCTGTATAGTCATATATGAAAGAAAAATTTCGCATGGGACACCCAATACAGAATACACCATGAAAATTTAAGACAGTAGATGATATCCGATTAAGTTCTTAATATTTCTTTTTTTGATATTTATTTTAATTTAGATGATGCTAGCTTTATAAATTTTTGAAATCAGTCAATATTAGGCTGAGAAATTTCCCAAAAATGATTTTTGCCTCTTGTCTATGCGAGCTATGCAAGCCAACTTATTTCCATGTATAACGGGTAGCGGATTTTCAGGGGTGAGGCTCCTGTAATAAATGAATGGGATGCATCTGTTATAGGTTATAACAAAAACAAATTTCAAGCACTCTGAACTTGGCATCTCAGAAAGATTCTGCGCTATAGTGTTGCGAAAATGTGTCAGTAGGTGGCGTTGAGGTAAGATTCGTGTAGATAAATAGAGAACATACCTCAGTTTCTTAATATTTTTTAATGTTAATTTGAATATTGTAAGATACATTACATTTAGTCTCTTCAAATACAATACAACAATAATTTATTTGCACCCAAAGTAGAACTGTTGAAAATGAGTTAATTTGATCTAGTTTGTCACTGGAATACTAACTATATGTATAACATTCGAGATTCTTTACTTCAACCAAACTCTACTACATACGTTGACCAAAGGGAGTGCACATTATGTGAGGTTACTATAACGTAATGTGTAGAGTGTGCTGCCATTTGGCTTAAACAACTAAACTGCGTGCCTACTTACTCATTAGCGCTTCTGCTAATTCAGAAGTTAGTTTCTGTATAGAGCCACATGCATAAGGTCAGAGGAGTCGGAAACAAACAAAAGTTGTGTGGAGCGCAATGTGCGGATTGCTTAGCAGTCTTTGAAACCTTATTATAGGAAAATAGGTAAACATGAATAAATTTTTTAACTGAAGTGAGTTGCCTTAATTTCCCACTTTTCTAAAAAATTGATGTTTTTTAGTTTTTGACAGCTTGAGAAGAATCGTAACGAATTTGCACGCAAATGCCCTGAACAGACTCACTTATTAGTTACAATTAGAGATGAAAAAATTTATCACATTTAATTGTGTTTTCAGTTACAGTGCTTTCTTTACCTTCCATTTAATTTTGGCTCTCAAATTATTTTTTAAAATACTGATGTGATTTTTGATATAGTAGCACGTGGATACATGAGCACAGTTGTCATGTTTTTGTTGCACACCGATTTTTAGGCGGATTAATTAAATTCATTTTATTTCAATATAAATTAAACACCTCAAAAATTTCATAAATAAAATTAATTCAAAACAAAGAATATTTAAAAATTAAAATAAAGTTAATTTAGTTAATTCGTATCGAAATAAAAGTAATTTTATACATTCGTCTAAAAAACGGTGTGAAGTAAAAGAAATGCCGTTTGCACTGAACGCAAACACTGACTGCTCTTTTGTTGCTGTAATAGTGGAATCGGCCTTTTCTTTCGTATTTCATCTATATGTCCTTCCGCAGACGGAGATAATTGACTATCTGAGACCAATATTGCAGCTAACCGGTTGCGAAGAATTTTTACCAGCGATTGATGTTATTTGATCTGATGACACATTTTCTGTTGGAAGATTTTTCTCACCTCGTCACAGAGTCTAGAACTTCTCCCAAACGCCCAATTGTGCATGATGACCCACACTTGAGGCATCGATTATGCGTGAGCTTTCCTGCGGTCTTTCTCGCAATCACTCATTCTCCTTGTGAGGAATCCATACCATTGCTTGATCCCTCAGTTCACTGTACCGATCTAGGCTGCGCACTCGCATGTACCGTCCGTCTTGCCTCCAGTGCCTGTCATGGTGTGCATTATTTTGCTGGTTAACGAGGTTTCCCAGTCAAGACGCTCACATGTCCACCTCGGTAGCTGGGCGGTCAGCCCGATTTCTTACTGAAGGGCCCTTGCTTCAGTTCCCAACTGGGTTGTAGATTTTCTTCAGTCAGCGACTGGGTGTTGTCATAATAAAAATTCCACTCTTGAAATGGCTAATGGTTGTAGGGGCACGCCTCGAAAGCTAGTAAAGAGGGAGGGAGGGAGGGAGAGAGAGAGAGAGAGAGAGAGAGAGAGAGAGAGAGAGAGAGATGCCCACTTTCCATCAGTCTTTAAGAAGAGAACTTGACAGAATGACTACGACGCAAGATAAGACAATCCTATTTGATAAAGTGCCTCAAGTCCTCTCTCAGACGCCCACAGGTGCAACGGTAAACAATACAATCTACGTTCGTAAATATCGTCCTGCTTCCAGTTCTCGGAGCAGGGAATGATAAGACATTGGTCGACTGCTACATACGTACGAATATGCATACGAACACCATGAGAAATGCACTGACAGGATTAAGAGTCTCGAAAATGTGATACATGAAATGTAACGAGTCTACACAATTTTCGCCATGCATGATTCTTGAGGAGGGGTGACAAGGTCACCTTGAACATAACACATATCCAAAGTTTTAAATACATAAAAATCAGTACGGTTTATGATCGTAAGTATTTGTTTTATTCAGCTACCAGTTTCAATAGCAGCATTCACGTTCACATTGATCTGTCTATTTGTTAACTTTGACAGTTCAGGATCGTCAGTTATATGTAGAACTACGAAAGGAAATAGGCAGAAGAGCCATGCTGGCAACAGTATGCTTCAGTGTACTGATTCATAAATATGCTGAAAACTAAGTGCATAAGCCATGATAAAATTTATATTTAATGGACATTAATGTCTAGTTTACTTTAATGCCATGTTGTAACTAATAATTGCAGATGTTCTCATTTATTCATGTGGAGATCTGTTATTTCTTAAAGAAGGAGAAATAATAGATGACATGAACGTGAATAAACACTGTTATACTGACATGACACATTCTAGTTAACACATTCTAGTTAACTAAAACGTGATTGTCTAGTTTACTTTTCTTTGTTTTCTTCTAGCTAGTAATTGTAGTCTTTTACACTTTCGACGTAGGTTTCATGAGTTGACGTTTTTAACGATGAAGGAATGATAGACGAAATGAACTTGATTACACTCACTTTTTTGACACGAGAGATTCTAATCAACTTAGAGACCAGTGTCACGTTTGTTTCACTACCGTGTGATATCTCGTAATTCCAGTGTTTTACCTTTTTTATTTGTGGTTGTTGAAGTAAATGTTAACCGTTTTAATACAGAGCAATGACCTGAAAGTGTATACACATCTTTCTGGCTTGGGGCAAATTGTAGCATTTTTCTTTTTTTCCGTCCTTTTTCTTGCGTCATCAGTTTATGCAACCCACCACGAATTCGTCTCCTGTGACAAACTTTTCTTCTCAGAGCTTAGAGTAATGTTTGCAAACTGCGTTCTCAGTCATTTGCGGGATATTTTCCAATCTGTCTTGATCTACAGTTTCTTCCCGCTACAGCTCCCTCTAGTACCATATAAATTATTCCCTCGTGTTTTAACCATTGTACTGTCATTCTGTCCCCTCTTCTTCTCAGTGTTTCCCATGTCTTTCTTGCCTCGCCGACGATGCGGAGAAACTTCTTATTCCTTATCTTATCAGACCACCTAATTTTCAGCATTCCTCTGTAGCACCATATCTCATTTGCTTCGATACTCCTCTGTTCCGATTTTCACACAGGCAATATTTCACTACCATTCAATGCTGTGCTACAAAAAACACATTCTCAGAAATTTCTTCCTCAAATGAAGCCCTATGTTTGATATTAATCGACTTCTCTTGAGCAGGAATGTCCTTTTTACCACTACTAGTCTGAGTTTTAGGCCCTGATTGTTCTGTCCTTCATGGGGTTTTGCGCTGGCCACGGTGGCCGAGCGGCCACCATTTGACATTTTCGCACGCTTTTTCCACGTCTGCAAATCCTATCAACGTGTCTTGATTTTTCTTTAGTGTTGTTCCGTTATCAACCGCGAACTCAGAACAGCCTCTCTGGTGCCTTTATATATACTAAAGCCAACCAGATCGTCATCTAACGGCACCTCAATATTTTTATCAATTCTTCTGTATATTATTCATGTGAGGAACTTGTATGCATGAGCTGTTGAGTTGAGACGATAATTCTCGCACATGTCGGCTCTTGTTTCTTCCGAATTGTGTGGATACTGTTTTTCTGAAAGTCTGATGTTATATCGCAAATGGCATAAATTCTATACAGCAATATTCGTTTTGTTGCAACTTCTTCCAGTTATTGTACTAATTCCGATGGAATGTTATGTACCTCTCCTGTCATATTTCAACTTAAGTCCTCTAAAGCTATGTAGTCTCAGAGATTTTTATACATATCTGTTCTTTCCTTAGTATTTTCGTATCACACATCTTTGCGCTTTGTTTCTTCCCGGGTAGTCAAAGTTCAGAGCACTCATCATCAATACGAAATTGTGATGTAAGTCAATATCTGCTCCTGGGTACGCCTTACAATCCAATACCTTACCGTGATTTAATTAATTGAAACGTTTCCGTATCTCCCGATCTTTTCCAAGTATACCTCCTTCTCTTGCAATTGTTGGACAGAGTATTCGCTGTTACTAGTTAAAATTTATTGCAAAACTCAATCAGTCTCTTCTCTCATTCGTTCTACCTAGTCCGTATTCTCCGTAATCCTCTCTTCTAACCCTTCCCCTTCAACCGCAATCCAGTGCGCCACGACTACTGGACCATTTCCGTTTACGTACTGAATTATCCATTCGGTATCCTTATATACTGTCTCTATCTCTTCATCTTCTGCTTACGGCGTCGGCGTGTTCACCTGAACTACTGTTTTCGGTTTTAGTTTACTGTCGATTTTGTTGAGAGCAACCCTATCAGTGAATCGTTAACAGTAACACACTTTCTGCCTTATTTTCCTATACATATCGAATCCTACTCCCCTTATACTATTGTTATGCTATAGTTGATGATGTACAATTCTCGTCTGACTATAAATCGTCGTCTCCTTTCCATTTCACTTCAATGACGCCCACTATGTCAGCATTGAGCATTGGCAATAACCTTTTCAGAATTTCTAGATTCCGCACAGTGTTCAAACTTCTGATAATGCACGCCCCGACACGTAGAATGTAATCATTTCGTTGGTTATGCAGTCTTTTTCTCCCGGTCACCTTCCTCTTGGCTATCACCTTACGGAGTTCCGAATGGGGGGGATAGTCTGGTTGGCCTATCGAACGATCATGGTGACGCTTGTTCTGTTACAGGTCACATGTGCTTTGGTTACACATTATGTGCTTTTAATGCAGTGGTTTCTATTGCCTTCTGCATTCTCATAACGCTGATCTTTCAACTTCTAGCGTTAATTTACCAATCTAAGAACTCGAGTGTGTCCTTAACCTCTGTCGGCTTCTCCACCCTCTTTCAAAAAGCCGTTGGAGAAATGTGATTTACTTCTTACATCGTTTGGCCGCCGTTTCTGATGATTTTTACTCAGAGTTAAGCAGTGAAGTGTTTCGAACCCGGGGACGAGGAAGATTTGAGTGCTATTCAAAGACGCTACCCCCCTCCATTTTTCCTAATTTTGTTCATCATTGTTCTCGTCATCTAGTCTGCGAGGGGGGGGGGGGTGGACGGACACGTCAAAACACGCCGATCAAGTTTATCGTTGAATACATCACTCAGTACTTTGTTTTTACTACAGAGCGCAGCCAACCCCTGATCGAAAACGCTTAGTAATTCCAGGTCATTCTTCTTGCCATACATATTCTGCGAATGTTTATTAGCATTCGTGTGTTCAAATGAAACAAAGTAGAAGCTCATTAAATTTATGATTAGGTTTGTTCACAGTAGTATGTCTATATTGTTGCAAACAAAAATAATTTAATGCTTACGATAAGAGGCTGTAATTAGTTACAGGCTTGTAATGCCCGATGGTTTCATCATTGAGATCTTTAAGGTATTGTAAAGGAGCGGTGATCACTAGGTATAAGAACTCGCCGAAACAAAAGAGAACAAAATATTTGTCATAGTCAAACTCAAACTAACTTAAGTACAGCCACCATGTTTTTGTATTTGCATGTTACAAAAGGTTCAGTTTCGGTATTACGGTGTTTATAAGGCCCGTAGTAAATAGTAAAAACAAAAACATTGCTTTATACGCTCAGTATGGTCGGTTATGCCGGAAGCACGAACGTTATCCCTTGTCCTTTCCCCATACCTTGGCTAGATAAAAGGAGCGAAGATAATGGAAAGACCTTAAAAAAGTTGTACAAGAAATGAAAGAATAGGGACTGTAAAGGAATCTAAAATTAAGGACATTTTAGCCTGTAGGCAGCAGAATTGGTCAGGTGATGGGCTATTGACTTCACTGAAACTATGGTTGGAGTGTAGAAGGATTAGAAAAGCCATTTGTCTTGCATACCCCGGCAATGCAGGATTCGAGAAAACCATGTGAAACTGATTAAGGGAAAACATCCTTGCAGGTGTGGTGCAGAAGAGAAAGACCGAGTTCAAGACGTAGGATGAGACCTAGCCACAGCAGCTTGTTCGACCTGGCAAATGCTCGCATCAAAAGGGACACAATAAGACGATAGTCCTCTGCCGCAATGCACTTGTGCAGACAGCCGTAAGTGCTGGTTACGGGACGTCCTACGTTGTAGCCAAAGATACAGTGCTCAACTCCGGAATACGAAACGGACAAATCACAACTTAACACTTGTGGAAGTTCTCATTACTATAAAAATGGTTGTTACCTTCATTACTAGAGTGTGCGGGGGGGGGGGGGGGGAATATATTACAGCATGTCTTTTGGGGAGATATTTTACTTTTATCGAACGAACAGTTTATAAAAAATGAATACCAAAGGCTTGAGTAAGGTGGAAGAGAATCACAGACCCTGATTCGCTAACGCAAGCACTAGTTGTTCGAGCCCGCCTGGAGCTGAATAAATTAAAAAGACTGTTTTTTGTGGGACATCGAGAGTGTAGAGTCGAGAGACACCAGGTTAGAGTGATTGTGTGATGTGGCACATCAAATACTTTGCTCCTTTGGCATTATGTCTACCTCTTAACTATCGATTTATTGCTTAGTTACTTTTGGAGGAAGTTATTGATATAGAGTGGAACTTGTGATTCTAGAAACGGTTCCATTTGATCCGCTTCATTGAGAAATCTTATCATTTTTTCTGATTTTCTGTGGCATAAGCCTACACTTATACCTAGTGCAATGACAGCAAACTTGTGGAAGAGTTTTACTGTATGAATTTATATTCTCTGTGCATATATTCTCTTCCTGTCCCCTCACTCTCTGTATCAGAAATAGTTTGCATGATTGTGTGGATGGTTTCAATTCACAGTTATCGTGGGTGTCGGGAACGTATTATTGGGGGCTAACTTGTTGAGTGTAGCAAGTAGTTCAGAGAGGTGGGCGATATTGACTGTGCGTACACTTCTGTGAGATTCTACCATTAGCTTTCTCCCTTCTCCCTCGTCTAACAACAGGAGTACTCGTCAGTATAACCTTACGAGGACTTGGTCGCGGATTATTGGTAAGACACTCTGTCCTTAAGACACTCTGCAATGAGTTGGATTCAGTTATTGGAATTGTGCTTAAGTTCACCATAGACTATTCAAAGATGTTCTTTCTTCGTGATTCAGTTTCTCTTTTCAATTCACAGTTTCACACTCATTGTTTGTTCGTGATCATTTCTTTCTATTTTTAATGATCTGTAATGCTTGTTCAACTTTGTTCTGTAGCCTCCCTTGTTTCCCCATAATTGTGACTGATCCTTCAGCTCTCGCGGTCAAGATGATACCCTGTTAAATTCTATATTAATTCTGTAAGTACAGGCTTTTCTTCTGTGAGCGAATTTGTATAAACTACGTGTTACTTTCTTTCATCCGTTTGGTCTACCCTTAGACCAGCCACAAGCTGCATCTGTGCATTGCACGAACAAGAAATTCCTTTACAAACATCGCACTCTTATTATTCTGTTAAATACCTACATGTATTAATGATTTCTTTTGGTTTGGGAAATACTGAATTGTATGTGTTTTCGGTCACTAGTCCATCACACCAACTACGGGTCTCTATTCTGCAGATAATGCTTGGACCGATCTTGTCTTCGAATAGCAAGGAACCTTGACATTCTAACAAATAGCTAACTGTGCGAGGAATTTCTTTCAATTAGGGAAATAATACAAGTGGGAAATTGTAAATTTCACTTATTTTTGTGATGTTACATCGGACCATAGATGACAAATCTCTCTCTCTCTCTCTCTCTCTTTCTCTCTGTCTCTAGTGGGTAACAGATTGTGTAGGCATGTCTTGTAAGATCTCTCTGAGGTAAACTGAGAGCCCGCGGCCCACCAAACGTTGGCTGGGATGAGGAAGCACGCTTCTGATGTTTGAGCAAAGTACAGCTATTGACATGGTACACAAGTAACGTATTTTTTACATTTCATGCGAGTCTTTTGCCCTTTTGGGCGTTCTGTATTGATGTTGGACCATGCCTCTTTAGGCAGTTTGTACTTTTAGTGTGTTCCGAAGAACACATGGTTATCCGCGCCAGAAACCTGGGTCAACATCCGTTTTCTACTTACAGTCAATGCGGATTCTTTATAATCATTAAATTATTCACGATTGCTGACGAGCTGCAATATTAAAAGTTCTCCTTGTATTGTAGATTGCCATCCTGACAGCTTACTTCAAAATATTTTGAAGATGATACCAGACAGATTGTTCAAATGGCTCTGAGCAGTATGGGACTTAACATCTGAGGTCATCAGTCCACTAGAACTTAGAACTACTGAAACCTAACTAACCTAAGAACATCACACACATCCATACCCGAGGCAAGATTTGAACCTGCGACCGTGGCGGTCGTGCGGTTCCAGACTGATGCGCCTAGAACCGATACCAGACAGATATCCAATGTTAATTTTCCATTCAGTCACCAAGTAAACTATGTATATTTCTAAGCTATTTCGTTCTTAAGGCTTATTTAAACTAGCAAGTTGTCTAACAATATTAAAAATTTTAGTCGTTTCTAAGAGCAGTTAATTCTAAACGTAAAAGGTTAAAATGAGTACAGAGCAATAACTGCCACCCCTCTTAAGATGCCGCCCCTAGGCCCGTGCCTTGTGGGCCTGTATGTAATCTGCCGCCCGCAGCTCGTGGTCGTGCGGTCGCGTTCTCGTTTCCCGCGCCCGGGTTCCCGGGTTCGATTCCCGGCGGGGTCAGGGATTTTCTCTGCCTCGTGATGGCTGGGTGTTGTGTGATGTCCTTAGGTTAGTTAGGTTTAAGTAGTTCTAAGTTCTAGGGGACTGATGACCATAGATGTTAAGTCCCATAGTGGTCAGAGCCATTTGAACCATTTTGTAATCCGCCACCGTCCGGGAATCCATCGTTGCCACGGTAGATGGCGCTGACGAATGAGAGTTCCTCTGACCACGTGCTGTGTGTTCCTTGTGTATTGCAGGCTGTGTGATTGACGCAGCGTACTGTAAGGAGCAGAATGATCCGGTATCCGCGTCAGGAAAAAGCCGAGATGGCATTTGTGTACAGCTAAGCAGAAACAAAAGCAATGGTTCAAATGGCTCTAACCACTATGGGACTTAACATCTGAGGTGCACTCTCCTAGACTTAGAACTACTTAAACCTAACTAACCTAAGGACATCACACACAACTATGCTCAAGGCAGGATTCGAACCTGCGACCGTAGCAGCATCATGGTTCCGGACTGAGGCGCCTAGAACCGCTCGCCCACATCGGCTGGCACATGGAAAAGATCGCAGCCGCGCGGAGTGGTCGCGCGGTTACAGGCGCTATGTAACGAATCGGTCGGCCACTCCCGCCACATGTTCGAGTCCTCCCTCGGGCATGGGTGTGTGTGTTGTCGGAATTCCCACACATTCCAACATATTTTTTTTTTTAAAATATCAACAGGCAGCACGGCTATACCAAAATAAGTACCCTCACAGACACCAACTACATCACACAACATTTCAAGCCCTTTTTGGGTGTTTGTGTGAACATGGTCCTGTCAGTTAGACGACATGCAGGGAGACGTACATCACATTGAGGGGAAACGGTTCTACAGGGGACACCCTAATACAAGCTCCAGGGAAGTGACCCACCAATGAGGTGTAAGCCAAAGTGCGATTACATATACCCTGCATGACAGCCGCTACTGTCCCCATCATCTGCAATCCTATGGAGTCCACTTTGATAATCCGTTGTGACGTGGATGCGATGCTGCTCTGTGCTGTGTTCCAGGACGGTTTGTTATCGTTGCAGACGCACTGTCCATTTCTTGACACGTATTCATAATACCTTTTTTCCTCCATTTCTTGTCAGGAAACCGTTCCTGCAGTATGTCGGTTATACTGATGTCCCCCCTTTATAAACACTGGGTGTAACGGGTGTAAGTGCAAATGACTGTACATGTGGTATCTTAATATGTACACACGTCCGTGTGTCGGTTGTTTTCTTCGCTGCATCGAACACTTTTCCCAGAAACACATTACAAATTTAGGACCTGTCGTTTTCTGCATTGTCGTATCTCGGTCGCTAAGTGAACGACGTCTGTCGATATAGACTACCGTTTTGCATCCACACGTCCGCATTTCAACAGCTGACATGCTGCCCCGATTACTTTGAGATACTAACTAACCTAAAAGGCTAACCAGCCTAAAATCATACTAATTTTTAAATGAAGTAAATACTCATGTGCTGTTGTTCAGTACACTGTTCTTAGTCGCCGATAAAAAATATCTGCAGATATACCCGTTACATCCAACATATTTAAATATCCAGTGTATCCCCTAAGAATTCTCAAGCGTACTTTTTTTTCTGGGGTTTTAGCACATCTTTTCGACTTTCCAGTACCCAGATGAAGTCAGTCTAGACTAATCAGCTCGTCACCTAGTATCAGCGAAAAGCGTCAATTTGTTTCTCATTAGAAACCAAATTACTTTTAAGTAAGGATGTTGTGCGCTCGACCGCAGCTGGTGGTCGCGCGGTAGCGTTCTCGCTTCCCGCGCCCGGGTTCCCGGGTTCGATTCCCGGCGGGGTCAGGGATTTTCTCTGCCTCGTGATGACTGGGTGTTGTGTGATGTCCTTAGGTTACTTAGGTTTAAGTAGTTCTAATTTCTCGGGGACTGATGACCATAGATGTTAAGTCCCATAGTGCTCAGAGCCATTTGAACCATTTTTGTTGCCAGCCGACGTGGCTGTGCGGTTAAAGGCGCTGCAGTCTGGAACCGCAAGACCGCTACGGTCGCAGGTTCGAATCCTGCCTCGGGCATGGCTGTTTGTGATGTCCTTAGGTTAGTTAGGTTTAACTGGTTCTAAGTTCTAGGGGACTAATGACCTCAGAAGTTGAGTCCCATAGTGCTCAGAGCCATTTGATCCAGTTTTGAACCATTTTTGTTTTGCGTTCATTGGATAGTTCAGACCAAATTAATGTGGTGTAATAATCGGTTTAGCGATATACAGGGTAGTACGAAACTATTTTTTCAAATTAATACAAGAAGTAGAGAACATTAAAACAAATATACTTATTTATGGTACATACGGACGGAAATTTACGATGCTAGGGATGATTGACATAGAAGGTAATTTAGTATGCTATTTTCAGCACTGGTATTCACGGGATAAGCTCGGATACACGACCATTGGTCTTTATACACGCAGTATGTGGTCGGATCATTGACTTTCGTGTCCGTTCGAAGGTTACTGGTCTGTCCACACTGGTACCAGCAGTGACCGCAGTTCTAGCGACGAGGTATTCTTTTGTTTCCGCAACGGTTTCGTACACCACCTGCTTCATATGCCGCATGGGAAGAACTCCAGACAAGTGAGATCAGTTTACCTGTTTGTCAAGGCCACAGGGTCAGCGTTTCAGATCCATCGAATCCCGAACGTGGCTCTCAGATGATTCCTCACAGCCTCACTGAAATGGTCTGGTGACCCTGCGCGCTGCAAGTACATCCTTCGTCTAACAGACAGATACATCCAACCAGTACAACCAACCATCAGTACACAGTGCAATTTTGAATGACAGTGCACATTTCCACACAGTGACACCGACGTAATAGCTTGCGCCAGCACATTACAAATTTACTTCAGAGACCACATGTTTATTATCTAAATGTGTTTGTTCTGATCTTCTCCTTCACCTGTAACCTGTTTTGGAATAGCCTACATACTATCACGGATAGTAAAACATTGAAAATAACAAGCTCTCCAGCAGATACTGAGTAGCTCTGCACGGGCAGGAGAATTACACAAGACGGGACAAATTGAACTACGAAGACGTTACAAACAAATGTTTCGCTGCGTTTTCCCCTCTATAACACGTATCTATAAAATAAATGTCGCGTGAGACTATCCTGGGACAGTTCTATCGAATGGAATCGTAAAATTCCGCTTTTTTAACTGGGAACAAACCGAAACTTTTCGTTTCCACTGTGCCTAACATGATACATGTGATGAGCAGTATTTGGTTGAATCGACCTCATCTACAAAGATGAAACTGAAAAGATCTGCAGAACACCAGAGAAAACTCTCCTGACGTCTCTTAGGTGATGCACCCGGTATACGAGACCCAGAAGTTTCTAATGGTACACAAAATGAGAGAAGCGGGTCACTGCTGCTTAATAACGCCGGAAACTTCAGCACTACGATTTACTAAAAACACACACAGTTTATGAGTGATGTAACAACAGTCTGGGTCGTGGAGGGAGGGCTTCCAGGCCATTTAAAAGTCACTTATATGTAGCAGACGAACGACGAATTCACACTTTTGGGGCTCTTACACAGTGAGCGTGGAGTGTGTTTAGTGGGTGTTTACATTAGTATTGATACTATGAATGTGTGGAAAATATTCTGACTGTGCTGAAATGCAGATTAATGAGTCACAAATGCAGTGTTTTCGGCGCAGGAAGTAGCACTGTCCGCTGTGAAGAATTCAAATGGTTCAAATGGCTCTGAGCACTATGGTCATCAGTCCCCTAGAACTTAGAACTACTTAAACCTAACTAACCTAAGGACATTACACACATCCATGCCCGAGGCATGATTCGAACCTGCGACCGTAGCAGTCCCGCTGTTCCGGACTGCAGCGTGTGAAGAATTCTTGGCCTGATATCACTGGCTGCAGCTGGGACGTAAATACTCACTGATGATTATGTGGTGTCACCGCCAGACACCACACTTGCTAGGTGGTAGCCTTTAAATCGGCCGCGGTCCGTTAGTATATGTCGGACCCGCGTGTCGCCACACGGCAGGTCTAGAGAGACTTCCTAGCACTCGCCCCAGTTCTACAGCCGACTTTGCTAGCGATGGTTCACTGACCAATTACGCTCTCATTTGCTGAGACGATAGTTAGCATAGCCTACAGCTACGTTATTTGCTACGACCTAGCAAGGCGCCATGTTCAGTTGCTATTGATATTGTGAATAATGCACAGTCAAGAGCGACGTTCACCAGTTATGGATTAAAGTTAAGTATTCCACCAGCTACGTCCGTTTTTTCTAAAGGCTAATTTCCTTGTCCTGTTCCAGACCTCACACCAGCCTGCGTGAGCTAAATCGCGTGCCTTTCGGCTTCCTCTAGTTGGCTCTCCTGCCAACCCACAACAGATTAAATACTGAACACCTCAAAAAAATACTTTTCAGTATGTTCATAATCAAAAGTTCCCCTTGAAGAGAAAATACTTCTTTAGGATACACTCAGTCTATTGCACGTACATGCTTCTCTCTCTCTCTCTCTCTCTCTCTCTCTCTCTCTCTGTGTGTGTGTGTGTGTGTGTGTGTGTGTGTGTGTGTGAGTCCAAATTTTAACGTCAGCACATTGAAATATATATTAAAACACTTCTTAACTCGAACTAAATCTCTCAGTTCTACATGGGTTGGATAATAAACTAAAACGTAGTGGCAACACTTCCGTAACATGAACGATGTGCGTCATGTGCCATGCCCGCTGTCTGCAGCTGCTAGCAGAAGGTGAATTGATGTAGTGCAGTGAGTGGCAATGGCTGTGTTTCAATCCGTTCCTGCTTAAACTGACTAAAAGTGTGGGAGACCAGTTCAAGCACCTGAACTATATGATTAGGAAAAACGAATAGCGTGCGTGGACCAAGACTCCAGTGGTGCGTAGTCCTGCGCACAACAGATTTTCCTTCTGGTACTGCAGCCCATCATTCTTCATAACAATGCACTACGCCACACGCCGAATCCAGTGAATAAGCCCCTGCGTACGTGGTACTGGGAGACACTGGAGCATCCATCCCATTTACCCGACTTGAGTGTGTGCAATTACGATCCGGTCACCAAAATGAAAGAACCTCTTCGTGGAACGCTACACAACACAACAGCAGACATCATACGTGCCAGTGGGCGGTCCTTGTGAGACAGTGATTATATTGAGGACATGTAAACACATCAAAAATATTTTACATCACCCAGGTTCCAAGAACTCCTGAAGATAGACGTTGACTGTGGATGTTGTATCACAGACACAGTCCCTAAACTCGTCCAAAGATGTAAACAACTTTGTATGAGCAGCACCCATTAGCCTGAGGGGGTCCGACAGTCAAACAATTCTAGTCATTACACAAGGAAGGAGGTGCACGGCTCGTGTTGCCTGTAGTTCAATCATGCCTAGACGGTCAACACCGCGGATCGATCGCATCCGAATTGTTACTTTGTGCCAGGAAGGGCTCTAAACAAAGGAAGTCTCCAGGCGTCTCGGAGTGAACCAAAGCAATGTTATTCGGACATGGAGGGGATACAGAGATACAGGAACTATCAATCACATTGCTCGCTCAGGCCTGCAGTGGATGACGGCTACCTACGGATTACGGCTCGGAGGAAACATGACAGCAACGCCACCATGTTGAATAATGCTTTTCGTGCAGCCACAGAACGTCATGTCACGACTCAAACTGTGCTTAATAGGCTGCATGATGCGCAACTGCAGTCCCGATGTCCATGGCGAGGTCCATCTTTGCAACCACGGCACCAAGCAGCGCGGTACATATGGGCCCAACAACATGCCGAAGAGACCACTCAGTATTGACATCACGTTCTCTTCACCGACGTGTGTCGCATATGCCTTCAACCCGACAATCGTCGGAGACGAGTTTGGAGGCAACCCGGATAGGCTGAACGTCATAGACTCACTGTCCAGCTAGTGCAGCAAGGTGGAGGTTCCCTGTTGTTTTGGAGTGGTATTATGTGGGGCTGATGTACGCCACTGGTAGTCATGGAAGGCGCCGTAACAGCTGTACGATACATTAATGCCATCCTCCGACCAATAGTGCAACCATATCGGCAGCATATTGGCGAGGCATCAGTCTTCATGGACAACAAATCGCACTCCCACGTGCACATCTTGTGAATGACCTCCTTCCGAATAACGACATCACTCGACTAGAGCCTTAAGCACGTTCTCCAGACTTGAACCCAATCGAAGATGCCTTGGATAGATTGAAAAGGGCTGTTTATGGACGAGGAGACCAATCAACAACTTTGAGCTATCTACGCCGAATTGCCATTGAGGAGTGGGACAGTCTAGACCAACAGTGCCTTAATGAACTTGTGGATAGTATGGCACGACAAATACAGGCATGCATCAATGCAGGAGGACGTTCTACTGGTTAAAAAGGGCGGGAATGATGGTTATGTTGATCTCGATTCCGCTTTTCTGTGCAGGTTCCAGAACTCTCGGAGCCGAGGTGATGCTAAACTTTTTTTGATGTCCTTAATAAGGTAAACGTCCGTCAGTCAAGTTTGGTATGAATTATAAGTGTTGTCACTATTGTTTGTCAACCCATGCGAGTAGCTAGGCGACTTCTTAAGTAACTCAGTTCAGTACGTTGTCCTCGACGGCGAGTGTTCATCAGAGACAAGGGTTTCGTCAGGAGTGGACCCGGGAAGTGTGATAAGTTCGCCGTTGTTCCCTATACACATGAATGATTTGGCGGACAGAGTGGGCAGCAATATGCGGCTGTTTGCTGATGATGCTGTGGCGTACGGTATGGCGTCGAAGTTGAGTGACTGTAGGAAGATACGAGACGACATATACAAACTTTCTTGTTGATGTCATGAATGGCTACCAAGTCTCAATGTGGAAAAGCATAAGGTACTTCCGAAGAGTAGGAAGAAAAAACCTGTACGTTCGGATACAGTGTTATTACTGTCCTGCTTGACACAGTGAAGTCATTTAAATTCCTGGGCATACCGTTGCGAAGCAATATGAAAACGAAGGAGCATGTGAGAACTGTGGTAGGGAAGGAGAACGGTCGACTTCGATTTATTGCGAGAATTTTAAGAAAGAGGGGTTCGTGAGTAAAGGAGACTCCACATAGGACGTTGGTGCGACCTATTCTTGAGTACTGCCCTTGTTTGGGATCCGCACCTGAAAGAACGCTTCGAAACAATTGAGACGCTTGCTGCTAGATTTGTTATGGTAGGTTTGAACAACGCATAAGGGTTACCGAGGTGCTTCGGGAACTCAGATGGGATTCCTGGTTGGAAGGCGACGTGCTTTTCTATAAACACTATTGAGAAAATTTGGAGAACCGGTACTTGAAGCTGACTACCAAACGATTCTACTATGCGCGTAAGGACCACAAAGATAATATATGAGAAATTAGGGTTCATACCGAGATGTATAGATAGTCGTTTTTCCGTCGCTGTTTTTGCGAGTGCAACAGGAAAGGAAATGACTAGTGGTGCCGGCCGGAGTGGCCGAGCGGTTCTAGGCGCTACAGTCTGGAACCGCGCGGCCACTACGGTCGCAGGTTCGAATCCTGCCTCGGGTATGGATGTGTGTGTTCTAAGATCTAGGGGACTGATTACCTCAGAAGTTAAGTCCCATAGTGCTCAGACCCATTTGAACCATTTTTGATTAGTGGTGGTACAGCGTGCCCCACACCAAGCGCCTTACTGTGACTTGTGGAGTATCTGTGTAGATGTAGAAACAGTATAAATCAGTTGGATTGGGGTGTCATTCAGCGTCCATCATATTCATCTGATCTTCTGCCTTCAGATTTTCGCCTTTCCCGCTCTCTGTCAAACAATATTCACAAAACTTCCTTTCCGGATAAAAATGGTCTCCTAACATATCTCAAGAGTTCGCCTCAAAACCAAGTGATTTCTACAGTTCCGGAATCGAAACGTTACCTCAGAGTTGACAGACTATTGTAGACAGTATATGAGCATACGTTATTGATGACTAAGGTCTCCTTTATGTTTACCTGTTGTGTTTATTGAAAGTGTGGAAGAAGTGCTACAGACTTTTGCAACAATCCAATAATTCGTAAGTCAATTAGCAGTGTCCGGCTGCGGAGTTCTGGATTCAGCAAGAAATAGCCATTGTTTTGACTTTTCCATGGTCTAGAGAAGTCTATTTTTGACATGGTAGTTTGGCACCATTGCACAGCTTCGCCGATGTACAATTCTTAATTTAATGCGTGAGCTTGGAGCCTTAGAACGGTGAGCCAGATGCTCGCTTGTCTATAAGCCGAAACCAGGCTTGGGCGGTAAGCTGTTAACAGGGCTGGGGAGCTGATAATCGCTACTGTGGCTCGCAGTAGACAGACGCCCCTTAAATCCTGCAGCCTTGCAATGCCGCCGGCTAGCGGTAAGGCTGCGCGGTACACGGCGCGCTGGCGCACGGCCAAATTAATTAGGGGCGCCGAATAAAACTTCTCGTCCGGCCGCGCGCCCGCTCGCCGCTCTACTTTGCCTCTCCAGCTGGCCTGCATTTGCAAGCACAACTTTGGAAACACTTTGCAAAGCGTGCTAGCGCGGCACTCACAAACTGAATAAAGAAGTATTGTCAGGGCCAGAAAAGTCCAAATTGTCATTTCCTAACTTCTAGGGACGTTCGCTACTAACACTCTATTGACAATAGTGAATATTTACCAGCATGTTTCGCGTCAGCGACAATATGTAATGTATCTTACCCTTGTTTACAAATGTTTTTCATTCGACCTAGCCGGCAGCTGTGGCCGAGCGGTTCTAGGCGCTTCAGTTCGGAACCGCACGACCGCTACGTCGCACTTTTGAACCCCGCCTCGGGCATGGATGTGTGTGATGCCCTTAGGTTAGTTAGGTTTAAGTAGTTCTGAGTTCTAGGGGACTAATGACTTCAGATGTTAAGTCCCAAAGCGCTCAGAGCCATGTGAACCATTCGGCCTACATCACTGGTTCAAAATGGCTCTGAGCACAATGGGACTTAACATCGGAGGTCATCACACACATCCATGCCCAAGGCAGGATTCGAACCTGCTACCGTAGCGGTAGCGCGGTTCCCGCCTGTAGCGCCTCGAACCGTTCGGCTACCGCGGCCGGCCATCACTGGTACCCACACGTGATTTTGCTTCTTATTTCTCACTCCATGTGATTTTCACGATTCTCGTAACAGAGTCATCATAAAGTAACATGTTCTGGATTGCCACCGTGGAAAGTGCTGGTGGAAGTACTGAAATATTCATTTTAAAATCCTTACATAGTCTCCGCAGGGCTGCATCCCAGAATAAGAAAATGTTCAAATGTGTGTGCAATCTTATGGGACTTAACTGCTTAGGTCTTCAGTCCCTAAGCTTACACACTACTTAACCCAAATTATCCTAAGGACAAACACACACACCCATGTCCGAGGGAGGACCAGCCGCATAGTCCAGGACTGCAGCGGCCTAGACCGCTCTGCTAATCCCGCGCGGCGCCAGAATAAGAACATTGTCTGTAAACAAAGTTACATTTAATGTCTACATGCTCATCAAATAATTGCCACAGTGTAGAAATAATCGTGGGTAGAAATGAATATGCTCTTAAACTCATTTGAATTTTTACTTAATCTTAACTGTAAAATTATTTGTATGGGAAGTATATCAACGAAATCGCAGATCGCTGCCACGTCCATCAGAATGTACGGCCAGCGTACACAAACAGAGACGTGCCCTTCTTCCGGATCACATAACGATGTAGTCGAACTTACCTCTGGAGCCTGTCGTTGCCTGCCTCCCATGAAAGACGTTACCAACTAACTAATCGGGAGGCTTCATTTTCCACCTAAGTCACCTCTGTGATATTACCTAGTTAATAACTAATATTTACATTACTAAAATGGGGTACTTGTCGTAACTTTCGAATTAAAATTTTAAAATAGCGCCGTCAATCATCTCTTTCCTTTTTTATCAGTTTTGTTAATCGCGACTTTACCTGCGGTCGTAGTCTTGTCCTCAAGGTTGCTACGGAACGTCTGTCGTACCTGCCTGACCTCGTCTGTTGCCAACAAGCCCCACCTTCTGACAATACATTTTCATGATAACTTTTCTCTTCTCACAATAGCCCTTACATCGTAACTCCTCAATTTTTAATGGATGTCTACTTGTCTCTCTCTTCTCTCAAATTATTTACTCGCCACAGATCCCCACAGGACTATCGAAATTAAACCTTGATATCTTAAAATGTGTGTAAATTTCACATAACTGTTAAAAATGTGAAAGCGAATTGCACATATGTACCCGCCCTGCGTCATTCTCGCTTCCTTCTTGTTTTTTTTGTCTTTATTTTCATTTTGATACCTTACAAACAAGGTAGGCCGGCAGCGGCTTTTCGGCCATAGGAAAGACACACAGTATAAGATGAATACAAAAAAAAAACATACATCGAGGACAAAAACGGGAGACAAACATAGTGAAATTAAGCGAATTCGTTCACCGACGTACTGGTCGGGTAAAAAAAATTAAAAAAAATAGTTCATCACTGCACACAATAGAGAATACATGAACAGAGGGGCTCGGACGGAGAGACACTGATGCACCGACGGCACGACAAACACGAGCACTGCAGCGACGATCTCTGGCACATGAAGACGAACAGTTCACACAAAAAAGCCAGGGTCCTGACAGAAGAAAGAGGTGAGGGTAGGAGGGTGAGGGGGAGAGGGTTGATGCCAGTGGGAGAGAAGAAGGGAGGGGGAGGGAAGAGGGTAGGGGGGTTCATAGTAGCCCATTGGGAGGGGAGGGAGGAAGGAAGAGAGAAGGGAGAGAAGGGAAAGAGGGTGCTCTGGAGGAAAAACACAGGGGGAGGAAGGGGAGGATCAGAGTTGGTAGGAGGGGATGAGGGCATCATCAGGGAGGGGGAGTTGGCGGAAGCCACCTTGGGCAAGGGTAGAGAGCGTGAAGAGATGGAGAGCGAGTTGGATGTGGGACTACAGGCACGGCAGCAGACGGGGGTGTGAAAGGATGGGAGAGACAAGCGGATGAGGGGGATTAAGTTTGCCGGAGGTGTAAAGGATCCGTATGCGTTCGAGGAAAAGGAGGAGGCGTGGGAACGGGATTGTGTCGTGGAGGATCCGCATGGCGGAGGGGAGGCGAATGTGATAGGCGAGGCGGAGCGCATGGCGTTCTAGGATTTAAAGGGATTTATAGAAGGTAGGAGGGGCTGGAATCCAGGCAGGATGGGCATAGCAGTTCCTCCTTGAAAGTCTCCCATTATTTTCCCTAAGCCAACAGAATAAGATCGCCTATGCATTGGATCTATTTTATCCAGTTATTTTGTGAAAAGTTACTGCACACCCCAGACAGGTAAATTTATCTATTACTGTTGACTTATGTGTTTTTTCATATTGAAATACCATGTTGGACACGCAGGGGCAAGAGTCATCTTTACTTGTATCTGTGGAGTGTTGTGCTCTAACACAACACCTCCGCTATACAGAGCAGCGACACCGTCTCGATTTCAAGGAAGAAGGCCGATCGGTTTGCTGGAATGTGGCGCACTCTTTTTTTTTCGTAGATTTTACATACTTCCTAGATTTCCATGTCACCAAAAACTGAAGTCTCCTGATGCAATTATTCAGAGAAAGCACTCAAGAGCAAAGATTGACAGTCGCATTCTTGGATAGAAAGAGTTCTCTCAATGTATATTATGGGATATTTGGGAACATCACGCAGCTAGCATGGTACTGAAGGTCTGTGTGACAAGTAAGCACGTTTCATTCTATCCTAGAGTGAAGTGTTAGACGTTTCAGACAATATTTTACTATGATTCCGTACTCGGTAGAAAAAGGGTGATTAAGTTTTAACGATTCGTTAGTTTGTAGGTCATTATAAATGGACTGAGAAATGAACGGGGAATCACACTGACCATGCTTTTTCAATGGGACAATCCTGGCTTTACCTTAATGGATTTAGGAAAATCGAGGTAAATATAAGTCCGGATAGACAGACGAGAAACTGGATCATTATTCACCGAATATTAGTCCAATTCCTCATTTATCTCCCTTAGTTTCAATGTTCACGTCTCAGAACTCCAGACAAATTTAACGCGACATCAAGTTCCAGTAGCAGTTTAAATATTCAGTGCAGTCACAAGTGCAGTCTAGAACTGAACTTACCACTGGTCTGATGCACCGTCGTCCATCTACCTGTGCCATGTCGGCTCCAATCGCCTTAGCATGTGGTTACGCTCTTTGATCGTTATCAAGAACTGCTTCACGCGTGGTGTCGCATATAGGCAGTTCGCGGCGAGTTCAGAGCCTTTCATAGGCGTGCTGGGCCTGCATGATGGAGTCTCGAAGTTTTTGGCTGGCAGTAAGAGAGGCGGCTCTACTCCCAGCAATGAAGGGAAGGCAGGAATGTGGAGGGAGTATATAGAGGGTCTATAGAAGGACGATGTGCTTGAGGGGCATATTATGCAGACGGAAGAGGACGTAGATGAAGATCATATTGGAAATATGATACTGCGTGAATAGTTTGACAGAGCACTCAAAGATCTAAGTCGGAACAGGGCCCCAAGAGTACACAACATTCCGTTAGAGCCACTGATAGCCTTGAGAGAGACAACTGTGACAAAACTCTACCATCTGCTGAGCAACATGTTTGAGACTAGCGAAATCCCCTCAGACTTCAAGAAGCCTACAAAAAATCCAATCACTAAGAAAGCAGTTGCTGAAAGGTGTGAAAATTACCGAACTATCCGTTTAATAAGTCATGGCTACAAAATACTAACACGATATCTTTACGATCGAATGGGTAAAATAGTAGAAGCCGACTCCGGGGAAGAATGAATTTGGATTCCGTTAACATGTTGCAACGCCTGAGGCAATACTGACATACGACTTACCTTAGAAGATAGATAAGGAAAGGCAAACCTACATTTCTAGCATTTGAAGACTTAGAGAAAGCTTTTGACACTGTTGACTGGAATACTGTCTGTCAAATTCTGAAGGTGGCAGGGGTCGAATACAGGGAGCGAAATGCTATCTACAGTTTGTACACAAACCAGATGGAAGCTATAAGAGTCGAGGGGCATGGAAGGCAAGCAATGGTTGGGAAGCGCGTGGGACAGGATTGTAGCATATGCCCGATGCTATTCCATCTCTATATTGAGCAAGCAGTGAAGGAAACAACAGGAAAATTTGGAGTGGGAATTAAAATCCACAGAGCAGAAATGAAAACTTTGAGCTTTGCCGATGGCATTGTAATTCTGTCAGAGACAGCAAGGACCTGGAAGAGCAGTTGAACGGAATGGACAGTGTCTTGAAAGGAGGATATAAGATGAACATTAACAAAAGCAAAACGAGGATATAAAGTGTAGTCGAATTTAATCAAGTGATGTTGAAGGAATTAGATTAGGAACTGAGACACTTAGAGAAGAAGATGTGTTTTGCTATTTGGGCAGCAAAATAGCTGAAGTAGAGAGTATATAAAATACAGACTGGCAATGGCAAGGAAAGCGTTTCTGAAGAAGAGAAATTTGTTAACATCGAGTATAAATTCAAGAGTCAGGAAGCCATTTCTGAAAATGTTTGTATGTAGTGTAGCCATGTATGTAGTGTAGCCATGTGAGACATGGACGATAAATAGTTTAATAGAGAAGAGAATAGAAGCTTTTGAAAGGTAGTGCTACAGAATAATGCTGAAGATTAGATGGGTAGATCATGAAACTAATGAGGAGGTACTGACCAGAATTGTGGAGAAGAGAAATTTGTAGCACAACTTGACTAGAAGAAGGGATCGGTTGATAGGACACGTTATGAGGCATCAAGGGATCACTAATTTAGTATTGGAGGGCAGTGTGGATGGTAAAAATCGTAGAAGGAGACTATGAGATGAATGTACTAAGCAGATTCAAAGGATGTGGGTTGCAGTAGGTACTGGGAGATGAAGAAGCTAGCACAGGGTAGAGTAGCATGACATCCGCATCAAACCAATCTTTGTACTGTAGACCACAATAACAAAACTGTTCTGTATACAATGCTGGAAACAAATTGATACACGTGGAATTATGACATCGTATGTGATCCGATTACAACGTGTTTCCTGCTGGATAGTAGATGTACTGATAATGGTTTCAACGTCACCCGCCAGAAGGTAGCGTGTGGCTTAGCTACCAGTGCGTCGTCTGTATCTACCCTTTAATACGAAATACTCACAGCCAGATGGCTCACTGTTGTGCAGGTATGAGAAGCAAGAATGAAACCATTCCAGAGAGACGCACAGATGCTTCATACAGTGAATTTAGCGAGTTGAAAGGGGTCAAATTGTGACCTTCCGAGTTGCGGGATAGTCCTTTCACAGTTTGTCACACAAGTTGGGAATGCTATCTGTTGTGCAACGCTGATGGTATAGGTGGTCACGTGAACTTTATTACACCTGTAGATAAGGTTCTGGAGTCCACGTAGCACAGACGCACGACAGAATCTTCGTACTGTAAGGATATCAGTTGCAGATTGTACAGCTACCTCAGCACAATGAAATGGGTTGTGAGTCCAGAAGTGTTGCGAACTGGTTTTTAACAGTAGGACTATGGACGCACACATCTACTGCCCGTCTTCCACTCACGCCAAAGTATCGACATGCACGGCTAGACTTGTCGTCAGAGAATGACTTGGAACACAGAATGGCGCACCGCGGCCCTCAGCGATGAAAGTACATTCTGCCGCCAAGAAAGTGACGGTCGTTTGCACTTACGACGTAGACCTGGAGAGCGATCTCTGTTAGAGTGCATTCGTCCAAGACACACTGGCTCCACCCCTGACCTTAAGGTTTAGGGAGCATTTAAGCTACAACAGCCGTGCGACGCGATTCTTGATTTCCTGTCAGAAAGATCACAGTTCGTAGTAATAGACGGGAACTCATCGATAAAAACAGAAGTAATATCCGTTGTTCCCCAAAGAAGTGTTATAGGCCCTTTATTGTTCCTGATCTATATTAACGACATACGAGACAATCTGAGTAGCCGTCTTAAATTGTTTGCCGATGATGCTGTCACTTACCGTCTTGTAAAGTCATCAGATAAACAAAACGACTTGAAAAATGATACAGATAAGATACCTGTATGGTGCGAAAAGTTGCAATTGACCCTGAATAAAGAAACTTGTGCAGTTATTCACATGAGTACTAAAAGAAATCAGCTAAATTTCGATTACGTGAGAAGTCACACAAATCTGAAGGCTGTAAATTCAGCTATTTACTTAGGGATTACGATTACAAATAACCTAAACTGGAACAATCAGATAGATAATATTGAGGGTAGAGCAAACGAAAGACTGCGATTCATTGGCAGAACACTTAGAAGGTGCAACAGGTCTACTAAAGAGACTGCTTACACCACGCTTGTCCGCCCTATTCTGGAGTATTGCTGTGCGGTGTGGGATCCGCTTCAGGTGGGACTGACGGATGACATCGAAAAAGTACAAAGAAGGGCAGCTCGTTTTGTATTATCGCGAAATAGGGGAGATAGCGTCACATACATGATACGTTATTTGGAGTGGCAATCATTAAAACAAAGGCGTTTTTCGTTGCGACGGGATCTTCTCATGAAATTTCAACCACCAGTTTTCTCCTCCGATTGCGAAAACATTCTGTTGCCACCCACGTACGTAGGGAGAAATGGTCATCACGATAAAATAAGAGAAATCAGGCTCGCACACAAAAATTTAAGTGCTCGTTTTTCCCGGATGCCGATAGAGAGACAGCTCGAAGGTGGTTCATTGAACCCTCTGCCAGGCACTTTATTGTGAACAGCATAGTAACCACGCATATGTAGATGTTCTTCACCTTTGATGTTTCTGGTGGGGATGCTAAACAGCGCTCCGTACTTGCAAAATGTTTTTTTCCACCCATTCTTTTGCCGTTCGTGCAACAGGAAAGTAATGTGTTCTGCCAACAGCATAATTATCACCTACACATTGATCGTAAACCTCAACGTTCTCTGCAAACTTGAAGCAACTTCCCTGGCCAGCACCATATCCAAACTTGTCTCCAGTGGTGCAGGTCTGACACACAATGGGACGAGAAGTGACTCGTGCCACTCATCAACCAACAACAGTTATAGAACTATGTGTTCATGTCCCAGGACTGTATTCGCAATCTGTGAGATTTTCTGTATACGAGACTAAGTGCCTGAATTGCCACCAGTAGAGATTACACAATGTACTAATACTGGTGTACCTCTGAACGGCTTGTGGTATCCCAGGCTTGTGGTATCCCAGGACTGTATTCGCAATCTGTAAGATTTTCTGTATACGAGACTAAGTGCCTGAATTGCCACCAGTAGAGATTACACAATGTACTAATACTGGTGTACCTCTGAACGGCTTGTGGTATTGATCTGTAAATGTGACCATTTAATGTATTCCATGTCCACTGTCACAACAACAAATCTTGATGAATTGGAAAACTCTAAAAGGTACACTTTATCTTTTCCAGTACTGTATTTACTTCGTTAAAAATCATTCTTTGTGAAGAAGTAAATTTTAACATCAGTATTACGAAGTATATAATTATTTGTTGAGAAACAGGTCGCAGGGTTGAAGTCACTAATAGCAAAGAAAATATGAAGACATAATTAGATACAATTAAAAGCCTATCTCTAAATAACGGCTGCAATCCTAGTGTGACGGCTAAAATGAACAGAAACAAAATAAGGCCCAAATGAGCAAACGAAAATGGGAAATTAAACTAGCCAAGCAAGAAGAAAGAAAAATTAATTGTCATACGTGGAAAATTAGAACTTAAAATACCGTCGATAGCTCTGTTATTGGATACAGCTGGATGCAGTCTCATTTTGTACAGAACTATTCCAAGAACCTGTGTGATTGTGGACGTCGGGTTTAGCAACGAGTGTAAGTCATTCATCCAGCAGGCCTTCGACGTGTTTGTGCCATGTAAGCGGCCAGTGGAGAGTGACACATAGGTTCTTAGTTGTGGCCTCCCATTGCCGAACTCCGCGCCGGACGTCCAGTTGCCTCCCATGTGTGAGCACTGGGCGTCTCTTCACCAGGAGCGCTTCTTTCCATTGCATACAAGGCCAACCGCCATTTCGCCGCCTATGACGGGAGGTTATTACGTGAGGTCTGGGATCTGCGCTGCGAAAGCTGAGCAGTCACACCACGCCGTGTCGAGCTGCGCACGTGTACGCGACGGCGAATCCGATGTTTACAGAGCGTTCAGCGGCGGAGTCAGCACTGAGGCTGCTGGGATCCGGCGCTCTGATATGGTGTGTTCTGCCTTCCAAGTAGCGTTTCAGGAGACGGCTCACAGTGCAAATTTGGTGCATCGGAGCTGACGGTGTAGAAATCACTTTGATCCGAATGTCTCGTGACTGTATGTCTGAGACCTTCGTATCGTCATTACTGATCCTTGCATTCCCATTTAGGACCTTTTAGTTATAAGACTTTTTTTTACTAAAAGGGGACCTTTACCTGAGAAAACCCCAGTAAAACATATCACTGAACCCGGAAATTGATATTTGTACGATGCCAACCGAGATAGCTAGCGTTTTCGCTGATATGATGTGTACCTGATGACAGATAGTTCTCCATTCACCCAGGTACAGAAATGCAACAGTCGCGGAATGGAATGATTGTTATAGTGTGTCCGTAGTAAATGATTTCATTTTGTTGATTCTTACAAGAAACATTAAAGGTTATTTAATTAGAATAAGGTTTTTCTACGTACTGAATGAAAAGTATTTGCCCAATTCACCCCACGTTTATTACAATTAATGCTTGTAAGCTCATATATAATCAACAAAGCAATAGCTGGCCGCGGTGGCCAAGCGGTTCTAGGCGCTTCAGTCCGGAACCGCGCGACTGCTACGGTCGCAGGTTCGAATCCTGCCTCGGGCACGGATGTGTGTGATGTCCTTAGGTTAGTTAGGTTTAAGTAGTTCTAAGTTCTAGGGGACTGATGACCTCAGATGTTAAGTCCCATAGTGCTCAGAGCAATTTTTGAACAAAGCAATAATTAGATATTAAAGTGAGCAATAAAACATTAAGCGAGAGGAAATACTAGTTATGAATATTTCAAGGCAGCTAAATCAAGTGTAAGTTAGTTTGGCAAAGCCTGCAAGGAGCAAGAGTGACTAGAGAAATTACAGTCACAATAGGTCATCTTGGGAAATATCTGTGAATTGGTTTGGAGTAACTGGCCCTATCATGACAGGTAGACATATGAAATCTTCATGCAAATGACGAAGTCTGCTCGGTCATGGATGAGCCCTCAAATCGCTAATCGGGTGTTAAATCACGAAACCTGATCAGTGTCAGAAGCAACGGGCCAAAAAGAAATGTCTAGATGATGAGTTGGAGTCGTGCAGACAGTAGAGTCTGGTGCCAGAGACTGGTCATCATTTTCGGTGTGATCGGTTGATCATCAGAAATCCAAGCCTGACTTCCACCGCGCGATTGAGAATAGTCGATTTTCCATGTCTACAAGCCCCAAACATCTGCTTCCGTTTCTCATTGCAGTGTGACCAAACATTCTATTTCTTCACTATGCTCTGCTCAAAACTTACGCCAAACATTACTCCATCAATGAGTAGGCTCAACTAGACATTGGCCATTACGATATTTTTTTTAAGACAGCTGTCCAATGCCCCACCAAGCGAATGATTTTTATGTCATCCAAAGGGCTGACTTCTACTATGTACAATTCTGAGAAAATTGATCTTCAAACTCTGACTTGTTACACACCTCATACGTTGCACAGTGGGCTGTTTACCCGCCTTGCGATGGGACAAGATTGTCATTCAACGTCGAGTGTACTTAGGGTACACAGATTTTATCAAAATTTGCATATCATGAGTTTTTCATGGATCTGATCTTTCCAGACTGTATATAGGAAAGATTAAACCTATTGAAACTCTTTTTACAAGAGAGTAGATGTTTCGCTAGCATTGAACTTTTTAGATATTTTCATTGCCAATTACAAAAACAACATAAAACAATAAAATTGCTGCACCTTCCTGAAATTTAGTCAAACGTTATTTCTTCCTTGTGCTAAAACTTAATGGTATACAAGTGACAATGGAGACAGTGTTTATAAATATCAAATGACTGCACAACGATCGTGACGTCGTGGAATATCGCCGGACGGGAACACGTATTGTAATCAGAATCCTTCAGTGGCGTGGACCGAATACGAAGAGCCTCATACTCGTTATAACATACGGCAAGGAAGGTTATACTTGCCTCCCCCCCCCATTCGTGGCATTAGACATTTGTTCTGGCTTGTTTCATCTCATACGTTTCTTCCTACACTGACTTTTGTTTCACTCCTTTGAGACTTAAGTACTAACAGCAGTTGAAGCTGAAGTCAAGTGCATTTCTGTCACATATACATTTCGGGTGAATCCGTTAACTTCTGCATCGCGCTGAAATAATTTTTCATCTGTGGTTCTTTGTTGTATATGATAAACTAAAGAGTTGTTGACGGGCTTATAGTATTTCACTGAAATGAAATTATTTTACGGACTATTACGATTATAATTCGTTAGTTCCGTGTGATTGTCTATGAAGATACCGATCCTCATAAGAATACTTAAGCATTCCTAAACTTCGGATTGTTAGGTCCGACGGGCTGTTAAACTAAATATGTTACTGTAGTAAACGTCGCTACAGTTGATGTGGTAATATGTACTAACATTGATTTCACAGACTACAGATTGCGTTACAACGCAAAGGTTCAGATGTTTCATTGTTGATTGGTTTGGCAGGGAAAATCTTCAATGAATTATATTAGAATTACATTAATACCTTCAGCTGTTGACGGGCGTTGGTATATATATCAACGGGGACGTATGAAAATGTGTGCCCCGAGCAGGACTCGAATCCTGGATCTTCTGTTTCCATGGCAGACGCTCTATCCATCTTTTTTAATTTTTTTTATCTCATTTTCTTCGGTTTCGTTCGTTGCATCTGCTCAGGGCGGACGTCGTAAGACATCCATTTAAATTCGTTGTTGATCGATGAACTCAGTTTTTTTTATTACAGAGGGCAGCTAACTCTCTGACCGAACACACTGAGCTACCGTGCCGGCTAATCTCATTTTGTTCGCTTTTGTTCGTTGCATGTGCTCGGAGCGGACGTCGTAAGACATCAGTTTAAGTTCGTTGTTGATCGATTAGCTCAATTTTTTTATTACAGACGGCTCCATCTGAGCCACCGAGGGCACAGAGGATAGCGCGACTGCAGGGATTTTCTCTTGCACGCCTCCCGCGAGACCCACATTCTCACCTTGTATGTCCCCACAGTACATACGTAATGTCCCACCCCAACACACTCATTACTCGTGGAAGACATTCTTAGCAAGTTCAGTAAGAGTTCGGGGAATATGTGTGCATCGGCGCAGAAGAAGGTCGTGGCAAGTACTGCCAGCACGATACAGGGTGTTACAAAAAGGTACGGCCAAACTTTCAGGAAACATTCCTCACACACAAAGAAAGGAAATATGTTATGTGGACATGTGTCCGGAAACGCTTACTTTCCATGTTAGAGCTCATTTTATTACTTCTCTTCAAATCACATGAATCATGGAATGGAACCACACAGCAACAGAACTTACCAGCGTGACTTCAAACACTTTGTTGCAGGAAATGTTCAAAATGTCCTGTGTTAGCGAGGATACATGCATCCACCCTCCGTCGCATGGAATCCCAGATGCGCTGATGCAGCCCTGGAGAATGGCGTATTGTATCACAGCCGTCCACAATACGAGCACGAAGAGTCTCTACATTTGGTACTGGGGTTGCGTAGACAAGAGCTTTCAAATGCCCCCATAAATGAAAGTCAATACGGTTGAGGTCAGGAGAGCGTGGAGGCCATGGAATTGGACCTCCTCTACCAATCCATCGGTCACCGAATCTGTTGTTGAGAAGGGGTACGAACACTCCGACTGAAATGTGCAGCAGCTCCATCGTGCATGAACCACATGTTGTGTCGTACTTGTAAAGGCACATGTTCTAGCAGCACACGTAGAGTATCACGTATGAAATCATTATAACGTACTTCATTGAGCGCAGGTGGAAGAACATGGGACCCAATCAAGACATCACCAACAATGCCTGCCCAAACGTTCACAGAAAATCTGTGTTGATGACGTGATTGCACAATTGCGTGCGGATTCTCGTCAGCCCACACATGTTGATAAGAAATTTTACATTTTGATCACGTTGCAATGAAGCCTCATCCGTAAAGAGAACATTTGCACTGAAATGAGGAATGACACATTGTTGGATGAACCACTCCCAGATCTACCCGTGGAGGCCAATCAGATGCTGATAGTGTTGTGGATTGTCAAGAGAGCCAACCCACTATGAGAGGAAGCCGAAAGGCACGCGTTTTAGCTCACGCAGGCTGGCGTGAGGTCTGGAACAGGTCAAGGAAATTAGACTAGCAAAAAAACGTACGTAGCTGCTGGAATACTTAACTTTAATCCATAAATGGTGAACATCGTTCTTGACGATACATGTTTTACAGCATCAATAGTAACTGGTAATGGCGCCTTGCTAGGTCGTAGCAAATGACGTAGCTGAAGGCTATGCTAACTATCGTCTCGGCAAATGAGAGCGTATTTTGTCAGTGAACCATCGCTAGCAAAGTCGGCTGTACAACTGGGGCGAGTGCTAGGAAGTCTCTCTAGATCTGCCGTGTGGCGGCGCTCGGTCTGCAATCACTGATAGTGGCGACACGCGGGTCCGACGTATACTAACGGACTGCGGCCGATTTAAAGGCTACCACCTAGCAAGTGTGGTGTCTGGCGGTGACACCTCAGATAGTGCCTGCACACGCTGTACATGGTACGGAAACAACTGGTTCTCCCGTAGCACTCTCCATACAGTGACGTGGTCAACGTTACCTTCTACAGCAGCAACTTCTCTGATGCTGACATTAGGGTTATCGTCAACTGCACGTAGAATTGCCTCGTCCTTTGCAGGTGTCCTCGTCGTTCTAGATCTTCCCCAGTCGCGAGTAATAGGCTGGAATGTTCCGTGCTCCCTAAGACGCCGATCAATTGCTTCGAACGTCTTTCTGTCGGGACACCTTCGTTCCGGAATTCTGTCTCGATACAAACGTACCGCGCCACTGCTATTGCCCCGTGCTAATCCATACATCAAATGGGCATCTGCCAACTCCGCATTTGTAAACATTGCACTGACTGCAAAACCACGTTCGTGATGAACACTAACCTATTGATGCTACGTACTGATGTGCTTGATGCTAGTACTGTAGAGCAATGAGTCGCATCTCAACACAAGCACCGATGTGAACATTACATTCCTTTAATTGGGCCAACTGACGGTGAATCGAGGAAGTACAGTACATACTGACGAAACTAAAATGAGCTCTAACATGGAAATTAAGCGTTTCCGGACACATGTCCACATAACATCTTTTCTTTATTTGTGTGTGAGGAATGTTTCCTGAAAGTTTGGCCGTACCTTTTTGTAACACCCTATATAACATCTTTTCTTTATTTGTGTGTGAGGAATGTTTCCTGAAAGTTTGCCCGTACCTTTTTGTAACACCTTATATCCTTCCATGGATATGGTGTCTGTTCTTTCGGGCATGTCTAAGTTAATTAAGCTGTTTCTGGCCAAATGTCTCGTAACTTAATCTACTCGTCTTATAATGAAACAGATGCATTTCGATAAAGAGTGGCGCCTCATTGTCGAGAAGATGTCAAAATGGTTCAAATGGCTCTGAGCACTATGGGACTTAACATCTTAGGTCATCAGTCCCCTAGAACTTAGAACTACTTAAACCTAACTAACATAAGGACATCACACACATCCATGCCCGAGGCAGGATTCGAACCTGCGACCGGAGCAGTCCCGCGGTTCCGGACTGCAGCGCCTAGATCCGCACGGCCACCGCGGCCGGCCTCGAGAAGAGTCAATCGCGTAGTGTTATTCAAGTTTTCACCGTGGGGATGGACAGGTTGCAACGCAAGAAAATTGATTACATGAGAAACGACTTAATTTGCTTTGAGCACAAAATAAGCTGCAGTTTATAAATGTTAACTATTCCTCGTTAGACACATGGTTCCAATTATCAGGTCTTGCAATTTTCTCAAATATAAAACGTTGAAGATAGAAGATAGCATGTGGACAAACGAAATGCATGTGAGTAGGCCAAGTCCCTCGAGTTTATTAAGGTACTGTCATCAGTCATTTGGGGTAAGTCCCTTACTGTTTCCTTCAGGTTCCTAATTTAAAAACAGTTAGAACAAATGTCAAAGGACAACACGTTTGCAGACAACTCAAGCCCTATCACGGAAAATTTTACAGACAACGAACGTGTTTTACGAACACCAGTTGTTTGCAGAGTATCTATGTAGACGTAGAAACGACAGTCAGCGACACACTGCCACTTCAGTGACACAAGAAATTGTATACGAGTTTTAAAACAAACTGTTGGTGAATGATACTTTTTTTTATCTCACACTGATCAAATTCTCGGCAAAGTCGTGAATTTGAGAAATGTGGGGCCGGGGTACATATCGACAGTTTTACCTAATGGAACATACTGCAGCGGTACGTGAGCCATTTTTATTTCCTGCTGCTAAATGATTTGGCTAAAGCGATGTTGAAAAAATATTTGTCGAGCGATGGGATGAAAGCTCCAGCTGCGGGATAACCCTTTTATTAATGCCTGTAAAATTGTTTTGAGCAAGTCAGGTGCTGCTACACAGTATTTCAAACAGCCGGGAAACGGAGTACTTCGTAGTAGGCAGTGTGAACCACGATGGCCACCTGACAGTGGTTCAACCAGCAGAGCGTCCGGATGCCTTTGCACATTATGGAGACATGAAGTAAACTGCAATGGGCCAGTCATTGTGTTGTATTCTTATGATAATAACGTAATCAACTTACCTTCGATTAAGAATGTGGATGCTCTCAACGACTTTGATATGACTTTCAAAACGATGGAACACAGCAATCAGTCGTCCTTTTCATTCAGGTTTTATTAAGCAAATCTAGACCTGTCTTGATCAAACTGCGACAGAAGCCCAAACAATAGAGGACTGATGTACTAGGACATGCATTGATACTATGATATAGTGCATTAATACTGACTGGACACTAGCCAAAAACTACATTTGCTTAATAAAAACCGTAAGAAAAGGACTACTGATTTTTGTGCTCCAGCATTTTTAATGACGTAATGATATTAGTGGCGCCATGCCAGTTTATGTGACTATATTTACAGTTAATACTAAGTAGGTTACTTAAAAGGCAAACAGAGATAACGACGCGCACTTCAAGAAAAAAGGTTTCAACTGTATGAAATGTGCACTATTGCAATGACAGCAAGCTACAGGTGCTTTTTTTGTATATCTTTTATTTATTGCTACCAGTTTCGTGCGTAGTTGATTATCAAGCGTTACCTATACGGAATCATGCTATTATTTGTGTACGTGTGTGTAGATAAAAAGATGTAAAGGATGATTCTATTACAATTTTACTTACGCTAAAAGATCGTAAATTCTATTTCACAACCATGGAATACCTAGAATTTTTTTATATTTCTGAATGTTTGTTACTTTATCAAGTTATACATCAGAGATACGGTTTGCTGTTAAAATGCTCAAGCAAAAAAACACGTCTGGTAGAATTCTATTCATTTTACTTGTGAAATTTTGGACTCTTTCGTTCTAAATTATCTGTCACAGTAAGGATTTTGTTGAGATTTTCAATGTATTTTTTTATTTCAGAGTTTTGCTTGTTTGTTTACGATTTTATTCGGATTTTCTGCTAAATATATGTTGACCTCTTTCAAAAATTATTGCTTATGTCTACTGTACAGAGTCGATTTTCTCAGAGATGCATGGTAAATGCGTAGAGATTGTTTCCACTTTTGTTTATAAGTTCTTTCAATCTTGCAGAAAATTTTCGTCTCGTTAGTCCGATTTAGAACACGTCTTGCTCGACCACAAACAATTCGGTAAATTCAAATTGTATCCCAAATTCCACCAATAGAAAGACCGCATCCCTATACAACGATGGCACTAAACGAAGACGGGTAATGTATGATTTGAACGCGTCACATTAACGAAAAACAACAGGAGATCACAGAAAAACTGAGAAGCTACAGAGATTTAGAAAAAAAAGAAAGAAAATATTATAGATTTTAGCGTACTAAAATCTTCAGCATTTACTTGTCAAATCAAAGGAGTCACAGTATTTTAAGCTGTACTCTAGTTCGCCATTTGCATACATATTGTAAAAGGATTAGGAGTAACAGCAACCAGAATGTTAGCGGATTAGTCAGAGAAATATATTTTTAGGAATAACATTATCTCTGGATTGTAGTTATTCAATTATGTTGTGCAAATTACTTTTGCTCAGAAGGAAGGAAACAAATACTTCAGCGTTGCCAGTAACAAGATTCTCAGGTCTCGTTACCAGGGATTTTAAACTGTGCTTGCTGTGAGACAAACGGAACTGATAGGCCGACTATAATGCGAGAACCGTCGCGCATTTTTACCAGGCTATCGTCAGGCTGTTGGCCTGCCAGCGTCTGCCGGTACCGACAAGAGATAGGCTGGCGAAGCGTGTCTGGAGAATGCATTAGCGACGCGGCAGAAAGCGCTCTGGAGCCACGTGTCATATCTCGACTCTCCCTAAGAAGTGTCCCCTTTGTATTCCTGACCACAAGTCTCTTTGCGTTCTCCAGAGCATCGACCCTTTATGTGGCTCCAAGGCCATTACTTTGCTTTCTCCGGAGCTGGGTCGCAGGGCACCTTCTTGCACTCGTTTGGCTGGCTGGAATTTTTTTTAATGGCAGATGAAATTATTGTTCACCATCCTTGTGAGGTATTTTGTACCGTACGCAATTCTTATGGAAGAAAAGGACGAGAACATGCTGACTTTATTGTGGGTGGAGTTCCTTCACTGAGCAGACTTCGTGTTATCAGTAAGAAATGATTTCCTGTGTTCTGTCTAATTTTCAACCTCTCCTCCTTTTCTAACATCTGCTTTCACTTCGGCTTGACAGTGTTTCGGGTCTGCAATCGCTACCACACGGCTGTCAATAGGAGAGCGCAGGCAGCAACTAAAAATGATATTTGCCTAATAACGAATACATTACAACGTAGAAAAGAAGGTGCATGTTTAAGTAGAAACTTTGTTGTAATTATCAGTTAGTATTAAAAATGGAACGTGTTTATTTAGTGCCATAAGCAATGAAAAACCCACTGCAGATCAACTGAAGCAACACCAAACGAACATTAGCTTTCCTTCAAAAAACCCATAGCACCTTTTCACAGTTTCAAGGCTTGTCTCAACAAGTAGAGATTCCAATCCTGTATATTAATCAAAATTACTATTTCACTGAGAATACTAGATATTTTAACTGTTCTGCTAAACGTAAGTGCAAAATTAGTATTCAATCTGTAAAACTAGAACATGGAAATATTTCTTGAATAATATAGGAAAGTATATTCTCACCGGACTCTGAGGAAGTGGCAGGTGGGAAATCCATTCGACATTCGTTCATTTATTCCAGATAAATAAATAAAGTAAAAAGAATTTGATTCTCTAAGTCCCCTGTAAGTGTCACACTGTTGACGAAATTTTTTCACAAGACTATGTATCCAAAGTAGTCAGTCACTCTGTGTTCCTCACTAGTATTTCTTACACTTTACTTACACACCGAACGTCTCCTGCTCGATTTGCGTTGTACTTCAGAACAACCAACGGTAACACAGACCCAGCGAAGGATCGTGCACATATAAAAAATTTAATAGCTGAAATAACTGCTCAATCAAATTCAAGCATAATATGCCCAAGAATTACTAAAAGTGGTGAAAACCTTTCTTATTTCTAATGAAATGGCCATACAATCACTAGCGTATCATCTTGGAATAACAAAAAGTACAAAATCTTGACGCTTTCCATAATAAATGGAATCTTGCTCTCACTTGGACTGAAACAGTTACTGATATTCACTGACATAGGTAAGAAAATTCCTACAAAGGCTCTATAGTATGACGAGTTCTCAGACGTAAACGGTCTCTAGCCAATACGTATTTGTCAGATTTAAATTTTTCCACAAAGTCTGTATACATCGACAACGAAAATTCACTTATTCTTCCTTGACTGATTGGAGACTACTGTACGAACCAGAATTTCACTTCCGCATTGTATAAAGCAATTTTTCACGCATTTGGAAAAAGATGCAGAACAAATAACACCGACAATCTATACAGATATATATCATAATAAAATATGAAGAAAATATGAATTGAAAAGTTCTGTACCACCGCAGATGATCGTGAAACACACGTAAATGCAACAAGAAAAGAAACAATTCCAAAATAATAGGTATTTGCTTACGTACAATGCTTTTCTACAGAAAAAAAACTCGTAATAAAAATGAAATATGTAGCAGTTTCACATTTATAAATTATTGAAAGTATGATCAAAATTGCGAGGTAATTAAGTTACATGTGGAATGAGATTTTCACTCTGCACTGGAGTGTGCGCTGATATGAAACTTCCTGGTAGATTAAAACTGTGTGCCGGACCGAGACTCGAACTCGGGACCTTTTCCTTTCGCGGGGAAGTGCTCTACCAGCTTTTTTATAACCACTTTTTTTATTCCAGAAAAACAGTAACAAAAATGGCTACAATGAAATGACATAAATAAGGTGACAGATAATTGCAGTCATAAATTACAGCATTCAAAGAGTGAGGAATCATATTCAGTCTTTAGCAGTAGCACAATTTAGCACCTTCAACGTCACCTTCAACTGGTGGCAGTTCAGCATGAGCTAACCAAGCACGACTCACGCCCCATCCTCACAGCTTTACTTCTGCCAGTACCTCGTCTCCTACCTTCCAAATGTGTTACATGTGTTTGGTAATCACAGCAGTTCTTTTGAAACAAATTTGCGAGATGAAAGATTCCTAACAATCATAATGGCTGAAGAAGAAACATTCAGCTGCAGGAAATGGCGCATCGGCATCCCATATTGGTAATCCATGTACGATATTAGTGTATTAATACGAATATCCACAATAATTGTCCTCTCCAAAATGGTGCTTGTATATATAGTAGAAAGTGGTCCATGACGAAGGAATTTATTGCTAGCGCACTCGAGCAGATGTAATTTCTATGGATTGCTCACGCGCTGCCTGCGATATGTAAGCTATAAGAGAATCTCAGACCAGAGAGCAGTGTTGGCTATAGTAAGAGCAGTGTCAGTGGGAGTAAGTAGTAGCTCGCAGTCCTTTGTATGGAGTTGGCTGGGCCGATCGTGGGGAGCGATGGAGGTGCCTGACCGATGTAGTTAAGGTAATAGCAGCCGCTCGCTTATGTAGTTTGTTACAACAAAATTTGTACTATTGTTACATAAAGTCTTCCCCCCCCCCCGTAAATGTTTTAAAAATCTTTTAATAATAATCTTTTTTATAAAATTAACTTTTTTGACAATCATTCATTTGAATTTAAAGAATTTACTAATTTCTGCGATCCATGGTCATCACGATCATCGTAAAGGAAAAATCAGTTGTTTCTTTTTATACATGACAAATCGAGTGCTCAGCATTGCACTGGGCTGTTCCAGAAAAATTTCTTATAGGATTATATATGACGGTAGTATCTGTTCCCGAAAGAACAGTTACCGTGGATGACCATGCAGCTTTGCTAGAAATGAAATGATAATTAAATGGACACCCTAGCTGCAAACAGGCGTTGATGTACTTCGGGAACAGATACTACCGTCATATATAGTTACAATATGGCTTCCCGGCCATTGACCTTCTTGTGCGAACCCACACGCTATGCCCGAACTCGTACTGGACTTGGTAGATTAATCAGCCACGAGTAATGAGTATGATGGGCAAACATCTATTAGGCGCACTACGAATGTAGTGGTGTGGACATGTTGGGAATGTGGGTCTCACGGGGAGCGTGCAGGGGATAAGTCCCTGCAGACGCACTATCCTCTGTGCCCGCGGTGGCTCAGATGGATAGAGCGTTTGCCATGTAAGCTGGAGATCCCGGGTTCGAGTCCGGGTTGGGGCACACATTTTCAACATGTCCCCAATGAAGTACATTAACGCCTGTTTGCAGCTAGGGTGTCCATTTAATTATCATTTCATTCTTATGGGAGCATATATACAGGGTGTTACAAAAAGGTACGGCCAAACTTTCAGGAAACATTCCTCACACACAAAGAAAGAAAATATCTTATGTGGACATGTGTCCGGAAACGCTTACTTTCCATGTTAGAGCTCATTTTATTCTCTTCAAATCACATTAATCATGGAATGGAAACACACAGCAACGTAACTTACCAGCGTGACTACAAACACTTTGTTACAGGAAATATTAAAATGTCTTGCGTTAGCGAAGATACATGCATCCACCGTCCGTCGCATGGAATCCCTGATGCAGCCCTGGAGAATGGCGTATTGTATCACAGCCGTCCACAATACGAGCACGAAGAGTCTCTATATTTGGTACCGGGGTTGCGTATACAATAGCTTTCAAATGCCTCCATAAAAGAAAGTCAAGAGGGTTGAGATCAGGAGAGCGTGGAGGCCATGGAATTGGTCCGCCTCTACCAATCCATCGGTCACCGAATCTGTTGTTGAGAAGCGTACGAACACTTCGACTGAAATGTGCAGGAGCTACATCGTGCATGAACCACATGTAGAGTCGTACTTGTAAAGGCACATGTTCTAGCAGCACAGGTAGAGTATCCCGTATGAAACCATGATCACGTTCTTCATTGAGCGTAGGTGGAAGAACAAACTAAAATGAGCTCTAACATGGAAATTAAGCGTTTCCGGACACATGTCCACATAACATCTTTTCTTTATTTGTGTGTGAGGAATGTTTCCTGAAAGTTTGGCCGTACCTTTTTCTAACACCCTGTATATGCGTTATCCGGCGACTTCACTGAGGTAAGAATTTTCAGTTTGTGCAGAATGATCTTTCAGTCTACTGTTGTGTCTGTCCCAGTTACTGCCCGAACAAATTTTGACTCCTCAACCGTTGTCGAGTGGGAGGTCATTCGAAAGTGAAGTATGCAGCGGAAGAATATTGAGGAGCTCATCGAAAATTCAGCTCAGTTCGTTCGTCAAACTGGTAACGGGCGGCGTCTGTGGCTAACGAAGATACTGAACCAGATGTAGTCTCTTGTTGTGTTTTAGAGGAAGTTTTTGCAAAAACAGACATAATGTCTTATGGGATAACAGCAATCAGTGATTTAATAATGTTACTTAAAATCCGTCTTGACTGCAAGTTTTTTATTCATATGACCGGTTTCGGTTCATTCACATTATGTGACGTAGCATGTGAAAGTTGCTGGATTTGGACGGGTTACTCCTGTAACTGAAATATCAGATCTGAAGATGGTTCTGAATGAACCGAAACCGGTCATATGAATAAAAAATTTGCAATCAAGACGGATTTTAAGTAACATTTTAGAGGAAGCCTTTCAGGCTCTAAGCTCCTCGCAGTCACAGAGGTTGGCATTACTGGGAGTTGCGAGTTTCAGTATTAGGTGCACAACGGGGCGCCTCAGAGATATGGCTGCCAAGGAGGGGAAGAAGTCATGTGTGCCCTCTGCGTGCATTCTAAGGGGGTAATGCCAGATAAGGAACGAGTCCTTCCGGATGCCACGATGAGCACTGGGTGCAGCGAATGCCAGGAAGTGACACGTCGGTACTGACGAAGTGTGGCGGATCGGAAAAGACACTCCCTGGTTCCTAACGGCCGTGTGGACTGGTAAGGACCGTCGGTCTTGCTTCCGAGATGAAGGCAGAGCTTCATATAACTAACATCGTCGACAGTACTGAGGACTTTTGGTGCAGAGCCAAGAGTAGGGTGTCAATCACAGCCTCTGAGGTTGTGCATCCATATACACCGCACATCTCTCGACTTGCACCATGGGATATCGGGTCCCGATTAGTAGATCAGGGATCCACCACACACAAGAGGCGGCTACATTGGTAGTGGGGCTGTGGGCTCTTTTTTACATGGAGACTCTCAGGAAAGAACAAAAACGTTGTGATTGAACCACGACAAGATGAGATCTGGGAACCATGGGTATTATAGTAGTAAGTTGCCTTAGAGAGTTAGCATAGAACCAGAGCTCTGGTCTCCAATAGAAAGAACTGAAGTACAAAGCGTTTCAGATACTGAAAGAAGTCTCTAATAGAAATCACTGAAGCACAAAGCGTTGTAGATGCTGAAAGGTGCTTAAAGCCGGAGATAAGTTCAGATGAAACTTTTACAAAGGACATTAAAGTGTTAGGGAGAATAGATCAAATGTAGTTGGTGGTGTTATGCTGTTATAAGAAGTGTACGTAGATAAATGTTAGCCATGATAAACTCTTTAAGTTAAAAGTTTCCTCTACCGTATTCTAGAGGTATCACGATAAGACCTACTTAATGATGACAGATGGAAATTTTAACCATGCTCTTATATAATTCTAGTCCAGTGTTCTAGAGGTGCATCACCTTTCTCGATCTCTCTAATAGCTTGCGCCGGTCAGGAAAAGCAAACATGTTCATGTTGTGGCTGTGCCCGCTTGTAATGTTTTGTGGTATCTGGCTGGATGAGGAGAGGATGGCACGTTTCCTCTCATTAGAACAAGAAATGCACATGTGGTGAAAATACACTGTATTACAGGAAGCAATTGTGTACTTATCTGCGATGATGTCCAATCCGAAGATCAGTGGCTAACAGCAATCAAATAACATTTACAAATTCTTGAATCTGGTCCATGTCCATATCACAACTATGTACAAGGACTAGACTAACGTTCCCTCACATATAGCTAAGGTGAGAGTTGATAACTGTGACTGTGGAAGACCAGAGTACAGTGCGGCCCACTGAGGTGCAATGAGAACTGAGTCCCGAGGCGACGTACTGAGAGTGAGAGATTTACACAGGGCGATCGGCGGCGGCGGCCTATACTCGTATGCAAGCTGCCCAGGGGGCGTATTTTATTTTATTTATTTATTGTTCCGTGGGACCAAATTAAGGAGAAGTCTCCATGGTCATGGAACGAGTCAAACACGAAATTATAACACGATAGTAGAAAGAGATGAAATGAAATATAAGTAACACATTCAGGCGACAATTCGTAAGTTTAAATTAAGAAAATCAACAATGTAACACTGGAATTTGCTTAATTCTTCAGCTCTTCCAGGAGCTCTTCGACAGAATAGAAGGAGTGAGCCATGAGGAAACTCTTCAGATTAGTCTTAAAAGTGTTTGGGCAACTGCTAAGATTTTTTAGTTCTTGTGATAGCTTATTGAAAATGGATGCAGCAGAATAGTGCACTCCTTTATGCACAACAGTCAAGGAAGCGCATCCCACATGCAGATTTGATTTCTGCCTAGTATTAAATGAGTGATAGCTGCTAACTCTTGGGAATAAGCTAATATTGCTAACAACAAACGACATTAAAGAAAATATATACTGTGAGGGCAATGCCAGAATTCCCAGACTATTGAATCGGGGTCGACAAGAGGTTGTCGAACTTACACCACACATAGCTCGAACAGCCCGTTTTTGAGCCAAAAATACCCTTTTTGAATCAGAAGAATTACCCCAAAAAATAATACCATATGATATAAGCGTATGAAAATATGCGAAGTAAACTACTTTTCGTGTTGAACTGTAACTTATTTCCGATATTGTTCTAATGGTAAATAAAGCAGCATTTAGTTTCAGAACAAGATCCTGAACATGGGATTTCCACAACAGCTTACTATCTATCCGAACCCCTAGGAGCTTTAACTGTTCCGTCTCGCTTATAATATGCCCATTCTCTCTGATCAGAATATCGGTTCTTGTTGAACTGTGAGTTAGAAACTGTAAAAACTGAGTCTTACTGTGATTTACCATCAAATTATTTTCCACAAGCTACGAACTTATTTCATGAACTACATTATTTGATACTGTTTCAATATTACACACAAGATCCGCCACTATCAAGCTGATGTCATCTGCAAACAGAAATATTTTTGAATCACCTGTAATACTAGAATGCATATAATTTATATAAATAAGAAACAGCAGTGGCCCCAGCACCGACCCTTGGGGAATGCCCCACTTAACAGTGCCACATTGGGACTGAACACCACAACCACTCTCAATATTGCGGAGAATTACCTTCTGCTTTCTGTTCTTAACGTAAGAGGCGGATCAATTGTAAGCTACTCCTCTTACTCCATAATGGTCCAACTTCTGCAGTAATATTTTGTGGTCAACACAGTCAAAAGCCTTCGTTAAATCAAAGAAAACACCTAGCGTTCGCAACCTTTTATTTAATCCGAGCGAAACCTCACAGAGAAAAGAGAGTATAGCATTTTCAGTTGTTAAACCATTTCTAAAACCAAACTGTACATTTGACAGCAAATTATATGAATTTAAATGCTCCAGTAGCCTTGTATATACAACCCTCTGGATAACTTTAGCAAACAATGATGGCATAGAAATAGGTCTGTAATTGTCAACTTCATCCCTGTCTCCTTTCTATAAAGTGGCTTCACTACCGAGTTCTTTAATCGGTCAAGAAACCGACCACTGCTAAAGGAAATGTTACAGATATGGCTAAGTACTGGGCTAACATACATAGAACAATACTTCAGTATTCTGCTAGATACCCCGTCATATCCATGAGAGTTCTTGGTCTTCAGTGATTTAATTAACTCAATCTCCCTCTGGTCAGTATCATGGAGGAGCATTTCGGGTAACAGTCTCGGAATACTTTTTTCTACGAGCGCTATATGATTCCCTGTTGGGACTAGGTATCTATTTAGTTCACCTGCTATATTCAGAAAGTGATTATTAAATACTGTACATATATGCGACTTATCAGTAACACGGACGTTCCCACTACGCACTGATTCTACATCCTCAACCTGTCTTGGCAGACCAGCCACTTCCTTTGTGACTGAACATATGGTTTTAATTTTATCCTGAGACTTAGCTATTCTATCTGCATACCACATACTTTTTGCCTTCCTAATAACTTTTTTAAGCACCTTACAAAACTGTTTGTAATGTGCTACTGCATTTAGATTTTGACTATTGCTAACGTTTTGATATAATTGCCACTTTGTTCTACAGGATATTCTTATTCCTCTAGTCAGCCACCCAGGGTGCCTGTTTGTGTTAGTACCCTGTTTTGAACGTTATAACGGAAAGTAACTTTCAAAGAGCGCGAGAAAAGACTTGAAGAAAGCATTATATTTATCGTCTACTGTATCGGCACTGTAAACATCTTGCCACTCTTGTTCCTTGATAAGGTTTACAAAGGTCTCTACAGCAACTGGATCAGCTTTCCTAAAAAGTTGATAACTATATTTAACAGGTGTTGCAGCACAAAAATCTTTTAGAGTTAAAATTTGTGCATCACGATCTGAAAGGCCATTCACCTTTTTGCTAACAGAATGCCCTTCTAGTAATGAGGAATGAAGAAAAATGTCTAAGGTTCTTCTACTGTTCCCTTGCACTCTCTTTGGAAAGAATACGGTTTGCATACGATTATACGAATTAAGGAGGTCTACAAGCATCCTTTTCCTTGCACAATCACTTATACAATTAATATTGGAGTCACCACATATAACTAACTTTTTGTATTTCCTATAAAGTGAGCCAAGAACCTCTTCTAGCTTTAGCAAAAATGTTGTGAAATCAGAGTCTGGGGATCTACAAATAACAACAGTTAGAAGTTTAGCTCCACTAAATTTAACCATACCTGCACAACATTGAAACACCTTTTCAGTGCAGTGCTTTGAAACATCAGTTGACTCAAATGGGATACCGTTTTTCACATACATGGCTACACCCCCACACCGCAAAGAGCTCCTAGAAAAGCTGCCAGCCAACCTGTATCCTGGTAAAGGAAGCCTCTGAATTATCTCCTTATTTAAGAAGTGTTCAGATATACCAATAATTTCAGAGTCAACATCTATAAGCAGTTCACTAACTTTATCTCTAATACCTTGTATATTTTGATTAAATATACTAAATCCCTCATTAATCGGATACCTAAGCTTTGTCGAAAGTGGTTTCTTTGTTAGAGAGACTTCCCTTAAGCAGGAATATCTATCAGTTGACTTCAGTCTAAAAAAAGGTACAGCTCCAACACCCACTACTACAGGAATTTTCCCATGAGTGCTCCCACCATCCCCACCTATGCTGTCACCTATAAGCTTTGCCAACGTCCCCTTTCCATACCTGTTGAGGTGCAGGCCATGTCTATTGAAACCCGCCCTGCTGATAGACTCCACCGACACCACCGAAATATGACTAATGCCTTCTGTCATCAGCGCACCCCCAAGTCTCATGTTATTACGCCTGACGGCTGTATTAAGATGAGGCAGATCGTGACGCTGAAACAGTTCCACGAAATGCACATTCGTGTTGCCAGTTTCAGTGGCTATATTTTCCAGGTTACCATCTATGTCATACTCCCCATCCCTGTCAATACTGTTACCAGCCCCACCCACTGTCACTAGCTGATCCTCTTTAGTAAAATCCCTACATAGCCCCCCTATGTTAACATTCACCTGAGCCAATCCTGTATTAGGCTTCACAATGCTGGTGACCTGTTGCTCACTCCCCAACACTTCCTGCAACTGCTGGCCTACACCTCTACCATGAGAACTACCTAACAGTAGAATCTTCTTCTTTCTCTTAGACTTTGCAACTGTCCTAGCCACCGTAACTGCTGAGGTCTGCTGCATACTTCTACATCTACAGCTGCTAGAGATTCCTCTCCACTAGACTCTGACAGCTGGTCATATCTATTGCTAACACCAATAGTAAAACTAAAACTATCTGAAAATCTGCTTCTCCTAGCAGATCTCTTGCCAACAGCCAGCTCCCATTCCCCAACCCCCTTCTCCCTCCTCATCCTATCTAGGTCCTCCTGTGCGTTTTTCAACTGCACCTGAAAGGCACAGATCTTACGCTCCTGCTCCTCTATCAATTTACTCTTGCTACGTAACCTGCAGTTCCGGGAGAGGATCTCACCAGAATGCCCACTGGATTCCCCTCTGCATTCCCCCTAGAGAAAATACTTCGAACAAGTCTCACACCGCAATCCACTACTCACGGACCTGCGGCAAAGCCCACACTTCTCACTCATGGTAAAATTTTACAGTTATTGAAACAGGAAAACTACTTTATCTAAGTTCCGCTACTACAATAAGAAGATGTTAAAAAATTGACTACAATAATCACCAACATGCTCTACAAGGGAAGTAACTACTATTATTGGCAGTATTAATCAACAACGAATGAGAATATAACAAAAGACTAACACAGAAAGAAAATCAAACGTCTAATGACACAGTAACGAAACTGAAAGCAGTTTCCAAAAATTTCTTCTGAAATTATTTCACCAGAAAACACCAAGAACACCGGTTGCAGACTACTAAAATTCCTAAACAAACCACTCTACACAAACAATTAATTAGTACTTAGCTATCGATGCGCCGCTGCAGCTGCAACTGGTCAGCGCGGAATGCAAACACAGGTAAGAGGTTAAGTTGCTCGATACGAAACACTCACAAATATCAGATCACAACACAAGAAAGGCAGAGGTGAATGAAGAAACCACTAATAAGTCACTTGTATAGTAAATATCATCACAAAAACCGTTAAAATATATTTCTGAAACCTAAAAATATATGAAAACTTAAGAGAGCGATTTCACAGAGTCACGCGCTTATGACGTCACACCAACGCGTACCCTGGAGCCGTGTCTTAGTCTTCTCTTGTCACAGACAAGACAAGTTCATCGCCTGCTATGTAATGTTTCCTTGTGCCGACTGGTCTGCTGGCGAAGACGTACGCCAGCACAGTACACACCCGCATTCCACTACTTCCGTGCTCATCTCTTGAAATGTTTTCTCATCAGTGTCGTTGTTACACAGCGTGATGGCTTGCCCTGCGGTGTCAACCATGTTGATTATTGTGAGGCCTCATTTTCTGTCAATGTATACATGTAAAAATAACGTACTGGAATTCAGTCGGGTGGCATACTCGACAACCGCCTGTATTTCGATGTTATTTTCAAGGCAAAATGTTTTGCCGGCGGTTGTCGACGATGTCACCCGCCTTCATTCTCGTAAATTATATGAATATTTGTCTTTGTCACATAATTAGCAGACCAATAAGTTCCTACCTATTAATTTTTAACTGGAATTATTGTTTATACGCCGCATCGCATGGGATCGAGTAATACTACGCTATTGACATCCTACGAAAGGTCTTCTAACTGTGAGGCGAAAAATGTAATCTCATTCTGCAACCGGTGTGTTCCATCATCAAAACTGGTTGCCTCCAAACTTCTCTAACTTAGGCCGTAAAATATTTAGACTGTTGCAGCTTATAGTTGTCATTTCGGTGCTTAATGGCCGTCTAAATCTCATTCTACAAAAGTAGTTATTTACTAACGTTATCGACAACACTCCGACTCCCTTGTCATCATTTAGTAGCGTATATACTAGATTGTATAATTTGCACTATGCTTTTGCTTCTCACGGTTCGCTAGTATTTTACAGTCTACATTCATGCATTCAAAAATAATGAAGATTCGAAAATAGCGTCGCGTTTACGATAGGAGTCATTAAGGACGGAAGGAAAATTAGACGAGTCTCGTTCATAGAATTATCGTTGCAATTTCTTAAACCAATTTAAGGCAAATGCGGAAAACCTTATGATCGGACAATAAATTGAATTGCCTTCCTCCAGAATTCACGTTTTCCTTGTGTACTATCTCAAAATGGTTCAAATGGCTCTGAGCACTATGGGACTTAAAATTTGAGGTCTCCAGTCCCCTAGAATTAGAACTACTTAAACCTATCTAATCTAATGACATCACACACATCCATGCCCGAGGCAGGATTCGAACCTACGACAGTAGCGGTCGCGCGGTTCCAGACTGAAGCGCCTAGAACCGCTGTGCCACATCGGCCGGCTGTACGACCTCACTTACCCCTATAACAAATTGTACAAAAAGAAACAGACCAAAACAGCAAGACACAGCAAACTTGTAGTACGGTGAACATTAACCCTCAATGAAAGTCATTGCTGCCGTGAGAGTTGGAAGTAGTGCGGGAAGCCCGATTTAACCTCACTCATGTTGCCTGAAAGGTCTTTCTAGTCACAAAAGAACGCTACTGTTCGCAACTTCATGTATCAGTAGCAGCATTTTCCAATCAGCTGGTCAACAGCAGTTAACCTAAATTTAGTAACAAATTTAAAAGCACTAATTCGCAGAACGTACAAACTCGTCACAGTAGTAGTCTCTCGGTTATGTACTAATGGGTAGAACAGTACTCGCAGAGAGTAAGGAACGAAGTATATTATTCAGAGGTGTATGGCAACACATTTATTTTCCGATAGCAAAATGGATCTATTCACGTTTCCAATACACCACATTATTCCTCCCTTTTTTGGCTACAGAACCCTGTTTTCAACTTAATCTCCGTTCAGTGAGACGGCCTAATGTCACCTTACTTCCCGCATGGTACCACTCTGCTGGTCGATGTTGGAGCCAACGTATTATTGCATCAATAACATTCCCACAATTCACGTGTTGCTTCCCGCGAAGTGTATCCTTCATTGAGCGTGAGGACTTCTTTTCTTGACGACAGCACAATATACTTCCGACGCGATCGTAACACCGTGAGGTAGAATATGGAACAGAGTAACTCATTCAGAGTCCCAAAAGTGCGTTGCCATGACTGAGGCTGCAGCTGAGGGTGCGGCTTTGAACATTTTCTTCGGAGGAGAAATGGAGTGGTAGCACTCAATGAATTGTCAGAAATGGTTCGAATGGCTCTAAGCACTATGGGACCTAACATCTGAGGTCATCAGTCCCTTAGAATTAGAACTACTTAAACCTAACTAACTTAAGGACATCACACACACCCATGCCCGAGGCAGGATTCGAACTTGCGACCGTAGCAGCAGCGCGGTTCCGGACTGAAGCGCCTAGAACCGCTCGGCAACAGAGGCAGGTTAATGAACTGTCGTTTTGTTTCCTGCTCGACGTGTCGAACCCATGTTTCACCTCCAATGACGAAATTCGACAACGAATTTTCGTAATCAGCATCGCAACGCGCAAGCAATTCTTCACAGATGGCCCTTAGCTGCTCTTCATGGTACTCTGTTAAGCGGCGATGAACCCAGCGGAAACACTCCTTTGAGTACTCCAACTGGTAGACGAGTGTGTCCATCTTCTCAGCAGGAATACTTTGGGACGACAGCCATTTACTATTGCGACAAAATAAAACGCCTGCAGCCGTCCTTATGATTTCATTTATTTTGTTGCAAGCAGTTTTGGCGCTTCAGTGCCCCATCTTCAGGCTGTAGTTCATGCGGAACGGGTTGATACGATCAGTGGCCAGCCTAACTGGATACGCAGATAATCTGAAAACGCAGGTGTCAGTACTATAACTCTCAACTGCCAACTTTGGCACTTGAGGCAGTTAAGCAGTTGGTGGTTTGAGTGCTGACACGTAAGTTTTCACATTATCTGCGTATCCAGTTAGGCTGGCCACTGATGAGATATATACAGGGTGTGCCATTTACCTTGACCACCCTAAATAACTGTTTGTCCAGATGCAAATTACAAAATGTTTCAAGCAAATGTTCTTTAGGCGTCAGGGGTACATCAATCTGCATGACTGCCTTCGTAGTAGCTTTCTTTTTTACGAAGTTATGAAAAACGGTATGACTTTTTTAAATGGCACCCTGTATTTTTTATTCGGTAATTAATTTCCTCTCTTAAAGACCTATTCAAAAGTGTCTCACAGTGTACCATTCACTGAAACACAACGTTATTAATTACATAAAACAACTTTGACGTTGACGCACCCAGCTTTTAGTGCAAGTACTCTGGTAATGGAACACAATCAAGAGCTGATATGGACAGAGGACAAATGTAAACGTAAGTAGAATTCACAGCCGTCATTCCGTCAACCATCGTCAGTTATAGAGTTGTATGAGTAGAATGTACACCAACGAAGAGAAGGTAGAAATGCTACTCATCTATGGGGAATGTAAGTTAGCAGAACAGTAATTGCAATACTGTTTTATTATGTACGGGTACATTTAGTACAGTAGTTTAGTCCTTTTAAATACTGTTGTGTAGAGTAGGCATACATTAAACTTCCTACAAACTTCATCGACATAACGTTTACTTTGTTGTTGTTGAAGGTAGGTGAAATGCTACGCAGGCAGCATAAGTGTACAGAGAGCGATATCCTGACAAGAACCCACCTTCCCGAGGGATGTTTTCTCGTCTCATTGCGACGCTTCAGGAAAATGGAAATTTCAACCCACGACAACGCAATCGTTGTAGCTCTCGCACATACGAAGCTGCCGAAGTTACTGTTCTCGCTTCCGTTGAATGATTTCACATGTGAGCACACGACGGCTTGAACACGAGACTGGCAATCCTAAAACCAGTGTACTTCGTGTTCTTACACGTCACCGGTTCCATCCTAACCAGGTGCAACTACATCAAGAATTGCATGGAAATGATTTCCAGAATCGTGTATAGTTCAGTCAGTGGGCACAGCAGCAAATCCTTGCCAACGCGAACTTTTTCTCCATTGTTCTATTTACCGACGACTGTTCCTTCTCCAACAAAGAATATGTAAATACAAGGAACATCCCTTATTGGTCCAGCGACGATCCACGATGGGTTAGACAGGTGGAAAATCAGCGTCAATGGAGAGTTGAGGTGTGGTATAGGATGATTGATACTAAAATTATTTGCCCTTATTTCATCAATGGTAGTGTAAACGGCACAGCATATGCCAACTTCCTCAGATGAATTCTTCCTCCTCTTCTGGATGAAGTGCCACTAAGAACCAGAATGCTTATGTGGGATCAACACGATGGATGTGAAGAACATAACGCCATGCGTGCATGTCGTTTTTGGAACCAAAGATATCGTGCCAGATGGATTGGACGAGCGGAACAATTACTTGGCCTGCTAGGTCTCATGATTTAAATCCTTTGGGTTTTTTCTTTGGGGACATAATGTAAATAATTCTTTCATTCAACGAGTACACCTGCGTATCGGTGTCCAGGGTCACCACTTTGAGCATCTTTGGCTGTTGTGTTCCTGGGAAATGGTACAGAGAGTCAAATACAACTTCGTGTTATGTTTTTAGTTGGTTTTCATTTGTTTTCTGAGAACTCCAGCAAATGGATGAGTTTTTGATCCCGGATTCAAAGTTAGCGTGGTATTATGTAATTTATAACGTTGTGTTTCAGGAGATGGTACACTGTCATACATTTTTGAATACGTCTCTAGGAGAGGAAATGAATTACCGAATAAACAATATAGGGTGCCATTTAAGAAAGCCATACCGCTATTCATACCTTTGATTTTCCAACACGCGAATGAGAGTGCCCGTACGTTCCTACACTGCGGGAGTCACAGCTGTTTGCTGCCGGTCGACACCCATGCGATCGAACAGGTTAGCGCTACCTTGCTGCGATGAAGACAGACCTCAAACCCAATGACACACCGTGCCTTTGTTTAATGCGAGGTCTCCGTAGACATTCTGCAAGCGCCTTTAGTATCGACGAAATTTTAGTTTCCCACAGAACCAAACTCTTGCTTGAAGCTCAGCTACGTTAAGGTACCTTTACACTGGAATACATGCTTCGGAACTTGCATGAGCCTCTTGCCAGTTTGACATGTCGCAATACATCATCTCATTAAAAAAAACTTCTTCGCACCACATGTATGCCAACCTGGCCACGTGTACTAGTCGCATACACATTTAGTATATAATTTTTTCTGGGTATATGTGACAAGTCGCTGAAATTGCGCTTGCGCAATATCAGTCTTTCTTGGCTTCTGCTATTTTGTTTTCATACCAACGCGTAGTTCGTCTCGAGTGTTCTGTGAAGATGTTGTCTTAGTGTATTGTGCACATACTTCCCTCGTAATTATTTTAGAAATTGGTCTTTAGCAGAGACGAGTTGCTGAAGGAAACACACTCATCTTATTGAAACAGTACGCATACATCTGTGCATTTGGGGTATGAAGCCCGTCGACTATAAAAGTCCCCAAAAAAATGAGGAGAGATTTCAAGACAGTTTCATGTGTCTAGAAAAGAGTGCGAAGGTATGTGGCACAACATAAAAAGTCAATACAGTTGGGAATTGTCTAAGCGGAAATGTAGCAGAAGACTTGGCAGTAGTGCTAGCAATGTGTACCAGACTACTTGGTTCGCTTATGAAAGCCATCATTTCCTGACAGGCACTTACAGACCACTCTCTCGTAGGAGCACTCAGCAAGTAGTACCAGTGAGTAAATTTGTCACATCAGTTTATTAATTATACATCTGTCAATAGTTTACTTAAGTACAATGTTAAATAATGATAATATTTTCAGTAATTATATTACTCCTGGAAATGGAAAAAAGAACACATTGACACCGGTGTGTCAGACCCACCATACTTGCTCCGGACACTGCGAGAGGGCTGTACAAGCAATGATCACACGCACGGCACACCGGACACACCAGGAACCGCGGTGTTGGCCGTCGAATGGCGCTAGCTGCGCAGCATTTGTGCACCGCCGCCGTCAGTGTCAGCCAGTTTGCCGTGGCATACGGAGCTCCATCGCAGTCTTTAACACTGGTAGCATGCCGCGACAGCGTGGACGTGAACCGTATGTGCAGTTGACGGACTTTGAGCGAGGGCGTATAGTGGGCATGCGGGAGGCCGGGAGGACGTACCGCCGAATTGCTCAACACGTGGGGCGTGAGGTCTCCACAGTACATCGATGTTGTCGCCAGTGGTCGGCGGAAGGTGCACGTGCCCGTCGACCTGGGACCGGACCGCAGCAACGCACGGATGCACGCCAAGACCGTAGGATCCTACGCAGTGCCGTAGGGGACCGCACCGCCACTTCCCAGCAAATTAGGGACACTGTTGCTCCTGGGGTATCGGCGAGGACCATTCGCAACCGTCTCCATGAAGCTGGGCTACGGTCCCGCACACCGTTAGGCCGTCTTCCGCTCACGCCCCAACATCGTGCAGCCCGCCTCCAGTGGTGTCGCGACAGGCGTGAATGGAGGGACGAATGAAGACGTGTCGTCTTCAGCGATGAGAGTCGCTTCTGCCTTGGTGCCAATGATGGTCGTATGCGTATTTGGCGCCGTGCAGGTGAGCGCCACAATCAGGACTGCATACGATCGAGGCACACAGGGCCAACACCCGGCATCATGGTGTGGGGAGCGATCTGCTACACTGGCCGTACACCACTGGTGATCGTCGAGGGGACACTGAATAGGGCACGGTACATCCAAACCGTCATCGAACCCATCGTTCTACCATTCCTAGACCGGCAAGGGAACTTGCTGTTCCAACAGGACAATGCACGTCCGCATGTATCCCGTGCCACCCAACGTGCTCTAGAAGGTGTAAGTCAACTACCCTGGCCAGCAAGATCTCCGGATCTGTCTCCCATTGAGCATGTTTGGGACTGGATGAAGCGTCGTCTCACGCGGTCTGCACGTCCAGCACGAACGCTGGTCCAACTGAGGCGCCAGGTGGAAATGGCATGGCAAGCCGTTCCACAGGACTACATCCAGCATCTCTACGATCGTCTCCATGGGAGAATAGCAGCCTGCATTGCTGCGAAAGGTGGATATACACTGTACTAGTGCCGACATTGTGCATGCTCTGTTGCCTGTGTCTATGTGCCTGTGGTTCTGTCAGTGTGATCATGTGATGTATCTGACCCCAGGAATGTGTCAATAAAGTTTCCCCTTCCTGGGACAATGAATTCACGGTGTTCTTATTTCAGTTTCCAGGAGTGTAATATATAGCTCACTTAGCTGTCAAAATGTGTTAAATATTTTAAAGGTCATCGAAGCCTCACCCCCACAAGGTGTAGGATAAATTATTTTTCCTTATGAAACTCTTGAGGTTGGTATCTAAACATTTGAAGGAATTGTGGAAGTTGAAACAACTCAAGTTATCAGCGTAGAGAACTAGAAAAGGATAGCTGTAACTGGCAGTGCATGTATAACTTCAACCCCAAGTGGAAGTACTACATCAAGTAGCCACAAAAGACCAAGAAAGGAAGTGGAAGAAGACAGGGAAGGTTTGAGACAAGCATCAAAGAAAGATGGAGAAAATTTAGCTAATAGGAAACCTGACCAGTTTACCCATTTAGGAGAGTTAGTTGCCAACAAATTAAGAATTTTGTTAGAAAATGTCCGTGCAAGAATAATGGCAATGTTGGAAAACTGAATATACAAATGTTTGCAGGAAGCAAATGAAGAATTGACGAATGTGGTGACTGACAGTACTGTGTAGGTTATTATTTTTGATGTAGTAGCCCGGTGAGGTAGCTGAAGCGATACAGAAACAAATAAAGGTGTCACAACAACTGTCTTGTTCGTCTTTGCTATGTGCAGCGACAAACTGCAGTTTACTTAATATGCAATTAGCAAAGTTCTCACGGTTTTCCTCGTATATTTCTTCCTTTTCTACGAACGCTAACGGCTGTCCGCGAATTTTGCTTGTGAACGAGAATGAATGATGTAAAATACAGATTAATATTACCGGATATGTTGATTAGGCATAAAGTGCCGTCAGAAATTTGATATTGTATTACTAACAGAAGTAAGCCAATCGTAACAAAGCACTAAAATTTATCTCATTGTTAGCGAAATTTGGGAAATTTTTCGGGCAAGTATATGTGCGAGCTTCACCATTCTTATATTATTATTATTATTATTATTATACAAATTTGGCCGTTAAAGACAGTGAAAACAGTTATTTCTTGCGCTTCTGGGAAGTCTTCTTTCTCTCAGTCCACACTTCTTTCATTCTTGCGCTGAAGGCGGCTTTTCTCTCTTCAGACCATTTAGTTCCACAAGTCTTCTTAATTTTCACACCGAAACCCGTGAATGAATTCAGTTTTTTTTGTAAAAAGGTTTCTGTTAAATATTGTTTCCTGATCTATGTCCATTTCTTTTAGATCTCTTTCTGTGTTGATAAACCATAAATTTCTATTTTTTAGATTTGCGATGTACGAAAATATTTGTTTTGTAAGCCTATTCGGGTTCATCCTCATGATGTGAGCATAAAAGGAGCATCGTCTTTTTCTAATTTCGTCTGTAATTTTGCTGCACTTCGTATACACTTCTTTGTTGCTTTTTAGTCTGTACACAGGCTTCCCTTGATTATCTGTTATTTTCCTGTGTCTAAGAATTGTCCTCACAATTCTTCTTTCACGATTTTCTATCTGTTCTGCGTATGTAAAATTTGCCAGTGTTTCTGATGCATATAGTATCTGCGGTCTAATGACAGTCTGATAGTGTCTGAGTTTAATGTTTTTGGATATACATTTTTTTGAATACATTTGTCTGCAGTAGTGAGTTGCTGTCTCTATTTTTTGTATTCTAGCCCTGCAGGCTGGATGACCTTTTGCCACAGGCTGAATTAGTTCACCAAGATCTTTAAAATGTTTAGATACCTGTATTTTCCCGTATTTCGTAGTTATTTTCTTTGGTGGATTTTTGATATTTGCAATGATTTCTGTCTTTTCAAATGAAATTTGCAAGCCTGCTTTTTCAGCAGTTTCTTTAAGTAATTCTATTTGTTTTATTGTGTCTTTTTGTGTGTAAGCTAAACAGGTGAGATCGTCAGCGAAGGCAAAACAGTTGGTTTCAATGGCTTTGAAGCACTTCCCTCCAATTTGGACTTTCTCAACTCCATGTTTTTGCGTGTGTTTTCTCCATTCTGCTATGACTTTATCCAGAACGCAGTTGAAGAGTACCGGGGACAGCGCATCTCCTTGTCTGACGCCGGTTTTGACCTCGAAATGCCGTGAAATTTCTCCTTGGAATTTTACTTTTGATGTTGTATTTGTTAATGTTTCTTTGATTGTGGTGATTGTTGTTTCATCTATTTCATATTCTCGAAGTGTTTTGATGAGTGTGTCCCTATCGATTGAGTCGTAAGCTTTTTTGAACTCAATGAATGTTGTGAAATATTTCTTGCTCCGTGTAGATAAATAGTTCATTGTTGTTTTGAGGTTAAAAATTTGTTCGGCGCAGGATCTTCCTGGTCTGAAGCCAGCTTGATATTCTCCAAGTTTTCCCTCTATAATTGGTGATACACGATTGAGCAGGGCTTTTGATAGAATTTTGTATGGGACTGGGAGAAGCGATATTCCACGATAGTTGTTAACATCCCTTTTGTCACCTTTTTTAAACAAAGGGTGAATTAGGGCAGTTTTCCAGTGACTTGGGATTTTCTTGGTTTCCCATACTTGTTCAAGTTCTTTGTGTAGTGCTTCTACTGATGTTTCTCCCCCAAGCTTGAGCATTTCTGCTGTAATTGTGTCTTCTCCACATGCTTTCCTGTTTTTGAGATTTTTGATTATGTTTGTGATTTCCTCTCGTGTCGGAGGTGTTGAATGTGTTGGTAATGTTTCTGGTTGCGTAAAACTGAGAGTCTGAATGGGTGTTTGTCAGTTTAGGAGTGTCTCTAAATATTCAGCCAGGATTTCACAGTTTTCAGTATTGTTGGTGGCGAGAGTCTTATTATTTCTCATAAGGTTTAGGCAAGGGGACTGGTATCCTCGGAGTTTCTGGTTGAATGTTTGGTACCAAGCTACCGTGTTGCATTTCTTGAAATTCTCTTCGATTGAGTCCAGTTGTTGTTTTTCATAATGTCTTATATTATTATTATTATTATTATTACTATATAGCCTATTTTTAAATATTAGGAATTTAAAATCATCCATCCTACCTTCACTTCCTGGCATAAAACTTGCACAATGGTCTCGCAAAGACGAGGAATAATATCGCACATTGAGCTCTCTGATATACTATGCCAGTACATTAAACTGAAAATATGGATAGCCAGTGACCAAAAATCTGAGGGTCACTGACAACTTATACTCTGGTGCAATGGTATCCCGAACGTTTTTGTTGGTTCTAGACACAAGAGAAGCCACAAGAGACAGCAAACGACCGAAATCTTCCATGCTCATCCTAACATAATTTTTGAAATAGGTACCACCTTGGAGATTTAATCCTTGAAAGAACATTGAGTAAGCTCATGGGGTAACGCGTTTGCGAAGGAGCGCTGGTTGCCACTATCTGCTCTTCCTCCGCCTTTTTTTTCCTTTCTTCTTCCAAAAGAGCATGTGCAGCAGCACATAAAAATGCAGAGTCTTCCGCATAGTTTTGGAAAGCGATCGCAGACTCCGAGCAACTCTGCACCATTGAACGCACTGATACAAATCAACTGATGTAAACCCACGATCATACACGCATGACTTGCAAGTAGCAAGCTCATAAATATCACGATACATGTCCTGAAGACACGTACACACGTCGCACACTCTTGTGCCGATACAAGTTCCAGATGTATACGTATCTTTACAGATGCGTTTGTGAAGGCTACTTCCAGCGCCGCAATATTCCGCGTCATCCCACGACAAATTCCCCACTTCTTCAAGTAAAATTGACCCGGGAAAAAAGTGATGCGTCTTATTGAACGCACCTCATAATACTATGCTTAGGTGGTATGCGACTCATGCCAGGGGGAATCATTTCTTTGTCAGTCTACAGGCCCTCATGGCTGTTGTTAATGGCGGTAAAATCTTAGTCGTAAAGCTACTTCTCGTTTCTCTTCAATATCTTTCGGTCCTGGACGCTTCAATCCGTCTGCTGAGATCTACTTCAGGATGCCACTGATGTCCGCGCATCGCTCAACACTATGTCAAGTGGACGACCCGTCAATTTTTTTCTTCGTTAATTTTGTTCTTTGCCTTAAGCCTTTCATATATTAGTGTAATAGTAGTTATATGAATTTCTGGGATAATCCTATGTATGTTGCTGTAGCACTCGAACTATTTTTTTTTACTTTTATTACTTTTATCGTGTCTGTTAAACTGAAAAAAGAAGCACTTCAAGAGGAAAAGCAATTTTTTATTTTCTAATTTTAATGTCATATACCTTACTACGTATGCAGCCACAAGAGGTATTGAGAGAAAAACATACATTTAGTTGAGAAGGTTGCCCATTTATGTACTGAAAGAAAGAAATCGAAGATAAATAGCAATTATAAATCAAAAACGAAAATGATAAATTACTTGATACGGTAAGCAACAAAATATTGAGCAAACAGTCACACATTCCATATCTGACACTGGGTAGGTGCCGATGTTCAGCAGTTCATTCCAACACATTGTTGAGATGCTGTATTTTCATAACTGGAACTTATCTGCATGACTGGAAATTACCTGCTACAGTACTGGATTCAGATGTTCTCCCAGAGCGTTTCGGTAGTTTCGCATACCACCTCAAGTACACCTGCACAGTTTCTCTTTGAAAATTTACGTGTGAGATAATATTTCCATTTTGCAGTAAATGACTCAGATTGACTGCTGGTACCTTGTCGCTGAAAATGATAAGCGTCAGACTGGTATTCGTTTCAAAATCTCATTCGCCCCAGGTACCGTTGCCGTTTTATCACAATTATGGTTCGACTTGTGGATCAAGTATTGCCGTTGAAGTACGAAGCAGGATTACATCATTTTGGAATTTTGATGTTTGTCCATCCAGTGTTTAAGGTAATGTGAAGAAAATTTGAAGTTCTAAGCTCAGCAGCAGCAAGAAGTTGTGTTCGTTTAAGACTGTCAGTTTCATTAGTGCCTAGCGTTGCTATTATGTAACGCAGAAAATATAGCACATAACTTTGTGATACAAAAAATGTTGCATACATTTAAATAAATTACATATGACTTTTAGTTTATTAAGCAACTGTTAACGGATTTTGAAGCTGAATGACAAGATATTTTAATTGCTATACTTACTCTAATACATGGTGTGAATCGATGTAGAAAAAATGTTCAAAATTCAATATAAATATTCCTAATGTGATATTGCTACCCGCAACAAATAATAGGCGAATGACAGAACATAAGTTCAGCAATCCATAAAGAAGCATAATGAGATTGAAAAAATCATCGTTGTTAAAAAAAAATAATGTAAATCCCGACCTGACACATGTTCGCTTGACGTAAGGCTGGCCACTGCTGGAAAGAGCTGGAGCCAAAAGACATTACAAGTATAAGAAAACAATTATTTCTCTAGACTGTGGAATGGTCACTCTGAATGGTAATATCCAGTGGCAACATCAATAGCCTTTAATCAAAAAGAGCCGCTCTTAAAAGGGAGTTCACTTACTTCTACATCTACACTAGGGAAATAGTGTGCTGAAATGTGACTGTCACTTTTCAGAATCGAATCACTGTCTATACGAGGGCTATTCAGAAAGTAGGGAACGTTTTGGCATTTAAAAAAACTAAGTACAAGATATACATTTTATTATATACATGTGAAAGAGCGACTGACGTATTGCTTTTCCACCTAGTTACCAAACACTTTGAGGCACTTATCATAGCGGTGGACAAGCTTTGAAAGACCTTCGTCGTAAAATTCTGACGCCTCAGACTTCAGCCAGTGAGTCATGCCAACCTGGAGTTCCGCGTCGTCATCAAAGCGCTGCGTTGCAAGCCAGGTCTTCATCTTGGGAAACCAGCAGATGTCGCTTGATGCAAGGTCGGGGCTGTAGGGCGGATGAGGGAAAATTTCCCATTTGAATGAATTAAGGAGGTGAGGTCGGGCATTGTTGTGCAAAAACAAAACTTTGGACGTCATTTTTCCTCCGCGTTTGTTTTTAAGTGCTCTTTTAAGGCTGTTCAATGTTTGACAGTACGAGTCAGAATTTATGGTTGCTCCATGTGCGAGAAAATCAAAAACAAACACATCTTGCCTATCCCAAAACACTGTCGCCACCTGTTTCCTTGCTGACAAGGTTTGCAAACATTTTCTTGGATATGGGGGATACTTGTGGGCCCCCACTCCATGCACTGTAATTTTGTCTCGCAATTGACGCGTTTCACCCAAGACTCGTCACCGGTTACGATTCGATCCAGTAATTAATCCTCATGTTTGTGGTAGACCTCCAGAAATGTTAATGTTGCTCCCATTCGCTGTTCTTTATGGTGATCTGTAAGCATTTTTTGCACCCATCGTACACAAAATTTGCGGTAGCCTAGATTTTGAGTGACAATTGCAAACAACAAAGTGTGTGAAACTTATGGAAAAGAAGGCGAAAGTGCCGTTACTGCGAAGCGACGGTTTTCACGAATCGTTTCATCAACTTTAGCGACAAGATCGTCAGTCACAATGCTCGGACGTCTACTCTTCTCTTCATCAGGAGCGTCGGTTCGGCCATTTTTAAACCGAATGCACCATTTAAGGACGGAACATTCACTCATTACGGTGTTTCCGTACACTTTTCACGGTTTGCGATAAATTTCTATGGATTTTAGTCTTTTTGCCAACAAAACCCGTATCACAGACAGCGCCTCACAACTGGCGGGATTTTCGATTGCAGCACACAATTCGAATATTGAAAAAACCAGATACCCAGAGACGATCCGCCTGTCACGGATGGATGCCGACCGAGCTGCCGAGCAAGCACATAACAAAATATACGAGATCGGCGCGCGTCTAACGGAGTCAGACGGAGACATTCCCTACTTTTTGAATAGCCGTCGTAGAAGCCCTAACAGATGAGTAACGTCGAGACAATAATATTAGTAAACTTTAGTTTCAATAAATACGCCGTGCTTTGTAAAATGTCCACTTAATATTTCATTTTAGTTAATATAATTTTAGTAATATTTCGGCGCCCCTGTGGTTTCAATTGAAACCTAGCTTCAATAGCATCAACTGACAGTACAGTTTTGCAACTCACGTTAATATCGTGCCACCTTAATGCAGAATCGTTTGTCGCAACAAGTTTTATTAGGAAAAATAAACAGAAGAAGAAACCAATCTTTTCCTGATTACACGTGTTCATCATATTAGAAAGTCAAGAGGACACTGATGGTCCTTGAAATTTACGTAGACTGTACATTTGGAATCAGAGCAAAGCTGAAAATACAGAAGCATGTTTAAAGTTCTGACGCATTACGGTTGACAATGATGTATGGACGTAGTTTGCAGATATACTTTCAGTGGGCCCAGGGACTGGATTATAGCAACCCATTTATAATACCAGCTACATCCACTGCATTATACAGAACGTAGTAATAAGTCATTAAAGCAGTATGTGACATTGTGTACGTTGACATAAAACATATTTTTCTGAAGTGTTTTACCACTACTGCCCCGGCGAGGACAACGTCTCAAAAATACGGTGTACTCAACGAATATGACGAAAAGAGTGTAAGAAGAACTTAACGCATGACATTGCTGATATTTACGACTAGCAAGAGCGTGAATAGAGCGCTTATTTGGCGTAACGGACACAAGAAGGAATCATGATAACATGGGGGACCGGAATCTATACTATCGTAAAATAGTTCTCTGAGCTTTAATTACACTCCTGGAAATTGAAATAAGAACACCGTGAATTCATTGTCCCAGGAAGGGGAAACTTTATTGACACATTCCTGGGGTCAGATACATCACATGATCACACTGACAGAACCACAGGCACATAGACACAGGCAACAGAGCATGCACAATGTCGGCACTAGTACAGTGTATATCCACCTTTCGCAGCAATGCAGGCTGCTATTCTCCCATGGAGACGATCGCAGAGATGCTGGATGTAGTCCTGTGGAACGGCTTGCCATGCCATTTCCACCTGGCGCCTCAGTTGGACCAGCGTTCGTGCTGGACGTGCAGACGGCGTGAGACGACGCTTCATCCAGTCCCAAACATGCTCAATGGGGGACAGATCCGGAGATCTTGCTGGCCAGGGTAGTTGACTTACACCTTCTAGAGCACGTTGGGTGGCACGGGATACATGCGGACGTGCATTGTCCTGTTGGAACAGCAAGTTCCCTTGCCGGTCTAGAAATGGTAGAACGATGGGTTCGATGACGGTTTGGATGTACCGTGCACTATTCAGTGTCCCCTCGACGATCACCAGTGGTGTACGGCCAGTGTAGGAGATCGCTCCCCACACCATGATGCCGGGTGTTGGCCCTGTGTGCCTCGGTCGTATGCAGTCGTGATTGTGGCGCTCACCTGCACGGCGCCAAACACGCATACGACCACCATTGGCACCAAGGCAGAAGCGACTCTCATCGCTGAAGACGACACGTCTCCATTCGTCCCTCCATTCACGCCTGTCGCGACACCACTGGAGGCGGGCTGCACGATGTTGGGGCGTGAGCGGAAGACGGCCTAACGGTGTGCGGGACCGTAGCCCAGCTTCATGGAGACGGTTGCGAATGGTCCTCGCCGATACCCCAGGAGCAACAGTGTCCCTAATTTGCTGGGAAGTGGCGGTGCGGTCCCCTACGGCACTGCGTAGGATCCTACGGTCTTGGCGTGCATCCGTGCGTCGCTGCGATCCGGTCCCAGGTCGACGGGCACGTGCACCTTACGCCGACCACTGGCGACAACATCGATGTACTGTGGAGACCTCACGCCCCACGTGTTGAGCAATTCGGCGGTACGTCCACCCGGCCTCCCGCATGCCCACTATACGCCCTCGCTCAAAGTCCGTCAACTGCACATACGGTTCACGTCCACGCTGTCGCGGCATGCTACCAGTGTTAAAGACTGCGATGGAGCTCCGTATGCCATGGCAAACTGGCTGACACTGACGGCGGCGGTGCACAAATGCTGCGCAGCTAGCGCCATTCGACGGCCAACACCGCGGTTCCTGGTGTGTCCGCTGTGCCGTGCGTGTGATCATTGCTTGTACAGCCCTCTCGCAGTGTCCGGAGCAAGTATGGTGGGTCAGACACACCGGTGTCAATGTGTTCTTTTTTCCATTTCCAGGAGTGTATTTAACAGCTCGCGACTCACCGCCTCGTTAACATGGGACTGCCTGAGGCGCTTTTAGAATTTGTTGAAACTGATGTCTACATGGAGCGTTCATACTGTCAAAGAAACGTAGACATAACCTCAGGAATTGTATTTCGTGTTATCACATAAAAATATTGCTGCAGGATATCTTTACTGTAGCGAAATTTAATTAAAAGAAATCTTTGAATTAAAGTTTTCCTTTTTTAAACGTAAAAAATTTGTTTTGCCGAGTAGTGGCCAATGTATGAACTGAGCTGAATGTTCTTAGTATTTATCTTCATAGGACATAATTAATATATTCACTTAAGTTTCTATAAAAAATATGGAGCGAGTCTTTTAAAGCGTCCGTTGATGACGGGATGCAATGAAATTATAATGAAATTATTCCTACGCAAGATGTCTGCCAAGACAGCAAGATTGTTCGACCGTTCTTGTTGTTTATCTCGCGTGTTGAAAACCTTACAAATAATGTTTTTACTTCTGCTTGAAGGTCACCCCTAGGCATATGAAAGAAAAAATTCACAATCGGCATAAATTGCCATATATTATTTAAAATTTACAACTTACCCTGCGAAATGGCAACAGTAGCGTGCGTTAGGTTGAGCACTAGAACAGAGAATCAGTAATAACGCTGGTCTTTTTCAGTTCCTTTCGCCGGCGAGTAAAAGAACAATAAATCACCACAAAGTTCCTATACAGTTATCTTATAGAATATGTTTGCACCATTATTATTTCATTTCATTATAACTTACCGTTATGACAGCTAATAGTAGGCGCATTTTCAGAGTTTCTTACAGTTTTCATGTTACTTTATTTTGTGTCTGATTTGTAGTCGCATGATTTGATATTTTGTGCCATGTATCGGTACAAGCAACCCCTGGTACGAATGGGTCAAAAATACTTGTGGTTTGCGAAGAGTCATACCACCTTTCTAATAACACATGTTACTTGTCAGACGTATGTTTTTAGACAGATATCACTTAACGTCTCTTTTATTTTTTACATATATGCGTATATTACAGTATATATCACTTTACAATGGTTGATAATTTACTTTAATTTTTTTATAAAAAATATTTTCCCTTTTTACGAGGCACCGATCAGCCGCTGGACGGCCATTGCGCCATCCCGAAGTTAGCATGAATCAAGTCAACCGCGCTTCAGCCTTCTAGTCATGAAGATATGTGCTCATATAAGCTCAAAATATGTTTTAATTAATTCAGAATCACTCTTCAGCCACACGTGTAACTGTCTTGTTTGTTTATGTACTTTGTTTTGAAAGTCACTAGTCAAGCACTTTATGACATTTAAGATTAAGCTTCTACTATCTCACTGGTTAATAAAATGCACAGCTCGTAGCTTGTAAACAACTCCCGTCACACATGCACTTCATTTTCACTTCCTAGAATGTTCATACAGGTGTCCCGTTACGATGTTCTGTTGTATGTTGGTCCACCTGTCACTTCAAGCGTTCCGATGTCCCGTGTTTTCATGTTACTCACTGCCGCATGCGGATTCCGTAGTTTGACAGTCCATCTATCACTTTCATGCGTGTGATATTTCAACAGTTTTCTACACTGCATATAACTATTAGGTACGAGAAATTTCACATTAATACTTAGACTTTGGCACTTGCTATGCACTCCGTGCCATTGGCTAAAAAGCAAGCCGTAACTAAAGAGATTCAATAAATGCTTAAATGGCACATAACAGAACATTCATTGTCGCCATATGGCAGCCCTCTGCTCGTAGTCGCGAAAGCAGACGGAAGTATGCGGCTAGTGCTGGATGCCTGAAACTGCAACAAAATCATTATGTCTCTAAGAACCTGACCTGAAATGAAGATCACGAAACAGAAGTAGTTACAGTAGTGTAAGGGTATTTCTTTAGTTTTAGGTTCATTCCTGTATTTTTCTTGTGTATGTGTATTGTAAATATGTGACTAAATGTTTTTGTATGTGTATATTTATATGTCAGTGTATGAGAGCAAAATGTCTGCATGAATACGTGAGAGGGCATGTGAACTATGGCAAAAAAAGTGAATTACTAATGAGGACAGTGCACTTAGTTAGTGAAACGCCTGGCTAAACCCGCAGGACAGGACAAGTAGTAGGAATTGTGGAAGGGAGCCAGAATGAGCAGCTGTCAGTTACACTCCAAACATAACACTTTATTTAGTTGTGCAAACATTGCAGCGCAACTTCTAAGCTTGACTATCGATAAAAAAGTCTTTAATTCTAAAACGGCTGAAGGCCCATGAATTAAATACAACTGCTATATATATTTGTTTTTAAGACAGAGGGCTCTAGGCTTTTACCTTAAATAGTATTTGAGGCCAAGCGCTCTAAGACTTGACGAGTCAGACATATTAAGTTTTTAAAAGCTGCTAAAGGCCCACAAATTTAAAATAACATAACTGCAATAACCTTTAAAATGGCAGAAGGACCAAGATTTATGATCAATAAGAAACCCTACTTCAAACGACTGAAGGCCTTTTTTAAAAAAAAAGAAAAAACTGCAACCAATTTTCCTAGGAAGGAGGCCCAAAGCATTTAACCTTAAATAGTATTTAAGCCCTACTGATGAAAGACCTGATAAGTAAGAATCCAAAATTTTTAAGAACAACACAGTTACAATAAATTTTCAATAGGCAGAAGCCCCAAGCCTTATCTTCAGACAATGTAACAGTTGCCCAATTTAGACAAACTTACTTTTAAAACGGCTGAAGGCCTTTGTTTTTAAAATCACAATTACAAGCATATAAATTAGAACCATCGGCTATGAGCCATTAAAATATACAATTAATCCCCAACAAGAAAGGCAGTATGGGCAACGGCGCTGAGAAGTTTCCAGGGGGCTCGGTCTGCCCTCAAAATCTTAACGTACGTTTAAGTGCGACAAGAAGTCGGCCCAGCACTCGATCCGCCGGCGTCACAATCAAGAGACATTAGGGTCCCACTGAAAAGACGACTTGCTAACCACCGACTAGTATATGAGAATTCCAAAGCCAAAACGTTACAGACATAGCCGCCCTCAACCAAAAATACATAAAGCTGTCAAAAACTACACACCGTGTTGGACAGAGACAACAGGTGAGGAAAGGAAGCTGCCTGAATTTACATCAGCGACCAGGGCAGGTAACCGGAACACTAACGGCCACAAGGCAGGAAACTCCGATGGTGCACTTGAATTCGAAACCGACAAATATAGTTGATTCCACCACACGGCGGATAAATTTTCACCAACTCGAACACTCGCTGTTGCTCCCAGTAGTACCACTAACAGCGAACCACCAACCAAGCGGACAACGTGAACCGAGGTGGCTTCGGCGATTAAATCACCACTCAACTTTCATGTCCCAGGTAGGTGAGCCAAGAACCTCGTAGCACTCGGAACAGCCCCCATGCGCTCTGACCCTGCATAGAGACCGCCAGCAGGCCCGGCCGACTGCGCCGCGTGGAGACTTGCTTGCTAATCCGCTCCAACCAACCGCTGTAAACCGACAACACTTAAAACAAGTTGTTAATGGAAATGACACAAAGTACACGCACAGTTTTACAAACACTTGCACGAAGACTTGAATGACACTCAGCAGTGGCTGTGCAATCACAAAGACAAATCGGGAGTCGATAAACACACACAGCCAACCCATAAGCAATCGGCGAGCCAATTCATGTCGTCCAATAGGATGACCGACCAACGATACACGAAGACCGTCCCTGGCTCAAGTGATGCGTAGCGGCAACGGTCGGGCGAGCCATGGACATTCAGGGCTCACTATTGATCGAACCCGACTGAACTAGTGCCGCGTTCCAACTCCACGAACTGCCCTCCTTGCACGTTCCAACTCACTCCACGAATGACGACAACCGGGAAGTAATAGCAGTGCAACAAAGATAACACGTGAGGGCTATATCGATAGGCGCTGCTGCTGCCACTGATGGGCAGACAAAGCAGCAACTCAGTGACAACAGATACTGAAACTAACATAACGAGGTAGCAACACACAAAAAACCAAGATGTAAAATAGGAGATGGAACGAGCGCGAAGCATATACGGCACAGTTAGTGCAAATGTCATAAAATCACAATGTGAGTAACGACATTTATGCAATTTGCATGGTCCCTAGGTGGGCAAAGGGCAAAGGCAGGCAAATCGTGGAAACATTCATGCTGAGATACAATGAAGGTGAAAACCTCAGGGAGGAATGAATTGCTGAACCAAGACAAACACAGCAACAAGAGGTTGAGTTAGTACAAGCTGCTTTTAAGGCTCATATAGAGGGAATACACATAATTGTCATTATTGATACAAGAGCAAGTGCTTCAGTTACGGATTATGAATTTTATAAATGCCTAGATCAGTTTAAGAGACTGCCAATTTTACCAGTGCAAAACTGTAAAACTGTGGAGGCCGGGAGGCCGGGTGCAGATAATTAAAAATCGGGCACAGGCCGTCCTAGACATAGAAAAATAATCGATGAAATGCTCGTTTTCGGTCGTTAGGAACTTAGCAGTATCCTGTACCATGGGTTTGGATACGTTGCGTGAGGGAACGCAAAGACAGACCTCCGTCGTGTAACGTGCACCTTGAAAAAGCACAATAAAGTTATTGAACTAGCACTAATAAACACTGCTGCCACATATAACAGTTATTGTAGGCAGATTCAGGTGGATACCTCTCACCAAAAGGTACTGCTTGTAGAAAAATGACTGCTACATGGGGACTTACAATAAGATAGTCCATCAAGAGAACTAAGACAAGGTATTGACGTAAAGGTGTCGGAATCGAGTTACATGACCTTAACCAAAATAATGAACTGACTAACGTGCTAAACGAGTGTAGTCAGGTATTCTCCGAAAAACCTGACATAATAAGTGGACACACTTATGGCATACAAATTAAACTGCATGATTCGTTTTGCAGCACCACGTACTCCGTGCCATACCGACCCTATGTGGGAGGCTTACATAAGATGGTTGGAGTTTATAGTCCCCGAACATATGAGTTGCGGCTCGTCAACCCCTTCCACAAAGCGTACTGTCTCATTTCGTTTCTGTTGTTGCTGTTTTGGGACATAACGCGATTGTGGTGTCCAATATTGCTGTGTAGCTGGCGGCGGCATTGGTATAACATTCACGTTATTCTTCTGGCACGTTCCGGTCGTCGAAAGCGTGCTGTGTTCGACACTTCGCAGGGCCAGATTTGTGCCACTGCTCATTTGCAGTTCGCATATTTTAGTTAGAGAAGGAAGTGTTAAAACTTCCTTCATTCCTCTGTTTCCTACTAAAATTTTCGTTTGTGTTTTTATTCGGGGAACCGTTACTCCTTCCACCGTATTGGTGGCCAACCGAACCACTGTGACTGTTTTGGTTGCTGTTTCTGTGGTCAGCGCGGAAATCACTTTCTCTATTCTGTCCACCTTTTCTGGGACTGTTTCCATTCGGATTTCCTTGCTTATTGTTACTACAGTTCGAACCTGACCCGCCATTGCCAAAATCCTTCTGCCTGGTGTCTTCTTGTATTAAATCTAATGAATATAAGGTGGTCATAAATTGTTCGAGGTCCGTATCTGGCACATGAAAAAGCTTTCCCCTAATTGAAACGGGTAACTTGCCCATTAATATACGCAATACTTCTCTCGTAAGCATGGGTTAGACCCAGTATCTTGTCTTGTTTAAATATCCTTCGAATTATTTTCGAAGATTGCCTTGCCGGAGATTAAAATACACAGGGTTATACACCTGCTATCTGAGTCGTTCTTGTACACTACCAGAAGCGAGCTAAAATGATTATCTCGAAGTCTGAGTGTACCTGACAATTCTCTGCAGCCTCCATTGTCCAGAGAGCTGCATCTCCGCTTATAAAATAAATCACAAATTCTATTTTGTGTTTCTCTGTTCACGAAGGAGGTAAAACATTTATAAAACTCTTGATGAATATTACTGGGTGGATTGACTTTGGTTGGTCAGTGAATATTTGGAACTGCCTGTGCTTAATGAGCGACTCCTCATGTTTTAAGTGTGCGAAAGTTTGCACTGCACCCGCGTCTGTCGCACCAACAATTCTCCCATAACTGCACGGGCTATACTCCTTGGCATAATTGCAGGCCAATTACTCACCGTTGGACATATTCACAGGTACTAATGTGTGGTGTGCTATCATGTTCCCTAGGACCACATTCCCCATCTAAAGCAGAAGTGCGCTGTGGCACCTCACTTAAATCCGGGTTTAAGTACGTGTTCGAGCCGGGCTTTCACACTCGACACCTATTTTTAATCTCTGCAGCGCATTCGTTACTTCTTGTTTCTATTTTTTCTCTACACTGTCAGCTATTCGATCTAGATTTTTAGCTAGCGATTTCACCTGACCCTCCAGTGCTTGTTGCGCTCTGTCGAGTACGATTACCTCTCGTCAAGTTTCTGAACTTTCCTTAGCATACCTTTACTTTGCACTACCAATCCGGAAACTTGTTCTATCTCTCTCTCCCTTAAGATGTGAGACAATGACTTTATCTCACTCGTCTAAAATCTGGTTGGTTTAGCAGACCAACTAAATGTTCGTCACGTACCACTTCTTTCCTTTACCTTACCAAGCGTTCTGTTTTTTCTCTTTCCTCTCTCTAAGCGTTCTGCTTCTAATATCCCCTTCACTTGAGCTATTACAGCCTTTTCTCTCTCGAGATGTTCCTCTTTTTCACGTTTCTGTCTTTCGTTTTCTCTCAATTCGAGATTTGCTAGAAACACGGCTAGAAAATCGTTCGTCGGTGCTGGCTCAGGCAGCACTTCGGCTATGTTTACAACTGATGTTGTTTTGTTTCAGTCGTCAGCTGAGCTGACGCCTGTCCGCTGTTCCAGCTGTTGACCACTAGCAGCAGGTAATAATTACTCTACAGTTCTCTGTTCAGTTTCCAAACTGTGGATTGCCGAAACTTGAGTGCAATGTATTTATTTGGGACAAAGCTTTTATACTTTAAAGAGAACACTGTTTCCTTATACACAAGTTCTGTTTGTATCATATGATAAATTTTTCTATAAATAATAGGTGTGATAGTGGAGGTATCTATTGAGCCACACTTGTCTCTATCCAACATATAATTTATTCTTTGCAATTTGTAACAGTAGGTTTTACTCACGAATGCGCTAAACGATCTCTACATCCCCAATATGCTTTTAAAACATTCTGCTTTCATAATTACGATGATTTTTTACTTTATATAAAGTGTTCACATGTCCCAACGGGTTGAATGAGATGTGCGTTTCATCACGTCGTTAAATACAATACAAAATTTTTAGTCTGCACCCTTCATTTTTTTAATAACATGTTATGAGTTTCATGGCAGTTTGACCTGCTATATTGTGACATACATTGTATAATTACCAGTATTTACGTATTTGACTTCTTGATTTCAGTGTAATATTTTACGTAAATTAAAAACATTATATCTCTGACTGCCTACGCCAGATGGCGGCTACTGTGTTATCACAAATTCTGTTATATTTTATGTCATGTTATTTGTATATTTTTCTTCTATTCTAGTCCTGTAATCTGACACCATATAATTTCACCTGTTTATTTATATTCTGGCATGTTTTTTAAGTTGTCTGAAAATAACACGTCGGATATGCATTTCCGCCCTGTCTTTTTTGCTATGCGTTTTTTAAGGTATAATTTTAAGATTGAAATATTCAATTAATGATTTGCAAGTGCACTTCGGTATTTCGTGGTAATCTCTTGGCAAATAAAGAACTGTTAAGTCCTCAAGTGACACACGCCACAAAGAGGGCGTTCCAAGACCCAGTCTTACCGAGGTCTGCTGTATAGGTGAATGTAAACAACGGCTTAAGTTATTGTGATCGCTTCTCAGTTTTGGTTACTGATAACTTTATATCAGTGTCCATGAGTTTAATTTTTGCAACACGGGTATGTTCTTTGCAACAGTTGGTTTATACTCAGGTGTATTTGTGGTTTTTTTTTGTTTTTAATATATTCACTCAATTTTCTATAAAAATTATGGTGCAAGCCTTTTAAAGCGTCTGCTGATGACGAAACGCAATGAAATTATAATGAAATTATTCCTAATCTAGGTGTCTGCCAAGAATTGTCCATTGTTCGACCGTTCTTGTTGTTTATCTCGCCGCCTGGAAGCCTTATAAATAATATTTGTACTTCTGCATGAAGGTCACTAGGCATATGAATGAAAAAAATACACAATCGACATAAATTACCATATATTATTTAAAATTTACTACTTAAATACGAAATGGCCGCCGTAGTGCGCGTTAGCCTTGAGACTTGAACAATGAGTCAGTAATAACGCTGGTCTTTTTTAATTCCTTTCGCCAACGAGTAAAAGAAGAAATTATTACCACAAAGTTCCTATACAGTTCTCTTATAGAGTCTGTTTGATTCGTTATTATTTCATTTCGTTATAAATTACCGTTATGACAGCTAATTGTACGCGCATTTTCAGTTTTTTACAGTTTTCATTTTACTTTACTTTGTGTCTGACTTGTCGTCACACGATCTGATATTTTGTGCCTTGTATCGGAACTGTGTGTCTCTTAGACCGAGCCAGGTGGATGGAGAAAGGAACAGGTGGCCATCCGGGTACGCTGTACGTCTAATACCGCCAAATTCAAATTAACATGCTGACCCCGTGATGAGATAAGATCAGGAGCAAGAATGAACGGTAATAAATATTTCAAATGTTACTGCCATACGCAACTTACAAATGTTATCAACAATTTATCCTCATACATAATATCCAAACTAACGATCCCAATGGGAACATCACAGCGGCGCATGATATTTTTGCTACCATTTCTTCAGTCGCCTAGTTGTCTGTATTCTGCAACGAGAGAGGCAGCTGGGAACCTACGTAATGGTGCCTCCTACATTACTACAGGGGCTTCACCTACTAAAGACTTCATCTAATCGAGTTAGAAATATATGATATCCAGGGTGCTCACGCTGGAACTGGGATCCGACCATTCGTCCCAGTCCAACTGTTACCCCACTTTCTATTCAATTACTCACAAACATGCTACAAATATCAAACAGGGGCTGTGCGCCGTACTGTCGGAGCGAGATAGTCTTGCGAACGACAAGGAGACCGACTCTGACAATTGTGCATGTACTATACGAGTGAACACTAAGTAGCGATCAGTAATGAAACGCTGTGACTATTGAAGTTAGAAACACGCCCACGTACACAAAATTGGTTCAAAGGGCTCTGAGCACTATGGGACTTACCTTCTGAGGTCATCAGTCCCTTAGAACTTAGAACTACTTAAACCTAACTAACCTAAGTACATCACACACACCCATGCCCGAGGCAGGATTCGAACCTGCGACCGTAGCGGTCGCCCGGTTCCACACTGTAGCGCCGGCCCACGTACAAAGATAGAAGTCGGTGATAGTTATAATTACATCATTAGCGCCATTTTTCCATGGTCGGTATACTTAGACCCCGGCGGTACGCGAGCAGTTTACATATTTAGCCGTTTCGGAAATGATTCCTTCCCCTTGGCCCGACAAGCAATGATCATGTGGCTTTGGATGCCAAATAAATCGCTCTGTTTCCACATTACGACAAGGACTGCACTTATTTCCTCGTCCCCCTGACAAAGTTATACGCCCTCCATTCTTAGTACTGCTACCTGCCCTTGGTTAAAGGTTGTTGTATACTGACGTCGGAGACAGGCGGTGATCCGATTAACGTGACTGAAGTACGTATTACGACAAACACAGAGCATATTTTTTGATCGATACAATAGGAAAGTATTTTTCCCATTTTCAACTTTCGTATTTTGAACGTAGTCGCACTTTCAGTATATTAAATTCTCCTTAAATGAACTACAATGAGTTTTGCTGGTCAGGATGAATGGCGGTATGAGTGTCAGGTATTTACGGCGAGCAGGTGATCAGCATTCGAACACCGTCTGCTGATTTACTTAGGTTCATTAAAATCGCGTTACATATATATTGTGTAGCGGTAAATTTCCTTGTAGCTACATCCCGAGATATTAAGACGAGAAGTTGACGCTTGAAACACCCGACATGCGCTGCTAGCGCACGTCCTGAGGCTCAGGCGTGAACCCCATGCTGCCCGTAATCGCGATTTGACTGACATGCGTAATCACACTTCCATACTTATCAAGAGGTCCGAAACGAATAATACGGTCTGCTGCCATCCTGCTGCGATTACGGGCAGCATGGGGTTCACGCCTGAGCCTCAGGACGTACGCCAGCAGCGCATGTCGGCTGTTTCAAGCGTCAACTTCGCGTCTCAATATCTCGGGATGTAATGGGAATATTGCGATTCAATCAACGCCATTGTGTATGTGCTTTGTCGTGCTATGAATTGCTGAAGAAAAAATATAGGGGATCCATTTAAAAAAACATAAGTTTGTGTTAAGAAACACATATGCTTTCGTTTTAGAATGTTTCCAAATATGTACATTCACGGGCCCCAGCCCTACATTGATACCAGTGAAAGCCGTTTTCCAATAGCTGTTATTGTTCCAGAGATATTTTGGGTGGACAAGATAGCTGGGACACCCTGTATATTCAGCCTTTAATAGACAAGTGGAAAATTCTCTTTACTCTCTAATATTTGAACCTTTTCGACCACAATAAAGCTATGAAGTTTATTGCTGTGAGGAATGTCGTTGCCAACGTCATGATTCTGCCAGATGTTCTACAATATGCGCTGATATTTCGTTGCAATGAAAACGATTATCTTTTCATATGCTTGTAAATGAACATTTTTCATTTAAATGTGGTACCATATTTCCCATTTTATTTTCTCTAGTGTTTCCCTACGCAGTTGTTAGTATATACAGTTGATGCGGAGTTACAGAAGTGTGTGTGTGTTTGTGTGCGCGCGCTGCGCGTGCTTCTGGATAGGATGGCGCAGTGTGTTGACAATGAATACCCCTGACACCGGTGTTTTGTCTGTGATGTCGCTGAACGAAAACGAGTTATTTTAATTATCAGTGTTTGTTTTACCTTGCAACAATGAGTGGACGAGTTTGTAGCAAAACTACAGTTATTTCGTTTGCATGTTTACGCGGCGTGCAATGGCCGCCACAACGCAATATTGAGAGCATTGTAGTCACATTGTATTCATTTTCTTTTCCACCCGGGGTTGACGGCACGAATTACTTTGAGGCAACGAGTAAATATAAAAAAACCTAAAATAGTAAGTTTGTTTGTGTGGCCATTCTCCGCAGCAAACACAGAGATAATTCTTTGTAAATATAACTGCCTTCTCTCGCTGCATCTTAACTTACTTTTCTCAGATGCATTTCGCCTTTACTTACTCTTAGGCATCTTCAGCGGCACCTAGAACGCTGCAGTTTTATTATTTTTAGATCGTCAAACAGTTCTCGTCACATTTTTCATGTAAATAAGTAATTACTCACAGTTTTTTTGGCTTAGGCAGTTCCTCTCAAATGGTCAGGATGTCGCACTACCACTGTATTTCCGAAACGTAAGCACAGTTTTGCATTTCGAACTTTTTCTTCCACACTGTTCACCATGCTTTTTCCTACTTATTTGTGGTGCACTGTTATTCGTTTGCCACTAATTATAGCTATTTGTTCCAACACTTTGCTTTTCACGACGTAAATATTGTTTGTTATTTGTTTCCTCCTGTTTGGTTTGTTTACCTACATGTAGCCAACATAACGAAGTACATGTTGAAAACCAACGTCTATTCACACACACACACACACACACACACACACACACACAGATATAAACATCATAAATAAACGTTAGTTTTCAACATGTACTTCGTTACGTTGGCAACACTTAACTAAACAAACCAAACAGTAGGAAACACAGAAGGAACTCAAAGTATTTACGTCGTGAAGAACACAGTGGTCGAAAAAATAGCTATAACTAGTGGCAAATGAATAATATTGCACCACAAAGAAGTAGGGATAAAATGGCGAACAGCGTGAAAGAAAAAGTTCGGAAGACAAATTTGTGCTTGTGTTTCGGAAATAAAGTGGTATTGCGACCACCAGACCAGATAAGAGGAAACACAGATGCTTACAAACTGTAAGTAATTTCTTATTTACGTAAAAAAAATGTGACGTGAACTTTTTTACAGTCTAAAACTAACATAACTGTTTAACATTTTAAAGAACATTGTTCTTATATAGGAAAACAGCGATCTGTAATTTTATAAATAAACAGGAAGCAGAACACCACCAGCCACAAACAAGAGAATTGCCATGCGCCACCGCCTCCGGCAGACATTCATGGTCCGAAGATGATCTGATGAAAAGGTCGAAACCGGCCACCATCAAAAAAGTTAAGCGATCAAAACTGCTTCCCGTTTATTTATAACATAACTGTGTCTTTCTAGATCCCGCTGAACATGCCTTAGAGTAAGAAAAAGGCGAAACGCGTGTGGGAAAAATAATTCAGTTTCAGCAAGAAAAGACTGCTTTATGTACAGAAAAGAACATAAAATAGTTTTAGTTTCACTCTTTGTTTTTAGTAATGGTGACAAAAATACCGCAACTTCCTTAATATCGATAGATATCTTGAAATAAAGGTAAGCAAGAAAATATTCATCTTTTCCAGTTTGCTTATGGGGCGACTACGGCCTGTTACACTTTCCACATTCTTACGTGTCTCCTGAGACTTAAGTCTTTTGGTAGATTTTCTATAGCTCAGTTACATATTTGATCATTCCGTTGTCTCCTCTATTCTTTTAATTATTTTCCCACTAATCATTCTAAATAGGCTCGGATAGTCTATACTTTTTACTCTCTCTCTTATTTCCTGTCGTAGTTCTTAAAAATATCATTTCCATTCGCTGAATAGGTCTTTCTCAGTTATCATTTAAAAGTCATAAATAACTGCCATACAATTATGCTGTGAGAGAGATCTCCCAAAAGCTTTATTTTTGTATGAAGTATTTTAGATATCATATTAAAATTGTTCCCTTTATGTTTTAAACTCCTATGTGAAAATTGTTAGCTTTTTGAACACTGATCTATTGCCACGAAGTACTTGCTGTGAACTAGGACAATATGGGATACCTTTAAGTGAACTTCCAGGATAGACAAATGTGACAGGACATTGAGTATTACGCTATTTAAAAGGAAAAAGCGTATATGATTTGAACAGACGGTACGGTACACTGAGTAAAATCGTCGTAAGAAAAATCATGAAGAATGATCTTTTCCTTATTCTCTGTTTTTAGTAACATAGTTATTATTTTGTGTACGTTCACAAAGACTTCCACGCTGACGGGTAGGTGTCTATAAGTGCTATGTTTTCTGAGCTTTAAGTGTAGTAACATACAGTGTGGTAATCGTGCAAGCACTGTGGAACATACCATGTTTTACAGCATTTCTCAAGTGTATACCAATCGCTTTCTTCACTTTGTCTGAAAAATTAGCAGTACCGAATTCTGTTTACACTGTTTGCAGTAAGTGACACACACCCAAAGTAATAAAAATCACTAAATTTCACGTTACGTGCCCGACTCTTCACAGTAGTGCTTATTAGCAACAGGCTCAAGCTGCCTGACCAAACGGAACACAAATATGCTCACCAATTCGGCTCGCATCTGAACCTGTCCGTACTAAAGACAGTGGAACCATGCAACACGCTGGTATTAAAACCCTAGATTGTGCCCAGTAAGCACACAAAGACGCAATAAATTTAATAAGTTAAGCTACAAAACACATACATAAATGAAAGTAAGTCGCTTCTAGACACAAGCTATTAAAAATAACAGACAAATGTGCTCTACTAATGTTCCACATGAATGTGCTAATGTTCCAAGAGCAGATTTTGCAATTTACTGGGTAAACGTAAAATGCACAGTTAAATATTAAGTAACTACTTCTTAGTTAAATATACTGCCCGAGGAAAAGATAGAGCACCAGAAGTTAATGAAGAAACGAAATGAAACTTCAGGTGCCTAGAGCGTACCTGCTGTTGTTTCAGTGAATCAAATGTACATAGAACTGTCTATTGTAACCGGTCAATGATACAATAAATACTGGCAGTGAAAGAGAGTTGTCACCTGTGCTGGTTCCGTACATGTTCCATCGAGGGCAGGTCCGGGATCATGTTGGCCACCGAAGTGCCTCAACATCACGCAGACATTTCACTGAGACATTTGGCCGAGAGTTATCCTGTTGAAAAATAGTAGCTGGATACAGTCGGACGACAGGCGACAAAGGAGGACACAAGATGTCTGTCACTTACAGCTGTCCCGTCAGAGTTCCCTCAATCAGTACCAGATGTTACCTGAAGCCTCTAACGGCTCCTAACACCAAAGTTAAGAGTAGCACCACACACTCCAAACCACTGGAAGAAAGCAAACTCTTTCCGGGGCAACGCTATACCGATTGACTATGGACGTCTGCGGTAGAGCAGAACCTTGATTAACAGCTGAACACAATACGACGTCATTCATCAGTCATCCATGCCTCCCAGACATACAACGTCCAGTCACATTAAAGGGATCACCGCCTATGTTTGACTGAACGTGTAATAAGCAACCCTACTAGTGGAGAGTACACGAGTGTAATGAGAGTCGGGGGGGACAAGGAAAACAAAGTAGTCATAGTCATAATGTGGAAGGGCGCTATTAATCTGATGTCCAAAAGGTCTTAATCATTCGCTGTCTGTCCAAGGGTGGAATCATTTCCAAAACGGCTAAGTGTTTAAACTGAACATGAGCCTGAATATTTGCTGTTAAACGTGCGTGGCTAAATTACATTACTCACAACCGGCACAGAGGCAGCTGTAATGCATCTTGAGCCTTAGAGGACAGAGGTGAACGACAGCTGCGAGGATGTGTAAGGGCGAACTGACGTTACACAGTTCACCGCTCACATGGACCAAGGCGCTTCCTTCAGTCTCTCCTCAACGACCATTCAGCCAACACTTTTGCATATGGGCCCTTGCAGCAGGCGCCAGGTTCATGCACCAATACTCACTGCTGTTCATTGGCGACAGATGGTGGAATTTTCACACCGGTACCGCATCTGGACGTCGACTGGCTACAGGTGGCTTTTCCAGATGACTCATATTTTATGCTCATCGGACGAAAAGCAAATTCTCTGCAACAGTCTTTGGAAGGGTTCAGGCCGGAGCAAGGAGCGTTATGGCCTGTAGAATATTTTCGTGGCATTCCCTGAGTAAACTCATCACTATTCAAGGCACAAGGCATCAACACAAGTACGAATCTCTCCTCCGCGACCTCGTCCATCCCTACATGCAGTTTGCTTTTCCTCGGCTCGATGGCCTCTACCAGCGGAACAACGCAAATTGTCACACAGCTCGCAATGTAGATGTGTGGTGGTTCGAAGAGCACGACGGGGAATTTACCGAACGCTCCTGATCACCAGCTCACCGGATGTGAGCCCAATCGAAAATGCTGTGCGACCACTATCCGCACCATCGATTCTCAACCAAGAAACTCTCAACGTTTATTGTATTTAATAGACTCAATCAGCTCTCATATCGTATTGAAGCCTAAGCAAAATCTAGCTCAAAAGCTGTCTACTGTGGAAGAAGATTCACAGACGTGGGTCTGTCGAAGTAGTGGGGTAGCGAAGAAAAGTGTTTCATTAAATGGCGGTTATTCCTCTTATATTTTCTGATAGGCTGTTATTAGGGGGAAATGGCTACGGCGTAAGCTTCTCTGGACCATAAATCGACAATCAATGATACGAAAAAGCATGAACATGACTGTAAATAAAGTGAACTTATGCGGTCACTGTATCGCTCCAAAGGCGGCCTTTCGTCTTGGGGTGTTATTTGTGGCCTCGGCATGGTACGGTAATTCACTGTGCCGGCTGCTGTTAGTCTCTGATCAATGGGGTGAGATGAAACAAACTGTTGCAGGAGTCCATTGCCCAGCCTCGCATGGCAGACACAGGTTTGAAAGGGGTTCATATGCGCTTGGAGAACGAAAAGGTGGTCGTTCTTGTGGTGGTCATATTTAGCTGTTTGGAAACTTGAACGCGATTATGACTGTGTCCAAGTTCCCATTCGGTACAACATCAGACGATAGTCAATTCTAATTGCCGCACAACAACATGTTGGTAACAACATGAAACACGAACAACACTAATGAACTCTTGTGGCATTCCAACATGTGTCATCCATAACCATCAAGTCCATACTTCGATAGCAGTGTGCATTTGCAGAATGTGTTTTCTGTGTTTTACCCTTACCTGCATAAAATGTTGGCTAAGTCCGGCGTTCTTGTTAAGTGATTCGAAAATTTTTAAAAGTGACCCACCCTGAAAGAGGCTGTAAGGATGTAAGCCGAAATACTGGAAAAAGAATTAATAAAATGATGGGTGTACGCCTGGAAGATGATGGGAAAAGTGGATCCGACGAAAAAACTTCTAGGAGCTACATTTACTTTACAGTTTTATTCTCATTGCGAAGTTATATTTCAGTTGTCTAAGGCTTCTTTTTGTCATTGTTTATGCAGGCAGCGAAAGATACTTGAGCAGTGAAATAGCAGCATAGGTCGCGCCTGAAATTGCCCCTCTCAGACTATGGAATTGCAATGGAGATCCAAAGACACTGGTACACTTGCCTAATATCGTGTAGGGTCCCAGAGAGCATACAGAAATGCCGCACAGAGATCTGGCGTGGACTCGACTAAGGTCTGAAGTAGTGCACGAGGGAAACGGCAACATGAGTCCTACGGGGATGTCCATCTGTCTGTAAGAGTACGAGGGAGTGGAGATCTCTTCTGAACAGCACGTTGCAAGGCATCCCACATATGCTCAATAATGTTCCTGTCTGGGGAGTTTGGTGGCCAGCGGAAGTGTTTAAAATCAGAAGACTGTTCCTGGAGCCACTCTGTAGCAATTCGGGACGTATGGGGTGTTGCATTGTCCTGCTTGAACAAACACCTCCAAATACTTTAAACTTTATTCTGTAATAATGTTGTTACAATGTATATTCTCTGTACTTTGTGATAATGTTTTCTGTTCTGCTATACTACCCTTGCACCCAATAGATTCCAGACGCTGTATTTGTTTACAAAATACGACAGTATACTTGTGGTGTGTTACGACAGTGGAAGGAACCTGTGACCACTGGAGGTACTCTGTTTTACTTATTTTATGTTTACCGTTAGATACAAAATTTTTTGTCAGAAGAAACCCAAAATCAGGTTCTGAAATAATGTTTTGTTTCACCACTTGGGAATGCCACAAGTTCCTCCAAAAATCGTAACACTACACACAAACAAATGTCATAGTAACAAATGAAAATCCACCTGATGCTGGAGGTCTGAAACGCCTCATGGAGGTAAATAAACAGTGTCTGGTAACAGAAAACTTGTTGTTTCATTTAATATCAGTGACAGTCACGGCAATGCCTGACCTAAAATGTTCGCATTTAAAGTTATCCTAGTCTACTATTCCATTAAGGAATAGTTTCAAGTCATGTGGTATTTGTGTTTTGTTCTACACTCCTGGAAATGGAAAAAAGAACACATTGACACGGATGTGTCAGACCCACCATACTTGCTCCGGACACTGCGAGAGGGCTGTACAAGCAATGATCACACGCACGGCACAGCGGACACACCAGAAACCGCGGTGTTGGCCGTCGAATGGCGCTAGCTGCGCAGCATTTGTGCACCGCCGCCGTCAGTGTCAGCCAGTTTGCCGTGGCATACGGAGCTCCATCGCAGTCTTTAACACTGGTAGCATGCCGCGACAGCGTGGACGTGAACCGTATGTGCAGTTGACGGATTTTGAGCGAGGGCGTATAGTGGGCATGCGGGAGGCCGGGTGGACGTACCGCCGAATTGCTCAACACGTGGGGCGTGAGGTCTCCACAGTACATCGATGTTGTCGCCAGTGGTCGGCGGAAGGTGCACGTGCCCGTCGACCTGGGACCGGACCGCAGCGACGCACGGATGCACGCCAAGACCGTAGGATCCTACGCAGTGCCGTAGGGGACCGCACCGCCACTTCCCAGCAAATTAGGGACACTGTTGCTCCTGGGGTATCGGCGAGGACCATTCACAACCGTCTCCATGAAGCTGGGCTACGGTCCCGCACACCGTTAGGCCGTCTTCCGCTCACGCCCCAACATCGTGCAGCCCGCCTCCAGTGGTGTCGCGACAGGCGTGAATGGAGGGACGAATGGAGACGTGTCGTCTTCAGCGATGAGAGTCGCTTCTGCCTTGGTGCCAATGATGGTCGTATGCGTGTTTGGCGCCGTGCAGGTGAGCGCCACAATCAGGACTGCATACGACTGAGGCACACAGGGCCAACACCCGGCATCATGGTGTGGGGAGCGATCTCCTACACTGGCCGTACACCACTGGTGATCGTCGAGGGGACACTGAATAGTGCACGGTACATCCAAACCGTCATCGAACCCATCGTTCTACCATTCCTAGACCGGCAAGGGAACTTGCTGTTCCAACAGGACAATGCACGTCCGCATGTATCCCGTGCCACCCAATGTGCTCTAGATGGTGTAAGTCAACTACCCTGGCCAGCAAGATCTCCGGATCTGTCCCCCATTGAGCATGTTTGGGACTGGATGAAGCGTCGTCTCACGCGGTCTGCACGTCCAACACGAACGCTGGTCCAACTGAGGCGCCAGGTGGAAATGGCATGGTAAGCCGTTCCACAGGACCACATCCAGCATCTCTACGATCGTCTCCATGGGAGAATAGCAGCCTGCATTGCTGGGAAAGGTGGATATACACTGTACTAGTGCCGACATTGTGCATGCTCTGTTGCCTGTGTCTATGTGCCTGTGGTTCTGTCAGTGTGATCATGTGATGTATCTGACCCCAGGAATGTGTCAATAAAGTTTCCCCTTCCTGGGACAATGAATTCACGGTGTTCTTATTTCAATTTCCAGGAGTGTAGTATGTTAACACTGCCTTCCTATTTAAAGATATTCTCCACGTCGGAAAATGAGGATGAAATGATGAACACAAAAGAATAAATTCAGCATTGATAAGCGTTTCATTGGAACCCCAGTTTAATTATATACGAATATTCCATTATCAACAAAAATGTGAAGAAGTGTAGCGTGTAAGGAACGTTATTACCTGCTGATAACATTTACAAGAACAGCTCGGTAGGTTTTACAACTGCTCCAGTTTCTACAGTACGAGCGATAAACTACTCGTATTTATAAAACTATATGCTATTTCTCTCAATTTCTTTGTTTAATTCCCTGATCTAAATTTATAATATTTTCTCAGTGATGTTAACAATTCTCCAATACATTATGTTCCATGAAGCAAAAATTTACTATATACGTTTATTGAAAAGTAAATTCGTGTGGCTAATATACTTAAACTTATTTATAGCGCAGAATATTTTGCAGTAATAACACATGGGAATTCTACTTGAGATAGTTTATATTCTGCAGTAGTAAGTATCTAAAACGTACAAAATAGGTTTCCCAGTTTACAGTAGCACAAGAAATGCCAAAATGATGAACATTCCCCAAACCAGCTGTATACCACGGTATGTAGTACAATATGGTGTTGTTGTTTGCTGTCCTATGTATTTGCCTGCGAGACCAGCTCAATCAGAGTGTTATTTTATTGGATAAAGGAAACATTTGGTGATCTAACATTAACATGAACGTAAGGATCATGAGTGTAATACCCATCCACTACGTAGTAACTATTTAAGGCCGAAGGACATAAAGTGTATCCTCTTACAAATCGATTCTTAAAATATTAGGTAAAACATACACCTGACTTCTTTTCACGACCATCACGAAGAAATAAAGGTTTCTTTTCAGAAATTGAGTCTAGAATCTTTGCAGACTTTGGGTAAAATGAAAAATGTGAATCTAGTGGAAGATTATAACGCAAGGCAATGTGAAAAGTTGTTGCCTGAATCGATCAGAAATCAAATTATACGGCAGTAAGAGTTGGCGTGTAGTGTTATCGTTATTGAACAAAGTTATGAAAATAAAAAACGGTAGCTCTGTACGTATGTTAAATGCAGAGATAGGAATGCTCTTTACAGGAATTAAGTGTATCATGCTCCTGCTGCCATTTCATTGGTGGATGTAGGAATCTCCGAAGCTGAAGTACGCGAAATGAAGGAAGTAGTTCATGAACAAATGAATTAGTAAAAAGTGTGTTAAGAGAGGTGGGACAGTGTAACGCTGTACCCAGCGTAGGGAATGGAGAATATATATGAGAAAGTGGCAAAAACCGTAAGGTATGTGCGTTTTAGACTGATACAGTTTAAAGCTTTTATAGTACGCATGCCAAGATGTGCAACTGACATCTTTCTGGACGTCAGTTTGAGATCCTACGCAACGAATATACAACGCTATCAGCGAGGTCTCTGTCTGTGTCCTCAAATAAAGTCAAGGGAGCAATGAGCTAGTTTTTCACTTCCCACCTCAGAAGAAGGCAGTCGTCCCGGTAAAGTTGGACGGAAGTAACGTGAGAAAGGGGAGAGAAATGGAGACCGGAAGAAGAAAGGTTGTGGGGACTTTTATTAGATTTCTTGCAGAGTTCGATAGCAAAAGTTTTCGTCTGATACGACGGTCCGGTGCGGACCCAGGGACTTTTTTGTGGCAAATTACCTGGGCGGCGACGAAAGCTGCAGCTCGCAGCCGCGGTTACCAGCACGGGAAGCCAATTTCGAGGAGCGGGCCAGACATATTCTTTCGCCACATGCAGAGGGATACCAAGGGAGCGGAAAAAAGTTTTCCTCGCATGCCAGTTCGATAGGCATTAGTCACGAGTGTTTAAGGTAGGCATCAACGGAAATAGCACATGACACACCTAGGGCATCATTATACACTACGAAGTGATTAAACAGCACGTAACACGCTTCAGTCAAAACCACGACAGTTTTCTACAGCTGAAGGCAACTATGAAGTAAAAATGTCTCAAGTTATTATACGAAATGCGTCGTAATATTATGGCGGTACCACAATTCATAATAAATGCGAGTGCAGATTGTGAAACTCAGCTCAGGGTAATCAGATGAATTCTAACGAAGAACGCGGCAAACTGTTACCAATTGTAAGTTGTCGATTATCAATACAATCACGCTCAAGTAAATAATCCACTATAAACGAAGGACGAGGCAAAGTGTTGTCAGAGCAGAAATAGTCACTATTTCGATCGGGACTGTTTACGTTTATTTAATGTACAAAGAAAAACCGTTGTCTCAAAGATTAAAGTGTGGTCAATTGTACAGTATCGATAGTCAATACGATCACATCTGAGTAACCAATAGGAGCTATGTTGTGATGGAGTGTTGTTAAACTGTGTATAATGGCGTATTTTTCTCAATGCACGTATACAGCGGATTCGCCGAGAAGAGTTTATTCTAGTATTCCAAAAACATATAAATGAAACCGTGTGGAAGCTAGAACTTACTTTGGATTCGTTGGTATTGCCACTCCTACGTTGGAAAGACACTATGCACAGCAAAAGTCATCGACTGAGCCTTCAGGCAATCAATCAGTCCACCACTTATCACAGCGTTAGGTGTAACTTTGTTTTTGCAGGTGCTCCGCCTTGAGCAGAACACAGGTTTTATTTTTTCTTTTATTTTACAGATACATTCCACTGAAGTTCCAGCATTATAAGTGGGCTTTGATTATCTTTCTATAGAACAAGAAAAATCCTCTTTACTACTGGTACACACATAAATTTGAGTTAGTATTTCCAAATATCAAAAACCGACACCGTCTTATATATACATCTTGTTACCACATGCTGTGGTTTCCTTAGATTTTTTATCATGCTGTGGTTTCCCTAGATTTTTTATGTTTTTTATTGCAATTGTTTTCTTTCATAATTTGTCATCTGCAGCCATATAAAACTTAACCTAAAACAGTTATTTAATACGAAATTTTACGACAGAGAATGTTACGATTATGCGTAACACTAATTCTACGTGGAACACTGCGTGTATGAATGTGTGTGTATGTATCACCATTACGTTTCCCTTACTGTTTAAGGTTTCCCCAAGAGCTTCACTGTGGAGATCTTTCCTGAGTAATTTTCGCTGTCACTGTTTACAAATTACAGAAAGAAAATGGCGAAAAGTTTAGCAGTTGAAAATCTACCGGGCGGAAGTTTTGAATTTTTGTGAGGTATATCTGAGACTTTATATAATATACGAGGATAAGTCAATTATAAAATTTTATTGTAATCAAATAGGAAACTTACAAGACCATCATTTCTCGACAGAGCCTCCTTGCGTTTTGACGCACTTGATCCATAATTGTACAAGCTTCCTGATGCCCTCATAAAAGAAGGTTCTCGGTTGAGCTGAGATCCAGCTGCTTCGTCCGAGACAAAGCGACGGCTCCTTAGTGCCGGTTTGAGAGGACCATACGAGTGACAGTCAGAAGGGGAAAGATCGGGACAATATGGAGGATGGTCCAGTACTTCAGATTTGAGTTTCTGGAGCGTTTCAGTAGTGTGGGCAGCAGTATGCGGACGGGCATTGTCGTGCAACAAAACAACACATTTGGTAGCAATCCTCGGCGTTTGCTTCGAATTGCAGGCTTTAGCCTGGCAGTAAGCATCTCACTGTAACGTACACTGCTTATTGTTGTGCCCCTGTCCCCATAATGTTCCAGTACTGGACATTGTGCGTCTCAAAAAACGGTTAGCAGCAGTTTTCTTGTTGACGGTTGAGGCTTGAACCTTTTCTTGCACGGTGAAATTGGACGTTTCCATTCCATACTCAGCCGTTTACTCCCCGGCTCGTACTGATGGATTCACGTTTCGTCACCAGTAATGACCATGTCTAAGAAGTTGTCCCCTTCGTTATCATAGCGATCGAAATGTTTTTTGCAGATGTCCAAGTGCATTTGTTCATGCATCTGTGTAAGCTGTTTCGAAACCCATCTTGCACAAACTTTATGAAACCCAAGTCGGTTGTGGATAATTTCGTAGGCATAAACGTGACTAACCTGCAGACGATATGCCACTTCAACAATAGTTAATCGTCTGTCAAGGAAAATCATTTCACGCGAACGCTCAATGGTTTCTTCATTTGTGGTGGTAAACGGTCGTCCGGCTCCTTCATCATGCGTAACACTTGTGCGACCATTTCGGAATTTTCCTATCCATTCGTAGACACTCCGTTATGGAAAAATACTGTTCCCGTACTGTACCGAAAGTCTTCGATGAATTGCGGCCCCTGATATGCCTTACGACCACAAAAAAGGGATCACTGAACGTTGCTCTACTTTGGTGCAAATAGACAGCGGAGCAGCCATGATTAACAGCACGGCAGCGATAACGAAACTAACCTAGCAACTTGAAAATTGCGGAGATGGACCGTTTACCAATTGCGGAAAAGGTCGATATCGTGTTGATGTATGGCTAACGTGATCAAAATGCCCAACAAGCGTGTGCTATGTATGCTGCTCGGTATCCTGGACGACATCATCCAAGAGTCCGGACCGTTCCACTGATAGTTACGTTATTTAACGAAATAGTATATGTTCAGCCACATGTGAAACGTTAACCATGACCTGCAACAAATGATGATGCCCAAGTAGGTGTTGACAATGCTACATCAACACCGATTGCACCTGTACCATATTTCTATGCATCAGGAATTGCATGGCGACGACTTTGAACGTCGTGTACAGTTCTGCCACTGGACACAACAGCAATTACGGGACAGCGACAGATTTTTTGCACGCGTTCTATTTAGCGACGAAGCGTCATTCACCAACAACGGTAACGTATACCGGCATAATATAACTATTGGGCAACGGAAAATCCACGATGGCTGCGACAAGTGGACCTTGGAGGGTTAATGTATGATGCGGCATTATGGGAGGGAGGATTATTGGTTTCAAATGGTTCAAATGGCTCTGAGCACTATGGGACTTAACTTCTGAGGTCATCAGTCCCCTAGAACTTAGAACTACTTAAACCTAACTAACCTAAGGACATCACACACATCCATGGCCGAGGCAGGATTCGAACCTGCGACCGTAGCGGTCGTGCGGTTCCAGACTGTAGCGCCTAGAACCGCTCGGCCACATCGGCCGGCGGATAATTGGTCCCCGTTTTATCGATGGCAATCTAAATAGTGCAATGTATGCTGATTTCCTACGTAATGTTTTACCGATGTTACTACAAGATGTTTCACTGCATGACAGAATGGCGATGTACTTCCAACATGATGGATGTCCGCCACATAGCTCGCGTGCGGTTGAAGCGATATTGAATAGCATATTTCATGACAGGTGGATTGTTCGTCGAAGGAACATACCATGGCCCGCAAGTTCACCAGATCTGACGTCCCTAATTTCTTTCTGTGGAGAATTTTGAAGGATATTTGTTATCGTGATCCACCGACAACGCCTGACAACATGCGTCAGCACATTGTCAATGCATGTGCGAACATTACGGAAGGCGAACTCCTCGCTGTTGTGTGGAATGTCGTTACACGTATTGCCAAATGCATTGAGGTTGACGGACATCATTTTGAGCATTTATTGCTTTAATATGCTATTTACAGATAATCACGCTGCAACAGCATGCGTTCTCAGAAATGATAAGTTCACAATGGTACATGTATCACATTGGAACAGCCGAAATAAAATGTTCAAACGTACCTACGTTCTATATTTTAATTTAAAAAACCTACCTGTTACCAACTGTTCGTCTAAAATTGTGAGTCATATGTTTGTGACTATTACAGCGCCATCTATCACAAAGCGAAAAAAGTGGTCCAACTATAACATTCATATTTCTTTACGTACTACAAGAATATGAAATAAAAAATGTTGGTTCCTATTTAAAGAAAAACGCAGTTGATATCCGTTTGACATATTGGCAGCGCCACGTAGCGGGCCAGCCATAGCGCCATCTGGTTTCCCCCTTCAAGCTATACAAGTTTCGTTCTTTGTAGTTTTTTCGTTTGACGCTTATTTTGTGAGATATTCGGCTCGGTCACGATCAATGAACGAACCTGTATAGGCGTTAAGCAATAAAATTTCGTCCATAATTTTGCTTGTGGTTGCCACGAAATACTGTAACAGCGGTAATAACAGAATTTTAATTATTGTCTAGGAGAAATTAGTTTACGTAATTCATATTGTAAGTAGGCTGTTAAGGTTCTTATATTGGTAACGCCACCGCCACATAGCGCTCTGTACTGTCTGTGCTGTGTGGAGTCTGTGGCTGGATGGCATTGTTGGAATTTGCTATTGTAGTGTTTGGCAGTTGGCTGTTAACAGCGCGTAGCGTTACGCAGTTGGTGGTGAGCCGCCAGCAGGGGTGGATGTGGGGAGACAGATGGCGGAGTTTTGAGAGCAGATGATCTGGACGTGTGTCCATCAGAGACAGTAAATTTGTAAGACTGGATGTCACGAACGCCTATATATATTATGACTTTTGAACACCATTAAGGTAAATACATTGTTTGTTCTCTATCAAAATCTTTCATTTGCTAACTATACCTATCAGTAGCCAGTGCCTTCAGTAGTTTAAATCTTTTATTTAGCTGGCAGTAGTGGCGCTCGCGGTATTGCAGTAGTTCGAGTAACGAAGATTTTTGTGAGGTAAGTGATTTGTGAAAGGTATAGGTTAATGTTAGTCAGGGCCATTCTTTTGTAGGGATTTTTGAAAGTCAGATGGCGTTGCGCCGAAAATATTGTGTGTCAGTTTAGTGTTGATCAGAATAGGTAAAGAGCGAAATGTCTGAGTACGTTCAAATAACGTAAGGGGTCAACCAGCACAGAAATTCAATAATTTTTCTAAGGGGACGTTTCACTATTTTGTTTGTTTAGAAATACATTTCTGTAGTCGTGTTAGACAACCAGAGCTTGGCGCTATAGGAGACGAACCATTGCTTTATCGTACAGTAACTTCTTTTCGACAGTAGTTGATATACTTAAGCTGCCTCAGGCCGATCCAGCTGACTTCTTTAGTCGTCTGGAGTGCTCTCAAACAGATGAAACATTTCCGATGCGGCTGAAAACAAACTACGATACGATATTCCAGCTTATTATGAGCTGCTCAACACACAACAACACAGCACGTGTCACGTGGTTGCCGTGCTGTGCTTATGCATAGGCGAGGGCAGGTGCGCGAATCTACCCATCGTGCTACTGAAGTAGTTATTATATAACGTGTACATTCCGCAACAAATTTAACAATTTTTATAATGGTTTATGTTAAGCGGAGTAGAAATAGACGTTTATTCCCTACTTCATCCCCTTTCTGATCATTTTTCTTTCTTTTTTAAATTTAATTTATGTTATATTATTGTATATTTTACGTTCTGGAGTAGTCTATGTTCTTCTCTAAGATTAAAGCTACCTCTGTAACGAATTGAGTCGAAGCAGTGAAAACGTAACATGTATACCCTCGTGTTTAATAATATTAGTACAGGAGTAGGTATTAAACACGTCGGGGATTCTATCAGCATTGTACTAGCTAGGTTCAGTCGTACTATATAGAACATATCAACTGGTAAAAGCATTTTCACCAACTGATGATGTGTAAAAGTCGAATAGTAAATCGCTTTTTCAAAAGTGCATTCACCCCAAAATTTTTCATATCAATACACGTGTTGTATTACATCCTTTCTATAGAAGCCTAGCACTTCCACAAGTTTCAAGCACTCTCTATATTAAATTTCACGAAATCAGTTCAGTGGTTAGTCAGGAAACGAGACAGGGACTGTAATATTAGTATGAATATGCATTCCAGAATTGAATAATGGTATTCACTTTTTATGCGCCACAGCGTTTTCTTAAAATTAAAGAAATTAGTCCCAAAATTAAAGTTTTTCTAAATATTCCAACCTACTAAGTGGTCATGTACCTACTAATAAATACACCAACAACAACTACACCAGAAACAAAATATCGATTAAGTCTTATCGATATGTACCTAACCGTCCATCTGTTACATTATTACTTTTCTACGAACCAGTAGTCATTAAGCGAAAGTATTTGATTACAGAATTATGTTTTTTCTACATTATTTTAAATTTTTAAAAACGTCTAATAAAACAATAATTTACGCTTTGAAAATTCAAATGTGCGTTTGAGAGAAATTCAATTCCAAGATTATGTATGTACAACATATGCTCTGCAGGCATTGCTCAATGGTCATTAAATGATTCTGAAAAGGCGTCTAAAAGCTACCGAAAACTATGAACATTCACACAGTCTCGGGTCGACGTATGTCATAAACATAACTACTATATTGGTAATATTTGCGACCTTGTGGTGTCTGAAACTTCATGAGGTCCAATATAATCAAAATAATTAATCTAACAGCTTTTAAAAACATTAAATCGTCTAGTGGAGTATCGTGTAAGAGCTATATATCTTTACACTGGTTCCTCCTGAACACGAAAGGATTGATCAAAGAGATTACTGTTGATTATAAGCATCAAATCTTTTTAAGAGCATGTGTTTCTGCAAGAAATAATTGATCGTTGCACAGTACTCAAGGTAGACAATTTAATATTTTTAAAAGCTGTTATATTTATTATTTTTATTATATTGAACCTTCAGTCACCACTAGGTCGCAAATATTACTAATATAGTGGTTATGTTTATGACATTTGTTGACCTGATGGTGTATGAATGTCCATAGTTTTTGGTATGTTTTAGACGTCTTTTCTGAACCATTTGAAGACCATTGAGCACTACCTGCAGAGCATACCTTGTACATACATAATCTTGGTATTATATCTGAAACAAGACTCACCCGCAAAAGCAAAGTGGGTATAACTGCAAATGGCAAGAATTTAACAATAGTCTTAAGAAAAGTCCGCAGTCACTAATTTTAATACAGATTACCTTTCTGACCGTAAAGATTGCATTTTTTTTTAACAGAGCCGTTTCGGTTCAACAGGAAACATATAGAGAGTTGACTGTATCGGACACAAAAAAAAAAAACACCCTCAACTATTGACAGAGAGTACATGCTGTGTCAAAGGACATTTTATTCTGTGATGCAGAGTGTTAAACTTTGATGATGGCTGGATGGATTACTTTTGTAACCGTACAATCAAATCTAAAGGTGGTTAATGTTGGAGAAAAACCGGTCATTTTAAAATATTAATGCAGTAAGAACGGACAGTAAAGTATCTGTCTTAAATAGCAAGAAGTATCGACATTGGCAGTGAATAAGATGTTAACCGAAGATACTGAAGTTCTAACAGTAATATTTGGCAATACCAGGAGTCGTGACGTCACGTATGTTCCTGTATAGATTAAGACTGTCCTTACGCTGTATTCACGGAACATGTTGTCTCACTTGACATGTAGCATTTAACTTAAGTTGTACTTACATGTATGACTGGTAGCTGGCTAATTTCTCACAGTTCGTTTCTGTGAACCTTTTGGAAAGCTTCATTAGAGTCAACAGGTGTACAGCAAAGAAAAATTCCGAGCGAAATTATAAAAATACCGGCAACATACGTTTGAGAATTACTATCATCGTTCACAAATTTGTTCCTGAACTGCGGCACTATCTCTATTACAACAACTTCCGGCTTGTATACGTTTTGCCGAGGTACCTAATGCTGCTACTCCACCGTCTAAAGCAAATATGGTATTCTCACACGTCTAGCCAGGTATGCCTATAGAGTCAACGTTGAAATGTAATACATTAGCTGCACAGAATAATCACAACAGTACTTACTAAAGTTAGTGCAAAAACAGTACTGAGTGTATATATCACAGCAGCATCAGTTGTATTAAAGCTGTGTTTACTATCTTCTCAAAACTCAACGTCCCTGTAGAGAATAGATTCATGCCCTGGTAAGAAAGATGCAAGGCTATATCGCACAATGAATCGAATCTACAGAAGAGGTTGGCAGGTCCGGGGAAGACAATAGCAATTTAAATTTAGGATATGAGATGCATAAAAAAGACACTGAGTTCACGACTTAACAGTAACATTAGTTCAGCGTCGGACGGAAGGATGACAACTGGAATCTGCCGACGGCAATCGAAAGAGGTTTAATCTCCTCTTTAATGCTAAACGGGTCTACATCAGACGTACTTTACGCCTTCTCGAGAGTCCTACGGGTAAATGGAAAGTTAGAAATTTTATGTAATAAGCATTGGTATAGCCAAGGTACTGGACATAAGAGGTACTGTACTGAAATTGTGAAGTGATGATACGTTTTTCATAAGCAGGGAGATGTATTGTGGACACTAGAAATAAGACACTGGTGAATATAATTGAGCGTGTATAAAGCAGATAGACTCTCCAGGAGCATTCAACGTAATTCAGCATAAGAATTGAGGTGTTCATACAACCGAATGTCACTCATACGGTAGTGACCATTTCCAGTAGGGTGGCGTTTTTAGCATTCAATACACCTGATTCGGCAGAACTTCTCTTTGGAAGAGTATTGTAGTATAACAGAACTGGGATCGGGCGCGTTTCCTGGTGGTCTCTGAAGAGAAACGTGAAAAATGATCCCGAAGTTGGACTGATGACCGTAGCAGTCTGGTCCCTTCAATCCCACGAACCACGAGCCCGAAGTGAAATCATTTTAAAGTTTTCAAATCGACGGTGCGAAAGTTTTACAGTCTGCAAGCGGCGGCGTACTATTCGACTCAACGGATGGTCTCTGCGACTGCGCAACAATGGCAGGCTTGTAACGTCTCAGAATTTTGGCTTCTCCGTTTGTCTTTCGAACTGCAAGAATGGGAAATCCCACCACGGTACATTCCCACAACAACAGATTACTTCGCCTACAGTAGACATCCTGCCGAACGACCACCAAATCATTCGGAGACATGACCCGTACAACACACGCATGCATTCTCTCACCATATAACATCTGCAGAAAGGACAAGCGCGCGAGCGCAGGGGTTTTATATCGCGTGGCACATGAAAAACAATGCTTCTTCACGGGAATCCAGAATGATTTATAAGCTCTCCGCTGAGGAGTTTCCGCTGCTGTATAGTATATCTACATGCCACTTGAAAATAATACGCGTTTAATGCTGTATTATGCTACATTCGCAATGTTTTTACGACTTCATATCGTCTTGCGTGAGTACCATTCGACAGAGGAGAATCTAAAGCTGATATCTACACATGAATAATTTTCATTTTTTCTTCCTTGATTATCAATTTTGTCGTTGTGTTTGAGGACGCTGCAGTCAGTAAAAGTGATAACCACATGTGCTTCTAGTAAGTACGTTGAAAAATAATCCCTGTTTTGTCCTTTTCTCTTGTTCAGCTACAATCTTACAGTATATTAAACACGATAGTTATTGATGGAACAATCTCCATTTCTCACTCCATTGTATAGCAGGGTACTTAATGGAGGTTATCAAGATTAGAAGGTTATAAAGTCAAAATTTCAAACACAGTAGCGTTTTGACAATTCACTTATGGTGTCTCATTGTTAAAAATCAAGTGAGAATTGGGAACTGTTCCATCCGTCACTGGTTGACGACGCTATACACATAAAAACTTATTAGACACTAGCCGAGATTATAATTATGCATTTAAAAGTGATTAGAGACACACATAGAAGCTTTATTCTCATTCTTGCGGTGGCATATTCGTAACAAGTTGACACAGAGACGCGAGTGGAGCTCACTATGATGAGTCTAAGCAGATTGTCATTGAAAAACATCCTTAGGAATGTTTTGAGGAAGCTAACCTAAGGACTAAACACATGTTCAAATTTTAATGGTCCATTTAATCTGTATCCACTGCAGCATTTGCAACGCTATTCGTAAAATCTATAATGTCACATTCTACACGTTTGTACTTTCTCAAAATAGTTGATATTTAGTAAACGGAAGTATAGATAATCTTGCTAAAAAGTGAACGTTCCATGTCCTATTGTGATAGTCACATCCCACATTCCCTGTAACTGTCTATATGGCACTGAGTGGCGTCATTAATACGGGTAGGCAATGTATCATCTCAAACATTGAATATTTAAAAATGTATCCTTTAGATTTAGAAGTAAATGACCTTCTACATTTTCATTTCAACCAATTATTAAAAACTCCTTACTCTGTTTGATGCTAATGTTTATCTAGAGTTTTCTTCATTGTCTGGAACGCTTCATTTCTCAGTTTAAAGGTTTGTTGCACATAGCACCTAAATTATAAAACATATTATGACGTTGTGTCGCGATACAATGAATGCAATTTTTTTGACCAAGCAGTCAAAGTATACATCACAGTTTTGAAATGATTGGCCAGAACTGTCGCTTTTTATGCACTATTTATGGAACAGCACATTTCGAAGCACATTTCGCCTTCTTCAGATAAGTGAAACATTCGGTTAACCGGTTCGTATGAACACAGAAAAAGTAAATATTTTTTACAGTCCAGGGACATTTTGTTTTTTCTCGAACTATAATATGGAGGCCGCAAAGGACTCTTATCTTTGCTAGTCCAGCATAGACATCAGCAGTTCAACATCTCATTTAGGTAGTGATCACAGTTAGCTATTCGAGCGTCGACATATTAATTCCTAAAGTGATTTGGAGAATTCCTGTCTTGTTATTCATCGATCGTTCTTTCTCGCCGTAGTACCTGGTAAGTTCGAAATTAATTAACGCTAAATGTAAATACAACAGAATAGTGAGGGTTTGCATATTTCATTGTTAGGTAGCTTAGCAAGTTGACGTAAGCCTCTCCCAGTCTAAATGTAAATTAAGTCAGCTACGAAATGTAAACGAGTAGCACCGACAGTTAATTAACTATAGAAATGTTTACCTTTTGTAATATAATTTGCATAGGTGGCTAAGTAGTTTCTCTGGTGTTTGTACTAGTTCTAGGAACATGGTCCTATTGCCAGGTAAATTACATTACTGTAAGAAAACGAGAAGCAGGTACGCGTAAGGCAACTGTTTAAACTTTCGAGAATACATTTTGTTACATTACTTGAGCGTAAATCGAAACATTTTCTCCAAAACTTGCTGTCTAGTAATCATATCGACGTTGAAGCATTTGAATAATGTGCTTAAATATTTTCTATTCATCATAAATTAACTCCAAAAGTCTCTTGAACATTGTTGGACAACATTGTTTGGTACTTTTTAATTTTGATTGTGTAGTGGAAAGGGTTTTATAGTGCGACGGTATCGAAGACCAAATGAATACACATCAACCATTATCTTCGACAATCATTTAGTGTTTATGTTTCATCAAATGTCAGTGTCCAGTGGTGCAGTGCAACTCAGTATAGAAACCGCATTTCTTATACGTAGTTGAAAGATTCTGTTATCAGTAGGTGCTTTTTTTGGTAGTCAAATTCTGCAGTTGTTAATGTAGATAATGAGGAAACCCAATACTGGACTATTTTACCTTTTGCAAACAGTGTTTGACCTGGAAGTGTAAAAGGCAGTCTAATCAAAGTTCAATATGAAGGCTGCCATCAGCGGTGTGCCCTTCGGATACAAATTTGTGAAGTTGCGAACAGTATTTTGATTTTATCATTGCATCTTTGTTCTTATTTCTGGCCGATACTGTATTGACCTACTATCTCCCTAACAGCAAACAGCATTCAAGTAATTCGTGTACGTCACGGAGTGCGGTTCCGACGATGAAGTTGATGTTCTTGAACAGTCAACACTTCCTTTGTATTGTCTTTCAAATCGATTGTATATTAGTTGAATGTAATTACGCTCTCCAATATCCATTCCGTTCCTAGTGTTGGCCAGGAAACATTTCAGTTATCAATAAAGTGAGAACAGAGCAAGCTCTCGCATTATAAATTTAATTGGTTTACAGTCTGTATTTATAGTTTCTTACTTAATGAAAAGAGACGAAGAGTTAAATGCCAAACGAAAATGCTTGAGATGATACAGATAAAATAAATGAAATTTCGTGGAAGTAACAATTTCAACTCTGTAACGAATCATATTATAAATGAGGAAAATGGATTGAGAAAAAATTACAGGTTTATAATTAGGGGTCAAACTTGTGATTTGATTTAGGGAATTATTCATATGCAGTTAATTACAAATTCCCAGAGTGTTTGTCACAAACAGGAACGCCAGATTGTTTAATCAATAATACTGATTATGTACATTCTGAGATTTGGCCGACGATGTGCCTGAAAATATCGGTAACATTTTTATAACCGTTTGATGTTTGGTTTTGGCATTCTCTCAGAGTTACAAATAACGAATCAAAAATTAACATGTCTCATAGAATTTACTCGACTCGTTTAAGTAAATATTGCGTAGCACGCTGCGCGATTGCTCATATTATTTCACAAAGTGTGTCATTATCGAAAGAAACTGCTGCACGTATAATAGGAATATGGACGAGAAATTTGCTGTACGATTTACCCTTGCAATATTCCACTTCGCCGAGGTACAGAAGTGATCACCCCAACATGCTTCATGGGTATATACTTAGACCGTTTACTGGTTTTGTGTCTTTTTGCACATTCCATCTTCCACAGGACAGTACACTGACGAGTCAAAACATTATGACTGCTGGCCACCGCAAATCTGAATGCTACATAGTGGCATTAAGATCACGTGACACAGTAAGGGAAGTTTATAAGCGGACTAGAGACCTACGTTTTTATCAGTTCCGACCACTTGCATTAAGCCTGACGAATTCGCAATAGTAATGGCATCTTCCAGCAGAGATAGTACCGTATCACAAGGCTACTGTGGTTTGAGGAACGTAAGAGTGAACTCACGTTCATGTCTTGTCTAGCAAATTCGCCCGATCTGAACCCGATGGAACATGTCTGGAATTATATTGGGTGCCAGGTCCGCGCACACAAACCATCGGTCCGTAATATATGGAAATTACGGAACCAGTGCGTGAAAATCGGGCTACCTACCAAGGTCTTGTCGGATTAATGTCATGCAGAGTCGCTGCTGTATTGTGTTCCAAAGGTGGACCAACATGATATTCAGGAGGTGATTTTGACGTTTTAGCTCATCAGGATGTGTCGGTTACGATATTTTCAGCGCTTGTCGTGCAAAAATGATCACTGTCGTAATCGTCTACGTCTTATATACGGGAATTGGTCATCTGCCAGTTCTGTCTTCACAAAGTTTATGTACATCGTTTCCTTGATCGACCACAGTCTCTCCTTCGTTATCGATTGCAGTTCAGGATTTTCTTGAGTACCGTTTAAGATCTCTTTCTGTTAACCCATAGCCGGCGAGAGTGGCCGAGCGGTTCTAGGAACTTCAGTCTGGAACAGCGCGACCGCTATGGTCGCACGCTCGAATCCTGCCTCGGGCATGGGTGTGTGTGATGTCCTTAGGTTAGTTAGGTTTAAGTAGTTCTAAGTTCTAGGGGACTGATGACCTCAGATGTTAAGTCCTATAGTGCTCAGAGCCAATTGAACCATTTTTGTTATCCCATAATTTCCACCTATTCAAATATTTCTCATTTACACCATGTTCATGTTCATTTTCTGTATTAAGACTCATCTTATGCCGCCTTTCACTCTCCGAAAATCTCAAATATGCTGCTTGTATTTTGATGTCACCTTTCTTTATATTTATCCAATTTTGATTCCGTGCAACAGTTATGGCACTGTCCAAGTGTTATGAAATTAGTTTTTAGCGTACCTAGTACTTTTGTGCTAACGAATTTTGTTTATTGTGTGAGTAGGCTGTTTAGGTTTTTATATTGGGAACGCCACGTAGCGCTCTGTATGAAAATCACTGGCCGTGCTGTGTGCAGTCTGTGGCTGGTTTACATTGTTGGAGTTTGCTATTGTAGTGTTGGGCAGTTGGCTGTTAACAGCGCGTAGCGTTGCGCAGTTGGAAGTGAGCCGCCAGCAGTGGTGGATGTGGGGAGAGAGATGGCGGAGTTTTGAGAGCGGATGATCTGGACGTGTATCCAACAGGGAGAGTAATTTTGTAATACTGATATATATATGTATATTACGACTTTGGAAAACTATTAAGGTAAATACATTGTTTGTTCTCTATCAAAATCTTTCATTTGCCAACTGTGCCAATCAGTAGTTAATTGCCTTCAGTAGTTTGAATATTTTATTTCGCTGGCAGTAGTGGCGCTCGCTGTATTGCAGTAGTTCGAGTAACGAAGATTTTTGTGAGGGAAGTGATTTGTGAAAGGTATAGGTTAATGTTAGTCAGGGCCATTCCATTGTAGGGATTTTTGAAAGTCAGATTGCGTTGCGCTGAAAATATTGTGTATCAGTTTAGTGTTGATCAGAATAGGTAAAGAGCGAATTGTCTGAGTACATTCAAATAACGTAAGGGGTCAACCAGCACAGAAATTCAATAATTTTTCTAAGGGGACGTTTCAATTGTTCCACGTACAGCTTGAAATTTGTGCAGCCTTTAATCTATATCATTACAAAATCGTGTTCAATTCTTTCTTTGATAAATACTGTCTTGGACCGTATTGGTTATTTATGATGAAAAGCCATAACTTTCGTCCTCAGTGAGAAAAATAATTTTTTTTTATACACATACCTAGTTTACCCTGTATAGTGCTGACCGATGGTCTTCTTCACTTTCTCGTATAATTGCTCTTTCATTTGCAAAGTGTAACGTAATTATATTAGTGTGTTTGTATAAATTAAATCCTGCATCAGTACCTGATTTACAATTTTTGGCAACATACAAAAGAAACTGTTAAATGAGTGGATGAAATAGGACACATTTCCCTCACTCCTTTACTGACTTTTATCTCATTCTTTACAAATTTTGTTTCACATTACAACCTTTTGAATGTCCTGCCGAGCTGTGGTGGGTAGTCACTGGTGACAGGGCTCCGAACGTGAGTGAGACCACAGCGCACATGCAGAATTGTTGGCCATCCCCGATCTAGTAGGATTGTTATGATTTTCTTTCTTTTACGTCATAGGTATTGTGGCTTTGTTTATTTCTATATTTAGTTTTGTGTGACGCTCTGTCTACAATTATACTGATTAAAATTCGGAGATTATCCAAGACTCAACTACTTGAAGTTTACTGTTGGCGTAGTATAGACATGTTGTTCCAGAGAACTCGATTTTACCTTTTATATCACGAAATAAGACGATTTTGCTGCGACGTCAGAGGGAAGGTACATTTCTTTGGGAAACGGTTCTGAAACAGCTAAATCAAGCACTTTTTTGTTAATAGCATGGGTCGCCATTGCTATATATCACAAATAAATACATCATTTGTACAAACATACATTTTTCGTGAAGATCATTAAGTAAGTTTTACATTGCTCTAATAATTATGTCAGTGGAGTGAAGAGTGCCTTAAAGAGAATTAAATTTTTTGAAGATGATTGTTCTTAACGTACTAAGTGCTTTTATGAAAACATAGATCAGCTTGACAGCCCATCGGCTTTGACTACTAAAATGGTTAAGGCTATATTCTTCTCTTTGTCGTCAGTCAAAAGCAATTCATTCACCATCCATACCAGCAAGCCAAGTATCTGTGCCATTAGAAACGCTCTTTCTCTGCCTACGAAGAAAGACGTTCTAAATGGCCGATCAGGAGTCTTCGTTTACCCTACCAGGTTGTTTATACTACTTCATTCTTCATCACTGCTACTTTCAAATTTGAGCTACCTCAAAAGTACCGCAAGGTAGCACACTCAATTCGGCATTAGAAAACAGGAACAGAGAAATAAACGTACAATTACTTTTCTAATAAAGACGCCCATTTTATAAATTTAAGAGCAAACAATACAAACCACAAACGTAAACTAATTTTGTCTATAAGACATGTAAATATTAAGTATTAAATTAGATACAGTCCCTTTCCGGGAAAGAGATCTTACAAGAGCTACAAAGGTTACCGCCTGGTCTAGCATTCTTAATTTGATTAATCATGACACAGAGAAGATCACACTTTTCAGTGATCTAAAACAAACATAAAAACAATCGTAACACGTACCTTAAAATGAAATAATAAACTATGTCCTTTACACTCTAAGAGCAGGAGAAACACATTTTTTGAGTAATCTGATCAGAAAACCAAGTAACAGACCTACAACAAATCTTAAATCAGAGGCCCCATTGAATAAATCTGCACCATTAATTGTGACGTCCTGACACTCCACTCTTTTTCTCTTTCCTCAGAACTCAGCAGAAACGCCTGTGAGTGCGTAAGTCTCCAGCATAAATGACTGGGGTAAGGAGTAGACCCTTACTCTATGACGGAGCACAACAATGTTTAACCTGTACAAAAATTGGTTTAAATGCAAAATTATTGTCAAGGAAATACACAAATTTGCATAGGTTTTAATGTGACAATATTAGGACAGTTGTTAAGATCGCATTTCGTCCTGAGCAATCAAAGTAACTCTAAACGCAACAATATCAAATTTCTTACCAGACGTTTCTTTACAAAATTATTCTTACTACTACGTCATGAAGTTAGCCAATATTACGACAAATTATCCGACTCCAGTCTAAGTTCGGTACTATTTAGCGTGACAATCAAGTCTACGAGGGATGGTTAGTTTTTTGTGACAAGCTGAGCAAAAGATTACTCAAGGTTGCAGGAGTTCACAGTGGACGTAAACTGATGAACAAACAAGTTTATGCCTCTGCTAGTGGCATTTTCCTTAGCTGCGATGAGCTGTCAGCTGCAGGTCTGCTCTCGTACTCTGAAATTCCTATAAAAGCCAATGGATGATTCCACCAGCAGTACCTCTCTTATGTTTCTCGTTTGGTGAGAAAACATGCACTCGTCCCTAGTCTTGAAGTATGGTGATATGCATGCGCATGGCTGGAGCAGCTTAATGTATAGCTGAATGTCAGCTGCAGTGAAAATTCCTCGTCTGCATCGTATAGAGTGCTATGCACCCTGTACTGCACTTGATACCAGTTCAGAGGAGATTCCCTGAAAATTTTGGTGTTGTCTCTCTCGTAGCCAAACTATCCTCCACCTGGGTCTTTCCATGCTCCACGTCATGGCTGTTTCCGACCAATAGAAGCTTTCCTCTTATTTTGTGGATACTTTCTCTGCCACTCGCAAAGGCCTACCATTAAACTGCATCGAAATTTCGACACTTTACTCAAAGGTTACATTCATACATCATGAGAATACCACGCACAGTTCACGTAATCGACTGCATCACTGGTTTGTTAGTATCCATCTGGAATTCCCCAATGCAGTTTTGTAAAGCTTCTTTCCATACCACTGTGGTGGCCCACTGCTTGCCCTCCTGGATGAGTCACCTTGCCCTTTGTTGTCTCTTGTCACGGGTTGCTTTTAAGAGCTTTCCATTGTACTTCGCCCGTGATGTGCTCGGGACGTCACCCCTCTCATATATTTCCCAAACATAATGTTTCCTCCAGCAGCTTGTTTCACCTCTTGCTCAGTCACACGCAGGATATAGGTTTGGTGTGTTAATACCGCCGATTGAGTGTCATCCCATTGCATTGCTTGCTGCACATTTTTATGGGCAAATCTACTCATTTCCGCCAAAGTATGTCAGGTGACATATTCACCTTCCCGTTATGATGTATAAAAACTTCCATGTAAGGCGTGAATTTGATCTTCATTTAATCTGCAATCTTACAACGTAAATAATATATTTCGACAAAATTTCTGGCATTACAAGTTAAAACACTTTCTCACAATGTGTTTTCAAAAGCACCTAGTGTCACATGAATCACAGGTTCACGAACATCTCTCTCTATCTCTCTCTAAGGTAAATAAATCACTAAACTTCAGCAAGAGCATAGCTATTAAAATGTATTGCCTTCGAAATGCAAGATCTTTGGCCAGAATACGGGAACCTTATTGCATTTAGGCAAAACTAATATTGATAATTTGGAAACGATCTTGAACACAATGCTGTCAAAACTGTCAGACTATTAGTCAAGATTAATTGGTGGCGTACATTAACACAGAAGCTTTTCAAGGTGTGAAGCTCACCGTTTATTCATTTTCGCTTTCCTTTTTTTGCTATGATGAAAATTCGCAAACAATACAACAAAATGCAGCCACATTACAATGACACGAGCCGTACTTGTCATACCAGGTGAGCATAGGATGAAGGAGACAGCACATTCTGGATGGAGAATTAGCTGGTCCAACAAACATAACACGTTCTTGTCAACGCTCAATTAAAAATCCAAGCATAACTCGAACTTCACTTCACTCTTTGATGACACTGAAAACATCTGCTACGAATGCTGCCACCAAACTTCCATATGTGGGTAAGACTGCGCCTTCCCTGTGCCATCAGTTCTACATACGAGCAGCTTCCCAGCTCTTCCACAAGAGTCACTCATTGTTTCATTCGTTGCAGGTCGCAAGAACCATGAGCCGACTGGTGTGCAGCACTTCAAAGCCCAGTCTGAAGACCCTGCTACTACCTAGTGGGACAACGGGCAAGGCATAACCAAGAGACGTGGACTCTTTGAATATCGATAGCGGATTGACTTACCCGCCCCTGCCTAACAAATCGAGGAAGCGGTAAGCACTAATCAGCTCCATCATTCTTATGCCTTTATTGTCTAATTGAAGCTGTCTGAGATGAAACTCGATAAGTTTCTTGGTTTTTGAGGTTGTATTCACAGTAATTGACTGACGTGAATTTTTTGACCACTTAACATGGCCATATGGAACTTGTTAACATCATTTGCACAATTTCCTGTCAATCTTTACTATGCACTGAAAGGTTCTTTCCATAAACCAAGTCCCCAACAAGGTGGAAAAACCCGCTACGACCTTGGTCGTAGCGACTGGCAAGCCTCCGATGCATTAGAGAGATGTAGTGGTGGGCCAGTTCCGTTTGGTTTTATTGCTATCTGAGTCAATATTGTTAGATAATGAGTAGCCAACCGCGCACAGATTATTAAGTAGTAAATTGATAGGCTAGATTAACATGAACATAGGCGGAGTAGTGTTATGCGTTTCATGTACTGCGGTGTTAAATGACAATTCCAGCCGACTGAAACATTTCATCATGACTGATAATGGGAATTATAAATTTTCAAAGTTGAATTCCATTTGAGCGGACCTACAAGTGAAGACTGGGTGAAATTGGGATAATGATGACATAAGTAAGGGCATGATCAAAGCAAAAATTCCTGAGGGAATGAGATAGAAAGGCGGCCACATTATCCGATACCAAAACATTGGGCGACCAAAATATTAGTCAAATGTTATACGGTAGCATTGGCTGTAAGTAAGCCAAAAAAATCTACGAAATACACTCCTGGAAATTGAAATAAGAACACCGTGAATTCATTGTCCCAGGAAGGGGAAACTTTATTGACACATTCCTGGGGTCAGATACATCACATGATCACACTGACAGAACCACAAACACATAGACACAGGCAACAGAGCATGCACAATGTCGGCACTAGTACAGTGTATATCCACCTTTCGCAGCAATGCAGGCTGCTATTCTCCCATGCAGACGATCGTAGAGATGCTGGATGTAGTCCTGTGGAACGGCTTGCCATGCCATTTCCACCTGGCGCCTCAGTTGGACCAGCGTTCGTGCTGGACGTGCAGACCGCGTGAGACGACGCTTCATCCAGTCCCAAACATGCTCAATGGGGGACAGATCCGGAGATCTTGCTGGCCAGGGTAGATGACTTACACCTTCTAGAGCACGTTGGGTGGCACGGGATACATGCGGACGTGCATTGTCCTGTTGGAACAGCAAGTTCCCTTGCCGGTCTAGGAATGGTAGAACGATGGGTTCGATGACGGTTTATATGTACCATGCACTATTCAGTGTCCCCTCGACGATCACCAGTGGTGTACGGCCAGTGTAGGAGATCGCTCCCCACACCATGATGCCGGGTGTTGGCCCTGTGTGCCTCGGTCGAATGCAGTCCTGATTGTGGCGCTCACCTGCACGGCGCCAAACACGCATACGACCATCAATGGCACCAAGGCAGAAGCGACTCTCATCGCTGAAGACGACACGTCTCCATTCGTCCCTCCATTCACGCCTGTAGCGACACCATTGGAGGCGGGCTGCACGATGTTGGGGCGTGAGCGGAAGACGGCCTAACGGTGTGCGAGACCGTAGCCCAGCTTCATGGAGACGGTTGCGAATGGTCCTCGCCGATACCCCAGGAGCAACAGTGTCCCTAATTTGCTGGGAAGTGGCGGTGCGGTCCCCTACGGCACTGCGTAGGATCCTACGGTCTTGGCGTGCATCCGTGCGTCGCTGCGGTCCGGTCCCAGGTCGACGGGCACGTGCACCTTCCGCCGACCACTGGTGACAACATCGATGTACTGTGGAGACCTCACGCCCCACGTGTTGAGCAATTCGGCGGTACGTCCACCCGGCCTCCCGCATGCCCACTATACGCCCTCGCTCAAAGTCCGTCAACTGCACATACGGTTCACGTCCACGCTGTCGCGGCATGCTACCAGCGTTAAAGACTGCGATGGAGCTCCGTATGCCACGGCAAACTGGCTGACACTGACGGCGGCGGTGCACAAATGCTGCGCAGCTAGCGCCATTCGACGGCCAACACCGCGGTTCCTGGTGTGTCCGCTGTGGCGTGCGTGTGATCATTGCTTGTACAGCCCTCTCGCAGTGTCCGGAGCAAGTATGGTGGGTCTGACACACCGGTGTCAATGTGTTCTTTTTTCCATTTCCAGGAGTGTACATCCACAGTAACAAATAGGCCCATTTAAGTATGGGGAAGGACGCTTACGTAATCAATGACGAAGTTGTACATTGGGTTATTTTCCGTGAAGAGGCAAAACAGATCCCGATGCATGTTGGGGTTTGGCTTACCAACTTTAAATAACTTACAATGACCGATTAGTTTCATAGAGTGTTTGTAAATTCCCTTCCGTGTTAGGTAATCTTAACATGTCACAGTGACCAAGTTTTTTTCAAAACCTTCCCAGGCTTAAGACCCTGAATCTGCCACAACTACAGACTGTTACATAAAATTAGAATCTCAATTAAGGCCGCAGTGGCACATTCAGATGGTTCCTCATTGACGTGGTGGTGTGGTCTAGGAATCTCTTCCTGAAACATCCGACTCAGCTTATACGCAATTGATTTTCAGACCTGCGAATATGTTTACAGCAGAGTTTCAAGACAATATGACTGGGTTTCCTAGGCTTATCAATGATCCAGCTAAATGCGAGGTTAGCCGTTTTCTAATCAAAGATTTTCTATTCGAGGTTTCATTTAAACTTTTACAGTTCAAAGAGAGTAGCTCAGGCCTCCAACCCGTGGACCGCCTACTTTGGTTCACATTTTAACAGAGATCGTGAATTGTATGTTAACAGCGTCCTTTCGCCGCCCTTTTGTTAAAGTAACACGGCAATAAGGCCACGATTATAAGCGCCTTCTTGAATTGTCTTAATCAGGCAACACTACAGATTCAAAAACGACTTTCTGATTTATGGCGCTATAGTCCACCAACTGTATATTATTCTTGTCAGCAACTTGGATGCGTGAGCTGTTAAACTGTTAAACTGATTTTCCTGATTGTGTGAATGATGTTTTCCCGTATGTTTGATGGTACATCGTCAGTCAATGTTATCAGTCTCTTACGCCTTATTTGATTTTAAGTCTTCCATAGTTCTTAAAAATTCTGACTCTAATATACGATCCCCTATCTGGTCCCTATGGACTCTTGTTTCTTCTGCCATCACGTCATCAGAGAGGTGCTCCCTATCATAGGGGCCCTCAGTGTATTCTTTCCACCCATCCGATCTCTCCTCTGCATTTAATTGTTGAATTCTCACAGCACTCGTAATATTACCTCCCCTGCTTTTAATTTCACCCAAAGTTGTTTTGCTTTTTCTATGTGCTGTTTTTGAATTCTTCACATTTTCCATGTAGCCATTTCGCCTCAGCTTCCCTGCTCTTCCTATTTATTTCATTCCCGAGCGACTTGTACTTCTGTATTCCTGAATTTCCTGGAACATTTTTGTACTTTCTTCTTTCGTCAATCAGCTGAAGTATTTGTTCTGTTACCCATGGTTTCACGTAGTTACCTTCATTGTACCTATGTTTTTCTCTCCAATTTCTGTGTTTTCCCTTTCTAGAGATGTCCATTCATCTTCAAATGAGCTGCCTACAGATCTGTTCCTTATTGTCGTGTCCACAGCCCCTGGGGACGCCTTACAGGAGAATATCTAATTCCGGAGTCCCTGTCTCTGTCTGTCTCTGTCTAATTGGAATCCTCCTGCATCTCCCAGCCTTTTGCAAATACATCTCCTCCTCTTGTGATTCTTGATCAGATTATTTACTACTATCATGTGAAATTTAGTCTTTCTCCTCTCTCATTCCCATTACCAACTCCACCGTGTCCCGTAGCCCTTTCTTTTACTCTTTCTCCTACAACCACTTTCCATTCTTCGTTTTCTGCTTGCGACGTCGACATGTATACCTGAAGTAATATTGTCGGTGTTGATTTAATGTCATTTGTCCCGCTACACCATTTTCTGCTGCTATACCCACTATATCTAAGTTGATCCTCAGCATTTCTCTTTTCACATTTTCTAGCTCCCCTACCAGGTCCAAATTTTTGACATTCGACACATCGTCTGATACAGCGATAACCTTTCGTTGGTTTTTCAGATTTTTTCTCATTGTCACCTCCCCCTTAACACTCCATTCTCGGAGAGGGGGGACTCAATCTTATTACTTTGTTAATACAATCTCAGTTTTCCATCTGTCGGCGCCAAATACTACATTGTCAGTCACTTTGATCCACAGCTCTGTAATACGAGCCGTAAACGTATGCGGTAAGGGCAGTTTATACACTTGGTTTATTTTGTAAACATGACAGGCGAGTACGCGTAAACACAGTTAACGTATGACTCGTGTACCATTTTATTCTTGGTATTACCCACATACACTGTGGGTCACTGTCAATTAGCCGTCAATATTTGTTGATTTATCTCCACCTTTATCTGCGTGGTTTCTTATGTTTGTTCCGCTTGTCAACCTTCGCCTTGAAACATTTTGTTATTTATTTCCGTAGCGGATGTGTCCTGTATATTTTATAGGATGACGTGCCATTTTTGGTGATTAGGGTCGTTCCGTACTCTTACCAGTGGCCCTCGAGTGTTTCTACTAGGTCGATCTGTCCTGTAAATTTGTTGGATGGCTTTCCATTACTGGTAATTGTGGGACTTCCTGTGCACTTGCCAGTAGTTCTCAGGTGTTTTTACCCGGTGAGTTTGTTTCTGGTTACGCTCTTTTCACAATTCAGCTCATGTTTTCCCAGTTGCTTTATTTAACTGACAGTTTAACTTTATAGCTGATGCCTGGTTCATAAATTTGTACTGACGAAAATTTTTTTTCGCCAGATGTCTGATGATGCTCCTGTGAGACTGAAACGTGTCACAAAATAAATAAATAAAAAGCTATTTTGCTACCGACACTGACCTTTCTTGTACTTGTTTTGCAATAACCGCGCTGCCTCTCCGCAGTTTCCAACTTCTTGGTCGTACACGAACGCTATCTAGGCTTTTTCCCAACATGAATACCGGATCATTCTGTTGCTTACAGTAGTCTGCGCAAGTCGCATCGCCTACAACACACACGGAACGGACTATACGTGGGCGGGGGAACTTTGATTCGTTATTGCCATCTACAGTGGCAACAATGCATTTCCGGACACATGTTCATGCGACTTTTCTTCCTCTAGCTCCAATCAGCAATTCGTCCCTGCAGTTTGTCGATATTTTTAATATTCGCCCCGTATAAGTGTCACCAACTTTATTTGAATCTTCGTCGTCACGAATGCGGCCCGCCATTTCACCACTACGCCACGAAAAATTCACGAGTTCTACGCAGACATAAAACATAACATTTAACGACCCTCAACGCGGTGTTACCTTTAAACCTCAAAGTACTGGAATGTTTTACAGTCACGTGACACTAGGTCAGCACCAAATGAAATTTTATTACCACCCTGACGCTAACTGCAACTACGACTTCAGCTGCTACTTTCACGGATATTTCTGGAGCTACTACATCTCACTTACCTGTGATGCTACTTGGAACAGAGATAACGGCAGCTCCTGCCATCATGACCACATATAAAACTAGACATTCAGATAGTTACAGGTGACCTATTGCGACCGTACTGTAAATAGAAAGGCAATCAGAAAGAGATGTACGTATAGTCACGATGCACTGAAATAAAGCATGCAGTGGAAGTGTACTTTGGAATTTTGCTGCTAATGGTTATACGTCCGAGTCGGTAAGTAAACTGAGGCTTAAAAAACGGAGTGGATGGCAGCGCTTTGTTAGTACGCATGCATTGTACACGTTCATGTACAGTTATTTCAACGGGACATTCACTTCTACACTTCTAAATATAGTTTCGTATAGACGCATCCAAATGTTATAGTCTCCTTATAGAAGCAACCATGAGGCATGTTATCTAACACTCCACTCGTCTCTGTCATTAAGTGGCCATCTCTAGGGACCTCTTGGAATCCATCACAGAATTTGTATTGCCCATCTACCATCTGGCCCCTAGCAATGCGCACACACCGTCACCATCTCCTTCGTATTTAGACAAACTAAGTTCCACTCTAGTCTGTTCCCTAAGCAATTTGTTTGCTCATCTCGTCTCGTCTCGTCTCGTCCCTCTCTCTCTCTCTGTCCCTCTATCTCTCTCTCTCTCTCTCTTAGTAATTCGTTACACTCAGCGCTCCACCGTTCTCTGGTCCACCCTCAGTGTTTGAATGGTTTTTACGAGCATTAAAAGTCTTCGGCTTATAGTAAGTATAGAAGAGTGTCCCCCATATCATAATAGTGAACATATAGTCCTCTATCCGTGAAGATATGCACGTTGCGGGTAGCCAGTGGCCTGACAGCGTATCAGGGCACGACTATACTCTGAAGACCTCTTGTACAAGAAAAGTGAACCATTCGACCAGGCGACACGTTTTCACTGATCCACGATGTCAGGATGCCCAGCTTTGCAGAGTGAGCAAGCCTCCAACGTCCACGTTGTGTTAGTTGGTTGGTAGATGTACGGTAGGGGACCAGACAGTGAGGTCATTGGTCCCTTCGATTTATGTGAGGATGGGAAAAGAAGTCGGTCGTGCCCTTTCAAAAGAGACATCCCAGCATTTACCTGAAGCGATTTGGGGAAATCACAGAAAACCTAAATTAGGATGGCCAGACGCTGGTTTGAACCGTTGTCCTTCCGAATGCGAGTCCAGTGTGCAAATCACTACGCCAACTCACTCGGTCCACGTTATGTAATGAAGTGTGGACGCCCAGACACCTTGTAATCTATTTGTGGCCTTCAACCACTTTCCGTAGACGCTCACTAAAGTGACACGCCACCAGCCGATCAGTTTCACCGTATCCGGAATGCTCATTCCTAGGAGCGGGCCATAGCAATCTCCCCTTTGTCAACGTGGCTTATGTTACGGAATTTCCCCATTTTCGGCCTGACTGTGCAACGATGATTCCCCATTTTCCTCTTATCGGCTAATACATTAAAGCTACTCCGTCAGTAGCATTCAATTCGTGGTAGACAGTGGTCATAGTGTGATGGTTCATCAGGAGACATTACCTGTAAAGTTCCCATTTAAGTCACGTCAGAAGCTTAGGTTCGTAAAACAGTGTGTGTGTGTGTGTATCTTTTTGGTGTCATCCCAGATGTCGTCTGCAATTGTCTTGAAACATATACCCACCAACGCGTTCAGTAACTGCATAGTTATTTTTCACCATCTTATTTTCTATGCAAATGAGCTCTTCCATATTAAACAGCAAATATTCTGTAAACAACGATTACGAAAAACCAGCTCACGTGACATCCTGAAAGCCATGGATCAAGTAAGGCAGGTACACGCAGAAATTCTTGAGTTTCGAAAAAGATTTGACTCACTACTATCCCAACGCTTAGTGACGAATGTGCGGTCGTGTGACATAAAGCACTCCGTCTTCAGGCCACGAGTGGCCTACCGGGACCATCCGACCGCCGTGTCACCGTCAGAGGAGGATGCTAATAGGAGGGGCGTGGGGTCAGCACACCGCTCTCCCAGTCGTTATGATGGTATTCTTGATCGAAGCCGCTACTGTTCGGTCGAGTACCTCCTCAATTGTCATCACAAGGCTGAGTGCACCCCGAAAAATGGTAACAGCGCACGGCGGCTGGATGGTTACCCATCCAAGCGCCGGCCACGCCCGACAGCGCTTAACTTCGGTGATCTCACGGGAACTGATGCATCCACTGCGGCAAGGCCGTACGCGGTCGTGTTGCATGTGAAAGATAATTCAGGTTTAGGATTTCTTAGCAGTTAAGATGCAGATGAATTGTCGTCGAGAGATGTATAGGAAATTTCCGGTGAGCCCTAGGGAAGTGTGTTGGTATCTTTGCTGTCCATGTACGTATATTAATGGCTTGAGAGACAGAATAATAACCTCAAATTATTTGTAAATGCTGTTTTCTGTAGCGCTGTATGAAGAACGTTCTCTAATATTTGCTCATATCATGATAACATTTCGATTTGATACTAACCAGAGGAACACGCCTACCCAGCGTCACTGATTTTGTGCAGATTTATGGTATATGGACGGCTTGGGCAGATGAGAAAGTGACAGAGGTGGGAGTTCCAGATGGCAAAGCGTTTAGGAAAAATAGCGTCTTTGGAGTGAAGGGGTGCAGCATGAGCCATTTGTGTTAGCGCAGTTGCCCGACAGCTCTTGGCGCAGCGGTCAGAGTTCGGAACTGTAATCCGAAGGTTGTGCGGGCGAGCCCTTTTGTGGAAATTTATCTTTTTTCCAATTGTTACCTGACTTGTAGCGCAAATAAATCGAAATAATGCTCAATATGTTGCATTTATTAATATTTTCTTAAGAGACATGAAAAGCAAATACTAAAGAAAACTATTTTTGGATTACAGGCAAATAACGGCAGTATCACCTCACCACATGTGAATCATCGACTGTAAGATTAAGAAGTCTCCAGTTTTATATAGGATGTTATCGCGTACGCTTTACAATGCCTCCCTGAAAATAATTTAGCAATCCCTAGTTCGTCATTGTTTTTCATTCTCATGTCAATGAATACAACATAATTAGGATCATTTCGGTTTGTCTGAAGAGTTAAGTAACGTAAATTTTGCAAATGATAAAATATTTGCACGTAGGCACTTAACTCGACGACCCTCCGGTTACCTGCCTACACTCTTTGAGTTTTGACAATCGGTACCTGTAAACTAGTCTTTAACATAGATAGCTCATACGTCATCCGAACCTTACCTGAAATGCTGGTCTTTCTAAAGACTTGGTTATCTTGTGCACCCACTTCTGTCACTTCAGTTTCCTTTCAGGTCCCACAAGTTTCGTAAATTTGGACGAAATCGGTATTTGGTATAGACGCAGTACTCTTGTAAACAATGTGCTTTAAAGTTCAGACATATCACATTTTTCACCTCCCCTCCCTAAACGCTATTATTTTGTTGTATCGTGTGACTACAATATCAGTGACTCTTAACTGGAACCATTCAACTTATTTGAATATCTGAGTGTAACAATTTGTGGGGATACGAAAGTGAATGATTAAATACGCTTAGTCGTAGGCAAATAGGGTCACTCGGAGGATAAGAAGAGACTTCAATGAGACTACAAACGAGATTGCTTACAAGATACTCGTGTGTCACATCCTAAAATAATTCTGAAACGCAGCAGATCAATACCAAACTGAACTAACTGGGGATTTTCTCGGTGAGTAGTAGGAATATTACTAGTGAATCTTTGTTAATAATGAGTCTTCTGCGGTAATACCAATGCCTTTATTATTGGCGAAATATGTTTTGATTAAAATTTATCAGCTCTCTTACCTCCATTGTAGTAGCGGTTCACTTCACTAAGAACCGCAAATGCCATCATAGAAAGGAATGTTTAGCTATGATATTGTGAAAATATTGTACTTGCAATACTAATGAAGTTGTGATCTTGAACACTAATCACATCTCACATACCGTAATTTTATCCCGCATATCAAACCCGATAACAGAAGTGGAGTCTTGGCCTTTACTCCAATTTCTTTTTAGTCTACTTTGCAGACACATTTTTGTACAAGAATAGGAGGAAAATATAGCAAGAATATTTACACTCATGCCATTTACACTCACCCCTTCTCTTTATCAGTCAACCAAGACACTAAAGGCATTATAAAATTAGATCTATTAGATGTAGTCAAAGTGAGCTCCTTTAGTATCATGCAACGTAATTATCCACACAATGCACAGTTTTAAAATAATTATACTCTTTTCATTTTTTTTTCTCATGTGTTATTGCCCATTTGACAAGCAGTTGGGGTCTTGTAGAACACTGTTCCTCTCAGATAAATATCTCTTTAGTGAAATGACACTGACAAGAAGAAGGGACAGGATGATACGACATGTGATGGGAAATCAGCGAATAACTTCGTTTGGTACTAGGTGGATGTGGAAAGTTTAATTTTATTTTTATTTTTTATTTTTATAAATCTGTGATCTGATGGATTTGATACGGTCCAAAATGCAAATTCCTTGCTCCATACAGATTTGTTGCCGGCCGAAGTGGCCGTGCGGTTAAAGGCGCTGCAGTCTGGAACCGCAAGACCGCTACGGTCGCAGGTTCGAATCCTGCCTCGGGCATGGATGTTTGTGATGTCCTTAGGTTAGTTAGGTTTAACTAGTTCTAAGTTCTAGGGGACTAATGACCTCAGCAGTTGAGTCCCATAGTGCTCAGAGCCATTAGAACCATTTTTTGAACAGATTTGCCTCATAACGCGTGCTTTTGAATTTCTCATACCTATAACAACGTTACTCGAGTAGTGGTGCCTCTAATTTTGGAGGCATGGTATTCCACTGGTTGCCCATATCGATTAGATCGCGTGTAACGGAGCTAAGTGCTTCTTTGATCGAGGTGGTGTGTTGTTGGTTTGGCGGGGACTGGAGAGGGAACTGGCTGGGGAGCATGTCGCTGGTAAGCTGTTGCTTGAGGGGTACACCGGCTGTCTGCTGCGAGTCTCGAGAAACCGCGAATGGTTAAATCGGTCAGGGACAAGCGTTGCCAGCTCGCTTAATGATTGCTAGCAGCGGGCTGCGGTAAGACCCACGGACGTCTTGTGCAACCTGGTTGGCAAGTTCCCAGTCTACTGTGCAAGCTTAAATTTTATGGCACCTCAACGACCGCTTGTAAGGATTACAGGCAATAACTCCATAGCTGGAATCCTACAACTCATGACTCCTTCACACCTGAGTGGACTTAAGTGTTGTGAGCAGTGTGCGGCTTGTGTTGGTGTCGTTGGTAGGTTGTCATCGTGTAATAGGGATAGTGGCGTCTCGTTTTCTTCTTGTGTTTACTGGCGTCAGTACATTTGCTAGCATTTTCTGTCCGCGAGTGGCAGCAGCAGCGTTATCGATATCTAGTACCATGGTACTATCTTTGGAAGGACTCGAAGCTTTTTCCTGGTCAGGTGTGTTGGCAGTTCAGTTGGAACAGAGCAGTAGGGAGATCCAGCAGCGCGAGAACATGCTGGGACCACTGGCGGCATGCAGGCATTCCTGGATCAAGGGGCTGTACCTGCGAGGGCCACAACCTTGCTGTCCACCGGACCCAGGGCGTTTGAGTTGGGTGAACATTAACCCAGTAGTGAAAGCTCCACTGTTTTAGATCACACCGTTTGTTAGTGGGTTGCTGCTCGAAGGGTGACTGAGATGAAGAGCAACGAGTGGAGTGCTTGGAGTTGGCGAAATTTATTAGCTGTCCTCCACTTCTTGTTGTTAATCATTGAATTCCTTGTGTTTATTCATGAGGTTCAGCCAGTGAGATTTCTCTGCCTAGTGGCTGCTAACGCCTCAGTTACCTGCCCTGGAGGTTAGCATATGTTCGGATCAATGGACTTTTCCTCACCATGCCGCTGCTGTGCGGTAAGGCCTCCTTGATTGTGGTTCGGATATTTTGTTCGTTTGGACTATCTTGGTCGTAGTGGTTCCTTCTGCTTCGTCTCGTATAGTTTCATTGACTTCCGACAGGTGGCAGCGCTGTACGGAGCTGTTAAAATGGCGTCTGTAACGGATGTGCGTTGCAAACAACGGGCAGTGATCGAGTTTCGTTTGGCGGAAAACCAGGGCATCTCAGATATTCATAGGCGCTTGCAGAATGTCTACGGTGATCTGACAGTGGACAAAAGCACGGTGAGTCGTTGGGCAAAGCGTGTGTCATCATCGCCGCAAGGTCAAGCAAGACTGTCTGATCTCCCGCGTGCGGGCCGGCCGTGCACAGCTGTGACTCCTGCAATGGCGGAGCGTGCGAACACACTCGTTCGAGATGATCGACGGATCACCATCAAACAACTCAGTGCTCAACTTGACATCTCTGTTGGTAGTGGTGTTACAATTGTTCACCAGTTGGGATATTCAAAGGTTTGTTCCCGCTGGGTCCCTCGCTGTCTAACCGAACACCATAAATAGCAAAGGAGAACCATCTGTGCGGAATTGCTTGCTCGTCATGTGGCTGAGGGTGACAATTTCTTGTCAAAGATTGTTACAGGCGATGAAACATGGGTTCATCACTTCGGACCTGAAACAAAACGGCAATCAATGGAGTGGCGCCACACCCACTCCCCTACCAAGAAAAAGTTTAAAGCCATACCCTCAGCCGGTAAAGTCATGGTTACAGTCTTCTGGGACGCTGAAGGGGTTATTCTGTTCGATGTCCTTCCCCATGGTCAAACGATCAACTCTGAAGTGTATTGTGCTACTCTTCAGAAATTGAAGAAACGACTTCAGCGTGTTCGCAGGCACAAAAATCTGAACGAACTTCTCCTTCTTCATGACAACGCAAGACCTCACACAAGTCTTCGCACCCGAGAGGAGCTTACAAAACTTCAGTGGACTGTTCTTCCTCATGCACCCTACAGCCCCGATCTCGCACCGTCGGATTTCCATATGTTTGGCCCAATGAAGGACGCAATCCGTGGGAGGCACTACGCGGATGATGAAGAAGTTATTGATGCAGTACGACGTTGGCTCCGACATCGACCAGTGGAATAGTACCGTGCCGGCATACAGGCCCTCATTTCAAGGTGGCGTAAGGCCGTAGCATTGAATGGAGATTACGTTGAAAAATAGTGTTGTGTAGCTAAAAGATTGGGGAATAACCTGGTGTATTTCAATGCTGAATAAAACATCCCCCGTTTAAGAAAAAAAATGTGTTGCATTACTTATTGAACTGCCCTCGTAGATATTGTCTCTTAATAGTGAAATTTTCATGATTGTGTTTTCCCCCTTTTTTTAAAAAATATTTTAGCATCTCTTGAAGAAGTTTAACTGTTCTTAATAATCTGTTATCCAGGCTTTCAGCCATTAAATTGTTGTTTGATTTATTATTATTGGGGCCTTCAGCCGACAAATAATTTGAATTTCTTGTCAATAAGGCCTTCACACGTGAGTGAACCTGTATCAGGATGTTTTATTAGACTTTGTGTCGTAACAGTCAAATTAGATTATTTTTGCTTATTGTCAACCTTATTTGCAATTGTTTCGAAATAAAGTGTACGTGGTTAAAAAAAAAACTGAGCAACCAATGGTGACTGAGTAAGGCCCAATCCACAACTTTTCCTGCCTTTATCTAGGTCCCATGTTCCATGTTGTTTTCTTATTGTTGAGTACTTCATATTGCAAAGTCTTGTCTGTGTTAAATGGAATTGGATCAGTTATATTAAAGCGCCTGCGACTCATTGACAGCATGAAAATCGGTAAGTGCTATTAATTGCAACCTGTGATCCCGGCCATATGCCATACAAGTGTTCCAGTGTTCCCTGTTATAAGTTCCATGAAGGGAATCAAATTGTGACATAATCTCTGTGGGAGGAAAATATATCTTGGTACATGTGGATGCTTGAGTTATTGCAGCCGCAGGCGCTGATATTTTCGTTTCTTAATAATAGTAATTTCAAGGAGTGTTAAACTTGTAGCCTGTATCGGTAGCTGCTTGCGCCATCAGTTCACATTTTCTACTTCTTAAACATTCTCGAGTGTAGCCTTAGATGCGCAGATTGTTGTTCCCTTTCGATGTGTGTTCGCAGGGTAGCAAACGACGCGTTCTTGTTCCCTGGGCCCGGAGCAGAGAAGTGTTTGATTTTTTCCGTGGCGTCACTTCCGCGGTCGCGCGAGCTATGGGTTGGCCGGCAGTCTCGTGCCGCTACCAGTCACGTCGTGGTGGCTCAAGTTAAGTAACGTTGATAGCCTGATGTACGCCACGGTGGAGTATCGCCGATTAAGCGGGAACCAGCAGTTTGCTCTATTTGGCGAATTTAGTAAGCTCACGAGGTTTACGACTTGTTTGACAAGCCCATAGTTTCTCCTTATAATAACTCTTTAACTAATCGTTTAAATCTTGTACTCTTTTTACTACATCTCAGCGCGTTAAGACCTGTTGCTTATCACTATAAACAGTCGAACTTTATCTTGGTCCAAAGTCATTCTAGGCTTTACAATGAAATGAACACCCTTAGCTGCTTACAGGCGTTGACATACGTCAACGGGGACAGATGAAAATGTGTGCCCCGACCGGGACTCGAACCCGGGATCTCCTGCTTAATGGCAGACGCTCTATCCATCTGAGCCACCGAGGACACAGAGGATAGCGCGAATGCAGGGACTTATCTCTGGCACGCCTCCCGCGAAACCCACATTCTCAACGTATTGTCCCGCACTACATTCGTAGTGCCCCCGCCTATTATACTCATTACTCGCGGTGCGTTGCCGATTCCCGTAAGAGTTCGGGCACTGTTCGTGCATTCGCACAGAAGAAGAAGATGGTCAAGTGGCCGGTGAGCCTGAACTATATATATATATATATATATTCTAGGCTTTTACAGCTGTCAGCTGTAGTTCTCAGCTTACCTTGAATTTTGGTCAACTGTATATTCATCAGAAGTCATTTTCAGTGTTTGGTTGGAGTGTAGCGGTTCGGATTTATATTTAAATTTTATACCTTCCCAATCTGTCTGTTTTGAGGGATTGTGTATTCTGTTTCTTAAGGGATATTTTTTATTAAGGTTTACTCATTTTAAAGTGGCCTTGCATCAGCTACAATCATTCTTGTATTTGGATGAATGTTATCCAACTGTGTAACGGCTACCTAGGCTTGGCTTGTTACATTTAATGGTTGCTATTGTAATTAATTTTGTTGATACAACTGTTTTTTGAACGTTTTTGCAGCCACGCCCAGTTGGTGTGACCATTTCTTGTTTTTGGGAGCTGTATACTTCCGGTTTCAAATCCCTGTTATCAACGATATATGTTTTTAATGAATTGAACCTCTTAAAGTTTTGATTGCGAGATTCCTGAATATTTTGATAAGTCGTTTTTACAATGTAATTCCGGTAGTGTTGTTAATTAGTGAAGTGTACCACATGAAACGACAAATGTTGAAGCATGTGGGTCCACCTTCCACGTGTTTTCCTTAAAGCTATTCCCAATCTACTGTAGTTATAAGGTATCAGCTGGTAGCAGAGCGTGTTTACGTTCTGTGAGGCAGGGGGGGGGGGAGAGGGGGGGAGGGAGAGGTTAGAGTCGCCTACCACTTGACATGATTTGTTGTTTCTTGCGATTATTGATGTAATATATTTATCCTTTTAAAGGTATTGTAACCATACATTTTCATTGTTTTCAGGGGTCTATTAGTTATTGTGATTTCAAGGGGTATCCCAGAATTAAGTACCAAAAAATAGGGTTATTTCAGTATGAACTTCAAATATGTAAACTTCCAATCGAAGGTAGTGTCCCGGAATTGCCGACCAGATCGCGTGTGGCGTTAGACAACCCGCTTAGTATTTCAGCGAATATCATCAGGAAGGTATGTAACTCTCGACACAATATCTCAGCTGCGTCAGACGATGTACAGCTAAATCTCTTCTTTCTGGATGATAGCCAACCCACGACTAGGTATGTCGGTAGGATTCAGGTGCATCTGGGCCATGTAGGGAATTGCTTGATGGTTTTGAGCCGTGTTGACCTCAACAACCACGAGAAACTGAAAGTCCTTGGTTTATCACTGTTAGTTAAGCAGTTGAATGAACTGCAAGGGACTTGCAGATTAGGGCGGGATCCCTGATCTCAGAAACCTAGGATGTAGCCTCGGGCAGAAAATTCTAAACAGTAATCAACTGAGTGACGATAAGCGCTCTTAGGCCCAAAGTCTATGTAGACTGCCCTCCGACTACTTTCCAAAGGGTTTTTTTCTCTAGGTCGTTGAGTCCTCAGTCTTTTGATTTTTTTGATGCGGCCCCCACGAATTCCTCCCCTGTGCCAACATCTTCATTACAGAACAGCACTTGCAACCTATGTCCCCAATTATTTGCTGGATGTATTAGAATCTCTGATTTCCTCTACAGTTTTCACCTTCTACAATTCCTTCTAGCACAATGAAAATATTCCACCATGTGTTAACAGATGTCCTATAATCCTTTCACTTATTCTTGTCAATGTTTTACACATATTTCTATTCTCTCCAATTCTGAGCTGATCCTCCTTGGTACACAAAACGGGTTACAACTTTGTTGCAAAAACAACGAAACAAACATGCCAAATTTAAAAAGGCGCAAAATCTCCAAGATTGGCTATTCTTTACAGAAGCTCGAAATTTATGGAGGAGTTCAATGCGAGACGCCTATAACAGTTTCCTCAACGAAACTTTGCCACGAAACCTAGCAGAAAATACAAAGAGATTCTGATCGTATGTGAAGTATGTTAGCGGCAAGAAACAATCAGTGCCTTCTCTGTGCGATAACAATGGAGATCCTATCGAAGACAGTGCTGACAAAGCAGAGTTACTGAACACAGCCTTCCGAAATGCCTTCACAAAAGAAGACAAAGTAAATATTCCATAATTCGAGTCGAGAACAGCTGCCAACATGAGTAACATAGAAGTAAATAGCCTCGGAGTATTGAAACAACTCAAATCACTTAAAAAAAGCAAGTCTTCTAGTCCACACTGTATACCAGTTAGGTTCCTTTCCGAGTATGCTGATCCATTAGCTCCATACTTAACAATCATTTACGTACAACCGTTCGCTCGACGGAAGATGCATACCCAATGACGGGAAAGTTGCACAGGTCACACCAATATTCGAGAAAGGTAGTAGTAGTAATACACTAAATTACAGCCTCATATCGTTAACGTCGATATGCAGGAGGATTTTAGAACATATATTGTGTTCGAACATTATTAAGTACCTCGAAAGAAACGGTCTATTGACACACAGTCGACATGTGAAACACAACTAGCTCGTTATTCACATGAAGTGCTGAGTGCTATTGAAAAGGGATTTCAGATCGATTCCGTATTCCTGGATTTCCGGAAGGCTTTTGACACTGCACCACACAAGCGGCTCGTAGTGACATTGCGTGCTTATAGAATATCGTCTCAGTTATGTGACTGGATTTGCGATTTCCTGTCAGAGAGGTCACAGTTCGTAGCAATTGACGGAAAGTCATCGACTACAAAGGCCCTTTGATATTCTTTATCTATAGAAACGATTTGGGAGGCAATTGAGCAGCCGTCTTCGGTTATTTGCAGATAGCGCTGTCGTTTATCGACTAATAAAGTCATCAGAAGATCAAAACAAACTGCAAAACGATTTAGAATAAATATCTGAATGGTGCGAACAGTGGCAGTTGACCCTAAATAATGAAAAGTGTGAGGTCATCCACATGAGTGCTAAAAGGAACTCGTTAACCTTCGTTTACACGATAAATAAGTCTAATCTAAAAGCCGTAAATACAAATAAATACCTAGGTATTACAATTACGAGCAATTAAAATTGGAAAGAAAACAGAAAAAGTTGTGGGGAAGGCTAACCAAAGCGGGTGTTTTATTGGCAGCACCCTTAGAAAATGTAACAGACCTACGATGGAGACTACCTACACTACGCTTGTCCGTCTTCTTTTATAATACTGCTGCGCGGTGTGGGATCCTTACCATATAGGACTGACGGAGTACATCGAAAAAGTTCAAAAAATTGCAGCACATTTTTTGTTGTTGTTGTGGTCTTCAGTCCTGAGACTGGTTTGATGCAGCTCTCCATACTACTCTATCCTATGCAAGCTTCTTCATCTCCCAGTACGTACTGCAGCCTACATCCTTCTGAATCTGCTTAGTGTATTCATCTCTTGGTCTCCCTCTACGATTTTTACCCTCCACGCTGCCCTCCAATACCAAATTTGTGATCCCTTGATGCCTCAGAACATGTCCAACCAACCGATACCTTCCTCTAGTCAAGTTGTGCCACAAACTCCTCTTCTCCCCAATCCTATTCACTACCTCCTCATTAGTTATGTGATCTACCCACCTAATCTTCAGCATTCTTCTGTAGCACCACTTTTCGAAAGCTTCTGTTCTCTTCTTGTCTAAATTACTTATAGTACATGTTTCACTTCCATACATGGCTACACTCCATACAAATACTATCAGAAACGACTTCCTGACACTTAAATCTATACTCAATGTAAACAAATTTCTCTTCTTCAGAAACGCTTTCCTTGCTATTTCCAGTCTACATTTTATATCCTCTCTACTTCGACCATCATCAGTTATTTTGCTCCCCAAATAGCAAATGTCCTTTACTACTTTAAGTGTCTCATTTCCTAATCTAATTCCCTCAGCATCACCCGATTTAATTCGATTACATTCCATTATCATACTTTTGCTTTTGGTGAAGTTCATGTTATATCCTCCTTTCTAGTCACTGTCCATTCCGTTCAACTGCTCTTCCAAGTCCTTTGCTGAATCTGACAGAATTACAATGTCATCGGCGAACCTCAATGTTTTTATTTCTGCTCCGTGGATTTTCTTACCTACTCCGAATTTTTCTTTTGTTTCCTTTACTGCTTGCTTAATATACAGATTGAATAACATCGGGGACAGGCTACGACCCTGTCTCACTCCCTTCCGAACCGCTGTTTCCCTTTCTTGCCCCTCGACTCTTATAACTGCCATCTGGTTTTTGTACAAATTGTAAATAGCCTTTCGCTCCCTATATATTACCCCTGCCACCTTTAGAATTTGAAAGAGAGTATTCCAGTGAACGTTGTCGAAAGCTTTCTATAAGTCTACAAATCGTAGTAACGTAGGTTTGCCTTTCCTTAATATATTTTCTAAGATAAGTCGTAGGGTCAGTTTTGCCTCACGTGTTCCAACATTTCTACGGAATCCAAACTCACCTTCCCCGAGGTCGGTTCCTACCAGTTTTTCCATTCGTCTGTAAATAATTCGCGTTAGTATTTTGCTGCTGTGACTTATTAAACTGATAGTTCGGTAACTTTCATATCTGTCAACACCTGCTTTCTTTGGGATTGGAATTATTATATTCTTCTTGAAGTCTGAGGGTATTTCGCCTGTCTCGTACATCTTGCTCACCAGATGGTAGAGTTTTAACAGGACTGGCTCCCCCAAGGCCGTCAGTAGTTCCAATGGAATGTATTCTACTCCTTGGGCCTTGTTTCGACTTAGGTCTATCAGTGCTCTATCTGATTGGCCTGAGAATCTCTACAGAGCTAGGAAAATTGTTTTACACTTTTCAGTCAGATTCAGCAAATTTTTACATGAAAATCATAATATTAAACAATTTGTCCTATCTAACGTGACAAGTTTAGTGCCAACAGGCCATCTACTGCATACGAGGCGTATTCCGAACGTATGGTCCGGTGAACTATATTTAACAGGTGGTAGGCCTGAATGAAGTTTCATGTATGCAGCGCTGTCTACCGATTCTTTATGAAACTACTGCGGTGTTAGTTTGATTCAGTAGTCGTTTGCCAGCCTGTGAGAGCAGATCCCAATGCATAGGCAGTCCGAGATCCCTCCAGTTGTGAAATGCGGGTGTGATTAGATTTTTGGTAGAATAAGGATCTACAGCTGCTGATATCCATCGTGAGTTACGCCTAGTGTTTGGATCTGAAATAATGAGTGGCAAACATGTCAGAAAATGGTGCCGAGAATTTCAAAACTGCCGTACAAATGTTTACGATGGACAGCGGAGTGACAGGTGCAGTATTCCGACAGACGACATCGTATATCAAGTGGACTGCAAACTTCGAAAAAAACGGCGACGAAAGGTTAGTGATCTGGCTAATGAGTGTAAACTCTTGCTACATCATCAATTTGCAACATTTTCACTGAACACTCCCACAGCCTAGGGATAGCGTCTTTCATTAGTAATCAAAACGTCCTCGTTAAAGGGTTTTAAAACAGTCACCGCTTTAATTTTAAATAAAATTCATCATCAATTATGGTCGAAAACTTTCAGCATAAGGGGACATCCTCAGTTTGCCAACGGACTCGTGACATTGGGTAGAGGAGCTGACAGCGTTTCACGGCGCTCTCTTGCCCTAGGGGTGAGAAACTGACCCTAAAAGGCGGATGAATCAGCGATGATCATCGGCGCCAGAACGCACAAGGCAGCAGAAACCACTGCATTGAAGACACATAACGCATATGAACAGGGCATGTGGCCTGTAATTGAAAAAGTGTGACGATTATATTTCCATTGACAAAGTATTCCGAACTAATACCCCATTGGGATCTCCGGGAAAGAACTGCCAAGGGAGAGATGACTATAAGGAAAAGATTAAATAACCAAGAAACGATTAACTTTCTACGGGTCGGAGCGCAGAATGTCAGAGGTTTGAACGTTTTAGGGAAGCTATAAAACCTTAGAAGCTAAGACTGAGTCTTGATACAATGGGGATGGAAGAAGATATGACTTTCTGGTCAGATGAGTGTAGGGTAATATAAACATCAGTAGAAAATCGTATAACGGAAGTAGAATTCATACGAAGGAAGGACAGAGTGTTGCTGAGAATAATTCAGTGATAACGTTCTTCTCATAAGAATCGACAGCAAACCAACACCGAAAACGATAGTTCAGATATAAATGCCGACGTCGCAAGCCGAAGACGATGGGATAGAGGAAGTATGTATGTGAGTATACTGACCGGGTAATTCAGCACATAAAGAGAGAATTCGAATGTGGTTGCAGGGGAAGGAGTCGAAGGAAGAATTACTGGAAAATATGAGCTTGGTACTAGGATTTCAGCTAGTAATAGCGAATACTCTGTTAAGAATCACAAAAGGAGGACGTATTCTTGGAAAAGGCCGGGAGACATGGCAAGGTTTCAGCTAGATTATATCACGGTCACGTGGAGAATCCAAAATCAGATATTGGATTATAAGGCTTACCCTGGAGCAGATACAGACTCAGATCACGATTTAGCAGTGATTGAAATAGGGCTGACGTTCAGTAGTACTCAGGAAGAATCGATGCTCAAAGAACGAAGAGGTACTCTTGAAATTCTCTGAGGCTGGAGAAACTGTGATAAGGAACAGATCAGTTGGCAGTTCGGCTGAAGAGGAATTTATATCTCTAAAATGGCTGTCGTAGAAGTTGGAAAGAAAAAACTATGTACAAAGAAGGGAACGGCGAAGAAATTATTGTAACAGAAGAAACAGTTCAGCTGATCGACGAAAGAAGGAAGAGGAGAAACGTTCCGGGAAATTCGGGAATACAGAAATACAAGTCAATTAGGAAGAAATAAATAGGAAGTGCAGAGAAAGTAAGGTGAAACAGTTGCAAGAAAAATGTCAAGAAGTCGATGAGGAATTGATTGTCCGAAGGAATGACTCAGCATACAGAAATGTCAAAACAAACTTCCGTGAAATTAAAAGCAAGGGTTGTAACACTCAGTGTGCAATGGCAATTCCACTTTTAAATGGAAGGAGAGACCGGATATAAGGAAGAAGTCTCTATAAGGGCGAAGACTTCTCTGATGACGTGTTAGAAGAAGAAACAGGAGTCGACGTAGAAGTGATACTGGATCATGTCTTAGGATCAGAATTTAAATGAGCTTTGGAAGGCTTAAGGTCGTATAAGGCAGTGGAGACAGATAAAATTCCATCAGAATTTCAAGTATCACTGGGAGAAATGGCAACAAAGTGATATTCGTGTTTTTGTGTAAAATGAATCAGTCTGGCGATAAATCATCAGAGATTTTGGAAACGAATCATCCACACAGTTCCGAATACTGAAGAGCCGACAGCTGGGAGAGTTGCTGTAGTGAGCATAACAGCTCGTGCATGCAAGTTGCTAACAAGAATAATGCACACCGGGAGGGATAAGAAAACTGACGATGTGTCAGATGATGATTAGTCTGTCCATAGGAAAGAAAAATATGTGGTATCCTGCCCACTCGTGTAATACAGGGTGCCTAGGATGCTGCTTTCTCGGGTAGCTAAACAACAATTCAAGCAAAACACAGTAAGGGTTATTATTAGAATGAAGTAGATTGACAATTGGTGTCATTACAAAGATTGGTCGCAAGCAATTGGCGACATACAAACAATCAATGTCCTTCAATGTATACAGTTTCCATGCAAGTAAATGATACTGTTCACAAGTCACGGCTCTTCTAGTACAGCTTTTCTAGTGAGGGTGTAGTAATGCGGCCCTTGTAGTGCGGCCGCAGCTAGGCGGCACGTCGCTTTCATTCTCTTCGTGTAGACGCCGCTCCAGGCGTGATGTCCTCCTCGTCAGCGCACGATTGGCTGACGTCGTCTCTCAGCTCTCTCTGGTCTTGCGTTCTTGATCTTTTTGCTGGAGCTTGCCGTTACACCGGAACTAAATAGATACATGTTCATAGGATCTGTCGACCTGGGAAAATCGTTCGTCAATATTAAATGTTGCAAGATGCTCGAAATTCTGAGAGAGACAGAGGGGTGGTATAAAAAAATGTGCAAGAACCAAGAGTGGTATTCAATGAACGACGTGCTCGGATTGAAAAGGCTCTAAGAAAGGCATGTAATCTCTCGCTCTACTGCGCAATCTATACATCGAAGATGAAATGACGGAATGAAAGTAATTGTTCAACAGTGGAATTACAATTCAAGCTGAAAGGGTAACAATGGAAAGATTCACTGATGACATTGGTATCCCAGTGAAAGTGAAGAAGAATAAAGGATTTGCTGAACGGAATGAAAAGTCTAATAAGTACAAATTATGGACTGAAAATAAATCGAAGAAAGACGAATGTAATGTAATGTAGCAGTGATGAGATCAGCGAAACATAACATCAGGATTGGTGATCACGACTTAGATGACGTTAAGGAATTATCCTACTTAGGCAACAGTATAACCTATGACAAACGGAGCAAGGAGGAGATTGAAAGCATACTGGCACTGACGGAAAGGGCGTTGTTAGCCAGAAGACTACTATTATCAAACACAGATATTAATTTGAGAAAGAAATTTCTGAGAATGTACGTTTGGAGCACAGGATTGTATGTTAGTGAAGCATGGACTGAGGAAAAATCAGAAAAGCTAAGAATTGAAGCATCTAAAGATGTGGTGCTACAGACTTATGGTGAAAATTAGGTGGACTGGTTAGGTAAGTAATGATGAGTTTCTCTGGAGAATCGGCGAGGAAAGGTATATATGGAAAACTCTCACAAGAAGAAGTGATAGGATGGTAAGACACCGTCTAATACATCACAGAATAACTTCCGTGGTACTACAGAGAACTGTAGATCGTAAAAATTTGCAGAGGAAGACGGAGATTGGAATACATCCAGCAAGTAACTGAGGACGTAGGCTGCAAGTGTCACTCGGAGGTGAAGAGGTTGGCACAGGAGAGCAATTCTTGGCGGACCGCATCAAATGAGTCAGAAGACTGAGGACTCAAAGAGCAATCTCCGTTCTTGAGTGGAAAAGAGGTGGCGACAGTTTCCTGACACGAAAGGGGTGCCTTTTTGATTGATTCCATGGACCGTGAGCCAACAATTGCAGCTGACGTACACCGTGAAACGCTAAGAAACCTGATAAGTGTGATCCAAAATTTGTCGCCGTGGGAAACTGTCATCTGGCATAACCCATCACGAGAAGGTACACCCTCACACCACTGTCAAAACCAAGGAGAAATTTCAAGATTTTCGTTGGGAACTCTCTGAGCACCGTTCGTATAATCCCGATCCCTCACCAAGCGAGTGTTTACTCATCTTGCAATTGAAAAAGTGGCTAGATGGGCAACGATTTCAGAACGACGACGATCTCAATACTGCCATTAATTATTAGTTCAATTCCCAGGCAGCAGACTACATTGCAGAGGCGTTACAGGAACTGGTGCAGTGTTGCAGAATGTATGGATGTGAACGGAGATCACACGAAAAATTGCAGTAGATATGTAGTAAAATATTACTGTCAATAGAAGCCTTTTTTCAATATCTTATTTCTTTATGCCAAATAAACCTTAGTTTTGGATAAACCTGGTACAAGCAGGCATTTTACTCGTTTTACTGCAAATTAACTATGATACCAACATACAACGTCATGTATGGAAGCTAGTATAGTTCATAAAAAAACAACAGAAAACTAAATAGTATATATCCTTTCATGAGAAGGCCTTCGGTAAAGACAAATTACAGGAAAGTAGAGTTTAGCTATGAGAGCTAGCAGCTATCGACATAAGAAGGAAGGAAGATTAGGGTTTAACATCTTATCAACAACGAGGTCATTAGTGATGGAGCACACGCTCAAAATTGTGAAGGATGGACGAGGAGATCGGCAGTGCTCTTTCAAAGGAACCATCCCGGCATTTGACTGGAGCGATTTAGAGAAATCATGGAATACCTAAATCAGGATGGCAGGAGGCGGATCTGAAACGCCGTACTATCTAATACGAGTGCAATATGCTAAAAGCTGAGCCACCTCCCTCGGTAATGAGAGATGAGGTGGAAGGTGGAGAGAGGAGGAAAGTGATGCAACACAATTGATGAAGGTACGGGAAAGGCAAGTTACAAAACTGAGAAATGTAAACAGAGGGAATCTTAAACCTGAAAAATGGGAATATTTGCTTCAGGGTTTGACAAATTAAAAGTTGTTCGCATACCTTAAATTTTGGGGAAACGTTATGAGGCAGACCAGATAGAGTCTCAGTTACTGCATAACAGCGACAAGACTTTAAATTTTACATATAGATCAAGGTACAGGGTGGTTACAGTTAAAGTGCACCTACCCAAAGAGATTAGGCGTGGCTGTAATTATCGTACGGCAGAGATGTTCTAATGCTTTATTACGCAACCTATTACGGTGGAAAAATGTTAGTTCTAGTTTTGGCCACAAAGGGTTAATCTGGCACTGTTCACTGTTTGTGTGACAGTATGACATCCATGCTGTTATTTGACGAGATGCCCGATGAAATGAAATGATTTAGTGAAGACGTTAATGAAATTAAATAAAGAAAAAGAATATTGTTGAGCCAGATGTGGCACCTGGAAAAGGAAGGCGTCGAGCCCAGTGGAAGTTATTGATGAAGTTGCTGTAGCTGTACTGACGATAAAAGTTACAGACGGTGCAGCAACAGCAATCTGACGGTCCGCAGCAATGTTCGGAATTTGCTCTTCGGTTTCTTTCACGGATCGAAGTCGATGACATACGACCGGGCAAAATGGTATGGAGTGACGAAGCACATTTTATACTACAGAGTGCAGTGGATATACAGAATTTCCGAATTTGGTGTACGTTACATCGCGCGGTTTGTACGAAGATCCATTGCACTCGCCTTAAGTGACTCTGTGCTGTGGATTCACAAGCACCGTTATTGTCAGTCCGTTCTTCTGTGAAGGGTATACACACAAGGGGCCTGTCAAGTGTAATGTGACGTCTGTATGTAATCGAGACTTCCTTGTACGGCTTCGAAAGCGCAGCTGTTTTCATGCAAGATGGAACAGCATTTCATGTCGCTCGCCCAGGGAAAGATCTGCTTAATGCAACCTTCCACAAGCGTGTTATATCCAGGCTGGATGGCGTGCATGATTACCTGATGTCAATGCGTGTGGCTTTGGCGATATCTAAAATAATGTGTTTACTGCGGACAGTTTCGGTCTCCACCTGATCTGAAGGCCAGTATATAGTGTTGCTGCCACATATAGTAAGCGTTGCTTCACGCAGTGGAGAATGGCAAAACAGAGGTAGCCGGCGACCGAGGCGTTGCGAAGTAAGTGCGGCACAGATAACCTTACTGACAGTAGCAGTCTACCAACAAGATGACGCAAGGAGGCATGCAGACCGAGCGCCGAGCGAAGCCTGGAGAGTGCTGAGTAAGGAGAAGTGGGGCCAGCACGCTAAGTTACGCTGAAGTATGCTGTGGGAGTAATAACAATATGCTACCACCATGGGTCAAAAACGTCCTCTTGCCAGATATAAATAGTGGAGCGCAGGCGGCAACAGACCATTTGGAAGCAGTTCGGCGGATATGAGGACGGACGTGGTCCGTGTCCGAATGTTCAATCATCGTAGGTGACGTTTCCGCAAGCTCGCAGGAGTTAAAAAAAAATGGCTCTGAGCACTATGGGACTTAACTTCTAAGGTGATCAGCCCCCAGAACTTAGCACTACTTAAACCTTACTAACCTAAGGACATCACACATATCTATGCCCAAGGCAGGATTCGAACCTGCGACTGTAGCTGTCGCGCGGTTCCAGATTGTAGCTCCTAGAACCGCTCGGCCACCCCGGCCGGCTCGCTGGAGTCATCCGTTCGCGGCCAGATGTCAACTTCAGTCCTGGGGGTAGGCCCGAGTTCGGTCGGCACCATGGCTGATTGAGTACAGCGAGAATTTCCAGCAGGACCGGCTGCAGCGCGGTCTTGGTCACAGGCGACGCTGGGGACTGACGCCCGAACTTCACGGCAACCCGGCCATGGCGCGTGGTTCGTCCATGACGGGCTTCACAGCCGCCGGTGCAGCAGGCGTCGGCAGCTGACCTCACGGCTCCGTTGGCGAGGGGCGACATCTCAACACATTGCATCCTGGCTTCAATGGAGCACTGGTGGCCTGAGCCTCCAAGTGCGATCAGCGGCGCGCGTTGCGCGCGTTGTCGGAGTATCTACACAGCAGCAGCCAGGTGGAGGGATCCGCAGGGCTGGGCAGCGACGACGAGGGAGAAATTGTAAAGAAAGTTCGATAAATATTTGTAAAACTCCACGTTGTCTCAGCCTTTGACGCAGCCACTGTGTCTGCTGCTAACAAGTAAGAAATGGTTCAAACGGCTCTGAGCACTATGCGACTTAACTTCTGAGGTCATCAGTCGCCTAGAAAGAATTAAACCTAACTAACCTAAGGACATCACACACATTCATGCCCAAGGCAGGATTCGAACCTGCGACCGTTGCGGTCTCGCGGTTCCAGACTGCAGCGCCTTGAAATGCGCGGCCACTTCAGCCGGCATAGCAAGTGGTGCAGAAGTAATAACAAGTGGCAAATTGCGTAACAATAGGAATACATTTCTCAGATTCCAACAGATGATCATGACGTTTTACAGAAGCAGCACTTCGTCAAAGTCTCCGGTGCTCATATGGAAGAAACTGTATAAGTGGCTGTTAGTAATAAAATGAACATTACGGCATGCTGACTGATTTGCGTTAGGTGACCTAATTTGGAAGTAACTTTTTCCAGCGTAAATCGGACCCGCATTAACGCATTAGCATAGCTACCATGTATTGCTGCCATCACACAATCACTGCACACAAAGGGCCTCTGTGACAAGCTGAACTTTAATTATAACCACCCAGTGTCTTGTTGCCGTGAGGGACAGGTTATCACAGGAAAGGAGTTCGCAAATTTTTTTGTCTTTTTATTTTATTTTATGGACGAGTATAGCCAGAGTACTAGGAAAAAGAGACCTGTCGAATTATACACCATAGTTCTTCGCTGCTTTTTACACGATATCGGTATACCATCGAGAAGAAGGAAGGAAGGAAGGAATATTTGGGTTTAAAGACTCGTCGGCATCGCGGTGAATAGGGACGGAGCACAAGCTCGGATTACGTCAAGGATGTAGAAGGAAATCGGCCGTCACCTTTGAAAGTAACTATCCAAGTATTTGCCTGAAGCGATTTAGGAGAATCACGGAAAACCTAAATCTGAATGGCCTGATGCTAGTTTCAACTGTAGTCCTCCTGAATGCTATTCCCGCCGAGAAGAATGAGAGGCAGTTGTTCGTGGAATCAGGAACTTTACAATCTGTGATGAGAAACAGAAATTAATCGGTACTTCTCGCATTTTAGTCGCAAGATTTGCGCCCGTCTTATTGTCCTCCATCGTTCTATATACCTCCTTGATTTTCGTCTCACTGTTCATCTTCTTCTTGCCTTACATAATTTTTCTTCCCTCTCCTGTTTCTCTCTCCCTCTTCTCGTTTCTTTGCCCTCCGTTATTTCCTTCGACCGTGACTAAACTCTGTCCTCACGAAAATTGCGTCCAGGGCAGGCTCTCAAGCTACCATACGCTTTAGCGCTATTATCTTTTTACTATGTCGCCCATTTTCGCCCGTCCCTCCTGTCCATAGTGATGTGGGGTTGTTTGTCGGCAGTTGGAATTCCAGATACTCATCGTAGTATAAAATGTACGTTAGCTACAGTAATCCTGCACGATGGATTAACTCGATGTATTCCAGGGCGTAGTTCTCACTTGGCGCTTGTTATAGCACACATGGACAAGGGCGTCGACGTTGTGACTACTGTCGAAATGAAATTCTACAGTTCTGTTATGAGGCCATGCGGATTTAGTGTCCGTTAATCTCGTGCAGCAGTGCTAGATTTCATGGCTCACTGTTGGGTTTATGATACGTCCAGTTGTTTACGGTGCACGTCTCCAAAACACGCATCCCTCCAGTGCAGTTACGCCTCGCTTGAGCTGCGCTTTCCTACTATCGTGAACCTCATTCACGAGGAACAACAGTTACCAGCCAATTTCCATGGAAAAAGGTCGTCTCGGACACCATTTGTAGTACACAATATGCTGCGCCTTCTCGTGTAGCGTTTAACATAGCTACTCAAGAACTATGTACGTTCTACGCTTGCACGATATAAAACATGTCATTTGTAAGCCCTTACACGTGACATTACGTTATAGGTGTATTTGTACAGGGTGAGTCAGGAAAAAGATGTTTTCATCGGTGGTATGATTATGTTGGTGCATAATTTCGTGGCGGTTTTCTGTAAAATTAATAAAAACACCAGATACACACCACAGTGACATTAATCATCAATACTATATTCTCCTTCAATATTCACAACATCTGCCAACTTTTCAGTTCCTTGACTGAAGAAATCACGCGGTTTTAAAGCGAGCCACGTTCGGATCCCGTTTTTCAACCGGAAAGTAATTTCCCTGAAGATTGTTCGACAGAGAGCGAAAAAACTGAAAATCTGAGGTCGGAAAATCGGGTGAATAAGGTGGGTACAGAATGACATCCCAAGCCAGCTCCAGTATAGTATTTCTTGTCAGTCTAGGAGAATGCGAGTGAGCGTTACAACGGAATAGCATGATTTCACGCAGTCTTCCTCGCTGTTGTTCTTGCACTACGTGTCAGTTGTTGACAATAAGTGTCAGCAGTAATCGTTACACTTTGGGGAAGAAATTAATAGTATACGACACCTTCACTGTTCCACCAGATGCAGAACATTATCTTTTGCAGTTTCATGCACATCTTTGTACGGTGAGTTGCTGCTTTGTTTCCGCTAAACTATGCCTTTCTTTTCCTTATGTTGGCATAAAGACACCGCTTCTCGTCACAAGTAAGGTACAGGGTGGGAATGGTCTTCGTTGTTTACGAGCCAAATGAGAACGAACAAGCAGAGATATATGGCCGCCTTAGCCATTTCGTGGAAATGTTGCACGATAATAGAATGATCACAATGCATCATGTCTGAAAGTTCTAGAGTACAATGACGTCGATTATTGTGGATAAAAGCGTTTAAACGATCTTCATGACATTCAAAAGGTTTTTCTGAACGTGGAGAGTCACTTATGTTAAAACTGTCCTTCTTAAATCGAGAAAACCATTTTCTTGATGTACTCTGTCCAGTGGCACTATCCCCAAACGCGGCGCAAGTATCTGGCTGTCTATGCTACTGTCACCCCTCATAAGAAATTAAAGAGCATAGTATGTCGGAAATGTTCCGATTTCCCCACTTGACACTGCATTTTCTAGCGTCCATAGCTTCACTCACTTTCTTCAAATCACAAAATGAGAATACGTCATCACAAATAGCAACAGTGAACTACAAATAATAAACGAAATTTATAAACCCTTTTGAGAAGGAATACCTTCACTCAAAGCACAATCGCTACGAACCTATTCTCCAACGTAATATCAGTGATTCTGAACAAAGTACGTCGTATGAACATATGTCCTGTTCTTGTTTCCAAAGCAAGTAGTGAAACCAATAGGGGAAAGGACGAATGCAGGTGATGGTAAACGAAACTTTGGGGTCTAATGTTGTGTTTGATTGTGTGCATTTCCTTAGAGAAGATGTTCAAAATATCGACCGTCGATAGTAATGTATTTAGTAGCTCTCATGGACAGATGCTGTGTTGCTGATCTGAGCTCAGTCGTACGGACCTATATACTCGAGCACACGCGTGTAAAATGATAGCAAGGAGTTACTCCTTTCTGTGCTCTCTGTGCTTGTAGTCTCCGCTCTTAAACCAACCCCACGAACAGTAAGGAAATGTTTTTACTGTACACGTAACTGTAGTACTCTGGTGCAATCCCTGTGTTGCTGAGAAGTGCACTTGCTAGACTCGTCATCCAACCATGCGCAACTGACTTATGAAAGTTCATCCCTCTCATGTACACGGGACAGCGGCAGGTGATACAAGTAAAGAAAACGCACCGTCATCGCCGTAGCATCAAATAAATTTATTTTAAACAGCTACTTTCGGCGCAACAGTTACCCCACCTTCAGGTCCACTGTGAACCAAAAGTATACTTTCATTCCGTAACACATACGTCCTAGAACCCATAAAGTACTAGTTGTCGTCGCTTGCATACGTCAGAAGCGCTTACAGCGTGTTGTCACCATTGTCACATTTGCAGACACGACAACGGCGGCGAATAAAGCATAGCGAAAAATTTGAGATTATGAAGTCGAAAAACGTGTACTAACGGAAGATGGTCGTGAAAACGTCAGAAACAGTTTAACTGCTTCGAAACCAATATTCAATACTATCTCGGTGTTCAACGACCCGCTGAGAATGTTACGGTTAACTTATCTAAGGACACAGACAAAATTATCGAATGATGTCGTGGATTTCTGCACACCTGCTGTAACATCTAATGTAAATTTCTGCATTTCACGGTACGGTATTTTATACAAGCGATACCCATGTTTTGTTCTTGTACTTAAATTAATTGGTATCATGGAAGCACGTCGGTTAGTAGAAACTGAAAGAAGACATACCCCTGCACCTATGTAATTTATCTCCCATATCTTTCTTCTTCTTTTCTCGTATGTTCCAGTCCTTATATCAGTGATTAGTTTCTGAATCAATAACCAGTAATACTGTCTAACACATAAAAACCACTACAGTGCATTGTTACGCCATCCGCTGTACGTCTTCGGCTCATGAGAACATAAGCTTGCTCTTCGCATCAGCTGCCACTAGAACATATCGGACAAACTTCAAATGCGTCTCCTTATCCATTAAGGAGTAATATACATCGGATGAAGTACGTTTTCCGGGAATTATTTGTAAGTTAAATACCTTTCTCCGAAGTCTCGCATAAAAAGGATAGGAAATCATGCCTGATGCTTCTCCATCTGCTGCAGCGAAACATCATGCAAATCGTTACTCTTGAATAATGTAACGGATGAATGTTGTATGACAATAACTGTTATAATAACAGCGTTAGGTGATACTGATGATGCCTGCACAAACATTGGCTCAATATGTGAGGCAGTTCCTAGAAGTTGCAATTTGATAAATATGAAGTTCATTAACGATGATGCTGGTAGCAAAATGCGTTTTTCGCCTGTTCTAAGAGAAAGTATTACCACTCAGCTTCAAACTACTCCCGTAATGCGACGGTATTTCCTGTTGCTTGATGTAAGTTTAATAAGTCGTGGTTGTAAAATACTAACACTAATTGTTTACAGGATAATGGAAAATCTGCTAGAAGCTGACCTCGGAGAAGATCAGTTTAGAATCCGGAGAAATGTGGGAACACGTGATGCAGCACTCACCCTACGACTTACCTTCGAAATAAGTTAACGATAGGAAAACCTACGTTTATGGCGTTTGTAGTCTCAGAGATATCTTTTGACAATGTTGACTGGCACACTTTCTTTTGAATTCTAATACTAGGAGCGAGAGGCTATTTGCAAGTTGTACAGAAATCAGACGGCAGTTATAAGAGGGGCGTGAAAGGGAAATGGTGGTTGAGAAGGGAGTGAAACAGAGTTATAGCCTCTGTACACTGAGCAAATAGTAAAGAAAACCAAAGAAACGTTTGAAGTAGGAATTAAAGTTCAGAGAGAAGAAATAAAAACTTTGATGTTTTACAGTGACATCGTAATTTTATCAGAGACAGCAAAAGAACTGCTGAACGGAATGGACAGTGTATTGAAGGGAGAATACGAGATGAACGTCAACAGAAGAACACAAAGATAATGGAAAGTAGTCTAATCAAATCAGGTGATGCTGACGGAACTAGATTAGGAAAAGATACTCTGAAAGTTGAAAATGATTTTTGCTACTTCGGCAGCAAAATAACTTGTGATGACCGAAGTACAGAGAATATAAGTTGAAAATTGGTAACGGCAAAGAGAGCGTTTCTGCAGAAGAAAAATTTTGTTGACATCGCATTTTAAGTTCGATGTTAGGAAATTTTTTCAGAAAGTATTTGTATTGAGTGTGCCCATGTATGGAAATGAAAGCTGGACGATAAACAATTTAGTCAAGACGAGAATAGAGTTTTTGAAATGGGGTACTGTAGAAGAATGCTTAAGGTTAAATAGGTAGATCACCTAACTAATGACGCCGTACTGAACAGAATTTGAGACGAGAAACATTGTGGCACAACGCGACTAGAAGAAGAGATTGGTTGATATCACACACTATGAGACATCTAGAGACCACCAACTTAGTACTGGAGGGAGTATGAGGGGTAAAAATTGTAAAGATGAGTAAGCAGATTCAAAAGTTTCATATCTGCGCACACTCCGCTGCAGAGTGAAAATCTCATTCTGGAAACATCCCCCAGGCTGTGGCTGAGCCATGTCTCGGCAATATCCTTTCTTTCAGGAGTGCTAGTTCTGCAGGGTTCGCAGGAGAGCTTCTGTTAAGTTTGGAAGGTAGGAGACGAGGTACTGGCAGAAGTAAAGCTGTGAGGACGGGGCGTGAGTCGTGCTTGGGTAGCTCAATTGACACAGGCGAAAGGCAAAGGCCCCGAGTTCGAGTCTCGGTCCGGCACACAGTTTTAATCTGTCAGGAAGTTTCAGATTCAAAAGGCTGTAAGGCTGCAACAGTTATTCGAAAATGAAGAGGCTTTCACAGGACAGACAAGCTGGAGAGCTGCATTAAATCAGTATTCGGACTGAAGACATCAAAAGCAACATTGTTTCGGTGCAATGGGATTCTTCACTTACTGTTTGGAAACAGGTCATTCTTCATTACCCTTGCTTTATTGATCTCTATGGCAAACGTACAAGGTACTAATTATTAAACTACACGAAACAAATGTAAGTTACTTATAAACTAAGGCGTGCATACAATTTATTCAGCATGTAAACGTGACTACAGCTATTGGTATTTAAGTTATGACATGCTCGATGTGCCTGCCGTTATTGGCGATGATATGGTGCAGACGAATAGCGAAATTTTGCATGACCCGCTGAAGCGCTGGCACATCGATGTTGTCGATGACTTCGTGCATGACTGTTTTCAGTCCAGCAATGTTTTTGGTTTATTGCTGTACACCTTGTCTTTAATACAGCCCCACAAAAATAATTTTCCAAAACCTTCGCGTACCGTTCGGTAGTTGCCGTGCCATCAAGGAATACCGCACCGATTATTCCGTGACTAGACATTGCACACCAAACAGTCATCCGTTGAAGGTGAAGAGACTTCTCGATCGCGGAATGCAGCTTCTCAGTCCACCAAATGCACGAATTTTGTTTATTGTCTAACTCATCCAAATGAAAGTGGCCTTCAACAACAAGGCGCGTGCGCATGCGCATACTAATTTCCATCATGCCCCTCAGCCAACATACACTTTCAACGTCCTAACTCAAACCATTCAAAAGTTATGACGACTTTCTCGCATATAGTTCAATAATTGTCACCTCGTGAGTTTACCACATAAAATATTATTGATCCCCTTAAAAGGGTACAATGGTTGTTTTTGTGCGCCGAACTTGGTTTAGAACTGGTACCAGGAAGTCAAGTGACTCCCGACCGCTTACTTACGTACGACAGTGCAGTGCAGTGGTGTTGATATGCTAGTGGAATACATGGAGTAAGCAGTGTGAGATTCAATAAGTTTCCTTTAATTGACGTCTATGGTCACAAACGTTTTAACAGATTACCGGTTTCGGTCTGTAATGACCATCATTAGATCTGTTTTACAAAAACAAAGTCTTAATGTACTGCAGCCATAGTGGCATCGTCAAATGTTAAATGCAGAATCAGCACCAGCATTTAACATTTGACGGTGCCACTATGGCTGCAGTACATTAGAACTTTGTTTTTATAAAACAGATCTGTTGATGGCTATCATAGACCGAAACCGGTAATCTGTAAACAAAATGTTCGTGGCCATAGACGTAAACTAAAGGAGAGCTATTGTATATACGGGTGAATGTATTATTCACGACAATGTCGCAGCTTGTGAGTATAAGATTCGTCGATGTCAGTGCTTGACTGGATGAAGGTAGGATCTAGCGTGTTGGGACGCGTCCATGACCACACTGTAAATGAAGTTGCCCGATTTATTGGTGAATCAACGCCGACAGTGCAGTGTGTCTACAAGGAATAGTGCACCAATGTCAATCATGTAACAATGCTATTTTAACTGTGATTGTTAACTGATCATAACGTACAGGGTACAGAAACGACTGTCACACGAATTCAGTGACAGTCTGTTGCAAGCCCAACAGGAATGGTTGTTGTCACTGAATAGACGTCTATCCAATCAGTTGAGAAGGGAACTGGGTGCGAATGATATTTGTAGCGCTTGTTCCGTAAAATTTAGAGCTTGCAGCCGTATAAATTGCACTTCTTCTGATATTTCTGCTGTATACCGTTCAGCCGTTTTCATAGTGAGACGGGTAACTGTACCTCGACCACTTGCTTCGCCTTTGCAAACCCATGGACCGCGCCACTGTGCATGCGGCCACAGATACGCAAGGTGAAAGAGACGTTGACTGGGGTCAAGGAGGTACAACATACGCATGAAATTAGAACTGTCGCTGCTCTGTCGATCCATACCGTCATATCACTGTATCACTGCAAGCTGCACCGAAGCCACGTCTTTGTGAGTTTATCACCGACAGTGTCGGATTCCCAGAATTCTCTAAACTGAAGCCACTGTATTTATTAATTAAACTTGTCACCAACCGAATTCGCTACAGAGTTCCAGAAAGAGGAATTCGAGGCTAAAATTTCGACGCTGTCGTAGAGCATAGAGGGCCCAGTGTCTATACGGTGCTCTGGCACCGTCGATGTATTGGGATGTAAGAGCCAAGTGTATCTGCGCTGCTCTGTGCATCTCTCATGTATTGTCGTACAGTCTGCCCGTTGTATGAACGGCAATACTTACGGGGGATCTTGCAGGCTTTCGAAGCACTAAATCATCTTTAACGGAACCCAGAAGTGCTGCTGTCTTTGGTGGAGGGCGAAAAATCACTTTCACTTTGTCTTTGCTAAGGATCCGTCCTATTTTTTACGACAGGCTTCCCACGTATGGCAGAAAAGCCACGGATTTAAAACTTTTGGTGTTTTATTCTGCGTTCCTTATGTCCACTGTTTATTTCAATCTTAGTGCCTTGCGCATCTGCTTTGGAGAACACCCGTTGGCTTCAAAAACTTTTCTCAAGTGTAGACGCTCGTCCTCCAGACCTCGTCAGCAATGATGTAAGCTCGGTATACCAGTGTACTGAGAACATTCATCGCCTGCTAAGGATGGTGGCAGCTATCTTGCGCGTAAATATAAATCCTTACGTCTCGATTTCCATGCGCCGTATCAAAACATCCAAACCATCCAAAAATGAAAGGTATCCATCTTTTTCGATTTCTATTATGAAGTGAATTTGTAATGGAATTCACATGATTTAAAAATTCTTTTAATTTATCTTCACCATGGGGCCACACTACAAACGTATCATCAATTACTTCCGAAATACAGTGGGCTTGAAGCTAGCAGATTCCCGCACATTTTCTTCGAAGTCCTCTATAAGGAACTTAGCCACCAATTGTGATAAGGGACTACCTATGGTGACACAGTCAGTCTGTTCATACCGTTGAATACTGAATAAAAAATATGTTGTGATCAGGACACGTTTAAACAAAGCTAAAATTTCTCTACCAAAAGTTTTGGCAATGAGAAATAATGATTTGAAAGGGGAACCTTCGTGAACAGTGTCTCAAACCGGTTACACTTTGCCGCCTTTCTCGATGTGGCCAACTCTTGAACAAGGTCTGACTTGGTCCACATTATACCATCATCCAATTCCATGAATTGTAGGTTAACTCCAAAGATATCATTTGATTCAGGTGATAAAGTTGTTCACGAACTCGGTCCAATTTTCGAATGGTAAAGCGTATCCACCTCTTAACCAAAGCAACACCAGATTTCCTTAAAATCTTATTCATGGCAATCAGTTTTATAAAATATACTAACCTGGCAAACATCGGAACTATGCCATGGTCGCGGCACCTTGATGAAACGCTTAAGGAGCCTACACTTTATGAAACTGGATAGATAGTAAAACGTGGACCAAGTGAGGCTGAGTTAGTGCGGTGACCACATCGAGGCTGATGGCAAAGTTTAGCGGGCATGAAACGTCTTCGCAGCAAGAAACTTCTTCAACGCTCATATTAATGACGGATAATGATTCGGTGACGCAACGATGATTAATTTAAGTAAATGACTGAACGTTCCACCCACAACAAAGGTTTTACCAATAACTGCGTTGATTAAGAGCAGTTGAAGAAATAGTTCGACCTATTTTCTCGGATTCATCTGAAGAAATAAGACGCGAAACCTGTCGAGCAGTTATAACATTTCTGTGGTAGATAGAGCTGCACTATTCACGTTTAGCCACCGAGGCTGTGGTTCCTCCAGCTGATAAAGGTAATGGCACTGTTTTACTGTCGCGTGACAACAATCACAATAAAATGTACAATTTACTGAGTGATAGCACACACCGCAAGATCAGTTGAGATCCCACCAACCAGGCGGTAAGGAAGACTGCTTCCCCTTTAAAAGCCTCCCCTTTCCACCGGAAGTTGTGCGAAGACTTAAACTAGGTGGTGCGGTTCGTTCGAGGTTTTATCAACTTCCAAATATCCATAAGAAAGATGTTCCTCTGCATCTGATACTGAGTACATTGTCTCTCCAACCTATGACTGTACCAAACACTTAGCGTCGTTATTAAGTTCTCTTGTGGGGAATATGCGCTCATCACATAAGTCACTCCGCGGACTTCATTGGCAAACTAAAATCACTTAAACTGAACAGTTATGATATATTACTCAATTTCGGTATAGTGTCGTTGTTCATAAAGGATCCTCTTTCAGTATCACTATTTCTTATTGGCAGAACTATCCATAAAGAAATTTCACCTTTGTTTGAACATGTCATTATCTCGACATGTTTTTTATTGAGTAACGAATTTTATGAAGAGACTGACAGTGTGACCATGTGTAGCCGGCTATCACCCTTGATAGCCAACTTCTTTAGAGACGATTCGAGGAAAAGTCGCTGGAATCTGCCAGTTTGAATCTCACTGTACTTTCGACGTATATTGATAACACGTTTGTAGTGTTGCCCCAGGATGAAGATAAATTGAAAGAATTTTGAAATCATCTGAATTCCATGACAAATCAGTTTACAATGGAACTCGAAAAAGGTGGATGCGATCCGTATTTGGATGTTCTGGTACGACTCAATGATGATGGCACTTTGGGACACGTAGAATGGCCGAAAACGACACGTAAGGTTTTATATTGACTTGCAAGTAGCCGCTACCATGCTTCGCAGAGCATCACTGTTCTCTGGTACACAGAGTACACGTACACGTCATTCATGACGAGAGCAGCCCTGAGGATCAGCTTCTATATTTGAGAAGAGTTTTTGAAGCCAACGCGTATTCTCCACAGCAGATACGTAAGCCACTACGAATGAAATAAATAGTGGACACAATGAATGCAAAAATGCATGGCTTTTCTGCCTTACGTGGGAAGCCTGTCGTAAAAAATAGAACGGATCATCAGCAAACACAAAGTGAAAGCGATTTTTCGCCCTCCACAAAAGACAAGAGCACTCCTGACTTCTGTTAAAGACGATTTAGTGTTTCGAAAGCCTGAGGTTTGCAAAATCTGATGTCTGTATGGCCAGACGACACGACAATCCATGAGACATGCACAGAGCAGCGCAGGTGAACCCGGCTCTTACAACCCAATACGTCGGTGATGCCAGAGCACTTTATTGCGGCTGAGCACTCTATAGTGTACGATGACGTCGAAACTTTAGCATCGATTTCCTCTTTCTGCTACTCAGCTGTGAAAGAAGGAACAGAAATTCGGTTGGTGACGAATTTAATTAACAGACACGGTGGATTCAACTTCAACAAATCCTGGATTCCGGCACTTTCTGTAAACAACTCACAGAGACATAAAAAAGATGTAGTTCGCGGTCATACATCGATATGACATTGTGGATCGACCGTGCAGCCATAGATCTAATTTCATGCATATGTTGTACCTTTTTGCCGCCGATCAACGTCTCTTGCGCCTTGTGTATCTGTGCCCGCATGTGCAGTCGCGCGGCCACTGATTTAATAGGGCGGAGCAGGTGCAATAGCGTTAGTCATCAGTCTCTCTCTGAAAATGGCTGGACGGTATACAACCGAAATATCAGAACAGGAAGTAAAATTTATTATGAAATAATCATTGCGCCGCGAGTGATGAGCTTGTTTCCAAAGAGTACAAAATCCAACTGGGCAGCATTCTGATTAGAGCAGAAATATTTCTTGTAGCCACAATTGTTCTCGTATGCCCACCACAGGTGATGTATAGTTCGTACGGGACCCTCTGATATGTATTCCTCATCATCATCGTAAGGTTATCGGGAATTTGAGTTTGTATTTGGTACTTTTTCTCATAAAACTTACTTAAAAATATACAAATTGTACTTCATGAATAAATAACATTCTTCTCTCAAACTAATTTCCACATCTTAAGAATGGTTAATTCTGGAGTCATTTCCTTGCCCCCCTAGTGCTGTTCTCAGCACTTAAAACTTATAATTTCAGCTTGCAGTTTCTTCGTATCATCACCAAGCCTTCCACCACGTCTTGTTGCAGAAACTGATGGTCAGTATTCATTTTATGATCAGCTGCGTGCTCAGCCTTCCGTGCCCCAACATTACAAACACACACATCAAAAAAGTATTGTATCACCTAGGTTCCGCGAGTTCCGGAAACTGTACAGAAAATTGGAACAGAGTTCAATATAAACATCATTTCTGCTCGTTTTATTGCTCATGAAAACCACACATTCCATGTTGTACCACCATACAGCGAGACCTTCAGAGGTGGAGCTCCAGATTACTGTACACACCGGTACCTCTAATAAGCAGTAGCACGTCGTCTTGCATTTATGTGTGCGTGTATTCGTCGTGGCATACTATCCACAAGTTCATCAAGGGACTGTTGGTCCAGATTGTCCCACTCCTCAACGGCGATTCGGCGTAGATCCTTCAGAGTGGTTGGTGTGTCATGTCGTACATAAACGGCCATTTACACTCTATCCCAGGCATGATCGACAGGGTTTACGTCTGGAATACATGCTGGCAATGTTGTTATCCTGAAGGAAGTCATTCACATCATGTGCACGATGGGGGCGCAAATTGTCGTCAATGAAGACGAATGCCTTTCTAATATGCTGCCAATATGATGGCACTAGCGGTCGGAGGATGGCATTCACATATCTTACAGCCGTTACGGCGCCTTCCATGACCACCATCGGCGTTCGCCGGCCTCAGATAATGACACCCAATAACTGCAGGGAATCTCCACCTTGCTGCACTCGCTGGACGGTATGTCTGAGGCGTTGAGCCTGACCGGGTTGCCTCCAAACATGTCTTCGACGATTAGGTGAAGGCATATGAGCCACTCATAGGCGAAGAGAACGTGATGCCAATTATGAGTGGTCCATTCGACATGTTGTTGGGTCCGTCTGTAGCGCGCTACATGGTGTCGTGATTGCAAAGATCAACCTCGCCATGGACGTCGGGAGTGAAGTTGCGCATCATACAGCCTACAGCACATAGTTTGAGTAGTAACACGACGTCCTGTGGCTGCACCAAAAGCATTATTCAACATGGTGGCGTTACTGTCAGGGTTCCTCCGCGCCAAAATCCGTAGGTAGCGGTCATCCACTGCAGTAGTAGCCCTTGAGCGGCCTGAGGGAGGGATGTTATCGACAGTTCCTCTGTATCTCCTCCATGTCCGAACAACATCGCTTTGCTTCACTCCGAGACGCCTGGGCACTTCCCTTGTTGAGAGCCCTTCCTGGCACAAAGTAACAACGCGGACGCCATCGAACCGAGGTATTGACCGTGTAGGCATGGTTGAAGTACAGACAACACAAGCAGCTTCCCTCCTTCCTGGTGGAATGACTGGAACCTACTCCGCCTAAAAGGCGCTGCTCATTCATGGTTGTTTACATCTTTGGGTTGGTTTAGTGACATCTCTCAACAATCAAACGGACTGTGTCTGTGATACAATATCCGCAGTCAACGTCTATCTTTAGGAGCACTTGCTACCGGGCTGATGCAAAACTTTTTTTGATGTGTGTACTTCTGAAAATCTACAAGCAGAGACCTACCGCTGAATAGCAATATGTATCATGTAGCTTATAGTTTTCTTTTTGCTTGAACGTTCTTCCTTACCTTGTTCAAGACTTCTTCTTTTAGGACTGTTCAGAACAATATAATTCATTAAGAAGTTTCTGTGACTCGCAGCTTTTATTGTATTCCGGTATCTATAACTTTCTGTCGTCTGTCGTCTCCCGATATGCATAACGCTTTGCAAAAGTTGTCACTAAGTTCACAGCTTAATTGTGGTTTTGCGCTTGTAGAAGCATAACCTTTTTCGTGTTTTAAACCGCACTGCTCCACATATTTACAGACATTTTATGTTTACTTGTTTTTTTTCTGTTAATTCCCGTAAATCGGAACATTCATCGGATATATCATAATTCATTTTAAGTGTTCACCATAATCAATCACAACAGGAAACGCAAGAGTATTACATGAAATAACGGAATACTAAACAGAAGTTGGTTGACTGTGTTTGTGACGTCACAAGTCTCAGCCAGATCCGTTCGAGAGGATTTGGTACTTCTTGCTATGAAAGTACAAGGGGATTCGGTACGTTTCGGTGTAAAATACTCGACTTGACCACCTATGTATGACATTTGGTACTTCCCGCAAGAAAATATTTACTTGTTGCATCCAGCATGCTATTAGGTAGGGACTGCCAGCTACAAATAATTCTTTGACTCTTTTGAATTTAGTACCTTTTGGAAACAAGCTCTACATTTGTCGTTGGGTACCATTTTAAAAATGCCATTGCCCACATCGGCAAGTATAGCTATAGTCCTTCATACGGCCAAGTAGCACAGGAACTGTAAGTAGGTATGGGAAAAACCGACAGGTTAAAACAGATACTGGTCTATTTGCCGAAGATCTTGCGACGTGATCAGGATGCACTCCCGTGAATTCTACAAAGGGAAACACTAAGTTTGGAAATTTTTTATATCACATTCTGTATCAATTTATATTCCTGCTGTTCTTCAGAATGGAAACAAACTCCTGAAACACGTCATGCTACACGTGAAAATACATTGGCCTCATGCGCTCCAACCTACACGACAGTTCATACATTCTGTTCAAGTGTATGCTACGCGAATCAGTTGTTTGCGAACTTAAGGATCACAGAGGGTCGATAGGCTAGCGGCAAAGATCCTCACGTTGCCTCGTGTGTCGTGTATTTTTAAGCTCTGATATTTGGATCGTCGGCAGCCAATGAGAGGGCAGGCTGCCAAACTTTGCCTTTCCGGTATGCTTCGAGGGAGGAAGTTACACACTTGTATTTGTACTGACCTTACTACAGCGTCCTGTTCGCTGTGTCGTTGTTCCCCGTTAAGCTAATGCCGTGACGTGCTATTTCGTATGTCATGACATTCTATAAACAAGTGAATAAATTTCGGGTCTGTGTTAATTTATGACAGTCTTGTCTCCTCATGCTTGGACTGCCAAATCGCAATAACCGCCTATGCCTCCCAGAATATAAGCTTAGCCTCCTTCTGGAACTTCTTCTGTCGTGCAGTGCTGGAAAACTGTCTCCTACGAATCTCAGAGTTCCTACAAATAATTTAGAGGGCATCCTCGTTAATATCAATGTACTTACAGATTGTTTACAATAGTGGAAAACCTCATACAATAACTTACGGGAAACGAGGTGTATCAGTACACCTTCTCACTGTCATTTCATCCGATAGTAACTGAATTCCATTTTTTCTCGAAAGTCATAATGACTTCTAAGATTTTCCAGGCATCGCTGACATCATGATGATTGTCACTGACGTTCTTCTTCTATGGAGCGCGCCGTATCTGCAAGAGGAGAGCTGCCGACAAGGAATTTCACTCATTAACGATATTTCATGTTGTGAAGATGACTGCTAGCACAATCAAAATAGGTCAAGTCATTCTATAAACTCGCGAACTAGGCAAATACAGGCTATAGCATACCCAACACTATGGTAAGAATAACTTCATCCAATAACGATGAAAGCTGTTTTTAAGAAAGGTTAGAAAAGGATGCGGTGACATAACAGATCCAGTCAACTGATTATGCATCGTACAGGGTCTGGTGTTAAGAGTCTAATGATTTTTATAATCTGTCCACACTTGACCTCGAACCATCAAAGTGAGTAAACAACTATATTGATTTTGTTACGAATGAAAATCTTTTCACTATTAGTCATTATTAATGGGACTACCCGCCGATCTGCGGATGGCCAACTTTAAAGATATAATCGTCACCTTCGTTGAATCCGAGGATAGAAGCGACACGTATGTAATGTGTACCATGTGTCTGGGACACAAAGGTAGAAATTTTGTGTGTGCTTCTTGAAGTACTACATTCTACCTAATGAATAATGTCCTTTAGTTCACTCTCGCTTTATTTATTTGCACGTATAAATGTAATATGACTGCTGGACACCACCAGTCTCATACAGTTTAGGAAAACTCGAGTAAACACTTTTGCTTATGACACCCTGCGACGAAAAATTGTATCTGTTGCCAACTGCATCTCTGTAACCAAAATAAAATTGAGCAGATTTTACTTGGAACGCTTTATTCGAATTAGTTCGCCTTGATTGCAATCTGAGGTAATGATCAGTGGCGTGAAGAATGCAGAGATAATCCATATAACAGCATTCAAAGAAGTCCCATCAACGATGGAAAGCTGTAACACTTCAATCTGCCTTGCAGTAATTATCAGACAACCTTCGCGAATCACTTGCAATTGAAACTGTGGTTAGTCCATGCAGATAACGTGTGTTCTCTGTATACTGAAACTGTAACTAAATTTTCGTATATTACTGAAGCCCGGAAGGAAGCACCGAGCTCTGACGAGAGCGGACGGCGCAGCTACGCACCTCTGCTGGTGGGCTTAGCGTCAGCCTCGGCAACTCATCATGCAGGCCAGGCGCAAGATGCGAGCACGCCTGCCGTCGTAAACTCGCCTTCCCCACGTCCCTATATTGAACATTTTAATCAGGCGTTCGCTGACTCGCAGCCGAGGAATAAATCTCCCTGCCGTTTTATGAGCACTGGAGGATGTGAGTTTCCTCAATCTCAGTATGGATACAGTTTAATTACAGCGTGGAGAATATCTTTACATATATAATCGACTGAAATAAAATCAAAGTCCTACGTTCGTCCTAATTATGTGATGAACTGGTCTGAGATACCAGGGACAAGTGAAGTTACATTTAGCATTTATTCTCATTTACTTTATTCCTATTCAAATAGACATTAGGGTCATAGCACAATGCCACGGAATATCTGATGAAAACAGAAGAAATTCAAAGAATAAAAATCAGTGTACTGTGATGTGTCTAGGAATCCTGCATACTCTGTTCGCTGGACAAACAATCAAACAACTCGTTTTAATGAGTTATATTACAACAAGACAAGTACAAATACACTCCTGGAAATGGAAAAAAGAACACATTGACACCGGTGTGTCAGACCCACCATACTTGCTCCGGACACTGCGAGAGGGCTGTACAAGCAATGATCACACGCACGGCACAGCGGACACACCAGGAACCGCGGTGTTGGCCTTCGAATGGCGCTAGCTGCGCAGCATTTGTGCACCGCCGCCGTCAGTGTCAGCCAGTTTGCCGTGGCATACGGAGCTCCATCGCAGTCTTTAACACTGGTAGCATGCCGCGACAGCGTGGACGTGAACCGTATGTGCAGTTGACGGACTTTGAGCGAGGGCGTATAGTGGGCATGCGGGAGGCCGGGTGGACGTACCGCCGAATTGCTCAACACGTGGGGCGTGAGATCTCCACAGTACATCGATGTTGTCGCCAGTGGTCGGCGGAAGGTGTACGTGCCCGTCGACCTGGGACCGGACCGCAGCGACGCACGGATACACGCCAAGACCGTAGGATCCTACGCAGTGCCGTAGGGGACCGCACCGCCACATCCCACCAAATTAGGGACACTGTTGCTCCTGGGGTATCGGCGAGGACCATTCGCAACCGTCTCCATGAAGCTGGGCTACGGTCCCGCACACCGTTAGGCCGTCTTCCGCTCACGCCCCAACATCGTGCAGCCCGCCTCCAGTGGTGTCGCGACAGGCGTGAATGGAGGGACGAATGGAGACGTGTCGTCTTCAGCGATGAGAGTCGCTTCTGCCTTGATGCCAATGATGGTCGTATGCGTGTTTGGCGCCGTGCATTTGAGCGCCACAATCAGGACTGCATACGACCGAGGCACACAGGGCCAACACCCGGCATCATGGTGTGGGGAGCGATCTCCTACACTGGCCGTACACCACTGGTGATCGTCGAGGGGACACTGAATAGTGCACGGTACATCCAAACCGTCATCGAACCCATCGTTCTACCATTCCTAGACCGGCAAGGGAACTTGCTGTTCCAACAGGACAATGCACGTTCGCATGTATCCCGTGCCACCCAACGTGCTCTAGAAGGTGTAAGTCAACTACCCTGGCCAGCAAGATCTCCGGATCTGTCCCCATAGAGCATGTTTGGGACTGGATGAAGCGTCGTCTCACGCGGTCTGCACGTCCAGCACGAACGCTGGTCCAACTGAGGCGCCAGGTGGAAATGGCAAGGCAAGCCGTTCCACAGGACTACATCCAGCATCTCTACGATCGTCTCCATGGGAGAATAGCAGCCTGCATTGCTGCGAAAGGTGGATATACACTGTACTAGTGCCGACATTGTGCATGCTCTGTTGCCTGTGTCTATGTGCCTGTGGTTCTGTCAGTGTGATCATGTGATGTATCTGACCCCAGGAATGTGTCAATAAAGTTTCCCCTTCCTGGGACAATGAATTCACGGTGTTCTTATTTCAATTTCCAGGAGTGTACTTAACTTTGATCTGAGAATTCTTGTAGTCCTTTATATATGATGGTTCACAACTGCAATTACGCAGATGTATCGCAAGAAACAAAAGTAACATTTCTGGTCATAGCGACCGCCACTGACGAAAGTCTGTCAACTGAACTTCAGTGACTGCTGATCACTGACGGTGCTACGTAGTGATTGATAATGAAGAGGCTACAACGCCTCGGCTAACTAAATGGCCAACGTTGAATCTGCTTTCGAAGTGTGTGTCACCAGTTGGTCGCTGCCCATATGTAGTTTTTATCTAGGGGCCGCTGCTGTCGCATTGTCGTCCTGGAGGGGGTTCGGTCAGCGTGCCATTGGCTGACCTCGTCCGGCAGCCTTCTCTTCTCTGTCGTTCCCGAGTGGCGTGCCGGTGCTGACTTCACGCCGTCACATAAGCAAATACGACAATACGAACACAGAATAATTCTTAGCCGGCCGGGGTAGCCAAGCTGTTAAAGGCGCTACAGTCTGGAACCGCGTGACCGCTACGGTCGCAGGTTCGAATCCTGCCTCGGGCATGGATGTGTGTGCTGTCCTTAGGTTAGTTAGGTTTAAGTAGTTCTAAGTTCTAGGGGACTGATGACCTTAGAAGTTAAGTCCCATAGTGTTAGAGCCAACAATTCTGATGATGCTAAGGTAATAGTAATACACTACTGGCCATTAAAATTGCTACACCAAGAACAAATGCAGATGATAAACGGGTATTCATTAGACAAATATATTATACTAGAACTGACATGTGATTACATTTTCACGCAATTTGGGTGCATAGATCCTGAGAAATCAGTACCCACAACAACCACCTCTGGCCGTAATAACGATCTTGATACGCCTGGGCATTCAGTCAAACAGAGCTTGGATGGCGTGTACAGGTACAGCTGCCCATACAGCTTCAACACGATACCACAGTTCATCAAGCGTAGTGACTATTATGACGAGCCAGTTGCTCGGACACCATTGACCAGACGTTTTCAATTGTTGGGAGATCTGGAGAATGTGCTGGCCTGGGCAGCAGTCAAACAGTTTCTGTATCCAGAAAGGCCCATACAGGACCTGCAACATGCGGTTGAGCATTATCCTACTGAAATGTAGGGTTTCGCAGGGATCGAATGAAGGGTAGAGGCACGGATCGTAACACATCTGAAATATAACGTCCACTGTTCAAAGTGCCGTCAATGCCACCAAGAGGTGACCGAGACGTGTAGCCAATGGCACCTCATACCATCACGCCGGGTGATACGCCAGTATGGCGATGTCGAATACACGCTTCCAATGTGTGTCCACCGAGGTGTCGCCAAACACGGATGCGACCATCATGATGCTGTAAACAGACCTCAGATTCATCCGAAATAATGACGTTTTGCCATTCGTGCTCCCAGGTTCGTCATTGAGTACACCGTCGCAGACGCTCCTGTCTGTGATGCAGCTTCAAGGGTAACCGCAGCCATGGTATACGAGCTGATAGTCCATGTTGCTGCAAACGTCGTCGAACTGTTCGTGCTGCTGGTTGTTGTCTTTGAAACGTTCCCATCTGTGGACGAAGGGATCGAGACGTGGCTGCACAATCCGCTACAGCCATGCGGATAAGATGCCTGTCATTTCGACTGCTAGTGATACGAGGCCGTTGGGATCCAGCACAGCGTTCCGTATTACCCTCCTGAACCCACCGATTTCATATTCTGCTAACAGTCATTGGATCTCGACCAACGCGAGCAGCATTGTCGCGATACGAGAAACAGCAATCGCAATAGGCTACAATCCTACCTTTATCAAAGTCGGAAACATGATGATACGCATTTCTCCTCCTTACACGAGGCATCACAACAACGTTTCACCAGGCAATGCCGATCAACTGCTGTTTGTGTATGAGAAATCGTGTGGAAGCTTTCATCATGCCAGCACGTTGTACGTGTCGCCACAGGCGCCAACCTTGTGTAAATGCTCTGAAAGGTTAATCATTTGCATATCACAGCATCTTCTTCCTGTCGTTTAAATTTCACGTCTATCGCACGTCATCTTGGTGGTGTAACACTTAATGGCAAGTAGTGTATACGAGTCATTCAAATGAAAACTAGGCATATGAAGAAAAGTAAGTAAACTGATTATTACTTGAAATGTATTCTCCATACATAACTGTGTACAACAGTTGTCTCACGGTGAGACAAGACGGTCAGTGACTTCACGGAAAAACGTATATGGTTGCCTATGGAACCACGATTGTATGCATGTGTTCAGCTCTTCGTCTGAAGCAAATCGACAACCATGTATGTCTTTCACCAGGGGTTAAAAATATGGATATCTCGTAGGGAGAGATCAGGGCTGCTACGTACTCCAAACAGCCTTGGCAACATGTGGGTGGCGTATGATTCTTTCTGATTTGTACATGCATAACGGCAATATAAACATGAAGTTCTTAGATGACTAGGTCATTTGTGAGTGAATTAAAATAGACGTGCTAACAATGAACAACGAACTGTAGCTGCACATGATAAAAATTGTAAAAGCTATCTCCTTCACGCTGCGACTCTGCTGTTGAAGAAGAGCAAATCTGATTTGCGTGAGAAACCAGCACCATTCATGAACATGAATTCCATTGTGCTTTGAGGAACACCCTTGCCATTACTCAAGTGAACACTAGTATAATGTGTTCTGGCTGGGCAACCATCTCTAAGCTGAAAAGCAAACTATCCAGAATTTATTGTTAGTAAAAATCTGTCTGAATATGGTACTAAAAATGTAGCTCACCGAGACTGCGATTAACTAATTACAAAAAAGCTACTGATTGCGCTTGTTGGTATTATGGATAGCACTGGACTAATATGAGCTATAAATTGTGTTAAGAGTCATGAAATTATGAATAGCGCACTGGATTAGCCATCAGGAAGATGCTGCTTGCTTTTTGAATTTTGAAATGTTTTATTGTAGATTGCACAGCGTAACAATTGCATTTTATGTTAGGTTATGGTATTTCTTTTTACGAAAACGCATACCTTTGCCTCCCTGTATGGAATTGATTTTTGCTCTCTTTCTCCAACTGAAAACTATTCCCACTCTACATTATTGACACTAGTTGTTATCTGATGCTCGATGGCGATTCCATGGCTAGTAATATGTACGAACTCACTATACCCATGGCTGGAACATCGAGATAACGCCCCACCGACGGTAACTGATGTGACTACTATAAACAGTCTCAGCGTCATAACCGTGGGAAAGCAAGAGAATATTTATGCAAAGTGCTTTCTACTAATATGTATGTGAGAATTTAGAAATCCGTGTTTTCCACACGATATGTAACAGAAAACGACTACACGACTTTATAAACCAGAGGAAATTGCATCTATATGAACATTATCCAGTCCTCAAACTGTTATAAATAACTGAAGAATATCTGAACAACTGAAAATCATTATATTGTGTAAACGTTCAACCTTAATTACTACAATACTGTCAAGAAAGCTAATGTAGTCGCATGTAAAATGGTTACATATCTTGTAAGGTTGAAGGATCTTCTCGTGGGTTTCCACCTTATTTCTCTTGGCACTAGGCTAAAAAAATGGAACAAAATATCGTGAGCTAAATCTAGGGTGTAAGACAAAATACAACCTCATGACAGCAAAAATGCTGCATACTGTATGAAAAATAAACAAGACTTATGCAAAATATGGAGTTCATTATGTAAACCCATCTATATTGTCTCCTGTCATGATATCACAATTTAAATCAACGTTCAATGTTTATTCGCATATACGAAAAAGTAAAAATCACATTGTATGCAACAATATTTCTATACATACATTTTCGTGTTAACCAGAGAAAAAATATATGAAAGAAAATATAAAAAAAAGCTGAGTGTTGAAGTATTTTGGTGATATTCGTGACCTGTAATGGCACTTCAGTTAGAATCTAGAGATGCCACGCACACGAAATTTAAATATTCGTCACCCCTCTCTTTCACTCGATGCGTTACAAGAAATATAAGTTATATTAAGCGCAATTTTACATTCACCTTCTGCCGCTGATCATGGGATGGTCAACTTATTGAACATGTTTAGTCTTACGATAATGAAACGTATTGTTGTAATTGCCATAACAAATAATTTGTGTTCATCTAGAACAGAATCTAAAATAAGAAGTATATCATCATTACAGAGAATAATAACTGAGATTAACTCGGATGCTGAAATCATGTATCTTGGCGATTTACCTTAAAGAGTATATCTCTTTGGCTCTTACAAGTAAAATGGCATGCCTTCTTGTGGGCAAATCTTCATATAGAACAAGCAACTGTTAGATCAAATTTATTCTGCCTTTAGATACATCTATTACGACATAATTAATTTTAATGCATTGCACTTCATATTATAGTGCATTTTAATGAGTCACAATAAATTTGCTGAAAATATTACAAAAATCGTAGTGCACACACTTAAGCACTACGCCCGATAGCATCGTCTGCCATTCCTTTTATTCCAGTGAAGTACATCAATGCTACAACATTAAGTGGACCTAAGCTATCCCACAAGGTCTCGCAGGAGCTTTATCGAAATCAGCTCTCACTTTCAGTCTGAAAACCTGCTGTCCCTAATAAGTACTCTTCAACTGCTGTGGGAAACTATAAATGTATGGAGTATACTAAGAAGTTACATTCTGCAGTTTAGTGTATGTTGAAACTTCCAGCCACATTAAAAGTTTGTGTTAAATCGGGACTCGAGAAGGGTACCTGTTGAAAACTGTCATACACTTTCGTGCATAGTACTGAATAATGTGATCCCTTAACCTGTGTTTCTCTTCTTACACAGGTTAATGCTATTAGCCATATATTACTAACCACAAAGATGTACTGCGATACCTGCTTGAGAGTACCCAGTTCATATAATAGAGGTCAGAATGCACGTCGTTGATCAACGCCTCGAATCGTGGGGATGGAGTCTAATATAATGTATGAGTCAAATATCGAAAAAAGGAGTAATATCACTTAACACCGAAATCACAGACGTTTATGGTTACCTTTATTTTTCGTTGGAGACGAAAACACGGACAGTATGTACCTGCATATCAGTATAAATAAAAAATTAAGAGCAGCTAGAGTGTTCTTCGGAAACTAAAGAAGGCTTTCAAAAGAAAGCTTCCGATATGTCTAGAAAGGAATTTTGAAATGAGTAATTACGGCAGTGATAAATGATGTTTTAATACGAATCCCATCCGCTGAAACTCAGTTAGCAGTGTACACTACAGGGTTCGTGATGAAGAAGTATTCCTTAGAGGACGAACTGAAGTGGTGGACGTTGCTATAATCGGAGATGGATGTGGCATGTGAGAAGAAGAACAAATGTTAGATGGTCCAAGAAAATTTATTTCTGGAGTTCATATACAAGAAAAGAGAAAGACGACGATTTATTAGAAGATATGTCGATGTCGCTAGAAAACAGGAAAGAACAATAAGTATGCATCAGACTAAATTCCGTAAAACGTGGATGTGTGGATGACGACATTAACATGCACTGAATGTCAAATGTTTCATGTTCCCAGTTGTTAACTTTTGGCTTGAAATTAATATTTTCTTCAGAACTAACGTGCTTCTTAATGTGAAAATTAAATAAGTTTCCTTTCACCACCAGCTCTGAATGTTAACTACATTATGACTGAAAAGGTAGCAGCATGTGGTTATGTGCCTCGCATGGGGCTATACTTTCTAAACTCAATGCCAGAAATTTTCTGCTTTACCATAGAATAAAGACGCCGCATTTCTAAGAAAGTTGAAAGAGGGATCAATGTATTACTACTTAAATTTATGACTACAAGAATGCTAGTGGAAGGCTGCGAATCGAAATCGAATTTGATAACTTCTGGTGAATACTGCCTTCATCCCCGCACACATTCGAACCATTTCTTTTTCTCGTTTTAGAGCCTCACAAAATGTACGATTTGCGTGAATCACACCAAATACAGCGAATGTGGCATAATAACTCATAGGATTATATGCAAACTTAAAAATTTTGTTCATGGCTGGATCAGCCACTGTAGGACGCACTCTTGTTTTAAAATGATAAACAGCCAAAAATTTTCAAAATGGAAGGGTTATTAAAATCCCTTTTACATGGTTTCAAAATTTTCAGAAACATCTTTCTCAGAACGAAATACTGAGAAGCTAAACACGTTTACGTATAATCCTACGACTGATTATGCCACATTTGTTCGAGTTGGTGGGATTGTCGTAAATCATACATTTTGTGAGGCTCTGAAACGAGGAAAAGAAACAGTAGGAATTTGTTGTTCCAGTGGAAAGGGCGTTCGAGTTAAGACCATGCTTAATGATATCAGGTCCGTTGCGACACATCAAGCAAACGCATTAACAGTGAACATGTGGCCGCGATCAGAAGACAACACAAAGGCAAAGGAATTCCTATGATTTACTGTAGAAAATGATGAAGATAGATACAGGTAAAACTATGGTTAAGCAAGTTTGCCTTGTAACTTGAGCCTTACCGTAGACTGAATTCTAGACTACATTACTTCAGTGTATGCTGATCCAGTGCAAACAACAACTCATAAAACACTTGGCTTTGTGACAGGGCCATACTGACACCTCTAAGTGATCAAACTGCAAGTATTAATTCAGACATACCTACTCACGTTGGGGGAGAAAATATGAGCTTCGTTTTCAGAGTTATGGAGCATAAAGACTCTACGAATTATTCAGTAGAATTTTTAAATTGTTTCAGCTCACCTCGCCTTCCATCATAAAAATATATTTGATTAACGGCGCACCGATTATTCCGTTGCGAAATTTAAACCCACCGAAACTGTGTAACGCTCCGAGGCTTAAAGTCACTTCTCTGCAATGTAACAAAGCGGAAATTTTGGCTGAAAGTGGAACAGGAGAGCGAGTTTTTATATCCCGAATCCTGCTCATTTCTAACAATTTCCCATTTCACTTTAAACTTGTACATTTCCCGGTGACCTTATTTTGTGTCGTGACCATAAACAGAACACAGTATCAGATGACTTGCAGGAGGGGACTTCAGTGTCAGCTGCTTTTCGTACGGCCAGTTATGCGCCGCTCTCTGCCTTGCCAGTGTGGCCATCAACCCTATGTCATGTCCGTAATCATATTACTTCGAACGTTGACCACAAATAAGTTTTATGAATCCAAAATATCCTCCACGCATATGAAAAATCGGGCACAGCTGTAAATAATTACCCAAAGAATGACGGCTTCCTCACGTATAACAACTTAAAAATGTTTGTGCAAACTTCTAGAGGACGGGATAGTAGCGCTAGGGTTTCTGGTAACATACTTGATGTATTCAGATATGCATAGGGAACGTAGGAAGCTGGTGTAATGTGATGCTAGATCGGCAGGCCTAGAACCTGGGAAGAAAGCTTCTCACCAAGCATGATTCCCAGACGATCCTCACCAAATTCCATTGGACTCTACAGGTCGGCAGTAATGCGAAAGACTCGAGAAGATTTAAGAGGAAGACTGGGGGAGAGATATCAGCAAACTATGAAATGCTTTTAGACAGAAAATTTTTTGGGAAGTTTGATGTTTTAGATATTAGGAACGACGGCATTACCCAAGAGGAAAAAATGTTAAGAAATAGTTAATTTTTGAAAGAAGGAAATCAAACTTGCTAATCTGAGGAAAAAATTTCTTTGATGTATTTTTCAGAATACTTTGAGAGAGGTGAAACTCAAGTACACACAGGCTGTGGGATACTTCGCAGCTGCATATACTGCTGGGATGTTGTCTAGACTTTGGTTATGAGCCTGAGTTATAACGACCTAGAGAGGTATTGCTGAAAGCTGCCTGGTATCGAGGCTGATATGGCCATATGCCTTGTTCAAAATGTCCAGCACCTCAGAATTTTACTGTCTTCTACACTCATCGTGAAACTCGAAATTTAATTACCACCAATTTACCAACGACCCGCTACGTTTCAATTTGTATTATATTAATTTATGTTCAGGTAATTAACTCTGAGATTATCATTAATAGAGTGAGCAGATTATTTTTTATACAAATCTTTGCATACAATCGCAAGACATTAGCAGTTTTCGTTCAAAACTTAAGAATAGCGGTACATATTGAGTACCTTCGTAAGGGGTAAGTAAAGTAAATGTAGCTGTGATCGAAAGTATACAAATTTTCAGAGAATTGATGAAATTATGACATCAGTTAATTACCTTGGTGCGTATTCCCATTACTTTTGGTCGGTTACTAAAGCCATATCTAGTTGTTTTGTTTAGTTACTAAATTATTTAAATGAGCTTCAAAAGCATAGTTACACTGTGTACCTATCAGAAAGTGTTTCCAAAGACGATCACTATAATACTATCATTACAAATTCAGCTTCTCCATCAGACTTTTACCAGTTAAAAGTCACTGTAAGCTCAGTCACATTAACCTTTCCCAGTTGAATACCTGTATGGGGTCAGAAACTACTGAAATTTAGGCTTTTGTTCCGTACCATCATTCAAGGAAGTAACTAAATAGAAAATCATTAAAAATAAGCGATGTATGTACAGGAATAGCAACTTAATTCAATACATTCATTTGACTTAAAGCTTGGCTTATGGAAGACATATAAGAAAATGATGAATGGGAAGAATGCATTAACCACACGTATGCTTAGTGGTACTGGAACAGTGGTTTATATTCGACACCTAAATGATACTGAGAAAGATTCAGTAAGAAACATATCATCCGGGTAGTCAAGAATATTGTGGGAAATTACTCCTGCATTGAAGATGAAGAGATAAATCATCCTTGTTTGACTGCAAGGATGGTCAACTCATTAAATTCATGAGAACGTTACCTATCCTATTGGTTCCCGAGATACAGAATTTACGTAGCTTATATTTTGGAAGCACTAATAATAACAGCTGTAAACAGTCAGTGTGAACGTTAGAGAACCGATTTGGTTAGTTCCCTTAAAGGAAAGATTATTGTACACAGAAAATTAGCCTAGTTTCCTAGCTTCGTTTGCATATCAATCAGTGATGTCTTTACTAAATACAACGGTCTCTAATGACTACTATTTCACAATCTATTCTTCATTTGCTATTGTACTACATTAAAACTTCAGAGTTGATCACTCTGTACTGATAACTGAAAGCCACATGAATGATAAAGTTAATAGGGCGAATTTTATTTACCTAAATGTTTTTTGCGAGTGGGAGCACGTTATAGAATCGGTTATTATGAAAATATCATAAGTCCATAAAATATGGTCTTTAGATATTCAAAGGAAACTGTTTTATGCTTTAATGGTAGAAGATATGCAGTACTTGGATTTTTATACTCTGGTGTACCAGGAAACCATTAAATCTACATCTTCAAATCATCAATTTTTATTTTCATATTCTTCAAATTAGTTTTTTTATCTTGGACGCATGACATTTTCTAACCAAATTAAAATAAATAATAGTACAACTACAGAATTTTGAGAAAATTTATTACTAAACAAAAATTACAAACAGTATTTTAACATAATCATCATTACAGAGCCGGCCGGAGTGGCCGTGCGGTTCTAGGCGCTACAGTTTGGAACCGCGAAACCGCTACGGTCACAGGTTCGAATCCTGCCTCGGGCATGGACGTGTGTAATGTCCTTAGGTTAGTTAGGTGTAATTAGTTCTAAGTTCTAGGCGACTGATGACCTTAGAATTTAAGTCGCATAGTGCTCAGAGCCATTTGAACCATCATTACAGGTAAGCATTTTTGCAACATTTCCTGTAGTGTTCATACATTTTAATCTTCTTCAGCTGTTGTAGGCCAAGTGAATAAATCAATTGAAAAGTTTTTGTGCTGTTCTGGGATGTACTATTCCAGTTTTTTTATATCGTTTATCTTAACTTAGTTTATAGGACAGAAGGCTCTCTCTTCAGAACTGGACTGTTTCTAATTTCCATATGTTTAAACTGAAGTATTCTCAATTGTGTTTCACTTAAGTTTATTGTAAAGAGGTTTCGTTGTGGCGAAATGGGAACCAAAGTCAGTCAATCAGTTTAACTGAGCGCTTGTTCAACAGAAAATGAGTATTTCACAGTAGTGAAATGGCCAAATGCTCATAGCTCTTACGGTATTCATTTTAGGGCCCATGTTCACCTGAAATTTTTTTCTTCTTTTGCTCAGCTCAGAAAGTTTGTCAGTGGAGTTCTGTTTCATCCTGCCTAACTTCGCACTTCAGTGTTAGATAACAACATTCTATGAACACCAGCACCACGTCATTGCTATGGAGACCAATACCATCGTCACAAGAGCGTACATACTTCATTGACATATCATTGAGCACAGGTATCAGTGCGGAGTAGGATAACGACATTGTGCTTTCAATGTGGAGGAAAAGGACAGTAGGGCGAATGCGTCAAAAACCGTATAACGCGTTGCAGTGTGCTTACAACAGGGCATCTCTCTGCTTGCACACCATTACTTCATGAATAAATACAAATTTCTGTCTACCCTTATAGCTTTCAAACGGGAATAAATCTCGTCTACGACGTCTGTCATCATTTCTTACTTCAAGGATCAACTGACCAATCATGAGCATAGCAAGATTTGTTCTACGAGTATCAAACAAAATCTAGCAACATCTATGACCTCTGCTAGCGAATGTACTACACCAGCGTTCCCCAAATGTTTTATAACAGTTCGAGGAAAGTTTCTGTCTGGAGTCAATTTACATGAAATTAATTCTATATAACATCGGCGTACCAATATACAAGAACCTACACTGAGAGTATGTGGATTGTGTTCTGCAGAAGATAGATACATGTCATCGCTAATTTTGATTTCTCGTTTCCTGAAATGATCATGTACCAAAGAATACTGCGACACACTGGTCCAGGTAACTTTTCTCCAGGTTTTGTGTATCCACATAAACCGGCAGTATGTTTTGGATGCGCTCTACGCGGACTGTCCCACTTTGTCTTACATAAAAGCTGACTTCATCACTGTCACATGACAATTCTGATCATTCCAGTCACCATACGGACGAAGCGTTCTTTACAATACGGAAGCTACACTTAATTCAGTTACTATGGAATGTATTATAGCGGTGTATCGCTGTAGGTGATATGGGTAGAGAATATGAACATTATATGTCATCTGATCATCAAATAACACATCAACAGATTTCAGTATTGTTGTTGTTGTTGTTGTGGTCTTCAGTCCTGAGACTGGTTTGATGCAGCTGTCCGTAATACTCTATCCTGTGCAAGCTTCTTCATCTCCCAGTACCTACTGTAACCTACATCCTACTGAATCTGCATAGTGTATTTTACCCTCCACGCTACCCTCCTAAATTGGTGATTCCTTGACGCCTCACGACATGTCCTACCAACCGATCCCTTCTTCTAGTCAAGTTGTGCCACAAATTTCTCTTCGCCCTAATCCTATTCAATACCTCCTCATTAGTTATGTGATCTACCAATCTGATCTTCAGCATTCTTCTGTAGCACCACATTTCAAAAGCTTCTATTCTCTTCTTGTCTAAACTATTTATCGTCTATGTTTCACTTCCATACATGGCTACTCTCGATACAAATACTTTCAGAAACGACTTCCTGACATTTAAATCTATACTCGATGTTAACAAATTTCTCTTCTTCAGAAACGCTTTTCTTGTCATTGCCAGTCTACATTTTATATCTTCTCTATTTCGACCATCATCAGTTATTTTGCTCCCCAAATAGCAAAACTCCTTTACTACTCTAAGTGTCTCATTTCCTAATCTAATTCCCTCAGCATCACCCGACTTAATTCAACTACATTCCATTATGGTCGTTTTGCTTTTGTTGATGTTCATCTGATACCCTCCTTTTAAGACACTGTCCATTCCGTTAAACTGCTCTTCCAAGTCCTTTGCTGTCTCTGTCAGAATTACGTCATCGGCGAACCTCAAAATTTTTGTTTCTTCTCCATGGATTTTAGTACCTACTCCGAATTTTACTTTTGTTTCCTTCACTGCTTTCTCAATATACAGATTGAATAATATTGGGGAGAGGCATTTCAGTATTATAAATCATTATTTCACATACATAAATCTGTAAAGGTATTGTACTGCCTCGTATCCCAGGATTAAACACTGATAAGCAGTTCGTTCAATTTAGTGTGTGACAAATATTTGGGGCTATATATACCGTTGTCAGAAATAGCCTAAACACGCAACTAACGTAAAGATAACGGTAACTAATTCATCATATTGCTCTGGATAGCGTATTTGTAAATTTATTACTGAAAGGAGCATTAAACATAATGTCGATATCCGGGATTTTAAACATTATTTTAGTAACACATCTACATTCGCTGCGTAAGCAATAATGACTCAATCATACCGAACAGAAAAGGTGGCAATCTACTGTTTTTCTGTCTTTGCGAGGTATTTTTATTCCGCAATGCTTGCTGGTCTGTTTCGGCTTGTAAGTGGCCGTTGTGTATAATCCATAAGCGGCCGATGTTGACATCCTGCTACCGCTTATGAGGGGTGCTTACGCAGCGGAAATGTATACATTTACATATTAAATGCATGAATAGTGCCTCTGTTTAACTGCTAAACAGCCGAGTTCGGCAGTGCACCGTTTACCGATAGCTGGCCAAATATTTGGACTAATTTTCATGTTATCCAATTAACATTTATTATCGTCACACACTCGAAGAGGAGTATTTTATGTACCTAATTGATGAATATTGTTATTAAAAATAGAACTAAACATTACTCTCACGTTGGATAATTTAGCCTTCGTAAGTCGTCAGTCACAAAGGTAAGATTTTTTTTTTCATATTTACTATTATGAGTCTAACCGTAAAACGTCGCCTTAGAAAAATTATAAAATGACTGTGCTTAAACTGACACACAATATTTTTAGCGCAACGCAATCTGACTTTCAAAAATCACTACAAATAATGGCCTTGTCTAACAATAACCTATACCTTTCATGAATCACTTACCTCACAAAAATCTCCGTTACTTGAAGTACTGCAATACAGCGAGCGCCACTACTGCCAACTAAATAAAAAATTCAAACTACTGAAGGCTCTAGCTACTGATAGGCATAGTTAGCAAATGAAAGATTTTGATAGAGAACAAACAATGTGTGTTCAAAAGTCATTATGTATATATATATATATATATATATATATATATATATATATATATATAATGATATCCAATATTACAAATTTACTCTTTCTGGCGGACACACGTCCAGATCGTCCGCTCTTAAAATTCTGCCATCTCTCTTCCCACATCCACCACTGCTGGCGGCTCACCTCCAACTGCGCAACGGTACGCACTGTTAACAGCCAACTGCCCAACACTACAATAGCAAAGTCCAACAACGCAAACTAGCCACAGACTTCACACAGCACAGCCAGTGTTTTTCATACAGAGTGCTACGTGGCGTTACCAACATAAAGACCTAAACAGCCTACTTACAACCTTAACATATGAGAACCAGCTAGGAGGTTGGACGATTGTGTGAGTACGTATACAGTAGGTAGTCTGGATGTAAGGCATCATCCGTTGAAAACAAATCGCACACTTTTCTAGAGATTCATTTACTGGCAGTAATCTAACCATTCGGTAGCAAAGGCCAGAATGCAGGCAAAAGTGTGACGATTACTTTATTGAAATTGTACGTAACTCAGCTGCCCAGTGGAGGATTGTGGAAACAGTAACAGAAAATGTAAATAAATTATACATCTGCCGAAATAAGATCATTAAGCCCCCTGATACGAGGTCTGTTCCTCGGGCCTAAAAGACAACTTTGAAAAAAAAATTGAAGAAATAAGAAAAAATGTACAAAATTGCACAAGGACTTCTTGCAAGTTTGTTCTATGTGACTCTCAGGGTTGTCACACTAAGATGCAGGTATCGACTCATTGAGGAAATGTAGATATAAACGCGACTGAATGGACATCACTGGCTGTTATGACCCACGAAAAACAGTAAAATGAACTAATCCAGCTCTACCTGCGAACCCATTCCCTTCTGCCGATTGCCAGTTGGGCAACGTGAACTCGATCATCTCCAGTTAAACAAATGTATCACTGGCTTGCAAAGCACACTGCCTAACACATTGAGAAGTCGCTGGGAATTGGAATCAAAGGTAATACTTTCGGGCGATAAACGATATGAAATCATCGGACAGAGTCATCCACCTAACAGGTTTATTTGTCTCTTTAGACTGCTGTAGATGGTGTACAAGTGATATGGGGTGGTCGTTGCTAACCCAAGTCATGGTAATGAAGCGGGGCGTAGGCCAGTCGATTGTTTGAAATTAGCACTGTAAGATGTGTCAACTTGAGGACATAGCGATGGTATAATAGAGCTAACTTGATTGGATGCGCCCATGAACACAGAGCGATTTAAGTGGTCCGGGTTGCTGATGTAACAGCATTATGACTGTCCAGGATATCTACGAGGCATGTTCAGAAACTGAGTGTACTATATTTCTTTATTTTACAGAATAATTTAATTTAAAAGAAAATTACAGTATATTGCTAATGCACTTGTTGACTATTTTTCCACACAACTGCCATCCAATTCAGTGCATGTGCAGAGTCGTGACATTCTATGAATTTCCTCGCCACATCTTTGCCCCGTTTCAGAGCATCTTCCTGCACCTGTTGTTAATTTGAAAATTACATTTGATTCCATTTGTGTGTGTCTTCAGGGAGATGAAAAGATGATATTCTGAAAGTGCCAAGTCAGGGAAGTAAGGAAAGGGAGTTCAAAACATCCCAACCTAGTGAGTCCAAGAGGTGGCTGATGCTGTGTGAGGGTGGGTGTTGTCGTGCGACGAGCAGAGTCGTATCTTCAGAAGTCCCTTCTGTTTGTTTTGAATGTTCGTTTTAGGATTTTATAGAGTCTCACAATATCGTCGTGCGTTCATGGTCCCCCCATAAGGCAGAATTTCGACCAAAATTATGCCTTTTCGGTCCCAAAAAACAGAGGACATGATATTTTTGCCTAAAATTCTTTGGCAGAGGGGGAATTAGTGTGGCTCCTCTGACGACTGCCTTTTTTTCTCTGATCTGTAAAGAGTCGCCCACGTTTCACCTCCAGTCAGAATTGTTGTTGTTGTGGTCTTGAGTCCTGAGACTCGTTTGATGCAGCTGTTCATGCTACTGTATCCTGTGCAAGCTTCTTCATCTCCCAGTACCTACTAGAACCTACATCCTTCTGAATCTGCTTAGTGTATTCATCTCTTGGTCTCCCTCTACTATTTTTACCCTCCACACTATTTTGGGACCCAAGTTACGCACAGTCTCTACTACCTTAGTGGTTCTGGGAATGTGTAAGAAGGTTCTGAAGGTCTGTGAAAGTATCTTACAAATATCATCCATTGTCAATCAGCTGCCTTTGCCAATAGTTTCCTTGAGTTCTTGCACCAATCCGTCAGTCAAAATTGAGGGTCTTCAATACTTGTATTCATCGGGATTATTTCTTCTGTCTCCACTAAACTCCCTACACGACTTAAACAACTCGTTCTGTTCACAAGACTTTCATCGTAAACCGTTTTGGTTCCTGAGAAACTTTCGGCAGGTGTTATTCCTTCCACTTGCCACAGTGGTAACACCGATTCCCGTCAGTTCACCGAAGTTAAGCTTCGCCGGGCTGGGCTAGCCCTTGGACGGGTGACCATCTGGTCTGCTGAGCGCTGTTGGCAAGCAGGGTGCACTCAGCTCCTGTAAGGCGCATTGAGGAGCTACTTGATTAAGAAGTAGCGGCCCCGGTCTCGTAAACTGACATACGGCCGGGAGAGCGGTGTGCTGACCACATGCCCCTCCATATCCGCATCCAGTGACGCCTGTGGGCTGAGAATGGCACGGTAGCGAGTCAGTACCGTTGGACCTCGCAAGGCCTGTTCAGACGCCGTTTAGTTTAGTTTAGTTATTCCTTCCAGGAGTAGGGATTTCTTATCGACATCTTTCATCACGAAGCTGGCTGGACACTTTACAGTGAATTAGCGTAGTACCGTGTTCATGTGATGCTCCCTCTGGTCTTCGATCCATTGGAAAAGGGTCTGCTGCTGGTAAACTGTTTTGTGGTATTATGAACTTGCCATCGCCTCCAAGCAAATTTGGGTACTACTGTGAACTGGTAGGATCCTCTGTTGAAGATGTGGCTTTGAAAACCATGAAGGAAGCAGTGGAGGAATCTGTAGAAATGAACGGTTGTTCTAGGGATTTGGTAGTGGCATTAAATAGTTCCTGGCAAAAGAGGGGTCATAAATCCCTGAATGGGGTTGTAACTGCTACTTGTGGTGATAGTGCAAAAGTGCTAGATGTTGCAATATTATCAAAACATTGTAGGTGCAAAAATAAAATCAAAGGAGAGCACAGTGGAACCTGTGAGGCAAATTTTAGTGGATAAACTGGAGCAATGGAAGTGGATGGAGTGAAACAAATTTTTGAACATTCGGTTCCCAGATACAACGTTAGGTACAAGTACTACCTTGGGGATGGTGACTCCAAAGGTTTCAAGACTATAGAGGAAATGAAACCATATGGAAATGAATTTGTAGTTGAAAAGTTGGAATGCATTGGGCATGTGCTAAAGCGTACGGGTGCACAGCTTCGAAGGCTCAAACAAACTTTGGGTTCAAGTAAGCTCAGTGATGGAAAGACAATAGGAGGGAGAGGCAGGCTTACTGATGATGTGATTGAACGTCTACAGAGATACTATGGGTATGCTATAAGGCAAAATACTAGCAATGTTAGTGACATGCGAAAAGCAGTTTGGGCATTGTTCCTTCATACTGCCTCTTCCAATGAATGCCCTCAACACAGCCTGTGCCCAAAAGATTCCTGGTGCAAATATAATGCAAAAAAGGACTATGATGACAAACATGGTTTGCCAGCAGCTGTCATAAATGCAATAAAACCAATTTCTCATGACTTAGCACAGCCAGAATTGTTACACAAAAGTCTACACGGAAAGACGCAGAATCCTAATGAGAGCGTAAGCAATTTGATTTGGAAAGTGATTCCTAAAAGGGTGTTTGTAAGCATAAAAACACTGCACTTTGGCGTTTATGATGCAATACCAACCTACAACCAAGGGAACAGTGTGACGTGTGAAGTTCTGAAGGCATTAGAATTTACAGCTGGGGTGAACACTGTACAAGCACTAAGAAATATTGACAGAGAAAGGATAAGAGGAGCAGAAAGAAGAGAAAGGCATATGATGTATGATGGAACAACAGGCCAGAAAAGAAGACAGAAGAGGAAGCTTTTGGAGTATGAAGAAGAAGACCCTGATAATATCCTATAGTGCAGGAATGTATTGAGAAACTTTGATAGCTATTTCCTGCAAATTAGAATTTTTCGAATATAAGGTACATTTTCTCAAAATCCACTCAAGCTAGAGAGATGAAATTTTTATACAGCACTCCTAGTGGTCAAACTTACATTGTAACGCAGCCATTTGGCAATATGTTGAGTAGTTTCATTTCAGTTTAATTATAAAGCAATTATTTGTAAAAAAATTGTGTCATTAATAAAAAAATAATTGGAAAGAAACTAGAAAAGATACTCCAAAATCCCTCTGTAATAACTGCAGTACTAAACCACTCTATATGTAAAAAAATTCAAATTTTTCTATTTGGTAGTTTATTTTTAAATGTCCCTCAAACTTTTTTAACATGGGCAGCATAGGCACCTCAGGCTCCCCTTAAAGAAATCATCGTAATTTGCCATAGAGTTAAGACCAAATATCACTACTGTACTGAAATGCTTACTCTTAGACCGCTTCCTATTGATGTAAGTAGAAAGTCCTGTGGGTCACCAAAGCCATCAGATGAAAGTTAGTAATACACTGGGCCTCCCTGAGACTGCTTTACTTCTCTGAAGACGGTTCACACAGAACCCATAAGTCATTAACTGACCTGGTATTTACACTTAGTTAACCAGGAAACTAAATTGCGGCTAAGGAACTTTTGGCATAATTTACAGGTTTTGCTATCCAGGAATCAAGCAGATACGCTGTACAGGACGTCGAGCGGCCAGGACGTGAGGGGTTGTCCAGGGCTGGCATTAAACTATAAAACAGGATATTAGGTCGAGTAAAGAGAATATACTTTACTATAGGGGATCCAAAGGGCGCGCCTAGGGCAGACGTTTCAAGGTGTAGACCAGTCTATGAGGTCGAACACCTAATTAAAATGGGCAACGGGAGGGAAGGCGGTTCATGCTAAGTTCTGCTGGTGACCGTCAAGGGGCGCAAGGCCAGAGGCTCTGCCCCCCAAAAAAGACATCCTTACTAGTCGAGCTGTAGATCACAAGAGAAAGAAGCAACTGTGTTCTATACTGCAGAATCCTCCATAGACAACACACGTCACCTTTGTCCCACACAAGCTGTTGGCTGTTGGTTAAAACCGATGGCGTCAATTCGTTGGCAATTTCAACAGAGTACTGAGGGCGTCTCTTATCATCAGCTTTAACCAGACAGACGTGCCTCGGTTCTGAAAGGCAGGGACTTATGTGACGTAGCCAATGTTTCTCAGGGAGAAAACTTGGAAAGATTTGACCACGGCCTTCGAAATAAATTTTTGTTAACCAGTTCCCCAAAATATTCCTTGACTGGATGCCACTATTTACATTCCTTTTTCCTTCCAGACAAGTGGTGACTCACACTGCTTAGAAAAGGTGGGACATCCACAACCCGGAAAGTCGTTTTGCCCTAATAGGAGCCTTAATGCTATGGGAGGGATGTGTTACAATGGTCTTCATTTAATGTAAGTGAGAGGGGTTTTACATGTAGTCAATTTTGTTTTACTTGTTTAGTGTTACAGTGCTAAACTCGGTGCTGTAGACAAGTAAATACTGGCTGAATTTTATCAGAACAGATATTTTAAATGTGTAGGTGTTTGCATTGTCTGGCAGATATTAATCCCGTTGCTGCATGATGGAATCAATGCCAAAATATAACACGTATCATCAGGATTACAGTGGATTTAATTCTCTAAATTTAATGTATTTCGGTGACAAACATAATAAATCAGCGCATTACAAAACATTAACACCCAACTTGGGTAAGAACTGGATTAAGTACATTTAAAAGGAATAATAAGAAAGATTATTCTCGCTAGATTATATAGTTATTTTTGTGGGTAATTGCTGTCCAGAATTCCACAGGTTGCACAGAATTTCAGTAAAATGTGGACTGCAATTAGGAGTATGAAGGGCTGGTGTACCTTAAACCAAACGACCCAAACCTTATCTCTATTAACCCATCTTAAAACACGAAATTACAAAATATTTTCTTACTTACTGGACAGAAGCAAATAGCCAGTTTACTCTGACTGCATAATCTGACGTAACAGTGATGAAATATAGTGCTAATAAGATGAAACTTATGAACCGGAAGTAGATCGTCCCATACGGAGGGATAATTCTCATTCTAAGATCGAAAAGAGGGAGTAAAATGCACTCATGAAAAAAGGTTTAGCATCACCTCGGTTCCGAGAGTTCTGGAACTTGTACAGAAATTTGGAATAGAGATCAACATAAACCTCATTTCCCTCTTTTTATTGTGCTTGAAAAGCACAGATTGCATGTTGTACCACGATGTAGCGAGACCTTCAGAGAAGGTGGTCCAGATTGCTGTACACACCGGTACCTCTAATACCAGGCAGCACATGATCTTGCATTGATGCACGCCTGTTTTCGTCGTGGCATACTATCCAAAAGTTCATAAAGGAACTGTTGGTCCATATTGTAGTAGCCATTGGGCGGCCTGAGCGATGCATGTCATCGGCATTTCCTGTCTATCTGTATCTCCTCCATGTCCGAACAACATCGCTTTGCTTCACTCTGAGACGCCTGGACACTTCCCCTGTTGAGAGCCCTTCCAGGCACAAAGTAACAATGAGGACGGGATCGAACCGCGGTGTTGACCGTCTAGGCATGGTTGAAGTACAGACAACACGAGCCGTGTACCTCCTTCCTGGTGGAACAGATCACCTATCGGGCTCCTCCGTCTAATAGGCGCTGCTTATGCATGGATTTTTACATCTTTGGCCTGGTTCAGTGACATCTCCGAACATTCAAAGGGACTATGTCTGTGATTCAACATCCACAGTCAACGTCTATCTTCAGGAGTTCTGGGAACCGGGATGATGCAAAACTCTTTTTGATGTTTGTAGATCCTAAGGTAAACAAAATTCAAAAGGTATGTTTAGCTGCTTAAGGCAGGCGAATAAAAGTAAAATACAATTCACAAAAGAAATCGTTGTAATATTTAGCCTGAAGGTTGATTCCATCACTTTAAAAGACAATACACTGACACAATTCTGGAGTTATGGGTAAAATTAGGAGAATATAAAGCGATACAACGAAATCCATGAATTTCTAGAGTTACCTACTCCCTTTAAGACACCTTAATTACTTCATCGAGAAACAGTCCTTCAAAACCTGGCATATTGAAATAAGAAAGACACATTGAAATATTACACCTGGGTAGCATAAACCAGCCACAGAAACCGATAATCTGTAACAATCTCAGTTTGAATATCTATCTATATCCGGATCCCGCTCCAGCTACTGCCAGGTCTGGGTGCTGACGAGTCCTCTCCATGTGGGTCGGTCCTCCCACGACTTATCTTCCTCAACTTGCTGCCAGGTCACACCTCTCCTTTCCACAGATATTCTCACTCCCACATTCCACCGTGTTCTTCGGCACCCTCTAGGTCTTTTCCCATCCATCTCTAGTTCTTCCATAATTTTGGGGAGTCTCTGCCCATGAATCCTCTTAACATACCCATACCATCTTAATCTCTTTTTTTTCAATTTCTTCTCTCATACTTTCTTGTTTAAAGTTTCTAAATAAGAAAGTATGAGAGAAGAAATTAAAAAAGTTTGAATACATCCTTGTAAATGACCAATTCTGTCAAATAATAATGAAAATGTCAGAAAATAAAAGAAAAAAATACACCAACTCACCTAAAAATCATCTGAAATTTCCTCATAGGTAAGCAGTCATTATGGACATCACGTGCACTTTCATTATATTGACTAGGAACACAGCTCACTATATAATGATCAGTCATGACTAAGATAAACTATGATCCAGATGATTCAGCACTACTCTAACTCCCTTTAGCAGGAAAACACACCAACATTTTCTAATTCCGATTAGTCTAAGAAGATAAAATGTGAAAATACACCAAGAGAGAAAGAGATATACAGTTAGGGGCGTAGAGAAGCATAAGGCAAAATTGTGGAAATGATAAATCAAATGTGTGGAATCAACAAAAGAACTAACAATATTCTGGTTTCATTCATAAAAGTGGACATTAAGGTATGGAAAGAATGTATTGCGTCTCTAATCAGTTTAAAAAAATGTTTAAGGAAGAATGCGGATCGGCGCTGCAGATGCGCATGCTTGTAAACAAGCTTCCGACTGACAGGTAAAGAGCACATCGATTGCACAGTGGGGAAGTACAGATATGAGTGTGTGAAATCGACAAAACTTAACGGCACTTCGCCGTGTTAGGTGATGGAGGGTGGGATTCTCAGCAGCGTAACGCATTTCTCGCGCGCAGGGTGGGGGGTGGGGGAAGCAGAGGGGTACACCACCGCAAGGCAGTGTGTGTTACGGGTGCGTATGTTGTGGGCAAAGTGTAGGGCGAGGGGGAACGCGGTGTCGCTTTGAAGAGGGTTTGGCGGGGAAGGGGAGGGGAAACGGCGTGCATCATAAACGGAGACGTAGGCTCGGCAAGACGCAGGGGCGAGAGGAAAATGCAGAGATGCTGCTAAGGCAAGCTGGAAGTAACCATTTTTTTTAGGCACAGCAGGTGATACGTTCCAGTGATAAACAGTTAAGTACGAGCGGAAGCGTATGACAGTAAGTTAAATGTCCATAACAGTCGGCACAGAGCAACACCAAATTTCCACATTAAAGGATCTTCACTTTTGTGTGACAAACCGAATGCAAGGCACCACGGTAGACAATGATTAATGAGGCCCAGTTCCGATCGATAGTACAGTGCTTGTTACAGTTTTAAAACAGAAATAGGATGACTGAGTGCATCTCTGCGTTGACTTTGAGCAAACACAAAATTCAGGGAACGCTGGTTATCCGTTTTTAGAATTCGTTTCCCTCATGAAAACCACAACAAAATCACGACAAACATTTCGATACAGAAGGACTGAGGTGCGGTAAGGAGTACTGTAGTTAAAGTTTCGCATGAACATTACGCTGTTTAAGTCATACGAGCAGAAAAAAGGAAAGGAAATCTACTTTCATTAGAGGGCACAGTATTGGTGCTCATAGGAAAGATAAAGGAAAATAGAATGGATCATGAGACGAAAACTAAACGGAAGAAAATGCCATGAACGGTTGGGAGATTCTGTGCTTCCCAGACACATTTTGCAATCTGCAAATCCCTGGAGATTTATCGAAAACTTTCAAAAACATACATCGAGCGAAGTGGCGCAGTTGTTAGCACACTGGACTGACATTTGGGACGACGACGGTTCAAACCCGCGTCCGGCCATCCAGGCAAATGCCGGGATGTTTCCTTTGATAGGGCACGACCGATTTTCTTCCCTATCCTTAACAATCCGAACTAGTGCTCCGTCTCCAATGACCTCGATGTCTACGGTACGCTATACCCAATCTTCCTTCCCTCCTTCTTCAAAAATATACATGTAGTAACTTCTCATCAAGAGTGAGCCTGAAATACTTCAGCGATAACAGAATCCAAAACAAGAACAAGAAACCCACTGCAGTACACAGGTCCAAAATAATGATTCAAATGGCTCTGAGCACTATGGGACTTAACTTCTGAGGTCATCAGTCCTCTAGAACTACTTAAACCTAACTCAGCTAAGGACATCACACACATCCATGCCCGAGGCAGGATTCGAACCTGCGACCGTAGTGGTCGCGCGGTTCCAGACTGTATCGCCTAGAACCGCTCGGACACCTCGGCCGGCTACACAGGTCCAACGGAAGTACGTGTCTAGATTACACAGTCATCCAACCAACATACATCTGGTGTGCTTATCTGGGAGGAAATACAAATTCAGCATATTTCGCAGTAAAAATGTAAGCTACGTCTACAGACCGTGGCGGACCCAGCGGTACTGACTGCCCGCCGTGTCATCGTCAATCCATAGGCGTCACCGATTGCGGATAAGGAGGGGTATGTGGTCATCACACTGCTCCCCCGGCCGCATGTCAGTTTCCACATCAACTTCTAAATTAAATCAGTTCGTCAGTATGCCTCCCAACGGCTGAGTACAGCCCGATTGCCAACAGCCCTCGGCAGACCGGGTGGTCACCCATCCAAGTGCTAGCCCAGCCCGACAGAGCTTAACTATCTCACAGTAACTATATTTAAAAATTTACTTCTAAGTAAAGACACCTCCAAAATACAGACAATAATCGTATAAGATCCAAAATTTAGCTCTATACTATAATTGAATGATCTGAGAGTCAATAATCGCTACGGTCTCCTCTGAACAGATGGTTCCAGTGATTTCGTAAATAGCAACACTAAACGGTCACTCATTGCGTCGCGACGCGCGGAATGCGGCGGCGGCGGAAGCGGCGGCGGTGGCGATGAGTACGGGCTGTACACACGCGGTACCCGCATAGTAGCGACATGGGCAGCGGAGGCGGCTGGCTACACGGTGGTGAAAGTACGCGCCCTGGGCGTTGAGGCCAGGACCTTCACGGAGACGGCTGCAGGAGGTTGACCGGCTGGAATGTGACTTGGGGCGCCGCCTGTGGGAGGCGGGCTGCAGGTGGGCCTCTGGTAGTCGGCAGCAACCGCAGTATCCGTGTCGCGGACTTATCAGCTGGTAAACAGCGTGGCGGAAAGACATCGTGGCCAGCCTCACTGCCACACAGGACGGGACGCGTCAGTGGAAGAAACAGGTAGGTGACATACAGCTTGTGGGCGGTAACTCTGCTGGCGGGTTGTACCTCTGCGCGGCTGCAGTGGTAGGGAAGCCACGCCGACCCTGAATTGCACTCCCGTGTACTTGGTGTAGCCACTAGAGATGGGCAAAACTGTTCTTTTCAGAGATTGGATCAGAACTGTTCATTCCCTGAAATGAATTAGCTCTTTTTCATGACTCACCACTCATTTACAATAGAAAATAAATGGAAGGCACATTGCCCTTTAAACTTGGTTTATTCCAGTACTATACCTGTATTTTGATCTTATTTGATCCTATTTTGAAGTAACACAGATAATGAGTAAGAATTTTGTATTGTTTATTGAAATTTCCACGATATGACAAAGTTTTTGATTATTGATTTATTTTGCACTATCGTGGTTTTTTGGGTGATCGGAAAATGTTGTAACTTGAGATTTACATTAACAATATATTTGGCTATAATGTATTAAAATTTCATTAACCTCATACAAAAACATCGCAAGCCATATATTTTTAAAGTGAACGTTTCCTTTCGAAGACGCCTAAAATCGCAAAATCCGTACCAGAATAAGAAAAAAATATATAAATTTGATTGTAAAACGAAAGTGCTGCATATAGCCTTACGCAGAATGAAACAAGGAAAATATTGGTGTATCAAATTTTGCGATACGTTTATCGGTTCGCTCGTAATTAAAGCGTAAATTCGAGTGTCCATAATAAAAATCCTATAGTAAGAGGAGTCATCAGGAACCTAATCTAATCAGTTTAAACAAATAAAAATAAAATAACAACAATTGATGTATACATAACATAATAATGTAATATACATAGCAGTATTACTACGAAGAACAATATCCAGTGGGGACGAACTCTGATGCAGAGGCGCTGAGTCGAGCAGGTCGAGCCGCGAGCTGTATTACTGCGTGAGCTGAGACCGCAGAGACCAGAGTGACACCTGAGTCGCTTTGCTCGATGCTCTGGCTGGAGTCGAGACGGTGGGGTGAGCGTTGAGCGGGCGAGTTCCTAGGGTGGGGGGGAGCGGTGAACTCACCCGCTCCGAGACAAATCATCCATTCCCTTGCGAGCAGGTTTTTGCAAGTAGTTCCTATGTTATCCGCTAGGTGGCTCTCTGTCCTGTTGCTCGCATCAACTGCCCAGAGGGCAGGACGTGCGACTGAAACGATCGCCGACAGAGTGCGATGTGAAGTTAAGCTGCACCAGACACTGCACAGTGCACACGGCAGACGATGCACAGAGATGGCACGGCATATGTGAAACACAAAATCCAATGGGGCACTGCACAATGCAGGCAGCCAAGGTAGAAGCAGGGCAGAGGCCGGCGCTGGCTGTCTTGTGTGGCGTGCACTGTGCTCTGACCAGCACAGGCGCTGCTGATATGCTCCATCTCTCTCTCTCTCTCTCTCTCTCTCTCTCTTTCTCTCTCTGCCGTGGGAAACGTTTGGAGCTACCGTTCTTTTTTTCTGAATCACTGATTGTTCACTCCTTTGAAAGATTGAACTCTATGGATTAGTTCAAGAGCGGATCCCCCATCTCTAGTAGCCATGGGAGCTGCACTGATGCACCGCGCGCTTATTCTCTCTTTTTCTTTCATGTCTTGGCTCCCGGCTCAAAGTTAGTGAAGGGCGACTGAGTAGCAGCACAGGATGCGACGGTCAAATGGGGACGGCATGTACGCAGCACGCACTTGCGCTTTGAGCCGCCGCTCGGTGTGCACGTGTTGGCGCCGCCGTAGCCAGCAGTACTGCGGCACGCAGTTACGCGATGTAGTAGACCAGGGCTTCCAAACCTTTTCAGCTGGTGGACCCTTTCTTCAGTCTGGCGGACCCCTAGTCAGTCAAGAGCACAGTAACTTTAAATTTCAGAGTGAAACCCATGGGGACTCAAAGCTTCTTAATGCAGGTTCCATATTCCCAATGACCCCCTCCCCTCCCCCCCCCCCCCCCGATCTATCAATAGTCTTTGGTTTAGAGATGAATGAAAACAACTTGAAGGTCAAAAATCGACTTATGAAATAGGTAGCGCACTGAAAAAGCAAGTTTAACCTTTAATGATGCCTGGGGTCGCATATGTGCCAGCGAGTGGTGTGATTGGTCAACAAAGCTCGCTCCGCGCATGCGTATAAGTTTTCAGCGCATCTACCTCCATGAGTCGGCGTACAAACGACCCCCGTATTGTTGCGAAACAGTCGATCAGAGAAGCCGCATTCTCCGGCACTAAACTGTGTATGCGTTCTCACTTAAGAACCGCAAAGGCTGCTTGGGAATACGACCTGAAGTAAAAGTACACATTTTTTCACACGAAAAAAAAATAGTGATGAATTTGATTTCACATTTTTATTCAATAATTTTACTCATTATTTTACACGATTTGGTGAAGGGTGGCCACGGACCCCCTAGAAAGAGCCGGCGGACCCCTAAGGGGTCTGCGGACCACACTTTTGGAAGCCCTGTAGTAGACTATGCCCCGGGCGCTGGAATGTATGCATACATCACCCGGCGCGGCAGTAAGCCGTCGCGCTACCGCAGGCGGGCTCGGCCCCTACTGGAATAACAGAGGCGAATACTGACCGACAACACAACGTCATGTGCCAAAAGCCAGAGGCTCTGCCTCCCAAGAAAGACGTCTGTTCTAGCCGAGGTCTGGATCCCAAGGGAGAGAAGCTACTGTGTAGTGCATTGCAAATCCTCCAGCGTCCACAGACGTGACCTGCATCCTACACACGCTACTGGCTACAACCGAGGGCACGGATTCTGTAGCAAATTCAGCAGAGGGCTGAGGGAATCTCGTGTCAGCAGCTTTAAACGGACAGAACTTCCTCAGTTCTGAAAGGCAGGCAAACTAAATCACGTAGGGGCAGCCTATGTTGCTCTGGGAGAGAGCTTGCAAAGATTTGAATGGAGCCTTTGAAACAAAATTCTTTGACCAACTCTTTAACATATTTCTTGACCGGCTGCCAATCTAAACGACTGTGATCGGACAGACATGCTGGTGAAAACAGCTTAAAATTCGGTTTATGGGATATGCCCAACGGTCATTTACGGTGACTGCTTAACCATCTTCTTACAATTTTTCTCGTCTCGCGATGGAAATAGATGTCCCGTACTCTTGGACAGAGCGTAGGGGAGCGATACGGAAGACCCGCACCGCCATACTAGGCAAGGTCCACTGGAGGTGGTTTGCCATCACCTTCCTCCGACCGTAATGACGATGAATAATGATGAGGAAGACAACACAACGACACCCAGTCATCTCGAGGCAGGAAAAATTCCTGACCCGCCGGGAATCGAACGCGGGACCGCGTGCTCGTGAAGTGAGAATGCTACCGCGAGACCACAAGCTCTCGACCCGATAGTGATTAGCTTGCAAATACTAGCGTAGCAACTTCCAAACACAGACATGACCTGCAGGCGTAACACCTGTCTTGTAAGGTACAAGAACGCCGCCTCAGATCGTAAACTTTTACGTAAAACCGGTTTGACTATTCCAAAGACAACAGTTTTAAATCTTCTCTCTCGGAAGATCGGCACGCTGCATGTCAGATCCTCAATCAAAGTGTTTCACACAGACTGAGACGTTTATTTGCCAACGCTTGTTGACAGATGGTGGCTTATAGCCTCTGTAAATTCTGACTTTGGAGTAACGAAAACACGTTACCAGCAACCACTCAGAATGCATCTCGGTATGATGTGACAACGGGACGAGGTTAGTCCCTTAGCAGTATACACTTTGAGTCTCAGCAGTAACCAATGATCGTCATCCAGTTGCCACAAATGTGACAGCAGTCGTAATTCTGATTCTAACACCTTTTTTCGTAATCACCTACTTTGTTGCACACTTGATCCTCTAATTCGGATAGTGGATTATTTTAGGAATCGGAAATGCACCTCATAAAATCCTTTGCCATCAGTGGCGCTACAAGGTTATCGGTTTCAAGCAAACAAAAGAATCGTCAAAAGCAACTACCATCTGGATGCTTTATTTCAGTTACTGAGATGAAGTATGCAAACATCAGAATGGTTACAATGTCCTTGGTATGTACAAACAAAGTGTACACAGTAACTTGCGGACATATGTCGATGAAACGAGAAAAATAAAAGAAAATCTTTATCAACGTTAACGCTATATGGGAAGCGCTAGAACATTCAAACTCGAAAATATCACAGCTTTATATAGAGATTCTTTTTTGGGGTTGTAATGCTATTTAGAGAAAGAAACAAAGTTAAAGAGAACAACTGTTCAACGCCCAGGGTAGAACCTGATTACTTGAAATATAAGAAAACTGGCAGAAATGTCTAAAAATCTGTACCTGAAAATTGCGTCAGTAAATTTCAAGGAAGATTTTTCAAAAAATGAAGAAAGGTAACAACCTAAAAAGAAAATTGGAGATTTCGAAATTTATCACCAAGCAATCTCATAACATATGACGTAGATTTTACACGTTCAAGCTAGCAAAGGAGTAACACGACCGTCACCTGAACAGCAATAAAATGCTCCCAATATTCCGAAAATTGTTGGTAATCTCTAAATTTAACATTAACAAACATGGTGCAAAGCAACATGATAAGCAGTAAAATCTCGAAAAACGCGTTCAGTACGTGTAACACAAAAAATAATAAATATGTATATGATACATTCCTGGAAGCAGAAATGCAGTTTCAAATTTAATTAGATAAACAGAAACATGATGCGAGAATAGTTAACACAATGAAAGGGAATAATATAGCAAAAGAACACCAGAGGTTCCATGCAGTTTTTCATCATGTAGTTGCCTAAAAAAGTTCAAGTGATTTACCTAAATTTCTAAAGCTAACGAGATTCAAAATAATCAAACGAAGAATAACTTATTAAAAATTTAAATACTAAAAACTAATAAAGAGTCTGCTCAAGACCCCCTTCTTACGGTAATTTACAAATTTTTAGCTCAATGTCTTCCGCAACACAATACAATCAAAACATGCATATAAATGAAGTGGATATTACTCACATTTCGTGCCGAATATAGCTTGCTCAGAACAAAATATGTTCATGAAATTAAATTACAAATGTGAAGATAATATTTATTTAATAAATGAGGTGTTCAGACACTTTTAGAGTAAGAAAATGCATACGACTCAATGGACTTTATGTACAAAAATCTGAAGCAACAATGTGCGCGCTTCGAAAATACTGCCGTTATGGATCGAAACACTTAAGGAGAACAAAATTGAAAGTAAATTTTGGGCGAAACAAATAGGTATACTGTGAAATGAAAATGGGGCAAAGTGACGGAGTTTCTCCATTACGTTTCGGGTGAGTCTTTGTAATTTATGATCTGCACAAACAGAAATTGGATCCTGAAACTAATTACAGAAGGAAAGTCTACTATTATTATACGTTTCTCAGCCTTAGTAGAAGGTCTGGAGATCCTGTGTCGGAACATTTAAGTAGCAGGAAAACAGTGTCTCCAAATCTTTCCTATTTTACCAAATTAACTAGTACTTTACACCTTAAGATGTGTACTTATGGATAAGAGTTCGTATTATATGCTTGTTTTTATTCGTTTCACACACAGTCAAAGAGTGTGAATATAATGACTATTGATGGCGAACATTGTTCGTCTTCAAAATCCATAGGTATTGTTTTTAATGGATGTATAATCCACCGTTTACCGTCCGTCATTTATGTTTTCAAAGAGATGACCAGTTTAAGGCTAAATTGGGAAAATGACGACTGATAAATCGTTCTTTGGTTCATTACAAAAAAAAAGAATTGTAAAAATAAGAATGACTGTAAAATAAGATGCTACAGAATGGGTATTTACAACAAAAATTGTGTACAGATATCTGACACACAGCAGAACAGTCAAATTTGATGGGCCAGGCAGAAGACACAAGTCGATCGGAACGGATTAGAGACTAGCATTTAAAATGAATATAGACACATAGAAGGACTGAAAAATAATTCTAGTTCAAAAAATGGCTCTGAGCACTATGGGACTAAACTGCTGAGGTCATCAATCCCGCCGGCCGGGGTGGCCGAGCGGTTCTAGGCGCTTCAGTCCGGAACCGCGCGACAGCTACGGTCGCCGGTTCGAATCCTGCCTCAGGCATTGACGTGTGTGATGTCCTTAGGCTAGTTAGGTTTAAGTAGTTCTAAGTTCTAGGGGACTGGTGTCCTCAGAAGTTAAGTCGCATAGCGCTCAGTGCCATTTGAACCATCGTCAGTCCTCTAGAACTTAGAACTACTTAACCTAACTAACCTAAGGACATCACGCACATCCATGACTGAGACAGGATTCGAACCTGCGACCGTAGCGGTCGCGCGGTTCCAGACTGTAACGCCTAGAACCGCTCGGCCACTCCGGCGGGCAATAACTCTGGAATGCCCTACGTTTTCCATGATACGCTCCAGACAGCCCCAAACTTAAATAATGACACTAATACAATATTAATATCGCTCCAAGCAGTAGCGTTGTTGGTTCACACCAACGTTAGAAATCTGCTGATGATTATCTATGTTTATCATGACATTTTTCCAGTAATTAGTGACAGAAAATGTATGCTAACCAATTTAGATAGACCAACAGGAATCGATAACTCTGGTACCTTTCTGTCACAGATGAAACTTTTACTACGCAAAGATCGAATAGAAAATTTCTGTAGAGTCGAAGCATAGAAAACTGGTACCCTCATTCTCGGTTGCAGCTCTCTCTAACGTTGTGGAGTAGTGTGCGGAGCAGATCGTAGAGACGAGATTTAAGACCACTGATATTGCTCACAACATGTCCGCACTTCCCTTAACGACTCCGTAACGTCCGTATCGCGAGACTATCGCCTGTAAAAGCCGCCGGACCCAGCGCTCGATGCCACGGCCGTGTCGCCGCTAATTGCTCTATAATAAGGGCAAAGCTGTGAGGACTGCCCCATTAGCGGAGGAGCTTAACAGCTCCAGTAAAGGCCGCAAAGGGAGCAGGCGAAAGCCCGCGCACCAACCAACGCCCCGCGCTGCAAGCTAGTCGTAATCACAGACTGCAGGTGGCACCGAGCTGTGCCCCAGTACGCTCGAGAACGTGAGCCGCATTAAGAATTAGTTACTTGTCAAAAGCGAATGCCACATAGTGGACAGCGAGATGATTTTACCCTTTTAGCACATGAATGTCTTGGAACAGTAGTGTGTGAAGGTAGGATGAACCAAACTTCTTGGTGGAATGACACAGTCAAGGCAGCCCGTAAAAGAAAAAAGAAGGTGTATCGGAAATGGCTACATACTATAACTCTGGTAGACAGAGAAAGTTATGTTGAAGAAAGAAACAAAGGCATAGAGATAATTGCAGCATCCAAGAAGATATCTTGCGAATACTTTGGAAACAGGTTGGAGACTTTGGGTCGAGCTGCTGGAAAACCATTCTGGTGTGTAATTAGCAGTCTTCGAAAGGGGGGTAAGAAGGAAATACCAAGTATTTTGGACATGTCAGGAAAACTGCTGGTGAATCCTGTTGATGTCTTGGGCAGATGGAGGGAATATTTAGAAGAGTTGCTCAATGTAGGTGAAAATACAATCAGTAATGTTTCAGATTTCGATGTACAATGGGATAGTAATGATGATGGAAACAGGATCACATTTGAGGAAGTGGAGAAAATGGTCAATAGATTACAGTGCAATAAAGCGGCTCGGGAGGATGAAATTAAGTCGGAACTCATCAAATACAGTGGAATGTCAGGTCTTAAATGGCTACACACGATAATTGCGATGGCGTGGAAGTCGGGTCAGGTTCCATCAGACTGGACGAAAGCAGTAAACACACCAATCTTTAAACATGGAAACAGAAAAGATCAACTACAGAGGTATCTCTTTAATCAGCGTTGTGGGTAAAATCCTCTCAGGTATTGTTGAAAGGAAAGTGCGAGTATCAGTTGAGGACAAACTGGATGAAAATCAGTGTGGGTCTAGGCCTCTTAGATGTTGTCAGGACCAGATCTTTAGCTTACGGCAAATAATGGAGAAGTGTTACGAGTGGAACAGGGAACTGTATTTATGCTTTATAGATCTAGAAAAGGCATATGAGAGGGTTCCTTGGAGGACGTTATTGGCTGTTCTACAAGATTATGGAATAGGAGGCAAACTTTTGTAAGCAATTAAAGGTCTTTACATAGATAGACATTCAGCAGTTAGAGTTGACGGTAAATTAAGTTCATAGTTCAGAATAGTTTCAGGAGTAAAACAAGGCTGCAGCTTGTCTCCACTGTTGCTCATATTATTTATGGATCATATAGTGAAAACAATAGACTGTCTGGGTGAGATTAAGATATATGAACACAAAATAAGCAGTCTCGCATATGCGGATGACTTAGTTGTGATGGCAGATTCGATTGAAAGTTTGCAAAGTAATATTTCAGAGCTACATCAGAAATGTAAGGACTATGGTATGAAGATTAGCATCTCCAAAACGAAAGTAATGTCAGTGGGAAAGAGATATAAACGGATTGAGTGCCAAATAAGAGGAACAAAGAACAGGTGGACGGTTTCAAGTACTTATGATGCATAAAATGTCTCTGAGCACTATGGGCTTCTAAGGTCATCAGTCCCCTAGAACTTAGAACTAATTAAACCTAACTAACCTAAGGACCTCACACACATCCATGCCCGAGGCAGGATTCGAACCTGCGACCGTAGCGGTCGCGCGGTTCCAGACTGTAGCGCCTAGAACCGCTCGGCCACCCCGGCCGGCTAGGATGCATATTCTTACAGGATGGTAACATAGCGAAACAACTGGAACCGATGTGTAGTAAAGCTAATGCAGTGAGCACTCAGCTACGATCCACTCTCTTCTGCAAGAAGGAAGTTAGTACCAAGACTAAGTTATCTGTGCACCGTTCAATCTTTCGACCAACTTTGTTGTATGGGAGCGAAAGCTGGGTGGATTCAGGTTACCTTATCAATAAGGTTGAGGTTACGGATATGAAAGTAGCTAGGATGATTGCAGGTACTAGTAGATGAGAACAATGAGGAAATCATAGAAAAACTGGGAATGAACTCTATTGATGTAGCAGTCAGGCCGAACAGGCTTAGATGGTGGGGTCATGTTACACGCATGCGAGAACCAAGGTTACTCAAGAGACGCATGGGTTCAGCAGTAGAGGGTAGGAGGAGTCGGGGAAGACCAAGGAGAAGGTACCTGGATTCGGTTAAGAATGATTTTGAAGTAATTGGCTTAACATCAGAAGAGGCACCAATGTTAACACTGAATAGGTGTTCATGGAGGAATTTTATAAGGGGGGGCTATGCTCAATACTGAACGCTGAAAGGCATAATCAGTCTTAAAGTATGATGATGGTGATGATGATCATGATGAGCACATGCGACTATCACCGCGCACTCAATGGCCCAGCTACTCTGAAGCAAATTAACTTTTCGTTGATGGCGCAATCGTGTCATTTCGAAAATTATGCAAGAAATCAGTAGCCTCCAAAATCAGCAAAAGAATGTCACAATTGTTTTAGTCAACGGCAACGCTTCATCTGCGGAAACAAACAAGCTGACCAAGTATGAAGCAATGTGCTGTTGCAGGCATGCAGTGCTGTCTAAAATTACTTCACACTGGTTTCCTCGAACGACCTTCACTGACAATGTGAATGAGACAGGACAAGGTACCTAAAAAGATAAAAAGATTCCGACAACTCATTGGTACACCTATCAAAAAATGTTAAGAGAATTTTAGATAGGGATAGGACATACCAAATTCAGTCAAAATCGTTTTTATGTTCAAAGATAAACCTGACTCCGCCGGGAACTGACTAGCGCTCATCTTTGTACTTGTTCGTCTGAAGAAGATTTAATCGCAACAGGCATTAATTGACGTCTTTTTGCAATGGGACTGACGAAATTTGACCGTTGACCGTCGGATTTCCTACATGGAGGAGGGGCAAAAGCATCTTGTCATCATGTCCCTCTTCTCTTCTAAGCTATGCCTGTTAGTAAGTGCATCTTTCCTGTTCCTTTAGTGAAACCTCTCTGCCCCCTCACACAGCAACTTCCTCATCCACCTTCCCATCCACTTTTCTGTTTAATTTCTGGGAATCAGACCAATTACAGAATTTCTGATCCAGTTGTGTTACACCTGTCTGACCCTCTCAGATCTCAGTATTTTACTCCTGCAACAGCTCGTCCAGTCACGTTTCCCATCTCCTTTAAACGGCACCCCAGCTCCGCACTTCTTGAAAATAAGCTAACCAGAGAACTCCCTACGTCAGGATGCCTAGAGGCGTCGCATCAGTTTCATAGAGTGGTGGTGCCAATTGCGTAATGTCTGCACGTGAATGTCTGCAGTGCTTACACTGGTGCTCGAAACTTAAATGTGAAAGCGACTTTTGCGGAATGTGTCACTGCAAGTAACGTAACTCCAACAAACTTGCCAAGTACGTAGAAGGACAGCACACACATCCATGCCCGAGGCAGGATTCGAAACTGCGACCGAAGCAGCAGCGCGGTTCAGGACTGAAGCACGTAGAACCGCTCGGCCACAACGACTAGCGCAACGTACTCCCATGCTGACTACAATGGCCACAAGTTTGATAAAGTGTTGTTTAGGCAGGATGCTGCATTTCTCCCCCAGCGGCCGGCCGATGTGGCCGAGGGGTTCTAGGCGCTTTTCAGTCCGAAAGCACGCTGCTGCTACGGTTGCAGGTTCGAATCCTGCCTCGGGCATGGATGTGTGTGATGTCCTTAGGTTAGTTAAGTTTAAATAGTTCTAAATCTAGGCGATTGATGACCTTAGTTGTTAAGTCCCATTGTGCTCAGAGCCATTTGAACCATCCACCAGTCCTGTTGACAAATGCTCTTTAGTCAAATGGTTCAAATGGCTCTGAGCACTATGGGACTTAACATTTGTGGTCATCAGTCCCCTAGAACTTAGAACTACTTAAACCTAACTAACCTAAGGACATCACACACATCCATGCCCGAGGCAAGATTCGAACCTGCGACCGTATCGGTCCCGCGGTTTCGCACTGAGCGCCTAGAAGCTCTTCAGTCGTTGGTGCACGTGACGTACTGTAATATGTCTCCCAATGCAACCCAGAAGTGCTCGTTGGACTTAAGTCGGGAGAACATAGAGGCCAGTCCATTCCCCGAATATCCCATCGTTCCAAGAACACCTCCAAAGACGTGGTCGCATATTGGAATCGTCAGAAATGAGTTCAGGGCCGAATGCCAGCTTGAAAAGAAGGACATGGGGAACGAGTGATAATGATGATGTTTGGTTCATGGGGTGCACAACTGCGCGGTCATCAGCGCCCGTACAAATTCTCAATTTTTACAAGTCCAATTTTTTACACAGTCCTGTCTAGCCACTGTCACGAATGATGTTGAGGACAACAAAAACACCCACAAAAATCACCAACTCGTCCGGGAATCGAACCTGGGACCCCGTTATCCAGAGGGAGCAACGCTAGTCATTTTTTTCCTCTTTTTCATTTTTTTTATTTTTATTTTATTTTTTAATTAATCTCCAAAATAAAAGAAACAAAATCAAATAAACTCCTACTTGGCACCGCCACTTTAACTCTGCCATAAATAAAGAAATGAATTAATTTCGTTCAGGCCCCTAATTATTCCCTCACTTTTTCATTTTTTATGTATTTATTTTATTTTTTTACACGATTACAATTAGGAAACGTGTACAAATGAGAATTCAAGTAACTAAGTGTTACAGCAACAAATGTAGCATTCAAGGGGTAAACAAAAAGTAAAAATGTAAATTACTGATGCAATTCCAGCTAAAACTTTCTTCGGTAAATGTAACTGGTTCGACTTGGTGCTTCGCCATCATTGTCTGATATCTCCAAGAGCGCCTTTGAAGGGTATCTGAAAACGGAGGCATGCTGCTTCGCTAGTGCCTCAAGGAAAACAGCATCCTTGTCTCTTCCTTCTCTCATGGCTGACAAGGCAGGACGTTCAGACGTTAGTGTGATGCGGCACGGAACATTTACCGCAGCTTGGCACTCCACAGCTGAGTGGGGGATTAACGAAAACACTGCGTAAATAATTTGCGAAGAGCGTACGCTATTTCTGTGTGCGTTCGAGGCCATTGTGAGCATTTTGTAGGAACCACCAGTACTCAAGCTGCTCTTTCTCTACTTGAACCATGTAAGCGCATGATATTTTGCGGCGGGAAAGTAAGATTCATCTGGATCGAGTAGGGTCTGAGGGTGAATCGTATCAGGTGCGACCGGAGGTAACAAGCCAATATCTTCTGTGTTAGTAGCCAAACTCCGGACGACGATGCGCATGTAAAACGATGTTCATCGGTATCAAAGAGTTGACAAGCTGGGCAATAAGGTGAGTCTGAAAGTCCAATAACATGAAGTTGCTGTCGTGTAGCATACTTTTTGTTGGCGATCTGATACCACTTCGAACGCACAGTGGATGGCAGAAAGTTGTGGTGTATCGTTTTCCACACTCTTGGCCAGTGAACGGTAGGGTAATTGTTTTCCACAACGTTATGGGGAAAGAAGGTTGGTGTAAAAAATTTTCGCCTTTGGTGGACGTGTGGCAGGGAGGTTCGAGCTGACAGAGCTGTAGCCAGGAATGAAGGTCGACAGATGGGAGAGCTGTGGTGCAACGTGCGCAGCCGACACCGGCGGGACGTGAGAGACTGGCATCAGAACCTGTAGTAAACGACCCGTGAGAGAGGCATATTGATTTTTCCATCGTTTCCTCATGTTGCTCATGTGAAGGGCAGCTGCTCTCGCCCAGACGTTGACCAATCCCAGTCCCCCTTTATGCACTGGGAGAGTAAGAGTGTCGTATCGTACTTTGAATATACGACCTACGGAAACGTAGTAACTGAAGGACGCCTGAAGCCGGCGACCTATCTGCAGCGGTAGTGGGAGGACTTGTGCCACATGGTTGAGTTTTGATGCCAGACAGAGGTTCAAATATTCAACACGTTGTAGCTGATTCAAGTCCCGGAGCAGGTTCTGTCGCATCATTGCGCGTATAATCTGTAATAACCATCGGTAGTTTGCTGCAGCTGTTTTACGTACATCTTTCCTGAATGTGATTCCCAAATATCGCAGATAAGAAACTGGTGGGAGGGGAGCGAGGACTTCTGGCCCGAGACCACGCCAAATATCTAACGCCGCCGACTTGTTGATGTTCAGAAAACTGCCTGCTGCCTGTCCGTATCGCTCGATCCAGGTTAGTACGCTTTAAACTTCGTCATTGGAACGAACCAGCAGTAGCAGGTCGTCAGCGTATGTCCTATAGCGAAAGGTGACGTCCCGCAGCGTGATGCCAGATAGGCGGTGGTTAAGGCCCCCTATGAGTTGCTCGAGTGCGACTGCATAAAGGTAGGTTGAAAGGAGACAACACTGTCGTAGAGACCTCTTAATGGGTACTGGTCCTACCGCCCTACCATTGACCTAGAAGTATGAGCTGGCTGCGGTCCAAAGACGCCGTAGGGTGTCGATGAGGCCCGGGGGGAATCCCATACGGTCGATCACTCGTAGGGGGAAGTTGTGGTGCGGTTGAAATCGACGGAGACGATCGCCGCTCTCAGACGTTCAGTAGCTCCAGAGTCGTAGTACTGTTGTACGGTGGGTCATCCAGGTTTCTGATCGTGGAAGGTGATTCCTGTACCGCTAAATCGGTCGGCTGTGTCTGTTTTCTGGAGAACGTCGTGAGCCCCGCCGCGTAAGTCACAGGGAGAATAGTCTTCGTCGCTGGAGGTGCAACGTCCTTCGGTGGGAGTTGTGTGATCCGTCGCTGGAGGCAGTCGGACCGAAGGTTACCTTCGTCTGGCCGTCATAAATAACTATGGCCCGGCACCCTCTTACCTGTAGATCAATGCGCACTTGGAGTACTCCACTGAGTACTGGATACGTCTTAAACTGGGTCCATTTTTCAGCCACGTGTTCGTGTACTGTGCCGCAGGGGCGGAGCGCCGCTACAACTTCTGCCGCCGGGAGTTCAAATGGAAGTTCGACTATGCGTATAGCCCGCAGTCCCATTGCGGCATGGCCGACCTCTACGGTGCCAACATTTCCGTCTGCGTGGCAGAAGCGGAGTTCTTGTTTCATCTCACGAAGCTCCTTGTCGCATGTAGCTTCGTTAATGAGCTTTACACAGACCGTGCTACTGACGATCGAAAAGTGAATGCCGACAATGTCGGCAGCCGGGATCTTGGCTTCGTCTTTTAAAAAGCGTTCAAATTCGAGCGCCTTTGGTCGGGTAAAGTCGTTCCGAAATGTGAATTTCAAGGTTGATCTTCGGTATTGGTTTGCCATGGTCTTGTAGCGCTACGGCGTCACGTTAGTGTCGGCCGAAGAAAGTAAACATGGCGCACGGACCCTCGGTGACGGCGGAGAGCACACACTGCACGTCTGCTTCGCTCGGCTCCGAGAGCCGCACTGATGAAATGTTGAGGACAACAAAAACACCCAATCTCCGTCCAGAAAAAATCCCCAACCCGTCCGGGAATCAAGCTCGCCACCCCCTTATCCAAAGGCAGCAACGCTAGCCAATTTTTTATTATTTTTTTTTTTTTTTTGCATTTTGTCATCAATTGTTCATTGCGTTTGGTCTGGGGTGACGTCCAAGACATCCGGTCAAGTTGATCGTTGATGCCTTTACTCAGTTTTACAGAGGACGAGCAGCTCTCTGACCGAACACGCTAAGCTACCGTGCCGGCTAAACATCCATGCAACAGTATGCCTCCTCACACCATAAAACCTGGTCCATGTAGATGAATGTTCCTGGGTGCATTACGTGTTCCCATCTCTCGTCATTTGAAAGTAAGTCCTGAATACCACTAATACTGAACCCACTTTTAACTGAGAAAAAAACACGACCCCACTTCCCATAGGTTGTAACGGTTCTGTGTTGGTGTCAATGAAACACAACATACCGGTCATCTGACCCGTGCAGCCGCCTTGCCACTGTGGAGGGTGAGACTACGTGGTTTGCAATGCTATTAATTGTGGTTGCAATTGCACCCGCTGTTTAACGTGGGTCTCTTTTGGCCTTCTGCACAATTAAGCAGTCATCTGCTGCTGTAGCCTGTGGTTTGCAACGTTCCCCATGCGTGTAAAACAATGGTGGGACCTGGGCTACATTTCCAACACATCGTTCCTCTTCCAATTTCCCTCTGTTCGTCTTTGTGTCAAATCATCCAAATGTTTTCTCCAAGTTGTCTTGTAATGAGCAACACCAACACAGTGCATAGAAGACGGTCCCTGACGGTAGTCTGTCCGTTTCTTGTGGCGACAGCCGCCATTTGGCGCTATAGTCACGCTGACCTCACTCCATGTGACGTTGAGCGTTCTGTGCCCGACTGGGAGACCTCTGACAACACGCTGTCGCCCTTATTTTCCACCGAGGAGCTGGTATGTTATGTTACTTTATCGTTATCGTCCTTTAGTTTTGCACAGCAATGTACTATGCTCGTTTGTTCGCAGCCAAGGCTTTACACATGCAGTCTCTGAAAGCTATGACGTGATGTGATCTCGGCAACTGTATACATGCATGAGGGACGTAGAATGATCCGTCTACCACTCAGGTTCGAACAGGCATGACAAGTGTGTGGTAACCACATTATTAACACATCTGCAACCCGTTTGTTGCATTTTCTTCATCGTAATACATTTATAACACAACGCTAAAATTTCAGGTACTGCTAGTCTTACACGTTTTCTGTGCCTGCAACATATAGGTTTCATTTTCGGGACAATGCATTAGCAACACTTGTGCTTTAAAGTTTCAGTTCTTACAATTGGCACCCAGTAGGTTATAAATTCATTTTCATCCGCAATCAGTACTTAGCTGATTTTAAACCGTCTCCTGTAGAGCGCTTAACTACTGATTAGCTCCACCGATTCTAAAATATCCCCACGCAACAGTGCTCAGTATAGCACTGTAGCACTAAAGTCTTCTGCCAGTAATTCAGAATTACATTAATTTACAGAGTAAAATGTATAAAGCTTAGTTCGAATTATATACAGAACAGCCGATTTTGTAAAGGACTGCACCCATATGGACACCCAAGAGCAATAGTAATACTTCAAATTGAGTTTAGGTAATGTTAGTATTGTTAGTGGTATGTGTACATCATTTGTGCACATTGAAGTGATCGGTGCTAAACAAAGGGAATTATAATGGTCTTGCTATAGCCCCACACTTAGCGTAAACTCACTATCTACTCAAATCACCTTTCGCTGTGAGTCTCACACCAAAATTTAGTTTACTTCCTCATTTTTATTAGGTGATGGGAGTTATGAGGACAATTCGTACTGAGACGTTAAAAAGATAACATTCATTCATAAACATTTTCACAAATGAATGAAAATACTCTCTGACTTGAGTCGCCTGGGCTAGATCTAAAGAAACGGTGTGCAATGTTTAGCTTGACATGCGTGAGGTTTGCTGCTGCGGTGCCTACCAAGCGGGTCCTTTGTCTAAGTGTGTCAGAGGACCTACGGTAAGCAAACATTAGACATGCACATTGCATATTTAGCTCACTGGTCCCTGACGCCTCACCTGTGGCTGCGCTTGCGGCATTCGCTGTCGGCTAGATTCGGACCTGAGACGACTGCCTCAGCATCGGATCAAAGAGATGAATTGTTGTATAACTTCTCATATCTTACAGCAATAGAGAATTTTGATACGCAGATCTTTTAGCTGAAGTCTCAGAAGACTCAGGGGAATTTAGGCATAGCCAACAGGTACCAGAGTAGACTCGAGTATGACCTGTGAATGATCCTATGGAAGAACAAAGAAGGCTGATAGTTCTAAAATCACTTGGCCCTCTAACAGGGAAGAGAGGGAAGGTGGCCACAAGCCTGCAAAATAATAATAATAATAATAATGGGTGATAGGTAAGTGATATGTTGTGACCCATAGATCATAGTACACTTTACTGCCTGTGTTGGTTGTTTTGATATCGATAGATCTTTATTTACTACCACATTTCTCTGAAAATGGGAATCTTTTTTTAATATTCCCGCTCTCATGCTGTTTGGTGGCAGCAAGTATTGCTGACCCCGACAGCGTGAGCGATCTGGTATGGACCGTACTACTGTGCTACTAATACGTTCTGATGATACTAGCCAGACGGAGTGGCCGAGCGGTTCTAGGCGCTTCAGTCTGGAACCGCCCGACCGCTACGGTCGCAGGTTCGAATCCTGCCCCGGGCATGGATGTGTGTGATGTCCTTGCGTTAGTTAGATTTAAGTAGTTCTATGTTCTAGGGAACTGATGACCTCAGAATTTAAGTCCCATAGTGCTCAGAGCTATTCGAACCATGTTTTTATGATACTAACTTCCGTGCTTGTTTATCCGTCTCAGACTACAGGAAGAGAAACGGTTACAACATGAGTCATTAACTATTCCTCGAGGTTCAGTGACAATGCCATATTCATAAATAATCGCGGTAGTAATATTAGTATTACTTTTAGCAACATGTTTCACTAACAGTAGCTACTGCAAAAAGTCGTGGGGTTTCTGGTTCAGATGGTTCAAATAGCTCTAAGCACTATGGGACTTAATATCTGAGGTCACCATTCCCATAGAGTTAGAACTACTTAAACCTAACTAACCTAAGAACATCACACACATCCATGCCCAAGGCAGAATTCGAACCTGCGACCGTAGCAGCAACGGAGTTCCGTACTGAAGCGCCTAGGTAATAGGACCTTTTTATATTTGGAATAGATATGTTGCAATATTACATACAGCAGTAAGAGTACTAATAGCAGTAAGTGACAAAGATAACTGTAAAATTGATCAAAATAATGGCTCCTTTTCTGTCAGAACAAAGGAACAAACAACTTAGAGAGGAAACAGACGCACAAAAAGCTAAATGTAGCTACAGTGGTAATCCCAAATAAAGACAAGGAGGAATATGAGGTGACCAATTTTTATTACTTGAAACATAAATATCTTCAAAATTTTGCTAGACATTAACCACACTCGGCATTACCATTTTTTTTTCAGCATGTGATAACACATCAAGTTTTTAACTACCAGGTGACGCAATTTTGAAGCGAAATTTTACTTCAAAATCTGATAAAATATGGTCGCCAGAAGAGAAAGTTCATTGTGTGGCTGCCACGACTCCCTGACCTAAACCACTAGACTTCTTCCTGTGGGGTTTCGTGAGGCATCTGGTGTACCGAATCAAGGTTAGAGTTCTACTGGACTTGAAGGCATGCATTTGCAATGCATTTGAGGCTGTCACGGTGGAGATCTTGAATCGTACAAGGAGAGAAATGCAAGTCCAACTGCAGATTATCCGTGCTGCTAAGGATGCACACAGTGATACATATGAATGAAGAAACCAAACTTTACGACTTATCTTATCACATCTTAAAATCATACGTTATCATCTAGTATAGTTTTAAGTATATTAAAGTTGTAAAGGTAATTTATTGACATCCTGAAGTTTGATAGACACTGTCATCTTATTTCAATATTCACAACAGAATAAAATAAGAAAAAGAATTAGATGTTATTCAATATTCAAATAATTGTAATTAATGTATGTCAGCGTTTCGTAGCCTTTTAATAATCACATACATAGAGACGAGCCTCGACTCAACATAACACAACAAAATGTTGTGTTAATAAAATTGAGATTAGATCGTTTAGTAAGCAATTATTTGTATTATTATAAAAATGAGTAGACTCATGCACTCATTAACAGTTTGGTAACTAAAATTCACTTTAGATAATAGACATTTCAAATATGTATTTTAAAGTAAGTAGTTCTACTCATGTCTTTTATGAGCCAACTTAGCTGCCCATATACGACTGATTCATCGCCGAATCGTTGACAAAGCAAGCCTCAGTTGTTCATCGATTTATCTGAGTTTCTCCCTCTCTCTCTCTCTCCCTCCCTCCCTCCCTCTCTCTCTGTCTCTCTGCTGTTTCAGTTTCACCCAACATCGAACCAGTTCAGACAAATAAGAAGTTGGAAGTGGTAAAAAAAGATAACGTCCATCTCAGAGTTACTATGCAACATACACCCCTGGAAATGGAAAAAAGAACACATTGACACCGGTGTGTCAGACCCACCATACTTGCTCGGGACACTGCGAGAGGGCTGTACAAGCAATGATCATACGCACGGCACAGCGGACACACCAGGAACCGCGGTGTTGGCCGTCGAATGGCGCTAGCTGCGCAGCATTTGTGCACCGCCGCCGTCAGTGTCAGCCAGTTTGCCGTGGCATACGGAGCTCCATCGCAGTCTTTAACACTGGTAGCATGCCGCGACAGCGTGGACGTGAACCGTATGTGCAGTTGACGGACTTTGAGCGAGGGCGTATAGTGGGCATGCGGGAGGCCGGGTGGACGTACCGCCGAATTGCTCAACACGTGGGGCGTGAGGTCTCCACAGTACATCGATGTCGTCGCCATGAAGCTGGGCTACGGTTCCGCACACCGTTAGGCCGTCTTCCGCTCACGCCCCAACATCGTGCAGCCCGCCTCCAGTGGTGTCGCGACAGGCGTGAATGGAGGGACGAATGGAGACGTGTCGTCTTCAGCGATGAGAGTCGCTTCTGCCTTGGTGCCAATGATGGTCGTATGCGTGTTTGGGGCCGTGCAGGTGAGCGCCACAATCAGGACTGCATACGACCGAGGCACACAGGGCCAACACCCGGCATCATGGTGTGGGGAGCGATCTCCTACACTGGCCGTCACCACTGGTGATCGTCGAGGGGACACTGAATAGTGCACGGTACATCCAAACCGTCATCGAACCCATCGCTCTACCATTCCTAGACCGGCAAGGGAACTTGCTGTTCCAACAGGACAATGCACGTCCGCATGTATCCCGTGCCACCCAACGTGCTCTAGAAGGTGTAAGTCAACTACCCTGGCCAGCAAGATCTCCGGATCTGTCCCCCATTGAGCATGTTTGGGACTGGATGAAGCGTCGTCTCAACGCGGTCTGCACGTCCAGCACGTAACGCTGGTCCAACTGAGGCGCCAGGTGGAAATGGCATGGCAAGCCGTTCCACAGGACTACATCCAGCATCTCTACGATCGTCTCCATGGGAGAATAGCAGCCTGCATTGCTGCGAAAGGTGGATATACACTGTACTAGTGCCGACATTGTGCATGCTCTGTTGTCTGTGTCTATGTGCCTGTGGTTCTGTCAGTGTGATCATGTGATGTATCTGACCCCAGGAATGTGTCAATAAAGTTTCCCCTTCCTGGGACAATGAATTCACGGAGTTCTTATTTCAGTTTCCAGGAGTGTATTTTCGTTCATACGTAGGCTTTTTCTTTTTTACATCTGAATTATATATCAAGTTAGATATTCTTCCATCTTATGCAGGTAAGTATGCACCTTCATGCCTCTCACTAGTTAAAGCTGCAAGTACCTCGTCTTTACGTACGAACATGTTCGTTGAAATTTTACCATCGTAATTCTATATGAAACAAAACTGTAATATGAGGTAAAAAATCCCCATGTTTAGGATTTTACTATTTAATATATCACAAGTTTCAGAGGACATGACAAAGACTCAGCAACAGTGGCTCAGTGGTGAGTGGTACCACCATACAGGTTATTACCTTCGTTTGTAATCACCTATGTGACAGCTTCGGTGCTCCAGGACTTTAGCAGTTCCATTAATTCTGTGACTCGGAAGCTTAATGGCAAGCCTTACTCTTACCCACTTCACCCATGAGGGCCGTTCAATAAGTTCCTTAAGGATTCCAATACACTGTAAATTTACCAGATTTTTGGCTAGAAAACCCTATTTTCCAACATAGGCTCCATTCGACATGACAATTTTATGCCACCTTACTGGGAGGGTCAGTATGTCCGCATGGTACCACTGTACTGGTCGACGTCGGAGTCGAGGCCTTGTTGCATCATTAACGTTCCCATCATCCATGTACTGCTTCCTGCGAAGTGCGTCCTTCATTGGGCCGAACTGATGGAAGTCTGAAGGTGAGAGACCCGGGATGTAGGCTGGGTAAGGAGGAACAATGTTTTGAATTGGCAGGATCCAAATCACGGGGTTTGGAGGAAGCCGAAAGGCACGCGTTTAAGCTCACGCAGGCTGGCGTGAGGTCTGGAACAGGTCAGAGAAATAAGACTAGCAAAACAGGAGGTAACTGGTAGAATACTTAACTTTAATCCACAATTGGTGAACATCTCTCTTGACTGTACATGCTTCACAAGATAAATAGCAAAGGATATGGCGCCTTGCTAGGTCGTAGCAAATGACGTAGCTGAAGGCTATGCTAACTATCGTCTCCGCAAATGACAGCGTAATTTGTCAGTGAACCATTGCTATGAACGTCGGCTGTACAACTGGGGCGAGTGTTAGGAGGACTCTCTAGACCTGCCGTGTGGCGGCGCTCGGTCTGCAATGACTTACAGTGGCGACACGCTGGTCCGACGTATACTAGCGGACCGCGGCCGATTTAAAGGCTACCACCTAGCAAGTGTGGTGTCTGGCGGTGACACCACAAACAATCCACTTAAATTTTGTGAGCGGGTATGCACAGCTGGTGTGAGGGCTTGAGTTGTCATGCAGAAGGAGAAGTTTGTTTCCATTTTTGTGGAGACGAATACTCTGAAATCGTTTTTCCGTTGGGTAGCTCAATTCTGCGTGGAACGTGCCTTCGTTACAAGCACCACTTTTTAAGGGTACGAATAGCGCTGCCACCTATCGGAACTTCATGAAACTAAAGGAGCTAAACTGGGACTAATCTATGCATTTTTTAATCGAAATTGACAGACAAAAAAGTATATTATATTACTTATAGAAAGCCCCTCATTGTACCTACTGCACGCTCACTTCAGATCAAAGTGGAATCCAACTGTGAGACAAAACAGAGTCCAGGGATAACACTCACTCGTAAGTTACACAGTTTCTTCGTAAGCAAAGTCGGTTAGTTGGAGCAGACTCCGGAAAATCATAAGTCGAGCACGCGATGCATACGAGAGTGGAGCACAGTGTATGCGCGACCGACGTAGCCACCTCATTCACGCGTTACTCGGCTGATCGCTGTGTGTCGGTGCCTGCCCGCCGGTTTTCCCGTCATCCGCTCAACTCGTGACGGATCAGGCTTCCCCTCCAACACCATCGCCGTTCCCGACACACGCTTTGGACACTAAATTCTAGCAGAACAAGAACGAAGAACGAGGTCTCGGACCCCGGCGGCGGTCGGTAAACCCGCGTTTTCCAATACAACCCGGCGCAGCTCAAGGACCTTCACTCTGCAAGAACACATCCACCCCGCATTAACATCGCACTGACATTGAAGGCCGCCAACAACGAGTCGCCAACGACCAACAGATGGCCAATTAACACCGACGAAGACGAGACCAAGTAGCCAGAGACAGAACCACTAGACGTAGGAAACTGAACTCTGATTATGCAAGGACACCTGTGGAGGAAGCTGTGCAGGATTTTGCGTCCGACTCGGACACTACCCAATTCCTGAAAATCGGTACCAATCTTGGTGGAAACGACGATGACAAGCGACCGTTTCAAAGGGTGCGCCGTAGTCTCGGAGGCCGTAAACGAAGGAATTCACGTCCGACATTTGACATCGACAAGCCTCCAGACGCTTGTCCCAACGTCGAACGCATATGAGCCACGATCCAGTACACCGGTCGTTACTTAACGTTAAATGCTGAGCTCAAGAAGCATGTTACTGGACCGATGAAATCGCTATATTAAGACGACACCATAAAGTAATGTATTGCAAAATCCGCTCAGTTGCGAAAAATTTTCTGGTCTTTACACAGGTTTTGGCTAAACTAATCTAGCCTTCTTCAGAAGCATAAAATTACTATAACATTCCAGAGTAAAGCACAGTCAACATTAAAACTTTTATTCGACATGGTACCACGGTGCTATAGGCTTTAATTTGTATGTTTACTGTGCCTTACTCTGGCATGTTATAGTAATTTTATGCTTCTGAAGAACGTTAGATAATTCTAGCCGAAACCTGGGTAAAGATCAGAAAATTTTCTCAACTGAGCGAATTTTTTAATATGTTAGTCTATCACGGTTGCTGATGGGGCTGCAATACGCTAATAATTCTTATACCATAAGGTATCACTTTGAGTCACTTTCTGACCAGCGTAGTGGCAACACATACGCCAGCGACATAGAAGATCTTGAAAGTAGTCATCAAATACGTGCCAGCTGTGACATCGGCAAAAGAAGTCGAACTGGAACTCCGAGCACTAAGATTTCATCAAGCCTTCATTCATCAATTCAACTCGAGGGATGAAACCACTAACAAACTAACGGTAAAAACGGCGTATGTGCTAAACTTGTTGCAGGATCAACCAGTGACTTAATCTATGATGTTCGCCACTTGTCAGACACTAAGATACAAATTGAAACGTACCGACCAAACGAGGGACCACGCAGTGCAAAGACTGCCAGCGTTTCTTTCACACGGTGAACTATTGCAGCCTACCATCTCGTTGTGTAAAATGCACCGGTCACCACTCGTTGAAGAAATGCACCAACACAGAGACACAAAACCTGTGTCCGTGAACTGTCAAGGAGAGCACCCGATGTTTCAGCAAGCACAACTTGCCAGAGCTGCCGCCAATGCAACAATCTTCACAATATCTGCCAGACAAGAAACTTCACACTTCACAGAACTAGCACAGATGTTTTCCAGCATTTTTCGAATTTGTTGCTGCTCTCTGCCAAAGAAATATTTTCGCCATCCTCAGGCAAACATTCTAAAAATTTAAAAATGCACCAGACATGTTGTCCAAACTTCTCACACTCGTTGAAGGAGCCATGAAAATATTCGTCCTGAGTAATGGCCTGTAGATCTACACAGGCCCCGTTCTAGGAGGTGGGAGGGGGAGGGCGGGGGAGGGTAAATCGGGGTATCTGCCCCGAACGGAAATTTCAGGTGGCGCTAAATTCATATTCTTGAAGAAAAAAACCTTGTTTCATAAAGCACCTAGCATCCAGCACACATAGTTCTATAGATTATTCATATGATTTTGAAACACATCCCATGGGCTTTGAACATTTTTCAACACATTCTAAGTTGATTTTTGATCATAAGTAGATTTTTGAATCCGCGCATAGTGTACCGTACGTGATATCTCTACCTTGGAAGGAAAAACTTTCCCGCAGACAAAAGGGGAGAAGGCTATACAAACCGAGCCGAATAAACCCGAAATTGTGAATGCCAATCGCTGTTTATGTCGTTGACTGGGTGTGCGAATGGTCAGAGTTGTTACAATTACCAGCGAAATTCGTAGATTCAGACTACCGGAGTAGACGTAAATGACTAACAGACGTAACAAATAATAAAAATGAAATATTATCTTATATATGTACTCAACAAAATAAAATTTTGACACAATTTTTTTTCCAGATCGCTATACGATTAAGGGCAAATTGTATAGCTATACGAGTAGGGGCCAATTGAACAGTCCTCGCTTAGCAGCCGATTTACTCTCGTATCAGCGCGGAAAACGCGTTGTACGAACGCGTGATAGTGCCTAACCGGAAAATAAACGTCGGATAACTAAACTGGTTATGTATATTGAGCAAGCAGTGACGGAAACAAAAGAAAAATTCGAAGTAGGTATTAAAATCCATGGAGAAGAAATAAAAAGTTTGAGGTTTGCTGATGACATTTTAATTATTTCAGAGACAGAAAAGGACTTGGAAGAGCAGTTGAACGGAATGGACAGCGTCTTGAAAGGAGGATATAATATGAACATCAACAAATGCAAAACGAGGATAATGGAATGCAGTCGAATTAAGTCGGGTGCTGCTGAAGGAATTAGATTAGGAAATGAGACACTTAATGTAGTAAAGGAGTTTTGCTATTTGGGGACCAAAATAACTGATGATGGTCGAAGTAGAGAGGATATAAAATGTAGACTGGCAATGGCAAGGAAAGCGTTTCTGAAGAAGAGAAATTTGTTAACATCGAGTATAGATTTAAGTGTCAGGAAGTCGTTTCTGAAAGTATATGTATGGAGTGTAGCCATGTATGGAAGTGGAACATGGACGATAAATAGTTTGGACAAGAAGAGAATAGAAGCTTACGAAATGTGGTGCTACGGAAGAATGCTGAAGATTAGATGGGTAGATCGCATAACTAATGAGGAGGTATTGAATAGGATTGGGGAGAAGAGAAGTTTGTAGCACAACTTGACTAGAACGAGGGATTGGTTGGTAGGACATGTTCTGAGGTATCAAGGGATCACCAATTTAGCATTGGAGGGCAGCGTGGAGGGTAAAAATCGTAGAGGGAGACCAAGAGATGAATACACTAAGCTGATTCAAAAGTATGTAGGTTGCAGTAGGTACTGGGAGATGAAGAAGTTTGCACAGGATAGAGTAGCATGGAAGGCTGCATCAAACCAGTCTCAGGACATAAGACCACAACAACAACAATAACTAAACTGGTGATTCTGGCAGGGTTAATGCAGTTAACAGGAGAATATGTTTCGACAATGGCAGGAATAGGTGCAGAATTTGTGATGACAAGATTGTTCGTTAGAACGAGGATGGAGAAGAAATAGGGACATAACACAAATTATATGGAAGAATGTGACAATTCCAAATTTGTATAAAAATTTCGTAGTACTATTATTCGATCTAATGCTTCAGAAACTGGAGCGTCAAATGTGAAACTATTTCCTAACATAAAACATATTGCTTGTAGTAGTCCTAATGGGCATTTGATATTGGTATATCGTGAATTACTTGCTGTCGTGTTATTTATATAAATGAGGTAGACAAAAATACCAATTTGTCTCACAAGAATGTCGATTATGTGGCGTGTGTTAAAATTGCTGCAACATTAGAAGGGCCTATTTAGTTTTGACTAACAGAGACTGACAAAAAAATAGATAGAAAAAGAAGGTAATCAAATCGAGAAACCACACCAGTCTATGTTATGATTCGTGTTAATAGCTTTTTCAGTATTACGCAACGAATTTTTGATTTTTCATGTCGCACAAAGTTTCACGAACTTTAATGAGGAAATATATTTTTCCCAGAAAGGAAAGCACGTCGAGTAAGGCTACAGCAGATTAGAGAGAAAAAATGCTGGGACCTAAGCAATGAAGAAATACGTACTTTCTTGCTTGCCTTTTGTCTTTACGGGCTTTATGTTTCCTATATTTAATTTTATGCCACACAAATAAAGTTATTAACTAATAGGCTTTAAAGAGTGCAAATTATCTGAAGAGTTCTTTTTCTCTCGGTTACAGATAATCCCACCCAGTAGTACTCGTGATGTTTTGTTTTAATGGTGTAGGTTATCAAACCGGCTGACTGGGAGCAGGAGAAGCACACAGAAATTTTTAATTTCCACTGTCCTGAATATAGGTCGAATGGCTTCCCTTACAAAATATTCATGTTTGAATTTCACAGGGCGAAATACAATGACTTGCCATAGAAGAATGTTGCTTGAAGGGGCAAGGCACTGCACTTTCGCACACTTACGACTATGTCTTTCCTCGAATATTTATGTTTTATATATCAAAGCCTTCAGAAAGATGTGCGCTGAAAAATGAACATATTTGTAAATAAAAATATAAAAGATTTTTGACGTCCTGTCTCAAACGCTAGAAAGCTCGACGGGGTGGGGGGGGGGGGGGTGGGGTGGCGCCACTATCGAGTTTTTTCCCCGGTTTGGAAATATCACATTGCCAATGGAGGCAACAACAAGAAACTAGAGCCGGATTTTATCGACAGATAGGAAGTGGGCGTCGTTTTTCTGGTGGAGACGCACCAACGTTCTACCCAATCACACAATCTTAAGAGCATGATCGGCTGCCGGACACTGCGAACCGATGGCCTGGTTCAAATGGCTCAGAGCACTATGGGACTCAACAGCTGAGGTCATCAGTCCCCTAGAACGTAGAACTACTTAAACCTAACTAACCTAAAGACAACACACACACCCATGCCCGAGGCAGGATTCGAACCTGCGACCGTAGCAGTCATGCGGTTCTGGACTGAAGTGCCTAGAACCGCACGGCCACGGCGGCCGGCTCCGATGGCCTGGGTATGAGGGGTGGGGAGGGGGGGCAGAAGGGAGGAGGGAGGGGAAAGGAAAAGAAAGATATGGCCTTCTGTATCAAAGGATACATTATGCACGTTCTAGTCACTCTCCGACCGCTTATTTCCCTTGAGGCGACGGCGGTAAATATTTCGACACTTTACGGCGTTATCACGTTGGTTTTAGCCTACTTAAGTCCAAACAGAAAGTTTGAAGATACCTTCGGCAACGTCCTCCTGTGTGGGGATCTCAAGGCAAACACTGAGCTTGTAATTTCTGACGTAACAACCTTCGAAGCGAGAGACTCCATAACTTAGAGGAACACGGGGAGGTAATCACTCTTGGACATGAAGATCCAATGCACATTACAGCAAACCGTAACCATGGCCACGATGTCCTCAACGTGCTCAAGAATATCTGTACTGACCTCCAGCTCACCAGCATTGAGAAATTCTCGTCCGAACACTGCCCTGTTGTCGGCTGCATTAGTGAAGCCTTAAACCCGTTCGACCACGCAGTAACCACCATTAGCAACTCGCATCAGTTCAGTTTCTGGTTCGACAATAACTTTCGAACGACAGAAGACGCATCATCGATCAGTGATGCCATTTTAACCCCGATTGTCAAAATCAAGAAAGCATTTCGTCAGGCGTCGGACAGAACGACACATATTCTAAACCAGTATGAAACCTTTTCCCCGCTTTTGCAGGACCTCAAATCTCTCAAAGATAGAGCATTCGCAACCCGAAGACCGCAGAGAAATGGAGAAACTAGCACGCGAACTCTAATTTCGATCTATTGAACATAGGCAGGAAGAGCGGGAAGACAAAATGGAGACCCTTATACTCCATTCTCGCAGTGAGTGGCGCCTTGTCCAATCGTTACATCAACTTCGAACACCAAACCTAGCCATCCGAGGCCCCAACGGACAATGCTACGAACCTCTGAGCAAGGCAGACGTTTTGCAGCAACATATAATGCTCAAGACACCTTCCGTCTGAATGACAGTGACGACTTTCTGGTTCTGACTAAATATCATGCATTAGTACTCCGAGAGAAAGTTCGATGGCTAAAACCAGACCTCACTGTCCCGGCGGAAGCACGACAAATCATCGCTCACCATGGGAATCACCTCAGCCCCAGGTCCCTAACTTAAACATCTTCTGAGGAAGCCAACTGTGCTCTTAAAGTGTATCTGTAATAACTGTATGCTGCGTGGATATTTCCCGACAGTAACGAAGATTGCCCAGGTGCTCCCAGTACCAAAAGCCCGGTAGGACAAACACAAGTCTAGAAAACTATCGTCCAATAAGCTTACTCTCGACCCTCTCCAAGATCCTCGAAAGGCTGCTATTGAAGAGATATCCCAGATAACGATTTTACTCCAACGATTATACACCAATTTGCCTTTCAATCTCCATTGCCTACAGAACTGCAATTCGCCGGGATCCTAGAATTTATCGTATGCTACGTTAATATGTCCAATTATACAGAAGCAGTTTTTGTACAGCCAAAAAGGCGATCGATCGAGTCTGGCGAGAAAAATTACTATTCAAACGAGCGATCTTGTAAATTATCCATGACTACAGCTTCGAGGTCATGGGCACATATTTATACAGTAGGCGTTTAATGATGAAGATCGAGGGACAGCTCTCTAGCCTCAGAGACTGCTCACAGACGGCTTCCCCCAGTGTTCTGTGCAGTATCCATTGCTTTTTGTCATCTGTGTCAATAATATTTCACTATTGCCACGCGTGGTGCTTGTCCAATTCGCGCACGAAACCGCTTTGTTGTACTTTGCCCAGGGGATCAAAGCGGGCATCGTTTGCCTACAATATCAACTCATGACGGTAGAAGATTGGGCCAAGGAAAACACAATTACTATCAGTGCAGAGAAGACGAGAGCGATGATGTTTAACCGAGATCACGCGGATTTGGGGCCGGCCGCGGTGGTCTAGCGGTTGTAGGCGCTTAGCCCGGAACCGCGCGACTGCTACGGTCGCAGGTTCGAATCCTGCCTCGGGCATGGATGTGTGTGATGTCCTTAGGTTAGTTAGGTTTAAGTAGTTCTAAGTTCTAGGGGACTGATGACCACAGATGTTAAGTTCCATAGTGCTCAGAGCCATTTGAACCATTTAGCCGGATTTGGGAGACAGGCTGATTATCCACCACTAGGTAATATCGTCTAGTAATCATGACAGGTAGCTTGGGGTCACATTCGACCATAAGTTATTTTTCAAACTAGCCTTCACAGCTCATCTGCCAACTATACCCGCTACTGTCCAGCTCACAGATGAACGTCAATATGAAACTTCGTGCTTACAGGACAAGGAGCCTCCTCGCTATTTTATATGGTTGTTCCATGTGGGGGAGAGGCAGCTCACTCAATTTGAAAACCACCCCGACTTCGCAAAATCGATGTCTTCGACTCATTCCTGGGGCGCCCAGGCGGACAAGAATCCGTGACCTACATGAAGAGCTTAACCAACCAACCATCCGGAAACCATCATCCAGCACACAAGCAAGCTCACGGACAAAACAGAGGCCGTACATCCCACGTCACGTCACTTACACTTGTATCAGTACCTGCTGAGCGTTGGGACCCGACCCAGGTGTCTCGGGTGATAATGGAAGTCCCACAGTAACTATCCACCTCACCTTTCAGCTACATGCCATAAGAGCCAAAAGACACAACGCACAGAGCGCTTATCGTGACTGCAGTAAAGTTACATCATGACCATCCACAAATAAAGTACAACCACTAAGCTGGTAGCGCTTCGTCACAACCATCCACAAAAAAAGGAAGGAGTTCTAAGCGCAGAAATCACTTATTAATCCGCATATTAATTTGTAAGCAGCGTCTACGGCACGGCGATGTCTACGATGATGAGCGAAACTTGAGGCAGACGAAATACGGCAGTAGTCAAAGGTAAAGTGCCTGTAGCTGATTATGACCAATCCCTCCAATCACATTGTACCGCCAGCGTGGCTTGGAGACCACTTTAAGGTAGCCGGTTCCCTCTCGATTTTTTATAAAGTGGCTACAGATCGGCCTCGGCAGTACGATCCCTGTTGTTGTTATCTGTCTCCGAAAGTAGCTCCATACGTATCTTCCCGGCCGGAAAATGAATTACCGTCCCAACTACCCCAGCATTGATCACAGCATATACTCTGGGCTTCCATTCATCTGTCTTTCCTTCCACACTGCGCTTGAACTCCCTTGGCTACCTTTCTAGACTCTGGTTCCTGGAAGAAAGGATTTTTTTCTTAGAGTCTACTCGTCTTACCGGGCCTACTTTCTGTAATGGCTTGGTAATTTCCTTCAATTTAATTTTGTTGCCTGATGCACTTTGGTACTCCATGGTAGGGCCACCTGTCTGTGAACTGATTAATCTTCCTGAATGATAAAACCGTTTTGAAAATCCATAATAGCCTTATTACATAACATGAAATTATTTTCATAACGTGTTACATCACATTACTGTCTATTTTCGGCCTGCGGTCAATAATGTAAAGCAATACATGATGAAATAATATCGTGTTGTCAACACTCTGACAGCCTACAGTGGATTTTTACAATGCTTTTATCAGTCAGAAATTAGATGGAGGCTGTGAACACACACATGAAGAAGCGTGTAATCTTTGTTCTGCGGGTATTTAGTTACTTACGTTGACAAATCGCAGGTTCTGAATCTAAGATCAGGGACCAGCTCAAAATTTATGTGAACGAACATTGAAAACCGCCTAAAAGGGACGTCATGCACGCCGCCTACCACGCGGATTTAATTAAGGTTCCATTCTAGTGAGTCAGCCTATAAAATAAGGGACTTCCATAAATATTTGTTAGAACTAATGGAGCAATCATCGAAAAACTTTTTGTACAATGTTTAGTGATCTCTCGGCAACTTTTTTGATTTTTTAGAGAAATTTAGTCACCATAAAGACCCCTCCGCATCCGAAGAGTTAAGTTTTCTTTATCCAAAATGAGGTGTGCCCATGACGGAAATTCTGAAAACTGAAAATCTTATTTGAAGTCAAAAAACAAAACATTTTCTTAATCTATAGAATGCAGTGCACGCAGTGACAGCCCAGTTTTTTTAAATTTGAGAAAATAATAAAAATCGTGGACATTTGAGACAAAGTTTTATCGCTTGTTTTTCTTCACCTTTTTGCAATATCTTATGAATAAATTAAAATAAATTAGTCCAGTACTCGTTGCGGACATGACAGAGAAGAATTCAGCCACATTTCACGAAGTTTCCATTATTAGTGTGCTTCATTAATATGTGTCAAGCCTAAGGAATGGATTGCCAGCACGTCTAATATAGACAACTTTCTGAAATTTGGTTGAACTACCCCTCGTCGATGACTACACTAAGTAATAGGCTACTTTTTTATTTAATTTATTCGTCAGTTATTGAGAAAAGTTATCAAAAACACACGACAATACTACATCTTCGTTCCAAATGTCCACAACTTTATTATTTTGTCAGATTCCGAAAAGCTGTGCTATGACCCAAAGCGAAATATCCTACAGATTAGAAAATTGTTCGTTGCTGGAATTTTGTGCCTCAGTCTGTAAAACCGGTACCCCTCTAGAATTGCTTTATTATCCGTCTATCTGTCCAAACGTTATATGACTTTTTTCTCAAGGGTGGGTAGACGTATCATGTTAAAAGTCATCTCTCTCCTCACATCCGCCACTGCTGGCGGCTCACCTCCAACTGCGCAACGCTACGCGCTGTTCACATCCAGCTGCCCAACACTACAATGGCAGACAACAATGCAAACTAGCCACAGACTGCACACAGCACAGCCAGTGATTTTCATACAGAGCGCTACGTAACATTGCCAATTAGAAAACATAAACAGCCTACTTACAACTGTTTCTCTCAGAAGTCTAGACCCGGCCAGTCACATAATGAGGTCTACGGTACCCTAGCGGAATAAAAATTTTAACCTTCTAAGTCAAAAGGTACGACCATTTATGTCACATTTTTTGGTACTCAAAACCTCTCTCATCAAACCCTATAGGGTGTTTTCTGTCCTTCCGTTGATCTAGCGTCACGAAATTTGACAAAAAGCAGGGTTTCACGGTACAATTAAAGGAAAAAAATTTAAAACTGCAAATTTGTAATCGCATAATATGAAAAAATATTTGGCATTCATAATCCGTCTCTCAGTTCGTCCGTTAAGACCTTTTCTCTCGCGAACAGCTTGGCGCACGAAGTTGAAATTTAAGACAGATTCTAAAGTTCATGGTTCCCTTCAGTTTTAAATAATTTAAGGTTGTAAATCAATTTAGTGAAAAGATTTGGCCCTTTATGTCACATACATTGAAACTCGGAACCTTTGAAACTCAAGACCTATGGGGTACTTCCTGTTGACGTAGAATCATGAAGTTCGGCAAAAAGGTAGGTTTCGCAATACACTTTGTAAACTGTGATTACATCTGATAAAAATATCTTTTCGCCATTTGATCATTCATGATCCGTTAAAAAGCATGATAGATGAACATTACTGCTTGCAAAGATGCAATTTAAATCATAGTCGTGCCTTAGTAAGTAAATAAGAATATTTCATTATATCTTCTCTCTCTAAGTATACAAACTGAAGTCTGCTGCTCGATTCTTTTTGTATGTCCGGGTTAGTCTCAGGATTGTAGAGATATTAATACGGTCTTCGAATTTTTCGGGACGAATATCTTATCACTATAGATAGTTTAAACAGGCAAACCTCGTTGAGATTCTTCATACCCATGCTGCATAAACTACCTATGTACAGTCGTGCTCAAAAGTAACCGAACGACCTGAACTGCATTTCGCCTGATTCGCATGCAACCGGCATAACGCGGCTGTCTGGCAGGTCCTCTAAAGCCCCGTGGTACAGTCGTTTGACTAATGAAAATGGTTCCAACAAGTCACCACTAGAAAACACTGCGCGGTATCGCAGTAACTCAAGATGTAAAGTAATACCACGATGCTACAAATATCAGGGAACACCTTATCACAGATAAGACTGTTCTTAAGGCTTGTAAGCTCACATTTATTACAATAAATGACATACCTGAAATGTTACCACTCTCATTTTTACGTCAGGTAGGTAATGCACGTAGTAAGATCGTCGTATTCATGATTTCCTCTTCAAAGTAACATACAGTACTTATTATTTAACACAAAATGACATTAAAAATTTAAGTTATCCACGAGCAGCTAGTTGAGAATATGTATGAACTTCAAGTGACACGACGAACCGTCTTGTTCTGTATATGGATTCAAACCCAGATCAGGCAAACTAAGGAATGATTTCGTGACTGACGCAAACTAACAGTCATTCCTCATTAGGCATACAGAGAGATATGCCTCGAATTTATACAGTATCAGTTAGCAAATATCAACTGTAAATTACATAACGCAAACATTTTTAACGGACGCGAATTCCTACCCAGCATCTATTGTCCCTGATAACGAACTACGACAGATGTTAAATATTGCTTCTTCACAAGTAACTTACATGAAAGGCCTTGAGGCAAAGTTTTGTGTTGGACAGGGATTGGAACCCAGAACCTAATCAGATTGATATCGAAGCACAACCAAACGTGACATATCGGAATTTCTCGGCAGTAGCTAGATGTTTTAACTGAAATGACGAGACGAAACATTAATTTTTTCCTTCCCAGGACTCCAATCCGGCTCCTATCGCTGTGATATTCTAGACAAAACGAACGTTAAATATGGGTTTGTTGCACCAGGCAACAATTCCTCCAGAACTTCTGCATACCACAGCGCTGCGAGCCAATGCAAATGGCCGGGTCTAGACTTCTGAGAGAAACAGTTACAGCTTTTCTGTTGCGCTGCATGACGTTTTTTACAAACAGATAGCGCAATAGAATAGCTCAAGTGGAAAGGAACACTTCCTATTTAAATTTCTGCATCCTACACTGTTGGCAGTTCTGTGTAGGTGGCAGTTACGTGATTTTATTTCGGTGATTACAAAATAGAGTCGAATATATGCACTGGGTAGCCGAGGCAGCTAGTTTATAGTGATTCGGTCAACCAAGTAAATGAATTTACTGAACATGCTGCAATTTACTACAGGGAGCATGTGTGTCAGAAGTCTCATCCACTGTGGCGCAACGGCGTTATGATAGAAAAATGAATCACAGAAAAGAGGGCGTGGTGGTCTGTTGGACTGATGGTAACTTCTTATTCCTATGGTCTGAGTTCGATTCATACTTCTATCAATGATTTTAGATAGGGAGAGAAAGATTCCATTCTATTCTGACTGCACCAAGTGAAGAAGATATAATGGCAGTGTGGTCTGAAATTCACATTAAAGATGATATTCCTTCTCTGCCAGTAGACGTAAGGTTGAACCACAACAAAGTCTAAAGTGGCGACATGTAGAAACTCTATCACCAGTAACCTTTCTTATATTAGTTATTTATTTCTAGTGACGAAACAAACGCTATGTAGTGTCACAGGACACTTATTCCATCTTTTATCTGAGCTTCTAGATGTCGATATATTGGTTGTGAACTGAGAATGCAACTCAGACCGCCCTTAACGAGGAATTTGACCTCTTCGTGACAATACAACTCGGCTACAATTTGTTGTTTGTTCAAAACTGCAGATTCCTCAACACCTCCACATATTACGCGTGAATGGGTTCGAATCTTGGCCCAGCACTAAAGATTTCATTATGTATTATCAAGCTCTAGCATGAGAACACCTATCTGCTGGTGTATAATAATTTTGATTTTTAATGTTTTTTCATTCGTTGTCAACACTAACGATATCTGACGTTTTTGACTCCCAGTGGGACACAGAACTACTTGCGAGATCACTGTAAGTTCAAGATGTTATTCCGAGCTGCTGGTGGAGAAAAATTCGGTAGCTGACGTCACTTTCTGTGTAGTCAACAACGATATGTGCCTCTATTCCCAGTGAACACTGAACTTTTCGACATATTTTTTCTAGTTCAAACATGCTCACATGTCGCTGCTGGTGCAACAAACCCACATTTAACATTCGTTTTCTCTAGAATATCACAGCGATAGGTGCCGGGTTGGAGTCCTGGGAAGGAAAAAATTAATGTTTCATCTCGTCATTTAAGTTAAAACATCTAGCTACTGCCGAGGAAATCCGATATGTCACGGTTGGTTGTGCTTCGATATCAATCTGATTAGGTTCTGGGTTCGAATCCCTGTCCAAGACAAAGCTTTGTCTCACGGCCTTTCATGTAAGTTACTTGTGAAGAAGCAATATTTAACATCTATCGTAGTTCGTTATCAGGGACAATAGATGCTGGGTAGGAATTTGCGTCCGTTAAACATGTTTGCGTTATGTAATTTACAGTTGATATTTGCTAGCTTATACTGTCTAAAACCGAGGTATATCTCTCTGTATGCCTAATGATGAATGACTGTTAGTGTGGTGTCAACGCCAGACACCACACTTTCTAGGTGGTAGCTTTTAAATCGGCCGCGGTCCGTTTGTATACGTCGGACCCGCGTGTCGCCACTATCAGTGATTGCAGACCGAGCGCCGCCACACGGCAGGTCTAGAGAGACTTCCTAGCACTCACCCCAGTTGTACAACCGACTTTGCTAGCGATGGTTCACTGCCAAAATACGCTCTCATTTGCCGAGACGATAGTTAGCATAGCCTTCAGCTACGTCATTTGCTACGACCTAGCAAGGCGCCATTACCAGTTACTATTGATATCATGAATCATGTACCGTCCAGACCAACGTTCATCATTAAAGGATTAAAGTTAAGTTTTCCACCAGCTATGTCCGTTTTTCTAAATTCTAATTTCCCTGTCCTGTTCCAGACCTCACGCCAGCCTGCGTGAGCTAAAACGTGTGCCTTTCGGCTTCCTCTAGTAACACGGTGTTGGCTCTCCTGCCAACCCACAAGAATTAGTTTGCGTCAGTCACGAAATCATTCCTTAGTCTGCCTGATCTGGGTTTGAATCCATATGCAGAACGAGACGGTTCGTCGTGTCACTTGAAGTTCATACATATTCTCAACTAGCTGCTCGTGGATAACTTAAATTTTTAATGTCATTTTGTGTTAAATAATAAGTACTGTATGTTACTTTGAAGAGGAAATCATGAATACGACGATCTTACTACGTGCATTACCTGCCTGACATAATAATGTGAGTGGTAACATTTCAGGTATGTCTTTTATTGTCCGCAGCTCGTGGTCGTGCGGTAGCGTTCTCGCTTCCCGCGCCCGAGTTCCCGGGTTCGATTCCCGGCGGGGTCAGGGATTCTCTCTACCTCGTGATGACTGGGTGTTGTGTGATGTCCTTAGGTTAATTAAGTTTAAGTAGTTCTAAGTTCTCGGGGACTGATGACCATAGCTGTTAAGTTCCATAGTGGTCAGAGCCATTTTTTTTGTCATTTATTGTAATGTGATCTTACAAGCCTTAAGGACAGTTTTATCTGTGATAAGGTGTTCCCTGATATTTGTAGCATCGTGGTATTACTTTACATCTTGAGTTACTGCGATACAGAGCAGTGTTTTCTAGTGGTGACATGTTGGAACCATTTTCAATAGTCAAACGACTGTGAAACGTCCCCTTAGAACAATTTATACAAGACTGTGCTTAAACTGACACACAATATTTTTTAGCGCAACGCAATCTGACTTTCAGAAATCCCTACAAAGGAATGGCCCTAACTAACATTAACCTGTACCTTTCACAAATCACTTACCTCACCAAAAATCTTCGTTACTCGAACTACTGCAATACAGCGAGCGCCACTACTGCCAGCTAAATAAAAGATTCAAACTACGGAAGTCACTAACTACTGATAGGGATAGTTAGCAAATGAAAGATTTTAATAGAGAACAAACAATGTACTTACCTTAATAGTCATAATATATATAGCAGTTCATAATATCCAGTATAACAAATTTCAAAACTCCGCCATCTCTCTCCCCACATCCACCACTGCTGGCGGCTCACTTCCAACTGCGCAACGCTACGCGCTGTTCACATCCAGCTGCCCAACACTACAGTGGCAGACAACAATGCAAACTAGCCACAGACTGCTCAGAGCACAGCCAGTGATTTTCATACAGAGCGCTAGCACACAGCACAGCCAGTGATTTTCATACGGAGCGCTACGTAACGTTGCCAATAAGAAAACATAAATAGCCTACTTACATAGCCCCCATGCTCCCCACAAAAAATTTTACAAATTGTTTTGGGCAGTGGGCAATACATATTTGTTAAAATTTTTCATAATCGTAATTACAATAACAAAGACATCAAATGCACACACTTATTGATACAATGTTGGTCAAAAGCTAATATTTTCTCACAGTCCATAAAGATAGACCTGATCATTCATTATAATAGTAATTACAGTTATTTTTCACGAAGTCTCATTAGTAAAAGAAATTGCACACAGAAGTAGTGGATTTCCATGCAGTCTTGAAGAAGTAGTGTTGTCCTTCCAACGGAAAGACAGTGCTGACTCTTGACATGTTGACAGGTAATGGGCCACAACAGAGCAAACCCACAGCACAGTCATTCGACGTTTTGAAGAATATTGGTAGGTAGGTCATCACAGAGTAGACCCACTGTAGTCCTGGTAGAGATTATGGTATTGGTGGGCCACTAGAGGTGCAGACCCACTGCAGTCCTTGTAGAAATAATGATATTGGCGAGTCATCAAAGGTGCAGACCCACTGTAGTCCTTGTAGAGATAATGGTAATGGTGGGTCATCAAAGGTGCCGATCCACTGTAGTCCATGTAGAAATAATGGTGTTGGTGAGTCATCAAAGGTGTAGAACCACTGTAGTCCTTGTAGAGATGCCCAGCAGCCATCTGCTGCGTCTGTGCAGGTGCACAATCACCATTGAAGAGTCTTGTAGAGAATATATCAAGTCCATAAACCACCACTTGTGCACTCACAAAGTTTTTAAATTGTCCTTAGAACCAGCAATGCTGTTATCCAGTCCCTTGCCGAATTATCAACACACGTGCAAACACTAACAGTCCCAACTTCTCACATATTGTGCATTACTATGACCAACAGAAACGTGTGCAGTGAAATGTAATTTACAAGTTACTTAATTTGATGAACTGGTGTCAATTACAATTTTATAACATAAGAATACAATTACAAAGGTACAAAATACATCATTAAAGAACATAACAATACAGATAACATTTGTAGTAGTACAGGCTTTACAAAAGAACAGAAATATACAAATACATCAGTGTTACAGGAATTATGACATAAGTACATACATAAAGATCAGAATAACTTGCGAAACATCAACTTCACACATGAGCATTAAAACAAAACAGAATAAATAATGTCTAAGCATATTTACAAGGTAAATAACATATTATTAATGCCAATTATATTTGAGGATCACAGTATTCCTCATCATAGTGAATATAGCTTTGTAATAGAAGAAGAAAAAATTCTATGAAACTACACAGAGACAGGAAGAAAACAAATACACAAGGGTACACAAACACATAGTGGGATAACACAAAAGGAAAGGACAAGGTTCGTTTTCAGTGTAACATTTGGTACTGCAGTCCAACCCAAAACTTCATTCCATAGATCTTTCGTCTTATTTCAACCTTTGCTTCCATCAAAAAAATCCTATCCAAGCATGCTTTCTGTATTTTTCTCGTATAACCTCTCAGTGCATTTCTTCAAATTCATCGCAACTCATTCTCTTATATAGTCTACCCCCTCTTAAGCTAACTTAAATGTACTGAGCTCAGATGCTAAACTAAGGGACGAGGCAATGCAGCAGCACAAAACAATTAATACGAACAGCAATGACAAAAAATTCAAATTTGCAAAGCAAGCAGCATTATTACAACTAATATGCAATGAGCAGCAAACAAGAAAAATAAATCAGTAATAAACTGGCTTAGCAGAGTAACACAAAGTCAAATTCAGTAACACTATGTCTGGCAAACAGCAGTAACTTATACCTAAACATGAGAAAGCTCAAGCAGAAAAAAATTACACTAAAGACAACAATGCAGACAAGGGAAATGTATATTCACGTCTTAATGTCTATGTAATTAAAGTGGTGCACCACAACTTATTCTACAAAAAAATTACTTGAAAGTAAGGGACTGGTTAACAACATTGCTGGTTCTAAGGACAATTCCAAAAAACTTTGTGAGTCCACAAGTGGTGGTTCATGGACTTGCTATATTCTCCGCAAGACTCTTCGATAGTGAATGTGCACCTGCACAGTCGCAACAGATGGCTGCTGGCCGTCTCTACATGGACTACAGTGGGTCTACACCTTTGCTGACTCACCAGTAACATTATTTCTACAATGACTGCAGTGGGTCTGCAGCTCTGGTGGCCCACCAATACCACAATCTCTACCAGGACTACAGTGGGTCTACTCTGTGATGACCTACCTACCAATATTCATCGCCTTGGACTGACTCTGCTGTGGGTTTGCTCTGTTGTGGCCCATTACCTGTCAGCATGTCAAGAGTCAGCACTGTCTTTCCGTTGGAAGGACAACACTACTTCTTCAAGACTGCATGGAAATCCTCTACTTCCGTGTGCATTTTCTTTTACTGCTCAGACTTTGAGAAAAACACTGCAATTTTACAGTGATGAACAATCTGGACTGTCTTTATGGACTGTGAGAAAATTTTAGCTTTTGACCAACATTGTATCAATAAGTGAGTGCATTTGATTTCTTTGTTATTGTAATTATGAAAAATTTTATGAAATCATTATTGGCCACTGCCCAAAACAATTTGTAAAATAATTTGTGGGGAGCATGGGGACTATGTAAGTAGGCTGTTTATTTTCTTATTGGCAACGTTACGTAGCGCTCTGTATGAAAATCACTGGCTGTGCTGTGTGCTAGCGCTCTGTATGAAAATCACTGGCTGTGCTGTGTGCAGTCTGTGGCTAGTTTGCATTGTTGTCTGCCATTGTAGTGTTGGGCAGCTGGATGTGAACAGCGCGTAGCGTTGCGCAGTTGGAGGTGAGCCGCCAGCAGTGGTGGATGTGGGGAGAGAGATGGCGGAGTTTTGAAATTTGTAAGACTGGATGTCTATTATGAATATTAAGGTAAATACATTGTTTGTTCTCTATTAAAATCTTTCACTTGCTAACTATGCCTACTAGTTGTTAGTGCCTTCCGTAGTTTGAATCTTTTATTTAGCTGGCAGTAGTGGCGCTCGCTGTATTGCTGTAGTTCGAGTAACGAAGATTTTTGTGAGGTAAGTGATTTGTGAAAGGTATAGGTTAATGTTAGTCAGGGCCAGTCTTTTGTAGGGATTTTTGAAAGTCAGATTGCGTTGCGCTATAAAATATTGTGTGTCAGTTTAAGGACAGTCTTGTATAAATGTTCAAAGGGGACGTTGCAACTGTAACACGGGGCGATTAGAGGACCTGCTAGACAGCTGCGTTATGTGGGTTGCATGCGAATCAGGCGAAATTCAGGTCGTTCGGATACTTTTGAGTATGACTGTACATAATTAAATTTGAGCAGAATGCTCAGTGCGCAAGTTCCATTCGGACTTGTCCAATTTTTTTACTTTTGATTCGATTTGTAGATTGCAGGACTTTCGTATTGGACAAATCTCATTTTCGGCAGACAAAGTTTAGCTCTTCGGATGGTGGCCTTAATGAAGATTGATTTTCCTTAAATAACTCGGATAATGTTGACCAAGTGTCAGTAAATAGTGTGTAATATGATATATGTTGAACTCTCTATTAGTTTTAACAAAAAATGTAACAGTTACTTATATTATAGGTTCACTGTTGAGAATGGGCCTTTAATAGTATCTACCCCAGGGCTTCACAACATACGTGCTGGCGGAGCAAGCTGTGAGCAGCAAGGCGCGAGCACGGAGCTGCACGAGCACGCTACCCCCACTACCGGACCAGAGCGGAGAGTGGGGAAAGTCACGTGGGGTACACAACAGCTGCCGCCAGTCGATGTAAATCCGCGGCCACCTGCAGGGATATCACTCACGAATTATTAGTGCGACAAATGAAACAAATAAAGGAGAATGTACACGTGACACATAATTTTATTAGCTTAGTGTGTGCCTCTACGATCTGTAGACACTGAAACTAAAGAATTCCACGACAATCCTATATTTTCAATACTTTCTTCAACACTACTTAAAATATCACCTCCGGTTGTAGTGTTCTTCATGCCTACCACATCGAGGAGCTCCTCCGTCACCTGAAGATCTCTATTAACACCTCTAATAAATATGGCAAGCTGCGCTGTTCCAGTGATATCAACACTTTCGTCCAGAGCTAGAGAATACGCCATAAAATCTTTACAGATATTTGCAAGCTGGCTCTGGACGTCGTCTGCCATGTCCCGTATGCGATGCATAATGGCCATGTTAGATAATGGCACAATCCGAAACTGTTCAACTTGAGATGGACACAAATGTTCCGCTGCAACTACCAAACATTCATTTATTAAATCGCCATCAGTTAAGGGGCGCAGGGATTTTGCTAAAAGCAAAGCAATTTTGTAACCCACTCTGAGAGCTGCCTCAGTTGATTTTTCTTCGTCGTCCAGATCTTCTTCGGATAGCTTCCTTTTAAGTGTAATAACTTCCTGTGAACGATCTGGTCCATCACATTTTCCACGTCCGTAGTCTTTCGCGTGGTACGACATATAAGGTCGCTGCAAATTAAATTTCGTAAAAGAATTCAGCATTTGGTGACATACTAAACATTTTGCAACACCATCTTTTTCAGTAAACAGATACAATTCCTCCCAATGGGGGTTGAACTGCGAAAGCATGGTTGGGATTACACAACGGTGACTTCACATGATTCTTAACCAGCGAAGTGACTGTTAAGAGCTGATCGTAGTACTTTAAACGTTACACAGTCGGTACGAATTCAATAGGCACGCTGCGGCCCTATTCAAACGTGCGCGCGCATTTCCCCTCCCTCCCTACTCCGCGACCTTGCAGCTGCTCGCGAGCACGTGCCTGAGCAGACGCGAGTACTCGCGCTCAAAACCGGCCAGCTGTTAAGCCCTGCTCTACACATATGATCCGCAAGTGTCCCGCTACCCTGCCTCGCGAGCTATCGCGCTGTGCGTTAAGCCATACGAGTTGTCGGGGAGAAATGTCTCAGCCACAGTCCAGAGGCTGTTTCCGGAGCGACTTTGGTCCGAGAGCCTGCAACATATACGCGCGGCGGCTGCTGGTGAGGGCCGTGTTTTCGCAAACTGCCGGCAGACAGCGCCGCCTGTGCCGCTGCGACTGGCTCTAGAGGGCCAGCAGCAGCCCATGTTTGCCCGCCGGGCCGCCTGACGGAAGCGTGCATCCAACGCTCCGGCGGCCGCCGCGCCTGGGACTTATTTCCTGCTCGCGCTGCTTTCTTCCTGTTGCTGGCACAGGAAGGCTTGTTTCTGGCACCGGCGCGCCACTGCGGAAGCCACGCTCCACTCTGCTGTGGCTCACCAACACACACACACACACACACACACACACAAACACACACACACGCACACGTACACACACACACACACACACACACACAAATTCCCAACTACCAGAACGAGGGGCCACTGTATCTAACGTCGTCGTGAGATTAAAGCACGAAAGCGAAGTTAGGAGCGGTAATATAACTGAAGTTAAAGAACACGAAAAAGTTGATGATAAACGCAAAAAGAAAAGAGCCAAAAGAACACTATCAACAGTGAAGAAACACTAGCAAGATTAAAAAAAAACTGGGGATGCGTTTTTAACAGTAGGATGAAATATGAAAATAGGAAAACTGGGTGTATTCACTAATAATATTTTTGGAGAAAGAAGAAACAGAAATAGAACAGTAACAGGTGTAAACGGCATTGTATTGCATGGTGACGTAATTGCGAAGAATAAATTGCATACGGGAACAGTACATCGGCGAAATAATACGTTCGCGCATAAGTTCGTAGTCTTTCACTTTCAATGTTGGTATTTCGGCTGCTATGGGTTTCTTTTTCGTTTGACACTTTTTTTATAGTTCACTGTTACTCTTGTAGTTCACACAATCCCATTTTTTTCATTTGGAGATGGTAAGTGCAGCTGTGGACGCTAGAATATTGGGTGCCAAGACGAGATATCGAAACATTTCCGACACAGTCTTCTGTTTAATTTCAGTGCAGGGCGAAAAGAACCGGGGGCCCCCAGAAACATTTGCGCCGTGCATGGAGATTATGCCTCTTTACAGAGCTCGGCAAGAAAATGTTTTTCATGTTTTAAGGAGGATCGTTTTGACGTAAGTGACTCTCGATCATCAAGACGTCCGCGATTACATGAAGATCGTTTTGAACGCATTAATCCACGTTGATCCACTACAGAGTACACGAGAGTTGGCAGATGTGACTAACTGCTTTCATAGCACCATCGTGCGACACTCACATGCAGTGGGAAAGGTTCAAAAGTGGTGTGTATGGGTACCGTATGCTGTAAGCCAAAATTTAAAAAAGCCGCCAGTGGCCATATGTGCATCTCTGCTTGCCTGTCATCAGCGGTCTCATGAACAACATCAACCACTCCTATCCTTTAGAATTACTGGTGACGAGAATTGTTATCTTTAACATAATGAAAGAAAGGAATGGTTGAGCCCTAACAAAGCAGCAACTTCCCATACAAGGACCTGCACGTATCCACAAAATGTTATGCATCTGTCAGAACTGCGACGATCTGATGCACTCCGAGGTGATACCATCACTGCTGACATTTCTCGTCAACAACTGAAAAGTCTTGTAGATATACTGCAAGATCAACGACGAATAAGGCTCCGTAAAATATTGCAGCTCCACTATAATGCCCGCTCGCGTTGTGCTAGGCTGACAAGAAACACTGCGATACTACAGATGTTGACTTGGAAACTCATTCTGTATCCGCCTTATTCACCTAATCTTCTGCCCACTGATTTTCGTCTTCTCCGCTCTCAACGGAAAATTCTGCAAGGAATTTTTGTTCTTGATGAAAATGGGCTCCTAACGTAGCTCGACCAGTTCTTCGCGTCAAAACAACGGTTATTTATACGGTCGCGGAATCGAAAAGTTACCCCAGTGTTGGCAGACTATTGTAAATATTGAAGGAGAGTGTATTATTGATGAGTAGTCTCTGCAACGTGTGTATCTGTTGTGCTTAGTAAACTCATGTAACAACGCTACTAACAGATTCACCAACCTAAAACTGTATGAATGCATCATTATAGAGAAGCCGGCAGGATTTTCGTCAGTTAATCGTAAAACAGAAACTCGAGCCACCTTTTCAAAAGATTAAATATATGAAAATGGAGCTGTAATTCCACAAAATTATGTTAATCCTTACAAAAATACACTACTGGCAATGAAAATTACTACACCAAGAAGAAATGCAGATGATAAACGGGTAGTCATTGGACAAATACATTATACTAGAACTGACATGTGATTACATTTTCACGCAATTTGGGTGCATAGATCGTGAGAAATCAGTACCCACAACAACCACCTCTGGCCGTAGTAATGGCCTTGATACGCCTGGGCATTAAGCAAACTGAGCTTGGATGGCGTGTACAGGTACAGCTGCCCATGCAGCTTCAACACGATACCACAGTTCATCAAAAATAGTGACTTGCGTATTGTGACGAGCCAGTTGCTCGGTCAGCATTGACCAGACGTTTTCAGTTCGTGAGAGATCTGGAGAATGTGCTGGCCAGGGCAGCAGTCGAACATTTTCGGTATCCAGAAAGGCCTGTACAGGACCTGCAACATGCGGTCGTGCGTTATCATGCTGAAAATGACCTTTTGCCATTCGTGCACCCAGGTTCGTCGTTAAGTACTCCATCGCAGGCGCTCCTGTCTGTGATGCAGCGTCAAGGGTAACCGCAGTCATGGTCTCCGAACAGATAGTCCATGTTGCTGCAAACGTCGTCGAACTGTTCGTGCAGATCGTTGTTGTCTCGCAAACGTCTCCATCTGTTGACTCAGGTCATCAGTCACCTAGAACTAATTAACCCTAACTAACCTAAGGACATCACAAATATCCATGCCCGCGGCAGGATTCGAACCTGCGACCCTAGCGGTCGCTCGGTTCCAGACTGTAGCGCCTAGAACCGCACGGCCACTGCGGCCGCCTGACTCAGGGATCGAGACGTGGCTGCACGAACCGTTACAGCCATGCGGATAAGATGCCTGTCATCTCGACGAGGCCGTTGGGATCCAGCACGGCGTTCCGTATTACCCTCCTAAACCCACCGATTCCATATTCTGCTAACAGTCATTGGATCTCGACCAACGGAAGCAGCAATGTTGCGATACGATAAACTGTAATCGCGGTAGGCTACAATCCGACCTTTATCAAAGTCGGAAACGTGATGGTACGCATTTCTCCTCCTTACACGAGGCATCACAACAACGTTTCACCAGGCAACGCCGGTCAACTGCTGTTTGTGTATGAGAAATCGGTTGGAAGCTTTCCTCATGTCAGCACGTTGTAGCTGTCGCCACCCGCGCCAACGTTGTTTGAATGCTCTGAAAAGCTAATCATTTGCATATTACAGCATCTTCTTCCTGTCGGTTAAATTTCGCGTCTTTAGCACGTCATCTTCGTGGTGTAGCAATTTTAATGGCCAGTAGTGTATACACTACTTACGCAGAATCTGAGAGACACATATTCTACAGGACGGGCTATATGCACAACAAACGTTTTGCACCATCCCGATGTGTCGTGGTTATCTGTTGCTATCGTCAGTGTTCCTGTATCCATCGGAGGCCTCCCCCGACGTTGTAAACAGACAAATACACGCACTTACCACTAGCACTACCTGCGGGTAGAAAGCCGCACTCGAACGGACCGCAGCATTTTAGTTGAGAGTAAGGCTCCAGCAGGTACATGTTAGAGACGTCTGTGCAATAGTAGAATGAACATCCATTATGCCACGAAGGACAACTGCGATCAGTGATCTAGTCCACAAAGTCTGGTAACGTGCAGAGGCAGTGTCAACATGGGAAATTTTCCGATGTGTGCACTAAAGTGACGTAGTGCGGTCCTGGAATCGGTTCCAGTTGACAGGTATTGTTGAGGACTTACATTGCACAGATCCTTTACGTTCGACAGGTGCACAGGACGATCGATATCCACGAGTTTTCACTCTAAAGAAGCTTGGTCTGACTGCTGCACAACCGGACTCGGAGGTCGAAGAGTCTACAGGACAACGTATACGGCATCAGTCTGTCAGGACACGATTTCCGGATGCGAATATCTATTCCCGACGATCATGGCAAACAACACATCGTACACCATAACACCATGGACTCCTATGCAGAATTGATATCCTAGGATTTTCAACGGGTGTTGTTTACGGGCGAGGGTTGGACCAGTTTGTACCTTGATAATTCCAAAAAACGGGTTTGGAGGTAACCCAGCAATATCGAATGCCTCCAACACTGTGGCCGTCTTGTGCAACAAGCTGGTGGTGGAATGATTTTCTACAGTGGGAATCCGTGGTTATACTGTATATCTCTCACGGTTGTCAGTGCAATACAACTGCTCTCCAGGAACGATATTCTGCAACCAATTGCAGGACAGTATCGCCAAAATTTCGGTGAAAATTTCACGTCAGTGAATGATCACTCGCAGACTCGTCGTGCTGATCTCATGAACACGTTCCTTCGGGATGCTGAGATCAGCAGATTAGAGTGGCCTGCTTTTTCCTCAGACATAAACACAATCGGAAACGTGTGGGATCGATTGAAACGACTGTTTCTTGACGTCGGCTACTACCATGTACTCTGTGATTTTTGCTCAGGAACCCTCCACCCTGAGGGAAACGGACTACCTGTGTCTTGACGTGTGTGAGCAGCCCATATTGGCTTGCCTTCCATGTATTCTTCTTTTAGAAAAAAATTGATACAAAAGCTTCATCACTTGATATTTATTTCATACGTAACATGCCAGTTTGAATGTTTCATTTCTGGTGACGGCACTCATAGAAGTGCCAAAACCAGGTCAAAAGACTTAATTTGTGTGACCGAGAGCTGTAATTGCTTTAATTTTAATTGTAAACGGTCGCTGAATACGCAGCCATGTTAAAAATTTTAAGATAATTTTGTCGTTACACAAGTACTTCGTCATTTTAGTGATCTGGATATGAATATATACGTATGCTTCATAGTCAATTTTTGTTGTCTATAGCCGGCTGCGGTGGCCGAGCGGTTCTAGGCGCTTCAGTCCGGAACCACGTGGCTGCTACCATTGCAGTTTCGAATCCTGCCTCGGGAATGAATGTGTGTGATGTCCTTTGGTTAGTTAGGTTTAAGTATTTCTAAGTCTAGGGGACTGACGACCTCAGATGTTAAGTTCCATTGTGCTCGGTGCCATTTGAACCATTTGTTACTCAAAGCCATGAATTTAGAAGTAAATGCGTGATGCTGAATTTTTGTGGAATTTTTCATGCACTTTAAGAGTGGAAACTGAAATTGCGTCGCCCACACCTTGGGCAGATGATGTAAGTTGGTTTCCATATCTTAGTATGCCATTACAGGATATCACTGAGACTGAATTATTGAAATATCGCACCAGCGACGCTACGGCCACTGCTGAGCGACTTCATCATCATCTTCTTCTTGTTCTTCTTCTTCTTCTTCGAAGGATTAAATGTTGTAGTCACCTGTTCCGGTCTGTATCATCAATCAAACAATCTCTTACTTGGCCTACCTACTTCTCTCTTCCATTCGGCTATATTTTTTCTATCGTTCTGCCAACTTGATGCTTCCATTTCATTCAATTCTCTTATATCTGGTCATTACATAAAAGATTTTTAAATCTCATCTTTTTGTTATTCTTTATTCTATCCAATTTATTATACCCTATTACTTATCTCATGAACTTCATCTCTGCTGCCTGTATATGAGATTTTTCTTTTTTCGTAACTTTCCATGATTCGGAACCATATACATGAGAGTAGGCACACCCGTAACTTTATACAATGTCATTTGTATTTCTTTCTTGTCTTTTTCCCCAAAGCTCTTCGAGTTGTTTCGCAAATAGCTTGATATTTAGTAACCTTCTTCTCAATTTCTTCGTCATAGACAAAACTAATATCACATCCTAGATAAGTGAAGTGGGGTAGATGTTCTAATTTTTATCATTTATTATTTTTTTAGATCTGATTGGATTCTTTTCTTTGAAAGCCATTATCTTTCTTTCATTTGCAGGTACAATTAAATGGTAATAAGAGCGTTTCACCTCAATCTATTTACTACTCTGTTTAAAATATCTTCTGTTTTGTTTACAACTATATGGCCATCAGCGTAACACAGAGTATTTACTGGTATGCTACATCCTATTCTAAATCCTAACAGTACTTCAGCTTTCGACTTCGTAACTATGTCGTCAGTATATAAATCAAATAAATTGGATGATAGAATGTTGCCTTGTCGAACACGTTGATTTATCAAACTTTTATACGACATTTCCCAACCTGAACTTATAATTATTTCTGTATTTACATATACTCCTTACAGAATCAATAAGGTGTTTCGGAAAAATTTTAATTTCCAATATTTTCCCCCAAAGGGGTCCCTTACTTTGTCAAAGAGTTTGTCATGATCAATAAATATTCAATACATTTCTGAGCCAAATTCACGATGTTTATCAATAATTTGTCTAACTAGAAATATGTTATCATTTTATTCTGTGGTTAATGGACAAGTGATAGTTTGTAATCTTTGAGTAAGAATTTTCCCATAAATTTTATATCACCTATTTAATGAACTTATTCCTCTATAATTTCCTTGGTCTTTCCTATTGCATTTCTTAAATACAGAAATAAATTTAACTGTGTTCCATTCCTTAGGTAAAGAACAATTCTCCCAACACATTTTATAAGTGTAAGCAAAATTCTGAATTGGTTCCTGTATATTTGATTAAATCAGTATTAATGCCTTCCAGGCCATTATTTTCTCAATTTTTTAGTAATTTACATCTGACTTTAATTCTTTTACGTCTATTTGGTCAACAGAGCTATTATCAATTTTCGTGGATAAACTTTCTTCACTATCTTAAGGTTACTGGAAATCACTATAAGGGTGTGTCGTTTGATTTTTATGTTATTATGTTAATGTTTGCCATATATTTATCTGTTTTATTCATATGTCTCCTAAGTTTAAGCTGTTTTCTGCATTAAGTGAATGTCATCTTCAACATTAGCAATGAATCTTACCCATGTTTGTCTATGGTTTCGTTTTATTAAATTATTCGTTTCATTTCTTTTCTGTTTACGTATTTCTTAGTTTTAATTTGCTCATGTTTGTAAAAAGGCATTATAAAATTGTTAACTTTTCTGTATTCCCGATTTTCAGACCCTTTTCCCAGTTTAATGCTTTACATTTTCCTAGCATCCGCAGAACCTCATAAGCTATTGTCAATGTTGCAGATTTTAATCTTTCTCATTCTTCTTCAACATTGTCTTAAGTTTCAACCATTTGAAAGTTCTGTGTGAGTCTCTGTTGATGTAAGTTCCTTATGCTTTCTCCCTGTAGAAGATGAACTTCATACTTTAAGTAAATTTGTTTCCTCCATCTTGTTCATACTTTAATCTTTGAGTCAATTAGGAAGTTATCAGATCCTGTATAATTACCTCCTAACACATAAATAGCTCGAATTTAAGAGTTTATAAAAATAAGCTATTAGACTATAAACTATTGAGTATGAAACTCTTCATTCCAGGTGTATTTATTTACGCCTTTTTTTTGTAGAAGGTATTTGCAATTTTTTGATGATAAAATATAGCAAAATCTCTTAATGTCTTGCCAGTTTCATTTAAAGTTATTTCGTCAAATGTTCCTACTGTATCGATTATTGATACCTTAACTGCAAGTCTCTTAACATGTTGTATCCTGTCAACTCGTTAAATATGGTGTGCCTAGGAAACTTGATTTCTCGGAAAGCTAGACAACAATTCAAGCAAATCGTATTAATGTTCATTACAAAAGGAAATACTTTGTGAATGAAATACAGATGTATCGTAGGCAGAGGACGATAGACAAAATAAGAAATCTCTTCAGTATATACAATGCTACATAGTAGAAGCGAAATGACTAATCTTGATGCTATTCTTGAACTCGCTGCTGTAGAACTCGCAGAACTGGGCCGCGGCCAGGCGGCCAGGCGGCGCGGTGCTTTCCTTCTCCTCGTGTAGAGGGCGCCGCCGTCGCGTTGTCGTCCTGGGGGGGGGGGGGGGGGGATGGGTCGGCCAGTGTGCAATTGGTTAATATCATCTCACAGCCCTCTCTGCTCCAACGTTCCCACCTGGCGTGCCGACGCTTGGCTTTACGCCGGAACATTACATTAACAAATTATTAGTTTTATTGTATTTGTTTACTTGTTTTTTACAGGTCTTTAGAAAATATTTCGGAATATTTGCGTTCTCCTTCTTCAGGTGCATGTACTCCTATGACACATAAACGTCCGCTATCAATTCTGAATCTAGCAGCTACTACCTTTTCATATATCTAGTCCTAAAAATCATTCTTTTCCATTTTAATCTACCAGAATGCCTACTCCACTCACTTATCGTTTCTTTTATTCGACTCCATGGTGAAGTAATGTGTAATTACTTGAATCATTTGTTATTCTCAGTTTATTCTTTGTTTCTGTTAGTGCAGCAGTGTTTAGATTTCTTTGTTTCAGGCTGAGATACTTCTCGGAGAAACTTAAAGTGTGTGTAGAGCACTGGAGGATCCATTTAGATAATCAAGCTCTCACCTGGGTGCTCGCACGGGTGTGTAGGTCAAGGCATATAACTATGTGGACTGCAAGGATATCCGCTTTCCAGTTTAAGGTTAAGCATATACGAGAGATGGAAAACGTTGCTCTAGATGGCCTAAGCCAAATTTTCATTTAGGGAAGGTAAGGAAATACTTATGATGTAGAGCAAGTGTGAAAATCATTGCTTTTGAAGCGGGCGAAGTGGTATGCCCTATTTTCACGGGACTACCAATCCTCTTTAGAGGCCTTGCTCAACAGCAAGACGAAGACCAGGAGCTATCCCGTATTAAAGAGCGTTTAAGAAATGAGGAAAGTCTTCAACCGTATGTGGTGAGGGGCAATATTTTATGCTTTGCAGCTCGGAGACTTCAAGGTGACAAAGTTTCCTTGTCGTTGGACTTGGTGTCATGGGTATATGAGTGTTTTCATGAAACACTGGTGGGATATGGCGGCTAAGGAGCGGAACAAATCCAGTGTGCACTCCGTGTGCATTCCGTGTGGAGTCATTCCTGATGTCGAAAGGGTCCTTCCGGATGCTATGAAGAGCACAGGGTGCAGCCAGCTGCAGGTGGTGGCACATGTCGGCACTAATGACGTGCGTCGCTTTGGATCTGAGGACATTCTCTCTGGATTCCAGCGGCTATCTGATTTGGTGAAGGCTGCCGGTCTTGCTTACGAGATGAAGGCAGAGCTCACCATCTGCAGAATCGTTGACAGAACCGTCTGCGGACCTTTGGTGCAGAGCCGGGTGGAGAGTATGAATCAGACACAGACGGTTTTGTGATCGTGTTGGTTGCAGATTCCTTGACTTGCGCCACAGGGTGGTGGGCTTTCGGGTTCCGCTGAATAGGTCAGGAGTTCACTACACTCAGCTGGCGGCTATACGGGTAGCGGAGGCTGTGTGGCGTGGACTGGGCGGTTTTTTAGGTTAGAAGGCCTCGGGAAAGTACGGGGTGGGCTGCAATCTCAGAGGGTGCATGGCAAATACAGAACGTGCTTGGATCAAGGAACAGTCGGAATTGTAGTTGTAAATTGTTGTAGTTGTGCTGGGAAAGTCCGTGAGCTTCAAGCGCAAACAGAAAGCACAGGAGCTGAAATCGTTATAGGTACAGAAAGCTGGCTAAAGCCTGAAATACGTTCTGCAGAAATTTTTACGAAGTCTCAGACGGTGTTCAGGAAAGATAGATTAGGCAGAATTGGTGGTGGAGAGTTTGTGTCTGTCAGTAGTGGTTTCTCTTGTAGTGAAGTCGAAGTAGATACTCCGTGCGAATTGGTATGGATGGAGGTTATACTTAACAGCCGAACTAAGTTAATAATTGGCTCCTTCTACCGACCCCCAGACTCCGATGATATAGTTGCTGAACAGTTCAGAGAAAATTTGAGTCTCGTAACAAATAAATACCCCACTCATACGGTTATAGTTGGTTGGGACTTCAACCTTCCCTCGATATGTTGGCAAAAATATTTGTTCAAAACCGGTGGTAGGCAGAAAACATCCTCCGAGGTTTTCCTAAATGCTTTCTCCGAAAATTATTTCGAGCAGTTAGTCCACGAACCCACGCGAATTGTAAATAGTTGCGAAAACACACTTGACCTCTTAGCCACAAACAATCCAGAGCTAATAGAGAGCATCATGACTGATACAGGGATTAGTGATCACAAGGTCGTTGTAGCCAGAATCAATACCGTTTCTTCCAAATCCACCAGAAACAAATGCAAAATAATTTTATTTAAAAAAGGGGATAAACTGTAACTAGAAGCCTTCCTAAGAGACAATCTTCATTCCTTCCGAACTGACTATGCAAATGTATACGAGATGTGACTCAAATTCAAAGATATAGTAGCAACAGCAATTGAGAGATTCATACCTCATAAATTGGTAAGAGATGGAACTGATCCCCCATGGTACACAAAACAGGTCCGAACGCTGTTGCAGAGGCAACGGAAAAAGCATGCGAAGTTCAGAAGAACGCGAAATCCCGAAGATTGGCTAAAATTTACAGACGCGCGAAATTTGGCACGGACTTCAATGCGAGATGCCTTTAATAGGTTCCACAACGAAACATTGTCTGGAAATTTTGTAGAAAATCCGAAGAAATTCTGGTCGTATGTAAAGTACACAAGCGGCAAGACGCAGTCAATACCTTCGCTGCGCAGTGCCGATGGTACTCGACTGTGCCGCTAAAGCGGAGTTACTGAACGTAGTTTTCCAAAATTCCTTCACCAGGGAAGACGAATGGAATATTCCAGAATTTGAAACACGAACAGCTGCTAGCATGAGTTTCTTAGAAGTAGATACCTCAGGGGTTGCGAAGCAATCAAAATCGCTTGATACGGGCAAGTCTTCGGTCCAGATTGTATACCGATTAGGTTCCTTTCAGATTACGCTGATACAATAGCTCTCTACTTAGCAATCATATACAACCACTCGTTCACCGATAGATCTTTACCTACAGATTGGAAAATTTCGCAGGTCGCTCCAGTGTTTAAGAAGAGTAGTAGGCGTAATTCATCGAACTACAGACCTATATCATTGACGTCGGTTTGCAGTAGGGTTTTGGAGCATATATTGTGTATTCAAACGGTATGAATCACCTCGAAGGGAACGATCTATTGATACGTTATCAGCATGGATTCAGAAAACATCGTTCTTGTGTAACGCAGCTAGGTCTTTACTCGAACGAAGTAATGGCCGCTATCGACAGGGGATCTCAAGTTGATTCCGTATTTCTAGATTTCCGGAAAGCTTTTGACACCGTTCCTCACAAGCGACATCTAATCAAGCTGCGGGACTATGGGATATCGTCTCAGTTGTGCGACTGGATTCGTTACTTCCTGTCAGGAACGTCGCAGTTCGTAGTAATAGACGGCAACTCATCGAGTAAAACTGAAGTGATAACAGGTGTTCCCCAGGGAAGCGTCCTGGGACCTCTGTTGTTCCTGATCTATATAAATGACCTCGGTGACAATCTGAGCAGTTCTCTTAGGTTGTTCGCAGATGATGCTGTAATTTACCGTCTAGTAAGGTCATCCGAAGACCAGTATCAGTTGCAAAGCGATTTAGAAAAGATTGCTGTATGGTGTGGCAGGTGGCAGTTGACGCTAAATAACGAAAAGTGTGAGGTGGTCCACATGAGTTCCAAAAGAAATCCGTTGGAATTCGATTACTCGATAAATAGTACAATTCTCAAGGCTGTCAATTCAACTAAGTACCTGGGTGTTAAAATTACGAACAACTTCAGTTGGAAAGACCACACAGATAATATTGTGGGGAAGGCGATCCAAAGGTTGCGTTTCATAGGCAGGATACTTAGAAGATGCAACAAGTCCACTAAAGAGACTGCTTACACTACACTCGTTGGTCCTCTGTTAGAATATTGCTGCGCGGTGTGTGATCCTTACCAGGTGGGATTGACGGAGGACATCGAAAGGGTGCAAAAAAGGGCAGCTCGTTTTGTATTATCACGTAATAGGGGTGAGAGTGTGGCAGATATGATACGCGAGTTGGGATGGAAGTCATTAAAGCAAAGACGTTTTTGTCGTGGCGAGATCTATTTACGAAATTTCAGTCACCAACTTTCTCTTCCGAATGCGAAAATATGTTTGTGAGCACAACCTACATAGGTAGGAATGATCATCAAAATAAAATAAGAGAAATCAGAGCTCGAACAGAAGGTTTAGGTGTTAGTTTCTCCCACGCGCTGTTCGGGAGTGGAATGGCAGAGAGATAGTATGATTGTGGTTCGATGAACCCTCTGCCAAGCACTTAAATGTGATTTGCAGAGTAATCATGTAGATGTAGATGTAGAGGGCACTCACGTAATTTTAAGAACAGGATGGAGTTTCGTAAGGGGTGTGATTTGGAAAGGAAGCAGATTCAGAAGTTAATGCAGGAGTGTAAGGCTTGTTGTATTAGTAAACCATCACTGAATATCCGACAGAGGTTTCTGTCTTCCGAAGTTATCTCCGATGAGAATCATGTATGTGGACTATCTCGGTCGATTTACACGCTTTTGCTGGCTATTCGCCGCTAGTAACATTAACAAACCGACGAACATAAAGTCTTTAGGATCGTTTGGACCATGTAGGACAACCTCTAGTGTTTTCAAATGGGAATGGCCCATTCTACGATCTCCTACTAACCAACCGCTTATTTGCAGAGTGAGTTAACAAAAGTGTATGGGCACCGCTGATCGCTTTCTACCATGATGACAATACTAATTGTTACATGTCCTTGAGTTGGTTGAGTTATGCGTTCAATACTACTGTTTACGATGCGGACAGAGACCCTGGTTACCCTTATGTTTACAATCTTTGGGCCTTAAATGATCTGTTACAGAGGGGGCTGACGTGTGAAATTCTAGGAACGTGGACGCGGACAAGGTAATATCCACAAGTTAGTAGCGAGAGGCTAGCTCAGAGTTATAATGTTGGGAGACCATCTACATCCTTGAAACGGGATCAAATCTTTATGAAGATCTTAGGACCCTAAACAATGGCGACGAGAAAGTCATTGGATCCTGTTGCATCGCATTAACGGGCCGGTTGAAAATGTGATGTTCATCAGCCCGGTTAATCTTATACTGCACACTCCAATGAGCCGACGTACTTATAGTTCAAATGGTTGAAATGGCTCTGAGCACTATGGGACTTAACATCTATGGTCATCAGTCCCCTAGAACTTAGAACTACTTAAACATAACTAACCCAAAGACATCACACAAGACCCAGTCATCACGAGGCAGAGAAAATCCCTGACCCCGCCGGGAATCGGACCCGGGGTACTTATAGTGTTCACATCTCTCCGACGAAGCTGTATCTCAGTAGGATTGATCCCTAATTGTAATATTCTTGAGCCAGAGAACTGTACTGTATATCTTAGTATGTGACAACGTCTGTCACGTATGATCTGTTAGTGTTCTGGTTTGTGAAGTGCCAGGTGGCTGTGTCTAAATGCTGTGCGCCGTGGTGGTCTTCATGTTAGTTAATGGAATGCGGGCGAACTTATACCCCGGTTCTCGAAGACACACATGGGTAGCATGTGCTGTGATAGGACGTCAGTGAGCCACAGCTGTTCAAAAACCTCACCGGCGCGGCGGCACTGCCCCCACCACTGACTGCCGGTGGGCGCGTTGCTACTCGAGCGTCACAGCGAGGTGCCCTTGAGAGATCAGCCGGTGAGGATGAGGGGAGAACGGTGGTGTCACCGGAATGAGAAACATCAAATAAGGACCTGTAGACGCCGCCCGAGAAATGAACTATACGCATTAGTCTAGCTGTACGCCTTGGCAGCAGTGTTGGAGTCACTTGCCATTAAGAAGAATGGGCTGGCCGAATGGTCCTGGTACGGCAGATCGGGTGTAGTTTGCTTGAGGGCTGCCTATCTGGCCTGTTCCTGCAGCGCAACGTTGGAGACACAGCCTATGTGTGTGTGTGTGTGTGTGTGTGTGTGTGTGTGTGTGTGTGTGTGTGTGACCAAACGGAGGCCTTCCGAGACAAGTGACGAGAGAGCTGAGTGAATTGTCGGTTCAACATTTCTTGCCGTTACTAGGCTGACTTCTAATTACTGTACGTTTCGCATATCAGTTACGAAACTACGTTGCATCTGCACAAGATATATTGATCTTTCAGTGCAGCAGTGCTGTGGTATTCGGCGCACTACACGTGTTGTCTTTGCTTATATGCATACATGTAATGGCAACATACCCATAGTGTATCATAGTCTGTCATAGTCCACTTGTCTTGATCCGGTTCCTTAGCAGTAAATTGTGTAGCAAACTGCTCCTCTCCTCTGTGTTCCAAAGTATCCAATGTGAATATAAAATTTAAGTTTCGTAAGGAGTTTTACAATTTCTTGGCCAATTGTGATAAAGGGATGTGTTTTGGTATATGGCGGGCCTGGTCAGATGATTTGTTGGTTCAAAGTGCTTCAGTAGCACAATTTTTCAAATAAGTTCAATGAAAGAGTAATTACTGTTAATGTTAAACGCTGCTGCGTTCCGCGCTACGAACCTTACATAAATGGACTTCATTTGTATTTCAAATGGTTGTACTAAGCGTATTTCTAATCGAAAATCGATCATAAAAATACGGAGAGAGGAACAGAGGCTGATTGAAATGTTACAGAAATGTATACCATCATCACGCTTTTGAAACCTTTGTTTAGGCTATACTTTTCAACGCCTCAGAAACGTAATAATGCGCGAACGCAAAGCATTGTCCATAATTCTACAAAAATCGACTTCAGCGGAATAGGCCAATATTTTTGTGCTTCAGTCTCATGACAATTTCCGTAGCTGGGTTCCCTCCCTTGTCGGAGCGATTTACTGTATACACTGTTTTCCAAAAACTATACATGAAAGTAACTGTCGCATGATGTGTCACTGCCAAGCAATACGTCTCGATGAAACATGGACCATACATAGAAAGAACTGCTGCACTACAGTATGGTATAGGATAGTAATATACTACAGTGTAGTGCAGCATATATAGTGCAGCACAGTACAGTATAGTAGAGCATATTATAGCATAGTATATAAGGTTGTTGTTGTTGTTGTGGTCTTCAGTCCTGAGACTGGTTTGATGCAGCTCTCCATGCTACTCTATCCTGTGCAAGCCTCTTCATCTCCCAGTACCTACTGCAGCCTACATCCTTCTGAATTTGCTTAGTGTATTCATCTCTTGGTCTCCCTCTACGATTTTTACCCTCCTTGCTGCCGTCCAGTACTAAATTAATGATCCCTTGATGCCTCAGAACATGTCATACCAACCGATCCCTCCTTCTAGTCAAGTTGGGCCACAAACTCCTCTTCTCCCCAATTCAATTCAATACCTCCTCATTAGTTATGTGATGTACCCATCTAATCTTCAGCATTCTTCTGTAGCACCACATTTCGAAAGCTTCTATTCTCTTCTTGTCCAAACTATTTATCGTCCATGTTTCACTTCCATAATCCCTACACTCCATACAAATACTATCAGGTACGACTTCCTGACACTTAACTCAATTCTCGATGCTAACAAATTTCTCTTCTTCCGAAACGCTTTCCTTGCCATTGCCAGTCTACATTTTATATCCTCTCTACTTCGACCATCGTCAGTTATTTTGCTCCCCAAATAGCAAATCTCCTTTACTACTTTAAGTGTCTCATTTCCTAATCTAATTCCCTCAACATCACCCGACTTAATTCGACTACATTCCATTATCCTCGTTTTGTATTTGTTGATGTTCATCTTATACCCTCCTTTCAAGACACTATCCATTCCGTTCAACTGCTCTTCCAAGTCCATTGCTGCCTCTGACAGAATTACAATTTCATCGGCGAACCTCAAAGTTTTTATTTCTTCTCCATGGATTTTAATACCTACTGCAAACCTTTCTTTCGTTTCCTTTACTGCTTACTCAATATACAGATTGAATAACATCGGGGATAGGCTACAACCCTGTCTCACTCCCTTCCCAACAGCTGCTTCCCTTTCATTCCCCTCGACGCTTATAACTGCGCTCTGGTTTCTGTACAAAATGTAAATAGCCTTTCGCTCCCTGTATTTTACCACTGCCACCTTCAGAGTTGAATTAGAGTATTCGTGTCAACATTGTCAAAAGCTTTCTCTAAGTCTACAAATGCTAGAAACGTTGGTTTACCTTTCCTTAATCTTTTAAGATAAGTCGTAGGGTCAGTATTGTTTCACGTGTTCCAACACTTCTACGGAATCCAAACTGATCTTCCCCGAGGTCGGCTTCTACCATTTTTTCCATTCGTCTGTAAAGAATTCGCGTTGGTATTTTGCAGCTGGGATTTATTAAACTGATAGTTCGGTAATTTTCACATCTCTCAACACCTGCTTTCTTTGGGATTGGAATTACTACATTCTTCTTGAAGTCTGAGGGAATTTCGCCAGTCTCATACGTCATACTCACCAGATGGTATCAGTAGTTCTAATGGAATGTTGTCTATTCCCGAGTCCTTGATTCGACTTGTCTTTCAGTGCTCTGTCAAACTCTTCACGCAGTGTCATATCTCCCATTTCATCTTCATCTACCTCTCTTTCATTGCCATGATATTGTCCTCAAGAACATAGCCCCTGTATAGACCCTCTATATACTCGTACCACCTTTCTGCTTTCCCTTCTTTGCTTAGAACTGGGTTTCCATCTGAGCTCTTGATATTCCTGCAAGTGGTTCTCTTTTCTCCAAAGGTCTCTTTAATTTTCCTGTAGGCAGTATCTGTCTTACCCCTCATGAGATAAGCCTCTACATCCTTATATTTGTCCTCTTGCCATCCCTGCTTAGCCATTTTGCACTTCCTGTCGATCTCATTTTTGAGATGTTTCTATTCCTTTTTGCCTGCTTCACTTGCTGCATTTTTGTATTTTCTTCGTTCATCAATTAAATTCAATATCTCTTCTGTTACCCAAGGATTTCTACTAGCCCTCGTCTTTTTACCTACTTGATCCTCTGCTGCCTTCACTATTTCATTCCTCAAAGCTAGCCATTCTTCTTCTACTGTACTACTTTCCCCCATTCCTGTCAATTGTTCCCTTATGCTCTCTGTGAAATTCTGTACCACCTCTGGTTTAGTCAGTTTATCCAGGTCCCATCTCCCTAAATTCCCACCTTTTTGCAGTTTCTTCAGTTTTAATCTACAGTTCGTAAGCAATAGATTGTGGTCAGAGTCCACATCTGCCCCTGGAAATGTCTTACAATTTAAAATCTGGTTCCTAATTCTCTGTCTTACCAATATATAATCTATCTAAATCCTTTTAGTATCTCCAGGGTTCTTCCATGTATACAACCTTCTTTCATGATTCTTGAACCAAGTGTTAGCTATGATTAAGTTATGCTCTGTTCCAAATTCTACCAGGCGGCTTCCTCTTTCATTTCTTAGCCCCGATCCATTTTCACCTATTACGTTTCCTTCTCTTCCTTTTCCTACTGTCGAATTCCAGTCAGCCATGACTATTACATTATCATCTCCCTTCACTACCTGAACAATTTCTTTTAGCTCATCGTACATTTCAGCAAATTCTTCATCATCTGCAGAGCTAGTGTCTGCCTTGACCACAATAATGCGTTCACTATGCTGTTTGTTGTAGCAAACCCGCACTCCTATTTTTTATCATTATTAAACCTACTCCTGCATTACCCCTATTTGATTTTGTATTTATAACCCTGTATTCACCTGACCAAAAGTCTTGTTCCTCCTGCCACCGAACTTCACTAATTCTCACTATATCTAGCTTTAACCTATCCATTTCCCTTTTTAAATTTTCTAATCTACCTGCCCGATAAGGGATCCGACATTCCACGCTCCGACACGTAGTTTTCTTTCTCCTGATAACGATGTCCTGTTGAGTAGTCCCCGTCCGGAGATCCGAATGGGGGACTATTTTACCTCCCGAATATTTTACCCATAGAAGGTACTGCAACTGAAGAAATTTGCAATGAGATGAACTGAAATGACTATTTCAAAGACAATAATTATACCGTCGTCTTCGCGATTTATGATGGTCCCCTTCTTAATAGAATGTGTGATCACGAATTAAGGCAATGCACGCTCTGCAATGAGATGCCATGTTAGCAACAACACTGGCTAGTAGTTCTTGTGGCAGGGCGTTCCATTCCCTCGCTGGTACGACTGACAACGGTGAATGGCCTTTGGTACATGTGGACTTGCTACAATACGCCTCCTCAAGGCTGCACTCAGGTTTTTGATAGGGTGGAAGTAGGGAGAACGGGTAGGACAGTCCATTCGCCAAATATCCTCTCGTTCAAAGAGCTGTTAAACTTGTGCCGTTTGGTGCGGTCACGCTTTTGTCATCCACGACCATGAAGTGAGGGCCGAATGCACCCCTGAGAAGACGCACATTTGGAAGAGCACAGTGTTACAGCAACTTTGTCCCGTGAGTGTACCATGTTCGAGGTGTTGGAGGTCTGTACCTCCTGCAACATTATGACTCACCATGCCATAACTCCTGTACCACTAAAACGGTAATTTCGGATCATCTTACTGGAAGCAATACCGTCTCCTACCTCCCGCCATAAGAGAGTACGACTAAATCACTACTTAGTCTGAAGCAGCCCTCATCCTAGAAGACCAAGTGACGCTACTGTTTGTTGTTCTAGTCTTTGACCATTGGTCACCACTGTACACGTTGCCACCAACTTGCGGGTGAGAGTGGAACACAACGTATTGGTCGTTGATCAAATAAAGCATCCCTATGCAGTTGCCATGCCATTGTGGAGCGTGAGATTGCGATCGTTGCAGTCTTGCAAAACGTGACTGCAGCTACACTCGCTGTTTGGCTTGAGTCCCTTCTTGCCTCTTGAGCAATGTAGCGGTCATCTGCTGCTGTAGTTGATCGTGGTAGACCACTTGCTGTCCATCGGGCAGCAGTGCCTGTGGTTCGGAATGATCTCCATGCAATTGAGGCACTGATGTAAGCAATAACAGTCTACACGGCTACACTCGTCACACTTCATCCTTCCTCCAGTTCCCCAATGTTTCTTTCACGCGTGAAGTCATCCAGATGTTGTCTCTGAGCCATATTGTAATAGAGCCGTGGCGCGGCTAACGCCAGTGTTCTCGCACACATAATGGCGTCGCAGCAATCGATTATAGGATCACCATCTTTGCCTTCCGCGATTCAGGCCGGTGGTCGGGTGGTTAACGAAAAGGAAAAAGAGACAGCCGGAGGTGGCTTGTTGACTTATACCGTGAGGCCTGTGATTACGACGCCTGTACGCTATGGGCAGGGTTAGCGAGAGATCCCGGCAGTGACTTGATGGAACCTCGGGTTTGGTATCGCGGTGATGCTCTGTTGTGTTTTGGGGCTTTTCTGCTGCGAGGGCATGTTACTGGCCACTGAAATTGAGATGTGTCTATGGCGTGACGGAGGAAATGTGTGGTGCTTATCGCTGTTGCATGTGAAAACGCTTCTTCTGCCTTGTGTCTGTGCAGGAAATTATGTGAAGTAAATAGCTGATACCACGGCGACGTCTTGCTCTCACGCGTTGTTGAATATATTTCGGAATTACTGAACGGTGAAGATTTCCCACGTGTAAAGAAAACGAAGACATTTGCGCCATACTAAGACACTGTTTTATTCTGTTTAAATCTGTGTCAGTTATATGCGCATTTATATGCCCTTCTTTAGTTGCAGAAGTTATAGAAGTGTGTAAACAGGAGCTATGTAAAAGGGATGTAAAGTCCAAACCCTTCCAACAAGTGAATACACACGAACTCTGTATTACTAAAGGTGCCTTTCCATACCAGCAGGCCGACCGGCGTGGCCGTACGGTTCTAGGCGCTACAGTCTGGAGCCGAGCGACCGCTACGGTCACAGGTTCGAATCATGCCTCGGGCATGGATGCGTGTGATGTCCTTAGGTTTGTTAGGTTGAAGTAGTTCTCAGCTCTAGGCGACTGATGACCTCAGAAGTTAAGTCGCATAGTGCTCAGAGCCAGAGCACCATTTCTGAACCATACCAGCACCTATATTGGGTAATAAGTGTTATTCGGAGGTTGTCATGGTACTGAATGTAATTATTATACACAAAATTGTTTATTCTCATTATATCAAATTGGAGATGTAAGGTCGGTTGTGTGCCGCTGTAAATTACTATAGTCTCCTCTGTGTGACGTGTTCACGGCGGTTGCGTTCTGGGGGTTGATAGTGGCCCTTTTTACTACGGCACATCCGCCTATCCTCCTCCAGTACATTTGTCTCTCTTATATCGCAACTACGTTTGTCGTGTGGAATTAGGGCTTAGTGTAATCACGTTATATGTTGAAGTTAAGTATCTCCCTTGCCAGAGCGCAAACCTTCGTGGATATAGTCGTATTCTCATCTTCAAAGATTGATAGTGTTATTAATTTGTTCTTGTCACATGTATGATTATTTATCTTGTTATATTTATTGTCAGTAAAATGTAAGTGTTAACGAGGACAGAATTGGTACTTTGTATTCTTCTCTTGTGGAAACAAATTTAAGTGATTTTATTCCTTTTTAAGTAGCTTTTAGATGCGTAATTTTGCCTCCATGTTTGTTTTTATGGCTTCAAGGTTAATTAAAATTACAATAAAGGTAAATTTGGCAACGGAGGGTTTCGTGTATTTATTAGTTGCTAAGTGGAGCCGAAGTTAAGTGCAACTATCATACCGATTGGTAGCAAACTTTCACGATTCGAAAGGGTGGCGGGAATAGTATTTTCTCGTTCCTTCTGTATAGTGTATTTGTCTGTTTTTTTTTTTTTTTTGAGTTCTAATTTCTTTTGGGTTTTAGGAACAATTATCGCCATGTCCGTGCGGACATGCAATGGTATCGCCCATCTTCGGCGTGAACATCTGGTTTATGAGCTGCAAATACGTAACTTACCTACAGACGGAACCGTGTCAGAACTTGCAGCCGCCTCCACACAGCAACTACAATACCTCTTTCATGCTCGGCTGATACCTACGGCGACATCGGTGAGTTTTTATCACGCATTTCTTCTTCCGTCAAACACATTCCTAATATTCTCGCCTTTTTAGAATCAACGCAACCCACTTCTAATCAGATTGGCCGTGTACAGGCCCATCTCACGCGTTATACTAACTGTTTATCTGACATAGCCTCTCTTACTGTTCCTGAGTCAGCCGCTGTAATTTGTTCTCAGCTTATGCGTGAGGTACAGGGTTTGAGTTCACGTGCGGTAGCGTTGAGCTTTGAGGGGGGAAGTTTCGCATCTGAGAAAGCAGAACACGTACAGGCACCAGTGCGTAGGGATCGTTCTCATTATTTATCGAAGTTACCAAGTCAAATTATAGAAGTTTTCTACATCTACATCTACATTTATACTCCGCAAGCCACCCAATGGTGTGTGGCGGAGGGCACTTTACGTGCCACTGTCATTACCTCCCTTTCCGGTCCCAGTCGCGTATGGTCCGCGGGAAGAACGACTGTCTGAAAGCCTCCGAGCGCGCTCGAATCTCTCTAATTTTGGATTCGTGATCTCCTCGGGAGGTATAAGTAGGGGGAAGAAATATATTCGATACCTCATCCAGAAACGCACCCTCTCGAAACCTAGCGAGCAAGCTACACCACGATACAGAGCGCCTCTCTTGCAGAGTCTGCCACTTGAGTTTTCTAAACATCTCCGTAACGCTATCACAGTTACCAAATAACCCTGTGACGAAACGCGCCGCTCTTCTTTGGATCTTCTCTATCTCCTTCGGCAACCCGACCTGGTACGGATCCCACACTGATAAGCAATACTCAAGTATTGGTTGAACGAGTGTTTTGTAAGCCACCTCCTTTGTTGATGGACTACATTTTCTAAGGATTCTCCCAATGAATCTCAACCTGGTACCCGCCTTACCAACAATTAATTTTATGTGATCATTCCACTTCAAATCGTTCCGCACGCATACTCCCAGATATTGTACAGAAGTAACTGCTACCAGTGTTTGTTCCGCTATCATATAATCATACAATAATTGATCCTTCTTTCTATGTATTCGCAATACATTACATTTACCTATGTTAAGGGTCAGTTGCCACTCCCTGCACCAGGTGCCTATCCGCTGCAGATCTTCCTGCATTTCGCTACAATCTTCTAATGCTGATTGTTTCCAGGTATATCAGAATTATCGATTGAAGTGCTTTGCCAGATGCAGACGAAATTATGGTTTTTGGTCATTATAAACTCAGGCTGATGCTTTCTCTGTGCCGCATCCGATTTTGCTTTCTTTACTGTACCCTATAACAAAAGGTTAGTTAAATCAAATTTTGGTGGGGGTTTTACAGGATCAGCTCCGACAACGGATAATTAATCACAAACTGTCAGCTCACAAGCGCGTGCAATTAGAGCGAGATTTTTATTGGAAGGTCCAAGAGCATAATGAAACATTGGTGCAATACCTTGAACTTGTCCAGACCATAGTAAGAGGACTAGTTATACAAGTGACGGAAATCGATGTATTGAATCATATAGTTGAAGGAATGCGACCTCTGGATCGGTCCCACCTCTTATTTTGTGAACGCCCTACTTCATTAAGACAGTTTCAACAGCTTGTTGATCGCGCAACCGCCATTTCTTTTGTGGATGAGCAGCGTCAGGTGGCGCGACAAGAACAACCGTCTGTTAGGCATTCACTTTTGGGATCTGATTTGGTTATTAATCAAAAGGGTAAAAATGCTGTGGTTGCTTCCGATCCCGTGATAGAACAAAGCGAAGCGACAGTTCATCGGTGCTTTCGTTGTAAAGCCTGTGACCATTTAGTGCGTGACTGCCCGCGATCTCGAGGGCCTCGGCCAAACAGCTGACGCCAGAAGGCGGTACGTAAAGGTAACCGCAAGTTTGGGTCTCCTTTTCTTATAAGATTGTCGCGTCTGACCTTGCTCCTCCTTTTGTTTGTGCCTCATTGGGTAAAGAACCCGTTTGTGCCTTACTGCACTCGGGAAGTACGGTTTCGTTAATTGATTATCAATGGTATACTGAGTATCGGCATTTGTGTAAGTTATCCCTTCCACTACCCTCCAGTATGAGATATCGTGTCGCCGACTGGCGTGAGTTACCTCTAAGCGCGGAGGTTCGTGGTAGTATTTCGACTGGTGGATTTTCTTGGCCGATGTCTTTTCTTATCGCTAGAAATTTAGATACCCCTTTAGTACTTGGCAGCGATTTCATGCAGTATACTGGGCTTTATTTTGATTATGTGGGTGGAACCCTTCACTTTAAAGTTTCTCATGCTGATGAAATTGCCCTTTGTTATTGTAGGCGTTTTGCAGTTGTGAATTTAGTGGGCAAGGACGACCCTCCTGTGGACGTTAGTCATCTTAGTCCGGATCAGGTAGTGCAGATTGAGCCGATTATTCGACGTTACCCTGATGTGTTGTCTGATGACTTGGGGGTTACTAACAGGACTGAGTATAACATTTTATTAACTGATGATAACCCGGTCCGCCGCGCGGGATTAGCTGAGCGGTCTAGGCCGCTGCAGTCATGGTCCGTGCGGCTGATCCCGGCTGAGGTTCGAGTCCTCCCTCGGGCATGGATGTGTGTGTTTGTCCTTACGTTAATTTAGGTTAAGTAGTGTGTAAGCTTAGGGACTGATGACCTTAGCAGTTAAGTCCCATAAGATTTCACACACATTTGATACCCCGGTCCGACTGCGCCATACATGCTTTCCTCGCCCAAATTGAAGATTTTAAGGGAAAAGATTGAGCAGATGTTACAGCAGGGTGTTATTCGCTCTTCTAATTCTCCCTATGCGTCACCTATCTTCTTAGTCCGTAAAGGGCAAGGGGAGGATTTCAGGGTACTTATTGATTATCGGGTCCTCAATAAAAAGGTTGTGTTGGAATCTGTTCCGTTACCCGATTTAGAAAATTGTTTTACTTGGTTCCGCGTTGCTACGATGTTTACCGTCTTGGACCTAAATCAAGCCTGTTATCAAATACCCTTGGCCGAATCATCTAAACCAATCACAGGCTTTTGCACTGATCGGAATTAATACGAATACAATCGGGTACCTTTTGTATGGGCAACTGGAACTGCTGTACTATCTCGTCTTCTAGACGCCGTGCTTTGCGATTTAAAATTTGTGTGTATATATAATTACCTCGACGACGTGGTGATCTATAGCTCTTCTTTCTCCGATGATCTAACTCATCTGTATGAAGTTTTTTGGAGGTTGCGCTCCGCCGGCCTTTTGTCAAGCCATCGAAGATTACCCAGTGTAAACCGGAGATTTCATTTTTGGGCCATCTTATTTCTGCACAAGGGGTTAAACATGATGAAGAGCGAACCAAGGCTTTGAGGGACTTTCCTTGCCCTCGTGATAAGAAAGAAATTGCCCGTTTTTCGCCCGAATTGGCAGCCCCGTTAAACGCCTTGCGTAGCAAAAAGGTTTTAATTCAGCGTGGCGGGGGGGGGGGGGGGGGGGAGCGGATCAGCAAAAATCCTATAGTCTGCCATTTCAAATCCTCCTGTATTGTCGATTCTGGATTTTAATCATATCTTTGTGGTTCAAATGGATGCCTCCCACGCCGGTGTCGCTGCTGTTCTTCTCCACCAGGGAGAAAGACGCCCCAATCCGTATGCTTCGCGGCGATTGTCCGAGGCTGAGCGCAATTATTCAGTCAATGAATGTGAGGCATGAGCCGTCCTATTTGCGTTAGAAAAGTTCGCTTTCTACCTTGAGCATAAACCTTTGATCTTGGAGACCGACAATCATGCTCATAGCTGGGTGCTTGCCAGACGTCGCAAAACCGGACGATACGCGCCTTGGGCAGTACGGATATCAGCCTTTCGTTTTGAAGTTAAGCGTATTAGGGCTATGGATAATACTGTCGTCGACGCCTTAAGCCAGATGTTCAAGGAAGAAGTACGGAACGATGATGATCAGACTGAAGTCTATCAAGAAGTAAATGCCGTCCTGACGGAGGTCCCGGAGTTGCTTTTGGATTTAAAAATAAATTACAGTCAGGAAAGGACGTGAAGGGCTGTTGTATGTGGCAAGTTGTTTTATGTAAGGAAATAGGGACTGATCGCCAACTCAGGATATGCCTTCCTTCTGAATTAATTGCTGGGGTTTACATTACTTCCGTAATTCTGTTTTAGGCGGTCCTTTAGGTATCTACAAAACCCTACAGCGTATTTACGAGTCTTTGTACTGGCCCACGCTGTCTCGCGATGTGCGACGATTAGTTAAGCAATGCGAGACGTGTAAAAGGTCTAAACCGGATTCTGGAAAACGGAAAGGACTTCTCCAAACTGAGGGGGAGCAATATGCCCTCGACAAAATATTTATTGATTACATTGTACCCTTTCTGCGTACGCGTAAAGGCAACCGATATATTTTTGTAGTGGTGGTTGCCTTTTCACGTTTTTCATGGTTGTTCCCCACTCGCGAAGTCACCGCCCACATTACCATGCAGCAGTTATCTAGGATTTTTTTCTTGGTTTAGCCCTCCTAAGAACATGGTGAGTGATAATTCTCCGGGGTTTGTAGCCCGTTCCTTTAATGCCTTTTGTTTGAGACATGGAAGTAAGCATAACCACGACACATTATTATACGAAAGCATCGCTTGCCGAACGGGAAAATCGCAATATTAAATCAGCCCAGATTATATATCATGCCCGTTCTCCCGCTAGTTGGGATGTTTACTTTACCGTGGCTAAACCAGGCCTTTAATGTGACTAAACATGAGGCTACCCGAGCCACTCGGTCCAGCTAATATGTGGGGTATTAACGATCTTCTTCACGTGGAGAATTGGAAGCGGGCCAGGAATAATATTCGGGTGGCGTATTTGCACCAAGCTCTCGGTCCAACCTTGGACGGTTATCTGCGTCGCTAACATTAGGTTAGGGTGGGATGTTCCTTTAATACCCGGTTTCTTCCCTTCCCCTTGAAGGGGGGCTTCTGGTTTAAGGGGGGCGGGGGGGGGGTGAGCCGTGGCGTGGCTAGCGCCAGTGTTTTGGGGCTTTTCTGCTGCGAGGGCATGTATAGGTTCTTGTTACTGGCCATTGAAATTGAGATGTGTCTATGGCGTGACGGAGGAAATGTGTGATGCTCGCCGCTGTTGCATGTGAAAACGCTTCGTCTGCCTTGTGTCTGTGCAGGAAATTATGTGAAGTAAATAGCTGATACCACGGCGACGTCATGGTACTGTAAGTATTATAGACAAAATTATTTATTCTCATTATACTACATTGGAGATGTAAGGTCGGTTGTGTACCGCTGCAAATTACTATTGTCTCCTCTCTGTGGCAGCCTAGCATTGTCAGTGGCTTCAATCATTATTCCCGTCATATTTCGAGTTTTGTGTTCGCGGGTTTGCTTAAGTTGATACTGTTGAGTTGTAAGACCTACAAACAGGCAAGTCGGACTGAGTATTCTATGAGCTCAAGACGATATTCTATTACGTGGGACCTTAGTTTTGTTATAGGTTAGAAGCATTTTACGTGTTATTAATATTCTACTGTTTGCTTTGTCTAAAGAGGAGCTAGTTCTGTGAAGTAGTGGTTTATATTTTATTAGTGTGTTACGCGTTGTGCCTTTTCATGTTAATTGTTTTTAAGAAGCTACAAATGACTCTGTGTATGTTGCAGGTAGCTGAAACTGATGTGTTCACGGGGATCGTGTCCTGACGGGGTTGATAGTGGCCCTTTTTACTACGGCACACCCGGCTATCCTCCATCAGTACATTTGTCTCGCTTATATCGTTACTACTTTTGTCGAGTGGAATTAGGGCTTACTGTAATCACCTTATATGTTGATGTTAAGTACCGGCCGATGTGGCCAAGCGGTTCTAGGCGCTTCAGTCTGGAACCGCGCTGCTGTTACGGTCGCAGGTTCGAATCCTGCCCCGGGCATGGATGTATGTGTTGTCCTTAGGTTAGTTAGGTTTAAGTAGTTCTAAGATCTAGAGGACTGATGACCTCAGATGTTAAGTCCCATAGTGCTTAGAGCCATTTGAACAATTTTTTGAATTTAAGTGTCTCCCCTGCCAGGGCGCGAAGCTTCGTGGATGTAGTCGTATTCTCATCTGTAAAGATTGATAGTGTTATTCATTTGTTATCGTCATATGTATGATTATTTATCTTGTTATATGTTAGAGAAGAGCCAGACAGTAGGGGATTTTACTTTATTATATGAGCTTTCAAACGGTAACTTCATTTTTCTTGTTACGGCCAAGCCACGGCCGGCAGTGTTAGCTGCCAGTAAATACTTTCGTCCCACGGCCTAGTAACACGAAGTCAGCACCGAGGAAGGGCACCTCGGCGGCCACTGTAGCCGAGCGGTTCTAGGCGCTTCAGTCAGGAACAGCGCTGCTGCTGTGGTCGCAGGTTTGAATTTTGCCTCGGGCATGGATGTGTGTGATGTCCTTAGGTTAGTTAGGTTTAAGTACTAAGTTCTAGGGGACTGATGACCTGAGATGCTGAGTCCCATAGTGCTCAGAGCCATTTGAAACTCTACACTCTGGCTCACCCTCACCTCCGTAGGCTCATGTGACCCCTTTTTAACATGCTTTCGCCAATAAATGGCCTTTGTCTAAATTTTGTCCTATTCATTTCAAAACGTCCACCGCCCGCCCATACGTCCATCCCACACAACTGGTGTCAAAGTGTGGATCCGTTCCCGTAGCGACTTTATTGCTTGAAGCACCCCCGTTTAAATTCCTTTATTGGATTTTGTGTGGTTTACCGAAGCCGCCAAACAGTTAATAATGATTATATGACCGTGTGGTTAACAGATGAAAGGCTATCGGTTTTTCTACTTTGGCTTCGGGGGTGTTTCAACCGAGTGCGGCTGTTCTGAGACGGAACAGATAATAATTGAATGTTTGTCTATTATTAAGGACCACAAAGGTTGGGATGTACAAACTGATATACCGGGTGATCAAAAAGTCAGTATAAATTTTAAAACTGAATAAATGACGGAATAATGTAGATAGAGAGGTACAAATTGATACACATACTTTGAATGAGATGGGGTTTTATTAGAATCAAACAGATACAAAAGTTCAAACAATGTTCGGCAGATGGCAGAATAGCAATAATTAGCATAACAGAGTAAGACAAAGCAAAATGATGTTCTTTACAGGAAATGCTCAATATGTCCACCATAATTCCTCAACAATAGCTGTAGTCGAGGAATAATGTCGTGAATAGCACAGTGAAGTATGTCCGGAGTTATGGTGAGGCATTGGCGTCTGATGTTGTCTTTCAGCATCCCTAGTGATGTCGGTCGATCACGATACACTTGTGAGTTCAGGTAACCCCAAAGCCAATAATCGCACGGACTGAGGTCTGGGGACCTGGGAGGCCAAGCATGACGAAAGTGCCGGCTAAGCACACGATCATCACCAAACGACGCGCGCAAGAGATCTTTCACGCGTCTAGCAATATTATTTTTTTGATTCTAATAAAACCCCATGTCATTCCAAGCATGCGTGTCAATTTTTGCCTCTCTGTTTACATTATTCCGTGGTTTATTAACTTTTCAAATTTATACTGACTTTATGATCACCAAATTCTGAGGCAGTCGCTACCTTCGCCTTACACGTCTAATTACGGTTATATCTTTTTATTGGTTGCTGACTTTCAGTACTTCGTCACACGCAATGATGATAGTTAACATTCACAACAATCCTCACTGCAATCCATGGTCGTTGCTGGCCGACGCGGATGACGCGAAACACGTAGTTCGGCACTTGTCACTATTGGTTTTATATCACTCGCGAATCGGTATCGATGAGGGTCCACCCCACAACGACCAGGAGACGCGCTCATTTGTCATACTCCGGTGAATTTACCGTATACTGCTCACTCGGCCATTATTCTTATCAGTCTCTCCAGCACCACTTCTTACTCGACACTCGTCTCACTGCCTCCTGCAGGGCTCGACAATCGACTCCTGTGTGCTATCGACCTGGGTGTCGGATACTAGCATCTATGTTCGTGGGATCACGGATCCCTTACACGCTACACTAACTTCTTTCCGGCAAGACGCCGTACACTTCGCGCATGGAATGCGCCAATCGGCCGCCACGTTTGCTCCACGCGCGCCGTGGCTGCTCCAGTAAGCACGCACAGCGCGCGCGCTACAGCGAAGCAGACCACGCTAGTCAGCCAAGTGAGACGAACGCTGTCGCGCTGCGTGTTGCCTGAGTTCGAGGGGCCTGCGCTGCGCGACCGGCCGGGCCGCCGTCATCCGTCGCCGCGTCAGCCGCCGCCGCCGCGCCGCCCACCGCCGCCCGCCGCTGTCTCCGACGCGCCAGGGGCTGCCGCCATCGCCAACCGGCCGAGCCAGCGCCGTCCGCCGCCAACACATTTGCCGACGCCCGAGGTTCCGGACGCTGCCGCCGCCCGCCACTCCATTGCGTCGTCGCCGCCACGAATGCGTCGCACCGCCTCCACCGCCATGTAAGTCGCCGCGACGCATCCAACATTAACTACTTCGATCGTCCGCCGCTGGATTAGGAAACTTTGTGGCCGTCCTGTTTTTGTAACAATTATTACTTTTTTTGTCACTAGCGTCCTATAAAATTGTAAACATTCCGATAGAAACACGAGCAACGGAACAGTATACTCCCGCAGAGGCACCCGCCTCGAAAGACCCGCTCGAGGCCATAAATGCACAAATGCGCCAATTATTCGCACAAAATCAGGAGATACTTGAACAAAACTGCATCTTGAAGCAGACGTTGGAAGCTAGTGCGCGAACTTCCATACCTGTGGCTAGCTCCACCGCTCTAACAAATTCTCAAGCAATGGTAACTAACACCAATTCTGTCTCTAATGCAAATGCTACAATTTCTGCTAACATAGCGACTGTAAACAATATTCCGGCGCTGCGCGGGATTAGCCGAGCGGTCTAGGGCGCTGCAGTCATGGACTGTGCGGCTGGTCCCGGCGGAGGTTCGAGTCCTCCCTCGGGCATGGGGTGTGTGTTTCTCCTTAGGATAATTTAGGTTAAGTAGTGTGTAAGCTTAGGGAGTGATGATCCTAGCAGTTAAGTCCCATAAGATTTCACAAAAATTTGAACATTTTTGTTTTTTCCTGCGGCTGATTTCATTCCCACCTTTTCTGGGAAGTCCCACGAAAATGTGGCTATGTTCCTACAAAATATTCGTGATGTGGGACGCACGTCTGCCTGGCCGCATGATCTGTTGATCAATGTAGCCAGACTAAAGTTGGCAGGGGAAGCCCGAATGTTTATAGAAACGGTGGACGAATTGCGTGATACGCTTGCATTTGAAGTATTGACCCGCGGATTGACTACGCGTTATTCAGAGACCAGAGGTACCGGATACTACAGGGATCAATTATCAACCCTTAGGCAGAAGCCTTATGAGGATTTTGCTGCCTTTGCAGATCGCATACGAGCAGTATCTTGTCGTACCTATAAGCTAGGCGAAAATGCCAGTGACAACAGAATTTTGCGCTCAGAAGCGGAAGCGCGTGCAATTGATGCATTTGTTCGCGGTATAGGAGGAAAAGTCAAAGCAGCATCCCCCACTTCTCTGCTTGAAGCTGTTCGTGTGGCAATGGTACGCGAAGAGGTATTGCACTTTTGCACTGCCGCACCGCGCCCGCCGGACCCACTACCGGTTCCACCAAGGGAAGTATTTTGTCAGCGTTGTGGGAGGCCCAACCATACGGTATTCCGCTGTCGCGCGCCGTATTCCACTATTTGCTCTACAGCAGGTCATGCTAATAATGTTTGCCCCACTAAGTCACCATTTTCCAATCATATGCGCGGTCACCGCCGCAACGCGGGGTCGAATCAGGGAAACGCGTGGGGGGCAGGTTCCGCCACCCATCCGCGCCCCCGACAAAAGTAATACACCCGGTTAGGACCGGAAAATTTAAGTAGGTGGAACAGTTTAGTCCAGTTGGCGTACTCGGGAACAAAATAGTTAGAATTTTAGTTGATACTGGTGTTCAAGTTAGTGTATTGTTTGTGGAGAAAAATGATCGAAGGGTGTTACAGCCGCCCCAGTATCATATCACTGGCCTTGGAGGGGAAACAATTGTCCCTGCAGGTTCGTATGTAGTGAATCTGGAAATAGACGAGGGTAAATACAGTAGGAGGATGGAAATAGTAAGGCTAAAGAAGGGTGAATTTGATATCATACTAGGGGATGACATCCAGCACCGTTATCAGGGGATAGTGGATTATCGAACGCGAACTGTGCAGTTCGGTGAAGCAATTCACCGATTTGGCAGTGCGCACCCCCGTCAAATGCGAGGGAGCTGTGAAAGGCACCGTTCACAGCCCCCCTAAAACAGCAGATGTGGGCGATAAAAACCACTTACCCTGTGAGGATAAAAGGCGGAAGTGTAAAGATTCTCTGGATGTCAAAAATCAAGAACAGCTTAATATAGACATTCTGGTTTACCCGCTGACCCGGAATGGTGTCTTACATCCTCAGTCAGTACGTATAAAGAGAAGTATCTGCCGACCGGAAAGGAGACAGAAGGGGGTTTGCGATACCAGTACGTATAGATAATTCTGTTGTAAAAGATGTTGTGCTACCGAAGGGTACTACTGTTGCCAGTGGACAGAAAATTTTTGAGGAAGTAAGAAGAGTTGAGAAGCAGCGAAATAAAGATGAGAAAGGAGAAGAAAGAAATGTTCAGTTAGAGAAGTGTGCTATGTCGCGTCGACGTTAAGGAGTCAGTCAGCGTAGCGCACAGTGCTCGTTCATTTTGACAGATTGAAACTGTTTAAAGGAGCCACCCCCACCTAACAGTGAAACCAGACCTATTACGCCAGTAGTTCCACCCAAAAAAGCAAGAAAGAAGGTAATAAAACCGCCTAGACAGCAACGTAGATATGCTCTAAGGTCAAACCCTTATGATTTACGTTCCAGAAAGTAGATCTGAGATGGTATGTAAACAGTTGGAAAAGTCCTGCAAGCAGCAAGAGAAATAATTGACGGAAAACACCGTCGTTACTATACATTTAATTAAGTTGTGTATGTTAGTTATAAGTAGACATAAGAATTGGCAACCATCGGTAATTCAATTTATAATGTCACATTTTAATGGAAGTGATTGAGGTTTTGCAATCATTTTCTCTTGTGTCACTTAACGTCTCCAGTAATGTTATGATAGCAGTCGAGAATTAAAAACACCAATGTTCTTTAATCATGGAATTAAGGGGAAAGTTGTCCTTGCCAATAGAACACGCTGAATTAAGAATCAGTTAATCTTGTATATGTCAAAGGGATTCACACTTCACCTGTTGATTTAGAGAAAAGTGAACTGTCACAGCTTTTAAAGCTTTACCATAAAAGCACGACAGGAACACGCCTTCGTATCTGCAAGCAGATCAGTGACAACATGCTGCCATCTGCCTGTCATTTTAAATACGCCCTACTACATATCCCCCATGAACCATGGACCTTGCCGTTGGTGGGGAGGCTTGCGTGCCTCAACGATGCAGATAGCCGTACCGTAGGTGCAACCACAACTGAGGGGAATCTGTTGAGAGGCCAGACAAACGTGTGGTTCCTGAAGAGGGGCAGCAGCCTTTTCAGTAGTTGTAGGGGCAACAGTCTGGATGATTGACTGATCTGGCCCTGTAACACTAACCTAAACGGCCTTGCTGTTTTGGTACTGCGAACGGCTGAAAGCAAGGGGAAACTACAGCCGTAATTTTTCTCGAGGGCATGCAGCTTTACTGTATGATTAAATGATGATGGCGTCCTCTTGGGTAAAATATTCCGGAGGTAAAATAGTCCCCCATTCGGATCTCAGGGCGGGGATCTACTCAAGAGGACGTCGTCATCAGGAGAAATGGTTCAAATGGCTCTGAGCACTATGGGACTCAACTGCTGCGGTCATCAATCCCCTATAACTTAGAACTACTTAAACCTAACTAACCTAAGGACATCACACACACCCATGCCCGAAGCAAGATTCGAACCTGCGACCGTAGCAGCAGCGCGGCTCCGGACTGGAGCGCCTAGAACCGCACAGCCACCGCGGCCGACCGTCATCGGGAGAAAGAAAACTGGTGTTCTACGGATCTGAGCGTGGAATGTCAGATCCCTTAATCGGGCTGGTAGGTTAGAAAATTTAAAAAGGGAAATGGATAGGTTAAAGTTAGATATAGTGGGAATTAGTGAAGTTCGGTGGCAGGAGGAACAAGACTTTTGGTCAGGAGAATACAGGATCATAAATACAAAATCAAATAGGGGTATTGCAGGAGTAGCTTCAATAATGAATAGGAAAATAGGAGTGCGGATAAGCTACTACATACGGCATAGTGAACGCATTGCTGTGGCCAAGACAGACACGAAGCCCACGCCTACTACAGTAGTACATGTTTATATGCCAACTAGCTCTGCACATGATGAAGAAATTGAGGAAATGTATGATGAGATAAAAGAAATTAATCAGGTAGTAAAGGGAGACGAAAATTTAATATTCATGGGTGACTGGAATTCGACAGTAGGAAAAGGAAGAGAAGGAAACGTAGTAGGTGAATATGGATTGGGGCTAAGAAATGAAAGAGGAAGCCGCCTGGTAGAAGTTGGAACAGAGCATAACTTAATCATATCTAACACTTGGTACAAGAATCATGAAATAAGTTTGTATAAATAGAAGTACCCTGGAGATTCTAAAAGGTTTCAGATAGATTATATAATGGTAAGACAGAGATTTAGGAACCAGATTTTAAATTGTAAGACATTTCCAGGGGCAGATGTGGACTCTTACCACAATCTATTGGTTATGAACTGTAGATTAAAACTGAAGAAACTGCAAAAAGGTGGGAATTTAAGGAGATGGGACCTGGATAAACTGAAGGAACCACAGGTTGTACTGAGTTCAGGGAGAGCATAAGTGAACAATTGACAGGAATGGGGGAAAGAAATACAGTAGAAGAAGAATGGCTAGCTTTGAGGAATGAAATAGTGAAGGCAGCAGAGGATCAAGTAGGTAAAAAGACGAGGGCTAGTAGAAATCCTTGGGTAACAGAAGAGATAGTGAATTTACTTGATGAAAGGAGAAAATACAAAAATGCAGTAAGTGAAGCAGGCAAAAAAGGAATACAAACGTCTCAAAAATGAGATCGACAGGAAGTGCAAAATGGCTAAGCAGGGATGGCTAGATGACAAATTTTAAGGATGTAGAGGCTTATCTCACTAGGGGTAAGATAGATACTGCCTGCAGAAAAATTAAAGAGACCTTTGGAGAAAAGAGAACCACTTGCATGAATATCAAGAGCTCCGATAGAAACCCAGTTCTAAGCAAAGAAGGGAAAGCAGAAAGGTGGAAGGAGTATATAGAGGGTCTATACAAAGGCGATGTACTTGAGGACAGTATTATGGAAATGGGATACATGCTACTGCGTGAAGAGTTTGACAGGGCACTGAAAGACTTAAGTTGAGACAAGGCCCCAGGAGTAGACAACATTCCATTAGAACTACTGACAGCCTTGGGAGAGCCAGGCCTAACAACACTGTACCATCTGGTGAGTAAGGTGTATGAGACAGGTGAAATTCCCTCTGACTTCAAGAAGAATGTAGTAATTCCAATCTCAAAGAAAGCAGGTGTTGACAGATGTGAAAATTACCGAACTATCAGTTTAATAAGTCACAGCTGCAAAATACTAAGGCGGATTCTTTACAGACGAATGGAAAAACTGGTAGAAGCTGACCTCGGGGAAGATCAGTTTGGATTCCGTGTAAATGCTGGAACACGTGAGGCAATACTGACCCTACAACTTATCTTAGAAGCTAGATTAAGGTAAGGCAAACATACGTTTCTAGCATTTGTAGACTTAGAGAAAGCTTTCGACAATGTTGACTGGAATACTCTCTTTCAAATTCCTAAGGTGGTAGGGGTAAAATACAGGGAGCGAAAGGCTATTTACAATTTGTACAAAAACCAGATGGCAATTATAAGAGTCGAGGGACATGAAAGGGAAGCAGTGGTTGGGAAGGGAGTGAGACTGGGTTGTAGCTCTCCCCGATGCTATTCAATCTGTATATTGAGCAAGCAGTAAAGGATACAAAAGAAAAGTTCGGAGTGGATATTAAAATCCATGGAGAAGAAATAAAAACTTTGAGGTTTGCCGATGACATTGTAATTCTGTCAGAGACAGCAAAGGATATAGAAGAACAGTTGAACGGAATCGACAGTATGTTGAAAGGAGGGTATAAGATGAACATCAATAAAAGCAAAACGAGGATAATGGAATATAGTCGAATTAAGTCGGGTGATGCCGAGTGAATTAGGTTAGGAAATGAGACACTTGAAGTAGTAAAGGAGTTTTGCTATTTGGGGAGCAATATAACTGATGATGGTCGAAGTAGAGAGGATATAAAATGTAGACTGGCAATGGCAAGGAAAGCGTTTCTGAAGAAGAGAAATTTGTTAACATCGAGTATTGATTTAAGTGTCAGGAAGTCGTTTCTGAAAGTATTTGTATGGAGTGTAGCCATGTATGGAAGTGAAACATGGACGATAAATAGTTTAGACAAGAAGAGAATAGAAGCTTTCGAAATGTGGTGCTACAGAAGAATGCTGAAGATTTGATGGGTAGATCACATATGTAATGAGGAGGTATTGAATAGAATTGGGGAGACGAGGATTTTGTGGCACAACTTGACTACAAGAAGGGATCGGTTGGTAGGACATGTTCTGAGGCATCAAGGGATCACCAATTTAGTACTGGAGGGCAGCGTGGAGGGTAAAAATCGTAGAGGGAGATCAAGAGATGAATACACTAAGCAGATTCAGAAGGATGTAGGCTGCAGTAGGTACTGGGAAATGAAGAAACTTGCACAGGATAGAGTAGCATGGAGAGCTGCATCAAACCAGTCCCAGGACTGAAGACCACAACAACAACACTACATGTATGGTTTTGCTAAATATCGACACACCAATAATAACAAGAATACGTACGTCTAAGCAAAGCAACAAATATGTTCGATACGACATATTTCTGTATATTAAATGCCACGGAAGGATTCGCGTAAATACCGTCGCTGTTGTCTACAGCTGTTCACATGCGGTGAGTCCCGCCACTACCCGTCAGCTGGCGACGCGGCCCATTTCCCTTCCCTCCCTCATGCCCACCGAGTGAGCGACCATTGCAGTTCTCTCTTGCCCCAGCAACCGCCACTGTCTTTGTTGCGGGCAGCACCTGTACCTCTCCCTCTCCCCCAGGCCCATGACGCCATCATCTTTCGCTGCGCCTGCCACGTGCCCCGCCACGCTAATTCAGCTCCACTCAACGTCTTCGTACATTCATACGCTGCAGTTTAAACAGCAAAACCTAAAGGGATAGTTACAGAAGTAAATTCACCAGCTTAACATTGCCTAGAGATTTTACTAGTCTTGCCTAAAGACGGGAATCGATTTGTGTTGTCTATTTGCGTTTTAATTAAGGAACAAAATCGTGAGAGGGAACTTTTCCTGGTACGCATTGTCTAAACCATCACGGTTAGTAAACGTAGGAATTTCAGAACGATCTCCGGCTATGTTATATCACCACCACAGTTAATAAACCGATCTAGTATATGGCGTCAAGGAAGTGGGCACTTGCAGCTGTATCTATCCTGTAAACGACCGCTGTGTGGGAAACGCGTTAGCCGAGGAGTTGGGTTTGGAATGCCATCGCAAAATACAGTTTATTTAGAAGCCTAACACCTGCCAGTTACCTAAATTTTAGAACAGAGTGTTTAAGTAAAACAATTGGAACCCGATAGTTTTGTGACCTCTAGCGATTGAGGTTATTAGAGTCCCTTAGAAAAGAACATCCTCCATATGTAACTGTCGTGAACAACATAAGCTAACTGTGGAAGGAAATTTTGTGACATTACAGACGGACTAAACCCCATGCGTAGCAAGAGGACGGGCCCAGCGTGAACGCCAGTTCCGCCTCCGTGCCAGTGAAACCGGACGCAGCCCTACTGTCAGCTGTGCTGTCAGCAACTTAAATATCCCGAGCGCGAATCGTGTGGCGCCTTAGCACCTCAAGCTGCACTGAATCTCAACACAGAAATTCTTTATCATTATATAACGAACCCTTTGAAAAACTTTACGCACATATTCAATACTAAGGAACTTACTTTGCTCCCTTCACACATTATATACGGCAAATTAACTCTAATTTTATTAAAAACAAAAGCGCCGACAGGTGAGTTATTGAGCCGTGGCAGCTCATATCGATAGTGCCACTGTGGTGGTTTATCTTTCCTGCCACGTCAATGCGGTAAGAAGCGCCCTCTGGGGCCTACGCGAGGAGTAACGTAGCGAGGTCCAGTGGGTGGGTGTGCTCCCGGACGTGGTGGAAGACGGTTGCCGGGTTGACGCAGCGAGTGTGGGTCCGGACCTATCGCATGGAGATACACAAGTTGACTCTGAACGGAAGGCGCCGTAGCAAGCAGCGGGAAGCGGGCGTCCTGTAATTTGTGTGAAGGAGTAACGATTTTTGCATTGGATGTCCCAGTGGTTCCCGAGAGTTGCGGTTGCTGCTTTCGGAGAAGAGGACTGGTAAGAGCTTGTGTCTACGCTCTTTTCCGTACGATGTTGCTGCCTGCCGTTATAAACGGGTGAAAATCAGGCGCTTGTATTGACTATACGGGAACTGGTGATGTAAAATTACATTTGTGATTGAGTCTCACTTCTACTGTGACAATTTAGAGGCGAAAGCTGTCGTGGTTTCATTAGGTCTGGTTCTTTGCTCTGCAACTAAGGGAGTCAGTTATTTGGGGTAACTGAGAGAGCACCATTATGTTGGTCTAAGTGATACGTTCTCCATGTTTTGTCTATGGATTTGCGCATCGAAATCGTGGGAGGGTACACGTCTGAGTAATTTGCTATTGTATGGATGGTTATGTTGTAAAGACTCTTCTCTGGTGTGTTAAATCACGCGCTGATTTGTAGCCAATCTAAGCAGAAGTTACCATTGCTACTTGCTTATGTGCTACTGTCCTTATGATTGGCGTTGTTTGTCTTTTGATTGTGAGTGTGCTCACGTTTAAAAAAAATTACGGCTACCATTCATAATGGTTGTCTAGGAATGAAATTGCTTAAGCTTTAACCATATGCTGGTTTGTTTGCCTATCACATTGGCTCTCTATGCAGTAACTGAAGGAATGTGGATAGTGGTTCAAGACTGTAGGATGACGAGTATTTGAACTGGTATTGAAGTTAAGGGCGAGATCAGCATCTCGCAAACCCGCACGCTGCGCGTGGTTAAATGTTCCGCTATTGGGGAGTTGCCTCTCTGTTCTTGGATTTTGTAAGGATACGTGACGAGTGCATCGCTGTAGTTTTTCGCGTGCTAAATTGTGGGGTGTCGGTGCCGTCGTAGGGCTAGACTTGTGACGTATGTTATGTTGAAAGGGAATTAACTGTACCAAACTTAAGAGAGCTTTTAGTTTGTTTTAGCTCTGTACATGGAATGATGTTGATATTTTGTCGATTGCGGCAATAACTTCCTGTGTGGGGAGATCCTCTGAGGGACTTGTATTGTACTGTTGCAGTGCAGTCCATCTGAAACGTGCTGCTTAAAACTTGGGACTGCAGCTCTCTATATATTACTGTTTAATCTTAAATGTCTTGAATGTAATATGGTTGTTGTGGATTATGTAATTAATTTTGATCGCTGGTTCCTTAAAGGAAGTATTTCGTTTCAAAATATGTGCTCGGTCAGAGCCTATTTAAATATGATTTTAACTCATCATTAAAAAGTTCTAGTCTTCCTTTCTTAAAAGGATTTCAGTTAAATGACTGCTATTTGCCTGTTTAAATGTTTGAGTGACTTAAAGGAAAAGAATATTATTTTGTAATTTGTACTGAATGTTTCTTTTGGGTAATACCTGACTTATGTGTTCAATAAATGAGTCTCTAGTCAATGGTGATGCACTGTCCTATTGCTAGCCTACCCCTTCCACTCCACAGCCTATTGAGCTGCTTTGTGTCGAAATTGTGTTCAGATCACCCCTCTGACCTGACTCCTCCGTTATATCTACGTCTTCGAGATGCAACTAGCTTCGTCGAGCAGCCAATAACGATTATATGGAAGCAGGTAGGTGAGAGAATTAACAGTAGGAACAACAATCATATCGTTGAACGATTGACTGGGTGACTGATAATCACCAATATTTGCAACAGGAAACAGCATGTCACATTTTTAATAATTATTAGTCTGTTCATTGAAGGAGACATAAAACCACTTTTCATCAGAATATTATTAAAGGAAGTATTAACGTGACATTACACTATCCCACAGCATCTCACATACCATTCCTATGTCTTAGCGACAGTTTTCTTGTAGGTAGAAGTACCGAAGACCATCAGTTGGTATGAAAATATAAAGGAATACCAGGTGATACTTACATTCATTTTGCTACGTAATGTAACTGGAGGATAAGGCAGTTTTGTATAAAGGAAATAATATTTTGAACTTTTGCTTCTGTTGCGGTTTTGCCACCGCTTGTATAACTGTGACGAGTTGCCAATTACTTGTCTCCAATTACTTGTGTCCAATTACTTATATCGACGTATTATTTTTACTATTGTTCATTTTGTCCATGTCTCATCTATGCTATTATCAAATGTTTAGAGAGTTTTAGCTAAAGTGTGCCAGCACCAGTAATTTAGTATTTGTATCAACCTAGTGTTTCCATGTGTCACTGTGTTAGTAGAATGAGGATAATTATTTTTGTGGGATCTCAAGTATGCTAGAATAAGTTCCCGAGTATTGCCAATTATTTAAGTGTTTAGTAATAATAATGTCTTCGGTAAGAAATTATTTTGGAAGGGTAATTTCAGATGTAACCATGTTTTATTTCATTTGGATTTGGATGTTTAGCTGGAGGGACATGCCACATGTCTACCCCCATGATGGGTAACGTAAACAAAGTAGATCACGCTCACAGAGCGAGCAAGCTTTGGCCATATACCTAGTCTGGATGAACAAGAGAACCACCCGCAGGGGCACGTACCTTACGAGACGCGGTTGGCACCCGAGGACCCATAGCTGTCTTAAGTCGTTTCTTCACATTTCGGCTTCGCGACTTAGACCATCTTAACCACTTTCTGTTCAGGTGAACTAACACAGTTAGACTTAAATCTTTCATATCGAAGAAGAATTGCTGGCCGAGGTGGCCGAGCGGTTCTAGGCGCTATAGTCTGGAACCGCGCGACCGCTACGGTCGCAGGTTCGAATCCTGCCTCAGGCATGGATGTGTGTGATGTCCGTAGGTTAGTTAGGTTTAAATAGTTCTAAGTTACAGGGGACTGATGACCTCAGAAGTTGAGTCCCATAGTGCTCTCTGACGACAGCTGATCAGGCACCATTAGACGCGAAGCGCGTCTAGCCCGCAGCTAAACCGCCAGTGAAAGGAAATCTCTGTTCAAAACTTGAGCCTTCTTTGACACTGTTTTCCCGTTGTATTTTCCGAAGGAATACCGACTATTGAAGTAGTAGCATTTAACTGTATAACGTATCTCTGGACACAGCGATATAATCAAGGATAGGCGGAGTTTTAAGCAACTAGCTGGGCCCAATGAGGCCAGCACTATGAAGTTATAGAGACGGCGAGTTTAGTCGCAAAATGTTGAGAGGATAAAGACTGCGAATTTGGTCGCACAACGAAGTTTTTTGTGAAGAGGTGTCGTGTTTTAAGAAGAAGTAAGTAGCAGCTATTTTGGAGTCGCAGAATTGTCATATACACAGTTAAGTAGGCGATACCGTCGTGTCAGCGATGCGTCGTGCACCATACCTTCATAAAGGAAAAGTCCTTCAGAAATTACGCTCAACTTAGTCGTTTCCAATTCGATTCCTTACACTTTCTGTGTCCACTATGGAAATCTCTAGATTCTCGCCTAGTTTTGTTTTGCTCCTCTCGTTACCAACAGCGTTGACATCCAACGACACAATCTACTCCCCACCTGCACCAAACTGGTCTCAATTTTCTTAGTAAGTTTCACTGTATGGTGAATAACAAATGTATTGTCACATGATAAACTTCTTCTCACAATGTGAACGTTATTTCACTTAGATGGTTAGCCCACACTTGCATTTAACTTCGTTTACCTATTGATATGGCATATGCAGTAATTTAATATGATATTTGTGTACATCATTTTTACATTTCTATGTTTATGTAAGAATTATGTTTGGGCTAAAATGGATTTTATAGGAGCCAATTTACTATGGCATAAAAAATTTTAAACAGTACCCACTGTAATAACGCATCTATCGTGATGTCATACGTAATCCCACTTCTGTTTTATTGGTCATCGTTGAATAAACCATATCGATCACGCACATCTATTCCCCTTTATTCAGTAACAGTGTACCCATTTTGAGACATTAATATTCGTCACTTCTCACTTCGAAGCACATAAATACGCTCGTCTGGCTCAGGAGCCCAAGAACATGTGGAGAGAGTGTGAAGTACAAACAGCGGAGTGAACAGCGTCGGTATGCTTCATCGCTCTCTCTCGCTCTTTAAACCTGACGCTTGCTCCCTGCGCCGCGAACGTATGCAGTGCGTGCGGCATTTGACGGTCGTAGACCCCTCAGCTGCTGCGTGCAGCCCTGCCGCCGCGCTGGCCTTGGAAAATATCTGCCGCGCGCCTTTCTAACTTGACATTCGGCCTTGCAGCCAGCTGCCACTCTGACGTAGCCTCCGCGCAGATCTTTAGCAAACGGTTGCCGTTGGAACACCACTTATAACCTTTCATGCCACTACGGCTTACTCACTTAGTATTCGCGCCCATTTATATATGTTTTTTAAACCTGAAAGCCCATTCATGATTCCCTTGTCAGCTAACTTGCCAGTTTCGTGTAATTTATCAAATGATCACCTCCTAGCGTCAATTTATGAGCTCTTAAAACTTGAAAAAGGACAAAGTTCTTAAGATCGCCTGTTAGTGCACCTAAATGAATGGCAAACAGCCACTAAACTATATACAACCATTATATCCAGCGCCACGGTATCCCCAGCCTCACAGCGAATATCGCCCTTAACTAAAAACAAAAGAAAAACTAACAACTAAATTAAGCAAAAAACCTATCAGGCATGTGCCCTCCCTTAGTTTTAAGAGTGCAATTGTGATATCACCTAATGCGGAAAAACTAGTGTAGCGTAGGGAACTGTTTCCTTAGTGTATTGTAAATGTGTTTGAAACGTGTGGTCCTCCCCTCATAACCCCCCCCCCCCCCCCCCATCCAGATACCCTGCGCTGAGTTCCAGTGCACGGACCTGGCCACGGCCACGCAGCCTTTCCTCTGACAGCCTGCACGTTGCCCGCTGAGCACAACACATCACGCCGCCTCGCGCCACTCGCCCCCGCAGTGACTCATCAGTGGTGATATGTTTACATTTTCAACGTATTTAAACAAAAGCAAAAAGACGCTTTTACTTCATCCAAGCAACGAGAACACTTGGCATGGTTACCTCATTCACACTGTTATGGTTTAAATGGCTCTGAGCACTATGGGACTTAACTTCTGAGGTCATCAGTCCCCTAGAACTCAGAACTACTTAAACCTAACTAACCGAAGGACATCACACACATCCATGCCCGAGGCAGGATTTGAAGCTGCGACTGTAGCGGTCGCGCGGTTCCAGACTGTAGCGCCTAGAACCGCTCCGCCACCACGGCCGGCCACACTGCTATGTTTCGTTCTATTTTTGTTTTGATGTTTTATGATGTTTTGAGATAATTTTTATTTACACATTATGTTGTTGAAGTATGTAAGTCCCTTTGCGACCCCTAGGTTAAGACCCCTACCATCTTTCATGAGGGCCATTCTTAATCAAGTGATATTTACTTTGTTTTCCAAGTTGCCCGCATCTCGTGGTCGTGCGGTAGCGTTCTCGCTTCCCACGCCCGGGTTCCCGGGTTCGATTCCCGGCGGGGTCAGGGATTTTCTCTGCTTCGTGATGGCTGGGTGTAGTGTGCTGATCTAGGTTAGTTAGGTTTAAGTAGTTCTAAGTTTTAGGGGACTGATGACCGTAGCAGTTAAGTCCCATAGTGCTCAGAGCCATTTGAACCATTTGTTTAACAAGCTAAAATTGTTTACATTCAAATAATAATTACATTGAGAGAATCCACATACGCTCCCACGGAATGGGGAGGAGTGTTAAGGATGAGCCAGACAGTAGGGGATTTTATTATATGAGCTTTCAAACGGTAACTTCATTTTTCTTGCTACGGCCAAGCCTCGGCCGGCAGGGTTAGCTGCCTGTAAATTCCCTCGTCCAACGGTCTAGTAACAGGAAGTCAGCACCGAGGAATGGCACCTTGGTCACGCGCCTCTCCCGTGTGCTTACGAGGTGACGCCGCCCCAGGCGTCGCTTAGCAGGCGACGCTCCGGAAAGTTCCATGCCGCCCGCACGGTTTTCCCGATCCCCACCAGTCAGGGCGGAGGAAGTCACGCGGTGCGTCGAATATACCCGGCCGCTCGTCGCCGGGCCCTCCCTCTTGTATTGTTGCTCACCCGCGAGTCGGATGCGCGCCCTGTAGCAGTGAACATCTCCCGCTTCCCCGGTGTTGCGGCACTGTCGACTTAGTTTTGGCAGACAACAGCTTTCGTTAGCTTCGCGAACTATGTTTCGGCAAACTCTACACTCTGGCTCACCCTGACCTCCCTAGGCCCATGTGACACATTTTCAACATGCTTTCGCCAATAAATGGCCTTTGTCTAAATTTATATTCATTTCATAACGCCCACCGCTTGCCCATACGACCATCCTGTACATGTATTTAATATCAGTAAAATGTAAGAGTTAACGAGTTCCGAATTGGGACGTTGTATTCTCCTCTTGTGGGTACAAATTTAGGTGCATTTATTCCTTTTAAAGTAGCTTTTAGATGCGTACATTTTGCCTCCATGTTTGTTGTTTTTATGGCTTCCACGTTAATTAAATTTACAATAAAGGTAAAATGGCAACGGAGGGTTTCTTGTATTTATTAGTTGCTAAGTGGATCCTAACTTAAGTGCAGCTATCCTACCAGTAATGTAGAACACCACCACAGGGCCCCGTAACTGCTTGCTGATTGACACTCACTGACTTTTCACATTCCTTCATCAGCCTAGCGTTGTGGCTGCAGCCCGATTTGACGCTGACTTCACTTTCATGTGTGACGTCTAACTTTCTGTGCACACCTGGAAGACCTATGGCATCATGTTCCCGCTCTTCCTTTCATTTCCACTGTTAGTATGTTATATTACTGTACCTACGAGGACCATTTAAAAAGTTCTGAATACAGTAAGATAGAATTGAAGAATATCACTTATTTTGCAGAACACCTTTACAGGCTTTCAATATGTGTTTCATTCTTGCTTATGACAGCTTCTCAAAGTTTCTGCAACTTCACTTTTCCGGATAGGACAGTTTCTTTGATGATTTGTCTTATTATCCGGGTCACCCCACTGTAAGCTTCGTCAGTTGTGTCAAAATGTTCCCCATGGAGGCTTTTCTCCAATTTGGGAGACAAAGTCAGCTGGGCTCAAATTATGACTGTAAGATGGGTAGGGAAGTACTTCCCTTCCACATTTGTCGAGCGTTTCTCTCACCGCTTGGGCAATATGCCGTCTTACATTATAATGCAAAATGAAGACACCAGCTGCAAGAATGTTATGCCTTTTTTGACAAATTTTCTGGCGCAAAAACATTTTCTAGAGCAGCTTGTATTACGCGCCTGTTACAGACGATCACTGGGGCACGCTGATCGTAGGTATGACTCCGTTAATGTCATAAACAGAGATCAAAGATCATAATCACTTTCACCTTTGACTGTTGGCATCGGAATTTTTTCAGGCGAGGAGACTGGGAAGTTTTGCACTGTGACGACTGAGACTTCCGTTGTGATTCGAAATCTAGTATAATGTTTTCGTCACGTGCATCAACACTTTTCACCGAGCCAGGTGGCGTAGTGGTTAGCACACTGGACTCGCATTCGAGAGGACGACGGTTCAATCCCGCGTCCGGCCATCCTGGTTCAGGTTTTCCGTGATTTCCCTAAATCGCTTCACGTAAATGTTCAGGTGGTTCCTTTCAAAGGGCACGGCTGACTTCCCTTCCTTAATCCGGTGATACCGATGACCTCACTGGCTGGTCTACTCCCCCCAAACAATCCCCCGAAAATTAACACTTTTCAGAAATGATTCCACTTCCGTTCGATAACGTTGAAGCAATTATTCTGCTATTCTTCTGCCACATTCTCTTCACTCAGATCATGCGAACCCATCTGGCAGCAGCTTTCTCATCTTCAACTTTTTAGCTGTGATTCTGTAAACTGAACTGACTGACATGCTGGCCTTATATGCAATTGCCTCACATGTTTTTCTTCGATAGTCTCTCAAAATACCATCAACCATCACCTGAGTGGGTAGCCTGTTGCAGCTGAAGGTCTTTCACTCCTCAGTGCTTACCCGACATTCGCGGAAATAGGTAAACTATCGTGATACCATTACACCATACCCACACACCTCTCTCCAAGCGTTGGAGATTTACGATGTGTTCTTTCCACATGTTGATGTAGGAATGCTGGTCTTTACGTGTAATCCGACCTGGCCCATTTCGAAAACGATTTACTCACAACCCAACCACGCGAACCAGCAAACACATATATGACCATCACGCCTAGTCTAGATCACGAGTGTCATGAATTTCATCCTGATTACGCCCCCGTAACGGTTGGACATCCACATTTTGCAGAACGTTTGAAATAACTCTCGTCTCCCGTCCTTAAGTTTGCCCGAGCAGTATGCTACTATTACAAGTGGTTGTACACCGATAGATACAGTGGCGTTATGCGCCGAGCCTTAGATCCCCACTGTCGTAATCTCAGATTCCACCACTCAGAGCCAGAGAGCCACTAACTGCCATTCCGCACAGAGCGGGAATACACCTTCCACTGGTGCAGTACAGCCGTTCGTAGGATCGTAGTGGAGTCAGCAGTTCTGGTTGGTGGTGAAGCAGGAGCCGCGTGCAATATCGCCGCCCCGTTATTCATACGCGGCTGCCGACTTCCTTACAGGATTCTCCTCGGTCCCGACATTAGCTACCACATCGACCCGTCTGCTTCTCGGGCAGAAGACAAGATAGGCTGCTTTAACATCCCAACTTTATACTCAAAACAACTTCTACGCCTTCGAGCGTCAGACGCCCGCGCCTCTCGTAGGTACACGTGCCGACACTGCCGCTTGTTACGCGGGGTTCCTGTACAGGACTTTAGGGCATAGTGATCACGTTTTCCGTTATTACACGTATTAGTCATTCTAATGTCGCGGGAAAGAAGACTGTAACTGATATTTAACGTCTTGGTTTTCGGAAGGACACTTTAGGTGAAATAAATGATGGCATTGCTTGAGATTCCCCTGCCTCTCGCATAAGCCCACGCCTTCAAAATGACTTAGATATTATTCTCACTGTTTGGGTGCAGATAACTGTCTCTTTTGTGATGTTGTAGTTTGTACCTAGTATAGTTGGTCTAATTACATATTTGCTGTTGGAAAGTTTGTCTTCTATTTCTGTAAAGTTATTCGTACCAATTTAGTGATTTTGTCTGAAAATGTAGAGAAATCGTGATGAAAGAGAAGCATATTTATGTTGATAAACTAGACGCTCTATTATCTGTTTGATTCTCTTTCTTGTGTATGCTTTTATTATATTGGGAAACGTCAATTACATCCTTGTGCCTTCCGAATATTTGCTTGATGTGTTAACCGTAGCTCTTGACAGCGTACAGAGCTCACTGGATGAGTGGGACGAGGCCGGGGCAATAAAGGAATATAAAACCTTAACAAAAATTTGTTAACAGGAAGAGTCACGAAATAAGCAAATAGTACACACGTAATGTGGAAACTCCTGTGGTTCCCAAGAAAGCACCTTGGAAAGTAGAATAAATAAATCAAAATAGGAGGAAGGACAGCATCAGTCACACATTTTTGATCTGTTTTGTGGAGATCGATGTCAGCTACCGTGTATCTTCTTTAGTGCAATTATAACCATAACTCATCGTAAATACAATCGCACATGGTACCATGTTGCCATTGCAGATAAGAAACTACTGACGCTGCCCTTCCTCCTAACTTGCATCTCGTTAATACGGTCGTGGAGCACGCAGTTCCTGATGGGAACAAACCTGAAGAATAAATGAACATTGCAGGTTGTGATGTTACAAAATAAAAGTGATGTTGTTATTCAATGGAAAGTTGGAAATTGAGATTTAACTAACTGTTTTATCAATCACAATTGGCGTAAGAATCATGGATTGACCATTGTCATAAAATATTGCATTATGAGATGTGATTAGTTTTTTACTTGCAGTTTCGCGTGGCTTGAGGCAGTCACAACTAGCGTGCTATTGATTAAGAAATTGCGTTATCGTCTTTCTAATTACTTCATGATCGTAGATACGATCATACCCGGTTGTGAAGTTATTGTTATGACAAAACAATTTCCTAAGGGACCAGAAAGTTCTTTAGGGCGCAAAAACAACTGTAACATCACACAAAAGGGAAATTCAATATTAAAGCTGATTCAAGAAGACGATAAAACAGTTTTCTTTTTATCAATGTAACACGCACATTGGACTGCTGATCTTGGAGTCTGTAATATTAGCAAAATGCATAATTAAAATGAAAATAATACTGAGGAGATAATAGAAATGAGCACTGCTAAATGATTCAGTATTCCCAGAACAAATATTTATTATAACTAAAACATATATCGTACCTTAAGCTTAATACTACAATGACGGTAGATTTTTATGTCCGTATCATTTCCATTGAGCGCTCTTTTATATAGCCATTGTTCTTTCGAGTCACCCGTGCGTCGTCACGATAAGTTTTAACAGTTCTTCTTACACTTCACTCAAACTTAGACGGAACACGTTTTTATTTATTTAGTAAAAATAATTAGATCAGACCGCCACAAATCTGTGTCCGTCTTACTCGAGAAAAACAGTAAAAGTCTTTTTAGCGCTCAAGGCTTCATTTGTTCTCCAGCGAACAAATTAGTGAAGGATCGCATATCCATCCGTATTTTTCTGTTTATATTGCCGCCCAAAGACGACGAATTACATTATTTAGAAAATTCCACCGTCGCTATGCGACGCCTTATTATATATTAATCATTCTTTATAAACAAGTATTTGCCTTCTGGCTGAATTTGCTATTTTAATTAAGCCAAAAATAGCGAATATCACAAGGTCCCCACCGATAAAATAATTTTAAAAGACGGTTATGTTTCATTTAGCGAACTATACAAATAACTTTTTAATAACAGCTTCAATAACTCACAGCAAAACTAAAAAAAAGAAAATATTAAAAGAATGTAAAACTCCATAAATTTAAGAATCAATCAAGGCCTTCTTGAAAATGAGTGAATAATACTTAAAAAAGAAAATATATAAGGCCATTGGCCAAATACAGATTTACAGTAACTGGGGCGTCTGAAAATCGCAATTAACGTACAGAAAATACCAGACTGAAACGTAGGCTAGGCTCACTATGGATAAGATAAGTGATTTCATGTCAGAATTCACCAACAACGGCCAGTTACATCTAGAGACTAAAAGCCGACTCACGTCAAAAATAGCCGCCATCAACAGGTAGGTACAATTAGGCTTAGAATAGGCGCCTTACAGCAATAACAAGCAAAATACAGAGTAGAAAATACATGCTGCTAATGGGATTTTACAGCCTGCATGTTTAATGACGTATATATGCAGGCTGAAGTCACAAATGAAAATTTGTTCTAAGTCCCGGATTCGAACCTAGACTTAGTGCCCACTGCGTAGATATACTAAACACTACGCCACCCTGGCACAAAGGCTGCACGGACTGAATTAACATACCTCCCATCTCAAATTCCCGTTCACGTCTCAGACCACTTCGTATTCTCCCTAAATCTAACAGTATTGCAGAGGCCATGCAACTGTTCAAATGGTTCAAATGGCTCTGAGGACTATGGGACTTAACATCTATGGTCATCAGTCCCCTAGAACTTAGAACTACTTAAACCTAACTAACCTAAGAACAGCACACAACACCCAGCCATCACGAGGCAGAGAAAATCCCTGACCCCGCCGGGAATCGGTCCCGGGCGCGGGAAGCGAGAACGCTACCGCACGACCACAAGCTGCGGACTGTCACTGTATTGGAATAGCAATACAGCAATGAAGGAAATTGGTGATCCTGCCTGAAACCCAATCATAGGTACTTTAATGAAATGAAACTATATGGTTCTACACTATGATGTAATAAGCGGTATGATTAACGAACGAAAATGTATAACAAGGAAGGAATTCGAACCCAGAACTCCCGTTCACCCAGCAGATGTGCTATCAATTATGCCACACTGACACACAGGCTTCTCATAGCTGAATTGATTACACTAGAATTCCTCCCTCCTCACTCGAAGATCCCATTCATGCCTCAGCTTACTTGGTATTCCCGAAAAACTCGAACAGCATCGCAAAGGCTCTCCAGCTGTATTGGAATAGCACCTCAACACTGTTGGTCTAGTTACGGGGAATACCAAGTGGGCGTGATTTGGATTTTAGACTGAGGAGGCAGACACATTCGGCTAGTCCATCCAATTGTGCAAAACCATTGCCCAAGTGCCCAGTGAGCAGGAAAACCGGGTTAGAACCCCAGCCTTGGTATGAATTTTCGTTCGTCGCTTCAGTCTCCATACTTGTACATACATTATAGACGTTTGAGACTTGAAAAGGTCTCTGGTAGCATGTAGTTTTATTTGATGATATATTTAACCAAATACCTTGTGGCTCCGTATAAATAAATCAGGGTATGGCCTTGTGGCAACAAGCAAATTATAATTTTTAAAAAGGAAACAAACTTTTCACAGTAAATATTTAAACAAATTAAGAGTTAACTCACTTGAACGGTCAGAAACAATAAATACGAAACCCTAAAATTCACTTTCATCCACTTGGGAGACGGAACAATAGATAACAATACAAGATGGTAAAGCTCACCCAAAACGTGACTCAAGTGCTCAAATATTACAGTAGAAGCACACAGATATAACGAGCTGGCCAACTGCTTTAACAAAAGGACACGGGTACATTTATTAGTCACTGCATTCAGAAATTAGATAGTACATCAATTTGTCTCTATGTTTTGAATTAGTTATCAATTGATGTGCCCCTTCCTAGATTCTTTACCATTTATGTACAACAACAACTACAGTGATAATCACATGCTCACCTGAAAGCAAATCTCTTAGGAGCACTGCTCACTTAAAAAAAGGATGTAATATGCAAATGTTGCATGACTACCAACGACCTACGCACTTTCAGTAAGTACAACAGCCGCTCGCCTGGTTCAGTTAACAAGAAAATTCAACAAGTAACACATGTATGCAGTAATTCAACACAGATGCTCAATATGGCAGCAAACTGAATAGCACACTGTCACCTGCTAGTACGCAAGGCACAGAAACACACGACCATCCGGCAGCAGTCACCGAGCGGTTCTAGGCGCTTCAGTCCGGAACCGCGCGATTGCTGCGGTCGCAGGTTCGAATCCTGCCTCGGGCATGGATGTGTCTGATGTCCTTAGGTTAGTTAGGTTTAAGTAGTTCTAAGTTCTAGGGGACTGATGACCTTAGATGTTAAGTCCCATAGTGCTCAGGGCCATTTGAACCATCTGAGCCACACAGCCATGTTGATGGAGGCTAACGACACCTATTTAACAGTTTTAGATCATTAACCGCTAATGTAAATGCTTACCGTAAAGATTAGAACAATTTTCAGATGAGAATAAATTCCAAGTCAGCTGCGTGGCTGAAATTTAGATAGGCTTCTCAGCACCAACAGGCCAGTTTGCCGCTTCTGCTACGGTGATCAGCCCTCTGGGAAAGTAAAAACATCCACAGCAACAGGGAACATCGAGCCGCACACTTTATCGCCAATAAACCAACTCTCGTACCGGATACCTGATACGCCCGTGTATCCCCGCTCGGCCCCACATCGCTGCCCTACCTGAAGCGTGTCAGTTACGCAACAAACTGGAAGAGAGGACTGACTTCCCACGGAGTGCAGCTATCGATACCGCAACCGCACCGCGCAGTTGTGTCTCACACATTGATCAGCTCTACCTCGATGGGTTGCCTTCGCAAGAATTTTATCGTCACCCATCCTCCGTTCTGCAGATGCAGTGAACTAATACACGCCAGTAACGCTACATAGTTACGATAACTTACCATTCTACAGAAACAGTTCCTTTAATGTTTACAATCGTTAGACAGTACATCACAAGTACTCGACATTTTTGTTTGTACATGAAGTTAAGATACACTCAGTTCAACAAAAAAGCGTGACGTAGAGTTCAGACAGTTATAAAATGTGACGTTTGACGTCAGAGTATGTCACACTTATTAAAATCTTCCAGGTTAATACAACGTGGTCTACTGAATCTTTTGTAGAAAATCATCCTTTTGACCCCATGTCCAGAGGACACCTTCAAGGGGAGCGTTGGTTTCTTCGAAGATGAGCTTTACACATCGGCTCGTTGGTAACCGTAGCGAACCATGGTCTGAATCAACCTGCTACGGATGCTATACCACCCTTGAAGATGTCTTCCACAGATGGTCACGAAAAGTTGGGTTTCTTCAAGATATGAGTCAGCAATTGCAGAGTAGTCTGGAGTTTTTAAGAAGTGTGCTAACTCAGAAAACTACTGCAACGAACAACACACATAAATTGATCGCCTATTACTGTACAGCCTGCAATGAAAATAAAGGTTAAAGCTTTCAACTTGCTCATAAGGCCATTTCCATGGTTTAGAAATGGGTTTGATGCTGCCACTTGTGGTAGTGTTGCCAAAAGAGAATACACTTTATAAGTAATGAAAGCAACATAAAAGCACCGGAGGTGGCGTAAAACAAAATAGACTGAAACACGCAAGACGTTTATTTGGCTACGATCTTTACATAGTTCAGATTAGGGTAAAAATGGAAGCCACGTTACAGAAAGGAGTTGATCTAGACCTTCATAATCAAAAGTCATAATAAATCGCAATTTATTATGAAGAAATTGCGGTTATATTCTCATTAACTGTTTATAACATTCGATACCTCATGTTGCGATAAAGAATATAATGCAGAAAGTGTGCATGAGTTTTTAATTTGGTGCCTGGGTGTTAGCTCTTACGTTACAGGATAGGAGTTCAGCAAAGGAAACATACCATCCCAAAAATATCTGACCAAAATCTAATAAAACCAAGCACAGCGGGAACAGATTACGTGTGCTACAGGATATGTGTGAAGTGCAAGAGTCTAAAAAGTCTAACGATTCAGCATATTTGAATGACAATATTTCTCAAGACTTATTGTCAGTCATCAGCCTCACGACGAAGATTAAACATTAAAAAACAGGCAGTACAAACAATGAAATATTTGTCACTAATTTAAATTTCTCAATGTAATGGACTCATATGACAGTCACTGAAATGTGAATCAGTTATTAACTGGCTTTACAAGAAAAATAGAGCTAGGAGATTTTGTGTGGGCCCTCTGTATCAGGTTTATTTCTTCTTGGTTTATAGTTCACAGATGTCATACGAACATTGCTGAGTTGAATTGTGTAGTGCCACAGATTTGTTTATAGTCGATGAGATAGTTTGGTAGCAATTATAAGGAATGGCGTCTTTCATTATTCGACATCGACAACCCAATACGTTACATTCACAAACTTCTATACCATATTTATTATTTTCACAGTATTTTCCATGAGCAATGGTCAATTCTCAGAGATACTGCAGGAACGATTATTTGAAGTAAAGAAGTCCAGTAAACATGGCCTCTAAAATGCATACCTTAGGAGCTGTGAGTAATTCTTCATCTTGGATACTGGCAGCCTTTTGCTTTCTAAATTTTGTGAGGTGATAGTATAGGCTAAAAAGACAAAATGCTGTTCGGTAAATATGGGCTCTAAAACGCACACCTTAAGGACATGTCTGTTCTACTGGACAAGTGCTCATAATTCTTAAGGTACTCATTTTTGAGTCCATGTTTACCAAACACTTTTATCTTATTCTGGTTCTTACGATCTCTTCCCAAAATATGGAAGGCAAAGACCTTGCAGTAGAAGAGATTTGTTGCACAGTATGGAAGATAAAGACGTGCACATTGCCCCTAAGGTATGCTCGAATGATCTTTCCTGTCATATGCCTGATGATTCACTATTCCTCCTGGGACACACTGTATATAAGTTATGAATAAAACTGTGTCAGCTACTGGTATTTCGGTTTTTAATGTTTCTGTTCCTTGAGACTTTTCTTAATCGCATGGTGTAGAATTCACATTTGAGGGACGTTATGAGAAATTTTACCATGGGCCGACAGGGAACAGTTCCTCGCATAATATGGGTCCTAAGTAAAGCTTACTTCTTTTTCAGTAGTGATCAATGATTCTTCAGATCATTAACAAAATTCTCAAGTGAACTGTTGTGATACAGTGACTACAGAATATCGGGAGCGGAACGACAACACGAAAAGAACAGTCCCACGGGTGTGGGCTGCCAAACAGCCAGACAAGACAGAACAAAGAGAAAAGGGTTCAGTGGAGACGGCATGTTGAAGTTACTCGTGTAACCCGAAAAAGGGAGTACCGAGGAAACGTCGGAAATCGCAGATGAAGCCTCAGTAGCGCGTTACGACCACAGACAGGATGTCAAAGAGAATACACGACCGCTATTCGTGGCGTGTAGCGGTCGTCCTTAAGTGCCTGCCATGAGTGCCTGGTGCTCAGTGACGACACAAAGCATTCCGGAATACACTGAGCTGGACCTCTGTACTGCTTGCGCTAGTTCGCTACTGCCGCATGTTGCAGTGGCTACTGCGTGTGGTATCCGAGGTTATGGCGGGCCAAAGTGGAGTGCTCCTGACGCCAGGGATCACGAAATCCACGAGTACAGTTTTATCAAACACTATCCAGTAACGACCAAAAATAAGATATCATTATTTTTAGTGATAATATTTTATGTTTCCATGTATCATTTGCTGTAGACGTTGTTTTCCTCATACCGCAGACAGGCTTGATGTAGCTCTCCATGCTACTCTATTCTGTAGAGCCTCTTCATCCCCGAATAACTACTGCTACCGTAATCTTTCCGAATTTGCTTACTATATTCAGCACTTGGCCTACCTCTACATTGTGCGTCTGGTCCCGGTGGAGGTTCGAGTCCTCCCTCGGGAGTAGGTGTGTATGTTTGTCCTTAGGATAATTTAGATTAAGTAGTGTGTAAGGTTAGGGACTGATGACCTTAGAAGTTAAGTCCCATAAGCTTTGATACACATTTGAACATTTGAACCTACCTCCACGGTACTTACAACTAAAATACCCTCCAAAGCTAAAATGGTGATCCTTGATTGTGTCCTATCAACCGGTCCCTCCTTTTGGTCAAGTTGTGCCACTAATTTCTTGTCTACCCGATTATACTCATTACCCCTTCGTTAGCTGCTTAATCTATACATGTAACCTTCAACAATTTTGTGTAGCATCACATATCGAAAGCTTCTATTCTCTTTTTGTCTAAACTGTTCATAGTTATGTTTCGCTTCCATACATGGCTACACTCCAGACAAATACCTTCGGAGAACGACTTCCTAAGACTTAAATTTATATTCGATGTAAACAAACTTCTCTTCTTCAGAAAGTTTTTCTTACCATTGCCGGTTTTCGTTTGAAATCCTCTCCACTTCGGCCGTCATCAGCTAGACTATGTGATCTAAAGTATCTGGACAACTGGCTGAGAATGACTTACAAGATCGTGACGCCCTCCAATGGTAATACTGGAATTCAATATGGTGTTGGCCCACTCTGAGCCTTGATGGCAGCTACCAATCTCGCAGGCACACGTTCAATCAGGTTCTGGAAGATTTCTTGGGGACTGGCAGCCCATTCTTCACGGAGTACTGCACTCAAGAGAGGTATCGATGTTGGTCGGTGAGGTCTGGTACGAAGGCGCCTTCCAAAACGTCCGAAAAGTGTTCCATAGGATTCGAGTCATGACTCTGTGCATGCCAGTCCAATACAGGGATGTTAGTGTCCCGTAACCACTCCGCCACAGGCCATGTATTGTGAACAGGTGCTCGATCGTGTTGAAAGATGCAATCCCCGAATTGCTCTTTCCCAGTGGGGAGCAAGAAGGAGCTTAAAACCTGTGCAGTGATAGTGCCACGCAAAACAACATGAGGAGCAAGCCCCCTCCATGAAAACACGACCACACCATAACACCTCCGCCTCCGAATTTTACTTTTGGCACTACACACGCTGGCAGTTGACATTCACCGGGCATTGGCCATGCCCACAGCCTCACATCAGATCGCGACAATGCGTACCGTGATTCGTCACTCCAAACAATGCTTTTACACTGTTCAATCGTCCAATTTTTACGCTTCCTACAGCAAGCGAGGCGTCGTTTGGCATTTACCGGCGTGATGTGTGTCTAATGAACAGTTGCTCGACCACAAAATCCAAATTTTCTCACCTCCCCCATAATTGTCATAATACTTTCAGTGGATCCTGATGTAGTTTGGAATTCGTGTGTGATGGTCTGGATAGATGTCTGCCTGTTACACATTACGACCCTTCCCAACAGTTGGCGGTCTCTGTCAGTCAAGAGACGAGGTCGGCCAGTACGCCTTTGTGCTGTACGTGTCCCTTCACGTTTCCACTTCACTGTCACATCGGAAACAGTGGACTTAGGGATGTTTAGGAGTGTGGAAATCGCGCGTACACACGTATGACACAAGTGGAACCCACAACCTGACCACGTTCGAAGTCCGTCAGTTCCGCGGAGCGCCCCATTCTGCTCTCTCACGATATCTAACGACTACTGAGGTGGCTGATATGGAGTACATGGCAGAAGGTGGGAGCACAATGCACCTAATATGAATAACGTCTGTTTTTGGGGGTGTCCTGATACTTTTGATCACAAAGTGTACTTTGTTACCCATATGGCAAAACTCATCTACTACTTTAAGAGTCTCGTATCCAAATCTAATTCCTGTAGCATCACCTGATTTAAATCGCCAACGTTCCATTATCGTTCTTTTATTTTTGTTGATGTTCATCTAAGATCCTTCTTTCAAGTCACTGTCCATTCTTTTCAACAGCTCTTCCAAGTCCTTTGCTGTGTCTGACAGAACTACAATCTCACTTTTCACAGAACTTTAAATCTAATTCAAATTTTTCTTTCGTTGCCCTTTCTGCTTGCTTAATGTACAGATCAAATAACATAGAAAACAGGCTACAATACTATCTCACTCCCTTCTCAAACACTACTTTCCTTTCATACCCCTGCCGTCTGGTTAGTGTACAAGTAGCAAATATTCTTTCTTTCCCCTTTTTATAGTCTTGATACCATCAGAATTCCAAAGAGAGTATTCCAGTCAACACTGGCAAAATCTTCCTCAAAATTGTCAAATGCTGTAACCGTAGATTTATTTTTCCTAAACATGTCTTCTGAGGGTAATCGTAGCGTCAGTATTGCCTCTCGTGCTTCTACATTTCTCCAGAATCTAAACTGATCTTCAACGAGGTCGGCTTCTGCCAGTTTTCCTATTCTTCTTCCAAATTAATCGTGTTAGTATTTTGCAACCATGACTTGCTGAAGTGGCAGTTCGGTAAATTTCACGCCTGTAAGGAACCGTTTTCTCTAAGGTTGGAATGATCACATTCTTCATCAGACTGAGGGTATTTCGCCCCTCCCCCCCATGAACCATGGACCTTGCCGTTCGTGGGGAGGCTTGCGTGCCTCAACGATACAGATAGCCGTACCGTAGGTGCAACCACAACGGAGGGGTATCTGTTGAGAGGCCAGACAAACGTGTGGTTCCTGAAGAAGGGCAGCAGCCTTTTCAGAAGTTGCAGGGGCAAAAGTCTGTATGATTGACTGATCTGGCCTTGTAACATTAACCAAAACGGCCTTGCTGTTGTGGTACTGCGAACGGCTGAAAGCAAGGGGAAATATAGCCGTAATTTTTCCCGAGGGCATGCAGCTTTACTGTATGATTAAATGATGATGGCGTCCTCTTGGGTAAAATATTCCGGAGGTAAAATAGTCCCCCATTCGGATCTCTGGACGGGGACTACTCAAGAGGACGTCGTTATGATGAGAAATAAAACTGGCATTCTACGGATCGGAGCGTGGAATGTCAGATCCCTTAATCGGGCAGGTAGGTTAGAAAATTTAAAAAGGGAAATGGATAGGTTAAAGTTAGATATAGTGGGAATTAGTGAAGTTCGGTGGCAGGTGGAACAAGACTTCTGGTCAGGTGCATACAGGGTTATAAATACAAAATCAAATAGTGGTAATGCAGGAGTAGCTTTAATAATGAATAAAAAAGTAGGAGTACCGCGAGGCTACTACAAACTGCATAATGAACGTATTATAGTGGCCAAGATAGACACGAAGCCCGTGCCTATTAGAGTAGTACAAGTCTATATGCCAACTAGCTCTGCAGATGACGAAGAAATTGAAGAAATGTATGATGAGATAAAAGAAATTATTCAGGTAGTGAAGGGAGACGAAAATTTAATAGTCATGGGTGACTGGATTTCGACAGTATGAAAAGGGAGAGAAGGAAACATAGTAGGTGAATATGGATTGGGGCTAAGAAATTAAAGAGGAAGCCGTCTGTTAAAATTTTGCACGGAGCATTACTTAATCATAGCTAACACTTGGTTCAAGAATCATAAAAGAAGGTTGTATACATGGATGAATCCTGGAGATACTAAAAGGTATCAGATAGATTATATAATGGTAAGACAGAGATTTAGGAACCAGGTTTTTAGTTGTAGGACATTTCTAAGGGCAGATCTGGACTCTGACCACAATCTATTGGTTATGAACTGTAGATTAAAACTGAAGAAATTGCAAAGAGGTGGGAATTTAAGGAGATGGGACGTGGATAAACTGACTAAACTAGAGCTTATACAGAGTTTCAGGAAGAGCATAAGGGAACAATTGAGAGGAATGGGGGAAAGAAATACAGTAGAAGACGAATGGGTATCTCTGAGGGATGAAGTAGTGAAGGCAGCGGAGGATCAAGTAGATAAACAGACGAGGGCTAGTAGAAATCCTTGGGTAACAGAATAAATATTGAATTTAATTGATGAAAGGAGAAAATATAAAAATGCAGTAAATGAAGCAGGCAAAATACAAACGTCTCAAAAATGAGATCGACAGGAAGTGCAAAATGGCTAAGCAGGCATGGCTAGAGAACAAATGTAAGGATGTGGAGGCTTATCTCACTAGGGGTAAGATAGATACTGCCTACAGGAAAATTAAAGAGACCTTTGGAGAAAAGAGAGCCACCTGTATGAATATCAAGAGCTCATATGGAAACCCAGTTCTAAGCAAAGAAGGGAAAGCAGAAAGGTGGAAGGAGTATATAGAGGGAATATACAAGGGCGATGTACTTGAGGACAATATTATGGAAATGGAAGAGGATGTAGATGAATATAAAATGGGAGATACAATACTACGTGAAGAGTTTGACAGAGCACTGAAAGACCTGAGTCGAAATAAGGCCCCGGGAGTAGACAACATTCCATTAGAACTACTGACGTCCTTGGGAGAGCCAGTCCTGACAAAACACTACCATCTGGTGAGCAAGATGTACGAGACAGGCGAATATAATAATTCCAATCCCAAAGAAAGCAGGTGTTGACAGATGTGAAAATTACCGAACTATCGGTTTAATAAGTCACAGCTGTCAAATACTAACACGAATTATTTACAGACGAATGGAAAAACTGGTAGAAGCCGACCTCGGTGAAGATCAGTTTGGATTCCGTAGAAACGTTAGAACATGTGAGGCAATACTGACCTTACGACTTACCTTTGAAGAAAGATTAAGGAAAAGCAAACCTACGTTTCTAGCATTTGTAGACTTAGAGAAACCTTTTGACAATGTTGACTGGAATACTCTCTTTCAAATTCTAAAGGTGGCTGGGGTAAAATACAGGGAGCGAAAGGCTATTTACAATTTGTACAGAAACCAGATGGCAGTTATAAGAGTCGAGGGGCATGAAAGGGAAGCAGTGGTTGGGAAGGGAGTGAGACAGGGTTGTAGCCTCTCCCCGATGTTACTCAATCTGTATATTAAGCAAGCAGTAAAGGAAACAAAAGAAAAATTTGGAGTAGGTATTGCAATCCAGGGAGAAGAAATAAAAACTTTGAGTTTCGCCGATGACCTTGTTATTCTGTCAGAGGCACCAAAGGACTTGGAAGAGCAGTCGAATGGAATGGACAGTGTCTTGAAAGGAGGATATAAGATGAACATCAACAAAAGCAAAACTAAGATAATTGTATGTAGTCGAATTAAGTCGGGTGATGCTGAGGGAAGTAGATTAGGAAATGAGACACTTAAATCAATAAAGGAGTTTTGCTATTTGGGAAAAAAATAACTGATGATGGTCGAAGTAGAGAGGATATAAAATGTAGAGTGGCAATGGCAAGGAAAGCGTTTCTGAAGAAGAGAAATTTGTTAACATCGAGTATAGATTTAAGTGTGAGGATGTCGTTTCTGAAAGTATTTGTATGGAGTGTAGCCATGTATCGAAGTGAAACATGGACAATAAATAGTTTGAACAAGAAGAGAATAGAAGCTTTCGAAATGTGGTGCTACAGAAGAATGTTGAATATTAGGTGGGTAGATCACGTAACTAATGAGGAGGTATTGAATAGGATTGGGGAGAAGAGAAGTTTGTGGCCCAAATTGTCTAGAAGAAGGGATCGGATGTCCTGAGGCATAAAGGGATCACAAATTGAGCACTGGAGGGCAGCGTGGAGGGTAAAAATCGTAGAGGGAGACCAAGAGATGAATACACTAAGCAGATTCAGAAGGATGTAGATTGCAGTTGGTACTGGGAAATGAAGGAGCTTGCACAGGATAGATTAACATCAAACCAGTCTCAGGAGTGAAGACCACAACAACAACAACAACAACAACAACATATACAACATATACAACTTGCACACCCGATGGAAGAGTTTTGTCATGGCTGGCTCTCCCAAGGCCAACTGTATTTCTGGCGGAATGTCATGTACTCCAGGGGCCTTATTTCGACCTAAGTTTTTCAGAACTGTGCCAAATTCTTATCGCAGTATCACATCTCGAACTGATCTTCATCTGCGTCCACTTCCCTTTGTGATACTGCCTTCGTCTCCTTTGTATAGACCCTCAAAATACCGCTACAAACTTTCAGGCTTCTCTTCTATGATCAGTACTGGTTTTCCATCTGTGCTCTTTATATTCGTACAGTCGCTTCTGATTTTCCCAAAGGCCTCTTTTGCTTTCCTGTAGCCACTATCTATCTTTCTCCAAGTGAAACATACTTGTAAATCCTTACAATTGTTTAATAAACCCAAAACATTGTCCATAGTGGGCTAGAATAAGATTTTTATTTAATCTTGCGATTAGCTTATTTCTCCTACTAAACGTCTGGAGGCCGTGGACTTTATATTTGTCAATCTGATCTTATAAACGTTTGTAATTTCTTTTGCTTGCTTCATTTGCTGAATTTTTATGTTTTCTACTTTCATCAATTAAACTTAATATCTCTGGGTTATCTAAAGATTTTTACTAGGTCTTGTCTTTATACCTCTTTCATCCTCTGCTTACATCGCTATTTCACCTTTTAAAGTCACTCGTATTCTGCTGAATTACTTTCCCCTGTTACAGTCAACTGTGGCCTAATGCTCCCTCTGAAACTCTAATGCCTTCAATTTATCGAGCTCCCATCTTAAATTCATACCTTCTTGCAATGTCTTCAGTTTTAATCTACAATACATAACCAATAAATTGTGGTCAGAATCAACATCTCCACTGGAAATGTGTTATAATTTAAAACCTATTTCGTAAATTTCTATCTTACCATTATATAATCAACTGGAAGCCTTCCAGTGTCTCCAGGTCCCTTCCACGTATACAGCCCTCTTGTATGATTCTTAAACCGATGATTAATTTATAATCTGTGCAAAATTCTACAAGCTAGCTTCTTCCTTCATTCCTTTCACTGATATACGCCTCTATTATTTTCTCTTCTATTTCTTTTCATATTATCAAATTACAGTTCCGATTAAGAATTAAAGTTTCGTCTCCTTTAACAGTTTGAATAATTTATTTTATCTCATCATATGTTTCTCCAATTTCTTCATCGTCTGTGTTAGGTGTGATTCCTATCGATCTCGTTTGTTTGTTTTGTTTTAAGGCGCTCGTATCTACCTTGATTACGATAACGCGTTCACTATGTTGTTCATAGTAGCCTACCCTGTTGTTACCAAGTGGCTAAAAACCGAACTTCTTCGGTTGATTCATGATTTTGATGATATTTTTCTTACACTCTCTCTCTGTATTGTGTAAGTGATAATAGAAGTGAATTACTGATATAGAACGGGAACGTGCTGCAATTTTAGAACTGCGTCTTATCTAAATGGAGTCCCTAATGCCTAAACGGTGATTCACCGTTTTAAGATTTTTTTGCAAAGAGAATACCAGTAATAAAATTGATGAGATCTTTAGTTGTTTCGGCAACATAGCATTCTGTGAACATAAAAATTGAAATGTTCACAGAGTAGTAAGGATAAGATCTCTCCTCGAACTGAATGGTTAACTGGATGAGGAAAGTATTCTCTCAGAAATGCTTCTGCTGAAAATATATAACTTCATGTTGATACATCATCACAGCTCAATTAGATCGATATCCACGACATTTGTGTTGCAATGCAAGTAGGGGAAGGAAGGTTGGTAGAAGCCAACACTTGAAGAGGGAGCGTCTTCACAAAATAAATTTGGCAGACCAGGGAAACCGGCGGTGGCGGCTAGGGTAAATGGTTCAAATGGCTGTGAGAACTATGGGATTTAACAGCTGAGGTCATCAGTCCCCTTGAACTTAGAACTATTTAAACCTAATTAGCGTAAGGACATCACACACATCCATGCCCGAGGCAGGATTCGAACCTGCGACCGTAGCGGGCGTGGTTCCAGACTGTAGCGTCTAGAACCACTCGGCCACTCCGGCCGGCGGCTAGGGATAAATTTATGTTTTCTGACTAACGTATACTGAGTGGTACATTCCAATGGGATACTGTGAACAATGGTTTCAGCCAAGTATAATAATTAAAAAGGTAATAAACGTCTGCACTGAGTTTTTATGAAACAAGAAGGGTAGTTGTATGGTCTTCGGAGCTGTCACTGTTTGAAGTGGGAAGAAAAGTGATCATTCTGCTGGAAATATCTGGTAGATGTACATGCCGAAAGAAGTACACTAGGTACAGAATATAAAATGTGGGTAGAAACAGTCTGAAATACTTGTAAGGGTGCTGCTCCGTAAACTTTCCCGGCGTAATAATTGGTTGAATTCATGTCGGGTCTCCAGCCGAAGCATATTGTCAGCTGGACACAATATTTCGGCGGTCCACCTGGACTCCATCTTCAGGTAAGTGGGCCGTCACACTAACTCGCCGGAACTGATACCGAACACACCGCAGTGGCTCCTTAACACACTGACCGTGAGTCCACCGCGCGTGCGACAACATGACTGCCTTCTAGCGCAAGGCACAACAGCCCATCAACGGTGAAAGCTCCCGGAAACGAGAAATCGATATCAAACACTGTTGACAGCTCCTGATGACCGAAACAAGGACCGTTGTTTCTGAATGTGAAACAGAACAGGGTTTCAACTCTTACTTAAAGGATACCCCTTATCTGTTTATGGGGGCTGTATTGTCAGAACGCCCGATTTTAATGGCTTCTTTCACTACACTTTCCCAATACCGTGACGCAGGGACAAGCACTTGTCTCTCGTCGTACAAAATTTTACATTCTTCAGTAAGACAATATCCCGCTAATGAAGGATTTTCTGGCGGAAATAAATGAGTGTGGCGGTGATGTTTCACGCAACGATCCTGGACGGTACGAATCGTTTGTCCAATATAGCCTTCCCCTCAATGGCAGAGAATCTTGTAGACCCAGGGCTTTCACAAACCCAAATCATCCTTCACTGAGCCCAACAGGCGGACGTAATACGCTTTTAATATCAAATTTCGTATTTTCGAAGATATGCCCCCCGTAAAAGGTAAGAGTGCCACAGATTTATTTGTATCTTCTGTTGGTTCCCTCGAAGGTCCAATCTGTAGAGCACAACTAATCTGACTGTCAGTATAACCATTCTGCTTGAACATAGCTCTTAGATAATCCAGGTCTTGTGTCAAACTATCTCCATTTGAAATGGCGTAGGGCCCCACTGCCTTGGTACGAGGGATGACAACTTGAAGCACGAAGACCTCAGTCTTTATGGGTGGGCTTACGATAAACACAATGTCCTAATTTCCCATCATTCCTCCTGTAGACCAAGACGTATAAAAACTGAAGTTTTCCATCCGTTTCCAACTTTCATCGTGAACTTAATATTAGGATGCAGCAAATTAAAATGATCTAGGAAACGGTCCGGAGCATTCCTCCCACTCGGCCATACCATAAACGTATCGTCGACGTATCTCCAGAAATAGGTTGGTTTTAAGAACTCCGTCTTCACTACCACGTTCACAAAATCTTCCATGAACAGATTGGCGACTATGGGGGATAAAAGATTCCCCATAGCCACTCTGTCAGTTTATTCAAAGTATTTGTCAAAAAATGAAAAATACGTTGACGTAACCACTTAGCGACGAAGATTACTTGTTTCTTCGTCCAATGTTTCACCAGTTGACTGCAAAGAATCTTCAACAGAAACTCTGGCAAACAGACACAACAACAAAATTAACGGGCAAATCCGTGGGACTGATACACAAAGACTTCAAAGGCTGAATAACATCCAGAGAATTGGAAATATGGTATTCGCATTTTACGACATGGTGACTCAGAATGGACTCTAAAAACTTGGCTCAGTTGTACGTAGAAGTGCCCAAATTGCTAAAAATAGGCCGAAGAGGAACTCATGCTTGTCTACCTTAGATAAACCGTATAATCTCGGCGAGACTGCTGCATCAGGTCGCATTTTTAATAACATCGTCAGATAGTGAACTCTGCTTCAAAACTGAAAGTGTATGCGTTTTATACGTTCAATTGAATCGTTCAGCAATCTTTATTATGCCGAGTCTGCAAGCATAAGGTCCAATTTACATTCATAAATGTTTCGCGAAAGAAGAACCGTTGCATTGCCCTTGTCCGCTGGTAGAATTACTAAATCCTGCTCTTTCTGATGGACCGGATCGCGAGGAGATGTCACGTTGCGGGGTGGACCCGACGCAACATATGAGAGACCTCTTGCCTAACCTCATCAGCTAGATCATCGGTAATCCCGGACACTGCTTTCTCAACGTCGGAAAGAAGAAAGCCGTTGAAACTTCGAAGATTGCCTGCTGACGGCTTTTGCATGAACCCAGTCTGATATTGCGGCCGCGGCGTGTTTGATTTGTTCCGACCAGTTAGTGCGACTGCCTACTCATCTTAAGATGGCGGCCCGGTGGACCGCCAGAATATTGTGTCCAGATAACGATATGTTCCGTCTAGAGACCCGATATGAATACAACCTTGTAAGGATGAACGTGGGCCGGTTGCGCTGATAAATGGTTCAAATGGGTCTGAGCACTATGGGACTTAAGTTCTGAGGTCATCAGTCCGCTCGAACTTAAAACTACTTAAACCTAACTAACGTAAGGACATCACACACATCCATGCCCGAAGCAGGATTCGAACCTGCAACATCAGCGGCCGCGTGGTTCCAGACTGTAGCGCCTAGAACCGCTCGGCCACTGTGGCCTGCCGCTGATAAATAATTGTTAATAACAAAAACGATACTTTACACCGTTTCCGAGTTAACTAGCGTAAAAGTTAGCCAATCAGGTCGTTACGTGCGAAAGTTCAAATGGCCCGCAGAAACAGTGTCACCAAAGGAGTACTTTTGTTTCCTGAAATCGAACAAGTGAGCGATACAAAAATTGGACATGGGACGGTAGTAAGGATCGAACCCGAGCAAAACACTAACAGACACTAACTGTATCTGACGGGCCGCTTGAATTTGCGGGTGGAATGGCCTGGTTGGCTAAGTTATGTGCTAATTAACTCGTAAGCAGCTCAAGGTATCGAATTTTTTTCTTACCAGCCATTTCTCAGCGCAATCTACCCTGCAACACCCTTACAGGATCTCCAGGCTATTTCTGACCATCTCTTATATATATAGAGTGTCCTATCTAAGTCTGCGACCTCATGTATTTTCAATACGAAAAAAAGGTGAAAAATTCAGTCACCACTGACGCATCTATGTCTGGGGCTCCCGCAAGGCACTTGAGTGCACAATCCATAAAAGCAAACAAACATTGCTTTCAAGATGAAGTTACGTTTATTTCAATGGCATATGTACGTTTTCCACCGAAATGAAAATCAGAGTTGCAATTAGTGATGGCACAGTTTCGCTACTATTAAACTCATACCTTTTGATATATTACACTTTAAAAGATGGCATCGTCTTCTCTCAATTTCTGACGCTGAGACGGTCCGTAGTCGATGTCAGAGTCTGTTGATTTCCGTACGTGAGGTGGCGGGCGTGGAGCAAGGAAGACTTAAGGATGAAAAGACAGACCGGACAGCCAGCGACAGTTGTGGCACGGGCAGGTGAATGTCGTGTGGCATGCACACCGAGTGATTTGCTGTGCTTCGCTCGAATTTGACACTCGGGAGGATGACGGTTCATACCCACGTTCGACCATCCAGATTTAGGTTTTCCGTGATTTCCCTATCGCTCCAGGGAAATGCCGGGACTGTTCCCTTCAAAAGGCACGGCCGATTTCCTTCTCCATCCTTGACACAATTCGAGCTTGTGCTCCGTCTCTAATGATCTCGATGTCGACAGGAGGTTAAACACAATCTTCCTTTCTTCCTTCCTTCGAATTTGAGTTTACTCTAGGCACTAGGTGGTTTGATGCCGAGTGAACTTTCATTGTTGTGGCAGACAGCAGTGGAGATGGAGCAATGTCGTCACTCTTCGTGTGCGGGCTTACGCGCAGACAGGGCTCTCGAAGCATGTTGCACCCAGATGAGTAGGCTATTATAACCGTACAGAGCGACGGCGACGGCGTTGTGTGGCTCACTCTAGTGGGGTACGGTAGATGCTAATCGCCTTTAATTGGTGTCGCACTGAAAAGGCGTTGTGGCTGATGGGAAGTTATTCTGTATGGTTGAACAAAAATGAACTCCACTTTGACATGATATGGGCGAGCATCTGCAAGTCCGGTATAATGGGGGATTTGAGGAAGTGTAGTGCCCTTGTGTAACAGCTTTGTAATTAATAATGTTTCTTTGTGGTAGCCATTTAATTAATGTAAACTATTTTAATAAAGTATCATGAATTTATAATTTATTATCTCTGGATTATGTTTCCAGCACTCCTGAGTTTGAAATAATTTTGTGTTTATGATTGTTCTTGCTTGAGTTTCAATGCTAAATTAATATGCATAACACAGTTAGTCTCAGGGAATTGTTTTGTTTCAATTTTCTATTTTTTTGGTGAAAAGGGTGGCCTATTCACCGTAATGGGCAGAACAAAGGTTGCCTGCAATGTTCTGAAGCCTGCTGACACCGACAACAGTACAGCATGCCTGATCAGGAAACACTAGGAGACCGAGCAAAGGAGGTATAATGCTCGCACTAAAATTTGTTTGTTTACAACAGGCTTTAGGATAGTGAAGGAGACCCTTGCCCAGTTCTCTACAGTGCAAACTGTGCAGCCATTCCCATCCTTTGTTGTTGTTGTTGTGGTCTTCAGTCCTGAGACTGGTTTGATGCAGCTCTCCATGCTACTCTATCCTGTGCAAGCTTCTTCATCTCCCAGTACCTACTGCAACCTACATCCTTCTGAATCTGCTTAGTGTATTCATCTCTTGGTTTCCCCCTACGATTTTTACCCTCCACGCTGCCCTCCAATACTAAATTGGTGATCCCTTGATGCCTCAGAACATGTCCTACCAACCGATCCCTTCTTCTGGTCAAGTTGTGCCACAAACTTCTCTTCTCCCCAATCCTATTCAATACCTCCTCATTAGTTATGTGATCTACCCATCTTACCTTCAGCATTCTTCTGTAGCACCACATTTCGAAAGGTTCTATTTTCTTCTTGTCCAAACAATTTACCGTCCATGTTTCACTTCCATACATGGCTACACTCCATACAAATACTTTCAGAAATGACTTCCTGACACTTAAATCTATACTCGATGTTAACAAATTTCTCTTCTTCTAGAAACGCTTTCCTTCCCACTGCCAGTCTACATTTTATATCCTCTATACTTCGACCATCATCAGTTATTTTGCTCCCCAAATAGCAAAACTCCTTTACTACTTTAAGTGTCTCATTTCCTAATCTAATACCCTCAACATCACCTGACTTAATTCGACTACATTCCATTATCCTCGTTTTGCTTTTGTTGATGTTCATCTTATATCCTCCCTTCAAGACACCATCCATTCCGTTCAACTGCTCTTCCAAGTCCTTTGCTGTCTCTGACAGAATTACAATGTCATCGGCGAACCTCAAAGTTTTTATTTCTTCTCCATGGATTTTAATACTTACTCCGAACTTTTCTTTTGTTTCCTTTACTGCTTGCTCAATATACAGATTGAATAACATCGGGGAGAGGCTACAACCCTGTCTTACTCCCTTCCCAACTGCTGCTTCCCATTCATGTCCCTCGACTCTTATAACTGCCATCTTGTTTCTGTACAAATTGTAAATAGTCTTTCGCTCCCTGTATTTTACCCCTGCCACCTTTAGAATTTGAAAGAGAGTATTCCAGTCAACATTGTCAAAAGCTTTCTCTAAGTCTACAAATGCTAGAAACGTAGCTTTGCCTTTCCTTAATCTTTCTTCTAAGATAAGTCGTAAGGTTAGTATTGCCTCACGTGTTCCAGTATTTCTACGGAATCCAAACCGATCTTCCCCGAGGTCGGCTTCTACTAGTTTTTCCATTCGTCTGTAAAGAATTCGTGTTAGTATTTTGCAGCTGTGGCTTATTAAACTGATTGTTCGGTAATTTTCACATCTGTCAACACCTGCTTTCTTTGAGATTGGAACGATTATATTCTTCTTGAAGTCTGTAGGTATTTCGCCTGTTTCATACATCTTGCCCACCAGATGGTAGAGTTTTGTCAGGACTGGCTCTCCAAAGGCCGTCAGTAGTTCCAATGGAATGTTGTCTACTCCGGGGGCCTTGTCCTTGTTTCGACTCAGGTCTTTCAGTGCTCTGTCAAACTCTTCACGCAGTATCGTATCTCCCATTTCATCTTCATCTACATCCTCTTCCATTTCCATAATATTGTCCTCAAGTGCATCGCCCTTGTATAGACCCTCTATATACTGCTTCCACCTTTCTGCTTTCCTTTCTTTGCTTAGAACTGTGTTTCCATCTGAGCTCTTTATATTCATACAAGTGGTTCTCTTTTCTCCAAAGGTCTCTTTAATTTTCCTGTAGGCAGTATCAATCTTACCCCTAGTGAGATAAGCCTCTACATACTTACATTTGTCCTCTAGCCATCCCTGCTTAGCCATTTTGCACTTCCTGTCGATCTCATTTTTGAGACGTTTGTATTCCTTTTTGCCTGCTTCATTTACTGCATTTTTATATTTTCTCCTCTCCCTGAAACTCTGTACAACCTCTGGTTCTTTCAGTTTATCCAGGTCCCATCTCCTTAAATTCCCATCTTTTTGCAGTTTCTTCAGTTTTAATCTGCAGGTCATAACCAATAGATTGTGGTCAGAGTCCACATCTGCCCCTGGAAATGTCTTACATCCTTTACAGTCTAACATTTCAGAATATATGAGGTTTATAACAGCGAAACCAAGTCTGTAATCACTAACTGTACCTGTAGGTTCTATTTCTGCACAAAAAACATGCAAGTGTCATTTAAACAACGGTAAATTTGTGTTCAAAGTGATATTCTTTTACTTCTATTGATTATACATTCCCGGGCACTACGTGAGCCACTGACATACGTGCATCCGTAGCCAATTGCATTTTACACATTTTGTTTCGTATCGGAAATATATGAGGTTGCAGAGGTTGATGGGACATCTTGAATACATTTACATACAAAGGAATACGTCATAGCAACTAGAAGCTATTCGGAATAAATCGGTTGACAGAAACTGTGGACAGAGGACATTATGATTTTATCGCTGACTACTGAGCGTTGAACATTTTCACCGTTCAAAAATGAGTGGGTAACAAATGAACAAACTCGTCAAAATCTTACCGATATCTTCTACGTAAGTAAACTAATGAGAGAGTAAGAAGGATGGATGCCTGATAGTCGCTTTACATGTTTGAAGTTCTCGTACGCGTAATTATTGCGGTCACGCAGTGTGACATTACGTCACTGGAAAGTCTCTTGACGCTAAAGGTCTGAGAGTGTCAACTTATGCATCACTAGTGAGAGCAAAAATCTTTCAACCAGATAAGATAAGTGTAGGCAAGCGAGGCATTAACATAGTGTGCGTGGCAAAGGGACATTAGTTAACCAAGTTCTCTACCGCAATAACTAAGTGCACATGGATTATAGCGCGAGGTTAGATTGTCCTGCTCTATGTTTTCCGGAAGACCTTCACAGTTGTCGGCACGGCATACCAGGTTCCTCTCCACTAAAATGGGCGAGTGTGTACAAAGGCACCAAGGACTGTTGAAAGCCGTCGGTTAGAATACGTCTTACACATTATTCACCTTTGCGCATGACTTTAGTCGCTGGGGAGGTGAAAAAACTCAATACGAACTTGTTTCGTCCGTTACGACTGCCAAAGTCTGTGGCTACACAGCGAAAGTACGTCTATGCGATACACTTTGGAGTTGTGACTACCTGACCAGTCTGGTGTCATAGTGGCATAGCTTGAGATGTGTGCCTGTGTAGGCTGCCAGCCAAGCACACGGGTGTCTCCGGAAGCGTTGTGGCTAGATGCATTACGAGGACGCTGCCCACTATTTCAGTGACTTCGATGTTTCATTTCGATGACAGTTTTCTATACTGCAACGTACAGTAGTTCATGGTGAGCTTTTTACGTGCGCCATCGCTAAATCCGTTGACGAAAGTTAAAGGTTTTCTTTCCTGTTCAATGAGCAACATAGGTTTTTCATTTATTCATCAGTGCACAGAGCCCATGGCACATACTGCTATCCAACTTTTTCTTTATTGCTATGACTGATTAAGATTATAGAGGTTTCCATTTGTACAAACTTAAAGACTTAGTGGAATTGTACTCCACGTGGTCCTTTAGGGGACAAATTTGACTGTGTTAAGGAAATTTTCAAACTGTGTATTGAATAGTAAGGTACTCCACATTTCGCTTCAATTACTTTAATCCTACAATCATATCTGAAAATTAAGTAATAAGCCGTGCGCGGCTCGCGTTCATGCCGTTTATTGTTTATGAAGTTGCTGGTTTGCTTGCCCGTGGGTGGCAGCAGCAGCGCTTATCGATAAGTGCACTGTCGTACTATCTCTGGAGCGACCGCTAGTATTTCCAGGTCGTTGTCTGTCGTGATTTAAGTCGGGACGGAGCGCCAGTGAGGTGTGGACAGCCAGTACTTGCCTACCGCTGGCGACACACATGTACTGTACGAGGGAAGGAGACTGGACCGGGAACGACCGTTGGTTGGTCGTTCCTTCAGTCGTTTCATCCGGTGACGGATGTGTGGTCTTTTGACCGTTTCTGGGCCTCGTCAGTTGGTCATCTTGCCGGACGTGGTGTCGTTCCTTACTTGTGCAGAGATGTCGAGCAAGCGTTCCCGCTGCATGGTTGGGTCCAAGCCAGGGTGCCCGGGTCGCCGTGTCTCCGAGTTGCGAACGGACATCAGGGGAGTCTGGATGGAGCTGCAGTGCGCTCCGGACAACCATGATTCGCCAGACAATTGCCGGCACACCTTGTTTGGTCGTACGATCCATCGTCTCATCGGACGACGTGTATTTGGTCGCCGACCGCTTATGGAAACTCTGTGTGATTTCTCCTTGTTGTACCATAGTGATTGCTTTTAGGACTGTCGGAGGGCTTGGTGCAAATGTTTACGTGGAACTGTGTGTAGGTTCTATGATTGCCACTGAGCAGTTGTAAATGCTGTCTGCGTACTGTAGTAGGCAGTCGGTCGGTTGGGACAAAGCAGCGAGTGTGTGTTATCTCGCCGTGTTGATGCTGTCCGTCACGGCGTGTAGTTCGACAGCCTTTGGTGTTTGTTATATTTTTGAGTAGTTATTGTGCCTTGGATGTATTTAGACGCCAATTTTGAAGACGGAGTGCTGTTAGTATTTTCGTCATCGGCTGATATTTTCCGTTGTGCCATTGGTCGGCGGTAGGGAATTGATTAGGTTGTAGATCGGTCCTTCAGCCGTCCCTGGTTCGGGATGACATCCGTTTATTTAGTATTACGCTTGGCTGCCTGTCTCGCCTAAATTTATGTTAGAGTTTATTCCGCAGACCAATCCTTGGTGCACTTCTCAGCACCACTGTTCTGTTCTTTTGGGATTGTGATTTTTTTTTAGTCTCAAGTACTGTGCGAGGCCTTCAGCCGTGTATTAATTTAGTTTGTTTTAATGTTCAGTATCCGGCCTTCAGCCGAACTTCTACGTGAAATATTTTAACATAAGCATAATATTTTAACATAAGCCGTCGTAAATTAAAATTTGAAAAATCGTTTTTTCAAAACCTTGTGAATTTTCTTATGTCTGAAATTTTGTAATCCAGGCCTTAAACCTTGAGTGGTTGTACGTTCACAGTAAATAAACATTTCCACAGTGACTCTCTGAATTAACAACTTATCATTCAACGTGAGCTGAATGTGAAAGAATACTGTCATATTTTCTTATGAACTAACCTTTACTTATTATTATTGTAAATTATCGGAGTGTGACAGAAAGCTTAACATTTTTACATAAAAATTATTATAATATTAGTTTAGTGAGTCAAACCGTATCTAAAAAGATATGTTTTGGGTGGGGATGGTCTTTAACAATGGAAAAGCAGACGGTAGCGGCACACTACCGGAGTTAAGAGGAGACTGGAACTTCTGGAGTGAAGAGCTCAAGGGAGTGGCTTTGGTCACTTTGTGGCGAGTTCTAGAAGAAGGCAGACATGTCTAGAGTAACGTGGGCGATTCAGTCGTAGAGGTGGTTGTTTCTGGGCGGTGGACGGCCGCTACAATACTGCAGCTCTTGAAGGGACTTCACATTTCGAGAGGTCTGAAAGGGCTCCGAAGTAGGACTGTAGCTTTTGCCTCTTGATTTACGGAACTAAGAAGAGACAGAGTGTGAGTTATTATTTTTCGTATTGTGTATGTTCATCAGTGTACCATCATGTTGAACTCTGAACTTTGAGCTAGAGGATCTCTTGTATATTGTGATTACGAAATTGACTTAGTTTTCACGAGTCTTTGGTGACTACTAAGTTTGTGGATTTACCTACCATTCTCGTTACGCTCTCAACGTAACTTTACTGCATTTGATAAGGGTATTTTCTGTCCTTATTTTAGTCGAATATCGTAGACGACTTCCCGTTTATTTGAGATGTCCTTTCTTGAATAAACATTATTAACCATAATTTTCTGTCGCCTACATCAATTACAGACGTCAGAACAGAAACCATATCAATAAATTATTCATTATTTTTTATTTTTTATTTCTGCGTATTTTATTAACTTGCGGTTCTAGACAAAGTATAGACTATGTGACTGCAGGATCGCAGCTAGCAGCGAATTAGCTGTGAGGCTGAAAACCACATCGAGCTGTTGTTCTTTGCAACAGAGCTCTCCATAGCCCAAGTGCCTACAGTGCGAGTGAGCACAGGTCAAAAAGCAACTCGTTTCCTCGTATGAGATGCTGTGTAGGAAGAGCAACCACTCAGCAGTAACTTAAGATACTGTCACAACTGGGTTTTTCTCGTCTGGGATTTGAATCTAATCGCAGTAGAGGTGCAACTTAACTCTAACACTTTACAGTATTCTGTGATCCAGGTCCCAAATCCGTTGCATGATAGCCAGTTTGCATGGGGGCTCAGAAAATAAGATTTTGCAGGAGTTGATTGCATGAGAATCGGTAGCAAAACTTACGTGTGGGGAAATGAGCTGCGGAACTTAAAGAAAGAAGAAGAAGGCCACTCATAGGCTTGCTGAGTCGGAGCTTGCAGCGGCCAGTAACAGTGGAGACGTCGACGACGGCGTAGTGTCAGTGACGGTCACGGTGACGCGGGCCAACGGCGGTGACTTCGAGTTCATCAGCAACATCTACGCTTTCGACAGCAGCAGTACAGCACAATCAGCCAGCATCACCCACAAGTTGGTGACGAGATAAAGAACTGTATGCTGAGGCTAAATACAATCGAGGTTCAAAAAATGTTTCAAATGGCTCAAAGCACTATGGGGCTTAACATCTGAGGTCATCAGTCTCCTAGAAGTACTTAAACCTAACTAACCAAAGGACAGCACACACATCCATGCCCGAGGCAGGACTTGAACCTGTGCCGTAGCGGACACGCGGTTCCAGACTGAAGGGCCTAGAACCGCTCGGTCACACAAGCCGGCTACGATCGAGGAAATAGCCAAAAAGTCTACTAACAATTTATGTGCTTTAGTGAAGGAATGTGAAAAAGAGATGGTGAAAAATAGACAACAGCTGGAAGCAGAGATTAATAACGAAGTTTTGCAGCTTGAGCAGAAGATCAAAGAGATAAGGGCAGAATTAAATTCCTTAGCAACGAATGAGGCTACTACTGTGATAGGTGTTCATTTGGTTCATCCAGGAACAACAAGGTGTTTTGCAAATATTAGAAAATACCAAACATTTGATTTTATTGCTGCTTGTAGAGATGATTCTGTGGGAGCAATGTCGAAGAGGCAAAAATTAAATTAGTTAAAAGATATGTTAAGGGCAACACACAGCCATGAGCAAATTTAATAAGTGTTTCGTTTGCTACCTATGAAGTTTTTGCGATTCTGGAGTGGAGCGAAACAAACGCGAGTTATGGATTAGTTCCTAAATGGATAAAATTTCATATACGGAAGTAGATCTATGTGAGATTTTCGTGAGCGTGAACTGACTAAGTTAACGCACATAAATCGTCCTCTGGGAGTGTTAACAGAGACCACGCCGCTCAAGAGGCCCTTGCCGGAATTTTTTATACGAGATCTTGTGCATTCCAATACTGATTTAGATTTTGTTGAGAAACTTGAACAGGCGTCGAAATTCGGGCCTCATAGTGGGAACAATAGACAGGGAAATGGGTACCAGAACGAGAACAATATTAATTTCCACAATAATTATAATAATCACAATAGAAATGTTTATCATTGCAATTGTGACCATAATTTTCAAAGGCGGAATTGTAAATTAGAACTTTCATAATGAAAATAAAAATCGGAAACGGAGACCTGAGAGGCAGGAGCCTCAGAATACGAGGTCGGGAAGTTAGAAATCGCCACATCTTAGGCCCGGAACTGGCAGAAATAAACCGGTGTTCAAAATGGCACGTTACTTTAAAAATTCTGTTGGTGTCTGAAATTCTGTAAAGAAGCCGCAGATGTTGGAAATGGAGGTTATAAGAAATAAAAATAGAATTAGGAATAATGTTAAGCAACGCAAACATAAAGACGGCTAAAGAAAGGTTGCAAAATTTCTACAGAAATTTAATAATGAGGATATGAAATTGAAAAATGGATTTTGCGAAAGGAAACTGAATGACGGAATGAATGTATGTTTGGTGGAAAATTCTGTGTTCAGAAGAGAGACTGAAGTGGATCTGAATGTGGTGGAGTTGTAATGTTTGACGAATTCTGACGAGGCACTGGTCTGTAGCAACAATTATAGAAATGTGGGTGTACGTAATGTGTATGATTTTGTATCGGAGGAAGTAGGTGTAGCTATCTGTGAGGACGGCGAAGCTGTAGTGTCGTCAGCTAGAGATGAATTTTTGTGGTGTATGGACGGAAGTATGAGAAGGCGGCGTAGCAATAGTCTCGTATGTGTGTGTGTGTGTGTGTTTGGGCTTAAGGGGGCTCAACGTCGAGGTCATCAGCGCCCTAAAATAGCCTCATCAGCTGGTTATAAATTTTATTATGCAGCGACGGAAGTGGGTGACTTACCGTTAAAGATCGATAGAGGTGGTGTTTTGGGTGGTGAAGTTGCGAGAATTTAAGCTATGATTTAGATACCTCGGCGGAAGGAGTTCGTGCATTTATTTATTTTAATGAAAGAGAACAGTCGCTTTCTCATGAGAGCATGAATTATGAGAGATGCGGAAGGAAGAACGTGAAAGTAATGTGTTAGATGGTAGATCAAACTCGAAGTTGTCAGAGGAATCTGATAGGAATGTAAAGGAGAAAGGGTTAGATCCGTGTTTGGGGAAATTCATGTGTACTGCGACTTCTACTGTGGAACCTTGTCGTATAGCCAACTCATATGGCGTATCGGTGGAGGATGAAGGAGTTATTGATGGTGAATTCTATAATACATTCATGGATGTAATGAATGTTTAAAGTAAAGAAGCTTACGGGCTATTGGTGGACGTTAATGGAGTTAACTGTGATAAAGTCTCTAGTGTTCGGTGAAAGTGAATGAGGATTTGTTTAAGAGAGACGAAGATTTACATAATGTGGTTAGTTTTGAGAATGTTGAAGCTACTGATAGCGTTCATTCGGAAGAAGGACGCAGTGTATTTGATTCTAAAGAGAGTGATGAAATGACGAATTCAGCGAAAGATTTATGTACTACGGACGATTTGAAGGAAGATCAGGAGAATCTACGAATGGATTATGAAACTGAGGGTTGTTCTGAAATTGTAATGTGAACCATAAATATGGAAGAAAAATGAAGGGATGTTGAAAACGATCTTTTGAAAGAACAGTACTGAGAGAGGGGCAAATTTAAAAATGAGGAGCCTATAAGTGAATAAATCAATGTTAATGATGGAGAGAAGTGTTCATATCTGGAAACTATGAACTTTGTTCCCGCGGTAGTCACAAATTTTGTTGGTAAAAGCAAGAGGCTGTGAGCGAAAGAAGACAGAGGTCCCAAATTTGAGCAGGCGAAAAACCGGCAAAAGACAGATTCAAAATATACTCACACTGATGGGAGAAATTCCATAACAGGCAACGGTGGCAGAGTGGCACCTTGTGAAAGAAGAATGTGGTATGTCTAAATACACACTACTGGCCATTAAAATTGCTATGCCAAGCAGAAATACAAATGATAAACGGGTATTCATTAGACAAATATATTATACTATAACTGACAATTGATTACATTCTCACGCAATTTGGGTGCATAGATCCTGAGAAATCAGTACCCAGAACAACCACCTCTGGCCGTAATAACTGCCTTGATACGCCCGAGCATTGAGTCAAACAGAACTTGGATGGCATGTACAGGTATAGCTGCCCATGCAGATTCAACACGATACCAGAGTTCATCAAGAGTAGTGATTGGCGTATTGTTACGAGCCAGTTGCCCCGCCATCATTGACCAGACGTTTTCAATTGGTGAGAGATCTGGAGAATGTGCTGGCCAGTGCAGCATTCCAACATTTTCTGTATCCAGAAAGGCCGGTACAGGACCTGCAACATGCGGTTGAGCATTATCCTGCTGAAATGTAGGGTTTCGCAGGGATCGAATGAAGGGTAGAGCCATGGGTCGTAACACATCTGAAATGTAACGTCCCCTGTTCAAAGTGCCGTCAATCCGAACAAACGGTGACCGAGACTTGTAACCAGTGGCACCCCATACCATCACGCCGACTGATACGCCAGTATGGCGATGACGAATACACGCTTCCAATGTGCTTTCACCGCGATCTAGCACAAACACGGATCTGACCATCATGATGCTGTAAACAGAACCTGGATTCATCCGAAAAAAATGACATTTTGCCATTCGTGCACCCAGCTTCGTCGTTGAGTACACCAACGCAGGCCCTCCTGTGTGTGATGCAGCGTCAGGGTAAGCGCAGCCATGATCCCCGAGCTGATAGACCATGCTGTTGCAAACGTCGTCGACCTGTTCGTGCAGATGGTTGTTGTCTTGCAAACGTCTCCATATGTTGACTCAGGGATCGAGACGTGGCTGCAAGATCCGTTACAGCCATGCGGATAAAATGCCTGTCATCTTCACTGCTAGTGATACGAGGCCGTTGGGATCCAGCACAGCGTTCCGTATTACCCTCCTGAACCCATCGATTCCATATTCTGCTAACAGTCATTGGATCTCGACCAACGCGAGCAGCAATGTCGCGATACGATAAACAGCAATCGCGATAGGCTGCAATCCGACCTTTATCAAAGTCGGAAACGTGATGGTACGCATTTCCCCTCCTTGCACGAGCCATCACAACAACGTTTCACCAGGCAACGCCGGTCAACTGCTGTTTGTGTATGAGAAATCGGTTGGAAACTTTCCTCATGTCAGCACGTTGTAGATGTCACCACCGACGCCAACCTTGTGTGAATGCTCTGAAAAGCTAATCGTTTGCATATCACGGCATCTTCTTCCTGTCGGTTAAATTTGACGTCTGTAGCACGTCATCTTCGTGGTGTAGCAATTTTAATGGCCAGTAGTGTAAGTATGTATGTACATGTAATTCCATACGTTGTATGTCAGAAATTTGGGAGGGGCCTTACTGTTTCGAGTAAGAGGTAACTTAGTGGAATTATGATGCATATACGATGTATGGAGGCACAATTTAGTGCACAGAGAGTGTTGGCAATGGCAGCACTGCTCTTGCTTCGAGGGGTATTGACGAATGTAATTACTCATTATTTACGTAGGCGAGTAGTATTAATTGTTGTTACGTAAGGTGTGAGGGATAATTTCAAGGGGTCATATATATCTGTCAGTTGTAGTATTTTGGGACGTACTTCTCACGTGCTGGATGTGATTTATTTGAATTATTGTTCACACAAAATTTGATGCTTGGAGGAAATCGACCCTCACTATAATTTTAATTGTGTTTGAGAGTAAAACATGTAGTTGCTTTCAAAGTATGAGTTAAGTCTTTGAGAGTATATTACGTGGGGTGAATTCTAGGATGTATGTTAATTTGGAAGGATTCTGAATGTATTTCGATGTAAATTTATGGGGACAGCTTCGTAATACGTTTTAGAGAATTACTCTAGGCATCAGAGTTTTATTATGCATCTAGGATATTGATGAATTTAGACTGCAGTTACGTGCTAAGTTGAAAGTTAAATGGGTAATATCCTCACATGGTTGCATTAGTTCTAATGTTTCTAATTAGATTCAGTAAAATTACAGAAATTGATAAAGTATTAGTTGATTTGTGACGTCGAAAAATTTTCATAGCATGAATGTCGTGTTATCTAGTGGGTACGTCGACAGAGTGCAAGCTAAATCAAATGTGTTTTGCCTATTCTACAAATCAGTAATTTTTCTATCCTGTTTTTGAATGTATCAATTCCACTGGAGAGGGCGTTCAGAGCCTGATATATGGGGATTCGGGAAGTTGTTTAATTAGTGTTGACTGCTCCACAGTCGTATATCGACAGCTATCGTCCTTCGGTACTGATGGTGACTGCAGACTGTCGCATGTTTCGGTGCAGTACTTGTCCAAGAGCGTCATGAATTTCGGTAGAGGCAGATGGACTGTGAACAACCTAAACTCCGACGCCAAAACACCGATCTTATGCTATGTTGGAGATTGTGATGTGCTACCATGTAGTCAAAGCAAAAAAGTCCTCTCTTCTATAATTTCCCATGTCTTCCCTATTGCCTGTTTTAAATATAGAAATAGCTGTGCCTGTATTCCATTCGTCAGGTACGTAACAGTTATTCCTAAAAATATTTAAAAATGGAGGAAGGAAAAGTCTACAATGGTTCCTCCATATTTGATTAATTTAGCATTAATGTCACCTAGGCCAGCAGATTTATATTTTTTCTTACCTCTAGGGCTACTTTTCATTCTTTCATGTCTATTTGATCTACAGAGGTATTATGAATTTTTACACAATAACTTCCTGCACTATCTGCATCACGTCATAAATTTCCGTAATGGTGCATTCATTTCCTGTTATATATTAATATTTGCAGTATCCTTCTCCGATTTATTCACATGTTCCATAAGTGTCAACGCTAGATTCTGTCTTCTGAGAATGTCATGTACTACATTAGCAATGAATCTTTCACAGGAGTCACCATAGCATATCTCGATTAAATTCTTCGTTATGTTTCCTTTTTTTTTTTTTTTCGCTATGTATTTCCAGGCTTCACTCGTTCGGGTTTGTAAACAAGCCTTATAAGCATTTTCTATTTAATATTGTTAACTACTTCTGTATTCCATATTTTCAGGCCCCTTTGCTGGTCTGTTACTTTTCCCTAATACTTGATTAGGTATTTTCTACACTGCTCATTTTAATCTTTCCCAACCTTTTCAGCAAAATCTTTAATTTCAACGATATATAAATCCTGTGTGAGTCTTTGTTGACATAAGTTCCTAATGCTTTCTTCCTACAGAAGACGAAACTTTTATTTCATGTTTTGTTCTTGTTCTTTTTTTCTACATTTGTTTGTTTCTTCCATCTTGCCCATATTTCAGTCTTTGAAGTAACACAAATTACATGAGTATCTTGAATTTGACAGCTACTGTTTTTAGGTATTATGTAATCAATTACTGAACGAGAATCTTGCGTTCAAGGTGTAGTTATTTTTGCCTTTTCTTCTGAAGAGAGAATTTCTAATTTTTAGCTGACTGTAGAAAAATCTCTTAACGTCTTGCCATTTTCATTTAAAGTTATTTCACCAAATGTGTCCACTATATATACTATTGATATATTGCCCATTCTTGCATTTAAGTATTCGAATATCAAAAATTATGTTTTATTATATTTATGTAATTTTTATTGCAGCTCATTGGGCATGGAATCCAGTCGTTGAAAAACTTCGTGTCCTCTGTAGCCGGCGTAGGTCTGTGATGAACCGCGGGAAGACAATCGAATTGATATCGATGCGGCGAGTTTTCACCACGGAGTGCGCGCGACGCATCAGAATCGAACGCGCTCAAGTAGCGCATGCACAACGCCAAGTGAATCCACCACGCATGTGCCGGCGGTGTCTAAAATACCAGATGTCACTACATTTTCGTCAGTATCACCTGAAGATGGCCAGAAGACTCTGCGCCAAAATATTGTGGCAGGAAGTTTCAGACATCCGGCAGTACTCCCGAATATTTTTGTCTGCTTGACGCTTCACTTGCCCAGTTTTATATCATCTTCAAGTTACTCATTGATTATTACCGCCATAGCTATTAATCCCCGCAGCAACCATGCTGTGTCGATCAATATTAGAAACAGTAGCGATAAGCAAGTGTATGGATGGCATGAGAATGGAAGTTACGTGTGGGAACCACATAAGGCCAGAAGAAAATTATTTTCCTCAAAGCCCAGTGCATAATAACGTACGAGACTGCCTAGGATTAGATACTGGGACCCTCAGCGCATGAAATATTTTATATATAGCGTCTTCTCCACTGAAGTTTCGGCAAAGTCCCACAATAAAACGTATTTTAATGAGAATCAACATAATTATTCACGCTAGTAATTTCAATCACCCGACCCACCTGGTAATGCAGTCCTGAACAGCTTTACCCACAAAAGAATACTGCATCAGCCATGAAGTAAATCATAAATCCCATGTGGTTACTGATAATGTCAGACAGTGGTGCTTAATCTTTCAGTCACCTACCACCTCCCATTGCGGTACCCGTTGTGCTAAGGTTTTCAATTCATAATGTACCTAATTAACTGATTAAATAAATATTGGAAGCTCTCTCAATTTTAATCATCAGCAAGCACTGTATCAAGGAGAATGACATGACCTTTGACCACTTATAAAAAATTTAATTCCCACCGTAGGACACAGATTTCATGCACTCCTCGACGAACAACAGTGGAATTCTACCCATGGAGAAGAGAAAGCAACAAAACTGATACGTTTGGCAATACTGTTGCCGAAAATACCTCAGGTGAGTGAATCAAATTTGTTTCAGAAGGCATAAAGGCAAACTGTCGATGTTTGCATCATTGTGCCGATATTATCTGTAGAACATATACAAAGATAAATGAGAGTTTCGTTATTATTTATCCAGCGAAGATAATTTTCTGTAGAGAAGTACGTCATCAGTGCTGTGTGTGCTGCTGATGCTACCTGTACGTCGTTTGTGTACTTCGAGAACATCGGTAGTACTCTTTGTCTACCATGGTACAAGACAATTCTGCTTTCGTTAGTTCGGTTTTTGTTCAATATTGTTCGTGAAGTATATTACAGACTCTTTCGTCGAAATAAATTTTTCAGGAGATGCCACGTACAATCACCAAGATTTCAATGCATATATTGATTTATTTTTAATTTTTGATAAGTAGAAAAATGTGATCTAACGGTTCGTCTCTCTCTGTTCTTGCAAGACGCAATTCTTGCAAGATGCGTGGAAAAATCGAATTTATATCGGAGGAGCGCTGTTGCTTGAACTCGATTTTAGCTTACGAGAGAAATATGTCTTCCTCCAAGAATGTCGTTGCATTCGACCTTGATTCCATCCTGCAGCTTCTTCAGTTTTCGACGTGGAGGCGTTACGCCAATAAGTGTCGTGACACCAGTCCAAGATCGTACCTGAATGCACACGCGGCATACTTTAGTAGTCATTTGAGATAGAAGACAAAAGATACGTACAGCGCTACTTGTGTTTAATAGATATAGGTATGTTCCGAATGTGCGGGGAAACTATGATTTTTATGGGAATTCAAAAATGGGCAGTAGTTTCATTAGCCATTTAGTGGGCAGTACTCATCCTGTTTGTAACGAAAACTTCATCATTAGTACAGTGTTTCTGCGAAACTGATCTTCTCTCTGGACTATTTTAATCAATTTACCACATCTACTTCCAGTATTTTGAGATTGAATAGCTTCAATCGTTACGGTATTGGAAGCTACATATAAAGATGATGCTTCACTGAAGTTTAACTGTGTGTGCTACATCTGCTATTAGCGGCTTCAGGGCAGGTAGATGAAAGTCTTCTGTCGAAGTATCCGCTTAAATACGAAAAATTATGGGCATCATTCATCCCCTCCTGTGTCCACGACATCGCTTTACTAGCCCTGTAATCCATTTCGTCGTACCCTAACGATCGCTCCTGTTCCACTAAACCAACGTAAGTACTGAGCAAGCGGGAGAAATTCGACATGAACAAATTCAAGGCACAGTTAATAGTATATCATCGAGCTGCATCCGTTTCCTTTGCGTGAAATATGAGTCAATGTAATAATCTCATTCCTCCTCCTCCTCCCCCCCCCCCTCATCATCCCTCCACAATTCGCCCATTTAAGACACTTGGATATTCTTTACCTGTCCACTACAAACTTGACACCAACGACCAAATCGTTTTATTCTTGTTTTGCAAATTTCGTACCTCTCTGAACTGTGCTTGAGCTAACACATACCCCTAATCTCAGATTTGTACTCCCTACGTTTGCAGACGAGGCAGGGAAAGTTTATTCATAATTAATGTTTCTTTTTTCAATTTTTGTTCCGATGCGTAAGAACTTTGGCTGACTCTATGGTTGTGATTGTATGTCACCGGATATCGTCACGTACCCACGCCCAGTCCACGTGAATATTAACGCCCAGTCCACGTGAATATTCGTCTCATAGTGAAAACTGCTGACTAGGTAACGCTTGTCTAAACCGTCGCTGACTAGGCCACGCTTGCAAAGTACCTCCTCCAGCAACCTATCACAGGGCTCTGACAGGTCACGTCAGGGACGCAGGGCGGACTAGCGAGTATGCAACGGTACCACTGAGACGCGCTCTTGCTAGCGAGCTGTCGAAACCAGCCACACGTGCTTGTCCTTATTCGGGCGCCATGCTCTCTGGCTGTCCTAACCGCAGCATTACGCCTACTTCTCATAAGGCTAGGTTTGCTGGAATGAACGTATAGTCAGTTTTTTTTAACATTTTTGTTCTTATTTAACCGAGATTCTACTGCTCAGCCGGATGTCCTTCTCCCGACTTCCTCACGGCATAGGCAAATCCTGTACGTATCACGCCCCTCTAGCTGACTGCCCTGAGATCTACCAGTCCCTAAATACCTGCATTTAACATAATGAGTCTTTTCGTCCCCGACTCAGGATCTATTTCTGTATCTGCATTCATATTCTGCAAGACATCGTACGGTGCGAGGTGGACGGTATCCTGTCTCACTACTAGTCACTTCCCTTCCTGTTCCACTTGCAGAGCGGGCCGCTGTGGCCGAGCGTTTCTAGGCGCTTCAGTCCGGAACCGCGTGACTGCTACGGCGGAAGGTTCGAATCCTGCCTCGGGCATGGATGTGTGTGATGTCCTTAGGTTAGTTAGGTTTAAATAGTTCTAGGTCTAGGGGACTAATGACCTCAGATGTTAAGTCCCACAGTGCTTAGAGCCTTTTGAACCATTTGAACCACTTCCAGACAGAGCCAGGGAAAACTAACCGATTATACAGGGTGTTTCACTAAATGTGATTGCCTCTCTAAGTTACGAGGTAATAGGCACCGGAAGTGTTTATTACGGTAGGTCACCATAAGATACGTTACACTATCTGCGGAGCTATTAACATAGTTTATTGTGTTATTATCCGAAGAGTTACAGCAAAATGATACGATTTTTTAAATGGAACAATAGTTGTTTCCATCATGCACTGGATTTAGTAACACCATTTACATCAACTTAAATCACATTCCTTTCACTTTTAGTTTGGGAGCTACAACCCTTCAGAGTTTCAGGGGCAGATACCGCACGCTGTACATAATACACTCCTGGAAATTGAAATAAGAACACCGTGAATTCATTGTCCCAGGAAGGGGAAACTTTATTGACACATTCCTGGGGTCAGATACATCACATGATCATACTGGCAGAACCACAGGCACATAGACACAGGCAACAGAGCATGCCCAATGTCGGCACTAGTACAGTGTATATCCACCTTTCGCAGCAATGCAGGCTGCTATACTCCCATGGAGACGATCGTAGAGATGCTGGATGTAGTCCTGTAGAAAGGCTTGCCATGCCATTTCCTCCTGGCGCCTCAGGTGGACCAGCGTTCGTGCTGGACGTGCAGACCGCGTGAGACGACGCTTCATCCAGTCCCAAACATGCTCAATGGGGGACAGATCCGGAGATCTTGCTGGCCAGAGTAGTTGACTTACACCTTCTAGAGCACGTTGGGTGGCACGGGATACATGCGGACGTGCATTGTCCTGTTGGAACAGCAAGTTCCCTTGCCGGTCTAGGAATGGTAGAACGATGGGTTCGATGACGGTTTGGATGTACCGTGCACTATTCAGTGTCCCCTCGACGATCACCAGTGGTGTACGGCCAGTGTAGGAGATCGCTCCCCACACCATGATGCCGGGTGTTGGCCCTGTGTGCCTCGGTCGTATGCAGTCCTGATTGTGGCGCTCACCTGCACGGCGCCAAACACGCATACGACCATCATTGGCACCAAGGCAGAAGCGACTCTCATCGCTGAAGACGACACGTCTACATTCGTCCCTCCATTCACGCCTGTCGCGACACCACTGGAGGCAGGCTGCACGATGTTGGGGCGTGAGCGGAAGACGGCCTATCGGTGTGCGGGACCGTAGCCCAGCTTCATGGAGACGGTTGCTGATGGTCCTCGCCGATACCCCAGGAGCAACAGTGTCCTTAATTTGCTGGGAAGTGGCGGTGCGGTCCCCTACGGCACTGCGTAGGATCCTACGGTCTTGGCGTGCATCCGTGCGTCGCTACGGTCCGGTCCCAGGTCGACGGGCACGTGCACCTTCCGCCGACCACTGGCGACAACATCGATGTACTGTGGAGACCTCACGCCCCACGTGTTGAGCAATTCGGCGGTACGTCCTCCCGGCCTCCCGCATGCCCGCTATACGCCCTCGCTCAAAGTCCGTCAACTGCACATACGGTTCACGTCCACGCTGTCGCGGCAAGCTACCAGTGTTAAAGACTGCGATGGAGCTCCGTATGCCACGGCAAACTGGCTGACACTGACGGCGGCGGTGCACAAATGCTGCGCAGCTAGCGCCATTCGACGGCCAACACCGCGGTTCCTGGTGTGTCCGCTGTGCCGTGCGTGTGATCATTGCTTGTACAGCCCTCTCGCAGTGTCCGGAGCAAGTATGGTGGGTCTGACACACCGGTGTCAATGTGTTCTTTTTTCCATTTCCAGGAGTGTACATGGCTGTGTGGTGGGTGATGGATGTTCTGGCGGTGGGAAGTTGATTTAAATTAGATGTTCAAATGTGTGTCCATGTTCCTGAATGCACAATGCAATGCCCCTTCTAAAGGATCTGCGGAAGTGATGTAACATCACCGGTGCCACGGAGCAACATGCTTCCTCGATGCGCCGTTTTGGATCATCTGGGGATGTGGGCTCAGTGACAGAAACACGATTCTTTAGATATCTCCGAGAAAAGAAATCTAATGGTGTGAAATAGGGAGAGCTTGCGGGCCATGAATGAGGACCATGGCGCACCAAGCACCTTCCTGCAAACCTGTTGTTTAGTTCTTCCGCAACAGCACGCACAGAGTGGGCTGGGTGTCCATAGTGCTGCATCCACATATGGACTCTCTTGTGTAGACACACATGTTCAAGGAGACCACCCGAGCTGTCGACTATAAACGCGCGATAAAGCTCACCTGCCAGTGTACCTGGGAAGTAGTGTGGACCGATGATTTCATCCCCCAAGGATTCCACACCCTACATTAATAGACCACCTACGTTGACGGTCGACAGTTCGCACCCACCGATGATTGTCTGCGGCCCAGTGTGCACGATATGGCGATTCACTGCAGCATAATTTGTGAATGTGGACTCATCAGAGAAAATAACATCTTGTAAAGACTCCAGTGTGAAATTACGCACGGCCCTTTCAAAGAATGTAACTCTCGCACGGAAATCGTTCCCATGCAGCTCCTGGGTCAGTGACAGGTGGTACAGGTGAAACCTGTGATCGTGTGCTATACGCCACACAGATGTGAGACACTCCAGCGACTGCAGCAACGGCTCGTAAGCTGACATGAGGATCGTGGTGTACTGCAGCTAAAACAAACACCTCCGTCTCCTCACTTCTTGCAGTTCTTCGTCTGTTACTGCGGTGCATTAAATAGCTGCCCGTTTCCCGAAGTCGTTGTTCGGCACGTAAGCACGTAATGGCTGCCGGAGCTCTTCGCCTAGGATATCTCACGGCGTACGCCATGGCTCTTCAGTGGCATCGTGTCGGCACTCCGCGAGCATCAACAACTTGTCAACGAATGTGTATGCCATCTTCATCCGACGTCAGTAACTGTGGTATATTGAGCCCCGTTTGTTTGTGTGCTCGATCTATCGGGTATACGGCCGTATGCGATGACAGTCGGCAGTCTAACAGCGTATCGAGGAAGCTTCTCGTTCCGTGACACCGGCGACTTTACGACTCGGCCGCACTACATTTAGAAGGCGCATTGCGTTATGCGCAGCGTGTGTCGTATCTGCCCCTGAAACTTCGAAGGGTTGTAGCTTCCAAACTAAAAGTGATACCGAGCGAGGTGGCGCAGTGGTAAGACACTGGACTCGCATTCGGAAGGACGACGGTTCAATCCCGCGTCCGGCCATCCTGATTTAGGTTTTCCGTGATTTCCCTAAATCACTCCAGGCAAATGCCGGGATGGTTCCTATGAAAGGGCACGGCCGACTTCCTTCCCCATCCTTCCCTAAGCCGATGAGACCGATGACCACGCTGTCTGGTCTCCTTCCCCAAACCAACCAACCAACCTAAAAGTGATAGGAATGTAATTTAAATCGATGTATACACAGCTGGCGTTACTGATTCCAGTGCATGATAGGAACAACTATTTTTGCATTTCAAAAATTGTATCTTTTCGCTGTAACTCTTTGGATAGTAACACAATAAACTATGTTGATAGGTCCGCAGACAGTGTAACGTTTCTTATGGTGACCTACCGCAATAAATATTTCCGTCGCTTATTACTTCGTAACTTACAGAGGCAAACACATTTAGTGAAACACACTGTATGTCTCCGTATAAGCCCTAATATCTCGTATCTTATCCTTATGACTCTTCCGTGAAATATATGTTGACGAGAGTAGAATCGATCTGCTTTCATCTTCAAATGCCACTTCTCGAAGCTTTCTCAACAGTGATCTTCGTAAAGAACGCCGCTTTCCCTCCAAGAATCCCCATTCGAGTTCATGAAGCATCTCAGTTACATCTGCATGTTGTTTGAAATTCCCATTAACAAATCTAGTAGACCTCCTTTGAACTGCTTCAATGTCTCTCTTTAACCAGACCTGGTACAGGTCCCAAACAATCAAGCAGTACTTAAGAACAGATATCACTAGCGCCCTATATGCGGCCCCATTTTCAGACGAGCCACACTGGCCAGCCGGTGTGGCTGAGAGGTTCTACGCGCTTCAGTGTGGAACCGCGCGACCGCTAGGGTCGCAGGTTCGAATCCTGCCTCGGGCATGGATGTGTGTGTCGGCAGGTGTGGCTGTGCGGTCTAGGCGCTTCAGTCCGGAACCGCGTGACCGCTCCGGTCGCAGGTTCGAATCCTGCCTCGGGCATGGATGTGTGTGATGTCCTTAGGTTAGTTAGGTTTAAGTAGTTCTAAGTTCTAGGGGACTAATGACCACATATGTTAAGTCCCATAGTGCTCAGAGCCATTTGAACCATGGATGTGTGTGATGTCCTCAGGTTAGTTACGTTTAAGTAGTCCTAAGTTCTAGGGGACTGATGACCTCAGATGTTAACTCCCTTAGTGCTCAGAGCCATTTCAACCATTTGAACCACACTGTCCTGAAATTCTCCCAATAAACCGAAATCGACACTTCGTCTTCCCTACCACAATCCTCATATGCTCGTTCCACTTCATATCGCTTTCAAACATCATGTCCATATGTGTAAATGATGTGAAAGTCACGAAAGAAACTAATAATCCTATATTGGAACATTACGGGTTTGTTTTTCCTACTTATCCGCATACATGTGTACAGCCAGGTGCCATTCATCACATCAAGTAGAAACTTGGCCTAAGTCATGTTTCACCCTCGTACCATCACTCAACTTCGACACTTCGCCGTATACCACAGCATCATCAGCAAACAACCGCAGATTGCGCCCTACCCTATCCGCCATGTCATTTATGTGTACAGAAAATAATAGAGGTCCTGTCACACTTCCCTGAGAGGCTTCTGAAGGTACACATATCTCTGATGAACACTCTCCGACGAAGACAACATACTGGGTTGCACTACTTAGGAACTCGTAGTCACTCACACATCTGGGAACCTGTTTCATATGCACATACCTTCGTCATTAATCTGCGACGAGTGGACGTGGGGGAGGGGGAGGGGGATCGTGTTAAACGCTTTCCGTAAATCTAAAAATATGGAACCTCTCTGTTGCACTTCATCCATGTTTCCCATTATATCATTTGAGAAAAGGGTAAGCTGAGTTTTCACTAGTGATGCGTTCTACAACCATGCTGATTGGTGGACATTCTCTGTCTCAAGAAAATTTATTACATTTGAAATGACAACATGTTCAAGGACTCTGCAACAAAGCGATGTTATGGATATTGGGCCAATTTCTGGATTTCGTTCTCGGTCTATTTCTTAGATTCCGTTCGTTTTCCCTCCCTATATACATATAAACATTTATATATTCTACACAATCCCCTCCTTGCCTCTCCTGTAGAGTGGTAGGATATCCTCTTGTCAAACATTTCCTCAGATGATTCCTACGTCACCTACTGCTGTCAAAAGATAAACATATGAAAGACACGGATGCAGTCATTTAAAAAATAATAGTTTGACATTTGAATAAGAGTTCTTCGAATTTTACCGGTTCAATAATGTCACTGATATTTTCATTTATAAACCAAATTTATTTAAGAAACTATTTTCGCGTAATTAAGTTCTCTTAAGTTGAAGAGTAGCCGTTATTCTTACAGCTGAGAGCCTATTACTTTGGATAAATATGATGGAACAACAATAAAGAGAAAAATGGAATAGGTTTACAAACTGACAAGTTTTTCGTTCATCTTAGAACACACATACGTGAACGAAGTAATCAGACTTACAGCCCACCATAAAGGAATCGGATGATAAATTCGCCGTTATATTCTCATTGTAACAATGTGCAATACGTCACTTTGAAGTTTTAGATTTTAAGCACGCGCGTGCGCGTGCACACACACACACATGTAGACATATATATATATATATATATATATATATATATATATATATATATATATATATATATATATATTAGCTAATTCTCTCAATGCATTTGTCAAGTATAGTGCTGACGCTATCTCGACGGCGTTATTACAACAGTACTAAGTCAGACTGCACTTAGCCATATTGCCAATGCATTAGTCAAGTTCAGACCTGACGGTATCTCAACGGCTTTATTGCCTCAGCAGTAAAGCGGACTGCACTTTTAGGGTATCTCATAAATCTCTGGCATATCTGAATGCATCTGCTTGTCATTTCAAAGGTATGGAATGAGATCTTCCGTTGTTCACTGCGGTTAATAGCCTGGAGCAGTACTGCGTCACAAACCAACATGATGCACTTTATTCTGTGTAACTCGAGCTGTGATACGGATTTTTTCATTTGCAAGGGAAATTCCTCCTATTCAGATTCATGATCATGGTGATTGCGTTCTGAAGTAATTCGCCAGCAAACAGGGTACTGTATTTTCAGCATGGAAACACATGGCATGCAATGTGCTCCGCTCTGTAAATGGAATCGAAGGCAACGTGTTAGAGGTAATCACGTTTTCAACACGGAAAACTTCAAGTATATTGTTTTTGTTAGAAATCAGTGAAATCAGTATTAAATAATTTAAGTCTATCAAAACCATCGCTGAAGCTACTGACTAAGGGCATAATATCAGATACAAAAATAGCGAGCTGTAGATGAGACGATCCAGGGGCCTTTCCGTTCGTTGACGTTCTTTCAAGGAAAGCAGTGATAGAAATCTGCAAAGCATTTTCCAAAATTTACTGAGTGTTTGGAGCAACTGACAAAATCGTTCAAAAATGGTTCAAATGGCTCTGAGCACTATGGTACTTAACATCTGAGGACATCAGTCCCCTAGAACTTAGAACTACTTAAACCTAACTAACCTAAGGACATCACACACATCCATACCCGAGGCAGGATTCGAACCTGCGACCGTAGCGGTCGCGCGGTTCCAGAATAAAGGGCCTAGAACTGCTCGGCCACATCGGCCGGCGACAAAATCGTTTACGATGACTTATTGTGCACTGAGGAATGTAGGGTTCATCGCTAAGAAACAGAAACTTGAGAACTGATTCTGAAGCTAGGACTCCTGTAAACCAAAGAGGGCAGTGACGCGTTCATTTGTTGGAAATGTAAATGATGCATTGGTTGGAGTAGTATGAAATGTGTTTTAAAGATCTTCTAATCGACCTAACGTATTCAGATGAGAGTATGGATTACAGGAAAGGTTTCGAAATTTCCCCTTCTCTACCCCATAACACCTATTTTCGACCTTTTTGTATCTGTATCGATATTTCTATGTCAATTTGTAGTATTGCTTATATATAATGTTGTATCTGTTAACGAAATTCTTTGACTTTGTATACATTTTTCAGCTATGTGGTTTTTCTGTACTATGTTGTTTAAAAAATGCTTGTGGATTTAAATAACTACTTGAATGATTGTTAATAATGTATCGTAAATGACATGGTCCATAGCTACGGAACGTAGGGTTGAGTGTAAAAGATGTGGGGAAGCCCTTCAGCTACGGAAGCAACCTGTCGCAGTGGAAAAGTTGTGGTTGGGGCACAAGTGGCTACTCGGCCTTTATGACGAGTAACGAGTCTAGGCTCAGCAGTGCTATGGTCAACACCTCGATAGCAGTAGTGGATCATTGTGGATCATACTCCTGGAGTTTCGAGGTCAGAAGAGCTTAAGGGCAGTATTTGTGGGCCTCGAATGCTGTATTTGGTGATAATATTATCGAGGTATGGTTTTTGGCCCTATAAAAATATAATTCCGACATCAAGATGACACGTAACAGGGCGTGGCCAACAGTATTGCTATGACTGCATCGCCGCCAAGTTAATAGCCACTGCAAATTGCGGCACCAGTGCCACTAGGCTTCCACTAAACTGTTTATATTTTACGCTTGTAAATGGACCAAGTATTTGGGAAATTTAGTTGATTTTAACAGTAATATTGGTGGTGCTAAAAACTCTATCTCATAGCCATGGTTATCCCAAATCACAAACCTGCACAGGAACCTTATCCTAGTGCATTTAATTGCGAATGTCCTAATTTGTTATGAGAAAGTGGTTGAACTTGGAGTTAAGGTTGTGTTGTCATCTGCTCTGTCAATTATATTTATTAGTACTTCAAAACACTGCTTATCAAAGCACATTTGTTATTTAAAGAGTTGTAGTTTGTTGTGCTTTGCCGGCCACGATGGTCGAGCGCTTCTAGGCGCTTCAGTCCGGAACCGCGCGACCGCTACGGTCGCAGGTTCGAATCCTGCCTCGGGCATGGATGTGTGTGATGTCCTTAGGTTAGTTAGGTTTAATTAGTTCTAAGTTCTAGGGGACTGATGACCTCAGATGTTAAGTCCCGTAGTGATCAGAGCTAATTGAACCATTTGTTGTGCTTTACTTAATTAATAATTAATGATAGGAATACTTTCCACCTCACATACACACTTGTGTAGTTTTTTTAATGGGCATGTTTCTTCAAACCATGGAAGTTTTAGGGTCCTCATGTACTAGGTTAGTTAGTTAATGAAGCAATGCAAAGACTCCTTCAGAGCCAGTTTAGTTAGATTTGCGTTCTGTTTATTTGCTTCAAACCGAGTTTGAGAAAGAACTGATTACTGTGTTATCTATTCTAATCCAAGGGGGGTGGTCTATGCACAGGCATACTAAGTAAAGTACTATTTACTGTATTAGCTATTCTAATGCAAGTTGGATAATGCACAGTTGTAGAGATCCTGTACTGTGCCATGACATTTTAGTGTATGATCGTTAACAGATCCCCCCGTCCCCCATAATTTAAATCAGAATCATTTCATACTCATTCATGTTTCACATTTCTACTAGTTTCATGTGTGTTGGTCATTGGTTCGATGAAGTACTGCATCTAGTTCTATTTAAGATTCGTGTTGTTGAGAGGTATATGTTACTGTTTGCTATCTCATTGGCCATTTGTTCGTTTGACATTCAAGTTAGCATTACAGTTACCTTCAGAAAGCGTTTAGTTTGTGTGTGTGTGTCAAGGAAGATTAGGTTAGCCTTACCAGTGCCTTCTGCTTTATTATATTGCTTGACACAAGAATGTCTACTTAGGCTGGCGACCGATATTAATATGTTATGTTACAAATTGCTTTTGTGCTTGGAGAACGTCTGTTCCTGAACCATCTGTTTACTGTTGGTTATACTCCGCTGGAGTGTTTCGGGAACTAATCCCAGTTTTATTGTTCTGTTTCCATTAGGTCATATCACGATCACAACTTTCAAAAATTCCTCGCAGATGTTCAACTTTAGCATCGATTGCCATTTAAGGTGGTCGGTGGTAGTGTTACAACTTCAATGGAGTATGAACCTCACTTTGCATGTTAGCTACAGAACCTTAATTCATTCTTCGAGAATGGTTTCATTCTGCTTGCCCCCACTGAAAGTATCTTCCTCCGACGACTATGATTTGCTGTTTGGAGTAATGTGTGTTTTTTTTGTTTTTTTTTTGTTTTTAAGCGATAAAAGCCAGTCTATTTACCAGAGTGGCGTAGGAAAGAATTTTGATACAGGGAAGAGTGTATTGCGTAATATTGACCTGACATTACATTTTCAGTCCCTCCGTGTCGCTTACATACTTCTCTCTTCCTCCGTTTGAAACATAAGCTCACCACACAAGTCACCCCTAATCATCGTTTAACACCGTGTAGTGCCGCCCCTGGACTCGAATACCGTCTGAATTCAGTTAGGTAGTGAGTCCACAAGGTTGTGGAGGTACGTTGTATCCAGGTTAAGTCACTCACTGAAGATATGATCGAGAAATTCCATTACATTTCGAGGGTGTTTATGCCGGCGTTTAACCCGCTGTTCCAACATGTCCCACAGATTTTCAGTGGCCTTCGGTGGACGTGACTTTTAGGGTCAATCGATGTACAATGTGCTAGGGAACGGTTCAAAAACCAGCAACATATTGTTTCTGTCAGATGAACTACACTGTCGTCGTCTTTATATGCCTGTGTGAGCAACGGAGTCTTGCATGCAGTTCCTCTCTCAATGTTCTCTCGCTAACAGCTTGCGAAGGATCTTCATTCTTTGCTTGCAGCAATTCCTGTCAGGTTTGGCAGCGATTTTGCTCCAAAATCCGTGAAACGCGTTTCAGGTCCCTCTCAGCCAGGAGCTTTTTCCAACCACAATTTTGACGTGGAGTTTCGTGGGCACATGTGTTACACCAATGCCTGCAGACATCTTGGTAAGTCCATCGCGTACCAGCAACAACTCTGGCAGCTTCACACACCATATGGCCATACACACGGTCAAACAAGGTTGATTCTTTTCGTCAATCTGTCACGTCCTCTCATTTACCCATCTTACGTACAATGTCCGCTTGAACCATAAATGCCTCACTAATCGCTACTGCCTTTTGCTCAAGTAGAGGCAGTTCACGGGCGGTTGAGCACGTCATTCGATTGCTGCGCATTTGTAAAGGCTTAATAACTCATCAGTGCGTTGGGATGACAATTTTTGTCCGTTGAGCTTATCAGGCTTATGGCGAACTAAGGTTAATCCATTTACACAGTAGGAGATGCCGTCAACAATGTTTTCTTCGGAATTATTAAGTGGTAACCTGAAAAACAGCACGTTTGATCTATAAAACATGAGCAGACTATGAGGAAGAGTTGTACAAGGATAGGAGTCAGTAAAACATGTCAGGATTTTCCAAATTTCATACAGCACATAATACTGGAAATATCGAACTTTTTATACATATTCTGGAGCAACTAAAACTGTTAAGCTGACAAACACTTCCTCTTTACATCATTGCTGGTGTTAGAAATATGACATTTTATGTTCTTTACGAGTAATTGTGCTCATTATTTGTGCTCATTAGTATCTTATTACACAATATTTTTGTGTAAAGCCTTAATTAGAAGAACTGTATCTACTTTTTGTGTCCTTCTTCTGGTTCATCATTTGTTGACCTATCGCAGGTTATGCAACCGTGCATTTGGCAATCGTCCTTTCTTCGTGGACTAGAATTCCCTCCTGTTGGTGCGAACAGAAAAGAACTGGTTGAAGTTGTGTTCGTGAGTTTTTGAATCGTGCACATTTATCTGCGTATATCTTTTCTTCTTGTGTGTGTTGTGTTTCTAGGATCAAGCGCGTAGATCCATGTAAAAGTCACTATCAGGCTGGCACCGTACAGGCACCACTGGAGATTATTTCAGGACACTGATCTTATCTACGACAGTGCCATAAGGAAGACATTTGATTTTGATGAAAATATATTGTGTAATGTGCAGATAATGTCGATACATCCCTGTCCCTTGCATACCTGGCTGTCCCAACTGCCACCCAGTCCGCTTGGCGTTAATGAGACGGTCTTTGAATGGAACAGAACGCTGCGAGGAATAACTGCTCCTCATTCCCAAGATGCTTGGATACGCGACATCAGAAAGCTCGCTATAGTCACTCTCTCACAGTAGATACAGTCAAACCATATTCGTCGTGAATAATCCCAAAATATTAAGAGAACTAAAACTTGATAACGTCAATGCAAGAGAAAGCATAAATTTCGTTACTTAAGAAGGTACCTATCTGTGCTTCGTGAAGATATGCAGCATGTGGTCGTCATGATGTATGCTCAATCATCGTCATTGGTGTCGCAAATAACAAAGTTGATTTTAAAACATATCTGAAACTGATAGTTCTAGCCATACCCTATTTTAAATACACATTTATAATGACGGAATCGTCTGTACTCTATTACGGGTCAGTTGGTGGCCCTGGAACAGGTCACAAAGACGTGCAGGATGGTGGGCCGCGCAGAAGGTATGAAGAACCAGTTCCTCGGTCATCGTAGAATCATAAAAGCAGTGTAAAAAGCAACATGATATATTCAGAAAAATTCACAGATCCCAGACAGTGGCCCTGTTTTTTGCGGTGATCCTGCGCGGCAGTGTTGACTGCAGCCGGCCGGAGTGGCCGAGCGGTTCTAGGCGCTTCAGTCTGGGACCGCGCGACCACTACGGTCGCTGGTTCGAATCCTGCCTCGGGCATGGCTGTGTGTGATGTACTTAGGTTAGTTACGTTTAAGTAGTTCTAAGTTCTAGGGGACTGATGACCTTTGATGGCTCTGAGCACTATGGGACTCAACATCTTAGGTCATAAGTCCCCTAGAACTTAGAACTACTTAAACCTAACTAACCTAAGGACATCACACACACCCATCCCCGAGGCAGGATTCGAACCTGCGACCGTAGCAGTCCCGCGGTTCCGGACTGCAGCGCCAAAACCGCACGGCCACCGCGGCCGGCACTGATGACCTCTGATGTTAAGTTCCCCAGTGCTCAGAGCCATTTGAACCATTTGTTGACTGCAGCATAAAAAGGTGCAGTGTGGCACCAGGCGAAGTAGCTTCACTCAGCAAGGCACAGCACAAGGGCAGACTTGTTTACTAACCACGTTCCAGCGACGTCGGACGCTCATGACGCACAACCGATCACTACTGGTCAAGCTACAAAATGGTATTTTGGATCCGCCTTGATGCAAAACACTTTTTTTAAAATTTATTTATTCCCAAACTAGGTTCAGCGACCATACCCCCATCGTCAGTGGCAAACATGAAAACAAGTAGTGTACTTATAAAAATTGTAAAACGTTAGTGGATGCGTACTGATTGTTTCCAAAATATTATGTTCTGTAAATAATTTCATAATACAATTTTTTCGTTACAGTTTGTTGCCGCTGTTGCTTGCAATTTTTTTGCAACTGCATGAGTGGCTGTTAGTAAACAAATACGAAAAAGCGCTATACTATTGGGATTGCGGTAGAGTTTTGTTACATAACATTTCATGCACTCTTTGTTGGATGACTTGCAGCTGCTTTCAAAGACACAAAAAACTTAACTTTTGAATCTTATTCGTAATAAAAAGCATTGAGACATGTTGCTGTTCGTGGGTGCTCCGAGAATGTACCAGATTTTGCGAGAAGGTTCTGAACATTGTAGCGGGATTTCTGACGACTTCTGTTCCTTATTTAGATCTCTATGTGCTATGGGATGGCGCACGTGTATGTTTGAATGTGTGTGTGTGTGTGTTTGTGTGTGTGTGTGTGTGTGTGTGTGTGTGTGTGTGTGCGTTTGTTCCTCTTCCGTGTTCTGTATAGGTTCTCTTAGAACGGTAGAGAGTGTGTGTTGTTGCAAAGTGTTGTGTTTTCATTTACTTGGTTCTTTGTATAAATTTTCTTCTATTGTTAGTTTTCATTATAAACTGCTGCTGTGTTTCAGGATGTGTAGATCATATTCGATATTAGAGCGATTGTCGTTTTCATCCACTAGGTGTTCTGCGAAGATGGAATGTGTTCTGTCACTCTTCAGAGTTCCCATGCGGTCTGTGTATCTTGTTCGGAATTTTATGCTTGTTTGTCCCATATATTGGGCCTGACAGGTGTTACATGTAAGTTGATGTGTGCTTCCAATTGTATGTGCTATTTTTTATCGTATGTTAACGTGCACCATCTTTTTCTTTTACATGATATTGTGTAATCTGCTGTATTGTGTGTCCTGTCTCTGTGATTTGAGAAACTAAATTTCCTGGATCTTACAATTACAAGAAACAACAACCAATACGAATTTTCCATCTACAGAAAGAGCACATCCACAAGCCCTGTTTCCAATACCTCACCCAGCCACACGACAGTTCACAAATTTGTCAGTTTCACACAAGTGCTCCACGGATAAATACAACGCCTATTAAACCAGAAAACACCACAAAAGTATTAAAACTAATCAAACTAATTGCTATTAAAATGAGTACAAAAGAGGCACTATAAAAAAGCTCAACAACAAGACAAAATTAAAGATAATAACAGCGGCTGCCACATAAGAGCACAACTAAAGGGTCTGAAAACACAAATTCAGTATACACAGACAAAACACAGCAGACCACACCACTTCAGGAAGAAACAACAGGTGGTACATACTAACATACAATAATAAAATATCATATAGCATTGGAAACTTACTAAGAAAGCAAGGGATCCCAATAGACTGCAGAACAAACAGAGTACACTACTGGTCATTAAAATTGCTACACCAAGAAGAAATGCAGATGATAAACGGGTATTCATTGGGCAAATATATTATACTAGGAGTGACATGTGATTACACTCTTCAAAGTGTCGTCAATGCGATCAAGAGGTGACCGAGACGTGTAACCAATGGCACCCCATACAATCACGCCGGGTGATACGCCATTATGGCGATGACGAATACATGCTTGCAATGTGCGTTCACCGCGATATCGCCAAACACGGATGCGACCATCATGATGCTGTAAACAGAACCTGGATTCATCCGAAAAAATGACGTTTTGCCATTCATGCACCAACGTTCGTCGTTGAGTACACCATCGCAGGCGCTCCTGTCTGTGATGCAGCGTCAAGGGTCAGCCATGGTCTGCGTGCTGATAGTCCATTCTGCTGCAAACGTCCCCATCTGTTGACTCAGGGATCGAGACGTGGCTGCTCGATACGTTACATCCATGCTGATAAGATGCCTGTCATCTCGACTGCTAGTGATACGAGGCCTTTGATATCCAGCACGGCGATCTGCATTACCCTCCTGAACCCACCGATTCCATATTCTGCTAAGAGTCATTGGATCTCGCCAACGCGAGCAGCAATGTCGCGATACGATAAACCGCAATCGCGATAGGCTACAATCCGACCTTTATGAAAGTCGGAAACGTAATGGTACGCATTTTTCCTCCTTACACGAGGCATCACAACAACGTTTCACCAGGCAACGACGGTCAACTGCTGTTTGTGTATGAGAAATCGGTTGGAAACTTTCCTCATGTCAGCACGTTGTAGGTGTCGCCACCGGCGCCAACCTTGTGTGAATGCTCTGAAAGGCTAGTCATTTGCATATCACAGCACCTTCTTCCTGTCGGTTAAATTTCACGTCTGTAGCACGTCATTTTCGTGGTGTTGCAATTTTAATGGGGAATAGTGTAGTTGAACAAAGGTTAAGATTAGACAAAAGAACGTCGGAGAAATTTAACTCTACCGCAGTTGCATTAGTATATCGTGTAACAACAACGACTTGGTACTATTGTACATATAAGTCATTCTTTTCATCTTATTTTACTATAAGCTTTTGTAATTGATGTTTCATTTCTTTTTGTTTCATGCCATTATGTTAAGAAAATTGTAAACAAGTTTCAGTGTGAATATTAATGTTTATGTCAAATGCAAAGTAATATTGTAATAGAACTGAAATGTAACAAACGTTGAAACTGTTGTAAGATGTTTAAAATTATAACTGTGCGACTGGTCCATACGTAGGCAATGTGTTAGAATATGTAGAATTCAAAATCTCGGGTGAATATCCGGTCTGTCAGGGAGCGGTAAAAGGTGGATGGCAGGCGAGCGTAGGAAAATGCGGGCGGGCACTGCACGGCACAACGGGCACAGTAGTAGTAGTGGGAGTTTGGCACTGGTTTGAGCAACACCTTCTGGAGCGAGGAGGCTCTCCTGGAAGACATAGCTTCACTGAGCAACGGTTATGCCGTTCCAACGCCCACACAGCATGGCAAAATTCCATAGGCACTAAATGGAAAAGTATTGCGATGCTAAGAAGAATTAAAGTGTCGTTACGTCAAGAGCCACAGCTGCGGTTGTATGTGTGCTCTGTGCCTCGTCATCTTGCTGCCCACCAACCGCCGCATCGATACTAGCAGGTTGAAACTATTAATAATGTATTCGTATGCATCAGAGAGTGAACTGTGTTTGTTTGGTGCAATAATAACCTAAATTTTACCAGAACTTTTCCATCATTCAATTATCCTCACAACTAACCTGGACAGGGTCCTTTCCAAACGTCGTACAATCCGAGTGTCCCGAAATGAAAATTAAAAATGTGTTAATAATAATTATTTGCTGAACTAGCTATATTAGAATGGTGTTTAAAGAAATGTTTTGTTAATGAACCAGTAAATGAGTAGCCGCAGGTCTAACGAAGTCGAAAGATAACTTTAGTATTGATATAGTAATGAAGTTTATTATTTCGAGACAGATTTAAAGGCATTTAAATGAGCAGTAAATAAGAAGAAAAGAGTAGTAACTCATACACTGGAAATCTTGAATGAATAATAAATTCAGTAATCAATTTTTTAAATACAGCGATCATAACAGTTTCAGGGTCCCCCCCCCCCCCCCTCATTCATTTGAATTCTGAAGTGCTCTAATTTGGTTTGACCAGCAAAAGTTAAAGTTAATATAAATGTCAAAATTTATCAGTGTTTTATCTTTATCAAAATTGACATTTTGTGTGTGTGGCATGAAAGTACAATTTCTAGGGTAACCTATTAATCAGATTAATAGACAGTATAAAGTTCGATAGTAAACATTATAGTGTAGTGTTATGTATCCATGATTTTCCATATCAGTACAGAACGTGAAACAAACAGTTCAATAGATTTTCTGGTTCTAAAATTCTACTATATTATGCAGTGTTACAACTTGTTGTTTTGCATGAATATATACCAACTTGTACAGGGAAAAAATTCAGTTAATGCCTAATTAGGCTGACGACCGTATTATTGTCACATTGGTAGCATCTTCTGGTTTGCTTTTGGCCCACCCTGACGTGTAGTTGCATTTCGAACATACTTATGGATCATTGTTATTACAGGGTGGATATAAGTCTGATTTGCCACCATTCAGGTACACGCGGTTGATATCTATGCGAAAATCCTTTCTCATAAGGCGAATCCCGCTCACTTACCATAGCACAGGTTTTAACGAGTACTGTGCCAGGGATTACAAACGCTGACACACGTAAGTTTACTTTTTCATATTTGCTTACTAGCAGCCACTCAAACAGTTGCAGATGACGTGCTGTGTGCCGAAGAAACGCCAAAAGAAAACAGAAAATATGCGGGATACAGTGGGCAACAAATGTAAAAGCCATGCTGTGATGTAGAGTAATTAAGGTATTATGAAACGAGTCACAGAACAGATTTTTCAACCAAACAGTACACATGCCCTAATATTGTTTTAGGATACCTATAAATGTGCTACATTTTGGATATTTCATAAATAAAGGAGCCACTGATGACGGCGATTTTGTCGCTGAAACTACTTTGGGAATAAATAAATAAAAAACAAACTTCTGCATCAATGCGATCCCACATTCTCATATTGCTGTTTTTATGCAAACACAAGTCAGTGAAAGAGTTTCAAGATGACTGCCCCCTCAAGCTTCCGGCAATGTCAAGCAATAATCGATGCAGCCCGTGGCCAAGGCGGCAGTGTAGACACGAAGCACACTGGGCCTTGGGCCTGAACTATGGGTTCCGGCGTAACACGCTGCGTCAGCGGCTCACGCACGCGTGTCTGGGGTAGCAGAGCACTTGCTTGCGGGACACGCGATGGTTCGACAGAAAGTTCTAACATGGCTTCGTTCACCTACAGTATCTTAGTTTGGACAAAGTGAAGAAGGAGTAGGTGAATTAATTGTACTTTGCTTTATGATGTTGAAGTTTCGGCGACAATCTGTCAGGTATCTTCTACTTGTGCAAGCTAGTTAAAAGAGGTTCTGGTTGCAGGTCGGAGTGTGATGTTTCCCTTTCAATTGTCTTCGCCATGATGTCATTTTCTACCAGATGTTTTAATTCCAGACACTAAAACTTATTGAGATTGTTTTCCACATCCCTTGTCAAACAAGTTTCTTGCAGGTGTGCATTTTTCTGTGAATAGGTTAAACTGTTTTATATTCTGTATCAGGATATATAGATAATAAAAGTAATTTTGGTGCAAATAGTTTTGTCTGTCAACCATGCTTTTTAATTCAAAATTAAGACGCAGTTTCTATATTTTTGAAATGTGATTATTTTCTATTAGGGATAGAACTCACAAAAAGCTAGGAAGCATTTCAGTATCTATGTCTCGTTAGTTTTCGGATAAGACATAAAGTTTCAGAAGGTAATTTAATTAATAATTTAACATTATTGACAATTGATAACTTCGTCTCTTGGTTTGTTATTGAAATTAACTTGGTTGTTTCTATGATGTTAATGCTCAGAGGTTTGTATACATTAATATGAATTTTGCATGTTTCAAAATTTATGTTTTCTCTATAAATGTGTAGCTAAAAATTTGGCTCTAATCCTGCATTGAACATAATTTTCCATAAGCTGTAATATTTGCATTGTTTTTTTTAGTTTATAGAACTTACAGGGTGCTAAAATATTGTGTGAACAGTTAGAACAGATAAAGTTGTAAGATCTATACCTCCTGAAGATCGTAAACAAGAAACAGAAAGCTTTAATGAAACTACCTATATCAAATAGATACAGGGTGTGACAGGCACGAGAACATGAACTGCTGTTTATGGAGTCCCGGGAGTTGCCGTACAAAGGACTAGTAGGTACCAATTAAGGCTACGGCGGCATCGAGACTGCGCCAGAAGCTAGCAGAGGCAGTGTCTAGTTGTAGTTGAGACAGGATGACCCATACTGGGTCGACGGCTGCCGAGGATTACTTCTCGGTATATACAGGGCTTGACGACAGATACTTCTGTGTATGGATTGCCAGCGTTTATGGAGGATTGCCTTAGATTCATTACGGATGATGATAATGATGATATTTGGGTTTTGGGGCGCTCAACTGCGCGGTTCTCAGCACCCGTACTAATTCCCAACCTTTGATCAGTCCAATCTCGCCACTTTCATGAGTGATGATGAAATGATGAGGACAACACAAACACCCAGTCATCACGAGGCAGATGAAAATCCCTGACACCGCCGGGAATCGAACCCGGGACCCGGGACACCGTGCTCGGGAAGCGAGAACGCGACCGCGAGACCACGAGCTGCCGACGATTCGTTATGGAAGGGCACCGTTTGTTGTCACATACGATGCCTAGGAAATAGGTGGCAGAGTCCAGCGTGCAGTAACTGTACTCGTTTCTGTGCCGCAGAGGGGGCTTTCGTCATGCCAGCCACCTCGGCACTTTCTGGGCTCTGGCATCAGAATACAGCAGGCAACCTTCCGCCATATCTGGCCACAGGTTGTGGAGTCGCTTTACATCTAAATCTACATCTGTAGTCCGCAAGCCAACTTGAGGTGTGCGGCAATTTGGTGTACCACTGTCGCTTTCCTCTATTCTCTGTTCCAGTCGCGAATGGTTCGTGGGCTAAGGATTCCTAGTAAGCCTCTACGAAGGCTCGAATCTCATTGATTTTATTTTCATGGACTTCCCTTGATGTATATGTAGGAGAAATCAACATATTTATTCACTCTTGCGGGAACGTACTCTCTCGGAACTTTGACAGTAAACCACACCAAGACGCAGAACGCCTCTGTTGCAGCATCCGCCACTGAAGTTGGTGGATCTTCTGCGGCACCCTTCCGTGCTTACTAAATAAACCTAAAACAAAACGTGCTGCTCTTCTCTGTGTCTTCTCTATTTCCTCTGTCGATTTTATCTTCTACGGACACTGTACTGATGGGCAGTATTCCAGCAGTGGTCGAACGAGAGTTTTGTAAGTTACCTCCTTTTCTGACGGACTACATTTCCTGAGGATTTTTCCTGTGAACTTGTCAGCCATCAACCTGTCCCGCGATTAGTCTTATGTGGCCTTATGCTTCAAATCGCTCCGTGCGCATGTACTTAGATATTGTATGGAGATAGCTAATTGAAGTGATTGTTTTGTAATAGTAGAATCACGCACTAATGGCTATTTCTGTCTGTGTAGCTATACACAACACGCTACATTTGTTTATGTTATTACGAAAAAAATGGTTCAAATGGCTCTGAGCACTATGGGACTCAACTGCTTTGGTCATAAGTCCCCTAGAACTTAGAACTACTTAAACCTAACTAACCTAAGGACAGCACACAACACCCAGCCATCACGAGGCAGAGAAAATCCCTGACCCCGCCGGGAATCGAACCCGGGAACCCGGGCGTTATGTTATTACGCTGAGGGTCAATTGCCACTCCCTTCACCAGGGGTCGATCCTCAGTAAGTCGTCTTGCATTTCGCTACAATTTTCTAGCATTGCGATTTCTCTGTATAAAAGGTTGTCATCCGCGAAAAGTCTCACGGAACTCCCGATGTTGACTACTATGTAGTTCTATATACTGTGAAAAGTGGGGAATCTACTTGTTTTAGCCTGAAAGCAGGTTCGTTTTATTCAGGATTCCAATAAACCATTTTAGTCCCCATCATTTTGGCTACAAAATCCCACATTTCAACATAATCTCCATTCAATGCGATGGCCTTACGCCACCTTAAAGAGAGGGCCTGCATAGTAACGTTCTACTGGTCGACATCGGATCTACTGTCTTGCTGCATGAATAACCTCTCCATCATCCACGTACTGCTTCCCGCCGAGTGGATTTTCCGTCGGGTCAAACACATGGACGTCAGAAGGTCCAAGATGCAAGCTGTACGATGGATGAGGAAGAACACTCGAATGAAGTTGCCTTAACCACTCTCTGATATGCAGTCATGTGTAGGGCCTTGTGTTGGGTTCGTTTGTATTTTTGTGGCGACGAACACGCAAAAATTCGTTTCTTCAATTGCCTGTGGCCATGTGCGGCCGGACGACCCAAGACAGATCGGACAGATATGCGTGACCTTGTGCGATGTTGACAGACGCCTCGCCCATCCACTCACCGTGCTTTTATTCACTACCAGAACTCCGTAGATATTCTGCAAGGGTTTATGAATATCTCCGACGCACTGATTTTCTACCAATAGAAAATGACAGTTCTCTGCTTGCAGTGCATCTCCGTTACAGACGCCATGTTCAACACTATGTGCTCAGTCGCCACCAATCGGGACTTCATAAAAATGTAGAGGCTGAAGCGAGAATATGCCACGATATCACACAGCAAATTCGTCATTTGCTCAACTGAAAGTGGCGGAGAAGAATGCCCTTCGTACAGCACTCCCTTTGGGTACAGTTAGTTTTTCGTCTGGTGACTTCCGTCCATTAAAAATGACGTGAACAGTCCAATGAAGTTTCCTGAGCTTCTCTCGGGTGTGAAGATTGGTGGAGGCTTAGAGGTATCTTGGAGAAGCAGAGGTTTCTTTGGTTTTTAGTGGCGACGGACACGCCGAAGTTATTTTTTCAATTTCCTAAGACAATTTCCTAAGACGTTTTAGGACCGATCGGCAAGCTGTTTGTTACGAAGATGGTGGCTTTACTTGTTTTAAATCAAGATGTGTTCTAGACCATTTAGCTATGAAATGAATCTTCGCGTTCGAGAAGAGGTGTAAATGTTTTTCTGGAGCTATATTTGATGATGATATCAGGTTCAAGACCTTTGCATCATTCAGTATGACTGCTGTTATTCCATTCGTCCAACATTAGCTGTAAAAGCATGACACAAACACAGGGTAGCTGCCAATGTAAATTAAAAGGAATTAGTGGATCGTAAATAATCACAAAAAATTGGTGAACAGTATGAGATGGTAGGTATAAAGGTTGTAGTTAGTAAGCAGCAGAAGTTCATTCACAAATTTTTGTAACTATTTAAACTGTAGAATTTTGATAAATAAATATAGTATCTTAAAAGTCATAATTGCTTCTACATTAACACACTTTCATCACGGCTAACAGCTAACGAAGATTAGGAAACATTTACTCCAATGCTGTAGAGCTATATGGTCAAACAATTATGCTTGTTCGAGAACGAAAGCAACATACAACTTAGCTCATGGTGTAAGATGTCCATGATTAAGGAAATTTTCGCTAGTGCACTCAAGCAGGTGTAATTTCGATGGATTGCTCACGTGCTGCCTGCGATATGTAAACTATAAGAGAATCTCAGACCAGAGAGCAGTGTTGTATGCGGTAGTAATGGTAGTTGTATCTCCGGTAGGAGTAAGTAGTAGCTAGCAGTTGTGTGTATCGAGTTGGTTGGGCCGGTCGTGGGGAGCGATGGCAGTGCCTGAGCGATGTAGTACAAGGTAAAAGCAGCCTCACGCATATGTACTGTTCTTATATCAAGTCCCATGTAAATGTTTTTTTAAAATAATCTCTTAATAATAATCTTTCTTATAAAATTTAACTTTTGACAATCACTCATATTAATTCAAAGAATTTACTAATTTCTCCAAATCATAGTCATCCCGATTATTGTAAAGAAAAATCAGTTGTTTCTTTTTGTACATGACAAATCTATCGGCCAGCATTGCACTGGGCTGTGCCATAAAAATTTCTTATAGGAGCAGATATATACGCGTTCTCCGGTGACCTTATTGAGGTAAGAATTTTCAATTTATTCAGAATGGTCTTTCAGGGTCACGACGCAGCACTGCTGGCGTCCAAATTTATCAGTTTAGATTCACAGTCAGTTAATTATTGAAAGGTTATATATGACTCACATTTTTTATTAGGAGGTTAGCCACATTGTATTATTGGTAGGTTATGGAATTTATCTGTTGCAAGGTTACACTACATGTCATTATATACTTATATTTTTTATCTTTTGGTAGGTTACGCTGAAAGTGAATGATATAATTATTTTTTACTGTTGGGAGTTATTTTTAACTGTGTTACGATGAATGTGAATGAATTCTATAATAATAATTTTCATCTGTTGGTAGGTTATAGTAAATGTGAATGCTATATAATTATTTTTTATTGGGAGCTTATGCTAAATGTGAATGTTATATATATATATATATATATATATATATATATATATATATATATATATATATATATATATATGTTGTGGGCAGCTTACACTTGGCGACAACCGGCCGGGATCGTATTTTGTGTGAATTTCTGAGTAGTAGTCAATTATTATATCTATATGAAATAATGAATGATAATGAATAGTTGTATGAAGTAAATGGTAATAGGAATAATGAAGTGTCTTTTTTTAATTTTTTTTGCAGATGATAATAAATGATGATGAATAGTTATATGAAGAATATGGTAATATGAATAATGACGTTTTTCTTTGCAGATGATAGTAAATGATGAATAGTTATATGAAGAATATGGTAATATGAAGAATGACGTTTTTCTTTGCAGATGATAATAAATGATGAATAGTTATATGAAGAATATGGTAATATGAATAATGAAGTTTTTCTTTGCAGATGATGATAACGATGGAGTTTATATATTTTCTGTTAGTTAAGAAATGCTGTGTAGTTATTTAAGTATTTGTTGCAGTTCCTGTTGACAGTATGTCTTATGTCGCATAGTATAATTACTGAATGATTTGGGAAAGATAGCTAGAGTACATACATATTAGGTACACGTTTCATTACCTGTTAATTCGAAGATTACTGCTTTTCAGCATAATATGAGTACATTTCTTCTTTCAGCTCAATAACCCATTTTGTATTCTTTTCAGGAGAAGCTTTTCATGATATTAATATGCTATAAACACTTAATTATTAAATCTGTTGTAGTACTTGCATTTTTTACGCAGTTGTGTCTATCATTTATGAATGTGATCACATATACTCCACTTGTCTCATAACCTTGCTACAGCTGACTCATGACGAATGACGTCATTAATCCTTTTTTTCCAGCAGTAAGTCAAAAGCAAATATTTTCATACCCCAGCAATTATCGATCCCAATGCAATGCATTGCTAGCACAAAAAAAATTATAAGCGGTCCCAGCTATTACCAGTATACAACTAAATAATGCTACCAGTTTAATATATATTTCTAGTCCTAAACATAATGTAAATTTCTCTGATGTATTGATTCCATTATATCTATGTATTATTGGACTTAACACCTTGAATATTACTTCCAATGTCTTACATTTTAAATATGTTTTATGTCACTTACATAATGTCATACATAAATCTGTTTTGAATGATGACTTCTGAATAATGCGTAACAAATGCCTTGTAACTGGTCCATGAATGCCAATATTTACAGTAATGAGATGACTTATGAATAATGTTGTGTAATACTCCATACATACTATATAAATGTTTAGTAACTAGCCAATGAGTGCCATAATTATTCAAATCGGTTGATACATTAGTGTAATTCTGAACTGTGACTAGCGTAAGACTTAATGTCCTTCGCCTTCTGACCTAATTACCAGCAATTACTTCAATATCCGTATGTCCTGTCCACTCATGATCATGGAGCACTATAAATGGTTTTTGCACTAATTCTATGTTGATGTAAGTGTATGGATTCTACAAGAATGTCGTGTAGACATATTAAACTGTCCACCACCTTGAACGATGGAGATGATATTAGGGTCCTACTGTTTGGTGTACCCAATGTACTACCAAAATGATAACATACAAAATTAATACAACATTTCAGTGTCTGGGCTACACTGATAAATACTTCAGGGAAGAGAACTTCTGTAGAAAGATATTGACTTCAGTGCAGCTATGTGCAACCCACTGTGCTACAACCATGATGCTATCCTTCCCATTCTATTCCTAGTTCTTCTAAAAAAAATACTAAAGATTTATATATTGTGTTTGCACTTCATTTCATTTGTTAATATTATCATTTCTTCTAAATATGCTAAAGAGTTCTAAAGTGCGTGTGCATTTTATTTCACTCCTTGATATGTTTAATTCACGTAAAAATGCTGAAGACTTTTACAGTCCGTGTGCACTTTATTTGACTCCTTGATATGTTTAATTCATGCAACAATGCTAACGACTTTTACAGTGCGTGTGCACTTATTTCATTTCTTAATGTATTCAGTTCTGGTAAAAAAGTGTTAGACTTGCACAGTGTGTGTGTACTTTATGTCGTTTGTTAATGTATTTTTGTACTCATTGCGTATACACATTGTCATTTCTTAATATGTTCTGTACTTAGTGCGTGTGCACTCTATTTCATTTCTTAATATGTTCTGTGTTCAGTGTGTGTGCACCCTATTTCATTTCTTAATATATTCTGTACTTATTTATCAGTAATGTTATATATATGTATATACTCTGTGACTGTAGACTTAGTTAACTAAATAGATTATACAAAAATTTTCTGCTCATGGCAAGTCCAATTGACTCACCAGCGCTGCTAAATATCCCACTCCCACAGTGGAGAGATATGTAAGAGGTCCATGATCAAGGAATTTTTGCTAGCGCACTCAAGCAGATGTAATTTCGATGAAGTGCTCACACGCTGGCTGCGATATGTAAGCTATAAGAGAATCTCAGACAAGAGAGCAGTGTTGTATGCAGTAGTAGTGTTAATTGTAGCTCCAGTAGAAGTAAGTAGTAGCTAGCAGTCATGTGTATCGAGTTGGCTGGGCCGGTCGTGGGGAGCGATGGCGGTGCCTGAGCGATGTAGTATAAGGTAAAAGCAGCCTCGCGCATATATAGGCCTACTGTTGTTATATCAAGTCCCATGTAAGTGTTTTTTTTAAATCTCTTAATAATAACCTTTCTTATAAAATTTAAATTTTGACAATCAATCATCTCAATTTAAAGAATTTACTAATTTCTCCAATCCATAGTCATCCCGATTATTGCAAAGAAAAATCAGTTGTTTCTTTTTATGCATGACAAATCTATCGGCCAGCATTGCACTGGGCTAAGCCATAAAAATTTCTTATAGAAGCAGATACATACGCGTTATCTGGCGACCTTATTGACGTAAGATTTTTCAATTTATTCAGTATGATCTTTCAGGGCCATGACCAGTTTAAATTCACTGTCAATTATTGAAAGGTTATAAGTGAGCCGCAATTTTATTGAGAGGTTAGTCACATTTTATCGTTCCAAGGTTACGGAAGTAAACTGTTGGTAGGTTACGCTGAATGTGAATGTTATACATAATTATTTTTACTGTGGGGAGGTTACACTGAATGTGATTATTATACTTATATTTTTTAACTGTTGAGAGGTTACAATAGAAATTTGCTCACAGTAATTCGTGCCCCCTCTTTAACCAAAGATACAACCATCACGTTATGTCTGATATTTTCTGGGACCAAATATCGTCTTTTTCGATGTCCAGTCTATCACCCACACAATTGAAGAAGGACATTGTGTAATTCTTCCGTTATACATAAAGAGATTGGGAACAACAAGTGCTGTTAATCATTTAGTAGTCTGCTGACCAGTGACATGATTTTGACTAGGCTTCTCAAACGCCTTATTACTTTCATAAATAGAGAAATACGTTTCATAACAATGTATCAAGAACTTACACTATGCAGTACTCAATTTTATAGTTCTCAGCTGTGACGAAATGCGGGACGCAATTGTTTGATAAGTTGAAATTAGGAATATGTTTGCTTCTTAGTGCAAAAATTATCTTCAGTTTTTTTCCGTCTTATGAGTGATTTCGCACTTACCAATCCCATCCTCAGGCACACATGATATATAAACATCTAACCGATACGAGGTACGTTTTCCATATGATGAACGCTGTCCTGCAGCAGCGTGCAATGTTAAACCCACTCTGGAAGTGACATGACAGTGATCGACAACAGATTCCTACACTCAGCTTTATTCTATACGCGAAGTAATCTGCTTTTAGAGTGAGATACTTTCAATGTTACGGACTTGAATGCCCTTCAGATCATGAATAAGAGCTTATTGATTTTCGTATTTTGCACTATTTCAGATTTTGTTTATTTTCATTACATTTACGAAGGATCAATCTATTATTGTAACCGTATTGACGAAGCTGAGGGGAGAAGAGTGATATATAAAAATACACTTGTACTAAAACCACAATTTGATTTTGTTTAATCGGGATATTTAAGCGAATTATGAAAACACCCCAACGTGCTTGTCTGAAAACGAATGAACACAGATTAGTCTTCAACGGTATTTTAGGATGAGTTTTGTTGACAATAAAGGTGTGATTAAGATTCGGTCTTTACTTACAACATCGAAATTAAAGAATAACTGGATAACTGAACATTACACCTAACAGTCTGCAAAGTTTCTCATGTTTATTAGATTCTCCGCTATGTGACTGAGAAAAGGATTCTGTCATTACAAGATTATTCAAATGAATGGTTAAATTCCAAACTATAGTGCCAATACGGGACATTTCTCTTTAAATGAACTAGCCTTTCATATAGTTTGCTATCCAACTCCACCTCTTACTGTCCCTCGCCGATTTTTCAAATTTTATATACCAAGTACATACAACGTACTCGAGGATCTAAATTCTCGATAGCAGCAGCTGATGAACTAGTGTGGGAATTGTGGTGCTTCGTCGGACAATAAGGCTCCACATCAATCCAGAAATTTCTCCGCACTGTCGAAAAGAAAGAGGGGATAACAGCATGTCCTGAGATATCCTTGATGACATTTTCATTCACATTTCGCGCATTTGTTACGTTAGAAGCTATCATAGAGACACGAAGTGCGTTGATTTCATCTTTTTCCTGCGAGTTTTCTGTTGTTTTGTGACAAATGTGAAGATTATTGCTTTAAATTATGACTACTTTTGTGGTACTTATATCAACTACATTACATGGATCTCAAGGAGAGCAGGCTTCATGTTGTGGGACGATATCAAACACCTCATCTATCTGTATGATGAAAAAGACTAACTTAAACATGTGAGAAACCATAAATGAAAATTGATAAAGTTATATTATAAATGAAAATTTCGGTTTAAAATTCATTCTGAAGCACTGTTATCATAATTGTGTTAGTATTTTTCTTACTTGGAGTCACAAACTAGAAATGCTAGTGAGGCAGTTTTAAAAATAGCAAGTAGAAGCCAAGAATATTTAGTTCTATACGAGAACTGTGTGCACACACGACATGACGTCTAGTGACACTGCAGGTGAAAGAAAATTAGTGTATAGTAGAGAATGACCTACTAATCTACCTGGTGATATATCATGTGCGTAAGCTTGAAATTCAGAACGCCTTTCAGGTAGTGAAAGGTAATATATGGGCAGATTAACGTCGACCTTACAGCATACGAAATTTGCAATAAATCAGTGTAGCAAAGATGAAGTGTTTGAAATATGTTTTTATGGGTTTCGGGTGAGCTGCTTCAGCGCTCGGTAATCAATTTGTAGGAAATCTATTAAAACTAGTACCTGCAGCTTTGCTGTGAACCGATTTCTTTTTTATTTAGTAGAATTTGTATTTGTTACGCCAATTGCTGGTGTCTACAAAAGAGTTAGTGACTGGTTACACGGCTGCCAGTCGATGCATAAGTCAAGCGTTGCGACAGGTTTAATTTAATTTCATAAAAAAAAAGAAAGAGACAAATTGGAGACGTGCTTGTACAGTTGTTAGAGCCAGTGTTACACCTGGTATCGAATTCTCTCATCTCAAACGGATATTACTGTACATGGAATTGCATTCATACGTGGACTCTAATTTGTCTTCAGGAGTGATCACTTTGTATGGTAATGACAACAAAAATAATTTCAAAAAATCTGTTAGGCCTACTGAAAAATTAATGTGTGGAAGATCAGTATATTTTTATATGCAGTTCAAAGACGATTTGTCGTGATGACTGTTAAATAAATTTCTCTGATTTAGTTCACAAACACCTTCCAAACTTTTCAAGTTAATTAAGGCTTAAAGGCATGGTCTTTTCTGAATGTTCTTCTGATCAAAAATGGTTTCTATTTTCATAATGAAATATTTTCATAAATCATTTCATCCCTTACATGACCGTCTTCGATATTGAATTTCCAAAAACAGTCAATCAAGTATTTTTCTTTTATTTCTAACCGAGAAGTGAAACAGAAATTTTCATAGATGTACCTGTAAAAATGCTTTGGTAGTTCTTAAATTATGATTTATTAAAAAAAAGTTTCGCTCACAATTTTCAAAAATTCTGAAACATGGAATTTTCTTATGTCTGACTGTGAAATCAAGTATCAATTTTCGTAATTCTGTCTTCAAAGTTTCTTTAATAGCTATATATTTACAAAAACTCTTCCTCCCATGATTATCTCCTCATTAAAAAAATTTCACTCACAGTTTTAAAAAATTTTGAATCATGTGTTTTTTTATTCCTCACTGAGAAACCAACTACCAGTCTTCATAAATCCCTTAATAGCCAAATATTTACAAAAACTCGTTCATACCACGGTCACCTCCTTAGAGGCGGAATTAAGAAAAATCCTTTTTTGAGCGAAGCGTATAGTATAAGGTCAACGTCCTCTTCAGATTTATTGTACCAGTAACGATTTTGGCTGGGCTATGATCAATTGGTCAGTCATGATACATCTTTTTCTAATAGAGGGTTTTCCCAGAAAACATCGACACCTTGTATGTTGTGCAGGAAGGCATACTGATCAGTTTTAAAGCAGAGGCCGTCATTCGAAAACGCACGGATTAGGGCTTTGGAGCACTTAGAAATCTGAGATTGGTGTGCGATCCACGTTACGTCAATAAACTCAATATGCGTAACATATCGCGCTGCCTGCATTAAAAAGGCCTTCGTTCGAACTACGTACCTCCTACGACTATGCAGAGCGTACATCGGTGGCGACGAGCCTCACACAAATAAGCTAATGCGCGCGGTTGTCTTTGTAGTATTTCAATCGCACCGTGATTCGAGCACTGAGCTCCTCCGCTGACGACACAGGTGTGTCATACACGATACTCATCATACTATACCACAGAAAATATTCGAGAGGTGTCAGATCTGGTGACCGAACCCGTCATGGAACTGGTCCAGCTCTACCAATCCATCGACTGGATTGTACGACGTTGAGGTGATTCCGCACGTCGATATGAAAGTGCATTGGAGCTCTGTCGTGTTGCAGCCACACGTCAATCCAAATATGTAGTGGTACTGCAGCCAATAGCAGGCAAATCATCTCTAATAAATGTTAGGTATATCAGAGCTGTTAGTCTGTTTAGCGTTGGATGCGGCCAAAAGATATGGTCACCAACTACAGCAGACCAGATGTTAATACCAATCCTGTGTTGGTGATTTGGAATCAGCTGCGCACGCGTATACTCATCTGCCCAAACAAGCATGTTGTGTAAGTTTAATTTGCTATCTCTAGTAAACCTGCATTCATCCGTGAATAGCACCAAACTCGGAAACTGAGGCTAGGGTGTGCAGTGACGTAAATAACGCTGTGCAAACTGTACGCCTGGTTGGTAGTCCTTCTCCCGTAATGCCTGGAATTTCTTCGAATGCTGTGGATGGAACCAGTGTTCATGGACAACACCCCACACCGCATTTTCATGCGTGTGAAGCGTCTGTGCCATCTGCCGAGTCCTGGCTGCTGGGTCCTTTTCGAAAATTGTCTGCACGTCGTCCCCCAACTGTAACGTTCGAGCCGAGCTTGGGCGACACGTATCTCATAGCCGTATCACATTTCGGCACCTACCAAACAGTAGACTGTGGACTTCACAAGTACGGGCAACAAAGTACTACAACGCTGCTATACAATACATACAGCTCCGGCAGAAAATACCTTCATTCAACTCTCCGGCTTCTCTGAGGCTCCTCTCGATGGCGGCAAACGTGGAATGATGTGGGGTACGTATGCACGGAAAACTTGCCACGTACAATCTTGCCGCAGCTCTCCTATTACATTCCGTTTTGCCGTAAGCAAGCACCGTGCCGGCCATTTTCGCTCTTGTGTACTGGTACATGTTGCACTGGTGTCAACGACTGCTGTGACAGACCAGACAAGGCCCGCAGTAGGATTGGAACCAAGGGCTGTGTGGAGGAATGCAGAGCATACGCAGGATGTTATTACGCTCAAGCAGTCTATCCGTAGTACACAGACGGCTAATGGGCTGAATACCTTCTGCATTCAGCCAAAAAACGAATTGGAGCAAACCGTCAAAAGCGTTCAATCACAGATGTCGATGGTCTTCCAGCTCGTAAGAGGTGCGTTTCTGGATATAAATTCCTGTTTAAAAACCGACCAGTTTGCCTTCCCGCACAACGTAGTAATGGTTGTCGGTGCTATTTTGGTACACCCTGTTTATAGAGGTAGGACATTGATTGATGAGACAAAGCGTAATGAAGAGCATCTTAATTGATATTTTTCCAACCTTGTGAATGTAATACTAAAGTTATTCAGTTCTGCGTGGATTCTAAACGTCCACCACGTGTCTACGCCCAGGTCACGTAATTCCTGTAAATTTGTCGGGGCACGGTTGGCACTCCATAGTGTCCCAGACTTGTTCCATCGGCTTCATGTCCGGCAAATCTGTGAACTAAGAAATGAACATGAATTAATTATCACGCTCGTCACACAACTGTGGCACAATTTTGGTCTTTTAACACGGACAATCTCACGGGAAGATGCCACAGCCATATGGGAAGACAATGAACACGAAGGATGTAACTGTTCACTTCGTCCAAGCTGCCTTTGGCAGTATCCGAAGACAGAAGGCCTCGCGAAAGCCTAGTTGAATGTCCCCCACTGCATCGTCCGTGGCGCCGCCAAGGTTTCGAGCAGCCGATTGCCAAGATGACCGTACATCTGGTCACGACCATCGCCGTCGTGTAACATCTGTGATACATGCAACAATGCCACGATTTCCGTTGATTCGCGTTCCTGTCCCGGCAGTGTTGGAGCTAGACGATAACTGGACGTCGGCGACAAATCACCTTCGCAAGGCCTCTCTCATTTCCTAGTAAAAAACCGCTACTACGACTTGATCAGGCCCAGTGGACAGCAAAAATCTACAAGTTTCCTCCTCCACTGTATACTGTCCATTGCTGCTATCCGCCATCCGTCCACATCTGTTGACCCTTGGTTTAAATCTTCATGGTTTCCATCCGTTGAACGCTTCTTGGGTCTCCCTGGCGGCCTCTTTCCTGTAGGTGTGAAATCCAGGAGCTTCCGAGGCCATCTGTGATCCTCCATCCGGGCCACATGGCCGGCCCACTGCATTCGTTTGGCTTTGACAGTTCCTGCTATGTTGGGCTGCTGGTATAGTTCCTGAAGCACTTGGTTGTATCTAATCATGTAAAATTACATGAGATGAATTATAGACTAATAATAACTAAACAAAAATTTTATTAGTATACCGTCAAACACAACTGAAATGACAAAAAGCTACAGTAAATAAACAGATGAACTTTCCGACTTTCCGCCTCACTGAATTTTTTTTAAGATTCCGTCATATGCTGTATATGGTTCTTCTGATAGTACTGGCAACGCAGATAATTTCGCTTGCCTCTTGATGCTTCTCAGGTAGGTTTTAATCAATGGTACATTTGAGAACCTTCTCTCGGACGAAGCTGTACTGATCTGAACTGTCATCATGATTCTGATTGTTATGTAAACATTTCGATATACTTCTTCCACATTATTCTCTGAATAAGTTGTTCAGCGTCTTTGATTCAATCCAGTGGATAGGATTTTAAAAACTACAGGTCGTCATCAAGTTCGAAATGCTGTATGTCGTTATTTTCGCCTTCTCGATGTTTTGTACCTAAATCATTATTATGCTTGAGAAGGTTCTCCTTGGATAAGGATTTCAAGTGATTGATATTGTAAATAAAACCACCGTTTAAAATATTCGTCGAACTCTTTGAATCGTCTTTCAGTATCGACTATTACAGCATCTGTCACACATTTCAACAGATTGTATAGGTTTATCAGTTTGTTCAAAACGGAACATTCCCCATTTCAATGCTATTCTTTTTTCTTTTTTAACTAGAGATTGAGTTTCGTAACAGCTTTTTTCTACACACAGTCGATCTTCTGCGACGCTTGTTTCAAATGCTGCATTACGGAATTTTCGAGTACAACGTAAAGTGTCAATAGCTACATTCAAGTTCACTTGATCCGATTGCCTTAGTTTACTTAAGTTGTGCGCACGTAGCACAGTATCATACTACACATACATTGCAATAGTAAACTCAAAAGTTAATATTTGGTTCAAGATTGCTTTACAGTCACTAAGACTGTAAATTAGGTCATTCACGCTTTCGATGACATCATCAAATTGCAAAAATATAGCTTTCACTGTTCCGATTCTACTTTCTCGTCATAGTTCGGACGAAGGTTTTAAACCAGTTTTGATTTAGTTTTTGTATGGTCCCAACGCTTGCTTGACGTTGTAAAGAGTACATATACTTTACTGATGAAGCCGAAGAGTTAGCTGCATCTTGTGATGGTACAGTCCCCAATAAGGTGTCCATGAATTTTGAGATAGGTCGCGGGTTCGTTTATTGTTCTGGGTTGAACGACAGACGCAGCTGCGCGAGCGCGAGTTTGACAGTAAAAGAGGGCCGGAAATGCACCACGTGGTTGACGCCCTGAACTGCCGACAGCGGCAACACCTTTGAAGTTCCTCCGCTACACGTCGGCGTTCTTTGAGCCACTGCTATTAGCTGATTCTAGAGGTATGAAGAATCCTGGTGACGAGCAGACGTACAGGATGCTCTGAAACACGTCGTCGGAATTTCCCGTGCTCGCTGGCCTTTGGATGCAAAGAATAGAGGAGAAAGAATCATGGCTGCCCAGAGGAACCAGCTAAAATGTAGAATATCGGATATATCAATAAAAAGGTGAACCCATTAAGATACTGAAAAGCCAGTACCACAAACAAAAGGAGAAAATTACCACAAATTCGACGGTTAATTTTTATAAACGAAGGGTCTATGAACAGGTACCGTAGAAAACAATCAAAGAATTAAAACGGAATTGTTATAACACATTACCAGTTTTGATATAAAGGCTGGGATGTGTACACCGCACAGAAAATAGTGAATTTTAACCATAAGATTAATTAATATGTTGAAAGTAGCGGCAGTATTGAGAAATAAAGATAGAGAATTGTGTGTATGTCTGTTGTTAATTGTTTATGTCTGTTAACGACAACATTACGAGAACTAACGATTTCCTCCATAAAATTAGAATTTACTAGAAAACTAGTGAATTTTATGAAAAACTGAAGACAGCAATGAAAAGCTGGAAAAATTTTCACACAGATTTATGTATAATACAAACGTATGGCTTTATATTTACAGTTTTTTTTGTTTCGAAGAAAGAAACACTATCTTTTTTAATTTACGTATGTAAGATATAAATACCCGGTAGCTATCTTGGCGCGAAAAGTCTAATTTTGGCGGCGCTATGAGGCGAATAATGTGATTCTGGCAGTATTTGGAAGCAGTTGTTGTGGTGAATGCTGTATGCGCGGCTGCGGGAAAGTGTTGATGTTTTCTAAAATTAAATTTATTCGTGTGTCACTAGCAAACACTTAGAAATATTTTTGAATTGCGAACTTCGAAGGTTCTTCGTCAGGGAATGATTTCGTACTTGGAGTGCGCGAGATACTGCCTAGGTTTATTTAAGTTCTTGTACTTGTGTAATAATATTCAGTATAGGCAATTGATAAACATTTTATCCAGAGGAAAACAGGAAACATTTTGATAATCTTTACTCGGTGAGTGTAGTAAACTCTCTTTAGGAAAAATCGTGCCCTTCATTTAACTGGATATTTCCTTTTGTTTAACTGATGATTTTAGGGTATATGTGACGAGTAGTTGGTTGGCGGTGGACTTAAGAACAGCCGAATTATGTAAAAAAAAAACCAACCATTCACTGCGGCCCTTGTTAGAGTGCTATTAACTGTAAGACTGATGCACTGCATAGTAGTTGTGTGTGTGTGTGTGTGTGTGTGTGTGTGTGTGTGTGTGTCTCCGCCGCTCGTGGTCTCGCGGTAGCGTTCTCGCTTCCCGAGCACGGGGTCCCGGGTTCGATTCCCGGCGGGGTCAGGGATTTTCACCTGCCTCGAGATGACTGGGTGTTTGTGTTGTCCTCATCATTTCATCATCATCCAGGAAAGTGGCGAAATTGGACTGAGAAAAGGTTGGGAAATTGTACGGGCGCTGATAACCACGCAGTTGAGCGCCCCACAAACCAAACATCATCATCATCATCATCGTGTGTGTGTGTGTGTGTGTGTGTGGCGGGGGAGGGGGGAGGGGGTGGAACTGGGATGGCGCAGGGGTCCGAGCTACTTCAGTTGTTTCAGTTATTTTTTTGTACATAGAGATTTAAGCGACAGTTTCAGTTCAGTTATTATGTTTTTACAAATTAGTGTGCAACTGACTTGGCCACTGAAGTCGCAGTCTATCAAAAGTGGAGAATGCCCGTGGATTAATACTGAGTATTCTTGTTCTGACACCTTTATCAATGCCTACCATATTGGCGCCGTTATCATACTCACGTCCTCCACAGTGATGTATATCTCAGCATTTGTAGATACTTCGCCGTAGTTTCTGAACGGTAATAAAGCCAACGAAATGTGTCTGTGTATCTCCAGTTGAGGGACAGCAGAATCTTAATGTTATTGGTATTTGTTCCATATGGCTCACGTCCCTGGTAAATAGGAGCATGAAGGCATAATGTTTTGATCATTTGATTGTTTATAATTTCGATAATAATAGATTTGGATATTGATGTAATTAATTCATTTTAGATGTCTTGGCTCAGATAATGCTGACATAGTTGCTTCTCATTATCACATTGCAAATGTTCTGTAATTATTAGATCATATTTGGATGTTGAAATAGGTCTACAAAATCTCCACTGTTTCTGCTATCTTTCATACTGAGCGATTCCTGAAGAACTCTGAATGCCATATTCTGGGACGCTAAGTAGTTGATAATATCAATCGGTCATTCACCCATGTTATACCAGTACTTCTGTGATTCCCTAATAAGTCTCTCATTTTCCTTATCTATTGTTTTTCCGTATTTGATTCCTTGATTTCTTTCCAGGATTCCATCCATCTACTCTTGCGCTCCATGTGTCCTTGACTTTATTCATGTTCTTGCAGTATCCTATTAAGATCTTTCCAGTCACAGCATCCTTCTCTCACCATCTGTGTCTGCAAATGTGAATAGTGTCTACATGGAAAGCAATAAATTTTATCTTGAGATTGGAGCGAGCTAAGCATCTGCGATGTTGCTTTCTCCGTTACTCAATTTCCTAGTAAGATGAAAATTAACTTAAATGACTTTTCTTTGCGACATTTGTGTAACTTCTACATCTACATTTATACTCCGCAAGCCACCCAACGGTGTGTGGCGGAGGGCACTTTACGTGCCACTGTCATTACCTCCCTTTCCTGTTCCAGTCGCGTATGGTTCGCGGGAAGAACGACTGTCTGAAAGCCTCTGTGCGCGCTCTAATCTCTCTAATTTTACATTCGTGATCTCCTCGGGAGGTATAAGTAGGGGGAAGCAATATATTCGATACCTCATCCAGAAACGCACCCTCTCGAAACCTGGCGAGCAAGCTACACCGCGAAGCAGAGCGCCTCTCTTGCAGAGTCCGCCACTTGAGTTTGTTAAACATCTCCGTAACGCTATCACGGTTACCAAATAACCCTGTGACGAAACGCGCCGCTCTTCTTTGGATCTTCTCTATCTCCTCCGTCAACCCGATCTGGTACGGATCCCACACTGATGAGCAATACTCAAGTATAGGTCAAACGAGTGTTTTGTAAGCCACCTCCTTTGTTGATGGACTACATTTTCTAAGGACTCTCCCAATGGATCTCAACCTGGTACCCGCCTTACCAACAATTAATTTTATATGATCATTCCACTTCAAATCGTTCCGCACGCATACTCCCAGATATTTTACAGAAGTAACTGCTACCAGTGTTTGTTCCGCTATCATATAATCATAGAATATCGGATCCTTCTTTCTATGTATTCGCAATACATTACATTTGTCTATGTTAAGGGTCAGTTGCCACTCCCTGCACCAAGTGCCTATCCGCTGCAGATCTTCCTGCATTTCGCTACAATTTTCTAATGCTGCAACTTCTCTGTATACTACAGCATCATCCGCGAAAAGCCGCATGGAACTTCCGACACTATCTACTAGGTCATTTATATATATTGTGAAAAGCAATGGTCCCATAACACTCCCCTGTGGCACACCAGAGGTTACTTTAACGTCTGTAGACGTCTCTACGTTGATAACAACATGCTGCGTTCTGTTTGCTAAAAACTCTTCAATCCAGCCACACAGCTTGTCTGATATTCCGTAGGCTCTTACTTTGTTTATCAGGCGACAGTGCGGAACTGTATCGAACGCCTTCCGGAAGTCAAGAAAAATAGCATCTACCTGGGAGCCTGTATCTAATATTTTCTGGGTCTCATGAACAAATAAAGCGAGTTGGGTCTCACACGATCGCTGTTTCCGGAATCCATGTTGATTCCTACATAGTAGATTCTCAGTTTCCAAAAACGACATGATATTCGAGCAAAAAACATGTTCTAAAATTCTACAACAGATCGACGTCAGAGATATAGGTCTATAGTTTTGCGCATCTGCTCGACGACCCTTCTTGAAGACTGGGACTACCTGTGCTCTTTTCCAATCATTTGGAACCTTCCGTTCCTCTAGAGACTTGCGGTACACGGCTGTTAGAAGGGGGGCAAGTTCTTTCGCGTACTCTGTGTAGAATCGAATTGGTATCCCGTCAGGTCCAGTGGACTTTCCTCTGTTGAGTGATTCCAGTTGCTTTTCTATTCCTTGGACACTTATTTCGATGTCAGCCATTTTTTCGTTTGTGCGAGGATTTAGAGAAGGAACTGCAGTGCGGTCTTCCTCTGTGAAACAGCTTTGGAAAAAGGTGTTTAGTATTTCAGCTTTACGCTTGTCATCCTCTGTTTCAATGCCATCATCATCCCGGAGTGTCTGGATATGCTGTTTCGAGCCACTTACTGATTTAACGTAAGACCAGAACTTCCTAGGATTTTCTGTCAAGTCGGTACATAGAATTTTACTTTCGAATTCACCGAACGCTTCAAGCATAGCCCTCCTTACGCTAACTTTGACATCGTTTAGCTTCTGTTTGTCTGAGAGGTTTTGGCTGCGTTTAAACTTGCAGTGAAGCTCTCTTTGCTTTCGCAGTAGTTTCCTAACTTTGTTGTTGTACCACGGTGGGTTTTTCCCGTCCCTCACAGTTTTACTCGGCACGTACCTGTCTAAAACGCATTTTACGATTGCCTTGAACTTTTTCCATAAACACTCAACATTGTCAGTGTCGGAACAGAAATTTTCGTTTTGATCTGTTAGGTAGTCTGAAATCTGCCTTCTATTACTCTTGCTAAACAGATAAACCTTCCGCCCTTTTTTTATATTCCTATTAACTTCCAAATTCAGGGATGCTGCAACGGCCTTATGATCACTGATTCCCTGTTCTGCACTTACAGAGTCGAAAAGTTCGGGTCTGTTTGTTACCAGTAGGTCCAAGATGTTATCTCCACGAGTCGGTTCTCTGTTTAATTGCTCGAGGTAATTTTCGGATAGTGCACTCAGTATAATGTCACTCGATGCTCTGTCCCTACCACCCGTCCTAAACATCTGAGTGTCCCAGTCTATATCTGGTAAATTGAAATCTCCACCTAAGACTATAACATGCTGAGAAAATTTATGTGAAATGTATTCCAAATTTTCTCTCAGTTGTTCTGCCACTAATGCTGCTGAGTCGGGGGACCGGTAAAAGGAGCCAATTATTAACCTAGCTCGGTTGTTGAGTGTAACCTCCACCCATAATAATTCACAGGAACTATCCACTTCTACTTCACTACAGGATAAACTACTACTAACAGCGACGAACACTCCACCACCGGTTGCATGCAATCTATCCTTTCTAAACACCGTCTGTACCTTTGTAAAAATTTCGGCAGAATTTATCTCTGGCTTCAGCCAGCTTTCTGTACCTATAACGATTTCAGCTTCAGTGCTTTCTATCAGCGCTTGAAGTTCCGGTACTTTACCAACGCAGCTTCGACAGTTTACAACTACAATACCGATTGCTGCTTGGTCCCCGCATGTTCTGACTTTGCCCCGCACCCGTTGAGGCTGTTGCCCTTTCTGTACTTGCCCGAGGCCATCTAACCTAAAAAACCGCCCAGCCCACGCCACACAACCCCTGCTACCCGTGTAGCCGCTTGTTGCGTGTAGTGGACTCCTGACCTATCCAGCGGAACCCGAAACCCCACCACCCTATGGCGCAAGTCGAGGAATCTGCAGCCCACAAGGTCGCAGAACCGTCTCAGCCTCTGATTCAGACCCTCCACTCGGCTCTGTACCAAAAGTCCGCAGTCAGTCCTGTCGACGATGCTGCAGATGGTGAGCTCTGCTTTCATCCCGCTAGCGAGACTGGCAGTCTTCACCAAATCAGATAGCCGCCGGAAGCCAGAGAGGATTTCCTCCGATCCATAGCGACACACATCATTGGTGCCGACATGAGCGACCACCTGCAGATGGGTGCACCCTGTACCCTTCATGGCATCCGGAAGGACCCTTTCCACATCTGGAATGACTCCCCCCGGTATGCACACGGAGTGCACTTTGGTCTTCTTCCCCTCCCTTGCTGCCATATCCCTAAGGGGCCCCATTACGCGCCTGACGTTGGAGCTCCCAACTACCAGTAAGCCCACCCTCTGCGACCGCCCGGATCTTGCAGACTGAGGGGCAACCTCTGGAACAGGACAGGCAGCCATGTCAGGCCGAAGATCAGTATCAGCCTGAGAGAGAGCCTGAAACCGGTTCGTCAGACAAACTGGAGAGGCCTTCCGTTCAGCCCTCCGGAATGTCTTTCGCCCCCTGCCACACCTTGAGACGACCTCCCACTCTACCACAGGTGAGGGATCAGCCTCAATGCGGGCAGTATCCCGGGCAACCACAGTCGTAGCCCGATCGGTGGATGCGTGGGACGAGCTGGCCGTCCCCGACAAACTCCCATCCGGACCCCCACAGTGATGCCCATTGGCAACAGCCTCAAGCTGTGTGACCGAAGCCAACACTGCCTGAAGCTGGGAGCGAAGGGATGCCAACTCAGCCTGCATCCGAACACAGCAGTTGCAGTCCCTATCCATGCTAAAAACTTGTGCAAAGAACGTCTGAACTAATCTACAGAGAGCGCAAACAAATCGACACAAAATTTAAACGGTTATTAAAATACGAGATTGCCTAGTAAATGCAGTAATGCTGCCACTTGTGCACTACTGACACACTGCTCGGCGGCGGAAGGAGACTACGCGATTTAACACTATTCGAGTACTAAAAAGCGATGCTACAACTCTCAAATACTATATTACGCCCGAAATTTATGAATTAAACAATGCAAGTAACAAAAACACGCAAAGAAATTAAGAATTAAACTATGTAACAAATGAGTGAGCTAGGAGTATACGACTTGCTGCTGCAGCTGCTTATCCAACGGCGGCAGGGAGCACACTGACTGTGACCAACCGACACTGGCCGTTCAAAACAAAAACAGAAGACAGACGACTACGCGAATTTACACTATTCAGGTACTAAAACGCGATGCTACAACTCTCAAATACTATAATACGCCCGAAATTTATGAATTTAACAATGCAAGTAACAAAAACACGCAAAGAAATTAAGAATTAAACTATGTAACAAATGAGTGAGCTAGGAGTATACGACTTGCTGCTGCAGCTGCTTATCCAACGGCGGCAGGGAGCACACTTGCATCATGCTTCTCTAGGATTTCTTGGGGACCGTTCTTAATTAAGTCATAACGCTACGAATCTGTCACTGAAAATGCACGCTTCCCAGGGTCTAGTTCTACAACTGACTCTCTAATATGAACAGTTTGTTATTGTTTTTCTGAGTCACAAATCATTTCACTTTTTAATCCCTTATTTGTTTCTGAATCTTGGATCACCGCAGTTTCACCCAACTTGGATGCTGTTGCATAAAAGGTAACAGATTCATTCGACCCTTAAGGCAGTTCTGTTTCAGAAAGTAAAGGCACTTGAGGAAGAGGTTCAGAAGCCTCTGAAGCAGTTACCTCTGCAAAAAAGTGTCTTAAGGAATTTCATCATACTCGATGTCATAACTTGGTTTGATGTTACCCTCTGAGCGTTACTTCTTCGCTTTCATGCGCTGGATTCTGATTTCCTACTTATGTATCTGTCTCCTGTGTGTCCTCAGACACGCTGATAAAAAAAGTTATTAAACAGGGTGATAAGTACAGCACTGAAAGTACATAATGTTACAGTATAGAGAGAATGGGATGTGTGAACATCATACATTTTCAAAATATTTTTGTTTCTTTCTTCTGCCATGTATAATGATATAGATAATAAAATGTTTACAATAGACAGAAACTGCCTACATCATTAAAATTGCATTCTCTCTGTCTCTCTCTGTCACACACACACACAAACACGCACATGCACACACACCTACCTTAATATTTACCATAAATATTTAGTTATGTTACTATGACAGCTGCCAAGAGTACAAGAGATTGATCTCATTTACATATATATCATAATACCAAGTCCGCAGCTCATTGTCTCTTGGTAGCTTCCTCGCTTCCCGAGCACGGGGTCCCGGGTTCGATTCACGGGGGTGTCAGGCATTTTCACCTGCCAGGAGTTGACTGGGTTTTGTTGTGTCGTCTATCCCCATTTCGGTCGGAGGAAGGCAGTGGCAAACCACCCTGCAAGGACCTTGCCTAGTGCAACGGTGCGGGTCTCCCGCATCGTCTCCTACGCTCTGTCAAGGAGTATGGGACTTCATCATAATCATCACATCAACAGCTGGTACCCCTTGTCGGCTTGAAACTATATCTACATCAGCTTCTGGCACAAATTGTACATCCATCTGCATATTTTAAAGTATTAACCAATATATTACCCCAAATTTTGGGCAATAATTACATGTAACAGATATAATCTTATGACTCTTGCCATGTAAAGTTTGCTCTCATACAGTCACTGTTTACACCCTCTCTCTCCCTCTCACACGCTACAGTCGCAGGTTCGAATCCTGCCTCGGGCATGGATGTGTGTGATGCCCTTAGGTTAGTTAGGTTTAAGTAGTTCTAAGTTCTAGGGGACTTATGACCACAGCAGTTGAGTCCCATAGTGCTCAGAGCCATTTTTTCCTCCCTCTCACTTTCTCATTCTCTTCCTCTCCCTCTGCTTCCAGCCTTTCATATCTATCTATTAATCCCAATCAGAATTGTTATTTATGTATAATTTTACCACTGTATACCAATATGATTATTGCACTTAAAGTTTGTAACATTTCACCTGATTGTGTAAACAAGTATGAAGTTTAAGCTATTTTAAAATTTCACCTGATTGTGTAAACGAGTATGAAGTTTAAACCATTTTAACTTGTCAAAATCTGATTTATATACCACCTGAAGTATTTATTCCAACGCATGAATTTGACACCTCAAAAGAAACACCTCCAAATCTTTAAAAAAGTATTCTGTAATAATGTTGTTACTGTTGTTACGTTGTATATTCTTTGTAATTTGCGATAATGTTTCTCTTCTGCTATACGATCCTTGCACCCAACTGTTTTCAGACGCCATATTTGTGTACAAAGTATGACAGCATACATGTGATGTATTACGACAGCGAAAGGAACCTGTGACCACTGGACATACACTATTTTACTTATTGTAAGTTCACCATTAGATATACGTTTAATTTTTGTCAAAAGAAACCAAAACCATGTTCTGAAATAGTGATTTGTTTTCTCTACTAGACAGTGCCACAAGTTCTTCCACATCATAACACAACTCACACACAAATGTCATACTAACAAATGTAATTCCACCTGATATTGGAGATTTAACGTTTGAAACGCGTCGTGGAGATAAATAAACAGTGACTGGTAACAGTAAACTTGTTCTTTCATTTGATGACAAATAACCAGTTTTTCACTTAGTAATGAAAAGAAAAGTAGGCAGAAGCTTTGTACATGCGAGTCTCTGACTCCCTGAGTTTCGTACGTTACTGCCGTCTAGTGCATATGCGCGGAATCGCGACAGCTACATCCCACGTGCATCGTGTAATCGATTTACCTGAACCAGTCTACAGCTCCAGACATTTACGCTTGGGGCTCTGCTGCATAGGTGTACATCTTGAGTGCTTTTGTAATGAGGGCTTAACTTTCATAATGTTGTGATACGACCTTAGATAAATACTGATGCTACTACACTCGTGCGAAAATAAATACGGATAAATAAACAGTCAAAATTTTAAATGTTTCGACAAGGTTTTTTGGGGGCCCCCAGAAGAGCGAGGGCGTCAGCTGTCACCGGCGTCACCGACGCCTAACGCTGCCACTGAATATTGGTGATCCCTCGCTCAGTGCTACCGTAACCAATGATGTCTTGGGATCAACTGGGGATCACGTACGGGTAGTCTCCTGCGGAGCTCCGTGTTCAACATTATACGCTGCGTAGTGTGATCTGAAACCCCCCACCCCCCTAAACCTGCACCAGTGGTGCACTCTGTCTCCAGATCTGTCTCTCCTGTTTCACAGAGCATGCAAGCCTTCGGCTCCCACGCTGTCGCCTGCACGTGATTTCCACATAGGCTCACGACAGTAGCACGCTAGCAGCCGACAAGATTCGGCGTTTCCCAGATGTTCATTCCTTGGTTTCGTGCCATAACAATTTGCTCTTTGTCAGTGTCGCTTACGTTAATGGATCTCTTCACGTTCGCTACAATAAGTTACACCTCGTCTTTGCTCCGCTCACACATACCCCATAATGCGAATGGTGCGGTGGGCAATGGTGATAATTTTTGGGCTCATCGGTATAATTACAGTGCCTTAATAATTAATATACAATGGTGATAATTTTTGGGCTCATCGGTATAATTACAGTGCCTTAATAATTAATATACAAATAATATAATTAATATTAATATACAAATAATATACAAATAGGCTGACAGGAGACAGCAATAGAGTCATGTCAAATGTTCTCAAAAATGTCCCTTTTACTTCGACTTAGAAGGAACATAATGTTCTTTGTACCGCCATGTCTCACAAAATTACAGGGACTGATGCCGGCAGTTGATGTTTACGAAGGTTGACCTTGACCTAATGCAAGCAAAGAAAGTGCTGATTATTCTCCGATTCCACCATTATCACAACGAGCATATGGTACAAAACTCATGTCACTGGGTGCCACTTCAGTCAACTTCAGTTGAACATCAGGTGGCGTATAATATCAACTTAAACCAAGCAAGCAAGATTTGATTGGTAAACTGAGGCTATCATCTGTCCATTTTTGTTCCTCTGTTTTCTAGTCACATTCGTTACTGCTGTTTATCTTCTAGATAAAAATATTATTATTTCGTTTTCTGCCGGTGAATATTTACGATTGTTTTTATCGAATATTTTCATCTTATTTTCTTTGGCACCTTCAGCAGTGCAAAAAGGAAAGAAACAGAAACGCTTTCTTAAATATAAATGTTTTTGGGATATGATGTTATAAGAAAGCACTTTTAGGTAACCTTAACATACACATTACTTAGAAATACAGAAATATGATGTAGTACATATGTATCTTTTATATGTGTCCAATGGCTCTCGGTCAAGCACTTCTGCTTCATATTTCTCTGATACGTTTTCAAGCAACTCTGCGTCATAACCTTGCTGCTTTGCGTACTGACATGGAGCACGCCGTAATCAAGCAGTTAAAAAAGATCTTGAGTCTAGTGCTCGAGATGAATGCTTCTGCGTAGCCTACTCTCATATAATATGGTGAGAATGCATGCTGTAGCGTGCTTTGCGTTTTTGTTTCTTTTCAAATGAGCTCTAGTTTATCAGATTATCTGGTTGTAATTTCGTTTACTAATTGTGGGTCTATGTTCTACACAACACATACTCTAACAAGTGTGATGTAAAATACATAATAATGATAAACATCTTACAACATAAGGTGACTTTCACACAGATTACGTAACTTCAAACGATGTATTTATCCCACGTGATATATCATTTTCTGTCCAAAGACATTGTTTACGAAAAATATAAAGTTTGTTCGTTCCTGTCGTGTGGGGACAGCGATCCGGGCTCCGTTTCATACTTGGCTTTGTTTGTCAGTTCTTGCTTCGGCCAACTTAATTCACCTACAAGCCGTAAAATACTTATTTACCTCTGTTTCGGGAGTAATAAAATTGCCATGTGGTTTGCCACTCATTTTAGAGCTTGAATGAAACCACTCAACGAGCTCATATCGCTTACTAACGAGAAGTGACACAACTTTAAAATACAATACTTGAGAAAAATAGACTTAAAGAATTCTATTAAACTTATATTAAAATAATATAGGCTTCCTCCAGATTTCAAGCAAGTGTTTCTGGCAGTAAATTCCATTGTATTCTATACAACAGAAATATAGACATATAGTTCTTTTCTCGCCGAATTTAAGTTCTCAACAGGTAAATATTAATTAGTTCTATGAGTTGTGTCACTTTTCTTGCTTTTCTAAAAGCCCTTTTTGTTTTGTTATTACATTCACTTACTGTAGTGTAATACGACATTCTAACCTCCATCAGACAAAATACGTACCTAAGCCAGAATGAAAATGAAAAACAAGTTGAAATCGTTTTATTAAAAAAAGTACAAAACAGAAAATTATAGTTATGAAAAGTAATACAATTTAATTAATAACATCAATTAGGTACAATTTAAGGAACGTTAATTTGTGAATACATATGTTCATAAATGGGCTTGTGTGATGTAGGAACATCTTTCACCTAGAAAAGGGTTTCAATAGGAGCTTCTCTAGAGCTGAAATTCTTTTTGTCCCCTGCAATCCACGAAATTTCGAAATATTTACAACAGCTGCTATCGTCAAAACCGTGTCATCATGTCTGTAGGAAATTTTTAGATACGAATACTGCTTAAACACAAAAATTGTAACAAAGATATTAAAAATTACATTCCACTTACCTTCTACATGAAAAGCGTCAAAACTTAGGATGTGCCGCTCTTCTTCATTGACCAATGCACACCTGACAATAGCAGCCCTCAAGCGACACTGTTCTCGACGTGGCTAATCATGAAATAACTGATACAAGTGCTCTCAAGTCGACCAATTGCGAAATGGATATGTGACGTTTCTTTCTCACACTGACACACTTCACACGTATTTTTCAGTGACATAAGCAAAAATTCCAATTTTTTGACTTGTGTCCCTTTTTTGTCGGTGCGCGATATGATTTGAAGAATCTGGTATTCTCTGAGACGTACTGCTTACGCCCTTGGAACCTACCTTTCGTGAGCGATTTTTTAGGTGGTAGGCTAAGTGTGAAGCTGTTTTCTCCGAAATTTTCGAGCGAGTGTTTTATTAGTATCGAGATTTGTAGGTCATTAAGCAGTAACGACGCTGTTAAAAGACATTTTCAGAGCTAGAGAATCGGCTTACCGTTACGCTTTAAGATAATGAAACTAGGAGCTCATCGTTCACAATTAGTGTTTAGTGTTCAGCAAGGCATCACTGTTGGGTGAGTTCCCCACTTGTTTTTGCGCTCTTGCATAAGCTTGATCTCCCTATCACTGATCATATCGTATTCTCTTTCAAAAAAGTTTCTTATTTGGGGGGCGTACTCTGGGGTATAAATAATTATTATAATCATGTACGTATATGCAAGTGCTAGTTCACAGGATAGGTGAGTATGTTACATAGAAAGTGTAAGTGTACCTCTGTTATTCCTTCGTAGGCCACCTACGACATCCAATATAAATATCGAGCTGGGTACAGGGTGGTCTGAATGAAACTTTTTCGCGCGTGATGGCAGATTTAGAGACAGAAGCAGAGCCGTACCAAAGTGATCCGGCGGCCCTGGTAGAACAGCCAAAGCTGTGCCTCCACCCCTAGAAAAAGTAGCTGTAAGAATTTTTGTACAGATATAGAAATTCTCTTAAGCGTTAGTGGAAACTGTTACTTAAATGAGCTATATAGACAGAAAGTATTGCACCCAATAATTTCGATGTATTATTACAGTAAATAAATAACAACTGGTACATAATTTGTAGGAGAGTAGAAAGTAAATCAAAATCTATGTCTTATTGCTTATGGCAAAACTGTAGATTTATTTTGTCATGATGTATAATAAAATAGTTTTTATTTTTCCAACTAAATTAGTAACAGTATATCAATCATTAACAGGAAAGAAAATGAAATGGGCTATAATTAAGTGCTGAGAACGTATTCCCTCCCAAGAATCGTGTTCTTAGCATAATTTTACTTTCCATTTCTTTCCTTTGGGAGTAGCCAATTCAATGATAATGTAATTAAATTTAGCAGCTGTATCGTATTCTGTCAACTAGATAGCCGAATTTGAAAGTCCTATTCTTCTAAATTCGATTTTAAGCGGCCTTTTTATCATCTTTAACTTAATAAATGTGCGTTGAAATTGTCACACATGTCCTCAAAGCTATGTCGATGATTGGATAAGCATCTCTAAACCCATACTTTTCTTCATCTCTTTCTACCGGTATCTGAAAGCAGCTATGTAGCTAACTAGTTTCGCTGTATCGATATTTGAGTTCTGTTTGGCATCGAAATCTGCTACATATATTAAAAAAAAGGGCTTTGACTTCAGTTGGCAGAAATCGCCAAAAATAGGAGGCCTTCTGTTAAACAGCATCTTATCTGCTTCAAGACCTGGTGTCCAACCTTTTCGATCCTACAATAGAGTATCAAAGTAGCAGCAAAACTCTATTATGGAGCATGAGCTAGCTGTGTAGACATCAGCTGTGTGAACCAAGTGGCGCCTGTTGGGTAGTGGTGATTTCTTTGTGCGATGATTAGACGAAATGACATTGCGAAAACTGCGTTCGTTTTCTCTCGTGGTGACGGAAATGATTCTTCTAGGAGATAAGAACGCTTGGGGCAGAAGTACTCACGTGCGTCTTCCGGGTGAATTCTGAAATCGTCTTCCTTGTTTATTAGTAGTACAACCTGTCGTTGGGCAGGTATTTACTTACAGATGTGCGTCTACGGACTTACCACGCACCGTCTGGCCTTATGTTAACTGTTTCTCACTTCGTATCTCCTGAAGTATGTATCGTACAATGATGTAATATTGTAGGTACATTCAGCAGTACATAAGGAAACTGTCGACAAGATGTGTTGTGAATGGATTTAGTAGAAAAGAAAAAATAAATTTAAAAATCATGCATGATGCCGCAGGTTTTGATGCGGCTGTATGTTTATGACGTCATGTGTTGTATAATGATATAATTTGGAACTTGCATTCAGTGTTATATGTGCATACTGTCTATAAAATGTGTCGTGAATACAGTTAGTAGTAATGAAGTAATAAATTTCTAGCCTCACGCCTCATGCGCTGCTTTACTGCATGAGCAGCAGAAAAACAGTAAATGATAAACATTATTCCTTTCATTATTTTGTAGGGGTTGCCAGCGAGAAAAAGTTTCTGAAAGGTTATAAAATATGTGTAAAGTTTGTTGCAATTCGCTATGTGTTATTGCGTAAAGTCAAACACCGGCATGCCAGTCGGAAACGACAGAGGAGAGAGGGCAGTGATGACGTCAGCCAGCTGCACGCTGACCGACCCCACCCCAGGACAACAGCGCGACTGAAGCGCCCTCTCAGCGAAGAGTACATCAGCGCCGCGCCGAGTGGTCTCGGCCCACTTCTAAAGAAGCATCCACATTAGGCACTTCAAGAGCAGCGACTTAGGAATTGTATATACTGAAGAAATTTCTCAATTTCATGTCGACCCATGCTTGCGACACTTCTCTGTTATTGTCAAAGTTAAGTATTGTCATAGTTCCTAGAATGAAAATTTTCACTCTGATATGAAATTTCCTGGCAGATTAAAACTGTGTGCCGGATCGAGACTCGAACTCGGGAGCTTTGCCTTTCGCGGGCAAGTGCTCTACCAACTCAGCTATCCAAGTCCGACTCACGCCCCGTCCTCACAGCTTTACTTCTGCCAGTACCTCGTCTCCACCTTCCAAACTTAACAGAAGCTCTCCGGCGAAAATTGCTGAACTAGCACTCCTGAAAGAAAGGATACTGTCGAGACATGGCTTAGCCACAGCTTGGCGGATGTTTCTAGAATGAAATTTTCACTCTACAGCGGAGTGTGCGCTGATATGAAAGTTCCTGGCAGATTAAAACTTTGCCGGACCGAGACTCGAACTCGGGACCTTTGCCTTTCGTGAGCAAGTGCTCTACCAACTGAGCGACCCAAGCACGACTCACGCCCCGTCCTCACAGCTTTACTTCTGCTAGTACCTCCTCCCCTACCCAAACAAACTTTGGAAGGTAGGAGACGAGGTACTGGTTGAAGTAAAGCTTTGAGGACGGGGCGTGAGTCGTGCTTGGGTAGCTCAGTTGGTAGAGCACTTGCTCGCCAAAGGCAAAGGTCCCGAGTTCGAGTCTCGGTCCGGCACACAGTTTTAATCTGCCAGGAAGTTTCATTGTCATAGTTCATTTCGTAATAACAGTTATTAATACGATTTGTTTGTATGATGTCCAGTGCTCCGAGAAGGCAGGCTTCCTAGCCCTCCATATTTGACGTCAAGGCAGGATACAGCACTATGTGTTCTCATTCTCAAATACTGGTGGAATAGATTCTGATAATTCACGAGACGCGGAATATGCTCTTTTTTTACCCCCACCCGTCTGATACGAAGATAGTTCTAATTACCGAAGAAAATGTTGGCTGATAGTAAGGTATACGGGTACCATGTTTGGCTGAAATTGGAGTTGTGGCTGAAGACGAGATGTGGGACATACACGCACAAACAGGTACACTGAGGTTATAAAAGTCTTGAGATAGCGGCAGCACATGTACAAGTCGCGGTCGTATCACGTACACACGGTAAAAGAGGGCAGTGGATTGACGGAGCTGTAATTTGTACTCAGGTGATTTGTGTGAAAAGGTTTCTGACGTGAATATGGCCAAATGGCCGCAATTAACACACTTTGAACGTGTAGTGGTAGTTGCTGCTACACGTATGGAACAGTCTATTTCTAAAATCACTAGAGAATTAAATAATCCGCGATCCGCAGTGCCAAATGTGTGCACAGAATACCAAATCTGCTTTATTATCAACTTGGACAACGCTGTGTTCAACGGTATTCTCTTATCGACCGAGAGCGGCGGCGTTTGCGTAGAGTTGTCGGTGCTAAGAGACGTGGGACGTATGACGAACGCATCCATTAAGATACTGCGGCGAAATTTGGCGTTAATGGACTCTGGCAGCAGGCGACCGAAGTGAGTGCTTTTGCTGACAGAACGACATGGTCTGCGGTGCCCCTTCTCAGTTCGTGACCGTATCGGTTGGACCCTAGACGACTGGGAAACCATGGCCTAGTCAGATGAGTCCCAATTTCAGTTGGTAGGAACTGAGGGTACGGGTCGAGTGTGGCGCAGACCCAACGGAGCCATGGACCAAATTTGTTCAAAAAATGGGTCTAATGGCTCTGAGCACTATGGGACTTAACATCTGAGGTCATCAGTCCCCTAGAACTTATAACGACTATCACACACATCCATGCCCCAGGCAGGATTCGAACCTGCGACCGTAGCTGTCACGCGGTTCCACACTGAATCTCCTAGAACCGCACGGCCACACGGGCCGGCTGACAAAATTTTTCAACAAGGCAGTATGCAAACTGGTGGTGGCTCCATAATGGTGTTGGCTTTGTTTAAATGGAATGGCTTAAGTTCTCTGCTCCATCTGAACTGATCATTGACTGGAGACGGTCATGTTTGGCTGCATAGACACCATTTGCAGCCATTCACGGATGGAATGTCTCTGGATGACAATGTGCCAAGGCACTCGGCCACAACTGACCGCGATTGGTTTGAAGAACATTCTAGGAAATTCAAGTGAATCATCTGGCCACCAAAATCCCCCAACATTTATGGGACATAGTTGGCAGTTTGGGCACAAAATCCTGTACCAGCATCTTTTTCACAATTACGCTCGGTCTTAGAGGCAGCATAACTCACTATTCTTGCAGGGCACTTGCAACAGGTAATTGAGTCCCTGCCCCGTCGAGTTAATGCATTACTTCTGGAAAACGGAAGCTCGACGCGATATAAGGAGGTATACCATGACTTTTGTCACGTCAGTCGACATTACGTCCACTTTCATGTTGTTTTTGTTGTGGTCTTCAGTCCTGACACTGGTTTGATGCAGCTCTCCATGCTAATCTATCCTGTGTAAGCTCCTTCATCTCCCAGTACCTACTGCAACCTACATCCTTTTGAATCTGCTTAGTGTATTCATCTCTTGGTCTCCCTCTACGATTTTTACCCTCCACACTGCCCACCAATGCTAAATTTGTGATCCCTTGATGCCTCAGAACATGTCCTACCAACCGGTCCCTTCTTCTTGTCAAGTTGTGCCACATACTCCTATTCTCCCTAATTCTATTCAATACCTCCTCGTTAGTTATGTGATCTACCCACCTAATCTTCAGCACTCTTCTGTAGCACCACATTTCGAAAGCTTCTATTCTCTTCTTGTCTAAGCTATTTATCGTCCATGTTTCACTTCCATACATGGCTACACTCCATACTAATACTTTCAGATACGACTTCCTGACATTTAAATCTATACTCGATGTTAACAAATTTCTGTTCTTCAGAAACGCTCTCCTTGCCATTGCCAGTCTACATTTTATATCCTCTCTACTTCGACCATCATCAGTTATTTTGCTCCCCAAATAGCAAAACTTCTTTACTACTTTAAGTGTCTCATTTCCTAATCTAATTCCCTCAGCATCACCCGACTTAATTCGACTACATTCCATTATCCTCGTTTTGCTTTTGTTGATGTTAATTTTATACGCTCCTTTCAAAGCACTGTCTATTCCGTTCAACTGCTCTTCCAAGTCCTTTGCTGTATCTGACAGAATGTCAATGTCATCGGGGAACCTCAAGGTTTTTATTTCTTCTCCATGGACTTTAATACCAACTCCGAATTTTTCTTTCGTTTCCTTTACTGCTTGCACAATATACAGATTGAATAACATGGGGTAGAGGCTACAACCCTGTCTCACTCACTTCCCAACCACCGCTTCCCTTTCATGCCCCTCGACTCGTACAACAGCCATTAGTTTTCTGTACAAATTGTAAATAGCCTTTCGCTCCTTGTATTTTACCCCTGTCACCTTCAGAATTTGAAAGAGATTATTCCAGTCAACATCTTCAAAAGCTTTCTCTAAGTCTACAAATGCTAGAAACGTATGTTTGGCTTTCCTTAATCTGTTTTCTAAGATAAGCCGTAAGGTTAGTATTGCCTCACGTGTTCCAACATATCTACGGTATCCAAACTGATCTTCCCCGAGGTCGGCTTCTACCAGTTTTTCCATTCGTCTGTAATGAATTCGCGTTAGTATTTTGCAGCTGTGACTTATTATACTGATAGTTCGGTAATTTTCACATCTGTCAACACCTGCTTTCTTTGGGATTGGAATTTTTATATTCTTCTTGAAATCTGAGGGTATTTCGCCTGTCTGATAAATCTTGCTCATCAGATGTTTCAGTTTTGTCACGACTTGCTCTCCCAAGGCCGTCAGTAGTTCTACTGGAATGTTGTCTACTCCCAGGGCCTTGTTTCAACTCAGGTGTTTCAGTACTCTGTCAAAAATGGTTCAAATCGCTCTGAGCACTATGGGAGTTAACTACTTAAACCTAACTAAGCTAAGGACATCACACATATCGATGCCCGAAGCAGGATTGGAATCTGTGAACGTAGCGGGCGCTGGGTTCCAGACTGTAGCGCCTAGAACCGCTCGACCACCCCGGCCGGCAGTGCTCTGTCAAACTCTTCACGCAGCATCGTATCTCCCATTTCATCTTCATCTACATCCTTTTCCATTTCCATAATATTGTCCTCAAGTATATCGCCCTTGTATAGACCCTCTATACAGGGTGAGTCACCTAACGTTACCGCTGGATATATTTCGTAAACCACATCAAATACTGACGAACCGATTCCACTGACCGAACGTGAGGAGAGGGGCTAGTGTAATTGTTTAAAACAAACCATGGAAAAATGCACGGAAGAATGTTTTTAACACAAACCTACGTTTTTTAAAATGGAACCACGTTAGTTTTGTTAACACTTCTGAACATACGTAATTAGTGCCGTTTATTGCATTGTAAAATGTTAATTACATCCTGAGATATTGTAACCTAAAGTTGACGCTTGAAACCTCCGACGCTCAGTTGCGTGTTGTAACAAACACGGGCCACGGTCGGCGAGCAGCATCTGCAGGGACATGTTTTCGATGACGACCGTGTTTATCATTGTGGCTGTAGTGCACTGTTGTGGTATGTGGTATCAGCATGATTGTGCACCTGCACATTCCGCAATTAACACTACGCTGACCCTCGACAGGATGTTCGACGGGTGTTTCATAGGACGTGGAGGTCGCATAAATTGTCCAGCCCGTTCTCCTGATCTTACACCTCTGGACTTCTTTCTGTAGGGTACGTTAAAGGAGAATGTGTACCGTGATGTGCCTACAACCCCAGAGGATATGAAACAACGTATTGTGGCAGCCTGCGGCGACATTACACCAGATGTACTGCGGCGTGTACGACATTCATTACGCCAGAGATTGCAATTGTGTGCAGCAAAGGTTTGCCACCACATTGAACATCTATGGGCCTGACATGCCGGGACACACTCTATTCCACTCCGTAATTGAAAACGGAAACCACGTGTGTACGTGTACCTCACAACTCATGGTAATGTACATGTGCGTCAGTGAATAAGACCAATAAAAAGGTGTTAGCATGTGGACGTAATGTGCTGTTCCAGTCTCTTCTGTACCTAAGGTCCATCACCGTTCCCTTTGGATCGCTACGTAATTCGGTGCTCTCCGATGCACACGATCGAACAGCGGAGGAGTGGTACTCAAGCGTCAACTTTAGGTTGCAATATCTCGGGATGTTATTAACATTTTACTATGCAACAAACGGCACTGATTACGTATTTGTTTATTCGTTCAGATGTGCTAACAAAAAGGTTTGTGTTAAAAAACGTACTTCCGTGCATTTTTTTATGGTTTGTATTAACCAGTTACACTAGCCCCTCTCCTCAGGTTCGGTCTGTGGAATCGATTCGTCAGTATGTGATGTGGTATACGAAATATATCCAGCGGTAATGTTAGGTGACTCACCCTGTATACTCCTGCGACTTTTCTGCTTTCCCTTCTTTGCTTAGAACTGGGTTTCCGTCTGAGCTCTTGATATTCATGCAAGTGGTTCTCTTTTCTCCAAATATCTCTTTATTTTTCCTGTAGGCAGTATCTATCTTACCCTTTTCATAAATTAGTGGATTTATTTTTAAGTGGTCTGTTGTTGCGCCGCCTGTATGCCAGGGCCCTTGGCGGGAGACACTATCGCCACGGCCTGGTATAGCCGCGTGGCGTGCTGGGAGAACGCCCCCCCGGCAGAGAGTTTGTCGCGCCGGCTGACCCCGTCCTGCCGGAGCGGCGACACAGGACACGGGCCTGTCGCGCCGGACAGCGCCCTCGACCGGCCGCATCTGTCAGCACGGCTGCCGGCCGGCGCTGACAGCGGGCGGGGCCCTGCGGCCCTGCCCGGACCCGCTGCAGTGTCAACTGTCAGAGCGCTCACTGCCGCTCTCGCCGTCGCCCCCACGTTGGCCGCCGACGGCGTGGCTGTTCCCAGAGCGGGAGCGCTATTTTTGACTAAAACTGCTGCCTGAAAGAGATCTAATTCATCTGAATTGACTGTCTTTCCATGTAACACAGGAAACAGTCCCACTGAAGTTGATGTGGTATCGATTTCATTTACAAGGAAAACTCACCGTCTTCAAAACGGTTCAAATGGCTCTGAGCACTATAGGACTTAACATCTGCGGTCATCAGTCCCCTAGAACTTACAGCTACTTAAACCTAACTAACCTAAGAACATTACAAACATCCATGCCCGAGGCAGGATTCGAACCTGCGACCGTAGCAGTCGCGCGGTTCCGGACTGAGCGCCTAGAACCGCTATACCACCGCGGCCGGCTCACCGTCTCCCTCCCCTCGGACTTGCGGTAATTTGTTCCAGTGGTTAGCCCGTCAAAATCTGAACACAGATCAATCATGGATACAGGGATAAAGTGTACTGAACTATGAAAAAAGAAGCAAAATAGAAAGATCAAGATGTGCAACGTCGAACGCGTTACACGAATCACAGGTTCGTGGTTGTGTGGTCACGGTGTTGGACTGCGAAGAGGGAGATCCGTATTCAAACACTTTTTTTTTTCTATTTTCCCTCACAAAATTGTGATCTTTCCGTCCCATCACTGACGTGCCTGTTCTCCTTCTATAGTCTTGGTAACTGTCGTATTGTACAGCGGTTATGGAATTAGAGAATTCTTCGGGGTTGTATGGTCGTTGTCCATGGACTCTTCTATCCTTGACGTTTCGTCCAAATCTGCGTTGGACATCTTGGGAGGTGCTCCTGGTTGTGCTGAGTCGGCAAGACTCAGTACAACCAGGAGCACCTCCGAAGACGTCCAACGCAAATTTGGACGAAACGACCATACAACCCGGAAGAATTCTCGGCAGCTGAAAAATCCGGTCGTGAAAGCCTTCTTTTATGGCATTAGGGCCACGTGTTAAGAATACATTACCGTCACAAGTAAATATTGTGATGCCGCATAGACCTCTCACAGGAAAGGAAACAACAAATAAAAGTGTGTGAACTATTTTATAACATGTGGTGCTGCTGTAGAGCAAATATCAGGCACGGACGGCTGGAGGTCTCTTCTTTAACATCGCTGCTGCAAACTGACGTTACCCCGTTACACAATAATAAATTTACAAAAATGGTTCAAATGGCTCTGAGCACTATGGGACTTAACATCTGAGGTCATCAGTACCCTAGAATTTAGAACTACATAAACCTAACTAACCTAAGGACGTCACACACATCCATTCCGGAGGCAGGACTCGAACCTGCGATCCCAGCAGTCGCGCGGTTCCAGACCGTAGTGCCTAGTACTGTTCGGTCACACCGGCCGGCACAAATTTACATAAAAGGAACATACAAGTCAGTGACCTGACGGACAGTTCGTAATTTAGTGGAAAAAAAGAAAAAGGAAAGGAGGCCACAAGGGAAATTCGAATTCCAATCTCCCCTTTCGCACCTCCAACACAATGACCAAACAACTATGAGGAAGTGGACATTGACGTTCTCTCGATGTTGCAGATCTTGACTTTGGACCGTTGACTGTTTCGATTTTGCTTCATTTTTCACAGTTCGGTACCCATTCTACTTGTTTTCATGCTTTATATTTGTTTATATTTTGAAAATATTACCACTATATCTGACGGGGTGCGATTTGGTGCATTAATGAACTGGCTGCAATTTAGACGTGGGAAACGCAGTACGCTACGATTCATAGACGTCGAAAGGTCCAAATTACTCTACATAGCAATCAAACAGAAATGAAACAGGCTTTTTATCTCTTTATATAGATAAGGCTCACCGGCCAATAATATTCTTCATTGCAGATGCACTCACATTGCCGTAACTCTTACGGGAAGCGGCAGATTGACTGCCGCTAGTAATGAGTATAGTGACCAGGGGCACTCTGCCATTTAAGCTGGTAATCCCGGGTTGGTGTCCCAGTGGGGCACACATCTACGCCTATAAGTAGCTGGATTTCATTGTAATTTCATTAAATCTCTTTTCCTATACAATGTGATTCAAAATTAGCTCTACATACTTCATGTGCATAGTGTATGGATCAAAATAGCAATGAAACTGCTTTATTTCCCACTTCGATGCATAATGTCCTTCATGGTAGGCATTACATAATTCGCCAGTACAGGATTTTAGCGTCTCATGTTCGCCTGGATATCAATTGACGTTGCTTTGTCGATAGTATCCCAGCACATTTCATTTCTGAGGCAAGAGAGTATCTCAGATTTGCTTATACAGATAAGTCGGCGGTTCGTGCAGGTCCACTTGCTTGGCCACATAGATCTCCAGATCTTAGCCCATAGGGCCGTCTCGAGGAGCTCGTCTATTGTGTTGCAATAGAGAATGTGAGGCAATTACAGCAACGAAGTGAAAATAGCTGTGCAACTGTGCAGAATGAGGTGAACGAATCCTGTAAAAGTTCTAGAGCGGTAAGAAGTCGAGCACTGAGTTGAATTTCAGGTTCTTTCGTGTCATTACTTTCTGAGAAGGATTCATTTGATGTTGCGTTTGTGTTCCGTACTCTACTGCATTACTCCGAAATAAAGTAATTTCAGACAAAATTTTATTTGAGGTTTTTTCTTATTTTGATGCCTACATTTCACTCACTAAGTGCGTACAGTTAGTTTCGAATCACTGTGTATACCGTTTCCAAAGTAAAAGAAAAGTTATTATACTCAGAATTGAACGTAGGAGGGCAGGTACACTGGCGTTGTAAGCATTGCCCTGGTAGAGGTGGTTTGCTATTGCCTTCCTTTTTACACAATGTGATGCAGGTGTTTGTACACAACACATTCCCATTCAGAATAGTGTTAATATCCCTGTAAAACAAACGATACTCTCCAGGAAAAGATTTGGTTATTATTGTCAATTCTAAACAATGACACAGCAGAAATGATCCACTCTTTTGTTTCATATAAGTTCCGATGCATACAGCTGAAAGCATGGATAACGTGAAGGTGAGAAATGCCGCACATATCGGCACAAGCATTATGCCCACTGAACAGAAAACACTGACTGCCAGTACTCACCTTCAGATAGCACCATTTCTCCTTGTGATTCTCCAACATCTTCAGAGATAATCACTGTAATCACTTTCTCTATCACTATATACCGCACTTAAACGTATTATTAGTTTGTCTATCTCATCGTCGAAAATGCATTATCAGTAATTTTTTTTTACATGCTCACAAACCTTATCTCCTTGCACAAATGTCTCACAGATATTACATCGCAGAAAATCTTCGTAGACACTGGCGGCTGCTGTCCAAGAACATAAGAGCACATGAACATCCTAAATTTGATACCTCATTAAATGCTGTTAAATGCAACGTAGATGCAACAATGTGAAATACATGTCGCTAAATCTATCGCGTTGTGCTACATTGCTACTCCTGTAGACTTTGTAGAACTTGCCTTTGTGGTCGTGACCATACCTTCAATTATGAACATTTTAAGGAGGTTTTGAGCATGCGCCTCTGGCGTGATGGAATTGCCGTACTGGCTGGGCCCAATGATATGAAGACCCTGTAGCGAACTGGCGACGTTACACTAGTCGGCTTGTCCGCCACACAACGTTCGGCTCTGTACAGGAACCACGAGAAATCAATACTTATCTGAAAAGGTACCCACTAAAGGTCTTGACTTTGTCGTGTGCTATCGAGAACATGCATGCATTTAAACGCGCTGTCAAGAATTATTAAACTCGTCTGAAACAGGTACTCTCTCCCTGTCGGAGACGGCTGTTGGCCGTGCATTGTCGCGTGTTGTGACGTACCTGGCCTGTCATTCTTGTGGACCTTGCTTACAGGCCAAATACTCACTCCGTAAACTACGTGCACTGTTCAAGGTGTGCACAGCTAGCCCTTACCACTCAACTTGTCAGCCCCCATAGCTGAATGGTCAGCGTGACCGACTGTCGTGCCAAGGTTGGTTGGTTGGTTGGTTTTGGGGAAAGAGACCAAACAGCGAGGTCATCGGCCTCATCGGATTAGGGAAGAATGTCGGCCGTGCCCTTTCAGAGGAACCATCCCGGCATTTGCCTGGAGCAATTTAGGGAAATCACGGAAAACCTAAATCAGGATGGCCGGACGCGGGATTGAACCGTCGTCCTCCCGAATGCGAGTCCAGTGTGCTAACCATTGCGCCACCTCGCTCGGTGTCGTGCCAAGGGGCCCGGGTTTGATTCCCGGCTTGGTCGCAGATTTTCTGCGCTCAGGGACTGGGTTTCGTGTTGTTCTATCATCATCATCATCTTATTCCCATCGACACGCAAGTCCTCGAAGTGGAGTCAACTCATAGGACTTGCTCCAGGCGGTCGGCCTACCCGACAGGAGACCCTAGCCACAAAACCACTGAACTTCAAGTTTACGTCAATGCCAACAAGTGGTAGCACACTGTAGCCCTTTTATCCCTATTTGCTTGGCATAAATCCCACTAGACGGTGACACACTCTTCAGGTATGGCAATTCACTCACTATATAGTAAATTTAGTTCAGATGCCAGTATTTGTTATAGTTATACTGGCAGAAAAGATACTTTTTGTGTTTTTGAATTAGTTATTTACTACAAATTAGTATATAACTCATACAGTTTTATCACGAAGTAACACACTTGAGGTCGTGAGAACAATATAGCACATCATCGTTAACTGTGAGTCTGCAGTATTTATCCATGCTTCTGAAACCTGATAATCTTACGGGAACCAGGTTTCTCTGTGCTGCAGGCTCACATTGTATGTATAAAAATTCACGAAAAGTTGTCTTTCTGGTTCGTCTGATATTCACTTGAAAGTGGGATCGAGGACGCTGTGCTTTCGGCCCTCATGGATGTCAGCGTCTCATTATTATTCTAACCAAGTGACCAAGCTGGTAGACATTACCACCTGAAGTTAATGATTACCACAAACGACAATTTACTTCAGGTTTGTTGTTTACAGCGCTGGAGTCGCTTTCGTGTGCAGTGTCTACATTAACTCTAATGAATCTGTTTTAAATGCTAACGGAAAAGTAAATTACTGTGATAAGTTAGTCGCAAAGGAAGTAAGGCCTCCCACATTAGATCCGTTGACTCAGAAAGTGACAAAATCAAATAATTGTGCCTACAAGAGAACGTTTAGCAAATATGTATATAATAAGCGTAAGTTCTTGTGTAGGTGCAACGTAAGAATGTCCTGGAAGGTGTTAAGGATGTTTTACATTAGTCAGAAAAAAATAAAAAAGAACGAAAACACCTCTTACACGTAAATGTGGAACGGGGAGTAGCGGAAGCTTACACATTATTTCATTTTTGTCCTGAACTGTATTTAATTATGTGCAAAACAACACAATCCCGAGAAAACTATTGTTTCGTTGTCAGATAAAAGATGCATATTATTGTTATTATTTTTTTCATTGGCAGTAGCTGAAGTTGTACAAACTTGTTGATAAGCATAACTGTTACACAGCAGGTGCTATTAATTTCACACTATCAAATTTATCTGAATCTAAATATTTGTGAACACTCATAATGTATAATCACGAGCCGCTCCGGTTCCTAGAAGCTCCTCACTTTTCACAACAGAGCAAGTCGCTATTGGATTTACTTCCAGGTGGTAAGGAGGAAACATAAAGCAACGTGACTAGCAGTTAGTGGAATCTTATCGACAGTTAGTCAGCGGTCCTGGGCATCGTTCTTCGAAAAAGCTCTTAAAAAGCAAATTTCAGGACGTCACCCGAGAGAGGGTATACATTCCTTTGTTAGCCACTTTCTTTAACACAATTAGACCTTGGAGATTTGTTTATTTTCACATTTCGATATGGATCATTGTCCAGAATTAGTACGGAGTTAGGTTTTAAACTGGGAATCACTTTTTCTGTCAATCGTATTTCGTGATTTTGTTGCTTCATGTGGTCGATGTACTCTCCCGTTCTTTGTCTTCACTTTCACATGACAAGTGCATGCGGAATAATGCCAATTTCACCACCTGCGTTACTTGTTATTAAGTGTTGTCCCTTTGCTACCGGTTTGAATAGATCATGAGTTCATATATCACTCCATAATATCATACTTATGTTTGACGATAAAATGAAAGTTTCATCGACGTAAAAAATGTTTGTTTACCTCCATATTTTTTTTTTTAAATTTGTTTGGGTAGGCGGTTCTTTTTTTGTCGGATGTTGTTTCTCTCTGACATTAAGAGCTTGGTTTTCTTTTCTGTGGGAATCGAATTTCTCTAGTAACCGCCGTAACACAATTGTTCCTGCCTTGAAAGTCTACAGCTTCTTTCAGTTTCTGTTTAACTTCTTACACTGAGGGCATTCGTTTCTCTGTCGGACTAAAGTTTAAACAATATTCCTATCAATGGCCTCATCAAAACTACCCGTGTCTGTAATTGTTTCGCGTTTACATTCTTTATCTGGAGCTACGAATTTCCTTCCACCGCCAGATTCCGTTGACCTGCCTTCCCTTTTAGTTTTCTGGAAAGTGCTACTCTAATCTCCTGCGACCACTTTGGCACTCGGCTGAACTTGCTGCACCGGAATGTTCCTTCGCTGAGAGCTCGATATACACTGAAACATTATTTACGGTCTTCCGAGACTAAACACTCAGTTTTGTATCTTTCAGTTTTGAAGTACTAATAAGCGTCATAATTTCTATCTGAAATCACTGTGCACTAGCAACAAAAATTAGGAAAAAACAAAGGACGATTGAACTTGTACTGTGCTCACAACGGACAGACGCGGCAAACTGAAGGCAGACAAATGTAGTAGCACTACACAGAACCTCTCCGCGCATGCGCAATGGCGACCCACCAGTTGCAGTGTACCGGTCAAGAAACTTTCACACATCTGGCAGGGAGTGTACTCTGTCACACCAAAAACTTTCAAGCCTCAATTAATAAGAAAAAATAGTTAATAGATGGCTGCAGCGTTTCAGGTGTTCTATACCGTCTCTCCCCAACACTCTGGATGTTCGCACACCCATTTGAAAACGTCTGAAGTCCTTCTTCGGGATGCAGATCAACTCGCGTGTCACATTGGCTTCAGTAGCAGTTATGTCGTCAAACTGTTGACTTTCGTGTGAATTTCTGCACTTTATAATTTTTTGGTAGCTTCATATTGATATCACCACGTCTCTTCAGTGTGACGTATTTTTCCGGAAAAGAACTGTTCGTGCTTAGCCTTTCAATGAAGATGCGGCTGATGCCACTAGTCGTTGGTTTTGTTCGGCAGTCCAGTTCACTGGAGAAACGTTACAGACACTTTTCTGTCCTTGAACCATGTTGGAGATAGTCCTCTGCAGATAGAAATGTTGGAAATTTTGACGCAGCAACGCTGATACACTTGCCTGGTCAAATGTACTTGCATTGTTTACCTTTGTTAGTCCAAGCTGCCACCGTATTTACTGCGCTGACTTCGCTCATACACCAGGAAGAGAATCTGATTCTTAACTGTTTGGATGGATGATGGATACGATAGGTGGCCAGCAAAAATAAGACTTCTCTGTGGTCAACGGCGATCGTCGCTACCAAGCTGAAGAGGCCAAATGGTTACCAGCTGCAGTGGCTTACACAATTGTAGCTGGAAAGCTACATTGGTAAATTCCTAAGTGTGCAATAATGTCAGCTCTTGCGAGATGAGGTTTGATCCAGAGAGAGAAAGAGACGTGACAGTGTACTGTACAAAGTTGTGGACAAAATAAATTAGAATGCCTTACAGTGGAGGTTAATGTTTATAATCAAGAATTTATTATTTATTTAAGTTGGTATAGCATATGCAGTAGACCATTATAACAAACGTTCTCACAATACTGGCGACACACTATTTATGTACGCAAGAAATCTTTTAAGTAAACGATTACATTCGACACGTAACAGACACGTCAGCATATTATTGAAACTGTCACTACCCTATAAGATTCATAGAGAGCGTTGCGCATCACATACATTGTATTCTAATGTGCCATTCAATATAACTTGTTACAATCTTGGCATGTGTTGCCAAGTTTAAGGATTGTTCAAATGAGAGGGTACAAAACGTCCTACCAACATAACCAGTTTATATTTGCCATGCCGCTTTGTGATAACGTACTGAGATGTCTAGACACGAGAACGTAATGCATGCATTGGAAGCATGCGTCGTCACCTGCCACAAGAAGATTCAAAGCTGTGACCTCAGCAGGCGAAGTGATACTCACACTCTTTGTCGACGTCCGAGGTTCGATACTCATGGAATTCCTCGAGCATGGAAAAACCATAAAGTGTGACGTGTGCTGTGAGACACTCTATAGCCTACGCAAGTCCATTTTGACCAAACGGCAAGGGCTGTTCACGGCTTGAGTGATTCTGCTCCAAGATAACGCGAGTCCACACGTCTCCAGAGTCATGCAAAGTGTAATGGCCAGGTTCAGGTACGAGCAGCTAGCAGCTGGAGCATACGCCCTACCGTCCGTACACGTCGCCGGGCGATGCCCATTTGTTTGGTGTTTGGTACGGTAAAAAAAAAAAAAAAAAAAAAAAAAAAAAAAAAAAAAAAAAAAAAACTGGAAAGCGCTGGAAGTCGGATGAGGAATTGAGCACACAGTTTGATGATGATGATTTTGGGTTTGTAGGGCGCTCAACTGCGCGGTCATAAGCGCCCGTACAAAGTCCGAATTTTTACACAGTCCAGTCAAGCCACTATCACTAATGATGACAATGATGATGAAATGATGAGGAAATAGAAACACCCAGTCCCCGGCCAGAGAAAAATCACCAATCCGGTCGGGAATCGAAAAGGACCACGGGATCCAGAGGCAGCGACGCCAGATATCAGGCCACGAGCTGCGGACAAAGCACACAGTACAGGACTGTCTCCTCGCACAGCCACAGGAATTCTGGGAACGGAGAATTCTTCAGCTTATGAAACAGTGGGAATGTTGTTCTCAGACTTCTGATGATTACTTTGATTGAAGACTTCAATTATACCCAGTGCTATTCGTACCTTTCGAACATCCCTCATACCATGTGTGGTTATGTATATGTTGGGATAGGAAGCAAGACAATAGGTGATTGAATACAGACGTTTAAGTGTTAATTTGTAATCTTTTTTCATTCATGTGATTTTATTTGACCACGTTGCAATATTGCTGAAAGAAACTAGTATACAGAAAAATCAATTCAGCCACTGAAATACCCAAATCATTACCGTGGAGGAGTTACTCTTCTATACACGTGTAAACGCTACTCTGTGTTATCCTTAACATCATGGTGAGTTCTGCTTGAGAGCCTCTACCTTTCCTTGAAGTTATTTCATATGTAAATGATTTAACTACGTACGAGGGTTAGAAGTAATTATTTTCTAATTAAAACTTGTTGTTGTGGTCTTCAGTCCTGAGACTGGTTTGATGCAGCTCACCACGCTACTCAATCCTGTGCAAGCTTCTTCATCTCCCAGTACCTACTGCAACCTACATCCTTCTGAATCTGCTTAGTGTATTCATCTCTTGGTCTCCCTCTACGATTTTTACCCTAAATCGCCCCTCCAATACTAAACTGGTGATCCCTTGACGCCTCAGAACATGTCCTACCAACCGATCCGTTCTTCTAGTCAAGTTGGGCCACAAACTTCTCTTCTCCCCAATCTTTTTCAATACTTCCTCATTAGTTATGTGATCTACCCATCTAATCTTCAGCATTCTTCTGTAGCACCACATTTCGAAAGCTTCTATTCTCTTCCTGTCCAAACTCTTTATCGTCCATGTTTCACTTCCATACATGGCTACACTCCATACAAATACTTTCAGAAACGACTTCCTGACACTTAAATCTATACTCGATGTTAACAAATTTCTCTTCTTCAGAAACGATTTCCTTGCCACTGCCAGTCTACATTTTATATCCTCTCTACTTTGACCATCATCAGTTATTTTGCTCCCCAAATAGCAAAACTCATTTACTACTTTAAGTGTCTCATTTCCTAATCTAATTCCCTCAGCATCACCCGATTTAATTTGACTACATTCCATTATCATCGTTTTGCTTTTGTTGATGTTCATCTTATATCCTCCTTTCAAGACACTATCCATTCCGTTCAACTGCTCTTCCAAGTCCTTTGCTGTCTCTGACAGAATTACAATGTCATCGGCGAACCTCAAAGTTTTTATTCCTTCTCCAGGGATTTTAATACCTACTCCGATTTTTTCTTTTGTTTCCTTCATTGCTTGCTCAATATAGAGATTGAATAACATCGGGGAGAGGCTACAACCCTGTCTCACTACCTTCCCAACCAGTGCTTCCCTTTGATGTACCTCGACTCTTATAACTGCCATCTGGTTTCTGTACAAATTGAAAATAGCTTTTCGCTCCCTGTATTTTACCCCTGCCACCTTCAGAAATTGAAAGAAATTATTCCAGTCAACACTGTCAAAAGCTTTCTCTAAGTCTACAAATGCTAGAAAAGTAGGTTTGCCTTTCCTTAATCTAGCTTCTAAGATAAGTCGTAGGGTCAGTATTGCATCACGTGTTCCGATATTTTTACAGAATCCAAACTGATTTTCCCCGAGGTCGGCTTCTACTAGTTTTTCCATTCGTCTGTAAAGAATTAGCGTTAGTATTTTGCAGCCGTGACTTATTAAACTGATATTTCGGTAAGTTTCACATCTGTCAACACCTGCTTTCTTTGGGATTGGAATTATTATATTCTTCTTGAAGTCTGAGGGTATTTCGCCTGTCTCATACATCTTGCTCACCATATGGTAGAGTTTTGTCAGGACTGGCTCTCCCAAGGCTGTCAGTAGTTCTAATGGCATGTTGTCTACTCCCGGTGCCTTGTTTCGACTCAGGTCTTTCAGTGCTCTGTCAAACTCTTCATGCCGTATCATATCTCCCATTTCATCTTCATCTACATCCTCTTCCATTTCCATAATATTGTCCTCAAGTACATCGCCCCTGTATAGACCCTCTATATACTCCTTCCACCTTTCTGCTTTCCTTTCTTTGGTTAGAACTGGGTTTCCATCTGAGCTCTTAATATTCATACAAGTGGTTCTCTTTCCTCCAAATGTCTCTTTAATTTTCCTGTAATCAGTACCTATCTTACCTCTAGTGAGATAAGCCTCTGCATCCTTACATTTGTCCTGTAGCCATCCCTGCTTAGCCATTTTGCACTTCCTGTCGATCTCATTTTTCAGACGTTTGTATTCCTTTTTGCCTGCTTCGTTTACTGCATTTTTATATTTTCTCCTTTCATCAATTAAATTCAATATTTCTTCTGTTACCCAAGGATTTCTACTAGCCCTCGTGTTTTTACCTACTTGATCCTCTGCTGCCTTCACTACTTCATCCCTCAAAGCTACCCATTCTTCTCCTACTGTATTTCTTTCCCCCATTCTTGTCAATTGTTCACTACCTGAATAATTTCTTTTATTTCATCATACATGTGTTCAATTTCTTCGTCATCTGCGGAGCTAGTTGGCATATAAACTTGTATTACTGTGGTAGGCGTGGGCTTCGTATCTATCTTGGCCACAATAATGCGTTCACTATGCTGTTTGTAGTAGCTTACCCGCATTCCTATTTTCCTATTCATTATTAAACCTACTCCTGCATTACCGCAAGTAATGACCAGAAGTCTTGTTCCTCCTGCCACCGAACTTCACTAATTCCCACTATATTTAACTTTAACCTATCCATTTCCCTTTTCAAATTTTTTAACCTACCTGCCCGATTAAGTGCTCTGAAATTCCACGCTCCGATCCTTAGAACGCCAGTTTTCTTTCTCCTGATAACGACGTCCTCTTGAGTGGTCCCCGCCCGGAGATCCGAATGGGGGACTATTTTACCTCAGGAATGTTTACCCAAGAGGACGCCATTATCATTTAACCATACAGTAACGCTGCATGCCCTCGGGAAAAATTATGGCCGTAGTTTCCCCTTGCTTTCAGCCGTTCGCAGGACCAGCACAGCAAGGCCGTTTTGGTTAGTGTTACAAGGCCATATCCGTCAATCCTCCAGACTGTGGCCCCTGCAACTACTGAAAAGGCTGCTGCCCCTCTTCAGGAACCACACGTTTGTCTGGCCTCTCAACAGATACCCCTCCGTTGTGGTTGCATCTATGGTACGGCTATCTGTATCGTTGAGGCACGCAAGCCTCCCCACCAACGGCAAGGTCCATCCTTCACTAAGGGAGTTGGGCACCAACTGCTTCAAACCCTTATCACTGATTGTCTCACATTAGTTCACTCTGTACAGGACTTTCTAAAAGTAAAACTTGTTCAGTAATCACTTATATTTCATGCCTTCCATATTCTTGTCTAAAACAGTTACTTCTTTCAGTTTTTTTAGAGCACTCTGATTCGCTTCACTCAGACGACCAACTCGTTCGATGTCGAAGGCCTTGCTACAGACGCTGCTGTGTTGTCCCTTCCCCAGCGTTTTAGCTTCCTTCGGTTGCATGGTCTACTCTCGGCCGGTTGCACCACAGGGCTTCATATGATATGCCAACACATAGGATATTCTAAACTATTTCATCTTCTTGCACGAGCTTTTGCTTATCAAAGCTCTATATAAAATTAGAGTAGAATTCAGGGCGCATTTATTTATCTACACGAGTATTTAAGTTTTTCAACAATTAGTAAAATGTGAATTGACATCGAGATTTAAAAGGTGCTGTCGCATTAAAATGTTGTGCACTCAAACAATATTTAAGAAATACATTCATAGCACTTGTAATCTATTTACAGAAAATAACATGCGTCAAATCATTTTGTCATACTTCTGTATCCAATTTTCTGATATTTGTTCTTCCGGACGGTTCTCTTATATCCCAGTCTACTTTTCATCATTACTAAACTGTGTAGGGAGCCATTTATTTGGAGGAACTTGGTTTACAAAATTTTCTTCCCTTCCTGTTCGAAGTTGTCATCTGTTCGCAGAACCATTCCCACGACCTATTTGCTGGATCCAGAGTATGTTGAGGGCTACGAGCAGTTCACAAGTGTCGCCCGCAGCGATCAGTGAGGAGTTAGTGGACATGACAACGTGAGTTTCTGCGGGATACAAGTTCAATATCAGTTCAGAGGGAATTTCCTCTATGGCCACAGCCTCCGTTCTGACGACACGCAATCATTCATCACTCGGACTTTGGCTGCCGTATTAAAGGTACGATGGCTCCTCCTATCAGTTGGTCATCTGTTCGTCTTTGCTAGCCGTGGCTCTTGTATTCCGTACATCAAAACAGGACACATTTTTTACCTGTCTAATGCACCTCTTCTCATTTCAAACTCTGTATGATACCCACTACCTCAAGCTACTCCATGAACTGCACAATGAAGGTTTGCGTCTACAGCTATATCTGCTTCTGGCTAGGCCTTAGATTCCAATATCTGATTTCGGAAACTCTGTCTGGACATGATGCAATACAGCTGAAGTTCTCACGTGTTTCCAGGTGGTTTACACGTACATCCCGACCCTTAGTGATTCTTGAACAACGTATTCTTATTACTAGCTGAAGTTTATTACAGAACTGAATTAATATCTCTCCCCTCTCATTCCTTCTCCCAAGCCCATATTCTCTTGTAATCTTTTCTTCTACTATTTCTCCTAAAACTACATTCCAGTCCCCGATGACTATTAGATTTTCATCTGTTTTTACGTGTTTTATTACCTTTTCAATATCCTCATTTACTTTCGCTATCTCTTCATCTTCAGATTGTGACGTCGGCATGTATACCCAAATCCTATACCCAAATCCTTTTTAGATTTTATCACTTCCCTGACACGTTCAAGCTTCTGACATTCTACGCCCCGATTCGTAGAACGTTATCCTTTCGTTGATTATTCAATATTTCTCTCATGGTCAATTCACTCTTGGCAATCTGCTCCAGGAGATCAGAAAGGCGGACTATTCCGGAATCTTTGTCCAATAGAGAGATCATCATGACACTTTTTCAATTGCAAATGTCCTCTCGATACACGTGGCCTGTCTTTAATGGAGGGGTCCATTGCCTTCAGCATCCTCATACTGTTGATCATTGCTGTTTCTTCCGCCATTACGGGCAGTTTCCCTCTCCGAGGACAAGAGAGTGCCCTCAACCTCTGTCCTCTCATCCACCCTCTTTCACAAGGCCACTGACTGAATGAGGGTGACTTCATATGCAGGAAGTCTTCGGCCACCAGTGCTGATTATTAATCAAAATATAAAGAAGGGATGAATTAGAACCCAGGACCGAGGACGTTTTGATTACTAATCAAAGGTGCTACCCCTTTTTTTTCCTTTTGTTCTACACTGTCCGTTGAATTTATTCTGGGCGGACGTCCAATAATACCCGTTCATGTTCTTTGTTGATCCACTCACTTAGTTTTTTTTTTATTACAGAGGGTAGCTAACTCTCTGACCAAACACGCTGAGCTACCGTGCCGGCAGCCCCTAGACCACGGGTGCAGCTAGACAAAGTACAATCTCACAAAACGATCGAAGTTCTGTGAAAAATAGAAATACACTACAAGGAAAGATGAGTAACATGCAATACGTAGGACGATCAGGAGCGAACAGCAACAATGAAATGGTAAGAGCGAAGCACACAGATGAAAAATTATGTAAGATGGGGATACGTTCTCTCCTCCTTACTGTTCAGTCTGTATATCGAACAAGCAGAGCGTTCAATGGAGGCTGAAATGATATCGAGGATAAGAGTAGCTGATAATTCTGCTTCGATAGTAAAACTGAAGATTAAATACATTACCCGCTGAATAACATTAGCAATCTGAGTAAAAATTGAGCCAATTTGACTGAGTAGTGGCGGAAATGATGTCAACGACAAACTTAACTATAAACTGACTAAGCTAGGAGAATTTAAAAAGCAGTGTACCACCGCCAGATAGCGCATTGCCGGCCCAAATAGGTCCATTAGTATATTCCATTCTGGTGACAAATTTTAGAATCACATGGAGAAAATTGCGCTAGAGACTACCATAAGCAGTTTCTACCATGTGTTGGAGTTGTTAGGTACGAGGTTGTGTTCAGTGCAAGGTTTACAAGTATTAAGCTTTCTACATATTTAAGTGCTGTATTGTACGTACATCAAAAAAAGTTTAGCCTCACTTCGGTTCCGAGACTTCCGGAACCAGTACAGAAATTTTGAATAGAGATCAACATAAACATTTTTTTTCCTTTTTATTGCTCATGAAAAGCACACATTGCATGTTCTACCATCATACAGCGTGACATTAAGAGTTCGTGGTCCAGATTGCATTACACACCGGTAGCTCTAATACCCAGCAGCACGTTATCTTGCATTGATGCATGTCTGTATTCGTCGTAGCATACTATGCACTTGTTCATCAAGGCACAGTTGGTCCAGAATGTCCCACTCTTCAAAGGCGATTTGGCGTAGATCCCTCAGAGTGGTTGGTGGGTTATGTTGTTCATAAACAGCCCTTTTCAATCTGTTCCAGGCATGTTCGATAGGGTTCATGTCTGGAATACATGCTGGCCATTCTAGCCGAGCGATGTCGTTATCCTGAAGGAAGTCAGTCACAAGATGTGCACGACGGGGCGCCAATTGTCGTCCATGAAGACGAATGACTCGTCAGTATGTTGCCGATATGGTTGCACTATCGGTCGGAGGATGGAATTCACGTGTCGTACAGCCGTTACGGCGCCTTCTATGAACACCAGCGGCGTACGTCGGCCCCACATAATGCCACCCCAAAACAGCAGGGAACCTCCGCCTTCATGTCTAAGGAGTTCAGCCTGAGCGCGCTGGATCTGAACACGTCTCCGATTGTCTGGTTGAAGGCATATGCGACAGTCATTGTTCAAGGAAACGTGATGGCAATCAAGAGCGGTCCTTTCGGCATGTTGTTGTGGCCATCTATACCGCGCTGCATGGGCTCATGGTTGCCAAGATTGATCTCGGGAGTGAAGTTGCGCATCATGCAGCCTATTGTGCACAGTTTGAGTCGTAACACGACGTCCTGTGGCGGCACGAAAAGCATTCCTCAACATGGTGTCGTTGCTGTCAGTGTTTCTCTGAACCATAATCCGTAGCTAGCAGTTACCATTGCCGTAGTAGCCCTTGGGCGGTCTGTGCGAGGCATGTCATCTACAGTTCCTGTCTCTCTGTATCTCCTCCATGTCCGAACAACATCGCTTTGGTTCACTCCGAGACGCCTGGACACTTCCCTTGTTGGAAGTCCTTCCTGCTACAGAGTGACAACGCGGACGCGATCGAATCGCGCTATTGACCGTCTAGGCATGGTTGAACTATAGACAACACGAGCGCTGTACCACCATCCTGGTGGAATGACTGTAACTGATCGGCTGTCGGATCCCCTCCGTCTAATCGGCGCCGCTCACGCACTTTTTTTTACATCTTTGGGCTAGTTTAGTGACATCTCTGAACATTCAAGGGACTGTGTCTGTGATACAATATCTACAGTCAACATCTGTCTTCAGGAGTTCTGGGAACCGTGGTGATGCTAAACGTTTTTTGATGAATGTATATTAAAGCCATTGTAATGATATTGACGGTTCTACCGTCTACATAATTTTATAGTGAGTAAAATTCTGTATATTTCTAAAAATAGTTACAAGGTATGGGGACAGTTAAACTGTACTTCGACAATCAGTCACCAGTCAAGAACCATCTTTTATTTTGAAACGGAAGGTCGTCCACCACGGAACACGTATTACTTGCACATCTGACGAGGTTCTTTAAGGACTAAACAATCTTCCCTGTCTTGAAAATCAAAATTTGTGCTAGCTGCCAACAGCTTTTCTTTCAAAACCTTTCTAGCTTTTCCTTCGTTTTTTATGATAACTACCTTTTCCTAATTTGAGTACTACAGTAATAATGTAAGCTTCTGACTGTGAAACAGATGACCGACAAGATTTTCCCAATTGCAACGCTATTAAATGTGACAATAATACTTTTTCTATCATACATAACCATGTTGTACCTTGGGACAATTTTTCACATTTGAGAACCCTTAATTTCTGGAGTAATATTTATAAGTTCTGAAATAGGCACCAACACACATAGACTGAACACTATCACTTGAAAAGAAAATAAGATGTATTGAAATTTTTTTACAGAGCTGGTTAGAGGCGAAAGTCTGTAATGTTTGCCGAAGCACAACACGATAACAAGATAAAGTAACGAAGAGAACGCAACAGCGTAGGTCCATTAGCGGCCTGCAGATCAAAACCAAATGAGAAAACGAATGTTTCGAACGATTTTAAATAATCCTACAGATTTTCATTTGACTGTGGATGACGTTTGTGTCGATAAATGAAGCGAGAAGCGGAAACGCAATCACAGGTGCACAGTGGATGGAATCTGGCAGCCATATAAAATAGCGGGAGCGATTCCAATTTGTTCCGCTGATAGTCTCATAACGAGAATTTCCTTGAATACAGAGAGGTGAGCTTTGTAAACGATCAAACAGAAACGGAAAATATTGTGAACTAACTATATGTAAGAAAGCGTATTAAAATTCTTGTTTGCTAAAGAAATACGAATCGTCTATTATTGAGGCAGTGCACATTATCGAAATTGTGCTTTATACTCGTAAACGATGCTAATGGAAGATATTTTCTAGAAATCGGTAAAACATGCATGCTATCACCAGAATATCTCCAGCTCTTACTTGTACCACATCTAAGGACATTCACCAAAGGCGTTCACAAAAGCATGCAGCCTGAGAATATAAAAAACTGTAGCCGTTTCGATTTATAAAGCACACTCTTTCATCTATAGGCCAGCAACATTTCCATTTTTAGTGGCAGTTACCTTGTGGAAGTTATTTTGTATATGGAGATGTTGCTATAACTATGGTGTGCAGATGATCGCAGAACAGGCTTCTCTACGTTATCCCAGTTGTAATTACGCCAGGAAAAATTTTATTGTGTTGCCATTATTTACCGGATTCTCAGTTAGTGGTGCAAAACTTTGCACAGTATACTTCATCAAAGATCAAACTTCAGTAGTTCTTTTTACAGAGATTCTCGTTACAGCGTTTAGAATACCATCAATATATACACTCCTGGAAATGGAAAAAAGAACACATTGACACCGGTGCGTCAGACCCACCATACTTGCTCCGGACACTGCGAGAGGGCTGTACAAGCAATGATCACACGCACGGCACAGCAGACACACCAGGAACCGCGGTGTTGGCCGTCGAATGGCGCTAGCTGCGCAGCATTTGTGCACCGCCGCCGTCAGTGTCAGCCAGTTTGCCGTGGCATACGGAGCTCCATCGCAGTCTTTAAGACTGGTAGCATGCCACGACAGCGAGGACGTGAACCGTATGTGCAGTTGACGGACTTTGAGCGAGGGCGTATAGTGGGAATGCGGGAGGCCGGGTGGACGTACCGCCGAATTGCTCAACACGTGGGGCGTGAGGTCTCCACAGTACATCGATGTTGTCGCCAGTGGTCAGCGGAAGGTGCACGTGCCCGTCGACCTGGGACCGGACCGCAGCGACGCACGGATGCACGCCAAGACCGTAGGATCCTACGCAGTGCCGTAGGGGACCGCACCGCCACTTCCCAGCAAATTAGGGACACTGTTGCTCCTGGGGTATCGGCGAGGACCATTGGCAACCGTCTCCATGAAGCTGGGCTACGGTCCCGCACACCGTTAGGCCGTCTTCCGCTCACGCCCCAACATCGTGCAGCCCGCCTCCAGTGGTGTCGCGACAGGCGTGAATGGAGGGACGAATGGAGACGTGTCGTCTTCAGCGATGAGAGTCGCTTCTGCCTTGGTGCCAATGATGGTCGTATGCGTGTTTGGCGCCGTGCAGGTGAGCGCCACAATCAGGACTGCATACGACCGAGGCACACAGGGCCAACACCCGGCATCATGGTGTGGGGAGCGATCTCCTACACTGGCCGTACACCACTGGTGATCGTCGAGGGGACACTGAATAGTGCACGGTACATCCAAACCGTCATCGAACCCATCGTTCTACCATTCCTAGACCGGCAAGGGAACTTGCTGTTCCAACAGGACAATGCACGTCCGCATGTATCCCGTGCCACCCAACGTGCTCTAGAAGGTGTAAGTCAACTACCCTGGCCAGCAAGATCTCCGGATCTGTCCCCCATTGAGCATGTTTGGGACTGGATGAAGCGTCGTCTCACGCGGTCTGCACGTCCAGCACGAACGCTGGTCCAACTGAGGCGCCAGGTGGAAATGGCATGGCAAGCCGTTCCACAGGACTACATCCAGCATCTCTACGATCGTCTCCATGGGAGAATAGCAGCCTGCATTGCTGCGAAAGGTGGATGTACACTGTACTAGTGCCGACATTGTGCATGCTCTGTTGCCTGTGTCTATGTGCCTGTGGTTCTGTCAGTGTGATCATGTGATGTATATGACCCCAGGAATGTGTCAATAAAGTTTCCCCTTCCTGGGACAATGAATTCACGGTGTTCTTATTTCAATTTCCAGGAGTGTAGAAACGACAGTTGTTTCAGTTTTCAAGCGGAGAGTGTTTTACAGAAAGTAAAGCTGTTAGGTCTTTGTGTTCTTTCAATTGACGAATCCACTGCCAGTCTGGACACTTCATATAACATTATTTTAGTGGGGAAACACAAAGGTTAGACAAAAATATGGAGACAACACAAGCACAACACATTACTATGCCCAATATGGTATAGGAAAAGCGTGGGCATTAATAAACAGCTTCCAGTCTTCTCGCAATAGATAAATACAAGTTCTGTATGGTTTTACCGTCTTCCCTGCAAAATAGTGACAAGTTCAGGTAACGTTGGATGTGGATAGCGACAAAAGTAGACAACAAAGGCTCAATAATATAGAAATCTGGCGATTACGGTATCCAGGGGAGATGTGACAATTTATCCTCGAACTCACAAAATCAGTCCTTGATTATGGAAGCTGTGTGAACATGGGTCCTGTCATCTTGAAACGTAGCATACAAATGGGGGAACAAACATTGTACCAGAGACGAACCTGATAAACGAAAAGCGTCACATAATCCTTGTCTGTAATGCATTGGGAGCCATGGAATACCACGATATGGCTGCTTAAATCATCACTGATTGTTCAAATGTCTTTAAGCACTATGGGACTTAATATCTGAGGTCATCAATTCCCTAGACATCACACACATCCATGTCCGAGGCAAGATTCGAACCTGCGACCGTAGCAGCAGCGCAGTTCCGGACTGAAGCTCCTAGAAGCGGTTGGCCACAGCGGCCGGACACTGGACTCGCATTCGGGAGGACGACGGTTCAATTTCGCGTCCGGCCATCCTGATTTAGGTTTTCCGTGATTTCCCTAAATGCCGGGATGGTTTCTTTTAAAGGGCACGGCCGGTTTCCTTCGCCGTCCTTCCCTAATCCGTTGAGACCGATGACCTCGCAGTTTGGTCTCTTCCCCCAAACAACCCAACCCAACAGCGGCCGGTATCATCACTGACCCCCACCACTTTCCACATTTGGGAAGTAAACTCGACATGAAGTAGGTGCGACACAAGAGTCTTCTGTAGAAATGACATTCTTTCATTGCTCTGTAGTCCAGATTTTTTTTAGGTTTAGGCACCACGTTTTCCTGTTAAGAACATTTACATCACTGATGAGTGGTTTTGAAATTCCTTCTCGCCCTGAAACCCGCTGTTCATGGCACTCCCTTCGTGTTTTTTTTTTTTTTTTTTTTTGTGCTGACGGTGTTCGCAAGTCCGACATTCAGTTGTACAGTGACCTTTGCTGATTTCAAAAATGGTTCAAATGGCTCTGAGCACTATGGGACTCAACTGCTGTGGTCATAAATCCCCTAGAACTTAGAACTACTTAAACCTAAGAACATCACACACATCCATGCCCGAGGCAGGATTCGAACCTGCGACCGTAGCGGTCTTGCGGTTCCAGAATGTAGCGCCTGTAACCGCTCGGCCACTTCGGCCGGCTTTGCTGATTTGTTCCCTGTATTTTTGGTCATACATCTCTTCAATGACCATCTGTCACTATCACTCAGAACACACTTCCGTCCGCTTTGTGACTTAGCGGATGATGTTTTTACTCTTTCCCTTGGTACGATGTACATCTTCGATATGGTGCGTCTTGAAACACCCAACACTTCGGCTGCCTTTGTTACGGAAGCATCCATCATTAGAATACTAACAATTTGCCCACATTCGAAATCACTTACGTCCGACGTAAAGCACGCATTATACATAAAACTGTTCTTACTACGAACATCACTTGCAACGTATTGAGGAAATTGTACAAGTGTTGTTCGTGGTCGGGTACAATATCAACACTTACGTTCTAGGCTAGAATGAGCATTTACGGTTCTATAATTTTGTCCAACCATTGTAATTAATAATCAACATTAACAAATTTATAGTGCTTATTCCGTGTTTACGTTAGATGTTCAGGTGTTTCAGTAACTTTTTGTTTTATCTAAGACAACTTGTGACGCTTGACACAAAGGCCTTCTGACTACATAAACTATGCTTTCATGGGACAGATTGGAATGTGTTGCGGCTGTGCCCTCTTGCAACGTTTTGTGGTTCCTGGTGGGATGAGGAGAGGGTGGTATCATAGGTGGGCGGCCGGTGTCTTCAAACTACAAGACAAAATGCACACGAGGTTAAAATATACTTTATTTCAGGATCAAATTGAGTACAAACAATTTGCCCATAATCGAATTCACGTACCTCAAATGTAATGCACGCATTACACAGAACACTGTTCTGACTGCGAATACCACTTGCAACGTGTTGAGGAAATTCGTTCGTGGTCAAGTACAATGATGTCCAATCTCAAATTCCGTGGTTAACAGCAATCACGTAACGTGTAATAGCTCTTGAATCTTGTCAGTATCCAGATTACAACTATATAGAACGACTAACGTCCCTTACGGCTAGCTAAGGTGCGAGGCGACGACTATCACTGTGGAGGACTAGAGTACAGTGCGACGTATTGAAGTGCTGAGATCGAACGACTGAGCCAGCTCGGTCGGCGGCGGCGGCGTGTATGCACGCTGCCCAGGAGGTGTTACAGGCGCGCAGCCTTGGGGGCGTGTCTTCGTCTTCTCTTGTCATAGGCGCGCCTACTTCAGCGCCTGCTATGCAATGTTTCCTAGTGACGACCCGTGTGCTGGCGAAGTCATCCGCCAGCACAAAAGGAGCACCACATTTCTTGAGACAGCTTTCCTCTGCTTGTGGTGCTTGGTTTGTATTAATCACCGTCGATTACAGCTAATTGGTAATTATTAATTGTGGTATGTAAGTTCTTGGGTACACACTTTTCATGTAAGAACTAGAATGTACCCCCTTTCTTCCTTTATCGTTTATGAAATTATTGAACATGGGAAGACTGAACACGCGAAGGATACATGTGAGTGATGTGAACTGTTTGGTGCGTACTGTATCTTGAATATCTCGAAATACTCAACCGACTTTAATTACGAAACTATATGTGATATCTGACATGGAGAATCCAATATTTTTTCTTTCTGGTCTTCAGACAGGAGACTGGTTTCATGCAGTACTCCATTCTATTCTGTTCTCTGCGAGCCTCTTCATCTTCGAATAACTACTGCGACTTTCATCTTTCTGAATCTGCTTACTATATTCGTCTCTTGGACTCCCTCCGCGATTTTTACAGCCCACGCTTTCCTCCAACACTAAATTACTGATCCCTTGGCGTTTCAGAGTGTGTTCTACCAACCGATTCCTTCTTTTGGTCAAGGTGTGCCACAAATTCTTTCTCACCCCAATTTTATTCAGTGCCTCTTCATTAGTTACGAGATTGAGACACCCAATCTTCAGCATTCTTCTGTAGCACCACATTTCGAAAACATCTATTCTCTTTTTATCTTAAGTGTTTATCGTCCATTGTTCACTTCGATACATGACTACACTCCAGACAAATACCATCCGTAGAGGCTTCCCAACATTTAAATCTATATTCGATGTTAACAAATGTTTCTTGGCATTGCCAGTATACATTTTATATCCATCTATTTCGGCCATCATCAGCTGTTTTGCTGCCCATACGGCAAAGCTCATCTCCTACTTTCTCGTTTCTTAATCTAATTCCATTAGCATCATCGGATTTTTTTGGACAACGTTCCATTATCCTTGTTTTGCTTTTGTTTATGTTCATCTTAGACCCTTCTTGGAAGACACTGTCCATATTTAGCAACTGCTTTTCCAAGTCCTTTGCTATCTCTGACAGTATTGCAATGTCATCGGCAAACATCGAAGTTCTTGTTCCTTCTTCCTGAGCTTTATTACCTACTCCAAATTTTTCTTTGCTTTCCCTTACTGCTTGTTCAATGTACAGATTGAATAACATTGGGGATAGGCTGCAGCCCTGTCTCACTCCGTTCTCATTCTCTGATTCGCCTTCAGGCACGTCGACTCTTATAACAACCATCGCACACTTCTCGCAAATAGCTATACACTGTTGTGTCCGTAGGTGAACAAGTGCCGCATTCATTTCAATATTTCTAAAATAATTAAAACATGAGCATATTCACTATATACGAGATATATGTTTTTACACCTAACTTTTATATCCTTGGTAGGAGCTGTTTCACTCTGCCTGAGGACAGTACTGCAGATCACAGGCTAGCTGTTACAATGTACAAACTTTTTTGGCTGGTATCTAGTCACTAGCGCCATGCTAGGTCATTATACTCTCACTGCGACCCTCCGAGCTCTGGGGTGGAGCTCTGTGTGCTGAGTCTTAAAAAGACTCACACAGTGTTACATTTTCTAGCAGTGAGTCAAAGCGAAGACGAGACCCTCAGGTGGCGTTCTTCACGCGATCCCTGGAGACAGTGCAGCTCGCGGTGGAGTGCTTCTGGGTTGTTTGAAGGTCTTGTCTTCCGCGTCGATTATTGTGGCCCACATCGTCGAGGTCGCATTCATCATAAACAAAACTTTCTCTAATCGGAAACGTCTTTTTCAGAACCATTTTGGCCCTCAATACTCGTTACCTGTATAGTTGAGGAAAATATTACCTGTACATTGTCAGTCAGTTCATTAGAGCGCAGTTTGTCACCAATCATGAAACGGACAACACGCCATCTGCGCACTGTGTTGCGTTTTCCCACGAGATTGAATGTAGATTTAAGGTGCGTGGCGAGAAGGCTTGTCAGTATGGGTACTTGCCCGCCTAATCGGCGTACGCCGCAGCGACGCATTCCGTTGTTCAATCGCTACCATCCGATGGGTTTTCAACATGTAACAGCTTTTTTTCTCGACTAATGTCGTTTGAATAATGCGGATTTTTTTGTGGGTCATTGTGAAATATTCCCGCTTAAGCCCCCACAGTTTCATGAAGTTCGTGTAGGTGGCGGTTTACGTGCCTTCCAAATAGCGAAATGGTTCAAATGGCTCTGAGCACTATGGGACTTAACATCTATGGTCATCAGTCCCCTAGAACTCAGAACTACTTAAACCTAACTAACCTAAGGACAGTACACAACACCCAGCCATCACGAGGCAGAGAAAATCGCTGACCCCGCCGGGAATCGAACCCGGGAACCCGGGCGTGGGAAGCGAGAACGCTACCGCACGACCACGAGATGCGGGCTACAAATAGCGCTTGTAGCGAAACTGCGTTCCAAACAGAGAGCTATAACCGAGTTTCTTCTGGAGGAAGACCAGAGCATCGCAGATACTCATAGGTGCTTGCAGAATGTCTAGAGACATCTGGTAGCGAACAAAAGTACGGTGAGTTTTTGAGCGAAGCGTCTGTCAGCAACGCAAGATGGTCGCACAAACCTACATGATCTCCAGCGTGCTTAAGGGCCGCACATAGATGAGACTCGTGCGATTTTGGAACGTGCGGACACTCTCTATTGTGAGATGAGTGACGTGTCGCAATCAAACACCTTCTTGCTCAGCTGGACGTCTCTGTTGGTAAAGCTGACAGACTGCGGAATTGCTTGCGTTTTACGAGACTGATCGTGATAATTCTTTGTCAAGCATCGTCATAGTCTTCCGGGTCTCTGAGGGGGCTATTCGGTTAGACGTCCTCGCTCATGGTTCAAAGATCAACTCCAAAGTGTATTCTGAAACCAACAGGAAATTGAGAAAACAAATTCAGCGTTTTCGTCACCAGAAAAATGCAAGCTAACTTCTCCCTCTCCTTAACTAAACTACGCTTCACACAGCTCTTCGCACCCGAGAGGAGCTCACGAATCTTGATTGCACCGTTCCTCATCAGCCGAATCTCGCACTTCTTCGGTTTCCGTCTCAATGGCCCTATGATTGCTGCACTGCACAGGAAGCTGTATGTGGTTCGTGGGAAGGTTATTGATGCACCAAGACGTTGGCACCGACGTTAACCAATAGAGTGGTACCATATCGGCGTTGAGGCCCTCCCAGTAAATAGGTGTAAGGCTGTTGCATTTAACGGAGATTATGCTGAAAAGTAGGATTTTGTAGACCAAAGAGTAGGGAATAATATGGTGTACTGGAATCCTGAAAAAAACAACCTGGTATTGGAAAAAATGTGTTGCACTTACAATGTGGGCCTGGCTCATAATGGTCGTCCTCTTTCTATTCCAGCACCCGATCCCTGAAATTAGAAATTATATTTTGTAGATACCCTAAGTAGAACGCAACAAAAATCTGCGCTGCCTTTTTGGTGGCCACTTGGAGGTCTGTGTCGACCACATGTCAATATTCAACAGTCTCTGCCAAATTTTGAGTTTGGTCTCTAGTCGTTCATAAAAAACTACAACTTCGTGGCCTGGGAAGACGAAGGATGTGGAACCTCCTGCAGTGGAAGATTGATCAAACTATTCCAGCTCCGTTCATCGACGAGTGAAGGATTTAGCGTTTCTTGGTACGGATATGAGGAGGCGGCTTTGCACCGCTGCCGTCGCAGGAATCCTAATTCTTAAGGGGCCGATGTATTTATTTCAGCATTATCCAAGACATTGTATGTCTGGTTTCTTGTATTACACCATATAACTGAAGTTTCTTGTATTACACCATATAACTGAAGTTTCTAAGACGTTGTATGCCTCGACTGTATGTACGAAAGTGACTGAAGGCCAATAACACAAAAATGGAAGGTTTGGGAGTCCTGTTATGCGTCGGTACTGCGTAAGAAGTCTGACAGCTCTCATTGCTGTAGTTGGTAATATTTTAAGGGGCTGTGCAGTATTAGAAACTTCAATATTACTGTACAGCCAAGCAGTCAACATAACGGCAATGGCTTAGCCTTTCAAAATGATAAAGCACAAGCGTAGTCGTCCACAAGACAGGAATCAACTGACATCATGCCGATTGGGATGGCAGATGATGGATGTTCTCAAGACAGTCGCTGGCGGAGAATAGGTTAGGCTACGTCAGGCACCTCAGGACCGGCTAATGAGCAGAACGGTAACAAAAAGGAGACTGCAAGCATATTACAGTGGACTAGGGGTAACGGTACATTATTGTTAACCAGCAGCGGATTATTACCTCAAACAATTGCAAATATGTTCATTATTTAAGAGAATTTCCCCTTGTTATTACTTGGTTTTTCCTCCACAACCCTTACGTGTCGTGTCGCCCTGCCCTTTGTTGTCTTTGAATTCTCTCCATCTGTCTTGTTAAGGCTCCGTTGTCAAAGTGACGCTCTCTGGCTGCTATTTTCACGACCTGAGGCGTGAAGCGACTACAGTCCGGAGCTTTTCTCAAGTGATTTGGAGCAGTGAGGAACTAAGTAGCAGGACAGGTGTCCTCTAGCGATTGTGGCCATACCTTCTGCTCATTGTGTCGCCGAGATGTGAAGTCAACTATTTAGAGGTGGTTATAACAGGCTTTCCATGGTAGAGTCATGGGCGCTACAGTAGAGTTGTGTACTGTTTAACCTTCTTCCGTATAGCTGAAGTGCTTCAAGTATTTCTCCTGTTGGTTGATCGTGGTTACTCATTCGTCGAATGTTGGAAGCATCGGATTGAAGTCGGGCAATCGAAGAGTAGTTGGTGATTAATAATACGTGTTGTGTTTGCTTTGCATGCGAACTGCGCGTGGGAATAGTTTTCAATTTCTTGCAGGTCCCAGTGTATTGTACCAGTGAGAGAGCGTCTTGCCGGCAGGCTTCGGCACCACGTCTAGTGAAATCGTTTTGATCGCTTGGCAAGGTACCATATCATGACGTGCCACTGCTAGTGGGATATCTACTTGCGAGACGTTTGTAACTTTATTTTATTGCCGATGCTTGGTACTGTGCCGTGGGATAAAAAAAAAAATGCTGTTTTGAAGAGCGCGCCGCAGCGCGTTGTGTGAAACAGTCGCCCTCCGTTTCTGGCGGTGGCGCCGCTGTGGTAATCGCAGCTTTGGTGTCTCCCTCTGGTAGGAAAGCGGAAAGGTTGCCTGTTCACGTGCATTTAAGGGGCGGTATCAGCTCGACAGTTTTACCCGCCACCGGCAATTACAACGACACTTCTGCAACCTCCTTACTGCGAAGAAACGCCGTGCCTGCTGCTGCTCTCATCTTTTACTTTCCCCTCTTTGGGGAAGTGTGAGGGGGAGTTTGTAGCCTTTCGGCTTTTACTCCCCTGTGGACGTGTGTGTGTGATTTTTCTATAGTTTTTAAGGTGTCTGTGATAATGTGATGATTGTTGTGTGTGTGTCTGGTACTTGCCTAGTGTAGGCGAGAATTTTGATGTTGTGGGGGAAGAAACAGGATTAGGGATTGTGTGTTGGGATTTTCTCTTCGACTTAGTCGTCGAAGATCGTCATAGGGCGCTTGTGTTTATCGCGGGGCATGTCATACCGACCTAGGGAGTGGATGAGTGCGTTTCCGGATCTGGAAGAACCCTCATAGAAGGCCCTTGCCAGATCCTGGAAACGCTCTCTCAGGAGTGGGATTTCGGCTGCGGCGTGCAAGTCGTCTGTGGGGAATCCAAGGAGTAGACGCAGTGCCCTTCTGAGGGCGCGGTTCTGCAGCCTCTGGGGTTTGTCCAGGTGCTGCTTCGCCGCGTATCCCCAGACAGGGCACGCATACTCCATTACTGGCCGGATCAGGGCCTGATATACATTTACTGCTACTGGGCAGGGAAGGGAGCTGGTTGTGTTCAGGATAGGGTATAGGATGGACATTCTGGCGCAGGCCTTCCTGTGGACCTCGTCTATGTGGGGTTTCCACGTAAGACGAGAGTCCAAGGTTACGCCAAGGTACTTGGCGGTTCTGCGCCAGGGGAGTTGGTTTCCGTTTAGGTAAAGGTGGAGGGGGGGGGGGGCGTTGAGGAGGTTCGCGCCTTCCGAGCCTGCGGGTAATCAGCATTGCCTGCGTCTTCTCAGAGTTGATGGTGATGCGCCAGCGACGGGCCCAAGTTTCTGTGTCATCTAAAATCTTTTGTAGCCTGCGGATGACCAGGTCCTTGTTCGCGTTTCTCGTTTAGAAGGCTGCATCGTCAGCGTACTGTGCGGTGTGCACCAGGGGGGCCGTTGGAGTGTCCGCAGTGTACAAACTGTACAATACGGGCCCCAGGATCGATCCCTGTGGCACCCCAGCACGAATACGCCTTCTGGTGGAGGTGGCAGTTTCTACTTTGACGGTGAAAGTCCTATTCGTGAGATAGCTCTTGATCAGCTGAACTATGCTCCCGGGAAACCCTTGTGTGTAAAACTTGTAGAGTAGCCCTCTATGCCATACCGAATCGAAGGCTTTGGCTACATCTAGTAGCACTATCCCGCAGTAGCCTCTGTGGTTGAAGCCCTCTGTGGTTGCTTCAACCATTCTCATGACCTGTTGTGGGGCAGAGTGGTGCTGCCGAAACCCAAATTGGAAATCTGGCAGAATTTGCTCTCTGGTAATATGTTCTTGTATGGGTCTTAGCAGGATGCGCTCATAGATCTTGTTGAGGGTTGGCAAGAGGCTAATCGGCCTGTAGTGCTGTGGGAATAGAGGGTCTTTCCCTGGTTTGTGTATCGCGACCACTTCCGCATGTTTCCAGCAAGCTGGGAAAACACGGGATAGAGTAATCTCGTTGAGGACGTTCGATTGCTGTGGGTGGGAGTTTTTTGACTAACTGATTGGTGACACTATCGTGCCCTGGTGCCATTTTTGTAGGGAGGGACCTGATTACTCTTGCCACGTCCTCGGGGGCAAAATGTATGGGTTCGTCCTCTGGGTCTTCCTCGGCATTGAGGAAGACAGCCAGCTGACGACGGACCACTCTTTCATGCTCGTCATCCTGGGGTTCTGCTGCTTGGAACTGCTTCTCGAAGGTGTCGGCGAGGGCGTTGGCCTTTCCAGCATGGCTGTGGACCAACCCCTGCTCGCCGTGCAGTGGCGGCATCCTAGCGCGTCTTTTTGTAAACTGTTTGGTCGCTTGCCATAGTGTATGATCGTCTACTTTGAGAGCTGTGACGCGGTTTTGCCATTACTGGTTTCTGTGCTCATTGAGCGCTACCTTCAGTTCTCTCTGTAGACGATCTAGCAGCCTCCTGGTGGCCTGATTTCTGGTGATCTTCCACTCTTTTGCCACTCTGTTCTTATGTCGAATTTGAGCTAGCAAGTGTTCCGGGAGCTGTAATTGCGGCGGTGGGCCATCCCTTTGTGGAGGGGTGGCTTCTTCCGCTGCCTGCAAGATGGTGCCTGTTAGGTCTTGTAGCGCTTGTTCAACTGTTTCGGCAGTAGGTGGCGGAGCGCGAGCGATATCAGAGGCGACAGTTTCTTGGTATCGCTCCCAGTCTCTACGTTTGTACGACGTCTGGTACCGTGGGAGTGCTACCCGTTCTGCCACATCGACCTCCAGAATCACTGGGTTGTGGTCGGAGGACATTCTGTTGATAGCCTTTGCGGTCACAAACCCTGCGATCCTCCTAGTGAGAGCTATATCTATCACGTCGGGCCTGCCTCCATTTTTTGGAAAATATGTGGGCTCGACTGGACCCCATGTTTCGAAGTGGTGGGTGCGCGCTAGTTGTGGCAGTTTGGCGCCTGCTCTGGAGGTTACTCTAGAATTCCAATCAGGATGTTTGGCATTGAAGTCTCCCCCTATTAAGAGTTTGCCTTCAATTTGCCCTAGAGCAGCTATATCTCCCTCTTCTATCTGGTCGTTTGGGGGTCGGTAGACTGCAACAATTGTTAGGGGTCCAGTGGCAGTGGTTACCTCCACCGCCACTGCTTCGATTTTGTTGGTAGCTGGTAAAAATACCTGGTGGTGGGGGATCCCTCTTTTTATGTATATGGCCACTCCTCTGCCTTGGGTTGGCCTGTCTTTACGGTAGCTAACGTAGTTGGGAACTGTCGCTTTTATTCCCGGTTTTAGGTGGGTTTCCCCCATCATGCATATGTCGATGGAGAACTCCTTCATGAGTTCTCTGAACTCGACCTCTTGATTAACAATGCCGTCTGCGTTAAAGACGCACATTGTCAGGCCTTGAATATTCGGTCGTCTATTCATGATGGGGTTTTGATACTCCTGGGGAAGTCGCAGAGGGGAGCGACTGCTGGACTGTTGCCTGAAGGGCGACGAGGATCTGTGTGTTCTGCTTCTGGGCTTCCCTGAATTCCTTCGCCGTGCCTGGCGCCAGACATGTACACAACTCAACACCACGCTCCCCATAAACTCTTCCAAGTATTGGTCTGCTTTCCACCGCCTTACTGGGAACAGCCCCACCCCCCAGTACCCTCTCCTCCTTAATGACCGTCCTTTCCTGACAACCTCAGTAAGGCCAACCACTTTGCCTCCCACCTCTCTGATGTTTTTTCCGTTCCAGATGATCCCCACTTTGATTATTCCCTCTTCCCTGATGTCATTGACCGTACGAATACCTCTGTTCCTCCCCTTGCTCCTAGCTTCCAGTACTTGGGCCACACCCCCACCATCTGCACTTAACACTCCCATCACTGCACAGGACATCAGCCTCACACTCCGCTCTAAACGCAACACTGCTCCTGGCCACGACTGCGTTACCTACCGCCGCCTCAAACACTACCCTCCCTCCTTCCTTTCAATCCTTTCCACCCTCTACAATGTCATCCTTGCCACTGGCTTCTATCCCGACCTGTGGAAAACCTCCCATATCATGATGTTCTCCAAACCCAACAAGCTTCCATCTGATGCCTCTTCCTATCGTCTTATCTGTCTCACATCAGTGTTCAGCAAGCTCTTGGAATCCATCCTTTCCCGGCGCATCCATCACCACCTCCACCAAAACCACCTCCTCCCAAACACCCAATGTGGCTTTCGACCTTCCTTCTCTGCTGATGACCAACTCCTCCGCCTCACTCATCTTCTCTCCCTCCAGCTTAACTCCCGTCGCTCCGCCATTTTTGTCTCCCTTGACCTCGAAAAGGCCTCTGGCATCCTGGTCTCCTGTTTAAACTCCAAACCTACGCCCATCCTATCAACTACATTCATCTGGTGGCCACCTTCCTCTCCCACCGCCCCTCCTATGTTACCATCCATAATGCCAATTCCCACACCTTCTACCCCTCTGCAGGTGTGCTGCAGGGCTCTGTCCTCTCCCCTCTCCTCTACCTCCTGTACACGGCAGATATGCCCCAACCCCCCATCCAGTACACCTCTTGCAATATGCTGATGACACCGCATTCCTTGCCCTCGCTCCTACCCTCCACCGGTCCCAACACCTTCTCCAGAATCACCTTGACCTTTTTGCTGCATGGTGTAACCAGTGGCTCCTGAAACTCAACCCTTCCAAGACCCAGGCCATCATCGTAGGTCGTACCACTCGCTCCTTCCAGCTCCTGGATTTCTCCCTTACTCTCTGCGCCCCTCCTGTCCGCCTTACCCCAACCCTCACCTACCTTGCCCTCACCATTGACCGTCACCTCACCTGGATCCCTCATCTCCGCTCCATCCAATCCAAAGCCCACAACCGCCTCCGACTCCTCAAACTCCTCTGTGGCCGGACATGGGGGTTGCACCCCTCTACCATCCTCCACACCTACACATCCTTAATCCGTCCCATCCTCTGTTATGCCAGTCCTGCCTGGATATCTGCCCCCACAAATTCTATAAGTCCCTCCAGATCCTTGAGCGTCATGCACTCCGCCTCGCCTTCCGTATACGCCTCCCATCCCCCACGGGGATCCTCTATGATCTCATTCCTTTCCCCCATCTGCTCCTATTCCTTGAACATATCCGCATCGTCTACACCTCCCACTGTCTTGAACCCCCTCACCCCCTGGTTGCTCCTCTCCTCTCCCATCCCCACCCCCTGCCACGTCTTCACCGTTGTGTCCCCCATACCCTCCATCTCTACACCGTACATCTCCTTTCCCAAGGTGGCTTCCATCAGCTCCCCCTCCTGGATGATGCCCTCTCTCCCTCCATTTATCCTTCCTATCAACTCTGATCCTCACCCCCCTCCTTTCCTCCGTCCTTTCCCTGGGGTCCCTCTTCCTCCCCCCTTCCATCCTGTGTTTTCTCCCCACCTATCCTCTCCCTATCTCCTTTTTCCCCCCCCCCACCCGAGTCCTTTTGTACTCCCCTCCTCTGCCTTCCCCACTCCCTGGCATGTCTGCTCAGCAACCCCCCCCCACCCCTCTTATGAATTCTCCTCCTCCATTGGCTCCTTTCCCCCCTCCCCCTTCACTTTTCCTCTCCTTTCCCCCCTTTTTCCCGTCATCTGCCCAGTTTCCCCCCACCTGCTCTCGGGTGTGGTATGTCATATTTGTGTCAAATTTTAGTGCAGTGTTTAAGTGAGTGTTCAGTGTTGTGCGTCCTTCCACAGTGTTGCGAACAGAAATCATGCTGTCGCTGGGTGTGCTTTTTATATCTCTTGCGAACAGAACCCGGACTGTCGCCGTGTTTTTTAATTGTCTGTCTATTATTTTTCTGCTTCCTGTGTATTTTATTAGCATCATCCAACCTGTGTTTTATGTTTTAAGCTCCAGAATTTTCTGCCATTTTACCTTTAAGTCACCGATTTTATCGCCAACTGTTATTATTTTTTATTATCTTCATCTTTTTAAAACAAATTCTGTAGGCTGAAGAGCGGCGTAATAATCTGCTGCCAGCCCGCCCCCTTTAGGGGGAATCGAAACTCAATAAAGGAAAAAAAACTCGGCAGTTGGTCAGTCGGGGTGAGGCTAGGTCAATCTCGTGTCACCAGTTGCTGGTCTGTCTCTCGTTCGCATTTGTGCGGCAGTTAGTGTGTCTGTCTGTCGTCAGAGTGCGAGTATGTCTGTCGTTTGGATCAAACTTTAAGCCAGAAAATGAGAGTCTTGCCACTCCGCCAGTAACAGAACTCAGCTAGTGGTCGCCCGGTCGGGGCTGAGTTCCTGCATCTGAGTCTGCGCGTTAGGCCGCCAGTCTGCTTGAGTTGCTCGGGCAACGGTCATTGGCAGTTGGATCGGTCGGTTGATCGGTCGCACACTGAGACACGAGATGACTTGTCTGTCTTGAGCGCCGGCGCATGTGAGGTCCGCACGTGGGTCCAGTGGGCGGCGCCGTATGGAAAGGGGTAGTGGCTTCGCGGTTGACGCGAGAGCAACAGGAGTGAAACCACGACATCGGGCTGGCTGCGACGCCTTGAGACGGGAGATCGGCGCGCCTTCCTGCGTCCGTTGAAGCGGCTGCCAGCGGACGGTTCGGGAGAGCGTTGGGGGTGCTGTGCCAGGTCTTCGCCAGAAATCGCAGTTTATTAGAAGTTAAGTGATTGGATATATGTTGTTTCACTTACTTGTTAAATTCTATTTGTTTTCTTGGTGAGGTCACCAGCCGCTTTGTTTTGGGGTCGTCCCACCATTCTTCTCCATTTGCCCACCCGCGTGAAGGTGGTTATTTGTGAATGGGGTGGTCCGTTTTTCCCTTGTGGAGTTGGGGAGGTTTAGAGCAATCTGCGGTTCGAGTTGTTCAGTAATCCAACTGTCAATCTGCCGTGCGTTAATAGCTGTCTCTGTCATGTTGGTCCGATTTGGTGTTAACAAATTTATAGAATTAAGGTGTAAAGGCCGCATTCCTTGCCTATCATATTGCAAGGCGGTATATGTGTAATGCAGAGCATGGTGTACATTTTATGTAAGTCTGAATTTATGGGTTTTATTGAAACAGTCATTTTTATAAAGTTGCCATCCTTCCACCGTAAGAGTCCTTTTAAAAACAAATTGCACTTTCGGTGGCGAATAATTTCTTTGTCTGAGTGTTTGAACCATTTTCATCCCTCTTACGGGGTGCATAGTTAATGTGTTTGTGTGAGTTGTTAAAATTTTTAGTTTAAAGTAATCTGGTGTGTTGCAGATTTGCACCAGTGTAGTCTTTCAGAGGTTGTTGTGAGCGGGCGTGACTACGGCCGTGTTGAAATGGAGCAGGCAAGCTTCTCAGCCCGAAGGCTCATACTGTCAGTATTGTTCCTTCTGCCTCTAAATAAAATTTTAACTTGATATTTCGAGGGTGCTTTTCTGTTTACAGATTTTAAATCTGTTTTTGAAAAGGCTTTTACGAATAAAATTCCCATTTGTTAAAGGTAATTTCATTTTCATCAGTTACTCTCTGGCAACTACTTCCACGCTCAGCTAGTGTGATTAAATGTGTTAATGTTCTTGATGAATCGCTAGTAAATAAAGTAAATTCTATAAGAAAAGATTTGAAAGTAAATTCACCGTTCAGGTACTGTAAGCTCTATATTGAGGTCTGAATTGCGCAATCCAAATCCTATGGAGTATGCGCTTGTAAGTGGAACTGTTTTGAACGGTTTCTCTGCACTGTCACCTCGCTTGGAAACTTTTAGAGGTTCTGCCTACCCCCGGCCATTTTCTATCAGCACCAGGCTAGGGTTTGAAGCCTGCAGAAGGCACCGACAAGCTGTTGTCAGAATGGGTTTTGTGCCGTGCCGGCTTCTTCTTTCCGTATCACTATTGACAGGTGCGGGGCTGGCAGCATAGCTGGTGGCGGCTGTGCAGCGAGCGGTGTGTCCGCCGCCGGAGGGCAGCCATCGTCTAAGCGTAGCCGCGGTGGGAAGCAGGGAGTCAATTACGGACACATTCCATGAATTTCTGCTAGGCAACTGTGTGTAGCATCGCCATTAACTTCGTGGCCGGTGGTACGCCTGCACGGCAGCTGTGTGCAGTGCTGGTCCGAAGTGCCGGGTCTTACTGTTAGTCAGTGAATATCGCACTGTTGAAAACTTATTCCGAAGAAACCAGTGTCAGCTGTATTACCTGTAAGTCAATTGCGATCATTCGGCCCCAGGACTGCCTGTGCATTACGTTCTGTTGGTCCTGAACGGCAGTGAGGTCTCCGCTATTTTTACGTGATGATTTATGCAGCGATACCATGACATTACGGCGAGCATTTATTATTCGCTTTAACAGCTGTTGTTATGTGGCCTTGTCGTCTGCGTTGCTCGCACTCGTGGTTACCCAATATTGGCAGAAGCAAAGTAGAATAGTTACTAGCTATGTCAAGTTATTTATTAAGTCGTTTTCTAGGGACTGTCTGTAAATGATGTTGCAGTATTAATGGAGATGCCTGGCAAAGCCTTGTGGAAGATCTTGAAGGCCCCGTTCAAAACTGAAAATTTTAATTTAATTCGCTACTGAGACGTGGTAGTTAAATTTTGATTAAGGTTGTTTATCGAAAGAGGGCCTCTTTTGATCTCAAGTTGATCGATTTTGTATGTGATTCCTTTATTAGTTTTTAAGATTATTTATCTGTGATTCCTGTGTTATGAGGGGACTTTGTAATTCTGTCCGTTTATATTGCGTATCCATAGACCACGGAATTGCGGACAGCATGTTGTAAGTAACGTCTCTACCGAAACACTCTGTTCATTTTCAGTGGAAAAAGCCTTTATACCATCAATAAGTGGTACTACTTACCACTAATTACCGCGCCTGGACAGACGCTTAGTTAGTGATGCTATGCGTAATTCTTTTCTGTGGTGTCACCGCCAGACACCACACTTGCTAGGTGGTAGCCTTTAAATCGGCCGCGGTCCGTTAGTATACGTCGGACCCGCGTGTCGCCACTATCAGTGATTGCAGACCGAGCGCCGCCACACGGCAGGTCTAGAGACTTCCTAGCACTCGCCCCAGTTGTACAGCCGACTTTGCTAGCGATGGTTCACTGACAAATTACGCTCTCATTTGCCGAGACGATAGTTAGCATAGCCTTCAGCTACGTCATTTGCTACGACCTAGCAAGGCGCCATTACCAGTTACTATTGATGCTGTAAAACATGTACCGTCAAGAGCGATGTTCACCTATTATGGATTAAAGTTAAGTATTCTACCAGTTACCTCCTTTTTTTCTGAAGTCTAAAATCCGTGTCCTGTTCCAGACCTCACGCCAGCCTGCGTGAGCTTAAACGCGTGCCTTTCGGCTTTCTCCTAGTGGATTGGCTGTCTTGCCAGTCCACAACATTTTCTATTACCAACTAATGGTCCGGCCCTATGCTAGTAACAGAATGTTGTGTATCTTTGTTATTTCAGGATATATTAGCGATAATGAGTTTTGGTCCCGCTAAATTTTGACTGTCTGGTCTGTAATGATTCTTCTGACTGAAATATTTGAATTTCATATTTAACAGCGTCTCGCCGGACCGGTACTAGTAAATACACTTACGGTAAAGAAATCTGAGCACCAAAAGATAATTACTGCAGAGTAATGAAATTCCGGGATATATTTGTCTGTATAACACATTTAAGTGATTAACATTCCAAGATCACATATTAATGTAAGCTCGTTATTAACCATCACACATGTGAAATGCCTGTACATTAATAAGAGATATAATGGCTAGAGTGTTAAATTCAAGCATGCAAATGTGCACGAATTGCGTTTTACAGGTAGCGGAATGCTAGTTTGTGGGGTGGAGTTTCATGACTGTTGCACTTGGTCTGTCAATAGAGGGACGATTAATGCTGGTTGTAGATCACGTTGGAGAAGTGCTATGGTGAGGTCCGATGCGTGACCGATTGGAGACCTGGTAATCGAGCAGATCAAGGTTGCATTCTACTCAGAACAGCTGCAAAATTTAATTTATAGTTAGGGGTCTTCAGGTGCTGGAATGGAAAGAGGACGATTGTTATGAGCCAGTCCCTCATTCTCATCTGATATACAAGAGCCGTTCAATAAGTACTTCAACACTTTTTTCTGATCCAGGTCGGTCTTTTGAGGCTTCAATACACAATATTGGTTCAAATGGCTCTAGGCACTATCCGAGCTCATCAGTCCCCTAGACTTAGTACTTAAACACAACTAACCTAAGGACATCACACACATCCATGCCTGAGGCAGGATTCGGACCTGTGACCGTAGTAGCAGAGCGATTCCGGATTGAAGCGCCTACAACCGCTCGGCGACTGGGGCCGGCAATACACAATATCATTCCACACTCTTCTGGCTACCATACCCTTTTGTTCGACATAATCCTCGTTAAATGCGACGGCCTTACGCCATCATCCTGGGAGGGCCTAAACAGCGGCGGTACCACTCTACTGGTTAACGTCGGTTCCAACGTCTTGCTGCGTTAATTAGCTCACCATCAACCACATACAGTTTCTCGTGGAGCGCCTCAATCATTGGACCAGAGAGACGGCAGTCGGAAATTGCTAGGTACAACGTAGTTTTGTGAGCTCCTCTCGGGTGATCAGAGTTTTGTGAGGTGTAGCTTTGTCATGGAGAAGGAGAAGTTCGTTTGCACTTTCGTGGCAACGAACACGCTGAACTCAATTTCTTCAAGCTAAGTCTACAGAGCATGATGGGATCTTCTTGCGGAACGCCCCCTGGAATGGTGTTTGTGAATGGCAGCACAGCAGGTCAAATCACCAGATTGACGTACATATTTGCAGTCATGGTGTGTGGGATAACCACGAGAGTGCCCCTGCTGTCATACGATGTCGCACACCTGACTATAATTCCAGGTCTGGGTCCAGTGTGTCTAGCACTCCCTCAACTGGCCTCCTTCTAACCAACACACTGGCACCACTGTCACGGGGAAACAACCAGCCTTCATCAGGAAATACAGCAGACCTTCACCCTGCCCTCCAATGAGCTCTCTTGACACCACTGAAGTCGCAAATGGGGTCAATTGAATCCACGCTAGAAGGCGTCTGACTCGTAGCTGTCCTTGAAGTGAACGGTTTGTAGTAGTTTGTTGTTTGACTGTGGTTCCAACTGCTACATCTACATCTACATACATACTCCGCAATCCACCATACGGTGCGTGGCGGAGGGTACCTCGTACCACAACTAGCATCTTCTCTCCCTGTTCCATTCCCAAACAGAATGAGGGAAAATGACTGCCTATATGCCTCTTACGAGCCCTAAACTCTCTTATCTTATCTTTGTGGTCTTTCCGCGAAATATAAGTTGGTGGCAGTAAAATTGTACTGCAGTCAGCCTCAAATGCTGGTTCTCTAAATTTCCCCAGTAGCGATTCACGAAAAGAACGTCGCCTTTCCTCTAGGGACTGCCAACCGAGATCCTGAAGCATTTCCGTAACACTCGCGTGATGATCAAACCTACCAGTAACAAATCTAGCAGCCCGCCTCTGAATTGCTTCTATGTCCTCCCTCAGTCCGACCTGATAGGGATCCCAAACGCTCGATCAGTACTCAAGAACAGGTCGTATTAGTGTTTTATAAGCGGTCTCCTTTACGGATGAACTACATCATCCCAAAATTCTACCAAATCTGCTGCTCAGATTGCTGAAGCAGAAGCAGTACGATGCATCAGAGCCATTACCGAACGTCATGGTATTGCATCTCGGTAGTGCTAGGTGCCCGTCCTGAGCCCGGTTTTCTTGCGATTGTAGCTTGTTGTGACCACCGCAACCAGTAGTCACAAACGGTGGCTACATTCCTGCCAATTCCTTCTGCAATATCGCAGATGGAACAGCAACCTTCTTGTAGCCCTATTAGACGACATAGCTCCAATTCAGTGACGTGTCGATAGTAGCATCTTTGTCATCTCAAAGACAATCTCCAAGGTAACAGATGCTCACGACCGTTACAGCGTGTATTTAAAGCAAACCTGATTTGTATCCACATAGTGACACTACTAGCGCCACTGTTGTGATACTGGTATGAAATCTGAATACATCATCTTCAAAATATTCAAACATGAGTACCAAATTTCATTTATGTCTCACAACTATTTCTCGGTGTTGCGATCTCTTTACGACTGTGTGTATTTGTTCCAGTATTGCTGATTTGTCAATAGTATTTAGTAGTCCTTTATTGGAAGGTGCTGCTTAAATTTGTGCTCATCTGATCATTGTGATAAATCTGGTCGGCAAATGTTTTCCTTAAGCATCTGTGGTAAATGCTGCTGGAAGTGGTTGCTCAAACTTGCTGTGTCAACAGATGGTTTACTTTAGTTACTGTAGTAAAACATACTCTCGTGATTAATTTATTTGCATTTAAATTTCCTAGCTTTCATAAAATTGCAAGAGGAAATTTTGCTGAGTTTCGAGTCTGACTAGTTTCTACCAGTAGTTGCCTTTTGGTAAGGTACTGGCAAATGCTGTTCTTATTTAATGTGTTTTAAACCTGTTTCAGAGTTTGTTTAGTGTGAGAAACTTTGTGTTTGCTTGTTTAAATACCGTGATTTGTTTTAATTGTAATCAAGTTATTCTGGCGCAGTGCCTTATCATGTCAACCAGCTCCTTACCGCTTGCCGGTTTATAGTGAGTTTGGTTGCTGTATGTGTTCCAGTTATATCATGTAACACATCTCCGGGAATCGCTTATGGCTCCATTGTGGGTGGTTCCGCTATGAATTGTGATATGTTATTAGGCACACATGTGGCATGTGTGCTTTGGTTCTTCAACTACGTGAAAGATTAGTGACTTACAGTTTGTCTGTTAGGTGTCACGTACTAGCTATTGTTTTGAGATCGTTATATTTTCCGTTAGCGATCTGATTCCATACCTCAGTGGTGTGATACAAGTAGTGACGTTATATACTAGGAAATAAATTTGCATGTTATCTGAAAGGAACATAATTAAGACTATAGGCACTACAGCGTGTTAGATGATCAATATGTGGTGTTGTTCTACGACATGTTGCGGTTTGCTAGAGCCGCGTCCCACAGATCATTAAGTTTAACTGGTCGCGTGTTATAAGTTTATCATGTTGTGGATTGTTTGGTTAATGGATGCACGTGGGTTTGCTTAGACGCGTCGTCGCATTCTGTTGCTCTGTGTTTGGTTTAAGTGTTCTCATCGTGATTGTCGTATTACTTGGGTGTTGATCACACGTGGGCTCATTGTGTTAAGTCGACGACGTGTCCTGTTCAACGTGCGGCTTCAGGATTGCCGTTGTGCTTTTACCTGGCTCTACGCAATGAAGTCCTTGTTGACTATGTTATATGAAGTCTCGTCCGTGATGCTTATTTCACGAACGTGGGTATATTTATCAAGTTATATCAAGTTGTGCTCTTGTGTTGCGTTAGGAGCAATAGAAATGTGTTCGTTGTCGTGGTCTTTCACTCTCTTGGGCTTGACTCTACGAAGTTGTAGACGGAGAACTGTCGTAAATCTTTATTGGTAAGTTAGTCTAGAGAGCTGGTTACTATTAAAGTTAACGCCATATGCTGGGATTTACTGTTAGTGTTGATCAGGTCAGTGCATGTTTCGTTATTGGATCACACTAGTGTCTGTTCGTATCTCAAAAGGTGAAGTCCCCGCTCTACACTGAAAATCTAATTTAAGCTGCGGATAGTGCCGATAACTTCAGTCAGAACTTTACCGTAAGTAGTTATTGTCATCGTTTTAAGTGACAGTAGAGATTATAAAGGAGCGTCACGCGACAGGTTAGCCGAGCGCTAATGCGCTGCTTCCTAGACTCGAGCAGGCGCGCCGGCCCGGGGTCGAATCCACACAGCGGATTAACGAGGAGGGCTGGTGCGCTGGCCAGCCTGGATGTGGTGTTTAGGCGGTTTTCCACATCCCACTTGGTGAATACCGGGCTGATCCCCACGTACCGCCTCAGTTACACGACTCGCAGGTATTTGTAACACGTTCACCCTATTTCACGGTTTACACTGGAGTCAGACAGCTGGGGTACATTGATTCCGTTCCAGGGGGTATGGGGTGATGGCAGAAAGGACATCCGGCCACCCCTTTCCATTAACCCTGTCAAATCTGTTTTAACCATGCCAACCCTGCAAAAACTGCGGGACAAGGGCACAAGCGAAAGAAGATGTAGTTCATAAGCGAGCGTTCTAGCTTAAGTACCAGTCGGTGTAGTTTAGAGAGCGGCTGTTATTCTGTCTATTAACATCTATACTTTGCAGAAGAACAATAAGAATAAACCAGGTATAAACAAACACAAACGCGATGATTGGTCTGCTGCCATAGCACACGAACACTGTAATTGTTACGCTCTTGGAAGTAGGTCTTCCTTATGTATGAGATATCTTATTACTATGTTACGATAAATGAAACTTTAAGATATTGTAATGTGTTAACATCCATTAACGTTTTTGTTAATCATATTTTCGCTAAGTAGTTTTTATTTCAAATATCGTATACTGTCACCGTCTCTGCAGTGTTGTGCTCCGATATTTGCGCTGTTAATTCGCAGTGTGCGAATGGCTCACGCTGTTTACTGCTTCTTCATGAAACACGCACGTGAACACTGTTAAAAAGTGGTCAGAAACAGGTGCTTCTCAATGTTTTTCACAAGTTTTCCGAAAAAAAAATGTACTTTCAACTTCTCTGAGGAGCTGTATTCTCTAAAGTTAAAGGATTTTGTATAAGGGTTTCATAGCTCAAACGGTAATCCAAAATAATTCTCGTTCAGTTTGAAAACCTAACTGTTTCAGATGTAAACTTCATCAAATATAAGCTACTTAAGACATGTCTAATTATCTATTTAATGAAAAATGCACATCTTCCTGTTTCTTATTATATATTACTAGCAAAATTCCTATTTTCATGGCAAATGTAATTTCTAAAATATTGTTAACAAAGGTTGTTTAAATGAAAAAAAACATACCATTAAATTTTTAGGACAAAAATAAAAAAAAACTTATATTCTTTTTTTCGGCTACGTCCTGTGTTTTATACCACAGATGTAGTCGCACACGAGGCAGAGTGATTAGCTTCGAGGAAACATTGACAACAATAATTTAACAGCATTGAGCACACCATTCAAGTGCGAAATTTTACAGTTGCCGCCCTGCCACTAAAGTAAGAGCCAATTTAAGGAATTTGTCGCAAGAAATAACGAGACGTTTCTGCTGCCATACGAAGTGGAACTATTGCACGTCGGTGTCAAAAGCTGGCGGGATAAAACACTTCATACAAGAAAAGGAGAAAATATGGCGCTTGGGTGGCTTCCTGGATTCTGTTGTTGTAATACCTTCAGTAACTTCAGTATTTAATTTTACGGCGGAATCCCTGCAATATGTTTCTGAATCATATGCACTTCGCGCAATAAAGTTACCCTTCGCGTGAGCAACACCCAGACTAACTGAAGTTCTACATCGTCTGGCGGAGCCATGCAGTTCAGGTAATTTAATGGTGATCTATGATGGTGACACTGAGCACTCGATTACTCACCCTCTACTATTTACGCTTCCACACGAATACAAACATTCCAAAAATATCAACGTTTTAAGCAGGCGTTCTCCATGGGTTGCTACACAAAATATGGGAACAAATCGATATTAATTCTGTCACACGCATTAGTATAATTTCTCACAAAACATTCATATTTTTTGCTTCGTATCTTTCGGTTTCAACGGTTTAGCAGGTGTCATTTGGTTTGCAGATGTGTTTTCATTGTAAGCTAGACTAGAGCTCTTGGTTCCGATCGAGGCGTTGTTCAGTGTACAAGATAAATATCGGTATTTCAGTAAGTCAAATTCGTAAGCGGACCTGGGTTTCGACACCTCTAAGAATGTCTTCATCCGAATGAAATTTTGAGAAATCTTAAAAGTACATTGCTAGAAGGCAATGCTCGGAGTTTAAAGCAGACACGCTCAAGTCAAAAATAAAATAAATCACATCCCATCCTGTGACACGTGAGCCTAGCTAGTACTTGAGCAAATCTGCTTTAAACTCTGAACATTAGTTTATCGGAATGTAATTTTACATTTTCTCAAACTTTTATTGTGATGAAGACATCCTTAGAGGTGTCAAAACTTAGGTAAGTGCATCGAACAATTATTTGCATTCAGTTGGCTCTGTAATTCCTATGTTTAACATTATATACTTTTGCTGCGAAACAGCCGTGTTTAAAACTGCATCATTCGTAAATACATGCCGTATTTCACCTTGCTTTCCCATTCAATAAAGTTACGGGGAATTGACAATGTAGTAGTTCTTTTTCTGTTTTTCAGAGCATATGGTGATGTATTTCCACGTGGTCCACTGGAGAGCATATGTAGCTATCGCTTGTGAAGTTTCACACATACTGAATAACGACGGAAATTAGTGTCAGCTCAATCATTTATTACTTTAACTCACGTAAACGATTTTAAATTTAAGGATAAGATCAACAGGTAACAGACGGCATACTAGGTGATAATTACTGTTTGGCGGCAAGGCCCATTACTAATGTTTTAGGAGTTAATTGTGCAGCAGTTTTGCGTTACATGAAGGGCTACTGGTGACGATGCTCTCTGTTCACCACATTGTTCAGATATGTAAGAACGGATGTACCTGGTGTGGTCGCAGGTATTGGCAGCAGTTATTACTGGACCCCCTCAAGGGATGGCTGCTACTAACCCCATTTGTATATCGGCAGGTGACAGTTCATCTAATGTAAGAATTTTCAGGAATGTGGAAGTACAAACTGAATTAAACTGAAATGAACTCCGGCGTGTATGTATCGACCATCACCAACAGTGACAGCTGGTTACAAAGGTTACCCCATCATCCTATAGTGAGAGAGAGGATATGCAGCTGTTATTTCTAAACAAGTTTCTGAAAGCAGGTGAAACTACATTGAATTCTTAATTTACGTGGACATTCGCTTTGCCGATTATGGAATTCAAAATGCAGTTCAGGAAAATTCTGTGTATGACAAACGCTCTCCCGTAGCATCCTAAGACAAGAATCTCGCGACTTTTAAACACGTCTTAAAGGGGTGTGAAGTTCCTGGCGTTCTTGTGAAAATTGTTTACTGAGATGGAATGCATAGGTCTATGCTCATTTGTCTTGTAAACCCTGGCAGATTACATACGCAAACTCTTTCTTAGTCTAATGATATGATTACGATAAAGATATACGAATTCATATGACAATGATATACCACTTTTACGAGTTTTATTGGGTAAATCACAATGAGCTCATTTCGGCATATTGTCATCGTCAAATGATCTGTAGATAGATAGGGATAGTCTTGATATAATAAACTGTAACTATGATCGTAAACGTGTTACATTTACCTCTCGTGCATCGATGCTGTTGTACGCTGTTTGCAATATGCAACAATGACAGCATATGGCAGCATCGATAATACACGCGCAAACACCGCTATTTCGATTTCAAGCGAGAGCTCGTTGAGGGCGGTTGTGTTTCCTGGTGGGTGCTTGTCCTGTCTCGGTGCCAGTGACCGCTGTATGTTGAAGGAGGAGACCGGTTGGAGGCCTCCAACCAACCTGCTTTACGTTCTAGACAAATTGGACCTCTACCTGGAGTCACGACGTGAGGTGCGATTTCGTATGACAGCAGGAGCATTCTCATGCACACTGACTGCAAATTTATACGTCAATCTGGTGATTAGACCTGTTGTGCTGCCATTCATGAACAGCATTCTAGGGGGTGTTTTCCAACAGGATAACGCTCGCCCACATACCACTGTTGTCACCGAACATGCTCTACAGAGCGTCGATATGTTACCTCAGTCTGGTTGATAATCAGGTCTGTCTCCAATCGAACACTTAACGATAACTTATCCAGCGTCATCCACAAACAACCTACCAAGTGCGGCAGGCATGGAACTGCTCCCCACAAAGAAACATACGACACCTGTACAAAATAAGGCATGCACGATTGCTTATCTGTATTTAACGATCTTGGGGTTACACCGGTTATAAACGTACCAGTTATTCACATTTGCAATGGCTTATCTAGCGCTTACATTACCCTGTAATCTTGCAAAATCAATTACTTAATTATGTTACCTAGACAAATGTATCCCCGAAATTTCGTTACTCTACATTAATTACTTGTTGGTGTTGCGATTGTTTTCTCCGTCACACATTAATTACTTGTTGATATTGCGATTGTTTTCTCCGTCACTGTACACTGCGATTGTACTCAACGGAAGTAATGTGCCACAAAATCTCGTTCCAGCTATTTCTGGACTTTTCTTTCAGATTAATTATACTACATTTTGAGACCTGTAGATGCTGAAGTCGATCTTCTTCAATGAAAACGAAGGATATACATTAGAGTATAAGAAGCCACAATTTTTAACTTGTATCGAAGCCGTCCAGCACCGACTACACAAAACAAGAATTAATATTCGAGTGCTTATAGGTAATGTGGGTATACAAGTATCTTACTGCAGATTAAACATGAATGGGATCATGTTCAATTTGTTTCATTTATTTGTTTTTTCTGACAGTTTTAATACTGTTCAAAAATGTTCAAATGTGTGTAAAATCTTATGGGACTTAACTTCTAGGGTCATCAGTCCCTAAGCTTACACACTACTTAACCTAAATTATCCTAAGGATAAACACACACACACACACACACCCATGCCCGAGGGAGGACTGGAACTTCCGCCGGGACCAGCCGCATAGTCCATGACTGCAGCGCCTTGACCGCTCGGCTAATCCCGCGCGGTTATATACTGTACTCTATGAATCAGTAATGTATAAAGATATAGTCCTGTGTCTTCTTATTGTCAGTGTTTTCCAGATGGTCCTTTCTTTACCGATTCTACAGAGAATTTCTTCACGCGTTATCAATCGGATAAAACTGCAACTTCCTTCTACAGCACTGCCTCCTAGAGATGCTTCTATTTACTTTTGTTCCATTTATCCCACAGTCCATGTTTCACTACTGTACACCGTTATGCTCCAACCGTGCGTTATCAGAAGTTTCTTTCTGAAATAATTTAGGCGTATTTATGATACTAGTAGACTTTTTTTGGCCAGGAATATCATAGATGTCTATGCTAGCTCGCTTTTCATGTCTTGCATGCCTCGCCCTTCATGGGTTGTTTCCTGCCTACACTCATGCACATAAATTAAGTATAATGCTAATACATGGTGAAACAACGCTCTGGTTGGTGGTTTGCGGCCTTAAATCGCCTCAGGGAATGACCATACGGTGCATTTGACCTTCGGTGGCGCTGGCAGCAGTCCACATACATAGAGGTGTGTTGGTGCATGTCAGAGTACGGTGCAGCGAGTAAGGGTGCAGACGTTTTGAGACGTGCTAATGGTGACTCTGTTGAAAAATGGCTCTAAGAACACATATTGATGACGTTATGAGGGGTAGAACACCAGGGCGACTGGAGGCTGGTCAAACACAGCTGGTCGTAGCACAGGCCCTCCGTGTGCCACAAAGTGTGATCTCAAGATTATGGCAACGATTCCACCAGACAGGAAACGTGTCCAGGCGATACAGCACGGGATGTTAAAAGTGCAAAACACCACAATAAGACCGATATCTCACCATCAATTTCCGCGGACGGCCACCTTACCGTAGCCACTGGAACAGTTGTCTCCAGACACAGAGTCTACAGACGACTGAACAGACATGGTGTATTTGCTGAGAGACCTGCAAGCTGCATTCCACTGACCCCAGGTCACAGGAGAGCCAGTAAAGCCTGGTGTCAAAAACACAGTGCATGGTCATTGGAACAGTGGTCCCAAGTTATGTTTATGGACGAATCCAGGTATAGTCTGAACAGTGATTCTCTCTGGGTTTTCGTCTGGCGTGAACCAGGAACTAGATACCAACCCCTTTATGTGCTTTAAAGGGATCTGTATGGAGGTCGTGGTTTGATGGTGTGGGGTGGGATTATGACTGATGCACGTACACCTCTGCATGACTTTGACAGAGGAACTGTAACAGGTCAGATGTATCGGGACGTCATTTTGCACCAGTATGTCCGCCTTTTCAGGGGTGCAGTGGGTCCCACCTTCCTCCTAATGGATGATAACGCATGGCCCCACCGAGCTGCCATCGTGGATGAATACCTTGAAACAGAAGATATCGGGCAAATGGAGTGGCCCACCTGTTCTCCAGACCTAAACACCATCGAGCACGTCTGGGATGCTCTCGGTCAACGTATCGCTCGACTTCTTCGAACCCCTACGACACTTCAGGGGCTCCGACACTCACTGGTGCAAGAATGGGAGGCTTTACGCGTTGTGCGGCCTGTGTGCGTGGCGTGGTTATCATATCGCATATTGATGTCAGGGTACATGCGCAGAAAACAGTGGCGTTTTGTAGCGCATGGGTTTCGGGACGGTTTTCTTAAATTATCTCCAATGTCGTGGACTTGCAGATCTGTGTTGTGTGTGTTCCGCATGTGCCTATGCTATTATCGCCATTTTTGTGTAGTGCCACGTTGTGTGGCACCACATTCTGCAATTATGATTCATTTATGAGGATGAGTGTAGGTAACAGAATTTCTAAGCTTCATCTAATTCGTGATCACTAATTTCATTTCTGTTACTTCTCCTCATTATTTTCTTTTTTCTCGGATTGCTGTTAGTACGCATAATTATCTCGTTAGACTGTTTATCCCATTCGACGCTTTCTGTAGTCTTTATTTTTACTATGGATAGTAATGTCATCAGCTGCTCATACAGTTGATGTCCATTTACCTTGAATTTTAATTACACTTTTGAAACTTATTATTATTTCCGTTACACTTTCTTCGTTGTGTTGATTGATCTGCAGCGGAGAAACACTACATCTCGGTTCTGCAACATTTTTAATCAGAACATTTCGTTCTAGGCCCTCCTGCCTTCTTATTGTCACGTTGTCCTTGTACTTAAATTACCCGTCCTTCATAATGGCTTACTTCTAATTTTCTCATGATATGATACAACCTGCACCTCTTTACATAGCCAAACGCGTTTTCTACTTCGACAAATCTTATGAAGATTTATCTCTAAATTGTCGCATCCATTATCTATTTCCAACGCAGAATTTCCTCTGGGGACTTTACCTTCCTTAAACACGTACTGAAAGTCATTTAATAGGTCGTCAGCATTCTATTCTAAGCTTGTATACACTGTTATTGTCAGCAGCATCGATGCGTGGGTGTATGATATTTTTCAAGAAGGTTTGATCACATGTCTCCAACATCATAGATTGTACGCATCACTACGAACAGTCATTTGGTTTCCACATTCAGAAAACAGTTTAGAAATTTTTGAAGCTTATCATTTTCTCTTCTGCCTTATTTCATCTCAACGTTTCCAAAGCGCTGTTAAACTGTGACCCAAATACGGGTTCCGCTATGTCTTCTATGTCGAGCACTGTTTCTTCTATAACGTCACCAAACGTCCCTCGTAGTTGCCTTCAGTATTCCACCATTCGCTCTCTCCTCTCCACTTAACAGTGAAATTCCGATTACGCTCTTACTGATGTCATCTTTGCTTTTAATATCCCCCCTGCGGGTTCGGGGGTTAGAATAGGCCCGCGGTATTCCTGCCTGTCGTAAGAGGCGACTAAAAGGAGTCTCACATGTTTTGGCCTTATATGATGGTCCCCTCTCGGGTTTGACCTCCATCTTTCTAAATTATTCCGAAGAGCGAGCCAATTGGGGAAGGGCGCCTTACATGGTGCACTGTATCCGTCGTGCAATTAGACCTTTAGCCGGCTTTCACGTCGTTGCAATGGTGTCCCGCTCGTTTTCGATCTTTAGGGCGGGGATACGACCCTGGGTGCGATTACCACGCTGCCCTCTGCAGTGTTTCTTTTAACTGCGACGACGAACTTGGACAGTTTTGCACCTAAGATCCAGCACGGTAGCCAGTCCATTGTGGTGGGGCCGCCATGTACCCTCTTGGTTGTAGCCCCCTGACAACACAGGGATCGCTCTACTGATGCCTGCGCCGTTAACTCCCCACGTATGCCAAGGAGTAGATGCCTATCCTCCTGGGGTATCAGGACTCCCGGCAACGGCCATCCTGCCAGGTGGCCTTTGCTGTGGCTGGGTGGCGCCCGTGGGGAGGGCCCTTGGTCGGAGTAGGTGGCATCAGGGCGGATGACCCGCAATGAAGCGTAGTACATCATCTCTCGCTGGCGGCCAGCCGCCAGCAGTCTCTAAGCGTTCTCGGGCTCAATTTAATGCTCAGAAGTACGATCCGAAAACGTTCCCCTCCCTGGCCACGCCGTGGGAAGAGCGTAAGTCCCAGGATGGAGGTAACAGTTATTCGCCCCGATTCTTAGTTTGCACGAGAGCTGATGGGGAGTCTTTTCTCTCCACAAAGCCTCAGTTCTTCGTCGAGCATTTAGAGGACAAGTTTGGGGAGGTGGAGGGCTTGTCTAAAATGCGCTCTGGCTCAGTACTGATACAAACGGCATCCTCCGCCCAGTCACGCAGGTTACTTGCTTGTGACAAGTTGGGGGATGTTAACGTTACTATTACTCCACATAAGAGTTTAAATATGGTCCAGGGTGTTATTTTCCATAGGGACCTCCTTTTGCCGTCTGATGACGAGCTGCGCGCCAACTTAGAACGTAGAGGTGTTCATTTCGTCCGGCGCGTTCATCGGGGTCCGAGGGACAATCAGGTTGCTACCGGTGCCTTCATCTTGGCCTTCGAGGGTGATACGTTACCGGAAAAGGTCAAGGTGATGGTCTACCGATGTGACGTCAAGCCCTATATCCCTCCCCCGATGCGGTGCTTCAAGTGCTGGAAGTTCGGCCATATGTCTTCCCGCTGCACTTCCAGCCTCACATGTCGAGATTGCGGACGCCCATCTCATCCCGATACTCCATGTGCCCCGCCTCCCATCTGCGTCAACTGCGGGGAGCACCATTCACCTTGCTCGCCAGACTGCAGAGTATTCCAGAAAGAGCGCAAAATCATGGAATATAAGACCCTGGACCGACTGACTTATACTGAGGCCAAACGGAAATACGACCGATTACATCCAGTGCGAATGACAACTTCCTACGCCGCTGCTACAACACCTGTGCTAGCCCCATCAGTTTCGCGCGTTCCGGCCGGATCGACAAGTGGTACAACTCCTCCTGCCCCCTTGCCAGTGGGGGGCTCTACCCACCGGGTTGCTCCTGTGCCACCTACCTCAGGAGCAACACCATCCCCCCCATCGGGGACGTCGGTCCCCGCTTCTAAGCCGGAGAAGTGTCCAACTTCTTCGGCTTCTCACGCTCGCAAGGGGTCCCTTGGGTCCCTCCCTTCCCAGGTTTCCACCGGCGGGAAGGCTGACGATCGACAGTGGCGTAAGTGCCCACAATCTGCAGGTCGAATGGCTTCCCGATCCTCCTCAGTCCCGGAGACTGAATCGGTGAAGCCCTCCCAGCCAGTTAAACCCAAGGAGCAGCGTGAGAAATCAAAGAAGAGCAGCTCTAAGCCCAAGGAACGTGCGGTGGTAGCCACCCCGTCGCTACCTTCTAGCTTTGCGTCTGAGGACGAGGTGGAGATTCTGGCGTCCGCTGAGGACCTCGATCTCGCCGGTCCCTCAGACGCCGTGAATAGCAATAGCACTAGCACGGGTGCTCAATCGGAGGCAGCAGGTGACCCAGCGGCGTAATCTGCCGTCCCAGTCCCGGCACGCCTTTCTCAGCCATGGACAAAACCATCCTCCAGTGGAACTGCAGCGGTTTCTTCCACCATCTAGCTGAGCTCCGCCAACTTATCAGCCTTCACCCTTTCCTCTGCATTGCTCTGCAGGAAACTTGGTTTCCAGCAATGCGCACCCCCGCCCTCCGTGGCTATCGGGGTTATTATAAGAACCGAGCAGCTTATGAAAGGGTGTCTGGTGGCGTCTGCATCTATGTCCTTAACTCTCTTCACAGCGAGTCTGTCCCTCTACAAACAGCTTTAGAGGCTGTCGCTGTTAGGGTGTGGACGCCGCAGGCTCTTACCGTCTGCAGTCTTTACCTTCCACCGGAGGGTGATGTCGCGCAGCATGTCCTGGCTGCGCTGATAGCCCAATTGCCGCCACCTTTCTTATTACTGGGCGACTTTAACGCCCATAACCCTCTGTGGGGTGGGTCAGTGGCAACAGGTCGAGGCGCCACCGTTGAGCATTTATTGTCGCAGCTCGATCTCTCGATTTTGAATGATGGTGCCTCCACACACTTCAGTGTGGCGCATGGCACCTACTCCGCCATTGACCTTTCAATCTGTAGCCCTAGCCTCTTACCATCTGTCCACTGGAGTGTGCATGACGACCTGTGTGGTAGTGACCACTTTCCGATTTTTCTGTCACTACCACAGCGTCACTCTTCTGGGCGCCCTAGCAGATGGGCTATGAATAAGGCTGACTGGGACTTGTTCTCCTCCACTGCCGCTATTGAGCCTCTCTCAACTGATGCCATTGATGCGGTGGTTACATCGGTCACCGCCGGCATCGTCACTGCCGCCGAGTCTGCCATTCCCCGTTCTTCTGGGTCCCCTCGGCGGAGGGCTGTGCCTTGGTGGTCGCCTGAGATCGCTGAAGCGATTAAAGATCGCCGGCGGGCGCTCCAGAGTCACAAGCGACATCCCTCCATGGACCACCTAATCGCCTTCAAACGGCTGCGTGCGCGGGCCCGCCTCCTTATCCGCCAAGGCAAGAAGGAGTGCTGGGAGCGGTATGTGTCCACCATTGGACTCCATGTCACTCCATCGCAGGTCTGGGCCAAGATTCGACGGGTCTTCGGCTATCGGACCCCTGCCAGCGTCCCTGCGCTCTCACTGAATGAATGGAGCAGTTTGTACTGACTCCGACGTCATTGCAAACCGCTTAGCAGAGCATTTTGCTATGTGTTCCGCTTCTGCGAATTACCCCCAGGCCTTCCGCTCCATTAAAGAGCGGATGGAACGTCGGAGCCTTTCTTTTCGCACCAACGCTTCTGAACCCTACAACGCTCCATTCAGTGAGTGGGAATTTCAGAGTGCCCTTGCCGCTTGCCCTGATACCGCTCCCGGGCCAGATCGCATCCACTGTCAGATGCTGAAACACCTTTCAGTGGACTGCAAGCGACGCCTCCTCGACCTTTACAACCGTCTCTGGGTCGAGGGTGAGTTTCCGTCGCAATGGCGGGAAAGTATTGTCATCCCCATTTTGAAACCTAGAAAGAACCCTCTGGAGGTGGACAGCTACCGTCCCATTAGTCTCACCAACGTTCTTTGCAAGTTGCTTGAACGGATGGTGAACCGGCGCTTAAATTGGGTGCTGGAGTCTCGGGGCCTTCTGGCTCCGTCTCAGGGTGGGTTCCGTAAAGGCCGCTCCGCCACCGACAATCTGGTGAGCCTTGAGTCGGCCATCCGTACAGCCTTTGCCCGCCGTCAGCACCTGGTCGCTGTCTTTTTCGACATGCGGAAGGCGTACGATACGACATGGCGTCATAACATCCTTTCTACGCTTCATGGATGGGGTCTTCGGGGCCCTCTGCCGATCTTTATCGGAAATTTTCTGTCGTCTCGTACCTTCCGCGTGCAAGTCGCGGCCTCGTATAGTTCCTCCCTCGTCCAGGAGAACGGGGTACCCCAGGGCTCTGTCCTCAGTGTCTGCCTGTTTTTAATTGCAATAAACGGTCTCGCTGCGGCAGTAGGAAATTCTGTCTCCGCTTCCCTGTATGCTGACGTCTTCTGTCTTTACTATAGTTCTATTAGCATTGCAGCAGCTGAACGTCAGCTACAGGGCGCAATCCGCAAGGCGCAGTCTTGGGCTGTAGCGCGTGGTTTTCAGTTTTCGGCTGCCAAGACCCGCGTTATGCATTTCTGCCGGCGCCGAACGGTCCATCCTGAGCCGCGGCTTTATCTTGCCGACGAACTTCTTGCTGTGGTGGAGACCCACAGGTTTTTGGGTGTCCTTTTTGATGCCCGGTTGATTTGGCTGCCTCATATCCGGCAGCTTAAACAAGCGTGTTGGCGGCATCTCAACGCCCTGCGTTGTTTGAGCCACACTCGCTGGGGCGCCGACCGATCTACCCTGTTGCGGCTCTACCAGGCGTTAATCCAGTCTCGCCTGGATTATGGGTGCCTAGCTTATGGCTCAGCATCCCCATCTGCGTTGCAGGTGCTGGACCCAATTCTCCACAGCGGGATACGCCTTGCCACTGGCGCTTTCCGCACCAGCCCTGTGGACAGCGTCCTAGTGGAGGCAGGTGTACCTCCACTGCGGTTCCGACGCCAACGTTTGCTGGCCGCTTATGCTGCCCATGTTTTTAGCTTGCCCGGGCATCCAAATTATCGTGTCCTGTTCCCGCAGTCAGTCGTCCATCTGCCAGACCGTCGGCCCCGGTCGGGTTGTCCGATCGCCGTACGCATCAAGGAGCTTCTCTGCGGGCTTGGGTTTTTCCCAGTTCCACCTCCTTTCCGGGCGCCTCTGCGTACACCCCCGTGGTGTGTTCCTCGCCCTTGCCTTCGGCTCGACTTGGCACAGGGCTCGAAGGACTCGGTCCCTCCAGAGGCCTTCCGCCGCCGCTTTTATTCCATCCTGGCCACGGATCAGGGCTCTGGAATTGTTTACACCGACGGTTCGATGGTTGCTGGTCGTGTCGGGTATGCGCTAACTCTAGGGGACCATTCCGAACAACGGTCCTTGGCGGCTGGCTGCAGCGTTTACACTGCTGAGCTAGTCGCCATCTTTCGTGCCCTAGAGTATATCCGCTCCTGCTCAGGTGAGTCCTTCGTTATCTGTAGCGATTCCCTGAGCGGTTTACGAGCTCTCAACCAGTGTTTTCTTCGTTCTCGTCTGGTGATGGCTATCCATGAGTCCCTGCATACTCTTGCGCGTTGCGGCCGCTCTGTGGTCTTTGTGTGGACCCCCAGTCATGTCGGTATCCCGGGCAATGAACATGTTGACCGCCTGGCGAAAGAGGCCACGAGTAAACAGTCTCTGGACGTTGGCCTCCCAGAGACTGATTTGCGGGCAGTCCTCCGCCGAAAAGTTTTTGCGCTTTGGGGCGCTGAATGGCGCAATCGGATCATGCCCAATAAACTCCGTGCCATCAAGGAGACGACGACTGTGTGGCGATCATCCCTGCGAGCCAACCGCAGGGACTCTGTCGTCCTTTGTCGGCTCCGCATTGGCCACTCCCACCTGACACACAGTTATTTACTGCGCCGGGAGGACCCTCCTGCATGTCGCTGCGGGGCGGCTTTGACAGTGGCCCACATTTTGTTGCCCTGCCCCCTTTTAGCTGTGGTCAGGCAGACATTTGCGCTGCCTGATACGCTCCCTGCCCTCTTATGTGACGACCCTGGTATGGCTGACTTAGTTTTCCGTTTTATTCGGGCAGGGGGTTTTTATTATTTACTCTGAGTGTTTGTTCTGTTCTTTTGTGTTGATTCTGGCCATTGGCCTACGATTTTACGCTGAGTTTTTAATGTGTTCTCGGTGGTTGACTTTTCCTTTTTATCTCTATGGTCGGCCAACCACTGTCACACTCTGTGTGATTTTAATCTGTTTCGTCTGATCTCTGTAGGAGTATTTCTTGTCCTGTGTCGTCTGACGTCTTTCCTGTTGTTCGTTTTTTATTCTCTTTGGGTGGTTTTACTTTTTTTGGAAAAAGGGACCGATGACCGTCGCAGTCTGGTCCCTTTACTCCCCCCCAAACCAACCAACCTTTGCTTTTAATATCACAGAAGCTCTTCCTGTATGCTGAATTATTCAAATTCTTTACATTGTTCCTGTAGCAATTATACCTTAGCAATACTATTTATATCATTCCTAAGTGACTATATTAATTTATATCAGTTGTTGTTGTGGTCTTCAGTCCTGAGACTGGTTTGATGCAGCTCTCCATGCTACCCTATCCTGTGCAAGCTTCTTCATCTCCCAGTACCTACTGCAACCTTCATCCTTCTGAATCTGCTTGGTGTATTCATCTCTTGGTCTCCCTCTACAATTTTTACCCTCCATGCTGCCCTCCAATACTAAATTGGTGATCCCTTGATGCCTCAGAACATGTCCTACCAACCGATCCCTTCTTCTAATCAAGTTGTGCCACAAACTTCTCTTCACCCCAATCCTATTCAACACCTCCTCATTAGTTATGTGATCTACCCATCTAATCTTCAGCATTCTTCTGTAGCACCACATTTCGAAAGCTTCTATTCTCTTCTTGTCTAAACTATTTATCGTCCATGTTTCACTTCCATACATGGCTACACTCCATACTCTTATATCCTCCCTTCAAGACACTATCCATTCCGTTAAACTGCTCTTCCAAGTCTTTTGCTGTCTCTGACACAATTACAATGTCATCGGCGAACCTCAAATTTTTTATTTCTTCTCCATGGATTTTAATGCCTACTCCAATCTTTTCTTTCGTTTCCTTCACTGCATGTTCAATATACAGATTTAGTAACATGGGGGAGAGTCTACAAGCCTGTCTCACTCCCTTCCCAACCACTGCTTCCCTTTCATGCCCCTCAATTCTTATAACTGCCATTTGGTTTCTGTACAAATTGTAAATAGCCTTTCGCTCCCTATATTTTACCCCTGCCACCTTCAAAATTTGGAAGTGAGTATTCCAGTCAATATTGTAAAACGCTTTCTCTATGTCTACAAATGCTAGAAAGGTAGGTTTGCCTTTCCTTAATCTAGCTTCTATGATAAGCCGTAGGGTCAGTATTGCCTCACGTGTTCCAATATTTCTACGGAATCCAAACTGATCTTTTATTTATATCTATATTTTATATCTATCTTCCACTAAATATTTTGGGACATTTTTCTTTCGTTGACCAATTCAAATCTTTTTACTGCTGTTATCTTCCTTGTGTCTATGTTTCTCTGTCCTGCTGAGATTTCATTCTTTTGAATCGTCCATACCTCTTCAACTGAACATCCTACTGAGGTATTCATTGTCGCAGCATCTATTTCATTGAAGATCTTCAAACGAGTCTAATCTTTCCTCAGTACATCAAATAGCATTTCTTTCCGTGTCGATTCTTGTTTACAATTATTTTCACTTCAATGCACTCTTCATTATAACTACATTTTGACTCAGTCTATAACCGTTTCTCGTTACTCCTTACAATCCAATAACTGATTCCGGAATGTCTACCTGACTATGATGAAGTCCACCTGCAATCTTCCCGTGTATGTCCTCATCTTGTGATTCTTAGACAGAATATTCACTATTACTAGATGAAATTTATTGTAGGAGTTATTCACTCATTCTCCTCAGTCACTTCCGCTAGCAATCCCATATTATATGTTTCCGCTCTTCATTACCCTGCTATGACATTCTGATACCCCTTGGTTATTAGATTTTAGTATCCCCTTACATGCTGAATTAATCGTTCATTGGCAAATATTGCAAGTAATAGCTATGGAACATGGATTTAAAATAGCCTGAAAATTGATTAGCGCAAAATGGGTATTTATTAACACAATAATTTACGGAGAAACTATGGTACACGTTTGTAAAATACGGAAGAACATCACAGCAAAACACAATTGTGACATAAAGTTGATTAGGAGAAATGAGATTATTGAAATGAACGATAACATAGCATAAAGACTAGACTGGTCGCTTATAAAATATGATGCGTCAAAAAATGAATTACTCTGTTGCTAGTAATATGACGCGTTTGTACTTAGCAGTGTTCGCACCGATAGCTGAGTGTTCATCATGGCAGCTTGTCACGCCAAGGGGCAAGGGTTCGATTCCCGGCTGGGTCGGAGATTTTCTCCGTTCAGGACCTGGGTGTTGTGTTGTGCTCATTATCATTTCATTAACATCAGTGGAAGGCAACGGGAAACCACTCTTGAATGACTTCCCAAGACGCTCATGCGGTGGACCTCTCTGACGAAGCTCCACAATGACCAGACCTGCCGTAAGGCAGAACACTATGTTTGTAAGTACTTAGCAGTTACTTTATTGCTCGTAATGTGACGCGTTTCAGACTCTGCCAACGTTATACACTCCTGGAAATGGAAAAAAGAACACATTGACACCGGTGTGTCAGACCCACCATACTTGCTCCGGACACTGCGAGAGGGCTGTACAAGCAATGATCACACGCACGGCACAGCGGACACACCAGGAACCGCGGCGTTGGCCGTCGAATGGCGCTAGCTGCGCAGCATTTGTGCACCGCCGCCGTCAGTGTCAGCCAGTTTGCCGTGGCATACGGAGCTCCATCGCAGTCTTTAACGCTGGTAGCATGCCGCGACAGCGTGGACGTGAACCGTATGTGCATTTGACGGACTTTGAGCGAGGGCGTGTAGTGGGCATGCGGGAGGCCGGGTGGACGTACCGCCGAATTGCTCAACACGTGGGGCGTGAGGTCTCCACAGTACATCGATGTTGTCGCCAGTGGTCGGCGGAAGGTGCACGTGCCCGTCGACCTGGGACCGGACCGCAGCGACGCACGGATCCACGCCAAGACCGTAGGATCCTACGCAGTGCCGTAGGGGACCGCACCGCCACTTCCCAGCAAATTAGGGACACTGTTGCTCCTGGGGTATCGGCGAGGACCATTCGCAACCGTCTCCATGAAGCTGGGCTACGGTCCCGCACACCGTTAGGCCGTCTTCCGCTCACGCCCCAACATCGTGCAGCCCGCCTCCAGTGGTGTCGCGACAGGCGTGAATGGAGGGACGAATGGAGACGTGTCGTCTTCAGCGATGAGAGTCGCTTCTGCCTTGGTGCCAATGATGGTCGTATGCGTGTTTGGCGCCGTGCAGGTGAGCGCCACAATCAGGACTGCATACGACCGAGGCACACAGGGCCAACACCCGGCATCATGGTGTGGGGAGCGATCTCCTACACTGGCCGTACACCATTGGTGATCGTCGAGGGGACACTGAATAGTGCACGGTACATCAAAACCGTCATCGAACCCATCGTTCTACCATTCCTAGACCGGCAAGGGAACTTGCTGTTCCAACAGGACAATGCACGTCCGCATGTATCCCGTGCCACCCAACGTGCTCTAGAAGGTGTAACTCAACTACCCTGGCCAGCAAGATCTCCGGATCTGTCCCCCATTGAGCATGTTTGGGGCTGGATGAAGCGTCGTCTCACGTGGTCTGCAATCCAGCACGAACGCTGGTCCAACTGAGGCGCCAGGTGGAAATGGCATGGCAAGCCGTTCCACAGGACTACATCCAGCATCTCTACGATCGTCTCCATGGGAGAATAGCGGCCTGCATTGCTGCGAAAGGTGGATATACACTGTACTAGTGCCGACATTGTGCATGCTCTGTTGCCTGTGTCTATGTGCCTGTGGTTCTGTCAGTGTGATCATGTGATGTATCTGACCCCAGGAATGTGTCAATAAAGTTTCCCCTTCCTGGGACAATGAATTCACGGTGTTCTTATTTCAATTTCCAGGAGTGTATATTAGTAATAAAGTTACATGGAAATTACTAAATAGAACTAGAGTGGTGAAACAAAAGAACACCCACAGTTGTTCGCATAAACTAGTACAGGCAAAATCGTAGTAAGGAGCATCATGCTGCACTTAGATACAAAAGTTACAAGATGTGTTCGTAATATTCATAAGTAGACTAGTGAGAAAATCATGAAACAATGAGGTAAACGTTCACGACAGATGTCGCCACACTGCGTTGAATTGACAAAACAGTGCAAAAAATTAAATTTTAAAAATAAAGTAGAGAGATGTTCATAACAGAATTGTAACTGCAAGAAAGATTGCAAATAATATTTACTTTCTAATAAGAACAGCAAAGAACTAAGATACATGGCTTCCGTCAGGAGGCAGAATACTAGAAAATGTACACCGTCAAGACTGACAGCGAATTTTTCTAATCAAATATAACGGAGATGGGTACGTAAAAACAGTTCAACAGCCAAATTATTACAAAACTGAAAATGTAAGATAAAAACATAAAAACTAAGTCTTATTGGGTGCCATCAGGAAGCAAAACAGTAGAAACATTTGTGCCGTACATTGTCACAACTGACAATGGACAAAATAATAGTTAATCATCAAAATAATATTAAATTACAATGCAAATAGGAAAACAAATGAAGAGAGCTATATTATCTAACGTCAGCTGGTAATAAAAACTACCACATGAAACGAACACAAGAGGTACTGTGTGTGTCGTTACAAACACTCTAAACGTATGGGGAAAGAATAGACAAAATAAATGTGCGTGATACAAAGACGCAAGTATTTCCAAGAACAGATAAAATTCACTGTCAATCTTCACGATGTATGGCGCCACATTTACTACTAATCTGTCTTAAGGGGACTGATGACCTCAGATGTTAAGTCCCATAGTGCTCAGAGCCATTTGAACCAATTAGATTAGAATCTGTCTTATGGAGCCAGCCAAGCGGCTTTTTTATTTGCTGTTATTGTTACAAACTAAAAAGCATTTTGCAGGCTTTCGCACTGTTATAATTTTATCACGTATATATCACTGCTATATTCTTACGATTTATTCTTTGGACTATGTTTTCAGTTACGACGAGGTGTGGCACCACCATCAGTGCTATACCTCTATCTGGCGCGGAAGTTCACCACTAAGTTGCACGTTAAGATTTTCTTATTGGTCTGATTATGAGTGTCTTGTAACCTTTATATTTACGTGCAGCGTGATGCTCCTACCTATGTTTTTTGTGGTGTCACCGCCAGACACCACACTTGCTAGGTGGTAGCTTAAATCGGCCGCGGTCCATTAGTACATGTCGGACCCGCGTGTCGCCGCCATCAGTACTTGCAGACCTAGCGCCACCACATGGCAGGTCTAGAAAGACGGACTAGCACTCGCCCCAGTTGTACGGACGGCATTGCTAGCGACTAGACGTACGAAGCCTTCCTCTCATTTGCCGAGAGACAGTTGGAATAGCCTTCAGCTAAGTCCATAGCTACGACCTAGCAAGGCGCCATTAGCCTTACCTACTTTGAGAGTTATAGTATAAATGTCTCAAGAAGAACGCTGTATTCATCAGAGAATAAAAGTTAAGTATAAAGCAACTACGTACTTTTCTTGCTACCATTCAATAGTTATCCTGTTTCAGACTTCACGCCCGTCTGCATTAGTTAGCGTGCCTTTCGGCTACCTCCGAGTGGTGTGGCTGTCTTGCTACGCCACAACAGTTTGGCGACGAGTTAAAAACAGGGTCTTGTTCTTTCACCTTGCTCTGAATTATTTGTGTCATGGCTTCGCCACAATCTCCAGATGTACTGTCCGAATTTTATCGCTTGCAGAATCAGCAGACGCAGGCGTTATTGGATGCCCTTGGACAGCTCGTCCAGGGTCAACGTGCCATTCAAACCGATGCGGCAGCCGCCGCTTCATCGCTCTCGCAGCCACGACATGCAGTTGCACCGCAGTTTCGCCAGTTTGACTCAACCATGGAATCGTGGCCGGAATGGTCCCGACAGTTTGGATTTCATCTCGCCGCCTACAGAATTCAAGGTAACGAGCGGCAGCCTCACTTATTGTCTTGTGTCGGCGTGCAAACGTATCGTGTGATAGTGAAATTGTTTCCCCGACGCGACGTAGCAACTCTGTCCTACGAAGAAATTGTGTCGGCTTTAGATGCCTATTTCAAAGAAACAGTTAATGTGGTTGCAAAACGGTATACGTTCTTTCGTACGAAACGTACAGCCGGTCAAACTAATAGGGAGTGGGTTGCAACTTTGCAAGGCCTTACTAGGGACTGCGCATTTGAATGTGTCTGTGGCCTTCCTTATTCAGATACAATGGTGCGTGATGCAATAGCACAGAACGTTTCTGATGTTCGCATAAGGGAACAGATTTTAAAACTGGTCAATCCCTCCCTTCAACAAGTGATAGACATATTGGATAGGCAAGACACACTTGACTGTGCTCAGGAATCTTTTGAAGCTTCGCCAGCAGTGTGTAACATTAACCGGCCCGCTGGACGCGCTGCGCGGCCCGGTAACCGGCCCTCGCGCACTTCGACGCAGCTGACGCCGCGCTCTAAACCAGGTGTGCCTCGCCAGCACACAAATGCAGTGAAATCATGCCCGCGGTGTGCAACTAGACATTCGCGTGACAATTGCCCGTCACGCCAAGCTATTTGCTTTTACTGTCAAAAGAAAGGCCATGTTCAAAGTGTTTGCCAGAAAAAGCTCAGATTAGACAATCACAACCGTTCCAGGCCCTTTGCTTCGCGCCGGAATCGAACCAAGGACACTCAGGCTCGGGAACCTTCGCCCATGGACATTCATGTAGTTAATGCCACTCCGCCCAGTGTTCCTCTCTCTAACTGTGACTGTGTTTGTCCCACAAAAAGTGTGCGTCGACGTCGACGGCAATCCCGTCACGTCGCAAGTGATTCTGTACCAGTGTCTGTTCAAGTTGCACAAAACAGTCGCTCTTGTCGTCAGCAGGACAATAAACTTTTTGTAGATTTGGACTTTGCCGGACAAGTGATACCATTCCAGCTCGATACCGGAGCTGCAGTTTCATTGCTCAATCACGCCACGTACAAACAACTGGGCGCACCGCCGTTGCGTGCCGCAAAAGTTCAGCTCACTAGTTATTCAGGACAGCATATCCCTGTGTTAGGACAGTGCAGCCTTCTTGCAACATACAAGGGACAAACAAAACTTGTGTCGTTTTACGTTCTTCGTTCTTCTGCTGCAGTGAACTTGTTTGGTTTAGATTTATTTCAATTGTTTAACTTGTCTATTGTGAATCAGATTCTCTCAGTGAACCAGACTGTGCCTTCAGCCAGTGTTTCTAGTCTATGTGAGGAATTTGCAGACATTTTTGCATCGGGCCTTGGTTGCGCTAAGAACTATGAAGCACATTTGGAACTAAAAGTCAACGCGCAACCGAAATTTTTCAGAGCGCGCAATGTTCCCCACGCATTGCGTGATGAGGTCGCAAGAACATTAAAAGATTTAGAATCGCAAGGTGTCATTGAACGTGTGCAGGCTTCTCTCTGGGCCTCACCCTTAGTGATTTTGCAAAAACCTTCCGGAAAATTGAGACTTTGCGTGGACTTCAAGGCAACAGTGAATCCACAACTAGTGACTGCTACTTTTCCTTTGCCCCGCCCGGAAGATCTTTTTGACAAACTGTGCCCGGGAAAATATTTTTCAAAGTTGGACCTAGCAGATGCGTACTTGCAAATACCGGTGGACGAAGAATCCCAGCGCGTATTGGTGGTTAACACGCATCTTGGATTGTACAGATTCAAAAGACTGCCATTCGGGTGTGCATCCGCCCCTGCCTTGTTTCAGCAATATTTACAAACTATTTGTGCGTCGGTCCCTACTGCAGCAAACTATCTGGACGATATAGTGATCTCCGGAAAGACAGAAGCAGAACATTTACAAAATCTCCGAACATTATTTCAGGTCTTGCGACAGAATGGTCTTCGCTTGAGGAAGGACAAATGTGTGTTTTTTGCTCGTGACTTGCCATATCTGGGCCATGTCCTTAATGCCCAAGGCATACATCCGAGTCCGGAGCACCTCCGTGCCATACAGGACTTGCCTTCGCCGCAGAATTTGAAGCAGCTACAGAGTGTGTTGGGAAAAATAAATTACTACCATAACTTTCTTCCGCATGCCTCTTCCATTTCAGCTCCGCTTCATCGCTTACGCCGTAAAGGTGTTCCGTTCGTCTGGTCGACGGCCTGCGAACGCGCCTTTCGCCAGTTGAAATCGGCGTTGCTTTCAAATACTTGCCTTACGCCATTCGATCCCCAGAAACCCCTTTTGTTGATGGTAGATGCATCGGATTTCGGGATCGGTGCTGTGCTTGCGCACAAAGATGGTTCGCATGATCGCCCTATTGCCTTTGCGTCCAAATTGCTCTCGTCAGCGCAAAGAAATTATTCCCAGATAGAGAAAGAAGCTTTGGCTCTCGTGTTTGGTGTTACGAAGTTTCACGATTTCTTGTATGGTCGTCACTTTACCATCATTACAGACCACAAACATTTGACATCGCTTTTTCATCCGAACAAGCCTGTACCTCCACGTACAGCGCAGAAATTCATTCGCTGGTCTCTTTTCCTCTCGCAGTACCGCTACGATATCTTGTACCGGTCCACTGCTAAGCACGGAAACGCAGATGCGTTGTCCCGTTTGCCTGTTGCTGAGGATAAAGCATTCGATTCTTCCGAACTTGCTTGCATGTTAATTGATGCGGAAACTGATGACGTGGTCGAATCGTTTCCGATTGATTTTCGTCGTGTAGCTACAGCCACAGCTGCTGACCCTATCCTTGCTACCGTTTTGCGTTTTGTTGCTACGCAATGGCCCTTGTCGAAGTCACGGATCGAGGATCCGATGGTTCGCCGATTTTTTGCTCACAAGGAGAGACTTTTTGTACGACGTGGTGTTTTGTTGTTGCGTTCTGATAATGATCAGTCTAGGGTCGTGGTCCCACGTTCGTTACAGTCATCTGTCTTAAAGCTTCTCCACCAAGGACATTGGGGTATAGTGCGTACGAAACAACTTGCTCGTCAGCACTGTACTTGGTTCGGAATCGATGCTGCGATTACGAATATGTGCTCTTCTTGCATGGCGTGTGCCGAACAACAATCCGCACCGCCGCGGAAATTCTTTGCTTGGCCGAAAGCCGCTTCCCCTTGGCAACGCTTACACATAGATTTTGCTGGTCCATTCTGGAATGCTCGATGGTTGGTTGTTGTCGATTCCTTCAGTAATTTTCCTTTTGTTGTCCGGATGTCTTCCACGACGTCCTCTGCCACCATCCAAGCGTTGTCTGCTATCTTTTGCATTGAAGGTCTTCCGCAGACTCTTGTTTCTGACAATGGTCCACAATTCATGTCCGCAGAATTTCAGTCATTCTGCAAGGCCAATGGTCTTCAACATCTGACATCCGCGCCGTTTTCGCCTCAGTCAAACGGTGCCGCTGAACGTTTGGTCCGGACTTTCAAGTCACAGATGTTGAAGTTGAAAGAGTCGCATTCTCGGGAGGACGCGTTGTTGCTCTTTTTGTCTTCGTATCGCTCTCAGCCCCGCGATGGTCGCTCGCCGGCTGAGTTGCTTCACGGTCGTCCTCATCGAACCTTGATGTCTTTGCTGCATCCGCCGCATCAGGTTCCTGTGCAGCGGCAGACTCCTGCTTTTGCTCCTGGCGACGCTGTATTATATCGCAACTATCGCGGTTCAAGGCGTTGGCTCGCAGGGCGCATTCTTCGCTGCCTCGGCCGCGCGATGTATTTGGTTATGGGGGCCTCTGGTGAGGTGCGTCGGCATCTCAATCAGCTGCGCCTCTGTCGTCGCCTGGGTTCTGCCGCTCCCCGTCTGCTTTCAGCGACGGAGCCGTCCGGTCAGCGCCCTGGGGACCCATCTACTGGCTCGCCTCATCCCCAGGTGTTACCGACGATGCCTTCCATTCTGCCCCATGGCGTCGCGCCGCCGCAGCCGCCGCTGCAGCCGCCGCCGCTGCCGCCCGCAGAGGACGCTTCGCTGCAGCCGCCAACCGCCTCCCTGGGTCACGCGCCGCCGATCGCTTCCCGTGACCAGCTGTCGTCCGCCCTGGACCTCTGGCCCGCTCCGGACCACATGGCGTCATCGCGTGTCGGATACCCCGACGCAATGGAGGTCGACCCTGTCTCATTACGGGCGCATACGCCGCATGTTGACGTGCACCCTGGAGTAGGTTTCCAGGCGTTTCCTAGCTCCCCTCGGACCGAATGGCCGGGTGCGGGTGGCACAGCCTCGCCTGTTGTCAGGCTCCCCACCTCGTCGCATACGTCAACATGGGGCCCTCCCCACGGCGGGCGGAAGCCTTATAACACGACCGTTCGCCGATTTGCGGGGGAGGAATGTGGTGTCACCGCCAGACACCACACTTGCTAGGTGGTAGCTTAAATCGGCCGCGGTCCATTAGTACATGTCGGACCCGCGTGTCGCCGCCATCAGTACTTGCAGACCTAGCGCCACCACATGGCAGGTCTAGAAAGACGGACTAGCACTCGCCCCAGTTGTACGGACGGCATTGCTAGCGACTAGACGTACGAAGCCTTCCTCTCATTTGCCGAGAGACAGTTAGAATAGCCTTCAGCTAAGTCCATAGCTACGACCTAGCAAGGCGCAGTTAATCATATCTGGAGAGAGTCTTACTTGTATTCATCATAAATGAAGTATACCACAAGGATAATAAAGTTAAGTAAACCGACATTACGTTATTTTCTTTATAGCATTTATGAAGTATCCTGTTCCAGAACTCACGCCAGCCGGCGTGTGTGTACGCGTGCCTATCGGTAACCTCACCCTGTGTCTAGACTGTCTTGTATAGACACAACATTTTTAACTGAAGTACCTTGTGTGTACAAATGAGACTTGATCGTGTATTTTACTACACGGATTCTAATTTTAATTTCCAGATATCTGACAGTCCTTTTTGTATTTTACCAGATGCCAGAAGATGGCTATGTATGTCCGAAATGTGTCATATTAAGAGCAATGGAGAAATTCTGTTTTTGAAGCATTACTTTTTGATTAGCGACCAATCCAGCCTTTATGCAGTACTACTGTTAATCATAAGGAACGTATTCTAAAGGAAAATTCTGTAATTCAAATACAGGGGTGGGTTCGGGGCTTTGGCAGTACAATACTGCAATAATTGTAATCAACAGTTACAGCTACAGCCGAATGGTACCAATGCCGATAGGCAGAGATGGAGGAAAACGTAATTACGGAAAGGTTCTGATGAACTGTCTCTGTGTACAGAGTGAAGTTAGACGCCGACTGTAAAGATACGCCGAAAGGTGTTTCCCAGCACTAATATAGGTCACAAAAGAGAAGCAAAGTCGTATGGCATGAGTGGTTAGGAGGCTCCAACCGGTAGTTTTGCCCACCAGGTCGCCACTTTCCATACGTATATATGAATTTACAAAGCGTAGGTGAGTGAAACGGATATGTCGATAGCTTGGTATTTGGTTGTGTTGATAGTGATGATGAAGTTGGTGAAGCAAGGGAGAGGGTGAAACCGTGTGACGGCACGTACCCCACTCACTTCAAATAGCATGAAGACTGCCGCTGAACACAGCATCCCCATCCGGTATACCGATCACCATCAACACCGTCACATGCCCTTACTAAATGAGATTTTGTGGAATTGTCTGGAGATGAACCAAGGACACTGCCGCAAAGACTGGTCATCAAAAACATCATGTCACCATCTCTCCACCCTTGCCCGCTAAATACTGGCTGACAATTCCGCCCACCACCAGAATTCGAATCGCCTCACCTCCGAGTCGATCGTCGCTACACAGACGTGTTTTATTTACCTCGGTGACGAAGATGGATACTACTGAAACGATAAATACTGAAACAGAGTGCCACTATTATTGTTACCTTCCAGCGTCTCTCGACGAAATCCGTAGTCCGTGTTGCATCTTCTGTTTGTGAAGAAAGTGAGACCGTTACAGTTGCACCGCAAACTTTCATGCATTCTCTGGAATGTATAACAAATATTTTCATCTAAGGATGGTTTTACATAATATTTTAATAGTCTCCAGGCGTAAATGCCAAATTCACCAAAAACAGGTTGCAGGTTTTTCCTTTCAAGATGCTTGTTTTCTTAAAAATACAACGTAAAATTAAACTTATGTACGTAGAAAAAAATTGCGTTATTAGTTCAGTGAGTCTGTAAAATAAATAGATAAGAGGCTTCAACAAATTAATTTATTGGTAATTTCTAACATCGCTTTAGATGAATCTGAAACACTGGTTCGGGGAAAGGGCGAAATTTACAGTGATAAATACAGCTTAGAGAACAGAGCCTGGTGGGAGTTTCCTCGTTGTGGAAGGAGTTAATTATGGTGGCAGTACGGTTCTGAAGCCATTTAGGTACGAAGCAGTAGTTCTGTTACGGTAAACACTAGTTTCCTTCTCTTTCACAAATTAAAAGAACGAAAGTGTGATGGTAAAGGTGATGAGATTTTTCTGTAGGTTTGATCTACTCAAACGGGACTTTTTAGTCTAGACTTCATAAAAACTGCGTTTATACACGTCCAATTCTTATTTTGCGAAGGATAATAATGTCATACGTACGCGTACGGTAGACTGTATTTTATATTCTCTGGTTTTATAAATGTGAACATTATACATTCAAAATTCACATGTGAATTAACTGAAAAAGAACTTACATGCTTTGAGCGCTCTGTAGCGCAGATTCTTCTAGGAAACAGGTACAACCCCGATACATACGATTACCACAGACGCAGACATGTAGGAGAGATTTACTCTATTGTTAACGCAAAAATGTGTCAGCAAGTTATCAGTAGCTTCATGTATTCTTTGATATATTTAAAGTGATTTTAATGTCTGCCTGTAATGCAGTGCGTTATTTAATAATGTTTCTCATCATTTAGGTCAATTATACGGAATTTAATTTGCGAAATAATAGTTTTGGATATTCTGGATTGATTTACTATTTTCAGTTATAGTCCTACGATTTTTTTTATTCCAGGCTCAAACCAAGATCACTATATTCTTGGTGTGAAACTTCCTCCAGGCTCATCTCTAGCGACATTAATTTAAAATTTAGTACAGCATCTTTTCTGAACTTAAGGCACTCATCTCTGTAATCGTACAGACAAAACACATTTGACACCACAGAAGAGAGGAGAACTTGTAACGTTTCACTGACTCTCAGCTTCCATCGCTGGCACAGTTAACAAAGAGTCTTGTTTACATCTAACATAACAACTGGTACCTCACCAGAGTGGCAGAGTTACAGCCCTGAAAACTTTATATTCGGTCTCCACGTGAGCCACGAATCACTTACACACTTATAAACTCCTGAAAAATTAACATCACTTGCGCAATTGCTATTCGTTCCTCGACAAAGGGTTCTATTTTCGTAGATAAAATGTCATAGCACGGGGCTCGGGTGCAATACCAGTTTTCGGTACACTTACACACATGAATTGCGCATCTGCACGTCGTGTAGACAGCTATGTGAAGACTGGTATGTCACTTAGCTGGCAGTTACCAGTCATGTCCCAGGTGACGTAGTTACATTCAAGGAGAAATCATTATCGTATTTCTCATGACGAATGGCATTACGTTCACACGCCTATTCATACCATCCTTCTTGCATTAAACAGCATCACTCTCTGAACAAATTAACTTCACACTGATAGCCACTGGCATGGTGCGACAGTTTGCATTTCAGGTTGCCTCCTCACATGTAGACATTGTGGGAGGAATCCGGGAATATGACATCAGCTAGTGGTCACTGTACCCGGGAAGGATCTCGTTCTCCGACAGCCAGATCATCTGAAACACAGAAGATCACAGTTCTGTTTTGATTTGCGCAATCAGATATACAGCTCAAAGCACATACGGAGATGAGAGATTTCCATACTGGCATTTACATTTCGCAGCGGTCTGCATTCGCCTTCCGTTTGGTGGTGAATCGCTTAATACAACATTACTGTTGTAGGGCAACTGCGAATAATTTTTCTAGAGTCTCGTGTAATTTATACATGTGGTTTCATGTGAGAGCGTGTAGCAATTACTAGGGTTTTTGATGACCGACAAATTGATGTTGCCGACAAATAGCGAAATTGCTGTGCAAAGTAGTTTCCGTTATCAAACGTGCAGCGTGATTGGTTATACAGTCTGCACAGTATCTCTTTGCTCGCCAGTCTGTTTCATGTCCGGAACTGTTACTAGCAAATCTTTTTTCCGTAAAGTGTATTAATTAATGTTTTCTCGGAAGTGAGCAACAATGATGTGGAATAGTTCTGATTTTTCTGAGGATAATTTGTGCTTCTCTGCAGTTCACAAACGTGGCAGCTACGAGGTACAAGTTTTATAGACACCCCATGCAAAGGAATCTGGAATGCCTACTATTCTCGGTTACCGGATGAAAATGGGATAGACCAGTGTGTATACTGTCTCAGAGGCAGAAGGCATCTTGGGCGTATGTCGTGACTGCAAATGAGGTATACTCATGTATCTACGAGAAACAAGTTCCCTATTAGAATTAACTGATAGGAAAAGTATCATGGGGTGATGGGATATCCTAGAGAGTAACAGGCAACTATTGGCCTCGATAGGATTCAACGAGTACAACGAATTAAACGTAAAAACCCATCGTGAAAGTTCATGAAATTTACTAGGAAGTTAGAACTCGAAATATTCCAGTGTGTTAGCTCTTCAGAATAGATGTTAGAGCATTTTTCGATGTTGATATACAAGGTTTTTCCATGCTCCCATTACCACCTTCTAAGGTTTATCGGAGAACTTAGTAAATAAGGTTTGACAAGGAAACCATATAAGGAAACGTACATTTCGAATGTAAAATTAGTTTGAAGATCGGATCACTTTCAAGTCTCTTGCTGCACGGTACGAACATACCGCAAACATTGAGCTCTGTCTTGGGTGCTCTAATTTAACAGCTCCACTTGGTGACGCTGCTGTTCGTTGCACAAGGTGTATCCACAACGAATGTTTTCATACACACGGTCGCGTTCTTGGAGCACCAGCGAAAACGCTGATAGTGAAGTACCACTTCTCGCACCTCTTGCTTTGTTCGGACGCTATTTTTACATAATGGACTGTGGGACAAGGAATATTTTGACGATTGTTCCGTTGTGTGGCTCTACCGTTACGAGCCATACGGTGACGTTGGAGATTTTAAAATGAAACGATCGTTAAACTGGATTTTGTTCTAACGGTATATTTCTGGAGATTGGTTCCTTATCAAAAGATTACCTACAAAGTTCCCTGTGTAACCATCCGAAGCCTGTAATAGAAATTATCCTGCATAGTGACTAGTACTACCGCCTCTAATACCTCCCAATGAGAAAGTAGTCATAACAACACACCACGAAGGATTTATCCGAATGAAACGGAGTTCATTAGATGTGATATACATGTAGAGACAAATACATGATTACAATTTCAGAAAAATCGGATTACTTATCCGATAGAAACAGCTCCATAAATTTTGGAAGTTAATAACGCGTTGGTCCACTGGTAGAAGCTGACTTCGGGGAAGATCAGTTTGAATTCCGTAGAAATGTTGGAACACGTGAGGCAATAATGACGATGCAACTTATCTTAGAAAATGGATTAAGGAAAGGCAAACCTACGTTTCTAGCATTTGTAGACTTAGAGAAAGCTTTCGACAACATTGACTGGAATACTCTCTTTCAAATTCTGAAGGTGGCAGGGGTAAAATACAGGGAGCGAAAGGCTATTTACAATTTGTACAGAAACCAGATGGCATTTATGGCATTTATAAGAGTTGATGGGCATGAAAGGGAAGAAGTGGTTGGGAAAGGAGTGAGACAGCCTATCCCCGATGTTATTCAATAAGTGTATTGAGTAAGCAGGGAAGGAAACAAAAGAAAAATTTGTAATAGGAATTAAAATCCATGGAGAAGAAATAAATACTTTGAGGTTCGCCGATGACATTGTAATTCTGTCAGACATCAAAGGACCTGGAAGAGCAGCTGAACTGAATGGACAGTGTCTTGAATGGAGGATATAAGATGAACATCGACAAAAGCAAAACGAGGATAATGGAATGTAGTCGAATTAAATCGGGTGATGCTGAGGTATTAGATTTGGAAATGAGACGCTTAAAGCAGTAAATGAGTTTTGCTATCGGGGGTGAAAACAACTGATGATGGTCGAAGTAGAGAGGATATAAAATGTATACTGGCAATGGCAAAGAAAGCGTTTCTGAAGAAGAGAAATTTGTTAACATCGAGTATAGATCTACATGTCAACAAGTCTTTTCTGGAAGTATTTGTATGGAGTGTATCCATATATGGAAGCGAAACGTGGACAATAAATAGTTTGGACAAAAAGTGAATAAAAGCTTTCGAAATGTGGTGCTACAGAAGAATGCTAACGATTAGACGGGTAGATCACATAACCAATGAGGAGATACTGAATAGAATTGGGAAGAAGAGAAATTTGTGGCACAACTTGAGTGGAAAAAGGGATTGGTTGGTAGGACATATTCTGAGGCACCAAGGCATCACCAATTTAGCACTGGAGGGCAGCGCGGAGGGTAAAGACCGTAGAGAGAGGCCAAGATATGAATATACTAAACAGATTCAGAAGGGTGTAAGTTGCAGTAGGTACTGGGAGATGAAGAAGGTTGCACACGATAGAGTAGTATGGAGAGCTGCATCAAACCAGTCTCTGGACTGAAGACCACAACAACAACACCAAAGGTCCACTTCTGGCCCTTATACAGCGTGTTACAAAAAGGTACGGCCAAACTTTCAGGAAACATTCCTCACACACAAAGAAAAAAAATATGTTATGTTGACATGTGTCCGGAAACGCTTACTTTCCATGTTAGAGCTCATTTTATTACTTTCTTCAAATCACATTAATCACGGAATGGAAACACACAGCAACAGAACGTACCAGCGTGACTTCAAACACTTTGTTACAGGAAATGTTCAAAACGTCCTCCGTTAGCGGGGATCATGCATCCACCCGCCGTCGCATGGAATCCCTGATGCACTGATGCAGCCCTGCAGAATGGCGTATTGTATCACAGCCGTCCACAATACGAGCACGAAGAGTCTCTACATTTAGTACCGGGGTTGCGTAGACAAGAGCTTTCAAATGCCCCCATAAATGAAAGTCAAGAGGGTTGAGGTCAGGAGAGCGTGGAGGCCATGGAATTGGTACACACTGACGAAACTAAAATGAGCTCTAACATGGAAATTAAGCGTTTCCGGACACATGCCCACATAACATCTTTTCTTTATTTGTGTGTGAGGAATATTTCCTGAAAGTTTGGCCGTACCTTTTTGTAACACCCTGTATATGCAGTTATTCAGCTCCTCATTGATATTATCCTGAAGGATATCGTCCCAAATTCTGTCCACCTGGTGCATTAGATAATCTCCTGCGCGATTTGGTTGGAGGGTCCTGGCCATGATGCTGCAAACGTTCTCAACTCGAGAGAGGTCCGGCGACTTCGCTGACCACGGCTGGATTTGGCAGGCACGAAGACAAGCAGTGGAAACTTGCCATGTGTGGGTTGACATTACTTTGCTGAAATGTATGCCCAGGATGACCTGCCACTAACTGCAACTGAACTGGGCGTAGAACACCGTCGACAACATCTGCACTGTTAAGTGTGCGTCAGATGACAACCAAAGGTATCCAGCCAGAAAAAGAAATGACACCCAGACCAGCAGGCGACAGATAGTGTAGTATCCCACCACCCTCTGGGACGTATCCAAACACGTATTTGCCGGTCATCGGGGCTCACTCCTAATCGTAACTCATCGCTGAAGACTATCGTAATCCAGTCAATGAGATTCCAGACCGAAGACGTGTCTCTGACACCTCGAACAGCGGTGAGATGCCAAACCGACTGTCGCTCGCCTTACGGCCAAACAGCCAGGAGTGGTGATCCGGCCTGTGACCTCACATCATAGCAGGACGCCTTTGGTTTTGGTCCGCCGCACCCTTACAGCACAGCAGTACGTAGACGACATTCTGCTTCCTTTTCCGTTGCTATTGATGACTGGCTATCTTGGACTTACATTTCAACAACACTATGCCCGCTCGCGCACGGTAAGAGTTCCTACTGCTTGTCTTCGTGTTTGCCAAACCCAGCGTTGGCCAGAAAGGTCGCCAGATCTGTCCACAATCTAGAACGTTAGGAGCTTCACAGGTATTTCCCTCCAACAACATCAGGACTTTGACGACATAACGCACCAGTTGGACACAATTTGGAAAGATATGCCTCAGGGGGCCTTCCAGCATCTCTTCAATGAATGCCAAGGCGACTAACTTCTTGCATCTTGGCCAGAGGTGGATCAACGTTTCATTAACTTACTCACTTTCAGAAGCTCTTTTCCTTAAATAAATCGTCCATTTTTTTCTGAAATTGTAATAATTTTTTTCTGTATATCACATCACGGTTACGGATTAGCGTCACATTTGGATAATTCCTTCGAGATGCGCCCTTTTTTTGTCTTAGAGTGTAATAACCAGAATAAAACATTCACTGTACAGGAGAGTGTGCGTTGTTTTTGAAACTCTTTGACATTTTCTTGCACTCTTGTGACTCGAACCTGGAAATGGAATCCAGATTTTTTTCAGATAATCCTCAAAAGACAGTGGTTATATTACAGGTACGAGAGTAACAAATCCACAAGTAACTCCTTACAGGAATGTATTCCTCAGGCTCATGGCAACCATTTACTCACGCCTAAAGTTTTAACGTGGTGAACATAAAAACGATATGGCTCCCAGTACATATATTTCTCAAAGAAGAAGTTTCCTGTTGTTATTAATAAAAGACACAAATTACACTAATAAAACAGGAGCCGATGTGAAACACATTTTATCATACAAACTACATTTCGTACACACTGATTGGATACAGCTATGTTGCTAAAAACCACATTCAATGTAGATATACACTCCTGGAAATGGAAAAAAGAACACATTGACACCGGTGTGTCAGACCCACCATACTTGCTCCGGACACTGCGAGAGGGTTGTACAAGCAATGATCACTCGCACGGCACAGCGGACACACCAGGAACCGCGGTGTTGGCCGTCGAATGGCGCTAGCTGCGCAGCATTTGTGCACCGCCGCCGTCAGTGTCAGCCAGTTTGCCGTGGCATACAGAGCTCCATCGCAGTCTTTAACACTGGTAGCAAGCCGCGACAGCGTGGACGTGAACCGTATGTGCAGTTGACGGACTTTGAGCGAGGGCGTATAGTGGGCATGCGGGAGGCCGGGTGGACGTACCGCCGAATTGCTCAACACGTGGGGCGTGAGGTCTCCACAGTACATCGATGTTGTCGCCAGTGGTCGGCGGAAGGTGCACGTGCCCGTCGACCTGGGACCGGACCGCAGCGACGCACAGATGCACGCCAAGACCGTAGGATCCTACGCAGTGCCGTAGGGGACCGCACCGCCACTTCCCAGCAAATTAGGGACACTGTTGCTCCTGGGGTATCGGTGAGGACCATTCGCAACCGTCTCCATGAAGCTGGGCTACGGTCCCGCACACCGTTAGGCCGTCTTCCGCTCACGCCCCAACATCGTGCAGCCCACCTCCAGTGGTGTCGCGACAGGCGTGAATGGAGGGACGAATGGAGACGTGTCGTCTTCAGCGATGAGAGTCGCTTCTGCCTTGGTGCCAATGATGGTCGTATGCGTGTTTGGCGCCGTGCAGGTGAGCGCCACAATCAGGACTGCATACGACCGAGGCACACAGGGCCAACACCCGGCATCTTGGTGTGGGGAGCGATCTCCTACACTGGCGGTACACCACTGGTGATCGTCGAGAGGACACTGAATAGTGCACGGTACATCCAAACCGTCATAGAACCCATCGTTCTACCATTCCTAGACCGGCAAGGGAACTTGCTGTTCCAACAGGACAATGCACGTCCGCATGTATCCCGTGCCACCCAACGTGCTCTAGAAGGTGTAAGTCAACTACCCTGGCCAGCAAGATCTCCGGATCTGTCCCCCATGGAGCATGTTTGGGACTGGATGAAGCGTAGTCTCACGCGGTCTGCACGTCCAGCACGAACGCTGGTCCAACTGAGGCCCCAGGTGGAAATGGCATGGCAAGCCGTTCCACAGGACTACATCCAGCATCTCTACGATCGTCTCCATGGGAGAATAGCAGCCTGCATTGCTGCGAAAGGTGGATATACACTGTACTAGTGCCGACATTGTGCATGCTCTGTTGCCTGTGTCTATGTGCCTGTGGTTCTGTCAGTGTGATCAGGTGATGTATCTGACCCCAGGAATGTGTCAATAAAGTTTCCCCTTCCTGGGACAATGAATTCACGGTGTTCTTATTTCAATTTCCAGGAGTGTAATATGGTGGGATGGCAGAAAAGTTGCATTCGAATCTGTAGGGAATATGTGAATCAAAGCTCAAATCGAAGATCTGACATCATGTATCCACCACGGGTGTGCAACTGGAAAAGCAAAGGGAAGGAATTAGGCTCCAATTATCTTGCTAAGCGCAACCGACGATGCTAATGTTGTCAGTTATTGAAATATTACCGCCGTCGTACACCGTGATTTCATGCTGCAGCCGTGAACTAATTACATATTGTCACTTCCGCTGTATATCAGACAGATGTGGTTGCATCTTTGTTTACTGTAACACTTACTGCAGAAATAAATCTGACACTTTCCGTTAGCGTAAGTTGTTCATTTAGCTGTCGCAAGTAAATGTCTACGTAAGAAGATTTCTCTCTCACTCAAAATGTATGAAAGTACTACTTCTTCCATTACTAATTTACCATAAGCTAGGTCATACTATACTACAGTGGCTTTTTCCTGTACTACAGTTGTCTCAACTATTCATTCTGCTTGCACAGTATTTATTGTGGTATGCCGTATCATTTGGGCAAAGGTAAGACAGTATCATAACACAAATGTGAAAACTATACTAGTTGAGGGTATTGATTCAGTGCTACACAGTTGTTTACTCAACAAAACGTGAGCTGACTCAGTATAGATCTGTGTGTAGTTTTAAGACTTTCTAGAAGCTACAGCTCAACATGCTCTTCGTATTTGGATTAAATCTACCGATTTATATATTAAGGAGTATCCCAAGGGTAGTTTGTAGCGTTGTAACTGTAGACAACGTTAATAAGTGATGTAGCAGATAGCACCGTTTGATCCTAGACACTATGCTATGTATAGAGGGATTGCAACGTCAAAACTACGGAGGACTGATGCTGATGCAATAAATTGCAGTTGACACTAGACCTAAATAAATGTCTTCAGCATTAATACTGTTCGCTTAAGGTAACAGCGATAAAGCACCGGATTAATTAATAATGGGAATGAATAATTGGAAATTGTTCGGAGTGATCTAAAGTGGAAGGGCTACATCCAACAAACCTTCGGAAAATCGGATTTTAGGCTGCGATTGGAAGAACCTTAAGGAAATATGATGTATCCACGAAAAAAGTTACTTACAAAGCACATGTTACACGGAATCGTAAGTACTATTCATTGGTCTGGGACTTTAGACGACTTTTATCAATGTAAGAGACAGATATCCAATGCGAGAACGTGTAGTCATCACCGACGAAGAGTCGCGCAACATGTAACTTCCTGCGACAAATATTACGAAATAACCATGCTGTATCAGAAGACATATGTACAAACCAAGGTGTCCAGCAAGGGTGTATCGTATCACCCACTATTTTTAATACAGTCATTGACGATGTGATTGAGACATTAAAACAACAAACCGATCCAGTCTTGATATTATCACATGAGATGTTTTTTAATTCATATCCTTTTGCAGATGATGTTGCAATTGTAAGGGATAGTAAACGTCGATACAAAAACCCATCTATAGACTTAACCAAATTTCTAAAGAACATAATAGGAAAATATTCATTACAAAAATAAAAGTGATTGTTTGCAAAGGGTCTAAGCCACTCAGGACTGAGATCATAATAGGAAACAAAACAACTAAAAAGTTAGTCACTTGAGTTACCTGGGAAATAGTATGATCTTTCAGAGTGACCTCCACATTGACAACAAACTGTAAAAACATCAAATGCTATGCAGGACAATCAATAGAACACCGAAAAATAAAGTCGCACCAGCCACAAAAATAAAATTTTATAAGCTAATGGCTGCCACCACATTGTCATTAGGAAGTGAGACTTGGGCAAATACTACAAAGCAAAAATGTAGAATTCAAAAGAGTAAGTGAAATTTGTAGGAGAGGTGAAAGGATGGACACGATTAGACAGACTATGAAACAAATACATAGGAGCATAGCTTGGTGTGTGTTCTGAGTAAGAAGATATAGTATAATTGAGCAAAGCTGGTTGGAACATATATAGTGTGCAACTCAGTTATTAAATTTTTGAAAACTCGTATTTTCGAAATCCTTTAATTGACGCCCAGTGCTACATACATGTTTGAAATTCGGCTCAAATGAGTCTAAAAACATCTTCTGTAACAGTGCAAGACCGTGGTGCGCAGTGACGTCACCCTCGGGATGCATGACGTTTCAAACATGAAGGTGACGACACATGATAAAAAAGGCCAGAGCTCAGGAGTTCTCTTGATGTGTAACGCAGGTTAATGGTGTCGCATTGACGCCAAATCTCTCCACAATTCTGCACAACGTTATGGTGTACGTTTCTCAGATGGAAGGGCGTCACACACCTTGTTACACACGTTTTTACTATATTGGGCAGAAAGACGACACTCAGCGCCGAAATCACGCGATTTTGTTATGGGTGGTCTAAGAAAAGATTTCAGACGCACAAAAACGGATGAAGAGTGTCATAAAAGACGTGAATAAAACCAGTCCTTAATCTGGGATGTTAATTCAAGCATATTTCGCTGTCTAAAACGACAGTTCTCAGCAATATGACGATGCTCTTGGCAACATTAGACGCTGCTGACACATCTGGAAGTGCCAATCTATGTCTATGACTGAGAACATTGGAGGCCTGCATATGCATCTGCATTTGGAGTGCAATGCTCTCGTGTACAAGTTGGAACCAGTACGGACAGTTCAAAACCATTCGATCAAATCGGAATGTGATCCGAAGCCGCAAGGGCTGTTTATGCTTTCTCAGCCATTCGCTTTCACGCACTGCTATGGCGTGATCTTGGCGGGATGCGACACTGACACCTTCTTGAAAAAAAATCGAAATGGTCCCTTTAACACTCCCCAGCTTGACCACATCCTCAGTGACATCAACCTACATATTTTGAGAATTTTAAAAATGTGGCTTTTCAGAGAAAACCTACGAGGTAGTCTTAGACTCTTACAGGCAGATATCCTCCATTTGAGGGGTGTCAAACGGATGCCTGCCTTCAGGCACCTGGGGCTACTTGATAAGTTTTCTTTGTAAGGGCACATTGTTAATATTTTCAATAAATCTGGGTAGGTGGCACGGAGGGTACTGGCGACCTGGTTTGTCTTAGAGGGCCCATTCCCGTTTCATTCACACATGTTTCGATGTCACACTCGTATGTGATCACGCCACAGCAGCGTGTGTAAGACGATGGCTGAGAAAGCGTAAGCACCCTGTGCTAAATCAGATCACGTTCATATTTCGTCGAATGTTATTGAAAGTTTCTTAATATTTACACCAGAGAAAAAATTGCAGTGCTGCTGTACTCCAAAGGCGTGCGATCATGTTCAACGCGGATGTAGAAGCGCCAACGGTTGACAAGGACGTCTTTCTGTTGTTCATCTCAGTGAGAGCTGTCGTTTCCAGAGCAAAAGGTGCGGGAATCGACGCCCCAAGTAAAGTGGTGGTTTTATTAAAGCCCCATATGGCATCCCCTGAGGCCCTTTTGTGTTGATTCTGAGCAGAGGTAGTATAAAATATTTTATTCGGCCACCCTTAAAAAAAAAAAAAAAAAAAAAAAAAAACGAGTAATTTCAACGCTGGTTGTCGCCGTACTGCCCTACATAGCGGAGTCACAAAAAGGGGGAAATATAGGCAAGATGCCCTGACGACTTTTCCACCATAAGATACGTCCATCTTGACGCTGCGCCGAATTGTTGACAAATTTTGCGCCAGTGTGACATCGTTAACCTACATTACACGTCACGTGAACTTCTGAGCTCTGGCCTGTTCATCGCAAGTGGCGACACGTCGCTGGTAGCAGAGCCGTACAGCCTGAAGGTAACGTCACAGGGCACCAGGATTTTGCACCATTATAGAAGAATGTAGTAGGCACCTTTGATCCAAATTTCAACCTTATACGTCGAAATGGGAGACAATTATGGCGTTTCGAAAAATGGTGCAGAGTAGAATGCCAGATCCGAGAGTACCAAAGCAAGCATTAAATTTCAGATCTTTGGTACAAGGTCTGTAGGAAGATGAAGAAAAACGTGAATCGAACAGGCCCATGGTGTAGACCAATGATGAAAGAAGCAATTCCAGGATAAGAAAATAAGTGAAACTTGTTTCTGAGGTTTACCGCGACTTGTACTTCGCACACACCATTCATGAGAGGGTTGGTGGGGAGGGGGGGGGGGTGCAGCAAACACCTGATCTTAGGGGTACAGGTACAGATACCCTGATATTGGTACGTTAATATGTACACATTGTACTGTGTTAGACGTTTTTCTCTGCTTCTAACAGTCTTCCCGCAAATATCTGGTACCTGATGTTTCCTGCACTGTCGTAACTGAGTCTTGAAGTGGACTACGCCTGTCAGTATAGGGTAAGCGTTTTTCTTCATGTATCCACACCTCAGTACTTGACTTGCTGACCAGGAGAAAAGTAATGGGTTGCTAGTGCCACACGTTCTGGAGGTATTAACCAAACTAGTGTGAAAATGAAGTAAAATCTGATGTAATGTTCCAGAATGAGATTTTCACTCTGCAGCGGGGTGTGCGCTGATATGACGGAGCGTGAGTCGTGCTTGGGTAGCTGAGTTGGCAGAGCACTTGCCCGCGAAAGGCAAAGGTCCCGAGTTCGAGTCTCTGTCCGGCACACTGTTTTAATCTGCCAGGAAGTTTCATGTAATGTTGTTCAATACACTATCCGCCGTCGTTAATAGAAATATCTGAGCATATACCCTTAAGACCATGTACAGAGGCACTTGAAGTAACCTACATCTCGGACTGTAAGACGGCTTGCAGAATTTAAACGCAGATGTCGAAATATAGTCCACATTGTTATATGCTCTTTACATGGTTCTTAGGCTCTTTACGGTGGTTCATACTGGACTTAGGGGAGCGGAACGGGGACTCGCATCGTCTCTGACCTAGGAGCCCCGTCGCTTGCAGAGCGGTGAGGATTACGCACCTAGCAGTGTCACCTCGACGTCGAGAAGGCGACCGCTGCGGCAGCTGCCAGCAGGACCGGTGCACTCTGCAGCCAGGAGGGGCGTCGCGACGCAGCAGGTGGGGGCGCCGCCGATGCCGACTGGCGCTGGATGGCCGCCGTGTTGTCGCCTGCAACAGTGGTGCCAGCGTCACTACAGGTGGGTGGATCATAAGAGAGTCCAGGTGCTGACGTGAGATTCGTGTGCTACTACTGTGCACTGCACCTTTGCCAAATTGAAGCAGAACAAGTCCACCTGAAAAGACAAATTTTGTTTGAAACTATGTGGGGAAAACAAGATAAAACCGAACTAGGATAGCCGGACGGGGTTTTGCATCACCATACACTTGAACTAAAAGTCGTGTTCAAGCACACTGTATGCATGCATTATGGCATAAATACCATCAGTTGTCTTAACGAGTACACGGAACTTTCCTGGTGACGAGATTAGTAGGCTTTATGGTGGTAAAAAGCTGGTTGCTGAATCCTTCAAAAAAGACATCTCAACTGAAGATATGTTTACGTTCTCACAAGACATTGGAAATACAATAAGAACAAATAGGGTAATGTATAGTACAAACTGTTTACCAACGTTTTTGTAACGTCACCCGCTTTTTCTTTGGAAAACTGAAACTCCTTTTGGTCGTTTTATAAGAAAAATGAACTAGGAGACTGCAGCAATTGTGGCAGTTTTATCACAATTCTCGCCAGCTGTTCGCCGATTTCAAAAAATGGACTGAACAGGGGTTTGGTTGGAAAATAATCCCTCACCACACTCACTTTCCTAATGTCTTAAGAAGTTGATATGTACGATCCTTATGCAACAATTACCAAGAAAATAGATGTGCTGACGGGACTACCCTTCAAACAGCGGTTAACAAAATGCTCCATCCGATCAAATTTTCTGAACAGCTGTTAATGGACATTTGTAGGAACGAGGTGAGCCCACCCTTCACCTATATGACGGCTTCAACTCCGATGGGGACACTTTCAACAAAATATATGAATATGAACGCAGGCTTCCGCGGCCGTTGTCACAGTCAATAAAATTTTTCTGCGTTTCTGATCGCATTGTCAACCATAATATTCGATACTTCCGATGCCTGACAGTAAACAGCGCCAGCTGCAGTCGCCGCTCAATTTCCTATTCGCCGATTTCCCCAATGGCAAGCAATTGAGGAAACTCGAATGGAAAACTAGTATTACAGCCAATGAGAAAATGCAATGAAAGACCAGTAAAAGAACAACTAATACCCTTCCACCTCACCCTCATATCCAATGACAACACTCCTCCGTAGTATATAAGTAATTAAACTAGCGTCCATTGAGCAGTTAGCAATACACCCTGTGGAAGGCGTCTTGCAATAGTCGCCGAAAGGTCGCCATTTTATAGTTTACTATGCTGTCACAAACTCAGAAAAATGTTATTGAAAATATGTGAATGTGTGTGGGGTAGTGTCAAGTCATTCTTCCTCAAGAAATTTTAAAATTTGTGGTAGGGACTTACGGGACCAAACTGCTCAGGTCATCAGTGTCTAAGCTTACGCACTACATAATCTAACTTATGTTAAGGACAACACACATACCCATGCCCGAGGGAGGACTCGGACCTCCGACGGGGAGAGCCACGCGGAACGTGACAAGGCGCTTAAGACCGCGCGACTACCCCGCGCGGCTTTTCCTCAAGACAAGTAATGTTGGAGGATGTGGTCTGAATTCTACCTTAGGATTTATCGTAAAGGTGTTCCATTTGCTTCAGGTCAAGACTCTGGGCAGATCACCCGTTTTCAGCAACGTTATTGTCTACAAACCGTTCGATGACATGTGCTGCTTTATTACAGCTGATACAAACAGTTACCGTCTCCGAAATGTTTCTCTAATTTGTGCAATACACAATGCTGTAAAATGTGTTAATAGTCTTCCGGACTTACCGTTGTCTTAAGGACTATAAGTGTAACACACACTAACCACAAACAACGTCCCCATACCGTAAAGCCACCACATCTATACTTTACTGTTGGCACTACACACGACGTAAGGTAAAGTTCCCCAGGCATTTGCCAAACCCAGACATCTCCATCGGACAGTAATAGAGTACAGCGTATTTCATCACTCCAAATCACTCCTACCTATTTACCTAGACCAGTGGTATCGCTCTTTATACCATCTCAAAGCATCCCTTAGCACTGATTACAGAAATGTGTGGTATAATAGGAGCTGTTGGACTTCGTACCCTACTCTTTTTTACTTCCTATGCTCAGTCATTGTGGTACCTGAACTGCTGGTAACACTTTGTAACTCATTCCGCCGATTTCATGTGAATTTTTACAACCACTGTCCAAAATAGTCGATGGTCCCTGTACATTATCTCTGCTTGGTTTTGGTTTAGCCGTGGTTGTTGCTTTGCGTTTCCACTTCACAGTCACAACAGTTGAACAGGGAAAGTTTAGAACGATTAAAGTTTCCCTGGTGGATTTATTTCTCAGGTGAAATCCGATGAGTATACCACGTTCGAAGCAACCGATCCCTCTTAATCGACCAATTCTGCTATTACTGCTACTTTCCCGACAAACCAATTGTGTTTCTTACTGCTTCTCTACTGGCAACATAACTCCGGGTTTCCTTTCATTCCGTTCATTCCCCTCAAGTGTCTCATGGTGGTCATTTCCTCAGTGCATAGGACACATAGGGGTGTCCAGAAACTTTTGATCAGGTAATATATTTAATATATTAATATGCTTCTATAGCTTTGGCCTCAATACACTATTGGAACACTGTGAGAGCGTTTGTTAATTTTATGGACTATATTGTTGATGATAAATTTCTCTCTGATGTTAACTCTTGCGTTCAATGAACAAACGAAAACACTATAAAACATGCATGCAAATTCATACAAATGAATTACGAGACTTCGTGATAGCTTTACAATGAAATGACGCTTCTGAACAAAACATAAAGTATTCGTAACATACACGAGCGTGCTCCAACCATCACGAATTAGCAAGATATTACACAACTTTAACCTAAAAGTGGTTTAAGTCTAAGCGTAGTCTTGTGTTATCCTGGTATAGCATTATCGTGTGTTCACAAAGTTTCAGAGATGTGGCTGTGTGAGTGTACACTTTACGAAACCTAGTTAACAGATTGTTGTTCTACAGTTTCATCAGTAGAATTGTGTCTTCCCAAAAATATTAAAAAATGTTCTACTGGAGGCAGAAAATTTGGGCCCTCTGCAATTCTGCAGTATGTTTTCACCTTTATAGGTATGCCAATGAATCTAAGTATGAGATGATTTTTTATGCGCTTTTATTCTTAAGATTTGCTTTCTGGTTATCGATTTGGCTGCTTCTAGCTCTGTCACTGTGGAGGTAAAGGTTTTGTCTCCAGCAAGATTCGAAACATCGAGTCACACAGCCAACATATTTTAACGTGACCATTTTACCACTTTCATTTAGTTTTTTTTATTTTAATTTTTAACAACTTTCTGATTTTTATTCGGACCTCATATCACCTCCTCCACCCAAGTCCTCTCAGACTCCAGACATCCCTTCGCTGCCAAGTTTCTGCGTTTTATTTTCTGAATAAAAATTTCTGCTATATAACGTAAACACCTCTTCCTTTCAGTCTACAGGTATTACCTGTAATCCTGTATAAATAGAAATAAGAAAGAGAAGAAACACTTCTTTGTGACATAGATTAAATATAACATATACTAAAAGAATGAAAATCCTTTTTCTTGTGATGGTTACAACTTTGTCTTAAAGTGAACTATAAATTAATATCTCCATAGAGAATAAATTAAAATGTTCTTCTCTTTCAGTAAGAGAAAGTACCTTCTTAAGAGGAAAAGAATTGAAGGGAGGACCTCTGAGACACAGATGAACCACGGCATTCATCTCTCTTTGTCTCATACATGGCTAAGACAGACAATTCGTAACGTGAAGGGTGACGTTAGTTTAGTCTCTGCGTAGATAGACTTTCCCAACCTCTGAACCACTCAAGGAATTAAAATATCGGCAACAAGAGCCTCGAAACATATTGTGCAAGCTTGTCACGTCCCATATCATTAGTGATAGCAATAACACGTTCCCGCAGCCAAACTTTCTTATGGTGCACATCTTGCACGTCGAAGATTATATGAAGGCACCTGTAATGCTGACTGATATCCGCCGATGGTGCTTGTGTGTACAAAGTTGCACACACAGAGGTCCACTGTGGGCTGTAATTATCGTATGACAGCTTACCTTGGTACACATTCTAATACATTAAATCGGAACTGATATACGCTGGAAAAAAATTAGTTCGAATTTTGGCCACCAGATGCAAATCTGACATTGTGAATTCAAAGAAGACGAATATAAATGTTTCTGTATTCAGGGTGTATCAAAAAGAATCATCAGATTTGGCACGTCTACATTCCATAAACTAATAAACATTGTAAGTAGGCTGTTTATGCTTTCTTATTGGCAACGTTACGTAGCGCTCTGTATGTAAATCACTGGCTGTGCTGTGTGCAGTCTGTGGCTAGTTTGCATTGTTGTCTGCCATTGTAGTGTTGGGCACCGGCAGCTGGATGTGAACAGCGCGTAGCGTTGCGCAGTTGGAGGTGAGCCGCCAGCAGTGGTGGATGTGGGGAGAGAGATGGCGGAGTTTTGAAATTTGTTATACTGGATATTATGAACTCCTTTATATATTATGACTATTAAGGTAAATACATTGTTTGTTCTCTATTAAAATCTTTCATTTGCTAACTATCCCTATCAGTAGTTAGTGCCTTCAGTAGTTTGAAGCTTTTATTTAGCTGGCAGTAGTGGCGCTCGCTGTATTGCAGTAGTTCGAGTAACGAAGATTTTTGGTGAGGTAAGTGATTTGTGAAAGGTACAGGTTAATGTTAGTTAGGGCCATTCCTTTGTAGAGATTTTAGAAAGTCAGATTGCATTGAGCTAAAAATATTGTGTGTCAGTTTAAGCAGTCTTATATAATTGTTCTAAGGGGACGTTTCAACATATACAATGAATTTTGTTTTTTGATGAACGAGAAACTCAAAAACATTTTTTTATAATATCTTTTCATAGGTGTTCAACATGCCCCCGTTGAGATCCACGGCATATGTCAATGCTGTATTCAAAATGTTCCCTGACGGCTTCGAACATGTCTTGAGTAACGGATTCCACAGCTGCTGCTATGACATGTCTCAGTTTATTCATTGTTGTGTAACAGAGGCACAAAACAGAGTCTTTTATGACGGCCGACCCACCATTCACTAATCCTTTGATTTAAAAATTTTCTCACTACCAGATGCCAATGTTGTGGTGCCCCATCCTGTTGGTTAACGAAGTTGTTCGGATCAGTCTCCAACTGTGGGAAAAGAAAGTTTCTCAAGCATATCGAGGTATGTGCTTCTTGTAACTGTTCTCAGCAAGCAAAAATGTACTATACTCCTTTTCCCATGAAACTGCACGAAACACAATAAATTTTGGAGAGTTCCTCTCACGTTGTACAACTTCAAGTTGTTCCGTTCCGTTCCCCGTATTTTCACATTATGACAGTTCGCCTTCCCATTTAAATGGAATGTTGCCTCATCACTAAACAATAAGCGTCGAAAAAAACTGTCATCCTCTGTTTTGGCAGAACGAAATTACAGAATGCCACACCTTGTTGTTTGTCACCTTCACGAAGAACTTGCAGTAGCGGAAGTTCGTATTGTTTCAAGTGTAAACGTCGATACATCACACACCAGACTGACATAAGGGCCATGTTGACCTGTCGAGCTGTACGGCGAACGGATTTCTGCGGACTCCTTGTGAAACTATGGCGGATGCTTTCGACGTCTGTGTCAGTCACCCCGGGACGGCCCTTCGATTTATCTTTACACAAACAACTTGTTTCTCGGAAATGATCATGCCATCATCTAGTGCTCTGTGCTGTAGGAGAATGTAAATCTCGAGAGTTTGCTCTTTCCAACAGTATGTTGTTCACGCACATATCTCAAGTAGCGTAATTGTTATGATTTTATTAAAATCAGATGATTCTTTCTGATACACCCCGTATAATCAATTAGGAACAGCTCGTTGGTAGAAAATGTCAACGAAGTGAGAAAGGCGTAATACGTATGTATTATTAACTGCTGTTTACACGGTTTGTTCGATAGAAGCAACGGAGACGTTGACCAGAGGCTGTACAGCGTCAGACTTCCACCTGGCGGTCAAAATTGGAAACAATTAGTTTCGACCATAAATCGGTTCCTCGTTAGCAAATTTTATATTGTGTACCAAGTTTTTCTGACATATGATAATTGCAGCTCACTCTAGACCACCGCGAGTAGCTGCACATTGCTTGCAACTGTCCAGTATCTAGTACCTGCCGTTGATATAGAGTGTTGACTACTTCATAGTGGCTGTTGATAATGTTGATTTGATTTTGGTAAACGATCTGCAGCCAGCAGTGTCGTAATCAATAAACTGAGAAACAAGAGTCGTAGTTCTTGTTGTTGTTGTGGTCTTCAGTCCTGAGACTGGTTTGATGCAGCTCTCCATGCTACTCTATCCTGTGCAAGCTTCTTCATCTCCCAGTACCTACTGCAAACTACATCCTTCTGAATCTGCTTAGTGTATTCATCTCTTGGTCTCCCCCTACGATTTTTACCCTCCACGCTGCCCTCCAATACTAAATTGGTGATCCCTTGATGCCTCAGGACATGTCCTACCAACCGATCCCTTCTTATTGTCACGTTGTGCGACAAACTTCTCTTCTCCCCAATCCTATTCAATACTTCCTCATTAGTTATGTGATCTACCCATCTAATCTTCAGCATTCTTCTGTAGCACCACATTTCGAAAGCTTCTATTCTCTTCTTGTCCAAACTATTTTCCGTCCATGTTTCACTTCCATACATGGCTACACTCCATACAAATACTTTCAGAAATGACTTCCTGACACTTAAATCTATACTCGATGTTAACAAATTTCTCTTCTTCAGAAACGCTCTCCTTGCCATTGCCAGTCTACATTTTATATCCTCTCTACTTCGACCATCATCAGTTATTTTGCTCCCCAAATAGCAAAACTCCTTTACTACATTAAGTGTCTCTTTTTCTAATCTAATACCCTCAACATCACCCGACTTAATTCGACTACATTCCATTATCCTCGTTTTGCTTTTGTTGATGTTCATCTTATATCCTCCCTTCAAGACACCATCTTCCAAGTCCTTTGCTGTTTCTGACAGAATTACAATGTCATCGGCGAACCTCAAAGTTTTTATTTCTTCTCCATGGATTTTAATACCTACTCCGAATTTTTCTTTTGTTTCCTTTACTACTTGCTCAATATACACATTGAACAACATCGGGGAGAGGCTACAACCCTGTCTTACTCCCTTCCCAACCACTGCTTCCCTTTGATGTCCCTCGACTCTTATAACTGCTATCTGGTTTCTGTACAAATTGTAAATAGCCTTTCGCCCCCTGTATTATACCCCTGCCACCTTTAGAATTTGAAAGAGAGTACTCCACTCAACATTGTCAAAAGCTTTCTCTAAGACTACAAACGCTAGAAACGTAGGTTTGCCTTACCTTAATCTTTCTTCTAAGATAAGTCGTAAGGTCAGTATTGCCTCACGTGTTCCAGTATTTCTACGGAATCCAAACTGATCTTCCCCGAGGTCGGCTTCTACTAGTTTTTCCATTCGTCTGCAAAGTATTCGTGTTAGTATTTTGCAGCTGTGGCTTATTAAACTAATTGTTCGGTAATTTTCACATCTGTCAACACCTGCTTTCTTTGGGATTGGAATTATTATATTCTTCTTGAAGTCTGAGGGTATTTCGCCTGTTTCATACATCTTGCTCATCAGATGGTAGAGTTTTGTCAGGACTGGCTTTCCCAAGGCCGTCATTAGTTCCAATGGAATGTTGTCTACTCCGGGGGCCTTGTTTCGACTCAGGTCTTTCAGTGCTCTGTCAAACTCTTCACGCAGTATCGTATCTCCCATTTCATCTTCATCTACATCTAGATCCTCTTCCATTTCCATAATATTGTCCTCAAGTACATCGCCCTTGTATAGACCCTCTATATACTCCTTCCACCTTTCTGCTTTCCCTTCTTTGGTTAGAACTGGGTTTCCATCTGAGCTCTTGATATTCATGCAAGTGGTACTCTTATCTCCAAAGGTCTCTTTAATTTTCCTGTAGGCAGTATCTATCTTACCCCTAGTGAGATAAGCCTCTACATCCTTACATTTGTCCTCTAGCCATCCCTGCTTAGCCATTTTGCACTTCCTGTCAATCTCTTTTTTGAGACGTTTGTATTCCTTTTTGCCTGCTTCATTTACTGCATTTTTATATTTTCTCCTTTCATCAATTAAATTTTAATTTCTTCTGTTACCCAAGGATTTCTACTAGTCCTCGTCTTTTTACCTACTTGATCCTCTGCTGCCTTCACTACTTCATCCCTCAAAGCTACCCATTCTTCTTCTACTGTATTTCTTTGCCCCATTCCTGTCAATTGTTCCCTTATGCTCTCCCTGAAACTCCGTACAACTTCTGGTTCTTTCAGTTTATCCAGGTCCCATCTCCTTAAATTCGCACCTTTTTGCAGTTTCTTCAGTTTTAATCTACAGGTCATAACCAATAGATTGTGGTCAGAGTCCACATCTGCCCCTGGAAATGTCTTATAATTTAAAACCTTGTTCCTAAATCTCTGTCTTACCATTACATAATCTATCTGATACCTTTTAGTATCTCCAGGGTTCTTCCATGTATACAACCATCTATCATGATTCTTAAACCAAGTGTTAGCTATGATTAAGTTGTGCTCTGTGCAAAATTCTACCAGGCGGCTTCCTCTTTCATTTCTTAGCCCCAATCCATATTCACCTACTATGTTTCCTTCTCTCCCTTTTCCTACACTCGAATTCCAGTCACCAATGACTATTAAATTTTCGTCTCCCTTCACTATCTGAATAATTTCTTTTATTTCATCATACATTTCTTCAATTTCTTCGTCATCTGCAGAGCTAGTTGGCATATAAACTTGTACTACTGTGGTAGGTGTGGGCTTCGTATCTATCTTGGCCACAATAATGCGTTCACTATGCTGTTTTAGTAGCTTACCCGCATTCCTATTTTCCTATTCATTATTAAACCTACTCCTGCATTACCCCTATTTGACTTTGTGTCTATAACCCTGTAGTCACCTGACCAGAAGTCTTGTTCCTCCTGCCACCGAAGTTCACTAATTCCCACTATATCTAACTTTAACCTATCCATTTCACTTTTTAAATTTTATAACCTACTTGCCCGATTAAGGAATCTGACATTCCACGCTCCGATCCGTAAAACGCCAGTTTTCTTTCTCCTGATAACGACATCCTCTTGAGTAGTCCCCGCCCTGAGATCCGAATGGGGGACTATTTTACCTCCGGAATATTTTACCCAAGAGGACGCCATCATCATTTAATCATACAGTAAAGCTGCATGCCCTCGGGAAATATTACGGCCGTAGTTTCCCCTTGCTTTCAGCCGTTCGCAGTACCAGCACAGCAAGGCCGTTTTGGTTATTGTTACAAGGCTAGATCAGTCAATTATCCAGACTGTTGCCCCTGCAACTACTGAAAAGGCTGCTGCCCCTCTCCAGGAACCACACGTTTGTCTGGCCTCTCAACAGATACCCCTCCGTTGTGGTTGTACCTACGGTATGGCTATCTGTATCGCTAAGGCACGCAAGCCTCCCCACCAACGGCAAGGTCCATGGTTCATGGGGGGGAGAGTCGTAGTATTTCTGCAATAAGTTTACAAATTTTCATTCGTTGTAGTTAACGATTTAACGTAATTCCATTTCCTTCATTCCCGTGAACTTTTACCCCGAAACAGGTAGCCTTTAATAAACGACTTTACGACGGAAGTGCAGTTTCATTTCATGCTTGTCCCTTAGTTGTAATTTCGGAGGGGAAGATTTTAGACGCTCATTAGATGATTTCAATTTTCTGCCCCGGAAACGGTAGCCTCTGAAATGTAAATCTGCGACAAGTGGCGTTTCATTTCATGCTTCTTCTGTAGTTGAAAGGAAAGTCGTGGGCATACTATTTATGATTTTTTTCTAAAGTGCATCTTGTCCCCAATCGCTAGCAAGAATCCCTTCGTCTCTATGTTTATACATCCTTTCAGTAACCATCTATTTTAGCAAATTTAGGCCACATGTATTTTCTATAATAAAGCTGCAGCTAGTATAATGATAAAAATACTGCATTATATTCGAGATGTGAAGAGCGATTGGGTTACAAGGTGTAGGAAGGCTTTTTGTTAGTGAATCTACACTCAAGAGGCCAAGTTTAGGAAGTACTGAGTTACTGATTACGAATACTTCATTAGGAACTATGAAGTCACATTTTAACATTTACTTTACGGTAACAAACTACTTTGTGGAGAAAATGTTTGATTCTTGTGTTTTCATTTAATACATAACAGTAACAAACTTCGAAATACGCTGAGAAAACAACTCAAGGCATCAAATTCCAGTAGCATTGTTATACCTACTTCCCGTAACAAACAAAAAGATGAAGTGTAGTATCTCAGTGGTAGATGGAAAACTGTGCTTTAAGCTACGTACGCAATCGACTGTGGAAGTTATTGTGTAAATATACATATACTCAAATATTAATACACGTGTGTGTAAAATGGCGTAACCCATACAAAGTAATGACAGAAATCGCTGATAGATGGAAGCAGTGAAGCGACTCCAATCTCATGCCTGGACACCTCGCCACCTTCGACAAGGATCAAGTTTTGAGAACCATCCACTACACAGTGTTAATCCCTTATGACCTTTTATTACCGAAATAACTATGGTAACAGAAAAAAGAGTAATAGGGCTCTCAGTCTTTGTTGTTGGCAACAGATTGTTGACTGCGTGATTGACATACATTTACTGACGAAATTGAAATTATACCGAGTTAACGAATTCACCGTATACGAAAATTGTGTGGCACGTGTTCTGATGTGCATAATTTTGAAACAAATTTCAGTACGCGTCGAATGTCCTTTGGAAAATATTATTAGATCTCGTAATATCATTACGGTTTCCACAGTGACTGCTGAGTGCCAAGATAATTAATGTACATTTCTGCGCGGACGCTGCTACGAAAAATACATTTCATTTTAATAGAATTACTGTGAAATTTTAGCACGTTCGGGTGAATTAAATAATGATGTCAGTACTAGTTTTTGTGGTACTAAGCAGGAGCGCGGACACATCGCATATACGGCAAGGTAATGTCAGTTAAAAGCGCTTCCGGTCGAAGCGAATTTGTTGTGCCGGTAGCTGAAATTTATCTGTGAACAGTGACGGAATCCATCAGTTTGTTTCTGAGACGCTGGACCTGGTAAGAGAGAGCAGCGGCATGAATTTGTGTGCGCGGAAGACTGATGATTTAGTGAATTCCATTGGCCTTCTACTGCTATCGCTTTCCCCTTGTATAAACTGCTTGATCCCCAATTCTTTGTTCGATATTTTCCAGTCTCTGACTTCCTGTCTTCTATTTCCGTCTTCGGACTTCTCTGCTGCCATGGAACGTACAGCTATCGCCTGGTGCCTTAAAAGATATGTCCGAACATCATGCCACCTTCCTTTAATACGGTTGCCCACGTATTTCTGTCAGTACAGTATTCACCTATAATTTCATATCTCAGTCACTTTGATTTTCTTCTCCGCTTTTCCACAGCCCATAATTCACTTACAAAGATTGCTGTGAAGATACTTTCTTATACTATCAACGGATTCTCTGATGCTTTTCTCTTGATACAGCAAACTGATCATCAGATTACAAATACTCAGTTTTCATTTCTATTTTTTCACATACAATTATTGTCAATACCTTGCATAATTTAACCGTTAACTTGAATTTGTGATAGATTTCACAGTTAACTACCTTTGATATCTTTGGGCTTGTATAAATCAATCCTTCCGAAAGTTCAGTGGTAAGTCAACAGTTTCATACATCCTAAATACAAACTTCAATAACCGTTTAGTAGTCACTCCCCCGAATTGTATGAGAAATTCCGTGGGAGTGTCATGATCATTTATTAGTCCTGCCTTGATAGATCGTAAGTTTTTCAAAGCTCCTCCGAAGTCTAATACTGGATCTCACATCTGTTCCAAATCAACACCAACTTCTTCTGTCCTCGCGTAGAACACTTAATTGTACTCAATGAATCGCATACTAAATGGTTCAAAAGGCTCTGAGCACTATGGGACTGCACTTCTGTGGTCATCACTCCCGAGAACGTAGAACTACTTAAACCTAACTAACCTAAGGACATCACACAAATCAATGCCCTAGGCAGGATTCGAACTTGCGACCATAGCGGTCGCGCGGTTCCAGACTATAGCGCTTAGAACCGCATACTTCTGAGCGTTTAACAGTGGAATCTTTTTCTATTCTTAATTCTGGTGCCCTTTCCCACTACATGTAAGTGGCCTACGACGAAAGTTACACAATTTCTAGACTTCACTGTTACAACGGATGTTTATTCCACACCAAATTTCACATTTCATTCACCCAATCTCGGTGAAGCAGTAGGTGTAGTAGTTGAATCGTATTCGAGAGTATCAGTTCAGATCTGAATCCCAACATTCGGATTTACGTTTTTATCAGTAGATCATCGATACTATAAAGGATCGTAGTGCTGTGTTTAAGACGGCTTCAAGTTTCTGATTACTTTACGAAAGTCTTAATGTGTTAAATATTTAACGTTAAACAATTACATGAGATAAAGTTTAGAAAAGGTTTCAAATTATATTTACAGTTAGTTAGAAGTCGCTAAGTGTCCCCAATGTCACACAATCGATGTATATAGTTTACTTTGTGGTCTGTTTCAAGCACTAGTTATTTTTCACGCATCTCTACGTTCGTGTCACCTTGTCTTTTGAATTATGCGTCCTGTGGAGGAACACTGAAAATGTACTAAGCGATAAAAATTTATTTTGTCTTCATCATTTTGTGGGAGATGTGAAGGTGAAAAAGTTTCCTAAAAGTCTGAAGCTATGTGTAAAGTTTGCTGAAAGATGTTATCTGATACTGAAAGAATATTTTTTAGGTATCTGTGTCCCGTGAATTGCACTGCCTCAAGACATACTCACTTCCCTAATTGCTATACTTGTCCTACTGCGGTAAACCTGTAACACAAGATTATTACTCTTAATAAGCAGGTTTTTTTAAGTTAGGTCAGCATTTATATGGAATATTGGAACTCAAATTTTATTTTGACCCTGGAAGCCGTTACATAGACAATCTTTAAGTGCGAATCGGTGACCGCGAAACAGGTCAGTCGTTTCGCAGTATAGACATGTTTTCCCTAAATCGCAGGTTCGTTGTTACCAAATGAAGACTGCCGATCTTCCACCTCATATTTCACCAGCCCAGAAATGTTCTCTGTCCTCCAAAAGCCTCAATTCTCGACTGGACTTTAAGTCTAAAAATCACTTGCTGCTTCTCCTTCCAAGTCACATAGACGAGTCAGAAATAACTAAGAGCTGTAGAATGTGCCTTTTTGTTTCCTCTTATCTCAAAGCGGTCTGAAACAATATGGATTTAGGTTTCAGGAACATTATTCTAAAAGTATTTGCCTGTAGTCGTATATGAAAGTGTAGCGTTGATGATTCACAGCGTCGACAAGAAGAGAGGAATAGCTTTTCAAATTTAGTTGTACTGAGGAATATTGCAAATTATGTAGTCATTTATAATAACGATTGCTATACTAAATCGATTTGGAAAGAAAAGAACGTTATAGCACAATTTGGCATCAAGGGGGATTCTCGAGGAGTAACAAATAAGCATCATCACAACCGATTCAGAATAATTTGAGATTAACAAACATTTGACCGTTGTAAGGAAGTCCTTCATGCGAAATTGAAACGGCGATTTCCTGCGGAATATACTACTGAAGCGAAGCAGAAGAGCTTCTGGCCGTTATAAGAGGTTTGCGTCTGCGACCTTCGAAAGCGACCAATTCTAAACTGTGCAAATGAGCACAGTTAGGTTCCATATGAAAAGAAGTGAGCTACGCGCCGTCAGCCGTTTTCTTCGAAACCCTTGGTCGATAAATAACCTCGATTACAAGAGATTCTCTGCCTCGCTAACACCAGAGTTCTTCTGCCGTCATACCGCGTTTCCGTGGTTGGTGCACTCAGCCTTCAGATCACACTGTCCTACAGTTCAGGTGCATGTCGAGAAAGTTTGACTGTTTCAGGACACCAGAAGAGTCAATAGAATATTACCGGTTAAGAGGAGAATGAGTTACTGGTCTTGCAGCTTACTAGTTGCGACAATCGAATTATTCTGAATTACGATGGAAATTCGTAATTACGATCGTGTATGGTCCACGGACGCCTCCATGTCGGCGCCAAGGTTATGCATCATTAGACCATACCTCTCTAGGTCGCCATCAATTGCGCTTTATTTCTTCATGTTGCATCCTGTCATTACTTACGTGTGTGTTCTTTCTTGATTGACCGAGCCTTGTCCATTGATTCAGTAACAGCTTTCTTGCATTTGTGTAGCTTTGCCACTCATTTCAGTACTTCCTTTACCCTATTCGATCTGTAAACTTCAATACTAATACATATGTTTGTAGATTTGGATGCCAACACACGATGGCGTCCTAAAAAATAATACCTCCAGACTTTCAATGTGAAAGCTCATAAAAAAAAGCGTCCTAAAAAATAATACCTCCAGACTTTCAATGTGAAAGCTCATAAATGTTTTTAAATAAAACGAACTCTGTTAACCTGCTACATATTTATTCTTCATGTCTACACATTCGTTTCTCACCATAGTCACCCTGGCGACGAACGCGTTTTGCTCAACATGAGACTAGTTTGTTGATAATGTCCCTGTAGAATGTTTGACATTTTTGACGGAGCCACAGTGTCACATCTGCTTGCACCGCTTCATAATTGTTCAAGTGAAACGCTCGTAGGTGTTCCGTAACTTTTCGAAATAAATGAAAATCGAATGGGGCCATTTCTGGAGTGTGTGTGGATGACAGGTGAAAGTGAACCGAAGGTTCAGGATTGTAGCAGATGTCACAGCGCTCGTTTATAGTCTAGCGTTGTCATGATGAAGGAGAACTCTTCGAAATAGTGTTTTGGGTTTTTGAGGGTCTCGCAATACATTGCAGAGATCATGGGCTTTCTTCGATCATGAATTCCACATGAACCACACCGTGAACATGACATTGCCCGATGGTCGAGTGGTCTTACACTTTTTTGGAGTCTGTTATTCTTCGTGGTGTAACCCCATTCATGCTCTCTTGTTTTCGGTATCGAAACAATGAACACAGTCTTCATCACCTTTGGAGGCACGTAGCCTGCTGTGAGAAACTCGATAACAGCACGCTCTTTCTCATACACCGACGTAGTTGCGTTACAAACCGCCATGTCGGACGCTACAATTCGGAGCCCTCTAGCGGTAGAGGGTTGCTACACTCCTGGAAATGGAAAAAAGAACACATTGACACCGGTGTGTCAGACCCACCATACTTGCTCCGGACACTGCGAGAGGGCTGTACAAGCAATGATCACACGCACGGCACAGCGGACACAACAGGAACCGCGGTGTTGGCCGTCGAATGGCGCTAGCTGCGCAGCATTTGTGCACCGCCGCCGTCAGTGTCAGCCAGTATGCCGTGGCATACGGAGCTCCATCGCAGTCTTTAACACTGGTAGCATGCCGCGACAGCGTGGACGTGAACCGTATGTGCAGTTGACGGACTTTGAGCGAGGGCGTATAGTGGGCATGCGGGAGGCCGGGTGGACGTACCGCCGAATTGCTCAACACGTGGGGCGTGAGGTCTCCACAGTACATCGATGTTGTCGCCAGTGGTCGGCGGAAGGTGCACGTGCCCGTCGACCTGGGACCGGACCGCAGCGACGCACGGATGCACGCCAAGACCGTAGGATCCTACGCAGTGCCGTAGGGGACCGCACCGCCACTTCCCAGCAAATTAGGGACACTGTTGCTCCTGGGGTATCGGCGAGGACCATTCGCAACCGTCTCCATGAAGCTGGGCTACGGTCCCGCACACCGTTAGGCCGTCTTCCGCTCACGCCCCAACATCGTGCAGCCCGCCTCCAGTGGTGTCGCGACAGGCGTGAATGGAGGGACGAATGGAGACGTGTCGTCTTCAGCGATGAGAGTCGCTTCTGCCTTGGTGCCAATGATGGTCGTATGCGTGTTTGGCGCCGTGCAGGTGAGCGCCACAATCAGGACTGCATACGACCGAGGCACACAGGGCCAACACCCGGCATCATGGTGTGGGGAGCGATCTCCTACACTGGCCGTACACCACTGGTGATCGTCGAGGGGACACTGAATAGTGCACGGTACATCCAAACCGTCATCGAACCCATCGTTCTACCATTCCTAGACCGGCAAGGGAACTTGCTGTTCCAACAGGACAATGCACGTCCGCATGTATCCCCTGCCACCCAACGTGCTCTAGAAGGTGTAAGTCAACTACCCTGGCCAGCAAGATCTCCGGATCTGTCCCCCATTGAGCATGTTTGGGACTGGATGAAGCGTCGTCTCACGCGGTCTGCACGTCCAGCACGAACGCTGGTCCAACTGAGGCGCCAGGTGGAAATGGCATGGCAAGCCGTTCCACAGGACTACATCCAGCATCTCTACGATCGTCTCCATGGGAGAATAGCAGCCTGCATTGCTGCGATAGGTGGATATACACTGTACTAGTGCCGACATTGTGCATGCTCTGTTGCCTGTGTCTATGTGCCTGTGGTTCTGTCAGTGTGATCATGTGATGTATCTGACCCCAGGAATGTGTCAATAAAGTTTCCCCTTCCTGGGACAATGAATTCACGGTGTTCTTATTTCAATTTCCAGGAGTGTATTTCCGTCAACGAAGCGGGAATGTCGACCGAGTAATAAGCAAGTCATCTACCACTCAAACCGATAGTGAGAACTGAATAAAAAATTCGGAAGCGCTACTTTTGAGCAGGCCCTTTTAAGATTCCATGACAATATGCATAGTTAAGATAATGGTCGACTCTTATTTAAGTGGTTAGTTTATGCCATTCCGTCCTTAATCTATTTACTATGTTTCTGAAGACAGGGCCGAATCACTCCTCAAGCGGGAGATAAATTTCATGTCTTAGAGACGGCCTGGGCAGGGAATAGATTAGTGGTGCTCCTTCAATCCAAATAGCTGGCGACGCGGTTTCACTTTTCCACAATAACATCTTTACTGAGGCATCATTGGGTTATGGAGGCAGTCCTACAGAGATGAGCATAAATGTGGTAGAGACCAAAGACTACTGTAAGAAGTTTGAAGTGGCCATAGGTTACACTAGCTAACCAGAGAGACAGAGGCTAACACCGGACACATTGACGCGGAGAGCTGTATCAACTACGTTTTCCGACTGAAGACTGCAGCAACAACGATCGTAATAAGTAACTCATCCCAGCCTCCTCGAGAATCTTCATGTAGCTTTGCAATCGGGAGATGGAGCGGTGGGAATTGGAGAGTGCGAGGCACGGAATACTGCTAAAATAAACCATGAGATATAATATTTGACCTCTACAAACACTACTATAATGAGAGATCAGATGTTAACGTCTCACCCACGTAGAGTGCAAGCTTGAACAAGAGAATAAATTTAGTCTAAGTAGTTGCACGTTTACCTGTAATGTGACTGATCTGGTGTTACATAAATCAGTAATTAGGCGTAGCACCCACTGCCATTTCCACTCTAGACGGACTCGCAGGGAGTGGATGATGATAAGGGCATTCAATATGTTACAAATTCCTGACTTCGAGGGAAGTCTTCATTAAACTCATCACATACATTCCTGAACTTTCAATTTTCGGAAAAGAGTGCCGCACACTACAAATGTTACGAAGTTTCTATTCACATTGCTCCAATAAATGACTCACTGATAGCTTTGAAGCTTCAAAGAATGATGACACCTATGGAGACAGCAGAGTAGGTTTCTTAACCAGGATATGTACTGAACTAAACTGCAATGAATCAGCTCGTCTGCCCAGAATAATTAATATGAAGTACTCAGTTTTTGAGGTCGGGAAGGGAAGCAGATGTAGCCAGTGCAGAATTTGTGACAAGGAAAAAACACGAGTAACGTAAATCAGGAAAGGGATTTAAAACTCTCTTGTACCGAATATGAGTGTAAAGTGTTAAATGACGAGTTCTCTGAACTTGGAGAATGTTTTCTGGAGTGGTTGTATTACATCACTGATGTGATCACTGTTATTCTGTTACAACCAATGTGAACCATCTGCTGTGGATCTTGGTGGCCTTCCATGTGATTAAAGAAAGAGAACGAGGTATTAAATGAATGCACAAATTTTCGTTCCTGAATTCAATTATTCAGTCCATCCGTTATTGTACTGCGTACGACTGGAACAGTTCCACAAAGTTGCACAGATAGAAAATAGCGGGTCGCAGGTTCGAATCCTGCCTCGGGCATGGATGTGAGTGATGTCCTTAGGTTAGTTAGGTTTAAGTAGTTCTAAGTTCTAGGGGACTTATGACCACAGCAGTTGAGTCCCATAGTGCTCAGAGCCATTTGAACCATTTAGAAAATAGCGGAGGACCAGCTAAAGAAGAAGACAATGTTTAAGGGAATATCTGTAATTTGGCTGAATTTAGCACCTTTGTCAGGTAATATTCGATCTCGGAGCTTGACACGTGCCCCTCCGTATCTGCATCCAGTGACGCCTATGGTCTGAGGATGACTCGGCGGCCGATCGGTACCATTGATACCGTTGGACCTTCATAGGCTGTTCGGGAGGAGTTAAGATTTAAGTTTTTTTTTAGTTAGCTAATATCGATCGTTATTCCACTTTCAAGTCTCGACTAATAACTGCGCTTGTGTCTACCGTTACAAGTACGAGAGACTTAAGTTGTGTCCTTTTTCATGTTGGGAGTGTCTTCCACATTCCGTACAATGAGAAACACCAAACTACTGTGAGATTAATGATAACGATTTCGGTACCCTAAAGGAAAATTTAATTTTGAGGGGAATATCTATAGTAGAATTAATACTCACTTTCTATGATTTCTGATATTCTCAGAGTTTCTTATTTGCTTTCATTCTGTATCCAGGAGACATTGTACATATTCCTGAAAAGTGGTATGTTTGGATTTACTTCCCAGAGCATCATCTGGATAGTCATTTACTTCAGGAATCAGATAAAACAGAAGCTGTACCAGTTCACACGAGGACAAATGCATCAGGCATCCGACTAGCCACAGCTCGGAGGACTAAGGAATTAGCTTAGTTTAAGCTATTACATCAAGGATACGAACGTACAGAACGCCGTAGTGAAGTACAGAAGATCTTTTTTATGTGCTTTTCGCTGGATATAAAAGCTTTGATACACGTACATGAAATAATAAGGAACATAACCGAGTACAGTGTATCATTGAAACCTGTAGAAAGAAGTCTATCGTGAGGGCAGTTCCGACAACTCATATTTTTAACGATTCTCGAATAATTCACTTTCCGCAACACAAGCACCGTTGTACATTTGGAGAAATGTAGCTGTAGAGACAGTAGATATTTTTAATACAACGAGCTGCGATAAAAGGGGAACTGATTTCGCGGTAAACGTTGTAAGTATTTTAGGAAAACTATAACCGTGGCTGTGTAAATGAATTGTGAAAATTGGAACTTGAAGCGTGTCAACGCGATCGTAGGTTTCTTACTTATTTTAACTATTTCTTTGCTTCTTCCCTGAACAACGAGTAGCTTTTCTTGTGCGAATTAATAAACTGTAGGAAAATGATTTATAAACGACTTTGTCATCTTAATAATTCTGTTTGAGGCTTCTCGTAAAAGTTTTTGGTAAGTTGTTTGTCCTACTGTCCACCGGACACTTTGTGTTAAGAACAACTAGCGGGTGTGTTATCTCTATTAGGACAAACAAAGAAACAAAAAAAACTAGGATAACGAATGCCTGTCGTCGCATTGTGATTTACAGAACTGCAAGGTAATGTTTGCCTCACCAGTGCGTGTTCATATAATGCACACTAAAACAAAGAAATGGCTCTCTACAAATTAAGTATCAGGTGCGTTGTACATGTACAGAGTAAAAAATCATAGCAGTTGCAAAAAAACGATTATTTATTCAAGAGAAAGAGCTCACAGATTGAGCAACTCAGTAACGCGCTGGTCCACCTTATTCTCTTACGTGAGCAGTTGTTCGGCTTGGAACTGGCTGACAGATTTGTTGAGTGTCCTCGCGAGAAATATTATACACTCCTGGAAATTGAAATAAGAACACCGTGAATTCATTGTCCCAGGAAGGGGAAACTTTATTGACACATTCCTGGGGTCAGATACATCACATGATCACACTGACAGAACCACAGGCACATAGACACAGGCAACAGAGCATGCACAATGTCGGCACTAGTACAGTGTATATCCACCTTTCGCAGCAATGCAGGCTGCTATTCTCCCATGGAGACGATCGTAGAGATGCTGGATGTAGTCCTGTGGAACGGCTTGCCATGCCATTTCCACCTGGCGCCTCAGTTGGACCAGCGTTCGTGCTGGACGTGCAGCCCGCGTGAGACGACGCTTCATCCAGTCCCAAACATGCTCAATGGGGGACAGATCCGGAGATCTTGCTGGCCAGGGTAGTTGACTTACACCTTCTAGAGCACGTTGGGTGGCACGGGATACATGCGGACGTGCATTGTCCTGTTGGAACAGCGAGTTCCCTTGCCGGTCTAGGAATGGTAGAACGATGGGTTCGATGACGGTTTGGATGTACCGTGCACTATTCAGTGTCCCCTCGACGATCACCAGTGGTGTACGGCCAGTGTAGGAGATCGCTCCCCACACCATGATGCCGGGTGTTGGCCCTGTGTGCCTCGGTCGTATGCAGTCCTGATTGTGGCGCTCACCTGCACGGCGCCAAACACGCATACGACCATCATTGGCACCAAGGCAGAAGCGACTCTCATCGCTGAAGACGACACGTCTCCATTCGTCCCTCCATTCACGCCTGTCGCGACACCACTGGAGGCGGGCTGCACGATGTTGGGGCGTGAGCGGAAGACGGCCTAACGGTGTGCGGGACCGTAGCCCAGCTTCATGGAGACGGTTGCGAATGGTCCTCGCCGATACCCCAGGAGCGACAGTGTCCCTAATTTGCTGGGAAGTGGCGGTGCGGTCCCCTACGGCACTGCGTAGGATCCTACGGTCTTGGCGTGCATCCGTGCGTCGCTGCGGTCCGGTCCCAGGTCGACGGGCACGTGCACCTTCCGCCGACCACTGGCGACAACATCGATGTACTGTGGAGACCTCACGCCCCACGTGTTGAGCAATTCGGCGGTACGTCCACCTGGCCTCCCGCATGCCCACTATACGCCCTCGCTCAAAGTCCGTCAACTGCACATACGGTTCACGTCCACGCTGTCGCGGCATGCTACCAGTGTTAAAGACTGCGATGGAGCTCCGTATGCCACGGCAAACTGGCTGACACTGACGGCGGCGGTGCACAAATGCTGCGCAGCTAGCGCCATTCAACGGCCAACACCGCGGTTCCTGGTGTGTCCGCTGTGCCGTGCGTGTGATCATTGCTTGTACAGCCCTCTCGCAGTGTCCGGAGCAAGTATGGTGGGTCTGACACACCGGTGTCAATGTGTTCTTTTTTCCATTTCCAGGAGTGTATCTTATTCTGTCCAATTTGTGCATTAGATCATCAAATCTTTGAGATGATTGGAGGGTCCTACCCGTAACGCTCTAAACGTTCGCGGCGATTTTGTTGGCCAAGGCAGGATTTGACAGGAACGAAGACAAGCAGTAAAACTCTCACCGTGTGCAGACAAGCATTGCCTTGCTCAAATGTAAGCCGAGGATGGCTCGCCAAGAAGGAGAACAAAACGTAACACAGAAGTCGTCGACATATCGCTATGCTGTGAGGGTGCATCAGAATACGACCAATTGAATCCTGCTATGAAAAAAAAAGGCGAATGAGACCATCACTCCGCGTTGTTGGGCCGTATGTCGGGCGACAGTCTGGCTGGTATCCCAACATACCCGGGGCGTCTTCAGACACGTCTTCACAGGTCATCAGGGCTAATTCAACGCGTGACTCACCAGTAGACAATTCTACTCTAGGCAATTAAGAGTCTAGGCCAATAATTTCCGTCCCGTATGGGTAATTCCTCCGTAGTGCGTCGTCCTTTTTCCCTTAGAGTGTAAATTTTTATTTTGAACACAAGATCTGCCTGTGCAATATCCAACAAATACGCTGAAGCGCCATAGGAATTGGTATACGCATGTGGATTCAATTACCGACATATGTAAACAGGCAGAATACGGCATTGCGGTCGGCAACGGCTATGTAAGACAAACAGTGTCTGGGGCAGTTGTTGGTTACTGCTGCTACAATGGCAGCTTAGATTTAAGTGAGTTTGACGGTGGAGTTATAGTCGGTGTACGAGCGATTGGACACAGCATCTCCGAGGTAGCGATAAAGTGGGGATTTTCCCGTACGTCCATTTCACGAGTGTACCATGAATATCGGTAATCTGGTAAAACATCAAATCTCCAACATCACTGCTGCCGGAAAAGATTCTGCAAGAACGGTACCAACGACGACTGATGAGAATCGTTCAACGTGACCGAAGTTCAACTCTTCCGCAAAATGCTGAAGATTTCAATGTTGGGCCATCAACAAGAGTCAGACTGAGAACCATTAAACGAAACATCATCAATATTGGCTTTCGGAGACGAGAGACCAGTCGTGTACCTTTGATGACTGTACCACACAAAGCTTTACACCTCGCCTGGGCCAGTCAACACCGGCATTCGACTGTTGATGGCTCAAAATGGTTCAAATGGCTCTGAGCACTATGGGACTTAACTTCTGAGGTCATCAGTCCCCCAGAACTTAGAACTACTTAAAACTAACTAACCTAAGGACATCACACACATCAATGCCTCAGGCAGGATTCGAACCCCCGACCGTAGCGGTCACGCGGTTCCAGACTGAAGCGCCTAGAACCGCTCAGCCACCGCGGCCGGCTCGACTGTTGATGATTGGAATACCTGTTGCCTGGTTGGACGAGTCTCGTTTCACATCGTATCGAACGGTTGGACGTGTACGAGTATGGAGACAACCTTATGAATCCATGGACCTTGCATGTCAATAAGAGACAGTTCAAGATGGTGGAGTCTCTGTCATGGTGTGGGGCGTGTGCAGTTGGAGAGATATGGGACCCCTGATACGTCTATATAGTCTCTTGCAGGTGACACGTACGTAAGCATCCTGTCTGATCACCTGCATCCATTGATGTCCATTGCGCATTCCGACGGACTTGGGCAATTCCAGCAGGACACTGCGACACTCCACGCGTTCATAATTGCAGCAGGGTGGCTCTAGAAACACTCCTCTGACCTTAAACACTTCTGCTGGCTACCAGACTCATCGGACATGAACATTAATGTGCATATCTGTGATGCCTTCCAACGTGCTGTTCAGAAGAGGTCTCCACCCTCTCGTACTCTTATGGATTTATGGACAGTCCTACATGATTCAATGTCCCATTTCCCTCCAGCACTACTTGAGACTTTCGTCGAGTCCATGCCACGTTGTATTTGGTCACATCTGTGCGCTCGCGGGTGCCCAGCACGATGTTAGCCAGGTGTACAAGTTTCTTTGGCTCTTCAGTGTGTATGAAGTGCTGCAATATTCAACATTTTCAAGTCTCTTGCTGGTTGTTTCCTATCGGATTACGTGACACGCTGAAGTTATTGTGATCATAATTTTATGTCAAACACAATCTTTCTCTCCAAGTATAATGAAGTTTTCCTTGTAAATTAGTCTCCCCCTGGCACTTAATATAGATTTCCTATCCCATCTGCATTCCCGATCAGCAACTATACATTTCATTGCTTTGCTGTTTACGTAGTACTTAACAACCAGAGGTAAGATAATATTCGAAATAAGTTCTAACTATCTATATCAAGATATGCCACTTCTGTAACTTCCTGGTAACATTGGATCAGATAATGACTCCGAACATTACTTCCATTGATGCAAGTTGCCCTGCGTTTCACTAGATTCAGTTCTGGCCCTACTTCACTCGAAAATAATGTTTCTGGCTGCGTAACAATTTTGCCGCCTTAGATACTTTGGTACTTTCTTGTAGTTTATTGACAGCACTGCCGCTCAGAAAGCCTGTAGCGTGTGGCGGGTAACAAGGTGCTCGACGGGAGCCCCGTTCGCCGTCACATGTTCCCCTGGTCTAGGTGGTAACGGTGCAATGCCGGTAGCTGCAGGCAAGGCCCACAGAGCCGGGAGATTACGGCAGCGCACGCTACGCCGCTTGCGGTGTATTAGTCGCGCCGCTGATTAACTCTCGCGGCCTGCGGTAGCACCGTACGGCGCCATACTGCATCCCTGCGGGTATCCCTTACCACGTACTACAGTACGTTTACCGTTATTCAACGCTGCGCAGGCGGTCATTCACAAAATATTCAGTACGGAATTATTTGAATAATACTGCCGCCATATGAGTGTAATACTTCTATCATGATCTCGAACTTAGGCTGCTCTCAAGTACGAAAACTGGAATGAACAATACGGATATCACTCACAAATGCAAGAATTAGGACAACCATGAAAAGTAGTGTATAAATATAATGCCTCTTTACCGTATTCATATGTCAAGGGACACCAGTCTTGTATTAAATACAAATCCTTGTCGAAACAACATACCGTATCTGGTCATGAAGGCCAGATCCGTCGTTAGTAAAAGTGACGACGTCTCTAAAACGCCTGAGTGTATTGAAGACTTTCATTTCTGGACCACACAGCACAACTGTTATATCAGTCTCCTAACCAATAACCAGGTATGCACCATATTATTGTGGCTGAAGAACAACTGACACGGACACAGATGTAACGATCTTCCTAACATCGCCTGAGAGACATCACAGTCTGCACAACGCAATGCGTTGTGTGTTGTGGAACAAGGTATCTGAACTGTTTACTTTGCTTGGTAATTGCATTGCCTTTGGAAATTTGTGGTGAGGTTTTATGGGACCAAACTGCTGAGGTCATCAGTCCCTAAACTTAAGCACTCCTTAATCTAACTTACGCTAAGGACAACACACACACACACACACACACACACACACACACACACACACATATACGCACATACACACACACACACACACACACACACACACACACACACACACACACACACACACACACCCATGCCCGAGGTAGGACTCGAGCCTCCTACTGAGGGCGAGCCGCGCGGACCGTCACAAGACGCCTCAAACCGAGCGGCTACACCGCGTGGCATTGCCTTTACATCCATTGGTACATAACAGTGTTTACACTACATGACATGGAGGACCATTAATAATGTTCATACGTAAACATCGTTAAGTGTGTTACAGTAATATATTTGTAACAAACATAGAATTTCTACCCCTTAGTGCAATGAATTACGTAAACACGGTGCAGTATGTAGGTGCGTAACAATATGTCTTGTTACAAACTGCAACAGCATTTGTATACTACTGCTGTTGCAATTTGTGACGATGCATGTTGTAACTCTCCTCAGTCTGATGTCTTGTGACTTGTAAATAAGGTAAAGAATTATGGTAACTGTATATTGTTCTTCATGGTTGCCCTGTTTCCTATTTTTGTGATTTATACTTCTATTGCTTATTCCAGTTTTGTGCTTAAGATGGCCGAAACCAGTTTCGTATAACAATAAAATAAAAATAAGTACAATCAATTGACAGTAGCAAAATGCGATATGGAATTTAACTAAAATCGTGAGGTAATGTATTAATACCTGACGCGTCACTCTTTTGTTCACAGTTCCGCTGACACTGCAACGCTGCCACTCCACTGCTATGTAATATTAATACTGACTGCGCTTTTCACTGTACAGGTGCAACCTAACCAGCGATTATTACTTCCGTAGATACTTACGTGACAGAATGGAAATCTACCCAACGGAGCTATAAACGTAACTTTTATTTGTCATCGCGAATTGTTTTTAACTAAGGCATAATGGAATGACGTGCGAACGATGATCAAATTTCGAAGTTACTGTTAGCTAGTGAAGGCTGCTGACTCATTGGATACACCTGATCCTTAACAACATGCAGCTAAGTTTAGTGACAATGAAACAGACATCAGGTCATGAACCTGACAGTGAAACAGAGGACGAGAAACAGACAGAAGAGAATATTTGCGAGGGAAACCAAGAAACAGCAAGACAATTTAGTTACTTTTATAAAAAAGAAATAAGAGCATCAAGATGACATTTCGATACTTTATAAAACAACTCGGCATGGCACGGATCAAAGCAAATATCAGAGAGAGGAAAATGAATTCTAAAAATTTATCTAGGGTCTTGAAGACTGCACTGTGTGAAGTTCTTTGTAAAAATTTTGAATATGTAGCAGGATCGACGAATCCGCAGTGCGAGACAGCCAAAGAAGTCAAAAGTATCACTATGCCACATTTTCCAGGCCTTACTCACAAAATCTACGAAAATATGTTCTAACTGCCAAAATATATTCCACTGTAAAGAACAGAAACAAGTACTTAGCTGAACTGCTGGTGTACCTACTGACATTTTATTTATTGAACGTCATTGTTTACTTTTTTCTTTATAGCTCACTTAATTGATCGTTATTTCATCTCAATACGTGTCTACGAACGTTGTTGAAGTATGATGCTTCCAAAAACTGTGTTTCAGAGACGAATGTTAATCTAAGGACCTTAATCGTCGGTAAGATTACGGTTTCTTTTGTAATAATGACAGATTTTTTGACAACAGTAGCCTCTCTTTTATGGATTCCTTAGCAACAGCTGAGAAGTAAACAAGTTTCTGGTGGTTTTTGTTTTGGACCAAATGTTGAGTGTACAGTCAAAACTCATTTTTATTTAGAACGCGTTCTTACTATTTAAAACTACTTTTTACTGAGCTACTTCGTCAAAACGCATTTTGCCTAGTTAAAACTAGTTTTAACTGATTTTCGATTTTGACCGGCAGTAAATTCTAGTTGTAACTAAGGCTATCAGTATCAACTAGTTTCAGCTAGTAAGAACGCGTTGTAACTCAACTAGACAGAACTAGTTGTCACTAATTTCTTTAGGGGCAAATACTAAAATTAAGATCAACTACGTGTTCATTGAAATAAATAACAGCATTTTTGTATTGTGCAATGCAATATTTATTGAATATTGATCATACATACAAACACACGTCAGATAGTGAAAACAAGAAGGCGCTGACACGAAAATGGCGGGTGTTGCTGCAAGCTGTATGACAAAGGGAAAAACATAAGAAGAGAAACGCTTGTGTATTGTGAAGAAGAAGGTGTCTGATTGTGTGCAATATTATGCTTTGAGCTATACCATACAAAGAGTCATTTCTAACAAATATTCTTCAAGAAACTGTTTTTCCTTTAGATCTACCACTAAAACCCTTCCTCATTATATAAAAATTAATAATAAATAATTTTTAACTCTGCAACAGTATTACTAATGTGGAAACCTTCAAATTGCTAGGTATTCAGTTGTTAGATAATCACTTGCCCCCACAACAATCGCACGTAAGCGTGTCAAATAAGCGCCACTACAATAAGCGCTGGAGGGGCTGAAAGAATTACACGATCAGGAACAGTTCTAGGCGCCAAAACTCCCCTCCTGAGCAGCGCTGCAGCTGCCGACAATAGCCCACCAGTGGGCGCTTTTTGCCACAACAAACAACACAGTCGAGGGGTTAAGCACGTGCACATCAGCTTGTACGTATTTATCACAGCAGATCTTAATCAAGAGAGTCGATGGAAAGAAGAATTTGTGAGAAGGATGTTACAGATTGTGGAATACGACAAAGGAGAACACCCCTACAATGTTATGAGAAAAGAATTTTACAATAACTTAGTGGACGAAACTGAAGAAGCACAATCACCTGAGAAACAGACACACAAACAGTACAGAGGATTAAATCGATTCAAGGTTATTAATATTTGTGGGACCAGGTAGTTACTGACAAGAAAAGAGCCTGTGAATTACTATTCATGTGTCGAAGAAATTTTCGACATTATTGAAGCAGCTCATCAGGCTGTTGGTCATGGAGGTCGAGACAGATTAAAGGTTGAAACTTCAAGGAAGTATGCAAACATAACAGTGGAGATGATAAACATTTATCTGTCTATGGGTGAAACTTGTCAGCGTAAAAGGAGCATTAAGAAAAGGGGGCATGTTTCGAAACTTATACTTCATTCAGAAATGAACAGTCGTTGCCAAGTTGATCTGATCGACATGCAAACTGAAAAAGATCGTCGATTTAAGTACAGGGTGATCAAAAACTCAGTATAAATTTGAAAACTGAATAAATCACGGAACAATGTAGATAGAGAAGTACAAATTGACACACATGCTTGGAATGACATGGGGTTTTATTAGTACCAAATAAATACAAAAGTTCAAAAAATGTCCGACAGATGGCGCTTCATCTGATCAGAAAATATTTAGCATAACAAAGTAAGACAAAGCGAAGACGATATTCTTTATAGGAAACGCTCAATATGGCCACCATCATTCCTCAACAATAGCTGTAGTCGAGGAATAATGTTGTGAACAGCACTGTAAAGCATGTCCGGAGTTATGGTGAGGCATTGGCGTCGGGTGTTGTCTTTCAGCATCACTAGAGATGTCGGTCAATCACGATACACTTGCGACTTTAGGTAACCCCAGAGCCAATTATCGCACGGACTGAAGTCTGCGGACCTGGGAGGCCAAGCATGACGAAAGTGACGGCTGAGCACACGATCATCACCAAACGACGCGTGCAAGAGATCTTTCACGCGTCTAGCAATATGGGGTGGAGCGCCATGCTGTATAAACATCGTACGTTCCAGCAGGTGTTTATCAGCCAGGCTGGGGATGATGTGATTCTGTAACATATCGGCGTACCTCTCACATGTCATTCCAAGCATGTGTGTCAATTTTCACCTCTGTATCCACATTATTCCGTGGTTTATTAAGTTTTCAAATATATACTGACTTTTTGATCACCCAGTATATAATGGTCTATCAGGACCACTTGAAAATGTTTGTTTTGTCACCTGCACTGCAAACCAAGAGGGCAGAGGAAGTGGCACACCTGCACTGCAAACCAAGAGGGCAGAGGAAGTGGCACATCATCTAGCAGATATATCTTTGACATTTGGTGTTCCTTGTATTTTGCACTCTGACAACAGCAGATAATTTGTTAATTCTGTCATAAACGAGCTGGCTGTATTTTGGCCTGAGTGTAAACCGGTTTACGGAAAACCGAGGCACAGCCAAAGCCAAGGGTCTGTTGAACGCCCCAACCAAGACGTCGAAAAAATATTGGTTTCATGGATGCAAGACAACATTACCACCAACTGGTCAAACGGTCTTCGCTTTGTACAGTTTATGAAAAATCTGGCATATCATCACCTTACAAAGCTATATTTGGCACAGAACCACGAGTAGGGCTTATGAGTTCAAGTTTGCCTCTAGACGTTATTAAGGAGACACATAATGAAGATGATCTTAAAGAGGCTTAATGGGGTAGACGCAGTAAATGAGACACCTCATGAACTGGAACCATCACACGACTCTGAGTAGTTAGCGGTTATGGCTAGCAGCAATGGACAAATTACAGCTGCAGCCAGACAAGAAGATGCAGAATCTTTGCCCAGTAAAAGTATACAGTCTCACACAACAGCAGCAGCCAATCAATAGAATCCAGAAGCCGTAGCTAGTACGAGTCTGGAACTTGAAATAAGTCTAGCTTGTTACGAATTTCCGGAAGCTGAAGCTATTACGAAAAGACAGTCTCAGATACGAACAGCTATAGAAAACGCTCAAGAAAACCTGACGAAACAGGCCAAAAGAATGAAGATGGATTCAGATTCAATACACGGCACTGTATAAATCAGTGACTATATAATTATACCGATTCCTGTTATCGACAGAGCAAAAGCATATCTCCCCAACATTATTGGAGTATTTCTTCAGAAAGATGAACATGGCTTGCACAAGAATGGAACGAAGTATGAGATACTTGACAAATTGTATTGATGGTATGTATTTCTGAATTAATTTCAATAATTAAGGACACATGTCAGACATATTCATTACTTCATCGATTTATTGCTCTGAAAATGTTGCTAACTATTCACGTAATTAAATAATAGTTTAAGTTTTAATGCTTACATCGTAATATATTTTATAATATGTATTAAGTACCTAATGACCTTTCAAATAAGACAGTTAAAAGTTCTCTTCCAAATCCGAATTCGACATGTCCAAAGAGAAATTATTGCTGCTGGAAGACGTGCCAGAGACAAAGATATCATTAAGAACAGCTCCCAAGATGGCAGTCTTACGATCATGACAAGGATTTGTTCGCTGTGTGTGTAAGAAGGCATGCATTTCAAAAACGCGCTATTCTAGGAAAAAAGGAAACCTTGTAACTCAAAATGTCACGACAGTTTGCCTTTCAACAACAAATAATCAAAATTTAATTGTTAAATTTTTTTGGTAAATTTCTCTTTTATTGGGACTGTAACAACTTTTGTCAAATTTGTTATTAATACACTTTTAGTGTATGATTTTTTTGTTTCCACTTTCGTAACTAATACTGTTAATATGGCTCTGTAATGTTCCTTAAATGTTTCTTCAGTGTATGGTTATTTTTATATTGCTGAAGTTAATATTAATGAGTTAGATGTATGATCAATATTCTCAATAAATATTGCATCGCACAGTCCAAAAATGCTGTTTTTCATTTCAATCAACACGTAGTTGGTCTTAATTTTAATGTTTGCCCCTAAATAAATTTAGTGAAAACTAGATCTACCTAGTTTAGTTAGAACGCGTTCTTACTAGTTGAAACTAGTTGATACTGATAGACTTAGCTACAACTAGAATTTACTGCTGGTCAAAAACGAATGTCAGTTAAAACTAGTTTTAACAAGGCAGAATGCGTTTTGACGAAGTGGCTCAGTATAAACTAGTTTTAACTAGTAAGAATGCGTTCTAACTAAAAACGGATTTTGACTGTAACATACATATATTCTCTTACATACACATTCAGAAACACAAACGAAATCATACTTTTAAGCCTATAGCCCTGCAGACTACAGGCGACTGGCAGACGGTGAAAGCTAGCCTCACCCGAGGAGTGGAAGCAGAGGTATGTTTTGTAGCGCCATTCCCAGAACTGATCGCTGTCCTCTGGTTTGGAGCGGAATGAAAGGCTTATACCAGGAGATCTCTGAGTCTATCTTGGATGTGAATTTCTCGACCTCCGCTCTATGGTGGAGAAATGTAGAATCTCCTCCCCCCCCCACTCCCCCCCATCCTCACTCCACCTTCAAATGGGCAGCTGTGTACAACATTCATAAAACCCCTACTGGGTGAGCGGAGTAGGCGTGTGCTTGCACATTTGAGTATTATACGACAGAGATATCTCCGATAACATGCCTTCTGAATCCAGAGAGAGTAGCAGTGGTCATACTTTATCGTAGGAAGGAAATGTTAGTAGAGAATAAAATTTTCGCTAGATATTTTCCCTAGATATGTGTACCTCTCCGACCGTATTCAGTCCGAAACGCACAAAGTAGGAATATGTGACAACATTTTCCTTGGAAGTGAGATATACACGTGGAACATTTTTTTCTTCTAGTGTCAACTTGAGTTACGTAGCGGGTTCTGGAATCACTTAGGTTACGTCGATTACCAAAACATGTACGAGAGTCGTTCAATAACGAATTTGGTGACAATATACATCTACATGTCTTGTCTATGTCATATTTTTCTACGTAGTCTCCATCACGTTCTACGGCCGTACGCCAACGTTGTGAAAGAGTATGTGTTCCCTGCTGATGAAAGTTATTGTCCTGTAGGCGTAGCCATGTTTTCAGTGCATGTCTGACACTCTCGTTATCTTCAAAGTGTACTCCCCGTAAAGAATTTTTAAGCGGCCAAAAGAAATGGAAGTCCGAGGGTGCCAGGTCTGGAGTGTAGGGTGGATAAGGCAGTGACGTCCAACCCATTTTGGCGATGTGTTCCCGGGTTCTCAGACTTGTGTGTGGGCGTGCATTATCGTCTTTGAGCAAGATTTTGCTGGATTCTTGCCCGACTGAACACGTCTGGAATGGTTCTGAATTTATTCAGTCTTCACGTATGCCTCTGAATTGCTGATTGACCCTCTTGGCATTACATCCACGAGAATGACGCCTTCACAATACCAGAAGACTATAACTTTTCCGGCAGAGGGGGTTGTCTTTAATTTCTTCTTTTGTGGTCAATGAAGATAATGCCACTTCGCGGACTGACTTTTCCTCCCGGCGCAAAGAGGTGCACCCAGCTTTCGTCCCCCGTAACGATCTGTGATAAAAAGGCCTCTCCGTCAGTCTCAAAACGCTCCAACAATTCAGATGAAATAGCCCTTATTTTAATCTTGTGTACCGCTGTGAGCGTTGGTGGAACACGTCATGAGCACCTCTTTGGAGAAGTCTCGATCGTTGTAGACAAACTGCCAATGCTGACCGCCAACCGTAGAGCCAAATGTCGAGGTGTGATGCACTCATTGGCACGCATAATGGCATCCGCACGTTTCAGCATATCTGGACCAGTGGCTGTGACAGGACGTCACGAGCGCGGCTATCATGGAGCTCTGTTTCTGCAATTCCTGTGGCTGTAACTTACTTCACCCATCACCCAACTGTACTCCTATCAACTGCAGCATCGCCATACACTTCACACAAAAAGTTTATTGATGTTCACCACGGTTTCTCTCCCTGTACATAAGAATTCAATAAGAGCACGCTGCTTGTAACGTGAGTCGTGTGTAGACGCCATTTTGACGCTGTACTACGGCTCTGCCATCTGACGAAACGGTTCGAAACTTCATCGGCGTACAGAAGATAGATCAAATGTGAAACATCGACGAGGACGTTTGTCTATGTATATTAACGACTTTTATTAAAAAAATGTGGGGCATTACTTATTGAACGACCTTCGCAATAAATACAAGAAATGAATTCGCAGTTGCGAATATGGACGACTGTTAGCTGTATAATGGAATGACGGCATTAAAAATTTGTGCTAGTCAGGCACTCGAACCCGGATTTCCCGCTTATCGCGAAAGGTCGCGTTACCATTTGGCTATCCGAGCACGACTCAGGGCCGGATCTGAACATCCATAGGTCGTGGACCATGTGTCTGCAACCTGTACTCCCACATACGTTATGTATATTCCTGTGCAGGGGAGGCATTTTACTTGGAAGTCGTTTGGCCAGATAAATACAATATATTGCAGTGCCTGAGTTCTTCCAAGTTATGATGAAATGTTCCTTCGGAGATGCATGCGTGCATGAAGTATTTGAATACTGTGCTAGTCGCGTGCTGCTGGACACTGCCACGTCCATTAAATACCCATACGTAATTATGCTAAGTGACACGAAATGGATCGAAAATGTATGGTTAGTTACAAGAAAGGCGAATGATTCACTTAAGTGTTTTGAGCGAATTGTAGAATAGAGGAGACCGTGTACGCAACGCGTATGCGACGTATTTTGGAATACCGAGCGAATGTTTGAGGTAAAATTAAGAAAAAGACCTCTAAGAAATCCAGTTTCGCGTTTCTAGATTTGTTACCGGAGAGTCAGATCAACACGCGAGTATTACGGAAATTCTCACCGAACTAAAAATGTCATCCTTGGAGAGATGAAGGCGTTCTTTTATCTGGACAGTTTACAGAATGCTTAGAAAACCGGCTTTTCCGGCACACTGTCAAACGAAATAGTAGTATGCACCTGACAACAGTGGCATGAGTTAGATTTTATGGTAAGTAGCGTTATATGATTTATATCACCTTTCAAGCTGTTTAAAATCTCTCATACTGGTCTGAGGACTGAAAGTACTCGAAATTAAGAAGTACAGGGCTATTACAAATGATTGAAGCGATTTCATAAATTCACTGTAGCTCCATTCATTGACATATGGTCACGACACACTACAAGATACGTAGAAAAACTCATAAAGTTTTGTTCGGCTGAAGCCGCACTTCAGGTTTCTGCCGCCAGAGTGCTCGAGAGCGCAGTGAGGCAAAATGGCGACAGGTGCCGAGAAAGCGTATGTCGTGCTTGAAATGCACTCACATCAGTCAGTCATAACAGTGCAACGACACTTCAGGACGAAGTTCAACAAAGATCCACCAACTGCTAACTCCATTCGGCGATGGTATGCGCAGTTTCAAGCTTCTGGATGCCTCTGTAAGGGGAAATCAACGGGTCGGCCTGCAGTGAGCGAAGAAATGGTTGAACGCGTGCGGGCAAGTTTCACGCGTAGCCCGCGGAAGTTGACGAATAAAGCAAGGAGGGAGCTAAACGTACCACAGGATGGTGCGGCACCGCACTTTCATCATGATGTTCGGCATTTCTTAAACAGGAGATTGGAAAACCGATGGATCGGTCGTGGTGGAGATCATGATCAGTAATTCATGTCATGGCCTCCACGCTCTCCTAACTTAACCCCATGCAATTTCTTTCTGCGGGGTTATGTGAAAGATTCAGTGTTGAAACCTCCTCTACCAAGAAACGTGCCAGAACTGCTAGCTCGCATCAACGATGCTCGAACTCATTGATGGGGACATGCTGCGCCGAGTGTGGGAGGAACTTGATTATCGGCTTGATGTCTGCCGAATCACTAAAGGGGCACATATCGAACATTTGTGAATGCCTAAAAAAACTTTTTGAGTTTTTGTATATGTGTGCAAAGCATTGTGAAAATAAAGTTATTGTAGAGCTGTGAAATCCCTTCAATCATTTGTAATAACCCTGTATTTAACAGCATCTTTGACAGTGAGATACGTGTTCACCTCCCTCCATTTGCTAGCGAAACACGAAAAGTAATGATTAGCGTTGGTACAGGGTACCCTCTGTCATGTGCCGTATGATGACGTGCGGGTTTACACGTATATAGATATACTGATGTAGACGAGACGTATTTGCGAAACTTATAGAGCAGGTTAGCTCACTGCCATTATAGACACTTAATGGGTATATTGAAAAGGCAATGATGGATGCCAGGAATTAGTTTGGAGTGGGAGTTGTTTGATATGGAGATGAGATCAAATGATTCCACTTGCTGAAGATTATATGCAGTTGCCTTAGTGAAAAGGAAAGAAAACAGGTGAGGAATGAAACAGAACGAATACTGGCTAATGGCTGTGGTACACACAAAACAGTTAAGGGTACAGCAGATGTGCTTACTTGATTTCTAACTATGGCTCATATTTGGCAGGTTGCTTCTGTACAACCTGAAACGAAGAACTCTATGATATTTTGGCTCAACATCCATTATTGTGAAAATCACCCCTAAAGGTTATGATGAGCAATCGACTCAAAATTGTCGGGATCGATAGATAGAGCATTTTTCATCATCAGGTATGGGACCCGCAAACGTATACTTTTCCAGAAATCGAGAAAAGAAACTTTTGCTGCTGTCGCTTACGTACCCACATGGTAAACGCTTTTCGCCGAGATCACCGATAGCAGAGTCGGCTCTCATCAGTGGTAGCGTGGGGAACTGACCCGCGCAGGCCAAGAGCACCGTTCCCGGAGTTAGTTTACTTCCGCGCCGCGACACTCGCGTTTGTAGAGTTCACCCCTACCGGACCTCATGGCGCACTCTTACCGCCGTGCGACGATCAAAATAACGTTTCAGGCCACAGTGCATTTGAGAGGATCTGCGTTTGAACCCCCTGGACGAGATCACAAGAAGTGATGGAAAAAGTTATCCAACGACACGCCGCCGGACTAAGATTTAAACATTCTGATGGACAAATAGGTGCAGTGACAGTGGACAACGCGGGATTCGGTCATCGAACTTTGGGTGTTTTTTAGCTCCCATTCGACATGCCTCAGTAGGTGGTGATTGCCACTTTACAGCCATTTGGAAATATCTTGGGTCACCTCGCGGAGAAGTGCCAGACATTGATGATCTACCCAGTGTTAAATGACCTTCGGCAGATCAAAATTGAGCTGACGAAACACTTTCCATCAAACCTGATGATTCGCCGTGCTCCGGATGTGGCCAGGAAGGACATGTGCGGTCTGAATGTTATCGCCGACGTTTGTTACAGACAACGCTGGGGGTATCGACGTTCACGTCGCTACCTGTGACCTAAGCGACGGTAGCCCAGAGCCCTGCCACGCCACTTCAGGATTCGCCTGAAGCCTCATCATCAACCCCACCCAACGCATCACAACACGCCACGAAAACAGCATGGCGTCACCCCGCAGCGCTTGCACCGAAACATTCACTCTCAGGACCATGGTGGACGGCCCTGCTCGAACCATGGCCGTCGAACTAGATGTCGTGACGACTGCTGTCTTTACCCAGACGGGTACAGCGTCGGCTGATGGGCGACCACATTCTGATTCATAACAACACATTAAGAAACAGCGGTCGCACAGGGAGCGCAAGAAACGTGGACGAAAAAACTCCGATGACGCTCTCTTTCGGATGTCCTCGCGAGAGGAGTCTGGTGGTGATCTTCCATATTGCGTCCAGTCTCATATTGCGACCACTCCTGACGCCCCTCCTGTGCATACTGGGTTGAGTGATTCCAGATGTGGAAATGGTCCTTCTGGATACCATGAAGAGCACAGGGTGCAGCCAACTGCAGGTGGTGGCTCATGTCAGTACGAATGATGTGTGTCACTTTGGATCAGAAGAGAATCTCTCTGGTTTCAAGCGGCTAACAGAAGTGGAAAAGGGTGCTAGCAGGATGAAAGAAGACCTGGCCATTTGCAGCATAGTCGACGGGACCAATTGCTGACCTCTGGTACGGAGTGGAGGGTGTGAATCAGACCGTACAGGCTGCAGATTCCTCTAATTGCGCCAAAGGGTGGTTGGGTTTCGGGTTCCGCTGAATAGGTCAGGTGTCGACTATACGCAGGAGGCGGCGACACAGGTAGCAGAGGCTGTCGCGTGGAATGGGCGTTTTTTTATATTTTTTTATTTTTAGGTTAGAGGGTCTCGGGAAAACACAAGAAGGGCTGCAGTCACAAAGGGTGCAGGCTGAACACAGGAAGAACGTAGATAAAGGGACCATTGGTATAACAGTTGTAAAATGTCGTAGCTGTGTTGCGAAAGTACCAGAGCTCCAAGTGCTAAGCATTGATGCTCAGCACTGAAAGCTGGTTAAAGCCGGATATAAGCTCAGCCGAAATTATTGCGAAGATCCTAACGGTGTTCCGAAAGAGTAGGCTAAACACGGTTTGCGGTGGCGTGTTTGTTGCTGTCAGAAGTAGTTTACCCTGTCGCGAAATTGAAGTAGATATTTCCTGTGAGTTAGTATTGACAGAGGTCATTGTTGGCAACCGGAATAAAATGATAATTCGATCCTTTTACCGACCTCCCAATTCAGATGATACAGTTACTGAAAGGTTCAAAGAAAAATTGAGTTTGATTTCAAACACGTACCCGACTTACAGGATAATAGTTGGTGGTGACTTTAATTTACCCTCGATATGTTGGCGAATATACATGTTTTATTCCGGAGGTATGCATAAAATATCATACCAAATTGTGCTAAACACATTCTCTGAAAATTATTTCGAGGAATTAGTTCATGGGCCAACGAGAATAGTAAACGGTTGTGAAAACACACTTGACCTCTTAGCAACAATTAATCCTGAGTTTATAACGAGCATCAAACCGATTCAGAGATTAGTGAACACAGAGTTGTCGTAGCGAGATTGAATATTGTAATCCTCAAATCTTCGAAAATCAAGCGAGAAATATACCTATTTAAAAAAGCAGATAAAAATTCACTTGACGTCTTCTTAAGGGACAATCTCCACTCATTCCAATTTAATAATATGTGTAGACTAGATATGGATTAAATTCAAAGAAATAGTATCGGCAGCAATTGAGAAATTTGTACCAAATAAATTAAAAAATAACGGAGCTCATCCTCCTTGGTACACAAAACGGGTTAGAACACTGTTGCAAAAACAGCGAAACAAACATGCCAAATTTAAACAGACACCAAATCCCCAAGGTTGGCGATCTTTTACAGAAGCTCGAAATTTAGCGCGAACTTCAATGCGAGATGCCTATAATGGTGTCCACAACGAAACTCGAAACGTGGCAGAAAATCCAAAGAGATTCTAATCGTATGTGAAGTATGTTAGTGGCAAGAAACAATCAATGCCTTCTCTGCGCGATAGCAATGGAGATCCTATCGAAGACAGTGCTGCCATAGCAGAGATACTAAACACAGCCTTCCTAAATGCCTTCACAAAAGAAGACGAAGTAAATATTCCAGAATTCGAATCGAGAACAGCTGGCAACATGAGTAACGTAGAAGTAAAGGTCCTCGGAATAGTGAAGCAACTCAAATCACTTAATTAAAGCAAGTCTTCTGGTCTAGACTGTATACCACTTAGTTTCCTTTCTGAGTATGCTGATGCATTAGCTCCATACTTAACAATCATATACATCCGTTCGCTCGGCGAAAGATCGGTACCAAAACAGTGGAAAGTTGCACTGGTCACACCAATATTCAAGAAAGGTAGTAGGAGTATTCCACTAAATTACAGGCCCATATCGTTAACGTCGATATGCAGCACGATTTTAGAACATATATAGTGTTCGAACATTATGAATTACCTCCAAGAATACGGTCTATTGTCAGACAATCAACATGGGTTTACAAAACATCGTTCTTGTGAAATACAACTAGGTCTTTATTCACACGAAGTTTTGAGTGCTATTGCCAAGGGATTTCAGATCGGTTCCGTATTTCTGGATTGCCGGAAGGCTTTGGAAACTGTACCGTACAAGCGGCTCGTAGTGAAATTGCGTGCGTATGGAAGATCATTTCAGTTATGTGACTGAATTTGTGATTTCCTGTCAGAGAGGTCACAGTTGGTAGTAATTGATGGAAAGTCATCGAGTAAAACATAAGTGATTTCAGGCGTTCCCCAAGGTAGTGTTATAGGCCCTTTGCTGTTACGTATCTATATAAACGATTTTGGAGACAATCTGAGCAGCCGTCTTCGGTTGTTTGTAGATGACGCTATCTTTTATGGACTAATAATGTCATCAAAACATCAAAAGAAACAGCAAAACTATTTGGAAAAGATATCTGAATGGTGCGAAAAGTGGCAGTTGACCCTAAATAACGAAATATGTGAGGTTATCCACACGAGTGCTAAAAGGAACTGGTTAAACTTCGGTTACACGATAAATCAGTCTAATCTAAGTGCCGTAAATTCAACTAAATACCTAGGTATTACAATTACGAACAACTTAAGTAGGAAGGAAGACATAGTAAAACTTGTAGGGAAGGCTAACCAAAGACAGCGTTTTATTGGCAGGACACATAGAAAATGTAACAGACCTACTAAGGAGACTGCGTACACTACGCTTGTACGTCCTCTTTTAGAATACTGCTGCGCGGTGTAGTATCTTTACCAGATAGGGAGTACATCGAAAAAGTTCAAAGAAAGGCGAAATATGGGAGAGAGTGTCACAGAAATGGTACAGGATTTGCGCTGGAAATCATTAAAAGAATGGCGTTTTTCTTTGTGACGGAATCTTCTCACGAAATTACAATCACTAACATCCTCCTCCGTATGCGAAGATATCTTGTTGACACTGACCTACTTAGGTACGAACGATCACCACGATAAAATAAGGGAAATCAGAGCTCCCACGGAAAGATATAGGTGGTCATTCTTTCCGCGCGCTATACGAGGTTGGAATAATAGAGAATTGTGAAGGTGGTTCGCTGAACCCTCTGCCAGGCACTTGAATGTGACTTGCGGAGTATCCATGTAGATGTAGATGAAGAATCCTCTCTCGGCCCAGAACAGAATTCCAAGTTGTCAGTGCATGAGGACGAGATATCCCGCACAGCTATTGTCACAACGCCTGCTTCCCCCGCTCCGACAGTACACGACTGTCACATGTCTTCGGCGTCAGGACACTGGGCCGATGACGTTGAGGAAGGAGGGGATCAGGCCACCACCGTGTCCAAACGAGAGCATCCCACGGAAGCACGTGAGCCGACGCCCTGCCAGCAATCGTGACCACTGCGGCAGATACGGCAAGATACCTCCATCAATCGTTCTGCATCAACTGCAAGGGACCGTACACAGCAATATCGTGTCGCCACAATGAATCTTGCCACCATCCGAGCCCCTCACAAACTGGTCATGTTCCGAGACACCATCTACGCTGCAGATGTTGATATTGCTCTCCTACAGGAGATGTTCGGTGCTGACTTCGAAGTTTCCATTGGATCACCGCCTACGTTTCTCTCGCATCCTACACTGGTAGTGCCGTCGCCATTCTCCTAGGTGACGGGCCCCTTGCAGAAGATGTCGCAAACCTCCCAACTGCACAGGGCATGGCCCTTACCCTATTTGGTATATCATTAACATCTACCCACCGTCTGGCTCTACCGCAGTCATGATAGACATACATTCTTCGCTGAGGAGGTCACACCTTTCTTCACAGGCCCACAAGACGATTTGGTGCTCGGTAGAGACTTCAACTCGATACAAGAACCCTCTGACCAGCTCCTACGGCATTCACCTTGTGCGGTTCTCTCGAAGATTATCGATCGCCTGTGACTCATTGGCACTTGGACAAAGCTCCACGGAACCCAACCGGTTTCCAAATTTTACACCACTCACTCAACAAGCCGCATAGACAGCATATATCTCACCCGCTCGCTAGCTGAAGGCACCCGAAAGGCATAAGTCTGGCCCACGGCCTTTTCAGACCATGAAGCATACATCGGCGGCGTCACTCTCGCCCGACATCCGGTGTGGAATAGTTGTAGTCTGTGGAAATTCAATATCGCCCACCTGACGTCCTCAGACTCGCCATATGGTGGAGGAAGCACGGGTACGATGCTGGCATTGTCGTGACGCCTATGACTCCACATTATCTTGGAGGCTCTCCGCGCAAAGCCGACCATCCGTAAAATATTGATGAGCTACGGTAAAGAAGCTAAGGCATGGCGTACTAATAGATTGCCGTTTTATTCTTCAGTTCTTCGTGACTGCCTTTTCCGCAAGCCAGGCAGAAGGTGGTACACTGAAGTCGCAGATTTTCTTGATCATGCGCCATCACCTGGAAGACACTGTGGTCCGATCTCGGACATCGTATACCTCAAGAACATCCTTCAATGTACCACCACCTTCAGGAAAGACAACGAAGACGCAGGGCTCTGATCCATGTCCTCACTGATACGGAAGGCCAACGGCATGAGATCCAACAAACCATTGGCCATGCTCTCCACAATCATTTCGTCAGATTGTATGCAGATGTACCGCCTTCCGTGGAACTGACCACACAGGTCTCTTGACTTAATACGAGCACTCTTCCGGTGGAGGTAGCGCATAAACTACAAGAAGACGGGACCACTGATACTCGATGCCATCAAGGTGGGATCTGTCATCAGATCCCAAGCGCACGATGGTATCCTCATCGAATTTTACAAAAAAAAAACCTTTAATTCTTTGTTGACTTCCACATAGACGACCATCGCGCAGGAGCTGATACCCCCAACTACAGTGGTCCCTAGCAACTTTCAAGAGAGCATCATAATACCCTTCCACAAATTACACGGGCGATAGAGCATCCTTGATTATCGACCAGTCACGTTGCTGAACAGTGATATGAAAATATTTATACGGCTGCTGGCATCGCGACTCAAGAAGGGCGCCTGTGACGTCACCTCCAACGACCAGACTTCTCTAGGAGGCAACAACAGTATTCTTACGGCTCTTTGCCGTTACAGAGACATGATAGCCTTTGCTCGTCACCAACGTCTTCCTGGTCTCTTGTCATCGCTGGACTTTAGCCAGGCCTTCGATCTGAAGACCACACATATTTGCGGACAGTTCTTCAACATATGGGTCATTTGGCGCCTTTTGAGCGACGGGTCCCCCAGAACCATGTACAACGGCCACCGCACACCCCCTGTTCTCATAGCTCGATCTGTAGGCAAGGCTGCCCCCTTATGCACTTTCGCTTTGGAACCCGTGCTCTGGGGACTTCGCCAAAGTTTGGAAGGTATGACATTTCACGGGCAGCGTTTCTGTTGCATGGCCTATGCCGACGACTTTATTCTTTATCTGCGCAGTGAGGATGAAGCTCGAGCATCCCTGATTTGGTTGGTATCTTACGGTGGAGCAACGGGTCGCTGCTTCAATGTGTCCAATTCCATGTCTTACACATTTGCGAGGGCTTACCAGAGAGAAGCCTCGCCCCCTTAGCGTCGCCGCCGTGATTTAATGTGTTGGCACTGAATTCACAGCAAATCTCTGTCAATCAGCGGCTGTTAATAGTAGGCGTTTGCTGAAGACTATTAGAGACCGGCTACGAGCCCTCGACATTATCCAACGTGCCCAATATGTGGACATATATCATGCCTCCCATATACCACAAGTGGGGTTCCCGGGTTCGATTCCCGGCGTGGTCAGGGATTTTCTCTGCCTCGTGATGACTGGGTGTTGTGTGATGTCCTTAGGTTAGTTAGGTTTAAGTAGTTCTAAGTTCTAGGGGACTAATGACCATAGATGTTAAGTCCCATAGTGCTCAGCGCCATTTGAACCATTTGAACCACAAGTGGGTCATGTATTACCAGCTCTCCTGGCCCAACAACTGTTGATGGCAGTGAGCTCCTTCGTCAGCTCAGGGATGTTAGTCAAATTTAAGTATGACTCCCTTGCACTCCCACGGACCGTGGAGTAGCGGAAGTATTACATGTGCCGACCAGAGTCACGGCGATGTACATCACCCTGCTTCTCAAACTCTGGCGTCACTACCCGCAAAGCCTCACTGGGCTCCTATTCCAAGACTCTGCGCTGTCATTTTCGTGGGGCATGCTTTCAGGGTAGTCCCAAGTGTTTGATGTTGGCAGACTAATTTTGCCCACTCAACGTTGATATTACCAAAACCTCTAAGATTTAACATCTTACTTTTTTTTCGTTTGCTTTGGCTCCAGATGTTCTACGGTACGTATCAATCACTGTTCATTATTCCTTAGAATGATCGCTATATCGTCAGGATACGCCTTCATAACTCTTTTTATCTGGTAATGTTAAGCCTTTTAATCTAGCATGTACATGTCGGAGGAAAGGTTTCAGTGAAATGGTGAAAAGCGACATGGACACAGGACTTCCTTGAGAAACAACTCGTTTTATTTGTATCGGCGTGGATTTTTGCGAATTCACCCATATTTTTGCATTTACTGCAGTTGCTATGTTCTTTATCAACTGTATGACCCCATCATTGAAACCTATTTTTTTCAACGTCTGTTGGAGATATTCGTGATTTACTACATCGAGGGCTTTATAAAAAATCTAAAAACAATAAAGTACACTTTATGTTTGTTACAGAAGTTATTGCAAAAATATCCCTGAATTCGGATAGATTTTGAAAAATGATTCTCCCTTCCGCGCAGTTCTGAGGTTGACTAATAATTTTATCTGCAAGCCATGAAATTCTCTTGTTTAGTATTCTACCTATTAATTTATAATCAGAATTCAGCAGTGAAATTTGACGAAAATTATTTAAATTTTGTTTCCAATATTTTTTGGCACAAGAACACCTTTACTCTCCTTAAACTCAGCCGGAATCATTTTACCCTGAATAACCTCATTTACAAAGTCTGTGATTTTCCCACCTACTATTGGCCAATAATGGATGTAAAACTCTGCTGGAAGACCATCCGGTCATGCAGATTTTTTTGGTGGTGAGGCACCCAGAGTCTCATACTCGTCCTCATCACTGACTACCTCGAGAAAATATTCGTCGTCATCCTCTGTCAGCTGAGGGGCTAGGATGTGAAGAAATTCTTGCAAGGAAGCATTACCACTTTGATTTAAAGAATATAGCTCGCCATAATAGCGATAAATCTCGTTCAAGATATCCTGCTGTGTTCTGAGAATCGTATCGTTTTTTCTTCGAATTTCATCAATAAAAGACCTTCTTCCGTTTTTCATATGCTTCACTAAATGATACAGGGAAGTTGTTTCGTTTTCTGTCACCGAATTTGCCTTCGATTTTATTTTCAATCCTTCTATTTGATTTCACTTGACATTAAATAACTTGGCTTTGACTTTGCTGATGTCTGCTGTCCGAAGTGAGGAACCTGCCGAGACCTGATCATATAGACCTCTCAAAACGGAATAGTAGTATTCTATAGTCCATTTCATGTCTCTTGTGCTCTGGGCGCTGTATTGAATAAGAACCTTCCTCAACTTAGGCTTCGCCATTTTAACCCACCAGTCGGTAGCAGTGGCATATCCGAGCACGCAGGCATATTGCCCACGCATCTTTAATAAGGTCTTCTAAATCATGATTTACTAACAAGGAAATGTTCAAATTCCACTGCTTCTTGAATCGGCGAACTGGCTGTCTTGTTAGATTTATGCAAGCTAAGACACTTGAATGGTCGGAAAAGTACGTAGGAATGGTTTCTGCTTTTGTCACGGAAGTTTCAAGATTTCTAGAAATATATAATATATCAATGCTGCTACGAGATGTTTCCGTGGCATAAGTGAACTCAACAATTAAGGGGTATTTGATTTCCCATATAACCTTTAATTTTAAACCAGTAGCTAGTGGTTTTAGTTCACTTGAGAAATTAGGTAAGTGATCTTTTCGATTTTAAACACAATTAAAATCACCTCCAACTAAAAAATGTCTTAGATTTTTCCTAGAAAAGTATATCAGTTCATCTTTGAAGAAATATGCCCTATCAGCTAGGTGAGAACTTCCTGAAGGGGCATACAAGTTGATGATAGTCGCATAATAGGTATTTAGTCTTATTCCCCTTCCGGATTCCAGTCGTTCCACCTCACTGACTGGAATCCCTTCCCTCACCAAAACAGCTGTTCCAGCACTTGTTTCGTGAGACACATTTATGTAACTGACATAACCGGGAATTACTAAATCGACATTAGAACTTCCTGTAAGAGGGCGATATCAGTCGCGGATTCGTACAAGAATTCCTTAAGTGCCGATAATTTCAAACCGGAGGTAGTTTTATTTGTGTTTATAGTTGTGACGGAATAGGAATACGCTGTCACTGTGTTGTTGGTTTGATGAACTAATTTAGTTTCCTGTGGTTCAGGGTTAATTTAACTTATTAACAGTTTTCTCGGAAGGCTGAAAATGGAATAACATTTCAATCAGTTTATCAGTTACTGTCTGTTATTTTTTCTACTTCTGAGGTTTTCTCTTGTACCTACCGCTAGCAGACTGATTTCCTTGTAAACTATCTGATTTTTCTTCCAGTGTTTCGCGTAGGACCATTTCGTACCGACCTTTCTTTGGGCTTACGTGCCCTTTCCAGATTTTCCTTTCCCTTGGTTTCGAGGTACCTTCAAATTTGGCTGCATTTTTATTTTACTTCGCGGCTCATCTGGAGCAGCAGCAAACGCTGTCGTGATTTCGGTTGCTGGCGCCTGCCCTGCGGTGTTGACCGTGATTTCATTTTGGCCACCATTTCCTTGTTCTTTATTAATATCACTTACTTCCTGATCGAACGAAACAAATGGAGACGGCAGTTTTGCAACCTCTCTCTCAATTTGTTTACTAATAGACAGCTGCTGATCTTTACAATCAGCTACTTCGCCAGTTTTTTCTTGCAAATTAGTACTGACTAAACCCCCTTCATTTTCTGATAACGTATGTTTAATATGTTTCTGTTAATCAGTTTCAATTCGCATTCTGCCTTCTGGTTCCTCTTCCTCCTCATCGCAGTGTTTTTGCTTGCGAACTGAGGGAGTTGTACAGGACAGCTCATCCTCTGAACAACTATCGGTTGCATTTCAGTTTCACGAGCAGTGGTAACAGGGTTTCCCTTTGTTGTTAACAGGGGAAATTGATTGTTATCGTGAAGGGGGGACATCAGCTGCGTTAACATCCTCAACCAGTTGATCCGGGATATTCTTTGCTAACAGGCCATTTAAGGAAGTTTCTGACGTTGTATCAAATTACTTTTAAGAACAACAACTCGCCGCGGACTTTCCTGTCTGAATTGGCCTCTTTCGTTACATATATGTCATGTATCTTCCTGACCTGTATAAACAATTTGTGCCTTATACCCACAAACAGGTATGTGATACGGAATATTTGTTTTAACGTCCATCTCTACACAGCGGAACCCGTTGAAATATTGCAGTTTAAAGCGAAGATACCACATTTCATTTGCAATTGATTTAACGTCCCCGTAGTTTGAAAGAGCTTCCTTAATCTTATCATTTTCAATTTCAATGGGAAGATTCAAGACACGTACTGTTTTGTAATGAATGTCAGCTCTATAGTTGGAAACCGTCATTTTGTAACCATTTCTATGCACAAAATCTATTTCATAGCCCCACACCCGTAACACTTTATAAACAGTCGCAGCACTAAATAACTTGACAAAAACACAGTATTTTTCCTGATCCAGTTGTCAGGTACGGATGGCTTCAGAATTGAGACCAATTACCTGTGTAATTGAGTCATCTATTTCCAGGGATGTCGGTAGAACAGGAAAAGCCCCACTTTCGTAAAACTTTATCAACAGTCGCAGCACTAAATAACTTGACAAAAACACGCTATCTTTCCTGATCCAGTTGGTAGGTATAGACAGTTTCAGAACTGAGACCAATTACCTATGTAGTCCAGTCATCTATTTCCAGGGATGTTGGCTGAACAGGACGGGATTCATTGTCAAAAACAAATTCCAGAGTATTCTTCCTGAGGTTTGTAGCCTTGCTTAATTTAGTGACGAAATTTCGGTTAAACAACCGAAATTGCAATTAGCACCAGCACGACCAGAAGGAGCGAGCTGATCTCAAGGAAGATGAACGAGCACTGAAACTATATTAGAAACAGTGGTCAAATGGATACGATATCAGGGTAACGGGGCAGCCGAACCTGGAACAACTGGAAGCATTTGATATGAAGTGTTCTATATATACTGTTGGATTGATGTATGAAAAGAACGCCCTGGAAGGAATCACTATGAAGATGCATGATAAATAACACAATTAACAGACAATGTAAACTGGCACACTCATGTAGAAGTGATTTCAGATGGAAGAAACCGCAGAGGGAGCCTTTATGTGTGTATATAAGGCAGATCTTTAATTCTGTTAAATGGTTCCAAGAATTTTAAGCAACACTCCGCGGTACAATGGCACCAAGGGTACAGAACACATATTCCTCTTTCGGAGAGAAATCAAGTAACTCTCCACATGAAGTTTCAGTGACACAAGAAAATGGGTTAATTTCATTTTCTTGATTCTGGGAAATAATAATCACATCCGTCGGTGGAAATACAAACGTCCAAAAACACATCTGTGCAGGATAACGAAACCAAATACGAAAAGCTCAAGCAAAATAAAGACAAATTCTGTAAATCAGAAATTCTTACTGGCTCTGCCATCCATGGTTATGTAGCTTAATACCCTGCTTCTACAGAGAAGCTGGTAACACTTGATACTCGGACGAAAACTTCACTGCTTGGTGGGTTTTATAATGAAACTGTCTTCTGTTATTCGAATTTAGCCGTTACCAGATGGAGACCGGTTGGCCTACACGATATCGCTGTGGCCCAGAAGGTATGGTAACCATCCAATTACTGACATTCCATTGCAGACGTATATGAACTAGTGGCAGTTTTAATCACAATCCACAACACCATCTGCCTTAATACCTGCCCAGCTTGTCACATTTAGTTTTTTCTTTTCCTGTAGGTGACCTAGATGTTTCTTCCACTGACAAAAACGCAACCATTTAAAAGCTTTTTGTCTCACATTTCGTAGATGAGATGTTAATTGGCGTACAGCCTCAGATGTATGGAAAACATCAAGACACACATCCTGTGAATTCTCGCTGGTAAACAAACCCTCTGCAGAGATGACAGAAGAGCAATTGCGATAGTCACCATCCAAGTGTGTGCGTAACTGGGATTCGTTTCTTTTGATACAGGAAGCATTATTTATAATAAAATGGAGGACATTGCTTACAAGGATCAACAGTAGAACACTGTATAAAACTAACCTACGGGTTGATGACAGACACTACACATAACGTACAGTCTTAGACAAAAAATCTGGCCGCCCACCGCCTGCCGTGCGAAGTCCGAAACGTTTACGTAAGGCACCCCACGTAATTAACATCCGGCCATCTGCCTGCTCTGGGAACACTGCAGGATGCGCGACTTTCTGGAGAAAGTGTCTTCTGCTCACGATCTAACGGTACTGTATCTGACCTTCGGCTCAGTTACATCGCGGCAGTGACGACCAAGGATGGCAGCGGGCTCCTGCGAGGCTGCAGACAACGTAAATATTTTGTGAGTACCCAAATAAGATTTGAAATATGAGATCTTTTGTATGCAAGTCTACCATGAAGTTTGCATTCCAATATGATTCAAACCAACAAACGATTGCAGAAATGGACCCTTGTCTCTGTGATACCAGTTTTAAGATACTACGATACCAAAGGCTTTCACTACGATTTTGTATTTAGTAATATTTCTTTAGCATTGTGTGATGATGAAAGATTTTAACAGTAATGAAACACACCGAAGGATTAACAATCTTTGTAATTACAAATCTCCATTCACATTTACTGAAGTGATGAGTACTTTTGCTGGATAAGAACTGGGATCCGTGAGGGTTTTCACTTTATCTTTTGAAACACGACAAACATGATCGAAAATGCTATTGCCCCTATGGTATGGTACTATCAGTGAACAACGAGAAGAGGGCCACAGACAAGTATTTTAATGTCAGACACGTCCAGTCAAACATGTATGGCTGCAAAGCACTGTGTATATACACTCCTGGAAATTGAAATAAGAACACCGTGAATTCATTGTCCCAGGAAGGGGAAACTTTATTGACACATTCCTGGGGTCAGATACATCACATGATCACACTGACAGAACCACAGGCACATAGACACAGGCAACAGAGCATGCACAATGTCGGCACTAGTACAGTGTATAACCACCTTTCGCAGCAATGCAGGCTGCTATTCTCCCATGGAGACGATCGTAGAGATGCTGGATGTAGTCCTGTGGAACGGCTTGCCATGCCATTTCCATCTGGCGCCTCAGTTGGACCAGCGTTCGTGCTGGACGTGCAGACCGCGTGAGACGACGTTTCATCCAGTCCCAAACATGCTCAATGGGGGACAGATCCGGAGATCTTGCTGGCCAGGGTAGTTGACTTACACCTTCTAGAGCACGTTGGGTGGCACGGGATACATGCGGACGTGCATTGTCCTGTTGGAACAGCAAGTTCCCTTGCCGCTCTAGGAATGGTAGAACGATGGGTTCGATGACGGTTTGGATGTACCGTGCACTATTCAGTGTCCCCTCGACGATCACCAGTGGTGAACGGCCAGTGTAGGAGATCGCTCCCCACACCATGATGCCGGGTGTTGGCCCTGTGTGCCTCGGTCGTATGCAGTCCTGATTGTGGCGCTCACCTGCACGGCGCCAAACACGCATACGACCATCATTGGCACCAAGGCAGAAGCAACTCTCATCGCTGAAGACGACACGTCTCCATTCGTCCCTCCATTCACGCCTGTCGCGACACCACTGGAGGCGGGCTGCACGATGTTGGGGCGTGAGCGGAAGACGGCCTAACGGTGTGCGGGACCGTAGACCAGCTTCATGGAGACGGTTGCGAATGCTCCTCGCCGATACCCCAGGAGCAACAGTGTCCCTAATTTGCTGGGAAGTGGCGGTGCGGTCCCCTACGGCACTGCGTAGGATCCTACGGTCTTGGCGTGCATCCGTGCGTCGCTGCGGTCCGGTCCCAGGTCGACGGGCACGTGCACCTTCCGCCGACCACTGGCGACAACATCGATGTACTGTGGAGACCTCACGCCCCACGTGTTGAGCAATTCGGCGGTACGTCCACCCGGCCTCCCGCATGCCCACTATACGCCCTCGCTCAAAGTCCGTCAACTGCACATACGGTTCACGTCCACGCTGTCGCGGCATGCTACCAGTGTTAAAGACTGCGATGGAGCTCCGTATGCCACGGCAAACTGGCTGACACTGACGGCGGCGGTGCACAAATGCTGCGCAGCTAGCGCCATTCGACGGCCAACACCGCGGTTCCTGGTGTGTCCGCTGTGCCGTGCGTGTGATCATTGCTTGTACAGCCCTCTCGCAGTGTCCGGAGCAAGTAATGTGGGTCTGACACACCGGTGTCAATGTGTTCTGTTTTTCATTTCCAGGAGTGTATATAACGGGAAAACCCGTACATGTGCTATCTGCCTCTCTACAAAACACCTTAAAACAGAGTGGCGACAGTTCAGAAGTATTAAGCAAACTCCCTTCATGACAAACTAAGGAACCAATAACTAATGGTAACGCATCAATAGATACTGCAATAATAATGGGGAATCGTATTGTGAATGCCAACAAACGTGCAGGAACCGTGGAAGCATTGAAAAATTACAAGGAACCAACCGTAAGACCACTGGTAGCAGAGAGCAGGTCATTTCCAATGCAGTAAACAGGGGTACCAACAAGGAGGACAGCCATGAACTGGAATAATTGTTGCTGGGAGCCAGCCGATGGACGTACATGATACAAAGATAGAACCCCCCAATCTCTACAGGTCACAGGAACACGAAGAGACAAAGGGAAACGAGGAAATTACATAATAAATGGCTGAACACTCATCGCAAGACATGCAATGGCTCCTGTAAACAACTTTTTCACGAAGCAACATCACAACTGAAACGAACCATTCTCAAGAATGAAGCAAGTCGCCTAACAGAAAAAAGGACGAACGCACAACGACTCCTACAAATCCAACCGCCCGACACGTAAACAATGTGAAGACGAAGTACAGGCTCTCCGAAGACAAACCAAAATAGGAAAAAATTACGACCAAGAAAAAGGGAACGAGTACAACCCGTCTACAACGATATTGAAAATCAAATGTCACGCTGAAATGAAAAGATGTGATGCAGAACCAGCTGAAAACTCCAACACCATCCGGCCTATTAACACTCGACATTGTCCAATATCGTATGATGCAAGATACCAAAGAAACAACAGGAAATGTGAATAGAATACAATCGTAGACGAAAATAGAAAGTTTCAAGCAACCTCATATGCCGCAGAAGTAGAGAACGCTCTTGTACAAGAGACTGTTACATATAAAATTAGTGAAATAATAGGATATTTTAGAAAAGTTCTCGTGGAATGTAAATACATTACTGGCCATTAAAAATGTTACACCACGAAGGTGACGTGCTACAGACTCGAAATTTAACCGTCAGGAAGAAGATGCTGTGATATGCAAATGATTAGCTTTTCAGAGCATTCACACAAGGTTGGCGCCGGTGGCGACACCTACAACGTGCTGACATGAGGATAGTTTCCAACCGATTTCTCATACACAAACAGCAGTTGACCGGCGTTTCCTGGTGAAACGTTGTTGTGATGCCTCGTGTAAGGAGGAGAAATACGTACCATCATGTTTCCGAGTTTGATAAAGGTCGGATTGTAGCCTATCGCGAATGCGGTGTATCGTATCGTAACATTGCTGCTCGCGTTGGTCGAGATCCAATGACTGTCAGCAGAATATGGAATCTGTTGGTTCATGAGTGTAATACGGAACGCCGTGCTAGATCCCAACGGCCTCGTATCATTAACAGTAGAGATAACAGGTATCTTATCTGCATGGATGTAATGGATCTTGCAGCCACGTCTCGATCCCTAAGTCAACTGATGGGGACGTTTGCAAGACAACAACCATCTGGACGAACAGTTCAGTGACGTTTGCAGCAGCATGGACTATCAGATCAGAGACCATGGCTGCGGTTACCCTTGACGCTGCATCACAAACAGGAACGCCTACGATGGTGAACTCAACGAGGAACCTGGGTGCAGGAATGGCAAAACGTCATTTTTTTGGATGAATCCAGGTTCTGTTGACAGCATCATAATGGTCACATACGTCTTTGGCGAAATCGCGGTGTACTCTCATCGGAAGCGTGTATTCGTCAACGCCATTCTGGCGTATCACCCGGCGTGATGGTATGGGGTGCCAATGGTTACTGGTGTCGGTCACCTCTTGTTCGCATTGACAGCACTTTGTTCAGTGGACGTTACATTTCAGATGTGTTACGACCCGTGGCTTTACCTTTAATTTGATCCCTGTGAAACCCTTCATTTCAGCAGGATAATGCACGACCAGATGTTGCAGGTCCTGTACTGGCCTTTCTGGATACAGAAAATGTTAGACTGCTGTCCTGGCCAGCAAATACCCCAGATCTCTCACCAATTGAAAACGTCTCGTCAATGGTGGCCGAGCAACTGGCTCGTCATAACAGGCCAGTCACTACTCTTGATGAACTGTGGTATCGTGTTGAAGGTGCATGGGCTGTTGTACCGGTACACGGCATCCGTTTGACTCAATGGCCAGGCATACCAAGGCCGGTATTACGGCCTGTGGTGGTCGTTTTGGGTACTGATTTCTCAGGATCTATGCACCAAAATTGCGTGAAAATGTAATCACATGTCAGTTCTAGTATAATATATTTGTCCAATGAATACCCGTTTATCACCTGCATTTCTTCTTAGTGTAGAAATTTTAATGGCCAGTAGTGTACTTTACGACTAAAGCAGCTCACTCACACAAATGTAGAAACGTTCAGTTGTCGACAGACACACACAAAGGTGCTTTCCTTCTTTTCTGTGTGCCTAACGAGAACTGAACGCTTCTGATTTTCGGTGATTTGTCTTCTTTAATCCTAAAGTATTTATAAAATTACCGGTTATGACGCAATTACCGATATCGTGAGTGAGAGCGGAACTGTTATTCAATGCAAACGAGGTAATCAATATATGACAGAAACGCTACTCAAACAGGGAAGTGGACTCGCCATAAACATTCACGTTTAATCATAAATTTATATGCTACTATGGGCAGCAGCGTTCGCATGCAGGGAAGTGAATTTTTCAAATCAGAATTTGTAAATTTAATAATATGACCTTACAGCAAAATTATTAACGAAGGCGATTTCAACTGCGTCTTTATCAGTTTTGACGAAACTCCTTGTTTTAATTTCTACCAAGACCTCTGTAAGAGTCGGGCTGAAATTAGTGTATACCTAGATATTCATGTATCTCAGTATCACCGCTTTCAGGTGTATCTGATTAAGTTTCTAGGGTGAGGAGCATGTCAGATGAAGAGAGAACTCCTAAACGAAATGGAAGAACAGAAAACTGTGGCGTTCATCTGGAACAAGTGCCCACGCATGCAAAACTGGTGACTTGGTCAAAAATGTCTTATTCATTTTGTGAAGGAAGAGCGTACTGGGAGAAGGGCACAATTTTAAGGTTCTACGGAAGTTACGTAACAATACAATGTGACTGACAGGCAGCATTACAGCAATTAGGTGCATTAAAGCAAAAACACCGCACTTACCAGACGTTTTATGGAAGGTGCAGGAATAGGTTAAGCAGCCAGAGCGAGATAACGAGTGAAGGTGTTTCCATATACGACATCAAAAGGGAAAGGAGAATGGCCAAGCAAAAATCAACTATTTGTTAATAGACAACCAGGACATACAAAAAATACACAAATTTCAGTTAACTACTACATCGCACTATATGTCACCGATGTTGTGGTCTTCAGTCTTGAGACTGTTTTGATGCAGCTCACCATGCTACTCTATCCTGTGCAAGCTTCTTCATCTCACAGTACCTACTGCAACCTACATCCTTCTGAATCTGCTTAGTGTATTCATCTCTTGGTCTCCCCCTACGATTTTTACCCTCCACACTGCCCTCCAGTATTAAATTGGTGATCCCTTGATGCCTCAGAACATGTCCTTAGTGTATTCATCTCTTGGTCTCCCCCTACGATTTTTACCCTCCACACTGCCCTCCAGTATTAAATTGGTGATCCCTTGATGCCTCAGAACATGTCCTATCAACCGATCCCTTCTTCTGGTCAAGTTGTGCCACAAACTTCTCTTCTCCCCAATCCTATTCAATACTTCCTCATTAGTTATGCAATCTACCCATCTAATCTTCAGCATTCTTCTGTAGCACCACATTTAGAAAGCTTCTATTCTCTTCTTGTCCAAACTATTTACCGTCCAGGTTTCACTTCCATACATGGCTACACTCCATACAAATACTTTCAGAAATGACTTCCTGACACTTAAATCTATACTCGATGTTAACAAATTTCTCTTCTTCAGAAACGCTTTCCTTGCCATTGCCAGTCTACATTTTATATCCTCTCTACTTCGACCATCATCAGTTACTTTTCTCCCCAAATAGCAAAACTCCTTTACTATTTTAAGCGTCTCATTTCCTAATCTAATACCCTCAACATCCCCCGACTTAATTCGACTACATTCCATTATCCTCGTTTTGCTTTTGTTGATGTTCATCTTATAACCTCCCTTCAAGACACCATCCATTCCGTTCAACTGCTCTTCCAAGTCCTTTGCTGTCTCTGACAGAATTACAATGTCATCAGCGAACCTCAAACTTTTTATTTCTTCTCCATGGATTTTAATACCTATTCCGAATTTTTCTTTTGTTTCCTTTACTGCTTGCTCAATATACAGATTGAATAACATCGGGGAGAGGCTACAACCCTGTCTTACTCCCTTCCCAACCACTGCTTCCCTTTCATGTCCCTCGACTCTTATAACTGCCATCTGGTTTCTGTAAAAATTGTAAATAGCCTTTCGCTCCCTGTATTTTACCCCTGCCAGCTTTAGAATTTGAAAGAGAGTATTCCAGTCAACATTGTCAAAAGCTTTCTCTAAGTCTACAAATGCTAGAAACGTAGGTTTGCCTTTCCGTAATCTTTCTTCTAAGATAAGTCGTAAGGTCAATATTGCCTCACGTGTTCCAGTATTTCTACGGAATCCAAACTGATCTTCCCCGCGGTCGGCTTCTACTAGTTTTTCCATTCGTCTGCAAAGTATTCGTGTTAGTATTTTGCAGCTGTGGCTTATTAAACTGATTGTTCGGTAATTTTCACATCTGTCAACACCTGCTTTCTTTGGGATTGGAATTATTGTATTCTTCTTGAAGTCTGAGGGTATTTCGCCTGTTTCATACATCTTGCTCACCAGATGGTAGAATTTTGTCAGGACTGGCTTTCCCAAGGCCGTCAGTAGTTCCAATGGAATGTTGTCTACTCCGGGGGCCTTGTTTCGACTCAGGTCTTTCAGTGCTCTGTCAAACTCTTCACGCAGTATCGTATCTCCCCTTTCATCTTCATCTACATCCTCTTCCATTTCCATAATATTGTCCTCAAGTACATCGCCCTTGTATAGACCCTCTATATACTCCTTCCACCTTTCTGCTTTCCCTTCTTTGCTTAGAACTGGGTTTTCATCTGAGCTCTTGATGTTCATACAAGTGGTTCTCTTATCTACAAAGGTCTCTTTAATTTTCCTGTAGGCAGTATCTATCTTACCCCTCGTGAGATAAGCCTCTACATCCTTACAGTTGTCCTCTAGCCATCCCTGCTTAGCCATTTTGCACTTTCTGTCTATCTCATTTTTGAGACGTTTGCATTCGTTTTTGCCTGCTTCATTTACTGCATTTTTATATATTCTCCTTTCATCAATTAAATTCAATGTTTCTTCTGTTACCCAAGGATTTCTACTAGCCCTCGTCTTTTTACCTACTTGATCCTCTGCTGCCTTCACTACTTCATCCCTCAGAGCTACCCATTCTTCTTCTACTGTATTTCTTTCCCCCATTCCTGTCAATTGTTCCCTTATGCTCTCCCTGAAACTGTGTACAACCTCTGGTTCTTTCAGTTTATCCAGGTCCCATCTCCTTAAATTCCCACCTTTTTGCAGTTTCTTCAGTTTTAATCTACAGGTCACAACCAATAGATTGTGGTCAGAGTCCACATCTGCCCCTGGAAATGTCTTACAATTTAAAACCTGGTTCCTAAATCTTTGTCTTACCATTATATAATCTATCTGATACCTTTTAGTATCTCCAGGGTTCTTCCATGTATACAACCTTCTATCATGATCCTTAAACCAAGTGTTAGCTATGATTAAGTTGTGCTCTGTGCAAAATTCTACCAGCCGGCTTCCTCTTTCATTTCTTACCCCCAATCCATAATCACCTACTACGTTTCCTTCTCTCCCTTTTCCTACACTCGAATTCCAGTCACCCATGACCATTAAATTTTCGTCACCGATATGTACGCTAAAACCCAAACAAACATGAACATCAGATACATTTATGAGACATCACAACCAGCACTAATCGAGAAGAGAACGTAAATATATTACAACTAGAATTGTAGACAGCACTTTTGGAGTCAGTGAAAAAGAAAGTAGCAGATCTGGATGGAAGCTGTCGAATTTCACTTCTTGTAGTTTATCGCCTCGCGACTGACAAGCACCTACACCTAAGTAATATCTCGTAACAATCTACCTTCACCCTTTTTTCTAAAAAAAACAAAGAAATACTGACCGATAGCTTTACTCAACATCGAATTTAAAATACTGATTCTAAAATACGACTGTTCAAGGACATTTCCCTAGTATATTCGGTCAATATCAAAACGTGCGGTATTGGACGCTGCATGCTCTACATTTTCGACACACCTAACATGGACCATAAAATCAATGGCAGCCCTAGACTTTAAAGATTCTGACTGAGTATGAAACATTCACCACGTCTTTCAATCAATGTCATTCGTAGAAGGGGAATATCAGATAAGGTCGTTCAAATAACCCGACAGTACGTATTTGTCACTCACTCAGTTTGCAAAATAATTAGCCAAAGAACTCGACCAACAACGATCAAAAGAACCGTGTAACAAAACTGTCCACTTTCTGTAACTTTTTATACAGTGAGAGTAGAAGAACTAGTGAGGAAGTTACATGAAAATCCACACTAGTCCGAACCCTCAATACCAACTGCGTACGCCAAGCATATGAGAGTAATTTAAGTCTTATCGTCAGCGTCAAGGGTAATCTGCATACAACAAGAAGATCTTACTAAACCAATGCAATCGGTGCTGCTGCAAGCCACCAAAAATCACAATTTTCCTGTTAGAACCAGTTAAGGTCAACATGTAACACACGTCGGTACAAACAACGCCAAGAAGGAAACAACTAGGGATGATTAGAACGTATTGCTAACGTAAAACTAGCAGGACAAACGCTATGACATCCAAACAGCAATGAACGAATACAAGGCCAGAGTATTAGCCCTATTGCAGACGGTCGCTCTTCTGAACACGTGTATGGAGTAACGAATATTATTGCACTAACGTTTCCTATAACCAACGAAATTGCGTCCACTGTCATAAGAAGCGGCGGCTGATATACATGGAGAGGCGACATACTGAAGACCCCATCCAGCAAGGCTAGTTTCCTGCTACTTTCATTTATTTATTTTTTAATACCCCAGGCCCCATATGGACGACGGGGTGCTCTGTCAGCTGTACAGTAGTCGACTCTTCAGCTAAGAGTACTCAAAGATGTAACAAAGATGGTAAAAAAATATGAGAACGGTTTACGTATTTAATTAAAAAGATTAATGAAGGACAAATAAAGGGAAGAGAAATATATACAGTTTGAAAAACAAAATTCCGATAAGGTGAAGTTCTTCTCTGATAAAAGTTCTGGAGCACTGTATTTTCACTTAATGTCTGAAGGACCTACACTGCCGAAGAAGTACTGTCTGAGGAGCGAATATGTTCCATAGAGGATGAGGGATGTAGCTGAAGAGATAGAGGTCTATTAGGTGGTGAACCCACAGAGGTGAGAGGTAGGAGGTGAAGCGGATAGTGGGGAAACAGACGGTGGGAAAGACACAAGGTGAGGAGGATTAATGGTGTGTGGTGGAGGAGTAATGGGGAGTGGTACAAGAAAAAAGGGATAGGAGCACATGAAGAGGACAAAGGAAAGAGGAGCTTTGACATGGAGTGGGATAGGTGGGGAAGGGTTCAAGTTGGACGGATGTCAGTGTCAGGAAGCGGGAGCTGGTTGAAGCAGCGATGAGACGCGATATATACTGTGTATAGGTGTAGAGACGGAAGGATGTGTTTGTGAAGGCCCGAAAGCGTAGCTGGGTTGGTGATGAGAGGCGAGACAGTGGAGTTACTGGAGTCCAGTTCCCTGATAGGTAATGCGTAGGTTTTCGGTGTAGGTTTGGAGGGGTGGGAATTTGATAACATGGTAAAGGATCCATGTGGGGAAAGGTAAACGGATAAGCAAAGCGAGACGGAGCGTATGCCCTTTCGTGGATCTGGAGGACCTTACAGATTTTTAGTGGGGCAGATATCCTTGAAAAATTATTATAGCAGGGTGTCGGATCGGGATTTTGTATGTGTGAGGATAGTGGATGGGTGTAATCACCAACTTCCGCCTGTTAGAAGTTTTAGTCTATTCCCAGTTTTCCGCTTATATAGGCACGATTGCAGTATCTGACACCAGTCGCAGAGGGCCGAAACGCCGTGTGCTCCGAACGTGAACTGGGTAGCCCATGACAACTCTGTCCCTCAGTGGGACCGAGTGACGTCAGGTGGGGCGAGAGGGTGGCGCCTCGTTTGAATCTGCCGCTTCCACCAAGTCTCTACAAGCGTGAAAGGCCCGTCTCTCCTTTCTGTCGGCATAGAAAGCCTGTACCCGCGACCTACTAAGGGTGTTTTACCCTTGGTCTCTGTCTGTTGTTGCTTATTCTAAACTCTGGTGCCTCCTTTATAATGGAATCCCACAACGTTGACGTCTGAACCAACCATATTTTTTGTCGTTTTCCTGGTAATTCTGAACTATGGGAGACTTGTGAAGCTCCCTTTCTTTCACGTGCCACTTGTGCTTCTTAAGACGAACTGCGATCGGTGTCAGATACTGCAATCGTGCATATATATGACAAAATGGTAGATATCGAAATAGACGAGAGAGGGATAGAGAAACAATTAAAATCGCTCAAAATAGGAAACGCCGCTGGACCTGGTGGGATTCCAGTTCGATTTTACCCAGAGTACGAGAAGGAACTTGCCCCCCTTCTTCAGCGGTGTACCGTAGGTCTCTAGAAGAGCGTAGCGATCCAAGGGATTGGAAAAGCGCACAGGTCATCCCCGTTTTCAAGAAGGGACGTCGAACAGATGTGCAAAACTATAGACCTGTATCTCTAACGTCGATCAGTTTTAGAATTTTGGAAAACGTATTATGTTCGAGTATAATGACTTTTCTAGAGACTAGAAATCTACTCTGTAGGAATCAGCATGGATTTAGAAAAAGACGGTCGTGTGAAACCCAGCTCGCGCTATTCGTCCACGAGACTCAGACGGCCATAGACACGGGTTCCCAGGTAGATGCCGTGTTTCTTGACTTCCGCAAGGCGTTCGATACAGTTCCCCACAGTCGTTAAATGAACAAAGTAAGAGCATATGGACTATCAGACCAATTGTGTGATTGGATTGAAGAGTTCCTAGATACCAGAACGCAGCATGTCATTCTCAATGGAGAGAAGTCTTCCGAAGTAAGAGTGATTTCAGGTGTGCCCAGGGGAGTGTCATAGGACCGTTGCTATTCACAATATACAAAAATGACCTTGTGGATGACATCGAATGTTCACTGAGGCTTTTTGCAGATGATGCTGTGGTGTATCGAGAGGTTGTAACAATGGAAAAATTTTACTGAAATGCAGGAGGATCTGCAGTTAATTGGCGCATGGTGCAGGGAATGGCAATTGAATCTCAATGTAGACAAGTGCAATGTGCTGCGAATACATAGAAAGATAGATCCCTTATCAATTAGCTACAATGTAGCAGATCAGCAGCTAGAAGCAGTTAATTCCATAAATTATCTGGGAGTACGCATTAGGAGTGATTTAAAATGGAATGATCATATAAAGTTGATCGTTGGTAAAGCAGATGCCAGACTGAGATTCATTGGAAGAATCCTAAGGAAATGCATTCCGAAAACAAAGAAAGTAGGTTACAGTCCACTTGTTCGCCCACTACTTGAATACTGCTCAGCAGTGTGGGATCCGTACCAGATAGGGTTGATAGAAGAGATAGAGAAGATTCAACGGAGAGCAGCGCGCTTCGTTACAGGATCATTTAGTAATCGCGGAAGCGTTGCGGAGAAAATAGATAAACTCCAGTGGAAAACTCTGCGGGAGAGACTCTCAGTAGCTCGGTACGGGCTTTTGTTAAAGTTTTAAGAACATACCTTCACCGAAGAGTCAAGCAGTATATTGCTCCCTCCTACGCATATCTCGCGAAGAGACCATGAGGATAAAATCAGAGAGATTAGAGCCCACATAGTAGCATACCGACAATCCATCTTTCCACGAACAATACGAGACTGGAATAGAAGGGAAAACCTATAGAGGTACTCAAGGTACCCTCCGCCACACACCGTCAGGTGGCTTGCGGAGTATGTATGTAGATGTAGATGTAGATGTAGAAGGATGTGCCCTAATGAAAGATATATACTCGAAGGAAGACCAATGTCAACAGAATATTTTGCATGTGGTGGCTCGAAACTGGTGTTGATCAGTACCAACTCCCTTTGGGTACGTCCATCGCAGCTGACATTTGTTGCCAATGACTGAGATGCCTCTCTCTGGAGTGTGATAAAAACGAAAAAAAAAAACTGCTTTAAGTGTAACTTTTTTTTTCACCAATCTTCTGACTGTCCCGACCTCTTCGTCTCAGACTAGCACTTGAAACCTACATCCTCAACTATTTGCTGAATATATTCGAATCTCTGTTTTGCTCTACAGTTTTTGCCTTCTACGGCTCCCTCTAGTACCGTGGAAGTCAGTCTGCTTATTTCACATATTCTGCTTATTTCACGAACTATCCAGGAGTTTGGAAAGTCATCTCTCATGCTCTTACTCTGTTGAGCTTTTGCTACAGAAGTTAACCTTTCGTTCTCATTGAAAAACCACCAATAAAATACATTTCCGAACAAAAATGCACCCCAGACATTGCTTGACGACATCTTTAAGACAGAAACAGTAGGTCCATACAGGTGTGGACTCAGTGAACTATATGTGCATCGTCATTTTGTTTTATATAACGTGAGACAATCTTTGCTAATAATTACTTTTCTCTGACGTTTAGTGTTGCGTTCAATAGACTAACGGAAGAACGCTACGAAAATATGCGCTCTACTGATAAAAATTAATTTATGCATACCAAAATGACCTTATGAGAAAAGTCTGTTTTAATTAAACAAGCTGTCTCTAAAGTTAGCGTCCCTACGTCGCCAAGGATAAGTGAGATAAATTACTGGAAATGTGTTATTTCACAGATGATAATGGGTATTCATGAAAGCCAAAAATTGTATCGGCAGGAGCGGAGGTCATGAAACGTGCAGTATCATAAGTTTTTCGCTCTTACAGTATGGACAAGAGGAAGTAGCGAGAATACTTGTGACGGATAAGTTTTCTTAAGATTTCCTTATCGATTTTCGATCTGGCTACTTGTAGGTCTATATAGACCGCGCAGTGTTAGCATTACATAATGACTTCCTGGCCCCAGAGCTAGTGAAGAGCTGTAGGATTCTTCTCTCTTTTATTGCTGCAGCGATAGGCATGACAGATCAATCGCAACCTTCAGCGTGGAACGATGTCCTTGGCTCAAAAAGGTAGATGTCATACCATAAGAGAAAGTATTTGAAGTTAATCAAATGAAATGAAAAAAAACAATATTAGCAGGATAATTTTGTATCACCAAGTTAGAAAGTTGACCGAGTAGCCAACATATTGTGAATTGTTGCCAAGTTTCAGTTAAACTACCAGCAGGGACAACGCTTCCACAGCCAAAGTGTTTCTGGAGTGGGACGTTCTTGCTTCAAACATGCAGCGCCAGTGGCTGCCAAGGCATTCACTGGAGTCTGAAATACCTTACTTATAGGACAACGTGATTTATTCCCATTTCCGTAATTAGTTCTGGAGATTAAAGTTAACAATAATACTCAATTGCACCGACTGCAAACGAACATCGTGAATCACTATGTCCCACCATATTAGCATTATTTTTCTGCCATACACAGAATGAAAACTAAGGATCACATTCACCAAAGCGATTCATATATTAGAATTATCTTCAGTAGTTGTACTCTAAAATTAATGAGCGGACAACACATAATCTGATTACTATAGGCAGAGAAACCTTTTTCCTAAGAAAACGGTCGTGGGAAATATCCCCAAAACAGAAAAAACTCAAATGAATAGACAACAATCATTGTAATAGAAGCAGAAATGTTTTAGTGTTGTGGTTGTTACAATGTAGTGTGCTGATAAATGTTAGCTGTCTTCTGAATCTAGACTTTGTAGTCAGCTGTCTAATTATGTACAGAAAATTGTAGCCTTATCTGGTTTCTTTTACAGAAGAATACGTAGAAAAGGTATTTGTGGGAGTTATTAGAGTGGTAGTATTAACTATGTTTCAACTTTACTACTCTGATGTGTTTCGTCAAGGTGGGAGTAAGGACGAAGGGGTTTAAAAAATCCCTGCATTTGGCTCACATAACAAGTACAACTGTGCAACTGAGTGTGAAGTAAGACCGAAATGACAAACTTGATAAATATATAGCATACATTCTTTGATAACCAACTTCTAGTTTCGGGGATTTTTTTGAGAAAGGACTTATAGGATAACATCGCTGTAGCCTACAATAATAAATCTGCAAGTTTGTGCAAGGTTCTCTTTCTTGTCGGAAATAAAGAACTTCTTATACTTTTATTGGATTAACAGACAAGAGACTACCATTTTGATCGCTGTAGTTAGGTGTTCAGCTCAACGGGGGAGAGGAATGTCCTTTACGATTCACGCTATCGAACAAATGATTTTAATCCTATTTTTGTAATCGAGCGATTTATGTAGACGTCATCAGTATCTTCCACGGGACTTCATTGCCCACGGGGTCCTAACTCTAGTTTTTGTTATATACCCTCATTATTATTTATAACACCTTACAGGTGAAATAACATGTGGTGATTGTGCGGTAATTCTTAGAGTTACGGTCCCAAGTTTTATTCGCCAACGAAGGGGTTTTAATTTACAACACCAATGATCTTTGATTGAATTTGAAAAATCAATAAACATTTATTAAACTCATTTTCGAGAGAATGAGTGAGGTGGTAGAAATTTTAATCGGTCCGTGGATCACCCACTGGTTGTGCATCTCACTCTCCGTTTCAGGTGATGAATTCTTGCCGTATAAAGCACTTATTTACACACAGAATTAACAACAATGTCTTTTATACAACTACTTTCCGAACCAATTATCCGTCATTAATATTTGTTTCCAGTCAGAGCTTGAAATCTTGGAAGCGAATATAAAGGACTTACGCAAAGTTATCGTTTTCATCCGATTAAATGAGTTCCAGTTTTTGGTAGATTTGGCTATAAAACTGCACCACATAGAGCTGAAAAATTACAATTGAGCTTTTTAGTAAATATAACGTAAATGAATGAGTGCGAAGCAAACAGTCCTGCCACTTAATAGTGCTCTGTAAAGCGCATGCGTATTACTTGGCGAGGAAGCGTTGAGTAAATCCCCACTGCTGGAATGTGGCGAACGAGGCCACTTTTATGAATTAGAGAGTTTTTTAATTACAAGGCCCTTCATTTCCATCTTCGTAACTGTCCATTTAGTTTTTTATGAGTTAATTACAGAGCTTTTAACTAATTTATTTTCTGACATGAAAATGAAAAATATCGAGAGGAGACATTCACACAGAGGCCAGTAGAAACAAACAGTACGTCCAGTTAACTTTAATCCGGATTTACAGTCGTGATAGATTGGTTTTCGGTGTTAGCACTGTAGTAGTCATGTCTGGAAAGGACTACAATGCTCATCGAATTCGTCACTGTAGTCTAATTTGTGTCGTACTGTCTAATAGACGAGTGCTACTGATCCATACATTCTTTCGCGGCCTTGCAAACGGTACAAAGGAAGTATATCACTGTCTATTCAAATACTGTTGGAAGAGGTTGGATCATCTTTCTAGCTGAAATGCGATATTTACATTACTTGAAACAAGTGCTATTCCCGAATAAGCCTCTTCGTAGTGAACCAGTGAAGTATTACACTCACATTCAGGAACAGCGCCGTTCTTTAACTACAGCAATAATCCATCACAATTCGCATACATCTAGAGTTTGCTCTCCTGTCGTGTCAATAATGTAACAGAAAACACCCTAATTGCAACCAAATGCGGCGACACAGAGATATTAGCATACATTGAAGGCTAAACGACCCTCGTTCTGCGATGAATTCGCGCACTTTTGCAACTTTTTTTTTATATTTTAGGCAGATTTGTCCCGTGAGCGAAACAGCCACGCTGTACTCTAGGGCTGCGTACTATTTTGGAGAAAAAGTGGATCGCCACAACGTAGGAATGTTGTAAACGCAGCAACCACATACCCTTGAGGAGATCCTTCAGCTGGTATATTCCACTATATGGTTTCCCATACGGATTTTACCCTCTGCGGCCCCCTGTAATATCATGGAAGTTATCTTAGCTAACCTAGCACCCTGTCCTGTCCCTTATTCTTGTCGTGTCGGAAATACCTGATATTTGAAAGTGAACTTTTTCCTTTCAGTTGAGAAACTTTAATATTTCACAGGTATGAGAGACACCTCGTGTTCTAAGTAGGCTAGCACGTCAGGTTTACTTAGTAACAAAGCGTGTGGTCTCCATAAAGCTGCAATAACCGGGTCCAATGGTAGAAAAATTTAAAAAACGAAATATGTTGAAGATTTTTGACAACTGTTACTGCGACGGGGTCAGTTTTTACATTACCGTACGAAGAAAGCTGCATAACTCACAAAATCTAACAGTGAACTCTACCAGGTATAAACACGACAAAGAATTCAAATATCTTCGATGGTTTTTTACTGAAGCAACGGTAACTGCATCAGAAACTGAGGCGAGACTGCATTCGAGAAAACATGCCATTAATCGCCTGAACCCAGTATTAAAATCTAGAAAATTATTATAAGAACCAAAACTAAGACTATATAAAACTTTAACAATACCAGTAGTGCTATATGGTTGTTAAACCTGCAGCATAGGAGTAAATGACCGAGCCGGGTCATTGAGACCATCGGTCTCAGGAAAATATATGGACGAGACTGAGACTCAGTTACTGGAGAATGAAGAAGGCTCCACATTAAATACTTAGAAAAACTATAGAAGGAGCCCAACATCGTTGTATTGTTGGAAAGCAGACGATTAAATGGGTGGAAGAAATGAATGGATGGAGTGAAAAAATAATTGGCGCAGCTGGGACTTTTAGAAAGCTGGAGACAGGTGACAGAAGTCAAGAACGGATAGAGAACCGTAACAGTGACGCCGCGTGGCCCTTAGGACCTGGTCGCATATCGTAAAGTAAGAAACAGAGAAATTATTATATGGTAGGACTGTAGAGCTTTCTACAAGAGTATCTATCATTAAATTCTATCGGTATGTGTCAGCAGGTGTGTCATGCACTCACCTTCCGACACGAAGACGTTGATGGTGTCGGTCTCGGCGCCGGGCGCACCGCAGGTGTAGTTCCCTGAGTGGGCGGTCGTGGCCCGCGACACGACCAGCCTGGAGTGAGTTTTGGGTCCCGGCTCCGTGACCACGGAGACGCCGGGGGTCGAACCCACGCCTTCGACGCCCACCTCGCGGTCGTTGTGCCGCCAGAACACGTACTGCGGCGACAGAGGGCTCTGCGAAGACAGGCATGCAAAAAGTCACATTAGCTTCTGGGACTTAGTGCAATCCAATGAGATAGTTACTGGATGTCGATGTAGCTGCTTTAGATTCATTTCACTCTCGCTTACTGTATTACAGCTCCTAACATTTTAAAAAAATTTTACCATAGCGTGGCAAGGCTTATTTTCATACTCATAATTTTTTTAAGGTTGTCATCAGATGTTTCAGCGTGCTGGACTAGGGGGAGAGCTGCAGAAGTTTACGTCTTATGACCAGACCGCCATGTTGGCGGCAAGTCTGGAGGCGAATTACGTTGCTAGCCCACAGTAATACCTGGTTGTAGAAACCAATCCCACGAGGTTTCATGGCCGCTTGAGCGACATGCCGCTGTCTGTGTACGAGAATGTTCTCTTATGTCTCTCAAGTTCGTAATGTAAAGAGCTCCGCTAGTCGTCAGCCAAAACACTTTTAGCGAAAAGATTGTTCTCTTTCTCTGTCTGTCTCATACCTATTATCGTTGTTGATATCTAAGCATCTTTTTGTGTAAATGAATACTACGTTACTTTCGACGATTTCCCTTTCACTTTCAGCTTCAGTAAGTCCGCAATACCTGTTAATGAGTAGGACTTGATTCAAACCCATTCCACTCGGTCACTGAGCATCTTCAAAGTCATGAACAATAGGAGGATCTCAAATTGAGCATATTGTTAGTTAACCTATGACACACAATCCCTGTAATAATTAAAATTCAAATTCCCCTTTTTCCCCAGTCGCACGCCAAAACTCTTGCCGGATGTAACATTGTGATAATCAAAAAAAGAAAAATAATATTGCATAAATATGATAAATTGGTTACTCGAACTACTGCAATACAGCGAGCGCCAATACTGCCAGCTAAATAAATGTTTCTAACTACTGATGGCACTAACTACTGATAGGCATAGTTAGCAAAATTAGTTAATTTTGATAGAGACCAAACAATGTATTTACCTTAATAGTGTTCAAAAGTCATTATATACACTCCTGGAAATTGAAATAAGAACACCGTGAATTCATTGACCCAGGAAGGGGAAACTTTATTGACACATTCCTGGGGTCAGATGCTTCACATGATCACTTTGACAGAACCACAGGCACATAGACACAGGCAACAGAGCATGCACAATGTCGGCACTAGTACAGTGTATATCCACCTTTCGCAGCAATGCAGGCTGCTATTCTCCCATGGAGACGATCGTAGAGATGCTGGATGTAGTCCTGTGGAACGGCTTGCCATGCCATTTCCATCTGGCGCCTCAGTTGGACCAGCGTTCGTGCTGGACGTGCAGACCGCGTGAGACGACGTTTCATCCAGTCCCAAACACTCAATGGGGGACAGATCCGGAGATCTTGCTGGCCAGGGTAGTTGACTTACACCTTCTAGAGCACGTTGGGTGGCACGGGATACATGCGGACGTGCATTGTCCTGTTGGAACAGCAAGTTCCCTTGCCGGTCTAGGAATGGTAGAACGATGGGTTCGATGACGGTTTGGATGTACCGTGCACTATTCAGTGTTCCCTCGACGATCACCAGTCGTGAACGGCCAGTGTAGGAGATCGCTCCCCACACCATGATGCCGGGTGTTGGCCCTGTGAGCCTCGGTCGTATGCAGTCCTGATTGTGGCGCTCACCTGCACGGCGCCAAACACGCATACGACCATCATTGGCACCAAGGCAGAAGCGACTCTCATCGCTGAAGACGACACGTCTCCATTCGTCCCTCCATTCACGCCTGTCGCGACACCACTGGAGGCGGGCTGCACGATGTTGGGGCGTGAGCGGAAGACGGCCTAAGGTGTGCGGGACCGTAGCCCAGCTTCATGGAGACGATTGCGAATGGTCCTCGCCGATACCCCAGGAGCAACAGTGTCCCTAATTTGCTGGGAAGTGGCGGTGCGGTCCCCTACGGCACTGCGTAGGATCCTACGGTCTTGGCGTGCATCCGTGCGTCGCTGCGGTCCGGTCCCAGGTCGACGGGCACGTGCACCTTCCGCCGACCACTGGCGACAACATCGATGTACTGTGGAGACCTTACGCCCCACGTGTTGAGTAATTCGGCGGTACGTCCACCCGGCCTCCCGCATGCACACTATACGCCCTCGCTCAAAGTCCGTCAACTGCACATACGGTTCACGTCCACGCTGTCGCGGCATGCTATCAGTGTTAAAGACTGCGATGGAGCTCCGTATGCCACGGCAAACTGGCTGACACTGACGGCGGCGGTACACAAATGCTGCGCAGCTAGCGCCATTCGACGGCCAACACCGCGGTTCCTGGTGTGTCCGCTGTGCCGTGCGTGTGATCATTGCTTGTACAGCCCTCTCGCAGTGTCCGGAGCAAGTATGGTGGGTCTGACACACCGGTGTCAACGTGTTCTTTTTTCCATATCCAGGAGTGTATATATATATATCAGTTCATGACATCTAGTCTTACAAATTTACAGTCTCTGATGGACATACGTCCAGATTATCCGCTCTCAAAACTAGGCCATCTCTCTCCCCACGTCCACCACTGCTGGCGGCTCTCGTGCAACTGCACAACGCTACGTGCTGTTCACATCCAGCTGCCCAACACTACAATAGCAAATATTCCAACAATACAAACCAGCCACAGACTGCACACTGCACAACCAGCGATTTTCATACAGAGCGCTACGTGGCGTTACCAGCATAAAAACCTAAACAGCCTACTTACAATGTGTTAATTAAAACCATTCCGTTGTTAATATGGACCATGCAGTTTTCTTATGGGTATCACATATGCAAGCTCTCAGACGACTCTCCAGGTTGCAGTTCTATCAATGGATTTTAAAACGGCACACTTCAGATTTCTCTACATCCTTATATATTATAAAGAGAGAGAGAGTAGAGAGTGGTTGTAGTTAAACTTTCACTACTTGAGAGAGCGTCCGTGCAAAACGAATGATCGTAGGAGATTTCAACTGTCGTGATGCAGCTGGTGCACTGCTAGAAGATCGCACAGTACTTCCAGCTTTCTCAGCCATTGCACAGAAACGTCATCAACAATTTTCGGCGCAATGGGCCGGCGGCATCATCCCCTTCCCCTCTTCACAGATCGCCGATTAATTCGAACTTCCGAATCATGTTCTTCAACCCAAGTGAGGTAAGAGGGCCTCTCCGTATTCCTTTAATTCGTCGATACTCGTGAAAAGCAGCAGCACTACTGTTTTTATAAAAGAGCTTCACGAGCGAAGCCCTACTAACCTTTCCAGATCCATGTTGACTGTCTGCAACTGCAATGCATACCGACGCTTGTGTTTAAACCCTACGCGGGCGTACCAGTACTCCCGCCTAACGGCAACTCGTGACTAACACTGCTAAAGATGCAAATCCTGCAGCGCACTGTCTTAACCTCATTGAAATAAAGTTAGTTATCTACATGGTAAATAGTTCTGCGTCTACAGTGGCTCAAGTAGCGCAACTTTAATTACACCCACCCTTCATATCACACTCTTCCCTGCCTCGCCGTTGCGCGTAGCTTATAGGTAGTGAGGGTATCTGCTACCACCGCGGGCAAGAATCGATAGCGAAACTCGCTAATTGTGCTCAGAGCGCCTTTGAACACCGGAAATTAATGCCTGCCCACGCTCACTACGGGAACGTTACGCGGGGAGGCCCGCGTCGCTGCCGAGTTGCTAAGAACCTGGTGAGGTAACTCTTCGGTAACACCTCCACTGCTTCCTGTCTCCCCCTTACTGCGTTAATTACACACCCTGAGAGGTTGTTCCTTAGAAGAGAAAGTATAATGATAAACAAGATCGTTTCCACAGTTTGCTTTGCTGCTGTTGCGACCTTCGGCCCGAGGACTAGTTATTGCAGCTCTCCGTGCTAGGGAGCAAGCCTTTTCACTCCCGCTTAACTACTGCAGCCCAGATTCGTTTGAATCTGCTTACTGTAGTCAGCATCAGCAACATTTTCAAGAACAACAGGAAAATAACACACAACCGCCTGCTGGTAAAATACTTCATTTATACTTATACAACCAATTTCAGTCGTCTGCCATCATCACGTTCATGAAGTATCGACAACATTAAATAGTTCAAACGGCTCTGAGCACTATAGGACTAAACTTCTGAGGCCGTCAGTCCCCTTGAACTTAAAACTACTTAAACCTAACTAACCTAAGGACATCACACACATCCATGCCCGAGGCAGGATTCGAACCTGCGACCGCAGCGGTGGCGCGGTTCCAGACTGTAGCGCCTAGAACCGCTCGGCCACCCCGGGCGGCTCCACAGCATCATGTGGGCGAAAAATAAAATCGTTATCGGTACGTATGGTTTTCCTAACATGACGCTGTGAATACTTTTATAATGCTGAATTTTAGTTGGATGAACAAAATTCTGTGAATATTGGTAGGTGTCATGTTGTAAGTACGCTATTTAGGTTTTTTTCATTGGTAACGCCACGTAGCGCTCTGTATGAAAATCACTGGCTGTGCTGTGTGCAGTCTGTGGCTGGTTTGCATTGTTGTTTGCTATTGTAGTGTTGGGCAGCTGGATGTTAACAGCGCGTGGCGATGCGCAGTTGGAGGTGAGCCGCCAGTAATGGTGGATGTGGGAGAGAAATGGCGGAGTTTTGAGAGTGGATGATCTGGGCGTGTGTCCATCAGAGACAGTAAATTTGTAAGACTGGATGTCATGAACTGATATATACATTGTGACTTTTGAACTCTATTAAGGTAAATACACTGTTTGTTCTCTATCAAAATCTTTCATTTGCTAACTATGCCTATCAGTAGTTAGTGCCTTCAGTAGTCTGAATCTTTTATTTAGCTGGCAGTATTGGCGCTCACTGTATTGCAGTAGTTCGAGTAACGAAGATTTTTGTGAGGTAAGTGATTCATGAAAGGTATAGGTTAATGTTAGTCAGGTCCATTCTTTTGTACGGATTTTTGAAAGTCAGATAGCGTTGCGCTAAAAATATTTTGTGTCAGTTTAGTGTTGATCAGAATAGGTAAAGAGCGAAATGTCTGCGTACGTTCAGTTCTGCTTAGCTGTTTAAAAATCAAATAATGTAAGAGGTTTATCAGCACAGTACTTGGATAAATTTTTCTAAGGGGACATTTCAATGTATAATTCTGATATATGAATTTTTGGTAACTGAATAGATTGTGAGCGAGCAGCGATGTTGTAAGCTGTATCGCAGAAGTTAATGATAGGTGTCTCGTATGTTTTGGTTCATGAATGTTTGGCATCTGAACCGACTGTGAGATGTTGTAAGCTGTATCGAAAAAATGCCTGTGAGCACTATGGGACTCAACATCTTAGGTCATAAGTCCCCTAGAACTTAGAACTACTTAAACGTAACTAACCTAAGGACATCACACACACCCCAACCTACTTGCTTTTTCCGTTACGTGGACGACACGTTCGTCATCTGGCCACGTGGTATGGATAAACTCCTTGACTTCCTTACACATCTAAACTCCATACACCCCAATATCAAATTCACTATGGAGACTGAAACGGAGGGTAAATTACCTTTCCTTGACGTCTTGGTCAAGAGAAGGGCTGACGGCACCCTAGGTCATGGGGTGTATCGGAAGACAACGCACACTGATCTGTATTTGCACGCAGACAGCTGCCACCACCCTTCACAGAGGAACGGGGTACTTAAACCTCTAGTACATAGGGCGCGCACTATCTCTGACGCAGAGAGTCTACCCCAGGAATTGGAACACCTGAGAACTGTATTTCGAAAAAATGGGTACTCAGAGTGGCAGATTCAACGTGCTCTCCGCCCAACCACTGCAGCACAACCTGTTGAGATGGAGGGAGGAGGTAGGCACTGCATTTATTCCATACACAGGCGCACTCTCGGGGAAAATCGCCCGCATTCTGAAGAAACACCAGGTCGGAACTGTGTTTTGTCCTCCAAATAAAACTCGTGCACTGGTGGGGAGCGCCAAAGATGACCTCGGTTTGAGGAAGGCCGGCGTGTACCAGATTCCGTGTCAATGTGGCAAGTCGTATATTGGTCAGACGATGCGTACCATCGAGGATCGATGCCGTGAATACCAGAGGCACACTTGACTGATGTATCCCAGCAAGTCGGCGGTCGCTGGACATTGTTTGTCGGAAAACCACGCCATGGAGTATGACCGCACGAGGATTCTGGTACAGACGTCGAGATACTGGGACAGCGTTGTTAGAGAGGCCATCGAAATTCGCACCGTGACTGTGGCTATAATCTTAGCATGGCTTGGGAACCAGCGATTGGGTTAATCAAGAGTAAATCGAGCAAACGTATAGTTGTAACGACCGACAGAGCCATCACACCGACGTCATCTCAGACGCCTTCGCAATCTGTTCCACCGCGCGACCGTGGAGCGGGGCGCGGACGGCGGAGGGAGCGCGCCGCGGGCGGAGGGTATTTAAATCGGCCGCCGCCGCGACCGAACCCAGTTCCCTCTGAGCAGCCATAGCGTACGGATCTCCGTGCCGGCACGTTCACAGGAGCTCAGTCCGTCAGTTCACCTGATGATGGCGACATGTATGATCGCCGAAATATTGTGCCCATTGGACATTATAGACCTGCAGCACACCCGTGGATATTTTGACTATCAAATACGCCGGGAGAAACTCAAGGATCACACTATTGAGAATGGCTAGCTATAGATGAAATCTAGATCTGCACGATAAAATTTAAAAAGGACGACTGATCCCATCAACCTATAATTTACAAGGCAAACAACTGTTAGTTTCTTCGCCATCATAGAGGGAAGCGAATAAACTTGGGCTATGTAATAAGCTTTGAGTAAGACATACGTATCCAGTATTCGGACTTTGCAGAGTAATAGAACGCCTTTCATGCTCTAGTGTCGCTCCATAAAATTTTTACGTTAACAGACTTACAGCTGAGCGTCGCCATTTTTACTGGACAACAATGAATGATGATACCGAGAGAGGTAGGCCCATCCACTGCAGTAGCCCATAGAACAATTACGTCATCTAAACCTCACAAAGTAAGAAAACTAAGTAGTGCACCAGAGCTCCGAGAATAATCATCGAGTACAGTCGAGATATCTCTACAGGTTTGCAGAGTAGAACCTTCACGTCCTCCACATAGCACGTAGTCCCATCCTTTCAGCTGGGATGCCAGCATTCGAAGTAAGAGCTCCAGTCGAACACATACAAAGTTATTGACAGCTGTCTTCCTTGAAGCACTCCCTGAAGATTACTTATCGGGGGTGTCAAGTTGGCCATTAACAACCACCAAAGCTGAAACATCCGTAAACAAACCTGAGAGAACTCTCCGTGCGTCAACAGCAAAGCGATCAGTCTACAGAATCCGAAATAAAAGAGCGTAATTTAAATGCCGTCGTCACAGTCTTGCAATTAAAGTTTAAGAAAGTAATTGGGAGAAAACTGTCAGCGGCAGCCGGTCCAGGGCTTTTCTGGATTAAAATAATTTTCAAAACTTTGAACCAGGTCGGCACTACTGTCTCCTGTAGTACTTAATTCAAAAGGGACTTAAAGGTAGCGACCAACAATGGCCAAAGACGCACATAAAATGACTTGGGAAGTTTCACCAGACCGCGGGACTTTCGAGAAGGCGATCTCACAAAAAGCTTATAAACTTCCTCAGGCTTAAAGGCAGCTAACGTTCCATTACCTTCAGGTGTAGCTGTAATATCCAAGATTCTGACTAGTGGTTTGTTGAAGATATCATTGGACGCATCGACGTCTTGGATGTCGTCATAGTATTGGTGTAAGACAAGCACTATAGCAGCTTACGCCGTTATGATACGTCCGTCATTTCTAATGAGAGAATGAACATAAGCGCACCTGCGATGGGTCTGATGCCGAAGCAAGTGACATAGGAAAGTCAGTTCCTCTATCACTAATGAACGTTGCTTGGATCACAGTTTCAAACCTTCCAAGTGTATTCTCTTCAAGATCAAAAATTTCGCTTTACACACCTAATATCCGCAAATCGCAGAAGGACATCATCTACAGCATCCTAAGGTTCACACAGTCTGGGATAGTAAAATTCGTAAGATTTCCGAAAATCCCTACCTTTGGCAGCACAAAAATGCATCAAAGCCACCTGAACCTCGGTTTTTCCCAATGTCATCCCGAGGATGAAAGAGTACTTTCCAGTTGGCCGGAGAGTAAGCTCCCATACGGCTCGCATAATATCATCAAGTGAGGTGCGGTGCCGACAAGATATACGGGTCGTGGAAAGAACTTGTGACGTAACACTATAGGCTTGTCCGTCACACTTCGCGCATGCTCAGCACCGTGCAGGACTCACGAGAAATCAATATGCTATTGAAAATGTACCCACTAAATGTCTTAACTTTGTTGTGTGCTGTGGAAAACTTGCACAGTCACACAGTCAAGTATTATTGAACTGGTCTGTCATAGTCACTCGCTCCTCTCCGGAGACGGCTGCTTGCGCTCGTATGAACTGTAATGTCACGTGAGTGACATACGCACCACAGCCTGTCCCCCTCTTGAGGCTTGGTGAGGTGTAAACTGGGTGAGCGACGTTTAATACCCACGAGTACGAAACAATTTGACTGTTGAGAGTTGCAGTCACAGCACAGTTATCCGTAAAGGAAGCAGGGATGACTTCAACAATAAGAATACTGTCGCGCAGGCAGTCTGATAAGTAAAAAAGTATCTGATCTGCTACTAGAAGTCGCAGTAGAGCGGATAGATTTAACTAAAGTCGGGTACTGACATATCCAGACGTCTTTCAGGGGTAAGGAGCGAACCAGTTCATGTAATTCATGACAGGAATTTAGATTTAAAGATTAATCTGCAAGACGCAACACAGTTAAAATCATCACCCATCAGAATACCCGAAGGTCTCTTACGAAACAGAGAAACAATTTCCTAATTACAGAAAGGTGAATGATCCACTGTGCGACCAGTCCCAGAAGGCGCATATAAAAGAACGAAGGTACGATTAAGAAATTTGATTACCTATGCCCTTGCCAGACTCCAACATTTCCACCTCAACAATCGGAATGACTTCGCAAAAGAATATGGCGGTCCCCGTAGAATACTTGGGTGCTATATTAAAGATCATACGGAAACAAGATAAGGAGAAATGCCTAAATAACACCTCCTGTATGAATACTATGTCAGCACGTTCATCATAAATGAACTGACGCAACGAAAACAATTGCAATTCTGATTCCACATGATTAACGTTTAAGAAAAGAAGCACAGTTATACAGGGATGTACGGAACGTCCCTAGAAGAATTATGTAGACAGCTGAGCGTCAAGGTCCATTGCGGAGTGCACAAAAAAATAAAACATCGGGGAATCAAAACCGACGTCATCTGAACCTTTTTCTTAGATTTATTACGTACCACGGCGGGGATCCGGCTCCCTCTCCGTACTGAGGCAGCTCGGGAGGAACCACTTCGCAAGCAGAGGGGATGCTTGAGATAACGTCTTCGGGAGGTATTGTATTATCGACAAAATCGGTTTGGAGGTATCACGGTAACCACACACTTGTAAATGTGATGGAATATTGAGTTAGATATGCATTTTCACGCAACAAATTCCACTATAACACTGTCATCTGTGTTCAGTACGCTACGGTCGCAGGTTCGAATCCTGCCTCGGGCATGGATGTGTGTGATGTCCTTAGGTTAGTTATGTTTAAGTAGTTCTAAGTTCTAGGGGACTGATGACCTCAGATGTTAAGTGCCATAGTGCTCAGAGCCATTTGAACCATTTTTTGTGTTGAGTAGACCAACGTTCACGACGGGCTATTTTAATGTTACCACATGGAGTCAATACGTCCATTAGAAAGATTTCATCTACCCTCGGCGAGAGGTTGAACACTCGAACATTGGTATAGTCAATTTTATAATCTGCGAGTGATACCATACTAAAGGAATTATCGCGGTGCTTGAACGGGACATGAGAACCATGTCGCTACTGTAATCTTTCAAGGTAAAGGGGATCAATAAGCTTCGTGTAAAACACGTACTCGTCTGCGTCCAAATAAGAGGTGTGGACCTCATCAGGGTTTACACGAACTGTATTGACAAGTCAATCTGGGATTTCTAGAGACTCGGGCTGCACTTGTTGCGTTGCTTTATAGAAAGTAAAGCTCAGAGTACCTTCCCGTGGAATACACGTAGAAACCATGATAGCCATAGTGGAGCGGCCGACGCAGCTGCAAGTACACAAATACAAACGGTAAGGAGAAGTGGAGGCGCTACGACTCACTCGACAAACAGAACTACACTAACGAGGATAACTGCACACAAGCGACGCTGCGGCAAGTAAGATATACAAGAACCTTCCCGCTCTGCGCTTGGAGCGGGAGTAACGACTAAGCCATCCGCACACAGTGGTCATCGCAACTGCACAGACTACCCTAGCACGCCTCCCGCCAGACACTAATTCTCAGCTTATCCAAACACTACTAACGTAGTGCCCTTTGCACGTAATCCTCGTTACTCGCGGCATTTCACCTATTGTCCTTAAAAGTTCGAGCCTCGTGTGCATCTGCACTGAAGAGATCGTAGGCCGTGTCGCATTAATTGTCTGTTTGTGTGTGTGTGTGTGTGTGTGTGTGTGTGTGTGTGTGTGTGTGTGTGTAGGGTGTCTGTTCTTTCCGATGTCCACACAGACGACCTGCTCCTGCTGGTACGGTCACGGCAAGAGACGACTAACGTACTTGATCTGATCTCCACATATGGGGACGTGGCAAGCAGTGGTTCGAATGTTGCCAAATCTACAGAGATGCCAACTGGCCACGCTCTCACTCGAGAAAAATTGGCGCTTCTACGTTGAGTCCAGAGCTTCTGACACCATGGCATCGTCTTTGTGTCCACCTCCCGTCTCACCGCTGCGGTCAACGTCCCTCGAAGTCAGCCGCGCGATCGATCGGTAACATCGCCTTCGTTGCCTTGATGCTTTGTAAAATGTGTAATGGCTATAGTTTCCAAGCTGGTGTACCCATTCGCCGGTGAATGCATGCAGCCTATAAACCGAGTTGAGCTACTTCTTGACGACTGTTAACGTTTTTGATGTCACATACGATACACTCACCCCGCCCAGGAAGTCTGGGGGGGGGGGGGGGGTGGTCTTGGACTCACCAACGTCTGGTACCGTGTGTTGTCCTTATATCTGTATATATCTGTATACCATGAACAAACAGTGGACGGGCGCAGGCAACCCACACGCGCGATAACTGCACGCCGGCCTACATCTTCCAACCAGTGTCACTAGGACATGTTGCGCCTCTACCTGCGCATCTGACTGTCCTTTTGTGGACATTACCTATGTCCGCTCTGGCCTCTCATGAAAGCATTTCTACATTTAATTACTGCGAGGCGTCCCTTGCAACGATGTTGAGACCAAGTACCCATTAACGAGTTGGACGACGGTGTAGCGCAGCCTTCATCAGCCGTACCAGTTCTTGTGACATGCTATCACGTCGCCTGTGAAAATTCGCCTCTAACTAGCGTTTACATGTGACTGGTGTAATGAACACTTCTTTATGCTTGACATGTCACTCAGTGGACGATGATACCCATCGCTTGAACCATCGGCTGAATTGCGCCCTTTTTCGAGAAGTTTGGACACTGGGGCGGCAAATGGTCTCCGCGCCTCTCCATCCGTGGTCCAAACATACGCTGTCGTACGCCCGGAGGACGTATTTTCTTGCAGTTAAGACTGATACGATAGCCAGAGCTTGTGGTGACAGAAAGACGTCTACGCTACCACACCTATTTCGCCAATTACCTGTGTGGGGTTTTGCGCGACTCCTGCTCAGCTGGAATGTGACTAGCATGGTTGCCTCGACTGCTGTCGAGGTGCACTACTAACAACCCCCAACACATTATTTCAAGCCCACGCAAGCGCAGCGTCTGATACTGCACTGTCCTTGTTTTCCATCCCCTTCCCTCTTACCTATCACTGCAGTGTGATACGATGAAATTTCATGGTTACGTGTAAGTGTCTCCTTCCTTGACTGTCCCTTCTTGACATCTTCCGGTTGGTTGGTGGCGATGGCGACGCCGTGATTAGTCTTCGTGTGGTCAACCCCTGCCATCTCCGTCCTTCGCCCTGCCATCGAGGCTGAGGCGACTTACATGTGCTCGTATATCATCATCCCTGCCTTTCGTCTGCTTAAAACGAACAGTCAGATTTCCCATTTTCGAAAGTGATTTGCTGATTTGGTGCATTCTTTGTTTACGATAATGATCAAAGCAGAAAGGAGACCATTATTATAGATAATGAAGAGACTTAAATGTCTCAGAGAAACATTTAATTACATTCTATGTTTGTAAATGAAGTTTGTATTTCCGTCTCACCTAAAAGAAAAAAATCTAGCATCTTATAAAATAAAATAATGAAAGAAGAGTTAGCCTCTTTGGTTACCAATCTAGAATACCATGGGTCCCTGGTTAGAACCAAACAATATAAAAAAGAAAAAGATAGTGATATCCTAGTAGGCAGGAGATCAGGGTTCGAATTCTGGTTTGGCACAAATTTTCAACTTTTCCGATTGTTTTCACTCCATACACGCTTGCACCAAATGTCTGTAATACATTTCTATCTAACCTATAATTTCTGCTGGATCGAAATGGGTGGTTTTATATGGACAACAATGCAGGGTGGCCCGTAGGATTTTATGCACCGTATTCGCACGCATGTCCAACTTTCGGGCAATTCCTCGTGAATACATGTTTCACACCATTGATCGATCCCTCCTTTAATCCTGTGGTCACATCTTCGACTGACATTGGATGAACTGCCTTCCTCTCTCTGCCACACTTAACTTGAAGAGAACGTGTCTTTTCCAGTTTCGTAATCATTTTCACCAGGCCCTTAGCAGACAATGGATCAATGCCTTTTTCCATATGGATAGCCGGAACTTCCGCAGCGCTATCGGCGCACCCTCATCGCTCTTGTAAAAGAGCTTTACCAGCAGTGCGCAACCCTTCACGTCGAGAGACGTGTTGGGCCCTTCGGAGAGCCGTGTGCCGCGCATCTGTTGGTGTTCATATTCTGAAGCATACAGCGCCATCTATTGCTAAGTTTCGTAATTTTTTGTCCCATGATGTTTCCCCTGCGTCAATAACATGCTGTTCAAATGTGACTTCATTCTGAGAGGTGAATCTCTTTCTACACCGTTGTGAAGCTGAAATTTTAATTATGAACACCGTGTGTCTCTGACAAGTACGTTGATTAGGTCAAGGAGCATGCCTGAAGCGAATTTCCTATTTAAAACTCACTATGGTTGAATTTACGCAGGAAAAAGAAGTGTAAGGACCAAAATTAGAAATCCGAAATGGATTGCAGACATCGCATTTTAAGTGCAAATTGACTGCACAATTCCTACAGTGACACACTGCGAGGTGAGAAACAACATCCTTCTCATTTCATGGGGAGGCGTTTAAAAAGAAAATCCTGTCACAGAAAGGACACAGTCTGACAAAGGCAGTCCAGTTCTCGTACCTCACTGGCCTTAAGGAAAAGGCGAGGTTTGATTAAATCATTCTGGCGTCAAAACAATTACAACGATAGTTTCCTGTGCGTTTTGAGGAGAATGAGAATCTTACGTCTGTTTTTGAACTACACTCCTGGAAATTGAAATAAGAACACCGTGAATTCATTGTCCCAGGAAGGGGAAACTGTATTGACACATTCCTGGGGTCAGATACATCAATCGATCACACTGACAGAACCACAGGCACATAGAGACAGGCAACAGAGCATGCACAATGTCGGCACTAGTACAGTGTATATCCACCTTTCGCAGCAATGCAGGCTGCTATTCTCCCGTGGAGACGATCGTAGAGATGCTGGATGTAGTCCTGTGGAACGGCTTGCCATGCCATTTCCACCTGGCGCCTCAGTTGGACCAGCGTTCGTGTTGGACGTGCAGACCGCGTGAGACGACGTTTCATCCAGTCCCAAACATGCTCAATGGGGGACAGATCCGGAGATCTTGCTGGCCAGGGTAGTTGACTTACACCTTCTAGAGCACGTTGGGTGGCACGGGATACATGCGGCCGTGCATTGTCCTGTTGGAACAGCAAGTTCCCTTGCCGGTCTAGGAATGGTAGAACGATGGGTTCGATGACGGTTTGGATGTACCGTGCACTATTCAGTGTCCCCTCGACGATCACCAGTTGTGTACGGCCAGTGTAGGAGATCGCTCCCCACACCATGATGCCGGGTGTTGGCCCTGTGTGCCCCGGTCGTATGCAGTCCTGATTGTGGCGCTCACCTGCACGGCGCCAAACACGCATACGACCATCATTGGCACCAAGGCAAAAGCGACTATCATCGCTGAAGACGACACGTCTCCATTCGTCCCTCCATTCACGCCTGTCGCGACACCACTGGAGGCGGGCTGCACGATGTTGGGGCGTGAGCGGAAGACGGCCTAACGGTGTGCGGCACCGTAGCCCAGCTTCATGGAGACGGTTGCGAATGGTCCTCGCCGATACCCCAGGAGCAACAGTGTCCCTAATTTGCTGGGAAGTGGCGGTGCGGTCCCCTACGGCACTGCGTAGGATCCTACGGTCTTGGCGTGCATCCGTGCGTCGCTGCGGTCCGGTCCCAGGTCGACGGGCACGTGCACCTTCCGCCGACCACTGGCGACAACATCGATGTACTGTGGAGACCTCACGCCCCACGTGTTGAGCAATTCGGCGGTACGTCCACCCGGCCTCCCGCATGCCCACTATACGCCCTCGCTCAAAGTCCGTCAACTGCACATACGGTTCACGTCCACGCTGTCGCGGCATGCTACCAGTGTTAAAGACTGCGATGGAGCTCCGTATGCCACGGCAAACTGGCTGACACTGACGGCGGCGGTGCACAAATGCTGCGCAGCTAGCGCCATTCGACGGCCAACACCGCGGTTCCTGGTGTGTCCGCTGTGCCGTGCGTGTGATCATTGCTTGTACAGCCCTCTCGCAGTGTCCGGAGCAAGTATGGTGGGTCTGACACACCGGTGTCAATGTGTTCTTGTTTCCATTTCCAGGAGTGTATTTCCCGATCGTTCGATGTTTCGCTTGAAAACATGGCTGTGCATTTCCGGATGTAACAGAGTGATCTGCGAGGTTACTCCCATTTAATGACAAATGTTCTTACGTTCAGACTGTCCAGCACGTCTAAATTGTTTTTCTCAGGAAGAGTTTCCACGTCTCCGCATTGAGTTTGCAAAGTGCTACATTATTTTCATCAACGTGTGTACGTGAAAGGCCTTTTTCGATTATGAAATTAAATGTCACGACTACGTGGCAATCTGAATTCGAAAATATGCAATTGTCTGTCCATATGTTAACAGTTTGTACCAAATAAAAAACTACATTATTTCTTGAGAACCCCAAAAGTAATTAAATAATACTATGTCTTTGAGCTGTGTGAAGTATAGAAACAAGCCATATGCAGTGCATGCAGTTTAACTGAACTGTCATTTAAATGCAGTGCGTCGCAATTTCGTCCCTCGTTCCCTTTCTTGCTGTTACACAGTGTAGCGTGGCGCTGGGAGGCAAGTGCAGCGAGCCTCACCGCTATGATACTCATGCCGTGGCTCGACTCTCAAACTGATATCTTGGTCCCTGCTATGGAGGAAAGTTACGTTGTCCGTGACAACTGCAACTATCCGTATTACTTACAACGACTGCAGATGTTATTGCCCACGGACTTGCTTCTGTGCCGCCACTGTAGCATTGATACCATCAATGCCCTCTTCAGTGAGGAGATAAAACACTACTAAGGACAGAAAATTCCCACTTGACGTGTTTCCATGTGTGCTTTCGCTCACTGAAAACTACATGGCCAAAGACTTCTTATCTCCACACTGATGTGGGTGTACCTCCCTTGGAAACCCTTTCCTTCCACATGCTCATAGTAGCTTTTGTGCTCTTTACTCCATCAGGAATTGTTTCCTCCAGTGTGTCTCCATTTACCAGAATTTCTATTTTGGCTCTGAACCAAGTGTAACTTGCTGTTACTGCTCCATAACTGCCTCAACTGATACATGTTACACCTTTTGTAAACACAGAAATTACGAATACAAAACAGTCATGAAATACTTTGTTTAAAAACCTTGGTCTTTATTCGAGATAAAAACTGAGTTCAGATGATTCATGGGATACACTTTTTCTATTCAAGATACCTTTCTTAATGGTTACATGAACTTGAACGGGGTCGTTCAAGTGAAGCAAATTTGTGATCATCCAGAAGCTTGGCAGAGATTTGTTGTGAAAAGTGACCCTTTACAATTTTGCTATCGCGATAGAAGACCCACGTATCACGATGTGTGAGTTTTTAATTTGGTAGTCATCTCACAGGAAGGGTGGCAATTTACCGTGAAATTCTGCGTGATATGAAGAATGTGAGGCAGTTAATCGTACCGTTGCTGTTGATTCCTAAAAGAAGATTGAGGAAGAAAGAGTTTTGATAAGGACTTCAACAATCATTTATACATGTAAAATAATGTTTGTGAGCTCGATGTATTTCTGTAGACGAAAGGTGATTTTACCATTATATCCCGCATACAAACTGTAGTAAAAATACTGTGTTGACCAAGATGAAATCGCACAGGAACCACACAATGCCTAATTTCAGTGAAGATATTGATGATTATTTCCTGACATACGTGGGATATCATAGGTAAAGTAGGTATGCATTTTTACTGCGGAAAGCTGCGCGATGGTTTCGCATGATTAATTTACAGATTCGCAACTAATTTTATATCGGAGAAAAGTGTACTTGATCCTGGTCATACTCTTGCTCCGCTATCGGGCGTCACAACAACAAAAGTACAAGAATTTTATTTGGTGAAAGATGCACATTTATTTTTCATGGGTTCTATTCCAGTTTCTAACACAAATGAAAAGAGGTAGATTTATCTGATGAAAGATTCATATGTTATGAATGATATTACGTGCATTCGGAAACATATTTCCTCATATTTCTTTACTTTCTTTTCCTACAGTTTGACCAGTGCACTGTCCCACAGATGCAGGATCACAAGTTTTGTTCAGATGGTTCAACTGGCTCGAAGCACTATGGAACTTAACGTCTGAGCTCATCAAACCCTTAGAACTACTTAAACCTAACGAACCTAAGGACATCACACACATCCAAGCCCGAGGCTGGATCCGAACCTGCGACCGTAGCAGCAGCACGGTTCCGGACTGAAGCGCCTAGATCCGTTCGGCCACAGCGGCCGGCAGTTTTGTTCCGTTTATAATCATAGAAAGCAAATGGAAGCCTTCCCACTCTGGCCACAAATGGCTCAATCGTGATCGACCGACAGCCGTGTCGTCCTCAACTAGTGGTATAATCTAGACACGTGGGATGCGGAGGCTCAGCAAACATCCTTCCCGGCTGTTGTCCGGTTGCCATATCTGGTTCCGCTACTATTCGGTAAAGCAACACTTCAAGTGGCGTATCCAGACTGAGTCCACCACATTCGAGTCCTCCCTCCAAGGAAAAATCGCTGGCAATACGGGGAATCAAAGGGGGGTGGGGCGGTTCCCACCACGTACTGTTTATTATCATAACGTTATTTTAGTAGTGTATTCAAATACATTGTTTCAAAGTTAGGGACATTTAGCTTCATTCATTAATGTCTCGTAGTATAAAATCCATTTAGCTGTTTTGTTTGGGATATTTAATTTACATGATCGATGTACAAATTGCGCTTTTAATCTGCAAATGAGCTGATAGTAGTCCATACCAACCGAAACCAATGAGGTCCTTGAAGTGATCCAAAACGTAACTACATCGAAAGTCATTTGTACTTCAGTATCCATGAAATATGCCAGTTCTTGAGCGCATGCAATATGAAGGCGCTATCGACAGGGGATCTCAGGTTGATTCCGTATTTACAGATTTCCGGAAAGCTTTTGACACCGTTCCTCACAAGCGACGTCTAATCAAGCTGCGAGCCTATGGGGTATCTTCTCAGTTGTGCGACTAGATTCGTGATTGCCTGTCAGGAAGGTGGCAGTTCGTAGTAATAGACGGAAAATCATCGAGTAAAACTGAAGTGATATCTGATGTTCCCCAGGGAAGCGTCCTGGGCCCTCTGCTGTTCCTGATCTATATAAATGACCTGGGTGACAATCTGAGCAGTTCTCTTAGGTTGTTCGCAGATGGTGCTGTAATTTACCGTCTAGTAAGGTCATCCGAAGACCAGTATCAGTTGCAAAGCGATTTAGAAAAGATTGCTGTATGGTGTGGCAGGTGGCAGTTGACGCTAAATAACGATAAGTGTGAGGTGATCCACATGAATTCCAAAAGATATCCGTTGGAATTTGATTACTCGATAAACAGTACAATTCTCAAGGCTGTCAACTCAACTAAGTACCTGGCTGAAAAAATTACGAACAACTTCAGTTGGAAAGACCTCATAGATAATATTGTGGGGAAGGCGAGCCAAAGGTTGCGTTTCATTGGCAGGAAACTTAGAAGATGCAACAAGTCCACTAAAGAGACGGCTTACACTACACTCGTTCGTCCTCTGTTAGAATATTGCTGCGCGGTGTGGGATCCTTACCAGGTGGGATTGACGGAGGACATCGAAAGGGTGCAAAAAAGGGCAGCTCGTTTTGTATTATCGCGTAATAGGGGAGAGAGTGTGGCAGATATGATACGCGAGTTGGGACGGAAGTCATTAAAGCGAAGACGTTTTTCGTCCCGTCGAGATCTATTTACGAAATTTCAGTCACCCACTTTCTCTTCCGAAAGCGAAAATATTTTGTTGAGCCCAACCTACATAGGTAGGAATGATCATCAAAATAAAATTAGAGAAATCAGAGTGTGAACAGAAAGGTTTAGGTGTTCGTTTTTCCCGCGCGCTGTTCGGGAGTGGAATGGTAGAGAGATAGTATGATTGTGGTTCGATGAACCCTCTGCCAAGGACTTAAATGTGAATTGCAGAGTAGTCATGGAGATGTAGATGCAGAATTTGGGCCTGAAACCTCACTCACAGTATAGAGGGGATGAAACTTCGATTAATAGATACTATATGATCAACGTTTCCAGGCACCTTATGTTGGACATTAATGAGGAATGTGTCCACCGTCAAATTTATGACGCCTTGAGCTCTGCTGAGGAAAATTTCACTGAGGTGTCTGAAAGAGCAGAAACCATTTGAGACAGAGGTGTGGACACTGGAGCCTGCCAACCAAGCAGACGTTCTAACTCAGCCCAAACGTGTTCCACTGGGTTACGTTCGGGGCTCTGCGAAAACCTTCCCATTTCAGGAATGTTATTGCGCAATTTATGACAAGCGGCACTATAACGCTGATACAATCATCGTAACCGAAATGTTGCTCAATGGTTCAAAGAAAAGAATCTGTTCTATGACGTGTACTTATTCTTTCGGATTTAGCATTTTCTTAAGTGCAAAGAACCACGAAAAACAGTCCCATGCAGTAAGAGCACCTACACTGTACTTCATTGTTGGCTCTACACACGATGGCAGGTAACGTTTTCTTGGTCTCTGCCAAACCGTAACCCTTTTATGTGATTCCCAGAGGCTATAGCGAGCTTCATCATTCCAAATCCCTCGTTTTCAGTCATCCACTGTCCAGTGCTGTCACTCTTTCCACTACCTCAAGCACTGGGTATAGAAATGTGCGACAGATGAGCAGCTGCCCGAACATTGTCCCCCATTCTTTTTAACTTCCTAAGAGTAGTCATTGTGCTACCTGGGCTGCTCGTAGCACTTCGGAACTCACGAGTGATTTTGTCCTCCCATTTCACGCGATTTTTACAGCCACCCACCGCAATCCTCAGCGGTCCCCGTGTGTCAGGAAATGTGATCTGTCTGATATTGGTTCAATGTGCTTGTTCCTACTAGAATTCCACTTCCTAATCACATCTTCAACAATCGACTTCGGCAGCTTTGGAAGGGTCGAAATGGCGATGATGGATTTGTTTCTCAGCTGAAATCAAATGACAAGTCCAAGTTCGGAATCAATGATCTGTCCTAAGCGACATATTCAGCTGTTAATGCTTCTCTACTGACAACACTACATGCTTTGTCTCTTTTTATGCTGGTGGATTCTACTATCGTGACATTCAGTAGTATTTCCGAATGACATAGGAGTGGCTGTCTACGACTCAAGATTCAGCGTATATTTGAGCTTCATACTGTGTGCGGTCCAACAGCGACAACGATAATTCCGGTACAAACGCTGAAGTCGCAAGCCGAAGATGTACAGACAGAGAAAGTATATGTGGGTACTGAACGGTTAATTGGATACCTAAACGGAGATCAAAATAAAATAGTCACGGGGGACTGGAATAGGGTTGAACGGGATGGCGTAAATAAAGGGTTAGGTCCGAATATGAGTTTGATACTAGGAATGTGAGAGGAAAATGATGAATGGAGTTCTCCAATAAATTTCAGAGAAGATTTCTGTCACATTACATCATGTTAAGGCAGATATTCCGAAATCAGATACTGGATTTTAAGGCGTACCTAGGAGCAGATATAGACTCATATCACAATTTATTAGTGATGGAGAGTAGGCTGAAGTCTAAGTGGCTAATTAGGAAGATTCTGTCCACAAAGCAATGGGATGCGAAAATACTAAGGAATGAAGAGATAAGCTTGAAGTTCTCTGAAGCTATAGATACTGCGACAAGGAACCGCTCAGCTGACACTTCACTTTAAGATGAATGGAAATCGTCAAAAAGGTAATCACAGAAGTTGGAAAGACATATATAGGAAAAAAGAAGGTAATTGCTGTGAAACCACTGACAAGAGAAGAAATGCTTCGGTTGATCTATCAAAGAAGGAAGTATAAAAATGTTCAGGTAAGTTCAGGAATACAGAAATGCATATCACTTAGGAATGGAATAAGGAGGAATTGCAGGGAAGGTGAGGTGAAATGTCTACAGGAAAAATGTGAAGAATTCGATAAAAGAAATGTTGTCGGAAGGACTGACTCAGCATATAGAAATGTCCAGAAAACCCTGGGGGGAATTAAAAGCAGTTTTGGTAAGATTAAGGGTGCGTTGAGAATTCCATTATTAGATATAGAGGACAAAGTGGACTGGTGCAATAAGTACATTGGAGGTTTCTTTGCGGGGAAGACTTGTCTGATGATATGAAAGTCGAAGAAACAGGAGTCATTATTGAAAAGATAGGGAATCTAGTAGAAGAATCATAATTTATAATAGCTTTGGAAGACTGAAAATCGAATACGGCAGAAGGGATAGGCAACATTCGATCAGCAGTTCTAAAATCATTGTGGGAAATAGCAACAGAACGACTATGCACATTAGTCTGTAGAATGTATGAGTCAGATTCGGAAAACATCATCCACACAACCCCGAAAATTGCAGCAGCATACAATTGCGAGAAATATCGCTTAATCAGCGTCGAAATTGTGGACAAGAGTAATATGCAGAAGAAAGGAAAAGAAAATTGAGTTTGTGGTAAATGACCATCAGTTTAGCTTTAAGTCAAAGGTAAAGGTCCCAGAGAGACATTACTGCCGCTGCGGTTGATAATGGAAGCAAGAGTAAAAAAATGTCAAGATACTTTCGTAGGGCCTGTTGACCCCGAAAAAGCTTTCGATAATGCCAAATGGTGCAAGATGTTCGAAATTCTGAGAATAACAATTGTAACCTATAGGGAAAGACGAGTGATGTAAAAGAGTCAGTAGGGAACAATAAAAGTGGAGGACAAAGAATGAAGTGCCCGGATTAAAACGTGCCTAAGGCAGGATTATAGTCTTTCGCCCGCTATTGTTCAATCTCCATATCAGAGATGCGATGACGGAAAGAAAGATTCAAGAGTGGAAAATAATCAGCGTCTGACACAGTTTGGAAATGAACTCAATTTGGTTGGCTGGTCGAATCATGCCGTATTCAGACTTGTGGAGCGTACAGACGTGACAGTGGCAGGATGTTGTACTGCGTAGGAATGTGAGGGTGGGTCGTAGTCTTCTAGTCTTAGTAAAGGTTCCAGCCGATCACGTTTGATCACCATAAGTGAGGATCCCCATACGGTCCACCAAGCAGATATCAGCCACTGCAAGTCTGCACCAGCCGTCCCAGAACAAGTTAGTTCACTCCTTACAACACTTCCTGCCACCCTGCATCATTAGTAAAAGACTAGCGACAGTCTCAGAGCCACCCTTTGCACGGACTGCCGTTAACAGAACACCCATGACTGCATTCCGAGTGCTGCTGTGACTGGTAACTCTGGAGTGTTGGTGAGTAGCATCTCATTGTGTTCAGCGTTGATCGCGATTCTGCGCTACCTCAGATAACGTGCGGGGAGGTCCCGTTCTTCCTATGCTTTTAGGGAATCAGCGGTGATACTCTTGATATCTTGGTGTGGGGACGCACAGAGTATGAATTCAGGTCACAGCTGTTATTAATTGAGAGAGGCACAATGGTGCATCATAGACGTACTGCGTCCTCCAGTGCTACTTCCCTTACTGCCGGATAGTGGCGCAATCTTTCAACAGGACGGTCCTGGTAAATGCATCAGATGTCTTTATGAAATGTATACAAGATGATGAGTTACTCCCAAGGCCAATAAGATCTTCTGATCTGAACCTAGTAGAACATGTGTGAGAACAGCACATTAATAAAATCTATCCAAAACCCAGTATGCGGGATATAAGGAACCAATTACAAGACTCTTGGCCAGCTCACCTTAGGAGTGGTTCCAACGGCTGTATGATACCCTTTCTAAATCCAATCAATGGATGCTTCGAGGCTAGAGGGAGTGCTACGTCTTACCGATAAGTGTGCTCATACTGCCAACCTCTGTGTAAATTTAACTCGATTTCTTAGTCATTGCAATAACATTATATACCTTGTCCAAATGTGATGTTTCCTCCTCCGCTTCTGAGTGCTTCAATTTTTTTCAGTTTTTAATTGATGTCTTTCGAGCTTCGGTTGCAGATAACTGGACTACAGCACAATCTCTGCTGCAAAGTGCTTGTACGTATAGCAGTTAGTCATTACCATTTGAAATAATCAGTAACTGTCGGCCTGGAATAAAAGTAACTAAACCGTCGAAAAGGATCAGATGATTATGCGCAAAAATTTGTGTAGTGCTAAATACTTGGTAACAGTCTTATAAATGTTAATGGATACCGTAATAAGTACGTGGTATATCAAAATACTGAGAAGTACTCCGTCATAAACTCATGTCGAGAATGAAAAGGCGAAGCACTATAATAGCTGGAGAGTGCAACGCCGGGGATTACCATATTATTCAGATTCAGAGAATAGTTTACCCCTACCAGGGAAATGTTAATCATCATATACGCAATGGAATTTCCCAGTGTTTTGTTCTGCGCGTGAACTGATTGCCAAGAAAAATGAATACTATTTATCTGTAGATATTGAAGTCTGCCACGAAGCGTAACTTTAAATAAGAGTCCATAGCACTTTCTACATGTCGACAGGAAGCTATGTTTCTTCTTCGAGTTTAAAGCATCAATGTTTTTTGTTTCGGAAACAAGAAAGCGTAACCGGAGCGACTTCAGGCCAATAACAATGCTTCACACACACACACACATATATATATATATATATATATATATATATATATATAAAAGAGAGAGAAACTCATGTACGACAGGGAAAGAAATATAAAAGAATTTTGTTACAACAGCCGCAGCGCTTGAACCTCGAAAGCAGTTCCGCCTTTCTTATAGACAACAAATTCAGTTCTTTGTAAATATCTGTTTCTAACGTTCCTAATGGCAAGAATGTGAGGCGAACATCTTGCTGTATGTCTACCTTATTTTCTAAATTAATGTATCACTATCCCTTCCCCAAGCCTTTTTAGGTTTCCGTACACCAAACGGTGAAAACGGAACCCTTAGAGGATCAATCTGTTGTATCTGGCCGTCTGTCCGAATATTAAAAACCCTTCTTCTTCGGAGCGGACAGACGTATCAAGATAAAAGTGTCACAAACTAAGAACTTCTAAGTCGTTGAAATCTAAGGACACGGCCATTTAATTCACTTACTTTTGACACTTGCAAACTCACTCATCAAAACCTATAAGGCAATTCTCGTTGACGTGAAACATGAAATTCAGCAAGACGCAAGATTTGGCAATAAATGTAAACGAAGAAATCAGAAAATTGTTCATGTGTTTTATATCACACGCTGGTAATGTTTCCATAGTCATTTTTATCAGGCTTCAAAATTAAAATTAAAACATTCTCGAATTTTAGAGGTGTATTATGCAATACACAGCTGTCAAGATACGTTTCATTAGAGATTTTCGTTTTGGGTCTAGGATCAGGCCGATCATCGGATTCAAAAACCATCTCACCTTTGGATTTGTGTAATTGAAATAACAGTTATGACATGTACATGATCCCATCACTGCTGTTGGCTGTATATACACAACATTATGTCCATTTCAACTCGCAGACTTTTTGGTGTGGTTTGAGCACACAAAAATGCTATGTGGTTACATGGACATAATATTACATATATGCTTCTGATATCAATGATGGAACACTGTACATCTGACAACTGTCACTCCAACTACGCAAATGCATAACTGAGAAGGTTTTTGGACACATTGATCGCCTAATCGTAAACCGAAATATGTCCTCTCTAATAAAATATCGTTAGAGCTGTTGTATTGCATAATGCAGCCATTAACATTCATTAAAGCTGTACAACACCATCTTCACAAAATATTCTCGAAAATGCTGGAAATCCTGAGTCCGATGCTCGCCAACATCAGTGTCGATAACAGCAAAACGAGTCGAGATTTTCGATCCCAGAATGGTAAACTGTCTATATTCTTAATTAGGATTCTACGGAATGGCGGTATAAGACTTCCAGTATTAGATGTCACTCTTATTCAGTAGACGAGGTTGTCAAAGAGTGCGGAAGAGCTTATGGAGTTTCAGGGCACTCTCTTGCCCTTGGGGTACAAAAGTGCCCCTAATGACGGAAGAGTTAGCCATTATCAACGGCATGAGGATGCAGGTGTCAATGGAAAACACTGTATTAGAGACACATAACGTGCATCTACAAGACATGTGGCCTGTAATTGGAAAAATGTCATCATGATCTCTCCATTGGCAAAAGGTTCCGGACTAGACCCCAGTCTCATACCCGGGAGGCGACTGCGAAAAGAGAGGTGATCATGAGGAAAGGACTGAATAACCAACGAAAGGGTGATGTTCAACGAGTCAGGGAGTGGAATGTCAGAAGTTAGGACATGGTGCGGATGCTAGACAATCTGAAAAGTGAAATGCAGAAGTTCATTCTAGATATAGTTTGGGAACAGTGAAGTAAAATGGGGAGAACAAAAGGACTTCTGGTCAGATGAGTATAGGACAATATCAACAGCAGCAGAATATGGTATAAAGGGAGCAGGATTCCTTATGTTTGGAAGGTAGGGCAGAGAGTTTGTTTGTGTAAACTGTTCAGTGATAGGCCTGTTCTCATCACAATCGACAGCAAACCAACGCCGACAACAATAGGTCAGCTAAACATGCTGACGTCCCAAAACGAAGATGAAGAGATTGAAGTAACGTATGAGGATATTTTACGGGTGTGGAGAGAAGAGAAAGGTTAATTGAGTACTGCAATAAATTTCAGCTGGAGACAGTAAATAAGATATTCAAGAATCACATATTCAGGTGACACATGATTGAAAAATTGGAGAGGAAAAGCTCAGAATCTTATTTCCCAACATTCCTTGTTTGTCAAAAGATTCCGAGATTTTCCGCTCTAATGTTTGAATCATGTGTCACCTGAAGATGTGACATTAATTCCACGAAAGCGGTAGGGTACAGTAATAAAGGACCAAAATACAGCCGAAGCGATTATTAATCCCAAGATGAATACTCATAGCTGTGGTTGCCAAACCTACACGATTGTCTACAATAGTGAGAATTTTTAAAGTACTTTCTGCTTGCCTCATTGAGGTTTCTCCTGAGGAACCGTATAGTACCGTTAAAGGCATTATAACTGGTCTTAATACAAAGAAGGCTTATGGAGTACAGACCGGAAATTTTCGAAGATGCACAGGTGGATATCGAATTTGGAAATGCTGAAACATAATCACATTCTCTTACGAAGGCCAGCACTATGCTACTGAAGATGAATTAGCGATCAGCAGTCACATCCCTCATACACAACTGACATGTAACCAGTCAAATGAAGATCGTAGAACTGCCGTACAAGACGTCGTTTGTGGGAAGTCCGACACCTATTTGTTTGAGATTCGTGTAGTACCTTCTAATTAATGTACCGTAAGGTGCATAAGTGACCTAGAATGGGGAACAAGATTAGCGAACGACGTAAGGTCTTCTTCATAATCACAATATATGAATACTACTCTGCCCTCTCTCTCACATATGTGCAACTCTATTTCCATTAAACAAAATTTTGGCTTGGAGGAAGGTAATGTACGTCACATGGATAGGTTATCTGAGATGCAAACCAATGCGACGTTGTTAGGTAATCCAATTTATTTTCCTGCGGGAATGCAATATTGGTCCTTGGACTCAATTTAAAATCACTATTTTTTGTAGTAGTGTACCTCCCCCCATGAACCATGGACCTTGCCGTTGGTGGGGAGGCTTGCGTGCCTCAACGATACAGATAGCCGTACCGTAGGTGCAACCACAACGGAGGGGTATCTGTTGAGAGGCCAGACAAACGTGTGGTTCCTGAAGAGGGGCAGCAGCCTTTCCAGTAGTTGCAGGGGCAACAGTCTGGATTATTGACTGATCTGGTCCTGTAACACTAACCAAAACGGCCTTGCTGTTTTGGTACTGCGATCGGCTGAAAGCAAGGGGAAACTACGGCCTTAATTTTTCCCGATGGCATGCAGCTTTACTGTATGATTAAATGATGCTGGCGTCCTCTTGGGTAAAATATTCTGGAGGTAAAATAGTCCCCCATTCGGATCTCCGGGTGGGGACTACTCAAGAGGACGTCGTTATCAGGAGAAAGAAAACTGGCGTTCTACGGATCGGAGCGTGGAATGTCAGCTCCCTTAATCGGGCAGGTAGGTTAGAAAATTTAAAAAGGGAAATGGATAGGTTAAAGTTAGATATGGTGGGAATTAGTGAAGTTCGGTGGCAGGAGGAACAAGATTTTCGTTCAGTTGAATACAGGGTTATAAATATAAAATCAAATAGGGGTAATGCAGGAGTAGGTTTAATAATGAATAGGAAAATAGGAGTGCGGGTAAACTACTACAAACAGCATAGTGAACGCATTATTGTGGCCAAGATAGACACGAAGCCCACGCCTACTACAGTAGTACAAGTTTATATGCCAACTAGCTCTGCAGATGACGAAGAAATTGAAGAAATGTATGATGAGATAAAAGAAATTGTTCAGGTAGTGAAGGGAGACGAAAATTTAATAGTCATGTGTGACTGGAATTTTACAGTAGGAAAAGGAAGAGAAGGAAACGTAGTAGGTGAATATGGTTTGGGGCTAAGAAATGAAAGAGGAAGCTGCCTGGTAGAATTTTGCACAGAGCATAACTTAATCATAGCTAACACTTGGTTCAAGAATAATGAAAGAAGGCTGTATACATGGAAGAACCCAGGAGATACTAGAAGGTTTCAGATATATTATTTAATGGTAAGACAGAGATTTAGGAACCAGATTTTAAATTGTAATCTATTTCCAGGGGCAGATGTGGACTCTGACCACAATCTATTGGTTATGAATTGTGGATTAAAACTGAAGAAACTGCAACAAGATGGGAATTTAAGGAGAAGGAACTTGGATAAACTGAAAGAACCAGAGGTTGTACTGAGTTTCAGGGAGAGCATAAGGGAACAATTGACAGGAATGGAGGAAAGAGATCCAGTAGGAGAAGAATGGGTAGCTTTGAGGAATGAAATAGTGAAGGCAGCAGAGGATCAAGTAGGTAAAAAGACGAGGGCTAGTAGAAATCCTTGGGTAACGGAAGAGATACTGAATTTAATTGATGAAAGGAGAAAATATAAAAATGCAGTAAATGAAGCAGGCAAAAAGGAATACAAACGACTCAAAAATGAGATCGACAGGAAGTCCAAAATGGCTAAGCAGGAATGGCTAGAGGACAAATGTAAGGATGTAGAGGCTTATCTCAGGAGGGGTAAGATAGATAGTGCCTACGGGAAAATTAAAGAGACCTTTGGAGAAAAGAGAACCATTTGCATGAATATCAAGAGATCTGATGGAAACCCAGTTCTAAGCAAAGAAGGGAAAGCAGAAAGATGGAAGGAGTATATAGAGGCTCTATATAGGGGCGATGTTATTGAGGACAATATTATGGAAATGGAAGAGGACGTAGATGAAGATGAAATGGGAGAAATGATACTGCGTGAAGAGTTTGACATAGCACTGAAAGACCTAAGTAGAAACAAGGCCACGGGAGTAGACAATATTTCATTAGAACTGCTGACAGCCTTGGGAGAGCCAGTCCTGACAAAACTCTATCACCTCGTGAGCAAGATGTATGAGACAGGCGAAATTCTCTCAGACTTCAAGAAGAAGATAATAATTCTAATCCCAAAGAAAGCAGGTGTTGACAGATGTGAAAATTACCGAACTATCAGTTTAATAAGTCACAGCTGCAAAATACTAACGCGAATTCTTTACAGACGAATGGAAAAACTGGTAGAAGCCGACCTCGGGGAAGATCCGTTTGGATTCCGTAGAAATGTAGGAACACGTGAGGCAATACTGACCCTACGACTTATCTCACAAGAAAGACTCAGGAAAGGCAAACCTACGTTTCTAGCATTTGTAGACTTATAGAAAGCTTTTGACAATGTTGACTGGAATACTTTCTTTCAAATTCTGAAGGTGGCAAAGGACTTGGAAGTGCAGTTGAACGGAATGGACAGTGTCTTGGAAGGAGGGTATAAAATTAACATCAACAAAAGCAAAACCAGGATAATGGAATGTAGTCGAATTAAGTCGGGTGATGCTGAGGGAATCAGATTAGGAAATGATACACTTAAAGTAGTAAAGGAGTTTTGCTATTTGGGGAGCAAAATAACTGATGATAGTCGAAGTAGAGAGGTTATAAAATGTAGACTGCAGTGGCAAGGAAAGGGTTTCTGAAGAAGAGAAATTTGTTAACATCGAGTATTGATTTAAGTGTCAGGAAGTCGTACCTGATAGTATTTGTATGGATTGTAGCCATGTATGGAAGTGAAACATGGACGATAAGTAATTTAGACAAGAAGAGAATAGAAGCTTTCGAAATGTGGTGCTACAGAAGAATGCTGAAGATTAGATGGGTAGATCAGGTAACTAATGAGGATGTATTGAATAGAATTGGGGAGAAGAGGAGTTTGTGGCACAACTTGACTAGAAGAAGGGATCGGTTGGTAGGACGTGTTCTGAGGCATCAAGGGATCGCGAATTTAGTACAGGAGGGCAGTGTGGAGGGTAAAAATCGTAGAGGGAGACCAAGAGATGAATACACTAAGCAGATTCAGAAGAATGTAGGCTGCAGTAGGTACTGGGAGATGAAGAAGCTTGCATAGGGTAGAGTAGCATGGAGAGCTGCATCAAATCAGTCTCAGGACTGAAGACCACAACAACAACAACAGTGTACCACTGGAGACATTGGACTGTCACTGTATGAGATTGTCAAACTGCGTTTCTCGAACTGTTTATTAATGACTCTTCACAAGTAGGATTTGTGTTAAAAGTCCTAGTTAGTGAAATAGCATGATAGTTTATTTGCAGGATAAGAAAATCCGTGCTAAGTCGCAGAGCATGTTTCAGGGGTCAAACGGTTATGTATGTAATTCTGATATGATACAATAAGCACTGAGATTTGAACTCTAGAATAAATTTTTATACGGTTTTAGCATAAACTAAAAGGTTCAGTTAATACATTCAGTTCGCCATCAGGCTGGATACAGCTAGAAATTTGAAACGTGCTACTAAAACATGGCTCTTAGCACTATGGGACTTAACTGCAGTGGTCATCAGCCCCTTAGAACATAGCACTACTTAAACCTAACTAACCTAAGGATACACATCCATACTCGAGGCAGGATTCGAACCTGCGACCGTAATGGTCGCGCGGTTCCAGGCTGTAGCGCCTAGAACTGCTCGGCCACTTCGGCCGGTAAACGTGCTACTGTCCGCATTGAATTCTGGGAGAGTTAACATAGAAACGAGGTTCGGATGCATAGGCTATAAGAAATGAAGTACTAACGTCAGTAGACATATGTAGTTCAGGTCCGGAATTTAGCAAAACTAACATGACAAAGTACTTGCAACTGGATGACAAATACGTGACGAAAATGGAAAGTGGGACTATGATGCCCCGGTTCGATTCTTACATAACTTTGTGGAGTATTACCCACACTTTTTATATTCTTGAATCATCAGTCCTTTGATTGGTTTGATGCGTACTGTCACAAATTCCTTTGTTGTGCCAAACGCTTCACCCAGAGTAGTAGTTGCACCCTACGTCCTGCAGTTTTTGTTGGATGTATCCAAACCTCTGTCATCCCCCGGCAGGTTTTCCTGTCTACATTTCCCTCTAGTACTGTGGAGTTATTCCGTGACACAAACTCTATTATTATTTTCCCTCTTTCTGTCAGTAGTTTCTACAAATTACTTTCTTCTCCAGTTCTACTGAGAAATTCTTCATTCCTTATCTCCTAAGTCCAACTAATATTCAAAATCATTCTATACCACCGGATCTCGAACGCTTCGATTCTCTTGTTTTCCGGTTTTCCCACTGCCCATGACTCACTACTCTAACGTACGTTCTCGGAAACTGTTTTCTCAAATTAAGACCTATATAACATATCAGCTTACTTCTTTTGGAGAAGACCGTCGTCTTTGCCAGTCGTAGTCAACTGCTTTATTGTTCTACTTTCTACGTCCGCGATATACAATTGTGCTCCCAAAACAGCAGAATTCCTTAACTTCGTCTACTATGTGCTCACCAATTTTGATGTTACGACTAATGTAATGCTTATTTCTTTTTCTCCTCATCATTTATATTCCCCACTTGACATCTTCAATGTGCTGTTTCCACCTATCCACTCCCTACTTTCCTCACGTAACCGGGTTGAAATAATTAAACTTTCATTCCATACCCAATCCTGAACATCACCAGGATGAGTATGAGGCTTGATCCCTACGGACAGGAACAAGCTATTGAACTCGTTCTGGTAGGGAAGAAAACCGCTTCCCGATGTCGTAAGAAATTTATTTCGTGTGGTTCTAGAAATTTTTCCGGTGTAAAGAGTATTCCATAAAGTTTTAGGATTGCAGCCAGATGACATCTTGGCGGGATATTTCTACTCGAAATCATTTATCCGTCTTCAGATGAGAGTTTTGCACTGGAGATTGCTACTTCACATGAGCGGCCTCAACAGAGGTCTTTTACTTAGCGGGTGTCTTTGCGCATGTGTCTTCGCGCAAATTTTCTGTGTGATTTAGTGATGTGAAGCAGCAATCGCCAGTGCCTGCATAGTTGTCAGCCGAAATATTACCTCACCAGAATTTTTTGAGCTGTAAAGGTACAGATATAGAAAACTGCTGCTCTCTGTAACTTTTCACCAGTTCGTCTACAGATACTTTGGCTTAGTTCTGACCGTTACGGACAACAGCGAGACTCATATCGCTGAACAACACAGAATATTACGCAGTCTGCCGCCATTGCAATGTTGTCTGTTCGATATGTCAATACGATGCACCCATTTTCTTCGTATCAGTGATTCGATCATTCTCAGAGTCAGAAAGATTGATAAGTGATGAAGGGTAGAAATAAAATTTTCTTGATATCAGCTCGGACGATGCTAAGTGGAACACGTCCACCGGCTACGCAACTGAAACATAACCCACGTCAACACTGGGAGTGCAGAAGTAAGAATAGACAGGGAGTTTATTGCCTCACAGTGTGCGAGAGAGGACGCAAGGAGACACCTGATTCTGCAGTTAGACAAAATGCAGAGTAGGCAATACATCAATCTTCTGTAACGAGGCTACAAGCAGTAACTCCATTTAGGGATGAAAATGATATAAACACGCCTTTCAGGTTGCAAACTTTGCATAGAGGAACGATCTGAAGCTCTGAAGTTAAACACTAAGCCAGCTACGAGTGCTGACAAGCTGAGAAAACTGGAGCACATTCGGTCATCCGTACGGGGGAATCACGTCATCCACTACTTTAAACGCTTGCTTTCCTTTCACTCACTCTCAAAGACAGGCCATTTCGTCTGCATCACTCATACCGAAAGACTTCCTTTATGAGTCGCTTTGATTCACAAATAGATTGCGTCGGAAAGAGGACGCAATAGAACACTAAATCTGTAGCAGAAATGCTCATCAGCTAAGTATTTTTTCGTTTGTAAATAGAGTCAGATACGCGACTTTTAATATCTGGTATTCCATCATTGTCAGCCAGTCAATCATTTTATGCTGCAAAAAATCCAAATACTGTAGGAACTGGTCCCCTTTATACTTCACAACTTTCAGCTCCCCATCACAACCGGCTTAAACGGCGCACCGAATTCATCGAAGCAAAATGTCCAGACGTTTCAGACGCTTCGTAATGTTTCAGTGTAGTAGCTCTCCAAGTGAAATAAAAGTGTTTGTTTATAATATAAAATGAAGGACTTTACAAGCGATGTTGATTTGATGATGGTACTTTTGTCTGTTAATACAAATTTTTCTCGTATTTAGAATTCATCATTGACTTTAGATGTTTTGCCTGATTAGTATACTCGTACTTACGTACGCATGGGCAGTTCATTATAATTCTTAACAATCTATGAAATAGCTTCTTCCTCGCAGTAGTAATGATGAGTGGACATCCACCTGACTAAAAAACACGTGTTTGCTGATCACCTAGATGACTCTGATAAAAAAAGACAAATCACGGCTCACAGGGCATTCACAACGGGCACATTTAACCTGCAGCTGGAGCTTAGAGTAGCGTGCTTGTTGAGAATTCATCGACATAGAAACGTACCAAGTTTCCGTCTCAGATTTGATAGGAAAACAGACAGTTACTGACATCATCTATTTTTAAAATTTCTTAGCAATACGGAATCAAGCCATATGTTCTTATATCCATTAATTATTATTTCATTTAAATCGGTGAAATAGAAATAGAAGCACCTTAGACAGAGAATTATAGAGAAGAAGTTAAGGAAAGAAAAGATCCATTATAAAGCAATTCTATTTGGCCACGGCATCGCAATATGAATTTCTGAAAAAGTGTTTTAATTCCAGGATACATGCAGAATTCCTTGTCAGTGGGCACATAACCTTTGAGCCAAATGGGATTAACTCAAGCATTCCCGGTTTTTAGTCTGTGTCACAAGGTGAGGTAGTTATTCGCTACAGCCTACGAAACGTTGCCACTGCCTACTAAAGCATCATTAAGGCAATCGGAAAAAAATCTTAGCAATAATTTTTGGCAGCTCAAGGAGTATAAATTAGTGTTGGTGAAGGTACATTGCGAATTCACCCAACATGACGACACTTGTTAATTACTGAGGAGTCACAGGCGTGCAATAGACGCTCTTCTTCTTCAAACGTTAAAATATTTGTAAAAAAAAAATAAACACAAGACATTTTTATAATGATTGCGCCACAGTGAGTTCTATGCAAAGTTTTCCTTCAAAACAGTCCTGTGCACTCCTGTGCACTAATTCATATTACTTTGTCGTTATAGACTACAGTTCTTCCGCTCTTATACTCCTACAAAAATTCGTTCCGTTTTGAAATTTTTATTGAATTTTTTTGCAGCAGAGAATGAAGTGGGAAACCTTTTTCGAACAATTTCTTAGTTGTTCATGTAAGGAACAAAAATTCCCAGATGTTGTTCAATATTCATAGGAAGTCTCCACAACCTGTTTCGCTGTGCTTCGAAACCCGATGATTACTGTACTGTCCAGACAATACCAATAAAATTATGCCGTCGAATAGTAGGAACTCTTTTATCGGCGCAGATCAGTCAATCCATGAAAAACAAACAACACGGATGAAAAATATACAAAGAACAGCAGTTCTCACGGTTGAAACTCGTGTGAACTGCACGAGGATACAACAACGAATCTGCATCTATGGGTAGTAATTCCTTTACTAAGCCAGCAGTGTTTGGTACTACTCTGAACCCGGCAGTTATTCTTTATGATAAAAGAGAAAAATCAGAATGGAAACATCTTTGAGAAAGAGGGAAGAATTTAAAAATTAGACGAGATTATGTGATTCAAGGAAAAATCCTTTAGGGAGAAGCTCCACTTGACCGTCCTTTCATCATACAAGTTTTGTTAAAGAAATAGTATTCCTAAGCGCTGCGCACAGTTCTTTGAAAAAAGGAGATAAGGTAATTATTTACAAATTATGCCGCAGTTCTCTCCTAGAAATACGAAAGCTAAAATGCCAAACAAGAAAAATTATTGTCTTAATCACGTTAAGTGTAGAGACTTCTATACATGTATATCTGCTTATGGCGTCTGCTGTTATTCGTCTCAAACTAGAGATCAGTTACATAGAATAACTCGACCTTTTAGTGTAGTCAGTCCAGAGCAAAGTTCCGTATTACAATAATTTATTCTCCTCTTCTAGTTTCATATGCGAAATGTACATTCCACTTAATTATGAGATATGGACACCTCAGCTGCTTGTCTTTTATGATGCAACGTGAGGGCTACTGCAAGACAATAGCAGACGATTGTACTGAGTAAACACGCATCGAGAAGAGAAAAATTCGCATGTATTTGGAATTTCCTCCACACGAATGATTGTAATCACACAAAGGCCTTAGACTAGGCCGGAATTGTTAGCTAATAACTAACATTGCACTAAACCTTTGCGAACTCCGTCGGCTTGTATTCGCAGAGTCATTTCGCAGCCACTGTTATGAACTATGAAAAGGAAACTTAGATCGTACACTGACACTAGTTAAAAACAGATTTTTAAACCGCATATTCTTCAAAATCGTTTGAGAACGTTAGGCAGATAAAAAGTCACGCAATACGAAAGAAGAAGTTTCCTTTCTTGCTTTCTTCACTAAGAGAACCAGGTTCAAAAACCTTCAGTTGTTTTTGCAGCGTGAAAACCGGAAATCGATTTTTCCCCATTCTTCAGGCAGTCATGCGATCCAGTCCGTTGGCCAATATCAACAGTCAGGTGTCACTGGGACCACTTGTGCGCACATGTCGAGAAGGAGACATACACCTACACACGTACCTCTATTTGCGTGTGAGGCAAGCACAGGTAAGCACCGCGACTAGGCGCAAGACGTACAGTTGCAATCGCACCTTGAGGACACCAAAACGTAGAGTGCAAAGCCTTCCGTTAACTATGTGGGAATGCGAGACTTCTCGGCGGTTGATTAAGTCTTATCCTTTTATCAGCCGAGTCTTTGCGTCGTGCTGCCTAAAAATTTCGATGAGTTTTGTTCTCGTCATCTTCAGGCAAAGTGGCGGGTTCATGTCCTGTTCATTCTCTTACAGCTGCTCAACTGGACACTCCTCTGCTGAGAGCTCAACGGGTGGACCAGTCACGTGCCTCTGGAAGAACGACCACAGCCAGCTGGGTGGAGATGGGTCTAGTTGTTGAGTCCCGATGCTGCCTGTCAGTGCAGCTCGCTGCCCCTGCTCTTTTACATTGGAGCTTTTCCGACGTATTGTTTCTACGCCACATTCCATGCTACCCTACGGAGAAACCGGTGTCATGCATTCTTAGTTTCACTATTGATCTGATGACTGAATCCCAGAAGCCATTGATGTGTCAGAGCACCGTTGTATGGTTTGTTTTTGGACCACCGCTGCGACATCTCTTGAAGACGCATGCGACTGGACCATATGCTGGGTCCTCGTGAGAGCAGTCTGTGGTCCCGCAGCTATAAAGGAACGAACACAGACCTGACACTTCACCTGAAAATGATGGATGGAAAGTCGTCGAAATCTTGCGACAACAAGACGCGATGACTCGGCGGATAACCTGAGAAGATTTCAGTAAGCGTTCGTTCCCTACATGTTTCTGCGACTCGCACATAATTACAACTCAATTATATGGAAGTAGAGAGCAAGTAGAGCGTCCAAGTACAGTCACCTGCATATCACACAACTTCACACCAGGAGCTACCACTAATTTAACACATTTCGGTCGCAATAGCACGGCACTGTTAAAAACAGGAATTCCGAACTGAAGCCTCATTCAGTTTAATAAAAAAAAAAGGTCAACTGATTTCACATATACATACGCTGGGCAGAATCGTCCGTTATAATGTATCTCACAGCAAGTAAGCAAAGTTTGAATAATGCGTGTAATAAACTCACATTCTCGATGATGCAGACGAGCGATATGGTGCTGCCTTCGCCGATGTGGTAGTCCCCGCTGCCCAGGATAAACGCCTTGGGCACCAGCACCAGGAGGTTGAAGTAGTGTGACATTGTACCGCTACCAGTCGCCACCTGACACATACACCGAAGGAGAGGATTAGCCAATGAGTTTCAAGTAATGTGGTGAAACAATGCAAACAGGTACTAGGGAAGTATTTTCGAGGTATAGACAGTCAGAAACAAACAAAGTTCTGCAGGGAAGAGTGACGTGGCCAAGTTAGCCGGGACAAAAACGGACCAGGTAGTGGAAGTGGATGTCTATTAAGTGTGTGTGTGTGTGTGTGTGTGTGTGTGTGTGTGTGTGTGTGTAAGTGTGTGGGAGCGCGCGCGCGCGCTGGCTGTTGTGTGTGTGAGTGTGTGTGTGTGTGGGTGTGTGTTTCACGCGGATGGAGTGGGAGATAGGGAGAGAATGCAAAAGTGGGAATCAGAGTAAGGCTAGAGGATATGATATGAGAACACAGCCACGAATCTAGAGTAAGTACAGCAAGTTCTCTGCACATCAGATGCACGGTAGATGCCATAAAACTGTACAATAATGACCCGGAAATGGGCTCCTAGTAAAAATGAGTCACCATAAAAGAAACTTAATCAGAGAATGTAAGCTAATAGTACGCAAATAGTTAACTAAGAACAGAAAAAAATTATGATTCTCAAGTAGTTCAGATTGATAATAGAATTCACAGCAGTAAATGACAAGACAAACTACAACTCGAGTGCTTGATAATGGCAGAATGCTTACGGGAACATACGATGTTCTGCAGTTATCGTGTTCTCAATTCGGAGAAGCAGATTTCACTAGGAGATGTGTGCGCATGGCTGACGATGAGACGGAAACCACGTGGTTAGCGTTGCAGAGCAGCTTTGCGAAGCTGACTGCGTTGCCATGCACTCAGCGTGGTCGCCAGCCTGGTGACGGGTATGTAACACGCAGAATCATATCTGCGTAATTGTATTCTATCTGGATGAGTGCAGCGTTTAGATAGCGCCCTGGCAGCGAATGTGGGCAGAGTTCGTGCCGCCAGCAGGATGGCCGTTGAGCGGTGACTGGGCGACACGAGCCAGTGGCTCGAGGAGCGGAGAGGGGCAACATAGCTGCATGTGTGTTTTCCGCCAGCCAGTTGTCACGTCAGTGTCCGGTAGCCGTTGTAACTTTCAAGTTGCATTGCACTGACAAGTGCGAGAATTATCGCACAATCAGCTTAACAGCTCATGCATCGAAGCTGCGTACAAGAATTATATACAGAAGAATAGAAAAGAAAATTGAGCATGCGCTAGGTGACGATCAGTTTGGGTTTAGGAAAAGTAAAGGGACGGGAGAGGCAATTCTGACGTTACGGCTAATAATGGAAGCAAGGCAATGAAAAATCAAGACACTTTCATAGGATTTGTCGACCTGGAGAAAACGTTCGACAATATAAAATGGTGCAAGCTGTTCGAGATTCTAAAAAAAGTAGGGGTAAGCTAAAGGGAGAGACCGGTCATATACAATATGTACAACAACCAAGAGGGAATAATAAGAGTGGACGATCAAGAACAAAATGCTCGTATTAGGAAGGGTGTAAGACGAGGCTGTAGCCTTTCGCCCCTAATCTTCAATCTGTACATCGAGGAAGCAATGATGGAAATAAAAGAAATGTTCAGGAGTGGAATTAAAATACAAGGTGAAAGGATATCAATAATACGATTCGCTGATGACATTGCTATCCTCAGTGAAAGTGAAGAAGAATTAAATGATCTGCTGGACGGAATGAACAGTCTAATGAGTACACAGTATGGTTTGAGAGTAAATCGGAGAAAGACGAAGGTAATGAGAAGTAGTAGAAACGAGAACAGCGAGAAATTAACATCACGATTCATGGTCTGGAAGTCAAAGAAGTTAAGGAATTCTGCTACCTAGGCAGTAAAATAACCAATGACGGACGGAGCAAGGTGGACATCAAAAGCAGACTCGCTATGGCAAAAAAGGCATTTTTGGCCAAGAGAAATCTACTAATATCAAGTACCGGCCTCAATTTCAGGAAGAAATTTCTGAGGATGTACGTCTGGAGTACAGCATTGTATGGTAGTGAAACATGGACTGTGGGAAAACCGGAACAGAAGAGAATCGAAGCATTTGAGATACGGTGCTATAGACGAGTGTTGAAAATTAGGTTGACTGATAAGGTAAGGAATGAGGAGGTTCTACGCAGAATCGTAAAGGAAAGGAATATGTGTAAAACACTGATAAGGAGAAGGGACAGGATGATAGGACATCTGCTAAGACATGAGGGAATGACTTCCATGGTACTAGAGGGAGCTGTAGAGGGCAAAAACTGTAGAGGAAGACAGAGATTGGAATACGTCAAGCAAATAATTGAGGACGTACGTTGCAAGTGCTACTCTGAGATGAAGAGGTTAGCACAGGAAAGGAATTCGAGGCGGGCCGCATCAAACCAGTCACTAGACTGATGACCAAAAAAAAAAAAATGTACTTATTTGTACACGCGCAGCGCGAACCGTGTTGAGCACAACAATGTAGGAGGTGCCAAACGAAAGAGCATTTGAAACTTTCCGACAGAATAAAACTGTGTGCAAGGCTCACTACCCGCCCTCTCAGCTTTAATTCCGCCAGTACCTCATCTCCTACCCTCCATTCTACTGCGAAGGTACTAGCGGAAGGAAAGCTGTCGTGAGTTGTGCTTGCGTAACTGAGTCGGTAGAACACTTGCCCGCGGAAGACAAAGGTCGGGATTTCCAGTCCCGATCAAGTTTAATCTGCTAGGAAGTTTAGTACGAGTATCATCGCATGCTCCACTGCACTGTGAAAATTTCATTCTGGAAAGAGAATCAGATTAAAAATACAGTCATTTAAAGATATGGTCTGGAAATGACACATGAGAGGAGATAGAAATGTTATGAATATAACAAATGTACTAAATAATTTATAACTTTTAAAGTAGTCATCCCAGCAAAGACATCGAGCACTCTTGATAAGACGCAGCGATGAAGATACTTGCATAATCATTATCTTTAATAAATAAGCCGTCAGAGACATTATAACTGGAAAATTAATTGGAATCAGTATCTCTTATGAATGAAGGGAGGCACGCTGTCAGCAATTATGCTCTGGCAGCGAGTATGTTCACCACACGCTCCAGGTAGGTGTTAAGGTTTATTATTGTATTATCCATTTTTATTTTCTTCTGTATATTTTCATAGTTCTGCCTATAATTTATATTTAACTAAAGATTCATGAACCTTAATAACGTGAATGGAAAGAGGAGACGTAATAATATAAAACTGGTACCATTCATATTTGCACAACCAGATTACACCAGTACAACCACAAATTGAAACTGATTAAAACTGATATGAGGGCAAACAACGGCACCTACAATTTATCATTATGTAAGTTTTTAATGAATTTTAGCATGCTCGTAACGGCGCAAACAGAACTTTTCTCAAACCTTTGTATAAAAGGTGGCATAAATTGACTGGTGACCACATGAAGGGACATCTGAGACGTCAATGGCCGCGCTATTCGCGTGCAATGGTGACGAGAGTTGGAGAGAGGTGGTGACCGCGTCTTTAAAAGGGCGGAGTGCTAGCTCCTCAGGATCTGTTGTCAGCAATCGGCAGTCGGACAGTCTACAGTTGGTGACTCGGTATGACCAGAGTTGAGAAGAGTTGTATGACGTGACTCCCAGCTGCACTCTTTAGGCGTCTGAAGTATTTTGCGTTCCGTGGGACTTAGAAATCTACCGACACTATTTGGGCTCTTTTTGCAATGTTGGACTTACATTTTTGCCTGCATCATACTCGGAAAGCCACCTAACGGCGTGTAGCGGAGCGTACTTCTGGAACCATTAGCTCATGGCTCCTTGCTTGTTTCAGTCACTAATGGCGTATAAGAAGAATGGTCGTCTTTAAGACTCTGTATTACCTCAAATTTACGGTCTATTTTAATAGTGGTCATTTCGTGAGATGTATGTGGGGTGAAGTAATATGTTTTCCGGCGCTTTACGGGAAGTACTTACTTGTAATTTAGGCAGTGAACCTCTGCGTGACGCACAACTCATCTGTTGTAAAGTCTGCCACTGAAATTTTTTGAGCATTTCTATAACGCTCTCACGATGGCTAAACGTACCCGAACAACGCTGTTCGTTCGATCTTCTCTACCCTTTCCATTAGTCCCACCTACTAAGTGACTCAAATCGATGAACAGTACTCAATAATCGGTTGAACCAACGCCTAGTGAGTCACTTCCTTCGTAGATTATTTACAGTTCCTTAAGATTCTTCCTATGAATCCGACTTCGTCATCTGCTTTTCCTGCTGTTTGTGTTATTTGTTCGTTCCAATTAATGTAACCCTGAACAGTTCCTCCTACATGTTTCATAGCAGATACTGTTTCTAGCAATTTGTCATCGTACCCTTGGACTTGAAAGATTGTGCCACAGATGTAGATGTGAGAACTTCAGTTAAATTTCTTAACCGATCGGCGTTTCACACAGTGACTCGATATTCGACTAGTCCACACTAGTGGTGAGGATATGTAAGTGAATTCATAGGTGTGAACACAGTCCGTTGTTAAATGAAACTAAAAGTTTACTATTATCAGTCTGTTAATTTATCTCGACGACGCGTTTAAAAGGTTTAAACCTCGATCGCCATGTGGATTTACATTTGTTAGCATGACATTTGTGTGTGTGTTGTGTTACGATTTTTTGGAGGAACTTGTAGCACTGTCTAGTGGAGAAACAAAACGCTATTTCAGAACATGGTTTTGGGTTCCTTTAAACAAAAAATTAGGCGTGTATCTAACGGTAAATATAAAATAAGTGAAATAAAGTGAACCTATGACCACTGGAGATACTTTATGTTACTTATTTTATGTTTACCGTTAGATACACGTTTAATTTTTTGTCAAAAGAAACCCGAAACCATGTTCTGAAATAGTGTTTTGTTTCTGCACTAGACAGTGCTACAAGTTCCTCCAAAAAATCGTAACACAACACACACACATATGTCATGCTAACAAATGTAAATCCACATGATGATGGAGGTTTAAACCTTTAAACGCGTCGTGGAGATAAATAAATAGTGACTGATAATAGTAAACGTTTAGTTTCATTTAATGTCAGTAACAGTCACGGTAAAGCCTAACCTAAAATGTTAGCATTTAAAGACAGTCTAGTTGTCTATTCAGCTAATTTATTAATTAATTAAATTTCTGCTTCTATATCCACTATTGAAGCATCTATGCATTTTATTGACTCAACATAATACCTTGTCTTGTCCTTCAATCAACAGTTTAGTGAATGCTTAATTGGTCAACAAGCTAGGTATTTGAACTTACAGGAGCAATTACGTTCATCTTAGCAGATTCTGGAGTTCTGACTAGTCTTGAAGAACTATTTTACAATTATTTTTAGTTTTATGCGTCGCAGTTTGGGAAGAAGTGTGCCCATAGACTAACATAGAGAGAGAGAGAAGAGAGAGAGAGAAAGAGAGAGAGAGCGATAGCGATAGCGAGAGACAGAGAGAGAGTGAAAGAGAGAGAGAGAGAGAGAGAGAGAGAGAGAGAGAGAGCGCCAATGTTTTTACTGTTCTGTTTTCAAACTAAACAGCGTCGCAGGGAGCACCTCTTACAATTTTGTTATTTTGATATAAATATATAATTTATCATTAACTGAATATTCCAGCTTATTGTTCTTCTCTTTTCTCCTATACTTTACTTGTGCTACACAAACGACAACATGAGAAATCTCGTACAAGAAGCATCCAAAGGTTTTCATTAAAAAAGGACACAGCAGCGGGATTTCCTTATGAACATACGCTTTGAAAAAGAAAAAAATCGTGACTTCGAAACGTTTTATTGTTGGTGTCGTCTCCTTGATGAAAATTCTCATACGAATTTTTTTTCTAAGTATTAACAAAATGACTTTCGCTCTCACGTCTTGTAAAAAATGGATACACACTGACAGCTTCAAGTATGTATGGAATGAAATGAAGTCCCATGCTTCTTGACAGAGCGTAGGGGAATGACGCGGGAGACCCGCACCGCCGTACTAGGCAAGGTCGTAGTGGAGGTGGTCTGCCGTTGCCTTCCTCTGACCGTAATGGGATGAATGATGGTGATGAAGACGACACACAAACACCCAGTCATCTCGGAACAAGTGAAAATTCCTGGCCCCGCCGGGAATCGAACCCGGGACCCCGTGCTCTGGTAGCGAGAACGCTACTGCGGGACCACGAGCTGCGTACAAGTATACACAGGAAATAAAATAACGTTCTAACCATTTTAGTGTATTTTAGACTCTGTGGTAAAATCCACGTAGACAGTACACACTCCATAGAGTGCAAAGTTATCATCCATTACTGTAGCAACTTGCGGGTGAAGAGCAACAGTAAAACTTGAGGCTTCCTCCTCTAAAACATTTTCTGGTTCAGTATCGAAATGTGCCTTAACTTTGGAATGTGCATGTTTCCAGCTTTGTCGAAGTATTTCTGTAGCGTGAAATACTTAAACAACATGAATTCACCTAAATGGTACCTCAGTTAACAGATATATTACCGACATTGAAAGGGGGAATTAGCTGTGAACCTATGTGCATCTTGGACCGTAGGAGCAACTGTTACCACTTATTTACATGATATATCTGGTGAGCTACAGTCTGTTACAGATATTCTTTCAGGAGTTGATGTTAGGAATATTATAGTATAGAATACGAAGAAAGTGATTTCGACATGCAAATATAGTTTTTTTTGGAGATATACACACTAAACCGAGAAATAAGAAAAGAACTACATTTCCGTGCCAGTACATCGCCGTTATCGTGAATGTAATGCTCTGTCAAAATCTGCCAACGCGACTACTGACAGAGATAGGAATTTTCGTGCGCTTATCGTTCTGTTACGCAGATGGCAGCACCATCTAGATTATCTAATGCCGAGTACATTGGCACCGCAAGAGAGGGCACAAATTACCAACCCGTTAAAGGGCTTTAGACCATCGAAATATTGGAATTTATCCAGATAAATCATAGGGAGTAACGCTTTACATAATGTATAGCAGTTGATAAATTTTGTGAGGCTGGTGTTCAGGCACGCTAGAGCAAAGCGTTGGTAGTCACATTGAGGCGTAGATGAAAGAAAGCAGAAGTAACTGATAAAGGACAAAATTAAGACATAAACGATAGCTAAAGAAACCTTGATGTTTGTGTTCGCCGACCGTTGAATAGGTGTGGTAGAATAGCAAGCAAAACCTGGTATAATGAAAACTTCCACTCTCTGTGTGGTAGGAAAGTAAGCTACCACTCGCCCTGAACGAATATTCACTTTATTCCTTAGCATCAACGTCCAATATCATGTGTGAAATATACACTCCAGGAAATTGAAATAAGAACACCGTGAATTCATTGTCCCAGGAAGGGGAAACTTTTTTGACACATTCCTGGGGTCAGATACATCACATGATCACACTGACAGAACCACAGGCACATAGACACAGGCAACAGAGCATGCACAATGTCGGCACTAGTACAGTGTATATCCACATTTCGCAGCAATGCAGGCTGCTATTCTCCCATGGAGACGATCGTAGAGATGCTGGATGTAGTCCTGTGGAACGGCTTGCCATGCCATTTCCACCTGGCGCCTCAGTTGGACCAGCGTTCGTGCTGGACGTGCAGACCGCGTGAGACGACGCTTCATCCAGCCCCAAACATGCTCAATGGGGGACAGATCCGGAGATCTTGCTGGCCAGGGTAGTTGACTTACACCTTCTAGAGCACGTTGGGTGGCACGGGATACATGCGGACGTGCATTGTCCTGTTGGAACAGCAAGTTCCCTTGCCGGTCTAGGAATGGTAGAACGATGGGTTCGATGGCGGTTTGGATGTACCGTGCACTATTCAGTGTCCCCTCGACGATCACCAGTGGTGTACGGCCAGTGTAGGAGATCGCTCCCCACACCATGATGCCGGGTGTTGGCCCTGTGTGCCTCGGTCGTATGCAGTCCTGATTGTGGCGCTCACCTGCACGGCGCCAAACACGCATACGACCATCATTGGCACCAAGGCAGAAGCGACTCTCATCGCTGAAGACAACACGTCTCCATTCGTCCCTCCATTCACGCCTGTCGCGACACCACTGGAGGCGGGCTGCACGATGTTGGGGCGTGAGCGGAAGACGGCCTAACGGTGTGCGGGACCGTAGCCCAGCTTCATGGAGACGGTTGCGAATGGTCCTCGCCGATACCCCAGGAGCAACAGTGTCCCTAATTTGCTGGGAAGTGGCGAAGCGGTCCCCTACGGCACTGCGTAGGATCCTACGGTCTTGGCGTGCATCCGTGCGTCGCTGCGATCCGGTCCCAGGTCGACGGGCACGTGCACCTTCCGCCGACCACTGGCGACAACATCGATGTACTGTGGAGACCTCACGCCCCACGTGTTGAGCAATTCGGCGGTACGTCCACCCGGCCTCCCGCATGCCCACTATACGCCCTCGCTCAAAGTCCGTCAGCTGCACATACGGTTCACGTCCACGCTGTCGCGGCATGCTACCAGTGTTAAAGACTGCGATGGAGCTCCATATGCCACGGAAAACTGGCTGACACTGACGGCGGCGGTGCACAAATGCTGCGCAGCTAGCGCCATTCGACGGCCAACACCGCGGTTCCTGGTGTGTCCGCTGTGCCGTGCGTGTGATCATTGCTTGTACAGCCCTCTCGCAGTGTCCGGAGCAAGTATGGTGGGTCCGACACACCGGTGTCAATGTGTTCTTTTTTCCATTTCCAGGAGTGTATGTCCTTCAAAAATGCCAGATCCTCATTGAGGCCAATGATGACTAGCGCTTGATGTATGTAGGCCTATATTGCCACCAAGCAAAATTTTCAAATAAAACAATACGACCGAGTGAGGTGGCGCAGTGGTTAGACCCTGGACTCGCATTCGGAAGGACGACGGTTCAATCCCGCGTCTGGCCATCCTGATTTAGGTTTTCCGTGATTTCCCTCAATCACTCCAGGCAAATGCCGGGATGGTTCCTCTGAAAGGGCACGGCCGACTTCCTTCCCCATCCTTCCCTATTCCGATGAGACCGATGACCACGCTGTCTAGTCTCCTTCCCCAAACCAACCAAAACAATACGAAGAAGTCATTTCTAATAAAATTGTCGAGCATAAGTTGAGGCCAGTTAGTTTCCTTCATTATGCACGATGCATTGTGAGACGTTTTTCATACAGCCTTTGCTCCAGGTGACTCAATGAAGAATCTTATACGGGCACCGTTGTAGTTCTGCCTATCTATCAGTAAGAGGAAACCCAAAATACTGAGGTGTCGTCACATACCCAGATAATTAACCGGCCTTCGGCTTATCGGCGCCCTCTATTGTTTCAATTGCTGCTTAGCTATGGTGCTTAACAAGGAATAAAGGATTCATTCAAAATAAGGGATAGTTACAAATAGTCTTATGGACTGCTGTTAAACTTATTTAATGAGCACTGAAACTTTCTCCGAGACACATTTCTCGTCAGCAGTAAGCTTTCGCGACACGTATGAAGTGCGCGGACTCTTAATTTCCCGATTTTCTGAAACACTAGTTTACAATCAGTCCATTGATATGCGACCCAGCTATCGTGTGAATCTTCATTTGGTGGTCTTGCTGTACAATGTCACAGATATCTTTCCAAAATTCTTCTCCACAGTGGGGAGGGCAAAGCGATTTAATCTTCTGTTCTACTATCTCCCCGTTACAGTTCGTGAACCTAAATGTAAACTGCATTAATTAATGGAGCAGAGTGACGTCTAATGTGATCTGTCCGTCAGCCCCCTCTTCCAATGAGGCTGTGTAACAATTACACTGTAATTAACTTTATTATTTTTCTTCCTCTTCATTCTCGAAAACAGCTATCGCTTCTGCAGTGTGCTACCTTATCTTTTCATATAGCTGTCAACAAGTAATTACAAAACTGTCGCGACTTTCGTGGCCACTTGTTGCCGTATGGCGTGTTGACTTCTGTCTCCGGTACATCGTCAGACGTCTATTTAACTATTTTCCTTACGTTTCCCCAGCACGACTAGCTGGAATTGTCACTCACCATTTCTTGACAATGTCAGCCTCTCGTACTCGGAAAATGTCAGGAAAATCGTTTATTTAGAACAACAGTTGAATCACTCTCATGGTTAGTCATGGCGTTTGATGATATTATCCAATATTTCATCGGAATCTGCTAGATTGTGTCTAAATGTGGTTGCGGTCGTCTAGCTGTCAAGCAGAGCAATCAGGTTCAGTTTCCGGTACTGCCTCGCAACTGTCACTTGTGAGAGGATTGGAAAGTAGTACATTAAGCTCCGCGAAACCATTTGAGGGACTACTCGATTGAGCGGCTCCGAAAACTGGAGAGCTGATAACCTCCGACAGGGTGATATACTTTCTACATGAATGTCCAAACTGATCCAATATGGCATTGGATGACACAGCAGCACTGCATCCAAATGACCCCGTGTGGCAATGGATGACATAGCAGCTTTGCGTAGTTTTCTGGGTTTAATCACGGAAGTACTTTCTTTTATATTACAGGAACAGTAAAGGAAATGTAGATGAAAGCTGAAACACATACAAAGCTGTCACTCATTCATATGGAGGACACAGTCTGGTTTCAGTATGTGATGTTGGGTGTTGGAATACGTACCTGACATTCGTACGTGCCGTTGTCCCTCTTCTGGACGTACTTGATGTGGAGGCTCCAGTCGGTTCCTGACGGCGAGCTGACAACGTGGAAGCGGTCGTCATTCGTGTACGTCACCGGACCAGAGGTCAGGATGTGCCAGTCTCGTCGCCTCACCCAAGACACCTGCGAACACGGTCCACATAGTAATTTCCTTACTTAGCGTAAATGTAATGCTTCCTCTTTAAATCTGTACGACAAACTGCGTTGCCTTGTCCTCAACAGAGATACGGGTTGGACTTTACTGCCTCACTTCTCACTCTGTTGGCGTCACAGTCGTATGGTAGTTTGGAAATCACAGTATCTCCGAGAGGTGACATGAAGGGACATGTTCACGATTTATGTAACTAACGATTGCAGTGTAAATTCCATTCTCAAGGTAGCGTCCCAGCAAACGTTATAATCTAAAATTGATCGACAAATTACAATATATTTAACACGATGTAAGGTCATAGCTGCACACACGATTGTTATATAGGGATAGTATTGACCCTGTTGTACGGCCAAGAATTTGATAAATCTGTTTTCACATTGTGGTTCAATTTTAGATGTCTATGCGTGCAAAGGCGCTTCCCAGTCCGTTTAAATGCGTATATGTACCGAAATCGAACTTAGAGTAAGCTGGACATGTTGATGTTTGCGGGTGTTACTGCAGAATATATGCAACGTAGCACCACTCCAATACGGATGTAGAAGCGCCTTAATGCAGCGAAGGGATTAGTATAAGATTCGTGTCTTTCAGATGTGCATATGGTAAATGCAGAAAGGTGAACTACGGCAAAGTTATTACCAATTTTGTCCAACGAAAACCAACATGCTATTATTTCTTTCTTGTCCGCCGAAGATCGAGCATCGGTAGACGCACATCGGAGAAAGAAAATTGTCTACTTCTAAATCTGCATCAACATGGATACTCTGCAAATCACAGTTAAGTGCCTGGCAAAGGGTTCATCGAACCACTTCCACAATTCTTCATTATTCCAAATGGTATCTCGGAAAGAACGAACACCTATATCTTTCCTTATGAGCTCTTATTTCCCTTATTATATCATGGTGATCGTTTCTTCCAATGTAGGTCGGCGTCAACAAAATATTTCGCATTCTGAGGAGAAAGATGGTGACTGAAATTTCGTGAGAAGATTCTTCCTCAAGGAAAACGCCTTTGTTTTAATGAAGTCGATCCCAAATCTTGAATCGTTTCGTTGACACTCTCTCTCCTATTTCACGATAATACAAAATGTGCTGCCCTTCTTTGAACTTTTTCTAAGTACTCCGTCAATTCTGTCTGGTAAGGATCCCACACCGCGCAGCAGTATTCTAAAAGTGGACGGACAAGCTTAGTGTAGGCTCTCTCCTTAGTTTTACATTTTATAAATGTCCTGACAATAAAACGCAGTCTTAGTTTAGCCATCCCCACAACAATGTCTATGTGTACCTTCCAGTTTAAGTTGTTCCTAATTGCAATTCCTAGATATTTAGCCGAATTTACGGCCTTTGGATTCGACTGGTTTATTGTGTAACCGATTTTCAGCGGATTGGATTCCGTTGAGCACTCACGTGGATGACCTCACACTTTCCATTATTTAGGGTCAACTGCCAATTTTTACACCATAGAGATATTTTTCTAAATCGTTCTGCAATTTGGTTTGATCTTCTGACAACTTCACTAGTCGATAAACGACAGCGTCGTCTAGAAACAACTTCAGACGGCCGCTCAGATTGTCTCCCAAATCGTTTATATAAAAAAGAACAGCAAGGGCCGTACAACACTACCTGGAGAACGTGAGAAATCACTTCCGTTTTACTCAATGACTTTCCGTCAACTGCTGCGAACTGGGACCTGTCTGAAAGGAAATCACGTGTCAAGTAACATAACTCAGACGATACTCTATAAGCACGCAATTTCACTAGAAGCCGCTTGCATGGTACAGTGTCAGAAGCCTTACGAAAAACCAGAGATACGGAATCAATTTGATATCCCTTGTCAGTAGCACTCAGCCTTTCATTCGAGAAGCGGCCGTTGTGGCCGAGCGGTTCTAGGTGCTTCATTCAGGAACCGTGCGACCGCCACGGTCGCTAGTTCGAATCCTGCCTCGGGCAAGGATGTGTGTGATGTCCTTAGGTTAGTTAGGTTTAAGTAGTTCTCAGTTCTAGGGGACTGATGACCTCAGATGTTAAGTCCCATAGTGCTCTGAGCCATTTGAACCATTTTTTTTTCATTAAAGAGCTAGTTGTGTTTCACAATAGCGACGTTTCCTAAATCACCGTTTATTGTGTGTCAATAGACCGTTTTCTACGAGGTCATATATGCTCCAAAATCCTGCTGCACATCGACTTAATGATATGAGATTGTAATTTAGTGATTTACTCTCTTTCTTGAATGTTCGTGTGACCTGTGTAACTTTCAAGTCTTTGGGTATGGATTTTTCGTCTAGCGAACGGTTGTATATGATTGTTGAGTACGGAGCTAATGCATCAGCATGCCTTGAAAGGAACCTAGTTGGTATACTGTCAGGACCAGAGGACTTGCTTTTATTATCTGATTTAAGTTGCTTCACTACTCCGAGGATATCTGCTTCTACGTTACTCATGTTGACAGCTGTTCTTGATTCTATTTTTGGAATATTTACTACGTCTTCTTTTGTGAAGGCATTTCAGAAGGCTGTGTTTATTAACTCTGCTTTGGCAGCACTGTCTTCGGTAGTATCTCACATTGCTATCGCGCAGAGAAGGCATTGATTGTGTCTTGCCACTGGCATTCTTCACACACGACTAGAATCTATCTGGATGAAGTTTCGTTGTGGAAACTATTATAAGCATCTCTCATTGATATCCGCACTATATTTCGAGCTTCTGTAAAAGATTACCTATCTTCGAGATTTTGCGTCTGTTTAAATTTGACATGTTTCTTTGTTGCTTCTGCAACAGTGTTCTGACCCATTTTGTGTACCAAGGAGAATCAGATCCGTCGTTTGTTGATTTATTTGGTACAAATGCTGCCGATACTAATTCTTTGCATTCAAGCCAAGATCTACACTTATATTGTTAATGTGGAACGAGTAGAAAGTGTCTCTCATTAGAGAGTCAAGTGAATTTTTTATCTGCTTGTTTTGAATAGTTCTATTTTTCGTTAAGTTTTGTAAAATTTGGGGGTTTTAGTATTCAGTCTCACTACGACAACCCTGTGTACACTGATCCCTGTATCCGTTTTGATCCTCGTTGTTAGCTCAGGAGTATTTGTTGCTAAGAGGTCAAGTGCGTTTCCACAACCATTTACTATTCGCGTGGGCTCATGAACTAGCTGCCGGAAATAAATTTCAGGGGATGCGTTTAACACAGTTTCGAATGATGTTTTATGTTGTTGTTTTTGTTGTGGTCTTCAGTCCTGAGACTGGTTTGATGCAGCTCTCCATGCTACTCTATCCTGTGCAAGCTTCTTCATCTCCCAGTACCTACTGCAACCTACATCCTTCTGAATCTGCTTAGTGTATTCATCTCTGGGTCTCCCCCTACGATTTTTACCCTCCACGCTGCCCTCCAATACTAAATTGGTGATCCCTTGATGCCTCAGAACATGTCCTACCAACCGATCCCTTCTTCTGGTCAAGTTGTGCCACAAATTTCTCTTCCCCCCAATCCTATTCAATACTTCCTCATTAGTTATGTGATCTACCCATCTAATCTTCAGCATTCTTCTGTAGCACCACATTTCGAAAGATTCTATTCTCTTCATCTCCCAGTACCTACTGCAACCTACATCCTTCTGAATCTGCTTAGTGTATTCATCTCTGGGTCTCCACCTACGATTTTTACCCTCCACGCTGCCCTCCAATATTGTATACCTCCGGAATCAAACATGAATTTTCGTCAAAATATCGAGGATGAATTAAAGTCACCAACAACTCGTAGGAGTCGGGTTCGTGTTTGAAAAAAACTCAAGTTTTCGTGGAGCCTTTCGGCAATTGTATTATCTGAATTGGGAGGTCGATAAAATGATGCAATTATTGTTTTATTCCGGTTGCCAACAATAACCTCTGCCCATACTAACTCTTAGGAACTATCTTCTTCAATTTCGCGACAAGATAAATTACTTCTAACAGAAACAAACGCGTCACCGCCAATTGTGTTTGGTCTAACCTTTCGGAACACCGCTAGGTTATTCACAAAAATATCAGCTGAACTTACCTCCGGCTTTAGGCAGCTTAAAGTTCTTATAACTATTTGATCATCAGTGTTTTCTGTTAGAGCTTGGAGTTCTGATTACTTTCCCAACACAGCTACGACAATTTACAAATGCTGTACTGATAGTTCCTGTATCTTCTTCCTGTGTTCGGCCCGCACCCTTTGTGACTGAAGCCGTATTTGTGTTTTCCCGAGATCTCTTAACCTAAAAAAAGAAACCAATCCACGCCACACAGCCCCTGGTACCCGTTTAGCCGCGTCCTGCGTGTAGTAGACTCCTGACCTATTCAGCGGATCCCGAAACCCAACCACGCTATATCGAGGAATCTGCATCCTACACGGTCGCAGAACCGCCTGAGCCTCTGGCTCAGACCCTCAATTTTACTGCACAGCATGTCTGTTTAAAACCACCATTGTGGAATGGTGCGGCAAGTTCCGTACTGGTCTTGATTCGACACAAGATGCCGGTCGATGTTGTAACACAGAAGTTACGCCTACGCAAAGGAAAACACTCCAGCATCCGCCCTACTGCTCTGAACACTCTCCATACGAATATCATGCTTTCGGTCCCTTGAAAAGATTTCGAAATGTTGACGATTCTTGTCGGATGATGATGTGCAGCAGGCAGTTACGTAGTTCTCGATGCAGCAGGACGCGGTGTTGTACCAAATGAGTAACTTCAACCTAGAGCGTGGATTATTACCTCAATGCTTACACGATTCTTCCTGGTTGGCATACCGATTCCGGACTGTACGGTCTACGAACCTTAATCTTCCGCAACACAATCACCGAAAAAATTGCCACAAAACTTTTGTAAATGAAGTTTAAAATTACTATTTTGTCATTTTTCAAGGGCCGTCCGCTGTGACCGAGCGGTTCTAGGCGCTTCAGTCCGGAACCGCGCTGCTGCTACGGTCGCAGGTTATAACCATGCCTCGGGCATGTAAGTGTGTGATGTCCTTCGGTCAGTATTAGAACAGTAATTAGAACTACATAAAACTAAATAACCTAAGGACAGCACACACATCCATGCCCGAGGCAGGATTCGAACCTGCGACCGTAGCAGCGGCGCGGTTCCGGACTGGAGCGCCTAGAACCGCTCGGCCACAACGGCCGGCCGCCACTTAGGTTTAAGTAGTTCTAAGTGTAGGGGACTGATGACCTCAGATGTTAAATCCCATAGCGCTAAGAGCCATTTGAACGATTTTTCATTTTCCAAGGAAAACGTACCTTTTGTTAAATACATATGACATGTTCCTTTTATATTTCTGTTAATGTATTTACTGAAATTTTTCTTTGTTAATGAATTTACTGAAATTTTCCTTACATATTGTAGTAACCCAGTACAAATTAATTTATTGCCATAGACCAGTCACAGTTTATCTACATCTACATCTACATCTATACTCCGCGAGCCACCTTACGGTGTGTGGCGGAGGGTACTTATTGTACCACTATCTGATCCCCCCTTCCCTGTTCCATTCACGAATTGTGCGTGGGAAGAACGACTGCTTGTAAGTCTCCGTATTTGCTCTAATTTCTCGGATCTTTTCGTTGTGATCATTACGCGAGATATATGTGGGCGGTAGTAATATGTTGCCCATCTCTTCCCGGAATGTGCTCTCTCGTAATTTCGATAATAAACCTCTCCGTATTGCGTAACGCCTTTCTTGAAGTGTCCGCCACTGGAGCTTGTTCAGCATCTCCGTAACGCTCTCGCGCTGACTAAATGTCCCCATGACGAATCGCGCTGCTTTTCGCTGGATCATGTCTATCTCTTCTATTAATCCAACCTGGTAAGGGTCCCATACTGATGAGCAATACTCAAGAATCGGACGAACAAGCGTTTTGTAAGCTACTTCTTTCGTCGATTTTCTTACAATTCTTCCTATGAATCTCAACCTGGCGCCTGCTTTTCCCACTATCTGTTTTATGTGATCATTCCACTTCAGATCGCTCCGGATAGTAACTCCTAAGTATTTTACGGTCGTTACCGCTTCCAATGATTTACCACCTATGGCATAATCGTACTGGAATGGATTTCTGCCCCTATGTATGCGCATTATATTACATTTATCTACGTTTAGGGAAAGCTGCCAGCTGTCGCACCATGCATTAATCCTCTGCAGGTCTTCCTGGAGTACGTACGAGTCTTCTGATGTTGCTACTTTCTTGTAGACAACCGTGTCATCTGCAAATAGCCTCACGGAGCTACCGATGTTGTCAACTAAGTCATTTATGTATATTGTAAACAATAAAGGTCCTATCACGCTTCCTTGCGGTACTCCCGAAATTACCTCTACATCTGCAGATTTTGAACCGTTAAGAATGACATGTTGTGTTCTTTCTTCTAGGAAATCCTGAATCCAATCACAAACCTGGTCCGATATTCCGTAAGCTCGTATTTTTTTCACTAAACGTAAGTGCGGAACCGTATCAAATGCCTTCCTGAAGTCCAGGGTTACGGCATCAATCTGCTCGCAAGTGTCTACGGCACTGTGAATTTCTTGGGCAAATAGGGAGAAATCTTCTGATGAGCTACTCTGATAATCAAGAAACACTCACTGAAATACGAGACGCGAAAACTACGCTAGGTTTTCCCAGAAAAACTATTTAAAAGCTAAGCGCAGCAAATAAGTACAAAAACGCTTTATACAAACACTACTCGCTGCTGCTGGTGCTCTCGCTCTGGCTGTCACAAGACAACTGCTGATTCAAGTGACTAGTGGCTAACGGCCGCGAAACAAACAAAAGACGGTTTTAGGGCGCTTTCTGTTCTAAACGATCAAGAAAACACTAAGAAATCTAACACGAAAACTACGTAAAGTTTTATCAAGAACTGTTAGTTACTATGCAGAGCAGATAAACACAAATAGAATCCCTTCCTTAGTGGAAGGTCGTAAACAAAATGCAAAATAAACGCTTTATACAAACAGTACTCGCTGCTGCTGGTGCTCTCGATCTGGCTGTCACAAGACAACTGCTGATTCAAGTGACTAGTGGCTAACGGCCGCGAAACAAACAAAAGACGGTTTTAGGGCGCTTTCTGTTCTAAACGATCAAGAAAACACTAAGAAATCTAACACGAAAACTACGTAAAGTTTTATCAAGAACTGTTAGTTACTATGCAGAGCAGATAAACACAAATAGAATCCCTTCCTTAGTGGAAGGTCGTAAACAAAATGCAAAATAAACGCTTTATACAAACACTACTCGCTGCTGCTGGTGCTCTCGCTCTGGCTGTCACAAGACAGCCCCCATGATGCCGTTCAAAGGTTTAAACCTCCATCATCAGGTGGATTTACATTTGTGAGTGTGTCATGTATCTGTGAGTTGTGTTACAATTTTTTGGAAGAACTTCTGGCACTGTCTATTGAGAGAAACAAAACACTCCTTCAGAACATTGTTTTGGGATACTTTGGCAAAAAACTAAACGTATATATCCAATGGTAAAAATAAAATAAGTAAAATAGGGTACCTCCAATTGTCACAGGTTCCTTTCACTGTCGTGAAGCATCACATGTATACTGTATTTGCAAACAAATATGGAGTCGGGTAACTATTAGGTACAGGGATCATATAGCAGAAGAGAAACATTGTCGCAATGTACAAAAAGTATGCATGGTAACAACATTATTACAGAACAAATTTCAAAGGATTTTACAGAATAAATTTGAAAGAATATTTGAGATCTTTGTTTTGAGGTCTTAAATACATGTGTAGTAATAAATATTTCAGGTGATATATTAATCCGATTTTGTCAAGTTAACGTTGCTTAAACTTTATGCTCGTTTATACAATAAGGTGACATGTAGCAACCTTTAAGTGCAATAATTATGTTGGCTACAGTGACAAAATTATAGGCAAATAACAAAAATTTATGGGATGCACTGACTTAAATTAAAGGCTGGATGCAGAACGAGAGGAAGATCACGAGATGAGAGAGAGAGAGAGAGAGAGAGAGAGAGAGAGAGGGTGGGAGTAGTGATTGGATGAGGGCAAACTTTCGAAGCAGAGTTTCTTAGGATTATATCTGTTACATGTAATAACTGCCTAAAGGGTAGAGTAATACATGCTTAATGCTTTAAATATATAGATGAATGTACAGTTTGTACCATTAATTGATGTATACATAGTTTCAAGCTGACATGGGGTACAAGCTGTTGGTGTGTTGATATTTTTGCAAATGAGGTTAATCTCTTGTATATTTGGGCGTCTCATAGTAACATAACTAAATGTTAATGATAAATATGAAGGTGTGTGTGTGTGTGTGTGTGTGTGTGTGTGTGTGTGTGTGTGTGTGTGTGTGTACATTGCTAATTTAATGACGTAGGCAGTTGCTGAAAACAGAGGATTCTATTGTAAATATTGTCATTTTCGTCATTTAAGATGGATTCAGATTGTTTTGTTTGGTGTTTGCATATTTTAAGTGTTTCGAGAATGTCTAGTTTTTTTGACTTTATGTTGTATGTGTAGGCTGCTGATACTTGTTAACACGGTGTTTAGTTTCATGCAGGTGGGTGGCTACTGCGGGTGTGTAGTATTTTTTTGTTTTTTGTGCAGACGTTTTTTTTAATCTAATCTCAAAGGATCTGCCTGACTGTCCTATGTGTAAGCAGCCCCCGTCGAAACATTCCAATCTTGTTTTCTGTGGTAAAGGATATATTTATACCTTTTCGTTTGAAGACATTGGCAGTCTGATATGAAATGTTACCTAGAAGGGGATGGTATGGAAGATGTTTTCTTTTTGCTTTTGTGATGTGATTTCTTTCCCACTACTGAGTGTTTCAGGACATCTACTATGGAGCTGTTATAACCATTTGCAATAGCTGTTTGTTTTAGTATTTCAATTTCTTGTTCATATTTGTCTTCAGAGACAGTGGTAGTAGGAAAGCTGTATTGATCACGTACCGGAATTCTGTGCAGTGTTGCAGTGTTGTGCAGCGTTAGTCACTAAACTAGATTTATTCTAACATGGTTCCTTTCTTAATCGCTATGCTTATCATTGAGAAAATCTTTGGGCTTTGAAAAACCAGCAACACTGTGCGAATAAAATTAGCTTACATGATATTTAGAAGGTTGCGACCTTAAAGTAGAACAATTTTCGATTTCCTCTCACATTTCCGCCACGATTACTTCATAAAATGTATATGCGAGGTTGTGATTCGTTCACTGCCTCGTCTTGGAATATGTGTTACAGAAATATTAATGGGTATAACAACACCTTTACAGTGAGACGTTTCAGCAGATAAAAAGTTCATTAAGGAAAAGGGGGCGAGAAAGTGCTGGAAACGAAGGTAGGCAGATCAGTCCTATAGGATGGATGATGTAACACCTCGTAGCAGGAAGACTACAGAAATAATTTTTTAGGATAGCTTTTATGTGGACAGTTATTTTCCGTAAATAATTTGGACCTATACAAACTAGGCCCCTTGTCTCACTGTGAATGATCAAGTTAACAGTTAAAAAAATGTCCTAATCTGTTTTTCTGATAGGACCGTTACAAATTCCAGTGCAGAGGTACCGCTAGTTAACTTGAGCTGAGTTCCAGTCAGTAGCGCTTTCACTCTGTATTACATTGTGACGCATTCGCTTCGCAGGATAGTCAAAAATCAGAGCATCGTTCATTTGATATTATTACCTTGAAACGCGTTTATGTGCTTGCTCACGCTGTGCGACTCATACAGGTCGTATCAAAAATAATGCCGAAAACTGACATAGCTCAAAAGACATGACAATAAAAGCAAAGACTTCCAGGAAACGTGCGTCAGCAAACGATCTGTTAGCGAAATATTTGCGAATGTGATGTTACGAAGCGCCACCGAATTCACTATGGAGTATTCTCCTAGGTATACTGTGGTGTCACCGCCAGACACCACACTTGCTAGGTGGTAGCTTTAAATCGGCCGCGGTCCATTAGTACATGTCGGACCCGCGTGTCGCCACTGTCAGTGATCTCAGACCGAGCGCCACCACACGGGAGGTCTTGAGAGACTTACTAGCACTCGCCCCAGTTGTACGGACGACTTTGCTAGCGACTACACTGACGAAGCCTTTCTCTCATTTGCCGAGAGATAGTTAGAATAGCCTTCAGCTAAGTCCATGGCTACGACCTAGCAAGGCGCCATTAACCATTTCTAGAGAGAGTCTCACTTGTATCATCAAGAACGCTGTATACAAATGATGGATTAAAGTTAAGTATTCCAGCAGCTACGTACTTTTCTTTATAGCATTCATTACGTACCCTGTTTCAGACCTAACGCCAGCCTGCGTGAGTTGACGCGTGCATTTCGGCCTCCTCTCTCAATTAGTGTGCATTGTGTTGGCTAATCTGCCGACACAACATATACAAATATATTTCAAACGTAAACTTTTTATTATTCCTCCATCTAACTGAGCTGAAATATCACGCATAACGTATGAGTGCGAAATGTGGCACGTGCATAATGGGACATCGAGACATTTTCCTGCCGCTGTAAGATAGCATCTAACACGTAAATCGGTTAAAAATTGATAGGCAGAGCAAGACCTGAACCTTGGCCAGCACATCACCTGATCTCAAACTCCTCTCAACTCCTCAGTCTGGGGTCCTCTCAACACTGAAGTCTACATCATTATCTTTGGTAAGGTTGAAGAGTTGCAGAAGCGAATAGTACAGTTTAGTAAAAATTTCGTACGAAGCTCGTGGTCGTGCGGTAGCGTTCTCGCTTCCCACGCCCGGGTTCCCGGGTTCGATTTCCGGCGGGGTCAGTGATTTTCTCTGCCTCGTGATGACTGGGTGTTGTGTGCTGTCCTTAGGTTAGTTAGGTTTAAGTAGTTCTAAGTTCTAGGGGACTGATGACCATAGATGTTAGGTCCCATAGTGCTCAGAGCTAATTGAACCATTTTTTTTTTTTTTTTTTTTTTTTGTAAAAATTTACGAGGTGGTTCGAAAGTATTGGTAGCAAATCGCCGCTCGTCGTGGAGACGTGAACAGTATTGCAAACCCTGTTGGAGAACAGCATGTGAACATCTTTGTGAAGTGTTAAGTACAGCAACTTGAACCGTTTGACACGATGAAATAGTATTGTATTTCGTTTTTATAGGAGGTTATGGGTAAAATTTGAATAGAAGTAGTTTTGATTTTTATGGAATTTTGACGTGTCATGTACACTGGCAGCAACTAGATGGTGGTGGTGGTGGTGGTTAGTGTTTAACGTCCCGTCCACAACGAGGTCATTAGAGACGGAGCGCAAGCTCGGGTTAGGGAAGGATTGGGAAGGAAATCGGCCGTGCCCTTTCAAAGGAATCATCCCGGCATTTGCCTGAAACGATTTAGGGAAATCACGGAAAACCTAAATCAGGGTGGACGGAGACGGGATTGAACCGTCGTCCTCCCGAATGTGAGTCCAGTGTGCTAACCACTGCGCCACAGCAACTAGAACAAAGTTTCATAGGAAAGTCAGCCTTGTCATGTTGCCAAACATAACAAATTATCGCAGAAACGGCTCGTTACCAAACTAAAGAACGGTTTTGCTTTTATCATCGTACACATTCACTCACGTCAGTTTAACATTTTCTTCGTATTCTCCCTAAAGCGACGGACCAGTTTCTTCGTTGTGACTTCTTGATCCATGGACTTTCTATTGCATGTATCCACGTTTTTGTCCGGTTAGGGCGCACTGTAGCAGCTGTCTTGGAATACCATCAACATCACGTGTTTGTATACGTTCTTTTCATTCTTTTCTGTATTGATTAACCGTTAAGTTGTAAATGCCTACATTCTTCCTGATAGTTTTATTATGTAATCTATCGCTTCCTGGTACTCCCCGTACAGTTTTGGCTGTTTGGAGTCTACCATATGTTCTAGAGTCCATTGCCCTGCATTTACTTTCACGTATTCCATAGGAAACTGCCGTAATTCATAAAGTTTTAAGCATTCTATCCTTTCGTACATTTCACTTCAGCGCTCTTTTGGTGGTACCATGCATCATACTGAATCTGTCAATCATTTATGATTTCATCATCGCCGAAATACGATGTGTCACAGCGCAGGGTCTTTTTAAATGTTCAGAAGTTTTGTTTTCTAATACTAATTTACATCTTAAAGGTTAGGAGCCTTGGAATGCCATGGACTTACTTTCATTTGTCGAATGCTTAAACTGTGTTGCTTTGCTATCTTACAAAGTTCATATAGCGTTCACTGTAAGCTAACCTCACTGTCTGCAAGTAGAATCTGGTGATCAGCGCACATAAGATTTTCGATAAATCTCTTCTTTTGGAGGTGTCTTCTATACCACATTTTATAATAAGGTGTTTCCATTCACTCACACGTCATCTAAATAAAACTGAAAAGTGTCTGTGAAATATAACACCATTGTTTGAACCGTAGATTATTGTTTCCTTGGTCGATATTTCCTGATTTTTGTTTTTCTCTGTTCCTTTACATATATTCTGTATAACTTCGATTAGATGTGATGGTATCCCTCTTTCTTCCGTAACATTCTGTAATTTTTCGCTGCGAATATTATTAAAAGCTTTACTGTAGTATATAAAGACTAAGTAGGTCTTTAAAAGTAATTCTTTTCTCCATTATTTGTGTTACTGAGAAAATCTATCTCAGGAGGATCTTCCTTCCGAAAAGCTGTTTCTACTTCAAGTAATACGTTACCTAAGGTGTCTCACATTCTATTTACTATTATCTTCTGTTTTGTATTCCGAATTTAAGATATTTATATCTCTATAGTTTCCAAAGACTGTACTTCATCCTCCTTTAATAATAGATACTGCTATTACTGCCTTCCATTCCACTCAATTTTTATTTGAGTCGGGGCTGACCGAGGAGAAGGTACCTGGATTCGGTTAAGAATGATTTTGAAGTAATAGGTTTAACATCAGAAGAGGCACCAATGTTAGCACTGAATCGGGGATCATGGAGGAACTGTATAAGGGGGGCTATGCTCCAGACTGAACGCTGAAAGGCATAATCAGTCTTAAATGATGATGATGATGATGATGAGTATAAATTTAGGAAATCTAAAAGTCTATAGACAGGTTCATCTAGCAGTTATTAGTATTTACTTGTATAGTTACATTATCCGTTTCAGGGCAGATTTGGTTTCTGACTGCTTGTAGGGCCTCTTGCAGTTACTCAAATTCTGTTTCATCTGTTTCCGAAAGGTATCCGATATACTTTTACATCAGCATTCCGCTTACCTGCCTCTTGTTACGACTACAGATTTTTACTGAACTTAATCAAGATTTTCCGCAGCACTTGGTCTCGCTGTAGCGTTCTCGCTTCCCGAGCAAGGGGTCCCGGGTTGGATTCCCGGCAGCATCAGGCATCTTCACCTGCTTCGAGATGACTGGGTGTTGTGTCGTCTTCATCATTATCATTCATCCGCATCACGGTCGGAGGAAGGCAGTGGCAAACCACCTTCGCTAGGATCCTGCCTAGTACAGCGGTGTGGGTCTCCCGCATTGTCCCCTAGGCTCTGTCGAGGAGGCTGGGACTTCATCATCGTCAAGATTTCTCTATTCGGAAGATGTGAATATGCTACATCCTCTTCTTCTCTATTTACTTGTTTAATTATTTTGAATACAGTAGACTGACTGTCGTTTACATTTCTTTCTAAATTATATGTACAACTACCTCAGCTTTCTTTACGTGTAGCTCTTGCTAATTCCTCTGCCTTTGTCTTTGTGCTCTATAATTCTCCAGTGAGAGTAGTTTTCGCCATAGTCCACTGCACACGTAGCTCCTTTTTCTACTGAGCAGTATATTTTAATTCTCTGTTCCAAATAATAAGTTACATTTCAGCTTTGAATTTATTCGTATCCAAAGGATTTCGAAATCTACCCCTTCGACCAGTTTAGTTAGTTTTATACAAGGCCGATGTACTTGCGGACAATATTATGGAAATGGAAGAGGATGTAGATGAAGACGAAATGGGAGATAAGATACTGCGTGAAGAGTTTGACAGAGCACTGAAAGACCTGAGTCGAAACAAGGCCCCGGGAGTAGACAACATTCCATTTGAACTACTGATGGCCTCGGGAGAGCCAGTCATGACAAAACTCTGCCATCTGGTGAGTACGATGTATGAGACAGGCGAAATACCCTCAGGCTTCAAGAAGAATATAATAATTCCAATCCCAAAGAAAGCAGGTGTTCACAGATGTGAAAATTACCGGACTATCAGTTTAATAAGTCATAGCTGCAAAATACTAACGCGAATTCTTTACAGACGAATGGAAAAACTGGTAGAAGCCGACCTCGGGGAAGATCAGTTTGGATTCCGTAGAAATGTTGAAACACGTGAGGCAATACTGACCTTACGACTTATCTTAGAAGAAAGGTTAAGAAAAGGCAAACCTACGTTTCTAGCATTTGTAGACTTAGAGAAAGCTTTTGACAATGTTAACTGGAATACTCTCTTTCAAATTCTGAAGGTGGCAGGGGTAAAATACAGGGAGCGAAAGGCTATTTACAGTTTGTACAGAAACCAGATGGCAGTTATAAGAGTCGAGGGGCATGAAAGAGAAGCAGTGGTTTGGAAAGGAGTAAGACAGGGTTGTAGCCTCTCCCCGATGTTATTCAATCTGTATATTGAGCAAGCAGTAAAGGAAACAAAAGAAAAATTCGGAGTTGGTATTAAAATTCATGGAGAACAAGTAAAAACTTCGAGGTTCGCCGATGACATTGTAATTCTGTCAGAGACAGCAAAGGACTTGGAAGAACAGTTAAATGGAATGGACAGTGTCTTGAAAGGAGGATATAAGATGAACATCAACAAAAGCAAAACGAGGATAATGGAATGTAGTCAAATTAAGTCGGGTGATGCTGAGGGAATTAGATTAGGAAATGAGACACTTAAAGTAGTAAAGGAGTTTTGCTATTTAGGGAGTAAAATAACCGATGATGGTCGAAGTAGAGAGGATATAAAATGTAGACTGGCAATGGCAAGGAAAGCGTTCCTCAAGAAGAGGAATTTGTTAATATCGAGTATAGATTTAAGTGTCAGGAAGTCGTTTCTGAAAGTATTTGTATGGAGTGTAGCCATGTATGGAAGTGAAACATGGACGATAACTAGTTTGGACAAGAAGAGAATAGAAGCTTTCGAAATGTGGTGCTACAGAAGAATGCTGAAGATAAGGTGGGTAGATCACGTAACTAATGAGGAGGTATTGAGTAGGATTGGGGAGAAGAGAAGTTTGTGGCACAACTTGACTAGAAGAAGGGATCGGTTGGTAGGACATGTTTTGAGGCATCAAGGGATCACAAATTTAGCATTGGAGGGCAGTGTGGAGGGTAAAAATCGTAGAGGGAGACCAAGAGATGAATACACTAAGCAGATTCAGAAGGATGTAGGTTGCAGTAGATACTGGGAGATGAAGAAGCTTGCACAGGATAGAGTAGCATGGAGAGCTGCATCAAACCAGTCTCGGGACTAAAGACCACAACAACAACAACAACAGTTAGTTCCTACAGTTCTGTGTTTGACCTTATAGGTTCCTTTACCATCTTTTCTCTTATGATCATTTTACGAGTGTACCATGAATATCAGGATTCCGGTAACACATCAAAACTCAGACATCGCTGCGGCCGGGAAAAGACCCTGCAAGAACGGGACCAACGCCGACTGAGGAGAATCGTTCAAATTGACAGAAGTGTAACCCTTCCGATAATTGTTGCATATATCAATACCGGGCCTTTAGCAAGTGTCAGCGTGTGAAACACCATCGATAGGGGCTGTCGTAGACGAAGGCAAATTCTTGTAACCTTGATGATTACACGACACAAAGCCATACGCCTCGCATGGGCCCGTCAACACTGGCATTGTACTGTTGATGACTAGAAACTTGTTGCATGGTTGGACGAGTATCGTTCCAAATTGCATCGAGCGGTTGGAAATGTATTGGTGTGGGAACAACTTCATGAATCCATGGACCCTCCATGTCAGCAAGGGACTGTTCAAGCAGGTGGAGGCTCAGTAATGGTGTGGACCGTGTGCAGTTAGAGTAATATGGGACCCTGATACGTCTAGATACGACTCTGATAGGTGGCAAGCGCGTAAGTGTCCTCTCTCATCACCTGCATCCATTCATGTCGATTGTGCATTCTGAAGGACTTGGGGAATTCCGGCAGGACAGTGCGACGCCCTACACGCCCAGGATTGCTACAGAATGGCTCCAGAAACACTCTTCTCAGTTTAAACACTTCCGTGGCACCAAACTCCCCTGACATGAACATTAATGAGCATATTTGGGATGCCTTGCAACGTGCTGTTCATAAGATATCTCCATCCCCTCGTACTCTTACGGATTTGTGGACAGCCCTGCTGGATTCATGGTGTCAGTTCCCTCCAGTACAACTTCAGACATTAGTCGAGTCCATGCCACGTCGTGTTGACGCACTTCTTCGTGCTCGAGGGGGCCCTACTCCGTTACTTTGTCTCCTTAGTGTAAAATTTTAAATGTGATTGACAAAAATTTCTGATGATTGATAGTTTTACACTGCTGTTTCCTTTGTAGTTTTCTTTTATGTGGTTTGCTTTTACCCATTTACATTTAAATTTTACTCTTCCTCTTACTAACAGGTTATCAGGGTTCGATTCCATTCCACTCATCAGTCTCACATGATGGAATCATTTTCCCATATTTTCATTTGCCATTAATTAATCTCTTATAGATCTACATCGGCGGGACACTTAGGTATATTTGTCAATTTGTCTGTCTAAGTAATGTATTTTCTGTCTGCAATGAACTGAAATTCGTATATTCTGGTATCTTTTTCCATTCTGACTAATTTCTGCTTCTTCATTATTGCAATTACTTCTTCAGTAGGATTTTCTCCTATACTAACACTGGTATCTTCTCCCATGACAATGCTGTCATTCTTATTTAGGAAGCTAAGGACACTTTATAAGTGCTTGTAAAATTTATCAGATTCACATTTTCTTCTTTCTTTAGAAGCATATACTGATATAAAGCTCATAATATCCTCTAGCTATTTAGAATCTGCATTTAACCTTTTATTTATCGAATCGTAAGAACCTATCCTGCTCCTTAATTTGTCATTTACTATATTAGCTGCTCCTGCTACGGCTGTAGTTTCGGTAAGAACACTGCAGTAAATAAATGAGTAGACTCCAAGATAACAGGCTAACCTTATTCTTGGCCTCCGACACTGTAAACAAGTCTAATTCTTTCCATCTCGTAGTAATTCAAAACGTTTAAAGGGAAAGCCAAGTACATTCCATATCTCACTGCATGCATATTCAGATATACCACGTCGTGTACACTTTAGCTTTTACGCATTTCGGTACCATTTCATATGTCCGATTTCCTAGGCTAACATGAAGTTCACCAGCAATATCAATTTTCCTCTGGACGCGTTACGAGCGCTGCGAAAGGGTAACCCAGTGGTGGATCTGCCACTTCACTACTTCTGGCCCAGCAGGATGTTTTTCAGAATTTTCTGCCATGGGGAAACTGTCTCCACAACACCTGGAGAACCCTCAGTGTCCAGAGCTGTGAGACACTTCGTTTGGCTCCCCTATCAGATTTAGTTATTTCACTACTGGCCATTAAAATTGCTACACCACTTAAATGACGTGCTACAGGCGCGAAATTTAGCCGACAGGAAGAATATGCTGTGATATGCAAATGATTAGCTTTTCAGAGCATTCACGCAATGTTGGCTTCGGTGGCGACACTTGCAGCGTGCTGACTTGAGGAACGTTTCCAACCGATTTATCATACACAAACAGCAGTTTGACTGGCGTTGCCTGGTGAAACGTTGTTCTGATGCCTCGTGTAAGGAGGAGAAATGCGTACCATCACGTTTCTGACTTTGATAAAGGTCGGATTGTAGCCTATCGCGATTGCGGTTTATCGTATCGCGACATTGTTGCTCGCTTTGGTCGAGATCCTATGACTGTTAGCAGAATATGGAATCGGTGGGTTCAGGAGAGTAATACGGAACGCCATGCTGGATCCTAACGGCCTCGTATCACTAGCAGTCGAGATGACAGGTGTTATATCCGCATGGCTGTTGCGGATCGTGCAGCCACGTCTCGATCCCTGAATCAACAGATGGGGATATTTGCAAGACAACAACCATCTGCACGAACAGTTCTACGGCGTTTGCAGCAGCGTGGCTTAACAGCTCGGAGACCATGGCTGCGGTTAACCTTGACGCTGCATCACAGACAGAAGCGCCTGCGATACTGTACTACTGGGTGCACGAATGGCAAAACGTCGTTTTTTCGGATGAATCCAGGTTCTATTTACAGCATCATGATGGTCGCATCCGTGTTTGGCAACATTGGAAGCGTGTAATAGTCATCGCCATACTGGGGTATCACCCGGCGTGATGGTATGGGTGCCGTTGGTTACACGTGTCGGTCACCTCTTGTTCGCATTGACGGGACATTGAACAGTAGACGCTACACTTCAGATGTGTTACGACCCGTGTCTCTAGCCTTCAATAGATCCCTGCAAAACCCTACATTTCAGCAGGATAATGCACGATCGCATGTTGCAGGTCCTGTACCGGCCTTTCTGGATACAAAATATGTTAGACTGCTGCCCTGCGCAGCACATTCTCCAGATCTCTCACCAATTGAAAACGTCTGGTCAATGGTGGCCGAGCAGCTGACTCGTCACTACTCTTGATGAACTGTGGTATTGGATTAAAGCTGCATGGGCAACTGTACCTGTACACGCCATCCAAGCTCTGTTCGACTTAATGCCAAGGCGTATCAAGGCAGTTATTACGGCCAGAGGTGGTTGTTCTAGGTACTGATTTCTCAGGATCTATGCATCCTAATTGCGTGAAAATATAATCACATGTCAGTTCTAGTATAATGTATTTGTCCAATGAATACCCGTTTATCATCTGCATTTCTTCTTGTAGTAGCAATTTTAATGGCCAGTAGTGTAATTACACACGAGACGCATTTGAGACATGAAGTTTTACTATCTCTGAGTTCTAAAGAGCGTTCGCAAACAGTATCGGAGACCCAGCCTCGTAGCTGACGCAGAAATAAAAAGAAGAAAGGACAGTATTATTATTTTATCCGTAGCTACAGTGGCACTGAGTGTAATCGGCAAGTGGTAACTGACATGCAGAATAACGGCGTCTCTCATACAGTAGCGGGCACCTTTTGTTATACGCCATATGCCATATTTCAGTAGTGAGAGAAAGACGTTTTCTGAGTGGCTCCAAGAGAAAGATAATCCCGTTTCCCCGATTTATCATTTCCTCATGACACTTGTTAGTGGGCACAGCGCGGCTTAGAGGTGGTGAAGAAGGTTGTGGGTAGTGGCGGAGCGATACTCACCGGTCGACCCGCGAGGTTCCTGACGCGGCAGTGCAGCACGGCGGTGGCGCCCAGCGGCACGCTCACGTCGGTCACCAGGCTGGTGTCGAACACAGGGTCCGCAGGCCGAGGCGTGGCGCTCGTGCGGGCCGACGGCCGCCTCCCGGACTCTGTCACAACACACGACACACCTGTCACGCGTCGCTAGTGCCGTGTTACTCTGTCTCTAGCACTACCACTGAAATACTGTACGTGTTTTTCCAAATATGTTTTCTAATACATGTAATACATATTATTTGGGAAGCCGTAGGCGAGTTTTCACAGTTGCATTGGATAAAAATCCTGAAAATAGTATACGGGATGATATTTCCATTGTGTACGAGGTGCATTCAAGTTCTAAGGCCTCCGATTTTTTTTCTAATTAACTACTCACCCGAAATCGATGAACCTGGCGTTACTTCTCGACGTAATCGTCCTGCAGACGTACACATTTTTCACAACGCTGACGCCATGATTCCATGGCAGCGGCGAACGCTTCTTTAGGAGTCTGTTTTGACCACTGGAAAATCGCAGAGACAATAGCAGCACGGCTGGTGAATGTGCGGCCACGGAGAGTGTCTTTCATTGTTGGAAAAAGCCACAAGTCACTAGGAGCCAGGTCAGGTGAGTTGGGAGCATGAGGAATCACTTCAAAGTTGTTAACACGAAGAAACTGTTGCGTAACGTTAGCTCGATGTGCGGGTGCGTTGTCTTGGTAAAACAGCACACGCGCAGCCCTTCCCGGACGTTTAGGTTGCAGTGCAGGAAGGAATTTGTTCTTCAAAACATTTTCGTAGGATGCACCTGTTACCGTAGTGCCCTTTGGAACGCAGTGGGTAAGGATTACGCCCTCACAGTCCCAGAACATGGACACCATCATTTTCTCAGCACTGGCGGTTACCCGAAATTTTTTTGGTGGCGGTGAATCTGTGTACTTCCAATGAGCTGACTGGCGCTTTGTTTCTGGATTGAAAAATGGCATCCACGTCTCATCCATTGTCACAACCGACGAAAAGAAAGTCCCATTCGTGCTGTCGTTGCGCGTCAACATTGCTTGGCAACATGCCACACGGGCAGCCATGTGGTCGTCCGTCAGCATTCGTGGCACCCACCTGGATGACACTTTTCGCATTTTCAGGTCGTCATGCAGGATTGTGTGCACAGAACCCACAGGAATACCAACTCTGGAGGCGATCTGTTCAACAGTCATTCGGCGATCCCCCAAAACAATTCTCTCCACTTTCTTGATCATGTCGTAAGACCGGCTTGTGCGAGCCCGAGGATGTTTCGGTTTGTTGTCACGCGATGTTCTGCCTTCATTAAACTGTCGCACCCACGAACGCACTTTCGACACATCCATAACTCCATCACCACATGTCTCCTTCAACTGTCGATGATTTTCAATTAGTTTCGCACCATGCAAATTCAGAAAACGAATGATTGCACGCTGTTCAAGTAAGGAAAACGTCGCCATTTTAAGTATTTAAAACAGTTCTCATTCTCGTCACTGGCGGTAAAATTCCATCTGCCGTACGATGATGCCATCTCTGGGACGTATTGACAATGAACGCGGCCTCATTTTAAAACAATGCGCATGTTTCTATCTCTTTCCAGTCCGGAGAAAAATAAAATCGGAGGCCTTAGAACTTGAATACACCTCGTACAAACTCTAGGGATTGACCAACGAGAGGATACGGAACAAAGTATGAACGTATGTCAGGAAACCCATGATTTCCGTGCTAGAGGCCATTTATTCAATCATACATTGTTACCGAGTATAATACGCGCTATACCATGCAGCCACAGTTACAGTTTGCATGGTCCTAGCGCCCTCTCCTTCTAGTGTTGTGTCCGATTCACTTCTCTTAATGACTCACCTTGTAGCGGATGTGATACAGCGTTTGTACACAGTGGCTCCGTGTTCAGATGGCGAGCTTCCCTACGTGGTATTTACTTATGGAAAAGCAAATGGCAACGGGCGGGAGGGAACAAGATTGTATCAGGAAACCTTTCACCACCGACAACAACCACAGTATTAAATATTTGCTACCGTGCTTCGCCGTTTGTCTGAGACAGGGTCATTTCCGGAAGCTGGAAATCATGAAGGACGTACTCGAAATGTTCGGCCACCAAACTAGGAGTAGAACGTGGTTAACACTGTGGAAGGCGACCGCCGTCTCAGTACCATACAGATGTTCCGCCAGTACAGGGTAAGCTAGACGACCGTGTGGAACATTCCCCATAACAATAGTTATACCCTTATCATTTGTAGCGCGTGCAGGAATTACTAGCGACAGACTTTCCACATCGGGAGCAGTTTTGTCAGTTGTCTCTTCACCAGGCAACCACGATTCCGGGATTTGTGTCATCCATCCTGTTTACAGATGAGGCCACCTTTACGTGGAGTGGCATCTTCAACTTTCATAACAGTCACCTGGAGGATGGTATGCAGAACCCCCATGGTATGGTGACAGCGAATCATTAGCATCGATGCAGCACGAATGTGTGGACGTGGATAATAGCCGACCGTATTTTTCGGCCAGTCTTGTACGTCGCCTATCCGGCAGGAACTATCGGCTAGTTCACCGAATCTCAGCCTGTCTCATGACAAAAGTATCATGTATGCAGAGCCCTTTCCATATGTGGAGACAATAGAGCAGCATATTTATGCTGCCCTTAGCACTTTTTCTTATTGATCCTGGCATATGTGAACGTGGGAGACAGAAAATGCTATGGTATGAGGAACGTGGAAACCATTTTCAGCACATTTTGTAACTGTGGCTCCATGGTAGAGAGCCTATCGAACTTCAGTCTCTGGAACCATGTATGTATAAATGGTCTATAGCTCGGAAACCATGTATTTCCGGAGTTAAGTTCATTACACCATTTTTGTTCCGTATCCTCTCATCGACCAATCCCTAGAGTTTTTACAAGATGGAAACAATCACTGTGTACAATCCCAGTTCTCAGTAACTACACGGACACACATGAATAAATGTAAAGGGTTATTAAAATTGGATCCAGTCTAATTGATTTCAATTTCTCGACACACATATGAGGGGCATTCCACAAACCGAGCGATATATGGAAGTCCAAGTTTTAAACGAAGGTGTGTCGTAAAGTAACGTACGAGGCTAACGACTTTTCTAGTAAATATACCTAGATCTGTAGTTAAACAGGCTAGTCGCATAAAGGCATACTGCAAGTTAAGAATAACTTCATTTATCACAAAGTACGCAAAATGCGTGTATTTTCATCATGAGAGATCTAAAATAGAAATATAACAAACGAACTGATACACAAAAAATACATTACCATAATTTTTTTGGATACTAATAACTAAAACTCTAAATAAAGGGCTAAGGAGGGGGAAGATGGAGTGGGGGGAGAAGGGGGAGGTGGCTGCTGGAAGTAGAGGTCGAGAAAAGTAGGGATTAGTGGGAGAGTGGACATGAAAGCAGGGACCATGTTAAAATAACAATGTGAAATATACCCGCCAAGTACTTGGATCATATCATCTATATGTAACGTTTTATAATGGTCCCTTCATTATGTTATTAAATCAGCTCATTAAAATGTATTACTTCCATTTTGTCACTTTATATGATTTTTTATCTTGGCATTTGTGACACGGCGCCGCCACGTATACTCTGAAGCCACTTACTGGCAGTTCTGTCTTACTATCACAGTTTCATGGGAATTCGCTTAGTAGTCTGTCATCTCAACTGGGGCAGGCAGGAGTGAAGTGTGTTTGTGCATTTATTTGATGTTGTTCAGTTGTTACTATCTAAAAAGTTATTGTAATATATTTTGTACACAAATTCATTTGTTACAACTCTATTTCAGATTTATGAAAATGGAAATAATTCCGAAACGCGCATGCAGCCTTTACGATCAATAAAGTGATTTTGTCCTCGTATACGACTTTTTATGCAACCTAGTCAGCTTAACTACAGATCTATTAATTATTGTCCAACATTTTGTTTTGTTAAAGACGAGCTGCATAAACGCTCACACGGGCAGTGAGAGTAGCCTTAATGGCCGCTAGGGTACTTGCGCTGATACGCAGTGGTAAATAAAACCGTTACGGTGAAGCAGAATGTTTCCGCATTCCTCAGTCTGCAAGTAGTGGGGCGGCTGTTACAGAGCAACGGGCATTTCTTCTCCAATTCGGCTTTAAACCACCAACTAGGAAAAACGTAAGCTGTTGGTTCAAGCAGTTTCAACAACCAGAATCTCTCTGGAAAGGTAAACGCCCGTCAAACGAATAAAAGACAGTGTTGTTCGTAGGCCTCAATTTAGCGAAGATTTACATTTCATTTACCAACGAGACGGAGCACCACCCAATTGTCACCATCACGTCCGCTTTCTCGACAGCGGATAGGTCTCATTGGACGTCTACACCTCTGGCCAACGAGATCTCTTGATCTCACGCCGTGTGACTTTTTCTATATTAAGGTGAGTATTTACGGCCCTTATCAGCCAAAAACTCTGGCGGTCCTGCGGAATCGTGTCATTGCAGCGGTGACACCCCTACCGCAAAACATGCTCCTTCGCGTGTTGGATGAGTATGGTTACTGCTTTCATGCCTGACGTGCAGAATTTGTGTCCCCGACATTTTCTAATCTGTATTAAAAAACTTTGAAAAGTCTTCCTTTCTTTATGAAATAGACATTCAAAGCGCTATAGCGTTAGTAAAAAATATTCACTAGTTTAAAAAAATGGCTCTGAGCACTATGGGACTTAACATCTTAGATCATCAGTCCCCTAGAACTTAGAACTACTTATACCTAACTAACCTAAGGACATCACACACATCCATGCCCGAGGCAGGATTCGAATCTCCGACCGTAGCAGTCCCGCGGTTCCGGACTGCAGCGCCTAGAACCGCACGGCCACCGCGGCCGGCTATTCACTAGTGTTTTTGTGAGTCTTTTATATATATATATATATATATGACGGGTCAAATGATTGTCCCATAATCTGTGGGCCGTGTGCACTGGCATCGCGGCCAGCCAGAGTAGTGCCTCTCTGATTATCGCAGGACGTCCGTGGTTTAGTCTTCCCATCAGAGACCCTGGTCTGAGGGTCTTTGACTGTAGCGCCATTTAAGTGTAAGCGTCGTGTCGATTGCTGTCGAGAGTTCAAGATCGGTTTCGCGATGGTGCGAGGATACTCCGCGAGGTGGTGCGGCACGCGGCTGAGCGTATTTGTTATGAAACAGCTGGTTCGTCTAAGTGATTTGGTATTTGTAATTTGCCCACGTTGTACTGTTCAAGTTTCTTTAGCCCGTTAAAACATGTCTTAACTTCAGTTGGCTAGAATTTAATACGGTGTGAATATCTAAAAACAAGCATGTGTTGTTGTTGTTTTACCTGCCGGCCGGTGTGGCCAAGCGGTTAAAGGCGCTACAGTCTGGAACCGCGTGACCGCTACGGCCGCAGGTTCGAATCCTGCTTCGGGCATGGATGTGTGTGATGTCCTTAGGTTAGTTAAGTTTAAGTAGTTCTAAGTTCTAAGGGACTTATGACCTTAGAAGTTGAGTCCCATAATGCTCAGAGCCATTTGAACCATTTGTTGTTTTACCGTACTTTAGCTATTTTGTGCTTAAAAGAGAATTCCTTTTACTCAGGTATTGCGTACAGATTAACTGAATGGATGATCGCTGAACTGTTCCTAATTCTAATACGATTAAGTGGGCTGACACTGTTGCTTCTCATAAACTCAAGAGGTGTTTGTGAACTAGCTGTTGATTTACTGACTGCGTGTGGAATACGAGTAACTGGCTTAATCTGTTTGCTCTGCTGTTAATCAGGAATTGTTTGATAGTCAGGTGCTCTGGTTTGCATTGATCAAACAGTTACTTCTTACTTGAAGTGTCTGAAAGGCATTCAAATTGTTGGTGTGTGAAGTTGGTATAAGAGGAAGCAATCATCTATTGACTTCATCAGAAGAGGATAAATTAAAAGATAAATACTGAATGGGTTTGTGGCGTTTAAAGCCAAGGGTTAATTCTAACACTTGTAAGTGATTTTCATTGCAAATTTTCCGTGCATGTTTGCGTGGGTTTACGTATGTTCTTTGCCGTTATAAGATGTTAATTAAGGGCTGTGACTTGTTGTCTATGCCTGCTGTTACAGGTTAGGTATCATACGTTATTCAAACCAGCAGGACCAAGACGTGGACTACCGTAAGGAGAAAGGCCTGCAAGTGCAATAAAAAGACCCAGAAGTTGTAAAAGTACTGTTGTTTGTCTCTTGGTTCTCAGTGGATTTGCGAGGATTGTATCTGTTGTTTAAGTGATTGTCTTACTGTTGTTTGTCACTTGGTTGACAATGGATTTACGAGGATTGTGTATGTTGTTTAACTGATTCTCTTGATTGGTTTCTCGAGTCAGCTGCTTCTAAAATTATGAGCTGTAATTATTTGTTTTAAGGATGGAAGGTCATACCTGAAGAGGCTTTTTGGAATTCTTTGTGCATATTGTTTACTGTCAATATTATTTTACTATTAGCAATCGGAGTTGCAAAGTTAATAATGTTATTTAGTGCTGGTTATCAGAGTTTGTTTAAAATTTTCTGAAATGACCTTCTATGTTCAGGTGTTGAAAGTTTAGAAGAGACTAATAGTAAATCTGTTTCGAAGATACGTTTGTAAAGTGGTGCGGCAGCTTGCCACTCTCCTCTCGCACCTACCATTCTAATTTGATGACCATAGAAGTCATACGACTTTGACGTACCAATGGCATATTGTGAACTGAAGCTTAAGCTTTATCAATTAAAAACTTGATGCCAACAGCAAACCTAACAAGAATAAGGCTTACACACTACACCTACATCCATAAGCCAGTTAGGTTTGTTGCTGGCATTAAGATTTAAATTGAAGAAACTTAAGCTTCAATTGACGATAAACGATTGGTATTTAGAAGTCGTGTTGTACATAAGTACTCTGTCGGTCGTCAGTCGATGCGTCAGTCGCGTTATTTGAATGATGAAATATTGTTCCAAAGTCCAGGGAAGGTACAAATCCCACAATGAGACGTAGCATAGCCCAGCGATCCTGGAATAATCAATAAGGACGCGTGGGAGAGGGACTTCACGCGTCTGCCTTCGGAGAGAGGCAATTGAAGCTCGATCTCTCCTACTCCAGGGTATTTTAGCCATGTGCTTGTGCGTCTCTTATGCTTCAGCTCTACTCAATAAACGCATACATTTTCTCTAAATTTACGACTTTCAATCACTACTGGCCACGACCTCTTCCAACCTCACCTGCCGTCCATGAACAGTAAAGAATGTGTAGTCAGTAAGCGGAATGGAATCATCTCTTCAGTCGCTGTGACATCGAAATGAAGATGGCATAGAAAACACTGAAATGATGAAAATTTTATTCTGGAAACCCGCCATTGTTCGGGTACTCATTTTGCCAATTTTCTCGCAGCACCCAAATTTTCATGTATCCGTGAAAACTCCTTAAATAGTGAAATAGATTTTGTAAACGTCTCTGTGTCAACGCCTCTTCATAGCTCTATATATGGCTATTTTTTCGCCTACAGCTGTTTGCGCTTCATAGCTGTAAAAAGCACTGCCGTGCGTCAGGCATTTCCTTGAGCTGAATCGACTATTGTAGTGTCTTAGTATTAAGGAATAAATGTATTAAAACTTCATGCATAATGCGGTACTATTTGACATATCTCGGTTTTTATGACGACATATTCCTGAGCAATGTGTGATAGAGTGTTTCATTTTTGTAGACTTATTCAGCAGCTTATGTGGGTACTGAATGGTATTTCCACTCTGCAGCGGAGTGTGCGCTGATATGAAACTTCCTGGCAGATTAAAACTGTGTGCCGGACCGAGACTCGAAATCGGGACCTTTGCCTTCCGCGGGCAAGTGCTCTACCATTTTTTTTTTACCATCTGAGCTACCCGTCCTCACAGCTTTACTTCTGCCAGTACCTCGTCTCCCGACTTCGAGTCTCGGTCCGGCACACAGTTTTAATCTGCCAGGAAGTTTCTTATATGGATATTGTCTGCTAAATGTGTTGCGAATAAAGTTAACTGCAAAGAAGTAATAAATTTAAACGTCTGCACCATGCGACAGTTTTTCACGTATCGTAGTGTTCATGACATCATATCTCCTAAGTATGATCGACAGGTGGTTCTTACCCACAGCGGTTGTTGCTTGATGGTAAGGCATATGTTTGTCAAGTTCGGCTGAAATCGATCCAGTGGTTTAGGAGTTATGGAACATAGACACATACAGTTTTATAATAATGATCGATATTGCTGCTGCCAATCTATTACAGAATTATAGAACATTTCTATTGTTCAAGATCACGTTTTTGTTAAAGAAATTCCTCTATGAAAATCAGCATGGATTTCTTAATCAGAGACCTTGAGAAACCAGGTACCTCCTTCCTTCGTGAGGTACCACAGTCATACAGAATTATTTGATAGAAATTTCCGCCATTTGGCTGTTAATTGTTCATTTATTTTACATAATCATGATTTCGGCTTTAACAATTCTCCAGTACACGTTGAAATGTTAAGACAATAAATACGGTTTTTCGACGATGACGTTTCACAAACATATCAGACATATTTTAGCACTCCAACGTGCACTTGAGAACGGTTATAAACCCGAAATAATTATGGTGGGAAATAAATGAACCGTTAACAGTCAAAGGGTGGAAAACTCTGTTAAAAACAAATACAGGTAACTTTGATGATATAAGCTGGAATACCATACACAGTGTCATCCACATTGATTTCCGTAAGGTATTCTAGTATTCGATGAACAGTGTGGGCATAACAAAACTAGCTCAGAAAATATTTCAAGCAGCTTGAGATACGCAACCTAAATTACATCATCCGCAACTGGGGCGGTTGCTTTGCCTGTCTTAAAGATGCATGATCTTGACGCGGCTGGTAACAGAAGTGTGATCACACCTTATTGCAAAAGTTTTCTGGTACCAATGCCCATGATTTTTATTCAGCCGGGATTAAGTTCTAACCCGTGATACAGAATGTTTTTTTTTTCACTAGTCGGAGATGGTATCCCAGGACCAGGGGCTCTAGTTCATATTATTAGTTAAGACTGAAAAGAGGTGACAGTCTTCAGAACTTTTTCACTAATTTTACAGAAACGCGCAATCGGGCTCTATCTTATTATTATGAACACTGCTGTACATTTACTCATATTTCACTCATTACAGCAAGTGAAAATTTCTTCAAAATATTTCGGTTTTTCAGTACGATAGTACGAAGGCAAACATCTTTATGTAGAGTCAACAGTATATCCACCGACCTGAAGGTGCTCTTGCCAGCACCTGATAAATCATTTATCTTTACAGTGAGAACATTGATGGTCTACGACTCCCTGGGCGGCCATCCGATGTAAATCTCGTTACTGTAGGACTTTTTCCTTCAGCACAACGTTCTGAATTCTATTATTCAATAATTCTTCGGGAATATATAAGCGATTTCCGTAAAATTGTACCTTGGTTAGTAGTCGAAAAAAAAACATTTAGGTCCTATGGATTGACGAAATTGGCTTGCTGACCTATGTTTGCAAGATATCGTGTATGAGGAAAACCAGCTGTCTAACATATAATTCTCCTGAATCCACGCAGATTACCGAGGTAAGCTTTTTACCCCATTAACATTTTAAGGTAGGTGTCATTCGAACACAAATCAGTGCCGCTAACTAGATTTGATCATCAAAGGCAGAAATACAATGCCTTCCTTCCCAACATAAGACACAGACAGTGAAGACTGCAGAAGCGGGATTTTCATTGAGAATTACTCCTTAATTTCCACTATTTAATGTCAGTGTCGAAATTCCTACATCCCATCTCATCATTATTGAACAATTAAATTAAGCCTGATCGGAATAATTATTTACTTTGATTCAGTTGCAACGTATTAGACTGCAATAGCGTTATTTACTATACTGTCTGTACTCCTCCGTTGATTGGGAGCCACTCCGTGCAGTGAATTCAGTAACAAGGAATGAATGCACAGAGGACGGCAGAGCTAGAGAATAACCCAGAAGAGTAAGAACTAGGCCACGCGTCGCTGCCTACAGACTTCATAACTTCGAATTTAAGCCACAATGAGGCAGCTGAACTAGGATAAAAAGCTTCCCGGGTGTTAAAAGCCGCAAGGATGCAGAACTGGAAGGCTGTTAACCAAGATATCATACATATTTTGTATTAAATATTACCATAGTACTTACTAAGAAATGGATTTGAGAGAAATATGTGGACCATTATTTAATTACGACACCATTCTACTAGTTTTCAGAGGTAGACTGCTCTTAATTGAGAAAAAAACGCGCATTGCTGAATAAAAGTAAAGAGCTTGTGAATCACAACAGATGTGTTCCGAGACAGAATATATCTAGTCCTGAAGGAAATCGGAAACGGCATTCAACAAAACTCTGTTACTATATTCGTCCCCATTTTTTCCTTCCTTTCCTTTGTTTGAATCTCGTAAGCTTAGTAATCAGACGGAGTATGCCTTGTAATCATCATCATAAGGTCAACAGAAAAAATATCTAACTGAGAAATCTTGTTGCTGGAACATACGAATTTTCTCAATAGTGTTCAGCCTCTGCACGAAGAAGCATTCATTGTAGATAGTTTTCTTTTCCCATGAATGGGATTTTCTATCTGCTTCAGTTAAGATCACCACATGAACTCTATGTAAAGTGTGTGATTCTTGGTATAGTGCGGTATATTCAAACTGTGTCGTGATTTGGGTCTAAAACCAAATTTGATCGATTTGACAACACGTCCTTCCAAACTATAACATCGCCTGAATTGCACTGGAGGACTGTGTTGCAAGATGGAAGTAATGCGTTCGTATATCAAGTCCTACATGAATGATGACGGAGGCTGTAATTTCATCGGTATTTCTCATCATGACGTCGCAATGGTCAAGGAAGCTATAGTATCAGTTGTCGGGCATCGTGAGCTGACCTGACCCTGCAGGCTGCAATCCGTATGTTTAAGCTCATCGAAGTCTGAGGTATCAACAGTCCTAAGTGAAATGCTCTTGTGCGAAGGTCAGAAAGCCACGGATGCGGGCTCGAATAGTCCTGGCAGATATTCTATGATCTATGATTCTGTTCCACAACTTTTCTAAAAAAGTGAAGGACCCTATAACATTTTTATTAGGTGAGGCTAAAATTAAAGAAAACTGTTTGACACAAACGCTTTTAGAAATTTTAGTCATTAACTCAAATAAATTCAAACCTAGTACTCCTTTTATTCAATACGATTTCCCAACAAAGTTGTGTAGTACTAGGGACAAAATTAACGTAATAATAAAATGACATCTACTAAGTTTTGCAAACATAAATGTTAGACAGGCTCTGTTTGCTACATAAAGTTTCATCAAATTTTACGGAGAATAAACGGTAAGAAATGGCTTTTTGAAAAATGGCATATCTGAACAAGACGCTGCCGGTAGTTAGGGAACCAAAGGCGGCTGCTAATACTCCCGAAATATTTCTTAATTGCGTAATCAATGTCTCTCTGGTTAGTCTACGATATTCCAGTCTCACAGAAGAGGTAAATGGAATCTTCCAAATCTATCTGAAAAACACCTGCGTCATCACTTACGCTATATCAAATTTGGTGCACAGAACTCATGAATTCTCCGAATAGGTACACTTTAATTACGTAAAAAATTCTCTGCAGTTCGTCTGCATTAGGAATTGTCGTTAAGAATAACCGAAAATTTAGTGACGAATGCTGGATCATTATCAAAACAAACAAATTTCATCAGAACAGTTGTAATTTTTACTGTACAAAATGTATTCACTTAATATTTATCAATACGCTGAATGCTCAACAATTTGTTGTCATAGAAAAATAGGGCTGTCACTCCAATCATGCGATAGTAACCAACAACAGCGAAAATGCAAGCGTCTCTTGCTGCCTTTCGGAAAGATAGTTCCATATTACTTTTATCTCAGAATATTTAGTCGTCGGCCAGGCTGGCCGAGCGGTTCTAGGCGCTACAGACTGGAACCGCGCGACCGCTACGGTCACAGGTTCGAATCCTGCCTCGGGCATGGTTGTGTGTGATGTATTTAGGTTAGTTAGGTTTAAGTAGTTCTAAGTTCTAGGGTACTGATGACCTCAGCAGTTAAGTCCCATAGTGCTCAGAGCCATTTGAACCATAATTAGTCATCACACTTCTGAATTAATTAAACCACTACTATGTATAGGAATGGATCTAAGATGTCCACGCTAATTTCAATATGAATGTGGACCTTAATAAAACATCCAGTTCTGTTGCTGTACCACATATAGCCAGGTTATCTTATTATTTACTTTTGTAAGAGTGGTGAACCTGCCACTGTTTCAGATACCTTATGGAATAACATGTCCCTTAGATTAACCCTTACTCTCAGCCAATAGCCTGGCACAACATGATTTTAGTTCACAGATTTTATTCATATGGAATCGTATAAATAAACTTGACATTTACAGCACCGCCAAGTGTTGAATGTAATACACCACCGTCGACGATATTATTGTACAAACCTGTGAGTCAGTCCCCATTTCGTCAAAGTATCGGCAATGCATGTTAATATTATTTGTATGCCGAATATTGCGTCTCCTGTACTTTATAATGGGTACCACCTGCCATGCTACTCACACGTCTCATGTGACAGCAACATAGATATGATGTTCTCTGTGTTAGGATATGATGTAAATACTGATAGTATCTGTTACTAGGTCGTAAAGTCAAACGCCTTTGTTTTATGAGCATTGGTCCATAACATTGGCCACAAACGATGAAAAGCTCGTGTTAATTGTCGTTTATCAATTTTGTCATTTTAACAAAGATTTTAACGACGTGTGAAGCCGTAAGGGCATCAATACTAATCAAGAATGTTTTTTCGTCTGAAGATGGCTACATTGTTAGCCGAAAGTAGTACTCAGCTGAAATACAGAAGATTTCATGTGCGATCTTGACTGCATGAGTTACCAATCCCTAATGTAAATTTAAAAAAATTGACTTGTGTGTGTCCATGGCTCGTAGTTTTGTGCTCGTTCTTTAATGTGATGCACATTCGGTGGCTTGTGTGACGGTGTCCAACTTATTTTATCAAGCAGTTTGTGGGAGGGCCACTGGGAATGGAACTCAGGCCCACTTACACCAGCAACGAACAGGACTAACAAGCTATCAAGCATACCGCGGAGGGAGTCTTTCCTGTCTCTCACTACATGAACCACTGCATTATTTCGCTGTAGTAAATGTAGATGAAAATGAGACAAGCGCACGATGTACGTTCTGGAGACACCCACACAATACAGACAAGAAAAGATCATCATGTTGTGTGACTATGGTCTCAAGTCGGGTAGACCGTTCGAGGGGTACTAGTCTTCCGATTCGACGCCACTTCGGCGACTTGCGCGTCGAAGGGGATGAAATGATGATAATTAGGACAACACAGCACCCTGTCACTGAGCGGAAAAACTCTCCGACCCAGTCGGGAATGGAACCCAGGCCCTTATCATTGACATTTTGTCGCGCTGACCACTCAGCTACTGGGAGAAGACAAGATAGTGACAATCGTGAGAATTACGATGTGTTCTTCTATACTCTTTACACCCCACCAAAGAGAACGTAGACATTCACATGACTTTACCCGCGAGATTTTATTTGGTGGTGTACGAGAAATTAGCGGAAGGTTATTTGCCGAGCGCCTAATTATGGAGCAAGTGTAAGTATTGCATTGTTAAGCTGTTGTGTATTGTTACGGATATTTCAGCGTATATAGCAAGTGATGGGGCTAGGGTGGGCGACACGGACAATAAGTACACCGACACTATCTTTGGACGTTTTACTGTAGTCACCTTTGAGGTATGGATATCGATGTGTGATTAAAAGAAACCTTTTGTTGGAAACAGCGCAAGAGTGTTCCGAGCAATATAACTTCTAGTTTGGTAATTTCATTCATAATCTTTTCTATACCGTCCTGGTCGTCACTTCTACATCTACATCTACATTTATACTCCGCAAGCCACCCAACGGTGTGTGGCGGAGGGCACTTTCCGTGCCACTGTCATTACCTCCCTTTCCTGTTCCAGTCGCGTATCGTTCGCGGGAAGAACGACTGTCTGAAAGCCTCTGTGCGCGCTCTAATCTCTCTAATTTTACATTCGTGATCTCCTCGGGAGGTATAAGTAGGGGGAAGCAATATATTCGATACCTCATCCAGAAACGCACCCTCTCGAAACCTGGCGAGCAAGCTACACTGCGATGCAGAGCGCCTCTCTTGCAGAGTCTGCCACTTGAGTTTGTTAAACATCTCCGTAACGCTATCACGGTTACCAAATAACCCTGTGACGAAACGCGCCGCTCTTCTTTGGATCTTCTCTATATCCCCCGTCAACCCGATCTGGTACGGATCCCACACTGATGAGCAATACTCAAATATAGGTCGAACGAGTGTTTTGTAAGCCACCTCCTTTGTTGATGGACTACATTTTCTAAGGACTCTCCCAAGAATCTCAACCTGGTACCCGCCTTACCAGCAGTTAATTTTATATGATCAGTCCATTTAAAATTGTTCCGCACGCATACTCCCAGATATTTTACGGAAGTAACTGCTACCAGTGTTTGTTCCGCTATCATATAATCATACAATAAAGGATCCTTCTTTCTATGTATTCGCAATACATTACATTTGTCTATGTTAAGGGTCAGTTGCCACTCCCTGCACCAAGTGCCTATCCGCTGCAGATCTTCCTGCATTTCGCTACAATTTTCTATTGCTGCAACTTCTCTGTATACTACATCATCTTCCGCGAAAAGCCGCATGGAACTTCCGACACTATCTACTAGGTCATTTATATATATTGAAAAGCAATGGTCCCATAACACTCCCCTGTGGCACGCCTGAGGTTACTTTAACGTCTGTAGACGTCTCTCCATTGATAACAAAATGCTGTGTTCTGGTTGCTAAAAACTCTTCAATCCAGCCACATACCTGGTCTGATATTCCGTAGGCTCTTACGTTATTTATCAGGCGACAGTGCGGAACTGCATCGAACGCCTTCCGGAAGTCAAGAAAAATAACATCTACCTGGGAGCCTGTATCTAATATTTTCTGGGTCTCATGAACAAATAAAGCGAGTTGGGTCTCACACCATCGGTGTTTCCGGAATCCATGTTGATTCCTACATAGTAGATTCTGGGTTTCCAAAAACGACATTATACTCGAGCAGAAAACATGTTCTAAAATTCTACAACAGATCGACGTCAGAGATATAGGTCTATAGTTTTGCGCATCTGCTCGACGACCCTTCTTGAAGGCTGGGACTACCTGTGCTCTTTTCCAATCATTTGGAACCTTCACTGCTGGAATGAACGTTACACCGCTGAAAAATGAGACTGGAGACGTGTTAGCGTCTTTCTTTGCCGTTAACCTTCACGGCAGAGTCGTACTGATTTTAACCTGCGCCTCTGGCAGCGTTGCCGAAGTTAACACCCCCCCCCCCCTCCAAATCGCCCCCCTTTCCTAGTAAGGCAACTTTTATGCAATTTCTTCTAATCACATTTTCCATTTTTTTTATGAATAGATTTAATAAACATTAACAATTATTGAAAAATATTGGGTACATAACGAGACTGTTCAAAAATATTGTACATGACAAATGAAATTTATCATTATAGTAAATAAATTACAGACTGTATCAACTATCTAACGAAAATGAAGCTATGCCGAAATCTATTTCACATTCTTTATGACAACTACACTACATTGATGTCAGGTGGTTATAATTAAACTGACGATGTTCCGAGTGCTGCAGTGCGGAGTGTGTACATCGCAGGGCTGTGAACTATGGTAGGTATGTTCATTAACTGACGCACTCGCGGAGTATCCAGAAAAAATAGTAGTTCTACTGTCTGCCACCTGTCGAAAATATGGTGCTGTAAGAAGTCACAATGTGAAATGTTTCCTGTTTAGACGTTAGTATTGTGTTTGGTGCCTGGTGACGCGGATTGATTTGAGAAGTGACAGTTTGTGAAAGGGTTATGAAATTTGAAGTTTTCTGTACGAAACGCTATGACTATTGAGAAGGAAGACAGTGCACTGCTGGTAAAGTTGTTTTATCAGAATGGCATTAATGACCGACTCAGATTTTCAACTGGTCGCATGCTCCAATGAAGCACCCTCGTCCAATACTCGCAAAGTATTGATTTCCTTAGGAGTTCGGACTGTATTAGTAGATATCACTGAAACAAGCAGCAAGGAGCTGCCACCATGTTGCACTGAATAGACACCACTCGTCACGACGTGGCTGACGCATATATTCATCTAATGTAGAGACGGGGAACGAAAGGGAAAGGATGGGCGGGAATTATTGGCTCCCAACTGCACACAGCATTGTGAAAATGCAATGAGGAAAGTTGAAAATTTGCACTAATATCGTCCGATTTTCTACGGTAATCAACAAATTTGCGAGTAGGGAGGTTTATGGATGGGGGACGCTGCATTGTAGCGAGCGATAAGTTGGAAATTTTAGTCGCTCCGGATGGCCGAAGAAGTTAAAGCAGCCGCTCATGAGAAGCGGTAAATTGGGGTTGGAGTCCCTCTCAGGCCGGGCATGAATTTTTAACTTCAGACACTGCATTGTCGCATTGCCCATTGTGGCTGGAATCCCGAATTGCCGCCCATTCACTTCCTTTCCTCCCCATTCTCTCATACGAAAAAAAGAAGTCTTGAAATATTCCTCATGGATTTGTTGCTCAGATGACATCCAGGGACCATATTCGAAGTCACTGACTTCCCCTGACCGACCCATCATGTCGTCACTGCTTTTCTACTGAGAAAACTATACTCCCCGATTACACTGGTGGTCCGCATCTCGTGACATCTAGTGGCGAGTTCCGCATTACACAGGAGTGTCCGAATACTTTCCATCAGTGTACACCGCAAGTCACAATGAGGAATGCGGCGGAGAGTCCTTCGGCGGAGAGTCCAGTCGGAATGACTGGACGTTCCATCAACACCAGGATCAAAGAGCATAAGCGACATTGCAGGTTGGGGCAGGTGGAGATATCGGCCGTGGCAGAGCACGCACTGAATGAGACCGACCACGTAATAAAATTCTCCGACACGGAAGTTCTGGCTGTAGAGAAGCACTGTCACACGCGCTTTTTCAGAGAAGCTGTAGAAATACAAAAACACACGAACAGTTTGAACAAGAAAGAGCAAAGCCTTAAGGTAAACGGATCCTGGCTTCCCGTACTGCAGCGAACGACCGTCGCAGGTAGCAAGAGAACCACACCGGAAATGACCGCAGAGAAGCCCTCGGACGTTGGCGCGCCAGGTACATATAGTCTGCGCCCGCGAGCTCGGCTCCAGTTCACCACCGGCAATGGAGGGTGAAGCTTTGACAATGCCAGCCACTCGTGCTGGCGAAACGTCAGAAAAATCATTATATGAACGTCGGCCGAAGAACCCGAGACAGAAGCCAATAGGCAGTTTGTCATCACCTAAATGCTCTCGCATTAAGTGAACGATCCCGTCATGAAACCTGCCGCTCATTAATTGATCGTCTCGTTCCGCCAATCCGACCTGCTAATGGTATCAAACTGATGAGCATTACCCAAGAATCAGTGTTGGGTGCCTTCTAAGCCAGTTACCTCGTGGATTGACTAAGTTTTCCTGTGAGTCTTCCAATTAATCTTAGCCTGGCTTCTGCCCTTCCTAAAATAAGTGTTATACGATACCAGCTCCGGAGGGTGACTGCCGGCCGCTGTGGCCGAGTGGTTCTGGGCGCTGTAGTCTGGAACCACGCTGCTGTTACGGTTACAGGTTCGAATCCTGCCTTGGGCATGGATGTGTGTGATGTCCTTAGGTTAGTCAGGTTTAAATAGTTCTAAGTTCAAGGGGACTGATGACATCAGCAGTTAAGTCCCATAGAGCTCAAAGCCAAAACATTTTAAAGACCACTGCCTTAGATTGACTGTGTACCTGATGTAAGTGCTGGCTACAGGCTGTAAGTAAACATTAGTTGTACTGCATATGAAACTTCTTTTTCTAAAGTACCTACATGCATTGCTACATACATTACATGCAGTCCTTATCAGTACAACGCATCTGACACTTGTGACTGTTGTGTTACTGTATAAACTTTATATGTAATCTCAATATTCAGATTTCCAACGCAAAGTAATTACACAGCCACTGAAAGTAAATAATATCAGAATGTAAGTCAATACAGTTATTGTTTCACTGAATCTAATCTGAATAGACGATCATTGTTACGTAATTGTGAAAACAATATGTAATTCCTGGTACTATTAATCATCTGTCTTACCTCTGCGAAAATAGATACACAATGTGTGCCATCTAATTGTGTTCCACTGCTACGAGCTAAAATAAACCAATTTGCTTTATCATTACTTAAATAAATCTTGTCATTTCCAATACCAGAGTGTTACATTTAATCAAAACAAAAAAATAGCCTCTTTAATAGCCAATGCCGTTTAGAGTCTACATGTCGAATATTTTGCATACTAATTGCACTTCAGAAATGAAAATTTATGAACTCACCTACATCATTGGACATTGCTATTTACAAATAATTGAAATGTGGAATCAAAAAGTAAATTTACGAAAGTAGTTCTTTAGACAAAACTTCCACAGAAATGAATTCCTTGCACGAAATTCGCATTCGGTGTACACAAATGAAATGGCCTTAAGGGTGATTCATTCTTGAATATATGCGTTTACGAGATACGGAAGCAAGAGTGTAGTAATAGGAAAACAATGCAAGATACGAAATTTGCAAACCAACACTAAAATATGATCCCTAAACACGACATCCGACTGTCGCAGTATTAGCCCCACAAACACTTGGTCAGGTATTATCTTCAAAAAATACCCACTACTGCAACCTGGATTGCGAAAATTCGGCCTCCACACCAATGGATATCTGCCTCCTGCCACGCTCGATACCGAAGGCTCTCTCACGCTGACGGACTGAAAAAAAATACAAGGCTTGGAATCCAGAGAGACTCCATAAGACAGCTACTCAGGGAAAGTGTTTACTGTCGACAATATCACAGACAGAACTGCTGCTTCTCATAACGCAAAAACCTTTCACGTTCTCGCCGTTTCCGAGAAGATCGTTCTCAGGCGTCGTACCATGACATTCTGTCCTTTGTTAATGTTAATGGATTTCCACATTTTGGGCTGACACCGTCGCTAGAATAGTTCCTCAATCATCTCTACTCCGCGTTCATATTTTCCTGTCTCCGTTGTATGCCCAAAGTACCATCAGGAGACTTTCAATTTCGCAATGGGCAATTGTCACTAGATTGGCCCATAAATATCCTTAGTGCACTATTGTGGGCGTAACAGAGTGCATATGATACTAGTATTATCCACTCAATAGCGCATTCCATTCTCACACTGACTCTGCGGATACCGATATTCTCTGTGTTTATGCACATCCTCTGATTTTACGTTACAGAATTCTGGACACTCCTAATTTCGTTTGATGCCATCTCTTACGCGGAATAGTCTAATGATCTAAACTATCGGCTATGCAAGAGAATGTGATGTGGAATCCTCCACATATGCATTGTATTCTAACAAATGCCTTCTCCCAAAATAATCTCTCCTATTTAAAAAAAAAAATGGCTCTGAACACTATGGGACTTAACATCTGAGGTCATCAGTCCCCTAGACTTAGAACTACATAAACCTAACTAACCTAAGGACATCACACACATCCATGCCCGAGGCAGGATTCGAACCTGCTACCGTAGCGGTCGCGCGGCTCCAGACTGTAGCGCCTAGAATCGCTCGGCCACTCCGACCGGCTAAAATGGTTTACTCAAAAGCCTACGCTGACTTTGTGGTGAGACACCACGGGCCGCATAAGTACCTATGTCATTATTAATTGCTAACCTACACAGATTACTGTGCTTTGAGCCCCAAATAGACTATCTGTAGGAAGGGCGTGTTAACTTTTCAGCCGGCTCCCAAGGGCTGATTTTTAAATGTCGGCACCATTCGGAACACTTTGTGTTGACTCTTCTCTGTTTCACATCGCTGCTACACTCGGCAGTCTCAAAGATGTGAATCTGTAATGGCCTGACGAAGCACTGTTATTTTACTTATGCGAGCGGACGATTAATTGATTAATGACAGTAATTTTACTTCTATTTAAAGACATTTACAATGTTTGACACCATCACACATGTTCAGTGAATGTCTTGAATGTCATTCCTCTTCTATTCATTGCAATTTTTTGCGACGGCCTTAATTTAATTTGCATATTCCTTGCTACAAATACTACCGCATTTCTACGCGACACTCTCTATAATATGCATTCAGCAATACAAGTTAATTCAGTGTTAAAATTCGTACCGTAGGAACTGATGGACGCAAGTCACATACGCCCGTGTGTTTCAAGTTCTGGAAGGCAGACAGTACAACGATCCGCGGGCCGCATTAACACTTCAGTGGCCGTCCTACTTACCCCTCTGCTTCTGAAGTAACCATTCAAATTAATCAACGTCAGTTGCAATTAAAACTTAAAATATTATTTTGTCTGCTTGTATTTTTACTTGTTACTGAACAGGGTAACTACATTATTAAGAAGCTCCTATTGGTGGTTAAAGGTTTTGGATTCGGCTGTTCGTTGCTGGATGAATATTATTATACAGACAAAATACAAAATGTAAAATAGGACTGGCAGCACGAATACTTAATTCGTACCGTAGAACGGCGTTCTACGGATCGGAGCGTGGAATGTCCGATCTTTTAATCGGACAGGTAGGTTAGAAAATTCAAAAAGGGAAATGGATAGGTTAAAGTTGGATGTAGTGGGAATTAGTGAAGTTCGGGGGCAGGATGAACAAGACTTTTTGTCAGGTGAATACAGGGTTATAAATACAAAATCAAATAGGGGTAATGCAGGAGTAGTTTTAATAATGAATAAAACAATAGGAATGCGGGTAACCTACTACAAACAGCACAGCGAACGCATTTTTGTGGCCAAGATAGACACGAAGACCACGCCCTCTGCAGATGACGAAGAAATTGAAGACATATATGATGAGATAAAATAAATTATTCAGGTAGTGAAGGAAGACGAAAATTTAATAGTCATGGGTGACTGGAATTCGATAGTAGGAAAGGAATAGAGGGAAACGTAGATGGTGAATATGGATTGGCGGTAAGAAATGAAGCCGCCTGGTGGAATTTTGCACGGGGCACAACCTAATCAGAACTAACACTTGGTACAAGAATCATAAAAGAAGGTTGTACACATGGAAGCAGCCTGGAGATACTGACAGGTTTCAGATAGATTTTATAATGGTAAGACAGAGATTTAGGAACCAGGTTTTAAATTGTAAGGCCTTTCCTGGGGCAGATGTGGACTCTGAGTACACCCTATTGGTTATGAACTGTAGATTAAAACTGAAGAAACTGCAATAAGCTGGGAATTTAAGGAGATGGGACCTGGATAATCTGACTAAACTAGAGGTTGTACAGAGTTTCAGGGAGAGCATAAGGGAACAACTGACAAGAATGGAGGAAAGAAATACAGTAGAAGAAGCATGGGTAGCTTTGAGGAATGAAGTAGAGAAGGCAGCAGAGGATCAAGTAGGTAAAAAGACGAGGGCTATTAGAAATCCTTGGGTGACAGAAGGAATATTGAAATTAACTGACGAAAGGGGAAAATATAAAAATGCACTAAATGCAGCAGGCAAAAAGGAATACAAACGTCTCAAAAATGAGATCGACAGGAAGTGCAAAATGGCTAAGCAGGAATGGGTAGAGGAAAAATGTAAGGATGTAGAGTCTTATCTCACTAGCGGTAAGATAGATACTGCCTACAGGAAAATTAAAGAGACCTTTGGAGAAAAGAGAACCACCTGCATGAATATTAAGAGCTCAGATGGAAACCCAGTTCTAAGCTATGAAGGGAAAGCAGAAAGGTGGAAGGAGTATATAGAGGGCCGCCCGGGCTGGACGAGCGGTTCTAGGCGCTACAGTCTGGAACCGGGTGACGGCTTCGGTCGCAAGTTTGAATCCTGCCTCGGGCATGGATGTGTGTGATGTCCTTAGGTTAGTTAGGTTTAAGTAGTTCTAAGTTCTAGGGGACTGATGACCTTAGAAGTTAAGTCCCATAGTACTCAGAGCCATTTTCGGAGTATATAGAGGTTCTACACAAGGGCGATGTACTTGAGGGCAATGTTATAGAAATGAAAGAGGATGTAGATGAAGATGAAATGGGGAAATGATACTGCATGAAGAGTTTGATAGAGACCTAAGTCGAAACAAGGCCTCGGGAGTAGACAACATTCGACTAGAACTACTGACAGCCTTGGGAGAGCCAGTCCTGACAAAACTCTACAATCTGGTGTGCAAAATGTATGAGATAGGCGAAATATCCTCTGACTTCAAGAATAATATAGTAATTCCAATCTCAAAGAAAGCAGGCGTCGACAGATGTGAAAATTACCGAAAAATCAGTTTCATAAGTCACGGCTGCAAAATACTAACGCGAATTCTTTACAGACGATTGATAAAACTGGTAGAAGCCGACCTCAGGGAAGAACTATTTGGAGTCCGTAGAAATATGGGAACACGTGAGGCAATACTGACCCTACGAATTATTTTAGAAGCTAGATTTAGAAAAGGCAAACCTACGTTTCTAGCATTTGTAGACTTAGAGAAAGCTTTTGACAATGTTGACTGGAATACTCTCTTTCAAATTCTGAAGGTGGCAGGGGTAAAATACAGGGAGCGAAAGGCTATTTACAATTTCTACAGGAACCAGATGGCAGTTATAAGAGTCGAGGGGCATGGAAGGGAAGCAGCGGTTGGAAAGGGAGTGAGACAGTGTTGTAGCCTCTCCCCGATGTTATTCAATCTGTATATTGAGCAAGCAGTAAAGGAAACAATAGAATAATTGGGAGTATGTATTAAAATCCATGGAGAAGAAATAAAAATTTTAAGGTTCGTCGATGACATTGTAATTCCGTCAGAGACAGCAAAGGACTTGGAAGAGCAGTTGAACGTCATGGACAGTGTCTTTAAAGGAGGATATAAGATGATCATCAACAAAAGCATAACGAGGGTAATGGAATGTAGTCGAATTATGTCGGGTGATGTTGAGGGAATTAGATTAGGAAATAAGACACTTAAAGTAGTAAAGGAGTTTTTCTGTTTGGGGAGCAAAATAACTGATGATGGTCGAAGTAGAGAGGATATAAAATGTCGACTGGCAATGGCAAGGAAAGCGTTTCTGAAGAAGAGAAATTTGTTAACATCGAGCATAGATTTAGGTATCAGGAATTTGTTTTCTGAAAGCAGTTAATGGGGTGTAGCCATGTATGGAAGTGAAACATGGACGATAAATTGTTTGGACAAGAAGAGAATAGAAGCTTTAGAAATGTGGTGCTACAGATAAGTGCTGAAGATTCGATGGGTACGTCACATAACTAATGAGGAGGTCCCGAATAGGATTGGGGAGAGGAGAAGTTTGTGGCACAATTTGACTAGAAGAAGGGATCGGTTGGTAGGACATGTTCTGAGGCATCAAGGGGTCACCAATTTAGAATTGGAGGACAGCGTGGAGGGTAAAAATCGTAGATGGAGACCAAGAGATGAATACACTAAGCAGATTCAGAAGCATATTGGCTGCAGTACGTACTGGGAGATGAAAAACCTAGCACAGGATAGAGTAGCATGGAGAGCTGCATCAAACCAGTCTCAGAACTGAAGACCACAACAACAACAGCAACCGTAGAATGGCGACCACTGATCTAAGAGTTTCAGAGAAATGAAAAAGTAAAAACGTGAAAAACTTGCGCAGAGGGAAAGTCATACTTAGTACATAAAGTAAAATTTTAGACTTCATAGAAGTTACAGTTGGTCGACTGTTGTCTTGCTACTGTGTTGGGCATTAATGTAAAGTGTTTGAGGGACGCTGAGATCACGACTGTGCGACAGTATGTTGGGTACCCAACCTCATCACAAAATGTGGTGTCATAGGCATGCAGGCTCCGTAAAGCAGGACAGCCGGTGATCGGTGATTTCCGCAGTCTGTCTGCAGAGGGTAAAGTTGGTGCAGGCACAACTGTTTTCATGTTGACCCGACATTATTAATTACGACTGCAGTGTGCAGAGAATCATGTTGAATGGACCGTCGATCAGTGGAATCCTGTCATCTGATCGGATCAGATCTATTGCCGTTTCGGTACGCTCCGTCGTACAAGCTAAGGGATTCTTAAAATGTGCAATACGACACAGACGCAGGCCACTGGTGGTTGTTTATGCTGTGAGGTTCATTTACCTGTGTTTCCATGGGAAGTGTGGTAGCAATTTATGGCAACGTGACAGCTAAGTACTAGGCGAACATTAGTGCGGGCCATCTGCGTCATTTCATAATTGATGTCTTCCCCCACGGCTATGATATATTACAGCAGAATAAATCCCCGTGTCACAAGGCCAAAATTATGGCATAGTAATTTAAGGAGCGGCCAACGGCCTTGCCGCAGTGGTAACACCAGTTCTTGTCAGATAATCGAAGTTAAGCGCTGTCTGGCTAGGCTAGCACTTCGATGCGTGACCATCCGGTCTGCCGAGCGCTGTTGGCAAGCTGGGAACACTCAGCCCTTCTGAGGCAAACTGAGGAGCTACTTGATTGAGAAGTAAACCGTCATACGGCCGTGAGAGCGGTGTGCTGACCACACGCCCCTCCATGTCTGCATCCAGTGATGCATGTAAGCGGAGGATAACACGGCGGTCAGTCGGTACCGTTGGGCCTTCATGGCCTCTTCGGACGGAGTTTAGTGTACTTTTAGTTTTAAATTTAAGGAGCATATCTCACATTCACGTCTTGGTCACCGCATTCCGCAACAAAATGAAACACATCCGTGGCGCTATTAGGAGCCAACTTCTTATTCACAAAACACCGATCCGTAATTTATGGGAATTACGTGACCTGTGCGCAGACAGGAACTTGTTGAATCCAAGTGAACTGCAACCGTACTGCATTACAGTGGCGGACCAACGTGGTATTATTTTTTTTATTAAAAATGAAACTCCTCCAGCTGTACTTAAGAATTTATATTTACTTCGTTACTAGTCTCGACGTTGCGTCAGCACCATCTTCAGCCCGTACACTTTGATGAAATTAGTTGTGTGAGGCTCAGTCTAGCAGTCCGTGGTGAGACCAACACGTCAAACGTTCATTTTTAATAAAAATTGTACCAACTGTGTCCTTCTTTCATCCAGTATAATATGGATATACGAAGAACGCGATATTAAGCTGGTAGACGTTATGTTTTAGCTCATCGGCATTTACAAGGCATTAGAGTACATTCCATTGTTCGAAAGGTGGGAGTACAGGCCAAAACAATGCATTACTGTCTAGTAAACATGGGATCTAAACTGTATCCCTTAAGAACTATGAACACGTTTTCACCTTCGCAAAGGTAGAAGCATATTCTTTTACACGAAAAATTGCAAACATAATCTTCTGTTGCGATCTGGCAAATGGAAGCAACAGTCGAGCCCGCGTCCCGTTTTGAATAAGGGGCCTCCATTACAATAGCAAGTGCAAAAATAAAACTACAATGTCGAAGCATTTCACACATCAAAACACAACTGCTTCCATATGGAACTAATGTATGCGACGCACTTACCAAGAGCAGTGAATAAAGCGTTCAGTAATACTACCAACAATGTTTACTTACGCTTTATCCATGGGCCAAAACAAGGGAACCTAGTCTCAAAAGCCTACTGTATTTAGTAGACCTTTTGTAACAACAGAGAGCTTGCAGTAGAGCAGATGTGATTCACAGTACCGAAGACGTACAAGTGCTAATAGCTCTTAAGGTACCAATTTTTGAAGCCCATGTTTGTGGATTAGTGTAAGGTTTAATACCGCCAGATAAGAGAGATACAGATGTAGATTTTTAAAATTTTTGATTATGTAATAAAATCTACATGATAACTTGTTTGGTTGATTAACAACCATATTCAGATGTATGGAAACAACACTAGAACGATAAAATGTTCCTCAGTTATTATCATGTGCCTTTACAAAGAACGTAATAGATAAATTGGGTTCTTTTACTACTATTAATATTTTAATTTTTATATAAAAATATGTCTTTTTAGACATTGTTGTGGTTTCACATTAACTGAAAGGCAATTTATCCATTTCTTCCGTCGTTTCCTTAGATCTGATATTGGTTCCTAATCAAATGAAAGCAGTTATCATCGAGTTGTTGTTACATTATGCGAACAAGAACAATGAAATGTATAATAACTGATCTTGTGTGGATAAATGTGTGTCACCTTAGAGTGTGAACTTTTGTTTCTAGGTAAATTTTCTTGTGATTTACAAACTATAATTAAGTATTCTTGTATTATTCTTTTTAGCACTAAATAACGTTTGTTATATCTCTATTCTAATGAATGGAGAAGATGGGTATCTGCATGCGAGAGTAGATGTTGTTGAAAATCAAAAGACTGATAGTACAAATTAGGCGAGGCAACACTCCATTCAGAAGTTATAACACCCTACACTCCTGCAAGAGTTGATGTTTAACATAATTCTGGAGTACTTTTAGAGGCAATATTATTAGGCATATATATGGCTTTACCGTAGGAATAAAGACAGCGTTTCAAGACAAATGAAAGATTTTGGAAATGCTCCGTCTTTCGTCGGGGAAGTTCAAATGGATCAAACAGCCCTGACCGCTATGGGACTTAATTTTTTAAGTCATCAGTCCCCTAGAACTTAGAATTACTTAGCCCTAACCAACCCAAATACATCACACACATCCATCCCCGAGGCAGGATTCGAACCTGCGATCGTAGCGGTCGTGCGGTTCCAGACTGAAGCGCCTAGAACCGCTCGTCCACCATGGCCGGCCTCATCGGGGAAGAATTTTATTTAACCGTGTATCGCTGATAAAATGCTTACAACTTGATTTCCAAACAAAACTGAACATCCAAGCTGCGCGTTCAGAAGTAGCAGCATTAGGATGAAGTATTATAAAACTGCCACGCCGGAGAACCGTTTATACTCACACCACAACTTCTATGCCCACGTTACGCGGTTTATATTCTTTGTGTTCAATACCTTTAATGCTCGTAGGAATCCAATGTATCAGTTTCTCATCTTCGGAGATACTCACTTTATCTAGTGTACGCGAAGATGATGGGAAACAGCGTCTTTCATTTCAATATATGTGCCTCAGTGTTCAAGAGGTTTAGCTCAGTGTGTCAAAAATTAACTATAAACTTACATTTCAGAGACGTCTATGTTAACTATAGACAGCGAGCCATGTGTTGTGGGAACATTTACTCTTATTGTGTTTGAAAAATGTTTAACTGTGGAGTAAACTGCGAGTCACACCGGACAAATTGGTGAGAGGTGAGCATTTACCAGATAGCGACAAACGCGCTAAAGCCTTTAACAAGTCTGTTTCAATTGGCTCGTGTAAGAGAAATTGGTGTCGTCGGAAGCTCCGTGAGCAGGGCGACTACTCTGTCTGCCGTCCTGCACCCTTCCTCCCTCCCCAGCCCGCCACCCCCACTCCCATCCTCTAACACTCTGTTGGCTGGCTACGTTCCCTGACGGTGCTGGCGATATTGAATTTCCCACCAGCCGCACTGTCAGCGGCCGTCGCCAAGAGAAGCACTGGCCTCCAGACATAACCATTAGGCAGGAGTCCAACAAATATTTTTCTTTATTTTCTTCCCAGACTCCTGTGACTTTTTTCATATTTTACACTACTTTAGGTGATGTGTGTTCGTGCGGAGGGGCAAGGAACCGCAAGGAAATTCGCTGACGTGTTTATGCCTCCGCATAACTGTGGTAGCAGCAAGATTGTAAGGCCGAAAGAGGCTTCTCAGCTTGTGATATCTCGCTCCATCTATTCCGAAAACAAAATTTCAAGCCTGTCTGCTTTCTTTGGTGCGGCTGCTGGAATGTGCACACAAATCAGACAATAGGAGAAACAAGTGATTTTCGAGATTTCATTTTTCACTCAACGATGTGGAGGTTTCTAGGGGTACATACCGTGTTTACCGCAAAAAAGAATTCGCGAAAAGATTAACGAGGTGTCAGCGAATGGTAGTAATCAAAAGGGCATATTTGGCCGAGCAATAAACTTTTATTAACCGAGATATCTTAAAGCACTCTACGCTGAAAGTGCAGTCTGTTCCTTGTTAAGAACAAATTTTCGCTAGGGAACATCGTACATACTCAGCATATCGTGATAGCTCTAAAAAAACCTAGTACTAGTAGCTGAAATATTTGCTAATGTTTTCATGTACATGTTTCGCAAGAGTTAGCTGTGGATGAGTCCAGCATTGATGGTTGATTTTTGGATGTTTATGTGACAGTGGAGACTATGCAGCACGGCTCCAGCAATACTGGACTTCCTTTTACCATATCAAAGGGCCGAGGGCTGCTTGTAGAACATTGTGAAGTTTTATGTCACAGTTATCTTTTCAAGAGTTGTAGTTAACTGTTAAAACGATACAACTTTCTACTTCAATGCACTTACGAACACAAAGAAATCAAATCAACTTCTCATAGTTGGAGTTCACAGTCATACAGAGCTGTTGACGGAAGAAAGTATTTATTTCACAAGTGAAGTTTCGACTTTTGTGCCATTTTCAAATGGCGCTTCAGGAGATTTTGACTCAGCTCTTGTCAGATCTTAAAGGCCTACTATATGTATACATTTATTGTGAAAAATAAACCTATTCACTTTAGAAATACTGTGATATGTATACATGCCGGAGGATTTTAAAGTCTGTAATGTGTTGAAGCAGTCTTTTGCAGTACCACTTGAAAATGGCCCCTAGGTCGAAATTAAAAATGTGAAACAAATCATTTCTATAGTCACGGCGAATACCCCTAAAATACAAAACAATTATGTTCAAATGGTTCAAATGGCTCTGAGCACTATGGGACTTAACATCTATGGTCACAGTCGCCTAGAACTTAGAACTACTTAAACCTAACTAACCTAAGGGCACCACATACATCCATGCTCGAGGCAGGATTCGAACCTGCGACCGTAGCGGTCACGCGGTCCCAGACTGAAGCGCCTAGAACCGCACGGCCACACCGGCCGGCAAAACAATTAGCAGTAAACTTATCTATTCGTGTCCTATGGAAATACTGCTCAAATACTCATAAAAAGTTTTTGATATGGTGGTTCAGAGCACGAAACGCGAGACAGTCCTTCCATTTAAACCAGATGCTTAGACACAGTGTAACAAAGTTTAAAAACCCGTGATTTGGTCGTCAATTTTTTCACAACCATATCAACTGAGTCATGCTAATTGCCAATAAATTAGCATATTACAGAAATGTTCTCGCATTTATTATTGACAGTATTAGTTTACGTGCCCGAAAATACATGTTTTGACGATGACTTGGGTTCTACTCATGTCTAATGATTTATAATACTTGTAAAATTTGATAATGGCCTAAGGCGGAAATCTAGATTGTGAAATAAAACCTGTTCTACAGTCAAAATAGTGGTTATACCTTTAAAAAGAATTAATATGAATGTGACTCGATACGAAGGTAAAATATTAACTATACGAAGCGTCGGTTCAAAGAAGCTTTTCGAGCAATTGGCGTGGAACGATTGAGGGAAACCATTACATCCCAGATCAAAACTGCAGGAGGGGGATTAAGCTCATTCTTCTGGATCATCTTACACTTTTGTCACGGGTAATGAATGGATTGTGATGAAGTCTCGATTTATCAAGCAGAAAAAGTGGTGACAATGGGTAGATACCGTTAAAACAATGAGGATAGATAGTGAAATTGTCAGTATTAATAAATTTTAGTTAATTCAATAAGAGACGTGCAATTGTGGAACATATAAATCGAAGACTTTATCCCCATAGTTGATTCCACTTCGCCGGCCGCGGTGGTCTAGCGGTTCTAGCGCTGCAGTCCGGAACCGCGGGACTGCTGCGGTCGCAGGTTCGAATCCTGCCTCGGGCATGGGTGTGTGTGGTGTCCTTAGGTTAGTTAGGTTTAAGTAGTTCTAAGTTCTAGGGGACTTATGACCTAAGATGTTGAGTCCCATAGTGCTCAGAGCCATTTGATTCCAATTCTTGAACAGGCACGCCATTGTTTGCTGTTTGTAAGTCATTAACTTGTGGAACAAGGAATAGTATGTCTCGTGCTACTAAATATAACAACTTTACTCGTAAATCAACAAGTAATTAAATGAAATATTCTGATCTAGAATCCGATAGGATGAATTATTAGCCAAAGTAGTTGCAAACCCACCCGAAAGAGGAAAGGGTTTTCTCTGATATTCACCTTAATCCTTGTCAATAGCTCAATAAATTTAGAGGAAATTTACGGAAGGAGAAAACAAACATGGCTCATTCAGGGAAAAGAGGGAAGTGTCATCTACCCAGGAGGAAAGTAAATAAACAATCTTGTGACGCATTTTGCTACAGAAAGGACGACTAGCAATACTGTTGACAGTAAAATGGCTCCTTTGCGCCGTAAGAATTTCCAAGATGCTTGTAATATATTATCTGAGTCTTGGAGAAGCTATTTCCGATTACAAATGGGCTATCAACAAGTGTCCGATTGCTGTAACTCCCGATGTCCCCTCTCGCCAGTTAACGTCAAGCGCGTTGTTCGATGGAATGAGGGAAGTTTTAGTGTCTTTTTTTATAGGTCGTCATTACATCCTATGGAAGTGTCTGCTGTTCGACGTCAATGAACTTCACTTCAGGATAACAACCACTAGATCGAGGTAGGTCTTACGATGCTGTCTGTCTTGTCTCTGTGATATGCAGTGTTAAATAAAAATTAATTCCTACAGACACAATCACACTACATTTAAGTATGTGCATTAATGCAGTTATCGGAGAAATTTCACGAAACGCTATTTCTTCACCAACTGCTTCGCTTCCCCAGGGACATGAAATGTCAGCATAAGCCTCGCCGAAAGACTCGTAAACCTTCAATTGTTTTATATGTATGGACACAGTGGGTGGACACTCATACACACATTATAACAGTCTGTTGACTCGGAGACAAAAACCTTCACTGTGAGTGGGCCTTGATTTAAGTCAATAGGGAATGTCGTAAATTTGCGCAGGATAGGATTCGAACAAGAGTGCCTGCTAACTAGCCAGATGTGCTGATCTTTATACATTTTTCCTTAAAGGAACCCATAAAATAGGGGCCTCCTCGCCACAACCACTTTTCCCTACAAACAAAAACACAGTATGTAATCAAAAGTATCATGACACCCACAAAAACACCCACATTAGGTGCATTGTGATGTCACCTACTGCCAAGTACTCCATATCAGCGACCTCAGTAGCCATCAGACATTGTGAGAGAGCAGAATGGGGCGCTCCGCGGAACTGACGTACTTCGAACATGGTCAGGTGATTGGGTGTCACTTGTGTCATACGTCTGTACGAGATATTTCCACACTCCTAAACATCCCTAGGTCCACTGTTTCAGATTTGATAGTGAAGCGCACAGGCCGACCTCGTCTGTTGACTGACAGGAAACGCCGACAGTTGAAGAGGGTCGTAATGCTTAATAGGCCGACATCCAATCAGACCATCACACAGGAATTCCAAACTGCATCAGGATCCACTGCAAATACTATGACGGGTAGGCGGCAGGTGATAAAAGTGAATGCAAAACTACGCCTCGCTTGGTGTAAGGAGCGAAAACATTGGACGATTGAACAGTGAAAAAACGTTGTGTGGAGTGACGAATCGCTGTACACAATGTGGCGATCCGATGGCAGGGTGTGGCTATGGCGAATGCCACGTGAACGTCATCTGCCAGCGTGTGTGGTGCCAACAGTAAAATTCGGAGACGGTGGTGTTATGGTGTGGTTGCGTTTTTCATGGAGGGGGCTTGCACCCCATATTGTTTAGCGTGGCACTATCACAGTACTGGCCTACATTGATGTTTTAAACACCTTCGTGCTTCCCACTGTTGAAGAGCAGTTTAACACGATAGAGCAGCTGTTTATAGTGCACGGGCTATGGCGGAGTTGTTACACGACGATAACATCCCCGTAAAGGTTCTGGCCTGCACAGAGTCATGACGTAAATCCTATAGAACACCTTTGGGATGTTTTGGGACCAGGTCTTCCTGACAGGCCTCACCGACCACATCGTTACCTAAGTGCATCACGTCTTGACGAATGGGCTGCCATTTCCCAAGCAACTTTCCAGCATCTGATTGAACGTATGCCTGCGAGAGTGGAAGCAGCTGTCATCAAGGCTAAGATTGGGCCAACACCATACTTAATTTCATCATTTTCGATGGAGGACGCCACGATTTTTAAGCTGTTTTCAGCCAGGTGTATCTGCAGCCCGCTGTATTTTCAAGACTCCAGGCGTTCTCCCCCAAATACGTTTATCCCAGAAGTTCTACCTAAACTAAAAAAGAAGTAAAGGGAAGGAGGGAGAGGGTAACTAATGTATATATCGGAGAATTTCTGTAATTTTTCCCAATTACCTGTTTGTGAAGTCCATGGAAGGCGCCCGTAGCTGTGGTGAAATAAACACACGTCTTCTCGAAAAAAAGGCGAATACGTTTATTGGATCATAGTATCAAAAAAATCAGCAATAGTGCATCAGACCAACTGCCCATTGAGGGACATTCCAACTGCATGGCGGATCGTAGAAAGTGTTCCAAATGAAGCTGGAAAAAGATTGTCCGTATTTCGGATTACGGGCCATAGCACAATGTCGTTTGTTCGCGGAAGTCCAAAATTTGAGAATACTTCTTTCGCCAGTGGGATACAAATATCGAACTGCAAGGCCATGGAACCAATTCACAGAGTGAGTCATCGTCTGCAGGTAGTAACCTTCTTATGGGAACAAAAATCGTTTGCGTTGTTATTCGGTCAGGAGCAGCTTGTGTGAGGAGTGCCAGAATTATCTGAACCAAGTGCCACACATCTACTGATGGGCTACAAAGACGCGATGATCGCCCATGTCTAGTATCCTGCACGTGACGCAAAGTGGAGAGTCGGCGAGGTGAACTCGATGGAGACAGGAACGATTCAGTTGGTTCCCATTGACGGCGACATACCACAATGAGTGCAGCAGTGTCAAGAAAAGGGTGTCTCACCCCCGCCATATACTCCATACACTCCGCCACATGTAGTGAACTTCTGTTCAGTCACGGGGGGGCGCGGACCAGTTACATCTTACTGTAGACCACCCTCGTCGACAACAAGCGCATAGTCGGCAAAGATGCAGAAAGATAGTTGTTCTAAAAAAAATTGATAGAAAGGCATCGGGATGTCCGACAATGCACCGGAGGAGCCTATGAGGTCGGCGCATATGCATCAGGCAGTTAGCTTGTGTGGTACGTCTCGAGCTCTATCCGGAATATGGTAAAGACCCACACCCCCTAATGCCTGGGAAAGAGTGAGACTTTGAAGATCATCCACCGCTAACAAAGGAACCCATCGCAGCTGACAGGGAGTGAACCAGGGGCTGCGGGACCAGAAGAGTCTGCACCACGTGAAGGGTCCGTGATGCTATGTAGGTGTTGACATAGCACGTATGTTGTGGAGGAAGCGGAGGCAATGTTCATCGACTCCAAACCTGATCCCCTGTAGTAGATGTAAGCAGAAGTCTGATCTGAGGGCCACACTGGACCATAGGTCAGCTATGAAATAGATTCCAAGGCAGCTTAAGGTATCGGCCACATTAAGGAGGTCAGCGCAATCCCTCTTGCAGACCTGGACCTATATTCATATCTCACGATTTACGTACATTAAGGAATCTGTCTGACGCCTCGCCATAGGTCTCCACCCATGCAAGCGCCGCCCAAGAGTATTCGCACTTTGAAGCCAGAAGACAACATCGCCCACATATGCAGTAGAGCAAAGTCGATGTCCACCTAGAGACATACGCATCAATCGTTGTCATAGTCCACATAACAATGGTTCCAGAGCTAATGAGTGTAGCTCCGAACGCCTAATAAGGATCGGTTGTGTGAGCCTATCAGTGTACAGCATTTGGGAAATCGCAATACGCAAGAGTTGTATGACCATCTCGAAAATAATATCTGGATATCAAAAATTATGATGGAGGACAGCAATAAGAAAATAACGATCAACCCCATGAAACTAGGGTCTGAAGTCTAAGGATGCGGAAGCCATGGGAAAACGTTGAAGTCAAGTGAGGGCAATGAGGTCCCTAGAGCAGCAGAGCGTTGTCGAAATGTTGTACCCCCCAACTGATGATGGCTAATCATAGGAAACGTCACATGGGCTGTTATCTTATGTCGCACTACCAAAGGGTGTATAAAGACCTTCAAGGTGCTATTTAGCATGGTCAAGAGGTGATCTGTGAATAGGAACAATAAGGCCCTCTAGAAAGACACAGGGGACCCTCACAATGGGGGATGCAAGTTCACTACAGATAATACTCAATGTGGCGCTAAGACGTGTCGAGAAGCACAATAAAATTCGAGGGTGATGCTCTCAGGGCCTGGGGACTTGTTCGCAGCTCCTGTTTGAATAGTATCGAGGATTTTGTCTTCTGTTAGTGGTGTGTCCAATGCCAATGCTCAGTCCTCTGGTATCGGGACAATCATGAGCTGAGAGATTTCTTCAGTGACAGCTGGTGAATCGGCGGGTGGTTAGCGTAGAACATAGCACAGTGGGCTTTAAGGGCGCGTCCAGTGCCGCACTGGTTGTTGTGTAACCTAATTTAATCATAAATTGTGGTTCGAGTCATGACCCGGCGACTACATCGCCTATCTCTGCCATATGCCATCATGGCCCAGTGGAGGGCAGGTTTTACAGAGGACACACTTTACATGCGACTCACTCTGGCAGTCGAGGGTGACTGTGCAGACATACATGGCACGGTTGGAAAAAGCGACAGTCGAAACCTCAGCCAGTCAGACTGGGCAGCGAGCGCGAGGTATAAAAGCGGTCAAGGTAACTGGGAGACTGTGTAGTGTAGTGCGTGAAACCGGTGTAGTCACCTTGAACATGTTCCATGTGCCCCTAAGTTGGAGATGGTCGACGACCGTGGTAAATTGTGCAAGGCGAATGACGCGGCAGCTGATTCTTGGGGTGAAGGGTGGAAATAAAATCAACCCCACCCCCCACACACACACACACAAACGCATCTTGCCGCTCCACAAAGAGAGATAATATCACCGCCGCAAAGAGGGCAGAGCGTTTCCTTTGCGTCGCCAATCTCTGAAGGAGAAAAGATGTTAATAATTCGAACAAAGGAGAGTCTAAGAACCATGCCAGTCTCATCAGGAAGATAATGGACGTCATCGACGGTAGCTCTACATGGATGAGGATCGCCACACCTCTACCCGTATCTGATCCATGACAAACGAAAGGGAGGTGCACAAAATGGTTAAGAAAGCCATCGATATGCACTTATTGTAAGAGGAACACGCCTAAGTTCACCGCACGATGTGATTTGTGGTGCATCGCCAGTTTACGTGGAAAACAGGCAATGCCCGGGTTCCCGGGTTCGATTCCCGGTGGGGTCAGGGATTTTCTCTGCCTCGTGATGCCTGGGTGTTGTGTGCTGTCCTTAGGTTAGTTAGGTTTAAGTAGTTCTAAGTTCTAGGGGACTGATGACCATAGATGTTAAGTCCCATAGTGCTCAGAGCCATTTGAACCATTTCAAAACAGGCAACGTTATCATTGAACGTAGCCAGGCAATATGTCTGTTCCGACACTCCTACTGTTGAGGCTTGGGGTAACCAGTGGCAACCAGCTGGGCAACTGGGCAAACCGCACAAGATGGTCATTGTGATGAGGTAGCGGAGGGCACAACTGACGGTGTTCACAGACCATTCCCATTCCCCGTCCGCCCAGGAAACAGAAGCAGAACCAATGCGTTGACCAGGATGCCACCGCATCTCAGCGACCTGCAGAGACGTCTTGTCGACGCAAGGCCCAGGTAGTTGAAAGGAATGCGTCAAGGGCTGTGGAGGACAGGCCGTTGATGTAGGTGATGTAGGAAGAAGGCATCCTCAACGGCACGGCATCCGACATCGATGCGTCTTCTGACGTCGGTTCCCCATCCCATTTAGCCATCCTGAGGAGAAAATCGTCAGTGGCATACGACTGCGTTTCTTGCCTTTTGTCAGTGACTTATGCTTCCGAACATGTTGTTTCGTATCGGAATATGATCGGCCATTATCCGCCGCCACCAAAACCAGAACGAAAGCAGAGGTTGGCACGACACTGGAGTCGACGTCCATCGCAACTGTAACTTCACTTTTCGGATTCTGACAGGCGTCTGACGGCAGCATTCCCGCCGGAGGTGATGGAGACAGAATATGAATACTAGCCTCCCCAGCAACGATGGCATATCGGGAGGAACCTGGGCCGGTGCATCCGAACAGCTTCGCAGCACCGGCTTAGGTGACAGAGGTTGAGCGACATCTTCCAGCGTCTGAATTAGTTGTCTGCGGAGGCAATCCGACCAGATGTGGCCCTCCTGTGACCCCATTCAGTATCTTTCGGCCGCGAGCGTACCAAGCGGCCTTGTTTTCGATGGAGAGCCACCACGTTATCATGCAAGCATTTCGGAACCGATGCTGCACGGTTCTAGTGAACCGAGGCGCTGTTGTTAGTTCTCTAAGCGCCAAACACCAAAAGCAAGAGGCTGTAGATTCGTGCATGCGCACTGCAGCGCGCACAGCGGCACGAACCCGAAGCAGCTATCAGCCGACACTGGCACACTATTCTTCGCAGTACCGAAACTTTTATTTAGAGTACGTCGTACGTCTTAAATTTCGGTGCCCGCGTGTTTCCACGTATGTATAATAACGGTAGGGTATTTGAATGTGGTCAGGAAACTGTCATAAATGTCATATTATTCTCACTCACATGGACGGCTTGTTCTGGATTTTACGTTCCAGAATATGAGTTAGGAATGATGTGTAGTACCACATTGTACGTCAATAGAAACACTCTAAAATTGTTTAAGAGAGTGTCAAAGAATAAGAAGGTGTATAGAATGTGGTTATATCTCACTCCTACAGATGTAAATGATGAAGCAGCATACTCCCGTATATGTCATAGAAATAAAATTTAAAAATCACCTTTTCCAGAGCATGTGGCAAGGGCAGCTATTGAAGTTCGTCGTAGTTTATAACTTGCATCTGATGGAAGAATATGGTTCATATATGGTGGTATAGTCCAAAAATTTTATGGCGATGTTTCATCTCCGTCTACTGTTGTTAAAGATTAGACTTCAGATAAATACTTGTAACAAGCAAAAGAGTAAAGATGATTGCTGCTAGTTTAGTTCCCAGTAATTTAAGTTGTGCACTTAGATGTCTGTCTAATCACACACTCGGAAATCGCTACGTATTTGGAAAAATGTAGTGAATTATTGGTGAAAAGAAAAAATATGAATGTCAGTATCAGATGTTACACGCAGAGCAACTTCATCTGTAGTAATTTCATCTGTAGCAATTATATCTCGCGGTTCTTAAACATATGCGATCACGAAATCTAAGACACTCACTATTGAGGAAACACGTTCTTACATGTAAATAAGAACGAATATTTCAGAAAAAATATTTAACTTTCACGGATTACGAAGTCTCAGAATGTGTTACAGACACGAAGAGGGAAAAAGAATTTTCGTACCTAGTGGGATGCGAGACTACGACCTGTGGCATTACAGGCGTTGCCTTAACCGCTTGGTTACTACAACTAGCATATAGCTTTATTGCTGCTAATTTTAATCGAGAGAGACGCTGGCTGACTTTGTTGCCGAATGATGCAGGAATAAGCCGCAAACGCATGAAATTTTGGAAGGTGCCACTATCAGGCATCGCTAAATTCCTTTCCATTGTTACTTAAAAGTTTCAAATGCGTTTCGATGGTTAATAAGTAAACCATTTGCGGGAATAAGTATGAGAAGTCACTAGTAATTTTAGCTAACACTCATGTAATATACGTAATCAGAGCCGATATTTTAAAGTTTAATGATTTTTGGACTGTCTGTTAATTACTTAGAAATAACGAGTATTTTGTGAGAATGTTGATCGAAACGCTCTTTTTTTTCTTTTTGAAGTTACAATCATTCGCAGTAACATATTTGTGACAAAGGAAAACAGGTTCTTCTCACAAAACAGTCTATTATGAATTCACATTCCACTCGGATGCGTTCTACTGATCATTCAGTAAAACATAGTCACTAAATCCGTACTAAAACCACACAATAATTCTGTTATATCACATTAACCTGCAAACAAATTACGCCGAAGCGAAAGATTGACCATACTGTAACCTAACCAGCTCTCGGTACAGTTGTAAGAAAATCGGTGGGTGAATCGATCGGTAATAGGTCTCAGAAGCTGACTGAATAGCAACTTCGGTTAAACAACCGAAAAGCACCGATCGGTATGAACGATACAAATAGGGCCACTGGCCACAGCCCGTGGAAGTAGGCGGCTGTCCGTCGTACATTACGATCAGCCGCACACCGCCAATTATCAAGTAAGAAGGAACGTATTTCGCCAGTTACAGCTTGATGTAACGCACGCTACTTACGACTCGGTAGGTCTCAAGGGCCTGCCACTTCTCTGCGGCTTGACTAATGACGTTTCCTTATGATAGAAAGGCAGATAAGACGTCTTACGGTACCTCAAAAGCACATTCGAAAATAGTAAGTGTGTGGAGGCCGACCCTGCGTGATCAACCGAAACACGGCCATCAGGGTGCATCAATTTCATTGCCTCAGTAAAACGATGCACAACATCAGCGCAAAAGTCTTCAGTTCATAGTTTATGTACACGACGCTGCTCGTAATGGTCAAGTGAACTCCAACATCGTGATGTGCGAGATAAAGTTCGTCACGTGTGGACTGTTTCACTTCGTGCGCTCTGCATCGTTCTCGTACCCCTTTAAACGCGGACTTTATGCTCGCACGGTGTTAGATAACACCGTAGCAGGTCAGAAGTTAAAGAAAAATATCGACTTATTACTGCACGCAAACTTATAAACAACACGTCCGCAGAGCGCTGATGGGAACACAAGAAAAGTTTTGGCATTTAAAAAAACTAAGTACAAGAAATGAAATACCTTTTATTATATACAACTGAAAGAGCGACTTTACCACATAGTCACCAAACACATTGAGCCACTTATCATAACAGTGGACAAACTTTGAAAGACTTTCGTCGTGAAATTCTGCCGCCTGAGGTTTCAGCCAGTGAGTCACTCCCGCCTGGAGATCCGCGTCGCCATCAAAGCGCTGCGTTGCAAGCCAGTTCGGCAAGTTCTTCATCTTGGGAAACAAGTGCAAGGTGCTTGGTGCAAGACCGGGGCTGTAGGCCGGATGAGGGAAAATTTGCCAATGGAATGTGTTGTGGCGTATCAAGACAGCCACGCCACTCGGAAGTAGCCGAAATGCACGCGTTAAGCTCACGCAGATGGGCGTGAGGTCTGAAACAGGATACGTAATGAATGCTATAAAGAAAAGTACGTAGCTTCTGTAATACTTAACTTTAATCCATCATTTGTATACAGCATTCTTGATGATACAAGTGAGACTCTCTCTAGAAATGGTTAATGGCGCCTTGCTAGATCGTAGCCATGGACTTAGCTGAAGGCTATTCTAACTATCTCTCGGCAAATGAGAGAAAGGCTTCGTCAGTGTAGTCGCTAGCAAAGTCGTCGTACAACTGGGCCGAGTCCTAGTACGTCTCTCTAGACCTGCCGTGTGGTGGCGCTCGTTTTGCAATTACTGACAATGGCGACACGTGGGTCCGACATGTACTAATGGACCGCGGCCGATTTAGAGCTACCACCCAGCAAGTGTGGTGTCTGGTGGTGACACCACAGAATGAATTAATGAATTCTTTAGTGCGGTGTGCCGTGTGAGGGCGGGCATTGTCGTGCAAAAACAAAATTTTGGACGTCAGCTCAAATTCAAATGGCTCTGAGCACTATGGGACATAAAAATCTGAGGCCATCAGTCCACTAGAACTTAGAACTACTTAAACCTAACTAACCTAAAGACATCACACACATCCATGCCCGAGGCAGGATTCGAACCTGCCACCATACCAGTCGCGCGGTTCAGGACTGAAGCGCCTAGAACCGCACGTCCACCGCGGCCGGCTTGGACTTCACCTTTCCTCGGCTTTTGTTTTGAACTGCTCTTCTAAGGCTGTGCAAAATTTGACAGTATCGGGCAGAATTATGGTGGCTCCAGGTTAAAGAAAATTAATAAGAAGCACACCTTGCTACCCAAAAACACTGTCGCCAGCATCTTCCTTGCTGATAAGGTTTGCAAACATTTTCTTGGTTTTTGGGGGGACCTTCTGTGTCCCCACTCCATTGACTGTAATTTTTTCTAGCAATTGACGTGTTTTACCCAAGTCTCGTTACCGGTTACGATACGATCTAGTAACGAATTTCTCATGTTTGTGGTAGGCCTCCAGAAATGTCAACGTTGCCCCCATTTACTGTTTTTTATGGTGCTCTGTAAGCATTTTGGGCACCCATCGTGCACATAATTTGTGGTAGTCTAGCTTTTGAGCGACAATTTCAAACCACAAACAAAGTCCGTTAAACTTGTGAAAAAGAAAGCTAAATCTCGGTTATTGTGAAGCGACGGTTTTCACGAAGCGTTTCATCAACTTTAACGACAAGATCGTCGTTCACAATGCTAGGGCGTCCACTCTTCTCTTCATTTGAACGTTGGTTCGGCCATTTTTAAACCGAATGCACCATTTCCTGACGGAACATTCAGTCATTACGTTGTTTCCGTACACTTCGCACAGTTCACGATAAATTTCTTTGGGTTTTAGGTGTTTTGCCAACAAAAACCGTATCACAGATCGCACCTCAGAACTGGTGGGATTCTCAATTGCAGCACACATTTAAAATTCGAATGTGGAAAAAACCAGACCTGCAGAAACGTTCCCGCTGTCACGGATGGATGCCGACTGAGCTGCCGAGCACGTATTTACCAAAATATACGCCATCGACGAAGACCTAGCGGCATCAGACGGCAACGTTCCCTACTTTCTGAATAGCCCTCGTAGATCGTGGATGGAGATATTCGGAATTTGGAATTAACTGATGGAGATGTGTAGAGCTTATTCAGTGTGTGGGCAACTACTGTGAACATAGACCACAGCCTACTTAAAAAATTTTACAGCTTGTCAGGCTTTGTTATTTCATCTCTTAGACGTTTGTCGGACTTCTGCTTCTGACGGCTTGTCATTGGTTTGCCGCGCTATTATCGTGTTACTATTTAGTCAAGTTTTAAACGTGTCACAGAAAAAGTATTTGCGTTCCATTAAAAGGAAGATGAATGTAAGCGATTGAAATAACGTGAGAGCTTCAATCATAGCTAAAGGACGAATCATTTGTTCTGGATGTAGTTTAGATGGACTGTGGTAGCTGCGTCGGCCTGCTCAGCTGTGTAATAATGATGCTATAACACAGTGAATACAAAAAAAGTGGTAGTGCTTCGACCAGAAAAATATCAGAGCATTCGGTGGATGAATTTGACTACCACGTCAGACTGGCGGCAATTGGAAAGGTAGAGATTTGAAGTGTTTGAGATGTGGTGCCACAGAAGAATTACGAAAATTAGCTGAACTGGTAAGGTAAGCAACGAGGAGTTTCTCAGCAGAAACTGTTAGGAACACGTCCACTACATCAGAGGTACCTCACTTCCTCACCAAATTCTTTGATACAAATTGTTGCGTGTTTGAAGACGTTTTGGAGCACAAAAGGCATTACCAGTGAGATCAGAGACAAGACTTACTGAAAATCAATATACCACATAGGATTTGTTGACATAGTAAACGCATATGATAACACAAGATCGTGGCAGACTTTAAAATCTTTAGGAAAAGACATGTACGGTATAGTAAAAGTCGGGTAACACATAAGATGCACAAGGACCATGGGGTAACAATAAGAATAGAAATACAAGACAGACGTGCTCTGGTTAAAAGGGCAGAGCGCATGCATTTTTCCTCAAGTTAAATGTGTAAATCGAATGGATGTCGAAGGATATAAAAGACAGTTTTCGAGTGACATTAATATTCAGTGTAAAAGAGATTATGGACTTTGAATAACCGAAGAAAATGGAATATAATGAAGAGTGTCAGCAATATGACTGGCGTTAAATTTTCCATCGACTTTGGGGACAATGATTTAGAACAAGTAGGAAAAGGGTGCAATACGGAGATAAAAGACTTTCGCCTCTACTGCACAGTCTATAGATCGAGGAGCAATGACAGAAATAAAATAAGGGTTTGAGAATGACATTAAAATACAGAGTGAACGGACTTGGATTGTATATTCGCTGATGCCATTGCTATCTTTAGTGAAAGTGATGAAGAATTACGGGGTTTGTTGAATGGAGTAAACGGTCGAATAAGTGCGGAATATAGATTGAGAGGAAACCGAAGAGACGAAAGTAATTAGGAGTAGCGGAAATGATTTTAGTGATGAAATAAACCTCAGTGAAGTAATTTTGCTACCTTGAAAGCAAACTTATACATGACGGACGAAGCAATGGGGACATAAAAAGCAGATTATCACAGACAAAGATGGCTTTCCTGGCCAAGATAAATCGTATAATAATAACCATCGGTTTTATTTTGAGGATGAAGATTTTCAGAACCTACACTTGGGGCACAATAGCGTATGGTAGTGACTCATAAACTGTGGGCACTGGAAAGGAAGAGATTCGATGTATTTGAGGTGTGGTGCCACAGAAAAATTATGAAAATAACGTGAACTGTTAAGTTAAGGAATGAGGAGGTTCTCAGCAAAATCGGCGAAGAAAGGAATAAGATACACATAGAAAACATTGACAAGGAGAAGGGACAACATGAGAAGACGTTTGCCATGAAATCACGGAATACATCTGAGCTCCGGTAGTGAAGCCTGTACTGTACTGTACTGCACCCTCACCCAATTTCCGACCAACGAAGCAGTTTCGGCTGTCGGTAGCATGCGCGCTACCATTTGTCCTCTCTCCAGCACGGTGTAGTTTTCGATCTGTGTGTTCGCAGCAGCCTCATCACACGGGCTACGCTATCGAAGCGAAATGCGTCGGGCGCACAACGCAGCTGTTGGTGGACTGTTCGATGCACGCAGAAACATGCGCGGGTCACTGGCTGTTGTTTGCTGGCCGTCCCTTCGTTAAGGATGCAAATGGCCGCCAGACCGCGCCAAATAAAGGCTAAACGGAGGCCGCGCGCAGAGATTCTCCATAATAGACGCGCCATTCCGAGTCTCCCGAGCTGGGGGTAACTGCGTCCGTCCGTGTGCAAACATTTGTTGGTAAGTTCGTAGCTACAGCGGTTTGCAGCAAGTACTGAAATAATAAAATAGTACCTAATGAAAAAGTGCAGTCATTAATACAGTTTACTAACGTCTGTGCTCGCGTTTCAGTAACGTTTGTCTGGGTACAAGTCTAAATTTGCAGATACACTCTTCAGACAGTACAGTGGCTGACGTCACGACTCAGACGAAGCTACAATAGACTATAGGACTAGTATTCTTACAGAATGTAGTTTTCCTGGTAATTATTTAATTTATTTTACAACGATACGTTTTATATTTTAGTAATTCCTTTCGATTAACAAAGACCATAATGTATCTCGGTATCATTTCTTTCTACAATGTGCTAATCTTATTTTATCTATTTACTACGAGTACATCTTTTCTAGAGAAACTGTTTCTTCTATTTCTCCCTATTCAATCTGCAGACTCTACAGCTATTTCCTTAGCTGTCCTCTTCTTTCTTTTCTAATGCAAAGAGATTTACATCAGTAAAGCACGAATGCTTACTTTATGCCGTAAATACTGCTTTTAAGTAGTATGTGTCTGTATGATTTCATACAATGTAAATGGATGCCCTGTTTACCAAATTATTCAGAAGAATTTTGCTGAATGAGAATTCGCTGACATCATTAACATAATCTAAAATTAATGTTACGTGAAAACTCAACTGCCGAAGGAAATGGAAGTAATGCGGAGTAGCTGGAATGAGAATAGCGATAAACTTTCTATCAAAACGAAGTAGTCGAAGTCACGGAATTCTACGACTTAAGAAGCAAAATAACACGAAACGGGCGAAACAAGTAGGATATAAAAAGCAGAATGGCACTGGGAAAGAGTAAATTCCTGGGTAAATGAAGTCTACTGCAATTGACTATTGCACATGGCTCGTAAATTGAGGAAAACTTTATGAGAAGATTATGTTAGAACAAACTATTTTACGGAAATGAAACGTGGGCTATGGAAAAAACCAGATAAGCGATTCATTTGAGATGTAACGTCAGAGAAAGATGTTGAAAATCAGGTGGATACATAATGTAACAAATGAAAATGTTCTCTGTGGAATATTCAAGGAAAAAAATATGTGTAAAACACAAAAGTGTAAATATCATAGGACACGTTTTAAGACAGTAGGACTGTATGGGGTGAAAACTCCACGGGAGACAGTCATTGCATTTAGTCTTAAGAATAATTTAGCATGTTTAAGAATTTTATCAGGAGAAGGAATCGTGGCAGCCCGTTTCAATAAATTCAAAAACAAAATTAAAAACTTATTTTCTCATAAAATTTTGTTCATTGCTTCTATATACAAAGTACAACCTTACGTCACTATTGACGAACTACACTCCTGGAAATGGAAAAAGGAACACATTGACACCGGTGTGTCAGACCCACCATACTTGCTCCGGACACTGCGAGAGGGCTGTACAAGCAATGAGCACACGCACGGCACAGCGGACACACCAGGAACCGCGGTGTTGGCCGTCGAATGGCGCTAGCTGCGCAGCACTTGTGCACCGCCGCCGTCAGTGTCAGCCAGTTTGCCGTGGCATACGGAGCTCCATCGCAGTCTTTAACACTGGTAGCATGCCGCGACAGCGTGGACGTGAACCGTATGTGCAGTTGACGGACTTTGAGCGAGGGCGTATAGTGGGCATGCGGGAGGCCGGGTGGACGTACCGCCGAATTGCTCAACACGTGGGGCGTGAGGTCTCCACAGTACATCGATGTTGTCGCCAGTGGTCGGCGGAAGGTGCACGTGCCCGTCGACCTGGGACCGGACCGCAGCGACGCACGGATGCACGCCAAGACCGTAGGATCCTACGCAGTGCCGTAGGGGACTGCACCGCCACTTCCCAGCAAATTAGGGACACTGTTGCTCCTGGGGTATCGGCGAGGACCATTCGCAACCGTCTCCATGAAGCTGGGCTACGGTCCCGCACACCGTTAGGCCGTCTTCCGCTCACGCCCCAACATCGTGCAGCCCGCCTCCAGTGGTGTCGCGACAGGCGTGAATGGAGGGATGAATGGAGACGTGTCGTCTTCAGCGATGAGAGTCGCTTCTGCCTTGGTGCCAATGATGGTCGTATGCGTGTTTGGCGCCGTGCAGGTGAGCGCCACTATCAGGACTGCATACGACCGAGGCACACAGGGCCAACACCCGGCATCATGGTGTGGGGAGCGATCTCCTACACTGGCCGTACACCACTGGTGATCGTCGAGGGGACACTGAATAGTGCACGGTACATCCAAACCGTCATCGAACCCATCGTTCTACCATTCCTAGACTGGCAAGGGAATTTGCTGTTCCAACAGGACAATGCACGTCCGCATGTATCCCGTGCCACCCGACGTGCTCTAGAGGGTGTAAGTCAACTACCCTGGCCAGCAAGATCTCCGGATCTGTCCCCCATTGAGCATGTTTGAGACTGGATGAAGCGTCGTCTCACGCGGTCTGCACGTCCAGCACGAACGCTGGTCCAACTGAGGCGCCAGGTGGAAATGGCATGGCAAGCCGTTCCACAGGACTACATCCAGCATCTCTACGATCGTCTCCATGGGAGAATAGCAGCCTGCATTGCTGCGAAAGGTGGATATACACTGTACTAGTGCCGACATTGTGCATGCTCTGTTGCCTGTGTCTATGTGCCTGTGGTTCTGTCAGTGTGATCATGTGATGTATCTAACCCCAGGAATGTGTCAATAAAGTTTCCCCTTCCTGGGACAATGAATTCACGGTGTTCTTATTTCAATTTCCAGGAGTGTAGTACAAATAGCGAATACAGAAAGGCCGAAATGTGATTGAAATGCTGTAATTTAAAATATGAAATTATAGCGCAGTAGTCATATTTTATAATGGTGAACAACACTTCTGTGATTGGTGTGTAAACACGAATGATAAGGTTCTTAGACGGTATAGCCCTACAGAGATTCCTACAACGGAACTGTTAGTGTATTTTGCAAACAATATACGGTAATAATGAACGATGATGTGACTAAACTGATATCGAGCAGCAAAAAGCAGAAAGGCGACTACCTAATCATTTAAACTGGGGTAAACGTAGTACTGGAATAAATACTACCAACAAGGAAGCAGGATAAGTTTATTTTTCCGAGACAAGGAAGATATGAAATAGAGGTTGGCACAAGATGTGAAAATTTTCTTGAACTATCTATAAGTACCTGTACTGTTCATGAAACATTTATACTATCAGTGTACTAGTGGAGTACGGCAATTTCTTTCCGGACATATCGACGCAGCCCGCCCCGTCATCTTTCGAGTCAATCTGTTCAACTCAGAGTAGCACATATACCCAGTGTCAGACACGGTTTATTGTATATATTCTGATCTCTAATTTTATACGGTAATAGCCTCCTATAGTTCAACGGAACATATTTCCTTGCGTCCAGCTACGTTTCATTACCTTGTACCTTATTTTGTGTTGTGTTTTCGACATACTTCTTACCTCAGCTAATCCTGTGAATCACTCTCTCATTTATAAGTAGTCCATAACATTTTCAGATTCCTTCTACAATTGAAAATTCCAAGCGCTTCGGTATTTCTTTTTCCCGTTTTCCTCAGTACATGAGTTCCTTCTATACCAAACTACACGCCAGATATTTTCGCAGAACTTTCACCCTAGTTAAGCCCCATGTAGGATATGTATTTTTTATTTTATTTTAACGAGAAATGCTGTTTCTACCTTTGCTGCTTACTACATCTTGCTCCCTTGCTTCATTCTTCATGTGTCATTTTGTTTTCCTCGTAGTAGAATTCTTTCACTCCTTCTACTAAGTTGTTTCCAATCATGAACCTACGTTACCGTTAATCTCATTCCTGTTGCACCGCCCTGTATTCGTCTTTCTTGGTTTACTCTCAGTTCACACTCTATGTTCAGTAGACTATTTATAGGAGAAAGATTGCGTTCCTACGAGCATCCTTTTTATTCAAAAACGTCTCTCTAGTTTTTGCGTTCTCATTATGGCCTCCTGGTTCCTGTTGATATTGTATATTACTTGTCTTTCCCTGTGAAAAATACCTATATTACTACTGGTTTCAAGCCATTTCAGTATTAAACCTTATCGAACGCATTATCCAGGTTTTTATTGAGTCGAAGTCTTGGTTTCATCGTCAACAGGCGTATCTCTCTGATGCTTTTACGTTCTCTAAAACAAAACTGTTTCTTAAGTAATACATTCTAACTTTTCTTTTTCAGTTCATTGTATATTATTCTGATCAACCAACTGGTTGCATGACCTATCAAGCTGACTATAATTTTTGCATTTGTTTGACCTTCCTATCTTCGGTATGATGAAGACGATGTTATTCCGGACTCACGACGGTACATCACTCGTCTCAGTCGTTGAAGACCCTACTTAGAAGCCGTTGAACTCCCACAGGCCGCAAATCTTTAAGAAATTCTGAACGTTTGCAACCCACCACATCTGCCTTATTTGGTGGCAAGTCTTCCCCAGCTACACCATAATCTAATGCTGGACTCAAGATGTCTGCTTCTGTAACGTTGAAATACATATTCTTCCTTTTTTAATGAAAACTCAAACTGTTCTTTCCACATATTCGCAATATCCAATGTTCGGTATATCTTCAGAATTCTTAATATCGAAACCTTTGCATTTCTGTATGCTGAATGAATCATTCAAACTAGTATTTCCTTCTCTGTATCCTCTCTTTATTCTTCCATCAGATTTCAATTTAGCTTCCTTGAAGCTTCTGTTGACTTCTTTTGAAGATGATTTGTAGCTGCTGTATTCGTTTCTCTTGCAGATCAATTTTGAATTTCTTTTCTCCATGAAACAGCTGAATTATTTCTTCCTTTACTCGATACTATTTCGAAGTTTTTTGTTTTACTATCTAATGTACGTGATTACAGTATTTAGTGGTATCCATTACTCCGCAACTTAACTATTTTTTCACGGTATTCTGTTTCACAATTTACAGCCTCACAGTTCTTCGGTCGTACATCATCATTCCTCAGTATACCAGCATCCATCTTCCTCGTCCCCCTATTCTTCCTAACAATTTTCTTAACTATCAGGCTACTTATCATCATTAGCACATTTCATTTCGAATCTACATTTCCCCATTGGTATAACTCACAATTCATTTTGTGATTTCGGTACCTCTGATTCACCATGACATATTCCAGCTGTTTTCCATCTGTCTCTCTATGCTTTTGCAATAACACAAGTTTTAGGTGTTTTGAAAGTGATCTTGTTGGTACTACGTGGAATCTCTTACAAATCTCAAGAATTCATCTTGTCTCTATTACTGAAAATGCATCTCCCCTAATTCTGTCACTCATACCTTCCGCTACTATAAGGTGTAATAGAGTGCCCCTGTAATTGTTACATTTTCGCATCACTTTACATACTAACGTAGTAGTTCAGTTCTCATATATTTCCTTCTGTTCGTTTTGTGAAGGTGGTATATGTACGTGAACTATACTTGCTACAGTGGATTTTGTAGTTAAGCAGTCTGATATAGGGAATGTAACAGGTTCCATGTCTTTTAAATGTATTACTTCTGTGCAACAAACTCTGTAAGCAATAAATTTTGCAGAAAGTGTTCACATATGCCGCTAAGGCACCTACAAAAGTATATTATTGTAGCAGTCATAGCTCAGGAGATATGACGTCCTAAATAACGAGAAGCATGAAGAAATCAAGCATCATGCTTGAAAGTTTGATATATTTATTCTTTACTGACAATACGCTCCTAAATTCGAGACAGCTTAAAGAAATCCCTGACACACTGCAGAGCTACTGACAGCTTTCAACTGCGAAGCGCAAACGGCTGTAGAAAAAACCGACAGCCACCTATAGAGCTATGAAGAAGCGTTGCCATGGAGACGTTTACAAAATCGCGTTGTGGACACGCGAAAAAGCTGTGTCCAGCGTACAGAAACTCTCCGGAATCTTATTAATTTGGGTATCATACTTATACGTCAGTATATCGTGCATGATCCTTGTACGACAGTTTTATAATTTCAAAGATGTGTTCAGGAATAGATGGAAATGATACTTTTTCGATACTTCATGTCAAACACAGTTCATTTTCTGTTTTCGTTTCTGTTAGAAAATTGGAAAAATGGACGCCCAAGAAATGTCAGGTTTGTCACCTAGTACTATTTAAAATGAAGTCTTAATCAGTTCATTTTTTTTCATTTTCTGTAAATTGTATTTGCATTTATCTGTTCGAGCAAACAACTAGCATTACGTTGGGACTAATTTCTTTTTCCATAAAATACAGGTAAAAATAGTAGACACTTTCAAACATATCACGCACTTAGAATATTAGTGGGTGATAGATAGAAGTTTTGCAATAAATTGAATTTTTGTGGTTTTGTTAAAGTTAATACTATTTGAGCATTTTATACTCAGGTCAACAACTTATCGAAACATTTACTGATCTTTCTGACCTCAGAGAATTCACTATTGACTAATGGAAGAAACATCAGAATCAAAATGTATTAGAAACTGAGTTGTGTGTTTCTTGTGGTACTATTTTCTCTTATTTGGACTCCTCAGGGCACTTACTACTACGAACAAAATCATTCTAACTCATATTTCGAACAGAACACTGGCAAAACTTCATATTACAGCATAGCAAATAATACAGGTGACTTTTATGGGCAACTTTAAAATGTGCCAGACACGCTTCTTCATATTTCGATGCACTTTCTGGAAATCAAGAGGTGTACTATGCACTGGCAAAATAATTCCAGTAATGTGCACACTGTGTGCGTATTGTCTAGGATTGTTTCCTGGCACAAAATACAGTAATTACTTTGTTTCACACATTTTAATCCATCATTTGCGTCTTTCATGTTTCTTTTCTCACTGTTCTCACAACTGTTCCACCAGGAGACGAGATTTATGATCGTCGGTCCCAAAGAATTCGGTACATTGGGCACGACAAACTGTGTTTTACTATCAGAGAAGCTAATTCGTCTTATTATTTTTGTTAACAACTAATTAGAGCTCTTACTTTCATAAAGACATTTAGTACTAGAGAATGTCTACCAATGTACTTCCCATCTGTTTCGTGTTTGGGAACACACAAAATGTAAGCGTAAAATTTAATTTCGATATAGTGTATTTCTAGAATCAAAATGGGAGTGAAATATACGTGTGTGTATCACTGTTCTGTGTCGAAAGAATCTGTGTTCGCAGATACCGCAAGAAAAAAGAGCAACAAGCTTCCACGCTTCTATTAACACGGTCAAGCGTGCCGTGGATAGTGTTCGTCTGATCTCGGCTGTGATGAGCATAGTTCTATCACTAAACTGTTCCCATCCTTTGAGTTACCATTATTTCCTAATCTTTGTCTTCTTTCCATTTTACTCCACTACCTATCGTACATCTAGACTCGGTCTATGGAATTTTCTTTTTTTACTTTAACTTGCAATACATACGGGTTTGCCGCACTGTAATACAGCGTGTCCGGTCAGCGAATATCCAGTTTATGTAATGAAATAGGCAATTACAATAATGAGTGAAGTTATCATCGTTGAAATATGTTAGATTTCATGCGACATACGCACAAGTCAACTGACGAAAGAACGACGAAGATTTTTCTTAAGGGTGAAATCTATGTCGAGAAATTCCCGGGTTCCACCCCAACAACTGCATAAATTATGAAAAAATATCAACAACGACGGCGAAGATTTCCTATATTTCAACCTTGTTCTGCCAACGGTGTTTTCAAAGAGAGCGGAGAAGCGAACAGATATTCTGAGCACTATCTGGTGGTGATAAATTTGCCCTAAAAGGCCGGAAAATCATTAGTGATCATTGATATGAGAGTGCAGAAGATATTGTAAATGATTCCGGATTAGCCTCCCATTCGGGACCCTAGGAGTAAGCTCCCAAAGGAGAGGGAACTACAAGAAAAAGTCTGATTAACCAACGAAAGGGTAACGTACTACGCGTCGGAGCGGGGAACGTCAAAAGTTTGAACGTTGTAGGTACGCCAGAAAATCTGGAAAGAAAAATGCAAAAGCTCAGCAGTGATATAGTAGGTGTCAGTGATGTTAAATGGGAAGGTAAGGATATAGTGTCAGACGAATACAGGGTAAAACAAACAGCAGGAGAAAATCGTGTAGCAAGAGTGGGATTCGTTGTGAATAGGAAAGTAGAGGAGAAATATCATCAATTGTTCAGTGATAGGTTTGTGCTAATCGGCACCACGGCAAGGGCAACAGAAATAGTTTCGGTATGTATGTAGACGTCACCAGAAAAAGATGAAGCGATAGAGAAAGTGTGTGAAGTTATCCAATGAGTTATTCAGTTCTGGAAAAAGATGAAAATCAAATAATCATGGGGAAATGGATTGTGGTTGTAAGGGAAAAGGTCGAAAACAGACTTACGGAGAACATGGGCGTGATAGTAGAGATGAGAACGAAAAAAGACTGAGCTCTGCAATAAATTTCAATCAATAACAGTGAATACTCTGTTCAAGAATCACAAGAGGAAGGGGGAATACTTGGAAACGGCCAGGGGATATGGAAGGATTGCAGTTATTTTCTTCTGTATGGGCCCGACAGCCTCAATAAATTTGAAGAACATTTTTCCTCCAGAAATTCACGAAGCCATTTGGGTGAAAAATAAAAATTTTACACAGTCTGGTGATAAAATGCCTGTCTTTTGATTTCATGTAGACAGTATCAGAATCAGGAAGAGATTCCGAATATTGGATTGTAAAGTGTACATAGGAACAAATCTGGCCTCAGATCACTAATTAGTTACAATGAAGAATAGGAAACATTTTAAAAAAAATTTAAATTCACAGTAGGCTGAAGTTAGAGATAGTGAAGCACTAAGGATCATGAGATGCGTTTGAAGTTCTCTAAAACTATGGACTGCAATAATAAATTCTACTGTAGGCAGTTCACTTGTAGTGGAATGGATATCACAAAATGGGCGACCCCACAAGTTGGAAAGGCGAAAATAGGTACACGGAAGGTAAACAGCGAAGGAGAAAGACTTTATTTGGTCGACGAAATACCCCTAAAGCTAGAAAGACGAACGTAGGTACACGGAAGGTAACTACTAAGAAGCAATATTTCATTCGATCGACAAAACAAGAAATTCAAAAACGTTCCGAGAAATTCAGGAATACAGAAACGTATCACCCAGAAATGAAATTAATAAGAATTTCAGGGAAGCTAAGGCGAAATGCCTACGTTCAGTGAAATTAAAAACAAGGGCGGGAACATTGAGATTTGGGAATTCCTTTTTTAAGCGCAGAAAAATTAGCTGATGGGCCGAAAGAGTGCACTGAACGTCTCGATGAAGCGACTGAGGAAGAAGTGAAAGTTTGTATGGAAGACACAGGGAATCCAGTATTGGAGGCAGAGTTTAATAAGACTTCGGGAGACTTGTGGTCAAATAAGGCAAACGAGATAGCTATTCCCTCCGAATACTCTGAAATCATTGGGGCAACTGGCAGTCAAGCAACTATCTAAGTTTGTATGTGCAATCTGTGAGTCTGGAAGCATATAATCACACTTTCAGATAAAAGAACCTCCACGGTGTCTCGAAGACAGCAAGGGCAGATAAACGCGAAAAATGTGACCCAAAAAGCTTAATAGCTGATGGATCCAAGTTTCTGACAGTAATAAAGTAAAATTGATGATCTGTTTGTTTCTGAGTGAAGTAAGAGTACCAGACAGACTATTTTGAGTTGCGATGATTAATTGAAGAAATATCAAGACACATTCATTGAATTTGTAGAGCTGAAGAAAAGCTTCGAGAACTAAAATGGTGCAAGATGCGAAAATATGCGAAAAGTAGGGGTAAGATATAGGGAAAGGTGGATGACATGCAATATGTACATGAACTAAAAGGGTAGAATAAGTATGGAAGACCAAGAGCGAAGTGCTCGGGGTAAAAAGGGGTAAGATGAGAATTTAGACTTTCGCTCCTAATGTTCAGTGTACACATCGAAGAAGCAATGACGGAAGTAACAGAAAGGCTGAGGAGGGACATTATAATTCTAGGTGATAGGATTCACTGATAAGATTCGCTGATGGCATTGAGGCTGAATGTAATGAAAAGTGTAGTGAGTACAGAATATGAACTGAGATTAAACAGAATAAAGACGAAGGTAATGATCGGCAGCAGATATACGATTATCGACATAATTCAAAAATGGAGACGAATAAATAATCAAAGTGAAGGAATTATGCCATCTATGACTCAAAATAACATATGACAGAAAATGCATAAACTACATGTAAAGCATACTAGCATAGGTAAAGAGACATTCGCACTTAAGAGAAGTCTGCTAGTATCAAACATCAGCTTTGAGGAAAGAACTTCTGAGAATAAATGTTTGCTGCAGCATAACATTTTCTGTTAGTGAATCATGAACTATGGGACAGCCGGAAAAGTAGAAAATCGAAGGTTGTAAAATTAGTGGACTGATTAGGCTGCATCAGGCGTCTTTTATCAGAATAGGTGAATGTAGGAACTTAAGAGAGCACAAGAAGAAGGTACAGGATGATGGGACATATGCTACAACAACTTCCATGGTATCTAAGGCAGCTGTACAATATAAACGCTCTAGTGGAAGACAGAGATTGGAATACACCCAACGAATCATTGAGGACGTAGGATGCAAGTAGTACTCCGCCACGAAGAATGCGAGACGATACAGGAGTTCATGGCGGGCCGCACCATAACCGTTGGCCAAAGGCGGAAGGAACGTCCGGAACACGTTAAGACTCCTGACACTTCCCGCTGTGCCTTATAGTAAACACCTCTGATTGTTTTTTTTTTTTTTGACAGTAATAAATGAAGCAACACAGAAGAAGTTGCAGCATTACAAAATTGTAGCGAAATGCAGGAAGATCTGCAGCGGATAGGCACTTGGTGCAGGGAGTGGCAACTGACCCTTAACATAGACAAATGTAATGTATTGCGAATACATAGAAAGAAGGATCATTTATTGTATGATTATATGATAGCAGAACAAACACTGGTAGCAGTTACTTCTGTAAAATTTTTGGGGTATGCGTGCGGAACGATTTGAAGTGGAATGATCATATAAAATTAATTGTTGGTAAGGTGGGTACCAGGTTGAGATTCATTGGGAGAGTCCTTAGAAAATGTAGTCCATCAACAAAGGAGGTGGCTTACAAAACACTCGTTCGACCTATACTTGAGTGTTGCGCATCAGTGTGGGATCCGTACCACATTGGGTTGACGGAGGAGATAGAGAAGATCCAAAGAAGAGCGGTGCGTTTCGTCACAGGGTTATTTGGTAACCGTGATAGCGTTACTGAGATGTTTAACAAACTCAAGTGGCAGACTCTGCAAGAGAGGCGCTCTGCATCGCGGTATAGCTTGCTCGCCAGGTTTCGAGAGGGTGCGTTTCTGGATGAGGTATCGAATGTATTGCTTCCCCCTACTTATACCTCCCGAGGAGATCACGAATGTAAAATTAGAGAGATTAGAGCGCGCACGGAGGCTTTCAGACAGTCGTTCTTCCCGCGAACCATACGCGACTGGAACAGGAAAGGGAGGTAATGACAGTGGCACGTAAAGTGCCCTCCGCCACACACCGTTAGGTGGCTTGTGGAGTACAAATATAGATGTAGATGTAGATGTAGATATATACGGATGGAAGAAAATGTGATTGTATAGCAAGGAGTTTAATATGGGACACTAGGATGGTCAAGACGCGCGGTGGCTGTATGGAAGACCCGTAGTCCGAAGTTCTCTTGTCGCTAGCACACACCTGGCTATTATGGCTGCAACAACATGGAGACTGCATACATGTAGATGTGAAAATGATTACCATTGCATCTCATAGCTCAAAGCAGGTACAAGTAAAGTCACGTACATTCTCTACACAAGGTAAGTATACGCAGGGGATTTCTCACTTTGAAATCGCGGAAGAATATTGCTTTGTTGTGCAGAGATCGTGTTACGCCTCGTGAAAAAGTAGACATGTCTGCCAACGTTTCAGAATTAAATAGCGCTATCGAATATTCGATTTATGGTTCCCAAATGTTGCAGCTCTCTTTGGTCGGTATCACACGAGTTTCATATGAATATGCGTACAGCATCTAAACTGGCCCACAGCCACTTGTGTCAGGAAGGACAGATACAGTGCTACTTCTGGCGTACAGGATCGAAAAGTCACGTCAAGATTCTAGGCTAAGAAATGGGCATGCATACAGTAAGACGACGATCCATAATGACAGTGCATGAGGAATGGAGAGCCACTGTCTGCAGGACTGTCACTGATATCGCCAATGGTACAGCTAAAGACAACACTGAACACAGAAACAGCACCACCTCGTCTTTTCAGACAAGCTCCACTTCTGTGTGCTGAATAATGATGGAGCTATCCACGTGCAGATGCTCCGTCGAGAAGTAACTTCGCCAGATTGTAGTCGCCATCGCCGTATCGGTCCAACACCTGTTGTGAATGTACGAGGTCCCATTCGGACACAAAGTAATCACCACCTGCCGGATGGACATCCGATGATTTGAATTGACGCGTCTGCTTGGCGACCGCCGCGCTTGGGGCTGATGATCGGCGACTACCTTCTAGGATGTCGAGTGGGCACCCTCTGTGGCGGACCAAATCGTTGACCTGCAAGTCTTGCAGCTTTGCGTAAGCAAGATATGCTTGAATTATCAGTTCGATAGAAGTGTACAGTGTTACTGACACGAAAGGCAGATACCTTATTATTGAGTTAAGATCTTTCATGATGTTCAGTTGATTGGTTTTGTGTTGTACCTCGGGTCTGCTATCGTTTTAGATCAGCATCGACGCCGTAGTTGGCAGTAGTTTTCTGCAGACATGCTCCATTTCGCGAAATTTGCAATTCGGATTTTCTCTAGCGTTGCTGTTACTGAGAGTCCTTTGGTTTTGCTGTTTATGGCTAGTGTTCACAACTGGTGAGAGGAAATATAGTGAAAAGACGTGTTATTATTTGAGAAGCAACTAGGAATGGAATTCGGTGAAAGCTCCTGCATAGCAGACGCTAAAAATTAACGACGGACTTTGAGAGGTGGATCATGTGCACCATCAACAGGCGCGGAGCAAGATCAGATTTTTCTGTGTCTGATCCTGCGTGGTAGCACGGAAGCGCGGCCCACATCAGCTATTCCAGCATTGTCACATGGTATTGCTCTTATTCTGTTTGTCTGCAAGGAAATTTGTGGTAAGTTCCGTGGGACCAAACTGTTGAGGTCATCGGTCCCTAGGCTTACACACTACTTGATCTAACCTAAACTAACTTGCACTAAGGACAACACACACATCCATGAACGAGGGAGGACTCGAACCTCCGAAGATAGGAGCCGCGCGAACCGTGGTAAGGCACCCAAGACCCCGCGGCCACCGCCCGCGATGTCTGTTTGTCTGACTTGAGGTTAGTAGCAAGCCGTGGGTTGTAGGTATTCTCTTTCTTTGTGCTCATTACTTTAAGTGTCCCGCCGTTCACGTTTTACGCTTGTGTGGCGGGACGTGATTACAGATTATGCATGTGCGTTGATCGTTCCTGACCGTATTTTCTTATTCAGAGTTGCTTTCACGGCGCCATACGAGCGATAAAAGCGCAGTATTGAGACGTTAGCGGCATTACCTGTGAAAGTATTATACATCTTATGTATCCTGGTGAAGCGTATCGGGAAGTCTTTGGCAATCTGCCACATTCAGCAAAGAACTGAATGGCTTGGTCATTTGTGATGAGACACGATTGGTGTGACCTTTTTCATTGGTTGCCAGTATGCGTTTAATTGAAAGTAGGTGTATAAGAGATATTCATGCCCCCAACAGGGCTACCCCTAATTCTAAGCTAGATGCGATGCACCATGCTTCCTGCAGTTAGTTTACTGAGTAGTTATGTAGCATAATGGGTATCTATGCAAATCTAGTGATTATAAGTTGACCTATTTCAATCTATATCTACCTTAAGGCACGCTAACCTATTTAAGTTCTGCTGTGCGAAGAATAATTAGTCGGGCTAATGTTTTTGCTTGTGCGTAACCCTGTACTCCGAAGTAGGTGCAATGGACACTCGCTGTTCTGTAATTTGTTTTCTTATGGTAATTGTTGACCAAAGATTCATTTGCCGTTAAACTTAGTGAAAATGATCATAGTCTATCAAGTGTGTAGCAATTTTTTATAGTGAGCCAGTTCTCGCCTACGAGAATTTATTGTATACAATTGGATTTTTGAGAATTTTAATTTCGAAAGCCGTTAAAGAAAAGTCAGTTATTGATATAGGTCATTTAAATTCAGTTTTTATTGTTACAAGACTGAAGTTAACTTTCCGAGTAATGGGAGAGTTTGGAGTCTGTTTTCCAAATGAGAATCTGTCGTTAGTATAGCATTTACGGGATTTCAGAAGTAAAATCTTTTCAAAACTTCTTTGATCGTGGCCTAAGCCTGTAATGTTGTTGTATCGTTCGTAGTATTGGAACATGCAGAAAGGAGCCTGTGGCTCGTTACTAAGGGATCGATGGTGCCTGACGTCTCTTCCCCCGCTGGTGGTCCCGCAGCCAAGACGGAATCTCCATTGCAGCCTCTGGCATTACTGTCGCAAATTAAGTCTTCAATAATTGCTATTCAGTTCAGCCGCATCACTTGCTGAAATTCCAGCCCTCCACTCCCAAACACTAAAATCTCTGCTCATCATCTGGTGCATATATCCAACACTTAAGACAACAGCTGTTAGAACGGAGACGTATTAAGTCCGCTGGCTTCCTTTGAGGTTCCTGTGGCGTTATCTTCTTATCTTTCTCTAACATAATGCAAGAAAGCATGTAACCCGTACTATCTTATGTCGATACGGAAGGCGTCCCCCTGTTACTCAGGCCAGCAAGTTCTCCAAACTTCTCAGCCACTGACAACGTAGTGGATTGCCAGAAATTGGCCCACAAACAATAGGCAACCACAACAGATGCTGAGTTCGGGTTCAAGCTAGATGGAATGACGTACCTGTTTCTGTCATCAGTAGTCAGTTGGATCCGATGTTCACCTCCGTTAGAGCCATTTGGAAGCTGTGTTATTAAATTTCCCACTCAGTCTGTCTCCCAAATCACCAGCTCATTTACTCGGGTATTCTTTTTACAATGTACAGTCACATCAGGGTGATTACCTATCTAAACTCCGAAAACACCACCTTCTGTAGCGCTGATGGCTGCAGGAAGAGAGTGAATGCGGTCGTTGAAGGTACCAGCAGGTATGTTGAGTCACCTATTCCAGTACCATGAGCAGCTGCATTAGGTTTCTCGCTTGATTGTTCATGGCGCGTACAGCTCGATCGGCTTGTCCCACAGATTCTCGATTGGTTTGAAATCCTGTGAGTATGGCGGCCAGGGGAGCATGGTGCTCTTCCAATGATGCTCGTACACCGATAATTGTTTCACATGTTGCATTATCCTGCTGGTAGGCATCATCCTACTGAGGAAAAGTTTCATGTGATGGTGAACACAGGGAAAAAATAGAATGAGCGTATGGTATCGTTGGAAGGGGAAGTTCGGCCGCCAAATGCTAGTCGACAGCACATTGGACGACTTGCGCACCGGTGATGAGGATGAAATGATGATAAGGACAATACAGCACCCAGACCCCGAGTGGAGAAAATCTCCAACGCGGCAGGGAATCAAACCTGGGCCCACTTGCACGGGAGGCGACCACCGATAATTGTTTCACATGTTGCATTATCCTGCTGGTAGGCATCATCCTACTGAGGAAAAGTTTCATGTGATGGTGAACACAGGGAAAAAATAGAATGAGCGTATGGTATCGTTGGAAGGGGAAGTTCGGCCGCCAAATGCTAGTCGACAGCACATTGGACGACTTGCGCACCGGTGATGAGGATGAAATGATGATTAGGACAATACAGCACCCAGACCCCGAGTGGAGAAAATCTCCAACGCGGCAGGGAATCTAACCTGGGCCCACTTGCACGGGAGGCGACCACGTTACCACCCAGCTAAGCAAGCGGATGGCGGTGAACATGATTACCAACGCATACTCCGGGGCTGATCCATTGTGCTATATAGACGCGGTCACCAAGCAAATGCCACGAAAATATTCTTCACGCCATAACGTATGCAGAGTGTTTGCTTTCAGACGTTTCACATCGTAGAGGACAAAATCCATGTGTTCATTAAAGTATGAAGCGTGGTTCATCTCAAAAGGTCACCTGTCGCCACTCAATGGACATGTAGTAGCGCTACTAGCCTTCAAATTCCATCCTCCGTCGCCGAAGAACAGCAGTCAACAAGGATGCATGGTCCAGGATCCTGATGCGTAGCCCCAAATTCAGCAACGTTTGCTGAACAGTCATTGAGGAGATACTGTTGGTGGCCCCTTGGCTCATCTGGGAGGTCACTTGTTCTACAGTTGTACGTCTATTGCTCCACATATATCTACGCAGCTATCGTTCACCCTGTCATATATTGCCCGTGGTGAACCACAGTTGCCTCAGCACTAGTTTACCATGCACGATACACTGTAACCACGGCGGCACAACAGTTCACAAACTTAGCCGTTCCGGAAATGCTTCCCCCACTGTCCCTAAAGCCAATTATTATGCCATTCTGAATGTCAGATAAATCACTCCGTTTCTGCATTAAGACGACTGCACTGTTTTTCCACATCCCCGTGACACGTTTTAGATCCTGTCCAGCGCTTGTGCTGCCACGTGGCCTCTGTGACAGCTTATTCCACGTGAGGTGGAACATAGACTGCGGCCACATTAATGTGACTGTACGGTGTAGATTTGAAAATAAGCGAGAAAGTCAACTGCCTCGGACAGGTATATATTGATATGAACCTTCACCTACTCGATAATTGACATCAAAATCTATGAAAAATGATATCAAGCAGAAATACCTCCTCGCACTGGGTTACAGTCATAGCCAAACACCTGAAATGCTGTTCAGCTTATGTCGCGGGGAACAGAGATTAGTGTAAGATCTGTAACATTGGATGTTCGAATGGAAGTTAGGTTTTAAGTCTCATTGAATATAAATTCATTAGCTATGGAGAACAATTTCTTTTTGATGAAGGATGGGACGGGAAATTGGTAGTATCCTTTTAAAAGGATATGTACTTTAAATCATTTATAGAAGCTAGTTAAAACCTAAACAAGCATCAGGACAAATCCATCACTGTTAAATGGATGAAAGAAGTTGGGATAGGTGTGTAGCAAGATACGAATACACAGAAAAGCAATTAAGGTAATGCATTTCTCTTGAGAACAGGGTGCTATTCAAGAAGGGGATGGAGTTGTTCTGGTGTGGGCGTTGCTGACTGGATGAGGTGGATTCCTTGATAGATCTGTTGCTCACAGACCAAAGTCACTGGATCAGACAGTTTAAAAGTGAATATCCATTTTTTGATCTGCAGCCGCCATCGCTGTGTATATACTTTGGTAAGATCATCCATAGCTTGTATGTACCAGAGTGATTTGAGGAACTGCCCATGGGATGAGTATGTTCATAGCTATGATTGACTAAACTTTGTATTTCGGAACTCTGGTTCTGATTTACTTTTGAAAATATCTCGAAAAATGTGAAGGTAACCCGACATTCGGTCTTTCGACGATATATGCAGCAACCCTTGCTAGAATAATACTATAGTTTTCAATAGATTGCACTGTGATGTCCATAGAGGTTGCATGGTGGAAGCCAAGGCGTTCTAAAACGTTAAGTTGTTGAAACTGTCATTTCGAACCAAAATTTTATAGCTCTCTCCTTTTTTTCTTTAGTAATTATGACTACCCAGCAGTTGCCCTTGCTTTTTCTACAGTGTTTAAATCACGAAAGGGCGATCGATATGTCTAACGAAGTGATGAGAATTAATGAACAGAAACACGATTTTACTCAAACAGCTTTGTCCCAGAATGATCAGTGCTTTAAAAAGAGAAATGACAGAAATAACAAAATAACTTCATAATTATTATCGCATGAAGTTTGATAGAAGTAGTGAGCTGTACATGGCGGACAACAAAAACACACCCAAAAATCTCAGTTTCCGTTTACACAAATTTTGTTTGAAATCTGTAATTATAATGCAGTAGGAGACGAATGAGGTATATAACCTGATTTCCACACATTACAGGAAAATAAAACATGTAAATATGTGAGAAATGAAATCAAATATTTCAGCTTAGAAAAATTAATCATTATTTCAAAAGGAAGCCGAGTCTGTTGAAACCATGGTAGTACTTACAAAAAAGCTATATTTGGAGTGCGTCTCCTTTACTTAGCAGGAAACTACAAGTTCAAAACAGGAATGACGTTTGGTGTACTGAAATTGGAAGAACATATGGATATTTTGCTACGTACATCTTGATCGAAAGACTTTGTGCAACATGTACCTAAACACAGGACACATGCTCATGACCTGTTTCCACTCCCGACGGAGCAAGAAAACATCTTGAACTAATAGAAATATTATTTATAACTCTCACAGAAACCATAATTAATAGATTACGATATGTTTGTTAGCTTATGTTTGACAACTTTTATATTTAAGCGATGTAGGTATTCGAACTGAATGAAAAAATAAAAAGGAAGGAAAGAGCCTCTTTGAGACTCGAACCAGGAACCCACGTAGCCCACCGTGAAAAATAGACTTAACTTCACTGATTCAGTGAAGTTCCTTCTAAATCAGGAACATCGATTTCGTGAAGAATTTTTCAGAGTTGAATTGAGCTGCTTTGACTTCAAGTAGTATAAGTACGAAACATTATATAAGTCCTATTGCCGTATGGTTTCCTTATTAGAGTAGCAAGTACACGTGACGTCGACCGTCAGTTGTTCTATACATACCAAACTCTCTCTTTACTTACAACTTTTACCCCCTATGTCTTTCTCTGGTATTATGGAAGTTATTTCACTGTGCCTTAATGCGTGAACTAACATCATACACTTCGTTCTAATTAGTGTCTTCCACACAATTTCTTAGTGGATTTTTTCGGATTACCTCCTCATTTCATACAGTATCAGTATACGTAATTCTAAGAACGTTCCTATAAAACTAAGGTAAAATGGTTCGATTCACTTCCTCTCCAATTCTCTCATAGATCATAATTAGCTTCATTACAATGCTGTGCTCTAGACGAAGATTGAATGGTAACGTTCTACCAATCGGAGAGTGGAATCTCAGCAGTTTTAACGTTGTTGGGAAGCTAGAAAATCTGAAAAGAGAAATGCTAAGGTTCAGTTTGGAGATAATAGAGGTGACTGAAGTGAAATTTAAAGAAGACAAGGATTCGTGGTCAGACGAGTGTAGATTAATATCAGCAGCATAAAATGGTATTACGGCAGTAGGATTCGTTATGAACAGGAAGGTAAGGCACACAGTGAGTTAAGTGAGTCGCTGTCAGCTGTTCAGTGACAGAGTTGTTCTCATCAGAGTCGACACACAAACCAACATCGACAACAATAGTTCAGGTATACATGCCGACGTCGCAAGCAGAATTTTAAAAAGCGGAGATTTTACAGAGGATATTGAAAGGGTAATTCAGTACGTATTTAAGGCAGATGAAAATCTAATAGACGTTGATGCCTCGAGCGGTGCTGTAGGGGAAGGAGAAGAAAGAAGTGTTAAGGGAGAATATGAGCTTAGTAGAATGAGTGAGAGAGGAGAAAGAGTCATTCAGCTCCGCCAGAAATTTCAGGTAGTAATAGCGAATACTTTGTCCAAGATCTACAAGAGGAGGAAGTTTACTTCTAAAAGGCTAGGAGATACGAAAGGATCCCGTTAGATTGCATCACGGTCAGGCAGAGATTCCGTGATCAGATATTGAATTGTATGCCGTTCACAGGAGCAGCTACTGACTTAGATCACAACTGAGTAGTGATCAAAACCAGTATGAAGTTTAAGACGCCAGTCAGGAAGAATTATACGCAGACAAGTGAGATACGAAAGCACCAAGGGGTGTAAAAATAAGCTTGTAGTTCTCTGAGGCTATAAGTGCAGGGATAATGCATAGCTCAGGAGGTTGTTCAGTTGAAGAGGGATGTATATCTTTAACAGATCAGCCACAAAGTTTGGAAAGAAAAAAACGTAAGTACAAGGAAGATTACTGCGAAGAAGCCAACGGTAACAGAAGGAATATCTCAGTTGATTGATGAAAGAAGGAACTACAAAAATACTAGGGAAAATCAGGAATAGAGAAGTGCAAGTCGCTTAGGAATGAAATATATGGCAAGTTCAGGGCAGTAAAGGCGAAATGACTACAAGAAAAATATGAATAAATCGAAAATGAATTGATTGTCGGAAGGACTGACTCAGCCTGTGGGAAAGTCAAAACAACGTTTTGTGAAATAAAAGCGAAAGCGGTAACATTAAGAATACTATGGGATGTCCACTGTTAAGTTCAGAGGGGAGAGCGAAAAGGTAGAAAAAGTACTTTGAAGACATCTCTGAGGGTGAGAAGTTTTATTACAGCAAAATGGGCAGGTAAGATTCCAACAGAATTTCTAAAATCAATAGCGTCAGCAAATCGACTATTCACTGTACTGAATGTATCAGTATGAGTATACCATATGGCTTAGGAAAAAAACATCATCCACACAATTCCGAAAATAGCATGAGCCGCCAAGTGCAAGAATAATCGCACAGTCAGCTTAACAGCTCATGCATCCAAGTTGCTGAAAATGATAATGTACAGAAGAATGGAAAACAAAACTGAGAATATCTTAGTAGACGATCAGTTTGGATCTAGGACAGCTACGAGCATCAGAAAGTCAGTTCTGATGTTGTGGTTGACAATGAACGCAAGACTGAAGAAAAGTTGAGACAAATTCATAGGATGTCTGAAAATTGTAGATGTTCAAAATACTAAGAAAAACAGAGGCAAGTATTAGGGAAGGCCGGATAATATACAATATGTACAAGAATCAAAACTGAACAATAGAACCGGAACACCAAGAACTAAGTGCTCTGATTAAAAATGGTGTAAGACAGGAATTCAGTATTTCGATACTACTGTTCTATCTACGTACCGAATAAATTATGACGGAAGTGAATGAAAGGTTCAATTGTAAGATTAAAATTAGGGTGAAAGGTTATCAATGATCAGATTTTCTGATAACTTCGGTACACTCTGCACAAATAGAGAGGAATTACAGGATCTGTTGAACAGAATGAGCAGTCTAACGAGTACAGAACATGGATTGAGAATAAACCGAAGAAGGACAACATTAATTAGAAGTTGCAGAAATTAGTAAAGCGAGATACTTAACATTAGGTTCAGTAATAACGAAGCAGATGAAGTTCAGGAAATCTGCTAGCTATGCAGTAAAATAATCCATAACGGATGGAGCAAGGAAGACATAATAAGCAGCATACTGCTGGCAAAGATGGCATTCCTGGCCAAATGTGTTTATTAGTATCAAACATATGTCTTAATTTGAAGAATAAATTTCTGACAACGAACCTTTGGAACACAGAATTGTTTGATAGTGAAAGGTGGGCTGTGGAAAAACCTGAACAGTAGACAGTCCAAACATGTATTGAGATGTATTGCTACAGGAGAATGTTGAAAATTAGGTTGACTAAGAAGGTAAGAAATGAGGAGGTTCTTTGCGGAATCGGCGAGTAAACGAATATATGGAAAACATTGCCAAGAAGAATGGACAGGATAATAGGACAACTGTTAGGATGTCAAGGAATAACTTATATGGTGCTACAAGGAGGCAAGGAAGGTAAGAACTGTAGGGGAAGATAGAGACTGGAATACGTGCTGCAGATAATTGAGGAGGTAGGTTGCAATTGCTACTTTGAAATTTAAAGTTTGACGCAGGAGTGGACTTCGTAACAGGCAGCATCAAACCAATAACAAGACTGATGTCTCAAAAAAATTTGAGAGAAGCAGGTTAGTTTTAGCGAGGAATGCCCTCATCTACCCTATATCTTCATATGTCATATTTTATTATTACTTTCATGGCTCAGAATTATCCCGTCTGTCAACTTCGTCGTCTCCAGTTTTTGGCTAATCTCATTTCTACTGCTCATCACTACTTTCGTATTTCTTTGGTTTACTTACATTAGCAAAGTGTTTCCTGCACCTGTTCTACAGTTCGTCCTATTCAACTTATCGTATAATACTTTCTCTCTGTCACGAAAGACGGCAGTGTTCTCAGCAAATCTTATCGTTGACAGTTTTCCACCTGGAATTTTGATTGCACCTCCGAAATTTTACTTTATTTTATTTTGGCCAACGGAGTGACAGAAGCTGGTGACTGCATCCTTGTCTTACGCCATGCTTAATTCAAGATCTCTCTTTCATTCTTATTAATCTTTTTTGGTTCTTACACGAACTGTAAAACACATCTCTTTCACCATAACTTATAGTTGTTGTCTGAGAGTTTCCAGCTCTTTCTTCCATTTATCTTTCCATAGGTTGATAAATCTTTCCCTTCCCGAAGGTTTTCATGTTTCGTTGTTTCATCGATCAGTTGATTTGTTTCCTTTTCCGTCCAGTATCTTTGTAGTTACTTTCATGGTACCTCTTTTATACGCGTCCTGCGTCTAGGTTTACTTTATAATTCACAAAATAAATAAAATACATTCAAGTATGTGGCTGTTTGGTTATGAAACACTGAAAAGTATAAAATCGATTGTACGACCTCTTTCACAGGTACGTAACCACTTCAGAGAAAACAACATGCTCTTGTATTCACAGAACAATTTAGTGTATAACCTTAGAAATAATTGTTTTAATACAACGATTTACAACCTACATAAGTTTACGTATCACCACCAACGTAACATCATCGCCACGTATTTTACACTTCCTTTTATATTTTGTATATAGTCACATAACATGAAACATGACTGGTCTTCTGAGTTATACTGGGCGTCCTATGTATCCACATCCAATCCACATTCCACCTATCAGACATGGATTCTTAAGATATTCGTGGTAGGTCGAAACGGACCACGGCACAAAATTATTTCTCTTATTGTGTCTAAAATTGTTCAAAAGTAAGAGTAATCGATGCCACTGTTCGACGCAGGGAGTTGAGAACTAGCACTATATTTCGATCTCTGCTTTATTTGTGGAAACCAGTGTTTATTCTACTCCTATTATGATGCATCTCTTTCACAATTCGAGCAGATAGATGAGGTACCTAGTTAACTTCAAGTTCTTAAAAAAATGTCATGGCATTCCTTACCTTGCTCTCAATATATCTGTTAAAATTTGTATCAGAAATTGCTGCATCAGAATTAATGAAGTTTTCTCTTTTAGATACTTGTATCTATAGAGTGATATTTCTGATTTTTTTCCCCGTGCGGTATCAGAGCGCCATATCTGCCATTTTCTTAAGAGCAATGGCCACGAAAAATGAAGTACGCGAAAACTGTCTAAAGTAATGTAATCCTGGGAAAAATTTAAGCAGGCAGGAAAAGAATTCCACGGCACCATAATTGCACATTTTTCCTTTGTAGCACGCAGTAACATAGCGAATCTGGTAGCAAAAATATTAGCCCTAACCAGAGTTAAACTTAATTAGAAATACATAACGTTATATATTTTGTCTCGTCACTTTCCCCTCCGTTCTGCTTATAGTTTCGCACGAACAGAGTGTGGTGAGTCTGATGTACAGCCAAGGCAGCTTCAGCACGGAGACAGACGCCTTACGCAGGAAAGCACTTGGTACTCACAGGCACGTTCGCCGAAATGCAGTGCCCCGCGAGGCTGGAACTGACGTTTGAATGGCAGAGAATATTAGAGGCGAATCTCATCCTTTGCATTCCGAATAAGTGTGGCGGTACGGTGTTGACAGGGAAATAACACTGTGGAGGCAGAAAATAAATGTTGCCTGCATAGCGAAAACACAACATGGTGGAGTCTTGTACGCGTACTTCGGAATGACAGGAGGCATTCGGTTTGATGACGTACTTCCTTTCCGAATTCACAGGTTAACAATTAACGGAAGTGGGAAGTTAGTTTTTTTCATTTAAAAAGATAGTTAAAGGTAAAAAGGACAAAGGAAACGAAAGTAATTTCATGATTTTCCGGTCTTCAAGTGACGTCATACTTTCGTTTATCAATATTTTAGGTGCGACTGTCAACGTGCATCATTAAGTTCACTTCATACCGAGGCACTAAGCGGACGCTACTAAAAAATTCACATTTAGTTGAAGCGTTTATGTGACATATAACCGTAGGAACATTAGCGCCATTGATATATGAAATATGTCGGAGATAATTGTTGTTAGTGAAGTGTATAAAAAGGCAAAGCGCAGAAAAATATGGCAAGAGAAGTAATAGTGTCTCAGACCAGATCTGAGAATGATGAAGTATTTTCGTAACCGATAAATCATCAAGAATTATAAAGAAAACAAAAGCACAAACTTACAGAATACATGGGAATCGTTCCGTGTTCTGTAACTGTGATATCTTAAGTGTGTCAGAGTTACTTAAAGCATCTACTCTGGACACTGTAAAAATTGTGCTTTTGCTTACAATTCGGTCTAAATTGATCAGAAACAGTTCTTATTTACGAAATTACTTTATTATGCACGTTTGCAGCCTCCTATAGAGTTTCCATACGTTCTTCTACACACAGGGATCTATATTACCCTCTGCTACGATGACACACAATACTTTATTTCGTGTCCATATTTTTATGTATCCACATTCTCATTGCATACTTTGTTTCGATCCAATGTAAAATGATCATCTTTTGTTTTGTCTTCGTGGCCATGGCAAGATCTTCTGTTCTTCTGCGCGTGCTTATGACTGTGTCATTCTACGTATCCAACTCTGTATATCTTTATGTAACTGTGTGTGAATCTATCTCTCTCTCCCTCTCTCTCCCCTGTCTCTCTCTCTCCCTGTGTGTATGGGGGGGGGGGAGAGTGGTGTAACCTTATTATTACTTCTTTAATGTTCATTATGAGTGCGTCAGTGGACATGTTCCTACTTTATAATATTGTTGTAGTGGGTGGAGAGGGGCTTATAATTTTCCCACTGAATGTGTTAGTAATATAAATAACGTTTGTTCCTTAATGTTTATTTGGTCGTTCAGTATGTCTTACTCTTCTGTGCCTGCCATTTGAATCTGGAAATTTTCTTGTAGTGTCAGGCAACATTTTTGTTACTAAATTTGATTATTTTCATGTCTGTTCCTATTCTGGGAAGATGGTGTTTTTCTTCTCTGAGACATTCTTTTAATATTGAGTGAATAGTGCTATACTTACATGCTGTTTTATTCTTTTTGTATCTTATTTCAAATCTCCTAATAGTCTGCCATAACAATAGAAATTTGGAGCTATTTTAGTGAGGTTAGTAACTGCCTGAATTTTTATATACTTTTATATATATCGATGTCATCAATTATCTTTAAGCATTTCTGTTTGGAGCTAAGACTTTACTAAACCGGTTATGTCCATTGTTTCTACAGGGTGTTACTAAATTTATATGTCTGTTAGTTTATGTATTATATGTGTCAGTTTGTTTACATACCATGTGAGTGTATACCTGCTTGTTTGTTATGTCCTTGTTGTGTTGTAGTCACGTTGAAAGTGTGTGAATTAATGGTGAGTATTGTGGATCCCTGTCTATGTGAGGAGTTCAGGATTACTTGATTAGCTTATTTTATTTCACAGCCAGTAGTAGTGTATCTGTGGTAGTGGATTTTCTGTAAATGGTGAAAAATTGTTGGTTATTTCTCTTTGTGATAGTTATATTTAGGAAGTTTATATGTCTGACATGTTCTCTCTTTAACGTCAACATCACAATTTTGTGTAGAGTGTTTCCCTCTGTGTGTTACTGTTCGATCTTCACTTCTGCCTCAGCTACTAAGTAGAGAATATCAACCAGCTATCTCCCAGGGCTGTAGTTTGTATTTTACAGTCACTAATTTCTGAAATATGCTCACCTCTACTGGGTGCATGAAGATACATGGTGAAGTCCCGGAATCAAGGGATTGCATTGACAGTCCTAACACATGTAAGCAACTTTACATATTAAGCTCAAAGCAGGTTTCATATGCAATAAAGGGTAGCAGTGTTGCAATTTAAGAGATGTGTTCCTGTGATAAGTGATTGTATTTTTCTATTATCCTGATTCCTTCCTTGACTGGGATTGTAGAATACGCGTTTTCAGTGTTAAAGGAGGGAAACATAGCTGTATGCAGGGTGTATAAATTATATGTTGTTTCTTATTTCCCCTGCGTTTTCACTGTTATGTCTCTTTGTATTTTTACTGTTGTGTGGTTGTCTGTAGCATATTTATACCTAGGGTGTGGGTGAATTTTAAGAATTCACTTCTGATCTTTCCGATGTGTTTCCTTCATTAATTTTTTGTTGGCTCTGTAAGTTTGTAGCTTTCGGTGTGGTATGTACTTTTGTCAGTCACAAGTGGTATGTTCCATGGACTTCAACAAATTTTTAATTCTTTGATAGAACCTGTTTGTCATGTCTGACTTTGTGATATTAACCTTTCTAATGGTTTATTGCAATCTGGTAATGTATATCATTTATTCATGTGATCCATAACACTCCCCTTGTTCACCTAGGTCATGATTATGTCTCCATTGTGTATATTTTTCGCCGGCAGGTGTGGCCGAGCGGTTCTAGACACTACAGTCTGGAACCGCGCAACCGCTACGGTCGCAGGTTCGAATCCTGCCTCGGGCATGAATGTGTGTGATGTACTTAGGTTTGTTAGGTTTCAGTACTTCTAAATTATATGGGACTGATGACCTCAGAAGTTAAGTCCATAGTGCTAGAGCCATTTGAACCATTTTTTCTATTTTTTTCAGGGTTTCAGATTATGACAGTGTATCTCTTGCTTTATGGTGTTTGTACATTGCATATATTATATTTTTAGTTACTTTTCCTGTTACTTCCTTCGTCAGAGCTCAATTCATGGTGCTCGTGTGCTTATTTTCTTAAGACATTATGTTCGCGAATTTTGTGATAATGTTTTCTATGTGATTTTCATTTATCCTACTGTAGTAGGTGATTTTCCTCATCATTTAGCAGCTGTAAGGTTTATAAGTCGTGGGTAGAATTACTATTTGTGTTTCATTTTGTTTGGGTATTTGAGTGTATCTGTTGGTCTCCCAGTAGCGTAATCAACAGCTTTATCATGGTAACAAGTAGGAAAACATACACACACAGACTTCAGTTTGTGAAAGAGAGTTTCCACAATCATAAATATATTAGATTTTACTATCTCTAATCTTGATTTTGGTATGGGAATCTGTCCGTAATTCATGTGCAATGTGGTGAAAAATGACTGAATGGTCATCCTAGTGCTGGTTTGAAGATACCGTACAGTCTCTCCGTATAGTTTCATTTTTCATGTAGCAAAGCTTCTGACGTGATAAACACATATTAACTGTTACACACTCAGTCTTCCATTTTCCGTGACAACTGCTGTAGAAATGAGTTTCCTTTTCAGTATAACAAATAGTGACAGAAATTCACAAACCTGAATTTCTGTTTCGCAGAAAGGAGCGTCACATGGAATAAAGGGTTCCAACTGCAACTGAATAATTTGTGCTTCTGGTTTCACAGAAAGTCCTCTTTTGTCCTCATAAATACAAACAGTCATAATTAGAATCAGACCAACAAACATGAAATTCCCAGCTGTGTGCAGAGTGGAAAATTCCAGCTCAGCAGCTTATTATTAGGCAGTAATATATTTTTTGGTTTCATTTCAGGTAACTCTTTCGAGCTATTTCAAACATAGAATTTTCTGATTCAAACAACATTAATTAAAGTATTCCAAGCAATAAAAATTCACTGCTTATTGCCTGTATTACTGTTATTGAATTTCGGACACCTGAGACGTGCACGGCTTATGATCATGCCATTTATTGTTTGTCATCTTCTAATACGTTACTGCCGCCCCATTTATTGGTGTCACTAACTTCCTGCATTACTTGCCCGTGAGCGGCAGCAGCAGCGCTTATCGTTAAGTACACTGTAGCACCATCTCTGGAGCAACTGATAGTATTTCCGGGTCGTCGTGTGTCTGGCAGTCAGTTGGAGACAGACCAGCAGTGCAGTAGGGACACAACAGCAGTGAAGTCGGGGACGGAGCGCCGGTGAGGCGCCGACAGCCAGAGTTCACCAACTGCTAGCGACACATGTGAACTGTCCGATGGAGGGAGACTGGAGCAGGACAACCGTTGGTTGGACGTTCGGTTGTTCGACTCACCGGCAGACTTATATTTGTTCCTTTCACTTTACCAGGCCTGGGCAGTCGGTCGGTTGGCGTGGAGCAGCAAGGAAGTATCAGTCGCGTGGCGTCGGGTCGGAGCTGCTGGCGGCGTGCACGCGCGGTTGGAGTGTGAGTTGCTGCTTGCGAGTGCTGCGAAGCTTGTCGCCCACCAGTCTTAGGCATGGGAGTTGCGTTCTCACTTAACCTACTATCGTGCCTCAACTGTTTAAATTTCTTCGTTTTATCCTGGTTGTCGCTTTCGGGACATTCCCGCAAGCAACAATGTGTGTGTTTTCAGGTCAGCTAAGATTCCAGTTGTCTTCCTGTCGAGTTTAACTTAACTTGATTTATTCACTGTTATTGAAGTTGACCAGAGGTATCTTCTGCGTTGTGGCCATTGACATTCCAGTTACCTGTACTGATCATTGATATAATTTTAGGCAGTGTATTATCCTCATAGTGTTGTTGCTGTCCAGTGCGGTGTGCACTTTGACAGCTAAGGTGTTGTTGGTCGCTGTGGACGCCAATATTCTGTGTGTCGTTGTATTGAAATCTTGTGGTCGATTTGCTGGTTGCGTGGAGCGGAACTCATCTCGTTCATTGGTGGGCCACGTGTCTGTCGGTTGGGTTGCCTTCGGATTAAGAAGTTGTTGCACAGGCTGCCTGTCTCACCTAAATGGGCATCAGTGGTTCAATCCCAGGCTGACCCTTGGAAACTTATCAGCGCCGTTCCTTTTGCCTTACATAGTAACTTCCCTGTTTGGCTTTTAGTTATTTGGTTAATGTGTGGCCTTCAGCCCAGTATCAACATCTCTTAAATTAACGTTCTTGTCTTGCCCATAAGGCATGAGACTGTTATTCTATTATATGGGGCCTTTAGCCCAATTTTACATGAGATGTTTTAAGATAAGGTTTTCTGACTTTTAAATTTTAACTCCATTTCTAGGACTTAAGCTGTTAAACATATTTTGTCGGTATGTGGCCTTCAGATAAGTATTAATATCTCTTAAATTAAATTTTTTTGTCTTGCCCTTAAGGCATGAGATTGTTATTCTTTATGGGGGCCTTCAACCAAATTTTATATGAAATGTGCGGACTTAATCCGAGTTTTAATGCCTTTTAAATTAATGTTCTTGTTTTGCTCTTAAGGCATAAGACGGTTACACTTTTGTTTTAAGACAAGGCCTAATTCCCTTTGATTGAAACGCTTCTTATTGTTTATTATGCGGCCTCCAGCAAAGTTCCTTTAAATTAAATTGTTAAGGTCTTCAGAGTGTTTATATTGAAGATTTAGAAAGTATTCTTGGGTGAAACCTCCAGAAGAACCTTGTATTTCTATTTCTTGCTTAGGCCTTGTGTCTTGGATTTTGAGTGTGGTCTTCAGCCAATCTAAGGTTAATCAAAGGAGGTCGATTAAAGTTTAAAGTGTTTTGCATCCTTGTTGTAATACTGTGTGTTGATGAATAAAGTTTGTATGTTGAGTGAAACTGACAGCAACTTATTTTGTCCCCTTTCCACAACCTAATCCGGTCTGTTATGCTAGCCCTGGCATTTCATCACCATATTATGGTTCGTAGAGGAAATTACTGTACAATTTATTGCAAAATAAAAGACAAAGTTTTTGCTTCCTTCTCCATTTTCTGTGAAATCTGTAACTCTGTCCTTTAAGGGTCCACAATGATCTGCAGCAATATCTGAAATCTTACGCATCTGGCTAGCTCCCTTAGGCCTCAACGCGAAATGTCGAATACGAGTTCAGTACAAACGTTCTTCAACAACTATTTTCATTACACTTTATTTTCCGGATTCAGATCTCATTGATTTTTTCATCTAATTGTGGTGTTACCTGGTCTGTAGTCCTCAGTGTGTTACTCGGCTTTAATCTATACCGTAACATCTGTTCTTCAACCATTCCTATTCAGGTTTTCAACATCACAAGATAAATTAATTTATGATTGATCTACATCGTTGTTGTCTGTTGCACCCGTTCTACATTTCTATCTCCCTCTCTTAACTTCAGTATCTCGTCTCTTATCAATGGTCCCTCTGGGGTAACCTTTTTGTGTATCGACTATTTAAATTTGGAGTGATTCCATGGGTTTTCCAGACCAGTAACTCTTTTAAGTGTAATTTCTTTGTCAGGTAAAATGACGTTCCACGAAGTTTGAGTTTTTAGCACCTTTAACTATCTCCTTTCCTAAGCTTCAGTTGCTTTATCTTCAGCTTCTTGAACATATAGTATGTTATGGGAAACATCAGTTTCAGAATCTGGAAGGTACTATCACTACTTGAAACAAATCCTTTATATTTATTTTACCAAAGTATAGTCACGTTAATAGAGGCTTCGTATTAGTATCTTCCACACACACCTATTCCAGTATTACTTGACGAGTCTGAGTAGAAGACTAGAATTATATTAATCTTTAGCTTATTAAGACCGAAAAATCCAGTCATTTTCTGTTCTAGAACTTCATCAGTGACTTCATTCCAGTCGCGTATTATGAATAAGTTTTCATGTGACGACTAATGATATTAGCGATCGACTACTAATCTAGAAACCATAAAGCACTTTAACTCATCTACTGGCTCAAACATCCGAAGCTGATCTTTATCTGTCACAGGCATTGCACTAGTAACTAAGATAACAGAGTCAAAACTATGCATCGAAGAAAATTGCAGAGTGTATGGTGCTGCTCGGACACCATTCTCTCTTAAGTTTGTAAAGCTCTTCTTGGTACTATCCACTGAGCACTCTTTACAGGAAGGGAATAACAAATGAATGATGGTGTCATAGACAAAGAGCGCATCGCCTAAGAACGCGAACTGTGCTGCGAACACTGTACTAGAGTTGGTGAAGATACTCGTTTAATGTTTGTGTCGGAATATGCCTAGTTAGAAGAAATATATTTTACAAGCAGAACTAAAACAAAAAAGTACTACGTGACGGAAGTAAGAAACGATCAAAATTTTTCATACCGCCTTTACAAAACTACTTACTCATGATAAATTTTTAGGACTTGTTTCGCGAGGAGATAGATACGGCTAGGAAGGCAGAAACACAGTATTTCGTCACCAGAATTAATTCATAATTGGCCACGATATATATAGCGTTTGTAAAATTACCGCCTTTACAAAACTACTTACTCATGGTAAATTTTCAGGACTTGTTTCGCGAGGAGATAGATACGGCTAGGAAGGCAGAAACACAGTATTTCGTCACCAGAATTAATTCATAATTGGCCACGATATATATAGCGTTTGTAAAATTACTTGTCAAACTATTAATTACGTGTGAGTTTACGTCTTTCGCATATAAAGTCATAGTTTCACGAAGTAGAGGCCAGCGAACAATAATAACTATACAACCTGAATGGATAACTGGAAGATATTTATACAACGAACGAAACATGTGCTCCTTATCTACACTATTGTTAAGAACAGTGAGTACATATATTTCTCAGTTTAAAGTGTAATTCATTCTTACGTACTTGGCCTCTGAAATCATTCCCTGCCTGCAAGTATTTATGTAACGACTCAACGTCGTGTAGTCAGGTCCTGCAAATGCAACAGCCAGTTTGTTTCACCAAGTGATTAGTATCGAGCTTTCAGGTGGATTATCTGCACTTCTAAACACTATGTATCTATTTTGGAAAAATGATTACTCGTACAAAATGACAGGTAAAGGATTTCCGGAAAAATTTTGCAAATTATTATCAGTTCCCTATATGATGTACCCAACAAATGTTCAAAGCACACAAATATTCTAGGACGACTAAAACTTCTGTTACTATTTGAATCAACAAATACACAGAAGAGTGTGTAAATTATTTCTGTTGACTTCATTGTGGGTTCTTATTGAAACTTGATTGTCAGGGAACAACAGACTTTTGCAATTATTTCACTAATTATTTTGTTTGGCGTCCTAGGTTTCTACTTATTAGCCCATGTAAGGTCAGACAATGAGCAAAATATATTCCCTCACAGACGAAAAATTTCGTTACTTATGTGAAGAAAGGATTTATTCCAGTTATGTGGCCGCATTCTAGAGAAGTGTACCAGCAGTGACCTGGCAGTTCCGTGTGTAAGACGTTACTGTCAGTGACACAACGTTTAAACACAGACATAAGTAAATACTCCTGAATCACGTACGCACCGGTCAAAGATTTTTCCCAACATTAACGTTGTGGACAGTGCATAGACGTTAAGAATCTGCATGCACGCTAGGGCTTTCTAGCGTACAAAGATTGTTTGTGTCGCTTCTGTGAAGTAGAATTGATATGTGTTTCAATGCCTTCTGAATGAATGATGGACCTTAATTGTTTCTCCGTTTCCAGCGTGGAGAAACTGAGATGCTTGTCACGAAAAGTTAGAACCATTTCAAATAAGAACTAGGAGAGTAATCAGCTACTGTTGGAAGTTCCCAGTGGTTATATTAAGAACGTTTCACTGTTAGTTGCAGGTTGTTTGGATATTTAACATCAATGATGTTTTTTCATGAATTTTAGTGTCTTGGTTATAGTTATATAATAAATCGTACGAAAGATGTGTTGAATAATTCTTTGACATGTGTAAATAAATTGTTTAAACCATTTGATAACATTTCTTATGCGTATAATGTACAGAATTTCAATTGGACTGTTAGTGTGATATAGTCATGAAGTTTTAGTAGAAGTTAAATAAAATTATAAGGCAAATCACAAAGACACTGCGAAAATAAAAACAACAGTTAGTGTTAAAATCTGGACATAGGTTTCACTATAGAAGTTTCACCAGAGGGCAAAAGAGCGGAAAAAAAATTTGTTTGGACCTGACTGCTAACAGGAAAATTGGGAATCGGAATTATTGAAAGAATATTATAATTTTTGTTAAGAAGGGACTTGAAAATAAGTGAGAACTTCGGGGAAACAGCTGAAGTCTTTTTGATTCGACAAGTTAATAATCTAATGAGGAAATAATACCCGTCAACGAATAACTACAAAAACTGATAATTGACAGGACGATGTTGATGAGAGATTATAATGCTAATGTGTAACAAAAATCGAAAGAATGTTTCTTCGGTAGATAGAACAGCGTGTGCATTCTTAAAACTTTCTTTTGGAAAGAAGGGCAAGTAGAAAATGGGCTTGATATAAACCAAATGGCACTAAAGGCGAAACCATACATCATGGAAACAACATACAGATTTATTACTCAGGATGTAAAGCTCCCGAATTGCATATGAATTTCAACTAATCATAGAGTTTTGACGTGCAGATTGCAGATGTACGCAAACATAGAAACAAGCTATAGTATCAGGTTTTAGATCATTAATGCACATTTTTAAACTATGTAAAAATGACGAACTGTTCCACATTAAACGAAACCACAGGTTCAAGTTCGCCCATCCCAAGTGAGAAGGCAGGGTCTGCACTCTCTCTCCCCACTCCCAGGCAAAGGAAAAAATATATCGTAGGCAGGTGCTTTTCTTCCAAAAAAATTATGTGAAAGTGGCTTTTACGCAGGTTTCTAAGAGGAGAGGAGACATATACCTCCTAAGTAATTATTCCCTTCTGAAATAGCGCTAAAACCTAAATTCCTCTTAAACTTTCCCCCTCAAAGCAATTGTAGTTTTCGTTTTATTGCTTTAATTTTAGCAGGCAACTGGTCTATTTCTGCTTGTTGATACTCAATTGTTGCTAGTAAATTTGTATTCATATTGCCAATGTGAGCTCGTATGTAGCTCTTTTAAATTTAAATTTCAGTTTTATATTAGTTTTTTACACTGGCAACATGAATAAAAATTTACTAGCAACAATTGAGTATCAACAAGCAGAAATAGACCAGTTGCCTGCTAAAATTAAAGCAATAATATGTATATATATATATATATATATATATATATATATATATATATATATATATTATTGCTTTAATTTTAGCAGGCAACTGGTATATATATATATATATATATATATATATATATATATATATATATATATATATATATATATATATATATATACAGGGTAAGTCTCCTAACATTACCGCTGGATATATTTCGTAGGAGAGGGGCTAGTGTAATTGGTTAATACAAACCATAAAAAAATGCACGGGAGTATGTTTTTTAACACAAACCTACGTTTTTTTTTTAATGGAACCCCGTTAGTTTTGTTAGCACATCTGAACATATAAACAAATACGTAATCAGTGCCATTTGTTGCATTGTAAAATGTTAATTACATCGGGAGATATTGTAACCTAAAGTTGACGCTTGAGTACCACTCCTCCGCTGTTCGATCGTGTGTATCTGAGAGCACCGAATTATATAGGGATCCAAAGGGAACGGTGATGGACCTTAGGTACAGAACAGACTGGAACAGCACATTACGTCCACATGCTAACACCTTTTTATTGGTCTTTATCACTGACGCACATGTACATTACGACGAGGGGTGAGGTACACGTACACACGTGGTTTCCGTTTTCAATTACGGAGTGGAATAGAGTGTGTCCCGACATGTCAAGCCAATAGATATTCAATGTGGTGGCCATCATTTGCTGATCAAAATTGCAATCTCTGGCGTAATGAATGTCGTACACGCCGCAGTACATCTGGTGTAATGTCGCCGCAGGCTGCCACAATACGTTGTTTCATATCCTCTGGGGTTGTAGGCACATCACGGTACAAATTCTCCTTTAACTTACCCCACAGAAAGAAGTCCATAGGTGTAAGATCAGGAGAACTGGCCGGCCAATTTCGTCCTCCACGTACTATGAAACGCCCGTCGAACATCCTGTCAAGGGTCAGCCTAGTGTTAATTGCGGAATGTGCAGGTGCACCATCATGCTGATACCACATACGTCGACGCGTTTCCAGTGGGACATTTTCGAGCAACGTTTGCAGATCGTTCTGTAGAAACGCGATGTATGTTGCAGCTGTTTGGGCCCCTGCAATGAAGTGAGGACCAATGAGCTGGTCGCCAATGATTCCGCACCATACATTTACAGTCCACGGTCGCTGTCGCTCTACCTGTCTGAGGCAGCGAGGACTGTCCACGGACCAGTAATGCATGTTCCGTAGATTCACTGCCCCGTGGTTTGTAAAACCCGCTTCATCGGTAAACACGTAGAACTGCAACGCATTCTCTGTTAATGCCCATTGACAGAATTGCACTCGATGATTGAAGTCATCACCATGTAATTGCTGATGTAGCGACACATGAAACGGGTGAAAGCGGTGACGATGCAGTATGCGCATGACACTACTTTTACTCAGTCCACCGGCTCTCGCAATGTCCCGTGTACTCATGTGTGGTTCATGGCAACAGCAGCTAACACACCAACTGCACCCGCTTCTCCTGTGACGAGCCTGTTACGGACCCGTTTGCGTGCTACGACCATACTTGTTGCATACAGTTGGCGGTAGATGTTTTGCAATGTGCGGCACGTTGGATGCTCTCTGTCCGGGTACCGTTCTACATACACCATGCAGGCTTCAGCTGCATTTCGTCGACACTAGCCATAGATGAGTATCATCTCCGCCTTTTCAGAGTTCGAATACACCATGGTCACAGTTCCTACAACACTACACTATCACAGACGTCTGGTAACACCGTGTACTACAGTTGGTCTGCGTGTGGAGACACAATAACAATAACAATAGCAGCAAGCGCTACATGCGGACACTGCGACAGCTAGACCAAACCACAACAGTGCACTACAGCCACACTCGTAAACACGGTCGTCATCGTAAACATGTCCCTTCAGATGCTGCTCGCCGACCGTGGCCCGTGTTTGTTACAACACGCGACAGAACGTCGGAGGTTTCAAGCGTCAACTTTAGGTTACAATATTTCCGGATGTAATTAACATTTTACAATGCAACAAACGACACTGATTACGTATTTGTTTATATGTTCAGTTGTGCTAACAAAACTAACGTGGTTCCATTTAAAAAACGTAGGTTTGTGTTAAAAAACATACTTCCGCGCATTCTTTTATGGTTTGTATTAAACAGTTACACTAGCCCCTCTCCTCACGTTCGGTCTGTGGAATCGGTTCGTCAGTATTTGATGTGGTTTACGAAATATATCCAGCGGTAACGTTAGGTGACTCACCCTATATATATATATATATATATATATATATATATATATATATATATTTGACGATGTATATCGAACTAAATTTTATTCAGTTTTATATTATCAGTCCACCAAATGTTACCTATTGGATTAGTCAACTTTGACCCTGTTCGCTACTAAATTCTTTTACATTCCCTTCCAATACGACGGTCGCTAGTTTTCGTGCACAGCTGCCTTCTGTCATCGCGTCACACCGTATCTCGACTACACATGGGGATGTCACCTGCCCACAATCTTGTGTTCAGTGTGTGGCAGCCACGCCTCTCATAGTGTAAATACTCTTACGTTGAGAGTTGATATTCTTGGTTTGTCTTCCTGTTTTATTCCTTTGATTGCTCATTTCTTCGGCTAATTTTTTCATTATATGGTGTGACACCCGTGTTTCTGACCATCCCGACTGTATCAACTTCGTATTTCCAGTTGGGCAGTGAAATCCCGTTACTACTATAATAAACAATTGTTATGTTTTATGCAGTCTCTTATTACAGTATTTTTTCTCCTTTTACCTACAGCAGAATATGGCTTATAATGGCCCGAAACCAGTCGTAATTGAACCACTAAAGCTGTTTACATCTCAAGCGGTTTAGTACCTGATCCCAGGACACTCAGGTGCTGATGTTGCGGATGTCAATTTTGCTACAAAGTACTTGCAGAGCTGTAGAGGCAGATTTAAAGGGAAGATTGCTGGTCATTTTAACGAAACCGGAAGAAACGGCAGAGAGTAGAAGACAGTGGAGAAATGGTTAGTTGATGGTTGGTTGAATAATGTATGTTAATGTTGTGTGGCTAGGGCCTCTTGTCGGGTCGACTGTTCGCCGGGGGCGGGGCAAGTCTTTCGACTTGACGACATTTCAGCTAATTGCCGTCGATGGGGATGAAATGATGATGATTAGGACAACACAACACCCAGTCCCTGAGCGGAGAAAATTTCCGACCCATCCAGGAATCGAACCCGGGCATTCTGTCGCCCTGACCACTCAGCTACCGGTGGCGGATGGTTGGTTGATTTGGGGGAGGGACCAAACAGCGAGGTCATCAGTCTCATCAGATTAGGAAAGATTGGGGAAGGAAGTCGACTGTGCACTTTCACAGGAACAATACCGGCGGCATTTGCCTGAAGCGGTGTAGGGAAATCATTGAAAACGTGAATCAGGATGGCGTCCTCCAAACTGCGAGTCTAGTGTGCTAACCACTATTTTTCTCGCTCGGAGCAAGTAAAGAAATATTACAGCTTGAGATCTGCAGGCGTTGGAATCCTTTTGGTGCAAAGACGTTAGAACCGCGTAGAGGGTAAACGGCAGTAGCTTACAACACGTCTCTCTGGGGGACAGAGGTGCCCAGGGGACGCCAGAAAGTGCAGAGGCGGTGAGAAAGCGCAACGCAGAGGTGTGCTGCGCATTTTAATGGCTGCTTTTCCCCTGACGCGGCGGTTTGCCTCTAACTGTAACCACGAAGCGAGAGCGCACACGGCGCAACAGGAAATACGGTGAGCCTTGTAGTGTGAGAAGGGAAGATGGAGAACGGCTAGAATTGCAACGCTTCGCCGCTTTCCCTTTCGCGCACTGATAACCAAAGTCAACAAACAGAAAACAATAACTGCACCTCAAGAGCTATGCCCACTAGCCTTTCCTACAAGCTCATTGCCTCGATTACCTAACTTAATTATGATGTTATACTGTTTTCTCAAATTTTTCATTTATTCATTCCGTCTAGCTACGACAATCAGCAAGTCACATTTACAGTTGTATATACATAAACAGTTTTATGTTGTTTTTGTATACTTTATGTTGAACTAAGTTCTGTATTCTTACTTTCTTCTTTTAATTTACATTTCTTTCTATCACTCTGTAAATGTGAACGCTTCCTACGCATTACGCGACATGCACAATTCCCATGGCATCTTTTCCACTCTCAGTCCGGAGTTGCATACCTGTCACAGAAAAACACACAGACGTTATCCTCATTTTATACCGACATTCGACAGTTACAGTTACACCTACACACATGCGACTTAATTCCACGATAATTGTACACTAGAATTTATATTTTGCCTGGCAAAATTACGGCAGTGCCCCAGAAGACAATGAATATGGTTCCAATATCCTGGTTCCGACCAATGTTTTCTGGATGTTTTCCTCTGTTACGCCGAAACTGGTAATTCCCTCGTATTTAATCACAACTAGGAACCCCTCTGTCCCGCTTCCAGCACACCTGATAACCAGCTGAAGAGAACATAAATTCTGTAATGGGACTGATTTAAAAAAAGCCAGCTCTGCTCTGTGAAGTGAAGACTTAAAAGCGCGAAACACTGAAAAAATCCATTATTTTAATTTGATTTAACGAAATTCCCTATCATACATGTCATCGGCTGATGTTAGTGCTTTACAGCCATTGTTCTTACAAATCAGTACAGTACAACAACCATTACTGTTCCAAACATTAGTTGGCCCTATTTTGATTTTACTACAGAAACTGCAGCTAAAATTTATGTTGGTACTACTGCGTCTTTTCCTTGTGCCCTTTCCCGCGTCGGCACAGAATCTTCATGACTATGAACAGAATTGGCATGACTGGTATAAGGAGTGGGCTGATGGCGTTCCTGTTGCCACCACGTTATCCCTGGGGACGCAATATGTGTACCCCCACTGTCACCGTGTACAGTTACTTAAATGAAAGTGACTGAAGTTGTCGAAATGTTTCCGAATCGTGTAAATGAGGCGGGAGTTTCGTATCGTGTATTGTTCACCTAGCGGGATTTGGGAAACAGCCTAATAACATTATTTCCGCTGGGCGGCACACCGACCCCTGCCGTTACTTCGTCGGGAGGATACGATCCATGGTTAATGTACAGCATTGTCCCTGAAGCGACACCTTAACACGCAAGGCCATCATGGCACGCACGTCGCACCTGCTAATACTAGTACTACGACAATGTTTGGTCATATTAAGTTCGCTTATCCCAATGTAAAAGTTAAGTTGAGCTTTGTGTTATATCATAAAGAACATTTTCTCTTCACTAAGGGTTGAGCAATACTTATATAATATTTCATTATACAGCTTGTCTGATCTCTCTGTTCGTTGTATACCTGATTAGTCAGGCAATATTGTGCTCTCTCCATACCACTGTACGTCGGGTCAGAGAGAACCACTTATCGTTCAGTGAGAACAACTGATTGTTATTCCCTCAACTGTTACATTCCCGGACCAAACTTTCTCAAAGGTACGGGGCTTTCTTCCCGTTCGTATGCTCGTCTGCTCACCCATCTCGTCTTTTTTGTGATGACTGATGAGTATAGTTACGCCTTGCTTTTTCCGAGATAGCATCAGATGGAAAATACACATTATGACGCTGTTTTAAACTTTCAGGAATGATGAACAAGGGTAAAGGTATCAACTTGAGTTAAGGGACCCTGATCCGGAAAAGGCCGAGTCGAAAGCAAAAGCGAATATCTTTCTCATACCTCTTACAGTGAAATACACGTACCTGTAGTACTTAGATATCTCGAATATATTCCACACGTTATTCGTCAACGGATATGCTCCCATCGTGAAACGCCCCTACCCACTTCGTACTAAGGGTTTGTGAACACCAGGATAAGATACTCTCTGAAAAGTGGATAGGCAGAGGAGGACTTGATGAAATCTTCTCGGGCTTCCATCTACGTAGCTGCGTCGAAAATCCGCTACGTTTCGATGAGCGTCACTCATTAAAAGTCGCGGATTTTCGACGCAGCTACCTCGATGGAAGCCCGAGAAGATTTCATCAGCAGTATACATCGGGAAAGCCTACATTCACATAAGAAGAGGTCCTGTTTCGAGGCGAGTACTTTCTCTTGATCTCATCGCACCTTTATTTCTTCTTGTGGAGCCAGGTTAAAATGTCTCATATACGAGACGCCTGTTGAGGCTGACGAGGATCTGCTGGCAAGAATTCTCGTTGCCTGCGTCACTGTTTAAACGACACCGGGGATATTAGAACGAGTGCGACAGAACATTATGTGACGATGCCGTGCCAGTATCGTCGGGGGACGTCACTTTTAACAACTTTCGTAAATGTGGCAGCTTATGAATTTTGTGTAGGTAAGGGGAATTCCTTGTTGCAGTATCGTGCACCGTTTTCGGTCTCTCTGACGTCAAGATAACGTGCGCCGTTACTAGTCCATTAACAGGGTAAATAATCTGAGGGCACGGGAGAGTATTCACCTGGAATTCCGTATGTCATGAGCAGAATTAAAAAGTTGTGGCCCGTAGTTTGAACTCTGCCCGACGCTCGAGCGGAACTTGAGGTGGTTTTCGTTTATACCTTTCGACTCCAGACTAGCGTTTCATACCTCTAATTTATACATTTACTTTTCTCCATAATCCCTGAAAGGTTGTAACATCATCAAGGAATCACCGCGTAGAATAAAGTATCATTTGTACTAGAATTAAGTCTAACAGAGGACTCTGCTAAATTTACGTCTTGTGACGTCATAAATATGTAGTTGCTTATCTCATTCCTTCATTCAAATCGCATATCCAATCAACAGCGGATTCTATGATGGTGGAGCAATTGCACATGAAATAATGATGGAACAATCGTTGTAGAAGTCGTAGATGGAAACATCAGAACTCTTTCATGAAAGTTTTCGTTAAATCTACTGATATGCCTCATGCTCGCGGTAGATGCGGATCCAGAACACTATATAGGGGCTACAAACTGCCCACAATGGATTACGTGTAGTTCATGAGTGCATTACTGGGAAAATATTTTAAATTTGGTGTTTATTCTCAGTTTTAAATTTATAAACCTAAAGCCATCATTTCTAAGAATTTGAAATTCAAGTATTCTCTCGATGCACTAAAAAAGTTTCAGTAGACATGGGTTACTTTCAGGAATCCATTACGAAGTAAGGAACGGGCAACACAGATCAAAAAACATAAGCAGAATTAGTTTGTGAAAGTATTAGTATTCCTAGAAAAATGAATGCATACTTATATAAAATATCTTACTAGTTAAGCAAGGCAAAGAAAATTACACGTGTGCTCAAAATTACAGCAATTCTACTGTGAAACGTGCTATACTAGCGGAATTAAAATCTCTATAAACTTAACGTCAACATACGAGGACTGCAGAGCCTTACGGTACAAGTGCGATTCTAGACATATGGCTTAACGGAGACAGAGAGAGGGAGAGAGAGAGAGAGAGAGAGAGAGAGAGAGTTTATATATGTAGATTATTTGTAATTACCATTATTTGAAATCCATGGATGCATTTACTAAAACCAAAACTTTTAAGATTATAGAACGCCCACTAGAGCTACTTCTTCTAAAAGAAAACACTATGTTTTTGGATTAAAGAATATCTAGACCGCAGAACTCTAAAGTATCTTCCATTATTAACTGCCGTATCAAAAACTGATGATAAAAATGCAGTAACCTAAGGATGGTTCAAATTCTATTCTTTAACCATAAGTACATACCGTATCTGGTAACAGTCCTCACAGCAGAAAGACTACCTATGCCATTTGTTTTACTAAACTGCAAATAACCACATCAACAACATACTAACAGCCCCACCCATAATCTTATTGAATGCCTGCTTCACACCCGAACAGAGAAATGAATGAAAAGTGATGCAGTGTTCTGTTTTGTAACGAATGATCACGCATTGGACAACCTATGTCTAGAATGTCTAGACCATGTTGTTTCTAATATACTGCATCGCTTAATCGGAATATTTTCACAATTATTTTCTGGGTAATGTAATATATTAAGGCTGACACAGAAAGCACGTTTTAACAAAAGTGATCGAAACTGCGGACACGGACAGCATGTGATGAACAAGTGAATGACGTATCATCTTTTGTTACGTATTAATAGGATAGAAGGGACGGACAATACAAATGAATTAATACGTACATGTTCATCACAACTCTGACATAATGTGCCACACGACAAATACGTTTGAGAACTAAGCAAATCTCGTTCTAGAAACAAGTCTACGCTCATTTCAGGACCAAAAATGAATGACAGAAGAAGTTACACAATCTACGCTAATAATAAATCTGTAAATGAGTCAATGCGTCTGTTTGTCTTGTAACACGCTAATCTCCAGAAATATGAATTTCCACGGGATTTACGCCGGTAAACAAATCATAGTTTGGAGAACCGCAGAGGCATAATATCACCAAAATCGGATCGAGGAAAATAAATTCATACAGTACTCAAATTACTTGCGGGAATGCATCCGGTTGACACCAGCAACAGCCAATATATCGAAAAGAGCACACCCTACAATTTCCAAGCCATCTCTGCAGTTATGCCTTAAAAATGGCAGGGTGTACTCCAGTCGAAATATCGGCGGTTGTCGATGACGTCACCCGGCTGCATATCCGTAAGCTATTTGATCACTGTATTCGGCGGGAGAAACTCAGGTCTGACATATCCATACGTATTGTAAAAATCTGTGTACATACGTATGTGTTTATGCATGTATGTACGTATTCCAAACCTCCACCGAAACCTCTGCACCAATTTCAGTCAGACTTAATGCACATATCAATTACTATCTAGAAATAATAGCTGTGGGGGTAAGAACTATTCGCCTGTCAAAGGGGAGGGGTTTGGGATGTAAAGGAGCGTGGGTCACGATGCATGAATTTGCAGATTATAGTCATGAAGTATTAGAGAAAGGGAGGACTTCGGAGCTGACAAAAATCCTTAAATTCAAATTTCAAACCTATACGAACCTTTTCCTCGCTGAAACCCTCCATAAATGATGAATGAAGAACAGTTTATCGATTACTAGATCTCCACTGTTTATTCACCTGGGACGTTTTAATGTTTTACACCCTTTCCACTAACTGTATTCGCGACACTATTTGCAGGCAGTGTTCACGCATACCAATCAATGTACATGGCGAGTTGTACCATTGTACAACACAAAATTCATTAAACATGTCGTCATAAGCACTTGAGATGCTTGAAGAACTGCCACACAATGCGTGATGTTTCAATTAATCATTACTAACCCGCTGAACCAGTTTCAATGAAATTTGGTAAGGTAATAGCTGTGGTGTCACCGCCAGACACCACACTTGCTAGGTGGTAGCCTTTAAATCGGCCGCGGTCCGTTAGTGTACGTCGGACCCGCGTGATTGCAGACCGAGCGTCGCCACATGGCAGGTCTAGTCTAGAGAGACTCCCTAGCACTCGCCCCAGTTGTACAGCCGACTTTGCTAGCGATGGTTCACTGTCTACATACGCTCTCATTTGCAGAGACGACAGTTTAGCTTAGCCTTCAGCTACGTCATTTGCTACGACCTAGCAAAGCGCCATATTCAGTTACTATAAGTACTATCTTCAAGGATGTATTCTGAACAGATTATATTGTGAATCATGTACCGTCAAGGGCGACGTTCATCGTTAATGGATTAAAGTTAAGTATCAAACTAATTACGTCCGCTTTCTGAATTCTCATTCCTTGTCATGTTTCAGGCCTCACGTCAGTATAGTTCTTCCCTCCTCACGTCAGCCTGCGTGAGCTAAAACGCGTGCATTTCGGCCTCCACTCGTAACACGGTGTTGGCTCTTCTGCTAACACAAAAATAGCTTTAACCACGAGGATGAAAAAAGGTTACTTGAGAAATTCTGTGACACAAGGTAATTATTCATTTGAAGAACATTAAATAAATTACGTAAAAATATTTACCCTTCGAAAAAGCTATTTCTTCTTAGACATTTGAATTTTGTCAGATTTGTGAAAGTGCCTTTGTTGTTTGATATATGCTACGCAATACGATTCAAACTAATGAATGCGATGCTTATACAGCCTTTAGTGCGTTTTCTCGAATGTATTTAATCCATACTTCCATACTATATCAATAGCACAAGGAACATATGCACGCTCCTGCCCATGCTCCTCTGTGCTGCTCTGCCTGACGACGCGTTGTGCTTTCAGTGAGCTTCTGACGGGGTGAGTGTAGAGCACATCATGATCTATGCTTACACAAACTGGCACGCACGTATTCAGCACAGACGCTGATAATACCCGGTATAATACACAGGTAATTTTACAAAACGAGTATCCTGTCATGCAGGGTGCACACAAGCTGGGCACAAAGGTTTCAGTACTCTACAGTCACAGTGAAAAAGATCTGGTCAGTAATCTATGTACTCTGGCCGTTATCCCACACCATCTAACCACTCCTGTGACTAAGTTCGGCCGCTGTAATAGGGGTGAGGAAACCTAGCTGCGAACTTCGGTCCTTAGAATCCGCAGTGTCGCCACCGGATGCGGACCACACAGTACTGGTACACTTCTTGAGTGGAACCGAGTGGCTAACGTGTACAAGATGCAGTTCGTGCAGCGCAGCAGTCATCATGAACCACCCGAAGACTGCAGCAGGAACGTTTGCCAGAATATCGTACAGAACTTATGACGTGACCCATGAAGACACCCGAGAACTGTACAAGGCATAAATATTGAAAACGTATGACCCCATTTCGCGACATATGAAGACAGTTTGTTTGAAGTATATGTCACTGTGAGATCGCTTGGATGCCTGAACATATGAGTGATACGTATTTTTGGCTACGAGTCCTCGTCCGGTAGCTGATCCGGTTGGCCTATTTAATAAAAACTTAGTAAAAGGATCAACAACGAACTTGAACGGATGTCATGTGACTTCCGCAACGACCAAACATACACCAAAAAACAAAACAAAAAACAACAAAAAAAAGTGGGCAGCGCGACAGAATGTCAATCCTATGGGCCCGGGTTCGATTCCCACCTGTGTCGGAAATTTTCTCCGCTCAGGGGCTGGGTGTTGTGTTGTCCTAATCATCATCATTTCATCCCCATCGACGCGCAAGTCACCGAAGTGGCGTCAAATCGAAAGACTTGCACCCGGCGAACGGTCTACTTGGCGGGAGGCCCTAGTCACACGACTTTTTTTTTTTTTTGGCTACGAGAGGTTGTGTTATTAGTAGAGCACAGGCGAGTGAGTGAATCGACTGCAGAGAAAGAGAGACAGAGAGAGAGAGGAAGACAATGATGAGTTGCTGCTGAGTAAAAAACTTTGATGGTGGACTCTCCGTACACAGAACAAATATTATTTGAGATGCTCTCTGATGTGAGTGAATATAGAGCATGGATTTCTGAGAAGGTTTTACAGATAGACATCACTTTTGCAAAAAAAGGTAATTACATCATGTTTTCTTTGACGCAAGCGCTGGCGCGAGTATTTCTTGTAAAGATGACATTTCGGTCAACAATATCTACCTTTTGGTATCCAGAACGAGTTATTGGTCACATGTTTAAAACCTTAATTATTATTCTTCACCCTCCACCTACAGTTAAAAGTATTACATCAGAATAATACTGCGAAAATTTTAAGCAATTTAAAAATTATTTGCATGAATTAATTTTAGGGTGCATAACAATGCTAGAAAAAAAGTCATAATTCATGATAGAATAAGTCACTGATTTGTTACTAAAATAAATTTACAATACAATTTGAAAATTCTCATTTATTCATTTGCAAATATTTCTCTAACGTTTATCCTGACTTTTTCAAAAAAAGTACTATGATTTTACTCCACTTTCACGCCATGCAATTGGCGTGTGAATAGATAGCTACATTTTGGAAAGATAAAAGATATTTTTATGAGGCAAAGCAGCCTAAAGCGAGATAAGGCAAACAGCCACGCAGTGATTTATTTTTAAAAAAAATGTGTCAAATGGCTCTGAGCACTATGGGACTTAACATCTGTAATCATCAGTCCCCTAGAACTTAGAACTACTTAAACCTAACTAACCTAAGGACATCACACACATCCATGCCCGAGGCAGGATTCTAACCTGCGACCGTAGCAGCCGCGCGGTTCCGGACTGAGCGCCTAGAGATTTATTTAAGGTTCATGCAGTTCAGCACTTCATATTACTGCAGTACGCAGACCCAGCAAATTTGAGTTCTTCTTCGCACGGAAAGAAACAACTGTGGGGCGTAAACAAAGCTTTTGAGAAAAAATTCGTAAATGCTTTAATTTGTAAACTTTTTATAATAACGAAGTGAGATTCGTTTTTGTAACAGCACAGTTATAACATGCAGCAGTTAGCCATTGTGTATGATTGTTTGATGAGGAACATGGCCTACGTACTATTGACAACCATTCCTTATAATCAACTGGTACAGAAAACCGACGTTGCCCAGATATTTATTCATATTTACAGCTGTGCATCCATGACCGTAACTCGTAGCGTGTGGCCTTGCTTAATGTTTATGACGTCATATCTCATGAAGTATGTGTGCTACGAAGGTAAAATTTTGCAGTTCCATTCAGTGCTGTAAGTTCATACTGTTCGAAAATGTGTCGCGAATACAGTTAGTAGTTACGAAGTAATAACTTGTAACGTCATGACTCATGCGGTACTTTTACTGAATGAAAAGTGGAAAAGTAGTAAGGGATAATGATTTTTTCTTCGACTTTCTTCGTTTTATAGAGGTCGTCAGCGAAAAAATTCGTAAAGTTTTGAAGTTGTATGTAAAGTTCGTTGTGAGCCGCTAAGTGCTCTCATTCTGAAATACTGTTATCTGGTAGTTGGCGTGTCGCGGGCTACGTTTCTTTTTTACCCACACCTTTGACAATTATGTATTTCTTACCCCCACATCGGCTGTAGCCTGACATTAACATATATGTGTAAAAAGTTTGGTTCAAATCTGTCCAGATATTCAGGAAGAGACGTGGAACACATGCATAAGTCGATTTTTATAATATGTATGGATTTCTGTTAAGGGTAGTTAGATTCGGTTTAGAATTGGCATCACACACATTGAGAGTACTTCACTTACGTAGTTGATGATCGTGATCATAGGTAGGGTAGCTAAGGCTAATCTAGAGCAGAGTACATGGGCGACACTGTAATCGGATTTCAAAAGTACTTACTATCACACTGCTAACGAGATGTTTGGTATGCACCGTTTCCAGTGACAAACGTTTGCATTAAAAATTTCAATCGAGCTACATCGTTTTACATTTGCGGAACCTTATGAACTCATAATATGAAGGCTTTCACAATAGGATGTCTTAGCTACAGGAAAAACTCCTGAATTATATGACAGTGAACCGTGAAACGTTTGGGTTCTTACATAACGTCCAGAGATGCGGTGGACATCTTCAGAGATAAAGGGGTTTTCGCTGGGTCGGCAAGACCATGCACTCTAGAAGACTTATTCAGTCCACTGCGTGAAGATTGCTGGTTGCCCGAATGTCGTGAAATTCTTTGAGAACAAACGACGTATCTCGAGGTAGTAAGGACTTACATGCCATTTTGGCATCTGATATGTGAAGTTTGTAAAATATGAAGATACAAAAAAAATGCCAGTGGAAACATAGATATCAGGAAGAGATCGTAAGTTCTTTACATAAGTAAAAAAAGCTCGTTTTAGAGTTCAATAATAAAAAAGTAATTTACTTAGCCTGGACTGAATTCTGTAATATAATCAAGCTGTAGCTCGTCGCCGTGATGTGAAAAAGTCGTGTGCGGCAATTCAGGTTTCCACGACATCCGTTTGTAAGCGACATTTTAATCAGCCTACAACCTGAAATTTGTGACCAGTTAAGGCGGTTTACAACACTAGGACTCGAACCCGGATCTCTGCCTTTCGCGGGTAATAATATTCGTTCACTGTCGGTGGAGAGTTGTCTCAGAATATACTTGCAGTTCAGGAGTTTAGAAAGTGTTGAAGTTTTCCTGCACAGAATAATGAGCGGGAATGGATCATTACCAAGCAGTTCACATAGTGAGTCTCACTACTCATAGTATTTAGAGATTGTTATATAAATATTACTTTCATGATCGCTGCTGGTAAAGGCACAGTAATTTATTGTTTTTACCAATATAACACTAATATACAAGTTTGTTGATCTTGTAACAATACTAAGTGAAGCCAAGCAGCGCCGGACATGGCTGAACACTCATGAAGGAGTTACATTTCTGTATGTTGATAGTGTACGTACATCTCTGTCCAGACGTGTGATTTCTTAGTTATACTGGATGTACAGAATGTATATCAAGCTGTATAACGCGTTAGTATTGGAATGGCAATATCAAAGAAGAGTTACTAAATTTATCTGAGTCACTTAGGTTTGATAAATCAATCGCTTTGGGCCAGATTGGATCCATCAATTGTACTGTAGGTATATTGCGCATTTTAATCGAAGGAAACGGCACTAATACATCTCCTCCTCACTCACTCCCCTCCAGAAGAAAATAAACATTATCTCCGATCATAAAGCCAGAAGGAGACATCGACAAAATAATGTCGTTGAAAGAACGGTACCTCTGTTTAGTTCAGGGTAGATGGTAGTGCGTGGAACTTGTACAATGCAACATGGTGTTTAGGTTCATCTACGTGGACATTGTGGGGAATTGCCTACTTCCGGAGTGGTCTTGGCACCTTTCCGTAAATGAGAAGTTCCAATCCAGTTGATTGGTAACAAATCGAGTAAACTCCATTTCTCTCTGTCTCGCCAGTTTACAGATGTGTTTGCAGCATCATCTTTGATATGTACGGCTTTGGTCAGTTGGCTCTATACTACCTGGGCGGAGAACTCTGGTATGTGAACAGAGTACATACGCCTGTTTGCAGTTCCTGGCGTGGTAAATCTTCTTGCACTGTCCTCCACTCTGTTGCCAAGGAAAATGTTTCGACTTGGTTGTACATGATGAAGGAATGTTGACTTGTATATTGTTATAAATATTATGTCAATGACAGTAAAAGTGACTAAACCAGGCAGCAAATAGATTACTATAAAACTGACATGCCCAATGGCAGGAGGGTGTCCACAATGAGGAAATCAAAGAAAAACTGGGAATGAACTCTATAGATGTAGCAGTCAGGGCGAACAGGCTTAGATGGTGGGGTCATGTTTCACGCATGGGAGAAGCAAGGTTACCCAAGAGACTCATGGGTTCAGCAGTAGAGGGTAGGAGGAGTCGAGGCAGACCGAGGAGAAGGTACCTGGATTCGGTTAAGAATGATTTTGAAGTAATAGGTTTAACATCAGAAGAGGCACCAATGTTAGCACTGAATAGGGGATCATGGAGGAATTTTATAAGGGGGGGCTATGCTCCAGACTGAACGCTGAAAGGCATAATCAGTCTTAAATGATGATGATGATGATGATGACATGCCCACTAAATTAGAATAAATCGTTTCCTTAAAAATGTTACAACATTTAAATTATCTCTTGTGATTCGGTTCCTGCAGCTGGTAACTGAAAATTTTATGTTCCAGATTTAGTCCGTTTTCTTTGTCTCTTTAGTGTGTACAAAGTGTAGGAAATTGACAAGCATATGCCACTCTGTTCCCGAAATCCGTTGTGTAACACCTTGTAATGTCATCAAAACTGGACCTATGTAGTAGCTGAAAATTCTGATAATATTTTTGATGCCCTGGTTTTTATAACCCGCTCTCGAATTAGCAATACATGTCTGCATGATACAGAGTGGCAACACAAATACTGCTTGATAATGCTTCACTTCAGATAGCATAGATGGCAAAAAACCTTGTGTATTAAACATTAGATTGAGAACTAGATGTTTTCCACATTTTAAAATCAGTTCATTTAATTAGTACATCCGTGTCCGCCCCCGGTAGCTGAGTGGTCAGCGCGACAGAATATTAATCCTTAGGGCCCGGGTTCGATTCCCAGCTGGGTCGGAGATTTTCTCACTCAGGGACTGGGTGTTGTGTTGTCCTAATCATCATCATTTCATCCCCATCGACGCGCAAGTCGTCGAAGTGGCGTCAGTTCGAAAGACTTGCACCAGGCGAACGGTCTACCCGCCGGGAGGCCCTAGCCACACGCAATTATTATTATAGTACATCCGTAAATTTTTGTGTGTACAGCGTAATGAGTAACCCGTGATCTAGAATTTTATGTATTTACTTTTTGAGTCATCAGTCTTCGGACTGGTTTGAAGTGACCCGCCACCAGTTAGTAATCTCCTGTACCAACCTCTTCATCTCAGAGCTATGTTATCAATTGTTTACTGGATATATTCCATCTCTGCCTTCCTCTACAGTTTTTGCCCCGTGTAGTTCCCTCTAGCAGCGCGGAAGTCGTCCGCTGATCTCTTAACAGATAACTAGTCATTTGGTCACTTCTCCGTGTCATTATTTTCCGCATATTTCTTTCCTCTCCGATTCTGCGTAGAACCACCTCATTGTTTACCTTATTACTCGACTTAATTTTCAGCATTCGTCTGTAGCACCTTATCTGTAACGCTTCGATGCTCTTCATATTTTCCCAGAGTCCATATTTCACCACCATTAACTGCTGTGCTCAAAACACACATTCTTAGAAATTGCTTCCTGAATACCTATGTTTCATAATAGAAGACTTCTCTTCACCAGGAATACCCTTTTGGCCAGTGCCAGTTTGCTTTTGATGTCCTCCTTGCCCCGTCCGGCATTGGTTATTTTGCTGCCAATGTAGTAGAATTCCTTAACTTCATCTACTTCATAACCATCAATCCTGTTTCTCGCTGTTCTCATTTCTACTACTTCTCATTGCTTTCGTCTTTCTTCAGTTTACTTTCAAACAACAGTCTGAACTCATTACATTGTTCGTTCAGTTAAGCACATCATATAATTCTTCTTCACTAAGGATATCAAGGCCATTAGCGAATCGCATCACTGATATCCTTTCACCTTAATTTTAATTCGACTCCTGAAACTTCCTTTATTCCATCATTGCTTCTTCGATGTACAGATAGAACAGTATAGGCGAAAGACTATATGCTCGTCTTACACCATTTTTAATCCGAGCACTTCGTTCTTAGTCGTCCCTTCTTATTATTCCCTCTTGACTGATGTACATATTGTGTATTATCCATCTCTCACTATAGCTTACCCGTATTTTTCTCGGAATTTCGAACATCTTGCACCATTTGACATTGTGGACGCTTTTTCCAGGTCCACAAATCCTATGAATATGTTTAGATTTTTCATTAGTATTGTCTCCATTATCAAGCGCACCGTTATAATTGCGTCTGTGGTGCTTTTACCTTTCCTAAAGCCAAACAGTTGCTCAGTTTTCTATTCCTCTGTACGTTATTCTTGTCAGCAATTTAGATGCATGAGCTGTTAAGGTGATATTGTGACAATTCTCGCTCTTGTCAGCTCTTGTAGTCTTCAGAATTGTGTGGAAGATGTTTTTCCGAGAGTCAGATGTTATGTCGCCAATCTCATACAACAACGTGAATAGTTGTTTTTGTTGCCACGTCTCACAATGATTTTAGAAATCCTGATGAAATGTTATCCATCCCTTCTACATTATTTGATCTGAAGTCATCCAAAGCTCTCTTACATTCTGATAGTAGTATTGGATCCCCTCTATCTTCTAAATTGCCTCCTGTTTCTTCTTCTATCATATCAGACAAATCTTCCTCCTCACAGAGGCCTTCAATATACTCTTCCCACCAATCCGCTGTCTCCACTGCATTTAACAGAGGAATTTCAATTTTACCTATAATGTTATCACCCTTGCTTTTAATTTCCCCGAAGGTTATTTTGACTTTTCTATATGTTGAGTCAGTCCTTCCGATGAGCATTTCGTTTTCGATTTCTTCATGTTTCTCATCCAGCCATTTCGTCTTAGCTTTCCTACACTTCCTATTTATTCCATTCCTTAGCGACTTGTGTTTCTGTATTTCTGAATTTCCCTGCACACTTTTGTTCTTCCTTCAACCGATCAACTAAAATATTTCTTCTGTTACCTGGAGTTTCTTTGCAATTACCTTCTTTATACCTTTTTTTCTTTCCTACGTCTGTGATTGCCCTTTTTTAAGATGTCCATTCCTCTTCAACTGTGCTGCTTACTGAACAATTCCTTGTTGCTGTATCTACAGCCTTAGAGAACTTCAGTGGTATCTCTTCATTTCGAAGTATTTCCGTATCCCATTCTTTGCATATTGATTCTTTTTGACTGATCTTTTAAACTTTAGCCTGTTCTTCATCACAACTATTTTGTGGTATGAGTCTATATGTGCTTCTTGTTATGACTTACAATCCAGTATCTGGTTCGAAATCTATGTCTGCCCATGATGTAGTCTGACTGAAATCTACCCGTATCAACTGGACTTTGCCAAGTATACGTCCTCCACTTGGGATTTTTTAACAGAGTATTCCATATTACTAGCTGAAATTTATTACAGAATCAATTAGTCTTTCTTCTCTTTCACTTCTTATCCCAAGCCCACGTTCCCCTGTAAACTTTTCATCTACTGCTTCCTCCACCACTCTCTTCCAGTCCAAAATAACTATTATATTTTCTTCTCCTCTTACCGTTTTACACTTTCAGTATCCTCATACACTTTCTCCATCTCTTCACCCTTCAGCCTGCGACGTTGGCATGTATACCTGAAGTATAGTTGTCGGTGTTGGTTTGATGTCGATTCTGATAAGAACAACTCTACCACTGAACTGTTCACAGTAACACTCTCCCTAACCTTCTTCCCATTCATAATGAATCCTACTCCCGTTATTACATTGTGATCTAAGAGTTCAACTTCAAGATGTAAATCATCCTACTGATGGACGTCTCATTTTTGTCAAAGATGTCAGCAGACAGCAACGAGGAGTACACATTTTTGGGAAGCCTCCAAATGTTATCCGACTTAGTTGACAAAAATTCACGAAACACGAACAAAAGCAGTACAAACTCTCGCTGTGTGTCAAGGGGCATTAGCTTGCAGAAATATAAGCCCATGATGGCTTGACATGAAGGGTAAGAATACAGAGAACAGAACATCATCGACGTACCACTGTGCTGTAAGGGTGCCTTGGGGTTCTGGTATGGAAAGAATTGGTACCCACAGCACCATTCTTGGCTGTCAGGCTGTAGAGCGGGTGGCTGAGCCATGATGACAAGCGAAGACGTCTCTGGAAACGCTACAGACAGCAATGGGGTAGCAGCCTGAATGTCACCCAGCATACGTCCCTGGAACCGGGAGCGATGATGTAGGGTGCCATTTACTTCCATAGCAGGAATCATTTGGTTGTTCTTCGCGGCACCCATGGAGCTCAGCGGTACGTCAGTGATCCTTTACATCTGATTGATTGCGCTTTATGATAAGCCATTCTGGGCTTACACTGCAGGCCGCCCACAGACGGTGAGAGATTGTACTACTTGTTTCCGTGCTTGCCAAACGTGTCCTTGGCTGGCAAGATCAACGGATTACTCCCCAAATGAGAACGTTTGGAACATTATGGTCAGAGCCTCCAGCAAGGTAGGGATTTTGATGATCTAACACGCCAGTTAGTCAGAATTTGGCACTATATCGCTCAGGAGGACTTTAAACAACTCTGACAACCAATGACAATCCGAACAACTGCTTGCTTAAGCGCCAGATGAGGACCAGCACGTTACTAAAGTGGTCAATTTGTGAAGCTCTTTGTCTTACATAACTTATTTATTTTTTTCAATTGCAGTCATTTCTCTGCACATGTACATCATATCTACCGATTTCCTGTCACATTCGGATAATTCCTTCGCGATGCGTCGTTGTTTATTTTGTCTTAGGTTGTATATAGGTCGATCAAAAGGTATCGGAGAGGTCATTGATGCATGCGTAACGTACAAATGATTATACAAAGCAATTAAACAGAGAAACAGAGGTTTATTTAAATGTGCAGTTGTTGTATTCAAGAAGCAAGACTTGTTTCTCGATCAAGACAAGTAAATAAGAAATTATATATATTATAGGATCACTCTGAAAACTGTTATTTTGTGTCAAATTCTATTTAAAACTCTATTTACTAATATTATTGCACAATACTCTGTTTCACGCTTTGAACAACCGAGCCACCGACAGCTTCAAGTTACGGAGAATGAGTATCTACATCTACATCTCCATCCATACTCCGCAAGCCACCTGACGGTGTGTGGCGGAGGGTACCTTGAGTACCTCTATCGGTTCTCCCTAATAGTTCAGTAGCTGTAGGACTGCCGTGCGTGTGTTGCAGATGCGAAGGAATGGTCTAAGGGGAACGGAATCCACAACTCACCGTTGTTTCGCAGAAACAATAATATCAGTGTATTGAATTATTGCATCGTAATTATTCTAGACCACTGAACACCAAACCGTTATTCGTGTGCAACTAGCTATCCACTGGGACATGTGCGGAAGACCGGGGTAACGTTCAGATTATCTCCCGGGGACTATTCCACTGAGCTTAGACCAGGCTCAAAGCAACTCCTTGATTCTGCTGCGCACTTTCCATTGTCAGTCATGAAACATTATCCTACATGTACACGACTACTTTGCATTTTGCAATTACGAACCTTTCAGATGATTCATTGAACCACTTTCACTACATTGTCACCCTTACATATATTTTGCGTAAATAGCGGTAACGCTCAGGTTGGCTAACCTGGTTCACTTCACGCTCATGCCAACAGCTACTTGTACATAGGTTGATGAAAAGGCATCCGAGAGGTCATCGATGCTCGCGTAACGTACAGATGATTATACACTCCTGGAAATGGAAAAAAGAACACATTGACACCGGTGTGTCAGACCCACCATACTTGCTCCGGACACAGCGAGAGGGCTGTACAAGCAATGATCACACGCACGGCACAGCGGACACACCAGGAACCGCGGTGTTGGCCGTCGAATGGCGCTAGCTGCGCAGCATTTGTGCACCGCCGCCGTCAGTGTCAGCCAGTTTGCCGTGGCATACGGAGCTCCATCGCAGTCTTTAACACTGGTAGCATGCCGCGACAGCGTGGACGTGAACCGTATGTGCAGTTGACGGACTTTGAGCGAGGGCGTATAGTGGGCATGCGGGAGGCCGGGTGGACGTACCACCGAATTGCTCAACACGTGGGGCGTGAGGTCTCCGCAGTACATCGATGTTGTCGCCAGTGGTCGGCGGAAGGTGCACGTGCCCGTCGACCTGGGACCGGACCGCAGCGACGCACGGATGCACGCCAAGACCGTAGGATCCTACGCAGTGCCGTAGGGGACCGCACCGCCACTTGCCAGCAAATTAGGGACACTGTTGCTCCTGGGGTATCGGCGAGGACCATTCGCAACCGTCTCCATGAAGCTGGGCTACGGTCCCGCACACCGTTAGGCCGTCTTCCGCTCACGCCCCAACATCGTGCAGCCCGCCTCCAGTGGTGTCGCGACAGGCGTGAATGGAGGGACGAATGGAGACGTGTCGTCTTCAGCGATGAGAGTCGCTTCTGCCTTGGTGCCAATGATGGTCGTATGCGTGTTTGGCGCCGTGCAGGTGAGCGCCACAATCAGGACTGCATACGACCGAGGCACACAGGGCCAACACCCGGCATCATGGTGTGGGGAGCGATCTCCTACACTGGCCGTACACCACTGGTGATCGTCGAGGGGACACTGAATAGTGCACGGTACATCCAAACCGTCATCGAACCCATCGTTCTACCATTCCTAGACCGGCAAGGGAACTTGCTGTTCCAACAGGACAATGCACGTCCGCATGTATCCCGTGCCACCCAACGTGCTCTAGAAGATGTAAGTCAACTACCCTGGGCAGCAAGATCTCCGGATCTGTCCCCCATTGAGCATGTTTGGGACTGGATGAAGCGTCGTCTCACGCGGTCTGTACGTCCAGCACGAACGCTGGTCCAACTGAGGCGCCAGGTGGAAATGGCATGGCAAGCCGTTTCACAGGACTACATCCAGCATCTCTACGATCGTCTCCATGGGAGAATAGCAGCCTGCATTGCTGCGAAAGGTGGCTATACACTGTAATAGTGCCGACATTGTGCATGCTCTGTTGCCTGTGTCTATGTGCCTGTGGTTCTGTCAGTATGATCATGTGATGTATCTGACCCCAGGAATGTGTCAATAAAGTTTCCCCTTCCTGGGACAATGAATTCACGGTGTTCTTATTTCAATTTCCAGGAGTGTACAAACAGCTGCCATTGTCAGTCAAGAACACCACATTGTCAGCCTCGTAGATGCAGTTTTAGAACCTGCGAATTCATTATTTGATACATTTAAAAATTATATATCATTTCATGATTAGTTAAAATGTACGTTTCCAGGCAATTAGCAATTGAAAGATTTATTACCAAAGTCTTTTCATTTGTTCTGGCAGATTTTGATAGCTCATACCAGGGTTTAAAAAACGGTATGTACCTCAAAAGCCTTGTACGTTTGGCGACTACTGTCCTAGACTGAAGTGTTTAAAGTGTTTATATATGCTCTAAGCTAGGGATGTTAGACCAGTTATTAACATTTCCTAAAGGCTGAAAAAAAGGTTCTTATTGCATTACATTTTATTATGTTCTCAGCAGTACGTCGTTTCGTTTATAAAATGAACGGACATGAATGTTAATTTCATCACTTTAGTTGAGTGTGCTGTTTTTTCCGAAACTGCTGCGTTAAGTGGAGCCAGTTATTGCCCCATTGACATACCATTCGCTATTTTTTCGCTTTGTTTGCGGTGCCCGAAGCAGCGGAATATTAGTGACATCAATTAGATGCGAATTCTAGGGCCCTATTTTTGATTCTTATACTGCTCACATTTTCCACGTTATCCTTGTTTTCAGCACCTTATAGCCGTTGTTCACCAGCGACAAACTTTAATAACTTGAATTTTTACCGAGCATTAGCGCTCTGGGACTGAGGGCATTGAATAACAATTAACGAAATTTATGTTCCATCTCATTTTAGGAAAGGGGTCCGCTACACTGTTTGGCTAATTCATCAGTTTCTACTGCGTCTCGAAGCATTACTTAGCACTAGAACGACATGTATTAATACAGCTTATGTGAAATGAAGGTGAACGAATCTTCTGATCAGCCTGTCAGCGTCTGGATCACACTAAAGTTCTGAAATGAAGCAGCTAAGTACCACTTAAAAAGAGATCGTATCGTTCTTCTCCAGATATCAGGCACGTTCGATATCACAGGCTCATATAGGCGGGAAACCGGGAAGTATTTTCGATCGCGGTTTGGTGACACTTCGCTGCTCCCATCTTGTAATAGGCAATAATCGACGTTCGCCGATCTTTGTTTGGCACGCTCAATCGTTCATCAATGGATGAGCGCCTGCGGCAGCCAATTATCTGCTGTAAACTCTCTCCATCCTTCGAGAATACGATCGCGATTTTCAACGCAGGGTACAGTTCACAATGTAGCTATTAGTTAAGACGGTCGTTTATGCATAGATACAGCAGGATTAACTAATTAAACATTGCGGTAAAGTGTGGTGGTGGCTGCCCTGAAAAGCTGCAATATCATTCGCCTAGCCGAATAATTAAGATTAAGAATGCATCAGAAATTTGGAAAATGATGAGTTTTATTCTGATTTAGGTGAGAGTGTACACTAGTGGATGTCACTGATGTCACGCATCCTACTCTCTGTTTTTGTTAGAGGTATACATCGTAGTGGGAGAGCAATTTGTACGTAAATATGCTGTTTCCACTTCCGCACTTTACCGTATGCGGTTTGACGGATAACACCTCTGACTGCTGCGGAACGAAATGAACAGGTAATGTAGTTAACTCATGATTGTGATATGATTGATGAGAACTGTGCACTCGGCAAGAGTCTGGCCTAGTGGTATTTACTGAATTTGGAAGATAGGGTAGGCAAGCCGGCAAACGCATCACCACACGCACTACTCTACATCGGCAGATACCGTGTTGAAATTCCTCGACAAACGTGTTCTCGAAACCACTCCACTAATGCGAGTCAGTAACGATCGGAAGATTTAGACAGATTATGGCAGTAATGCTTCCAATTTTACTGGTGCCTAACACATCGTTAGCGTTTTGTCAGGCAGGCCACATGTTACAAGCACGGCGTTGCAAGCGAATGCTGTTCTAACGTAATGCTGAGCAATAAGCTTGCGACAACCCTGTCGACAATATTAAACTGCATTCCACTCCAAAAACGCGGCATGTCACAAACACGAAATTCAATATGCATGTACATAAATTTCCCGGACAGGACATACCGTTGGAACACCCGAATCGCAAATCTCGTGTAATTTACAGGTTTATCTCTTCCGAAGCGAAAAGAAACGGAGGTTACGATGTAATGACTCATCGACGACGAAGACAAACTGAGACTGCTTATCCTATACATTTTATAAAAATATGTATGTATGTACGTATGTGTGTGTGTGTGTGTGTGTGTGTGTGTGTGTGTGTGTGTGGTTACTACAGCTCCTCCTAGACCACTGGACCGGTCTGAATCAACCTTGGTACACATACCTCGTAATGTCAAGCAACAATCGGTGTGTGGCTAGGAACCAGACACGACATCATAAACAATGGCATGCGTGGAAAACTGTCACATGATGCATGACGTTTTAGTGTATTACTTCTTTGTTAATAGCTGCATTTGCAATAAATTTCGCAGACAGTATTCACGTGTTCCGCTAATTGCACCACCAGAAGTATATCATAGTACCACCCACAGTTCAAGATACATGACGACATAAACGCTGAGAAGCGTGATAAACTGCAGCATTGAGCAAGACGTTTAAATTTATTACTTCCTTCCAATTCGCAAAAAAAAAGAAAAATTGTATACAGTTTCCACATATGCCGCTGAACATACCTACAAAATTAAATCATTGTGTGACACATACATCAGGAGATTTGACGTCATAAACACGGAGATGTGTGAAAAATTTCTACATCATGTATGACGTTTACGTTTATTACCTATTTGCTACATATTTCGCTGACAGTATCCACACATGCCACTGATTGTACCTACACAAATACGAAATGGTACGACAAACAGTTCAAGAGATACACTATGTGATCAAAGGTGTCCGGACACCACCAACAACATATGTTTTTCATATTATGTGCATTGTGCTGCCACCTACTGCCAGGTATCACATATCAGCGACCTCAGAAGACATTAGACATCGTGAGAGAGCAGAATCGGGAGCTCCACTAAACTCACGAAAGGTACAAGCGTACAACATTCCCTGCAAGTGAGTACACCTGGTAACTGAAGTACAGTTCTTGAGAATCTTCGTAGTGTCTTGGAAAAGGAAGGCAGAGAGCATATTACAGAGTTCAACGTTTCGTCGACAGCGCGGTCATTGGAGTACAAGCTCGGATTGCGAGAAAATTGGAAGGGAAATCGACCGTGCGTTTTCAAAGCAATCATCTCGGCATTTGCTAGAAGTGATTCAGGGTAACCACGCAAGATCTAAGTCCGAATGGCCGAACGGTGATTTGAACCAAAGTAGTGACGCATGCCGTTTTAGCATGCTAACCACTGCGCCATCTCGGTTAGTCCTTTGAAAAACGTTTCTTAAACAAGCAGAAAGCAGTTCAAGGTATCAATGGCAAGTTCGTAAATTTTCTGAGACAGGAAATATCTTCTGTCATGGACAGTACGACTGGTCCCGGGGGAGGTTCGGGTCCTCCCTCGGGCATGGGTGTGTGTGTTTGACCTTAGGATAATTTAGGTTAAGTAGTGTATAAGCTTAGGGCCTGATGACTGTAGCATTTAAGTCCCATAAGATTTCACACACATTTGAACATTTTCAACAGGAAACATGTTTGCGGACGAAATCTACCACATGTCGGGTCAATATCATTCAGTTTTCATAACCATTGTTTACTTAAGAATAATTGACATGTGTTATACTGTCACGTAGAACAACATACCTAATGTTACCAGTTACTTCGCTTCCGAACCTCCAGTTGACCACTTTTCACATTTTTACAATCATGTACGTCCTTCATTCAATTTGGATAGTTTAATACAAGTAGCGTTCTCTGGCTTAAGCCAGTCTATGCCAATTAGCTTTTATTCAGTAGCCATTCATTATCTTCCTTCCCCTGATTCTTCAGCAGTTCGTTGACTTCTAGAAGTAGATATTCTTATTTCCACAACTGTGTGTCTTTCGGGGTGTTACTCACTTGTAATTTCCATTCAGTGGTGAGTACACTGTGCATTCCTTTCGAGAATCATCTGTTCTGGATAGATTTGTATCGTCTCAGATTCTTTGCAACAGTGATCATTGCATTTCGTTTCCTATTCTAAAGACTTCCTTGTTTTGCCAACTTCTTCTCCCAGTGACGGAGGCTGTACGTTCCGTTAAATCCAAACGACTTCTTTCACTTGCCTGTTTGCACTGATCCCTTTCACAGCAGCTGTTACAATAAGTACTACATTTCCCTCAGTTTTCTCCATGAGCAAGATGAGAGAATTTTTGTAAGATCCATATCGCTCCACTGGTAAAACATCATCATCTTCGTCATTATCAGTGAGGACATGTGTAACTGTCCTGTATCGTCTTTTAAGATGAGACATAATTCGCCTTTTCGTTGTCTGATGTATTCTGAAAACCAACAAATGTGTCCATGCTTCCGAATGCTACCTCTGCAGATGACGAAACTAAATGCCAGTGCAATGAGCTCCTGTAGCTAGAGAACTGTGGTCGGGGCACTGACCACCACAGTCAACACGTCGTGCTCACCAAAATCCTCACCGCGAGTCACTTCTTCACTCCGATCTATTCCCGTGATGCAATAACGGAGTCCTCTGACTGTAATCGTCCTTCGAGAAACGGCTGTCTGATGGAAGAAAAAAAATGGCTGTGACCACTATGGGACTTAACTTCTGAGGTCATCAGTGCCCTAGAACTTAAAACTACTTAAACCTAACTAACCTAGGACATGACACACATCCATGACCGAGGCAGAATTCGAACCTGCGACCGTAGCGGCTGCGCTGTTCCAGACTGTAGTGCCTAGAACCGCTCAGCCACCCCGGCCGGCCTTGATGGAAGAATACGGCAGTGTTTCTTCCGTACGATCAGCCTCCAGTCAGCAGTATTTTTACCCTCTCCTCACCACGGGGCCATCCAGTCATCATCAGACAACTTGTAATGGTTCTCTATTTTCGTGACTATTACGGCGTTCCAACCCCAGTTCTCGATGCCAGTAATATCGTACTACTTTTCTGCGATGTAACAGATATACTTTTGTGACAATATTCACATTTGGTTTTATTAAAGTGTAGGTACTCCGACGTATCGATATATTACAGTGCTATGGTTCTTGTGTGTGTTCATTTATGTGAGACTGTCGTAATCTTTGACTTACTTGTAGCCGTTTTGGCGCGAATGGGCACAGAGCAGTCTCTGTTTCACTTTGGAAGAAGTTAAGTTGTTATTTCGCTTTATAAAAGAACGGTCAAGTCTTGTATTAGGTTAAAGTGGAAATTAAATATATGAAGATTGATACAAAACTGTTTTCTTGATGATGTGACAATTAAGAAGAAGTATATGTGACTTTACAAGAAGTTTAATAAAAATGTGGATCGTGAACACAAAGTCAAAAATTACTTCTACCATAACATTGTTCTGATCTGGGATTGTTTGACATTAAGAATTTCCTGTAAAGCGCATTTGTTAGGTCTTCAAATATTGCTAAAATAGAGATCTGGACCTTCTATCAGTCAAAGTGGAGCCGACCGGAGTGGCCGAGCGGTTCTAGGCGCTTGAGTCTGGAACCCCGCGACCGCTACGGTCGCAGGTTCGAATCCTGCCTCGGGCATGGATGTGTGTGATGTCCTTAGGTTAGTTAGGTTTAATTAGTTCTAAGTTCTAGGCGAATGATGACCTCAGAAGTTAAGTCGCATAGTGCTCAGAGCCATTTTTTAGTCAAAGTGGAATAACGCTAGTCTCAACAAGATGAGCCTAACGACTTCGACGAAATCTACGTGGGAATATATTCAAGATAAGTGCCAAATTAATGACTTTTTTACAGTGACCTCATTATTTCCATTGTGACGATACCATCCACCGTCAATAACTTTGTTGTTGTCCGATAAAGCGAACATATGCTGCTTGAGCAACATTATTAATCTGATTTCTAATCTACTTTGCAAGTGGTGGTATTGTTAGAAGCTGGACTGTGTTATGAGGCCCACTTTGTAGTGGACGCTGCCATGAAGACGGAAGTATGACACAGCTGCCACTGCCGTTATGGCCTTCACATGAACGGGGGCTGGAACACAGTTCTCCACAGCCCTGCGCCGCTGGAGCCTGACGAAGCCAGCTGTAGCTACTCATTCTCCTTTGTGGAGTTAGGGGCACCGGCTCGACGTGCCTTTCTTGTCTCCCGAGACCCACAAGAGGCGCGTACGTCACGACACGTTACACTGCGGGTCTTACGAATGCCGCCGGGAAGCGAGTAATTATTTGAGACGAGTTTAATAACTCCTGACTGTGCGTTTAAATGTATACAAGCTCTCGAAAGCACACGACGAAGGTAAGACGTTTATAGAGTACGTTTCCAATAACATATTGATTTCCCGTGGGTCCTGCACGGAGCCGAGCGTCACAAGTTAGTTGGAGGACCCGTATTTCAGGTGAGCATCGGGTGACTTCGGGAAAACAGCAGTCGACACGGATGGGCCAGCTATAGGCTCAGTTACACATCACAGGTGCCCGATACAGCATCAGCGACAAAGAAGATTCTGCGAGGAGAACGTGTCGGGAGACTGTGGTGGCGTATTTCTCACACTCGCCGAGTCTCCAGAAATCAACACTCACTCCCAAAAAGACTGAATCACAGTAGATAGTAGACAATAAAGAGCTGATATTCACCGACTGCCTTCTTCTGCTGCACCTACATCCGTCTCCGGTAGATAATCACCGGCTCGATCACCTACTCCAAGTAAAAAGAGGGTTAGCTTGGAGACTGATTGATAGAAAAGAAGTTTGATGAAGATCGACGGAGATAGTGTGGCGAACAATAAAACGCAAATGAAGGCACACTTCTCAACAAACGTCATGGACAACAGCCACATCTCTGAATAACATCTTTGACTTTAACTTAAGATCACTCGTTGGATTCCCTGCATCTTTGATTTTCACCTCTCCCTACTTTTTCCGTAGTGTCAGTATTACATACTAGCAGGAGTATTTTGTAAGGAACCGAAGGATTAACAATCAACATAAGTAATACACATCCAGTGCAATTTAACCGGGCGCTCCCCACCGCGCAGCAATTCGTTTGCCATAGTGTGATAGATATGCCAGCAAAAAGTACACTACACCAGCCACTGAACAGAGAGGGCCTGGCTTAGGCGAAGGAAACCTTATATTCCCCGAAAACTTGCATAAGTATGCTGCAAGATCTAGGAGTGCTTTGATAGGAATTTCATAGAGGGAAAGCTTAGGGATAATTAAGAACGAGGCGAGTACCATGCCTGTCAGTAGTTAAGGATAAATATGGCGTACGGATTAAAGTCATGGTCACTGAATTTAAGTTAGGAACCTTAGGACTAGAAATTTGGGGGTAATCTGAGCGCTCAGGAAAATTGTTAACAGTTACTATTTAGCTGGATAAGTATAAGCAGTGGTACAGCACCATGAACTGGAACAAGATTAAGGAGTCACAACGGTATTGTTCAGTTGGGACCACTCTCTTCGCATCATGCAGCATTTCTCCAAAACAGCAGAGCGGTGAGTTACCACGTGGATGCGAGATGAGGAACTGACCATGACATCACCAGCTGGACCGCTCCATGTAGGTCTCTCAACAAGCAGTGTTCTTCTTAGTAGTAGATCTACCAACAATAAGCGGCCACGCGAACGACGTGGCATAGCTGGAAAGTCTGTCACATGTTAGGGACGTATCTGGAAGTAAAGGAATAAACGAAATTTTTATGGAGCGCAGTAAGATCTAATTCACCATGAAAGTAGGAAAACACCATAGATTGCACTTTTTGGCATCGTCATCCGCTCCAAACGAAATGGATTTTTTGGCCACAGCGTCTACAGAAAACCTACGCGCACCGATTTATACTTGTACGCCATCAGCCATCAGCTCATGGCGCAAACGTGCACAAGCATTGATAAATTGTGCAAGAACGATACCAGACGTCGATAACCTTCCCCCGTGAGATGAACTAATTATGCAAGGTCTTCAGGAACGATGGCTACAACGTTCAGCAAGTAAATGAAGTGATCTCAAGCAAGAATCACAACCAGATCATTTACGAGGAGCTGGAAGAGAAACCTGCTTTTGCTGCTGTTCAGTGCCCTTGTGTCAGCAAGATAAGCCGCTTGCTGAAAAGACGAAAATTTAAACCGATCTTCAGACCTTCAATAAGAATCCTGCAGTGAGACCAGTTAACGACCTAGCACGTCTCAAAACAATTGGAGTCCACAAGATACAAAGCGACTGTGGTTAATCTTACGTCGTACAAATAGTGCGTTCTATAAAACAACACAGGAAGGAGCATGAGAGATTTTATCGCATATGCTACACCGAGAAATCCGCTTTAGCTGAACGTCCACTAAATAACAGTCACTGAATGAAGTTTGCAGAAAAGTCTGTCGCAGCTCGCACTGTCGGCATCTAGGAATGTATAATCGAAAATCACAGGTTACACGCTTAATAGAGATTGCAGCTTGAAGCTCAGAGCGTCGTAGGATCCAGCGATCGCGGAGTTGCAGCTGGCACATCATGTCGATGCCGTGGATATCAGTGATTTCCAGCTAACAGCTAGGGTATATAAGGGCGCATCAGCGGTCCAACAGCATTCATTTCACTTGACGATGGCCAAGATGTCCTTGAGCGTACCATTTTAACCATCTGATGCTGGAGGAAGTCCGAGAGTAATTTACATGATTCCTAGCTGAGAAACCAGGTGTTTCTCAGGAATTTATTTAGAGCTGTGCTTCCACGCACCTACCTCGCAACTTCTGGTCGTGTGTTTTATGTTTGTGGCGTTATATCTCCGGAAATATATGTCTTATAGTGACATCATTTTGTCGGCACACCCAGAGGCATATGAAGAAACTGACTGGGAAATTTATTGTGAATAGAGTCAATAGTAAAGAAGTAATGTATTTAAACGTCAACCACGATGCGACAGTTTTTTACGCATCTGATTGTTTATAACGTTATGTGCCTTTAACTATGTATCGCACAATGATGTACTGTCACACTTGCGTTCAGTAATATATATGTGCATACTGTCCGTCAATTGCTTCACAAATGGAATTAGTAGTAAAGAATTTAAAAATTATAACATGTCTGATGTTGTACTTGTAGCATGAACTGAGGAAAAGTAGTAACCGATGAAAATGTTTCGAATGATTATTTTGTAGGGGTTGTCAGCGAGAAAAATTTTTGTATAGGTTGGGACTGATGTGCAGCGTTTGTTACAAGTAGCGAAGTTCTCCCATTCTGAAATATTGGATGAATAAAGTCTGGGAAATCATGCGGCACAGGCTACTCTATTTTTCCACCCCTACCTCCAACACCTTGATAAATAGGTGTATCTTACCCCAACAGCAATAATTGCCTGACAGTAACGTCTACGTGTACCAAGTATGGTTGAAATCAGTCCACTGGTTTAGGACGAGATACGAAACACACACACACACACACACACACACACACACACATACACACACACGCTCACACGCTCACACACACACACACACACACACACACACACATATACACACATACGCGCGCGCGTGCTCGCGCACGCATATCCATACAAGCATCTTTATAATATGTATGGATCAAAGAAGGAATTAGTAAAGGAGACTTGCTATATCCTATTGGGCTTACCACTTTCGTCGCGTAATACAGGTCAATTTCTGATCAACGTTATGACAGAAGAAGAAAAATTGGTATGATCGTAAAAAATTGTTAATAAAATACTATTGCACTCGTTTTACAGTAGTGTATGTCAGAAAATGAACTGTGTTACAGGTCGAAACCAAACAAAAGCCCGCATCTCGTGGTCGTGCTGTAGCGTTCTCGCTTCCCACGCCCGGGTTCCCGGGTTCGATTCCCGGCGGGGTCAGGGATTTTCTCTGCCTCGTGATGGCTGGGTGTTGTGTGCTGTCCTTAGGTTAGTTAGGTTTAAGTAGTTCTAAGTTCTAGGGGACTTATGACCACAGCAGTTGAGTCCCATAGTGCTCAGAGCCATTTGAACCAAACAAAACGTAACAAGTGACCTAGACGGAGTCTTTCTTCATTACAGTTATCTTGATCATGGTTCCCAGAGATGCCTTCAGTTATAATATATTTGTTCTATCTGGAATGCAATAGTCAGTGTCTATTTATTCATTGAAATACACTGCCTGGGAAAAAGAGAAGAATCCAGGAGCTGAGACCGGATGTCAATGTAATTTTATACACGTACACACCATCGGCGGATATATAAATGATAAACTAACTAACTGTTTACGAACAGGGCTCGAAGGGACAACGGTACGTACCGACCGCCATGTTGTGTTATGTCTGTTTTCGCCGTTTTGCTTCAGAACTTGCAAGAGGTCACCCTTTTTTACATTTGGGCATTGTCTAAAATATAAGTCAACTTTTTATTAATAAATATTCTAAGTACTCTTGGCACACTTTTGACCCTTTATTTTCGATTTATGCTCAGTTACTGCATCACTTTGACTACTCATATTATTCACTCACTGCAATACTTTTTCGGTTCCTCCCTCCGTCACTAATAAGAAGATGACGTTCGAACCTTGCTTTATATGCCCCTATCAATGGTGAGCCCCACCAGTGGCGTGTTCCAGAACATAGCAAAAAGGCTTGGGATGGTCCACCATGTTTCAGAGCATTCCACAACATTCGAAAATGTTCTGGAATGTTTCATAATGATTTGGGATGTTTCCCAGCGTTCTGGAATCTTCCCGAATGTTGCAGACTATTTCCGAACATTCCAGAACATATCGGATCATTGGGGAACATTCCGGAGCATTCTGAAATGTTGTGGAATGCTCTCAAATTCTCAAGAAAGTTCTGGAGTGTTCGCGAATACTCTCGAATGTTCTGGAATTCTCTAAAAAATATCAGAGGCGGAAGCGTCCCAGCCCTTTATCTAGAAAAGCACGGCCTTAAGGTAAAAATCTTATTCATGAATGTTGATTAGAGCGCTAGCACACCTTATAAATCGCTTGATCGTACAGGGACTCGGTTCTGAGTTTTAGCGGCACCATATAATACACTTAATTTTATAATACTGACTAATTCCCTATTACTGTTTTTTAACTGCTACAGCACTGAGTGCTACAGATGCAAGATACGCAAAATCGCCAGCCAATACTGGAAGTTTCGGGTCTGGGTTTTAAAAGGTATAGAAATTATAAGATTGTGGTTTTGATGCTTCAGACCTTTCACATAGCCTCGCCCCAATTTAGTACAACGTACAGAACGTTCATACATCCATATGAGAAATGTAAGAAAATTCCCTACTTAGCATGTTGTTCAAATTGCATGTGACGTTGACTTGAATGCAGTTACGTCGTCAAAGCGTTGATACTCGATGTGAATATTTGCACATTGCCGTTTTGTGACAAGTTCGTATCGATAATTCTAAATCTCTTCAACCGTAATTACTTTTCCATAAAAGATCTGTCCGTGTTTTGCGTTTCAGTCAAGTTGCAATAGGCGTCCATGAGTGGTTTTTTGTTCGGGACTCATGGTGTGCGGGACATACTTTGTCCATACTTTTCTCGTCTTCAAAAATTTCAAGAGAAGGTCTTGGAGACTTGATTTAAATATGTTCCTCCACTGCGACCTTTGACACAACAACCTTGACAAAATACAGTAGCACGCCTGGTCACAAATGGCTGGTCGCATGCACAGTTGATGTTCACAGTTGTTAGTTCGAGTTACCACAGTAGCTACTGTTCCGACGTAGCTTCTACATAAGAAATGCAGTAAGTCCCGTAACTTTCACGATGGACTGACTACACTGAAAAGGTGCAACTATGTTTGCATAAGTTATTACTTAACTTACAACTTCCATTAAACAGCTACTATATTATAAATCTGCTATTAGTTGCCATTTCTACATCTAAATAAATCAAATGTGAATAGCTAAATGAATGTGAAGCTGTGTATCGTAAGTTTACGTATTCATTAACTACGAAGTAGCAGTGGTACTGTGTATATGACTGTGAGTTTCCTTAAAAGGTTTTCATATCGTTGATCATTTGTGTATGGAGTGAGAGATTCTTAAAAATCTTCTAAGCAATGTGAAACGGTCCATTATGAATCACTTATCTGCGTCTGTATCATAATCTATTGCTTAAAATACCTCTATCATTAATAATTTGCCAAAGTGTCACATGTTTCCAGTATGACAGGTATTTAGAGTAAGATTGACTAGTACTTCGTTAAAATTCTGATAAAATGTGCATCAGATGGCACCAATAGGTCAACTACGATAAATTAAAACTCTACTCTGTACTCTACTACAATATTCCATCCTCTTTAAAGAAGTCCAATCGTGAGAAGAAGATCGGTACTACATAATCAGGTACAATAAATTCAATGAGAGGATAGTCTAAACGTCATTATCAGTGTCCTACCGTCCAGGTGGTCGAAGTCGAGGAACTTGGTGGGCATCCATGCGGACTCGTTGTGCGTCCAGTAGCCGGGATTCGCCCGAGGCCTCGGTTCGGGTGCTGCCATCAGCGCCGCCAGCCTGGGTGCAGGTGGCGTCGACGCTGGTGTCGTTAGCGCCGCCAGGGTAGACACCAGGCGTGAGCGGGATGCGGGGGCGGACGAGACGCTCCACAAGGCAGGGCTGGAAGCAGCGGCGGCGGAGTGGGAGGGCGTCGCCAACGCAGCGTCCACCGAGGAGGAGGCCGCCATGTCGTCTGCAAAAGCACCCGCATGTCGGTGACAGCACACTTCAACGCTATAGTGGCCACGCTGTCTGCTGTGAAGCTTCTTACCGTCTGACGGTTGAGGACAGAATATGGACCAAAGCCGCAAGAAAGACACTCATCATTTAGTGTCATATGTCTTATAAGATTAACGTGCTTTTGTATTTCTTTTTATATTCAATTTACCAAATAGTTATTATAATTTACAACTCAATGGTTACTAAAACACCAAAAAGACCTAAACATGTTGTAAATTCAGACCCCCCCCCCCGGCCCGCGACAGTGTTTCGTGTCTGCATATGAAGGCTAATATCAGCAAATACTGTACAGATTTTCATACGATTTCCACTCTTAACTAGAGGAAGATTTTGTGCATATCACTATACATTATAAAGAATTCCTCCTTCAGTGGGCATTTAGCGCTCCCCATATTTCCTTCAGACTATCCTGTATTATTTTTCTGTACTCATTAGGATGTTCATTCCATTCAACACGTACTTTTATTCCTGTTTTCTTTGCCTCAAGATAGCACTGTCATAATCGAGTCTTATCACTGACATCATTTCACCTCTAATTTTCATGCTGTCTTGAATCTTGCTTTTATTTGAGTCATTGCTTCTTCGATGTACAGATTGAATGGTTGGAATAGAAGACTACCTCCTTGTCTTACCTTTCATTAATCCGAGAACTTCGTTCTTAATCTTCCATTCTTATTGGTCACACTTTGATCATGTACATACTCAATATTATCTGTCCTTTCTTATAGGTTACCATTATCAGAATTTCGAACACCTTGCTCCTGAACAGCAGTAAGTAGACTTTGATTCTACGATGTCATAAGTACTCTGTTTGTTTCTGCTGAAGCTTTAATTTTTTGACTAAGCCATTTGAAACTGATCGCTCGATTACTACAAGAATTAGGGCTGATGTAAGATTGTGGTCATCAGTCTGGAAGATAGGTCTCGAGATGAGTGTGGCTTCGATGCTTACAGAACAGTTTATAGTGTCTTTGCGTTCAGTCTGCTCCGCCCGAGTCCTTTATAAAGGCGTCGTTTTACCGAACCATCCATTCTTTCCCAGCAGCCTCCCCGCTAAAAGACATGCGGGGCAATCAACATCCACCTGTTGAGGTGTATAGGTATCCTTGCTACGGCCAAGGAGGACTCCAAAATGTTGCATTTCCAATCTCGTTCGCAACAGTATAACTAGTTCAAAAGTGGGATTGCTCTTCTCTTGATGAGCGCTAAAGCATTTGTGCTACACGTCAAGTATGCGTAAGTATATATGTTTCCCTCAAACGCGACATACAAAACGGCACCACATACACAGAACCGTCACAAAAAACCATGAATGCGCGACCTTCTGTTTTCAGAGGTTAAGGTCCACCTGGACAAACATACAAGTATATTAGACAGTTCTGGGAGCGACAGTAGCTTTGCACGCCATTTCGAAGCAAGTTGATGAGGCACGATTTGGTGGGTACAGGAAAGACTGATAATATACAGCGTATATGACAACCAAGAAAGAACATTTCGAATTGAAGACCAACAGCAAAGTGCTCGGATTAATAAAGTTGTACGACAGGGATTCAACCTTTCTCCTCCGCTTTTCCAAGGACGTAGCCAGGATTTTGTATCAGGAGGGGCCAATCCTAGGGAGGACATTAAAAGGGGGTCATGTTTTTCATTTATTCTGAAAATACGTTTACACTACTGGCTATTAAAATTGCTACACCACGAAGATGACGTGCTACAGACGCGAAATTTAACCGACAGGAAGACGATATTGGGATATGCAAATGATTAGCTTTTCAGAGCATTCACACAAGGTTAGCGCCGGTGGCGACACCTACAACGAGCTGACATGAAGAAAGTTTCCAATCGATTTCTCATACACAAACAGCAGTTGATCGGCGTTGCCTGGTGAAACGTTGTTGTGATGCCTCGTATACGATGGAGAAATGCGTACCATCACGCTTCCTACTTTGATAAAGTTCGGATTGTAGCCTATCGCGATTGCGGTTTATAATATCGCGACAGTGCTGCTCGCGTCGGACGAGATCCAATGACTGTTAGCAGAATATGGAATCGGTGGGTTCAGGAGGGCAACACGGAATGCCATGCTGGATCCCAACGACCTCGTATCACTAGCAGTCGAGATGACAAGCATCTTATCCACATGGCTGTAACGGATCGCGCAGCCACGTCTCGATCCCTGAGTCAACAGATGGGGACATTTTCTGGGCAGCAACCATCTGCACGAACAGTTCGACGACGTTTGCAGCAGCATGAACTATCAGCACCGAGACCATGGCTGCGGTTACCGTTGACGCTGCATCACAGACAGGAGCGCCCGCGATGGTGTCCTTAACGACGGACCCGGGTGCACGAATGGCAACACGTCATTTTCTTTGATGAATCCAGGTGCTGTTTACAGCAACATAATGGTCGCATCCGTGTTTGGCGACATCGCGGTGAATGCACTTTGGAAGCGTGTATTCGTCATCGCCATTCTGGCGTATCATCCGGCGTGATGGTATGGGGTGCCATTGGTTACACGTCTCGGTCACCTCTTGTTCGCAATGACGCCACACTGAACAGTGGGCGTTATATTTCAGATGTGTTACCACCCGTGCCTCTACCCTTCATTCGATCTCTGCGAAGCCCTACACTTCAGGAGGATAATGCACGGCCGCATGTAGCAGGTCCTGTACGGGCCTTTCTGGATACAGAAAATGTAGGAATGCTGCCCTGACCAGCACATTCTCCAGATCTCTCACCAATTGAAAACGTCTGGTCAGTGGCGGCCAAGCAACTGGCTCGTCACAATGCGCCAGTCACTACTCTTGATGAACTGTGGTATTGTGTTGAAGCTGCATGGGCAGCTGTACCTGTACACGCCATCCAAGCTCTGTTTGACTCAATGCCCAGGCGTATGAAGGTCGTAATGACGGCCAGAGATGGTTGTTCTAGGTACTGATTTCTCAGGATCTATGCACCCAAATTGCGTGAAAATGTAATCCCATGGCAGTTCCTTTATAATATATTTGTCAATTGAATGCTTGTTTATATCTGCATTTCTTCTTGGTGTAGCAACTTTAATGGCCAGTTGTGTATTTATTTTCTTTATGTACAAAATTTGATTTCGGGAGACCTTCGCACAAGTAGTACTCGTATTGGCACTATAAAATTAAGGAAGAAAGGCTGTTCTTGAAAAAATTAACACGCATTTTCAACAGCACGAGTAAAATCCACATGCCCTTTTAGATATTTCTGTAAATGGCAATATGACAACTTAAGCTTATTTCCAAACGAATTAAAATTCTAATATGACGTATTTTCTCTTTGCTGACAAAATATAGATAATTGTTATATTGCAAAATTCGATATCGCAAAGCAAAAGATTCTTCACGTTGGATTAAATAAATTGCCCGCATTCGTGATCGTGCGGTAGCGTTCTCGCTTCCCACGCCCGGGTTCCCGGGTTCTATTCCCGGCGGGGTCAGGGATTTTCTCTGCCTCGTGATGGCTGGGTGTTGTGTGCTGTCCTTAGGTTAGTTAGGTTTAAGTAGTTCTAAGTTCTAGGGAACTGATGACCATAGTTGTCCAGTCCCATAGTGCTCAGAGCCATTTTTGATTAAATAAATTATTAAGTAAAATCTTGACAATAGCTGGATTTCTGCTACTACAATCTAATATCTAAATCTGCGGTTTATCCGAAACCAAAATAGAGTTCCTTCAGTGTTTCAAAACATCCAAAGTTACTCACTTCAGTCTGGAGTTTTATAAAAGTATATTTCATTAAAATTCTACAATTTTCTTAAGTGACGCAGGACCTCTTTTCAAATTGTTATTTCAACGGTCAACATCAAGCCGTAGCACTCAAATGTATTCAGAAATCGAAATGAAATACATAAATACTACGATCTACAGTGCTGGGACTTTACCATTGATTCAAACACTTATTTCAGCTAGACTCCTAATGTATACAGCCTCAAAAATGAGTTTGCATTTCTTTGAGCTAATAAACTCTTTCACGATGTACAACGTAAGTAATCGTTTATATGACGTTTAATAACAATTACGTTACAGGTATGACGGTTGTAACCATTGGTTCAAGGATATTACGAATGAGACACTTCACAACAGAATATTCTTCTTCTTCTTCTTCTACGTGATCAGGCCCGTGGACCGCACGCTGCTACAAGTGTCCTCCTTCATTGTATCCTATCAATTACTGCAATCTGCCATCCGTCCACATCTATTGATGCTTGGTTTAAATCTTCATGCTGGCCATCGCTCCAGCGCTTCTTGGGTTTTCCAGTGGGGCTCTTTCCTCTAGGTGTGAAATGCAGGAGCTTCCGAGGACGTCTGTGATCTTCCATCCTGCCACATGTTCGGCCCACTGCATTCCTTTGGCTTTGACAGTTTCTGCTATGTTGGGTTGCTGGTATAGTTCCTTAAGCTCTATTTGCAACAGAATATCTTAGTAAAACTAGAAAACATGAAATATCGTCATACCACAGAGGGCCATCTTTATGTCGTGAAACATAGCACAAAATGCTGACAAGTAACAACGGAACTGATAACAAAACAACAATTTAGCTGAGGTAAGGGCAAGAATGCACACTAGTTCGCTAAAGCACGAACAGGCGGTAGCCGATAGTGATATCGACATGTCGACAGAATTAGATTTTCACTCTGCAGTGGAGTCTGCGCTGTTATGAAACATTCCTGGCAGATTAAAACTGTGTGCCGAATCGAGACTCGAACTCAGGACGTTTGCCATTCGCGGGCAAATGCTCTACCACCCTCCTGTTGAAATATCGCTGAACTACACATACTGGGGAAATCATATACAAAACAATATCAAAATTAAATACTGTCTGCCAGAGAAATAAATAACTATGGCTCAAATGAAGATAAGTACCGTTACAAAAGTAACAAAAAATATTTTTGTATTACTGTTTCTCCTATTTTAAAACAATAGAGTTTGAAGATAATGACAGAACATATGAAAAACTTGTGTTATCGTAGTATGACAGCGCAAATGAACTGTGGACAAATAGGGGCAGGGGGTGATGCAGGGCGCAGTCTGTTGGGACGAATTCTATCAGTCCACTAAAAAAATCTTTTAGAAACGGACGAAATAATGTTCTGTCAACGCTTACCCTTCCACTGTCCACAAACACCTGCCCATCGTTTCGTATCGGAACTTCTTTTGACAGTTGAGAGTTGTGTACCGCTCTGGTGACCAGACTGGGTAATATTTTGCCATTTGGACTATTCATTATATGAATTTGAGAACTTTTTTATAGTATACAGAAATGCAACCATCACACTTTGGGCGATATTTTTGTTGATCAACGTGACTTTTAGGCGACACAGCCGGACGGAGTGGCCAAGCGGTTAAAGGCGCTACAGTCTGGATCCGTGCGATCACTACAGTCGCAGGTTCGAATCCTGCCTCGGGCGTGGATGTGTGTGATGTCTTTAGGTTAAATAGGTTTAAGTAGTTCTACGTTCTAGGGGACTGATGACCTTAGAAGTTAAGTCCCATAGTGCTCAGAGCTATTTGAACAATTTTAGGCGACACAGGGAAATCCAAATGTGGTGTTATGCACCGATTTTATTTTAATATTATTTGAGATGATGTATAATGCTCCGCTGCCTTGTGAAATACTGAAATATTGCAATCAAAAGTTTTACCAGTCTCCACATAACTGCAGTACTGATATTGAACTCCTGCAGACAGCCATTAGAGTACCGTAGTTCCGACATATTGCCAATGTACCGTAAAGGTAGTGGACGAATCAAAATCGGTTTTTCTCTTCTTAGTTACTACAAACTAATGCATACTTAGAAACTATCACAACACCATACAGCACAAAAACAGTATATGGAAGCACTTATATTAAATTCAGCTGCAAGTAACAACGGAACTGATAACAAAACAACAATTTAGCTGAGGTAAGGGCAAGAATGCACACTAGTTCGCTAAAGCACGAACAGGCGGTAGCCGATAGTGATATCGACATGTCGACAGAATTAGATTTTCACTCTGCAGTGGAGTCTCGCTGTTATGAAACATTCCTGGCAGATTAAAACTGTGTGCCGAATCGAGACTCGAACTCAGGACGTTTGCCATTCGTGGGCAAATGCTCTACCATCTGAGCTATCCAAGCACAACTGACGCCCCGTCCTCACACCTTCACTTCCGCCAGTACCTCGTCTCCTCGTCTCCTTTGGCTATGTCCGCGAAAGGCAAAGGTCCTGAGTTCGAGTCTCGGTCCGGCACATAGTTCTAATCTGCCAGGAAAGTTTCTTGACATTTCGACAATTTATATTTATAGTTGCCGTTGTAGACGATTGATATCACTTATACCTTCCTCTAAGTATAATAGAAAATATCCTTTAATTTCGCTACACACCAACTACGCTGAGTGTAGTTTCATTTGGGTGATAGGGGGTGGGGTCCAGATTCCACGTCCCCGCACTCCTTTGACTATGTCAGTGTTTGTTCTATATGTACATTGAAAACGCAATAACAGGTGAAAAAGTTAAGATGAGTAGTGGGATTAAAATTCAGGTGTCTGGATGAAAATCATAAAGTACGTGGATAACAATGACTTTCTCACGTAAACCAAGAAAGAATTAAGTGGCGTACTGGATGAAATTGGTACTCCCAAGATCACTCAGTACGGACTGAGAGTAAGGCGAAGAATGATGGAAGTAATGAAGAGTATCACCAACTAGATTAGTGGACAACTAATGTCAATATTCGGGACCGAGAATTAAAAACAGTGAAGGAATTCTGCTACCTAGGAAGCATAATGAGGTATGAAAGTCGAAGCAAAGAGTGGTTAAAAAAAAAACAGACTAACACACAGGGCATTCCTGGTCAGAAGCTGTCTACCACAATCCAACATCAGCACTCATTAAGAAATTTAGAACAATATGTGACTAGAGCACAGTACTTTATGGAAACTAGCCATTGACTACGGAAATACCGGCGGATTTGGTGCCTTAGAAGGATATTGGAAATGTGGAAGAATGGTAGGATAGGAAATAGGTTGGTTCTCCGCAGAATCCTATAGGAATGAAATATGTGAAAAAAACTGACAAAAACAAGGAACACGGTGTGTTCAGACACAATGTATAACCTCCATGATAGTAGTGGTAGGCTGTGCAGGGTAAAAACTGTAGGGAAGGTAGATATTACAGTTGTTGTTGTTGTTGTTCTGGGTTTCAGTCCAGAGACTGGTTTGATGTAGCTCTCCATGCTACTCTACCCTGTGCAAGCTTCTTCATCTCCCAGTACCTACTGCAACCTACATTGTGCTGATTCTGCTTAGTGTATTCATCTCTTGGTCTCCCTATACGACTTTTACCCTCCACGCTGTTCTCCAATACTAAATTGGTGAACCCTTGATGCCTCAGAACATGTCCTACCAATCGTTCCCTTCTTCTAGTCAAGTTGTGCCACAAACTTCTCTTCTCCCCAATCCTATTCAACACCTCCTCTTACTTACGTGATCTACCCATCTAATATTCAGCATTCTTCTGTAGCACCACATTTCAGAAGCTTCTATTCTCTTCTTGTCTAAACTATTTATCGTCCATGTTTCACTTCCATACATGGCTACACTCCATACAAATACTTTCAGAAACGACTTCCTGACACTTAAATCTATACTCGATGTTAACAAATTTACTCTTCTTCAGAAACGCTTTCCTTGCCATTGCCAGTCTACATTTTATATCCTCTCTACTTCGACCATCATCAGTTATTTTGCTCCCCAAATAGCAAAACTCCTTTACTACTTTAAGTGTCTCATTTCCTAATCTAATTCCCTCAGCATCACCCGACTTAATTCGACTACAGTCCATTACCCTCATTTTGCTTTTGTTGATGTTCATCTCTTATCCTCCCTTCAAGATACCATCCATTCCGTTTAACTGCTCTTCCAAGTCCTTTGCTGTCTCTGACAGAATTACAATGTCATCAGCGAACCTCAAAGTTTCTTCTCCATGGTTTTTAATACATACTCCAAATTTTTCTTTTGTTTCCTTCACTGCTTGCTCAATATACAGATCGAATAACATCGGGGAGAGGCTACAACCCTGTCTCACTTCCTTCCCAACCAATGCTTCCCTTTCATGCCCCTCTACTCTTATAAATGCCACTTGGATTCTATACAAATTGTAAATAGCCTTTCGCTCCCTATATTTTACCCCTGCCACCTTTAGAATTTGGAAGAGAGTATTCCAGCCAACATTGTCAAAACCTTTCTCTATGTCTACAAATGCTATAAACGTAGGTTTGCCTTTCCTTAATCTAGTTTCTAAGATAATCCGTAGGGTCAGTATTGCACCACGTGTTGCAATATTTCTACGGAATCCAAACCGATCTTCCCCAAGGTCAGCTTCTACTAGTTTTTCCATTCGTCTGTAAAGAATTCGTGTTAGTATTTTGCAGCTGTGGCTTGTTAAACTGATTGTTCGGTAATTTTCACATCTGTCAACACCTGCTTTCTTTGGGATTGGAATTATTACATTCTTCTTGAAGTCTGAGGGTATTTCGCCTGTTTCATACATCTTGCTCACCAGATGGTAGAGTTTTGTCAGGACTGGCTCTCCCAAGGCCGTCAGTAGTTCTAATGGAATGTTGTCTACTCCCGGGGCTTTGTTTCGACTCAGGTCCTTCAGTGCTCTGACAGACTCTTCGCGAAGTATCATATGTCCCATTTCATCTTCATATACATCAACTTCCATTTCCATAATATTGTCCTCAAGTACATCGCCCTTGTATAGACCCTCTATATACTCCTTCCACCTTTCTGCTTTCCCTTCTTTGCTTAGAACTGGGTTTCCATCTGAGCTCTTGATAATCATACAAGTACTTCTCTTTCCTCCAAAGGTCTCTTTAATTTTCCAGTAGGCAGTACCTATCTTACCCCTAGTGAGGTAAGCCTCTACATCCTTACATTTATCCTCTAGCCATCCTTGCTTAGCCATTTTGGACTTCCTGTCAATCTCTTTTTTGAGACGTTTGTATTCCTTTTTGCCTGCTTCATTTACTGCATTTTTATATTTTCTCCTTTCATCAGTTAAATTCAGTATTTCTTCTGTTACCTAAGGGTTTCTACTAGCCCTCGTCTTTTTACCTACTTGATCCTCTGCTGACTCCACTACTTCATCCCTCAAAGCTACCCATTCTTCTTCTACTGTATTTCTTTCCCCCATTCCTGCTATTTGTTCCCTTACGCTCTCATTGAAACTCTGTACAACCTCTGGCTTTGTCAATTTATCCAGGTCCCATCTCCTTAAATTCCCACATCTTTGCAGTTTCTTCAGTTTTAATCTACAGTTCAGAACAAATGGATAGTGGTCAGAGTGCACATCTGCTCCTGGAAATGTCTTAAAATTTAAAACCTGGGTCCTAAATCTCTGTCTTACCATTATATAATCTATCTGAAATCTTTCAGTATCTCCAGGCTCCTTCCATGTATACAACCTTCTTTTATGATTCTTGAACCAAGTGTTAGCTATGATTAAGTTGTGCTCTGTGCAATATTCTACCAGGCGGCTTCCTATTTCATTTCTTAGCCCCAATCCATTTTCACTTACTACGTTTCCTTCCCCCCCCCCCCCCATGAACCATGGACCTTGCCGTTGGTGGGGAGGCTTGCGTGCCTCAGCGATACAGGTAGCCGTACCGTAGGTACAACCACAATGGAGGGGTATCTGTTGAGAGGCCAGACAAACATGTGGTTCCTGAAGAGGGGCAGCAGCCTTTTCAGTAGTTGCAGGGGCAACAATCTGGATGATTGACTGATCTGGCCTTGTAACAATAACCAAAACGGCCTTGCTGTGCTGGTACTGCGAACGGCTGAAAGCAAGGGGAAACTACGGCCGTAATTTTTCCCGAGGGCATGCAGCTTTACTGTATGATTAAATGATGATGGCGTCTTCTTGGGTAAAATATTCCGGAGGTAAAATAGTCCCCCGTTCGGATCTCCGGGCGGGGACTACTCAAGAGAATGTCGTTATCAGGAGAAAGAAAACTGGCGTTCTACGGATCGGAGTGTGGAATGTCAGATCCCTTAATCGGGCAGGTAGGTTAGAAAATTTAAAAAGGGAAATGGATAGGTTAAAGTTAGATATAGTGGGAATTAGTGAAGTTCGGTGGCAGGAGGAACAAGACTTCTGGTCATGTGACTACAGGGTTATAAACACAAAGTCAAATAGGGGTAATGCAGGAGTAAGATTAATAATGAATAGGAAAATAGGAATGCGGGTAAGCTACTACAAACAGCATAGTGAACGCATTATTGTGGCCAAGATAGATACGAAGCCCACACCTACTACAGTGGTACAAGTTTATATGCCAACTAGCTCTGCAGATGACGAAGAAATTGAAGAAATGTATGATGAAATAAAAGAAATTATTGGAGATAGTGAAGGGAGACGAAAATTTAATAGTCATGGGTGACTGGAATTCGAGTGTAGGAAAAGGGAGAGAAGGAAACATAGTAGGTGAATATGGATTGGGGCTAAGAAATGAGAGAGGAAGCCGCCTGCATTGCCCCTATTTGACTTTGTATTTATAACCCTTCATTCGCCTGACCAAAAGTTTTGTTCCTCCTGCGACTGAACTTCACTAATTCCCACTATATCTAACTTTAACCTATCCATTTCCCTTTTTAAATTTTCTAACCTACCTGCCCGATTAAGGGATCTGACATTTCACGCTCCGATCCGTAGAACGTTAGTATTCTTTCTCCTGATAATGACGTCCTCTTGAGTAGCCCCGCCCGGAGATCCGAATGGGAGACTATTCTACCTCCGGAATATTTTACCCAAGAGGACGCCATCATCATTAACCATACAGTAAAGCTGCATGCCCTCAGGAAAAATTACGGCTGTAGTTTCCCCTTGCTTTCAGCCGTTCGCAATACCAGCACAGCAAGGCCGTTTTGGTTAGTGTTACAAGGCCAGATCAGTCAATCCTACAGACTGTTGGCCCTGCAACTAATGAGAAAGTTGCTGCCCCTCGTCAGGAACCACACGTTTGTCTGGCCTCTCAACAGATAGCCCTCCGTTGTGGTTGCACCTATGGTACGGCTATCTGTTGAGGCACACAAGCCTCCCCACCAACGGCAAGGTCCATAACCACACAGACACCTAAATGCACTCTTCTATGGTGACAGCAAGTCACAGTGTGTGTTGCAAACTCTTTCACAGCAGATTGCTACAGCTTCAGATCTTAAAATGCAAATACCATTACCAGTGACTTGTCTACAAAAGATTTTTTTCTTCTACCAGTACAGTTTGTGATCAAATTAGAATACCACCTTCAAAGTCCAATGAGAATTACTTTAAAAATGGTACTTTGTTAAACAAGTCATGAATACTTGAAACATTTAACTTAAAAGTTTTTGGTTGGTTAACTATATATGCTTAAAAAATATGTTACTATGCTTTTTCAGATACTTACAGAAATTTCAGCTTCCTTGTTGGAGAGGCTAATGTGGTCACCAAATTCTCCACTAATTTCTGAGTTCATGTCATATGAAACAGGCTCTTCTGGTGGAGGTACTGTATATATATTAGTACGTCCAGAAAATAACTGAGGCTTGTGTGTAAGTTCTTATGTGAGATGTAAAGGCTATAACAAGAGACGGGATCTTGACAGGCCATATCAAACCAGCCAGAAGGCTGATGACGCAAAGAAAGAAATGGATCCACGTGATTGTGTCTACATCACTTCAGCAAGTGTTAGGGCCTGATATTTGTGCTGATTAAGACTGTTGAAATCACAAATCATACTTTCTGCAGAAGAAATACAATTTCTATGTATACAGCGTTTCCGTCCCAGAATAAAACTGTTGTTCCGCATGCAAACTGACGGCTTGCTTAATTTCCTTTACCGCTATTTATCAGTAAATATAACAATTCTGCATCAAATACTTTGGAAGGGGCACAGTTCGTCTATTGTTGGCATTTGTTACTGACTTTTAGATTTCATTGAGTTATGACCTCCTGTGTCCATGATCTATCTTTGAACCCTCATTTAGCTTTATTTGGCAGCTATATTCATTACTAATTAATGCTGAAATTTATTAGAAACAACAGGTGGGGATGAAGTAGGATAGTAAATATAATGACACAATTACAAAAATCTGTCGTTAGCATTCGTTTATTAATTTTCGTAATTGTGTAAAGAACACACCGAGTTCCTTTCGGAGCAAAAGTTTATAGATCCCACCAATTGTCGTTTGTCTTTTTCAAGGAGATCATAACTGAAAATCGTCCTTTTACGCCAGTTTGTACCTGTTGATTTTGCAGTCGAAAGTTATGTCCAGGGACTAACAATTTAGTTATTATAACTTGACATTCTGTGTCACATCTCGAACGATATCACATTTTTGTTACTACAGTGACACAATGACGCAAGCACTTATACTCTACTTCTACAGTTCAAGATACTGTCCAGGAAATCCAACAAACACATATGTGCATGTTACATTTCAAGTTAGCGCGCTCCAAAACCGCAGCTTCAAATAGTGTATTGCCGGTAATGTTACGTAATCTTTCTTCTTTTCACATACGAGTTCTTGTACGTATATAGGTTATAATTCATTTCGGAAAACTTCTTACTTATTCAAAAGCTGGTCATACTTAGAATTTCATCTGAATGAACGAGGGTGCAGACGCAGTGTTAACACACTGTATTCACCTTCTGAAAGAACTGGCGTAAATCCTCGTTTGGCTACTCTAGCTCACGTGTCTCACACTGAAGGTGAGATGAGAGGTGAGCTTGTTCCTTGGGAGAGAGAGCGAGGGTGGCGGAGTGGGGGGGGGGGGGGGGTGGGGGGGTCAGAGAAGTTGTCTGTTGCTTTAATAATACTTGTCCGATTCTAACTAGTATTAAACCTCTCAAGACTTCGCCGTCAACCGACGTTAAGCCTTCATCTTTTTTCCTTCCTTTTTCCATTAAAAGTCTTTTTTCGAAGCTAAATAAAATGTGAGTGCTAATTTAATGCAGAAAAATAATGGAAACTTTTCCTGCACAGCAGAGTGACAGGAATTTTCAAGTATTACCTGAGGGACACATTACAGACACGTGAAAGGAATGTTTTATGAATAGTGTTTATCTTTCCTGTATGTCAGGATGTAGCTTCGTATACTCACATAAACACTTTAGTTCTAGTAACATACGTTTCAGTGTATTACTTACTACATATCGATTCCTTGACGTAACAGTTTAAACTACTCTAACTAAGAAGCTTTTCAAATCTCGCTCATAAATACGAGAGAACTAGAATACTTTGAAAGAGTTACGAGCGGCATTTGAAAAGTCCCTGGAAAAATAGAAACTACTTTTGTGTTAGGGATTAACCTTTTTTATTTAGGGCATAGTCTCCTTTTAGACTTATACAATTCGTCGAACGCTTTTCTAATCTGTTGATCCTTTCCCAATAATAGGAATTGTCCAAGTCTGCAAAATACACTCCTGGAAATTGAAATAAGAACACCGTGGATTCATTGTCCCAGGAAGGGGAAACTTTATTGACACATTCCTGGGGTCAGATACATCACATGATCACACTGACAGAACCACAGCCACATAGACACAGGCAACAGAGCATGCACAATGTCGGCACTAGTACAGTGTATATCCACCTTTCGCAGCAATGCAGGCTGCTATTCTCCCATGGAGACGATCGTAGAGATGCTGGATGTAGTCCTGTGGAACGACTTGCCATGCCATTTCCACCTGGCGCCTCAGTTGTACCAGCTTTCGTGCTGGACGTGCAGACCGCGTGAGACGACGCTTCATGCTCAATGGGGGACAGATCCGGAGATCTTGCTGGCCAGGGTAGTTGACTTACACCTTCTAGAGCACGTTGGGTGGCACGGGATACATGCGGACGTGCATTGTCCTGTTGGAACAGCAAGTTCCCTTGCCGGTCTAGGAATGGTAGAACGATGGGTTCGATGACGGTTTGGATGTACCGTGCACTATTCAGTGTCCCCTCGACGATCACCAGTGGTGTACGGCCAGTGTAGGAGATCGCTCCCCACACCATGATGGCGGGTGTTGGCCCTGTGTGCCTCGGTCGTATGCAGTCCTGATTGTGGCGCTCACCTGCACGGCGCCAAACACGCATACGACCATCATTGGCACCAAGGCAGAAGCGACTCTCATCGCTGAAGACGACACGTCTCCATTCGTCCCCCCATTCACGCCTGTCGCGACACCACTGGAGGCGGGCTGCACGATGTTGGGGCGTGAGCGGAAGACGGCCTAACGGTGTGCGGGACCGTAGCCCAGCTTCATGGAGACGGTTGCGAATGGTCCTCGCCGATACCCCAGGAGCAACAGTGTCCCTAATTTGCTGGGAAGTGGCGGTGCGGTCCCCTACGGCACTGCGTAGGGTCCTACGGTCTTGGCGTGCATCCGTACGTCGCTGCGGTCCGGTCCCAGGTCGACGGGCACGTGCACCTTCCGCCGACCACTGGCGACAACATCGATGTACTGTGGAGACCTCACGCCCCACGTGTTGAGCAATTCGGTGGTACGTCCACCCGGCCTCCCGCATGCCCACTATACGCCCTCGCTCAAAGTCCGTCAACTGCACATACGGTTCACGTCCACGCTGTCGCGGCATGCTACCAGTGTTAAAGACTGCGATGGAGCTCCGTATGCCACGGCAAACTGGCTGACACTGACGGCGGCGGTGCACAAATGCTGCGCAGCTAGCGCCATTCGACGGCCAACACCGCGGTTCCTGGTGTGTCCGTGTGCCGTGCGTGTGATCATTGCTTGTACAGCCCTCTCGCAGTGTCCGGAGCAAGTATGGTGGGTCTGACACACCGGTGTCAATGTGTTCTTTTTTCCATTTCCAGGAGTGTAGTTATTAGTTGCTGCAATCACCTCCTCATTTGAAAAAAAATCTTAGTCCTGTCAGCCATTTCTTGAAATTGAGGAACAAATAGTAGTCCGAGGGAGCCAAGTCTGGAGAATAGGGGGGATGTGAAACGAGTTGGAATCCTATTTCCATTAATTTAGTGAGAAGTACTGCTGAGGTGTGTGCTGGTGCGTTGTCGTGATGTAAAATGACTTTTTTGCGGTCCAATAACCGGTGTTTTTCTTGCTATACACCTGTAATAGTTTCACCCTTTCCCGATAGTCGATGAGGATTATCCCTGGCGAAACCCAAAAGGCAGTCACCATAAACTTTCCGGCCGAAGGAATGGTCTTCGCCTTTTTTGGTGCAGATTCTCTTATGGTAACCCATTGTTTACATTGTTCTTTGGTCTCAGGAATATAGTAATGTATCCATGTTTCATCCACAGTGATGAAATGACGCTTATAGTCCTGCGGATTCATCCTGAACAGCTGCAAACCATCCTGGCAACACTTCACACGATTCAGTTTCTGGTCAAGCGTGAGCAATCGCGGAACCCGTCTTGCGGATAGCTTTCGTATGTGCAAATGTTCATGAAAAATATGATGTACCCGTTCATTCGAGATGCCCCCAGCACTAGCAATCTCAAGCACCTTAGCTCTTCCGGCATCCATCACCATACCATGAATTTTATCAATGATTTCTGGAATCGTAACCTCCACGTTCAGCATGACTTGTTCCCATATGACCGCGCCGAAAATTTTAAAACCACTTATAAACCATTCTATTCGAAGGTGCAAAGTCACCGTAATGTTATCAAGCTTCTCTTTAGTCTCCTGAGCCGTTTTGCCTTTCATAAAGTAATGTTTAATCACCACATGAAGTTCTTTTTCTTCCATTTTTTGACAATCACTCGACTTCCTTGATTCACACGAATGCCAAACACAAAAAAATAGTCTAATATGGCTGAAAGTTGGAGTACGTTCCTTCCAATGATACATGACTTCGATACGTACCGGTGGTGCCATCTATCGAACTTTGCGCGGACTCTTCAAACGATCCTCGTATTTTTCATCGCCTCAACATTCTGTATACAGAATGTCATTTGGGTCTCTCTTTAGTGATTATTCCTTCTTTAACACTAGATTTTCTTTACTCTCTTGACACTGCCTTCCACATATTCCTTTCCTCTACGATTTCGCGCAGAACCTCCCCATTCCTTACCGTATCAGTCCACCTAAGTTTCAACATTCGTCTGTGACATCACATCTCAAATGCTACGATCTTCTTCTGTTCCCGGTTTCCCAAAGTCCATGTTCCACTACCATACAATGTTGTGCTCCAGACATACATTCTCAGAAACTTCTTCTTCAAATTAACGCCTATGTTTGATATTAATAGACTTCTCTTGGCCAGGAATGACGGTTTCGCCAGTGCTAGTCTGGTTTTGATGTCCTCCTTGCTCCGTACATCATTAGTTTTTGCTAACAAGGTAGCTGCATCTATTTCGTGACAATCAGTCCTGATCTTAAATTTCTCGCTGTTCTCTTTTGTGCTACTTCTATTTACTTTCGTCTTTCTCCACTTTACTATCAATCCATACTCTGAACTTATTGAATTCTTCATTCTCTTTAGGAGACCATGTAATTCATCTTCACTTTCCCATAGGACAGCAGTGTCATCAGCCAATTGTATCATTGATATCCTCTCACCTTAAATTTTAATTCCACTCCTGAACTTTTCTTTAATATCCACAATTGCTTCCTCGATGTACAGATCCTAAACCCTTTGTCATCCCATCACTTCGTTCTTGGTCGTCCACTCTTATTATTCCGTCTTGGCTCCTGTACATATTGTATATTAACTATCCCTCCTTACAGTTTAACCCTATTTGTTTCAGAATTTCGAACGTCTTTCACCATTTTGCATTGTCGAACACTTATTTCAAGTCGACAAATCATATAAAAGTGCCTTATTTTTCTTTAGGCTTGCTTCCATTCTTAACCACAACGTCAGAGTTGCCACTTTGGTACCTTTACTTTTCCGAGAGCCAATGTGATCGTCATCTAACACAATCTCAGTTTCCTTTGCCATTCTTCTGTATATTACATTTGTAAGTAATTTTGAGCATGAGCTATTAAGCTTAAAGTGCGATAATTCTCTCACTTGTCAGTTCTTGCAATCTTCTAAATTGTATGGTCGATGTTTTTCCGAAAGACAGATGATACGTCGCCATACTCGCACGTTTTACACAACAGCGTGAATAGTCGTTTCGTTGCCACTTCGCCCAATGGTTTTAGAAATTAAAATGGAATCTTTTCTATCCATTCCGCCTTATTTGGTCTTAAGTCCTTCAAAGCTCTCTTAAATTCTGATTCTAATACTGTCTCGCCTAACTCTTCTAATTCGACTTCTCTTTCTTCTTCTATGGCATCAGACAAATCTTCCTCTTTATGGAGGCCTTCAGTACACTGTTTATATCTTTTTGCTCTCTTCTTTTAACAGTGGAATTCCCGTTGCTCTCTCCATGTTACCACTCTTGCTTTGAATTTCATATATACTAAGTCAGCCCTACCGAAAATAATTTATTTTTCGCTCTATTCATATTTTTCATGCAGGTATTTCGTCTTAGCTCGCCTGCAATTCCTACAGTATTTATTTCATTTTGCGGCAAGTTGTATTTATGTATTCTTTAATTTCCCTGAACATTTTTTAACTTCCTTCTTTTATCGATCTTCTGTTATCCGTGGTTTGTTCGCAGTTACCTTCTTTGTACGTATGGTTTTCTTTCCAAATTCTGTTTCAGTTCATTTTAGGGCTGTCCATTCCTCTTCAATGTACTTCCTACTGAGCCATTCCTTATCTGTATCTACAAACTTGGAGAGCTTCAAGCGTTCTCGTCATTCCTTAGTACTTCCGTACCCCTCTTCTTTGCGTATTGACTCTTCCTGCCTAATATCTTAAACATCGTCCTACTCTTCATCACTACTATATTCTGATCTGAAACTATATCTACTCCTGAGCACCCCTTACACTCCAGCACCTCATTTCGGATCTCTGTCTGACCGTGATTTAAACTAACTGAAATATTCCCACATCACTCAGCCTTTTCCAAGTATACCTCCGCCTCTTGTGATTCTTGAACGGAGTATTCCCTGTTACTTGCTGAACTTTATTACAGAACTCAATTAGTAAGTCACCCCTCTGATTCCTTGTCCCAAGCCCATGTTGTCCTGTAACCTTTTCTTCTATCCTTCCCCTATCACTGTATTCCATGCCCCGAGGAACTATTAGATTTTCATTTCCCGTTAGGTACTGTAGTACCCTGTCAGTATCCACACACACTTTCTGTATCTCCTCGTCTTCAGATTTCGACTATTGTTTTCGGTGTTGGTTTGCTGTCGATTCTGATAAGAACAACCCCTGTGACTGAACTGTTCACAGTAACATTCTCTCTGCCCCATCTTCCTATTCATAACGAATCCTATACCCGTTATACCATCTTCTGTGAATATTACCCTATGCTCTTCTGACCAGAAATCTCTGACTTCTCTCCATTTCAGTTCACTGACCGCTGCTATATCTAGATTAAGCCTTTGCATTTCCCTTTTGAGATTTTCTAGCTTCCCTACGATGTTCAAGCTCCTGACGTTCCACGACCCGAGTCGTAGAACCTTTTCCTTTGGTTGGTTATTCAGTCTTTTGTCAGCGTCACATCCCCCTTGGCAGTCCCCACTCGGAAATGCGAGAGATGGATTATTGAGGAATCTTTTGCCAATGGAGTGATCATTATGAAACTTTTTCAAATAGGGCCACATGTCCTGTGGATACATGTTATGTGCCTCTAATGGAGTGATTTCAAGTGCATTCTGTATCCTGATGGCGTTGATGACCGCTGATGCTTCCGCCTTTAGAGACAGTTTCTCATCTCTATTACTTGAGAGTGCCCTGATCATCCGACCACTCCTCCGCTCTGTTTGACAGCACCGTTGACAGAATAAAGGTGACTGCTTATTCCGATGCTCTTCCGTCTCGAATGCTGATCTTTAATCAAATTTGATAGTGGTGTGTTTCGAACCCGGGACCAAGGACGTTTCAGTTATTAATGAAAAGCGCAACCTATAGACCAGGTGTGCACTAGACCAAATGAACTACAGAACATCTTATTATAGTGTACGCCTAAGGTGATTGTGTCAAGTAAATTTTTTCTTAACGCTTTATTTTCACTAAGACATCTGATAAAATATGAATAAATACTATTTCAGAAATGTTTCATTAAAGGAAATACAAACATTAAATGTGGTTAACAAGCAAAATTTTTATTTACTTTTCTAAAATTCACTGAACGGCGAACAATGGAAAATAAGATCCTGTATAGCTAATATAATTTGTAAATTGTTTTCAGAGACTATTCGTGAGAAAGTTCTGTTTATGTGTCTTATTTTCTCAGAAAGCAAGTGTTGCACTTCACTACAGAATTTGAATTCTCACCACATACGTTTCTTCTGAAGTTACTACAAAAAAAGTTTTCTGTATTCTTCCTTTCCAGAGTCGCGCATGTAACAACGCTTCTTCTTTGCTGGAGTTTTTTCTTTGACTACTCCACTAGAGTTTGAGGTTCACATACAAAACTTCCCATACATTTAATAAAAGGTTAGTGAAGTCCTACTTTTTTCCTTCTTTTGGTATGTGTTTGAATCATATCTTTTTTATTTAGCAAAAATTCTGTAGCAACAAATGTTTTACTTTGCCGAACGGTTCCTAAAAGTGCCAACACATATTGTAGTTGAACACCCGTGGATGTGAAGAAATATTGGTGTCAGTGTTGTCACTTATCTTACAGCAGCCTGCCGTTGAGGCCGAGCGGTTCTAGGCACTTCAGTCTGGAACCGCGAGACCGCTATGGACGCTGGTTCGAATCCTGCCTCGGGCATGGATGTGTGTGATGTCCTTAGGTTAGTTAGGTTTAAGTAGTTCTAAGCTCTAGGGGATTGATGACCTCAGATGGTAAGTCCCATAGTGCTCAGAACCATTTGAGCCATTCTTACGGCAGAGTGTATCGGTAGTTGTCGGAATAACCGTTGTGAAATTTCGACGGCTATCGATATACTTTGATCTAAGATGAGTGAGAATCTTGAAATCAATATATTTACCTTTCGTTTGTTTCCTTATCGAGACATGGTAGCCATCTCAGTGGATAGCAATTTTTAGAATCACTTATCCAGAAAATTTTTTGTCCGTCAAAATTTTGAACCCATTTACTGCCTAAATGCAAACCGTCCCCGAAATGGTTCTAATTGATAATCGAACGTTCGATTTTCGTTTGTTGGAGACCATATCCAAAGATCGCGATTTATGTCCTGGCATATGTCTCTGAATACAGCAAATTTATCTCTCTGTATTCCAAAACTTCTTGTAGCTTTGTCATCGACCCGCAAGAAAAGTAAAAAGTCTTTAAGGCTATGACGACCCTCCGTGGCTCTAAATATTGGTGAAGTGTACTTGCTCCACAGCACTCTTACATTAGACAAATTGCTATTTAGATGACCAGCTGTTATCAAAAGACATATCACAGCTGTTATTTATGCACTATCACATTGTCTCCAACACTTCTCAAAATTCTTTAATTATACACTATTACAGCTTCGTTGTCAGTAAGATGTGTAATTCTGTCTATAACACCTGAAGAAATGTATAACTCAAATGCCTATGTCGTTTACAATAGTTTTCAAACGAGATCATTTGATGTATAAGCGTGAAATTTTTTATTATTATGTTTCCGTACTTTTGTTTCCTTAGGTGGCATTTTATTTCATGCAAAGCGGTTTTTTCCAGGGCATTCGCTGCTTTCAGTATTATGCGTATCATCTTCGTATTCTTTTTCTAATCATCTGCACAGTTGTGCAGATTTCTTACCTCACCAACAGCAGTTACATGATCGTCTTCCCCTACAGTATCTTCTTCATTTGGTATGTAGTCTGAATCTTAATCACTGAAATCGCTGAAATCATCAGAGTCCTCAAGAATTTAATGTGTTAATAGTGTATAAGAAATGTCGTAATACTAATACTAATATGTTTTCTGCTACCATACAGCATTCAACATCGAGCATGAATGTAATCAACAATTAACTCTGACGAAGGGAAGAAACAAAAATAACTGAAATGACTCTGAGAGACTTGGGTTATGTATTAATGCCTGAAATTTTTTTAAATCAATTTATATTTCGAAAAACAGTAAACAATCTTAGTGATTATCATTTACAGGCGCAAAACATGAAGCTAGGAAAATAGTAAAATGAGGAACCTGCAGTACAAATATTCATAGCTAAGTCTTTTTCTGAAGCTCAGAAAATATAACATAATGAGTTTAGGAGACTCACCTCAGGTGTTCTAGGATTAACAGAATACTTAATTTCAGACGATATTGGTTTTACTGTTTTATTTGCCGCTTTCTGGCATTTCAAGCTGCGACACAGTTTGAAGGTAAACAAACCCTGTTTCGCTATCTGTAATAGGATACAGAGCACTGCTGAAAATTTGAAATACATGGTCGTACTGGTCGCTAATTAATCACAAAATACACAAAAGCAAACATCAGCAATTCATCTGTAATTTGTTTGGTCTCATTGCTGCCGCAACTGCCTTATGGTCAGGAATTAAACTTTATGCTGGTATTACTGGCTTTGTACACGTGATTTCCCGAATCTGTACATATGATTACATGAATTGACATGACACCTGTTTACTTTTCGTTCTTTCCAAACAGCATTACGCAGGAATATTTCAGCACAGTTCCTTGAAGTCCTACTTTTTGCCTTCTTTTGATGTGTCTCGGAACCAAATCTTCAGCGAGTTTGGCGAGAAAAATATGACGCCTGGATTTCGTCTTTCTGAAGTAATATGTCGGTTTTGCTTTCTTCTTTTCTTTTCATCGTTGTTCTCTTCAAATCCTTTTTTATGGCTAGTTCTGAGTTTCATAGTTCTGTAAACTATGGTACTTTTGTCTCTGTCTCGGAAAGCGTCTTTGTGAATATGATGGCATCATCCTGCCCAGTTCCACTGTTACTTTTGTGAATCTGAATGGTAGTCCTATACCTGTTGTACGACTGGAAAGGTTATTTTTATAGTCTGTCAACACAACAGAGGAGCAATGCGTGATTGTGGCAGTATGCTCTCTTCAGTTTGGACTCTCTATCTGAGTCTTATGATTCCTTCTCAAAAGTTTTATAAACTCATTACTCCAGACTATATGAAAAACTAATATTGGTTCCATTGTAGGTTTGGTGCTAATAAATTTTCTTTTCCTACGTTCTCTCGCGATCCAGATGTTTATGTGTGTGTCCTCCAAATACATATCTCGGCTCATTTTTCTTCGTATTCCTTGTCTATTCTTCGGATGTCCAGCCTTCATAGCCGCAGTCCAGAACATTCGATACAGATATCTTCAGAAATTACTTCCATACGTCTGCTTGCTGTTTGTTAAAAAATTACTTTTTATTTGCGAAGGTTTTTTTAGCAATATACTCCCTTCTTGTCGTTGCCGTCTATCTACTGCTTTTACCTGTTATGGTACTCCATAACAGATGATAGCAGTGGACTGATGGAAATATATACCTGTATTCCGTGTACCAATTTTTGACTCAGTAGCCGGTCCTAACGTCGATCTTTCTTTTGGCACTGTTATGCATGTAAGTAGCTGATAACTCTTCCGGGAGTCAGTTAACATTCTCAATATATAATTTATGCCCATCACAGAATTTGATAGTTTTCAGTTTCAGTCACAAACCTATTGAAATACATGTCTACCACTGACACTAATCTGTTTGGTGATTTTTGTTATTTGTATTTCATATTCTATAATGAATTCAAACAATTTACAACAGAACAGTAAGAATTGCCAAGCACTTCTTCCTCTTCTAGCTAGTTTTTATTTCTATCACTTGATACTGATGTACTCTGATTCTTGTATAGACTGAAAATCAGACTTTCAGCATTGAACAGTCCACAAAGTAGTAAAATCCAGTTCACCCTTCCAAAACCTATTTTAACGTCAGTCAGTGGTATACGTGCTTACCCATACTTCAATAACATCATGGAAATGACACAACGTGGTACATTAACAATATTTTTTAGACATCAAATTTCGTACCAAACGAATATTATCGGTAAACCTATCGAGTGTAATAGTAGCTGAAAGGTAAGTTTCTAAGATCAGAAATTGACGTTTGATATATTAAGGAATATGCAGTGCAGCTTTATATATTGTTTTACACACTTCGCAATTACAAAACGCTTTCGTTGCTATCAGGACAACAATGTGTTTTAATTTTCTTTCACTAAGCTCATAGTGCTCTTCCTCCAAATACTCTTCAATTTGTTTTAATCAAATGTGACATGGCAACAGTGAGGGACACATCGATACAGTGAATGACATTTACATAATTCAGAATTCGTTGATAGCAAAACTTTGTTTTTTATTTTCAGAGAGGTATCGATGAATACTATCATTATCATCACGTATGTCAAGAGCAGATAAAAAGATGGTGCATAATTAGGGACGTACATTAATATAAAAATGCTAATAACATAATTCAGATAGATGACCTGACGAGCAGCTTTTGTTTTCCGTTAATTCACCAGAAGGGTTTATTGACAATTCACTTTGCCCACAGCATTAACTAGTAATGATGTGGGGACTTTGTTCACCTCTGAAGGTATGTTGTTCAACTATTCCAATTCAACTGTTTTAATATGTTATTTAATTTTAATTCACTAATTTATAGTACATGTACTTAACTCTTAATTTGTTTAACTGATGCAATGTAATGTTAAACAGCTCGTATCAGCCGTGGTCTGGGGATGGTCTGAGGGTTATCTGCCCTCTGTAGTAAAAAGAAATTGAGGGGTAGAGTCTTTGATTAGAAATGAAAACGTACTCGGTCCCGGGTTCGAAACACACTACCGCTTATATTTTGATTAATTGCTGGCCGAAGAGTTCCGGCATAAGAAGTCACTCTCATTCTGCCACCGGCCTTGCCAAAGGGGGCGCAGGAGTGGACAGAGGTCCAGGGGCACTCTCTTCTCATTGGGGTGGGAAACTACCCTGAAGGCGAAAAACCGGATATGATCAATGGCGTGAGGATGCAGAAGGTAATGAAAACCACTGCTTTAAAAACACATAACGTGCATCCGTATTACATGTGGCCTGTAACTGAAAAAGAGTCATGGTTGGTGTAATACGTCCGACCGCAGCCACTTTCGCTATTCGCCGCGAGAGGCCGAGCCGGACTCCCTAGGGCGAGACCCGTGGTGCAGTCATTCTACAAGGACACAAGACGGGGGCGTACGGAGGGACACGATGCGAAGTGCTGACAACGAGAAACGTGCCCCCTGCCGAGAGCTGGTGGACATCTGCAGCTATTAAGACGGAAAACCAAGAATGTACGTACGAAGTTCAAAATGGTTCAAATGGCTCTGAGCACTATGGGACTCAACATCTGAGGTCATCAGTCCCCTAGAACTTAGAACTACTTAAACCTAACCAACCTAAGGACATCACACACATCCATGCCCGAGGCAGGATTCGAACCTGCGACCGTAGCAGTCACGCGGTTCCGGACTGAAGTGCCTAGAACCGCACGGCCACCACGGCCGGCACGTGCGAAGTCATCTGAGTTTCTTTTGACTGGGCAGGAGTCATTATTACCTGCCTTAGAAAACGGGAATGTGCGGACATTTCCAGCACCCCACGGGCACAACAGGGACCGTACAGAAAGAGCGGGAAATTGGCGCAGGGAGGAGTGTGAAAAAGCGTTCTTAAGATGTTTTTTCTCGACAGTGAGGACATTCCTTATGTCCAGAAAGTAAGATCCGATCGGTCGCGAAATGGAAACCACAATGAAACTCAGAAACGTTTTATTTGCAACAGTTAGGTACACTTTCCACCTACTTCTCTACATAGTCGTCGCTCCAAATTCGAGTTTTGTCATAGTGTTTTATCAACTTTCCAATATCCAGGCCATAGAAAACAGAAGCCTGTGCTTTCGGCCAGTTATCTGCACTGGTCTGCAGCTCGTTGTCTGTGGAAACATTTGGTCTTCATAGCCAGCGCTTCTTGTGAGCAGAGATGAGACTCAGAGGGACCCAATTATGGACCACATTGTGGGTGATAAAACACTTCTCATTGGAAACGCTGCTGGAGCGTCTTCATTGCCCCTGCAGTGTGCGGCCGAGAGTTGGCATGAAGAAGTACTTTCTGTACAGTTATGTTACGTGGGCTACACGACGCAGGTGAAGTCTCTAACCAGTCTCTCATACTTGACGGGAGACGCTGTTCTCTACGCATCTTTACGTACTCACTGTTCACTCAAAACTGAAAAGAGCGACGCGACACGATCGACGGGCACTAGAGACACTGCCCAACACATGTGTGCAAAGCTTCAACGGATTTTCAAAAATGGCTCTGAGCACTATGGGACTTAACATCTGAGGTCATCAGTCCCCTAGAACTTAGAACTACTCAAACCTAATTAACCTCAGGACATCACACACATCCATGCCCGAGGCAGGATTCGAACCTGTGACCGTAACGGTCGCGCGTTTCCAGGCTGTAGCGCCTAGAACCGCTCGGCCACTCCGGCCGGCCCCCAAGCACAGAGAGCGGTTATAAGGAAGTGTTGTGCAGCTGCTCTCCCAACAGCCTCGGAATGCAGGAAAATATCTTGAGAATGTGTAATAGTGAGAAATATGCCAATCCACGAGTCACACGCCAGCCTACGCCAGACTGGAATTCTACACACCACACGGAGAGGCGTGGCGATGAAACGGCGATCGGTCATTAGGCTGAATTGAAAATTTCGTCGACGCTGAAAGGAAGAATATTTCGAAGAGGAGTTGAGCTGAGAGGTGGGAGGAGAAGCAATAAGGGAGACACCGCCGAAGCGAGAGGACATGCGGGATCAACCCTGGGCCCCGCCGCAACGCCGCGACTGCTGAAGAGGGCAAACGACTCGCGCCACACAGCTCCGAGGTGACGCGCCGTACCGACGCAGCGCCTGCCACCGACGGAAGTATACGACGAACGATAGCGAAGAATGGTGAGACGAGTCGTCCCCTCCTCCCTCCTCTTAATAACTGAGTCGTGACCACGCCCAGTCAAATCTGTCCTGAGACTTACAATTTTGTTTTGATTTCTGTAAAGAGCACGAAGATACATTTCCTTCACCTTTTCGTTTACATCTACAAAGATACTCTGCAAATCACATTTAAGTGCCTGGCAGAGGGTTCATCGAGCAACCTTCACAATTCTCTCTTATTCCAACCTCGTATTACGCGCGGGAAGAATGAACACCTACATCTTTCCGTACGAGCTCCGAATTCCCTTATTTTATCTTTGTTATAGTTCCTCCCTATGTAGGTCGGTGTCAACAAAATATTTTCGCATTCTGAGGAGAAAGTTGGTGATTGGAATTTCGTGAGAAGATTCTTTCGCAGTGAAAAACGCCTTTATTTTAACGACGTCCATCCCAAATCCTGTATGATTTCTGTGACACTCTCTCCCATATTTCGCGATAGTACAAAACGTTCGGCCTTTCTTTGAACTTTTTCGATGTACTCAGTCAGTCCTATCTGGTAAGGATCCCTAACCGCGCAACAGTATTCTAAAGAGGACGGCCAAGCTAGTGTATAAAGTCTCCTCAGTAGGTCTGTTACATTATCGAAGTGTCCTGCCAATGAAACGCAGTCTTTGGTTAGCCTTCCCCACAACATTTTCTATGTGTTCCTTCCAATTTAAATTGTTCGTAATTGTAATTCCTAGGTATTTAGTTGAATTTACGGCTTTTAGATTAGACTGATTTATCGTGTAACCGAAGTTTAACGCGTTCTTTTTAGCACTCATGTGGATGACCTCACACTTTTCGTTATTTAGGGTCAACTGTCACTTTGCACACCATTTCGATATTTCTTCTAAATCGGTTTGCAGTTTGTTTGGATCTTCTAATGACTTTATTAGTTGATAAATATTTTATATTCATATATGAACCCCGTAATTTTGTACCCTTTGTGTTTGTTTTCATTTAATTTCTTGAGTTCACTACATTTCCGGCACCAAACATGGGGTGATCTGATTGCTAATTTTCATGGTATCTGATGTCACAAACTAATTTCTCGATATTACAATATTATCTCTCCATGGCAGAAGATTCCGCAATGGTCCCCCAATTCCGATCTTCGAGAGGGGACTACCAAGCAGGAGGTGACCACGAGGAAATGATTAAATAACCAACCGAAGGATAAAATTCTACGAGTTGGGGCGTGGAACGTCAGAAACTTCATCGTGGTAGGGAAGCTAGAAGATCTGGGAAAGGAAATGCTAAGAGCTAATCTAGATATAGCAGAGGTCACTGAAGTGATGTGGAATGAAGACAACGATTTCTGGTCAGAAGAGTATACAATATAATCAACAGCAGCAGAAAATGGTATAACGGAAGTAGGATTCATTATAAATGGGAAGGAGGGGTAGAGGTTCTGTTACTGTGAACAGTTCAGTGATAGGGTTGTTCTTTTCTTAATCGATTGCAAACCAACACCGACAGCGATACTTCAGGTATACATGCCGCCGTCGCAGGCTGAAGATGAAGATATGGAGAAAGTGTATGAGAATATTGAAAGTGTAATACAGTAAGTGGAGAAGAAAATATAATAGTTATTTTGGACTGGAAGACTGTTGTGGAGGAAGGAGTAGAAGAAACGTTTACAGGGGAATATGGGCTTGCCGTAAGGAATGAGCGAGGAGAAAGATTAATTGATTCTGTAATAAATTTCAGCTAGTAATAGGGAATACTCTGTTCAAGAATCACAAGAGGAGGACGTATACTTGGTAAAGGCCAGTTGATATAGGGAGATTTACGTTACACTACAGTAGACTACATCATGGTCAGGCAGAGATTTCGATTTAGATACTGGATTGTAAGTCATAACCAGGAGCAGATATAGAGTGAGACCCCAATGTAGTACTGATGAAGAGTAGGCTTGCAGTTTAAGACATCAGTCACGATGTATCGGTACACAAAAAAGTAGGATATGGAAGTGCTAATGGTGTGGATACAGATATAAGGGAAATACAATAGGCAGTACAGTTGAACAGAAACAGACATCGGTAAAAAAACCTAACATAGAAGTTGGAAGGAGAAACATAAGACCATGAGTACCAAGGATACCATGGGTAGTAAAAGAAACACTTCGGTACAAAAATGTCCATGGAAATTCGTGAGTACAGTAATCCAAGTCGCTGAGGAGTGATATAAATAGGAATGGAAACTAAAAAGAAATAGATGCACAAGAAATGTGAAGAAATTGATAAAGAAATGATTGTCGGAAGGACTGGGAACGTATAGGTAAGTCAAAACAACCTTTGGTTGAATTAAAAGCAAGGGTGGTGACATTGAGAGCCCAACGGAAATTCCACTATTAAATGCAGAGGAGAGAACGGATGGTTGGAAAGAGTACACGGAAGGCCTCTATGAGGGGAACGAATTGTCTGGTGTTGTAGAAGAAGAAGCAGGAGTCAATATGGAAGAGACAGGGGATGTAGTATTGGAATTGGAAATTAAGAGAACTTTGGGGGCTTAAGATCAAACATGGCTGAAGGGATGGAATTTCTATAATCGTTGAGGGATGTTGCAACAAAACCACTGTTCACCTTATTGAGTAATAAGTATGAGCCTGGGGCAATACCATATGAATTTCGGAAAAGGCCACTCACACAATTTCGAAGATTGCAAGAGTTGACAAGTTCGAGAATTATCGCACGATCAGCTTAACAGCTCATGTATCAAAATTACTTACAAACGTAATATACAGAAGAATGGCAAAGAAAACTGAGATTGTGTTATATGACGATCAAATTGGCCATAGGAAGGGTAGAGCCACTAGAGTACCAATTCTGACTTTGTGGTTGATGATAGAAGCAAGACGAAAGAAAAAGCAAGACACGTTTGTCGACCTGTTAAAGGCATTCGACAACGTAAAATGGTCAACATGTTCGAAATTCTGAGAAGAGTAGGATAAGCTGTAGGGAGAGATGGATCATATGCAATATGTACAGTGGCCAAGAGGGAATAATAAAACTGGACAACCAAGAAAGAAGTTCTCGGATTAAAAAGGGTGTAAGACAGGGATTTAGTTTTCGCCTCTACTGTTAAATCTGTACACCGAAGAAGCAATGATGGAAATGGAAGAAAGGTTCAGGAATGGAATCAAAATTCAGTATGAAAGGATATCAATGATATGATTCACTGGTAACAATTTAGGAGGAAAGTGAAGAACTACATGATTTGCAAAATTGAATGAACAGTATAATGACCACATAATATGGACTGAGAGTAAAGAAGAAAGTGTTGTGTCTATACAAGACAGTCTAGACACAGGGTGAGGTTACCGATAGGCACGCGTACACACACGCCGGCTGGCGTGAGTTCTGGAACAGGATACTTCATAAATGCTATAAAGAAAATAACGTAATGTCGGTTTACTTAACTTTATTATCCTTGTGGTATACTTCATTTATGGTGAATACAAGTAAGACTCTCTCCAGATATGGTTGGTTAACTGCGCCTTGCTAGGTCGTAGCTATGGACTTAGCTGAAGGCTATTCTAACTGTCTCTCGGCAAATGAGAGGAAGGCTTCGTACGTCTAGTCGCTAGCAATGTCGTCCGTACAACTGGGGCGAGTGCTAGTCCGTCTTTCTAGACCTGCCATGTGGTGGCGCTAGGTCTGCAAGTACTGATGGCGGCGACACGCGGGTCCGACATGTACTAATGGACCGCGGCCGATTTAAGCTACCACCTAGCAAGTGTGGTGTCTGGCGGTGACACCACAGAAAGTATTGAGAAAAAGCGGAAATAAGAAAAGCCAGAAACTCAACATCAGGGTTGATGGTCCCGAAGTAGACGAAGTTAAGCAATTCTCCTACCTAGACAGCAACATATCCAGTGACTGACGGAGGCAGGAGGACATCAGAAGCAGATTAGCACTGCAAAAAGGGCATTCCTGGAGAAGGGAAGTCTATCAGTATCAAATACAGGCCTTAATTTGAGGTAGAAGAGTCTGAGATTGTACGTTTAGAGTACGGCATTGTATGGTAGTGAAGTATGGATTATGGGAAAACCGGAACAGAGGAAAATCGAATCATTTGAAATGTGCTGCTACAGAGGAATGTTGAAAATTAGTTGGACTGATAAGGTAAGGAAGAATGAGATTCTGTGCAGAATCGGAGATGGAAGGAATATGTGGAAAATGCTGACAAGGAGAAGGGACAGGATGATAGGACATATGTTGAGACCTCAGGTAATGACTTTAATGACACTAAAGGGAACTGTAGACGGCAAAATTGGTTTGTATACAGCAAATAATTGAGTACGAAGGTTGCAAGTACTATCCTGAGATGAAGAGGTTGGCATAGGGGAGAAATTACTGGTGAACCACATGAAACCAGTCAAAAGACTGATGAGTCAAGTTAAATTAATAATTTTTTTGTCTTATTATCTTTCTTTTATATCTTCGACTTCACGTGTATGACATATTTATTTTGTTTAAGTAGGTAGTTATGAGATTTGTCTTTGAAGCACTGTCATTTAATTTTTTTAAGATTTTCCTGTGTTTACTTTTGTTAATGTTTGTTCTATTTCATTACTTCTTTACCTCACCAACATATCTCCTTTCATGGCTACACTCAGTATCTATTTAACTGTATGTTAATATATGTTTCCTAAATTATCTTGTTTCTCTTATGATGTTTAAAATCGCTTGTGTTTCAAATCATCCTTTGAAACAACTATGAGTCAATATTGTGAAGCTACTCAAATATAGTATACAGTTTTAAGTATTATAGTTGCAGTAAGTAAGAGACTAAGTGTGAATATGACACAATGAACCATGTTAAGTTGTGTTACAAGCTGTGTGACTGGCCCAGCGTACTATAAGCAGCAGAATGATCTGGTATTTATGACTGGAACAAGTGAGATGGTGTTTGTGTACAGCCAGGTGGGTGGAAACGGTCGAGAGGCAGCATGACTATACCACAACAAGTAGCCCCACTGACAACAACCAAATCATACAATATTTAAAGCCCATTCTTGTCGTTTGTGTGATCATGGGTCCTTTCAGGCAAAAGAACATGCAGGGAGGTTGCGGACTATGTGTACACTAGATTTGGAGATTGTACTAGGGATCATCTAAATATGCTGTAGAACCTAGTCCTCCAAAACTGGTGTACACACAGTCTGCCACCTCCCTGCAAGTTCGTCTGCCTGAAAGGATGCATGATCACATAAACACTTTTTTTGTTTATTGCTATTTTAATACCTTAGCGGCCTAACTACGCCACTCTTTGGCCACAGAAAAACAGACAGTACACATGGAGAAAGAAAAACAGACATACATGAATGGTAAAAACAGGAGACATACATTACAAATGACATGAAGCTATTCGCAGAACTCACTGGTCATACAAGTAAGTGCAGCAGTGCACACAAACGTGGACAAACAGTTTCACATGCAAACGAAGGAGCACACTGAAGAAGAAACAGTGACGCACTTAGACAAAGATAACACTGTGGCACTTTGGTGTTGATCTATGGTGCACTGAAGACACTGAGGAGTTGGGGGCAGGCAGACACTGGGAGCAGGAGATGGTCAGGGGGGAAAGGGGGGGGAAGAAGCCAATGGAAGAAAGGAAGGCTTACGGGAAGGGACAGCGCAGGGTTGGGTGTGGAAGCACAGGGAGGGGGGGGGAAGAAACTGGGAGAACTGGGATAGAGGAGTGGGGGAGGGCAGAAAGGAAGGTAGGAAGTGGAGAGGGAGACATGGAGGAAAAGGGGGGGAAGGAAGGAAAGTAAGGAGAGGATTAAAGATGATGTTGTTGTTTTTGTGGTCTTCAGTCCTGAGACTGGTTTGATGCAGCTCTCCATGCTACTATATCCTGTGCAAGCTTCTTCGTCTCCCAGTACCTACTGCAGCCTACATCCTTCTCAATCCGCTTAGTGTATTCATCTCTTGGTCTCCCTCTACGTTTTTGACCCTCCACGCTGCCCTTCAGTACTAAATTGGTGATCCCTTCATGCCTCAGAACATGTCCTAACAACCGATCCCCTCTTCTAGTAAAGTTGTGCCACAAACTCCTCTTCTCCCCAATTCTATTCAATACCTACTCATTAGTTATGTGATCTACCCAACTAATCTTCAGCATTCTTCTGTAGCGCCACATTTCGAAAGCTTCTATTCTCTTCTTGTCTAAACTATTTATCGTCCATGTTTCACTTCAATACGTGGCTACTCTCCATACAAATACTGTCAAAAACGACTTCCTGACACTTGAATCTATACGCGATGTTAATAAATTTCTCTTCTTCAGAAACGCTTTCCTTGCTATTGCCAGTCTACATTTTATATCCTCTCTACTTCGACCATTATCGGTTATTTTGCTCCCCAAATAGCAAAATTCCTTTACTACTTTAAGTGTCTCATTTCCTAATCTAATTCCCTCAGCATCACCAGACTTAATTCGACTACATTCCATTATCCTCGTTTTGATTTTCTTGGTGTTCATCTTATACCCTCCTTTCAAGACACTGTTCATTCCATTCAACTGCTCTTCCAAGTCCTTTGCTGTCTCTCACAGAATTACAATGTCATCGGCGAACCTCAAAGTTTTTATTTCTTCTACATGGATTTTAATACCTACTCCGAACTTTAGCTTTCTTTTCTTTACTGCTTGCTCAATATACAGATTGAATAGCATCGGGGAGAGTATACAACCCTGTCTCACTCCATTCCCAACCACTGCCTCCATTTCTTGTCCCTCGACTCTAATAACCGCCATTTGGTTTCCTTACAAATTGTAAATAGCTTTTCGCTCCCTGTATTTTACCTCATCCACCTTCAGAATTTGAAAGAGAGTATTCCAGTCAACATTGTCAAAAGCTTTCTCTAAGTCTACAAATGCTAGGAACGTAGGTTTGCCTTTCCTTAATCTTTCTTCTAATATAAGTCGTAGGGTCAGAATTGCCTCACGTGTTTTAACATTTCTACGGAATCCAAACTGATCTTCCTCGAGGTCAGCTTCTACGTTTTTCCATTTGTTTGTAAAGAATTCGCGTTAGTATTTTGCAGCTGTGACTTATTAAGCTGATAGTTTCGTAATTTTCACATCTGTCAACATCCGCTTTCTTTGTGATGGGAAATATTATATTCTTCTTGAAGTCTGAGGGAATTTCACCTGACTCATACATCTTACTCAAGAGATGGTAGAGATTTGTTAAAGGTGATAGGGGGGATATATAGATGGAACAAGGACAGCTTCAGGAAGGAGGAGTTGGTGGAAGCTACCTTGGGCAAGGGTGTGGAGAGTGTGAAGATGGAAAGCAGGTGGGATGCAAGAGTATAGGCAGCAGGATGGGGTGGTAGAGGTTGGGTCAGACAAGCTGGTGCGGAGAATGAAGCTTGCGGGAGGTGTAGAGGATCTGTATCTGTTCGAGGAAAAGGAGGAGGTGCGGGAAAGGGACGAAGTAGTAATGGATCCGTGTGGGGGAGTGAGACGGGTGGGATAGGTGAAGCTACAAAAACACCCAAAATCGACTTTAAATATTGTATGATTTGGTTGCTGTCTGTGGAGGTACTTATTGTGGTACAGCCATGCTGCCACTTGATTACTTCTATCTGGTTGGCTGTACAGAAACACCATCTCGGATTGTTGCCGAAATGAATTCCGGACCATCTGCTACTTACAGTGCGCTGTGTCAGCCACACAGTCTGCAAGGAACCCAAGCCATGTGGTTGGAGGCACTGTCATTCGTCAGAGCCATCTACCGTGGCAATGATGCATGTCCGGACACATGTTGATAGAAAGATTTTTCCTCCATTTCCAGTCGCAATCTGTCCCTGCAGTTTTTCGGTTTTATCAACGTTCACTCTGTATGATTACTTCTGAAGGGATTAATTTATATCAAAGTTAAGAATCGATATTCACTAGATATTTATAATAAATTACAAATTTAGTGTCTCCAACAGAAGAAACTCATGTTCATAATATTGTAGTCATTTGCCTAAGGGAATCCGTGTCGCCACACTGGATATGTATGCATTGGTATTTTGAGAGGACTATCCGAAATGGTGTGTCCAGCATCGTTCGGATTATGTTCCATATCTTATGTACATCATTACATCAGTTTTTTTATGAAATCTGCAGAATGTTGTACAATGATATACAAGTTGGTGACTTTCAAAAATTCGAAGATTATGTCAGAATTTTCTTTTTTTTTTTTTGGCGGGGGGGGGGGGGGATGTAACGTTATGTCAGATGGGTTACATAATACTTCTATACATTTCAATGAAACGAGATATTTTCGGCTTCAGATAGTAAAGTTGCCAACTACGAGAAGCCGACCGAAATTGATCTTCTTAAGGATTATTGAATCCCAAGTCACACAACTTCTCAGTTACATACCATCGACAGAACACATTCGCATTTGGTAATCAATTACACGTGAACTCGTGCTATTCCTTACTAATTTATTGTTGAGGGCAATAAAACTTGACAAGTGACTAAAATCTGAGTGCAATAGAAAAGACTTTATGTTACTTGATAAAATATTGTATTGAACACATGTGTCATACAACATTTGTCGATGGCCTTTTTTCGTCTGCATTTAGCTACCTGCAATACAAGCCATATCTTGCAGTGTTCTACTCATGGTGAACAGCGGTGCCTAAAGATCACCAACAGAGGCTCCATACAAATACTGTGTGGTGTTGTCGATAAGAGTCAATGTTCCTGTCGCAGCTAGCTTCGAATTGCACTTACTTCAAACAGCGAATACTATTTCCTGAGAGTTAACTTGTTTCTCCGACTGACAGACATATACGCGAAGCTACGGGAGCCGAGTAATGGACGGGCCATTTGGTGCCCAGTTAGCGCTGTAAAGCCTGTTGTGGCTGATTTATCGCGGGGCAGCGCCGTGGCGGCACATTCGTTACGGGGTCCGGACGTGCCATCCCCTACGTCTTCGCCCTCAGCCCCAGGGCGTCCTCAACGAGCCGTCAGCGGGACGCCCCACTCTGTCTCCTTTTTGCCTCCAGCTGCTGTCGCAGGCGGCTTAGACTGCTCCCAAAGAAATCGTTCCCCCAGGACTGTCCCCTGTTGCATTGCGAAGGCGCCGGGAGTCGGCACGAAGTCTGTATCGTGAATGTTATTATTTCCAGAAACCAATGGAAACTGCGAAAAAACTAACAACCATCTTCATTAAGGAAATTTAATTTCTTAATCGGTTTCGGGCACATGGAGCCCTTCTTCGAAAGGTTATACCTATTGCAGAGGGACAAGAAAGCTATGCTATCATGGTTCAATTTTTATCATTTTGGGTAAGGAACCCTGAAAACTAGGTAGAAATCTCAGCTCAAGAATCTTTCTACGCTTTTTGCGATAATCAGATAAGTGCAAATTACTGTCTTATTTTCGTACACTCTTCAGTAAGAAGCAGTTGCTTGCTGATAATGCACTGAGGAGTACGTATATCCTTCTTGGTCACGGCTTGAGCTGAATATGGCCGTACATGTTGATTGTGGCTGTTGACAGTAGGCGCATAGTTCTCACCAACATGCTTCTTCCCCCAAGAGCATTATTTGATATCAATTCGTTGCCTCTCTCCGTTATGCAGTCCAGAAATCAGAATTCTCCGTCATCCAAATCTAACATATTCAATAAAGTCACGCATCCTTATTGTATCAGTCGCAGTATTTAGTTCTCCTGTGAATGGTGTAGATAGTTTTTGTGATGATTCAGTTCTGTAACGCCTTTGAATACCTGACCAATGGCTCTGGGACAGCATACGTGCTCCTCTTGTGAAGTCGGTCGCAACTTTTGAGAGGAATCTCCGTGCTCGTCTCCGCAGGTTCTGCTTTCCCAGTCGACGTCAGTTGTTGTACAGCGGCCCACAATCAAACACATGGTGAGCAACCTGAGCCGTTCTGACACAGTTTGGTACGTATCTCCACTTGGTGACAGGTGGAACCAATCAATAGATTTTCTACGTGGCATATGATTTTGAACCGTGCTCTGATCTGTGACTTTCAGGTGTATTAGATTTTCGACCTGTTAGAAACCTGTTCCGTACCATGGTGCAGTGGGTTACGGACGTTTGGTGAACTTTACTTTTGCCAAGATTAAAAGGAAATTTTCTTTAGTACAGACACTTCCAAAAATGGTTCAAATGTCTCTGAGCACTATGGGACTTAACTTCTCAGGTCATCAGCTTCCTAGAACTTAGAACTACTTAAACCGAACTAACCTAAGAACATCACAAACATTCATGCCCGAGGCAGGATTCGAACCTGCGACCGTAGCGGTCGTGCGGCTCCAGACTGTAGCTCCTAGAACCGCTAGACACTTCCTATTAAGTGATGTTAACGTTTATGATCTACTTAATAGCCAATTTTGTGGGTTCTTGCAAGAACAGTTGCAATCATATGTTACTGGTTTTAGAGCCCTTGTTTTGAGTGTTACGTATATTGTTGTCCTGCATTCGACCAAACGGTTTTCACACATCTCGTGGTTACTATTTGTAGGTAGTTTTGTGTAACTGCTGGCCTTAGTTTCAAAAACGATAAGACAGTTGTTAATGCATATGTTGTTTCAAAGGGAATGAGAACGATGTTATCAACCTCTGATTTCAATTCTAAGTTTATATGTTTGGTCTTACCAAATAACTATTGTGTCAGATTAAATTTTTGTTAAGTCTTCATCTATATAACTCTCCTGCCTCATGCTTTTTTAATGATTGTGCACTATACATTGAGTAATAAAGTTTTAGGCATCCTTAACTTTGTGCTGATAAGAAAACTATTTTGTGGGATGTTGTTGTGCACACATCTCTACATGGCACCAACAGTCACCCCTTCCATCACATTGTGGTGTCAGAGCACAGACACCCATGCGAATCGCGATATAAATTTGGTAGAAATTTGGATGTCGAGAAGCAATATTTACAATAATTTCAGTTTTAATAAGCAGTTTTCATATTTTTACTTTGCTTGCTCTTTCGGACAATGCTTTTTGGAATTGAGTTTCAGAAGGTTTGCGATCGAGATGCAGATGAGATTGGTCACAACGGATGCTGCCAAGAAAGACAATTGTGGTTTTAGTCGTTTATTTCCATAAAAGCGATGCCAGCCCCACCTGGTGTAAGGTCCGTTCTGCGATGTCTTGTCCTATCGCGTGGGTGAAGTGAGTGGGGAAGAATATGATACAGACCTCATGGATTAAATCCATGGGAGCCTACTCCCGTCTCAGCCCATTTCTCGTTTAAAAGCTTAAGTTCGCTCAGACTGACTTCGAGAAAAGGGAGTTATTTGGCCGTTTTTACGATCAGATCCTTCCCCCACTTTTGTTGTACCCAATGGACAGGATGAGGTATGTCTTGTTGTGAATTACCAGGCGCTAAACAATGAAGTTGTTCTTCAGGCAGTAACATTATCTCAAATGCACATGTTTTTTGGCTTGTTTCAGAAGGCAATGATATTTACTACTCTCAACCTCAATCAAGCTTATTACCAGATTAAACAAGTTGAGGAACCAAAAATCGGCTTTTTCCACTGAAACTTTTATCACTGAATGGAATCATTATGAGTACAACAGAGTTTGATTTTGGCTAATTATGAAGGCCGTGGTACTATCCAGAATTTTCGACTTGGTTTTTTCGGATTTGAAGTTTCTGTGTATTTACCATTGCCTTGATGATATGGTAATTTAGAGTGAAAGTTTTGTTGAACTTCTTGCGAATGTTAGAGAAGTCCTTCAGTATCTTTTGGAAGCTGTGTTCATTGACGTAACATTTGTATAAGCAAAGATTTTCTTTTTGGGGCGCCTAATGTCCACCCAGGATGTCATAGTAGACCTGAGCCACACTGAGGCAATCCAGTCGTACTCATCCCTGAAGAATACAAAGGGGATAGCCCGCTTAATTTGCTTGGTCAATTATTTTTGAAACTTTATTCCCAACTTCGCTCAGTTTGCAGTACTTCTTTATGACCTCAGAAGAAAGGGCAGGAAATTATGTGGGTCATGTCCCAAAAATTAGCATTTGAGGTCACTAAGTTGTTTTGGCATATCGCCCAGTATTTACTACGCCATAATTTAATGAACTAGTTTAATTTCCAGACTGGAATATCGATGGCAGTTGTTGCGACTGTCCGTTCAAAGGAGGATGACAGTGGTGACGGCCTACTGCTTACGCTTCGCATGCCTTCTCTTTTCCTGAAGCCAAATATTCTATGTAAAAGTTAGAAGCCTTATGTTCACCATCATCGAATCCTTTCAGATAAGGACCATAAGATCCCCAGCTGTATTTCGACAAGTCTTAGACTCACCAGACAAACTGGACGTAGGCAGTTAGAATTTCAGCATTCCATTTCCCAGAAAACCACATACACGTCACTGAGAATATAGTAGTCTACATCTACATCTACATCCATACTCCGCAAGCCACCTGCCGGTGTATGGCGGAGGTTATCTTGAGTACCTCTATCGTTTCTCCCTTCTATTCCAGTCTCGTATTGTTCGTGGAAAGAAAGATTGTCGGTATGCCTCTGTGTGGGCTCTAATCTCTCTGATTTTATGGTAACTTCGCGAGGTATAAGTAGGAGGGAGCAAAAAATGGTTCAAATGAATCTGAGCACTATGGGACTTAGATTCTGAGGTCATCAGTCCCCTAGAACTTAGAACTACTTAAACCTAATTACCCTGACAACACACACATTGATGTCCGAGGCAGGATTCGAACCTGCGACCGTAGCGGACGCGCGGTTTCAGACTGTAGCGCCTAGAACCGCTCAGCCACTCCGGCCGGCGTAGGAGGGAGCAATATACTGCTTGACTCCTCGGTGAAGGTATGTTCTCGAAACGTCAACAAAAGCCCGTACCGAGCTACTGAGCGCCTCTCTAGCAGAGTCTTCCACTGGAGTTTATCTATCATCTCCGTGACGTTTTCGTGATTACTAAATGATCCTGTGACGAAGCGCCCTGTTCTCCGTTGGATCTTCTCTATCTCTTCTCTCAACCCTATGTGGTACGGTTTCCACACCGGTAAGCAGCGTTCAAGCAGTGGACGAAAACGTGTACTGTAACCTACTTCCTTTGTTTTCGGACTACATTTAATTAGGATTCTTCCAATGAATCCCAGTCTGACATCTGCCTTGCCGACGATTAATTTTATATGGTACTTCCATTTTAAATCACTCCTAATGCCTACTCCCAGATAATTTATGGAATTAACTGCTTCCAGTTGCTGAGCTGCTATATTGTAGATAAATGAAAAATGATCCTTCTTTCTATGTATTCGCAGCAGTCGATGGTTTAAGTAGGGTCTTTGGCGTTGAACAAGATCACCTCTCGAACAAAGCGGCCAGTGTACTTAATGAAATGGAGCCCTTAGACCACATTGTTTGCTTAATATTAGGGAGGTCACAAAACAACAGGATTCTTCCTCAAAGCATTGATAGCTGAAAGGGAGAGGATCAGGAACGGGGACATTCTTAGACCTGTTAGACTGTAATTTATGAAGGAGAACATTCTATGTTGCACTGACCAAGGAAGCCGTGGTCGCAAAATAATTTTTCCCCAGGGATCTGGTCTTTAATACCCTGAAATCTCCGTAAGTAGCCATATACGGGTCTTTAAGTTCAGAATGAAGGTCAAAAAGAGGACTGGCAAACAGATATGGATCTCTCATTGCATGTAAGAAGTGGGCAAGTAGTAAGCCGGTCTGAACACTCTCCAGGAGGTCCTGTCATCGAAAGCAGCTAACTAACCTATGGGGAAGACATGTTTTGATAATATGATTCCCTATCCATTTTCGCGAGATTGAAACCGGTATGTGCTTGTGTGCGCGGGCGCTTTCATGCGTTTTTGCTTGTTGATCCAGACGCATGGCACTAACTCTGTAATTAGAATGATGCACCTTCTGCACATATTTGGGACCTTCGGCCCCTGTGTGGTATGAGTTACAGATATTGGTTCTTACTTCACGTCTTTCAGCAGTTCCTTGTTAGAAACTGGTATTACCTGCAAAGCACCGACCACGTATTACACCAGTTCATCGTGAGTGAACTGGGATCTGCGCGCTGCCCTCATCGCATTTCATCACAGTGGTCATACCTGAGAGCTCTCTATCGTTTTTGGGGTGCGCTTTCAGCATGGTCATGCATTATAACCAAACACTGGCTCCCCTTAGGTGCATCTTTAGGTCGAACTCCTTCTTGTCTAACCTACAGACGTTGGATGACTTACTTCCAACGGAAAGTGACTTTACACAGATTCGACCTAACTAGAAGTACAAGACGAGTTACTCGAAGCTTACTCGTGAGAAATGAGAACACCACTATAATAGTTGGAGCCGGCCAATTTCATGAAGGCCGTACCACAGGGTTTGGGTTAAAATTTTGCAGTAGTGATCTTTGGGCGGGGGGAGGGGGAGGGTCCAGTGCTGGTTCTTCACGTATTGACGCCGGTCACCTTGCTCGTCAAAAATCTTGAACTCAAACAAACTTTTGTTGTTCATATTTCACACACCAAGACATTTCAAGGGGCTGGAGCTTCCAAGTTAGTATAAAGTTCACTTAATGTTGTGCAGAAAAAGGTCCACTGAGAAATGCTTCTTGTTAACTAGGGAAGGTAGCGCTCCTTGGTATGCTAGTCGTACATTATATCCCACAGTGTAAATTAATAGAAGGACGAACCTTGTGAGGCAGGGGGAGGGGGGTGGTGCTGGTGTATAACGGGTGTTCAGTACGTAATGCTACACTTTATTTCTGAAAGCAGGTCGTTTTCGTTCAAAATTACACCATATTATTCCCCCTTCTTTTCGGTATAATACCCTATTTTTCAAAATAATACCCGGTCATTGCTACGCCCTTATGTGTGTGTGTTGGGGTTTATGGGCGCTCAACATCGATGTCATCAGCGCCACGCCCTTATACAACATTGCTGGGAAGGCCTGTGTGCAAGCATGGTATTGCTCAACAGGTCGTCGTAGCACTGAACGTCGTGTTGCATCAATAACCTTCCAATCATCCACGTAATGCTACTTGTGGAGTACATCCTTCGTTGCGCTAAACAGATGGAGGTTGGAAGATGAAAGATCCGGGCTGCAGGATGGGTGAGAAAGAAATCTCTAGCGAAGTATTGTGATGCCTCTCGGGTGTGCAGACTTGTGTCAGGCTTTGCTTGGTAATAGAGAAGGACAAGTAAGTTTGCATTTTTGTGACGAAGAACCTGCTTAAGTCGTTTCCTCAATTTCCTGAGGGCGGCACAGAACTCTTCAGATTGGATTGTTGCACCGTGAGGGAGGGTGTGAAACAGAACAAACCCTTCAGAGCTCCAGAAATCCGTCGTAATCAAACTCATGCTCATAAATCAAGGATAATGCTGATACATGCTGAAGAAACGCTCTGGTGGGCGGTTTGTGGGTTTAAATCACCTCGGAGTATGACCATGTGGTGCATTTGACGTGCGGTCGTCGCACGGTGGCGTTGGCTGCAGTCCACATACGCAGAAGTGTTTTGGTGCATGTCGGAGTACGGTGCAGCGAGTAAGTGTGCAGACGTTTTCAGACGTGCTAATGCTGACTGTTTGTTGAAAATGGCTCAAAGAACACATATTGATTACGTTATGTGGGGTAGAATAACTGGGCGACTGGAGGCTGGTCAAGCACAGCAGGGCCCTCCGTGTGCCACAGAGTGTGATCTCAAGATTATGGCAATGATTCCAGCAAACACGAAACGTGTCCAGGCGCTTCAGTTCGGGGCATCCGCAGTGTACAACACCACATGAATCCCGACATCTTACCATCAGTGGCCGCAGATGGCCACGGATTTACGCAGGCAGCCCTGCTCGCGAATTTACTGCAGCCACTGGAACAATTGTCTCCAGACACACAGTCTAGAGACGACTGGACAGACATGGTTTATTCGCCCATAGTCCTGCAACTTGCATTCCGTTGGCCCCTGGTCACCCCTTAATGTCCTTGAAAGGGACCTGTTTGTAGGTCGTGATCTGATGGTGTGGGGTGCGTTCATGATTGGTGCACGTACACTCCTGCATGTCTTTGACAGGGAACCTGTAACCAGGCATCACAATCCCCCCCCCTTCAACCACCCCTACATACCCTAACCCCCACCCCTCTGCACTCCGCACAAGGCCGCCACCACCCACCGCAGCAGATGCACGACAGTGACAGGACTGGAATAATGGAAGTAGTAACGGCCAACGTATATAGGACGATGACCAGAGAAGAGGAGCAGTCATCGGGAAACACACAAAGATCGCAGGAAGTCTGTTTACCGAACGTACGATGTGGCTCAGACGCACACCCGAGATTTATGCGAATCAGAAATATGCTGAGAAAATATACCGTTACGTATCGATTTTCGCTTCAGTAACAAACAGCATTCACAAATTAGAATTCGCAGAACAAATAAATAGGAGCTATTTTCACTCACAATTCTGGACATTCATTTGTGTTTGTAGGTGTTGCTATTCTGTCACAAACTGTAACCACGGGTAAATCATGATCATCCAAGGCCTGAGATGAATATCGCGAAACTGCAGTCCTTGCCGCACGCAGAAATTTATAGATGATAAACCTACTCATTGAAGGTACACTTCAAAGAGTAGCGGAGAATATTTCTTACACGAGGATAAGGATTTCACAGATGCATTTTTATTTAGTGATTTAACCGAGCCTGTAACCAGTCAGAAACTAAAGGAGAAATGTAAGCTTGAAGAAACCAATGGTAAAATTAAGCAAGGATATATCTGGAAACTGAACGATCATAGATGTCAGTACAAAACTATGACGCTAAGTGTGACTGGTGGTGCCGGGTTCTGATGCGTGCGCAACAACATTCTGATAAACAATTTCCTTCACCATCGGGACAAAGGGATGCATCAAAAACAAAACACAATGAATAGAAGAAACTCCAGTTAATCTTAGAATTTTATTATCAGTACGTATAATAACGCCAAAGCACAATAAAAGACACAAGTTAGGAACACTTGTTTGTTGTTGTAGTGGTCTTCAGTCCTGATACTGGCTTGATGCAGCTTTCCATGCTACTCTATCCTGTGCAAGCTTCTTCATCTCCCAGTACCTACTGCAACCTACATCCTTCTGAACCTGCTTGGTGTATTCATCTCTTGGTCTCCCTCTACGATTTTTACCCTCCACGCTGCCCTCCAGTACTACATTGGTGATCCCTTGATGCCTCAGAACATGTCCTACCAACCGATCCCTTCTTCTAGTCAAGTTGTGCCACAAACTGCCCTTCTCCCCAATTCTATTCAATACCTCCTCATTAGTTATGTGATCTACCCATCTAATCTTCAGCATTCTTCTGTAGCACCACATTTCAAAAGCTTCAATTCTCTTCTTGTCTAAACTATTTATCGTCCATGTTTCACTTCCATACATGGCTACTCTCCATACAAATACTTTCAGAAACGACTTCCTCACACTTAAATCAATACTCGATGTATACAAATTTCTTTTCTTCAGAAACGCTTTCTTTGCCTTTGCCAGTCTACATTTTACATCCTCTCTACTTCGGCCATCATCAGTTATTTTGCTCCCCAAATAGCAAAACTCCTTTACTACTTTACGTGTCTCATTTCCTAATCTAATACACTAAGCATCTCCCGACTTAATTCGACTACATTCCATTATCCTCGCTTTGCTTTTGTTGATGTTCATCTTATATCCTCCTTTCAAGATGCTGTCCATTCCGTTCAACTGCTCTTCTAAGTCCTTTGCTGTCTCTGACAGAATTACAATGTCATCGGCGATCCTCAAAGTTTTTATTTCTTCTTATAAGGGCTTTAAATGAGGTTTCAAAAGTTTAAACACACCAATGATTAACTGGCAAGAGTAGGATTAAAAAATTAACCTTGAGATCATCTCTCTATAACCTCACTTACATTCCTTTAGAAACTTACATTCCTTTGGTAAAAGCGATCTTCACAAATTGTCCCTAACCCTGTGCGCCTTGGCACGCATTAGGTTTCCTGCGAGGCAGATATCCAATACAGTTATTAGCCAAACAGATCAGAGCACGATTCAAAATCATATGCCACCTGGTAAAATCCGTGGGTCTTATATGTCGCCTGGTCGAGACTCTTAGCAAAGTGTGTGCCCCCCGGTGCAGGTTGTCCAGAAAATGCTTGCTTGTTGGCCGCTCTACAGGAAGTGGGACCACTCCCGGAAGCGGCACCGCCGAGGCGCGACACGCGGCGTCCTTTCAGCGGCCGACGTCAACACTTCACAGGCGGTGGACAAAGGTCCCGTCGGAGCCTCCGATCAGGAATAAAAAGCGACTGGCAGAGGTGACAGGACAGAACTCTCATCCAAAGGCCTAGCAGGAAGCAAGAACACTGAAATACGAACATTTCGAATAAAAATATGACCCTCAACTACGTACCCTCAGACTCAGAGTTGAAATATTAAACGTTTTGGCTGGTTTCGTTGTCTAGGGGCTGGGATACGTTGCTTCACTACAAGCCAAATACTGCTGAATCTACAGTACACAATATGAATACACACATGAATCGAAAGGTTGAAGGTTGCTATCACTCAGAAATTGTGAATTTTGAATGTAACATAGAAATTTATAAGTGCAATTAAATAAAAATCTGCAGGTACTTTAAATGATTAGTACGATAGCGGAAGTACCTTTAAGAATGTCATTTATTACTGTAAAACACTTATTGGTACCGATGGTTGTAATGTTGATGCATTAAGTTGTTCTGAAAGCGGTGCTGATATTCAAGACAATAAAAGCGGGTTAAAAGCTGTGAGCTATCTGGGGAAGTTAACCTTGCATTACTGAGCAACTGTTTTACCACGTATCCAGTCTAGCTTACAAAATTCCCAACCAGACTAACATTAATTATAATCTTTTAGTAGTCATCTTACGATAACCAGTGATATACATATAAAAAGACAATTTAAATAAAAAGAAATTAATCAGTTTATATTTGGACATTTATTTTAACATTGATCATTGTTCCGTTAAAATTTCAGCATATTTAACTTGATTCACAACTAAACTGGTGCCTTATTTACGATTGTGATAATGCGAGTTTGTAATCTTACGGAACACATCAAATATGGAGCCAAGATTGGGAGACTGCATACAAAACTGCATTCATAAAATAGCACACGAAGAACGTTGAAACATATGCAAGAGGAAATTAACCACAACCAACCGATTCAATTTTCACCCAAAGAAATTACATTCGTAGCCCAATCCTGTCCGTCATGAAATTACCACACACTGGAATACTAAATTCATACTAACTCTCTGTGAAATCTTCCTGAAAAGAATAGCTGAGGGCTACTTTGATGACTACACTACATGCTTCACGTGGTGAACTTGATTTACACAAAGAGTGTAAACCCACAATAATTTTGATAATTAAAATAAATTACATCGAAACACAAATTACAAAAAAAACCTCGACCTGGTTACTATCGTCTTACTATTAACCTGATGGTTCAAACAATTGTATAAGCACGTGAGTTCTGGTCACACAAAGTACACCTCACGGGGGTTGAACATAAACAAAAGTTGCTATATTGAAAAATATTGTCAAGACGAGACGTAATAATCTCATGCACATTCACATTTAAGATTGATGATCTTAGAGTTACAGATCATCCACACGTGGTTTCACTTTACTCACAAAGTAGTGACAAAGCAACTACCGGAAGATATTCTGAACTTCACACTCGAATTACATTGATTGCAATTTAAGATAACATTAGATATTTTAGATCTAAACCTGAAATAAAGGTGATTAAATTTTCAGTTAGGCTGAACTTAAGAAATCCATTGTCCTACGGACTTAGCAGAGACACGCTTAGCTGGAGATCTTACCACTTCAGATGCTCTCCAAGGACAGACTGGCCTAGGCCCCTACCGAGGGTGCTTAACAGATACAAACGGAAGTGACCAGAGAAGCAGCTTCCTATACCAACATGACAAGGGACAGACAGGACCATACTAAGAATAGAAACCTCTCTGCCTTTAGAAAGCGTAGCTACCTGTTCCGACGTTGGTCCTAATGTTATCTAGCTGACAGGCTTGTCTGCTACCATGGAGCATGCAACTAGAAATACATTTGCTCATTCATCCTCTCACGCAGAAGAGAAGGTGGATGACAGTATCTTATCATATACAGTATATAAAAGAAAATGGATGTAGGTTCCATATGAGACTCTGTGACATGAATTACATATAAACTGTGTTTTAAAGTGTAGTAGTGTGACAGATCGTTCTTGTTTATGCATAAAAGTAACACGTTCCACTGCTCAGTCTCCTCCCAGATAGAAACACCACAGTAAATTTAGAAGAGGAATTTATGCCGTAAATGACAACAGATCTAAGAAATTAACATGAAAGGTATCCCACAGAGACCTTTCATGGTCCAGAAATTAAATAAAATATAAATTGAATAACAGGGAAACAATAGATTCATACTTCACTACTTAGCTACAACATAGCTGGCGAGACATTCACTTCTAAACGCATACTACGTCTTCACTGCACAACCCGGCACTGCGAAATCTCCCGCGGCCACGCGCAAACTGCTCAACACTCTCCAAGTATTTCCTGCAACCGTCCGTCGCGCCTCCCTTTCTAGCACTCCCCTGTCCTGTGCAACCCGATGATTCTCCCCCACTTCCATACAGTCTCTCTATTGACTTCGGGAGTCAACTACCGTAGTAACGAGCGCTGTGATTGGCTAGAGCACTCCCGCCATGTCTCCAAACCAACACACACTCACAAACATATTGAAAAACATACGAAATACTGGATTTACATTTAAGTAACTCGAAATTAAATAAATATTCATACGGCTGGACCATAAACATGCTCTAACACACATTATTAAATACAAAAACAAATTAAATAAAGATATATCAAAGTAATAGAAACAAGAGTAGGCCAGTAGCCTAATGCCTTTGTGCTTTCTAAAACACAGTAAATATTTGGCCAATTACTTCATGAATAGTAGATATATGATGTAAACAAAGACTTAGACGAATAAATATATTTATAAGCACGCAGCTACCCTTTTCTCGTGTAACTGTGGAGTACTTATGGCCTCATGCGATCAATAGTAATCGGCCACTTTGACGTCCAATAACTCATGTACTATTCAAGTTACATGCCTGTAATACATACCAATTTAGATTTACACTAATAGCTTTCTAAACACACATCGATCGACAAAATCGGAAGAAGCGTTTTGATTTTGGAAATTCTTTGCTGCGTGTTACTTGTATAAATTAGTCAGATATTAAACTTTAAACTAATAAGGATATTGAAAATATGATTACACCATCAGAAACGTCTTGCGACTAATGGTAATGTACATGTCTCTTTTTAAGTTATCATGATTCCTCTGGCTATTATTAATCTTTATATGAACTGTGAAATGTCTGCCATTATGGTTTCATAAAGCCCGCCATCTTTGGCACTCCCGGCAATTATCTCCTTCGTCGACACAAAGCACAGACATGGACACAGAGCCAACATGGAATGCCCAGCTACGCGGTTGGCCTAGACCACGAGCTGCGGCTAGCCCTCTTGCTCCGGCTAATGCTCGGGATCATGCGGTTGCTAACGATCCCCGGCTTTCCGAGCGGCGCGTGCGGCCACGCCACATCCGAACTTGGAATATTTTCAGGGCGCCACAACTCGCCCCTTACCTCACACCACGCAAATTAATCATAGGGCACCACATGATAACAAATACACTAAAGTGGCGCACTGATTCTTTGTATGAGGAGCGTTCAGTAAGCAACGCAACACATTTTTCTCGCCCAGTTTCGGTTGAAAATCGCGTAATTTGTTTCGTAACACCGTGGAATATTGCCGCTTTAGTCCCCATTGTTTCGTGAAGTTCCGATAGGTGGCGGCCCTGAACGAAGCCTTCAAAATGGCGTCAGCAGTGTAGGTGCGTTCCAAGCGGAAAATTGTCATTGATTTTCTTTTGGCGGGAAATCAGAGCGTTGCAGATATTCAAACGCGCTAGCAGAATGTCGAAGGAGGCATGGCACGGGGAATCATTGTCTCAAGCGCCTGTCATCATCGCAAAAAGGTCGCGCACATCGGTCCGATCTCCTGCGTGCCATCCGGCCGCATACAACCATGAATCGTGAAATGTTGGAACGTGCAGATAACTCTCACTTGAAGTGACCACTGTATCACAATCAAATGCCTCACTGGTCAACTGGACATCTCTGTTGGTAGTGCTGAAACACTTGTCCATCAGATGGGGTAGCCAAAGGTGTGTGCCCTCTTGTTTCCTCACCACCTAACATTAAACCACAAAGACCAATGAATGATCACCAGTGACGAATTCCTTGCACGTTACGAGGCTGATTATAACAATTTGCTGTCGAACATCGTCACAGGTGATGAAACTTTGGTTCATCAGTTTGAACCGGAAACAAAACGTCAGTCCCAAGAGCGGGACCACACTACCTCTTCTCCGAACAGACTGTTAAGAGCAGCACCTGCAGCTTGTAAACTACACTCATGCTCATAAATTAAGGATAATTGCAGAATCTGGTTCCATTCTACGGGGCACTACACAAAACTGGCGCTAATCGCATAGGCACATAGGGAGCACACACGACACAGATCTGTATGTCCACTGTTTTCTGGGCATGTATCCCGACATCAATATGGGATTTGATCACCATGCACTCGTACACAGGCCACACAACGGGTCGCCATACTTTGGGTCAGGTGGTCGAGCTGTTGGTAGGGTATAGCCACAAATTCTTGCACCAGTGCCTGTTGGAACTCCTGAAGTGTCCTAGGGGTGTGAAGACGTGCTGTGATACGTCGATCAAAAGCATCCCAGACGTGCTCGATGGGGTTTAGGTCTAGAGAACAGGCGGGCCACTCCATTTGCCTGATATCTTCTGTTTCAAAGTAATCCTCCACAATGGCAGCTCGGTGGGGCCGTGCGTTAACATCCATCAGCAGGAAAGTGGGACCCACTGCGCCCCTGAAAAGGCAGACAGACTGGTGAAAAATCACGTCCCGATGAACCTGACCTCACTAATTTCTCGTTTGTGAGACCTTGAACTGTAGATGGCATTAATTCGTTGACTCGACAACTTGGAGCAGCTTGTTGAGAGGTCATTTTTGTAGTTATTTGCTGCATGAATCCTCCCATCTAGGTTGTGTAACGGATCCTAGATTACATTAATTGCACAACAAACTGTTTTAATTAGAATAATGAAATGATATACTGTAGAGTCCGCGCGATAGTCAAGACTTTTTCATACGTCTTTCAACGAAGCTACCAGTGTGAGTTCCCATAGTGCATACGTGGGCTGCTAGAACCGTGGACTCAAAATCACGCCTTTCTTTAATCCATGCCTTACGTTAATACAGTTTTTGCTCTCCAGAAACCTCAAATGGAAGATGTGAAACAAAATGCCTGACAATTTTAAAGATGTGAGTATAGAAGTAGGATGATTGGTAGGGCTCGTAGTGGGGCTAGGAGAACAAATAGGTCAATCCAAGTGTCAGCTAGTGACGAGTTACTTCATAATAATATTTGGCCAATGGACAACACACTTGTTAGATGCTGTTGCAACTGGAGGATCTGTGGCGCTTGGATGTTAAAGCTCTTTAGCAGGCTTGATGAGCTTTAAGATGAAAAAGACACCAGGACATGGATGAATATATCCAGAGCTGGTGAATTCTCGGCCCCGAAAATGTTGAAGATGCTAATACGGCTGTTTGAAACAGTATTAAATGGAGACGATGTTCCATCGGAAAGAAAAACATGTTACATAACACTGCTGCATAAGAAACGGTCACGTAATTACCCAAATAATTGGGGGATTGGCAGTAATCCGTTTCATTGGGAGACTGTACTGGAAGGTACGAGAAAGAAACAACTCACAAGCAGCAAGAACAGCAAACAGGATTCCGAACAGTAAGATCGTAATGGAAGCCATCTTCACAATGAAAGTAATATTTGAAAAACGCGTAAAAGTTGGAGACGCATGTACCACTGACTGACCTAGAGAAATCATATGATAATGTACCCACCAAGAAACTGTGGGAAAAACTGAAAGAAACAGAGTTAGATCAATGGTTGATAAATGGCGAATTTGTATGAAATTAACACAGCGAGACTAAGGATTGAGAATAGCTGGACAGAAGAATTCTGTGTGAATAAGTGTCTGCGGCAGGGATGTGGACTGTCACCGACTCTCTTCAAGCTGTATCGAGGAGTAATCCATCAGACTTGGCATAGAAAATGCTAGTTATTGGAGTGATAGTAGAGGACAGCAGCATAATGTTTAGCCTGTATTTTGCGGATGATGAAGATTATATGATCCATATGGCCTAGAGGGAATTATTTCGTAAACAGGGCACACGCAATGATGAAATCACTAGTAGAATTAATAAAGGACGAGTCGTATTAAGAGCGCTCTGTGGAACAAAAATGTAAGAATAACTGCAAAGAGGAGAATGCACAAGACTACAGTCCAGAGGGTAGTTTTGTGTGGAGTAAAAGCCTAGCACGTTAGCAAAATAAATATTAATAAACGGCTTGCCAATGAGATGGATTACTTAAGGCGAAGCTCAGGCTGTACTAGGACAGAAAGGAAAGCAATCTGACCACGGATGAAAATGGACGACGGTATCTGTGACGACATCCAACAAAAACAACTGATGTAGTTTGGCTATGTGAGTAGGATGAATGAAGAGGTGATAGCAAATACGATATTACGGTGGAGTGGAAGAAAAGACTGAAAAAAAATGACTCTGAGCACTATGGGACTTAACATCTGAGGTCATTAGTCACCTAGAACTTACAACTAATTAAACCTAACTAACCTAAGGACATCACAGACATCCGAGGTAGGATACGAACCTGCGACCGTAGCAGTCGCGCGGTTCCGGACTGAAGCGCCTAGAACCGCTCGGCCACCGCGGCCGGCCAAAAGGAGTCGTCCATGACGCAATTATTAAAATTATGTGCAGGAGACAACGGAAGCAAGGTATATGAACGTTCAGGAAAGCCAAGACGGAGGAAGATGGTGACTGGGAGTCGACAAGCGGCTCCAGCCGTAGATAATCCGCAAGAACAAGAAGAAGAATTGTATAATATCGCCATGTAGCTATACCATATAGAAGTCCAGATGACCACAGTAAATGCATTGTTTAACGATCCTTTGTAATATTTGTGAGTATAGTCTTTATATTTATTATCCAGTACCGCTCCTACTGTTGGCTTCCGATTTTGTATTTCTCTGTACGGTTTCCTCATCTTATTGTTAGGGGAAGCGACGTTGAGAAGGGTACAACTAAAGACACCAGTTGGTGTCTCTAGCAGTGTACTCCGTTACATCTCAGCGTCTCACACGAAATATAAATTACACTAACCCGTTTTTCACGTCATCTGCTGCAACAAGCACGGGAACGCTAGCATACTTTTACATTTTAATATTTTCTGCACTCCCTGCTGTGTATAAATCCACCTTAATAGCAGCGAGAATGTAGAGGACAGTCTTGTTTTTCATCTCCCATTTCCAACAAGTCCCATGTTTTTCTGATGATAGTGGAAACTGCAACGTGTTTATACAATTAGCACACTAAATATTGTACTTGTTCTCCGCTTCATTTGCAAGCGTTGATGACCCTCATAACGGTATTCCTTCCAATGTTCCAAATACATAAGCGAGCAAAAGTTGCGCTTATTCTTCGTGAAATGAAATTCATGTCTCATTGGCGTGACTTACTAGCAGCATTCGTGCGACAGACATACAACATGTCTCTTTTGCAGCAGTAGCTTCTGGGATCTGGGCGAAGACCCTGTGGGACTCACACTACATTTAACATCAGATCCATTGCCCCGCGACTTAATCCCGTGAAGGCCATCGGGCCCGTGCTCCGCAGACACTAACTCAGGAATTAGTGGGAAAGCCACCACACACTCTCGCCTCAGGCTGACTACTGAACCTGAAGTCGTTAAACATGCGGACTATCTTTTCTAGCACTCATAATCTGTCAGTTTTGTGTCAGTGGACGCACGATTCTGTGCAGATGTTATTTTTACTGAAATCTTCCTGTGTGTTCATGAATGTGTTGACATTATTGCTTCCGCTCAACAAGTATTTCCTTTCCTGAAATATGTAAAGCATCGTTAACTCAGAAAATTTTTCCGGTGAGACTGAAATATGTCTTTAACAAACCCCTGTATAAAAACGGTGAGGCGCCATGTCACTGATTGAGCGGACCCTCCCTCGGGCATGGGTGTGACTGTCGTTCTTAGTATAAGTTAGTTTAAATAGTGTGTAAGTCGATGGACCGATGACCTCAGCACTTTGGTCCCTTAGAAATTCACACACATTTTGGAAAAACGGTGATAGGAGAGGTATCAATATTCACCGATCAGTTTTTTTTTTCAATAATATACAACATGGACAACAGTAGTATTGTTAGTAAATCACAGTATTTCAAAAGAGTTGCTTAACTACAATACTATCTACACATCCACACACCACGTTTTAGAAGCTTGAAACAACTAAATAGCACCTGGAGGTATTTTCTATGACCTATCGAAGGCATCTGAGCAAGTGAATCGCAATACCCTCTTAGAAGAACTCAGTGTCTATGAAATTGATACTACAGCTAACCAATGAATAACGTCATTTCTAGCCAAATGACTGCAGAAAGTTGTTCTTAAGTATTTAACCAATGTCAGCAGGGTGCTTTCTTATGAGTGGAGAGAACAGTTATAAAGTTTGCGAAGATTCAGTCCAAGGCCCACAACCGTTCGTCATACATAAAAATTCTGAATGACGTGCAGGAAAAATAAAAGTCCGCTTTTAAGAAGTATCCGCTGTTCAGAAAAGGAATAAAATACAGTCACAGTACAGTACGTACAATGTACTGTAGATAGAGAAATACTGTTCTACCGATTGATGTACGAGTATAATCAAATTTTTTTAAATTTACCTTTATTTAAGTATATAACGATGTTAACTAACACACACACACTTGTTTAACATACCATTAAAAAAAGTTTCGTGCGTTCTGGAAGGTTGATTTGAAATAATAATGTACTTTTTTTGTAAACCAGAGAGACATTTATAACTGTCTTTTCAATATGTGTTTCACTGCTGAGGTCAAATTGAACCCCCTTCATCACTTTTCACTGAGAATTACTGTTTCAATTTTCTCATCTTTTCAGCAGCCTGCGTACTTGAAAGTGGAGTAAGGACCATCTCCACTTTCAACCTATTGTATGTTCTCGACAATGTCGCCACATAGTTCTTGACGGAGCTCTTGTACGAATTCACGTATAGTACTTGATGCAGTCCTGTGAACAGAGCATAATCGATACTGGCGTATTCTCAGATCCATCAGCAATCTCTTCTAAAATTCAGTTCATGGTCAGGCTTCTTGAAGTTGTTTTCTTCTACACCAGCGTCAATTGCTCAAGCACGGTCATTAAAAATGAACCCTGCCTTCTTGAAACAGTTGCTGCTGTACTGGATGTTACTTGTTTTGAGGCTGAAAAAATCCTTAGGATTGGATCCAATGCACTGACAGATTTTCCGCGTTCATATAAAAAGCCTGTAAACCTCTTTGAAATATTGAATGACCCCTGACACAGTGGTTCCTTACGTGAAGATGACAGTAATATTATTTTCACATCTATCAGTGCACGATCTCAATCAGAAGTGGGTCTATACATAAACAAAATCACTCTTTTAAATACCAGTGAATATTCAGTTCAGAAATGGTTCAAATGGCTCTGAGCACTATGGGACTTAACATCTGTGGTCATCAGTCCCCTAGAACTTACAACTACTTAAACCTAACTAACCTAAGGACATCACACACATCCATGCCCGAGGCAGGAATCGAACCTGCGACCGTAGCGGTCACGCAGTTCCAGACTGAAGCGCCTAGAACCGCACGGCCACACCGGCCGGCGAATATTCAGTCATTCTTAACTTCGTCATCCAAGATCATTTCATAGCACGTCACCCTACTATGTTCAGTTTACTCAAGTCAATACCCTTAACTCATCCAAGTATCGAAGCCTTTTCATTAATTAAAGACTTTTCATATTCGCCTATTATATTAACACCCAACAGCACAGTGAGTCGTTCTTTTAAAATTTTGCCTCAAGAAGAGTTTACGCCTTTGAAGGCCATAGTTTTTCTGTGAAGAGTTTTGAACAAAAGACCAGTCTCATCGCAGTTAAAAATGTTTCTCTATTCATAACCCTCAGAAATTTCTGTTATCACCTTTTTCCGGTATGACACGATGTTTTCGTCCGCTGAAATGGATTCACCACACACGGTTAGAAACAAGATGCCGTACTCGTAAGTTTGTCAAACCAACCCCCTGATCCTTTAAACCGGTGGCGTTCTAACTCCATAGCGATTGTGAGTGCTTTCTCGTAGATCGAAGGTCCACTAACTGACAAGTTATTGCTGTGAGCACGGCAGAACCACTCAAAAGTCTAATTGTCGACTTCAAGCTTTGTATTTTGGGAAAAGCGCAACTTTATTTTGTAGACATTGATGATCCAGCGTTAACCGTTTCCGTTGCTGGAGCGCTTTAGCACTACAGTACAAAACTTCTCTCCCCTCAAGACAGAAACAGTACGTACTTTAACTTAAAAACATTCAGCTGGTTGATAATGATTGTTACCGCTTACATTACAACAGTTTTTTTCATTCGCAGTATCCTTTATTTGCAAGTTATAATTGTTGTTCGGCGTTGCATTCCAATGTCTGCGACTGCTATTGATTATGTCCGCAAATCTGAAAAATTTTAGCGTAAGGGCTAATATTATTTTGCAGGTGATTTAAACTGCCCGCTGTTGAGAGGTGTCCACTATTGGAAACTGTCCTTCACGTGAAGTTTAAGGTGAATCATCTAAATATTGTGGAAATGAAAGTGGTACTGATGTACGCTTTTCGCAAAATGGATTGGTAGTTAGTGGCTCGTATTGTCAGTCAATCAACTCATTGTAATATTACATAGAAAGTGATATTTCGTGCATACACTTTCTTAAACAGAACAATGCCTATTGATATTATTAGACTAAAAGTAGGGTAAGTTAGAATGTCATTGGTGTTAGTTGCAGGATTCCAGTGCCTGTCGTTTAAGAGATATCGTATTTTGAAAATTTCGCGCACCGAGACTTGTACAATATGTGCGGTGGCGTATATTAAAGAACAACACAAGTTGGTTGGTGGTTGGGGAAGGAGACTAGATAGCGTGGTCATCGGTCTCATCGGATTAGGGAAGGAAGTCGGCCGTGCCCTTTCAGAGGAACCATCCCGGCATTTTCCTGGAATGATTTAGGGAAATCACGGAAAACCTAAATCAGGATGGCCAGACGCGGGATTGAACCGTCGTCCTCCCGAATGCGAGTCCAGTGTCTAACCACTGCGCCACCTCGCTCGGTACAACACAAGTGGATGCCATTGTAATGAGGATTTAGACCAATAATGAGACAACTGACCATCACAGCGGCATTACACTTACCCAGTCTGGTATGGAACGATTGCTGCACACGTGCAAGGGTTTCAGACGAGATGTCGTTGAAAATTATAGGTTATATCTGGTATGCCCTTGTAGTCAGTGTCTTTGGGCTTTCCAAACGGAGAAACATTTACTGGCATCAAATTCGGGGAATGGGCCGGCCAAGCTACAGGTCCTGTGGACAGCTGTTACGTTGGTACCACAGGTTCCTCCCAGTCTGCAGCAAAACGTCTTGTAGCATTACTGGTATGCCAGTGCTGCTAAACTTGTACGCATTCAGTGTTCCGTCTATGATAAACGGGCCTATGAGCTGGTGGTTCACTGTCCAACACCACACGTTTACAACCGTCTGACCGTCTGACGAAGCCAAAGGGGACTATCAACAGACCACGCTACATTTCCGGGATTTTCCAGGCCATGATTGGCTTCATCCCTAAAAAAGATACACGATACATCTCCAGTAGCCAGTCTTAATGCTTACAGACCAAAGTTAACACGACTATCATAGTCACTTCTATACAGCTATTGATAGAGAGAGATGTGATGGGGATGGATCCTTTACCCATGGAGACTGCGTAGGACACTTGCCTAACCCATGACATTTCTACGTGCAATTGCACGGACGCTAAAGTGAGAATCAACTGCACCAGCAGTAAGAAGATTAATTTCCTCCTGTTTTATTTTGTTTCATCTGTTTCATTGTCCAGGTATTACACAACCACTTTCACATAACTTGTTGAAGAGGTTGTTGTATAACTGCCGAGATGGTTGACTTGAAATGGGATACCCTGCCACATGCACCGTACTAGATCGAAATGCATTCACTGTGCACACATCATAGACCCTGAGTATGTCAACTTTTTCTGCATTGGTAGCTCCCATAGCCCACTTACGTCTTACTGCTTGGACTGTCGCACACTAGCTGAGTATCATGACGGAACGCACTCAAGGAATACACAAGTAATTGTAAGCAAACATAACAACATACTTCCCAGCAGCTATGTAGGTTGAATGCAACAAACGAGTGTCGCTTTGTAAACTTTTCAAAATACAATACACCGCAAACGACTACCACTAAAATAATGCGACAAACACCACTGACGTTCTCATTGACACTACTTTTACTTTGTCAGTGCCTTAAGGCATTGTTTCATTAACAAAGTGCAAGTTCGCGCAGGAGTACATTCTACGAGTATTATTGCAATCTCTTTATTGGGTAACATTAAGAGCCCATGACAGTCAATCCATTCTGCGAAAACAACAAATCAATAGCACTTCTCATTTCCGACACATTTGCGACGCAGATTTTTGGTGATTCACCCTGTTCACCCATACACACCTATATCCACAGCCACTCCCCCCCCCCCACTCAGATATATATGTATATATACCTGTGTGTGTGTGTGTGTGTGTGTGTGTGTGTGTGTGTGTGTGTGCGTGTGTGCGCTGGAGAAAGACCAAGCGAATGCTGCTCACCACAACATTCATGAGACTCCCAGAGCCAGCTGCCTTATTTCAACTACTGTAAACCACAGCTCTCTTACATTCTAATACCGGGTCCCGTATACTTTCCCTGTAGAATAGTGTTTCCTCTTGTATTACGTTGTAAGACTCGTCCTTCTCTCCCTTCAGAGAGGCCCTCAGTGTATCCTTTCCATCTATCTGTCCTCTCCTCTGCATTTTCACACTGGTATTCCCACTGCATCCTTAATGTTACATGCTTTTGGTTTTTGCTTCACGGAAGGTTGTTTTGACTTTTGTATGTGCTGAAACAGTCCTTGCTACAATGATTTCCTTTTGGTTTTCTCTACGTTTTTCTCCTACCCAGTTCGACTTAGTTTCCCTGCTTCCTATTTGTTTTATTTCTGAGTGACTTTATATCTCCATTCCTGAATTTCCTTAAACATTTTTGTACTTCTTATCTTTCGTCGATCAACTGAAGTATTTCTTCTTTCATCCATGTTTTCTTAGTAGTTACTATCCCTGTAGTTAGGGTTTTCTTTCGAACTTCTGCGATTGTCCTTTTGAGAGATGTCTAATTCTCTTCAACTGAACTACTTACTCAGATATTCATTATCGCAGTATCTATGGCATCAGAGAACTTCAAGCGTGTATCTTCATTCCTTAGTTGTTCTGTATCCCACGTGTTTGCTCATTGATTTTCCCTGACTCTTCTCTTAAACTTCAGCCAACTCTTCATCTTTACTAAACTGTGATGTGAGTCCATATCTGGTTCTCGGTACGTCTTATGTTCAATATCTGATTTCAGAATCTCTGTCTGACCAAGACGTGATCCATCTGGGATCTTCCTTCATCCCCCATTCGCTTATAAGTGAACCTCTCCTCCTGTGATTCCTGAACAGAGTATTCGGTGAAATTTATGTAGAACTGAGTATTTCCGCTGTCTCATTCCTACTTCTAATCCCGTAAGTCTTTTTCGTATTCCTTCCCCTACAACCGCATTCCAGTCCCCCGTGGTTATATGATTTTCGGCTACCTTCACGTAATGAATTACTCTTTCAATATCCTCATACACCCTTTCTCTTCATCTGCTGCTTCCGAGCTAACCCTGTCACTGAACTGTTTACAATAACTCACTCTCTGCCCAAGGTTCCCATTATAACAGATCTTACTCCTGTTACTCCAGTTTCTGCTATTTTTAATATTACACTATACTCGACTAACCAGAAATTCTTGTCTTCTTTCCATTTCACTTCACTGGCAGCCAGTACCTATAGATTGAGCCATAATATTATCCAGCTTCCCTACCAATTGCAAACTTCTGAAATTCCACACCACGACTTGTATAAGTTACCCATTGGTTCAATCTCTTTCTCGCAGTCTCCTCCCCTCCCGGAAGTCCCAATGGGGGCTAGTCCGGGACATTTTAGCAATTGAGAGATCATCTTGACATTTTTTAATTACTGGCTTCACGATCTTACACATTATGTGTCTTCAGTACAGGGGTTTCAGTTGCCTTATGTATATCCATGCCGTTGATAAGTGTTGATTATTTGGCTTTTGATGGCAGTTTCCCACCCCAAGGGCAAGAGAATGACCATAAACTCTGTCCGCTCCTCCGCCCTTTTTCACAAGGCCGTTGGCAGAGCGAGGAAGTTTTGAGCCACTATTGTAGACTATTTTTGTTCAGAATTTAATCAGAAGGAAAGTTCAAACACGGGATTAATGACGATTTTTGATTGCCAGTCAAAGACACTATTTGTAGACCACAATAGTGTAATTTATTCATGCAGGATGTCGACTATAATTCATTCCTCTAAGAGACCTTTGTGTGTTTCTCATCTCTGTGGGGCTATTATGAATTCAGTGTCTTGGAAAAGTTAGAGCTGATTCAACGAAGACTTGCGCAATACTTCAGGACTTTGTTCACCCAATGCGAGAACATCTAAGAACTATCTCTAGTACAAGATCTTACAGAAAACAAGGTACAACGTAAAGACACATTGGTAACATACCGAGAGTAAGCAAAGGCTATGCTTCCTCATGAATGTGTTTCAGGTTAAGACTAAGGTAGTAAACCTCATTTCATTCGAGATTACACCTCGGTAATGCGACGCCTGTTATTTCTGCGCAGCTTTCACGGACGGCATAGGTTACTGAAGGCTGAAAGAGTGGGAAAGAGAGAGAGAGAGAAAGAGAGAGAAGGGGATGAGAAGTGAGAAAGACAAAGTATCCAATAAAACGTGGGGCATAGTGGACTGGGGCAGTAGACTGAGAAGAAATTGAAAATACTGCCATGTCGACAATACTTCTATCAGAAAATCGGAGTCGAAAGAAATAAAAGGTTACATGAGAGTGATCGTCTGTAGTACTCTGAGAACGGCTTGAGCTACTTTTAACATTACTGTCTCTTTCCGGTGGGAGTTTCTAAATTCCAACAAGGAAAGTTTATGACGAGTATTGTGCAACACGTAATGATTTCTTCTCTGTTGGTCCATCATGGACAGGGGACATCGCCTGGTTAAGTAACAATCAATGTCAATCAAATTCACCATTCATTCGAAGACTTGAGCTTTGATAGGGACCTTAGTTGTTATCAAGTATTCGAATGAAGCACAAGTGTAACGATTGAATTCACAACATCCAGAGATTTAGGGCTCTGTATGACATTTTCGTTTATTTTGAGAGATGCATATGTTGTATTCTGTAAGGAATCGAAATCCAATGTATAAAACAGCTTCAGACGCTTCAGTACGTTACGGATGAGTGAATGTCGTTAATATTTCACGTTATGCGTGGAAAACTGTTAAAGTTGAATACGCAGATGCCTAACTAGGTTGGTTTTATTAGTTTCGTATTATTCGCCTGTAGACTAACGAAAAGTCATATTCAAACCAGGGCTTCAATTTGAGTAGTTTAATCGCCTTTGTCCATTCTTACGAGCATTTTGATTATTTCTTTAGCGTTGATCCATGCTATTAACTAAAGATACTTTCGGGTAGGAATAAACAAAAATGACACCGTTTACCGCACATGAAGTGAAACGGCCACTACTTGAGTACTCAAACGTGGAGCGGCGCGGACGATGCAGTAAAATCACGCTAACTCTGCTTTAGAAGCCGTGTGGTACTCGTCGATTTTGGAGCATGACATAATCTGAAATATTGAAAGAATTAAATGATACCTATGCTAAATGAGAATACCAGTTCCATTTCAAACGATAAGCTACGTACCCAATTTGCTAAATGCGTTGATAGTATCTCACATTATTTTCGAAGTTAGTGTTACAATGACACTGGCCTTTTTTTAATTCGGTAATCTTTCGCCTATGTTTTAGAGACATATGACAGATACTTTTCAATACACTGGATATTGTAATATAAATAATTTGCGTACTGCGAATTACGTTACTTGAAGACACGTTCGTGTACTAATTTTTTGACTTTAATACCCGACTAATTGTGTTAAATCTTTAACGTTATATTATACTTATTAATCAGTATATTATATTATATGAAATACTGAAAACGAAATGTCTGTTACCTCTCGATGCCATTGGAGTTGTACCTATAACTAGGACTGGGTGACCATTTTAACCTGTAACCTGTATTAATATACAGACAGATCTGTAGATGTGCCGTTTCCATCATACAACAGACAAACATGTAAAACGAAGTATTGCGCTTCTGATGAACAGAAGACCGAGGTCACTTCTGGTACTCACTACATTTTTAACCATCAAAGTAAGATGTATACAATGTACAACGCTAAAGGATACACTGTTCAGGTATTACATATTATACTCAGTCTGTAATCCTCAAACGATGATTTGTATACCATTTCGTTAGTGTGTCAGCGTTTAAGTCTCTCCGACTCAGGAAACTCTCCGGAAAGTTTGAAATCTTGATTTATTAATACATGAGCGATAAACTCTCGTCGACTAATAAAGTTCTTGTAAATGTGCAGTGATTGCTTTTGGTAGACTTTGACTAGTCAGTTGAGAGGGAAATGTGTTCCATCCTGGAAAAATTCTGAAATTTTTATCAAAAAATTTAGCATCGGTTTCGTTTTTAGGACAATTTCTCTGTTTTTATGAATTAACTGCATGAACCATTTAATTTTTGTGTCTATTTCACCTTGTGTGTGGGTGGTAAGAGACAAAGAGCCGTGCGCTACAATACTGAATGGCAATTTAGTGGACAACCAATATTTCATACTCAGTTACAATGATAACAATAGACTACATTCTTCTCTCTGGGTTAGAGTACCCAAGGCTATCCGCTGCCATCATCATCCCCCTACAAAACCCAGCGTAACAGACTTGCGAGCTGTAAAAATTCAGTGGCTAGTCGTTGTACGTATGGCGTGTAATGGATGTAAATGCAGATATTTCTACCGGTATACTGATAAACATTATATCAATATTTATTTAATTTGTATACTATTAATTATAGCTATTAGGAGTAGTATGTTTTTATGTTGGTTAGTACTGCCAAGTACTTGCGGCAAGAGCGAGGGATTAACGCTTATTTTTCCTGGGCAGCAGATCAGGTGGTTAAGTGTGGAAGCTTGGACACAGAACGGTTAGTCTACAGTGACAGGCGTTGTCCACTTACTGCGGTGCTTACGAATGAACAGAAAAAATCAGCTCATAAAATTTTTAACAAGTTTGTGGGGAGACTAAACAATACAGAGAGAAAACAATCAACACACTGTTGTACGTACGTATTAAGGCAATACATATTGAGACATCTGCAGCTACACCCAGTAGTCCGCGTACATATGTTTGGTAGACCATCCTAAACTGATTACTTTCAGACAGTAAACTACTGGAGGATAAACATGGTTCAGAATCGCTAAAAACTATTCTAAGGCCAAGATCGCACAAAATATTTTTTTTTTAAATTCAAGACAACCGGTTTCAACAGTCTCAGCTGTCAGGTTCAGATATTAAGCCTTTTTTTTGGGGGGGGGGGATAATAAAACATGTTAATTTTAAGCTGAAACTCATGCACAAGATGTCAAGTAGATAAAACTCAGCACATTATAAAGGTTTATAATCTCTGAAATATTTAAAAACACACAGCATCTAGTCCAAAAGGCCATGTCTATACACATATTGCTCACAGATGTTTTTTATATGATACAAATATGACACACAATAGCACATCTGTTTACATATACTGGACACGTACTAAACAGAGCAAATCTACTTTAAGTGGTTTGCAACTTGGAGTTGTACCAAAAGTGTATCATTGTACGCCACAAAGTTCAGGAGACACGATGCCATAAAAACTAGGATGTGTGAAAAACTGCCGCATCAAAAGTGACGTTTTAATTTATTACTTTTTTTGCTACAAAATCTCTTCACAACACATTTCACAGACAGTAGACACATACACCACTGCATGCACCTTCAAAATCTTATTATTTTGCAGCACATAGTTCAGGAGGTAATACATCTTAAACACTGAACTCCATGGACGCGAAATTGCTGAGCGAAATTCGCTAGACATAGAGGTGAAATAATTGTACCATTACATGTAAATATCTTAAATATACGTGAAATATATTTGGCATGTGCATATGGGAAAAGCAACGGATAATAAGCTATTCCTAAATCCCTGGAGCAATTTTAATCAAATTTGGTACGCATATTAGTTAGAATACGGAAAAAGGTGAAGTTAAAAGCAAGTATGGTAACGTTAAGAGTGCAACGCTAATTCCACTGTTAAATGCAGAGGACAGTCCTGGTAGGTCTAAAGCATATACTGAAGGCCTCTATGAGGAGGGAGATTTATCTGAAGTGATAGAAGGAGAAACGTGAGTCGTTTTAGGAGACTTAGGGGATCCAGTATTAGAATTTAATAGAGTTTTGGAGGTCTTAAAATAAAATTAGCAGAAGGAATAAATAACATTTCATCAGAATTTCTAAAGTGGGGGAAGTGGCAACAAAAATACTATTGATGTTAGAGTTTAGTATATATGAGTCTGGCGACATTCCACCTGACTTTCGGAAAAATATCATCAACATAATTCCGAAAACTGCTAGAGCTGACAAGTGCGAGAATTGTAGCACAATCAGCTTAACAGCTCAAGCATCAGAGTTGCTGATAGCAATAATATACAGGCGAATGGAAAAGAAAATTGATGATGTGCTAGTTTGGCTTCAGAAAACGGAAAAGCACGAGTGAGGCAATTCTAACGTTGCGGCTGATAATGGAAGCAAGACTAAAGAAAAATCAAAACACGTTCATAGGATTTGATGACCTGAGAAAAGTGTTCGACAATGTAAAATGGTGCAAGGTGTTTGAAATTCTGAATAAAATGCGGTAAGTTATTGGAAGAGACAGATAATATGGAATATGTACAAAATCCAGGAGGGAATAATAAGAGCAGACGGCCAAGAACGAAGCGTTCGAATTTAAAAAGTCTTTCACCTAGTGTTCAGTCTGTACATCGAAGTAGCAATGTTGGAAATGAAAGAAACGTTCAGGAGTTGAATTAACGTTCAGTGTGAAGGAATATCAGTAAAACGAATCGCTATCCTGAATGAAAGTAAAAAATTATTACATGATATGATGAGTGAAATGAAGAATCCACTGAGTACAGAATATGGATTGAAAGTAAAGACGAAATAATGAGAAAAAGCACAAATGAGAACAGCGAGAAACTAAACATCAGCGTTGATGATCACGAAGTAAATGAAACTAAGGAATTTTGCCACCTAAGCAGCAAAACAAGCAATTACGGATGGAGCAAGGAGGACATCAAAAGCAGATTACTACTGGCAAAAAGGGCATTCCTGGCCACCAGGAGTCTACTTGTACCAAACGTAGGCCACAATTTGAGAAAGAAATTTCTGAGAATGTACATTTGAGCACAGGTGATGAGGAAACCGGAACAGAAAGAGAATCGAAGCATTTGAGGTGTGGTGCTACAGGCGAATGTTGAAAATTAGGCAGACTGGTAAGGTAAGGAATGAGGAGGTTCTGCGCAGAATCGGAGAGGAAAGTAATATGTAGAAAACACTGACAAAGAGAAGGGTCAGGATGGTAGGGCATCTGTTAAGGCATAAGCCAATGACTTCCATTCTACTAGACGGAGCTATAGAGGAAGACAGAGATAGGAAGACATCCAGCAAATAATTGAAGACGTATGCCGCAAATCTTACTCCGAGGTGAAGAGGTTGGCACAGGAAAGGAATTCGTGGCGGGCCGTATCGTACCAGTCACAACCCTGATGGTACAATACGGCCACCAGTTTAAAATTGGGATGAGTGTGATGACGAGAAGAGAGATGGGCTGACGAAGAATGGAGACAGCCAAGTGGAAGGAGGAGATAGGAAGAGATAGGAGGAGGTAATGTACAGAGATGGGGGAGGGGCAATGGATAGAGAGAAAGGAGAAGGAGATAAGAGGAAAGAGGAGGATGACAGAGACAGGGGGAGGAGGAGACAGGCAGAGAAATGGGGATATCGACGTGAACAGAAAAAGGGGGATGAAGAAATGGACAGACAAAAATTACGGAAGGAGATGTACAGAAAGGGTGGAGGGGAGGAGATGGGTACAGAAAAGAAAGGGGTAGAGATGTACAAGGAGGGGGTGGGGAGGATGTGGGAAGAGAGATGTTGAGAAGGAGGTGGACACTGAAAGGGGTAAGAGGAGATGGATATAGGAGGGGATCAGCAGATTGACATTGGGGGGTTGAGGGGATGTACAAAAACAGGTGTCGGAGGAGATGGTCAGAGACTGGAGGTGGAGGAAATGGCCAGAGAATAGTGTTGGAGGAGGTGGATAGAGAGGGGGGGGGGGAATCGACTAACAGAAGATTTGAATACATACATATCTGGGCAAAGCCGTGTACTCCGCTAGTGAGTATAGAAACTTCTTGAATTATAATTTATTCATAATACAGTTTATTTTCAAAATGTGACTGTGTCGGACTTTCTACAGCCAAATTTAGGATCAGAGGTTCACTTTAGCATTTCACAAATGTAAATACTGCCCTCCACTCGAAGCACGACAAACGATCGATAAACTCGTCCCATACCTTTCCAAAATACATTTACTGCTGTGGCTATACAGCGTCTCATTTGACACATAATTATTAGAAGGTGATGGCCATAAACTGTCTTCTACAATCTCCCACAAAAAAGATCGAATACTTGCTAGAGACCAGGTGACCTCGGACGCCAAAGGTGCCTCGTCGCCCCTTACAATAATCCATGATTGAGACAGCTCATTACTAAGAAATGCTTTTTCATGGGGTACCAGTGTGCGTATGATCCGTGCTACTGATCAGTGAAATTTTCGGCATGTTCTCACAATTGCGTTGTGAATCAGAGAGCAGGCTAGCTACACTGGGATAACGATCACGCCAGCTATATAATGTGGCATATCCCTGCCACGGGGCTAAACTTTTTGCTACTGTAAGCAAGAATAAGGCAGCCCAAGTTTCTATTTTCATTCATATAGAAGATATGTTTTGAGATATCGTGTGAAACATTGTGAAACAACTTGTAGATTAAAGTGTGACGAATAGGAATTGTCACAAGATCGACTCACATTTTTGACACATGCACATAATTCTCGTTAACTACACTCTCTAATTAGATAATCGCTTTATTGTACAAGAGGTCTTCTGTTCACAAGAAGGTATCATCAGCAGATGTCTGACAGAGTTATACGCCTTGTCTCCCACCTCATATGCCTCTGGTGCCAGATTCTCCAGCGAGAATACTGAAGACCTGATTCCATGGTTGTGGAGCGGCAGTTATATTTTAACATACCGTGTTTATTTTTGTGGAGTTCTTTACTGCTTGCTTTGGAAATATTACTTAAGCAACAATGTGGTGGTCTTTAAATCGAGTACCTATTGAGAGTTACTCAGTAAGGAATCTCAATAACTGCGATTTTATTTTCCCTTTGAATGGACACAGATCACTATTGGAGCCATTTTCACCCATAAAACTTCAGGTAAGCAGCCTCCTCTACAACCACCATCAGTGACTATTTACAACCTTGAAACAGTCTTAAAACTGGAAGGAACATTTTCCAGAGGTACTTGAGAAAAGTAAGATAAATCTACACGAAAGTCACACGTCCTAGATCAACCTTCTTAAATTAGTTTTTAAACATAATCTGTACAAATTTTAGTTTCGTTAGTGGGTATCAATAAAAGCATACCTGGCCTGGAAGGTGCGACAGCTAAGGCAAACAGGACGTAGAGCCACTGAGCGGATGACGCCCACTGCACACCTGAAACACAAGAGCGTTCCGTGTCACTGGATGGGCATGCTGTCTTCGGATTTCTGGCCCCAGGGGCCTCATACAAAGCAGATCGTAAGGCTAGGCAGGAAATGTGGACTGAGACACAAAGAAATTAAAAACGTTTCTTGCGAGCGGCTATTGCTGCAAATCAGTTGGGAAAGTTGAAAAATTTTGCGTCGGACTACGATTCGAAGCTGGTTCCCCGGCGTAGTCGGGAGATCTTCTGATCACTGTGTCAGCGTGGACTGTCCTAGCACGCCTCATCTCAGACCCAAATTCTCAACATCTCCACACATTACAAATGTAGGCTCCTTTCCCATTATTTGGCGATTCCCGTTGCAGTCTGTGTGTGGTGCGCATGTGCACTGAAGAAACCATTGGGTGCCCACGCCTTAATCCTTTCGGACACGTCTGAAAGAAAAAACACCACAGATACGGGCACATAAAACTTAACTGAATTAATTATTAAGCTCTCTGCCGCCTAATTAGGTATTAAAAACCTGTAATACACTAAAATTCATTTTTAAACTCCATTGTACGCACTGTCATACGTCTTACATAGTCGTAATAAGTTTTTTCCACAACCTTATTAAATCCAAACATATCTGTCTCAATGACAACGACATGTCTGAGTTGTCGTTTATACTTTGCACACAAAGAAAGAGGTAGAAACGAGCTTTTCTGTATGCTGGTCTACACGATCCCAGGAAATTAAAAGTTGTGTACACTGCGTATGTGGATGATATATGACATCTTGTATATACAGTTTAGGTTTTCACACTAGCTGCAATATACACTGTACATATCTCTTTGGTACCTATAGCACCACTCTACTAGACAAAATAGTAGTTCTTAGTTGATCTGAGAGTAAAGTGTGGTGGTCACTCTTGTTCATTGAATACGAATTGAATGAAAATATCACTCAAGGATTCAGCCTTTTCTGAATACATTCAGACTGAAAACCATCCCTATGATCACTAATATAATGTTCTCGATACATATGAGTAGAAAGATCACATTAGAAATGAGGCAAGTGCCACAGTATCACAATTAAGTATTAAATGAATAGAATCACTTTATCTATGAGAATAATGTAGGCTGATGCAATGGATTACAATTTGTACCACCACTGGGATTCGAACGCAGATCCTCTGTTTACTTGCCAGATGCACTAATCACTGCACCACACTGACTCTGCAGTTGCAGCTGTAACTGACTCGGTAGCTGCAATACCTACACGTATTACCGGAGTATGTCTCCCTCCCCGATAGAAACTCCACTTTACGCTGCAGCCCATTGCTATTCCCTTTTAAACTTGCATTAGTATTGCAGGGGCTCTCCAATATTTCAATAGTACCTTAGCAATGAGCGAAATGGGGTTACTCCTGCCTGTCGCTCAGGTGTAGATGGTATATTAATCATATGCTCTTGAGTCATATTGAGTCTCACCTTTATTTACGACAATGATGCAGGCTGAGGCAAATAACTGAAATTTGTACCAGAACTGCGATTCATGATGATCAGAGTTTAAAAAAGCAAAGGGGTGACCTGTGAATTGGAATTAAAATCGGGGAAGGAGATGTACTAGAATAATTAGTGCAGCTATGGTGACCGCAGTGCCGTGTGGTGCAATGGTTAGTGAATCTGCCTAATAAATGGGAGACCTTGGTTCGATCCTTTCACTGTATTCAAGTTTCAATTCATTTACTCAACCTACATCATGATTGCAGCTAAAGGTCAGACTGACTGTGTCTCATGCACACCACGCTTGTATGATTAAAATACGTTTAGCTTTTGGCCATTAAATCTGTTTCCTCACTTGAACGTCATAAAGAAACGGAGAATAACTATAGTAAGTAGCTTATGTAATGTAGCGTTATATGTTTATTAGCAATCGGCACAAATCATCATCTTTCGTCACTTTCAGAGTACTCTGAGAATTTCGTTTGCGTTGCGGCACTCAGATGACAAATGATAATGGCCTCGCGAACAGAAAACCCTATATTGATTAAATGCAGTTGTTATGTGGTGTCGTCTTCATTAGATTGATTCTTTTGGCTGGTTTTAAAGATTCACTTTCTCTCGGATGTCGTAGGTTATATCGGAAGCTATCGTGTGTTCAAAATATCCTTTAATATTCACAGTGAAAAGTTGGAACTGCTTTTCCACTTACGTATGTTAAGGTAGCTTGATAAAATTATCAATAACACGTCATGATATAGGCATATCTTAGAAAAATTTTAACTGGTAAAAGTTTTCGATACAATTATCGAAAGGAAATGAATACTGCGTCAAGCCCAAGTTTATTTCGTTGTAATGCGTGGTCCACTCGGAGGACAGTGGTTGTTACAATTAATAACCGAGCGAGTTGACGTAGTGGTTAGCACACCGCACTCGCATTCGGGAGGACGACGGTTGAATTCAGCGTCCGGCCATCCTAATTTAGGTTTCCCGTGATTTCCCTAAATCGCTCAGGTAAATGACCTGATGGTTCCTTTGAAAGCGCACGGCCGACTTCCTTCCCCATCCTACACGAATCCGATGAGCCCGATGACCTCAAAGTTTGGTCTCCTCCCCCAAATCAACCCCCACAATTAATAATAGGACGTAACTTGTTCTGACTGCGACTTGAGGCTGATAACTGTTTTCCTTGATACTGAAGAGCAAAGACGGTGAACATATTACCTCGACAGGGATGAGGGAGGAAATCAGCTCTAGTGGAACTGTTGTTGCAATTGTGATTTAGGGATGGCACTCAAAATTAGATCCGTATTGCCAAAAGTGGACTTGATAACAAGGTTCTCTGAGCACAACTTCAGTTTTGTAAGCAATAATGTACCTTCATGCACTGAAGCTGAATCAAAGATCACTGGGAATCTGATAAACTCTTTTATAATATCCTAAACGGCTAGGATATTGAACATTTCTTTGATCTTTAACGAAATAGGAGCGTTCCTTAAGGAGCAACAAGTCGTGTAAAAATGTTGTTCGATGTTTACCATCCGTGAAAGTGTATCCATTTCTGATAGTAATTCATTAGGCCCTTTCATAAAACACCGTAATATCGAGCTAGCGCTGTCGCACCATTCCGTTCACGCAACTCTATACGACTGAATCCATGATGACTTCGCAGTATTAGAATACACTAGATTAATTCTGTTGGTGTTAAACATTGTCCTGTTATTTAATTCGTATTGGCTTTATTCCATGACTACATGTCGCACATAATTCATACGGAAGACGAGCTATTTAATTGTTATTATGTAAAGGGCAGTGTGTTGAAAACGAGACAGATATAAGGAAGCGAACATTTTATTATTTCAAAAATAATCGACATAACTGTTAATAAATCTATACTGCTGTTAGACAAATGGGAAAATTTCTTCATGGGAAAATGTTTTCTATAGCCCACGAAACCAAGGTTGTGGCCAGTCCTCTTCACCGAAGCAAATCGATGGCCACGGATGTCTTCCTTCAGGGCTCCAAAAATATGGGAAACGTATTGGGGGGAGATAGTGACTTTATGGAGGATATATAAGAGCTTCTCAGCGAAATTTCTGCAGTGAATTTGCAACAGCGTTGGCCACATATGAGCAGGTTCGTATGTTGCCAAGGTTGCTTGGATCCCTGAAGAAAGATATTCGTGGCCATCGATTTGCTTCGGAGGATAAGGTGCACGTCTGGGAGCAACCATGGTTCCTTGGGGAGCTGCTAACAGTTTTTTCATGAAACCATTTACCGTCTTGTCTCATAGTGAAATAAATATATTGACAGTTACGGAGACATCTTCTGAAATAATAACCTGTTTCCTCGCTTTTTTCCGTACCTCTCATTTTCATTTGAATGCCCTTGTACTTAATGTAAGTCGTTTGACGTATTATTATTTCAGGTGCGACGATGTGCTGTACAGAATACAGTCTTACGAAGCTGAACAGATTCAGTCATATTCCGTGGTGCTGTTCATTTTTAGTGACGTCTAGTCCATTTTATGTTATTCCCAGATCACCTAACAAATGTTCCATCACCCAATAATTTCATGTAGTCAGTGTTTTCTATATATTCCATTCCTGGTCATTTCAGCAGAGAAATCCTCATTTCTTATCACTTCACATAATTTTCAGCTATCTTCTCTAACCTCACATTAAAAATGCTTCATCTGTCTTCTTTCTCGTATTTGCAACTGTCCCTCAGTCCACAATTCACGTCCATGAAATACCGTAACCCGGACGTACAATCTCTGAAATTATTTCTCGATTAAAGACCTCACACTGGTGTTACACGGCGCTTCTCAAATCCTCTTTCTATTATTCCAAGTATTCCGTCGATTTCTCTATAATGTGGTATTAAATTCTGCACTTGTGTTCAGCGCTAATCTCATCTCTGAGATTCCACATTACTTTCGAATTTATTTGGTTCGTTTTCAAATTCTGTGCTCGTTATAGTGTTCATTCCATTCAATGGACTTTTAATTCCTCTCTTTCGCTGAGGAGAGCAATGTCATCAGTGACGTTTATAATTCATAACCACTGGTATTGAATATCTATCCCACATTCGTACTTTTATTTTCTACATTGTTCATTAATAGGCAGCTCGAACAATATTTTCATCCGAACACTAACGTCTTGGGATTTGATTCTTACTTTCCACACTTAGTTCTTATAGGCGTTTTAAACCACTCGATTTTTCTATAGCACATATCTACGTCCCTGACAATACCAGAAACCTCGCATTTTGCATCTGAACGCTAAATAACTTCGCTTATACTTCTGTAGAGCGTCGGATTCTTTAATATGTTTAATCACTTTGGCACACTCATCACTAATGGAAGTGACAAAGATTCAAGGAACTTTGTGAGTATTGATTGATTTGTAATATTCAACTGCAGAGGACAATCAAACATGTAATTGTCTTTTCTTTGTCGTTGTTTCCCTGCCTCCAGTGCAAAATCTGATCGGAAATGTAATAACAGTACTCGTATGCCCTCGACATTCACTTGGTTTCTCCCCTGAAAACTTTCTGCACTTCTTTAGACATAAATCAGGCCTCGAAGAGGAACATTTTGAGAATGCAGAATACATTCATAGCATTTATCGCATTCATACAATTAATATCGAATCTCTGGCCCAGCAAAATGTCCCAAGTCAATGGAAACTGTGCAGGTGACTACAGAGTATAAGAAAGGTATAAAAACGGATTCGAAAAAGTACATCTGTTTGCTGCACAATGCTTGAACATCTTCTCAGTTGTAATTTAATAAACTTTCTTGAGACTAAGAATCTTATGTCCACGAATCAACACGGTTTTGGAAAGCATCCCTCGTGCGAACTGAACTTGCCCTTTTCTCATGTGATATATTGAGCACTATGGATGAAACCCAAGAAGCACATTCTGTATTTCCAAATTTCCAGAAAACATTTGACACGGTACCCCATTGAAGATGCGAGCATATGGAATAAGACCACAGATATGTAAGTGGCCCGAAGAGTTATTACTTTATAAAACCTAGTACGAGTATGTTGTCCTAGAAGGTGAGTGTTCATCACATACAAGGGTACCGTCAGGAGCGCCACAGACATGTGTGATAGGAACGCTATGGTTCTCTGCATACTAAAATGATTTGGCGTGGCGGGATGAGCAGAAATCTGCGGTTGTTTGGAAACTATGCCGTGCTGTTCGGTGTGGTGTCGAAGTCGAGTGACTGTAGTAAGATATAAGACGACTTAGATAAAATTTACAATTGATGCGATGAACGGAAGCTACCCCAAATGAAAAAAGTGTAAATTAATGTCGATGAGGAGGAAGATCAAATCTGTAATGTTCGGATGCCGTGTTACTATTCTCTATCTTGACACAGTCAAGACGCTTAAATATGTGGGCGTAACATTGCAAAGCGATATGAGGTGGAACGACCGTGTGTGAACTGTGGTACGGAAGGCGTATGGCGAACTTCGGTTTATTTGGAGAATTTGAAGAAAGAGTGGTTCACCTGTGAAGGAGCCCTCATGTGGGACAATGGTACGACCTATTCTTGAGTACTACTACAGTGTTTGGAATCCGTAGCAGGAAGAAATATGTCGAAGCAATTCAGAGGCAGGCTGCTAGATGCGTTACCGGCAGGTTCGCCATCACGTCAGTGTTTCGAAGTGCGTTTGGGAACACAAATGGGAATCCCTGGAGGGAAGGCGACGATCTTTTCGAGAAACACCATTGAGAAAATTTAGGGGACTGGCATTTGAAGCTGATTTCCGAGCCATTCTACTGCGGCCAACATAGATCGCACGCGAGGACCAAGAATAAGATACGAGAAATTGGGGCTCATAGGGAGGCCTATAGATGGTCGTTTTTCCCTCGCTCTCTTTGCGAGTAGGTGGCGAAATGACAAGTAGTGGTACAGAGTACCCTCGGTCACGCACGGTACGGTGGCTTGTGGGGAATATATGCAGATGCAGATGTAGATGTAGATACAACGGAACGTAACGGTGATTCATGATATACGTAACCTCTCCCGCCAGTGTTATGTGTGTGTGAAGGCTGTTTTCTTAATACCGTTTTGCATCTGATGTCGAGGTAGTTCAAATGGCTCTGAGCACTATGCGACTTAACTTCTGAGGTCATCAGTAGCCTAGAACTTAGAAATAATTAAACGTAACTAACCTAAGGACATTACACACATCCATGCCCGAAGCAGGATTCGAACCTGCGACCGTAGCGGTCGCGCGGTTCCAGACTGTAGCGCCTAGAACCGCATGGCCACTCCGGCCGGCTGTCGAGGTAGTTCTAGAGCTTATTCAACCGAAAGTATATTTACAAACAAGGTTGAAATATTGACATGTTTCTGATACATTCCGTCTATAGAACCTAGCACGAAGAAATAAGATTCAAACTTTCATTAATTATCGCCATAACGATGTTTTAGGCTATTCGACACAAATACAAAATACACATTGCACAGAAATATGCTAGAAAGAAAATGTTTGGTATCCTTTCCCTCATTTCATGTAGGCAGCAGCTAAACAATGCCATAAATCTCATAATACAATTAGTCTCTCATGAAGAATTTTACGAAGAATTAGTAGAAACCTGAATTTAATAATGACATCCATAAGTATAACACAGGAAACAAAATAGTCTCCACTATCTTACAATGTGAGCAGTTATGAAAGTGTTTGACGAACACCCTTGCAAATTATCTACTGTAAAAAAGAAAAATTATGAAAACAAACTGAAACTTCTTTAAATTTGTAACTCCTTCCATTCTAAATTCGCTATGTGGCCAAAAGTATCCGGACACCTGGCGTCCTCCATCGGTAATGCTTGAATTCAGTGTGGTGTTGTCCCTCCCCTAGCCTTGATGACAGCTTCCGCTTCCGCAGGCATACGTTCCATAATGTGCACGGAGTGCTACACTAGGAGAGGTATCGATAGCGGTCGGTGAGGCCTGCCACGAAGTCGGCTTTCCAAAACATTTCAGAGGTGTTCCATAGGATTCAGGTCAGCACTCTGTGCAAGCCGTTACAATACAGGGATGTTATTATCGTGTAACCACTCCAGCACAGGCCGTGAATTATCAACAGGTGCTCGATCGTTTTGAAAGATGCAGTCGCCATGCCCGAATTGCTCTTCAACAGTGCTAAGCGAGAAGGTTCCTAAAAAAGAAATGTAGGCCTGTACAGTGATAGTGGGTAGCGTCTTTGATTCATAATCAAAACGTCTTCGGTCCCGGGTTCGATCCCCGCCACTGCCTAAATTTTGATAAATAATCAGCATTGGCGGCCGAAGACTTCCGGCATAAGAAGTCAGCCTCATTTTGCCAACGGCCTTGTCAAAGAGGGCGGAGGAGCGGATAGAGGTTCAGGGCACTCTCTTGTCCTAGGGATAGGAAATTGCCCCTAAAGGCGAAAGAATCAGCAATGATCAACGACATGAGGATGCAGAAGGCAATGGAAACCACTCCATTAAAGATCCACAGGACATGTGGCCTGTATTTGAAGAAGTGTCATGATGATCTCTCCATTGGCAAAATATTCCGGAATAGTCCCCCATTCGGATCTCCGGGAGGGGACTGCCAAGGGGGAGGTTACCATGAGAAAAAAATTGAACAATCAACGAAAGGATAACGTTCTACGAGTCGGGGCGTGGAATGTCAGAAGCTTGAACGTCGTAAGGAAACTAGAAAATCAAAGGCTCAATCTAGAAATAGTAGGGGTCAGTGAAGTGAAGTGGAAGGAAGACAAGGATTTCTGGTCAGATGAGTATCGGGTAATATCAATAGCAGCAGAAAATTGTATAACAGGTGTAGGATTCGTTATGAATAGGAAGGTAGGGCAGAGGGTGTGTTATTGTGAACAGTTCAGTGACTGGGTTGTTCTAATCAGAATCGAAAGAAGACCAACACCGACAACGATAGTTCAGGTATACATGCCGACGTCGCAAACTGCAGATGAACAGATAGAGAAAGTGTATGAGGATATTGAAAGGGTAATGCAGTATGTAAAGGGGGACGAAAATCTAATAGTCATGGGCGACTGGAATGCAGTTGTAGGGGAAGGAGTAGAAGAAAAGGTTACAGGAGAATATGGGCTTGGGACAAGGAATGAAAGAGGAGAAAGAAAGTTCTGTAACAAGTTTCAGCTAGTAATAGCGAATACCCCGTTCAAGAATCAGAAGAGGAGAAGGTATACTTGGAAAAGGCCGGGAGATACGGGAAGATTTCAATTAGATTACATCATGGTCAGACAGAGATTCCGAAATCAGATACTGGATTGTAAGGCGTACCCAGGAGCAGATATAGACTCAGATCACAATATAGTAGTGATGAAGAGTAGGCTGAAGTTCAAGACATTAGCCAGGAAGAATCAATACGCAAAAAAGTGGGATACGGAAGTACTAAGGAATGACGAGATACGTTTGAAGTTCTATAACGCTATAGATACAGCAATAAGGAATAGCGCAGTAGGCAGTACAGTTGAAGAGGAATGGACATCTCTAAAAAGGGCCATCACAGAAGTTGGGAAGGAAAACATAGGTACAAAGAAGGTAGCTGCGAAGAAACCATGGGTAACAGAAGAAATTCTTCAGTTGATTGATGAAAGGAGGAAGTACAAACATGTTCCGGGAAAATCAGGTATACAGAAATACAAGCCGCTGAGGAATGATATAAATAGGAAGTGCAGGGAAGCTAAGACGAAATGGCTGCAGGAAAAATGTGAAGACATCGAAAAAGATATGACTGTCGGAAGGACAGACTCAGCATTGAAGATTTGTCTGATGTGATAGAAGAAGAAACAGGAGTCGATTTAGAAGAAATAGGGGATCCAGTACTAGAATCGGAATTTAAAAGAGCCTTGGAGGACTTACGGTCAAATAAGGCAGAAGGGATGGATAACATTCCATCAGAATTTTGTAAAATCATTGGGGGAAGTGGCAACAAAACGACTATTCACGTTGGTGTGTAGTATATGAGTCTGGCGATATACCATCTGACTTCCGGAAAAGCATCATCCACACAATTCCGAAGACGGCAAAAGCTGACAAGTGCGAGAATTACCGCACAATCAGCTTAACAGCTCATGTATCGAAGCTGCTTACAAGAATAATGTACAGAAGAATGGAAAAGGAAATTGAGAATGCGGTAGGTGACGATCCGTTCGGCATTAGCAAAAGTAAAGGGACGAGAATGGCAATTCTGACGTTACGGCTAATAATGGAAGCAAGGCTTAAGAAATATCAAGACACTTTCAGAGGATTTGTCGACCTGGAAAAAGCGTTCGACAATATAAAATGGTGCAAGCTGTTCGAGATTCTGAAAAAAAGTAGGGGTAAGCTATAGGGAGAGACGGGTCATATAGAATATGTACAACAACCGAGAGGGAATAATAAGAGTGGACGATCAAGAACGAAGTGCTCGTATTAAAAAGGGTGTAAGACAAGGCTGCAGCCTTTCGCCCATACTCTTCAATCTGTACATCGATGAAGCAATGATGGAAATAAAAGAAAGGTTCAGGAGTGGAATTAAAATACAAGGTGAAAGGATATCAATGATACGATTCGCTGATGACATTGCTATCCTGGTGGTGGTGGTGGTTGTTAGGATGTTTAAGGGGGACTAAACAGCTAAGGTCATCAGTCCCCCATTCCAAAAACAGGCGAGACATTAAGGCGCGGAGCAGATAAAACCCCTAGGGGAAGGATACTCCCCCCCAGGCCCTAAAAGAACACAAATGCGGTAACGAATACGACAGACACGAAGAGGACAGATGAACACCAGACAGAAAGAAACAGAAGAAAAGAAGATGGCCGGAGACTGGTTGACTGACCACGGCAACAAAAAAGGGAAAGAGTCAGCCAACCGACTACACACTAAAAGCTGCAACCAAATATGAGAGACTCGAGGACAAGAGACACACAAAGGGAAAGGTGCAGGACCACTCTAAATGGAACCATAAAAAGGACTAGCACGGATAAAATGTAAAACACTGTCAGCCATGGAGGCATCGTCGCATAAAATCAAAGGCAAGGTGCCCGGGAGATTAAAAGACTGCCGAAGGGTGCGCAGTCGGGGACACTCCAGTAAAACGTGGGCGACCGTCAGCTGGGACCCACACCGACACAGAGGGGGATCCTCCTGACGTAAAAGATGGCCGTGCGTCAGGTATGTATGGCCGATGCGGAGCCGACACAGGATGACAGCGTCCCTGCGAGAAGACTGCAGGGAGGAGCGCCACACATCGGTTGTCTCCTTGACAGCCCGCAGTTTATTCTGGGCTGTCATGCCATGCCACTCAACAGACCACACCCCAAGCACCTTACAGCGCAACACCAGCTGCAGGTCGCGAGCTGTGAGGCCGATCTCCAAAGCTGGGGCGTCGATCGTCCCTTTGGCCAGCCTGTCAACACGTTCGTTCCCCGGGATGCCAACGTGACCTGGCGTCCAAACCAAGACCACCGAACGACCAGAGCGGGCAATGGCGGAAACAGACTCCTGAATAGAGGACACCAGAGGAGAAGAGGGATAGCAGCGGTCGATGGCCTGAAGGCTGCTCAGGGAGTCACTGCAGTTGACGACGGACCTACCTGAGCAGAAACGCACATGCTCAAGAGCGCGCAAGATGGCCACCAGCTCTGCAGTAAATATACTGCAGCCAGCCGGCAAGGAGCGCTGCTCAACATGGGCAGCGTGAGCAAAAGCGTAGGCAGTGCGACCATCAACCAGGGAACCATCAGTGTAGACAGTCTCACAGTCCGGAAATGATTCGAGGAGCGCAAGAAAACGGCGACGGAGGGCCACAGGCGGAACCGAGTCCTTAGGTCCCTGTGCCAAATCCAGACGGACGGACGGCCCGGACAAACACCAGGGAGGCGTAGGTGTACGGACCCAGAAGGGAGGCAGAAGAGGGAACGACCCCAGTTCTGACAGCAGGGACTGGACACGGATAGCTACGGAAAGCCCAGACCTAGGTCGCCGTTCGGGCAGATGGAGGACCATGGCAGGGAAAAGCAGGCGACGATTGGGATGGCCTGGCGAGCAATGTACGTGGACAGCATAGTCGGCGAGCAGTCGATGGCGGTGAATCCGCAGCGGGGGAACCCCGGCCTCCACCAGTAGACTATCCACGGGGCTGGTACGAAAAGCGCCAGTTGCAAGCCGAACCCCACAGTGGTGTATGGGGTCTAACAACTTCAACACTGAGGGTGATGCAGACCCATAGGCCAGGCTCCCATAATCAAGCCGGGACTGCACAAGGGCTCTGTACAATCGCAGCAGCGTGCAGCGATCTGCACCCCAAGACGTATGGCTAAGGCAGCGGAGGGCGTTGAGGTGCCGCCAGCATTTTTGCTTCAGCTGAGTAATATGAGGAACCCATGTGAGCCGGGTATCAAACACGAGTCCCAAGAAGCGGCAAGTGTCCACCACTTCAAGCAGGTGGCCGTCGAGGTAAAGTTCAGGATGAGGGTGGACCGTCCGACGCCTGCAGAAGTGCATAACTCGAGTCTTGGCTGCAGAGAACTGAAAACCATGAGTCAGAGTCCATGATGCTGCCTTGCGAACGGCGACTTGCAGCCTGCGTTCGGCGACTCCCGTAGTCGTGGAGCTAAATGAGATGCAGAAGTCGTCGGCATACAAAGAAGGAGACACCGACGACCCCACGGCTGCAGCCAGACCATTAATGGCCACTAGAAATAAGGAGATGCTCAACACCGAGCCCTGCGGGACCCCATTTTCCTGTATATAAGATGAACTAGAGGCGGCACCGACTTGCACCCGGAAAGAGCGGCGCAATAAAAAGGTTTGAAGAAAAGCCGGGAGCCGACCACGAAGACCCCACTCATACAACGTGGCGAGGATGTGATGCCTCCATGTGGTGTCATACGCCTTTCGCAGGTCGAAAAATACAGCAACGAGATGCTGACGTCGGGCAAAGGCCGTACGAATAGCAGATTCCAGCCGCACCAAATTGTCCGTGGCAGACCGGCCCCAACGGAAGCCACCCTGGGATGGAGCAAGGAGACCGCGCGACTCAAGGACCCAACACAAACGCCGCCCCACCATACGTTCGAGCAATTTGCACAAAACGTTGGTGAGGGTAATGGGACGATAGCTGTCCACCGCCTGTGGGTCCGCACCGGGCTTCAAGATGGGGACAATAACACCCTCTCGCCATTGCGACGGGAACACGCCCTCGCTGCAAATGCGGTTAAAGATGGTGAGGATGTGTCTCTGGCAGTCCCTGGAGAGATGCTTCAGCATCTGTGCGTGGATGCAGTCTGGGCCTGGTGCTGTATCAGGGCAATCGGCGAGGGCAGCGAGGAATTCCCTCTCGCTGAAAGGAGCATTGTATGTTTCAGAACGACACGTGTGGAACGAGAACGGCGTCCGATCGGCTCGCTCCTTTAGAGAGCGAAAGGCGGGGGGATAGGATGAAGTCGCAGAGCTCTGAGCAAAGTTCGCGGCAAGCCGTTCAGCAATGGCGGCAGCGTCTATGCAGACAGCGCCGTCCAGGGAGAGCCCAGGGACACCCATAGGGGTCTGGTATCCGTAAATCCGCCGGATCCGGGACCACACGAGCGAGGGGGAGACATGGGAGCCCAAGGATGAGACATACCTCTCCCAGCACTCCTGCTTACGCCGTGCAATAAGACGACGGGCGAAGGCACGGAGCCTCTTGAAGGTGATGAGGGTCTCAAGAGACGGGTGCCGCCTATGACGCTGGAGAGCCCGCCGACGGTCGCGAATAGCCTCAGCAACCTCCGGCAACCACCAGGGTACAGCCCTCCTCCGAGGGTGGCCAGAAGAACGGGGGATGGCAGCCTCGGCCGCTGAAATGATGGACGTGGTTAAAACACGCACCACCTCGTCAATGTCACCCTGTGGGGGAGACTCAGTGGTAGCAGCAGAAGTAAAAGCCGGCCAGTCAGCCCTGTGGAGAGCCCAGCGGGGCAGGCGCCCAGAAGAATGACACTGGGGCAGTGACAAATAGATGGGAAAATGGTCACTACCACACAGGTCAGGATGCACTCTCCAGTGGAGGGATGGGACAAGTCCAGGGCTGCAAATAGAGAGATCGATGGCCGAGAACGAGCCATGGGCCACACTGAAATGCGTGGGAGCACCGGTGTTCAAGAGGCTAAGGTCGAGCTGAGCCAACACATGCTCCACGGCCCGACCGTGGTCATCGGAGACAGTCCCACCCCATAGAGGGTTGTGGGCATTGAAATCGCCCAGCAGCAAAAAAAGGTGCCGGCAGTTGGGCTATCAGAGCAGCCAGGACATGCTGCGCGACAGCACCATCAGGTGGAAGGTAAATACTGCAGACGGTAATAGCCTGTGGCGTCCACACCCGAACAGCGACAGCCTCTAAAGCTGTGTGTAGAGGTACAAACTCGCTGTGAAGAGAGTTAAGGACATATATGCAGACGCCACCAGACACCCTTTCATAAGCTGCCCGGTTCTTAAAATAACCCCGATAACCACGGAGGGCGGGGGTTCGCATTGCTGGAAACCAAGTTTCTTGCAGAGCAATGCAAAGGAAAGGATGACGGCTGATAAGTTGGCGGAGCTCAGCTAGATGGTGGAAGAAACCGCTGCAGTTCCACTGGAGGATGGTATTAGCCATGGATGGGAAAGGCGTGAAGGGATTGGGGAGGCAGATTACGCCTCCGGGGCCCCTGCTGCTACTGAGTCACCACCTGGACAATAGCTATCTATTGCATCCGAGGGACTGGCGAGATCCATGTCCTCAGTGGACGCCAGAATCTCCACCTCATCCTCAGACGCAGAGCTTGTAGGAAGCGGTGGAATGGGTGCCACCGCAATGTCGGTAGCCTTGGGGAGTTTCATTGCTATCCTGAGTGAAAGTGAAGAAGAATTAAATGATCCGCTGAACGGAATGAACAGTCTAATGAGTACACAGTATGTTTTGAGAGTAACTCGGAGAAAGACGAAGGTAATGAGAAGTAGTAGAAATGAGAACAGCGAGAAACTTAACATCAGGATTGATGGTCACGAAGTCAATGAAGTTAAGGAATTCTGCTACCTAGGCAGTAAAATAACCAATGACGGACGGAGCAAGGAGGACATCAAAAGCAGACTCGCTGTGGCAAAAAAGGCATTTCTGGCCGAGAGAAGTCTACTAATATCAAATACCGGCCTTAATTTGAGGAAGAAATTTCCGAGGATGTACGTCTGGAATACAGCACTGTATGGTTGTGAAACATGGACTGTGGGAAAACCGGAACAGAAGAGAATCGAAGCATTTGAGATGTGGTGCTATAGACGAATGTTGAAAATTAGGTGGACTGATAAGGTAAGGAATGAGGAGGTTCTACGCAGAATCGGAGAGGAAAGGAATAGGTGGAAAACACTGATAAGGAGAAGGGACAGGATGATAGGACATCTGCTAAGACATGAGGGAATGACTTGCAAGATACTAGAGGGAGCTGTAGAGGGCAAAAACTGTAGAGGAAGACAGAGATAGGAATACGTCAAGTAAATAATTGAGGACGTAGGTTGCAAGTGCTACTCTGAGATGAAGAGGTTAGCACAGGAAAGGAATTCGTGGCAGGCCGCATCAAACCAGACAGTAGACTGATGACCAAAAAAAAAAAAAAAGTGCCACGCAAAACGACAAGGGGGGCAAGTCCCTTACATGAAATAAACGACCACACCATAACACCATCGCCTCCGAATTTTACTGTTGGCACTACACACGATGGCAGATGTCGTTCACCGGGCATTTGCCATACCCAACCCTGCCATAGGATCGCCACATTGTGTACCGTGATTCGTCACTGCACACAACTTTTTTCCACTGTTCAATCGTCCAATCTTTACGCTCCTTAAACCAAGCGAGGCGTCTTTTGGTATTTACCGGCGTGATGTGTAGCTTATGAGCAATGGCTCGACCATGAAATTCAAGTTATCCAACCTCCCGCCTAATTGCCATAGTACTTCCAGTGTATTCTGATGCAGTTTGGAATTTTTGTGTGGTTGCCTGGATAGATGTCTCCCCATTACACATTACGCCCCTCTGTCAGTCAACTGATGAGCTCGGCCTGTACGCTTTCGTGCTGTACGCGTCCCTCCCGGTTTCCACTTCACTATCACATAGGAAAGAGATGTTTACGAGTGTGGAAATCTCGCGTACAGACGTATGACAAAAGTGACACCCAATCACCTGACCACGATCAAAGTCCTTTAGTTCCGCGAAGCGCCCCCTTCTGCTCTCTCGCTGTGTATGATGAAATCGCATATATCTAATACCTGGCAGCATGCGGCAGTACAATGCACCTAATACGAAAAACGTATTTTTTTGGGGGTATCCGGATACTTTTGATCACATAGTGTATGAATTTCTTCGTATAAATTTTGCGGTTTATTACCATATACTTAGCGTACTGTAAGTTGTGATTAAAGACAAATTACAATTTTGTGAAGAGACATTATGTATCCATGTTTCTCCACATAGAGATGAGACACACATTCTACAGAAACTACCGTGTGGTGGATGGCGGAGGGTATCACGTATTACTTGTTCCTTTCGCAAATAGAACGAGGGAGAAGCAGCTGTCTATAAGCATCCGTACGAGCTTTTATTTTTCTCATCTCCGTGGCTGGCGACAGTAGAAACGTTCGGTAGTCGGCCTTAAATGCCGGTTTTCTAAATTTCCTCAGTAGTGCCACACGAAAAGAAATTCGTCATCGTTTCAATAATTCCCTTTGCTTATCACGAGGCAACGCCACAATTCCTGCATGCTGATCAAACCCACTGGTAAAACTGAAGCAGCACGTTTCTGAACTGATTTGACCCATTCCTTTAATTCTAAATGGCGGGGATCCTAGACAAACAAGGAATCCTGAAGATCATTTCGCGCAAGTTTTCTATACACCTTCCCCTTTATAGATGAGCTACACGTTTCCAGATTTCTCTCAACAAATTCGAAGTCGATCATTCAGTTCCCCTGCTACCAAAGTTATGTTCTCGTTCCATTACATATTGCTTTGCACCGTTACGTCTAGGTATCCAAACGATGTGACTGTGTCAAGCAACACCTTACCAATGCTGAAAACGAACGATTTTTCTCATTCGTTCACATTAACTTCCATTTTTCTACATTTAAATCAAGCTGCTATGCATCTCACCATCTAGAAACTTTGTAGAAGTCATCCCGTATCCTCCTACAGTCATTCAACGACGATCTCTTCCAGCGCGCCATAGCGTCTTCAGCAAACAGCCGTAAATGTCACCAATATGTTTCACGGAAGACTCAAGTAAATATTTGAGTAATATCGCTATGAAGTCTTTCGCGATGGTGTCCTTCGATAAAAATTTATCATTCAACGTACCTCTTGGACCTTGGGTATAAATACTATATTTCGATGATTGCTATTAAGAACCCGTCATCATTTCATCAAATTTCCGCCATTCCTCACTCACACTGAACACCTCCGAACATCTACACCATCCGACTCCAATGTTGTTGTTGTTGTGGTCTTCAGTCTTGAGATTGGTTTGATGCAGCTCTCCATGCTACTCTATCCTGTGCAAACTTCTTCATCTTCCAGTACCTACTGCAACCTACATCCTTCTGAATCTGCTTAGTGTCTTGATCTCTTGGTCTCCCTCTACGATTTTTACCGTCCACGCTGCCCTCCAATACTAAATTGGTGATCCCTTGATGCCTCAGAACATGTCCTGTCAACCGATCCCTTCTTCTGCTCAAGTTGTGCCACAAACTTCTCTTCTCCCCAGTCCTATTCAATACCTCCTCATTAGTTATGTGATCTACCCATCTAATCTTCAGCATTCTTCTGTAGCACCACATTTCGAAAGCTTCTATTCTCTTCCTGTCCGAACTATTTATCGTCCATGTTTCACTTCCATACAAGGCCTCACTCCATACAAATACTTTCAGAAACGACTTCTTGACACCCACCATACTTGCTCCGGACACTGCGAGAGGGCTGTACAAGCAATGATCACACGCACGGCACAGCGGACACACCAGGAACCGCGGTGTTGGCCGTCGAATGGCGCTAGCTGCGCAGCATTTGTGCACCGCCGCCGTCAGTGTCAGCCAGTTTGCCGTGGCATACGGATCTCCATCGCAGTCTTTAACACTGGTAGCATGCCGCGACAGCGTGGACGTGAACAGTATGTGCAGTTGACGGACTTTGAGCGAGGGCGTATAGTGGGCATGCGGGAGGCCGGGTGGACGTACCGCCGAATTGCTCAACACGTGGGGCGTGAGGTCTCCACAGTACATCGATGTTGTCGCCAGTGGTCGGCGGAAGGTGCACGTGCCCGTCGACCTGGGACCGGACCGCAGCGACGCACGGATGCACGCCAAGACCGTAGGATCCTACGCAGTGCCGTAGGGGACCGCACCGCCACTTCCCAGCAAATTAGGGACACTGTTGCTCCTGGGGTATCGGCGAGAACCATTCGCAACCGTCTCCATGAAGCTGGGCTACGGTCCCGCACACCGTTAGGCCGTCTTCCGCTCACGGCCCAACATCGTGCAGCCCGCCTCCAGTGGTGTCGCGACAGGCGTGAATGGAGGGACGAATGGAGACGTGTCGTCTTCAGCGATGAGAGGCGCTTCTTCCTTGGTGCCAATGATGGTCGTATGCGTGTTTGGCGCCGTGCAGGTGAGCGCCACAATCAGGACTGCATACGACCGAGGCACACAGGGCAACACCCGGCATCATGTTGTGGGGAGCGATCTCCTACACTGGCCGTACACCACTGGTGATCGTCGAGGGGACACTGAATAGTGCACGGTACATCCAAACCGTCATCGAACCCATCGTTCTACCATTCCTAGACCGGCAAGGGAACTTGCGGTTCCAACAGGACAATGCACGTCCGCATGTATCCCGTGCCACCCAACGTGCTCTAGAAGGTGTAAGTCAACTACCCTGACCAGCAAGATCTCCGGATCTGTCCCCCATTGAGCATGTGTGGGACTGGATGAAGCGTCGTCTCACGCGGTCTGCACGTCCAGCACGAACGCTGGTCCAACTGAGGCGCCAGGTGGAAATGGCATGGCAAGCCGTTCCACAGGACTACATCCAGCATCTCTACGATCGTCTCCATGGGAGAATAGGAGCCTGCATTGCTGCGAAAGGTGGATATACACTGTACTAGTGCCGACATTGTGCATGCTCTGTTGCCTGTGTCTATGTGCCTGTGGTTCTGTCAGTGTGATCATGTGATGTATCTGACCCCAGGAATGTGTCAATAAAGTTTCCTCTTCCTGGGACAATGAATTCACGGTGTTCTTATTTCAATTTCCAGGAGTGTATTCCTCTTTGCCTGCTTCATTTACTGCATTTTTATATTTTCTCTTTTCATCAGTTAAATTCAATATATCGTCTGTTACCCAAGGATTTCTTCTAGCCCTCGTCTTTTTACCTACTTGATCTTCTGCTGGCCTCACTACTTCATCCCTCAAAGCTACCCATCTTCTTCTACTGTATTTCTTTCCCCCATTCCTGTCAATTGTTCCATTATGCTCTCCCTGAAACTCTGTACAACCTCTGGTTCTTTCAGTTTATCCAGGTCCCATCTCCTTAAATTTCCACCTTTTTGCAGGTTGTTCAGTTTTAATCTACAGGTCATAACCAATAGATTGTGGTGAGAGTCCATATCTGCCCCTGGAAATGTCTTACAATTTAAAACATGGTTCCTAAATCTCTGTCTTACCATTAGATAATCTATCTGATACCTTTTAGTATCTCGAGGGTCCTTCCATGTATACAACCTTCTTTCATGATTCTTAAACCAAGTGTTAGCTATAATTAAGTTGTGCTCTGTGCAAGATTCTACCAGGCGGCTTCCTGTTTCATTTCTTAGCCCCAATCCATATTCACCTACTACGTTTCCTTCTCTCCCTTTTCCTACTACCGAATTCCAGTCACCCATGACTATTAAATTTTCATCACCCTCACTATATGAATAATTTCTTTTATTTCATCATACATTTCTTCAATTTCTCCGTCATCTGCAGAGCTAGTTGGCATATAAACTTGTACTACTGTAGTAAGTGTGGGCTTCGTATCTACCTCGGCCACAATAATGCGTTCACTATGCTGTTTGTAGTAGCTTACTCGCATTCCTATTTTCCTACTCATTATTAAACCTACTCCTGCATTACCCCTATTTGATTTTGTGTTTATAACCCTGTAGGCACCTGACCAGAAGTCTTGTTCCTCCTGCCACCGAACCTCACTAATGCCAACTATATCTAACTTTAACCTATCCATTTCCCTTTTTAAATTTCCTAACCTACCTGCCCGATTAAGTGATCTGACATTCCACGCTCCGATCCGACTCCAATAATCCTACATTTTCCCATCTCCTTCTCAATCCTCGTAAACTGCCGCGATTTTACCAACAATCCCGTATCAACACACCCTCCATATAATCTCTCAAAGAAACTTCAAACATCTCACCCTCCCAGACCATGCATTCAGCGCAGACGTTTATCCATCCTACAGCTGTAAGTTCACCCCCCCCCATTCCACATCATCAGCGCTACCTCCCCCCACCTTTTCACATTTCCCATACGCAGCTCATTTTCCCCATCTTTCGTTCTTTCCACATCCCCCTTTCGCCGTCAAATATTAGCCTCACCAACCCCCTCCCCCCCCCCCCCTCGACTCCACCTCATGTTCTGTCACATCAGGCACCCCTACCCTTTCTATACTATGCTCCAGTCCGCCATAATTAATAATTATACCGGCCAATCCTTAATCGCTTCAACTACAAAATCCCCATCCCAGGCCAAGTCCTTTCAGTTTTACTGACAGAGAAGTACTTGTTTTAAATATATAAACCATTTTATTATTACCATCGAAAATTTTTAAGTTAACGCTAAATATATCACCTTTCTGTGCCTTCTCATTTTGTTTTAGATGTCATTTGGCTGAAAAGTGGGTTGACTGTGCTGCTGACACCCCATCTCCCCAATATATGGTGCGGGATTGAAATAGTAATGAAGAAAAAAACTTATTGACCCCCATCATCGCTGAGTATGGCTGCCGAAAACTTGCTTACGAACGTGTTAACGTACCTAGTTACACCTCAGAAACGTGTCTGGCAGAATTTCGGAGTTACCCAATTACGCTTCAGAAGTTAATCAGTCGCTTCACGTTGTTATCAGCAGTAAATGGAAAACCGCTAGCGACCAAGTCCTCAGAGAGCAGTGGCTAGTCTCAGCAGCAGACGGTGGACCTCCGAACAAGCGGTGTGGCGAGAGGCAGCAAGAGGGCGCGCGGGCTGAGTGGTGTGTCTGAGCAGAGGGCCGTCCATTAGTGGTGGCTGAGTGTCATTAGGCCCAGGAGGATGCGTGCAGCGGCAGAGGGCTTCCCGTCGTCCGCAGCGCGCAGTACGCAGCCCTGCCACAACAGGCCTCTGGAGGGAAGCTAGAGTACCGTCAGGAGCCAGGGGCTGCGGGGCAGCAAGTGAACACGCGCGAGGAGCGAATCTTACCACGTCACCAAAACCAAGTTGGCGATTACGCTGGGCGGATATTAAGGAGAAAAATTTCAGTACGTAATTACTCAGAGAAAAAGGACCATAAAAGAAAGGAATTTTACGGAAAAGATTTTGAGTTTTTAATAAAGCAATCAGAAGGGTTGGTGGAAGCAAACGTGCGCATTAAACAATTTTCTGTTTTCGATTTCTGCTTTGCTGGTTACAGGACGGTGAAAATTCTACGCTATACAGGTAGGATAATGCTTTACACGGTGTAAGATTAAGATTGCTTGTATGATATATTTAAGTTATGTTTAACAAAATGCTACAAATGAAGGAACTGGATCTTTGCGCCTTTCATGTGGTAATCATCCTATTGTTATGAGGGATAACTTCATATAAAGAGAATTTACTATAATTATAAAAATTTAATGAGAATTCTACATTATTTGTCAGGCTTTCTCAAAAGTATTCTAAAAGGTTGTGTTTAACCGTCTCCTTAAGCATCTGACTGCAAATATTATATTGTCCACGTCACAGTTTGGATTTCTTAAGTATTCTGATATAGAGAAAGCTATTTGCACTTACAGTGAGAATATACATAATTCATTAGATAATAAATTAGAGGCTGCTGCCATTTTCTGTGACCTGTCAAATGCGTTAGACTGTGGGAAAACAGCATTCTCCTAAGTAAATTAGAACATTATGGTGTCGTTGGCAATGCTGTGAAATGGTTTGAGTCTTATCTCTCTAACAGGAAACAAAGGGTGCCGTGGCGAAATATCTGTGCAGTAAGCTGTTAGTCTACATCTGAATGGGAATTAATTACATGTGATGTTCCTCAAGGTTCCAACTTGGTTCCATTGCTTTTTCTTGTGTACATTAACGACCTCTCATCTGTTACATTGGCAGATGCTACGTTTTGGTTTATTTTCAGATGATACAAACATCGTAATAAGTAGCAAGTCAGGTACAGATTTAGAAATCAAATTTTCAGTGATATTAATAACTGGTTTAAATCTAATTCACTGTCATTGAACTTTGAGAAGACCCACTACATGCAATGCAGAACCTGTAAGAGATTTCCTTCCAGCATCAGTATAACTTATGAAGACATGCAGAGCGAAGAGGTTGACAGTGTTAAGTTTCTGGGATTACAACTCGATAATAAATTCAGTTGGGAAGGGCATACCACAGAATTGATTAAGAGCTTAAACAAGTCTGTATATGCAGTGAGAATGATGTCAGATGTAGGACATACAAATATAAAAATACTTAACTACTTTGTTTACTTTAATCCTATTATGTCATATGGGATCGCATTCTGGGGCAATTCTTCGAAACGAGCAAAAGATTTTGGGATGCAAAAGCGTGTGATAAGAATCATCTGTGGTGTAAATTCAGGAACATCATGTAGAAACCTGTTCAAGGAACTTTGTATTCTAATCACTGCTTCTCAGTATATTTATTCCTTAATGATATTTTTGCTAGTAAGATAAAAGTGACTTGTGGCGGCTGAACAATTTTAATTTGAAACACATTGTATTATTATCATTATTAGTATTATTATTTGGTCTTTTACTGTTACACTTCTGCAGATTTCCGGGTGCAGTATGCATCCCTGCTTCGTCTTTATTATAGACTCGACAGGGTGAAAAATTATATTTTGATTTCAATCTTCCCGAGTTTCTTAAAAAATGTTCCATTTACGCTTCATAGAAATCCATTATTCTCCGATACTGCTTTTCCCCAGTCAAACTATGACGAACGGTAAATGAGCGAGCCCGTTCCTCCCGTGACACTGGAGTTACTTTATTAAACGGCTGATTTACGCCGTTACTTTCGGGAAACTGATATTCTAAAGGTCGGAAGTGTTTTAACGTAAGGCCACAGAACATAGAATCCAGATTGAAACACTGCTCTGCCAGTTCACTTTCCTTTGTCTCAGAAACACTCTCTTGAAACGCCCCAGTGGTGTCATTCCATAGCCTGCTTTACGTCTTTTGCGTAATGTGGATGAATTTCATCCAAGCCTTTTACCTCCGTCTGTGTTCGAAGTTCATTTCCTATTAAATTCTTAGCCTGCTTTAGCTTTTTAGAAGGCAACGGCGTGGTGCACGTGTCCTGTTACCGTTTTTATAAAATGATGTTGAACTGGTCTTGTTAATGTTGAATCAGTCTATGTGAAATAGTGAACTATCTATTAAAGTCCATTAAACGTGTGAAGAAATCTGCGTGTTCAATATTAAAACCGAAGAAAGCAAAGAGAAACGTTTCGAGGAAAAGGTACACATGTGGACATAGTTTGCCCCAGCTAGTTCGTAGGATTTTTGCCCCCATGGCGCTGATTTCTGAAATGTGGTATCAGCTGGAACATACGGCACCTTATCAAACTATAAACTAAGCTTAAACTGTGAGTTAGTTTACATACTTACATATGAGGTATTGGTAAATATTTAGGATTTTGTTGTAGTAGACAGATAACCATCTATTACACGGTAAATATGTACACTCCTGGAAATTGAAATAAGAACACCGTGAATTCATTGTCCCAGGAAGGGGAAACTTTATTGACACATTCCTGGGGTCAGATACATCACATGATCACATTGACAGAACCACAGGCACATAGACACAGGCAACAGAGCATGCACAATGTCGGCACTAGTACAGTGTATATCCACCTTTCGCAGCAATGCAGGCTGCTGTTCTCCCATGGAGACGATCGTAGAGATGCTGGATGTAGTCCTGTGGAACGGCTTGCCATGCCATTTCCACCTGGCGCCTCAGTTGGACCAGCGTTCGTGCCGGACGTGCAGACCGCGTGAGACGACGCTTCATCCAGTCCCAAACATGCTCAATGGGGGACAGATCCGGAGATCTTGCTGGCCAGGGTAGTTGACTTACACCTTCTAGAGCACGTTGGGTGGCACGGGATACATGCGGACGTGCATTGTCCTGTTGGAACAGCAAGTTCCCTTGCCGGTCTAGGAATGGTAGAACGATGGGTTCGATGACGGTTTGGATGTACCGTGCACTATTCAGTGTCCCCTCGACGATCACCAGTGGTGTACGGCCAGTGTAGGAGATCGCTCCCCACACCATGATGCCGGGTGTTGGCCCTGTGTGCCTCGGTCGTATGCAGTCCTGATTATGGCGCTCACCTGCACGGCGCCAAACACGCATACGACCATCATTGGCACCAAGGCAGAAGCGACTCTCATCGCTGAAGACGACACGTCTCCATTCGTCCCTCCATTCACGCCTGTCGCGACACCACTGGAGGCGGGCTGCACGATGTTGGGGCGTGAGCGGAAGACGGCCTAACGGTGTGCGGGACCGTAGCCCAGCTTCATGGAGACGGTTGCGAATGGTCCTCGCCGATACCCCAGGAGCAACAGTGTCCCTAATTTGCTGGGAAGTGGCGGTGCGGTCCCCTACGGCACTGCGTAGGATCCTACGGTCTTGGCGTGCATCCGTGCGTCGCTGCGGTCCGGTCCCAGGTCGACGGGCACGTGCACCTTCCGCCGACCACTGGCGACAACATCGATGTACTGTGGAGACCTCACGCCCCACGTGTTGAGCAATTCGGCGGTACGTGCACCCGGCCTCCCGCATGCCCACTATACGCCCTCGCTCAAAGTCCGTCAACTGCACATACGGTTCACGTCCACGCTGTCGCGGCATGCTACCAGTGTTAAAGACTGCGATGGAGCTCCGTATGCCACGGCAAACTGGCTGACACTGACGGCGGCGGTGCACAAATGCTGCGCAGCTAGCGCCATTCGACGGCCAACACCGCGGTTCCTGGTGTGTCCGCTGTGCCGTGCGTGTGATCATTGCTTGTACAGCCCTCTCGCAGTGTCCGGAGCAAGTATGGTGGGTCTGACACACCGGTGTCAATGTGTTCTTTTTTCCATTTCCAGGAGTGTATATCAAAAGTTCCAGAAAACGAAAATTTCAATCCGCAAACCGTTTACACAACACACCTGAGTCCTCCACCATGAAAGCTCTCAACTGAAATCACATGGCTGCCACACTATATTCATAAGTAGGAAAAACACTAGATACGAATCTTTGCCCGCACCTAATACTGGTGCAGTGATTAGTTTGACGACTTTCTAGCAACCGGAAATCAGACTATCTCAATAGCAGACAGTACGGTAAACGACATTAGCGCCCCGTTTGTTGTGCTAATTACTTTTTATGCAGTATCAAAACTGACGCCATCCCTATTACATAATCCCCAACTTGCTTTTACCAGTGATGTACTGAATAGGCAGAGCTTCGTAAAGAGAGGGCGAAATACACAAGCTGGGAGAATTGTAAGTAATACAACTTACTTCACTTGCACACAGAGCAGATGATGCAAGTTTGATTGCCTATTTTGATGTGTAAGACACACACATAACATTCACACATATACACATACAAGCACATGTCACCCATACAGGACGGCCAACTCCAGCAACCCTGCCCGAGATGCTGGAGTTGGAGGTCGTATGTGCGTGAGGTGTGCTTGTTTGTGTGTGTGCGTCGGGTGTGTGTGTTTGTGTGTGTGTGTGTGTGTGTGTGTGTGTGTGTGTCAATGTTGTGTGTGTCTTTACTGATGACGGCTGTGGCCGAAAGCTGTATGTGAATCTCTTTTAATCGTGCCTATCAGCAATATAACGTGTCTTCTTTACGGTAAGTAGCAGTCTGTCACTTCCTTCATTTTTGATATTCCCAACTGGAATTTCCAATTTTTCATTGAGACACAACAAATACTCTATGAGCATTTTCAGTTTGACCACCCTGTTTCAGAAACATTAGCGCCAAAATGTCCCCGAAGTCACTTTTGTATTCGATGCATACCATGTAAGTTATTTTAATTCGTGTGCATCCGGTTCTTGAAGCACAAATTGTGGCGTACGTCAATGCTGTGCCACTCATTTACGTAGTAAGTACCACGCACAGTATTTGTGTCGTAGCAAGCTTTCCAGCTGAAGACTGCACTTTCACTTAGATTCCACCGTAAAATTTCGGAGGTCGTTAAGTGTCATCTACTGAATAGTTGCATTACGGAAACAAATCGTATCCAGTAGCTCTTTACAGGGTAATAACTGTACTACGTTTTATCTTCTTTATTAGCTCAACTGCCATCGCATCTGTGAAAATGCCCTCACAGCAATGAAAAATTGTGTAACATATAATCTTCAAAAATTACAACGCAATAGGCATAGTAATGCAGTAATCCGCAGACACAAACAACACAGTGTGCTCAACCAGTTTTATCAAGGTACGGTTCGGCACGCTACAATTGTAAATCTGCCCCGCACTACAGTGACATTGGCACAGTGTACAGCGATGCGAATCAGATGTCTATTACTCTCAAAAACCGCAGAGTACCGGTGTATTACTGCAACAACAATTTTTAATGTGATTATCGACCAGAGACTCACAAATCAGGCTTCCCACATGCCCCAGAAGAAGAAATCTTTTTGTCTAACATTCTGTGGCAGAGTTGAGCGTGAGTCATGGCCATGATGATCAAACCATTGTTGTCCAAGTTGTACATAAGTATAGCCCGTACCATCCACGGCAAAATGCAACAGCACCCCGTCATCTAGCAACAACATAAGCTAAAAATTCTCAGCCTCATATCCTCTAGGAACTCCTAGAGAACACGTTAATGAGTGTTTTTATACGAGACCGTTTTAGTTTATCGGGGTGTAGGAAAGGTACTGTCCCATAAGCATTGACATTACCACCTATACATTTCGCAGCGAACTTGATAGGAATCAAACAACAATGCTAGCGGGGTTTCGTCTTCCTATAAATGCCATAAATAGGTATTACTACTAACGAAAATGCTTTGCCTTGCAAATATGGCGTTTGTAAACAACACGAAAGGAGAAGTGTTGCGGATTTTGTGTAGGGATATGAAAAGTCCCCTGGCCAAGCGAAGTCCTTTGGCTGGGATGATTGCATTTTCTGTCGACGATCAGAGTGATATTTTATTCATGTGTGATCTTGAAAACTGTTATTCTTCTTCTGTTCAGAGCCCGTGCAAACCAGAGTCAGAGGCAATCCACTAAAGAATACCGTTGAATCCAAATACCCTCACTATCGGTGGAACACCATGTGGCAAATTGCCTTGTGCATCTCTTATTCCCAGGAGTTCGCAGTACATGGTACGGGGTTGTTCAAGGACGATACCGAACAATGAAACACTGGTAGCCTAATTCAGACAGACGTCAGCGCCATGTGTAGGGTATTGGAACACAGGATTCTGTGTCTAAATGACGTACCTGTTTAGAAAACTAGTAAAATTCTCAGTCTGATTATCAGAAAGGTGCCGAATCATTTCGACGCAACAGCAATCAAGGCAATATACTTTAAGCCATTCCCTGAATGCAAAAGAGCAGCCCCCTCACAGTGTACTCCATCTTCGACTTGCGACACCCCGACAAATTAAAATTTCCAGCTTAGCCACTGGACCAACATGAAAAAAATGTAATGAATGTGCGAAAATATGAGTAAATCTTTATGGTAGTCCTAATTATTGCATTAGAAGGAGCATGAGTCGGCAAGAAGGTCGGCCATCAAACTGTTTAACAACAACACCAAAACCGACGCACTCTTGTTAACATCAAGACGCACCACCACGCCTTAAGACCTGAAAAAAAACATTGCGGAACCGTACGAAGGAGATATCCGTCTACATTACTCGGAATCAGCTTAACAGAAACGCTGGGGCACAACGAACATCCAACTGTGAAATAGGCGAATGGACAAGATTCAAGAACAAGGAAATTGATGAACTGAAATAGGTTTTCTTGTTCATCTACCAGCGTAAGACCCAGAAATGTCATTACAAGCGTTTAAGACAGTCTCATCCGTTTTACGTGCTCTGGCATACTTCACGTCCATCATAACATGCAAGTACTGACTTTCTCGTAGGCACCCACATACAGCTGCAAAAGTGCTTTGATGTGATGGCTGTCACCACAGCGACAGTTCAGCATTACGCCGTTGTGCAGCTGCTATGTTTCGTTCACTGAACTCGTACATGATGTGCATGTTGGGCAAATCAATAAAATTACCATACTACAGGACACGTTCTGAGGCATAAATGGATCATTAATTTAGCACTGCATTGAAGCACGGGGTGTGGGGGATAAAAATCGTAGAGGGACACCAAGGTATGAATGCGCCAAACTGATTCAGAAGGATGTAGGTTACAGTAGTTACTCGGAGATGAAGAAACTCGCACAAGATATAGTAGCATGGAGAGCTACATCAGATCAGACTCCGAGCTGAAGACCACGACAATAACAACAACTGCAGTGCATCTCTGTCAATACACAAGTGACACTTCTGGAAAAGCCAACCAGACGAAAACAAGCAGTGATAGACGCAAACGTGAGGGTGAAGAGTAAAGTTAGCATTACTTGTGCCAACAGAAAGTACCGTGAGTGAAATGCAAAAACCTATGTTTCGAAAGAAGACTTACGGCGTATGCCCTCGACATTTACTGTGTTCTGCTGATAATTTCAGAGGATTAAAAATGTAGTTGGTGAAAATGAAACAAATGCAATTATCTCTAAAGAGCCGCTACAGACCATAGGTCCTCTGTAACAAAGTATTCAGGAAATATCAATGAATAACTTTCGAAATTTTTTAGATGAAGTTATCGTTTACCCTTTACACTTGCTCACAAGTAAAAATATTTTTACATTTACTGTTCCTAATCATACACAATATTAGGGAAACTGCATACTTTTCCAACAAGTATATATATTGTTGACTGTTGTATATCATACTCGGATAGAACATCATGCAACAGTGATTATTATTAACCAGCTGCAGATAATGGGGCAAACGTCTCATACTCCTCTCACGAAACACATATTCAACTTGCGCAGCTTTTCCTTTAATTTTTTCGAATTACTTACCATTTCTCATTCAGTTTATGTTGTTTTGGTTCACTTTCATGGTGTCCACTCTTTTAGTAAATAAACTGCTAGTTTAAGTAGTATCATTAAGACCTGAATTAGTGAAACTATTCCTAATAGTAACAAATTCGTTACCCTAATAACGAATTTTGTAACGCTGTTTGACTTCCGTAATGAAAAAAGAAATAAATGAACAGGTCACATTTACGTAAGTCGGACAACTTAATGACCAGCGAGCACAGTTTGAGTAATTGATCATCAAAGAATGTGATAATCACTGGTAAGATCCTACCGAAATTAGTTATGTGTAGTAGTGGGCAGCTTACAGTCCACCACTATTCATTGTGTATACGGAACCCGTTCCGTAATTGCAATAGTCAAACACGAAAAAGGAATAATTGCTGATAATACGTCTCAAAAGAATTATGTGTCGTTCGTCAGATTTAAGTAGGGATGATTTTTCGAATAAAGCGACCCACATATACGTTATGATCTCTTTAGTTTGCGAAACATCTAATGATGCACCTTTCTTGCACAATGTGGTTATTGTTACTTTAAATTTATTCATGAGAGTAAAAGGCTTTCGAATGACGTATACATCACACTTCCAATAAGAGAAGAAAACGTATAATCATAAAACCTGAAAGAATGTATTGGATCTTTCTTCTTACTTCCGAAGAGGTTCTATAAGAAGTTACGAGTCTCGTTTCATTCTCATTAAATAATTAGCTGCAGGCTAAAAAGTCGCCTTTGGAATGCAGCTAGACTGGTGACTACAAGCTGTGTCGTTAGCTTTGAGTACAAAGCAACAGTTTTCAGAATAATAATCGCAATTCATTTAAAAACGTAGCTTGTAGGTTACAAACGTTGAAGCGAGAAGACAATAGAGCGCTTTTGGCAAACGATATACAAAAATGTTCATTGGTTCAAGAATGTATGGTTATGCACTGCAGTACAAAATAAGGTGCAGTACTTCTAGTAACATTATTATTTCACAACAGAATTCGATATACAGGTGTAATACAACCTCCCAGCAGCGACGTTCAGTAAGGAAGAAAAGATCGCCAAATTCTAGTATTTTAACAAAAGAAAATAAGAATGACTTCCACAGCCAGAATGTATAACAAGATGATGTTTATCGACAGGGACTTAATTTTACCTTCAATTTCAGGGTATCTGGTTCAAATGAAATTATGTGTTATAAACATGAACAAATACACATGATAGTGATGGCTACAATTCCTGTTCTCTATTACACGAACATTTACAGCTGACATCATGCAAGGAAAGAGCTACCTATAATAAGAGGAAGCTATCTGAGAGGTGAGATGTTTAGTGAACTTCGTCATGTGGAACCGTTAGTAAGACAAAAGTCGACACGAAATGGCAGTAAACAAAGAAACTCCAGTATGTCCATAAATATCCAATAAATTCTTTATGAACACGGAAATTAAAGAGTGGATTCGCAGTTAGATTATGTAGTAGGTTACAATTCATGTAAACATACTACGGAAGACACTTCGCATCCGAAAGACACGTGCTCATAACTTGAAAGCTCCAGCAGATACAAAGACTCAGATACATTGCGAATAACAATAAAGACCACTCAGCACTCAATGACCATTCAAATTACGAGGGCAGTTCAATAAGTAATGCAACACATTTTTTTTCTGAAACAGGGGTTGCTTTATTCAGCATTGAAATACACCAGGTTATTCCCCAATCTTTAAGCTACACAACACTATTTTTCAACGTAATCTCCATTCAATGCTACGGCCTTACGCCACCTTGAAATGAGGGCCTGTATGCCTGCACGGTACCATTCCACTGGTCGATGTCGGAGCCAACGTCGTACTGCATCAATAACTTCTTCATCATCCGCGTAGTGCCTCCCACGGATTGCGTCCTTCATTGGGCCAAACATATGGAAATCCGACGGTGCGAGATCGGGGCTGTAGGGTGCATGAGGAAGAACAGTCCACTGAAGTTTTGTGAGCTCCTCTCGGGTGCGAAGACTTGTGTGAGGCCTTGCGTTGTCATGAAGAAGGAGAAGTTCGTTCAGATTTTTGTGCCTACGAACACGCTGAAGTCGTTTCTTCAATTTCTGAAGAGTAGCTCAATACACTTCAGAGTTGATCGTTTGACCATGGGGAAGGACATCGGACAGAATAACCCCTTCAGCGTCCCAGAAGACTGTAACCATGACTTTACCGGCTGAGGGTATGGCTTTAAACTTTTTCTTGGTAGGGGAGTGGGTGTGGCGCCACTCCATTGATTGCCGTTTTGTTTCAGGTTCGAAGTGATGAACCCATGTTTCATCGCCTGTAACAATCTTTGACAAGAAATTGTCACCCTCAGCCACATGACGAGCAAGCAATTCCGCACAGATGGTTCTCCTTTGCTCTTTATGGTGTTCGGTTAGACAACGAGGGACCCAGCGGGAACAAACCTTTGAATATCCCAACTGCTGAACAATTGTGACAGCACTACCAACAGAGATGTCAAGTTGAGCACTGAGTTGTTTGATGGTGATCCGTCGATCATCTCGAACGATTGTGTTCGCACGCTCCGCCATTGCAGGAGTCACAGCTGTGCACGGCCAGCCCGCACGCGGGAAATCAGACAGTCTTGCTCGACCTTGCGGCGATGATGACACACGCTTTGCCCAACGACTCACCGTGCTTTTGTCCACTGCCAGATCACCGTAGACATTCTGCAAGCGCCTATGAATATCTGAGATGCCCTGGTTTTCCGCCAAAAGAAACTCGATCACTGCCCGTTGTTTGCAACGCACATCCGTTGCAGACGCCATTTTAACAGCACCGTACAGTGCTGCCACCTGTCGGAAGTCAATGAAACTATACGAGACGAAGCGGGAATGTTTGAAAATATTCCACAAGAAATTTCCGGTTTTTTCAACCAAAATTGGCCGAGAAAAATTGTGTTGTATTACTTATTGAACTGCCCTCGTATCATAAGAATTATAACAATGAAAAAATATCAAGGGGGATGAGGTGCTTGCAAAAGCCGTATAGCTATACGAAGGTGTTGTATTCGCAACTACCACTTTCACGTCAGTATAGAGATATCTTCAGGTTTATCAGGCAAGTAGACAAACCACTGTTTCAGTTTTATGAAATAGTAGACATACTGAAACAAAATTTAAGCATCCAACAGCTTCGAATCCTGCGTCGGGCATGGATGTATGTGATGTCCTTTGTTTAGTTAGGTTTAAGTAGTTGCTAAGTCTAGGGGACTGATGACCTTAGATGTTAAGTCCCATAGTGCTTAGAGCCATGTGAACCATTTGGCATCAAACAAAAGCCAGTGTCAAGTAATGATAGTGGTAATATTTCAATGATGAAGATGAGCAATTACGGAGTCCCAGAATTCGGGAAGTTATCCGTGTTAAGAGTGAAACCACGTTGGTGGGTAGTCATAACAACATTGAGTACACCAAAAAGATGTTTGTCGAAAATGTACAAAGCGTGATTGCTGAATCATTCAAGCCCAGTCTAAACCGTGGGAAAAAACAACGAATAACGAATGGGATAAAACGAGTAAACATCACAAAGATTCAGAGACAGTACTATATGATTAAAAAATTAATACTATAGTGTGGAACAGAAGTGTTACGAAAGAGAAAATTCGAAAATAGCCTGATGGATAACACTCCATCGGACATATTACAGGCTTCGGTAGATACGGGCTGTATAAAATCGATGTAGGTCAAATTTAAAATTCTGTTTGATGTGCGTATATCCGCATTACTGCTAACAGAACCAAGTGGTCAAAGCAGCCCGTGGGCGCTAGCAATACAGTAGAAGGTGGAAGGTCACGGTCCCGAAGATGAAAAAACGTAAACACATAAACAGCGAAAGGAGGCAATAATAACTAGAAATATAACCAAAGGCTGAGAACTGCATTAACATAAGAAATAAATGCACATGACTGAAAGAAAACCTTACAGTGAGCTACCTTCAATTGTATTCAGTATCAAATGAGAAGAATATAAACGTGTACCAAGCTACAAGCCTACTGAATTTACAAAGACACGTAACCTTTAAGACCTTCCGAAATTCACGTAAGTTTAGGACACGAATTGACTGGAAAGTAGCCATTGTATACAAATACCACACGAATAGCTAAATGAGGAAACCGAGCATGTGAGCGAAGAGTCCGAACAACCGTAGATAAATGAAACATGCAGGTCAACAGTTTGCACAGTGATATAACCGTGTGACGTCATAGAGACGTAGCGCATTTGAAATGAGTTGTATTTGTAAAGGGCATGTTGTAGTAAGCTGTGGCGTGCTATGCTATGGGCTGTTTATGTTCATAAATTGTTTCTGGGTGATGTTAGTGTGATACAGGACTTAGAGTTGCGTTTTACTGTGAGTATTGTGGTCCGTTTCTCTTTTTCCTTTTCTTTTTTGTTTTGTCAGTGTGTTACATTGAAAGATCACATTACTGTGACCACCTGCCAAAAGCCTGAGTAGCCATATTTTGCGGCGACGACCGCTGAGAGATGTGCAGGAGGAGAGGCACTGAGGTTGTGGAAGCTACCCATCGGGATATGGATTCACGCAGAATCCAGTACCGTGGCCAGCTGCGGTTGTCGTAACGACATAAAACTGACACAAGAGCTCAGAAGAGCTGTTAGTCTAAGGAATAACTACACTCTTGGAAATTGAAATAAGAACACCGTGAATTCATTGTCCCAGGAAGGGGAAACTTTATTGACACATTCCTGGAGTCAGATACATCACATGATGACACTGACAGAACCACAGGCACATAGACACAGGGAACAGAGCATGCACAATGGCGGCACTAGTACAGTGTACAGCTGGATGTAGTCCTGTGGAACGGCTTGCCATGCCATTTCCACCTGGCGCCTCAGTTGGACCAGCGTTCGTGCTGGACGTGCAGACCGCGTGAGACGACGCTTCATCCAGTCCCAAACATGCTCAATGGGGGACAGATCCGGAGATCTTGCTGGCCAGGGTAGTTGACTTACACCTTCTAGAGCACGTTGGGTGGCACGGGATACATGCGGACGTGCATTGTCCTGTTGGAACAGCAAGTTCCCTTGCCGGTCTAGGAATGGTAGAACGATGGGTTCGATGACGGTTTGGATGTACCGTGCACTATTCAGTGTCCCCTCGACGATCACCAGTGGTGTACGGCCAGTGTAGGAGATCGCTCCCCACACCATGATGCCGGGTGTTGGCCCTGTGTGCCTCGGTCGTATGCAGTCCTGATTGTGGCGCTCACCTGCACGGCGCCAAACACGCATACGACCATCATTGGCACCAAGGCAGAAGCGACTCTCATCGCTGAAGACGACACGTCTCCATTCGTCCCTCCATTCACGCCTGTCGCGACACCACTGGAGGCGGGCTGCACGATGTTGGGGCGTGAGCGGAAGACGGCCTAACGGTGTGCGGGACCGTAGCCCAGCTTCATGGAGACGGTTGCGAATGGTCCTCGCCGATACCCCAGGAGCAACAGTGTCCCTAATTTGCTGGGAAGTGGCGGTGCGGTCCCCTACGGCACTGCGTAGGATCCTACGGTCTTGGCGTGCATCCGTGCGTCGCTGCGGTCCGGTCCCAGGTCAACGGGCACGTGCACCTTCCGCCGACCACTGACGACAACATCGATGTGCTGTGGAGACCTCACGCCCCACGTGTTGAGCAATTCGGCGGTACGTCCACCCGGCCTCCCGCATGCCCACTATACGCCCTCGCTCAAAGTCCGTCAACTGCACATACGGTTCACGTCCACGCTGTCGCGGCATGCTACCAGTGTTAAAGACTGCGATGGAGCTCCGTATGCCACGGCAAACTAGCTAACACTGACGGCGGCGGTGCACAAATGCTGCGCAGCTAGCGCCATTCGACTGCCAACACCGCGGTTCCTGGTGTGTCCGCTGTGCCGTGCGTGTGATCATTGCTTGTACAGCCCTCTCGCAGTGTCCGGAGCAAGTATGGTGGGTCTGACACACCGGTGTCAATGTGTTCTTTTTTCCATTTCCAGGAGTGTATATTCTTAAAATCTGATCTGATTCAATGGACACGCTTCAGTGAGAAAATACTGTAGAGGCACAGAGGATATTTGTATTCGTATGTCCTGTTTCATTCACATTTCCGTTTCTCATATGCTGTATATGATGCGTACCAACTATGATATAAAAGGGAAGGAACTGGATCGCCAACTCTTCCGTCAGTAATAACAGGAAGTGGAATCGTCTCTTCGATCTGAAATGCTTTGGTGTCTGCAAATTAAAAATGTTACCAGTTTGCGCTTTCATAGGCAACATAATTGCTGCAATAATGAAATGTTGGGAGAAAGGGAGGCGAAGGGACGGTTTCATTTTTTTGGTGCCAGAGAAGCCAATTTCTGGCGCTAACAAATGCTTGTTACGTCGCTGATGCACGGCTACGCAACGACCACTTGCTGTTACGTGCATAGCAAGTAATTTGTATGAATAACACAAATTGCGAAACAAGAACACAACGATTTTTAATCAGCCCGAGGCTTCATGTTTTAAATCATTCAAAACTACGGTGTGCTATTTTTTTTATTTTGTACATAATGTGTGATTTACGATGGCCATTTAGGTACTGCGTGCTGTTGTCTTTCGAAGTAAACAAATGCATACGCAACACGTTTCTCGCATTTGCATCTCAGTGAGTGCGTAATAAAGACAATTTTTTATATTTTCTTAAATTATAAGTAACTAGAAAATGACACAGATTCTTTTATGAATGTTAATAAATAACACGGAAAGGGTTTAATAAATGAAATAAATTTTTGCACAACCCAGAAGGACAGCTTTATCGTTCATGGCACTCAATCGTGCTGCTTTTCCTCTACCAGTTCACCTCACTGGCAGTTTTTAATTAAAAGTGAAATATTCATTGAACGATTTTCCGGTTTAATCTCAATGAAAATGTGATGGTATGCACTCCCGATTAACACCAGCAAGGTTGTCGACCTCTCGTTCCTGAAAGAGCACGGCTTGATGAGGTTACTCATGGTAAGCACGGTGGGTGCCATCGTGTGTCGATATTCATTTTTTTCTTCTGTGAGCCATCGACTACCCCGCCTTCACTTTCGCTGCGACATAGTTAGGACGCAGTTTCGGGGCCTGTGATAGACGTCTGTTCCAATCACGGCAAATACACTGCGTACAAATGCATACCTTAAGAGCTATGACAATTTGTTCAGCTACGATACTGAAATAAACATGTCTTTACCGCAAGCTCTTTGCTTTCCATAGTTTGGGATGAGTTAGTACGGACCAAAACGAGCAAAACTTGTGGACTAAAAATAGGTTCCAAAATGCTTACCCTAACAGAACCTGTTCAGTAGAAGAAATATGTTTCACACTAACGAAGATGACAAAATGCTCATAACTCTTAAGGAATGCATGATAGGGTCTTTCTTTACTTTACATTTTTATCTTGGTATGACCCATGCTAGTTCCTCCAAAAATATGGAAAGCAAACAGCTTCCACTAGAAAACATGAGTTTCACAGTATCGAAGATGAAAGGTGGACATTGCTCCTAAGGCAAACGTGTTATTGAACCTTTTGTTATGTTCTGGTGGGTCCTACCTCCTCTTAAATTATTCGAAAAATTTTTTTAACAGCCTTTGTAGATCTCTAGAAACGGATGCTTTAATCTAAACGTGTACCTACGCCTATTTCTTGTACCCAAAACAGACTGTTACCACTCGCCTATAAACATGAATTTTCAGAAGTAGTAGTATTTTTTTTAGAAGATGGTAGTATAGACTGTTTCATATAAAACATTTCATGTAGTAAATGTCCGGATTTTATATGTTACAGAGAAACGGATGTTAAAATATATCTGAAACAAAATACACAGTTGGTAATAAGCAACTTAGGAAAATCATTAAGTTCGAAGTTGATTTTCATTAATTCCACTTTCGATTACAACGTATCTGCGAAGTCTCTCAACAACCCCTCGATTACCTCTTAAGTGATAGTCTTGGCTTTCTTTAATGAGGGCATCACTATTCATGATACGAATGGTCAATTCATCTCATGTCTTTACCGTTCCTTTGTGGAATTCGCCTTCCAACAATCGCCACAGGCGAAAACTATAAAAGGTAACATCAGAGGACCTTGATGACCAAGAAACGTAACCATTTCTGCCTATACATCTTCCAGTAGCTGTGTAGTCAAAGAAACCTCTTCCTTCGCTGGAAGCTAGTGTTCAATAAAGTTCAGGTAACAGGGTCTAGTAAAACAACGTTATAACACCAATAGGCTCAATCAACTGGTTGTATGTTATACCACACCACACATTTACAGAGAAAAGTTCTTAAAATATATCTGCACGAAAATCCGTGGGTTTCCGTCGTACCACCGATGTCAATTACAAGTATTACTGATGCCGTCACGAGTGAAAGTTGCTTCATTAATGCACAATATTAATGGGATTTCTCGCTGTTTTGCAACTAGATACCCATTAAATTCCAGTCGTCAACCTTCACCTGTTTATGACAGTCTGGGTTCCACTGCCTCTGATAAGTCGGCCGTATTTTTGCATGTGGAACACCGATGCGGGCAGAAATTCTGCCTGGGCTTGTTCGTGGACTAGTTTTACCAACTGAATAATATCACCTGTTTCATCCACAGTTCCTTCATTTGCACTTTTAGATGAGATATCACGCAATGGATGCTGTATCAGTCTCACACAAATTAGTAAAAGACGAGTAAATACTAATGAATCGGTTGCTCTGCGGTTACATGCATTCCCGTCAAGCAGCACAAGCAGCGTTTCCATGACAAAACCGGTAGAACACAAATACCGTTTGGCGTACCCGTTATTCTTAAATTCGTGCATTACTATTAGACCACACATTAGACTTCGCCAACAAATCACCTTCATATCGAAACATTCGTCTATATTAACTTCTCAAACTGAATTTAAAAAACAGTCTCAGAACAACTTGAATACCACCACACGAAATGAAAATTTAAATCTTTAACGAGCTGTATCTCTGAAACCTGAAAACACCAGACACGTGTTAAATGCAATATGTTACTCTACACGTCCACCTCCTAAAATACCCACTATTCCGCCTGAAACACCCTGTACACAGAGGGCGCGGCATTATTGTGTCCAAAGTATCGTGTAAAGTCTTGGAAACGGATAAATAACAGGTTTTCACTCTTTTCATAGTCGCTTTGACTGTGTCCAGTAAGCCGCCGACATTTCAAAGAAGCGAGATCACAGTTATAAAACAGCTTCTAACGTCTGATAACAAATGAGATAACGTGTTAAATATTTGACTTCAAGCATGTAAGAGAGAAAAACTTTGGGACGGATTTGAAATTATGGATGTCGCTAAATTATCTCATTTTGCTATGCTAGATGAATGTAGTCTGTGTTATTTGAGCTTCATTTTAAATAAAGGTATTTTTTCGCGCTTCTCAATGTTTTGAAATCATATCTCCTGTACTATATGTTCTACAATGATATAATTTTGCAGGTATGGTAAGCGGTAAATGTGGACACTATTTGCAAACTGTGCTGCGAATAGAATTTGCAGCAAAGGAGAAGTACATTAAAGCGTCGTGCCTCATGTTGAAATTTGAATGAACAGCTAAAACACAGTAAGAGATAATGTTTTTTACTTCCATCATTCTGTGAGGGGTGATAGCGAGAATTTTTTGTACATTTTTGAAATGATGTGTAAAGCATTCTCAAATACTGGGTGAATGAATTCCGGGTATTTGCCCGTCGGCAGTGCGCTGCTTCGGGACACACACACACACACTTTCTAACTGTAATACTTTTATTATTGTGTTAAACTTTTAACGTAAGGTTATAGCTATTAATAAGTACATTATGGCAACATTCTACATTTTAGAATACGGTCAATAATGACGCGAAATATTGAGAATCAAGTTTTTGTTTGCCTTGGAAGCCGTTATACAGGCAACATTCATGTGGTACAGAGTTCCTGGATAAAGTCTCAGTAATGTAGACATCTACACCTACATCTACGTCATTACTCTATTATTCACAATAAAGTGCCTGGCAGAGGGTTCAATGAACCACTTTCAAGCTCTACCTCTACCGTTCGACTCTCGAACGGCGCGCGGGAAAAAAACGAACTCTGAAATTTTTCTGTGCGAGCACTGATTTCTTTTATTTTATCGTGAGGATCATTCTCTCTATGTAGGTGGGTGTCAACAGAATGTTTTTTTGCAATTGGAGGAGAAAACTGCTGACTGAAATTTCATGAGAAGATCCCGTCGCAACGAAAAATGGCTTTGTTTTAATGTCTGACACTCCACGTATCATGTGTGTGGCGCTATCTCCCCTGTTTTGCGATAATACAAAACGGGCTTCCCTTCTTAGAACTTTTTCAATGTCATCCGTCAGTCCCACACGATGCGGATCCCACACCGGGACAAGCGCAGTGTAAGCAGTCTCTTTAGTAGACCTGTTGCACCTTCAAAGTGTTCTGTCAAGGAACCGCAGTCTTTGGTTTGCTCTACCAATCACACTATCTATGTGTTCGTTCCCATTTAAGTTATTTGTGATTGTAATTCCTACGTATTTAGCTGAATTCAGAATCTTCAGGTTTGTGTGACTTATCGCGTAATCGAAATTTAGCGGTTTTCTATTAGTACTCATATGAACAACTTCACACTTTTCTTTATTCAGGGTCAATTGCCACTTTTTTGCACCATACACATATCGTATCTAAATCATATTCCAATTCGTTTTGGTCATCTCATCACTTTACAAGATATGTTACTCTGCGAGCACCAGGTCCTCCAATTCTGTTGCGATTTTAACAATACCATGTTTTGAGGAGTGAAATGTAATGACTGAGAACATAAGTGCTATACAACCCAAAACCAGCAACCACGCTTTTCATCCATACCATCTTTGTGACTGATAAAGGGGTCAGTGTAAGATTTCAGGTAAAAATAAAGCATTGGATACGGAGCCGGCCGTTGTGACCGAGCGGTTCTAGGTGCTTCAGACCGGAATCGCGCTGCTACTACGGTCGCAGGTTCGAATCCTGCCTCGGACATGGATGTGTGTGATGTCCTTAGGTTAGTACTTATGTTACTTAGGTTTAAGTAGTTTTAAGTCTAGGGGACTGATGACCTCAGATGTTAAGTCCCATAGTGCTTAGAGCCATTTGAACCATAAAACGTTGAATACGGAGGTTTCTATTTTCACATGTCAGTGACGCGTTTCACATGTGGTAGACGTCTTATGGTTATCTACAGTGCCAAAAATTACAAAATAATAGGTGTGAGGAAACGTCCTGGTCCCATCTAGTGCAAAAACTCAGTCTAGGGGAAAGGTTTTTATCCAAACTTACAGCAAGTGGCCACGGTGCACGCCGTCCATAAACTGATTACGCAATGCGAATAATTCGGCAAAACGCGATTACTATATCAAAATGTTGAAAGTCCAAAACGCCTGTCAAAGGGATTCCTGAAAAGGACCGGAACGATGAAAGATAGCAGCGAAAAGGAAATTTAACGTTTGATAAACTGGAATTATAAGATTTGAAAAGGGCTGGCATATTACAAATTACGTACATTTCGATTTATGAGTCCACTTCATATCCTGTATATGAATACGGTCCAGCGCAACGGATAACGTACAGGACAACCAACGCTGTCTGTTTCTACTGCACTGCTTGCATTCGAGACTAGATTACCGTATTTTCTGCATTTTATGTTTTTCAGCGGGGCCACTCATACACGTTGGGCTGCCCCTCCATGAAGCTCTGTTTTGCATCTGTTTCTGACTTGTGCGGTGTGCTTTACGCACGGCAACGAATAAGGTAATTAAAGGATCTTTCGTTATGTATTTTCACTGTTTGCTTTGATCTTATTTTCAAATCTAGTTAACTCCAGTTTATCAAACATAAATTTTTTTTTTGTTTCACTCTTCAATCCTGGTACATTTCAGGGACCCACTTGACAGCCACTGGATATTTTCATCTTTCTGATATTGTAATCGCATGTTGTCGATCTATTCATATCGTGCAATCAGTTGATGGGTGGCGTTCTTCGTGAGCAGTTTCTGTAAGATTGCATAAAAAGTTTTCCCCTAGACTACGAATTTGCACAAGATGAGATCAAGACGTACCCTTATATATTTTTTTGTGATCTGTTGCATTGTAGGTAATCTGAGGACGCCGACCACAGTCGAAACGCGTCACTGATATTTGAAAATAAAACCTCGGCAGCCTACACTGTGTTCTTAATGCAAGCAAAAAATTCTCTATACAGTGTGATTTTTCCACCGTGCACAAACTCTAGTAATTGATCGATGAGAGGATACGTAACCAAAATGGCCTGATGAACGTATGTCCAGAAGTGCATGGTTTCCATGCTAGAGACCATTTATTCAATCAAACATTGTTACAGAGACTGCGGTCTAATATCCTCTATACCGTGCAGCCGTAGTGGCAGCATTTGTTGAAAATGGTTCTGTCTCACACGTTCACATCACTCAGGGATCATCCAAACTTTGTCAAAGGCAGCTGCTCCAGTGTCTCCATATCTGGAATGGACTCAGCATACACGATACTTTCGAGTTGACCCCATAACCAGAAATCGCATTGTTTGAGATCCGTTGAACGAGCAGGCCGTGCAACTTCACTCCCTCGTTCGATGCACCGACCAGGGAAGACACGATTGAGATGCGTCCGGACGTTAACATGTAGCAGCCACGTAACCCTAGCAATGATCAATGAAATTTCTTCCAGTAGAGGAGGCCAAGTGACCCTCAAGAAACGCCGATATGTCCAGCATATTAGGTGACGTGGAAGGAAGACTGGTCCCGAAATACGGCCGCTGGTTATCCCGGACCACAGTCTGTCTGCACCGATGCTGATGATTTGTTGTCGCCATACCATGGGGGTGATGGAAACTATGCCACAGATGGCTGTTATGAAAATTGAAGATACCACTCCTCGCAAAGATTGCCTCACATGTGAGTAGAATTGCTGACAAAATTCCGGAATATGGTTCTCCGGTGAAGAAACCAGTGATAAAACTGCTCCTCACATGGAAAGTCTGTCTCCAGTAAGCCCTGCGCACGCTGCAAATGATAAGGGTAGTAACAACTGTCAAGGAGAATATCTGGCGTACTCTGTACTGGCGGGGCAACTGCGTGGTACTGACACAACGGTCGCCTTCCAGAGTGTTAATCACGTATTCCTTCAAGTCTGGTGTCCGAACATTGCAGGTACATCCTTCACGGTTTCCTGCTTCCTAAAGCTACCCTGTCTCAGACAAACAACGAAACACTGTTGCAATCATTGAATAACGCGGCTATTGTCGGCGAGGTTACGCCTCCTGATCCTAGCTGTCCGCCAATCGTTGCCATTTGCCTTCCCTTAAACAAACACCATGTCGGCAAGTTCTCGATTCGGGTACGGAACCACTGTGTACAACGCTGTATCACATCCACTACAAGGCGAGTGAGCAAGAGAAGTGAATCTGACACAACATTACCAATTAGTATGGCAGGAGAGGGTGCTAAGGCATGACGGATGACGGACATTGCTACCCTCTAGGAGGAAACCATGCATACTGTAACTGTGGTTGCATGGCACAGCTTGTAGTAGACCGCAGTGTCTGTAATGTATGATTGAATAAATGGTCTCTAGCATGGAAACCACGCATTTACAGAAATAAATTCATTAGAATTGTTTTTTGTTTCATATCCTCTCATCGATCAACCTTAAGAGTTTGTACGCGATAGAAAATATGAAATAATTATCACGAATTACGGAGAATATTAATTTTAAGGTCTAGTATAACGTCTGATTAATGTGTATAGGGCATTTGCTGCAGAACGAATTCCAAGACTTGTAGTTACTGGAACATCTTACGTACTAGACGAGAAGCAGACGAGAACTTTATTCGGCCTTGCAGTCAACTCAAAGAAAGCCGGTCGGAAACTTCAAAAGTTCCTGTAAGAGCGTCAGATATGAACGAATCCTAAGTCTCGGAGAGAAGTTGAGAAAAAATGAAGTAATCTCTGAAGAAAGAGAAAATGGAAGAGCGCAATACTCGGAGCAAAGTTTTCATCTTAGAGACGCGCTGTGTACTCGGGTGCAGCGTTTACAGTCGGAGCGAGGCGTACCGGCCTCACAGTCGCAGTTCGAATGTATATCGGTGCCCTCTCTGTTGTCTCACGTAGCACAGCCGGAGCAGACTGTCCGTCAACTTCTAGTATCTTCCAGAGACCACTCGTTTACGTGTGTACCAAACTCTTAATAAGCATAGGAGTATTTGACGAGAAGCTATGCTGAAAATTATTTGTTTACATTATTTTACCAAAATTTTGATAATTCTGTTATAGTTCGATTTCTATACACTAATGAATGAAAACGTTATGGACACTTGCTGCTGCAAGATTAAATGCTGCCTGGTGTCTTTATGGGCAGAGGCCGCAGTAAGGAATGTCTACAGCGGGAGAAGAAAAGAGTGGAGCCTCACTGTAGCGAAGATACGAGTTGCATATTTGGAAATCCACAATTGACTGAGACAGAGGGCAGATTGTAATGACACGCTGCTTTGTCACAAGCATCTTGGAAACGTCAAAGCTGGTCGACTGCTCACGCAATACTGTCTTGAGCATCCCCGGAAAGCTGTTCAAGGACGGTGAAACCACCCCATTACAGAACGCGGAGTTTGTTTTCCCAGTGTGTAGAGCAGTATGGATAGCGATATGTGGTTCCTCTGACGATAGACTACAATGCTGGTGCAGGCACTAGTCTTTCGAAGCAAACCATTCGCCGCAGTTTATGAACAATTACGGGGGTTATTCGGAAAGTAAGGAACAATCGGTCGCCAAATGGGAAATACAGTGAAAATCTGATGAAGCTTTGCACAGATGCGTTGGGCACTGTGTCTAGTACGCCCGTCGATCGCATCATGTCGCTCTTTCCAGTTCTTGGCTCACAATGAAAACGTAAAGATGGTTAGAAATTAGCGTTTCCGCCAAGTATGAGGGCCTGGCGAAAGATTTCGCCTGAAGCTATGCAATCCACTTAACAAAACTGTCAAGCGGTTCGTTCTACATGACAATTCTCGGCCGCACTCTGCAGGGGCAATGATGATGCTCCTGCAGCTTTTTCAATGGGAAGTGTTTGATCACCCACCATACAGCCCGTAATTTGCTACCCCTGAGGTTCATCTCTGCTCAAATGAACCACTGACAATGACGAAAATATTTTTACACATACAACGAGCTGCAGTCCAGAGTAGAAAATTGTCAAGCACTGGCGGCTGTCTTCTATAACGAGGGAATTGTAAAGTTGGTACAACGCTATGACAGATGTCTAAGTCTGGGCGGCCACTGTGTAGAGAAGCAGCTGGAAGGGGTAGCTAACCGTTGCAAATAAAACAGTTTTAATTTTCACTGTGGTTTCCATTTTGTGACCTATCGTACCTTACTTTCTGAATAGCCTCGTAGCTGCAAAGCAGAAAATCACTGCGTGTTTCCATGTTTACCTATCTACACACTAAGACAAAAAAGGAAAAGAAAAAAAGAGGAAATACCACGAAGGAGTTATCTGAATGGGATGGAAACAGGAAGATGTGATGTACACGTACAGGCAGACAAACACTGGAATTTCAGAAAAAACCTTAAGTGGTTTATTTAAGAGGAGAATAATGAAAAATTTAGCAAATCAGTAATGCGTAGGTCCCCTCTGGATCTTATGCAAACGGTTATTCGGCTTGTCATTGTTTGACGGATATGTTGGATGTCCTCGTGAGGCCAAATTCTAACTGGCTCATTACATCGTCAAAATCACAAACTGGTTGGTCGCCCGGCCAAAAACGTTCCCTATTGGAGAGAGACCCGACAAACGTGCTGCACAAGGTAAGCGTTGACAAGCTTTAAGATAAGCAGTAGAAACTTCGCCGTGTTTAGGCTGGCATTACCTTGCTGAAACTTAAGGCCAGGATAGTAAAGGTGGTATCACAACGGTGTCCACTGCGTCTCTAGCCACGTCTTCGCTGTACATCGCTGCTGACTTCGAAGTGGGCTTTATCACTGAAGACAGTTCTTCGTCAGTCAGTGTGAGTCCAGGCCGAATGTGCTTGACGCCATTGCAAACGGGCTTGTTGGTTGGTTCAAATGGCTCTGAGCGCTATGGGACTTAACTTCTGAGGTCATCCGTCCCCTAGAACGTAGAACTACTTAAACCTAACTAACCTAAGGATATCACAGACATCCATGCCCGAGGCAGGATTCGAACCTGCGACCGTAGCGGTCTCAAGGTTCCAGACTGCATCGCCTAGAACCGCTCGGCCATCCAGGCTGGCGGGCTTGTTGGTGTTCAGTCACTAACGGTAATCCGCAGATCGTTTTGTATTATCGAGACATAGAAGAGAGGGTTACTGGTACGATACAGGATGTGGGACTGCAAACATTAAAACAATGGCAATTTTCGTTGGTATGAGATCTTCTCACAAGATTTCCAACACCAAGTTCCTCTTCTGAGTGTTGAAAATATTTTATTACATTCCGTCGAAATTCCGAAGAAATGACTAGTGCGCACGGGAAGATTTATATGTCCATATTTCCGACGTATTACTCAGTAGTCGGACGGTCAACAGAAAATATGACAGTAATTCTAAAACTCCACCCACGGGCGTGTGAATTGCAGCGTATTCACAGAGAAGCAGATCTCTCATAGAGTGTGTCGTTCAATGTTAAACAGGATAAAAATGTAACAACAAACGTTAAAATACATTGCCCGAGAATATAAGTCAAGCTCTCATAATAAGAGAAGGAAACGAAATGACGACACACTATTTGAGAGGTTATGTGATGTTACACTTATCAGTGTAATTTTTCATCCACTCAGGCTTTGAGCCACGCACTGGTTCGGTTGGGAAGATTGGCATAAACCCATTATAGTCTCTCCTTTGACAAGCTGGCCCACAAATGTTGTAGCTGGTCCTTGATATCCCGAACACTGGCAAGGGATGGAGTTGACGTCCTATCTGGTCCTTCAGATGTTCTATCGGGGGTAGATATGAGGATCTAGATGGCCACATGAGTACCCCAACATCACGCAGACACGTGAAGAAACATTGTCCTGTTGAATAATGAGAGGTGACATATGAGGACGAGATTATCTGTGACGTACCGTTGTCCCATCAGAGTTCCCACAATGATGGCTGTCGGTGACCTGATGTCATACCCAATGGCTTCCACACCTTGACGCCAGCAGTGAGCTCAGAACACTGGAAGAATGGAACCTCTCCCCAGCCGCCGGCATACTCGCCAGCGGTGATAATCTGTGTTAGTACAAAACCACGATTCATCGATGGACACGGTGGGACACCATTCTTCAGTACCATTCTTTAGCAATATCTACACCACTATGTAAAGACGTTGTATTCCTTCGTTAGTAAAAATCACAAATACGTGCAACTATAATAAACAGTCAGATAAGCATAAACACGGCCCACATAATTTTAATATATGTGGTACTCAGAAATATTGGTGTGGCCTTAAGCTAGGTATTTTTTTAATATATGTTGTACAACAATATACATAGACACACTAAGGGGGGAATGTTGATAGCAAAAATCTTGCCGTTTTTGTGCAGTCCTAATGCATCGGCTGCGAATAAACCAGCGCAGCGCTGAGAAACGGCATTAAGAAGTCACTGACCGGTACGTCAATGGAAAGAGCGGGTGAGGCCATACCCCCAGACAGACAAGAATTCTGCCCTCCCCGTCATCGCTGATTTAACTATCCGACCACGCCTGATCGCGGCAGTTCGGTGGCGGACTTCGAGAGCATAGCATCAGTACTAGTAGGAATAAGATACATACATAGTAAAAGTCTGTATGCAACTCCACCGAAGGACGTACAGTAGAGTTCAGCAATGTTTTCTTCTTTGTAGAAGTAATGTGTTCAATTAGTCCACGACCATTTAGTGCACATGACTTTTGAATACCGTTGCCCGCGATCACAACTTCTTCCTTCCTTATTTGTAATGATGCTGACTCCCACTGTAGCTGACACTATGGCCTTACTTTAAATTATTGCACGATACACTTGAAATGACCACGAGAAAGAAAATGCTGTGCTGTATTGTGTTTGAAACAGTGTGAGGTCTTTATCTTTCTCGCACTCAGTTTAACACCAGAGTTCGTGTAACCTTAGACAATTTTTTTTCCTATACATGTTCTTTTTTCTCCTTATTTCAATTGTGTACACAAGATTGTGCCTTTCTGTTTTCTTCCCTCCGTCGGTTTTACCGCCGACAGAAAAGTTTTATCTATGGCTCATGTGCTAATAATTATAGAACTGTGGAATCTTAAATTTCTGAAGCCTAGCCATTCTCACGTTAAATCAATGCGTAATACTGGCATTAATCTTACTATCGTCCCTAATGCAGCAGCTGGAGATCCTGTCATACCCTTCATATACGCATACCGATGATTCCAACTGAGTTATCCATTAATTTTTTTAAAAAACTTCAATTCCCAATCAAGGTTTCGTCTGAATCAACAGTACAGAAGGCTCAAGATGAGAGACAGAGGAGAAGAGGAGGAGATGGACAAAGGCGAGGGAGGAAATGGACAGAGAGTGGTGGAAGGAGATGGACAGAGAGAGAGGGGTCGCAAGGGAATTCACACAAGGCGTATTGGAGAAGTGGGAGAGGGACCAAGATATGGGGGAGGAGGAGACTGGGAGAGAGAAGAGGGAGGAGATGGAGAATGAGAGGGGGGAGGATAATATGGAAATAGAGAGGTAGGGAAAGTGTTTAAGATGTTTATCTAGTTCCCTTACATATTTAGCAACTTCGAAGTTTTGCCAGGTTCGCTATTAAATATATGGTATTAGAGGTTGTTCTACCTAGAGGTTGGTGTATTGGATGGGTGTTTCAGGCTAGTGAAATTGTAGAATCATATGGCGAATGTGTGCTACAAACCACCATAAGCATTTTCTGGCATTTTCTACTGTTTTTTTGTTGTTGTGAGGCATGTGGTTGTATTTGTGAACCGTCTGTAAGTATTATGAGTGTTACAAATTAAAGTGCTGTATAACATGTGTAGGCTATTTGGATGATATTGTTAATTTTTATGGTGAATGAAATCCTGTATATTTTCAGAATTAATCACATAACTTTGGAGGGTTAAGTCATACTTGTTCAGGCGCACATCATCCTGTACCTAGAAAGTGAATAACTTTTTAAACACTGACATGATATTTCAAAATGAACCGAATTTCTTAAAGGTGTTAATTGTTTTATGATTGAAAGTGACAATTTCGGTTAGTTGCCAGTAGCGTCTATTGCGAAACGTCCTTAATCTGAGGCTTATTTTTGATTACATTCCTTTTTTATATCGCTTTGCTAATTATTGGTGTGTCGTAGAATACAAATGTACACAATGACTATTAAATACAGTACTGACAAGATGTTACCGGCAACAGAACTTTAAAATTTGAACAGAAGATTTGTTCCTATGCATATGACCATTGCAACTCTAATCAGTAACACACCCACTAATATTGTGTACATGTACAAAGTTTGCACTGACATCTGACACTGCCATCTTGGTCTGTCCCTTGTTTTTGTAAGAAACTCTGTACACTGAGGCGCCAAAGAAACTGGTGTAGGCATGCGGTTCAAATACTGAGAAAAATTTAAACTGGCAGAATATGGCGCTACGGTCAGCAACGCTTACATAAGACAATAAGTGTCTGACGCAGTTGTTAGATCGGTTACTGCTTCTACACTGGCAGGTTGTCCAGATTTAAGTGACTTTGAACATTGCGTTGTAGTTGGCCCACGAGCGATGGGAAACAGCATCTCCTAGGTAGTCATGTTCTCCATACGATAATTTCAGGTGTGTACAGTCACTATCAAGAATCCAGTAATACATCAAATCTCCGACATCGCTGCGGCAGGAAAAAGATCCTGCAAGAACGGGACCAAAGACGACTGAAGAGAATCGTTCAACGTGACAGAAAGGCAACCCTTCCATAAACTGCTGCAGATTTCAATGCTGGGCTATCAAAAAGTGTCAGAGTGCGAAACATTCAACGAAACATCATCGATATGGGATTTCGGAGCCGAAGGCCCACTCGTGTACCCTTGATGACTGCACGACACAAAGATTTTGCGCCTCGCCTGGGCCCGTCAACACCGACATTGGACTGTTGATGAAAACAGGTTGCCTGGTCGGACGAATCTCGTTTCAAATTATATAGAGCCGATGGACATGTACGGGTATGAAGACAACCTCATAAATCCGTGGACCCTACATGTCAGCAGGAGACTGTTCACGCTGGTGGAGGCTCTGTAATGGTGTGGGATCTGTGCGGTTAGAATAATATTGGACCCCTGACACGTCTAGATACGATTCTGACAGGTGACACGTACGTAAGCATCCTCTCTAATTACCTGCATCCAATTATGTTCATTGTGCATTCCGAGGAACTTGAGCAATTCCAGCAGGACAATGCGACACCCCACATCTCCGGAATTGTTACATAGTGGCTCCACTAATACTCTTCTGAGTTTAAACACTTATGCTGCCACGAAACGCCCCAGACATGAACGTTATTGAACATATCTGGGATGTGTTGCAACGAGCTGTTCAGAAGAGGTCTCCACCCCTTGGACTCTAATTACGAATTGATGGACAGCACTGCAGGATTCATGGTGTCAGTTCCCTCCAGCACGGCTTCACACATACGTCGAGTCAATGCACGTCGTGTTGCGGCACTTCTGCGTGCTCGCGGGGGCCCTGCACGATATTACGCAAGTGTACCAGTTTCTTTGGCTCTTCAGTGTATAACACACAACAAATCAACACGTATGTACATATGCTGACTTGGAATTTGAGGGACTTTCTAAGAGGCGTTGTTGCTGTTCCGAACTGTCCGAGATGATTGTGAGTAATTGAACATCCAACTTTCGGTCAGTGATAAAATTGGTAACTTTGACAGAATGATTTTTTCTCTAAATGTTATGTTCGAAGGACCGCCATAGGCACAGCTGGGTATCGGGAACCCAGCAGGTGGATTGATGGCAAGGGTTCCCAATTTCTGGTTAGCGTACCCGGTAATTCTGACTTGAGCCATTTCACTTCTGGTGTGTTAAGTCTAGTAGCTGCACCTTACCTTCGAGGGCTCTGTGACGTTATCTTTCATCAACATAACAAAATCCCGCTGGTTTCCTGAGCTGTCCTTGCCTATCTCTACACCAATGTCTTTTGGTTGTTTTCCTGTGCAGCACGGCCTCCAAGTCGCTCACACAAGGAAAACTTCTGGTCACGACTTTCCGGGGAAATGAAATTCCAACGCCGTTATTTGTAAACTCTGGCCTAGTGCAACAGTATAGAAAGGCGTACCTGTACCCGTCATCACAATTCAGTTCGACGCTATACATAGCCATATTAGAAGCATTGTTAGTGACAGATGTCGCAGCTCTGTGGGCTACGAATGGCATTCAAAACGTATGTTACTCATGTCGTCCCACGCTAAGACAACTGCGCAATAAGAGTGGCGCATTTTCAGAATAGAGTACGTATAGTGGACACCTGCGGAGGTAAGGATAACAGGTGCATGACAGTGTGGGAGTGAAATGGAGCAGCAGCCACGTAGGTATTCCAAACTTGATACAGGCAGGCAGTACATTTGTTGTGGGCAAAACGTCTAAACTGCATACAGACTTACCATTTTGTCGGTATAGGGACCAAATTGACTGTTGCGTCTGGATGTAGTTAAATTTGACCAAGGTCGCACAGACGTTGGTGGTGGTGACCGAGGAGAGCCATCTACATCGACCATAGACTTCAACGTTCAGGCAATCAGGGAACTGATTGGTAGCAGTTTTCAACAATGAGAACCCATACACACCTTTTCTTGAGTGACTCCGTGACAAAGGAGCGAATTTTCATCGTCGGGGAATTGAACTACAGGTAGAAAGTAGCTACCGTTGTATATAGAGACTTCATGACTATGTTGAAAAGTAGTGTCGTGTTTCTGTGTACTTTGAAGTGTAGTGCAACATTCAGGAAAAGTTACTTGTCTTGTCGTAATTGAGCGCAACTTTTTTTTTAAGTACCCTCGTGAATTTCACACCATGTACTGAGCACCCCAAATATAGAACCCATAATAACCACGCTTTTCTTGCAAAAGATATAGCAAAATTGGTCATCCTGATAGTGACGGCAGCTACTGACAACAAAATTTACACGCTTTTCAGTTTGATTAATAGGACTGTTATATAAATACTAATGATTATCATAAATAAAAGGACTGAATGAAAGAATACCATGTGATACTTAACAAAACTTTAAAGAAAGAATTAAAACCCTGACCATAAATCGACAAAATATAACATTTATCCTAGAAGAGAGTTGTAACCGCATCTAGCTGTAAGTTCGCTGTGACTACAATGTAACTGGGCAATGGAGATGTTCACTTCTCTCTTGTATTCTGCAACAGTAGTACGCGTGTTAAGCGCTACTAGATTGTTTTAAAACCGATCTGAAGTTTGAAGTTTGATGATATAGACTGGAAGTATCAGTCAGAAGTCGGACTAAAGTAGGATCATCTGCAAAAATAACGGAATTTTGATGTATGTGACAGAAAAGTGAATCGTGTGATTACCGACTTGTGATGGGACTTAGCCATCGTGGTACTAATAGTCACGAACATCTAAGGACACAGAATGAGACTGAACGCCGACTTAATCTCGATTACTAGACTTGAATAGGCTACAACTAAACGCAATCACGAAGAAATTACGTCTTGTTGTCAGAACATGCATTCCATGAATGACATATCGGTGTGAGTGCTCAGCGTAGGGACAGGCAGTAATTACGATGAACACTAAACCTTAATTTAACTTAATTCTCCGTGTCGCCTGCAGCATTTCATGGACATTTAAAGTGTATTCGTAAAATTAACTGTTTATTCTGATAACATGAAAGTGTCAAGTGAATTAGTGATAATTTAAATGTGAACAGCAATAACTTTACACTGAAATTACGACGCATTCTGAACATTGCTCAAGGGTTTGTTATCTCTGGAGTTACGTCGTGCAGTTGTTGAATACGCGACGTAGCGACGCCTTGACGACGGAATAATAATTAACAATTTAATATCCTCGCAAAAATTCATAATGCGGCCTCGGCTTGGGTGATGTAATGATGATTCAAGACACTATTTTTTAACGTTTGAATAACCATTCTCAAATCGGGCATAAGAACTATAGTCAGCAAGTTCTCGTAAACTAAAGGGTCTGTCGCGAACACGCAAGGGACTTTTGGTTATTTCGGGTCAATGGAGGCATCGCGTTATCGAGTTGTGCAGTCGCTACATTTATAAGTGAAGAAGATCGAAAGCCAACCAACACAGTTCCTTTCATTACAAGCAAGGGCGACGCACAAACCCCGGCGTGCTGCTCCATCGAGACAGTGATATCATTTTCGAGATACCGTATCCGAAAATAATCAAACCACGCGAGGAGGTTGTTTTTTATTTTATTATTATTTTTTTTGACGAAACTGCAGGGCGAAATTAGCTAAGGATAGTAGTGAAAGATGTGTACAAATAAGTGTAAAATATATTAAATATACGTGAAATATGTTTGACAAGTGCACACGCGGGCAATGCCATGGGTAAAAAGCTTAATTGAAACTCCTGGAGTGATTTAAACCAATTTCGTTCCGCATATACTGACTGAAAAATATTGCAATGCTAAAAAATAATTAATGTAGAGTAATGGAATATCGGGAGTACGTTAGTGTAGACAACATGCTAAAGAGATTAACATTGCAGGCTTACAGATTACTGTAAGGGCGAGATAAGACATTGAAAATGTGGAATACAGATACGTTAATAACCGGTGTAAACGGTAGAATTGTACCGTTCTTTAAAAAAAATGAAATATTAAACTTTAGGATACGTTGAATGAATGTCTGATCTGTGGAACGAGTACTAAGCTCGAATTGTCATGTTGCGGGTTGTAAGTGCAAGTGCTTTGCTTAATCTGCGTTACTGCTAGCAAAAGTTTACACGAATTGATTGGCCAATGCAACTCCCAATACCAATAATCAAATACAGTCACTGCAAATTACATTCAGTCCCTTAGGCACTGAATCATCTGGCCCTGTTCAAAACTGATAACTTTGGTCCCTATGCACATAGCAATAAATTATCTTACCTCTGGAGCAGCAACGGTGGAGCTCGATATACTCTGGTCTCTCATAAGAAAAATAATACGCTAGCTACAGGCTCAGCAGTGTGCAGTGTTGGCCATTACACTTTGGAATACGGATGAGATTTTTTTGGCTAATAAACGAGAACATTTAAGAAAATCCAGCTTCTTTAAAAAATATATGACCTGGACAGGAGGCGGTACTGATTAAGGTGAATTACTAAGAGTATTTTTTTTAAGCAAACTTATATTGCAAGTGAAGTTTCGCTTTTCATCTGACAATTGAAGTTACATTACTCACAAGTGATTCACAAACAATGAGATTTAAATAGGAAGTATTATCTAACCTGACTAAACCAGTAAAAATGCAAATCATCAAATTACATATAGCTCTGTTAACAAATCTTAGAAGCGTTACAAAAGTGAAATATCTAACTAGCCGTTTTATCATTATCAGCCAACTTATCTACATTAACGCGCTGGCAAAAACATAGTCATAAATATTTAACGTCTTTATCTTGCTTGCATGAAGACTTCTGCTTCAATACAACAACAATACTGACATACCTAAATTAATCTAACACTTTTTGGCTTCACTGAGCACACCACAAAAATTGGCTACTGTATCGTCTTTCCCTCACAGACAGCTACCTACAACTGTGCTCTAAGCGCTCTCTTACTACAACACTTTAATAATCTCAGACCAGAAGGAGTATCTCTGGGTCAGCGATATAAAGCCTATCAAAGAGGTACATCGTTTATAAAATCATGTTCGGGTGCCACATACAAATGTGCCCCAGTAAACTCCTTTCAGAACGTTGAACAGAAACGTACAAATGTGCGTTAGTTGTATTGTGAAGGTACCAAATGTCGTGGGATGGAGTTCCATGCTTGTTCACTTGATCGGTCAAACAGAGACTGTCAACGCTGCTTGAGCTGTTGTTCGCTGATATCCCATACGCGATAGATTGGTGACGGACGTGGTGATCGAGCAGACCAAAGCAACATGTCGACGCTCTGCTGAGCATGTTGGATTACATTAGCAGTATATGAGCTGTTAACCTGTTGGGGAACTCCTGCTCGAATGTTATTGACGAATGGCAGCATAACAGGTCGAATCACCAGACTGACAAACCAATTTAGAGCCAGAGTGAGTCAGATACGCACGAGAACGACCCTGCTGTCATATTGAATCGCACCTCAGACCATAACTCCAGGTTTAGGTCCAATGGGTCTAGCACGTAGACAGGTTGGTTGTATTTTGTTTTTATTAGAAATGAAATTCATCGAGCTGTACTTAAGATTTTATATTTACTTCGCTACTAGTTTCGACATTGCGGCAACGCCATCTTAAAGCCCGTACAGTTTGATGAAATCAGTTGTGGGTGGCTGAGTCTAGAAGTCCGCGGTGAGACATGGATCATCCATGTGGAACTCGTGTTAGTCTCACCGCGGACTTCTAGACTGAGCCACACACAACTGATATCATCAAAGTGTACGGGCCTGAAGATAGCGTTGCCGCAACGTCGAAACTAGTAGCGAAGTAAATGTAAAATCTTGATTACAGCTGGAGGACTCTTCATTTTTAATAAAAAAAGAATTATACCAGCTGTGTCCCACCTTCGTCCAGTTTAAATATGGATGTACCAAGGCTGGTTGGAGGCCCTCAACTAGCCTCCTTCTAACCAACTGACGGTCATCGCTGGTACCAGGGCAGTACAACGTTTCATGAGAAAACACAAAAGACATCCATCCAACCCCTAAATGAGAACTCGCTCGATACCACTGATGTCGCAAATGGAAGTGGTTTTGGGTCAATGAAAGCCCGCTACAGGGCTTCTGGCTCGGACCTGCCTTTCAGATAATCGATTTGTATCTGTTTACTGTGGTACCAAGTGCTGGATTTCTACTGCAGATACAATACTATGCGTCAGAGCCATATGCCGAACACGACGGTCTTCCCTCTAGGTAATTTCACGTGGCCGTCCGGAACCTGGTCTTACTGCGACCGTATATTCTCTTTACGACGGCTGCCACCAGTCATGTGCCGGCCGGAGTGGCCGTGCGGTTCTGGGCGCTACACTCTGGAACCGAGCGATCACTACGGTCGCAGGTTCGAATCCTGCCTCGCGCATGGATGTGTGTGATGTACTTAGGGTAGTTAGGTTTAACTAGTTGTAAGTTCTAGGCGACTGATGACCTCAGAAGTTAAGTCGCATACTCCTCAGAGCCATTTTGAACCACCAGTCATGTACAGTGGCTACATTCCTCCAAAGTCTTCCCGTACTATCGCAGAAGGCACACCAGATCCTCGTAGCCCTATTGCACGACCTCGTTCCTGTTGATAACAGTGCCTTTGTCGCTTTAAAGGCATTCTTGACTAACATCAAATCGCCACGTCCAACTCAAAGGTGTCTATCGCTCATAATGTGTATTTCAAGCAAGCCTGATTTGCATCCTCATAGCTACACTACTAGCACCGCTCTTAGGCGACTGGAGCGAAATCTGAATAGACATCATCTTTTTACATGTAGAAACAATCCAAGCAACTTTCGTTTACGTCACACAACTCATACTCGGTGTTCTGAGTTTTTTCCGTCAGTGTATTAATTACAATCTGGATGGAAATGCTGTGGTAGTAAGAACCACCAGCCTTGTCTTGAAGTGAGCCTTATAACATGTAGAGAAGGGGAGGAGTAGATGGACAGAGGAAAATGGAGGATATGGACAGGGGAGATGACCAAATGGACAGAAAGAGTCGGGAGAAGGAGATGGAAAAAGAGAGGGCAGGAGGAGTTGGTGAGGCAGTTGGGGAGGGGGGGGGGGACGGAGAGAGGGGAAGTGAAAGGAGGAAATGAAGTAATAGACGATTTTAAAAAATGCATAACGAGCGAGCGACGGGTGCACAGTCAGTTTTCTGTAACTTTTGGCGTCGGAATTTTAATGGCCCGCAGCGCAGATAAAAAAAAAAAAAAATAGCACATCCAATAACAATGATCTCACAATAGACGAGCCACGTTCTGCCACATTAAACTGGCACACAGACTTTATGAAGAAAGCGAGGATTAATAAATTCTGTATGAAGAGTACCTGTACGAAGGACATAATGCCGTTACGTTACGGAAAGACACAAGGGACACGGTGTCACCGAACGAGGATCAAACTTTTGGTCGCGAAGCTGGCGACACAATGAGCTCAGTTGTGGGTCCGCGATGCGTGTGGCATGCGGGTACGCATTGACGCTCGGCGGGCAGCGCGGGCTTTCCGGCGCCTGGTGCGCGGCGGAGGGTGCGTGGAGCCGATCCCTCGCCACAATGGCCGGCGCGCCCATTGTCCTGCGTGCGCCGCGCAGATAAGCCCCGGCAGGTTTCACTCGGCTCGCCGTTTATCTGGGCCGGCGTCGCGGCTAATACGTGTGCGAGTCGAACCACGCACGTCACAATCCGCGCTCGTCCGCCGCTGCTCGCCGGTCTTACATGCTGTATGTCCAGGTCGGTGAACCGTGTCACGCGTGGAGTTGCTGCAAATCGTATTGTCGTTGTTCTTCCTTCGAAATTTTTTCGGAATTTCCGATCGGCAGCTGTTCGTCTGTCGTTCACAACACGCTTTTCAATTCTTCCCGAATGTGTAAACAAGAAACGTTACAACTGATAGGCAGCGATTGTTTGTGAGCTTTACGTCCTCGCTATTAAAAGGGATTAAAAAATAAAGAAAAGAGACTTCGGAAAGGAATACATATCCATACACACACACACACACACACACACACACACACACACACACACAAGCACACACAGAGTTTAGCAGTACACGAGAAAAATGAATGGTGGAGATTATCATCGGAAAACGAAACGATAGAGTAATGGCTGAACTCAACTGTCATTGCTTCTGTTCTTAACTAAATCTCATGACGGGTCACCACACACAGTAATAGACGTATAAATTCATACAAATGTTCAGAGTTCATTTTAAACGGAAAATAAAATTTAATAAAACATGAAAAACCAATTTACAAGAACAGTTTACATAGAAAATCCGTAAAGAGCTGCAAATGGGAATGAATTTTGGGAGTCAGAGCCATCGAACGTCAGAGCCATCTGTAGGAGCAAAATAGTGATTTCGACGTAAGAGGGACATTGAGTAAAAAATACTTTTTACCTCACCCAGTTTTTGTTGAAAAATGCGAAATTTATTGTCGAACGTCGTGGAATATTCCCGCTGCAACCGCTATAGTTTCATCAAGATGCGATTAGTAGTGGCGCTATACGTAGTCTTTAAAATAGGGTCTGCAGCGAAGGTGCGTTTCAAGCAGAGATATGTCACTGAGCTTGGTTTAGAACAAAAGAATCGCAGATATTCATAGGCCCTTGCGGAACGTTTACGGAGACAGTGAACAAAAGCACGGTGAGTCTTTGGGCGAGGCGCCTGTCACCATCGCATCAAACGTATCCTATCTCTCGCGTGCTATCCGGCAGCACACAGATGTGACTCCAACAGTGTTGGAATGGGTGGACCCTCTCATTCGAGGTGACCAGCGGATCGCAATCAAATACCTCGTTCCGGAACTGGACGTCTCTATTGGTAGTGCTGACATACTCGTCCACCAGTCGTGATACTCAAAGGGTTTCGCGGCGCTGAACAGAGGACCATAAAGAGCAACGAAGGACCATGTGTGCGAAAATGGTTGCCCATTGCAGCACTGACGGAGTCTTTTGTCGAAAATCTTGACAGGCGATGAAGCAGATGTTCATCACTTCGGACAGCAAACGAAATGGCAAACCACGGAGAGCCGCCACACCGCGTTTCCTCCGAAAAAAGTTGAAATACGCACCCTCAGCCGCAAGTAATGGCGACTGTCTTTCTGGTCTCCAGGGGTTATTCTGTTATATGTCCTCCCCCACGTCGCAAGGACCAACTGTGGAGTGTATTTTGTTGCCCTCAGGGAACTGAAAAAACGAATTCAGAGTGTTCGTCGGTACAAAAATGCAAAATAACTCCTCCTTCTCCATGACAAGGCAAGACTTCACTCTAGTCTGTATACGCTAGAGGAAATCATAAAACTTCATTGGACGAGACTGTATGTGTACAGTTTGGTTGTTACCGATACAGTAGTTTTAGTGGACATGCTGAACGTGCGTACATACAAACATACACTTTAAAATATGTAGAGCTATGGATTGTATTGGACCGCATGTAAAGGTGCTGTTTATTGGAGGGCAAGCATCATAAGCATTCAGCAGTGCCCTACATGTGTCTTAGCCTGCATCTTTACACAGCAGAATAAGTTGTGTTAGTCTCTGATTATAGCTAAAGTTAATGTCTATTCTCTTTCGGATATCATGGAAAATTTTAATGTATAAGTGCTATTCGAAAAGTAATTTAACAATTGACCAGGTATGAAGGGACAGGTCACAGAATGGTTAGGAAACTGGAATGAACTCCGTCAGTAGCTGTGCGAACCGTCAGAAGTGATGTCAGATAAATTTGAGACTGGCATGACAATCGAGATACGTGAATTCTTCATCTAGAACTTGATGAAAATGATAGATTAAATGAATTTAGTGACGGGCACCATCTACTCTGAGTGAGTTTTCCTACCGAGACCCACAGTTATTTTGGAGACACACAAGAAAACTTTTTACGCAAGCTTTTGGGAATTACCAAAAAGAACCGCAACTTCGACGTGTATGTGGTGCGCATACACATCGGACGTGAAACGAAAGTAGTTCTTCCGTATTATAATTGATCTGTCTCCCAGGTTTGCGAGCTGCTGAAGATGCCGAGGATGAGGCAGGATCGTAGTGGTACTTTAATTACTGCTGTTGAGAGTGAGCGCCACGGCTGCGTTCGATAAATGCTTTATAATGAGTATTGGAAACTTTGATTATTGTCGCACTGGCCCAACCCTCCAGCGTAATTTGTCGGTTATTTCATTAAATACCGATATGCCCAAGTTCATACGATTCGTTTGAGCAGCAGGGTCACTATAGATTTCCGATATCCAATGAGAATGTTCATAATTTCCTTCGTGGTCGTCTCTGCGTACTCCCCAAAACGTAAATATTTTACCTCATCCACTCGCCAGCAATGAACAACAAATAACTCAAATGAATCAGGCATCTTTAATGATTCAAATGTTCTGCCCTTTCTTAGTTAACAACAGTAATAGTAATTTCTGTAACTACTGGAAATTATATTTCTAACCTTCCCTTTCCTGTGCAAAATGGCGTGAACGAAACCGGTTTTATTAATAAGAAGTACATAAATTACTCTTAAGTACTACTCCAAAAATAATTAATTTACTGCATGTGAATAGATTATTTGTATTTGATAAAACAGGCAACGACTTTTTTTCAGTAATATAAATGTATTTTCGATAAACTCTCTACTGAGTGAAATAAAATTGGACCAGCGAATTTTTGTTGCTTGTTTCCACAGATATTAAATTTTATTCAAACTATGAATAACGTTTGATGGCAATATGAAATTCCAATACCATTTTACCCCTATAAGACCGCATTATTAACTTCATAAACTGAAGTAAGTAGCTCATCAGTATTTTAAATTGCTATCAAATGAATGTCTGAACAAAGGTATTTTTATGGCGAAAGAGTAGTACTGAGCGCTAGGTTTTATACATTCTCTTTCTAATTACAAGATGCCTGCTGATTGTCAGTTTCATTGCATTCTCAATATTTTTACCTTTCTTAATTCGCAACATCATCTGTGCAATGTTTTGTGTGTTTCCGCTACAGTAAGGTTTAATTAATTGAAATAAACTTTTTGAACGATCTCTTTCTGTCTCAAATGATGAATCTCGCGTCTCTGTTGATAAATTTGGCCATCAGACAATGAGAAGCGTTCGCTGCTTCCTGTTTCTGTTTTGTTTTGAGTTTGGCTCTATTCTGTTCGATATGGGAGAAAGTCTAGGTTTGTTTGGTACCGATCTGAGCTTTGTTGCTACAACAATGAAGATAACGGGTGGGATCTTTTCTATTACTTGCCGTCTTTTTTTTTTTTTTTTGGGTCATCAGTTTTCTGACTGCTTTGATGTAGCCCGCTACGAATTCCTCTCCTATGCCAACATCTTCATCTCAGAGTAGCAGCCGGTCGCGGTTAGTCTCGCGATTCTAGGCGTTCAGTCCGGAGCCGCGCAACTGCTACGGTTGCAGGTTCGAATCCTGCCTCGGGCATAGATGTGTCTGATGTCCTTAGGTTAGTTAGGTTTAAGTAGTTGTAAGTTCTAGGGGACTGATGACCACAGATGTTAAGTCCCATAGTGCTCAGAGCCATTTGAACCTTTTTTTTTTTCAGAGTAGCACTTGCAACCCGCGTCCTCAGTTATTTAGTGGACGTATTCCAATCTCTGTCTTCCTCTACAGATTTTGCCCTCTACAGTTCCCTCTAGTACCATGGAAGTCACTCCCTCATATCTTAACAGATGTCCTATCATCCCGTCTATTCTCCTTATCAGTGTTTTCCACATATTCCTTTCCTCTCCGATTCTGCGCAGAACCTCCTCATTCCTTACCTTATCATTCCACCTACTTTTCTACATTCATCTGTAGCTCCACATCTCAAATGCTTCGATTCTCTTCAGTTCCGGTTTTCCCACAGTCCATATTTCACTTCCGTACAATGCTGTACATTCTCAGAAATTTCTTCCTCAAATTAATGCCTATGTTTGATAATAGTAGATTTTCCTTGGCCAGGAATGTCCTTTTCGCCATTGCTACTCTGCTTTTGATGTCCTCCTTGCTCCGTCCGTCATTGGTTATTTTACTGCCTAGGCGGCAGAATTCCGTAACTTCATCTACTTCCGTCAATCCTGATGTTAAGTTTCTCGCTGTTCTCACTTATGCTGCATCTCATTACTTTGTCTTTCTTCGATTTACTCTCAGTCCGTATTCTGTACTCATTAGATTGTTTATTCCATTCAGCAGATCCTGTAATTCTTCTTCAATTTCACTCAAGATAGCAATGTCATTGGCGAATTGTATCATTAATATCCTCTCACCTTGAATTTTAATTCCACTCCTGAACTTTCATTTCCGTCATTGATTCTTCGATTTACAGATTGAACAATAGGGGGGAAGGACTACGTCTCTGTCTTACATCCTTTTTAATCGAGCACTTCGTTCTTGGTCGTCCACTGTTATTATTCCCTCTTGGCTCTTGTACATATTGTATATTACCCGTCTCTGCCTATAGCTTACCCCTATTTCTCTCAGAAAACAAGTTAAAAAATTTAAGACTGTAAAAAAAGTGTTAAATAAATTTAAAACTGTATTAAAGGGGGAATTGTAACTAATTTAGGTCCATAAATGCTCTGCAAATCTTACTACAATAGAATGCCTGACATAAGGGTCGACACATGTTAATACGGTTCCTTGACCACTGTCGGCTAAGTGACGAAAGCCGAGGTCGAAGGAAATCATTTGCTTCCTGATAACGTGGAAGCGTTTCCTTCGGGAAATCAGGGAAAGACTATATGAAAATTAATATTACAGTATAGTAAACTGTGAACACGATCATAGCGTTTTAATAAGCGACGCTATTAAACAACTGTTAAAAAAACACAATAACTTTTTCCAAAAAGAGTTTTTCGTACTCTTGTCGAATTACTTCCCGATGGAAGTCCGAGATTTCGACATTAGCTGCCATTGTTTTTGTCAGGAAAGAAAATGGTTGTCGGAGAGGTAACGGAATCATAGATTGAATAGAGGCTACTGTGACGAGAGACTGCATTGCCCTCTATGATGATATGCTACTCGCGACAGTATCCTACGGAATCTATTGGTGTCACGTGTCCGTTACATGTCCTGATCAGTGATCATTCTGTTGTTCTGTTGGTAAAGCTATGTAGTTGCATGTATTTGTATTTCGATATTGTTACTTATAGTTATGCTCCAGAATATCATTATGCTACTTTGCAAAATATTTTAAGATAGTTTTAGTATCACGTAACATTTGTGTGTAACATGATGAGTATTTCCAACGAAAAATAGGGAATATGTTACAAAATATGTAATTCACTAGAAATTCTCATAATATTTATGTACGACTACGCTGAAGTCAAGTGTCTTCAATTAATATAATGATTCCATTGACTCCTGTCCCGCGGCGTTGATGCGGTTCGGCATCGAAATTTATTTTCTAAATATATTTTTTAATTTTTTTATAATTATCTGTATGTTTTTCAAACACATGCGCAGGGATAATGCATATACTGCAAGTCCACCCTCTTCCACGTGGAAAGCTTAACCTAGCAGAAATTAATTCGACATTTTCAGTGACGTAATTTCCACTTTGAAACTTTTGCAAACACTAAAAACCATTCGGTGAACTATATACATTTGCAAAATTAATCGTACAGAAGAGAGAGGCATTTGAATATGCTTAGAATCACACAATACGTCGAAACCTAAATAATTAGAACTGCGTTTCAGATCCTTTCTACATTTTAGATTCTTATGCTGATCCATGGATAATAGACCTCATATACTAACGCAAATATTGGGAATCTTTTGACACCAACTTAAACCACTTTTAGACGGTTGATCGAGCTGATGCATCGTTCTAATAAACTGCCTCAGTATTTTTCTCATAGTTACTAAACAGTCAGTGTACTCAACCTAACATCAGAACATGCCACGTAGACTTACGGCAAACAAATGCAACACTGTCCTTCTTTCTTTTTTTTTTTTTTTTTTTTAAGTCAGCAGTCTTCTGACTTATCTGATCCTGCGCGGCACGAATTCCTCTCCTGTGTCAACCACATCTCGGAGTAGCTGGATGTATTCCAATCTCCGTCTTCCTCTTCAGTTTTACGCTTTACAGTTTCATCTACCACCATAGAAGTTATTCCGTGATGTCCTAACTGATGTCCCACCATCCTGTTCCTAATTCTTTTCTGTGTTTTCGATATATTCCTTTCCTCGGATTTTCTGCGGAGAACCTTCCCATTCCTTACCTTATCAGTCCACTCAATTTTCAACATTCTGCTGTAACACCACATCTAAAACGATTCGAGTATCTTCTTTACCGGTTTCCCCACAGTCCATGTTTCACTAACATACAATGCTGTGCTCCAAACGTACATTCCCAGAAATATCTTCGTAAGATTAAAAATTGTTTTCTACATACTCATGCCGTTGACCATGTTTGATTATTCCGCCTTTAGGACCAGTTTCGTATCCCAAGAGCAAGAGGATGCCCTTAACCTCTGTCTGCCCCTCCATTCCTTTTCACAATGCCGCTGGCTGAATGAGTGGTGACTTCTTATGCCGGAAGTCTTCGGTCACCTCTGCCTATGATGGCGGGTTCGAACCGGGACGGAAGACTTTTCGATCACTAAAGAGCGTGCTACATCTAGACGACGTATGCAGCACTATGCATAGCTGATTACAATTCAATACTTCGACTATTCTCTAATATTTGGTATCTGAAATCGCATTCCATTCGAAGTTCGTTTAAGCCCAGGATATACTTTTGTAAATATTTTCAGTTCTTGATCTCCAACGTATTTAGGTCCCAGGAGAATCAGCTGCTTCATCACTTAGGCTCTGCATATTAATCTTTCTGCATTCATCCTTGATTTGTTCAAGAATTCAAGCTTTGATAGTTCCTTTCATCTCTTGTTCATCCCACATGTGTTCTACAATCTGGTATCATGAACGTATCTTTTGATCACTTTCGCTATTCATTCTAACAAGTTTTCCATGTGCAACGTCGGTTCATGCCGGAAGGTAATCCGTAACTCAATGAGTTCGATGAGGAATCGAAACAGTTTTTTTACGCTAACTTTTTTTCCTTGAAATTTACCGTCAAACCAGAAGTAAAAATGAACGGAAATTAAATATGATCTGTCTTTTAGTTTATTACACGAGAAAAGTTGCGAGGGCAGTTCATTCGTGATACATTGAAAATAACACGCTGGGGCAATGCAATTCTTGTAGAATAAATGTTGACTGGTACAGTCACGAGCTACTGCTTTAATTCCCGACGTGTCAAGAAGTCAGTGGATCTTTTCCGTCCAACGGCTATAGTCATCAGTCCTCCAGTTTACGATTGGTTTGGTAGATGCCTAATTCGTGAAAACAATGCGGGAAGACGTTGCTTTACAGTTTCGGCGCACACATCAGTTACCTCTCCGCCGTGATGGAAGCGAGCGCATGTTGATGTTGACAGAAAACACCACAAATGCATTACTCGTTATTAATGGCCACTCACTCTTGTGCAAACGGTAGCCTATGGGTCAAAGGCCGCCTCTGTTATGACCAGGTCGATATTGATGCCTATCGTAACCACTTATGTGTTACAACTGAACGCTGCACGACGCTTTAAATTCACATAAAAGACACCGATTGCTGACAGTCTGTGTTGGGAAGAGATGCGTTTCTACAGGGAATACGTTCAAAGCATCCTTAAATGCATTGCAAGTAAGTGTAACTATTATTTGTAGCACTTGAATATCCATCCAGTGGACTTCCCCCGAAGTAACAGATACTTATGTAGGTAATGGGTCCTGCATGAAGAGTTTTCAATTAATAATTATTGTGATACATGAAGAAAGTTTTATGTGAAAGATTCCATATGAAAACAGTTCTGCTCGGCCACTAGGATCCTGCTTTATTATCATTTGCTTGCAACTGATACGAAGACACCTGATGGTCAGTACATATACAGTTACATTAGATGGACGAAAATGAGGAGACACCAAAAGTACAACACATTCCCGTTCCTAATATGGTGTACGAAACCTACTGACATTCGAGACAGCTTCCAATCGTATCAGAATGGTTCAAATGGCTCTAAGCACTATGGGACTTAACATCTGAGGTTATCAGTCCCCTAGACTTAGAACTACTTAAACCTAACTAACCTAAGGACATCACACACATCCATGCCCGAGGCAGGATTCGAACCTGTGACCGTAGCAGCAGCGCGGTTCCGGACTGAAGCGCCAAGAACCGCTTGGCCACAGCGGCCGGCTCCAATCGTATAGGAATGGATAAATATCAGTCCCGTGCCGTTTACAGTGGAAATGAAGTCCCATGCTTCCTGATAGAGCGTAGTGGAACGATGCGGGATGCCCCCACCCCCGTACTAGGCAAGGCCCTAATGGAGGTGGTTTGCCGTTGCCTTCCTCCGACAGTACTGGGGATGAATGATGATGATGAAGACGACACAACAACACCCAGTCATCCCGGGGCAGGTGAAAATCCCTGACCCTGTGCTCGAGAATCGAGAATGCTACTGAGAGACCACGTGCTGCGTACCATTATTCCTGCAAATTAGTGGGAAGTTCAGGTAGCGATGTGGTAGGTGGATAGCGATCACGAACCTTTCTCTCTAAGACAGACCACAATGGTTCAGTAAGTTCGTAATCTAGTGACAGTTTATCGCCGTGTTCGCAAAATCAGCCCTGGACGTTGCTATCTGTATGAACAGCATCCCTGTCACATTGGAACACCGTATCATCATTGAGGTACAAACAATGTAGCATGGGATCGACCTGATCGACCAAAATGGCCGCATAATCCTTGACAGTAATGCGACCTTCAACGTTATCCAAGGGGCTTGTGGAATACCAAGATTTGGCTGGCCAAATCATCACCGAACGCCAGATATGTTTCACTCCTGGAACGCAAGTTCGTCCAGAATTTGGAAATGGTGAGCAACAACACTCACTCGACCAAATAACTTTCTTCCGTTGCTCCAGAGTCGAGGTTTTCTGTCTTCGAACCATATGTTCCTATTAGGGACATTTTCATACCTCAAGCACGGTCCTGCAATGCCAGATATGCACCTGATAGTATGTGAAATCAGTTCTGAAGTCAAATCCGTCCTAGTGCCGATTCCAGGATATGAAGATGCAGTTATGGACCAAATTGGGTCAGGAGAGGATAAAAGAGTTTCCGGAGTCTCTTCCCAACTAAATCAGTAGATGCCCCCAGACTAGCGGGAGTGCGACGACAGACTGATAAGTGGGCTCATAGTACGAAGTTCCTTGTAAATTTTACTCGATTGTGCAACGAGACAGTATATCTTTATAGTGGAATGTATACGTAAGTTCGTATTATTCGGTATCTGCTTTGACCCTATAACGTATGTGAGCCGTGGTAAAAAATGCTGTTTGAAGATCGCGCGCAGCGCGTAGTGTGAAGCAGTCGCCCTCCGTTTCTGGCGGTGGCGCCGCTGTGGCAATCGAAGCTTTGGTGTCTCCCTCTGGTGGGAAAGGGGAAAGGTTGCCTGTTCACGTGCATTTAAGGGGCTCTATGAGCTCTCCAGTCGGTCCCTCCAAACTCACATTGACCACTTCACCGCCTGGTGCAACCAGTGGTTCCTCCGTGTTAATCCCTCCAAGACCCAGGCGATCATCATAGGCCGCACCACCCGCTCCTTCCGCCTCCATGATTTCTACCTCACCATTTATGGCCGTCCTATCCACCTCACTCCTACCCTCAAATACCTTGACCTCACACTCGACCGCCACCTCACCTGGACTCCCCATCTCCTTACCATCCAAAACAAAGCTCACAACCGCCTCCGCCTCCTGAAACTCCTGTCCGACCGGACGTGGGGTCTGCATCCTTCCACCATCCTCCACACCTACAAATCCATGATCCGCCCCATCCTTTGTTGTGCCAGCATAGCTTGGATTTCCGCCCCTCCACGGTTCTATAAAGCCCTCCAAATCCTCGAAAGCCATGCACTCCGCCTCGCCTTCCACATCTGCCTTCCGTCCCCCACGCGCATCCTCTATGACCTCATTCCCTTCCCCCACCTTCTCCTTTTCCTTGAACACATCCGCACACTATATATTGTCCGCCGCCTTGATCCCCCTCACCCCCTGGTGTCTCCCTTCCTCTTCACTCCCAACCAGTTGCCGCGCCTTTACCGTTGTGTCCCTCCATCTCTCCATCTCCACACCCTCCATCTCCTTTCCCAACACAACTTCCACTGTCTATCCCTCCCAGATGATGAGCTTCGCCCTGACATCTACCCTTCCTACCAACTCTAACCCCCTCTTCCTGCCTCCTGCTCAGGGCTCCCTCTTCTCCCCTTCCCTCCTTCTGAGCGGATTTCCCCTCCTAATCCCCCTCCATCTGTTGTGCCTTCTTCCAGTGTCTCTGCTCTCCCTCCTGCCCTGTCTTCCCTTTTCTTCTCCCCCCCATGTGTCTCCTGCCTCTTCGTAAACCCACGGTTGCCCCTCCCTCTATCCATCTCCACACCCTCCATCTCCTTTCCCAACACAACTTCCACCGTCTACCCCTCCCAGATGATGAGCTTCGCTCTGACATCTACCCTTCCTACCAACTCTAACCCCCTCTTCCTGCCTCCTCCTCAGGGCTCCCTCTCCTCCCCCTCCCTCCTTCTGAGCGGATTTCCCCTCCTAATCCCCCTCCATCTCTTGTGCCTTCTTCCAGTGTCTCTGCTCTCCCTCCTGCCCCGTCTTCCCTTTTCCTCTCCCACCCCATGTGTCTCCTGCCTCTTCGTGAACCCATGGTTGCCCCTCCTCTCTTCATCCCGCCGCTTCCCCAGCTGCCCCATGCTCTCCCCTCCTTTTCCATCCTCTCTGACCTTTCCCTCGGCAGGTCCCTCCTGGTAGTTTTATTCTTCGTCGTGTGTGCTCCAAGTGGGTTTTAAGTGTGTTGTTTCGGAGTGTTTTTAATACTGTGGCCAACTTTTTACCTGTGCATGCGCATCCAGTGTCTTCTCTGTGTTTTAAGAATCGCCAACTGTGTTTTTTAACTTTCTGGTGAGTTTTTTAACTGTCCCCAAAGAACGTCTACATGTCAGTGTATTTTTACCTCCATTTTCTCCCCTTACTCTGTTTTATGATCCCCTTTTTTTCTCCTTATGCATGTATTATTTTATTCTTGTTTTAGTTGTCGTGTCACGCGGCTGAAGAGCGGCGGATTGTGCTGCAGACAGCCCTCCCCTGCCCATATGGGGCAGGGGAATGAAATCACAATAAAGAAAAAAAAATCTCCAGTCGGTCAGTCTGGTTCAGTCTCTGGCCCCAGCTCGCTAGTCTCTCTCGTTCGCATTTGTTAGGCAGTTAGTGTCTGTGTGTCGTTCAGAGCGCTAGTATGTCTGTCGTTCGGATCAACCTTTAAAGCCGGCAAAATGAGAGTCTTTCCACTCCGTCAGTAAGAGAACTCAGTGAGTGGTCGCCCGATTGGGGCTTAGTTCCTGCATCTGAGTCTGCACGTTAGGCCGCCAGTCTGCTCAAGTTTGGTCAGGCAATGGTCATTGGCGGTTGGATCAATCGGTTGGTCGGTCGCGCACTGAGACAGAAGATGACTTGTCCGTCTTGAGCGTCGGCGCATGTGAGATCGCCACGTGAGTCCAGTGGGTCGTGGCGTATAGCGAGGGGTAGAGACTTCGCCGCGGTCGACACGAAAGCAACAGCAGTCAACTCACGACATCGGTCTGGCCGGTGCGAGCTGCCACGCCGTGAGACGGGAGATCGGCGCACCTTCCTGCGTCCGTTGAAGCGGCTGGTAGCGGACGGTTCGGGAGAGCGATTTGGGGGTGCTGTGCCAGGTCTTGTCGAGAAATCGCAGTTTATTAGAAGTTAAGTGAAAGGTGGCTACACTGAGCCACAGCGCCAGAAATCGCGCCAGAGAGTATTGTTCCGCCGCCTCCACTGGCAGTGATTATTGAGACGTAGCGGCAAGCAGTGCTTACCGAGAAGTTGTGGTGGACACTGCTTGTCGTGAAGTCAGAGTGAGATGCGGTAGTGGAGAGTGTTGTTCCATGTTTATGCAGTTATTTGATGGGAGAGATAGCAGATGTTGTTCCAATGGAGATATTGTAATGATCTGAGTGCTTTTCGTCAATATAAATTAAGGTAACTAACGACTGTTCCTTATTTTCTTATTATTTGTGTGTCCTGAATAATGCTTCATTACAGGTTCAGTCAACAAAGCATCTGGCGTGTGTTCTTGTATTAGAGTGTAATTCTGGGTTTCTTGCACAATTATAGTATTTCTAATTTTCTTTTATCACGTCAGTATAAATGATATTTAAAAATTCTTGTCTTGTTGAAGAAGAACCGTGCTAGATGTGCGTTGAGTCATACTACCACATACAGAACAGCTACACTTGTGCTATGTTGGCTTCGTAGATTTTATAGCTGCTGGGGACTTAATTAATTAACTGTGTTAACGAAAATTTTGTTTCATTGTTTGTTGTTATTCTATGCAGTCAGATTGCGTACGAAAACTAGTCAGGGCCAGCCGTTTACGAGACTTGCGTAATCAGACATACAGCTACTAAAAATATTTGCATTCTTATTTTTTTTTTATAATTAAGCCCCCATGCACGTGGCGACCGCTGCTTCGGATCGTCCCTTGGAATTCTTCTGATTGTAAAAATAGTAGACAGTAGTATTGTAGTAGTAATTTGTAGTTTAGTAATTGTAGTCTATTTTGCATGTGTAGATTTGGTAATTGTCATTCTTCGAATGGTATTTTCTTTGTTTTAGAATTTGATTTGTTGTCTTGTATACGCGTTGACGATTTAGTGCAATTATTTCAATTGTTCGTCAATCGTGTTTGAGGGAAATATTTCGTGTGAATGGTATTGTTGAAGATAAGGAGTCATTGTGTATAATTTTCGTACAGTGACGAGTTTTGTATATTTTGTAAATGATTACGCGATCAATGAAAAAGGCAAAAATGATTAATAGTGAGAATAACGAAATTGTTGACATGGCGAACTCGCCAACACAGGACAACAGTATGATGGATAATGAAGTGGAAAACAATGTAATAATTCGGGAAAATAGTCCGGAACCATTTCAAAATTTTTCTCAATCAGAAAATTCACAGAATACGAGATTAACGATAGAGGATTCTGAAATAGTATCGAACAGAGATAGCCTTACAGCTATGCAGAAGGAAGTTAGTTTTGTGGGAAATGTTAGGGGCGAAAAGAATTTCGAACAACTTAACACGGAGCAGTTGATGAGTGCAATACTAAATTTGGGATCTCGGCTAGAATCACAAATGGGAACAATGGGATCACAGATACGATCTGAATTTAAAACAGAGATGGGAACTTTACGATCTGAACTAAAAACAGATATGGGAACACAAATAGGAACAATTAAAACAGAGATGGAAACAATGGAAACACGGTTAGGATCTGAATTAAAAACAGTGGCAACACGTTTAGAAACAGATATGGAAACAATGGAAACACGGTTAGACTCACGAATAGGGACATGTTTCAAAAATATGAAAGATGAATTAAAGAAAGAAATTAGAGAAGAAGTACAACCGATTTTGAATGCTCACAATAATAGATTAATTGCAGTAGAGATTAGACAAAAGGAACAGGATAGAGAACAGGAAGAAAGAGATCGCGTGATAGTACAAAAATTTTCAGAATTAAATTTACAACGTGCACAAGATAAGGAAGAAATATTTGAGAGAATCGAGGTAGCCGTACCGAATGACAGATTAAATAACCTAACACAACAGTATGAACAGTTAGCTACTAAATGTGTTAATACTGAAACGCGAGTCGCGACACTTACGGAAGACGTAAATAAACAGAAAGAAAAAATAGGTGACTTAGCGGAAAGAGTTGAGGAGATTGCAGATAAATTGACAAGTCTTAGTTTAAATGGGGACAGAGATTCAGATGACACAGCTCCATTGCCATTTTCAGAAACCGAAGAGTACCAGAGCATAAATAAACATGTTGAAAATCAGGGAAAATTTAATGAACGCGTGAAAAGGGAATTTGAGGCATTAAAAAAGCAAGTCAAACAAATTGAAGGCGAAATCGTAGGAAAAGACGGCAAAAGAAATTTAGAATCACAGATACCAGAGGGGTTTGAAGAAAATAATTTGTTTCATTTACGGGATGCAACAAGAGAGCGCCAGGCGCGCGAACTTGACAATAATCGACATTGGGACTGGGACAGACGCGGTAGGTCTTTGTCGCCACGAGGCGAAAACTTTGACTATAAACACTTTTTGACTGTTCGGAAATTTAAGATCTTCCGCAATTCTAAGAATGACATACATCCATGTGCATGGTTAGATCAATTTATGTACGCACTCCCACCAAATTGGCCATTAAGTCACAAACTGGAATTTATGTGTGGATATTTAGAAAACGAACCGGCGACGCGGATGCGCGCACTCATTAGAGATTGTAATAATCTGAATGATTTTTATCATGCATTTCTATCGGCATATTGGTCCGAAAACACGCAAGACAGAGTCAAACACAGTCTTATCATGCAGCGTAATTTCAAACAGTCTGAATTCCGCACGCCAGCGGAATATTTTGAAGACATGATTCGAAAGAATCAGTTCCTTTCCAACCCTTATAGCCCGACTGAATTAATTCGCATTTGTTTAACTAAGCTGCCACAATCCATAAGACAAATTGCTTTAGCCGGAAGATGTAAAGACGACATTGAGACCTTTAAGACTTTGTTGCAAGAACTTGAGTATGACAACGATGACGGCACTTCTTGTAACTTTTTCAGTAACAGTAATTACAATAGATTTTCAGAGAAAAGGGATAGTGATCGGAACGGGCGTTATATGGGGAACTTTGAGAATGACAGACGTAACAGACAGGACAATAGATACCAGCCTTATGACAATAACAGACGTTCTAACAGAAATTACACAGACAATTATAATAACGGTAATTCCTACCGGAATGATCAATCATACGGAAACAGTAATCGGTATCATCAAGACAGAAATTATTCATACAGTAATAGAAATTCTTACTACAGAAATAACCAGGGTAGTAGATACAACAATAATTTCAGAAGTGACAGTCGAAATTACACAAGAAGTAGTTATGCAGACAGACAGGAAAACAGAAATTTTAATAACAGACACAACCAAGAATTTGTATCTAACAGACAGGAGGGACCTAACTGGCATCCTCCACGTGACAGAACTTCAGAGAGACAAGTGCAAATCGTAGAAATGGATCCGCGTAATGACGCGAATACTCAAAGACGTGACGCAAACAATCGACAATGACTTGCAGCTTCGGCTCCTGGCAGCAATATAGACGGTTCAGAAAGTAATGACACTACGACTTTACACTACGTGCGCCTAGAAGACATGAGAGACATTTTGTTAGATGAAAAGGAAAATAATGTAGACGCATTTTTACATCCTGTTATTGAAGTATGTGTGGGTAAGAATAAGTTCACTGCAGTTTTAGATTCTGGGAGCCCATTGAATGTCATTAGTGAATCAGTTTTTCGTATATGTGAAAGAACTATTGCCTGTCCTGTGTTACCTATTTCTAAAACTACAATTCGAGGAGCGATTTCTGGAAAGGGTGTAGAAGTTAAACAACAGACCAACCTAAATTTCAATTGTCAAGGATACGAATTTTCTGCTAATTTTATTATTGTTCCATTACTCAGTACACAAATTATATTAGGTATGGAGTTTCTTAACGCACATAAGGCAATTTTGAACTTTAAAGAAGGAAGTGTGAATTTGACTGTTGCCGGAATGCCGAAATGTTTGAAATTTTTCGAGTGTTTAACAAGATCTGAGTCAGATACAAAATGTTTAAGGTTTCTTACTTCTGATGTTTTCGTTCAGCATTATGACGACAATGTGTTTATTCATGACAATGACAATAGATACAGCGACGCGATGGATGATATAATTAATAGCGAAGAATTAATTAATGAAAAGGTTAAGAAAGCTGAAGTGCCAGATGACGTTGCAAGAGAAGAGCTGCACCACATTTTGACTTCACATGCTACAGTATTTAGTCATCACACAGGAACTATACAAGGCTTACAATATTTATTTAAAGTAAAAGAACACACACCATTTCGCGGGAAAACGTACGCTATTCCTTTGGCTTACAGAGACAAGGTTAAGAATGAACTTCAGTACATGTTAGATCAGGGCATTATTGAGCCTGCAGACAGTCCTTATACTAGCCCATTACACGTTGTTCTTAAAAAGGATGGGTCAATTCGTTTGGTTCTGGATTCCAGACAGATAAATAATATCATTATTCCTGAAACTGACCGTCCACAAAATTTAGATGAACTTCTTCAACATTTTCATGGAATTAAAGTTTTATCCACGATTGATATGCGCGCAAGTTTTTGGCAAATAGAACTCCACCCTGATTGTAGAAAATATACTGCCTTTTTAGCCTTTGGTAACTGTTACCAGTTTCGGAAATTACCGTTTGGACTTACTGTATCTTCAGCAGCATTCATTCGCAGCTTAAATGAAATTTTACCTGTTTATCTTCGTGACAATATTACTTCATATGTTGACGACATTCTTATTGCTAAACATTCTTGGAGTGAGCACAACAAAATTTTGGATTCATTATTACGTATTTTTGCAAGAGTTGGCATTACAGTGAACTTAGAAAAATCTGAATTTGGTCGTTCTCAGGTGAAATTTCTCGGTCACATTATTTCTACAGAAGGTATTCTTCCTGATCCAAAAAAATTAGACGCTATTCGTAATTATGCTGTTCCTACCACAAAACGTGATGTTCGTAGTTTCCTTGGTGTCTGTAATTTTCTTAGACGCTTTGTTAGATTGGACAATTTGGCCACACCTCGTTTATGTGAACTATCCGGAAAGAAATCTAATTGGTGTTGGGATGAGGAAGCTCAGTCAGAATTTGAACCACTTCGTGATGCCTTAGTTGCTGCCCCACTTCTTTCACACCCGGATTTATCTAAAGATTTTTGTTTGGCGACGGACTCATCATACAAAGGCCTAGGTGCACATTTATTTCAAGAGATAGAAGAAAACGGCGTTGTAGTACAAAAGACTATTGCATTTGGAAGTCGTGTTCTCTCTAAATCAGAAAAGAATTATTCGATTACGGAACTTGAAGCTTTGGCTGTTGTTTGGGCTTTTACAAAATTTCGCACATTTTTGTTTGGCAGACATACTAAGGTTTACACCGATCATCGAGCTCTTGAGTTTCTTATGTCGACAAAATTAACTCATGGCAGATTGTCACGATGGGCGTTGTACTTACAGGAATTTGACTTTAGTATTGTTTACATACACGGTTCTTCAAATATTGTTGCTGATGCTTTATCACGTGCACCTATGGGTTTGAAACAAAGTGCTGAAGAGGACTGCAAGGAAAACAATTATTGTTTGATGTATATTCAAGGTGTTGCGTTTGAGAACTTTATTTCGTCTTCGCTCCAGGACATTGCTAAGGAGCAAAATAAGGATCCAATCTGGAAGGACATTAAGGAGAAGTGGAAGAGAAAGGAAAGCGTAGCGATTAGACAGCATTATTTAGTTCGCAATGACATTCATTTTAAACGAAAATCGGTCGACAACTCTGTTTGGTTAGTTTGTATTCCTGATGAGTGGGTTAATAAGCTGATTTGGTATACGCATTTCAGTTATGCACACTTTGGTCCCAGAAAATGCTTTCATAAATTACGAGAAAATTGCTACTTCAATAATATGGAAAAACGTATTCGATTTGTTCTTGCCAAATGCAAATTATGTCAAAAGGCTAAGCTGCCGACAGTTTCTCACAGAGCACCGTTGTTTCCTATCATTCCAGCAAAATTAAAGGACATGGCTGCAGCTGATTTGTTCGGTCCAGTGGTTCGATCTACTAATGGTTTTGCGTACATTTTCGTAGCAGTGGAGTTGACATCAAAATATGTGTGTTTTACACCGTTATGCAAAGCAACAGCTCGTTCAGTATCTAATGCTTTCATTAACCATTTTCTTAAAGAAGTTGGTCATGTTGATAAGGTTATATCAGATAATGGATCACAGTTTCGTTCTAAAATTTGGGTTCGTACTCTACGGCGTCGTAAAATTAAACCAATTTTCATTTCACTTTTTCACCCTCAATCTAACGCTTCAGAGAGATGGATGAAGGAAATCAATAAATTGTGTCGTCTTTATTGTCATCAGAATCACAGAACGTGGGATCAGTATCTTCATATTTTTCAAAACAATCTGAATGAACTCCCTAATGATTCAACTTCTTTACCGCCTATACTGACATTAAAAAACAAAGCACCGACAAATCGCATTTCTGAAATCGTTCCTTTTCCGCCTTCACGGAAACTGCGGCATACTGAAGTTGTCAACCTGGCTCTACAAAATATTGCATCTGCGGCTGCTAGAAGAGAGAAATCAGCTAAGCGTCCTGGTCGTTTAAAATTCTTGTCAGTTGGTCAGAAGGTGTTAATTAAGTCTCATCGATTGTCTCACAAAGGAAAAGGCTTGTGTCGCAAATTTTTTCTGCTTTATAACGGCCCATATAGAATTCGCAAAATTATTCATGATAACACTGTAGAAGTAGAAACTCTTAAATCACGACGCTCTAAGGGAATACATCATATATCTAACGTTAAAATTTTTGTGGAATGATATACTTTTGAAAAATTTTTGTAGAATGACATACTTTTGAGAAACTAACAGTTGTATGTAAACACACGGAGAGTACAAGGATACCGCGCTGTGTTTTGGCGGCGGCATATACTCAAAGCAACAGTCAAGTCTGCGCGCCGCACAAGGCAGTCGTTGACCGCAAACAATCACTTCCTACGTCACGCGCCTACAGCTGATCGAGCGCTCAGTGCGAATGCACTGACAGCCGTAAATAAATACACAGTCTAATTTCTCCGATTAAAATCAGTATAAACCTATAGTGACTTGATGAATTCTGTTATTAACATTCAGTATTTTTCAGGATACGGTTCTCTAAAATATTTAAGAACTTCAGGTAAATTCTGAGCGTGTCCGACGTTAAGACGACTTGCTATCGAGAAAATTTCAGGAAAAATGTCATATCGAAGAAGAAAGTAATAAACTAAAAAGGTAATTATTAATTGAGTTTATTTTTCAGGTAACATATTTCCACTTAGGTACGTACTTTAGACGTAATTTGCTGCTCGCGATTACTTGATTCATACTTTGTGCTAATTGCATGTTCAATGAAATTACTTGTGAAGCGACGTGCTTGCGTACGTTAACTGATTTTGACAATGATTAGTAATGAACTGGATTGTTACTTGTGTATATTATGCATCGCTTGGCTGCACTGCTTTTTCACTGATGTCATATTTTTAATTATGTGCCTGCTGTGCCTATTTATTTAAATTATAATTGTCACCTGATTAATTGTGCTGATGTGGTTAGGTATGTAAGTTATACTTTGTGATTTATCTGCTTGCGCCTTCATGTTTACTTATTAAGATACGATGCTAATGACCTGTTTAGTACGTAAGATATATGTTTACTGCTATGCGTATGGATTGCACATTTACACATTTCTGCTTGTTGTCGTAACTATACTTTAATTTGGTATATAGCAATGCTGATGTACAGTGTACAAACATAGAGTTTAGGTTACACTATGGTACTAGTTACAGATTGTTCGCTTGGCAGAGCCTCGTTGTAAGAATTGTGCTGCATCCACTTGTTGACATTCTGTTCACTACTGGTATATTTACTCGCTATTGCTTGCCTTGCTTACGCTCAGTGCCTTATATTTTTAAGATAAGAAAATGAACTGCTATAATTCGACGAACGACATTAGTACAAGAAACTTCATAGAAGTCATATGAGCTGGAGGTTTTATGAAAGCTGTATAAATGTATGCCAATAGGAAGGAAGCTAACGACATGACATACCAACACAGTTATTACACTGCATTTTTCGTGAGCAATTGAAATAGGAAGTGACACTTGACACAAGAAATACTCCACATGTTTGCTTCTGTTTGCCATAATTCTTGAAGTGGTGTACACACTGTGAAATATTAGGATCATTCACACTCCGTAATCGTACTTAATTACTGAGAGTTATTTGAACTAAGTCTGTTAGAGGTCATGTATGCATTCTTTGTTTATAATTCATAGTAAGTAGAAGATTTTGGTCAGATGGATTACACAGAGGTTGTGTGTTGACAGTGTGTCTTCGGATTGTATGGGATGAGGAGGTTTGCATTAGGATTTTATCTGTACTCGATCGAGGAGACTGACTAGAGGAAAGAGTTGTTATGGAAGTGAAATGATACTGGCAATAAGGTTTATATGTATCGACGTATTGAAGAGGTATTATGGAGGTATTGAGATTATATGAAGTTGATTGGAGTTATGGTGTATAAGAGGTAAAATAAGTGAGGCGCATATTTTTTTTTTTTTTTTTTTGTTGGTCTATATGGAACAAGGAGGATGAATGGAAGGAAGATTGTCTACACACACTTAGTTAAATCACTAAGCAGTATGTACTTTTTTTTTTTTTTGGAGAGAGGAAGTTGCATATCTTGGCACACTGACAGTTGTTCAGCAACCGTACATTTTGATCTGGCTTGGCAAACATTGGTCTTGACATGATGACTATGACGTTGACTTAACTATTATTGACTGTTATACATTGCTGTCACTACTACTTGATACACATGATGAACATGAAATTTTGACAGAAGTGGATTCACACAATTAACACTATTCAATTACACAGTAGTACTTAATGTGGATGAAAGATGAGTGAGTGTGTTTTGTGTGTTTTCCTTTCCTAATCCTACCCACCTATCTCCTAAATATTATTTTATTTGTTTGTAGTGGCTTGCACTGACACCCATAAATATTATGGGTTTACTGATGTTTGTGTATTTGTAATAGTAATATGACAATTATCTGATATCATTTGTGTGTTTGTTATGATTTGTATGTTTAGTGTAAGAGCATTGTAAAAGCATTTGTATGTGCATTCAAACTATTGTTCATGCTTGAACTGTCTGATCAGTGATAGTAAATATTATGGACTGTTACTTGTACTTTTTCTACATGATTGGTGCCATTAGGACATGTTTAATTTCTGCTGAGGAACAGTATGATCAGTGATAGTTGTTTAATAGCATTTGTCGGTGTCTGCACCTTCTCAACAATGCTGGGTGCCACTGATGAACTGCTTCTACTGAGAAATGTGACTTGTTGCTGTGTGTACCTCTTCAACATTGCTGGGTACCACAGATGGAACTGCTTCTACTGAAATGATGTTACATCTTGCTCTCTGCACCTACTCAACATTGCTGGGTGCCACTGATGGACTGATTCTACTGAGATGATGTCACCTGTTGCTGTCTGCACCTACTCAACAATGCTGGGTGCCATTGATGAACTGCTTCTACTGAGAAATGTGACTTGTTGCTGTGTGTACCTCTTCAACATTGCTGGGTACCACAAATGGAACTGCTTCTACTGAGATGATGTTACTTCTTGCTGTCTGTACCTCTTCAACATTGCTGGGTACAACAGATGGAACTGCTTCTACTGAAATGATGTTACTTCTTGCTGTCTGCACCTACTCAACATTGCTGGGTGCCACTGATGGACTGATTCTACTGAGATGATGTCACCTGTTGCTGTTTGCACCTACTCAACATTGCTGGGTGCCATTGATGAACTGCTTCTACTGAGAAATGTGACTTGTTGCTGTGTGTACCTCTTCAACATTGCTGGGTACCACAAATGGAACTGCTTCTACTGAAATGTTTGTTACTTCTTGCTGTCTGCACCTACTCAACATTGCTGGGTGCCACTGATGGACTGCTTCTACTGAAATGATGTCACCTGTTGGAGTCTGCACCTGTTCCACAATGCTGGGTGCCACTGATGGACTGATTCTACTGAAATGATGTCACCTGATGGTGTCTGCACCTACTCAACATTGTTGGGTGCTACTGCTGGAACTGTCAACTACTTGTTATAAAAGCATTTTATGTGAATATTTGTATAAACTGATTTTTTGTGTATTACTGTTTGTGAAAAGTTATAAGACTCTTACCTGCTCATATTCGTCATTGCTGACGCTATCGATTGAATTGTTTAACCACATGATATTTGTGTAAACTATTATGTAAAGTCATATGTATGAAAGAATTTGTATTCCTTACTGTATTTTATATATTAGGCTATTGTAAGGTCAGTGCAAAGCCAAAATTTTATCTAGTTATATTATACTTACGTATTAATATTATCTTTTATTTTTGTCTGTATTTTTTTTGACGAATTTGGTGGTATTTTCACCACCAATGCTGGCAAAAATACCATCAAATACTAGCCCGTGGAGGAAGGGCATATGAAAGGTGGCTACACTGAGCCACAGCGCCAGAAATCGCGCCAGAGAGTATTGTTCCGCCGCCTCCACTGGCAGTGATTATTGAGACGTAGCGGCAAGCAGTGCTTACCGAGAAGTTGTGGTGGACACTGCTTGTCGTGAAGTCAGAGTGAGATGCGGTAGTGGAGAGTGTTGTTCCATGTTTATGCAGTTATTTGATGGGAGAGATAGCAGATGTTGTTCCAATGGAGATATTGTAATGATCTGAGTGCTTTTCGTCAATATAAATTAAGGTAACTAACGACTGTTCCTTATTTTCTTATTATTTGTGTGTCCTGAATAATGCTTCATTACAGGTTCAGTCAACAAAGCATCTGGCGTGTGTTCTTGTATTAGAGTGTAATTCTGGGTTTCTTGCACAATTATAGTATTTCTAATTTTCTTTTATCACGTCAGTATAAATGATATTTAAAAATTCTTGTCTTGTTGAAGAAGAACCGTGCTAGATGTGCGTTGAGTCATACTACCACATACAGAACAGCTACACTTGTGCTATGTTGGCTTCGTAGATTTTATAGTTGCTGGGGACTTAATTAATTAACTGTGTTAACGAAAATTTTGTTTCATTGTTTGTTGTTATTCTATGCAGTCAGATTGCGTACGAAAACTAGTCAGGGCCAGCCGTTTACGAGACTTGCGTAATCGGACATACAGCTACTAAAAATATTTGCATTCTTATTTTTTTTTATAATTAAGCCCCCATGCATAAGTAATTGGTGATATGCTTTCTCATTTACTCTTGTTAAAATTCTACTTGTTTTCTTGGTGAGGCCTCTAGCCGTTTGGCTTTTGGGTCGTCCCACAATTTTTCTCCGTTTGCCCACCCGCGGGAAGGTGGTTTATTGTAAATTGGGTGGTCGGTTTTTCCCTTTTGGGATAGGGGCGGGTTAGAGCAACATGCTGTTCGGGTTGTTCGGTAATCTCCCTATCAATCTACCGTACGTTCGTAGCTGGCTCTCTCATGTTTGTCGGATTTGGTGTGTTAACGAATTTATTGCTTGGAGTGTAACGGCCTAATTCCTGAAATATGTTTTGATCTTTGGAAACTTTGATATTATTGCCTATGATCTTGAGAGGCGCTATTTGTGTACTGTAGAGCATCTTAACTATTGTTTGGCCAACATTGTAGAATTTTATATAAGATTGCATTTCATGGGCTTTTATTTAAATGATCATTTTAGTATATAAAGTTGCCAACCTTTCACTGTAAGACTTTTCTTAGAAGTTAGAATCAAGTTGCACCTTCGGTGGCAAGGTTAATATTTTAATTGTTAGTGTTTTGTACCATTTCCATTCCTCCTACCGGGGGATGGGGGGCATTGTTTGTGTGCTTGTGTAAATTGTTGAAACTCTTAGTTTAAAGTAATCTGGTTTGTTGCAGATTTGCACCAGTGGAGTCTTTCAGAGGCTGTTGTGAGCGGTCGTAACTACGGCCGTGTCAAAAGGGAGCGGTAAGGTTCTTTGCCCGAAAGCTCATAGAGTCAAAACTTGTTTCTTTCTGCCTCTGAATAAGTTGCAACTTTGATATTTAGAGGGCCCTTTCAGATTATAATTTTAAAAATTGCTTTTATGCACTATTAAAGTGAATAAAATTCACATTTGTTAAAAGGAATTTGGTTATGATTTCATAAGTTACTCCCTGGCAACTACTTCCATGCTTACATAGTGTGATTAAATGTGTTAATGTTATTGATGAACCGCTAGTAAATATAATAAATTCTTAAGAATATTCTTTGAAAATAAATCACGGTTCTGTATGTCTGATACTGTTTGAAAATCGGAAACGAAATGAATAGAATCAACAGAGATGTGACGCTGTAAAAGGATATTGAAAATCAGATAGACTAATAATGAATTAGGAGGTTCTCCACAGAATCAGCGAAGAAAGGGACAGATGGACAACGTTGACAAGAATTATGGGCAGGATGATACAATGTCTGTTAAGACACTGGGGAATAATATCCAAGTTTCTAGAGGAGGATGTGTAGGGTAGAAGCAAAGAATTCGAGACATTGGGTGCAAGTGCTACTCCGAGATGAAGAGGATGCCGCAGGAACGGTATTCGTGAAGGCCCCATCAGACCAGTCAGAAGGCTGAAGACTAACCAAATTGGCCGTGAATATTATATTTTGCAGATCAACTTAGGCCTATAATCGAGTCGCCCGATATAAGAGGATTGGCTTCACTCTTATTGCAGTAATATTGGTAGCGTTTTGGGATGCTTTAGGACGGCTCTTTCGGTTCGATTGCATCCGGACCGTGAAAATTCCACTTTACCCAGTTCATCGCTTTTCAGATAATTATATTTAATCCAAATAGCGTTAGCACATGCCACCATACACCTGCCATATCCCTGCGGACTAATTAGGTCCCAGTCGGAAATGACGTAGGATTAAAAGTAATTTTAAACGTTATCAGCACATCAAAGGCTCACGAATTTTTCTTTCTTCGACTGAGGCGCGTTATCTTCTGTAATTAAATCTTTGATTCAGCCTGTTTCGCTAATACGGCATATAATCTTTCGCAATTTTTTTCTATAATAATGGCATTCTGCTCTTATGGCGGACAGAAAAGGAAACACTTTGCTTCAGCTGAAATTTAAATATATAATATTAGTTGCCTAAAACCAACTGTACAAAACTCGTCAAATAAATAGCATATCGGATAACCAGTTAGCTATTTTAAACGCTTATTTGACACTACAATAGTGAAGCTATAGTCACAGTACACAAAATATTTTCTTTAATAAAAGGGTTACATTACCTGTTTCAACGAACAATTCATTCCATGTCCTAGTGTGGAACAGATAAAAACCAATCGGGATGAAAATTGTAAAGGATTCTTGCAATGTGTCCTGATGGGGCAAAACGAATCCTAGGCAATTTTTACCCTGGTGTGAATTTTATCTATTCTAGATTAGGACGTGGAATGAACAGTTGGGCAAGTATGGACATAACTTGTAGTGACTTGATTGTGCCACCACTGCTTCGGTTTCCTGGTCTCATTATTTCCTGTTATTGTTAACAGATGTATGGTTGTAATTCTCATTACATATGCTCCAACTGATGTTTTACATTTGAAAATGACGACGTAGTTCATTGAAACCGGTAATATAACCCTTTAATAAAATGTATGCACTCTGACTTTCACAATTGTATCGTCAAATAAACACTTAACTTGTATTTAGTCACACTCCTTATGACAATTATGTCTGAATATAGTTAGCTATTTTAATGAATGCAAAAGAGTTTGTTATATTACTGATGAATAATTGTGATGAGTCGTTGCAGTGTTAGCGGTTCATTTGTTCAAATGCTTCAAATGGCTGTGAGCACTATGGGACTTAACATCTGAGGTCATCAGTCCCCTAGAACTTAGAACTACTTAAACCTAACTAACCTAAAGACATCACACACATCCATGCCCGAGGCAGGATTCGAACCTGCGACCGTAGCAGTCACGCGTTTCCGGACTGAAGCGCCTAGAACCACTCGGCAACCACGGCCGGCGGTTCATTTGTGATTGGGCTTGCATTGTGGATCGGTGGAAAGCTAGACAGAGGTATCGACGGATTCCTGCATATCTTGAGCACAATGCGTCAGTGGCGCGTTGCTGATTTCAACAGCATCTGCCGGCCGGTGTGGCCGTGCGGTCTAGGCGCTTCAGTCAGGAACCGCGTGACCGCTCCGGTCGCAGGTTCGAATCCTGCCTCGGGCATGGATGTGTGTGATGTCCTTAGGTTAGTTAGGTTTAAGTAGTTCTAATTTCTAGGGGACTAATGACCACAGATGTTAAGTCCCATAGTGCTCAGAGCCATTTGAACCATCAACAGCATCTGAGTAAAATACCCATACCAATAGACCGAGTTCTGGACGCCTGCGTAGCAACGGTGGCCGATCTGATATCATACAGGCACGAAATCCAGGCACGTGTCGCTCATGATGCATGATTGGGGACCACTGGGAATCTCCTGTTTGCAGCATTATTGAGATCAGTAGTCCTCTGACCCGGCTAACTTGGACACCATGACACCGCTTACCATGGCTATTCCGATGTCGTCAAACAGTCGACTGCAGAGTCGAATGGCCTTCTGTTGTAGTCACTGATGAGTGTAGCTTCTGCATGCGTGAGGGTGATGGACGTACACGTGAAACGCCTACTCCATGTTAGCTGCATGTTCAAGAGTGCATTCGTCCACAACACAAAGATCCCATCCAAGGCATAAGAGCTGGAGGGGGGTGGTCACCATTGGTGCTTTTCGGGGTAAAACAATCAGTGGAGCCGGCCGCTGTGGCCGAGTGGTTCTAAGAGCTTCAGTCTGGAACCGTGCTGCTGCTACGGTCGCAGGTTCGAATCCTGCCTCGGGCATGGATGTGTCTGATGTCCTTAGGTTAGTCTAGGGCACTGATGACCTCAGATGTTAAGCCCCGTAGTGCTTAGAGCCATTTGAACCATTTTTAACAACCAGTGGCTGCTACATTCCTCAAGCTCTGGTATTTGTGTTACTACGATAACTCCAACTGGAAGATGATTGCTTTTCAGCAGGACAATGAACGTCCGCATACGGCTGCTGCGACTGAAATTGCTGTCCATTGTGTGCAATAAGTTCCCTTTCAAACAAGATCACCAAATTCTCGTCAGCTGAAAGCTTGTGAGACATGATGAATAGGGATCTAACTCGAACTCCTGGGCATGCAAGTACCATTCCCGAATTGCAACAAAAGCAGCGAAATGCTGGGTACAACCCAAAGCAGGATACCATTGGCACCTTTACGATCATTTGCATGCGAGAATACATACGTTGCCGCCAGAGTGTGGTACATTTATATCAATGTGCCTAGACTGTTTGGCACTCTTTACAGTGACGTGTGTATCACATTTGCTTCGTATTTCATATTCTCCTACAAATGGTGAATTATCCGCCACCTAGTTTTTCAGTAAAATGACCTTACCCTTGTGGGTGTCACATTTATTCCCGCTGTGTTTGTGTCTTGGGATTGAATCTAGTAAAGACGAGAGACCTGCCATCGCTTTGCATGGTTCACATTAAGTAAGGAAGGGTGGACGACACGTTTGTCGCAGCAATAAGAAGTAACATACACAAACCTTTCTCGTCATTATCTGTCGAGTAGCAAAAACCGTAACAAATCCATGCAGCAATTCCCGAGATAAGCCTTCCCATACAGATAGAAAGAAACGCGGTGGCAAACTTGAATTTATAGTATTTATAGAAGGAGAGAGCGGTGAAACATTGGTTCGACACTAATCATCTTCTTAACTCTCGTCCCACACACTTCGTACCGAGATTGCTGAGAATTCATGTCACTTTTAATAGCTACTACTATTACTTCATTAGATCCATCTGACAGCTAGAGGCTGTCTACCATAGCTAAGGAGCACGTAGGGAACATCTCTTGCCAGTCGAATAAGACGTGCAGAGAGACGAGATACTGGCAGAAGTAAAGCTGTGAGGACCGGGCGTGAGTCGTGCTTCGGTAGCTTAGATGGTAGAGCACTTGCCCGCGAAAGGCAAAAGTCCCGAGTTCGAGTCTCGGTCGGGCACACAGTTTTAATCTGCCAGGAAGTTTCATATCAGCGCACACTCCGCTGAAGAGTGAAAATCTCATTCTGATCCTTTGGTACTTCTTACAAGGACTTATCTGCTCGGTACATGCACCAAACAGCTTCCCGTATTTTTTAACAAGTGGACTAGAAGACGAACTTCGCAGCTCGAGTAGATCTCATACACTCTAATGTTCTCAAAATCAAATGTTTATCGGCGTTACAAATATTGAGCTTCCTACGTACACAGTCCTTGAGGACAAACTGCCGAACAACAAGCAAATGTGTCCCCATGGTTAGATACGTCTTCGTATCAATTACTTCAATTGTGTTGCTCAGGTAAGATCTAGTCTCAATTTGTAAATATAGCAATTGCTACTCTACTACTTTGCAACATGTTTCTAGATCTAGAAGATATCTGCTGCAATGCTGGATGGGCACGTGAGAAAATAGGACGCATCAAGAACCACAAGGTCTCATTTCGAACGATTCTTTAAGCATTCTAAGTACTTGGATCGTAACCGTGTGTCCTCGAGTCAGACTTAATTAGCAAATACATCGTATTACGTGGAGATGTCCTAGGACGGCTCCTTAACCTCAGTACAGGTGATGTTTGGGGACAGTAGTCATGAACAATTTCATTGCTGGAGAGGCCAAGAATTATTGCTTAGTCATTCAAACAAAAACCGATTTCTCTTCTTTACTGTGAACTCGTGCTGGTAATAGTAGTGGCAAATGTTGCACGAATCCGTTTCACTATTGAGACCTTTCTAGAATACGGTGCATCTCTTAGTATACAGCGATATCTAGACAGTAAGGATTGAAGAAAGACCGGCCAGTATTGTCAAACTGCCATATGTCTTGTGAGTTATTACGCCTACACGTGCTAGAGACGCCTCTTTAAGATCTGAAAAGAAGGAACTCAAATGTTGCTTATGCAGGAAAGCCTGTTGTTAGGCCATCTTCGTCATGGTCAGTTTATGAAGAGAATTGGCGCGTGTGGTATATTTCTGGGATATGGGAATACAAGCGCCATTTATGTAGGAATAAATTTGTTGAATCCAGGGATCACATATTGTGACAATAGTGGTTAGCTGTAACGCCCACATTTGTTTTATTCATAGTTCTGGAATTTTTAGTAATCGTGGGCTTTCTGTTAATAGCCGTATATTTTCTGTTTTAATTCACATTGTAACTTACGTACTAGCCACTGCAATCTATTGGTAATTTAGACAAAATATTTGTAAGTCTCCTGAGAGTTCAGACAAGGGACCACCAGCAGTTGGTTTCACCTGTAAGTGATCTCTACTGTCTAAATCGATGCAGCGGATGTTACTGGTAGACTCGTTTATGCAGTTCGTATTAAGGTTGCTTTCTAATTGTTTCAGTTATAAAATCTTAGCTAATCTGTTCATTGTAACTTCAACAAATATATCACGAAACATCATATACAAATCCAGCTGACCTTCCATACGTGCTGTAACACACTCATCAGTTGGGCCTTGGTGGACAGACTTCGTTCAATATTCCCTGTCTAGGTACTATTATAGATGCCCAGTTTCGAGACCTCAGCAAAGTCTGTATCACACACTCTCACTGCCAGACTCCTTGGCGTGAATGCTAACCTCCAAGCTATGCGCAAAAAGAAGAAGCACCAGTGCTCAACAACATAGGTTCTCTGTGAGCTGCATACATAGTTCACCTGAGAAATTCAACGTAACGTTGGAGAGAAAATGAGACCTGCAGGCTCAAGTTCGAATTGCCCCTGTGATGTTCTTTTAATTATGAAATTGAAGGAGAACAGGCTCGGCGGTGACAGCGGGTACCACTGAGGAAGTCAGCAGGAACTCTTCCTTATCGTATGCTAGATAACGCAGCATTCTGTTCGTTATCCCGCCCCCGAATCAAAGCAACTGTTGCTCAAAAAAGGCGATATCACATCTACTGTATAATCCACAAGCCACTTTGCGGTACTTCTGTTACCACTGTTTGTTCCGATTCACATTTCCAATTAGTGAATTGTGGACAGGAAAAGTGGTAGACGATGAACTTCTCTATGAGTTCTAATTTGATTTTCTCGTCATCGTCATTTCTGAAGAGAGGAAGTAGTATGTCGTCCAATTCTTTCTGAAACGTATGCTCTTGGGGACCTAAAAGAAGCAGCTTCGTCTCTGTGGAAAATGTCAGCCGAAGTACTATTACATCTACACGCTATCACGTTACGAGACGTGTCGCAGGAGTCCTTTAGTAGTGTCGCCCTGCTACTGCAGCCAAGGATCGCTACACCAGTATGCACACAATTGTCGTATCTATGTCTCTGATCAGCAGGAGAGCTACACGTTGTAGACATTTGAAATTTTGTGTAATCAACATGCGTTCGCTAATACCTAAATGTATTAAGTGTGAACAACGTCATACAATATTACAACATACCATTTTACTTTCCATGAGCATCTGTGATTAATTTCTGTTTCAGCAATACAGAAATATTTCTCAGCTAGCAAACGCTTATCTGAATTCGTCACTTGACAGCTCTTCACGATATCCGTATACTCCAAAATTAGCCGCGTTAACGTCTTGTACACGATATCTTTAACCAATAAACTGCAGTTTCTATTCTCATCCCCTGTTAATAATTTACATTTTAACCGTTTCATATATCTCTTGATTATCATCCCATTTTCTCGGTGGGATAGGCTCCCGAAGGCTAGCTGCTGTCACCTTATAGGTCACGATGTGATTGTCCCTCACATTTATGAACATCATAAGTATCCTAATTTAAAGAGATCTTCCATATTACATGTGGTTTTCGATGGAATTCGCTTAGGGGTAACACAGGATATATATATATATATATATATATATATATATATATATATATATATATATATACGTCGTGAGTTTTCTGTTGGTCAAACCTACAAGTACATATGGCAAGAGCAAGCCGTTAATGATTACTTTCTTCTGGGTTAAAGGTCAGATATCGGGACGCGCAGGCGCAAAACGGTTAATTTCAGCTGACAGTTTATTTCACTTAGCGGTGCAGTACGTCCGTGCAGAAAAATCAGGTCCTAAATATTGTGGTGCGTTTGTGGTAAGGCTGTTCGACACAGAGAGAAAACAATCAACACTTTGATGAGCATATGTGTTAAGGGACCATAATAGTTACCACATGATGTGGTTTTCGTGGCTTTCTATGATATGCATTGCAATAGCCTTTTTTTTTACAGTTTGTCACCAGCAGCCGCAGAGACCGTAGTTAATTGCATCGAAAATTTACAACTCTGAATGCAACGGTCAATACTCTTGTTTTTTATTTGGGGGATATTGAGTGTGTGTGTGTGTGTGTGTGTGTGTGTGTGTGTGTGTGTGTGTGTGTTTTTGTGTGTCACTATCATCTTACAGTTGTTTCCGGGCTCGGAACAAAGTTCCGCCATGTAGGCCGTGTGTACCTCCAATTAACATTTAACCTTTGATTCTTTATAGAAATGTGCTTCCATTTATAAAGTGGAACACCTGACATTACAAATGAATTAATACGTTAAATATTTGCTTTTAAGCATGCAAACAAGAAAAAGTTCAGTGAAGGTTAAATATTATATGCAACGTTTGTTGTATGTCGCTAAGTGCTTTCATTATGAAAGACTGGATGCATACGAACTTGATAGTTTGCGCTCCACATTAAGGGAGAGTTAACTTTTCACGCATCTCTCGTAAACTATGTGTCGTACATTGAGTGGAATATCTTAATACTGTCTGCCATCTAGAGTTTGTAGAATAGACGCAATAAATTAAAACGTCATTCCCGATGCTGCTGTTTTATTGCATGAACAGCGGAAATTTAGTGAGAAATAACCGTTTTTGTTATCAGCGTTTTGTGGATGTGGCTGTGAGAAAAATGTTGGAAAGTTTTGAAGTTATCTTTTAAGTTTATTGGAAGTCGTAAGTGTTCTTATTCTCAAGTACAAGATGAATAAAATCCGGGCACTCGCGCACCGTCAGTTACGATGCTTCGAAACACACAGATTCTAACTATACTCTTTGCCTTACTGCATCAAATTTTTAACTTAACGTTAACCATGACAGCCTTTCCAGTCTCCAAATTTACTGATTACGCCAAATGTTCAAAATCATATTTTTGTCGCCCTTGCAAGCCTTTAGATAGGCCACATGAGTGTGCGACTGGGTACCGTGCCCGATTATCCGGGCTAGTTGTTTACCACACTCATTTCCTTTCTTTACAAAAAAGGGTTTCCTTCAATTATCAGTTTTCTTGGTAGCTGTAACTGTAATTGAGTGAAATTTTAAGTCTTTGTCGATTTCTGTGGATCTATATTTGACATCCGCACGGTGTTCAGCGAATGAAGAATGACAGCAGTTACCTGTTACAGCTCTTCTGTGTTCCGTGTACCTTATACCGAAATTTCTGCTTGTCTATACAATAGAAATTTCACTACAATCCTGATATGCCATTTGATAAATACCATATGTCTGTGTTGGTATTAGGTTTTCTCTGTCCTGAATTATTTTTTCTGTAGGCTGTCATTTTATGAGTGTATTGCCTATTTTATTGGATGCTTTTTTGTTGTAAGTGACAGAGTTCCGTTTTCGTGTTGTTGTCGGTATTTCTTGTTCATGTGTGCTTGCACGTATACGTTCTACGTGTTTGCGTTGCGTGTGTTTATGTTCCGGGCGCCTGTGTCAGTGTGTTGGTGACGATCTGTTCGATTCTTGTGCTAGGTCTCCCTCTCATTTTTGTGTTATTTGTGATTCAGTTTATCTAAAATACTATTTTTCACTTCCCTTCTCCGCAGCCATTTGTTGAGTATCTGTGTATTTTAAACATAGCTACACGACCGCAACGGTTTCACGTAATAAAATTATAAACAGCCAACCAGTTGCAATGGATAAAGAAATTCTTTACCTAGGTTGTGAGCTTTGCAAGATCCATGAGCTATTTTACATTAACGTGACAAACCCTAATTCTAGGGCTATATTTTATTTTTGACACATGAATCTATGCCGACAAATGCAAAAACGGTGATGGTACATTAATCCTTATTAATGTAAAATTGTTAACTTCTGAAGAAGACAAATTTATATTTGTCGAAATGGTAAAGAATTGAAACTTCCTGGCAGATTAAAAGTGTGTGCCCGACTGAGACTCGAACTCGGGACCTTTGCCTTTCGCGGGCAAGTGCTCTACCAACTTTTTTTTTCTTTTTTCTCTACATTCTTTTTTTTAATCTCATTTTTTTCGCTTTCGTTCGTTGCATCTCCTCGGGGCGGATGTCATAACACAGCCGTGTAAGTTCGTTGTTGATCCATTAACTCAGTTTTTTTGTTACAGAGGTCTGCTAACCCTCTGACCGAACACGCTGAGCTACCGTGCCGGCTAACCAACTGAGCTACCGAAGCACGACTCACGCCCGGTACTCACAGCTTTACTTCTGCCAGTATCTCGTCTCCTACCTTCCAAAGTTTACTTGCCCGCGAAAGGTAAAGGTCCCGAGTTCGAGTCTCGGTCGGGTACACAGTTTTAATCTGCCAGGAAGTTTCATATCAGCGCACACTCCGCTGCAGAGTGAAAATCTCATTCTGTAAACATCCCCCAGGCTGTGGCTAAGCCATGTCTCCGCAGTATCCTTTCTTTCAGGAGTGCTAGTTCTGCAAGGTTTGCAGGAGAGCTTCTGTAAAATTTGGAAGGTAGGAGACAAGATACTGGCAGAAGTAAAGCTGTGAGTAGGGGGCGTGAGTCGTGCTTCGGTAGCTCAGTTGGTAGAGCACTTGCACGCGAAAGGCGAAGGTCCCGAGTTCGAGTCTCTGTCGGTCACATAGTTTTAATCTGCCAGGAAGTTTCATATCAGCGCACTCTCCGCTGCAGAGTGAAAACCTCATTCTGGTAAAGAATTTCTTTATCCATCGCAAAGAGTATCTGTATCTCATTTTTTCTTCTCTGAGTGAAGTTTTATTCAGTTTGTGTAGCATATATCAGAATCCGTCTTATTTGGGCTTCATCGAATGGTTAGAGTTTTTTGTGTATGGCTAGGTGTTGGCTGTTGTGTTCGTGTAACGTGAAATCAAGGAAATTTAACATTTTTTTGATTTTCGGCTTCTGCAGTGCATTACATTTCTTGATGCCCTCGTTTTGTATGAGTGTGTTTGTATCAGAAGGAGACAGCGGAGAGTAGAGACGTGGTGGAGAATGATCAGTAAGATGATGGAAGATTTCTTGGAGTGGGAGTAGTGAGGTATTTTGGTAAAGAAAAAGTGTTTTGGAAGAGTATTTGACCAGTGTTTTGTGGAGAGAATTGTTACGATGATATTGTACCTGTTTGGAGTGAAAGGTGAAATAAATTTGGAAAAGTAGGGCAAGAAGAGCGGTAAGTGATCAGAGACAACTGAACAGGGCTGCGCTATAGTGGGTCAAACCAACTGTTCGTTAGGACATTACATAGCAAATTAATAGAAAGAAATGGTGGCATATCAATAAAGAAAAGAAGAGGATTGGATGATGGAAGTAGTAGCGTAATAGGCTTCCAAGCGCAATTTTTACATCAAAGTAATATGCAAATTCTTTAAGTTGATCAATTTATCACAAACGCTTCCATTCATCCCGCAACCTGGATGACATAGTGTGTTTTTCCCAGCTGGAACGAGGGCCCGCGGGCCCTCCCCCTCCCTGCCCCTTCCCCTCCCACTCACCAACCTGCCCTATTGGCAGGAATTTGGAATTTTGGCGGGAATTTCAAATTTGGTGGGGATTTCGAAATTTGGCATGAATTTCAAAAATTGGCGGGAATTTCTTTGTCCCATGGGTGTGCTGACGTCCCACACCACTTCCCCACCCAGTAATTGACGAGGAATTCAAAATGGCAATACTCTTTCTGGGACTCGAACCCCGGCCTCCTGAATGAAAAACTGAATTGCCCAAGTGCACCCTCCAGCACATGTAAACTGTCGAGATCCAGGAGAGGAAGTTTGGGTAGAGTATTTTATATATTTTGGTTGGGAAACTGAAGAAAAGATCGGTCCTAGTTAATCATAAAGAACGGTTATAATTACCCAACTATATGTATAGCGCTACACAAGGACCACCTAAAATCGCAATAAAGCTCAAAAATTGGCAATATTATACAACTGCTGTCATCCTGCTGGGAAAAAAAGGACAATAGCACTCGAACCTAGTAGCACACCTACTCAAACTCTATATAGACTGACCCCTTCAACTACAAGTTAGCAGGAAATAGGCAGGAGTGGAAATTATTATCTGTATTGTAACTACGATGGCTTTCCCGGCGTAATAATTGATAATATTCTTCTCGGGTATGCAGCCGGATCATAACGTCTTCTGACACAATATTTCCGCTGTCCAACTGGCCGCCATCTTCAGCTGAGAGTGCTGGTGCACGATCTCGACTTCCCAGCACAAGCGGCGGCACCTATATAGCCCGCAGAAGACCCACAACGCGTGCGCGAGAAGGTGCCATAACTGCCCTCTAGCGCAGTAAACATACCAGTGGTGGAAACAATTTTTGACAGCGATATCTCGATTTCGCCTGTTTCCACCACTAGCGGCGCGGTATGTTTACTGCGCTAGAGGGCAGTTCGGCACCTTCTCGCGTACGCGTTGTGGGTCTTCTTCGGCCTATATAGGGGCCGCCACTTGCGCTGGGAAGTATCAGTCTCGTGTGTGTTCCTTCGTTTTGTATTTAGTGTTCTTTCGCCGTCACGCCACCACTGTTCACGTGTGCCGTCGCAGTCATCCGTGTTATGTGCGCCGTGTTAACAAGTGTTAGTGTTTTTTCTCGCCCAGCGTGAACGGCTGCATGTTTATTGTTTTTCGTAGCTACAGTTTTTTGCCCGCCGTTTTTATTGTATTATCTGTGCCACCTGTATGTCATTTTATTGTCTGAATAAATGTATGCTGCTGACAGCCCGCCTTGTATAAGGTGCTCAAAATAACAATAAAGAAAAAAAAATCGCTGGGAAGTCAGTTCCGGCGAGATCGTGTACCAGCACTCTCAGCTGAAGATGGCGGCCAGTTGGACCGCGGAAATATTGTGTCATGAAGACATTATGATCCGGCTGCATACCCGAGAAGAATATTATCAATTATTACGCCGGGAAAGCCTTCGTAGTCACATCAGAAGCCTCTACGGGGAACTTATGAAGAAGTTTGATAAACTTCGTAAGAAGAAAGGTAAGTTGCTGAGTGCCCTCGCCTTTTTGCTGAGATGCCACGATGGAAGAGTAATACCTAAGTTTGCTAGATTTGTGCATTTTATTGATACGAAAACGCCCAACAACATCAAGAAGTTTGCCAGTTTCGCCTTAGTCAAGGAGCGCATTCGCTTCACTCGAAGACAACTGGATCTCATATCTAAGCATTTACTTTTCTTGCACTTGGAGTTATCGTCGCTGCTGTCGGATGCATCCTGGCAATGGGTGGATAGCTCTTCTTGGGCACTATCACATTGGACGCATAGGAGCGCCGTCAGGAAACAGTCTTCGAAGTTTCAACGGCTTTGTTCTCAACCCATGATATCTGATGACGACACCCGTCGACGGACAGTGATTAACCTCACGAGTAAAGAACTGAACGACGCTACGCTGTCAGTGTTGGAGAAAGGCCTGAATTTTGCCCCTACACCGAATTCATCTGCGCAGTCGAACAAGCAGTGTCCAGCTTTTCGTAGGACCAAGTCGAAGAGATTAGGCAAGAGGTCTCACATACATTGCGGCGGGCGCCGCCTCCACGAAGTAACCTCTCCTCTCTCCAAAGGGCAGCCGTCCGGTCCATTAGAGAAGACGAAGATCTGATAGTTCTACCAGCAGACAAAGGCAACGCAACGGTTCTTCTGTCACGTGATGACTATCTGGGAAAGATGGATCTCTTACTCGAGGACTCAGCAGTCCATTGGGGCAGAACATTGCAGGACGACCCAATTGAACGGGTAAAACGGAAGACGCTTTCACTGCTGAAGAAGAGTTCTTTACCTGACGACGTTCTCAAATATCTACGTCCTGGTTCTGCCGTGCCGCCGAGATTATACGGTCTACCCAAGATTCATATGAAAGGGGTCCCACTTCTCCGATCGTGAGTAATTTGGGTGCTCCTACCTACAATCTAGCCAAGTATTTAGCATCTCTTCTTGGCCCTTACGTCGGTAAATGCAAACATCACATTACCAATTCCATGGTGTTTATGCAGAGATTGAAGTCCTTGTCCCTGGAATTTGCTTGTGAGCATTGATGTCGTGTCGCTTTTTACCCGAGTTCCTCTGGAAGAATCCTTGAAATTAACTGGTGAGAAACTGGATGAGGAAATAACCAGGCTTTGTCGACACGTGCTGACATCGACATACTTTTTATTCAATGACAAATATTTTGAACAGACTGACGGAGAGGCTATGGGGAGCCCATTGTCCCCAGTAGTCGCCAATCTTTTTATAGAAGATTTTGAGGACATGGTGCTGAAGACGGTGTCCTTAAAACCAACCTGTTTCTGGAGGTACGTTGATGAAACGTTTATGGTGTGGCCTCATGGGAGAGAAGCTCTTGACCGCCACCTAGATCATTTTAATTCCCTGCATCCTGGCATCAAGTTTACCATGGAGGTGGAAAGTGATGGAAAGGCCGGCCGCGGTGGTCTAGCGGTTCTGGCGCTGCGGTCCGGAACCGCGGGACTGCTACGGTCGCAGGTTCGAATCCTGCCTCGGGCATGGGTGTGTGTGATGTCCTTAGGTTGGTTAGGTTTAAGTAGTTCTAAGTTCTAGGGGACTTATGACCTAAGATGTTGAGTCCCATAGTGCTCAGAGCCATTTGAACAATTTTTGAGTGATGGAAAGCTTCCATTTCTGGATGTTCTGGTGTACAGAAAGGATGATGGGACACTGGGACACAGTGTTTATAGAAAGCCTATGCACACGGACCGTTACCTGCATGCTTCTAGCTGTCATCCATCTTTCCAGCGTACGGGGGTCTTGTGGACGTTGGCGAGAAGAGCTTATGCCATTTCAGATGGAGAAAGCTTGACACAAGAATTGGACCATCTTAAGGCGTTGTTCAAGCAGAATGGCTATACAGATAAACAGATCCACCCTGCTTTCCAGTTTGGACCTGAACCACCAGAAGATACCTGCAAATCGGCGGCTTTTTTGCCTTTTGCTGGGAGCGTTTCCTCGAAGATAGGAAGAATTCTGAAAAGATATCCTATCAAAAGCATGTTTCGTCCGCCAGCCAAGATTAGAGCGCTTCTTGGCTCTGTTAAGGATGACTTGGCTTTGAGGAAGCCCGGTGTGTACAAGATCTCTTGCCACTGTGGGAAGGCTTGTATTGGTCAGACAATCCGGACCATTCAGGACCGATGTGTTGGGCATCAGCGGCACACACAGCTGCTTCAGCCTGAGAAATCTGCAGTGGCGGTGCACTGTCTCACCGAGGGACACAGAATGCTATATGACAAGAGACAAATGGTTGCCCCTGCATCTCGCTATTGGGACTGTGTTTTAAAAGAATCCATAGAGGTTCGTTTATCTGACTATCTTATTAATAGAGACAAGGGTTACCTTTTAAGTAAGACTTGGGACCCGGTGTTATCTGACATTAAAAAACAACGGTCTGTGTTTAGGTCGTCGGAATAAAATTTAATTTTTTTTTTTAATTTTTGACAGCGATAATCTCGATTTCGCCTGTTTCCACCACTGGCGGCGCGGTATGTTTACTGCGCTGGAGGGCAGTTACGGCACCTTCTCGCGCACGCGTTGTGGGTCTTCTGCGGCCTGTATAGGGGCCGCCGCTTGCGCTGGGAAGTCAGTTTCGGCGAGATCGTGCACCAGCACCCTCACCTGAAGATGGCGGCCAGTTGGACCGCGGAAATATTGTGTCATGAGGACGTTGTGATCCGAATGCATACCCGAGAAGAATATTATCAATTATCTTCATTTTTGGCGGGAATTGCGTTCAACTGACGAGATTCTCATGTTGGACAGGCAAAAGTTTAAGAAGTGTATTACCTGTAGGCAAACGTCTGAGGCCTGTGTCTATAGCTGTTTAGCGTCAGAGTTGGCTACAGACGCCTCCCACTGCATTGCTCAAAAATCACCTTGCAGGCCAGGTGATCTAACTTCAGGAATGCCGATACATGCTACCAAACTGATGGAAAATACTTCACTGCTGTAATTGCACGTAGAAACTGTAGTGAAAGAAACGAGCACTTTTAAACAATGGGTCATAACGAAACATTTGTACTGGTGATTGGGAAATATCGTCAATGATTGCATTAGGGGAGAAGGATTCGCTCCTCGATGTGTGGTCACGAACTAACCAACTTAGAGCCACTCTTAACTCCCTCCTACCACCCGTCATCCTTCCCTCTCTGCACCGTACCTAGGGATACAGGCCTGTTGTAACTGAAGGTCTACAGAGAGCTCCATCTGGTGGCAGTGCCATATTGTGTGCAGTCTGCGGGACTCAGTCACGAATGAGTGCTTTCTGCACTCCCTTAAACATATTTCTTGGAGAGATTGGAACAACAACGAAATTCAGGAGAATTCTCCTGATCGCTTTTTGAAATGGACAGCTGCTACCGCTTCTGCATCCCACCTACGCTAACCGCAACCCACCACCGTACCCAGGAGCAGAGTCTTCAGTCCAATGCTTCCCTAGTGAACCATGTGGTTGGGTGACCCAAGTGGTTAGTCCCGTTTGTCAACTACAACCCCCTACTGAACACATCCCACGCTCCCAGCATACAGTCCCTGTAAGTGTCAGCCATTCTGAGACTGAAATCACTTCTTTGTAACAATAGTGTTAAATGTTAACGCACTTATTATCAGCGAGCGTCTATGAACACAAGGAAACACAATCATGAATATAATAAGTGTCCTGTTGCCATGAAAATAGGGGCAGTCCATTTTCTTTTAGATTTATGAGAAAAATCACTACGGTTTGAGAGCTTTTATCAGGTACAGTTTTTAATTTTCATACCCGAGGGACATGAAAGGGAAGCAGTGGTTGGGAAGGGAGTAAGACAGGGTTGTAGCCTCTCCCAGATGTTATTCAATCTGTATGTTGAGCAAGCAGTAAAGGAAACAAAAGAAAAATTCGGAGTAGGTATTAAAATCCATGGAGAAGAAATAAAAACCTTGAGATTTGCCGATGACATTGTAATTCTGTCAGAGACAGCAAAGGACTTGGAAGAGCAGTTGAACGGAATAGACAGTGTCTTGAAAGGAGGATATAAGATGAACATCAACAAAAGCAAAACGAGGATAATGGAATGTAGTCGAATTAAGTCGGGCGATGCTGAGGGAATTAGATTAGGAAATGAGACACTTAAAGTAGTAAAGGAGTTTCGCTATTTGGGGAGCAAAATAACTGATGATGGTCGAAGTAGAGAGGATATAAAATGTAGACTGGCAATGGCAAGGAAAGCGTTTCTGAAGAAGAGAAATTTGTTAGCATCGAGTATAGATTTAAGTGTCAGGAAGTCATTTCTGAAAGTATTTGTATGGAGTGTAGCCATGTATGGAAGTGAAACATGGACGGTAAATAGTTTGGACAAGAAGAGAATAGAAGCTTTCGAAATTTGGTGCTACAGAAGAACGCTGAAGATTAGATGGGTAGATTACATAACTAATGAGGAAGTATTGAATAGGATTGGGGAGAAAAGAAGTTTGTGGCACAACTTGACCAGAAGAAGGGATCGGTTGGTAGGACATGTTCTGAGGCATCAAGGGATCACCAATTTAGTATTGGAGGGCAGCGTGGAGGGTAAAAATCGTAGAGGGAGACCAAGAGATGAATACACTAAGCAGATTCAGAAGGATGTAGGTTGCAGTAGGTACTGGGAGATGAAGCTTGCACAGGATAGATTAGCATGGAGAGCTGCATCAAACCAGTCTCAGGACTGAAGACACATCAACAACAACAACCCGAGAGCATTAGATTCTTTTCAGATGGTAGAATTATCAACATTGAATGGCATCTATATGTTCATTCTAATACATTCGGCTGAAGAACGCAATTCTCATTATTTTGTTAGACCCAATGAAGTGAAACAAAAACAGTAGCACTGCCGCCGATTATAAAGGACCAAGCACCAGAGATCGGTGCAATACATCTGACAGATGTACTAACTCATCTCACACCTCCTATACATGTCCACCCTGGGGAAATGAAAACCTTTCACTATTTTGTTGTGGAAATACCAATAATTGAAAAATGTGCACATTATTTCGAATCTCTTATTGGAGTAAAGAAAGAGCAGTAATTACAACACTGATGATGAAACATCTGTGTTAAGCGATTTCTTTCCGCTTGATGTACAAAATTACGAGTGAATGGTTTGAGAGCATCCTTTATGTTCAAATCAGTGTCTATAAATAAATTGTTAGGCACATGGTTATTACAGACACTACAGGCATGTGGAATAACATTACAGAACACAGTCTTTCACTCCATTTGCTCACAAGTCAGAAAATACACAGTCATTTTACATTCGACAACAACAAGCTATAATGCAAGAGTACATTGTCGTTATGTACACCACGGCAGCTCCCGGTTTACGATTACGTTGCTATATTGTATAGCCATTTACGAAACGTAATAAACAAATCGTGAGAGCATGCCTTTTAATAGAACCTCCTATCGTCAGCTAGTAGAGAATCCTAAGAGATTCCACCATTACATCGAAAACAAATACCATATACGTGCTGACATCTGACATATTTTTCTCGATAATTCATGTGGTGTGTACTTTAGAGTTTGCCGGCCGGTGTGGCCGAGCGGTTCTAGGCGCTACAGTCTGGAACCGCGCGACCGCTACGGTCGCAGTTTCGAATCCTGCCTCGGGCATGGATGTGTGTGATGTCCTTAGGTTAGTTAGGTTTAAGTAGTTCTAAGTTCTAGGAGACTGATGACCTTAGACGTTAAGTCCCATAGTGCTCAGAGCCATTTTAACTTTATGAAGTGTGCACTGTCCAGTCACGAAATAATCGATGCTACATTCCGTGATGACCCAATGACTACAGAAAGGTAGGTATAGGTTTTGGAAGATGATTTCATACCCATTATCCAAAGTGATCTTGATTTAGACTATATATGGCTTATGAAAGATAGAGGTCGACCCCATCGAAGCAGGAGGGTGTCTGATGTACAGCAGGAGCACTTTGCGAATCGTATTCGGGCTCTGGGGTACCCAGAGGCCACTGGCATGGGTCGGTATATTCTCCGGATCTGAACACATGCGACTCCTTTCTGTGGTGCTATATTAAAGACACGGTATACAGAAATAGCCCCAAAGTCATTGCTGAACACAACAATTCAGGAGATCATCGTCAGCATCGATGTTCCTACATATTAGCGAGTCATGCACAATTTCGCTATTCGCCTGCGCCACATCGGCGACAATTGTGGCAGTCATATCGGACATGTCATAACCTAATATGAATATTTGTAGTGACGTTTACATGCTGAATAACGTGTGTACACGCCGTAGTTTGTAGTGAATTTACGTTTTTTTTTCAATAATTCTCACCCTGCTTCTTAGTCACGGGATCCTTCCCAGTGCACAAGACCTCTCTAGGTGATTGCATGTCAAGGAGGTTAGCACCTCTTATTTGTGTATAGTAGACATGAGAGGTTTGTGGTGATATGACACACGATTGGGAAGAAACATGTAGTTTATAAATGATGAAGCTCCAGATAGATGGAGACTTGAAACATTTTGCGTAAATCAACTGTGCTAGCAGATCTGTAGTGTTACTCCAGCGCCTGGTCTCAGTACCTAGAAGGTACTGGCAAGAGAGAAATGATCATTGATCATATGCACACACTCCTATCTCTACATGCTTCTGCACCTAACAAAGCTTTGTTGTTAAAGTCTTATAGTTTCCGACGTATAGCCTTGCGGAATGCAACGCTCTTAATACTCTAATGCAGTGCATGTATGTCCAAAATCAGATATACAATCCCGTTGCAATTTTTCTACCCCTATCACTACGGTGACAAACCTTAAAGTGCTATTACTACATCCATCTACACTACTCTGGTGTCCTAGGATGTGACCAAGCTGTTCCTAACTCGAAGTTTTATATCCGCTGCTCGAACTGCTTATTAACCAACTATAACGTACGTGGGACACTGCTGTTCTGTCTCTTAGGAAGGTTATGGATTGTATACTACTTCTTAAGTCATAAACATACGTAACCTCAATCACATTTCCCGCATCGGGTGTACTTGTTTTTAGAAGTATCAGTTTCGATGGATGCGGTTATGCCTCCTTAGGAAATAGAGTGAGGAAGGAAACACATTAATATTTGTGATAGCTGATACATTGAGCTTCCACCCACGCCCTGCTGCACGAAAATGCATAAGAAGAAACTGCGACGTCTTACGAGGGAGTAAACACCCCGATCAGTAGCCAACGGAGATGTAACAGTCTTATAGCTGTTTGTAGTAGGATCAGCGCGGAAGTCCTCGTCTCACGGTACGTAGGTTTGCTCATGTCTAGGATAATACAGAAACTTCGTCCTAACTCTTGGGTACATCCTCCTCACGCTACTAATACTGATAGATGTGGCATTAGTCCAAACTCTATCGAAAGGGTTAGTTCTGACAAATACATTGATTCATCTCCTTAATACTTAGGGTGTAACACTATGAGAACCAACCGTAATTCGGTAATATCTATATTCGACTGCATGTATGAGAACACAGTCCTGGGTTGGGATATATGTCTTTCGTTTCCTTTAATATAGAATTTATGTACAATACTCATATCGCCTTTACGAAATACTTGTTACATAAACCCATGTAGATTACAGGGGAAGTGGGAGGATTAAAACTAAGTATAGACAGAGTGTAATTTTTAAGCTTTTCTCGGTCTTGAGTGCTCAGGTACCCCCAGATACACTTCAGTTCCCTGTGTTTCATGGCACTTTTTCCTAATTTTATGTATTCACAGTCAATTTATCTGATTTTGCAAGTTTTTCGTGATTTTACTTATTTCGTCGTATTTCCCTCAATTTTACGTTATTTCCCTTCACTTTGTCGTAATTATACCATGTTTTCCACGACTTTTACCGATTTTATGTCATTTTTCACATATTTTCGATGATTTTTCTGCACGTTCATGGCCATACTGCTGGCATACCCATGCGTTGTTTGATTTTATACAAGGATATTATCGCGTCTTATACATCAACTTACAAAACTTTGCAAGAATCTTCCTCTTCCTTAAGATCTGCATGCATGAATTTTGGATAGGAAGATCATGTAAAGTATAGTGACGCTCACCTCGTACCTAAGTGAGACTAAACGATTGGTGCACATTGGAAACTCGAAGTCTGGAAACAAATCCGTGAACTTCTACGACACATCAGAGACCTTGTCCGCAAACTCATGTAGCAATGCACTTGATGGGAACTCAAAATCAGGCACAGTTCTGCAAGTTAATTTGAGTTCAGCTCTACTCTCTACCGTGTAGGTATCTGCAATAAGGAGTTTACTTGTATACAGAGTTGATTTTTGCTGACGCTCTAATACTTACAGCGTAAGTATATGGTCTTATTGGTCACGCAGATGACCATCGCTACTTATTTTATACCTTCCAAATCTGATTCGTTACCACAATCGTGTTAGGGCAACTAAGAACTGTATATTTCAGTTTTTTCTAATAATAAATTATTCATCAGTTGACTGTGAGTGGCCTGCAATTATCATACTGCAAAGTAAGAGATTCCCTTCTCCCTATCTACAGACTGTGTCGTCCTGATAGCGCAATTTATAGACAAACAGTTAGCAAGTTATGCATTCGAAGCACAACCGTCCGCCGCTGATAGTTCTACTTACATACATATAGAGACTATGCATGCATATTTCCAATCACGAAGCCTGGATTTGAACCCCTGTTACAACAGTGCTACAGTCCTGCAAAAAGCCAAAAGTCTTCGCAAAACCATTCAGTAGGGGATGCAAACACATTTAAATCCCCCTGCTAAAGAGCATAACAGCTTCGATACAAGTTAAGTTGCCGATATTTCGTAATAATGTTGACTAGATTCTCCAGTCGTAACAACCAATCAAGGCAAACTTCGGCGCCTATCACACGTCCTTTTATTCCCTTAAAGATCCAGGATGACGGTACGTGGTCATCCAAATTCCTCTATTTTGTGTCCATTGGCTGGAGGGAGACAGTCCTTCATGAGTATTAGGTACAAGACAGACCAGCATATTATGCGGATGGTATAGTATAGCACTGTACTCGAATTCACCCAGTCAGTCCACCAAATATTCTACAGATACAGTGAATATGCTATATTTTCTCTGTTTGTATGCCTATACGTGTGTTGCGGATGGATCCCATGACCCAGTGTAGGCCTGAGTTAGTGTTCAAACGTGGATCCACCTCGCGTTACATCCAGAATGGTGTCTAGAGCTGGAGACACAATGCGCTGTGTTTGGGACAGGGATAGAAGATGGATCCACCATACATTATATCCACAACGGTGTCTAGAGGACGATCTGCAATAGGGTACGTTTGGGATGCGCTTCAAAGGTTGATTTACCAGCGAGAGGACTGGGTCCGATTTCTTGAGGCACAAAACTTCTAGGGTGGGTGTATGACTGCTGTTGGACATATATGCCCTGCATTATAGTATTAAGAACGTTGATTTTTTCACGGTTAGTACATCACAAATCTTACAGCTCTTTTAGGAGCAGAACCGGGAAGTCATAGCAGTTTGTGCTTGTACTCAATGATCATTTCCTTCGTGCAGGTACCTTCTTGGTTATGACTCCAGATACTGATATCATTAATACTCCAGCATTGCTAGCATTTTCATAAAACGTTTCAAACTCCATCTGTGTTTGTGAATTCCTAATGGACCAAACTGCTGAGGTCGTCAGTCCCTCGACTTAGACACCACTTAAACTAACTTATGCTAAGAACATCACACACACCCGTGCCCAATGGAGGACTCTAACCTCCTGCGGGACGGACGTCCAATCCGCGAAATGGTTCCTAAAACTGCGTGGCCACTCCGCGCGGAAACTCCATCTGTCTCGAGCCGAATCAAGCCACACGTTCCTTTTCAAACATCTGTTATATCACCGCAACACTATCATGTCTACTATAGACTGGTAAGGGGTGCTAACCCCCTTCACATACACGTATCTCAAGAGATTTTGTAAACTTGGCTGGATGCCATGAGTAAGATAGGTGCGGAACAGTCTGTGATGAAGAGCAGTTACGGACACTGCTTGCTCTGTTCCTTTACGAGAAGTGGAATGTAGTGGGTATAGTATCCTCGTACTTCTTGTCAGTTGCAGATTACTTAGGCGGCAGCATTACAGGGAGGAATAATCAAGGACACTGCAGGGGTATCTTTCAATCTCCGACATTGTGCCATGAATGACGAAATACTCTACGAACATCATCCACAAAGGGAAAGACGGCTAGCCGTAATCGTAAATTCTACAGTATGATCGATATGCTAGAAATATGTACATAACTTAAGTGCGTCGATATAGGACGCAGTCTGGTACAATTTGGTGTATGTGACGAAATGGACGCACTGTACGATCATCTCTCTGCTTTTGTTGTCTTGTATATGGTACTTGCAAAGTAGTGAAGGAGTGGTTTAGCTATGATACAGAAACTGGGTAGCATTCTGATCTGTCATTGGTTGGCGCTGAAATAGAGAACAACTAGAAAATTGCTAAAATTCATTGCGCTCTCAAATGAGGTGCTTGTTACAGTACGTCGTCCCGTATCAAAGGTGTCTTTTCCATCCCATCCAACCACTGGTGCGCTATTGACTACCGCATCTTGAGCGACTGACTACACTTTTTTGAGATGGAGAGAGCCTTCTCGGAACACTGGACACCAGCTAATTGCCACTGTGGAAAATCGCGTTAAATGTAGAGGTCATCACATTCAGAGAGTGATTTGGAGACGTCACTCGATGTTGCAGACTCGTGCTATTTCCATATGCTGTGATGTGCTCTACAGATTTTTTAACAATTAAATAATGGGACCACTTTTAATTTCTACTACTTTGCACGCGTTGAGAAACGCACCCTCTGCAGATGGTCAGCACCAGAACGATGGTCATGTACATGACTGCAAAATGAGGAAAAAAGTTTTCTTCAAAACAGAACACGGAGACATCTGCTACGCCATGCCTGTGGAAGCTGAGATTAACAGTATCAGTCATCACCTCCAGATAGCTGTTTGGAAAGGCTCCACAATGCTGCAGACTCTTCCAAATTGCTCTGTGCTCTATGGGACTCAACTGCTGTGGTCATCAGTCCCCTAGAACTTAGAACTAATTAAACCTAACTAACCTAAGGACATCACACACATCCATGCCCGAGGCAGGATTCGAACCTGCGACCGTAGCAGCAGCGCGGCTCCGGACTGGAGCGCCTAGAACCGCACGACCACCGCGGCCGGCAGACTCTTCCAGTTTCTCTATGTTGCAATGTCTTGCATTTATCGGTGTCATTGTATACTGATAACTCAACCGCTTGTAAAGAATCCAAAGTTGTGATGCATTAAATTACAACATGATGAATGCTCTCCAGCTATAGAAATATTGCTCATAAAACTAAAATAATGTTGACTGCCCCTATACAGGCCACTTAACATCGTCGCTATTGTCTTTTTTTTATTTTTTAATAGATGTTCGCTTTTTAAGACGCGCGTTGATGTTAAAGAAAATTGTTAGAGTGAAATTGTGAAGTGTTTTCACGCTCAGAATGGCGGGTGCTTTCAGGGCAATAGTCTGCAGGCATATTCAATAGGAGATCGTAGCTGACTAACAGCCCAGCTATCATTTATCTCACTTAGTTCTATGGCCTACCAGCGTCGCGCCGTATAGTGTATGTTGGCGTCGTTAGCGCTGACTGACTACCTAGACCATCCAGCCATGCGCTCCGCGAGGGACACATTGGAGCCAAGATTCTAATCCCAGGTACGGTGGTGGACTGCGGTCAGCATGGACGGCGTGCAGAAGCGTTAGCAGCTGTCCTTTTGAAAAAAAGTGATCTGGTGAGTTCCCTCGTATTTTGTTGTTGTTCCAGTCTTTCTGAGAAATATGTTTAACAGACTTCAGAAAGCGTTCGTCTTTGACTGAATTCTGCAGACAGGAGACAGTATATCACTGCCACCAGAGGATCCCTTAGCGGACCATCAGCGACAAGATGGATAAGTCCTGTATCTTTACCTATGGTGGGGATAGGGAGGGAATAAGGGTGATAGGGGGAAGTTAAGAGTGGCTCTATGTTGATTAGTTTGTGACCACACATCGAGGAGAACACATGTACCCTTCTCCCTTGATCCAATCTTTTAGGACGACGATATTTCCCAATTCCCAGTAAGTGTGTTTCATTATGACCCACTGGTTATCAGTGCTACTTTTTCCACGGCAATTTCGTCATGTAATCAGAATAGCGAAGCATTTTCCATCAATTGTGGGAGCGTGTATCGGCAGTCGTGAATTTATATCACTGGGGCTGCAGGATGATTTTCGGGCAATGCAGTGAGAGGCATCTGTAGACAAGTCTGAAATTACAAACAAAGTCCTCAGCTGTATGCTTACAGGTAATACACTTATTAAAGAATCTTGTCCAACATCAGGGTCTCGTCAGTTGAAAACGATCCCCACCAAAACTAAAGATAGTACCGCTTAGCTGCGCGGAATTAGCCGAGCGGTCTTAGGCGCTGCAGTCATGAACTGTGTGGTTGGTGCCGGCGGAGGTTGGAGTCCTCCCTCGGGCATGGGTGTGTGTGTTTGTCCTTAGAATAATTTAGGTTAAGTAGTGTGTAAGCTTAAGGTCTGATAACCTTAGCAGTTAAGTCCTATAAGATTTCACACACATTTGAACATTTTTTGAGTTCCTCTTAGTCCAATCTCTTTCCCATCAGCTTGTAGTTGAATAGGTCATTCTATGGAGAAACTGAATACGAGTGCCACTAGTTTCGAGTGGTAGTGTGGAAGTTTTTTTCCCAGCAGGATGACACCAGTTTTATGAAGTCGTCAATTTTTGAGCTGTATAGTGATTTTAGGTGCTCCTTGTGTAGCGCCCTGCATATAGTTGCGTAATTGGGACCGATCTTTGTGATTATTTATGTCATTACGACCGATATTTACTTCAGTTTCCGAACCAAAATAAATAAAGTACTGTAGCCTATCCATTCTCTCCTGCATCTGGACAGTTTACTTGCTTTGGAGGGTGCACTTGGGCTTTGTGTCTAGAAGACCGGGGTTCGAGTCCCAGAAAAGGTACAGTCATTTTGAAAATCCCATCAGTTCCCAGGTGCGAGGTGGCTGGGACGTCAGCACAGTCCTGGGACAAAGAAATTCCGACCATTTTTTAAAATCCCGAGAAAATTCAAAGCTCCTGCCAAAATTCGAGATTTCTGCCAATGTGGTAGGTTGGTGTTGGCGTGGGAGGGGTGAGGAGGTGGAGGGGGCTGAGAGCAACGTGCTGACCGTGGAAAACAGATGATGTCATCCAGGTTTGGGGAAGGATTTTGGGGATAATTAATTGATCAATTTAATTAATTTTCATATAAATATTATATCGAAATTGTGTTAGGAACCTCTTTACCCTACTACAGATGGAAGGATGAATTGATATCATCATGAAAGATAACCAAAAAATGTGAAGAGCAGATATACAATATGGAGAATTGATAATGCCAGACAGCTGCCTCATCATCTGTGAACAAGATCAGTAATTATTTAGTTTCTGGCTTTGGCTGAGGAGACGGAAGGCGAAGAAGGAAAATAGAACTATAAGCAGAGACACAAGCAATGTTATTGTCTAGCCAAGAGTTAGAGTTGTATGAACTGCGAAAAGTTGTCTCGAGTCCATATCAGTTGAGCCAATTAAACTTTACGTGAACTTCCCGAATTCTACAACTAGTTCAAATTATTTATCTTGTTAGGATGTCTTTGCGTTCCAAATTAGAGCTAAGTAAGTATGTACGCGATTTCATACTGAAGGTACAGCTGCCTGTGTACACGTAGTTACATCGAATTTTGTCTAAACCCTCATTTTAAGGAACTCCTCGAGTTACTTAAAAATTCTTTTCTTCAAGTTTGTTTCGGGAGCTGTATTTTGAGAAATTTCCAGCTTAATTAATCCAATTAAATTACAGGTTTCGCTACTATGTGCAGGCAACAAGATAGTTGTTATTATGAAGGTATAGTAAGCGGAGATGGAGCAACAGATTTACATTCGAAATTGCTCTGAATATGCCGCTGCCATGTTAGGTGCCTCAAAACATTAGGAGACTGCTGTTTACGACTGCTTCTGTTTCTTAATAGAAAATGTTACACTCCTTTCGCGAATAATAGAGCGTCAGGGAGTCATTTCCAGACGTTTTTCTGGTCTTAAATGCATACTGGATCCATTAACACGGCGCATTACGCGTCCTTAATAGAACTTTGTCTTTGTTGTACCTTTCGAACAACCAGGAACGTAAGCATGTATATGAAAAGGGCCCTTTGTATCCAGAAATTTCCGTAAGACGCACTGACGAAACTCATATTACGGCTACGTCTTTGTCTCTTTCCATGTTTAGTCTGTTTGCAGTCTTTTATTCTCACAGCGTTCGCCCAGACAGCTTTCAGCGTTGCACTGATAGTAAATCTAAAATCAAATGACTGAAATAAAACCGCTACCCACTTAAAAGTAAACAGAACAATAGTAATTTATGTCTATAGCAGAAAATATTACTCGAACTATTAAATATGATTCCTTTACACTTTAGAGTACAATAAGAACGATTAGTACACCTGTGAATGATGCAAGATGGTATTTTTGTAATGACAGCTCCCCATTTCAGCTACTCGTTAACGCAGCAGTGATGAAAACATGACTATGTAACGGCAGAAAATATGCTCTGAAAGTAGACGAAAAATAATAACACTTCGTGCCTAGGAAAAGAATGATGCAGTATTCACACCGAACAAACAAATCATATTAATAATTAATAACATTCTGAGATCATATGAAAAATAACACAAAGCAACTTCCTGTGAGGTTAGACAGTACGACACAGAACATATTGTCACTAATACATGAGTAAACATTCGTATGGTACAATGCATTTGCTTGCACATGTTTATAAACCTTTACCATTTACAACTGCCGTTTAAATTCATGCTAGTTGGGGTCTTCTATCAACTGTCATTTCTTTGGAGGCCAAGTAACAGTTTTAATGCTTTGACATTAAAATTTCATTAAAATATATTAAAAATAAGCCTCAGGAGATGGGAGACTATCAGCACATCTATCCATAATACTTACTGGATGTTTACCTCATACAATTGAGAAACATGTGCTGTTATCAGCTACATAGTTAGTCTTTATTACTGTCACTTGTTACTGTTTATTTTATGTTGGATATTCCTTCAAGGTGCTGCTTATGTAAAAGTTGTTCATCAAAGTATATGAGGGTCGATAAGCATGGTAGTAACTGCGTTGGTCGTCACCAATTTCGTTGAACAAAATAAACATTGAAAAACCATACACTTTTGCGTACAGCAAAACTAGCCCGTCTGAGTTAAAGTAAAATTAGTGAAGCAGTAGCTTAATACACAGACCTAAATACACTTATGATTTTAAGTTTTTTGGAAAATTGTTACAGGAGACATCGAGCTAATAATATTATCACTAACCTAGGAAAAACAGTCATGGTCACGTATGAATTGTTCCTTTTCATTTGTCGATGACCGGTTTCGATCTACTTCAGAGATATGCATCTGATCTACATTCCTTGGTGATAGTAAAAATCCCTACCACGGAGCGGGCACATCCGTGCAAGCGTTGAGAACACTGATAAATAAGTGATTACAATTATTCGGTCCAGCGATAGTGTTCATAAGTAAGAATCATCAGGCAGTGTTTTTCGACTTTCCAAAAGTCTAAATAATAGTATTTGCTTGCTTCCTCTGTGTGGCGATCTTCCGCGCTGTAAGAGGCCTTTTCGTAGCCGATAGCTGCATGTCGACTAATACAGAACACTGTCTGCCCTCTTCTGAGTGCCAACTCGCCTGAAGGCACAGAGGTACTTCCCTGAGGTGACAAATGTTACGGCATACTTCCTAATACAGTGTCTGACCTGTCTCGCCCGGCGTAATGCAGGGAATCTATGTGGCGTGGACATAACAAGTCGTTGGAAGCCAGCTGCAGAAATATTGTGGTATGTTGACTCCACAGCCGTCCATAATTGCGAAAGTGCAGCCCGTGCAGAACTCTGTGCACAAACTAACCTCCCCATTAAGTCCCACAGATTTTCGATGTGATTCAAGTCGGTTTATCTGGGTGACTACAACATTCGCTCAAATTGTCCAAAATCAAACAAGTCGTGAGCAACTGGGGCCCGATGGCATGGCGCAGGGCCATCCATAAAAATTCCTTCGTTGTTTTGGAACATGAAGTTCATGAATGGCTGAATATGGTCTCAAAGTAGCCGAACACAATCATTTACAGTCAATTATCGGTTCATTTGGACCAGAGGATCCAGTCGATTCCATGTAGGCACAGCCCACACTATTATGGAGCCATTAGCAGCTTGAAGAGTGTCTAGCTGACAATCTCATTCTCTGCCTTCGTGGGGTCTGCGCCGCATCCGAGCCCTACCATCAACTTTAACCAACTGAAATCGGGACTCATCTGAGCAGTTTTCCAGTTGTCTAGAGTCCAGGCGATCTGGTCACGAGCCTAGGAGAGGCACTGCAGGCGATGTCAGGCATGACACTCACGACGGTCATCTGCTACCATAGCCCATTAACTTCAGATTTCGCCACACTGTCATAACGGGTACTTTCGTCATACGCCCCACATTGACTCCGTGGTTATTTATGATGGTCTATAAGTACTGATATCTCTACGGAAACGTTGCTGCTCTCGGTCGTTCAGTGAAGGCCGTTGGTCACAGCGTTGTTCCTGATGAGAGGTAATAGCTAAAATTCGGTATTGTCGGCACAGTAGGTGTATTGAATTCCCTAACGATTTTCGAAATGGAATGTCCCATACGTGCAGCTCCAACTACCACTCCACGTTGAAAGTCTGTCAATTCCCGTAGTGCGTCCATGATCAGGTCGGACACCTTTTCATATGAATCACCTAAGCAAAGATGACAGCTGCACCAAAGCACTGCCCTTTAGTACGTGTACGCGATACTACCACCACATGTATATTTTTGTGCATCGCCTACCCCATGATTATTGCCAGCTCAATGTACGTGAATCTAGATCTAGTTTCTGCCACAAAATCTAACTAACAGACTTCAGATCGACCGATCAGGGGCTGAAGTTTAATAACTGTTTCCCAGTAACAGGAGTAACGATGGCGTGCTGGTAATGAATATAAAATACTTTCAGTATGGGTTCTCAGTGTCATCGTCGTCGTTGGTATGGAGAAAGTAGAAAACGGAGGCCGATAAAAGATACTCAGAACGGCTCTATGTCCACAAAACTATAAAACCAGCATCGATGAAGTTTACACCGTTTCACATGATTCACTACCGTACCAAGCTGCACTCCAGAAAAATACACTCGGAACTGACTTTCTAACTATCAGTATCCTTTCTTTTTAGAACTGCATTGCAATTGCTCATTTGTTGATAAAATGTTTTGTAATTGAGACAGACAATGTTTGTATTGAAATTCTTCCAATCCATACGTGGCATACAGCAAACCAGTGCTTAACAGGATTGATTAAATACAGTCTTGGTTGCAACTTTAGTTTTTTATTTTTCAACTACGCGTTTCGCCGTATTTAGGCATCTTCAGGTTATCTTAATTTGGTATTTCTTACAAGGATCCTTTAGTCAGTGTAGCCTAAGGGCATCGTCGAATATGTCAGGCCAACATCGCCTTCGTTAAACTCAGTAAAAACTTTTCTAGATAGACGCAAGTGACACCAAGATCAGCATAGCGCGTTCCCGATCACAGGAGCGAGTAACAGAATACGATGGGGGCTCAGGTATTTATTCTGTTACTCGCTCCTGTGTACGGGAACGCGCTATGCAGATATTGATGTCACTCGTGTCCATCTAGAAAAGTTTTTACCGAGTTTAACGAAGGCGATGTTGGCCTGATATATTCGACGTGCCCTTTGGCTACACTGACTAAAGGATCCTTCTAAGAAATACCAAATTAAGATAACATGAAGATGCATAAATAAGGCGAAACGCGTGGTTGAAAAATTAAAAACAAAAATTGCAACCAAGACTGTTTTCAACCAAAAATGTTTGTATTACTACATTAATATTAGGTGTAAATTATTTCTGTTTCTTCAAAAAAAATATTTGTTGGTACTGCCATCAGCAATTTATGCCCACTTTACTTGGGCTACTTTTTGTTATTTTGTTGCCGAAATAATAAAACTGTTATCCATCTTTTCGTATTACATTTTCGAGCATACTTCTCTCATCATCTCTGCTTTAATTTGACTGCTCAATAGAAACGTTTAGATACGTGGAGTATCGATTTATATTTTACCCGTTAGGTAATTCGGTCTAATACGGGTAGAAGGCTAGTAATCTTATAAGACGCTGCAGCCTGTTCGTCCAGTAAGTCAATCACGAGCTACTTTTTGATTAAAATGATCGTATTTGACAAGCAACGAGAGCGTTTTAGATGTTATGGTGGTGAGGCACCTGCTGAAACCTCATGGTCCATAGAAATGGGACAGTAAGTTGCCGAGCGGGACGCGTCGAAGTTCTGTCGTAATCCCTCCGCCTGCAGCAGAGCTCTGTCCCGGCTGTGCCGAACACGATGACGTCACGCGACGCTGTCGCCTCCCCGGCTTCGCCCGTATGCCAGCTCCTACCCCTACCTCCAGCCCTTCCCTCCACCCGCCGCGTCCCGCTTGAGCCATATCTGGCAGTGACGCTTTTATTTCCTCTGCCGCTGCCTGTCGCTCTGGCGCAGTCCGCATTTTCTACCAGCCGGCGCCGGCGGGCGCAAGCTGTGGGTACAACCCGGTCTGGCTGTTCTTCAGCGCTCCATCCACCTCTCTCGGATGCAGCGCGTCACCCAAGTATTTCTCGGCCGCGTATTCTCTCGTCTTTGTTTCAACAGTCTGCCGTCCGCAAACCTGCCGCACAGTCACCTGACTATGCGACACATTTGTACTCATACTCAGTAAGTCTATTCAAACCTGCTTAATGTCGCTGGAAAGCAAAATGTATTAACTAGCCTTCCATATTTATGGGTCAGTATTTATGCTCCCATAATAGAGTATATCACTATTAATTATCCTTATGGAGAATTACAATAGGTGTATATCAGTTCCAGGCAACAACGCTAATGGAAAGTATTTCAAAGAAGACATCTGGAAATACTGCGGCACAGTCTCAAACACTTAAGAATTCTATAGTAAACGAAATTATCCAATGTAACTGGAAGATAATCATGAGCAAAAAAAAAACACCGCATCTAGGACATGGGGACATGAGCTCACCCTAGACAAAATCCTCTTCGCTGACTAACAATGATCGCTGTGTAGCAGGCCACTCTGAATATGGTTTTAAGACGGTTTCCCACATCCAATTAGGTAAATACCTGGCTGGTACATACATTACACTTCAGATCAATACCATACAAACATTTCGAAAATGTATCTCACTGCGACATGAGATCTGCACTGGAGCCAGTCCAATGGGGTGCACTGATTCCTTCCGGGGAGGAGTGGTCGAGTCAGAAATACAGGGTTATTACAAATGATTGAAGCGATTTCACAGCTCTACAATAACTTTATTATTTGAGATATTTTCACAATGCTTTGCACACACATACAAAAACTCAAAAAGATTTTTTAGGCATTCACAAATGTTCGATATGTGCCCCTTTAGTGATTCGGCAGACATCAAGCCGATAATCAAGTTCCTCCAACACTCGGCGCAGCATGTCCCCATCAATGAGTTCGAAAGCATCGTTGATGCGAGCTCGCAGTTCTGGCACGTTTCTTGGTAGAGGAGGTTTAAACACTGAATCTTTTACATAACCCCACAGAAAGAAATCGCATGGGGTTAAGTCGGGAGAACGTGGCGGCCATGACATGAACTGCTGATCATGATCTCCACCACGACCGATCCATCGGTTTTCCAATCTCCTGTTTAAGAAATGCCGAACATCATGATGGAAGTGCGGTGGAGCACCATCCTGTTGAAAGATGAAGTCGGCGCTGTTTCTCCAGTTGTGGCATGAGCCAATTTTCCAGCATGTCCAGATACACGTGTCCTGTAACGTTTTTTTTCGCAGAAGAAAAAGGGGCCGTAAACTTTAAACCGTGAGATTGCACAAAACACGTTAACTTTTGGTGAATTGCGAATTTGCTGCACGAATGCCTGAGGATTCTCTACCGCCCAGATTCGCACATTGTGTCTGTTCCCTTACCATTAATAAAAAATGTTGCTTCATCACTGAAAACAAGTTTCGCACTGAATGCATCCTCTTCCCTGAGCTGTTGCAACCGCGCCGAAAATTCAAAGCGTTTGACTTTGTCATCGGGTGTCAGGGCTTGTAGCAATTGTAAATGGTAAGGCTTCTGCTTTAGCCTTTTCCGCAAGATTTTCCAAACCGTCGGCTGTGGTACGTTTAGCTCCCTGTTTTTCTTTATTCGTCGACTTCCGCGGGCTACGCGTGAAACTTGCCCGCACGCGTTCAACCGTTTCTTCGCTCACTGCAGGCCGACCCGTTGATTTCCCCTTACAGAGGCATCCAGAAGCTTTAAACTTCGCATACCATCGCCGAATGGAGTTAGCAGTTGGTGGATCTTTGTTGAAATTCGTCCTGAAGTGTAGTTGCACTGTTATGACTGACTGATGTGAGTGCATTTCAAGCACGACATACGCTTTCTCAGCTCTTGTCGCCATTTTGTCTCACTGCGCTCTCGAGCGCTCTGGCGGCAGAAACCTGAACTGCGGCTTCAGTCGAACAAAACTTTATGAGTTTTTCTACGTACCTGTAGTGTGTCGTGGCCATATGCCAATGAATGGAGCTACAGTCAATTTATGAAATCGCTTCAATCATTTGTAATAGCCCTGCAGAATCCTGCCACAAAGTACTGTCCAGCGCCCTCTAGCAGGCCCTGTGCAGATCTACGAGCTCCGCTCCAGATTCTGCCCATTTGATCCAGAGCAGACGGCTCGGACACTTCGCATCAGCTTCGCTTTTAAAAAAATGGCGCTGAGCACTATGGGACTCAACTTCTGAGGTCATTAGTCCCCGAGAACTTAGAACTAGTTAAACCTAACTAACCTAAGGACATCACACACATCCATGCCCGAGGCAGGATTCGAAGCTAGAACCGCACGGCCACTTCGGCTGGCAGTTTCACTTTACTTATGGCCTTACTTTGAGTAGCAGATGGAGGCCATTGAGTACGAATAAACTGCGAAAGCATCTGCAAAGGTGCATCGGCGTCTGTCGCTGAAGGAATACGACGAAAATACACCGGAAAACCATCAGCTAATCCCTTATCTTGTGAATCAATAAACATACTGGACAGTTCGGAAGAATCAAACACTTCGTCAGGACCGATAGACAGACGAGACAAAGCATCAGCATTGCCATGCTGGGCCATAGGCCTAAACAAGGTTACATAATTGTAGTTAGACAAAAACGTAGACTAACGTTGCAAATTTTGTGCCGTAAGGGCTGGAACTGTCTTTGACGGGTGAAACAACGACATCAAAGGATTATGGTCGGTGACCAAATAGAACTTGCGACAGTACAAAAGATCATGAAACTTAGTTACTCCATATACAATAGCTAAAGCTTCTTTCTCGATTTGAGAATAGTTTTGCTGGGCGGAATTGAGCAACTTAGACGCAAAAGCGATCGGGCCATCGACAGAAGTAATGCAGTGCGAGACAACCGCGCCGATGCCGTGCGAAGATGCATAGACAGCCTAAACTACTGGTTTGGAGGCATCGAAAGGAATCAAACAGCGATCACTCAACAAAGCAGATTTAAGCCTGTGGAAAGCAGCGCACATTCCGAAGACCAAACAAAAGGAACATTCTTACGCCGAATGAGATACAAACGCGCTGCAATATGCGCTGCATTTGGTATAAACCGAATATAATATGTAATTTTGCCCATCACAGACTGAAGTTCTTTCAAGTTCCGGCAAGTCTCTAATCGCACTGAGATGTGACAGCGAGGGGTGGATACCCTGTCCGTTAATCATATGTCCTAAATACTGAATCTCAGTTTGAAAAAAACTTTCACTTCTCTCTCGTTAGCGTGACTCGCGTGGGCGTCACTGCAACGGCGACCGCCATGGACATGATTCACATCAGCCTATGGACGTTAATGCCATTTATTCAAAGCCTTCTGCTTCCCGTGCTTCGACAGCTCTTCGTGTGAGTCAAGTTTTTCCAGAAACTTCCTCTCGCATTCAGCGCGATGCGGGGAAAGTTTTTGTGACTTCGAATATTTGTGGACGTTCTGTTCGCATGCAGCTGCACACAGGTGTGTCAGTTTCTTTACTGAACAAATCAACGTATGACTAGCTTGGTTCGCCTGTGCTTTGTCGTTCGCATTCCACGCTGACTGCTTTTCCTGGACACAATATGTTGTTTACAACCAAATCTCCATCGGCCACCATGGTAATATGTGACATAAGCCTCACCAATACGGGCAGGATCATGATTGCAAACAGTGATGCCACTGCAGCATTACCTTGCTTTTGCAGGTCAAGTGCCTCTGCCCTCCAAAAAAATAACACGACGACAATATGGACATCGCTCTTTTCCAGGTTTTTTCCTAGCAGTTCTCCTCCAAGCCTTTCTGTCACAGCTACTTTCAATCCACTGCCTTGGGTCAGTGCTCTCTGGGTCTGGGCCTCCACCAATGCAAGCACCCGTCAAAGGGACTGTCTTCCCAACTCTGGTTGAGGGTCATTCTCCCTCCAACCATCTCTTCCCTCAAGGGGGCAGGATGATATACCCTCAGGACAAAGTCACCAGCTTTATTGTTGTGTATCGCGGCTTGACACAGATCTGGCTTGCTATCGGCACTTCCTCTGGATTTCAGGTAAAAATAATCTGGTTATTACATACAGATACATCAGGTTGTTTACAACTAATCTCCCAGCAGCGGCCGTGGTACCACAAACCACCAGCCTCATTGCAAGATGCAGGATTATCACAGGAAACTGCGCTGCCACCATAGCACTTCCTTGCTTCTGGGAGTCATGTGTCTCTACCGATATCCTTCTGCCTAACGATTATTTAGCTCACCACTCTACTCTTTTGCAGTCACTTCCCATAGTGGACTATAGACTGACCACGTTTAATGGTTGCTGAATCATATTTCCTTTACTGAGTCGATCTCTGAGCCATGAGAACTACACAAGCCGCAGATGGGCCATCAATGGGAGATGTTTCATTGAGAGAACTCTCCATGACCTACATTGAATACATCTAACAGTCTATAAATTCACTGTAGCAAATGGCTTTGTGGGACCTCGTCTCCAACTTGCCACTGTGCTCATCACCTCATGATAAACAGTCACCTCATATGGATATTCCAGCCTAGTGTCAGTGGTTACCTGGTAGGATATTCCAGGTGTAAATCAGTGATTACCTGCTGAGACTATCCAGTGGTTCAGTGATTAGCCGTCAGACTGAATCTAGTAGAACAGACTCATGTGCCAAGAAACTGTATTGTATTATGTTCTTAGATTCAATGTAATTCCACTGTTATTGGCTACCTCGACACATCAGTTGTATAGTGTTGTTACCATCTTGAGCAATAAAAAATGGATATGCAAGAATATACGGTGGGGCACTATTAGTAGTGAGATGTTGAACAGGCAATATGATGAATAAAAGGAAAGGGTTTATCTATTCAAGCAGTACTATGGTGGAAAGAAGTCCATAGCGCCCAATGTGTATTCAAGAGAAGAAGACGAGAAAGATATTGGGATACTTAACACGCACACTTTTTAAGAAATAATTCTCTCAATAAAAGATCCATCGATCATTATATGTATGCACATGTGTTGATCTGTATCAGGTAGAAAAGATGTAGAACTGCAGTTACGAAGCTATTGCTTACGTGAAATACAGTATCGTTGTTAGAACGAAATTCCAGTTTTCAATGCCAACGATATGAGCTCTTTTTTAGTTTTAGGGCGTTGTTATAAGAAACAACGTTTGAGCATTTAGCAAGTCCCTGAGATGCTAAAAACATCTGAACCCGATGATTTACATATGAACAAACTGTTCCCCAAGTCACCATGTGAAATATTAACAAAATAGTCGCAGGGAAATTCATTTAAGCACCAACACCCTTTTCTAATCGCACTGTGCCTATTCATTTAGATAACCATGATTCAAAATAGCAACAGATAACATGGATCTCGCCTCAACACGATCCACAAAAATGCGGCTTATTTTTACCGTCGCCTTTGGACTCAGGTGCAAATGAATGCTTCAGTTACAGCTGAAGGAAATAATTTCAGAACCAGCATTTATGAACATCTTAGGGACAGAGTCCTCGCACTCAGCATCTCTAATGTTGAAGCATCACTGTTTCTGATACCCCAAGTTCTGGATTCTAACTGTTTTTTTTTTGTGACTCATCAATCTTCTGACTGGTTTGATGCACCCCTCTATGAATTCCTCTCTTATGTCAACCTCTTCATCTCAGAGTAGCACTTGCAGCCTACGTCCTCGATTACTTGCTGGATGTATTCTAATCTCTGTCTTCCTCTACAGCTTTGCGCTCTACAGCCCCTTCCAGTACCATGGAACTAAGATGTCCTTTCATCCTGTCACTTCTCCTTATCACTTTTCTCCTCAAATTCCTTTCCTCTCCGATTCTGCACAGAACCTCCACAGTCCTACCCTTCTCAGTCCACTTAATTTTCAACAATCGTCTGTAACACCACATCTCAGGTGCTTCTATTGTCTTCTGTTCCGGATATCCCACACTTAATGTTCCACTACCAAACAATGCTGCACTCCAGACGTACTTTCTCAGAAATTTCTTCCTCAAATTAATGCCTATGTTTAATACTAGTAGACTTCTCATGGCCAGGAATGCCCTTTTTGCCAGTGTTAGTCTGCTTTTGATGTCCTCATTGCTCCGTCCCTCAATGGTTATTTTGCTGCCTAGGTAGCAGATTTCCTCAACTTCATCTTCTTCGTGACCGCCAGTCGTGGTGTTAAGATTCTCGCTATTCTCATTTCTGCTATCCTCATTACTTTCGTCTTTCTTCGATTTTCTCTCAGTCCATATTCTTCACTCATAGGAATGTACATTTCATTCATCAGACCATGTAACTCTTCGTCACTTCCATTCAGGATAGCAATGTCATCAGCGAATCGTAGCATTGATATCCTTTCACCTTGAATTTTTATTCCACACGTGAATCTTCCTTTATTTCCATCATTACTCCTTCAATGTGTAGATTTAACAGTAGGGGGGTAAGACTATATTCCTGTCTTACACACTTCTCAATCCGAGCACTTCGTTCTTGGTCGTCCACTCATATTATTCTCTCTTGGCTCTTGTATACATTGATATTACCTGTCTCTTCCCAAAGTTTTCCCCTATTTTTCTCAGAATATCGAACAACTTGCAACATTTTAAATTGTCGAACGCTTTCTCGAGGTCGACATAACCTTTGAACGTCTCTTAGTTTTTAATTAATCTTGCTTCCACCATTAATCGCAACGTCAGAATTGCGTGTCTAGTGCCTTTACCTTTTCTAATACCAAACTGATCGTCATCCAGCACATCCTCAATTTTCTTTTCCACTCTTCTGTTTATTATTCTCGTCAGCAAATTGGACGCGTGAGCTGTTAAGTTGATTTACGATAATTCTCGCACCTGTCAGGTCTTGCAGTCTTCGTAACTGTGTGGATAAAATTTTTCCGAAAGTCAGATGGTATGTCGCCAGACTGATACATTCCACACACCAACGTTTGTTGCCACTTGCCCCAATGATTTTAGAAATTCTGATGGAATGTTATCAATCCATTCTGCCTTATTTGATATTAAGTCCTCCAAAGTTCTTTTCAATTCTGATTCTAATACCGGATGCCCCATCCCTTCTAAATCAGCTTCTGCAGCTTCTTCTATCACATCAGACAAATCTTTCTCCGCGTAGATGCTTTCAGTGTATTATTTGCACCTGTCTCCTCTCTACTCTCCATTTGACAGTAGAATTCCCATTGCACCTTTAATGTTACCACCTTTACTTTTAATATCACCGAAGGTTGTTTTGATTTTCCTGTATGCTGAGTCTGTCCTTCCGAGAATGATTTCTTTTTCCATTTCTTAAAATTTTCGTGCAGCCATTTCGTCTTAGCTTCCTGCACTTCGTACTTATTTCATTCTTCCGCGACTTGTATTTCTGAGTTTCCTGGAACTTTTTTGTATTTCCTCCTTTCATCGATCAATTTAAGCATCTCTTCTGTTACCCATGTCTTCTTCGCAGCTACCTTCTGTCCACTTATGTTTTTATTTCCGACTTCTGTGACGGCTCTTTTTAGAGATGTCCGTTCAGCTGTACTGACTACTGCGCTATTCCTCATTGCTGTAGCTATAGCCTAAGAGAACTTCAAGTTTATCTCGTCATTCTATAATGCTTCCGTATCCCACTTCTCTGCATGTTTATTTTTCCTTACAAAGGTCTTAAACTTCAGCCTATTTTTCATCATGTCTGTATCTTGACCTGCGTCTATATCTGATCATGATGTAATCTAATTGAAATTTTCCCGTGTCACCCGGACTTTTTCAAGTATACCCCTCCTCTTATGTTTCTTAAACAGAGTATTCGCTCTTACTAACTGAAATTTCTTACAGTACTCAATTGATTTTTCTCCTCTGTGTTTCCATATCCCAAGTCCATAGTCTTCTGTAACCTTTTCTTCTACTCCTTCCGTAAAACAGCATTCCAGTCCCCTGTGACTATTAGATTTTCATCTCCCTTTACGTACTGTATTACCCTTTGAATATCCTCACATATTTTTTCTATCTCTTCATCTCCAGTTTGCGATGTTGGCATGTATACCTGAACTACTGTTGCCGGTGTCAGTTTACTGTGGATTCTGATAAGAACGACCCTATCACTGAACTGTTCACAGTAACACACTCTCTGCTCTACCTTCCTATTCAAAACGAATCCAACTCCCTTTACGCCATTTTCTGCTGCTGTTGATATTACCCTATACTCATCTGACCAGAAATCCTTGTCTTATTTCCATTTCACTTCACTGACTCCTACAGTGTCTAGACTGAGCCGTTGCATTTCTCTAAGTGCTGTCCAACACGAGACTCTTGCTGGTTCTGCCAGCACCAGAATCTCTTTAGCCAGTCGCTCTATAGTTTGAGATGTCAGGCTACTGAAACAATAACGACAAGTTCTAGTCTCCTTAAATTAGCCATGACTAACCATGTATATCTCCTTCCCAGAGGTAGGCGGAAAGTAGAACTCCTGTCCCACAAAGAAGGTGGTTTCATGTTTCTGACAATGGCCAGGAATGCACATATGCACTCCCCACCACAACCATGACTGCCTTACGAAATGTCAACAACACCTTCTTTGAGTCGATCAGTTTGCTCTTGGTATGAATATATTGTGTTCCAATCCCCGTCTAGATTCGAATGTTTTTCAAAAGCATTCTCTTCTCAGCTTCTGACAGTGGCAGTTTATGGACCAGTAAAAGTCGCACTGAAGGCTCTGCATTTGCACATAGGGTATTATCTCTATAACTGCTGTGTATCTGAGATCCCTACGTAAGGAGCCACCCTTTCAGTGGGAAACATTTGTGATAGATACTAGCTGGTGGGTGGCTGTACCCTTCCCATTCCCACAGACTGCTTGTGAACCCAACTTCCAACGGAGCACCGCATGTATCTTTCACTGAAAAGAAATAAAATTGAGAGGTACTTATGGGATCTTCTGTCACTGGTGTTTGTTCCAATAAGATTAGTATTTTCATGCACTTGTAGTAAACTGAATTAGTATGGGTAATTTAATTTGGAGCGGAAGACTGAGACAAATAGACTGAAATATATGTGCGTAATTTGAATAGTGCTAATTTTCCATGAGGCTATTGCAGTAGTGGAGTGCACTGTAATAGATAAAGTCGTCTAATATTCCTTTTTTGTTCACACATGGATCAAGCAGCACTTACGTTATTTTAAAAAAAAGACATTGGCAGACGTTTCACATAATTATTATTCAGCCTTTCTTTACTGAATATATTTATAATTTGTGTTTCATCTATGTATGTCCAGTTGATTAGTGACGAACGAGCATATGTCTGTTCTCCTTATTTCTTTAACGTAATTTCTTCTAGTACCTATTTTCCACATCTTGAGCACTTCTAGATTAACGTGAATATATATATATATATATATATATATATACAGGGTGTTTCAAGAGTGGACGGCAATAAAAACTAAACGAGCAGCGATAGAAAAACACCTTTTGTTGCAATATGCTTGGGACAACAGTACATTTTCAGACGGACAAACTTTTGAAATTACAGTAGTTACAATTTTCAACAACAGATGGCGCTGCAAGTGATGTGAAAGATATACACTCCTGGAAATGGAAAAAAGAACACATTGACACCGGTGTGTCAGACCCACCATACTTGCTCCGGACACTGCGAGAGGGCTGTACAAGCAATGATCACACGCACGGCACAGCGGACACACCAGGAACCGCGGTGTCGGCCGTCGAATGGCGCTAGCTGCGCAGCATTTGTGCACCGCCACCGTCAGTGTCAGCCAGTTTGCCGTGGCATACGGAGCTCCATCGCAGTCTTTAACACTGGTAGCATGCCGCGACAGCGTGGACGTGAACCGTAAGTGCAGTTGACGGACTTTGAGCGAGGGCGTATAGTGGTCATGCGGGAGGCCGGGTGGACGTACCGCCGAATTGCTCAACACGTGGGGCGTGAGGTCTCCACAGTACATCGATGTTGTCGCCAGTGGTCGGCGGAAGGTGCACGTGCCCGTCGACCTGGGACCGGACCGCAGCGACGCACGGATGCACGCCAAGACCGTAGGATCCTACGCAGTGCCGTAGGGGACCGCACCGCCACTTCCCAGCAAATTAGGGACACTGTTGCTCCTGGGGTATCGGCGAGGACCATTCGCAACCGTCTCCATGAAGCTGGGCTACGGTCCCGCACACCGTTAGGCCGTCTTCCGCTCACGCCCCAACATCGTGCAGCCCGCCTCCAGTGGTGTCGCGACAGGCGTGAATGGAGGGACGAATGGAGACGTGTCGTCTTCAGCGATGAGAGTCGCTTCTGCCTTGGTTCCAATGATGGTCGTATGCGTGTTTGGCGCCGTGCAGGTGAGCGCCACAATCAGGACTGCATACGACCGAGGCACACAGGGCCAACACCCGGCATCATGGTGTGGGGAGCGATCTCCTACACTGGCCGTACACCACTGGTGATCGTCGAGGGGACACTGAATAGTGCACGGTACATCCAAACCGTCATCGAACCCATCGTTCTACCATTCCTAGACCGGCAAGGGAACTTGCTGTTCCAACAGGACAATGCACGTCCGCATGTATCCCTTGCCACCCAACGTGCTCTAGAAGGTGTAAGTCAACTACCCTGGCCAGCAAGATCTCCGGATCTGTCCCCCATTGAGCATGTTTGGGACTGGATGAAGCGTCGTCTCACGCGGGCTGCACGTCCAGCACGAACGCTGGTCCAACTGAGGCGCCAGGTGGAAATGGCATGGCAAGCCGTTCCACAGGACTACATCCAGCTTCTCTACGATCGTCTCCATGGGAGAATAGCAGCCTGCATTGCTGCGAAAGGTGGATATACACTGTACTAGTGCCGACATTGTGCATGCTCTGTTGCCTGTGTCTATGTGCCTGTGGTTCTGTCAGTGTGATCATGTGATGTATCTGACCCCAGGAATGTGTCAATAAAGTTTCCCCTTCCTGGGACAATGAATTCACGGTGTTCTTATTTCAATTTCCAGGAGTGTAGAAGACAACGCAGTCTGTGGGTGCGCCATTCTGTACGTCGTCTTTCTGCTTTAAGCGTGTGCTGTTCACAACGTGCAAGTGTGCTGTAGACAACATGGTTTATTCCTTAGAACAGAGGATTTTTCTGGTGTTGGAATTCCACTGCCTAGGTGTTGTTGCAACAAGACGAAGTTTTCAACGGAGGTTTAATGTAACCAAAGGACCGAAAACCGATACAATAAAGGATCTGTTTGAAAAATTTCAACGGACTGGGAACGTGACAGATGAACGTGCTGGAAAGTATGGCGACCGCGTACGGCAACCACAGAGGGCAACGCGCAGCTAGTGCAGCAGGTGATCCAACAGCGGCCTCGGGTTTCCGTTCGCCATATTGCAGCTGCGGTCCAAATGACGCCAACGTCCACGTATCGTCTCATGCGCCAGAGTTTACACCTCTATCCATACAAAATTCAAATGCGGCAACCCCTCAGCGCCGCTACCATTGCTGCACGAGAGACATTCGCTAACGATATAGTGCACAGGATTGATGACGTCGATATGCATGTGGGCAGCATTTGGTTTACTGACGAAGCTTATTTTTACCTGGACGGCTTCGTCAATAAACAGAACTGGGGCATATGGCGAACCGAAAAGCCCCATGTTGCAGTCCCATCGTCCCTGCATCCTCAAAAACTACTGGTCTGGGCCGCCCTTTCTTCCAAAGGAATCATTGGCCCATTTTTCAGATCCGAAACGATTACTTCATCACGCTATCTGGACATTCTTCGTGAATTTGTGGCGGTACAAACTGCCTTAGACGACACTGCGAACACCTCGTGGTTTATGCAAGATTGTGCCCGGCCACATCGCACGGCCGACGTCTTTAATTTCCTGAATGAATATTTCGATGATCGTGTGATTGCTTTGGGCTATCCGAAACATACAGGAGGCGGCGTGGATTGGCCTCCCTATACGTCAGACATGAACCCCTGTGACTTCTTTCTGTGGGGACACTTGAAAGACCAGGTGTACCGCCAGAATCCAGAAACAATTGAACAGCTGAAGCAGTACATCTCATCTGCATGTGAAGCCATTCCGCCAGACACGTTGTCAAAGGTTTCGGGTACTTTCATTCAGAGACTACGCCATATTATTGCTACGCATGGTGGATATGTGGAAAATATCGTACTATAGAGATTCGCAGACCGCAGCGCCATCTGTTGTTGAAAATTGTAACTACTGTAATTTCGAAAGTTTGTCTGCCTGAAAAATGTACTGTTGTCCCAAGCATATTGCAACAAACGATGTATTTCTATCGCTGCTCGTTTAGTTTTTATTGCCGTTTCAAATACACCGGTCATTTTTGAAACACCCTGTATATATACATATATACATACACACACACACACACACACACACACACACACACACACACACATATATATATATATATATATATATATATATATATATATATATGTGTGTGTGTGTGTGTGTGTGTGTGTGTGTGTGTGTGTGTGTGTGTGTTGGATTAATATCAGGTGAGATTGTTTTGTGCTTATCACCGACTCTCGATGACTTCTTTGATACCAGGTCGCAACATACCACAAGATAACTAAGCACTAATATAAAAATTATTTCACACAACAGTTGTATAATTTCTTTCCCAAATTCCTTTCGTGGTGTTCTTATTACGTTACCGAGCATAGTGTAGTCTTTTTTCGCTGTATTTTCCTCTAGATCAAAGATTTACAATCCAAATAGGTGAAATTGTTGTTTCATTTTATAGTTTTAGATATTAATTAACATTTTGAGATTCAAAAGTCATTCCTTTTGTTTTTCAGCGTTTTATTTATAAGGTGTATTATAAATTTACTTTGCAGCATGATACTGAATCTGTCCTTGTTCACTTTTGGCCATTCATCTGCAGAACGTGGCTACATAACACACTGCCTGTTGTTGTATTAAGATCGTAATTCGATGTTCCGAGTTACTTTAATCTATCTTGGATGACACACCTCACAGCATGTCCTCAGTCGTTTCTGATAATTCATCTTCACCGAGCACTCAGTCATTTATCTTCACCGAGCGAGAACGACGGCTCAAATCCGCGTCCGGCCATCCTGATTTTGGTTTCCCGTGATTTCCATGAATCGCTTCAGTCAAAATCCGGTATGGTTTCTTTGAAAAACACTGCCGGTTTCCTTACCTAATCCGAAATTGTACTCCGTCTCTTATGACATTATATATGAAGAACATTCTGCCTCCAAGAAACCTTTACAACAGAAAACTTTCAAAGAAAAGTTGAACATGTCATGTATTCGAACATGACAGCAAAAGTACATGGATAATAATAGATCGGTTTAGGAATAATTCCATGGCTGCCACTGTAGTTGAATTCTGCTGATTATTGAAAATATAGTTGCTAACATGTAAGACAAATTATGTGGAAGTGTTCGAATGTGGTACCAGATTTCTTGGAATCGTTGTTACTTCCAGTTTACGGAATAACAAGCTTCTGTCTTACACTATTAAGGTTGAACTCACATAGCACAACTGAAACTAGGGCATCTTTTCTTCTAGTTGCGTTATCTAGACTTTTAATGACTGTAATAACATTACAATATATTTTGTAACGGAGTAATGTAATGAGATTAAAAATTCTATGTTTGGTACACAACTTGGGAAAAAGTGTGACATAGCATTGTTTCTACTGTAAAACAGAAATGAACCAGTAAAAGTTCACGGAAATAGTGTAAGAAACAGGGCGTGGAATAAATGTGTTGGCGAGTAGCACCCGACATTATGCTGTATGTAACTATAACAGTATTGCGCCAATTATAAAGTTCGTTAACGATAAGACAGTGCTAGACAAAATACAATGGCGTTTGGAGGAAATTTATTGAAAAGACAAATGTCCGTTTTTAAAGCGGCATTATGACTTGTAAGAAGAGAGTGTGGTGTCAGGAACTTAATCTTCTCTCGTAGATCAGTTCATCGTGGCCTAAAGTTTTAATGAGGAGCCGGCCGAAGCTCGTTAATTCGTCGTTTCACGGAGGTTAAAACTGTTTCCAGAAAGTTGCCTGCGGAATAGTCTGGTCGCCGGACGGAGGAGAACTGCTGGCAATGGGCGCCGTCCTGGCCACGATGAATAATTATAATTTTTGCAGACTGCCGCCGAGGGACGCATGCGCAAAGGGCGTCGTTACTCGCAGCGCGGAAAGAATTTGTCGTCCGTAGTAGCGACGATGGGCAGGAAGGGAGAAAGGTTGTTAGCGTTCGACGTGCAGCCGACATCGTCGTCATTAGGATTGGAGTACTGCCTCAGAACAGACGTATTTCGGTAAAGAAAACAGTTAGTGACATTGATTACGTCATCATACCGAGGCAGGGCTCTGCAGAAACACGGAGAACTATAATTTGATCAGGCGAACAAACATATGACCATGCAACGCCCGAGAAAATGCACACTGCATACATTCGCTGCATGAGCTAGCCTCGAAAAATTTTAACCCTGTGGTGAAGTTGTTCAGTGCAGTGGACAGATATTAATATGAAGTTCTTCGGCGTATTTAATCAGTAGTGCGGCTGCGAAAGCGGGCAGGACACAGCAAAAGAAAGGAATATCAGCTGGAATCGACTGAAAGCACTCGCAGTCTCAGGACAAATTAAGAAACACCAAAGAAGCTACTCTAGTGGACAACTACACCACAGGTTTAACAATGCTCTCATCTCACGCTGTTACCACAGGCGTTCGCAGGAGAAGGGAGATATGTACGTGTTTACTACCCCAATCCCTGCCGCTCCCGTCTCTCTTTGTATATGGGTCAGAAAATTCTCATTCGTCATAGAATTCTCGTACTTTTAAAGAACATTGTGTTGCTACTAAAAGCCAGAATTAACAATGTTGAGTGGTATAGGATGCACTGTGGCTTAGCAAACACTGCATAACTCAGGTTAAAAGTTTCCCGTCTAACTTCCTTGCCTAGGGACGCCAAATGAAAGTTGATGTCGTCAAGCCCTTAATGAAACATTGGGCAACGGATAACCGGGGAGGGGAGCTTGAGAGCGCTACCTAGAGAGCGTCCCTTTCTGTACGATACTAGGCAAGGGGCTGGAGGGCTCACAATCTGGTGTGTGGGTTCCTGCATTCTATATATTTTATTTTAAATGAATTGATTTAACTTGACTTCTTTGTGATTTTTAAGGTATGTTAAAGATTGATGACAATTGATTACCTATTTATTTTAAACATTATCAATCGACTTTACAGAGATTGCAGCAATGGTTCCAGATTACAGATATTACAATTTTAAAACTTATAGCTCGGGTATATTATATACTATTCGGCACGCACATTTCTACGGGCAAGACGGAATCGCGTTGGCCAAATGTATAACACCAAAGTGTCCCAATATTTTACATAGGACATCCACTATTAACGCAGGGGTCAAATTTCCGAAATTAAACGAGAACATTCATTTCCTTTCACAGTCAAAGCTGGACCTAAAAGAATTAGTTTTTTTTATGTCATCATTCTACTGACTGGTTTGATGCGGCCCGCCACGAATTCCTTTCCTGTGCTAACCTCTTCATCTCAGAGTAGCACTTGCAACCTACGTCCTCAATTATTTGCTTGACGTATTCCAATCTCTGTCTTCCTCTACAGTTTTTGCCCTCTACAGCTCCCTCTAGTACCATGGAAGTCATTCCCTCGTGTCTTAGCAGATGTCCTATCATCCTGTCCCTTCTCCTTATCAGTGTTTTCCACATATTCCTTTCCTCTCCGATTCTGCGTAGAACTTCCTCATTCCTTACTTTATCAGTCCACCTACTTTTCAACATTCGTCTATAGCACCACATCTCAAATGCTTCGATTCTCTTCTGTTCCGGTTTTCGCACAGGCCATGTTTCACTACCATACAATGCTGTACTCCAGACGTACATCCTCAGAAATTTCTTCCTCAAATTAAGGCCGGTTTTTGATATTAGTAGACTTCTCTTGGCCAGAAATGCCTTTTTTGCCATAGCGAGTCTGCTTTTGATGTCCTCCTTGCTCCGTCCGTCATTGGTTATTTTACTGCCTAGGTAGCAGAATTCCTTAACTTCATTGACTTCGTGACCGTCAATCCTGATGTTAAGTTTCTCGCTGTTCTCATTTCTACTACTTCTCATTACCTTCGTCTTTCTCCGATTTACTCTCAAACCATACTGTGTACTCATTAGACTGTTCATTCCGTTCAGCAGATCATTTTATTCTTCTTCACTTTCACCCAGGATAGCAATGTCATCAGTGAATCGTATCATTTATATTCTTTCACCTTGTATTTTAATTCCACTCCTGAACCTTTCTTTTATTTCCATCATTGCTTCCTCGATGTACAGATTGAAGAGTAGGGGCGAAAGGCTACAGCCTTGTCTTACACCCTTCTTATATGAGCACTTCGTCCTTGATCGTCCACTCTTATTATTCCCTCTTGGTTGTTGTACATATACTATATGACCCGTCTCTCCCTATAGCTTACCCCTACTTTTTTCAGAATCTCGAACAGCTTTATACTGTCGAACGCTTTTTCCAGGTCGACAGATCCTATGAAAGTGTCTTGATTTTTCTTTAGCCTTGCTTCCATTATTAGCCGTAACGTCAGAATTGCCTCACTCGTCCCTTTACTTTTCCTAAAGCCAAACTGATGGTCACCTAGCGCATTCTCAATTTTCTTTTCCATTCTTCTGTATATTATTCTTGCAAGCAGCTTCGATGCATGAGCTGTTAAGCTGATTGTGCGATAATTCTCGCACTTGTCAGCTCTTGCCGTCTTCGGAATTGTGTGGATGATGCTTTTCCGAAAGTCAGATGGTATATCGCCAGACTCATATATTCTACACACCAACGTGAATAGTCGTTTTGTTGCCACTTCTCCCAATGATTTTAGAAATTCTGATGGAATGTTATCTATCCCTTCTGCCTTATTTGACCGTAAGTCATCCAAAGCTCTTTTAAATTCCGATTCTAATACTGGATCCCCTGTCTCTTCTAAATCGACTCCTGTTCTTCTTCTATCTCATCAGACAAATCTTCACCCTCATAGAGGCTTTCAATGTATTCTTTCCACCTATCTGCTCTCTCCTCTGCATTTAACAGTGGAATTCCTGTTGCACTCTTAATGTTACCACCGTTGCTTTTACTGTCACCAAAGGTTGTTTTGACTTTCCTGTATGCTGAGTCTGTTCTTCCGACAATCATATCTTTTATCGATGTCTTCAGATTTTTCCTGCAGCCATTTCGTCTTAGCTTCCCTGCACTTCCTATTTATTTCATTCTTCAGCGACTTGTATTTCTGTATTCCTGATTTTCCCGGAACATGTTTGTACTTCCTCCTTTCATCAGTGAACTGAAGTATTTCTTCTGTTACCCATGGTTTCTTCGCAACTACCTTCTTTGTACCTATGTTTTCCTTCCCAACTTCTTTGATGGCCCTTTTTGAGATGTCCATTCCTCTTCAACTGTACTGCCTACTGCGCTACTCCTTATTGCTGTACCTATAGCGTTAGCGAACTTCAAACGTATCTCGTCATTCCTTAGTACTTCCGTATCCCACTTCTTTGCGTATTGATTCTTCCTGACTAATGTCTTGAACTTCAGCCTACTCTTCATCACTACTATATTGTGATCTGAGTCTATATCTGCTCCTGGGTAAGCCTTACAATCCAGTATCTGATTTCGGAATCTCTGTCTGACCATGATGTAATCTAATTGAAATCTTCCCGTATCTCCCGGCCTTTTCCAAGTATACCTCCTCCTCTTGTGAATCTTGAACAGGGTATTCGCTATTACTAGCTGAAACTTGTTACAGAACTCAATTAGTCTTTCTCCTCTTTCTTTCCTTGTCCCAAGCCCATATTCTCCTGTAACCTTTCCTTCTACTCCTTCCCCTACAACTGCATTCCAGTCGCCCATGACTATTAGATTTTCGTCCCCCTTTACATAGTGCATTACCCTTTCAATATCCTCATACACTTTCTCTATCTGTTCATCTTCAGCTTGCGACGTCGGCATGTATACCTGAACTATCGTTGTCGGTGTTGGCCTGCTGTCGATTCTGATTAGAACAACTCGGTCACTGAACTGTTCACAGTAACACACCCTCTGCCCTACCCTCCTATTCATAACGAATCCTACACCTGTTATACCATTTCCTGCTGCTGTTGATATTACCCGATACTCATCTGACCAGAAATCCTTGTCTTCCTTCCACTTCACTTCACTGACCCCTACTATATCTAAATTGAGCCTTTGCATTTCCCTTTTCAGATTTTCTAGTTTCCCTACCACGTTCAAGCTTCTGACATTCCATGCCCCGACTCGTAGAACGTTATCCTTTCGTTGATTATTCAATCATTTTCTCATGGTAACCTCCCCCTTGGCAGTCACTTCCTGGAGATCCGAATGGGGGACTATTCCGGAATCTTTTGCCAATGGAGAGATCATCATGACACTTCTTCCATTACAGGCCACATGTCCTGTGGATACACGTTACGTGTCTTTAATGCAGTGATTTCCATTGCCTTCTGTATCCTCATGTCGTTGATCATTGCTGATTCTTCCGCCTTTAGGATCAATTTCCCACCCCTAGGACAAGAGAGTGCCCTGAACCTATATCCGCTCCTCGGCCCTCTTTGACAAGGCCGTTGTCAGAATGAGGCTGACTTCTTATGTCGGAAGTCTTCGGCCGCCAATACTGATTATTTATCAAAATTTAGGCAGTGGTGGGGATTGAACCCGGGACCGAAGGCTGTTTGATTATGAATCAAAGACGCTACCCCTAGACCACCGGTACCACAAATATCTGTACAAATATTCAAATAGCTCTCTTCCATGCGTGAACATTGAGACAGACGCACTGAGGGCACGTCTGCTCAGTTACCCGTTTTCTGTAACCACCACCAATATGGCGGGCACTCGGAGGTATTCCTGGACCGCGGTGGAGGGGATGGTCGAACCACTTGCCCGTGACCAACCTCTCCACCCCAAATCTTGTGACACTGGAACGTCTTTGAATTTTACCTGCCTGTGATGTCTCTCTGATCCCCTACTCAGGAGTGAGGTTGGCACTACTATACTACAGAACTACTTCCCAACTAAGATTTGACCACGCTTTACGGAAAGGAGTGAGGAGGATTAGGAAAGTTCATGTGCAAATTCACATTCACGTACAAGAAATGCATAATACACGTCACATATAAATACGTATTATGAAGCCTGACACATTTCTTTCCACCCGTCCACATGGGTTCTGTTGCACCCGCGGCCGGCCGCGTCGTGCAATAAAATTGGCGGCAGGGCCGCCTCTGCTTGTATTTCTCGGTGCGAGCGAGGAGCGAAACCTGCTGCTTATAGAGCGGAAACTACTGTAACGTTTCAAGATTTTTTTGTTTTCTCACGGTATATTATAGCGTAATATTGGCACGGAGGCGATTTTAGATGCTGATTTGCTGTCATGGAGGATATGAACCTCTAGCAGACATTACCAGAACATTATTGGAAAGACATACATGAATGGCTGCTAGTAATATTTAATTTTTATTAGGACTGTTTCGGCAGTTATTGCCATTGAGAAGTAGGCCTATCTGCCAATACAAATGTAGTGAGACCCTGTATAGTTGTGAATGACATTTACAATGAGGTGCCAAAAGTAATGGGATAGCGGTAAGCTCATATACAGATTGCGGTAGTACCGCGTACACACGTTATAAAAGGGCACCGCTTTGGCTAGAGCACGACGGGAATTAATGGACCTTGAATGCGGAGTGGTCGTTGGAGCTAAACGCATTGGACATTCCACTCCGGAAAACATTCCGTGACCCACCGTGCGAAGAGTGTACCGAGAATACCAAATTTCAGGCATTACGCCTCACTACGGACAACGCCGTGGCCGACGGAACTCACGTAACGAAAGCGGCGGCATTTGCTTATAGTTGTCAGCGCTAACATACAAGCAGCATAACCCCAGATATCAATAGGGACGTACGACGAATGTATCCGTTAGGACACTGCGCGAAATTTGGCGTTAATGGGCTATGGCAGCAGACGTCCGACGCGAGTGCATTTGCTAACATCAGATATTGTCCGCAGCGATTCGCCTGGGCTGGTGACCATATCGGTTGGAACCTATACGACTGGAAAACCGTGACTAAGAGTTCGAATGTGGCGCAGCTCTCACGAAGCCACGGTACCAGGTTTTCAACAAGGTACTGCGAACATTGGAATGGCTTCATAATGGTATGGCTGTGTTTACGTGGAATGGACTTGATTTTCTGGTCCAGCCGTCCCGAACTTTGACAGGAAATGATTGTGTTCCGCATCTTGGACAACATTTGCAGCCAGTCAGGTACTTCAAGTGCAAAAAAACACGACGTAAATTTTATGGATGACAACGCACCTTGTCAGCGGGACACATTTGTTGGCGCTTGGTATGGAACACATTCTGGACAGTTCGAGCGAATGATTTTTCCACCCAGATCGCAAGACATGAATCCTATCGAAAATTTGTGGGACATAATCTAGAGGTAATTTCGTGCACAAAATCCTGCACCGACAACACTTCCTCAATGATTGACGGCTGTACAGGCATCATGGCTCACTGTTTCTGCAGGGTACTTCCAACGACTTGTGGAGTCTATGCTATATCTAGTAACTGCACTACACCACACAGAAGCACGTCCGACACGATATTAGAAGGTATCCTGTCACTTTTTATACCTCCGTGTATATTAAAATAATTATATTGCACTTACGTCCAGAATCATTTAACGTCCACATTATGTCGCTAGTTAACCGTATTTCGACTAAGTTTTCATTAGACAGTAAATGACTGAAAAATAATACCTCAACCATGGTTTGACAGTTCACTCGGGGAAGTAAACTGAGTGGGTAATTAAACCATACCTAAAGTAGTATTTTTCATATATTTACCTCATCTACCGTGTAACCAACACACTGGCAGTCATAAGACAGTTCACTAGCGACCCAATATGGACGTCACATGATTCTAGACACAAGTACAATACAGTTAGTTCAATGTAATTAACACATTTGTACACGACCCCACCACAATCGTATCCGCAGGTACTCTTGACAAAAGCGATAGAAGCCGAAACAGTCTGTCGTTAATAAAGATGGATGCCCGTTGCTGCAACAATCGTATGGTGAGAGTCTGCGTTAAATGTTTTTTTTTCTGTTTTGACTGTCGGCAGCGTTCAGAACAGAGGGAAAGAAGCAGCCTTTTTTTCCTGCTAACATTGCGAGCATGGTTACATGGACTACATCAGAGAGCGCAAAGTCCTGGGTAGCTTCTCTCCGGCCACGATGCTGTCTTATGAAAAGTAACCCGAGGCCGGAACATTTATAAAGTGCGTGATCACTCTTCGCCTTTATGACGGACTGAACTTCTATGGCTACAATTTCAGTAAGATGTCTGAATGTCTGTGGACGAATGACTGCTAACGGTTACTCAGCAGGCGAAACCAGAAAAGGTAGTGTTGAAGGAGACGGGGGGTCGGAACAAAGTCGACTCATTGCAAACTTTTTCTATTGGTTTCAGGTCGAGACATTGGGCAGACGCCGGCCTGAGTGACCGAGCGGTTCTAGGCGCTACAGTCTGGAACCGCGCGACCGCTACGGTCGCAGGTTCGAATCCTGCCTCGGGCATGGATGTGTGTGTGATGTCCATAGGTTAGTTAGGTTTAAGTAGTTCTAAGTTCTCGGGGACTGATGACCTTAGAAGTTAAGTCCCAAAGTGCTCACAGCTATTTGAACCATTTGGGCAGACCAGTCCATTACAGGAAAGTCATTGTCAACAAAAAATTGCCCCTCACTGGCTGCCTTATAGAATAAGTCTTCGATCTGTACCTCGGCTGTACACAGTACCTAATACTGTTGATATACTTTCCGAGATGTGAGGTCGTGGTCCAAGAACTTTTTTGCTCCTTACGTTTCGTCCAGCGCAGTCCTGGACGAAACGTAAGGAGCAGAAAAGTTCTTGGACCACGACCTCACATCCCGGAAAGTATATCACAGCTATGTCAACCGGTCGTGAAAGCCTTCATTCTACAACAGTGCCTAATGCTATATAATACGTTAATATCCTTCCGATTTTATCGTTTTCTTAAATTTATACCGCGGGAGACACCCCCGTAAGTTACCACCAGCTCTTCCGTTCACTGTTCACACAACACACGATGATAGGTAACGTTCTCCGGGTCATAGCCAAACCTGAACACTCCTATCTGAATGCCCCAGCGCATGGATGTGATTCATCATCCCAGTCATCCATTGCCTAGCGGCACCGCTCCTTGCATCATATCCAGCGTCGGTTAACGTTGACTTCAGAAATGGGTAGCATATGCTGGACTGCTCGACAACTCATCCTCATCTATTTTTAACTCCCTAACCACAGTCATTATGCTAACTGGACTTGAAGTAGCTCTTTGGAACTAATGAGTAATTCATTTCTTTCTGCCTCAGCAGGGGCCGACATCGCCGTCCGTCGGTACATAAGCTCCGCTTGGTCTTGTTTTAGTTATGTCTAGATCTACATCCACATCTACATTGATACAGTGCAAAATCACACTTAAGTGCCTGGCAGAGAGTTCATCGAACCACCTTCACAATGATTCTCTATTATTCTAATCATGAAAAGCTTGCGGAAGAAACGAAAAGCTTTATCTCTCCGTCCGACCTATAATGTCACTTATTTTATAGTGCTGATCGTTTCTCCCTGTGTAGGTCGGCGTCAACAAAATATATTCACATTCGGTGGAGAAATTCGGTGATTGAAATTTCGTGAAAATATTCCGCTGCCACGAGAAACGCTTTTCTTTTAATGGTGTCCACCCCAGATCCTGTATCACGTCACTGGCACTTCAGACTATTTCGCGGTAATACAAAACTTTCTGATCTCCTTGAACTTCCTTGCTGTACTCCGATTATCTGATGTGGTAAAGATCCCCCACTATGCACCAATGCTTCAAAAGAATGACGGACCAGCGTAATGTGGGCAGTTCCTTTTGCAGTTGTTGTTGTTGTGGTCTTCAGTCCTGAGACTGGGTTCATGCAGCTCCCCATGCTGCTCTATCCTGTGCAAGCTTCTTCATCTCCCAGGACCTACTGCAAACTGCATCCTTCTGAATCTGCTTAGTGTATTCATCTCCTGGTCTCCCTCTACGAATTTTACCCTCCACGCTGCCCTCCAATGCTAAACTGGTGATCCCTTGATGCCTCAGAATACGCCCTACCAACCGATCCCTTCTTCTAGTCAAGTTGTGCCACAAACTTCTCGTCTCCTCAATGCTATTCAATACATCCTCATTAGTTAAGTGATCTACCCATCTAATCTTCAGCATTCTTCTGTAGCACCACATTTCGAAAGCTTCTATTCTCTTCTTGTCCAAACTATTTATCGTCCATGTTTCACTTCCATAAATGGCTACACTCCATACAAATACTTTCAAAAACGACTTACTGACACTTAAATCTAATCTCGATGTTAACAATTTTCTCTTCTTCAGAAACGCTTTCCTTGCCATTGCCAGTCTACATTTTATATCCTCTCTACTTCGGCCATCATCAATTACTTTGCTCCCCAAATATCAAAACTCCTTTACTACTTTAAGTGTCCCATTTCCTAATGTAATTCCTTAAGCGTCACCCGACTTAATTCGACTACATTCCATTGCCTTCGTTTTGCTTTTGTTGATCTTCATCTTGTATCACCCTTCAAGACACTATCCATTCCTTTCAACTGCTCTTCCAAGTCCTTTGCTGTCTCTGAAAGAATTACAATGTCATCGGAAAACCTGAAAGTTTTTATTTCTTCTCCATGCATTTTAATACATACTCTGAATTTTTCTTTTGTTTCCTTCACTGCTTGCTCAATATACAGATTGAATAACATCGGGGAGAGGCTACAACCGTATCTCACTCCCTTCTCAACCACTGCTTCCCTTTCAAGTCCCTCGACTCTTATAACTGCCATCTGCTTTCTGTACAAATTGTAAATCTTTTGCAGATCTGTTACATTTTCAGACTGTGTTGCCAATAAAACGCAGTCATTGGTTTGCCTTCCTCACAAAATTTTCTATGACTTCTTTCCAATTTAGTTGTTCGCAACTGTAATTCCTAGGTATTTCACTGAATTTAAGGCCTTTATATTTGATTTATTTATCGTGTAAACGAAGTTTAATTGATTCCTTTCAGCACTTATGTGGATGAACTAACACTTTTCATTATTTAGTGTCAATTGCTAATTTTCGCACCACACAGATATCTTATGTAAATTGTTTTGCAATTTTTTTTATCTTCTGATGACTTTATTGGACGTTAAGCGAAAATATCATCTGCAAACAAACTAAGACGACATCTCAGGTTGTCTCCGAAATGATTAATATAGATCAGAACCAGCAGAGGGCCTACAACACAACGCCAGAAATCACTTACGTCTTACTCGATGACTCTCCGTCGATTACTACGAACTGTGTCCTCAGTAACAGGGAATAACGAATCCAGTCACATAACTGACACAATATTCCATAAGCAAGCAATTTCACAACAAGCCGCTTGTCACGCAGTTTCCTTATAGGTGACCGAGGGAAAAATTTCAGACACACCACACATCGTCCACACAGAATCGATATGAAAAGGCCTCAGGGGGCGGTATAAATGACGTCAGTGAAACTACTGCTTCTATTGGGACGTTAATGCCCACATACTTCACTGTGTTGGACAATGCTGACACCCCGCGTGTGTTTGAACGCTACCCTACGGACATCGTGGAGCTGCAGCCCAATTTTACGTGCTCTGACAATTCTGGACGGCAATGAGACCGCAATTTTTTATCTGCTGCACATGGTGGTACTATTAATGAACATTAAAAACAATTAGACGAAATTTTAGCGAGGTCAGAAGCTGCAAAGGCGTGTTATACTTATTAATGCCCTCTGTTTCGCCATCTCCTGTGGCGCGATCACGGGTGAGTGCTACATTACCATGTGAATGAATGCAACGACAAACGATCTCTCTAAGACCCGCCAATTCGGCGACATCCACGGTGGTAATACGCACCTTTGATGAGCACTTCAAAAATGTACCTCTCGGAAACTTCGACTTGATGTCTGTCAGCTTCGGCCATGGACTTTCCACCATTAAAATACTATAGACGGTTTCATTACAAATGCAGTTCTCTCCTGGTCGGTAATACCTTATTTGCTTGGTCACTCAAAGACGAATTCTCTGTATTCTTCGGATTTCCATTTAAGCGACAATACCTGCCCATTGTACACACACGGAAGTGCCAAAGAAACTGGCACACGTGCCTAATAGGAAGTTTGGCTCACGCGAGCACGCAGAAGTGCCGCAACACGACGTGGCATGGGCTCGACTAATGTCTGAAGAGGGCACTGGCACCATGAATGCTACAGGACTGCCCATAAATTCATAAGAGTACGAGGGGGTGAGATCAGATGGTTCAAATGGCTGTCAGTACTATGGGACTTAACTTCTGAGGTCATCAGTCCCCTAGAACTTAGAAATACTTAAACCTAACTAACTAAGGACATCACACACATCCATGCCTGATGCAGGATTCGACCTTGCGACCGCAGCGGTCGCACAGTTCAGGACTGTAGGGCGTGAGATCCCTTCTGGACAACACGTTGCAAGGCATCCCAGATATGCTCAATAATGTTCATGTCTGAGGAGTTCGGTGACCAGTGGAGGTGTTTAAACTCAGAATAGTGGTTTCTGGAGATCTCTGTAGTAATTCGGGGCGTGTGGGGTGTCGCATTATACTGCTGGAATTGCCCAGGTCCGTCGGAATTGGCAATGCACATGAATGAACGCAGGTGATCAGACAATATGCTTACGCATGCGTCACATGTCATACTCGTATCTAGACGTATAAGGGGTCCCATATCACTCCAACTGTACACGCCCTACACCATTAAAAAGCTTCCACCAGCTTGAACAGTACCCTGCTGACATGCAGGATCCATTGATTCGTTAGGTTTTCCCCATACACTGTACACGTCCATTCCCTCGATACAATTTGAAACGAGACTCGCCCGACCAGGCAACATGTTTCCATTTATCAACAGTCTAATGTCGGTGTTAACGATCCCAGCGAGGCGTAAAGCTTTGTGGGCAGCTGTCATCAAGATAGATGTGTGAGCCTTCGGCTCCGAAAGCCCGTATCGATGATGTTTCGTTGAATGGCTCACACGCTCCCCATGTTGGTTCTCCAGCATTGAAATCTGCAATAATTTGCGGAAGGTTTGCACTCCCATCACGTTGAACGATTCTCTTCAGTAGTCGTTGGTGGCGTTCTTGCAGGATGTTTTTCCGGCTGCAGCGATGTCGGTGATTTGATGTTTTACCGGATTCCTGATATTGACGGTACTCTCGTGAAATGGTCATACGGGATTATCTACACTTCATCACTACCTCGGAGGTGCTGTGTCCTACCGCTCATGCGGAGAAGATAACACCACGTTCCAACTCACTTAGATCTTGATAACGTGCTATTGTAGCTGCAGTAACCGATCTAACAACTACGCCAGACCCTTGTTACCTTATATAGACGTTGCCGACCGCAGCGCCGTATTCTGCATGTTTACAGATGCCTGTATTTGAATTCGTATGCCTATACCAGTTTCTTTGGCGCTTCAGTGTAAGATTGTATGCATACTAGCAATAAATTACGAAATGTGCCGCTTTAGTGAATGTATCAGCCGCTGCAATGAAACATTTTATTGGGTTCACTTAATACGCTCGGTGTTTTATTCAGGATTTCTGGGAACAACAAAAAGATGTCTTAAATTTTCGGTTAATTTAGACCTCTCTCTGTCGTTTGGTCTCATTGTTCATCCTATTCAGTAAATAATTCAAGATTCTTGGGGGTCAGATAGGTTGTGATTAGTGAAGTCTTTCTTCATTTTATCACTCTTTACCTAATTATTCACATTTAATTTGGGGAGAAGTGTTTGGAGTACTCTGTAGTGGCACCTGTATAGGAGGAGGTGCGTTTACATCCTGTATATGGTGGGGAACTAGTGGAAAATTCGTGGAAAATTTCAAAACATTACTGCATTATATCTCCAATTCTATAAGAGGCGGGCATGCTTGTTCTCGTGAGGCATGCAGCTGGCGTCGGATGCCAGGACGGCTCTTGGAGATTCTGCGACAGGACTCAGGCCCGGCAGCAAAGACAAAGCCGGAGTCAGTTGTGACAACGCCGCTTCCCAGCAAAGCGAGAAAGCCAGGCGGCGACTCCGCTGCTCTTTGCTCCATTGTGGGCGATGACCTGTGACCCAAGGACAGGCAGCGTACGGCGGATGGCGTTGTGATGGTGAGTTACTCTGAGCTGAAGGTCGGCGGCAGCAGGCACGGACAGCAGGGCGATGGGGTTGTGACATCAAGTCCCATGAAGGAGCCAGTGCGCCGGCAAATGTAGCCTGATCTCAGACCGGAGCTGCTGGTGCTGCCCGTTAATATCGCGGTCCTGTAATGCTCTAGTGTCATGATACGGCTACTCAGCGATGGTCACGGCACCGAACTGAATGACCCCCTGGTGTCAAATTCAGCCTAATTCACATTCCGCTACAGCCCATTTGTTTCTCTAAACCCTTGTGCCTAATCAATTCTCCCACAACAAAGAGACTGGCTTGAGTGTGATGGCACCGATTCACTTACTATAAAGTTCATTGCTGACGGGAGGGGGGGGGGGGGGGAGTGATTAATTTACTGCATCGTTCAGCTGTTCATGTTTTGCAGCTCACTTCCACATATCAGTTATCGTGCCCTACATGCCGACATAGCGTTTGATTGCCAGCGCTGTTACTGCGACACTTCGTGGAGGCCTTCATGCTACATTTAGTCACTTACACTTAAGATTTAATAAATTTACCTAGAATACTGGGTAGCGCCGCTATGGAAGGAAGGAAATACTGTCTTTAATGTCATGTGTCCATGGAGAATATTAGAGATGGGGCACAGTGCAACAAGGAATGAGGATGGTGTAAGTAGTGTACCTCTGGAAGGAAACATCCTGGCATTCGTCTAAAATCAGTAGTGATGCCATGATCAACTCTTCTTCCAGAGAGAACATACATTTTAATGTTATTGAATTTACTCTGAAGCACACAAATGTAGAGGGGTCCAAAATAAATGTATCCACTGTTTAAACGTCCATAACCGACAAACTAATTGACGGAGGTGTTTCATCTTTGGTGGTGTAATAGTTTATAGTTCCGGCAATCACCACACAGGCATTGTATTGCGTTGTTTTGTCAGATGACAGTCACCAGATAGTCAGTGTTTTGTTCTTAGTTGCACCTGGTTACACGAGTAAACGTGGCTGGCGCAAGAAAGTCAGTTCTGAAGTGGTATATTAAGTATGAAAACATTAATGACGTTCAACGGCAATGGCGAAAAGAGTATCAAACAGAGCCACCGAAACTTTTAACGATTCGTCGCATTCGAGACAAATTGGAAGCCGAAGGATATGTTCAAGACGTACACAAACAACGATCTGGACGACCTGTAACAATAAAAAGTCCAGCTAACTCCGTCGTGTGTTACAACAATTCACTCACTCACCACAGAAGTCTGTGAGACAGTCTGCCCGTGACACTGGAGTGAGTCTCTCAAGTGTCCGACGAATTTTGAAGACAGCAACGAGGAAGTATTACATCCCACGATTGCTACACGCAATGAACGAGGACGACCGAGATCGTAGAGTGGAGTACTGCGAGTGGTTTACTAACGTGGTGCCCAGCGATAAAGAGTTTGAGGAGATGGTTGTGTGGTCTGATGAGGCACAGTTCAAACTCAATGGTACAGTAAATCGCCACAGTTGCATCTACTGGGCCGCCGAAAATCCGAACGTCCATGTAGACAAAGCCGTGAATTTGGCAGGAGTAAATGTGTGGTGTGGGTTGCCTTACCGGGCCTTCATTGGGCCATTCTTCTTTGACGGCGCAGTTACCGGTGCGGTGTACCTTCAGAAGCTTCAGACATCCATGTTACCTGCCATTCGAGACTTGTATGGAGATTGAAGAGTTTGCTTTCACCAAGATGGTGCCCCAACCCACTACCAAAATCATGTTAGAGCGTATCTCGATGAAAATCTACCAGGAAGAAGGACAGGCCGTGGAGATGCTGTGGTGTATCCACTACGTTCCCCAGATCTAACTCCTCTGTACTTTTACCTGTCGGGAACACTAAAAGACGTCATTTATCGACATAAGCCACGCACATTGGATTAACTTCGAGAATCTATCGTACATTCATTTGCAAATATCCAACTGAACACGTTACAGTCGGTAGTTCGTGCTGCAGTTCGGCGGCACCGTTTGTGTGTGGATGTTAATGGTGACCATTTCGAACACCTACAGCGATATCTTTAAGTTGGACTTTAAGCTACACTTTCGCCAAAAATGAGACAACTCCGTCAATTAGTTTGCAAGTTATGGACTTTTAAACAGTGGATACAATTTTTGGGCCCCTCTGTATATGGCCTACAAACATTTTTAATGCTACAGGTACTGTTTAACGAGCAGAGGAGCAAGTGTTTGTATAATCAATGAATGCAATTTCGATGTTCAGTAATGTTACACCCCGACAGTTCGGTAATATTAAGTTTGAAAATAACCAAATGTTGTTCCTTAAAAACCATTTGCTGTGGTAGATAGTTCTATTTACATTGGGAATTTTTTGCTAAATTTGACTTGATTGAAGAGAAAGTTGGCGTTCAATAAAATGCGTCGCGACATTTCAGTTAATATCACTTTGAAGTGCCTCCCAGAACAGCACTGCATATGATTCATAAAGTGAGTAATAACTGAAATCCTGTCACCTTCAGGTTCAAAGGCGCGGGGTTACACATATGACCTGTAAATTTACGGGAGCTGCCCTCGTGCACGTAATTACGTGTCGCCGCCGTGAATTCGCATTCGCTCATTTTGCTCTTGTTCCACTTTTCCGGTGTCAGCGAGCTGAATCCAGGTCGGAGGTGTGGTGGGAGGGCCGCGGGAGCGGTGGCGACTGGTGAAATAGTGAAGCCGGTCGTGGCAAGCGGCCATCGATCGCTACGCACCGGTTTGAGGGGCGGGAGGGTTTTGGGACGGGGCAGAGGGTTGCTTGAGCCTCAGTGCAGCCCGTGTGGCAGAGGGGCGTGGTGCTGCAGGGGGTGGGTGCAGTGGTGCCAGGGGGGGGGGGGGGGGCTGCCGCCCTGGGTGCGCCTTGCAGAGGGCGGCATCCATCAAGCTGTCCACGGCCGGCTCGTCACGTGGACGCTACCCAGCAAAGCGTCCTGGCCTTCTTTTTGTTTTTTCACTGTGCGCTCAACAGGAATACACACGTCGCTACACCGTCGTTCCTTTCGAATTCTTTTCCCGTTGCCGGTGGTCGGTTCTTGCTGACAGTTGTACTCGATACGTAATGGGGAGACTGTTTCAGTTAAATCGGGAATGTCGGTACAAGCTGAACTGTAATTTATATCCGGTGTCGAAACTGTTTGGTACCACGATATATCGCTCAAAGTTCATCACCTCTGAAACCCCAGCGACCTTCTACGTTTCATCAGTCTTCGCTATCAATTGCGTATGGCAGCGGCAGAAAACTTTCAAAGTATTTAAACCATTTGGTGACTTTGGGCACTTAATCATGTTTAAGATGAATCTTTATTTATTTAATCATTGATGCTGAGGAGGAGAAAGCATTAGAAGACGAATACAAGATTATTGAAGAGAATAAAAGTAACTGCATTAAGGGCCGTGAGTTCGAAACTCATCTGGAGTGTACGATTTTAATTTCTATATTCGGTTCGAGTACATTCTACAAGTATCAACAAACGTCAAGAATCATTGCACTGGAATGTTCTGTGTAAATACTGTATGTGTACTGGGCGGAGGCAGTTCGCTCCGCCCTTAAGCGAAGTTAGTGTCCGTCATTCATCTAATTATACCTTCTTCTAAATGGCAATATTACAGAGCACTGAAAACCTAAGTTGAATTATGGTCTCTGGAATGTGGAATTCTCTCTTAATCATTCAGATGCTTTGGAGGGCCAGCCAGGACAATACTATTCCACCTAGTTTGCAAAAATCTGTAGATAACGATCTCGCTGAAAATCAGTTAGCGTTTCGTTTGATTATAGGAACGCGCGAGACGTACGACTTGTGTGCTGGAGCCTGTCCACCACGTTATATAGGAAGCGCGGAAAAGGAACAGAAAGAAAAACGATGAGGAGAAAATGTAGCAGGCACGGAATAGGGCGTTGAAGACGAACGGGTGCGATAGTGTCTTTAATAGTGTTTGTAAAATGTACATGAAAAGTAGAAAACTTAAATGAGGCGATGCCAAGGGAATCAGACTGGGAAATGTGGCTCTCAGAGTAGCAAAGGAGCATGAAAGTAAATGATGGTCAAAGTATAGATGATGTAATACTCATAACGGCTATAGCAAGGAAAACAATTCTGAAAAAGCGAAATACGACTTCTAATATGAATTTAAACGTTACGAACTATTTCCTGTAGGTATTTCACGGGAATGTGACGTTGTGGGAAACAGAAGCGAGAACGATAAATAGTATGGACATGAAGAGAATTGATGTTTCTAAATGTGATCCTGCAGAGGAATGTTAACAAGTGGACGGGTAGTTGGAATAACTTATGAGGAAGTAGTGAATCGAGCTGAGGAAAATTAAATTTTACTACACCAACTGATGGGTGATTGGATATATTGTGATACGTCAACGTGTCTCCGTTTGGAAAGCGTAGGATACGTTGTGTGTTAAAACTGTAGGAAGTGTTGTATGTTAAGAAAGTAGAGAAAAAGCAAGGTACGTGCACAGTAAGCACATCTTGATGTACGTTGCAGCACACATGCAGAGATGAAGAGACGTGCGTCGGACAGGCTATCTTGGATACCTGCAAGAACCAAACCTCTGTTGAAGGCCACAACATCGACATTCACATGTGCATGTTTCCTGATTTTGGCTCATTGTCATTAATAAGAGCTTAAAACACTCAGAACTCATTTCTCGTTCAAACTTCAGAAGAAAGGCATTAAATGTATAGATGAAATAACAGAACACAAATATACACTATTGACCATTAAAATTGCCACACCATGAAGACGACGTGCTACAGGCGCGAAATTTAACCGACAGGAAGAAGATGCTGTGATATGCAAATGATTAGCTTTTCAGAGCATTCACACAAGGTTGGCGCCGGTGGCGACACCTACAACGTGCTGACATGAGGAAAGTTTCCAACCGATTGCTCATACACAAACAGCAGTTGACCGGCGTCGCCTGGTGAAACGTTGTTGTGATGCTGCGTGTAAGGAGGAGAAATGCGTACCATCACGTTTCCCACTTTGATGAAGGTCGGATTGTAGGCCATCGCGATTGCGGTTTATCGTATCGCGACATTGCATCTCGCGTTGGTCGAGATCCAATGACTGTTATCAGATTATGGAATCGGTGATTTCAGGAGGGTAATACGGAACGCCGTGCTGGATCCCAACGGCCTCGTATCACTAGCAGTCGAGATGACAGGCATCTTATCCGCATTGCTGTAACGGATCGTGCAGGCACGTCTCGATCCCTCAATCAACAGATGGGGACGTATGAAAGACAAAAACCATCTGCACGAACAGTTCGACGACGTTGGCAGCAGCATGGACTATCAGCTCGGAGACCATGGCTACGTTTACCCTTGACACTGCATCACAGACAGGAGCGCCTGCGATGGTGTACTCAACGACGACGAACCTAGGTGCACGAATGGCAAAACGTCATTTTTTCTGATGAATCCAGGTTCTGTTTACAGCATCATGATGGTCGCATCCGTATTTGGCGATACCGCGGTGAACACACATTGGAAGCGTGTATTCGTCATCGCCATACTGGCGTATCACCCGGCGTGATGGTATGGGGTGCCATTGTTTACACGTCTCGGTGACCTCTTGTCCGCATTGACGGCACTTTGAACAGTGGGCGTTACATTTCAGATGTGTTACTACCCGTGGCTCTACCCTTCATTAGATCCCAGTGAAACTCTACATTTGAGCAGGATAATGCACGACCGCATGTTGCACGTCCTGTACGGGCCTATCTGGACACAGAAAATGTTCGACTGCTGCCCTGGCCAGCACATTCTCCAGATCTCTCACCAAATGAAAACGTTTGGTCAATGGTAGCCGAGCAACTGTCTCGTCACAATACGCCAGTCGCTACTCTTGATGAACTGTGGTATCGTGTTGAAGTTGCATGGGTAGCTGTACCTGTACACGCCATCCAAGCTCTGTTTTACTCAATGCCCAGCCGTATCAAGGCCGTTAATACGTCCAGAGGTGGTGTTGTGGGTACTGATTTCTCAGGAACTATGCACCCAAAATGCGTGAAAATGTAATCATATGTGAGTTCTAGTATAATATATTTTCCAATGAATACCCGTTTATCATCTGCATTTCTTCTTGGTGTAGCAATTTTAATGGCCAGTAGTGTAGTTGGTAACAACTTGTGAATACAGTGGGACATGAAAAACTACCCAAGATGATACTCAACTACAAACTGGAAGATGGAGCGAATGCAGTAGGTGGATAAAAATACAGGTACACAACAAACTAGGGAAACCTTTGGCATTCACAACAACTTTCAGTCGGTTCCGAATGGATAGTTAGACAAGTTCAGATAACGATGGTGGGAGTGGATTGTGATCATGCTGCCTTCTCTCCAAAGTAAGCCACTAATATTGAGATCTGGCGTCTCTGGTGGCCAGGGGAGGTGCGACAATTCACCCTCGTTCTCACAAAGCGTGGACGATGACAGCTGTGTGAACAGGGGCGCTAACGTCTTGGAGCACAGCATTACCGTTGGAGAACATGCGTTGCACCGTGGGACGGACCTGATGGTCACGCAATCTTTGGCGGTTATCAACGTTGCAGAGTGCCCATGGAGTCAAAAGAATACCATGAAATGGCTGCCGTCATCGTAACCATACTCCAGCCCTGTTTTGCCCTTGAGACGTAAGCACCGTTGGAAATCGCAGTCAATACAGTACAAGACTCATCCGACCAAATAACGTTCATTCATTGCTCTTAAGTCCAAGTTTTATGGTGTTGTGAACAGATGATGCTTTTCCGCTTTCCCTGGATGCAGTGTCGCTTGAAACACCAAACACTTCGGTACGTCGGTTACAGAAGCAGCCACCACAAGAACACTAACAATTTTCCAACGATCGAAGTCAACTAGCTTCCATATTATACACTCAAACCCTGACAGAACAATGTTGTGATGAGGACTAACACTTCTAACATATTGAGCACATTACGTATGCGCCATTCGTGGCCAAATACTACGTCGCAGCCCGCAGAATTAGCTAGCATCAAAGTTTATCTTCAAGCATGTACGTCTTGCATCTCCGTGTAACCCCTGTAGGTCGAGAAAGGAGAGGATGGCCCAACATTTATTTTAAGACGAGAGATCCATACGCTTAACCCATGCATATCATATAGTGAGGATGACTATTCTCCATGTATAAGCAAGTGGAAGAGCTGTTTAAGTGTTAATTGGTAATACATCTACATCAATGTACATGGATACTCTGCAAATCACATTTAAGTGCCTGGCAGAGGGTTCATAGAACCACCTTCACGATTCTCTATTATTCCAATCTCATATAGCGAGGAAAGAATGAACACCTATATCTTTCCGTACGAGCTCTGATTTCCCTTATTTTATCGTAGTATTCGTTCCTCCCTATATTGGACGGTGTCAAGAAAATATTTCGCCTTCGGAGGAGGAAGTTGGTGATTGGAATTTCGATACTACAAAACGTGCTGCCTTTCTCTGAACTTTTTCGATGTACTCGGTCAGTCCTATCTGGTAAGGATCCCACACCACGCAGCAGTGTTCTGAAAGAGGACGGACAAGCGTAGTGTAGGCAGTCTCCTTAGTAGGTCTGTTACATTTTTTAAGTGTCCTGCCAATAAATTGTGGCCTTCCCCACAACATTTTCTATGTGTTCTTTACAATTTAAGTTGTTCGTAATTGTAATACCTAGTTATTTAGCTGAATTTACGGTTTTTGGATTAAACTGATTTATCGTGTAACCGAAGTTCAACGAGTTCCTTTTAGTACTCATGTGGATGACCTCACACTCGTTATTTAGGGTCAACTGGCACTTTTCGCTCCATTCAGATATTTTTATAAATCGTTTTGCAGCTTGTTTTGTTCGTCTGATGACTTTATTAGTCGATAAACGACAGCTTCATCTGCAAATAACCGAAGACGTCTGCACAGATTGTCTCCCAAATCGTTTATATAGATTAGGAACAGCAAAGAGCCTATAACACTACCTTGGTGCTCGCCTAAAATCACCTTTATTTTGCTCGATGACTTTCCGTCAATTACTACGAACTGCGACCTCCCTGACAGGAAATGGCAAATCCAGTCACATAACTGAGACGATATACCGTAAGCACGCAATGTCACTACGAGCCACTTTTATGTTACAGTGTTAAAAGCCTTCCGGAAATCCAGGAATTCGGACTCGATCTGAAATCCCTTGTCAATAACAGTCAGCACTTCATGTGAATAAAGAGCTAGTTGTGTGTCACAGGAACGATGTTTTCTAAACCCATGTTGACAGTGTGTCAATAGACAGTTTCCTTCGAGGTGATTCACAATTTTCGAACACAATATATGTTCCAAAATACTGCTGCATATCGACGTTAACTATATGGGCCTGTAATTTAATGGATTACTCCTACTACCTTTCTTGGGCTTTGTCTACAGGAGCTGCGTGTTTGCTATTGGTATGATCTTAGACAGCCATGCTCCTTGAGGTTGGGGGATGAAATAGGAATAAAGGAAAAGAAAGAAAGAAAGGAAGGGACAAAATTCCTCTTTGTGGTGGAGATATTATTTTGCATTTACGTTTCATGGCAGTGCCTGCGAAGTTTGGATGAATTTTGAAGCTGCCGATAATGGGCATCAGACGGAAAATTTTATTTTACATTGGAAACAGAATCCTCTGCCTTTTAAATGAATTTGATTGGTTCTTTATCTTGGGTGTTGGGTGAAGTCCTTAGGTTAGTTAGGTTTAAGTAGTTCTAGGGGACTGATGACCTCCGATGTTAAGTCCCATAGTGGTCAGAGCCATTTGAACCATTGTTCTTTATTTTTGTACACGACGTACAGCTTGTCATTTACGTGACACAAGCAAGCTTGAAGTTGAATCCTCAGTAGCCATCTACCTGAATCACATAATTATGTGTCTGACTGTTGAGCACAGTTGCGAATGAGGTGGCCACCGATGTTGATTTTCAGTAATTTGTGCGAGCATTACAGTATGTGTACGGTTTCCTTTGAAAACATTCACATGTATTCAGGAAGCGTGCAGGATTGAATTCACCGCTGGCGTCACAAATTCTGTTACGAAAAATAAACACGCCGTTCAGAGAAAGAAAGCAAACAACAGGAACGAATCACAACGGGTCAGTTTGCGACCGCTGTTGTCGCCCGCAGCTGTGGTGGTAACCGGCAAACGGGCTGGCAGAGCGATATGACAGAATCAAACAGACCCAAGGCGAGGCCAACTTCACTCTCTTGCCAGCCGCTGCTCTGTTTCCTCTATGTGCGTATGATACTAGCTTAGCGGCCGCTCACTCGCTCGTGTAGACTGTACGCCCTATACAGTCTTTTTGTTTTTCTTTTATCGAATTTTTATAATGTTCAGAAATTGATACACATTCTAATTTTTTCACGCTAATTAAGTTCATATAAGCATGGTCTTTTTCGAATATACTTCTGACGAAAAAGCAATTCTGCTAGCTGTAGTCCATGGTGTTAGTTCATCATGCCTTTTGGGTTCTTGTCGAGATGATTCCATTGAAACTTTCATCCCCTAATACATATTTCTTTACATCTAACCGAGAACTAAAATACAAATAATCATACATTTTGCTTTAAAATTATTTTAATGGAGAGAAATATTGTGCTCAAAATTTTCATTCCATGATGCACTCCCTTAGCAACTGAATTTCCAGAAACACTGAAACTCAGTTTTTTTTATTTCTAACCGACAATACAAACTGTCATACATGTAGCCTTAAAAATCCTTTAGCAGCCCTTTGGTAATTATTTATGTTCAAAAAAATCTTAAACCCACTGTTTATCCTGCTTAGTGGTTGAATTTCCAGGAAATTCGGAAACAACACTTTTTTTACTTTCTGAGGAACCAAATACCATTTTTCGTAGTTATAGCTTCCTTAATGGCGAAGTACGTTCAAGAAGCCTTTCATCCCCCATTTCAGCACCTTAAAAAATGGCTCTGAGCACTATGGTACTTAACATCTGAGGTCATCAGTCCCCTAGAGTTACAACTACTTAAACCTAACTAAGGACATCACACACAGCCATGCCCGAGGCAGGATTCGAACCTGCGACCGTAGCTGTCGCGCGGTTCCAGACTGTAGCGCCTAGAACCGCTCGGCCAGTCCGGGCGTCTCAGCACCCTAGGAGTGGAACTTCGGACAATCACTTCTTAAACGATGACTACTGCATAAGATTCACACCCTCTCTAATCTTTACATTTCTATCCTTAGTAATTTGGGCTGAGCAAAGGTGAGTCAGTGGATCACTCTGACCCTGTTTCATTCCCTTAGGGCTCGAATATCCAGAATCAGTGAAACATGTATCTTTTCATCTCCAACCGAGAAGCCAAACACCAATTTCCTAAGCTTTAGCCGGCCTCTGTGACCGAGCGGTTGTAGGCGCTACAGTCTGGAACCGCGCGACCGCTACGGTCGCAGGTTCGAATCCTGCCTCGGGTGTGGATGTGTGTGATGTCCTTAAGTTAGTTAGCTTTAAGTAGTTCTACGTTCTAGGGGCTGATGACCTCAGATGTTAAGTCCCATAGTACTCAGAGCCATTTGAACCTAAACTTTAGTTTTAACCCTCTATTTCACCCCCTAAGTGACTGAACATCCCAAAACAGTGACATGCATATGTTTTATTACTAACAGTGAAGCCAAATACAAATTTTCACAGATTTATTTTCAAACAAGTTTGCACAATGAAATGTTTCCATAAAAACCTTCAGCTTCATTTCATCTCCATAGTTGTTGAATTAACAAAAACAATGAAGCATGTATTTTTTTATTTGTAACCGAAAAGTCAAATAGCAGTACTCACAGATGTAGTTTTGAAAATATTATAGTAGTTTTTTAATCATATATTTCCAAAAAAAATTTTCATCCACTATTTCACTTCCATAGGGTTATATGTCTAAAAACACTGAAATACGTATTTTTTATTTCTTACCGGGAACGCTAATACCAATCTTCGTACGTCTAGCTTCAAACTTGCTTTAACAGCGACATTTTTCAAGAAACAACTTCATCCAATCTTTCACTACCTTAGAGTTGGAATATCGAAAAGTCATTCTTAAACGACGCCGACTGAATAAGATCCACACGGTTTCCAAATTACAAGTTTCTGTTCTTAGCCGTTTGAGCTGTGCGGTGATAGTCAATCAGTCAGTAGGACATTGTCTTTTATGTATAGATATTGTACTTATTTCTCTGGTTGAAGGGTTAATGCCAAGTGCCAGTATATTAAAGAAGACCCTCTCCTGGCCGGCCGCGGTGGTCTAGCGGTTCTGGCGCTGCAGTCCGGAACCGCGGGACTGCTACGATCGCAGGTTCGAATCCTGCCTCGGGCATGGGTGTGTGTGATGTCCTTAGGTTAGTTAGGTTTAAGTAGTTCTAAGTTCTAGGGGACTTATGACCTAAGACGTTGAGTCCCATAGTGCTCAGAGCCATTTGAACCATTTTTGAGACCCTCTCCTGTAAACAATATGTTAAACACTTTATATTCTGATCCACATACAGCACGTGATGCCATTGGTGATCTGCGTCAACTATCCCAGTTACATTACCAAAATGCAGTAAACCATTACAATGTCGATGCCCGATACTGCAGTGCCAGTGTTGAGAATTACAATTCAACCTTCCTCCGAACATTCATGCATGTCCGAAGTAAGAGGCACTGCAGTGGCTATAGCCTTTATGAAACGCATGAAATGTATTCGCAGATGCGAATATGGACAACCATCAGCGGTCGCCACACCACTAGGCTATACGAGCCCACTGACCCAAACTTCCATACATCCTTCTGTCGTCAATCATTTGTCTACAACATGCACTGGTACGTTCATTATGTATATTCCCGTACTACAGGGGAGACATTCTAATGTCGAAGGAGCATTGAATCTTTATTCTGAAAAACAAGGGCACTGCAATATCGTATTTATTCCTCGACACCGGGCAAGCAACTGTTAATGTGTCAGGATTGGCGAAGAAGGGAAAGCAGTAGGCACCCGTTGAGGTGATGAAGTGAAACATTTTATAAGAAGCGTGACGGTTTAATTCAGTAGAAAGTGGTTGAAGGCGGGTCTAGAGAAGGCGCCGAAACTGAATGGGCTACTGCCCAAGGGAGCAGGAGGGGAGAGCGTGCATTCGGGTGGGGAGCTGCCAGCAGAAGAGAGCGGACGGCGTGTCCGCGCCCTGCGGCTGGCCGCGGCTCCACCCTCATGTGACCGACTCCAAACCTCCCTATTGGACAGAAAAATTGTATACGCGTGGTACGGTAGCGTTACCTCGTCAGTAACACGTGAGTTTAGTTTTTGGTGGTTCAACGCGTGAGTTTAGAAGTGGTTCTGTCCGGTTGAATACAACGTGACTTACGAGCTGAAACTAGCCGCCAGGCAGAAGGCACTGGCGAACATCAACTGAAACATAAAAAATTAAATTTTTACGATATTGCGTCCATTCAGTAACGCCCCCCACTGTACACGACTTTCAGTTAATGTGTCGCCCTTCTACGGGAGGATGTATAATGGATGCACGACGGCATGATGTAGACGCAAGGCAGAACCGGACGGCGTCGCGCATGCACCTCCACGCCGCTCCGCTCCGTCTCTCGCTACCCGGTTCGCAATGTCTGGACGCAAGGGAAGCAAGTTGACAGCTGCGCTCGAGCTCCTCGTCAAAGCGTTGGGGAGCACCCACGGCCGTAAACGCTAGCCGCAGCAGAAACTCAACCGACGGGCACTGGACACCTTCCAGTGCTACAAATGCCAGCGGATGGGGCACATGGCGAGTGCTTGTTCAAACGCTGTCGCGTGTGTGAAGTGTGCGGCAGCGCACGACACGCGCAACTGCCCCAAGCCGCGTGGGGTAGCCAGCAAGCGCGTGAACTGCGGCAAACTCACGCAGGTGCAGATTGTAACCTCCCCACAAAATTAAATAATTAATATAAATTAATATTCACGTTTAGTGTAACCCCAAAACAGAAAAATTCCTAAACCTCTCAACAGTAAAAATTATAATTATGTCGTTCACATTCAGTGTAACGCCCCGACAAAAAAAATAAATTCAGTAACCTGGTAATAATACAATATAACTAAACTCTCAATTAAATTGTCGCTCACTTATAACTTTTCAATAATTGACTGTGAATTTAACCTGGTAAATTTTGGACGTCAGCAGTGCTGCGTCATGGCCCTGAAAGATCTTTCTGAACAAAAAACAAAAAAATTCTTACCTCAGTGAAGTCGCCGGATAACGCATATATATCTGCCTTTACAATAAATTTTTATGGCACAGCCCTGTGCAATGCTGGCCGATGGCATGTATGAAAGGAAGCAACTGATTTTTCTTTTGCAACAATCGGAATGATCATGGATTGGAGAAATTAGTAAATTCTTTAAATTGAAATGAATGGTTGTTAAAAATTACTTTATATGAGAAAGATTATTATTAGGACATTTTTAAAACATTTACATGGGGCTTGAGATAACATTACTACATATGCGCGAGGCTGCGTTTTACCTTATACAGTAATACTCAGGCTCCAGCATCGCTGCACCGCGACCGGCCCAGCCAACACGATACACCAGACCAGACCAGAACAGACTGCTCACTAGCCACAACTTACTGCTACAGCTACACAGTTCCTACTGCAGTCAACACTGCTCTCTGCTCAGCGATTCTCTTATACCTTGCATATCGCAGGCAGCGCATGAGCAGTACATCGAAATTACATCTGCTCGGACCTCTTACAAGATCCAGCAGCTTGGGCCGCCCACCTCTGAGGAGACAGCCGCAAGCAACGGTGTTGCGGCGCCGACCGACTCCTCTCAAGATGAGAAGCCAACAGCGAAGAGGGGCTGTACCTAACACTCCCAGGAGTGCGTAACGTGCAGTCCTTCCTCAAGGAGATTGCGGCGTCACTACAGGACGGATCCTACCCCTACTTGGACCACCCGTACCCCTTCACCCCACCCTGCCTGCCTAAGACTCCCCTCCCCCACCATCCGAAACGCCTCGGCCACTTACGTTGCATATGGCGGGAGGTGGTCACAAGGAAGGAGCTAGCCATAATCAACTCCCACCCCATTTTCACGCCCCATGACTGGGACGTACTGTTCGACCTCACGGAAATGTGGTTGAAGGATGAGTATCGTTCTGCAAGGAAGCAGCCAAGTGCCGCTCCATATTCCCAATTAAAGTCGTAAAACAACGATAGGTCATCACCAGACGGTGCGGGGCTCATTGTCGAAACCCACCGGCCAGCCACTTAGGCCGTTCGTCTTCCTCTTCTCTTATTGTCCCTCTGATTATCCTTTAATCTTTCCTCTATTAAAAAAAAAGCACAAAAGTCAAGCAAGTCAAAAACTTCAGTCTTGTGACAGCTTCCTTGAGGTCAGCCATAAATTCCTCCCGTGTGCTAACTTCTTCATGTCATCAATTATTAGTTAGATGGGCTGTGGCTCTGAGCACTATGGGACTTAACAGCTATGGTCATCAGTCCCCTAGAACTTAGAACTACTTAAACCTAACTAACCTAAGGACAGCACACAACACCCAGCCATCACGAGGCAGAGAAAATCCCCGACCCCGCCGGGAATCGAACCCGGGAACCCGGGCGTGGGAAGCGAGAACGCTACCACACGACCACGAGATGCGGGCAGTTAGATGGGTTTCAGTCACTGTCTTCTACGGCTCCTCCATTTCTATGAATGTTATCCCATGATATCTTCTTTTTTTTCTCACAGTCCATGATTCACTACCATGCAATTTTGTATTCCAGATTTAAATTTTCAGAACTTTCTTCCACAGATTACGACCGGTGTTTCAAAATTACAGGTTGGCCAGGAATTCTATCTTTGCTTTGCTAATCTGGTTTCGATGACAACCCTACTGCGTCAATAACGTTTCATTTTTCTTCCACTATAAGTGAATCTTTTAATATCACCCGTTTCGTTCTCACGTATTTTTATTTACCTTATCGCTATTCTCATTGATGCTATTCCTCACTACTTTCGTCTTGCTATGGTTTACTTTCAGTCCATATTCTGTACTCGTTAATTTGACAGTTAATCCCACTCAACATGCTCAGTAATCTACCTCATCTTCCCTGAGGATTGCAGTGGCACAACAGAACCTTATCGTTAGTATCTTTGCATCCAGAATTTTAAACCCACTCTTGATCCATTCCTTAATTTTCGTCATTGCTTCTACCATACCCTGAATCACCAATAACGAGGCAAGCCTTGCCTCATACCCTTTGTAATCAGAGCACTTCTGCCTTGGTCTTCGATTATTATTGTTGCCCCCTGGCTCTTCTACATATCGTACATTACCTGTCTCTCCATGTAGCTTATAGTTATTTTTCTAGGAATTTCAAATTTCGTATACCATTCTACATTGTCGAATGCTTGCTCCAGGTCGACAGATCGAGTGAACGAGTCTTGATTTCGCTTAAGTCTTGTTTGAGTTATGAATTCCAAGGTCAGAACTACCCGTCCGATGCCCTTAACGTTCTCAACAGTTGTTGCGGTTTTGCCTGTCTTTTCTGATGGAAAAAACCCTGTAACCGAACTGTTCGCTGTGCATCAGTCTCATCAGGCCATAAATCGTTATGTTCTTTCTATTTCACTTCCATTGCCCTCACTGCGTGTGGATAGGGCCACTGAACTTCGGTTTTCAGATTATGTAGCTGCTCTACCATGTTCAAACTTCTGACATTTCGCTCTCCGAGTCATAAATTATTACCCTTTCGTTGGTTATTCCATCTTTTTCCCTTGGTCACCTTTCCCTTGGCAGCCACCTTCTGGAAATCCGAAAGGAATAAGCCACTCATCAGGAATCTTTTGACACTGGACAGACCATCATGATATTTTTTTACTTATAGGCCACACGTATCGTGGATACACCTAATCTATCTTTAGAGCTGGGGTTTCAGTTGCTTTCTACATCGGCATGTCGTTGGTCATTGTTGATTCCTCCGCTACTTAGGGGCATTTGAGCGCCCCAAGCGTGCAGTGAGTGTACGTCCGCTGCTCTGACCTCGTTGACAAGGCCGTTGGCAGAGCGAGGGTGATTTCAGTCGCTATTGCTGATAAATTTTATTCAAAGTCTAAGCAGTGGCTGGATCCGAAACCATAAAATAGAAATTTTTGATTATGAATGCATATTGTGTCATCAGTGGTGAATATTTCTCTTGCTGGCACGTTAAAATATGCTTCTGTTGCACAAAAAGCAGCAGATTTTACATAATTTCACCTAACTAACATGCTAATGATGCTGTAATTGCGACACAATGCTGAAATAGTGGTTCATGAAACGACGATCAGGGGACAAGTCTTGTCTATAGCTTGCGAAAAAGCACATTCTCGGTGTAAACGTAAAATTGTAATTTCCCCACTTATGATGTCGCAAAACTACCCTAATTCCGTTCCACCAAATGTAACGATGACACTTGAAAATGGCATTAATCAATTGAAAATGTATGTAGGTGCTCGTATATTGCAATAGATAAGGTAGTTCTATATTTTAACGACATGACAAAATACTTTCTTCTTTGCATGCTGTTATCTGGCCAAAACTCTTTTCGATGTCTAGGAGTATTTACTATTCAGTGGATGTTATGTATACTACATTCTCACTCTGTCGTTAGCAAACACAAGCAGACGTAAACCCATTACATACAATGCCATTTTCTCAATACTGGAGGCAAATATAGATCATTTTCAAAGTTTACGGAATAATTCAGTTTGTTAGCTACATATCAATCTAAGCGAAACGTGACCTAAAATGAACCAAACGTAAACTCATAGCGATTATTGTTCTTCGAGTCCTCCCTCGGGCATGGGTGTGTGTCTTGTCCATAGCGTGGTTAGTTTAAGTTACATTAAGTAACGTGTAGGCGTTGGGACCGATGATCTCTGCAGTTTGGTCCCATAAGACCTTACCACGAATTTACGAATTTTGGGAGAATGTTGTACCATCATCAAATCAAAAATACGTCCAATGCTACGGCTATAACAGAGGTTTTGTGGAATATTTGCTCTTGGTTGGAGATTCCTTTCGAGATATACCCAAACTAGAAGCCTCCCCTGGCCCGATCATTGGCTTCTGGTACTTATTTAAATAGTTTGGAGCTCAGCCATCAGATATCAAACAGCTCTCCTTACGTTTCAGAGTAATAAGTAAGAAATGTATTTTAAAATATGTAGTTTCTTACGTTGAACCACTTGCTTCTATTTCGTTAGCATGTTGTCAAGATATACTGGGTGATCAAGAAGTCAGTATAAATTTGAAAACTGAATAAATCACGGAATAATGTAGATGGAGACGTACAAATTGATGCACATGATTGGAATGACATGGGGTTTATTAGAATCAAAGAAATACAAAATTCAAAAAATGTCCAACAGATGGCGCTCCGTCAGATCAGAATAGCAATAATTAGCATAACAAAGTAAGACAAAGCAAAGATGATGTTCTTTACAGGAAATGCTCAATATGTCCACCATCATTCCACAACAGTAGCTGTAGTCGAGGAATAATTTTGTGAACAGCACTGTAAAGCATGTCCGGAGTTATGGTGAGGCATTGGCGTCGGATGTTGTGTTTCAGCATCCCTAGAGATGTCGGTCAATCACGATACACTTGCGACTCCGGTAACCCCAAAGCCAATAATCGCACGGACTGAGGCCTGGGGACCTGGGAGAATAAGCATGACGAAACTGGCTGCTGAGCACACGATCTTCAGCAAACGACGCGCGCAAGACATCTTTCACGCGTCTAGCAATATGGGGTGGAATGCCATCCTGCATAGACATCGTACGTTCCAGCAGGTGTTTATCATCCAAGCTGGGGATGATGCGATCTTGTAACATATCGTCGTACCTCTCACCCGTCACGGTAACAGTTAAAATACCAGAATCACGCATTTCCTCAAGGAAAAAAGGCCCGATAACGGTAGATGTGGTAAATCCAACCCATACCGTGACTTTCTCGACGTGCAATGGAGTTTCCACGACAGTTCTATAATTTTCGGTAGTCCAAATTCTGCAGTTGTGGGCGTTGACAGACCCTCGAAGCGTGAAATGAGATTCGTCCGTCCACAACACGTTACTCAACCAATCGTCATCTTCCGCCATCTTTTGAAACGCCCACACCGCAAATGCCCTCCGCTTCACTAAATCGCCGGGTAACAGTTCATGATGCCGACAGATTTTGTACGGATAGCATCGGAGGGTACGCCTAAGTGCCAACCAAACAATAGTGTATGGAATGCCGGTGCCACATGCGACTGCACGAGCGCTGACTTCCCCGTGCGTAGAGGAACCCGCTACAGTCTCCATTTCTTCCTGAACTGTCTCAGCAGCATTACGCCTTGTGTTCGGACGGCCACTTGTGAAGGCATTGCTAATTACGCATATAAAATTTTTTTTCGTGATTTTCTTTGGATTTCTATTCTTTTTCTTTTGTTCATATGGGCATTTCTAATTGTGATTATGAAACATTCTACTGTGGTTTTTAAATGTAAAGATGTAATTGTGATTATTTCGTTTGCCAATGGATAAATATGTTTCTTGATTTGTACCTGTGGTAAAGTTTCTAAAGTTCTCTTTTGGAATATTATTAATTGTGAAAAACGTAGTCAATAACATGTATAAAGGTTTATGTAATTTACGATAACGATATAACATCTATAGACAGGGACAGCGATAGTGATATCGAGAGTTGAAAGGTTGTTGCGTAGTAGAGGGGATGGTGGATGGCGTGTCTGTGAAGCGTGCGCGGGAAAAATAGTACTGTGTTCCATGAAAAGCATACGTAATTGTATGGACAGTGATACCGAACTATCAGATTGTTAATTCTTACCGAACTATCAGATTGTTAATTCTCTTTACCACAGCGGTATGTAATGCTATCGCCAGTGAACTTTAAGAGCAAATAAACCGGACTGTGAACGTGCCGCTAACATTACTTTGTTGTGGCCGACACGAACTGTGCCTTTATTCGAATGAACTTTGCTGGTATTGGTTTTGGGTGGTGGAGCTGTTGTATATCACATTCTATCAAGGCATGTAAGTGAAGACTAATTAACTGCGCAATATAAATGGCTTTCAGTGACGTTGTCGAAGTTTGAAATGCGAGTACAGAGTGGATATTGTTTACGGTGTGCTGCACATACATGAACAATTCTATGAACTGTGTATTTGTGGCTAAGACTTTATGAATGTGACGAAACGTGTAATTATGGACGATAGCGTCACGGACAGTGCATAAAGTGTAAAAACGATCGATGTCTACGTCATATACTTTGAAAGAGAGGACATGTCAACAACGTTCGTATACTGGCGTCTTGTGGTTTGTTAATCACCACGGGGTTAATGATACAGCTGTGCCGGAACTTTATTTGCGTTTCGCCGGAGAAGATTAACCAGCGGAACTGTCTGTATCCTGCTCTCATCATCGTAACCCGCCGACATCGTGCTGCCTAACGCAACGCTTCGTATGCAACAAAAACCTAAGGGATTTCGCTGAACGCAAGCCCCTGACCTAGAAACTTACTTTCTCTATTAAAAGTATAAGAATTACAGACTCTGTTTAATTAAATTCTTTGTTTAGTTTCTTGCTTTCTGCTAACGAAAATAAAATTACAATCAGTGAATTAAAAGTTGCCTGGTAGTCATTGTTGAAACACCAGTAAATATAAACTTATTCCTCTCATTAGGACTGATTCTCCTTGCATGTCAAAATTATTGTAGTTATTTTATGTGGTTTTATGTATTGTTATGAGACTAGATATATGCCAGTAAGTAATAAGAGTATTTTGTCGCGAAATATGGCTTCGCGCGAAAATTACGGCGACTGCCATAATTGCTTGGGTTCTGACCAATAACGTAAAAGCTGCTATTCCCGTATTGGTGCTTTTGCTGAGGTGAGCGGGAATTATAAATGTCAACTGTCAAATCACGTTGTGACTCTTTACCCAGTAATAAAAGTTTTTTTTGATATTGTATTGCTACGAGTCGTAGTATTAAGAGACACTGGTTATACTCAAAAGTGGGTAGATGTATGGTGAAACCCTCCAGTGTTCATGCGATTGTTAACAGTAATGTGTGTGATTCACGAAATTTTGTCACTTTTTCTAATTCCTTTGAAGTTTCAGAGGATATATACACAATTTTGTCGGTTCAGGTTAATTTCAGAGCAGTTTCTCGGGAATATTAGAGTTTTCAGTTCATAAACAAAGTGGGATCGTAACCAATTGAGAAGTATAACAAAGAGTGTGGTTTTCCAACTAGAATTTTGGATGACTTCACAGTTCAGATTTTGATAATTATTTTTCCTGTTGGTTGAGGTCATCACATATGGCGCCGTTTTGTGACAGGACAGTGTTTTAGTAATACTGTCTTTTCGAACCTGTCAATCTTAGGATCGATGTTTGAATTTGGAAGAGTGAAAATTGTATTGTTTTGTTTTGTGTGGGTTACCTCTCGTAGACAAAATGACAATCAAAGAAGATGAGCGTGTAGCTAGTTTCAAGGTGTGGGAAAGTGAGCAAGAAAGAAATAAAGAAGAAGAGTTTGTTAACGAAAAGGTAGATAAAAGATTAGACATTTAAGTGGAACCAGGTGTCAGAAGAGAAGCAGATGACAAGGGAGGAGTGGAAAGTATGTTAGCATTGCTCTTGACGAAACTGGAAGGAATGAAAACAGAAGTGAGTGGAAAGCTAGAAGCTGTCAGCAAATCACAGGAAAAAATGGGTGACGAAATAAAAAAGCTAGACGAAAAGTTTGAAAAACGTCTGAGGGGATTTGAACAGGAAATGGAAGATGGGTTGGAAAAGAAAATCTTGGGCTTTAAGTCAGAGGTTGATAAAGATTTTGGGAAGTTTAAAGATGACGTTAAAGAGACTTTTAAAGAGACAGAGTTTGAGTTAAATAAGAAGCAAGAGAAGTTTGAAAACATCATAAAGTAAAGTGTAGAAGGCTTGGATAAAAACATTAAAACCCAAGCTACTGAATGTATGAAGTGGAAGGAAGAAATTAAAGATTATTGCAAAGGAATGTTCCGTGAATATAGACAAGAGACTAAGGCAGAAGTGGAAGATATTAGAGAGACCACTGCTAAGATCGAGAATGGGGTAGGGAGATTAGAAAAGACAGTACAGGGTAAGCAGTTTACTGCATCACCAGTAATAGTGCAGATAAGGGATGGTAGTAGTTTCAATAATATAGTTTTTGATCCTAGTGGAGATGTACATCCCGTGTCTTTTGTGAATAGTTTGAGAAGTCAGTTTACTACAGATTGGACAGAAAAGGACAAACTAAGGACGGCAAGTGCTTGTTTAAAAGGGGAAGGTTTAGATTGGGGAGCTGATGCACCAGAAAAAAAAGAAACATTTGAGGATTTTGTGTCAGCGTTTTTGAAAGAATACTAGTCGAAAGAAAAACAAAGTGATGTCATAGAAGCTTTTAAGGAGACCCCATGGTATGATAGGAGTAGTAGGGAGAGTATGAGAGAATACTGTGAGAAATGGATAAGTAAACTAAAACATTTGGACAGCCCATGGAGTGACAAGGATACTATAGAAGTCTTGATAGGGAAGTTGCCTCCTAATAGACGATGTGGGTTGATAGGAAATTTTAGTACTATCAAAGACTTTCTGAACAGAGTGAGGGATGTGGATAGGTGGCAAGTGGGCTGTTCATTTATTGAAAATAGACATGTGGATGGTCATTATGATAATCAGGATAGAGTAGGGAGAATGAACCAAGTAAATGTTAGAGGTAGGGGAAGAGGCCGAGGAGCTTTTAGAGGAAATAGCCAAGGTTATCAGACAGTAGGGGAATCACGAGAAGGAAATGGGACCCCGCTACAGTGAAGGCCCGTGCTGGGGCGGGTCAGAGGTTAGGGCCTATTTGATTCTCAAATCACCATGCTAATGTAAGGGATACAGTGATGGGTAATAGTATTAGTTATGACTATGGGGATAGGGTGTGTAGTCATCATGGTCTGGTGATGGAATAAATTGGACCTGAGGTTAATGGTGAAGGTGGTAAGGAATTAGAGGACTCATGTATGGAGAGATTTTCTCAGATGTATGAGGGAGTCAAAGAACATGAAAGGCAGCAAAAGGGCTGAAAAGAAATTATTTCAAAATGCAAGTGGTAATAATTAAAGGGAGAGTATGAGTAATGGTTGGAGTATGGGAGGAGAGAGAGAAAGTAGTAAAAGGGGAGCTTTCCATGCATGTGATGATTTAAGGAAAGATGCTAAGCCAAGAGAAAGGTCAATTTCTCTGGTCAATGGAGGGGTGATGGATACACATGCCTTGAACCATAAAGAGAAAGTTAGTAATGAAGAAGATGTCAATGTTATTATTATTCACAGAGATGTAGGAAAACAGCTGATGATGAGGAGGAAGTAGGTATTTGTGCTCTTCAGAAATGTTTAGAAGGAAAGGAAAATTCAAAGTTGAATTGTGATGACTGGGTTCATAATGAAATTGAGCAGGATTTGTTATGTGAAGAAAGTAGTGATGATGTTGATAGGATTAAGCAACCTTTTGTGAGAATTGGAATGTATGGTAGGGAAGAAAAAGCTCTTTTGAATACAGGTAGTGAAATTAGTCGTAGTGCTGAAAGTTTATTTAATTACATAAAGGAGCACAAATGAAGTGATGAATGCACCAGTAGTAGGTTTGAAGATAGTGGGTGCTACAGGGAAATTAAGCAAGGTAATTAAACACCAAATAATTTTGGAATCTCAGATTGGGGGCCTAGGTTTAGTGCATAATTTTTTTGTGGTACCTGGGTTAACAGTGAATATTATATTGGGCATGGATTGGTTGACAGAGTTCAAGGCAGAGATAAATTGTGGAGAGAGTTTTGTTAACTTTGAGGGTGATGGGTCAAGGATCAGTGTGAGGTTTGATGGATTGGTGATAGATAAGGACCGATTGTTAGGGTATTTAAAAGTGAAAATGATGCCTGTAGTAACTAATTTGGATGATAATAAGCTAAACTTGGAGTATAGAAGTGAGGAGGATACAAGTGGACTTATGGACGAATTGAAGACCAAATGTCGAAGGGTTAAATGAATGCCAGAAAGAAGAACTGAGAGAAGTTTTGTGGATGGATAGTGAAGCTTTTTTTCTGACAGGCCAGGAAGAGTAAAGAATTATGAACGTAAGCTGGATATCAAACCACATGAACCTTTTCCGAAAAAACCTTATTCCATACCATTTGCACAGAGGGAGGCGGTAAATAAAGAAATTGAGAGGATGTTGAATTGTGGTGATATAGAGCGAGGGAAGAGTGAATATAATTCACCACTGGTCATTGTGGGCAAGAAAGATGGTAGAGTGAGACTAGTTATTGATGCCAGGATGTTAAACGAAGTGGTAAGGAGAGAAACTGATAGGCCAGGGAGTATGGAGGGGATGTTACAGAGGTATCACAAAGTAAACTATCTTAGTAGTATCCATCTGACCTGCGGATACTAGCAGGTGCCACTTTCTAAGGAATATAGGAAGTACACAGCATGTTTGGTAAATGGGAAGTATTATCAATACACTGTTGTCCCATTCGGGCTGAAAATTAGTGTGTCTGTTTTTATACGAGCCCTTGATCAAGTATTAGGACCAGAGCTGAGTTCAAAACTGACAATATATGTGGATGACCTATTAGTTGCCACTGAGTTATGGGAAGAACATTGTTGTTTATTAAATGAGTTGTTTCAAGCCTTCAGGAAAGGGGGCATTACCCTGAGACTCAAAAAGTGTGAATCTGTTCGCAAAGAGATAAAGTTTTTGGATAGGATTTTGTCAACTACTGGTATGAAGATGGACCCAGACAAAATGAAAGCAATCAAAGAGTGTCCAACCCCAAGAAATAGAAAAGAGTTGAAATCATTTTTGGGTATGTGTAATTTTTACCAGAATTTTGTGCCAGGGCAAGCTTTTAATGTCGCATGTCTGAACAAATTATTGACTCCTAAAGTGAACTATCTCACTGTCTATATTATTCCGTGGTTTATTATGCTTTCAAATTGATACTGACCTTTTTATCATCCAGTATATCTAATACATAGTAGACGCTGTTTATAATATTACGCAAGGAGCAGAGGAAGTTGACAGGTATATGTAAATGCCGAAGTTATTATTCGAGAGAACTCAGTTAATAAGGAAAACAAGAGAGACTTGCAACTACAATTTCTAGAATTATTTCGAAGAAAACGGGGAAAACAAACAGAAACCGTTCGTAATGAGGCAAGTTTCCTGGCAGCGGACAATATCATATTAACGTTACGGCAACGTATTCTCCAGCCTGGTTTATTACTCCAGTTTACAAAAGCATTTAGAGACGGCTGGAACGCAGAATGTAATTATTTCGATATTTCTTCTCTCAACAGAGGCTGTGGCCGGAAAGTAATTTACACAGCGCTTTCCTTTGAACAAGACTGGAGGTGTGTTATACCCTTGTATAAAGCTGTTCACGTGTACCATTTCCAACGATTCCGATGTTTGCTATGGCTATACTCGCAAGTAAACAAGAAGCGTAGAAGTGCACTACATATCTGTTACGTTTTCCCTATTTTTAGTTCGCCACACAAGTAGTACGGATGGTCGATGTGAGTTAAATTACTACAACCTCCAAGGTCTTTTTTTCTAAAAAATATAGAAAAATGTAAAGACCTTCACTCCTACATATTTGTACAATTTTGTCGAAATCGATGTCTGGAGTCATTTCATACTATACATTGTCAAATGTGTGTTTTTCTTGTTAGGTCAGTAATGGTATATCCTAAAGAAAATGCACTTGATATCCTCATGGTAATCAGGAAATTGGTAGAAATACTTAGAGACACGACGAGCGGCAACATTCTCCCAGTCTCATAATATTCAAGCATTGAGTGGTTGTGTAGGAGTTTCTGTTGGAGGCGCATTTAGAGTCGATTAGTTGCTCGACATGTACTCAAGTGCAGAAAATGCAGAAGGGCACTCTCCGCATTTCGTGACGTGAACCATAACACTCCTTGCCGCCAATGTCGCAACGTAGCCTCTACTCGCTTCAGTCAGGACTGCGTTAGTTACATCTGTGTATTCTGATATTTGGCAGTTAGTTGTTTTATGTTGAAAATACTTATTATATTGGCAAACATTCAGAATTTTTTTCAAACTGGTTGGGAAGAGATTTCCGATGTCATTGCAGATCGGACATTCGTCACCAAACTCTTTGAGAATAAACCTTGCGAATGTAATTTATTGTATGTTCAGAGATATCTTCTAAGGTTTTGTTAACTCCGTAGGGATTTTCTCTGCCTCGTGATGACTGGGTGTTGTGTGATGTCCTTAGGTTAGTTAGGTTTAAGAAGTTCTAAGTTCTAGGGGACTGATGACCATGGATGTTAAGTCCCATAGTGCTCAGAGCCATTTTAACCATTTTTGTTAAGCGCGGTGCTGATCCTTCTACTATAACTTCATCGTCCAATGATTTCGATTCTCAGTGGTGTAGACAACTAAGAAAACGGTCGCTCTCGAGACAGCTGATAGGGCAACTACAAAAAATAGAGTACTATATTCATCTTTATTTCGTCCTTGTCTCTGCTACAGTAAAGTGTTTGTAGAAGACATTTCACTAAGTAAACTGACAGAAACGGACCTCTACCAAAGAAATACACTCCTGGAAATTGAAATAAGAACACCGTGATTTCATTGTCCCAGGAAGGGGAAACTTTATTGACACATTCCTGGGGTCAGATACATCACATGATCACACTGACAGAACCACAGGCACATAGACACAGGCAACTGAGCATGCACAATGTCGGCACTAGTACAGTGTATATCCACCTTTCGCAGCAATGCAGGCTGCTATTCTCCCATGGAGACGATCGTAGAGATGCTGGATGTAGTCCTGTGGAACGGCTTGCCATGCCATTTCCACCTGGCGCCTCAGTTGGACCAGCGTTCGTGCTGGACGTGCAGACCGCGTGAGACGACGCTTCATCCAGTCCCAAACATGCTCAATGGGGGACAGATCCGGAGACCTTGCTGGCCAGGGTAGTTGACTTACACCTTCTAGAGCACGTTGGGTGGCACGGGATACATGCGGACATGCATTGTCCTGTTGGAACAGCAAGTTCCCTTGCCGGTCTAGGAATGGTAGAACGATGGGTTCGATGATGGTTTGGATGTACCGTGCACTATTCAGTGTCCCCTCGACGATCACCAGTGGTCTACGGCCAGTGTAGGAGATCGGTCCCCACACCATGATGCCGGGTGTTGGCCCTGTGTGCCTCGGTCGTATGCAGTCCAGATTGTGGCGCTCACCTGCACGGCGCCAAACACGCATACGACCATCATTGGCACCAAGGCAGAAGCGACTCTCATCGCTGAAGACGACACGTCTCCATTCGTCCCTCCATTCACGCCTGTCGCGACACCACTGGAGGCGGGCTGCACGATGTTGGGGTGTGAGAAGAAGACGGCCTAACGGTGTGCGGGACCGTAGCCCAGCTTCATGGAGACGGTTGCGAATGGTCCTCGCCGATACCCCAGGAGCAACAGTGTCCCTAATTTGCTGGGAAGTGGCGGTGCGGTCCCCTACGGCACTGCGTAGGATCCTACGGTCTTGGCGTGCATCCGTGCGTCGCTGCGGTCCGGTCCCAGGTCGACGGGCACGTGCACCTTCCGCCGACCACTGGCGACAACATCGATGTACTGTGGAGACCTCACGCCCCACGTGTTGAGCAATTCGGCGGTACGTCCACCCGGCCTCCCGCATGCCCACTATACGCCCTCGCTCAAAGTCCGTCAACTGCACATACGGTTCACGTCCACGCTGTCGCGGCATGCTACCAGTGTTAAAGCCTGCGATGGAGCTCCGTATGCCACGGCAAACTGGCTGACACTGACGGCGGCGGTGCACAAATGCTGCGCAGCTAGCGCCATTCGACGGCCAACACCGCGGTTCCTGGTGTGTCCGCTGTGCCGTGCGTGTGATCATTGCTTGTACAGCCCTCTCGCAGTGTCCGGAGCAAGTATGGTGGGTCTGACACACCGGTGTCAATGTGTTCTTTTTTCCATTTCCAGGAGTGTACATATAGACTGACGCTATGAAATCAATCCTATTCTAAAGAATGCTATGAATGATGGCATAATTTCAACGAAAGGCATTTGACAGATAGTTGTGCAAACGGCTTAATAAAGATATGGCAGGAATCTTATGTTAGAGCTCTTATCCAAAAATTTCATGGAGAACAATGTCAAAAAACTTAAAACGCAAATCTACAAGTCAGTCCCATATGACCTCTGATCAGCATTAGATTGAATGTCACATGGTAACGTTACGACAAATCACACCGTAACGAAATTAAGCGCCAGGAAGACAAATGAATGATAATTTTACTTACTACAACGAGCTAATCCATTGACATGAGCATACATATTATAAATTTTACTGGTCTCTATCGAAATATAATTTGATTACAACTAAATGATAACCGATTTTTAATGACTGCCAACATTCCTCATACCACGCTTACACTAATATTGATACTTGAGTAAAGTGTCAGCCACAACGCCATTGTTAGGGCGATATTAAAGTGCTGGCCAAACCACTACAGCTAGCGCCGATATCCAGTAGAAGAATAAGAAAGCGAAGTTAAGCAAGGAGAGATTCTTAGGGCTCAGACCCTAGGAAAGGGCATCTAGGGGACGGCGATCCTGGTGGGCTGTGAGGGTACCACTATTGGGAGTAGATAAGGATGAATGACATCAAAACTACGACTAGACAATGAGGTGCTGGCGACAGCGCTTCATCATAGACCGTGGACGTCCAAGGCTTACCGCTGTGTAAAGCAGGTTAGCCGACCATCTGTGGCAGACCTGACGACTGGTCACAGTTGTACAGTGCTGGAGAAGGTGCACTTGAATTGGGCCTCCGCATTGCACTATGCTTTGCGGGTTCCCGGGTTCACCCAATGACATCGTGAATTACGATTGTGGTTGACATAGGATCATCTGCGTTACACCGGGGATCATTGGAGACGTGTCGCCTGGTAGTTTATTATTACACTAGCTAGATTACGATGCCCACATACGCCATCGTCCAGGTGAACGGCTAGTAGAAACATGCACCACGACATAGACGCAGGCCGGTGGAAGCAGTATTATGATGTGGGAGGCATTCACCCGGGCTGCCGGATGACAGATTGCAGTAATGAAAGGGACCATAAAAGCTGTGGACTACGCTGATATTTATAGTTGCCCTTCACGCTTGATGTCTTCACTGTTGCGACGATATCTTGGAATCTGATATCATCCTGCGTCTCAAGGCCAGAGATGTTTAATATTGGTTTGAGGAGCGCGACAGTAAAATCGAGTTGATCTCTTGGCCACCAAATTCGCATAGTCTGAACCCTATGGAACTAATCTGCGAAGATGAAGAGTGCGAGCACCGCATACGCAAGCCACCAGCACCGTAATTTAAAGGAACTGGCTGAGCTGTGCGTATTCATCTAGTGCAACATGTCTACGGAAATTTAACAAGGAGTTCTCGTGTGCGAGCCACGCAGAGTGGCTACTGCTCTGCGTGCGAATGTTGGATCCAACGCTTTTAACGTGGTAGTCATGAGCTTGTGAGTGAGTGAATGAGCGCGCGCGCTCACCTAAAGCGTGCAATATGTCTCCGTTTAACTCATGTCCTTTTTATCTCGGAATTTCTGAATGGTATATAGTCATCCATGTACCACAAGCACTACAAAATTGTTTTCACTGTACGATTCTATCCGGAGTTATGTAACATAGCACCAGTAGAGTGTTCGAGTGATGTGATGCAGTGGCTGCGTCACGAGACTGATATTCTAGACTGCCATCGTTCAGATTTCCGTCAGATCATTGCGATTCGGGCTTTCCATATCCGTTGTTTTGGTAATTAGAATAAGGCGTATGGCGAGATAGTTCCTTTGAAACATGTGGCTACTCAGTTTGAAAGTCTGCTCTGTCTGTAATAACAGTCGCTGACGTAACTTTCAGTAGTAATCTCCTTCCGTTTCTTTCTTCATCCTGCCAGTAACAGTTCTTTTTTCACGCCTTGAATCATAGTGCGTCCGAAGAAACATATTATATCAGAACAGCTGTTTTCATCGGAATTAACTTTTTGTCCCGTATTTCTACCTTCCCTAGTCATCAGCAGTGAATGACTCTCCAACTGAACCAGAAACACGGAATACTAGTTGCCTTGTTATCCTGCATTCCATCACGCTACGTAAGCAGCTAGGAATGAATTGCTGATATTTTAGAAACATTGTCTGCTTTCTGTGTCTGTTAAAACACCTTTTGTTTCCGGAGAAAATTACGTTTACAGTTTAGCATTACTGATTTAGACTCTATCAAACTATCACATTCAGAACAAAGTAAATCAAAAATCCTCCTAATTCTTACCTATCGATTTTAAAATCCATTTAGTAGTACTCCAAGATAATAAAAAGTATTGCATGAACTTGTAATAGTCTTTGCCACGTCCACCACTAACTGAAAGTGGCATAGTGCTATGGGTCATATAGCAATATCTTAAAAACAAAATGTAGCAGTAAAGGCATCTCGTAGTGGTCGTACGGTGACGAATAAAAGCGCTTTAATGAACGTGCATTACAAACTGCACTCTACAGTGAATGTAGTTCAAAATATGTTTTCGATACCACTTTTTGTAGATAAGTGAGAGGCGAGTAGGTAACGGACCCATAGATGCATCATAAAAATAAGTGCTAGACTTGTCACTCAGCTGATAAACGTGTGATGTTACGGCTTCAGTTGCAATTTTGACTGTGGCTGTATGCCCAGTGAGAACCACATTATTTTGACTCTACACTCAAGAAGTGGACGAAAGTCCTACCCAATCGATAGCAAAAAATTCACGGAACGCGTTTGCCCGGAAAAGTCTTACAATTTGCCAAAAGAATAATTTAGAATACAAAATGGTTCTGAGGCTAATTAAATCACGAGTAGGTCGTAACTGAGTAATAACGCAAAATTTACCGTAACTGTAACGTAAGGCCCTGTGATAAAGCCACTCTAGAAATAATTAATCAAAACTAGGTATAAACTTTGTGGAAAGCGAAACACGAACAGATGAGTCTGAAGTACACAGCCGCTGCTTCAGTTGATGTAACTAAGGTTGTGTATAAATACTGTGATACACTGATAAAGACTGCACCTCGTACATACACATTAATTCTCATTTTTGCTCTCGCCGATAATGCTGACTCAGTTATTTGTCAAACTAGCACTTTTTCTAAAGCGAAAGTAATACTTCAAGCACAGGTAAGTACTTTTGAAAACAGCAGGATTACAACGCTGATTCTTTTTACAACAAGTTAGTGGTACAGCAACGTAGATTATACACATCCAGACAATTGGCTCAGCTGTACTGTATAGGCAGTACAATAATAGTCATACTTTCCGAGAAATTGCCACTTTTATTGCGGTCTGTTTCACTAGAACAGTGTTGTATTGTTTAATAGGTAATTGAAATTAATGTCCAGCCATGTTGCCCTAGACCATTGTCGACACAAACAGAACCTGCCGTGGCTAATGTTCTTGTTGTCTCTAGCCTGCCTTGAACACACCTCTGACAAACTCACTGCAATGTTCATGAATCGTAAGTCGTAAGCACAGATCAAACTACTATCATCTAATAATATTCTAAAAAAGCAAAAGTGGTCAAACCTTACTTTGCGATGAGACACCGTCGAGGAATGAGACAAGCAAATGAGAAATGCATTGATTATATTTATTTTTAGAGGTTCGACTAAAAATGATTAGTTCTAGGACAATAGTCTGACTTAAATCAAGTCTGAAGTAAATAAATATTTTATTTGCTAGAGATCGCGACACATACCACATTAAAATGACTGGAAATAAAATCACAACGAAATGAACATAAAATCTGATAGTGTCGAGTGCGAAATTGCTGCAATCACCGTAGAGTCTCATAAAACACTGAAAGACAAGTCCCTTTATTTGCTCAGGTTAATCACGAATGTCTGGCTAACACTGTGCAGAGGAACTTCGTCTGCGTGGAAGATTCTTTCGAAAGCGCTACAAGATTTACTGCACTGTGCAGTTTCCAAAAGCAAAATAAATGAGTAGAAAAACTACGAAATAAAACAATTAATAAAACAGCAGTAGTTGCGTAGCAGATCACACAAATTGTGAGCTGTTCAGAACGTGGATAGCGCTAATGCGAGATACGACCGTTATTCATAACTTGGCAAACGCGCACCCCAAACGGCGCTAGGTTAAGATGTCTCTTTCCCTCTGCAGCCACTCTCTCCCTCTGCAGTACAACGACAAGAAGGCGAAATTATTTTTCTCTAAACTTAGCTTCAAATTTTTCAAAAACTGTACTTGGAAGGTAGGGTTCCGAGCCATTTCCAGTATGATAAGAGAGAATTTTGCCGTATTTACGTCAATACAGGTGAACGCTGCAGAAATTTCCCATTCTTAGCTTACAGAACTGATTTTAGCAAGCAAGAGGTTGATATGGGCTGATAACCTCGTTCCACTATTCGGTCAAACCCTTCCCGCGTAATAACAGTGGTGGGAAGACTCATTTGATTGGATAAAAAGATGAAGGGGGAAAGGCAGTGAATTTTACCATGGCAGCAAATTGGCGCCTTGACAACACTTTCTTAGATCTGTGTACAGGAAGATGAATTCGCCCCACGCAGTTATACTATAGGGACTTGCAGTGGTTCAAAATGGCTCTGCGCACTATGGGACTTAACTTCTGAGGTCATGAGTCCCCTAGAACTTAGAACTACTTAAACCTAACTAACCTAAGGACATCACACACATCCATGCCCGAGTCAGGATTCGAACCTGCGACCGTAGTGGTCGCGCGGTTCCAGACTGTAGCGCCTAGAACCGCTCGGCCACTCTGGCCGGCACTTGCAGTGGCTTAGCGGGAGCTCTCTTCAAAGTAGAAAACCGCATTCACCGCCAAAGCTTTCCCCGAGGACGTCTGCGGGTGAACTCAGACAACGAGACATTTCTTAGCAAAATGATTTGAAGCCTTCTTCCCCAGCTAGCAAACCTTATACTCTCCTCAATAATAACAAAGAAGAGAATAGAAAAATACTGAAATATTGCTCAGAGGTACGTGACTGTCATGTCACACCTTGCAAAAGCAATTACAGGTTGTTTAATGTCTCTCAGTTTACTGAAGAAAAATAACTATCATGACACAGAAAATTAAAAGTATTCAAGGAGAAAATATATCAGAATAATACGTAAAAAAATATTATCTGTGATAGCAAATGGTTACACTGTAGATGGATTACACTGGTGGCTACTAAAATTGCAACATCGTGAATGACAGTAAACAAAGAAGGTTTTCAGATATGTAGAGTATGACAGAAAGATTGGGAAACATGATTAAATCTCATTGTAATTTGGGGGTACATACAGCTGGTATTTAACACACACAATAGCAAGAATGGCAACCTGGCTGGAATTCACTCGAACTGAGTTTGTTGGAGTATGCTGTCTTGGAACATAAATGCAGTTTTCACATTAAGTGCTGTGTTATGCTGTCGTGTGTTCAGTGGCATCCCATACTCTCACGTTTGATGCTTGGCGCGTATAATAATTACGAATGAAATCTGGCAATGTTTGTTCTAATAAGACTGCACACATCGAAGCGCCAATTGTGAAGCTTCACACGAAATCTATACTCGTCTGAACAGGCGTGTTGCTTCTCCTGCACCCGGCGTTGTCACTGGTCTCCCTCCCGCAGCAAGGGAGGCTGCATCAACGGCTGCCATGCTGATATTCCCTGGTGCTCCACACTTCGTCGCACTGTTCATGTGGACACTTGTCATGCTACAAACACAATCATTTATCAAAGTACATGAAGTGGCTGTAAGATGCTGCACAAGCGAGCAAACAAAGTGATTGTCCTCCAGCGTTGAAATTTTCACGGGGACCGTTACGGTCCTGAATGCCCCGTCCTTCCAGCCATCCCCCCCCCCCCCCCCCCCCCCCGATACACTCACCACAGAATTCATCAATGCAATATGCAAATATGATCGAGGGATCCCTATCAATGTACGAGGCATTATCCCACTTCTACACTTTTTGTGCGGTTGCACTCAAATGTAAACTTATGTTTATTGCATACCATACTGACAATGTTGCAATTTTAGTGGAGATCAGTATATAGGGTGAATCACCTATAACTTGTACCGCAATTAAAGCTCAAATGGAAAGTGGTATTCATGTGCGGTTTTTAAACAATTGTTTTGTAGCCAGGGCCTCGTATTTGTAGTCAATAAACACAATGTACTAATAAAGCCCATTTATTGTGCAATCATCAGTTTCTTATAATCCATTAATGTTAACAAAATTAAAATGGTTCAAATGGCTCTGAGCACTATGGGACTTAGCATCTGTGGTCGTCAGTCCCCTAGAACTTAGAACTACTTAAACCTAACTAACCTAAGGACATCACACACATCCATGGCCGAGGCAGGATTCGAACCTGTGACCGTAGCAGTGGTGCGGTTCCGGACTGAGCGCCTAGAACCGCTAGACCACCGCGGCCGGCAACAAAGTTAAAGTAAGGTAAATTAGACTGTCAGTGATGTTCGTTGCAGGACTTGAGTGTGAGTCGTTTACGAGATATCCTGTTTTGAAAAGGTCACATACCGACTCTTCTGTGATACCTGTGGTAGCACACACTAAAGAACAACACGAGTGCATACGCTAGTTGCAAGCATACTGACCAGTAACGGGACAATTGACCATCCCAGGTTCTGTTCAAAACGATCACCGGCAGCAGCGACAAACGTTTCCAGTCTGGTATGGAACGACAGATGCACACGTTGTAGCATGTTGTTGTGGTCTTCAGTCCTGAGACTGGTTTGATGCAGCTCTCCACGCTACTCTATCCTGTGCAAGCCTCTTCATCTCCCAGTACCTACTGCAACCTACATCCTTCTGAATCTGCTTAGTGTATTCATCTCTTGGTCTCCCTCGACGATTTTTTCCCTCCACGCTGCCGTCCAATACTAAATTGGTTATCTCTTGATGCCTCAAAACATGTCCTACCAACCGATCCCTTCTTCTAGTCAAGTTGTGCCACAAACTTCTCTTCTCCCCAATCCTATTCAATACTCCCTCACTAGTTATGTGATCTACCCATCTAATCTTCAGCTTTCTTCTGTAGCACCACATTCCGAAAGCTTCTATTCTCTTCTTGTCCAAACTATTTATATTCCATGTTTCACTTCCATACATGGCTACACTCCATACAAATACTTTCAGAAATGACTTCCTTACACTTAAATCTATACTCGAAGTTAACAAATTTCACTTCTTCAGAAACGCTTTCCTTGCCATTGCAAGTCTACATTTTATATACTCTCTACTTCGACCATCATCACTTATTTTGCTCCCCAAATAGCAAAACTCCTTTACTACTTTGAGCGTCTCATTTCGTAATCTAATTCCCTCAGCATCACCCGACTTAATTCGACTACATTCCATTGTCCTCGTTTTGCTTTTGTTGATGTTCATCTTATATCCATCCCGTTCAACTGCACTTTCAAGTCCTTTGCCGTCTCTGACAGAATTACAATGTCATCGGCGAAGCTCAAAGTTTTTATTTCTTATCCATGGATTTTAATACCTACTCCGAATTTTTCTTTTGTTTCCTTCACTGCTTGCTCAATATACAGATTGAATAACATCGGGGATAGGCTACAGCCCTGTCTCACTCCCTTCCCAACCACTGCTTCCCTTTCATGCCTCTCGATTCTTATAACTGCCATCTAGTTTCTGTACAAATTGTAAATAGCCTTTCGCTCCCTGTATTTTATCCCTGCCACCTTCAGAATCTGAACGCATATCAGTGGCGATAAACGATAGGGCCGCAGTAATACGTCGTCGCATATCACCTGGTGTACATAGTATGTCCTTGTAGACAGTATATTTTAGCTTAACCCACAGAAAAAAAGTCTATTAGCGTCAAATCTGGGGAACGGGATAGCGAAGGCCCGTCCAACTATTTGGGAACAATTCGTGAAGACATGCTGTCGTACTTCGTGCACTATAGGTTGGACGTCAATCATGTTGATACTGCAGGCTCCCTCAGGTCTGCAGCTGAACGTCTTCTAGCACCTGTGAAAGATTTTCCGTTAGGAGGCTGCGATGCCTGTGCACGTACAGTGTTCTGTCTACGAAAAACGGACCTTTCAGCTGATGGTTTACTATCCCACAACGCATGTTTACACCCTATGAATGCTGACGTTCCACCCCGCGAAAACAATTGGGTTAATCAACGGACCAATAATGCATGTGCCGGCGATTTGCGATTGGTAAATGTGGCTTCCTAGCTAAACAAGATACGTGATAGATCTGTCTTAATGCCCATTAACAAAAGTTAAAACCATTTTCATAATCGTTTCCATGCAATTCCTGACTGAGAGATAAGTGATTTGAGGATGGAGAATGTATAGGACGCTTGTCCGACTCATGGCACTTCCTCGTGCGATTGCGCGGGCGCTAACGTGCGGATCAGCTGGAACAGCATCAAGAACAATAATTTTCCCCTCTTCTGTCGACACTTCTTTCCTTCTGTTACGTTGTCTGGGTGTTACACTACAACTTTCACGTAACTGGCTGAAGATGTTGATAAACAATTGCCGAGATGGTTGACGTCTATTGGGATTTGGTGCTACATACAATGCACAAGAACGAACTGCATTCTTCCTACTATCTCCTCACACTGTGAGCGTCTCGGCTTTTCCAGAATTGGTGAATCTATTCGTTCACACACGACCTTCTGCTTGGACTGTCATATTTATATGAAGATGGTAATAGTTAAGGCTCACCGGCCATTTGACCATCTGTGCAGATGCACAAACAGTGCTCGACTCGAACTCTTACGGGAATCGGCAGAAAATCCGGGAGTAATGAGTATAATGGGCAGGGGCACTATGAATAAAGTGCGGGACAATAAGTAGCGAATGTGTGTCTCACGGGAGGCGTGCCAGAGATACGTCCCTGCAGTCGCACGATTCCTTTCTGCCTCGGTGGCTCAAATGGATACCAGCGTATGCCATGTAAGCAGGAGATCCCGGGTTCGAATCCATGTCGGGGCACACACTTTCAACTGTTCCCGTTGACTTATATCAATGCCTGTAAGCAGCGAGGGGTATTCATTCCATTGTAATTTCACACTAATCCCTTGCCACATGTCGGTGCTTATATGCCCACGTTGTGATCGCACTACATTGCATGTACGCCGCTGCAACGCTCTCAAACCTAAACTTTTAGAATTCCTTTATATCTGGCTTGTGCACGTGGACTAATTTTCCACGAAAGGAAAAGTAGCGTTTACGGAGCCTTTTCCGTTTAAGGTTTACAATTTGGGGTTTTACGCTTAGAATATGTCTGTTTAAGCTCTTTATCACATGACTCCCTACGCCTTTCTTTCGAAAGTACTGAATGTAAGGGGATGTATCGGCAAAACTGTTTCTGTTTTACTTGAGAATTACAGTTATTGTTAACAACAGTGATTATCAGTGTAGAGATGTTCATGTTTTCTAATTGTTGTCGTGTTTGTCGTCCGTGGTTAATACGCAAGTAAATCGTAATAGTTTCCAAGTTATTCCTTACTGAGCCACTACATCCCGCTTGCCGATCCCAAAGTACTTACTATGATCACCCGGAAACGTGCTGAAGCTTGCTTGATTCTTTTTATTAGTGAATGGTGCAAAGCCACATTGCACCCAGAGAGATTCTGTTACGTAGCATCACAACTACAGTAATATCTTTGATTATACATTTTGCACAAATTCAGATTACTTTCAGCTACATTACATGTTCATCCAGTATCGATCGAATTCAGAGTACTGTGTTAAAAATATTTTGCTCTCAGTGGTTAAGTATGATTGAAATTCCTGATTACCTTAATTGATTCATAATGCAAGAATCTTGCTAATTTAAGTATGTAAACATTCAGATGCTTATCAGAAACATCGAGGTTGTACAGTTAAAATATTGCTTGTATACTCTGTACGCGTAAAGTTAATACAGTTATAGAGCAATCACATATAGAACGTAGATTTATAGACTTCACAGAGATTGTGTAATGCGTTCACAATTAGCCACACTGGAAAACCAGATACGCAAGATTCACATACTTTCACATAATGGTTTTATGTAGGTAGCAAGAATTATAATGTTAATATACTTAGTACTGATGTTCCAGCACTTCCCACGAACTGGCATTATAGTGCCAGACGAATTCCCCCCATTGACCAGACTTCGCCAGATACTCCGCGTCGAGCGTCAATAACTGCTCGACTATACGTCGTGCGTTTACATTGTCAACAACAACAACGGAAAATGTGACTTCCTACGGAGTTTCACTTCTTTCATGAATTTTCGATGATTCTTCCGCGGAGTTACATTTTTCGTATTCTTGACAGCATATTTTTTTCTGCCTCTGCTGGAAAATTTTAGCAACTGTTTTCCACATTAATATAAGCTGTGAGCAGGAGGTGTGCAGGCGAGCGCCTTTGTGAATAACCGAGTGTTGATGGGCCTCTGTAGACGGACGAATGTTCTGCGCGAGTGCGTCGTAAACGCTTTTACACCGTCGCGGAAAAGTAATTTCGCTCGCGGATTATCCTGGAATCCTCAGCTACGCAAGGGCAGCATACATGCGCAGAGTGCTTCAATAAGGACCTGAAAACTCTCCAAGCGCAACGAAATTTGTTAGAAACGCTTAAAAGTATTCGCAGTAAAAAATATTTACTACGTACTGAAGGTCGATTAAATAAACGGGATACGTGCTTGATAAAGGCCCAGGATGGAAAATTGCTGGAGCATAACGTCCCGTAGACGAGAAGGCGTTAGGTGTGGAGCACAGGCCCTGATAGCACGGCGATGGTGAAGAAAATCAACTGTGCTCTCCTCAAACGTACCATTCCACCTCTAGCCTCTTTGGAAGCACGAAAAATAGGTGCTGTTTAGTGATTTTTTTAAAAATGGAAGAAAAGTTATATAAAATCTGATGATATACTTTATTCCATGCGCTTTTGTTGCAGAGATATCATTTTTGTGCCCACTTCGGACGCTCCCTGTCACCGTGGAAGTACCCTTAGCAGTTGGAACGTTGGTCGTGGGTGAGAACTGGTACTTTTCATTTACTATAAACGTTGTCCATAACGAAACCCCACAGGAAGAAGTCAGAGGGTGTCAAATCTGGTGACCGTGGAGCCCAGCTGAGACATGCTAAGTCGCCAGCTCCATGACGACCAGACCAACGATTCGGTAGAGATTCATTCAGATATTCACGCATTTGTCGACTCCAGTGTCGGGGTGCCCCGCCTCTTTGAAAAATGAAATTGTCTCCGTGCAGCCTCGGAAACAACCAGTTCCGTAACATAGCGAGCGTATTGCTGACCGTTAACCATGTTTCCATCAAAGAAGAATGGGCCGTAAACAGATGATCGGGATATCGCACTAAACACAGTGACTTTCAGCGAATCTCTTCATGTTCAATGGCTGCATGTGGGTTCTATAGGCCTGAAATTATACCGTTGTGTTTGTTCACCTGTCCACTAACATGGAAAGTCGCTTCATCACTGAACACAATTCGTTGTGCGAAAGTGTTATTAATGTCAACAGCACCGAGAATCTCGTTACACATTGCCACACGTTTGAATTTGTCATCAGGAGCAGAGCTTGTAACAGTTGTGCGGATTCATAACCAACCGACGTCTCAAAACACGTCAAATTGTTGTCGTAAGCACTTGTAGCTCCCGGCTGGCACGACGAGTTGATTTTGAAGCACTACGTTTGAAAGCAGTTTGAATTAGTACGACATTTTCTTCAAGAACACGAGGGCGGGCAGGACTCTTTCCTTTACATACACATCCGGTATCTAGAAACTGTCGATACCATCTGCGAATGTTCCATCCATTCGGAGGATCAGTTTGGTACCTCAGCCTGAAACGTCTTTGCACTGTAATCACAGATTTGCACTTTGCAAACTCGAGAATACAAAATGATTTCTGCTGCGGAGTAGCCATTTTGAACATATGACGTTTAACAAGCAAAACAGAAGGCAACTGACATCTAAAAAACTAAAATTCTTCCGAACAGGCCATGAAGGTCCAACCGTACCGACCGGCCGCTGTTTCATCCTCAGCTCATAGGCGTCACTGGATGCGGATATGGAGGGGCGTGTGGTCAGCACACCGCTCTCGCGGCCGAATGTCAGTTTCCGAGACCGGAGCCTCTACTTCTGAGTCAAGTAACTCCTTAGTTTGACTCACTAGGACTGAGTGCACCCCGTTTGCCAACAGCGCTAGGCAGACCAGATCGTCACCCATCCAAGTGTTTGCCCAGCCCGACTGCATTTAACTTCGGTGATCTGACTGGAATCGCTGCTACCACTCTGGCCAGGCCGTTGGCTCAACTGACATCTTGCGGCTATTAATATAAAGTGGACTATGCATTCGTTTCTCCAATAGCCGAGCCGAGGCGCAGCGATTGATAGTTAGGACAAAATAATACTTTGTAATACGTTTATTCTTTTTGAAACTCCCTGTATTATGTGTGGGGTCTTGCCCACTAGTCTCGTATAGAGGGCCTAAAGGATGCTGAGTTTTCGGAATGCTATACAACAATTCAAGCAAATATCATTAGTAATTTTATTTCAGTAAAGCAGATTGACAAAACTTTGAGCAAGCCGCAGTGGCCGATCGGTTCTAGGTGCTTCAGTCCGGAACCGCGCGACTGCTGCGGTCGCAGGTTCGAATCCTGCCTATGGCATGGATGTGTGTGATGTCCTTAGGTTAGTTACGTTTACGTAGTTCTAAGTACTATGGGACTGATGACCTCAGATGTTAATTCCCATAGTGCTCAGAGCCATTTGAACTATTTGAACTTAACTTTGAAATAACAATGGTGTCGCATGCGAGGGGTGACAGGCAACATAAATCCACGTCCTCTGCAATATATAATGTTTAATCAAGTTTGACTCACAGTTTACGGATCACAAATAACTATTCTCGTAGCGCTCTCTGCTAGGCCGTGCTAATACTCTGCGAATACTGTCCACTAATGTCCGTCGAGGCTGGCAGGAGCGACACTTAGAATCACTTTGGCTGGATGCCGCTCCTATGGTGGTGACTTCTTGCTCTTCACGCTACTGGCTGACGTCGTTTCACAGCCTTCTCTCCTTTTGCGTTCATCACCTTCGTTCTGCTTGTGGTTACGCCAGAAGATTATGGAAGTACAGATACCAAATCTAATAAATGTGAGAGGTAGTATACGACTGACTTGGCGTAGATATTACTAGTGAATCTGATTTGCTTGTATCGTGCCTCTTACTGTTTCGGCCGGCCGGAGTGGTCAAGCGGTTCTAGGCGCTACAGTCTGGAACCGCGCGACCGCTACGGTCGCAGGTTCGAATCCTGCCTCGGGCATGGATGTGTGTGATGTCCTTAGGTTAGTTAGGTTTAAGTAGTTCTAAGTTCTAGGGGACTGATGACCTCAGAAGTTAAGTCCCATAGTACTCAGAGCCATTTGAACCATTTTTTTCTTACTGTATCCTCTTTCCCGAAGTAGTGTTCCACTTTCGCTGCAAATTCGATTCCATCGAGAATCGCTGTCCAGTCCGAAACGGGACTCATCTGTGGAAAGAGCATTACCCACAGTTCGACCATCTAGGTGCCATGTTGACGACCCCACGCTACAAGTTCCCTTGTGTGGAGACGCGTCAAAGGTATAAATACAGCATGTCTCTGACAATAAAGGCTATTCTACCTAAGCCTTATGTGCACCTTTTGCCTCGATACAAAGCATCCAGAGAGATGCCAATTGCCGTACAGTACTAAGGCGGTACCGTAGTGCCCTTGCATCCGAATAGTGGTCCTCTTTTTCTGGTGTTACACGTGGTGGGCTCTCCCTCGGTCTTCGGGATAAAGGTTCCGCCTCTAAAAACTGTCACCACATCCGAGAAACAACAGAGCGGTTCAAATTAAGCCTTGCGGCCACATCATTTTGCCACTGTCCTCCTTCCGTTCTTCCCATGGCCCTCCACCGCAGATAGTCTGGTAGGCTAGTAGTCTGTACCATAGTGTACCGTCTGTGATTGCGTCTACAGCAATTGTGGATGTAGGACTATCCTGCAAACACTCTTCCGCTTCAGGGATGCCGTGACGTCATCATTGGCGTGGTTGTCCGTCGACAGCCATCTTCCCTGCAGAACACGATCGTACGGATATCTGTTGACAGTTTGTATGATTATATCGTGAATTAGAGACAGGACGAGGATATTGCGGTTTGTTGCTTCAATTTTTGAGATCAGTGTATTTGTCCAAAATGAATGGAAGCATAGATACTGGAGGACTTAATGTCAACTACTTTTGTACTGCACAAGACGAAATCCTTTTTATATTTGCTAATGTTGTGTAAACAATATAATATATTGATATAGTAACTAGACCGATCTGTGAATATAAATAAATGTCCATAATAAATATTTCACTACATGTGAATTTGCTCGTATATGAAACTTCCTGGCAGATTAAAACTGTGTGCCGGCCAGAGACTCGATTTCGGGACCTTTGCCTATTGCGAGGAAGTATTCAACCGACTGTTCAACCCAAGCACGATTGACAGCACGTCCGCACAGCTGCACTTCGGCCATTATCTCCTCTGCTACCTGTCTGTCGTGCCAGGGGTAGCTCAATGAAGGCAGTCTGCCTTCGTCGGCAGAGCAGTGCGGATGGGACTCCTTACGTCCTCGCCGCGGAGCGCGCTTTCGAGATGTTTACGCGCTACAACGGATTTCGACCATGTGAGCGTCTTTCGAAGAAAATGACAAATTCACATCGGGAATCGACGACGAAATTCAGTTTCTCGAATTGATATGCATGTCCCAAACCGCTTTAAGTAAAACGACATTTTCTAGACTTTGCGAAGATTCCTCCTACCTGTGTTATTGCAATCCACCTCACACATGTGAGCAGCGTGGTGTACCTTAAATTATTAACTGATGCTTCATGCGACGCGATTTTAGGGAAGACGAGAGACGGGCTCAAACTCCGACATTCAGACGCCGACATTGGTCCAGTGAGTGCTGATCATGTGGGTGTCGGACTCAGAACGATCTACACATTCGATTACCCGTTCGAAGTGCCAGAGGATGGCGTAGAGGCTGTACTCAGACCCCAAGGAACGACCCACAGCCACGTCGCAAGGAAGTGGGCACAGTTCACCTCCTTTTGCTGTATTGGATGGAGGGCGGCAGGTACACGTTGAACGCCGTATGCGTGGTGTGTCCTACCTCAACATCAGGACATGAAGAGTGATTATGATATGTGACACTCAGCCAAAGACCTGCTCGGGCTGCAGAGTAGAGGGCCAAGTTCGCTCATAGCGTCTTCAGCGACGGATTGTCAAGCTCTGACAAACGGATCTGATGCCTTACACCACACTGACATTTTTACCTGTATGTACCAGCGCTGCAGACGGATGCATGACTTTCTAATGAGGCTTCCACAAGGTTTTCACTCGCAGAGGATGCCCCTGCTCCGAATAGGTACGCTGGCATGCGACACAGCGGCACTTCCCATCCGTCGGCAAATTGAGATTGTGAAGAGTCTTCACTTGTCCTGTGCTCCGTCGATGAATTAATTGTGTTATGTTCATCACCTTGCGTTTGTTGACGACTATTGGTAAGGCTTTCATAGTCTGCTCTTCTGAATCCCACAGCGGAACCGAGATTACGCCATCCTGCAGTGTCCGGCAAATAATACAAGCTTCGTAACAATACCCACCTAAGGTGTAAACAAAATTCATCTGAACATTTACAATGCCAATGGACTTTCTCCTTGCATAACTTGTGTACAAGTCTACCCTGATCAGGAGACCTCACTACCCGTGAGGCCATTTTCTCGGATGGTCTTCGGCTGTGCGTCTGAGGTATGACTTCTGAGGTTCTAATAATTGTACCACAATGGTCTATAAAGACCTTGCCTAAAGTCAAAATACCTGTTTGCACACCTTATACCATTTGGCATAAATACATATTCTCTACAAGCGTCCCTAAATCATCCAAATTAGGCTTATAATGCCACAATTCTTCCAACACAATAACAGCTGCAGAATAATTAATCTTGTTGCCGTAAAATGTTATAGCAAGTTCATCAATCCTCTGCTGGTTGTTAGGAACAAGGAAGGCAAGGCGTAGGTCGTCCGGGTAATTTCGGATATGGTCCCAGATGGCATAAAAAAATTCCAACGCAGACATTAGCTGTAAACAAATACCTTTATTCAGAAAGTAACATTACCTTACGTCATACAAAACGTCATATATACTCTATTCCTTACAACAAATGTAACATATTTTACTTCACTCTGAACATTATCGTTTTTCTCAGGTTCATCACCAGCAATTTGAAGTCCAATATGCATGCGTCTGACCAGCCACAGGATCATTCGTAGACAGCAATGTCAAGACGAAACGACAAGGGCAGCTGACGCCTAACACACTTCATACCCCATTGGTTCTAGGTGGCGGGAAAGCCCCATGGGAATTTTAAAGTTGATGCGATGGTTGTGCCACAGACGCCATTGTGCCTGGACGTCGAAACTCAATCCTGATACTGAGACGCACTCATGGAATCAGCGGTTCCCAAAGAGACATAAGACCACCACCAACACGTCAGCGACGCAGTCGCGAGCTTATGCGATCTCTCACACCACCACGATAAACTTTCAATGGACGCCTCCAAGCCGGATTTTGACGTGTGTCCTTCCGCTGGTAAGGCAGCAGATTCGCTCTCCTTGAACGTGCAGCCGTTGACTGTTGACCAAAGCAACAAACGACGCCAGGAGTCATGTGAAGTATCCCGACAGCCACCATGTCCTCTGAGGACGTTACCATCCATTCGATGCTATGGGAGGAAGATATTGTCCCATAATGTTTGGCCGAGGAAGGATAGGATACTGTTGCCTCAGTGTCACAGGAACTTTAGAATGTGTTGTGTTGTGATGTGGTGGCCGAGCACTTCCCCTGTTGTTATGAACGTCCCACTGTCTGCATACTGGCTGCAAGCTTTCAAGGTAGCCTCCATACAGCTCAGCATGATCAGCACACATACCAAACTACAACTGCTGCGCGATACGCTTAGGATGCCGGACGCGGATGCTGGTCTACTGCAGGAAATTCGGTTGGAGATCTTCCCAGACTTCTGCCGATTAATTGCTTACGTCACTTCTAGTGCAACTGCAGGCAGATAAAAGCTGCTCTTGTGCGAGACGGAACAGACGTACCTAATGCGATATACTTAGCATCAGCATGGGTGTTCGAATTGTTGATGTCTACGCCCCTCGTGGGACACATAAAAGGTGAGACAGGTCACTGTTTTATGCAGAAGAACTTACACTTCTCTTGTTGGGCCACTATAACCACATCGTTAATGGCGGTGACTTTAATAGTGTGCCGTCACACACAGACCAACGTAACCATACTCCGTTTCCAGAGCAGTACAACACTTGTGTCTTGCTGATACTTGGGAGGTTGTTCATACTGACCACCCCGGCCTTACTTATGTGACCAATCACATCGCCAGCAGATTCGATGGCATCTACGTCTCATCTGACCTTACGAAAGTGATTCAAGCAGCAAAATGCTAGTCCACGGCTTTCAAATGGTTCAAATGGCTCTGAGCACTATGGGACTTAACATCTGAGGTCATCATTCCCCTAGAACTTAGAACTACTTAAACCTAACTAACCGAAGGACATCACACACATCCATGCCCGAGGCAGGATTCGAGCCTGGGTTCCAGACTGAAGCGCCTAGAACCGCTCTGCCACACTGGCCGACTCCACGACTTTCTCAGACCAAATTATATATGACTGCACGGTCAATCTCCAGCAGCGGAGTGTTGGAGAGGTCAGGGGTTGTGGAAACCGAATGTGGCACTCCTACAGGAACAGGAATGTAGGCTACTCATAGCGAGTATGCGGGCCCCTTGTGAACGCCTATAGAACGACACCCATCGTGGCTTCAGTGGTTTCTCGAATGCATCAAACGTCTTTACGATGTCCGCTGATCCGTTGCACTTCTCTGCGAACTTACGTCGCTCCCACCATCCACCAGTCATCAGAAAGAGATCCATCTTGCCAAAGCGAAGATTCTCACCCGCCATTGACTTGAAACTGTTGCGGAGCGAACGATACTCTACGACAAGATTTGTGAAGAACTTCCATCCATGCACCACCTTATCTCCGAACGACGACAAAGATGACGAAAATTTGTACACACTCAGAATGTCGCGGATGGTAACAAGGTGACAAACCAGGAGGACATTGCCCACGCATTCGTCGACCACTATCACTATTATATCAGGAGGTGCATCACGATGATACACCTTGGCAGCAGTCCTTCCAGAGGCTCACTAGTACACTTGGCGTTGCAGCGTCGACATCCCTTTTGGAGGAGATCACGAGCGATGATGTTGTGGAAGCCCTTGCCAAGGGGGGCAGTTAATAGATCACTAGGACCAGAAGGTTTTCCATTTGTATTCTACCAGACGTAAGCATCTTAGAGCCTTCTTGTGGACAGAGATGTACCAAGAATTGCTGTCATTAGCGGTGTCCATTCTTCTGACATTCGTGAAACGTGTCGCTGTTGCCGTACCCAAACAAGCTGGAAGCACACGGAGTGAGCATTACTGCCGGATCATCTTCCTCAAATGTGATTTCAAGATCTTCATCAGCATTTTGGCGACGAGAGGTAAGCGAATATTGCACCAAGTTATTCAATAGCAACAAACTTGTTTGGAGGGGGGGGGGGGAGGCGTAAGTGTAATTTCTGGACAGCCCTTAGTGACTATTGAGATGCGATCGCTTTTGCATCGGCTTGTACATTGGATGGTGCCGTGGTAGAGTGGATTTTGTTTGAGAATTTGATAAAATGAGCCAGTCTCTCCCGGCTGACATGATGAATCGCATGGCCGTCCCAGCTGACGTTACCTGCGTGATCTTGCGCATTCCCTGTGTGCCTCGGCTAGGGTGGACAAACACATCCCCATTTTACGTTCGGTCCGATGGCGCTGTCTTATCTTAACTATCCTGAGTGCAATAGCGACAGAGCAGCTTCTATGTGGAGGACTGAAAGAACATCTTTTGGGGATTACGCTTAGAGGACACACATTCCAAAGCCGCGCTTACGTGGATGATATAGTCGCCCATTCTGACAAAGAAAACTCGCCATCGCAGACCCTCCGATTTAGTGGTAAGATGGCCCAGTGGATAACCCGTCAAAACTGAATACAGCTCGAGAATGGAAACAGAACTGTAGAAAGAAAAGCAAAATAAAAGCAGTGAACTGTCCAAGTTCAATAAGTGCAATATCAGGAGCTATTGAACATCCGCAGCGTCGTGGTTAAGAGGTCATGGTGTTATAAACCTGACGGTCCATGTTCAAAACTCTCTCGTGCCAAATGTAATTGTTTTTTTTTTCAGACAACGTTATGAACTGTCCGTCCACTCATTGAAAAGTTTGTTCTCTTTCTGTAGTTCTGCTGTAGTCTCGCCAGTTGTCGAACTACAAATTGGTTATAGAATATGAGTCATGTGGTAAGAAAACGCTACTGTCGCAAGTAAACGTGATGAACACTGAGACCTGCCGAGATAGCATACAGAACCATATAGACATATCACAGAAATGAAAACAACAAATAAATGTGTTTAAACTATGTTACAATAAAGAAATTCAAGAGTCAAAACTTCCATGAAGGAACGAAACTTCAAAAACGTAAAAAACAAATGTTTTGACGGAACAGAGACTCTACGTGACTGTGAAACGGTTGCATTCATTTGTTGCAGCAATGCGACAAACTATTATGTTTTCATCATTTCCTTGGGAGTGATCAGTTCACATCCATACGAACACCTAAATCGGACAAGGAGGCATATCTCACTAACATATGTCGTGTATAACACACCAGATATGTTTTCCGGTGGAAGATTCGGGTGACTTGTCGCCTTGTCATCAAACGTTTGTGGCTCCCATTCGAAAGCCACTTCCTTTCGGCTGCTAATAGAGTAGTTGCTTTTCTTCACAGTTTAGTACACCTCCTTCCTGTTTTCATGTTTGGTCTGTGTTCAGTTTTTAACGGGCTGTTCACTAGGCCCTCTTATCATTAAATCTGAGGGGGTGCGAAATGGAGTTTCCCTTGTGAATGGGCAATTTGGATGGCGCTAGAATGGGACGAGTAGGATGGGAATGTGGCAGCAGTAGCGTGAACATGGTCAAGTCTTGTGCCATGGGTACTGGTGAAGGGCTATGGGAGGGGAGTGTGGTCCCACTGCGGACGCTGGACTCACGTGAGTGTTTGGGCATCATATTAACGACAGACGTCCGCCGTACGACAGCTATGAATTACACTGAAGCTACAAAGAAATTCGTATAGACATGCGTAATAAAATACAGAGAACTGTAAACAGGCAGAATGCGGCACTATGTTCGGAAATGTCTATATAAGACAGCAATTGTCTGGCTCAGATATTAGATCGGTTACTGCTGCTACAATGGCAGGTTATAAAGATTTAAGTGAGTCTGAACCTGGTGTTATAGTCGATGCACGAGTGATAGGACACAGCATCTCCGAGATAGCGATTTTTAGTACGACCATTTCACGAACGTACCGTTAATATCTGGAAAACGATAAAACACCAAATCTGTGACATCTCTACTGCCGGATAATGATCCTGCAACAACGGGACCAACGACGACTGAACAGAATCTTTCAACAGTGACAGAAATGCAACACTTATGCAAATTGCTGCAGATTTCAATGCTAGGCCATCAACAAGTGTCAGCGTGTGAACCATTCAAGGAAATACATTCGATAAGAGCTTTCGGAGTGGAAGGCTCATTCGTGTACCTTATATGACTTCACGACACAAAGCTTTACGTCTTGCCTGGGCCCGTCAACACCGACATTAAACTGTTGATGACAGGAAACATGTTGCCTGATCAGTCGAGTCTCGTTTCAAATTCTAACGAGCGGATGGAGTACGCGGGTATGAAGATAGCCTCATGAATCCACCGACACTGCATGTCAGCAGGGGACTGTTCTGGCTGTTGGAGACTCTTTAATGGTATGAGGCGTGTTCACTTGGAGTGATATGGGACCCCTGATATGTCTAGATACGACTCTGACAGGTGACACATACGTAAGCTTACTGTCTGTCCGTTGTGCATTCCGACGGACTTGGGAAATTCCAGCTGGACAATGCGAGACCCCACATGTCCAGAATTGCTACAGAGTGGCGCCAGGAACACTTTTCTGAGTTTAGACACTTCCGATGGCCAGCAAACTCTCCATACATGAACATTATTGCTCATGTATGGGGTGCCTTGCAACATGCTATTCAGAAGAGATCTCCACCACTCGTACTCTTACGGATTTATGGACAGCCCTGCATGATTCGTGGAATCACTTCACTGCAGTACTACTTCAGACATTAGCCGAGTCATTGGCATGTGGTGTTTCGGCACTTCTGCGTGCTCGCGGGGGGCCCTACACGATATTAGGAAGGGAATCCAAGATCACCTCTTCTGAGCTTTAGATGTGGTCCAAAGGGTCGCCTTCATCAACACCCACATGACGTCCCGGATACTTCTCTTGGCACAGATCTTACACATGACTCCAGTGATGGCATAGCCGATCCTGACGACTTTGGTTACTTTGTTAGTAATAACCTCTCTTCAAGATACGATATGGTGTACTCACCCTGCCCCTCGCATCGGAGAACTGGGAGTTAACAATGTTCGAGTTCGTCCAGCGGCCCTTCACTTCAATACCTTGATAAAGAATTGGAGCCGCTGTTGATACAGCATAACTGGTCTCCTTATTGATGAACTGGCGCCTCCGTCCTGCTTGCCCCTAGCTGCAGCCACACACATCTCGCCTGCGCTCTCTCAAATCAAAACATGCTCTCCCGGTTATACCTATGTGCGCACGATTCTCCCCTGTACCATGGCTCCTACGGATCGTGATGTATGCGGCCAGCTGAGGAAGAATCATTCTCAGAATGTAGTTTGAAACGACCACCCACGAGTGGCGTGCCTGCGGTGTGGCGAGCGATCGAGAAAAGATATTTTACGATGGAGATGTGTCTCATCCGGCCCCACGTCACCAACGAAAAGTTTTCGACAAGACGAAGAGTACATAACATTGCTCTATCTGACTCCTCAATGTGCATTCTAATTCAGAAGATGCTGGCTTTAGATCTCCAAGTGTCGCCCCACATGATCGAGCCCGGAATGCTGCTTTGCCCAGTTATGTTACCAATCAAAGACAAATGTAATTAAGTGGATCGAAGAAATTTCTATGTACTACCTTTGTCGGGACGATCTCAAAGAGGCGCTTTGCTCTTGGACTTACAGGAACAACACGATCAGTTACAATACATTTCCAGATATCGTTAATTACTTAAACATTCATTCAGTGATCACCCCGCAGCTGGGCAGTACTGGGAAAGAGAAGTGGATTTTGGTTGGAAATGGACAACTGAACAGACATACCCGAGTTCCACTGTGGAGACCTGAGAGCGTTTATTTTCTGATGTTGGCTAGTAAAATGTAGTGTTTTCACAAGAGGATTGCGGAACACTATAGTTTGGTCATGGAAGATTCTCTGGTTCGAATCTTCTTAACAGCAAATAGTTCATTTTCTTATTTTCATTCAAATCGTGTATTTTTCTCAAATGGAATTTATACTAAATACATACAGGACCATTGCTTTAAAATAAAAAAGAGATTAAAAAAACTGAATAAATAAGTCGGTAAAGCACTTGAAAAAAGTGGTTAGGGATGCCGCTAGCGTAATGCGAAAAAAAAATAAAAATCAATTTGGAACACCTGCCCACGAAAGGCGAAGTCCCGAGTTCTAGTCTCGATCCGGTACATAGTTTTAATCTGTTAGGAAGTTCCATGTCGGCTCATATTCCGCTGCAGGATGAAATAAAACATTCTGGTAACATCCTCCAGGCTGTCGCAAGCATTATCCTTTCCTCCAGGGGTGCCAGTCTTTCACGTTTCTCAAGAGGATTAGTGTGAAGCCGTGGAGGTAAGATGTGATGTGAGGTACTGACGGAAATATCACTGTGAGGAGGGCTTGTGCGTCGTGCTTGGGAAGTTAAGCCGGTAGAGCCCTAGCTTCTAAAATCCACAGGTCCCGATTTCGAATCGCGGTTCGTCAGAAAGTTTAAATCTGACAGAAAGTATACTGAACTAATGTCCTTTCTGGTACAGACGTTACATTTTATTATCGAGCATATTAATACTCCCAGTTCCTCGGTAGCCACGATTCCACTATACGTATACGATTTCCATATTTTTGAAGTCATGAGGAAAAACAGTCGTAGACGTCGATTTGCTCCGGATTATGTGTTGTAGTCCTGGAAACAATCATGGTTGCGTGAGCAACAACAAAAATTTTTCCATGAAGGCACTGACAATCTTCTGTCACAGGGATGAATTTGTTAACGGTTAAGTCGATTAAGTTTGCTGTTATAAACGTTTTAATTGCGTTTCTTTTATCTGTCTTGTTTTCATTTCGATGCCTCTTACAAGTGTGTTAGAAACTTATAATTTTGCAGGTACGTTCAGTGGCGTATGTGGAGAGTGTCGGATAACTGCGTTGAAAATAGCACAAGTAGTGAATAAAAACTGCGTTGTTGTTGTTGAAGTTTTGCTGTGAAAACAGCGAAACATGTAACTACAAACGTTCTTCCTTTCATTACTTTCTACGTATTTTCAGAGAGAAAATATTTCGAAATGCTTCGAAATTAAGTGTAAAGTGTTCTGTAAGTGGCTACTCGCTCTCATTCTGAATGAATATAGTCTGGTTAACTAGCGCCGTTAGCAACAATGCCTCAAGACATACAAACAGCTACTAACTGTTGTATTTGACTTATTGTGTTAAACCTTCACCATGAGATTATACCTCCTAATGAATCAACTATGATGCCAATTTAAAGTTTTACAATTAGGTCTACAAATATACGAAGTACTGAAAATCAAATTGTTGTTGTCCTTAGAATCCGGAAGACGGGCAACCTGCAACTAGGAATTATTCTCCCTTATACGTGTGTGCCCGTTTTAGCCGTTTATTTATATACAGGGTTTGGACAAAAATGTCTAAATACCAAAAACACAACACATTACCAAGCCTAATACGGTTAAGGGAAACTGACTGTATGCAACATAGCTTCAGTCGTCTCGGGATGAGTATATTCAAGTCCTGTACGGTTTTCAGCGTTAGCTTATACAATAGCTCTTACAAAGTAGTTCCAAGTCCAGGTAGTGATGATGGAGGTAGTTAATGATCATGCACCATTACAAAGCGAACGACGTTAGCCGACCGAGGAGGCCGAGCGGTTCTGGGCGCTACAGTCTGGAACAGCGCCACCGCTACGGTCGCAGGCTCGAATCCTGCCTCGGGCATGGATGTGTGTGATGTCCTTAGGTTAGTTAGGTTTAAGTAGTTCTACGTTCTATGGGACTCATGACCTTAGAAGTTAAGTCCTATGGTGCTCAGAGCCACAAAGCGAATGACAAAAGCTCGATAATGTTGAGATCTGGGTACTGTAGTGGCCAGGGAAGGCGCGACAATTCGTCGCACTCAGAGCTACTCCTGGATGATGCGAGCTTGTGAACAGTCGTCTTGGAACACAGAACAAACATTGTACAGAGGAATGAATCTGATCTTCCAAGCTGGTCACATAACGCTTGGCAGTTACGAGGCCTTGCAAGATAAATATGGGGCCCACGGAATACGGCGATATGTCTGGCCAATTCTTTGCCGGATCACCGCCATGTTTTACTATTGTGACGTAATCTCGATCAGCAGTTGGAAATAGTGTGAAACTGGACTCATCCGAGCAAAACCAGTGCTCTATAGCCCAGGTGTTGTGGCTTTCCCGCCACATTTCCTTGTTACCGGCATTTGAAACGGTGATGAGTTGTCTCAAAATCCCAGCTCGCCCTCATATTCCCAGCTTACGGAGTTCCCTTCATGTTGTTTTGGCGCTTACAGGGTTCAATTGGGCGGCATTCAGTCCTGCAGTGATTTTTGCAGCTGTCGTCCTGCAATTTTTAGTCACAATCCTCTTCAGTGACCGTCTGTCACGATCACTCAACACACAGTTTCGTCAGATTTGTGACTTAGTGGATGATGCTTTTCCACCGTCAGTATATGCTGTATGAATCTTCGATAAGGTACCTCTTGATACAACCAACACTTCAGCTACCTTGGTTACGGAAGCAGCCACCATACGAGCATCAGCATTTTGTCCACTTTCAAATTCACTTAGCTCCGACATCATTACACTCACGACTACACAGAAACTGTTCTGACCACGGTCTCGACTTCCAGCATATAGGGAATGTTGCACAGGTGCCGATCATGGTCATACAGAACATTGCCGCATGAAGATTTGGCTAACATTTGCAATCACGCTGAAGCATGCATTTCTTGAGGTGGTACCAACCACTGTACATACTCAGTACTAAAACTGGTAACATAAGTTTCTTGTAACCTTTCTGTTCTAGAAGCATTTATTTTAGAAATCCTATTTCGTTTAAAAACCACCTTTCCATGTCCAAACTACACCCCAATTTATTTTATTTGTTGTTCATTCAGTACACTGCTTTCTACAGTTCTAAATACTGTATGCGATTCAGTTTCATTATTAATGAGTAGTATTATCTCTTCAGTATGCTATAACTTGGTTCAATTATAGCTGATTTTCAGGTCATCTGTCGTGCTTGCTCTTAACACTGTTCATTCACTGTCGAAGTACAAAAAGCAATAAAATGGAACCATACAGTGTCAAGGCAAACGAGGATACATCACGTAAATACATCTAGCACGTATAACATTTTCTTTACCAGTTTAACCCTTCAGTTGCCAAATGATTTATCACGCATACCAATCAAATGGTTCTGAGCACTATGGGACTTAACTTCTGAGGTCATCAGTCCCCTAGAACTTTAACCTAACTAACCGAAAGACATCACACACATCCATGCCCGAGGCAGGATTCGAACCTGCGACCGTAGCGGTCTCGCGGCTCTATACGGTAGCGCCTAGAACCCGTCGGCCACTCTGGCCGGCGCATACCAATCAAATACATGTCTGGATATACTGCTTGGAAATACTGATACAAATCTACGCATTTTATTTTGTATTTCGAAGTCCACCATGAGTTATCGGTTGGTAAATACTGATACCAATGAATCAAGAGCACAAAATCTTTGCTGAAAATGTTTTAAAAATCTCTAGTAAGTTAGCAATGTCAGTACGGCCTTAGAAGACAGACATACCGAAAGGACTGATGTTCTTAATCAGATTTAGACGATGCCTCAAAGTCCAAATCTGCAGGTACTTCACCAGCAGTTAGTTTCAGGGCTTTAGTGAAATGCTTCTTCAGGCAAAACGTTCGACATTGTATTACCCAGAGTATCATTATTTACTCTAGTAGTGTATCAATCTGCAGGAAGTCAGAGCGACACTCATAATTCTAAACACCAACGAAAAACAGGTACATAGTGTGCTTATTACATTCAAGTTTGCGCATGAAATGTTTTCGGCATGTTGAACACATTGAGTAAACATCCTCCATGTGCACTACAATCTATTTGTTTACATGTATGATGCTGAATAGAATGCTTACAAACCACTCCCGTACGGATTTTATACTTTAAATTATAGGAAACGCTAGTGGGAATTGAATGGCCTCATGGGCCATCGGAATATATTCATATCAATTACCAATTGTTCGCTGATGTCTCAGGCCTAACGAGTATAAAACATAAAAATTGGTATTCATAGACTCATCAGATAGTATTGTTGCTATAATCAGGAATAACATCATAAATATATTACCGGTCTACGGTTCATAGACACAACACTGATACATATACACTCCTGGAAATTGAAATAAGAACACCGTGAATTCATTGTCCCAGGAAGGGAAACTTTATTGGCACATTCCTGGGGTCAGATACATCACATGATCACACTGACAGAACCACAGGCACATAGACACAGGCAACAGAGCATGCACAATGTCGGCACTAGTACAGTGTATATCCACCTTTCGCAGCAATGTAGGCTGCTATTCTCCCATGGAGACGATCGTAGAGATGCTGGATGTAGTCCTGTGGAACGGCTTGCCATGCCATTTCCACCTGGCGCCTCAGTTGGACCAGCGTTCGTGCTGGACGTGCAGACCGCGTGAGACGACGCTTCATCCAGTCCCAAACATGCTCAATGGGGGACAGATCCGGAGATCTTGCTGGCCAGGGTAGTTGACTTACACCTTCTAGAGCACGTTGGGTGGCACGGGATACATGCGGACGTGCATTGTCCGTTTGGAACAGCAAGTTCCCTTGCCGGTCTAGGAATGGTAGAACGATGGGTTCGATGACGGATTGGATGTACCGTGCACTATTCAGTGTCCCCTCGACGATCACCAATGGTGTACGGCCAGTGTAGGAGATCGCTCCCCACACCATGATGCCGGGTGTTGGCCCTGTGTGCCTCGGTCGTGTGCAGTCCTGATTGTGGCGCTCACCTGCACGGCGCCAAACACGCATACGACCATCATTGGCACCAAGGCAGAAGCGACTCTCATCGCTGAAGACGACACGTCTCCATTCGTCCCTCCATTCACGCCTGTCGCGACACCACTGGAGGCGGGCTGCACGATGTTGGGGCGTGAGAGGAAGACGGCCTAACGGTGTGCGGGACTGTAGCCCAGCTTCATGGAGACGGTTGCGAATGGTCCTCGCCGATACCCCAGGAGCAACAGTGTCCCTAATTTGCTGGGAAGTGGCGGTGCGGTCCCCTACGGCACTGCGTAGGATCCTACGGTCTTGGCGTGCATCCGTGCGTCGCTGCGGTCCGGTCCCAGGTCGACAGGCACGTGCCCCTTCCGCCGACCACTGGCGACAACATCGATGTACTGTGGAGACCTCACGCGCCACGTGTTGAGCAATTCGGCGGTACGTCCACCCGGCCTCCCGCATGCCCACTATACGCCCTCGCTCAAAGTCCGTCAACTGCACATGCGGTTCACGTCCACGCTGTCGCGGCATGCTACCAGTGTTAAAGACTGCGATGGAGCTCCGTATGCCACGGCAAACTGGCTGACACTGACGGCGGCGGTGCACAAATGCTGCGCAGCTAGCGCCATTCGACGGCCAACACCGCGGTTCCTGGTGAGTCCGCTGTGCCGTGCGTGTGATCATTGCTTGTACAGCCCTCTCGCAGTGTCCGGAGCAAGTATGGTGGGTCTGACACACCGGTGTCAATGTGTTCTTTTTTCCATTTCCAGGAGTGTATTTCTGTTACCAAGGGCCAAGTTGTAGATGAACAGTATATGGGAAATTATATTTATTGATAATGATTATACCACTGTCCAGGAAGTGCATAAGAAATGCAGAATTCCGGCGGAAATCACAAGTCTGTTGACATACAATCCTAGTGAACGTTGAAGCCCAAGTTCCAATACAGCATTCGGATTCTAAGTCCAGCGTGCAGCCAAATCAACATCGATCAGCAGGTCCACCGCAGAGTAGCGCTCCCGAGCTGTGAAGTAGAACATGTAGTACGATGAGAACTGGCTTGTAGACGTCAGGAGTGACGTTAAATAAGGCTCCATAAATAATGGAGCCGGCGGCTGGGATCACTGTATATTCTCGACGGCCAGTCGATGAGTGTTATGGGTGGCCAATCGCTGTGGTTTGAGCTCGCGCGCGAAAGCGGCCTGCGATTTTAGCAGTGGGCCGAGCACGGTGAAGTGCGGCTAACGATGTGTTTCTGGGCCGCGCGTAATGGAGCGACCCTCTGCTCCGTGTGAAGCTTTAATAATGGTGGTACCACAATTGTGAATATTTTAATACCTATAATATGGGTTGTTGGTAGTAACTCCATGTGTTGTTGTGTTGTTACGGTTTTCAGTCCTAAAACTGGATGATGTAGCTCTCCGTGTGTCCTACCCTGTGCAAGCCTCTTTATCTCTGAGTAAACACTGGAACCTACGTACTTCTGAATCTGCTTACTGTATTCATTTCTTGGTCTCCCTCTACGATTCTTGCACCCATGGTTTCCTCCAGTACGAAGTTCGTGACCTCTCGAAGCCTCAGAATATGTCCTACCAACCGGTCCCCTCTTCTGGTTGGTTGTATCACAAATTTCTTTTCTCCCAAATTCTATTGACTACCTTCCCATTAGTTTTCCGATCTAAACTGCTTCTGTAGAACCACATCTCAAAAGCTTCTATTCTCTTCTCGCGTAAATTGTTTATTGTCAATGTTTCACTTACATACGTAGTTCTGGTCTATACAAACACTTTCAGAAACGACTACCTGACACTTAAATCTGTATCGATGTTAACAGATTTCTCTTCTTCAGAAATACTTTTCTTGCCATTGCCAGTCTACATTTTCATCCTCCCAACTTACACCTTCATCAGTTATTTTTCTTCCCAAATAGCAAAACCATCTACTACTTTAAGTGTCTCATTTCCTAATGTAATTCCCGCAGCATCACCTGATTTAATTGTACTACATTCCATTATCTTCGTTTGGTTTTGTTGATGTTCTCTCCCCCCTCATGGACCATGGACCTCGCCGTTGGTGGGGAGGCTTGCGTGCCTCAACGATACGGACAGTCGTACCGTAGGTGCAACCACAACGGAGGGGTATCTGTTGAGAGGCTAGACAAACGTGTGGTTCCTGAAGAGGGGCAGCAGCCTTCTCAATAGTTGCAGGGTCAACAGTCTGTATGATTGAGGGATCTGACCCTGTAATACTAACCAAAACGGCCTTGCTGTTGTGGCACTGCGAACGGCTGAAAGCAAGGGGAAACTACAGCCGTAATTTTTCCCGAGGGCATGCAGCTTTACTGTATGATTAAATGATGATGGCGTCCTCTTGCGTAAAATATTCCGAAGGTAAAATAATCCCCCATTCGTATCTCCGGGCGGGGACTCAAGAGGACGTCGTTATCAAGAGAAAGAAAACGCGTTCTACGAATCGGAGCGTGGAATGTCATATCCCTTAGTTGGGCAGGTAGGTTAGAAAATTTAAAAAAGGAAATGGATAGGTTAAAGTTAGATATAGTGTGAATTAGTGACTCTCGGTGGCAGGAGGAACAAGTCTTTTGGTCAGGTGAATACAGGGTTATAAATACGAAATCAAATAGGGGCATTGCAGCAGTAGGTTTAATAATGAAGAAAAAAGTAGGAGTGCGAGTAAGCTACTACTAACAGCATAGTGAATGCATTATTGTACCCAAGATAGACACGAAGCCCACGCCTACTACAGTAGTACAGGTTTATATGCCAACTAGCTCTGCAGATGATGAAGAAATTGATGAAATGTATGATGAGATAAAAGAAATTATTCAGGTAGTGAAGGGAGACGAAAATTTAATAGTCATGGGTGACAGGATTTCGACAGTAGGAAAAGAAAGAGAAGGAAACGTAGTAGGTGAATATGGATTGGAGCTAAGAAGTGAAAGAGGAAGCCGTCTGGTAGAGCATAACTTAATCATACCTAACACTTGGTTCAAGAATCATGAAAGAAGGCTGTATATATGGAAGAACCCTGGAGATACTAAAAGGTTTCAGATAGATTATATAATGGTAAGACAGAGATTTAGGAACCATATTTTAAATTGTAAGACATTTCGAGGGCAGATGTCGACTCTGACCACAATTTATTGGTAATGAACTGTAGATTAAAACTGAAGAAACTGCAAAAAGGTGGGAATTTAAGGAGATGGGACCTGGATAAACTGAATGAACCAGAGGTTGTACAAAGTTTCAGGGAGAGCATAAGGGAACAATTGACAGGAATGGGGGAAAGAAATACAGTAGAAGAAGAATGGGTAGCTTTGAGGAATGAAATAGTGAAGGCAGCAGAAGATCAAGTAGGTAAAGAGACAAGGGCTAGTAGAAATCTTTGGGTAACAGAAGAGATACTGAATTTAATTGATGAAGGGAGAAAATACAAAAATGCCGTAAGTGAAGCAGGCAAAAGGGAATACCAACGTCTCAAAAATCAGATCGACAAGAAGTGCAAAATGGCTAATCAGGGATGGCTAGAGGACAAATGTAAGGATGTAGAGGCTTATTTCACTAGGGATAAGATAGAAACTGCCTACAGGAACATTAAAGAGACCTTTGGAGAAAAGAGAACCACTCATATGAATATCAAGAACTCAGATGGAAACCCAGTTCTAAGCAAAGAAGGGAAAGCAGAAACGTGGTAGGAGTATATAGAGGGTCTACACACGGGCGATGTTCCTGAGGACAATGTTATGGAAATGGAAGAATAGGTAGCTGAAGATGAAATGGCAGATATGATACTGCGTGAAGAGTTTGACAGAGCACTGAAAGACCTAAGTCGAAACAAGGCCCCGGGAGCAGACAATATTCCATTAGAACTACTCACAGCCTTGGGAGGGCCAGGCCTAACAAAGCTCTACCATCTGGTGAGCAAGATGTATGAGACAGGCGAAATACCCTCAAACTTCAAGAAGAATATAGTAATTCCAATCCCAAAGAAAGCAGGTGTTGACAGATGTGAAAATTACCGAACTATCAGTTTAATAAGTCACAGCTGTAAAATACTAACCCGAATTCTTTACAGACGAATGGAAAAACTGGAAGAAGCTGACCTCGGGGAAGATCAGTTTGGATTCCGTAGAAATGTTGGAACACGTGAGGCAATACCGACCCTACGACTTATCGTAGAAGCTAGATTAAGAAAAGGCAAACCTACGTTTCTTGCGTTTGTAGACTTAGAGAAAGATTTTGAAAATGTTGACTGGAATACTCTCTTGCAAATTCTGAAGGGAGCGAAAGTCTATTTACAATTAGATCAGAAACCAGATGGCAGTTATAACAGTCGATTGACATGAAAGGGAAGCAGTGGTTGCAAGGGAGTGAGACAGGTTTGTAGCCTCTCCCCGATCCTATTCAATCTGTATATTCAGCAAGCAGTAAAGGAAACAAAAGAAAAGTTCGGAGTTGGAATTAAAATCCATGGAGAAGAAATAAAAACTTTGAGGTGTGCCGATGACATTGTAATTCTGTCAGAGACAGCAAAGGACTTGGGAGAGCAGCTGAACGGAATGGACAGTGTCTTGAAAGGAGGGTATAAGATGATAATCAACAAAAGCTTAACGAGGATAATGGAATGAATTCGAATTAAATCGGGTGATGGTGAGGGGATTAGATTAGGAAATGAGACACTTAAAGCAGTAAAGGAGTTTTGCTATTTGGGGGGCAAAATAACTGATAATGGTCGAAGTAGAGAGGATATAAAATGTAGACTCGCAATGGCAAGGAAAGCGTTTCTGAAGAAGAGAAATTCGTTAACATCGAGTATTGATTTAAGTGTCAGGAAGTCGTTTCTGAAAGTATTTGTATGGAATCCTGGCCATGTATGGAGTGAAACATGGGCAATAAACGGTTTAGACAAGAAGCTTTCGAAATGTGGTGCTACAGAAGAATTCTGAAGATTAGATGGGTAGACCACATAACTAATGAGGAAGTATTGAATAGAAATGGGGAGAAGAGGAGTTTGTCGCACAACTTGACTAGAAGAAGGGATCGGTTGGTAGGACATGTTCTGAGGCATCAAGGGATCGCAAATTTGGTACTGGAGGGCAGTGTGGAGGGTAAAAATAGTAGAGGGAGACCAAGAGATGAATACACTAAGCAGATTCAGAAGGATGTATGTTGCAGTAGGTACTGGGAGATGAAGAAGCTTGCACAAGATAGAGTAGCATGGAGAGCTGCATCAAACCATTCTCAGGACTGAAGACCACAACAACAACAACAACGATCTTCATCTTGTATCTTCCTTTCAAGACACTCTCCATTTTATTCAACTGCTCATCCAAGTCCTATTACAATGTCATCGGCAAACGTCAAAGGTTTTATCTCTTCTCCCTGGATTTTTAATTCCTACTCCAAATTTTTCTTCTGTTTCATTTAGTGCTTGCACAATACACAGATTGAATCACATCGTGTGTAGGCTACAACCCTGTCTCACTCCCTTCTCAAAGACTACTCTCCTTTCGTGCCCCTCGACTCATATAAGTGCCATCTGGCTTTTGTACTTTTTTTTTTTATTAATTTGTGGTAAGAGCCTATGTGACGAGACTGCTGAGGTCATCGGTCCCTAAGCTTAGACACTAATTAATCTAACTTAAACTAACTTACCATAACGAGAACACACACACACACACACACCCATGCCTGAGGGAGGACAGAGGGAGCCGCGCGGACCGTGCAAGGCGCCCGAGACCGCTCGGCTACCCCGCGCGGCTACAAATTGTAAATAGCCTTTCGCTGCCTATATATTACCCCTGCCACCTTCAGAATTTGAAAAAAGAATTCCAGTCAACATTGTCAAAAGATTTCTCTAAGTATACAAATGCTATAAACATAAATTTATCTTTCCTTGACCTATCTTCTGTGTGAAGTGGTAAGGTCAGTATTGCCTCGCGTGTTCCTACATTTCTCCGGAATCCAAACCGATTTTTCTGAGGTCGCGTTCTAACACTTCTTCCTTTCGTCTGTAAACTATTCGTGTTTGTATTTTGCTAGCGTGACTTACTAAACTGATAGTTCTGTAATTTTCACACCTATTAGCTCCTACTTTCTTTGGAATTGGAACTAGTATATTCTTCTTGAAGTCTGCCAGTATTTCGCCTGTGTCATACATCTCGCTCGCCAGATGGAAGAGTTTTGTCATGGCTGGCTCTCCCAGTGCTATTAATAGCTATAACGCAGTTTTGTCTACTTGACAGGCAGTGTTTAGGCTTACGTCTATCAGTGCTTTCTGAAATTCTTCACGCAATACAATATCTCCCTTCTCATCTTCATCTACGTTCTATTCTATTTCTACTATGTTGCCTCAGCTACATCTCCCTTGTATAGACACCCTGTATACTCCTTCCAGCTTTCTGCTTTCCCTTCTTTGCATAGCACTGGTTTTCCATCTGAGCTGCTTTCTTCTAACTTTCATTAATTTTCCTGTGGTCAGTATCTGTCTTACCTCTAGTGATATGTGCATCTACATCCTTACATTGGTCCTCTAGTCATACCTGCTTTGTCATTTTGCACTTACTTACGATGTTATTTTTTAGACGTTTCGCCTATCCCATTTATTGCATTTTTATGCTTGCTCGTTTCATTGATTAATTTCAATATCTCTTGTGTTACGCAAGGATTTCTACCAACCCATGTCTTTTTACGTGCTTCTACTCTAGTCCTTTCCTCTATTTATTGTCAGGCGTTCGCTAATGCTGCCTTTGGAAGTCTCTACAACCTCTGGTTCTTGCAACTAATCCGGTCCCATCACCTTAAATGCCTGGATTTCTTCAATTTTGAACTGCAGTTCATAACCAATAAATAGTTGTCCGAGTCCATACCTGACCATGGAAATGTCTCACAATTTAAAATCTGGTTCCGAAATCTCAGTGTTACCATTATATAATCAGTCTGAAACTTTCCAGCGTTTCAGGATCGCTTCCACGTAGACAAAATTCTTTCACGATTCTTAAACCAAGTTCTACCTATGATTAAATATGCTCTGAGCAAAGTTCGACTACATGACTTCGTTCCTTTCCTCCAGTCCGTATTCACCTACTACTTCTCCCTCACTTCCTTTTTCTGATATCAATGACTATTCAGTTTTCGTTTCCGTTAACTATCTGAATAATTTACTTTATCTCATCATACATTTCCTCGTTCTTCTCCTCGTCTGCTGAGCTAGTTGGCATATAAACTAGTACTACTGTGGTGGGTGTTTGATACGCGTCTATCTTGTCTACGGTAATGTGTTCACTATGTTGTTTATAGTAGCTTACCCGTGTTCCTGTTTTGTTGTGCATTATTAAAACTACTCCTGCATTATTCCTATTTGATGTTTTTTATTTATAACACTGTATTCACCTGACCCAAAGTGCAGTTCCTCCTGTCACCGAACTTCACTAATTCCCACTCTATCTGTTATTAACCTATCAATTTTCTTTTTTATAAGTTCTAACCTATCTTTCCGCTTAAGGGATCTGATATTCCACGCTCCGATTAATATAACGCCAGTTCTTTTCTCCTGGTAACGAAATCCTCCTGAGTTGTTCCCCCCCGGAGATCCGAATGGGGGTCTATTTTACTTCCAGATTATTTTACCTAAAACGATGCTGTCATGATTTAACCATACAGCAGAGCTGCACGCTCTCGATAAATATTACGGCTATAGTTTCCTCTTGTTTTCAGCCGTTTTCAGTACCAGCACAGCAAGGTCGTCTTGATTAATGTTACAGGACTAATTCAGTCAATCATCCACACTGTTGGCCCTGCAACTATTGAAAAGGCTACTGCCTCTCTTCAGCAACCATACTTCGATGCGGTTGTGCCAGCAATACGGCTATCTGTATCGTTGAGGCACGCAAGCCTCCCTATGAACCGCAAGGTCCATGGTTCATGAGGTGGAGAAACCCTACACATAATAGAAAATGCACACAGACACACACACACACACACTCACACACACAAACACACACACACACACACACACATATACCTACATACGTACATCCTTTTTTTTATAGTAACTCCATACATATTATAAAAAGGATGCGCGTGCGTGTGTGTGCGTGTGCGTGTGTGTGTGTGTGTGTGTGTGTGTGTGTGTGTGTGTGTGTGTGTGTGTATGTGAATGTGTGAGTGTGTGTACGTTTCACATCTCCTCCTCAACTTAACTTGGTATGGATACTCGTTACTATCAGGCAAAATCATTGTTCAGATTAGAAACACCTATCAGTCATAGTTCAGGAGATATAACGTTAAAAACGATGGCATGCATAAATTGGTGCATTGTGCAAGACTTTTAAATGTTTTACTCTGTTGCTACAAACTCTATTCGTATTACATTTTGTAGACTATATCCATATATTCCGCTGAATGTATGGCATGGCAATTCTGTACTATTTCGCTACTGGTCGATAAAATGTAGATTCATACAACTGTAGGTCCAAACTCTTACGATAAACGTGCACTTACGCAGTGTATCATCCGTATGGACCGCAACTTTCACAGTGGCCTTAGGACTCACATGCGGTATCGTTTACATGTCAGCCACTGTACACAGTATTGGCAGCGTTATGATATGTCCCAGGGGTGTGCCAGATGAACAGACCGTCGATAATCGCTCTCCGCGCTAATCCGCCACAAATTCATCAGTTGAGCGCTTACGTACTGTTTCAGTGTGGGCACGACGCCATAATTTTCGAACCACATCTGGCCTTTCTGTGACGGCATTACTTTGGCCCGGTTACAGAGCATACAGGCAAATTTATCGCAGCTTGAAAGTATGATGCGTAATTATTTTATCTAGTGCGAGAATGTAAGGTCTCTGGGAGATATGATTCTATAAAATCGGCACTGGATAGCAGACAGTCGAGCTTACAAATGGTTCAAATTGCTCTGAGCACTATGGGACTCAACGTCTGAGGTCAGTAGTCCCCTAGAACTTAGAACTAGTTAAACCTAACTAACCTAAAGACATCACACACATCCACGCCCGAGGCAGGATTCGAACCGGCGACCGTAACAGTCTCGCGGTTCCAGACTGCAGCGCCTAGAACCGCTCGGCCACCCCGGCCGGCTCGAGCTTACAGCCGAGTGCTCTGAGCCCGTAGACAAGCGGCAGCTGCATGCTGTGTGGTTACTGCCTTCGTACGTGCGCATCCACAGTAACCATTGTGACGGCACAGTGCCTAGTCCATCGCCATCCATAGCAATGTTAACCGTACAGCGCCTGCTTTACCACTTAGCCTTGAAGTCGGGATTACTGAGATCCGCGATTCCTCGTCTGAATTCCGCCGACTTCATCTTCATTGATGGTACTGGCAGATATTTTGATCGGTATAGCTTCTGCACTGATCAGGAAACTGGAATGTCAAAATAACATTCCGTGAGACGAAAAGCAAAGGTGCCAGCATGAAGAATGAGACAGGAACTAAGCTGTTAAGCGCACAGGAGGATGTGGATAGGTGGAAAGACTACATCGAAGGAGTGTACACGGATGACGACATAGAAGAAATGGGAGTCCATGTGGAAGACATAGAGAGCCCTATATTTAGAGTTTAAGAATGGTTCCGAATTATTTAAGTCACAGGAGAAGTAGCACCTAAAGGTTCATTTAACTTCATTTTATTGACCTAACAATCTGAAGACATACCATCAGACCTTCGGAACAAATATGATCGTCGTAATCCAGAAATAGCAAATGCGAGAACTACCACAGAATCAGCTTAACATCCCAGACAAGGATGAGGTACGAAAGAATGAAAAATGAAAGGAGTATCTGTTAAGCGACGATCAGTTTAGCTTTAGAAAATGTGAAAGCACCAAAGAATTAAGTTCTGGCATTCCACCTGATACTGTAACAATATGTAAGTAAAATGAAGACGCGTCCGCAGGATTTCTCACACAGAAAAGGGGTTCGGCCTCTTTAAGTGGCGCAAAATGTTTGAAATTTTCAGGAATATACACTAAACTGTAGGAAAATTTGGGTAATATACAGTGTGTGCTCAAAAAAAAAAAAATGTGTGTGTGAAATCTTATGGGACTTAACTGCTATGGTCATCAGTCCCTAAGCTTACACACTACTTAACCTAAATTATCCTAAGGACAAACACCCTCACCCATGCCCGAGGGAGGACTCGAACCTCCGCCGGGACCAGCCGCGCAGTCCATGACTGCAGCGCCTTAGACAGTGTGTGCTCGAATCATAAAAAAGTAAGAGTTGAAGATCAATAAGGATGTGCTCGTATTAGGAAGGGGTCGTAGACTTCTGATCTTACGGATCGGCCTATACATGGAAGAAGAAATGACGAAAACAAAAGAAAGTTTAAAAACTTGTTTTGAAATTTACCGTGACAGGACACCAGTGATAATATTCCTTAATGACGCTCCTGTCCGCAGTGAAGAATTCCGGGACCTGTTGGATGTGGTGGTGGTGTGTTAGGGCTTATGGGCGCTTAACATCGAGGTCATCAGCGCCGTGACACACATTAAAAGGAACGAATGTGGACAGACCTAAGAAAACTAAAGCACACACTCAAAGAAAGCAGGAAAAGAAGGAAAATGCTACATAAGAAAGTAAAACCTAAGGAAAGGGGAAAAATAGCAACAAGAATGTCACAGGAAATTGTTATTGGCTGGCCACTTACATAAAATATGGACGAGCTTGTCACACAGTGAGCATGCCAAGAACCGAAGCAAGACGAAAGTAATGACTAGCAGCAGAATCAGGTTATTATCGTAAACATCTAATTTGGGCTCAACGAAGTAGTGAAGAAATTCTGCTACCCTGGAAGCAAACTAATGTATGATGTACGATTCAAGTGGGATTCGAATCGTAGGCTAGCATATGCAAAGACACCACTCCTGGCTGAAAGAAGTCTACTAAAATCAAATTTCGACCTTAATTTGAGTAAGAAATTCCTGAGACTGTATGTCAGTGGGAGGAGGAGAAACGAGAAGAATAGAATCGAAGCGTTCGAGACGTGATGATAGAAGGACGTTAAAATTAGGAGGACTAATAAGGTAAGGAATGCGGGAGCGCTTCGCACAAACTGCGAGGAGAAGGACATGTGATAAATATTGACACGATGAAAGGACAGGATGATAGCGCATGTTTTAAGGCATCAAAGAATAGTGGTAGATGGTAACAAATGTGTAGAGGAAGGCAGAGACTGGAATTTAACTTAGAACTGATTGAGGAAGTTGGCTGCAAGTGAAGTAAACGGTTAGGCACAGGAGAGGAACTGGCGACGGGCCGCATCATATCAGTCAGGAGACTAGTCTGTCACGCCTGCCCCACAGGAACAGAAATTCCTTTCTTTGCCCTATCCTAGGAACCGTTAGCTTTCATAATGAAAGAGATGTAGCTGGAAGCATTTTTATTTCCTTTTTTACAAAGCATATTCAGTACCGCCGATTTGTCATGAATAGCGTAGTCGTAGACAGCTCTGTGTTACATGCAACTTAATACTAGCTGGAGTGACATGACGTTTTGTAAACTCCGGGTATTCTAAACCCTACATAATCCTTCACGGGCCTCTTGATGGACTTCGTGTCATTTCCTTTGGAAGAGTCCAATTTTCTCTGCTATGAGTCGAATTAATGCAAGAACGGAAGCTTCCTGTTCTCCTCATTGACGGTGTTAAGTTTATCCACCACTTTGCAACTCGTTACCACTTGGATACGGCTAAGGCGCACTGAGGCGAAAGCTCCTCGATGCAAGCAGAGCCAGCAGCTGAAGATGGAGAGGTGTTAAATTATGTTATTTATTGCTTATATCTCGACTACGAAAATCTTTCCACTTCTGGAGCGTATCAAGTAGAGTCTGAGGGAAAACTGCTACAAACCATAGGAACACGAAGACACTTTGTTTTACAGTCGACGGTGCAGATCACTGCCATAGGCTTTGCAGATATCATGGGATATCCTCTTCGTTTAAATTCCGCATTGTGTGGAATGGTGTCCAGAAGTATCATAGCAATTTGTGTTTTGCACAAGTTATGCTTGAGCCTTAGTTTAATGTGATATTCATAGTATAATATTTTTTATAACCTGGAGCCCATAAGACGATTCTTAGTTTGAAAACAGAAACGGCACATCTCTGTTGCAATGCCTCGTAAAGAGGTGGTGCGAGTGTTCTGCCGTCCGAGCCACTGAGTTGCTGTTGGACGAGTTACATCATTCACATAATCGATATAAAATTTGGTGCGTAGATAGTCAGGACCAGTCTTCTACCTGGAGATTCCATATGTTTTGAAATACTGCCTCATTAATTACTGTATATCCCTCAATTATCGGATTCACGAGGTATGATAAGCAGTGACCCGTATATAGAAGAAATGTATTTCCCTGTACATGATCACAGAAGCCGTGACCGCATTGAGAGTACTCTTGCACAAACACAAAGCTGAAACGAGAAATGGAAGAGACAGGTAACATCTCTGTGAACCAAAAGAACGTCGGTGATTCTAGCTATCAATAGCTCCTTATTAACATTGTGAACGGGAATAACGGCTGTCAAAGGAAATCGTTTTCGCTAGTGCCTGTACTGGAGTTTCATCAACTTCACCGAGACTCCATTTAATTAATAAAGCAGCCAAAGGTAGTATTGAATTGAACATCGTATAGAACTTGACAGGAGATTAAAAGGGTGAATCATATAGCATTTCCTCGGGCATTGTGAGCAAATGAAAGAATGAGTTGCCACAACTAAAAAGTTAATCTGAGTAGGATTTGTGAGATAAAACATTCGTGGGGTAAGCTTAACGTTGTCGCTACAAGTACAAAACTATTGCATAGATAATTTAACAGTGCCCAGCTGTGTTATATATACTGGTGCCGGTGCAGGTTCACTTTTGCATGATATTTTGTGTGGCAATACAAGCTCAGGCACTATGTTACCACAGAGAGATTGGTGAACGCTTAATGAAATGCCGAAACCGGTTACCTCTGGAATAAATCAGAGATGGAAATACATTTATTTGTTTATTTATTGATTGTTATGTTTATACCGCGGGACGACCTTTGTATATTTGTGTGTGTGTGTGCGTGTGTGTGTGTGTGTGTGTGTGTGTGTGGGTATGCGCGCGCGCGCGCGCGCGCGCGTAAGATGGTGAGTTAAAATCAAGTCACAGGTAGAGTCAAGGGGGAGAAAAGACTTTTGAGATGGGAGAGAAACGGTGATACTTCATGCAACATAGTAGCAAAGCAGTGGATCCTAACCGTTCTGATGCCATTACACTTGATTGCATCAGATATTACCGTATTTTTCAGAAAATAAGCCGCCACCGCATAGAAGCCGCACCTCTAAATAACGAGGAAGAAATAAAAAAAAATATTTTGCCCGAAAATAAGGCTCACACTGATTGAGTGGAGAAAAATTATCAAAAATTTACTTGTACTTGCTTGTAAGATTAGGTATGACCCGCCCGGTTAGCCAAGCGGTCTAACGCACGGCTTTCCGGACGGAAGGAGCGCCTGGTTCCCGGAACGAATCCGCCCGGTGGACTTGTGTCGAGGTCCGGTGAGCCGGCCAGTCTGTGGATGGATTTTAGGCGGTTTTCCATCTGCCTCGGCGAATGTGGGCTGGTTCGCCTTATTCCGCTTCAGCTACACTATGTCGGCGATTGCTGCGCAAACTATTCCTCCACTTACGCGTACACCACCATTTACTCTACCAAGCAAACATAGGGGTTACACTCGTCTGCTGTGAGGCGTTCCCTGGGTGGGGAGGGGGTGGGGGTGGGGGTAGGGGGTGGTTCTACAGGGGGCCGAACCGTACAGTAACGCTGGGTTCGGTGTGGGACTGCAGTAGCCGTCGTGGGGATGTGTATCACTGCTGCTGCGGCGGGGACGGAGCCTCTCCGTCGTTTCTAGGTCCCCGGTTAACATACAACATACAAGATTAGGTATCTTCCGAAAAAGTTTGTTGCAACATTTGATACAGAACATTGACAATATATTTTGTCTTACTCTCATCATTATCAGTACCGGTATTCAGTTCATCTCTCAAATTCCTATTACTTTTTTCATTCTCTTCCCAAAGAACTTCAACATCAGTGCCATCCAACACATTCGATATGCAGTATATTTTGAAACCCTCGCTGATGAACTCTGATGATACTAAATGACCACGAGCAATAATCCACTCGCAGAAAAATACGCAGAGGGAAAACAACCTGTGACATACTGCTGTACGGGATTTTCGTGATACTATATCTACGTGAAAATACGTGTTTGGTCCAGTTTCTGCAGCCGCAATTATTAGAAGGTGGGATATTTGTTTAGGAGGGCGTGGTAAACAGACAGTTATTTTACCATTGTTCACAAAGCCGGCTGTGTCAGTGTACAGAAGGCATTTCTCGCAGCGTTCAGGTATATCTTTGAAGCCAGCGTGCCTGACTGTTTGCAACATATTCTAGACAGGAATTTTGTTTATGAATAACTATTTGGTCTCGGAAGGTATTACTTCTCTCTCTGTGCCGCAGGTGCTTTTAGCTATAATCGCAGAATACTGTGGAAATTGCCGCATTATTGGAGGCTGTTGTTGAAAGTTTTGACAACAGGGACGATAGAGCTGTTTCTCATGGAGGACCTTGTTTCTGAAAATGATCGACAGTGTCCGTTAATTATGAATGGAAAAGACCTCTGGCTGCATATCACACACACACACACACACACACACACACACACACACACACACACACTGGTTTTTCACAAGTATGCTACTCTTCTAGACCGGCGACTATACAAGTGAGGCTGAGTCCAAATTTATGATTGGATCCTACAGAATGGACCTCATCACTTTTGAAAAACCATAACAGTACCCGGCTTGCTATCTTCCAGCAGCTGATTGAATCATTGTGCTGAGTGCATCGTTGCAGTTCCGATGGACATAGAAGTACGTAGGGTGGAGGTATGCTGCGTTTTCTGATGAAAGCTGGCTCAACCTCGGTGCCAGTGATTGGCGTGTGATGGGTAGAAGAACGCCTGTGGCGGACCTGGAAACAACCTGTCTGCACTAGACACACTGGACCTTCACCTGAAGTTATGGGCTGGAGCGCCATTTCGTATGACAGTAGGAACACTCTTTTGGTTATCCCACGCACCGTGACTGTTAATTCGTACATCATTCCAGTGATTCGACCTCTTGTACTGCCGTTCATGAACAGCATTAGACGATTGTTTTCCAGCAAGGTAACGCCGTTCCACATACCCTGGTAGAAGCGGCAGTCGCTGGTAGAGAGAAGAGTGAGCAACACCACAACCCAAACAAGATGTGTAAGCCCTCTAGCAGCTCAGGACGTAGCACTGCTCCACGCTCGGAGTTAAATGCGCGGTTAGGAGCGTCTTGTATAGCAGTTTTAACTTTTACTAACAATTTTCGTGTTGTTTCTATATTATGCTGCATATGGCTGTAAGTTAGACATGAAGTGGTGTTACTCTTAGCACAGTGTTATTATCTGTGGTAGGTTTGGGTAGTCCGATTTTTTTATATGAGAACGGTTCCCATTTTAAAAACTTCACAAGTCCTTTTAATATATACCAGTTCAGGGGGTTGTTTCAGTTATCGTTCTAGTCTGAGTCTTTTCCCATCAATTCACAAGTGGGGCAGACAGATTTGTCGCGACTTGTGGGTGAAGGGAACGTCCTATGTAGAGTTCGTATTTATTTTTAGTCCACTAGCATATAGATGTGCAATTAGCAATTAGGAGCAATCTTTACTTCAGTTTCCCATCAAAAGTAAACAAAGTAAGGCAATCTAATCTTCCTCTCCCGCAGCAGGATAGACACTGTCCGTTTCCTGCTATTTCCAGGGTGAGGTGGTGGGGAGAGGGGTGGGGGTTTCCCAAAAAATATGAATTTTGTGCCATGATGTGTGTCATTGCTACTTCTGTGGACGCCGTCTTGGATCCGTCACCTTGGATAAATTTGGCAACAATGAAATCTGTGGAAGATACTCCCTAGCCGCACTACTACTACCGCCATCTTTATATGTACATATTACGATCCCATTACTTTTGCCAGCTCGGTGTGGACAAAGTCCTGTTAATGTGAGTAAACTCACGTGTAGATTAAACTGAGACGGGGCACAATGGAATCCTGTAATATAAACAGCAAACTGCTATGAGGCGACACAATTCCTAGTTCATGAATTGTGCTCATAACTACTGCGTCATAGGATGCAATCTACACATTAAAAAAACAGAATGTTCGCACTCTGCTAGTTGTCGCCATTTCCGGACATTTCCGATGTGCGAGATGTCCATCGTTCCAGCGTTTTGGATTCTGTCGTCTGCGTGATGGCTGCCGCATTTGGGGCGCTGATTGGGCCCTAGCTTTTAAGCTGTCGAATCAGCATCCTCTGTGGCGAACACTTGAGGCGAGGAGCTGTCTGCCTGTCCAGTGACTCTGTGCAGTGGAGACCTTCCTGTTCATCGAGGAAGTGGCCAGATGCGGCTCTGTCATTACAGAACAAAGTGTTAATACTTGGCGTCCATAGCGACATTGCCATAAGTTTTCGACAGCAGATGTTTATGGCTCCAGTGGCGGAGCTGTCTGCCTGTCCAGTGACTCCGTGCAGTGGAGACCCTGTTCATCGAGGAAGTGGCCAGATGCGGCTCTGTCACTACAGAACAAGGTGTTAATACTTGGCGTCCATAGCTACATTGCCATAAGTTTTCGACAGCAGATGTTTATGGCTCCTGTGGCGAGACTTGATCACAGGTTTACGCATGTGTGTCGATCGTGCAACACTGTTTTTTCTGTTCTTGTTCAGATTTGTTTTTCCGGTGCCAAAAGCGAGATAAAAGTGGAGGATTGCGCCGTTAGTGGCAGTGCCTCTGAAAGTATTACGCGCATTATGTATTCCGGTTGATTTTACCAGCAAGTGTATTGGCAGTTTGTCATATTCAGTTTGAGCAAAGAATTGACGGTTTGGCAATTTGCGATACAGCACGCCTGGCGTGGCATTTTGGTATTGGATGCCAGTGTGGGTTTAAGTAAAAATAGGACTATAAGAAATTTTCTTGCTCCCTATACGGCTCCTGCCTAATTCTACGTTAAATATGGTGCACTGCGCTCCGTTAGGCCATTTTACCTAGTCTAAGTGGTATCTGTACAAACCTAATGGTATTAAGATGGCCTATTTAAAAATAAATCTGCCTTAAGGTGCACTATTTAAGTTTTTTTATACCACATATAACTAGTTGGGCCGATGCTTTTGCACGTAGAAAGCAGTGCGCATGAAGAGCGCAACGCTCTACCGTTAAGGTGGTAGATGCGTACTCGAAGACCTGTGTTGCGTTATCCTGTGGTGACTGGTTACCAGAGGTTCATTATCTGTCAAACTTGGTGTAAATGGTCACGGTCTTTTAAATATGGTATAATTTGTTATGGCTGGTTTCTTGTAGACCAGAATAAACTGAACACAGTTAGAATGTACTTCTTTTTAAGTTTAAGGCGGAAACTTACAGTGAACTTTCGAAGTGATGGTGGAAGTTGGAGCCAGTCTTACATTTTGTGTTAAGTGAGAATCTGTTGATCTTAGAGAGTTTTTTTTTTTAAAGCCCACATAAAATCAAAAATATTGAATTTACAGAATTTAAAAAGTAAAATATTTTCGCAATATATCTGATAAAAATTCTGGTTGTGTTATTTGTCTCGTTTCAATGGTACTAACGCTGTAGCAACAATAATTATGGCGTTTCTTGAAGGTTATATACTACAGTGAGTGAATTTTTTGACATGTGGATTTCAAAAAGAAACGTAAGTCGAAATCTCGTTTGTAGTGTAACATTTAGTATGTGATTACAAGACGTTTTCGCCTACAACTTCAGGAGATAAATTTTCAAAGTTAGATCAAAAGTCAACATTAAAATAGATTAGACATTTCGTGTAAACTGAAACTGATGAAACAACCACATGTCACGATAAGCGTTGCTAAATCTCAATCTTGCAGATCTGAACTTACTATATACATGTTGGTATTTCCTATTTATCAGCCTGCAGTTCCTTATGTTCCATTATGTGTTGCCTGCTTTTAATTAAATGTTTACTTCCTGGGAAAATATGTTTAAATTGTTGATATTGTATGATCGTTACTGTTTTGCGTAAAGTACATGTTCGGAGTATGATACAGCATCTTCTAAATGTTGATAAAACGGCTTGAAATTGGCCGCTCCTGCAAATTATGATGCTTACAACTCTTTACCTAGACCCTATGTACCTCCCGTTCGTGTCAAAACATTCACTCACTGTAGTATATAATCTTTAAGAAAAACCATAGTTATTCTGTGCACGACAGTCACGGTTCCAACCTTCCAAAAGCCGCTTTCTAAACGGTGATTATTAGAGGCCTTCCCCGAGAACAAGTGCTGAGAGGAGTAAAAACTCGTTGAATTGAAAGACTACAGAATGTAGACGAGAAAGAAAGATATAGTGGCAATGGGAGGGATAAAGAATGTGACAAAGACAATGGGCACTGGAGATACATAGTGAAATTGTTAGAGAAGGATACTGCGGTAGAGGAAGAAGGAGAGCAAAGACAGTGGGAGAGACACACAGGAGAGAGTGCCACTGGGAGGAAACGGAGAAAGTGGGAGAGAGACATGTACAGACAGTGACAGTGAGAGGGAGTTGCTGAGTGTGAAGGCTTAACTGCAAAGAGAGACTGGATAAATAGCTTTACAATGTTGTGTCATAAAAGAGTCTGAATAAGTTCTCATGCCTTAATTTTTGGTGAGGAAACCGGAATGAGGATTGTGGAAGCTGATTCTCCACTTCTCTGTCATAGTTTTTCAAAGAGGAACTTATTCGTCTTTCCTGTGACGTAAGCAATTTTCTGATGGTATATCTTTAACCTCGTTAAACAATATTGCATTACAGATCTCCAATACACATAGCATCAGAGGCGAAAATGGCGTGCACCCTAAAGAAACTGGACTATTCCGTCTTGAACATACCATGGCTAAATCTTTCCCCTCACACATACAAGTAGCGGACATAATCTTCTGTCGAGGTAAATGTCTAATCTGGAACCACTAAGGGGAAGAGCATGGTGTTACAAGAAGCTCTTGATAAAATACCACGGAAGCAGGGGAGCATCTCACATCACAGTAACGGCTTTTCTTCCCTCCTGTGTGAGACGTACTTCCAAATAATCAGTTGTTCAACAACGCTTTCTAAATTTCGAAAATTTATTTGAATTAATGTTCACATGCTCAAGAAACAAGTATTTTGATTTTTTTAATTTATAAAGCTCAGTACCATCAAATAACAATACTAACTTAAAAAGACAGAGTTTTTTTTGGATTTTATGAAAGTATCTGATTTCTTTGACTTTTTCTACGTACAATTTGACTGTCTGAGAATTCCAGGTTTTCCAGAAAATACGCCCTCCCCCCTCATATACGGACATCCATGGACCTTCTCAGTGATGAAGACCCAGTTTTATGTTTTAGGTACATGACGTGCAACAAATAAACGTCACGTGTAACTAATACTTGTCAATATATCTCGTGTTTTCTCACATTTTCGTTGAGCACAGGTTTGAAAGTCTCAGCAAGTAACAGCTATTAAAGAAAGTTTAGTGATTTTTCACGTACAGTAAGTATGACGAATAACTATTAAACGTGTGTTTTGGGGGCTTTACAGAGCCCGAAGTTATAGAAGATAAAGCTGCCGCTTAAAGCCGCAGATATGATTCTAATCTGAATGGTTGTAAAATCAAACTGTGCTTTGATGATATTTACGAGTACATCATCCCATATTGTTTCAACTCTAAATCGTAGTTCATCAACCGCAGCAGATGACAAGTGTTGGTATGAAAGCCATTCGAAAACACTCTATATTGAAATTAGTCAGAACACCACGACCAATTCATTGCCTTACATTACCTTCTTACAAGATATCGCCACACAGACCTCGAAAATGCCTCCCACCATAAGTTCGAGTCCTCCCTCGGGCATGGACGTGTGATTTGTTCTTAGTGTAAGTTATTGTAAGTAGTGTGTAAGTCTAGGGACCGATGACCTCAGCAGTTTGGTCCCTTAGCCGCAATTTACACACATTTGAACATTTGAACCTCGAAAAAGAGGCACAACCACTGGCCTTAATAGGCCTAAATGTGACGAATTCTGTCCAAATTATCGGTTGTGTAGACCAGGGTGATTGTGTTTTATATCACGCAACAGCATGCCTGATACTAGGCCCATATGAAACTGAAGAATGCAATTTGGACATTCGTTCTCGCTGCATCCCCACACACGGATACGTTCAGCGTGAGACAATGTAGTGTCACTACTGTGTGCAACCTCGTCGAGTGGCCTACCACTACCAGAGACTACTCTCTGCTGCTGTGTTAAGATTGGCTGCAACAATAGCCACCAGGATGACAGTCGGTCATGCTCCAGACATTGACATATATTGCGCGTGGATCCGTTTCTGTTGACAAGTGTGCCAAGAGTCAAAGTACAAGATGTTCTTAAATGATTCTGCACTGCCTATTGTACAACACATCTGTTCTCTCTGGGCTAGTTGCTAGTGGCGCTGGGATGATCTAATTTACTCCTCCCACCCGCCCCACCATTAACATACGCAAACGTCCTCAACCCTATCTTGACACTCATTTATCACCCCACAAACCATGCCCATCAATCAATTTACCATTCTCATCCCCTCTTTTCGAATTACAAACGTAGCCTCTATCTAAACACCAATCAACTCATCTTTCTCGCACTTTCAACAGTAAAATTAATTTTACACACACCCAGAAATACCAAACGCAATTAAAGACTCAAAAATTTATACAGAGCATCAAGCACATACAACAATCACACCAATATTCAAAGCCTGGTCCATATTTACCACATCCACATTGAATTAAATATTATTACCATTGCCGCAACATGTTGCCAGCGCTCGAATTGGACCTTTTTTCCGCTCTTAATTGTTGTCACTAGCGGTCGAATATCACTATCTATAGATTGCATAAATTTCCACTAAAAAAATCTTGCGTCGCCGTTTAGAGACTCCTATATCCGAACACGTAGCATCATTCAACAACTATCACTTGCTCTTATCTAATAAGTCATCCATCAGGTCTGGGGCCAAGGTCACCCCTTTCTTTCTTTCTTTCAGCAGCAGACAGCTATTTTTTACTGTGGCAGCTAAATTACGCCATCAACTTAACATCACCAATCGCGAAACATATCTTCGAATTCGTAAACACCCTTACTCAATTACACAGCATTCCCGCTGAGGACATGACCTTCAATTTTACAGTTCTTAATCCAATAACCACCAAAACAGGTACCAAATGCTCAAACTAATCCCATAGCACCTTACAAAGCGAGCGTCCGAGCGCCGCCGGCGGCATGTCACAGCCACATATCTGTCCATCTAAACAGCTGTCCACTCAGCCCCAGGACGAGCATGTTGAAGTAGGCTCTCTCCATACCTGCTCTCCAGCTATTGTCTAATGACATACACTGCACAAATGGATCCCTGAATTGCGCAGTTCTCTGTCTCCCCTTGCATCTCCAACAGGACATGTAAACAGTGTCTCTCCCAGCCAGCGAACCCGACCTCATTCACCCTTCGCTGACAATTTCCATATATAAAACCATATTCACTCCTGCCAAAATTCACTTAATAATAAATAAGCATTCTCCCTTTCTCAGCATAGATGAGTATGCATCGATCTTGACCCATCTGATCTCTGCAATTTAAGTCGGAGAAAGACATATATATTACCTTCTGCAACCTTTCTATAAACAGAAAGATCTCAGTTATTACAACAGGACCTTGTTTTGACCATTCCCCGGAAATGCGCGCAATGTTATATGCCCCAAACTAGATCCAAGTACAACAGATCTTCAACACCCTATCATCTTCATCATCTACCATCATACAGTGAAAAAAAAACCAGCTATAAAAGCTCATCATGTTTACAAGTCACGAAGGCATCAATGCGATCCACCTCCAGTGCGGACAAACGGAATTCACAATACTCTCCCCAAATAACACAGAGTGCGACCATCCAAGATTCCTAACAGCTCGCCAAGTCCGACACCTCAAACTGCAGATGTCTATAAGAACAAGATCGTATTAAATATACACACGCTGCAGAGACCACTTTAAAGTTTGATCACCCATACTCTAAGCGAATGAGAACCTACTTCTGACCCTTGTTGAAACAGTGTTTTTTAACACGCTTTTGCACACTGCCAAACATTTCGTCTTTCTGTCAAGACTTTGAAGTCTGTGTCTGATTCAAAACAGACATTAACACGGATTTATGCACGGCCTCTCACAGGAAACTACACCTTGCACCTCGTAAATCATATTGTTACAGTCGATAGCATAACATTTAATGATTTTAAATAAAGGACAGCCACAACACAAGGAAACTAGAAGAGCCTGGTGGCGTTGTGGTTGAGAATAGCCCTGCTAACCCAATCTACCCCATACACACATGACAGTTGTGATGTATTGCCCACTGTGAGCATCAACAGCTCTGGATGAGAAGCAGCAGTCTTGTTAGGCACGAAGTTGCCGCTGTCGAAATGCGACTTGCGGTGGTAGACATTTCTCCTCCTTACACAAAAATAGTTATTATCAAGGTAACTGCAGTCATATGCGGTTTCTGATGTGTCAGTATAGGTGGTGTCCAATAAACACACTCAAACATCTACAAATAGATAACACACTGATAGGTTTACTTTCTCCACCAACCGAGTTACTGACAGTTAAACAGTTATTTATAACGTAGGCGTGGGTATGTACTTATTGCAGACTGTAATTATACCATCTTCTCCTTCCCCCTTTCTCTGTCCATCTCTTGCTTATCCACTTCTTTGTCCACCTCCTCCACCACATCTCTCTGTCCACCTCCTCCATCTCCTAGTCTCTGTCGTTCTCAGCCTCCCCACTCTTCAGTCCCTCCCCGCTACGCCCCTCTCTTTTCCTCTCCTCCTCCACCTCCATTTACCCTTCTCCTCTGTTTCCATTTCACCCTCTTTCCTTTGCCCATCCATCATTTATTCCCATCCATTTCCTGTTCTTCCCTTACCTATTCCACCTCTACCCTTTCCCTGCCCATCTCCTCCATCCATCTCTCTGCCTATCTTATCATTCGCTCTGTCTTGTCCATTCCCCCCCCCCCTCTCCTTCTATCTGCGTCCATCTCGTCCTTCCCCCATGTCGCCAGTCGATCTCCTCCACCCCCTTCTCACGCCAGACCCAGTAGGAGACTGGTGGTTCTTACCTACACAGAATTCCCTTCCATATCGTAAACAATATACGCACCAAGGGGATGCAATCGTTCTAGGGACTTTGGATGTGCTTTTTACCCATGGCTTTGTCCATGTACGTAAATTTAAAATAAATTTCACATGTATTTAACATATTCCATACATGATGCACCAATTGTAGGTGAAACTCTGAGAATGTCTGCCTAAATAGACACACCAGAGAATCAGAGTAGCAAGCGGTGTGGTCGTATCAATTTTGCATTTATGTGTTTTTGACCCATGGCTTTGTCCATGTACGTAAATTTAAAATAAATTTCACATTTATTTAACATATTCCATACATGATGCACCAAATGTAGGTGAAACTCTGAGAATGTCTGCCTAAATAGAGAGAGTAGCAAGCGGTGTGGTTGTATCAATTTTGCATCCTCTGGTGGCGTTTATGCGTGGCACGACCTGACGGAAAACAGCGAGTCATGGAAGAGCAAGCTTGCACTGCGCCATGCTGGCGCCCTCTTTCTCGTAGCTGAGAGAGGCGCACGGCGCACCAGTACGCAGAATGTAGGTAGCGTTGGCATTGCTGCTAACCTCTTTCTGTGGTTGGGCTGAAATGCTTGCCTTGAACACAAAAGTTTATTCAGTCAACATCCACAGCTAAAGAGTTTTATATGGAGTAGAGAACCTACTTCCTTTAAACAGCACTATCGGTTTCATACCGTTAGTTAGTTCATCAGGTGAACTCCTGAATAGAAAGAAACAATTAGATAATACTGGAAGTATGAATATTGAATAAAATGGACGTCACATCATTGCATCTTCCTCCTTTAAGATTTTTCAAAGAGTGTTGATGTTTTCAATAATTTCCCTCATTATGCCGTTATGTCTTCCAGTAGAATGCGGTTAATATTTTCTATTGCAAGTCTTTGCTACTGTAGTCTTATTTGCACCCAACAGTCCGGCTCAGCTCTTCTGCACTTGCACCACCCGTCCAGTGCCCCATCAAGTCTTTTCTGCGTTAGTCTGCAGTCAGCCTTGTCGCTGCTCTGTACTCCACTCGTCTGACCCACTACTACACGGTATGTTTTTCTCTATTTTCTTCCGTTCCCCCCACCCCACTGCATTTAATCGGTTTACTGATATTCCTTTTCAGGTGCGGGCTATTGGCACTCTTTTTACATTAGTTTCTCGTGCGCTGTGACATGATTTTTATAATGGAATTCTACTGCAATATCATGTTCTAACTGTAACAACTGATCATTGCCACGTTTTATGTTACTTGAATTCAACGGCATTCATTTGCTACAAGTTTCTCACTTCCTGTCATTATGTCACAGTTTTGTTCTATTCAGGACTTCACCTGATCATGAAAGCATCTTCCGAAACCGATCGTGCTTTCTAAATAAAGTAACCATACAGCTACAGTGGTGTCTTACACTCAACAGGAAATGCTAGTCGTTTACGTATTCACATATTCCAATTTGGTTTTTGTTGAAATCTAGATTAAGGTAATCTCATTTTGGTAGCTAGTAGTATACAAGGTAAGAATGTATCTTATGGTATCTTAAAATCATCGGGCTTAAAACGTAAACCGTCAGATTTATGGTCCTGCACTAAAATCCATCCACCCCACTACCTCGAAACAATGGAAATTGTCGAGGTGAGAGAAACTGCTTGCCTCAGTACGGTACCTAAGATGTCATTTTTCCAGAGTTATATACGTGGAGAGACCACAATAACATATGACTCTCGATGTAGGCGGCAGCCTTTTCAATAGTTGCAAGTGTACCAATCTGGATGATTGACTAACCTGGCCTTGTAACATTAGCTAACACGACTATGGTGTGCCGGTACAGCGAATGGGTGAAAGAAAAGAAAAACTATACACTTTATTTTTTCCAGAGGACATGCAGATCCTCAGTATGGATTAACGTTGATGGAATCCTCTCGGGTATGCTATTACGGATATAAAACGATCCTGTGATCGGATCTCTGAGTTGGGACTATCCAGTAGAATAAGCTCGTCAGAGGAAGTAAACCTGGTGTTCTGTGGGCTGGAGCGTGGAATTTCAGATACCGTAACTTTGTGCTTAGCTTAGAGTGTGCAGGAAGAGTGGCGGGTACGTTGAATTAGATGTAGTTCCAATGAGGGTATTGCTGGGACATGAAAAATCAGCAACTCCCGTCAGGTGAGTACAGGATCATAAATACAAAACTGAATAACGATAATTCAGTAATAGTTGACTGGGAAACACTCGTTGAAATTCAGAAGTATAGGGCAAACGTACAGAGAGCAAAATATTATCAACAACTTGCCCAAGGACCAAGCTGCATTTACAAAGAGTCAGTGGACATGCAAAGCTGTAGTAGAAGAATTTTATTTCCTCCATATATTGGACAAAGAGTTGGAGAAACCAAATAGAAATTTGAAAACGGAAGCAAAATTCAGGAACAACACACAAAAACGTTGAGGTCTGCTCACGGCACTGTAATACTGTCAGAGACTACGAAGGACTTGGATGTGCATATGTGCAGAAAGGGTGATGTCGTGAGAAGTGGCAATAGGATGAACATCAACGGAAGTGAAGAAAAGAATTACGGAATGTAGTGAAAGCAGTAATGTTGAGAAAAAAAAACAGACATTCCTTAAAATAGATAAATAAGGGTACATGTTTTTAGATTCTACGGAGGTGAAAAGTGAGGCCGGCCGGAGTGACCGAGCGGTTCTAGGCGCTACAGCCTGGAACCACGCGGCCGCTACGGTAGCAGGTTCGAATCCTGCCTCGGGCATGGATGTGTGTAATGTCCTTAGGTTAGTTAGGTTTAAGTAGTTCCAAGTTCTAGGTGACTGATGTCCTCAGCAGTTAAGTTCCACAGTGCTCAGAGCCATTTGTACCATTTTTTTGAAAATTGAAACAGTTTATACATGCAGAAAGTGGAAGCTTTTGAAATGTGGAGCAGTGAACATCTAATGAAGAGTTACTGAATCGAACTAGGCAATTTTTCAGCAACACTTGACTAAATACAGGGATTGATTGATGGGGCAAATCCTCAGGTATCAAGGAGTCATCAGTTTTTAAAGCGGCTTCGGAGAGTAAAAACTGTTGACTTACGCCAAGGCTTAAATACAGTTAACAAGTTCACCTGGTAGTTACGGAGAGATGACGACACGTGCTCCATGGAGAACTGCACTAAACCAGTCTGTTCCCACAAGACAAAATAACACTACTACCAGATCGAATAGGATCTGGCCTTCATGTGGTATCTCCCCCGCGGCAGTCAGTCCAGGGCTGTCACCACTACTGCCGTCGTTCGCCAGTAATGCGTGACCAAGGAGATCTCATATATGGCTGTGGACCACTTACAGACTACACTGTTTTGAGTTCTCTTCCAGTCACATAGACATCCTTAACATACTGGCCGTCTTACATAAATGACCAGTGCTATTTATCATGCCTATATCTTAGAATGGTTCAAATGGCTCTGACCACTATGGGACTTAACATCTGAGGTCATCAGTCCTCTAGAAATTAGAACTACATAAACCTAAGGACATCACACACATCCAGCCCGAGGCAGGATTTGAACCTGAGTCCGTAGCAGTCGCACGGCTCCAGACTGAAGCACCTAGAACCGCTAAGCCACAACGGCCGGCTATAGTTTAGAAATTGTCTTCGTTGACCGTGATGAGTAATCACGCCGAGGTCGTAGATTTCTTGTTATTATCCCAACACTTAGTTATTCCGAAGCGAATTAGCTATTTCTGCCTACATGCACAGTTTCACATCCTTCTGTATTGTTATAGCTATCAAGAGATGTCTCTAAGACAAAACAGCAGTGTGTAGGAACTCCTTGTTTCTGACGTGTACATGTTTCACAATGAAACTTCCTGGCAGATAAAAACTGTGTGCCGGACCGAGACTCAAACTCGGGACCTTTGCCTTTCGCGGGCAAGTACTCTACCGACTGAGCTACCCAAGCGCGAGTCACGCCCCCTCCTCACAGCTTTAGTTCTGCCAATACATCGTCTCCTACCTACCAAACTTTACAGAAGTTCTCCTGCGAACCTTGCAGAACTAGCACTCCTGAAAGAAAGGATAATGTCACACGAAGCAAAAGAAGTAAATAAGGTGACTTCTAACAAAATCACGTACTAAAGAGGTGGTCATTCTCAGCACTCAGGATGAATGATTAAAGTTTAGCAGGCTTCTTCTGAACTTATAAGAGCAATAGAATTATTGCCCGATCCCGTAACACTCTGCCTACCTAGCATTTTGGTATGCCAATGCTACATGGTGCTTGCAGTTATGAAGTTAATACTCTTATACGGTGTTACCTTTTTTTATTTGTTTACGCTTTCTCTTAGACTTTGATGGTAGAATTCCAGTAGAGCAGGATATATTTTCAGAATGAGATTTTCACTCTGCAGCGGAGTGTGCGCTGATATGAAACTTCCTGGCGGATTAAAACTGTGTGCTGGACCGAGACTCTTACTCGGGACCTTTGCCTTTCGCGGGCAAGTGCTCTACCAACTGAGCTACCCAAGCACGACTCACGCCCCCTCCTCACAGCTATACTTCTGCCAGTAGCTCGTCTCCTACTTCCCTTCCTCTCCCTACAGAGGCACTTATAAGCCTTCCTTTGGGCTATTGGTAAGACCACTAAAAATAGTTCTACGTCTAGTGAACTTGGAAATACTTTTTTTTTTCTTTTCAAGTAAGTGCTTATCATGTGCAGATATTTCTAGCGGCGATTCGAGAACGTTTTTCCACGCAAGCGATTTATGATTTGTGCTCCCCTTTGGACTATTGGTAAGACCACTAAAAATAGGTCTACATCTAGTGAACTTGGAATTTTTTTCCTTTTCAAGTAAGTGCTCAATAGGCATCACTCTGTAACAGAAATAAATGTCTCATTCTTATTTTAGAGCTAAACATTAAAAGAAAAGACAATTTCTGACATCTTTAAAAGCTTAAATGAAAATTGATGGAAACAAATCTTTTTATTGCTCTAGCTTCAGCAGGAATGTGCTGTCGATTACAGTGAATGAAAGGAATAAAAATAGAGAAACTCTGTTGCTTAGTTTAGTAATGGAACTATATAATTTGCAAATTATTTCACTTTTCATCAGCAAAAATGTTAACTGTGGAACTTGTATGTTACATGTGAAGAAATCTGGCAGTAAACTACAACGTGTACTGTACTAAAGTTGTACCGTATTTTTGGTTTCATAGAAATTAGATGAAATTTGAGCCCACTTACATGGGGACTTAATCAGAAACTTGAAATTTAAAATACTTTTGTAGTGACTTGGACAATGACATTAGCGATGAGTCGTAAACACACATTCTCAGTGATTATGGTATCTGTTCTTTCGGACATGTCCGAAAGACCGGATACCATCGTCATATAGATAAGGCTTACCGGTCAGTGATCTTCTTCAGAGCGTATGCACTCACATTGCCCTAACTCGAACGGGAATCGGTAGATTGACTGCCGCAAGTAATGAGTTTAATGAGCAGGGACACTACAAATGTAGTGTGTGGATAGTAAGTTGGAAATGTGGGTCTCACGGGGAGCGTTCCAGAGATAAGTCCCAGCAGTTGCACTATCCTCTTTGTCCTTGGTGACTCAGTCGATAGAGCGTCTGCCATGTTATCAGGAGATCCCGGGTTCGAGTCCCTGTCGGGGCACACATTTTCTACTATCCCCGTTGATATGTTTCAACGCCTGTAAGCAGGTAAAGGTCTGCATTTCATTGTAATTTCATTCTCAGTGATGTTGCAAAGGGCAAGTTCGTGGACCAATTTTTAATAGGACGTTTGTACTTGTGTTATCAAATGCTTTTACCAGTGTCAGTGTTTGCTACTACTACTGATACATCATGCATACAAATGATTCACGTGGACACCTCTGACGTCCTTCTGAGCTTGGCGCTCCAAGCGACCGCTTGTGTTGCTCGGGCGAACAACCGGCTATGAATATTTTTCGATGTAATTTGAAGCTATATGTTCGGATGTGGAGTAAAGTATTTAATAACTGTAGATTTCTAACACTGTGCACGTGCTGTGGACTGAAAACTGAATGTACGGTAATGATTCTCGTCATAACCCATTATATAAGAAATTAATATGAAACTATAACTTTCGAACACGGGTGAGAAATGAGCGGAGTGGTCTATGTCGGGGACTACAGATACTTCATAGAGGAAACTGTAAATAATTCTTTCTACTGTGTCGATATACGAGTAGTTTATTTCACGATGACAGCCACAGTGGCAATTCCTAATGAGGATTCCTCCTTTGGATTATCGGCCACCATCGTGAGGTGACGACACGCTATTTCTCTCAGCTGTATCTTCACCAGACAGTACGAGCCTTAATGTGCGTTTCTCTCCTAAATATTCTTCATAAAGAATTGTTTAATAAATAAAATGTACGATTCTTTCGCTGATGTTACACCTCACCTTTTCATTGTAGTTTCTTACGTCACGTAATTTCCAGATATTTGAATCATTATCTCGGAAATGTCAAATGGAAAAAATGGAACTAATTTATTTTATTATAAAAATTTTGCATGCCAAAGTATTTGATACTTATGAATAATTCTTGTGTTGATAGTGCTTTCATTGCTGTGGCGTTTGGAGTCCGGGCCTGACGCACAGTTCTAGTATGTCAGGAACTTTCAATCAGCACACACTCCAGTACATTGTGAAAATTAATTCTGGAAACGAGAACTATTCATTATTTAATCTTTTAATAAATATAAATGTCTACGTGCAGTGTATGTAGCCGTCAATTCTTGGTTTTCCATGTTTATCAAATTGAATGTCGAATTATGAGCTGTTCTTTTGCAATATGCAGGTAAAATACGCCCTACTGTCCACCATTAAGCCAGTTGGCTAGGACCAACCGGGAAAGAGAGTTGGATATTCATTGGGCTTTAGATCGCGTAAAATTTTAAATTATGACATACGCATATAACTAGAATTTGCTTACATCTATGATTACATGGTATTCCAGTGTCACCGCGGCAGTTTGCTTACCTCTTTCAGTGAATATCAGTAATTCTTGCAATTTGAGTATGTACAATATTCAGTGGATCCTGGGAACTGCCAGTTTTTAGTTATTCCAAATATTATACGAGATGAAGGAAAATTCGAGCATTCGGACTTCGCAGCGCGATTCCTCACATACAGGCCACACAAAAATGTCTGTCACAAAATTTCGTCCTGCACATACTTACGGCAGTAAATGGACGTAAAAGATTGATAATCTGGCACTGCTGTAATCACATGTAAGGTAACTACTTCTTTTAGGGATCACTATGCAGTTGGAGCAGTGGTTAGCGGTTAGGGTTAACATACAGAAGGATGAGGGTTCGATTTTGGGTCGAGGAGTGTTTGTTTCTATTTGCTAAACGTACTCTGAGTGGTATCTGGCGTGTTAATCGTCATACAGCGATTACAGTGCGTCTTCTAAGAAGCATTTGCACTTACAGGGTGTTTCAAAAATGACCGGTATATTTGAAACGGCAATAAAAACTAAACGAGCAGCGATAGAAATACACCGTTTGTTGCAATATGCTTGGGACAACAGTACATTTTCAGGCGGACAAACTTTCGAAATTATAGTAGTTACAATTTTCAACAACAGATGGCACTGCGGTCTGGGAAACTCTATAGTACGATATTTTGCACATATCCACCATGCGTAGCAATAATATGGCGTAGTCTCTGAATGAAATTACCCGAAACCTTTGACAACGTGTCTGGCGGAATGGCTACACATGCAGATGAGATGTACTGCTTCAGCTGTTCAATTGTTTCTGGATTCTGGCGGTACACCTGGTCTGTCAAGTGTCCCCACAGAAAGAAGTCACAGGGGTTCATGTCTGGCGAATAGGGAGGCCAATCCACGCCGCCTCCTGTATGTTTCGGATATCCCAAAGCAATCACACGATCATCGAAATATTCATTCAGGAAATTAAAGACGTCGGCCGTGCGATGTGGCCGGTCACCATCTTGCATAAACCACGAGGTGTTCGCAGTGTCGTCTAAGGCAGTTTGTACCGCCACAAATTCACGAAGAATGTCCAGATAGCGTGATGCAGTAATCGTTTCGGGTCTGAAAAATGGGCCAATGATTCCTTTGGACGAAATGGCGGCCCAGACCAGTACTTTTTGAGGATGCAGCGAAGATGGGACTGCAACATGGGGCTTTTCGGTTCCCCATATGCGCCAGTTCTGTTTATTGACGAAGCCGTCCAGGTAAAAATAAGCTTCGTCAGTAAACCAAATGCTGCCCACATGCATATCGCCGTCATCAACCCTGTGCACTATATCGTTAGCGAATGTCTCTCGTGCAGCAATGGTAGCGGCACTGAGGGGTTGCCGCGTTTGAATTTTGTATGGATAGAGGTGTAAACTCTGGCGCATGAGACGATACGTGGACGTTGGCGTCATTTAGACCGCAGCTGCAACACGGCGAACGGAAACCCGAGGCCGCTGTTGGATCACCTGCTGCACTAACTGCGCGTTGCCCTCTGTGGTTGCCGTACACGGTCGCCCTACCTTTCCAGCACGTTCATCCGTCACGTTCCCAGTCAGTTGAAATTTTTCAAACAGATCCTTTATTGTATCGCTTTTCGGTCCTTTGGTTACATTAAACCTCCGTTGAAAACTTCGTCTTGTTGCAACAACACCTAGGCGGTGGAATTCCAACACCAGAAAAATCCTCTGTTCTAAGGAATAAACCATGTTGTCTACAGCACACTTGCACGTTGTGAACAGCACACGCTTAAAGCAGAAAGACGACGTACAGAATGGCGCACCCACAGACTGCGTTGTCTTCTATATCTTTCACATGACTTGCAGCACCATCTGTTGTTGAAAATTGTAACTACTGTAATTTCGAAAGTTTGTCCGCCTGAAAATGTACTGTTGTCCCAAGCATATTGCAACAAACGGTGTATTTCTATCGCTGCTCGTTTAGTTTTTATTGCCATTTCAAATATACCGGTCATTTTTGAAACACTCTGTACATACTACGAACACGGAAATGGAAGTACAGTCGTTCTCACGGGTCGTCGTGGATGCGAATTGTTACGCACCACTGCGTCTACTAGATTCGAAATTGTTTTGTGTACACCCTCCCTCAACATCGAGTAGTGCCAACTATTATTCTTCCCACGTTTTAGATCTATTACATGTCCTTAGGGCCTAGCGTCACCAGCAGAGCTAGCAACGTGCATTGGAAATAATTTCTGAAGTCCGTTCCATTGCGGTGGTCTAGCGGTTCTGGCGCTGCAGTCCGGAACCGCGGGACTGCTACGGTCGCAGGGTCGAATCCTGCCTCGGGCATGGGTGTGTGTGATGTCCTTAGGTTAGTTAGGTTTAAGTAGTTCTAAGTTCTAGGGGACTTATGACCTAAGATGTTGAGTCCCATAGTGCTCAGAGCCATTTGAAGCCGTTCCATTTGTATATCACTATAGAACCACTAATTAAGGCTATAAACATTGAGTCTGATCAGCACACGCTATTTAGTAAATATCTCCCTCTGTTAATATTATTATTATATTCGATGGGTTCTCCGCTCGTGGTCTCCCGGTAGAGTTCTCGCTTCCCGAGCGCAGGATCCGGGGTTCGATTCCGGGCAGGGTCAGGGATTTTCACCCTTCCCGAGATGACTGGGTGTTGTTGGTCGTGTTCATCATCATCATTCATCCCCATTACGGTCGGAGGACGACAACGGAAAACAACGTTCATAAAGACCATTCCTAGTACGGCGGTGTGGGCCTCCCGCATCGTTCCCCTACGCTCTATCAGGAAGCATGGGACTTCATTTCCATAATAGATAGAAATGTGGAAACATCACGTTCATTACCGTTAGGGAAACAGTGTAAATGCTGGATACGTGTGAGTTTTGAAACGTTGTGTATTACTGTATTATACGGCAGAATGAAATTTGCAAATAAAAGCAAATACGGCTCGACCAGGAATCTAAATGGAGAGAGGTGGACACGCCTTCGGGAGGACAACGGTTAAAACCAACGTCCGGCCATCCTGATTTAGGTTTTCCATGATTTACCTTAATCGCTTCAGGCAAATGCCGGGATGAGTCTTTGAAAGGGTACGGCCCATTTTCTTCCCCGTCCTTCCGTAATCCTATGGGAACGATGAGCTCTCTGGTTGGTCCTTTCCCCCAAATCAACCAACCAACCCGAATGGAACCCACGACCTCCTGCATGTTAACTCAAAACGCTATCCACTGCACCAAGTGCCCAGAACTAGCGTTTTTATTCTTACAGCGGTAGTTACCGTACATGTGATTACAGTGTTGTCAGATTGCCAATTTTTAATGTCCATTTAACGCCGGAAACATGTGCAGCACGAAATTTTGTGAGAGACATCTATGTGTTGCTAGTATGTGAGGAATCTCGCTGAGAAGTCTGAGTGATCGAATTTTTCTTCACCCTGTGTATTACAGACAATACGCTCATTTAATTATAAATGCACAAGTTTCCTTGACTTTTAATATCTTTTGTTGAAATTTTGCTTCAGTATGCAAGGTCAATTATTTTTATTATTAAGTGTGTAGACCAATTAGGTCATTTCTGGTGGAAGGAGTATTACAGCACCCTATATCGTTTTAATGCCTGAAGACAGAACTTAAATACTGCATGAAGCTCCCCGAAAATTATATGAGCCAGCACTATGCTGTACCGTGCTATGAGATGCATTGATGTGCTAACGACAGTGTATGCTGGCACAGGTCTGACTGTGTTGTGCTCATTTGGCTCGCAGTGTTGGCACAGCAGGCAATGTACCCAGCCAGCACTATTGGATAACATACGAGGTGTTTAATCATTGACAAATAAAATACCTGCTGTGGTCAGCAAGAGGGGCACAGGGAGTAGAACATTATCCACGTTGTATACCGCTGCTGGAGAGCAGTTTGAGAAAGATAGCAGGAACATCCTATAATGGGCACAGGAGGAGCTCGATAATCATTTCATAACCTGTAAAATTTTGTGAGCCTGATAGGCACTATATAAATAAAAGTAAGAGAAATTATCAAAGTGAAAACCTATTCTTAAAAGATTAAACTCAACATGTGCTAACACAGCTGGAAAATAAGATGGAAATGCTAAACTGCATTGATCCGCACATATCCTTCAATTACGCAATGTCTGAGAGTGACAACATTACTAATGACGAATGTAGAATCACAAAACAGAAAGTGATCCACACCATTCAGAAGCTGAAAAACAACAAGGTAACAGGCAAGAAGCCGATATCAGCAGATATGTTAAAAGATGGTGGAAGCAAAATACACATAGAAATTTATAACATCACAATAATATGGAAAACTGAAACTCTGCCTGGAGACTGGAAAACTGCAATAATCTGTCCCATACACAAGAAAGGAAACAGAGTGGAATGTGGAAATTAGAGAGGAATCAGTTTGCTGAACATAATATACAAAATCCTGCCAATGGTCATTCTGAAAATACTTAAACCTCACGCAGAAAACTTTATTCAAGGTTACCAAGCTGGATTTCGAAGAAACTGTTCCACAGCTGATAATTTGTTTACTATACGACAAATCTTTGAGAATTACTGGGAAATAACAAAAGCATCCTTTCATCCGACCTTCATCTACCTGCAAACATGTTGCATACCTCATAGACAAGTTGGATAACAGAATGAATATTTTGAATAAGCTCGGCTCGGAACTAGTTATGCTCTTGACTCAGTTTAAGGTTATGATCTGTTACGCCATAGATTACGGTAGCATTATCTACGGCACTGCAACGCAATCAACTTTGTGCAGGCTCAGCGTCATCCATTATAGAGCGATTCTTCTTGTCCTTCGAGCCATGAAATCAACGTCCACCAACGCCCTGCTAGTGGAAGCGTCCGTCGCAGCGTTGTCTAGAAGACGGCAGATGTTGTCTGATATTTTTCCGCTCAGTCGATCTTCATAACTGACTGTGCCTCTCTTATGGCGGTGGTTCGATTCTGCAGACTCACAGAGGCATCTCATGGACGACGACTGACCGGAACTCATTTACTATTTCGGATCTACAAGTAATGGCACCATCTCTTTCCACTTATTCTACAGGGCACAAAACTACACTGTATTCGTTTTACGTGTAGTATATTCCGCACTACAGTCCTAGTTGCCCATCTGCCGCCTATTTCCGAACGGAGGCTAACGTTAGTCGCAAGCTGGACCATTTTCTCAACAAACAATCGCAGCAGTAGCTCACATATATACGGAAGGTTCTAAATCTGAGGTGGGTGTGGGAAACGCCATCTTTTGCCCTTCTAATCATGCCTACCAAATGTTTGAATCTTCTAGACTATGTGATCAAAAGTATCCGGAAACAAACAGAAACATACGTTTTTCATATTAGGTGCGTTGTGCTGCCACCTACTGCCAGGTACTCCGTATCAGCGACCTCAGTAGTCATTAGACATCGTGAGAGAGCAGAATGGGGCGCTCCGCAGAACTCAAGGACTTCGAATGTGGTCAGGTGATTCGGTGTGACTTGTGTCATACGTCTGTACGCGAGATTTCCACACTCCTAAACATCCCTAGGTCCGCTGTTTCCGATGCGATAGTGAAGTGGAAATGTGAAGGGACATGTACAGCACAAAAGCGTACAGGCTGACCTCGTCTGTATAGTGACAGAGACCACCGTCAGTTGAAGAGGGTAGTAATGTGTGACTGGCAGACACCTATCCAAACCAGCACACACGAATTCCAAACTCCACCAGGATCCACTGCAAGTACTATGACAGTTAAGCGGGAGGTGAGAAAACTTGGATTTCATGATCGAGCTGCTGACCATAATCCGCAAATCACGCCTGTAAGTGCCAAACGATGCCTCGCTTGGGGTAAGGAGCCTAAACATGGCACGACTGAACAGTGGAAAAAATTTGTGTGGAGTGACGAATCACGGTAAACAATGTGTCGATCCGATGGTAGGGTGTACGTATGGCGAATGACTGGTGAACGTCATCTGCCATCGTGTGTAATGCCAACAGTGAAATTCGGAGGCGGTTGTGTTACGGTGGGGTCGTGTTTTTCATGGAGGGTTATACATCTACTTCTACATTTATACTCCGCAAGTCATCCAACGGTGTGTGGCGGAGGGCACTTTACGTGCAGCTGTTCAAATGGTTCACATGGCACTGAGCTCTATGGGACTCAACATCTTAGGTCGTAAGTCCCCTAGAACTTAAAACTACTTAAACCTCACTAACCTAAGGACATCACACCCGTGCCCGAGGCAGGATTCGAACCTGCGACCGTAGCAGTTCCGAGGTTCCTGACTGCAGCGCCAGAACCGCTAGACCACCGCGGATGCCACTGTAATTACCTACCTTTCATGTTCCAATCGCGTATGGTTTGCGGGAAGAACGACTGCCGGAAAGCCTCCGTGCGTGTTCTAAACTCCCTAATTTTACTTTCGTGATCTCCTCGGGAGTTATAAGTAGGGGGAAGCAATATATTCGATACCTCATCCAGAAACGTACCCTCTCAAAACCTGGACAGCAAGCTATACCGCGATTCAGAGTGCCTCTCTTGCAGAGTCTGCCACTTGAGTTTGCTTAACACCTCCGTAACGCTATCACGCTTACCAAATAACCCGTTGACGAAACGTGCCGCTCTCTCAGATATTGTACAGAAGTAACTGCTACCAGTGTTTGTTCCGCTATCATATAATCATACAATATAGGATCCTTCTTTCTATGTATTCGCAATACGTTACATTTGCCTAGGTTAAGGGTCAGTTGCCACTCCCTGCACCAAGTGCCTATCCACTGCAGAATTTCCTGCATTTCGCTACAATTTTCTAATGCTGCAACTTCTCTGTATACTACAGCATCATCCGCGAAAAGCCGCATGGAATTTCCGACACAATCTACTAGATCATTTATATATATTGTGAAAAGCAATGGTCCCATATCACTCCCCTGTGGCACGCCAGAGGTTATTTTAACGACTGTACACGTCTCTCCATTGATAACAACATACTGTGTTCTGTTTGCTAAAAACTCTTCAATCCAGCCACACAGCTGGTCTGATATTCCGTAGGGTCTTACTTTGTTTATCAGGCGACAGTGCGGAACTGTATCGAATGCCTTCCGGAAGTCAAGGAAAATAGCATCTACCTGGGAGCGTGTATCTAATATTTTGTGGGTCTCATAAACAAATAAAGCGAGTTGGGTCTCACATGATCGCTGTTTCCGGAATCCATGTTGATTCCTACAGAGTAGATTCTGGGTTTCCAAAAACTACATGATACGCGAGCAAAAAACATGTTATAAAATTCTACAACAGATCAACGTCAGAGATATATATTTCTATAGTTTTGCGCATCTGCTCGACGACCCTTCTTGAAGACTGGGACTACCTGTGCTCTTTTCCAATCATATGGAACTTTCCGTTCCTCTAGAGACTTGCGGTACACGGCTGTTAGAAGGGGGGCAAGTTCTTTCGCGCACGCCATTATGATTTGTGTGACAGTATCACAGCACGAGCCTACATTGATGTTTTAAGTACCTTCTTGCTTCTCACTGCTGACGTGCAATTCGGAGATGGCGATTGCATCTACATAATGCACGGCCTGTGGCCAAGTGCCAAGTGGTTACAAGAAAATAACATCCCTGTAGTGGACTGGCCTGCACAGTGTCCTGACCTGAGTCCTATAGAACACCTTTTGGATGTTTTGGAGTGCCGACTTCCTGCCAGGCCTCACCCACCGACATTGATACCTCTCCTCAGTGCAGCATTCCGTGAAGAATGGGCTGCTGTCCTTCAAGAAACCTTCCAGCACCTGACTGAAAGTGCGGTTGCGAGAGTGGAAACTGTCATAAAAGCTAAGGGTGGGCCAACACCATATTGAATTCCAGCATTACCGATGGAGGGCGGCACGAACTTGTAAGTCACTTTCAGCAAGGTGTCCGGATACATTTGATGACATAGTGTATATACACGGCTCTCCATCAAGGGATCTATTCATTACGGTACACGGACATTTAAATTCGTCCTGATCCTTACAGATTCTCAAAGTGCGCTACATAAACTGCAACATCCATCCTTTGATAAACGGAGCAACGGGTTTAATCTGGACGCCTTGGTGGCCACAAGAGACGCATAGACCTTGGGCATTGCCATTGAATTACTCCTGATTAAATGGCATCAGGGCATTCCTCATAATCAAACTGCTAACCGCCAAACAAAGAGAAGTATTACACAAGGCTAGTTACGCCGAACGCCGATACCTTATACGGATCTGACGTCGACGATACGGCAGACAGCTTATCACGCTTGGAACTGTGAACGGCGTGTCTCTCAGCACACTTTCGGGCGGCCACCTGGCGGCCATACAACCAAACATCTCCTCTCCGCCAAGGTTCACCTCGGCGCAGCTTCGTAGACGTCATGTGACTTACATAATTCACATGAAGCTGGGACACGGGTGTTACGCCATGCACAAATATCGTTTCAAGATTATGACTTTGGGCACTGCGATAAGGACAAAACGGCACTAGTGGATCTTAACCACACCATATTGGTATGTCCCAAGTACAAGACTGCACAGTCAAACTTGTATAAGAAACTTCTTGCTGGAGCCGCGCAGTGTTCCTGTTTTACAATACCGTTCTGATAAATATTCGTATAACTTACTCACAGACTATTTGCAAGCCACTGGCATCTAAATTTAATTTATGAGTTGCCGAGGTCTTCATTTACACATGGCATTAGCCCGGTTCGTACTCGAGTGCTAAATTTTGTGTTTTAATTTACGTACAGACCTCCTGAAATGCAGGAGGATCTGCAGCGAATTGACGCATGGTGCAGGGAATGGCAATTGAATCTCAATGTAGACAAGTGTAATGTGCTGATAATACACAGAAAGATAGATCCTTTATCATTTAGCTACAACATAGCAGGTCAGCAACTGGAAGCAGTTAATACCATAAATTGTCTGGGAGTACGCATTAGGAGTGATTTAAAATGGAATGATCATATAATGTTGATCGTCGGTAAAGCAGATGCCAGACTGAGATTCATTGGAAGAATCCTAAGGAAATGCAATCCGAAAACAAAGGAAGTAGGTTACAGTACGCTTGTTCGCCCACTGCTTGAATACTGCTCAGCAGTGTGGGATCCGTACCAGATAGGGTTGATAGAAGATATAGAGAAGATCCAACGGAGAGCAGCGCGCTTCGTTACATGATCATTTAGTAATCGCGAAAGCTTTACGGAGATGATAGATAAACTCCAGTGGAAGACTCTGCAGGAGAGACACTCAGTAGCTCGGTACGGGCTTTTGTCAAAGTTTCGAGAACATACCTTCACCGAAGAGTCAAGCAGCATATTGCTCCCCCCTACTTATATCTCGCGAAGAGACCATGAGGATAAAATCAGAGAGATTAGAGCCCACACAGAGGCATACCGACAATCCTTCTTTCCACGAACAATACGAGACTGGAATAGAAGGGAGAACCGATAGAGGTACTCAAGGTACCCTCCGCCACACACCGTCAGGTGGCTTGCGGAGTATGGATGTAGATGTAGATGTAGATTGGAAAGTTGCACAGATCACACCAATATCCAAGAAAGGAAGCAGGAGTAATCCACTAAATTACAGGCCCATATAGTTAACGTCGATATGCAGCGGGATTCTGGAACATGTATTGTGTTCAAACATTGTGAATTACCTTGAAGAAAACTGTCTATTGATACACAGTCAATATGGGTCTAGAAAGCATCGTTCTTGTGAAACGCAACTACCTCTCTATTCGCATGAAGTGCTGAGTGCTATTGACAAGGGATTTCAGATCGATTCCTTATTTCGGGATTTCCGGAAAGCTTTTGATACTGTACCACAGAAGCGGCGTGTAGTGAAATTGTGTGCTAGTGGAATATCGTCTCAGTTACGTGACTGGACTTGTGATTTCGTGTCAGAGAGGTCACAGTACGTAGTAATCTACGGAAAGTCATCGAGTAAAACCGAAGTGATATCTGCAGTTTCCCAAGGTAGTGTTACAGGCGCTTTTCTGTTCCTTCTCTACATGAACGATTTGGGAGACAATCTGAGCAGCCGCCTTAGGTTGTTTACAGATGACGCTGTTGTTTATCGACTAACGCCGCACGGGATTAGCAGAGCGGTCTCAGGCGCTGCAGTCATGGACTGTGCGGCTGGTCCCGGCGGAGGTTCGAGTCCTCCCTCGGGCACGGGTGCGTGTGCTCGTCCTTAGAATAATGTATGTTAAGTAGTGTGTAAGCTTAGGGACTGATGACCTTAGCAGTTACGTCCCATAATATTTGACGCACATTTGAACTGCCTACACTACGCATGTCCGTCCTCTTTTAGTATACTGCTGCGCGGAGTGGGATCCTAACAGATAGGACTGACGGAGTACATCGAAAAAATTGAAAGAAGGGCAGCACGTTTTGTATTGTCGCGAAATACGGGATATAGTGTCACAGAAATGAGACAGGATTTGGGCTTGATATCACTAAAAGAAAGGCGTTTTTCTTTGCGACGGTATCTTATCAAGAAATTCCTCCGAATTCGAAAGTATTTTTTTGACACCGGCCTACATAGGGAGAAACAATCACCACGATAAAATAATATAAATCAAAACTTGTACGGAAAGATTAATGTGTTCGTTCTTTCCGCGCGCTATACGAGATAGGAATAATAAATAATTGTGAAGGTGGTTGGATGAACCCTCTGCCAGGCACGTAAATGTGATTTGCACAGTATCCATGTAGATGCAGATGTAGATGTGATGTAAATTTCTGTTCTGTTGCTATTGTTGTATTTATTGCATGATCTACGACGTTTGCCGTATAATGTTTAGTCTCGTACTGCGGGAACATATGTATGTTTGTCATAAAGCAGCTGTATAGTGCTGTTTGTGACTGTCACTGTCGCCAGCTGTCTGGTGTTTCTCTAACTGCGCTTTTATTTTACTTTCAGAGTCTATTTATATGCTAATTTCTGAATTTTGTGCTATTTTGCATTTTTGTGATTACATTTCTTTGGCGCTTTCTAAACGTTGTTGGCTGTTTCGCCTTGTAACCCAAAGCCGAAATAAAAAAAAAGAAAGTATTTTAGGCAAATATGGTAGCAGATCCTTTGAAGGCTGTTTGGTCCTTGTAAAACAAAGCCAAAATGAAGAAAAAAAAATATTGTAGCCAAATATGGTAGTAGACCCCTTGAAGCAATCAGTTTAAAATAACAGAGTGAAAGCGGTCAATAAAATCTATTATTGCTACTTGCGCCTGTTCTGAAAGACTTAATTTCAAGAATCGCTGTTTCCCCTGTTGGCAATGTCTACTCTCACTGACCTGTTTCATTAAAAGTAGCTCTACAATTTCCGAGTAAGTTACAAAAAGGTTCTAAGAATGTCTTCAATAGTTCGCGAAGACTAGTGAGGTGTGTAACAGGTATAAGAGATGTAAGAGATGCGATGATACTGTTGCAAAACTCTGACAGGCTGTCAGCCAACGAAAAAGTTGAGAAAGGCAGTGGTACGGAAGCAAACACTGACCGCTAGCCTGCCAGCACGCTATGTGCGGTCCGAATGTAAACACGGGCTGCACTGAACCGGCGCCCCACAGTGTCGCTGGCGGCAGGTAAACAGTGGGGCCGGTTCTCCAATCACCGCAAGGACACACCTGCCGCTGCACATATCAGAGCTTCAAGTGCGCTCAACGAGCACCCGTTTCCAACTCGTCTATTATGGTCACTGTCAGAGTTTGCTTTCATCCAGCGGCTTGGATACAGACAGCGTTACCTCCAATTTTCTCCATCTTCTACACTTGACGTATGAGAGGGACCTGAAAATGTAGCACCTCTTTTTGGCAAACTTAGCGTATATTTTTGTCGAAATTAGTACTTATTTCGGGCGAAATTAACATTAATTTTACAAATATTAACATTAGAATACTATACCAGTTTGGAAACCTTTCACACATGTACCCTAGTCGATTTGACTGGCACATATTAGTTTGCCCAGGAAAATGATTGAAAGTGACGCAACAAAATCTGGTAAAATTACCACGTTCTAAAAAGAAAATTAATCAGCAGTAGCAGAGTTTCATATTCGAACGTGCAGCAATACAAATAACTCAAATGATAACAACAAGTCCCAGTGTCTTATTTCGAGTACACAAAATTTTATAATAATGGAAAACAATGAATATAACTCCAATTGAGCTAACAATGCAAGTAGTTGAAAAGACACATTGTTGACTATAAATAATCATAAAAAGATCTTTGCCACATATTTCAAATATTACTAAATTGGCGATAAAGTAAATACCTGTAATAACGAAAAGTGTGCCTTAGTATTCAATAATCAATTAATGGTAGGATTTATTGCTTTTAATTACCTGTAAGCATACATTTGTTATAAAAAGCATCAACAAATGACGCAATACAGTAATAGTTGCAAATTAATAATTTATTGTGTATTTATAAATAAATATGAACTCTGTCCTCAAAATAGGACACGCACTTAATGGGTTAATTGCAGGAACTTTAAAGAAAAATGCATTTCAAGGCTTACACAGTTTTCCATTGCAATAAATCACAAAATCTCACACCGCATAGATTCACAAACGAAAGTGCGTTCATACATATTTTTCAGCCACAGACAATACTATGAAATAATTGCACAAAAGGAAACCGCAGCAGCTCTTAGACGGTAATTTGAGCGATCACGTGCCGGGAGTATTGAATATGAAGAATAGTTACACAAACAACAGAAGAAGAATGTCATCTGTGAAAAATAACTCAAAATATGTTACAATTCAACATGCATATCCAGTGGAAGCAGTTGTTCCTATTCTAGACATTGGCTCGCGTTTACATGGCACCAAGATGTTCTGGAAGTTGTCTCTAGAGGATGACGTTGTGGTTGACGAAAAAATGGTTGAAATGGCTCTGAGCACTATGGGACTGAACATCTATGGTCATCAGTCCCCTAGAACTTAGAACTACTTAAACCTAACTAACCTAAGGCCAGCACACAACACCCAGCCATCACGAGGCAGAGAAAATCCCTGACCCCGCCGGGAATCGAACCCGGGAACCCGGGCGTGGGAAGCGAGTGTGGTTGACGACTGTGAAGCCGCTGAGGAACTCATTTTCCATGAACCATTCTCACTAATCGTGTTCCCCACATTTTTCAGGCCATCATTTGTGGGGCAGATAGTTAACTATTTGCCTCCTTCTTCATTTTCTCAACAGACGCTTCTTCCTCAATTTGGGCCATCGCTAAGATCAGCGTTTCTTCATCCCATTCTCATGCAGAGTAGACAGTGTCATCGGAAACGGTGTCTTCTTCTTCGAATTTGTGGTCTTCACCAGTCTTCAAGTAATCATATTTCAAGATCTGATCCCACTGGATCAATAACTCTCCGTTTTGAATGATTCTATATAACATAAAAACAAAATGAAAGTTGTAGTGTAGGTACCACAGTCCACTTGAAACCAAAACATTCTTTTCAAAAAACATCCATTCCGATACCTGTAGCAAATTGGTCTCTCATAACTAAATATTCGTCGAATCGACGAATCCATTTTGTTCGTGAATACTACACGTTAGTCGTTACAATGAATCAACATTTACCAGCATACCATTACGTACGTAGATCCGACACTAACTTCTGGACGAAATATGGTTACTTGATCGAAGAGCGGTGTAGATCACTTCAGCAGGCGGAATATCAGAGCCAACTATACCCGCGACGCAGTGATGCGTTGACGGGGCGCCACTACAGTCCGCAACAAGAGCGGAGAAGGTTTTACTGAAGGCGAATGTGTTCGTCGTATCGACTACCAGTAGTATTCTAGGGTTAAAAATCTACTTTTGCCAAAACAAATATCATTTTCTGCTAGTTTTTAGACTCATAAATATAAACGTTTTCCATGCTACGTGTCTCGAGACTATCTTGACTGCAAAAGAAAAGTATAAATTAATGAGATGTTGCAGTTAAAATATTTGTTGTGACCCGGCAAAACTGCAATAGCCTGGAAAAACTGTGGGTTCTTTGAGTGCTCTGTCAAATGAATGAATAAATCGATTTACTTAATTTGAGAGAGTTTTCTGCCGTAGGAGAGTACAGAATATTTACGACTGTCACTGACTGATGCAAGAAATGGCTCTGAGCACTATGGGACTCAACCTCTGAGGTCATCAGTCGCCTAGAACTTAGAACTACTTAAACCGAATTAACCTAAGGACATCACACACACCCATGCCGGAGGCAGGATTCGAACCTGTGCCGTAGCGGTGGCGCGGTTCCAGACTGTAGCGCCTAGAACCGCTCGGCCATTCCGGCCTGCTATTTCATGCACGGATTAATAACCTGTTATCTTGAGGTACAATGTTTGACGTTTACAACAGTACAACTTCATCTGAAACTTCAACAACTCGTTGATCTTACACTATAATGTTGACTACCTTAAGATGTCTAGAACTGGGGCTGAGTTCTTGCATTCTCGACAGTATCTTGATCTTAGCGCGAGGGCGCAACTGTGCTGAGGGAGAGGCGTGATCTTCTGGAGTGCCTCCCATTGGTCGTTGAGGATTGCAGCGGGCTCTGGCTAATGTCCTAAACCCAAAATTTTCCTCAAGTTTCGGGGTGACACTCTGCCTGTAACCATCGCGCGTATATTAGCTTTTGTCATCTACGTATTAGACATAGCCAGTGGCCAATACTACGATCATCTTGTGGTGTAATCCTTCTGGAAAAAGCATGTGCCTACTTGTCACGTTGTTATTCTGAGTCACTCCTGCCTGAGATGCTTCTGAGTTACCGTTCTGTTACTCCTGTTGGTGTGGTGCTGTTATGTTTCTCATGTCAATAATTTAGCCAGTCTCAAAGTTCGAAAGATGGCGATGAACTGCACGTGAAAGTTCTCGTTGTGATCTCCACATGAAAATCTCTGTTACATTGTTACGTATAGTGTACAGACGTCATTCTACTTCTACAAGAATGTCCATTTTCTGTAGTAGAAGCATCGAAAGTTTTAATCACAATATCCCACAGGCATAGAGGTACTGGACTATATCTATTTGGTAGCTTCCCATGATGGTGATGATCACGTAACATTTTCCAGAACCATCTTTGATATATGTACCGTATGTCAATTACGTACGAGAGATTCTTTCCGTTTGTCCTAGGGTGTCTTCCTGTGGTGCTACTGATGGTGACACAATACATGGTAGTGCAAGCGACAGTGGTGAATGCCTATCTTTCTTAGCACTTATATTCATGAAAAGTAATGAAAAGAAAACACTGAACTACATTATCAAACATAATACTGCACAGGCCAGTGACATTAATGTGGCCACAGCTGTTTTCAACGTTAACAAACAGTAACGACTAACAGCAGGTGGCAGCACCAGCAGTGGAGGGTGTGCAAAGTGTGTCGGGATTCGAGGAAAACAGTGCAGTCGTTGTAACACTGAAACTGAGCGATTTGTGTCTGACGTCCACATCGGCGTTCTCAGTGGTTTTCGGGCCGTAGTTCATGCACTCTTGCTGACTGCTGTTGATCAGCGACGAAGGCTGTATCTGTCACAGAGAATTGTAGCTCTAATCTTCTACATACATGCCGGTGGTGTGCCTGTGTACAGCTGTTTCACTGTGTCTTCAGTGTCTTTAAACTTTTTTTTTTGTATTTGAATTTCTTTACCTTCATTGTTGGTCCAAGGCTATTTCCTAAAATTTTAGGAAATTTTTGTATTCTTCGTTAATTTTTGTCCAACACAAAGGATTTTACCATGGTTTATTTTGTTTCAACATAGATGCTTTAACGTTTCGTAACTGGTATAATTATGTTTCTTATTCCACCCAGTTCCTCGTTTCGTTGTTTGTCTTCCTGTCTCTCCTAGTAATTTACAACATGCATCTCTCCTTTATCCTGTGAACAGTCGTATGTTCTTCAATAATTCCCGCGGTGAAAGTTCAGATATCTCCAATGTACTTTCAAGTAGATAATGTGCGCTGATAGACTGTAGTCCTTCCACTTACTTTTGAGGATATATTTAGTTTATCAAAAGAATTCTAGCCCCTATTTAGCGTACCTCATCCTTTAATGTCCATCCAGTCTGAGTTCTGAAGAGACGCATAAAAAGGAAGACTTTTAAACTATTCCATGATGTTAGTATTAACATCCACAGGCTCAGGAAACAGACTTGAGATTACCTCACTGACCTTACTGACACAATGAAAATTTATTTTACACTGGAAACCCAAAGGAGTTTGTTATCGAAATGTGTCACATGAAACATTTGAATATGCATATCTTTTCGGGCATTCTAGGCAAAAAAGCACATGCCACGCTCAGAATGGGCATGGGCACTGGCTGAGATGGTGTAGAGCGTTTATCGTTAAAACGACTGAAGAAGCTTAAGCGAAAAATTAAATCTTCAGATTTATGTTGGGAAGTTGGTGACGAAAAGTGCACAATTGGCGGGATATCTTTCTTTTCTTTATTCTGAATTTAACACGTAATCGACAACAACGTGATGAGAAACAGCTCAATTACAGCACAACAATAGAAATACTCGTCGAAGTGAAGATCTATAGCACAAGACGGTAACATTTCTTTCTAATCGTTTAAAAATTTGATGCCAATCAGTCTGTTGGCTCTCGTTAACATTCGTATGTAGATTCGTATTTTTAACATTCTACATCGCTACGGCAGTAAATATGACTTCCAAAGACTATCGCATTAAATATAAAAGAATTAAGCGCAGAAGCCTGACTTAGTAAGTCTGTGATATTTTCCTTTCACTGGTCACAATATTAGCCGTCGCGGCAATAGCGATGTGTGACGCAACGTCATATTATAGCAATTTAACAGTACTGCAACGATTTTTTATGGTCATGTGCTGTAAGAAGTATTGATGTTCAGACTCTCGGTGGTGATAGCCAAATGCGTTTCCTGTTGCCATATAATATGAACTCAGTTCATTCCCTATCTCTGACATGTTTCTGAAAATAGTAGATAAAATAGATAGACAGAAAACAGATTTATATTTCTTCAGTGTAGCATCTGAAAAATAATTCATTTCACATGTTTTAGTTTTCGTCATAAGATGCTCGAATTGAGAAGAGTAACGGAAAGCAAGTCTGAAAGCTAATCTGTTGGTTTAAAAATTAATGTCATGCTTTGTTTCACACTTTTTTGGCTCAGTACATATACGACTGCCTCATTTCCTCTCACTCCACCATTTTCAAGAACGACAGTGATATAAAATGGGTAAGAACCTTGAAAACTATGTGTTAGGACTGAAATTGCCCTTAGTATACAAATCAAGGAAAACTTTCAATTTAAAATAATAAACAAGGAAGGTGGGAACGATTTTAAATTTTATTCAGATCACAGTCATGGTGATGTTGTTTTAGAGTTCTCGACGCTACTCTAACCTGTGCCAGTCTGTTCATATCCGAGTAACTACTGCAACCTACATCCTTCTGAATCTGCTTACTATATTCATCGCTTGGCCTCGCTCAACTATTTTTACCCTCCACACTTCTCTCCAACAGTAAATTGGTGATCCCTAGATGTCTCAGGATGCGTCGTACTAACCAGTCCCTCCTTCTAGGCGGGTGGTGCCACAAATTTTTTCCCCCCAAATGCTATTCATTAGATTACCCATCTAATCTTCAGCATTCTTCAAAAGCAACACATTTCAAAAGCTTCTGTTCTCTTCTTTTCTAAATTGTTTATCCTCCATGTTTCACATTCACATTTTATGCAAATACTTCCACACAAAAACTTCCTGACATTTAAACTAATACTCGATGTTAACAAATTTCTCTTCTTCAGAAATGCTTTTCTGGTCACTGCCAGTCTACATTTCTTATTCCCTCTACTTCCATAATCAGATATTTTGCTGCCCAAACCTCAAAATTCATCTACTACTTTAAGTGTGTAGTTACATGATGTATTTCCCTCAGCATTACCTGATTTAAGTCGGATACTGTCCATTATCCTCGTATCGTTTTTGTTGATGTTCTTCTAATGTCCTCCTTTCGTGAGACTGTCCATTCCTTTCACCTGCTCTTCCAAACCTTTGCTGTCTCTGACAGAATTAGAATGTCGTCTGCAATAATCGAAGTTTTTATTTCTTATCCATCAGCTTCAACTCATACTCCTAATTTTTCTTTTGTTTTCTTTACTGCCTGCTCATCATATAGACTGAATAATGTTGGGCATAGGCTACAGCCTTGTCCCACTCCCTTATCAACGATTGCTTCCGTTCATGCCCCTCCGTCTGGTACCTTTTCAAATTGTAAAGAGTCTATAGCGATGTGTGACGCAACGTCATATTAGAGCAATTTAACAGTATTGCAACGATTTTTTATGGACATGGGCTGTAAGAAGTATTGATGTTGAGTGTCTCGGTGGCCATAGCCAAATAAATTTCCTGTTGCCATATAATATGAACTCAGTTCTTTTCCGTATCTCTGACATGTTTCTGAAAAAAAAGTAGATAAAATAGATTGCCGTTTCATGCCCCTCCATCTGGTACCTTTTCAAACTTTAAAGAGTCTTTAGCTTGCTGTATTTTACCCGTGCCACCTTCAGAACTTGAAAAAGAGTATTCCCGTCAACATTGTCCAAAGCTTTCTCTAGCTCTACAAATGTTACGAACGTAGGTTTGCCTCTCCTTAACCTATTTTCTACGAGAATTCGTATGGTCGGTACTGCCTCTCGTGTTCCTACATTTCTCCGGAATCCAATCTGATCTTCGGTGTCATCGGCTTCTACCAGTTTTTCCATTATTTGGTAAAGAATTCGTGTTAGTATTTTGCAGCAATTACTTATTAATTAAACTGATATTTCGGTAATTTTCACACCTGTCAGCATCTGCTTTCTTTGCTATTGGAATTAATATATTATACATCTACATCTACATTTATATATTCTTCTTGAAGTCTGAGGGTATTTCGTCTGTCTCTTACATCTTGCTCAACAGATGTTAGAATTTTGTCCTGGATAGCTGTCCCAGGGCTATCAGTTGTCTACTCCCGGTACCTTCTTTCGACCTAGGTCTTTCCGTGCTCTGTCAAATTCTTCACTGAGCATAACATCTCCAATCTCATCCTCACCTACGCCCTCTTCCATATCCATAACATTACCTCAAGTGTATTTACCTTGCTTAGACCATCTTTATACTCCTTCCACCTTTCAGTTTTCCCTTCTTTTCTTTGAACTGGTCTTACATCTGAGCTCTTGATATTCATACAGGTGATTCACTTTTCTCCAAAGGTCTATCAGTTTTCCTGTGGGGGGCATCTGTGACACATATAAAAAAAAAGTTTAACGTAACCTCTCAATATATCATGTTTCCTCCCGCAGAGTAAAAGAAACTGTGGTTTGAACCTTTGATAAAATAGTTTTGGATAAGAAATCCTCGTTTCGAACTCCATCGCAGAGATTTTTTCGGAGTGAACGAACTTCCAAATTGTAATCTGGTAGTATAGTACCTAACGGAAGTAAGATGAAGGTGTGTTGAGAAGTAGTGTCTTAGTATTTTTTTATCCTTTTCTTAATGTCGGTTTAGGTATTGAATGCCATGCTTACTACTCGGTCGATTTCCCCGCTTGGCTAACGCAAGTTGCACCTTCTGACGTCGTAGGCCTCCGAATTGTAGCGTGCAACATGACGGTATGTAACGTAACTACGTTGGTGTAGTGTGAGACCATCAGTGTGCGCCCACACATGGGCAGTCTCTCCTTCAGCACCAAAGTGCCAGACCGCACACGAACACGCGACATCTGCAGCAATTCGACAGCATGGTTCACCGTCATTAATCACCGTCGATATTGCCTCGCGTTGGCGCCATCCAATTTTTATCTGTTTCCCAAGCCTAAAAAAACACCTTCGGAGAACTCACTTTGATACTGATGACGCAGTGCAAGCTGTCGTGACGTTGTGTATCCGTCAACAAGTCAAACATTGTACAAGGAATGATCATTTGTTGGGAGACATAAGTTTGTTGCAGGGACGACTACGTTGATAAATAAATATATAGACATGAAGTATAAAGATGTGAAGTGTAATTTAAGTTTGTTATATTTAAAAAGCTTTAAGGGTGTTAAGATAAAGAATTCGGAGGTATCACTGTTCGGCATGCCTTGGTACAAAACGTGCTAGGAACAGTGTAGTACGCCCATATTGCACCCTAGGCAAATTATTGAATATAGGGCTCTCTTGTCGTTAGTAGCACATGTAACCTGTACAGTTTAGGTGATGTTGATGGTTGCTGGTAAATAAATGGCTCTGAGCACCATGGGACTCAACAGCTGAGGTCATCAGTCCCCTAGAACTTAGAACTACGTAAACCTAACTAACCTAAGGACATCACATACATCCATGCCCGAGGCAGGACTCGAACCTGCAACCGTAGCGGTCGCGCTGGTCCAGACTGAGGCGCCTAGAACCTCTCGGCCACACCTGCCGGGTGCTGGTAATGAGAAAAGTTTCAGTTTGACTTGGTAAGAGGCATGTGTGGATGATGGCATTGATTCTGTTAATATTCATGAAGCATGTATTGCCGTTTTGATGTTACAGTAAGCTGAGCCTCAGGAGATCAGGCTTGAAAATGAACGTGTAAGGTTAGAAAGTAGTCGTCTGGTGTAAATACTGAACTGTTGGCAGATTCGTTAGTAAACTTTTTAAGAACTGTTCTCCGTCTGTCTTCATGAGATGCGTCTGTCTTCATGAGTGGCTGTGGTGTGACAACTAGTGTGACAGTACAGATCTGGGTCTTTAAACGATGTAGCTTTCTGTAATAGCATTTCTGCGTGAGCGGTGTTTAATAAAACGGATCCTCGAATGTGCAGGAGACGCCGACACACTAATCATGAAAACACTATTGCGCCAGTTGGAAATCAATCAGAGGGCCACTATTAAATTACTTTACAAAATAATATGAATACCCTCTTAAAATGCTGCATGGGTTTTCGTGCCACTTAAAGAGATTTCATTTCCGCTGAGATGCAAGACATATGGATTGGGAATGGTGATGCGAGATTTTATACCTCATCAATCAAAGAAATCCAGTTTTTGATATAAATTTAATTTACTTTCTCTGTAAACATAGTTATTTTCATTATTTCTAAGTTTTGTCTTAATCTAGACAAACTGTGGACGTGATTGGGGAAATAGACTACAGATAAGTGCAGCAATGAAATTGAATCGACCAAGAGAGAAAAGGAAGAAAGAAGGATCAGTGTTTAACGCCTCGTCGAGATCGAGGTCGTTAGAGACGGGAGAGAGAGAGAGAGGGAGAGAGAGAGAGAGAGAGAGAGAGAGAGAGAGACACTTACGCTGTTGTGTTAAATTCATTGAATGAACACTATCAAATAAGATTGCAGAGACATTACGAAATACCTTTTCTTGTCGAGTGGCAGTAAGACAAAATGAATATAACAATAGCTCTTGCAAAACATTACATTCCATACGTATATATAACGAGAGTTTTTTTGCAACTCCCAGTATGATATGTGGGAGAGGATATATTACATACTGTACTTCCTCATTACTCGAATCTCCCTAATTTCACTATATTGGCCAATATGCAACAATTTTTTAGACGTTACAATCTTCTTCGTTCCTGAATGTTCAATCGAGGAATTTTGTAATGTTATCTAAAATGCATAACGCCGTTTCCATACAGAAATTCTCATATTGTAACCTTTAGCGATTCTGTTACGCCCTCAGGATGACTACGTAATTCCATGAGAAAGCAGGAAGCTTTCCTCTTTAAAATGTTCAAAAAGCTGTGAGCACTATGCGACTTAACTTCTGAGGTCGTCAGTCACCTAGAACTTAGGACTAATTAAACCTAACTGACCTAAGGACATCACACACATGCATGGCCGAGGCAGGATTCGAACCTGCGACCGTAGCGGTCGCTCGGTTCCCGACTGTAGAGCCTGGAACCGCTCGGCCACTCCGGCCGGCGAAGCTTTTCTCTGAATCATTTCTCCCTGTCCTGTTACTTTAACCTCTCGAGGGTCTTAGATTGCTCAACAACACTCAACATTTAGTAAGAGGATATCGTATGTAATATATCCTGTTTCAACCTAAAGGTTTCTCATACATGCAATAAGGTGATAAAAGTCTTGTGGTAGCGATAAGCAAATATGCACATGGCGTTAGTATAGCGTACGCAAGGTATAAACAGGCAGTGCATTAGCGTAGCTGTCATCTGTACTCAGGTGAATCAAGTGAAAAGGTTACCGAAGTGATTATGGCCGCACAATGGCAATCAACCGACTCTGAACGCGGAACGGTAGTTGGAGCTAGACACATGGGGTATCACTGGGGAATTCAGTATTTCGAGATGCACAAAGTCAATAGTGTGCCGAGGATACCCAATTTCACGATTTCCTCTCACCACGGACAAAGCAGTGGCCAAAGGTCTTCACTTAATGATCGAGAGCACCGGCGTTTGAGTTGTTAGTGCTAAAAGACAAGCAACACTACGTGAAATAACCGCAGAAATCATTGATGGACGAACAATGAACGTATGCATTAGGACTATGCGGCGAAATCTTTTGTTAGTGGATCAAGACAGCAGATCAGCGACGCGAGTGACTTTCCTAAAAGCAATGATGGGAAACTAATAGGAAGCCTTTGCTGGGCTCGTGACCATATCGGTTGGACCCTACAAATCTGGGAAACTATGACCAGGTCAGATAAACCCCTATTTCAGTGGCGAAAGCTGATGACAGGATTCGAGTGTGGCGCAGACCCCACGAAGGGATGGGCCCAAGTTGTCAACAATGCACTGTGGTAGCTGGTGTACATAATGGTGTAGGCTGTGTTTACATTGTACGGACTGGTTTCTCTGGTTCATCTGAACCGATCGTTTACTGGAAATTGTTATGTTTGGTTACTTGAAAACGATTTGGAGCCATTTATGGACTTCATATTCCCCAACATATAGCCTGGCCCCAGCTGTTTGCGATTGGTTTGGAGAACATCTTTAACAAATCGAGTGAAAAATTTGGTTATCCAGATTGCCCGACACGAATTCCATCGAACATTCATGGGTGATAATCGAGAGGTCAGATCGCGTTCAGAATCCTGGACTGGCAAAACTATCGCAGTTGTGGACGGCTATCGTGGCAGCAAGCCCAATATTTCTGCAGGGGACTTCCAACGACTTGTTAACACCATGTCACGTTGAGATGCTACACAACGTTGGTGAAGAAGGTCCGAAACGATGTTGGAAAGTATCCCATGACTTCGTCACTTCAGTGTACTTCTGATCATCGCCACATCCTGGAACTTGCCGACGTTTAATTCAAGCGTGGGAAATGTACTTTTCCAGGAAAGTGAGTCATGACGTCGTATAAGAGCATGCAGGTATCAGAGGCATCATTCAAAGCATTTGCTAGACACGTAAGACAGTGACGTCATCGCCGATAGTGCTGGCAGAGATTTTGTCCTACGTTAATCTCTGACAAAACAGCGGGAACCATCGCGAGTGAATTTTAGTAGACACACCTCCTGAGAAATACCAGAGATAGTGACTGATATGGGCAAGGCCAGATTAGCTCAAAAATGAGTGTCGATTCACAGAAAACTGTTTTCAGTATGTAGATGAACGGAGTGCCGTATCTAAGCAAACCTTTCAATGTAAACGATTTGTTTCCGCAAGATATTCAGTAGTTGTCATCGAACGCATCTACCCAGTGTTACACACTAGGTGAGGCATCACTGAGACAGCAAGTTTTTCCTCCTCTCAAATTCTATTCAATCTTTGTTAAAGTAGTGACTATACACACTACTTTGTCGGCCGTCATGCGGTTGCAGACCGTGTGTGACGTGTGGGCAAGGCTCGCTCTAGTGAGTAGCGCGGTCCCTAAACATGGCGACAGCTGTGCCCAGACGCCAGCACCGCACCTGGACAGGACACGGTGTTTAATTAACCAGGTCCTTGTACACAGGAAACAAGCGAGGCGCGCCACCAGGGCACTGTGCGATCGCGTGCCGAGGGGGCACCCCGAGAGCTCTGCCGCTCCCTCTCCACTCCTCCCTCTCATCACCCCCCCCTCCCTTCTCTCTCTCTCTCACCCCCACCCCCCATTCTCTCCGTGTGAAGGCAGGCCCTTGGGACAGAGCTTGCTTGCTCAAACCCTGCCTGCCATCTGGAGCTGTTTGATGTGGCTCCACATAGGTTACGTAGGCCTTGTGTCACGGAACGAAACATTTAGTACTTCAAGCCAAGCTCCATCCGTCTGTTGCCAGGAGTATACACGCATTGATCGTGTTTATACACCATCACAAAAGATGTCTCTGCTGCATTTGCAGTTAACTAGGGTACAGTTCTGGAGATTGTGTCTTTAGATACACGACAAACTCCGATAGAAACTGAAGATAAGAGTGATATAGCCACCTTTAGACTTTCTACAACGCAGTACACGATTAATTAACTTCATCATGCGCTACATAAAAAACTCACTTATAAAAACATTAGGACTCAGTTACAGCAGAAATGCATGTCTCTTCTGTGATGTAAGAATCCTACTATTGTTGAAGGGGAAAATGCTTCTTTTTCTCACCAGCACGTCTCGTTTGGTTGAAATAAACCATAATCAGTGGTCCATAATGAGGAATAGTACCAAAATGTCTTTCATTTTCGACCGAAACACACTTCACTATAAAATATGTTGATTTAGTTACAGTATTTAATGTTTTATTTTTCTTCACAACAGGAAACGCCGTCTGCTTCGATGTTTTTGAGTTCTCTTCTTTGGGCACTGTTATGGCTGACTTAATCCCTTACTGTTTTGCAGAATTACGCATTTCTTTATATCAAACAGACAACAGTGTAACACCATTGTCCGCAGCTCGAGCTCGTGCGGTAGCGTTCTCGCTTCCCGCGCCCGGGTTCCCCGGTTCGATTCCCGGCGGGGTCAGGGATTTTCTCTGCCTCGTGATGACTGGGTGTTGTGTGATGTCCTTAGGTTAGTTAAGTTTACGTAGTTCTAAGTTCTAGGGGACTAATGACCATAGATGTTAAATCCCATAGTGCTCAGAGCCATTTGAACCATTTTGTAATACCATTAACGAAATGTTCTCTCTGCTTTATATACCTATTGTGTTTTCTGTACTGTCACCAAATTTACCGTACTACTTCCTTTTATCTAAAAATATTCTCTCTGTCTCTCTCTGTCTCTTTCTGTGTTATTCATCATATGTTTCTTATGTCGTTTAGTCATGTTTGTTATGTCGTTTAGGCGTGTTATTATGTACTTATTTAACGTTTAAGAGCAATGAATGTGTTGTGTTCTGCAGGCGAAGGGAATGTCTTTCTTTTTCGGATATCATTCCTTTTTAATGTGAATTTATAGTTGTGAGCAGCTGCGTGACATTTACTTGTGATTGTGCTGCCTGTACCAGTGTGCGTTGGTCTGATTTGGTTTGCTCATTTCATCATGTATTCGTTTATTATTCTGTTAAGGGGAGTTGGAACGCCCTATTTCGACAATGTTATATTTAGTGATTTGGCTTCCCTGTATTTCAGAAACCACTGTAGCCACTGACATGAAACTTTTATAGGACATTGAACGGTATGTTCTGAGTCTACTGAACTACAATAATGGAATGTCAGCCACTGCTTTTGGAAATACAATTTTTAATTACATGTTTAAATTTTTGTGTACTTATTTGTACGTTCTCCTAAACAATTTTAATTATACATAACATTACGTTCTTCTGTTAGTTCAGTACAGTCAGTCCCTTAAAATCTTAATACTCTACTCGAAGTGGTTTCTGAGATTTATGGAAAAATGCAACAGAAAATGTAAATTTTCAGGAACGGTTTGTAAAGTTTCGAAAGACTGTAACTCAATATTTGCTTAATTTCTTATTTTGAGTCACTTAGTAGCACCCTGAACCATACTCTACATCATCATCTTAATCTTTTTTCAAGGTTTTTCTTCTTTTCTTCTTCCTGGAGTCCTTAGTGGCCAACTGTGCTGCAAACTCTGCTTTATCAATGCGAACCTTGACTATCCGTTCAAGTTCTCTGATACAGTTTGCTGTAGCACTTTCACCACACCAATGTTGCCATCATTGAAAGCAATAACAGCATCACTGACCTCCCTCCCCCCCCCCCCCACTTTAGCGTCTACATTTCAACAAAAACATTTTTTGGTAAGCGAGTCCATATAAGATTATTGAACGACTCATTGGGATTTTGAGTCTGACTATGCAGACACTTGTTCAGTAGTCCTGGATTTACCAGGTCTCTGTAAATAGGTTTTATGACATTCATGACTGCTGCTGGGATGGAATACTTATAGCTGAATGAACTGTTTGAGTACTGGGCATTGCGGTAATTGCACCATGAATCAAGTCCAGGGGGGCAAAGGTGGTGTACTGACTTTTCATCAGTTGACAGCTTGTGGAAGAAGGTGGCCCATACTGAATGCTTCATTTTCAACAAATCCTCAGTATTATTTGTAATGGCTATACCATAATACTGCTGTATTTCTTCTACCATTTTCTCTGTCAGCCTGCCTCTTATGGTGTTACCATCAGAAAGTTTCTTGTCTCTCAGACTTTGTTTCAACTTCCTCAACCTGGTGCCCAACCTCTTCTGGACATGACCAGCACATTCCTTTACAACACAGCAATCCACAGCCTTCTATATAAAAATTACCGATTTTATTAGGTCTTGAAGTAACAATTGCAACCGGTGTAGATTATATTTAAAAAATTAAATAAGATACGTCCCATGTGAGTTTATAACTTTATTCGGAAAATTGCACATTTTATAATGAGATAAAAATCCTAAAATATGAAAAAAATTTCTTTCCGTTCTAACTTCCCTTAAGTTTATATAGCACTACTTCATTGTATCCATTTTTAAAAATATCTGCTTTTAATTGCTAGATGTGTCTGATAACAAGAAGTGATTAGAGGTATCTTACTTAGTATCTTTAACCATTATCAGACTGAGGGCAGATTTAATGTTGTATTTATCTTTGTGTTTGTTGTTGCAGGTTTTCTGTACATGTCAAAGTTATGGTTCTCATAGTCTTTTCGTTTGATTATATTTAGAAAGTAGAGTGTGTTACATCGTTCTTCTTCTGTTGTAAACTTCAAGTTCATGTTTATAGTAATTATATGTTTGTGTAATCATTGTACTTTATTGTGAGTTTCATTTACCATGAATACTAAGTCGTCTGTGTACATGTGCCAATAGATGATCTTGTAGAGTTTCTTTGTTATTACAGAGTTTCATTTACCATGAATACTAAGTCATCTATGTACATGTACCTACAGATTATGTTGTAGAGTTTCATTGTTATTACATGTACAACAAATAATTTTTCTACACGATTCATGAAACTGTACGTCAGTGTTACTAAAGTAGATGAAACCATGTGTAAACTTAGTCTTGTATGTAGCATACTGGATTGATTTCTAACTACTTTCGTTGTGGTAGTAACTGTAATGAGTTTATTATTTCATCTCCAAGTTCATGGGTAGATGGTTACGTGTTTTTAGGTTTTCTTCAGTTATCTTAATGGGGGCATTAACTAGGGTGCAATTGTTCATACCTTCTACACCACTGGTGAGTAGTGTCACGTGTATGGGATTTTTATATCTCTTACGTGTTCCATTATCTTAGTGGTATTTTTTAACGTCCTTTCATTATCGAGTTTATAGTAATGGCTTAGCAGTGATCGCATTTGTTTTGCTAATATGAACGTGGGAACTGCTCTGAAATTCTTATCAGGCAGACAGAAATTTTGCCCTGGCATCTCATGTAACGTGCCTAAAGGTCGACAAAAAAAAAAATGGTTAGAATGGCTCTGAGCACTATGGGACTTACCTTGTGAGGTCATCAGTCCCCTAGAACATAGAACTACTTAAACCTAACTGATCTAAGGACATCACACACATCCATGCCCGAGGCAGGACTCGAACCTGCGAGCGTAGCGGTCGCTCGGCTCCAGACTGTAGCGCCTAGAACAGCTCGGCCACCCCGGCCGGCCGACAAACGAACATTCGACGAATTCTTCCAAATAAACCGACCTTTGTTGCTACTGCCCTACTATAAAAAATGTTCAAATGTGTGAGAATTCCCAAGGGACCAAACTGCTGAGGTCATCGGTCCCTAGACTTACACAATACTTAAACTAACTTACGCTAAGGACTATACCCCCACCCAAGCACGAGGAAGGACTCGAACCTCCATCGGGAGGGCCCGCACAATTCGTGACATGGCGTCTCTAACCACGGTGCTATAACAGTGTTTTTGATACAGAGTTATAATTACACCACGTGTTTTAATTCCTGTCTTCCGCTTCCGTCACATTAGGAGATCATAGAACTGGAAACTGAACAGGTACACAAATACACAGCTAGATGCGTGTGATGTACTGTAAACTAATGAGAACGGACTGCCACACACACCGCTGAGGTAAGTGTAGCAGTCGAATCTAACCATCTTACGTACACGCACGTAGGTGTTGTTTTGGACACTCATCAGCACTCCTCTATGATTACGAGTCGAATTCAGAAGAGAAGGGTTTAGTATTTACATTTTCATACTTGTTTTACAATCTGAACGGGTATATGATAGAATATTCAAAACAAAATCCTATTTTAACCACAAACGCATTGTTGTAACACGTGATCGAAAACTTTACAATGCTAGTGTAGCTCAGCATGCCTTTCGTAACACTACAAAATCATCAAACGTAAAGGTAACTTAGCGTTCATCCCAAGACAATGTTATAAAGCCGCTGCTATTTACAATTTATGTTAGTGACATAGCCGATAACGTAGGAAGCTCCGTCTTATTTTTGGCGGATGGTGATGTTATTCTTAGGAGCCTGACACGCTAGTAGACTGAAGCGAAATACGGGAAAACTGGCAGAGATTGGACGATTGCTGCATTAACTGGCAGTTTCCCGTGAACCTATGTTAAGGTAAGTTGCACATACACTGCCGCTAAAACGTCTTCCATCACCTATGAAATTGTGGTTAAAGCGGTGATATCGATTTGAACTGTCTTTCATGTCCCCGTTACTTAATAAAATGTAAAATACAAACATGTGAAGACCAAATATGTTCTCTGTGTATCTGGTTGTTCGCCTTAAGGGATGGTGATGACGCCGGCCGTTGTGGCCGAACGGGTCTAGGAGCTTCAGTCCGTAACCGCGCTGCTGCTACGGTTGCAGGTTCGAATCCTGCCTCGGGCATGGATGTGTGTCATGTCCTTAGGTTGGTTAGGTTTAAGTATTTCTAAGTTTAGGGGACTGATGACCTCAGATGTTAAGTTTCATGGGGCCCAAAGCCATTTGAACCTTTTCTTGGGTGGTGATGAGTATCCACAACAACAGTGACGTGCCTTTACCTAAGATGGTTCCATTCGAATTGGCCTCATTCTTGCAGCTGTCTGTGGCAGCAATCATACTGGGAATCGGATAGTACGTCCACCGAGTAAACGTCAGAGGATTCGTACTGCATCTGAAAATCGCGAGGAAATAAATAGTGTCTGAGGAGCTGAAATCTCTGTCTCAACAACAGAACGCCGTCTTCGTGAACAAGGTTTAAAGGGCTGCAAAGCGGCCAGAAAACCTTTATTACGTAAACTAAATAAGATGCGTACTGATACATAAAATCTGGAGGGGCCATGCAAAGATCCAAAGTGTTATTTTCGAACGAATCTAAGCCTGAAGTATTTAGAAGCAACCATCGAATGCTTTTCCGTCCATTTCGTGGAGAACGTATGAAAGGTCAGTGTGCCACGCCGATGGTGAAGCATGGTGGAGGGCCAGTCACGTTGTAATGATGTTTTGCTGGTGACAAATGCGGTGATCTACTGATTAAACAGGTTTTTAGAGAAGGAAGGAGATCACACCGTACTGATCAATAATGCAGTCGCACCTCGCCAGGAACTTAGTGGTCGTGCGTTTCTTCTGCAGCAGGACAATGATCCAAACACTCTTCTAAATTGTGCAGAGGGTGCGTCAATAAGAAAGGAAAATGTGGGAAACTGTAGAATACGATTTGACCAAGTCAGTTACTCGAATGAAATCCCATTGAACTCTTATGCGATAAATCTGACAGGGAGATCATGAAATTAAGTTCACCTAATTTTTATGTTATATGAAATGATTTACAAATCTGTTGAACTGCAGTATTTGCAAAAGCACACGTCTCCAGAATGTCAAGAGTTTGTGCAGCTCTTCTGACGGTGAAGGCTGAATACTTCAGAGACACAAATATAAACCGTATTTTATTGTGGTTGACGATAGCAAGAGATAATATTTTTTCAGTCTATTTTGTTTCTGTGATATCTTTTTACTGTGAAATGACGTATAGAGTTTTCATCATGGCAGATGACTTCCTGTAATACGCGATTGCGCCTCTTCCTTCACAAGATGTACTGCAGCTTACCAATGAACAAACAACGTAGTTCTTAGATACTTCTCATTACACCTATAGGGTTGTGAGGATTGATGGTTTACCTTACCGTGACTGAGCACATGTGCTGTAGCCTTCATATACCGGATCTGTAGAGTAATACAGCCTCGCTGCAGTAGTGGGATCATCCCTGCTGTCTTACCTGAAAGAAAGAAAAGAAAATTTAACGTTTCACGAACAGACATAGGACCGATACTTCTTTATATACACTCCTGGAAATGGAAAAAAGAACACATTGACACCGGTGTGTCAGACCCACCATACTTGCTCCGGACACTGCGAGAGGGCTGTACAAGCAATGATCACATGCACGGCACAGCGGGCACACCAGGAACCGCGGTGTTGGCCGTCGAATGGCGCTAGCTGCGCAGCATTTGTGCACCGCCGCCGTCAGTGTCAGCCAGTTTGCCGTGACATACGGAGCTCCATCGCAGTCTTTAACACTGGTAGCATGCCGCGACAGCGTGGACGTGAACCGTATGTGCAGTTGACGGACTTTGAGCGAGGGCGTATAGTGGGCATGCGGGAGGCCGGGTGGACGTACCGCCGAATTGCTCAACACGTGGGGCGTGAGGTCTCCACAGTACATCGATGTTGTCGCCAGTGGTCGGCGGAAGGTGCACGTGCCCGTCGACCTGGGACCGGACCGCAGCGACGCACGGATGCACGCCAAGACCGTAGGATCCTACGCAGTGCCGTAGGGGACCGCACCGCCACTTCCCAGCAAATTAGGGACACTGTTGCTCCTGGGGTATCGGCGAGGACCATTCGCAACCGTCTCCATGAAGCTGGGATACGGTCCCGCACACCGTTGGGCCGTCTTCCGCTCACGCCCCAACATCGTGCAGCCCGCCTCCAGTGGTGTCGCGACAGGCGTGAATGGAGGGACGAATGGAGACGTGTCGTCTTCAGCGATGAGAGTCGCTTCTGCCTTGGTGCCAGTGATGGTCGTATGCGTGTTTGGCGCCTTCTACCATTCCTAGACCGGCAAGGGAACTTGGTGTTCCAACAGGACAATGCACGTCCGCATGTATCCCGTGCCACCCAACGTGCTCTAGAAGGTGTAAGTCAACTACCCTGGCCAGCAAGATCTCCGGATCTGTCCCCCATTGAGCATGTTTGGGACTGGATGAAGCGTCGTCTCACGCGGTCTGCACGTCCAGCACGAACGCTGGTCCAACTGAGGCGCCAGGTGGAAATGGCATGGCAAGCCGTTCCACAGGACTACATCCAGCATCTCTACGATCGTCTCCATGGCAGAATAGCAGCCTGCAATGCTGCGAAAGGTGAATATACACTGTACTAGTGCCGACATTGTGCATGCTCTGTTGCCTGTGTCTATGTGCCTGTGGTTCTGTCAGTGTGATCATGTGATGTATCTGACCCCAGGAATGTGTCAATAAAGTTTCCCCTTCCTGGGACAATGAATTCACGGTGTTCTTATTTCAATTTCCAGGAGTGTATAATTCATTTTCCGAGGACTCTTGGAGTGGTTTAGGTGTTAGGAGTGGCTTCTGTATACTTCCCAATCTAAACCACAGGGTGTCCCAGTAATATGGCGAAAAAATTCGACAGTTTGTGGAGGAAACAAATAGAGGATAGGAACCTGTGTCCGGGAAACGTCATTCAACGATGCTGTTGCGCGTCGAAGTTGTATAGTATGAAAATATCATCAACCAAGGCAACAAATCATCGCTTTCATAGGTAACACGGCCATCTTCTCCAGTGCCGATTGTGGACTCTGTTGCGATCACTGAATAACAAATAACATTGTGTGACATTCCGTCTATGGTCCGTCAGCGTACAAAGTCACTTCTGCCGCCGACAGGCTGCCCCAGTGGCAATCGGCGGCGCTCATAATTTCGTCACTATGTAGCATCTTTAGATGACGTTTCTGGACACGGGTTCCTATCCTCGATTTGTTCCCCGAGACACCATCTAAAGTGACTCCAAGTTTATCGCCACATTTATGGGACGTCCTGCATTTATCCTTACTTTCCAAGTAAGGTACGAGCAGAATCGGCTTCAATTGGACTAGCAGCGTGGTTACCTCATTGTACAAACAGTGACTTGTCATAAAATAGAAGGACCACGTAGGCCTAAACATATACGAGTACTTAGAAATGATATAAATCATCAGAATAGTTAATGTAGGCTATATTGCGTATGGCATCGTTAGCCGGGAGGCCCCATTCGGGGAAGTTCGGCCACCAAGTGCAAGCTTTATTTTATTCGACGTCACGTTGGGCGACTTGCGCGCTGGTGATGAAATTGAAACGATGATGAAGAAAACACAACACCCAAACCACGAGCGGTGAAAATCTCCAACCTGGCCGGGAATCGAACCCGCGCCCGCTTGCATGGGAGGCAAGCACGTTTCCACCCAGCTAAGCAGGTGGACTATAGGCTGTATTTCAGTTCAGTAGAAGTTTATTTGATGGCACAAATAATATACCCCATTGAACACAGGTCACCTTACCAGAATTGCAAGCCTATGAAGTGTAGGAGGAGGAGGAGATTAGTGTTTAACGTCCCGTCGACAACGAGGTCATTAGAGACGGAGCGCAAGCTCGGGGGAGGGAAGGATGGGGAAGGAAATCGGCCGCGCCCTTTCAAAGGAACCATCCCGGCATTTGCCTGAAGCGATTTAGGGAAATCACGGAAAACCTAAATCAGGATGGCCGGAGACGGGATTGAACCGCCATCATCAGTGAAAGAAATAGAGTAGATTTTATTGACTCGCTGCTGTGGTACATCCCCCATTTATCACTGTTCACTGCCCATTGTCTATATAAGTTAAAGTTTACTGCGAGTTGTACAGTACTGAAGCACTCTGCCTGCGACTGGCCACATTGTTTCTAAATAGAGTGCTGTTTGCCACATGTAACACTATAAAGTGGATAATTTCAAGACGCACATTGTCGTTTCTCAGACACTACACATTTAGCTAATAGCAATAATGCTGCAGTATGTTCAGCAAAGCCTTTCGCGCTAAGTCTACTAGAATAAAGGCATTGATTTTAGGATTTTCGGACAGACCGATGAAGGAGATGGAGGACAACAGTGTAGACCAAATATTTACAGAGCCTTACCAGTGGCCCTCAATAGACTGAAAGAGTCCTCGTAGCTATTTTCAGTATATTGCTACACTCTGTTGCGCGTCTGTAGCAGGCCTGTAACAAAGGTGCACTGCTTCGAAAGTATGAAATACATTGACTAAGATGTAAAAGACAACTTCATCTTTTTCTGCGCTTAAGTAGTTAAACAAGCAATAGCAATCCATTTAACAGGCTCGTATTAAATATAGTGGATTCCATCTTAGCAATGCATCAGAAACAGCGTATAATCTCCTGAGTGTGTAGCATCAGTCGCGATAAGAAAACCATACTGCGCAGTCCCATCTATCCACCATGGCGGGAGATTGCTTTTCCTTGACCAACTTATTGGAGGTCTTTGTTGAAATATCAGCGGAACATCCCACAAAATTTGAGGCTATTGTAAGAGTGTCACAGAAGATTAAACCTGTTTTCCATCGTTTTATTTTATTTTCTTTAATTTCTTTCCGAAAGTCAGCAAAAATATAGGCGAACGACGAGGCTACGCAGGTGTTTGCTTTTATACTCGGAATCTCCTGTAACAGTTTCTCGTGGTATTACAATGGTATCATTTACTTATTCCCTAAGAGCACGTAAGTGTATGCATTGCGAATGAAATTAAATATGTATAAGATATTACTTTAAAAATACGTGCATAATGTAATGAATGACACTACTAGTCAGCATAAATATTTCTGGGTGGCTCAGAGCAGTGCCCCTGCAACTGTGGTCAAAATGTCACTTTTAATCAGGCTGTGGCACTTACTATAAAACATGACGTGGCTCTTCACCCAGAAAACATTTACGTAAACAGACGCTGGCCACAGAAACCTACATAAAGGTTTTCATTTCCAATACTGCCCTCTGTTCGACAGTACGAATGTACTCTAGGTATATTGCATTAATTCTTTGTAATAAAATTCTCATTACCCGGTGACGGACTAATGTCATAAAATAGTTCAACGTCTTGGGCATTAAGTCAGACAGCTTTATGACTGTCGCATGTTACACCGACCGCCACACGTGTTCATTTAACAGGAGATGAGGGCAGCGAATTACAAGAACTTAAGCATATGCATTGGCTGCGGACAATAAAAACGTATTTGGGCAGCACAATGCAGTGTTATAAAGAAATAGTACAAATAAATTGTTCCACAGTTGTAGGCTGAAAAATTTTATTTTTCGATCCGAGACCATATTTTGCTTGGCCTGTGTGGTAACCTCATACGGCGTCCAATGGTGGAGAGACTTTTTGATTGTTCGGAGCAAACGGATAAAACATGAAATAATGTACGAAAAAGTATGAAATCCAAAGCAGCACAGGATCATTAATTTTCCTTATTTAGCACTATAAAAATTTCACATCCTTTATACGAAATGATTAAAAAAAGGAAAACTAAACATTTATAGAGCATTTCTATAACTTTTTTTGAGAATTGCACCCCCCTGGGATGTACTCAAATCTACATTAGAGTTTACGGAAATAAATTTACCACCTTGTTAGCAGCAATGTTCTTGGCATTGACTACATAAATATAGAATTCGAAATCATCTGCTCTATTAAAGAAACATCCTGGCACTTAGAAGTAATGTATTTTGAGAAACTACATAAATTTAAATCAGAAGGGCCCGACCACTATTTGAACCCGTTTCCTGGCATACACTTTCTCTCAGCCATTTCTTTACCTTCTTCGGTAGCACGTGGTATAATATGGACTGAAAAGTATAGAAAATTACGATAAAATAACTGACATGTATTCGCAGTTGCGAGTAAGGACAACCAACAGTTGTATAATGGAATGACGACAGTGAAAATTTCTGTTGGACTGTGGCTCGAACCCGGTAACCTCCTTATCGAGGGTGGTCACCTTGCTATTAGCCTATCCGAGCACGTCTCGCGGCTAAACCAAACTCTGCATATGACGTCAACGATATGCCTAAAACCGGCACACATACATTCATTAGGTATATTCTCATACAGGACAGAAAAGGAATACGATATTGCATCGTGTTTCTTCGTTTTTGTACTTGTATCTTTTACTGGTTAATTGGAGTACTTCTTCTGTTACTCAAAGTTTCTTCACAGTTACCTTCGTTCTACCTATGTTTGCCTGTCTCACTTTTGCGATTTTCCTTTTTAGAGATGTCCCTTGAACTTCAAATGAACTACCCTCTGTGGCATGTACGATCACACTAACCTCAGCGTTTGAGTACTCCAAAGGTTTCTCATTATTTCTCAATTGCTCAACAACACATTTCTTTACAGATTGATTTTTGCGGACGACTCTTTCAAACTCAATCGACTCTTTATCATTATTAAATTGTTATCAGAGTCTTTATCTGGTCCGGGTGGGTCTTAATATCAAATATTTGATTCTTAATCTATTTCTGACGTTGATGTAATGCACCTGGATTGACACCTCGGGTGACAATCAGGACAGTCATAACTGCCGATGAAATTTACCCTTAAATCCACACGTCGATCACAGAACCTCTCCGTTATTACTGCGCAGTAGATTTTATTGCGACCAAATGGTTCGTGGGCGAACGCGCACAGTTCGACTGAAGACTAAATGTTGATTTAAGAATTACCAGCCCAATTTTCCGTCCATACTGTTGTTTTAGATGCGTTGCCATATCGTTATATAAATTAAACTACCAATGTGGTGGAAGCATTGTGCATTTCCTGTGCCTCTTAGCCCATGACGTTTTTCTGACAAGAATTCAAAGTGACGCGAAGTGGCAGGATGAAAAGAGGAATAGAGTGGGTAGAGTCGCATGAAGGAGAAGAGCCTAGGTTGGCGGATTGGGCATAGTTGGAGAGAAGTCAGATACTTTCTCCATGGAGAGTTGTTAGGCCTTTTGCAATAGGTTGTACTGAAATTTCGGAGCCTCATAAACAAGCAGCATTTCCAAAGAACGAGTTTCTTGCATTCCAGGACCCAAATCGTTCAGCCATTGTTGAAGTTGCATGACAGGCGTAACTGAGGATGTTGAGTGCAGGTTGTACTCTAAGATGAAGAGGTTGACGTAAGAGGGGAAATCGTGGCGGGTCGCTTCAAACCCGTCAGAAAACTGAGGATCGTAAATGTGCATACTAGCGACCTTTTCTGGCTGAAAGACTTGTCTGACGTGCTGGTAATAAATTATATTCAGAAACTGTTCTTGCAAATCAATCTACCTATTAGTGAAAACCATATCAAAGTTCCTGCAGTAATTCCTGGTATCAACCTTCACTTTGAGAGAGAGAAACGCGGTGGGAGACTTCATTTTAGAATGGAAAGATATATATATATATATATATATATATATATATATATATATATATATATATATATATATTCCTACTCCTCACCGCTTACATCAAACAACCCCGAATTTGCTAGACTATTCGTAAACTGGATTCCAATAAAGATATTGTGTTCCCTCTGATAACCAGTCGCGGGATGTTGACGGAACTTGACAAACACGTCATATAGTTCTTTCACCTACACACACATCGTATTCTATACCAACCGACTACCTCTCCCAGGCAATCAGATATACTCCAATACTTATACGTCGTACCAACAATAACTCTTCCACACCTACCCAAACACAAAACAAATCTCTCCTCAGCTTTCTCTCTCCGCCTCTCCCCATCTCTTTCCTCTTGAAACCACTGCTCTACCCAAGCACTAAACACTGCCTCATCTTGTTCCGCAGGACATACCTTCATTTCCATAATTTTCCTCACTTAAGGCCCCCCTATAATTTTCTACCCACTCTCATGAAACATATAGTATTCTCCACATCCTTTTTGTCCCAACTCAGGTCCTTCGGCTTTTAAGTGCTAGTGCAGTGCTTTTTCTTAGAAGTATGTCAACTTTCTACGATGAGTTTTCGTAGATACGTACACTCTAAGAAGGAAAAAAGAATTAAAAAAAACAATTGACGCATCACGAAGTAGTTATCCGAATGTGGCGGAAATTAGTAAAAATGATATACTTTTATAGAGCAACATTTCATTGCAGGGCCCCTTTCGTTGTCATCCGCGACACCCTTACAGCACATCAGTACGACGACGAATTCTACGCCCCGTTTTCTTGCCCTTCATAGCAAGCCAAATTGAACTTAAATTTCAGGAAGATAATACCGACCCCGCACACTGATGGTATTTGTGCTTGCCAAACCCATGGCTTTGCCAGAAAGATTGCCGATTTTCTCTCCAGTTGATGACGTATGGAGCTTTATGGGAAGTATCTCCCAATCAGCTCTGGATTCTGACGCTCTAATCTGCCAGTTGGACAGAATTTGTCCCTCAAGAGGACATCCAACAGTTGTATAAATCAATTCCATGCCGAATAACGTCTGGCATAAGGGTACAGGTGGACCAGTGCATTATTGACTTGCTCAATATGTAAAGTTATTTATCTTGTATAAATCAACTAATTTTTTTGTTGAAATTATAATCATTGCCTGTCACCACCCGTTTCCCATAATTTCTTCGTTGTACATCGCTTTTTTTTACTTGGAGTGTATTTTGGTTTTTCATCGTTTAGTTCTTTGACTTCTTTTTTAAAAAAGAGCAAGACAAGAATCGTACTTTTTTATGTAGACGCCGACCAAATGCATCTTTTTTATTGTTATTTTTAAACCATCTCTAAATTCGTCGCCTTTAATAATATTTCGTTTTCGTCTTTGTTGTTTTGAAAAGCTCTTGGCAGAAGAGCGATGGAATGTTGTAGCGCTGACAGTTCCCTTATAGCGCAAATGGAATGAGAGGGACAAAATAAAAAGAGATGTTCCAGATCTGTTCTAACGGTCGTTAGAGCACTGTTCTTCGGTGTTCCGAAAGATATTTTCAATATTGTTGTTAAAATGTATCGCTGACATTAAGAAAACGAAAGTAATAATGGATAACGACACTTTCGTTTTCTACACCATCATAATGTCTCATGTATGAGATTTCATGTACCCAATAGAAAGAACTTGCTTCAATGCGCTTTTAGTTGTAACACTGCTTACTAATGGTGACCAGAAAAGGCGTGAAACCACGATAATAACTTTCACCAATACTGAAAGAGTATTTCACCGGCGTTACAATGAGAAATCTCGCGTTGTGGCGCATTTCCGAGCAGGAGGGAAAAACAAAATACGCCCGAATTTCACAGTGTGACGTAAAACCATTACGCCGCAGTAGCGCTTTCTGTGTATGTAAATCTCACCAGAACTTTTGTTATCCCAGTGTCCGCATACATCAGCACTGATTTTGCGGTGGTGGAAACTGTGGAATATAAGGTACGGGGTCAGAATAGTTAGACATACAAGCTCAAAAAACGCAAGTAAGACGTACACGGATACCGTTTTCTTGACTTACCGTATCTGAAATTGAGAAATCTATCCTCAATTGTATGCCAGATACTTACTTTCATATTTCCATTCTTATTCGAGAATTCTTGATTATTTTCTTGTTAAAATCGGTTATTATTGTCTGGAAGAAACAGGGCTTTTCTATAGTTTCGTGTCAACATTCTAATTTTTTTCTACAAGGAACTGAGCTTTCCTCGTGCTTTCGTGTCAACATTCTTTTACATCACCTTCCAGCAAGCACCTGAAACTCATGGAGATATGTCGGAGATCCGCACAAGATTGTCTGTGGCGTCCCTGATGTTCTCAGTAGGACAGTAGGCTCAACTCTATTGCGTGTTCCACAAACCATTCCGAGATAAAACGGTAGTCATGAGGTTGTCTTTTATGGTGCTCAATCTGCAAGTAATCACCAGGTTTTTGTAAACAAAGCGACGTTTGCTATGCCTATAATTCAAAAGTCCAGCCAACTACGATCTTCTTTTAAAATTGTGTCCCGTAGGCAAGGACACAAATCATGAAGTGTAATTTCATGTTGCATTACATATGTTTTTGCAAAAAGACGTCGGATGATCACCACTCCAACTTTATGACACCAATATTTTTTGACGATCAAGTTTACAATATAACACTTTTTATTATCAGTGACTTTGTAGCAGACCACTCCCCTCTCTGGGAAAGTAAAACATGTATCCACTGAGCATGTCATGTTCCATACGACTTAATTGACCAACAACAATAGTATTACACTCAGTCAGTCAAAAACCTTTCTAGAATCGATTAATAAAAGACATAGAAAAGTTGGGATTGGCTTTTAAAGCTTGAAGTGTTCTATATAGTCTATACAGTACAAAGAACGCTCATACAACTATGTGAAACTGACAGAAGAGTCCTTTTTTAGTGTACTGTTTGATTCCCGCTGCACTTTATTACCTTCGTTGGTCTTGGCGAGTCACCAGCCATCCGTTCTATTCATTGTTGTTTTGATAACAGCTAACGTCGTCATCCAAGATGATGCTTTTCCAATAAGGTATTCTTAGCGTTTTTCATTTCAACGAATCTGCAGCAGGTGCACAATTGTCTTTCTTTTAGTTCGGGACTCAAGTTATGCAAAGCGAACTTGAGACACGTTTCTCTTCTCCGAAACATTCTGGAGAAAGTGTTGAACACTTAATTTCCACAAGTTCAATTTGTTGCTTCAACACAATTAGTCCACTTTTAGAGACTGCAGAGGATCGACGCTTCTCCATCTACATCTACATCTGATGCCTCCTGCGTATGGCAAAAAGGCCGTAGACTTAGGTGCCACTTCGTTGCTATCGTCACTCACCCGTTGCACAGAAGGCTGATGAAGCATTTCCTACAGGACTGGCCGTATTTTGGGGAAATATGATGTGCAATGTGTTTTTGGACCACCTTCTAAGATTAAGGCCCTGTTGGCGTCCGTAAAAGATGATTTTGGTTTGCGTAAGGCTGGTGTCTATCGTACTCCTTGCAGTTGTGGCTTGTCGTATATTGGTCAGACAGTCAGGACTGTGGAAGACCGGTGTATTGAACATAAGCGTCACACACGCTTAACACAGCCGAGCAAATCCGCTATTGCAGAAAATTGCCTTGACACCGGCCATCCTATGGAATACAACAACACGGAGATTCTGGCTTGCACGTCCAGCTATTGGGATAGTGTTATTACGGACGCTGTTGAAATCAGACTATTAAGCAACCTTATTAACAGAGATGGTGGATTTTGTTTAAATACAGCTTGGAATCTGGCTCTGTCTCTCATCAAAATACAGAGGGACAGAATTAGTGCTACCTCTGCTGTTGATTAATAGTAATTATCGATATTTCTGATGTTGGTTATCTTTGGTTGTGTTGACACTTGTTCTGTGTGTGGTGTCTTCCTTGTTTCTCCTCTGTGAACCGAGGTATTAAATTTGCATGCACATTGCTTCCTCCTTGCAGTTGTGCCTTGAGAATGGCAGGGTGTGCTCCTGTCGAAATATCGGCGGTGTTCGACGACGTCACCCGGCAGCAAACCCGTAAGTTATCTGAACATATCTCTGGACTGTTCTCGTTTATCCACCTTACAGAACGGATTTCGCATCTTCCAACTTCTGTTTGGACCAATGAAGGAGGCTCTCCGCGGGAAGCAGTAATTGGATGTACGGGAGTATTTCATGCAGGAAGACGTTAGCGTCGGCGACGACCATTAGAATGGTACCAAGCGGTCACACAGGCCCTTCTAGTAAGCTAGCGTTAGGCATTGAACGAAGATTATGTTGAAAATTTGTATTTTGTACCCTAAAGTGTGGGGAATAATATGATGGATTGTAATCCTCAATAAAACTAACCTGGTTTCAGAAAAATGTGTTCCAGTATTCTCTTCTCCTAAGGAAACGTTCATAGACGGATGCCCATCGCATCTATTTTGAGTTCAGTGACAGAGCACAGTATACACTTTAAGGGAATTATCCTGAATACGTCAATATACAAACTACATGACCATTCTGATACGGAGGTTTCACATGTATTACTTTATCTCTTGTATGTCTGTCCCGATCATTGCTGTTCAGACAGGACGTGTTGGGTTACAGAAAGCTCATTTCCACATTAGAGAGCTGAAACGGCATGGGGCTAATTTATTAGTTATGTAATGCTCATACGTTATCGTCTGTCCCAGTACTTTGATATGGTAAACATCAGAGGAGAATTTCCGAGCTGTTGCTGTGTCCTTCCAACCGTATTTGTTTGTAATTACGGAATGCGAAACTCAGTTCATTAAAGCGAGTTAACGTTCTCACTCTTTTCCAAGCTGAAATTTTTTGAGCGCCAGATGCTGTATTGCACATGGTTCAGGGCGATAATTTGGAAGTAGCAGCTGTTTGAAGTATAGCTGTGTAGGTGTAATTATTCTCTTCATGCATTTCCAGGTAACTACTTTATCAGATGTTTCCGAGAGCAGCTCAGAAAGTCAGTTTTCGAAATCAGAAACGCTTTCGCGACTATATTTCAATTTTGTTACATAACCGTTCAATATGTAAAAGATTAAAGAGGGTAAAAGATATGAACCTATAGCGTAGGCAAAGAAACATACAAAACGACTAATACCACATTTACTTCTTCTACTGTGGCATGGTAATCATCACTGAAACAGGAACATTCACTTTTCTTTTAAAAAATTTAACGGGCTAGCATAACTACAACAAAAGGATTACCTGCGCATATTGTTTCAAGTAAAGGGCAACTAACAGAAAATGTATTCGTTATTTGTAGGTAATAAAACACTATTTTCGGGGTCTTTTTTGAGGAGTATGAAATATGGTAAATCCACCTTCCCATGCACTGATCTGCTTTCATCTGTATTCGTAAGTGCTGCGGTAATTACAGATGTATTACAGAATACTGTATCTTAAAATCATTGGTGTGGTGGAATAGAAAAGACATATATGTATACTGCTCGGAAACAGAACTGGATCCTTAATTTGCAAAAGAATGGTTCTGAGCACTATGGGACTTCACTTCTGAGGTCATCAGTCCCCTACAACTTAGAACTATTAAAACCTAACTAACCAAAGGACATCACACACATCCATGCCCAAGACAGGATTCGAACCTGCGACCGTAGCGGTCTCGCGGTTCCAGACTATAGCGCCTAGAACCGCTCGGCCACTCCGGCCGGCCTTAATTTGCACATAGTTGCTCAGAGTTCCGACTATTTTCTTATCTCGCCACATATAATCATCGGTGATTCTGAAATAACATCTCTGAAAGAATTTATCCAAGGTGTTAATAAGTTAACAATGTTTCAGCTCTGGAAATGAGCTTATGGCATCGTTGGCCGGGGAAGTTCGACCGCCAAGTGTAAGTCTTATATGAGTTGACACCACACTAGGCGACTTGCACGCCAGTGATGAGGATGAAATGATGAGGAGGACAACACAACACTCAGTCCCCGGCCAGGAATCGGAATTGGGTCCGCTTGCATGGGAGGCGGGCACGTTACCACCTAGCTAATCAGGTGGACTATTTCAGCTCTAATAGGATCACATGCAACTGTTAGAAATGTTATTGTCACTAAATAATAATTAATCTGAATGCTTCGTTCTGTCATATATAATGTTTATATGCTGTAAAGGAAATTTATACGTATGAAACTTAGAGGAAACCTTTTTGTACCACCAGACGATGGTCCATAGCCGACTGAAATGGGTGTTAAAATACAAAATAACCGCATTCGTTTGATTATGCCGTCTGAATTTCACATATAAACAGAAATACTGTCAGCCCGAACCACACACAGATGTTTAGGACAGTTCCCACCAAGTTCACAAAGCAACCAACCGAAACCCGAACGAAATTCTGGTAATTCTATAACTGTTAGAGCAGATAATACAGCATGAGCTCGTGAGAACAGTCCAAAACAACAACCAAGAGACAGCGAAGCAATATAGCAAAATCATTGCAGCTTATGATAAATTCGGAGAAACAGCAATTTAGTGTATGCACAGATGTGGCTGGGCCGAGAATCAGAATTCTCAGATGAAAAACTAGCTGAAGCTCCAGTTGTCACTGTTCCCATTCGACCTCAAACTGTGCTATGGACGAGTATTATGATGTAGATTGTTAATGTTCGTGGCTTCTACTGTATAACTGTGTGATAGTCCTGAAGTTCTGAGGTTGGGTCATTTTCGGCCGTTTTTGAGCGTCTATGAAGGGAACTAGGGAGGTAGTGACCAAGTGAAATGATAAAAGTAATGTCGCATAGTATTGTACGTATGAATGTGTGATGTCTACTCTTCCAGAATATCACGCGAATCCACGGCTTTGATACGTATTACGTAAATTGAAGGGGGAGGGGGAATAAACGAAAGAGAAGGGAAAAATGACAACAGCGGCATTCGGACTCCATGGAGAATCAGCGGCGACCAGTGAAAATGTGTGTCTGACTGGGATTTAAACCCCGGTATTACTTGCTTACTAGACAGTTAAGTTAACGACTGTACCATCCAGACACAACTGTGCAGAACATCTCGGCACGCCTCCTGGCCAACCCCCATTCCTTTCAGCACCACCTGTCCCCATCCATGTCCCCCATGCTTGCTACTTTCAGATTAACGCTAGAGTTTGAAAGTAAAAGTAATGGATTCATTGCCCATAGAGACTAATCAGTTACATATTTAAACGCAAGGATTCTGTTTTCTCGGACATCGAGAGAACAGGTGCCACCATTAGCGTAACTGATTCGCGTCGAGGGGCAATGAAACCATTACGTTCAGTGAGGATTCACACTTACCTTCGATCTCTATGGGAAACTCAAAATAGCGATCATAGAGGACATGAACAGAGACTGCGATTCGGGGCAGTTAGGTGGGAGCAGTCCTGTGGTTTTCTGTGCAGTTGCGATTAACACTGTGTCCTGAAGGTGCAGTTGGTAATGCAACTGCTTGTAAGGAGAAAATCCTGTATTAAATCCCAGTCTGGCACTCATTTTCGCTGTTGATTGCGCGTGGAGTTCCAATGCAGCTGATATCATTAGTTCCTTCCCCTTTCCTTTCTCACTCCACCCGTTTAAATTTACTTGTTCATATGGCATTGTTGCTTGCGATGCAGCAAGGTGTACATTAAGTCGGAAAGGGTGTTTTTCCACCCCGCACACTGACACCTTTCTTTGTGGATATGTTAAAGTTGTGACTTGTGTGTTTTTGTGGAGTGTAGGTGAGTCTAACGGATAAGTGTAGAGTGTGATGTCATGTTTGTGTAGCGTGCTGATGATCATGAGAGAAGGAAGAGGGTGAAATTCAGTGCGGGTACATAGCCTGCCCCTCTCAAAAAACGCTAAGGGGGCTGCTAAGCTTAAGAACCGCACACAATGGACGGATAACTTTCAGCACTGTCCTACTCCCTCACTTTATGTAACACTGCGAAGTTGAACGTAATCCAGTCGAGTTGCGCTGCGACTGCTGATCATAAACTCTACACCACCACCTCTACTCCAATTGTCGGTCAAATCCGGAAGTGAAAGTTTCATTTACCACTAGGATTCGAACCTGCTTACCTACAGCTCGAGTGCGAAAGCACTCTAGAAGAAGGTCCAGGGAATCAGGCAACCAAAGTGAGAAATGGAAGCTGTCAGGGAACGTATTGACTTCAAGAAAATCCAGTAGGTGATGGGAACGTTTCAACTTTTCAAGTCACCAACCCCAGATGGAACTACTCCGGCTCTTCTGCAAGAAGCAGGAGAGAAATTCACCAACTCATAGGCAGACAGTTTGGCGTCAGTCTAGCACGAGGAAACATTCGCAGTGCTTGGAAGACAGTGAAGGTTGTTTTCAATGCGAAGCCAGAGAGAAATGATCATAAAAAACCCAAGGTTACGAACCCAGTCAGTGCATTATCCTTTAATTTAAAGGCATTAGGAAAACCAACACTCCGAACAACCAGGCAAATAAGCAAAACAGCACTTCAGCAACTTGATGGGAACGTATGAAAAGCTCTACAGAATTAGGAAATTTTCTGAGATTCTGAGGGGCATTTAGCAATAAGACCTTCGAATCCGTGGTAAGACCAACAGAAGAGCATGGTATTAAGACCATTATATGTATGTGGAGTAAGACCAAGTCGAGTCGGTGGAAGGTAAAAGCCACAATGATGGATCGTAGAATCGTGATGAGCTCCACCAGAGAGTCTCCGCTCGTTTATCTCTGTACTATGTCCTTCATTAATTTATGCGAATACAGTATGGTGACTTAAATTAGAACAGAAAATGACCGTTAAGGAACTTGGGAAAGTGTAGAGATAGACCAGCTTGGCCATAGAGGGCAGAATTAACAGCACACCCACAGCTGAGATGGAGATCTTACTTGACATACCCCCATAATAACTTTGGGTTACAATGTAGACAGCGGCACGAGTACACAGATTATAAACTTGGAAAAAAACGGGAAACCCCTAGAATGTCTGCAGCCAAGCAGTAATATAATGAATTTAGTAAATGCTAGCTGACTGTACCATAACTTCCAGCTGCTTCAAGAAAGCTGTCAAAATAATAATTTTATGTGGCGAGGAATGACAGATTGACACTGAAACATAAATTTGTTTATCAACTTGTCGAAAACACACGAAGCTGCTGGGGCCAAGGTTTACAGAATTTAGTCTAGATTAGAGATTTTAATATCTCTAGTGAAGCTGAATATAATATTCCAGGCGGAGATCCCCGTTATCATACTGCGTCCGCAGGAGACACTTCATGGATCCCAAAGGATCGTAGCGTCTACATTCATTCAGACACCAGGATACACCTGAAACCTCTTTCAGCCACTGCAACCATGGTGGATCTAGGGGAAAGTAACAGGTTAAAATTGCTGTGAGTCCTTGGTTATCCAGGAGTTTTAATATACACGTAGATAGGATGGCCGAGGTAGCGGTGACAACTACATTTGTTGGACCAGAACCTGTCTTAATCATTACTAAGGCGATAGTGAAACCTAAACTACCTTGCTGGATCAGGAGTGGCACGAAGAATATTTGATTGAGTGCCATAAAAGAAAACATGGCAACCTAATGATTCTGAAACAATGTCCTGGAATATTGGACTTGAACGGAATGCAGATTAAACTCATTCTAGGTACAGTGACTGGCCATGCGAACTTGAGGAAACACCAGCATAAAATGAATATAGAGAAAGGAGCTCCTAAGTGCAGATTATGTGGTATGTGAGAATAACTGCCCCACGTTTGATCTTCCCATGCAAAGAGAGAGAGACACAATATACTGAGCCAATAATTACTGTCTTAAGGAGACCTACTAAAGGCCTCCTTGTACATTCCAGGGTGTCTTCTTTCTTTACTAGAATGAGAGGGTGAAAAACCACACAATAAACGTAGTTACGTTGCAGACAAATCGGCTTAAACCACTGTTGTTTTTTCTCTCCAATTAAATCGCATCACATCACATCAGATCAGTGTTACGAAATTTCAAGGATTTCATTTTGATAATTTAATAGATGTGTGGTGACATAAAATGATACCTGATGTATGTGCTAAGAATACAATGTATTATAACCGTTAAAACCATGTTCTGAAGAGTTTACAGTTGTTTCCCGTGTACGTTGCGACCACTGAGCACATTTTCGGAACATATAATAACATGCAGGTGCCCATAACCCTCCAAAGCCTAAGGTTCCATTTTTATCACCCTTGATAGTTCCACTGGCCCCAGCAGCCGGACACTGTCTCGCTGTCCCGCCATATTATCAAGCAGCAGCTGTCTATTCCTCAGGAAACGCTTGTGGCTGGGTGTCCACGCCAGTATGAGGGTCAACGTCCACTGCCTGATGCAGAAACACCCTTATCTACCTATGTCTGAAAGTAAAGAACACTAACATCAAACTGACTGTCTTCACCTGCACCCACCCCCCAAGCAGAGAGCTGCCCGCCGATACATTCCTATTGACAATCGTTGTATTTAGTATTAGAATAACAGCTGTTGGAGACTGAAATGACCGACCAATAGAGGGCAGCAGTGAAAGGCATTCAGCAGCAGTATCAGTCAGTGCGAGAACATTAGTAATTGCTCACATTAAGGTGTTTGCGACAGTCTGGTTGTGCCTTCTCCTTCTTTTCAGTTTGGGTGTATTGTGCACACAATATCTGTCTGTGCAAAAGTGGCAACCCAGCAGACTATTCAGCAAACACTGAAACAGGTAGCATGGAAGAGTTTCCTACATTCTCTTCTCAAATCTCCAGGAAGGAATTGTTTGGCAGTGGAAAAAACCGATCTTGAACCAATCGCTTTGCATACACTACTGGCCATTAAAATTGCTACACCAAGAAGAAATGCAGATGATAAACGGGTATTCATTGGACAAATATATTATACTAGAACTGACATGTGATTACATTTCCACGCAATTTGGGTGCGTAGATCCTGAGAAATCAGTACCCAGAACAACCACCACTGACCGTAATAACGGCCTTGATACGCATGGGCATTGAGTCAAGCAGAGCGTCGATGGCGTGTACAGGTACAGCTTCCCATGCAGCTTCAACACGATACCACAGTTCATCAAGAGTGGTGACTGGCATATTGTGACGACCCAGTTGCTTTGGCACCAGTGACCAGACGTTTTCAATTGGTGAGAGATCTGGAGAATATGCTGGCCAGGGCAGCAGTCTAACATTTTCTGTATCTAGAAAGGCCAGTACAGGACCTGCAACATGCGGTCGTGCATGATCCTGCTGAAATTTAGGGTTTCATAGGGATCGAATGAAGGGTAGAGTCACGGGTCGTAACACATCTGAAATGTAACATCCACTGTTCAAAGTGCCTTCAATGCGGAAAAGAGGTCACCGACACGTGTAACCAATGGCACCCCATACCATCACGCCGGGTGATACGCCAGTATGGCGATGACGAATACACGCTTCCAATGTGCGTTCACCGCGATGTCGCCAAACACGGATGCGACCATAAAGATGCTGTAAACAGAACCTGGATTCATCCGAAAAAATGACGTTTTTCCATTCGTACACCCAGGTTCGTCGGTGAGTACACCATATTAGGCGCTCCTGTCTCTGATTCACCGTCAAGGGTAACCGCACCCATGGTCTCCGAGCTGATAGGCCATGCTGCTGCAAACGTTGTCGAAATGTTCGTGCAGATGGTTGTTGTCTTGCAGACGTCCCCATCTGTTGACTCAGGGATCGAGTCGTGGTTGCACGATCCGTCACAGCAATACGAATAAGATGCCTGTCATCTCTAGTGCTAATGTTACGAGGCCGTTGGGATCCAGCACGGCGTTCCGTATTACCCTCCTAAACCCACCGATCCCATTTTCTGCCAACAGTCATTGGATCTCGACCAACGCGAGCAGCAATGTCGCGATACGATAAACTGCCATTTAATAGGCTACAATCCGACCTTTACCAAAGTCGGAAACGTGATGGTACGCATTTCTCCTCCTTACACGAGGCATCACAACAACGTTTCACCAGGCAACGCCGGTAAACTGCTGTTTGTGTATGAGAAATCGGTTGGAAACTTTCTTCATGTAAGCACGTTGTAGGTGTCGCCACCGGCGCCAACCTTGTGTTAGTGCTCTGAAAAGTTAATCATTTGCATATCACAGCATCTTCTTCCTATCGGTTAAATTTCGCGTCTGTAGCACGTCATCTTCGTGGTGTAGCAATTTTAATGGCCAATAGTGTATTTAAAATAGTTAAAGTAGCAGATAATGTTCTCTGAAAGACATGGGTGAATAACAGTCACGACTTTCAAAACGTTCAGCTGTTTTTATATTACAGTTAAAACGTAATCACTCATGAAATTGCTGCAGCTAGGGTGTAATGGTGATGCTAGTGGTGCACGAAAAGTGTTATGGTCATGATGGAAGTTTAGTGGAGGTTAAATGATATTACTACTGGGGCTTGTAGAACAGCAGGTAGTGACTGAAAGTGAATGAGGAATGGAACGGGTGTGGATGACGGCGTGGGGTGGGGTGATGTAACTATGGTGGATGTTATTGTTGAGTAGTGAGTACTGGTTGAGGTTCCAGAGGGAGAGTATAGATGTGGTGGTAAGCGCATGGAAGTCTGGATAACGATGTAGTGGCACAACAGGGTGGGCGATTAACGGATTGGGTATTTGGTGCCACGAATCAGTCTTGCTGTTAATGTATGTGCTCGTGGGAAAGAAGAAGTTGTGACAAGTGGATGAACTGGTACAGATGGCAAGTTATGGACGGTGTGGGAGGGGGGGGGGATGAGAGTTAATGTCTTTCCAGTATCCCGAGGAATTTGAGGATATTAGGAGAGGTAGAGATGCAGGAAATGTTGGAATGCAGTGTCGTTCATTGTGCTGTGCTTAAATAGTGAGAGGCACTAGCCCTCTCACACATTGTAGATTCGCCACACAATCACCTTAGCGTGCGTAGAACAAACCAATGTCGGCGCATATCGATACATGTATTGTTGCTCAGGTGACCAGCTTATTTATTTCCTCGTCAGTGTTTGCATGAAATACGGAGGCTCACTGTAACATTAACGTAACACCACGTTTGAATTTCATACTGTAAACCGACTGTAGAAGTGCAAACACATCACGACGCAGAGAGATGATATGCTCGGAGATATAGCGCAGACATGTGTGAACGAGAGAAGTTACGGTTGTTGCAGAGTTCTTTTTGAAGCAAACAGTCATCTTGCAGGTTGACTGGAGACCACAGTAGGAAGCTTGAACTCTTGAACATAGAGTATATCCCTGTCTTCTCCGAATACCTACAGTTCCCACCTACCAGATTTAGCCAGTTATATAGGGCCAGTAAGATAGAGATATGTGTTGCTCTATACTGCATGCACTCCCTTATATCCCAACATTTCAAGATCTTGAAGATGTGTTCCAGAACTTTCTGCCAGAAGCACCGACTAAGTGACCCCTAAGTCTCTTGCGTAGTTATTGCTTTGAGAAGGCCCATTTTTAGGGAAATGTTTCAAATGGTTTAAATGGTTCTGAGCACTATGGGACTTAACTTCTTAGGTCATAAGTCCCCTAGAACTTAGAACTACTTAAACCTAACTAACCTAAGGAAATCACAAACATCCATGACAGAGGCAGGATTCGAACCTGCGACCGTAGCGGTCGCGCGGTTCCAGACTGTAGAGCCTAGAACCGCATGGCCACTCCGGCTGGCGGCAACGTTTCACATTCGAAAACACAACAGTGTTGTTCTTCGAACAAGAAATGCATCGTATATAAAAAAAACCTATTGTGAAAACGAATGGCGACAACGAAATAATATGTGAACTAAGCTTATTAATTTTGTGTTGTTGTTGTTGTTGCCTTCAGTCCTGAGACCGGTTTGATGCAGCTCTCCATGCTACTCTATCCTGTGCAAGCTTCTTCATCTCCACGTACTTACTGCAACCTACATCCTTCTGAATCTGCTTAGTTTATTCATTTCTTGGTCTCCCTCTACGATTTTTACCCTCCACGCTGCCCTCCAACGCTAAATTTGTGATCCCTTGATGCCTCAGAACATGTCCTACCAACCGTTCCTTCTTCTTGTCAAGTTGTACAACAATGAGCAACCTCGTAGGCATGACAGAACACGATTCAATCAAGGTGACGTCTGCTAAGAATTGGACAATGGAAGTGATGGAGTCATTGGCACTAAATTGGTTAAATCTTGCATCCTGCAAAAAGACCATCAAGATTACGAAAAATTCTCGTATCTACATGCTATCCAGTGAAGCAGTGTTTACCATATTAAAAGACAGAGTCTGGAGGCAGCATCCACGCCCCTCGGCATCCAGTAACAGAGAGTTGGTGCACTTGTGCCAGTCGTTGTCTGAACTCAGAGTCAGGACACCTACACTTTTCAAGATCTAACACGAAAGTTTAAGAGCAGCCGCATCCATCCGGTAATGATGTCTGTGATAACGTACCACAAAACTTCACTTCTCTACCCTTCTCTACCCTTGTGTTCAACGATAAAGCAACCCGATCCAAACTTCCTCAGGCGAATTAACTGCGCGTAGCTCTTGGTCAACAGTAAGACGAGCAGAGACACCCCCAAACCCCTTCTAATAACATATCTCAAAATTTCCATGTGGATGTTCCCAAGTGAGGAGAGAGAGAGAGATAGAGATGGAGAGAACTTTTTAACAGTTGCCACAGTGCCAGTTGGACGTGGTGAGCCTACGTTTAGAAAGCAGCTATTCGATGTCTCAGTCGCTTCAGCAAGCAGCTAAGTCCCATCCCAGGGCATTGCGGCCGACTATATGGTGCCAGCGTGGACTTCGTCTTTTTGGCCTGTCAAATCGGTTTTGCTCCACTCACTCCTGCTACATGATGTGTAGCCGAACAAATCTCTACAAAGGAAAGTAGAAGCCTGAAAGTGAATATGCACCCCCGGCACAGCGCCTTGTCACGATGTGCCTAGGCACAAACAACGCCCATACGCATAACCGATCTGTTCATCAGTACACAAGACAAGGTAGTCTCTGGAAAGTACTAATGGCCATCGCTGTTCCAGCATTACTATCCATGACAAGTGCCTCTCCTCTTATCTTTTAGAGTTCTCCACTGCCACGGTACTGAAACCATATCCAACCACTCTTTGCGCACGAACACAAAACAGAGTCTTGCTCATACCCTAAGCAAGGATGGGTTCCGACTGCTGAGGTGTGATGGCTAGAAAAGAACTAACTACAAGGGAAATCTCACTTCATCAACGATTAAAAATTGCACATGCTTTGCCTGTTCCAGAAGGTGTATCTAAATCACAATCGGGAAATGTTAGCGGGAGGTTCTAGCTACTAACCTTCTGCAGTTGCTTCTGTTACTTCTGTAGTTCAATTTCCAATCTTTTTGTCAAAATGGTGGAAATTTGCATCAAATGAATCAACTAAACCAGACCAGTGGCTGACGAATTTGAATTTTACTGCCTAATGTCAGACCTACACGACAAATAGGGGTCCAAAAAGACCATTATGACCTTGTGAGAAGATGCCCGATGAACTCATATTGAGTTAAAGCTGTTACCACAGTTTTCTAAGTAATGCTTGGAATAGATCTGCAGAAATATAATTTGCTCGAAGACTGTTTAAATAATAGACCCATTATCTTCTCGTAGATGGTTCGCTTTCAATGGAGACAGAAGTGTCGTCCAGAGTGCCCCACGGAAGTGTGATAGAACTGCTCTTTTCCGCATGCACATAAATTACGTGACAGAAAGTGGGAGTAGCAGTTTCCGACTGCGGATGACAACGTCGTTCACGAGAGAGTGTCTTCTTTTAGTGCTAAAGGTACAGGATGATTGGGCAAGAATTTCTATTTGGTGCGAGGAGTGGCAGATTTTTCTAAATGTTGGCATGTAGGAGAATAAAGAAAGCAATCCTCTACTGTTCAATATAGTAAAAGGAGTGTGCTTCTTGACACTGTCATGGCCGTTAAAAGTCTAATGAAACCCTCGTAAAGCCAAATGAAAAGAATGTGTTTGGTAGGTAGCGAGGAGGATGATCGATTTTGCTGCATAGGGAAAATTCTAGGAAAGTTCACCATTCCTATAAAGGGGACTATTAGTGCAAGCTATGCTTGAGTACCCGTCAAGTGCTAGGGGCCCGTACTGTGGAGGATTAAAGAAAGGCATCGAAAAAAGTTCAGAGAGACATTGCTTGATTTATTTCTAGTACATTCCATCAACATGTCAGTATCACAGAAATGCTTTGTGATCTCAAGTGGGAATCGCTAGACGGATGATCTCACGTAAGGACCGCGAAGAAAATAGAAGTCAGTGCTCACACAGCAGCATATGGTCGCTTTTCCCTCTATTTGACTGGAATGGAATATTTAGTTGTGGTACAACGTACCCTCCACCACGCACCATATCGTGACTTGCGGTGTATACACATCTGTTGATGTGCAGTTCACGAGCTGTGCCATGGAACCAGTGGCATGGCGATCAGCTTGTCTGCACACTTTCCCCACCGCCATTTCAGACTGTCTGAATATCATTAGGGTGAAGAGGGGATGTGAACGCGCCGCATTCATATGACAGTGGCATGCATAAGACTTGTTTTCTTGTTTCACATTTCTCAACAAGACAGAGAAAATACCAAGCAAACTTTCAGTATTATTTATTTTTGCGTTCTACTGGTATAATCTGTCAACGTATGGACAGACGCAGGCAATAACAGGTTTACGCTGTCAGATTGCCAAACAATCCAGAGTTATTTGGTTTTCTAATCGAAAAAAGTCATTCACACGCGTATGTTGATCGAAGTATTGTAGTACTTTTGCAGCCTCACTATGGAGACGTGGAAAATGTACTCAAGGAAAACAATGTAGACGTCCTCGACGGTTTTATGTAAAATAATTTATCTTAAAAAAACAGGGATTACACTGCAGATCAATCGGCTACAGCTGCACTTTCACGGGATAGCTTTCAAAAGAAACACCAAACGGTTTCGAAAATAGCTAGAAAATAGATGTAAGATTGGCAATGACATCAAAACATTTAGGAAACAATCCTTATAATTCACACAAGGCCACAATCAATTCTCCAAACCTCGCATTCACTTTAAGGCCAGTCAGCTTGGGGAAAGCGAAGGGTTAGCAGCGTCGACATCACGAATTTGGCGACCTGAATAAAGCTGTACCGGCCCAAAAATTCTGCGTCGTGATACTAACGAGGAGAAACGCTTATGCCATAAGCAGATTTTTAAGAAAATTCGCTAACTGGAACACGTTTCGCGGCTTATCCGTAGATAACTAGACCGTTATTGAGAAAACGACATTCAATGATTTCTTCGCAGTTTAGATGTATGTTAGTGCACGCTAGTCTCAGCTGAAATGATGGCTAGCATCGCGGCCTCTCGTTTCCTGCGCTCCGTGCATAATACCCGATTATTGTTTCTATTTTTTTTTTCATTTATATGACCATCTCCACAGAAGATCTCCATACGAATGTTTCTTATCAAGTTAGGGGATACAAGGGCGTAAAACACTGTTCAGCCAGAACGTTAGAACCAGCGATCTACTATCAATATAAACACGTGCAGGCGACAGCAGTGACACCTGGCGAGGAATGGCTGCAACTCATACAACATGCACTGTGCATGTAGTATCAGTAAGCGTGCTGTCCGTGTGTAGAATAGGGAAAGTTCGAGATCCATCTGAGTTTCTCAAAGGGGAGATTGTGGTGGCTCAGAGGCTCCGCATGAGTATTTAGGAAACTGCACTACTTATCGGGTGTTCGAGGAGTCCGGTGGTGAGTGTTTTCAACACGGGACGAAACCAAGGCGATATCATGTCCAGACGTCGTGTGATCGGGCAGCCACCTGTCATTACAGATGTCGGACGTCATAGGCTGGGCAGACTGGGAAAAGGGGACAGGCGGCGAACTGTGGCGGAACTAACACCAATCTCTAATGCTCTCAGGGTAGGAGTGTGTCTGGACATGCAGTGGAATGCATTACACAATTCACTCCTTCATGATCATCATGCTGTGCGATAACAGTGGCATGTTTCAGCCTGATAATATGCCCTCTTACATGCCCAGGTATGCTATCGAGCAGTTCAGGGAACATAGTGCCGAATTACGATTGGTGTGCTGACTCCCTAACTCTGTAGATCTGAACCAAATCCTACCATCTGGCATGTTATTCAAAGTAGGGTCAGGGCTCGTCCTCGCGTCCTCAGAATGAACTGGAATTCGGTGACGTGTGTGTGTGTGTGTGCAGACCTGCCAGGTCTCATTGCATCCATACCACGACACGTCTCACTGTTATCCCTGGCAAAGATGAACACACAGGTTGTTTGATAAGTGGTAATGATGTTATGGCTGGTCAGTGTATTAATTGTAAAATTACATATATATGATACTGTTAGGGGTTACAATCTCTTTAAATTCGCATATTCCTTATTTCATTTTTTTACAAATATGTCCTTTTGTTCATTCATATATTTTATTCTGACGTTTATTCTTCAGGAAGATTTGGTGCATTCTATTGGATGACACAGATCGTAGAAACATTCGGAACACGGAAATTCCGAACACTCTGAACATCACAATAGTCACGTTCGTTACATTTCTTTGTATGAATCTCATTCGGTAAAGAATCATTGTTACCACTGTCAAAGATTTCACGCTTTGGCAATAACTTCGCCGCAAACCGCAGATACAACAGCACTTTACAGAAAACTGGCGCTAGCAGTTGATTATGAATCACAGTACACTACAGGATTTTTATCTAAAATAATTTCAAATAATTTTCTCATTCATTTATTGTTTTCTTTTCTCTTAATTAGTTCACCAGAAATACAATTAGTAGGCACCGAAGGACAATGTTATTTCAGTAAACATTGGGTAATATTCTTGTAGTAATCTATTAAGTACATTGGCAGATAAATGAAAAATAAAAGTAATAACCAAATTTTGAATACACGGGCAAAAGTGTGAAGCTACGCTGCTAGCCACCGCACCAGCATTTCGGCTGAACAAATTTTTCCGCTAAAAGGCACATGAAGTATCATCTATACTGGCTCCTCCCACTCGGCGAGGTTTCTGGGAGGTCGGGTTAAGGCTTTTGCCATTTCCTCCTATTGAAAGAAATATCACACTGTACCGAGTGGTGCTGAGAAAGATCGAGGAAAGCCGATCAGGCCGCACTTTGACCCACCTGTGTCTCGCACAATTGGCACGCATGCAGTTTGACAAGCTAACGCCATCTCTGATCTAGACACTGACGCAAGGTTTAACTATCAAAGCCCGCTTTACACCAGCTCACTTTCAGTCAATTTAGGGACACGGCAGTGCTGATGTCAGACAATTACATCCTCGTAGCTCCACACCGTGATGTGAGCTCCAGCACCGCACATCAATTCTAGCGCTACAAGCGACGCCCTAATACCGCAAGAGGCAGGACCGCCCCTAAAAGAAAACAGACGACCGCCACCAGGCCGGCTTTGAGCGCGGCGCAGCCTGAGCTTCCGCTTTGAGGAGTGGGATGGCGCCACAGTGGCGAGTGGGCCTGCGCCCGCTTTCAGGACCAGCTGCGCAGCTGTGTCGCGCGGGCAGCTAGCTAATCAGGCGACACCTTTGTGGCTGCGACGCCGATAGGGCCTGCCGCAGCGGCTCTGTTTACTGTCGCCCGTCCTTTCCTGTAGGTGGCGGTGACTCACACGCTCGGTGTTGTATTGTCCATGGTAGCCGAGGATGAGATGCTGAAAAAGCACTATGTGGGGTAGCGTTTGTCGGTCCAAATTTACAGGAGGCAAAGGAAAGGACAAGCAAAGCGCTACCGACAATACGGAGTCCGTACTTGAACAGTAAATTATACCAGTCACTAGTTAGAAAAAAATTAAATATCACAGAATATCTCATTTATTAAAATGACTGGTTTCGACACTTTTATACGTCTATCTTAAGGTAACGAGCATCCGGAAAGTTATGAAAGCGCTTGTTAATTAGGGAATGATTAAAACTACTGTAGCGTGATAATTTACTCGAACTCGTTTTGGTTACCCATTTGGCTGGAGATAGCAGCGTGGTGAATAGCTGTGTGTGGCCACAACGGTAGCTTTTCCTAATGGCTATTCTGTCACGGATTAAATAGTGCATGAAGACGCGCGCATTTGCTACATTCAGTTAGCTTTAGCCCATGGAAGCTCAACTTGTGAATTACATGGAAAAATAATGAGCCAGTTGTATAAATAGCGTTATACTAACATTACTCTTCAAGGAAATAATGTAAGTCTCTAATAATGTTATTTATGGGCAAATTCTTCCACAGAGAAATCTACAATGTTAAAGTATTAAGAGGGGTAGATACAGGAACATGATTATAGGTCGTTAAGACTTCAGGGAATATCTTCCATGGTACGACAGGGAGCTGTCGCGGGTAAAAACTGTAGAGTTATGTAGTAATGAGCTATACACAGCAAATAATTGAGGACGTATGTTGCAATTGCCATTATGAGATGGAACCATTCCTACAGCAGAGAAATTCTTGCTGGCTCAAAACACAGAAGATTAAAGGAAATAAGTGTATATTCTATCAAAACGTAGAGTCAGCGAGTTGACTAGTGACAGATATCTACAGCATGGTGGGAACGTGTGGAAGACTTGTTCAGAACTTAGTCCTTTCTCAGGTTAAAACTGAAATCTTAGAAATTTTTGATTTATTTACGACCTTGCCTTCGTGGAGAGTTTTGTAAAATCGTCTGACTTACGTTTCGAAATGCGCACAGACATAGTAGGGTGTATTGGTCAGTAGAACGAATGTAACATTACTTCTCCTCCATCTACTAAACGGGGGACTTCTGCTCCGGTCACTGAGCATAGTTCACTATCGGGGACCAAACAGAACATTTCTTCATCGGGAACCGACAAGGACTGGCTTCTTCTCCGTCAGCAACATTTAGCAGTAGATCATGACTTCTGCCCCAGTTTGTGCAGAGACCGGTAAGATAAAGCGAAATTCAGCAAACGAGTGAGGAGACTCAGACGTTATTGGTAGGCTAGATGCAGTCCCTTCATATTCCAGTCTTTGCCAAGACTACAGTATTACTCATTTTCAATAATCATTTAACCACGGTATTTCAGATTTCTTGTGTGCAGTCAGATCGAATGGTTGAACTCGTGTCCTTGTTTTCTAGCCACCATTTGCAATGGATTAGTGATTCACTGACACTCCCTCACCCCTTCTCTCTCTCATTCTCTCTCCCTCTCTCTCTTTCTGTCTCTCTATAACTTGGATCAGGGGGTCACTTTGGGTCACTTAAAAGTCTCGGCGCAAGTTTCCCTGTACCAGTAATAACCATTGGAAAATGACTTCCGGGTATGAATGTAAGGCAGGTACTCATGACAGTCAACATTAAGAAAAATTCTAAAACATAAACTAATATTATTTTCAGCAGAAACTGAAGTTTTCTTTTTAAAAGGACGCTCCGAATTATTTCTTATGCAGTTAATAATATGAAAAGTCGCCAAAAGAATGGCGTTGGTTGCATCGCAATGCGTAAGTTACATCCTGAGAAATCGCAAAGCTGAGCAGACGCTTGAAACAAATGAAATGCCCCACGAAACATTACGATATAGTAGCATGAACACCACGTTGCTCGTAATAGACATGTGATTGACTGCTAGAATCGATGGATAGTACTGGGCAGTCCTGTTCAGACCTTTCCAGCGCGGTCATTGGACCTCATCCCGATGACGTTCCTTGTCTGAGGACATGTGAAAAATGTAGGGTATCAGAAGTTTCAAACGACAATGGACAACATGAAAGAAAGTACGCGTATTACCGCTGCATGCGCTGGAATAACGCCAGGAACACTGACAGCGATGTTGCAATGAAAATGGCTATCTCTTAGAACACACGTTGCCGTGTTTCTGCTGTGATATATGTGATTGCATACCGGTTTTTTAGTGTTATTTCTCAAAAGACACGCGTTTGTTTTGTAGGTACTATTTTACATTTGTGTAATCGTTTCCTCACGTGCAAAAGTTAAATTGTAACGCAGTCATTAAAAATATTCAGTGACGTGACCTGTAAGTGTCATGTAGAACTATGTAATTGATGTACAGCTACTTTTAACTAGCATTCACCCCTCTTTTGAATCCTAGGTCAACCACTGTGGCCGGCCGCGGTGGTCTAGCGGTTCTGGCGCTGCAGTCCGGAACCGCGGGACTGCTACGGTCGCAGGTTCGAATCCTGCCTCGGGCAAGGGTGTGTGTGATGTCCTTAGGTTAGTTAGGTTTAAGTAGTTCTAAGTTCTAGGGGACTTATGACCTAAGATGTTGAGTCCCATAGTGCTCAGAGCCATTTGAACCATTTTTGTCAACCACTGTGGCTACTCTGGCCGGTGATATTCGCTATTTCGTTACCGTTATATCCGTTCCAGTACTGTAGTAAAGTTCAGTAAAGCACGAAGAATTAAAGCTTTTTTCATTGTGTGTGACTGGATATCTGTATTGTTTCAAGTGAACAGCAATGAAGTACAGCGTTTGTCGCATCGTAGTACGTCAACGACATCGCGATTAGGGGCAACGTTTGGGTCATGGTTGAATTTGTGGATGTGCAATAGAGGCGAATTTCGTTTATTTCAATCAACTTCGCTTTGCAGTTTCTCGGCAAGTTACTGGAGTATTGCGATGAAACCAACGCCATTCTTCTTGCAATTTTTCTTGTTACTGATTGCATAAGAAATAAGGTGTGGCGTGTATTTAAAAAAAACATAGCTTTGTGTTGAAAACAATATTTGTTTCGTTTTAGAATATCTGATATTATTTGCTTCCGGTAACCCTTGCCATGGATTCATATCCACGAAAGTCATTTTTCAATACCTATAGTTGTTCCAGAGATATTTGCGCTGAAACACTTAAGTGATCCACTCTGTACGTGAGATAAGCTATTTCGGAATGGCACACCTAAGCTAGGATGAAATAGGAGATGAAAAGTATTTTCAAAATATGACGCTATTAAGGTACTCTTGAAGCCAGACCCATGAAAATTAGTATTTGGTTTGTCGGTTGGAAATGAAGAGGTAAATGTTTCAACACTTCTGGAAATTTAGCACACATTCAGCTGAAATAGTGGCTTTTTAAGTAAATTACTATTAAACAACTACTGAAACATTTAAAGCTACAGCTCTGAAGTTTGATATTTGACCTCACGGTTATAAAAAAAAAAAAAAAAAAAAAAAAAACGTACCTTCGTGATTTGTAAATTCAACCCCTAAAGGGTTGAATAGCGATGAAATGTTTTGACAAAATATTTAATTATTAAACCATTTTTAAAACTAAATGTATGAAAATTTGAATTTGGCACCTCGGTTGGATATAAAAATTCGTTTTTTACTGTGTTAGGAAATTCAACCCTTAACGGACTGAAGTAGAGGACGAAAAAGTTAAGAAAATATTTGCCTATATTAAAAAAAATTAATGTTATGTCTATGAAAATTAGTGTTCCAATTCTCAGTTAGATATCAAGAAATATATATTAGGGGATGAACGTTCCTCTGAAAATATCCCCACAAGAACGCAAAAGGCATGATTAAGAAAAACTTTGGACTCCAGCTACCAAAATCGCTTTTTGGTCAGTAGTACAATCGGAAAGGCCGATGCTTCTAAGGCCGTAGGTACCGTGGAAAACTTAGTACCTGCTGCGATTTGTGAATAAGAAAAAACTTTGATTAAAGAACAAAAAAACTCTCTGTGCGGACCATACACTCCACCCGAACGAAGCAACGTGTGCTAGGGTACTTGAATATGTTACTAATTAGTCAGCTCAAGTTGTCTCATTAGTGCCATTTTTAATTACATAATTAATCCATTGAGTAACATTCAAGTAATTCAAAGCAGCCTGTCGAAGATAAGTCGTGTCGCACGCGACCGATATCTAGTGACTGTAAGCTACTTATTTCTTTAGAAACAATGTATACTACACCTACTGAAGGGAGCACATAATTCGAAAAGAGCGAAAATATTACATCTATATCCGGAAACGAACTGTCGCATTTGAGAGATGAAACGCAAAGAAACACGCGCAGCACTGAGGAGCACGGTTGTATAGTACTGATTGTAGATACTTGTACATGTTATTACAGTTTTGCGAAATGGACTTTCTTTTACGTTCATTTCCTATAAAAAATATGCACAGCACGCAAGAAAGAGCACACGAATTTTGATTCACCATGTTTGTTTATCGTAATGGACATACCTGTGCCATCAAATGAATTCGAAATTGCGGATGAGGACTACCATCACCTGTACAATGGAATGACGACAATGAAAATTCGTGCCGGACCTGGACCCGAATCCGGATTTCCCGCTTATTGCAAGCGGTCGCCTTACCATTTGGTTCTCCGTGCACGACTCACTGCCAGATCCAATCTTCTATATGCTGTTAACCATGCGTCTTCGACGGGAATAAATAATGGATGTACGAGTTCAGGTTGAAAATGCATGGTTCACGACATATGAAAGTGTGGGTGTGGCCGTGAGTCACGCACGGATAACCAAATGGTATCCGGCCGTAGTGGCTGAGTGGTTCTAGGCACTACAGACTGGAACCGCGCGACGGGTAAGGTCGCAGGTTCGAATTCTGCCTCGGACATGGATTTGTGTGTGATGTCCTTAGGTTAGTTAGGTTTAAGTAGTTGTAAGTTATAGGAGACTGATAACCCACAGTGCTCAAAGCTATTTAATGTCCGCAGCTAGTGGTCTCGCTGTAGCGTTCTCGCTTCCCGAGCACGGGGTCCCGGGTTCGATTCCCGCCGGGTCAGGGATTTTCACTTGCCTCGAGATGACTGGGTGTTGTTGTATTATCTTCATCATCCGGCAAGATACCTCAGCGTGTTCGGACAGAGGGACATGTGCCCTCTGTAATTAAAAAAAAATAACCTGAGTTAATCGATCAACAACGAACTTAAAGGGATACCTTTGTCTTACGACGTCGCCCCCGAGCAGCTGCAACGAACAAAAGAAAAGAAAAATCGTAAGGTGACCGCTAGCGATAAACGGGATATCCAGGTTGGAGTCCCGGTGCGGCAAAAATTTTCTCTGTCATCATTCCACTCATTCGCAATTTCGAATTCGTCTGATGTGCTTCGTAACGTCTGCGGCCGCCGCAGTGCCTGCTCCTTTGGACATGTATGCCTGTCCAAAAGAATTTCGTGTCGTAATCAGAATAACAAAGACACGGCAAAATCATATTGTACCTGTACTACCATTTAGCAGAATTTGTATCTGAATCATGGCCAGTGTTTCTCAAGAGTAATGTACTAATTCTAATCAATATGGCTTTCGTTCATCATAAAAGTAATCCTTTAGCTCTTCTAAATGAACAAATATATTTTCATGAAAAAATCCTTTTCGACCTTTTTGGAAATGTGAAGATTCCTGCTTCTTTCTTCTTCATTTACCTAAACTGTGCTTCAAGGGTTTTGATATTAGGAATTTTTAGAAGGAACCAAAATATTTTTAAATAGTATTTTATGTTTTTCATCACTTTGCTTGCCGGATAGTTCCAATTTACTTCGTATGAATTTTCCATCATAAGAATTCATATTTCTTTTTTTTCTGTTATGATGCTTAGTCTAAACTTTTATAAGAGTACAGAATTTCTCTCATATTGTAACTTATTTGGAATTAACTTTTTTCTATTTTTATACTGCAATCCAGTTACGGCTTGGACGTGCTTTCAAGCATTCAAATGCTGATAATTTGCAGCAACATTTGGCATAATGTCAACGTACAAGTGCAGTGGTATTTTACAACGATACAAGGTGCCTTCATCATCGTTTTCAAGTCGTTTTCTGCATGCATATGCTTCAGCCAAAGGCGGTTGCATCCACAACATCACTATTAAAACAGCATTTCTTACCATAAATGGCTACCTGAACGACGTCTCCATGTTAGCTTTGGTCACCTGGGGCCGTTAGGTAGAGCCTCCGTGGTAACAGGTTCTTATAGCGCAATCTTTGTCTACCAATAAGTCGTCTATCGATATTTCCATGGAAACGGTGTTGCCAGAAGCACCAAGAGACGTCACTAACTGGCTTTTAACAATCCTACGACTGTTTCTATTGGAATTTATATTTTAATGACTTTTAAAATTTTGTAGGAAGATTAGTATTATTTACATTTTATGGCCTTCATTGGACCACTCTAGGCAACATTACACAAATAATTTTTCAGTTTCCTGTCAGCCCAGTACTTCTTCATTCTCTCGGATCTCATCCTTCTTTCTTCATCGGAAATCACCCTTCCTATAGTCTGTTTGTTGATTCTCATTTGCAGTCTAGTTTGTTTGTCTGTGAGTTTCCTGAATTTTCGGTTTTGTTTCTTCGGTCTTCCAATGTAATCTGTAGCTCATCCATATCTTCCTTGATTTCTGAAATCCACTTCATGTTGCACTTACTATTCTACAATGTTTCTATTATTCTCCTGATAATGCTTTTCTCTGGTGTTCTGATGAGATGTCCGAAAAGTGAAATGCGTTTCTTCCTGTTTGTACTCATTACAGGTTCTATTTCCTTGTAGACTGTTTCATTTGTAGCTACTCTCTAGTGTCCATCTTACTGGTACAATTTGTTGATGCACGTTCTGATGACTGTTCTCTCTATTTTGAGTATTTTGTCTATTTCTGCAGTGTTAGTTGTTTTGAAGATGCTTTCACTTGTGTATGTTATTCTGGTTGAGTGACTGTTTTGTAGTGTTTTAAATTTGTTGCTATTGAGAAGTTCTTTTTGTTGTAGGTGTTCTTGGTGATATATTCTGCTTTAGTCAATTTGTTTATTCTGTTATGCCATGTTGGCTTTTCATTGAGGTTATTTGTTATGATTTCTCCCAGATATTTAAAATTAACTACAATTTTCATTGTTGGTTTCCTATGGCAATTTTGTTTAGGAGTGGTGGGTCAGTTAACAGTATGACCGTTTTTTCAAACGATATTCCAAGTCCAATTTTCTGTGCTATTTCCTGTGGTAAGATACCTTATTGTTTGGTTTCCTGAATACAGCTGAACAAGAGAGCAAGGTCATCCGCAAATCCTTGACAATCTAAACTTACGTTGTATTCCGATTTGGATGTTCTTTGGGTTACTCTTGTACCATTCCCTCAATACCCTCATTATGTATTCTAAAGCACAGTTGAACAGCAAGGGTGCCAAGCAATCTCCTTGTCTTAGACCTTTTTTTATGATGAATGGCTCAGAGAGTTCCCCCTGAACTTGATTTTTGATACAATGTTGGTTAAGGCGAGTTCTATAAATTTGATTAATTTTGTGGCTCTGAGCACTATGGGAGTTAACATCTCTGGTCATCAGTCCCCCAGAACTTAGAACTACTTAAACCTAACTAACCTAAGGACATCACAAACATCCATGCCCGAGGCAGGATTCGAACCTGCGACCGTAGCAGTCACGTGGTTCCGTACTGAGCGCCTAGAACCGCTCGGTCACCACGGCCAGCGAATAATTTTGTATGGAGCTCGAAATTTCTTAAGATTTTATCACTGAACGTCTATGGATACAGTCATATGCTTTTCTAAAGTCCACAAAGGGGTTATTATTCGTTACTTGTAATATGGTATGGCTAATTTTAAAGTGATGATGTGTTTTGCACAGCTTCTCCAAGGTCTGAAGCCTCTTTGGTATATACCTAATTCTGCCTCTAGTTACTCTTTGATCCTCTTATATAGTATTCTGGAGAAAATCTTGTCTGTAAAGTCTAAGAGTGAGAGATAGCTCTGTAAATATCTGGGTTGCTTTTATCTCCTTTTTGTGAAGTGGGTGGATTATGGCTGTGGTCCAATGTTCGGGAAACTTTTCTGTTATCAAGATTTTTGTTAGGGCTACGTGTAAGGATGTTCGAAATGTATCACTGGCATATTTCCACATTTCAGCTAAAACTTGGTCTTCTCCGCATGCCTTATTCTTTTTCATCTCTCTGAATGCCATTTCCACCTCTTGGATTGTTGGAAGATTTATGAGATCATGTGGAGTCTTGATGGGTGTGTCTGTATTAATTGCCAAATGTTCCTGGGGTTCTTCACAATTCTAAAGATCTAAACGCTCTTGCCAAGACTTCGACATTTTCCTTGTCATTAGTACCATTTTTCTATTTTCCATTTTCAGCATTAACTTGGGAGGGGCAAATTTTTGTAATTGTGTTCCAAACATTTTATAAAAGCCTCTGGAATTAGTTTTATGGTTACTTTCTTCTATTCAGTCTTTTAGATCTTCCTGTGATTGTCTATTGGTTTGCCTGAAAATTTGTGTGAACTTTTTCCTGGTATTTTTAGGGTTGGTTGCATTTTCTTCTGTTTTGTGTGTTTGAAATTTTAACCATGCATTATGTCTTTCTTCATGAATTTTGTCACATTCTGAGTTCCACCAGACATGTCTTTTACGTGGGTTCAATGGGACAAAATTTTCTGCTTGCTGCCTGAAAATTTGAACCCGTTCTTCTAAATTATCTGTCAGTTTTAAGTTTGGTGTGACTTCCTTACATTTTATCATTTCTAATTAATTTTTGGGGATCGAATTTCCTCTTTCGTTTATTGCATTTTGGTTTCTTTTTTAGCGGTGTGAACTTAATTTAGATTTTGACAGTGGCAGTAGAAGTACGCAATTACTAGAATTCACTGCTCGTTGTCCACATGGGTCAATAGGCGGAGTTAAAAAAGTGAAATGTCGGACTTACTTACGTTGTTTGTAAGCCAAACAATCATCTCTGCCTCCCCTATATACTTTTCACAATCGGCCAAAGTTTTCTTTCTGTCTCCTTTGCTATTCAAACAGGTATGTTAGCCTGGCACGTAGAGAAAAATCATTTTGTATAATCTCTGTAAATTATTTGTGGCCCAGAGAAAATTAATGAATCCATGAATTGATGTGTCAAACACGTTTGTATAAGTGATATGTTAAACCCGTCATTACATACTTTTGAACATATTTCGTGTCAGTAACGCCGTATATGTTCACGACATATGACACTAATGCTGGACTATAACTAAGATTCATGACGACGCTCACGTTAATAATGTACTCTCGTAGAAGGAGTAATGATAGACTATGGAGTAATGTGTATGTGTGTGTGTGTGTGTGTGTGTGTGTGTGTGTGTTTGTGTGTTTGCGTGCGTGTTTGTGTGTGTGTGTGTGTGTGTGTGCGTGTTTGTGTGTGTGTGTGTGTGTGTGTGTGTGTGTGTGTGTTCGCTTAAGTGATTGATAAAGAGGAGGAGTGGAAAGGAGTGTAGAGTTGGTACGAGCAAAGGGATGGGGCGAACTAACTGGAATTTTCCGGGCTACTGATTTCGTTTCCAGCTTCAGTTCTTCACGCGGAAGCCAATTATCGGCCTTTCTAATTGATTTAGCGGAGGTGTAGGCTGGTGCGAAATTACGCTACAGTAAACCCAGGTGAGAAATTTCCTCTCGCTTTTGGGAGCTGGTTCAGGTGGATCTCGTTTAATGAATGATTGACAGGGTAATCTGTGCTGCATACATAATGTAAAGTTTACTTCTTAGATAACTGGAATAAAGTTCTAAAAGTATCGAGGGTTAATGCCGTGATTTATAAAAACAGTTCAGAGGAAAATATTAGATTTGTTGACAAAGTGTTGGGCTTCCAAAATGTCTAAGTACACAGGGTTAACGGCAAGAACGTGTTTTCCATCCTGACAAAGGCACCAAAGTTCCTGCCGGAGGTCTGCACACAGGTCCACATCCAACATCGCAGAATTTCCGCTTAGCCGTAACTTAAACAACGGACTTGGGGTGGGCGTAAAGCATTTCCGCACACCCTGTACCAAGTTGTATTCATGAATACATAGCAAGAATTGAAGCGATTCCAGATAACGATGTTACATTTCCGTAATCCAGTCACTACTGGCTTAAAACGGCAATGTTTATCGACTAGGAAATTAAACAGTAAAAATTTTGCTTGTAATCTCTCACATAACTCTTAAACAACATTTTGGCCACAATTATCATAAGTAGTTACTGTTTTACAGTATGTAATAATTCGGAATACATATCGCTTGCAATTATTAAAGAACAGAAACGAAACACAACTATCACGCTTGGGTACAAAGTTCCTGTCGATGTGTTTCTGTGTTTACGAATTATATCTGGGTTTTAAGCTCTGGCTTCTACAAAACACAATTATTTCATGTTTTTTTTATTTACCAAAACATGTTTCGAGAGCTATGTGTGGATTTCTATAAGTCGACTTCATTTTATACCTTTTATTGTTGACAAAATTTTATGTTTTCTGTCTAACTGTGCATCTACGTGCGCATTTTTTCATTATATACCTTGTTCCATCACCTTTATACGCTTAACTCTCATTTGGTTTGCTACACGTAAACGAGATTTGGCAAAATCATTATGTCGCCATGATCACACAGAAACGCAAGGTTTTTCTTTCTTTCTTTTTTTTTAAGTCGTACTGAAATTGGTGAGACTGAAGTACAAAAAGCTGTGGAAAGGAGTGTGTATAATTACAATTGTAAGACTAGACGGAAAACATGACGTAAGTGAAACTATTAACCCATACAAACCATTCAGCGTATAGAAATTCAAATTCACATTTAATGTAGTTTCAGCAATAAATCGAGACGGATGGAAGATGACACATAGGCGTGAAAATATGTTAGGGGAAATTAAAAAAAGAAATAGATAGTGGTTTTCAGAAAGCGGAGTTTGGAACCCAAATTTAGATGCAGCCTCTGATGATTGAGTCCTCTGCAGCTGGGTGTCCTTTGGTTATAGATCCTGACGGACCGCTGAATTCTCAAAGGAGGAGCTACGTGCATCGTACAGGAGAGGTTACGCCTTGTCGATACCTGCAGTTTATCTTTTTGATACATCTACTTTACATTATTTATGGCAGAGAGCACACTCTGTCTGAAATGGAGTCTGTTCGTTTTTCGAGGTAACCTCGCACTTTCTATGTCCAGTAGTATAAATTTCCATTTAGCTCCTGTTCTCTTTCCGAGACTTTTCGTCAACATTATCTTGCGGTGCTTCGATGGTTATCAGACTGAAATTTTCATCGAAATGAAGATATTTTTTGTGATAAAGTTTCTTGAAATTACAAGAAATGACACTTCCGCATAAGTGTCGTTGTTCAAGAAATCATACAAACCTTGCATTTGATAGTTAATCAAGTCGCGCTGAGCCCCCAGTTTCTGACATATCCTCGTCAGTAGTAACAAAGAAAGAAAATGGAAGAATATGCTTATCTTCGGATTTTATTGAATAGTTTCCTGCAGGTTGCCATTTGCTCGAGCGTGCAGTAATCTCTCTCTCTCTTTTCATAATCAGTCATTTTGAAAGATTTTTTCAGGAACAGAAGAAAAAAGTGTGTATCCCACATGTTTGCACCTAGGGTTATAGCTGACAGTTGGGGAAGGCTTTTTCAGAACGTTTGAGAATCGTGTAATTGAGGCGGACGTTGGCACCAGCCCGTTACTCACACAGTAGGTTGTAGGAAACCACGTAAAAGCCTCATCCAGGTTGGCTGACAATGGCCCCGGTTGTTCATCGTCCGGGAGAATTCGATCGAGCTCCGATGTACCTCCGTGAATTCTAAAAGCGGCGTGCCAACGCGGGACGTCGATTTCTCCACTCAGCTCTGTTTCACAAATTTGTAACGGCATGATGGGGTTCCATATATTTAAAATGACGTGTCATTATACAGTGTGCTCGAGACAAGAACCAAATATTCCTGCGGGAGGCGTTACTGACAAATACTAGAAGATATGTTCCTATAATTATACGCCCAGAAACCAAAACCTGTTTTTAAAATGGTCCAATCTATGCTCTTACTCCCATATGTCCGTTACATAGAAGCAGACATTATAAGCAGTGATTCGTGTGGGTAGCACTCACTCTGACATGTATTTCAGCCGTTGCTCGCAGTGAATCACAAACTCAAATACTCTGACACCATTGAGATTGGGTCACATGCATTGGACGCACACTCCCGTAACACTGCACATTATAGATGGGTAGGACTTACACCAATGACTTTAAATATGCTCATAGTCAGAAATGAGAAATGGAGAATGGAATGTCGGAAGCTTGAAACTTGGTAGGGAAACTAGAAAATCTGAAAAGGGTTATGAAAGGCTCAATCCAGATACACTAGGGGTTAGTGAAGTGAAGTGGAAAGAAAACCAGGATTTATGGTCTGATGTGTATAGGGTAATATCAACAGTAGCAGAAAATGGCATAACGAGAGTATGATTCGTTATGAATAGGAAGGTAGGGCAGAGAGTGTGTTACTGTGAACAGTTCAGTGATAGGGTTATTATTATCAGAATCGACAGGAAACTAACACCTACAATGACAGTTCAGGTATACATGTCGACGTCACAAGCTGAATATGAAGAGACAGAGAAAGTGTACGAGTATACAGGAGAATGGAAAAGGAAATTGAGGATGCGCTAGATAAGTACCAGTTTGGCTTTAGGAAAGATAAAGGCACAAGATAGACAATTCTGACGTTGCGATTAATAATGGAAGCAAGACTAAAGGAAAATCAAGACACGTTCATAGGATTTGTCGACCTGGAAAATGCGTCCGAAAATGTAAAATTGTGCAAGATGTTCGAAATTGTGAGAAAAATAGGGATAAGCTATAGGGAGAGACAGGTCATACATAATATGTGCAACTGCCAAGAGGGAATAATAAGAGTAGACAACCAATAACGAAGTGATCTTATTAAGAATGGTGTAAGACAAGGATGTAGTCTTTCGCCCCTACTGTTCAATCTGTACATCGAGGAAGCAATGATGGAAATAAAGGAAAGGCTTAGGAGTGGAATTAAAATTCAAGATGAAGGGCTATCAGTGATACGACTAGCTGATGACATTGCTATCCTGAGTGAAAGTGAAGCAGAATTACATGATCTGCCGAATGGGATGAACAGTCTAACAGTCTGAACAATCTGGATTGAGAGTAAATCGAAGGAGACAAAGGTAATGAGAAGTAGTAGAAATGAGAACAGAGACAAACGTAATATCAGGATCGATGGTGCCGAAGTAGATGAAGTTAAGGAATACTGATACCTAGACAGTAAAATAACGAGTGACGGATGGAGCAAGGAGGATATCAAAAGCAGACTAGAAATGGCAAAAAGAGGGCATTCCTTGGCAAGAGAAGTCTACTAATATCAAATATCGGTCGGTGAAAATGTACGTCTGGAGCACAGAATTGTATGGTAGTGAAATATGGACTGTCGGAAAACCGGAACAGAAGAAAATCGAAGCATTTGAGATGTGGTGCTACAGACGAATGATGAAAATTAGGTGGACTGATAAGGTAAGGGATGAGGAGGTTCTGTGCAGAATCGGAGAGGAAAGGAATATGTGGAAAACACTGATAAGGACAAGGGACAGGATGATAGGAAATCTTTTAATACAAAAGGGAATGATTTTCATGGAACAAGAGGGAGCTGTAGAAGGTAAAAACTGAAGAGAAAGAAAGGGATTGGAATATATCCAGCAAATTATTGAGGACGTAGGTTGCAAATGCTACTCTGAGATGAAGATGTTAGCACAGGAGAGGAATTCGTGGCGGGCCGCATCAAACTAGTCAGAAGACTGATGAACACCCCCCTCCCCCCACCAAAAAAAAAGAAAACAAAGTCAAGACAGAAATTCAACCGTTTCAAGTCTAGTGAATGGTGAGGCCACACTACCGACACTCCTCAATCAGTCCACCGCAGATGAAACACTCTGGAGGTCTTGTCACTTGGTCCGCAGAGAACGCTGTGGTTTCTCGTCGTGCATAAGCCTCACCCACCCTCTCTCTGATATACTACCGTTCTCCAACCTGGATGGCAATTCTTCGTGCAGAAATCGGAGATATGCTGCACATGTTAAACTGTTTTGTATGGTGTATGGCGCCACGAGTTTGTCACCGACAGGTCCTGCACATACTTTGATACTGCAGTATTAATGCCTCCAATCCAAGACAGCTCGATTATTTGCATCTCCCAACAGTTGCGTATTGTGGTAAATACACTCCTGGAAATTGAAATAAGAACACCGTGAATTCATTGTCCCAGGAAGGGGAAACTTTATTGACACATTCCTGGGGGTCAGATACATCACATGATCACACTGACAGAACCACAGGCACATAGACACAGGCAACAGAGCATGCACAATGTCGGCACTAGTACAGTGTATATCCACCTTTCGCAGCAATGCAGGCTGCTATTCTCCCATGGAGACGATCGTAGAGATGCTGGATGTAGTCCTGTGGAACGGCTTGCCATGCCATTTCCACCTGGCGCCTCAGTTGGACCAGCGTTCGTGCTGGACGTGCAGACCGTGAGACGACGCTTCATCCAGTCCCAAACATGCTCAATGGGGGACAGATCCGGAGATCTTGCTGGCCAGGGTAGTTGACTTACACCTTCTAGAGCACGTTGGGTGGCACGGGATACATGCGGACGTGCATTGTCCTGTCGGAACAGCAAGTTCCCTTGCCGGTCTAGGAATGGTAGAACGATGGGTTCGATGGCGGTTTGGATGTACCGTGCACTATTCAGTGTCCCCTCGACGATCACCAGTGGTGTACGGCCAGTGTAGGAGATCGCTCCCCACACCATGATGCCGGGTGTTGGCCCTGTGTGCCTCGGTCGTATGCAGTCCTGATTGTGGCGCTCACCTGCACGGCGCCAAACACGCATACGACCATCATTGGCACCAAGGCAGAAGCGACTCTCATCGCTGAAGACGACACGTCTCCATTCGTCCCTCCATTCACGCCTGTCGCGACACCACTGGAGGCGGGCTGCACGATGTTGGGGCGTGAGCGGAAGACGGCCTAACGGTGTGCGGGACCGTAGCCCAGCTTCATGGAGACGGTTGCGAATGGTCCTCGCCGATACTCCAGGAGCAACAGTGTCCCTAATTTGCTGGGAAGTGGCGGTGCGGTCCCCTACGGCACTGCGTAGGATCCTACGGTCTTGGCGTGCATCCGTGCGTCGCTGCGGTCCGGTCCCAGGTCGACGGGCACGTGCACCTTCCGCCGACCACTGGCGACAACATCGATGTACTGTGGAGACCTCACGCCCCACGTGTTGAGCAATTCGGCGGTACGTCCACCCGGCCTCCCGCATGCCCACTATACGCCCTCGCTCAAAGTCCGTCAACTGCACATACGGTTCACGTCCACGCTGTCGCGGCATGCTACCAGGGTTAAAGACTGCGATGGAGCTCCGTATGCCACGGCAAACTGGCTGACACTGACGGCGGCGGTGCACAAATGCCGCGCAGCTAGCGCCATTCGACGGCCAACACCGCGGTTCCTGGTGTGTCCGCTGTGCCGTGCGTGTGATCATTGCTTGTACAGCCCTCTCGCAGTGTCCGGAGCAAGTATGGTGGGTCTGACACACCGGTGTCAATGTGTTCTTTTTTCCATTTCCAGGAGTGTACTATGCAATATCTAGCGAGTTTTCTCCCCTTCTTCGGTGGCGAAAGTCATGCAATAGTGATATGCAAACATATCGCGTACACAAGGTGTAAAAGGGCTGTGCATTGGTAGATCTGTCATTTGCATCCAGGTGATTCACGTGAAAAGGTTTCCGACGTGATTATGACCATACGAGATGAATTAACAATTTTTGAACGCGGAATGGTAGTTCGAGCTAGACTCATTGGACATTCCATTTCGGACATCGTTGGGGAATTCAGTATTCCGAAATCCACAATGTCAAGAGTGTGCCGACAATACCACATTCAGGTATTACCTCTCACCATGGACAACGCAATGGACGACGGCCCTCACTTAGCGACCGAGAAACCACCAGCTGCGCTTCTCCTGGGCCAGTGACCATAACATTGGAACCCTAACCACTGGAAAACTGTGGCTTGGTCAGATGAGTCCCGAATCCAGTTAGTAGGAGGTGCTGGTAGGGTTTTGAGTGTGGCACAGACTCCACGAAGCAATTGAACCAAGTTGTCAACAAGGCGCACTGAAACCTGTTGGTAGTTCCATTATGGTGTGAGCTATATTTACGTGGATCATTGACTGGAAATATTTATGAAACTTCCTGGCAGATCAAAACTATGTGCCGGACTGAGACTCGAACTCGGGACCTGCCTTTTACCCAAGAAAGACAAAGGACATGAATGCTAGGCTCTGACGGCACACAGTTTTAATCTGCCAGGAAGTTTCATATCGGCGCACACTCCGCTGCAGAGTGAAGAGCTCTTCCTGCAACTGTTTATGTTTGGCTACATGGAGACGTCTGCAGCCGTTCATGGATTTCATGTTTCCAACAACGATGGAATTGTTATGAATAACACCACCCCATGTCATTGTGCCACTGTTGTTTGCGATTGGTTTGAAGAACATTCCGGACGATTCGAGTGAACGACTTGGCCACCCACATCGACCGACATGAATCACATAGAATATTTATGAGACATAATCGAGAGGTCAGTTCATGCACAGAATCCTGCATCGGCAGCACTTTCTCAGTTATGGACGGCTATAGAGCAGCATGGCTCATTATTTCTGTAAGCGACTTCTACGACTTGTTGACTACATGACACATCGAGTTGGTGCACTGCGCCGGGTGAAATGAGGACCAGCACGATATGAGGAGATATTCTATGACTTTCGTCAACTCATTATATATAATTATGAATGTTTGTCTGTTTGTTCGTGTTCCTTGAGCTCTTATACCATTCACCCGCTTGCAATGGCATTTTGATGTGATGTTGCGTACATGCTCGCGGAGGTTTCTGAGTGGAATGAATCATCTATCTGCTATATGGATGAGGGTGAAAGGGGATGACTTAATACCATAAGTCAATGACATGAAGTAGTATTTCGACCGAATTCTGTATATGCTTCGCTCAATATTTGTGTATTTATTTGTCTAACACTACTGTAGTAATAGTACACCTCTGCCACCCATAGACCTGTATTAGGATCGAACCCACAGTTTTCTGGGTCGCTTGATGCAATGATGAAAAAAATTCAAATGGCTCTGAGCACTATGGGACTTAACATCTGAGGTCATCAGTCACCTAGAACTTAGAACTACTTAAACCTAACTAACCTAAGGACATCACACACATCCATGCCCGATGCAGGATTCGAACCTGCGACCGTAGCAGTCACGCGGTTCCGGACTGAGGCGCCTAGAACGGCTCGGCCACCGAGGCCGGCGCACAATGATGACAGTTTGGATAAATCTGCACCCAGAGAATTTTGGGTGTATGGGGAAGAAGCAGAGGGGGTGGGGTGGGGAGACTGCGACATATTGCCATATCTCTGTAGGGAATGAAACCATTTCTAGCAAATTTGGCACAATGGAAAACATAGAAGGGAACCCATTTTTCAAAAGCGTTTTATAAAATCAACAAGTACATAGTAACGCGACTACTGACTGGTTTCGACAACCGATCTGCCAGTCTGTTGTTTTCTTGTTCAATTGTCTTTCTTTCAGTCGAACGAAACAACTGAATGAAAGTAGTCTCGTCGTGCAGTTCAGGTAAATGAATGTTATTCACTCAGTCTAACGGTTTGGTGGATTTCGCTTTATGTGAGACAACCGACTGACACAATTCTCTGGCTCTTTCGTCAGTTGTATCAGAGTATAAAGTCTCAGAGTTTTCAGTCACATAACTGCAAAAAATTTACGGTTACACATGAGCCAGGTTATGGTTGTCAACTATTTTAGACACCAACAACATATCTAATTTCAAGGAGAGAAAAATAAAAATAATATTTCTCAAATTGAAGTTTCTTCAGAACAAGTGTGTGTTTACTTGCACATAAATTGTTCGTCCCTCTCGGATTAAAAATCAATGTTCGGTTGGTTTAAAAGCTAAATAACTGCTGCTACATTCGAAATTTATGTTGAAATAAATGAATAATTAGTCTTTTAATTTTAAATTTCAAAGCTTTATCTCTCTCTCTCTTTACCAGTCGGTTTGAACCTGTTAACGCTGATTCCCTTTCGATTAATGCTGAGGTGTCAATCAGAAAGCTTATGGGATACAATTTTTCTGCCGATTTGTGACTTTATCGCGTGATTTTTAACAATATTCTGCCACAAAACAGAGGTTCTGATAAAGGAAGGTAGCCTTCGAGTACGCTCCTCTCTTCTTCCATGAGAACTTCCCGATTAACGGAAGTGATATCTCGCGTTATCCAACGTCGTGCTATGGGTTCTCCTCTGTTCCCAATCTAAGTGAATAATTTAGTAGACAATCTTAGCAGTTCTCTTAGAACTTTTGCAGATCATGCTGTCCTGTACTGCATTGTAAAGTCATGAAAAGTTCAAAATCAATTGCATAACGATTTAAAAAATGTATCTGTAAAGTACAAAAAGTGACTATAAATTACGAGAAATGTGAAGCCACTCACGTTAGTACTAATAGGGACCCGTAAAAATTTCGGTTACGAGATTAATTACCCAAATATAGAGAACGTTAAATCAAATAAATAGCTAGGGATTACAATTACGGACAACTTAAATTAGTGCAAACACATAATACTGTGTCTTATTGGCAGAATACTTAGATGCAACATATCCACTAAAGAGGCTGCTTACACTACGATTGTCCGTCCACTGCCCGAGTACTACTGTGCGGTATGGGACCTTTACCAGATAGGATTGACGGAGGACATCGAGAGGGCGCAAAGAAAGGCAGCTCGTTTTGAACTATCGTGAAACAGATGAGAGAGTGTCACAGCCATGATAGACGAGTTGGGGGCGTGATGTTTTGACGAAATATGTATCCCCAGCTTTCTCCTTTGAATACGAAGATATTTGGTTGACTCCCACCCAAACAGAAAGAAATGATCATCGTAATAAAATAAATGTATTCAGAGCTCGCAAGAAGAGATATATTTGATCGATGATTCTATGCGATTTTCGATAGCGGAATGGACGAGCAACACTGTGAAAGTTGTTCCATGAACCGTCTGTCAGACACTTAAATGTGGCTTTCAGTGTACTCATGCAGATGCAACTCTAGAAATACGAAAATGCTATTATGAAGGCATCTCTGACCAAGACAAGGTGCTGCATCGTAAGAAATGTAGAGCTGTGCTTGCAGCTTTATACCTGCAGCTGAAATTCTCCGTCTATAGGTTCGCAACGGCTGTTGTACTCTTTCCGGAAAACCGAACGACTTGACTGCTCTTGTGTCTCAAGTTACTTACTGATGATATAACGGATAGCTGAACAAGACTGAAACTACTAAATTAACTGTCTGAGCCGCGTAACCAACATGAATAACATTCTTTTTTCCTGCTTCGTCCACTATAATGAATGCCTTTGTTAGTAACAGGAAGAGGCACTTTGTTACACATTCATTATTCAGAAACTATTACGTTTCAAAACTTTTGGCAATGTTTTCGGAAGTAGACCGGTCAGCAACTATCAGAATGGCCAGACTATCAGACTACAGACTGCAATTCGTACTTCCCGCCAAGGTGCTAAGGTGATTCAGTTTGGAAAGATGTCATAAACCATTGTATTCTCTCTTAAGGCAAGCTGGCGCTCATCTAATTGGCCCTTAACAGACTCGATATTGGAACTTGGATGGAATTGACTGCTGAGCTGGCCGAACATGTATTCTATCGGTATCTCATTATCCACTGGTACCTTAACATTTCAGGCAGTTCATAGCGACAGTTGCCACGTGTGGACGACCACTGTCTTGTTGAGAAATTGCACTACAATACTTTCGCAAGAGAGGTAAGATGTGAGGAAACCGAATGCCCTGACGTACCTTTGTCTTCTCAGAGTTCCCTCAGTCAATGCCGGCCGTGGCCTGAGGTCTTAGACGATGACTCCTCGCACCATTGCACCAAATGTAACACTGCTATGTCTCTCCAAAGCATTTGATGAATGGAATCTCTTCCCAGATTACTGAAATACTGGTCGACGATTGTCATCCGACGCAGTGCTGATCCGTAATTCACTGGTGAACACAGCGCGACGCCATTCTTCAGCAATGTATGCTCGGCGGCCACGGTGCAACTCGTAACGCCTGATAGCTGTTTAACGGCAGCCTTCACACGGGAAGGTACGAGAAATTTTCTCGTCCATCTCGCACCAATGGTGCGGAATGAGAAGAAAATGTTGCATCGACTTTCTTTTTATCGGGCAGCATGCGCAGATGTGAAGGGCTTACGATGGACTTGGTGCACCTCGCTTGTGGTGGTGAGACGTGGTCGTCCGGAATTTTGTCGACGACTATGCCTGCTCTCACGTTCCCACGAATTCCAGATTTAGACACTTTCGCATCCAAAGGCCCCGTATGTCTCGATACCGTACTTTTTGACCAGGTGGCTAAATGGATAGCCACAGCGAGACTCCTTTGAAATTGTGTCAGGTGTAGATATCGCTGTCTCATATGATCACACGGCACCTCCGGTGTCATTCACAGCGTCCATTCGACAACTGACGGTGTTTGCGCCAATTAGGTACTCTAGCAGCCTAGTAACAATACTAAACTCGAACAACACTATTGCACTCTACGTGTTCTACATGTGCCATAGAACTGCCACTCTAGTCAGTAGCGTACTTTGCGGTAGTGTGTATGTGAACGACATTGCTCTGAAGTCCGACCATGGTTTCTGCGTAGTTCACTTTTTTATTAGGCTGATGTATTTCTTATTTAAAGACATCGATCATTTGACAGTTTGCCTGCACGGCTAAGAATACCTCGCTTCTAACACCTTAACTACTTTGACGCATTTCGTACTTTACATTTAACACTTGAAATATTAAAGTTCTCTTTACACTTATAGCAGAAAAACCTGAACTAAGCCTCTTTACTTTCATGCAAACACGTATGCTATCCATCTCTGAAGAAAAATCGCTAAATCACATAGTGTTACGTTATCATAAAAATCTCCAGTTCTAAACCCTTGACCAAATTAATTACTGCACTTGGGTGTCTCGGTGAATGGGATATTGTAGTACCTTTTAAAGCCTTCTGAATGAATTTACAAAATATCTCTCCATAAATGAAAAATAATATAAGACTTTTACCCCCATAGTAAAAAAAAATTGTTGCCTACTTTGGTATTTTTCTCGACGCTTGGGACATCAAGTGGCGTTCGGGACGTACCTGTTACACTCGTGAAAGTGGCAGTGTCAAAAGTGGAAGAGGTACACGATGTTGCGCCAGAGGTGGAAGCGGGAGACGTGGTACCTATAACATATGGGACGGATTGACTGTCTGTTGTACCTTCTGAGAAATTAGCCATAGACGTACTGCCGATGTTGCATCCTTTTCGCGTAGTCCATTAGACCAATGAATGAGCCATATATACGTATTTCCTTTTTACAAGTTGCACAGACCGCAACATCTCTAAGTTATTGAGTGAAATTGTGAAGCTACTGAGCATTTCTGTATTTTAATGCAGACACATAATTCACTACCAAGTAAAGGTAAAACCAACGGAAAATTGCTCCTATCCGAGCACGGAATAGACTAACATATTCCTGTGCTGAAAGTCTGACGGAAAATTGGGGTACCTGTTACCTCATTAGGGCTTCCTCGGTACCATTACAAATTTTAGCATGTGAATATATTCGGGCTCTTTTCAACATAGAACTTAGAAATAACTTTTGAGCCGTGGCGGGACTAGCACCAGTTGTATCCCTGACGTGAATACGATCGGTTTCCTAGTGCAGAGGTTTGTCTTTGGGCATGGGCTGGCTCGAGGTATAAGGGAGTGCCGACCGCCAGTAGAGAGAGGACACAATGCTTGTAAACGTAACGCGGAGGCGTCCGAGTTGGTTGGTTTGTCGGTTGGCTGGTGCACAGATGCGAAGACGGCGTGCCTGAGGCCGGGCGGCGGTTGCCACGTGGTTGTACTGGAGTCGGCGGGAGATGGCCGACACTGTGTATTCTCCGGCAACCTCATGAGCTGTGGATGTGCGCGCTTCCCTTGTGTTATACACTGTTATGGTTTTGCGAAGTGATGGTTTCACATTTTCGCAAAATTTCCCCAGCATCAAGACACCAAGTTAAGTACGCTATTTTCTAAGAGCGCTTAGTTAACTGTCATTGTGATCGCTCTTGTTAAAGTAAGATGTTGCAAGATGTGTGACATTATGTTTGTTCGATTTCATTCGAGGCCTCTTCATAGGCGTGTGCTCTGCTTCCGAAGGTATTGATGTATTTGCAGATATGTGTTATGAAGTTTTAGTGAGTGTTGGTTTTTCAGCGTCACTTCATTCCTCACTCTTAGTGTACTATCAAGTACTGTTTCTGTGCCGGTCGGTGTGGCCTAGCGGTTCTAGGCGCTACAGTCTGGAACCGCGCGACCGCTACGGTCGCAGGTTGGAAACCTGCCTTGGGCATGGATGTGTGTGATGTCCTTAGGTTAGTTAGGTTTACGTAGTTCTAATTTCTAGGCGGCTGATGACCTCAGAAGTTAAGTCGCATTGTGCTCAAAGCCGTTTGAACCATTTGAACTGTTTCTCTTAGAGGAAGCACTTGTGAGTGAAATTAGTTATTCAAAAAATGGTTCAAATGGCTCTGAGCACTATGGGTCTTAACTGCATATTCTTCAGGACTACAACATAAGTTTTCCAAAACCTGTCTGATGATAACAGCCGCTTTACATAATATTTTCTCGTTATACGCCACTTTATAAACTACGTTTTCGTCTCACACCGGATTTTATGTAAAAATTTTACGTGTAGAATTATAGTAAATTTGAAATTCTGTGTATCGGAAACGGGTAAGAATATTATAAAAAATTAACTTTCTTCTAGTCGTTATCTTAGGAATATATCGAACAAATTTCAGTAATTTGGTGCGTAGCGGTTTTGGCATCTGCGGCACGCCTTTGGTGTCCTAATACTATGTTTTTCGGGTTTTCTCAGGAACTGTCGCTCGCATCGGTCCACAGTGGCGCCAGCCTAGTTACAGACTGTTTATAGTTTTGGCTAGATACAGCCGCCACCGTCTAAGTATCGTTTCATCTTACTAACGAAAAATTATACTTACTGTTTCACAAACTGTCAACTGTGAACAGGTTAGCGTGCATGGGTGCAATTTGTACGAATATGTAGTAGATGATGTAATTTGCTGTACAAAATGTTTCTGTTCTACACAAATAAGTGGCTGAATAAGTGTTGAACTCCTACAGTCTAAAGACTCTTAATTTTGTGTTCATCGTAACAGCTTTTCAGTTAAAAATAATGCACTGTTACTTTCCTCTTCGCGTATCTCTAAAGGGACTCTTGCGCTCAACCATATACTAGCAAAGAAACGCCATAAAGTTAATTAGTTACGCTTTAATTTCATTTGCAACCGCTTAATCCACAGGAGTATATTAATCCGTTTCAAATTATGAAAAGAAGTTCTATTCAATAAATAGTTAATGGAACTTTTATACTGCTTAATTATATTTAGCATAGCACATGACATAACTTCACATACTCCCATGGGTTGGAGTATCTACGAGAGTACGCATATACCACATGTATTCTGTTGCTTTAGTTTAACCAACGAAAGTATCCACCGAATGGATAGCTCAATCATCTAACACACAACAGGGTGATTTCAATTAACGTATACTGAATATATGGTTGACCCGACAGAAAGACGGAACGGCTTTTATTGAAAAGACAGAATGAACAGTTCAGTCACTAAACAAATCTTCGAGGGTTTTTGACTATTTTTTCCAGTCTGTAGCACCCGCGGAAACGTGAATGAATAATAATGCAACCGATATGAAAAACTGAAGTCTATTGAATAGATTGTTTTCATTCGGTTGATCTCACTGACTGGTTTCCCTCAAAAGAATGAATGAATACTGGAACCGAAAGGCAAAACTGTTACGACTGAATCAGGTATTTTTATTCGATTGTTCGAGCAGACTGATTTCACTTAAATGAAAGAATAATCAATTCAACATGCACGAAACATCGAGTAAGTCTTTTTTTTTTCAGCAACCGATTGTGTCGATCGTTTTCTTTCGATTGTTCCTGTCACTATAGTAAGTAATCCTGGTGAAGGCTGTGAGAAGATATAGAGGCACTTATGGTTTTATGTGCTGTAGTAAATTTTCGTGGTGACCATAACATTAACCAAGGCATTAATGAATATTATTGCAACCGATACGTAAAACTACAATCAACTGAACTGATTGTTTTGATTCAGTGATCCCCATAGATTGGTTTCTCTCAAAATAATTAATGAATAATGCAGTCGATGTGTGAAACTGAAAACTCCTGAACGAGTGTTTTCATTTGGTTGTTCAAGTAGACTGGATTAACTCACAAGGAAGAATGAGGAAACTATATTGAATGAGTCGATTGTTTTACATCACCAGCACAATTGGTCCAAATGAATGCTTTGAATAAGCGAAGAGTTAGTGCTTCTTTTATGTGCTGCAGTTCATAGAAGCTTTTGGTGATGACATATATGGATGATTAATAATAAAATTGTACGAAAAGCTATAAACAACCGAATCTTCTTTTTTAATTTGGTTGTTCCAGTACACCTGTTACACTCACAGGAATGAATGGATAAATCAACCAATAAGTGAAACTGCAATCGAGTGAGTCGATTTTTTGTAGCAACTTTCTGCATCAATTGTTTTCGTTCGGTAGTTCCCGTCATTAGCATAGCGTGTGTTGGTGAGTGCTTTGATAAAATATAGAGGTTTTGTTTTATATGTTGTGGTTTATTGAAACTTTTAGCTATTTGTGCTTTGTCCTTTCAGTAATGTTATATTAAAAATACGACTAACATCTCTGTTCATGAATGTCCCTCTTCCCTCGCGTCCACAATGACAGGAACGTGGGGCCAGTTATCTATACTGAACACCTTGACAGCAGGCGGCCGTGAACAACAGCCTCAAAGTGGCGTGATTTGACGTTCCGAGTGAGTACTTCGCATGGTTCACGAAACCCATAGACGTCTGAACTGGCGCCTTCGCCTCTTATGTGTCTCCACTTCGAGCTGGAAGAAAAGACGATGTGACGCCTCCCGCATTCCAGTGCAGCTGAAGAAACGTCTGGTTTCTAGGCTCCTTTCGCTATGTGTATTTATTTCAATTCCCATTGCAAACTTCCTTTGTTCCTTTCACATAATGCACAATGAAACTGTGTCAAAAAATGAAAAGAAAATCCTGATCTAGTTACATGTTATATGGATCGTAACTTTAACAACTGGTGCTGAATTTAAAGTTTATCTCTTACTTAGAAAATTTGACACCGCAATTAAATTGCGTTTCTGTAATTCTACCAGCTGTATATTGGAGGGCGTTCGATAACAGTTTCTAAATACTTCTTTAAAGAGACTCCTATTGTCTTCAGTAGCTTGCTACACACTAAGAAACTAAAAATATTTTTTTCTTTTTATTGCCTTGGTGTCCAAGTACAAAAAACTTACAAAACCCAGAAACACAACCAAATTGAAAAGAAATACGTAGTTAAGAACTTGAGAATTACTTGGAGCAATATTATCAATTCTGTTCTTCGTTAAAGAGGTAGTTGGTACGATGCCGTCAACAGGTGATTCCCACGGGAGAAAAAAAAAATGGTTCAAATGGCTCTGAGCACTATGGGACTCAACATCATAGGTCATAAGTCCCCTAGAACTTAGAACTACGTAAACCTAACTAACCTAAGGACATCACACACACCCATGCCCGAGGCAGGATTCGAACCTGCGACCGTAGCAGTCCCGTCCCACGGGAGAGAAACTGTGCAAAATACAGCGAAGACCATCTCCATGTTATAAAAAGCGTAAGCTTGTTGATACGCTAACAAACATTACATTGTGGGGACCGAATCCAGATATACAATTGGACGCGAAGGAAATTACCTTCAAGAAGTACTCGATCCGTGCTGGCAGCTTACTTCACAAACGACGAATAGCTATATTTGGCTAATGGACAAATACGCGTATTATATGCGCACGACTAATACTCCAACACTATATGATTATCAGTTACATCTCAGTGGACAGTTCCTGTGATTAGGAAACACAGAACGTACAAAGAGATTTTTGAAAACAGTAAATCAAGTAAAAGTTTATCGAAGAAAGGCAGGAGAAACTTTTATTATTATTATTGTTATTATTATTAGCAGTCTCTCGAAATCATAGTAGAGTAGATTATTTCCAAAGATCGAACAAACAGGAGAAAATACCTTACGAAATTTAGCATGTCTTAAGAAGTTTAGTTAACGTTTCCTGGTTTAGTGTATTATTAAGTGATTTTCCATACTTTTAAATGGAACTTTAAAGCACACATAATACACCGAGAATGAAGGCTTTAATTTATGAAGTTCATTTAATTCATCTTCTAATGAATCCGCTTACTAGCGATCGATGAGAAAATCTGAAGAGGAAATCTCGCTTTAATTACGTCCCTGTTACAACGTCCACGGGGATACACCAGATGAATGGCGTCATTGGTAATGCTACTGATTGCAAAATAGTACCGCCAAAAAGGTTACGCCGACGAAGGTGATTGATGGCTCGATAAGGTTGTGCTTTGAGAGGACAACAAAAGAATTAAGAAAATTAAAATGCGGTAAAATGACTAATCATGGATCCAAAAGTCTGGGAATTGAGCGCTAGTATTTATATCCGTCAGTTATTACTTCTTTTACCTCTGGCAATGTTTGTGTTGTATACGTCTTCGTACACAACGGAAAGGCAAGGTGCGCTATACAGGATGGTCCATTGATCGTGACCGGGGCAAATATCTCACAAAACAAGCGTCAAACGAAAAACCTACAAAGAACGAAACTTGTCTAGGTTGAAGGGGGAAACCAAATGGCGCTATGATTCGCCCGCTAGATGGCGCTACCATAGGTCAAACGGATGAGAACTGTGTTTTTTAAATAGGAACCCCCATTTTTATTACATGTTCGAGTATCACATAAAGAAATATGAATGTTTTATTTGGACCACTTTTTTCGCTTTGTGATAGATGGCGCTGTAATAGTCACAAACATATGGCTCACAATTTCAGACGAACAGATGGTAACAGGTAGGTTTCTCAAATTAAAATAGAGAACGTAGGAACGTTTGAACATTTTATTTCGGTTGTTCCAATGTGATACATGTACCTTTGTGAACTTATCATTTCTGAGAAAGCATGCTGTTACAGCTTTATTACCTGTAAATACCACATTAACGCAGTAAATGCTCAAGATGATGTCCGTCAACCTCAATGCATTAGGCAATACGTGTAACGACATTCCTCTCAACAGCGGGTAGTTCGCCTTCCGTAATGTTCGCACATGCATTGACAATGAGCTGACGCATGTTGTCAGGCGTTGTCGGTTGATCACGATAGCAAATATCCTTCAACTTTCCCCACAGAAAGAGATCCGGGGACTTCAGATCCGGTGAACGTACGGGCCATGGTATGGTGCTTCGACGACTAATCCAGCTGTTATGAAATACGCTATACAATACCGCTTCAACCGCACACGAGCTATGTGCCGGACACCCACCATGTTGAAAGTACATCGCCTTTCTGTCATGCAGTGAAACATCTTGTAGTATCATCGGTAGAACATTACGTAGGAAATCAGCACACATTGCACCATTTAGATTTCCATCGATAAAATGGGGACCAATTAACCTTCCTCCCATAATGCCGCACCATACATTAACCCGCCAAGGTCGCTGATGTTCCACTTGTCGCAGCCATCGTGGATTTTCCGTCGCCCAACAGTGCATATTATGTCGGTTTACGTTAACGCTGTTGGTGAATGACGCTTTGTCGCTAAATAGAACTCGTGCAAAAAATCTGCCATCGTCCCGTAATTTCTAAAGTGTTCAGTGGCAGAAATGTACACGACGTTCAAAGTCGTCACCATGCAATTCCTGGTGCGTAGAAATGTGGTACGGGTGCAATCGATGCTGATGTAGCATTCACAACACCGACGCTTTTGAGATTGACGATTCTCACGCAATTTGTCTGCTACTGATGTGCGGATTATCTACGACAGCAGCTAAAACACCTTCTTGGGCATCATCATTTGTTGCAGGTCGTGGTTGACGTTTCACATGTGGCTGAACACTTCCTGTTTCCTTAAATAACGGAACTATTCGGCGAACGGTCCAGACACTTGGATGATGTCGTCCAGGATACCGAGCAGCCTACATAGCACACGCCCGTTGGGAATATTGATCACAATAGCCATCCATCAACACGATATCGACCTTTCCCTCAACCGGTAAAAGGGTCCATTTAGCACGGGTATTATATTACGAAGCAAATACCGTCCGCCCTGGCGGAATGTTACGTGATACCACGTACTTATACGTTTGTGACTGTTACAGCACCATCTATGACAAAGCGAAAAATGTGGTCCAACTAAAACGTTCATATTTTTTTACGTACTACACGAATAAGTGATAAAAATTGGGGCCCGTGTTTAAAAAACGCAGTTGATATCCGTTTGACGTATGGCAGTGCCATCTAGCGGGCCAACAATAGCGCCATCTGGTTTCCCCCTTCAAGCTAGACGAGTTTCGTTCTTTGTAGTTTTTTCGTTTGATGCTTATTTCGTGAGATATTTGGCCCTGACACTATCTTATGACCACCCTGTATAATGGTATGGTAACTGCCAGTAGCAGAAATGTTTAGCGAACAATTTAACACACTAAACAGAAGATTTACACATATTTATCCAAGTGTACTAAGACTTATTACAAATAATGGAGCAAGAAACAGTCTCCAGTTCTCAGTGTCCTCCGTGCACTATAGCAACTAGGTAGCATTATATAGCGAAGGGGCTCCAAGCGCGAGTGGGCCTTCTGGCTGCCGCCGACCGTCCTGTATCACGGCTGCAGAGGGCGCTCGTGGTATGGAGCCACTGGAGAAGCGGCTTAGTGGACGTGCACCAGTGGGTCCGCGGGATCCCCCATGACCGTTGTCAGCGCATGAGGCAAACTTGCAGTACCACTGTCTACTTTGGCGCCCTTGGAGTGAAGTGGTATCGATACCATAGCTTGGTAATGTGAAAATTGCCGAGCAGCACCATGCTTCGAATTTCTTATTAAAACTGTATGTCCCATTATAAATGGCTGGGTAAATCGTTTCGAATGTCAGAGGAATGCAAGGGAAGTTGCTCCTCCAATAGGACCCTGCCCGCTAAGTGACGCGATGTTCACCTTTAGGATGCGATGTTCACCTTCAGGAAGATGATGGCTTTACTTTTATCCCTGCTATCTTTGTGTATTTGAGAAAACCTTTGCAACAGTGAAAAGAATTTAGAACGTTATCACCAGAATGTACAAGAAAACAACATTAACAGTCCGATGAATAAGTGATGTTGTTGTCACTGCTCTCGAACCGCTCAGCAGAACGTTGTGTAACTTTTCCACTGAATTCAGTGAAGACATACACGAGGTACATATTCGCCAACTCCCCACACGTGAATCTATCTATACTTATGTGTATCACTGTTAACATTCAAATACATCACCGGTAAAATAAACCCAAGACATAATGGGATAGTACTGGATGAAGGGCTTATCTCGATGAATAATTACTGTTGTCAGTAGCTAGTGCAGTGTGCGAATGGAACCAGTTTGTCTCCAAACAAGACAACAGCGAATATGGTCGACATTTCCATTGTTGTGCAGAAGGTTTCAGTGCAGTACGGATACAAATATAAATTTAGGTACCAAACTGATAGATCCAGTTCCATGAAGGTATTCACGAAAGATGCAGGTAGTCACACTAACACAAGTTTTTATCTCTAACAACACATTAACAAAATCGTCAGTGTATTAAGGAGGCAGTACCTCTGTAAGTCTTAAATTAAAAAAAAAAAAATCTTTCACAAGCCGATTGTAACAAAATTATCAATATATTATGGAGGTAAAATTTCTTTGCTTCTTAAAGTAAAAATAAATTCGTTCACAAGCGAACAAACAAGCAACAGATCTTCAATGACAAACAAATGTAAAGCTCCTGAATCACAAAAACAAATCATTAAGTTCCCCAACACGTCGCTATTTAAATTTGAGTCAGATCTTGAAATCTGGACATAGGTATGGTCACCACGAAGGAAGTTACTCAGTTCTTGGGACTCCATACAAAGTCTGCACTCGAATTTTAGGAGCTGAAAGACAACGCTTTCAAAGTATCACTGTAGTATTTCACACTCTGATTGTCAAGAAAGTCGTGGTACTATCTTGTTGATGAAGAAACCAAACAGTAGAAACTATACTCAGCCCCAGCTATCACGTCGCCAGGCACGGTTAGGAGCTCAGACCAAGGAGGTGGCATGCTGCCCAGAAGATGAGGGCAGAGTTCACAGCGAGGGTCAGCAGAGATCTTATGATCGGTTCTTCGATGCTATGGGACTGCTCTGCTAAAGTCCCAAGGCGACCTAAATAGCTGCCTCGCGAAAGGAGCCACGTGGGCCTATTCTCGGCACGTCACCCTGTGGATGCAGCTGATGGTGCGGCACGTCAACGACCTCTACCGTCGCCGCACACGCCTCCTAGCTGCCTGGCGGTAATACTGATGTCACCACCTGCTGGTCTGGCCGCGCAGTTCCGGAGTTTTGCATTCCCGCGGCGTCTCATCCGTAGGTTCGAATCTCACGACTCATAAGCTGTGCGCCATGCTGTCGTCATCTGACGTCTGGGGCGCCACGGCAGAAACCAAACGAAATGCAATTACTCTGTAACGTGCCAAGGGAGATCAAGGGCAGCTTATACCGAGAGACATAGAAAACATCCCGAAACAACCATCAAAATTCTGGCAGTGGAACTTGGTTTCAACTTAGATTTGGAATACTAACAACTGACTCCCACAGAGCCTACCCAGCAGCGTTTTCCATATTAGCTTCTCTGCTCGTGAGATATGTTAGAGTTACTGGGTTAGGGCCTAATGATTCCATTAGAAGCCTCACTCTCCTGTCTTTTGTCATAGTCTTTCCTCATTAAGTTAACACAGGTGTGTTTGCGTCTAGTGTTGTAATTATGGACACTGAGTCATGATATTTTCAATATACTCTGATACTGGAATGAAAACTCGTGACTCCTCAATTTCTTTTTCACGTGGTATTGACAGAGTATCATATAACAATTTTATAGTATGCTGTTGTACATGGAATTCGTACGAGGGTCACACCAAAAAAAAATGCTCAATATTTTATTTTAAATCCATCTTTTATTCTACTTGTTTGAAAGTCTTACAGTGTGTAGATACATCCTTTTGGAAGAATATTTTCATTGCTCCACATAATTTCCATCCCTCTCAACTGCCTTACGCCATCTTGGAGCTAGCGCCTGTATACCCACGCAGTAAAATTCTGGACCAACCTGTTGGGGCCACTGTTTATCAGCGTGCACAAGGGAATCATCATCTTCAAAACCTTGCTCCACGAAGAGAGTCCTTCAATTTCCCAAAGAGATAATAGTCACATGGAGTCAGGTCAGGACTGTAAGGCGGGTGTTGTTTCATTGTTGTCCATCCGTGTTTTGTGATTGCTTCCATGGTTCTTTGACTGACATGTGGCTGTGCATTGTCGTGCAACAGCAAAACATCCTGCTTATGCCGATGTGCTCGAACACGACTCAGTCGAGCTTGAAGTTTCTTCAGTGTCGTCACAAATGCATCAGAATTTGTGGTGCTCCCACTTGGCATGATGTCCACAAGCAAGAGTCCTTCGGAATCAAAAAACACCGTAGCCATAACTTCTCCAGCAGAAGGAGTGGTTTTGAATTTTTATTTTCTTGGGTGAATTTGCATGATGCCACTACTCTGATTGCCTCTTCGTCTCTGGTGAAAAATGATGGAGCCGTGTTTCATAACCTGTCACAATTCTTCCTAGAAATTCATCTCCACCATTCTCGTACTGTTCCAAAAGTTCGCTGCATACCGTTTCTCTTGTTTCATTGTGAGCCACTGTCGACATCCTGGGAACCCACATGGCGCAAACCCTTTATTAACGCCAACACTTTCAGTATTCTGGAAACACTTCATTCCCCTATCCCAAAGTAGCGTGACAATTCGTTCACTGTGATGTGTCTGTCAGCAGTCGCCAATTCGTTAACTTTCTGCATATTGTCTGGAGCGTGTGCAGTACGAGGCCTGCCGCTGCGAGGACAATCCTCAATATTCACGTGCCCGCTTTCATCACGTAACCTACTTGCCCACCGACTAACTGTACTGCGATCGACAGCAGCATCTCCATACACCTTTTTCTACCTCTTGTGGATGTTCCTCACTGTCTCGTTTTCACAGCACAGGAATTTAAGGATCTAGGGATAGTCACAGTAGCTTCTCAGTATATATACTCTCTTATGAAATTTGTTATTAACAACCAAACCCAATTCAAAAGTAATAGCAGTGTGCATGACTACAATACTAGGAGAAAGGATGATCTTCACTATTCAAGATTAAATTTAACTTTGGCACAGAAAGGGGTGAATTATACTAGCACAAAAGTCTTTGGTCACTTACCAAATAGTATCAAAAGTCTGACAGATAACCAACAACTATTTAAGAAGAAATTAAAAGAATTTCTGAATGACAACTCCTTCTACTCCATAGAGGATTTTTTAGATATAAATTAAAAAAATTAAAAATAAAAAAAATAAGAAAAATAAAAAATAAAAATAAAAATAAAAAACACAAAAAATGAAAAAGTTGTTATATTAACTTAAGTATGTTGTTAAATTAACTTAATTATGTCATGTATTGGAAAATTTGACTCGTTCCACATCATTACGAAATATCGTATTCGTGATCCATGGAACTAGTATTAATCTAATCTAATCTAATCTAATCTAATCTGACAGAACGTTGCTGCTGACGAACGTCAAGTGTAGCAGCCATCTTGAAGGCATGCTGTGACGGCGCCTCTCACGGGAACAGGTTGAACTAAGTTTGAAAACAAGTGGGAAGGGCGTATCTACATACTATAAAGCTTTCACATATGCAGAATGAAAACTGTATGTTTACAAAAATAGTGTGCATTTCTTTTGGAGTGACCCCAGTATTTCAGAATGAAATTGTAAAAGACTGCTGAAAGAAAATAAGCTAAGTAAACCTATCGTCATAAAAAGAGCTGCACCCAGAAACACCCGATCGTCCCACTGCAACTGGATAGTTATATAGCACAACCTCAGCTATGCAAGTGATTATATTTGCGCTCGGGGAACGTGGGTGTGGGCGTGATGTCGTGTCTATCGGTTAATATAAAAGAGCTCCAACTGGCGTTAATGGACTGTACGATAGCGGGTAGCAACACAAGGGCATCGCCTGAAGATGCACTATGACCAGACGACACGTTCGGCAGCAGGTAGCCCAGCTACAGTAGTTCAATAGGGGCCAACTTGTGAAGCTGCAGGAGGGTTTCAGGGCCTGTCGTCGTACTGCTAGTCTCATTAGTCGTACGGACACCACGACATGCATCGCAAGCAGGGCGAACAGACCGAATATCCACCGTGCGCTAACAGATCCAAAAGGAACTATAGGAGCCATTCATTCAGTGAATTGGCTTGCCTTCTATGCACCATCCCTGCAAGTAGCAGGGCTCGCCAAACGCCAGCCGTTTCAATGGCTGCCACTCTCACACCAGCAGCACCGCGCGCAACTTGCCTGGTATCGTAAACGACATATAGGGGCTGCTGCAGACGAAGAGGTCCATTTCTGCCTTGGAGACAACGACAAGTGGGACAGTGTCTAGTAGCGCAGCTGCGAGTCCCACAGAGAGCGGGTTGTGGTGCTCCATTACACCTGCCGCTAGCGTGGTGTGTTGGTTTGGAGTGCAGTATCCTACGGGGATAAGCTCCGTAAAAGCTACACGGTATATAGAAGAAGTCTTGCGACTGTTGGCTATGTCGTTGATGAACGCACATGCCCTACATCAACGCTCATTTCCATACCGCTGTCACCTTCCGACCCTTGCGGCTGTGGATTCTCTGCCATGGCCAGCCGTGTGGCCTGATACCCCCCGCCCTCCCCCCTCCCCCCCCCCCCCCGACTGATAATGTGTGGAGTGCCGTGGAGCGTGTCATCAGGACTGCACATTCACCTACCGATCTACGGGAAATGCAGGCTCAGGTGGAAAGTGTATGTGATGCGGCCTCGTAGGACTATATTCGAGATCTGTACAAATCAGTGTCACGACATCCGGCCGCTTGCATTCATAAACATGGTGGACCGACACCATAGTGTAATGTATGTTATGTGGCAGTTCATAGCAATAAATGGTCTTTCAAAGTTGAAATTGTAATCATTTCCGTGGAGGTATATACCGTCTATGCAATTAAATGAATTTATCTGCATAGACAGTACATACTTCCATAAATTTAGAGCAACTAAGTTAAAGACGGAAAACAGATAAAATGTTTTCGTTTCGTATGTGTGGTACTACCTACCTGCGTGCCAACAATGATCTCTATCTGCGTTGTTCTTCTAGGTGCGTCTCTTTTTATTATGATCAGGGTGTAGTAACTAGCTGATCTACTGACATGAAAATCTTCTGTGTATTGTACCGCATCTTAACGTAAAAAACTTTACCGGAAAACCAAAGTTTCACCATGGTTAAAGTGGTCTTCCTCTAAATCTATCGATATGTGTCTGCGACACACCATGCAAACAATTATCTTGCCTGAGACAACTGATTACTGACTCTCATTTGTTTAACGTTGAAAATATCAGTATATTTACTCAAGAGTTTTCAAGATTTGACATCGCATTAAGTTTATTATGAGTTTCCTTTCATAGAACTAAGTTAAAAAATGGTTCAAATGGCTCTGATCACTATGGGACTTAGCATCTGAGGTCATCAGTCCCCTAGAACTTAGAACTACTTGAACTTAACTAACATAAGGACATCACATACATTCATGCCCAAGGCAGGATTCGAGCCTGCGACCGTAGCAGTCGCGCGGTTCCGGACTGAAGCGCCTAGAACCGCTCGGCCACCGCGGCCTGCTAGAACTAAGTACCCTACGGTATTTTCTTTATTGGAGAGAGCCAATGACAAAATATGAACTGTGAAATATTTATACCAACCATTAATATTAAGAAAGAACCGCAAAAAGAGAAAGACATTTCACAGCGTCCCCACTGCCATTTCCTGAAGAAGATATGAGCGTAACGAGTATCGGACTAGATTTGTGACCGTGTACAAGACCTCCTTACAGATAGGATTGAAAGCATCGCTCTTAAAGGAACGAATTCGCCAGATGTAAAGGCCCAGAGTACCCCAAAGCAGTGTGATAGGCCCGTTATTGTTAACAACGCATATAATTCATGTATTAAGCAGCGCCGGAAGCTCTTTAAGGCTGTTCATAAATAATACAGTTGTATATAAGGAAGTAACTACGCCAGAAGCCAGTATCGATTTGGGGAATCATTTGCAGAGTATTGATGAATGGTGAAGGTTCTGTAAGTTGACCCTGAATGTGGATAAATGTAACATATTGCTCATGCAGAGGAAAAGAAATCCACTACTATACAAATAGATGGCAAATTGCTGGGAGCAGTATCTACCTAAAATATCGAAGATTAACTATCCATGGCGACCCTAAATGGAATTATTACGTATAACAAATAGCACAAGGAAAAGATGCCAGACTGAAATTAGAGCTGATACAAGAGACAGAGAACGTCCAACGAAGAGCGGCACGTTTCGTCACAGGATTGTTTGGTCAACGAAAGAGCGTTACAGAGATGCTAAACAAACTCCAATGGCAGATTCTACAAGAAAGACGATTTGCATCACAGGGAGGAATTCCGAGAGCGTAATTTGCGGGAAGAGTCGGATAACGTATTTATTTCTCTCATCTACATCTCGCTAAAGGAACACCACGAGAAAATTCGAGAAATTACAGCTAATACAGTTTCTTCTCGACAGTCATTCTCCACACTCCCAATTCGCAAGTCGAACAGGGAAGGAGGGATCAATTAGTATTACAAGGAGCATCCTCTGCCACACAACGTTATATGGCATGCGGAGTAAGATGTAGGTAGATGAATTTTCAAACAGGTATCATCTAACATGGAAAGGACGACACCTGGAGTAACAGTGGCTCCTACTGCTGAACAACATCACCTTACATAAGAAGACTGCAAGGAATTCAAAGACACTAGTCTCTACCCATACACAATATGATCCTGCAAAATTCTATAATCTCGTCCAACAGCCAGAGCACGTCAAGTCCTGTGGCTGCCTGCCGATCAGAGTGTTTATCATCAACTTAGAAAGTTATCTATCCAGTGAGAATCTCAGCTATCGCAATCTTGGAACTCAATCTTCCACATGACGCCCAGAGCGAGGATGAACCGAATCAGATGTGAGGCAGAGAACTGCTGCCCCGCTCCAAAACATGGATGGCAAGAGTCTCGGGTCAGTAATTGCACCGAGGCTGTTCAGACGCTGTGGCACGAAGTTGACCACTCTACCCTGCGATCTTTGCTAGATGAAGTACACACATCAAAAAAGGTTCTAGATCATCTGGGTTCCGAGAGTTCCGTAACCTGTACAGAAAATTGGAATAGAGATCAACATAAACATAATTTCCGCCCTTTACATTGCTCATGAAAGCACACATTGCATGTTGTACCACCATACAGCGACTCCATGGGTCCTGAAGGGGTCCGAAACCCTCAAAATTCGTTTGGGGGGGGGGGGGTGAGAGGCAGATCCCCCCAATAATGTAAGAAAATTATAAGCTATATTAAGCTTTGTAAAATCACAAAATTAGTTTGGAATTTTTTATTTTCCTTCTTTGATGATAGTTACCTTTTAAAGTACATTCAGTAATGAGTTAAAACAAATAATTATTATGGTAGTAAGCAAGTTAATTGAAAACGCGTGGTGTGAATCATGATAGGGTTACGGTGCTGCGGGAACACTTAGAATTTGTCCCGGAGCGCGAATCTTCAGGTAAAGTCTGGCGCCGGCGGGCCAGCGCTGCGGCCGCGGCGACAACAAAAGGATTGGAGCAGAAGTACCTGGAACCCTCCGCCTCGCGTCGCCTTGACGCATCGAGACATTACGACGCCGTGGTTATATAAATCCCACCCTGCTGTCGCAGTCATTCAGTGTGGATAATTTCGTTCAGTGCTATTGCAGACTTGTTCAGTGTTCCGACTTTTGTGTCTAGTGGACTATCTTATATGACTATATTTTATTCGTTTACTCTAGTGTCTTAGTGTATTGTGAATCAAATTTGCTATGGATAAATTTATTACCAAAAGGCTCGCTTGGAAGTTGATGTTACTGCATGTCAACTCCCAACAATTATTCCGTTGTCGCCGGCCGCAGTGGCCGTGCGGTTAAAGGCGCTGCAGTCTGGAACCGCAAGACCGCTACGGTCGCAGGTTCGAATCCTGCCTCGGCCATGGATGTTTGTGATGTTCTTAGGTTAGTTAGGTTTAACTAGTTCTAAGTTCTAGGGGACTAATGACCTCAGCAGTTGAGTCCCATAGTGCTCAGAGCCATTTATTCCGTTGTCAGTCGCTTCGTCGTCTTCAAGTGAGAATCATTCGCAGCCAAAACCTGGAGAAACTTGCAAGGGAAGATCATTTCAGAAGTCTTGGCTGATCAAATACACATGGCTAGAATATGAATCATCTACTGGAAAAGTTTTTTGCAAAACCGGCAAAGAGACAGATGATAAAAATATATTACAATTTTCTTCAAAAGAAAAAAAGAAGCTGCATTTACTTTTGAAGGGCTTTCTAATTGAAAAAAGCTTTTTAAAAATTCCGTCTTCATGAAAATACGTTTATGCATGAAGAAGGTGTTCTGAAACTAAATTTTATCAGTAGCCGAAGTGTGACATCCCAATTGAATGAACAGATATGAAAGAAGGCCGTTTAGCTCTTCAGACTTTTTACCACCGTGCAATTTCTATGCCGACAAGAACTAGCAATTAGAGGGCACGAAGATGTAAACTCAATTTTTTTTTCAATTGTAGCAACTCCGAAAGAATGACATACCTGAGGTTTAAAGATTGGTTAGGACGTTCGGGCTGTATCTGGACGTCCCACGATATTCAAAACGAGATCATTGACACACTAGCGAAGTCTGTGTTGAGAATGGTATTGGCTTCAATCAGGAAGACTGAACATTTTTCTATTATGGTTGACGAATCAAGTGATTCTACGATTCACGAACTAGTGTCTTTTGTATTCATTCTGTCGATGATTCCTTAATCATCAGCGAAGACTTTATTGGCTTATACGAGACCCTCAACAGTGAATCACAAACTTTTTGTAGTATTTTAAAACGTTCTTCTCGTCTTCTTTTGTCAATGGGTAACTTACAAGACAGTGATATGATGGTGCCTCGAATATGAGAAGTAAGTTCAAAGGACTAAAAAAGTTAGTTTTGGATATAAAATAAAAAGTACTTAATGTGCACTGCACTGCTCACAGTTTGGACTTGGCAGCTGTAGACAGTCTCCGCCATCTTATGTCTATGAGGGATATTACGGCTTTAGCCAAGGACTTAATAAACACCGTAATCCAACAAAAGGATGGGACTTTCCAGAGACATAAACTGTGAGAGCGCCAACGACCAAGCTGGTCTACGACTCCTTTGCCCGACTCGATGCACTATGCGAACTTCTGGTATCTTGAGAATATTGAAAACTGTGAAGAAGTTGTAGGGTGTTTTGAAACATTTTCTGCAGAGGACAAAACAGACGCAGGTTACAAATGTGCAGGCTACCTTGAGTCAATGTTACAAATCAAAACTTTTTTTTTACATTTCTATTGCCATACAATGAATCCAGTGGAAGAGACCAATGAAAATTTCAATGCCCTCATCTAAGTGTTGCTGATATCGAAAAAAAGAGCTTCGTTTGTATACTGAATGGAATGCGTGATAGTTTTGAACGCTTTTCGGAATTGTGTTCAAAAGAAAAACCTTCAAATGCTGATTATCCTTCGCTTCCTCGGAATATAAGTGTGCCAAAGAAGTACGAAAACAACGAAGCCAGCACATCGCACACTTTCAGAACCCCAAAGGAATACTACAAAGCTATTTAAATTGAAGTTTGTGTAACGGTGCAATCTTGCAGTACTGAGTGGTTTTCTTCTACTGGACTCACACAGGCCATTGCAGTTAAACAAAAATGCTTGCTTTTATTAAAAGAGGTGAAACAAATTTGGAAAAATCAACTGAGTTTTTCAAAAATGACCTAGACATTGAGAGACTGCACTTATACTTGAATATGTCAGCTGATATCGCTAGTAAAAATCAACTGTTCTTAAAAAGCATGCGTTATGTAAGAAAGTACATTACACAAGAGCCTTCAGTTGGCGAAATGTTATGTGAAGTAGTGAAGTGCATTAAGCTTCTCCAAGTAGTTCCAATCACGAGAGCAGTAGCAGAACGGTCATTTAGCACCTATACACGTCTGAAGTCCTATCTCCCATCAACAATGGGAAAGAAGCGATTGAACAACTTGGCTGTTCTTCATGCCAACCGAGATGTTTTGGATGTATAATATATCTGACCAGTCATCAACGACTTCATATTCAGTGATCCAGTCAGACGGTTGACATTTCCACCTTTCTAAAGGCATTCTAGCCCTAATAATGGCATTTAGAGTAATATTACAAATATAAAATAGGAAATTAAATACATACCTAATGTTAAATTTTCAGTTTAGAAACATTAGTATTGTTATAGTACTGTATTACTATGTTACTATAGTACTGTTTTAGTTGTTTTCAAATAGTTAAATACTTTTAGGGTGGAAGACGCTATTAAAACCCGGTAATTACTTACTTTTTGACTGAAAGTATTAGGCATACTGTATTAACTTTATTAACTGTATTAAAGCATTAACTTTGAGTTATTGTTTTCATTTAATGAACCCTGAGCCTTATTCAAAGTAAGCTTAAATTAGCTATTTCACACACTAATCAAAGTGCTGTCACTGTGCGACAGCAATATTTTAAGTTTTATTCTTTTAATGATAGTTTAGGATTTATTTAAATATAGTTTTCGCATTTTCAGAGCTACCTGTAGAAATTCACTGCTGTGTAATAATCTATAAGCATGATTATTACTGCAAATTAAATTAGGTTCTCACGAAAATACCGTGTGTGTTTTGTTTCTTTATTCCAAGCCAAGAAATGTGACAACTTGTCGAGTTTCCCGGAGTGTCGAGTGATCGAGAGTCCCGTTTTCAGGGTTCTAATGCTGATAATATGACTCTAAAGTGCTTAAAAAACTTTAAAACTCACTATTCTTCATCTAAAATTCAGAAAATTTCCGGGGCAAAACCCCCAGTATAGGCACCCCCGATATTTTTTATAAGTCGGCGCCCCCTGCGTTCAAAGGTGGTGGTGCAGATTGCTGGACACACCGTTATCTCTAATATCCCGTAATACGTCCTCTTGCATTGATGCATGACTATATTCGTCGTGGCATACTATCTGCAAGTTCATCAAGGCACTGTTGGTCCAGATTGTCCCACTCCTCAACGGCGATTCACCATAGATCCCTCAGCCCTTTTCAATCTATCCCGGGCATGTTCGATAGGGCTCATGTCTTGAGAACATGGTGGCCACTCTAGTCGAGCGATGTCGTTATCCTGAAGGAAGTCATTCAGAAGATGTGCACGATGGGGGCGCGAAATGTCTTCCATGAACACGAATGCCTCGCCAGTATGCTGCCGATATGGTTGCACTATCGGTCGGAGGATAGCATTCACGTATCTTACAGCCGTTACAGCGCCTTCCATGATCACCAGCGGCGTGCGTCAGCCCCACATAACGCCACCCCAAAACTACAGGGAACCTCCACTTTGCTGCACTCGCTGGAAAAAGTGACTAAGGCGTTCAGCCTGACCGGGTTGCCTCCGAACACGTCTCCGACGATTGTATGGTTGAAGACATATGCGACACTCTCGGTGAAGATAACTTGATACCAATCCTCAGCGATCCATTCGGCATGCTGTCGAGCCTATCTGTACCACGCCGCATGGTGTCGTAGTTGCAAAGATGGACCTAACCATGGGAGTCGGGAGTGAAGTTGCGCATCATGCAGCCTATTGCACACAGTTTGTGTCGTAGCACGACGTCCTGTGGCTGCATGAAAAGCATTATTCAACATGGTGGCATTGCTGTCAGGGCACCTCCGAGCCATAATCCGTAATTAGCGGACTTGCGCTGTAGTAACAGCCCTTGGGCGGCCTAAGCGAAGCATGTAATCGACAGCTCTTGTCTCTGTATCTCCTCCATGTCCGAACAACATTGCTTTGGTTCACTCGGAGACGCGTGGACTCTACTTCCCTTGCTGAGAGCATTTCCTGGCACAAAGTAACAATGCGAACGCTATTGACCGTCTAGGCGTGGTTGAACTACAGACAACACGAGCCGTGTACCTCATTCCTGGTGGTATGACTAGAACTGGGCAGCTGTCGGACCCCCTCCATCTAATAGGCGCTGCACATGCATGGTTGTTTATATCTTCGGTCGGGTGTAGTGACATCTGTCAACAGTGAATGGGACTGTGTCTGTGATACAATATCTACAGTCAACATGTATCTTGAGGAGTTCTAAGAACCGGCTTGATGAAAAACTTTTTTAATATGTGTATATGAGGCAGAAGCGAATGAATGGCAGGAACCAGTTTATTCGTCCTTAATTTTTCCCTTTATTGGTTAAACTCTTTGTTTAACACTTCTTTGTCTGCGCATTGTTAACTTACATGAGATTTCCCGTGAGCTTTAGAAGGTTACCTTGCGCTCGGAATTGAAGAAATCAATCACTGAATATGATGAAAGATTACAGTCATTATCCCATCAATGACGAGATCATTGGAAACGGAATACAACCATGGACGGGGGAATCCACTCAAATACGTAGGTTCGCTAGCAACTGTCCACATCTTTGATTAAACCGTTTGTGGTGAACATAGAAACTGGATGGCCTGAAGGGAAACTAATCACTGCACTAGTTTTGAGTGGGACTGGACTTACCATGGTAGTGATCTACTACATACATACACTATTTGAGCGAAGGTATCCCGACGCCCCATTGTCATGTGGAATTAACCACTACATGTCACATGAGGCAGTCTCGCCAGTATTAAAGGAGGAGAGGAGCATTGTGTTGTGAGCTAAATTAGTGGGTTAGGAGAGTTTGTGGCTTCGTACGTGGTCTGCTCATTGAATGTCACCCGAGTAAGAAACTCATGAGGGTTATTTCAACCCTTATAAACCCGTTCTAGTCGACTGTTTTGATGGTGATGCGGAAAGGCGAAGGAACAGCCACAGTTAAGTCAAAATACGGCAAACCTCTTGCAGTAACGGACAGGAACCATAATGAGTTGTAGAGCATGCTTTGTAAAAATTAGCATCAAACTAGGGGAAGAGACTTCAAAGTGATAGCGTTCAGCTAGCACAATGACTGTACGTAGCAAGGTAAAATGAATATCAAGAACAGTTGAGCCATTCTAAGAGACACTTGAGGTGGAGTTAAGAGCGAAGGTACTGGACTGTGGATGACCGGAAACTATTTGGAGTAATGATCACGCTACACCCTGCGGCAACCCGATGGAGCTGTTTGGAACAGTGGTCGATTATCATTTGCTAGTGTACTACAGCACACTGTAAACATCACACTGAAACCATGTCATTTCTCTTCGAATGCCAGGCGAAATCACGCTAAATTACACAATCTTTTCTTTAAATGCGTGCTGGTATGCAAATAAAACGGACGAAAACATGTTTCGTAGCGCTCTCTCCGCAATAACTAGCCACTGTATAATCAACTCAGAGAAGAAACGCAGTTCTCTACTTTCGACTGCGCATGCTCCGAAGTGAGGTCATTCCTTCTGGTACTGTGAGTGCCATATTGCTGGCAGCGCTAGGTCAACATTTTTCTTCCAAAATTTCGTGTAACGTACTGCACAAGCATGCAGTATGAGGGTTTTATAAGGACGAGTCAAAGTATTGTTTCTGTGGGGGCGAGGTATCAACAGCACAGACCGATAATTTATTGGCCCAAATATAATTCTGATTGCTCCTAATATTTTCTTTGTACACTTCCTTTTATTCCTCGCAATGTTAAACTCGTAATTATAACATTTAAATATATTTGAAGATCTCAGATAGTATACGTAAAATTAATATATTCAGTTTAGTTACGATTACTACTGTTGTAAGTCAAAATACTATAGATGGTACTAAAAAATAGCGAACATATGTGCAAATGATGTAAGGTGTCAGGCAAATCCAACACCTTCCATGAAAACCCTGACATGACTAGCATATCCGGTAGTATGTCACATAGCTCCGAATAAATCCTGACATTAAATTAACCAAAGTAATACGATCAACGAGTGAGCAAATGGAATACCACAGACTAACACAACTACGCCTAAATGTATGTCATACCTTTCCGCCATGAAATAGACGCAGTTCCGAGGGAAGAAACGAGAACAAAAGCCGAGAGCAGAACCGTGTAGGCTAGGAGGCCCTACGATAAGGGACGGACACCCACGTCGTCAGCCGACCGCCAAAACTACCCCCCAGCCCATGTTAAAAGATAGAGCCCTTCAGAAGAACAGTATAGATCTTATGATAACACTAAAAGGGCCGCACAAGCTGCAAGTTTTAGCGTGAGACTATTTCGCCTCTCTGTTACGTTGCAAACGTTAAAAACATTGCCCCACCACGAAAAGTATAACGTTTCTCATTGGATAGACAGAATTTCTGTAAGCGGAGCTTAAGGTAGATACCCTGATTGGTCAGTTGAAAACACAACCAGATAGCTTTTTTTAAACCATATTCGGTAAATTGTAGTAAGGAGAAGTTAGAAGGGAGTTGCTTCCGAGACGGTGAGGTGCGTGGAGCTGCGCCGCCCGCCGCCCCCTGACGCTGCCTAACCAATGACAAGGTAATGAACACACTTGATGCTGCATAACAGCGCATAAAGCTTCACTCAGAACTGCAGAAGTCTCATCTGTTACACCCCCTTTTTGCGTAATACTAGTGTCGATCGTCAATTAAAGCTCATGGTATCCACTTTTGCTACTTAAGTTAAAATCTGAAACGTGATGATTTTTCTGTTATATAATTATTGAGAAGCCACATGATCCACTGTAATTTATGACAAGTTAAATAACTAATTAAAGATAATTGAGGGTCACTGTAGACCATTTTGATAGATTCTATTTTATGAAACTTTACTTAAATCTAGGTTATAGATGTGATATTGCATAGGTCATCCTTCGATCCATTGTAGAACTTGGAAACCCATTCAGGGAATGTTCGTTCACATTTTTGTTGAATGCAGTTGGTTTTTATCATCCTGTATTATAATATTTCCTTTTATCAGTAGTGCAATTTATAAACAATGTTTTGTGAGTAGAATAAAATTTCCAATGGTAAACTTAACCGCTTTTTCGACGTTATTTTACCAGCTAACGAAAATTAGAAAGCCTTGAACCCCTTCCACTAAATTTAGTTAGTATTAAGATTCTTTTACAGGGAGTGCAGTGGAGCTGACACTGAAATCATTAAGTGTTTGATTATACACTCCTGGAAATTGAAATAAGAACACCGTGAATTCATTGTCCCAGGAAGGGGAAACTTTATTGACACATTCCTGGGGTCAGATACATCACATGATCACACTGACAGAACCACAGGCACATAGACACAGGCAACAGAGCATGCACAATGTCGGCACTAGTACAGTGTATATCCACCTTTCGCAGCAATGCAGGCTGCTATTCTCCCATGGAGACGATCGTAGAGATGCTGGATGTAGTCCTGTGGAACGGCTTGCCATGCCATTTCCACCTGGCGCCTCAGTTGGACCAGCGTTCATGCTGGACGTGCAGACCGCGTGAGACGACGCTTCATCCAGTCCCAAACATGCTCAATGGGGGACAGATCCGGAGATCTTGCTGGCCAGAGTAGTTGACTTACACCTTCTAGAGCACGTTGGGTGGCACGGGACACATGCGGACGTGCATTGTCCTGTTGGAACAGCAAGTTCCTTTTCCGATCTAGGAATGGTAGAACGATGGGTTCGATGACGGTTTGGATGTACCGTGCACTATTCAGTGTCCCCTCGACGATCACGAGTGGTGTACGGCCAGTGTGGGAGATTGCTCCCCACACCATGATGCCAGGTGTTGGCCCTGTGTGCCTCGGTCGTATGCAGTCCTGATTGTGGCGCTCACCTGCACGGCGCCAAACACGCATACGACCATCATTGGCACCAAGGCAGAAGCGACTCTCATCGCTGAAGACGACACGTCTCCATTCGTCCCTCCATTCACGCCTGTCGCGACACCACTGGAGGCGGGCTGCACGATGTTGGGGCGTGAGCGGAAGACGGCCTAACGGTGTGCGGGACCGTAGCCCAGCTTCTTGGAGACGGTTGCGAATGGTCCTCGCCGATACCCCAGGAGCAACAGTGTCCCTAATTTGCTGGGAAGTGGCGGTGCGGTCCCCTACGGCACTGCGTAGGATCCTACGGTCTTGGCGTGCATCCGTGTGTCACTGCAGTCCGGTCCCAGGTCGACGGGCACGTGCACCTTCCGCCGACCACTGGCGACAACATCGATGTACTGTGGAGACCTCACGCCCCACGTGTTGAGCAATTCGGCGGTACGTCCACCCGGCCTCCCGCATGCCCACTATACGCCCTCGCTCAAAGTCCGTCAACTGAACATACGGTTCACGTCCACGCTGTCGCGGCATGCTACCAGTGTTAAAGACTGCGATGGAGCTCCGTATGCCACGGCAAACTGGCTGACACTGACGGCGGCGGTGCACAAATGCTGCGCAGCTAGCGCCATTCGACGGCCAACACCGCGGTTCCTGGTGTGTCCGCTGTGCCGTGCGTGTGATCATTGCTTGTACAGCCCTCTCGCAGTGTCCGGAGCAAGTATGGTGGGTCTGACACACCGGTGTCAATGTGTTCTTTTTTCCATTTCCAGGAGTGTATAATCGCTAGTCTCACTGAACTCTTCTAAACTCTACATGTCATGCGTTGTCTGGCGTCTCCTTACCAGCAACAGGTCCCAGGTTGAAACTAGTCGATTCCCTAAAAAAACACGCTCAGAGCGTCGTTGCGTGAATGTGGTAGTGAGACACGACTTAGGACAAACAGCCACTACGCAGAATGTTAAAATATAGTATGAAAACATTTTTTTCGTAGCTAGTATGAAGAAGGCAATGAATGCATTAATAAAATATATTTTCCACTTTTTCTGTATTACCTTTATTTGTTCACGATTGCTTTCAGCGTCGTAGTGTCCGCCACCGTAGGTAAGTGGGAAAAAAAGTGGACAACGCGCGTAATTGTGATGCCAGGAGGCCCAGGTTCGATTCCCGACTGGGTTGAAGATTTTCTCCGCTCAGGGACTGGGTGTTTGTGTCGCCTTTATCATTATCATTTCATTCTCATAGACGCGCAAGTCGCCGAAGTGGCGTCACCTCGAAAGACTTGCACCAGGCGATCAGGTCTAGTTGCCGGGCGGCCCTCGCCACACTTCATCCCATTTCAGCGTTGTAGTCATTCTCAATGATTTTTTTGGTCCTGCAGTAGGAAACTAAATCTTGCATATTGAAATGTTAGCATCTTTAAGTTCGTGGTTTCTGTTCGGTTTGGTTCACAAACGCTGCCTTCTTAGCTTTACTGCCCGACATTTCCGAAGCTATAACAAGAAAGATACATTTGAAGACGCTGACATTTCAGTATGCCATGGAATAATTCCACTTGCAGAACCATGAAATCACTTAAGAGTGGCCTAGAAGACTGAATCTTACAGTGAACAAATAAGGATAATACAACAAGAATGGAAAATGCCATTTTCTCTTACTATGAAAGCGTTGTCTGTAGATGGTAAGCTAAAAAGGCGCTTAAACGGTAGATCTTAAAAGAAGACACTGGAATTCTACAGGCAGGTAGATCTTCTCCAAAGGTTAACCTAAGAATAGGTGCACTTGGCGTGAGGCTCAGCGATTTCGCTCAAGCTATGTTGAATGGACTCATTATATTTTAAACATTTTGTGGCTATGCGCTCAGCAATCATATATGCAATTACATAAAATGTAATGGTCAGCCAAAAGGTTGCACACAACTTTTTAAAAATGCACATTAACCAGGTTTCGATAGCTCTAAGACTATCTTCATAATGGTAAAAGTTACATGAAATCAAATGACAACTTTTAAATTATATCAGTCTGACGAAGACAGTTTTAGAGTTATCGAAACCTAGTTAATGTATTTTTCAAGAAACATTGTGTGCAACCGGTTGCCTGACTGTTCCATTTTGGACGAACCGAATCAGGTAAAGGCCCTTTCAACTTCAGTATTTCGTGTGATTGTCCGATAGAAAAAATGAAACATTCTCTAAAGATTTAACCGTAGACTATGTGGAATATTCGACAAACGAATATCAAATAGTAAGGAAACCAAGTGGTTAAGACCGCTTATTTACAGACTAGGGTTTCCCACTGGTTTCATATTTTTTTCTTTCAGTTCATTCCTAAAAGTATTAAACGATTAATTATAAAATTTTGATGTGTTTATACAGATCAGCTTATGGACGTATAATTAATATATTCAATAAAGTTACGATTACTATCCTTGTAAGACCGAAGGTGATAGAGCTACGCCACCACATTCAAGCACATTGGTGAAATTTTCGATGGGCTGCTACTGGTTTGCGTTGACAAAAGCCTGGAGCGTAGTACCTGACATGTGTAGCGCCAGCAATGAAGTACGAACGAGGTGCTGTTAAGGTATGGGATATTTAACGCGATTAGGGTGCGCTTAAGAAAACCCTAAATACAGAAGGACGTGAGCACGTTTAAAAGGTGTCCTATACTGCGTTTAGCAGAGGAACTACACTACTGGTCAGTAAAATTGCTACACCACGAAGATGACGTGCTACAGACGCGAAATTTAACCGACAGGAAGGAGATGCTGTGATATGCAAAAGATTAGCTTTTCAGAGCACTCACACAAGGTTGGCGCCGGTGGCGACACCTCCAACGTCCTGACATGAGGAAAGTTTCCAACCGATTTCCCATGCCCAAACAGCAGTTGACCGGAGTTGCCTGGTGAAACGTTGTTGTGATGCCTCGTGTAAGGAGGAGAAATGCATACCATCACATTTCCGACTTTGGAAAAGGTGGGATTGTAACCTATCGTGATTGCGATTAATCATATCGCGACATTGCTGCTCGCATTGGTCGAGATCCAATGACTGTTAGCAGAATATGGAATCGGTGGGTTCAGGAGGGTAATACGGAACGCCGAATTGGATCCCAACGGCCTCGAATCACTAGCAGTCGAGATGACAGGCGTCTTATCCGCATGGCTGTAACGGATCGTGCAGCCACGTCTCGATCCCTGAGTCAACAGATGGGGACGTTTGCAAGACTACAACCATCTGCACGACCAGTTCGAAGACGTTTGCAGGAGCATGGACTACCAGCTCGGAGACCATGGCTGCAGTTACCCTCGACGCTGCATCACAGTCAGCAGCGTCTGCGATGGTGTACTCAACGACGGACCTGGGTGCACAAATGGCAAAACGTCATCTTTTCGGATAAATTCAGGTTCTGTTTACAGCATCATGATTGCCACATCCGTGTTTGGCGACATCGCGGTGAACGCACATTGGAAGCGTGTATTCGTCATCGCCATAATGGTGTATCGCCCGGCGTGATGGTATGGGGTGTCATTAATTACATGTCTCTGTCACCTCTTGTTGGCATCGACGGCACTTTATACAGTGGACATTAAATTTCAGATGTGTTACGACCCGTGGCTCTACCCTTCATTCGATCTCTGCGAAACCCTATATTTCAACAGGATAGCGCACGACCGCATGCTGCAGGTCCTGTACGGGCCTTTCTGGATACACAAAATGTTCGACTGCTGCTCTGGCCAGCACATTCTCCAGATCTCTCACCAATTGGAAACGTCTAGTCAATGGTGGCCGAGCAACTGGCTCGTTACAATACGCCAGTCACTACTCTTGACGAACTGTGGTATCGTGTTGAAGCTGCATGATCAGCTGTACCTGTAAACGTCATCCAAGCTCTGTTTGACTCAATCAAACGTATCAAAGCCGTTATTACGGCCAGAGGCGGTTGTTCTGGGTACTGATTTCTCAGAATCTATGCACCCAAACTGCGTGAAAATGTAATCAGATGTCAGTTCTAGTATAAAATATTTGTCCAATGAATACCCGTTTATCATCTGCATTTCTTCTTGGTGTAACAATTTTAATGGCAAATAGCGTATTTGGAGACGATCAGTATAAAAAGTGCACCCTTCCAATAAAGCACCATCAAGGAGCCAATAGTGTGTTGAGTATAACATTCTTGATATGGACTTGCCTGCACGTAGTCCCGATCTCAGAAAAATGGAGTACTTTTCGTTGAGTTAGAACGTCAACTTCGTTGCAAATCACAGCGTCCTATATCACTACCTACTCTGTTTTGAGGGCTGAGGAAGAATGGGCTGCCATTCCCCCACATACATTAGGCCCCTCACTGAACGTTTCCCCAGAAGACATCAAGCCGTCATAATCGCGAAGGGTGGACACACTCCATATTAATGTCTATTAACGAGTGACCGTATACTTTTGTGCAAGGAGTGTATGAACATCACAGGATTAAATGGAACGTGCAATTAATGTCGAAAATTATGTGTAACGAACTTCCTGGCCCACAACTAATTAAAAACTGGTTAACTCGACGGATAAACAAACATCGAAATACGTAATCAAAAAACAGCGCAACGACAGAGAGGGACCGTGACAAAAAGATATCGTAAACTATACAGCATATCAGCTCGATCACTGCGTGTTTGTGTCATATTAAAAGAACTAAAGACACATCTATAATTAAACTATAATTACTTTTATGTTATTCCCTGCCGTTGGTGTCATCAATGTTGACCGTTTCATAATTTAATTCGCACTCAAATATTTCACTATACACATTTATCTGAAGAAATACCGACGCCTAATTTCTTGTAGAAATGCAATTGCAGTAGATTGGAAGCATTCTGTACTAACCGTTAAATTAGAATACATCGATTGGATTTTTGAGGCTTAGCTCATACTCTTGATGTAATAAATGAATGCATTTAGTGTGACAATGATATTCAACCTCATTTTACAAATTTGTAACAGGCTTTATCAAATGCGACAGGAATCGTGTTACATTTCGCGAGGGCATAGCACAGAAGTTATTTTCTCTTCATCTCTTCCTTGGAGCTGTTAAATTAGCGTCTTGTCCAGCAGTATGTGGAGTTATCTGTTTACTCTCCAGTTCACTCAAATGTAAGATCCTGATTTTGCTCTACCACACGTGTACTGTCAGTGTGCTTATTATGTGCCGCAGCAGCCAAGCGTGAAGCCAACGTTCTCAGATTAGGAGCCAGTTCCGTTTTGCTGCGATCGAGCTGCTGCCGGTGCCTACCTATTTTGAAAACAATGGAATAGATTTACTGTCTTAATAATGATATATCTTGTGCCGAGTTCCGAAGACCCGTAATGTCTGCTTCAATGAACTTAACGTCGACGGTACGGAAAACCCAAATTTCTCTGGAAATATATATATCCTAGACAGAAAAATTTCGGATAGTGGAAGGACTCGATGGGAATCAGCCACGTCATCTTTAAAGAAACCACCTAGGCATTTACTACAAGCGACTTACGAAGAGCACGCCAAACCGCAACTTCAGTAGTTGAACATACAATAAACCCCCTCCTCCCGAACTCGACTGCACCGCCAACGATCGGCCGCAACTCCGTCATTGATAAATAGCTCGACTGAGAATATGTACACAGAAGAAATTATGCTGGCTAATTATAACCCACCATGGCAATGATGATATCTAGGTTACTACAAACTTTCACAGTTGTCTCTCACTGAGAGCACCTAGTAACTGGAATGAAAGACAGTACAAATGTATAATTTATTGAGTGTTGTGATAGTTTCATTACATTACTTCATGGTGTGCTCGAGTGTCATTTTACTGCAAAGTAAGTGCCGTTTCGGCCAGGGTGCAATGTTCTGTCCCTGAGAGATATATTGGTAGTGGTTGGAGTTTTTCGCCACGGACGCGGCAACACAAATTGTTTCGTCATGACGTGGATGAGCACATTAAATGAATTTTTAATACATCGTACGTGGCGCAAACAGCATACAGCACATATACTACTATACAACTGGAGCTTGAGCTAAATATAAACTACGAAATATAGACCATAACTAAAGGGCTCTCATGGTAGCTTTTACGATGTTCTGCATGGCGGACACAGCAAAAAGTAGTCTGACAATGTATGTTCCATCACCAATCATCCTCTTAACTATTAGTGGTTGTCAATCGTATGAGGTCCTCTACAGAGGTGCAAGGAATCAACGAGAGATCCTATTGAAAAAATTCTACCTACTGTCCATTTTAACTGAACCGAAATCAGGGAGACATTTTGCATGACGGGAAACATGCTGTGTGCTGTGTAAAAAGCTGACAGAGACAAAAACTGGTAGCGATTGTTAATCGCCGGCAGTTCAAATGTACGACGACGACTCATGGAAACCCTAATTTAAATGGCAGCATGGGATGACAAAGATCACTTTTTGCAGTCTACATACTACATGTAGGCTTGAAGGCCCCAGTAAACGTTTTGAAGTAGCTATGAGACAACGAAGCGGCAGATTGTGGCACAGGATTCCTGTCGTCTGGAGTCTGAAGTCGTACGTGGAAGACTCAAGCGGCTGACGAATTGGGATGAAAAGACCAAGTTTGCTCACCGTGTTACTGCCTCGATAACTAATCGGAGCTCTCTGGTTGCAAGCCGAGTAAACTGCATGAACCAGATACTTCGAAGGTTCTGGGGCAAGTCTGATTGTGATTTTCTACTCTTGCTCCATTGGGATCAGAGTTGTACGGTTTACCTAAAAGGGTCCGCACACTAGGCATGAAACAGATTGTTGTTTTCGTGGTCGATTTGCGGCAGGAGCTCGATAAAATGTGGCGGCATGTGACGAAATGCACAATGTTATGCGGAATATATGTTTAGAGGTAGTGGGTGTAATTGAGTTCTGTGACAATTTTCAGATGATAATAGTCAATTCACTATTTAAGAGTCACAGGTGTAGGAAGCATACTTGGAAAAGGCTTGGAGATACAAGAAAATTTCAGTTAGATTACATCATGGTCAGATACAGACTCCTAAATCATATAGGATTGTAAAGCGTGTCCAGTGGTAGACATAGACACAAATCACAATTTGCTAATGATGAAAAGTACGCTGAAGTTTCTGAGACTATCACACAAACAAACAAGTGTGATGCTGAAGCTCAAAGGAACGAGGAGATACGCTTGAAGTTCTCTGTGGCTACACATACTTCTATAATGAGCAGCTCAGTAGACAGTTCAGTTCAAGAGTGGACATCCCAAAAATCGACGAAAGAAGGAAGTACAAACATATTCAAGGAAATTCAGAAATACAGAAATACAAGTGACTTAGGAATGAAAAACATACGAAATACAGGGAATATAAGGCGAAACGGTTACATGAAAAAAGTGAAGCAATCGGAAAAGAAATGTTTGTGGAAAGTACTGACTCAGCCTATAGAAAAGTCAAAACAGGCCTTGGCGAATTTAAAATCGAGGGTTGTAGCATTGAAAGTGCCATGTAAATTCCACTTTTAAATGCAGAGGACAGAGCTGATAAGTAGATAGTGTTCCCTGAGGGTCTTTGTAATGGGATGAGCTTGTCTAATGGCTTGATAGAAGAAGAAACAGGAATCGATAGGGAAGAGATAGGGCATCCACTATTAGAAACACAATTTAGAAGAGTTTTGGAAGACTTAAAATCAAATAAGGAAGAAGGGATAGATAGCAGTCCATCGGAATTTTCAAAATCATTAGGGTACGTAGCAACAAAAGGACTATTACCGTTGATGCGCAGGGTATATCAGACTTGACATATGCCGTCAGACGTTCGCAAAAACAAGCTGTACACTGTTCTGAAGACAACAACAGACAACATGTGCGATAATTATGTCACGAGCAGCTTGACAGCTCATGTATCGAAGTTGCTGACAAGAATAATATACAGAAGAATGAAAAAGAAAATTTAGAATCTTTTACAGGTGAAGATCAGTTTTACATGAGGAAATGTAAAAGCACCAGAATGGCTGTTATGTCATTGTTCTTGATAATGGAAGCAAGACTGAAGACAAGTTCGTAGGATCTGTCGACCTGAAAAAAGCGTTCCACAATGTAAAATGGAATAAGATGTATAAAATCCTGAGAAAGGTATGAGTAAGCTAAAAGAAAAAAGGGGAATAGAGAACACGTAGAAGAACCAGGAGCAGGCAATAAGAGTGGAAGACCAAAAACGAAGTGCACGGATTAAAAAGTGAGTAAGACAGGAATGTAGTCCTTCGCTCCTCAGTGACAAGAAGAACTAACAGGAGGGTAGGACATCTCTTAAGACATCACGGAATACCTTCCATGGTACTAGAGGGAGCTGAAGAAGATGAAAAGTCTTGAAGAAGATAGAGGACTGAAATACATCGAGAAAATAAGAGAGGACGTAACTCGCAAGAGGTATACTGAGATGAGGTTGGCACAGGAGAGGCACAGGGCGGCATCAAATCAGTCAGAAGAAGGATGATTAAATTGAAAAAAAAAAGACTTCTCTTGGTCAGGAATTCCCTTTTCGTCGCTGCTAGTCTGTTTTTTTATATGTCCTCCTTGAACCGTCCGTCGTGGATTAATTTGTTGCGTAGGTAGGAATTCCTTAACATCGACTACTCCATGCTCCCTAGTTCTATTACTAAATTTCTATGTATTCTCATTTCTGCTACTAATCTGTACTTCCGTGTTTCTTCGATTTACTGTCAGCCCGTATTCTGTACTCATTAGATTCTTCATTGCCATAAACACGTAGTCTAATTCTTTTTCACACTCACTGAGCGTAACAGTGTCATCAGCGAATCTTATCGTTGGTACCCTTTCACCATGAAAATTAATCCACACTCTCGAATCTTTCTTTGATTTCCCTCATCGCATCCTCTATGGATAGACTGAACAGAAAGGTCGAAAGATTACATACTTGTCCTACACTCCGTTTTAATCTCAGAATTCGTTCTTGGTCTTCCCTCTTTATTCTTTCAAGTTCATTCTGGCACATATTGTCTACTGTCCGTCTTTCGCTAAACATCGTTCTACTTTTCTTATAGTGTCGAACATCTCCCCCATTTTACGCTGTCGAACTCTTTTGTCGGGTCAATAAACCCTGTTAATGTGTCTTGAGTTTGCTCCAGTGTCACTTCCATTACCAACATCAACGTCAGAACTACATGTCTGGTGCCTTAACCTTTCCTAAATCCAAACTGTCATCCAACAGATGCTCAGCTTTGTTTTCCACTCTTCTGTATATTATTCTTGTCCGCAAATTCAATTCATGAGCCGTTAACCTGATTGTGCGATAATTCTCGCACTTTTTTTATTATGGTTTTATGACGCAAAACTGCTACGGTCATTAGCGGCCGTTCTGTGGCTTGGGGAAGGGTAAAAAAAAAAAAAAAATTGGAAATCAATTGGGAGCGAAACTCAAAAAGTTGGGAAACTAAAAAACAGAAGGAAATCATAGAAAACCACTTTAGAAGGGGGGGGGGGGTGGTTTTCCCCAAGAAGAGCTTCAAATGACTAACTTCATCTCACTGACACCACTGATAAACTCGAGGACGCGATCGACTGAGCGCGTGTCATCTGTTAAAATGGAAGATATATCAGGCGACAGCTGCAAACGGGCGCGTAGCGGAGTAACATAGGGGCACTGAAGTAAAACGTGTCTCACCGTCCACAGTTGAGAGCAGTGGGGAAAAATCGGGGGAGGATCGCCACTTAAAAGATGTCGATGGCTAAAAAGACAGAGCCCTATCCGCATTCTAGTTACAATTACCTCCTCCCGACGACGAGTTCGGGAGGAAGAGGTCCAAGCACAGGGAAGAGCTCTCACGTCCCGCAATTTATTACCGGGAAGTGTAGACCAATGTGCGTGCCACAAAAGAGACATGAAACACTGTAGATCGGCGAAGGGATCCATCCGAACAGATGGCAGAGGAAGAGAGACTGCAGCCTTGGCCACTATATCTGCCGCCTCGTTTCCACGGATACCAACGTGTCCTGGGATCCAGATGAATGCCACAGAGACGCCCCCCAGGCGGAGCAAGTGGAGGCAGTCCTGAATCCGGTGGACCAGAGGGTGGACAGAGTAAAGAGCTTGGAGACTGAGGAGAGAGCTGAGCGAATCTGAGCATGTAATATACTGTATCCGCTGATGGCGACGACATCCCGCAAGGATTTTAAAAGTTCCGAATGCATTTTATATATCGTTTTCGTTTTATTTGATCTTAAGTCTTCCAAAGCTCTTTTAATTTCTGATTGAAATACTGGATCTCCTATCTTCTCCCTGTCGACTGCTGTGGCTTCTTCTGTGATCAGACGGATTTAGTCGGTCTAAGATTTAAATCTGGTTCGCCGGCCCGTGTGACCGAGCAGTTCTAGGCGCGTCACTCTGGAACCGCGCGATCGCCACGGTCACAGGTTCGAATCCTGCTTCGGGCATTTATGTGTGTGATGTCCTTAGGTTAGTTAGGTTTAAGTAGTTCTAAGTTCTAGGGGACTGATGACCTCAGATGTTAAGTCCCATAGTGCTCAGAGCCATTTGAACCATTTTTAAATCTGTATCAAAGGATGGCATTTTCTCCACTGTATCCAAAATGTGGCAGTTAACTGAAAAAAAGTAAACGACACGAAATTCAGCTACTGCTGAATATATTTTAATCACATTTTGCGCAACAGAAGCTCGAGACGTTTCACAGGATCAAGCGTTCTCTGTTACCTCATCTAAGTCAGTGTGAGTTTCGAAGTCATACGTGAAAGACAGTTATCTTCCAAAATAAGAATTTAATTTTTTTTGAGTGCTTCTGTGTCTCAAAGGGAGAGTTGGTGAATTACGCTACGTAGCTCCGATGAATGAGATTAAAACGGGAACTCGGATGCTGTCGCAGTTTACCAGTCTGAGGACTTTTCTATCTTGGAGGCCTGAAAGCAAATAAGGGCTCTTCAATTACCCGCTAGGGCGCCTCCAATGCCCTCGAAACTCCACTCTGAAGTGCCTGTTTATTGCTTTCTGCACTCCTGAAGCTAAGAACTTAACGAATAGGCGCAATTTAAAATTCGTCACACTGAAATCTAATTATCCTGACTGATACAAATGTTTAAAGCCGGTCTTGACTCGATAATTCGTTTTCTCGATCTACCGTGAGTGATGTGTCTCTCTGTAGTTGTCGACTTGCGAGCCAAAGAATATTCCCAACTTCCGAACAATAGTAATTGAGAAAGAAATTGTGACTGATAGAAATGCGCGAGCATGGGGGAAGATTCTAGTTTCCAAACAAGTAACGGAAGAATGAGTATATATGATATGTAAAATTCCTTAATTTCATAAAATTCGAATGTTATTACTTTCTTTAATCGCAGTGAATTACTTGCAACAGGGGATTCACGCTGAACACTAAGCGCTATTACGCAGTACACATGAATGTAACTCTCTTTGTATTTAGTTAAATTGTTATTTCTCTATCTTCATGACGCAATTTATGGGCACTGTCTACACGCTTCGTTAATTACAGAAATTCTGGAATTCTTTAGCGCTTCCATCAAAGGTCATTTAACTGCTAACGCGATAATTAGACTAAACGTTAATTTTTATTTTTTAAGTTGCGGTCTGTATTTCTAAGGATACGGCAGTTGTAGAAGACACGAACAAAATTGATCAGAATTTAAAATAAAATGCTGATAGTCCGAAACACTGTAAATAAGAGTAAGTTATGACTTCCACATTCGTATTTAACTTAGTGTTCTGCATTAATGTTTTAAGTCACTAAGTAGTAGCTACCTCTCGTTGCAGCGGGTAGATTTCTTCTTCTCTTTTTTTAAATTTTGATTTTACCGTGACTACTAAAACAGAGTCCTCATAGATGCAATATATCTGGTGTATATCCAAATTCTTAACTTAAAAGTTATACACCCGATAACGGATCCTAATATTCGTATTTTGAGATCAGAAGCTAGTTCTCAGAAAGAAATATGAGTACTTGAGGTGGTATGAAATCATCAATGAACACTGCCGGAGATGTAAAATCTGTTAACTTTTTATGTTTCGTAACGCACATACATTGGTGTCCCTACCTTGAGGAACATAACAGAATTATTACCATCTTGTTACTTTTCCCGGTCCATTGAAATAGTATTTCGTATATCAGTCTTCCGAAAGATAAGGTGACGCCAGTGGTTACTGCATAATTCTACACTATAAGTGAAGCCTTCGTCGTTACTTAGAGGTCTCCCTATGTTTCTTGCAAATATCATTGCTGCTATGCTTCACCTTCAGTCCTGTTTTGAGAAGCACTGCTTGTTAAAGTTGTTCGTCATGGTCACCATCGTAAGTTTCATTTTTAATCGTAAGTGTCCAATTGCCCGGTATGGCAAATGCCATCTTCAGAAAGAACGGGGGATGCTTAAATCGGCAGGAAAACAAGCTGTACTTGTAAATACCGGTGAAACAATTATTCATATTTAGAAAACAAGTTTATCTCATTTACAGCATCGTGAGATATTCGACACTGCACTACATTTGGAGAGTGTCATTCCTTTCATCTTCTGACACCAGAAGATGTTGAGAGTGGTGTTCATGAAAACGTCGCGCAATTTCAACGACTTAATCCGTCTAGAAACGGCGAGCTTCAAATTAACACGTAATAGTTTCTGATGGGTTCATAGTACAGGTATCACGACTGCAGAATTACTTTTTGGAACATCTCGACAAAAGGATTTGTTACAAGATGCAACATGATTTTGTGCCAAGAAGCAGTAGTAATCTACAGAGAAACTTTTCGCAACAGACGTAATCCTTGTTGAGAAAAAATTAACTGTCATTAATAGGGTCAATACGGCCACAAGGGGCTCAACAGAAACAGAAATTATACCAGGGGCGTACCTAGTTAGGAGCATGGGTTGACATCGCCTTTAAAAGGTAAAAGATATGAATAAAAATTACCTTCGCGAACTGAACAAGCGCCCTGCAACATGCAAAAGCAAACGCATAAATTCATTACAGTAAGTTTAAAATGAACATTTTGAAAGTCTTCGCAAAAGTTCCCAGTAGCGTCTTACTTTCGATTAGGGATGTATTATTTTTCCTTGCGTGAACTCCAATGCTAAAAAGGACTACGATGTGAATATAAAAAGTATGGACTTTGCGTTACCCTCCCGACAACAAAATAATATATATATATATATATATATATATATATATATATATATATATATAAATCTCCTACTATAGTTGATTACATTGTATTTAGTAGATAGCCGTTATAAAGTACGTTTGTAGGCTCCTTTGAGTTTTATTTTGCAAGAAATTTTATTCTGTCATCACCGCCACGAATGTATGAGTTCCTCCGGCACCCCTCTGCCCTCTCAGCTTTGATACAGGCTCACGAATCAGGATACAATATAAAGATACGCCATGATTACACATACGCACATGATTACTTGTTGAAACATAGCTGCAATGGTAAGAAAACGAGAAACTGCTTCATGCTACTGCTTCTATCAGATACGTTTATAAATATAATTTAATCGAGAAGGAAATATTGGAACATTAACACAGCTCTCCTACCTCGTTCACAATTTTGAATCCTCTTGCTCCTATGTAACCTGGCAGAAGTTGTACGATAACGACTACGATCTATTATAGGACAATCACTGCATGAAGACGGAAAACAAAACTTGCAAAAACAAAAATCTAACTTTTTAGAAAGAGTGAGACTTATGTCAAACTGGAGAGGACAGTGAGTGATTGTGTAGAGCATAATCTAATTCTACGGAACAATCACATTCATTTCTAACGAAACCACGGTTGTCGGTGGGCATCAGTATTTCTCAGATCACAAAACACAGGCCATGGTTATGTTCATCACTGTGGAAAGGGCGTTGTCACTCACATGAGTAATTCGCTTAGAAAATAATGAGGTTATGACAGGTAATTAAATTATGCTCAGAAGATAATAGAAACTAGGAACAAACATTAACTTCCTCTTTTTCTTTTTACAACGACACTTCACAGTCCCAGAAACTTTTTTTTTCTTTTTTCATTGCGTGATATCGTAAGATGCAAATTATTACCACTGGGTATTACAGATCCAAAACAACTTTCCAGGAAGAATCGTACGAAGGGCTTTCATTACAGAATTTTTCTCTCGACACGCAAGAAGTTGGCAAACAATTTTCCAGCATTCTGAGCTATAAATTGAAAGACGTGTATGTTTACAAACGATCGTAGACAACTTTGAAGTCACTAAACACATTTCTGTTGTTGAAGGAACTACACAATTTATGAAATTCGGAGCCATTTCTTAATTTATAAGTTTTTTTGTTGTCACAATCACTATTTTATAATACAGTCATAACCGATTTCGCCATTCGAAGGCCATCATCGGCTGTACCATTGAGAGCAGAGAAGCTTAAATTGAGACCTGAAACAAGTGCAGTTATTTTCACTAGGTTTATTGTGTACTCAGTAAAGTACAATTAACATACATGTGGTTCATACCTATGGGCAGTATTTTATGAACGAGTACTAATGCATTGTCACCTAAACATAAAATCAGATATCAGGGAATTATATACAAACAACCTAGTGAATATTTTCCTTCCCTCATCTTTGCGCTAGATACGCGCTTTCTCTATAAGACTAGTCGTGAAAACTGTATAATATTACAATTGTTATAATAAAGTCTGCCCGCATCTCGTGGTCGTGCGGTAGCGTTCTCGCTTCCCACGCCCGGGTTCCCGGGTTCGATTCCCGGCGGGGTCAGGGATTTTCTCTGCCTCGTGATGGCTGGGTGTTGTGTGATGTCCTTAGGTTAGTTAGGTTTAAGTAGTTCTAAGTTCTAGGGGACTGATGACCATAGATGTTAAATCCCATAGTGCTCAGAGCCATTTGAACCAAGACAATAAAGTCTTAGTCAGTTATTCGTCAAGTATGAAAGTAAAAACAGGTCGCTGAAACAGTAAAACCCATTTAGATCAAAATGACGTCCTTACAATATAAGAGGCAAAGTAGCAATCCTTACGATATGTTTTTCGGTGCCTGGTAGCGCCGCGCTTCGGGCTGCTACCGGTTTGCGTCACCCCACGTAAGCTTAGGGCGGACGACACGGGCTGGACGACCAGGGTATTCTTGTTCCAGCTAGTAGGTATTTACGAATACGTTAGCTGGATAGATTTTGTCAAGCGCAGGGGTGGCCCGGGCAGCATAGCGCAGCACTAGTTTACAATTAAGTCCACGATCAGCTGGAGCCTGTATGCAGGAAGCAGAGTATCTCAGCTAAGTAAATCGTCATAATTAAAGTACTGGCGATTAAAATTGCTACACCACAAAGATGACGTTCCCAGCCGCGAAACTTAACCGACAGGAAGAAGATGCGGTGACATGCAAATTATTAGCTTTTCAAAGCATTCACATGAGGTTTGTGCCGGTGGCGACACCTACAACGTGCTGACAAGAGGAAAGTTTCCAACCGGTTTCTCATACACAAACAGCAATTGACAGGCGTTGCCTGGTGAAACGTTGTTGTGACACCTCATGTAAGGAGGAGAGATGCCTACCGTCACGTTTCCGACATTGATAAAGATCGGACTGTAGCCTATCGCGATTGCGGTTTATCATATCGCGACATTGCTGATCGCGTTGGTCGAGATCCAATGACTGTTAGCAGAATATGGAATCGGTGGGTTCAGAAGGGTAATACGGAACGCCGTGCTGGATCCCAATAGCCTCGTATCACTGGTAGTCGAGGTGACAGGCATCTTATGCCCATGGCGGTAACGGATCGTGCAGCCACGTCTAGATCCCTGAGTCAACGGATGGGGGCGTTTGCAAGACAACAACCATCTGCACGAACAGTTCGACAACGTTTGCAGCAGAATTTACTGTCAGCTCTGAGACCATGGCTGTGGTTACCCTTGACGCTACATCACAGATAGGAGCGCCAGAAATGGTGTACTCACCGACGAACCTGGGTGTACGAATGGCAAAACGCCATTTTTTCGGATGAATCCATGTTCTGTTTACAGCATCATGATGGTCGTGTCGGTGTTCGGCGACTTCGCGGTGAACACACATTGGAAGCGTGTATTCGTCATCGCCATACTGGCCTATCACCCGGCGTTATAGTATGGGGTGCCATTGGTTACACGTCTTGTTCGCCTCTTGTTGGCACTGACGCCACTTTGAACAGTGGACGTTACATTTCAGATGTGTTTTGACCCGTGGCTCTACCCTTCATTCGATCCCTGCGAAACCCTATATTTCAGCAGGATAACGCACGATCACATGTTGCTGGTTTTGTACGGGCCTTTCTGGATACAGAAAATGTTCGACTGCTGCTCTGGCCAGCACATTCTCCAGATGTTTCACCAATTTGAAACGTCTGGTCAATGGTGGCCGAGAAACTGGCTCGTCACAATACGCCAGTCACTACTCTTGATGAACTGTGGTATCGTGTTGAAGCTGCATGGGCAGCTGTACCTGTACACGCCATCCAAGCTCTGTCTGACTCAATGCCCAGGCGTATCAAGGCCGTTATTATGGCCAGAGGTGGTTGTTGTGGGTACTGATGTCTCAGGATCTATGCACCCAAATTGGTTGAAAATGTAATCACATGTCAGTTCTAGAATAATATAATTGTCCAATGAATACCCGTTTATCATCTGCATTTCTTCTTGGTGTAACAATTGTAATGGCCATTAGTGTATTAACTGCAACTCATTTTGTTCAGTTAGGAGTTTATTAGGTTCTTTACATTTCATGACGTAATTCTAAATTAACTAATCGTCTACTTCTTCAAAATTAAGTAAAATTTGTCGTTGTTGGCCAGTGCTACATGTATCATGTCCCTCCTTTTGCATATGTAAACCTAATGCTGTTTTATTGCTGGTGTGGCTGAGTTCTTTGAATCTCATATCGGAGGACCTGCCCGTCTGACCGACATAGTTTGTATCACAGTCACGGCAGGATATCTTGTAGACTCCAGAATTCCCATATTTATTACTCCTATGTGGCAAGCTATGAGGTTCTACATGATGTTATGCCCATGTATTTCTTGGTGGCGTACTTGACATCGGATGCCATTTTTATATGCCGTTTATTTCTCTACCTAACGTTTATTTCTCATCTTTACATTATTCTTAATTTTTTGTATATAATATTGACCACGTCCGTGTCATATTCGTTTGTACGGGCGACCTGTCTTATTATGACTAATTTTTTTTCAGTCCCGCTTGGCATAGGGAAAGCCATATTATTCTACATATCACACAGTAAAACTATGCATTTTTCTGACGTTGAGGATGATTGAAGAGGGCGTTGATAATCACGTCCGTAAATATGGGTTTTCTGTGTATTTGAAATTTATGTCTGCCGTTTGTGTTGTGTATTGTCAAATATATAAAGTAATCTTTCTATGTACTTCATGTAGTGGGAAAGAAGTACACTTGATTGTATGTATATAATTCCCCGATACCTGTTTTTATATTTAGTTGACAGCGCATGACCATTTCTCATCAAATTCTGCCCATTGGTGTGAACCATATGCATGTTAAGAGCACCTTACTAAGCTCACAAGAAGACCTAGAGAAAATACCATTTCTGTTGATACAGGAAAGTCATTATTTAAGCTTTTCTGTTCTATTTTACCATTTAAAGACAGATTTTGAAGCTTAAACCGGTTATGATAGAATCATAAAAAAATGAGTAAAAAATAAAAAAATAATACGAACAATAAGTCAACTACCCCCTTCATAAACTAAATGTTGTTTTTTTTCCATTGCTTAACGTACTTAAATAGCATACTAGGCGTACAGTGATCCGTTTAACAGACATGAATTTCGTAATGTAGAAAATTTTTCGAAGAAGGGTAAGTTCATAGGGAAAGGTTAAGTTCAGTTAGGAGGGAAGAGTCACACTATTGCCTTTCTTTAGCTTTTAATAACCGATTGTTGGAGGGTTTATTAGTGCACTTTAGTGCATTTTCTGTGAATCATAATCATTCTTACCACTCTGTCAATAAATACCTAACTTGGATAGGAAAGAGGAATGTAAGGGAGAGAACGAATTAGAGAGGCAGAGAGAGAGAGCGGGACAGAATATATATATATATATATATATATATGTATATATATATATGTGTGTGTGTGTGTGTGTGTGTGTGTGTGTGTCTGTGTGAGAGAGAGGTAGAGAGAGAGATAGGTAGAGAGAGAGAGAGCGTGAAACATAAAATGGGAGGTAGTAAGGGAGAGCAAACGAAGCAAAACGACCACATGAGAGAAAAAGAACGTTAGAGAGGAAAGGGCAACTGTAAAAAGAAAACCTACAGGATGAGGAAAACAACCAAAGATACTGAGTAACAGACAAGGAATTTGACCGAGAGAATGAAACAGAACTAGGGATAGAATAGGTGCTGGAAAGATAAAAATGAAGTACAATTACATATATGTGCCAAGGGAATATAATGTTACAGAGAATGTTGCAGCGGAATCATGTTTTGGCACAATCATTTTCCATTGAAGAGAATATCAGTTCGAAATCACTGAGTCCATATGTTGAAGATTTTATACTAATTTCTCATGTGAAAACGAGGAGCCTGCCTTCAACTATGTTTTTGTAGATACTTCAGTATAGACAATAAAATCCTGAAAATTAGCTCAGGCAGAAAATTATGAAAGAACGTAGTGGTGACGTGAAGATTTGTCTCGCACCTATGCACGCTGCACACACGTCGTATAGTTTTGAATGTAGCATGAAACACATCGCAGGGAAAGATTTTGTTTTGCTAAGAGCAGTTCGGCAGACAACATCGATTACATTAGCAATGCCTTAGGATAGGACACTTATCACAAGGAATCAATTGCCCTGCTGTGCCCTCAGTATAACCTGGTGGAAAACGAGGCTCCGTCACGCCGCGCATTGTATGCGGATTCACTTTAATTCGCAGTGCTCTGCTGGCCGTTTCATTCATCTCCTTCGCTTCGTGACTGCAGTATTTTTCCCCCCTGCAATAAAAGCGAATATTCCGCCCCATATGTTGGTGAAGATTTATTAACTCTGAATATGAGCGCACAGCTGCTGTTTTATCGAGGATTATGCGCAGGAACAATTAGAGCGTCACCTGCCTGTGTGATTTCGCTTAAGCACGCTTTTTTCCCAGTCCGACATATTTCTCTGAATGTAATGGAGCTATAAATCAATTCATGCAGGCTAACGAAACGGGGAACTAACGATGATGTTCATTAGAGAGGCACTTTCTGATATTAATAATTTATTCCTTTATTTTCCATTTCAAGCAGCTTCTGCGGGTGTACTTGCTTAGTATGACAGAAACTGACTATGAAATGTTAGTTGTGTGTGTGTGTGTGTGTGTGTGTGTGTGTGTGTGTGTATGTGTTGTAAGTAGGCTGTTTATGTTTTCTTACTGGCAACGTTACGTAGCGCTCTCTGTATGAAAATCACTGGCTGTGCTGTGTGCAGTCTGTGGCTAGTTTGCATTGTTGTCTGCCACTGTAGTGTTGGGCAGCGGCAGCTGGATGTGAACAGCGCGTAGCGTTGCGCAGTTGGAGGTGAGCCGCCATCAGTGGTGGATGTGGGGAGAGAAATGGCGGAGTTTTGAAATTTGTAAAAATGGATGTCATGAACTGCTGTATATATTATGACTTTTGATGACTATTAAGGTAAATACATTGTTTGTTCTCTATTAAAATCTTTCATTTGTTAACTATGCCTACTAGTAGTTAGTGCCTTCCGTAGTTTGAATCTCTTATTTAGCTGGCAGTAGTGGCGCTCGCTGTATTGCTGTAGCTTGAGTAACGAAGATTTTTGTGAGGTAAGTGATTTGTGAAAGGTATAGGTTAATGTTAGTCAGGGCCATTCTTTTGTAGGGATTTTTGAAAGTCAGATTGCGTTGCGCTAAAAATATTGTATGTCACTTTAAGTACAGTCTTGTATAATTGTTCATAAGGGGACGTTTCAGTGTGTGTGTGTGTGTGTGTGTGTGTGTGTGTGAGTGAGAGAGAGAGAGAGAGAGAGAGAGAGAGAGAGAGGGAGTGGGGGGGGGGGGCGGCTCATTATCGAACTTATCAGCGACCATGAAAATATCTAAATGACTGTTGTTAAAAGTTTAAAGGCAAAAAAGTGTAACATCAAAACTCAGTTTATCAGATTTACTGTCACTCTTTTATGGTCACATTCATTCTCAAAATGGTTCAAACGGCGCTGAGCACTATGGGACATAACATCTGAGGTCATCTGTCCCTTAGGACTTACAACTACTTAAACCTAACTAACCTAAAGACATCACACACATAGCCGTCGCACGGTTCTAGAGTGAAGCGCCTAGAACCACTCGGCCACTCGGCCGGCCATTAATTGTTATCGAAACCATACAAAGCGGATTACTTGTCTTGGCTCTAAAATAATAGGCAAGCCGGAAATTTAAGTGCCGCTTTGAAAAAAAAAAACAAAGTAAAACCACTGTTTTCAAACCACGTTTATTTTTAAAACAAAGAAAATATCTTAAAATATTTTTCTATATAGTTGTCACAGTTGTTCAGACATTTGTCATGACGGGAAACCAACTTTTCTACGCCCTATTCATAGGGAGATGCTTCCAATGAAAACAGTCGCCACCGTAGATGTACACCGTCCTTGTGTAGTCGCTGTCAAAGCACTTACGTTGAAGAACAAGTAGTAGTAGGTGGGAAATTGGGGCTGTACGCCGGGTGATGGAACCCTTCAACCGAAGTGTTGAATTAGGTTTTGAGTGATACCAGCAGATTGGGGACGAGCGTTGTCATGAAGCAACACAGAGACGTGACTGAGCAGTCTATGTCTTTTGTACTGAATTTCACATCGAAATTTTCTCAGTGATTCGCAGTATCGACCGCACTGATGGTTATATCTCTTTGAAGGAACTCAACTAGCAGAAAACGACAGAAAAACAGTGTTCAGCAGTGGTTCCCTTCACTGACTGAATCTTACTATCAAGAGGGCGCAGTGAAGCTGGTTTTCCGCCACGATAAATATCAGAATAAAGGTGGCAACCACGTAGAAAAACAGTTTAAGGAAAGCTCTATCCTTTAAAAGTATATTTTGGTTTGAGAAACAGGTGCCCATTTGTTTTTTTTTTCTCCAAACCCGTACCTGTTTATCGGACATGCCTCGTAACTAGAATACCAAAATGGAAGTCAAATCCAGTTAAGCATGAGAGACTCCTTTCAGAGAGCTACAGATGTACAACCCACACTGAAAACCCACTAAATCTGACACCTAGCGTTTTAGTATTGTTAGACACTGTAGAAAACATTCATTTCATCATTTGCTAAACTGGAGGAAAGATTTTCAGGTGTAGTAGCCTCAGTACTCTTGCCTGGATGTACATCACTGTCGGTTACAATGTGTAGTAAATTGCAGACCCTAGCCTAAGAAGGAAACCATTTATCTTGCCCTATTTGTAATTGAGAGAGTGGGAACATTATCTTTCTTGGGTGATCGAGAGCAGCTGCGTCTTTGCAAAGTAGCTGACGCTTTGGCAGATCTGTAAACGTGGCATCATTTGCAGCTGGTTATCTTAGGACACTATCATAAAAGACAACGGAAATTGCGAGGTTTTATGTTCACATCAGTGCGTATTTTTTGTTTTTTTCTGTAAGTATCTTCCCTTGAAATCGTTTGCTGTACTGGTAACCGTCGAATACGGGTAATATTTAGATCTAAACTGCTCTTGATAACTAACAATATAGCTTCCTGCACTATCTAGGGATTTAAGAGCCACGATGTATTTCTCGACTGTTCAGATGGGTACAGAAACTACGAGTTTCGACAACTAGTCTTGCTGCCGTCTTCATCCACAAGGCGACGTGATTGTGATCGTACACTTCGTGTCTCTCCTTATGAGAATGCTGCTGGATAAGTCTGAAACTCATAACTGAGAATCGTCCAAGCACGTTGACAGAGCTTATCGTGGACCATCTCGTACTGCTCTCTGTTCGATGGCAATTACTATGAACAGACAGATGGCGTGGCCATGGGATGTTACTATCGTCAGGGGTAAAGTACTTAAATAAGGAGGAATTGGTGAGGTAATGTGCCCTTTCTTTGGCCTTAGACGCAATTGTGCGCGATCGAAGGCCGTGTCTTACTCAGCTAATGGGCCATGGTATGCGATATGGAGAGAGACGCCAGCTTACTGCTTACCAGGTAGTTGTAGGATTTCTTGACGTAGGAACCTCTACTAATCAGTCGAGTAGGTCCTCAGTTGACCGAACGAGGAAGAGTGCACTTCGTACCCATGTTCCCACCAAGGAAAAATCACTTTCCGTTCCGGGAATCGAACCCTGGTCTTCCACATTGCGCACAGCTAGGAAGACGAACTGTGGAGGACTTGGAGGGAAGTTTATGGGAGCAGGTCGTTCTAAAGCTATGTTCATGTACCTCTGCGATATTGATAAATTTTGAAACTTTCCTCGTCGTCCGTAATCTTGGACCTTCCGTAACGCCAGTCGTTGTCGAAGTACGACTCTGCGAGTCGTTCGGTGTGCGAGGTAAATTACGCAACGTGTGGCTCCGTACATTTCTGATACATCTGTTGGCCGACTTGGATCTGTTTTGTGAACTTCTATACGCACGCTATAAAGTTAAGGGGCTCCGGAACGCCCTATACTTGCAATGTTAAAATAACGCTTATATATTACATCTTTCCTCACAAAGTATTTGAGGTAGGAAATTGAACTTTTTACAGATTATTTATTGGAATATGGGCTACAACTTAACACAGGGATTTTACAAAATTTTAGTTCAGTTATTGAAGATGATTTTTTTTCAATTGTAATGAAAATTCACAACATTTTTTTGCAATTTTTTATTTATATATTCAAAAATATACAGTTTTTTGGAAAAAGGCTGTGTTAAATTATGCAGAAGGTACTGTGTAACATTTACTGAAAGTTTGAAACAAATATATTTGGAAGATCCTTAGAAAACATGTAATTAGTATGAGAAAATAAAAGTTTTGGGAATCGAGCGACAAAGATTGGATTAACTTTTTAGTGCATTCCAGGTCCATAGGATGGATTATCTTCATCCTCTACAAACTCCTCCTCCAGCTTCCTCTTCTTCCTCCTCCTGTTTACTCTTGCTTGTATTTCTAGACTCATTACAGCCCTGTCTGCAGCCCGAAGGCGTTCCTTGTCTAAAGCAAGCATCGCTCGTACCATGTTAGAACCTATCTTCATTCCCATATTTCTAAATACCTTGCACCTTACAATGTTGCCATCATTGAAAGTCGCAACAGCATCATACACACCAAAGTGTAGTGTTTATATTCCAACAAATACAGTCTTGGGGATTCTCGACCATATAACACTATTTACACTTTCATTGGGGTTTTGAGTTTTTCCGTGAATACACTTTTTCAACAGTTCAGGTGCTGCTAAGTCTCTGAAAATAGGTTTAGCCACAACGCATACTTTATCTCACATCACTAAAATGTACCTGATGAACACGGACGTTAATAATAACACCATTTGACAGCAGTTTAACAGCGCCACAGTGGGTCACGCCCATGTAGAACACATTTCAAAAAAATTTAAAAATAGTTGTAGTCTTTGGAATTGAATAAATTATATATCTATTAAAAGGTAATAGTCTGCAGATTCAGAAAACGCAAAAAAGTAAAAATTGAACTTTTCATGATTTTGAGCCTTTCCGGAGCCCCTTAAGAAGAGTCACCCGGCTCTCTCTGGGAGTCGAGAGGTGGTTAGATTAGATTAGATTAGATTTACTTTCATTCCAATTGATCCGTAGTGAGGAGGTCCTCCAGGATGTGGAACATGTCAGAAAAACAACAATACACGACAAATATTTACAACTAAAACAAGTAAGCTAATGTACCATTCCACAGGTCCCAAGTGGAATGATTGCCATTTTTTTTAATGAAATAGTTACTTCTGATATGCCGCCAATTAATACCTTGTTGTAAAAAACTCCCACACCTGACCACTAAACAGGAAAATCAACATCCTTCAAACTGTTTTATTGTACCTCGTTCAAACAAAAAACACGATAACTATACAAAAAGAAAAGGGGAAGTAACACACACAAATGCAATAAAGGCTTAATATTTAACAAGTGGAATTAATCGTCCTCTATAGCATCGATCCTTTCAGTTCATGTATCCACGTTCTAAAGTGAACCATTGTCCACCCAGCAAAAGTTCAAAGTCCCTCCCTCCGTCAAAAAAAAAAAAAAAAAAGAAAAAAAAAGAAAAAGAAAAACAGGAAACTACTTTACTGATCACTGTGGATCACTCCGACGTCCAGGGTCCACAACTATCGTCTTACCCCTGTTGGGGCTGCCGGGTGACTACGATTTCGCGAGGTACCAAAACCGCTTCACGAAATGATTTTAGCAGCAGATCCATTCCTGCTTATTATCTCGAGGCTGGAGAGAGGTTCCGTCATCCGAAAGACAGAAATGAGAGCTGGCATAATATGGTCCACTACTAGCAGACTATTGGAGCCCAAATCTAGTGCACATATGACCGTGAAATATAAGAGATTGCTTTATCCCAGTATACAGTTGACCGCGGTTACGGACCTAGACAGAGCTCTCCTGGATGCCCTAGTGAGCCTGAAATGTGGCAGTACTGTGTACATGCAACCAGTTGTCACTACATCGAGATTGAAGCGGTCTTACGCACACTGATCAATAGAGAGAGAGAACTGTCTCCGAAAAAGGGATCATACCTACAGAGTTCTAACACTTACGTACTGCCTTCAAAGGAAGTGGCAGTATTGACTAGCAAATACGATCAATTTTGTGGCAGCGGCACGACTACTGAAACAGAACGAGATGGATTCACAATAAAGGATGACAGCCAAAAACAGTTGCAGGATAAAATTTATTAAAATTCTTGACCAAGGTTTCGGTACATATAAATATACCTTCATCAGAAGTAAAACTACTAAAATTACATCATGTAATGGAGAATAATAAAAACAATTATGCCAAAGGCGTTGTTTTTATTATTCTCCATTACATGATGTAATTTTAGTAGTTTTACTTCTGATGAAGGTATATTTATATGTACCGAAACCTTGGTCAAGAATTTTAATAAATTTTATCCTGCAACTGTTTTTGGCTGTCATCCTTTATTGTGAAGAATTTTAACAGTTGCTGCCACAGCCATGTTTAAAATCATGAGAACGAGATGGAGACTACTTAGGTAACATACAACTCGTATGCATACAGTTCGCACAAAAACCTCGGACAATTCCTCGGAATGCTTCATATCTAGTGTAAGTTTTACTTGTCCTTGAAAACCTGTACTGTGATCAGTGAGTATAATTGTGTAAGCTGGCAGTCCACAGCATCTCCGTATCTGTGTGTCAATCTGTATACCAGGATGACAGTACGTAGTATAAAAAGGTACCACGATCATTGGAGCCAAACGTAATTTACAAAAGCTACCAAAGTAGCTACTGCAGTGCACTATTTGAAAACTAGCCACTCTGTGACTCTGAAAGAATGAAGAACCTCTTTTTCCTTAGATTGTTTAATTGAAGAAGCAGTGTGATATCAACTCGGCCAAAACTACATAGTACATAGGAAGCGGTCAAAGCAAGCCTTAGGACTCATCGTACGGATGACTGCTGGCGCAGCGTGTGGCGGGACACGAACCCAATGACGGCGAAACAGCAAACTCCGGTAGTGGTAACACGATAAACCGATGCTAAGTTTGATCAGCCGACGATTATTGCTTGATAGACACCTGAAATCAGCAGCCAGTTTCACAGGTTAAATTTCCTTCAGTATGGGCGAGTTGGCAAAGGCCGGGAGATATGGGAAGTTTTTTGTTAGATTACATCATGGTTAGGCAAAGATTCCGAAATCAGATAATGGATTTCAGGACGTCCCCAGGAGCAGATAGAGACTCATAATTCAATAGTGATCAAGAGTTGGCTGAAGTTTAAGTGATTTGTCAGGAAGAATCAGTGCGCATAAAAGTGGAACATGAAGCTCTAAGGAATGAAGAGATACATTTGAAGTTTTCAAAGGCTATAGAGAGTGGGAAAAGGAATGTATCAATAGGTAGTTCAGTTGAGGAGGAATGGACATCTCTAAAAAGGGAAATCTCAGAACACAGGTGTCCGCGAAGAAATCATGAGTAACAGAAGAAATACTTCAGTTGATCGATGAAAGAAGGGGGTACAAAAATTGTTCAGGGAAACTCGGGAATACAGAAATACAAGTCAGTTAGAAATGAAATAGAAAGGAAGTGCAAGGAAGCTAAAGTGAAATGGCTGCAGGAAAAAGTGAAGCCATCAAAAAGGAAATGATTTTCGAAAGACTGACTCAACATACTGCAATGTCAAAACAGTATTTGTTGAAAGTAAAAGCAAGAGTGTTAACATTAAGAGTGCAATCGTAATTCTACTGTTAGATGCAGAGGAGAGAACTGATAGGTAGAAAGAGTACATTGAAGGCCTCTGTAAGGGGGACGACTTCTCTGATGACGTGATACAAGAAGAAACTGGAGTCGATAGGGAAGAGATCGGTGATCCAGTAATAGAATCAGAATTTAAAAGGTGTTTGCTAGAGTTAAGATCAAATAAGGCAGAAGAAAAGAATAACATTCCGTCGAAAATTCTGCAATCGTTGTGGAAAGTGGGAACGAAACGGCTATTTACGTTGTTGTGCAGAATATCTGAGTCTAGCGGTATACCATCTGACTTTCTGATAAACATCGTCCACACAATACCGAAGATTGCAGGAGCTGACAAGGGCGATAATTATCGTGAGAGATTTATCGCACAATCAGTTGAACAGCCCATGCGTCCAAGTTACTGACAAGATTAATATACAGAAGAATGGAAATAGAAATGAGGATATTTTAGATGACAATCAGTTTAGATTTACGAAAGGTAAAGGCACCAGTGAGGCAGTTATGATGCGATTGGTAACGGAAGCAAGACTATAGAACAATCAAAACATATTGATAGGGTGTGTCGACTTGGAAATAGCAGTCGACAATGCCAAATGTGCAAGATGTACGAAATTCTGAGGACAATAGGGATAGGCTATAGGGAGACACGGTTATTATACAATACGTTACAAAGTCAAAAAGGGACAATAAAACTGGAAGTTAAGAACGAAGTGATTCGGTTAAAAAGGATGTAAGTCAGAGAAGTAATTTTTCGCCCCTACTGTTCAATCTAAACGTCGAAGAATCAATGATGGAAATAAAAGAAAGGTTCAGGAATAGGATTAAAATTGAAGGATATCAATGGTACGATTCGCTGATGACATTGCTATCCTGAGTGAAAGTGAAAAGAATTACATTATCTGTTAAACGGAACTAAGAATCTAATAAGTACAGAATATGGATTGCGGGTAAATCGAAGAAAGACTAAGGTAATCAGAAGTAGCAGAAATGAAATCACCGAGAAACTTAACACCAGGATTGAGATCACAAAGAAGATGAAGTTAAGAAATTCTTCTACTTAGGCAGCAAAATAACCCATGTTGGATGGAGCAAGTACGACATGAAAAGCAGACTACCACTGGGAAAAAGTTCATTTCTGGCCAAGATAAAAAATTAAATGATCATATGGCACTGTTGGCCGAAAGGTCCCATCTGGGGAAGTTCGGCCGCCGAGTGCAAGTCCTATTTCAGTCGACACCACATTGGGCAACTTGCGTAAGAGTGATGAAAATGAAATGATGATGAGTGCAACGCAACACCGAGTCCACGAGCGGAAAAAATTTCCAACACGGCCGGGAATCCAACCGGTGCCAGCTGTATGGGAGATAAGCACTTAGCTAAGCAGGAGGCCCCTGGCCAAGGTAAGTGTACTAGTATCAAATATAGACCTTAATTTGAGAAATAAATTTCTGATCATGCAAATTTGAATCACAGCATTGTAAGGTAGGGAAACATGTACTGTGGGAAAACTGGAAAGAAGAGAATCGAAGCATTTGAGATGTAGTACTGAAGAGAAGTGTTGTGGGTGGACTGATAAGGTTAGGAAAGAGGATGTTCTCCGCAGAATCGGCGAGGAAAAGAATATATGGAAAACACTGACAAGAAGAAGGGACGGGATGGTAGGACATGTGTTCATACGAGCACATCACGGAATAACTTCCATGTTACAAGAGGGAGGTGTAGAGGGTAAGAACTGCAGAGGAAAACAGACATTAGGGCACATCCAGCTAATAACTGAGGACGTAGTTCGCAAATACTACTCTGAGATTAAGAGGTTTGCACAGGAGTGCAATTCATGGCGGTCCGCATCAAACCAGTTAGCAAACTGGTGACCTCCCCCTCGCTCCCCAACCCCTCCAAAAATGGACGACAATAACAAGCTAAAGGTCTAAGAAGAACATTTTTACATAGTATCCGGCAGTATGTTCTTGAAATGGAAGCTGTGTATCATTGCATACAGAAATTATTTTGGAGTCCCCATTCTTACAAATATTTGCGAGTAAATCCTTACTCTATAGTGCAGCTTTAAAAAGAAATGCATAATTTGCATCATCTTGAAGAGATTAAAGCAAACAATCATCTGGAAAACGCAAGATTTGTTTAAACCACTTGAACGTGGTTTCAACGCTTGTAAAAAGTCTTTTACAAAAGGACATAGTGACAATGTCTAAAGAAGCCTTTTTTTTATAAAAGTTGAAACGTCTGAAAGTTGTTTCAGTTAATCTTCCATTTTACCGCTAATTGGATGTTTATTATCTCTTCAAAAAGTTTTCGCCCTATGGTTGCTGCTCCAACCATGCAAAAAATTCATAATTTATATTTTTAGAAACATATAGCACTCAACAAATTCGAAGTAATTACAATTACTACATTAGTAGCCACGATGGCAGCCATGGCAGCCAGTTTCACCTCTGGTTTAGAATAAGTTGAAACGCCTGGTTATATCTGCAGGACAGAACAGGTAGTTGGAATAGTGGAAAAGGGCCAAAAGTGAGTGGCTTCAGTTACACTCGAACACATATAACTTTATTTAGTAGCCCAAACATTACAGCGCAAATTTCCAAGCTTAACTATCGACTGAATATGTCACACAATCTTAGGGCGTAAGGGTACAACCTCTTTAATTTTTAAAACGGCTGAAGGCCCATGATTTAAAACACAACTACAATAATTTTTCAAAAGTCAGATAACCCAAAGCTTTATCCAAACAGAAATTCTAAATGAGGCTGAAGGCCCAAACAATGCAAGACTTGACAAGTAAGGAACTTCCAATATTGAAACTGCTGAAGGCTGATTATTTAAAATCCAGCTAAAAATATACTGTTTCAAACCATCGGCTATGAGCCATTGAAATACACTATCAAGCACCAATAAGAAAAGGCAGTACAGCCAGCGACGCTCAGAAGTTTCCAGGGTCGGTCTGCACTTGGAATATTAACGTTCTCTTAGGGGAGACAGGTAGTCGGCTCAACTGCATCCGATCCTCCGGCAGCCGAATCAAGAGACAGTCAACAGACCCGCCGACAAGACGGCTTGCTTTCCACCCGACCAGTACACAAGGAACTCCAAAGCTAAAGCGTAAAATGTGTAGCCGCCCACAACCAACTGTGCATAAGCTGTCAAACCTACACACACGTGTTGGACAGCGACAACACGCTGAGGAAAGGACACTGACTGAATTTTACGTCAGCGGCCAGGGCAGGTAACCGGACAGCTAACGGCCACAAGGCAGAAAATTCCGCTGGTGCTCTTGGACTTCAAATAAGCAAAACACAGTTGAACTCCACCGGATGGTGACCAAACTCGAACACTCGGTGTTGCTCAAGTGAATACCCCCAACAGACAACCATGAAAACCAACGGCACAAAGTGAACAGACTGGCTTCGGTAATAAAATCACCACTCAACTTTAATTTCCTGGGTCGGTGAGCTACGAACCTCGTAGCAATCGGAACAGCGCCCACATACTCCGACACTGCATAGAGGTTACCAGCGGGCCCGGCCCACTGCGCTGATCCACACGGACCGACCGACAGCCGCACACCGGCTAGCCGGAAACTATCAGCACCACACCAAAGATAGTACAAGGTGCGAATATCGATACACACCGCTGCTGCCACAAGTAGAAAGAGGAAGAACCACGGCATAACCGCAATAACCGCGGAAAACGAAACGCATAGTAACTGTCAAGACTTAAACCAACGCATAAGCCGGGGCCAGCACGACTCATAAGTATCTGTACCACTAAGGTCCGATCCACGAACTAAGGTGGTGCGCGTATTTCGAGGCATGGACGGGGATTGCGTTTCAAGCTACAATTGCGGTACTCGCACACACATACTTTGGTCTAGAAGAAAGCGTGCATCCTGCAGGCTATGTCCCTCGCATGCTTTTGTAGAATTTGTCACTTATCACTACTATCAGCGATGACAACTCGCAACAAATGGAATGGAAATTCACTAAATTACTCGCTATAATCACGTTTAAAGCTTGCACTGATAACACATTCGCAGCGGAGCATCCAGATCAGTACTAGAAGTCCGTTGGCTGTCGGAGAAAGAGTGAAGAAGGTGTGCAATACAAGCCTAAACCCGACCTCCATCGTTCGTGATTCCACCTATAGTTCGTGAATATTTAAGACATAGTTTATCTCACCGCTCGCTAGCAGTTTGTATAAATCGTTCCCAAAATGGTTTTTCGTGGGATTTATGCCATATGCCTGACGATGAGTTAAGAACTGCGCATCTTTTTTTTTTTTATATATAACATTCAAAGCTGAAGGTGTCCTCTTCCTGCATCCAACGTATTTAGATTATCCATTGGTGCAGTATATAAAGTATCTTCATACTTTATACCATCTCTAGTCCTCACAAAGTTGGGCAGTACACAACAGGTTTTTATTCAAAAAAATAGTGAAATGAGCGTATGGCATTGATGGCCGGGAGGCCCCATCCGAGGATGTTCCGCGGCCATGTGCTAGATTTATTTCAGTCGACGCCACATTGGGCGACTCGTGTGCCGGTGACGAGGATGAAATGATGATGAGGACAACACAACCCCCAGTCCACGAGCGAAGAAAATCTCCAACCCAGCCGGGAATCGAACCCGGGCCCGCTGGATGGGAGGCAAGCACGTTACCATCCAGCTTTTTTTTTTTTTTTTTTCAAAGCCAAACTCAATATTTCTTTTTCCTTTAAGAACAAATTGTGAGGAATAAATAAGGAAAAGTATTTTTTTTTCGAAAGAAAACAAAGTCTCCGATTATACTGGTTTCTCCTTCCAGTAAACAAAAATGAGTCTCCTTCGTCTTGTTGGCGAAGAAGCAATCCTTTGGAACAAAAAAAAGTTTCTCAAAGTCAAAATCAAAGTTCTTTTTCCTTTAAGAACAAACTAGGAGGAAGAAATAAGGAAAAGCTTTTTAAGTCGTCATGCGACTTGTAGTTAAATTCCAGTTCATACAGGAGCTCCTGAAGTGTCCACCTACAGCATGCCAGCTCGTCCAAACGTGTCTTCTCATGGCGTAGGCGTGAGTTCTGGGTGGCAGATCTATTCAGTTCGGTTCGTTTTATACAGTTTTCAGCTTCTCAGGGCTTGGACGTTCCAGCTACTAGGTGGGTCATCGAAAGTGCTCCGTAAGAAATTAGAAAAATATTGTTTATAGCGTGGGTTGCGTATCAGGACGCAGTGTCGTTCGTTGAGATAAGTCCAATATCCTAGCGTAGACTTGTCGCCTGAAGTAAAAAGATAGCGGATCGTGTGGCCACAGATCCAGTTCACAGAGTTAGTTTTGGCGGAGGGGTAGAAAGTCTTATCGGGGTACAAAAGCATGTGGACGTCGATCTGAGCCGGTGTCTGGCGAGTAAGAAACGCCAAAATTCGCTGCGCAAGTGTCCAGACGTCTAGCGCTGTGCCACAGTGGAACCGGTGGACATCCGTGTCATCCACGCCACAGTGGGTGCAGAGGGATGAATCGGCGAGATGGATGCGGTGCAGACGATCTCGGTTAACTTGTTTGGCATTCACGGTGATGTACCACGCTGATTGAACGTCTGATTCGAGAAAACGCGCATGTATCGCCTTCCATATGTGTCGCCACACGTACTGTAGATACTTACATTCGATGGGGTTGGACGGGCGGCACTGTTGTAACAATTCGGAGACTGTTTTCGTGAGGTACAAACGTGTAAGTGGTAAGGACCGGTAGATATAACTGAACTCCAGGAAAAATCGTTGGATGTAATAAAAGGGGGTTGGAATGGTCGATATCAGTACTCGGGCGGACAAGGAGGCCGGTGCAAAGTTGTGAAGCAGGAGGCTAGTAAGGTTCTGCGGGCAACGATGCCAAAGTTAGAGTTGGGAGCTGACGTATAGTGCCTTGACACGAGTCGGCACGTGGATGAGTCCCACCCCGCCACGATCTCGTGGCAGTGCAAGGGATTCATACTGCACCTTGAATAACATCCCCGAGCTGACGAAGGAGCCGAAAGCCATCAACAGTCGTCGCGCCAGGAGATTTGGGACTGGTAGTACTTGAGCCACGTGTGGTATACGGGAAGCATGATACATGTTCACGTATTGCGCGCGTTGGATAACGTCGAGAGCTCGTAGCCTGTGATCGGCGAGATTTGCCCTGATTGTCTGTAGCAAGCGTCTACCATTGATAGCCGCTGAGCGGCGCAGGTCTGCTGTGAAATCAAGTCCAAGACACCGTATGGTGGCGGCGACACTAAGGGGGGCAGCGCATCTCTCCGGCAAGCCCTCACCAATGAGCAGGACCTTGGATTTTGACACGTTGAGGCAGCTCCCCGACGCTTCGCCGCAAGTCGCCACCCATGTCAGTGCTGCTCGTACTTCATCTTCACTGCTCAGGTATAGTACTATGTCGTCTGCGTAGGCTGTACAACAAAAACGGTGGCCTTGCACAGCCATGCCTTCCAAACGTTGGCGCATGCCCTGGAGCAGGGGTTCCAAGTCGAAAGCATACAAAATCGTGGAAAGAGGGCATCCTTGCCGTACAGATCGTGCGATGACCAGGGACGGTGTAAGACGACCATTGTAAATGATTTTAGAGGTTGCTCTACTCAACAGGCGCATAACCACTGTTACAAAACCGCCAGGAAAACCCATATGCTGAAGAACTGTCCGTAAATAGAAGTGGTCAACACGGTCGAAAGCCTGGCTAAAGTCCAGTGAAGCCAAGGCGCCAGGGAGACGCTGATGATGCGCTAATGCTATCATGTCTCTGTAACGGCAAAGGGCCGTACGGATGTTGTTGTCGCCTCCTAGGGAAGTCTGGTCGCAGGATGCGACGTAACGTGCGACCTTCTTGAGTCGCGATGCCAGTAGCCGTGTGAATATTTTCATGTCGCTGTTGAGCAAAGTAATTGGTCGATAGTCCTGGACCCTCGATAACCCGCGCGGTTTATGTACGGGGATAATAATTCCTTCTAGAAAGGCGTTCGGGACCACTGTCCTCGGTGACATCAGCTCTTGTGCGATTGCCGTCCATGTGGAAGCCAACAAATACTGAAAACTTTTATAAAATTCGATGGGTATACCGTCAGGTCCAGGAGACCTGTTATCGGAACCTGCCTTGATAGCATCTACCACTTCATCTGTGGTTACGTCGTCTTGGAGGTCATGCACTGCATCCTCCGGAAGAGTGTTCGTAGTGAGCTGAGCGACTTCTGTGATCAGTGCTGCAGAATGCGGTACGGCTGCGTATAGCCCGGCAAAATGAGCATGGAGAGCACGACCGATGCTTTGTTGGGTGTCGTGCCGGCGCCCTTCCACATCAGTGAGGACTTGGATCAGAGCTCGTCGTCGCCGTTGTCTTTCCTGAAGGAGGTGGTACATCGACAGACGTTCATGAGGGATTCGATTAGAAGCTCGAGAACGGACTACAGTGCCTTCCAAGTTACGCCGCATGATCAAGGAGATCTGCGCCTTCGTGCGATGGACCATCGACTGCCGGGCTGGCGAGAAAGGCATCGTCGCACAGTCACGTAGAATGGTGTAGTAGAAGTGCAGGGTATTAGTTTGCCACGCCTTTAATTCCTTCCCAAAACTCATCAGAGTCTTCCTGAGGGTCGGCTTTGCACAGGAGAGCCACCATGATAAGGTGGAGTCATAGGCTTCTCGACGATGGTGGCAGCGTGCCCACGCTTCTTCGACCATACGGCGACAGTCTGAGGAAGTCAGGTGAGCGACATTGAGTTTCCACAGACCACGACTATGCCACACTTGCTGTCGGGCGAGAGTGACGTCACAGAGGTATGCATCATGGTCTGAAAAGGCCAAGGGCCAGACTTCCGCATGACGTGTGCCATCAGCAAGGGAGCGGGTAACGTAGATGCGATCTATGCGGCTGGACGAGTGAGAGGTGTAGAATGTATAGCCCGGTTGAATTCCGTGGAGCTTCTTCCATGTGTCAACAAGTCGGAGACGGTCGATGACCACTGAGAGAAATGCACAAGGGGAATGTCGCGGGAGTTGGTCCGCGGGCTCTTGTGTCGAGTTAAAATCCCCACCGAGTACCAAATCGTCCTGCGGACCGGTGAAGAGGGGTGTGACGCTTTCGGCAAAAAAAGTTTGTCGGTCATGACGGCGGCCAGTGCCGGACAGAGCGTAGATATTAATAATACGCACGCCGAACAATGTGAGGGCCATACCTCGCGCAGTGGGGAGGTAGATGACGTCCTCTGTAGGGAGTCCGTCGCGTAGCAGGATGGCGACGCCGCTACCGGTATCGGATGCGGGGTAAACATGGGCGTTGTATCCGGTGGGAACTAGGAAGTCAGCCACAAACACCTCTTGTAAGAGTGCTATATCCACATCCGCAGAGTAAATAGTGTCTCTGAACATGGCCAGTTTATGGGGGGCACGAATGGTGGCAAGATTCATCGTGGCGATACGATAGTGCTGTGTGCGGCCATCCTCAGTATTTGCAGAACGTGCGGTAGAAGTAGCCGGCAGGTGGAGACCCGCCGGTGGTCCCGCAGTGGTGATAATTACTGGCGGGGCGCCAGCCCCAGTGTCGCCGAGGTGGACTCCTGTGCAGACACGCTGGCAGTCTGTTCCGCTTCTTCTTCAACGTCATCGGCCCAGGAAGCTGACGACGTGGACATGTGACGGTCACGTACTTCCGGAACGGGTGTTGTGGATTCCGCAACATGAGTGGCAGGGGGACCGCCGTCATCATTCGTTGACAACGGCGTGGACACGTCCCTGGCTGGGAGAGTAGGCGTCACAGGAGGGGCTCCTGTTGCTGCCACATCGCATGACTGGACGCAATGTGGGAGATCACCGTCGGACATCAGGTCGACATCTCGTGGGGCCGTCTGAGAAAGGGCGTCATCGGAAGGCGTTCGTCGTCGTTTCCTGTGTTTGCGAGGCGACCGCTGTTTTCTGATGTGGCCTTCTGAATCAGAATGTGGTCGCCCGTCGTCTGACGCCGAACCCGTCTGGACAAAGGCAGACGTCGGCACGACACCGAGGTCGACGTCCATGGTTCCAACAGGAACATCGGTTTCGGTCTGCAAACCGGACGGTCCTGAAGCGAGCACTGGAGGTGACGCCGTGCTTGTGTCCTCGGCGCGTTGTGCTGCGGCGGGTTGCGTTGACGATGCTGCTGGCGCAATCGAGATTGGTACGACGGGGTCCTGTGCAACCTTGGCGTAGGTGATGTGTAAGGACGTGACCGTCGAAGCCTGGGTCTCTTCACGTAACGGCGTATGTATTAAACGACGGTGTAAGCATTCGGAACATACATGTCCCTCCTGGCCACATCTTGCGCACGTTCGTGGCTGTCCATCATACATGACGATTGCCCTCACACCGCCAATCAGCAGGTACGATGGGACATGTTTCGTCAGCTCAATTTTTATTTGCCTGACGCCATTTAATACGGGGTAGGTCGTAAATGTTTGCCACTTCTCCGCGACGTGACCCAAGATGGTGCCATATGGTTGGAAAGCGGCAATGACCACATCCTGAGGCACCTCGAACGGGAGTTCAAACACCCGCAATGTCCGGAGACCGAAACCAGCATGGGCGACTGTCACAGCACCCATATGTCCATCGGAGTGTTTAAATTTCAGTCCGGTGGCATGACGGTGAATTATGTCATTGCAAATTTCCTCCGTCGACATCTTGATGTAGACAACACTTCCAGTGATGGAAAAATGTATGCCGATTACGTCCTGGGGGTTCAAACGTAGATCCTCACGTATGAACTGTTCGACTTCGAAAGCTCTGGGTCGTGGATGTTCGGTCTGAAACGTTACTTTGATCGTTGCACGGCGGTACGAGTGCGCCATGGTGTACGTTAGTACTGGACTCGATAGACACAAACACCGCGACGCGGAAGTAAACACCGCCAAGAGCGGAGCGTCACACGGCGCGCGGAGCAGCTCCGCACGCTAGCACGGCTGCGAGCCGACTGACGTATCGGAAGACAAGAGGCGTCTGCAAACCCATCACTGAAGTTACCGTATACTGGACGCTTGTCTTGTGGCCACGTTAGCCCAGCGTAGTCCCTCCATAGCTGTGTAGCTCTTGACGAACGCGATATCGCTCAGTTGTGCAACTATAATTTAACGGCGGTAGCGAAAACTTCTATAAAAGTGGAGCAGAAGCCACTCATTTGTAAATCAGCTAAATTAGAATCATAATAACGATAGCATATGCAAATAAACGCACATGTCTGATGAATATTCAAAACTATTCTGTTTTCATGGCACAGTTAATAAAGAGAGAAAAAATTTTACTATCGATGCCGTCTAACCTCCTATCTTGCATTCTCTTAATAGTAGATTCCTCGTCATGCGTTAATAAGTACACAAATAAATAAAATTACTCTCATTAACACAAATATGAGTATCTTGTCTCTAGCGGTCAAATATAAATTCACTCAGTCTGTACCCAAAAATTAGTCCAGTGGAGAATGTCGATGACTTTATCGTGAGGAATCCTTAGAATACCATCAGAACGTACCATTTTTCGGAAGATTTTGAGAAGCAAACGCTATTAACGTTTTAAGCTTTGGGATACGTTCCGGCCATTTCGAGGGCAATGCAATCGTTATATAATTTTGTCTGGCTTAATGAACTGCTTAGACTGAATTTTACTGTGAATTAAGTAATAAGGTCTATATAGTATATTGTAAGGACATAATATTTCCAGAAAACGGGGATAACTAACTTGCTGTCAAAATGTTCTTCGGGACAGGACAGTACATTGGTAAGTGATAGACATTAGGTTTGTTCCTTCAACACCTGCACATAAATTTTACGTTCGTGGTGTTGAAAGATGATAAATTAACCGTATGGATATTTTGATAAGAGGCAAATGCAGTTCGGTGTGGAATTTTCTTAACCTCTCTCCTTAAACTGGCATTCACTTTAGCTAAGCTTGCTCGTTCTACGTGGGTCATCGCTCCACCAAAATATGTCAGCTGAAAAAATAACCCAGAGCGCTCCGCCAGCCTATAGAAATACCATCTGAGCCCTATTACAGCCCTCTGCGGATGAACAGCCGATGAGAACGTTGTTGTTGTTGTGGTTTTCAGTCCTGAGACTGGTTTGATGCAGCTCTCCATGCTACTCTATCCTGTGCAAGCTTCTTCATCTCCCAGTACCTACTGCAACCTACATCCTTCTGAATCTACATCCTTCTGATGACCTACATCCTTCTGATGAGAACGTAGGTGTCACTATTTCAAAAGCGTACCACCACACTCCCGTACCACCACCGTGGGTGTACTTCAAATTTAAAATTCTCCTTGCTGAATGAATAACAGCGGGATATCTGTTTGACATTGCGCCTACCAACCAATTACTATGCCTCAGTAGTGTTACTGGAGTAACTGTACATGTGTCACCATCAAGTAAAACAGCTTTAAGAAACCTGGAACCTTAAATGGAAAGACCTGCTGCTGTATAGTACTGAAGGAAATACGCAACGAGACGAACAGATATGTCACTTTTATTCAAAGAGAATTACATAAGCCAGGACATGGTTCTGAATAGAATGTGTTGTCACCTCAGATGGCAGTTCATACTGACCACAAGCATGGCCCCCAGTTCTTGCGGCGGAGTGCGCCATTCCGCCACCAGCACCATCTGCTGGACTGTCGTTGGAGTATGTGGACGTGCTGCAATACGTCTGCTCAATGAATACCACACTGGCTCTGTAGTATTTAAGTCAGGGGACGGGTAGGCCAGTCCATTCTATGAATATCCTTTCGTTCCAAAAGCTATTCCACCTGCGCTGCTCGAAACGACTGCTCATTGTCGTCCATAAAAGTGAAGTCAGGGCCGAGTGTACTTCTGAAAAGCCTCACATGGAGAGGAGTTCAGTGTAATAACGTTGTCTGGTCAATGTACTGTGTTGAGAAATTTGGACAACAGTACACCCGTGCACCGTTGTTCCTTTCCACACCGTAAGACTTGGACAATGAACAGGATCATAAAAAGGTTTCGATGCTGCTGAGCCACAGTCATGCAATACCTATTGAAACAGTCAACCACCATTTATCTGTATATTACTGTATGTATCTTCTATACTATTTAGATTTCAGGTTCTTAGTACTTTTAGCATTTTACTCGACAGTGGCATAAAAGTCGAAATCTAGGTATTACAGATAATAAATATAATAATACACAGTCAAGTGGCGGTTTATTGTTACAAAAATGAAAATTATCATTTTTCGAGAGTGTTGGACGTCCCCTCGTTTGACGAGGGGCCAGAACACGTAATGCGCCGAGGAAAATAGCTAAACATGACCGTTTTGGACGTCTTACGTCATCACTGTGTTCTTTAGAGAGCACGTCTGCCTAGCAGTCAGTCTTCGTGGAATCAGTGGGCTATCATCCACTGTTATTAATTTTTCTGTTCTGATGCAGGGAGCACTGATCCTGTATTACAAAATTTCGTCCCATTCATTACGTGTTTTGATTCCTTACAGTGGGCTGTAGTAGTTATTTTTGTTTTGGTATTGTTCCTTCTTTCTTAAGACTTTGTCCATTCACTGTGAATATTAATTATTTAAGGTCTGATTCTATGATTCTAGCTATTTTGCAATTATTTGGCAGGATTCTAGTACTGTTCCTGAATATCAGGCGTAGCCTGCTCCCTGTCATGAATTTTACTATAATCTTGCGTACATGCTAAGGACTTCTGTTCGTAGTATGTATAGTGACATCATTTCTTGCAAATCGTTTTTTGTGATTCTGTTGTTAATAAACTGCTTATTCTGACAGCTGTACAACACCACAACCTCCAGACACTTCCACTCTTCAGCCTTGTTGCTGATAAATCTGACGTAACAACTGATGAAAATTTCGTGGACTGACAAGTTATGACGGGGCCCTCCGTAGAATCGACAAAGAAAGGAACTCGTTGAATACATGGGCAATGTGGACAGGGTAGTATAACTTGTGTTAAGAATCAAGGAGTAACTCCCATGGTACCTCAGAGCCTAAAAACCGTAGAGTATTACTAAGATTATAATATATGCAAAAAATTAGGACGAACTGTGAAAGTTACGATGTAAGATGAATAAGTTGACACAGAAGAGGAACTCGTGACAGGACAAATCGAAACAGTATAAATATCTGTGACTTAAAAAATTTTGAGGCACTTCCGACATGATACGATCTTCCTAACACATCGACACCACCTCATAGATACCAGTAAGTATGTCTTGCAACCACGAGGGCTACTGGCCGACTCTTGGACTTCGGACCGCGAAGAAACCCAAAACTGCTGCTTTACATCCACGCCGCTCAGCCATTCTGACTCTGGGTCAAGACGCCAACATTTTCAACCGAAATTTCCCTCACACGTTAAGAAAGCGTTTCTTCTAGCGGGAGGTTAACACCAGTGGCTGAAATACGTCTGCCGTTGTACTTCGACACCATAAACCGGTTTGAAAGGTTATGGAAAGATCAGCCCATAGGCTCCACTTTGATCAGACCTCGATTCCCATGGAAGCTAGCTCTGGCGCAGACAAGGGCCAATATTCGATGCTTTGGATGTTGCAACACATGAAATGGACCCTGCACTTAATTACACTGCTTAACAGTTGCAAAGGAACAGAGACATCATTGGACATGAATAACCATATGCAGTGATGGACTACATAAAATACAGTACATACGTAACAGAGGAGGATCGGTATGTTCACAACGAAAATGGTACTGATTTATATATATGTGTGTGAAATCTTATGGGACTTAACTGCTAAGGTCATCAGTCCCTAAGCTTACACACTATTTAACCTAAATTATCCTAAGGACAAACACACACACCCATGCCCGAGGGGGACTCGAACCTCCGCCGGGAGCAGCCGAACGGTACTGATTTTCACACATGGGAAAGTAGAGTAAAAGACATAAATAACTTTAGTTTTTGACATAGGTCACACGTCCAACATGATGTTTGATATCTCATTCTCAGTTAGCAATATTGCCTAGTCGGGCATTAATATAGATTTTGCACCTTTCATTCATTCTGGCTACCAAACTGTTGAGGAGTCCTTGGGGAATATTATCCCGATACTCTTTAAAGGCGGTTTTCAGTTCCAAAAAAATTGTTGAAATGGCTCTGAGCACTATGGGACTTAATTTCTGTGGTCATCAGTCCCCTAGAACTTAGAAGAACTTAAACCTAACTAACAACCTAAGGACATCACACACATCCATGCCTGAGGCAGGATTCGTACCTGCGACCGTAGCGGACGCCCGATTCCGGACTGTAGCTCCTAGAACCGCTCGGCCACCCCGAACGGCTGTTTTCAGTTCTTACACTGCTCGGTGACAGTTTGTTCACTGAGAAACAGGTCTGCCGAAGCCATCATATTCATGTTCTTATTGGTACAAAGGCTATCCCATTAATTCAATATTTTCACTTTCTAGTGTGCCCGACGCCTAAACTTTTCTGCCTAGGTAGGTGCTGCTATCCATAAAGAGAAAGTCGGACTCTACCGCACCCCTAAACAGGATGAAATAATCCTGAATATTCTCCCTGCAGTACAGCTGTGCTATAATGGTACCTCTTGCAAAGATATGCAGCGGTGTTCGGTCATTGCCCACAATACCAGTCCACGCTATAAAGTCCAGCTAATACCGATGACGTTCAAAAACGGGTTTGCAACAACCGCTTGCCACAGTGAAGTGGGATCCATAGGAGATCATCACTCTTGACCGCTGTTTCTGGTCCCAGACAACATGCTCCCTAAACCAAATACTTCTCAACGATAGCTTGGTTGAACTGCAATGCATTTACCAGGCTTCCATGCGTACGATACAGCCGTATTTCGTCACGGCGAAATGTTTCTGGCAGAGACACGTGTACTGGTAGCTGTTGCAGGCTCGACAGCGATGTGCCTAGAAGTGAAATGTCGGTTCTTTTCGCAACTAGAGATAATTATCGATCTTTTTGCGATCTGGTGGTCCGCTTACTGCCAGCGGCATTAATTTGCATAGCGTTCCCACCACCAGCGGCCGTTTTTTAATCGCAAAATATCTCTTATCGACCCACTCATTATTGTGGCCACAATTTGACACTTCGACTGGATTCAGGCCCTCGCGATTTTTATCCACGATCATAAGCTCTCAAATGATATCTTGCAGGCATGTTTTCATATCACACGGAGTGTCGCACTAGTCGGTACCACAACCTTCGTCGAAAACCGTACTGCTTGAACTGTCGAATGCATACTGGGTGTTCGTGCACACGCTTCGCTGAAGTTAACACGTCTCGCCTTCTACATTTCCTTTCATCTACATCTATCTATACACATACTCCACAATCCACCATACGGTGCGTGGCGGAGGGTACTTCGTACCACAACTAGCATCTTCTCTCCCTGTTCCACTCCCAAACAGAACGAGGGAGAAATGACTGTCTATATGCCTCTGTACGAGCTCTAATCTCTTTTATCTCATCTTTGTGGTCTTTCCGCGAAATATAAGTTGGCGACAGTAAAATTGTACTGCATTCAGCCTCAAATGCTGGTTCTCTAAATTTCTTCACTAGCGATTCATGAAAAGAATGCCTCCTTCCCTCTAGAGACTCCCACCCGAGTTCCTGAAGCATTTCCGTAACACTCGGGTGATGATCAAACCTACCAGTAACAAAACTAGCAGTCGCCTTTGAATTGCTTGTATGTCCTCCCTCAATCCGACCGGATTGGGATCCCAAACGCTCGAGCAGTACTCAAGAATAGGTAGTATTAGTGTTTTATAAGCGGTCTCCTTTACAGATGAGCCACATCTTCCCAAAATTCTACCAATGAACCAAAGACGACTATCCACCTTCCCCACAACTGCCATTACATGCTTGTCGCACTTCATATCGCTCTGGAATGTTCCGCCCAAATATTTAATCGACGTGACTGTGTCAAGCGCTACACTACTAATGGAGTATTCAAAGATTACGGGATTCATTTTCCTATTCATCTGCATTAATTTAAATTTTTCTATATTTAGAGTTAGCTGCCATTCTTTACACCAATCACAATTCCTGTCCAAGTCATCTTGTATCCTCTTACAGTCACTCAACGACGACACCTTCCCGTACGCCACAGCATCATCAGCGAACAGCCGCACATTGCTATCCACCCTATCTAAAAGATCATTTATGTAGATAGAAAACAACAGCGGACGTACCACTCTTCCCTGGGACACTCCAGATGATACCCTCACCTCCTTTTACTGTCAATGGTTGCTGTTCCACAGGAATTGGCAGTTGTCCTTTAGCAAGTGTCAGTTGTTCGTTAGCAACCGAAAAGTAGTGTCCTTTCCGTAGAGTAATGGATTTGTACGGTGCGTCGCGTAGTACATTACCCACTGCTAATTATATCATCAAGCTTCATACAGTCGCAACAATATAAGCACCAAGTACGACCTAGTACATCATTAATCTAGGGTTAATGAGGATGAGGGAAGCTCTTCATCCAGGGAGGCAACGCGATAAAGTGCTTTGTCGTGAAAAAAAAGAAAAAAAAGTCACAAAAGAAACAAGAGTACTGTGTGGAGGCGGAATTGCCCTCTCTTCAATTACTCGCAAGTGTGCTGGGGCCACTTCAAAGAAGGCGGGTGGGCGCCAGAGCGGAGGAACCGGCCTCCACCAGCTCCGCCCCCACTACCGCCCCCGCACTGTCGCCTTTCTCCTCGGTGCCACTGGGACCAAAGAAAGGCCGGCGTGATGCTGCGGCCGTAGGCGCCGCAAAACGGGCACACAAAGGGCGGACCTCGCGTTTTATGGTGACTTACGTACACTGGCACCGTCGCGGCGCTGTCGCTTGCGGAAAGGGAGTGCGTTTACCGTTTAACGAAGCGACCTGCACGCAAATCTGGCTCCCCAGAAAAGGAGTCGGCGGGCGAGAACGAAAGCTGTGAGACGCCACACGTTTGGCGAGACCGCGTGGCTATCCAAGTTGGCGCGGCGTGAATTAATTTGAGTGACAGGGAGCAGGTGTCTCTGGTCTCAGCTGCGTCCTTGTAGCGTCGGTGATGCCTCAATTAACGCTCGGTACTACGGAAAGACTAACAATTATCCTGCCCCATCCTCGTTACAGATTTTATTCAACGCTGAGTTCTGTGAACACAGACGACTTTGCCTTTCGTTGTAATCATGTCCTTCTCTACTAATGACATTCTGAGCAGACAGCTCCTTTTCTTCAATTCTCTTTATTACTTCGATGTCGCTTTCCACGAGTACCTCTCCTGTAACAACCTCTATATCATAGAGCACTGTTTGTTCAATTACCGAACGTTTCGTCGTAATTAGCTTCTAAGTGCCTGTATTCTCCTTTATAACTTCTGTAACTGCTATTTTTTTACGTCAGTCCGCTCCTCCTCTACTGCCTACTCTTCATAATAGCTTCCGAAAACTTCACGACTATTTGATATTTCCTTAGCTCTTCAGTATCTCACTTCTTTGCGCATGAGTATTTATGGATACGTCTTTTAAACTTCAGCGTCCTCTGCTTCATTACAAAATTCTGATCCGGTTCTGTGTTTGCTCCGATTTCTGAATCTGTGTGACAGTGCTGTTCTGCACTTCGAATCTTCTCCCTTCGCCATGCTTTTGCCAATTATGCTCCATTTTTAACAGTCTATTCACTTTCTACTCTTCCTTTTCTGTTTCGAACCGCATATTCTTCCGTAACTAGATCTTCTGTTCCTTCCCCATGATCATTGCGTTATCGTCTACTTTTACTTACAGAATTACCCGTTCAGTACCCTGACATACATCCTCCATCTCTTCATCCTCTGGTTGTGCCTTTGCCTTGAATACCTGAATTTTTATTGTTGGCGATGGTGTGCTGTCGATTCTGATCGGAACAGCTCTATCACTGAATATTTCGCAGTAAGTCACTCTCTTCTCAACCTCCCTATTCATAAAGAAACTTACTCCATTAACATCATTTCATGCTCCTTTTGATATGACCTTATTTTCTTCTTTCCATTTCAATTCACTGACCTCGACTGAATGTGGGTTGAGTTTCTGCATTTCCTTTTTACATTATCTAGCTTCCTTACCAAATTCAAACTTCTGATATTCCACGCTCCATCTCGTAGCAAGTCACCATTTCGTTGCTTATTTAATATTTTTCCCACGGTTACCCACCCTCTGGCAGTCCCCTCTTGAAGATTCGAATCGGGGACTAATTTGGAATCTGTAGCCAATGGACAGATCATCATTATACATTTTCACTTACACGCTACATGTCATGTCGGATCACTATGTGCATCTTTATTGCAGTGGTTTCAGTTGCTTTCTGCAAATTCATGCCGTTTGCTATAGCCGTTGACACATTGTGGGTAATACGTTATCCCAGAGCTCCTTTGTCGTCTTTACTGATAATTTTACTGAAAATTTATTTAGTGGATGGTTGTTTTCATTACTATTCCAAGACGCCCGCTCCCCCCCCCCCCCCCCCCCCACAGATCATGAGCACAATTTTTACAATTAAATTCATTCAACTAAAATATACCAATTACGGTCATTGTTGGCGAAGATAAGTGCCGCTTCTAGGCGTCTTAGACGGAAAGTGGATGGGTGCTTAGAACATTCGGTTAAACGTCAGCACACCATCCTTCACAAAATATAGCTTCCTCACCAACACTTGTGTAACTGACACATGTTATGTCTGATAGAAACATTTTTCCAAAGCAGCTTGAAATCCTGTGGTGTGAATAAAGTGAAAATGATTATGTTTAATATCAGTTTCCCACAATTTTGCTCCAATACGTGGGTAAAGCTTTAGAAATACTCAATGCCGTCAAGGGAAGACATGTCAAACACTTTAGCCATATAATCCACAATAAATACAAACAGCTGCAAAGTATACTTGAAGGGAAGATTATAGTAGACGGCTCTCAGGATACAGAAAATTATCCTTAATACAGGACTTCAGTAAATGATTTGGATTGAGCATAGAATCGCTCTAGGCAAAAGCCATGGATAAACAAGAAATTATGTTACTGATCGCTCTTGTTAATGGAGCAAGAGCCATTTAAATAAGAAAAAGGCATACGAACGGGAATACCGGCGCAAAACGTACCCTGTTATATCCTGTAATACGGTCTGTGGAGTGCATATTGACATTGCAAATATTGAACCTTGCTTTTGAGTGTAATATGTTTTTCAGTTCTACAGGGCAACCGTAATTAATGATCTTTCAAAGGCACGTTACGCCCACAGTTCTCACCCAGTATTCAAATATTTCAACACATAACAAGGTTACACGAACGTGTGACCTCCGATGGTATATGTATTGTCATTCAATGATGTTTCGTCAATACTGCGAGGTGGGCAATATTTTATGCTCACTTTGGCGAAGTTATATTTGTGGTGAGGTATTATTTGTACTTCATATAGCCTGATTGAAAAATATACTGCATATTGTAATAAATTTTATGCTGCACCATAGTAAAATTTATTGCATTTTCTCTTGTAAAAGTATGATCAATAAACATTTTCTGATTACTTTCGAAGTTTTAAAAAATAAAACTAATAGTAAGCCGCTTATTTGAATGAAAGCTTTACCGTGATGTTCTTAGATGCAACTTATTATTTTGCGACAGAAGGAACTTGGACAAAAGTTTGCTTTTATGATATTACTAGATGGTGGCTTGTGTGTTGCTGGCGTCACTTACTGCAAGCTATCTGCAGCACGATTCAGAAAAAAAAAATAGCATCATCATGCAATAGCCAAGTTAGGTTATATGCATTTTAGGGGGTCTACCAGCGATGACTCTGTCAGTGGTATCATATGTAAATCATCAAGATTTTCAGCACCTTCCTACAAAATTTGTAGGGACTCACCTAAGGTGAAGTATTAATGCGTTTTACATCGGAAATTCATCTATATCTACATCCTCCAAATCACTGTGAAGTGCACGGCAGATGGTACGATCCACGTACCAGTTATTAAGGTTTCTTCTCATTAGATCAACTTATGAGGCCCGATAAGAATGATTGTTTAAGTACATTCGTGTGAGCTATGCTTAACGTACTTTTGTCACCACGAGCCCTACTGGAGCGATAATATAATGTCGTGTGGCTAGGGCCTCCCATCGAGTAGACCGTGGTGCAGGTCTTTCGAGTTGACGCCACTTCGGCGACCTGCGCGTCGATGGGGATGAAATGACGATGATTAGGACAACACAACACCCAGTCCCTGAGGGGAGAAAATCTCCGACCGAGCCGGGAATGGAAACGGGGCCCTTAGGATTGACAGTCTGACACACTGACCACTCAGCTACTTTTGGTGGACACTGGAGCGATGTGTAGGGTGTTATAGTGTATTCCTAGGGTTGTGATTTAAAGTCAGTTCTCGAAACTCTGTAAGTAGAGTTTCTTGAGATAGGTTGCGATTGTCTAACAGTCTGCCAGTTAAGATTTTTCAGCGTCTGTGACACACTCTCCCATGGGTCAAACGATCCTGTGCCCGTTACTGCTGCCCTTCTCTGTTTACGTTCAATAGTCCCTTTTACTCCTATCTGGTCTGGTCCGTCACACTTGAGCAATCTTGTAGGATGGAGACAGCACGAGCGATTTGTAAGCAGTCTCCTTTGTAGACTGATTTCCTCCAGTATTCTATCAATAAACTGAAGTCTGCCACCTGCTTTACTGACGACCGAACCTGTGTGATACTTCCATTACACCCGGATATTTGTGTGAGTTGAACGATACCACCTATGACTCATGAACATTGCTGAGAATACTACGTTTCTGTGGCCTTGTAAATTGTACAATTTTATATTTCTGAATTTAAAGCAAGGTGCCAATCTTTGCACCATTTTATAACCTTATCAAAATCCCTCTGTATATTTATAAGCATCTTCTCTCAGATAGTACTTCGTTATACACAACTGCGTCATATGCGACAATCTGAGGTTACTATTAATATTGCCTGCAAGGTCATTAATTATACAACATGAACAGCAAGGGTCTCAACACACTTCCATGGGGTACACTCTAAGTTAAATATGCATTTGTCGACGACTCTCTATCCAAGATTATTTGCTGCGTCCTCCCTGCCAGAACGCCCTCACTCCAAACTCAGCATCATACACCGTCACATAGTATTTTTGATAATGAGTGTAGATGTGATTCAGAGTGAAAGGCTTTTCGGAGGTCCATAAATACTGTATATACTTGACTGTCTTGATCCAAAGCTCTCAATACGTCATATGGGAAAAGTGAGAGCTTTATTTGATATGAGCAATGTTTTCGGAACCCACACTGGTTGGCATGGAATAGGTTATTTTATTAGAGGAGCCTCATTATGCAATAGCTCAGAACATATTCCAAGATTCTACAAGACACCTACGTTGTGGACATTCGAAGGCATATTTTAGATCATTTCTGCTATCTTTCTTGTACAAGAATGTGGCCTGCGCATTCTTCCCTTAACTGTGTACGGTGTTCTGTTCGAGGGATTCACTCAGCCGAAAATTCAGTACCGAATCTGAGAGAGGCTTTATTGGGCTCTCGAGCTTCATACAATTTTAACTATTTCAGCTGTTTCTCAACATCAGTGCCACTGATACATAATTCACTCATCTCTTGAGCGGTATAATGATTAAACTTTGGCCGTTCTCTTGGGTTTTGCTTTGTAAAGCATGTTATGCATTTCAGCTCCTTATCAGTCCGCGTGTGACTGGACAATAACTTTGGTGTCTCTCATAGACTGTAACTATTGTAGAGAAAAACAGAGGCTGTAATACATCCACCAAATAATTAAGGATGCAGGTAGTAGGTGCTACTCTGAGATGAAGACGTTAGTACCAGAGAGTAATCCGGGGTGGTCCGCATCAGTCCAGGCGAGCAGAATTACTTTGGATTTTATGAAAGTTCATTTGTAAATATTCTGCTATGGCTGAAGGCTTCAGGCATTGCTCTTTTGACAGACACAAACATTTCATTCCACAACTCTCTATCTGCACCCCTATGCCTCGTTTTACGCCTTAATCCAGTAGTCTCTGTTTCTTCAAAAATTTCGTAACAGAGACTCTTTACCATGGATGGTCCCTCCCATAATTAATTCTTCTACTGGGTACATATTTATCCAGTGCATGATCTACTACTTTTTAAACTTTTACTTGTTGATGTCCTGTGCCGAAGGAAATTATGCTTTGTCTCCTGTGTGCTCTGTCCTGGCCGGCCGGTGTGGCCGTGCGGTCTAGGCGCTTCAGTCTGGAACCGCGAGACCGCTCCGGTCGCAGATTCGAATCCTGCCTCGGGAATGGATGTGTGTGATGTCCTTAGGTTAGTTAGGTTTAAGTAGATCTAAGGTCTAGGGGACTGATGACCACAGATGTTAAGTCCCGTAGTGCTCAGAGCCATTTGAACCATTTTTGCTCTGTCCTGGCCGCTCCATACCTTCGATTGCCTGTTTCAATGCTTTCACCTACTAGTCACATTATTTGCAGGGATCTCTAGTTACTGTTATTTAAGGCCTTCTGATTTCACACTAATAAAAGCTCGCTCACACCATAAATGATGGTTCCGAGAACCATCCATGGGTATTGCTTATAACCGTGTTATCCGTAAACTGTATGTCTCATTGAGGTATAGAATCATCTTGTCCACAGCCTTGTGAATTGCGCATTGATGCTAAACCAGGAGCCGCAACACACAAAACCTGTACCTAATACGCAAGAATTTTGAATGGGCGTAATAGCGGCAGTATCCTCCAGTGAAGGCCTGTGATTCCTTTATGCTCACTGTTGCTGGAATCGTCTCATACATGTGTGTTAAAACTTCAAATTGACCTCTGTCGCTCTTCCAAAGTACTGAGATATGTTGTATTACTTTCAAGTTCAGTGTAACAGATAGTGGACCTCTGGCTGGTTCAAAGTTGGTGAACGCGTTAGAACCAACATCTTTCATACATATGCCACAATAACACATCAATTTAAGATATGACAAAACACATACATTGTATGTGATACGTGTCTGCCATTAAAACTTTGTAGCATTATTGTATGTTGCCAAGAGGCAAACGTGAAAGATGACTACGATGTTCGATTTTTACGTTCCTTGTCTTTGATATTAAGTTAATGCGGCTAATGTTTAACGCACTTTTCTGTGGTCCTCGTATACCTAAACAACGAAGTTGATCGCACGGTTTCAGTGACCAGTAAGTTTCTTGGTGATTTAATGCTCACTTCACCATGTTACGAATTTAATACCCTGTTGAGTATTCATAGAACTGGATATATTTCGTTCCTCGATGTAATATAACAATTTCTTGATATGGCATTAAGTGCTAAGCGTTCATCATGGTAGCTGCGTTCATTTCACCTAATATGATGAACACGCCGTGATATAATTTTGCAATGTAATCGTAACTTATTTTGTGATGGTTCGGTTCTTAAAACGACAGACATAAATGTACATTCGGCGTCCATCGCTACAGTTTGTAGAGACATATCAAAATACCTGAAAAGTTAGTGCATGACCTCTATTAGTGTCTCTTGTCCTCTAACCAATATTTGTTTCTTTCTATCCCTCTCGTTTAATCGTGTACTGTCAGGTAGTGGCAGATCAAATTCTGTTGTATCTTCCTAGAATTTTAAATGCTTTAGGGTTCTGTATCGCTTTAGAGATTCCGTAACGATATCGCTGGTAGCTTAGGCAGCACAAATGGTAAGCATTACAATTCAGTTTGATTCAAAATTCTTCCTCAAGAAATTTGAAGGTCTAACACTGTAATGCTTAGAATTATGATGAGGCATTGCCCCGGTATAGGAGTTTATTCTGGCAGCATCTAGTATTGACCGCTAGATTAGAAAAAAAAAGTGTGTGAAATCTTATGGGACTTAACGGCTAAGGTCTTCAGTCCCTAAGCTTACACACTACTTAACATAAATTATCCTAAGGACAAACATACACACACACATGCCTGAGGGAGGACTCGAACCTCCGCCAGATTAGTTTTAGAACCTGTCAGGTATACATGAAACATGGAAGATCGTTCTTCATGTCCAGGCGACCACATCCATCCCTTACGAAAAAAGAGAGCCTCTTTATTTAGGCTTCAAAAATTACGAGTCGCGTTTCCATATAGAATGACTTTGTAATTAGAGATGGAGTACAGTCTCGTATCATTTTAGCGAAAACTGAAGTCTGAGCTGTAGTACCTGTATTTGGAGCTTTTCATCGACGGAGGGACAAATGTATTAATAATTACAATTTCTCGCCTGGTAAGAGCAGTTGGAAATGGAGACAGGTCACATGATACCGTATCTTCACGTTTAAGGACTCGAAATTATAATTTCTACGTTCCAATATTTTATTAATTTATTTGTTTCGGTAATTGTGTCAGAATGTCATTTAACCCTTTCGGCCCCCCACCTGAAAGTTACTTTCTTGATTTGTTTCCACATCTGTGGCTCATATCGATTTACGTCAATCGTACAGGCCTCTGCCTGACGTCACGGCTGTTTTTCGGATTCCAGCTTTCGGTGACATAACGCTCTACAATGAAAGTTCTCGGCGAGACTTGTCGCAACAGAAAGGCCAGACATTTTGTAATTTTTCATTATGCTCTCTAAATGAACGACGATATTAATGTTTTCTTGTAAAAACACTTATAATATCTTCAAAGCGTGATTTTGATTTCTTTTGAAATTATAATGCTTACTGTGGAGGAAAAGCAACAATCACTGTCTTGCAGGTTAGTATTTTGTTCAGATTTTATCATTAATCCACTCTATTGTGCGAGAATCAATTCGTAGCTAAGAAATGTTAGTTCTTACAAATGTTAGTTAAAATACACTTTGACGTTAAAAATATGTACTGTAATAGGAATATCATTTCTTTCTTCTTTTCAGATGCCAGTTAGTGGACACATTTTATTCGAAACCAAACAGCTAGTGTTTTGAACGATACGTCAGACATAGCGATTGGTCTGAACACCAGATCGCAAATATTTATTGTACATTCCCACTGCCGGTGAGTGGTCAAAAAGAAACATATCCAGAAGAAAGCAGTGATGAAGAATGTTGTCTCCAAAGCAGTAATCAACCGGAAATGTTTCTTGATTTACCAACATCATCGTGTGAAGCGAATCCTCAGCCTTCTGCATCGAAGATAAAGCTTAGGGGATGATTATAGAGAGAGAAGAATGTTGTTGAGGAGCTTTTTTTTGTGCTTTAAGTGTAGACATAAAGGCGGAGTTGGTTTACTCGTAGAATTTTTTAAATATTTTAGCGTACATCGCATATTGGGAATATGATGTTTAATTTCAGGTCATTGTGATACTGGTAGCCAATTTACTGTACTGGTCTCAGAAATTATCTGGAGACTTGTTTACCTCTCCATCAGAATTAAGAGCTAACTATTCAATAGAAAACAGCTAGTTTTCATCTGTTTCACAGTTCAGTTAACATAAAAAGAGGCGAGCCATTACTTACGAAACATGTTGAGCTTAAGCCTTTCCGTGGTTTCAGTTTAATAACTGGAATGTCAGTGTGTTAGAAGTAATGACAAGACACTTTCAGTACAATGGAATGATAAAAATTGTGTTGTAATGGCATCTACGTGCACTGGAAGAAAAGGTGGAGCAGTGGTCCAAAAGGATGAAAAATATATTTAGTACAATGTCCCTATGCTATACGCATATTTCACCAGTCAATAGTTGGGGTGGAAACCTGTGATTAACAAATTTTGTTTGAAATAAAGAAATGGATTTTGAAGGTAAGTCTCCATTTCATCGTCTTAGCTACAGTGAAATGCTGGATGAAATACACAACCAACGCAAATTGAAATAGTAGGCAACAAAATGAGAATAAGGACTAGATGAAATTTCGAGTGTACATTACAACTTTGATAGGGAAACACTTGCGGTGACCGAACCTGAGGTTGAAGCAGAAACTGAGGCACGTAACAAATAAAAATACTACAAATTTCCTGCTTCAAATCCTTGCGTTGACAAGACATTAAATGGTTATCATCATTTCCCAGTCTTTAATGATCTAACTTCGCCGTTTATGTGTAGATTAACTTCAAGTAATATGAGAACCAAAACCTGTTGTGGAAAGCGCACTGTACACATATGTCTTCTTAAGCACAAATGTAACGTTAAGCAGTTTCACAAACTGTAGTAATTTACTCTTAACCTGTTAATGACTTTTCAATGACGGGTTAACAGGGACTTTAACTAAATATTTATATTCTAGTTTACACATGAATGAGTAACAATGTTTCACATAAATTTACACAAATATGTAAGATACCAGTATGTTGCTTTTTAGACCAATGGTTTTGCAAAGATTGTTAATCCATGCCATCAGGTAATGATTTTTGTTCCCACTCTAATATACACGTAAATGAATAGTAAAATCTGTAATGCCATTTGGAGAAATAGATGTACAATTCATCTGTCAGTCACATCACTATATGCTTGAAAATCATAAAGTAAGTATTGAACAAACTTACTGTAACCGACACGATCGAGTGGGTACTTCTCCTTGCAAAATTAATGAAACAAATTTTGTTTAGTATTTTTGCTGATCTAGCTGCAGATTGTAAATCAAATTAAAACAAGAAGTTCATGAAATTAAAACTAAAAAGTAAAAATTCAAGGCTTAAAGTGTTACGGGGACAAGTACGCTCTTAGCTTTAGAATTCTGGTTTACCTCTATCCGTTTTTAAACCTTACTTTAGGTGATGTCACTGAATTACCTACTAAGAAACAGTGTATACCGACGAGGTTTATTCTTTTCGCTACAGGCGTATTGAAAAATAATTATCACCTAAATTCTATCTGCTTGCGAGGAAATCATATTCAAGGTAGTGTATTGAAAAATAATTATCACCTAAATTCTATGTGCGTACGAGGAAATCATATTCAAGATAGCATAGAAACTCTTGTTCTTATTTGAGCAGTGTCCGCCCCTGGTAGCTGAGTGGTCAGCGCGACGGAATGTCATACGTAATGGCCCGGGTTCGATTCCCGGCTGGGTCGGAGATTTTCGCCGCTCGGGGATTGGGTGTTGTGTTGTCCTTATCGTCTTCATTACATCCCCATCGACACGCAAGTTGCCGAAGTGGCGTCAAATCGAAAGACTTGCACCAGGCGAACGGTCTACTCGACGGGAGGCCCTAGCCACACGGCGTTTACATTTTCATTTGAGGAGTGTTGTGATTACCGCACCAGATATGTACTCTCAGAAAAGAATTTTAATTTTAACTATTTAGGTTCATTACACTGCCGATGTCGGCTTCTAGACGAATTGTTTTCGTCGCTGTTAACCTTCTTCTAGCCACGTTTTGGTGGCCACTTGGTAACAGCTGCACAGTTTTTCTGGAGAAGTGTACTATATCACTGCAGACGTAAAAAGGATCCTTATTTATTTTGCGAAGGTTCTAGTTATGGCAATACTGAACTTATGTGTCCGTTCGACCTGGTAGCTGCGCGATAAGCGCCGCGGGTTTCTAGCGTATGGGACCAGGAAACTTTTGTGTACTCATATTCACTATACAAAATTTTCTTGATCACAAATTATTTATTCTGGTGACCAGTTTCGACCACAACTGTGATCATCGTAAGACCAAGGAGCAAGAACCTCGTCCTGGTCATAAATCACTAGTGATAGTGGAATAAATACTTTGTGATCAAGATTGTTTTTGATAGTAAATATTAGTAACAACATTGATCACTGTTTGCTCCCACAATCTATTGAAAACTAATTTTGTGTACTCGATTACACGACAGTTAAGTTACATTTTGAAGACAGCATTGGGAATGCACAACTTCACTCGTATAGCGGGTCAGAGAGAAGTGAAAGTTAGCTGCCAGCGGGAACGGGCAGAGCGGCCAAGTTGGATTCACGTATGACAGAAAATCCATAACCGTGAATAAAACACATTACCTGGAACCGAAGAAACGAGAGCGCTCTTGTCGCAGCTCATGTCTTATTCCAGAGTGGTTAGTGTCTCTGTTAACCATATTCGTGTATGGGAACAATTACGAAGTTCTGTGGAAAACAAATGAATGCAGTAAGTGAAGCAAAACAGTATTTCTCCAACTGTCTGAAACAACAAACTAATATTTGAGATCAATATCTAACAGAACGCCATAATCTAATCCAGAAAATTGCGGAGGAATGGACGTTTCCAAGCAACTTGACGTATTAGTTTCATTAGTGAGTACGTACGGAGAGTAATTACAGGTAATAACCCTTTAGCGCGTAACACCTTCAATGCCGAGGTGGTGACTATTTCAAGGTATGGTAAAATGTAGTGAACCGGAATTTTTACCGTGGATACAGGGATGACTTAATTGACTCCTTGTTTTCTAGGCGCAAGGCTTGATCGACATTAATCAGACCAAACGTTATATCTTCAGTAGATGTACGAGAACAACGGAATAGCTGAGAATGAACACCGACACTAATAATCTCGGAACGGATTCTCATGTCCCCAAAATATTAAAAATTTAAGTTATTGTAGGAAAGGTATAGAAAATAACATAAACATGGAAAAATAATTTTTTTTAAATTACAAAATACTTATACTAAAAAAATCACAAAACAGTCATGCTGACTCAGTGATGGATTGAAACAAGTTGCTGTTGCAGTGAACCACGAAAACTTTCTACAAGTTTCACATCACAGACCGACATCGGTCATCTCTAAACAATGCGTGATACTGTGACAAGAACTTTCCAAGTCATACGACACGTCATAAAACACATTACTCGTATGATGATAGTCTCGCATATGTCATCAAAGGAAAGTCACTGGCATACGTATTCTCATTTTCACCATCGTCTACATTTCCTTTCACAGCCTTGACAATTCTACACGTAGTATGAAATCCTTCATTTCTTTCGTACAGACTTAAATTTATGTTTAATAGCTTCCAATTCTGGATCTTTGAAATAAGTATTTTTTTTCAGCGTCACGCACTCCATTAACTCTTTTAGTTAACAAGCTAGTTAACATTTCTAATGATTTGATAGAGTGAAGCAGAAATTTCAGATTTGCAAATATGTATGACATTTCATTTATAGAGAAATGTCATTGAGAAACTTCTGAAAAAATACCAATTGGAGAAGCGTCATCATAATTTAGTCCTCCAAAGAGTAACTTTGGCTGTAGATTGAAATGCAGCACCTGCACCTTTGGCTCGGCACAAATCTGTTCTTTTGGCCCTTCCACAAACAATATTTTGACATTTGAGGTCAGTTTTTCCACATTACGAAACAATGTACGTTTCTGCTGCTCACATCCCCTATGTAACCCGTGTTCTATAGAAGCTACTTATATCGTATGTGGAACGCTTACAGAGAGGCCTTCGGCTTCCTTCGTGTATGGAGGAACATCCGACAGAAAGAGTAAAGCACTATCATATTTCGGACATAATAAATGCAGAAATTTATTAACTAAGCGAGCCATTGTCACGTCATTCGATGCCGGTATTTCTTTACATGCTAACAGAAAACACCGCTTGGAAACTATTTCTTTATTTTCTAGCACTCTTTCCTACCGCTAGAGGTTGGCGATTCGTCAGTGCTTACACAACTGTTTGTTTGTTTTCACATTCACCTCTCATCTGTCTTAGCATTTCGTCGTAACACGCAGGCACATATAACTCCGTTAATGTTGATTCTTTGGGGGTTCCTTATCTGTGTATGTTGTGAGAAAATTTCCGAGCGCCGAACTTTCATATAAAGGAATATCACACGATAGAAAATTGTTGCGATGCGCAAGTCGCCGAAGTGGCGTCAAATCGAAAGACTTGCACCCAGCGAACGGTCTACCCGACGGGAGGTCCTAGTCACACGATATTTACATTTTTTTTACCTGCCAAATGCTACGTGACTTGTAATCACTGATTTCCCGCATGTTCTATACTACAGAGTTCTTCCATGATTTGTAAGATGCAAGTAAATGCAGCAACATATTGTTGACTATGCTTTCGATATTACATCTTCGGTCACTTCACTTAACGTACCATATTGTGTAAACTGTCTGCTTTAAACAAGACGACCTTAATGGCAGAAGACAGCCTTTTATATTGCGTCAGCCGTCCACATCATAAATAAGGGATTTTCCTTTCAGAAAGGGGGTCGGTGCCTGCAGCGAAGTTCACGCGTTATATACAGTAATACGTTTACGAATGTTCATTCAAAATGCGTTCTCATAATGTCACAATGCACGAGGTTTGATTTTTTTTAATTTAAAAATTACAACAAAGAGAAGTGAAAAATTGTGTTTTTATCAAACTAAACTAATTACTTTGTTACTTAAAACATTTCTAAAATATGTTCTTCTATGCGAAATAGAACTTCGTGCACGGCTGAAGTGTACTGAGCCGGGAATTTCTGCCTTAGTTACAGTTTTCTACCTATAAGAGAAAGAAATATTAATGTATATAAAATTCCGTTCCGTATTAATACTAAAACAACATATTAAAAGAACAAAAATTAAGGAACACAGTTAATTTCAGGGTATCAGGGCATTCTGACTGGGCAGCCACGCCCCAAATGGCTTCCCTGGGGACCTGGCTTGTCAGAAATCCCGAGAACCTTGAATCGGTCTTCAACAGTGCTGAAATGTGCCAGCGGGCGTTGACCAGCCGCGGCGTGTGTTTGGGTTGCTGTCCTATTCATCATTTTTTCGATGAGGAGTGTGTGACTAATGGCTGACAACTGTCGAAGGTTGAGTGATGTGTTTTACTTTTGGCAGCCGAGAGGCTCATTGCAGAGGTCCACTGGCGAGTGCTCCTCTGCAGTGAGTTCACTGCTCAGGTAGTACTGTTACCAAGAGTCCGTTCTCTGACTGATGTTTTTAATAGGACCGAACCACAAAAGTGGCGCGCAAAGAATCAGATTTTAACCGGGTGGACGGTGATTATGAGAATGACTGATTGGAAAAGCATCATTAGGTGAGAGATGGAAGACACGCTTCATAAAGGTAAATCTAGACGAATGCCCGCGTGTATATGCACCAGACAAGAATGAAATGTAGCAGAGCCTGCAGAAGGATTAGAACAACATGAAGTAGACTGAAGCCACCACGTTATCGGACAAGCACCAATGGCAAGTGCAAGCCAAGTCTTGACTAAGAAGTCATGAGGTAAAGTTCTTATACGAAGTCTGCCGAAAGAATAGTAACGGAGTCTCACTCATAACTGAATGTCTCCAACGAAAACTTCCAACGAATTTAAGAACCGTATCTCATCACTACTCAGAAATTAAGGTGTTTCCATTCTCCAGGTCGCCAGCTTTTGCTCCAGATCTTGCTCTTCGAGAACGCTAAAGTTTAGTCGTGACATACTATTACTTGCTGACAATATAACATTGCCAGCCAAAAGGCGATTTCTCTTGAGCAGTTCTCCTCCTCTCGATCCCTCGTTCACGGGAGCTAAATTCCCGTTGTTACGGACGGACCTTTATTTACAATTTCGGGTTCCGCTGGATAGGTCAGGAGTCCACTACACGCAACAAGCGGCTACACGGGTAGCAGGGGTTGTGTGGCGTGGGCTGGGCGGTTTTTTAGGTTAGATGGCCTCGGGCAAGTGCAGAAAGGGCAACAGCCTCAACGGGTGCGGGGCAAAGTCAGGACATGCGGGGACCAAGCAGCAATCGGTATTGTAATTGTAAACTGTCGAAGCTGCGTTGGTAAAGTACCGGAACTTCAAGCGCTGATAGAAAGCACCGAAGCTGAAATCGTTTTAGGTACAGAAAGCTGGCTGAAGCCAGAGATAAATTCTGCCGAAATTTTTACAAAGGCACAGACGGTGTTTAGAAAGGATAGATTGCATGCAACCGGTGGCGGAGTGTTCGTCGCTGTTAGTAGTAGTTTATCCTGTAGTGAAGTAGAAGTGGATAGTTCCTGTGAATTATTATGGGTGGAGGTTACACTCAACAACCGAGCAAGGTTAATAATTGGCTCCTTTTACCGACCCCCCGACTCAGCAGCATTAGTGGCAGAACAACTGAGAGAAAATTTGGAATACATTTCACATAAATTTTCTCAGCATGTTATGGTCTTAGGTGGAGATTTCAATTTACCAGATATAGACTGGGACACTCAGATGTTTAGGACGGGTGGTAGGGACAGAGCATCGAGTGACATTATACTGAGTGCACTATCCGAAAATTACCTCGAGCAATTAAACAGAGAACCGACTCGTGGAGATAACATCTTGGACCTACTGATAACAAACAGACCCGAACTTTTCGACTCTGTAAGTGCAGAACAGGGAATCAGTGATCATAAGGCCGTTGCAGCATCCCTGAATATGGAAGTTAATAGGAATATAAAAAAAGGGAGGAAGGTTTATCTGTTTAGCAAGAGTAATAGAAGGCAGATTTCAGACTACCTAACAGATCAAAACGAAAATTTCTGTTGCGACACTGACAATGTTGAGTGTTTATGGAAAAAGTTCAAGGCAACCGTTAAATGCGTTTTAGACAGGTACGTGCCGAGCAAAACTGTGAGGGACGGGAAAAACCCACCGTGGTACAACAACAAAGTTAGGAAACTACTGCGAAAGCAAAGAGAGCTTCACTCCAAGTTTAAACGCAGCCAAAACCTCTCAGACAAACAGAAGATAAACGATGTCAAAGTTAGCGTAAGGAGGGCTATGCGTGAAGCGTTCAGTGAATTCGAAAGTAAAATACTAGGTACCGACTTGACAGAAAATCCTAGGAAGTTCTGGTCTTACGTTAAATCAGTAAATGGCTCGAAACATCATGTCCAGACACTCTGGGATGATGATGGCATTGAAACAGAGGATGACAAGCGTAAAGCTGAAATACTAAACACCTTTTTCCAAAGCTGTTTCACAGAGGAAGACCGCACTGCAGTTCCTTCTCTAAATCCTCGCACCAACGAAAAAATGGCTGACATTGAAATAAGTGTCCAAGGAATAGAAAAGCAACTGGAATCACTCAACAGAGGAAAGTCCACTGGACCTGACGGGATACCAATTCGATTCTACACAGAGTACGCGAAAGAACTTGCCCCCCTTCTAACAGCCGTGTACCGCAAGTCTCTAGAGGAACAGAAGGTTCCAAATGATTGGAAAAGAGCACAGGTAGTCCCAGTCTTCAAGAAGGGTCGTCGAGCAGATGCGCAAAACTATAGACCTATCTCTCTGACGTCGATCTGTTGTAGAATTTTAGAACATGTCTTTTGCTCGAGTATCATGTCGTTTTTGGAAACTCAGAATCTACTATGTAGGAATCAACATGGATTCCGGAAACAGCGATCGTGTGAAACCCAACTCGCATTATTTGTTCATGAAACCCAGAAAATATTAGATACAGGCTCCCAGGTAGATGCCATTTTCCTTGACTTCCGGAAGGCGTTCGATACAGTTCCGCACTGTCGTCTGATAAACAAAGTAAGAGCCTACGGAATAACAGACCAGCTGTGTGGCTGGATTGAAGAGTTTTTAGCAAACAGAACACAGCATGTTGTTCTCAATGGAGAGACATCTACAGACGTTAAAGTAACCTCTGGCGTGCCACAGGGGAGTGTTATGGGACCATTGCTTTTCACAATATATATAAATGACCTAGTAGATAGTGTCGGAAGTTCCATGCGGCTTTTCGCGGATGATGCTGTAGTATACAGAGAAGTTGCAGCATTAGAAAATTGTAGCGAAATGCAGGAAGATATGCAGCGGATAGGCACTTGGTGCAGGGAGTGGCAACTGACCCTTAACATAGACAAATGTAATGTATTGCGAATACATAGAAAGAAGGATCCTTTATTGTATGATTATATGATAGCGGAACAAACACTGGTAGCAGTTACTTCTGTAAAATATCTGGGAGTATGCGTGCGGAACGATTTGAAGTGGAATGATCATATAAAATTAATTGTTGGTAAGGCGGGTACCAGGTTGAGATTCATTGGGAGAGTCCTTAGAAAATGTAGTCCATCAACAAAGGAGGTGGCTTACAAAACACTCGTTCGACCTATACTTGAGTATTGCTCATCAGTGTGGGATCCGTACCAGATCGGGTTGACGGAGGAGATAGAGAAGATCCAAAGAAGAGCGGCGCGTTTCGTCACAGGGTTATTTGGTAACCGTGATAGCGTTACGGAGATGTTTAACAAACTCAAGTGGCAGACTCTGCAAGAGAGGCGCTCTGCATCGCGGTGTAGCTTGCTCGCCAGGTTTCGAGAGGGTGCGTTTCTCGATGAGGTATCGAATATATTGCTTCCCCCTACTTATACCTCCCGAGGAGATCACGAATGTAAAATTAGAGAGATTAGAGCGCGCACAGAGGCTTTCAGACAGTCGTTCTTCCCGCGAACCATACGCGACTGGAACAGGAAAGGGAGATAATGACAGAGGCACGTAAAGTGCCCTCCGCCACACACCGTTGGGTGGCTTGCGGAGTATAAATGTAGATGTAGATGTACAAGCGCTGCACGGGATTAGCAGAGCAGTCTAAGGCGCTGCAGTCATGGACCGTGCGGCTGGTCCCAGCGGAGGTTCGAGTCCTCCCTCGGGCATGGGTGTGTGTGTTTGTCCTTAGGATAATTTAAGTTAAGTAGTGTGTAAGCCTAGGGACTGAGAACCGTAGCAGTTATGTCCCATAAGATTTCACACACATTTGAACATTTACAAGTGTCCAGCAAGTGTCACTCTGAAGGCAATGGGCAATTATTTGAACCTGAGATAAACTAAATTGTTACGAGAAAAGGACGACATAATAGAAAACTTCTCGTGAAGAGAATAGAGCTTATGAAGGCATGAATAAGACTGGCACACTATTAAGACGATCGAAGGTACTAAAAGAGCAGGTTGTGTGGTAGATAAAATTGCCATCAGGTGGAAGGGGGACGCAGATCCAAGTCTTATGATACGCTTATTTAGAGAATTTCGCAATTTTATGTAACATATATATGGTTGTTGTATAATGTCATTCTTAGGTTTTATTATCGTTTTGACAATTAGGCAAGTACGGAACAAAATCGACAGGTGTTAAAGTAATATCTGGAATACCACAGGGAAGTGTCATAGGACAGTTGCTGTTTACAATACATATAAATGATGTAGTAGAATCCGCCGGATGCTCTTTAAGGCGATCCTCGAATAATGCAGTTGTCTATACCAAAGTGGCAACGCCAGAAGGTAGTAAGAATTTGCAGAACGACCTGAAGAGAATTGTTAATTGATGCAGGCTGTGGAAGTTGACCCTGAACGTAAATAAATGTAACATATTGCGCATGTATAGGAAAAGAAATCCACTTCTGTACAGCTACACTGTTGATGATAAACAGCTGGAGACAGCGTCTGCCATATAATATCCAGGCGTAACTATCCAGAGCGACCTTAAGTGGAATGACCATGTAAAACAGATATTGGGAAAAGCAGATATCGGACTAAGATTCATCGGAAGTATCTTAAGGAAATGTAACTTATCCACGAAAGAAGGGACTTATAAGGCGCTTGTTCGTCCGATTCTTGAGTGTTGCTCATCTGTCTAGGACCCCTATCAGGTAGGACTGATAGAGAAGATCCAACGAAAGGCGACGCGTTTTGTCACGGGATCGTTCAGCTGGCGAGATAGCGTTACGGAGATGCTAAACAAACTTCACTGGCAGACGTTACAAGAGAGGCGTTGTCCATCACAGAGAAAGTTACTATTGAAATTTCGGGACAGCACTTTTCAGGAGGAGTCGGACAAAATATTACTTCCCCCCACATACGTCTCACTTATTGGCCACGAGGAGAAAATTCGAGAAATTAGAGCCAGTACAGAGTCTTACCGACAATAATTCTTACCACACACTATTAGCAATGGGAACAGGGTTTGAGGGATCAGGTAGTGGAACCGAAAGTACTCTCGTCAACATACCATTAGGTGGCTTATGGAGTATTATGTAGATGAAGTGGTCTGTTCTGTGAATCTGAACCGTAATTGAAAGGCAGTAAAGAATTAAGGAAAAGATCCTACGCAAACACAAAAACATTCATCCTGTTCAGATGTCTGCTGTGATGCTTATTACCTAATCCTGAATTATAAGCACGAACTCCTCAGTTTTCACTAATTACTTAATGGTCCTAAGTAAAAGAGAAAATAAATAAAAGGCGATGCCGGAAAGCTGTAAAAAGTCGTCTATGAAACTTGCGTGAAAACAGAAACGATGACACAACTGATGAATATGACGATTAACGGGGAAGCTCACACAAAATAATCGGATAGATGGACAAATTTAAATGCTCAAGAATGTGAATACAGAAAGATAGACAGTGAAAATAAGATAAAAAAACGGATTATGCTTGCGAAATCGTTGTATGTCTCAGATTGTTTAACCAACATGAAACAGAAACAAAGAAGGTGAGAAAAAAGAGTACTCGGTCCTAGAAGAGATAGGTGACATTCGGAAGAAAAAGACAAACCAGAAATTGTATGGAAAGTGCAAAGTATTGACATATGAAAAGAGTAAGTGGTGACTGAAGTTTGTCAGACTTATCCATAGAACGAGCGGTAATAGAATGCCTCGGGGAATCTGACAAATGACCATACGATATGGATAAAACAAGCTACAAAAGGATTACTGGAGCTAGGTCTAGTCTCAGAAAACATGACAGACGGTACTAATATTAGGAATCGTACAGTATAATAAAATCTTCTCAAAAAAGTACTACTTTTTCAAACACCATAACTACGTCCGATTGCGAGTTTTAAATTGGACTCAGTGCCGCCCACAACCAGTATGTGCAATGGTGCAAAAACATGCCCCACATCGACGTCACCTTCGGGGTTGGGTACGCTTCAAACACCAAGGTGTCGACGCATGCGAAATGAGGCCAAAGCTCAAAACATCACGTGAGGTGGAGGATACTTTGTGACACTTTAGCGCCCAATGTCACCCTGATTCTGCCCAAAGCCATATTGAACGTGTCACAAGATGGGAAGGTCTTCACACCCCGTCTTTCGGACATATCATCCCTTTTTTGGTGCCTGTGCGATGAAGGTCACAATCGAGACACCTTGCGTTGTAATCACGTGGTTTTCTTATGGATAGTAGATACGAAAAGCTCTCAGGAAATGGCGTAAAATGCGTCAATGAAACCATCCTATCGCTTCTGAAGTGTGAACATCTTTCCGCAATTGTACACACCTTTCTGTATGAAGCGTCGCCGAAGTCGAGAATAACTTCGTATGGCGCCATGCTTTTGCACCTCACCAGAAGAACGTTGTAAGCACCTCTGAACCAAACTTCAAACTTACGAGTCGCAATGGGACATAACTATGGTGTATCGAAAAAGTGATACTTTTTTTCGCTGTCAGCGTATCTAGAGATTGTGTCCTGTGAAGCAACAAAAGGCGTAAGGCAGACTAATGAGGGTTGAATTATCAGAACAATTTATCGAAGCTAAGGTCACGTAGACCGTAAATAAGCTTAAGCATCTATGTGTACTGTTATCGATGTAATGGAAACAATTAGTAAATGCCTTGCTTTCGGTTTCTTCCTGCTAATAGTCAAACAGAGATGTACGTACACATGTGCGGGATAGAGGAGGGGGCTGCAGGTTTGATTGCTACAACACGTTGTATGCAGTTGCACTACAATTAATAGTTACTATAGCCCCTCAGAGGAAACATCGTCAACAACATTCCACGAAAAAAGTGCAGTCTTCCAGCTTAGGAGTCTCCCAGCTGGTCTATAAAATGTCAGACGCTTGATATGCTCAGGTTGGCACGGATGCCCTGGGCTTAGACAGTAATCAGGCGAACACAATGGAGCACTTGTGATACGTAAATAATATAACGGGGTAATTAGTCACCTCTAATGTCCGTTGTGACGTGTAGTAATGCGTCACGCCATACAGGACACATTAGTCAACTGCTGCAATGCTGCACATTCCGTGGTAAACAGATAGCGCTGTACTGATGGTAATAAAGACAGCAGAAGTGAAGTACGTTCTACGTAATGGAATCATTACATCTTTTTACAACCGTCATCTACACATTGGATTGTTACATTGGTTTATTTATAAAACACACGATTTCAGTTTTGAGATTTACCTATTCTCAAATGGCACTTGGTAATAGCTTCGTGATTCACGTGTAAAAATGTTAAGAATCAAGATATTTTACAAAAGAGTTGAGGAGTCTAGGCCTAACCACAGAAAATGTTATACACATGGACTCGTACAGAACGGACACAGACAAGGATTTCTGGTAAGTGAGAAACGTCAGAGGCCTATACTGCAGTAGTGGATTTTATAAATAGATAATTTGGGAGACACAAGGGGCGGTGATATATTTTACATTTATGTGACAGAACACAATCCAAGAAAAACTTCATATTTTTTTCTTTTTAGTTCCGAACAAGAGGAGCGGCTTCCTCTGCTTTTCTTCCTTATTTCATTCGAGAAGGGAAAGTGTGCGTCTCAAGGAGTGTGCTGTTAAATTCTTCGTCAGATAAATTTTTAATTGTCTGTGGAAGTGTGGCTGAAAATTTTCTGAAGAACTCCACGTAAGTTATATTGTGTAACCCCTCAAACAGGTATATGTGAATCAGCGTAGATCTACAGTTATCCTGGCAAACAGGCCTAAACTTATCGAATGAGTTAACGTAGAGGAAAGTGTCAGTGATCATAAGGTTGTGACAGCATCCATGACGACGGGTCCTTCAAAGAATGATAAGCAAGGTAGGAAGATATATTTGTTCAGAAGGGGTGACGGAATACAAATTTCAGGATATCTCAGCAGTCAGCATCAAATGTTCTGTGACGAGGACGAAGATGTGGAGAAAAATTGGAAAAAAGTCAAAGGCATCCTTCAATATGCCCTAGACAAGTGTGTACCGAGTTAGGTTTTAATGGGTGGGAAAGATCCACCGTGGTTTAATAGCCGTGTTAGAAAAGCGCTACTTAAGTAAAAGGCAATTCGTCTCACATTCCAAAGAAGTAAAAACCTAGCTGACAAACAGAAGCTGAACGAAGTGAAAATTCTCGTAATGAGAGCAGTGAGAGAAGCGTTCAACGATTTTCAAAGTATGACATTCGAACTGAGTAAACACCCTAAGAAAATCAGTAAGTGCGTCAAAATCATTTACTCATTCTCTCAGTGACCACACCAGCACCGAAACGGTAGATAACAGAAATAAGGCCGAAATACTGCATTCGGTTTTCCGAACTTGTTTCACAACGGAATATCGTAACACTGTCCCTCCTTTCAACCGTCGTACGAACATCGGAACGGCGGGTATTGAGATAACCGATCGCGGAACTGAAAAGCAGCTACAATCGCTTAGTAGTGGAAAGGCGTCAGGACCAGATGAGATACCTAAAAGATTCTATAAGGATTATGCGAAAGAATTTGCTCCCCTCCTAGCGGTAATTTATCATAGATCGCTTGAGCAGCGAAGAATACCTAAAGACTGGAAGAAGGCGCAGGTGATTCCACTTTTTGAGAAAGGCTGTAAGACAGATCCTCTCAATTACAGACCTATATTGTTAACATCGGTCTGTTATAAAATTATGGTACATGTTTTATGCTCAAGAATTATGACGTTTTTGGAAAATGAACGTCTCCTCTATAAAAATCAACATACATTCCGCAAACAGAGATCCTGCGAAACTCAGCTCGCTCTGTTCCTCCATGAGATCCACAGCGCAGTGGACAACAGCGCTCAGCTTGATGCCGTGTCCGCGATTTCAATTGACACCATCCCGCTGTGCCGTTTAATGAAAAAATACTATTTTACAGAGTATCGGATGAGACCTGCGATTGGATTCAAGACATTCTTGCAGACAGAACTCAACACGTCGCTCTTAACGGAAGAAAGGGAAGTGTGATAAGACCGTTGCTGTTTACGATATATATATATATATATATATATAAATGATCTAGCAGAAAGCGTCGGATGCTTTTTAAGGATATTCGCAGACGATGCAGTTGTCTATGCCAAAGTAGCAACGTCAGAAGGTAGTAAGAATTTGGAGAACGATCTGCAGAGATTGGTGCAGCGGCTGGCAGTTGACCCTGAACGTAAATAAATGTAATATTTGGCGCATACATAGGTAAAGAAATTCGGTACTGTACAGCTACACTGACAAACAGCTGTAAACAGCGTCTTCCGTAAAATATCCAGGCGTAACTATCCAGAGCGACCTTAAGTGGAATGACCATATAAAACAGATAGTGAGAAAAGCAGATACCAGACTGTGATTCATCAGAAGAATCTTAAGTAAATGTAACTCATCCACGAAAGAAGTGGCTTATAAGGCGCTTTTTGCCCAATCCTTGAGTATTGTTCATGTATCTGGGATCCCTATCAGGTAGGACTGATAGAGAAGGTCGAGCGAACAGCGCACGTTTCGTCACGGGATGGTTTAGCTGGCGAGAGAGCGTTACCGAGATGTTAAACAAACTCCACTGGCAGACGTTACAAGAGATGCTTGTGCATGACGGGTTGAAATTTCGGGACATGACTCTCAGGAGGAGTCGGACAACATATTACTTCCCAACTCCTCCCCCACATTCATCTTGCGCAGTGACTACGAGCAGAAAATTGGAGAAATTAGAGCCAATACAGAGGCTTACCAATAATAGCTCTTCCAACGCGCTATTCAGGAGTGAAACAGCGTTCGAGGTATCAGATAACGGTACCGAAGGTACCCTCCACCACACACCCTTAGGTGGCTTGCGGAGTGTGATGTATTGATGTATTGATCACAATGCGTGCGTGACGCGTTTCGGAATTATTTCCAACTTCAGCAATTGAAAATGGAAGTATAACAAACGAATTGATATACAAAAACACATTACAATAACTTTTTAGATAGTAATAACTAAAAATCATTAGACGAAAGTGTAATCACAATCCATTCCTACCGATCCTAGTACAAAGCTAGCACAAGGACAAGAGCTTACCAGTTGTGTACAAAATGAGACGATAGGCTACAAACTGACTTCCCATAAAACCGGGATAGGAAGACAAAACTGCCATTAGGTTGAAGCAGGTACACACTGTTATACATATACTACTATAATAAATTACATAAAAGAACAAAATTAAAAGTGGTACTTAAGTGCTCATGGCTATAATACACATGGAAATAATACAATGTAATGAGCTATTTCAGTAACATAAGCAAGGAAAAATTGTAATACGTTACAGATAGATCACATGTTAGAAACACGCAACGGTATGCGTTCAAAGACAAATCTACATTGTTGACCACTAATTGTGAGAATAGTATAACTTATTGTCAACTGATATCAAGCAATATGTGGTTGCAGTAAAAATTTACGGTGTTTATACATAATTTACGTTGTTTATCGTGGAGACAATGTGAATATTATCATGTTAATATGTTAATACATTGTATCTCTCTACTGGCGCTATCACAGGAAAATATGATGGAAAATTATTCACCAATTATGTTCGGCTGACAATTAGCCATCCAGCAGTCACAGTAACACAACTCCACTGTGTCCCTGCAGTCAGACATATCATTTCCATCCATTATATATAGTTTTTGTCAACAAAGAAACTCATAATTTTACAGCTATGGCAGCTCTGGAGTATTATTTTACAGAAACTTTCATGAGATTGCCTTACATGAGGATTACTTAGTTGTTACGTTCGACAATCTGTATTATGCAATCAATGCTCCACCTGGCTGAGTGAACTGATTTGGTCTTCGTTTTGACGCTAGAGTATATGAGCAAACATGTTGACGCACCGGGTGCGCCTTCTGTAGGAGCGGGGTTAAAAACTCCATCCGTTCATCTATATTTAGTTCTCGAAGGTTTCTGGTCGTCACTCAAGGCGAATGGAGGTTGATTCGTACGAAAGGGACGAGGCCAGCTATCTTTCCAAGTTTATTCTTCGCAGATAATAATCTCGTTGTTGACGACACATTCACCCAAAATCTTCCTTCTTTCGTTCTTCTCTGACACATTCTTTAGACCCTATTCCCCTCGGCGGTGATGGTATAACATGATGTAAACTCTGTGATAACACTCATGCGTATAACCTGGCATATGTGCTTTATTTTAAAAGCATAGCTCTAAAATAAGCAAAACACCAACTTGAGGTTAAACAGAAGGCCTGTCATTTAAAATAGGACTGAGTTGCCTTCTTTTTAACGTGCGAGTTCATTCAGTAGAATACAGACAAATGGTGTTTATTTATTTATTAATTTATATCCCACAGCTAGATCAAGACTTAGGAATTTAACTTCCCATTACTTATATTAGCAGAATATAATAATAAATATTATTATTACGTTAAGATCGCAGGCTAAATATGTTTGTTTCTTGGAGGTAAAACAAAGGGACGAGCATAGCACAGTGAGTGGTTCTAGTACACGTAAGTCCGGAAACCAATAGTTTTCCCACTACGGTCACATTTCCTATTTGAGTATGCATTGATGGGTATGCAGTACATTTCTGATGGTGTCCAGGTAAATTTCATGCGGTTGTTCGGGATAACGTAGCACAAACCTTCGACGACAGCTGCATCGGTCGTGATTCGCCAATACCACAGTCTGCCAGGTTCCCCTACTTGAATCCGCTGTGTCTCTGTGCGTGACTATTTAAGGACATAGAGAACACATTATGGATGGTTATTATTTGATTCGGACACCCCTGGCATTTTTGAACGTATACGGGCATCGATAATGAAACGTGCGGAAGGCTGCCTTCACACAAACGGTGACCATGAGTAACACTTGCTGCAATCTTTTTAAGTCATAACTGCAGTTTGCATCCTCTGGGATTCTTTTACTCTCTTATTAGGTGCACTCAGTTGTAACGCCTAATTGAAACATCCTTGCACTTTAAAACTATGTGACGGACCGGCATGGCACAACATTCGAGTTCCTACCAGCACACATTTTTCATGTGAATGAAAGTTTCACATCTTCTTTCTTCATTGTCCTCTACACGGCATTTCGTGCTGAAAACGAATGCTTGTGAATTTTTTATGTGAAACCTCTTAGCTTTCTAGATGAAACAAACGTTATTTATAACCTGAATCTTTATTTCTCATGCCTGTACATTAATTTCTCAGCCGCTTGATGACCAACACGTTTCTGCCAAGGAGAGGCCTGTTTGTTTATACAGCCTCTGCTTGCACAGTACCCTCACTGTCAAACTGAAATTCTCGAAGGTATTCTTTAGGTTTTGGAAACAAATGAAGTACGGGTGGGGCCAACTTGGGACTGTGCTGAAGATGACGACAGTGAACCCAAGGCACTTGATTATTGCAGATGTCGCACCACTCGTGTGTGGTCTGACATTGTTATACTGAAAGAGAGGATGTTCCATATGTGGACAAGCTCTTCGGATGCGAAACTCTACTACAGCACGCTGTTTCGCCCGCATAGACATACACAGAGGCGATAAAAGTCGTGGGATACCTCCTAGTATCATGTCGGACCTCTTTCTGTACGGTGTAGTGAAGCGACATGACGTGGCCTGGACTCAGCCAAATTGGACCATGATGCCTCTCTAGCCATCTATAGCTGCTGAAGTTTTGCCGGTGCAGGATTTTGTGCACGAACTGACTTCTCGCTTATGTCCCTTAAATGTTCGAAAGAACCTGTGTCAGACGATTATTCGCTCGAATTGTTCAGAATTTTCTTCAAACCAATCGAGAACAGTTGTGGTCCGGCGACATGTTACATTATCGTCCAAATAAAAATTGCAAAGCTGTTTACGAACATGAAGTCCATGAATGGCTGCAAATAGACTCCAAGTAGTCAATAATAGGTTCAGTTGGACCAGAGGAGGCAATCCATTCCAAGGAATCACAGCCCACGCCATTACGAGCCACCACCAGCTTTCACAGTTCGTTGTTGACAACTTGGGTCCATGGCTTCATGAGATCTGCACGACTCTGGAACCGAACCATCAGCTCTTACCAACTGAAATTCTACATCTACATCTACATCCAACTGGATATTCTGCAATTCACATTTAAGTGCCTAGCAGAGGGTTCATCGAACCACCTTAACAATTCTCTATTATTACAATCTCGTATAGCACGCGGAAAGAATGAACACATATATCTTTCTGTACGAGCTCTGATTTCCCTTATTTTATCGTGGTGATCGTTCCTCCCTATGTAGGTCGGTGCCAACAAAATATTTTCGCATTCGGAGGAGAAAGTTGGTGATTGGAATTTCGTGAGAAGATTCCGTCGCAACGAAAAACGCCTTTCTTTTAACGGTTTCCAGCCCAAATCCTGCATCATTTCTGTGACACTCTCTCCCATATTTCTCGATAATATAAAACGTGCTGCCTTTCTTTGAACTTTTTCGATGTACTCCGTTAGTCCTATCTGGTAAGGATCCCACACCGTGCAGCAGTCTTCTAACAGAGTTAGGACCAGCGTATTGTAGGCAGTCTCCTTAGCAGATCCGTTGCATTTTCACAGTGTCCTGCCAATAAAACGCAGTCTTTGGTTAGCCTTCCCCACAAATTTTTTTATGTGTTCCTTCCAATTTAAGTTATTCGTAACTATGATACGTAGGTACTTAGTTGAATTTACTGCTTTTAGATTACACCGATTTATCGTGTAACGGAAGTTTAACGAGTTACTTTTAGCACTCATGTGGATGACTTCACACTTTTCGTTATTCAGTGTTAATTGCCACTTTTCGCACCATTCAGATATCTTTTCTAAATTGTTTTGCAGTTTGTTTTGATCTTTTGATGACTTTAGTAGTCGATAAACGAAAGCGTTATCTGCAAACAACCGAAGACGGCTACTCAGATTGTCTCCCAAATCGTTTATACAGATAAGGAACAGCAAAACGCCTATAACACTACCTTGGCGAACGCCATAAATCACTTCTGTTTTACTTGATGACTTTCTGTAAGTTACTACGAACTGTTACCTCTCTGACAGGAAATCACAAATACAGTGTCAAAAGCCTTCCGGAAATCCAGAAATTCGGAATCGATCTGAAATCCCTTGTCAATAGCACTCAACACTTCATGTGAATAAAGAGCTAGTTGTGTTTCACAGGAACGATGTTTTCTAATCCGATGTTGACTGTGTGTCAATAGACAGTTTCCTTCGAGGTAATTCACAATGTTCGAACGCAATATATGTTCTAAAATCCTGCTACATATCGACGTTAACGACACTGTCGTGTAATTTAGGGGATTACTCCTACTACGTTTTTTGAATATTGGTGTGACCAGTGCAACTTTCCAGTCTTTAGGTACGGATCTTTCGTCGAGCGAACGGTTGCATATGATTGTTAAGTTTGGAGGTAATGCATCAGCATACTCCGAAAGGAACCTAGTTGGTATACAGTCTAATTAAGTGATTTAAGTTGCTTCACTACTCCGGGGATATTTACTTCTACGTTACTCATGTTGGCAGCGGTTCTTGATTCGAATTCTGGAATATTTACTTCGTCTTAACGCATCTCGACAGGCCACAGTTTTCCAGTTGTGTAGGGTCCAAACGATGTGATCACGTGCCCACGAGAGGCTCTGCAGACGATGTCTTATTGTTAGCAAAGGCACTTGCAACCGTTGTCTTCTATCATAGCCCATTAACGCAAAATTTTGATGCATTCTCCAAACTGCTACGTTCGTGATGCCTCCCGCATTGATTTCCGTGGCTATTTCACGCAGTATTGTCTGTCTGTTAGCATTGACTACGCAAACGTTGCTGATCTCGGTCGTTAAGTGAAGGCCGTCGGCCACAGCGTTGTTTGTGGTGAGAGATAATGCCTGAAATTTGGTATTCTCTACACACTCTTGACACGATGAATCTCGGAATGTTGAATTTCCTAACGATTTTGGAAATGGAAAATCCCATGCGTCTAGCTACGACTACCGTTACCCGTTCAAAGACAGTTAATTGCAACCCCAAAATTTAGCTTAACTGGCGTGACAAGGATGGCGGTCTAAGATACAGTTACGATACTACGATGTCCTTGTTGCCCCATACATGAATGTATTTCCAGCGTCGGTATCGTTACCGGTCTCACCAGAAAAGAGCTTCATGTCTCACTTGTAATGGTTCTTTATTTACGTGACCATTACGGCACACCAAACCCAGTTCTCAATACCAATAATATCGTACTACTTTTCTGCGAAGTAACAGACATATTTTTGTGACAATATTTAAATTTGGTTTTATTAACGCATAGGTACTTCGATGTATCGATATATTACAGTGATATGGTTCTTGTGTGTATTCATTTCTGTGAGACTGTCATAGTCTTTGACTTACTTGTAACCGTTTTGGCGCGAATGCGCACTGAGCAGACTTTGTTTCACTTTGAAGAAGTAAAGTTGTTATTTCGCTTTGTAAAAGAGCGGTCAAGTCTTGTGTTTGGTTAAAGTGGAAATTAAATATATGAAGATTGATAAAAAACTGTTTTATTGATGACGTGACAAATAAGAAGAAGTATATGTGAGTTTACAAGAAGTTTAATAAAAATTTCGATCGTGAACACCAAGTCAAAAATTATTTCTACCGTACCATTGTTCTGATCTGGGATTGTTTGATCATTAAGAATTTCCTGAAAAACCCATTTGTTAGGTCTTCCAATATTGCTAAAATACAGATCTGGACCTTCTAGTAGTCAAAGTGGAATCACCCTAGAATCAACAAGATTAGCCATAACAACTTCGACGAAATCTACGTGGGAAACCATTCGAGATAAGTGCCAAAATTAATGACTGCATTATTTCCATTATGACGATATCATCCACAGTCAATAACTTTGTTGTTGCCCGATAAAGCGAACATATGCTGCATGAGCAACATTATTAATCTGATTTCTAACCTTCTTTCCAAGTGGTGGTATTGTTAGACACTGTTGCATATTCCACAAAGAGTAGCTTTGTGCCCATGCGACACGAGCGTCTCTCCGAGCCCCATTCAGAGGAAGACACTAGAGAAGTCTTCAGACACGTAATCTCTGTTCGTGGAGCCTATTTCCTATCGTTTCTCATGACACGTAAACTCCTGCATCTGCTTGGAAATGCCGCCGTAGACTTGACGGTCCTGCACACCTGTTGTTTTGCTTCCGCTGCCACTTCAAAAAGAAAAATGGTTCAAATGGTTCTGAGCACTATGGGACTTAACATCTATGGTCATTAGTCCCCTAGAACTACCTAAACCTAACTAACCTAAGGACATCACATAACACCCAGTCATCACGAGGCAGAGAAAATTCCTGACCTCGCCGGGAATCGAACACGGGAACCCGAGCGTGGGAAGCGAGAACGCTACCGCACGACCACGAGCTGCGGACGCTGCCACTTCTGTGACGATCCTGAACTGATCCTAAATATAGAAATTTGTAGCATCTTCTTGAGTCAAAGCGACACTCGCTGACGCGTCATCTTGTCTCGTTCCCTGCTCCATTTGAATGACTAGAAAGAGCCTCTGATCTCTCATAGTTCTTCTTCGAAACATCTTGAAGCAATACATTTCTCATGATGATGCGCAGCACCGTTACTGCAATGTTTATGGGTCACACGATTACGATAGACTATATATACTGCCCACTCGCCGTGGAAACATGGCATTTTTACGCCAGAATTACAATACAAACAAACGAAAGTATTGCTATCCTAACGCATTTCGGGATCAAAACGTTCAATACTAAGGCTTCGGTAACACGCACTGAGTACTGTGGCAGTGTACCCCTACAAACAAGCACTTTAATTATATCAGCACGAACTATCCACTGGTACTTCACGCAGTTCTGGACGTTTCGAAAATATCCTAATTGAGAACTTTTAACATTGCAGCGCGTCAGCAATCGTGAATAATTTAATGATTATAAAGAATCCGCCTCGATTGCAATTAGAAACCGTATGTTGACCTAGGTTTCGGCGCGGATAACCACGACTTCTTCGGAACACACTAGAACTACAAACTGCCTAAAGAGGCATGGTCCAACGTTAATACAGGACGACCAAAAGTGCAAAAGACTCGCATAAACATAAAATAAACGGTACGTGTGTAGAATGTCAACAGCTGTACTTAGCCGGCCGGAGTGTCCGAGCGGTTCTAGGCGCTATAGTCTGGAAACGCGCGACCGCTACCGTCGCAGGTTCGAATAATGCCTCGGGCATGGACGGGTATGATGTCGTTGAATTAGTCAGGTTTAAGTAGTTCTAGGGGACTTATGACCTCAGAAGTTAAGTCCAATAGTGCTCAGAGCCATTTGAGCCAATAGCTGTACTTAGCTCAAACGCCAGAAGCGTGCTTCCTCACCCCAGCCGACGTTCGGTGGGCCGCGGGCCCTCAGGTAAACTGAGGTGGCGCCGGCAGCTAGGCTGTGAGAACGCTTCTGATGTTTGAGCTAAGTACAGCTATTGACACGGTACACACGTACCGTTTATTTTATATTTTATACGAGTCTTTTGCCGTTTTGGGCGTTCTGTATTAATGTTGGGCCACGCCTTTTTAGGCAGTTTGTAGTTTTAGTGTGTTCATAAGAAGGCGTGGTAGCCCGCGCCGAAACCTAGGTCAACATACGGTTTGTATTTGCAATCGAGGCGGATTCTTTATAATCATTATGTCCTAATTGTAATAAAACAGGAAATCTGGTGCGATAATCTTAATTGCTGTGTTTATTGTAGTAATAATTGCAGAAATATAATGAATGCATGGAAATGGAAATGAGTCTAGTTAACACTGTGGCAAGTAACCTTTCTTTTTTTTTTCGGATCCGGTTGATGACATATGAGAGGTCGAAAAGGTGAATTAGGTGTTTACTGTCGTCTTGTGGTGTATAAAGTTGTCGGGAGGCATTTCTGAAATGTTTGTGGTTCTAGTCTTGGGTGCCTGACCCAAAGCAGTTTTATGAAATGTCCAACATTTTCAGTGAGTGAATACATGAAAGCCAGCTGTATGTTCTCAGAACTACAGTCGTGTTCACACGAACATCAGTTTTCAGATGATGAGTCTACCTGTGATGTTTAACAGATTGCTACCAGAGTGTCCTATTACTAACAGGTTAATTGCAGCAGTGCGGGTTCTCAAATGGCCAATGCGGCCGGCAGCAGGTACGAAGCCCGGCGCAGTGGCCGCTATCGGCGCTGGCATCACCCCGGCCCCTGGCCACCGGACAAGCCGTTACGGCTGCGATGTGGCGCGCGGCCCGCGTAACTCAGCTTGGGCGACCACAGCCCACTTAGGCGCTGCGGTCTGCGGTGTTCCTGCAGGTGCGGACTTCTGTGTCCGCGTCAATGTTTGATGGCGCCGCCGTGGCCGCGCAAAGTCCGGCGCTGCTGGACGTCAATAGGCGACAGCGAGCCCCATTAACATGGCTCCACTCACAAAGCACAGGTATACTGACTTCCAGCTGCCAGATTCGCCAAATGTAGGTGCAGCTGTTGAAGAGAGGAACCGTAAAGGGGTGGTGCATGTCTGACATCGCGTGCCCTTACGCAATACACTATCGTGATAACATCATCTAACAAAACGGAAAAAAAATTGAACAACCAGGTACTAACGGTGATACAGAAAATTGGTAACGCTTTATAACGGAAGCGATTAAAGGCTTTGCTTTACCGAAGTATGCGATACCCTCGAAATTTAACCAGTTTAACGAGTATTTATGTGTGGTGTGCGTACTGTAAGACCTTCGGTACGCACACCATCAGATTATTTGACTTGTCGCTTTAACGAAGTAGGCGAGTGTCAGCAATATGTCTCGTGGTCTTGTCGTGGCGTGTTTATCTTCTGCCGTTAGGTCAGAAGATAGAAATGTCACTTGCACGCGTAGACAAGCAGATTGAGGGGGACCAACTTTAAACAGAACTTGATTAATTTTCACACACATTTATTAAAATAATAAAAAGGATAGACATTACGTAACTTGTTTCTGGATGCTGTTTACAATTGACAATCTGAAGTTCCTTACGTTAATCTTATTCTCACATATCTCTGATACTTGACAAAGTGTGGATACATTTCTCTTCATGGCTTTGTAGAGGAATATGATAATCTTATTAGGCGCAGAGTGAAACTTGACTACAGACTAATGGCGACTGACTAATCGGAGGTCTGTACAATCGTTATAATACCTCGCGCGTTCATGTATCACTGCGCGATTGTGATCCGCGAGGAGGAAAGGTTCTACGTTAGCAGCAATCTCATTGGCTGCGTTACATATTAATACACGGATCGGCGGAAGCAGATTTTGGTCCGTCTGTAAGATAGCGCCATCTCGTAGTGCGGAGACAGACGAGCGCAGCGCCTGTGCTGTTGTGCTTAGTGGGGCGCGCTCTAGTGGGAAATTTGTGTACGTGCTCACTAAGCGGAACTATGTATACAACATTATGATTATAAAAAGTTATTGTGTATGTTAACAATGATTGCATAACATATCTTCATAAACAGTTAACCCATTAAATTATACTGAATAACTGACCCGCACAAAAGTTAATATCACTTGATCACTGATACAGCAAATGTCACCATGTAAAAGCACTACGTTCATCTTAAATAATTAATATGAAGCATGAAAAATAGTGGCCAACTTGCGCACTTTGGATCTCCTTAAATAAAAATCGCCCAGTGAAACCTATTTGTTCACTAGGACCATTTTCACTCAGTATTCGCATATTTAGACGAAAACCAATGTAAAATTCATGTTATTTACTTATTTATGCAAATTAGAGATGTCAAATAACAAACTTCTAAAAAAGATGGGCTTTTTGCAACAAAGAATTATTATGTCAAGTCAACAAATATGTCTGTCATTTTAATAACCTGTTAAATTAAGTCACTCGATATAAATTAGTAACTTTTCTGCACTAATTACGATAACAGATGTACATGTGACTTATAAACTATATCTCTTTTTAGTAGTTCTTTGATAAGATAGTAAATACAAGCAGCAACAAGGGTCGGGAGCGGAGTCTGAATGTCACTTTGGTAAAGTGTATGTGTGTTATTGTTCGAGGTGGATAAACATCGCAAAGAACATGTAAAAGAAGTGCTACTTTGTGTTGTGTAATTGTCTTTGGTGGACAGTGGAATTAAGATGGCCACCAGAGTAATAAATATTTGAAGTTTAAATATTTGTTGGTTTCGCTCATTATTTGTCATCAAAAGCACATCATAAACACGGGACCTCATCTGTTTACCCCTAGTCAACCAGATTTAGAGCCAGCATTAGCATCGAGACACAGCAGCGGTCCAGCAACCAGCAGCGATTACCACAATGCATTTTAATGGCGCCAACCTAACATCAAGTGCTAACAAGCTCCGTAAATGAGGGTGAAATAGTGCGATTATAGCAATATCTACGACTAGGCGACCATTATATCTTTAATAACGAAAATTGAAACCAGTAGCAGTTGTGTAATTCAGACGCCATTTATTCAAAGCGTGCTACCAGCTTTGACGCAAAAAATCTCCATCTTCAGGCCCCTGTAGATGGAAAGACACCATGAAACGCCAAAGAAACTGGTATAGGCATGCGTATTCAAACATCTACATCTACATCTACATCTACATCCATACTCCGCAAGCCACCTGACGGTGTGTGGCGGAGGGTACCTTGAGTACCTCTATCGGTTCTCCCTTCTATTCCAGTATTGTTCGTAGAAAGAAGGATTGTCGGTATGCCCCTGTGTGGGCTCTAATCTCTCTGATTTTGGATCTACTCTATATCTTCTATCAACCCTTTCTGGTACGGATCCCACACTACTGAGCAGTATTCAAGCAGTGGGCGAACAAGCGTACTGTAACCTACTTCCTTTGTTTTAGGATTGCATTTCCTTAGGATTCTTCCAATGAATCTCAGTGTGGCATCTGCTTTACCAACGATTAATTTTATATGGTCATTCCATTTTAAATCACACCTAATGCCTACTGCCGGATAATTTATGGAATTAACTGTTTCCAGTTGCTGACCTGCTATATTGTAGCTAAATGAGAGGGATCTTTCTTTCTATGTATTCGCAGCACATTACACTTGTCTACATTGAGATTCAATTGCCATTCCCTGCACCATGCGTCAATTCGCTGCAGATCCTCCTGCATTTCAGTACAATTTTTCATTGTTACAACCTCTCGATACACCACAGCATCATCTGCCAAAAGCCTCAGTGAACTTCCGATGTCATCCACCAGGTCATTTATATATATTGTGAATAGCAACGGTCCTATGACACTCCCCTGCGGCACACCTGAAATCACTCTTACTTCGGAGGACTTCTCTCCATTGAGAATGACATGCTGCGTCCTGTTATCTAGGAACTCCTCAATCCAATCACACAATTGGTCTGATAGTCTGTGGGGAACTGTATCGAACGCCTTGCGGAAGTCAAGAAACACGGCATCTACCTGGGAACCCGTGTCTATGGCCCTCTGAGTCTCGTGGACGAATAGCGCGAGCTGGGTTTCACATGACCGTCTGTTTCGAAACCCATGCTGATTCCTACAGAGTAGATTTCTAGTCTCCAGAAAAGTCATTATACTCGAACACAATACGTGTTCCAAAATTCTACAACTGATTGACGTTAGAGATATAGGTCTATAGTTCTGCACATCTGTTCGACGTCCCTTCTTGAAAACGGGGATGACCTGTGCCCTTTTCCAATCCTTTGGAACGCTACGCTCTTCTAGAGACCTACGGTACACCGCTGCAAGAAGGGGGGCAAGTTCCTTCGCGTACTCTGTGTAAAATTGGACTGGTATCCCATCAGGTCCAGAGGCCTTTCCTCTTTTGAGCGATTTTAATTGTTTCTCTATCCCTCTGTCGTCTATTTCGATATCTACCATTTTGTCATCTGTGCGACAATCTAGAGAAGGAACTACAGTGCAATCTTCCTCTGTGAAACAACTTTGGAAAAAGACATTTAGTATTTCGGCCTTTAGTCTGTCATCCTCTGTTTCAGTACCATTTTGGTCACAGAGTGTCTGGACATTTTGTTTTGATCCACCTACCGCTTTGACATAAGACCAAAATTTCTTAGGATTTTCTGCCAAGTCGGTACATAGAACTTTACTTTCGAATTCATTGAACGCCTCTCGCATAGCCCTCCTCACACTACATTTCGCTTCGCGTAATTTTTGTTTGTCTGCAAGGCTTTGGCTATGTTTATGTTTGCTGTGAAGTTCCCTTTGCTTCCGCAGCAGTTTTCTAACTCGGTTGTTGTACCACGGTGGCTCTTTTCCATCTCTTACTATCTTGCTTGGCACATACTCATCTAACGCATTATGTACGACGGTTTTGAACTTTGTCCACTGATCCTCAACACTATCTGTACTTGAGACAAAACTTTTGTGTTGAGCCAACAGGTACTCTGAAATCTGCTTTTTCTCACTTTTTCTAAACAGAAAAATCTTCCTACCCTTTTTAATATTCCTATTTACGGCTGAAATCATCGATGCCGTAACCGCTTTATGACCGCTGATTTCCTGTTCTGCGTTAACTTTTTCAAATAGTTCGGTCTGTTTGTCACCAGAAGGTCTAATATGTTATCGCCACGAGTCGCTTCTCTGTTTAACTGCTCAAGGTAGTTTTCAGATAAAGCACTTAAAAAAATTTCACTGGATTCTTTGCCCCTGCCACCCGTCATGAACGGCTGAGTCTCCCAGTCTATATCCGGCAAATTAAAATCTCCACCCAGAACTATAACATGGTGGGGAAATCTACTCGAAATATTTTCCAAATTACCCTTCAGGTGCTCAGCCACAACAGCTGCAGAGCCAGGGGGCCTATAGAGACATCCAATTACCATGTCTGAGCCTGCTTTAACCGTGACCTTCACCCAAATCATTTCACATTTCGGATCTCCGTCAATTTCCTTCGATACTATTACACTTCTTATCGCTATAATCACGCCTCCCCCTTCACTGTCCAGCCTATCTCTGCTGTATACATTCCAATCTGAGTTTAGGATTTCATTACTGTTTACGTCTGGTTTCAGCCAACTCTCTGTCCCTAGTACAATATGGGCGTTGTGACCGTTTATTAATGAGTGCAGTTTTGGGACCTTTCTATAGACGCTCCTGCAGTTTATTATCAGCACATTAACACGGGGATATGTAAACAGACAGAATACGGTGCTGCAGTCGGCAACGCCTCTATAAGACAACAAGAGTCTGGCGCTGTTGTAAAATCGGGTACTGCTGCTACAATGGCAGGTTAACAATATTTGAGTTTGACTGAGGTGTTATCGTCGGCGCACGACCGACGGGACACAGAATCTCCGAGGTAACGATGAAGTGGGAATTTTCCCGTACGGCCTTTTCACAAGTGAACTGTATCAGGAATCCGTGAAACATCAAATCTCCGACATCGCTGCGGACGGAAAAAGATCCTTCAACAACCGCACCACCGCCGACTGCAGAGATTCGTTCAACGTGAAGCAATTGTAACCCCTTCGCAAATTGCCGCAGATTTCAATGCTGTCAGCGTGCGGACCATTCAACGAAACATCATCGATATGGGCCTTCGGAGGTGAAGGCCAACTGGTGTACTATTGATGACTGCACGATACAAAGCTTTACGCCCCTCCTAGGACCGTCAACGCCAGCATTGGACTGTTGATCACTGAAAATATGTTTCCTGGTCGGACGAGTCTCGTTTCAGATTGTATCGAGTGGATAGACGTGTACGGATATGGAGACATCGCCATCGATCCATGGACCATTTATGTCAGCAGGTGACTGTTCAAGCTGATGGAGGCTCTGTAATGGTGTGAGGTGTGTGCAGTTGGAGTGATGTGGAACCCCTGATACGTCTAGCTACTACTCTGACGTTTCACCCTTACGCAAGCACCCTGTTTGATCACTGGCATCCATTCATGTCCATTGTGCATTCCGACGCACTTGGGCAATCTCAGCAGGACAATGCGACACTGCACATGTCCAGAATTGCGAGGTTAGACACTGGACTCGCATTCGGGAGGACGACGGTTCAATCCCGCGTCCGGCCATCCTAATTTAGGTTTTCCGTGATTTCCCTAAATCACTCCAGGCAAATGCCGGGATGGTTCCTCTGAAAGGGCACGGCCGACTTCCTTCCCCGTCCTTCCCTAATCCGATGGGACCGATGACCACGCTGTCTGTTCTCCTTCCACAAACCAACCAACCAACCAGAATTGCGAAACTTTGGCTCCAGGAACACTCTTCTGAGTTTAAACATTTCTGCTGGCAACCAAACTCGCCAACAGGAACATAATTGACCATATCTGGGATGCCTTGCAATGTGCTGTTCAGAAGAGATATCCACCTGCTGGCACTGTTACGGATTTACGGACAGTCCTGCATGATTCATGGTGTCAGTTCCCTCCAGCGCTACTTCAGCCATTAGTCGGGTCCATGTCACGTCGTGCTGCGGCACATACGCATGCCCGCTGAGGTCCTACATGATATTAGGCAGGTGTATCAATTTCCTTGGCTCTTTAGTGTACATAGCATGACAGTAAAGAGTAATGGGAGTACTGACAACAAAAATCAAAATTTGTGACTAAAAGATGGTTTAATGACATAATGAATTATATAATAAAAATAAACTATCAGTACCCATACGAAACAGAATGTAGCATCTAATTTATATTGTTGAAAGTATTCTGTTTCCTACAATAACTACGTACATGACGTAATGTATCGGAGGGAAGCTCACATGTACAAAAAATTACACCAGAAAAGCAACCGAAGTCATGTATATCTCTAACTGGAACATCTACGAATGTGAGTTTTACCAATAACAAAACAACTTAATAACTAAAAACGAAACGGCTAGAACAAGCAAATGCAAAAATAACCTATTGAACATACGTCAAATGGATGATGAAAATTCACCGGAACAGTATCACATACACTCTAGTGACCCGCAATATATAATGAATGTAAATCATGGTCCAAAACTTAGTATACCTATAGCGTTGAAGTCACAAGAAACTACAAACAAATGTTCCATGGATACTGCTGTGTAGTACACTAGACATATCCTTAAGGTCCACGAACACACTAGCAAAGGAAATATGTATCTTGTGTAGGTAAAAGGCCGGAAACATGCAATATCTCCAAAGCAACAATGAAACAGTGCACCAATGTTTGTACTAACTCCAGGTAATACACTGCACGTAAAATGATGTTGCCAATATTAGTAACATCCACCGTCAATATTTACCCAAAGGGTAATGAGTAACATACATGAGACATACCAACTAATAATTTGCCGAAGAAAACCTAGCTGATAATCCTTATTTATATGTTGCTTTAGCCTATAAAGTAACCTAGCAGAAAGCAATCACAGCAGAAATCTCACATGTATAACATACACGACCATGAACTTATAGACATCCATATAGAAATCTAATTCAAATTTATATTGTCGTTTAGACACTGTAAGAAGGAAGTAGGTAAAGTCACTATTCGGTCTGCGCTAATTACATTTTAGTATTCCTTCTCTTTCCTTAACATTAAGATAACATACCGTGGTAGGGCGCAAAAATTTCAGACTTTCTGTGTGTGAAAGGCGAGTGTGCTATAAAACCACACACATTAAGACACGTAAGTCACAAACGTTGAAAACTAGGAATGTATGCAAGGAGTATTTTGTGTATAAATGACGCAGAATCGTGAAACGAGTTCGCGATCATTGTCCCTAGTTTATGCAATGTCCATTACTGACCGTTTTTTAAATCCTACGGGTCTTTGTTTCTATCTTCCTCATTACAGTACTAGTCATCTATAAAGCCGAAGACGGTAAAAATTTGTCCAGACAACTAGGGTATTAGTTAAAGCACTCATGAGAAGAACAGGTAGATAACTACTGTATTGTGATGTTGACAATAATGTTTTTAGAGGACCAAAAAACAGATCGGTGTTTAACTGAGTAACCATTTTCTTCGGCAGCACTGACTACACAGCTTCGAAACACAGTCAGTATACAAACAGCGGTAAGGGAAATACGTTATGCCTTCAAATTCCTCTTCCGATGACAATCCATGAGATGTATACAATATTTCACAACGAGAAATATATTTAAAAATTCAGATCAATAATCACACACATCATCATTATACATGGAATTTTCTGAAAATACTGGGGAATGGAAGTAGAGAAGGTCATTCTAATTATATGTGCCAATTTTGGTGAATTGAACTTCGGTTATGTAGGAGAAAAGTTTACTTGAACGTATAACATTCATATTTCCAGTAAACTACCAATGAAGGTTTACGAACTTATTTGCTGTCACTATACAGTTTAGAACATCTAAGCAGTATATTCCCGTTGATCAGCAGATTCTTTATCTTCCATACTCTTTTTTCCAGTGTTTTATTTATTTTAGCCTCTTTGATAACAGATTCTGCAGCTCTCTCCGCTTTGGGTACCTGACGCCCAGTTGCATAGTTTCAACCGTATTCCTTCCATTCTAGATACCTAGTTTCTTCGAAAATGAGTTCTAGAAATTGCACCACCACTAGAACTTTTTACTACGTAAATTTCACCTTTCTTCAACACTACTATCCCGACAAATAGCCTACAGTACTGGGTAATCGCTCTTCTACGCAGCTGTCGAAGCATTCGTTGGGGTTCTATTAGAAGAAGATTTGTACTTTCCAGTTCACATTATTTAGGCTTAATTGCCCCCAAGGCAGCAAGGAATGTTGGTGAGCGTATTGTGTGCTTGTGCACTCAATTTCTGTCGGTGACTGCTGAGCCAAACCATGTGTATTACTCGATGTTGCTTTGAACTGGTTGCCTCGAAACCTCCATTTGTGGCTAAACTGTTTTATTCTCGGCATTTTTGACATAGAAAACAAATACGCTGAAAGTGAACAACGCAGCAGTAACAACAAAGCGCACATGTTTCAAATTCATAGAGAAAGAAAGAAATACATGATAAGACATTTGGTTGCAACTAAGCCGCAGCCTCATAGGTACGCCTACCTTTAAATTCCGGTAATCAGTGCCTTCTAGAATACGCCTGTGGTTATGGTCCACACCTAAAAGCTGAAGAAAGTAAGGAAAAGACAAATATATCTCGTTTTCTGTTGCCCATTAAAATGACGGAGGAGCGTAGCCTCTGCGCAACGTTAGTATCCAACTAAATTTACGAAAAAACGGTAAATGGAAATGACGATAAACTATACATTTTTGTAAACTGTGTGAAATGCTCTTGTCTATGTTATTCTTTCAAATATTCGGTCATTTTCATGACCTTGTCCCCAACGCGTTTTGCGTTAGCAATTATAAGGAACAAACAAGAAGAACGTAGATACACTGCATCTGATGATCGCTTAAGCCGAAATGCGTAATACTTTTAATATGAAAATTACATAAAGAAGAAACATTTCTACTATGTCGCCAACTTCAGCGTTCTTATTCCGCTGTTGACAGGTGTATCTGTTTAGTTCCACTAGTTAGACATTCGTACTTTTGATCGTTATTTAACGACACAGTTTTTTGCAGAAAGAGAGAACTATTGTGACTCTACATCCGCTGTCAACGTAGCGTTCAGATATTACTGGAACATGAAAACAGTACATCGGAGGAACTGTCGGGAAATTTGTCTTTGAACCGAATGAGTGTATTGGTATATTAGTGATTCCATTACCTAGTTTCTCCATTTTAGAGTCATTTTAATGTATTATTAAATGGTGTCCTCGTCTGAAGGCAATCTAATGTTGTCTGTAATCTATTTCTATCTTTCTTGTTTTACGTCGTTTGTTAATTTTCATCTCGCTGACTCCTCTCATTTGTAGCTATTTCTGATTGAAAACGATCGAGCGAATGCAAAAATGCTCCCTTACATGGAAGGAAAATACACATTTTGTGAATGTCCAGAGAATGTTCTGTAATACCCGGTTTCTACCGAATTATGCTATCTTCACGTGCGAAACAAAAATATTGGAAGACGGTTGATATCATTGGCGTCAGCTGTTGCACATCGTTCCGTTTCAGAATAGCAACTTTTAGACTGATATGCGGTCAGTAATTACTTCCCGAATATGTTGTTTCCAAATAGGCGCTCGTTCCTAGAACATCATCACGGATCAGGTTAAAGAAGATAGAGAAATCACTATTAAGGTAGGAGACCCTATGAGCGACATTAGAGTAATGTTGAACATGTTGAAATCAGTGAGAAGAAAAGAAAAGGAATTAAAAGTAACTCATTCATATCCGGTTTGGAACATTCCATTACATCGCTTTGACGTATCAATACGCGTAAACGCTAGGAAGAGACTGAAAATATCATATAGTACGTAAAGCATACGCAGCACTCAGTAGGCATAGCGGACGTATGTGGTACAGAATACTAATGATAGAATTCAAAAAATTACACATTCGTATGCAATAAATAAGAGAACTATTTCATAAACAAATACGTGCTGACGCGTAATATATTGAGAGCAGTCTGTAGTAAAAACTGTAAAACATGCGCCCAATGCTTAGCTGGGCAGGTAATATGACCCTCAGCTCGGCGTTACACCTTAATACATTCAGTTTCACGTACGAACAAAATAAACGTGGTATACCGCAACCAGGAAATACGAGACTACAGCGAACTTTTTCACACACGACTCCTAATGAATCTTTTTTATCGTGGCCGCTTTTAACACGTTTCGCATTAATATCATTAATCTCGTCGAAAAAGGTTTCGTAGCTGAATAAATTTTTCCCTGCATTATTATCCTCTGTGAGGTTACCTGATGGTGAGCTGGGAACATTGGTCGAATATATGTTATCCGGCCAACGTTCATTATGCTGTTTAGGGAGCATTGGAGTACCGCCGAAGAGACATCAACAATTCAAAACACTGTATTGAAGACAACATAGTGGTCTTGCATTCTGCACCGAAAGGGAACGCAGTCGATGTTCTTGAAGAAGTTGAAGTCTGTGCTCATCATAAAAGAAAGGAGCGGATTGCACGATAAACGAAAAGTGGCTTCAGCAGGAGTTGGTTTTTCTCTGTATTTGACGACCACTGGGAACGAGCTCTGAACCCCTGTAGCTAAACAAAAACCACACTGTACTAGCCATGGTTTTCGTTCACGGTCGGCAATGACACCTGTCGGGGAATGAAGACTCCTACGCCATCTGTTGGTGTTCTGTTGAGTCTGTACATTGTGCTGCCCTCTGCAGCGGATATATTTTTTTTGTTTTTTTCTTTATTGTGATTTTAAAACCTGTAGAACAGGTAGGCTGGCAGCAGCACAATACGCCGCTCTTCAGCCAAAGATAGTACAATGATATAAACAGAGAAGATACATGACGTAGAAAAACGGCTAGAAAAAACAGTAGATACATGAACATAAAAAAAACATGAAGCCGTTCACACTCGATGACAATCCACACTACAAACTGTTGACACGAAGCACAAACACTGAAGAGGACGATGGCACTGGTGAACGATGGAGTGTGACGGTGAACACTGAACACTAAACACGACGGCACACACGAGACACTGATGGCGATGATCTCCGGCGCGCGAATTTCCACTTAGCGTGTGCGAGTCCGGGGACCTCCCAAGAGGTGAATAAGGGTGAGGTGGAGGAGAGGGGAGAACAAGGATGCCAATGGCTGAGGAGATGGGGGGGAGAAGGAGAGGGACAGGAGAGGGGAAGCCCGGGGGAGGAGTGGGGAGAAGTGGAGGAGGGAGGGAAGAGGGAGAGAAGGGAGGGAGGGTGCCCAGAGGAGCAAACACAAGAGGAGGGTGGGAGGATCAAAGTTGATAGGAGGGGTAGATGGAGGGGAGGAGGGCATCATCAGGGAGAGGGAGCTGGCGGAAGCCACCTTGGGAGAGCGTAAGGAGGATGGAGAGATGGAGACCGGGTGGGACGTGGGAATACAGGCGCGGCAGCGGGTGGGGGTGGGGTTGGGAGAGGATGGGGGAGACTAGCGGTTGAGGAGGATCGAGTTTGCGGGAGGCGTATAGGATCTGTATCCTTTCCAGGAAAAGGAGGAGGTCGGGGAAGGGGATGAGATCATACAGGATCCGCGTGGGGGAGGGGAGACGGATGCGATAGGCAAGGCGGAGAGCATGGCGTTCAAGGATTTGGAGGGATTTATAAAAGGTAGGGGGGCCGGAGATCGAAGCCAGATGGGCGTAACAAACGATAGGGTGGATGTGGGATTTATAGGTGTTGAGGATGGTGGAGGAGTGCAGACCTCACGTACGGCCGGAAAGAAGCTTGAGGAGACGGAGTCGGGAGCGTGCCTTGGCTTGGATTGTCCAGAGATGGGGAGTCCAGGAGAGGTGATGGTCGAGGGTAACGCCAAAGTACCTAAGGGTGGGAGTGAGGGCGATAGGACGGCCATAGATGGTGAGATAGAAATCAAGGAGGCAGAAGGAAGGGGTGGTTTTGCCTACAATGATCGCCTGGGTTTTGGAGGGATTGACCTTGAGCACCCACTGGTTTCACCTAGCGGTGAACCGGTCAAGATGGGATTGGAGAAGGTTTTGGGAGCGCTGCAGGGTGGGGGCAAGGGCAAGGAAGGCGGTGTCATCGGCAAACTGGAGAAGGTTGCTGGGGGGTGACGGTGGCGGCATGCCCGCCGCGGATATATTTCTAATGTAACTGTAAAATGGACGTGTGAGAATAAAGGTGTGTGTAGGCAGAAGTCTTACTGTGTCCTTGATTTCACTAGTGTGTAGCAACATTTTGGTGCCGAAACCCGGGAGATCATGAAGAGATAGAGTGCTACCACACTTTAAAGAGGACTCGACGCCGGCGGAGAAGGTTTTGAGCGACTTCAATCTCAAAATCCGGTCAAGTCACGCCACGTTCAGCTCACACAGATAAGTTGCGGTATTGCTCTGAAACTGTAGCAAAGGACATTGCGGGGCTATTGATTTGTATGTGATGTTACTTGGTTCATGTTTGTTGGTGGCAGAGCAATAGAGGGCAGTTGGCGTATTATTTGCAAAGCACAAATCTGACTTGCTATTGGTAGACTGCAGCGCCATCTGTTAGCAACAGCGACCACTACTAAAGGTCGCGGAAGTTGAAAACTGCACGGTCGCGTCATCTGTTGAGAACTACAAACACCACTAGGGGACTGCTAACGGTTCACACTTTAGGACAGTGCCATCCCTTAGCGATTGCATCCAACTGACGGGGTGTCTTGACCTTGAACGCACTCTCACGACAGAAAGCAAAACCACCAACTCACCATGGCAGAAGCAGTAGCTACGAACTTGGGGAGGCTGCGCCGGAAGCGGACGACATTGCGATCGAATGCGACGCGTTTCGTCAGCCAAATAAACGCCTTCGATGGTTCTACAGCTGCAGAAGAAGTAGAACACTTCCAGGAACGCCTACAGGAAACATTAGAAGCGTTGACCCGACTCAACGATACAAAACAGGACTTGGACCGACACGGAAGCTTGTGAGGAATATACGGATAAGCGCAAACGCACCCTCTAGGAGGAGCGCGCTCAGGGGACAGAAACGCGAGGTCAGCAGCTCAACAACATGCCTGTATGGACATAAAATTGCCTACTATTAAACTGCACGCTTTCTCAGGGGATATAGAAGCTTGGCCTCGATTTTGGGAGCAATTCCATAGACTAGAATCCGATGGTGTCAACAGTGAACAAGTATGTATTCCTCCGTGGTTACCTTGATGGGGAACCAAAGGACTTGGTCGATGGCATTGCTGTTACAGCTGATACATATGAGCAGACTAAGCAAATTTTGAAATCCAAATATGGGGATAAGAACAGAATTATCCAAAGTCACCTGGATTTCTTGGAGAATCTTAACACTTAGACTACAGGCAGTCCAGAGGCTCTCAATTCCACCTAAATTGAGTGCCATAAGCGCATCCAAGCACTACGAGCTCTAGGAGAAAATGTGGACTCTTATGGGAGAGTGCTTGCACCCAAACTTCTTCTAGCCTTTCCTGAAGAAATTTGCAAAAATTGGCTTGTTCATGCCCGAAGGCAAAAGATTCAAGAGGGGAACCTCACCCACCTTATGGAGTTCTTAAATGAAGAGGTGGAAGGAGCTATCAACACACGCCAAATTCGTGGAGATACTGCACCACATGAAAATTACGTACCAACAGCATCTGCCTTCCATGTAAAAGTTGTTAAGAAACTACAGAATTCAGAGCCCTTCTGTGTGTATTGCGGCGTAAGAAGGCACTGGGGCCAAGACTGCCAAAAGATTGCAAGCTTGCAGGCAAGAATCGACGCCCTCAAAACAATGAACCGTTGCTTTCTATGCCTGAGACGTGGCCACAACAGAAGTCAGTGTTTCAAACGGGGAAAGGCGTCCTGTGCGAAATGTAAGGGAGAGCATCACATTTCTATCTGTAGTAGCCATACCACAACAGTAAATAAAATTGAAACTATGACTTCTAAATTCACATACTTGCAGACTGGTCGTGTGAGTATCACAGGACCCACTGGTAAGAGCAAACAGACCCGTGCCATCCTGGACACAGGGAGTCAATCGAGTTTCATTCACCATTCACTGATCGAATCTCTCCAACTAAGTGTCATTGGAACCACTACTTTCGAATCCAGTTACAGTTCATCACTCTGAAGGAAGAAGGTACAGTTTAATATGATGGGGTGCTCCACTAATTCCCACATATCAGTAACAGTCTTTGAAAGCACAAATAATTTTTCACAGCAACCAACTGTGCCACAAGATGTAGGAGATATGGCCTTGAGGGTTGGTACACCACTCGCAGATCCTAAAGGAGACACTGAAGATCTACCTATTGAAATCCTGATTGGAGCTGATTATTACAGGAGAATCGTGACTTTGGAACAACCAATCAAGGTATCACCATCATTGGTTCTTTTCCCAACAATCTTTGGATATGTTCTCAGTGGAAACCGATCTAGCACCACTGTCAACAGAGCAACTGTCAACTTTACTCAGGGCAGCTGCAGTGATATATCTGATGAGTCAGTGCGCCGATTTTGGGACCTGGAGACAATCGGGATAACAGAACATCAAGAGCGAGCATTAAAACCCATGGACCACCCTATTTATCGGGAATTCCGAGAGTCATACTGTGGGGAATATGGCCGCAGAGTTGTATCTCTGCCTTGAAAGAAGGATATCTCTCTCTCCTGCAACCGCACAACTGCTGAAGCGCGTCTTAACTCCTTACAAAACAAGCTGCGAGGGAATGAAGAGCTGAAGGTCATTTACCACGAGACCATGTCGAAATATATTGAGAAGAACCAGGTAGAGGTAGCACCTGAGGACTGTACTGCTGGAAACACATTCTACCTGCTACACCACATTGTGAAAAAATGCATCAGTGGAAGTGTGAAGTACAGAATAGTCTTCGATGCATCCTCACATGAGCCAGAGTCTCTATCGCTGAATGATGCCCTCGGAAAGGGACCAAATTTACTTCCGGATATTCTAGCAATCTTACTACGATTCCGCACACTTCCAGTGGGATTAATGTATGATGTGGACCAAGCTTTCCTGCAGTTAACGTTGAAAGAAGAAGACAGAGACCTCACGAGGTTCCTTTGGTATAGTGTTGAGCAAGCTGGAAGTGGTGCCTACATAACCACAAATGACGTGATTACATATCGCTTCAAACGTCTGCCATTTGGACTTGCACCAAGCCCATTCCTGTTGTCAGCTGCCATAAGGGAGCTAGCAGCACTAAATAGTGAAAAATATCCACAATCTTCAGGACTTGTAAATAAGTCAGTATTTATGGACGATTTTTTAGCGAGTGTTAGAGACAGCGACACCACTGCAACTGTTTACCATTAACTAACAGAACTTTTCCAGCAGATAAGTCTTCCATTGTCCAAATGGGCGACTAATCCGAATGATCTGAAGGCAATATGGGATGTCAAAGGCTTTGAAGCAAAGACCACAACCCAAGTTTTAGGAATTAATTGGAACACAGAAAATGACTCTATCTGCAGTGACTACGAGAAGATAGCTGAAAATCTAATGGACAAACTGACTACCAAGAGAAATGTTCTTCGAGCAGCTGCTCAGTTTTATGACCCCCTGGGTGTGTTCACTCCTGTTGGGATCGTTTCAAAGATAATTTTCCAAGACACGTGGCTGAGGGGTCTTACATGGGAGGAAGTTTTGCCCACAGATCTTGCATGTCGTTGGCACTCATGGGTCTCAAAGCTTCATCACTTGTCATCACTACATATTCCTAGATGGATATGGATGCTGGGCACAGGTGGCTCTGTGGAGGTGCATGTGTTCTGTGATGCATCTGAAAGAGCCTACGGCGCTGTTTTGTATATAAGGACAGCTACTGAAACTGGATACACTGTGCACCTTGTCTGTAGCAAGAACAGACTGGCCCCTATCAAGAAGGTAACTCTACCCAGGTTTGAGTAACTTGCTGCATTGGTTGGATCACGACTCCTTCATTACTTTGGCCCTGAAACAGGGTTAACAGAGCTACCTTATGGAGCGACTCGACAGTCACTTTGGAATGGGTGCGGAGTGATCCAAACAAATGGAAAACATTTATCTGTAATCGCGTGACAGAGATATTGACATACACCACACCCAGCCAATAGTGGCATTGTCCGAGAAGCCAAAATCCTGCAGATCATCTCACGCGGGAACTAGAAGCAAATCTGCTAGCCACTCTTGATATCTGGTGGGGTGGTCCACCATGGCTTTAAGAAGACAAGCAGTTGTGGCCACTAGAAATCTCAGCCCCACCTCCATCAATGCCAGAAGCCAAACCGAGAGCAAATATCACTCTGATCACCATCACTGAACCACTACTGGACATTGCAAGATTTAGTTCATATTGGCGAGTACTGCATATAACTGCCGTTGTATTTCGATTTATCAGCACAACAAGAAACAAAAATAGAATCTCCGGCAGTTTTAGTGCTTTGGAATTACAAAATGCCGGCACCTATTGGATCAGAAGAGTTCAAGAGGAACTATTCACTAGTGAACATGTCTGCATTGCGTAAGGGAGAACAATTGCCCAAGGAATCAAAGATTGCTCGATACAATCCCTTTATATCAGATGGCATCCTTCGTCTTGGTGGTAGGCTGCAATGTACTGCACTGTCACATTCAGAGAAGCATCCAGTTATATTGGATGGACGTCACCATTTCACTGAGCTTCTCATCAGACACACACATGTAAGACTGCATCATCTCGGTGTGCGGGTTGTTTTAGGGGAACTGCGAGAAGAATTTTGGATTCTGCGAGGACGACAAGCTGTTCGGAGAGTTCTTCACTCTTGCCTACCATGCAAGATAATACACAGTCGCCGGTACGAAGAGATGGAGGCCCCACTACCACTGGACAGAGTTCAGCCTTCAAGACCATTTGCAGTAACAGGCATCGATTTTGCCGGACCATTATATGTCAAATCTGGACATCAAACAAAAAAGTCCTACATGGTCCTATTCACATGTGCAACAACACGGGCCACTCATATTGAAATTGCAACTGACATGTCTACTGACATATTTTTGATGGCCGTGCAAAACTTTGCAGGACGTAGGAGCCTACCAGTCACTGTCTACTCAGACAATGCTACAACATTCCATGCAGCCAACTCAGAACTGGCAGAGCTTTTCAAAACCATGCAGCATACTGACGTACAGCTCTACTGTGCCCACCATGGAGTCACTTGGAAATTCATACCACCACGTGCGGCTTGGTGGGGAGGCTGGTGGGAACGAATGATAGGCTCGGTCAAGCGCTGCCTGAGGAAAGTTGTTGGTCGCTCCCAGGTGGATGAAGAGAGCTTAAACACCACCTTGAACAGCATAGAAGCCGCAATAAACTCTCGACCCATCACTGAAGGAGAGAGCGACACTGCATTGACGCCAGCTTACTTTCTAAATGGTGGGAAATTAGTAACAATTCCATGTGGCCAGAGCCAGCAACTAGTAAGGACCTTGCCAAGGAGTTCCGACTCAGACAAAAGGTCAATGACGACATCTGGCGCAGGTGGAAGACAGAATACCTCCTGCTGCTAAGACAATATCATGAGGTGAAGGGATACCCTTCACAAAGGAAACCGAGAATTGGAGAGGTTGTTCTGCTCCAAGAAGACAGGAAACCACGGCACTTGTGGAAGAGAGCTGTGGTAGAAGAAGTGCGGCATGGCAGAGACAGTCAAATACGGTGCATCATCCTCCGCCAGCCAGATGGTATGAAGATCTGTCGACCGGTCCAGCTGGTCTTCCCCGTCGGGATGGACCAGGGTGGGGAGGATGTCGGGGAATGAAGACTCCTACACCATCTGTTGGTGTTCTGTTAAGTCTGTACATTGTGCTGCCCTCTGCAGCGGATATATTTCAACTGTAACTGTAAAATGGACATGTGAGAATAAAGGTGTGTGTGAGCAGAAGACTTACTGTGTCCTTGATTTCACCAGTGTGTAGCAACATTTCGTTCACGGTCGTCAATGACACCTGTAGCTTGCTGTTAAGCTTCTTTCAAATTATAAACAATACCTGAACTGTCCCTAGGCAAATGTTTAAACATTATATGTTGACTGTATTATATGACACTTCGTGTTCTGAAATTGACGTACTGCCATTGATGGGGCCTTATACCGTTCGATAGGATAGTGTTTCCTTGGTAGTCTCACAGCCACAATCGCTGTGTACGCAGCCACAGTCCATGCAGTATGGCTCAGATAAAACACCTACCTGACTCTTTGCGATGGAGGGACGTAGAAAGAATAGAAGCAGGAATGTCGCAAACTGATATGCTCCGATGGCAGAATGTGAATTGTTTTATTCTTTGTCGGATGTGGCGACAGTTTATAGGGATCGAAATTGTACCCCGAAGACCAGGGCAGCGCCGACCACGTATGACATCAGTAATAGAGGTCCGTTATTCGACTGCAGGGGCACGACGGTACTGCCATAGTATTGTACGCCAACTGGCATCTGACCTAGAAGCATCCACTGGACGTGTTGTAACGAGGTAAAAGGTGTACAGAAGGCTTTGGAAGGGTTGCGTTTATTGTCGGAGGCCTGCTGTGTGTGTACCTCTGACGTGTATTCACAGAAGTGAACGTCTAGAGTGGAGTCGTCACCTGGGCGATTGAACAGTGAGCCAATATTCTTTTCACAGATGAGACCTGGTTTAGTCTGTAGAGTTATTCTCGACGGATTCTCATCTGGATGGAACGTGGAACACAATTTTGGGACCCAAACGTTGTGCAAAGAGACCAGTATCTCTCAGGATCCCTAAGCGTGTAGTCAGGGATTATGTTGTCCACTACAACACCTTTTCATTAAATTATACGGATGAATCGACAAAGTTGATCTGCTGTCAAGCATCTTCAGATTTTGGAAACTCACGTGCAGTTGTTGAGAGGAACTGTGGACCCTGTCTTCGTACAGATGGCCGATAATGCTCGACCTCCCACAGCACGGGTGGTTGATGTTATCTTGGAAACGAGAGACTGACTCCCATAGAGTACGTCTTGGATGCATGGGGAGATGGGTTGCATCACGTCACCTTCCACCGACTACTCTCCAAGACTTCCGAGCCGCTCTGCTGGAAGAAAGGGGTTTATTTCCTCAACATGAGATTGATGACCTCTGTTACAACTTGTTCCGTCGTTTTCGGGCCTGTATTGCTTCCCGATGTGGTCACACCCCATATTGAGCGCATTAACTAGTTGCCGGAATGTGTGTGCAGATCCGTCAAGTTGGAAGAAAAGAAGAACTTTTTGTGTACCGTTCTGATTGTTGCAGTTGTTTACATTCTGTATTCCTTACATTGTTTCTACTTTACTATCACCCGTTTATACTGTTTTGTGGAAACATAACAGCAACGTTGCAAAATTTTATGTAGGACAACAGTGTATGTGTGGCACAGTTCAAGATGTTTCCCATATGTGCGGCACTTCAAATAAAAAGTGGTTCCCATTTAGTTATCATACCAGAATACAGTTTCGTTACCAATGCGCTGCACTCGATCTGCAGAATTGCATAGCAATTATAATGAGAGTTTATGAACTACAAACACATGTTACAAATGAATTATATTTTTATAGTCTGATATTACATGCACACTCAGGCTCATAAACTAAAGACAATTGCAGAATGTGGTGGCACACACCGTGGCACTACACAAAACTAGCGCTAATAGCGTAGGCACATAGGGAACACACATGACACATTTTTAAGTCCACAGTATTGGTGATAAGTTGAGAAAACCGTCCCGTAACACATGTGCTACAAAACGCCACTGTTTCCTGAGCATGTACCCCTACATCAATATGGGATATCATCACCATACACACGTACACAGGCCGCACAATGGGTTGTTATACTCTGGATCAGGTGGGCGAGCAGCTGCTGGGGTATAGCCTCCCACTCTTGCACCAGGGCCTGTCGGAGGTCTTGAAGTGTCCAAGGTGTTTGAAGACGTGCAGCGATACGTCGACCGAGAGCGTCTCAGACGTGCTCGATAAGGTTTAGCTCTGGAGGACAGGCTGGCCACTCCATTCGCCAGATATCTTCTGTTTCAAGGTACTCCTCCAGGATGGCAGCTCGATGGGACCGTGCGTTATCATCCATCAGGAGGAAGGTGGGACCCACTCCAGCCCTGAAAAGGCGGACATTCTGGTGCAAAATGACGTCCCGGTACACCTGACCCGCTACAGTTCCTTTGTCAAACACATGCAGGGGTGTACATGCACCAATCGTAATCCCACTCCACACCTTTAAACCACGACCTCCATACAGGCCCCTTTCTAGGACATTAATGGGTTGGTATCTGGTTCGTGGTTCACGCCAGATGAAAACCCGGTGAGAATCACTGTTTAGACTATACCTGGACTCGTCCATGAACATAACCTGGACCACTGTTCCAATGACCATGTACTGTGTTCTTGACACCAGGCTTTACGGGCCCACCTGTGACCAGGTGTCAATGGAATGTACCTTGCAGGTCTCCGGGCGAATAAACCATGTCAGTTCAGTCGTGCATTTGCCTGTGTGTCTGGAGTCAATTGTTCCAGTGACTGCAGTAAGGTCTCGAGCAAGGCTACCTACCTGCAGTACTTTGCCGTCTGCAGGCACTGATGGTGAGATATCGATCTTCTTGCGGTGTTGTACACTGTGGACGTCCCGTACTGTAGCGCCTGGAAACGTTTCCCGTCTGATGGAATCGTCGTTGGCATAATCTTGAGATCACACTTTGTGGCTCACGGAGGGCCCGTGCTACGACCTGCTGTGTTTGACCAGCCTCCAGTCGCCCTGGTATTCTACCCCTCATAACGTCATCAATATGTGTTATTTGAGCCACTTTCAGTACACAGTCACCATTAGCACGTCTGAAAACGTCTGCACACTTACTCGCTGCACCGTACTCTGACATGCACCAACACATCTGTGCGTATGTGGACTGCTGCCAGCGCAGCTCTGTGACGACCACAGGTGAAATGCACCGCATGGTCATACCCCGAGGTGATTACAACCCGCAAACCGACCACCAGAGCATTGTTTCACAATGTATCAGCATTATCCTTCATTTATGAGCATGAGTGGTCTCATGCTCATAAATGGTTTTCTGTGTTACAGCTCATGTACTAAACTTTTATGGAATTGAAGTAAATACTGCATGTACGTTTAATAAGTGTTGATATGTTAAAAGATATGCTTGTTGTCTTAGCCATTTCGATAATTTCACTGACGCTGCCTGTTGGCAGAGATTGTGTACATTAGAACATGTTGCACTGCCTGGGCCAGTTTAGGCACTGATGTAATGGAATGATTGTAAGCGTTAAGGTATTGTAAACTGATGGTCATGGCACCTTCCTCTACTGCTTGTTGGTAATGTATATTTCTTTATACGTCTTACATTGTATACCTATACCACAGATCGTGTGATTCGACAACCACAAAACGCGTCAAGAGAATTTAAAACTGAAGAAAAAGTTTCTGTCGACCAAGAAAAGTGTAGGAACATAAAATATTGACAAGCTGCTGAGAAGTGTCTCTTTGGATACGAGACGGTAGAGTAGTATACAGAGAAGAGGCAGGGCTTGAAAATTTTAGCAAAATGCAGGAAGACTTGCATAGGGTCGACGCTTGACCAACTTCTCCACTTAGTCACTAACGTTCCCAACACAATTCTCCCGTCGGGGTGCTAGTTTCAACACGCCCTGTTTGTAGAAGTCAGTTTGCGTGGAATATAGCCATGTGCGGACTGCTGATTTCACTTACGCATCTGTCGCAAAGCGTTGGCCGGCCTGCAGATTTCTCCAATGGACTGAACGTATGAAAGTCCTATGGTGCAAGGTCTAAACTGTATGGTGGATGCTGGAGCACCTCCCACCCAAATATGACGATGCTCTTACGAGCAGAAGCATGTAGGCGATCACTGTCTTGAAGAACCGCCACAATTAATGTTGTGACGTTTATCATGGGAGGACACGATGCAGCTTAACAACAAAGTTTTAATGTAGGCTGCAGCATTCACAGTGGTCCTGCGTTCAGCGAAGTCCACCAATAACAGACCATGCCTACCCCATTACACTGTTGCAAGCACTTTCCTGGTAGATTCACTCACTTTGAATTGTTCTCGTACTGAGAACCAGCATATTTCCACTCCGTAAACACTCGCTTGGCTTCAGGCGTGTCGTGGTAGGCCACGACTAATCACTACTGAGGACTCCTTTCAGAAAGTCGTGTCTTTCTGTGATGTAACGCACTATGTGATCTAAGATTGTCATTATTCCTTGGCTCTTGTAGTAGCCTGCTCATGTGATTGTAGCACTGTTCTGGATCCGAGACGCGGACAGTTATGCTACTGGAAGATGACAGCATCGCTGTGAAAGACATCAAGCATGAAAGGTTCTCAGCTGTCAGCAAGTCTCTAGTATTGCCACAGGTCCTATGCAAACGCAGAAGAATGCCCCTCAAAGCATAGTACAGGTCCCACCAGACTGCGTTTGTGCCGCTCTGCACGTTTCGAGCCACCGATCACCTCGATGACGGCGTTTGTGGAGACGACCATCAACTTAGTGAAGCAAAAATGTGATTCACCAAAAAGGCCCACCATATTCCATTGGTCGACGGTCGAATCGTTGTGGTCCCATGCCCACTGCAATTTTAACTGACGATGTTTGAACCACATGTGAACACATAGGGGCGGTCTGCTGCAGAACTCCATATTCAACAATGTACAATGAACGATGTGCTCCGAGACAATTGTGTCTGTACCAGACTTTTGATCTTTCGGCAGCGATGCCACAGACCACCATGTATCCTGCTTCACAAAGTAGGAAACGCTCCGAACCCCATGTACTGTGAAGGGCTGTGGACGTCCAACGATTTGGCTTCTAGTAGTCCACCATGTATCCTGCATCACAAAGCAGGAAACGCTCTGAACCCCACGTACTGTGAAGGGCTGTGGACGTCCAACGATTTGGCATCTAGTAGTCCACCATGTATCCTGCTTCACAAAGCAGCAAACGCTCCGAACCCCACGTACTGTGAAGGGCTGTGGACGTCCAACGATTTGGCATCTAGTAGTCCACCATGTATCCTGCTTCACAAAGCAGCAAACGCTCTGAACCCCACGTACTGTGAAGGGCTGTGGACGTCCAACGATTTGGCATCTAGTAGTCCACCATGTATCCTGCATCACAAAGCAGGAAACGCTCTGAACCCCACGTACTGTGAAGGGCTGTGGACGTCCAACGATTTGGCATCTAGTAGTCCACCATGTATCCTGCATCACAAAGCAGGAAACGCTCCGAACCCCACGTACTGTGAAGGGCTGTGGACGTCCAACGATTTGGCATCTAGTAGTCCACCATGTATCCTGCTTCACAAAGCAGCAAACGCTCTGAACCCCACGTACTGTGAAGGGCTGTGGACGTCCAACGATTTGGCATCTAGTAGTCCACCATGTATCCTGCTTCACAAAGCAGCAAACGCTCCGAACCCCACGTACTGTGAAGGGCTGTGGACGTCCAACGATTTGGCTTCTAGTAGTCCACCATGTATCCTGCATCACAAAGCAGCAAACGCTCCGAACCCCACGTACTGTGAAGGGCTGTGGACGTCCAACGATTTGGCATCTAGTAGTCCACCATGTATCCTGCATCACAAAGCAGGAAACGCTCTGAACCCCACGTACTGTGAAGGGCTGTGGACGTCCAACGATTTGGCATCTAGTAGTCCACCATGTATCCTGCTTCACAAAGCAGCAAACGCTCCGAACCCCACGTACTGTGAAGGGCTGTGGACGTCCAACGATTTGGCATCTAGTAGTCCACCATGTATCCTGCTTCACAAAGCAGCAAACGCTCTGAACCCCACGTACTGTGAAGGGCTGTGGACGTCCAACGATTTGGCATCTAGTAGTCCACCATGTATCCTGCATCACAAAGCAGGAAACGCTCTGAACCCCACGTACTGTGAAGGGCTGTGGACGTCCAACGATTTGGCATCTAGTAGTCCACCATGTATCCTGCTTCACAAAGCAGCAAACGCTCCGAACCCCACGTACTGTGAAGGGCTGTGGACGTCCAACGATTTGGCATCTAGTAGTCCACCATGTATCCTGCTTCACAAAGCAGCAAACGCTCTGAACCCCACGTACTGTGAAGGGCTGTGGACGTCCAACGATTTGGCATCTAGTAGTCCACCATGTATCCTGCTTCACAAAGCAGCAAACGCTCTGAACCCCACGTACTGTGAAGGGCTGTGGACGTCCAACGATTTGGCTTCTAGTAGTCCACCATGTATCCTGCATCACAAAGCAGGAAACGCTCTGAACCCCATGTACTGTGAAGGGCTGTGGACGTCCAACGATTTGGCTTCTAGTAGTCCACCATGTATCCTGCATCACAAAGCAGGAAACGCTCTGAACCCCACGTACTGTGAAGGGCTGTGGACGTCCAACGATTTGGCATCTAGTAGTCCACCATGTATCCTGCTTCACAAAGCAGCAAACGCTCCGAACCCCACGTACTGTGAAGGGCTGTGGACGTCCAACGATTTGGCATCTAGTAGTCCACCATGTATCCTGCTTCACAAAGCAGCAAACGCTCTGAACCCCACGTACTGTGAAGGGCTGTGGACGTCCAACGATTTGGCATCTAGTAGTCCACCATGTATCCTGCTTCACAAAGCAGCAAACGCTCCGAACCCCACGTACTGTGAAGGGCTGTGGACGTCCAACGATTTGGCATCTAGTAGTCCACCATGTATCCTGCATCACAAAGCAGGAAACGCTCTGAACCCCACGTACTGTGAAGGGCTGTGGACGTCCAACGATTTGGCATCTAGTAGTCCACCATGTATCCTGCATCACAAAGCAGGAAACGCTCCGAACCCCACGTACTGTGAAGGGCTGTGGACGTCCAACGATTTGGCATCTAGTAGTCCACCATGTATCCTGCTTCACAAAGCAGCAAACGCTCTGAACCCCACGTACTGTGAAGGGCTGTGGACGTCCAACGATTTGGCATCTAGTAGTCCACCATGTATCCTGCTTCACAAAGCAGCAAACGCTCCGAACCCCACGTACTGTGAAGGGCTGTGGACGTCCAACGATTTGGCTTCTAGTAGTCCACCATGTATCCTGCATCACAAAGCAGCAAACGCTCCGAACCCCACGTACTGTGAAGGGCTGTGGACGTCCAACGATTTGGCATCTAGTAGTCCACCATGTATCCTGCATCACAAAGCAGGAAACGCTCTGAACCCCACGTACTGTGAAGGGCTGTGGACGTCCAACGATTTGGCATCTAGTAGTCCACCATGTATCCTGCTTCACAAAGCAGCAAACGCTCCGAACCCCACGTACTGTGAAGGGCTGTGGACGTCCAACGATTTGGCATCTAGTAGTCCACCATGTATCCTGCTTCACAAAGCAGCAAACGCTCTGAACCCCACGTACTGTGAAGGGCTGTGGACGTCCAACGATTTGGCATCTAGTAGTCCACCATGTATCCTGCATCACAAAGCAGGAAACGCTCTGAACCCCACGTACTGTGAAGGGCTGTGGACGTCCAACGATTTGGCATCTAGTAGTCCACCATGTATCCTGCTTCACAAAGCAGCAAACGCTCCGAACCCCACGTACTGTGAAGGGCTGTGGACGTCCAACGATTTGGCATCTAGTAGTCCACCATGTATCCTGCTTCACAAAGCAGCAAACGCTCTGAACCCCACGTACTGTGAAGGGCTGTGGACGTCCAACGATTTGGCATCTAGTAGTCCACCATGTATCCTGCTTCACAAAGCAGCAAACGCTCTGAACCCCACGTACTGTGAAGGGCTGTGGACGTCCAACGATTTGGCTTCTAGTAGTCCACCATGTATCCTGCATCACAAAGCAGGAAACGCTCTGAACCCCATGTACTGTGAAGGGCTGTGGACGTCCAACGATTTGGCTTCTAGTAGTCCACCATGTATCCTGCATCACAAAGCAGGAAACGCTCTGAACCCCACGTACTGTGAAGGGCTGTGGACGTCCAACGATTTGGCATCTAGTAGTCCACCATGTATCCTGCTTCACAAAGCAGCAAACGCTCCGAACCCCACGTACTGTGAAGGGCTGTGGACGTCCAACGATTTGGCATCTAGTAGTCCACCATGTATCCTGCTTCACAAAGCAGCAAACGCTCCGAACCCCACGTACTGTGAAGGGCTGTGGACGTCCCACGATTTGGCTCCTAGTAGTCCACGATGTATCCTGCTTCACAAAGCAATAAACACTCCGAACCCCATGTACTGTGAAGAGCTGTGGACGTCCAACGATTTGGCTTCTAGTAGTTCACCATGTATCCTGCTTCACAAAGCTGGAAACGCTCCGAACCCCATGTACTGTGAAGGGCTGTGGAAGTCCAACGATTTGGCTCCTAGTAGTCCACCATGTATCCGGCTTCACAAAGCAGGAAACGCTCCGAACCCCACATACTGTGAAGGGCTGTGGACGTCCAACGATTTGGCTCCTAGTAGTCCACCATGTATCCCGCTTCACAAAGCAGGAAACGCTCCGAACCTCACATACTGTGAAGGGCGGTGGACGCCCAACGATTTGGCTCCTAGTAGTAGTTTCACTGCCCTATCTCTCTACACAGATGCTCACGACAGTAGCACTTGAACATTCGACCAGCTTCGCTATTTTCGAGTTACTAGTTCACAGACTCTGCTTAATAATAACCTGCCCTTTGTGAAAGTCATTTGCCTCAATGGATTTCCGCATTCGCAGCCCATATCTTTGCTAGAGTGATCCCCAGGCTTCACTTAAGTAAGCTGATGTCTCGATCACGAAATTCGCTCATGTAAATCCTACGGAAGCCATCTGGATCGCAATCGGCCACCATCACCATGTACGCAAATCAGCGGCCCGTTATTTACGCGTGTTACATGACTTCTGCGTAGACATCTAATGCCAAATATCTCCACAAACCTTCCAACAGTCGGATCCCTGATACACAGAATGAGTGATGTATTGCGTTCCAAAGACGAAAAAATAAGCTATTAAGCAGGTGGTCACAATGGTTTGGATCGTCAGTGAATATATTGTGTGTGTGTGTGTGTGTGTGTGTGTGTGTGTGTGTGTGTGTGTGTGTGTGTGTAGGATAAACCGAAACACCTTATGGTCTAGATCAGGGGTAGTGAAAATGCTGCACAGGTAAACAATGTAAAATGGTTTTATTTGAATATTAAAAAAAATACACATAAAGACGTCGGTGTAGACAGTGTCTTAATGTTTGGCCGCCTGTGGGACGTGAGTGTATGGCCACACTGCCGGTTGCTGGCTTCCAGGAGATACACAGCACCATCGACGACCTTGCTGATGGGTTCTCTGAGCTTGATTTCTTATACGCCCGTGTCACTACTCTACTGAAAGGATTTGCACAACAGCGGAAATGTTGGCAGTATACGCTCTGTGTCTTGTTTGGAGGCAAACGTGTCCCATTCACGTCTAATACTTGCTGTCGACAACAGCAATGTCCATTTCACTTCTCGACTTGTGTTACATATTGGTCATTTCTGCCTTGGTTTTTTTTTCTCTCCCAGCGTCGTTAGTCGTAGGTTAACAGTGATGCACAGAAGTGGGGATAAATTTGCATGTGGAAGAGTGGGCTGATAAGAACCTCGTTCGTGGGTCCACTGAATCCATTGGAAGAGCGGCAGAACGACAATATGTTTCACTGCTCCTGCAGAAACGGCAACCATTGTTGCACAACACAGCATTTTGTGTTTCACGTTGTAGCGACTGGGTAGATGAAGCGTCTTCGCTGTAATGAAAGTATTTTAGCAGCAACAGTTGCATCTGCGGTAACAAATTGAATATATCGTGATAACAATATAAACGCACGCTTTTGAGACCATTTTCACAGTCAGTAAATTTTCCTTGGTTTGTGACCGCATTGTCAGTATATAAAACTACCGACGTTTTGGTCACTGTTGTAAATGACTGAATCGCGGTACTCTTACATACAGACAATGCCGTCACAAACCCAGAAAACTTTTATAGACTTTTGTCGGTGCATTTCTAATTCATGCTGTATATAGGGTGAATCACAATAAAATTTGCACCACAGATATCGCGGAAACTGAACGTGCTACCGATGTGCGGTTTTCTCAGAATGACTAGGAAGTCAGAGTCTCGTACTGTTAGCCAATCAGTAGATTGTAATAATACTTCGAAAGGTACTTTTTGTGCTAAACATAAGGTTTTTAAATGTAAAAGCTGTCTACTGAAACTAACAAAATGAAAGTAGGATACATTAGAATGTCAGTGGTGTTTATTACAGGATTACAATGCAAGTCCTTTACGGGATATGTATTTTGTAAAGTTTCCGCACCAACACTTGTTTGTGGCATTCAGTCCGCCTAGTTGCTAGGTACGCTGTTGTTTTATGTTTGCTTATGGTGTGCATGTGTGTTGCTTGAGTGCTTTTAGACTTGCTAGTTAGTTAATGTATGACAGTCCAATCAGTAGTTCGTGAGTGGTCTATGGGATTTACCAACGCAAAAAAAGCCCATATGCCCCCGATGTATGGATAGCGTAGGAACAAATACAGTTCGCTCTTCTACTGTATATGCGGGATGATTTCCCAGTAGATGTCAAGCACCTCGGCAATTATTTATCAATTTCTTCCACCAGTTACTTGAAAGTGCTAGTGTAACACCTAGACAAAATTACTCAAGGAAACAAGTGACGACATAAGAAGAAGGAAGCAATGTTCTTCCTGCTGTTGCAGATGATAAACACGTTGGCTCCCACGTAATCGCACGAGGAAGTGGCATGAGTCAGACAAACGACTTAAGCATTCTCCGTCGACATAGATTCCGTCCCTCTCACATCTCTCTCTACAAAGAGCTGCATGGAAACGGTTATGGGACTTGTGTTAACTTCTGTACATGGGCGTTAAGACATGAAAATCCGGATGTATCATACATTTGATTAAGCGATGAAGCCACATTTACCAGTCATGGAGTGTAAAAGTGTGCTGTGTTCATAGTGAAGCACCAGCTCGCTGGCCCCATTTTTCGTATACAGAATACTGAACGCGCAGAAGTATCACAGCCTCCTAATAGATGTCTTCCACGGATACGTAACTCTGCAATCTAGGAGGAGCCTGTGGTACAAACATCATGGCTGTCCAGCCCGTAGTACACGAACTACTACTACATGTCTTCACGAATTGTTTCCAGATAGTTGGATTGGATCCAGGGGTCCTTTACCATGGAAGACCCATTCCCCACGTTTGACCCCTTTTCTGTGGGGAAAGCTGAAAGACGCTGCGGACATCTCCGCTGAAATGCTAGCACCAGTGGAGCTGTCATTCCATACTAGACTGGGAGAGAGTATTGCTGCGTGTTTCGTCATTTCCAACACAACACGTGATCGTCAGTTGCACCTTTACTGATGAAAATCTTCGTAACTAGTGTATGGACTTGTATGTGCTACCACAAGTATTGTACAAGTGTCGGTGTGGAAAGTTTTGAAAACTCGTTATCTCGTAAACGACTCGCACTAGAATCCTGCAACAAGCACCGTTGACATTCTAATTTAGCGTACTTGTAGTTTGTAAGAAAATGAAACGCCTGTAACTGTCGTTATGAACTTATTTACGGTGTAGTAACCAGTTTCGGGTCTTCAATGTACCATCTTCAGGCTTAGCTGATGCTCAAGGGTTATCACGAGCCATATTTGCACTGCATCAGTGGCCAACGTAACTGGTTTACGCAGATTATCTGTAACTGCGATGTCACCACTGTAACTATCAACTGCCAACTGAGTGATAACCCCTTCAGCATTAAATAAGGGGTAAAGATGGTGTACTCAAACGCCGAAACTGGTAGCTTCACAATAAATAACGTGATAATGACGGCTGTAGGCGTTTCAACTTCTTTCAATAGTGAATGGACGTAGTCTCCAAGACCCCCAATCTCTAGTTTGTTAATATAAGTAAGCATTGTACCATTTACAAAAAGTGTATGTTTGCACGAAAAACACGTTTTATACGTATTACTACAATCTGTTCACTCGCAAACAATACGAGCCTCTAGCTACCAAAGCCATTGTGTGGAAACCGCACATCAATAGCATTTTCCACTTCCGTAATATTTAGATGATTCACACTGTGTAATATATTCTTCTGTTTGCGTGTGCTTGGAATCTCGATGGTTCCAGCTCCACTAAAGAGACGTTTAGCACAGAAGGATATATACTTAAATGCTGCCCACTGGGTTCCCCTTCTGTCAGATCGAATGTAAAAACGAAGCCACCCGGTACAATTTCCGACGTCGTTCGGCGATATTTTGTGAGTATTTTGGTTTGAGTTATCCATACTCATCAACAGTTCGCTATAGATCTGTAATGCTATTAATATTGATTTGGATTGTTGGCCAGATTATCTGTGTATGTCATAAAAACGAAGGAAATATTCGCGAAGAAGATAAGAAATTGTCTGCTCTTAATTCGAGTGCACCGTAGATCTGACAAGTCTTTCCAGTAATATCGAGAAATACATACAACAAAAATAGACAGAAAAGCACTATAGTCGATGTAATCGACCTGAGAGATTCAGAAATTGTTTAGATGTTTAAGATAATTTTCGTTTATTGTTCCGTCTCAGTCGCACATTTTCAAATCTGATTACATGTTTCGATCATTGTGAAGAATCGTCAGATCTAGGCAGTTTCGTTAGGAACCCGTCATTTCTCCGCATAACCACACATCAAACCCATCTGAATATCGGAAGATGATCCAGAGTGATCGAAACATGTAATTAATTAAAAAATGAGCAACTGAGACGTAACAATAACTGAGAATTATCTGAACAGAGAAATGCTTCTCACCCTCAGGCAGACGCAAATTGATGAGATTGTCGTCGCTGCGAGAATATCTCAGTAGAGCGTTCTTTCAGCACTTTTCCACACCATTAAAAAAACACGTACAAGAGGTGAAATGCTATCAGTAAACTTATGCTGCGAACTGTTGACACCTCTGGAAAAGGATGTCAAGAGAGAACAAAGGAATATTGTGTTGAGGCTTCAGTGTGAACAATAAATTGGTCACTACTGTTATTAACAGCCATGTACTGCTAGTAAACGGGACAAGTTTGCTTCCAAATAAGACGCAACACACGCTGTCGACATTTACATTATGGAGGCTATTTTCAGTACAATACACGTACAAAGATAAATGGGACTAAGAAATTAAAGTAAATTCAATCACTCTGTAACGAACTACTGGAGACCACGAGTCCTTTAAGCGAAGACTATTTTTAAACTCCCCTGTAAAACCTCCTAAAATTTTTCGGTGCATATCTGGTTCATCCTGTGCCATCTCTACTAACCATCTTACCTTGTTAACTACGAGGTGCATTCAAGTTCTAAGGCCTCCGATTTTTTTTTTTCTAATTAACTACTCACCCGAAATCGATGAAACTGGCGTTACTTCTCGAAGTAATCGCCCTGCAGACGTACACATTTTTTACAACGCTGAAGCCATGATTCCAGGACAGCGGCGAAGGCTTCTTTAGGAGTCTGTTTTGACCACTGGAAAATCGCTGAGGCAATAACAGCACGGCTGGTGAATGTGCGGCCACGGAGAGTTTCTTTCATTGTTGGAAAAAGCCAAAAGTCACTAGGAGCCAGGTCAGGTGAGTAGAGAGCATGAGGAATCACTTCAAAGTTGTTATCACGAAAAAACTGTTGCGTAACATTAGCTCGGTGTGCGGGTGCGTTGTCTTGGTGAAACAGCACACGCGCAGCCCTTCCCGGACGTTTTTGTTGCAGTGCAGGAAGGAATTTGTCCTTCAAAACATTTTCGTAGGATGCACCTGTTACCGTAGTGCCCTTTGGAACGCAATGGGTAAGGATTACGCCATCGCTGTCCCAGAACATGGACATCATCATTTTTTCAGCACTGGCGGTTACCCGAAATTTTTTTGGTGGCGGTGAATCTGTGTGCTTCCATTGAGCTGACTTGCGCTTTGTTTCTGGAATGAAAAATGGCATCCACGTCTCATCCATTGTCCACCGACGAAAAGAAAGTCCCATTCATGCTGTCGTTGCGCGTCAACATTGTTTGGCAACATGCCACACGGGCAGCCATATGGTCGTCCGTCAGCATTCGTGGCAACCACCTGGATGACTTTTTTCGCTTTTTCAGGTCGTCATGCAGGATTGTGTGAACAGAACCCACAGAAACGCCAACTCTGGAGGCAATCTGTTCAACAGTCATTCGGCGATCCCCCAAAACAAATCTCTCCACTTTCTCGATCATGTCGTCAGACTGGCTTGTGCGAGCCCGAGGTTGTTTCGGTTTGTTGTCACACGATGTTCTGCCTTCATTAAACTGTCGCACCCACGAACGCACTTTCGACACACCCATAACTCCATCACATATGTCTCCTTCAACTGTCGATGAATTTCAATTGGTTTCACACCACGCAAATTCAGAAAACGAATGATTGCACGCTGTTCAAGAAAGGAAAACGTCGCCATTTTAAATATTTAAAACAGTTCTCATTCTCGCCGCTGGCGGTAAAATTCCATCTGCCGTACGGTGCTGCCATCTCTGGGACGTATTGACAATGAACGTGGCCTCATTTTAAAACAATACGCATGTTTCTATCTCTTTCCAGTCCGGAGAAAAAAAATCGGAGGCCTTAGTTCTTGAATGCACCTCGTACTTCTCATATTTCAATTCGAATCGCTGTTGATCATTTATAGCAGCAGTATCATTATGTCTGTCGTTCTTTACAATGTCAAAACCATCTTCAGCCAACAATATGTTTTGTGCTACAAAGTGCATAAGAGACCACCGTAAAAAGTTATTCTTCTATTTAGGATCAACGATATTTGACTTCAGTCTCATTTTCCCTTCAACTGTTTCTGAGCATAATGAATACTAACTTGTATTTATCGGGACGGCTAAAAGTACAAGAGCTGTTACGGATTTATTCTTATGTTTGCTGAGATGGGGAAGCTTTCAGCCATAAAGTTGGAACACGACTGTGTGATAGATGCGAAACTAGCACTGAACGTTCTGTTGCAGACATTAGCCTAATCGTTCAGAAACGTATGGGAGTGTTACTAACATACTTGGTTTCAATTATTTGCTTTTACTGAGCTTTGAAACATGTCTTTAGATATAATTTCATAATGATCTATTAGTCTGGAAATGCATCCTAGAACTGCAGCTTATTTGGCGGAACGTTGCGCTCACTGCTGCTGCTTTTACGTAGATTAATGTACCACTTCCCCACCTGTTCCATTCCGTCATTCACACTAGTATGGAGACGACAACAAAAGCATTATTCTTCTACGGCAGCTTAAGAGTTATGCTTCAAGATCCACAAACTGTCTTCTTACACCTCGCTTATCTGCCATTTATTACGTGAAACGTATCGCACGTCCGTGTTTGCGTTTGCATCAGAAGTTGTGGTGTGTAACTATTCCATATTCATGTAACTCTAGTTCTTGTCGCGGTTTAGCGTTTCCTGCGTGAAATATCTTTTAGCGACCTCTTCTTTTGGTCACAAATTCCATTTTACGTTTGCCAAAAGATCGCTTCAGGGAAGTAGCACTGGAGTGAAAACGGTTCTTGTAAGATTTTGTTCAAACTTTACTGCTCATCTCTTACTCATACTTCCGTCGTATCCAGTATTACATGTAAATCTTTATCGCTCTATATACACATTTCATCTGTGAAATAGGTAATGAGTAGAGCTGCGTTATATCGAAACTACGATACGGTAGTTTCGGTTAAGTGCAAAAATGATGTAGTAAATACTGTGATTACCGGTAGTGCTGGTACCATTGGTGGAGGAAGAAACATAAATGAAGCTGTTAGAGAGGAACTGTGAACCGAAGACTTATGTTTGTTTTTTGTTTGTTTGTTCTGCACATAATTAGAAATGCGCATATTTCAGTATTAGTCCACTGTGTATTTTATACCTTTACATAAACTAAATTATATTTACAAGTAATAAAAATTAGTTGATCGCTTAACGTCTTCATTTTTATACAACCAAAACAGTTACCTTTGATTCAAGTACAGTTTATATGCACAAAAATAAAAATCTACACAGTCGACAGTTCTACTTCATGATCAAAAGCAAGAGATTCCTGTTATTATTAATAAGTGTGAAATTCGTTCATGAATAGCGGATACATGTTTTATATGATTACTACAGAGTATTGAAGTGATGTTCGATATGTTCTTGTTTTGTGATTTTTTTAAAGTTTAACTTTCCTTTAAGGAAACAATGTTTTCTATCAATACATAATAAATCTGTATGGTTTTCATTTTTACTACACTATCACTCTGTTTCAAGTTGCTAATCAAGAAATTTCTAATAAAGGCTGGATAAAATATTGAGAATTTATATTTTCCTATTAATACTGATTTTTTTAAGTAACAGGCGGGAGATGTAGAACAAAAATGTTCTGTAGGTTATGCGGACCGTTATATATCCTCACTCAGTATTTAGACGATTCACTGCTTCAGGTTTCTATCAAAATCGGGTAAGACACTGATCGCATACGCAAACAAAGCGATCAAAATAAGGTAAAGCACGATTGGTAAGCAACTTATCTAACGTACAGTAAACGCGATTAGGATCTTAAATTGCCAAAGCTACTACCAAATGTATCATATTCTACGCTCAGTGAAGACTGTCTCGGGCAGTTTACAACTCTATTAACGAATGATGCCTCAGAATAGAGTGGCCTACTGTCTTTTTTTGAATCATCACTCTTGTGACTGTTTTGATGTGGCCCGCCACTAATTTCGCTCGTTTTCCAACATCTTCACCACAGAATAGCACTTTCAGTCTACATCCCCAATTATTTGCTGGATATACTATAATTTCTGTCTTCCCCTACAGTTTTTAACCTGTACAACTTCCTCTGGTACCACGGAAGTTATTGCATGATGTCTAAAGATATGACCTACCATGCTGTCCCTTCTTCTTGTCAGTGTTTTCCACATATTCCTTTCCTCACCGGTTCTGCCAAGAACCTCCATATTCTTTATCAATCCACCTAATTTACAACATTATTCTGTAACATAGCATCGTCTATTCTCTTCTGTGTTACAGTTTCCCAGCAGTCCATTACAATGCTGGCTCCAAACGTACGTACTCAGAAGTTTGATCTTCAAATTAAGGACTATGATTGATACTAGCAGACTTCTACAGCCAGGGAATGAACTTTTTGCGGTGCTGGTTTGCTTTTAATATCTCCCTTGCTCAGTCCATCATTAGCTATTTTGTTATCTAGGTAGTAGAATCCCCTAAATTCGTGATCATCAAACCTGATGTTAGGTTTCTCGCTGTTCGTTTTTTCCGCAACTTCTCATTATTTTCGTCTTTCTTTAATTTATTCTCAGTACATATACTGTAGTCATTAAATGGTTCAATCTATTCAGCGGATCCTGTAATCCTTCTTCACTTTCTCTCAGGGTTGCGACGTGATCAGCGTATCTTAGCGTTGATATCTTTCCATCTTGAGTTTTTATTCCACTCTTGAGATTTTCGTTTATTTGAGTCATTGCTTCTTCAATGCACAGAGCGAAGAGTAGGGGCAAAAAATTGCATCACTGTCTTCGACATTTTTCAGTCAGCGCACTTCTTTCTTACTCTTCCACTCATGTTATTCCCTCCTGATTATTCAGCCTTAACATCTTCTGTCTTACCTGCCACGCACCCCCCCCCCCCCCTCCCCCGTTTCGACAAGTGGAACTTCATCCTTTCTCTTTTTCTTATGGTCACCTCCGCCATGGCAGTCCCCTCTCGGAGATACGAAGAAGGGACTATTCGAGAAATTTGTGCCTATGGAGAGATCACCATGACACTTTTTCAAACTACAGTCCACGTGTCCTGTGGATACTCTGTGCCTTAAATGCAGAGGTTCAGTTGCCTTCTGTATCCTCTTGTGGTTCATCATTTCTGATTCCCCCGCCTTTAGGGGCAGTTTCCCACCCCAACGGCAACACAGTGCCCTGAAAATATGTCCACTCCTCCACCCTCTTTGACAAGGTCGTTGGCTGAAAGATGTTGACTTCTTATGCCAGAAGTCTTCGACCGCCATTACTGGAGATATGTATTCAACATCAAAGTAGTGGAATGATTCGAACCCGCGACTGAGGACATTTTGATTAGCAATCAAAGACGATAGCCCTAGACTACTTTCGCATTTTGTAATTCTTAGTGACTGTAAATAGCCAAATTTACAAAAACTTCAACTGCGTATCGTTGAAACAAATGATGCAATTGAAGGAACATCCACAGGTTGTATAATATTTCTCTCAGTACGAGGCACTGAAATGAACTTAAGCAGTAAATAGGCATCGTAGTACACATTATCTGTAATACTCCTGTTTCACGAAGATTTAATATACCAAGTGTACCACTGAGCTCCGAAACTCCTCTTCAGTCCCACTTTCAGAAAAACCTGACAGCTTCAAAAGTAATCCTAATTCTGCAAATTGAGACAGCCTTCGTATCAGCATCTAGTCATTCTCCGACTTTTCCAAGGAAACCTACATGACACTGTTAATGTACTATAAGGCGACACGGACAGACACCTCTAGACTAATTCTCTTTTCTAACTACTGAGATAGCGACCGTTCGATGTATGTCCCGCAAGGATAATGTGTAATACGTTTAGTGCTTGATTGCTTTCTTCAGACCTGTAGAAAACATACAGTATTGTGATGTGGGATTTATCCGTATGGTTTTATACCTGTTTTATCATGGAAGTGAACGTAGTGGAAAAGTGACGTATGTCGCAACACATTCTAGTTATCACTATGCTGGTTTAGCAACAATCCGATGAGCAAATCATCAGTAAGATTATAGCACGATTACCGTTCAAAATATGTGGTCGATATATTTTTAAAACAAACCTGGACACTCTGGTACTCAGGAGCTATAAATGGCCGTGAACTGTAGACTCACTGGCTGCCACTAGTATTGAACATTACTTTCTTCAAGTAAATGTCAAGACTGCTGTCACTGAGGTGCGTGATGACCCAGCTGTGGGATCACCACTACGATATTATATGATAGCTGTGTATTTTATTCAGATATTCTCGGTATTAGATGGGTAGATCACATAACTAATGAGGAAGTATTGAACAGGATTGGGGAGAAGAGAAGTTTGTGGCACAACTTGACCAGAAGAAGGGATCGGTTGGTAGGACATGTTCTGAGGCATCAAGGGATCACCAATTTAGTATTGGAGGGCAGCGTGGAGGGTAAAAATCGTAAGGGGAGACCAAGAGATGAATACACTAAGCAGATTCAGAAGGATGTAGGTTGCAGTAGGTACTGGGAGATGAAGAAGCTTGCACAGGATAGAGTAGCATGGAGAGCTGCATCAAACCAGTCTCAGGACTGAAGACCACAACAACTCTCGGTATTGGTGCAGAATATGGTGCATCGTATGGCTGTTATTTTTTAATTCTTAACAAATCTACATTAGGAGAAAAGGATTTTTTAAACACCTATTTAAACCTCACTTTGCCTAACTTTGAGAACTGAGCTGATTTTATTGAAATATCTCTTCATAGCAGTGTAAGAAATACCAGTACTTAAAATATGTAACGAAGTTCCATGTAAACCTACTTCAGAGTCAGTAGGACGACTTCCACAGATATGTACTGGTAAAGTTTTGAATTAATTACTGCCTCTGAGACGGTTGTGTATTTATTGTGTTACTTATGTATCCCAAAAACTACAATTCGCTTTGTTATTCCTTATTAGCAGTAAAGCTGCTAGCACTGAAATAACATGTTGCGTTAGTAGGACGTAAAGGCAGCATAAGCTTTACACTAAGCTACAGTGCTTTCCATGCACTCTAATAACGTGGTAGTTTGACAATATATCGTTGTGTTGAAGCGGAAATGGCAACAACACGCGATAACATAACCGTTCTGGTACGTACAGATACGGAAAATTTCATCTGTCACTGAAATGGTACTACAGTAGCGATATGTCGGTCTGTGTACATTAGAGCATGTCACGAAACGAGCAAATTCCCCATTCCGCCTGACAGATTCGGCAGTGGTGTTCAGTGCCACTTCGTATCGAAACGACACGCGCCGTTCACAATATGAAACACTAGGTTATCGTTTTCCTGTACTTTATTTTATATGAAGCCCACAGTATCGGAACAATTTGAAAAAAAGCGCTCGCACATTGACAAGGCTGAAATTCCAGTGATATTTAACTTCCCCGCTTGATGGAGAGGAAAATCCAGGCGTAGTTGGTTTTTATATAAAATTATGGAGAATGCTACTCTTTGATAATGTGTAACTATCAGAAAATTAATGTCATAATTAAAATAATTCTATGAGTCATAGAAATTTGCACCTTTACATAGAATCTTTTCAATCATTATGGTATGTTACTACTCCCACATCCTTTGTCTGACTGAGAAATTATTTCTGCACCTATTTTTAGACATATTTGGGCAAATTAATTTAATATTACAATCCTTTTCTTATTATAATTCACTGTACTTGCTCACATAACGCTGAGGGTCATGTATTGATTCTACGTAATGAGGTTAAATATTTCTCATTGTTTTTGTGTGTGAGGTTATCTTCCCATTAACTTCTACAAATTCTGTCCATCGATTGACATGGAGTAACTTGAAGCAAGGAAAGAAACATATTTGCAGTTATGAATTCGAAGGAAGAATACAGTGACCACAAGCAAACTTCTGTTACTAGGGTGTTCTACGAAAAGGGCCAAGCGGTAGCATCCACCTTTTACTGGGCGTAACCAGTTATATGTGTATTGTTAATTCACCTATCATTTGGGCGAAGGTGTTAGCATGTACAAACTAATTACAGGGCAAAAAAGATTTTCTGAGAAGCAGAATACCATCATTCCTATATACAATGTAAATGTCACTGCGCTATTTGGCTGATGTAGGTTTGGTTTATACGTCATGAGAATACATGGTGATGATGCTGTACGTGACAACAACATCTTTCTTTTTTTCGAGTCATCAGTCTTCTGACTGGTTTGACACTGTCAGCCCTGAATTCTTTTTTGTTCCTCCGTCTTCATATTAGAGTAGCATTTCCAACCATGTCCTCAGTATTTAGTGGATGTATTCCAATCTGAGCCTATCTCTATAGTTTGTGCCCTTTGCAGTGCCGTCTAGTACCACGGAAGTCATTTCCTGATGTCTTAACAGAGGTCCTATCATCCTGTCCCTTCTCCTTGTCAGTGTTTTCCCCATATTCCTTCCCTCTCCGATTCTGTGCAGAACCTGCTCATTTCTTACCATATCAGTCCACCTAATTTTCAACCTTAGTCTGTAGCACCACGTCTCAAATGCTTCGATTCTCTTCTGTTCCGGTTTTCTCACAGTCCATGTTTCGCCACCATGATGTGCTCCAAACGTACATTCTCAGAAATTTCTTCCTCAAATTAAGGCATTTGTTTGATACTAGTAGACGTCTCTTGGCGGGGAATGTCCTCTTTACCAGCGGTAGTTTGCTTTTGGTGTCGTCCTTGCTCCGTTCGTCATCGGTTATTTTGCAGCCATGGTAGTAGAATTCCTTAACTTCATCTAATTCGTGACCATAAATCCTGATGTTAAGTTTCCCGCTGTTCTCATTTATGTTACTAGTTATTAGTTTCGTGTTTCTTTGATTCACTCTCATTCCAAATTCTCTGATAATCAGACGTTTCATTCCATTCAGCAGATTATCTAATTCTTCTTCACTTTCAATCAGGACAGTAATGTCTTCAGGGAATCGCATCGTTGTTATCCTTTCACCTTGAATTTTAATGCCACTCGTGAAACTTCCTGTTATTTCCATCATTACTCCTTTGGTGAACAGATTGAAAAGGAGAGACGGGCACTTCGGTATTTGGTCGTCGACTCCTATTATTCAGTCTTGGCTCTTGTACATATTGTATAAAACCTGTCTCTCACTATAGCACCCCCTCCCCCAATTTTTCTCAGAATTTCGAACATCTTGCAACATTTTACACTACTTTCTCCAGGTCGACAAATCCTATATACATGTCTCAATTTTTCTTTAGTCTTGCTTCCATTATCAACCGCAACGTGAGAATGTCATGTCAGGTGGCTTTATCTTTCGTTCTTTTCCATTCTTCTGTACATTACTCTTGACAGCAACTAGGATGCATGAGCTGTTAAAACGATTGTGCAATAATTCTCGCATGTTTCAGCTCTTGCAGTCTTCGGAATTGTGTGGAAAACTTTTCCGAAAGTCAGATGTAATGTCATCAAACCAATCATTCAACACACCAATGTGAATAGTCGTTCGTCGCCACTTCCCTCCATGATTTTAAAAAACTGTGATGGAATGTTATCTACCCCTTCTGCCTTATTTGTTCTTAAGTCTTACAACTCTCTTTTAAATTCTAATTGTAGTACTGGTTCACCTATAACTTCTAAGTCGGGAAATCAAAATCTAGAAGAAATAAAGGTCTCTACGTTCAAACAAATTGTGAATGAAGTGCACCATCCAACTACTCACTATGAAGTTAAGCCTGCGTCCTTTGCATCATTTGTTCGATTGAGTTGACTTAAATATTTTCGACTTTTACGGGAAGTAGTTTGAATAGCGTATGTGTTTCCTGTACACGGCACACTCGATTATCGTACAGCCTGAAGGTGGTCCACCAACAAATTTCAATTCTGCCTCTTGATGCTTCAGAATAGCAGTAAAAATACTAAACTGACTCATTGCTGTCGTGAGATGTCATGCTTAAAAAAATTCTGGGTGAATGTGAATTTGCTACGGTCGCAGGTTCGAATCATGCCTCAGGCATGGATGTATGTGATGTACTTAGGTTAGTTAGGTTTACGTAGCTCAAACTTTAGGTGACTGATGGCCTCAAATCTTAAGTCCCATAGTGATTAGAGCCATCTGAATATGAATTATTTTTGTTACACCATTCCTAGTTTTGAGAAAGGTAATTTGTCCCTCAGTCTCTGATCATTTGCAGTGTTCTGCATAACATTGTTTTCGTGAAATACTGGTGAGATCTTCATTCTCCACCTCACAATAGACGACACACAAAGAGTTATAAGACGACAAGTGCAGAACCAAGTTTACGCGATGCACAGATAATGTGTACCCGGCTTCCATCCCATAGATTAATTCATGACAGTGGTCACAGAAAGGAAATACGGACGCGAAGGAAAAATAAAAACAAATTCGACAAATCATGACAACTGCCGACCCCTTAAGACGGATTAAACGCTAGGAAACAGAGAGAGAGAGAGACATGTACACTATGTGACCAGAGTATCTGGACACCACCAAAAACATACGTTTTTATGTTAGTTGCATTGTGATGCCAACTACTGGCAGGTACTCCCCACACACACACACACACACACACACACACACACACACACATATATATATATATATATATATATATATATATATATATATATATATATATATATCGTCAGCAGTCTTCTGACTGGTTTGATGCGTCCCGCTACGAATTCCTCTCCTGTGCTAACCTCTTCACCTCACAGTAGCACTTGCAACCTACATCCACAATTATTTGCTTGACGTATTCCATTCTCTGTCTTCCTCTACAGTTTTTGCCCTCTACAGCTCCCTCTAGTACCATGGAAGTCATTCCCTCATGTCTTAACAGATGCCCTATCATCCTGTCCCTTCTCCTTATCAGTGTTTTCCTCATATTCCTTCCCTCTCCGATTCTGCGCAGAACCTCCTCATTCCTTACCTTATCAGTCCACCTAATTTTCAACATTCATCTGTAGCACCACATCTCAAATGTTTCGATTCTCTTCTCTTCCGGTTTTCCACAGGCCATGTTTCACTACTCCAGACGTACAATGTACTCCAGACGTACATTGTCAGAAATTTCTTTCTCATATTAAGGCCGATTTTTGATATTAGTAGACTTCTCTTAAACAGGAATGCCCTTATTGCCATTGCCAGTCTGCTTTTTATGTCCTCCTTCCTCCGTCCGTCATTGGTTATTTTTCTGCCTAGGTAGCAAAATTCCTTAACTTCATTGACTTCGTGACCATCAATCTTGATGTTAAGTTTCTCTCTGTTCTCATTTCTTTCGTCTTTCTTCGATTTACTCTCAATCCATATTCTGTACTCATTACACTGTTCATTCCGTTCAGCACATCATGTAACAATTCTTCACTTTCAATCATGATTGAATGTCAATTCCACTCCTGGACTTTTCTTTTATTTCCATCATTGCTTCCTCGATGTACAGATTGAGCAGTAGGGTCGAAAAGCTACATACTTGTCTTACACTCTTTTTAATACGAGCACTTCGTTCTTGGTTGTCCACTCTTATTATTCCCTCTTGGCTGTTGTAAGTATTGTATATGACCCGTCACTCCCTATACTTTTCCACTACTTTTCTCAAAATTTGGAACATCTAGCACCATTTTCCATTTCCGAATGCTTCTTCCAGGTCGACAAATCCTATGAACGTGTCTTGATTTTTCTTTAGTATTGCTTCCATGATTAACCGCAATGTCAGAATTGCCTCTCTAGTGCCATTACCTTTCCTGAAGCCAAAATCATTGTCATCTAGCGCATCTTCAATTTTCTTTGATATTCGCCTGTATATTATACTAGTAAGCATCTTGGATGCATGACCTGTTAAGCTAATTTTGCGGTGATTCACGCACTTGTCAGCTCTTGTCTTCTTCGGAATTGTGTGAATGATGCTCTTCCGAAAATCAGATGGTATGTCGCCAGACTCATACAATCTACACACCAACGTGAATAGTCGTTTTGTTGCTACTCCTCTAATGATTTTAGAAATTCTGATGCAATGTTGTCCATCCCTTCTGCCTTAATTGACCTTATGTCCTCCAAAGCACTTTTAAATTCTGATTCAAATTCTGGATCGTCTATCTCTTCTAAATAGACTCCTGTTTCTTCTTCTATCACATCAGACAAATCTTCCCCCTCATATAAACTTTCACGTATTCTTTCACCTATCAGCTCTCTCCTCTGCATATAACAGTGGAACTCCCGTTGCACTGTTAATGTTATCACCCTTGCTTATGCCGGCCGAGCGGTTCTAGGCGCTTCAGTCCGGAACCGCGCGAGTGCTACGGTCTCAGGTTAGAATCCTGCCTCGGGCATGGATGTGTGTGATGTCCTTAGGTTAGTTGGGTTTAAGTAGTTCTAGGGGAATGATGACCTCAGATGTTAAGTACCATAGTGCTCAGAGCAATTTGAACCATTTTTGAACCCTTGCTTTTAATGTCACCGAAGGCTGTTTTGCTTTCCTATAGACTGAGTCTGTCCTTCCGATAATCATTGCTTTTCGATGTCTTCACATTTTTTCTGCAGACATTTCATTTTTGCTTCGCTGCACTTAGTATTTATTTCATTCCTCAGTGACTTGCATCTCTCTATTCCTGAGTTTGCCGGATCATTTTTGTACTTCCTCCTTTCGTCGATCAACTGAAGTATTTATTCTGTTACCCTTAGAGAACTTCAACCGTATCTCGTCATTCCTTAGTACTTCTGTATCCCACTTCATTGTGTATTGATTCTTCCCGACTGAAGTCTTCACTTCAGCCTATATTGTGATGTGAGTATGTGTCTGCTCTTGGGTACACCTTACAATCCAGTATGTCATTTCGGAATCTCTGTATGACCATGACGTAATCTAACTGAAATCTTCCCATATCAACCGGCATTTTCCAAGTATACCTTCTGCTCTTGTAATACTTGAAGAGAGTATTCCTATTACTAGCTGAAACTTGTTGCAGACCACAATTATTAGCCTTTACACTTTCTCATTCTTTGTCACAGCCCCATATTCTCATGTAACCTTTTCTTCTACTCCATCCCCTACAACTGCATTCCAGTCTGCAATGACTATTAGATTTTCATATCCTTTTACATACTGTATCCTCATACACTTTCCCTATCTCTTCACCTTCAGCTTGCGACGTTGGCCTGTATACGTGAGCTATCGTTGTCGGTGTTGGTTTGCTATCGATTCCGATAAGAACAACCCTATCACTGAATTGTTCACAGTATTACACTCTCTGTCCTGCCTTCCTATTGATAACGAATCGTACTCCCGTTATACCATTTTATGCTGCTATTCATATTAGTCTATACTTAACTGACCAAAAATCCTTGTCTTTTTTCAACTTCACATCACTGGCAACTACTATACCCAGACTGAGCCTTTGCATTTCCCTTTTCACATTTTCTAGTTTCCCTACTACGTTAAAGCTTCTGACATACCACGCACCGAGTCGTAGGACGTTATTCTTCTGTTGATTATTATATCAGCGACCTCAATAGTCATTAGACATGGTGAGAGAGCAGAATGGGGCACTCCGCGGAACTCACGGACTTTTAACGTGGTCAGTTGCTTGGGTCTCACTTGTGTCATACATCTGTACGCGAGTTTTACACACTCCTAACATCCCTAGGCCCAGGGTTTCCGATGAGATAGTGAAGTGGAAACGTGAAGGGACACAAAATCGTACAGGCCGACCTCGTCTGTTGACTCACGGAGAGCCGGCCAGAGTGGCCGAGCCGTTCTACGCGCTTCAGTCTGGAATCGCGCGACCGCTACAGTCGCAGGTTCGAATCGTGCCTCGGACATGGGTGTTTGTGATGTCCTTAGGTTAGTTAGGTTTCAGTAGTTCTAAGTTGTAGGGGACTGGTGAACTCAGATGTTAAGTCCCATAGTGCTCAGAGCCATTTCAACCATTTGAACTCACGGAGACCACCGACAGTTGAAGAGGGTCGTAATGTGTAATAGGCAGACATCTATCCAGACCATCACACAGTAGTTCCAAATTGCATCAGGATCCACTGCAGGTATTACGATAGTCAGGCGGGAGGTGAGAAAACTTGGATTTCGTGGTAGAGCGGCTGCTCATAAGCCGCACATCACGCCGGTAAATGCCTAACGACGCCTTGCTTGCTGTAAGGAGTGTAAACATTGGACGACTGAACAGTTGAAAAACGTTGTGTGGAGTGACGAATCACGGTACACAATGTGGTGATCCGACGGGTGGGTGTGGGTACGACGAATGCCCGGTGAACGTCATCTGCCAGCGAGTGTGGTGCCAACAGTAAAATTCGTAGGTGGTGGTGTTATACTGTGGACGTCTTTTTCATGGACGGGGCTTGCACGCTTTGTTGTTTTGCGTGGCAATATCACAGCACAATTCTACAATGATGTTTTAAGCAACTTCTTGCTCCCCACTGTTGAAGAGAAATTCGGGGATGGTGATTTCATCTTCCAACACGATCGAACACCGGTTCATAATGCAAGGCCTGTGGCGGAGTGGTTACACGACAATTACGTCCCTCTAATATACTGGCCGGCCCAGTCCTGACCTGAATCCTACACCTTTGGGATGTTTTGGAACTCCGACTTCGTGCCAGGCCTCACCGACTGACAACGATACCTCTCCTCAGTCCAGCACTCCGTAAAGAATAGGCAGCCATTCCCCGAGAAACCTTCCAGCACCTGTTTGAACGTATGTCTGCGAGAGTGGAAGCTGTCATCAAGGCTAAGGGTGAGCCAACACCATACTGAGTTCCAGAACTACCGATGGAGGGCGCCACGAATTTGTAAGTCATTTTCAGCCAGGTGTCCGGATACATTTGCTCACGTAGTGTGTTTATGCTACTGGTACTGTTTGTTGAAACGAATGAGGAGGGACAATTCATCATAAGAGGAAACGGTCATAAACGCCCAGTGGCAGGCGGTGCAAGAAGCCTTTGCGCATCGCGGAGACGTTTATTCTTAAAATTCCGAGAGCGGACCTTCCAAGACGAAGAATGAGTGCATAATTTCCTACAACATACCTCTTGGATGATGACCGCGATAGGAAAGACAGAGATATTAGAGTTCATGGGGAAGTTTCCGTTTTCGCTATTCTGAAACATCATTCGTAAATGGCGAATGACAGTGGTAGGGGAAGGAGGTATTTCAAGCAAAGAAAAACGAGGAGTGAAGAATTGTATATGAATGAACTGTTTACAAGTCGTGAGCACAACTGTAAAACTAAAGAATGTAACTTACCACATAAAAAGTAAGACCAATTTCCTCTCAGTTTTACGTAGTAAATACGGGATATTCAGAACCGCATCACATATTTCTATAGGTTACGGTGCTGTTCGAAACTAGAAGAAAAGTTCCGATATTACATATGCCTGTTGAAATATGGCCTGAAGTTCCGCATTCAAAGCCAACTTTTTTTGTATAGATGAGACGGGATTCACAGGAGTTGACACAGTAAATTAACGTAGTACACACATGTGGAGAGAAGCAAATCTTCGAATAGTCGTAGCGATCAGTATAAATGTATAGACAGGAAGTGTCGATGACGGAGTCATTAATCAAACAATTTAACAGGAATTTAAAATATTTCTTATCATTAGTTCCGTATGAGTTGCACATTTTTAATTAGATTACATGTTTCAGTCACTCTGCGTCATCTTCAGATCTAAGTAGTTGCGTCAAAAACCCGTCTTGTCTGTAGGAAACACATATCAGAGTCAACTGTGGTAACTGAGTTCCAACAAGTTCTGTGTATCACCGACTTCTGCGGATGAATCATCAGCGCTCTAGGTGAACCTTACTTTTGTGAAAGGACAACCACTGTGGCTTATACATGACGGGACACCACATCATATTCTGCCATGCTACCGGAACTCACCACAATTTTCTATTAGTCATGGAGTGATAGAGGATAGTGCAGGCGGAGTAGATCGTGGAACGAGAGGATATTAGCAACCTGACTGACTTCACCATTTCCCCGTTGTAAATCCCGTCGAGCAGGCGTGGCATGCGTTAGTGTGACTTGTTGCAACTCGTCTCCATCATAAACGACCGTCCAGCAGTCCGTCCGTCAGTCTCGCTTGTGGAGGAATGGGACTCCGTGCCATACGATAGCCGCACCAACGTTGTGGCTAATATGGGAGCACGTTGCAGAGCAAGAACTGCCGTCTGTGCTGCTCTTACACACTACTGAGAACCGCGTTCCACATTTTTAATGTGCAGTCGACCATACTGAACAACCGTGACTTCAGTGTGATCTTTTTTCTTTAATAAAAGTATCACTTGTGTTCGTCTCATTGCGTATTTCTTTCAGTGACCTTCTGTGTTATACTGTAACAGATTTTTCTACGTGTGGTCCAAGTTACGTCGCGGTTTGTTACTGGCGAAAGTCAAAAATGGCTCTGAGCACTATGGGACTTAACAGCTGTGGTCATCAGTCCCCTAGAACTTACAACTACTTAAACCTAACTAACCTAAGGACAGCACACACATCCATCCCCGAGGCAGGATTCGAACCTGCGACCGTAGCAGTCGCGCGGTTCCGGACTGCGCGCCTAGAACCGCGAGACCACCGCGGCCGGCTGGCGAAAGTCAGTTTCATCCTTAAGTGTTGCTCGCCAATGTACATACCTGAAGTACGTGTGAGAGAACATACATTGAAAGTATCCCTGTGAATCTGATTTAATGGAAACGAAATGATATATGATCACGTCAGGAAGAAACGAAAACAATTTAACGTAAATTATGGGAACATTAGGGTTTAAATTCATATCGACAGATAGAAATAGTCGATGCTGTTTCTTTAGTAGAGTAAAAGAAAATCAGCGAATGGAAGACAAAAAAGAATAAGAGGAAAGAAATGACTTGTATTGCTTTCGTTTAAATAATTTGAGTTTTAAAAACAGATTTTCCGATGTGTCGCAGAGAAACTGTTCTTAATAAATAGTCTTGGCGTGCGGCAGTGAGTCCTGATTTTTAGCTCTCGCAATAACAAGGAAAAAGGGATGGGGCGGGGGGGGGGGGGCGGGAGATTTACTTTGTGCACACTTTTTGAAAATATTGTAATCTAGTTAATTATTGTATATTTCAAAATTCAGAAAAAATATTTATTGTTGTTAGAGGTTTGTTCTATTTGATAGCATAAGTGTTTCAAATTTTTCATTTAAACTTAACCTAGAAACTTAAGTGTTTAGCAGTAGACGAGACATTTCCTAGTGAATGTCAGAAGCTTTTTTGCACATTAGTATCTATTTAGAAAGTATACGTTGTGAGTAAAATTTAAAAGTAATTAACGAAATTAGCATTAAAAAAATTATGGTAGGCATAAAGTACTCTCTCCGTGGTATTACATATTACTGAAAGTGCGTTGATACGGTTAAAAATTTGCTGAAATACATTTTCATGTTCTGGACTGCAGAAAAGTAGAAGGCGAATTATTGGGAGTGGCTCGAAAATACTGAAATGGGCTAAGTTTCAAATTGGATCGAGGAATATGTAATTAGAACACTGAAGATATGTAATCTGATGTGTACAGGATACTTAGCCAGGCGAATGGACGGCTCAGGATTCTTAGAGATGAGAAAAGACCCAGGCCACGACCTACCAGGGTGGGTAAATAAAAGCTGAATATATTCACGAGCAACACAGATGCGTAAAGCTGAGGACATTATGTGGGAAAAAGTACAAATTAGGTCTTCACGCAACAGACAGTTTCGAATGGATGATGACAGATGTTGTGTTGAAATGTCTCTCACACTCATGATGAATCTGTTATCGATTTGTTCAGAGTTTAATGTAGACAAATTGAAATTAACGCAACTTTTACATAAGCTGCGAATTTGCATAAAGAAGACTGCTTAGAAATATAGTATTGATTACTCTACGACGGTTCTTCGTGAAATAGTCGTTGATTGGCTTGTTGTAGTCAGAGATAATTATGTGGACACAAAGTAACTAAATTTCCCGTATCGCGAGTGGCCTGTGGAGCGCTCCTATTAGCTGCGAGACAGAGTGCGGTTACGGATCCGGATCTGATCAACTGCGGCGCCTCTGATTAACAGCCATTAGTCTCGCGTAACCGCAGCCAGAGGGGCGGAGAGGGCAGGGGGATGGGCGGTAGTGGTGTCAGAACGGCTTCCGGAGACCCTGCGCTCCGTCTCCAGCCGTTCAGAATTACGTTTTCGAGTCAGAGAGGAAACGCACAAACAACTAACGGACGACATGAAACGACAGTGAAAAGTTTTATGGGATTTAGGTCCCGTGAACCGTAAACGAGTCCCCATCACAACTTTACTCGAAGTTCCACTTCTGTCACCGGAGGGACTTGCTAGTGGGGATACTGAATATTACATTAGTTTCTCAACGTTTGTGAATAAGTGTTGCTGCTGTAACCTATACAAGGTTGGAACTTTAACACGTTCGAGACCATGCACTTAGAAGAATATGGGGCCAGGAATCTGACTCTTTTTTACCGTTATTTAAGGCATTACAAGCACATATCTAATTGATAGATCGTAAGAAACAATACAAACTAACAACAGCTTCGGGATTTATTTTTAATATTTATTCTAGTTCTGTGAAAGATTACAAATTTTAAAATAATGATGACACAAAGTGTAATTATCATTCCCAGAAAAAAAGTGCGTGTTGAAATATTCAGTAATTTCGTACTTTTGAGCTTCTAAAATTTGTTGCTCATGCAGCGAATGTGACATATTTGTAGCAGAATTACAACAAACAGTAAAACGTTGTGAGTACACGCACAGAATTACGTCAGTGCGATTCAACTGGTTCGACCGTTTGCGACAGCAGCTGTTACGTTCGCTTATATTTTTTTCCGAAGTAATTCTGGGGACAGGTAGTGAGACGTCTCTACGTTGTACCCATAGGAAATGAGTCCATTTTTCAAACGATAAGTGGCTCGCAGCCCGACGTATACTCGGGAGCGGTCTTTTTATCACAAAGATGTGGCCCGAGCTATGCTCGAGCTTACTGTGCAAAGTGTTTATACCGACATGTACCTGTTCACAAAAAGAAAAAAATACATATTTCAATGTTTTACAGCCCTTCAAAGCAGCACCCACAATTGTGTATAACTCTTTACATGGAATGCGAAAACCGCAGGATAACGTAGCAGCCCCAGTTGTGTTGCTGTTTCTAATGAAGATGTCTATTGCCCTACGAATTTGTGCAAGAGCTCTGAAACAAAGAGCACGAGGTAATTCCTGTACCTTGGGAATCAAATCGAAGTCACACGAGCTTACATATATAATTTACTGTGGGTGCTACAGGACATTCCAACCTCATCAGTCGAACAACTCACTCACGGCTTTGGCAATATGTGCACGAGTATTGTCCGGCACAATAATGGGTTCGTTCTGCAGAAGGTTTTACGAAGCTTATTCTATATAAAGTTTCAGGACGCACAGGTGCCTGTGACGAACTAAATCTGCTCTGCGAGTAAGCTGACAGATGCCTAAGTGGATGACTGAGTGAGGCGGCCAAAATACAAGATATATGAAGACGATATCTGTCCTTTCGGACATGTCCGGTAGAACAGATACCATCGGTGACGATGCAGCTCTCTTCGAATGAAATGAATATTAAAGCAAGACCCTAAGCTGTCGACAGGCGTTGATATCCTTCAACGGGGACAGTTGAAAATGTTTGCCCCGACCGGGACTCAAACCCTGGATCTCTTGCTTACATGGCAGACGCTCTATCCATCTGAGCCACCTAGGGCACAGATGAAAGTGCGACTGCAGGGATGTATCCCTTGCGCGCTCCCCTTGAGACCCACATTCCCAACTTAATGTCCACACACTACATTCGTAGTGCCCCTGCCCATTACACTCACTACTCGCAGCAGACAATCATACCGAGTACTGTAAGAGTTCTGGCAATGCGTGTGCACAGAAGATGGTCAATGGCCGGTTAGCCGTAACTATATGAAGATGCTATCTGTTCTTTCGGACATGTATTTGGTATTATGTTAGACTTTCAGACTTCATATATTCAGTTGTTTCATTCTCCTTCTTTATCTGCAATAGACAGCAGAAATACGTGGTTAGGAGAAATTTTATGTATATTCCATACTAAATATTATTTATTCTTCTTCATACTCTCGCTGTCTTAGAACTTCATCTAAAGCTGTTGAGGATAACTTTGCCTAACCTAAGTCCGCTTTCAATTATCAATTCGTTGCCGTCATAATTACGTCTGTTGCAACACACTCTTCAGTATGTTCACAGAAATCGAGTCAAATCCTTCTTTTTCTGAGAGAACTTTGTATTCATATCAATGACAACAGGTCATGCGCATTCTGAAAGTCACGAAGCTATAATTCACATCGTATAATTGATCATAAAGTACCCTACCGCGGCAGCCGAGGTCGCTGACGCACGCCTCAGCAGTCGCATTTGACTCGTCGGTAATACAATTCGAATGCTGATGGTGGATGAACTTGGCCGGCAGAGGGTAGAGTGGAGCTAAACTCCTGACCACCAGTCACTGTGATAGTCCTGGATCATCATACAACACGAGCTTAACGCTATACTATGCACATATCTATTGCACTAAAGTACGCCCCACTTACGAACATTCGACACAGTTCTCACGTACCCGTAGGGAAAGGAGCTACTATGCACGGGGGAAGAGCACCTTTTCCCCTAGGCGAGTGTTCAGCAGAGGCAATAGTATCGTCAGGAGTGCCCCACGCAAGTGTAATATAACGGCTACTGTTTTCTGTATGCATAATTGAGGTGACGGAGAGGGTGAACTGCAATCTGTGGTTGTTTGCTTACAATGCTGTGGTGTGCGGGAAGGTGTCGACGTTGAGTCGCTATAGGAAGATAAAAACTTTGTAGTTGGTGCTATGAATGGCACCCAGCTTTAAGTGTAGTCAATGTAAGTTAAAGCGGTTGAGTAGGAAATACAAACCCGTAACGTTGGAATACAGCATTAGTAATGTTCTGCTTGACACTGTCACTTCGTTTTCATTTCTGGGTGGAACATTGCACGGGAATATCCAATGGAACGAGGATATGATGATTGTGGAAGGGAAGTAGAATTATCGGCTTTGGCTTATTGGGAGAATTTGGGCAAAGTGTTGTTCGTCTGCAAAGGAGATTGTATAAGCGATGATAGTGCGACCTATCCTTCAGAACTGCTTAAGTCCTTGCGAGCCCTACCAGGTAGAATTAAATGAAGACATAGAAGAAATTCAGAGGCGGTTGTTACCTGAAAGTTCGAACAACACGTAAGTGCTACTGAGTTTTTTCGGTTAATCGAATAGGAATCATAGGAATGTATTTACATATTTGATTAGCTTAGAATGGCAACGAATCCAGAACCTTCTGTACGGTTGCACAATATCGTCCGACCTCCGGAGGGAATCTAAAATTAGGGAGCATGAAGGACAAGGACAGCGACTGCAGATAGGTGGCGCTAGTGGAAACGTGAATCAGCTGGGAAGTGTGTCGAGAAAGTGCGTGCGTGTGCAATAATCAGTGTGCCCGGATGGCGCGCCGGCCGGTGTGGCCGTGCGGTTCTAGGCGCTTCAGTCTGGAACCGCGTGACCGCTTCGGTCGCAGGTTCGAATCTTGCCTCGGGCATGGATGTGTGTAATGTCCTTAGGTTAGTTAGGTTTAAGTAGTTCTAAGTTCTAAGGGACTGATGACCATAGATGTTAAGTCCCACAGTGCTCAGAGCCATTTTGAACCGGATGGCGCAGTGGTGAACGCAAACGCCTAGTCAGCAAGAGATCAAGCGTTCATGTCCCAATCATCAGTTCCTCCCCTTTCGTTTCCTCTCTCCCCTCCTCCTTCAGTGGAAGAAAGACGACTTTCTGTTCGAGGAATTGAAAAAATTCAGGCAACCGCCTTTGAAGCTGACTGCAGAACGATTCTGCTGTCACCAAAACGAAGAAGACATGAGAAATTAGGGACCATGCAGAGGCATATAGACAGTCGTGTTCTGCTCACTCTGTGAGTGGAACAGGAAATTACTAGTAGTGGTACAAGGTACTCTCCGTCAGTCACCGTACTCTGGCGTGTGGAGTATGTACACTTCCAGGAAGAAGTTAGTAGCCTCGAAAATACGACGCCAATATTGATCCAGTGATGGAGCATGCCACTTGAGGGATTATAGGTGTATGGATTATGGTTTCATCGTCGTACATCAACAGATAGCATAGTGGCTTAGCTACGAGGGCGTCATCTCGGTCTGCCCTTTAATAGGGAAAGCTCACAGTCTGAATGATCATTGTGATGCAAAAATGTGAAGCAAGCAGGCAACAATGCCACAGACACAGACTCGTGCTTCCTAGGACAAAGAAAGCGAGTTTGATAGGTGTCAGATTATGGCCGTCCGATTGGTGAGATGGTACCTTCAAAGAACTGCCGCACAAGTTGGAAGTGCTGTGTGAGTTGTGCAGTGGTGCTGGTATCAGGGGCCACGTGAACATTCTCACACCTGTAGACGAGGTTCTGGTCGTGCACGTAGCACAGGATTGTCGTAGGATTGTCGTATTGTAAGGGTAGCACTGGCACATCCTACAGCTAACACAGATAATTGGGTTTGTGAACCAGGACATGTCAATACGGTCGTGGTTATTAGCAGTGGGACTACGGAAACATACATCTCTAGGGCGTGTTCCACTCATGGCACTACATGGCTCCACTGGGACCGTGGTCTTCAACGATGAAAACAAGTTCTGCTTGCACTAAAATGTTGGTCGTTTGCGCGGACGACGTATACCTAGTTAGCGTTGTCTCGTAGAGTGCATTCGTCCGAAACATGCTGCCCCAACCACAAGCATTATGGTCCGGGGTGCAATACGCAAAAACTCTTGTTTACTGGTGCTGTTTCTGGAGAGGACGGTAATCAGCGCTCGATGCTTGTAGAATGTTGTTAGACCCGTCGTTCTGCGTTGTTCCAAAAGGATAATATTCGCCCACACACCGCTCGTGAAAATGAATATGTTCTCCTAGACGTACACCCTATCTTCTCTGGCCACAACGTTCTACATACTTCTCTCCAGGCCGGCCGGTGTGGCCGAGTGGTTCTAGACGTTTCAGTCTGAACCCGCGCGACCACTACGGTCGCAAGTTCGAATCCTGCCTCTAGCATGGATGTGTGTGATGTCCTTTGGTTAGTTGGGATTAAGTAGTTCTACGTTCTAGGAGACTGATGACCTCAGATGTTAAGTCCCATAGTGATCAGAGCAACTTGAAAGATTTGAGCTTCTCTCCAAACGAGTACGTGTGGAATACGATGTAACGAGAAGTGCCTGGTGCCACTCGTCATTCAACTACTCCTACAGAACTGCGTGAACAGTTGGACCAGGAATGTCGTAACGAATCCCAGGAGAGTCTTCCCCATCTGAAGGATCGACTGGATGCCAGAGTCAGCAGTAGCATTGGCATCCATGGAGGATACACTGCGTGTTTCAGCATGGTTTGACGCATGGTACCTCAGAACAGCTCGTGCTGTTCACCTATAAATGTAATTATTTCATGTACTCCGTGTATACTGATGCAAACAAAAAATCTTGTGTGAATTGGAAACCTCTAAAAAGGTTGTACTAATTTTGTGTCCGGCACTATTATACGTAGATGTAGATGTAGGCGGCAGAGCCCGCTCAGCCATAAGACTTTTAATCATAAACAGTTTTCAATGTAAAAGCGCTTTTTTCATAATCTGTATGCCTTGAATATATTTGACTATTGCACGGTTGTTCCTCAAAGTCAAGGTTTTGTACTGATAACAATGAACTAAAATTCGATAGGAATTCTACGATCGTTGCAGTCTCAGTGTATCTCAGCGCGCCAACGTAGCTTATAATAATTTGTCGCTGATTGTTGGGTAGCACGGCTGTAGTACATTACTGGCCATTAAAATTGCTACACCAAGAAGAAATGCAGATGATAAACGGGTATTCATTGGACAAATATATTATGCCAGAAATGACATTTGATTACACTTTCACGCAATTTGGGGGCATAGATCCTGAGAAATCGGTACCCAGGACAACCACCTCTGGCTGTAATAACGGCCTTGATACGCCGGGGATCGAGTCAAACAGAGCTTGGATGGTGTGTACTGGTACAGCTGCCCATGCAGTCACAGTTCATCAAGAGTAGTGACTGGGGTATTGTGACGATCGAGTTGCTCGGCCACCACTGATCTGACGTTTCCAATTGGTGGGAGATCTGGATAATGTGCTGGCCAGGGAAGCAGTAGAACATTTTCTGTATCCATATAGCCCCATAAAGGACCTGCAACATGCGGTCGTGCATTATCCTGCTGAAATGTAGGGTTTCACGGCTCGTAAGACATCTGAAATGTAACTTCCACTGTTCAAAGTGCCGTCAATGCGAACAAGAGGTGACCGAGACATGTAACCAGTTGCACCCCATACCATCACGACGGGTAATACGCCAGTATGGCGATGACGAATACACGCTTCCAATGTGGGTTCACCACGATGTCGCCAAACACGGATGCGACCATCACTATGCTGTAAACAGAACCTGGATTCATCTGAAAAAATGACGTTTTGCCATTCGTGCACCCAGGTTCTTCGTCGAGTACACCATCGCAGGGGCTCCTGTCTGTGATGCAGCGTCAAGGGTAACCGCAGCCACAGTCTCCGAGCTGATAGTCCATGCTGCTGCAAACGTCGTCTAACTGTTCGTGCAGGTGGTTGTTTTCTTGCAAACGTCCCCATCTGTTGACTAAAGGATCGAGACGTGGCAGCACGATCGGTTACAGCCACGCGGATAAGATGCGTGTCATCTCGACTGCTAGTGATACGAGGCCGTCGGGATCCAGCACGGCGTTCCGTATTACCCTCCTGAACCCACCGATTCCATATTCTGCTAACAGTCATTGGATCTCGAACAACGCGAGCAGCAAAGTCGCGATACGTTAGACCGCAAGCGCGGTAGGCTACAATCCGACCTTTTTCAAAGTCGGAAACGTGATGGTACGCATTTCTCCTCCTTACACGAGGCATCACAACAACGTTCCACCAGGTAACGCCGGTCAACTGCTGTTTGTGTTTGAAAAATAGTTTGGAAATTTTCCTCATGTCGGCACGTTGTAGGTGTCACCACCAGCGCCAACCTTGTGTGAGTGCTCTGAAAAGCTAATCATTTGCATCTCACGGCATCTTCTTCCTGTCGGTTAAATCTCGCGCCTGTAGCACGTCAACTTCGTAGTGTAGCAATTTTAAAGACCAGCATTGTAACAGAGATAGCCAATACATTCGCATTTGAAACGAAGACCAATCCACACAGAGAGCGATTTCAGTCGCGTATTTGCCCAGCTGCAAGATTCTCCGTATTGCAGCATTCTCTTCGCTAGAACTGGTGCGAACAGTGGCGGTCCGCGAGGGAAGTTTGGAGGTTCAGGGTGGCAGCCCTGGTGATTTACCGCTGCGATAGCCTTGTGCGCTGCTCTCACATCAGAAATGCAGATAGGGCTCCAAACGCGGACGTTCTCTGCGGCCAGATGACGCTGCGTCTTGATTGCTGTGGGTTCCGAGATCAGTCTCAGACACAACAAGGGGTTAGGCGTAATTACGGGGCCCGCAAGTGTACGCTGCAAGGCTGAAATATTTATATAAGGGGTGTAAGATGGCTACTTTTTGATGATGGTATTGGATGTGTTAATATTTTTAAAGGAAAATGATGTATCTGAAGAACTGTTGTCAGGGAAGCAGTTCTTAGGGAACAGTATCTGTGTCTGCGATAGCACCACTGTGGAGCCGTAGAACCTTTGACAGCCAGTAGTGAATAGCTTCGGTGTGTATTAGGCGGATGTTCTCGTTGAGTGAACGGTGTAATGCATGGACACATTATTTGAACCATGTGAGTTGTAGATTTATTACGAGGAGGAATGATGTCTCAGAACAATGGTTGCATACCATACGGACATGAAAAGGGATATGAAATGAAGAACAAGGTAAAAACTTTTATTATAATTTTTGTAGACTTGTATTGTTGATAGCCGACCACGGTGGCCGTGCGGTTCTAGGCGCTCCAGTCCGGAACCGCGCGACTGCTACGGTCGCAGGTTCGAATCCTGCCTCGGACTTGGATGTGTGTGTGATGACCATAGGTTAGTTAGGCTGAAGTAGTTCTAAGTTCTAGGGGACTGATGACCTTAGATGTTAAGTCCCATAGTGCTCAGTGCCATTGGAACCATTTTTTGTATTGCTCATACATCGCAGTCGATTTTTTGTTAATGATTCCATTGATTGAGCTTCTGAGTTAATGGAATCTATTAGATTAAATGAATTTTCATATCAAAGTTTTTTTATTCTTGGTAAGTTCCTTCCCGATTAAATTCAAGGTAGAGTAGTGTGTATCTCTGGCATTCTGTGTCGGTAATATGAATGCAATTTCTGGACCAACTGTAGTTCTTTTTAGCAGTAGTTTTCTAGCTGTTGCAGTGGTGTGCTGTGTTGCTGTTTCTGCCAGTACATCATTTTGCAGCTAAGATTCATGATACGTGATTGTTTCGTTTGCTCTGCGCAATGGAGCTTCAGTCACTTACTTTTTTTAAATCCTGGCCACATGTTACTTTAGAAATTTCCGTGTGTTTCAGGTTACCTTCTTATACTAGTGACATTACAGTTTTTTTTATACAGCCATTTTTTTTCAAACAATTCACACTGACCTAGTTTACTGAACGTGAAATTTGTTTATTTGTCTGCTTGTGAATGAGATCGGTTTTCACACACATAGGGTTCTTTTTAATTTCATGTAAATGACGTGGCTTTGAGCTCAGTAGCGCATTTAGGTAGTCAGTTCACATTCCCAGGTATGTATTTACGTTAACACACACACATTTGGAGGCTATTCACTTACAGGGGCGATCAGAAAGTTCTCGTTTGAGGTAGTTGCTGCATCGTATACGCAGCGCAGAACGGTTCCGATTCGAGTATGTAAACAGTGACGTGTAGGCTAGCGATAAAATGTGGCCTTTGAAAGGATAAGTTTTGATCTCCACTCACAGAAAGATTAAAACACAAACCACTCCATTCTCTTTCAGTTTATGCAGCTTTTTTAGGCATAAAAAGTCTGCAGCACATCTGGTGAGTCTTTTGCCATTTTCGTGTGTGTTGAGCCGTGCTCTGCATAATAACTTTTCGTTATGTTACGTCCCCACTGTCGTGTGCCCGTTTTGCAACGGCTATGTCGTGTGCTTTAGTACAGCTAGACACGCGATGACTGCTTTTTAGGTTGTAGCAAGCTGTGTAAATAAGAATAGGTCTTCTTAATAATATTACAGCTGCAAAGGAAAAATACACCTTGTCATGCATTTACTGAAAATTATTAAGAGCAGTTACTTTAGGAACCACCTACAAGTACGAACAGCTATGACATCATACCTGACCTCTTACCAACAAACAGTCCTGCACAAGTAGGGAGCAACATGATGGATATGGGAATTAGCGACCACACGGTCGTTGTAGCGAGACTAAATACCTTAACATCCCGTTTGTTTGTGTGGCCATCTTCCGCAGCAAGCATATAAATACTTGTTTTGCAAATCAAACTGCCTTTTCCTGATGCTTAACATTAAAATACACCAAAAATATGTGCTAAATATATCTGTTTAAAAGTAGGTAACAGCATGACGGCTTCTTAAGAGACAGTTTCCTCTCCTTCTGAACAATGAAATTGTAGAGGAAATGTGAGTTAAACTCAAAGAAATATTACCCACAGCATTTTGAAAGGTTTCTAACAAATAAATTAAGTGACCGCAGTGATCTGCCAAAGTGTACGAAGTCAGTCAGATCACTGTTGCCGTTGGAACGATAAACGCACGCCAATTTTAAAAGAAGACACAATCTCCTAGATTTGTGTTGTTTTACAGAATCTCAAAGTGTGGAGTGGGCTTCAACGCGATATGCTTTCAACAGTCTACACAATGAAACTAGGTCTCGAACCTGGCAAATATTCCAAAGAGATTTTGATCGCATCTAAACCATACCAGTGGCAAGACAAAATGCATGACAGCAATGTTAATGTTACCGTTGACAGTACCACAAAAACGTAGTCACTGAACATATTTTCTGAAGCGCTTCCACCGAAGAAGGCGAATTAAATATTACAGAAGTAGAATCAAGAACAGCAACAAAAATAAAACTCTTAGAAGTCTATATCCTCACTGTAACAAAGCAACATAAGTCACTTCGTAAAGGCGTCTTGTGGTCCAGATTGTATTCCACTTATCTTACTTCCAGATTGTACTGAATAACTGAAACAATAACAATCACAAAAGACCACTTGGTCGACGAATCATCCGTACATAAAGATTGCAGTAATTTGTTGCATTGCAGGTCAATATTGCTTACGTCAAGTTACAGTAGTATTTTGGAACATATATTTCAACTTTATGAATTACCTCGAACGAAACGTTCTATTGACACATAGCACGAATTCAGAAAATGTCATTGTAACTGAAGCACAAATAGCTCTTTATACTGACGAATAAATGATTGCTATCGACAAGGGATCACAAACTGTGCGGATGTGGGCATAACAAGATTTGCAGAACGCTTCGGACATCGTTCCTACAAACTGTGTGCCTATGGATTATCGTCTCTTTATGCGAATAGTTTCGTGTTATCCTGAAGGAAAGTCATCCTGTAAAACAGAAGTGATAGCTGGCGTTCACCAAGGGATTGCTGTAGGAAACAATCAGAGCAGACCTCTTCAATTGATTTCAGATTTCACTGTCAATTAGCATCTAATAAAGTCATCAGAAGCTCAAAACCAATTTCAAATTGATTTAGTCAAGATATCTGTATGGTATTAGATTAGGAAATGAGACACCTAAAGTAGTAAAGGAGTTCTGCTATTTGGAGGAAAAATAGATGATGCTGGTCGAAGTAGAGAGGATATAATATGTGGGCTGGCAACGGCAAGGAAGGCGTTTCTGAAGAAGAGAAATTTGTTAACATCGAGTATAGATAAGGTGTCAGAAGGTCTTTTCTGAAGGTATTTGTATGGAGTGTAGCCATGTATGGAAGTGAAACATGGACAGTAAGTAGTTTAGACAAAAAGAGAACAGAAGCTTGCGAAATGTTGTGCTACAGAAAGATGCTGAAGAATAGATGGTAGGACGTATTGAATAGAATTGTGGAGAAGAGAAATTTGTGTCACAACTTGAATAGAGGAAGGGATCGGTTAGTAGGACATATTCTGAGGCATCAAGGTATCACCAATTTAGTATTAGAGGGCAGCGCGGAGGGTAAAAATCGTAGAGGGAGACGAAGAGATGAATACACTAAACAGATTCAGAAGGATGTAGGTTGCAGTAGGTACTGGGAGATGAAGAAGCTTGCACAGGATAGAGTAGCATCAAACCAGTCTCTGGACTGAAGACTACAACAACGACATTTGTATGTTGCGGAAACTGGCATCTGACTCTGAATGATGAAAAGTGTGAGGGCATTTATATCGCTAATAAAAGAATTCTCTTAAATTTCGGTTGCACAATTAACATGCAAATATAAAGGCTATCCTTTAAGTTAGATACCTAGGGTTTACGATGAGTAATAACATAAAATGGAACGATTTCACTGAAAATATTGTGGGGAAGGCGAGTTAAGGAATGCGTTTTATTGGCGGAAGACTCCGAAGATGCTACGATCGACTAAGAGGACTGCCTACACTACGCTTGCCCGTCGTGATATGGAGTATTCCTGCGCGGTATAGGATACTTACCAGATAGAATCGACGGTCTACATCTAAAAAGATCAAAGAAGGGCTATTACCGCGAAATAGGGGAGAAAGTGTCACGGAAATGATAAGGGAGTTGGGGTGGCAATCATTAAAACAAAGTTGTCTTTCGTTACGGCGAGATCTTTTCCCGAAATTTTATTCAGATAATTTCACTACGATTGCAAAACTATTATGTTGACGTCCACGTACACAGCGAGAAGTGGTCATCATAATGAAAGAGAGAAATCACAGCCCATGTTTTGTTTTTTCCAAGCGCTTTCGCGAAGAGAAACTGTAGAAAAAGAGTTTAACGAAGTTTCGATAATTGTGGAGTAGTTATGAAGGTGTAGACGTAGATCTTCATTGTGGCAAATATCTGCCTGTTACTGTAATTACCTGGTCAGTCAAAACGTTATGAAACCATTTGCTCATTAGAGTTGATGATATTTTGTGATTCTTTTAATGAGAATACTTTGGTCAGGAAATTTCCTAACTTTTGGGATGAAATTTTCACTCTTACAACAAGACTAATATTACGTATCCTATTTAAAGTTTATAAAACACCATAAACTGCTACAGGTAATGTAGTCGACAACAATGTTATAATTGCATTCCTTCTGACAGCAACCTCCTGAAATCTAGGTTATAGCCAAGAAATGTATCACTATAGTTTGTATGTCAGGAGGTTGCTGTAATGAGTGAATGCTGCTGCGGTGTTCGTATATACCAGACGACGGTCAGCACAGACTGAAATTAGTTGTTAAAATAAACAGAAGTTGACATTTTCCCACTTAGGCAGTAATGAATAATGCTGCTTCTTAACTACACAACTTGTTTCTGACATGGAAGCTGTTTCCCAGTCTATACCAACACGGAAACCACTCGACGACATCACTATCAGGTAACGGGAACGTAACTGTAAGAATCATACATAACGAGCCACCGTTGCCCACAGTAAGGCGTCATGCAAATGAAAGTCAAGGACGTGCACAAGAACACTCGTAAGCGATGCCTTAAGCTGAAACGTGTTGAGGAACTAAGAAGAGGTCTTCTTGTATAACACTGCCAAAGTATGAAACAGGTTGCCTTTATTCAAAAGAATTATTGTTGTTAATGCTACTATGAAAAAGAAGAGATACTTAAATATTTAATTAGGGTGACATTCATAAGATTTCAGAAAAGGAACATACGCTATTTCATACATTAGAATCACCAAACTATTGCAGTGCAACAGAATGTACACATGGAATTACGTGCATCGCTACGAATGTAATTTCTTGGAAGAGTATATATAAGTGTAACAGGAACGTTGTGACGTTTTCTGGGATACACCAGTGTTCTGATATTTTAAACTGTTTAAAATGTAGTGAAATTCATAAGAGGTAGTGGTTAAACTGAATAGGGCTGCTGAAACAATCTTGTTTTTCTCGCTCCCTTGCAAGATAAGTTTCCATGTAATTGAGTAATGACCCTTGACATAATTCATAAACCGGATAATTAAAATGAAGGTCAGCTTTGGTCATGATATTGACGGTTTATTGATAGCAGAATCGATTTTCAATCACATAGCGATCGTCTACAGTGCTCTGGTGTACAAATTAAACTCACAGACACTGGTATCAACTTATCAGTAACCGAAACTGAGAAACGATCAAAGTAACAATAATTATTGTGATCGAAAAATACTGGCAGATTAAAACTGTGTGCCTGACCGAGCCTCGAACTCGGGACCTTTGTCTTTCGCGGGCAAGTGCTCTACCAACTGAGCAACCCGTGCGCGACTCACGCCCCGTCCTCACAGCTGTAATTCCTCCCATACCTCGTCGCCTATCTTCCAAACTTCACAGCAGCTCTCCTGCTAAACTTGCAGAACTAGCACTCCTGCAAGAAATGATATTGCGGAGACATGGCTTAGCCACAGCCTTGGGGATGTTTCTAGAATGAAATATTCACTCTACAGCGGAGTGTGCGCTGGTATGAAACTTCCTAGCAGATTAAAACTGTGTGCTGGACCGAGACTCGAACTCTGGACTTTTGAATTTCGCATATCCTCTAGGCTCTGGCTGAGCCACGTCTCCGCAATATCCTTTTTTTCCAGGAGTGCAAGTTTAGCAGGAGAGCTTCTGTGAAGTTTGGAAGGTAGGCGACGAGGTACTGGCGGAATTAAAGCTGTGAGGACGGGGCGTGAGTCGTGCACGGGTAGCTCAGTTGGTAGAGCACTTACCCGAGAAGGGAAAAGGTCCCGCGTTCGAGTCTCGTTCCGGCACACAGTTTTAATCCTCCAAGAAGTTTCCTATCAGCGCACGCTCCGCTGTAGAGTGAAAATTTCATTCAAATTATTGTGATTGTTTCTCAGTTTTGGTTACTGATATGTTGATACCAGTGCCTCTGAGTTTAATTTGTACACCACAGCACTGAAAATGATCACTACGTGATTGAAAATCGATTTTGCTATCAATAAACCATCAATATTACGGCCAAAGCTGACCTTCATTTTAATTTAACATATATAGTCGTTTTGCACACAGCACTCCATGGAGTCGCCGATCAGCCAGATAATTGTTTCACACAGCCCTGTGTTTTATACTGTGTTGTGAATGTTCCTAGTGAATTACAGTTTTATCGGTTCTGCTCTCTAAATCGAACTCTGCCATATGCGATAAGCCTGAACTATGGAACACAATGGAGTCCATTTGTAGTTTATGTGGTACAGAACGTATCACCGTGCCTCAATTACAACTTTCTGTCACAGTTATTAGAAAAGTTTTTCGATCCAAATGCGCTTGTTGAACCAGGTATTGATTGAACCAACATCTCTCTTTCTCTCTCTCTTTTCCCTAATAGTAAACTTAAAGCACGTCAATTTATCCCGTATACACTAGATCCTGCAGACACTCTTGTGCCTTCGATCTTCGCGAGCATTGTCTCTTCCAGTGAATCGAGAGTCCTTACGATGTGTCCAAAATAGGTCAATTTTTGTTTCGGTATGAGATGTTCCCAGGAGCAGTCTGGTTTTATTTGCTTTAACAGTGACTTATTCGTTTTGTTTTGTCGGTGAAACTCTAAGGAGCTTCCTCCAAGACCACAATTGAAAGGAGTCTATTCCCCTCCGTTCGGTCTTTGTTATGGTCCAGTTCACACATATGTGTGTCACGACTGAAAAGATCGTGGCCCTCACTATACGGATCTTACTTTAGTGACAATGTGCCTCTACTCTTTACAATATTGTCTCGTACCTGCATTTGGTTTCTGTACAAATTGTAAATACATTTTCGTTCCTTTTTTTTACCCCTGGTAACTTCAGAATTTCAAAGAGTGTTTTCTAGGCAACATTGTCAAAATCATTACCTAAGTCTGCAAATGCTATGAACATAGTTTTCCCCTTCCTTAACCATCCTCGAAAAGTAAGTCGTTGTCGCAGCATCACTTCACGTTTCCCTACATTTCTACAGAATCCAAACCGATCTTCCCTGAGGTTGGCTTCTATCATTTCTTCAATTCTTCCATAAGGAGTTTGCGACCATGACTTAATAAACTGACAGTTCAATAATTTTCATACCTGTCAACACCTCATTCTTTTGGAGTTGCTATTATTATATTCTTCTTCAAATCCAGTGGTATTTCGCTTATCTCATATATCATACACACTACATGGAATAATCCTGTAATGGTTGGCTCTACCATGGCTATCAGTAATTCTAACGGGATCTGGTCTGTTGCCGGGGCCTTGTTTTGACTTAGGCCTTTCAGTGCTCTGGCAAATTTTTCTCTCAGTATCGTGATTCCCATCTCATCCGCAGCTACGTCCTGTTTCCTTTCATTAATATTGCATTCATCTCCCTTGTATACACCCTGTACATTCTCCTTCCATCTTCGTGTTTTCAGTTCTTTGCTTAGGACTGTTTTCCAGTCTGAGTACTTCAAACTCATAAATTTCTTAAATTTCCCTGCACGCAATATCTATCTCTCCCCTAGGGAAATATGCTTCTAAATCCTTACATTTGTGCTGTAGCTGGTCGGCCGTTGTGGCCGAGCGGTTATAGGCTCTTCAGTCCCGAACCGGGCTGCTGCTACGGTAGCAGTTTCGAATCCTGCCTCGGGCATGGCATGTATGTGTGTGATGTCCTTAGGTTGGTTAGATTTAAGTAGTTCTAAGTCTAGGGGACTGATGACCTTAGATGTTAAGTCCCATAGTGCTCCGACCCATTTGACCATTTTTTGTGCTGTAGATATTCCTGAATATCCATTTGCCGATTCACATCAATCTCATTTTTTAGAAGTTTGAATTCCCTTGCACCTGCTTCATTTGCTGGATCTTCAAATTTTATTTTCACAGTAGTTAAATGCAATATCTCGCGCTGTCAAGAATTTGTAGTGGGGCTGATCTTTTTACCTATTTGATCCTCTGCGGCCTTCACTATTTCGTCTCTTTACATAGCCGAATCCTTTGGTGAGCACATGCATGTAAAAGTAAAAGAATTTTAAAATATATTGCCCCTGGCAAGCAACGAAAGGCCGAATTGATACTGGCGCAGTGAAAGCTACGAGGAGTCGGATGTTCGGCGAAGGCAAGCAGCTAAGGTAAGAGACCGCCGTACTTCTTAACTTGACACAAATATTGGAATATATATATTGTAGTGGCCATGCATGAGCGTACGCTACGCGAAACGTGCACGCTGCTCGCTGTCGACGTATCGGGCGGAGGCTCCGCTAGGCAGCGTTTATAAGTTTGAAAGTACAGTAAATAAGGACAAAGTGAAACATATAGTGACACTTAACGTCAATACAAATGTAAAAAGCTTTAAAATAGGTGACAGAATAAAAAGAGACGAAAAGGAGATTAAAAAAGAAATAACATATGAGACACATGGCACCACCCGTTGGCGTCAAAACTAAAGACCGTAAGTCGGTAAGAAATACTCATACACTAAAGGTCCCTTACGAAACAGACATAAAATATATAATAATTATCCATAATACAAATATGAAATAAAGGACGTAGAAATAAAGTAACGCCATTGCGAGGAAAGTTACGCCGGTGCTCAGATATTTTCATCGTTGAATCATAAGACGTGTGGTTCTTGGTAAACAGTTGGTCATTAAGATTTACACCTTAAGGTACATGAGAGTGTTCCATGATCTTTGATTCTTCCAATAAAGCTAATGTTCTGCTGTTGTGTGCACGACACAAAATTTGGAGCGATTCTAGTGTAGGCATAGTGCGTTGTGACGAAGCAAGCTGGGATAACTTTAATTCCCCTCTTGTTTCACCATCTGCCTCCTTAAATTCGTTTTGTTACTTTTAACTAATTATCATTAACATACGTGAATATAATCTGCATTTCCATAAAAGAGAAAGATTGGCCCTCAGTTTTAAACTAAATAAGATCAGATCTAATTTTGTGCTTAGTTTTACGTATGTAACTGATTTTCTAATTTATTTTGACTATTCCTAGTTAGTATCGTTCTTTATAGGGAGAAATCAGTAACTGTTTCGGAACTTAAAATCTATTGTTGACATATAAACAAACATAAGTTCTGTAATAATTGTAAACATTTGGAAGACGAAATGCTAGTAAGCTTAAAATATCCGTCTAGCTCTGTTTAGAAACATGTTAGCGAAACCAGCCTATAATTAATTCCAAAGTAGTTAACAGTTTTGTCAAAAGTATTGGTTGCGTAACTACATATGTTAATTTCACGATTTAAACAAGTAATTCGGCTTAACCCTCGTAGTGGAAATGAAATGGAAATGAGGGTCTGGCGTCATTGGCCGGAGGCCCCTTGTGGGGCAGATCCGGCCGCCTTGGTGCAGGTCTTATTACATTCGACGCCACAATGGGCGACCTGGGCGCCGGATGGGGATGAAATAATGATGAAGACATCACAAAACTCAGTCCCTGAGCGGGGAAAATCCCCGACGCAGCTGGGAATACAACCCGGGCCCGTAGGACGGCAATCCGTCACGCTGACCACTCAGATATCGGGGTGAACACCCTTGTGGTAAAAGAAACTGTTAAAAAAAACCAATTTTTTGATGTATTCAGTTAATTCAATAAGTATTAATTGTAATTTCTGTAAATTTATCTCCAAAAAATGTGTAGTTTCAGTCCCGATTATTGTGATGGGATATTAGGGGCCGAATTTTGGTCATGAGACCGTCAGTTTACAGCTGATTTTCAGACGAATAAACTGTGCTGGTTTGAACAACAACAATGCTTCAGATTAACTGTGGAATAAGTCTTACGCAATTAGGCCGTGTGTAAAAACCAAAGACAGTGACTGGTCCATACGTACCTGATTATTCTTCAAGAACTGTGTACTTTGTGATTATGTTTTTACTGCTCATAGATGTTCAACAGTAAACTATTATAGCAAAATGTGGAGTTTCACCTGGGAACTATTAATGCGGCTTATAGCAAGTTAAACAATATTGCACTGGCCATGTAACTGAGTATTATTGGGGGGTTGTGAACAGTGAAATTTAAATACTGTGAAACACAACTGTACGCCTGTCGGCTTCATAATTTGCAGTAGTCAGTGTCTGAATCCACAACCCATTTTCTCAGCCAGTGTAACAACGCAGTACGTCGACACCGAGGAAAGAAAACATGATGCGAAGAAATGTAATTGAGGTTGGACCGCCAGTGTCCGCTAGCTTTTAAAAGCTCAGCGGACAAGAATTATTTATAACTGTACTTTTTTAGCGAGCATATGCTCCTGATGCCCTATTTACGGTACAGAACACTGAGCGCATGTTCCAATGTTTATAAATTAACATTGCACCAGTTAACGTAGCAGTTGCCTTCTGGAAGTGGACATGGTCAGTTGTAATCGTTCAATATAATTATGTTTATGTTTGTACTTAATACTTCTAAATTTGCCATGCCATTATGTACTTACCATTTTGGTAATGGGAACTGTATGTGCACGCGATGGTGACAGAATAGCTCTGTCGAAGCCTATCATCCAATAAAATGCCTTCTTAGCGATCAGGCTTGTGAAGTTTTCTTCAGTTGCCACACATTGCAGATCGCCTCCAACTGATCATGTCACGAGTATACGAATGAATTTCTATGCAAAAGTACATCACTGTACGACACGTAGCTCAGAAGAAGTGGCTTAGCTTTGCCAAACTTTAAACCTAATTTCAAATTTCTCTGAACATTACCTCGCTTTTGTGCTTAACGCCAGATATTTTACCTATTAATTCATTTGTAACATAATAAAACATCTGAATCTGTTTCATGAGTCGGAGTACCATTCTTTAAAGAAAAGCTGTTTACCAGTAACGTACCATTATCCACTGAGCATCCCTAGTTGTATTATCAAGGCACTATTTTTATTATGCGCCTTACAAGTAACGATGTGCTTGCAGAGTTTGGAAGTGATAATAGTTATGTTTCGAACTGGATATCTTGTTGTTTCACTCTTTTCCATTAGACACAAGCGATCATACCCTTCTGAAAGAGTAGCGCCACATATGAACTGATATTTAAGGCCACTGTCCACTGTAAGGACGAATGAAACTACACTGTGTAAATAATTATATATATATATATATATATATATATATATATATATATATGATTATTTATATTACTTAGTTTTCTTTATAATTTTTGTTGAACTGAATTGAGATGGATGGAAATATTTAAAAAATCTGTGAATATGTTTAAACCATGATAAGGTGGCATTGGACATATAATTTGAGAATTTCGTCGCCGTAAGAAGGAGTTTCGTGGGCCACGTTATTTCTGAGCTTAAATGAGATAAATACTGCAAAACAGTTTACATATAATGCTGAAATTTTAGGATCATGGATTAAACAATTAGCGTTAATCATAACTATAATAACTGAAGTGCACTATGCTACTTACATTGGGAATACAATATTAATCACTAGTGATATGTTGATTATCCGCACGTCGGTATCTCGTCCGTGAGCAGTGGAAATTTCCTTATATAATTAGTAGTATGCGCGAGTATGCGCCTTGAAGTACTCAGTGACTTTTAATAAAATTAAAGAGTTTAAATTAGAGCGGCCAGTCTAACGCGCGAGGCTCTCCCTCGACCCCATTACAGAACAGATAACAGAAGAAGTAATTAACAAAAGACTAGACATCCTTTCTGTGTCTCACCAGCGACCACAAGCGACCGCGCACAAGATAACTTGCATTGGATTTCATGCTTTATAAAACAGGGCACTCTGATAAAAAAAATAGATTTACATGCTATGGCTAAAAATGTGCCCTTAAAACTGCTGCACGTAGAAAATGAACGATGCGGTTCTGTGCTTTGAAAAAGAAAAAACATATAAATTGGAAGTTGCGAAAGTAGAATGCTTTCACTAAAAGCTGGAATTAGATTCCAGAAGATGTGGACATATATAATAACGCCCTCCACGTTGCTGAATCACTAATTAAAATCGCTTAATGGTCACACAGGTGGCCGTCATGTATGCATGCCAAGAATGAGCTGTGTTTATTTGACGAATGTTGACAGCAATGTCGCGACATTAGAATTAGCGAGCGTTCCTCTACAGTAAGCAATTATGTAGTGGGTGGATTTCATGTTTGAGAGAGGGCATGCACGTGTTTAAGTGTGTGTGTGTGTGTGTGTGTGTGTGTGTGTGTGTGTGTATGAGCGTGTGTTTGTGTGTGCATGTGTGTGCGTCTTTGTGTCTGCGCGCTGCTGAGTGAGCGAGGTTGGAGTTAGGATTGCGTTTCAGACATCCAATTTTGCAACGTTTCTGGTTGTATGTGATCTATAATTCCTGCTGCACATCGAGTTTACACCGACCCTCGAGGTACTGACCACTGGTATCAACGTATTAGTTGTGCGGGTTATTAAATGTTAATATTACCGCCACCGTATACCCATTTATCAAACAGGGATCGCAAGTCCAAACTAACCAGTAAACTTCGATGCTTTGTGCGATCCACTGTCCTATTATTGTCACTATTAATTAATATTATTAGCAAATATGCAACATTTATTAGCGGTTAACATTTTCGATAGTTAGCAGTGAAATACATTGGGGACGAAAGTTTTGTGTAAATGAAGGTAGGATTCATTGGAACATAAGGTTAGTTTAGATAATAAATCAAGGGACATTCACGAGGCCGTGCTGCAAAATATTTTTTTATGTGATGATCCGTTTAATAAAAGAAATGTTTTCACTATTCTACACTTTGTTCTTGTGTTTACACATTTGCGCTCCCTCTGTTGCAACAGGCTTCCGAATTGAAGCTTGCAACATGGTGGTGTGTAGTGTAACTACGTCGATGCGTGAGAAAAGATCTGCTGCAGTAGAGTTTCGAATTAGAAAGAGTTCGTCCACACGTGGTGCGTCCTCTGTTTCTGCGAGAAGTTACACGACCACAAGCGGGCGTCGTGAAGACTGCAACTATCCGACGCCTGAATCTCACTGTCATCGATCATCCTCTATACAGTCCCGACATCGTCCTATGTGGTTATCATCTGTTTCTAAAACATGAAACTGTGTTAATAGAGGTGGTCATGTGGATCTGTCAAGAAAGTCGAAGGTTCTATGGTGACAGTATCAACAAACCGATCTCTAATTAGGAGAAGCGTGTTCGTCGCCTCTTTGACTATGTTGAGAAATCAATACGTATACTTGAAGAACAAATATGGAGATGTTAGTAATGTTTCTTTTATTTTAAAAAACGTTAAAACGTTTCACAACAGAAATTCGTAGGCATTAATTTTCAGGACGCCCTAATATTTAAATACACTTGGATGTTAGCCTTTGGTGCAAGTCGAGAGAGGCATACCATCCGCGATCAGTGCATGAAACAACATAGTGGTTCATCGAAGGTATACCACTGTATCTTGATCACATCCAAGTCGACTCCTGCTCCGTTACAGCATCCACCACTAACTCGCTCAGTCAGACGTGTGCTACATTTTCCAGAATTTGTGTTCAATGTGACTTCTAATTTGTTCTCCGAGACATGTTTACTTTCTTTGACTATTTTTTTGTAGTTCTTACTCCAGGATGCGTTGCTTTGCACATCAGGTACTTTGAACATCATACCTCTATTCACATTTGACTGGGTACAATGTGGCATGCAGTTTTCAGTGACAGTCCTTATGCAGTAGGTTGTGAGACTGTTTTTACTAATGAGAGTACGATAGAACTCGAACTGGCACAAGGTAAAATTTTTATCTTCTTAATTTCTCTGCCTCCAGTTTTATAAATTCACTGGACAAAATGTTAATCCCCAGCTTAATAGAGCACATTGGTCACTTTCGTGGTTTGCAGATTATACAGACCGGTATCAGGACCCCACGCAAGTTTCGACCACGATGTTAGCTGTGGCAATAGAGTGATGTATATTTGCCAGTCGGATTCCCTTAATCATAGAACAAGATAGGGCGACGTGAGTTGTGAGAAGGCAGAAAGTAGCTATCATGTTTGGATGTACCTGCGGTTATAGTGTGAACAATGGTTGAGCTGTTGATGTATCAAGGCGGACTTTACAACGTATCTGCAGAGTGTGCTACATCACTCGCAGCTATGTAGCACAGTGTAATAACAGTGGTTGTAAAAATATCCTAACTGTAGGGATCAAAGTAACTTAGTTTCATGTTCTGCAGTGCATTTTGCATGATAAATCGTAATGGTGGGGAACGAGTCATTCTGCAATCACATTGGAAATTAATTTGTAAATATGATTACATGCTGAACATTCTGTGTGTTTGATTTAGAAAAAAAAATGCATACAGATGTACATTAGTAACTCCTACCCAGCACCTTTTACGCGTTACAATAATAGAAATTCTTTTACGGGATAGAAGAAGTGACCCATGAGAAACTCTCTCAGTTTGTTTTCAAATTTTTGTAAGCTGTCTGTAATTTTTTTACTGTGTACTTATTTTTCTGCTAAAAACAACCTCAATGTGGGATAATGAATGTCATTTTTCCTTCCGGTTGTGTAAATATGTACGTCATTGTTCCTTGTGAACTGTAGCGGATTATTTACAGCAAACATCCTGAGGGATGAAACATACTTTGAAGTAGAAGTCAGAATGCCCAGCTTCTTAAGCAGATGTCTACGAGATTATCGCGAGTGCGCTACTCGTTCTGAAGGATGAGTTAATCCAGATCATTGCCCCATATGGTATTACTGAATGAAAGTATACAAAATATGTCATCTTTCTCATTTCTCTCCTCAATCTTTTTAGTGCTTCTCAGTGGAAATGTGACTATCCTAAGTGGCTTTAGGAAATCCAAAACGTTTTCCAGTGCAAATTATCTTCGATATGAACACCTAAGTATGTTGAAGTTGCCAGCCTACTCGTTATCTCCTCATCACGTGTTACACTAATCACTGGTATAGTGCCCCTAGAGGGACAGCATGGAATATTTTTAAAATTGATAGTGAAACCACTTGCGGTAAAGTTGCCAAAAATACTCGAAAAAAGTTGTTTATCATTTCTTCTGCTTCTCTGTGTATACTTGCACTGATCATAATCATCTGTAGAAAGAACTAGCTCTGCAGGTTGCACGTTAGTCGGAAGATAGTTGACATGTATGAGGAATAATAGTGAACCTAAGTTGGAGTCTTAGGCAGTCCTACATGTGACTAATTCCTAGTTCGATTTATGCCCCGTGGCCTACATTGGTTGAATTATAAAGAAAAACTATCTGCATTCCTCTGATCAGGTTTGACATTATCCATTGGCTCGCTATACCATCTGTCCCATAAAACATCAATTTATTGGGAAAGATACAGTGGTTCAAGCTTTCAAAAGCTTTAGATAGGTCGTAGAAATATACGAACCAACTTGTAAGATTAGAAGAGTGAACATGTAAGTGGCATTCTCACTAGAGCAACTCTTGTGAAACCCCAACGGACATTTGCTGAATATATTATTATTCCTAAGGTGAGACACTGTTCTACAATACATATCCTTCTCAAAAATTTTGAAATATGGGGTCAGCAGTGTACCAAGTCATTGGGAAATGACATCTCCCTTATCACTTTCCTTAAAGAACGGTTTAACATCGGCATTTTTCAGTCTCTCCGGAAAAATGCGTTGAGGTGGTGATCCATTACATATTTCTCATAAGACTGGGCTTATTACACGTGATTAAATCTTTTGTACTCCTTTGGATACACCATTAAAACATGAGATTTTATTTTTGAGAAAATATTTAATTTTCGTACTTTTACAGGGGGAAGGTAGTAATACATTCATGTGATTTAATTTGCTAAGTGTTGCCTTTTCAACACACTGCTGTCATTCTTCTCCACAGTACTTCTAGAGAAGAACCACAGCAGTATGATAAAAAAGTAACACTTATATAATTCAATCATATCGATTTATGACTAAATTCTCATTCTGAAATTAGGAAACCGATCTGTTTGTTCATATGTTTTCAACAATACTTGAGAAATGATTACTAAATACACACATATCAAAACAAGTATTGCATCACACCGGTTCCCAGAGCTCCTGAATATAGACGTTGTCTGTGCATATTGCATCACAGACACAGTCCAATTTACTGTTCAGAGATGTCACTAAACCCGCCCAAAGATGTAAACAACCATGCATTGACAGAGCCTATTACACGGAGGTGTCCGAGAGCCGATCAGTTCCAGTCATTCCACCAGAAACGAGGTGGACGACTCATGTTGTCTGTAATTCAACCATGCCTAGACGGTCAATACCGCTGTTCGATCGTGTCCGCATTGTTACTTTGTGCCAAGAAGGGCTCTTAACACGGGAAGCGTCCAGGCGTCTCGGAGTGAACCAAAGCGATGTTGTTCGGACAAGGAGAAGATGTAGAGAGACTGGAACTGTCGATGACATGCCTCGTTCAGCCCGCCCAATGGCTATTACTGCAGTGGATGACCACTACCTACGGATTATGGCTCGGAGGAACCCTGATAGCAACGCACCATGTTGAAGAATGCTTTTCGTGCAGGCACAAGACGTCATGTTACGACTCAAACTGTGCGCAATAGGCTTCAGGATGCGCAATTTCACTCCCGGCGTCCATGGCGAGGTCCATCTTAGCGACTACGACACCATGCAGCGCTGTACAGATGGCCCAACATCATGCCGAATGGACCGCTCAGATTGGCACCACATTCTATTCACCGATGAGTGTCGCATATGCCTTCAACCAGATAACCGTCGGAGACGTGTATTGAGGTAACCCGGTCAGTCTGAACGCCTTAGACATACAATCCAGCGAGTGCAGCAAGGTGGAGGTTCGTGATAGTTTGGGGTGGCATTATGTGGGGCCGACGTAAACCGCTTGTGTTCATGGAAGGCGCCGTAACGGCTGTACGACACGTGAATGACATTCTCAGACCGACAGAGCAACCATATCGGTAGCATATTGGTAAGGCATTCGCCTTTATGGATGAAAATTCGCACCCCCATCGTGCACATCCTGTGAATGACTTCCTTCAGGATACCGACAACGCTCTACTAGAGTGGCCAGCATGTCCTCCAGACATGAAACCCATCAAACATGCCTAGGCTGTTTATGGAGGACGTGGATCATCAACTACTCTGAGGGATCTACGCCGAATTGCCGTTGAGGAGTGGGTCAATCTTGTCCAGAAGTGTTTTGATGAACTTGTGGATAGTATGCCGCGACGAATACAGGCATGTATCAACGCAAGACGACGTGCTACTGGGTATTACAGGTACCGGCGCGTACAGAAATCTGGACCACCACCTCTGAAGGTCTCGCTGTTTGATGGTACAAAATGTAATGTGTGGTTTTCGTGAGCAATAAAAGGGGCGGAAATGATGTTTACGTTAATCTCTGTTCAAATTTTCTGTGTGGGTTACGGAAATCTCGGAACCGAGGTGATGCAAATCGTTTTGATGTGTGTATTTGCTGTCTGTCAGTCATCATTTAAATCCGTTCCATTCCATTCGATAGTGATGTTATCCCGCTCTGTGAATGGTTGTCCAGACTCTCTGTTCACCCCATTCTGCATAGCCTTAAATCTGTCGTTGGAATTATTGATTTCGGTCGTTGTGTTCATGTTCCATAATTTTTAACGGCCTTTTTTAGTGCATTTGAACAGTTTTTGTAGTGTGCCTTTGCAGTAAGAATTTTATTCTTCTTGCAAACAGATACATTTCGCTTTTCGTTTCACAAGATTCTTTGCCCCTGTAGCGTTCCATAGTTTTTACTTGGTTGTTAATGTGGTTTCTGACAAGCTGATGTGGAAAGCTATTTTCATATAATGGTATGAATTTATCATGGGATAGATTAAATTTTATGTAAGCATTTGGTTCATTATGAATTTAATTCCAGGTTATCTCTTGTAAACTACTCTTAAAAACATTAGCACCGCAGTCATTAATTATTCCAATTGATTTCTACTAAGGGGTATCCATACTATAGGTCACAATGTTATTTATTCTAAATAACTATGCATTATGGTCAGAGAGAGTGTTTGCTACTGGTTACAGAAAACATTACGAATTAGGTTGCTATTGTCTTTATCCACTTGTGTCGGAAAGTTGATTACTAAGGTCGAATTTTATGATCCAATTAAGGTTCCCAGATCATTTTTTTCCCATTATAATGCTTCAGTAAATCTACACTGAAGTCACCACAGTCTGTTAACTGTTTGCAGCTGTCTGGCAGATATTACAGTAAGAAATCCAGGTTCCTCATAAACTGTTCAAATCTCCCAGTGGGTATCTGCACGAAGTTGCAATTAAAAGTGAACTATTTTTCAGTATTAATTCACAAGAACACACATCTGTGTATTGATCACTACCAAGTACATTAGGCTCAATGTTTTTGAATTTCTGTTCTGTCTTATTGTATGTAACAATTCCTCCTCTTCCCATATTATTTCTGCATGAGTAAGTTGCTGGAGTGTAATCTTTCATATGCAACTTATCTAACCCTATGGCTACATGGCTCTCAGACAGGAAGAAGTGGCCTATCTTTTCAAAGCTCTCTACATTTTTCAAATGCATAATAAACTCTTCCACCTTATTACTCACTCATATTTTGATAAAATAAGATGACCTTACTTTTCAGAGCATTCTTAAGGAAGTTCTTGGGCTTTTCTGATATTTTAACTTCTTTCAACACAGTCTACCTGAATCCTGATTCTAACCCATAAAATAAGTGCCTCTCTGAGACCTGCAACCGTAGGGATCTTGCAATTTGTGATGATGGCCCCTATATATTATCTATAAGAAGCTGAGCCAAACTATGCTTTCCTCTGCTATTCAGATGTACGCCTTGTCTAATATGTATCTTCATTTCCCGATCTTAGCAATAGGCACTGCACACATGGACAATTTTATTTGAGACAGCAGCAACCTGCTCAACTCAGTGTTCAGACGGCTAACAGCAGTCTTAACACACGGCTGCTCATTGCTCTGCAGGACCTCAGTAACACTCACATTTGTGTGCGTTGCTGCTGCTCCTATTTCGTCTAGTTCACTCCTAATGCTGTAAGTACCGTCAGTAGCTTGGCTGTAGCCTGCTCCACCTACTACAGTAACTTGATCCTCTTTGCCAAACTCAGCCCAATTTCCCTATGTCCTCTGTCACCTGGCTTCACAATAGTTGTGCCCTGGCACCCAGATCCTACATTGTCCTGTCCCAACTGGCTTACACTCCTACCACGCCTACTGTCTGGCAGAAAAACTCTTTTCTTAATAATCTCTTTTGGTGCCGACCTAAACTGATTTTTGTGTTTTCTAGGAATCTGCTGCAACTTACTGTAACCAACAGCTGGACAAGGCTCTTCCCCTACTTCAGCTAAGAACTCAAATTTATTCGATACTGTTAGCTCAAATGTAGATGAAAGTGGAGAGCACTCCCCCTTTCGCCCATTGCTTGATACACTTGCCCAAATTCCAGTTTTTCCTTTCAATCTATCCAGTTCTAATATCGCGTTATCTAATACTGTCGGAAGCCCACGGACCTGTGCCCACTGCTCAACGACTTTTTTTTGTTTTTGCAGAGCTTCAGTTCCCCGGGAGAGGCTCGTTGAATTCCTTATTCAATTCCCCGCTATAGCCACCCCACTGGAATTCCACCGCGCATTCTGCTCCCTCTTTGCATACCCTACAGCAACATTCACGCTTATCACGCATTGCAACACAGATTACACGCTTAAAATAGATTTAAATCACCTAACACTGTTTCGTTATTTAAGAGCCGTAAAAATTAGGTCTACGAGTTAGCGCACAATATTTCTGCTTACAAAAAATCTTATCACTCACTTAATTGTAGTAGGTCTTAATTAACTTAATTACGACAGTGCGTAACTTTTAATGTAACATTAATGTACACAAACTGGATGTACACAAACATCTGGTGAGAAATTTTCTAAACCAACAACTTAAGATTTACATTTCATTCCGGAAATATATTAGTGAATGGACATGCTCTGCTTAAATAGTTGGAAAAGAAAACGGACCATTTAAAAGAGATTATCTAAGTTTATTGTGATATAACGTGATCAAATGTATGACTACAACCAGACATTACGATCATTTAGCGTTTTGTGGTTTAATACCACATCTTTATCTTTATTAGAAAGCTTAAAAACTCACAAATACACGTATTTAATTAGCAAATTGTTCTAAAGTAACTGTTATTACAATCTAAATAATTCGTCTTTATGAAAGCACAAAAACTCTGACGTCTCTCCTTGTACAGAGCCGGCAACTGTCAAGACGAGTGTTAGGAATTATCAGTGGCTATCGGATTCATAAATTGTGCGCCAGAAATACGCGCTGTCAGTGAAATTCGCTTAGCTCAAAAAGTTTCTTAGCGAACATGATGCATGAAACTTATTGCAGTGGACATTGGTATTTGGAAACATCGAACAATGCCATCACTGATAATGGCAAACGAACCTTCAGGGACTTCAATGTGCCAAACAACACAGAAACTTGACAGTAGCCGAATGTAGATGTCTAGTTTGGTTTGCCGAGTCCTTTTTAAAACATTCAATGTATTAGGCTCAACGATGACCGAACCAAGCGTTTAATCCGCTGTTTGTGGAGAGTATACTTCAGGCTGGAAGTTGTTCTGCATCGTTCTGAAGGTGGTTTTCTTTCACGACTAGGACTTTTAAAGCCAAGGTACCATCAACCAGATGTTTTTTTTTTTTTCAAATATTCTCTGTGACGCAGTATTCTTTCATCTACATCATATAGATGAGTATACTGTGGATACTCATTTCTCCCCAGACGGCAGTAGCTGGTTGACAGGACATGAGTCACGCTTTTCAGATTCGACGATCAACACCTGTACCAGTAGTAAGTGAGATATGAGTGTATGGAAATAGAAGGCTAGCCTTAGAGACCGATTTCGTAGCAGTTAGAATGCTGCACGCTATTCAAAGTGGGCGAAGCCGTCAGATGTGAGAGTAGCTTCATGCATATACCATTTAAGTATTTCAGGAGCATTCCTGTTAACGTAAGGTGTAAAAAAAAAATAATCTGGTGGAATAGTGATTGATGTTTCTACTGCATACAAGGAAGTCATTATGCCAAAAATTTGTTCCGAAATGTAGGAATACTCGCAGAGTATTGATAGTCAGTACAGGGTTTATCAGTGCCACGGATCCACGGAATCGGGCAGAAGAATTTGTATTTTCGGTTAACTAGACAAAACAGCTATAGTCTCATATCACAGTTAGCAACTTGGAACTTTTATTGCATGACAGGACAAGGAGACCAACTGTGGCTGAAGTTTAAAAGAACAGCTGACAATGCACTGGGTAGATATATTCACAGTAGGACAGTTCGTGATGTGAGGGACAGTCCATCTTATACATTCAGTGTAACGAAACTTCCAAAAAAAAAAAAAAAAAAAAAAAAAAAAAAAAACCAGAGAATACTGCGTAACAGGCACACAACAAAGCATAGGGCCAAGATGCAGAAATGACGAATGAAACGCATTTAGCTGTCAAGAAAGCAGTGGTTCAAGCCTTCGTTGATAGCAAAGCAGTATTTCGTTAAACGATCTTTCACATGGTTACATGTAAACGCTGTTAGAGTCCATTCCCTTTCCGATGATACAGGAACTGTAATTGAGAGTAGCCAAGCAAAAGCGGAAATTCTTAACTCCGTTTTCAAATGGTCCTTTACAAAGGAAAGCGCAGGAGAACTGCCCCAATTTCATCCTCGTATCACTGAATGGTTAGTGAAATGTGTCAGTGGTTAAGAGAAATAGCTGATAACGTTGAAACTGAACTGACCTGTAGGGCCTGATTGAATCTGTAGCAGATCCTATTCTATAAACGGACGTCACATCCGTTTATAAGAAAGGTGGTAGGTGTGATACACAAAACTCCTGCCCACCAACCTTAACATAGATTTGTTGTACAATCTTAATAATACTCTAAGCTCAGACGCAATGAAATATCACGAACAGAATTACTTCCATATGAACCAGCATGGATTCAGGAAACACCGATGATGTGAAAACCAACTAGCACTTTCCTCGCGTGACATAATAAAAAATTTGCATCAAGGCACTCAGGTAGAAACACTGTTTCTTGATTTCCAATAACCATTTGACTCAATATCATATTTACGCTATGACTGAAAGTATGATCGTATGAGATATCAAGCGAAATTTGTTACTGGATTGAGGGTATTTTGCTAGCGAGGACGCACTAAGTTATGTTGGATGGATACACATCGACAGATGTAGAAGTAACATCAGGTGAGTTCAGGGGAAATGTGTTGGGGTCTTGGTGTTTATGTTGTATATTAATGGCGTTGTAGACAATATTAATAGTAACATCAAATTGTTTATGGATGTCTAGATATTTGTAATGAAGTGGCCGAGCTAAAGTATTCTAATTTCTTAAGTTGAGTTACCCAATAGACGGAAATGCATACAAATGAGTGATTGTAATGTGTATCTATTGTAGTATATCATCGAATGGTATAATTAAGTAAGCCGGCCGGGTTGGCCGAGCGGTTATAGGTGCTTCAGTCTGGAACCACGCGACCGCTACGGCCGAAATTTCGAATCCTGCCTCGGACATGGGTGTGTGTGATGTCCTTAGGTTAGTTAGGTTTAAGTAGTTCTAGGTTCTAGGGGCTGATGACCTCAGATGTTAAGTCCCATAGTGCTCAGAGCCATTTGAATCATTTTTAATTATGTCATGATCAAATTAAGTATCGTAAACAATTCAATATTCACAGAGTGGTCCCAAATGAGAGGACAAATCGACCACTTAGTTTTAAACGTAAAAATAAGCGATACAGAACTGTTTTACCAAATAATTGTATTTTACTGTACAAGATATCTGGAATTCAATTATTTACACTTTTCACTAACAGGAATCAAACTGTGTTCCTCGACTCTGGTACAGAGCTCTTGGGCGCAGACTGCAACTGGCACTAAATCCGCTGCTTTTCTGGCCTTGGATCTGAAAATCGTTCTCCACAGTACATGCATTCTCTGTCTTCATCATTGTCATCAAAAGAATTCTTCTAGGGTTGGGTTTCTTGCTCTTCGTCGTTTTATTTTTACTGCCTTTCTTCTCTCCGGAAGATTTCCGTTTTTCCTTCTTTTTACTTTCCTTTTCTCCTCCTCCTTTATTTGCCGCTGTCACTGTTACAAGAACTTGGTGCTAAGTACCGCCGCGAAGCCCTTCTTTCGCCCGCTGCCTTTACGTTTTACCGGCACACAAAGTGACCAGAAGCCTCCGCCAAAACGGTCACTTTGCGCCCATTGACACTATTATAAAAAATCTCTGTAACCTCTCCTAGCATGACAGACATTTCAGTAACTAAATCAGGATGATGGAGTCACGATATGATACTTTCAATATACTGAAGACATATAAGTAACATTTCCTCTCCACAATAAATACAGAAACTACCTTACGGCGGGGTAACTAGCATCCTCATAAATTATTATACCTCTGAGGAACGGAAAGCAAAAACGTTAGTTTGCATGGGGTGACTGGGCACTCCGGGGAGAATAATTTAAGCCGTTTCCCGCGCCTTGCTAGCATCTTTATAGCCCTGTAAGAACCCAATGGCCACTTTTCCCACCATAGCCACTTTGGAGGGTACTCCATTGCTGTCTGAAAGAAGCTGCATATATATAAAAATAGGTAAGATTTCAAAGTGGTGCAAAGATTGGCTACTTGCTCCAGAAGTTCATGTATGTGTAATTATGAACTTTACAAAACGAATAAACGTAGTATCCTGTAATACCAGTGATACGCTGCTGTTACCTGTCATCTTATTCAAACACAGCGTATACCACTTTGTAAGGCTGTGAAACGGAATAAACACATATGTTGAGTCATGGGCAAAACAAGTAGTAGACTTCGGTTTATCAATAGAATATTGAGGAAATACAACCAGCCTGCAACGGAGAACTGGAAGATCGTTGAAGGCAGATGTAAACTATCCCGAGATATCCTGCTTAAAATGTTTCAACAACCGCATTAAATGATGACCCTAAGAATATACTACAACTCCCTATGTATGGGTCACGTATGGATCGTAAAGAAAGTTTATTTTAATTCCAGCATGCACGAAGGAACTTAAACAATTTTTCTTCCAGCGCTCCATACGTGCAGCCAAGGCCCTAATAACTGGTACTGTGGGACGTACCGTCTGCCACGCAGTTCACAGTTGTTTGCAGACTATAGCTGTAGATGCAGAACAGAAAAACTACTCGTTCATACAGTAGATGGAAAGACAAATTACATTTCTAATTCATGCCTGGCTATACAACAATAACTGGAAACATTAGCAACAACTGTGCTATAAGTTGGCATAAAACGAGCTACCCTTCTTCGCGTTTTCCATATTCTACGTAAACCCTGTCTGGTAATGGTCCCACATGGCACACAAATACTCTAGCAGAGGAAGCACGGCCAAAATGTGGGCAGTCCCTGTAGTGGATCGGTTGCTTAGTCTAAGAGTTCTGTGAATCAATGCGGTCTCCGGTTCTCCTTCACAACATCGTCATCTACTTGAACATTCAAATTTAAGCTTTTCGTACGGGTAATGCAAGGTGTTCATTTGAAATGACAAGTTTCAGATTTGTGCGATTTCTCTTGTAACCGACATTTAAGAGGTTGCTTTTAGAAGTCACTTGGATGACCCCCTTATTTTTCGACAAACATCCAACAGCGAAGTGACTTTAAAAAATTTTATTCATATCTTCTGAAATGGATGAGGGGATGTGCTAATCACCTAATATTTGATTTGTGTGCGTCATTTGAGATCCATAACTGTTAATACCAGTGTTTTTGTTTACATTTACAGTGACAAAACTAATCAGTCGATGTTGGATGACCAGTTAAGGAAAACGAAACCATTTTACCCGGCACATTAATTGCTCGTTTAAGGTTAATTGCTACATAGACCTTTCATCACAGCTATAAAAATCTTGCTAACACGTAGGTCAAAACTTTATCGGAGCAATTCCTGCCTCCTCGATAGGTACTTTCATTGAATTATGCAGGTATCTTACGGAAATTACCTTGTAAATTACGCTGCACATTTACGACCGATATTAAATACTAAATTCACGATACTCCTCCTAAAAAAGTGGAATAAGAACTTTAATTACGCTGCGCAATTTTTCTCGTGATGCTCTTATGAATGCGAGGAATTTGCCTGTACGTTCGAAGTTAAGGGAGTCGACCGCGGGTAGAGTCTGCAATTACGTGTAGCGATTAATCTCCTGTGGTTCTAATTTTCATAACAGGGGTTCTGGAGCACAGCGTCAGCGTATCTTGTGTAGAAAGCGTTAAACGTTAATGCGTCCTACGCCTCATTTACGTGATTCCTGCTTCGCTGGATAACCTGCCGGGAGCGTGTACCTGAAACAGGAAACATCAGCATACAATCGACGTGTTATGCTGATGGGTTGAAGATAAATTGAAATAGACCTCGTGCTTACAAAGAGTCGTACGTAAATGTGAAACGGAAACTGCAAAAAAGTTGTCAGTACGCAGCGTCAGATGCAAGTATGTAACAAAATATCCACCCGGTCCATTAAAATACAGGATAATATCTCGATTTACACTAATTTAACGAAGATCATTGGATAGTGATATGCACATACGCAGATGGCGGTAGTATGGTGTAGACGAGATATGTAAGGCAGTGCATTAGCAGAGCGGCCGTGTATACCCAGTTGATTCATGTGAAAAGGTTTCCAATGAAATTATGGCCGAGCGACGGGAATTAACAGCGGATTGGTAGTGGGAGCTAGGTGCATGAGACAATCTGTTTAGCAAATCATTAAGGAGTTCAATATTCCTCATCCACAGTGTCAATAGTGAGCCGAGAATCCCAAATTTCAGGCATCACCTCTCACAACGGACCGCACAGTGCCCGACGGCTTTCATTTAAGGAGCGGCGTTTGCATAGAGTAGTCAGCGCTAACAGACAAGCAACACTGCTTAAAAAATAGCATAAATCAATGAGGTACGTAGGAAGAACATATCACTCAGGAAACGCGCTAAGAGCTAATGGTAGGGTTCGACTTTGGCCACTCCAAGAAGCCATGAACCCAAACTGTCAACAAGTCACTGAGCAATCTGTTGGTGGCTCCAAATGATGTGGACTTTGTTTACTGTGTTTCCAAACAGAGATAGAATTTTTATGGGTCACGATGCGCCTTGTCTCGACAGTTCGATCGAATGATCTGGCCACCCAGATAGACCGACATGAATGACATTTATGGGACATAATAGAGAGGTCAGAGAAATCCCAACACCGGCTATAGACACCCGATTCCTCTATATTCCAAAGAGTTGTTGAGTCCAAGCCACTGGCAGAAAGATTTCCGACAAGATCTAAGTTGGTATCACCTCAGTGTAGGACCATTGTATTGACTGTGATTGGTAGGGTTACACTATGAACACCTTGACCGAACGCTACGAAACTTGTACTTAAATATTTCCATGCTTGTGGAATGACTGAAATTTAATATTTGTGTCAGATTTCTCACAGTAAAGAAAAGTGGCATTCCTACAGATGAAAAATAATGTGAATACGTAGTGGCTACTGGGTGTGTGTAAAGTTACCTGAGATCCCAGAAAAGCATGCGTGTGCAGCTGATGGCATCGGAGAAAGATTCAGTCATTGTTATGGGTGACAGATCTCAGACATTTGGTTGAACCTGGATCGCAATAAGTGTTTATGAAAAGGATGCGGAAAAACGTGTATTAAGAATAGTCGTCACGCGTCCTTCCAGAACACTTAAAGGTCATTGAATTGTTCGACTGTCACTGACAAAATATCGCGGACAGATAATTTAAAACTGAGTTGAGATCTCGAATTATCATGCTTCGTATGGTACTGAAAAAGACACTGAGTTCAGCACGTTGTAGAGACATAGTCAATTAGGACTCTGAGAAGCTTTCTGTGGTGCCAAGTAAGCAGCCTAACGTCTGTTTGTGGCAGTAAAATGAACGCCAACGTATCCAAACTATTCAAGTTGGTGTGAAGAACGTATAAGGCTGATGATATACCCCAGATATTCAGAAAAACGTCATCCACACAATACCAAATATTGCAAGAGCCGAGAAGTGAGAGAAGTATCGAACAATCAGCTCAACAGCTGCATCCAAGTTGCTAACAAGAGTGACACACAGAGGAAGGCAAAAATGAAACTGCGATTGTGTTACATGACGCTTGGTTTGGTTTTAGGAAAGGAAAAAGAGAGACAGTCCTGATGCTGCGGTTGGTAATGAAGGAAAGCTGAAGGAAAATCAAGACACATTCATAGTATTTTTTGACTTAGAAGAAGAGTTCGACAGTGTCAAATGGTGCAAGTTGTTCGAATTCTGAGAGACAAAGGATCATCCTAGAGGGTTATATACAATACGTACAAGAACCCAGAAAGAACGAAGAGCACGGAATAAAAACGGTGCAAGACAGTCATGTAGTCTTTCGCCCCCACGAAGAAGTAATGATGTAGATAGAATAAAGTTTCCAGACGGATTAAAATTCAAGGTGAAAGGATATCGATGATGAAGTTCGCTGGCAACATTGCCATCCTGAGTGAAAGCGAAGAAGAATTTCTGGATCTGTTGACTGGAACGAAGAGTCTAATGCGTACTAAACATGGATTGGGAATAAACCAAACAAAGACAAAATTAATGAAAAGTATCTGGAATGAGAACAGCCAAAAGCCTAAGGTCAGAATTGGGGAACATAAAGTATGGGAAGTTGAGGAATTCTGCTACCTAGGCGGTAAAATAACCCATGATGGACAGAGCAAGGAAGACATAAGAAGATGACTAGCACTGACAAAAGGGGCATTCCTGTGCAACAGAAGTCTGCTAGTATAGAACATAGGCCTTAAATTGAGGAAGAAATTTTTCAGAATATACGGTTGTAACACAGCAGTGTAACAGTGGTGAATCACTCTGGGAAAACCAGAACAGAAGAGGATCCAAGCATTTGAGATGTGATACAAAAGAATGTGGAAAATTAGGTGGAATGATGACGTAAGGAATGAGTACGTTCTCCGCAAAGTCGACAATGAAAGGAATTTATGGAAAACCCTGACATGAAGGAGAGACGGGATGGTAGGTCATCTGTTAAGACATCACTTCCATGGAACTAGAGAAAGTCGCAGGGGGTAAAAACTATAGAGGAAGACAGAAATTGGAATACATCCAGCAATTAATTAACGATGTAAGTTGCAAATGCTACGCTGAGATGAAAAGATTAGGCAGGAGAATCGTTGGATTCATGGGGCCCGCTACGAACTCATTGCCAACTGCCACATTTTTTCTAGCATTTTTCTTCCCTCTTGCATGATCAACGATCTTACATACGTATTTCGAGACAAACTATGTAATTCACCTCTTTCGCCATATCTTCAGATATAACTTCCAGCAATGGCGCAGATCGTAACATGTAAAGTAGCACACCATAGCTTCGTTTAAGTCCGTTTCTTTATTTCGTAATTTGTCTCGTCGACGCATCGAAGGACTTCTTTCAGTGCAGTGCTAAAGGACAGAAAGGACAGTAATTCTCCCGTTGTGTCTAAATCTGAAACCGCAAAGGAGTCAAAACACGTTCAATATGACGTACAGCAACTGCAATGGGCTAAACACTGCAGACAAACATGAGTACAAAGTTCAAGAAGGGTTTCGTAGCTTAATCTTCATCATAATTAACAACAATAATAACATCGACAACAACAGTATCAGTAAGAAATTATATTAATTCAGTTAATATCTTGAACAACATTTGTGAGATGCTCATGTGACCTGTAATTGTAGACAACGACTATGTTGAATCATTGTCTACCAACTTCAGATGATTACTCTTACGTTTCTGTTTCCCCTTTTTCGGTTAATTACCAAAATATTTACCTACATCAACTGGATTTCACGTATCTTTCTTTGTAACTGCTTTGTTTCTATTCGTTTCTTTTACATTCAACGTTTTGACGAACGCTACAGTTTCCTTATTTTAGGAGAAAACGAACGTGTTACACATGTGAATAAATGAGTCACATAAATATTAATGACTAATGCAAGTTCAGTAGCAATTTTATTCCTTGATACTTCTACTGGCACTTCCAAACGCGGAGAATTACTGTCTGGTACTTTTCATTAGCGTATAGTCTCGTTTACTTGACGCATAGGCCTTCCATCCTTTCGATCTAATTGTTAGTGAAGCTACACGGCTATAATTAAACACATCCAGACACATACACACACACACACACATACACACACACACACACACGCACACACATAGCAAGCAGTGAAGCCTAGATGGCAGACAACTGACTGGTAATAGCTACATAACATTTGTACTTGCTTTTACTGTAGCTAAAACCATTTCTGAAACTAATCAGTAAATCCTTTATGGGAACGTTACCTTTTATAGGTGATCGATAGTGTTGCGTACACGTGCAGGAATTTCACACAAAAATTTTATCGAGTAAATTAATTTGGAAGTCAGAGTTTCCATTTTAATGTAGCAGAAACATTGTTTTTCTGTTTTCTTGGTTGTAGTTCCACTTCTACATATTCACACATTCTACCCATTACTAAGATGGAAAATTTCACTGCAGAATATCCCACCCCTGTTACAAACTGTAGATGGTCACACATATTCCTCTTGAATATTAATTGTGACATTAATTTCCAGGTTAAATTATGTCAAAAGCAAATGCCAAAATAATAAGCAAATGCTACAGAAGAATGACAAATAGTCTGATACTGATTGAGAAGCTTCTTGTCGAAAAATCATATACAGTTGTTATCTCTGCACAGAAAATTGTATCATGCACCTAAATTTCTCATACTTTCAGCAGTGACATTGTAACTACATACACGTTTCATTTATCTATGACTTTTGGCATATAAGAGCAGTACGCGCTGCATTCTTCCTACTTCCTCTTATTTTCTCGTGCGAGTTGAAATTCATGCATATTATTTCCTCACCGATCCGCGCCATTTGTAACTAATAGCAAATACGTAGATCCGCTGCTCTGTTTGACTACTGAGCTAGCCGTTGTTACCTGATGCAGAAAATTAGTCCCATTCTAAGACTAAATGTTTTTATTCTCCAGTTACCTACGAGAGACTCTTCTATGAATTTCAACGTTTACTCTTCCACGGAAAATAGAATAGAGAGTTGTTGCAACCCTGTTATTAAATATGCATTTAATTCGCGTCGGAACTTGTAACTTTGCCCGTAAAATCGGTCAACGCCAACAGATTCTCGTTGTTTACGTAAATAAAATTATCTGTATGAACGGCCTCAGCTCATACATGTATGAATTATATTTATTGCCACTGACACTAGAAGAAAGAAACAAGGAAATATTTTCAACGTTGTTTGAAATTTATTTTCACTCGGAATGAATCCAGTGTCCTTTAATTATAAATAACTCGGAGTATTGAGAGGAAAATCTTTTTCCGATTAATGCAGGGTTCCTCAAACTGTTCCGTGGAACATTGGTGTTCTGTGGCAATAGAAAAAGTACTCCGTAAATAAGACTATTAACAACATATCTTTTTTTCAACATTTTGGGATACTCATTCGATTTCTCTAAATTTTACTATGCTTACGGTGTTAAGTTAATATTTATAACTGCAGTAGTCACTGAATAAAACCAGTTTTCTTCATTTTGGAAAAAAGGAAACAACGTTCAAAACAAATAAGGTGTTGCATCAAAGTACCAGGATTCTCCGTGTGTTCAGTCAGAGGAAGTGTTTCGGTGCCCCTGGATTAACGTAATGTAAATTCAAGATCCGAACTTTAATCATAAGAAAATAGAGAGAATAATAATTATCGCTGCTGAAAATTACTGCCTCCTAATTTTTATGTGAACACTCCAACAGGTTTTAAATAAAACAAATGTTATTAACATTCTACAATGTTATTCTGTATGTCCACAAATTTATTTCTCAATATAATTACCCTGGCAACGAACACATTTCTCCAACGAGAGATCAGTTTGTCGGCACAGTCACCCTACGAATGTTTGGCTTTGTTGACGGAGCCATAACCGATTGATTACCATCACAGTGAAGTCCTCGAAGATTTGCTTTAAGTTTTGGAAAGAGATGAAAAACTGATGGAGAAAAGACGAGACGTGGAGAATGATCGACGACAGTGAACCCCTCTACCACTAGAGGACTCCGAGTTGATGTGTGTAGCCAGGCACTGTGTAACGAAAATATGTCTGTGCCCGAGAAATAGTGTCACGTAATCAAGGTTAGAATTCTAAGAATACTTCAACACATGTAACACCGCGTCCTTCTGCATGACAATACCAGACCAAACACGTGCGCTGCGACAGCTATAACCATCCGACGCCTTGAGTTCACTGTCATCGATTGTGCCCTCTTTTGCGGAGAAATTTGTTCGTCACCAGGGATACAATGTTGGGAAATAAATATGCAGAGACATGAGGAATAAATACTTAGAATGCCAAAAAGTTTGTTGAATGTAAAAACTTTAAGAGTTTTCACATAAAATATTCGGAGACATTACTTTTCAGCACACACTCGTCGAAATGTTTCTACACTATTTTGTTGTTATACTGTCCATTCACACTAATGTGATCACTACCTATTTCAACGGCAATAAACACGCCAGACAGCAAGTGGCAACAATAGCAGAGAAGCGTACATAAGCTGGGTCACGCATAAGCATCTAGCACTCTCTTCCCGCAAACAGTAATTGTAAAAAAATGAACAGCACTGTTTTGTAGGAAATCTAGTGTAATTTAATTTTGAACACACGTTTACGCTGGAGGGTGTGGGTTTCTAATTATTCAAGAAAAACTTCACTAACTAGAAACCGTTCAGAATAGGACATATGTCCGTGTAAAGCTTTGTGTTCAGAATCAGTAATCTATCGCGCCTCAAAGCCTGTGCTTTTCCTCCTAACGCACTTCTTGTACGTTTTTAGACGTAACCAGACGTCCCACATTAGTGCGGTAAGTGTAACACGCTGCTTCTCTTTATTTCTACCAAGCGTATAGTAATTTGCTTCCGTTTTAATTTAATAAATTTGATGTTTTATGTAATTTATATAGTAGAAAGGCCAAACTAGGTACGAAAAACATTTACTATTCACAGTCAGATTTTTCAAGAGCTGTCATTCATTAAAGTTAATGATGCAATGAAATAAGGCTACGTGTGTCCTGTCAGAAAAGTATACCTGCATTGCAGTTTTTCAAAAGGAAAGTACTCGCATTCCAACCATCTACAAGCAGAGTATGCTGGGCACTGACTGGATAGAGCATTAATTAATTAATTTTATTCAATGATTTTGATAAGCGCAAGCATAAGTGTGTGTTTCAGGAATTATTGTTAACGTTTCGGATCCTATGCGATTTATAAGCATCATTGTAGGAACTCGTCTCACAATCAAAGCTTTCACGACCGAATGTCATGGTTGCTGATGGGTCTTCCGGGTTGTGTGACTGTAGTCGAAGAAACCTATCGGTCTCTGACGTTTCGTGCTGATATGCACCGGACATATCTGGAAGCAATCCTGGCGGCGCTGAGGCTTGCCGGCCGACGAGTCGGACAACGGAGTGCGTCATAAATAATGTGCAATGTGGGTGTGGCAGAGTTTGCATGTGATCAGCAGAGATATAACTTAACTATCGATTGTTGCCTGTTAAGGATCTGTCGGTTCTGCGGAGATACTCTCCATATATCATTTAGTTTGCCGGGTTCTTCTTTTCTGTTGAAAGTATCACTATACTTACATGTTTCGATGGCTTCTCTGCGTGTTCGCGGAGAAGTCATAGTAGACAAAATTTTAGTTTCTGAAAACTACTCTTCATGATTTCGTCACCGAAGAGCGTGCTGTGCTACAGCTGATCTTTCTGTTTTCCCTAGTCGGCAAAGACCTTTATGTTTATTTTCAGTCTTGTATTCACGGCCGGCCGTTGTGGCCAAGCGGTTAACGGCGCTACAGTCTGGAACCGCGCGGCCGCTACGATCGCAGGTTCGAATCCTGCCTCGGGCATGGGTGTGTGTGATGTCCTTAGGTTAGTTAGGTTTAAGTAGTTCTAAGTTCTAGGGGACTGATGACCTTAGAAGTTAAGTCCCATAGTGCTCAGAGCCATTTGAATCATTTGTATTCACGCTTCTCTTCGTAGTTATAATGTAGACATTTCCACAAGTCCACGGTAATTCATGTACTTCAAATGCTGACGGAGGAGGGCGATTTTCCTTCACAGGTCAGAGTGCTCGACATAGCTTCTTAGATGGTCTGAAAACCGGTGTGAGAAAGGCAGAAAGGCCATGTTCTTTCTTCGATGTGTTTATCGTTGTCCTTGTTTCTACTTTTATTCAGTCGGAAATCACTATTTACTTCTTTGCTTGAGTACTCATTCGTCTCGTAAGCCTGTAACAAATTAATTCGGCGTCCAGGTGCTGCGGCGAACAAATTCTTTTGGCTCTATCCACAAGACTTGTAATGGCACCTTTCTTTAGTTGCACGTGATTGTGGAGGTCTCATGCAATTATCCATGACTAATTGTGACTTTTCTGAGAAACCTTATATTTCCACCAACCATCAGCCTCTCTCATAAACATCTAAGATGTTGTGTTATCCGTATTTTTATACTTACACCATTCAGAAACAAAAGAATGCCTCTAAAGCTATTTTTCCATGTGATTAAACCGTGAGTGCGTCATCGACAAACCAATACTATCGACATGGTTTCAGATTTGCATTTTCTAGAGGTGACTGTTCGAATTTTTCCACATAAAAATTAAACGATCGCAGGACATAATGGGATAGCCATTGCGACACCATCAAACTGCTCATAAAATTCATCGACCAGTGCCAGCTGACTAGAAGTAAGGCAGTGTCTAAAATGAGGAGTCGAACCCCCTAGAAAAAACATCACTTACATAAATCATAGCCTCGTTGACTGCAGTTATAGTGAATAAAGAGACTATGTCGAAACTTAACCAATATCTTCAGGAGTTAGTCCTTCAAGTGTCGCAGACTTTATGGCTTGTCCTAAATTCATAAAAGTGGTCTTCCTCTGAGACCAAATCTTAGTGCTGCCAATGCCATGACATATCAAATTGCACGATATCTTGCAACTCGTTTACAGTCACATATTCGTTAAAGTGACACTTACATAAAAGACTCACATAACTTTATCAAGAAACTTAAAGGAATAACTATAACTCTTGCAGATGCTTTTGTAAAGAGCTCTGAGATGAATGTAAACAAAATTAATAGAAATGTAACTGAATTTAAACCAAGCAATACGAATTAAATTCGGATATTATTACTGAAAGAGGAAGATGAGGTTTGTTATTTGGGCAGCAAAATATCATATTATGGCCAAGTATGGAAGACACAGCACCAGCAATAGCGAGGAAAGAATGTCAGAAAAAGACATATACGCTACATTGAATTTATAAATAAGAACGTCTCATCTTAGGCATTTAATTCATAGTACAGTGTTACATAGAAGTGAAACATGGATGTTAAACAATTCAGGCAGAGAAATATTACCCTGAAAGAAGACATGAGTTACTGCGATAAATCCTGAGGCAGCAGGGAACCATAAACGTGGTGCTGAAGGAATGTTTGGGGTTTAAAATTGTAGATAGCTGTAATGGCTTCGGAGAAGAGACATGGATAACTGCATCGGATCTATCTCCGATCTGAAAACCATCTCCACAACAAATATCGTGTCAAATCTAGCAGTTGATCGTCTCTATGTGTACTGAAGAAATAGTGGAAGGTTGTGAAAGCCGTAGTAGCGTTGTCATTTGGCACAGTTGATAAGACATTAATCGAGAAATGCAGGCCGCCAATTTCCGATACAGGTGCTACACACAGTGTTAACTTATTTATCATAATGTCCATCAACAACTGATCACCTATTCCTTTCATATATGTTTCCCAAATAATAGTTGACATTCTGTGTATTGGAATGGTATCTACATGAAGCCATCACTTCTGTTCCTAGTATTTTAATTTTAATGTGGACGCGAGAGATGCTAACATATTTAATAATTATAGATTCACGAGGATAAAAGCTATTCACTGGAAGCTTATTGCGCTTTCCCCAGAGTCCCGTTCAATGCTGTCACATTAGCGAGGCAATTTATTATTCACCAAGCCTGCCTGCGGCCGTTTCATTACATAATTAAATGACGACCATTTTGACGTAATGAAAGACCTTGGATTATTTTTATTATTTTGTAATTTTCAGACAAACGTAGCAACTTTTTATTTGTACGCACTGCGCATTGCATCTCTGCAACGAATGCAGACATGGGTCAGCTAGCCATGGAAAAGAGCAGTTTTCGCCCCTCTTTTTGACTGCAGGTAACTCGCTCATACCTATTACTCTCTTGACGTTTGCTCTTGCAGCCACGCGTGAAAGCGCAGCATATAAACAGACATCCTCTGTCACACCGCTGAGATTTTTGTTTTGTTTGTGGACTTTGTTACTTCTACGTACAGAACGTAAAAGAGAGAAGGTAAAATACACCTGTAAGCGGACCGCTTTGCCGCAACTTCAGAGAATAGTGTGTGAAACTGGCACCTCTTGCGAAGTATTACAACAGATAACCATATGGTTATTTTCTTTATTCGTGACCAGAGCCACCCAGTAGATCCTAAATGATATCATCTTGCTTTCAATGTGTACTGAGATCCAAAAACCACACTTGAAAATTCGATACTGCACGGAATAATATAGGCAGAGACGTAAGAAATTTACACACACGCTGGAAATGACACGGTGGTTGATTGAAATCTAAAAAATGCACAAAATGACCATAAGACGGCACTTCATATGATAAAAGTAAAATAATTAGCATAACAATCTATTTTTAGGAAAATCTTAGTTCTTTGCAATACAAATCAAAAACGTCGGCCGTTATTCATCAACAACACCTGTAGTCGAGGGGCAATGTCGTAAAGAGCACCGGACAGCATACCAATAGGTATGGTGAGAAACTGCAGTCGTATGTTGCCTTTTAGAATCCCTAATGAGGTCGGACGATCGCATTAGACTTGTACCATCAGGTAGATCCAGAACCAATAATCACACGGATTGACATCTGGGGACCTGGCAGGTCAACCATGACGGAAGTGGCGGCTCAGCACCAAAATATGTGCACAAAAGATATTTCACAGGTATAGCAGTATGGGGTGGAGCGCCACCCTGCATAAAAGTCGTACCTTCCAGCGAGGTTTCGATTCTCTGCAATTCGGGATACCTCGCGCCTGTTACGTCTCATGTGACGTCAATGACGTATTGCTGTGCAGCGCCATATGTAGGCCGGTTTTAGCACTCTTCTTCGATTTCAATAACGCTTCATGTCATTTGAGGCACGTCTGCCAGGCTTAACCTGTCTGCTTACATTACTCCATACATTAGTGCGTTTCCAAATGGAAATATACTTTTAGATCATCCTGTAATTACGATTATTACGACCGTTAATGAAGTTTAGGCTTTGAGGCACTCAGTGCATATCAAATACGCCATGCAGGACATGGCAGTTATGTGTGTGACATGTTTGGCTTTTGCTGTGGGATGGCGTTTGTACAGAGCCGAAATGGAGTAATAAGCATGAAAAACAATGTCAATGATATTGGACAAATACTATTTAGAAAACTAACCATGTCGTTTTGTTGAGAGATTAGAGGGATAAACCGGTAAATTTTAACGAACAAGTGCCTGTTCTGTTAAACTGCACCAGTGCTGCAACGCCTTTGTCGGAAGCTGAAAATGTATACGAAAGTAGTCTTTAGTTCGTAATCATATGAACTACTTCATATTATCAAGATGTGATTGATAAACTTTATGTTGGAGCTTTCTGATTATAGCTGAATGAAACACACTTTCTGTGATATACACCTTTCGCCTTTATTATTTGCAAGGCAACATCAGTGGCCTGCACTATGCACATATTATTGTTTATTCTTTTTAGCTTTCATTTAGGACGTTGTACATACAGGTAATTAGAGGGTCCGAAAATAATACTTTCCAACACACCGTAATATTACACGTGCTGGGGACAACTGGACCACTAAAGTTGAAAATGTTGTTTCTTATTAAGTATTGCCCAGAAAATGGATTAATATGTGGTTCTTGCTATTATCGCGTAGTTTTATTTGAAGTGATGGACTGCTTCACAGGTTGAACTGGAGGGGATTAAGATTCTGTAGATTGTGGGGTATAGTTTTAGACTATTTACTGCTTAAACATTGGGTTTAAATGAGATCACAGAATGAATGGCGTAGTTACGCCCTAAATGCTGACAGCTGAATAAGTTCATGATACGGCAGTGAAATATGACGAAATAAGTGTGCACAATACGTCGTATGTTATCAGACTCTAAGCTGACACACGAAATGTCATTCAGGTTGAAAAATATCGGCTTTGTGCTCTGGGTACAAGGATAGCAGGCCGTTAAAGAATAATGACCACATCGGGACATCTCAGTGCAAAATCTGTCAGTCACTGGCCACAACTCGTTAAATTATTCGGTCTTATAACTGAGATGCGAGTCTCCTCATTGCTTATTGATCCCCATTGTGTAATTCTGACGGCTTAGTTGGATGATTACAGAATGTAATATAGTCGCAGTTATGTGTCATTAATAGATAGTTCGGAACAGGCATTGATATTAGAGTTTGAGAAATATACACAAGAAATTTCTTCCTCGTGGAGAAAATACATCATTCACCATTTTATGTCATTTATGATTCTGTAAGAAGATATATTAGCCAGTTTAGAAGGTGATCGAATACATAATTCTGCATTTTGGTGAGTTTGACGAATTCTTACCTACAGATGGAAGAGAAAAAGAGTAATCGTTATAGAACGTACTGAGAAATTACATCTCGTTTCACATTTTGTGTCTGTAGGTATCAGAGTCATTTTTTGTCTCTGATGTATGTGGCATCAGGAATATTTCCCACCGACATAAGGTGGACGCGTGAGACTGATGTGTTGTCTGGCGATAAAAATGGAAACTCGGGTGTCTCGCTGTGTCGAAATGGCACTATTTTTCAGTGTCGGGCGGAGAGCTCAACACCAGGTGGTCTCTACGACTGATATGCGTCCGCGTTGTCCGCTGCTGATGTACTATCCTTCCTCGTTCTTGTTGCGCAAGGAACGTGAGAATTTCTTACCTCCGACTCAGAGGGCTAGGGCCATTGGTGGGAACACCATCCTCCCTAGAAACGCTGGCGTACATAAGGAAGTGAGGTGAGTCAATTTATTACCACCACTCTCATTCACTGCTGGCAAACTGTCATTTCTTATTTGTTCGGGGCTAACCAAACATTTAAATATTTCATGTGAGAACACTCTCATTAAATGCAATGACTATAGTCAATAATAACTGCATCAGCGCTGACGCTGTGTCAGGACGTATTCTGATAGCAAAGCCCAGTAAAATCTAAAATACCTACACAGTTTGCCTGAAGATATCCGTCAGTTCTATCCTGCGGAGCACATAGCTACAAATCGTCAGCCATTTCTGTCATCATACTGCACCCCGGAAAGGAAAGTGCCACAAGTCGGAAAACCGCATCTTTGGTTTATGTCACTGAAAAATACATGTGATGCACCCAACGTGCAAGACAAACGTAATGCTATTTGGTACCGATAGTACTTAATATAATTAATGTGCAGTTAGTCACAGAGGTCCAGTGTGGGCTGCAGTTATCGCAAGGTCAAGACACCTGGAAGCTATCCTAATGTGTTAATGTAGCACCGATTTACTTTGGAAAAAAATAGTTGGTCACCAGGTGATAACCTGGAGCTGTGAATGCAATAAATACGCATAGAAACGTTTTCAAACCATGTATGGTATGGGATCAGGACGTTGATATAAAAGGTGAAAAAAGTGAGGAACGCTTAATGTTGATGTTGTTGTTAACCGCCTCTTACACATTTAGTTCAATATGACCACTGGAGACGTCGACGAGGTGCTGTAAGTGCCAGATTTGCACCTGGTGACCAAACTGAAACAAAAATTTATTTCCTGCTTAAATCAGTTCTGTGACATCATACAGGGTGTTTCAAAAATGACCGGTATATTTGAAACGGCAATAAAAACTAAACGAGCAGCGATAGAAATACACCGTTTGTTGCAATATGCTTGGGACAATAGTACATTTTCAGGCGGACAAACTTTCGAAATTACAGTAGTTACAATTTTCAACAACAGAGGGCGCTGCAAGTGATGTAAACGATATAGAAGACAACGCAGTCTGTGGGTGCGCCATTCTGTACGTCGTCTTTCTGCTGTAAGCGTGTGCTGTTCACAACGTGCAAGTGTACTGTAGACAATATGGTTTATTCCTTAGAACAGAGGATTTTTCTGGTGTTGGAATTCCACCGCCTAGAACACAGTGTTGTGGCAAAAAGACGAAGTTTTCAACGGAGGTTTAATGTAACCAAAGGACGGTAAAGCGATACAATAAAGGATCTGTTTGAAAAATTTCAACGGACTGGGAACCTGACGGATGAATGTGCTGGAAAGGTAGGGCGACCGCGTACGGCAACCACAGAGGGCAACGCGCAGCTAGTGCAGCAGGTGATCCAACAGCGGCCTCGGGTTTCCGTTCGCCGTGTTGCAGCTGCGGTCCAAATGACGCCAACGTGCACGTATCGTCTCATGCGCCAGAGTTTACACCTCTATCCATACAAAATTCAAACGTGGCAACCCCTCAGCGCCGCTACCATTGCTGCACGAGAGACATTCGCTAACGATATAGTGCACAGGATTGATGACGGCGATATGCATGTGGGCAGCATTTGGTTTACTGACGAAGCTTATTTTTACCTGGACGGCTTCGTCAATAAACTGAACTGGCGCATATGGGGAACCGAAAAGCCCCATGTTGCAGTCCCATCGTCCTTGCATCCTCAAAAAGTACTGGTCTGGGCCGCCATTTCTTCCAAAGAAATCATTGGCCCATTTTTCAGATACGAAACGATTACTGCATCACGCTATCTGGACATTCTTCGTGAATTTGTGGCGGTACAAACTGCCTTAGACGACACTGCGAACACCTCGTGGTTTATGCAAGATGGTGCCTGGCCACATCGCACGGCCGACGTCTTCAATTTCCTGAATGAATATTTCGATGATCGTGTGATTGCTTTGGGCTATCCGAAACATACAGGAGGCGGCGTGGATTGGCCTCCCTATTCGCCAGACATGAACCCCTGTGACTTCTTTCTGTGGGGACACTTGAAAGACCAGGTGTACCGCCAGAATCCAGAAACAATTGAACAGCTGAAGCAGTACATCTCATCTGCATGTGAAGCCATTCCGCCAGACACGTTGTCAAAGGTTTCGGGTATTTCATTCAGAGACTACGCCATATTATTGCTACGCATGGTGGATATGTGGAAAATATCGTACTATAGAGTTTCCCAGACCGCAGCCCCATCTGTTGTTGAAAATTGTAACTACTGTAATTTCGAAAGTTTGTCTGCCTGAAAATGTACTGTTGTCCCAAGCATATTGCAACAAACGGTGTATTTATATCGCTGCTCGTTTAGTTTTTATTGCCGTTTCAAATATACCGGTAATTTTGAAACACCCTGTATTAGAATATCTACCAGGGTTGGCTGCGTACGAACAGCCCACACTGGACGTCTATGAGTAACTGCAGTTTAATTATAGCCACCCAGTAGTTAAATAAAAGTTTTGGTAATTCTTTCCTTAAGTGAGTTTTCTCTAGTGTTGATTTTTGAGTTATGTTCCTGTTCTTCCGGGGATGCGACATGCTGTGGCCTCTACAGGGCTTCCACGTGGTCTGTCTCCGACACGTGGACTCAATCCCAGCGTTGCCTTGTCTATCGGTCATCCATTTTTCTCGCAAGATTGCCAATCTGCTGCCATTTAGTACTGGAAGCTCTCTCCAGGACGTCACTGAAATTCTTAATTGATCAGATCTGTCATTATTTTTGTTTTTCCTATCAAACCTCAACACAGACTTTTCCGCGCCGCTGTTAACTCAACAGCTAAGCTCCCGTATTTTATATTTACGAAGTGTCCATGTCTCACAGTCGTAATTCAAACCAGGGAAGACACACTTGCAAGAGAAGGCTAAGAAGCCTTTTGCATGCTGAAATGATCTGTACCAGTTGGACCGACCAGAAGACAGATACAAAAACAACTCTGTCGTGCACTGGATTGAATGATATGAAGAGAGTGGCCAATATAAATTAATTCCGGTTGTAGGTTCTTACAAAAAGCACTAATGGTTTAATTAATTACATGCGGGCTTATCAAACAGCTGAATTAAGAGTTATGGACGTATTTAACCTCAATTTATTGCGATTACTCCATTAATTTACACACATAAACAAGAGAGCAATAATTAAATATGAATGTGAGGAATAAGTTACAAAATGAAAGGAACGTAAATCAGAAGTTGATTGGTTTAGCAAAGCCCACAAGGAACAATAGTGACAGAAGTAAATGTCATCTCAACATGACAAAAAAACATAATCATCGCTGGATGTGCCAGAAAATCCTATTAAATCTGCGTGCAAATGACAGAGTATGCTCGGCCATGGATAAGTTCGAATTCCTGACCAGATTTTAAATCACGGGAGCAACGGATCGAAAAATTCCTAACCACATTCTTCCCCAGGCAGCCTGTGCTGAAAGATAACCTTACCATACTTGATGAGTCAAGCCCTGCACACTGCAGGGTGTGCTAACAGCAGATAGTCATCAGACGCCATATGAATTGCTGACCCTAAGACAAGTAAGCTCGGCTTTTGCTGCATCTCCTCAGCTGAACGTCTCTTTTCCCACGTCTCCAAGGCCTGAGCGTTCACTTTCGCGTGTCTATCCACAGTGTCCAAAAAAATCTTTGGTCTGCTCACACCGTGCATAAAAGAGTACTCCATCGATGAAAAGACTAAATGTTTGGTCAGTAAGACATTTCTGTAAATAGCGGTGGAACGTCCTACCTAGAAAAATGTTTGTAGGTAATTTAATGTGCCGCCTTCCAGAGTACACAATTCTGAGAAAATCCAGCTCCAAACACCCACTTCTCAGACATCGTTTTACGTCGTCAAATGGCCTATTTCCCACATCTTAAATTTCTAGAAAATGGGATCAATAACACATAGTTTCAAGTTTTTTTTGAACACACAGTGTGCTTCGTTCCCACCTTGCGGCAAAGAAACAAATTGTCACGTGGTTTGGCCTCCGGCTGTCACGCACCCTCCCCCACAAGAGCAGAAGAAAAAAAATTCCCAACCAGCCGGGCACCCTATGGTTTCCTAGAAAAAATCCTACCAGCGGAAAACAACATTCCAGCAAGCCATTCTTTGTACACAGGGATCGCCGTCTGAGAGTACTTTATGTTAACTGTCCGAGTGCAACACACTGTTCATTATTCTTGCCCGGTTCATTATACTGACCCATTTTAGTCAGAATCCGGGACTGAAAAGGGATTGGCCTCAGTCTGGGAAGTGTTACCCGCTCTCACCCAACCTCCAGCGAACCGCACAATACAGGTCCCAGAAAACCTTGACGGTGAGGCTGAGTCACTGACCCATCTCTAAACACCAAAGTCTTCACAACCTGGTTGTGCTCTCCCTGCTGAACTCCCGAGCCACGTCCCAGCGGCTCCTGCCCCCTCCTAACATTACGCCCATCCAAGACTCCGTCAAATTCACGCAGCACAACAATGTCCCCTTTCTACAGCTGGGTGGTCAGCACGATTGAGTGTCATATGAGAGGCTGGGGTTTGAATTCCGGCCGGCTAAGAGATTGCCTCTATTCAGGGCCTGGATGTTGTGTTGTCTTCATCATAATTTCATCCTCATCGAACAGCAAGCCGCTGATACGCCGCCAACTAAAAAGACGTGCAACAGGAGGCCGGGCTCCCTCCAGGTGAGAATTATTATAAAAAAAGACAATAAATACAGGATAGGCAATTAACCACAGAAACAGAGTGAATTCGAGACATATTTTAGCGCATCGATCTTTGCAATCACCAGCATCACCCACCTTATCAACATCAGAGATTCATCAGTTGGTGGAAACGTGATACGGATTGCGATAAAGTGGGTCAATAGCGATGATATCTGAGACGTGTCAATCCACTGTTTCAATGAAGGAATTCACACTGATCAAAAACTATTTTTTCCAGTTTTCCTGCCATGTTTCAACTGTATATAATGGAATGTCTCCCAAAAGCTTGCCATCCTAGCTTGGGTGCATAAAAATATTTGCGTTCTTATGTCTTTGCTAGAACATAAAATTGTAGCGTGGGAGTATGAGGAGGTATTTATAGCCGCAATCACAGATTCCTACTATAGTTAGCCCAAGAGCAAGAAATCTGTTATCTAGAGGTCATAATGATTTGTCTGTAAACATCTCGGTTTGTAGCCGACGTATCGTGTCATTTCTCCTTTTATTCCCTTTGATACTTCGCGAATAAACTTACCGAAACAATAAGACTTTTCGTTCAGACACAGTCGTCAGTCACACATGCATCTAGTTTCAATTTGTATGACCTGCTTAAATTTAAGAAATTCATAGCCCGTGGTATAACAGTATGGAGGAAGAGAACAAGCGTTGTTAAAATAGGCGTAAACAGAACAAAAATAAGTGCCACATGAGGAGAAGAAATTACTTTATTTTCACTAACAGAAATGAAGCATTGTCAAACTTCACTTTCTCACTCACATCTATGGCAGCACATCCAATGAAATATTCAAGAATATCCCTCACACGTCCAACGAGGCCCACAATTTCCATAGGTAACAAGCCACTCGAGAAAGTTCGTCACTACAGACATTCAATATGTGGACAAATCTACGAAAGAGATAGGCATTGCCCATAGCGGATATGGTTTCCTAGTCCTCTATTGATAATAATAGAAACTGTAACGAGCAATACATCGAATACATACGATTAATGAATTCTGTTTGGATGCACTCATTACTAAACTAGTGTATGCTTCTGAGATAAGTGATAAAATGAAAATTAAGGGAGAAGAAGTGACATTTCGTTTGGTGGTCTCTGCTCTCTCCGCAGTAACAGACAAGCAAGACCTCTATACTAGACTTTCGAGCATGAGATGAAGGATATCCTGTATCCTGTAACATGCTCAGTGTAGCACCTTCTTTGCCAGGTAAACGACAAGGAGGATACGTCTTTCACTAGAGTAAGTTTATATGGGCGTTGTCACTACGCAAGCTAAAACTTAAGCACTGCTCTGATTTTGAATGTAACCTCAAAATTGTGGACAGTATGCAAATTTACGGTAATCCTTTGATATACATATTTCATGTTGCTCGTTTTGCGCATTCTGAGGAACATATGTCACTCTACCATAAAACGAACGTTATTTTGGTTTACCGTTTACATGAATACTTAGGAAAACATCCGTTATTAGTGTTTTCATGTATTGAGAGTAGTGTTGAAAAAGTGTTCGTTTGGTCAAGGTGATCACATTTTCGACGTGGCACCCTAAAGTTCTAATTCAGTAGTCCACCGACCTAACTGATAAGTGGAATGCTAATATGATAAAGCCAACGAGAATACGGTGCACTACGTGTGTGTGTGTGTAAATAGCTTGTGTGTGATAGAAGTATGCGACTGCATAACTCAGTGCCAGCTTTGTTTGATAGGCTGAGGAGTCCAAACATAAATCACCGCATATTGTTGTTAATAACATCAATCTCTATATACAGCCAGCAGCGGCATGCAGTAAAAGCTTTCAGGCCATTTCGGGAACGCAAATACACCTTCCACAAAATGAAGGCAGGAGGGTATTTGTGTAACGTTCAGCCCTATTGAAAAGCAGGAATTCCTCATGGAAACTAACTGAAGCTCCACGTTAGTTCGAAAAATCCTTTATACGTGAGCCACAGTGCGTCACTCCACTATAAGCTCATTATGTGATGAGATGTTCATTTTAGCATGACACAGAAGCTGACTGTAACGTATTTGCGTAGTTTTTCAAAAATGAAGCAAGTTGCCCTAAAATGTGTTCACTTAAGGAAATTATACAAGTGCTAGGGTCACTGAGGAATGCAGTAGATGTGTAACTAATTGCGAAAGACAGCCTTACTTCCTGTATGTCTTTTCTTGCTCCCGTTATTTATGCTGGTATTTTCATTACAGAATCAGTCAAACGATGAGCTTTAGGTGGTTACTTATTTCAGTCACAGCTACGAAATGATTCCCTTATCACATTCGGATAACCAACACTTCGTTACAGTGTAATATTTCACGATTGCAGCCATGAATGACTTGGCTGAGATTAAAATAAGACACAGGCATACGCTGGGTATATATTACGAGATATTACTTAAGGCTGAAGAAAGCTCACTGATTACCAGAAAGAAAGTTATACAGACAAATTATATTTAAAAAAAAATTGGTCTAACAACTGATTCTCCTTAATGTAAAAGATATTCACTCACCGTATCATCGGAAGCATCAAAATAAACGAATTTTCTGTGATAGGAAAGAAATAACTGGTTTTAAAATTGTATTTATCACAGATATAACGGTTTAAAATCGTGAGTAGTGTGATGCGTGTAAATTATCACTTTCTAGTATTCATATATATTGAGATTACTTCTGACTTAGTTAGAAGAAAATCTCTGTACATAAAAGTCAATGACCCAACTGACTGACTCACTCACTGACGCTTCATCGCCAGTCATGGACTGTGTGGCTGATCCCGGCAGAGGTTCGAGTCCTCCTTCGGGCATGAGTGTGTGTGTTTGTCCTTAGGATAATTTAGGTTAAGTCGTGTGTAAGCTTAGGGAATGATGACCTTAGCAGTTAAGTCCCATAAGATTCCACACACAATTGAAATGTTTTTTGCTTCATCGCCCAGCTCGAACCGCTAAGGATAAAAATTTCAAATTTGGAGAGACATCGTTGGAGAAGAGAGTTTTCGAAGTTCTATCCCTCAGGAGCGAAATATGGGAGGAAAAGTTCTTTTGCAAATATCCCGGTATTAATGCAGTTTTGGAGCTAGGACTATGAAAACTAGTATTCTGTTGCTTGGTCAGAGATAGATGTTTCAGCAGTTCTGGAAATATGACCCCTAAGGCGCGAACAATTTTTTAAAACAAAATCATTAATAAACAACTACCAAAGTATTTTTAAAGTTACATGTGGGAAAATTAGTATCTGAATACTCGGTGGGAAGTAAAAAAATTCTAGTTTTAGTTTTGTAAATTAAACCCCAACAAGGGTTAAATGGGGGAATACACTTTATGGAAATATTTTGTTAAAAGCATTTTAGAAGTAAAGATATGAAAATTTGTATTTGGCTTCGGGATTAGAAATAAAAAATCTCGTGTATCACAATTTTTGGAAATTCAACCTCTAAGTGGGTAAAAAGGGCCTGACTGATTCACTGACTCATCACTGCCTAGCCCTAAGCGCCAAGGACATAAACTATAAAATTTGACGAGGGTGTTGATCTCATATTTCAGGCATTGTTTAGCAAGGCATTGTTTGGACTTCCCCCAACAACGGAGTGAAATAGGTGACGAGAGCACGTAGGAGTACAAAATACGGTATCCGTTATCTCGATCAGAAATTTAAAAAATACGTACTTCAGTATTTCTATAAAATTCAACCACTAAAGAGGTTAGGTAGTGGGTGAAAGGTTTTTTGATAACTCATTATTAAAGTATTAAGAAACTATTTTTAAAGCTACATCCACGAAAATTGGCATTTGACTTCTCGGTTGGACATACGAACGTTAGTGTTTCAGTGTTTTACCGAATTTAGCCCCCCAAGGGGGCAAAAAAGAGGATGTAAATTTTATGAAAATCTTTCGTTACCGGTATATTAAAACATTTTTAAAGCTAAGTCTATGAAAATTTGTATTTTACCGCTAAAGAAAGATGTGTTAGGGGATGTAAGTTTCTATTGAAATATCACCACAAGGACTCAAAAGACTAGATTAACCAAGATCTCCGACTAGAGCTGCCATAGCCGTTTCTTCGAGAGAAGTTCATTAGGAGATGGTCACGCTTTTGTGGTAACGGTACTCATGGCTCCAAAGAGTACAGCACCACAGTGGATAAGCCGCTCTCGAAACACTCGTACTGCAGCAGCTCTATGGGTTGGCAGAACGAACTATACCGAGGTTCGCCAGGGGCCGCAGCTGCCAACCCATGGGCATCACGTGTGTGGATAGCGATTGGTCGAAGCCTCGTTAAATACCGGAGTACTGAGCTAAGGCGGACAGTTCTCTTGAGTGCGCCGAGTAGTGTACAATGTCCACTTACCGCCGAGGCTACAAGTTGCAGTGTTCGTCCGTCGTCTTCGAGACGTAGGCTTCGTAGGCATCGTAGGACAAGAACACAGGCATCACTCAGAGCCACATTAATAGGACTTTATATTCTAGAGTCTAGTAACAATTTTAAACACCTGTTGTGCTGGACGTTTCACAAGAAGTAGAATCCTGTAAGTTGAGTATTTCTTCGTATTTAATAAATATTATTTTGTAATAACTGTTGGGAATCTTTCTTAGTGAAGATAATCTACGGCGTCCTACTGCATTTCCAACAGCTTCTATAGCCTTAATTAACGAGCAAGGTTTGGAAAATGTTACAAGTCGTGAACACAAAAAAATTCGAATAAACGAAAAAAAGAAATGTGTGCAGACATACAGTCAGCACTAGGGAAGCAGTGAGCGCAAATCTAGACTGTACGAAAAATCCTTAGAAAACAAGGCAGTGATAAAACCCACGTCTAAATACTGACGAATATGCACGTGAACCCTGTCAATTCTGTTAGACATGATCAGGATACTATCAAGGGGAACACTTCATCGTTCTCCCTTAAATTTAGTGGTAAAATGTCCCAATGGATAGCCCCTCAAAAATAGAATACAGATCAAGCATGAAAAGAGACAGAAGGTGTACTGAATTGTGAGAAAAGAAGCAAAACAGAAACATTTAATGGTCAAAGCTGAAGACGTGCAACATCGAGCAAACTGGAAGAACAATGGCGTCATGGTTGCGTCGTCACGGTGTACGACTGCAAAGCGGGAGATCCAGCTTGAAATATCTCTCGGGTCCTGTCCATTTTTCACAAAATTATCTACTTTTGATTTAGAATATGAGTGATAAGTTAACAATATATTACCGTCGCCAGTAAATGTGATGAATACGGAGAGCAGGAGAGATGCCGCATAGACCTCTCACAGAAATGAAAACAACAAATCAACGGGTGGGAACTATGTTACGACAAAGGCATTAAAGAGTCCAAACTCCTAAAACAGAATGTGAGAGTAATACGATGTTGTACTTGTGTAGAACAAATAGCAGGTACGTACACATGGAGGTTCCTTCCCTACACCTCGCTATTGCAATCGGACGATACATCACGACACAGACATATATGTGAATACAGCGAACGGACACGTCAGTGACCGGGCGGACAGTGCATAACCACGACGCCACAGTTCTTGCAATTCATATTGCATTTCTTGGTTTACATTTTACTCCTTTTTTCACAGTTCAGTACAACATATTACTGTTTTCAAAAACAGATTTGTGTTCAGTTTTAGACGGGCAATCCGCTGGGCCATCTTGCCACTACAACTGAGGGGGAGGCGATGGGGAATTTCCCTTGCAAGGAATTCAAAACCGAGAGAGTAGTCAGCCATAATATTAGAACTACTCGGGGCACCGTTTAGGCGAAGTGTCCTGGTGCTCAACCTCTTCTACCGAACAAGAATAGTGTAAATAGAATATAGCTAACCGATCTCACTGTTAAGTCTGCGTCCACTAGAGATATATTTCTACAACTTTTTGGCGAATTTAAATCAACACATTCGAAAACACAGCTGACTGAAAATCAATTCGAATGAGGCAAAGACAGTGTATAAAGTGCATATCGAAAAAGTGGTTGCATCATCAGTGGAGAAGTAGATTGACTGGATGAAGTTTTGTACTTAAGGGAAGTAAATAAAATGTCAGGAGAAATAGGGAAACGGAAATAACTTCTCGACTGAAATCAGTGTATTTTTTCTATTTTCGCTTATGACACTGAGACATAAATACCTAATCTATGAAACAGTTAAGTGTTGGGCACGTAGATATTAGGAAATGTTAACTGAGACAAGCATAAGAATGGGCAAGGAATTACAGTGGGGTCAAAGATGTAACAATGGCTACAATTAAAATAAAGCTGAATTATGCGGAAGATGTAGTCATATTTTGTACAGCACATATAAAATTTAATTAAGCTCGAACATCTCACAAGAATAGTGATTTTCTAATTATTGTACGCTGGTTTGTTTCGTGAATTAGACACGATGTTGCTCAGTACTATGTTCAACTTAAAGCAGAAATGGAGTAAATGGAGTAAATCGACCAACTTCCTCAGAAGTTAGAAAAAACAGCTTGAAGCAGTTTATTATTGTAAAAAAATGTGTAATGCATAGTGTGACTGAGATTTATTCCTTGAAATTAATGAAGATTGATTCGACAAGGATTCTTTGTTTCCCTTTCTTTTAACTATCTTTGTTTCAGTGCTATGTTCCTTCAAATTTTATTACTGGCTATCATTAATAACAAAATCTAAGTGTGTTTATTTGAAGGTATGAAATCTTATTAGTAAATTGATCTTTTTGTTGTACATTACCTTAAAGTTAGTGTAAAATTTGTGATAGACATAATGACGTGTTATGCTCTGTAGGTTAGTTATCCCCTATGTTTGTGATGAAGGAGAAGAAAGAAGGTATTTTCAGGTAAGCTTCATACTGTGATATGTGAAGAACAGAGAAGAAGACGTACTGACACATGAAGAAATTGAAATGGAGCCGTCTCGGAGAAATTGCGGTCGCAAGGGAAATTGTTTCCAGTGAGAATGGTGTCGAGTTCTGTAAACTGAGACATCGTGAACGTAGTGTAGGTGTACCTAGAGAAGAAGAGAAGCAAATAGGAAGATGGAAGAAGAAGTTAGGCTCACTTTCTGGTGAAGATTTCAAGACAAGTGGAGACGAGAAGTAGAGATAAACACTTGTTCAAATTTGGACGTCAGATGCAGCGCGTTTGGAGAACTGAGCAGCTAATGGGATTCTGCTTTAAATCTGGCGAGGTGGAGGTGAATGAACCATATTCACAGAACGTGAAGTCGCGAGAACTTTGCTGGTCTTCGAAGCGGATGCATGTTCGAAGCGAAACTGTCTTGTGCGAAAAGTCGAATCTGATGTAGATTCTAGTAATACATGGGATGATTTACAAAAGTTTAACTAACTATGAGGGCATAGTACCTTCGAGTGGAAGTTTGAACAAAAGTGTAACCGGTGCAGCCAGATGTAAGTAATACTGTATATGTGGAGTTCAAATGGTATAAATTGCTCTAAACACTATGGGACTTAACATCTGAGCAGTCCCCTATAGTTAGAACTACTTAAATCTAAATGACCTAAGGACATCACACACATCCATGCCCGAGGCAGGATTCGAACCTGCGACCGAAGCAGCAGCTCGTTTCCGGACTGAAGCACCATGAACCGCTCGGCCACAGCGGCCTGCTGTGTACAGTGTTGCTCTTAACATTTCCCACCTAGAAGTTTTCCTGAAATAGTTGCAATATTCCTAGCTAACGAGCTGTTTTCTGAAGCTGTCAGTTAACAAAAAAATTTAATCGTAGCTGGGCCGCCGTCACCCGATCAGCCAGCGATGTGGCGGTCCAGAGATTATGTCGTCTAGCTTCACAACATTACCTGAAACTGTAATCTATCTCAGGTTAGAGTGTCACAGCCCTTCATCTCTAACCGGCTTTAGAACCATTAATAGAAGCTTGTGTAGGACAATTAACAACGACGCAACCTTCGATATATCAGTGTAGTTCAGTGAATTGGTGTAATACTAAACCATTTCCTTACAACAGGAAATCAAATGGGATAAGTTAGATTAAACTTGCGTTGTCAAAAACTGGGAAATTAGATTCTAGCTATCGATTGCGGACTTAGCTGTAGTTGTGTACACAGGCACGGAAATTTCTCTTTCATTCATCTGCAATGCAGCTTCTGTACGTAGATAGGGAGTTACACACTTTTGAAAATCTTGAAAGGTCAACATAGTTTTCTAAATTGATTCGATATAAGGAATTCCAGTCTTAACACCACTGTTTCTTGGTTCTGCTCTGACATAGATAAAAAACTGCTGATTGATGATTTAACACTCCGTCACTTATCAGTTAATTATTATTATTGTAAGTAACTTCATTGTTCCAGTTTATGAATTTGCTGTATGGTATGTGTGCGAGTGTCGTGTATCCCAACAGGCGTTGTCGAAGAGAAGAGAACAAAAAAATTGTGTCAAGCAAGTTTTACTTGTCAGTATTTGTTGTGAGTAGATGTGAGAAGGGTAATAGCAAAGGGTACCAAGGAAAAAACTTGGTAAAATATTACGTTGTACCGGGTTGACAACTGTTTCTGTTTATTTGATATGAGGGCAATAGGGGAGGCTCGCTCATCCTAAAAAAATTAGCATCATTTCAGTACGAGGGATGGGAAGACAAATATTTTGATACAGATTCTTTGATAGTGACTCGTCACTGAACACATCTGAGGCTCAATTAGAACAGTAAATTGTGTGATGTATATCTTTCAGTGTTCATAGTTTTTCTATAAGTTGTTGACAACATAACAATAAGAAGAAGAGGAAAAAGGCGAATAGTGTGATGATTGTAATGTACGACCTAAATACGAAACAAGTAATCTCCTTTCAGGTTCGATGTTAATAATTACTAATCATTTACTTTTTGTACGAAAACACCGTAGAATTGCACTGACATAATGTAATTAAATGCTACTGATCTGTTCATGTATCTGTTTTGGGGGAAATTATTTATCAAGGACAGAGATATGTAACACTTCGTCTTTAATCAGCTGCAGTAGATCAATCTAACAACTGATTGATCCTCGATGATCAGTTCACTGTTAGCCCAATAACGTACTCTAATCGTATATAACGTGAGTTAAAAAGTGCGCCATAAAAATCAGATTTTCTGCACCATAAAACGAAATCAATAAATCAACATTCAGTTTTACGTCACTGAAGGTACTATGTGTGCTGTCCAGTTACAAAGTGAAATGCCCTGAGGAGACATTGCGTAGAGAGAGAGAAACATGTAATCATGGTTTGTTTCCAGGTAAAAGGGTCTTGTTTCGTTGCATTACGTACAACAGGAGGGGAATGTACCAATCTGTGGAAGAGCAACAGAGCGAAATAGGAGCCGTCCGCCCACACAATGCGTAGCGAGTTGAGCTCTTGGCATTCAGAGTTGATATTATGTGCGAAAGTCAGTCAGGTGATGTTGAACAGGGAAAATTTTCCTGACGTTTGACAAGTACTGTCTACTTCGTGACGGGCTTTCGACCTCTATTCCATCGTTGAGTGGCACATGAATGCTGCAGCCACTGATAAAATTTTCATCTTACATAGATACTGCTGATAGAAGTTCAAACGATGTATCAAATACATAGATACACTGTGTACCCAAAGGAAAGTACGACCGTTATATGTTAAGCAGATATTTACATGTAACAGAGATGCAAGATAAATTTTTAGTGTATGAAAATCATTACATATAATACAAGACGGTAATGAAGATGAATACTGTTGTAATGTAACTTCATTTTGCCGGCCGGTGTGGCCGAGCGGTTTTAGGCGCTACAGTCTGGAACCGCGCGACCGCTACGGTCTCATGTTGGAATCCTGCCTCGGGCATGGATGTGTGTGATGTCCTTAGGTTAGTTAGGTTTAAGTAGTTCTATGTTATAGGGGACTGATGATCTTGGAAGTTAAGTCCCATAGTGCTCAGAGCCATTGAGCCATTTTTTTAACTTCATTTTACAGAGAAGGACCAGGAAATAGTTTTGGTCGCGCGGAACGAAGCTGGCGTAATGTATCATACTTTCGTTGATTTTAACTATTTCAACGATTATCATTCCTCTACCTTGGCAGTATGCAAAGCATCAGCGATAACATCGTTTCCTTTTAACATATATTTCTTATACTACAGCTTTTCTGAAGTCACAGAATTAGTTTGCAGGTAACATACACATATTTTTAGTAACTATGAAAAAGAAGAGGCGAATAGAAATAGGTAATTTTAATGAAGGTCTGTGCAATTAAATGTTTCACAGCTGCTTTTAACCGTCAGTAAGTCAGCGCACACATTGATAATTAATCTACTTTCCCCACAACCGCTCGTTTCACAAATGGCTCTAAGCACTATGGGACGTAAAATCTGAGGTCATCAGTCCCGTAGAACTTAGAACTAGTTAAATGTAACTAACCTAAGGATATCACACACGTCCACGCCCGAGGCATGTTCAAATGGTTCAAATTGCTCTGAGCACTATGGGACTTAACATCTATGGTCATCAGTCCCCTAGAACTTAGAACTACTTAAACCTAACTAACCTAAGGACATCTCTCAACACCCAGTCATCATGAGGCAGAGAAAAATCCCTGACCCCGCCGGGAATCGAACCCGGGAACCCGGGCGCGGGAAGCGAGAACGCTACCGCACGACCACGAGCTGCGGACCCCGAGGCAGGATTCGAACCTGCGACCGAGATGGTCGCGCGGTTCCAGACTAAAGCGCCTAGAACTATACGTGTGTGTATTGCTAAGGGACCAAACTGCTGAGGTCATCGGTCCCTAGACTTACACACTACTTAAACTAACTTAACGCTAAGGACAACACTCACACCCTCGCCCGAGGGAGGACTCGAACCTCTTTCGGGAGGGGCCGTATGATTAGTGACATGGCGCCTCTAACCGCGCGGCCTCTCCGCGCGGCGCGCCTAGAACCGCTCGGCCACTTCAGCCGACCTCATTTCACAGCTTTATTTCTTATGGGTCCAATATTACGAGCGCAATATTGATACATCTAAAGCGATTCCATAAATACAGAACGTTGTGTCCTACATAATGCTCAAGGTAAAACCATGGCGATGTTTAAAAGAACAATGCCATCTGTCAATCAAAGACACGGCAATATAAAAGCGGAAGTAGCCTGACAACATAAAGTATCGTTCTGTCAAGAAACAAGACACCACGGTCCAATGGGAAAAAATACATATAAAAAATAGAGACCCTGCAAGCAATTGCTACGTATGTATGTTATTTGGATGTACACTGTAATCTCCTCCCACCAATCTCGGGTCCACCTCCACATTTCTTTCTCTGTTCATCTCTTGCTTTCCCACCTCTCCCCATCTCTGTTCACCACCTGCTCCCTCTTCCGCCTCCACCCTCCATCCCCTCCTGTGCCAACTTTCTCCAACCTTCTCTCCCCACGTCCTCTTTCTTCCTCACCCTGTTTGTGACTCCTCAATCTGCGAACGGATGCATAACAAACTATATCCCGGTTTCTATAGTAGTAAGCCTATTTCAATCATAAATTGATAAGTATTTTTGTTTTAAAACCGACTGAGAATAAGAGAACGAAAGACTCCATTGCTACGTATACAACCTTTGTTTGAAATTATACATGCGAGAAGGAATATGTAAGGGCCAAACATTTTTTATGATGGTTTATATGTCATTATTTCAGTTAAATTCGACTACGAGAAAGAAAACGAGTAAGAACATATTCACAGCGCAGCACAGGTCAGTGTTTTCTTTCTCGCAATGTGTTAAAGAAAACCTGGGTATTGTTCCTTAAAAACTATTGTAGCCCGTGTCCATCAGAAAGTTTATTAGAGTATAGAGCAAAAATTTGAAACAAATCGGTCAAAAAGATTTCGAGATTGAAGTTTCAGAAAACTGGACAAAAATTTCCAAGACTTTTAGCAACAACGTTTTCCGTTTACATATGACGTTTACAGTACTTAAATTAAAAAAGAGACATACAGCTTATCCCCTCGGTTGACTTTGGAGACAGACTAATACTCTTACACACTTTGAAAACCGATGGCCTAAAACGCCTTCTAACATAACGTCTTCGACTCATCGTGCGGCTGTTCGCTGCTCACAGCACACAGCAGATTTGCGATCTACGTCCTCAATTATTTGCTGGATATATTACAACTACTGTCTTCCTCTACATTTTTTTCACCCTCTACAGCTTCCTCTAAAACCAAGGAAGTTATTCTTTGATGTTCAGTCAATTACTTATTAGACTGGTCATTCCATTCAGCAGATCATGTGACTCTTCTTCACTTTTACTGAGGTTATCAATCTCGTAACGAATAGTATCAAAGATACCCTTTCGCCTTGAATTTTAATCCCTGTCTTGAACCTTCCTATTATTTCCTTCATTGCTTCTTCGATGTGTAGAATGAACATTAGAGGCAGAAAGACTAAAACACTCTCTTATACCCTTTTTTAGTCTGAACACTTCGTCCTAGGTCTTCCACTCTTATTTCCACCTTGCAACTGAAGGCTGAAAACATTGTTTGTTTGCTGTACATTTCACAGTTGCTGACACGCTGCAATATGTTAAAGATTTGTAAAAAAGGTTATTTCACTGACTTAGCTCTAATACATGTTGCATATTGCCCTATCTCTCCCTATAGCTTACCCTTAGTTTCCTTGGACTTTCTAACGCCCTGTAGCATTTGAAATCGTCTAACACTTTCTTCAGGTCAACATATTCCATGAAGGTATCTTGATTTTCCTTTAGTCTCCCTTCCATCATCAGCCCAATGTCAGGATGGCATCTCTTGGGTCCTTACCTTTCCTAGTAGATGATATTTTTCCGAAAGTCAGATGGTGTATCGCCCGACTAATATATTCTACACACTAATGTGAAAAGACGATTTGTTGCCACTTCCCCAAATTATTTGCGAAATTCTGATGGAATGTTATCTATCCCTTCGGTCTTATTTGATTTTAAGTCTTCCAAATCTCATTTAAATTCTGTTGCTAATACTTGATTCCATGTCTCTTACAAATTGACTCCTGTTGTTCTACACTACTATCTCATCAGCAAAGTCTCCCCTCATACAGTCCTTCAGTGTCCTCCTTCAGCCTTTCCGTTGTCTCCTTTACTTCTAACAGTGGAAATTCCGTTGCCCGCTTAATGTTACCACCCCTACTTTTAATTTCATCGAAGGCTGTTTAGACTTTCCCATATGATGAGTCAATCTTTCCGACAATCATTTCTTCACATTTTTCATGCAGCCAGTTCGTCTTAGCTTCCCTGTATTTCCTAATTATTTAATTCCTCAGTGACTTGGGTTTTTGTATTCCTTTATTTCCCCTGAACATTTTTGTACTTCCATCCTTCATTGATCAAGTACAGAATCGTTTACTCGCAGTTACTTTCTTTGTACCAACATTTTACTTTCCATCTTCAGCGATTGCCTTCTTTAGATACGTCCACTCCTCTTCAACTGTACTCCCTACTGCGCTATTCCTTATTGCTGTATCTGGAGTCTTAGAAAGCTTCAAACGTATCTTCGTATTCCTTAGTATTTGCGTATCCCACTTCTTTCCGTGTGGATTCTTCCATGACGAATATCTTATGCTACCCTTCATCGTAACTAGATTGTGATCTGAGTCTGTATCTTCCCCCTGATTTCGGAATCTCTGCCTGACCATGATGTAATCTAAAATATTCCCCTATCTGCCGGTCATTTCCAAGTGTACCTCATCCTGATGTGATACTTCAACACTGTATTCACTATCGCTTGCTGAAATTTATTACGGAAGTCAATTAGTCTTGCTCCTCTCCCATTCCTAGTACCAAGAACATATTTTCCTGTAACCCTTTCTTCTACTGCTTCCCCTACAACTGCATTCCTGTCCCCAATGACTATTAGATTTTTATTTCCTTTTGTGTACTCTATCATCCGTCCAATAACTTCATATACATTCACTATCTGTCCATCTTCAGCTTGCGACGTCAGCCTGTGTACCTCAACTACTTTTGTTGGTGTTGGTTTACTATCGATTCTGAAAAGAAAAACCCTGTTACTGGATTCTTCACAGTAAGTATCTGCACTATCTTCGTATCACTACTCCAGTTATATAATTTTCTGCTGCAGTTGATATTACCTTGTACTCATCTGACCATAAATCCTCGTTTTCTTCCCCTTTCACTTCACTGGCCCCCACTATAACTAGATTGAGCCTTCGCATTTCCCTTTACAGATTTTCTAGCTTCCTTACCACTTTCAAGGTTCTTAAATTCCACGCCCCGTCTCGCAATACGTTATTCTTTCATTGGATAATCAATCTTTTTCTCGTGATCACCTCCCCTTGGCAGACCTCTTCCTGAGAAAATCATTGTCAAACTGAAAAGCTATTAAAATCATTATCGCACTTACACACGTTTCGGTTTTAATAACAAAGCAATCTAAACGGTTCTGAACACTTTAGTTTTATTTGTATTCTGCTGACAATTTTTTCTTTGATTATTGTAACGCAACAGATCGGACTGGTGTTTTATGCATCGGTAGACATTATTGCTTTTTAAAGTACTGGTGTTTATTTTCCTTTGAATGTATCCGATAAAAACTGTAGAACAAAGCTGCGTGACAGCGAAAGAAAAAAATTATCACAATACGTACAGAGAGAATATATCTCCTATATAATCTCTTTTCCATTTTATGTAATGCGAAGTGCTTATAAAGAATGTGTTGTTTAGTTCTTTGATCAAATATTTAAAATAAACATTATCAGATTTCACTGCCGAGAAAGGAAATTTAACTAAAAACGAATTTGAATGGCTCTGAGCACTATGGGACTTAACTTCTGAGGTCATTAGTCCCCTAGAACTTAGACTTACTTAAACCTAACTAACTTAAGGACATCACACACATCCATGTCCGAGGCTGGATTCGAACCTGCAACCGGAGCGGTCGCGCGGTTCCAGACTGTAGCGCCTAGAACCGCTCGGCCACGTTGGCCGGCGAAATTTACCTGAACATTCAGTAAACATCTATGTTCGATCCCAGATGTCGTTAAGCTCAAATGAAATTAATGTCGTGTGCCAATATCCTTTAGGCAGGGATAAAACAGAAATGAGACTGATTTATAGGTTAGTTCGGATTTCGCATTTATTTCAGAAAAATGTAAACCATCACTACAGTTCAGTGATACATTTTGCTTCAAATTCGGGAAACATGTTACGCGATAAATACCAAATGAGATAGCTTGCGTGATGATTCTTCAACGTGAATTATATCAGTTAACTGAAAAATCTATGTCTTAGGTTTTGCTGGGATACTTAGGGCATGTTTGTCACTGAATGATGGAACAACGTACTGATTTGAACAAGCGATTCGCGAGTCGTTCATTCTTATTTTCGGTGTTTTTTGTCAGTTTTTTTTCAGTCGAATGATACAACGGAATAAAACTATATTGTATGAATAGTGGAAACCATATCACTAGACAAATAATGATCCCCGCGATAAATTAAATGCGATATACAGTACCTGCAAGGATGATTTACATTCTGAAATTATATTAGTTAAAGGAATGCGAAGGACGTTAGTGATTGATATCTTTTTCGAGAAAAAAATCCTCCTAGCAAAAGACAATATATGCTAAAAAGGCAAGTGATTAATTCACCAATATAAATAATTTGTGTATCGTAAGTTGTTTGTCGTCACGTCACACGTCACACCAGTATTTAGTGAAAGAGAATTACGATGATGGGTACTGACTTGTTGGAAGAGAGAGATAGAGCTTAAATAAATTGAAATTGATAGTAATTATTCATTTACATTTACATAAAACTACAGTATAGCACCAGTTATTACACATTTAATCCTAACCAAAATTTGATCTTTAATGCCAGAAGTATGGAAAGTCGCATTTAATTAAATAAATACTCTTTTTTATACAGTTTTAAAAATAGCGTTCGTTCCAGATTTTCATACCCAAGAACTAGATGGCCATCTAGTATTCGGTTAGGTCCTTCGAACCAGTTACGTCAAGTGCTTAGTACTGGAACAGTTAGAGGCTCTGACCCGTTTGCCACTAACGCAAAATTATTGCAGTTCTTCTTCGGTGCTGGGCCACAGTTCTCAACAATCGATACATTAAGAAATGAAGGGAGATACACATTACAGTTTAACATTTCGTCAGCAGCATGATCATTAGCGACGGAACACAAGGCAGGATTTCGAGAGGATGGGGAAGGAATTCGGCCGTGCAGTTTTCGGTGAAACATTTTCGCAATTTGACTGGACAGATTTAAAGAAATTTCGTAAACCCCTAAATCTGGGTGGCCTGACGGGGATTTGATATGATATCCTCCCGAATGTGTGTCCGGTATGCTAACCACTGCGCCACCTCACTCGGTCCGAGACATTAAGCAATAAAAATTATTCACTAGCAATTTCTAAGGCTTGCGCCGTGATTGCTGTCATATACTTTTACACGATATGACATTCAGTTTAGTAGAGCAATCTTCGACGTTGCACAGTTTCATAGTGACGAACGCAAGGATCCATGATGTTTACTTAGCGTAGGAAAGGAATCACAGATTTGGGCGCGGAGAGCGCGAAATAATATTTAGACAGCGGCCCCTGGACCTATCGACGGCCGCAGGGATACAAAACCAACAGAGAGACGGGTCTCGCTCGTGTGTCACGAACCGCGGATCAAAAGCGGCGCAGTTCGCCGCGAGCGTCGACACTCGCTTGTTTGTTCTTCGTCCGGCAGCGCCCCTAGCGACCGGCGATGCAAATGAGTTCGGGGACTACCCGCCGTCCCCATCCCCCCCCCCTCCCCAATCCACCCCGGCCCAACTACCTAAACTCGGTCCAGAGCTCACGTTCACACGTAGCCCCAACTTTTCACAACTGAGCGTCTTCGGGAAACGATTTACTTCACACGGGACAGGGACTGTCGTTCCGCTTTAAACCACAGTGCCGCGTCAGTAGCTAGCGCACAAACGCAGAGCAGGTGTTTTATTAATGCGCGAATTAGTTACAAAGTCCAATCTACCTTGTAATTACTAATGCGACACAGAGTACAGGGTACGCTGCGGGAAAAATCAATATATCGCGACATGAGAGACGCAGTAGAGAAAAATAAAGCTTCGTTCCGACATACGACACACTGGGTTCTGTTGCTACTAACGTGTAAATTTTCTCTTGTTCACCTCCTCTGTTTGCACGTTGCGTGTGATCTCTTAATATTTTCGCGCCAAAGTCATATTTCCCCCCCTCTGTTCCACTCGCAGATCGCGCGAGGGAAAAACGACTGTCTGAACGCTTCAGTACGAGCTCTCCACGTTCTCTATGTTAATATACCTTGTGCAAGCTTTTTCTTCCCGAAGTACCTACTGCAACCGACGTCCTTCTGAATCTGCTAAGTGTATTCATCTCTCGGTCTCCCTCTACTATTTTTACCCTCTACGCTGCCCTCCAATACTAAATTAATGATCCCTTGATGCCTCAGAACAGGGTCTACCAACGGATTCCTTTTCTAGTCAAGTTGTGCCACAAATTCCTCTTCTCCCCAATTCTATTCAGTTCCTCCTCATTAGTGATGTGATCTATCCGTCTAATCTTCAGCATTCTTCCGTAGCACCACATTTCGAAAGCTTCTATTCTCTTCTTGTCTAGACTATTCATCATTCATGTAAGCACTAAAGGAAACAAAAGAAAAATTTGGAGTAAGATTTAAGTGTCACGAAGTCTTTTCTTAAAGGATTTGTATGGAGTGTAGTCATGTATGGAAGTGAAACATGAATAAAGAGCGTCGAACGTCTAGAGTTATTTAATACATTATGTCTCCTTTCAAAAAGTGGAGTACAGCAGGAGTTTAACATTCGGACGAAAAAAAATCACAGTAGAAGCGCTTGTAACAAGGCAGTACGTTCGTAAAAAGCCAACCATAAGCACAGTTAAAGAACACTGCTATAGGCACCTCTTATATACTTACAAATACAGGTACATACGACGGAAAACCTAAACAAAGTTGTGATTTCAACACAGTTTCACCAAAAATTGAATTTAGTACATTAAATACTGTGCCAACTCACTTCGTAAGACGTTGTTGTGGTGGTAGTAATTCTATAGACTGGTTTGATCTACATCTGCATATATAGTCCGGTAGCCACCAAGCGATGTGTGGCGGAGGGCAGAATTCGCGTCAAAGTCATATTTCCCCCCCTCTGTTCCACTCGCGGATCGCGCGAGGGAAAAACGACTGTCTGAACGCTTCAGTACGAGCTCTCCAAGTTCTCTATGTTAATATATCTTGTGCAAGCTTTTTCATCTCGAAGTACCTACTGCAACCGACGTCCTTCTGAATCTGCTAAGCATATTCATCTCTTGGTCTCCCTCTACTATTTTTACCCTCCACGCTGCCCTCCAATACTAAGTTAATGATCCCTTGATGACTCAGAACAGGGTCTACCAACCGATTCCTTTTCTAGTCAAGTTGTGCCACAAATTCCTCTTCTCCCCAATTCTATTCAGTTCCTCCTCATTAGTGATGTGATCTATCCATCTAATCTCCAGCATTCTTCCGTAGAACCACATTTCGAAAGCTTCTATTCTCTTCTTGTCTAAACTATTCATCATTCATGTTTCACTTCCATACATGACTACACTCCATACAAATCCTTTAAGAAAAGACTTCGTGACACTTGTATCTTACTCCAAATTTTTCTTTTGCTTCCTTTAGTGCTTGCTCAATACATAGATTGAATGACATTGGGGGCAGACTACAACCCTGTCTCACTCCTTTCCCAACCACTATTTCCTTTTCATGCCCTCGACTCTTATAACTGTCATCTGGTTTCTGTACAGACTGTAAATAACCTTTCGCTTCCTATATTTTACCCCAGCCACCTTCAGAATTTGAGCGTATTCCAGTCAACATTCTCAAAAGCATTCTCTAAGTCTACAAATACCAGAATCGTCGGTTTGCCTTTCCTTAATCTATCTTCTAAGTTAAGTCGTAGGGTCAGTATTGTCTCGCGTGTTCCAATATTTCTACGGAATCCATTCTGATCTTCTCCGAGGTCGGCTTCTACCAGTTTTTCCATTCGTCTGTAAAGAATTCGCGTTAGTATTTTGCAGCTGTGACTTATTAAACTGATAGTTCGGTAATTTGCACATCTGTCAACACCTGCTTTCTTTGGGATTGGAATTATTATATTCTTCTTGTAATCTGAGCGTATTTCGCCTGTCTCAAACATCTTGCTCACCAAATGGTAGAGCTTTGTCATGACTGGCTCTCCCAAGGCTGTCATTAGTTCTGTGGAATGTTGTCTACTCCCGGGGCCTTTTTTTTCGACCTAGATTTTTCAGTGCTCTGTCAAACTCCGCACGCAGTATCATATCTCCCATTTTATCATCTACGTCCTCTTCCATCTCCATATTATTGCCCTCAAGTACATCGCCCTTGTATAAACCCTCTACATACTCCTTCCAGCTTTCTACTTTTCCTTCTTTGCTTAGTACTGGTTTTCCATCTGATATCTTGATATTCATACAAGTGGTTCTCTTTTGTCCAAAGTTCCCATTAATTTTTCTGTAGGCCGTATCTATCTTACCCCTAGTGTTGCCTGTATGTCCCTACATTTATCCTCTAGCCATCCCTGCTTGGCCATTTTGCACTTCCTGTTGTAAGAAGTGCACAATATTAATTCTAAACAGATTCTTGTTCGACATTGCACTCTGAATGACTAGAAGGGCTTTACAGACATTATAACAGATCTTGTTCGGAGTACACGTCCTCATGTTCTTGGAATATCTAAATGCAAATGTAGATACTCTCTGACCATTCTAGTTAATAAAAAAACTGCATGTCTCACGCAAACAAACGGATGTTAATTTAAAGGTTTTTCACAAAATACATAATTTTGTTCTTATTATATTTTCTCTGATTATGTATCATTGACCCGTTGTGTAACAGAAAATATGATACGAAAAGAAGATGCCTTGGCATAACGTCTCGCAAACGCAATTATAAAAACATGAGACATAATAATTTGAACGGAATCAACAATATTCTTCATTAAAGGCGTGTACAGATATTTACCGAACCGTATATATTCAATCAGAGATGAATTTGAAATTGCCAGATAGCGGAGACGTGCTCTTATGTTCGTGACACAATGACACGTAAAGAAGTACATCGTATTAGTTGCAAATAAACCTGCAAAATTAAGGCTGTAATGGTAGTGCTGAAAGTGAGAGAGAGCACTGAATTTCTTTCTTTTATCTCATTCTTTTTTTTTTCGTAGTCTGTCATTGCCCCCTACGGGAAGGATTTTGTCTATGGTTTTTGCACTAGACCATCTCAGTTACGTGATTTCTGTCATCAGTCCCCTTTACCCGCGAAGAAATTTTACCAGAACAGGCATCATCAAGCTGGATGGTTACAGACAGGGCACATGGTCAGAGGAACTTCTATTCGCAAGCCCCACCTACCCTCATAACGATGCACTTCCGGACACAAGTTCATACAATCCTTTTTCCTTCATTTCGGGTCAGAAATCCGTCCCCGCCATTTTTAGGTTCTATTAATGTTCGCCCTGTGTAAAACTGACAGATTCATAATATTCCTTATTATCAGATACAGAGAAATTGCCGCGCGGGATTAGCGAAGCGGTCTAAGGCGCTGCAGTCATGGACTGAGCGGCTGGTCCCGGCGGAGGTTCGAGTCCTCCCTCGGTCATGGGTGTGTGTGTTTTTGTCCTTGGGATAATTTAGGTTAAATAGTGTGTAAGCTTGGGGACTAATGACCTTAGCAGTTCAGTCCAATCAGATTTCACACACATATGAACATTTTACAGAGAAATTGTTGACATTCTACGGAATCTTAAACTTCCTAAACTTCTTTTTGTTGAAAATTTGTTATGTAGTAGTTACGATCGCTTTAGTATCCATAATAATCCATGGTTAAGCGACAGATTAGTTCAAAAATGGTTCAAATGGCTCTGAGCACTATGGGACTTGACTTCTAAGGTCAGAAGTCCCCTAGAACTTAGAACTAATTAAACCTAACTGACCTAAGGACATCACACACATCCATGTCCGAGGCAGGAGTCGAACCTCTGAACGTAGCGGTCGCGCGGTTCCAGACTATAGCGCCTAGAACCGCTCGGCCACGCTGGCCGGCGACAGATTAGTATTGATACTTAAATAAAAGAATGCTCTATCGTTTTATAAGGTTCAAAGATGTGAATATTGTTTAGTGTAAATCCTCAGGAATGAAAGCATGTAGCACAATGGAAGTTCACCTTTTGTCGAATTGCGAATTAGCAGTCCTGCTGCGCTTTAAGTACTTTTCGTTTAGAGATACACAGTGAATAGAGTGAACATGTAAATATGAATTCATTCTACACATTTAAATGAAGAATGTATCCCCTAGTGAAACATCATCTGTAAAATAGGTATTTTGTTTCCAATAACTACTACCTAATAAAGAATGCATGTGAAAACTAAAACCTTGTCACTTGTTAGACAACCATCATTTACTTCTTTTTCTTTCACTAAGTTATATTCCGAACTTCAAGGAACACCGATCCTTCTTATAATTTTTTACCAAAATTCACTAGTATTACTGTAAGAAATTTGGAAAATATTATTAGTACCCCATGAGATGCTCGTCTTACTATTGATGAATATGAATATAACTATTATTTATTGCGTTCTGGAAATATTTGGAAAGGCTTCCGGTGATGTGTTCATTTTGCTAGTGACGTCGACTTCATCGTACAGAAAATATTTGCGGCTGTCAGCAGCATTTGATAATATGCAGTGCCTGTCTTCACGTACTTGATTTTCTGTCCGCAGGTTAAAGGAAGTTTCATTTATCGAATGTAGCATCAGATGACAGAGTACTCTTCGTCGTCACAAGCTACACCACTTCCTGCAGTGGTGAAAGTAAATTAAAGAGGCAGTCTCAATCAGTTACCTGACGGACGTCGTTATATACCTCCATGGTCGGTCGCTGTCGTTCATAGTTGTCATTAGGGCCCATAAAACAAATTGACTGTTAAACAAATAATTACAAAATTAACCAATTGTATCAGAAAGTGCATCTACAGAAGATATTCTCGTGGAGATTTGCAACAGGCAAATAGATCCAAAAATGTCCAAAAAGTTGTTAGACATGGAAACAAAGAGCTAGTCTTACTAAACACCAGGAATTTTACGTCATACGGAACGAAAGAAAAGCCTCTACAACACGATAAGTCGCTTGATTTCTACGCTGGCATTAATTACCCAAGACGAAAACTAATACACGTAGACCTCATTGTGGTTGGAGACAGACATCAGACTCCGATGAACACAAATGAGGGTGGCCATTTAATTTCTTATATGCTCATCTTCCTACGGACCTGAACGGATGCTTGCCTAAGAAGTTCACTGGATGTCAGGTCAGGGTTTGACCCTGTCATTCCTGAAGAGAAAAAAAATGGCAGATACATTGTTTATTATACGTCCCTTCTATTTCAATGTCGATGGCGCTTAAGAATTGGCCTGTACAGAACAACTCTGCTGAACACAATGTATGTATACAAGAAATTAACTCAGGATCGCCACATAGGGCTTTCAAACACAGCCCTCTTGAACTGGGTTCAATTGAACTACTGTGCTCAATATCGTGGACTACCTACCTTTTCCCTCGCTTTCTGAAATCACATTTATAACTAAATTAAAACTTTTTAAGTCATAAAATTATGAAAAATACCTGATTAAGGACGACATCTAGAAATATTGAATATAGGCTTAATTGTGTAAGAAAACTAGACTCTTAACGACGGACGGGGTTAGTGAAAATGGTGCACAAATTAACATTTTTATTTGTTGACAACGCTCTACTGTAAAACTGTTTTGGCTCTTACAACGATTCACCCATCGTCTTGGGTGAGGCGCAGGTTCAGATCACAGGGTAGCTTTCTGAAACGAAATTAAAGTTCATCATCCACGCCTTATCAGAATTTTAATTACAGTGACGAAGAATTTTTCTTTTAAGCGTTCTGCGTTTAACAAACTATGGAGGTTAATGTTATAAAAATAAAATCGGGATGACTACAAATTTTGAAATGGTTATACACAGAGAGGATTTTCAGCATGGAACAGAAGTAGATTAGAACCACAATGAAAACTTCACGCTGGTAATTTATCATCAGTAAGACTCTTTTCAAAGGGTGGACCAGGCAAACTGCACAATGGTAAGGCATTAATCGCTTAACGCAAACGACGGAATGGTTCCTTTGAAATGGGACGGCCGTCGTTCTTTCCGAATGAGAGTCTGCGCTCTAACTGTAATAACGTCGACGTCGACGGGTCACTAAACCTAGTTTCTCATTTCATTTTTCCGACAAGACAACAACGTTTTGCCTGAGTCTCTCTTCCGTTGTGATATCATCACCAGAGCATTGGTAAGGAAGTAATAACTAGAGATTATTATTTCAGCATCAGCACTTCAAACCTTCCAAACTGAGATACCATGCACCCAGTCGCTGGTAGCCGATAGAGAAACAACTTCACCACGATGTCTCTGGGGAAATTAGACGGCCTTCCGGTGCTGACATGGTGTTCAGATGGGGGTGTAAATAAAACACGAGATGAAGGATGTCGGTTTTTCGCGACCACGTTCCATCTATCGTGTAATTGTGTAAGTCATTCTGAAATAACAGTAAAATTGGGTCAGGTGTGAGCAGGATTCGCACTCTTGAGTTATCCGTACAAACTTAATTGTGTATATAGAGTGTTCATACATCACGGGAGTCGAGTGTGTCGCTGATTTTGGCTTGTTGTTGACATTGATCCTGCCATGATACTGGTCCCGAGAATTGTTAATTTTCGAGAATATTTAAATTTTAAGTTTCACGTGAGATAAGAAATAACTAAAGGCATTCGTGTGATATTGAAAACAAAGCAATTTACTTCCGGTGTGAAACCTTGTTTATTGCCGAATTTTATGATTCTAAGTCAACGAGAAGCACCCCATAATTTTTAATGAGCTAGATTGCGAGTGTCAAAATACGTGAAGTAAATGGCCATATGTTTCAATTAGACTGACTTAGAAGCTTGACTTTTGTATACCACCAAGGAATCGTAGACTTCAGTATGTGAAGTAAATTTCAACTTCTTACATCTGTGGAAAAGGAGTCTTAACGGACGGACGAACAGAGAGAGTTTCGAATAAGAAATGGGAAATTATTTTTCGCGTGATTTAACAACAAATTAACAAATACCATTTTATCACCTTATTTGTACTTCGAAGCCTTTCTGCTTACCAAATATGATGATTTTACGCCAACAGGAAGTACCCCATAGGTTTCTATGAGTGAGTTTGCGACTGCTGAATTATGTGACAAAATGGTCGTATCTTCTGACTGCATTGACTTAGAACCTTACATCTATTGTGCCGCCAAGACCCAGACATCTCAGTATGTGGCGTTCAACTTGATACGTCTACACTTTCCCGAGAAAAGGGGGAAGGGGCGGGGGGGGGGGGGGGGGTATTAACGGACGAACAGACAGGCAGTCGGATTACAAAAGGCCGGCCAGGGTGGCCGAGCGATTCTCGGCCCTTCAGTCTGGAAGCGCGCGACCGCTACGGTCGCAGGTTCGAATCCTGCCTCGGGCATGGATGTGTGTGATGTCCTTAGGTTAGTTGGGTTTAAGTAGTTCTAAGTTCCAGGGGACTTAGGACCTCAGATGGTTCAAATGGTTCAAATGGCTCTGAGTACTATGGGACTTAACATCTATGGTCATGAGTCCCCTAGAACTTAGAACTACTTAAACCTAACTAACCTATGGACGGCACACAACACCCAGTTATCACGAGGCAGAGAAAATCCCTTACCCCGCCGGGAATCGAACCCGGGAAACCGGGCGTGGGAAGCGAGAACGCTACCGCACGACCACGAGCTGCGGAATGACCTCAGATGTTAAGTCCCATAGTGCTCAAAGTTATTTGAGCTATTCGATTACAAAAGATAATTGTTTCGTGTGATATTATTACAAATTAATAATTTTCGGACTTTTAATGCCGTTACTTGCGTTGTGAAACCTTGTTTCCTGCTGAAATTTCATGATTTTAGGTCGACGGGAACTGCCCTCTAGGTTTTTATGTGTGAGTTTGCGAGTATGACAATATATTACACAAATGACCGTATCTTTTGACTGCTTTGACTTAAAAGCTACAGTTCTGTATAAACAAAAGGGGCCGTCAGCATTAGTATGTGTCGTAAGTTTTGAGACATCTAGCGATTCCTAAGAAAAAGGTACAGACAGGCAGATAACGGAAAAAAATGATTCTATAAGGGTTCCGTTTCTAACCGAATGAGGTACGGAATCCTAAAAAGTGACTTTTTTTGTAAGTGCAGGTAATTTCTTTTTACTGTAAGGAATGTTAATAAGGTCGCGAAAATGTAGTTCAGGGGGCATGAGTTACAATCAACCAAAAAGAATGTTCTCTGTGGTATATGAAAGTACTTCTGCAATGAACGCGAGTTACTTGTAACGTGTAACGTAAAGCATTGAAGTTCTGTGAGGTAAAGTAGCGGCACAAGCCTTCGAAAACTTTCACGGGTTCGCGATGAATGTACGCAACTTTCGGCTCCACAGCACGGTTGACTTGACATGTATGTTAAGAAGCGAAAGGAGAACTTCATTGACTCCACAGGTCATCACAAAGCGGCTGGGTCCATAAGAAAATCATGATGTCTTTCTTACAGAAATTTTACTTTACTTACTGTGACAACTACTAATATGTACGCAGCAGGTAATATCAGAGCAGTCAGGGTTCTTACTGTTCTGTTATCGCAGCAACACGGTTCCTAAGTTGAAGTCAACATCACCCCAACAACGTCATTCTACATCTTCGCATATTTTCTGCAACCCATAATACAACTTATAATGGAAGTTACATCACCGAATATTAGTGACGTTGCATCTTATTTCTAGACCTTCGATGTAAATGTGATAGAAGTTTCGTAGCTATTAGTCTTCATGTTGTGTAAATCTTATCAGTAGCATAAGAAAAACAGTGCAATCTGTATTTGTCCCTATCAATCATATGGCTTCTTTAAGAATAGAGAAGCATAAGAAGTCTCGATTTTTACAAATGTGCAGAAATAGAAGAGGTGAAGAGTTAATCTCTCTCTTTAATAGCCGGCGAGCCACCTTGATATTTGGCGTATAAGTGAAAAAGGCGTTAAAATCGTCCCATGGTCTCACGCAATGTCAATGTCAACATGAATCTACAGTAACGTTGCTCTCACACAAGGCCTCTACTTTCCTAACAGTATCATGACTCATTTGTCATTGTTGGTACTTCACTGGTGTCGTTTACGTAACCATCTCCGGTTGTACTTGTTACTGTAAGGATTGCTAATAACTGCTTGCAAGTTGTATACTAACAGTGTGAATCAAGTTGGTCACCGTTAATAACTTAAACCCTCTGCACTGTGACCTGATTATCAGCCGAGATAATAGAAATTTAGTTAATGGCCTTGGATCAAGAAAATTAACGAAGAGGGAAGTAATGAGAACTACCACTAAATAACGTAATAAAATAGATCATGAAGAATCTTCGCGATCTAAGATTCTGCAAGTCATATGTCTTCTCGTTTAGAAGTGGAGTAGTGTAGGAGCAGCGCTTAACAATATCGGATATTGATCAGAAAGACATGAGAAACTCTTCAGGTACTCACATTAAACAATGTAATTGCTGACAGCAAACAGATTCGCAGTTATGGTTTATAAAACTGGGAGGGAGAAATGTACACCATTTTGTCATAACAAATGACACGAATGTAACAATGTGATTCAAGAAACCCCGTGAAAATAACTCCGACTTCACAACGGTATATGACCTATTTAAAATTATACGCCACAAAATACATAAGACTTGCGTTCTTTTATAAGTGGCAGAGGTGTCGAGCATTATATTTTCCAAAATCATAAAGGAGATTCCATCAACTAACATTATCTGAACACTTTGAGTTAACTAAATGAAATTATGTATGCCTCCGACAATTATGTGTTACATCAGTGATTTAAAGAACGACATTTCTGGATCAGGTTCGTTAAACGAAATTATATATTCGCCGACACAATTTCTGCATTTCCATGACCATTTTTCCGAGCACTTTTCATTTTAAACTATGTAACAAACTTCTAAGAGTGAATATTGACTCAGTAATTATGTGCGAAAGTTTTCTGGTACTTCTGGTTTCAAACGACAATCAATAAGCCATAGATACTTGTTTGTCTCCAAATTCAGCCGTGTGGTAATGTTTTGCGCCTTTCTTTAAACTGCTATCGTTGTTTGCGCATGTGACTCCTTGCAACAACTGTAGAGAGATGAAATATTTATGGGACCCAGGAGAGTAAAATAGTTAAATATAGTAGTAATTGGATAGGATAATGACAACAAGGGAAAGAGAAAACGTGGCTAGCGCCTAAGAGTTATCTTTTCTAAAAAGATGCTCGAAAGTGGCTGTTCATTGTTAATTGTGAATTTAGTAATACGGCATACTCTCTCTGCTCACTTTATCGTAGTCTGATATCTGCGAAGCATTATTTTTAACAAGTATTCGTTGCAGCACTGGACACTGAACGTTATGAAAAAAGAGGAACTCCTGGAAATATACCTCTTACGAGGAAAAGTTTAAGCGGGAAAGATAATTATTCCAACTTGCAGTGTATTCAGCAATGCATTACTAGAGCAGTCAGGAATGAGAAGTAGATGTAATATGCACTTAAGGGGGTAGGATGAAACGGTCTGACTTGGAGCAGGAGAGGTACCACAAGACATATTAATTTACACTGTCTATACTTTTACAAATAAATTCATTAAACATAGTTAGCATGACCAGAAAGGATTCAGGATTCACAATCATAGCAGAGGAAGTTCAAAAACATAACAAAACAAATTTTTTTTACATGTGAAATTTCATCATTTTTTCACTTGGGATTAGCTGCATTTGTTGCTGTAGGTACACTTTTCTTCATAAGTAAGAGAGTTTCTTCAATGACTTTTGCACAGCTTACGAACCATACTTACAGGTGTAAGAAACTCTAGAATTTCCCAAATCTGTTAAAAACTGTGGTAAAAATTGAGATAATTAACTATAAAATTCGAGTTTTCTCTAAACACGAAGTTTAAAACGTAACAGTCCATTCATTTTTCCGTAGATTAAATAAATTCTAGAGTTTCATACACCTGTAAGTATGGCTTGTAAGCTGTGCAAAATTCATCGAGGAATCTCTCTTACTTATGAAGAAAAGTGTACTTATAGCAACAAATGCAACAAACAGTAAGTGAAAAAAAACATGAAATTTCACATTTAAAGAATATAATTTTTTCCTATTTTTGAACTTCCATTGCTATGAATGTGAATCCTGAATCCTTCCTGGTCATGCTGACAAAGTTTTATGAATTTATTTGTAAAAGTATAGACAGTCCAAATTAAAATGTCGTGTGGTGCCTCTCCTTCTCGAGGTCGGCCCGTTTGACGTCATACCCCCTTCAGAGGAAAAAAGAACAGACACACACACGCACATACGCACACACGCATACATTCAGCACGTTGCAATTTGAATCTACAAGCGGAATAGTATGGATGTTTGGTATTGTACACGTTTTTCAGGAAACTATTGCATTGTAGGCTTGTTAATTATCTTCGTACAATCAATTTGTGCTCCATTTGTATTGTGTTTTATTGTTGGAATATTTTACTTCATGTTCCAGACCACTTTTCCGCAAATTTTAATTTCCTGTGTTTGGTATTAGTTCCAATTGCCACACGAAGCTTTCTGTTCCATAAATGATTTCTAACAGTCGGAAGGAGTGATCGCTGTTTTCTTGGATGTAGATCCCTGCTCTCAGACCGTGGACCTTCGACGTGCCTGCAGATTCGTCTGATCTGCATAGTCTGCCACTTTGTAATTAGACGAAACAGACAAACTTTTGTACGTGAAAAACATTTCTCTACACATTTCTGCCTTGGAACGTCATATAACATGCGAAGAGTTGGCTGATTTTGGAGTACAATCGAGAAATACTTCCATTCCATGTTCTGGTGACGTTCCGTGGCAACTATGTAATTAGGCAAGAACTGTCTGGCACGTTCAGGCAGCTGCTTTCTGACATCCTATGGAGACGAATGGTCGAAGCGAATAAATATACTAAAGGATTTTCGTGGAATCAAAGACAGTGGTAATGTATGGCCTCGGACTATTAATAATCGATTCAGTAGCATACGAGTACTCTGAAAGTGTTCTCCGATTATGAATGTTGTTGCGTTATTTTTCGACACGTACATATTAATACACGTTTATGTGAGGTATTGCGGGATGTTTCTAAATTTTTTATGCGTGGTACATATTTCATTTCACTTTGTGGAATATGGAGAACATTTATTCTTCCTCGCGTTTATGTGAGGTATTGCGGGATGTTTCTAAATTTTTTATGCGTGGTACATATTTCATTTCACTTTGTGGAATATGGAGAACATTTATTCTTCCTCACGTTCTGCTCACGACAAGAAATTAAATGTTATTAATCCGAATTACGATTCCTGAAACTATGATCTCAGTGTGTCCCTGTACATACCCGTGAGTTACTGTATGTAACTCAGTCCTGCGACTGGATATCGCTTCTCCCACGTCTAAGTGAACAGGAGAAAATAATGTCCGAAATTTGTCTCTCAGATACACAGACCAAAAAGTCTTTCAAAACTGGACATGATCATCGTCTTGGTACAGTCATATCACGAAGTGTGATTCCTTTCTGGTAACGTGAAGGAGATGGGTGCTTTCATAGGAGAGATAGTTGAGAGTACTGCGCCATGGAAGACATTTATGGATCTTTAGAATTTTTTGGTCATAGAAGGCAGACAGTTTCTCCTGCACTGATTAAATGACTGGCACTTAGGCCGCCATTGATCCATTTGGTAATAGCTACGGTTTTCATGTTTGTAATTGCGACCTGGTATATATTCATTTGCATATCCTTTCTTTCAAATCAACGAAAAATATTCCGACCATCAGATGTAACACGAACGCCTCTAAAGATGCTTTTCTATGTTTGATTTTCTCATGGGGATCGCTTTTAAAAATTGGTTCAGATAAAGCAAATTACAGATGAAGTGTCGTTTGAAGTGTGTAGTTCGTGTTCTATGTATTAAAAATTAGTTTTGGGCTCACACAGTAACCACTAAGAAATTTTTCTACATCCGTAGGACACGCTACACTTTTATATAAGCAGATGGTCATTACATGTATTTCTCGCAGTATTCATTTAATAGCATACTGTATTACTTTATAGATAGAATTGCAGACCCATAAATAATCTTCTAAATGACGGTAAACTTTCTGTTACAAAGAGGCGGACGAACTTCGTAGCGTCACCCTCACACTTTTCCCGCTAAACTGACGTATAAGGCAATCATGTCTCTGTGAAACAATAAAGCAAATGCTCCAATGTTATCTCATTTACACTTCTTTCTTTCGTTTGACATTCACTCGCGTTAGTTCTTTTTCTTCTATCTTCGTAACCATGTTTAATCAAGTTTCTCTGTCTCTCGCTCTACCATGCCTTCCGTTATGTCCACTGCTCCTAACACCCATACTTTCAGTCTCCCTTCTTACAAGTCGTCTTTATTCTCATTAACAAATGAATACAGTTTTTATTTGTTATTGTTTGTGCGCTATAGCAATTACTAAAAATTTTATATGGCTTTATATTTTATATGACGTGTCTCATGCTTGTCACAATAAATCTGGTATAAAATATATCGTATGCCTTGTTAGTTGTAAAAGAAGGCCTATGGATGTAATTTTTAGGTGAAATAAATCAATGACGTAATACTGAAAATATGTGCATTTCAAGTATCACTGGATTGTAACTAAATCATTTCCTTACGATTAGTAAACAATAAGGGATCCCCATTTTTGAAATATAAACGCAATCGATTAAAGTTTTTCGTTAGTCGGTAAAAAAATTATTGTGTTTCTTGTAGTTTTTCCGGCACTGAGGATTTTATGACCAACGATTGTTTCATTTTACTCTTAGGAACATTTATCTATCTGACACTCTTGTTACCGACATTATTATCGCTGACGCACGTGGCTTTTTTCCACTGAGTCAAGTGTTTTAAATTATATCAGCTCCACCTTGACGATATTTATGAGGTAATCACCCAAAACATAGGAAGACAAAATAATGTTATCCCGGGTGTACGCCCAGAAGATAATATAACAACCTTATTGTCCAAACAGAATTTAAAGAGAGGCTTTGAATGATCACTGAACTATTGCAGCAACTTGTTATTGTAGTGCGGAGATTGAAAATGATCGAAACCGCATAGCAACTGGGATGTAGACTACAATTTTCTTTTAAAAAAATGGTAAACATATGATACCTAGTATACCAAGAAAAATGATTATCGTGTACGAGGTTTCTTCTTGGTGTTTGTAGTGTTTCGCAGCTAAGTAAATTCTCATTACAGTTCTGTATGTTAAAATAATACCTCTAGTCATTGAACGGAAGACTGATTTGATCAAAAATTAGGCAGAATTATTTGTGGAACGCCTTCAGCGTTCACTGTGTTTTATGACCACACGAACGTGGATGGGGAGTACGTGTTGAATAAAGTGACATTTCATCAATCATACCGCCAGGTTGGCGGGTATACCGTGGAACATAGATGGTGACACCAAAGAATGTAACTAAGAGAGTGCGCTGCATTTTTCTCCATTCACTTTCGTAAAATGTTTTGTCGGTGTTCCTTTTGTGAGTGCTTGATGCGAAATTAAAACTAACATTTCGAGTTTTAGAATCGTATTTTAAGTAACGGCCGCGCCGGATTAGCCGAACTGTCTAGGGCGCTGCAGTCATGGACTGTGCGGCTGGTCCCGGGCATGGGTGTGTGTGTTTGTCCTTAGGATAATTTAGGTTATGTAATGTGTAAGCTTAGGGACTAATGACCTTAGCAGTTAAGTTCAAATCGCTCTGAGCACTATGGGACTAAACATCTATGGCCATCAGTCTCCTAGAACTTAGAACTACTTAAACCCAACTAACCTAAGGACATCACACAACACCCAGTCATCACGAGGGAGAGAAAATCCCTGACCCCGCCGGGAATCGAACCCGGGAAACCGGGCGTGAGCAGTTAAGTCCCATAAGATTTCACACACATTTTTTTTAAGTAACGACCCGAAGCACTTAGGTGACTTGTCGTATGCACTAAGGAGGAACTAATTCCAAGTAAAGGTCACGTCGTGTCTAATCGATGAACGTTTCATCACATGATGATAGATGTGGTATATTTTTTTTGAAAATATCACGATGTCAGTTTCTTTTTTAATGAAACCAAGACATCTCGACCTAATTCTTAGTATCGATTCCATTATATATACGAATGAATCTAATAGCGTGCATTTTTTATTTCTTGTACTGTGATAAATAATCCACTAAATTTCGGGCATGTAGCCGCGCAAATGCTACTTCATCAACAAGTACTTCTCCCGCGTATCGTCCGGCCATCCTCAGAGTGAGTCGCAAGACGCGGGCGAAATATAAGTTGAAGAAGTAAAATTTGCACGGCTGCCCGAAATTTAATGGATAAATCTGGTAGCCTTTATTACGTTTTCTATTTTCGTCTACTTTTCTTATAAGTATTGCGGATTTGCCTATGTGGGATAATATGAGATTAGACGTAGCTCTCCGTTGTTGACAGTCAATTGTCTAGGATCGTTAATAGGGGAGACAAGTAACATCTCAAGAGGGACAGTGTAACAGATTTATTTAGCAAGCTCATGAACATCACGATGAAACTCATGCAACTAATGTAGTAGACGCTAAAATGAGATTATCTGTTAATATTCCGGAAATTAGTTACAAAAAGAGTACAATATAATCCCGCCTGTCTCGTATTTCTCAAATAATAAACTAGATGTGAAAATTAACGAAGTTCTACCTTGAATGGTGGTGGTGGTGGGGGGGGGGGGTTGCGTACGGAACTTGCACTCGTGCACCATTCGCAACTGTAATAGTTAGTGTGGGAAATGATTGGCGTGAAGGTTGTACCCTCTGCCAGATGTCTGATAATCGTTCTGTTCGTTACCTTTTGCCTGTAGTCTCCATACGTCAGTTCCACGAGTGTGCTTGAACACTTTGGTGGCCAAATAGGTAAAATATTTACACTCGAGAGAGAACTATCCTACTGATCTTCAAAATTATACAGGCTCACTGTTGTTAATGTAGTAATGCACCCAACGACGATCCCGTGTTGATATAAAATATTTAGTGCCTTTCGTGACTATTGTAAACTGATCGTGGCTGCCACAGATCGTCCGACACGGAAATAGCATACTACCATTCAACGAATTGAGCTTTGAGGTAGGAAGGTCGACATAGCGTACGATTCTGCACAAATCTTTGTAGCAAGTCTAACCAAGAGTTGTTCACTTATTAGTCGACGTAGCGTACGATTCAGCACGAATAATTGTAGCAAGTCTTACCAAGGGCTGTTCAATTATTACACTTACCTTACGACGTTGTTGTAAAAGAATAACGTCGTCATTATCTCGACCTTAGAAACACATTCGTGTACCATTGTTTAGTTACACATCACGTGAGTTAGCAGTATAGACGTAAAAATGTCATTTACAGACATACGGAATTAGGAGAGTTGCGGAATGTAATGCAGGTTAGGTAAAATAAACCTGACCCGGTAAATATTTGTAAGACTGATATAGGAGTGACTCTTATTGATGGACAGTTGAACTGTCCATCACAGAAAAAGGTGGAAACAGTGATATTTCGATGCACAATTCGGTGGCATTATGTGCGCCTGTTGAGTTCTGCCACTTGTTTCCAAGTGATGTGTAATTAGGGCATTTCGATCCTCAGTTTTTAATATCTTCTATGAGGTCTGGATCAGCCTGTCAGGGTATGTGAACTCACATAACACTCGCCATTGCGAGTCAGAAAATCCATATGAGTTCTTTGAAGAGCCGTTTTATAATTCCAAACTTGGTGTTTGGTACTCAGTGTCTGGTGTTCGCATCGTAAAACGATTCTTCACCGCACTGTTGATGCTAACCCGTCTGTTCAGAAACTACTTAATCCGTATCTAGATTATCTCACAGAAGTGAACGACTACATGTTTATTATGTGCGTGACGAAGCAACGCCAGACAACCCTGACAACTTTCCCATATGGGCATCAACTTTCTGGAGAAGAGAGGACAGTCAGTTGGGGCAGTGATAACTCTTGGTGACCTTCGTCGCTTTATATCTCTTCCTGCGCATTTTACCTGTGGAAAAAAATTGGAAGTTCAAGTGTACTTAATACTCGCTCTCTGGAAGAGTTACAGCGGCGCACTGAAAATGCTATTGCTCCTATCCCTTAAGTACACATCCGACGAGTTTCTCACAGTTTCATATATGGAGAACAGTGTCTCAACGAAGTCAACGGTGGCCGTTTCTAGCATCTCCACTGATACTGATTAACACGGATAAATCCCACGTCAACCATATTGTAAATATGACCTGGAGCAGTTGTATGCATCCCACCCTGAATTTGTCGCTTCACGGACAAAGTGGCCAGAAGTTAATTTATCTGGATGATGTACGTGCTATAAAATGTACTGATCTATATTCAACTATATTCTCTTACGAAATGTGTGCTTCAGCGGTTCAGATGTATTCTGTTTCGACTGCAGAGTTAACTGTAGAGTTACTTGAGTTATCTCTGCCTCATACTGCCCATTTCATTAGTATACTAATTCCATGTTTAGTGTGTTTGAGACAACTGGATGCTAATGGGATTATACAGTAGTAAGCGATTCTGTCCCATTTCTTCAATTTTCATTCAGTTAATTGTACTTTTGTGAACTAAGTATCATAAATCCGATACAGTGTGCATCTGGTATAAATAAACCTGTGCCTGAGTACACCCATTCATCCTGTGCACATATGTTCACTTTATTATCGATAATCAACTACCCTTCAGATGCATCATGATGATGTTGCAGACAAACTCTTAACTGAATGCTAATGTAAGCGACGGGGTACTTTAGTTCAGAGCTTAAGAGCTCCATGGAAAATATTGTGACATGCCATTTTTATTTCCTGACACAAATTTTAAAAATGAAATGTGGTTTCTTATGGTCCCAGTCGAGTTGCTGGATCCGCATACATTTTTTGCAGTGGTATACCTATTATCAGTGTCTCCATTGCATGCACTCTTCTGAACCGACTTAGTTTCTACGCTTGTGTCAATCTACACTTTTCAGACCCTATTTGGTTTGTACCCACCGCTAAAAGCACTCAGATTATGGAGCAGGTGCGACATTTTTTGTTGAGGCGAAGCACGGTTTTAACTCACCATCTGAAAGTGTGGGGAGCCCTTTCGACAAAAAGATGTAACATGTGAGCGCTTTACCTCTGAACAGGCGCCTCCGCATGATGTCAGCGGTGGCCTCGACCTGGCGTTAGGCGGACTTTGCTGAGGCAGACGCAGACGCAAGACGCGGTCGCAGCGCCGGTAAGCGCGCAGCCGGCGACACACAGGCGTTGCTCGGGTTGCCTACCCGTGCTCCTGCACGCCCGACACTGAGTTGCGCTCGCCGGCCGGCCCCTAGCGATGGGCAGCACGGCGCACGCGCGGCGCCGCGCCGGTACAGTTAACAGCGCCGCGTCGCGCGCACAACTTTGCCGACGCGACGGCAGGAAGCGGCCGCTGACGGCTTCTCTGGCCCGCAAACAGACGCCGGCTGCGAGGCAACGCGTCAGCTTTTAGAGATATGGCGTACGAGTAATAGTTTACCTACTCCGCCTCACTCTGAAAATCTACATCTGTTCTCCATAAGCACCCCTGACATAAACTTAACATGTTCACTCCAAGGTGTACCTTTGCGGGTTCACGTGACCTTCCCATTAGGCGGCGAGTGGCAACCGGTCTTACATAGCACCAGCAATACACTAACGTGTGATGTATTACTTGTCACTAGATTAGTAAAGTTAAGGTAGGATACTGTAGCTTGTGATAACTGTAGACTTCAGTAGTTCGCCTAATAGCTTTGCTCAGTTAAGTTTGTACCCAAGTTATCAGTGTGTTAGGTGTGTCGCATATTTTTCCGGCGTTACCCCATCACGATGACTTTCTTTACATATGCTAAAAAACTATGTCTAAAAACTGTAAGCGGTGAACCGTGTAGAGCATGAGTGTGGATATATAAATGACTGGGTATCCCAAGAAACATTTTTGATCTAAATAGTAATCCTCCTGCCTGTTAGTTAAAATCAAACTGTTTTTATATCAGAATTGAGATTGTTGATGTTTAATTAAAGTTTTGATCAAAAACTGTTGACTTGTAAAATGGAAAAGTGGGATGTTGCAGTAAGAATAAAGAAGCCAATACGTATTTATCACGTAGCGCTATAAAACGAAATATCCTAAACGAAAAGGTAAAATAAAAAAAAGAAAGTGTGAAACGAAAATATATCACACATCGCTTTAATACTTCATCAAAAATACGTAAATAACAGTTCTGTTAATCATGTACAACTTCCACATTTATCATTAGTAACAGAAAAATCTAGCCTTTGATCATGATGATATACAGGGTGAGTCACCTAACGTTACCGCTGGATATATTTCGTAAACCACGTCAAATACTGACGAACCGATTCCACAGACCGAACGTGAGGAGAGGGGCTAGTGTAATTGTTTAATACATACCATACAAAAATGCACGAAAGTATGTTTTTTAACACAAACCTACGTTTTTTAAATGGAACCACGTTAGTTTTGTTAGCACATCTGAACATATAGACAAATACGTAATCAGTGCCGTTTGTTGCATTGTAAAATGTTAATTACATCCGGAGATATTGTAACCTAAAGTTGACGCTTGAGTACCACTCCTCCGCTGTTCGATCGTGTGTATCGGAGAGCACCGAATTACGTAAGGATCCAAAGGGAACGGTGATGGACCTTAGGTACAGAAGGGACTGGAACAGCACATTACGTCCACATGCTAACACCTTTTTGTTGGTCATTTTCACTGATGCACTTGTACATTACCATGAAGGGTAAGACTCCACACTGTAGCGCCTAGAACCGCACGGCCAGTCCAGCAGGTGCAGAAGGAGAAATTTGTTTTATAGACTGAAATATTCACTCTGCAGCGGAGTGTGCACTGATTTGAAACTTCCTGGCAGATTAAATCTGTGTGCCAGGCCGAGACTCGTACTCGGGAACTTCGTCTTTCGCGTTGAAGTGCTCTACCGACTGAGCTACCCAAGCACGACTCACGATCCGCGCTCACAATTTTACTTCTGCAATATCGATGACGAGGGAGTGCTCGTAGCAACTGAGGTATGCATTTTAGTGTCCATACCCACATTTTTAACTTTTTTGCTTCTGATGTATTACGAACTATCTAAACTACTGTCGCCCGGTCATAACTAAGAGTTCTTTGATTATTTATGGAGATGGATGACCGGAACAACAGTATGTGAAATATTAGTACACTTTCTGATAAGAATGATGAAATGCTTTTCTTAACTTTGTGTAATCCATAGCCACAGAAATGGGCCGAACATTTGCAACTCAATTTGAATATTAAAGCACCAAATTACGCACACAAATGAAAAACTCTTATCTTGACGTACAAAGTCACAAGGTTTACGATGATAGTACATTCTACGATGTGAGTCAATCTTTGTTATAACTACTCAATGTTGTCTGATTTATCGGAGGTCTGTAACTGGACAGAGCCTTCCCCCACTCGGCTCCATATCGGCTTCCGTGGAGTGTCGCTGTAGAGTTGGGAGCAAATTTGTGCTCCGTTAGGTCCTGCCATTCGTTGGTGCGGAGCACAGTGAGACTTCGCTAACTTGACATGCCATGAACACTTGTTCCTCAAATTCCACGCGTAACGTCTGGAAGATGACTTTTGAAGGCCGAAAAGATTATGACTCTATCGTAGAAAAGTTACTGAGTCAAAAATTAAAAACTAATTCCTCACAGTAAGTCAGTCACCGTCTCCGCAAGCAGAATGTCGTTCTTTCCAAAATCTCTAACTTCTGTGATATCGATATGAGTTGCCCATTTTGGTATTGCACTGTGAATGTTAGATGACACTACATAATCGTCTTTTGTAATAAAGTCCTCAATACTGACCATTCCTCCCATCGCATACTACAGCATTCCACTCGAGGAGCACCAGGGTGATTGAGTGTTCGTCAAACCCGGCGCTTATGCCTGTAGCTCTGTGGAAACAGCTATTGTCATTTTGAAAACGATAATCATCACTGTTTATTAATCTCTAAGGTATAGAAGAACGGTCAACCGTTAGTCGCCTAAAATTTTTAAGGATCTAAACATCGTACCTTCTCCTCACGGTACGAAAACACCATCAAAACATAACATGATCTCTAACTTGGGATACACTCTTCAATACAGAGCGAGTTGAAAGCCTCAGTAGAATATCTGTGCACTGACTGCTTCGCTTCATTTAATGGAGGCAAAATAATATTGACTCATCGGCCAACTACGCCTCTCCAAAGTCCAGTTTCAGTTTTTATAAGATAACAATGTCCTCCGACACCTCAGACGTCGTCGCACAGAGATGATTAAAACTCTTGTTATACAGATTAATACCTGAATACGTTCTTTCACTGAGCGCTATTCGATGCAGCTGTCTAAGAGAAAGACAGAGAAAGAATTTTTCATAAAAGTACTTCGCTGCCACTATGATATCGTGAATGGCACATGTTTTGTTTCTGTCAGTCCATGTACGCAATCTGCGTGACCGCACTGTAGAACGCAGTTAAAGCAACCTGCTGAGGGATGCCACATCATTGTGAGTGGAACGGTAGTAGTGAGTAGACACAGCTGGACGTAGGTTGTGCAGGAGGGCGTGCGAAGTATTGATAAAATCAACATTTGAGGTGGGATTAGAAGGCTGCAAAAAAGACGCGAGTGTTACAAGCAAAATAATGAAACAATTACAGGAGTTACTTCAGTGTTCGGAGTCTTGAGTATGATTGGTGAAGATTGTGTAGTCAAATGTTTTGTACGTTGTCTTTTGGTCTCAGGAAGTAGACTGAACAATAATGATTTGTAGCCCGAAAAACGAGTACATGTGACGTTCTTCTTTAAATTAATCACCTTCCGAGAATAATTACTACAATTAAATTTACAGTGATATCACCAAGAGAGAGGTGCCGCACTCAACCATGTCTTACATTCATAACGAAAGTGAAATAGAGCACATTGTTAGCGGGCTCCAGAAGCCATCAATTCAAGCATAGACGACAGTTCAAGAAACTCTAATATAAATGCTGTGGTATTCAGTACACAGTAATGTTCACTGCTGCTTGTAACTTTTTTAATTACTGTTTCGTTTGGCAGTCAGATAAAACTACTCAAGGAGTAAAACCTTTGCGCTGTTAAGAAATGAAAATGAAATTTGCAGGATCGTGAACATTAACAGACGGTTTTACTACAGAATAAACATTCAAAAATGATGCAGTTAATCAAATATATACGAATTACTGTAAGAACATCACACCTCATATTTGCAGTCGTACTATATGTTATATGGATAGTTTTCGACAAACAGCTTGATGTGCCATTTTGAGAAATGACGTTTGCTGTGGTACACTGCTCCGAACGCCCATAGTCTCTCTGCAATGTTCGCTCGGAATCTGGTTGTGGCAGACGTGCCAATCCGATTATCAATGACAATGTGTGCCACTTGTCTCCAGTCCGAGTGAGTTGGGATCTTTTTACGACCATTGTACTTATACTGTGTTACTTGATTTGCATTGAAACTCCAACAACCAAGGGAACTTCATTCACGGTGTGGTCGTTAGTACTACCAAACATGGTGGGCGCTTCCTGGAGTTCCGTCACATTCCGAGGTTCACCCATCGGACTACGCGGACCGTGTGGATCGACTGGCACATACACATACACATACACATACACAGTGGTGGAGAGTCATATTAACATCTAGTACTAGATTTATATCGTCTAAGTGCAATAAAGCGGTAAGTGGGTTCTTATAAAACGTTGAATAACATTTTTCTCGTTGACACTCTATACTCTGCAAACTGCTTAGATTCATCCTGTTCAACTCACGTATGGAAGATGGAAGAGCTGACTACCTAAATGCCTTTGTGCTCACTGTAATTTGTCTAATCGTAACCCCGCGCTCCCTACGAGAGGGATATATGTTGCACTGCGGTCTACTCGAAGTTTCCTTAGTCAATACTGCTTCTTAAAATAAATCCTCCGACTCTTTGTCCATGGAGCAACAACTGTGATATATTTTCGGTATGAAAGAACTGTCCACGTTTCAAAAGCAGTATAAGTTTTATTGGTGCATTTCGCGTTGCTGAGGTATCTTTAGAATACGTATAAGATACGCAGATGCTTCAACATAGCGAAACGCACCAACAAAACTTATACTGCTTTTGAAACTTATCAGCCTAGACTGTATTTCTTTTCAACTGGTACTTAAAATTTTATAAGGATTATTTAGCGGGGTATATGCCGTCTACCTTCAGATATCTCGCAAATCAGGTTATAAGGAAATCCGTGACGCACTTGTGAGAGTAAAAAAGAAATTCCGTATGTATGTGTTAAATACCCCTCTTGGTCGTACTGTGTGTGGTTCCCCACATAAGAAAGGTGTCGTTGGATAGTGTCTCGTATGTTTTGTGAGGCTTACCTTCTGTAGAGGGATTCTACTAATGAACTGGAGTATATTGCCGCTGTTAGGTACGGCTAAGTCGGTGAAATGGTAGATGAAAATGTGATCACGACTCTAGAGAGTACCGCACCACAATCGATAAGCCACGATTGAAACACCCGTAGCCCTGAAGATTTTTGGGTTGGCACTAAGAGCCAAACCGAGGTCCGCCAGGGGCTGCAGCTGCCAACCCATGAGCGTCACGTGTGTGGATAGCGATTGGTCTGTACCCCGTTAAATATCGAAAAACCAGTCACCGCCGAGTCTACAAGGTGCAGTGTTGGCCCGTCGTCTCCCAGACTTAGGCTTCGCAGGCATCATTGTCCAGTTGTGGACTCTGCGTAGGCGTCACTCAGAGGCACACTGACAGGACTTCAACGTTTTACAGTACATGTAATAATTTCACAAGTCTGGCATGACTCATTTAAGTTATCTCTTCGTCTTTAATAAATATCAATTTATTAGTAACTGTTGGGAATCTTTCTGAATGAAAATAACCTACGCCGTCCTCCTGCATTCTCAACAGAGAAACTGAGTAGAATGCTCTAAATGAAGGACCATTTTAACCACCGGACGCTGTTATTTTTATTCCTTTAATGAACCATGCATATAAATTACACTAGTGGCCTTTTTATAATATATGACAGCTTACGGTGGTTAAAATCGTTCGATGAATTAGACGATGCATTGATGTTACGAGCTCATGCATGAAGATTTTATGAGCAGAATGCCTTTTCTGCCGGTCCTGCCGGGTAACATGGGGGTAGTGACGAAATATTGGGTGTGCATTCAGTTCATCAATCGTCTTCCGAGCGGTTCCGTGTGTTTTACTGTTTACTTTTCTTGTTTACCATGATCTATAAACGATTTTCTTTGAAAACGTATTTCAATGTCCACAAGAGTATAAATTCACAGATCATTCCATTCATTTATTCGTCCTTGGCCCAATAGGCCATTACTTTCGTCCAATGAAGTGTTCTACGCATTTTCCAACATGGTCATTGTTCATTTCCAAACACACATTACATTCTCCAGTCACATTAATGTGACCACATGTCAAAAGCCTGAATAACTACCTTTCGCAATATGAACCGCTGCGAGACGAGCAGAAATACGGTCATTGAAGTTGCTGAAGGTACTACTGATAAGTACATGAAGCAATGCCTACTAGGTTTCTCGTTTGAGGATGCAGGGTGCCAAAAGTCTCATCGAGACAATTTTAAATCTGTAAAGTCTGGTGACCTGGGGAGTACGGTAAACTCATCTCAGTGCTGTTCGAACCACGAACGTACACTGCTACCTGTGAGACACGTCGCATTATGCTGCTGGTACATGCAATCGTGCCGAGGAAAAACAAACTGCATGCAAAAGTGGACGTCGTCCCCAAGGATAGATGAATTCTTGCGTTGGTCCATTGCGCCTTCTAGAAAGACTAGATCACTGAAGAAGTGCCACGAAAACGTTCTCCAGACTATAAAGCTCTCTTCTTCGACCCGGACACTTTGCTTTCTGACGTTTCATGCCACATACGGCAACGGCCACCTGTCCGATGGACCACCTGAAAAGGCCAAATGTTGTCAGTCGCTGAACGTCCAGTTGCAGTGTTGGGGTGTAAACACCTACCATCGACCTCGATGATGGGCAGCCAGCGTGGCTGCAAGAATGAGGTGAATGCAGCAACTTTCGCTGAATTGTCGTTCAGCAAACACTATTGGTGGCCCCTTAGCTCACCTGGGAGTCATCTGCTCAATAGCTGCACGTGTATTAGTCCGTATATGTTTCCGCAGCTGTCGTTCGCCCCTGTCAGCCGTGGCTCTCGGTGCATCGCAGTTGCCGAGGTGCCAGATTTGGATAGTGCCATATTGCTATACACGGTGTACTTTAAACACGGCGGTACCCGAAAGTTTACACGCTTAACCTTTTCAGAAATGCTTTCATCCTGGCGCGAAATTCATTGATCGTGCCATTTAAGGTGTCATCCAAAGAGCACCGTTTGAGAACTGTGACAGCGACTGCACTGTTTATCCAAGACCCCTGATCACGCTTCATATACCCTCCACTGCTAGTGCTGCCACCTGCAGTCTGTGAGTGTTTCTTTACGTTGCAGCCGGCCAGGGTGGCCGAGCGGTTCTAGGCGCTACAGTCTGGAACCGCACGACCGCTACGGTCGCAGGTTCGAATCCTGCCTCGGGCATGGATGTGTGTGATATCCTTAGGTTAATTGGATTTACGTACACTCCTGGGAATGGAAAAAAGAACACATTGACACCGGTGTGTCAGACCCACCATACTGGCTCCGGACACTGCGAGAGGGCTGTACAAGCAATGATCACACGCACGGCACAGCGGACACACCAGGAACCGCGGTGTTGGCCGTCGAATGGCGCTAGCTGCGCAGCATTTGTGCACCGCCGCCGTCAGTGTCTGCCAGTTTGCCGTGGCATAAGAAGCTCCATCGCAGTCTTTAACACTGGTAGCATGCCGCGACAGCGTGGACGTAAACCGTATGTGCAGTTGACGGACTTCGAGCGAGGGCGTATAGTGGGCATGCGGGAGGCCGGGTGGACGTACCGCCGAATTGCTCAACACGTGGGGCGTGAGGTCTCCACAGTACATCGATGTTGTCGCCAGTGGTCGGCGGAAGGTGCACGTGCCGTCGACCTGGGACCGGACCGCAGCGACGCACGGATGCACGCCAAGACCGTAGGATCCTACGCAGTGCCGTAGGGGACCGCACCGCCACTTCCCAGCAAATTAGGGACACTGTTGCTCCTGGGGTATCGGCGAGGACCATTCGCAACCGTCTCCATGAAGCTGGGCTACGGTCCCGCACACCGTTAGGCCGTCTTCCGCTCACGCCCCAACATCGTGCAGCCCGCCTCCAGTGGTGTCGCGACAGGCGTGAATGGAGGGACGAATGGAGACGTGTCGTCTTCAGCGATGAGCGTCGCTTCTGCCTTGGTGCCAATGATGGTCGTATGCGTGTTTGGCGCCGTGCAGGTGAGCGCCACAATCAGGACTGCATACGACCGAGGCACACAGGGCCAACACCCGGCATCATGGTGTGGGGAGCGATCTCCTACACTGGCCGTACACCACTGGTGATCGTCGAGGGGACACTGAATAGTGCACGGTACATCCAAACCGTCATCGAACCCATCGTTCTACCATTCCTAGACCGGCAAGGGAACTTGCTGTTCCAACAGGACAATGCACGTCCGCATGTATCCCGTGCCATCCAACGTGCTCTAGAAGATGTAAGTCAACTACCCTGGCCAGCAAGATCTCCGGATCTGTCCCCCATTGAGCATGTTTGGGACTGGATGAAGCGTCGTCTCACGCGGTCTGCACGTCCAGTACGAACGCTGGTCCAACTGAGGCGCCAGGTGGAAATGGCATGGCAAGCCGTTCCACAGGACTACATCCAGCATCTCTACGATCGTCTCCATGGGAGAATAGCAGCCTGCATTGCTGCGAAAGGTGGATATACACTGTACTAGTGCCGACATTGAGCATGCTCTGTTGCCTGTGTCTATGTGCCTGTGGTTCTGTCAGTGTGATCATGTGATGTATCTGACCCCAGGAATGTGTCAATAAAGTTTCCCCTTCCTGGGACAATGAATTCACGGTGTTCTTATTTCAATTTCCAGGAGTGTATTTCTAAGTTCTAGGGGACTGATGACCACGGCAGTTAAGTCCCATAGTGCTCAGAGGCATTTGAACCATTTTTGCTGATACGTTGCGTCTAACATAGGCGGCGGTTTCGTTAATGTGACTGAACCATGTAAAAGGTGTTCAGAGTTAAATGTCAGATATAACATCTGAAAATAGATAAAATACAAACATTGGAAACTCTGTCAGCAACATACTCATAACGGTTTTAATTTATGAAAAGCAGAACAACAATGACACATTATACACCATTAGAACTAATATGAGAGCAATGGCAGCAACAGACATCAGAAAGGCAGGCGGAATCGGAATGTAACAGAAAGCAAGTAATGAGGAGGGAGTAAAATTAAGTGGTAGTTTTTCTTTAGTCGTCAGTCTTTTTATTGGCTTGTTGCGGTCCGCCTCGAATTTCTTTTCTGTGCCTATCTCTGCATCTCAGAGTAGCGCCTGCAACCTATATACTCAATTATTTCCTTGACGTATCCCAGCCTTTGTCTTCCTCCGCAGTTTTAACCCTCTAAACCTCGCAATAGCACCACAGAAATTATTTATTGATGTCTTAAGAGATGTCCTATCATACTGTCCCTTCTTCTTGTCGGTCCTTTACGTATATTGCTTTTCTCGCAGATTCTGCTGACACAGTGCGCATTAGTTACGTGATGAGTTCAGCCAATTTTCAACTTTATACATGTCAAAGGCTTTCATTTTCTTCTACTCTGGTTTCCCCAACAGTCAACGTCTCACTGCTCCAGTCGTACTGTCTAAGAAAATTTCTTCCTGGAACGAAGACCTCTCTGTGTTTGATACTAGTAGATTTCTCATGACCAGGAATCCACATTTCATTTGTCTGCTTGTTATGTCTGCTATGTTTCGTCCGTCATCAATATTTTGCTGCCTTGGAGGCAGAATTACGTAACTTCATCTGCTTCAAGATCAACAATTCCGCTATGTTCCGCGCTAGCGTCATTTCTGCTACATATCATTGCTTCCGTCTTTCTTCGATTTAATCTCCATCTATATTTCTATTCATTCATTCAACAAATCCTGTAGTTCCTCTTCACTTTCACTAGAGATAGCAGTGTCTTCAGCAAATATTGTCATTGATATTCTTTCACGTAGAATTTTAATCCCACTCTTGAATCCTTCTTTTACATCTTCATTGCTTCTTAGATGTATACATTGAACAGAATAGGTGAAAGAAAACATCCTTGTCCAGCACCATTTTTAATCAGAGCATTTCGTTTATGATCTTCTAGTATTATTGCTACCTCTTCGTTCTTGCACGTTTTGTACGTTACGCGTCGTTCGCTACAGCTTGCTTACATTTTCGTACAAGATTTTGAACATCTCACACAACTTTACAATGTCGAAGGCTTTTTCCAGCTCCTAAAATCATATGGACGTGTATTAATTTTTCTACAGACTCTCTTCCATTACAACAGGAACGTCCGAATTGCACCTCTGAGACTTTACTTTTCTTAAAACCAAACTGATCGTCATGTAAAATATTCTCAGTTTTCTTTCCAGTTCTTCTGTATATTATTCTTACCAGCACCTTGAATGCATGAGCTGTTAAGCTGATTGTGCGATAATTCACACATTTGTCAGCTCTTGCAGTCTGCGGAATTGTGTGGATGATATATATATATATATATATATATATATATATATATATATATATATATATATATATATATATATATATATATATATATTTTTTTTTTTAAGTCTGATGGTATATCGTCAGTCTCATTTTTCTACACCCCAACGTAAATGGTCGTTTTGTTATTACCTCTTCCAGCGATTTTAGAAATTCCTATGGAATGTTATCTGTCCTTAATACCTTATCTGACCTTCAGTCTTCAAAGCTCTTTTATTATTGCTATGTCTTCCTTATCAACTCCTGTTTCTTTTTCTCTCCTGTCATCGGACAAGCCCTTCCCTCCCTAGAGGCCTTAAACTCACTCTTCACACATATCCCCTCTCTGGTCTGCATTCAACAATGGAGTTTCCAAAGCACCCATCATGTTACAGGTAATTTTACCGTTTTGACTCTCCTATACGCTGAGTCAGTCCTTTTTGTTTTGTGAGTAGTATAATGTGACAGACCAGGAAATTCTATAGAAAGTAATTTGTGTGTCACTGTGCTGTGCCGATTTTGTGTATATCTTTAGACTATGCCATTGTGGCTACATTTTATTAGGGCATATTTTTAAAACCGACCTGAAGATGGTCACTGCTGACCGAAACCGTTAGTATGAGGATCTTGTAAGTTTGTGATTGTAGACGGAACTATAAAAATTTAATGTACTCATTCTGAATCACTGTTCGAATCAAAACTATGTAACAGCTCGTGAAATTGTCAATCTATTAATCATATTAATAATATAGTATGAAAACTGTTATTTTTTTTTATCCGTAAAGGATCACCTGAACGCAAGGGAAGTGTGAAAGTAAGTTCAAATCACTTCAGTTGAGTGTTAGAGCAGTCACGGATTCAGAAATTGTATTGGGAAAAAAATCATTGTTTAGCTGAATCCATACGTTCATGTTAGTAAAGTCTTAATACAATGATACAAGTTTGTTCTGAGAGCTGCCAACACAGTTGCTACAACGCATGGTTTTAGCTTGTCTGAAAAACTTCTTCATCAATTTCCAGTAATTTTTAAACTTGGTGTATCTACAGTAGAAAGACTGTCTACATGACATTTGAACGGAATCAAAAATACGGTGCCACATTGATTTAGAATCCTGTTGCAACATGTATCTTCGACCTGCACGAACGTCCATTCTCCTCACCGCACTTCTCTTTACTCTTGCTCTTTCTCGAACCACCGCTTCTTTCTTTCGGTTTTCCTTTCCAATACGTTTTCACTGCGTGACGCGCCGACAAAAGGACTTAACAGCAAGCGTTCCATGTTTATTTTTGTCTTGAAACGATTGTGGTTGGGAAACAGCAGGTGGACGACGGAGGTTCGCGGTAGTGCAACTGACGTCATGGAAATGCAAAAGCACCCTATTGTACGAACGAATTCCTCCCGGCAACGCTTTGTCAACAAATTTTAACCGACGGGAGAATTTTAAAAGAATAGAAAGCACCCAGTTGTGCGAACGAATTCGGCTCGCCACTCGCTTCGCCGCATTGGTAACACATTTTAAACGTACTGGAGGGTGTTAAAGATGATAAGACGATCTGATCTGCAGATTTGCAACAGGTATTAATTAATTCTCGAGAACGCATTTTCTAAATAGATATAGACAGTGTCAGATTTTGCAAATGTCGTATTAGGGGATTCTACTGTCTTTTATTCTTATAGTTTATTAGTTTATATTTAACAATAAATAGGCCAGTTTCGATTTTGGGGTGTAGAGTGAATCGCGTAAGATGCAACCTTCTCGTTGTAACATGATACTTCAAAATATCAAAATTATATATTCAGATATGGTGCCTATTTGGTTGTGAAGCTGGTACAACTGTCTTGTTGAAAGTTATCGGCCGAATTAATTTCTTTCAAATAATGTGATCACTTGAACAAAAGATTAGCAACAAACGTATGAGGGCCTGTCTTATTCGCCGCCTGTAAGAATATCTGTGCAGTAGCAGGATAATACTTTATTATTTGCTCTGCATGACACTGTATAGTGTTTCTGGTTCACTGTTTGTACACAAATATTGTCGAACGCTCGCGATTCGTTTCTGAGATCGATGAATTAATAAAGAAGGGCGGTATAACTTTGGCAATCTATTATATTCATGGGAAAATAAAGCTGCGGAAATCTATCATATCTATTCGGCACAAATAAAAATTATCGAATGCCACTTTGCAGTTTGCTGATCAAAATTCATGAGAAGAAAGCAGCATACTTCAAATTACTAATGTCTATTTTGATATATATTATTCGCCTGCTTCACAGTGTAAAATAGTGTCTTTGGTGTCAGATACTTTCTGTGGTTAATATGCATGATATTATTACTGTTTGAACTTAATTCATTAATTCATTATTACAAGGGACAAGCCACATGGAGAAAAGTAAATTAACTGTTTATTACTTCCAAAGTAATCGCCATAACTGATAATTCATTTATCCAACTATAAGACAAGAAGTGCAATGCCTTCATTTTGCCAAAGCTGTTTCGAGTACGCTGCAGAAGTTTCGCTGGGAAGCCCTCACAAAATTTCAGCACAGTTCCGATCCCTCCCAATGCAAATCCCATATTTTTGGGTCCATAAAAAAACATTCGTGCTCGTCGATTCGCTATGGACGAAGAGCCGCACGCCTGGCTACAGTAATGGTTTCATGAGGGCAGTGACTGTTTTGTCTTGCAGTGGGATACATTTGAGATAATAAACAGTTAACTTGCATCTGCCTCGTTTACATTTGACCACCCCTTGAGATTAAAACATAGATTTTGGTAGCGTTGGGCTGCTTAGTCAAGGTTCCTTAACACCATGAAGCTTCAGCGGCAGATACGGCGTATCCATAATTAAAGTTCCAGTTTCAAAACGCTGCCAAATGATAAGCACTTTCTGACATGCAAGGGACTGATAAAAGGCTTTGATCCGATGTCTCTAAGGTTCTGGAAGAAGTGATTAAATAATTTGAAGAGAGAGATCCTTTCAAAGTGCAATGTGGCATAGGGAGGCAGGCAGCCGATTCGACATCTGTCAAATATATTGCCACAGCATTGTCTTTCAGCATTGCAGGAGGAGTCGACCGGTGGTGTGAGAACTTGTATTGCGTGGGGAGTTGCCTGAAAGCTGGACATGTCTGCGAGCGCTGTGTATAAAATCCTAGGAAACATGTAGAATTGCTGTCCATACAAAATCACCCATGTTCAGTTGTAGGTTCCAGGTGACCTGACAGCAAGACAAACATTCTCTCTGAAATTTCTTGCTCGCATGGAAGTGGACAATGGACATCCATGGAACATTCTGCAGACAGACGATGCCCATACCCCTCTCCATGGACATGCCAATATGCAGAATTGCAGAATATGGCCAATGGAAAATGAGCATGTTCGCCAACCATCTCAGTTCAGTCTGATAAGGTGACTGTGAGGTGAGGGTTGACGGCATCGTTTATTGTAGGGCCATACTTCTTCGAGAAGAGGAGTACTCCGTGTTCTGTTACCTGTACCGTCACTGGCAAATGCGATAACAATCTTTTTTTACGGACCGGCATCATTCCAACCGTTCAACAGCTTGGATGGGGCGTGGGTGTGTGGTTATGATCACTTTCATGCAAGATGGCGCTCCTCTGCTCATTGCGCAACCAGGAAGCGGCTGCTGCAGAAGCACTTCGGAAATTTAAGATTGTTAGCCGCCATTACCTTACAGCGTCACTTGCTCTTAATTCGGGTGACTTCTGGCTGTGGGGTTGTCTGTAGTATGTTGCGTTCAATGCTCCATTTTCTAGCGTAGCTAAACTAAATGCCAGCATAGCGCAACGAATTTTGAATGTAACCTCCAAGTTACTCCGATCTGTTTGTTATTTCCCGATTTCAACATTTAGCAGCTGAAAATGTATTGCGCCAGTTTGAGGAAAGAAATGTTATTTTGCTTTTGATGCGCTTTTTGGTCGCATGTCAATTAAAGAACCATGCCATTTTGTTTTTTATGCATCTTCTGGCCCCATAACAATTAGAAATGTATTTTTCCCGTCCGGGCTTTCCTACGCGGATGGCCTTATCTAACTAATACTACCACAACTATTGATTGCCGAACTTGAGCAGTCATGCACATTGAACAGTGCTGAGGGATAACATGCAACAAAAGCCATAGCCGTTGTACTGCGATTAATGTGTGATTCGTAGCCATGTAAAATTTTCGTATACTTTGTTTGATTCCTTTTTTTTCATGGCCCTCCCCCTGTGTCAATAATATGATGCTCAAATTCGATGTCATTTTAGCAGTGATCCCATTTCTAACGATTTCTGTGACTGGAACTTTAACGAAGGACACCCTGTATACATTGTGATCTAGACTGTATGTGATGCAGTGTAAATTATGTCAGTATCTACAATGGAAAAGTTTTGGTGGATGGCTTGACGAAGAACAATCATGGAAAACCTACACAAAGTGTGATGAGTCTGCGTATGCTATCATCTTGATGTTATCTGCTACAGCTGACACAAACACCAACTGACGGCCAAATGATGTAAGCGGCGGAAGAATTGAGGACTCTGTTATAAAGCGATCAGGATGCAGACTGGTGGTGTTGCTCTTCCCCTCCGCAATTCAGATGTACTAATGTGTCGACTAAGGCTGCTGTTAGCATAGTGCTAACGATATATGATGTTGTTCACATATTTTGACAAACTCTTCGAGCCCTCGGGATTGCCGCGTGGTCTCAGGCGCCTTGCCATGGTTCGCGCGGCTCGCCCCGTTGGAGGTTCAACTCCTCCCTCGGGCATGGGTGTGTGTGTTGTCCTCTGCGTAAGTTAATTGAAGTTAGAGTAGGTAGTGTGTAAGCCTTGGGACTGATGACCTCAGCAGTTCGGTCACATAGTAACTTACCACAAATTTCGTCTCTCCCCTGGTAGCTGAGTGGTCAAGGCGACTGAATGTCATACCTAATGGCCCGGATTCGACTCCCGGCTTTATCGGAGATTTTCTCCGCTCAGGGACTGGGTGCAGTGTTGTCCTTATCATCGTCGTTTCATCCTCATCGACACGCAAGTCAGCGAACTGGTGTCAACTCGAAAGTCTTGCACCGGACGAACGGCCTACCCGACAGAATGCCCTAGCCACACGGCTGTTCCATTTTACCACAAATTTCCGAAATTTGCAAACTCTTCGAACTCTGATAGGCTCCTGCACACATATTAGGTCTTGTCACTTCAGTTATATTTGGTTTAAAGGATATTGGAAATATTGATATGAAAGATCTCAAGCAATAGCTTTAGATGTTGAGGCACACCCTCAAACTTCTGTGCTCGCACGTATCTACAATAAGTTTGTCTCAATGGGTAATAACATCGACCTTAGATGAGGAATGGATTCCGCTAGGTCTTACTTTTGAAACCCAGTATACAAGGAAAAACTGCAGGAAAAGATACCTGAGAGATCAAGGAGAAAAAAGAGTATATCACACCAAATTGGTTTCAAAGGTCAGCACGAGGCAGATGATCTGCTAGCATGCGGTAATCTTGACAACTGTGTGGACAATTCTCCGCGATAGCTGCCACCAACCTTGCATTTAAAAAGTAATCAGGTTAATTACCAGCAGTACTGCCTTGGTGGCAATGGTTTTGTCGCTAGTTTGTCATGCAGGCCACCACAGTGCTGGGATTTCTGTCAGACATCATATACACAGATGGGACTACCTTCCAAACACCAACGTGTAGCTACAGAGAAACTCCTCAGTAATGTGGCCACAAACAATCAGCACCAGTTCACCCTCTATGTGTGGGCTGAGTTAATTGGCAGGACCAGTAACTATTCCACAATGGCCTAGAGGCAAGGCACATCTGTAGTATGTGCGTCATACAGCTCCTCGCTGTATGACGTGGCTTAGATGGCAAAAATGGTAAAGTAGTTTCTACACGCCTCTTGGTAATACAGTCAGAACATTGTCACTTGATTGGAGAGTACTCACGTGTGCTGACAGTCATGGAAACCAACAGTGTCAAAAATCTTTTATCTACAAGTGGAAGTGGGTACACGTCTCTTGCAATACATTCCTGTCAGGAACTGTTTCCTGCAGGTTGGTCAAGAATACATTTAAGGCGACATAGACGCCATAATCAACACGTTACTGAGTTTGAACGAGGTCGTGTATTAGGGCTACGAGGAGCTAGATATGGGACAAAGACCTGGTAGTAATATAACCATTGTACATGACTGTTGGCAGCGGTGATCAGAGAATGTACGGCCGAGAGAAGAGAGGGAAGCTCATCGTGTTCAGTGTATGGCTCTGGTGCATCGTACTGCGTCTGCAACAGCAATTTGAGTAGCATTTGGTGTGGTGTCACCGCCAGACACCACACTTGCTAGGTGGTAGCCTTTAAATCGGCCGCGGTCCGTTAGTATACGTCGGACCCGCGTGTCGCCACTATCAGTGATTGCAGACGGAGCGCCACCACACGGCAGGTCTAGAGAGACTTCCTAGCACTCGCCCCAGTTGTACAGCCGACTTTGCTAGCGATGGTTCACTGACAAAATACGCTCTCATTTGCCGAGACGATAGTTAGCATAGCCTCCAGCTACGTCATTTGCTACGACCTAGCAAGGCGCCATTACCAGTTACTATTGATTCTGTAAAACATGTACCGTCAAGAGCGATGTTCACCATTTATGGATTAAAGTTAAGTATTCCACAGCTACGTCCTTTTTTGCTAGTCTAATTTTCTTGACCTGTTCCGGACCTCACGCCACCCTGCATGAGCTAAAACGCGTGCCTTTCGGCTTCCTCTCAAATCGGGTTGGCTCTCTTGCCAATCCACAACATTTGGCGACGAGGCCACACCGCATTTGTAACTATACTGCCCTGATTTACTTGTGTAATGGCTTCGCCACCATCTCCATAGGTGCTGTCCGAATTGTATCGCTTACAGCATCAGCAGACGCAGGCCTTACTGGATGCCCTTGGACAGCTCGTCCAGGGTCAACGTGCAATCCAAAATGATGCGGCAGCCGCCGCTCCACCGCTAACGTAGCCACAACACGCAGTTGCACCAACTTTTCGTCCTTTTGATGCTGCACTGGAAAGCTGGACGGTCATGCCAAATTGGATTCCATCTCGCCGCCTACAGAATTCAAGGTAACGAGCGGCAGCCTTTCTTATTATCTTCCATTGGGGTGACCACGTACCGTGTGATAGTCAAATTATTTCACCGACGCGACGTAGCAACTCTGTCCAACGACGAAATTTTGTCTGCATTAGATGCAAATTTCAAAGTATTAGTCAAAGTAGTTGCCAAACGGTATACCTTCTTTCGTACAAAACGTACGGCAGGTCATATTAATCGGGAGTGGGTTGAAAACTAACAAGGCCTTACTAGGGATTGTGCTTTTGAGGGTCAATGTGGACTCCCTTATTCAGATACTATGGTGTGTGATGCAATTGCACAGAGCGTTTCTCATGTTTGTATAAGGGAACAGATTTTGAAACTAGTCAATCCCTCCCTTCAACAAGTGATTGACATATTGGATCGGCAGGACACACTTGACTTTGCTCAGGAATAATTTGAAACTTCGACACCCATGTGTCAGGTTATCCGGCCCTCCGGGCGAGCTGCACGGAACAGTAAACAGTCCTTGCGCCTGGCCGCACCAAAGCTGCCTGGCTCTCAGCCACATGTACCACGCCGGCAAGCAAATGCAGTGCTAAAATCATGCCCGCAGGGTGCTACTAGACATTCGCGTGAGAATTGCCCGTCACGCCAAGCTATTTGTTTTTTCTGTAAAAAAAAAAGGACATGTTCAAAGTGTTTGCCAGAAAAACTCAGATTTGAAGCTCAAAACCATTCCAGGCCCTTTGCTTCGCGCCAGAATCGGAATCAAACCAAGGATACTCAAGCTCGCGACACTTCGCCCATGGAAATTCATATAGTTATGCCATTCCGCCCAGTGCCACTCTCTCTAACAGTGACTGTGTTCGTCCCACAAATAGTGTGCGTCGACATGGCCGGAACTCTAGTCAAGTCGCAAGTGATTTTGCACCAGTGTCAGTTCACGCTGCACGAGACATTCGCTCTTGTCGTCAGCAGGACAACAAACTTTTTGTGGACTTGGACGTTAACGGCAAAGTGATACCATTCCAGCTCGATACCGGGGCTGTAGTTTCACTGATCAATCAAGGCACTTACAAACTGCTGGGCACATCTCCGTTGCGTGCCGCAACTGTTAACTACCTATTCAGGTCACTAGATCCCTGTGTTAGGACAGTGCAGCCTTCTTGCAACATACAAGGGACAAACAAAACTTGTGTCATTTTACGTCCTTTGTTCTTCTGCTGCAGTGAACTTGTTTGGTTTCGATTTATTTCAGTTGTTTAACTTGTCTATAGTAAATCAGGTCCTATCAGTGAACCAGACCATGCCTTCAGCCAGTGGTTCTCGTCTATGTGCCGAATTTGCAGACTTTTTGCACCGGGCCTCGGTTGCGCTAAGAACTATAAAGCACATTTGTAACTGAAAGTAAACGCGCAACCGAAATTTTTCAGAGCGCGCAATGTTCCCCACGCATTGCGTGATGCGGTCACAGAAACGTTACACGATTTGGAATCACAAGGTGTAATTGAACGTGTGCAGGCTTCTCTCTGAGCATCACCCTTAGTAATTTTGCCAAAACCTTCCGAAAAATTGAGACTTTGTGTGGACTTAAAGGCAACAGTGAATCCACAACTAGTGACTGCAACTTTTCCTTTACCCCGCCCGGAAGATCTTTTTGACAAACTGTGCCCGGGTAAATATTTTTCGATGTTGGACCTCGCAGATGCGTACTTGCAAATACCGGTGGACGATGAATCCCAGCGCGTTTTGGTGGTTAATACGCATCTTGGTTTGTATCGATTCAAACGACTGCCATTCGGGTGTGCATCCGCCCGTGCATTGTTTCAGCAATATCTACAAAATGTTTGTGCGTCGGTCCCTACTGCAGCAAACTATCTGGACGATATTGTGATCTCTGGAAAGACGGAAGAAGAACATTTAGCCAATCTCAGAACATTATTTCAGGTTTTTCGACAAAATGGTCTTCGCTTGCGGAGGTACAAATGTGTGTTTTTTGCTCGTGACTTAGCTATCTGGGACATGTACTCAATGTCCAAGGCATACATCCCAGTCCAGAGCACCTCCGTGCCATACAAGACTTGCCTTCTCCGCAGAACTTGAAGCAGCTACAGAGTGTGCTGGGAAAAATTAATTATTATAACCGTTATACCCCACACGCCTCTTCCATTTCAACTCCGCTTCATCGCTTACGCCGTAAAGCTGTTCCGTTCGTCTGGACGACGGCATGCGACCGCGCCTTTCACCAGTTGAAATCGCCGTTGATTTCCAATACTTGCCTTATGCCATTCGATCCACGGAAGCCCATTTTGTTGATGGAGGATGCATCGGATTTCGGGATCGGTGCTGTGCTTGCGCACAAAGATGGTTCGCACGATCGCCGTATTGCCTTTGCGTCCAAATTGCTCTCATCTGCACAAAGAAATTATTCACAGATCGAGAAAGAAGCATTGGCTCTCGTATTTGGTGTTACAAAGTTTCATGATTTCTTGTATGGTCGTCACTTTACCATCATCACAGACCACAAACCTTTGACATCTCTTTTTCATCCGACCAAGCCTGTACCTCCACGTACAGCGCAGAAATTTATTCGCTGGTCTATTTTCCTCTCGCAGTACTGCTACGATAACTTGTATTGGTCCACTGCTAAGCACGGAAACGCCGATGCGTTGTCCCGTTTGCCTGTTGCTGAGGATAGAGCATTCGATTCCTCCGAAGTTGCTTGCATGTTCATTGATTTGGAAACCGATGACGTGGTCGAATCGTTTCCGATTGATTTTCGTCGTGTAGCTACAGCCACAGCTGCCGACCCTGTCCTTGCTACCGTTCTGCGTTTTGTTGCTATGCAATGGCCCTTGTCAAAGTCACGGATCGGGGATCCGTTGGTTCGCCGATTTTTTGTTCACAAGGAGAGACTTTTTGTACGACGTGGGGTTTTGCTGTTGCGTTCTGATAATTATCAGTCCAGGGTCGTGGTCTCACGTTCGTTACAGTCCTCTGTCTTACGGCTTCACCACCAAGGACATTGGGGTATAGTGAGAACGAAACAACTTGCTCGTCAGCACTGTACTTGGTTCGGAATCGATGCCGCGATTACGAATATGCGCTCTTCTTGCATGGTGTGTGCCGAACAACAATCAGCACCACCGCGGAAATTCTTTGCATGGCCAAAAGCCACTTCCCCTTGGCAACGCTTACACATCGATTTTTCTGGTCCATTCTGGAATGCTCTCTGGTTGGTTGTGGTAGATTCATTCAGTAATTTTCCTTTTGTTGTCTGGATGTCTTCCACGACGTCATCTACCACCATCCAAGCGTTAACCGCTATCATTTGCATTGAAGGTCTTCCACAGACTATTGTTTCCGACAATGGCCCACAATTCATGTCCGCAGAATTTCAGCCATTCTGCGAGGCCAATGGTATTCAACGTCTGACGTCCGCGCCGTTTTCGCCACAGTCAAACGGTGCCGCTGAACGTTTGGTCAGGACTTTCAAGTCACAGATGTTGAAGTTGAAAGAGTCGCATTCTCGGGAGGATGCGCTATTGCTCTTTTTGTCCTCGTATCGCTCTCAGCCCCGAGATGGTCGCTCGCCGGCTGAGTTGCTCCACAGTCTCCCTCATCGCTCCTCGATGTCTTTCCTACATCCGTCGCATCAGGTTCCTGTGCAGCGGCAGACACCTGCTTTTGCCCCAGGCGACGTTGTCTACTACCGCAACTATCGAGGTTCACGGCGTTGGCTGGAAGGGCGCATTCTTCGCAGCCTCGGCCGCGCTAATTATCTGGTTTTGGGGGCCTCTGATGAGGTACGACGGCATTTCAATCAGCTGCGCCTCTGTCGTCGCACGGAATCTGCCGCTCCCCGTCTGCTTTCAGCGACGGTGCCGTCCGGTTAGCGCCCTGGGGACCCATCTACTGGCTCAGCCCCAGGTGTTACCGACGCTGCCTTCCATTTTTCCCCATGGCGACGCGCCGCCGCCGCCGCCGCCGCCGCCGCCTGTTCTCCCGCCGGCGACGCCCGCAGTGGACGCGTCGCTGCAACCGCTGGGCGCCTCCCTGGGTCACGCGCCGCCGATCGCTTCCCGTGACCAGTTGTCCTCCGCCATGGAACTCTTGCCCGCTCCGGACCATATGTCGTCTTCGCCCGTCGGGTGCCCCAGCCCGATGGAGGTCGACCCTTCGGCCCCTCCTGTCTCTCCATGGGCGCACCCTGGAGCAGGTTTTCAGGCGTTTCCTAGCTCCCCTCGGTCCGAATGGCAGGGTGCGGGTGGCACAGGCTCCCCACCTCGTCGCATATGTCAACATGGGGTCCTCCCCACGGCGGGCGGAATCCTTATGCCACAACCGTCCGCCGATTTGCGGGAGAGGAATGTGGTGTCACCGCCAGACACCACACTTGCTAGGTGGTAGCCTTTAAATCGGTCGCGGTCCGTTAGTATACGTCGGACCCGCGTGTCGCCACTATCAGTGATTGCAGACCGCCACACGGCAGGTCTAGAGAGACTTCCTAGCACTCGCCCCAGTTGTACAGCCAACTTTGCTAGCTCTGGTTCACTGACACAATACGCTCTCATTTGCCAAGACGATAGTTAGCATAGCCTCCAGCTACGTCATTTGCTACGACCTAACAAGGCGCCATTACCAGTTACTATTGATGCTGTAAAACATGTACCGTCAAGAGCGATGTTCACCATTTATGGATTAAAGTTAAGTATTCCACAGCTACGTCATTTTTTGCTAGTCTAATTTCCTTGACCTGTTCCAGACCTCACGCCATCCTACGTGAGCTAAAACGCGTGCCTTTCGGCTTCCTCTCACACCGGGTTGGCTCTCTTGCCAATCCACAACATTTGGCACCACTGTGACACAACAAGGTTAGACATCGGTTACTTCAGGTTAGTAAAGCCACCCGGTGTCAAGAGATGTTAGTAAAGGAGGAAGAGGGGTTTTACTGTGGCAGCTAAGCACACAGTAGTATTATGTGAAATACGGTGCAAAAGTGAAGACTAAATGCAATATAAATCAAGATCTATGATTTGCTGCAGGTGAAGTAATCAGGGAGGAAATTGAGATGTAGGCTCTGTTCTAAAAGATAAAATAAAAACGATATTTAAAAAACGAATCAAAGCTGAAATGGAATAGTAAGATTCATTCTAAAAACAGACAAGAGTGGTCTTATGGACAAACCCACCTGATGAGGAGAAGACATCTACGTACATGACAATTAACTACACCACAAAATATGAAGCAGGGTCAAAGTGATAGTAGGGTGAATGATAAGGAATAGTTCTCCAATATCAAACTTCGAATAACACGCTAGAGATGACTGGCACAGCAGCTGAACTACCTGAGGAGAGAAAATATAAGCAAAAGATGGAAAATAGGAAATGGACAGGACAATGATCAAATGGGACAATAAAAACACTGTTCAAGGTATGACGGATGCAAAGTATTTTACAGTAGAGGCCATTTTTACAAAGGTCATCAACTGAAAATTCGGAAAAGATTAGTTACAAGTAAATTCATATGCATATAAATTAGACGAATCTAGTGCTCTGCGCTGTAACGCGTCTCTACAAAATAATAAGAGAAAATAAAATTTAAACGAAAAAATTAATTTTCGGAAATACAGACAACACCACAGTGACCACTGCAAGCGAAGAACGTATGAAGACACAATAAAATGATGGCAGTCTTGATTCTCTTAGCCTGTTTATGGTGGTACAAGCTCTTTTGGTTACCTGCTTCAGCAGCCGTGATGTCAAGAGTCTTTGACAGGGAGCAGATACGTTTAGTGAGGGCGAAGGCTGCTAACATAAAGTATAATGCGATACAATATTTCACAAGAAGCTGTAAAAACGTTAATCGGCGCTCGTGAATGAAGTTTAGACTATAAGATTCGATTTCTGTGACCCTGAAATCTGAATATAATGGCGTGCGTGTGTCGCACAAATTGACACATCATCTAACCCATCGGTTTCCAACGCAATTAGATCTGAAACACGTAGAATTGCTGGAGATTCGATTGGCACAGTATTTCAAGGGATGCAATAAAAAGAAATGCATACACTGACGGAGAAGAACCACAACATCGAGAAGGAGTTGAGAGACACAAACAAAAGCTGGTAGTCGCATTACATCTGAAAGTTGATGTCTATTCAGATTTCACGGCAGCCGCATAAGAATTGCGTTAGTAACGCCACTATGAGGATGAAAATCCGGTTACATTTGTATATGAGTGCAGGCTTTCTCGGTGAATTTCATATACGAAGTCTTCGCGTAAAGACGATGGAGACGCATTTTATCGAAACGTTGCTACGAGACGACGACGTTACTCGGCTGACAACCCATGGAGATATCATGTTAGGTTACCTTTAAGTACACACTGTAAAGGCCGTGAACTTTAGTTACCCTAGAGATTGGACTATAGTCAATAATGCCTTCAAGGCGACAAAGATGCCATTATCAATACCGCACTAAGTCTGAACGACATCGTATAATAAGGCTACGAGAAAATAAATGTCCCTTCTGTGACACTGCAGAAAGACTTGGCATTAAAATAGCCACTTTACATGATCGCTGGCAGCCACGGTCACGAGAATGTACGGTCGGAAGAAGACTGGGTCCAGACAGACACGTGGTACTACCGAGAGGGCGTTAGGCGTATAGTTCTGGCGCATCGTATTGAATCTGCAGCAGAAATTTCAAGAGTTGTTGACACCACAGTGACACAAAGAAGTGTTACAAAACAGTTATTTCAAGACAGCTCCCAGTGAAATGCCCGGTAGCGTGCATTCCACTGACTGCAAAACCCAACCGCCAATGGTGTCAAGTGAAAATTCTTTGGAGGGCAAGGTGGAGGTCTGTCGTGTACTCTAATGATAGCTGGTTCTGTCTCGGTGCCAGTGATGGTCATGTGTTGGTTAGGAGGAGGCAATATGAGGGCTTGCAACTCATCTGTCTGCATGATAGACACAATAGGCCTACACAACTGGAGTCGACGTCTAGGGTGACATTTCTCATGAGAGCAGAAGCATACTGACTGCAGATTTGCACGTCAGTCTGATGTATCGACTGTTGTGCTGCCATGCATAAGCAGCATAATAGGGGGTGCTCCCCGATGGGATAACGCTGGTCCACAGAGGAACTGCTGTAACCTAACAAGGTCTACAGAGTGTCCACATGTTGCATCGGCCTGCTCATCACCAGAGCTGTCTCGAGCACATGTGGGACATCATCTGATGACAATTACAGCTTCATCCACAAACACTATGAAACTTCCCTTAATTTACCGTCCAACTGCAACAGGCATGGCACTCTGTCCACAAACTGACATACGGCACCTGTACAACACAAAGTATGCAAGTCTGCATGCTTGCATTCAACGTTTTAGCGGTTACACCGGTTTTTAATGTACCACCATTTCACATTTTCAATGGTTTATCCAGCACTTACACTATCCTGTGGTCTTCCAGTGTTAGTCACTTAAACATGCTAACCGAGACATATTCATTCCAGAGATAGACTAAATTACACTCCTGGAAATGGAAAAAAGAACACATTGACACCGGTGTGTCAGACCCACCATACTGGCTCCGGACACTGCGAGAGGGCTGTACAAGCAATGATCACACGCACGGCACAGCGGACACACCAGGAACCGCGGTGTTGGCCGTCGAATGGCGCTAGCTGCGCAGCATTTGTGCACCGCCGCCGTCAGTGTCAGCCAGTTTGCCGTGGCATACGGAGCTCCATCGCGATCTTTAACACTGGTAGCATGCCGCGACAGCGTGGACGTGAACCGTATGTGCAGTTGACGGACTTTGAGTGAGGGCGTATAGTGGGCATGCGGGAGGCCGGGTGGACGTACCGCCGAATTGCTCAACACGTGGGGCGTGAGGTCTCCACAGTACATCGATGTTGTCGCCAGTGGTCGGCGGAAGGTGCACGTGCCCGTCGACCTGGGACCGGACCGCAGCGACGCACGGATGCACGCCAAGACCGTAGGATCCTACGCAGTGCCGTAGGGGACCGCACCGCCACTTCCCAGCAAATTAGGGACACTGTTGCTCCTGGGGTATCGGCGAGGACCATTCGCAACCGTCTCCATGAAGCTGGGCTACGGTCCCGCACACCGTTAGGCCGTCTTCCGCTCACGCCCCAACATCGTGCAGCCCGCCTCCAGTGGTGTCGCGACAGGCGTGAATGGAGGGACGAATGGAGACGTGTCGTCTTCAGCGATGAGAGTCGCTTCTGCCTTGGTGCCAATGATGGTCGTATGCGTGTTTGGCGCCGTGCAGGTGAGCGCCACAATCAGGACTGCATACGACCGAGGCACACAGGGCCAACACCCGGCATCATGGTGTGGGGAGCGATCTCCTACACTGGCCGTACACCACTGGTGATCGTCGAGGGGACACTGAATAGTGCACGGTACATCCAAACCGTCATCGAACCCATCGTTCTACCATTCCTAGACCGGCAAGGGAACTTGCTGTTCCAACAGGACAATGCACGTCCGCATGTATCCCGTGCCACCCAACGTGCTCTAGAAGGTGTAAGTCAACTACCATGGCCAGCAAGATCCTCGGATCTGTCCCCCATTGAGCATGTTTGGGACTGGATGAAGCGTCGTCTCACGCGGTCTGCACGTCCAGCACGAACGCTGGTCCAACTGAGGCGCCAGGTGGAAATGGCATGGCAAGCCGTTCCACAGGACTACATCCAGCATGTCTACGATCGTCTCCATGGGAGAATAGCAGCCTGTATTGCTGCGAAAGGTGGATATACACTGTACTAGTGCCGACATTGTGCATGCTCTGTTGCCCGTGTCTATGTGCCTGTGGTTCTGTCAGTGTGATCATGTGATGTATCTGACCCAAGGAATGTGTCAATAAAGTTTCCCCTTCCTGGGACAATGAATTCACGGTGTTCTTATTTCAATTTCCAGGAGTGTATTTATATTTTGGTGTTGACTTTTTCCGTCGAATATATTTGAAATTAAGAATTATGATTATTATTCGAAACGAGAGTAATATTAAGGTGCGTCCTCACAGACGAATAGGGAAGTTAGGAGACTATTGATGCCTGATTTATTTTATAAACTGAACATCGTAGTTAAGCTCGGAGAGTTTGCACCATGATAGGATTACGTAATATATCGGATGTTTCATTTAAGTACAGTGAAGTAAAAGTCATGGTATTCCTCCCTGTATCGTGTCGGACCTATTTTTGTCCGGCGTAGTGCAGTATATCGACGTGGAATGGTCTCAACAAGTCGTTGGAACTCCCGTGCAGAAATATTGAGCCAATACTGCCGTCCATTACAGGGAAACTGTTGCCGGTGCAGGATTTTGTTCACGAACTGACCATTGGATTATGTTGCAAAAATGTTTGATGGACTTCATGACGGACGATTTGGATGTATTAATGTGAAATGCCTGGGATAACAGAACAGAGCGGTTTAGGTTGTGGAAAGGGTACAAAATAGGTTGCTGTCTGTTGCACTCAACGTACAAACTTTATTTGTTCACACACCATGCTACACAACAATGCAAACCACACAAAACCTTAATCGACCTTCATTAACTAGCTATAGTTCGGCTGAGGCCACACTCAAAATGCAAGACGCAAGGTCGAAACAAGAAATTAAAATACAAGGTTCTTCTGGTGGTTTGACCCAAAATATATTCTAAATTATTGATATAAGCAGGCTGAAGGCCTTAGCACTTTAATTTAAACGAAACTCGGATGGGGGACGCATGTTGAGTAATAGTAAGTGTTTCAATCAACCGGCAGAAGGCCCTATTTAAAAACATTTCAAGCAAATTCGACTGAAGCCCCCACAGCAAAGCATCACAATCTTAGGAACATCAGTTTAAGAGATATTAAACTCGGCTGAAGGCCACACATAAACACAATAATTTAACGGTTTAAAACCTTAAAAGATGTCATGTAAAATTCGGGAGAAAGTCCCATATAAAAAATAACTATCTTATGCCTTAAGGGCAAGACAAGAACATTAATTCATGATATATTAAAAATCGGCTGAAGACCACACATCAACCAAACTAAAAATCAAACAGGGAAGTACCTATGTAACAGACACGGAACGGCACTCAGAAGTTTCCAAGGGTCGGCCTGAAATAGTAACACTAACACACGTTTAGGCGAGACCGGCAGCCCGACCAGCCGACGAACCAACCAACTACCTGATCTCGGTCGCCGACCAACGGCACTACAGGTGAAGAGAACTATCACTCGTCTTCAAATATTTGTGTGTTAATATACCAAGGCACAATAACCACTGACATACATAAACATAACAACGGCTGTGGAACTACACGTCGTGGTGGGCAGCACCAACACAGTAAGAAAACACTCACTCGCTGCTCTGGGACAACCGACCAAAGGGCTATTGCAGTACGCAGACAGCATTGCAGCATTTACAGCATTGCTGAGTCGAACTGACACAGCGTACATAGTGTTCCACGAAACACTGCCACGAGAAACCCTAACACTCGTAAAACGAATCACTGCTGAACAACTCGAACAAATCAGAGGCGGACACAAACACACCAAACTGAAAGACGGTCGGTGACGAAGCACATGTCGTTTGACCAGACAACCGACTGACAACCAACCAAGGTCGTTGCCACTCAAACAATGTGTGTCAGCAACGGTCGGGCGAGTCTAAACTATCCGGAGCTCACTGCAGCTCCAACGCGACTCAACCCGATGTCCGTGCGGAGCTGGGAGACACAGCGATCCGGGCAGGCTGGCTCTGACCCTGTCATGCAGAGGTAACTCTTGCCCATTGTCCACGACCTCTCCGCACAAGAAGGGACCGAGCCACGTCCAGCAATATGACCCGGTGACGAGGCCCAGAAACGGTGAAAGACCAAACACACGTCGCGTAAAGAGGCGACCAAGTTAACGACCGATCTACGGTCGTTCCCGCTGCCATCTCCGTTCATCGGACATGATAAACCATAATTCCACCGTCAAACTTTCGTAGGTGGGAATGTGGCTTAAAACAATAAAAATATCACCAGTAAACATGGACCCTAAGTTGTGTATCCTTAAGAGCTATGAGTACTAGTTAATATTCACTACTGAGAGACACATTTCTTCTACTGAAAGCTCTTTCCATACCTTGAGAGGTAGTAGTACAGACCAAATAAGAAAAATTGTCCAGTAAACATAGGATCTAACAGGAATACCCTGACAGCTATAGACACTTGTTTGTTTTCCCTGCTGTGAGACACATATCTCCTGCTGGAAGCTCTTTCATTTCGGTATTTAAGAGGTAGTAGTATAGACTGAAACATGAAAAAATATCGAGTGAACGTTGGCTCTGAGGTTCATACATTCACTACTGTGAAACGCAACTCTTCTCCTGAACTAATGCTTTTAAGATATGCCTTTTAGGGCCCATATTTACTAGACATTCTTTCTTTTTTTGTCTCATCTTACATTTTCGTGATATACATGAAGCAAATAGCTGTAGTAGACGAGATTTGTTTGACAATATCGAGCATGAACGAGTGATAAGACCTCTTATGTGGTGCATTTTATAACTGGTGTTTAGTAAACATTTTTTTCTTGATGTGGTCCACACTACCACCTCTGGAAGCTTGTGGGTGGTTCACCCAGTACATTTCAAATAGCTGGCTTTCTCTGAAGGACATTATTGATCCCTGATTTCTCTTAAATGATTAGAGAAACATTGACATCTATTTACGTTAAATATAGCTCCCTGACAGTTGTATCTTCGTGGTGTGTGAAGTAAATACAACTGACGTATATATTTACGTTTAAACCTTCGTGAAGCTGTGGTAACTCAAGATCTCAAGGAAAGTTATAGGGAATTCTAATCGTCAGTCAATACCCGCTGCTCAGTCATCCTTGACTTTTCTTGTGCTTATAATTTATTTCACTATAGAGGGTAAATTACATACACTTTTATTCGTATTCCTCAACTGAAATTGTTACAAAAAATTATATGAAAAAAGTACACGCACTGTGTCCAAATTCTTATATTTCCATTCATGCTCTTTGCATATCTTTGCAGCTTACTCTTGTCCACATTCACACTTCATTTTTTCGTAGTACACTGTACACTTACATCCGGCTACTCCCTCGTTCGAAAGTGCACAAACCTCATGCAAAACTATATCTTTTTGGAAAGATGCCTCAGGCTTATCTGTATCTTCCGTGTGGAGCAATTTCAAAGTCTCATCCTCTTAGAATTCAGTGACTGAGGTTTAATGATTGCTGATATATAGGTAAAAATTTTAGAGTATATCTGTGCTGCCCCTGTCATAAATTCAATTGCCAGCTTCCTGTACCATTACACACCCAGCATTAGAGAATGGATGTGTAACTGCATTTGGTCAGAGATTTCTATAAGCTATTTCGATTATAGCCAACTATCGTTACTAGAATTGTCTTTGTGCCAGTCTTCGTTGGAATCCCCTCGCCTTCCTTACAGTGAATAGTGGTTTGCATCAACTCATCTCGCTTATTTTTACAATTCAATATCGTGACACTCCTGTTACTTTCCTTTGCTATGTGTACGTCATTCCTCAGTTGTACGTGTACAATACATTGCGGATTGAGTCTTCTATTTGACCTTAGAGTGCTGACTAAGTATATTGATTGTTAGACATATGATATAATTCTCTGTGTATAAAACTCTCATCTCATTCAGCAAATGACTCGTGAGGCTCATTATAACACAAGCTGAAAGAGGCACACCCTGATTAGCATTCTATCCTCACGATGCTTTCAAATTCGGGGTACAACCTTTTGCAAACTTTGAATGATTTAATGCCGATTTCACGGGGCTTTTTCTTTATGTACTGAAAAAAACTTAGTCGTCCTCGAAATAGCACAAGTGTTTCTTCAACGCAGACTTCTTCACCTGACACGACTACTCTTTGAAATCTCTGCAGTAATTTCCCAGTAAATGGTTGAATTTTGAACAAACGGTCATTTGGTGGGCATTGATACAACATACGTAACAGCAGGTCAGATTGATTTAATGACATATCTTGTATATTGTTTTCAGTGAGAAAAATTTTTGATCAATAATTTAAAATCAGACACACAGAACAGAAATCAAAAAAGATGTTTAATTTCAGTTTTACTGATGTTACTAAATTGATCTATCATGAAATGACACTGACTGAATGATTTTCTATGATTTGTTTTGCGTATGAAGTAGTTCGTTGCATCACATATTCTAAAATATCGTTAGTTACAAAGCATCTGAAACAACTGTACGGTGACTTATTATTGAGTTTTAGTGCAACAGTAGCATTTCCATCAGAAATGAATGTGAATAAACGTAAATTTTTTCATGTTTCCTCCCCTAACTAGTCCCCAGACAGTCTCATTAAAGTTTTTTTGCAATGTTGTCATGTTCATCGTTAAAGCTTCCTGATATTACATTGTATCATTGGGACCTGAGACAACTGCTTCATTTGTTGCGCTAGTGACACATAATTGACTTGTTTTTACAATCCAGCGGCATGGTTAACCGACTGAATGGGCATATCAAACTTTTCTTACTGCTTTCTTCGATGAAGAATTTTCAGTTTCTCTTGAAAATTCGCCTGGTAAAAAGTCATCTGAGTTCACACTAAGCAGAGACGCTACACCTTCATCCGTTATGCCCACGACTGTGTATAAAAGTTTTCACAGACGCCTTTGTTCATCTTCATAGCTTCTGCGCATCAGTTTCTTCCTTCTCTCTGCCACTTGGTTACATTACAAAAATCATCAAATAATGGCTGTTGCAACAATGTAGGAAAGCAATAATGTAACAGTACAGAAATACCAACCTATAATTTTTAGCCACATCGTAAGTAACTCCTATGGCTTACATTCTCGGGCACCACATGAACCGTATGTAACTCACGCCACAAAACGCAATATAAAGTACTAAAGTGAAATATTTTCTACTTTTTATATCTAAGTAGTTCATTTAGTGCAAAACAGAACAGAAAAGAAGAAAAAGCTAAATGGCCCCAGATGTTTGTAAGCCAAGTGTACCATGGCATCTAATGTGTGTGTGAATTATATTAAAAATACACTAGAAAAATTTTGGTGGGCATTATGGTATTATACTGTTCAACGCGATATCACATGCAAGTGAACATAAGGTCATTCAATAATACGGATAAGTTCATTTATAATGACAGTCGTTGTGAGGCAGATGTATTATTATATGTACTACATGTTTGAAAGCTATGTTTTTATGGCTATTTTGGAAATCTTACTGCCATCTCGATCAAGTGTTCGTTAGTTGTAGGTGTGCAAGAAACTGAGAAATGCCTACGTGTATTTATTTCACGTTTATGCAGAAATTAATAATAAATCGTGACACTGTGAAAGGAAATCATAAACTTGTACCTCTAGACAGCGAAAAGAAGGTACCAAATTACACTTCAAAGAACTGTTTCCTATTGGTCTCATATTTAAATAATAAAAATGCAATATACATTGAGAATTAACTGCACTAAATAATTAATGCACATACGAAAACGAGATTATATCGGTATATACTGTCACTTCTTCTAGTACGCATTCGATTGATTTCCTTTCTCACCTTACCATTTTAGTGTCTTCATAATTTGTACTTTAACTGCTCATTTGATTTTTAAGACAATTCTGCAGCATGGTGCATATAACGCTTCTACTCTGCTCCAGTTATGTTACCGGTTTAAAACCGTTCTTCAAAATAGTGCCTTTATGTTATAAAGAGGATTGCTTTTGATGAATAAAGCTTTTTTCTCTTACGTTAATTTACCTATTGATACCTTACTTACCTCAGTCAAACCCTTCAGTCTAGAAAACCAGGCATCTTACTGCTGTACACTTTACTTCCCAATTTACGTGCTTAGAAAATTGTTCCTCTGTTTACCAACAAACACTCTTTATCGTATTCGCCATAGCTCAGTCAGTCTTTAAACGATGTCAGTGCTATTTGTGCTGAGCATTTCGTACAACAAGATTCCAATGCCAATATTAGGTTCGTCCAGCGGGACTAATTAACCGAATTATCCTAGCACTTTTTTAGATATTTATCTCCGATACCAGTTTTGTTTTTGTTCCTTCCAGCACATCAACAGTGGAAGTAAGCTACATGCGTAGTTAAAAATTTTCTATTTTCTTTTATTATCCCTTCCATTACTCACCACAAAGTCTTCAGTACTTCTTCGTTCTCAGCTACCAAAGAAATTATTTTCCGATATCGTTCTTTCAATTGTATTTCAACAATGCTTCTTGCAAGTCTCTCTACAATGTATGTCGAAAAGGTATCTTACACCAGTTTTATCTGTTTTTAGTTTTAATTCATTTGCATAAGGAGCGAGGAAAAATGAAATACATGCATATGGGACTTCTCTAATGTTTCTTTTCGTATTCTAGTAGCTAAACTGTAGTGGCACAGCTTTTATGAAGACAGCCGAAAATTTTATCGATATAGGTATTTAGGGAGGACAACCCGGTATGCTCCAAGACATCTGTGTGCAAGATAATTATAATGCCCTAAGCTCCCATTTCAATCATGAATGGAGAACGAAATCGCGGATAATGGTAAAGAACTCTTCCCAAACACTCTGTGTTAGGTATAATGTGGCTACAAGACACCAGCGTTCATTCCGAGTTCACATACTGATATACGGAAATGGCATCCATCGATGAACGAACTCTGTATCAAATCATATCATCCGCACGAAAATAACCTCCGATAAAGTTTTGTTGCCATATCAGACCTTCGCTCTAGCCTGGTGATGCAGCTTGTCAGTGCTAGCAGCAACGTCACATACATAGTTAAAGGAATGGGAGTCTTCATGAAGGTTAATCAACATCGCTTGTCAGTTCTCATTATGCAAGAACGGTGGTTAAAGACCGTCGTGGGAGGCCTTATGAACTATTTAAAGTGTCTCAAAGGTTATAAGTATTTGACAGAAGATAAGGCATCGTGTAGCGTGTCACTAGACGCTAGTCACTGTAATACGGAAAAAAAATTTAGTAACATTTCATAACCGTAAGTTACTCAAATTTCTAAGGTATGCAACAGATCGTCCTCAAAGCATTTGTAACTGTCTGGAGTAGCCTTTAATTTGATTTCAGTAAGATTTATGGTAGAGGAAATGCGACTTATTTACTCTCAGCCTCTCCATGGACGTCCTCTCCATGCACTATCAGTTTTGGTGGGGAGGTTCGTGTGTCTCAGTCATCCAGTGAACAATGCTGGCGGGATTAATGTTCCCCGTAGGGGAGCTGGTTAGCTGGTGAGATTCTATTCAAAGTGTACTTCCCCCAGGTGACGCCCTTCTTTGGAGTACGTGGTTTGCAACCACATTGACCCTTAGCTAAATCTGAGTTTACTTCTTCTTACTTGTGTCAGTCTTCGTCTGTCTCCTTCTCTGTAGGGTTTCCTCGGCTGACTCGTGATATTTTCGACCCCACTGGTATAAGGTTTCGACGACCGAGAGTGTGATCGTTTTTTTTTCCTTTTCTGTCTCTAATAGCGGCGAAAATGGAGAGGATGGACCTCGGCACAGTGGAGCCAGCGAAAGGGGTCTTCAAGACAACGGCCGATAATGCAGAGAGATTCTAAAGGCCTACGGTTTACAGAATGTGAACACTTTACGGAATTTTTATTATAACGCAGGATGGAGCAAATCTTTAAATACAGACCGGCAATCGGTATAAAGGAGGAAAACTTCGATTAAGAGTTACCTGGTCCTACGGGATGAGCATGAGACGTTGGAAAATTTCACCCTGCAAAAAATCAAAGATAACAGCGTCGTATCCAGATCGGAATTAAACGGAATCTACTCAGAAAAGGGAACGGTACATGAATTTTGGCACGAGGAAAGTTCAGGGTATAGCACCAACAAGAACGAAGTATTCGAAGAAATCCATGGGAACAATGCAGACGAAATAGCAATAATAGAAACAAAAAGGTAATGTAAACGAATAGAGACAAGAGATGATTATGTTCAAATTTACAGCGGAGTGAGAAAACGGTGTTGGGAAAAGATGGGTATATCTGTAGCGCTGCGTTAAGAAATGGCTCAGAATGGCTCTGAGCTCTATGGGACTTAACATCGGAGGTCATCTGTCCCCTAGAACTTAGAACTATTTACACCTAACTAACCTAAGGACATCACACACATCCATGCCCTACGCAGGATTCGAACCTGCGACCGTATCGGTAGCGCGGTTCCAGACTGAAGCGCCTAGAACCGCTCGGCCACAGCAGCCGGCTAAGAAATGGGACTGCGTGACTGAATGTCTGATGAGTGTAGATATGAAGCGAAAAGACTAAGACCTGGCGATAATTACTGCATATATACACACAGATAAAGCTGCTGACATTAAGAAGAGTAATTTCTTTAATAATTTCACAAACATCGCATGTTGCATTAGCAGTAGGAATGACTGTATCCTTTAGGGGAACGAACTGCATATTTTAGGAAATGTTAATGGGAGTAAGCACGATGCTAGCAAGATTGTAGGTAAACTTGGAGAGCAGAAGGTGAGTGATTATGCAGAGAGGCTGGTGGAAATGTGTGGTCACTTCAGCCTTAAGATGTGGTATGCTTCTTTTTTTAATATCGTAAAAATGATTATGTTATCGGGAAAGAAAGTAATTGTTCTAAGGTGGAGGGCACTAGAGGTTTTCGGGGATCTAACCATTTTTCAGCTTTGGTGTGTATTTTGTTTGTCCTTTCAAAGGATTAGTAGGTCCCAAAGCAATTATAATGAGAATCGAGAGAAACCGGAGCAACCACAGTGTAGGTTAAATTTTTCTACAGGGTCCATCAATTGCTTTCTTACACGAGATATTGTTGGGAGGTAAGTTACATCAGACTGATGATAGGAAGTTGGATGTAATGAATAAGGCAAATCTAAGATCCACTCTCGAGAGTTCTGCGAAAGTCTTGAGGTATTTGAGAACAAGTCTGGCAAATTAAAACCAGCATACCTGTAAGTTGGGTATTCACAGCTAAAATAATTATACATTTTGGAACACAAACAAGATAAAATATATTGATGTGTTGCAAACTTGATTAAGAGTCCAATTTGCAGCGTTAGCATTACTGGTAACCGTTCGGGGTTGGTATAAACGGTTTTGTACTATATAGTTACGTTCTCAGGTGTATTTTTGTGTAAAAAATTATACTGGCTTTTATAAGAGCCGCACTATTGACTTACTGAGTTCAGAATTCTTAATACCGACAAACTCAAATAATGGCACGCAAGTTCATATCAAAAGACATGATCCGATATCACAAAATGACTTACAAAGTCTAACGTTTCGTGTTATGTAAATGGCTTAAGGTGAGGACCACTAACTGATGCAGCCCCAAGCGGTAATCAAACACAATAAATTATCTTTGATAATAAAGCCAGATGTACCTAAAATAAAAGTGTTATCAAAGTAATTGTTAGTAAGATCCAACAGGAGCTACAAGTAGACCCAAATGAAGGAATAATTAACAGAATAATGTTGAACCCACATGTGGTAACGTGAAACTTTGAGATGACAGCGGAGAATACACCTGTGTCTACCGCTCCCATTTGAACACAGATATAGACTAACAGGCAGTCATTTCAAAAAGTGTTGGAATTAGATGTAGCCAACAAGAACAAAGTAATATCAATCCACACGGAAGTATACGTGTATGTACTATGAATTGTAAAAACTGCCAAAGTAAGTACAGTCATGCTTATAAATTAAGGACAGTTGCAGAATGTGGCGCTACACGACGTGGCACTACACAAAACTGGAGCTAAATAATAGGCACCTTCGGAACACACACGACACAGATCTGTAAGTCCACGGTATTGGTGATAAGTTGAGAAAACCGTCCAGAAACACGTGCTACAAAACGCCACTGTTTCCTGCACGTGTACCCCGACATCAATATGGGATACGGTCACCATGCACACGTACACAGGCCGCACAGGGGGTTGTCATACTCTGGATCAGGTGGTCGAGCAGCTGCTGGGGTATAGCCACCCATTCTTGCACCAGTGCCTGTCGGAGGTCCTGATGTGTCGTAGGGGTTTGAAGACGTGCTGCGATACGTCGACCGAGAGCGTCCCAGACGTGCTCGATGGGGGTTTAGATCTGGAGAAAAGGCAGGCCACTCCATTCGCCTGATATCTTCTGTTTCAAGGCACTCCTCCACGATGGCAGCTCAATGGGGTAGTGCGTTATCATCGACCAGTACGATGGTGGGACCCACTGCACCACGAAAAGGAGGACATATTGGTGCAAAATGACGTCCCGAAACACCTGACCTGTTACAGTTCCTCTGTCAAAGACATGCAGGGGTGTACATGCAACAGTCTTAATCACACCCCACACCATCAAACCCCAACCTCCATACAGGCCCCTTTAGAGAACATTAATGGGTTTGCATTTCGTTCCTGGTTCACGCCAGATGAAAACCCGGCTAGAATCACTCTTCAGACTGTACCTGGACTCGTCCGTGAGCATAGCCTGGGACCACTGTTCCAGTGACCATGTACTGTGTTCTTGACACCAGGCTTTACGGGCTCTCCTGTGACCAGCGGTCAGTGGAATACACCTTGCAGGTTTCTGCGCGAATAAACCATGTTCATTCAGTCGTCTGTAGACTGTGTGTCTGGAGACAGTTGTTCCAGTGGCAAAGTTACCTGCAGTACTCCGTGGCCGTCTGCGGGCAGTGATGGTGAGATATCGGTCTTCTTGTGGTGTTGTACACTGTGGACGTCCCGTACTGTAGCACCCGGTCACGTTTCCCGTCTGCTGGAATAGTTGCCATAATCTTGAAATCACACTTTGTGGCACACGGAGGATCCGTGCCACGACCTGCTATGTTTGGCCAGCCTCCAGTCGCCCTAGCATTCTACCCCTCACAACGTCATCAATATGTGTTCTTTGAGCCATTTTCAACACACAGTCACCATTCGCACGTCTGAAAATGTCTGCACACTCACTCTCTGCACCGTACTCAGATGTGCACCAACACATCTCTGCGTATGTGGATGCTGCCAGCGCCACCATGAAACGACCGCACGTCACCGCGAGGTGATTTAAATCCGCAAGCCGCCCACCAGAGCGTTGTTTCACCATGTATCAGCATTATTCTTAATTTATGAGCATGAGTGTATATGGGGCAGATAGGGAGGAGTTTCCAGACACGATTTAAAGAACATCCTAATTCCATCAATTCCATATCTACAATGGCAGCATACCTGAGGGAGACTAGTCATCCGATCGTAAATGTAGACCACAAGCTGGAGATCTTATTTAGTGAAAGAAAAGGAACCGTGTTGTATATTTTACAAGGGGTACAAATTTTAAGGGCTAGTAAGCATACACCGTGACAAGTAGTAAACAATCAAAAAAGTCTCGGACATTGCAGTCCTTTATTTACTTTCGACTATTTAGGGTCCTTTGACTGACTTGTCGCTGTGTAATTTGGTTTAGGTTTCTTGCAGCCCATTACATTCTGTTTCTTCATCCACTCACCCTCTTTTTCCAGTGCCATGTTCCGCTCTCCTCGTTATTTCCGTCCCCCGTCCCTTTATTTTGCCTCCAAACTCAACACCTTTCGTTTCTTCCACCTTTTGCCCTCTTTTCCCCCTTCCCCGCTCCAATTTCGTTCTCTTACGTACTACCAGTCAATGTCAAACCCTTTTTGTTATAGACTGTTTCTTGGGTACTTCAAATAATAGTAAGTCCTTCTGTAGAGTGAAGTATTAGCATAATCTATTAAGATGTTACTTACGGCAACATGTCCTGTAAGCGAGTCTGAAGGTCCAATCGGCGTACTACGCTCTCGGAACCTTACAGTAATCCATGGCGCCCGTGCCTCGCACTCCTGTTGTCACCCGCGCACCAAACCGTTTTACAGTGTTCAAAAGTTCTGCTGTTACCTGGACTCCGCATGGTCGCCACGGAGCCTAAGACGTCCTTTAATTCAGCAAGCCAATTCAAACGGCATTACTATTATGTGGAATGAATGTTCATTCCTCACCCACATGTACATGCGTCACTCACTGCAAGTGTCGTCCTTAGGTCTATTTCCTTCGTGTTACTTATAACAGTGAGAAAATTTCGCCTCACACTTAGGAACGGGCTTACAACCTCTGGTGATACACATGTGTGGTCAAAATGGGAGCAGTAGACACTGGTGTATTCTCCGCTGTCATTTCAAATTTCTGATGTTCAACATCTTAGAAGGTTTATCCTCAGTTGGTCATTACTGGGATAATTATTCTTTCATTTGAGTGTAATTTCAGTTTCTGTTGCTCACTCCTCACCATTTTTATAAGACTTTTATATCAGGGGCGTTTGGCGTTCTCCGAACGTAATTATCTGCGATAAGCGGTTCATTAAGTTTGGGGTTTCGTCAGTTAGTGATTATCCCTACACCTTGGAACACGCATTGAGCCATTTAGATGACAGGAGACATTTAGACCTTGTAAATAACCTTATGAGAGCGGCATGTCTCTTTTGTTATTAATTGCAGTGCCATGATTTTAGTTTCTTTAGTGTTACGAATTTTGAACTTCGTAAGTCAGCATTACGGCCCACAAAGGTTTTGCATAAACTTTTGACACAGAAATACCCCTCAGGATGTACTCGCATGGTACCAAATCGTTTGTATCAGTCTCTAAGGAACTATAATGAGACAGCTAACGCAGCAAATGGGACTCTTAAACAGTTTCAACAGAATTTCAATACGTCAGTATATTTTAATTTCTTTGAGGGTTTCTTTCCATATGTATAAATTTAAAAGTGATTCCTGGAATGATGATATCGTAGGAAGCGAGAAGGAGAAAAGAAGGCCTATAATAGATGGATTCTGAGAAATAAGACCGATGGTACAAGTAGGCATGCAAGGCTAAGCGGACAGGCAAAGGAAGCATTAATTAGAGGAAACAAGGCTATGTGAGAAATTAAAAGTGAAGAAGTAAACTACACAAAAGTTCAAAGAAGAATGTGATGTGGTTAAACACCAACGAACAAGTGACAGAATTTGTGTAAGCTTACAGCTGATAAGCCTAGATAGATGGAAGTCTTACTATGACGAACTGCTTAAAAGAGATCGAGCTGAATTGCAAGATATGTGCTGCTTTGTAGGCAACGAAAATTCAAGAGAAATCCAGAAATCCAGGAAATAATAGCGGAGGTGCAAGAGACAGTTTTATGGGCAATCGTTTTGGACAAACGTGGAAGTAAGGAAGAAAAACGTTGCGCTACAAAGAAGGAAAAAAGTGGCAATTCAGCTGTTACATTACACAATTTGGAATAAAAGTACGTCTAAAAATTTTAAAAAGAGGATATACAAAACTATATCTGACAGCTGAATTTTGGGTTGTCTCCAGAGTAATGAGAAGAAATTAAAGACAATGGAAATGGAATTTCGGAGACAAAGTTTTGAAGTAATTAGAAGTGACAAAACAAGAAATGAAGTGGTACCATAATAGATGGGAGATACTAGGAAATTTACAGACACGACTGAAAACAAACAGCTAACATTATGTGGACATCTTACATGAATGCTCGAGAGAAGACGGCCTTTTGAACATAGCAGTGAGACATCCATGGCACAGAAAAGACAAGGGCGTAGCTGCATAGAAATTAAGGAGTGAGGCGTGCGATGCAGAACTGAGCTAAAGAAGAAGAGGAAAATTCGGATGCGTCAGACTCAGGACGAATGTGGATTACTATCTAATGTTTGTTTTATTTTGAGAATGAAGACATGGCTCAAGTAGACCGTATTCTTTTTATTATCCGTGCAATTTGTCAACTTCCTCGCCGGTCGGAGTGGCCGTGCGGTTCTAGGCGCTACAGTCTGGAACCGGGTGACCGCTACGGTCGCAGGTTCGAATCCTGCATCGGGCATAGATGTGTGTGATGCCCTTAGGTTAGTTAGGTTTAATTATTTCCAAGTTCTAGGTGATTGATGACCTAAGTAGTTGAGTCGGATAGTGCTGAGAGCCATTGGAACCATTTTTTCGTCAACTTTCTCATTGGGTCAGTTCCAAGGACATATTTTATTAGATGGGGAAGTCGTCATCGACCGAAACTTTTTTCAGAAGGGATGTAGCAAATGGTTGATGGGAAAGGGAACAGGACATACATTTTCTGGGATAAATATTGTTGCAAGGCCACCGTGATGATGAGGGGGGGGGGGGGGAGGAGGCGACGTATGTTTTATTAGCGTGGACTGGTGAAACGTGACGTTGACAATTCAGCTGGTTACGAGATTGAAATTACACAGTCGGCACATAACGAACAAAAAATTCAAACTTTACGTAAGGCAATATAGATATTTTCAGTCGATATTAATTAATTTTAACATGATTAACAGTTGATAAATGAGAACGATTTGCGAGAGAGTTAATTCTGTTCGCTTTTTTTATTGATTCTCCCGTAATTAAAAACATTCTATGCTTCATATCTCCCGCCTGTCGTGAAGTATAGGCACCAAACCGCCGGAGCTGTCGTCTTGGTACGGTGAGATAACAAATGATATGTCAATTCAAACAACTGGGGCCTTAAATTTTGCGTTTAATTTACTTACGGAAACAATTTCGGTGTTCCATTACACCATCTCCAGCCTCCTGGACCAAAACAAATCAGGAGGAATTCAATCACTTGTGCAGCCATAACAAGAGCCAATACTATATAACTGGTGTCAGTGGATCTCTGTTGAGCACAGCACTGTCTCTTGATTCATCAACCGACGAAAGTCCAACTGAATTTTAATCATGAAATTAAACTGATGATGATGATTACGTTTGAAGGATATTGAGTGCAGGAATGAGAACCTTAAAGAGCAAATTCATCACTATGAGGTCACAGTGAAGGGATCAATCTAGTAATATGAAAACACGCAACTATGGTCCAGTATGATTTTTGTACGTCACTTCACTGAGTAACTGGCACCGATTAAAGTGAGGTGAGTTCGCAGGCAGTGATGGCCTCTTGCATTGCATGGATCATCTGCTCTTAAGGTTGCTGAAGCCTAATTCTAAATGTCGAATCTCGACTGCCGCCTCTAAAATGAATGCCCCACCTATGATGTCTGAAGCCGGAATACCGAGGACTTGAGCTGTCCGCTGCTTCGCAGTGGAAGCTCTCCAAAAACGGCAGTTTAAGCCAGTCCGAATCCTTATTCCGTGTTCTCCCCATCACAGATCGTCTAAAAATTTCATTCCAGAATATTCTGCAGCACCTCCTGGAAGACTTCGATCGCCGACCTACAAGAAATTAATAATTTTTTTTCGGGCGGTCGTCAATAGTTTTGATATACTAGGAGAAATGCCTGATACAATGATACACACTGTGCTGTTAAGTAATATTTGTACCATGTGATAGGGCATGGTGAGATGTAGCATAATTTACTCACATCTCTGCTCCCCCCCCCCACCCCCACCATCACCCGGTATTCTTAAACTCTTCATAATTTCTCAGCAGGGTCATGTGTGTGTAAATAAGAAATGTGTAGGTATTTTCAGGTAGTTAAATTCCTCGTTACATTTTTCATACTAGTGCTGTTGGCTAATATAATGTGCACTCTACTTATGCCAGGTTTAGGTTACCTGATAAATCAGTATAATAGTCTATGGGTGTGTAGTAGTGTTACATATATTGTGATATTACGAATAATTACAGATCCTGTATTACACCGTAAAACGTGATTTTAGCCTTGGTGTCAGTTGGTTGAACTATGTGCAATCGTGAACGCCTGATATGGTCCTGACTTCGAAATTGTTTCCGTTGTTGTTTGGTTTTTACCCTCTTTGCTTTTAGTGTTATTGCTTCTCATAATGTTTCAACATTACATGTCTGTCCATCTTTTCTGTTATGACGTTGTTCTCACCAAAGTCTTGTTTTGTTGTGTGACGTCGTAACGTCACTGGACTTTTAGCAGAATGTGTGCTGAATGCAGCCTCTCATTTGGTTACACCGTTCGTATCCTCAAACCTTTGATGTACATTTGACGTTTGACTTGTTTGCTGTTGGCAGTCTGAATGATCTTTGGTAGTTGGATTGCTTGTAGTAATTGTTTCGACATGCATCTATTATTTATTCCATATAGGTTGAAGATACGGTATGTTGCTACAAAATAAAATGTATAGTTATTTGCATATTTACGAATATATACAGATTTAGACCTCGATCTATGGGTAACATCAGTATTATTACAGATGTATGTGCAGTGTCTTTAACCTCTCCACAGCTTCTGCACTGGCCTGATGGATCTCCTCCATTGAATCACTGAACCTTCAAAGTGGGCTGTCCATAGCGATGTCGCTGATGGTGTGAGGCACGTCTGCACAGTCGCAAAAAGGGCTATCAGCAGTCTTCCACTTGTGCTTCCTAAACTGACATCTGCCATGTTGGGTTCTTACCCAGTTAAGTGATGTCCATCACATAGCTACGTATATTTTCATATGGTGTAGGTCTAACTAAAGGGTCAGTTCATTTTAATCATGTGACATTGTAATAACATGTGACCGTTGTATTGCATATTATTGTAGATTACTATGTATATTTTCTTATGTGGTGGGTTTCACAGAATGGTTGGATTGACTTTATCATATGACATTACTTCATGAAATATTACAATAGTATCATGGGAAGATTTATTACATGATATTGTAATGAAACAAAGTGGAAAAGAAAGTGATAAAATCTAAGTAAATAAAACTAAAGTAAAACAGTTAAAGAAAATAAAAATGGTAAAAAGGGAAGATAAGAAATGAACTGAGAGGAAAATATATTTTTATACATTTGTATCTGATTTTAATATGTTTCTTTTATTGTAATTTTAGTGCAGATGTATCTGTCTGCGGCTGTACTACAGTGTACACATACAGGGTTATTACAAAAGATTGAAGCGATTTCACAGCTCTACAATAACTTTATTATTTGAGATATTTTCACAATGCTTTGCACACACATACAAAAACTCAAAAAGTTTTTTTAGGCATTCACAAATGTTCGATATGTGCCTCTTTAGTGATTCGGCAGACATCAAGCCGATAATCACGTTCCTCCCTCACTTGGCGCAGCATGTCCCCATCAATGAGTTCAAAAGCATCGTTGATGCGAGCTCGCAGTTCTGGCACGTTTCTTGGTAGAGGAGGTTTAAACACTGACTCTTTCACATAACCCCACAGAAAGAAATCGCAAGGGGTTAAGTCGGGAGAGCGTGGAGGCCATGACATGAATTGCTGATCATGATCTCCACCACGACCAATCCATCGGTTTTCCAATCTCCTGTTTAAAAAATGCCGAACATCATGGTGGAAGTGCGGTGGAGCACCACCCTGTTGAAAGATGAAGTCGGCGCTGTCGGAGCCAATTTTCCAGCATGTCCAGATACGCGTGTACTGTAACGTTTTTTTCGCAGAAGAAAAAGGGGCCGTGAACTTTAAACTGTGAGATTGCACAAAACACGTTAACTTTTGGTGAATTGCGAATTTGCTGCACGAATGCGTGAGGATTCTCTACCGCCCAGATTCGCACATTGTGTCTGTTCACTTCACCATTAAGAAAAAATTTTGCTTCATCACTGAAAACAAGTTTCGCACTGAACGCATCCTTTTCCATGAGCTGTTGCAACCGCGCCGAAAATTCAAAGCGTTTGACTTTGTCATCGGGTGTCAGGGCTTGTAGCAATTGTAAACGGTAAGGCTTCTGCTTTAGCCTTTTCCGTAAGATTTTCCAAACCGTCGGCTGTTGTACGTTTAGCTCCCTGCTTTCTTTATTCGTCGACTTCCGCGGGCTACGCGTGAAACTTGCCCGCAGGCGTTCAACCGTTTCTTCGCTCACTGCAGGCCGACCCGTTGATTTCCCCTTACAGAGGCATCCAGAAGCTTTAAACTGCGCATACCATCGCCGAATGGAGTTAGCAGTTGGAGGATCTCTGTTGAACTTCGTCCTGAAATGTCGTTGCACTGTTATGACTGACTGATGTGAGTGCATTTCAAGCACGACATACGCTTTCTCGGCTCCTGTCGCCATTTTGTCTCACTGCGCTCTCGAGCGCTCTGGCGGCAGAAACCTGAAGTCCGGCTTCAGCCGAACAAAACTTTGAGTTTTTCTACGTATCTGTTGGTTGTCGTGACCATATGTCAATGAATGGAGCTACAGTGAATTTATGAAATCGCTTCAATCATTTGTAATAGCCCTGTATTTTGGAACTTGTTCTTTGACCTTGTTTCTTGTCTATTTCTTTGATATGGCTTGTAGGTTCTTTCATCAGCCCTTTTGTTTTAACCTACTGAGTTTCGTGCGCTTACTGTTGTTACAACGTGTTTTCATGTTTTCAATATTTTCGGTTTATTTAAGCCGGTATTATGGCATTAAGGATCTTTTCCTGACGTTTGCAAAGTCACCTGTGGCGTATACCTTTCTTGTTAAATAGCATGTATGACATGTGAAACTGTCACAATGAAGATTCTTCATAAGTGTACTTAAGTTTTCAGACTTATAATCTTACTTGATAATGTAATTTGTGTGATATTCACGGTTTTCACTTTGTTTCCATTTTTATGCTAGCACTTGTAAGGTGGCAGATTGAATGAATGTCAATTTAGCTCCTTACATGAGACATTGTATAAGTGATAACAAATAGATGAATATGTCACTTGACATACTTTGGTTATAATGAGCAGATATGCCTATCAAAATGTACAGTATATATTGCAAAAGGATGACACTCAATTTGACAGTATAAACACACCGAACCCAAGTCCTGCATGTCAATAAGTAAAAGGTAAAAGAAGCTGATGCTGGAGGAAACATTTTAGTTTAGGGAGCAGCCGCGAGTTGTGCCATCACTGCCCGAGTACAACGGAACGCTTCTAAAAGGGGGTTGGTGACCCGCAGCAAGAGGGACAACGAACGTAGTGGGCAATACTTCGAGGAGAGCAGGTAGCGGCCCAGTGCTGCTTGGGACGGAGAAATTCTTTAGGAGACTGCATTGGGGAATTTCCAGAACGATACAAACAGACCAGCGACGCAGTTGATCACATGAAATGCCCATGGTACGCTCGTGATGTACACTTATAACTTTTGTGTCAGGAGTAGGCGCAAAATGTCTGATTCGCTGAAGTAAACTTGGAAGGAGTAAAAAGGGGCGATATTTCGATGCAGTTTAATGGTAGGCCCTTTGCTGTTGGCAGAGATAGTTTCAACAAGATGAAAGGAACACTCCCATTGGTCTGACAAAGCCGTGACATGAAGTACGAAAGGACACAGGTGGGAGACCGTTTGCTATGGAAGACATTAGACCGAAAACTTCGAGGACTCTCCTCTGAACCAGCGTCAATTGTAAAACAGGGCTCACCACGCTCTGTACGACTACAAAAGAGGAATTCTGTGTTAATACTGGGTTCAATTTGGCTGACATTCAGCTAGAAATTAGTTGAATAGTCACTGAGCTCCAATACCGGAGAAACGAAACGGCCACGTAGTTAACTGTTCTTGCGCGAACTGAGAGGGCATTGAAGTATACATGCTGCACCACTTATGCACGTTTATACCGTGATATTTTCCAGACTAGAGATGAGTGCATTTTTTCTCGCCTGACGAGGAACATAGGACAGTTTCAGCTGATAAAATCAGTAAAGATTTTGATTAGCTTTTTACAGAATTTTCAGAGTGCGAGAGCAGCCATGCAGCCAACAGCACATCGCAGCTAGAAGGTAAAAGTCACTGGTAGAGCGGAAACTTGTTGGTTCAACAGCCTGCGTTCTCTGTGAACTCGAGCAACCTTGAGTAATCTTTTGCTCATCTTGTCACAAAAACTAACCATCGTCTGTAGACTTAAATGTCATCCTAAATAGTACCGATCTTAGAACTGGAATTGGATAATTTTTTGTAATATTTCAAACTCCACGCTGTAGAAGTAAGAATAATCTTGTAGAGAACCCTCTATTCCAGTTTGATATTGTTGTGTTCAGCGTTATTTTTGCTAAACTGGACGTAATGCGTTATCTTGACAACTGCCCTCACATTGTCATGTCACAATCTATGTAAATTCATGTAGCTCTTTCAAAATAATTCTGAAATTAAGCAAATTGTGTGCAGCTGAACACCGATGTGCTCTGTCCTAGAATAAGGGTCCATTCCCTACTCTAGTCACTGATTCTACCGACGCTAACGCACTGACAGGGTTTTTTAGTGCTGAAGTCTGACAAACGTGAAAAGAATTGGATTATCAGACACTGTGAGGATGGTCCATGATCGAAAGGGGTTGCGACTAAAGATATTGTAACCCAGCACAGAGTGTATCATGGGTTTCCCAAGTACAGTAATTCGACACTCCCAAATGTTTCGAGTGGCATCAAAGTAAAAGCCATCCTGCCAGAACTTCTTGTAAATTTCCTTTACCATTGTATATGATCGCGGTGCTGGTAGCACAGCAGCACAATAAAACACTGGCCTACGTAGCGCTATGTTACCTTTCCTAGGTGCAGAGCCCTACGTGTCCCAGAGAAACTCCGTACCCCTATATTGGAACTGCGGCGAGATCCGAGGACGGTCACTGAACTCACAGCCCGTAGGCCGAGCCCCCCACGAGCGTTCCTAATCCAGTCAGAGGCTTGAGCCATCCTCGACTGCAGAGAATAGCCGAGGGCCTTCCCTCAATGGGCTTATAATGGACCTGTATTATCCCGTCATGCGTCTGGCGATTAGTTTTGCCCGCTGTGGGTTAGGGAAACCAGTAGGGTACAACTGTACTCAAAGCTAATTATTAAAGAAACGAATTTACCATGAGCTGTAGGATTAAAAGAAAAACTATGAAATCCTCAATTGTCCTCGTGCACTCCCATGGATAAACCTGCTCTGTGTTGCGTATACATTAGATATCACACAAGTAATTGTGCTGTAGACATTAAATTCGCGGGGTGAAAAAGAATGACCAAGAATGAAACACGAGACTGGCTATGGTCTAATGCGTTTCATTACCTTCCAACCGATTTGAAAGAACTGCTCCAAGATTGTCGCACGAAGACTTGACAAATTACGGCAAGGTCGAGCAAATATTTCGTGCGAACGGGTCCGGACCATTTGTGGTAGGAGCTTAGGCAGTATGGGCAATGCAGAGTTGTGTCTTATGCCTTGATTTTGCTTATCGTCTTCACCCCTTCCCAGTGGTCAATCTCTCACCCTCTATCATTCGAAAATTTGTGCACTTTAATTTTAAGTACCGATCTGAACAAGGTGCTAATGCCATCACACGCAAGGCTTTCCTCTGGAGCTGGTTTCACCACAGTTTCGTTTGTCAGACACAAATACACCACAACTAGTGAGCGGGCAAAACGTCCATAATTTACTGCAGCTCACCCTCGCTCATTCAATGTTGGCTTTCTCAAGCTAGCAGTCGTTCTCCGTAAATTAAAACACAATAAATACATCCATAAGAGGAAAATAATCATTGCTTGAACATGATCACACAGTAATTAAACAGCAACAAAATAGCCAATAAAAGTAAAAAAATCAAAATCACATCTCACACACTAAGGAGATATCCAAATTATATAGGCTATTATAGCTATGAGATTAGTATACTCAAAGTTCATGACCTAAAATCTTAACATCATTGCCCCAAAGCTTCTCCATAGCAATTTAAAATATTCAACCAGTTGAAAGGTACCGACAAATCATCACAACAATGGAAAAGACACTAAACTATGCAACGTAAATCGCAGAAGGCGATGACCAAAATTGTCAGAATAAACGTTGGTAGCACCCAACACACAACATAGACTGCCCTAATGATACTCAATGCACTATACTTAGCTAGTGGCACCTAAGGAACGGCCATACATTAATTAATAAAACTACTGTTGTTAACAACGAACTGAATGAAAGGAAAATTCGGGGCGACAGTTACAGAACTATATGAAAAGAAAGGTAAATTAGCTACAAACAAAGGCGCGCACACCCTTTATTCAACATATTAAAATCACTACAGATATTTTCATCGTGCCTACCATCATTGGCAATGATGTGGCACGGACGAATAGCGAAATTCAGCATGACCCGCTGATGCGTCGGGACATCAATGCTGTCGATGACCGCTGAATGGCTATTTTCAGCTCGGCAATAGTTTTGAAGTTATTACTGTACACCTTGTCTTTAATGTAACCCCACAAAGAGAAGTCATATGTGTTTATATCCGGAGAATATTTCGGCTAATCGAGGCACCCCAGAGCATGAATCCAGACCCCAAAGTGCTGCTCCAGGACATGAAAGACTCTCCCGCTTTCATTCGGTCGAGCTCCGTCTTGCATGAACCATTTCTTGTCGAAATCAGGATCACTCTGGATAGTGGGGATGAAATCATCTTCGAAAATCTTCAACTACCATTCGTTAGTCACCATGCCATCAAGGCATATCACGCCGATTATTCGGTATCTGGACACTTCGCGCTACATAGTCAACTGTTGAGTGTGAAGAGACTTCTCGATAGGGAAATGCTGATCCTCAGCCCTCCAAAAGAGCCAATTTTGCTTGCTGACGAACCCACCCAAATGAAAGAGGGCTTCGTAGCTAAACCAAACCGTATATGCGCATACTATTTCCCATCATGCCCTGCGGCCAATCGTGCAGTTTCAACTCCTAACACAAACCATTCAGAAATTGTGAGGATTTTGTTTTATACGGTTCAATAATTTTGACCCTGTACATTTATAGTCACATGAAAATCATCAAAACATGTTGATACATTCGCATCTTATGACTTGGAAGGATCTTTCACAAACTGATAAACCAACTATCGTTAAGGAACACCAAAGTAGGGCACAGAATTTAATGAGATTATCAGCGACAACGACAGACTACAGAACAGACACAAAATTTTTTACACCACACAAATGCATCTGCGGATCAATGCAGATGGTCTAACATGAATCCTATGGTGTCACTTAACGTCAAATGGCACTGGCACACGACACTAGCACTCGATGAAAAGTGCAATCCGGACAGTCAGTTTGGCGGTAAATGGGTGGGGCATCTTGCGTCAATGATTGCTTCCTCTCGAACTCAGCGTTGTAAAGACCATCAGATTACACGAAGACTTCTGAGATTGCACGATGATGGATCGGTGTTGGTCACTGCTGTCCAAGGGCAATGTAGAGTCAGGGGTTGCACCAGGTACAAGAAAGCAACTATCTCACTCGTCGCACCCAACTTCATTAGGAGGTACTGCATATTTATTCCACCAGTCACAGGCTGGACTACTACATCTATCAGTTGTTTGTGGATCAGATAGCCAAGGAATTGTCGGAGTGGCATACCTTAGTACTTTCCAAGCGAACAGTACAAGCAGAAACCTGCATGGCGTTCCATGATGGATTAGCAAAGGCTTCTGCATGAAACAAGTGGTTAATGGCTTATCATCACGCGCAGTCGCAAAGGCTAATGACCGTGCTGCGATCTACTGAACTGGTGAATGTTTGGCTGGGCAATCATTGGCCCAGGTACAGCGTCAGCCTGTCTCCTACGTAGCATCAGCTGACCAGTATGTTGCAGCTGGCAGGCACGTGGTTAAATGGCTAGCGTGTCCTAGGCAGTTGCCGCTCACTGCATCTCTCCCAGTCACGTCGGCAGAATTGGCCTCCGCCCGCCCCCGGTGGGCAGTCCCACAGCCGCTTAACTGACACACCGCTGCTTGCAGCCCCTTGCCACTAAAGCGTGTCCCAACATAAGAAATCGCATGCCCTGTACACGGTTACTGCTTATCTCCAAGTAGGCTGATAGATCACATAAACTGTACAGATCTCACACGCTATTCTCAGTATTAGTTTCTTACAAATAGCCATTACAACGGGATACTTCACAACTTTTCCAGACATGGCAAGAGAATCCATTTCCACCAAAATGTAGAGTGGTACGATTTCCATATCATTTGTGTCTGACATATTTCTTATCAGTGTACAAAACAACGTCTTGTACCACAACCGACCAAAAGTGGCTTAAAGAATGTATCAGAGAGAGTCCTTAGGTGACACGATGCAAGACTTTGCGTGCTAATGATAAAACTTTATTACTATCGTTTTTAGGAAACTCACTCAATAAGCACTGATAAACGGACAATCGTCTACATGATTCCTGTATGAAGACAAAAACACCATTACATTATTAGTAGAGTTAGTGTGTTATTTCATGGTAGTTTATTAATTTGTTCCCTTGCATTCTTTTTACATAAAGAACCACAGCAGATGCTGCCAAATAATTCCTATTACTTACATATATCCACCTCATGCTTCCAGCTACAGTGCTTGATAAACAAACGTCGCGGTCGTCTATATTTCAACAGCTATTAATCTGGATTACGTCATTCACGAAGTCATCCGCCGCAAATTCACAATTATGCTCTTTCAAATGGTGGTGGATTATTCATGACGCATTTTGTTAGCGAAGGTATGTATTGTCACGGCTCAGCTAAAACGCTTAGCTCCTTGAGCGGTACGTACATGACATACGTGGCTGAACACCGCATATTATTCTTACTGCTCGCTTTTGCACAATAAATACTTTCTTCCTAAGCGACGAAATGCCCCAGAAAATAACTCCGCACGACATTATTCAATGGAAATATGCAAAATTTGTTTGAGAGTTTACACGTTTGCTTCAAAGATTAGCAGTTAAAAGAAGAGCCAAATTAGCTGAACGTAACTGTTGGAGAAACTTAGTAATATGCTTATTCGAGTTCAAGTTTTCGTCAGTACTTACATCCAAAATTTTGGAGCATTTTACCCTACTAATTGACTCCCCTCCATGCGATGCATAAGTTGTTGATATGGCGCTATTTGTTGTATGGAACTGAATGCAGTGCTTTTTTTTTCAAAACTTAGAGGTAGTCCATTTTCAGAGAACCACTTAATAATTCGTTGGAAAATATCGTTTATGTACTCCCCTGTTGCTTTCTCTCTAATGGGACTTGTTATAACACTAATATTCTCCTGCAAAAGTATCACATTTGTTTGTGGAATGTAAAGTGGAAGGTCATTGACATACATAAAGAACTGGAGTGGATCCATAATTCCACCTTGTGGGACTGCCTCTGTGGTTTTTTTCCTCAGCTACTAAAATTTTCCTCCTTTCTCTTATTGTCTGAATTATTCAGCAAAACATTTTGCATTCTGTTTGTCAAGCATGATTCACAACAACTGTGTATGGAGTATCATGAACGTGGTTATCAAACAGCTATTGCGAACCACGTACCACCTTTAACAGTGAACAGGAGACCATCACACATCGCGGTGACTTAGCTATTTTTAATTATTGCCTATCAATAAAAGTGTTATTTCTGTTCTTCACACTGCGTATTCCTTTCAGTTACTTTCAGTGATACATTGTAGCCGTTTCTTGTATGTTAGATTCAAGTTAGATCAAACTGTGTTACTTGGCAGTGAAACACGAGAAAGTTACTTTCGTCCTTATATTTTGCACACCAGCGCATTATTATTATTTCACTGGGGATATCAGTGACCAAGATTAGTCTTGTTATATAAGGAAGTAAATTTTTCATTCTAAGAAGGCCGAGTTTTCTTCATTCTTGGCTTATGCTCCTCATTCCAAGAAGCACCACACGTAATTTTGGGGTGTTCTTCTCAACGTAGATGGTGCATCTCTATCCCCTTACAGGAGAGAGTCCATTCAGGCATCGACGGCTTTCTTTTGTAGAAGTTGAAAGTATTGTTTGCCATTGCTAAACTAGAGACTTGTGGTTTTTGGATCTGCGTAAAAATGATGTTAGATCCTTTTACTCAATCTATTCCCTCCCGTTCTTTTGAAGTAACTGCAAAACTGTACTGCTTTTGCGGACTGAACATAAAAAATGATTCAAATGGCTATGAGCACTATGGGACTTAACATCTAAGGTCATCAGTCCCCTAGAACTTAGAACTACTTAAACCTAACCAAGGACATCACACACATCCATGCCCGAGGCAGGATCCGAATCTGCGACCGTAGAGGTCGCAGGGTTCCAGACTGAAGCGCCTAGAACCGCTCGGCCACACCGGCCGGCGGACTGAATATACTATTTTTTTCAATTTGCCTGTAGACTTCCTCGTTGGGTCTGTTTTGGACGATACCATACTTGTAATTTAATCCCATTATTGCCCTGGTAAGTCAGCTCATTTCTCTCCAGTTCCTCAAGGGGGCATTTATTTCCATTTAAGGATGGGATTTCTTCCGCTTAAATAAGTGCTGAAATGTAGATGTAGATGTAGATTCTGTACCGTATCATAGTGATGTAACCTAGCGTTATGTGAAACCCTTTTTTTGTTCTAGATCGTGCGCTACCTTTGGTAGGCTATTTAAGGTTTACGTATTTGTTCCATAGTTGCTTTCTTGCCTACAGCAAAAACTACACAGTTTACCATCATTCCTTTGAATTAGGTCGAGATCTTATCGGGATACAGTCGATTTCCACCAGTCTTGTTCATCGGGACCTGTGGATTTTGTAATAACGCATGGTATTGTCTGATCCCTGTTTTGATCTCACAGGAACCTGAGATATATCCCAGGAAATTTATCTAATTATTTGCCGTATTTTAAGGTCAATATCTAAATACACATGAAGATGGTATCTGTTCTTTCGGATACATATAGCTAAGGCTCACCGGCCATATGATCATCTTCCGTGCCCGAACTCTTACGGGAATCGGTAAAGCCGCGAGTAACAAGTGTAATGGGCAGAGGCACTACGAATATAGTGCGGGACAATAAGTTGAGAATGTGGATTTTACAGGAGGCGTGCGAGAGATAAGTCCCTGCAGTTGCACTATTCTCTGTGTCCTCAGTGGCTCAGATGGGCCCCGGCACGGTAAATCAGCGTGTTCGGTCAGAGGGTTAGCTGCCCTTCGTAATAAAAAGAAGACTGAATTAATGGATCAACAATGAACGTCAACAAGTGTCATAGGACGTCCGCCCTGAACAAATACATCGATCAATTACGAAACTAATGAAAAAAAAGAAAAAAAAGAAAAAAGAAAGATGGATAGAGCGTGTGCCATGTAAGCAGGACATCCCAGACTCGAGTCCCGGTCGGGGCAAACATTATCAACTGTCTCTTTGACGTATGTCAACGCCAGTATGCAGCTAAGGTTATTCATTTACTGTATTGATTTAACTGTAATTTCAATATCGAAATCATAAATGATGTTCAACAGGACTTCACGGTCTACTAAATCGTAATATGTGATGATCCTTTTTTAGGTTGTGGACCTTTTTGGTTGTTGAACGACATTCCCTGACGCTCACTTGGTATACACCTATTTTGAGGATTGACTTGAGCCTTAAACGCTCCAGCATGGCTAGTGAGAAACTTTTGTAGTTAGCATTTGCAGAGATATTCCTCAGTAGTTTTTCGAGTTTTCCAAACTGACTTTCTTATGCAGTGGATGAACTAGGGCTGTTTGCCAGTCCTCGGGTAGTAATTCCGCTGTCCAGATTCTTCTGTTTCAATATTCCCCAGGGACATATTTCCAAAGTTCCTCGACTACCGAGTATTCTGCACGATCTATGTTAGGACGCGCAATATGACGCTTGATCTCGCGTTTGTCAGGTGACCTGGACACTGGAGAATGGGTCCGTTGCTCTCGATTGGGATTTTTGGTGTATCATATGTTAGTAGTTTTTAAAAGTAATCCTCTATGTTATTACAATTTTATTCAGCTAAAGTCACCAATGAACAATACTTTATCTGGAAACATAGCGACCAAGCGAGGTGGCGCAGTAGCTAGCACACTGGACTCGCATTCGGGAGGACGACGGTTCAATCCCGCGTCCGGCCATCCTGATTTAGGTTTTCCGTGCTTTTCCTAAATGGCTCCAGGCAAATACCGGGATGGTTCCTTTCAAAGGGCACGGCCGACTTCCTTCCCTATTCTTCCCTAATCCGATGAAACCGATGACCTCGCTGTCTCGTCTCCTGCCCGAAACAACCCAACCCCGAAACATCGTGATAACAGCTAATGGCCCATGAGTTTTCGTTTAAAGGCTTTCTCAAGAAGTTTTGGTCTATCTCATGTACAAGAGATTTTTCGTAATTACGTTTCTCAATTTTGATTTATTTAGCTGTTTGGGCTCGATTGATGTTTCCCAGCAGTCTCCAATATTTTTTTTACCTTTATTTATTCATTTGTTTACTTTAGAAAGAGCGTACCAGGAGACCCATACCGACAAGCACATGAACTGGAATCTGACAACTCACAACTGGATGTCGAGACAAGAATTTAGTTTTTATATGCAAGTTACACCAGACTGTAAGTATCTATTTCCATTCATGAAAAAAGTCAGTCTTTCAAAAACGGATCAATCATTTTAGACACCCTATATATAATCATACCCGACCCGCCTCCGTAACTGAGTGGTCACCGCGACTGACTGCAATGCGGAGGACATGTGTTCGACACCTGGTACTGCCAGGAGTTCTTCGTACGTGGGAGGACATTCTCGGGAAGTACTGAGATTCTTCAGGTCGACTGAAGAGCTACGTGATATATTAATATCGGTTCCAAGGTCGGTAAACCTGAAAACGATAGGGAGAGGGGTTGTTGACACATGCCCCTCCATACCGAATCCAATGACGCCGCTGGAAGAGGATGACATGGCTGTAGTTTATGCCGCATTAACCCGTCTAGGGCCAGAATGCGCAACGGTATATTTACCTATGCAATCACATCTGTGAATATAAAACAAGAAGAAAACCTCGTGGATGGCATAATTTTCCATCTTAATTAATTGACAGATTTCGAGCAGTGTCATCCATCTTCAGATCAATTCTCGTCGTCACAAAGTAACCTCTCTTAACAGGATGGTATTACTTTCACTGTCATATATTCGGATAGTGTTCCGTTACGACTAATTATTCTTTAACTAAGAAAATTATCAAACAAGGAACCAATTGAGTGCGAGGTCGCAAAAGACCAATGACGTTTACGGCATTCGACGCTCCACATTTGTCTACCAAGCTACCACAATATTGGCTGCTAAAGGCCACGGGGGCGGACTGGAGGTATTCAGTGTTGAGCACAGCATCAGGCTACGGAGCGTACTTGATTTGCTTAGTCGACGGGTAACTCTCAGTGGTACAATGCTAGGGGTGATGTTACAAAGCAGAGCAATGGCAACGAAAACAAACGCTGGACTCTATCTACAACAGCAGCTGCCGAAGTTGACATTTCGTCATAAGGGAACCCATGAAATTTTGCTGAGTGAGAGATAAGCTCCAGATGAATTTCTAGTGCTTTTGCAATATGAAATGGTTCAAATGGCTCTGAGCACTATGGGACTTAACTGCAGAGGTCATCAGTCCCCCAGAACCTAGAACTACTTAAATATAACTAACCTAAGGACGTCACACACATCCATGCCCGAGTCAGGATTCGAACCTCCGACCGTAGCGGTCGCGCGGTTCCAGACTGTAGCGGCTAGAACCGCTCGGCCACTCCTGCCGGCTGCAATATGAGTCAGTACAATCTGTGGAGTCATGTATGCACGTATGTGCGGGCAATATAAATGAGGATTACAGTTATGACGATGCGTGCTTAATAAATGAAATTGACACTCAAACAGGTGTCGAGCCAAGTACTTCCTCATCCTTGTCGGACAGGGAGCGACAGTTACCATCTACAGTGAAACGTATTAGAGGAAAATATTCTACAAGCAGCGGGTATTTAACGTAATTATATACATGGAAGATCAATCACAGCATAGTAAAATTCAATTATGACCAGATTACGAATAAGTCCGCAGCAATACGACACTGTAGCGTAGCAGAAAAGCTACGGATATTCAAGGGAGGACAAGGTGCACATTTCACAAAAACTGGCGTTTGCGCGTTTCAGCGAGGCTCGGTAGAATTTACAGTAGGTGCACGATAATGAGCTACTACGTTATGCACTTCAAATAGCGAGAGACGTAGATCACAGTGATTTCAAAGGAGGCGGTGGATGGTTGCCCAACTTCAAACAGTGCTACGAAATTGCAAACAAAGCGTCAACTCGACGAAGCATGGCAAACTGCGGAATCGGCCCGGAAATCTTATCCCATCGTCTTCTGAGTGGTTGGATCCGTCCATCACGAGTTTCTCTCCTGTGCCAAGCTATAGAGCTCCGAGTAGCACTTGTAACCTACGTCTTCCATTATTTCCGGATGCATTCCATTCTCTGTGATCCTCTACAGCTTTTGCCGTCTACGGCTCCCTCTAGTACCATGGAAGGTGTTCCCTACTATCCTGTGTCCTACTATCCTGTCCTTTCTTTTTGTCACTGTTTTCCGTATATTCCTTTCTTTGCCGATTCTGCGGAAAACCTGATTCCTTACCTCATCAGTCCACCTGATTTTCGACGGTCTTATGTAACACCTCATTTCAAATGCTTCTATTCTCTTCTGCCTCAGCTTTCCCACAGTCCATGTTTCACTACCATACGAAGCTGTGCTCCAAAGTAACATCCTCGGTTCCCCAAATTAAGGTTTATGTTTCATGCTATCAGGCTTTTATTGTCCAGGAATGCCCTTTTCCCCAGCGCTAGTCTGATTTCAATGTCCTCCTTGGTCCGTCCGTCATGGGCTATTTTACTGCCTAGGTAGCAGAATTCCTCAACTTCTTCTACTTCCGTGATCATCAATCCACATGTTAAGTTTCTCGTTGTCCTCATTTCTGCTACTTTCCATTAATTTCGTCATTCTTCGATTTACACTCGGTTCATATTCTGTACTCATTAGACTGTTCATTCCATTCATCAGGTCCTGTAACTCTAATGCACTTTCGCTAAGGATACCAGTGACATCATTGAACCTTACCATTGACGTCCTCTCACCGTGAATCTTAGTTCTACTCTTGAAAATTCCTTTTACTTCCTACTTTGCTTCTCCGATATACAGACTGAACAGTAGGGGACGGAAGATTACAACTCTCGTTTACACCTTTGTTAATATGAGCAGTTCTTTTTCCGTCTCCCACTCTTACACTCTTATTGTTCCCTCTGTCTTCTCGTACATATTGTATATTATCCGTCTTTCCTTATGAATTACCACAACTTTTTTCATGATTCTGAACACTTTGCACGATTTGACATTGTCGAATGCTTTTTGGTGGTCGACAAATACTATGAATGAGTCTTCATGTTTCTTTAGACTCGCTTCTATTATCAACCGAAACGTCAGAACCGCCTCTCTTGTACATTTACCTTTCATATCATATTCCTGTTAACAACTTGGATGCTTGTGGTGTTAGGCTAAATGTGATACTTCTCCCACTTGTCAGCTCTTTCAATCTTCGAAATAGAGTGGACGATTTTTTTCCGAAAGTCACACTCATACTTACTACACACTATCGCGAATAGTCGCTTTTTGTTGCCACTTCCCCCAAACATATTCGGATGGATTGTTATCTAGACATTCCGCCTTATTTGATTTTAACTCTTAGAAATCTCTTAGTACTTCCGTACCCACTTCTTTGCGCATTGGTTCTTCCTGACTAGTATCTTAAACTTCGACCTATACTGCAGCGTTACTAAATTACGATCAGAGTCTGTATTTGCACCTGAGTACGCCTTACAATCCTGTATCTGATTTCAGAATTTCTGCCTAACCATGATGTACTGTAACTGAAATCCCGTCGGTTCTCCTGGCATTTTCCAAAAATAGCTCCTCCTGCTATTACTAGCCGAAATTTACTGCAGAACTCAATTTGTCTTTCTCGTCTGTCATTCCTGCTACCTAGTATCGAACCATGTTCTGCCGTAAGCCTTTTCTCTACTCTTTCGGCTACAACCGCATTCCAAGCTCCGATGATAATTAGATTTTCATTTCCCTTTACGTACTAAATTACCCGTTCAGTACCCTCATATACTTTTCCTATCCCATCATGTCGTTTGCGACGTCGGCATGTGTACCTGAACTATCGTTGCGGGAGTTGGTTTGCTTTCAGTTCTGAAAAGAACAAGCTATCACTGAACTGTGCTTTTCATTTTACTTTACTGACCCCCGCCATATAAAGACTGAGCCTAAGCATTTCCCTTTTTAAATTTTCTAGTTTTTCTACCATGTTCAAACTGCTGCATTCCGCGCACTGATTCATAGACTTCACTGATCCCCTCTATATCTAGACTGTGCGTTAGTAGCCGGCCGTTGTGGCCGAGCGGTTCTAGGCCCTTCAGTCTGGAACCACGCGACCGCTACGGTCGCCGGTTCGAATCCTGCCCCGGGCATGAATGTGTGTGATGTCCTTAGGTTAGTTAGGTTTAAGTAGTTCTAACTTCTAGGGGACTGATGACCTCAGATGTTAAGTCCCATAGTGGTAAGAGCCATTTGAACCATTTTGTCCTGGGGATACACCTTAAGTGTCTTTAATACAGTGATTTCCATTGCCTTTTCATCCACATACCGTTGATCATTGCTGATTCTTTTGTCTTTAGGGGCACTTTCTATCCAAAGGCCAACAGAGTGTCTCCAACCTCTATCCGCTCCTCCGAGTTCCTAGTATCAAAACTATACTTGTTTAGAGCAAACTGTTGCTCCTGACAAGTGTGTGACACTGCGTTCATACCACCTGAAATAAGTGGTGAAATTCAGCATCCAGGTGTTTTTTCCCGTGCCTATGAAACATATTATCGCACTAACTGCAGCTGCGCTGGTTAGTTTCAGTATCAGCTCCAATACATTGTATTTCGCATTCGGTTGCTTGCCACCATATTCAATCAGTTCTCATCACCCTGTTATATCAGTTTTACTTTATATTGCCGGCCGGGGTGGTCGAGCGGTTCTAGGCGCTACAGTGTGGAACCGCGAGACCGCTACGATCGCAGGTTCGAATCTAGCCTCGGGCATGGATGTGTGTGATGTCCTTCGGTTAGTTAGGTTTTAGTAGTTCTAACGTCTAGGGGACTGATGACCTCAGATGTTAAGTCCCATAGTTAAAGAGCAATCTGAACCATTTTTTTTTTTACTGTATATTCATCCTTTGATAGTGAATACCTAGGTGACCGTGCTGCACAGTTTGTGACCACTACTTTGCCTTTGATCTTGAAGGTGCAAATGTTTGCCATCACTGTCTCGCTCCTCTTTTTATTCTGTATTCAAGGTGGAAAATAATGGTTTTGGTTTGAATATTTCTTATGTGTTGACAAAGTCCATTTTTTGAAGTGAAATACATAAATCCCGTAGAATGTTTAGCTCTGTACCTCCTACACAAACTTCTGTGGCATCTTGATGCAAAAAAATGGCACTAAGCAGTATGGGACTTAACATCTGTGGTTATCAGTCCCCTATACTTAGAATTACTTAAACCTAACTAACCTAAGGACATCAGACACAGCTATGACCGAGGCAGGATTCGAACCTGCAACCGTAGCAGCTGCGCGGTTTCGGACTGAAGCACCTAGAACCGCTCGGCCACAACAGCCCGCCTCTTGATGCACATGGTGAGTCATTACTAGCTAATATTTTTCCTATCAGATGATTCTGTTTTCCCTCTTTCACGACGTGATGATGATGATGATGTTTGGTTTGTGGGGCGCTCAACTGCGTGGTTATCAGCGCCCGTACAATTACCCAATCTTTTGCACAGTCCAATTTCGCCACTTTCCTGGATGATGATGAAATGATGAGGACAACACAAACACCCAGTCATCTCGAGGCAGGTGAAAATCCCTGACCCCGCCGGGAATCAAACCCGGGACCCCGTGCTCGGGAAGCGAGAACGCTACCGCGAGACAACGAGCGGCGGACATCCTCTTTCACGACGTACCATATGTGAAATAATACCAAATCCTGGTAAAATTAAAATGTAAACATCTGGGTGCCCAAAGAATCGAAGTTAGTAAAGGTTCAAGTGAGTGTTAATAAGGACTGAAGTTTCGACTTGTGAGTTTTGCGAACATTACTCGAAACATGTCAGATAATAAAAATAGCGATCGTCAGATGAAAAATAAGTTGTCTATAATTAAGGATCACTGAAAACTCGCTACCGTCTAGTGCGTCCAATTTTAATCTGGTACAATAATTGTCAACATACACTACTGGCCATTAAAATTGCTACACCAAGAAGAAATGCAGATCATAAACGGGTATTCATTGGACGAATATATTATACTAGAACTGACTTGTGACTACATTTTCACCCAATTTGGGTGCATATATCCTGAGAAATCAGTACCCAGAACAACCACCTCTGGCCGTAATAACTGCCTTGATACCTCTGGGCATTGAGTCAAACAGAGCTTGGATGATGTGTACAGGTGCAGCTGCCCATGCAGCTTCAACACAATACCAGAGTTCATCAACAGTAGTGACTGGCGTATTGTGACGAGCCAGTTGCTCGGCCACCATTGACCAGACGTTTTCAATTGGCGAGAGAAATGAAGAATGTGCTGGCCAGGGCAGCAGTCGATTATTTTCTGTATCTGTACAGGACCTGCAATATGCTGTCGTGCATTATATTGCTGAAATGTAGGGTTACGCAGATATCGAATGAAGGGTAGAGCCACGGGTCGTAGCACACCTGAAATGTAACGTCCACTGTTCAGAGTGCCTTCAGTGCGAACAAGAGGTGACCGAGACGTGTAACCAATGGCATCCCATACCATTACGCCGGGTGATACGCCAGTATGGCGATGACGAATACATGCTTCCAATGTGCGTGCACCGCGATGTCGCCAAACACGGATGCGACCATCATGATGCTGTGAACAGAACCTGGATTCATCCCAAAAAATAATGTTTTGCCATTCGTGCACCCAGGTTCGCCGTTGAGTATACAATCGCAGGGGATCCTGTCTGTGATGCAGCGTCAAGGGTAACCGCAGCCAGTCTCCGAGCTGATAGTTCATGCTGCTGCAAACGTCGTCGAACTGTTCGTGCAGATGGTTGTTGTCTAGCATACGTCCCCATCTGTTGACTCAGGGATCGACACGTGGCTGGACGATGCGTTACAGCCATGTGGATAAGATGCCTGTCATCTCGACTGCTAGTGATACGAGGCCGTTGGGATCCAGCACGGCGTTCCGTATTACACTCCTGAACCCACCGATTCCATATTCCGCTGACAGTCACTGGATCTCGACCAACGCGAGCAACAATGTCGCGATACGATAAACCGCAATCGCGATAGGCTACAATCCGACCTTTATCAAAGTCGGAAACGTGGTGGTACGCATTTCTCCTCCTTACACGAGGCATCACAACAACGTTTCACGAAGCAACCCCTGTCAACTGCTGTTTCATCATCATCATCATCATTTAAGACTGATTATGCCTTTCAGCGTTCAGTATTTAGCATAGCCCCCTTATACAGTTCCTCCATGATCCCCTATTCAGTGCTAACATTGGTGCCTCTTCTGATGTTAAACCTATTACTTCAAAATCATTCTTAACCGAATCCAGGTACCTTCTCCTCGGTCTGCCCCGACTCCTCCTACCCTCTACTGCTGAATCCATGAGTCTCTTGGGTAACCTTGCTTCTCCCATGCGTGTAACATGACCCCACCATCTAAGCCTGTTTGCCCTGACTGCTACATCTATAGAGTTCATTCCCAGTTTTTCTTTGATTTCCTCATTGTGGACACCCTCCTGCCATTGTTGCCATCTACTAGTACCTGCAATCATCCTAGCTACTTTCATATCCGTAACCTCTACCTTGTTGATAAGGTAACCTGAATCCACCCAGCTTTCGCTCCCATACAACAAAGTTGGTCGAAAGATTGAACGGTGCACAGATAACTTAGTCTTGGTACTGACTTCCTTCTTGCAGAAGAGAGTAGATCGTAGCTGAGCGCTCACTGCATTAGCTTTGCTACACCTCGCTTCCAGTTCTTTCACTATGTTGCCGTCCTGTCAGAATATGCATCCTAAGTACTTGAAACCGTCCACCTGTTCTAACTTTGTTCCTCCTATTTGGCACTTAATCCGTTTATATTTCTTTCCCACTGACATTACATTCGTTTTGGAGATGCTAATCTTCATACCACAGTCCTTACATTTATAATCTAGCTCTCAAATATTACTTTGCAAACTTTCAATCGAATCTGCCATCACAACTAAGTCATCCGCATATGCGAGACTGCTTATTTTGTGTTCACATATCTTAATCTCACTCAGCCAGTTTATTGTTTTCAACATATGATCCATAAATAATATGAACAACAGTGGAGGCAGGTTGCAGCCTTGTCTTACACCTGAAACTACTCTGAACCATGAACTCAATTTACCGTCAACTCTAACTGCTGCCTGACTATCCATGTTAAGACCTTTAATTTCTTGCAAAAGTTTGCCTCCTATTCCATAATCTTGTAGAACAGACAATAACTTCCTCCTAGGAACCCGGTCGTATGCCTTTTCTAGATCTATAAAGCATAGATACAATTCCCTGTTCCACTCATAACACTTCTCCATTATTTGCCGTAAGCTAAAGATCTGGTCCTGACAACCTCTAAGAGGCCTAAACGCACACTGATTTTCATCCAATTGGTCCTCAACTAATACTCGCACTTTCCTTTCAACAATACCTGAGAAGATTTTACCCACAACGCTGATTAAAGAGATACCTCTGTAGTTGTTACGATCTTTTCTGTTTCCATGTTTAAAGATTGGTGTGATTACTGCTTTTGTCCAGTCTGATGGAACCTGTCCCGACTCCCAGGCCATTTCAATTATCCTGTGTAGCCATTTAAGACCTGACATTCCACTGTATTTGATGAGTTCCGACTTAATTTCATCCACCCCAGCCGCTTTATTGCACTGCAATCTATTGACCATTTTTTCCACTTCCTCAAATGTGATCCTATTTCCATCATCATTCCTATCCCATTCTACCTCGGAATCTGAAACATTACTGATCGCATTTTCACCTACATTGAGCAACTCTTCAAAATATTCCCTCCATCTGCCCAAGGCATCCACAGGATTCACCAGCAGTTTTCCTGATCTGTCCAAAATACTTGTCATTTCCTTCTTACCTCCCTTTCGAAGACTGCTAATTACACTCCAGAATGGTTTTCCAGCAGCTTGACCCATAGTCTCCAACCTGTTGTTTGTGTATGAGAAATCGGTTGGAAACTTTCCTCATGTCAGAACGTTGTAGGTGTCGCCGCCGGCGCCAACCTTGTGTGAATGCTGTGAAAAGCTAATCATTTGCATGTCACAGCATCTTCTTCCTGTCGGTTAAATTTCGCGTCTGTAGCACTTCATCTTCGTGGTGTAGCAACTTCAATGGCCAGTAGGGTGTTACGAAAAGAGCAGAGGCAGTGGTACGTAGCTGTGTGGTACATCCAGCGTGGCGGCACTGGTGAGGCCCCTGCCCCGTTCCCAGCCTGAAGGGCAGCCGTCGTGCCGAGCCACACACGTGCCACTGCTGCCCGACTGACGGCGCCTGCGGTGCACCTGAGTGTAGTGTCGCCTTGCCCACGCCGCCGGTATAGTGCGGTTAGCCGCAGTATGGTCTGCACTTGACACGTACTCGGGGCCGGTGCGGCGCCCCGGCCACTGTTGTGCTGTCGTTGGCTGCCGACGCCGGCGCCGGCGCCGGCGCCGTTACGGCACGTGCGGCCGCGCCGCCTCACGTGACCCTGGGGCGCCGTTCCTACCTGTTTCGAGGCGAGACTCGCTCGCCCCATCGCGCAATCTCGGCGCTCATCGGCACTCCGTGCAATGCGCGTCCTGCCCACACCACTGCGGTGGTGCACTCTGCGAAAATGACCGTCCTGATTCCTTTTCAATGTACGACTCTCCGGTGAGGCTTACGGAAAGTTTACTACACTTGCAAGGGGAGGTTTCTACAGATGTCATTTTGAAACCATCTGCGCACTGATGGAGATTAGGAAACCAGATATCACACCATCCAGCCAATCACACTGGCGGGACCCCGTCTGCGAGTAATCGACAAAATTGAGAACTTCTTGTGATTCACTAAACCCTTGATGTCAGAAGTGTTTCGAAACAGGACCTGTAACTTACCAACTGAATTACTTCGTAGGTGCAGTGAAGGTTGAAGATCCAAATTGAAACCTGTTGGTCTAGGAAGGCACGATTAGGTTACGATTGTGGACGGGGCCGTCAACGGTTACTGTTGGTTCCCTTTTGCAATTACACAGATTTATTTTGAAAAGGTTAACTCCAGACTCAGCAATAAGTAAAGATATCACACGTTATTAATGAAGGAATAAGCAACTGTGTAATTAATAGTGCTTTTAGTGCGTTACAATTTACCAAATAAGCTTAAAATACAGAAACAGCAACTAATGTTTTAAAAACAAGCCAATGTGAACCCAATTAGAATTTTATGTCAAGTAACCACAATCACGGCTGAAGGCCTTTAACGCGGAGAGCGGCAATTATAAAATATGTAACAAACCGACTGTAAAACAGCAATGCAGTCTCAAAGGTTAATTTAAAAAGACAGGCAACTGATCACCAAACAGGTGAGACAAAATGATGGTAAACTTGGTAGCACCACCATTTAAACCCGCTGTAACGTCAAGAATGGCAACTATATAAAAAATTTAGAAAACATACAGTAAAACAGCAAATACAACAGTAAAGGTTAATTTAAAAGGGCAAGCAACTGATCACCAAACAGTTGAGACAAAATGATGGTAAACATAGTAGCACAATCACTTAAACTAGCTGTAACGCCAAGAATGACAATTATATAAAAAAATTTAGAAACATACCATAAAACAGCAAATACAATAATAAAACACAAGGGTCAGTCACAGACAGTACACCAGGAATACACCTCTCAGTAGGTCCGGTAAAAACGCACTTTCGCGAACGATGAGATAGGCAGCCAAGAGTTGCATTCATTTCACAATATGGTAACTCAGACTAGTGGCAGTCTGACGGATGACTAATGATAATCTTGCTGAGGCTACCTGACGTCCAATAAAACAAATGCAAAGATCTAAAAATACGCCAAAGCCGGAACCAGCGGTCTGGACTCCGCTTGCAGAATACTGTGCTTAGAGGACCTGGAACGAGAAAGGAATCACTACCAACCAGAGTAGAAGAATTGCCAACCAATCTACAATCAAGAAAGCTGTCAAAACTACACGCCTCACCGGACAGCAGCGGCAAGTCAAGGAAACATACACTAACCCCCAGGGCAGGTAACTGGGGCGTTAGCGTCCACGAGGCAGGAAAAATATCGCTGATTGAACTTAACAAATAGTAACAAACTGAACGAAATAAATAGTAATTAGAAGTCCAGGAAAGCTAATCAGATCCGCCTTCCCAAAACACTCCACTCGCTGCTCTTCGCCTCGGCAACACTACGAGCAGCAACATGAAACCAAGTCACTGGAGAATCGCAAGATCTCACAATGGTGGAGGTTTCTCTACTTGAATCCAAATGCACTCAACTTAAAACTTTCAGGATCCGGCATACGACGAGGTCGTGCACCCTCGTGACTACAAGCCCGCGATCCAGCAGACCATGTACGCCGCCAGCGGTCGTGGCGTGTTCCGACACTGCCCTGACCTAGCTCCTACTGAGTCCCCAACCGAACTGCACACTGACGCGACCCGGAAGCACCACGGCGTTGCCCCAAAGATGGGGCCACAGTTACTACATATCGATAACAGCCGCTGCTGCTACTAGCGGACAGGAATCGCTAGCGAAACCGAGTGGCGCCAGTCAACATGAAAAGAAGACAAAGAACCTTAACCATGTCAACTAAACGATACGGTCTGGCGTCCAACAGAGGACAGAAACCTACAAACAGCACCAACGCGAGCCCGCAGCACGGTTCAGAAATATCAGCAGGTTCTATTTAATGTCTTTTTACATGTTTATCGAAACGACAGCGATCACAATATTTTTCAGTTGATGGTTTAAAATACTTGTTGTGCATAACTTCGTACACAACGGTAAGCAGACGTGGGCTACAGAGAGATGCTGCAACTGTCATCGTAGAAAAGCTGGACAGCTGCGGGAAAGGATTAGCGAAGAAGTTGATATAGTGAACAAAAGCCTTACTTAAATTGTATCTTTCCAAATGTACGAAGTCTCATTACAAATGGTTCAAATGGCTCTGAGCACTATGGGACTCAACTTCTGAGGTCATTAGTCCCCTAGAACTTTGAACTAGTTAAACCTAACTAACCTAAGGACATCACAAACATCCATGCCCGAGGCAGGATTCGAACCTGCGACCGTAGCGATCTTGCGGTTCCAGACTGCAGCGCCTTTAACTGCACGGCCACTTCGGCCGGCAGTCTCATTACAAATAACAACAAGAGAAGGAGTGTAGTTATCATAAAGGCAAGTGGAGTCTAGCTGACATAATGTCACCAGGGAAGATACTCTATGAAGTAATCACAGACGATGATGCTGTAGCGAAGTGGCTTCGTGTAATGACTGGATTTCCGTAATCAGATGTTCTTGAATCTTCTTTTCCTTTAGTGATAACTAAAGAACTATTATACACGATAAAACTTAATATGTTGCTAATCCAAGTTCTGATGGTTGGGTGGTTGGTTGGTTGATTTGGGGGAGGGGACCAAACAGCGAGATTATCGGTGCAATCGGATTAGGGAAGTCAGCTATGCCCTTTGAAAGGAACCATTCTGGCATTTGCCTCAAGCGATTTAGGGAAATTACGGGAAAAATAAATCAGGATGGCCGGACGCGGGTTTGAACCATCATCCTCCCAAATGCGAGTCCAGTGTACTAACGACTGCACCACCCCGCTCGGTCTCTTGCCTTGTCTGTTAAATATGTCTATTGAAAACATAATATGAAGATGATCTACCTTTTATACGTCGTTGTAGAACCTCCCACTATCGGTATCAATCACTTATTTAAATTTTAACATACAGTTTGAACACGTTTTTTTTATTTTTTTGTTTAATCACCTTCTGCTGTTTGCTCTTACCATATCCATGGAGTTGTTAGTAGTGGTGTTCGTTTCTGGATCTGCTATATTATCAGTCTACAAACATTTTAAGTACTTCAACCATTCATTTTCGTATGTTCTGTTCAGCTGTATCATAAATCGTTCTCGTATATTCAAGTGCTTCTTAATTTCGTATGCCCTGTTTTGTGTTTAATGAATAATATGTTGTATTTCACTCAAATTTCAATTCCAAACTTTACATGTGTAGCTGGTTAGGCTTTCATAGGGCGCTCCCTAAATAGCGGATAGGGGTGCTCACTGCTTAAGGTGGTAGCAGAGAAATAAAATAGCCAGGACGGAGCAAAACTAGCACAGCAGGAGAACACATCTCAAAGACATAGAGAACACAACCTGTCTAGAGAGATAAGGTTTTAAATAACGTCTGCTGGGACTGTAATATGTGACCTAAATCGGTTAACTTATGTTGCAGGATATATTGTTATTTGCTAACTGACGGGACTTACTACAAGAGGTGCAGTGGGAGAGGAAAACACATAGGATATTTTTATAAAAGGATGTGCAATATGATTCACACTGTAGCTGATACTGCGAGTGTTATGGTTTCTTGCTACTCTGTGTTGAGGAGGCAGGCGTAAAATTCGTTCCTCGGATGCAATAAGTTGGGTGATGTGCGCCGCAGTGAAACTGCAGTACAGTGTGAGGAAATAAATCGCACTGCACGGTAGAAATGTATCAGAACACGAATGTAAGGCCAATCAGAATAGACTCTGAAATATATTAAATAATTTATAATAGTGGATACCCTATCATACAACCTACCATTCATAGTGGAAAAGTATGGCTGAAATATTTACTGCGATCATACAAATAATCAGGGAGACACGACAATTGTATGAAGGGAACATAAGCTCAGAGCCTTCCAAAAACTATAACAATTATTAGCAGTTAAAAATAACAAGATGGACAGCAGAAGAAAGAACGGCGACACTGAAGGAATCGGCCATCTACTGTGTCACGTGTTATACTGCCCCCATTAATAGCAATGACAAGGGTTACACAATCCTCCAGTAGACTTCAAAATGCCATTAGGTGTTTCACAGGACGTAGTAAAATATACGCTATGAAAAGTACAACTAATAATGTCACACATGTCATTCAACAATAATGCATAATCATTCATAGTCACAGTTTAATACTTTGTGTAAATACACATTACAAGACTTAAAAAAATACATAAATCATAGTGTGTAGTAGACATTTAAGAACATTTTATACTCATGCCATATTGGTACTTCAACACTTTGTAGTCCAGAATATTCTATATTACATTGCTTATGTACATTTTACACATTTGTTTATAATTTTTACATTGCGCATGTTACGGTCATGTTGTATTCACCACATTAGGATTGTATTTCTTTGTGGTACGGTGAGGCGAAGGATGTCTATATCAGTCTCATCTTGAGGAAGTTAGTATGAAATAGGTGCACCAGGAGCTGTCACTCGGCTGTGTTCAAGTCCATCTTTTTTACGAGTTTCTGGACTGAAAGTCATCGGCCAGAGCAACCATAAAGTTGATTCGTCTGACATAACAAGATTAGTTCAGTCAACTCATCAGGTTTACCGTGTTTGAAAAAGTCATATCGTTGAATCACTATCATGCACGGCATAACCAACACACGACATAGTGACGAAGAATTAGTTCAATTACATAGTTCACATTGTATATAAAATAGGAAGTGGGTACATGTTTACACATACGTTTATTATGTTCAAGGTGAATCCGCATTAAATGTGGAAGGCTCTTAGCTTATTATGCTTAGAGTACGACATCGCTACTTTGCATTGGCACATTGTTTGAGAACAAGTTCATTCTCTCGAGATTAAGGTTTCATTAGTGGTTGAAGAATTGCAAAACGCATTTTTAACGGCGTGTTAGTTGCAAACTACACAGCGAGACGTCAAAGATCAGTTAATCAGCTTACCCAATTTTAAGTATTCGCAATTCGGGACAATTACGCATCTTTTTGAGCGCATGGTGCAATAGAACCAGTATTTAACAGAGCCATACAGTGCGTCAGCCCTCTTTTGACGTTTTACTTCAAAACTACCTCATTCACTATGCGATTCTTTACACACAGATCAACAAGAAGAAGGATGTATGCATATCGCGACCTATTTCAGTTACGGTATTCAGTAATCTGACTTTTCTTTCGTTAACAAAACTTTCTCTCAAAATAACAGAGGTTACAATGGCAAACAGTAGCCAGTGTTATAACAGATCATTTAATAACAGATGATATGGCAACAGTCAGCGGTATCAGTATAATTTATCACAAGCGAAACGGACTCATTACAGTCAGAAACAAAACCAAAATTTTGCTGGCAACAGCCAACAGTTTCAGCAGCAAGATAAGAGCAGTCACAATTCTTCTCAGTAAAGTTACGCATCACAGCAAAATTACAATTACAATAATCAGGGAAACAAATTACGTCATCGAAATAACGAGTTAAGTTCCAGTCGTCACGTACCATGCAACAGAAAGCACGACAGCACACAATAGAACCATAGTGAGAACAACAGACACAGTAACCGCAATGACAACAGTCGAAATGATAGTTACGGACAGTGACAACACTGCATACTAAATGAAGCAGATAGTCGCTTCGGTGCCCCAAAATCTGGTAATGAACGAAACATGCGAACTGTACAGATAATTGAAATGCCGGAACAGTATCATCAGAGTAGAAACAATAATGACAGACAACGACTAGAAGCTCAGCACTCAGCATACTGTAGATGCCCACAACAGAACGTCATCTACAGACAAAATAAACGTAGTAACATAACGTTTTTACCGTTTGGAGATATAAGAGACACTTTATTGCAGGAAAAAGAACAGTCACAAAAGAATGTGAACCATCCTATTATCAACATACAAACTGACTCACATAATCTCACCTCTGTAATTGACTCTGGATCTTCAGATACAGTGATTAATCATGCAGCATTTAAGAAATGCAATGCGAATAATTCTTGCCAACATTTACATTACAAAGACTAGTGTCAGAGGAGCAGTTTCTGGAAAACAAGTAGATGTAAAACTACAGATTCACTTGAAATTTACAATTCATGTCCACACATCTTAAGCTACATTTTGTATCGTCCCACTTTTAACAACTGAAATTAAGTTAAACATGGATTTCTTGACAGTACATAAAGCGATTCAGCAGATCATTTAAGTGGAGGAACAGGAAATTAATAGTTCAGAACTTTTTTCGCACTCAAAGAATATACAACGATATACATTTCGTTTACTGATATGTGTTTTTCTACCGCCAGTGCAGATAACGAATATAATTTCAACGTTTCGCAGACGGTCCAAAATAGTCAGACAATTGTGAAGCAGTAAGAGACGAAGACTGATAACAGTTACAAGACGCTTTACAGTCACGTTCAAATGTTTTTAACAGTGTACTCGGTACTATGCAAGGATCTGTGTATGATTTCTGTGTAAAACATCATAACACTTTTGCTTCAAACGATACTCAGTATCTTTTATTTATAGAGACAAAGTGAAACAAGAATTAGATCCCACGCTCGTCTAACGCATTATTCAACTGGTAGCAACTCCGTGTATCAGACCATTACACGTGGTTCCCAAAAAAGACGTATCGTTGAGACCTGAGTTAGATTTATGACAGATTAATGACATTACAATTACAGAAACAGATGTATGATACACGTCAGATGTATGATACACGTCATGAACTGATACGAAAGTTTTATGGAGTAACAACATTTTCGACGTTATATTTAAAGACTGGATTTTGGCAAACAGAACTTCACCCCAGCTATCGTAAATACACTGCCTTCTTATGCTTCGGTAAGTGTTATCAATTTTGAAAATTACCTTTTTGCCTTACCATTTCATCAGCGTCTTTCATTCGTGGCGTGAACAGTATTCTTCAGTCTGTTTTAAAAGAACACAATATATATCGATGATGTAATTATTGCGGAAGCGACTTGGAATGAACATAATAGTACTAGACATTTTCTCATTTCAGGGGATTACAGTCTACCTACGTACATCTGAGTTTGGAAAATAATCTATTAAGTTCTTAGATCACATCATCTCTGTTGACGGAATTGGAATTTACACAGATACGCTTTGAAGCCATCCGAAATATCACTGTTCCACAGTTAAAAAACAACTATCAGGTTTTCTTGGCTTCATCAACTTTTTAGGCATTTCATTCATTATACAGCTTTGGATACACCAAGACTTTGTCAACTAAGCGGTAAAAACTCAAATTGGTTCTGGAATAATCAGGTGATAAGTGAATTTCTGAATTTAAAATATGCTTTATTGAATGCCATCCTATTATCACACTGAGACTTTTTTTATTACAACAGCCAGTTCCCAAACGGCCCTTGACGTTCATCTCTTTCTGGAAATAGAAAAAGATGGAGTGATTGACACGAAAAGTATTGCCTATATCAGTTGTGTAGTTTCCCCAACAGAAAGAAATGATTTCCTTACAGAATCCGAAACATTACCAGTCGCCTGGGCTTTTACAAAATTTCGTTATTTCTTATATGGCAAACACGGGAAAGTGTATACAGAGCACCATACAGTTCAGTTCCTCATGTCAGCTGAATTTTCACATGATCGTCTGGGTCGATGGAAGCTTTATCGCCGGCCAATGTGGCCGAGCGGTTCTAGGCGCTACAGTCTGGAACCGCGCGACCGCTACGATCGCAGGTTCGAATCCTGCCTCGGGCATGGATATGTGTGATGTCCTTAGGTTAGTTAGGTTTAAGTAGTTCTAAGTTCTAGGGGACTGATGACCTCCGAAGTTAGTCCCATAGTGTTCAGAGCCATTTTGAAGCTTTATCTACAGGAACTCAATTTCTCAGTCATCACTATTCGTGGCTCACAAATTGTGCTCTTACTGGTTCTCAAACGACAGCTTCCACACAATTTTGTCATTCAAATTTCAATGTTCTTCACATTCAGCAAGTTGCATTTAATAACTTGGTTCCTTCTGTTTTAAAAAGTACTGCCAAAGAACAGGATAAGGACACTATGTGGAAAAATATCGAACAGTTAAGGCATAACAAACAAAATTCTATCAGACGTTACTGCTTTGTACTAAACCACATCCTCTCAAACGTTTGAAATCCGAAAGTAATACTTGGTTTCACAGCATTCCTGATGATCCTGTCAACAAACTGACATGGTACGTACGTCTGAGCTATGCACATTAGTGACCAAGAAAGTGTTTTCTCATACTTCGTCAAACATCTCATTTTATGATCATGGAGAAAACAATTAGGCGCGTTCTGGCGAGGTTCAAACTCTATGAGGAAGCAAAATCTTCCACTACATCACATTTTGCTCCACTTTTCCAAATTAGCCCCATTAAATTCCGTCATTTGGCGACGTTCGGTCTCTATGAGCCTCTTCCAAAGAGCAAATAAGTGTTTTATTACTCTACTGTTGCAGTTGAGCAAACATCTAGGTTTGTTTCCTTTACGCCACTTCGCAGAGCAATAGCTAGCTAATTTTTACAACACGTAGGATATGTAGAAATCTGCCAATGGACCATAATATCGTTCCACACCTTGAACACGTACACTGGACAACAGAAAGATTGAAACCATTTTTATTTCTAGATACCACGTTCCCGGCAAACCCTGTGAAAGAATAATGAAAGAAATGGGAAAACTATGTAGACTTTATTGCCACAAACAACACACTACGTGGACAGATACACTCAGATTTTTCAGGGGACCAGTATTAGGTTATGATGAATAAAAATATGCCACACAAAATAAAAGGACTTATTTCTTTCCACAAGTCACAGTGTTTGTCATTATGAACTGATTGACATTGCTGTTACTAATACAAAAAAGGCAGTTGAGACAAGTAAAATGCCAAAAAAAGTTAATTCGAGGTTGAATCCTTTTCGGATTCGACGAATTCCACATCCCAACGTAGTACATCTTGAAACCCTCGGAACGAAAGCTTAGAGAGGTCTTCATCAAATCACCAGGTAAAACCGTTCACTGAAAAATTATTTGACTTATTTTTCTCCTGATGACAACAACGCACCGATGTCACGTTATGACAACACGTATTTCATTTTCTTTTGAGGTAGACACATTGTACATAGTTAGTAGTTAAACATTTTCTACAGATTTTCTTTCATTCACATCTATGTGTACATAACAATAACATTTTTTTCTTTTTTTGCCTTGTGTTGTACTATAAGTATAAGCCATTTCGTATGTCAATTGTCACTGTGTCCTGACTTTAATCTAGTAGATACAATTATAGTTACAAAGCAAGTGGAACATCTTGTTCTCAGATAACTACCCAGATCTTTACAGTATATGATTTTACAAGCAAAGGTTACGTAAAAGGAGACATCAATGATTTTTTCGTTAAAGACAAAGACATCACAGAAGATAAAAGCAACATGATAAGCAATAACATCGAATTTTGAGCAACATAATGCATTTTCTCTTACAAAGTGACGCACTGAGGTATGCACTACCGGAGTCCAGATTGTTCAGATAAAATAGTAAGTGTATATATACTTGCACGGGTATAACACGTCCTGTCAGTAATCTAAGGAGACATTTGATTTCAGCGTCTCGCAGTGATATAGTCTAACACGCAGCTTTAACCAGGGTTCCTTCATTGACTGTAAAAATTTTAATATAGTCGTCGTATGTGAAGTGAAGACTTAAGGATTTATTATATTTGAAGTATGTGAAGAGATCATTTATGGATTTTTATAAGGAGGATATGATGAGATAATAAGAAGTGATCTTTGCCAACTTTTTGCGAATATTATACAGACATCTGATTTGTGACATGAACTATGGAATATTCATGTTAGGCATTGTTAGGGATTACATGATGAGTTTGCCCTTGGTGCATGCTTCTTTACTTGTGTTTTGGTATCTTTCTCTGATGACTAATATTTCTGATGATTTGCTGTAAGTTAATATAAGTACATAAATTTACAGGAAGATGAACACTTTGTTACAACAATATGCATTTCTTTCTCTGTGAAAGGGAAAGTGAGGGAATGAAGATGCTAATTGCCATGTACCTGCTTTGATGAATTCGTGGCTTTGCTTGCGCCAAAGGATTGTTTCTCATTCATAGGACAACACCATTTCGCGTTCTTTTTCAGCTATAGTTAACTGAATTCGCAATTATTTCTTAATTATTTTCATTCTGTATGTTTACTTCACTTGGTTCAAATGGCTCTGAGCACTATGGGACTCAACATCTTAGGTCATAAGTCCCCTAGAACTTAGAACTACTTAAACCTAACTAACCTAAGGACATCACACACACCTATGCCCGAGGCAGTATTGGAACCAGTCCCGCGGTTCCGTACTGCAGCGCCAGAACCGCTAGACCACCGCGGCCGGCGTCTTACATCACTTGTTCGCAGACTTTAAGTCCCCTTCTTGATACCACTTAAATTTTGCATTTGGAACAATAATAAGTAATTGGCACGTGCATAGCTTAAAGTTTTGTGATCACATTTTCATTTGCTTTATGTTTTGTGACTGATAGATGAAGGGAAAGTAATAATTTCTGTTTTCTACATCAACAAAATATTGTGCAAATTTCTTTATTTCTTTCTTTTCCTTCCCTTTACCCTGTATCGTTATGTGCATTTACTCGGAAATGACTATCATGCTCTCTCGTAACGAGTGGCTCACTATTTCTCTGTAAAAAGTAAGAAGATTCATAACAATGTTTACCTTTTAGTAATTATGTCTGCTCTCAGCCGCATCACAAACATTCAGGATTCCACGCTTTCACCTGATGTCTTACTACAACGTTTTAAACGCTAAAAGACACTTCACTATGCGACAGGAGAGTACTGTGTACACTCATGTCAACAGCTTCGTGTACGACAACCACCAAAAGATGTGTCTTCGACACGTACTTGCAACGTTACAAGTCAACGTACAATCAAACTCACGAGTATTTGTGCTGAATAACAACAAAAATAATAACGCCATGAATGCCATTTTTTCCACAGATGAAGACTTCATAATTAGAGAATACTAATGTAATGGAAAACTTTTTTTAACTTACGCACATTCCTTTCAAACAAAACGAAACATATTCTGTGTGCACCTGAGCACCAATGGAAGTAACATTTGTAACTTTACATGGACTGCAACTGAGCACGAAATATACAAAGCTCTTTGCAAATTAATTTATGTGCAACTGAGCACCATTAATTAAGAGAAAAAAAATTTCATGACTTCTTCACAGTGTATATATGTGCGTCACATGTATGTATTTTGTATTCTGTAATTTTTTTATGGTTATCCATGATATGTAATGAAAGAGGTCTATTGAGTTTGCTGTTGGTATATCTGGAATTTATACACTCTTTGGATGTCTTAAACACCTTAGTTTTGAATTCCTTGTTATTAGAGCACAGTCTTTGGTCAGAGTAGCTGTTTCTCTTGAAGATGTGCTTGTTTCGTCATCACTGTTTGATAATAAGGAGCATGGGACTTCTGTCGGTTTAGGAATAATGAGACAGACTCCGGACACAGGATTCATGGCAATGTAGACGGGAAGTTAAGTGTATCTGTGTTTAAATAAGGTTATTTGTGTTTCAATATTGTGAAACAAAGGAGAAAGATTCGATTAGTGATTTAGAATGAAATGTAATGAAATTAGAAAAGCATATGAAGAGGAATGAAGGTAATATGTTTGCATTGGAGTCGGATGTAGTTTGGAAACATTATTCACTGAACATCCATATCAGAGACTTCAGACTTTTAGTTAAAGAGCGAGTAACTTTCACTGTAAGGAATTTTTCATTTAAATTAATTATTTGCCTAACATTTGTGATAGTAAGAGTGTAATATTAATGTTGCCCTTTGTCAATGTTAGTGAGTGTTGTGGCATGAATTTCATACTAGTAATAATGTATTAGATAATTTTAAAACAGTTTCTTAAAAAACATTTCACTTAAGAACACTGTCTACGTCCTCGATTCAGATCATTTTTATTTAAGGAGCGTCTCAGTCAACGATTTGCATATAGTAGTTTACATGTTGTCTGAAGCTTTGCACTATGCTATCGGAAAGTGTACATAGAAACTTGCAGCTGGACCACATAGAGCAGTAAGCACTGCACAGGGGCTATTTCAAGAACAGCGTTGTTAGGAAGTTCATTAACGGAGAGGGACCACTTTCTTAAATTAAAGGGATTAATAGCAAAGATCAAGATTTAATTGTTTGCATATTCTTCGACAGATTACAATACAGGGCCAAATTCATGTTGTATTCTCGCAGGCAGATATATTTAGTTCCCAAAGCTAAGCGACAGCAAAATTGCAGACATCCGACTGCGAGTTCAAAATCAAACGAAAATAAATTATGAAGGGAACTTGGAAGCGTAAAACACAATTTAACTAAAGAATTCTCCCAGCAAGGGGGAAGGAAAATTGTTGGGGGCCAGGGATTGACGAAAGTGAGCTGCAGAATCGTATGTGGGAGAGATGGCTATTGTGACAGAAGGTGGATATTTAATTGCCTTTTGAAATTCTGACGGAACTTAAAGAAGACTGCGTGTTCCTAAGCCGGTTTTCCGATATATAAAACGACTTAGAGATCATGGCAATATTATGTGATGGTACAGAGAGGATTTTAGTTCGCTGAGAACGAGTGTTTCAGCTGTGCTCCTCAAATAGTACAGTATGAGTTCAGTTTAAATAAGAGAGAGTGCGGTTTACGAGTAGACCGAAGAGCATGCGTACTGTGATGGTCCCTACGCTCATAAGCACGCGGCCAAGATAATTTGTCGTAGGCAGGAGTGATATTGTCGAAATATCGTACCTCACAAACGTATCGCACGCAAGCACACATAACAATATGATATACGTGTAATGTGTCACAGCTGTTTGGCATGAAGTTTTCGAGTAAAGGCCGGCCGGAGTAGCCGTGCGAAAAATGGTTCAAATGGGTCTGAGCACTATGGGACCTAACAGCTGTAGTCATCAGTCCCCTAGAACTAACTAACCTAAGGACATCACACACATCCATGCCCGAGGCAGGACTCGAACCTGAGACCGTAGCAGTCGCGCGGTTCCAGACTGCACGCCCAGAACCGCGAGACCACAGCGGCCGGCGTTGTCGTGCGGTTCTAGGCGCTACATTCTGGAACCGAGCGACCGCTACGGCCGCAGGTTCTAATCCTGCCTCGGGCATAGATATGTGTGATGTCCTTAGGTTAGTTAGGTTTAATTAGTTCTAAGTCCTATGCGGCTGATGACCTCAGAAGTTAGGTCGCATAGTGCTCAGAGCCATTTGATCTATTAGTCGAGTAAATTCAGTTCTTTACCTGTCTAAGGCACGTTGCTTTATGCTAACATGTTCATAACAAAACTGTCACTCTTGCGGAATACTTACAATCAGTAACTTTTTCTCCTGCTCTACGGATTTCAACTTTGTCAAACTCGGCCGACACCTTATCAATAAGAATTACATCGAAATATTACTAAGTATTGAAGTGTCTTGTTCAGAAAGTAGGTTTTTATTAGTTTAGAATACAGTAGTTGTTATGTTCCTTTTCGATTGTATGCATCGTCATCAAGGCTGAGACCCTTCGGACAGTGTCGTGGCGAGAGGGAGCGTGCGGCAATAAGGAGACTATTCTTAAGCCATGCACAAGCCCAGGGTGGAGAAATTCAAATAGCTTATATGTATTTGAAGGTGGAGAGAGCAAGAAAGGAAAAAAAAAAAAGATTACTGCTGTCAGCAGCAGTGGAACACCACGCGGAATCGGCGGCGGCGACGAATGAAAATGTGTACGGGACCGGTTTTCGAGCCCGGGACCTCCTGTTTACTAGGCAGGTGCGGTAACAACTGCACTGTCCGGGACACAGTGTTATTGCAACTGCACGGACTATCTGTGCTCGCTTCTCCGGCTGATCCACAATTCCATCGAGCGCCAGCAATTCGCAACCCCCTGTCCATTTCCTCCATATTCACTCTCTTGAGATTTACCGCAGGAGGCAGGTCGTATTTTGTGCAGTCGAAAGAACAGACACCAGACATTCATATAATTCTGATAGCTGTTCACTGAACGGAGCGTGTGCGAGGCTAGTATGTGGCAGATGGCTTGGACGCCGGACGCGATCTTCACAGGGCCAGCCGATAAGGGGCAGCTAAGTTGTCGCCGTGAATGAGGGCGTACATCGCAGGACGCAGTGACCCGCGCCTGGAAGCGGTAGGGTGTGGTGTGGGGTGTGGTCACCGCATTAATTAAAAAAAAAAATTTAAGAAATAATTTAAAAAATAGTTTAAAAGAATAAAAAATAAAAGTACAGCAACAGCCCCCCACAAAAACTAATAATTCAAGAAAATTATCAGGTACAAAAAGCCATAGTTGTAGGGAAACAAGTGATAAATCAATACACAACTCTCTGCTATGGAACTCTGCCCTCAAGGAATTATCTGACAAGACCAACGTATAGAGCTCGCACCCCCATCCCCCCACCACCCCAGAAACCCCCCCCCCCCCCACACACACACAGACACACACACGCAGACACACACACACACACACACACACACTCAAATCCTAAAATCCTATTGTCACTCTCTCTCTCTCTCCCTCTCTCTTCCTTTTCACACACCCCATACACACTTACATAATTCGCAGACACCTCAGAACAACTGTGAGAAACTCCTTCAACTGTTTCACTGTCAGCCATCTCGTTTTTACACCTTCAACTGTTCCACTGCCCGCCATGGTTGTTTTTACAGCTGGTAAACAGAGAAACAGTGACAGTGACAGTGACAGTGGCAACTCAATGTATCTTGACAGTGATGAAGATGAGGAAAAAGTAAAATGTAAGTGAACCATTACGTAAATAGACACACACACATAGAATTAATTAATTTCAGGCATATAAGCAACAACTTCCAAATCGTATTTTTGGCTTAAACAATTTATCTACTTTAAGGTGTAAGTGGCTGCAGATGACAAACTGTGGAACAAAACAGTCACTGTAGAAACACAACACATCAGAAAAACCACACCATGTGGTAAAAGGGTATGAATTAATAATTTATGTATTTTTTGAAATATCTGTAATTACGATTTAAAAACTAATAGTTATGTATATACAAACAGTAAAGAACATTCTTTATCTTTATCAGATGAGAAAATAAAAGCCCACTGATGATGCTGCAACTGCAGTGAAACATGTTTGGGTTAAAAAACAAAACTGTGTTTTGCTGAAGTCGGACTCTATCCAAAAACATACGTATTATTAATTTATAGGCCGTCTTCCTGATCTGTAATAGTGAGCGTCTTCCGAATTTTGCTATCTGCTTACAAGGATAACGTTGTCTCTATACAGACGAGTTCATGTGCCGCTGAGTACACCGTGTGTGTAGGTCATTTGTATATGCTGCGCCATCGGATGTTGTCTCACTAACGTCGCGTCGAAATCCTCCAAACAAAAGAAAAAATTCAGCTTACGTCCGTAGGGTCTAGCTCTTTTAAGTGGTGGTGTGTTTCATGATCGTTAGGACAATTCCTGCTCTCATGATTTGCTTAAGTATTAAATTGTTTACTATTATGTTGTTGCGTTTGCTAAACTAAGTCATTTCGCTATTTATGTGCCGTTTCTTGTGAGGTAGGGTACAGGATGTGTATGTGATGGCTTTATCATGGCATGTAAGGTTACTGTGGTTTTTTCTCTGTTACAGAGGTATGTTCTGCATAGCACGGCATCCCGCGCGGAGAGTGGCTCATGAGCATATTTTACTGGCGTCCTGGTTACGAAGATTGACTTTGGACTGATACGGCGCCTTGAAAAGCAACTGCAGCCGCAACGTTTTCTTGAAAATTACCGAAATTTTGTGTCTATTTTAAGAATATCTTGGTCTGACCAGACCACAAAAGTTCCAAATAAACATTTTGGAACATGCCTTAGTAATATTGGCAGTCGTGCTTTAATGAGACAGTTTATTTGCTTCTGAATTTGATTTTTTTTGTTTTTCAGTTGTCAGTTGCTTTAAAGATTTAATCAGTTCTCTTACTCTTCAATTTAAAATTTATTACGGCAGTTTTTTAATGTGTTTAAAAGTTTTTACCATTATCCAAGTCTTTAATGTAAAATAATTTTATTTGCAATTGCCTTAAAGATGTCTGATTGGATTAAACATTTTAAAACTGCCCTAAAGGTTCCAAGGCTAATTAACTTGTTCTTCTCTGGAGTTACGTTGTTCAAGTAATAATTTACGCAACTATTTGACATTCAGTAAATGGTCGTAAGTGCAATCTCAAAGCAAGAGCCCAGTGGCCAGTCACCTACAGATCCTCGTATCCAAGCTGAGCTGTTCAACCGCACGTAGTGCGTATCAGTAGCCAGGATCTGAGAGAGAACGAGAAACTCGTGGGTCCTACAGGCAGCACCCGCCCCTCGACCTCTCGGCTGGCATGTTGCGGTTGTGCGTGGCTCGGACACTCGGCAACGCCAACAGATGCGTGTCCGACACGCACCCGAGAATGCCCGGCTCGTATACGCGGGCAGTCAACGCAACCCGACACGCACCAATTATCGCATTCCGCTGCCTTCAGCTGACGTCAGCCGTGCAGGTCTGTCAAGTATGCGGAATGGGGAGAAGGACCTGGACAGGGCGCTAATCAACATATCTTGTTGCAGGATGCCACGTGTTTCGAACTTCAATGCGCTTCTCATGGCGTCCAGAGAAACAGTGAAGGACACATACGAGGGCGTACAGGTGGAGCCTCGGAATTTTGATTATTCGTGAATTGACAACATAGAAAGTAGAGAACAGGTGTAACAGCCACTGGAGATGTGTCATAACTTGCCGAAAATCAAGTGAGTGGTACAGTAACAGGACTGCTTTTTAAATTGCCGTGCTGCGTGGTAAAAAGGTTCATATACGTTATCTGATTAAAATCACTCTGAGACTTATTATTGGACATTAATGTGGTTGTGTCCACTCTTCGCTCTTATGACGCCTTGAACTCTACTGGCGCCGCTTTCAGTGAAACGCCTGAATGTCTGAGGCAGAATGGCAGCCCATTCTTCCTCAAGAACCGAAACCATACTGGGTAACAATGTTGGATGGTGCGATTTAGAGTGAAGTGGACATATTAAGTCATCCCAAAGTTATTCTACAGAGTTGGGATTAGACCTGTGGGTAGGCCAGTCCGTTTTAGGAATGTTATTACCCACGGATGATGCTGATATAAGAATAGGTCCGTTGTCAATGAATCATCGACACCGAGCTGTTAATTTACTGCTGTGGAATGTGTACACGTCTTTCCGCATTTAATGTTTTACTGAAAGCAATGAACGGGACCACACCCTGACCACGGAAAACATCACTACGCACTAGTGGTGTGGCGCTTGACACCACTTGAAGGGCCACTTGCTCTCGGATACAGAATTTTGTGTACTATGAGAATCTGGCGGACCATTATACCCCATTCTTTTTAACTCTCTAAGCAGAGACAATGTGTTACTCGACTGCTGATATCGCCTTCGAATTCGCGAGTGACTTCAGCCGCTGAGTTCATGTGCTTTTCTACAAATTCTCTCCACAATTCTCGACGGTCCCAGTCAGTTTATTAGGTGCGAATGATCTTCGTTTATCTGCGAGTGATCCCTAGTGTTTCAACTTCACAATCATATACCAAATATCGCGTAACACTGTTAATAATAAAGAAAACAGTAAAACATTTAGATGTTGTGAAGTGGTGGGTTTTTTATGTTTCAGAATAGTTGATAATTTGGTTTTAGTTTGAATTTAAATTACTTTTTGAAAATTGGTTGTTTAGTAAAGATTAATAACTAGCAAACTTATTGTTCACGTTAATTGCAGTAATACGAAGTAGTTTTGAAACACGTTACATTTAAGTTAAGAACAGAAATAATCTTTTGGTATTCTTGCCTCGGCTAAATATTCTTATCTAGCATGAGACCTCTGTTATTTGCAATTGCCCACACACGTGCGAGAGAATTATTTCTGACCACTTTTAATAATTAATTGTAGTCAGAGTCGTGGCTCTGGACCTCGGCCAAGAATTGAAAATGAAAATCTTAAAACTACGTCTTCTTGTAATGCGTCAGTTGGCTGTGGGAAAAACGTTTATTATTATATTGTAAGCGGGGGAATTCTTATTTTCTGCGAATTTCATGAACTAAGATTGCCGTGTAATGGCGTCTGTGGCTGCAGCGGCGGCTGCAACTGTTGCACTGTTAATTGCTCAGAATAGTGGTATTTAAAGGAAACGGACATGGGATACGGCTCACCTCACACAAACAAAAGTGAATAATAATATAAAACTATTCTCACACGGCAGACTAGAGACAGAGTGAACTGATAATAGAAGACAATTGATCAAAGTTCTTCTTTACATTAATTGTCCATTGTTGTAGTAGTGCATACTGGTTACTTTTTGCACTCGAAAGTTTATGTCCATATTTCATATAATACTAATAATTATACAAAGGAGAAAATTTATCTAGCGCCTGAGCCGCAGTATCGCACACATCATAATATTTTTTTATCGAGATAAAATCTCTCGTCCACTTTATTTGTTTTAAGTATCACGTTCGAGTTTTTTGCAATATTTCCACTAGGGACGGCACACAAAAGCGGCGGCTTGTGCAGTTTTAGAAGGATTGAAATGTCGCTGATGGATATGTTACTCAGGTGACACAATGACCAGTCCCCTCTCGAAGTCACTGAGCTCAACTGACCAACCCACTCGGCTTTTACTACCTGCCTACTGAAAACAGAATATTTCCTGCCTTCTTTCCATGATGATGACCCTGAGTTGTGACATCTAGTGGTGAATTCCGCATTACATAGAAATGTGATAAACCAAAATGACATATTTTCAGGAGGCGGTGCCCCACATCTATAGCATATTTGAACAAAAGGTGATATTTTATCAGCAGAATAAGGCGGTAATAGGACCTTTTTGAAAATGACATCCTTTCGGGTATGTTTAATTTATATAACCTCATGCATGCATACTTGAATGAAGCCATAATAAGACTTTGTGACACTTTACTCCTTTGGTCTTTCGTCAGAAGTCAGCAGAAACACTCTTTGAGAGCATTAGCGTCTATAGAATAAATGGCTGGGGTAAGGAGTGGACACTTATTCTATGTCAGAGCACAATGGTGTTTAAGCTGTATACAAATTGGTTTTAATGTAGAATTTTTATCAAAGACATAGACGAATTTACACAGCTCGTAACGTGACAATGTTAGGACAGTTGTCAAGATAACCCATCTCGTCCTGAGTCATCGAAATGACTCTAAAGACAACAATATCAAGTATTAATCAGAAGTATCTTTACAAATATAATCTTACTACCACATCATGAAGTTGGCCAATATTGTAACAAATCATCTGATTGAGGTTCTAAGTTTGGTACTACACTCCTGGAAATGGAAAAAAGAACACATTGACACCGGTGTGTCAGACCCACCATACTTGCTCCGGACACTGCGAGAGGGCTGTACAAGCAATGATCACACGCACGGCACAGCGGACACACCAGGAACCGCGGTGTTGGCCGTCGAATGGCGCTAGCTGCGCAGCATTTGTGCACCGCCGCCGTCAGTGTCAGAAAGTTTGACGTGGCATACGGAGCTACCAGTCTTTAACACTGGTAGCATGCCGCGACAGCGTGGACGTGAACCGTATGTGCAGTTGACGGACTTTGAGCGAGGGCGTATAGTGGGCATGCGGGAGGCCGGTAGGACGTACCGCCGAATTGCTCAACACGTGGGGCGTGAGGTCTCCACAGTACATCGATGTTGTCGCCAGTGGTCGGCGGAAGGTGCACGTGCCCGTCGACCTGGGACCGGACCGCAGCGACGCACGGATGCACGCCAAGACCGTAGGATCCTACGCAGTGTCGTAGGGGACCGCACCGCCACTTCCCAGCAAATTAGGGACACTGTTGCTCCTGGGGTATCGGTGAGGACCATTCGCAACCGTCTCCATGAAGCTGGGCTACGGTCCCGAACACCGTTAGGCCGTCTTCCGCTCACGCCCCAACATCGTGCAGCCCGCCTCCAGTGGTGTCGCGACAGGCGTGAATGGAGGGACGAATGGAGACGTCTCGTCTTCAGCGATGAGAGTCGCTTCTGCCTTGGTGCCAATGATGGTCGTATGCGTGTTTGGCGCCGTGCAGGTGAGCGCCACAATCAGGACTGCATACGACCGAGGCACACAGGGCCAACACCCGGCATCATGGTGTAGGGAGCGATCTCCTACACTGGCCGTACACCACTGGTGATCGTCGAGGGGACACTGAATAGTGCACGGTACATCCAAACCGTCATCGAACCCATAGTTCTACCATTCCTAGACCGGCAAGGGAACTTGCTGTTCCAACAGGACAATGCACGTCCGCATGTATCCCGTGCCACCCAACGTGCTCTAGAAGGTGTAAGTCAACTACCCTGGCCAGCAAGATCTCCGGATCTGTCCCCCATTGAGCATGTTTGGGACTGGATGAAGCGTCGTCTCACGCGGTCTGCACGTCCAGCACGAACGCTGGTCCAACTGAGGCGCCAGGTGGAAATGGCATGGCAAGCCGTTCCACAGAACTACATCCAGCATCTCTACGATCGTCTCCATGGGAGAATAGCAGCCTGCATTGCTGCGAAAGGTGGATATACACTGTACTAGTGCCGACATTGTGCATGCTCTGTTGCCTGTGTCTATGTGCCTGTGGTTCTGTCAGTGTGATCATGTGATGTATCTGACCCCAGGAATGTGTCAATAAAGTTTCCCCTTCCTGGGACAATGAATTCACGGTGTTCTTATTTCAATTTCCAGGATGTTTAGTTTTTTCTACAAGCTGATCGAAAGATTACTGAAGGTTGCTCGAGTTCACAGTGGACACAAACTGGTGAACCGACAAGTTACGTATCTGCTTGCAGTATTTACCTTAGCTGCGATGAGCTGTCGTTGGCATGGCTTATCTCATTCTCTGGAATTCCTATAAAACCTAATCAAAACCTTTGCTGATTTTTATCAGCAGTAACTCTCCTATGTTTCTCCTTAGGTGGGAAAACATGCACTCATCCCTAATCTTGAAATATGGCGAATTGCACGCACATGGCTGGAGCAGCATGCATGTTAGAATGCCCTCTCAGTTCTCACAAGAACAATTAAATAAGTGGATGGTTAGTTTCTCCACTGTTGGAACTCAACGATGCTACAGCTAATATGTAGCTGAATGTCAGCAGCAGTGAATGCAGAGTTCACACAAATTTCTCCCATGCGTCATTCAGAGCATTATGTGCCCCATTCTGCACTTGATGCCAGCTCTGAGGAGAGTGCACGAAATTTTCGGTCTTTTCCTTGTCATAGCAAAACTGTCCTCCTCCTTGGTCCATTCGTGCTCCACGTCACAGCTTTTTGTGACCAGTAGGACCATTCCTCTAATTTTGTAGAAACTCCCTCTGCCAATCGCAAGGGCCCTACCATTAAACTGCATCGAAATCTCGGAACTTCACTCCTTTGTAGCACGTTTCCGCCAATCGTACAGTTTGTGCCCTCTCCAAATGCCAAAAATTACATGCGTCCATCATGAGCATATCATGTACTGCTCACATGTTCAACTACATTACTGGTTTGCTCGTATCCATTTGGAAATTCCGCAATTCAGTTTTCTAAAGCTTCTTTCTGTACCAATCTGGTGGCCCGCTATTTGCCCTCCTGGCTGAGTCAGCTGGGCCTTTTGTTGACTTCACTGTGTGTCACTTTTAAAAGCTTTCCGTTGTCACCTGTGGCACACACCTCGAGCTTGTTTCCCAATGCACCATTCTCTCCAGCCACTTGTTTTACCTTTCGCTCATTAACATGCAGTATGTAGGTTAGGTGTTTTAATTCTGTCGATTTTAGTGTCATCCCTTTGCACTGCGTACTGTACATTTTTATAGGCAAATCTACAGAAGTAAGTCAGGTGACATATTAATTTCCCCATAATGATGTATAAAAATTTTCACATCAGGTGCGAAATTGACCTTCATTTAATCTGCCACCTTTTATATCCTCCTCCTTCCATGTTCAATTCTGCGCTGGTTCAATCAATGGTTGAGAAATTGATTGAAGTCACTGCAAAATTCTTTTCAATGGCTGACTGTAACAACTGACTTACTTAGTAACCCAACATCCTATTTTAATATGTGGTACAATCAAACAGTGGTTTGATCTAGTCTCCTTATCGTTATCTTATATTGTAACTGATCTCACGTTCATTACTGATTTGAGCCCTAAAGTAATATTTTTCTAAAATTTAACATGTTCATTCTAATTTTCTGATTTAATACAATTATTTAACTAATCTAAGATCTTTTCCTTTCTACATGCTTGTCGATGTCTTAATTTTAATATAAATTCAAAGAAATCTGAGCATTCCTATAAATTTGTCTTGTCCATAAATTTTTAAATTTGAGACTGATCTGTTTTTGACTGCATGGCATGATAAATGATGATGGATATGTGTTGAAGTTGTGGAAACCTCCATTTAACACTATCTTCCCCTTTTTCAATATGCACTGTGTTTTCTGAAAATTTCATGTCAATTATAACCTAAGAAAGTTTCATTTCTTACAATAATTTGTTTGATATATGTTAAACTCAACTGCACTCTCATAACTTTACAGGCATAATCATATTCATAGACATGTTTATATTCCCAATAAGACTTTAGTTTATGCATTATAATTATACAAAAATAATAGGTTTGTTCATAAATAACTTATCTGCTACCAGTCACGATTTTGTTTATTTTGTTTCTTGCACGACGAGTTCCGGGAAATGATTCCCATTTTCAAGTGCGTTTTTTGTTTTTGTTATGTCATTTCTATGTGATAACATAACAAACACAAAAAATGCACTTGAAAATGGGAATCATTTCCCGAAACGTGTCGTGAGAAAAATAAAATAAAGAAAATCGTGACTGGTAGCAGATGAGTTATTTATATACAAACCTTGTGTTTTCACAGTCGCAGGCTTTCAGAAACATTTATAATGGATCGAATGAAACTTTTAAAAAAATTTAAATTTGAATTTTACAAATATACTACATTTCTAATCCTACTAACTACTTTGCAAATTTTAGATTGACACCTTGGAATTGCTAAACTCATATATATATATATATATATATATATATATATATATATATATATATATATATATATATATATATATATACGTTTAACAAACACATTACATATTAGGATCTTAACCTCCCAAGAAAATGTTAACATTTGGTTTCCTTAATTTATACATGTTGAAAAATATGAAATACGCGGAAATATTATCGATATGTCAAGATTTCAAATTTTAAAAGAATCGTTAAGAAATATCTGTTGCTGCCACACGAACGCCTTAAAAATTCAATATTGTTAAACAATACTAAAAAATATATACTTTTTCAGTTTAATCGGCTACTAGTCTGTCACGGACATTTCTTTCCCCTATATATTTAACGTGGTCCAATGCAATCGTTACTCTCGTTTTCGTGCATCTCGATGTGTCTCTTCTGAGCATGGAATGATAATCGACCGTGTGCCTCGACGTGTCTCTGCTGAGCTTGGTATGACGGTCGGCATAGAGAAAGATTGCTGAAAGTCTGAGCGTGTCATAAATGTCTTGCCTGTCATTGTTCCATTCCGACACTGTATTGGAGGTCTATTCCTGGCAGCGTAAAAACTTATCTTCTTAATGTTACTTAAAATCCGTCTTGATTGCAAAAAAATTTTTTATTATTCATATGACCGGTTTCGGTTCATTCAGAACCATCTTCAGATCTGATATTTCAGTTACAGGAGTAACCCGTCCAAATCCAGCACCTTTCACATGCTACGTCACATAAAAATGTGAACGTGAAAGGTGCTGGATTTGGACGGGTTACTCCTGTAACTGAAATATCAGATCTGAAGATGGTTCTGAATGAACCGAAACCGGTCATATGAATAACAGAAAATTTTTTGCAATCAAGACGGATTTTAAGTAACATTATAAAATCACTGATTGCTGTTGTCCCATAAGACATTATGTCTGTTTTTGCAAACTTATCTTCTTCGTTCGTCGAATCTTTATGCCAGTTCATCGTTAGCCAATTCGTCTCCAGACTTTCATGTGAGTAGTCATCTCCCATCTCTCTGTATGTCATGTCTCTGAAAGTTTTGCAATCTGCCATAAGGAACAGTTAAAACTGGATTATTTGTGGGTCGGTAAATGCGATAATGGTCTTGTATGGGTAGGGATTAGGGAAGATTTCTTGATCCCTTCTGGTCCTGGCTCTTCTTTCTTCCAAATCTTCTGCTTTGAATCTTCTTTTCTTGTTGCATTTTGTTGTCTTCTCACTTGGGTCTCCGTTCTTCTCTGGACTGGGACTTGAGATTGATGACATGTTTTACTTCATTATCGTTTAATCCGTTCTTATAGTGTCTTCTTTCAAATTGTTGTGTATCCTTTATTGTATCAGGTTGTTCATCCAGATAAATTGGACAGCCTTCCATCGTTTTCTTGCTTACTCCCATGAGTGTTCAGGAAATGTTCCACAGTTGTTGAATTCTGTAAATTATGTTAACAGTTTCAGTTATTGTGAATGTTACGTTACAGAAATGCGCCTCTTCTTTTGCGGAAAACCTCTAAAACATCCTGCTTCGTTTGCAAGGTGATTATATCTCGTGTCATAGTTACCACCATAGTTTCTGAGACAAAATCCATTACTGTAATTCCACGGTTCACCAAAATCATAGTTATTGTTTGACCTCTGTGAGTTTCCTAAATCATAGTTATTATTATCCCATGGGTGATTACCATTTTTGTCAAAACGATTACCTTTTCCCACATTATTATTGCCATTGTAACCATTAATAAATACGAATCGCTTTCTGTTATTTCCCCTTCCATTGCTTTGTCCCACTGCGCATTGTTTTTCCGCATCAATTTCACTGAAGATGAATTCAAGTTCTCTCAACATCCCTTTAAAGCCCGCATCTCGTGGTCGTGCGGTAGCGTTATCGCTTCCCACGCCCGGGTTCCCGGGTTCGATTCCCGGTGGAGTCAGGAATTTTCTCTGCCTCGTGATGGCTGGGTGTTGTGTGATGTCCTTAGGTTAGTTAGGTTTAAGTAGTTCTAAGTTCTAGGGGACTGATGACCATAGATGTTAAGTGCCTTAGTGCTCAGAGCCATTTGAGCCACCCCTTTAAATGCCTGTATATTAATTCGTGATCTATCAACCAACGATTGCTGATAACGCAACGGTAACTTCATTGTGCACATACATATCAGTTCCCCATCACTATATGGATTTTCTAACCACTGATTCTCTTTTGTCATTCCTGAAGTAACTCTAATGGGTTTCTTTTCGTCTGAATTTTCTAATGACTCTTTCTGTAACAATCCATATTTTATTCTATTTTGGTTTCCGTGGACCAGATTAGCTCCTAGAATGCAGATTTAAATTGCTCATGCGACTGACGGTTTTCAGCGACCCTGCATGGTTTCAGCTATTGCGCCGTCCATAAGACCACAAATGAAGTCAAGTTTATGGGTAAGTGGCCAATTCTCTGGTAAATCGAGCTGGAATTGATGTATAAACTTGCGGGTGTACAGTCTGTTCCCGCTTTCTTTGTAATGTTGGAATTTTCTGACCGTCAGAAAGTAATCATTGTCAAATTTTACTATTCCACCATACGGCGTTTGTGTTTTCGCAGCACTTTCCGTTCCCTTCAACTGTGTCGCGTTTTCCTTTATTCTTTCTATCACATTTGGGTCCTGAGATGACATATTTAAGTCGCATCTACGCAGTGGTGCGCAATTATCTAAACCGTACCGTTACTCGTGTATCGGACTGAAACATATGTTTACATTTCCCGTTAATGGGTCAGTGTTTCTTCCTTGTATTCGACTCATATTGACCTGCGGTATATGACCTATTGTAATGTAACTTGGACATTGAGAATTTGGTGCATGTGTCACGGTAACTTGCTCTGTTCTCGCGTCACTCACTACGTTCGGAGGGTGCGCTGGCGCTCTGCTGTAATGCGCGCAGTTACCGCTTCTCGCACCATTGCCTACTGTGAACGCACATTACCTGCTACGCTCACCTGCCTCTACTGTTCTCCTCCCATTTGCTTCTGTTTCGTATCGGAAATTACTGACGCAACCTCTTTTGGATATGCAAGTGGAATCTCATGACTTTTCTGTGTTTCCGTTACTGCCACGGAAGATAGCATGACTCACTCGGTTTGTTTCCACCCCTATGTTGGATGACACGACTGATTCCGTTGCCTCACTACTGCTCTCTGTACGATGCTCGATACACTGTTTCAGTTCTGTACAAAGCTGCTGATATCGCTGCTGATTTTTCGAGACGATGTTTTCAATGTGTGTATGGAATCTTTTTCACGAGGCACGTTTTCTGACAATAAGTTGTTCCACGATCTGTTGCACCTTACCAGACGTCTTATGTGCTAAATTATTAAACTCTTTGGTTATTATGAGCCACTGCATCCTGCACCTGGTCAACGTCAGAATGCATCTTTTTCTGGTCAGCCATTAGCGACTGAATAATTTCGCGCGAGTCTCTTTAGTCTTTCTGGATTTCAGTAAATTGTTCACTAACTTCCGTTCGCAATTTATGATGATCTTCGTGGACTTTTTCAAAGCCAGCATAGGTTTTAAATTTAAGACCTTTGAAGGCCGCACTTGTCTCTGTTTTTAAGTCTCCTAGCCCTGCATTTGTCGTTTCACTCGTTTGCTTTACGACAATGGTGAAAGCTTCAACATTGCGAACACACTATCTCAATCTTCGCCATTGTCACCTGTCACTATTTAGTGTAAATTTTGCCGTTCGCGTCTTTCACGTGACGTCTCACCTACTTACGCACTTACACACATACTTTCTGTTGGAAACTGTCCCGTTTGTTTCAGCATTACTATCTTTGCTTCAACGTACCGAAGTTGCTCGTCCTCTGATCCTACCTCTGACCCACTGGATCCGTCATTTGTTTGTTTTTGTGCAGTCTCTGACAGTGGTGCCAATGGCAAAACTGCCACCATGGCCTCTGCACTATCCGTTTGTTAGGATTCGTAACTTGCACTCAATACATTTTGTTGTACGTCAATTTCTATCCTGTCAAGACCTCCAGTCTGTCATATACGCGATGTTCTCCGTCCTTCCGCTATCTCCGATCGTCTAACTAACTTCTGTCCTCCTCGATTTGCGCGAGCTGGAACTCTCATCAACATTAAGTTATATGATCTAACACGACTCCAGAATATCACTGAATGTTTCTTAGACTATGAACACATCATTAGCAACGCCTTTCACTGTTTTTGGACATTCAAACCAACTCAACAACACAGTGAATATCTTCGCGTGTGGCAGTATGGTCTTGCACAAGCTACTTTTACACGAACACAAACTTTATTAAATGATAATAGAATTTTTCTACTCTGTGAGCCACATATTTACTGTGCTCTGACCACTATGCATACTCATACATTGAGTAACCTTATCACCAAAAAAAAGTTTTTTCAATTCTAAACTTTTATTTCTCTATCTAATTTGACTAATTGCCGTTTTGACAGTCCAGCTGCCATCCTGTCAGGGTCGCCATTCTCTTACACTTCACTCCTTTTCTCTTTCATCAGAAGAGAGCAGAAACACTGAGCGTGTAAGCATTTATAGAATAAACGACTGAATTAAAGGTAAGACACTTATTCTTTGAGAGAGCACAGCAGTGTTCAAGGTGTGAACAAATGGTTTTAATGCTGAATTTTCATGAAAGAAATACACGACATTACACAGTTTCTAACGTGACGATGTTAGGACTGTTGTCAAGAAAACCCACCTCGTCCTGAGTACTCGAAATAACTCTAAACACAGCAATATCAAATATTAACCGGAAGTATCTTTACAAATTTAATCTTACTACTACGTCATGAAGTTGGCGATTATTATGACAAATCATCCAATTCCAGTATTAAGTCCAGAACTATTTAGGATGAAAATCAAGTCTATGGAGAATGGTTAGTTTTTCTGACAAGCCGAGTGAAATATTGCTTAAGGTTGCTCGAGTTCATAGTGCACACAGGCTGGTGAACCAACAAGCTGTGCCTTCGCTCGTGGTATTTACCTTAGCTACGACGTGCTGACATCGGCATGGCTTCTCTAGTCCTCTGAAATTCCTATAAAAGCAAATCAAAACCTTTGATGGTTTTATCAACAGTAACTCTCCTATATTTCTCGTTAGGCAAGAAAACTTGCACTCATCGCTAGTCTTGAAATACGGCGATATGCACGCACATGGCTTGAGCAGTGTGGATATTATAATGCCCTCTCAGTTCTCGCAAGAACAATTAAGTAAGTGGCTGGGTCGTTTCTCCGCTGTTGGAGCTCAACGATGCTACAGCTAATATCTAGCTGAATGTCAGCTGCAGCGAATGCAGTGTTCAACCAAATTTCTCCTCTTCATCATACAGAGCGTTATGCGCCGTGTTCTGCACTTGACACCAGTTAAGAGGAGAGTCCACGAAATTTTCGGTCTTGTCTTTGTCACCCGTCGTTGATCCTTTCGTGTCCCACGTCATGCCTTTTTCCAATAAATAGTAGCGTTCCTCTTATTCTGTGGAAAGTCTCTCTGCCAATCGCAAGGGCCCTACCATTAAACTCCATCGACATCTCGATACTTTACTCCTTCCTAGTTTGTTTCCGCCAACCGAATATTTCATGCCCACTCCAGACGCCTAAATGTAATATGTGTCCATCATGAGTGTACCACGCACTGTTCATGTGATCAACTATGTCACTGATTTGTTAGTGTCCATTTGGAAATGCAGTTTTCTAAAGCTTCTTTCCATACCACTCTGGTAACGCGCAGCCTGCCCTCCTGGCTGAGTCACCTGTCCGGTTTGTTGACTCTTGCCATGGGACGCCTTTAAAAGCTTTCTGTTGTTCCTCATGGTGCGCCCCTCATGCTTGCTTCCAAACGCACCGTTCTGTCCAGCCACTTGTTCCACCTTTTGCTCATTAACATGCAGTATATAGGTTCAGTGTATTAATACCATCGATTTGACTATGATCCATTTGCTTTGCATACTGTAAATTTTTATAGGAAAACCTGCCAAAGTAAGTCAGTTGACATATTCACCTTCCTGTTATGATGTATAAGAACTCTTACGTACGGTGCGAAATTGACCTTCATTTAATCTGCCACCTTACACCTTCGAAATCTGTTGTCAATAAGGTGAAAAACACAAAAATCTGAATACTTGCCTGAATAGCCACTCATGCCAGCAAGCCGTTTCCGGAATTCTAGCAGGGGCCAGCCACTAATTGTGTCTTCCAGGTAGATCAACAACGAAGGTCAGTGTTGTGTACAGCCCAAATGTGGCCTCAGTCGGTTAGCAAAACTGGACTACAAGGCTACCTCATCTTGGTTACACAATTTGCAAACGTTTACAAAATATTCGCACATTTTCACACAGATAAAACTACCTGTAGACACATGAAGTATACAAACTGCGTCCCAGAAGATTAAAGGGGCGGCCACAGGAAGAGCATCTGATCACACGCTATCATTAACAATGCGGATTCTGATAATAGCTACGTCGACTGAATGATAAAAGTTGTGCTGCATAACAATGATACATTTCACAGGTGGATGTCGAAACAGGTGAGTGACCAGGCTGAATTCCTCGTGTATCATTTTAAAGAGTAAGATATTAAAATCAAGGTTATTCTTTACTTTCATAGTGTCAATACTACGCTGAATTAGCTAGTTAACGTCGTTAATTGGCTTTTTATGTTATTAGTTCGATAGTCTGTGTGTGTGTGTGTGTGTGTGGTTTGAGGTTTTCGGGCGCTAACAGCATGGTCATCAACGCCCAAACGCATAGAAACAGGAACACATGCGGTGAAGGGACGAAGACGGACAGCGAAAAAGGAGAACGGCTAAAAGACACAGACCTGTCGCAGTTCCATATCCTCACATACAGAGGCTAAACAAGAGGAGAAGAAACGCACTAAAAAAGAAAGGAAACACAAGGAAAAGAGAACAGAAATCGAAGTGAAACAAGTAGGTAATCGTGACTGGCGGACCTCTTACCTAAAACCTGGGTGAGCCAGTCACCCAGTAGAACATTAAAATCCTCTCCCTAAAATCCGAGGCAACAAATTGGACAGGACACAAAACCGTAAGACATTAACCACAGTCGTTGCGTCGTCTTGCAAAATAGGGGGCAAATCCGGTGGCAAGGAAACCACCGCCCTCTGGTCAGAGAATAAAAGACAGTCAAGTAAAATGTGGCGGACAGTAATCTGGATTCCACAAGCACTGCAGATTGGGGGGTCCTCCCGCCGGAGTAAAAAACCGTGCGTTAAGGGACTGTGCCCGATGCGGAGGCGAGTGAGGAGAACCTCATCCCGCCTGCATGGGCCGGCCGGTGTGGCCGTGCGGTTCTACGCGCTTCAGTGTGGAACCGCGTGGCCGCTACCGTCGCAGGTTCGAATCTTGCCTCGGGCATGGGTGTGTGTGATGTCCTTAGGTTAGTTAGGTTTAAGTAGTTCTAAGTTCTAGGGGCTGATGACCTCAGATGTTAAGTCCCATAGTGCTTAGAGCCATTTGAACCATTTGAACCGCCTGCATGACTGGTAGGACGTACTCCATGGCCACGAGGTGGCCATGACCAGACGCAGCTTATTTTCACCGACTGCCAGCCACTTCTCTTCCCATTGACACATAACACGAAAACGCAAAACGGTGGTAACAGCATGGAGGGGGACGGCACATTCAACAACGTGAGGGAGGGAACATGCATCTTTGGCAGCCACATCCGCCAGTTCGTTTCCCCTAATACGCACGTGCCCCTGCACCCAGCAGAAGGAAACCTCCTTCACCTGCCGTTGCAGGTGGAGTAGGGCATCATGGATGTTCTGGACGACCGTATCCGCTGGGTACAAGTGTTGCATGGTCTGAAGGGCACACAGGGAGTCAGAACAGATGAGAAACTTAAGACTAGGAACACATATCATCTGCTACAATGCCCGCAAGATCGCAAACAATTCGACATCAAAGATGGTAAACGCCCCAGGAAGTCGTAACTTGACGACTCAATCAGGGAAAACAACAGCACAACCAACAGAGTCCCCCTGTTTAGAGCCATCCGTAAATACTGGTACATGGTCGGGATGCTGGTTTAAAATATCGTAAAATAAGGCGGTAAAAACAAAGGAGTGCAGCTCCTCCGGAACTCTGACAAGACTAAAAGGAAGCTGGGCCTCTGGAGCAACCAGGGAGGCAGGCGGCTAAAACCCTGGAGTTGGGGTGCCACACGCTCTACACCAAGGGACTCAAGCAAGTGCTTGGCACGAATCCCAAATGGTCTTGCTGCCCTGGGACGACTGGAAAAGAGACGTTCCATAGGCGGTCGGGCAACGGTAGGGTAGGCAGTGGAGGTAGGACAGGCAAGGTATTGAAAAATCTTAGCATAAATCCACGTTCTTTCAAATCGAAACTGAAGCGTTTCATGATGGGTCACTCCGTCTATTCTGTTGATGATTTCCTTGAAAAATTAAGCTGATATCCTGTGCTATTTTATTGACTGCGTTTAAATGTACTTATGGCTTGTCTTTTTTGGATTCATAAACGTTTTTTTAATCTGTTATCACTTTTATGTTGTGGTTTCATGTAACGACAGGTTCCATGTTCAAATAGTTCAAATGGCTCTGAGCACTATGGGACATAACTTCTGAGGTCATGAGTCACCCAGAACTTAGAACTACGTAAACCTAACTAGTCTAAGGACATCACACACATCAATGCCCGAGGCAGGATTCGAACCTGCGACCGTAGCGGTTGCGCGGTTCGAGACTGTAGCGCCTAGAACCGAGGTTCCATGTCGTTACATATTTGCTTCTCAATTTGGTCCTATGGAACTGAATGTGCAAATAAAAAAGAATTAAAAAAAATGAAAATTTATACTATACAAAGCGTTGAGGAAAATAGCCATACAGGAACTGACACATACGTAAACAATTTGTTCCTGTAATCCCCTTTTCTGTCCTCTATTTCGTCGGGCGCTGATAACCTCGCTGTTGTGCGCCCTAAAACACTAATCATCATCATCATATTTCGGTTACTGCCTTGGATTCAATAACGTATCCATTATTTGTTATTGTTCCTTCTAAGAGTTCACCAAGTACATGAAAATAAAATATGAGAATTATGAATCGCTTTATAACTTCCGAAATATAAATGGAAGTTTCAGCTATAAACCCACAAAACAGTCAATACAAGTTGAAGTATAAAGCAAACAGCATTGAAATATACTGTATGCTTGTACATTAATATTCAGTGTTTCGCTGCTTGAAACTGTGTAGACGGAAATTATTTACCATATGAGTACCTAAGTTTCTACGAATGATGTTCTGGCTGTGCGCTCCAGGATTTCAGCATTAAAGGAATACGGAGATGTCCTCTTTCTGCACTGGGGTGTTAGAACAAAATGATTCGTAAGATCTAATTAACGGTCGATCTGGGAATTGTTCCTTGGAGAGGACGAGGCCAAAGGATCCACAAAGGTTTGTAGACCTACTGATGCCACGGCTGAGAATGTTGGACACTATGTGCTATCTTCGACCAGTGGACCAGCTACGTCACGAAAGCTGAACATTCATTCCATGGTTCCCCATTGTTTCGGTCAGCAGTAGAGCAACCTCCGCGGTTACAGGCTGTCTTGGATGACGATGGTCTTCACATTCGGCAACGTTTGTACCCTGGAACGTAAACATGACACGCAATTAACAAATCGCACTCTGTCAGGTGGATATTAAAACGTGTATCATTCAACTGTTTACTCCTTATTTCTCTTCCGCATGTGCTTGCCAGTGTTTCCACAAACTTTCGATGACTCGTTTTCATAGGGTCTTCTCAAATGGGAAAATCTGAATTATAACCAGACTGCACTGCACGAAGTAGGCAGAAGTAAGGACATCTACGTTCTGTATATAGGGAAAAATACCTCAATTGAACGTTGAACGTTGTTACTCCTCAGATGAAAAGGAAAACAGTAGCACTAATACACGTAGGAATTAGACAGCGGTATGGTCGTGCCCTGTGGTGACTATGGGCTATCGATCGCTGCTCAGGACACCCGCCACTGTCTTGCGAATACGGAACGAACGCTTTCAGGCTGACCGCACTCTTATAAGGAACACCTTCAGTGCGAGGTCACGAGACAAATCTTTAGTAAGGCTCATTTAAAATTGTTCTTTAGCAAATATGACGGGAAAAATATTCACTGCTAATGACTCAGCATGTGGTTCAGGAGGGCTACAGAAAATGGGTGTCCGTAAGTAGCAGAGATCAATCTTCTATGAGATGTATGTGTTACACTTCACAGCATGGACGGCGTCGATGATATTCGTGTAACGAGGTGATGAGTATTGAACTATCTATTGGCCAAAAGCAGCACTCAAACCACATTTGCAGTTCTCTTACACCCATTTTACCATTCTTGCTTGCTGTGTCGTAAGTATTCCCTATTTTCCTTACAGAAAGATGCAAAAAAAAAAAAAAACTGTGGTGGCAGAGCACCTCCAACTTCTCGCTACACAGGAAATAACTTTCCAAGAAATTTACCATCTACATCAACAGTCGGCATATTTTTATACGAGTGCGTTGAAGCATTGATGGTGGCTGATGTTGACAGAAATTTCCAGACTTCCTGTAATATGCATTTGCTCTTTTAATATGCATTTGCTCTTCAAATCGCCACTGATCGTTGTTGGGAAAAAAAGAACAAATTCTTTATGGACGGCGGTGTAAATTAGCTTCTCTCATTTACAAATTTTCCGGCCGATACCGCAGTACGCTCTTCTTTGTGGAGTTAACGATCTGTTTGAAATTTTATTACCTAACATATTCCAGTTCTGTTTCACTGTTTGGAGTTATGCAACCATCCAGAGCTTCTCTTGAAATGACTGTAATTTACGTTGCGCGCAGTTGATGTGCACAACGTAGTAGGTCCCTATCACGCACATCTTGTATATTGTATCGAGCATCTGTGAAACGCGCCAACACCATTTTATATAACAAGTGGGCCTTGTCCTCCCTTAAATGTCTGTAGTTTTCTTGTTGCGGTAGACGGTCATATTGCTGGGGACTTATTGTAAATCTGTTCATAATTGAACTTTTACTATGCTTCAGATGACTGTCCATGTATTGAATTATGTTTAACACCCTCTCCTTCGACGAAGATCTTTCTCACACCTCGAAGTTCTTTGGATTTCTTTCTGGCGAAATGTGAACTTCGATAACTGTTGTTCTAGATATAATGTAATGTTTGCTTTGTTAGCGTTGACACTGCTCTGCTTCGTATCAACACCAGTAGCATTGTTGTGAGTTATTCATCGACTAAGCAGTTCAAATATGTCCGTAGCCTCATGCTGTGCTCACCATGGGATATCTGCAATTCCACAAACTGTGGCCATTAGCAGCCAATAATGTGATTGCATGGTAGACAACACGGGGCGGGTAATGTTGCCACTTCGTTTAATTCGCTTGTTGACTACTGCAGCCTATTGGATAACATTTAAAATTATCACATAGACATCCTTGGTGTTGTAAGTGAGTTTCGTGGAAACAGAAGCGGGAGCACCACTGCGATATCGTATTGTGTTGTTTCTGCGCCCAATGGTGGTCAGATGATTAACCGATTGGCATATATTATAAAATAGCTAGAAAATAGCTCTGTACAGACGCTTATTATTGGTTTCCAGTTCACACAAGATTTATTGTGCAACAGAGCATATGAAGTATATGAAATTATTAAATTTATAGATCAATAGTACAACTGGTTTTGATGCATTGGGCACCGACCCCTGTTGATGGTTCAAATGGTTCAAATGTCCCTAAGCACTATGGGACTTTATATCTGAGGTCATCAGTCCCCTAGACTTACAACTACATAAACCTAATTAACCTAAGGACATCACACATATCCATGCCCAAGGCAGGATTCGAACCTGCGACCGTAGCAGCAGCGCGTTTCCGCACTGAAGCTCCTACAACCTCTCGGCCACAGCGGCCGGCTCCCGTGTTGAAACACCCAAGTTACTACGTGGCGTAGCCATCACGACTGGCGTCGCAGGTGCTGATGCGGGTATCCAGTCGATCGTACAGATTGCGAATAGTGTCCTGGGACACGCAATGCCACTCCTTCTCGACCTTTCCACGTAGTTATGTAGGAGTTGTTGGTTGACGAGTCGTATCATATCCCACACGTGCTCGATTAGGGACAAGTCCAGACATCGTGCTCGCAGGAAGCTGCTTTCGTCTTAGATAACGTTGAGTTGGGCACTGTGTTGGCGACCATGACCCTGTTGGAACAACACATTACCTTACTGCTGCATAAACGCTAAAAGAAGGGATCTAATATAATTTTGCACATACCGAGCGCTGATAAGCCATACATCAGCTTATTGCACCCAAGACCACAAGGCCTGTGGTGGGGACAATGTGAGTGTTTCCGACGAATGTACACTATGAGACAGCGCCCATCAGGTCGATGTCGTACCCTCAAACGATTTTCATTTGTGTGCAGGCATCACTGAAGACCACGGCGCGACATTCAATCTTCCAACCGATCCTTCGAGGGACCCAGACGAACCGTATACGTCGATGCTGTAGCGCGAGCGGAAGACGGGCTAGAGGTGTGCATGTCCATAGTCCCACCGCTGATAACTGGTGCACAACAGTTCGTGTTGACACGTCTTGTCTCACGTGCCTCAAGTGTTGTGGTATCTGTACCATCTGCCACTGCTGTCCTTAAAATATGTTGATCCTGGCTAGTTTCTGTGCAGCTTGGACGTCCAGAACCTCGTCTACAGCTGTGGTTCAAGTGGCTCTGAGCACTATGGGGCTTAACATCTGAGGTCATCAGTCCCCTAGAACTTGGAACTACTTAAACCTAACTAATCGAAGGACATCAGACACATCCATACCCGAGGCAGGATTCGAACCTGTAGCGGTCGCGCGATTCCAGACTGTAGCGCCTAGAACTGCTCGGCCACTCTGGCCGGCTACAGGTGTGAGACTACGAGGTGCATTCAAGTTCTAAGGCTTCCGATTTTTTTTCTCCGGACTGGAAAGAGACAGAAACATGCGCATTGTTTTAAAATGAGGCCGCGTTCATTGTCAATACGTCCCAGAGATGGCAGCAATGTACGGCAGATGGAATTTTACCGCCAGCGGCGAGAATGAGAACTGTTTTGAATACTTAAAATGACGACGTATTCCTTACTTGAACAGCGTGCAATCATTCGTTTTCTGAATTTGCGTGGTGTGAAACCAATTGAAATTCATCGGCAGTTGAATTAGACATGTGGTGATGGAGTTATGGATGTGTCGAAAGTGCGTTCGTGGGTGCGACAGTTTAATGAAGGCAGAACATCGTGTGACAACAAACCGAAACAACCTTGGGCTCGCACAAGCCGGTCTAACGACATGATCGAGAAAGTGGAGATTATTGTTTTGGGGGATCGCCGAATGATTGTTGAACAGATTGCCTCCAGAGTTGGCATTTCTGTGGGTTCTGTGCACACAATCCTGCATGACGACCTGAAAATGCGAAAAGTGTCATCCAGGTGGGTGCCACGAATGCTGACGGACGACAACATGGCTGCCCGTGTGGCATGTTACCAAGCAATGTTGATGCGCAACGACAGCATGAATGGGACTTTCTTTTCGTCGGTTGTGACAATGGATGAGACGTGGATGCCATTTTTCGATCCAGAAACAAAGCGACAGTTTAGCTCAATGGAAGCACACAGATTCACCGCCACCAAAAAATTTCGGGTAACCGCCAGTGCTGAAAAAATGATGGTGTCCATGTTCTGGGACAGCGAGGGCGTAATCCTTACCCATTGCGCTCCAAAGGGCACTACGGTAACAGGTGCATCCTACGAAAATGTTTTGAAGAACAAATTCATTCCTGCACTGCAACAAAAACGTCCGGGAAGGGCTGCGCGTGTGCTGTTTCACCAAGACAACGCACCCGCACATCGAGCTAACGTTACGCAACAGTTTCTCCGTGATAACAACATTGAAGTTATTCCTCATGCTCCCTACTCACCTGACCTGGCTCCTAGTGACTTTTGGCTTTTTCCAACAACGAAAGACACTCTCCGTGGCCGCACATTCACCAGCCGTGCTGCTATTGCCTCAGCGATTTTCCAGTGGTCAAAACAGACTCCTAAAGAAGCCTTCGCCGCTGCCATGGAATCATGGCGTCAGCGTTGTGAAAAATGTGTACGTCTGCAGGTCGATTACGTCGAGAAGTAACGCCAGTTTCATCGATTTCGGGTGAGTAGTTAATTAGAAAAAAAATCGGAGGCTTAGAACTTGAATGCACCTCGTATTTACTTGACCACTGATACCAGCATCGTTGCACAGATCATGCAATACCATCCCGCCATTCGAAAGATCACAAACTGATCCCTTTCAGACTCAACTCATTTGGCTGTATTTAGCACGAGTACGCCCGTGTGGCATGGCTGCTTTCTTGGTGCACACGTTTGCACCTCTCTGAACCATCTGCCTGTGAGGACTTTTTTCATTAAAGAGTATCCACAGCTGGCACTCTGGTAGATATGCCACTACACTGTTGGCGGTTGACGTTGAAGCGTTATCAGTATATCTGCTATCCTCAGCTTTCATATGCCGCCATCGCATACAAATCGACGTCTGTCAAGGTGCACAATTTTTTTTCCGGCTGTGACAGTTAATTGCTACAATGCGGGTCAAACTTTATATTTTAGCCTTCCAAACTCACTGTTTATGAAACTGCTAGATTATGTAATTTCGTGACCTGACAAAATTTCGCATAGTGGCGTCCAGTCGAGCGTAGAGGCCAGTCGCCTGATTTGGCAGAGTCACCACTTTTCCCAAACATACGTTTTGTAAAGAACTTTGTTTCAAGAACATAGGATTAATGTGACAAGAGTTTCTCATAGAATAAGTATACAATGGCATTAGCGTATCAACAGCTCGATGAAAACCTATGTTGTTTTATTACAGGCATGTTTTAAGATGTCATGAAATTATTTAAAAAGTCGTGTCAACAGTCATGGGATTCCTGTACTCTGGAACATTCTTTGGGTGCTGCAAGATAAGGAAAAATGTCATTTGCTACAGCAGCCCAACTATTCCGTGTTAGGAAACACACTTAAAAGAGAAGTTTAAAAAAAAAGAGTTACGCTACTTAAGAAAAGAAAATTCTTATCGTTTTCAGATGTGCGTTCAACCACGAACACGACCAAGAGCTCGTTAGCCATATTTATGTCACGTAACGAAGATATTTCTCAATAATAGATTTACGCCACTTGGCATTTCAGCTTTCTGATCAGAAATAATCTTCCATAGTCACTCAACAAAGAGAGAAAGAGCCAAGCACGGACTGGTCAACACAGTCTATGAATATACATCCAAACATAAACCAGATTCCTTTCATCTGCATCTTAATTTTCCTTTTCTCTGTCTCTGTTCAGTTTGCCTTACCAACTGGACACTGAGCCATTTTGCGGATATTCACTTAAGCTCATTTTACTCAAGGAATTATTTTATGCACTGAGGTGAAAAAAGACGAGTAATGGCTCCTAATATGGTGTCGGACTTCCTTTTGCCCGGATTAGTGCAGTACCGTAGCGTGGCATGGTCTCAACGTACCGTTGGAAGTCGCCTGTAGCAATATTGAGCCGTTTTCCTCTATATCCGCCCATAATAGCGAAAATTTTGCAGCTGCAGGATTTAGTGCACCAACTGACCTCTCGACTATGTGCCATAAATGTCTGACGGGATTCAAGTCAGGCGATCTGGGTGTCAAATCATTCGCTCGAACTGTCCAGAACGTTGTTCAAATCAATCGTGAACAACTTGACGCAACATCATCGACAAAGATTCCATCTTCGTTTAGGAACATGGTGTCTACGAGTGGCTGCAAATGGGCTAGAAATAATCGACAATAACCATTTCCAGTCAACGGTCAGTGCAGCTGGGCCAGAAAAATCGGTCGATACCATGAAAACACAGCCCACGCTATTGTGGAGGCATCATCAGCTTTCATAGTGCCTTGTTGACAACTTGACAGCTTGGATCCCTGGCCTACCATCAGCTCCTACCAAGTGAAATGGGGACTGATCTGACCTCACCACTGTTTTTCAGTCGTCTAGGGTCCAACCGATGTGATCATGAGCCCAGCAGAGGCGCTGCAAGCGATGTCATGCTGTTCGAGAAGGCACTCATGTTCGTCGTCTGCAATCATAGAACATTAAAGCCACATTTCACAGCACTGTCGTAAAGGATACATGGACCAGAGACGACAATGTCAAGGCATTCAAGGAACTGATTCGCAGCAGTCGGAGGTTTCCTGACGATGAGGACTCTCATACAGCGGTTCTAGAATGTCTCCTTGATCAAGGGCTCCAACTCTGATGTCACAGAAGTAGACGATTCGTAGAACGTTACCCTCGTTGTTAACGGAGACTAGTCGACTATCTTGAAACGTATTGTCAAGTATAGCACATCACGGATTAAAAGTGATTTCTTGTTTTTAATAATATGTAACTTAGTTTTGGAGTCCCCTCGCACTAATCATGTTTTCTTCTTACTACATTATACACAAGCAGTAAGTTAATTTGCTTTTTCCTTCATGGTGTTGCAATTAAAATGGTCATCAGTTGTCATTTATGGCCGAAGAACGACAAATTCTTTCTGCGGTAGCAAAATTTCTGTGTTGCACTAGTGTCTATAGTTGTCCTGCGAGAGTGCTCCTAGTGACTCACCAGGATTTATCGTCGGCCGAGAAACATAACTTGTGACCTGGGCACGGTCTATGCTACACACGCCGGCCTGTCAAGGCACATCGGGTGGTGAGAGCCAGGATGACGTCAGAAGCACTCGAGATGTCACAGCTGTCTCTTCTGGCGCCCCGGCACAGGGCAGCGGACTGAAACCTGTCTACGGCAGTTTGCCGTCAGAGGACGTCGCCTGCGGTCTCACATCGAAAGCAGGTCGCAACCAATCTTTCACTACTGATTACATGCGGTATATGAAAAACAGGAACATTGAAGACATCGCTGAAAATAACAGAAATCAATAAAAATGGTAGATAATAATAACACGGAGCAATGAAAAACATATTTTCCATTACTTCTAGTTTCAAGGACTCTTAATCGGTGCCTCACCCCAGTTTGCGTCCGTCGCGCACTGTTTCCTTCTCATATTCACAGCGTTATAAAGTACAACATTACCGAAATACGTGTAACAGCAACGAATTTTTGCAATATCAGATTAAGTCTAGTTTCATTCCAACTGATCCGTAGTGAGGAGGTCCTCCAGGATATAGAACATGTCAGAAAAACAACAATCACTGTTTCCTTCTCATATTCACAGCGTTATAAAGTACAAAATTACCAAAATACGTGTAACAGCAACGAATTTTTGCAATATCAGATTATATCTACTTTCATTCCAATTGATTCGTAGTGAAGAGGTCCTCCAGGATGTAGAACATGTCAGAAGAACAACAATACATGACAAATATTTACAACACAAACAAATAAGTTAATGTACCGCTCCACAGGTCCCAAGTGGCATGGTCGTCATTTTTAATGAACGCTATATGAAAGTACCATTTTACAAATACTAATGCACTGAATTTAAAATAAAAACGTTTTTATTTATTTATAAGGTAATAAACGTGTAATACAACTACTAAATACGTATTTACAATGAACACATAACTGCACTGAACTGGTGCAGAAGATAGATTGTACTTACACACACACTCACACTTTCATTTACAATGAACACATCACTGCATTGAAATTGTGCAGAAGTATATATATGTTGGATCTACTGAGAAATTCATCAATGGAGTAGAAGGAGTTGGCCACCAATAAATACTTTAGGCATAGCTTAAACTAAATTTCATTGGTTGTTAGGCTTTTTATGGCTGCTGGCAAGTTATTGAAAATGTGTGTTCCTGAATAATGCACACCTTTTTATACAAGACTAAGTGACTTTAAATCCTTGTGAACATTATTCTTATTTCTATCACTGATTCCATGAATTTATCTGTTGGTTTGAAAAAGTGATATATTTTTAATGACAAATTTCATTAAGGAATACATATATTGGGAAGCAGTAGTTAGTATCCATAGTTCCCTAAACAGGCTTCTGCAGGATGTTCTTGAGTTCACAAGACATGTAACTCTTACTGCACGTTTTTGTGCCCGAAAAAGCGAAGTTTTTTTGACATATAAACGTGTTAACAACTCATTAATGCAATTAAATACGTCCACACTAGCTTAGTATTTCCTTTCTCTCTTTTCCATAAAACGTCTATTACAGCTTTTCCTCTGACGAATTTCGCGTCAGACGTGTCTGCGAAGTGACCAGCCGCAAGGAGACTACTTAATTAGTGAAACCTGTGACTCATGAAACAGCCCAAATCCTTCAATGTTTCCGGTATGCTGCCTTCATTAAATAACTAAAACGCTTTCATTGGCTAACATATTTGCTACAATCGCTTTTCATCACACTCATGACTTCCTCTTTGTCAGCGTCATGTTTTATGAGAAGGTGGAACTGAGTTTCAGTTTTTTAATGTCAGATTGTAACTCCTCGATTACTAGTGAGTAATAATTATAAATCAAACAAATTATCAGCATCATGTGTATACTACTGCAATGACGTGAACATTGTAATAAGATCGGCGGTAGAAAGCAGAAAAAAAATCATTTCAACTTAACCCTTCTTCCGCAGCACTGTCCAGGGGCAAGTAAATTCCATTCTCATACTCCAAAAGTGAGACCCGGGCTTGTGTACAGATAATGTAACACTTTGTTCGGAACTTCACATTTTTATTAGAAAATTAGCTGCTGCATCCGTAGAGACCACAACTCTTCTTAAATAAACTTACCAATATTTTGAAATAGGTCCATTAATTCCGAACAATGCTCCTGGTAAGACAATTTATTAATTCTTTGGTACATTAAAAACTCTAAATTCATGAGATACTGTTGAATACGATTTTTATTAATAGTTATAATTATTCTTTTAACAGATTCTGTTTTAATCGAAAGTAAAAATCACTGCATGAAGATCCTTTTCAGAATTATCGTAATTTTCTCATATGAATATATACATAATGCTCAAGTAAACTTCAGATGTGGTAAAGAAATGTTAATAACTGAAAAGAACATTGATACAACGATTTCCGCTGTCGAAGCTGAGATATGACTGAATTTAAAGAAAATTTTACCGATAACTTCAATTGAGAAAACAGGTATCCTTGGAGGGTCTCACCCTTCGTTCGCTGGAAGGTCGAACAAAGAAGTCTTATTTTAATTTTGTTTACTCTAGCTGAGGAAAATTCTTGCAGATAAATTTCATTCTGCTGGTAAAAAGTTCGCTGACTGTTTTATTGGGGTCAGCGTAATGTGCAGGATTCTTAGCAGATTTTGTTTTCGCATCCAAATGCTTCTTCCACAAAATGTTCGTCACTACAAGCTTCAAAATTCGTTTCCAGATAAATTTCTCCTGTAGCAATGTTTGTACTTTTCTGTACTATCCCCTTGACATAAGAAGCATTGCAATGTTAAAACAGTATATGAGGTGTACAACAACCGTTAAAATTACACTTCTTGTTACTGAGTGTTTACTGCACGAAGATGGTCACACGTATTTTTCTCATAATATTTGTATTTATCAGTCGAAAACCTACAAGAATAAACCATTTACATTAAAAGTTTTGCATTGTTGGCAAGTGTAATTGAACATGTAGTATGTGATTGTAGAATGGCAGTATTCTGGCTTGGTTAGTTCTAGGATCGCCCAGTAATCACCTTCCACCCTATTATTTAGTCACGATGCATTCGAACCTAAAGGAAGTTTATTTCTGTGCTAAGAAGTATTTCGTAAACAACTGTTTCGTTGTTACTGGAGAAAGTCGTTTTCGTCGACAATCTAGTATTCTAGTATTCTAGGTCACGGAATGGTCCTTAAAAGAAGCGCTGTTCTAAATTGTATGGAATCCTTTTGGTCAACCACTTTAGATCATATTGACTGCGTGTAGTTCGCCGCACACAGGGCTACGTGTTACCAATATTGTACTTACAATATTCTTATGTTCCAACTGTTGCTAGACAGATTACGACACAGTCCCCATATTGTGCACTACTAACAAAGACTCTGCTGTGGGAAGTGGACTGGATAAAGTATTATTTCTATTATTATTATCATTGTTAGTAGTACATTTATAATTTTTACACGTCTATTTCAGTGGGACGAAACAGGAGCAAATCTCCCTGGTCATTGACCCAGTCAATACAAGAAGTTATCAGAGAAAATAATAATAATAGATAAAATTTAATTTACAAGAAACCTATGCAGACGACGAGCTACTGATATATACGGACTAGCATAATGTCAGTGAGCACAGGAAACTGCTTAATTTCCTTCCAGGAACTCCTGAACAGAATAGGAATGAGCCAAGAGGAAATTTTTCAGATTATTCTTGAATGTGCATGGATATACTGCTATGATTTTTCGATTTTTGTGGTAGCTTGCTGAATATGGAACCAGCATAGTACTACATGCCTTTCTGCACAAGGGTCAGTGAACTCTGATCCAAATGCGGACTACATATCTACCTATTGTTATCTGAGTAAACGATGCTAAGAATTGGGAATATGCTGATGTTCTTAACAACAAATAATACTGAGAGGCTAATGACATAATTCCGAGACTCCTGAGCAGTGATCAGCAAGATGTTAGCGAACTTACACCATACGCTGCTCGAACTACCCGCAACTCAGCCAAAAATATCGTTTTGCGAATGGGAAGAAAATAAGCAAAAGAAAACATGCAAATTATTATTAGTTATCTAGTTGAACTTTGACTCATTGTAAATATTGTTCTAATAGTAAATATAACAGCATTCAGTTTTACAACTAAATATTGAACTGGGTTTTCCATGAGAGATTTCTAGCTATCTGAAGCCCCAGATATTTGGACTGTTCAGACTCATTACTCATAAGCCCATTCTGTTCATTCTTTAATTTAAATGCATATCAGCAACTGTATAAACTGAGTGTTACTGTGATTTAGCATCAGCTTATTTTCTACAACCTATGAACTTATATTTTGAGCTGCATTATTTGGTAAACTGCGGATGCAATACGCTGCTTCATTCACTTCTAAGCTAGTGCCATCAATAAACAGAAGTATTTTACATTCATCTGACGTATTAGAATATATATCATTTGTGTACACAAGAAACAGGTACTCTCGCAGCATTGACTCCTGAGGCACAATCCCCATCACCTCCCAGTGTTACAGTCCTCTACATGATAGCCGTTCTCATCATTATAGGGGATGATCTTTTGCTGTGTGTTCTTGAAATATGAAACAAACTAATTGGGAGCTACTCGTTTTATTCCCTAACGCTCCAACTTCTGTAGTAATGTTTTGTGATCAACATAGGCAAATGAATCATTTAAAGGACACACTAAGTGTTCGCATCACTTCGTTTTTCGTTTAATCCGTCCAGTTCCTCACAGAGAAAATAGAATATAGCGTTTTAAGTTGTTAAACATCTTCTAAAACCAAACCACATGATTGAGAGGAAATTAAATTAACAGAAATAATGTTACCCTTTCGTATACAGTCTTTTAAATAGCTTTGGCAAACACTGATATCACAGAAGTAGGTGTAAAATTGTTGACCTTACCCTTCTCTCATTTTTATTGAATGCTTATATTACTAAGGACTTTAATTCTTCAGCAAACTGACAATTTCGAAAGGAAAAATTACAAACTTGCCTTATTAATGGCCTAGATACACCATAAATCTAAAAGAGTTCTAAGTCTTCAGCGATTACTAAATTCATTTGCCATTTGTTAACATCACGGGAGTGGGTTCCAGACAAAAGTTTTGCAAATCCAATTACGTTTTTGTTCAATTCACCTGGCGTATCAGAAAATAATTGTTGAATACTGTACTTATATGACACTTGTCAGTGAATAAACGCTTTTGCTGTGTACTGAATTTATATCCTCGACCTTTCCCTGTTAGCCAGACACTACTTTAACGATTGACTGTACGTTTTTCATTTTATCCTGAGAATTAGTTATTCTATTTGCGCACAGCGTGTTTTTAGCCTTTCTAATCAAATATTTAAGCACCTTGAAGCTCTGTTTGTAATGGTCTGTTGCAGCACCATAGTGACTATTTCTGTTGATATAATGCCCACCTTGTTCTACGCGATATCTCACTAACCAGCCGTCGAGATACGAATTAGTCCTACTACGCTGTTTTAAACGCTCTACTGGTAAACAGCAATCGAAGAGTATGAGAAATGTGTTGAGGAACGTGTTATATTTATCTTTTACGTTGTCAGCACTACGAATATCCTGCAACACTTTTTCTGGAGTGAAATTAAAAAATAGCTGTTACCATAGGATTAATATTTCTAAATAGTTTGTAATTATAAACACCATGTATGTACGGTCATGAACTCATTAAATTGCCAAAATTTGTGCATCATGTTGGGCAAGGCAAATTACTCTTTTACTAAAGGGGTGCCCCTCAAGTAACGAAGAACGAACGAAAATGTTATCTACAGATGTGCTGAAACAGACGATATGAATTTAGGAGAGCTTACTCCTCTGACACAGTCAGCTATAAAATTAGTCACCAATACATATGATTTTGGCGCTTTCTATAAAGAGAACGAAGACCTCTCTCTATCCTGGATGAAAATGTCCTGCAATCGGAGTTAGACAACCTATAGGTTGCAATCCTAATTTCACTTAATTTTTCTGTTCCATCTCAGTATTTAGTGACCTCTTTAGTAAAGTGCTTTGATACGTCATCAGATTTAAGTGGAATTCCATGACCCTTCCCTCACTCCGTAGAAATCTCTTTGAAAAATAGCCAGCTAATGTGTATCTCGATATAGGGAGCCCCTGAATTGTCACACAATTTAAATAGTGCTCAGATGTGCTGGTAATATCTGAGTTCAGATACATAAAAAGTTCACTATCGTCGTCTCTAATACATCTTATATGTTAATGAAAAATTCTAACTTCTTCATTACCTATATAATGCTGGGGAGACTTCCCATAAGCGACAATGCCTATCAGCTGACTGCGCTCTATAAAAAGATGCAGCCCTAATGTCATTCACAACAGGAACTTTCATCATGAATGATCCCAACACTCCCCACTACCTTGTCGCCTACATGCTTTGCCAGCTTCCCTTTCCTATATCTATGCAAGCCATGCCGTCAAACCTGATGTATGCATCATAGTTTCAGGTGGCAACAATGCAATGTGAACCATACCTTCCATGAACAGTGTCTTCTCAAGCCCCATGCTAACACGCCCAACAGCCATATTAAGCCTTATGACGATGCTGAAACAGCGGTACGAAGTGCATACTTTTGCCACATGGTTGTGTAGCTACCTAGAAAAACTAGCCGTGCTCACAAAACCATCCATTCTCTGATTGCTCACATCCACTCGCGCTATCCGTTGTCCTGTTAACTTTTGCGCCATCAAAATGCACTAATAGAAGCGAGGCTATTGAATGATGTTCTAACAAAAGCAATAATTCGATTATTGAGCCACATCTTCATCACATTTAGACCACATATTAATCAGGTAACGACACCCGGTCAGAAGCCCATACGATCTTATAATCTTCCCATGGGTGATTCACACCAAAAGAGAGGTAAAAAAGATAAAATACTCACGTTTCAACCTGAAGGTGAGAGATAGTCCGCCGCTGCGCCTGTGTTCAGACGTTTGTGCTGACTATCTTGCAGGATCTCACCAGAATGCCCACTGACTTCCCCGTTGTACTTTGCACAAACCGTAACCCACAACTCAAAAATCTACGACAAACGCCACACATTTCAGCTACGGTAAAAATATGACAACTTTCGAATATAATTGCATGTCTACGTTACATAAGCTATGCTGCTACAGTAAAACGATTTTATGGGTTAACTACAGTAATTTCGAACTTTGCCCTCTATAAAGAAAGTAACTGCTGTTTTTAATATCACTAATGCCACAAGCATAAGTACTTCACTCGAATTCTTGTCTAGAACACAAATCATACGTCAACTGGTGCACTGAGCGAAATTGGACACTGCACAATAAGCAATCTTTTTCGACAGTTTTCTCTACAGTTATTCCACAAGAAACGGAAAGAGATACCGATTAGAGCTCCTACATTAAAAATTGACAAATTTTCACTGACAGCTCTATCAGGACTTGGCTCTAAGCTCCACTCGAACAGCTAATGCTCGACGCAGAACGTAAGCACACAGTAAAGAGACTTCTATGCAACACATACACACACAGCAGAGAGACGTCGAGGCAATATATAAACAAACCCTCAAGGATAACGCACGGCTAAAGGCAATACGAATGCAAATTTAAACTGATTTTCTTTCAACAACTGTGCAAAGGCGATTTGGTCGAACATGTTATCTTACGAAATAACAGTTTAAAATTTGGTAACAGGTAACATTGTGTTAATAATGAGTGGTGATACATATTTCCATTTGAATGGTTATGTCGGCAAAGAGCAGTGGTGCGTTCATAAAAATACGACCGGTAATCTGTGATGTTGACGAGAGCTACATTTGTTAAAAAGTTGCGACAACTGAAGACTCAAATTATTGGAAGATGCTAATAATGAGACGTTTTCTTATAAAAATTACTTTTAATGTAATTTCAGTAAGAAATAGACACTCTCCACAATGGGATGGATGTCATGCGCCTTGGTCGACACATCATTTCCACACTATGTAATCCGGCATATCGATGCGGCTCAAATGGCATCTTCATTAGCCGGTTGTGAGTTTATGTGGCTACTACTGTTGAGTTACTCGAAATCAGAGATTTGAATCTGCGATTCTAACACAACAGGCAAGCTAAATTCTCTTCTTACAGAAAAGTTCAAGAGATAATACCTGGGATCTAAATCTGAGAATACATGTCACTGAACGTATCCAGCGAATAGTCGTTGCACGCTTGACTTCTTATGAATTCGTTCCGTCAGACTTCAAGATTACTGTAAACCCACTTCTAGATGTCAGTAATGGCATAATATTAGCATTAGTTTTGTTATGTTTACTTTCTGGATGGTCGTACTATAAAAACCTGAATGATAAGCTATTTTCTCATGTAGCCTACTGTGTGTAATATCAAACAAACTCTCAAGTTACGCAAGACCGCTACGTTAGCGTCACGAGGTGTTCATGTCTAATTTGACCCACAAGGATTTCTGATGGTTTATAATTTTGAAAATATTTGTTTTTAATGAGTTGCCTTCATTGATTTTGTTTGTTTCTTAATGAAGTACATTCAGATACAGAAAAAAATTATTTTTGAGCTTTTGTTTGGCTTCCACAAAAAGAGCACTTCTCAAGCCGTTCAGGTCTTCTTAGACCCTGTTTATTTCAACATTCTTTACTACAGAAAATTATGACGGTGTAGCATGTATGGGTGCAGTAAGGTTGGTAAACCGAAGTGTAGTCATTGTTGTTTCGAACAATGCAATGTCTGTTTCTGTGAAAATAAGTGAAAGAGGTGTGTGAGACATTGTATTTTCTTGTAGATAAATCATTTCGTAATGTGGTTAATTTCGAGTCAAGTCACTAGGTTTCTACCTTTACAGTTCATATAATATATAAGTTTTTTCCTCAATATAATGGCCTCTTTGGAAGCTGATGAAATAGCAGAAATACTACTGAACATACCTGACAGTGATGAAGTAGTTTCGGTAGATAAAGATCATGTTTGGGAAAGTGGTTCTCTATCTTAACTAGATGGTCATATGATACATCTGAACAGCAAATGGTAAACAATGCAATTATGGTGTCAAAGGATAAATCAGTTGAATGGATGACAAAGTTCCTACCTCAACTGCCACGACATGTAGCATGTATAATAGTTCATTGGACTCCAGGATCGAAAAGGTACGCCACTACTCGCATTGCAAGTTAATACTCAGCTTTCAAATTGTTCCTTCCTCCATCAATTGAAAACATTATACTCACACGTTCTAATGTTTAAGGAATGAGTTTATGTTGAGATAAGTGGGAAAATTTAGATATTCTTGACCTAGATGCTTGCACAGGTCTCTTGTTATTAGCAGGAGGTTATAGGTTAAATAATGCGTCTGTCGAAAGCTTATGAACTCAAAAGACATCCAGTTTTGAGAGTTACGGTGTCACTAGAAACCTTCAAAAAGATATCAATGTTTGTAAGGTTTGACGACCGTGAGACAAGCCTACAGAGACGTGAACAAGTTAAGTTTGCAAATATGAGGATATTGGGAAAACCGTTGGAGGAATTACCTAAACTGCACGATCCAGATATGTTCGTTACAGTAGTGGAAGAAATTGTTGTATTTAGGGGAAACTGTCCTTTCCGACAGTATATGCCTAGTAATCCGGTGAAGTATGGCTTCAAAGTTCGGGTACTTTGTGACAATGAAACAAGTTATGTATATAACATTCAGCCATAAACTAGGAAACGACCAGGAAGTGCCCCTAAACGGAACCAAGGCTGTTGTAACTAACTTGTTCTAGGGCTTGAAAGGGCACAGTATTGCTTCCTACAGATTTTTCACCTCCCGAGCTAGGACAAATGCTGATGAAGACAATGTTACAGTGATCGGAGCTGTGGGGAAACACCAGCTTTCTATTCCATGAAAACTATTGCAGACCAGAGAGATTTCTAATTACACAACAACATTTTCTTTTGCAAAGGACACAGCGCTTGTATCACATAGCACAAAAATAAAAAAACCAAATGTGCTGATTTGTAGAGCACTCTATACTACGATCCAAAAATCGGTTGGCACCAAGATGTAACCTCACATTATTGTAGACTACAACGCCACAAAAAGAGCTGTGGACACACTAGAGGAGAAGGTGGTAAATTACGCAGTACAGAGAAAGACAAAGACCTGTCCTACTGTAATTTTCTCAGATGTCTCCGACATATCTACCATATAACTATAAAAGGCAGCTTATCTCCTGAGGAAATCAAACACCCAACAGCGAAGAATTTATTCCTAGAAACTCTTGGCGAACAGTTAATGGTGGGAGACATGCAGAGACGAGGACATCTTACAAACTAAATGCTGCAAGAGAAGCTGTAGATAGAAAAACATCGTTTTAATCAGCATCCACCATCGGAGGAAAATGATCCTTGGAGTACGAAGGGAGGCTGATGTCATCTATGTGGAAAAACTGATAACAGACGTTCAGTGAAATGTGTTAATTGTAAAAAATTTCACTTGTAAGAAACATCTAACACATAGATGAAAAATCTTTTAGTAAATGTTAGGCATACTGTAGTAAACCCAGCACACACATATTTATAAAATTCGATTATTGTATTGTGCTATTCCATTATGCATTTCAATGATTAATACATTAACCTATCTAAACTATAACTTTTCTTATGATTTCAATACAACAATGAGTAAAAGTATACCTCAATGAAACACAAAAATACCAGGTCTTCTTGATCCGAACCTCTTATTTGTATGTGGAAAATAAAGACCGTACTAGGGTTACACAAAACAACAAACCAATAAACTATGCGAAGGAGACCCATTCGTAAATCAGAAGGTGCACGCTGATGAACTGTTACTACCACCCATGCATGTGATCCAATATGCATTAAGTAGGTTGTTAATTAGTGGTGGACTTGGAATGCACAGAGATTGTAGGACGATGTCCGTTTCAGTGTGTCAGAAACCTCCTCTGTAATGCAGCACAATGTAGAGGACTGTAAATAAAACTGTGTATCTGCCACAAGTCACTAATTTTTCTTCATTTTACATCATTTACTCGACAGTGACTGACGATTGCCCTGTACACAGCCAGATGTGTTTAGCGAGTGGCCGTTGCCTATTAAATTTCTGAAGGCAATTGCCTCTGACGAGTGGAACATGCAAAATAGTGGAAAGCTGTGTGCAACTTGTGGCTGCTCCGCTGTTTTATTTTTAAGTGTCCCTTTTTCCTTTGGGCTCTGCCTGGGCTTGCTAAATAATGAATTGCGCCATGATAGCTATAAACTTCAAGCACCAGTTTCTTTCACAATGAATTATGCTCCTACTTTCCCGAGCAGCAATATTTTTGAGTAGTTCTCTGCCATAATTCATATGCGAACTCTATTTTACTCATACCCATTTTAGTTTTTATATTACTTCACCTACATCTACGTGATTACTCTGCTATTCGCAATAAAGTACCTGGCAGAGGGTTCAATGAACCACCTTCATGCTGTCTCTGTGCCGTTCCACTCTCGAACGGCACACGGGAAAAACAAGCACTTAAATTTTTCTGTGCGAGCCCTGATTTCTCTTATTTTATCGTGATGATCATTTCTTCCTATGTAGGTGGGTGCCAACAGAAAGTTATCGCAATCGAAGGAGAAAACTGGTGATTGAAATATCATGAGAAGATCCCGTCGCAACGAAAAACGTTTTTTGTTTTAATGACTGCAACTCCAATTCACTTATCATGTCTGTAGCACTGTCTCCCCTATTTCGCGATAATACAAAACGAGCTGCCCTTCTTTGTACTTTTTCGATGTCATCCGTCAGTCCCACCTGATGCGGATCCCAAATGGTACAGCAATACTCCAGAATAGGGCGGACAAGCGTAGTGTAAGCAGTCCCTTTGGTAGACCTGTTGCACCTCATAAGTGTTCTGCCAATGAATCACAGTCTTTGGTTTGCTCTACCCACAATATTATCTATGTGATTGTTCCAACTTAGGTTATTTGTAATTGTAATCCCTAGGTATTTAGTTGAATTTACAGCCCTCAGATTTGTGTGACTTATAGCGTAATCGAAATTTAGCTGATTTCTTTTAGTACTCATATGAATAACTTCACAGATTTCTTTATCCACGGTCAAATGCCACTTTTCACAACATACAGATATCTTATCTAAATCATTTTGCAAGTCGTTTTGATCATCTGATAACGTTACTAGACGGTAAATGACAGCATCATCTGCAAGCAATCTAAGACGTCTACTCAGATTGTATCCTATGTCGTTAATATAGATCAGGAACAATAGAGGGCCTAAACACATCCTTGGGGTACGCCGAATATTACTTCTGTTTTACCTGATGACTTTCCGTCTATTACTACGAACTGTGACCTTTCTGAGAGAAAATCACGTATCCAGTTGCACAACTGAGGCGATACTCCGTAGCCACGCAGTTGGGTAGAAGACGCTTGTGAGGAACGGTGTCGAAAGCCTTCTGGAAATCTAAAAATATGGAATCAATTTGAGATCCCCTGTCGATAGCACTTATTACTTCATGAGTATAAAGAGCTAGTTGTATTTCACAAGAACGATATTTTCTGAATCCGTGTTGACTATATGTCAATAAATCGTTTTCTTCGAGGTACTTCATAATGTTCGAATACAGTATATGTTCTAAAACCCTACTGCAAATCGGCGTTAGTGATATAGGCCTGTAAAACAATGAATTACTACTACTTCCCTTTTCGGGTATTGGTGTGACTTGAGCAATTTTCCAGTCTTTAGGTACGTATCTTTTGTGAGCGAGTAGTTGTATATAATTGCTAAATATTGAGCTATTGTATCAGCATACTCTGAGAGGAACCTGACCGATATACAATCTGAACCGGAGGCCTTGGCTTTATTAAGTGATTTAAGCTGCTTTGTTACACCGAGGATATCTACTTCTATGCTTCTCATCTTTGCAATTGTTCTTGATTAGAATTCATGAATGTCTACCTTGTCTTCTTTGGTGAAGGAGTTTCGGAAAACCGTGTTTAATAACTCCGCTTTAGTGGCATTGTCATCAACGACTTCACCGTTGTTATCGCGCAGTGATGGTATTGATTGTGTCTTGCCACTAGAGTGCCTTATGTATGACCAGAATCTCTTTTGGTTTTCAGCCAAATTTCGAGACAGAATTTCGTTGTGAAAATTATTAAAAGCGTCTCGCATTGAAGTACGCGCTATATTTCGAACTTCGGTAAAACTTTACCAATCTTGGGGATTTTGCGTTCTTTCAAATTTGGCATGCTTTTTTCGCTGCTTCGGCAACAACGATCTTACCCGTTTTGTGTACATTGGGGGTTCAGTACCATCACTTATTAATGTATGTGGTATGTATCTCTGAATTACTGTTGATACTATCTCTTTGAAAACATTCCACAACTTTTCTACACTTACATGATCAGATTGGAAGGAGTGAAGACTTTCTCTTAAAAAGGCGTCAAGAGCATGTTTATCAGCTGTCTTAAATAGATATACTTAGAGTTTCTTTTTGATGGCCGTAGGTGTTACGGTATTCAGCCTAGCAGCAACTGCCTTGTGGTAGCTAATCCCTGTATTCGTCGCAACACTCACTATTTGTCGAGGATTATTTGTTGCTACAACGTCAAGTACGCTTTCGCACCCATTTACGCTTCGTGTGGGTTCAAGAACTAATTGTTCAAAATAATTTTCTGAGAAAGCATTCAGTACAATTTCGGATGACGTTTTATGCCTGCCGCCGGCTTTAAACGTATAACTTTTGCAGCATATCGAGGGTAGATTGAAGTACTTATTTGAAATGAGACTCCAGTTTGCTCTGCACTGTTCAGCAACTATATCTTCTGAGTCGGGGGGTTCGCAAAACGATCCAATTAATAGTTTAGTCCGATTGTCAGGTATAACCTCTACCCATACTATTTCACATGAACTATCTACTTAAATTTCGCTACAAGGCAAACTACCTCTGACAGCAATAAATTCTCCCAAACCAACTGTATTTAATCTATCCTTTCTGACCACTGTTAGATCGTTTGAAAAAATTTCGGCTGAACTTATTTCCGGCTTTAGCCAGCTGTCTTTACCTACAACTATTTGAGCTTCAGTGCTTCCTATTAGGGCTTGGAGCTCTGGTTCTTTCCCAACACAGCTACGGCAATTTACAACAACAATATTAGTCGTTTCTACAACTACCTTACCGTGTCTTACCTACCCACTTTTAGACTACATAATTTTAGATTCCCTTTCAGATGCCTTACGGTTTACATCGTTGTCTTTCTCAGTATATCTAGTGCATGAAATCAACTGATGGTCTACCTAAATTTTCATCATCAATTTTCTGTCATTGTTGTCATCACGGAGTTTTTATGAAGTAGATTTGTGGATGAGTCCGTTGGTAAGAGATCATAGTCAAGTCCCATATACATGAATCTAATCCTAGTTGGGCGTAATATCGCTATATTCAGCTGCAGAACGCTCAGTTAATTCTGATCTTTAATTTTTCACGTCGCTTGAAGCTCAATGCGGAAAACACGAACAGTTTCTCCATCCGAAATTGATCCCTGAACCGTTTACATTTCTGCACGGCTCGCGGGTTCGTATCAGCAGTATTTCAGCGCAGATATGCTGTTAATTTTTCCTTGATCCATACACTGATTCTTTAATAGATTATTGACCCTCTTACTATCATTTTTAAGGACGGTACCCGTCTTTGCCGGGAAGTTTCTCGATCTCTTCTTTCCTACTATTTGTAATTTATGACCTTAGAGAGGAATCTTCCATTCTCCATTTTTTGTAGTTGTTCGTTACATTTCTTCTTTAAATTTCTTACAATTTTATCATTTAACCTAAAATATTTTGTTATTATCTAATATATTGATTCCTTAGTCTGTCTTCTACTGTGCAACTTTTATCTCTTCTCAGGAATTAATTTTTTCTACTTGAATAAAGTTTTCTCGGTTTTGGATATACACTCAGGGTCCCGCTTCCATAGAGCAACAGTGTGGGGACAGCAACAGTTTCGTATAATTTGATTTGACTCTCTTTCCTAGATCCCTTTTTAGGGTTCTTGTTTTTTGCTGTAGGCTCATATATCAGGTAACTGCAGAGGTTTACATGTTCTAAAACTTCTGATCTGCTACTGTTTGGGTTACAGTGGGTTCTTTCCTCACGAAGGCCGTTCACTTAGTGTTTTTTTTATTTTTTATCTCCATTCAAATTTCTCAGTTATTTGTTTCAGCAAGTAAACTTCTTTCTGAAAATCCTTTTCTTAATGTGCTAGGATCACAGCATCGTCAGCATGTAGTAAGTTATTTAGAAGAGTTCCCGTATGTAGTTATATACCTATTGGAAATTCTATATTCCGTATCCGCAGTATGTTGTATATGTTAATGTTGAGCAAAATAAGGAAGATACAACATACTCGTCGTAATCTTTTGTCAGTTCGTATCTCGTTAGTCTTTTTCCTTCCTGATCTTGATTACCAGTCGTGTTCTGATACGAACATTTTATCACATTTATTAGATTTTTCGGATATCCCTGATTCGTCATCGTCTTCTAAAGTTTCTCTCTATCGACACTGTCAAAAGCTTTTTAAAAGTCTGTAAAAGCAATATACGTCTCTTTATTGCATTATCTGGATTTTGTATTATTTACTATCATGGAGCGTCCTTTCCTAGAAGCCATTTGTTTCCCGTGCCGTACTACTTCCGCTACGTCTTAAAAGCCTGTGTTCAACATCTTAGCATATGCCATGTACGCTGACTCTAGGAAACTTATTTCTCTATAGCTACTATGTGAGCTGTTACGCCATTTCATAAAAACTGATGTCACTCTAGCAATCTGCCAGTCTTTAGGGATACTCTTCCTCTTCCAGCATTCGTTTAACAGACGTCGTAGTAGTAGGTATTGGATTATTCCCCCACTTTTGGATTTCAGCGTTATTACCATGTCTTATGTCACTATTCTGTTCTTAGGTGATGTTAACACAGAAGTTATTTCGTCAGGCTGTTTAATCTAATCCCTTCTCATCTACAAGTACGATCTGAGTTTTTTGCTCTGATCGTCACACCACTATGCTTTATAGTTATTCACCCATTGTTCTCGTCAATACTGTTTATTTTTCTAATCTCTATTTCTGTTGTGTTTAAAGTTCTTAAAATCTTATATCTGTTTCCCGTGAATATCCTCTTCTACATTAGAAATTAATTGGTCTGAATGTTAATGTTTTTTCTTTTTTATTTCTTTTTTAGCTATATTCCTTGACTCCGTGTGATACTGCTTCTTCTCAGTTTTGGGATTGTTTAAGTAATCTAGATATGCATCATTTTTCTTCTTAAACTGATTTCGTCTATCCTCATTAGGTACTTTGAGCCTTTTTTTCTCTTTGTTTTTGTCTTTTGACTGAATGCTTATCCTGCTACCGTATATACCACGCTCTTTAGATATAGCTGTTCTGTAACTATGTAAGTTTGTAAATTTGCAAGCTCTGTATTTAATGTCACTTAGTGAAGATGTTTAGTCTCCACATCAAAGAAGTATACTTTACACATACCTTGATCTTGTGGCTTACCTCTTCGTTTCGCCATTTCCTTCCATTTCGTAAAAATATCTATTCTGGGGATCACTAAAATTGATCTGGTCCTACATCTTGTATTCCTCGTCTCAACTCTTGTATCAGTAACTTGAACCGAAGGCTTCTTTATTAAAATCTAGTCAGTTACTGATCCTAAACCTCTACTGGCTCGCGTACACTTAAGTAGATATCTTTTGTTAAAAGTGAGTTCGTTATTTTTAGATTATTTTTAGTGGTAAAACGTCATAGTACTTTTTACCATCATTACTTACCCGTTCTCGAAAAGGCGCTTCAATATTCGTTGCTGGGATGGTTTGTACTCTGTCACTGGCGTCATAATCATAATAATCTGATCAGGAATATATTGTTTATTCAGAGTCTCCTCTACTTCTTCGTAGAAGATTGTAGACCCATTCCTTTTCTCGTCTTGTGGTGCATGTGCGCAAAAAATGATACGTTGCCTCTCTCAGTTTTATTCCTCTTACACAAGTGAAAACACAAAGAAAGAAATAAAATGTAGAGCGGTGCTAAGCTTTTGCATGCTCTTTCATTATCTTCAACTACACTATACAGCATACTCCTTCACGTTTATTACCTCTCACTGACATTTCCATTTCTGTGATTATTACAGTAACTACGTATCTTTTAGAAAATTTACTTGTGTTGTCTCTTTTTGGGAAATTCTAACATTCCTAGTTCATACTCTGATGTATCCGTTGATCGACATTGGTGTGTCGTTTCTTATGGCTTTTATCTTTACATTTGAGAGCATCCCTTTTCCGAGTCTTGTGGGGGTATTTGGAATAGTGTGTGTTTTGCGAGATTTGGGTACCGGACAGCTTTTCAGCCCCTTTCGAGTAGGACCAGAATTTTCTATCGGTGTCATCTCCCTCAGCTGATAAGATCTCTTTAATGACAGGTGCCGGAAAACTCGCCTTTCGTCCTTCCCTGTTAACTAAAACATACATTCACTGTAAGCCAAACATTGTCCATAGATCAGACGATTCAAGCCTTCTTGTACGTGGTACTAGCGGAGTAGTTTGTCGACAGAAGTGCACTGGAGTCTTAAAGAATTGATTTATACCTCAAATTACAGTGGACGTTTCTCAGAGCTCTGATTCTCAACATGTGTCGGAGACTGCGCAGACTGCGGGGTCCTTTGCTAAGCTTTGCCTACTGCTGGAATAGAAAAGGAAACTGAAAGACACCCATGGACCTCGGTACCTAATACTACTCGTGTAGGAAAAAAAAGAAAAGTTTGACATGCCGATAGAAAAGATAGACAGGAGAAGCATCTCACAATCAAGTGGAAGTAATGTCGGATTTAGCTAAGGGACCATATCTGTGTCACCCACATACTCCAAAGGAGCGAGCCCCCCCTAAGGTTGGCTAATCTTTCTCTGGAATTTAAGCAACTGAACAACATGGTGTGGGCGACCCTAACATGAGAACTGCTCCCGCCAGAATAGCTTAGCGGTACACCGTAACACTAAAACTATCTCCGGCGTTAGTCCTTGGGATAGAAAGACCATAAATATATTTATAAATATATTTATAAATCATTAGATAAATTTCAGCAGCACAAAAATGTCATCTCTTATCCCGAAAAAGAAATTATTTCATCTGTCTGGATATGTAACTCGTGATGGTACCAACAACAACTTTCTGTTTTAATTATGCAACTCTCAGTTCTTGATGTGGGTAGTCACACGAAGAACGAGTACTAAAGGACGTGCCGTTGCAGGACCTATATGGTGAAGTGGTGTGTTTCATATGGGTTCTTCCATAAACCACTTCATCCTTGGAAAAAAAGTTTCATTTCAGTCAACATTTCCTCCGAATTATCTTCTCACGTTTCCAGATGTTTTGTAACACTTCCTCACTTCCTCCATCTATCGCTCTCTTTCTCTCTTTGTTTGAGTTGTGAGTATACACACACACACACATACACACACACAAACATAGAGAGAGAGAGAGAGAGAGAGTACTATATCGACCAAGAAGGCTTCGTGATTATACTAATCAATTGGCATCAAACGGTCACAATGTTGATCTTATACCCTCAGTCTTAGAGAATAACACTGATAATTTAACATTACTGACAAATGTTTACGTTAACTTCTACGATAACAAATACAACGATTACTTCCGAACTAGGCTAGTAAGTGTTATATTTCCAAACCTGGTTCTGCATGCTTCCCTACGCAAGTTGAGTAAAGTTATAATCTTGTCATAGTCATTGCTGAATCTTCCGGGCTGCATGGCAGTGGTTCGTTAATCCATTTCGTTTGTGTCATTCTGTCCAGTGCTTTGGCTGGCGGGACCATAGAACCCTGAAGTTTCACCAGTGTTTTGTTTAGTTCTTTTCGGCAGAAAATGAAGCGATAAGCTGTACCACATACATTTCCTTCCTTTTTCCTATGGTATTATACCTAAAAACAGAGCATAATGCGTGTCCACCAGAAGTACTGTCTCTGGATGCCCCTGTACAGTCGTGCTTCTAACGATTTCGATCCAGTGATTTAAGCGTTGTCACCCACTGCTGGTAGTTTTCCCATTTTAGTTGTAAGCCCAAAATAGCTAAGCTCTGCATTTCTAAACCTTGATTGAAATGATTGCCTAACAACATTGACTCCAACGATAATGCTGTGTTCGAAGCTCGTCGCAGGTATCATTACAGAGTGAAATAAAAAGAATTGCTCAAGTGATGTAGGACTTCCGCACTGAGCGTTCCGCACAAACTTATCTACCTACATAAATTGTTCATCCATCCAGGGAATCGAGAATCTATGAGCTAGAATGAGACTACAGTTTAGAATTTATGTTGGCTCGCTGTTATATTTTTCTCTTATGCTTTTGACGGATGTGTGCAGTGTAAGTTGTAATAGCAAGAAGATAATTTTATGGGACATAATTACAATTTAACAGTCTTCGGATTGTTTCTTTACTTCAAAAGTGAAACCTTGTTCCCTCCGAATTTCACGACATTAGGCCAATAGGAACTAGACTACAGGTTTTGAAAATTTGGAAATTTGTGATGAGTTCCTATGGGACCAAACTGCTGAAGTCATAGGTCCCCAGGCTTACACACTACTTAATCTAACTTAAAGTAACTTACGCTAAGGACAACACACACCTATGCCCGAGGGAGGACTCGAACCTCCGACGGGGACTATAGGTTTTGTTGATTCAGTTTGCGAGTATCAAAGTAAGGGATGTAAAAGACCGTATCTTTTAGTTTCATGCGGTTTGAACGTTAAAGTTGTTAGACGCTCAAGGAATCGTGGCATAAATTTCCCCTCCAAACGTCTACCCGTTCCTGAGTAAAAGGGGTTTTAACGGACAGACCAACAGACATTCGGATAAGAGGTGAAGAAAATGTATTTTTTACTGTGATAAAATTTAAAGTTAACGATTTTCGAGTTTTTCCTTCAACTGTACTGTAAAACCTTGTGCTGTAAAACCTTGCTTCTCCTAGATCAATAGGAGGTACCTATATGTTTCAATGAGTGAGTTTGTATCAGAACGAGTGACATAAATGAACGTATCTTTTGATTACATTGCCTTAGAAGCTTAAATGTTTTTCACTGCCAATGGGTCGTAGATGTTAGTATGTGACAAACATTTGGACTTGATAAGCCTTAGTATTCCTGAGAGAAAGGGGTGTTAAGGACCGACGGACAGACGGATAAAAAATGGTTCAAATGGCTCTAAGCACTATGGGAATTAACATCTGAGGTCAACAGTCCCCTAGACTTAGAACTACTTAAACCTAACTAACCTAAGGACATCACACTTATCCATGCCTGAGGCAGGATCCGAACCTGCGACCGTAGCAGCGGCGCGGTTCCTTACTGAAGCGTCTAGAACCGCTTGACCACAGCGGCCGGCGACAGAGAGATATAAATGACAAAAACCTTTTTTACATGTGGTATAATTACAAACAAACCATTTTCTGATTATTTCCGTTTACTTGTATTGTAAAACCTCACTTATTCCCAAATTTCTTGATTCTGGGACAACGTGACGTACCAGATACGTTTTGATGCGTGAGTTAGCGAGGATCGAAGTACGTGACATAAATGGCCGTACTTCAGATTACACTGGCTTAGATTAAATGTCTTATACCGCCAGGTCACCGTGGACCGCAACACATGACATAAATCAGAACCTGTCGCGTCTAGTCCTTCCTGAGGAGACACGTTCTTAACTGTCGCAGAGACACAGACAGACAGATATACTCATTCAACACAGGAATCCTATAAGTGTACTGATTTTACCGATTGAGGTACTGCACCCGATATATGATCGTCGTTTGCCGTGAGTTAATATAGCATGAATAAGTCCGTAAAAGAGAAGCTGAGATATAGCATTAAATTAGAACTATATGGTTGAAAGTCACTTAATGAAGTATTCCTTTTCTGTCCATCATCACTTTGAAATGGGCGCAGCAGAAATATTCACCGCCACTAATCTAGAGGGTAACAGGATTTCGAAAGATATTTGTTTATAGACGATCTACCACTGAAAAGATGACTTACTTTCTAGTCTTCTGTCTGACAATCACTACTCAACTGAAAGTCGATTGCAGTTGTGTCGTCGTAATTTCACACCTAATGTCCCAGTTCTCTTGTAAGATAAGTTTGCCACGTGTTATTGAGAATTTTAATTATCAAACGATTCCACAAAAATATTTTGCGAGATTAAGTTCACTTCTTCCAAAACCGTCCTCATTATGTCATATACACAATGTGAGATATAAGTGAAAGGATGTGGTTGGGTGAGTCATACTGCATTCCAACTGTTATGGACCATATAGGTTGAAATAGTCTTTTATGACTTAAGGTTGCCCGTGGTTTTTACATATTATTTGCTTCCACGATTTCCTTTATGGAGTTCTTCCCCAAGTTGAGATAGTGACTATTTTGTACCATTTGGTATATTTGGTAGACTTATATTCATACATATTATAGAAATGTATGTTCCACATCATCTCCAAAACCCCTTTACTGGTTTCAACCAAATTTGGTACACATATCACTTACTATCTGGAAAGAATCACTATGGGGGTAAGAACTACGTACATATCGAACGCGTGGGTGAAACAGTAGTATAAGACACGATGAGCGAATGGCCTAATTTTATTAATTCAGTATTTCAGGATGAGAGCACTTACTGACTTGCAACAAACTTGACACATGAATTTTAAACTTTACGAAAGTTATTGTCACTCACACCCCAGACATAACGATGAAAAGAATTAAGTTTATCAATTCATATTTTCGTTGTTCCTTCTCGCATCAGGTATGACTAGTTAATTTATTACTTCTTTACTACTAACTATATTCACGACACATTTTACAAATAGTTTTCACGTATAGCAATAGCTATACGTGGAAAAATATATCGTTGTATGGCAGTAGAGATGACGTCAGACCCTCTGAAATTCATGAGAAACTGTTGCAACATGCATGACGTTCCGATTTAGTACTTCTTCGATACTAACTCTATTCGTAACACATTTAGAGCACAGTATTCACACATACCCAGAATGTACCTAAAAAATTATATACGCTTAGAGGCAGAGTACGGCTTAGAGAGAGAGAGAGAGAGGGGGGGGGGGGGGGCGCTGATGATTGACAGAGAAAGGCAAGAGGAAGAGATGGACAGAAAGACGGACGAGGAGATGGACAGAGAATATGGGATGGAGGAGACGGAAAGAGCGAAGGAGGAGAAGTAGATGGACAGAGAGGCAGGACAGAGGAGACACACAGAGACTGCGGAAGGAAGAGATTGACTAACAGCCGGGCATCGGTAGGTACACAGCTAGTTCGTAATATGGGTCTTCAATAATAAACTCCAGTCTCCTCCTATGGCGGGTTTCTGCAGACCTCATAAACACGGGGAAGACTATTTATGTGCATAATAGAAAGCTGGAGTAAGCAGTTTTCACTCACGGTTGCTCTTAAACATGTCTAACGGCGCCGCAACAACGAAAAAGATCTCTCAGTCTATGTATTTATCATTGGAAGCTTTGCAAGTATAATGGGAAATGGTTCTTTATTGCTGCAATTCAATACATCCAGAGCAATTATGGGAATCCCTTTCTTCCATTCTTTTTTCTTGAATCGCCTCAGTAGAGTTCTGACTTTTAGTAGAAGGGAATCAACACCGTGATCAACGTCAACGAGCAATCTGAAAATGTGGAGGAGAGGCTATATAACTTTGTTTCACTCCCCAGGAAAGCTGTTAACAATGCTGTGTAGAATAAAAACTTATAACTCAAAGACGTCTGAAATTTCAACAGGCAGTATCTCTAGCAGATCTGGGGTTACGAAGTGTAGTAAGTGTTCATGATTTTTATTCTGTTGTATTTCTCAACTGAATTCATTAGATTTTTGGTACGATAAATTTGGCGTCTGTTGTGGCGAGGGAAACGAGGAATATTGAGATCGATATCCCCTGGTTAGATATTTTGTAGGCTGCCAGGTCTTATTTACCACATCCGTATCTTGCATAATTTTTTTTTTAAAGGTCAGCATTCGTAGAGGCCACTGTCCAGTCATTGGCAGCTCGATTGCTATTTTCCCCTTCTGATGATGAAGTCGTAGAGTTTGTCCTTCTTAAATGTTATGAATGTGTGCAAAGGAACCTCCAGAGACGAATGTTAATTTTTTGTAACCAAATAGATGGGCGTGCTCAAGGTAAAGATTCGTATTAACAATTACGAGTATACGGTTAAATAAATATGTATGCGTTGCGATATTTTCAACACAAACGCCGAAATCTCTGATGTCGTATGTACCTTGCCAGAACACTTCTGAGGGTGCAGATTCGTCTCCTTTCTCTAACAATGGCCTCGGAGTCCCTTCTTCACATCCTTCTAATTTTTTTTCTAGTTGTGCTGTGACAACGTACTACGAACGAAAGATACAAAATTTTGGAACTAACCTTGCTGCCCCGTATGACTCGTAGCCTTCACTTCACCCTGTCACTGATCGTCTCGGTTCGACGTGGCTCGTCGGCTCCGGTTTGACTTCAAATTGAATGGAGTTCGTAAAGTCGCTACTCTGCTAACGTTGTGAAGAGACGCAGGCTTTTTTGCATATTGCCTGTGCTATTGGGAAGCAAATGCAGCTTCCTGTCCTCTGCGCTTTGGAGAACAAGTAACTTCGAGAGTTTTCATTCGCAGATGGAGGAGAAAGTCTGTGATTGAAATTTTATGAAAATATCTCGTCGCGACGAAAAGCCTATTTGTTTTATTGATGGCCGCCCGGCCTCTGCATCATATCCCTGATACTCTCTTCCGTATTTCCCGATAATACAAAAGGAGCTGCTTGTCTGATACAGATCCCATACCGCGCAACATCACCCCGGGAAATGGTCAGACAAGAGAAGCCTAGGCAGTGGCTTTAGTATAGCTGCTACATCTCTTAAGTGTTCTGCGTATAGAACGGCGTCTTCGCTTCTCTTTTTCCATTACATTATCTGTATTATCATACCAGTTGAATTCATCCGTAGCTGTTGTACCTCAGTATATAGTTGAACTCAGAACTTTTAGATGTGTTTGCCTTATTGTGTATCTTAAAATGAACGAATTCGTTTCATTTCTGGTGTGAATGACCCCACATTTTTAATTAATTGGATTCAATTGCCGTTTTTCGCACCAGGCAGATGTTTGTTCTAAATTATTTTCCAATTGTTTTTCATCTTCTGATGACTTCACTGGACGGTAAATGACAGCATCATCTGCAAGTAGCCCAAGAGCGCTTCTGAGTCTGTCTCCTAGATAAGGAGCAACAGATGGTTTGTAACACTCCCACAGGGACGCACCAAGTATCACTTAGGTTTTATTCGATGACTTTCCTTCAGTTGTTACGAACTTCGCAAATCACAAATCCACTGACACAACTGAGACGATACTCCATAGTTACCCAATTTGACTAGTAGTCGCTTGTGAATAACCCTGTCAAAGGCCTTCTAGTAATTCAAAAATATGGAATTAATTTGAAATGTCTGTCGATAGCACTTATTACTCCGTTCGAATAAAGAGCTAGTTGTGTTTCACAAGAAGGATATTTTCTGAATTCGTGCTGAGTAAGTGTCAGTAAAGGATTTTATCGACGAAGTTCAAAATGTTCTAACACAATATACATGGTTCTTCCGTAAGAGCGTGCAAAAATTTAACAGAACATAAAGGGCGCTCCACTGAACAATTTAAGGTAAGGAACCTGGGTTCGGAGAAGCCAGTTTAAGGAGATAATAGGAATATATCTACATTACCGTGTACATTTTTATTTACATTAATTAAATTTAACAGAAAACACCAACACTGACTCAATGGAAGTACCATTTGTACTGTATCGAACGAAATTTGCTGAAACTGACGGCCATCAACTTCACTGCACACACGACATTGACGAACAAAATTCTGACGCACGCTGATATACAGGGTGCTCAAAAACTCAGTATAAACTTGAAAACTTAATAAACCTCGGACTAATGTAGGTAGAGAGATAAAAAATGACACACATGCTTAGAATGACATGGGGTTTTATTAGAATTAAAAAAAAACAAAGTTCACAAAATGTCCGACAGATGGCGCGTGGAAGATCTCTTGCGCGCGTTGTTTGGTGACGATCCTGTGCTCAGCCGCCACTTTCGTCATGTTTGGCCTCCCAGGTCCCCAGATCTCAGTCCGTGCGATTATTGGCTTTGGGGTTACCTGAAGTCGCAAGTGTATCGTGATCGGCGACATCTCTAGGGATGCTGAAAGACAACATCCGACGCCAATGCCTCAGCATAACTCCGGACATGCTTTATAGTGCTGTTCACAACATTATTCCTCGACTACAGCTATTGTTGAGGAAAGATGGTGGACATATTGAGCATTTCATGTAAAGAACATCATCTTTGCTCTGTCTTTCTCTGTCATGCTAATTATTGCTATCCTGATCAGATGAAGCTCCATCTGTCGGACATTTTTTGAACTTTTGTATTTTTATTGTGCTGATAAAACCCCATGTCATTCCAAGCATGTGTGTCACTTTGTATCTCTTTATCTACATTATTCCGTGATTTATACTGACTTTTTGATTACCCGGTATATCCCTGGTGTGTTTCGATTAACATCACAGACAACTATAATTCAGGCAACTAATTCCATCTCCGTATTCACTGTGGTCGGACACACAAGTGACTTTAGATATCCCCACAGGAAGTAAGCAACGGGATTCAGATAAGGTGACCTCTTAGGCCATGGAATTGGACTTCGCCTTCCAATCCAGCGGCCAGGAAATACGGCATTGAGATGGCTGAGGACATCCACTCTGAAGTGAGACGGGGCACCGTCATGTTGTATCAACCCATACTCACGAACAGCCAAGGGCACAGTCTCCTACAACTCAGGTAGATCTCTTTGCACGAACCTAAAATACGTGGAGATACAATACATGGGGCAATGAGATTGTAGCCTACAATACAGGTTCAGATAAACGCAGCAAAACATGACTGATGGTGTGACTCTGCTACAGATTGATGTTTTTCTCATGCCACACATGGCTATTCCTGCTGTTCGAAATACCACCACGATCAAATCAGGCCACGTCAGCAAACAGCATGACTTGGAGGAAATATGGTCTATCAATCAATTGTTGGAGTAACCACTGTCGCCGGCGGGGGTGGCCGAACGGTTCTAGGCTCTTCAGTCTGGAACCCCAAGACCGCTACGGTCGCAGGTTAAATTCCTGCCTGGGGCATGGATGTGTGTGATGTCCTTAGGTTAGTTAGGTTTAAGTAGTTCTAAGTTCTAGGGGACTGGTGACCTCAGATGTTAAGTCCCATAGTGCTCAGAGCCATTAAAAAAAATAGCAGCCACTGTACACTGACACAATTCGACCCATCGTGCAAAGTCAGTCAGAGGCATTGCACCATCCCGTTATGGGAGATATGGGTATAATTGTTGTTCGTGTAGTAGTCCCCAAATTGGTTCAACTGACTCTGAGCACTATGGGACTCAACATCGCATGTCATAAGTCCCCTAGAACTTAGAACTACTTAAACCTAACTAACCTAAGGACATCACACACACCCATGCCCGAGGTAGGATTCGAACCTGCGACCGTAGCAGTCCCGCGGTTCCGGACTGCAGCGCCAGAACCGCTAGACCACCGCGGCCGGCTAGTAGTCACCACACGCTAGTATGTGCAGTAGGGCGAGTAATTGTAGTGGAGTTCACTGAAACACGTTCCAGCAACTCCTCTTCAAAACCGGGTATGTGAATGATCCTCATATTGCCTAGTCCCTCTTTTCTTATTTCCGATGAGCCAGTATCCCTCCTTCGTCGATAGCGAGAAAAAAATACTCGTCGTGACGGATGATGCCTGTTAGGAAATCGTTCCTTGTACAGCCTCTCAGCAGCAAGAGCACTGCAATGTACACTACTGGCCAGTAAATTGCTACACCAAGAAGAAATGCAGACGATAAACGGATATTCATTGGACAAATTTATTATACTAGAACTGACAAATGATTACATTTTCACGAACAACCCCCTCCAACCTTAATAACGGCCTTGATACGCCTGGGCATTGAGTCAAACAGAGCTAGGATGGCATGTACATGTACAGGTGACCATGCAGCTTCAACACAATACCGCAGTTCATCAACAGTAGTGAGTGACTTATTGTGAAGAGTCAGTTTCTCGGCGACCATTAACCAGACGTTTTCTATTGGTGAGAGATCTGGGGAATGTGCTGGCCAGAGCAGCAGTCGAACATTATCTGTATCCAGGAAGGCCTGTACAGGATCTGCAACATGCGCTCGTGCATTATCCTGCTAAAATTTAGGGTTTCGCAGGGATCGAATGAAGGGTAGAGCTACGGGTCGTAACACATCTGAAATGGAACGTCCACGGTTCAAAGTGCCGTCAATGCGAACAAGAGGTGACTGAGACGTCTAACCAATGACACTCCATACCATCAAGCCGGGTGATACGCCAGTATGGCGATGGCGAATACACGCTTCCAATGTGCGTTCACCGCGATGTCGCCAAACACAGATGCGACCATCTTGATGCTGTAAACAGAACCTGGATTCATCCGAAAACATGACGTTTTGCAATTCGTGCACCCGGGTTCGTCGTTGAGTACTCCATCCCACGCGCTCCTGTCTGTATGCAGCCATGGTCTCTGAGGTGATAGTCCATGCTGCTGCAAACGTCGTCGAAGTGGTCGTGCAGATGGTTGTTGTCTTGCAAACGTCCCCATCTGGTGACTCAGGAAACGAGACGTGGCCGTACGATCCGTTGCAGCCATTCGGATAATATGCCTGGCATCTCGACTGCTAGTGATACGAGGCCGTTGGGATCCAGCACGGCGTTCCGTATTACTCTCCTGAACCCACCGATTCCATATTCTGCTAACAGTCATTGTATCTCGACCAAAGCGAGCAACAATGTCGCGATACAATAAACCGCAATCGCGATAGGCTACAATACGAACTTTATCAAAGTCGGAAACGTGATGATACGCATTTCTCCTCTTTACACGGGGCATCACAACAACGTTTCACCAGGCAACGCCGGTCAACTGCTGTTTGTGTATGAGAAATCGGCTGGAAACTTTCCTCATGACAGCACGTTGTAGGTGTCGCCACCGGCGCCAACCTTGCGTGAATGTTCTGAAAAGCAAATCATTTCCATATCACAGCATCTTCTTCCTGTCGGTTAAATTTCTCGTCTGTAGCACGTCATCTTTGTGGTGTAGCAATTTTAATGACCAGTAGTGTACTTCCCCACACACAAGGTGCACGTCATTGAGTTCTGCAGAACTGTACCAATACTGCACCATCATGTTGTACTGCACGTCTCTGAATAGCACAAAGTAACGCATGGGTCTCTCGTTGATTCATGGCAGTCATGGGAACATTTCACCAGGCAACGGCGGTCAACTGCTGTTTGTGTATGAGAAATTGGCTGGAAACTTTCCTCATGACAGCACGTTGTAGGTGTCGCCACCGGCGCCAACCCACCATCATATTGTACTGCACGTCTCTGAATAGCACAGAGTAACGCTTGGGTCTCTCGTTGATTCATGGCAGTCATGGGAACATTTCACCAGGCAACGCCGTTCAACTGCTGTTTGTGTATGAAAAATAGGCTGGAAACTTTCCTCATGACAGCACGTTTTAGGTGTCGCCACCGGCGCCAACCTTGCGTGAATGCTCTGAAAAGCAAATCATTTGCATGTCACAGCACCTTCTTCCTGTCGCTTAAATTTCGCGTCTGTAGCACGCCATTTTCGTGGTGTAGCAATTTTAATGACCAGTAGTGTACTTCCCCACACACAAGGTGCACGTCATTGAGTTCTGCAGAACTGTACCAATACTGCACCATCATATTGTACTGCACGTCTCTGAATAGCACAAAGTAACGCATGGGTCTCTCGTTGATTCATGGCAGTCATGGGAACATTTCACCAGGCAACGGCGGTCAACTGCTGTTTGTGTATGAGAAATTGGCTGGAAACTTTCCTCATGACAGCACGTTGTAGGTGTCGCCACCGGCGCCAACCCACCATCATATTGTACTGCACGTCTCTGAATAGCACAGAGTAACGCTTGGGTCTCTCGTTGATTCATGGCAGTCATGGGAACATTTCACCAGGCAACGCCGTTCAACTGCTGTTTGTGTATGAAAAATAGGCTGGAAACTTTCCTCATGACAGCACGTTTTAGGTGTCGCCACCGGCGCCAACCTTGCGTGAATGCTCTGAAAAGCAAATCATTTGCATATCACAGCATCTTCTTCCTGTCGCTTAAATTTCGCGTCTGTAGCACGCCATTTTCGTGGTGTAGCAATTTTAATGACCAGTAGTGTACTTCGCCACACACAAGGTGCACGTCAGTGAGTTCTGCAGAACTGTACTAACACTGCACCATCATATTGCACTGCACGTCTCTGAATAGCACAAAGTAACGCATGGGTCTCTCGTTGATTCATGGCAGTCATTGGACAACTTAAATACGACACAAATCCGTGGTAACTTATGGACAAGTAAAGTAAACAAAAGCTGCATCATAATTTCCTAGTAATCGTCCTCGTCTTTCTTGTTTCCTTGCAACAGCTAAATAATATACACGAAAATAAACAGCATTGTTTGTATAACTTGTACGCATATTTGTAAGTAAGTTGGCTAACAATAAGCCAAGACAAAGCGGCAGGCAAATTTCCTCCTACGTCTCCTTAATCTCACTTCTCCTAACCCAGGTTCCCTACCTCAATTTTTTGAGTGGAGTGTCCTCTATGTCCTGTGAAACTTTTGCACGCTTTCACGGAAGCACCCTGTATATTCCAGAATACTACTGCAGATCGACGTCAGTGATATGATTCGGTGATTTATTGTATTATGCCTTTTCCCTGTCATGAGTGTTAATATGACCTTTGCAGCTTTCCTACTTTTAGGTACATATCTTTGAATCAGCGACCGATTGTAATGACTGCTAAGTACTGAGCTATTGTGTCAGCATAGTTTGAAAGCAGCATAACTGGTATACTGTACTATCAGGACTGTAAACTTGCATTTCTTTGGTACATCAAGGCTATATAATTTGAAATTAGTCGTGTTGGTACCTGTTGTTGATTCAAATTTGGGATCTTTACTTAGTCTTTTTTTTTTTCGGGAAACTGTGTTTAGTAATTCAGCTTTAGTGACACTGTCATCGGCAATATTGCCATTGGTTAAGCGTAGTGAAGATACTGTGTCTCGCTGCTGCTGTGCTATGCAAATGACCAGAATCTCTTTGGAATTTCAGCCACTTGTCGAGACAAGCTTTCGTTGTGGAAGCTGTTAAAAGCATCTCGCATTGAAGTCTGGGCAAAGTTTCGTTCTTCAGTAACATCGCTAATGTTGGATATTAGTATTCTTTTAAATTTGGCATGCATTTTTCTCTAACCTAAAAACGACCCAGTCCATTTAACACAGCCTCTGTGTAGCCACCTCCTGTATGTACTTGACCCCTTAACTTAACTATTAAGCAGAACCTGAAAACCAACGACCCTATGTTACAGTTCAAGGAATCGGCAGGCCACATTATCGCAGAACCTTCCGAGCCTGTGATTGAGACCCTCCACTCGGCTCTGTAACAAATGACTGCAATCGGTCCTGTCGACGATGCCACAAATTGTGAGCCACAGGTAGGGAGATTTTTGATAGGGTACTCGGAAGTCTTTCGCTGCCTGCAACAACTTTGAACGACCTCCCAATAGATCACAGGTTAAGAGGAAATAACACGGCAGCCAGTAACTGGAGCGGCCACAGCAGCGCACCGATTTGGGAACATGTAGGATTTTCTGGACGTTTCTGGAATTCCACGTCCGGCCCCGACAGTGATGGGCATTGGCAAGAGCTCCAACCTGCGTGCTCGATCCAGCACCACCTGGTGCTGAGAGTGAAGTATCACCGATTCAGCCCGCATCCTAACACAGCAGTCGAAGTCGGTAGCCTTGCTGAGGATGGCGGAACTCTACACTGAAGTTATTAAACACAGGAAAGCGCTTCGGAAACTCAAAAACATGCAATGAATTTAAGAATTTACACTAAAAACACAAACCTTATTACAACTAGAATCTCGCAACAGTTCAAAGCTGCGTCTGCTTTGGTGCTGTAGGTTCGGAATGTCTTCTAACTACAGGATCATTTACTAATCGCGAAAGCGTTACGGAGATGATAGATACACTCCAGTGGAAGACTCTGCAGGAGAGACGCTCAGTAGCTCGGTACGGGCTTTTGTTAAAGTTTCGAGAACATACCTTCACCGAAGAGTCAAGCAGTATATTGCTCCCTCCTACGTATATCTCGCGAAGAGACCATGAGGATAAAATCAGAGAGATTAGAGCCCATACAGAAGCATACCGACAATCCTTCTTTCCACGAACAATACGAGACTCGAATAGAAGGGAGAACCGATAGAGGTACTCAAAGTACCCTCCGCCACACACCGTCAGGTGGCTTGCGGAGTATGGATGTAGATGTAGATTTAGATGTACAGAGCAGTGCATTTGGATAAACAGTGTCGGTCCTTGTTCCGCTCCAAAACCATACACGAAAAGAAGAAAGAACAATTCGTCATCCACTAAAAATTATACGACGACACAATAGAGAGATTGCACACATTGAAATGGCTTTCGCACAAATTACAAACTTTATCATGACGTTAAAAATTTTTCGAATGAAAAACACGAGTTATGACACACGTCCTATCTTTTAAAACAAATTTTTCTGCACCCTCGGATAGTGTATTCCTGATAGTAGTTTAGGGTTTTGCAAAATTTGTGCTAAAAGGGTAATAGTACACTTTAGCTCAAATTGTTGCGTTCCTACAATGTGGCCTGATGTATTACAGGGAGTGACCAAGGAAAAGTCGCAGGTCTTCCTCTAGTTGTGGTTGAGATGATGAAGAGCATCTTGAAACACAGTAGCGAAGTAGTTCGTGGTGGTCCACAGCTCTACTGTGGCGGACTTCCCAGTACAGTTTTTTTTTTGCAGGCGTATTTTTTTAGTCGTTCGTTTGTTAGTTAAGGGCAGGAGGTTTGTTGGTTTATGTTTCAAGCGTTCTATCAGATTGCTTGACGTTATTTTTGTCACTAACTCCGAGTGATATCAAGCGATGCAGTTACCGTAGTTAGATAGTGACGAATTAATGACGAGTCCTGCAGACAGGTAGAGGTGTGTCTATGTTTTTATGAAAATTTGAAAACTAATGAAGATAAAATGCTCTGATCGAGATTCGGGGGGAGGGTCATTAGGAATAAAGGACTAGGCCGGACTGTGGATCTTGGGGAAGGATATGGGCAGTTCACCTTGAAAGGAAACATCCCACATTATAAAAATGGTTGAAATGGCTCTAAGCACTATGGGACTTAACATCTGATGTCATCAGTCCCCTAGAACTTGGAACTACTTAAACCTAAGTAACCTAAGGACATCACACTCATCCATGCCCGAGGCAGTTTTCGAGCCTGCGACCTTAGCAACAGTGCGGTTGAGGACTGAAGCGCCTAGAACCGCTCGGCCACAACGGCTGGCCCCATCCCACATCATACTCTGAAAGATTTACGAAAATGACGGAAAACTTGAATCTAGAAGGGCAGATGGGGATTTGAAACTGTTTTCCTCCTGTACTCATTTCCAGCTGTATAACAGCAACACTACGTCAAACGGAACACTGAAAGTCCTGCAACAGCCAGTCACCCTCACGGGTAGAAGTAAGTGAAAAGTGAGAGGAAAAGGAAATTAAACGGCAGCCAGTTACCGCTTGACTATAACGTAGGAGCACTGAGTCGAAAGTTCGTATATATAAAACAATTGAACGCGGCAGCTCGGGAAAATGTTACTCAACCTTTAATTGTGGATTAGTCAAGTGATAGCGTATGAAAGTACTGGAGCTTGAAAAACATGGATGGAACGATGCAATGATCTGTGTCTTCTTCATAGGTATGGAGCTGGATTAAACTCTTAATTCATTATACATTTATGTCTGTACAAACAAAGTTTTCATTTTAACTGAATGCACTGGAATATCTCGGAAACTACACATCGAATCAAAAATAGATATAATTCCAACTTGTTTGACCCGTAGGGGTGACATTCAATAATACCACACACGAAACACCACGCTTCCCTGTGCGAGGGTAGCGGGGGCTGGGGACTTTAAAATCTGAATGGAAAACCTCGTTCTTTATTGCGGTTTAAGATTCTACAGCAAAATCATCATACGTTTTGTGTGAATCATTTTGTTCCTTTCGCCACAGAAGGCGCTTTAATCGGAGGAATATAAATGGCTACACAATCCTAAATATTCAATCGCATCTCGGACCCCACCTCCATGCTGCGAGTATAGATCAGTATTTCATAACTTCTAATTGCAGACCCCATTCGCATCTTTGCATCCCGTCGACATATCAAACAAGGGGCTACACGACGCGTCCCCTAGTCCATGTAGCGAGCTATGACCTATCATTACAAGTAGTACACTAAGATCGTCGCCCACGTATCGTGCAGTCGTGGAACAGACATCGGCTCTACACAATTCAATACTTGCCCAGTGTTTATTGCCTGCACAGCTACGCATCAGTTAGAAAACAGACGTGCAAATGGTCGATGAAAATTACAACCACAGGAGAAAAAAGTGAAATTATCATGATTTGCGTAGGATGCAGGGGAAATGAGACAGTCTCTACCTTCTATGCAGAGCGTTTTCCATACAAAGCTCGCTCTCGTTCGTTCTTCTACAAGAGTGCGAACGCCTTAATGGCTGATGGGAGGTCAGACCGGCAAAAGGAAAAACAGCGAATTTGTTACAGGAGAAGCTAGTGCTATGGTGATGTCATGACCTCACACAAATGGAGGATGCTTTTCGACCGGTACTCCTGGGATTTGCAGTGGGATGATAGAAGCTAGCACGAGTGGGGTGGTTGGAGGAAACTGGAATCTTCTATAATAATTATTACTGGAATACTTTAGTAAATAACCTTTAATTAACTTTGTCCTGCGACTGCATTCCAGGAACATAACTAATAACAACTACCTTTCTTGAATACACATGACTCATTAACAAATATTAACTGGATCATACAACAAGCAAGATAACACAGTTCTGGTATGACGCGCATAATACATACGTTAACTGGAGGCTGCGAACCTGGCGAGCTGAAAGCTATTCTAAACTGACTTCGCTCACGGCCTGTAGCCGACTCGGCCAGTGCGATCTGCAAGTCTCTGTTCGTGCCATACGGTGACGCTGCAAGCGGCAGCGAATCCAGAGAGGTTTCAAGTGCTGGATCGCTATCGATTATCGCAACCTCTAGTGTGGTGTCTAACCTTTGACACCACATATGGCTGTATAAGCGGCGGTGCACCACAGCCCACGGATAAGGGCCCGGCCTTTACACCACACTCCCGGTATGTCCGTAGGTGGTATTGTCACAATACCGCAGCGTCATAAGTACTATCCATACCACGCGTCACTGCACCCAGAACTTTAAGACATCAGTTTCCATACCCGGTATGTGTTTTGTGAATGGGCACGTGAAACAATGCGAATGACCCGCACGTTCTTTGTCGTGGTACTATTTTTCGATGAGTCTACGTTCACAGCTATGGTAGCGTTAGCCGGCATAACATGCATTAGTGGAGTGTAGACAATTACCACTGGTTACTTCAAGTTTACCATATATATCCCTGGTTGGAACACTCATTGGTCTGTATTTTATTGACGGCACGTTGAATGGACGCAAATATCGAAGAATTCTTGGCAACAGTAACTACCGGTACTACTGCACTACGTTGCTCTGGACGTTCGACAGCGTATCTGGTTTCAGGATGACGCTTGCCCAGCGCATTACGCAATTAAATGTCGTGTGACTAGGGCCACCCGTCGGGTAGACCGTTCGCCGGGTGCAGGTCTCTCGATTTGACGCCACTTCGGCGACTTGCGCGCCGATGGGGATGAAATGACGATGATTAGGACAACACGACACCCAGTCCCTGAGCGGCGAAAATCTCTGACCCAGCCGGGAATCGAACCCGGGCCCGTAGGATTGACATTCTGTCACGCTGATCACTCAGTTACCGGGGGTGGACATTACGCAATTGAAGCACGGGAGGTGTTAGACAGTGGTTACACCGGTCGGTGGACTGGCAGAGGTGGCCTTATTAATTTTCCCGGTAAGTTAGCTCACTTGAAGTCGCCGGATTTCTTTTGGTGGGGATGTTTAATAGATAAGGTGTACCAGTAACTGCCAACAAGCCCTGATGACATGGTCTACCACATCAGAAACGGCTGTACTCATACGCCCTCAGATATGGTTCTGTCTGTGTAAGACCATTTGAAAAATGGATCACAAAATGTATTGAAGTTGACGGTACTAAGTTTGAACACACACTCTAATTGAAAAACTAAAGTAGTGTAAACCACGAGCCACGGCCACAGTGACGTGTCGAGTAGTCCCTTGTCCGATATGTTGGAGGAATGCAACGAAGCGATTTGGGTTTGCAATTAAAAGATGAGAAACACTTGCCTGTTCTGCACTCGCAGCATGGAGGCGGGATCCGACGTGCCATTCGGTACTCAAGGGCAACTGAGTAACTTGTCGTAAATTACGATTGCATACCTATTTCTAGTCATCCGATTACATCCCACCTGTGGCGAAACAAAGAAAATGACTCGAGAAATGATATGTTGATAATGCCGTAAAATCGTGATCCGAAATAAAAATCGAAATTTTTCCTTGATAATTTCGAAGTGCCGCCCCCCCCCTCCTGTCACCCACGAACAGGATGGGGTGGGGTGGGTGCGGTCGAGTGTGGTATCATTGGATGTTCCCCTGCGAGAGAAAAAAATTAGAATTGTAATTTTCATCGGATGTGTAGTTTTCGAGGTATTTTAGTTCTTCAGTTAAAATCAACACCACCTGTAAAACGAAATGTCATCGCTGACTGACTGACTGATCACCCTATTAGAATCGTTAAGGATAGGAACTTGAAATTAAGAATGGCTGTAAATCTTATACTGTAGGCATCGTGTAGAGAGGGATATTTGGAAATTGCGCCCTTAAGGATGTGAAACAGAGGACGAAACGTTTTTGAAAATACCGTGCTATTAAAGTGAAATTGGGTCTTGGTCGGCTTATTTTTGGATACTTCAGCCATACGGGGATGGAAGAGTAGAGGAAAGTTTTCTTTTATTAAATCATTATTAAAGAACAACTAAATTAGATTTTTAAGCTGCATATATGAAAATTACTATTTATCTGTCGATTAGAATACAAAATACGGGTATTAGTATTTCTGGAAATTCAGCCCGTATATAAATAAAACAGGTGACGAAAATGTTTATGAAAATATTTAATTGTGAAAGCATTTTTAAAGATGATCTTCGAAAATTAGTATTCCACCTCTAGGTTAGAAATTAAAAAAGAAATACGTGGTTCAGTGTTTTCGGAAACTCAGCTCATGAAGGGTTGGGGGGAGGGAGAATAGAGCCTGACTGTTTCTTGACTCATCAGCTCTCAGCCGGAACCTGGAGTATCCATAGGGTGCTGACCTGATATTGCAAGCTTCGTTTAGCAAGGGATTGTTCTAAATTCCACTCCAAAAGAATTGCAGGAGGGGATGAAAGGTTTCTTGAAAATATGTTGGTATCAAGCCAATTTTGAAGCAAGAACTGTAAAAATTGATATTTTGTTTCTCGGTCAGAAATAAAAAAAGATGTGCTTCAGCATTTTTTGGGAATTCAACTGCAAAGGGAGTGAAATAGTGGAAGGAAGTTTCATTTTGAAAATAATCTTGCGCTTTAGTGAAAGAATGTTGTTATGGAAATTTCGGCACAAGAACTCGAACGCAGGAGTAACAAAGTGCTCAGAGTCCAGCTAACAGAATCGCTTTTGGTCAGAAGTACATTCGGAGAAGATCATATATTTAATGCCTTAACAAGGGCGCAATGTTTAGCATGCGTTGCCATTTGTAAACAGCATACAATACTCGTGAACAAAAAAAAAGTTCTGTTCGGATCATACAGTCTAAGCGAGGAAAGCAGGAATCGCTACGTTAATACAGTCGTAACTGTTCACCACAGCGTGTATCCTGTTAAACGTAAAAAGATATCCTCGGGAATAATTCTTTTCGACTTTTGCATAATACACCAATCTGCTGCATTACAGAGAACCAGCTATAGCAGTGAAACACCCGCTGTTAACATCTTACGAATTTTCTCAGCAGAAAACAGAGAAATTTTAATTTTCCTGCAAAGTTAGGGCCAAAAAATTTTTAATCAAGTTTCTCACTAATTACGTAATACGACTGCTAACTTGGCAGTTGCCCATATTCTGCACAATTGTGTTTGTACAGCAACGTATATCTGTTTAGGTAACATAATTACATGGCTACAGCTTTCTGTAGTAAACGATAATTTTCAGAAGGGCCCCACGGTCGAGTTCTCTCACGACTACTGCTGCAGGCGACGGATTGGTTTTGGTGGAAACCAGAGATATTGTGATAAGAGAAATGTGGCTCTGCGACACAGCGTACAGAGTTGTGTATGCGATGCAAGGGTACTACAGAGCCACAGTATATTTCTACGCTGACGTAACATTTCTTGCAGCATTGCGTAAAATACGACATAACTCTTTATAACATTAGCGTAAACAGAAAAAAAGAAGGGGCAAACACTGCACATACACGTTTACGTGTAGCAAAAATGGAAAAACATAAAACGGAAAAATTTCATATCTCTGCCGGAAGTTCTATGAACCGTCAAAAAAAAAAAAAAAGGAATTTAAGCAATGTCAAAAGGAACTATTTGTATGTAGAAATTATTTTACTTTGGAAAGTATTTAACGGCAAAATTACTTCCATTTTTTTAATCACCAAAGAGTGATTAATTCATCTTGGAACGAAGTTACATGAGACAGATAACATCATTGAAGCGATGTATGTCTGTTGATCAGTAGTTCTATAGTTCCAAATTATGTTAAGCAAATTCATTTTTCTAATAGAATCACTGGACGAGAGCTTCGTAGAGAAATAACTCCCAAAGCTGTGAGAAATGGTGTATTGTCATCAATAGTGAAATCCTTATCAGGAAATGCCGTATTAATTGTAAAGCCATATACCACGATAAAATAAGGGAAATCAGAGCTCGTGCGGAAAGATAAAGGTGTTTTCTTTCCGCCTGCTATACGAGATTGGCATAATAGAGAACTGAGGAGGTGGTTCGATGAACCCTCTGCCAGGCACTTAAATGTGATTTGCCGCGTATCCATGTCGGTGTAGATGTAGATATACTTGCTTTGCCACCCAGAAACAAAAAAAGTACCTAATTCTACTACTACATTACGATTGTCGTTCACCTCACACTCGTACCTATCCGATTCATTACTAAGCTCTCAGTCTTTTGCCTGAAGATGACATTGTAAGCCGAAAATCGGTTAACAATAAAAGTAATATTGTAAAACAAAACCAATCTGGCGATTTTCATTTATTATAAAATAGAAAATTATAACAATCAATACAAGAGGTCTTTCAGCAGCTATCTTGCTTCCAGATGTATGTCTCATGTTTATTACTGTCCTCGTAATATTTTTGTGTTTTCAAATTACGTATTGAAATACCTTTCAGTAAAACCAAAAGTGTATCGTACAAAATGTTGTCATGTGAATAATGTTTCACATGCGGGAACTGGCGTACATACATCAGCTGATAACAAAATTTTCTCAACTTTTAGTATTGACCCTTTGGGAAGCACTAAAGACATTCCATAAACAATTGACTTTCTGCAAGATGTAATAAGTATTTTGGTCTTTCACAGTTATTCCTAATGACAGTCATTATTAATTTTGTGATAACTGTTTTGTAGTCATTTCGGATAAGATATGGGATTTCATAGATTTATGAATAGTGTACATGTCTTTTTGAATTTTTCGCAATTTTTTGATTAGGAGGAGGATTAGAACAGGATTGGGGGGGGGGAAGACATCCCAAAACAAGTAATTTCGAAAGACAAGTTGAAGGTGGTTCTATGAACCTCTTCCTGGCACTTCAATGTGATTTGCAGAGTATGCAGGTAGACGTAGACGTCTATCTGTTGTAAATAGATTTCCTACTGTCATTTGATATTTCCCGTCCGTGAAAAATCGCCGTTTTTTATTTTCAGTCCCTTTGGTTTCCCATAACTAGTTGATTAACAGTTTTAGATATTCTCACTGTTGCACATTAAGAGAGGTAATGTCCACCAAACGTGTAAGTACGTTGATAACAATGTGGACATCAACTCGGTAAAACCAGTGTGTTGGATGCTTTGCAAATGCGCCTTCCATTGGACCTTGAACCTCAGAAGTCCAATGGTAGTTTGAGGATCGTCCCATGAGCTAAAAATATCGTGAACGTTTCAACATCTATCATCCGCATGCCACATTACGGTGAATAGCGAACGGTACTTATCTTTCCCTTGATCGCTGTTCCATTTGAAACGTGTGAGTGAGATGGATTTCTCTCGCAAAATTTCCCTATAAGCTCTAATTTCGCGAGGTGGATATGGGAGGAAGTGACTGCCCAATTGCAGTTTGTGACCCTGCAGTACACACCGTATAACTGTTCTGCCGCTGAGTGTGAAAGACATTTACGTGAAAACGGAACATAAGAATGAGAATTTACGAACGAAAGATACTATTTGCAAAGCTTTGTTAGAAGTACTCAATAGTGGAAGGGACGTAAGTCACTTCCGTGATTCTGAAGCTGATGCATCTGCGGTAATTATGGACACTGGCAAAACTGATCAGTCTGCCGAACCTTGAGACAGTGATGAAGAAAATACAGTCGTTTGCGGCAAGAATGGTCATCGTTAGAACACAGCTGTCGCTAATGAAAGAGGCCTGTCAGATGCTAATGACATTGCACTCCATATTCCAAGAATGTGGAAATGAAGAAAGAACGGACTTATGAAGAAATGAGAACACCTCAAAATTTTGGTGTAATGTGTGAATTTCGTTAAATTAATGGCATATTTATGAAATGAAATTGCAAATAAGCTCTTCAGATCTCGATTTCTTCATTGAAAAGTTTCTGTTACAATTTTCTCTTAGCAGTTTTTAGTTATTCTCCAATTTTCGATGTATTAATATTAATATTGATGGAAAAAATACTTGATAGGGGTGAAATGAAATCAGTTTAGTACATCCCTAGAAGATAATCGAGGGCCACAGGAGGTGAAAGTTTCGGTGGTGTGCACCATTAGGATTATTTCAACCTCTTAAAGAGGCCAGGCTGCTGAGCAGCACTAGTGAATCGGTCAAACAAGTGTTTTGTAACTCGCACCACTCGTGGATGAATTGTTTTACCATAAATTATATAAAATGATTCCTGCTGTGTTACCTGTTTTTCCTATAGTCAGTTTCATCTGGTTATGTCACTGTGGGTCTCTCTCGACGGTTACTCCACGTATTTTTATTGTAGTTACTATTTTTTTGATATTTCGCCAACAGTGTAATCAAACAATAGCGAAATTATTCAGCTATCTATGCTTAATACGTTATATTTAGAGGGGTGGGCGAAATTATGGAAACATCGTAAGAAATTCAGCATGTTTTAACATAAATATTGCAGGTTGATCAGTAGTATTTAATGAATAATTGCGCCAGTTCAGTTTCTCTATACGATGCAAATGATAGTCTGTGGTCACAGCGGTGGTCCTTGTAAGTGTGGGTGCATTATATTGTAGTTAAGCGAATTCTAGCATGGTCAAATTGCTCTTATAAGGTGGGTGCTTTTTCAAACAAAGGACAGGGAGTGTTCGGAGTTTGAAGAGGCAGCGTATAGAAGATTTACACTGCAGATGGGAAAACGGAAGAACATCAATCGTTAAGTCAAAACGTGGACGAAAGTGTGAACTGAGTGATCGTGACAGACAGTCATTGAAGGGGATTGTGGCGAAATATAAGAGGACGACAGCAACAAATGTCACTACGGAACAGAATGCCGGACTAGACAATCTTATAAGCACCGGAACTATAAGAAGGGAGCTCAGCAATCAAAGAATTGCAGGCGACTTGGAATTCCAAAACAACTCATTACTGATGAAAATTCCTGTAACAAAAAATCATTGTACTGAAGCAGTAAAACCTCGACCAGCGAGCAAGGGAAGAATATCATTATACTGGATGAGTTTTATTTCACACTGTTTTCAATCCCAAGAGTGAAACATGTACAGCTTGCCGCTCAGTGTAGCCGTGCGGTCTTGGGCGTCTTGTCACGGTTCGCGCTGCTTCCCCCGTCGGAGGTTCGAGTCCTTCCTTGGGCATGGGTGTCTGTGTTGTCCTTAGCGTAAGTTAAAGTTAGGTTAGGTAGTGAATAAGCCTAGGGACTGATGATCTCAGCAGTTTGGTTCCATATTCCTTACCAAAAATTTCCATGGTCAGCTTTCTGCGATGATTTGGGCAGCCATATCGTCGCATTTCATGGTAACATGGTTACTCTGCAAGATCTCATTACTCCCAAGGATTATTTGACCATTTCGGCTAATCAGGTCCATCCCAAAGTACAATGTTTCTATCTCAGTGGTGATGCTGATTTCGAAGACGACATGGACCCTGTTCACAAAGCACGCATCGTCCACGAATGGTTTTGTGAGTAAGAGAAGGGAATCTTCCCTGCCAGCTACAATCACCTGATCACGATACTATCCAACTTTTGTTTGCGGTCTGGTTTAGAGTCAAATGTGTGTCATCACTAACTACCCCCCACCACACTTACTTGGACTTAACAGTACTTTGAATGAAGAATGGTCTGAAAACCGTACATGACCTTTATGTGTAAATTCTATGATGACTGGAAACTGCTTTGAATGCCCTCGGGTTTCTTACACCGTATCAGACATGGTAATGTATTGTGATTTTCGTGTTCCCAAATTTTAGTTGCCTGCATTATCTTGTGTATGACTTTCTGCTATTCCGTATCGTTCTCTGACGTTGCTACTTTTCCACTGGGCCAACGCTCATCATTTCTAGCAGGTCATCATCTAGTGTTACATAAATTTCGGTACATCACTTCCCTGTTGAGATATGGAGAATACGTGACACCTGGCACGTCCAAAAAGCAACACACACTACCCTGGTACTTATCTATATACAAGGTGTCCCATTTATCTTGACCACCCTAAATACCTGTTTGTCCAGGTGGAAATTACAAAATGTTTGAAGCAAATGTTATTTAGCTATCATGGGGACATCAATCAGCATGATTGCCTTCGTTGTAGCTTTGGTTTTTACAGTGAAGTTTACATGACTTTTTAAGATGACGCCCTGTATTTTTTTATTCAGTAATTCATTTCCTCTCCTAAAGAACTATTCAAAAATGTATCACAGTGTACCATTCATTGAAATACAACGTCATTAATTACATAACACAAAACTCACTTTGAGCCCGGGATCAGAAACTCGTCCACTTGCCGGAGTTGTCAGAAAACGAATGAAAACCAAGGAAAAACATAACACAAAATCGACTTTGACTCTCCTTGACCATTGCCCAGGAGTAGATCATTCAAAGGTGCTCAATGGGGTGACCCTGGACACCGATACACTGGTGCACTTGTTAAATGAAAGAATTATTTACTGCTTCCAGAGTTGCCTACTGAAGAGAATTACAAGCAAGAACGGTACGTTCCTCCACGTTCTCTGGATCTGTTGGAATATCGCGGTAGACAACGTCTTTAATGCATCCCCAAAGGAAAAAGTCTAGAGGATTTATATCAGGTGTCCTAGCAGGCAAAGTAACAGTTCGTCCTCGACCAATCCGTCTGGCAGGATACCTTCGCTTCAGAACACGATGTGCACGCAAAGCACTATGTGCTGGACATCTATCGTGTTGATACCACGCAAGCATTCTGGTTCTTAGCGGCACTTCATCCAGAAGAGGAGGAAGAATTCGTGTGAGGAAGTTGGCATACACTGTGCCGTTTAGACTACCATTGATGAATTAAAGGTCAATAATTGTAGTGCCAAACATCCCACACCAGACGTTAACTCTCCATTGACGCTGATGTTCCACCTGTCTAAGCCATCTAAGGTTGTTGCTGGACCAACAATGCATGTTCCTTATGTTTACCTGTCCTTTGTTTGACAAGGAACATTCACCGGTAAATAAATCATTGGAAAAGAAGTTTGGGTTAGCGAGGATTTGCTGCTGTTTTCACTGACAGAACTGTACACTATTCTGGAAATCATTCCCATGAAAATCTTGATGTAAGTGTTCTTGGTAAGGATGGAACCGGTGACGTGTAAGAATACGATGTACACTGGTTTTAGGAATACCAATCTCATGCTCAAGCTGTCGTGTGCTCACGTGTGGATTCATAGCAACGGAAGCGAGGACAGTAACTTCGGCAGATTCGTCTGTGCGTGTGCTAGACGATTGCGTTGTCGTGGGTTGAAACTTCCCGTTTCCTGAAGCGTAGCAGCAAGACGAGAAAACATTCGTCCGGAATGTGAATTCTTGTCAGGATATCGCTCTCTGTACAGTTTCACTGCCTGTGTAGCATTCCGCCTACCTTCGACCACAACAATAAAAGAAACGTTATGTTGATGCAGTTTGTAGGAGGGATATCCGTTACTGTATGCCTGCTCTACAAAAAAGTATTAAAAAGGGCTAAACTATTGTACTAAATGTACTGGTACATGAGAAAACAGTATTGCAATTACTGTTCTGCTGACTTACATTCCCCATAGATGAGTAGCATTTCTACCTTGTCTTCGCCGGTATACATTCTACTCACATAACTCTTGAACTGACGATGATTGACGATATGTTGGGTGTGCATTATACTTTCGTTTACATTTGTCCTCTGTCAACGTCAGAACATGGTTGTGTTCCATTACCCCAGTACCAGCACTAAACGCTGGGAGCGTCAACGTCAGTGTTGTGTTATGTAATTAATAACGTTGTGTTTGAGTAAAGGGTACTCTGTGATACAGTTTTGAAGAGGTGTTTCAGAGAGGAAATGAATTACTGGATAAAAAATACAGGGTGTCATTTAAAAAAGTCATACTGCTGTTCTTATCTTTGTAAAAAACAAAGCTACAACGAAGGCAATCATGCTGATTGATGCCCCCCCTGACGTCTAAAGAACATTTGCTTGAATCCTTTTTGTAATTTGCATCTGGATAAACAGGTATTTAGGGTGGTCAAGATGAATGGTACACCCTGCGTATCGCCAGCTCAGCTGGGAAGGACGATTGCGTTTGTGAGCATAATAGAACGGGTTACCTCCGTGTGGTCTGTGGAAATATTATCGCTCAATCGCTATCCATTTCTGGAGTCGTTATTATGATTTAAGAGGACCACCTACCATACAGCCCTGCATCTAGCATCGACGAGCCCGTGTGTGGAATTGGAGCCCTACTAGTGACCGCCAGCTTAGCGAATGCCATAGCCAGATGCTTCCAGTCCACGGCTGTGGGCGGACATTCGCCTCTACAGTGACGCTATTTCTGTCGCCAGCTGTGGCTGAGCGGGCTGTCCGACACCTCCCAACCTTCGTGTGGCCGCGGAGCACGGTTATGACGTAAGCACTGGCCCAGGAGACAGCTGAATGCCCAGCAGGTATGGTCAGTTTCTAGCATGCCGAGCTGTTTACGGCGTGGCCGGGATACCGAAAGCGTACCGCCGACAAGGACTGGGGTTTCGGCGAACATCCTGCTAGCTGCACGTGGACCTGAGGTAACACTTCCCACTGCTCTCTGACAGAGATTAATAAACGTATGTGGCAGCAATTTACTGAGTTTGCTTTTGCCCCCTACAAGCTCGCCCACTCGCTTCGAGTGCGAAGGTCGAAAAGCCAGTCTGAAAATGCTCCTCTTACATTAAACAGGGTCGACACAATATGAAGTTGCCTAATCCGTTGCCTTACAGACCACTGCTAATATGCCCATGAGGCTTCCGACATTATCAGCTACACTGGATTACGTATTAGGGACGGTAGTTGTATAAGTGCAGATATTGTGATGATTGGATGCATAATATGCGTCCACACGTCCGCACTTCAAACACCTGAACTGGCCGTCAGAGGAAGATGACCAGTAAAGATTTGCTCTTGCCTCGTGTGTTCGGATGTAATAACCAAACTACAAATATACTGCTCCTAAGAGCAGCAATTAAGAGCCTGCAAGTGAAGTAAATTCTGATGTAATGTTGATAAATACAGTGTCCTCAGTCACCAATAAAATATTTGCTCTTATACCCCTAATACTGCTTCTCTAATATTTATGCTTGGTGCCTCTCTTAAGGATTGTCTGTCACATTTTTGTGATATTTTCGGAGACATTTGCAATTTTGTTTTTGCATTACCTGGTTGGAGTCACCCAAAAAATTACTGCTCGTCATATCTTTCGTGCCACACCAAGTGTCAATAGAAAGCTACTGTGTGTTCCCTATCACAAACAAAATCGTTTTGAAATAAGAATTTCCGCCATTTTTATTGCGTATGAAAAACACAAATTGCTAGTTGTGCCACCATACAGCGAGACCTTCTGAGGTGGTGGTCCAGATTGATATACACACTTATGTGTGGCCATTCATTATAAATAAACGAACCTGCAACATTTTTCAACTTTATGTAATTCCAAAAATAGTGTGATAGCCAATAGGTGCGTTTTTCATAAACCACCAGTCTTAAACTCTGTCGTTAAACTCTGGCGTTGATGCTTACCTGAGTTCGTTGTGACATACTATCCACATGTTCATGAAAGCACTGTTAGTCCAAATTGTCCCACTCCTCAACGGCGATTCGGCGTAGATCCCCCAGAGTGGTTGGTGGGTTACGTCGTCTATAAACAGCCCGTTTCAATCTATCTCATGCATGTTCGAGAGAATTCATGTCTGGAGAATATGCTAGCCACTCTAGTCGAGCGATGTCTTTATCCTAAAGGATATCGTTCACAAGATGTGCAAGATGGAACGAATTGTCGTCCATGAAGACGAATGCCTCGCCAATATGCTGCCGATATGATTGCACTATCGGTCGGAGGATGGCATTCGTGTATCTTACAACCGTTACGGCGCCTTCTACGACCACCAACGGCGTACGTCATCTGCACATAATGCCATTTCAAAACAGCAGGGAACCTCCACCTTGCTACACTCGCTGGACAGTGTGTCTAAGGCATTCATGTTGACCAGGTTGCCTCCAAACAAGTCTCCGACGATAGTCTGGTAGAAGGCATATACGACACTCATCGGTGAATAGAACGTGATGCCAATACTGAGCGATCCATTCGGCATGTTGTTGGATCCACGTGTACCGCACTTCATGGTGTCGTGGTTGCAAAGACGGAGCTCACCATGAGCGTCTGGACTGAAGTTTCGCATCATGCAGCCTGCTGTCCACAGTTTGAGTAGTAACACGACGTCTTGTGGCTGCACGAAGAGCATTACTCAACACGGTGGCGTTGCTGTCAGGGTTCCTCCAAGTCATAATCCTTAGGTAGCGGTCATCCACTATAGTAGTTGCCCTTGAGCGACCTGAGCGACGCATGTCATCGACAGTTTCCGTGTGTCTGTGTGTCTCCATGTCCGAAATACATCGCTTTGGTTTACTACGAGACGCCTGGACATTTCCCTTGTTGAAAGCCCTTCCTGGCACAAAGTAACAATGTGGACGCGATCGAACCGCGGTATTGACCGTTTACGCATAGTTTTAGCTACAGACAACACGAGCCGTGTAGCTCCTTCCTGGTGGAATGACTGCAACTGATCGGCTGTAGGATCCCCTCCGTCTAATAGGCGCTTCTCATGCATGGTTGTTTACATCTTTGGGCGGGTTTAGTGACATCCCTAAACGGTCAAAATGACTGTTTCTGTGATAGGATACCCACAGTCAACGTCTGTCTTCACGAGTTCTGGGAACCGGGGTGATGCAAAACTTTTTTTAAGTGTGTATTGAAAGGGACAGGAGAACACTGAGAATGAACAGTAATCTAGCAGCGACTCAACAGCACTACATGCTTGCCGGCAGCAGTCAGCACAGACCAGGGCAGTTCTTTAGATGCTGGAATATTGGTTACTCTTCGTTTTTTAATCTCCCTGTTAATCGATAAAACAAATATTGAATTAGACTAATTCGAACTGCTCCATAGAATGGCCATCTAAAATTCCACTTTCAAAAGTATTTTGCATGTCACGGAGCGACTCATGGCACGTGATGAGCTCTGTTTCTCTGCGCTAACTCCACTTACACAGTACAAGAACGAAACTGAAAATACCTGCTGAAACAAAAGAGAAAATACGCCTGATGGTTCTTAGGAGGGACACAGTTTACACACCGGTGCGCAAGACTTATTGTTGGAATTAAATTTTGCATGATATGTCACCGCCGAGTAACAGACCTCGATGAAACTTTACCGTACATAGGAAGAACTGCTGCAGTATAGAACAAAAAGTAACTGAAAGAAAAACGTAGTGAGACGAACAGAAGTTACATTTTTATTCAGAGAGAGTAATTACACACCATCCCGATCCATGAAGGTCCCCAGGATATAACAAAAGGTGGAACATGGATTGTAATAGGGTTGTGATCGTCATGGTCTGCAACGTGTTCCCAAGGATAGCAATGTTTGCTTCTAGTAGGATGTTCCATTCCAACGTGGTTGGCAATTGCTGGATGTTAAGTGATTAAACTTGGACATTGTTGAATACGTCCCCGCAACGCATCCCACACTTTTCCGATGCGATTTATGTCGGGAGAGCTGACAGACCAATCGTTTCGCTGGACATCCTCTCGTTCGAAGAGCTCCTCTTCCTGCTCTTTTCGATGCTGTCGGGCGTTTTCATACCTACAAATGAAATCATGGCCGAATACACGAATGAAGAGACGATAATGTTGGAGGATTACAGGGTCACAATAAAGTTGAGCGGTGAGCGTATCGTTTTCGAAGAGTTGCAGGTAGGTAAAACCGTACAAACCGGCCGCGGTGACCGAGCGGTTCTAGGCGCTTCAGTTCGGAACCGCGCGACTGCTACTGTCGCAGGTTCGAATCCTCCCTCGGGGACGGATGTGTGTGATATCCTTAGGTTAGTTAGGTTTAAGTAGTTGTAAGTTCTAGGGGACTGATGACCTCCGATGTTAAGCCCTGTAGTGCTCAGAGTCATTTGAACCATTTGAAATCGTAAAACAAATATCCTGACCCCCCCCCCCCCCCGGTCCCTTTCTGGGCCGCCAAAACGATCATGTTCGACAATATCGCTGGGTGCCCTACGTGTTCCCACTTCTCGCCATATGACTGTACATCCATCGTGGTTGATTTGTGTCTCTGACCAAACCTTTCCAATGGAGATACTGTCAAGAATATATGTAAGTAAAGGCCTTGTGTTACGTAATTCAAGTAAAGGAATGAAACGATGAATAAGAGCACCTGCATAAATTTCTGAAACTATTTATTTGCTACTTAATGCACTATAACTTCTTCTGCAGTTGGAACTAGGGTCTTCTGTGCTGCTAGGTTAGATTTCTGGGATGTCTGCAAGATAGTTCCCGCAAGTATAATACTCATTCACAATAACTGAGGTGAACTTTAAACAGTAAGAGATACAGGTGCTGCTTCATGGAATAAAAAACAGTATGAATTACGTAAAAGCAGGATAATGTGTTGCGAAGACGAAAAAGTAGTCAAATATACGAAGCAAATACGCGCTTTTACCTTTCGTTACGACATGGGCTGAGGGATACACTAGTTTTGTAAATAAATATAGATTTGACAAGCGCTTTTACCTTTCGTTACGGCGTAGACTGAAGGATAAACTAGCCTTGGACATAAATATAACTTTGACACGGGAAGTCGTTCTCAAAGGGACTGGAACGGTCGAGACCCAGCACTTCTGTGACGATAAGAAGCACACTGTGACGACCGGTGAGGACAAGTGTGAGCGCATTCTAATGAATAATGCGCTACGGTTCCTCCGTTTCAACCATGACTGATAGATCCTAGTCTTACACGCAGTCTCATAACATGAAAAAGTCTGACGGGTCCAGACAGTGTAGAAAAGGTCTTGTTTAGCTAGACAGCCACTTATCGTTTGAAGAAAAGTGACAGAAGCTATCGAGGTAGGAAAGAGAGACTCCAGCTGCATGCTCTCGCCGTCTTGATTGCCAATTATTGCAGGCAGCAGGGCGATCGTGCTCGAAGTGCTGTTTATCTTTTTTGAAGCGGGCTCTAGCTGCGACAGCATGCGTTCTTAAATTTTGCAATGCATAATCAAGTTTTACGGATAAAATATCATCCAGTCTGTAGAAGCACTGTTGAATTCCAAAGATGTGTATGTAGATGGGGCATTAATTTAGCAAGGGACGGTACCTTCTGCAGCCGAAAAAAAAAGCGTATTAAGCGGATCCCACTCCCTCTCGTAACTGACAAACTGTGGCAACCTTCTCTCCTGCAGTACAGGGCTATTACAAATGATTGAAGCGATTTCATAAATTCACTGTAGCTCCATTCATTGACATATGGTCACGACACACTACAGATACGTAGAAAAACTAATAAAGTTTTGTTCGGCTGAAGCCGCACTTCAGGTTTCTGCCGCCAGAGCGCTCGAGAGCGCAGTGAGACGAAATGGCGACAGGAGCCGAGAAAGCGTATGTCGTGCTTGAAATGCACTCTCATCAGTCAATCATAACAGTACAACGACACTTCAGGACGAAGTTCAACAAAGATCCACCAACTACTAACTCCATTCGGCGATTGTATGCGCAGTTTAAAGCTTCTTGGTGGCTCTGTAAGGGGAAATCAACGGGTCGGCCTGCAGTGAGCGAAGAAACGGTTGAACACGTCTTTCTGGACATGCTGGAAAATTGGCTCATGCCACAACTGGACACCGACAGCGCCGACTTCATCTTTCAAAAGGATGGTGCTCCACCGCACTTCCATCATGATGTTCCGCATTTCTTAAACAGGAGATTGGAAAATCGATGGATCGGTCGTGGTGGAGATCATGATCAGCAATTCATGTCACGGCCTCCACGCTCTCCCGACTTAACCCCATGCGATTTCTTTCTGTGGGGTTATGTAAAAGATTGAGTGTTTCAACCTCTACCAAGAAACGTGCCGGAACTGCGAGCTCGCATCAACGATGCTTTCGAACTCATTGATGGGGACATGCTGCAACGAGTGTGGGAGGAACTTGATTATCGGCTTGAATCACTAAAGGGGCACATATCGAATTTGTGGATGCCTAAAAAAACTTTTTGAGTTTTTGTATGTGTGTGCAAAGCATTGTGAAAATATCTCAAATAATAAAGTTATTGTAGAGCTGTGAAATCGCTTCAATCATTTGTAATAACCCTGTATTTGCCACAAAGCGGCCGTATGTTGAGATAGCCTCTGGACACTCCTGAGTTTTTCAGTGATCGCGCTATTTTGCAAGCTGCGGCTATGTACTGAGAAGTGTAATGATACATCGTATCTCGGTGTATCACTCAGTACCCACGATAACTCAACGATGTATGAGAAGTTACATTAATCATTCAGGCTACTTTGGTAGTGGTTAATGTAAAAACTACAAAATCGTTTGTATACTTTCTTTTTGTTTTTACATCAGCGATGCAGCATAAGAATGGGAGCCGACGGTAGTCTAGCACGCTGCACAAAATTTTGGCGTCACCAGGTAGGATTTTCCGGGCTCGACGGCCGTGCATCTGATGGTGCAAATAGCTCTGAGCACTATGGGACTTAACTGCTGAGGTCATCAGTCCCCTAGAACATAGAACTACTTAAACCTAACTAACCTAAGGACAGCACACACATCCACGGCCGAGGCAGGATTCGAATCTGCGACCGCAGCGGTCGCACGATTCTAGACCGTACCGCTTAGAACCGTTCGGCCACTCCGGCCGGCGTGCATCTGAAGAAGATGACTAACGCACCATTTGCTTGCTATGTTAATTGTCATAACAATATAAAAATAAAGGAAAATAACGTATCTGGCGGAGTATGATCATTCTGTGTTGGGTATCTATCATTCCAGGTTCGTGCTAGCCAGGCGTGCATATAATTACATGCTACTGCTCGACTTAAAAGTCTTTCTGCGCCATGTGTGGTAAATCTGTCACAGGAATCAATTTGTATGCGTGATGATTTAACATGAAAGTAGTTAAATGGAGATTAATTTGGTTTTGTTTACTAAAAAAGCATTCAAATGAACCGATATTTCTAAATGGAAGCTAAAAGCATTTACGATGTGTGAGTTCAACATTTCATTGATATTTGGAACTGACAAACTTCTGCTAAATATTGTTGGTTCGGACTACTTACTATCCTGCGGAAAGAGAGAATCTATAAATATTCTAATCTTGAAAAGAACAAGATCTATTAATGGTGCGAGCGATTAGAGTGAAAAACCAAAGGCATAAATTATAATTCTAAAATGTTTAACAGCAACGAGTCTGCTTACAGAGATTCCACTAATTACAGTGATGCAGTGTAGTAGTATCTCTGATCTCTGTGCGTTCGTATTACGCAGACTCACGACTGAAATGTTTGAATTCATTTATCTAAAGGTTTTTCTGCAAACATTTCCATCGCATTAGGGAACAGAAGTATGGTAAATATCTTCAGATAAACAGTGTAATGCGGTCCGTAGTAGCTCAGCGTTTTAATCCTGTAACAGCAATACTAATCTCTTGGAAATTCGAATTTCGTTATGCTCGTTTGTCGCTCATACGCATTGCAAGACATGCTGGTCACAAAATTGCACAAATTGTAAATAAGAAAATAATTCAGAAAAAGGAGATACACCTGGAAGAGGGAAGACACTTCCTGAAGGGTCAAGATACGAACAACTTGAAGGTACAAGACGAAGATACAAGCAGGAAGATGAAGGTACAAGAGAAGAAGTTGAAGCCGTTAGCGGGGAAAGCGAATTTCTAGGCCCATATGGCGAGCTTCTGAGACGTCGAGCCACAACCAAAGTTTGGCGACGCTACCGTCAGAGCCTGCGGCACTGAGCCATATTACCTCCAGCACATCGTGATGAGACAGCTGCAGCAGTTCATCGGTGAGTTCCAGCGGCTGCAAGCTACCCTCGAAGTTGCTAGTGTGTTGGTAGAACATATTACAAGTGGCACACTAATAGAGATTTTGCGCAACATTCAGTAACTGTAAAGTGTGTATTTGCAATACAATTGAGCAGATGTTTTGGAACAAACAATTGAAACTCACGAGAGAAAACTATTAGCAGGGCTATTATTCAGTTGACAACAGTAACTACTCTTACTGTGGGCAGAAATTCTTCATACCGGGTAGTCGTAATTAAAGCGCACCTGCTCACAGAGGTCCATTGTGTGCTGTAATTATCGTATGGCAGTGAACATGAGTACATATTCTACTGCCTTAATGCGGAACATATTTTCGCTTTAAAACAGGTGATTCTAATTTTGGCCACCAGATTCTGATATGGCGCTGTGAATGCGACACAACCGCGTAGAAATGTTTCAATATACGAGGTGCATTCAAGTTCTAAGGCCTCCGATTTTTTTTCTAACTAACTACTCACCCGAAATCGATGAAACTGGCGTTACTTCTCGACGTAATCGCCCTGCAGACGTACACATTTTTCACAACGCTGACGCCATGATTCCATGGCAGCGGCGAAGGCTTCTTTAGGAGTCTGTTTTGACGACTGGAAAATCGCTGAGGCAATAGCAGCACGGCTGGTGAATGTGCGCCCACGAAGGGTGTCTTTCATTGTTGGAAAAAGCCAAAAGTCACTAGGAATCAAGTCAGGTGAGTAGGGAGCATGAGGAACCACTTCAAAGTTGTTATCACGAAGAAACTGTTGCGTAACTTTAGCTCTATGTGCGGGTGCGTTGTCTTGGTGAAACAGCACACGCACAGCCCTTCCCGGACGTTTTTGTTGCAGTGCAGGAAGGAATTTTGTTCTTCAAAACATTTCGTAGGATGCACCTGTTACCGTAGTGCCCTTTGGAACGCAATGGGTAAGGATTACGCCCTCGCAGTCCCAGAAAATGGACACAATCATTTTTTCAGCACTGGCGGTTACCCAAAATTTTTTTGGTGGTGGTGAATCTGTGTGCTTCCATTGAGCTGACTGGCGCTTTGTTTCTGGATTGAAAAATGCCATCCACGTCTCATCCATTGTCACAACCGACGAAAAGAAAGTCCCATTCATGCTGTCGTTGCACGTCAACATTGCTTGGCAACATGCGACACGGGCAACCATGTGGTCGTCCGTCAGCATTCGTGGCACCCACCTGGATGACACTTTTCGCATTTTCAGGTCGTCATTCAGGATTGTGTGCACAGAACCCACAGAAATGCCAACTCTGGAGGCGATCTGTTCAACAGTCATTCGGCGATCCCCCAAAACAATTCTCTCCACTTTCTCGATCATGTCGTCAGACCGGCTTGTGCGAGCCCGAGGTTGTTTCGGTTTGTTGTCACACGATGTTCTGCCTTCTCCTTCAACTGTCGATCAATTTCAATTGGTTTCGCACCACGCAAATTCAGAAAACGAATGATTGCACGCTGTTCAAGTAAGGAAAACGTCGCCATTTTAAGTATTTAAAACAGTTCTAATTCTCGCCGCTGGCGGTAAATTTCCATCTGCCGTACGGTGCTGCCATCTCTGGGACCTATTGACAATGAATGCGGCCTCATTTTAAAACAATGCGCATGTTTCTATCTCTTTCCAGTCCGAAGAAAAAAAGTCGGAGGCCTTAGAACTTGAATGCACCTCGTATTAAGGATGAGGAACGGAACTTGAGCAGAAAAGGTCAATCATGCGAGAAGTGTGTTGACGTTATCAATTACCGTCGGTTACACGAATTGTTTGAGATGATCATCAGAGACGTTGGCGAGATGCTGCTTCCGTGAAACGACGTAATCAACCATTCTTCGCAGCAATTCCGGTGGTATTTCAGTAACGCATTCCTGTTACACTGGCCTTCAGATCAGGTAGACACCGAACGTGTCTCTGGTAAACGCATTCTTTTAGATACCTCCAGAGCCAGAAGTTAGTAGGATTCAGACCAGGTGATCTTGCAGGCCATGCATCGGTATAACCCCTGGTGGTAAGAAGTCCCTGGAAGTTTGCGTTAAGCAGACCTTTCGCTGAGGGAGCGGCGTGTATTGCCCACATTGCAGCAAAACTTGGTTTCCACAGAGTTGCCGTCTCCCAAATAAGGAATAATATGCTGTACAAGGATGTTTCTGCTGCAGCCGTCACCATACACTTGACAGGCCCATTGAGAGTATTCTTTTCAAACCAGAGCGTACCGAGCCTAAAGATACTTGTGAATCCACACCATCAGTCACATAAGGCGAGTGCATTGGCTCTTCGTGCAAAACACCTGGTTTAACAGTACACACAACTTGACAGTTCTGTGTTTTCACTGCACACTGAAGTATAAAATTTGCCTCGTCACTCCATAACCTGAAACCGGTGAGGAACTTGAGAACGGTGTTGTGTATCATGAAGTCCCAGTTGTTGCACCGTCTGTATCTTGAATGGATAACTGTGTAAATATAAAATGGCTCTGAGCACCATGGGACTTAACATCTGTGTTCATTAGTCCCCTAGAACTTAGAACTACTTAAACCTAACTAACCTAAGGACAACACACACATCCATGCCCGAGGCAGGATTCGAACCTGCGACCGGAGCGGTCACGCGGTTCCAGACTGAAGCGCCTAGACCGCACGGCCACACCGGCCGGCCTGTGTAAATATAGACCGCAAAACTTTCGGTATTGTTGACCATGGGATGGACAGCTGTCGTGAGACTGCAGGAGCTCTAGCACTGCCCGAGGCACGGGCTAAATGGTCAGCTACAGCAACAGCAGCCTTGCCAACAACTTCCAACGCGATAGGGTGCCTTCCTCTCCCAAGTGCCACACCAAGGGTAACCGCGTTTTCCAATTTCTTTACCGTGTTCTTTAAACCATTTAAAGACATCGGCCCTCACCTTAGACCTCTCAGTGGGCGATACACTCTCAGTACCGGCTGCCGCTTACATGTAATAGTTTCACTAGCCGGGTAGAGCCGTTCCGCCTTGAAGCATTAACATATCTACAAATTCTCGCTGTCATACGATAATTATAGCCGAAACTGGACTTCCGTGAGTAGCTCATCATCATCATCATCATTTAAGACTGATTATGCCTTTCAGCGTTCAGTCTGGAGCATAGCCCCCCTTGTACAGTTCCTCCATGATCCCCTATTCAGTGCTAACATTGGTGCATCTTCTGATGTTAAACCTATTACTTCAAAATCATTCTTAACCGAATCCAGGTACCTTCTCCTCGGTCTGCCCCGACTCCTCCTACCCTCTACTGCTGAATCCGTGAGTCTCTTGGGTAACCTTGCTTCTCCCATGCGTGTAACATGACCCCACCATCTAAGCCTGTTCGCCCTGACTGCTACATCTATAGAGTTCATTCCCAGTTTTTCTTTGATTTTCTCATTGTGGACACCCTCCTGCCATTGTTCCCATCTACTAGTACCTGCAATCATCCTAGCTACTTTCATATCCGTAACCTCAACCTTGTTGATAAGGTAACCTGAATCCACCCAGCTTTCGCTCCCATACAACAAAGTTGGTCGAAAGATTGAACGGTGCACAGATAACTTAGTCTCGGTACTGACTTCCTTCTTGCAGAAGAGAGTAGATCGTAGCTGAGCGCTCACTGCATTAGCTTTGCTACACCTCGCTTCCAGTTCTTTCACTATGTTGCCATCCTGTGAGAATATGCATCCTAAGTACTTGAAACCGTCCACCTGTTCTAACTTTGTTCCTCCTATTTGGCACTCAATCCGTTTATATTTCTTTCCCACTGACATTACTTTCGTTTTGGAGATGCTAATCTTCATACCATAGTCCTTACATTTCTGATCTAGCTCTGAAATATTACTTAGCAAACTTTCAATCGAATCTGCCATCACAACTAAGTCATCCGCATATGCAAGACTGCTTATTTTGTGTTCACATATCTTAATCTCACCCAGCCAGTCTATTGTTTTCAACATATGATCCATAAATAATATGAACAACAGTGGAGACAGGTTGCAGCCTTGTCTTACCCCTGAAACTACTCTGAACCTTGAACTCAATTTACCGTCAACTCTAACTGCTGCCTGACTATCCATGTAAAGACCTTTAATTGCTTGCAAAAGTAGCTGCACTTTAATTATAACCACCCAATAGTAATACAGTTTATTCCAAATGAAAACACACAGTTCTTATGAAATGTCCGGACTCACGAAAAAGAAATTACTGAGCAACTCACAGCAGTCGAGAAAAGTCAAGACAATGGGACGTAGAAAATTAGGGAGATTGTAGCACCTAATCTTGCAACAATAAGAACTGAAATTTCATTTGAAATTGAAAAATTGAGTAAAAGGTAGCACAATAATATGAATGAACTTTTAGCTGTTAGAACTGTTGAGATCAAAACTGAAATGAAAGGTCTTGTTAATAAGAAGACGGTAAACTAGACAATGGAATGGAAGAAATTAGGGTATTTTGTTAATAGTGGCGTATAGATAACAATAATAATGGCAGAAGAAATTGATGCACATGATGCTGGCAGGCTGGACAATAAGATAGATAATGACTCCAGGAGATCAGTCATAAAAGGAACAGGTTAGTTATAGTACACATCATCACGGTATTCAAGAGGAAATATGTAACTAACTGGACAGGTAAGTTTTTAAAAATGAGAAGTCCAAGGTATTACGAAAGCAGACTGAGTTACATGGAATGTGGTTCATTCTTCTTTAAGAAGCTGATGAGTAATGGTGAAGGGCTACACTTGTCGTATTATACGATTTCAATATATCTGTACTAAGTTCCATTCACAGAAAAGGAAATGGACAATTGTAGTGGCATCGGCTTACGATGTCCCACTAATGTGTCTGTTCAATGTCCTGGATCTATATGAAGGGCTTATTTCAATAATGGTACGTCCTTATCCTCCACTTTTCTATCTATAATGCTTCTGAACTTAACGATCCAAACAAACAGAAAGAAAGGTTCATTTCTAGCAAGAAGCCACATAACTGAATATTTCTGCTATCTCAACTGAAGGTTTTTCAGCGCCCATTTAACTTTAGGACTCTGTATCTCAGAACGAACAAATGAAGTTGTACCACTATTGAAATAAGCTCTTTATATGATACTCCCTCGTTTTATACACTGCTCAATAAAATTAAATACTTTCTCTTTTGGAAACCTTACATTTTCTCCCATTGAACTGAAGGCCAGAGTATAGAATTTCATTTGAGATGTAGAGTTGGAGAATGATGTCACTTTAGCAAAAACCGTCTCTAAAATTCTTCTCTACGCCACCCTGGATGTGTCACACCATGGAAAGGTCGTCACTCTTCCCCTTAGCCTCATCTTGACCATTATCATGGTATCTCTTCGACAGACGTCAGAACCGCGAAATACAATGTTGCCATCATGCTGTTTTACTATGTGTGATCGAAGGAATTTTGGACACACTTGTTGTGGTATCAGACGCCAAATGTGCCATATTGAGACCAAATGTAGTGGCTGGGTGCCAGGAGGTGCCGTATTAAAACGCGTCGAGAACTTCCCAAATGATTTTTTTGTTTCCACTATAGTGTTCCGTTCACCTCTATCCGCGTCACTAGGTCCCGCAATAATGAGGCCACTGCCCCAGCGGCCCAGTGCAACGAGCTGTGTCGAACCGGACTTCTACGCCAGCGGAGTGCGGCGTCGTCAGGACACCGCGGTTGACTCGGCGGTCTGCGTCCCTGCTGACTCAGCGCCGCTCGGTGTCAGCTGCAGGCGGCCAGCTGCGTCCTCCTTATCGCCGGGGTGGCTGAGATCGCGGTAACGAACAAGCGACCGTGATCCGGCGTCCGTACCTGCGACCCTCGCCTCAGAAGTCCCCGGTGTGTGTCGGGAGCCAAGACGACTGCCCGAGGTAGCGAGCCGAGGAGTGACCCGCCCTGGCTGGCTGCCGACCCCGCGTCGGCCTCAGAGGGTCGAACCAGTGACCCACCGTGGACTGGAATGCTGGCACACCATCTGCTCTGCGTGCAGCCGGTGGAGCGACACGCCCCGCCCTCCAGGAGAGCTATCACATTTCGATGACTCTCGTTACAAAACAACACCTATTTACACTCGGCTGCGCGCCTCTGTTTCACTAACGCGTCGCTTCGTGTCACGTAATCACTGCACCCCGGTTGCGCCAGTGGGCCCCTTCTGCCTGTGACTTGCGATATGAAAAATGCTGTGTGCGCCCTCTCTGGCAGTTCTACGCCCCTGTGACCTCTGTTTGCCTGCGCAACTGCTGGTATGCGTAACTTACTACAATCAGGTCTGCAGCTGGCTGTGACTCGTGCTCCCAATGTCGCACAAAACTAACTTCCCCTACCCTGTGTGGCTCTGACCACTATGGGACTTAACTTACGAGGTCATCAGTCCCCTAGAACTACTTAAACATAACTAACCTAAGGACATCACACACATCCATGCCCGAGGCAGGATTCAACCCTGCGACCGTAGCGGTCGCGCGGTTCCAGACTGTAGCGCCTAGAACCACTCGGCCACCCCAGCCGGCCCCTTCCCATACCCTAAACGGTGTTGGCGCTACACACTCCTCCTCAAGATCGACAACAATAAACCTCATCAAACGTCATAAAGGTCATGAATGAAACCAACGCTACCCTTGGGGCGTTGATTTTCACACATTTCCCGGTCGATAAGGACAACTGGCAGTGCGATGCGCAACAGAACGACGCTCATGACAAAGTCTGATACTGTTCACACACCCCGAATGACTCATCTCATCTCTAAGGATATCACGACTCTGCAATCTTTTGTAGGGTAACGTGTCTGCAAATTTTTGTATGGTATACAAGGTGAAACCACCAGCGACCACTCAAAGGCAAACGAGAATATTCAATGTAATCTGAAGCCGCTAAGTGTGTTTATGCTTTTCCATCCCTCGTTTTCCTCGCCTTCATGTGGCCTGTGCTCACTTATGTAAGCAGGTGCTACGGACCGCATCTCATAAACTTATTAGACCAGCATTATATAAACTACAATATAAAAATTTTGCTGTGTAGCTTACAACAACCTCAGTACAACGGTGTTGTATACAGCGTACCGACAATGCCAGTTCACTGAATGTTTTACGGTATAACAGTGGCAATAGATTGAGCATTCAAAGTGACTTGGGGTAGTGACCAGTCCTCTTTTGGCGTATGCATGGAGGGGGCAGAGTTTCACATTCATGAACAAAAGACATTCGGCAACACCGTCAGTGCAACTGTGCACCTTTGTTGTGCATTTTAACATTATGTACAGGACACTCAACCAAGATTCCTTGCTGCCGGAAGGACAGGCTTTCCTATTACGACCTTCTGGCCACATGCAAGATCTGAGAGGAATCAAAGAGGATATTTATCTCACTGATGGGTAGGGATTGGTGGATGAGAGGCTCTGTACAGTAAAGTGACAAGCAAAGTTGGGCAGGTGGCACCAAAGGTGTTGCCGAACTGGAGATTTATTGCCATTTTATTCACTGGCGTGTGAATATCGTTCCCCGTCCCCGCTGCATAGGCCGCATGAAGGCGAGGAAAACGAGGAATGGAAAAGAATAAACACACTTAGCGGCTTCGGATTACATTGCATTTAGTCGTTTTCCTTTGAGCTGTCCTTGGTGGTTTCACCTTGTATATGCTGTACTGCCATGTATTCAGGAAGTTCAAAAAAAATGTTCAAATGTGTGTGAAATCACATAGAACTTAACTGCTAAGGTCATCAGTCCCTAAGCTTACACACTAATTACTCTAAATTATCCTAAGGACAAACACACACCCACGCCTGAGGGAGGACTCGAACCTCCACCGGGACCAGCCGCACAGCCCATCACTGGAGCGCCTGAGACCGCTCTGCTAATCCCGCAAATTAATTAATCTTTTGCGTGTGTTGCTTAGATTACTGAGTTTATCAGCTTGCAGAGCTAAATATTCTATCAACTCACATCATTCTGACAGTCCATCAAGCTATTAACTGAAACAAAGGGGATGGAAGTGTTTGAGCGATCACTCAGTGTAACAACTTCTAGTGGAGATCCCTTATACCACTGAAAACAAACGACTAATGTAATTAAATCCTTAAATACTGTCAGCCCACAATGCATAGGTTCACTTCGTTATTATGTTCCTTAAGGAATTAGAAATTACATTTACTTCAGTTTCGTATTACATGAAACGTGTGACATCACATACTTACGACCTACTTCCTTAGTACCCCACTTACGTTCAACCGAATTGTTGTTTGCCCTTAAAACGTCGCTCTTCGATAAAAACAATGTGCAGAGGAAATGCAGATGCTACCTATTGCCAAGTGATGTGGCCGAGCGGTTCTAGGCGCTACAGTCTGGAACCGCTCGACCACAACGGTCGCAGGTACGAATCCTGCCTCGGGTATGGATGTCTGAGATGTCCTTAGGTCAGTTAGGTTTAAGAAGTTCTAAGTTCTAGGGGGCTGATGACCTCAGCAGTTAAGTCCCATAGTGCTCAGAGCCATTTGAACCACTTTTTTTACTATTTATTTTACATAGTCGAATTTTTGTTACTGTCACTATGAATATTCGTATAAAAACCGTAATAGCTGTTGTATACAGCATATAAAAGGTTTAAACTGTGATGATTGCCACATACATACATAACAATTGATGTTACACAACATGTACAGGGTTAATCAACTAAAACTTGAACCGCAAATATTGCGGAAATGGAAGGTGCTACTGGTGCGCAGTTTTCACGGAATACAATGGTTGTTAATCAGGCACTCGTATTGTTAGCCAATCAAAAGACTGTAATAATCGAAAGTGTTCAAATGGCTCTGAGCACTATGGGACTTAACATCTGAGGTCATCAGTCCCCTAGAACTTAGAACTACATAAAGCTAAGGACATCACACACATCTATGCCCGAGGCAGGATTCGAAACTGCGAACGTAGCAGTCGCGTGGTTCTGGACTGAAGCGCCCAGAACTGCTCGGCCACCGTGGCCGGCCAATTGAAAGTGTATTTCTGTGCAAACATACTTAAAAAAACCATGCCCCCTGATAGTAATGAACCGTGCGCGGCTCGTGTTCGTGCCATTTATTGCTTGACATCTTGTCTTTGCGGTACTGCCGTCCCATTTCTTATTCGATTTGCTGGTGTCGCTAAGTTGCTCGCTTGCCTGCCCGTGAGTAGCAGCAGCAGCGCTTATCGATAAGAACACTGTCGTACTATCTTCAGAGCCAGTGATAGTATTTCTGCGTCGTCGTGCGTCAGGAGTTCAGTGGGTACGGAGCACCAGTGAGATCTGGGCAGCCAAGACTCGACCAACCATTGCCGGCACTCATGATTTCAGTGGGGACGACCTCATCTGGTCGTTCGGTCGGTCGACTCATCGGGCAAAGTGTATTTGGTGGCTTCTGGGTTCTCTGTGTTTGTCAACTTGTGATTCCTCCTAGTTGTTCGACAGTAACAGTGACTGCGGAAGTGTTTTCGCAGAACCGTGTGCAGCTTGTGTGGTTTTCACTGAGCAGTTATTTTTAATGCTGCTTGCGTGCTGGATTGAAGCAGTCAGTCGGTTGGGACAGAGCAGCGAGGAAATCTCGTTGGCACAGGGTCAGATCGGGACCGATGGCGGCGTGCACGTGCGGTCGGACTGTGAGGCGCTAGCTGCGAGAGCTACAAAGTTTGTTGCCCATAGAACTTGGACACTGAAGTTGAGTGGTCAGTTAACCTGCTATGAAACCTCAACTGCTGTGACATCTCTTCCTTCGTTGCCGGTTGTTGCTTCTTGCGCTGTTCTGGCCAGCAGCAATGTATGGTGTACTGGAGCAGCTGAATTTTGCAGCTGTCTTCCTGTACTGTCTTTAAGTATTGAATTGGTTGTTACGTATCAGTGAAGTGCACCAGCGGTATTTTCTGCCTTGTGGACGTTAACGCCCCAGTTGCTTTTCCTCGTCGTGTTGATTCTGTCCGGCACAGCGTGTAGTTCGACAGTATTTTAGTTGTTTGTTCATATCTTTTTCTTAGAGTGGTTATTGTGCCTTGACTCTTTTTAGATGCCAATTTTGAAGACGTAGTGCTGCTGGTATCTTCATCCTCGGCTGATACTTTCCGTTGTCGTGCAGTTGGTCGAGCAGAAGAGAATTGATTAAGTTGTTGGTCGGTCCTTCAACCGTCCCTGGGTCGGGTTGCCAGCCGATTATTTAACCTTACTCTTGGCTGCCTGTCTCACCTCACCCTACGTTAGAGCTACCTCCTCAGGCCGACCCTTGGAACACTTCAGAGGACCACTGTTCTGTTGGTTTGAAACGTCCCCTTTAGAAAAATTGTTGAATTACTGTGCTTGTAAACCCCTTACGTTATTTGATTTTCAACCAGCTGAGCAGAACTGAACGTACTCAGACATTTCGCTCTTTACTTATTCTGATCAACACTAAACTGACACACAATGTTTTTAGCGAAACGCAATCTGACTTTCAAAAATCCCTACAAAACAATGGCCCTGACTAACACTAACCTATACCTCTCATGAATGACTTACCTCACAAAAATCTTCGTTACGAACACTACTGCAATACAGTGTGCGCCAATACTGCCAGCTGAATAAAAGATTCTAACTACTGATAGGCATAGTTAGCAAATGAAAGATTTTGATACAGAACATATATATATATATATATATATATATATATATATATATATATATATATATATATATATCAGTTCATGATATCCAATATTAACAATTTAGTCTTTCTGGCGCTCACACGTCCAGATCGTCCGCTCTTAAAATTCCGCCATCTCTCTCCCCACATCCACCACTGCTGGGCGGTTCACCTCCAACTGCGCAACGCTACGCGCTGTAAACAGCCAACTGCCCAACACTACAATAGCGAATTCCAACAATGCAAACCAGCCACAAGCTGCACACAGCACAGTCAATGATATTCATATAGAGCGCTATGTGGCGTTACCAACATAAAAACCTAAACAGCCTACTTACATAGACCTCATGCTCTGCACAAAAAAATTTTACAAACTGTTTTCGGCAGTGGCCAATACAGATTTGAAAAATATTTTACATAATTACAATAACAAAGAAATCAAATGCACACACTTATTGATACAATGTTGATCAAAAGCTAAATTTTTTTACAGTCCATAAAGACAGTCCTGATCATCCATCACAGTAAAATTGCGGGTATTTTTTTTTTCAAAGTATGAGCAGTAGTGGATTTCCATGCAGTCTTGAAGAAGTAGTGTTGTCCTGCCAACGGAAAGACAATGCTGACTCTTGACATGCAGACAGGTAATGGGCCACAACAGAGCAAACTCACAGGAGAGTCAGTCGAAGTTTTGGAGAATATTGGTAGGTAGCTCATCACAGAGCAGACCCACTGTAGTCCTAGTAGAGATTATGGTATTGGTGGGCCACCAGAGGTGCAGACCCACCGCAGTCCTTGTAGAAATAATGGTATTGGTTTGTCATCAAAGGTGCAGACCCACTGTAGTCCTTGTAGAGGCGGCCAGAAACCATCTGTTGCGACTGTGCAGGTGCACAATCACCATCGGAGAGTCTTATGGACAACATAGCAAGTCCATAAACCACCACTTGTGCACTCACAAAGTTTTTGGAATTGTCCTTAGAACCAGCAATGCTGTTAACCAGTCCCATTGCTGAATTATTAACACACGTGCAAACACTAACAGTCCCAACTTGTCACATATTGTTCATATACTATGACCAACAGAACTGTGTGAAGTGAAATGCATGCTTACAAGTTACTTAATTTGATGAACTGGTGTCAATTACAATTTTATAACATGAGAATACAATTACAAATGTACAGGAAACATCATTAAAAACATAATAATACAGATAACATTTGTAGTAATACAGGCTTTACAAAAGAATAGAAATAAACAGATACATCAGTGTTACAGGAATTATGACATAATTAAATACATAAAAGATCAGAATAGGTTTCGAAAATAATGTCTAAACATCTTTACAAAGTAAATAACATATTATTAGAAAAATTCTACAGCATAACTCTTATCAGATAAACACATTAAGACAGGACAAACACAAATAAACAAGGGTACACAAACACATAGTGGAATACAAAAGGAAAGGACAGGTTTTGTTTTCAGTGAGACGTCTGGTGCTGCAGTTAAACCCAAAACTTCATTCCATAGATCTTCCCTCTTATTTCAACATTTGGTCCTGCAAAAAAAAAAAAAAAAAAAAAAACTATCTAAGCCTGTTGTCCTTAAAACTATTGTTTTGTTCATATGCTCTTTCAAAATAAATATTTCTCATTGTACAATACTCATTTTTGCCCAAATCTTTTGCATATAACTTCTCAATGCATTCTTTCCCTATTCTTCATAGTTAGTTTCTTATATAGTATCCCCCCCCCCTCTTAAGCTAACTGAAATCTACTGAGCTCAGATATTTATACTAATGGACGAAGCAATTCAGCAACACACAACAAATTAACACCAAAAGCAATGACAAAAAATACAAATTGGCAAAGCAAGCAGCAGTAAATCTAAATTAGCAAAGCAAATGCAACATTGTAACTAATATGAGCCAATGTGCAGCAACAAGAAAAATAAAGCAGTAGTAAAACTGGCTTAACAGAGTAATACAAAGTGAAATTCAGTAGGACTATGCCTGGCAAACAGCAGCAGCAAATGCAATAACCTATATCTAAACATGACAAACCCACAAGCGGAAAAAATAGTACACTAAAGACAACAATGCAGATAAGGGAAATATCTATTCACATCTTAATGTCTATGTCATTAAAGTGGTGCACCACAACAACTCATTGTACCATAAAAGTTACCAAGTACTAGAAAAGAAAATTATGTATGCAGTTACTGTTGTTAGCCCCTTCTTATTGTTCTTTCCTTTCCAAGTGCTCCTTTTTCGAAGAATGTGGATCATAAAATTATTATTTACTGGGTCTGTAGACAGAAAACGTTTCTATTAGTATATCTATTAAATTTTAATTTAAACAATGCGGCAGTGCAACTAGAAACTAGATAGTAAACAAAATAGGAAAATATAAATACAACGCAAAGCATTAAACATCTTTCACTAGCCATATGGCATTTCATAAGGCAGTAAAAAATCTCTCAACTAGAAAGACAGTAGTCATAATCAGGTGTATAGACATAAAATATTTCTCATCATTTCGTCAGGCATTTCAGTAAATATCCGAAAGTATAAGCTCAAAACTGTAATCATATATTCCAAGTATGAGTGTGTCTTATTTGAAATGCTTTCTACAGAGAAATGTCAGTAACGAGGTTCATGGGCTCTCCTTTTTTTTTGTTGTGCCTCTAAAAGGCACAGCGTTTTCTTTTTTTTTTTCCAGGCGACTGTCGCATAGCTTGGCGCCTACAGCATATTACATCAAAGTCACTTAGCTTTCTTACCGAAATATTACGACAGCAGTTTCCGCTACAGTGACAGTCTCATATAAAAAATTTCACAAGTCGAGAATTTGCGTTGCAAATGTGTAGAAACAAAATCCTATAAATATATCAGTGTCCAAAAAATTTTCGTCAGCATTGTAATACATTCACGCATTTACACACATTTCATAACTCTTAAAGTACGATTATTGGTTCCCAACATCCTTTTTCACAAATCAGCGTCCCTAACCACTACTCATTATTCCTTACCTTATTACACATATACATATTCGTCGACACTTCTTCAATATTTCATCATAATAAATACGTAGCATAATCAAATTCCTCATATAGCATCAACTTTTTGATCATAAACATACATCAGCAGCATAATACACATCATCAACGTAATAATAACATCATAAAACCTCAGCGAAATCTCAAAATCGTCGTAGCTTCCTCCAATAATTTCAAAACCTAAAAAAAATTCTCTGCTCATTTCAATAGTGTCATCTACCTCAAACCTACTTAGAAAATCATGATCCCATACCAAATACAACATTTAAAGCTCTCATGGTATCACAATGGTTCCGAAAAATATATGAACAGTTCACAAAGTACATAGAAAATACAATTTCATAAGTGTGAAGTTATCCAACTGTGTAATTACGTAAACATGTGTCACTGACGTAGTAAAAAATATTTTTGTCTCAGTCACTTAAATGATCAGATAGCTGTGTAATTAATGTGTTAGAGAAATATGGTGCCGATGCGTAAAGTTGTATAAGCAAATACCATATTAGCTAGGGTTCCTTGTGTTTGCCAGACACATGGCACACAAAGTAAGTGTGTACCCCACTGAGGATAAATGTAATTATACCCTCAGGTGTTACATATTACAGCAATGGAATGAAATATATCACGTCTTTGCAATGTCCTGCCAAAATAATATGTCGTAAATGTTCAGGCAATTTGATTAAGCAAATGCGGATGAGTTCTGAGGAGCTGCATGGGTTTCACAGGTACTGATTCTCTGCAATATGTCTTGAAAATATTTCACAAGACTGAAAATTCAGATTGTTCGAAATGTTTCATCATTATGATGCTATGTTTTACTCGGTCTTGTGTAGCTTGTGACCAATATGCTGAAAGGAAGGCATGATAAAATTCTCCTTCACTGTGACAATCGTGAATGACCGATCGCATTCTTACAGCTGATTCATTCTCTAAATAGCCACACATAAATTCTAATCTGTGCTCTAATGACCAGTTGGGAGGAAAACTACGAGAGAATTGATGAAGCCACGCTTGTGGATGAATGTCGTTGCCGGAATTCTTAAATGTTTTGAATTTACGTGTAGCAATAAACAGCTTATAGTCAAAATCATCATGTCGGCGAGTCTCATGTCTGTCATTGTTACGTCGTTTCGGCGGTTCCACCTCAAAATTCGTTGTACCTTGCCAATTTCTTTCATAATTTCCGAAGTGCCCTGTGTTATTATTTTGTGGCTGTTCAGTATTTCTATGTCCCTCTTCCCATGTTGGAGTGTCCTCTGAAGTATATAATTCTTGTATACCTGTGTCAACTGATCTTGTACTTCCCGGATTTCTCTTTTATACTGTGTATTTATTTGATTCTAATTTTGTTTGAATTTTCTAATTTGTTCATACTCTTCTGTGTCATTAAGGACTACCGGTCTTGTGTCATTCAGCGTATCACCTACCTTCGTAGATAAATTATTTAGCTGATCCGAAGGTTCGACTAGTTTCTCTGATAATGAACTAATTTCCTCCATGTGTCTTTCTGAACCAATTTTCAGAGTATCTACTGTGTCTTTTAAGTTTTCCTGAGTTTTTGAAAGTTGCGTAACCTAATCTGTAGATGCAACTGAGTCAATTTTAGCCCGTAAGGTCACGTGATTTTCAGGAACAATAGTTTGCAGTTCTTTTATGGCTGCTTCGTGATTCTGTTATGCATTTTCATGCCGCGAAAAATAGGCTGAAAATGCTCACAAATTTGTGTTTTTACGTCATTACAGACTTTTTGACATTTCGATTCGATGTTACGTAACGCAGTAATTAAATCTTCACGTGTTTGTTGAAGTGTTTAATTTGTTTCTGATTTTGTTCCAGCGTTGGGTCTAACTTTTGTAGCCTTCTTCCCATTTGTTGCATTAACGGTAATAACAATGCACTGGTGTCTGAAACTTGTTCCTCAGTACAATTCGGCAGTGCATTTGAACCGGCAATATTCGCATTTTGAAAAGCAGAAAATGTGTTGGTTGGTTTTTTGGGGAAGGAGACCAGACAGCGTGGTCATCGGTCTCATCGGATTAGGGAAGGATGGGAAAGGAAGTCGGCCGTGCCTTTTTAGAGGAACCATCCAAGCATTTGCCTGGAATGATTTAGGGAAATCACGGAAAACCTAAATCAGGATGGCCGGACGCGGGATTGAACCGTCGTCCTCCCGAATGCGAGTCCAGTGTCTAACCACTGCGCCACCTCGCTCGGTAGAAAATGTGTCTTGACTTATTTGAGAAAAAGGTGAGGACGCAAAACCTGAATCTACAGTATCTGCAAGATTGTGTCCTGTCATTTCGGATTCCTGAGGTGAGCTGTTGCCGTCCGATCGATCGGTAATGCTTTCCTGTTCACTAATTGTTTCACTGTTTACACCATTATTTGCCGCCCGCTCCATAAAACACTACTCTTGTCTTCACTGTCATTTCTTAATTTACTTTGGAGCCTAGTTTTAGGTTTTTCACACGCCATAATTATGACGTGTATCACACGATAACAAGAAAACACAATTTGAAGAGCAAAAACAATAAAACACATTAGCATGGCACTGAAAATAATATCTCGCTAATTGCAAGCGCAGCTAAGAAATACTTGGTGCAAATCTACATGCTTGCCACAAATGTTTTACCGTACAAGAATGAAAAGCTACAATTACAAAGAAATTCTCTCTGTAATTACGCGCTAGGAATAAATAATAGTTACACTAATTACACAAACTACAAGAAAAAAATCTGAAGATTCCAGTGAGGTATCCTCAGGTAATGGTCGACATATGAATCGTCCCCTTAGAAAAATTATTGAATAACTGTGCTGGTAAACCCATTACGTTATTTGATTTTCAAACAGTTGAGCAGAACTGAACGTACTCAGACATTTCGCTCTTCTTTATTCTGATCACCACTAAACTGACACACAATAGTTTTGGCGCAACGCAATCTTTCAAAAATCCCTACAAAAGAATGGCCCTGACTAACAATAACCTATAATTTTCATGAATGACTTACCTCACAAAAATCTTCGTTACTCAATCTACTGCAGTACAGCGTGCGCCAATACTGCCAGCTGAATAAAAGATTCCACCTACTGATAGGCATAGTTAGCAAATGAATGATTTTGATACAGAATAAACAGTGTATTTACCTTAATAGTGTTCAAAAGTCGTAATATATATAGCAGTTTATGGTATCCAGTATTACCAATTTAGTCTTTCTGGCGCTCACACGTCCAGATCGTCCGCTCTTAAAATTCTGCCATCTCTCCCCACATCCACCACTGCTGGCGGCTCACCTCCAACTGCGCAACGCTACGCACTGTTAACAGCCAACTGCCCAACACTACAACAGCAAATTCCAACAATGCAAACCAGCCACAGGCTGCCCACAGCACAGTCAGTGATTTTCATATTGAGCGCTACGTGGCATTACCAACATAAAAACCTAAGCAGCCTACTTACAGGTTTTAGATGGTGATTTTTATTTTTGTCTGAAGTCTTGTGTGTGCCTCAGCCAAGCTTTCGCGTGAAATACTCTTAAGAGAAGGCCTTCTTAAATTAAAATTTGAAGTTTAATTTGTTTAAAACGAATTTTCTTAAAAATTTGCTCTATTTGAAATTCTTGTTATCTATGCCCTAAGCCCTGAATTGTTCAATGTTTTGTGTGTGGCCTTCAGCTGAGTGTTTACGTGAAATATTTTTGAAGTAAGGTCTTCAGCTGTGTGTATTCTTTAAAGCAATTTCTTATAACTTGTGTTCACGCCTTCAGATGTTCTTGATTTTGGTGCGGTTTTGGGCCTTCAGGAGATATCTCAAGTTTTCGTAACTAGGCCTTCAGCGTTATCTTTTTGCTTTTATCCTCTTAAGGCAATGTGTAATTAAGTGGTTCTTAGGAAAATAAAAGTTTGTGTGTTTAGTGCAACTGACAGTATCTGATTACGGCCCCCTCCACAACTATAACCTGATCCGCTGTATCCTGCGAAACCACATTTCAATCAACAAACTAAAAGTAGGTCAAATCAGAATGTCAGAGGTGTTTGTTACAGCTTCCTAGTGCTAACCTTTTACGAGATATCCTATTCAGAAAACTACGCTCACCAACACGTGTGCAATGCCTTTGTTAGCACGCTCTGAAGAACAACATACGAGCATGTACTAATTACGTGTATCAGTTACGAGACAGTTGACCGTCACATGTTGTGTTCAAAATGGCTACCGGCAGCGGCGAAACACGCTAGAATTTCATCGGATGTCCGAGGGGGCTGCAGTAATACGGTGCTGCATATCATCGGATCTACTTGGTATGTCCTTCTAGACAACGCATTTCAGCTTCCCCCAAGGAAAAAAAGTGTACAGGCGTCGAATCCAAAGAACCGGCCACCTAATGTACAGGTACTCTTCGTCCAGTCCAATGATTTAGAAACAATTCCTGAAGATATGCTGTAGTACTTCGTGCAATATGGGCTGGGCAGCCATCATTTTGGTACCGCTGGTTGTTCCTAGCCTGCAGAGCAACGTCTTCTACCACCCGTGGCAGATGGTACGTTAGGAGGCTGCAATATTTGTGCACTTTCAGTGTTTCATCTGTGACAAGCAGGCTTATGAGCTGATGGTTCTCTATCCTAATTGCACGTTTACACTCCATGGACGCTGACGTTCCGCCTGACGAAGCCAGCGTCGATTTTCAGCAGACCAATAGTGCATGTTTCGCGGTACACATGCCCGAAAGAACACACAGCACGCACCATACAACTAATTCACCTAGACAAGCAATGGATCCACCTTCTTCAGTGCGGAAGCAGAAGTACGTCCGACCTCCTGCGGTAACCTGAGTAGCGAGCATGGAAGAAAGGGGCAGGGACTGTGGATAGGTGGCTCTAGGTGGAAATGTGGATTGGCCGTGAGTCGTGACGATATAGTCGGCGCGATTGCGGCAACCGCGCGTCCCGGATGGCACTTTCCTAGTAAGAACGAGATCAGTGGTTCGACTCCCGGTGGGGTACACATTTTCACTCGTTGCCTCTGATTCCGCGTAATGTCCCTATGCAGCTGACATCGGTAATTCCTTCTTCTGTTCTCACCACCTCCACATTCAATCCACATACAATGTATTACGGCTGTGGATTCCGTGTAGCGTTTGTTCTTCGGACATGGCTGAAGGAACAGACGCCAACCATTCATATATGTATGTAGATTGCCTCCGTTCGTAATGTTAAAGAGAATGTTAGTATATTGTGGCACACTTTATATAACCGACTTGGCGAAATTTTATTAGCTGACTACAGGTCAGTCTGAATAAATGTGATCTACCAAAGGTTTCGTGTTACTTTTTGACAGTGCCTGTTACAATACTCTGTGCGAAAGCGTTACGGAGATGATAGATAAATTCCAGTGAGGGACTCTGCAAGAGAGACGCCCAGTAGCTCGGTACGGGGTTTTATTGAAGTTTCGAGAACATACCTTCACCGAGGAGTCAAGCAGTATATTCCTCTTTCCTACGTATATCTCGCGAAGAGAACATGAGGATAAAATCAGAGAGATTGGAGCCCACACAGAGGCATACCGACGATCTTTCTTTCCAAGAACAATACTAGACTGGAATAGAGGGGAGAACGATAGATATACTCAAAGTACCCTCCACCACACACCGTCAGGTGGCTTGCGGGGTACGGATGTAGATGTAAAGATGTAGATGTGTTGTACATTTAAGTCCAGTGACAAATTGCAAGACTTTTTTGTGTAATGCCATTGATACTGCCGCGTAGTATGATGTAAAGATTTTTGTATGAGTATATGTGACATTATTCCTCGATTTTGTTTTGTAAAAATGACCTTCTCTTAGTGACCTAGCGTCATTTGTGATTAGTACGGTAGGGAGCTAGATTTGGAGCAATAAGGTACTGATTCCCAATTAAACACACAATCAACAAAGAGTTTATATATACAGTTAAGTATGGCTGACAAATTTTTCCAGACATCAGTAAAAAAGGCACGAAAAAATCTTTTGAATTCTGTAATAATGCAGCTAAATAATTTCTTTACATAAATTTGCAATGATACAATTAGTAACTTGCACACAATATTCTAAACTTTACTCTCATTTAAAAAACAATAGACACTGACAATGTCACAAGTAACAACTTCAAACCAATACTATGCTCTTGCGAACTTTAATGCCTATAGGTATTCTTGCTAAGTATTCTTAATTCACAAAGATTATCAGAACCATTAAACAAAGATTACGAGTACCTAAAACCTAAAGCGCAAGTACCGTACATAAACGCCAAAGTAGAAGAATTATCATACAGAGCTTGGGAGTTGTGGTACCAGTGATACGCAGTATAGAGTCAGTTCAGTCTTTAAGCACTGCTGCGAATCCCATACAGAGTTATGATAAATTCAGAGTTATCAGTTACTGATAGTGTTCTTTAAGCAATTACACACCTCGGTTTGCGCCTACGCACTTACGTAGTTAAGCATCTCAGTGAAAAGAATTTAAACACTCGTGGACACATGAACCCAACTTGGAACAGTCACTCATACCTCCCATTTTCAATCAAAATCATACCCCTCATACCTTTGCAGAAAGTTTAATTTACACGATACGACCAAGACATCGCAGCGCGACAGCTACATCAAGTCAAAAGAGGGCCAGCCTCACACGGCAATGCACAGTAACTCAAGAGATTAAGCAACAGCAAAGTAGTCTGCCTATCTCACTCAATTCTGCAACAAAACCGACAAATCGAAATATTAACCATCTGTAGCACTTACAGGGTCCGTGTCAGCCGGTTGATAGTTCTTAATTCATTAAAGACGTGTACCTTACTTCTCCGCGGACGTTCTTGTCCAGATACAAGCATTCAATATTTAGAGTACGCTTATGGAGTCCAATATAGCGCCATTCTTGCCAGTAACCGTCAAGGACGGAAGGAACATCAACACTATCATCAGTCATGTATATTGGTTTCTACTATAGTACACATAACGAGATATTATTCTGCCAATGAATTATCAAACAGATCAAAACACAAAATATCTAATTCTGGCGCTAGAGAACAGAATAATGAGACGTGTGCTTGCTCAACTGAAAAGGTCCTCAAGTTTCAACTGAGCGGACACAAATACCTTATTACACGGCGAGCATTCTGGACCGTGCACAAGCCTCCGATTTTCATAATACTGATGGCGTACAGTTGTCACGCTGACTGAGCAGTAAAAGAAAACCATCAAGTACAGAACAGTAATTCTCATTAATTATGTACACAGGCTATTACAGTAAGGTATACTGAACTGGGAGCATTACACCAAAAGTTAATGAAATACAAAACATTTACACAAAACTGATATAAACGCTCGAAGGAGCAAAATAATCAGAAACAGAAGTGTGGTATTTTATCAACTGATCAAGCCTCACGGGGCCGGCCGGTGTGGCCGTGCGGTTCTAGGCTCTTCAGTCTGGAACCACGTGACCGCTACGGTCGCAGGTTCGAATCCTGCCTCGGGCATGGGTGTTTGTGATGTCCTTAGGTTAGTTAGGTTTAAGTAGTTCTAAGTTCTAGGGACTGATGACCACAGATGTTAAGTCCCATAGTGCTCAGAGCCATTTGAACCATTTTTGAAGCCTCACGAGCAAACAAAAGCGTCGCGACTACACTTGGCACAGCAACAATTACGTATCAAAAGGTAATCTGAAACGTCGTAGCAAATTATCAATAATTGGTTCCAGGTCAGGAAAACACAAATATCATCTCAGATGGAGCAGATACAGCGTTGCACCACACACAAGATTTTTGCTATGAATGATGGATGCTGCGACCGTAGGAAGATAAAGTTGATCGCCTTCCTCCGAACGGTTCAGCCTTTTCCATAATTACAACGACTGCCCTTCCAAGCTTCAACTACGGTGCCCAACAGCTTCTTCAGCCAGCCGCCTCCTCATGCCTGTTCAGCTTCCCAAGGCAGACTGGCACTTGGCTGTTATTTTTATTACATATTCGTGTAGTAGGTAAAGAAATATGAATGTTTTAGTTGGACAACTTTTTTTGTTTTGAGATAGATGGCGCTGTAATAGTCACAAACGTGTAAGTACGTGGTATCACGTAACGTTCCGCCAGTGTGGATGGTATTCGCTTCGTGATACATTACCAGTGTTAAAATGGACTTTTTACCAACTGCGGAAAAGGTCGATATCGTGTTGATGTACGGCTAATGTGATCAAAATGCCCAACGGGCGTGTGCTATGTATGCTGCTCGGTATCCCGTACGACATCATCCAAGTGTCCGGACCGTTCGCCGGATAGTTACGTTATTTAAGGAAGCGGGAAGTGTTCATCTACATGTGAAACGTCATCCACGACCTGCAACAAATGATGATGCCCAAGTAGGTGTTTTAGCTTCTGTCGCGGCTAATCCGCACAACAGTAGCAGACAAATTGCGCTAGAATCGGGAATCTCAAAAACGTCGGTGTTGAGAATGCTACATCAACATCAGTTGCACCCGTACCATATTTCTATGCACGACAAATTGCATGGCGACGACTTTAAACGTCGTGTACAGTTTTACCACTGGGCACAAGAGAAATTAGGGGACGATGACAGATTTTTTGCATGCGTTCTACTTAGCGACGAAGCGTCATTCACCAACAGCGGTAACGTAAACCGGCATAATATGCACTATTGGGCAACGGAAAATCCACGATGGCTGTGACAAGTGGAACATGAGCGACCTTGGCGGGTTAATGTATGGTGCGGCATTATGGGAGGAAGAATAATGGACCCCCATTTTATCGATGGCAGTCTAAATGATGCAATGTATGCTGATTTCCTACTTAATGTTCTACCGATGTTACTACAAGATCTTTCACTGCATGACAGAATGAAGATGTACTTCCAACATGATGGATGTCTGGCACATAGCTCGCGTGCGGATGAAGCGCTATTGAATAGCATATTTCATGACAGGTGGATTGGTCGTCGAAGCACCATACCATGGCCCTCACGGTTCACCGGTTCTGACGTCCCCATTTCTTTCTGTGGGGAAAGTTGAAACATATTTGCTATCGTGATCCACCGACAACGCCTGACAAGATGCGTCAGCGCATTGTTAATGCATGTGTGAACATTATGGATGGTGAACTACTCGCTGTTGAGAGGAATGTCGTTACACGTATTGCCAAATGCATTGAGGTTGACGGACATCATTTTGAGCATTTATTGCATTAATGTGGTATTTACATGTAATCACGCTGTAATAGCATGCGTTCTCAGAAATGATAAGTTCACAAATGTACATGTATCAAATTGGAACAACCGAAATAAAATATTCAAACGTACCTATGTTCTGTATTTTAATTTAGAAAACCTACCTGTTACCAACTGTTGGTCTAAAATTGTAAGCCATATGTCTGTGACTATTACAGGGCCATATATCACAAAGCAAAAAAGTGGTCCAACTAAAACATTCATATTTCTTTACGTAACACACGACTATGTAATAGAAATGGGGGTTACTATTTAAAAAAAAACACAGCTGATATCCGCTTGACCGATGGCAGAGCCATCTAGCGGGCTTCCCATAGCACCATCTGGTTTCCCCCTTCAAGCTAGACAAGTTTCATTTCTTGAAATTTTTTTGTGTGACGCTTATTTCGTGAGATATTTGGCCCGGTGACGATCAATGGACCACCCTATATACAGCCCTATAAGAGCACCGTAAGTTTTATGAGAGTACGGCAGCGAAAAGCGAAAGGAAATGAAAGATATATGGCAATCACTTGGCAATAACCTAGGAGCACTGAGTCGAAGGCTCGTGTACGTCAAACCATCAGACACGGCAGCACGAGAAAATATTATTCAACTTGTAACTGCGTGCTAGTCATTTGGCGGCGTACGGGCTCGGAAACTTCGATGGAGGAGAGGACTGTTCGTAACAGTCACCCAACACGAACCGATAAGGATAGAACTTGAAATTTGAAGAGGGTGTGAACCTCAGACTGTATGCATCTATTAAGAACGGATTTTTCGAATTTTATTGGAAATATGTCGCTATTAAGATAATTTTGAAGCTACAAGTACGAGATTGGTGTTTTGTTTCTCGGTCGGTAGTATAGAAACGCTTGTTTCAGCATTTTTCGAAATTTAACCCCTACGGGAATGAAAGAAGAGATGAAAGTTTTTTCTCTCTCTCTGTGGAGCAACTAAGGCATTTTTAAAGTTGCATCTATAAAATATTGGTATTTCACCTCTTCGTTACAACTAAAAAATACGAGTTTAGATGTTTTTGGATATTTATCCCATACAGGGATCAAATAGGAAATGAAAATTTCTATAAAAGTGTTTGATTATGAAATCATTTTTTAAAAGTAAATATGTGAAAACTGGAATTTGAATTGAGGAATAAAAAAATACGTGTTTCAGTGTGAAATGGATAGTGAAACAGAATGAAAAGTTTTATAAAAATATATTGTTGGATTCAATGATGGTCTTTGAGTTATACAGAAATTTGCGGTAGGAGATGAAGGTTTCTGTGAAAATAATCAAAAGCAGGATTAACAAAAGGCCTCAAACTCCATCTACCAGCATCGCTTTTTGGTCAGAAGTACATTCGTAAAAGACGGTGCTTCTATAGCTTAAATTAGCGCGTGAAGTGTAGAATATGTTGCTATTTGTGAACAACATTAAAATTCGACTAACGAGAAAAAACTTTTATGCGAACCACAGAGTCTATGAGAACTAAGCAGCAGACACCAAGCTAGTAGCGTCATGAATGTTAACCACGTCGTAAAAGCTGTTAAATGCAAAATGATAGCGTCAGTAATAACTCTTTGTGACTTATAAACCATGTCTGTTGTGCTACAGAGAAACAGATATTGAAGCAATACACCGACAATAAACATCTTACAAATTCTCTCAGCCAAAAAGTAATATTCATTTTCCTGCAGAATTAGGCAAGAAAAATTTTCAATCAGCTATCTCACTAATTACGTAATTTGGCTGCTAACTTGGCAGTTGCCCATATTCCGCAAAGCTGCATTTGGCCAGCAATGTTTATCTGTTTAGATAACATAATTACGTGGCTACAGCGTGCTGTAATGAACGATAATTTTCAGAATGGCCATCGAGTCGCGTTCTGTCAGAATTAGTGCTGCAGGCGACGGATAGGTTTTGGTGGACGGCAGCGCGCAGTGCCTATCCCGTACGCGAGCTGTACGGTCTTTAGCGCTGCCTACCACATCAGGTCATAAGAAGACTGAAGTACTGTACATGTTAAATCAGTGGCTACTCATGCTACACTAGTTGGTCCATGACTTTTGTTAGGACATAATTTGAATTTTATTTTGTATGTTAACGATACGTTTTCGCATGATAATGTTTGGGTTACATAAGCTATTTTTAGGGGACACAGTGGCGTAATTAATGTTCGTCGTCGTGAGAGTTTTTGAGAGTGATGTTACAGGTTTTTGCAGCTATAATGTAAGGGAATAAGGTAATGAGGAATTTGGAAATTACTATTACCTATCTCCTTCCGATTTCAGTTCGTATACTCGTAACAAACGTAAAATAACCTTAGAAGAAAGCGTTCATGTTTGGCTTAAACGTAATGGAATGTGAATATGTAAAAATGACTGCTGATTGTACTGTATATTATCGTAAATAAAGTTTTTATTGTTAGTAAAAATGAAGACTACTCGTTGATCTTGTCAAAAATCTTGTGATTCTTTTTGGGGTCGTAGCACGCTGGGGCACTCTGCGATGCTCTCAGTGTCGTACGCTCCACTTTCGGCCCGCGAACTCGGCTGATCGTTACACTCTTACGGCGTGCTCGAGAGGCTAGAAACCCTACCTCTCGCGGGCGGGATGGGAGCTGCGCGCTCCCGTGAATTGTGGCTGTGCGACACAATGTACAGAGTTGCTTATCAGCTGAGGGGGTATTACAGACAGCACAGAATATGTCTATGCTGGTGAAACAGAAGTGATTAACATTTCTTGCAGTAATGTGTAAAACATCACATAATCCTTTATAAAATTCACAGAAACAGGAAAAAGAAAGCCTAACACTCGCAGACACTGCGAACACACTTTTATGTGCTGTAAAAAATATAAAAACATAAAACAGAAAATTTATTCTCTCTGCTTAAATTTCTAAAAATGCCAAAAAAGGCATTCAAACGATCTCGTATGAAACCGTTTTCACGTAAATATTATTTTACTATGAAAAGCGTTAAACGGTAACTGTCGGACCTTTCTTCAATTACTTAAAAAAGATTAAAAGATATGAGAACGAAGGTGAGTGAGATAGGTAGCATGAACGAGACGACGTGTGTGTAAATTCATCAACATTCTTACCGTTTTTACATGCATTAAACACATCCATTTTTCAAATAGAATCAGTAGGAGAGAGCTTCCTAGAGTCAGGAAACGTTAAGAAATAGCCTTTCGGAATCGCAGTTTTTCTGTCCGTTTACCATATTTCAGTAGCGTAATGCTTATCAAGAACTGCACAGTAAGTATCCTCTTGAAAATCGCCACTTTTACGACGAGGCATCAGATAATATGTCATTTAGAATCTCCTCGTTAACTGAGGTAGACCTGTCTATAGACGGCGATGAAGTGACAAAGTACTTCACATTGGAAACTTACTGCCCGCTAGCGTCACTGCACTTCTCGCCACTCTGCCAGTGTGTTAGTTTTTTCCATTATTTTCTCAGATGTCACCTTATGGCGAGGAGCACTTCACGCGTTTACACTTCTAATTTAAAGAGTGAACTCAGTAATAAACAAATTTCCATCTAGTAACTCCACTATTCAACTGGCCTAACACTGTAGCTTTCTATTTACTTCGTGAGAAGATATTGCCTGATAAGAAGCACTTCAATGTATTTACTTTGTGCATGTAGAGCAGTCTACTTCGAAATCCTGTTTCACTGCTGTAGCTATTACGTTATTGCTTTTTGAGATCATCACTTTGATACATAAGTTCATTACCTGAGAGACTGCGCCATACACCGAAAACAAGCTATCAAGACATTTGCGTGCTTACCTACCTAACAACAGGAACTGAAATCCACTATTAGTACACTTAGATACAGTACGTGATACCACGTACTTATACGTTTGTGACTATTACAGTGGCATCTGTCACAAAGCTAAAAAAGTTGTCCAACTAAAACATTCATATTTCTTTACGTACTACACGAATATGTAATAAAAAATGGGGGTTCCTATTTTTAAAAAAAGGCAGTTGATATCCGTTTGACCTATGACAGCGCCATCTAGCGGGCAAACCATAGTGCCATCTGGTTTCCCCCTTCAAGCTAGACAAGTTTCGTTCTTTGTAGTAATTTCGTTTGACGCTTATTTCGTGAGATATTGGGCCCGGTCACGATCAATGGTTGGTTCAAATGGCTCTGAGCACTATGGCAATTAACGTCTGAGGTCATCAGTCCCCTAGAACTTAGAACTACTTGAACCTAACTAACCTAAGGACATCACACACATCCATGCCCGAAGCAGGATTCGAACCTGCGACCGTAGCGGTCACACGGATCCAGACTGTAGCGCCTAGAACCGCTCGGCCACACAAGCCGGCCACGATCAATGGACCACCCTGTATATGTTTGTGTGTTGTAAATAGACATTCTGCTGTCATTTGATATTTCCCATCCCTGAACATTACAAATCAGTCTTTTTATTTTCTTATTACTTGTTCCTTAACAGTTTCAAATATTCGGACCAGTACTCATTTAAGAATATAATGTCCATCGAACGTGGAACTATGCTGAAAGCCATGTGGCCAAGAACTCAGTAAAATCAGTATGTTGAATACTTTTAAAAAACGCCTACCATGGGTCCATGAAACCGAGATGTCCAATGGTAGTTTATGGGGACTTTCATATGAACGAAAAAATCATGACGTGTACTATTTTTGTTAGTCTAATTATTACAACACCGAAAGAAAATTTGTGTTCCTTCCAGGATCAATGATTCGTGTCCACAAGCTTGCAATAACTGCAAGCAAGACGGCCAGATTTTGTAGTCCTTCTGGCGGCTCGTGTGTGGCTTTACAGGTTGCACTGTAGACGCAGTCAACCATCACGCACCAGGAGTATACGAGCATAGTAGCCATTGTGGGCTGATCTCTGTGGGTAAGGTGTTACGCTCTGTCCCCAACTGCATCAGATCCACATGCCACATTATAATGTATGTAGGAGGGTTCTTGTTGTATCACCATTTTTTCCAGTACCATTCGAAACTGGTGCATGAGATGAACTTTTGTCGCTCAACCTCCCTATAAGCTCCAATTTCGCGAGAAGTATGTGGGAGGAAACAACAGACTGCCTGGCCCCACCTGGAACGTATCCCTTTATATAGGAAACTCCTCCTTGAGGGACAATACATCACACATAGGTCTGCAAGTGTAATCTGTTGACCACCAACTTAACGATATCGCGCCAACTAAACGATCCTGTGGAGAAACATAAACTTAATCCAACCTGTTAAGGAGACAAGGCTGATGAGCAATACTCGATACTCAGTCGAACAAATCTTTCATTAGTGGATGACTTACATTACCCTAAGGGCCATCAACTGAATCCAAAACTGTCACCTATTATCATATACTTAGTTCCATGTGATGATTTCATTTGATAATTCCACATTAGGTCTCTCTTGAAGATTGTTCCTTGGTATGTTACTGTACTTATTGTCTTTAGTGATGTGATACCAATACTGTAAACGAACAGTAGTGAATTTATTCACCAATTTATGCATAATAGGTTATATTTGCAGCGGGTGGACAAAAATATGGAAACACTTAGAGAAATTCATGAATGACCTTAAACGCAAATGCAAGCCAAGCCTGCAGTTTTTGCAGTAATATTTCACGTGCGTCATCTGTCCAGTGTCCCCAGTACGTTGTATCAGCCGTGGTCGCCACAGAATATTATGATGTGGCTATGAATGGGTTGCGTCACAGTTACATCGCCCGCATCTCGTGGTCGTGCGGTAGCGTTCTCGCTTCCCACGCCAGGGTTCCCGGGTTCGATTCCCGGCGGGGTCAGGGATTTTCTCTGCCTCGTGATGGCTGGGTGTTGTGTGCTGTCCTTAGGTTAGTTAGGTTTAAGTAGTTCTAAGTTCTAGGGGACTTATGACCACAGCAGTTGAGTCCCATAGTGCTCAGAGCCATTTTTTTGAACAGTTACATCATCAAGTTGTTGGTGCTCTTATGGTGAATGATTCTGTAACCAAGACAGCAGAAGTGTTTGGTGTTCGAAGGGGCAAAGTGCCGAAGATTTGTACCGCACACAGGGAAAACGGAAAAGCACCGTCCTCTAAGTCACAACGTGGACGAAAGTGTATGTTGAGGGATCGTGGGAGACGGTTATTCAGCAGGATTGTGTCAAAATGAAAAGGGTGAAAGCAGAAAAAGTGACTGCAGAACTGAATGTCGCACCAGCGAATAGGTTCAGCACAGAGACAACACGAAGGGAGATCCATAAACAAATAACTGTAGGGTGAGCTAGAAGTCCAAAACCACCCACTAGTGCTGAAAATGCCTATAAGAGGAGACCATGGTGCCGAAGCCGTAAAATGCGGACTAGCGAGTAACGGAAGTGTCATTTGATCGAATGAGTCTTGTTTCGCACTGTTGCCAACTTTTGGCCGCGTTTCGAGACCAAGAGTGAAACATGCAGGTTGTTCAATGATGATTTGGGCAGCCAAGTCGTGGTATTCGTTGAACTGCAGTTAGTGTGTGCGGTTGCATTACTGCACATGATTATATGATCACTTTGGATGCTCAGATCCATCCCACAGTACAATGTTTCTTCCCCAGTGGTGTTAGTGAGTTGTGATGCTGAGTCCTAAGGCGTTGTGGCCCTTGCTTACTCGGCTCACATCTTTCACGAAAGGTTTTGGAAGTACTAGAGGGAATCGTCGCACCTTACCTGACCACTACGATCAGCAGATCTCAATACTGTTCAGCACTTGTGCTTAATTTAGATGGAAGGGCGCAAGATCGCTATCTGCCTCCATCGTCGTTCTTGACCTTACCACTACTATGGCGTAAGAATGTGTAAATGTGTACGACTCCCTTGAAAATTGTACAGGGCCTGTATGTTTCAATTCCGAGCCAACTGGAAACTGTTTTGAATGCCATCTGCTTTCCTTCACCATTTAGAAGTGGTAATGTGTGGTGCTTCCGTATTTTTATTCACCAATATTATCTTCTGCAGGCCTTCCTGCAATCCGCTATTGTTTTCTGGCGTTGCTACCTTCCAATTGTGATGCCAATACCCAGTTCTAGCAGGTCACTGTATAGTGAGGGCATTGCTGTTTTAGCGTTACTCCATCCGTCCGGTGTAACTACGTTGGTATGACTACCATCGGCCACGAGTGATGTTACAGAAATTTGGGACGCCACTTCGTCATTACGACATGGTAATTACCTGACACCTGGGAGGCCCAAAACACCACACATACAACCGAGGAACACACACACACACACACACACACACACACACACATAGTTGACGTGTAGGTCGTGGCAGCATGTCATGACCTCACACAAATGCAGCATGTTTTTCGATCGGTACCCCCTAGATTTGCAGTGGGATGATTGAGGCTAGCATGGGATGGCTGGTTGCACGAATATGGAGTGTTCTATAATAACTAGTACTGGAATACTTTAGTAAATCACTTTTACTTAACTTTGTCCTGCTACTGCACTCCAGGAACATAACTAATACAACTATTCCTTGAAACAAGTGACTTATTAACAAACATTAACTCGATTATACAACAAGCAAGATAAGACAATTCTGGCATTACGTGCGTAATACATGAGCGAACTAGAGGCTGCGAACCTATCGAGGTGAAGGCTATTCTGATCTGATTTCGCTCACGGCCTGCCGCTTACTCGGCCGGTGCGATCTGCAAGTCTCTGTCCGTGCCATACGGCGGCGCTGCAAAGGTGGCAAGTGCTGGACCGCTATCGATCATCGCAACCTCTAGCGTGGTGTGTAACGTTGACACCACAATAGTCATACTCACTGAAGACCCAAAGGAACTGGTACACCTGCCTTACATCATGTAGGGACCATGCGAGCACGCAAAAGGTTCTGAAGACGACGTGGCATGGACTCGACTAATGTCTAAAGTAGCGTTGCAGGGAACCGACACCATGAATCCTGCAGGGCTGCCCATCAATCCGTAAGAGAGTGATGAGGTAGAGATCTCTTCGGAACAGTACGCTGCAAGGCATCCCAGATATGCTCAATAATGTTCATATCTAGGACGTCTGGTCGCAGCGGAAGTGTTTAAACTCAAGACAGCGTTCCTGGAGCCACTCTGAAGCAATTCTAGACGTGTGAGGTGTCGCATTGGCCTACTGGGATTGCACAACGGAGATCGATGGATGCAGGTGATTAGACAGGATGCTTACGTACGTGTCACCTGTGAGAGTCGTATCTAGACTTTCCAGGGGTTCCATATCACTCCCATTGCAACGTCCCAGACTATTACTGAGCCTTACCCAGCTTGAACAATCTCCTGCTGACAAACTGGGTCCATAGATTCATGATATTCACTCCATACCCGTACAAGTCCATCCGCTTCATACGATTTGGTTCAAATGGTTCTAATGGCCCTGAGCGCTATGGGACTTAACATCTGAGGTCATCAATCCAGTAGAACTTAAAACCACGTAAACCTAACTAACCTAAGGACATCACACACATCCATGCCCGAGGCAGGATTCGAATCTGCGATCGTAGCGGTCGAGCAGTTCCAGACAGAAGCGCCTAGAACCGCTCGGCCACACCGGCCGGCTCATACGATTTGAAAGGAGACTCGTGGGACCAGGCAACATGTTTCCGGTCATCAACAGTCCAATGTCGGTGTTGACGGGCCGAAGAGAGGGGTGAAGTTTTGTGTCGTGCAGTCATCAATGGTACACGAGTTCGCCTTCGTCTCCAAAAGCCTACGTTTCGTTGAATGGCTCCCATGCTAACAGTTGTTGATGGTCTTGCATTGAGATCTGCAGCAGTTTGCGGAAGGGTTGCACCTCTGTCACGTTGAAAGATCGTCTTCTGTCGTCGTTGGTCCCATTCTTGCACGATCTGTTACCGGCCGCAGCGATGTCGGAGAACTGATGTATTACCGGATTCCTGCTAGTCACGTAACACTCTTGAAATGCTAATACGGGAATATCCCAACTTTACATAGTTTCCTCCGACGCGCTGTGTCCCATCGCTCGTGCGCCAACTACAACACCACGTTCAAACTCACTGACACCTTGATAACCCGCCATTGTAGGACCACTAACAGATCAAACAATTGCGCCAGACAGTTGTTTTCTTATGCTGGCGTTGCCGACCGCAGCGTCGTATTCTGCCAGTCTACATATCTCTGTATCTGAATACGTATGCTTTTACCAGTTTATTTAGCGCTTCAGTGTATCAAGTCAGGTCAGCCGTGAAAGCCGTGGAAGTCAGCATCTACTCTAGAACGAGTTACCGCAGTGTTACCCATAGATACACGAGGTTTTCCAGAAAGTAATGCACTTTTTTTTCTCAGCCGGAAACAATGTTTCGAATGTGAAACGTTACGTATGTATTGTTGAAAGTCTCCGGAGAAAACGCACCAAGTTTCCGTTAGTTCCGACAAATGGTGTAGCTGCAGGACAGTTTCAAAATGGCGTCTTTAGGTGATGTACGTTACAAGCAACGTGCCGTCATTTAATTTCTCACTCCAGAGAAAGAAACAATGGGGAATATTCACAAACGCGCGTGCAAAGTCTGGTGCATCTGCTGTCGACAGAAGTACAATTAGTAGCCGGGCACGGAGGGTGTGGTCATCAGATGGCGGTTCGGCGGATATCCATTATTTGCGGAGGTTCGGGGGGGGGGGGAGGGGGGGCGTCCACGTCTATCACACCTGACATGATGCAGTGACGTAACTGATACGTGGTACATACTGCAGTGACCTAACTGATACGTGGTACATATTGGAATTAAGGAAAATGTGAAACGGAAGAGACAGTAATATAGCTTCCTTTTCACACAACCTATTTTTTAACAATATATAAACTGCGTTTTACAGAAAATCCAAGAACTTAACGATACAATTTTCTTTAACAAAATGAAATTATTTGCAAATTTCTTTGACCTTAAACCTCAAGTCGAATGAGCTTTTAATCTTTGCAAAAGAAATCTGGCGGACGGTTTTGGAGACCAGCAGACAACGTGACAAAACAACAGGAATTCTACCTGCGTATTCGGCTGAACAGTCCCAAATTAGTGAAGTTAGATACTGGTGTTGTCGATCTGTGTTAACAAAACAGTAAAACACGAATAACTAGCATTCCAGCAGCGAAAGCAACACTCTGTCCCACGTTCAGTGCTATCGTCATCCAGAAGAGCTGTTTAGGTCGCTGATGGAATACCAGTTAACACAATTCAACAAAACAAATGCCGAAATAAGCTAATTTGGGACCGTTCTGTCGAAAGGGCACGAAATTTTCGCGTAAGAAATCATTTATTTTGTAATAGGAAACGAACCGAAGCTTTCCATCGATACCGGACGTCGCGTGAAAGACGTGATAAGAAATATATGTTTGGGCTAAATCCAGCTACACACAGCAAAACCGAAATTGTAAATACACTCATGGAAATTGAAATAAGAACACCGTGAATTCATTGTCCCAGGAAGGGGAAACTTTATTGACACATTCCTGGGGTCAGATACATCACATGATCACACTGACAGAACCACAGGCACATAGACACAGGCAACAGAGCATGCACAATGTCGGCACTAGTACAGTGTATGTCCACCTTTCGCAGCAATGCAGGCTGCTATTCTCCCATGGAGACGATCGTAGAGATGCTGGATGTAGTCCTGTGGAACGGCTTGCCATGCCATTTCCACCTGGCGCCTCAGTTGGACCAGCGTTCGTGCTGGACGTGCAGACCGCGTGAGACGACGCTTCATCCAGTCGCAAACATGCTCAATGGGGGACAGATCCGGAGATCTTGCTGGCCAGGGTAGTTGACTTACACCTTCTAGAGCACGTTGGGTGGCACGGGATACATGCGGACGTGCATTGTCCTGTTGGAACAGCAAGTTCCTTTGCCGGTCTAGGAATGGTAGAACGATGCCCACTATACGCCCTCGCTCAAAGTCCGTCAACTGCACATACGGTTCACGTCCACGCTGTCGCGGCATGCTACCAGTGTTAAAGACTGCGATGGAACTCCGTATGCCACGGCAAACTGGCTGACACTGACGACGGCGGTGCACAAATGCTGCGCAGCTAGCGCCAATCGACGTCCTGGTGTGTCCGCTGTGCCGTGCGTGTCATCATTGCTTGTACAGCCCTCTCGCAGTGTCCGGAGCAAGTATGGTGGGTCTGACACACTGGTGTCAATGTGTTCTTTTTTCCATTTCCAGGAGTGTAGATGAAACGAGGTAGAAAAATAGAATGTTTTTAAAGCAACGGTTTGTAACTTGAGAAATGAGTAGTATTTTAGCCCTTTCCTCCTTAGACCTTTGGGAGCAGTACCAGTGTCAGTGATAGCTCTCATGGCTTCATTAAGCAGCACATCAGAGGTCGTAATGAGAATTTTTTGTTTCCCACACAGGAGCGCAATTTTCACCAGCAGAATATACAAGAGTTAGTTTAAGAGAGCGAAGTGCGTTTTGGGGTCCGCACCGTCACTGTTTCCGGCAATGGTTTTACTCTTGATGCATTGTTGTTTGAGTATCAGCATGCAGTAAATTCAGTTTTATTTGGTTTAGGAAGAAGACTTTGCTTATATTAGTAATCTGGAACATCTTCATGCAGGAATTTGATAGAGTCCGTGGCTGTGCTGCGTGACAAGTTCAGTTTCCTTGAAACTCATTGTCGTGGTGACGAAAAAATTTAATATAAACCAACAATGATCGCAAGGTAGCTGAGGATAAATTGGAAGACTGAAACAATTGCCAGACTTTCGAGGCGATCGGTACAACTTTTTCCGATTCAACAATCTTCTCACCACCTACGATACAGCCCGCCACAGATACCTCTCTTGTACCAAACCTTTCACCTCATAGTAGCACTTACACCCAACGCTCTCAGTTAATTGTTTGTCATATTCAATCTCCGTCTTCCCTATACAGTTTCTACCCTCTAAAGCTCCCAGTAGTAACATGGAAGTTGTTAATTGATGTATTAATATTTTCCATATGTTCCTTGTTTCGCCTGTTCTCCAGAGAACTGCCTCATGTCTTATTACTACTAATTTGAATATCCTTCTGTAGCCCCATACGTCAAACGGATTATCTTCTTCTCCACTTTTCCCACCCGTCCATGATTCGCGGCCGTACAAACCTTGGGCTGTGTTCACTGTCTTGTACGTCATGCGTAATTTTTCTTCCAAAGTATCAACTTTTCTTCAATTCGTCTACTTCATGGTTCCCAATTTTGACCACAAGGTTATCGCTAATTTGACTATTGGTATGCCGCATTGTTGCCTATTTTTTCGGGTTTACTGTTAATTCATGTTAGCGCTCATTACACCGTTCATTCCATACAATTCTTCTTCACATTCACTGAGGATAACAGCTTCATTAACAATTATCATGAACGTGAACGTTTGACACTGAATTTTAGTGCCACTGTATTTCTTTGTTTTATTTTCATCACTGGTTATTTGTTGTAAAGAATAAATAATAGGTGCGAGAGACTCCATCCCTTTCATACACCGCTTTTAATACTCCTAATACGTTCTTACTTTCCAGTGTTGGTTTTTCTACATATTATAAGTTACCCATCTCTCCGCATACATTATAACTATTTTCCAGGTTTTCGAAACATCTCGCACCATTCCACATTGTCAACGCTTCTTATAGGTAGACGAAAACTATAAAGTTATCTTGACTTATTTCACATCTTGTTTCCAGTATCAAGCTCAATGTCAGAACTGTTTCCTTGGTGCCTGTATCTCTCCGAAAGCCCAAGACCTACTGTCAGGTAACCGATCCTCAATTTTAGTTACCTTCCTTATTCTTGTCAGTAACTATAATGCATGATATGTCAAGCCAACTGTGCGATTGTTCTTCCACATACATGTATTACTACCATGGGATTTTTTTTCCGAAAGCTGATAATTTGTTTTCGGACCCATTGATTATACACAACAACCTGAATAGATACTAAGCTTCCACCTCCCTAAACGATTTTAGAAATTCCAAAGAACTGTTATCTAATTCACTGCCTTAATTGATCTTAAGTCTTCCGAACTTGTATTTTACTCTAATACTGTACTCGTACATCACACCATCAGGCGTGTTTCCTCAATATTGGCGTGGAGGGGAGAATCCCATTAACGCAGACGATGACGTTGATTTCATATCGAAGTAAAAAATTTCCTTTGAAGGCCTATATTGGTGCACCATCTACCGAACGACAGTGGAATTAAAGCAACAACGTCAGCCGTAGTCTGTATGTGTAGCTTAGAAGCAAGATGGGTTTAAAGGTTTCAACACTTTCCTTATAAAACTACCCGTGTCTTTTAAGCTAGGCAAGTGTGAATATTGTTATTAGTTTTATAAAATACTTGTGATTTATAACTTGGTAACATATACAAATAAAAGATAGTTTGATGTGAAATCACAACAACAATATTTCAACTAATTTTCAAGATGTATAATGACTTTTGGTGGGATACCGGCGTTGCCTTCAATACTGGCATTCTCTCACGTAAAAATGGTTCTCATTTTACTCTAATTTAGATGGATTTCGAATAAAGCCACATAGGCACAAGAATAGCTGAACGTTACTATTCAAACTTGAGAAAAAGGACCATTTTATAAGGTCCATGGTAAAAGGAAGAGAAATTCCAGGAGAGAATAACGAAAGGAATAGTTCGCAAATCTATGTTCGCTGTTCAGCAAGAGAAAGGAATTGCAGAACATGTCAAGAAGTTGACAAAACATATTATGGCAACGGTTCTCTGGATCTTAGAAGAGGTGCATATGAGTTTCCTAAAAGGGATAAAATAGTTAACAGTTTCAACCCGTTTGGGAGTGTGCCTGGTAGAGAACTACTAGAGAGTTTTCTGGAGACCAGTCCCACAATATCTTTGAGCAGACCAGAATCAATCACCATGAGCCGGTTTCAAGGCATCAGTAAGGAAGAAGTGTTCACATTCACTGATCATCTGATTAAAAGATCCGCTAAATAAAATGAAACTTACGATGCTATATCTTCCAGCAAAGAAAGTCATTTGCAAAGATTTTACCAGTTCCATGTCATAGTGATGTCCCGAAGAATAAAAAACGACAGAAGCGTTTCCACAAGCTAATTCTAACTGAATCTCTTTCCAAGAAAGTTCTTGAAGAGAAAATAGTAACGAAGGCCAGAAAAGTAAAGAAAGGGAAATCGAAGCTTTGAAGAAGAGGATTCCCATCCTTCAGAGGAAAATTGTAGGTCCAAGGAGGAATCTCATTGTTGCATTTGATGATGCTACATCGCAGTGTGACACTGAAACTTTGAGATGATAAAACGGACGGGAAAATGATACTCTCGGTGAAATTCGTCTAATTTTTTGTAGACTGTGGAAAGAATGGCGAAATATGGTACACCTGAACAAATTGTGACCTATGGGCACATTCACATCGTACAAGCTGACAATAACTTCCTACTATAAGAGTGATTTTTATTCAAAGGCCAATGGAAAGTAAGTAGCAAACATTCATTCATTCATTCAGATTTCGCAAAGCTATTATTTTTGTGAATTTCATGTTGTTTACAACCCACGAAACGGATGAGTCCACATTCAGTCATCTCGATTTGAGAGCTAGTTTCCTTTAATATAATGTAATGTTTGAGTTTTTCCGTGTTTTTGATCATGTAATATTTATTCCTTAAACTTAATCCCACAAAGATTTCTCTGACCGTTACTATCCCCACCGGCAGGCAGCGCTCGTCAAAGGAGTATTTTCAGTTGAGTCAGTTTGTACACGAGTGCTGATACATAATGGAGCAAAACGACATAGTTCCTTATATATATTTCAATGAATATGAACATGCTGTTTTATAAATAAGTACACATGTCTTAGACATTCTAATTTTTCCCACTCCTTAAGTGACCGTTACTTCCCCCATCTCTCCTACTCTTACTAGCTATCAGCTGTTCCTTTCCGTTTAACAATGGAATTAATACTGTCTCCCTTGGTTTCAACTTCACCAAAGATTGTTTTGACTTTCCTATACGCTCAATCAGTCCTTACCATTGACTACTTCCTATTCGATTTAATTACTTTTTCCTACAGCTATTTCGCCTCGGCTTCGCTGCCGTTCCTATTTATTTCATTCCTAAGTGAAAATGTTCCTAGATTCCTTTCTTTCTCTGAACATTTTGTACTATCTTCATCTGTCGATCGGTCGAAGTAATACTTCATTTAGACAAGGTGTCTTTGCAGTTACCTTCGTTGTATCTATATTGTCCGTCAACCTTCTGTGTCTGACCGTGGTAGAGGTCTGCATTCCTCTGCATGTGAAACGCCAGCTGTGGCATCCGTTATCGCAGTATCTACCGCCTTACAAAAACTCAATCTCTCACCATTCTTCAGTATTTCAGCATTCAACTTCTTTCCACTGTGATTATTTCGGAAGATCCCATTAAACCTCAGTCTAATCTACACACCACTAAACCACAAGTAAATTGTATCAGCTCCTGGGTACGCCTGACAAATATCTTATTTCAGAGCCTCTGGCTGCCCTTGATGTAATCGAATTGGAATTGCCCTTTGTGTCTCCTTGCGCCATCGACCTGTAATGCCTTCTCTCGTTAATTTTGATAACTGTATCCGCTGGCAGAAGCTGAGATTTATTGCAGAACTCAATTTGTTTTTCTCCTCTCACGTTTCTGTTACCAACCTCGTGTTATCCTATAATCCTTCCTTCTCCGAACTGCAGCGTTCCTGTTCTTCAGTATCATTAGATTATCATCTCCTTTTGCAAATTAAATTACGTACGTTCAGTACATTTACGTGATTTCTCCGCCACTTCATCCTCTGCTTGTGATGTCAGCGTATTCGCCTGAACTGTTGTTTTCTGACATTGGTTTCCTGCCGATTCTAATGAGAACAGCCCCATCACTAAGCTGTACATAATTTCCTCTCCCATTCTACATATATTTGCTGCTGTTGGTATTACCCTGTCTTAGTAGAAAGCCTTCTCTTCTTGCCATTTCACGTCACTGACTCCAAGTGTACCTAGACAGAGCCCTTTATTTCCGTTTTCAGATTCTGTAGTTTCCTGCCACGTTCATACCTCTGACATTCCAACCTCCGACCAGTAGTATGTTTTAATCTCAAAATAAAAAGTAAAAAAAATAAAAAACAAAGAAAGATGCAACATTTGTGTTTTCGTTACCATAACACGTAATTCCGCGGCTTCTCCCGGTATACAATGACTTTACTGTCACGGAATCATAATAATGGGTGTAAATATGAGAACGGAGAACGTTACAGAGGATAGAATGAAGATCATGACACATCTAATGAAGTAGTATAACTGACGATTGCAAAAAAGAAGAAAGATGTACTTACTGTGGGACGTAATTATGTGTTCAGTTAAACTGACGGAGATAATCATACAGGCCAGAAAGTAGTGTAAAATTCTGTCATAGTATGCAGGTATTAAGTAGAGCAGATAAGAAGGGTGCTAAACGAGTGTGGTATATTTTCTAACAGTATGCCAGCAATTCTTCTTCAATAAACCATGAAGATCCGTGGCTGTTAACCTCAGCTGCTGCCGGGTTGGTACTCTGGTAGACGGAGCTGCTCCATCGCTTGTGGCGACAGGCGGTATCGACTGCCGCTAATTGGATAGGGCCAGCCACTCGTGTGCACGTGTGTGTTAGTGTGTGTGTGGGTGTGTTTGCGGTGAATGAGTAGGGTGGAAGGATCGCAGAGACCGAGGAGAAACAGGCCGCGGTGAACGCAGCGGTAGGCAACAAGGGTTTTGCTTCTAGCAGCTACGCTCACCCGACAAGGAGCGACTTGCTCTTTTCCGACTGTGGGCTGTGGTGACGTACGCCCCTCAAGAAGATACCTGCACCGTTGAACTCAATGAAAATATGGGAACAGAACATTTCTTGTTTGGTATCTGCGGCATGCTGTTCCGCGTCTTATCCACATGTCCATTAATTAAATAAGAACTTTACTTCAGGTTTGCATCCATTAGGAAAAGCGTTCTCCACGACAGTATTCATGAGATCCGAGATAGCAGAAATGGCAGCATCAGACGTAAATTTTTAATCTGTTTATTTCGGATGGAATTCAGATACTGTGTAGGTATCTTCAGTGCTACATGAACAAAAGAACATAGTGATAATTAGGCATTAAAATACGGATTAACACTAGATCACAAAAATTTATTATATACCTTGTAAACCGTTAATTTACATAGCAATTATTTGTAAGTCATGATGAGTCATTGTAAGTAAAATCAGAAATTGTAGCGCACTTTCATTACAGAAAACAGCAAAATTGAGCTTGCTGCTTACATTTCCATAATCCTTGGTACTTGGTGTTAACAGTAACACTAACTGTATTTGTTTACAACATTTTCAAAAAATGATTTAAAAATAAAACGTAGCTTTTACATAAAATGACAGTGGCATCCCTAAATACTAAAATGCATTCAGTAATTCTATTTAAAGGAGAAGAAAGAATGCACATACAAGTAGCGCAAACTGAGATACCCATAACATTTGTTTTTGTATGAAAGTTAAAATCAATACTAATACCAAAAAACAAGTTAAACATTATGGATACAAATCACACGGTGAGTGTATAATTATATATTTCATTTTGGCTTACATTACGAAAAGTAGCGTACCTGATTGTAAAGCATAAACCAGTGTTACGATTTCAAGGGAGTACAACGTACGATTTAAATCGCAAGAACTTATCATTGTTCATTATAGAGACAGTGATAAGTAAACAGTGGGGCATAGCTACTATTAACGTCACATACCAAGGCAAGCTGCGTGGAAGTGTAAGCAGCACGTTCAGATTAAATCTTTCCTCTAGTGTCAATTTGGAACCATATGCGACTTTATTTATGACGAATCATCACGACTTATATATATCTGGTTCATAAATTTACGGTTTACAAGATGATGCCTCACTGTCCTTTATTCATGTAGCCTTGAAGATAGCTACACAGTAGCTGAAAGCGATCTGCATAAAATATATTATAAATTTACGACCGATGCTTCCCCTCTTCCCATCTTCGAAGTAATTTGCTATCAGCTGCTTGTGTTGAACAGTAGGGAATACATTTTAGATGCAAATATCCATGATGTAAAGTCTCCATCCACAATTTTAAGCTGTCCTTCCCTATGATCTTAACGACTCGCCATCGGACTGTTAGGAGAGAGACAAACTTCAGCCACAATCGCATAAAAAGGATCAAAAAAAGCTGCACCTTGACTAAATTTGGCATAAGTGTTAATTATTTATTACGACGTCATTCATCAACGGGGTAAGGCTCTTTGAAATAAAATATGACATCCTTTAATTTCATTTATTTATCTTCAAACAATATAAAACACGTTTAACTGGAGCAGGGGAACAAAGCCGAGGTAGCGCCAGGTTGCATTTTTTCCAAATTTATTCAAGATTTCAAGATTGCAGCTCTTTTTCGGTGGGAGGTTCTACCCTTCCTCTATCTGGGGGATTTGTGGGGGGGGGGGGGTGTAGACGCGGCACCATCGCGCTAATAACGCCACCAACCACATTCCCACATTGCCACAGTTCCTCTCAACTTCCTCACACGTGAACTGGCGGGACAAAGATCCAATTTGCACTGAGCTATTGGAGAGGTACTCTCCCGTCCTTCACATGTCAGTTGGATGGAAAAGAGATGGAGACGAAGCATAAAAGCTGTTTATTTATTTATTTGTAATGGGTAATCTGTTCAACTGAGGGGATATTGATGCTGGACAGTTATTGGGTTAATAAGTGTATAACTTGTAATCATACAGCTGAAGACTGCATCCATAGCCTCCTACTTGAGGAATGGAAGGAGATGTTGATGACAAGCACAGGGGTGATACTTTTCAGAACACAATGGAGATGCAGTAGGATAGACTGAAGAGGCAGTTCATAATTCATAGAGAATAATTCCTGTGCTGTAGCTGTTTGTGTTTTTGCAAGTGGCTAGGCAATCCAGAGTGCAGCAGACAACTACATCCTATTCCACTACCCCACACTGAATGAACAAGAGGTGCTAGCCTTGTTGTATGGAGCTTGACTGTGGATGCTTGAAAAGGAGCTTTGTTCCCCTTTCCAATACGTGTGTGTATATGTTCACCATTCTGTTTGCCCTAATCCTAAATTCCACTCGAAATTGGCGGGGAACTGTCCTACAGCCATTGCTGCAAAAATTGCCTCCTACTGATTTTCAGGTGTATAGCTTCTGAGGATCTTGTACACAGATCGATGGTGAGAATGGTTATGGCACCAAACTATCACTAAGTGTAGAAAAAATAGCCTCCTACAGATGTACAAGTCAGTGGTGGAACACGTGCACAGATGAATGGCAAAAGGGATAGGACTGCAAACTATCATTGAAGTGTAGCAAGAGCTACCTTCCACCCATCTACAAGTGTATAGCTGCCGAGGAATTTGTAAACAGATACACACACAAAGATATACATTGTGTATCTGCGCTAACACGAGAGAAAATGCGTACGATGGCTCTTAGGAGACCCGCACCGTACAAGGATAAATGATACATTAAAACGAACAGTAAAAAGTTGTTGCTGCACACACACACACACACACACACACACACACATACACAGATCATAGTGTAGTACATGCTATCACAACTGATAAAAAACAGTTCACTGCTCTAAATACTCTTCGAAATTGCTGTGAAAAACCACCATTCGCAAACAACAGATCATAATGCAACATACACACTGACAGTTGAGAAAAAAATCATTGTCATAATACCACAAAAACCAACCCCTAAAGATCTCGACCGGAGAGAGTGGTGACAGCTGAATATATGTTCGTATCAGTATGTGGGTATAGACTAAGCAGCTTAGATCTATTTTACCCCCTCCTTACCTTGTAGATAGCGATATCGGTTTTCCATGCCTTTTCTATCCTGTCTCTGATGACCCTCAAAGAGATCCTTTTGCTATGAACGATATACTGTTCCCACACTGCAGAAATCAGTCACAGATTGAAAAAAGACTGAAGAGTTGGAGACTTCCTGCAAACCTTTAAACATAGTTGTAAGTAAGATTGGACCCACTGGAACAATTTCTCAGAAACACTGGCCACGGCCACCCTGGAGCAATAGCATATACCTCAGTATTTGGCATGGACGGAGAACTCAATAGTCAACAGTGTTATGCTTTCAAATATTCTGGATACGCCGGAGTAAAATCAGTCGATTCCGTGTTTTCTAGCTTGAATCTTCTGTTGTAACTGTTACATATAGATGAAATAAATATGTGGCATGTTCCTCTTACTTCCATGTGTTTCCTTGGTCATTTGGCCTACAAGAACGAGCATGCCTGTCAAACAAGGGACCCGCAGCACCCTTCACTAACTAACCCTTAGTGTCCGGCCGCAAAATATCTTTTTTTTTAGTAAAGCTTTAAGATTATTACGATCATGTAATCTACAATACGAATCAAAATGGATTTCCCACGTAAAAAGCAATAAATAAATAAATAAATATCGAAAAGCTGTTACAGTTTGTCGTCTAATACACTGATATTGCAACAGCAGAGGGTGTAAGTTTGGTAACCATTGTAGGCAACTGCTTAATATCTTTTACGTTACAGTTTCTATGTTTCTATCCTAAAACTATCTGGCAAAACCCGACCGTCCTCATGAGAAACGAACTACACAGTATATTAACGGAAGGAAAATACAAAATTATATTTTACGTGAATGTTCCTAGTTGTCATACGAACTTTACAGCTAAAGCGGGTGACAGAAACACTACGTGATCAGTACTTTGTATCTACTTTCGGAGCGTAGTATTCCCGGTATGTAACCTCAAATACCTACGTATTCGGGAAAAATGTAGCGTATATCCTTCTTGATGATAAACATTGCTACAACTGAACCTCTCTGAACTGTACTTCATGAATATTTGGCTGCTAAAATTGTTGTTGTTACTTATATGTCCAGACACTTAGCTATGCTTTGATACCTAGGTGTAGATGAACAGAGTTTCACCATTATTTGGTGCTAGGAAAAGTACAGCCAGTGAGTTAAATTGTAATCGCTATAAGAAAAATGGTATTAAAATTAGATGTGTTGTTTAAGATTCTGTACCGTATTGGGTAACCCACTTGTGATAAACTTAGTTACCAATGAATATTTTATTCGCCCTATTTAATACGTACAGATTTTATTTCATTCTCTAAATGTTTCATTTCGAAAAGTAAAATCCTGTTGCTCTATTTACAAAAGTTTAAAATAATTGTAGATATAACTCTTTTGTTCGGTACTGAGCGCTATGGTTTGTAGTTGTACTCGTATTATTACGTCAGTTGCTGCGGTTTCTTTCGCTTATCATAGGGCTGCATCATCTCATTCGTGCCTTATGATGAAACTTCATTGACTGATGATTTCGATGTTTTCTAGTAAACGAATAAACGTGATGTAAACAAACACAAACGCGATGGTAGGTCAGCAAACGTAGAACACGTAAACCGGTGTTGCGACGCACTTGGAATCAGCTTCAACTTACGTATTAGATATCTTACTATTATGCCACAGTAAATGAAACTTTAAGATCTTAGAATGTACTAACCACCATCAAAGTTTTCCTTGATCATACTTTAACTATGTAATTATTTTTCAAAATACAGTCGCAGTCTCTGTAAACACTACTTGTGCTCTGACTGTCGCGTTGTTAATACTGCTGTGATAATGAAGATACTGCCTCCTGTTTCGTGGTGAAACACGTGCGCAGAGTGCCATTAAAATGGTGACAGACAAATTCTCCATAATGATTTTCACAGGACTACAAAGAAGATGAGCTTTGTAGTTTCTCGAGAAACGCTATTTACTACAATAAGGCTATCGTATGAATGTAATGCGTGGCGCAGTCCGTAACATTGCTTTTGTTAATGGCATCTGTGGATTAACCATAGCCGGCTCAAGTGGCCGAGAGGTTCTAGGCGCTTCAGTCTGGAACCGCACGACCGCTACGGTCGCAGGTTCGAATCCTGCCTCGGGCATGGATGTGTGTGATGTCCTTAGGTTAGTTAGGTTTAAGTAGTTCTATGTTCTATGGGACTGATGACCTCAGATGTTAAACCCCATAGTGTTCAGAGCCATTTGAACCATTTGAGTAACCGTTCGGAAACCCAAGGGTTATTAACGTTTTTCGTTCATTTTGAATACTCAAACCATTTGAAAACGAAATTAATCAAATATATGCTAATTAACACATATTTAACCATAATTTTTCATGAAAATGCACATCTTCTTGTTTCTAATTTCATGTCGCACGCAAAATTTCAATTTCTGTTGCAAATATAATTCTTAAATATCGCTATTTTACGGTTGGCTCTTAAAGGTTGCTTAAGTTGAGATAACATTACACGTAGGCAAGTTAAGGTATTTGATGCGAGAAATGACAAAACATTTAAGCTGCCAGACGTACTGGGATTAACGCACGAAGCCTTGTAACAAGTCACTGCCGTACGCTGGAGGAATGCAGAACAGCACGTCATAAACGGGAACGAGGAATCAAGCGTGGTTCCTTGGTTGACTTCAGGGATTCTGTTGTTGATCGCCACGTTATGAACGGAGCGGTTGACACATGCAATACTGAAATATGTTCCTCGGACTCGTATAGGAAAGGAGTTGAGAGATTACTAGACGACCTCAATGGTTTAAATATTTAACCACAAGGTGAAATCCCAGCACAATAAGCTTCTCGTCAAACATAGCTCATGCGAAAAAACTATCCCTGTTTAAGTCTAGAATGCTCAACACTCTAGTTTTAATTATAATACCGTACTACGTCAGCTAAGACCGAGAGCAGGTTATGCTTTCCGTCTGGTCACATAGACGCATATTGCCTGCGTTTTGCTGTACGTAGTATCTATCCGTCTGTTTAAAAACTAAATGGCATCCAAAGTCTGCCTTTTTTTACGTCCTAACTGTAACTGTTCACATCACTGCAGATAAGCCATATCACTCGCCTGGCCCGTGCTGTCCAAGTTAAATGCTTCTGTGAAGCCGTTATGCCGCATTATAGCTGAGCCTATGTGCGCTTAATGCACAGCTTAAAACGTATATTCGTTATCGTACTTAACTGTACCCGAGAAAGCCTGGCTTCCGCTCCACGTGAAATGTAAGTCCAATAAGGTTCCAGCAGACGCTGAAGAATACCTCGTCTAATGTTTATATCAGGTTTATTCTTAAGTTGAACACAGTATAGACCACAAATGTAAATGGTTCCTCTTACTCGTAACGGATGTTCATTCTCGCTTCGCTTCGTATTGTTAATGTTTTATACTTATTAAGCTCTTTATAGACTTGAATTTTCATGTAATATTCTTTTTTTAAATATTTTCCGTGAAATGTATTCACTGAGCTCTTTTTATTTTTGTCACACTCCAGTGTTAAATTTCCAACGGCCTTGTTCGTAAAAGAATTATCTTACGTACAGCATCTGCCAAACGTTTAGACACACTTAAATGAGTGCAAACTGTTAATTACACGTTTATTTTTGATTTACGTACTGATCACACATGCAGCAGTGTCTTCAATGAAGCACATGGTTAGGTTAGATGTCCAATATGATAATCGTTGCGGCCAGACGCTTAGCGGAACTACGAGATGCCACCTCAGCTACATCTGTCAATGTTTCAGTGTAGACCGCTGCGCAAGCTGCTGTAATTTCTTGAACTTTCACAGTTACCCACAAGGGAAGGTCCATGTGTGCTAGATCTAGAGACGGTGGAGGGAGGTGCGGTAGGGACCTCAATTGACCTTCCTCGTCCAAACCACTGTCGAAGTAAGATGTCATCCAGGAAAGCTCGAACGGCTTGGTGGTAGTGTAGTGGCGTCCCGTCTTATTGGTAGAAGACATCGTCATCAGCTCCAGTCAGCGCAAATACACGTTACACAACTCGCTGAACGAGTCTTGGTACACTTCTTGAGTGGCACTACCATTGAAGGAATAGCGTCGTAATAAACAACTAGATGATAGTTCGCGCCACGTATGAACTCCAGGTGGATTGACCGCATTATTCATATGAAAATACTGACTGTCCAGAAGACGTAGTTATGTTGATTTACTATTCCATTAAGTTTAAACTTGTTTTCACCCGACCACACTGCCTGCGTGAGAAATTGCTTATCTTCAGTTCTCTTTTACTGATTCCAAACGCAAAATTTTTTTCGGTCATCAGGTTCGTAATTATTAATCGCGAGCTGTAGTTGTGGGTTATTAACTTCTCACATAGCAGCTTTTAGAATTTGTCGTACACTTCTGACCCCACTTCATATGCACGCTCCATAGCAGGCCTCTGTGGAGAAGTGACAATATTTCCAACATGAGAGCAGGACGTGCTGTTCTTGGTCTTTCAGGTCTTCCGTGGGGAATTTCACAAATTGTTCCTTAAGCCTCAAACTTAAAATAATGGGTTTGTGAGGCGGTTTCTTGCTTCCGTTTAAAACCCCCACCTCCTGTGACGCTGGCCTTCAGAGGCATTGTTAAAGTTAATGAACCACGTTATAAGGCATTTCCGCTGCTTGAAGGTGAAAAGTGCTAAAGCAATTTTGCTTTCTCATTATCGTGCTGAAGTATCGGCATCTGTTGAGCGAAAGATAATACTACAATACGCTTGTAATTCAAATCGATTGACAATATCGATATCCCGATACAGTCTGACAAAGCGTGCATCAATTCTTTTGGTGGATTCTCTATACAAAAAGAAATTATATGTTATCGTGTTGTATAAAACGAAGCCTGGATGTATGCAGCCCTCCAAGCTACTATATCCTGTGAAAGCTCCTTCAACTTCGAATAACTACTGCAACCTGCATCCTTCTGAAATTCCTTGGTATTTTAATCTCTTCCCCCAATCCTTCCTACACGACCCCCACACATTTCCATTCTGTAATAAACTGGAGATCCCTATGTCTCAGAATGTGTCCCAGTAAGTGATGCCTTCTTTTGAGTCAAGTTGCGACACCAATTTCTTGTCTTCCCCGTTCTGTTCAGTACACCTTCATTACGCAAACTATGAAACTAATATTCAGCATTAATCAATGGAACCACATTTCAAAAGCTTCTATTTTCTTCTGTTCTTAACTATTTATCGTCCATGTTTCACATCCATGCAAGACTAAACTCCATATAAATTCCTTCAGAAAAGACTTCCTAACCCTCATGTTCGGAAAAGCTTTCCTTGCCATTGAAAGTCTACGTATTATTTTCTTTCTACTTCGGTCACATCAGTTTTTTGATGCTCAAATAGCAAAATTACTTTTACTTTAAGTTCGTCGTTTTTTAATCTATTTCCCTCACCATCACCTTCTTTTATTATACTAATTCCGTTATCCTTGTTTTGCTTTTGTTGATGTTCATCTTCTATCCTCCTCTCAAGACACTGTCCATTTCTTCCAATCCATGTGTGGCTTGACTCAGCAAACCAGTGTTTAATAGTATTAGCTGGAAACAGTCTTGGTTGCAATTGTAGTTTTTTTTATTTATCAACTACGCGTTGTACCTCATTTAGGCATCTTCAGTCTGACCTTAATTTGGTATTTCTCAGGACGATCCATTAGACAGATGAGTATTTTGGCGTTATTCTTGTCACCTACTTTTCAGTCAGACGGTCTGTTCATTTAAATTAATAAAGCGAATTTTACATGTGAAAATTACGTTTGTAACGTTTCTGTGTAAAAAAGGAAAATGTTTATGTGTTATGAACTATACCTAGACTTGTTTAATATCTTTAACTTCGTGTATGTGTCTGTGTTGTAATGCTGAACAGCTTAAATTGTGTAGTTAGTAAATAGTTAAAACAGTCGCCAAAACTATCTGAAATTTTATAACTGTATCTGAATAGGTCTTTACCAAAGTAACCATAATACCTAAAACAATGCTAAACAAACAGTCCTCTGAAATTCCATGCTCTGCAGTGAACTTCACCTCAGAACTTGACTCTTAAATACTAAATTGTAATTCGTACACAGAAACTAATAGAAAGAGAATGTTACATAAATTTGAAACACAGTTTTGAAACAATAAAGAAAAAAAAGGTTTTTATTAAAATGGCCTGTCAATTTACGTGAGCAGATGGTCTAAAGGAAATTGAAAATATTAGATAATACACACACAAATGCAACCTGCATTGGAAGGGAGACTGTCTGCATATGAAATGGAATTTGAACACACTTTACCTAATCGGAATCTGATAATAAATTAGAAATGCAACACTTAATTGTGAATGATTCCATTCTTTCGTAACTGATGCAAAACTGTGCGCAACAAATTCTCGTGGCTCATCAGTTGCAACGGAAACTCAGTACTGCTGGAAAGTGATGAACTTATAAAAAAAAAAAAAAGTACAGCATCAAACCGGGTACAAAAAAGGAAAAAAAGGAAGCGTAGAACAGTGCAATGCAAGGACGTGCTTCTATAGTAAGGGGACGGTGCTTCACTTTTAAGCAAGTGTGTACCCCAAAGTGCAATGCGGCGAAGCACAATAAAACATCTAGATTTTCGTGAGGAGATGGTGGTAGAATTCAGATTTGCTAAATGACTGAAAGAAGCTGACTTGAAGAAAAACTCTGTTGCCAATACATAACTAATTCTTTGACTACTACAAAGATCTTTACAATAACTGCTAGTTATTAACAAATATTACTCAGTCATGAGATTAATAACTACTAAGCTGGTTGAGCAGTGGTAAACCTATAACTTCCGACTGGAAGCCACGTGTACAGAGAACATTTACTTAGTCACATCTCAATAATCGAACCGACCAACCTGAAGCAATAAACAAAATTTCCACTGAGAGTCTGCTTTTTCCAAACACGTCATAAATTACGTGGCTGCAGTCAGGGCAGCACACCACCCGCCACGTTAGCCGAGAGCGCTAATGCGCTGCTTCGTGGACTCGGGTAGGCGCGTCGGCCCCGAATCGAATCCGCCACAGCCGGCCGGAGTGGCCGTGCGGTTCTAGGCGCTACAGTCTGGAGCCGAGCGACCGCTACGGTCGTAGGCTCGAATCCTGCCTCGGGCATGGATGTGTGTGATGTCCTTAGGTTAGTTGTAAGTAGGCTGTTTATGTCTTCTTATTGGCAACGTTACGTAGCGCTCTGTATGAAAATCACTGGCTGTGCTGTGTGCAGTCTGTGGCTAGTTTGCATTGTTGTCTGCCATTGTAGTGTTGGGCAGCTGGATGTGAACAGCGCGTAGCGTTGCGAAGTTGGAGGTGAGCCGCCAGCAGTGGTGGATGTGGGGAGAGAGATGGCGGAGTTTTGAAATTTGTAAGACTGGATGTCATGAACTGCTATATCTATTATGACTATTAAGGTAAATACATTGTTTGTTCTCTATTAAAATCTTTCATTTGCTAACTATCCCTGTCAGTAGTTAGTGCCTTCCGTAGTTTGAATTTTTTAACTAGCTGGCAGTAGTGGCGCTCGCTGTATTGCAGTAGTTCGAGTAATGAAGATTTTTGTGAGGTAAGTGATTTGTGAAAGGTATAGGTTAATGTTAGTCAGGGCCATTCTTTTGTAGGGATTTTTGAAAGTCAGATTGCGTTGCGCTAAAAATATTGTGTGTCAGTTTAAGCACAGTCATGTATAATTTTTCTAAGGGGACGTTTCATATGTCGACCCTTAGCCGAGGCTACCTCACTGGAATCTACAGATTTTTTCTTGTAATTTGTGTAATTAGTGTAGCTATTGTTTATTGCTAGCGCGTAATTGTAGAGAGAATTTCCTTTGTAGTTGTAGTTTTTCATTCTTGTACAGTAAAACAGTTGTGGCACGCATGTAGATTTGCACCAAGTATTTCGCAGCTGCGCTTGCAATTAACTAGATATTATTTTCAGTGCTATGTTAATGTCTTCCCCTATTTTTGCTCTTCAAATTGTGATTTCTGTGTTGTCGTGTGAAATATTGTGACAATAATGGCGTGTGAAAAACATAATACTAGGCTCCAAAGTAAACTGAGAAATGACAGTGAAGACGAAAGCAGTGTGTTAGCGCCACTGTGTAATGAATTAACTAATGTTCAACATAGTAATTTGGTAATTGTGCATAGGGAAATGGAGCGGGCGGCAAACAATGGCGTAGGCAGTGAAACAATTAGTCAACAGGGAAGCATTATCGATCGATCGATCGGCAACAGCTCGCCTCAGGAATCCGAAATGACAGGACACAATTTTACAAATACTGTAGATTCAGGTTTTGCGTCCTCACCGTCTTCTCAAAAAAGTCAAGACACATTTTCAGCTTATCAAAATGTGAATGTTGCCGGTGCAAATGCACTGCCGAAATGCGTAGAGGAACAGATTCCAGACACTAATGCATTGTTATTACAGCTAATGCAACAAATGGAACAAAATCAGAGAAAAACACAGCAAAAGCTTCAAAAGTTAGACACAATGGAACAACACCAGAGACAAACAGAGCAACAGTTAGACACAGTGGAACAAAATCTTCAAAAGTTAGATACAATGGAACAACAAGAGACAAACACAGCAAAAGCTTCAAAAGTTAGACACAATGGAACAAAATCTTCGGAAATTAGACACCACACTTGAACAAACACGTGAAGACTTAACTACTGAGTTACATAACATTGAATCGATATGTCAGAAAGTCTGTAATGACGTAAAAACACAAATTTGTGAGCATTTTCAACCTATTTTTTCGCGTCATGAAAATGCATTACAGAATCACGAAGCAGCCATAAAAGAACTGCAATCTATTGTTCATGAAAATCACGACACCTTGCAAGCTAAAATTGACTCACTTGCATCTACCAATTCGGTTACGCAACTTGCAAAAACTCAAGAAAACTTAAAGGACACAGTAGATACGATTTCAACACAAATGGACACTCTGAAACTTGGTTCAGAAAAACACACTGAGGAAATAAGTACACTATCGGAGAAAGTAGCCGAACTTTCGTATCAGTTCACTAACTTATTTGCAAAGGTAGATGATAATCTGAATGACACAAAACCGGTAGTCTTTAATGACACAGAAGAGTGCGTACAAATTAGGAAATTCAAACAAAATCAGAATCAAATAAATACGCAACAACAAAGAGAAATCCGGGAAGTACAAGATCAGCTGACACAGGTAATACAAGAATTACGTATTTCAGAGGACACTCGCGCCCCAATACGGGAAGAGGGAAATAGACATACGGAAAAGCTACAAAATAATAGCACAGGGCATTTCGGAAATTATGAAAGAAATTGGCAAGGTGCACCGAATTTTGAAATGGAACCGCCGAAACGACGTAACAATGACCGATATGCGACTCGCCGACATGATGTGTTTGACTATAGGCTGTTCATTACTACACGTAAATTCAAAACATTTAAGAATTCTGACAACGACATTCATCCACAAGCGTGGCTTCATCAATTCTCTCATTGTTTTCCTCCCATCTGGTCATTGGAGCACAGGTTAGAATTTATGTGTGACTACTTAGAGAATGAACCAACTGTAAGAATGCGATGGGTCATTCACGATTGCCACAGTGAAGGAGAATTTTACCATGCGTTCCTCTCAGCATATTGGTCTCAAGCTACACAAGACCGAGTAAAATGATGAAACATTTCGAACAATCTGAATTTTCCACTCTTGTCAAATATTTTGAAGACATGTTGCACAAGAATCAGTACCTGTCAAACCCATACAGCCCCTCAGAACTCATCCGCATTTGCTTCATCAAATTACCTGAACATTTACGGCATATTATTTTGGCAGGACGTTGCAAAGACGACATTGAAGCTTTTCAGGGACTCTTACAAGAATTAGAAATTGACACAGACAGTCGCGGGATGCGAAAACAGGAAAACAATCATTACAGGTCACATCCGTCACAATTCCGTGACGACAGAAACAATAACTGGACTCGACAATTCTATTCTTACAAAGTAAATCGTGACCAAAAGAGACACCACCAGTATGACAACCACTGGCAGAGTAATAGTTACAGAGAGAGATCGCATTTCCGTAGTAATGAATATGACAGAGACAATCATAGAAACAGACAATTTGGCAACCAGAACTATTACTATCACGGGAGACAGAATAACTTCAGACGCAACGGTCCACCGTGCTGTGATAAATCAGGGAGAAATTCTCCACCACTTAACCGACAAGAAACAAACTACACGAACTACCGACATGACGACAGACGATATAATCATAACGACAGACGTGAATTTCATCAGAACTGGCGGGATTTAAACAGGGCTGGGCCCTCTGGGCAAGGTGAATTTGTAGAAGTTAGGTCCCCTAATCCCAGTAACGACGCGCGCCAACAAAGAGACAGACAATGACTCACACCGCAGGCAGCCGTGTACGCCGCAGGCAGCCGCATGCGCCGGCTGGCTCAGAGAAAAATAACATAGACGCTAACCTTGGGAAAAATTTGAGCATTCTTTACCGATGTACCATATACCATATGATATTTCCGTTGAAGCTGGAGCTCTGCATAGTAGGAAGAGTAAACCTTTACACCACATTTCACATGTAAAACTGTTTCTTCAATGATAATCGTCTTTTTAACTTAGTTTTGCCATAAAACTTTTCACTTCATGTTACTAGTACTCTTTGTCACACTTACAAACTGTTAACATGCAACTATGTTTTAAAGCTAACTAACTAGCCAGTCAAGAACATAGGTAACTTAGACAAGTAATTGCGAATGCATTGTTATTGCGAACAGACGACACAATGTTGTTATTTATACATTCTTCCTTGTTAGTTGCATGATTACGTAACGAATATAAGGCTTACATACTTGGAACATATACTGCTAATGAGATTTTAATGCAACATTTTGGTTTACTTGAGAATACATTCTGGATTTAAAGTACTTTCTGAGAGATACCAGATGACACAGTGGTTAGTTTATTTGACATCTACACGATTATATCACGATGCTACTAATATGTGACACAATTTACATTGTTGCTTTTGTGGTGTATCTGTTTTATACCTGCACAGATTTTCTGTATTATTTTGGAAAGTAAAACATGTTTTAGTAGTAACTTTTGTGGTATAGCTACAATGAGACTGCCTTTTCAATAGCACAACAATACGTTACAGCACAGTACTTTCTTCATCACGGCAATAAGTGTAATAACTAAGATATCTATACGCAAAGCATTTCACTTTTGTTTATCATGAGGTAAGCACATTGGCTTCTGCAGAACTTAGCTTTCGGAGGACGATAATACGACACTTCCACAGAGACTATCTTACAACAGGACACACAGTTTAGCGCTACAGTACACGTATTCGAGTGATTAATTTATTAAAATATTTATTTTTAAAGATATTTGAAGTACAATGATACAAAGGTTTTCCGTGATACTATTCATTCCATTGCTGTAATCTGTAACACCTGAGGGTATAATTACATTAATCCTCAGGGGGGTACACGCTTACTTTGTGTACCATGTGTTTGGCAAGCACAAGGAGCCCTAGCTAATATGGTATTTGCTTATACAACTTTACACATCGGTACCACATTTCTCTAACACATAAATTACACAGCTATCTGATCATTTAATTGAAAGAGACAAACATTTTTTTTTTACTACATCAGTGACAGATGTTTGCGTAATTACATAGATGGATAACTTTACACTTATGAAATTGTATTTTGTATGTACTGTGTGAACTCTTCACATTTTTTCGGAACCATTGTGATACTATGAGAGCTTTGAATGATGTATTTGGTATGAGATCATGACTTTTAAAGTACGTTTGAGGTAGATGACACTACTGAAATGAGCAGAGAATTTTCTTCAGGTTTTGAAATTATTGCAGAAAGCTACGACTTTTTTGAGATTTGACTGAGGTGTTATGATGTTATTATTACGACGACGATGTGTATTATGCTGTTTCGGTATGTTTATTATCAATAAGCTGATGCTATATGAGTTATTTGATTATGCTACGTATCTGTTATGATGGAATATTGAAGTGTCGATCAATAAGGTAAGGAATATTGAGTAGTGGTTAGGGACTCTGGTTTGTGAAAAAGGTTGTTGGAAACCAAGAATCGTACTTTAAGAGTTATGAAATGTATGTAAATGCGAGAATGTATTACAATGCCGACAAAAATTTTTTGGACACTGTTATATCAATTGGATTTTGTTTCTACAGCTTTGTAACGCAAATTCTTGACCTGTGAAATATTTTTATATGAGACTGTCACTGTATTGCAAACTGGTGTCGTAAATATTTCGGTAAGAAAGCCAAGTGACCTTGACGTAATGCGTCTTGAGCGGCCAGCTGTGCGTCGCCTGCAAAAAAGCCATTAGTGTGTGCCTTTCAGAGACACAGGTAGAAAAAAAAAAGGGAGGCCATTATCCTCGCTATTGACATTCCTTTGTTGAAAGCATCGTAAATATGACACCCTCAAACTTGAAAACATGATAACACTGTGGAGCTCTTAATTTATGATATTTATTGCAATGCCTAATGAAATGATAAATATATTTATGTCTATACACCTGATTATGACTACTGTCTTTCTAGTTGAGAGAAATGCCATATGGCTTGCTTTATGTATTTATTTACTCATTTTGTTTAATATCTAGTTTCTAGCTGCCCTGCAGCATTGGTTAAAATAAAATTTTATAGATGTACTAATATAAATATTTTATGCCTACAGATCCAGTAAAAAATAACTGTATGATGTACTTAAAAAAACGAAGGAGCAATAAACCATTTCACAGGAATTGCATACATAATTTTCTTTTCAAGTACTTGGTAATTTCCTTTGTACAATAAATTGTGATGCATCACTCTAGTGTTAAGATGTGACATAGGTATTAAACATGGCCATTTTACTGTAATATTTTTTCTGCTTGAGCTTTGTCATGTTTAGATATAAGTTATTACATTTGCTGCTGCTGTGTGCCAGGCATAGTGCTACCAAATTTCAGTTTGTATTACTCTGTAAAGCCAGTTTTACTACTGATTTATTTTTCTTGTTGCTGCACATTGGCTCATATTAGTTGTAATATTGCAATTGCTTTGCCAATTTGAATTTTTTGTCATTTCTGTTTGTGTTAATTGTTTTGTGCTGCTGCATTGCCTCGTCCCTTGGTATATATATCTGAGCTCAGTAGATTTAAGTTAGCTTAAGAGGGGGTAGACTATATAAGAAACTAACTATGATGAATTGGAAGAAATGCATTAAGAAGCTATAAGAAAATAGTTTGGCCAAAAAAGTAGTGCACAGTGGAGAAAAAGTATTTTGAAAAAGGATATGAACAAAAAAGTAGGGTTTAGAATAACAGGTTTAGGTAGGATTTTCTTGGAAAGAAATGATGAGGTAGATAATAGAAAATAAATATTGTGGTAAGAAACATGTGAACATATAAATACAGAAAGCATGCTTGGATTGGACTTTTTTGGTTGGAACAAATGTTGAAATAGGGCGAAAGATCTATGGAATGAAGTTTTAGGTTGGACTGCAGTACCAAATGTTACACTGAAAACAAACCCTGCCCTTTCCTTTTGTGTCATCCCTCTATATGTTTGTGTACCTGTGTGTATTTGTGTTTTTCCTGTCTTTATGTGTTTAGCTGATGAAAGCTATGTTGTAGAATTTTTCTAATACTACGAGGGCAGTTCAATAAGTAATGCAACACATTTTTTTCTGAAACAGGGGTTGTTTTATTCAGCATTGAAATACACCAGGTTATTCCCCAATCTTTTAGCTACACAACACTATTTTTCAACGTAATCTCCATTCAATGCTACGGCCTTACGCCACCTTGAAATGAGGGCCTGTATGCCTGCACGGTACCATTCCACTGGTCGATGTCGGAGCCAACGTCGTACTGCATCAATATGTTCTTCATCATCCGCGTAGTGCCTCCCACGGATTGCGTCCTTCATTGGGCCAAACATATGGAAATCCGACGGTGCGAGATCAGGGCTGTAGGGTGCATGAGGAAGAACAGTCCACTGAAGTTTTGTGAGCTCCTCTCGGGTGCGAAGACTTGTGTGAGGTCTTGCGTTGTCATGAAGAAGGAGAAGTTCGTTCAGATTTTTGTGAACAATTGTGACAGCACTATCAACAGAGATGTCAAGTTGAGCACTGAGTTGTTTGATGGTGATCCGTCGATCATCCCGAACGAGTGTGTTCGCACGCTCCGCCATTGCAGGAGTCACAGCTGTGCACGGCCGACCCGCACGTGGGAAATCAGACAGTCTTGCTTGACCTTGCGGCGATGATGACACACGCTTTGCTCAACGACTCACCGTGCTTTTGTCCACTGACAGATCACCGTAGACATTCTGCAAGCACCTATGAATATCTGAGATGCCCTGGTTTTCCGTCAAAAGAAACTCGATCACTGCCCGTTGTTTGCAACGCACGTCCGTTACAGACGCCATTTTAACAGCTCCGTACAGCGCTGCCACCTGTCGGAAGTCAATGAAACTATACAAGACGAAGCGGGAATGTTTGAAAATATTCCACAAGAAATTTCCGGTTATTTCAACCAAAATTGGCCGAGAAAAAAAAAGTGTTGCATTACTTATTGAACTGCCCTCGTATGTTATTTACTTTGTAAAGATGTTTAGACATTATTTATTCTATTTTGTTTTAATGCTCATGTGTGAAGTTGAAGTTTCGAAAGTTATTCTGATCTTTTATGTATGTACTCAGGTCATAATTCCTGTAACACTGATGTATATGTTATTTCGATTCTTTTGTAAAGCCTGTACTACAAATGTTATGTGTATTGTTATGTTTTTAATGATGTAATTTGTACCTTTGTTATTGTATTCTTATGTTATAAAATTGTAATTGACACCAGTTCATCAAATTAAGTAACTTGTAAGTTACATTTCACTGCACACGTTTCTGTTGGTCATAGTATATGGACCATATGTGAGAAGTAGGGACTGTTAGTGTTTGCACGTGTGTTAATAATTCAGCAAGGGACTGCATAACAGCATTGCTGGTTCTAAGGACAATTCCAAAAACTTTGTGAGTGCACAAGTGGTGGTTATGGACTCGCTATATTATCCGCAAGACTCTTCAATGGTGATTGTGCACCTGCACAGTCACAACAGATGGCTGCTGGTCATCTCTACAAGGACTACATTGTGTCTGCATCTCTGATGGCGCACCAATATCATTATTTCTACAAGGACTACAGTGGGTCTGCATCTCTGATGGCCCACCAATATCATTCTTTCTAGAAGGACTTCAGTGGGTCTGCATCTCTGGTGGCCCACCAATACCGTAATCTCTACCAGGACTACAGTGGGTCTGCTCTGTGATGACCTACCTACCAATATTCTTCAAAACTTCGAATGACTCTGCTGTGGGTTTGCTCTGTTGTGGCCTATGACCTGTCTGCATGTCAAGAGTCAGCACTGTCTTTCTGTTGGAAGGACAACAATACTTGTTCAAGACTGCATGGAAATCCACTACTTCCGTGTCCATTTTCTTTTACTGCTCAGACTTAAAAAAAAAAAACTGAAATTTTACAGTGGTGAACAATCTGGACTGTCTTTATGGACTCTGAGAAAATTTTAGCTTTTGACCAACATTGTATAAATAAGTGTGTGCATTTGATATCTTTGTTATTGTAATTATGAAAAATTTTATCAAATCATTATTGGCCACTGCCCGAAACAATTTGTAAAATTTTTTGTGGGGAGCATGGGGGCTATGTCCCACCTCAGTTACATGGCATGCAGACATATGGACACTTTGGCATTATTCTATGTATTACACTAGTCGCCGACATTTGGGGTACAATAATTCCGTCGCAGGGGGTACGGGATGGCGGCAGGAAAGGCATCCGGCCACCCATTAATCTAACATTCCCAAATCCGATTAACCATGCCGACCCTGTGTAGCTGCAGAAAAAAGGCACAAGCAAAAGAAAGAGAGAAGAAAATCAGTGCAGCAACACCATTACCTGTTAGTCCTCACTTATCAAATTAATCTTTACTAAATCGTATTTCCATAATTCAACAGCCTGCATATCTTTATCTTTGTGCTCTGCAGGCTATTTCCAGAGCGCTCAGCTGCTTTACCAACACCCAACTCACTCACTAGCTTCTGTTAGAATGCTGCAGTAACGACAATGCTAAGAGCAACCGAAGATCGCACTGGTAACATATCATTTATTGAAAATCTATATTTGCAAAAACCCAACACTCACATATGAAGTATGAGACATGGAATGAAAATGTAACTTACACCGTTTTCCTCGAATACCGAAAATTAGCTACGAACCTTACACGTTTCACAGCATTTGCATATGCTTGAAATTCTAAAGTTCTTGTGAGTGGAATGTGATATCAGTTGATTCTACTGCTCGGCTGACGGTCTTACACTGAACGGGCGGAACGCGAGGCGCTGCCGGCAGAGGGCTCCAGGGCGGTAGCAGAGTGTCTCCCTCCTCTTCGATGGCTGCGGTTCCCGCAGTTTGCCGGCTACACGGCGCGGGGCGCAGTAAGCGATAAAGGACGGCGGTCGGAACACGACCCGCGCGTGCCTTCCGCTGGTGCTGCGGTCGGGCCGTTTACGTCGTGAGAGCCCCCCTCAGCTCCCCACACCGCCTTCTACACTCTGAAACCCTCCAACGCCGTCCACCCACTTCACGACGCCTAACAAGCTCTCACTGGAATGTTGCTGAAGCAAACTTTACCGAACGCTGATTAACAAGCGTGTGTGTTCCATTTATGACAAAGAAGTACAATAGTGACATTACTGCAACCCCTTTATATATGGCATGTAATAAATATCGAAACGGTATGATCTCTATCATTAGGTTGGTGCAAAAGTCTGTAGCATTATTTATCAATTGCCATATTTTCGCTTATAATTCGCCGTTGCTGCTTGAATTTATGTTTTCATTTTATTATTAGGAGATAGTGAGTGGAGCTGTGGACGCTACGAAATAGAGTGCCAAGTGGAGAAATCCAAACATTTCCGACATATTCTTCTGTTCGAGTTCTATAGAGGGGTGATAGCAGCGGACACAGCCATAAACATATGCTCCGTGTACGGAGGTACAATTCTAGACAAAACACGTTTTAAGCAGGATCGTTTTGACATTAGTGACTTTCCACGTTCACGAAAGATCTTTGGGGTTTGATGAAGATCCCTCGAATTCATTAATCCGGAATGCCCCACGTCAGCATACTCGATAACTAGCAAATGTGATGATCTGTGCTCATTCCACCATAGCGCGGTATTTGCACGGGGAAGTTTCAAAAATCGAATGTATGGGTACCACATACTCTAAGCTAAAATCACAAAATAAGACGGTGGCTTGGCTGGTTCAAATGGCTCTGAGCACTATGCGACTTAACTTTTGAGGTCATCAGTCGCCTAGAACTTAGAACTAATTAAAGCTAACTAACCTGACATCACACACATCCATGCCCGAGGCAGGATTCGAACCTGCGACCGCAGAGCTCGCTCGGATCCAGGATGTAGCGCCTAGAACCGCACGGCCAGTCACGCCGGCAAGATGGTGGACTGAGTATGTGCATCTCTGCTTCGTACTCATCAATTGGTTTCAGAACAGTACTGAGGATTCCTATTCTTTATCATTGCTGGGGACGAGAAATGACGTCTTTATGCTGACACAAGGAAAACTGAAAAATAATTGCGTCTAGACAATGCAGCAACAACTAAAGGCATCTTTTAAACGCAGTCCAAGAACGAAGACCAGGAAGACTACATGAAGTGATGCTCATTCACGATAATGCCTGCCCGTATTCTGCCAGGCTGATGAAAAACACTGTACAGCAGTTGGACTTGGAAGTCAGTAATGGAGCACCCGCCGTATTCACCTGAACTTGCGCCCTCACATATTCAGCTTTCCCGCTCTCTATCGAAGAGGTTTCGAGACATTTCTTTCCCGGATGAAAATGTGCTTCGGATTTGGATCGACGAGTTCTTCGCCTTGAAACTACGTGATTTCTACGGTAGCGCAATGGAAAAGTTACTCTAGCATTGGTAGAATGTAGTAAGTAGTGAAGGGCAATATAGTCTCGATGGAAAAAGTTACTCTGATGTCCAAATACTGTCCAGAATGAGATTTTCACTCTGCAGCGGAGTGTGCGTTGATATGAAACTTTCTGGCAGATTAAAACTGTGTGCCGGACCGAGACTCGAACTCGGGATCTTTGGCTTTCGCGGGCAAGTGCTCTACCAACTGAGCTACCCAATCACGACTCACGCCCCGTCCACAGTTTTAATCTGCCAGAAGGTTTCATATCAGCGCACACTCCGCTGCAGAGTGAAAATCTCATTGTGGAAATATCCCCCCAGGCTGTGGCTAAGCCATGTCTCCGTAATACCCTTTCTTTCAGCAGTGCTAGTTCTGCAAGGTTCGCAGGAGAGCTTCTGTAAAGTTTGTAAGGTAGGAGACGAGGTACTGGCAGAAGTAAAGCTGTGAGGACGGGGCGTGAGTCGTACTTGGGTAGCGCAGAAGGTCCAGATACTGCGTTTGTTAATCTTACGGAAAAATGCTTGTAACTTATGCATCAAGCCATTACGTGCGTAGTTATGTAAATATTCAGCATTTCAGCGCAATCAAGCAAAGCAATTAATTTATAAGCAACGCTGCCCTCATTATGGGATTCTCATTCGGAAAGCACGTTTTATCGTTACCTGTCCGCGAGGAAATAGTGTTAACTATGGTGTAAGAAGGACAAACGTGTCGGAATCCGACAGCAACATGATCACGACCTACGGAGAAAGCGGTTTATCGTTACGTCCACGCAGTGTATTACGTAGGGTAAAGAAAACGTTCGGCAAGAAGAACTAAAAACAATCAATATTATATTACTAAAATATGTTCCCGTGGATACAAAAAGTTCACTGCTAAAGTCGGCCATCTATAATCGCATTATAATACATACGATTACTTCTTTCCTTAATGTAAATAATTTGAAGGATACACTAATACTAATTAAGCTAAGCAGCAGTTTTTGTGAACATTGAATATCTTTCGTTTCAGTTCAATAATAATTTGTTAAACGGAAGTCTTCTGATATAACGGTAACGTTCATCATCAGTAACAAAAATTGTGCAGGTGCGAGTACGACTTGCGCTGAGAAATCCGTACTGACTTAATGATGTGTACATACATTTCACCAGTTCCTGAAATCGAGGCTGTCGAAATAGATACGCGCAACATATCGTTCGCCGGGATTCCGAAACTTTAAGGTACGATTTAGTCTCAAGTTTGAAGTCGTACACCGAACGACAAAAGAGATGTTTTGTTCATGTGATGTAATTACTAATTTACAATTCTGTGATTTATTTCCTTTACTGTGAAACCTTGCTTCTTGCCATGTTTCATGATTCTACACCAACAGGATCACCTTATATGTGAATGAGTTTGACAACTTATGACATAGTCGCGGATACAAACAGTGATCCAGGTACTATAGAATGTTTTTTATTCCAGTTTTTGATCGTAATATAAAGTCCTCCAACGATGACCGGTTTTAGTCGGTAACGACCATCTTCAGATCTGTTCTAAACTATGTCCAAATTTAAAAAAGAAGTAATGGCAACATCGAAACATATAAATACACTCAGCGAAGCACCGTCACATAGAACTAAAATACGGTATAAAATAGGCCACATCGTCCATACAGTCATTTTGCAACTGACGTTACTATACGAAACATACTCAGGTGCAGCAGCTACCAGAAATATGTTTGCCTATATGCTTCATAGACAGTAGCGACATGTACGAAGCATATAGGCAAACATATTTCTGGTAGGTATCGCACTTCAGTATGTTTTGTACATTAACGCCAGTTCGGAAATGACTGTGTGATCGATGTGGCGTATTTTACGCCATATTTTAGTTCTATGGGACAGTATTTTGCTGAGTATATTTATATGTTTTGACGATGCCATTATGGCTTTATCACATTAGGATATGGTGTAGAATGTATCCGAAGATGGTCACTACTGGCTGAAATCGCTCATCGTCGAATGACTGTATATGTGGTCAAAGACTGGAATAAAGAACATTTGAATGAGCTTGCGTCTGACATTAATGGCTCTATCTTTTGATTGCATTGACTCAGATGGTTAACTATTTTACACCACCAAAGGACCATGTGCTTCAGTATGTGACATAAACTTCAAGTTGACCCATCTTCCTGCTTCTGAGGAATACAGTTGTTAATCGACGGATGGACAGACAGTCTCATAACAAAAATGGTTCAAATGGCTCTGAGCACTATGGGACTCAACTGCTGCGGTCATTAGTCCCCTAGAACTTAGAACTAGTTAAACCTATCTAACCTAAGGACATCACACACATCCATGCCCGAGGCAGGATTCGAACCTGCGACCGTAGCAGTCTCGCGGTACCAGACTGCAGCGCCAGAACCGCGCGGCCACTTCAGCCGGCCGTCTCATAACAAATGATAAATGAAAATTTTTCCCCGTATGATATAATTATAGATTAATCATTTCCAGATTTTTTTTCTTTGGTTTTATTGTGAATTCTTGCTTCTTGCCCAATTTCAAGATTCTAGGGCAACGGAAAATACCTAATCGGTTTTATGCTTGAGTTTGCACGCATCAAAATATGTGACTGAAATGGTTGTATCTTTTGATTGAATTTCAATTTCTTACACCACCGGCAGGCAACATACCTTTGTAAACAGTTAGATTGAAACTTGATACTTCTACTCGTTCCTGAGAATAAGCGCAACAGTCGGCACGGACAACAAAGTGACCCTCTAACTGTTCCCTTTTTATCGACTGAGGTACGCACCCTGAAAATATTCTTGGTCGACGGTACGGAACCAGCCGCTGCTCGAATTCTGAATAAAAGCAACTGAAGACTTTCTATATAAGGACACACCCTCGTTCTACAAACGGTCTTGTCTAAGAGAGCGGATGAATGGATAGTTTTAAGGCAATCTCTTGCTCGTAATAAGCGGAAGAGCTACCAAAGATCAACACGATGACAACTCAGAAGGAAATAGAAACCACTCTGCTAAAGAAAAGCAATATTCATCGATAGGACATGCATTTTGTAATTGGAAAGAGTACTTGGCTACCTCTTCTTTTGCAGAACGTCATGGATTCGTCCCCATTCTAATCCACTGGAGACGACTTCCAAAAGGGAGGTAACCACGAAAAATACATTGAAGAAAGAACAACAGGTTTACATGCCACGAGTTGGAGGTGGAATATCGGAAATTTCAGCATAGTAGCAAAGCAAAGGCTCACTGTACATATAACGTGGGTCATTTAATTGTAAGTCGAAAAAAGTAAGAATATCTGGTTAGAATATTATAGTGCAATGCCAACAGTAGGAGAACACGATACAATGGGAATGGGATTCGTTATCTACAGCAAGAGAGAAATGAGAGGCACTGCGAACAGTGCGGGGACGTGGTTTTAACCAGAGACCGATGTTGGTTTTGATTACTAATCGAAGACGGAACCCCCAATCTTTCTTCTCCGTATCAGCCGGTCGAGAAGGAAGTGACATGACACCCTCTGAAGTTCATCCTACATCCTTTCCTTTCCTTTTTTCAGTTGTCAGTCAGTCCTCTGACCTAACACACTGCCGGCCGCGGTGGCCGAGCGGTTCTAGGCGCTCAGTCTGGAACCGCGCGACTGCTACGGTAGCAGATTCGAATCCTGCCTCTGGCATGGATGTGTGTGATGTCCTTAGGTTAGTTAGGTTTAAGTAGTTCCAAGTTCTACGGGACTGATGACCACAGATGTCAAGTCCCATAGTGCTCAGAGCCATTTGAACCATTTGAACCTAACACACTGAGATACCGTCCCGGCTCCCAAGACCACGCGTTACACTGATGTATTACGTAGTCAAATGGTGTACTGTAGTACTGGAGCTGTCAATAGAATTCAAACTTTCGGCGAAATGTACTGAAACTTTCTCGCAAAATGTTGCATGTGGGAGTCTTGTTAGTCAATCGGTGTTTGAATCTCCTGAAACTAGGTCTGTATGGGAAATACTGTCAAAATTTTAATATCGAATGCAGCCGACATGGTCTATGATGTAACTGAACCATTTCTGCAAGCAGCTTCAAAACAATTATGAGAAACTTTGCATAGAAAATGACATTGACTCCTCTGAAATCTATGGCTGTAACTATAAGCTGCGAGAATTAAATCTGTCGATTTGACTGGAAGAAGAAGTTGCTGAATTGTATGTATGTATGAAGTATGTGATATGTCCTGCTAAACCCACAGGACAGCACAGGTAGTTTAAATTGTGGAAAGGGGCCAAAATAAGCGGCTGTCAGTTACACTCGAACATACAACTTTATTTATTTGACCAAATATTACAAGAGTCAAGAAAATTAAAAATAAACACACGGCGTTAACGGTGCAAATGGCTCTGACCACTATGGGACTTAATATCTGAGGTTATCAGTCCCCTAGAACTTAAAACTACTTACACGTAATATACCTAAGGCATCACACACATCCATGCCCGAGGCAGAATTCGAACCTGCAACCGTAGACAGCGTTAATGTTTGGAACTTAATTACCGGCTGAATGCACCATACAATCTCATGCCGTAAAGGCAAGACCAGTTTAATTTGTAATCGGCTGAATGCCAATAATTTAAGACTCAAACCGAAATCATAAATGTAAAAGGCCCCAACAATCTGACACCTTAAAAGCAAAAAAAAATTTTAACTTAAAGTCGGCTGAAGGCCCATCTCTTAAGACTCAAACCAAAATAAATTTTTTAAAAGGCCAAAGGCCTTACCTTCGCTTTATGTAAAACGGTTCTTTAAATTAGGCTGAAGGTCCAAACAATCTTACGCCTTAACGGCAAAACAATCTTATTTTAAAAATCAGCTGAAAGCCATAGAAATACAAACAAAAAGAACAAATAAGAAAAGCTGTACACCCAACGGCGCTACGTTTCCGAGGATCGGCCTGGAATTCAAACACTGACGCTCGCTTAGGTGAGGCAGGCAGACGGCCCAAACACTCTTGATCCGACGACAGCCCAACCGACAGACAGTCAACGGACCCACCGACAAAATAACTGCCACTCCACCCGCCTATCACACAAGAGCGAGTTCAATGTAACAACGTAGAAAGTACTGGAGCCCACAACCACATGGAGCTGTCAAACTACACACCGTGCTGGACAGCGACAACACGATGAGGAAAATATACTGCCTGATTTCACGTGAACGGCCAGAGATGGTGACCGGAACGTTCAGGGCCACAAGGCAGAAGATTCCGCTGGTGAATTTCAGTTCAAAATAACCAAGTACAGCCAAACTCCACCGGAGGGCTGCTAAAAGTTGCCAACTTGAACACACATTTTGCTGCTCGCGTGAATGTCCCAACAGCCGACAACGAAATCCAAGCGACACGATGTGAACAGACGTGACTTGCTGGTAGATCAAGTCAAAACACAACTTTTGTGTCCAGGATCGGTGTGCCACGGATCTCATAACAATGGGAACAGCGCCACACAGTCCGACAGCGCGTGGAAGTCGCCAACGGCCTCGGCCAATCTAGGCACCGCGGAGATTTCCTCGCTGCTCCACGCCAACCAACCAACTGCAGGCCCAGAAATCGTGAAAGGACCAAGTATACGCCGGCCGATGAGTCGCCCAACCGAACGACCAACCAACGGTCGTCCAGCTCCAATCTCCCTCCGTCGGACAGTTCATGCGTGTCGCCAGCGGTCGGCGACCACTGGCTGTCGGCGCCTCACCGGCGCTCCGTCCCAACTACACTGCTGCTGCGTCCCGACTGCACTGCTGGTCCGTCTCCAACTGACTAATCAGAAACACGACGACCCGGAAATGCTATCAGTCGCTCCTGAGATGGTACGACAGTGCGCTTATCGAAACGCGCTGCTGCAGCCACTCACATACAAGTAAGGCAGGAAGTTGGTGACACCAGTAAATGGAATAAGAAAACGAGGCGTCAGTACAGTAATATTTGATGCCAAACAATGATTGGCATGAACGCGAGCCGTGGACAGCTCAGTATGCTTTTCAATGCATGATTGCTCGGATGATTTTATCTCAAGAAAAGAGTGAGAAGATGTCGCATAGTAAAATGTAGGACAAGAGCAGTTTGTGTGTTCTCATGAAGTTACCGCCAATCGAAGTACATGGAAGGTTATAGAGATCTCTTGGCAGATTAATGTATCATAGCCTATAGAAAACAAAAGTGATTTTCGTAGGTACTGTAAGTCTTAACAAGGCATTAGTAGGTAAATGATGTACCAATTTGTTGGGCTAAAATATTTACTTAGCCAGTAGGAAAAATAGATTCATTTATTCTACATTTTCGCTGGATATTTATTTTATATCACTTCGGCAGATACTAAAGAAAGGAGTTCAGGTGGTATTTGTAGCCGTGTATGACTGCATCGAAATTTTCCAGTCCAACTTCGAACAGCGTGACACCGAACAATGAGAGTCAGTACGGAAAGTGACATAAAACATTGTGTGCCCCCAGTTAACTGCTGTCCCCACGACGTAGGGGATAGTAATGCAGCAGACTGTTTTCTCAGCTGATCCAGCTGCCCCAGATACTCTTTTTTCGCCTAAACGTTGCAGTAACATCCAGATAGAGTTCAAAAACTATCAACCCGATAGAAATCCTGGTACCTAGCTCTTAATGTACACATAAGACGCTGCACTCATCCCAAAATGTAAAATGTCCTATTCTGTGACTAGGAGAATACTGAATCACAGTTAACCACTAATTTCATATTTGTGAGTAAAAATGTGTAGAGATCTGAACCGGAACCATCACATATGTCCTAGTTTTAAGTAAAGCAAACGGCTGGCTGGCTGCGATTCCTTCGCAGGACAGTGGAACACATACTAACGATCATCACTGGGCGGATAGACGGAAAGGTGGTGTGAAGTGTCAGAGCATATATACATACTAATATTTCCGCTTTAATTATAAATTGTATCATACAGCCGTTTCCATTGTACTGATCACATACGGCCAAGAGACCTCAACATACTCAGTTTCATCTGCACGTCAGTTTCGAAATGTAACATGTTTCAGTTACTGACATTCTGTCTGATGGGATGTTGGTTGTCCGTTTGTCTAAAGGTAGTGTGGCAGAGTGACACTGAACAGGCAAGAAGACGTGAACTTACTGACGTTCTCTGGAGGCGCTATAGGACTCAGTATCGGATCCTGCTGCAGACATTGTTTCAAGGGAAGAGCTACTTTTTCGAGACGCACGTTGATGAAAAACTAACATCGCATACGACACGATCGTTCACCGTAACTCGAGTGAAATACATTTTGTATATCGCTCGCCATGAAAGAAACCGACTTTATTTTGCAGCTATTGAATTCTGTAGACTAACATGCTGCGGTTACCTCGCGAATGACAGGATCCTACATTTATTACGATCTGTTTGAAGACCGACGCGTGATCTACGAAATGACTTTATCGTTTGTAATACTGTAACGCTGATGTGCTGGAGACGCTGCGCTTCAAATATCCCGGGTCGAGGAATAGCTCAGCATTTTGGCAACGCTGCATCAGGTCGGTTGGAATGAAGAATACAGGGTGTAAATTTTAAGTTGACGAAACAGAATAACTCGAAAAATAAGCTTCAAACGAAAAAAATATGTTGAATATAAAGTTGACTATTTTCGAGGGGGACATCTGCTGGTGCTAAACTTATCCCGCCACCCCAGCCTCCTGGAGGTGGGGCGGGAGGTAACCTCAAAATTTCAAATGGTAACCCCAATTTTTTATTGCAGAATCAGGTTCTACATAGGAAAACTACGTACATTTTGTCTTAAACATTTGTTTTGATTCTTGGTAGTTGGCGCTGTAATTCAAGAAATCCATGTTCTCATTTTTGCGTGGAAAATGGTTACGGATAAATAAATAATACTTATTTACTTCGTAATCTTTGATTCGTTAAAACGAAAACTCCCCCTCTTAGTTAGCTAGACACATGATTTGTTTGATAATTAAAAGTTGTGTGGCCTCATGACCACGAACCAAACAAAACATATCCGAATCTGCGGAAAAAATTAATATATGTGTCAACATTTGTAAAACTCTAATGCTCTCACTCAAACCCCACCCTACGGGGAGAGAGGGAGAGATTTAGCAAATCAAAATTTACGAAGCAAATAAGTATTATTTATTTATCCGTAACCATTTTCCACGTAAAAATTAGAACATGGATTTTCTTGTACTACAGCGCCAGCTACCAATAATCAAAACAAATGTTTAACACAAAATGTATGTAGTTTTTTATGTGTAATCTGCAATAAAAAATGGGGGTTCCAATTGAAATTTTTAAGTTGCCTCCCGCCCCTCTCCCAATGGGCTGGAGTGGCGTGCTAATTTTAGCACCAGCAAATGTCCCTTTTGAAAATAATAAACTTTGGATTCCATACATTTCTTCGTGTGAACCTTTTTTTCGAGTTATTCTGGTTTGTCAACTTAAAATTTACACCCTGTATATTCCAGAAGACCGGCCGGGCGATCGTCAAAGAAATGTTGCAACACACAAGGTACGAACTGGATATTACTGCACGCAGTTTACATAGTTGGCATCTTCTGTTAAGTACAGTTCTCTCGCCTTTTGATTGGGAGTGGGTCGATATGACGACGACTGCTCATCAAAGAGCTCGTCTTAGCAATAAATCGACTAAACAAGTAAACCAATTTGAGCGTCTTGCACCTATGCATAGATTCGAGCCATAGTACGAAACAACACGTACTGTCGTTGACCTATTGGACAACAACCTCGACAAAGGAACCATCTCGGCCCTTAGTAAAGGCATTAATTTTGCTTCTAAACCACGTACTATACCCTAATAGACATTATCAGTGGAGTAGAACAGACGGTGTGGTATCTTGCACAGGACGACCCGACGATGAGAGACTTATTACCAGTCGCTGTTTGGCTTCAGATAAGCCTCCCAGATCTAATATCAGTAGAGAGAAGAGAGAGAGGGACTTCATTTTCTTCTGAGAGATGAAGATCTTGTCGTATTACCACCTGAAAAAGGAAATGCCACCGTCGTTCTTAATACTACCGAATATTATAGCCAAATGACAACACTATTGGAGGACAGCAGGTACAAATGTCTTAAGGGGCTCCGGAACGCCCTATACTTGCAATGTTAAAATAACGCTTATAAATTACATCTTTCCTCACAAAGTATTTGAGGTAGGAAGTTGAACTTTTTACAGATTATTTATTGGAATATGGGCTACACCTTAACACAGGGATTTTACAAAATTTTAGTTCAGTTATTAAAGATGATTTTTTTTCAATTGTAATGAAAATTCACAACATTTTTTTGCAATTTTTTATTTATATATTCAAAAATATACAGTTTTCTGGAAAAAGGCTGTGTTAAATTATGCAGAAGGTACTGTGTAACATTTACTGAAAGTTTGAAACAAATATGTTTGGAAGATCCTTAGAAAACATGTAATTAGTATGAGAAAATAAAAGTTTTGGGAATCGAGCGACAAAGATTGGATTAACTTTTTAGTGCATTCCAGGTCCATAGGATGGATTATCTTCATCCTCTGCAAACTCCTCCTCCAGCTTCCTCTTGTTCCTCCTCTTGTTTACTCTTGCTTGTATTTCTAGACTCTTTACAGCCCTGTCTGCAGCCCGAAGGCGTTCCTTGTCTAAAGCAAGCATCGCTCGTACCATGTTAGAACCTATCTTCATTCCCATATTTCTAAATACCTTGCACCTTACAATGTTGCCATCATTGAAAGTCGCAACAGCATCACACAAACCAAAGTGAAGTGTTTCTATTCCAACAAATACAGTCTTGGGGATTCTCGACCATATAACACTATTTACACTTTCATTGGGGTTTTGAGTTTTTCCGTGAATACACTTTTTCAACAGTTCAGGTGCTGCTAAGTCTCTGAAAATAGGTTTTATCACCTCCATTATGTACCTGATGAACACGGACGTTAATAATAACACCATTTGACAGCAGTTTAACAGCGCCACAGTGGGTCACGCCCATGTAGAACACATTTCAAAAAAAAATTTAAAAATAGTTGTAGTCTTCGGAATTGAATAAATTATATATCTATTAAAAGGTAATAGTCTGCAGATTCAGAAAACGCAAAAAAGTAAAATTTGAACTTTTCATGATTTTGAGCCTTTCCGGAGCCCCTTAAACGGGACCCACCTTTGCCGTACAGCAGGTAAACTACGTAGCTACTGAAGAATTCCGATTTACTAGATGATGTTACGAAAAACCTCAGAGTCCGAGCTCCTAGACCTCCCAGGTTATACGGACTACCAAAAACCCACAAGCATAATGTTTCCTTGAGACCTACTGTCAGTGAAATTGGTTCTCCTACCTACAAGCTGGCAAAATACCTAACAAAGTTGATGACTCCTACAGTCGGTCGTTCTGAACACCGCACCATAAACTTGCAGATGTACATTGAGAAAATCAAACAGATTAAAGTTGGTCCAAATGAGAGTTTTGTCAGTCTGGATGTGGTGTCGCTGTTGACTAAAGTTCCTGTGGAGGAGACTTAGAAAACGCTGGCGGATCTGTTTCATCCTGAAACTATAGAGTTATTCCGGCATGTGATGACGACCACCTACTTCTTGGATGGTAATAAATTTTATGAAATGTCGGACGGTATGGCAATAGGCTCTCCGTTGTCTCCATCATTGGTTACCTTTTTTATGGAGAATTTTGAGGAAGTTGCCTTAAATTGGACTCCCCTCCGTCCGTCATTTTTTCGTTATGTTGACGATACATTTATGGTCTGGACACATGGCGCAGAAGCTCTCGAACAATTCATGGAACACGTGAACAGCATACATCTAAACATCTGCCTCACTGTAGAGATGGAGAAGGAAGGAAGTCTGCCATTTTTAACGGTTAGTACGACGACAGGGGGACGGACGTCTCTGCCACTTTGTGTACCGCAAGCCGACGCATATCGATTTATATCTTAATGCACAGAGTTTCCATCGTCCTGTTCAGAAGAGAGCCGTTTTGAACACATTGGTATATTGAGCAAAATCTGTTTCTGATGAGGAGCACTTGAAGTTTGAAACCATCTGAAGTACATGTTCCGAATGAATGGCTATGGTGGAATGGCTATGGTGCAGGTGATGCAGAAGCAGCGTTCTCAAAGAAAAGGAAACGTGAAAATGCTGCACGCTCACAGGATGAGTCACCGATTGTGGTTCTTCATTTTTGTGGCGCTATATCCAGTAAAATTGGAAGAGTGCTGAGTAGACGGGGTATAACGCCGATTTTAAGGAGACGATGCGCCCTGTTAAGGCAGTCTTGGCCTCAGAGCCCCTGGAATTTATAACATCCCTGTGAGTGTGGAAGCAATCATATAGGTCAGCCGATTCGTACCGTTTCTGACGGCTGCGCAGAACGCCAAAGGCATATTAAAAATAGAGAACTAAAGAAAGCGGCAATAACGGAGCACAGCCTCACTAACAAACATAAAATGATATTTGATGAAACCAATTTTTTTTCCTATGCTTCCACATATTCGGATTCTGTTAGTAAGGAGGCTGTTGAAATAATAATGAGCGAGAAAAACTTTAGCGGTGATAGCGGATATTATTTGAGGGGTGTATGGAAACGAGCGCTCGATGCAGAGAAGCAGCAGAGACATTTCTTGCAGTGTTTACGGTACAACGGAAGCGTTGGCGCCACCAGAGCAGACACTGACATCGCCTGCGACAGCAGTACGTAATGGCCGACCAATTACAAGCCGACCACGAGTTATACAAGGACTCTACAGCAGCAGTGAAGACAGTCAGTTGCTCCTGACGATGACGATGCAGGCTATCGTCGAAAGTACGAGAGACGCAGAAAGAAAATCGAACATGTTTCACATACCAGTGTCGTCACGAAAGGCTTCGTTCTCATACAACTGAAAAACTGACGAAGTTACAAACAGGCAGTAAACTATGGAGATATCATACCTGAAAAATACTAACATCAATTCTTTACGGAAGAATGAAAAAATTGGTAGAAGTCGATCTCGGGAAAGATCACTTTGGATTTGGTAGAAATGTAGGAGCATGCGAGCTATACCTACCATACCACGTATCTTTGAAGATAGGTGAAGGAAGGGCAAACCTATGTTTACATCATTTGTAAACGTAGATAAGGTTTTAGACAGTGTTGACTGGAACATGCTCTTCGAAATTCTATTAGGGTAAAATACAGAGAGAGAGAGACTATCTTGTAGAGGAACCAGACGGCAGTTACAATGGTGGAGGGCATGATGGGGAAGCAGTGGTTGAGAGGTGGGTGAGACAGGTATGTAGTCTACCCCAGATGCTGTTGAGTCTGTACACTGAGCAAGCAGTAAAGGAAACAAAAGAAAAATTCGATGTACGATTTAAAGTTCAGTGTAAAAAAATATGAACTTTGAGGTTTGCCGATGACAATGTAATTTTATCAGGGAGGGACCGCAAAGTACTCAGAAGAACTGATGAATGAAGCGGGCAATGTTTTCAAAGGAGGATGTAAGATGAACATAAAAAAGGAAAACAAGGGTAATGTAATGTAGCTCAATTGTAGCAGGCGATGCTGAGGGTATTAGATTAAGAAACGACCCGCGAAAGATATCAGATAAGTTTCGCTATTTAGAAAATACGGCCGAAGTAGAAGGGATGTAAAATATAGACTATCAATAGAAAGAAAAGCGTTTCTGTACAAATCTGTTGAACTCTAATGCAGATGTAAGTGTTATGAAGTCTTTTCTGAAGGTATTTGTCATGAATATAGATTTCTATAATAGTGAAATGTGGACGATAAACGTTTCAGACAAGAAGAGAGTAGAGGCTTTTCGAATATGGTGCTACATAAGAATTCTGAAGATTAGATGGGTAGAACATATAACTAATGAAAGGGTAATGAATACAGTTGGGGAGGAAGGAAAATTCTGGTACAACTTCAGTAAAAGAAGGACCCATTGTGTGATATCAATATATCATCAATTTTATATTGGGGTAAAGTACGGGAATAAAGATTGTAAAGCGAGATCAAGAGATGCACACAGTAAGCAAGTTAAAAATGATGCAAGTTGCAGCAGTTTCTCGAAGATGAAGAGTATCATATAGAAGTACAGACAAATCTACAGACAGAAGACCACAACAACAAAACCAACACTGAGGGAATCACTTCTTATAGAATGAGTGCACATTTTGTTGGTGGTAGTGCATGTATTGTCTGAATCTTTAGTGACTATGCAGATAGTATTTGAATAACAGAATGCGAAGGAGCGCTGTCTCCCTCCCTGGAAGTCGTTAGCACGATTAAAAGATTATTTATTTATTTCACATCCATTTGCATTCTCCAATAATATACAATTTCGGCTGTGCAGCAGTTTCTAAGGGCGTATTACAAAGCCTTGGACAGACGTATTTGGGTTGTACACAAACCTTCTGTCTTATCAATAGGTAGTGGGGGGAATCAGAAATGTTCAGTTCGAACGCCGTAGAGTCCAGAATCGATATGAAAATCAGGCAAAATGGCCCGTGAGTATTGAGGCAATCATCTCACGGACGCACCAGTTTGAATATGCCCACTTCTAACACACCGTGTCCTGCTGCGTGTAAAAGACCGAATTACCTGCCGCACATTCACGACCGACAGGAAGAGTCGACCCTTAAAGATGTTTTTGAAGGCATCGAAGGCTAGAAGTTCGCATGGGGAGAGATTAGGACTGCTGGGCTGTCTCACACTTGAATTGGTGTAACTTGTAGCGTACGAAAGTATCGACTTGGTGACGTGAATTACCACAATGCTGGTTTTCGACGGACATGCCACCCCATTCATATCATTCATTTTCCGATGAGTGTGTACCATGTTCGTCCTCCGACGCTAAGAACCGAATAACAGCATATTAGCTCTATATGGGCGCATTTGGTAATAAATCGCCATAGTTAACGAATCCGCAATATCCCCGCTCACAGGGGAAGGTCTCCATGTTGGTGCTAACATATCCGCTTCCGACTCGTTCCACGTAGCATATAGACTGCAGTAACAGCATCAGACGGAAACTCTGTGATCGCAGTTTATACGCTGGTAAATTGCAGTGTGATACGCCCGCTAAACCCGCTGGGCAGAACAGGTAATAGGATTGCGGAAAGGGGCCAAGGGTTGAGGTCAGTTTCTCCTTCTAATTGACATTTATTGTTATTTAATAACATTTACAACCAAAGCGGCACACAGCCGGAAGTTACCAAATGCAACTCTTTCACGGCTAAAGGCCTCCAAACAAGGAATCTAAAAAAAGAAATTCAAATAAGATAGCAATAAAATAATTTTAAAAAAAAAAGCAACATATGCCAAGTGCAATACAAATGGCTGAGGGCCACAATTAAACTTCAAAATTTTAGAATATATCACCACAGACCTTTTAAAGGCAGAAGGCCGCAATGTTTAAGCTTGAAAGATAAATTTAAAAGTTAATATGCAAAACTTTAGGAAAACGAATCAACAATAAGCCTAAAATTTAAAGTAGCTGGCAACATATAATTAAACACCAGTGGCACACAGAGAGCATCCAAGAAGGTCGGTCTGCCCTCGATCACTTAGGCGAGAGAGGAGGTGAGCCCAACTACACTTGATCCGTCTGAACCCAACCAGGGGACAGCGACGGACCGACCGATACAACGACTTGCTTCTAATCAATCAGTACATGGGAACTCAAACAGAATAGGTCTCAAACGTGATAATCAACTATGGAGTATGTATTATCTGTCAAAACCTTTGGACTTGAAAGCACTACTCAACCTTGACGTCCTGGGTCGAAGAGCCACGATGCTCGTAGCGTTCGGGGAGCTCCACAAACGCTCCGATACTGCGCAGGGACCGGCCGCGAACAGCGCCGCATGGAGATATCCTCCCTGGTCCCCACCAACCATCCGACTACTCTCAGAATGCCGACAACATCTCAAATGGTCACCAGTGCAAATAACACCAACTACACACAACCTGAAAAACACTTGCACAAAGACCTGAACGATACGGAACAGTAACTAAACACACACGAAAACAAATCGGGAGACGATGCACAGACACACAGCCCACTCACGAACGATCGGCGAGCCCAAACGACTACCGATCAAGGATTCAGCAAGACCGTGGTACGGCTCAAGTGATGCGTGGCGGCAATGGTCGGGCGAGCCATGTAGACGTCGACCTCACTGCTGCTCCAACCCGACTGCACCAGCACCGCATTGCACATAGCCGACTCAAGAACGACCGGTGAGCCAAAACGCGTCCTCCGATAGGACGACCGGCCGACGATCCACCAAGACTGTGGCCCGGCTCAGGTAAAGCGTGGCGGCAATGGTCCGGCGAGCCATGTAGACGCCGACCTCACTGCTGCTCCAACCCGACTGCACTACAGCCACATTGCGACTACCCTACTGGCAGGTCCTGACTGCGCTCCAGACGCCTTCCAACCGAGTGCCAGACCCGAACTCGCGACACGAACTCCTGACCCGAACTGGAAATCCGAACTGCTTATGACTGACAACGACGGCGAAGTAATAGCAGTCAAGTAAAGATACTACGAGAGGGGATATATCGATACGCGCTGCTAACGCCGCTCACGATCAGGCAAAGCATCCACTTAGTAAGAATAGTAATTTAATTAATGTGGTGAGGTGGAAGTACGTTAAAAAGAGGATGTAAAATAGATGATGGCGGGAACACGAGCCACGAACGGCTCACTGTGGTCTAGCCAGACTTAAAAACTGACCTCATGACACGAAGATCGGTAACGTAACCTGCCACTCCAATTACATTTACGCCGTGGGCTAATCACTAGACCCACTGTACTTCAATGTACACATGTACACATGAAGACTGTGGCGACAGTGAAAATTTTTCGTTTCACTCACCATATACAAATCATAAATGACTGAGGCTTGAAAAGGTCTCTGGAACCATAAATTTCATTTGATTTTAATAAGATATTTCGAAACAGAAAAGTTGATTGTAACTGAAACATGTTGGTTCCACTTGTTACACACGGTTCAGTCACGTTAACGTGACCGCTGCCTATATTAAACGTCAACGTGGAATAATCAGCCACTGAAGGCATGTGACAGTAAGTGGCAGTACTAGCGGATAAAGATATACAAAGGATGTAGCGGGACGCGAAAACAGAGCAGATGCTTAAAATACAAACTTTCACGACGTAAAAAGTCAAAATTAATATAATATTCCGTGGTATTACGTAGTAGTTGAATGTATTTCACATTAAAACACAACGTTTCCTCCCCATCTCCGGAGGACATTTTTAACAGAGGTCGTCGCTTCTTTGAGTGTCCGATTCGCATCCTGTCTAGTTACTGACTGGAGGAGAATTCCATTTCACGTGTTCCCATGTGCAGCGGGTTTCGAACCACCACCCACAACAAAAGCAAGGCATCATAAAAGCGTTTGTGGATAGAGCGTGGAACATTTGCGAACCAGTGATGCGTGATGGGTAATTAAAAGTTCCTCTCAAATGCATTGCTCTAGAATGGTTATTCATCCGCTGAGGGAAAAGGAGCGTTAAGACCGCCACGTAAAATTCATAGCGATGCACAGGCGCCTATTAAATAGGAAGCAGATTCTGGCTGTCGTTAAGAACATTGCTACCAGCATGGCAAAAATCTTGACAAAAAGGAAACTCGCGGAAATCCTCAAAGCCACCCGGCAGATGCAGGCTCACGTAAGCTTGGCCAGGGATGCTCGCAAACCGCATAAAAGTGTAGTAATCTATAGGATTCCATGTAGGTGTGGAGAGGTGTACTTGGTACGACCAAAATACGACTGTTAGATCAGAAAGGCAACTGTGAAAGGGGACAGACCAGCTTTTGTGTAACACGCTTTGCAACCAAGGGGACTACCGCATTCATTTTGATAGAACTGTAGTACTGCCAGCCATAAGCGAATATCATGAAAGAATATACAGACGACTTGCAGTAGGAAGGAGCAGGGCATGAAACGTAATGACATCTGGATGCCTGACCCCTGTGCTGGAGAAGATGTGTTAAGAAATGTGTTAGAGTGTTCCACAGTGGGGTGACAGCAACAGCGGACGACGGCAGTCGACCAAGGCCAATAGCGTTTCGGTATTCAAAACGTATGTCGTCAAGCCAATGCGAAGGAGAAAGCGTGAACGGAATTTTTGCTGCAGTCAATAGCGACACAGGGTGTGAATCAGACTCTCGAAAAAAATGTCGTCTGAAAATGCGGACGTGACTTCGGGTTTTAATGTGAAATCCATTCGGTCGTGGGGTGATAGTCCGGAATATTTTATTAATAGCGCAGTAGTTGTCGTAAAGGGGGTCGGAGACATACAGCTGACGTCCAAAAGGGCATGATCATTGGCTTTAGGGCCAACGGTGAAGGCATATACGAAACTGCGAAGTTTGTAAATTACCCGCGTAGTGCTATGGTTGAAATGTACCGTGCGAGGCAAAACGGCGCTATCCAAGAGCGTCGCTAAAAGAAATTACAGTGCACCACAAGCCATAGATGACGACGTGAGAAACAGCTGCGGAGATGTGTACGGACGGATGGACGCGCTACTGTTTAGCAACTGGCTGTGCAGATGAACCAAGTGGCTATCAACAGTGTCTTCTCAACCTTCATCAGCGAAAGTTGTTGCGTGTGGGCCTCCACACCAGGTGCCTGGTTTATGCACCCATTCTGACTGTTGTTAATCGGTGACAGAGGCTGGAATATCCACGCCAATACGGGAACTGGACGTCCACTGAGCGGTGACACGTGACCTTTTCAGATGAATCACTTTTTATGCTCCATCGAACATATGGCCGCTGATGTGTACTGCGTGAAACCTCTGAAAACGGACGCAGTGGAAGTGTCCAGGCCGTAGAAGGGAACGCCACTGAAGTTAGCAAGGCTTCACAGCAGTGTTGGAACTTTCCAGGAGCTCACTGACTCTCTTCGTATACATCTCGCAGCGGTGCACGCTGTAAAAGATGGTTATCCAGTCTTTTGACATGTTTTCACATCAAGTGAACAATGTAATATGCACTCGAAAATCGCTACACTGCATTAGTGCCCAAAAGAGTTGCATACTTTAATTCGTGTATTCATAGTCAGTGCGGTAGATACTTGTCATTCGGAAAATTTGCTTTGAGTATGGACACAATTCCAAAGTAAACAACAAAACGACCAGTTGCAAATCACAAAGAGACAACTAAGCTCTCACCCGGTCAGTTAGTGGAATGGAAGAAATTTTTGCAGTTATTATCACTGTGAATAGTGGTTGCGTAAGTAATTAAAAAGTTGGGCTCAGGATCACAACTTTTGCGTTCCTTTTGCCAAATGTGTACAAACTCCTGCAGCGACTTAAAGAGTGACGAATCACAAATATTCAGAGAACTGTTCCTGACGTTTGACACATTTCTCTTATCTGAATTCACTACATTCTCATTCCACGTTGTATTTATATCACAGAATTTTGTATCGCAGTGGTACGTAAAGTTACAATTTCTACTGCCTAATTAAATAGCCTTTACTTTTCTTCATTATGTAAGTAATTTAGAGTCTGATGTGCAGTAGTAAATTGGTATTTAATTTCTAAAATTAAAGTTCCTTAAGTCTCGAACCATACACATTTTTCAATTTTCCAGATAGAAACGTTTAGCAATGTTATTTAATTTTCTAATGTTTGCGTCATTCGCTTCCGCGACAAAAAAAAAAAAAAAAAAACCTAGAAATTTAATAATTAGTTACCGTTCACTCGCACCAAGGAATTCTTTGTTCGTCAATATTTCTGTTACGACGGATATGACGTTGCATCTCATTGTTATACGGGTAAAGGTAAAGCTAAGACCTAATGATACGTGCGGCCCCCCGTACAGTCGACAGAGCCGAAATCCGAAAAGGTGACCCTATTAGTTATAAGCATTAGTTCCTTAGCTAGTTCTTACGCCTGTGCACCTAATCTACAACCGTACTCTGAAAACCACTGTGAAGTGCTTGGCAGAACGTACGAGAATGTTCTGTAAAGTAGTGCCTCCAACTTTTCTATGCGAAAAGTCTTAAAGCACAAAAAGAAACTTATTAACATTCTACATCTGTATTCTTCACGTCTATTTGTTTACTTCTCAACATAGTCAGCCGGGTGAAGAACACATGTCTCTAATGGGAGACCAATTTGCTGATATTATCACTGTAGAATGTCTTTGTTGACGGAGCCATAACCTCTCCCCTGCTTCCACCCCTTTATCGCTGTCAAACTGAGGTCCTCAAAGGTGATCTTTATGTTTTGGAACAGATGAATATCCGAAGGATGATATCTGTGGCAGTGAATCGAAGGTGCCACATTGTTGCAGATGTCGCAGCACTTTTATGAGGCCTTGCATTGTCATGCTGAAGGAGACGGTGCTCCATGTGTGGAATAACTATTCGAAATTCGATTACAGCTCTCTGTTTCTCATGCACCAACACAATTACCTTACACACCGCCATCTTACAAGCAGCAATTAGGAATCCTCTAGCTGAAGAGGACTGCACATACGTAGACGTTAACAATAAAGATGCAGAATGTTAATAATATTTGTTTTATTTGTAAATCTTTAAGAGTTCTCGAACAAAAAATTCGAAGGCATTACTTTTCAGCACGTTAACGTGGGTACATTTCCACCAGCTTTAGGTATTGTTCCCATTCCAATTACTTACAAAGAGCGGGAAGAATGACTGGTTAAGTACCCCTGTATGGGCCCTATTTAGTCTAATTTTGTCTTCTCGAATGCTACAGGAGGCATATGTAGGGGGTTGTATTATATTACTGGATTTATAATTTAAATTTGGTTCGTGAAACGTACTAGTATCCTTCCACGGCATACTGTGCGTCTGTCTTCAAGAAACTGTTTAGATCTTTCAGGAAACCTTCGAGAATTTGCCGTGGCTGAAACAAAACTGTGGCTATTCCTGCAATCCTTCTATGTATATGTTCAAGATGCTATGTCAGTCCAATTCGCAAAGTGTCTCACATACTTGAGCAAGTTTCGAGGACAGTTCGCAGGAGTGTTCTGTAAGCAGTCTCCTTTGTATACTAATTGAACGGAAGTCACCTACCTGCTTAACCAAATAGTGAACCTATATAATCCTTACAGTTAATATCCCTACAAATAGTTACTCCCAGGAGTTTTTGGAAGCTGAATTATGCCATTTCCGACTCGTTTACAACGTAATCAAAGCAAACAACAGTCCTTTCTTTTTGTGATGTGCACAAGTTTGTATTTCTCAACATTTAAAACAAGTTGTCAATCGATGGGCAGTTTGTCCAGGCATCATTTGAATTATAATAATTGGATTATCTCCGAAACGTCCGAGCTTGTTAATAATATGTGTGCTAAGACATAAACAACAAGGGTCGCAACACACTTCCCTCGAACACGTCTGACGTTACATTTACATTTGTTGATGACTGTCCATCCAAGAAACCCTGAATCTAGTTAAAAAGTTTGCTTTACATCCTGTCTGTTGTGTAAGTGTAGCACTGAGTCAAAGGCTTTTCGAAAACCAATAAATACTGCATCTGCCTAACTGACTTCACTCAAGTCTTTCAAGATGTCGTGTCAGAAAAGTGCAAGTTGGCTTTCAAATAGTCGACGTTTTGGGAGTTGATATTGGTTAGCATGGAGGATGTCATTCTCTTCGAGCTACCTCAGTACATTCTAGCTCAAAATATGTTCCAATATTCTAAAATAAGTGGATGTCAGGCATACTCCATAATACTTTTGTGGATAAATTTCTTTTCTCATAACTATTCACCCAGAAATCATCTCATTTTCCTTTCGTCTGGACGGGAGTCACTTGTACTTCATTCCAACCACTGGACACAGATTTCTGTTCAAGTGATTTAGGGTATACCGTTGCTGAAAATGAGGATAAATCAGCCGTAGATTTGGTAGAGAATATGACAGGGATTCCTGAGAGTCCTGAAGCTTTCATAAGTTTAAATGATATTAGCTGCTTCTCAAGGCCACTGACACAAATAACTATTACACTCATCTATGTACCGCTACGATAAAAATTACCAGAATATGTTTTTCTCGGGGCTGCGTTAAGTTTCTTATAACAGGTTACCTTTCTTGTTTGCCTCAAGCACGACTTCTCAAAACTGCATATCACTCCGACACGGCAACGGCCATTAAGTAAGCAATCATGTAGTCTTATGTTTATCGCCGGTAGAAACATTTAGAGGCAGGCGTTCGTGGAATTAATACTTCAGTTATATCTGCGTTAGTACTATGGATGATATTTTCCTTGTATCGCGTACACATGAAGTGTAATATTTCAGTAGTACAAAGCTCTGGTATTACAGTGTACATACAGCGTGTGTATGAGTGATTGCAAATGCTGAATCTGCAACAGAAATGTCGCGCCTTGAAGTAAATTAAAAGTAGCCCTGTGATTGATAACTGTCACTGATTAGATACCTAATTGTGATGATATTCTACGCTAGCTTAGTTAGGAGTATAGATATCCTATTAGAATGAAAACAACTAGATACCGTAAAATTGTTTATTTTCAAACAAAAGAGCAACGAAATAAGTGTATAAAACAATACAGAATGTTAAGTTCTAATTTAATCTAGTTTTGAGACCGGGAGAACATGTGTTACTTTCCTCACAATCGCGCTCTTATTTATTAGACAGACACACTAAGTTGGTTGATACCGATTTGCCCCGTGAAACCGAATGCCTCCAACCTAACTGGCACTGACGGTAAAGAGCTCAGAGAACTAGCAAATGGAACGCAACACATTTACGGTGATTGTTTCCCTACTTGCCGAACCGTTGTCCATATATCACCGATTACAGTTCTGGAAGAAGCTGTACTTCAGCGTCCAGCAACTCGTTGACATTGGTCTCCTTGCAGAGGATGCACGTTGTGTACCTCGACATTTTGTCTATACAGTGGACGTATTATTCTGTCCGTAAGCTCCTGAGCTGAAACTACATCAGTAAGACACAGAACGAATCTGGAGAATTCTGTTTGCTAATAAGTTCAAGTATTGTAAAAATAATAAAAAAAACTTCAGTGTTCCACAGACTCTACAAAGGAGCAAATAATCCTCACTCTGCTTACAGCGAAACAACTTAATTCGCTCCTAGTGGTGACATCGACACTCGTCGAATTCTAGCTGTGTGACTCTTCACTGACATTCTCGTCGGCGAAGTCTCTGAGTCACTCTCGCGCCAGTGTGTCCTCGTTCCGCAACTGGCACAAATTACACGCCTTTAAAAAAAGTATTGCCGCCTTACAGTATTAATACAGGGTTATTACAAATGATTGAAGCGATTTCACAGCTCTACAATAACTTTATTATTTGAGATATTTTCACAATGCTTTGCACACACATATAAAAACTCAAAAAGTTTTGTTAGGCATTCACAAATGTTCGATATGTGCCCCTTTAGTGATTCGGCAGACATCAAGCCGATAATCAAGTTCCTCCCACACTCGGCGCAGCATGTCTCCATCAATGAGTTCCAAAGCATCGTTGATGCGAGCTCGCAGTTCTGGCACGTTTCTTGGTAGAGGAGGTTTAAACACTGAATCTTTCACATAACCCCACAGAAAGAAATCGCATGGGGTTAAGTCGGGAGAGCGTGGAGGCCACGACATGAATTGCTGATCATGATCTCCACCACGACCGATCCATCGGTTTTTCAATCTCCTGTTTAAGAAATGCCGAACATCATGATGGAAGTGCGGTGGAGCACCACCCTGTTGAAAGATGAAGTCGGCGCTGTCGGTCTCCAGTTGTGGCATGAGCCAATTTTCCAGCATGTAAAGATACACGTGTCCTGTAACGTTTTTTCGCAGAAGAAAAAGGGGGCGTAAACTTTAAACTGTGAGATTGCACAAAACACGTTAACTTTTGGTGAATTGCGAATTTGCTGCACGAATGCGTGAGGATTCTCTACCGCCCAGATTCGCACATTGTGTCTGTTCACTTCACCATTAAGAAAAAATGTTGCTTCATCACAGAAAACAAGTTTCGCACTGAACGCATCCACTTCCATGAGCTGTTGCAACCGCGCCGAAAATTCAAAGCGTTTGACTTTGTCATCGGGTGTCAGGGCTTGTAGCAATTGTAAACGGTAAGGCTTCTGCTTTTGCCTTTTCCGTAAAATTTTCCAAACCGTCGGCTGTGTTACGCTTAGCTCCCTGCTTGCTTTATTCGTCGACTTCCGCGGGCTACGCGTGAAACTTGCCCGCACGCGTTCAACCGTTTCTTCGCTCACTGCAGGCCGACCCGTTGATTTCCTCTTACAGAGGCATCCAGAAGCTCTAAACTGCGCATACCATCGCCGAATGGAGTTAGAGAAGGTGGATCTTTGTTGAACTTCGTCCTGAAGTGTCGTTGCACTGTTATGACTGACTGACGTGAGTGCATTTCAAGCACGACATACGCTTTCTCGGCTCCTGTCGCCATTTTGTCTCACTGCGCTCTCGAGCGCTCTGGCGGCAGAAACCTGAAGTGCGGCTTCAGCCGAACAAAACTTTCTGAGTTTTTCTACGTATCTGTAGTGTGTCGTGACCATATGTCAATGAATGGAGCTACAGTGAATTTATGAAATCTCTTCAATCATTGGTAACAGCCCTGTATTTTACTTTCTATTGTTTGACGATGATGAATTTTTTCTTAGAAAAAAGAAGATGTTGGTATTACGAGCCCTTTTGTTGATGACAGTGTGTGCCCCCCCAATACAAAAGGGCCGAGACTGCAGTCCCTGCTCATCTGCTGTTCTATTTTATGACTGATGCACTTTGTAAAGAGTAAATACCAAGAATAAATAGAAAAAGGACTGACATGGGGAAAGTAAAATTATTTGCTTTCAAACAACAGACAAATAAAATAAGTATACAAAAGCAATACAGAATGCTAAATTTTACACTTATTCTAGCTTTGAGAGAAGGCTGTATCAGTTGTTAGCAAGGGGTTAAAGGAGTGATTTTCTACGACTAGCAGAACAACACAGTAGCTCAGTGATCTCTGTTTACCTTTCGAAGAATCTGTTGAGATATGGGGACATTCATCATGAACAGAAAATCACTCTCAGGCTCGTCAGCGTACCAGACCACGCTCATTAACAAACTGCAAGGATTCTGTCCAAGTCAGTCTCTACTCCCTGCCTCGCTAGCTTTTATTCTTTACAGTGTCAAGATTTTAAACATGGCCAAAGCAGCAACTGTTGAAATTTTTCACATTAAATGAGGACAGACAGAACAGTTGCAACTGTTTTGTCTGTCTTTACAGTGTACAATCAGGACTCTAATGATACATTTAATAAGTTATTTTTGTAATTTTGGGTTGAATTTCTGAATTTATGCATTGAGGCCCTTTTTACGAGCATTACTGTTTTTTACACCTTGTGTCAAATTTCTTAAAACAAGTAACTGTTTCTTTTTGTCCCAGATACAGTGCCTCATAAATGTGTAAGAATCAAGAATGGGATATAGCAGTACCCACTATGAAAGATCCAAGTACACTCCTCAGTCCTGGGCTTAGATTTTATGAATGAAAAGCTTCCTCAGTCCTGTGCTTAGATTCTATGATTAGCTTACATTGGTGCTCAACACGTTTTTCTGGGTCAAAAGAAGACCGAAATACTAGGTATGACAAAATTCAGCAAAATATTAGAACTTGTTCAAAGTGAATAGTATTGATGTTAGAAAATAGTGTAAATATGTGCATACTATGAAACTTCCATAACGAACACCTAAACGATACGAAAAATACGCCATTGGAATGTGAGAATATAGGTCATTGCCGAATGCAGACCCTCTGCTAGATCGAAAAAAATATATTTTTGCATTATTCTGATGAAATAAACAGCTATGAATTTGATAGTGTATGGTTTATTAAAATGTTACAGCTCGTATTCAGAACACAATTTAGTCCAAAATTAATAAAAACAAATAAAAAAAATTTTCGAAGGAATGCTGACAACCTGGTAAATAGCTTTCTCAAACAGGTAGTGTTATCTACTTAGAACACGTATCAGTGAAGACAAGTGATGCACAGAAAGAAAATTATGTGAAATATATGCTACAACCAAGTACAAAAAGTTTCGTTTATTCCCTGGAAATAAAAGCTAGTAGTAGTATATGTGTACATAAGAACTGAGGAGGAAAAAAAGAAAAATTTGTGTTAGTAGAGGTGAAAACAGTTGTCCCAATATTGTGAAACTAATTCCTATACAAGCATAAACATAAGCCGCCTAACGTACAAAGTTGTTCTGAGACTCCTAGAGCAAATCAAAACTGAAGAAGGCATTTTGATATGTGGAAGCGAAGCCTCTTAGTCAGCGCAATGGATGTACCTGCGAATGGCAGAGCGTATGGCCTTAACGTTCAGTTCATTCCATATAGGGTTGGTAGGTGACTCCTTTCGCTGTACGTTGCTACGGATTCCTCCGCCTGGATCAGGTGCTCCCGTGCTTACTGTTGCCTGAACCAGGAACAAATGTAGTTTTGGTTTTTAACTACATTGCTAGTGAGGGCTGCTGTTATTTTCGTGCAACTTTCTCAGAACAGTCCTATGGCGCCTATTAGTACTTTACATGACAGTATTTTGTGTCATTTTACCCTAAGCATTAAAACTACACCTTACTGTTTGACAAATGTGTATTAAAAGGATTCTAGCTATAGTGCCTATACCATATACCTTCACATCCCCTGCACTACACACGGTAGGCAACATTTGAAATGCTGAAACATTTCATCCCTCATAGTGGAATAAACCTTTTCACAAATTACGGTTGTTGCAGCAATTGTAAGCTACTTGCCATATTTTTCCTCGCGTTAATTTCAGGTAAAGCTTCAGCGACTGGCCGTTTAATCTGTAGGTTATTATTCACTTACTGACTCTGCCACTTTCTGTCTGCCTAGTATTACTGCCTCCCACAGTTTACACATGAGCTCGAAACATTCAGTAGCAGAGCGCTAGGTAGCTTTCCGCGTTTGAAATATCTGAAACGTGCCCAGCGGCGTGTCGCAGCCCTATTAGCGAGTAATTACAAATGTTAATATCCCGTGGACGCTTGTGGAACATCGATCCGACTGTAACTCAGGAAACGATTAGAGCCGCGCGTCATTACACGCGTAAATGGGTCGCCCACACTGCACACACGAAATGCGCCAACAACAAGTGTTTCTTTATTCAGTCGCTCTAAACTACAAGGAAGGAATCTATGCAGAAAATTCATTTCCCTACTCTAATGTACTGTATGTCAGCCGTAATGTAATACAGTTTCTTTTTCAAGACTTTCTTCTATTGGAGCTAGAGAACGAGGACGGCGCGTTCTATGTTTGTATCAACATAATTTCAAAATTATTGAATTACGTAATGTTATGTCAGTATGGATAATTATCAGTATCAAATAAGATTTCGACAGTACACAGACCTCTTTCACTGGTTGCTGTTCACTGCACACACCGCATATTAGCAATGGGGCGCCACTACTATTCTTACACTGTTTATAACCTTTTATTTCATTTTGCTTTTAGATTAGATACGTACTATGGCCTATAGAAATAGAAATAAACAAACAGATGAGTTACTAAATGATATTGTACAACTGTGCTACCTGTAGACTCTGAAAACAGCAAAGCTAGGTTTTTCCCTTCACTGGGTACCATGGTCATGTAGAATTTTTAGAGAGATATTTCCGCCGTTTGACTGTAATTTAGTACACATGTATTTTACTCAATCAAGGTTTGGGCTTGATCATCATTCTTAGGTGCAAGCTGAACTGAAAACTTACAAATATACACGTACAGTGCAGGGCATAAAGAGACCAACAGTGCGTCATTACTTTCAGGTCACAAAGTGTCCTACCTCTCAAAATGTAAAAGTCGTGATCGAAATAAAATATATCTGGTCCTGTAAACCAGTCGTCGTATTACAGGATAAGAGTACATCTTTTTTTTTTTAATTTCATGTCATAGAATGTCCTACCTATCTCAATGAAATCGTCGTGGTCGAAATAAAATATGTCTTGTCTTGTAAAGTAGTGATGATATTACAGGACATGAGTATATCTCAAATATAAATAATATGGCTGACATTGTGCACAACGAATAATTATTAACAGAGAGCAATGCGTATTTGACACTCAATACATCGTTGTGACCCGCTGTCACCACGTCCGTGAATCAAGTGCCGTTAACATTTGACAAAAGAACAGCAGAGATCCTTACGAAGCGGCATCCCTGTGTGTGTCAAATGATGATGATGATGAGGTCCCATAGTCCGTGGAGCGTAGGGAACGATGCGGGAGACCAGCACCGCTGACTAGGCAAGGTCGTAGTGGAGGTGGTTTGCCATTGCCTTCCTCCGTCCGTAATGGGGATGGATGATGATGATGAAGACAACACAACAACACCTAATCATCTCGAGGCAAGGAAAATCCCTGACCCCGCCAGGAATTAAACCTGGAACCCCGTGCGAGGGAAGCGAGACAACGAACTGCGTGCTATTTAGACTAACAAGAGCATCACCAGCAAAAGGAATGAGGCTATTTATTTGGCTAACTATTTAACATGTCCTTATAATACATGTATCATAACAACCTCTTACAGAGAAAAAATGTAATACTCCATTCTGTGTGTAAATCTGTACAACATACGGTTCCAAAATAATCGCACCCACCTCATTCGCCGTCCGCGGTGGCCGAGCGGTTCTACGCGCTTCAGTCCGGAACCATGCTGCTGCTAAGATCGCATTTTCGAATCCTGCCTCGGGCATAAATGAGTGTGATGTCCTTAGGTTAGTTAGGATTAAGTAGTTCTAAGTCTTGGGACTGATGACCTAAGATGTTAAGTCCCATAGTGCTTAGAGCCATTTGAAGCATTTGAACCACCACATCCCTGTTGACTTACATAAACTAAAGCATACGTTTGTGACAATGTCCAAGTTCTCGAGCCACAGTATGCTCAACGATATACCATACGCATTCCCAAATCAAACGCCGTGCCCACAATATACTACCTAAAACCAAACGCTACACTAGAGAGAGGGTGAAGATGGGAGGAGAAAAGGGGTGTTGGTGACAGAGGGAGGTGACGCTTGTAGACAAAAGGTGCTGCAAAGGAATGTGTTTGAGTTGGAAAGGAGGGGGGGGGGGGGGGGGAGTTTGAAGGTTCATGGCGTGGTATAGGGCGAATGGCGACTTATAGGGAATCAAAAGAGGAGGATATAAGAAAAGATGCTACGTCATTATGCCACAGTACGTGCCGAAGCATATACTGCAGTATTGCTTGAATATTCAACAAGTTTACACCAATGTAGCCTAAAAATACAGCAGGTGAAGACCTGAAACATACTGAAATATGTCTATTGGAAGTTTGATATTTGCTTTTATTGAATTTGTACGTACTTCGGACGTCTCAAACGCTAAGCGACAGTTTTGAATTTCTTATTATTTGCTTGCGGTCTTTGATCAGAGTAGTTGTCGCTGGAAGATGTCCTTGTTTTGTCATCGCTGCTTGGCAGGGAGCTGCACAGGAATTCTATCACAGAGTAGTAGTCAGACAGCCGCTGCACAAAGGACTCTAGGCAATGTAGACATAAAGTTAAGGGCATCTGTGTGTAAGTAAAAATTATTTGTGTTTGAATATTGTGATACAGAGGAGAAAGATTCGATTCGTGATTTAGAATGAAATGATATGCTATGAGATTAGAAAAGCACGTGAAGAGGACTGGGGCAATATTGTTTTTTAGTTTCAGTGCAGGTCCGTGTTGTTTGGAACCAACGTTCAATTACACATCCGTATCAGGGAACGTTAACTTTTTCTTTAAAGACTGAGTAATTTTCACTATGGGGTATTTTTCATGTTCATTAGTTATTTGTCTAACATTCGTGAGAGTCACAGTTTGATATCAATGTTTCTCTTTGCCAATGTTAATGAGTTTTGTAACATGAATTTCACACAACTAATAATATATCAGATAATTTATTTATATACGATAATTTAAAAGAAATATTTTATCTAATAGCATTATCCACATCCTCGAACTTAGTCACTTTTGTTCAAAGAGTGTCTCACTCAATGATGTGCATAAAACAGTTTTCTCGTTTTCTGTTGCATTGCGCTAAGCTCTCAGCAACTGTAGTTTGAAATTTGTAGCTGGCGCACTGAGAGAAGTAAGCACCGCGTTCCAAGCAATTACATTACGAGGGTAGATATTTTCATTTTAGGAGCAGTTTGCTACAAAAAGTATTAACACACCGAGACATTTGATGAACAGCATTATTAGCCAGTTCACTAATGCACACTGACCACTTTGTTTAATTAAAGAGATTAATAGAAAAACTGAGAATTTAGTTCAAAACCAAACGAAAATAATTTCTAGACCATACATTCAAAACATTATAAATTCTATATATATATATTTTAAGGAAACTTTCAGTACATTATGAATAAGTTCTATACACAATTTAAAGCAACATACTTTTTCGAGTCATGATGTTTTTGTAATTGCTCGTTTTGTAGATGTCCATTCCTCTTCAACAGAACTGCCTACTGAGCTGTTCATTATCACAGTTTCTATAGCCTCAGAGAACTTAAAGCACGTCTCTTCATTCCCTACCACTTCCGTTTCCTACTTCCTTGAAAACTGATTCTTCCTGGCTAGCTGCTAAACGTCAGCTTGTTCTTCATCATTACTAAATTCTGATCTCAGTCGATATCTGCTCCTAGGTAATCCTTAGAATCCAGTGTCTGATTTCGGAATCTCTGCGTGAACAAGATGTAATGTATTTGAAATCTTCCCGTATTCCTCGGCCTTTTCCAAGTATACTTCCTTCTTGTGATTCTTGAACACAGTACTCACTGGTAGTAGTACTTGAAAGTAAATGCAGGATTCTATTTGTTCTTCTCCTGTCCCATTTCTACCACCAAGCCCATATTTTACTCTAAACCTTTCTTCTACTCATTCGCCCATAACCGAACTCCAAACCCACATGACTAATTGATTTTTGTTTCCCTTTACGTACTGTATAACCTATTCAATATCTTCATTCCATTTATTCATTATCTGCTTGCGATGTCGACATGTATACTTGAATTACTGCTGTCACCACAGTTAACCACCAGAAATTACATAATAATAGAGCTGAGACTACATTTCTACCTTCACATTTACATTAACACTAACCAAAACCCCTTTCGATGTAAGTCTATCAATCCATCATTTCCCATTCCAGTCGCTAGAGGTATGCGGGAAGAACAGTTTCTGGTAAGCACTCACAAGAGCTCGAATTATAACCTCATAGTCTTTTCGTGGTGTATTCGTGCTACAAAGCCAGATAACGTTTGGTTCTTCTAGGAATGTATGGTCTCGTAATTCCGACAGTGAACCAGGTCTCTTCCAATTAATCTCAGTTTGGCATCTGTATTCCCTACAATTATTTTTAGATTGTCGTTGCATGTATCACTTTTTGGCATAGACTGCTCTAAGAGCTACATACTTCTAATTGTCATATGGGAAGAAAATGAAACTGCTTGTAGTTAATCCTTCCCTCCACATTCATACTCCAGTGCAGCGCAGTTTTCGCAGCTATCAAAGGCTTGGCAGCGACCTTGTTTGCAGACGTTTATCTTTTGTCTGATCACGAAACGTTCCGCAAAGAAAAATCACATTGTCATTCGGGAAACTGATACCACAACATGGTTTCTGCATCCGAGGAAAGACATAAATGGGCGTCATGTCAGAACAAGGTGTGAATTAAACAACAATTGACAGTTTATAGAAGAAGCCGTTGTGACTTTGTTCTGTGCAGAAACCCTCTGGACAGCTTCTTGCGATGCTCTGTGTTGAAGCCCCCCCTCAAACTCAACAGGAAATACCGAGTGTGTGCTCTTGCGACGGTTAGTCGCACATCACAGCAATCTAAAAGTGCTGTTGTTGCCACTTTGTTCCATAGCGAGTTTTCAACATTTTCGGCGATGATAAATCCACATGTTTCCTCTACTTGCCCTGCTGCTTTCTCTCGTGGTCATAGTGGTACCCTGGCAAGCATCTACTGCGGTTAGGTGGCTAGGAAAGTTATTGGGACTGGCTTGACACAGATGCAACACATTCGTTGCTGCCACTGTTGAAAGGACTTTTTGAATGTGTACACGTAGATTGAAATGACGAATGGAAATTTATACCAAGTCTGGGGTGCGAACTCAGGTCTTCTGCTTACTAAGCAGATGTGCTAACCAGTGCACCAACCTGACACAGTGGGATTGTCAACTACACAGACTACGCTAGCATGCCTCTCCTCTCAATCTAAGTTCCCATTCACCCATCAGCCCACTTGGTATTCCGCCGAAACTCGAACAGTATTGTTCCATAAAATTCCGGGAGAAACGCCGGACGTCTGCAGCTTGCTGCCACCTTGGTTTTTATATTTATATATTTCGACGCAGAGTCTTCTGGCCACTTTCAGATGAATACTGACAGCAAAGACACTGAGCTCACTTGGCTGTTACTCTACACGCCACGCGTCCTCCGTAGTGAAAGCTGGCTTCTTCGATATCGGATCGATTGTCTTCAAGCGGTAAACGACATAGGCTACGCAGAGCACAGAGTTTTTCTGCAACGGGACGCCATGCACAATTTAACTGGAAACCACCGTCTCAATTAATAAGGGACTCAGACAGTCGTGTTTCCAATGACTGACTGATGATCGTGCACCAAAAGTTTGACATATGGTCCACAATTTTCGTTTGGTCGTATTTCATCACGTGAGCTATGAAACACAACGTTCGGTAGCTGCGGTCTTACGGGCTTGGACGAAGAAGCTATGCCGCTGATGTTCTACGATGCGGTCTTACATTTTGCGCGTCGTTTGTCCTGAGTTCAGATTTGCCGCATTCGCACGGAATTCTGCCTTGTGCAGCTCTAAAATCTTTAACAGATCCCAATATACGGAGATTTCAGGAGGTGAACAAAAAACTGCTTTAACCTTATGTCCTCCTAATATTCTGCCCATTTTGGCTGTAAAATTATCAATGGATAGTAAACAAGCAATTTTTTAGAAGACCTCATACTCTTGTTTATCTCGTCTTTCGTTCGTATGTAGCGCTCTCTGTACTTGCTCGGACAAATATCCATTATCCTGGAACAGAGCTTGCAGGTGGTTCAGTTCCGTTAGAAGATTATCGGCGTCCGATATGGTACGAGCTCGGTGGATTAAGGTCTTTCAAACGCCTATTGTTTTTGCCAGATTGTGTGGCAACTAGATGCTTGCTCGAAACACCGAACGCTCAAGAGTGCCATCTCTCTTTCGTCGCACCAAGCCGTCTAAGAACGGCAGGCGGTCATATTTCTCAATCTCCATAGCAAATTTTATGTTATCACATACGGAGTTCAGATGTTGCAAAACTCTTGGAGACTGTCCATACCATGAGGCCAAAATAAACAAGTGTCATTAACGCACTGCCAAAATACTGTTGGCTTTAAAATAGCTGAGGCGAGTGCTCGTTCCTCAAAATTTTCCGTAAAAGAATTGGTCACTAGGGGAGACAGAGCTCCCATCGGCGACACCATTAAGTTGTTCAAACTTCATCGAGGAGAGAGTTTTTCGAACAAAGCTTTAATGCCAGCCCGAAGCATACTCCCGATGAGATCCTTTGAATCCACTAGAATCACGTGTGTAAAGAGCGAAACGATATCGAAATTGACCAAAAAGTCGTAGCTTTCCAGCTCAAGTGACTGAAGTCTGCTAATAAACTCACTAGAATTTCTCGTATGATGTGGACACTGCCCACAATTGGTTCCAGTAAAGACGCTAAGTATTTGGCCAAATCATAACAATACTGCTTACTATAGGACGTAAAGACATACACCTCGTTTGTGGACTTTCGGCAATCCATATAGCCTAGGTGGAACTGAACTAGCAATAGTGCTTGCTATAGGACGTAAAGGCACACACCTTGGTTGTGGACTTTCGACAATCCATACAGCCTTGTTGGAACTGAACTATTTCGTGTCTGTCTCTTAATGAGGTCCTTTGGTAGAGAACAGTTAGTGAGAAGTTCTGCAGTTTGTGGCATCTCTCGATTGTTAGGATCCTTATCGATTCTGCGATACATTGAGTCAATAAAACGTGGATGTTTTTGATGTAGCCCTCCCGTGGCATAAGAACAGTAGTGTTACCTTTATCCGACTTGAGTACTACCCTATCCACGTCTCCTCGGAAATTAGAGTGATTGGTACGGATCTCGTCATCACACAGCAAGACTCCCGACAACTTTTCTCTGCTGCGTCTGATGGAAAACGGAGCAAAGCTTCTTCGATGAAACTGTCTATCGGCGGTAGACATTCGCGTCATCTGTAGATTTCTTGATTTTTCATAAGATATCTGAGAATCCTACGGATATTCGACATTTGTGAAGGTCGAAACAGTGCGAGAAATACTGGAAAATAGTTCACGACTAACCTTAATTTTTTACAGTTAGTAGTTATGGAAGGAGAGGCCTCATTGTATGCATATAACTAATGCGTTACAATATTTCTCCCAATGTGTAAGTCACATTATGTGGTAAAATGGCAACTCCAGTCTCCGTTTCACCTCAGAAGATATCATCCGCAGTCGGAGACGTGATCTTAGCGAACAATATTTTTACATCAACCACAGCCCCACAGCCCGTTTGTTTTAACTGCAGTTAAAACCGTCAAAGCCTAAATACTTTGAGTTTCACATTTACCACTATCTCCTGCATTATCTTCTAGCCCCAGTCACTCCATTTCTGTTGCAATTCCCGTTTCGTTTTTTGTCATTCAGTCTCTCTGACCACATAGGATGCTTCGGTGCTACATGAGTGCGATGTTGTATGACAGTGAATGGTACGTGCGCACTTTCACCACCTCAGCATGGAGTGTTGTAGCGTTAGTCCCCTTCAAAAGCAGGAAATGAATTACTTCGCGAAAATCAACTTACTCAATGGGCTGCGCCATTTTGGTTTGGATCCCCTAGCGGCATTCTACGGTCCTGTAAAACTGTCTTTTTAGTCCGTACTACGCCTGCAGACATGTACCTGATGCTAAACAAAATAATCGGTCAAGTTCAAGTAGAACTCACTCTCTCATGTTTCAGTATAAACTTAATTATTTCTATAGGCAGTCCATCTACGCTGGGAATCGAGAATCTCTAAGATCTTTGCCTGTTATCGATATCGGTACTGGTAAGATATCGATCCAGATAATTCCTAGGCTTTCGAGAGTGTTTAAGTCTTCAGTTTAAATTTTTTGTCTAATTTCACATTTGCAGTAATAATTTTTCATTGATTTGATTGTAATGGGGTTATCTTGACATACTATGCTAACAAGAGTATCCAATTTTTCAAAGTCGTTATTTTATCAAACGTGATACTGAATAACATTTTAGTTAGTGGTATCAAAGATTACCAGTGAGAGTATTTGTATGAGATCCTGTCCGCTCATGCGTCATTTAAGTTCTGTAATGTAACACATTATTTTTGAAAGCAGGTTGATTTTATTCAGGAGTCCAATACATCGTATTATTTCCCACTCTTTTAACTTCAAACACCTATTTTTAAATATGATCTCCGTTCAGTTCTACAGTCTTACGCCACCTTTCTGGGAGGACCTCTATGCCCGCGTTATGCCAATCTACAGATTGACGTCAGGGCCGACGTCTTGCTGCATCAGTAACCTCCACACCATCCACTCACTGAGCACCAGGTCTTCCGCAGTGACGGTCCTTTGTTACTCTTTATGGTCTGTAGAATATATGAGTCTGGCGATATACCATCTGACTTTCGGAAAAGCATCATCCACACAATGCCGAAGACGGCAAGAGCTGACAAGTGCGAGAATTATCGCACAATCAGCTTAACAGCTCATGCATCGAAGCTGCTTACAAGAATAATATACAGAAGAATGGAAAAGAAAATTGAGAATGCGCTAGGTGACGATCAGTTTGGCTTTAGGAAAAGTAAAGGGACGAGAGAGGCAATTCTGACGTTACGGCTAATAATGGAAGCAAGGCTAAAGCAAAATCAAGACACTTCCATAGGATTTTTCGACCTGGAAAAAGCGTTCGACAATATAAAATGGTGCAAGCTGTTCGAGATTCTGAAAAAAGTAGGGGTAAGCTATAGGGAGAGACGGGTCATATATAATATGTACAACAACCAAGAGCGAATAATAAGAGTGGACGATCAAGAACGAAGTGCTCGTATTAAGAAGGTGTAAGACAAGGCTGTAGCCTTTCGCCCCTACTCTTCAATCTGTACATCGAGGAAGCAATGATGGAAATAAAAGAAAGGTTCAGGAGTGGAATTAAAATACAAGGTGAAAGGATATCAATGATACGATTCGCTGATGACATTGCTATCCCGAGTGAAAGTGAAGAAGAATTAAATGATCTGCTGAACGGAATGAACAGTCTGATGAGTACACAGTATGGTTTGAGAGTAAATCGGAGAAAGACGAAGGTAATGAGAAGTAGTAGAAATGAGAACTGCGAGAACTTAACATCAGGATTGATGGTCACGAAGTCAATGAAGTTAAGGAATTCTGCTACGTAGGCAGTAAAATACCAATGACGGACGGAGCAAGGAGGACATGAAAAGCAGACTCGCTATGGCAAAAAAGGCATTTCTGGCCACGAGAAGTCTATTAATATCAAATACTGGCCTTAATTTGAGGAAGAAATTTCTGAGGATGTACGTCTGGAGTACAGCATTGTATGGTAGTGAAACATGGACTGTGAGAAAACCGGAACAGAAGAGAATCGAAATATTTGAGATGTGGTGCTATACACGAATGTTGAAAATTAGGTGGGCTGATAAGGTAAGGAATGAGGAGGTTCTACGCAGAATCGGAGAGGAAAGGAATATGTGGAAAACACTGATAAGGAGAAGGGACAGGATGATAGGACATCTGCTAATACATGAGGGAATGACTCCCATGGTACTAGAGGGAGCTGTAGAGGGCAAAAACTGTAGAGGAAGACAGAGATTGGAATACGTCAAGCAAATAATTGAGGACGTAGGCTGGAAGTGCTACTCTGAGATGAAGAGGTTAGCACAGGAAAGGAATTCGTGGCGGGCCGCATCAAACCAGTCAGTAGACTGATGACAAAAAAAAAAAAGGCCTATTACGCAGTGGAGAATCCCAGGGGGCACACACTTTTGAGTACTCAAACTGGTGGACGAGTGTGTCAGCACTACCAACCGAGACGCCCAGTTGAGCAGCGAGGTGTTTGATTCTGATCCACCGATCACCTAAAATGAGAGTGTCCGCACGTTCCGACACCACAGGAGTCGTAGCTGAGTGTGGACGGCCAGCGCGCGGGGGATTGGACAGGCGACCTTGTTGCGATAATGGCAGATGGCTCGCCCGAAACTACACCCTGCTTTTGTTCATTGCCAGGTCCCCTTAGACATTCTTCAAGCACCTATGAATATCTGCGATGCTCCGATTCTGCACCGAAAGAAGCTCAATGACAGTTGGCTGCTTGTATTGCATCTTCGTTACAAAACTATTTTGAAGGATACGTATAGCAAAGCTATCTATCGGAACTGCACGAAAATAAATGGCTGAAGGGGGAATATTCCAAGATGCCACACAACTAATTCCTCATTTCTGCAACCGAAACTACCCGAGAAAAAAGTTATCTTTATTTATTAAACACCCCTCGTAATAGTAAATGTACCGTATTTATGATAGAGTTTGCATGTGACTTAAATCTGAACCTCATACGTCCATTCGTTTCTGTGGATATAGGATGTTAACTGTTAGACAATAGAAGGATGGACAACAGAGTGATGTTACAATGAAGAAAATTTATTTGGTTCAGAAAAAAATGTTCAAATGTGTGTGAAATCTTATGGGACTTAACTGCTAAGGTCATCAGTGCCTAAACTTACACACTACATAACCTAAATTATCCTAAGGACAAACACACGCACCCATGCCCGAGGGAGGACGCGAACCTCCGGGACCAGCCGCACAGTATTTATTTTGTTACAGCAACTAAAATTTAATGAGTACACTTTGTAAGCTGCGTACATCCCCTGACAACCTCTCTCCTTTGCTGAACTGTAAAACTCTTACATGAGTTCAGAAGAATGTCTCAACTTTAGGAGACGGTTATGCAGAACGCCTATTCCATACAAATGCTGGGCCGGCGAACAGTCAAGACTGATGTTTGTTGCAGGAGCCAGCGTGTGCGCTTCCTCCGTTTGCACAGCACAGCAGGGGAAATAACAGGAGAAGAGGTCCCGGACGACCGCCAGCCCCATCCCCTGGTGGTGTTTTATTCCCGGCTGCTGTGCCCGCCGTCCGCTTCGACCTTCGAAACTCGACTACACAGGCGACTTCCGTCCGGCCGTTCCGCCTCCGGACATGCAAGCGTGAGTCGCGCGTGCCACGAGGGGCTCTTCTACGAGGGCCAGATACACTGGAGGACCAACGGTTGGCTTTCGGCTGTACAATTCTCAAGGCATTGAAATCAAATATATGGTTGGCGAGTTAAAACTCCATGAGTGATACGACGTCAAAATAGAAGGCGTGCTTTGGTAATTTGTAATGTTATTGCTCATAGAGCTAGTGTTCTGTTGGAAATACTGGCTTCCAGGTATACAGTCTATTTACGAATATCAGAGAGATTACAAACGCATCATTTCTTCGTCAACAGAGCAATGTTTCATAATATGACAGGAAACGGGTTTACCCACAATATATGAACATTGCGTGACTCTGGTGATTTAGGATCCACCGCGCATGTGATGTTCTCATGCACACTCCAGATGGAAGCTAGGAGACACGAACTTCATCAAGTCAAAATGACAGTCCTAATTATGATTGCTGACGTATTCAAGTTACTGAACATAATCACAGTCTATATGTCTTGGAATGAGAAAAACAGGTTGAGAGCAGATATTAGCGAAGTGAATGAGGCAGATCTATGACTGATGAGGAGATACGAAAGGACGGCCGTAGTGCTGATGGTGAGAAAATCATGAGGTAACAAATAGCGTATAAACGTTGCGAGATCCTTAAAGGTTTGTGTTGTGTCACTTAATAAGAGCTCACTTAATAGTTTTGTTGTGATTAATAGCATGGAACTGTCTTTTTCTAACAATTGGGATGACTCGATGTTTCTGCCGAGTCGCCCGCAACTTGGCAATAAATTATAATTACAATTTTAAACGTGTCACAGTGCAAGTATAGATATAATACACGGGGTTAAAAATAGGACGTCCACTATGGATTAACAACAATATTAGGAAAGGGTAGATTGCTACAGACCGTATAGAGGAAACGCTGAGTCGGAGACAGGCAGAATGAAAAGACAACTGACTGCCGATGTGACCGAGCGGTTCTAGGCGCTTCAGTCCGGAACCGCGGTGCTGCTACGGTCGCAGGTTCGAATCCTGCCTCAGGCATGGATGTGTGTGATGTCCTTAGGTTAGTTAGGTTTAAGTAGTTCTATGACCTCAGAAGTCCCATAGTGCTTAGAGCCATTTGAACCATTTGGAATGACAATTACGCATTTTGACTTTAAGCCAGAAGGCCTTCTTTCGAAAAAGCAAACACACATACATTCACACACTTCACACACAATAGACCACTGACTCTGGTCGCTATGGCCAGACTGCACACAATTGTTACGGAAGAAGGCATTTTGGCCGAAAACTTAATAATGTAGCACTCATTTCGTTGTGACTGTGTGAGGCTCAAAGTCTCCTCTATACGGTGAGTAATCTATCTTTTTCATAATGTTGTCAATAGAGTGTAAAAAGTATTTCATATTTTGAGACTTCATAGTGTGGACCTAAGCGAGACAAAGATGTGTCCACTAAGCAAAGGCTGTAAATTGCATAGTTTAAGAAATACATGTCTTTTACTGCATGGTCCTTGCTGTTACGAACGCCCAACACAAGACAGGAAACAAATGAATAAAAAAGAGAGAACACATTACTCTATTAGGATGAAACAGCGTCCGCCTGCTTAGCTGAGTGGTAACTTGCTAGACTACCATGCAGCAGGTCCATGTTTGATGCCCAGCCAGATTTGAGATTTTTACCGCTCTCGGACTGCGTGTTCTGTTGTCCTCATCATAATTTCATCATCACTGATCCACTAGTCACCCACGCACACGTATGTTCCGGCGAAAAGGTGAAGTGCAGATAAGGTTATGAGATGACGTCAGCCAGTAGCCTTCTGACTAGGACCGTACCACGACAGGAGCGGCCTCTATACGGAGAGAATGAGAGCGCCGCTCCTGCCAGCCTCGGCCGGACAGTAGAGGACGGACGAGTGGACCCAGCACTAGAAGAGGCCATAGAAGATCGTCGTCCTAACTGTTTACACTGTGACTGGTGCCATAAATCAATTGGTTACGTGGACATTGTATATGGCAAAATATATTGATTGTTTGCATGTCACCAATTGCTGCCACACATTCTTGTAAACCAAAGTTAAGTATTATCAATCTACATTATTGTAATAAAAACAATTAATGTGATTTGCTTGAATTGTTGTACAGCTATCTGAGAAAGCCGCATCTTTTAGGCATCCTATGAGAGACGAGTGGTCAGCACCCCACATTGGCGACGGGCTATACGACGATCCAGAGCCTGGCGGTAAGGGAACTTTTTGTATTTTGTCTTTACTTTGCAGGCGCGTTTATTTGCTTTATCGGTTTTTCGTCATTTTCGCTAATCAGTGTTTTCAGGTTGGCATTGCAGAAATTTTCTTTTCTTTTGTCCTTATTTTTCTTATTTTCCTTTCTTTCCTTGTCTTTTTGTTACAATTATCATATCCAACATGCCCACCCCACCTATTCCTCCACCTGCTCAGGCGCCACCGCCGCAAGCGTTAGATGCCACACACCGAATGCGGATGTTTCAGTTCCAGATACAGCAAATCTCTACATTACTCAAGAGGTGCAGCAGCTACTGGCCAACGTTGTGCGCCCGACGGAACAAGGACCACCTGCTTGGACACCTACTGCTATATGGCAACTATATGACAGTTTCGTGAACAAGACAAGGAATGGCCCGAGTGGTCGTCGCAGTTCGAGGCGCACTTCCTCGTTCACAGTGTACCAGGTACTGTGAAACTCCCCTATCTATTATGTACGCTACGAAGAGCAGTGTTCCGATTAATTCAGAATCTGTGTCCTAACGCCACTCTGAGTGGCACAGTCGCTAACTAATATGACCAACAAGTGAAAGTGGTAACAGCTAGGTATCACTTCTGTAATTGCAAAAGACAGTCTTAACAGATTCTCAGGGTATTAAAAGAAAATCTAAATTCAAATGTGCTTGCGGTGCTTTATATTCAGATGTTACATTGCGTGAATCAATTGCGTACAGTATACCTGATGTCAAACTCAGAAAACAGGTTTTGAAACAGTCCGATTTATCATTTCAGCAGTTAGTGCATATCTTAGATCAGTATGATTCCTGTGCATTGCCAGCTCATAAATTGGAGCAGCGACCTGTTTGCCACGTTGAGTCCCTTGTTTGTGATTGGCCCAGTCGGTGGCAGCTTGTGCTAGCAACGCCAAGTAAACAACGCTGCGCGCCACGTAAGCAGTAAGCTAAACAGGTGGCTGCACGGGCGAACGGTATTAAGTCTTGCTCTGGGTGTTATTCACGGCACAAACTCCGAGACTGCCCCTCCGAAGAACCTGTGTGCTACGCCTGTGGTAGTAAAGGACACGTAGAATCTATATGTTTCCAACGGGACAAACATAAGAAGTCGTCCACTCACAAAGATCTCCCTGTACTTAATGTAGTACATTCCTAGTCTGCAACAGGCATTCGCAAAACTGACGCGTTAGCACTTTCTACAGTGATACGCCAGTAAAACTAATTTTTTATTCAATTACCTCTTTGTGGGAAATGTGGGAAATTTCAGTTGGACATGGGTGGCTCTGTCACGTTGCTAAATCGTCACAAAAAGTTGTTCAAATTGCTCTGAGCACTATGGGACTCAAATTCTGAGGTCATCAGTCCCCTAGAACTTAGAACTACTTAAACCTAACTAACCTAAGGACATCACACACATCAATACCCGAGGCAGGATTCGAACCTGCGACCGTAGCGGTCTCACGGTTCCTGACTGCAGCGCCTAGAAACATGGAGACGGAACCTTCGCCTACTCTGCCTCCTCTCGTTATACCGATGGAGATGGATTCGTTCACACCGCAGCAGTCACCGCTTTTCATCTGGTTCATGGCATCAGAAGGTGCACATGTGACCTTCTGGTCGTTTTCCGAGGAACGTTTCCAAGAGAGCGAAGCCCGGATGGCAGGATGCGAACGGAAACTTGACGTTCCCTGCAGCCACAGCTTCCGGTCCAATTATGCGCCCAAGCCCCTGCCTCTCCCGCTGTGGACGCACTCCCTACACGACGACGGTCCTTCGCTTTGGGAGAGAGGAATGTTCCGGCGTAAAGATGAACGCAAGAGCAGAGCAAGCTGCGAGACGACGTCGGCCAATAGCACGCTGACTAGGACGTCACCACGACAGGAGCGGCCTCTGCACGAGGAGAATAAAAGCGCTGCTCCTGCCAGCATCGGCCAGACAGTAGAAGGCAGACAAGTAGTAGAGGCCATAGAAGGTCATCGACCTAACTGTGTATACTGAGACCTGTGCCATCAACTGACTGATTACATGGTCATTGTATATAGCAAAATACACTCATTGTTCGCATGTCACCAATCGCTTGCGACACGTTCTTGTAAACCAAAGTTAAGAATAGTCATTCTACTTTATTGTAATAAAAACCATTAATGTGATTTGCTTGAACTGTTGTATAGATATCCGAAAAAGCGGCATCTTTTAGGCACCCTATAAGGTACGAGTAGGCAGGACCGCACAATTTTTTTTTTTTTTTTGTGGAACAGCACAGTTTTACTGTAGTGTGCTTGCTATTACAAACGCCCTGCACCTGCGTCTCTAAAAGAGGTGATTAGTATGTTGTTCATTCACACGAGGACATGCCGAAAATTACAGCCTCCGAATCTTATAACGTCGTATAACTCCACGTCTACATGTTTGCAGGCCTCTGCCGCAAGAGAACTCTGAACTGTAGCTTGTGACATGGCGATGTGCAACGTAATTATGTCGGTGCCCAGAAACAGAGTGCTGTAATCGAGTCTCGATTTCGAAACATTCGTACACACATGGAGAATCTCTTCTTTAGCATGGCAATCCCAGGTTATACACGAGCTCATAGACCTTTGTAATCGTTGCCTGGGGTTCACTGTCATCGGTTATCATCCAAACAGTCCCGACATGGCTTCATACTATTTCATCTGTTTCCAAAACTTTAAAAAGCACCTCTGGGGACTTCACTTGTAATGGAGTGGTTAAGCAGAGGTGAACTTGTAGCCCCGTCAACAAGTTAAACGTCCTACATTTACGGTATCAACAAATTTTCCTCTCGTTGGGAGAAATGTGTCCGTTGGAGAGGTGACAGTGTTGAGAAATAAATGTATAGACATGAAGCATAAAGTTATAGAATGTTAATAACGTTTATTTAAAAAATAATGTTTAAGAGTTTACACATAAGAAACTCAGTGTTCTTACTTTACAATTCTCCCCCGCAGTAAGACATGGTTTTGTCCGACATCCTAGGGAAACACACACACTCTGTGAAACTCCACATTGGTCAAAGTTGGACTGCAATCATTGATGACGCGTTCCTGAAACGTTTGTACATCAGGAATGGCGTTTGCCAACACGTGTGATTGCAAGTGTCTCCACAACCAAAAACACGGCGGATTAAATTCTGGACAAAGAAACTGTCTATGTACTACATCTCTTCAACCAATCCACTGACCTTAAATATCTGTGTGGAGTGAGTTCGGACAGTTAGGAAAGAATGGGATGGGCACCATGATGCATGAACCACATCTCTAGTAACAAGCCTAAGGGATGTTTTACTGCACGCTGTTTGCTAGCAAAATAAAAGAGCAATACCTCGTTTCTTTATTACTGCATTCTGTAGGTCGCTCGTAATAGGAAAGAGCTGACAGTTGATGAGATGCGTTTCACAGTGTCGAAAATCAGTTAGTATTCTTAGTTTTGAAAGTAAGCGTTTTAGAGACCCTGTTTACTGGACATTTGTCTTATTCTGCTGCAGGCCATCTCTCGAAATATGCAAAAACGAAGCTTAGCTAGAGAGACTTAGATAGGAAGTAGCTTAATACCTTAATACTCATACATGTACTTGTTTTCTTTTTTGATTACCAATCTTCGTTTTATATTCTTTGTAACTAATAATGTTTTCCTTAAATTGATTTGTTAATATTATATTGTTGTAGTTGGTAAAACATATATCGATACAAGGCAGTGAAAAGTTCGTAAGTTCTTTTTGTTAAATATTACTGAAGGACCAAAAGCTGTTTTTGAAAAGATAATATAAACTGCACAGATAAAGCTGCTACGTGTGTAACTACATAGAAGTAACCTACTTATTGACACATAAATGCGTGCACTTTCAAATTTGTCTTTCATAATGAAGTTGCTGGTTACTGGAATTCCGACTTCCTCGCAGTACGATAGAGTCACGAACTTTTCATTAACTACCATCGATATGCCATTATTTAGAGAGTTTTCAGTGTACTGAATGTGTTTTATGAACTGCTTTAGACAAGCGGGACAACGTCTTTACGAAAGCAATAATTAACAAAAATAGTACACAAATAATAATGCTCTACTGGAAATACAGAAGAAGCCTGCTGCTGTTACTGTCTCAAATTAGTGAACACATATGTCTTTGACACTCGGCCTCGTCTATAGCCAGTAACACTTAATATTTCAAGTGTTTTAAACTTTTTTGTTGAGAGCGTGTTATTTGTCTTACAAATGACTGGGCTAAGTGGCTGTAACCCAAAGCACATGTTCGACAGCAGAATCATGTAATGGATATTAAAAATATTTGACTACAAATTTACTCGGCGGAAACATCAAAAAATGGTTCAAATGGCTCAGAGCCCTATGGGACTTAACATCTATGGTCATCAGTCCCCTAGAACTTAGAACTACTTAAACCTAACTAACCTAAAGACAGCACACAACACCCAGTCATCACGAGGCAGAGAAATTCCCCGACCCCGCCGGGAATCGAACCCGGGAACCCGGGCGTGGGAAGAGAGAACGCTACCGCACGACCACGGGCTGCGGACGCAGAAACATCCTTGATAGGTTTCTGAATATGAAGTTCTTCATCACATGTTTCGGAGAAACCATTCACATCTGTACCGATACGATGAAATTCGTCCATGCGTTCATAGCCAGAACCACCGGTGTGCTACTATAGCACTTTACCTTACGTGTAACATCGTGCAAAGTACCGTGAAGACCACCACGGACCTCTTTCCTCAGTAACTTGCGCTCCACTGGCAGGTTGGGTTCCGTATGTGACAAGGATACCAGCGGGTATTCCGCATACGAATTTCACTACTCAGTATTGTAATGGACTGTTCTGACAAATCCGCAGCCGATATATTTAATTGACAGCAAGGTCACAGTGGTTAGGGTTTAGAGTTTCACATATCATTTGCGCTCCAGCCGTTAACTGTAGTGGGATCCAGCGAGTGACTAATTGACTCTTTTCCAATGCCACTAGAAGACGAGAGCTGTAACGGTCCAGTGAGGCGTTTAATCCGCAGTGCATGTGGAGAGAGTGCTGTAGGTCCGAGGTCTCTCAATCATATTTTAGCGGTGTTTTCCCTACCCTGACTTAAATCCCACTATTCAGGTTACAGCGAATATGAACGACGATGTCTTGTTGTCTGTTAGTTACTGCTTCCCTCTTCCAGGTGAGAACAATCACCAGGGTTAAATGCTATCATTTCTCGTTTCACGTACTTTCAGGCATCATAAAACCACATCGACTAGCCCACCATATCATTCGAACTTAATTCCATAGAAAATGTCTCGGACTGCCTTGAACAGCGGGTGAAACGTAGCACTCAGCATCCCCGTAATCTCATAGTTCTATCACGTCTAATCATTAACAGCTTGCTTCAGTTAAATAGAACGTAACTCATGATACTTGTGGACTACATAAGGTTTCTAGATTATTTTTGGTATTCAAAGAAAGCGATGGAGGCCCTATTTCTATCGATGTGTCGTATTTCACATGTGTATGTTGGATATTTATCAAACAGGGGTTTTAGATAGTGGGTATGTTACGCTTCAGAGGTTCTGACTACAAGTAGTCTGATCTTTGGTTTTCACTAATATTGTCGTTTTAGTAAGCATTCTAAGTGAAGTTAATGAGAGAGTCGAGTGTTGGCTATGCTACTGAGCGGACGGAAATAGCTCGCAGATCGCAGAGATACATAAAACGATGGATTGTGAAACATGTTTTGGTATAAATTAATTCAAGTGAAGATTATGTGGCAAAGTTGTTGCTGCACTGCTTGCTTGCACGTAGTTATAATATGTCTGAATAAGAAAAGAATTTAGTGGAATTTTTCTTTATTAGTTTCGCTTAGTTAGTTTCATTGCTAAGACAATAGTAAGCAAAGTTATTAGTTCACATGTCTTGAACTCGGAGGTTATAGATTTACCGCTCACTTAGCAGTTCAATAATCTATTATCAAAGATACATTTTGTAAAAATGATTGCAACAATCACACATTGAGTTTCAGTTTATTTAAAGCAGTTTTCCTTAATGATCAATATTTCCTTAATCTTTTAGCAAGTTTAGATTCTATCACTGTCTCCTCATGCAAGATTTTTGCATTTCCTGACAAAGTGTGCTGCCGTGTTGCATTTTGCGGAATGCCGGAAGATTGAGGCTTGTAGTGCATCGAATGGTTGCACGTCCGTGCACTGAAATTCGAAGGCCTATTCTTCCATATCTACTTACTGCTGCGCTGCTTATTTTATGTTCATCACTTCGAGCAGTACAAAGTTCCCGTTGCCACATGTAAGCCAACAAAAAATTGGTTGGGTCAGTTTTACATATCATTCATTGAGGTTTGCTTTTCAAAATACATTATTAGGTCATTTTAGGCAAAGTCCAGTTCACATTACATTTCCTGTGCAGACTCTTTTATTCTGACACTACAGTGTTACATTTACGTGGGTATCATTTACTGTTTGCAAGTTTGTTCAGTCAGATTGCATGGGTAGAATATACAAGGCATTTTTATAGAAACATTTTGGTGACTTATTCTTTCAAAATTTGGTCAGTAATTTATGTAGCTTTCATTCAGTTACTTTTGCGTGTTGGAATTGGAAGTCAAGTATTTTAACGTCACGCTTTCTACCACTTTCCAGTAATTACTTTAATCACAACCTATAAAACACAAATCATTACAAAATTATGAAAAGCAAACCTTGTCACCAAAAGTTGAAAAAAGAAACCGCAGTATTATTACTAGTTTTCGTGGAGCACTAATTCACTTCCCGCGGAATACCAACGTTCCACGAAACTTTGTTTGAGAAACTCTGTTGTATTGGACATTAGAATTCCACAGAAAAGCTTATTAAGTGCCCAGTTACGTCTTCTAATCATGTTGGCAAAATTAACTGTGAACACAGTTACACGGTATTACTTTGGGCGATTTATTTTACCAGACAGCGTTTTCGCAATTATAGCACTTGCTCTGTTCAGAACAACAGCAGATGTACATTAATACAAAGAGTAGCAGTTTACCGTAATTTCAGTCCGCTAAATCAACGTAGAGAACTTACAACTTTTCTCGTCGCCTAATTGAGCCCTTTATCAAGTTTAGAGCCTCGGGCATGACTAATTTTTCGTACGTTGCTTACATTTTCTTGGAAACGTCAAGAAATTTGCGCAGGAATATAACACTCGGTAAAATTAATAAAGACTTTTACCGGAATATAATATAAAGGTACACATTGGTTGGAAAATAAATGTGAGTACGTGTACAAACCTAGAGGACAATGTTCTGAAAGTCACCTTTAGTTCTATTTATATCTTTATATTTATGTTCGTGCTTTTGTGCTACGGCAGCCATAGGATACAGTACTGTTTACGGAAATACTTTAAGCATGTATTACAAAGGAGAAAAAGTCTCAAAATGGTCATTTATTTCAAGAAAATGAATGTTCTGTTTCGTGAATCGCGAGTTAGAGACTAATTTATTCATATCTCTTTATCATGCGACGTTTAGGTTTATTATGCAATGGACCGGACCATAAACTTAATAGTGCTCCATAAAACAGACATCCGTCTCTCCAGTAACGGCATGCTAGCCGTTTCTTTTACGCAGCTTCCTATTTCCGACTCAAGATTAATGCCCGCTTAACTGCCTCTTTGCCCATTATACGTCTCAGTTCCTAAAACCCTGAAACAGCATTTTAGACAGATATTTAACGAGAGAAAAGATCAAATACTTCCTTCTACAACAGATAAGAGAAGCATTGAGACTCGCATAAATAAAAAGTCTCTTAAATTGCCACGAAGCTATATGGAGTCTCATGTATCACATGTCACGACGATTCTCGTAATTGCTCTTGGAATTTAGTCACCAGCGTGGTGAACTCTGAAAAGTTAGTGGCTCCGTTGGCAACCATATATTGCCACAATGGCGTCTAAGTGTGTTTATATTCCCATTATCGTTCATTCTATCTCATCTGTAACTTACCGTGTTAGGGTCGGACGCCACCTTACAAGAATTGTGAACGATCAACTTCTATTTCATTTAGATGATCTGCGTCTTTTACTTTTTTTATTTTATTTTATTTTATTATTTTTACTGTCAGTTTCCTAAGATTTTCCTACTAACCATTCCCATAGAATTTTATGCAGTCAGGGAATATTTTTCTGGCTAACGAGAATATTATCCATGTCAAAAACTGGTTCGAACCTGCAACATAGTAGTTAATGGCTAATAACACTGTTTTCAGCGCCATAATTACACGAACACGACAAATAGTGACACTTTTTATCATATGCGAATGAAAACAGTAGTGTATCAGATATCATGATATGAAATGATTAATGTAACTGCTGTTAATATTCAGAAAGGATTATCTTCGATCCCTTTCCGGTGTAAGTGATAGGAATTGAGCAATGCTTGCTCCTCATTACCAGCAGTGTAATTATGATTCCTTCTTACCTAGAATTTAGAAACCAGGGAGATTTACTATTTATGTTTTGAATGGTGGCGCAATATTGACATTGATGAAAGTTTTGTACGCTGCAGTTTGTTTCCATTTATTATCTAATTTGCGAAACACAATACTGTATTGGGATCTCAGTATGGTGTCGTATTGACCATTACAGTTCCAGACACACTGGTAATCTTTCCCATTTGGTCGCTCCATTTTGTAAACTAGACATACCTGAGGTGAGACGCACAGAAAGAAGATTCTCGTATATCCATGTTGCGTAGTGTTTCATGTAAGATACAGTGTGTTTGGAAGTTTATGTTAGTGTCCCACTTAGGGTTCTCGATCGACTTTAATAGATATTTTGAGTATACACAATAAATAAGTTCAGGAATCAATCACGACGATCATACTGAATACCTCGCGTGTCGCTATATTTCTAAAGTAAAATTGTGTCATTATGTAGTCCAGTCAGATGGTGATTCTTGGACGATGGTTCTGTAAAAGTTCTTTTGACAAACTTTCAATAGATCTCCCAGGAGGCTAAATCCGAGTTTTCAAGGTACCATCAAAATCTCGCCCCAGAAGTGGTCCAAAATGGGAAAACCACGAAATACGTGCTTACGTTTAGTTTTTCGGTTATACAGTAACTCGGAATCGACTGAATGTGAAGCAAGGTACTGTTCATGAGAATAAATACCATAAAATTTCCAACAAAGTATGTCTTTTTTCGTCGAACCAACCATGTGACGTGTAGCGCATGCTCAAATTGCGTAATTTCAGGCGCCACCTCCATGATATTCATTCGAACGGCAAAATGAAAGCTTTCACCTTTCTCACAGTTTAAAGTTGTTCAATCAACTTGTACAGATGATATAATAACTATGCTTTATCTTGCATTTGGTAGCAATAATATTAGTTATCATAATATAATGTTATTACCGTAATGATTTTAAAGAAATATTAAAGAAGATTCAACCTCTTCAAGTTCCGTGCACAACTGCCGCCGTCTAAACTTCATTTATCAGCAAAATGAGAATGTTACAGAGAAGTAAGATAAGAATGACTGATTTCAATTCATACTACATAATGGATAAATAATTAGAACTCAAACCGATGTACATTGTTTGTGACAACAATAAGGTCACGAGATTCACAATGGGAACTTATAATAACAACAATGTGAAACGTGGCTTACTTTCAGGAAGTATAATGGGTTTCGTCCCCATTATATGGAAACTGTGGAATCCATTAAGAGGTTGTGTACTGCAGTCAGCATTATCGAAGACGACTTGTAATAATGTGAACGGATCAAATTCCAGACCCTTTGCCATCATTGCTAACACCTCAAAGAGTACAACGTCAGTGCAGGAGGCACTGTATCCTAAAGCAGACAGTAAATGAACTAGAGAAATTTTTTTTTTTCGGTCATCAGTCTACTGACTGGTTTGATGCTGCCCGCCACGAATTCCTTTCCTGCGCTAACCTCTTCATCTCAGAGTAGCACTTGCAACCTACGTCCTCAATTATTTGCTTGACGTACTCCAATCTCTGTCTTCCTCTACAGTTTTGCCCTCTACAGCTCCCTCTAGTACCATGGAAGTAATTTCCTCATGTCTTAGCAGATGACCTATCATCCTGTCCCTTCTCCTTATCAGTGCTTTCCACATATTCCTTTCCTCTCCGATTCTGCGTAGAACCTACTCATTCCTTACCTTATCAGTCCACCTAATTTTCAACATTCGTCTACAGCACCACATCTCAAATGCATCGATTCTCTTCTGTTCAGGTTTTCCCACAGTCCATGTTTCACTACCATACAATGCTGTACTCCAGATGTACATCCTCAGAAATTTCTTCCTCAAATTAAGGCCGGTATTTGATATAAGTAGACTTCTCTTGGCCAGAAATGCCTTTTTTGCCATAGCGAATCTGCTTTTGATGTTCTCCTTGCTCCGTCCGTCATTGGTTATTTTACTGCCTAGGTAGCAGAATTCCTTAACTTCATTGACTTCGTGACCATCAATCCTGATGTTAAGTTTCTCGCTGTTCTCATTTCTACTACTTCTCATTACCTTCGTCTTTCTCCGATTTACTCTCAAACCATACTGTGTACTCATTAGACTGTTCATTCCGTTCAGCAGATCATTTAATTCTTCTTCACTTTCACTCAGGATAGCAATGTCATCAGAGAATCGTATCACTGATATCCTTTCACCTTGTATTTTAATTCCACTCCTGAACCTTTCTTTTATTTCCACCCTTGCTTCCTCGATGTACAGATTGAAGAGTAGGGGCGAAAGGCTACAGCCTTGTCTTACACCCCTCTTCATACGAGCACTTCGTTCTTGATCGTCCACTCTTATTATTCCCTCTTGGTTGTTGTACATATTGTATATGACCCGTCTCTCCCTATAGCTTACCCCTACTTTTTTCAGAATCTCGAACAGCTTGCACCATTTTATATTGTCGAACGCTTTTTCCAGGTCGACAAACCCTATGAAAGTGTCTTGATATTTCTTTAGCCTTGCTTCCATTATTAGCCGTAACGTCAGAATTGCCTCTCTCGTCCCTTTACTTTTCCTAAAGCCAAACTGATCGTCACCTAGCGCATTCTCAATTTCCCTTTCCATTCTTCTGTATATTACTGTTGTAAGCAGCTTCGATGCATGAGCTGTTAAGCTGATTGTGCGATAGTTCTCGCACTTGTCAGCTCTTGCCGTCTTCGGAATTGTGTGGATGATGCTTTTCCGAATGTCAGATGGTATATCGCCGGACTCATATATTCTACACACCAACGTGAATAGTCGTTTTGTTGCCACTTCCCCCAATGATTTTAGAAATTCTGATGGAATGTTATCTATCCCTTCTGCCTTATTTGACCATAAGTCCTCCAAAGATCTTTTAAATTCCGATTCTAATACTGGATCCCCTATCTCTTCTAAATCGACTCCTGTTTCTTCTCCTATCACATCAGACAAATCGTCACCCTCATAGAGGCTTTCAATGTATTCTTTCCACCTATCTGCTCTCTCCTCTGCATTTAACAGTGGAATTCCCGTTGCGCTCTTAATGTTACCACCGTTGCTTTTAATGTCAGCAAAGGTTGTTTTGACTTTCCTGTATGCTGGGTCTGTCCTTCCGACAATCATATCTTTTTCGATGTCTTCACATTTTTCCTGCAGAGAAATATGTTTTATAAATGACAGTGGTGACTCCAACTTACAATGATGACGAGTAAGGACTTCCTCCAGGTTGTTGGCAACGGTCATAATTTTAATCTTCCATTTATTCAAGTTCCCTTCCTTCTTCTTCATCACTAGTGCGTCAACACAATTTTGGGCAGTATCAGGGCTGAAACCTAGTTCAGTGTAAGAAGCTGATCTGGAGGGGATACTTCGTTGTGTGGTAAAGCTGAGATTGAATATTTTCAGCAAGTATATCTGCTGCTGTTTCCACAGAATCCGACGCTCTTCCTTTGGAGATGTGTTTTCTGAATGATACCAACTACCTTTAAGAATTGTGTATGCAGTACTTTTGAAATAAACAATGTTTGACTGCTTCACGGATGACGCAGTCGCGGTATCATTTTCATAGTTCTTCAACAGTTGAGCTTCTGCAGTCGTGACGTCAGGATGGTAGTTACCGTTAACTAGTGTAACAACTGCTGAAGGGAAAACTGGCAGTCCTATCATTTTCTCTGATGTAGCTGTAAATTTTCTGCATAGTACCATCAGTTTCTGTGGCATATGGACGTCGTTCTTTTTTCAGAGGTTCTTTGGATTGATGTGATGGATCTTCATTCGTTTCATGTGGTACCGGGCATCTGCTGCAACCACGTCAGGAACTGGTCCAATCACATGTTTCACTGAGTGTCCTGATTGACTGCTGTGTCTCTCGGCAAGATTCAGAACAGTCTCTCAAAATCTCAGCTTATGTACACAATACTCTAGGTTCCGTCGATTGGCTAGGAGCTTTTTTTGCGGAGACAGATTGTATAGTGGAGAATTCGAACATTTGGACAAATAGACGGTCTTGAAATTGAAATCTGGTTGAGCTGATCGAGTTTCTTTTCGACTGCAACTAGCCGCAACCAGCTTAGCCTCCGCAGCAATTTTAGCAAGGTTCAGGAACGTTAACGACAATTTTGATTTTCTAAAGGGTAGCTATCTCATGTGTCCTCTACTCATTTGTTTGAAGAATATTCTTCAAGCCCACGTCGTTCCTAAGTGATGATACTTTTCTCCCATCGTCTAGTACACATCACATAAGACTTGTCTCATGTGAAATCATCATGAACAACTGTTTTATACACTTAAACTGTATTTACCGACCACAAGTGTATTCTAGGCAACCATCTAATGGGGAACTCCTAAACAGATGCTGGCGCACGTCCAACACAAATGACCAGCCTTGGTCATTGTAAGCTTTCAGACATCTTATCCCTCCACTGCGACATGTATCGACTACCATCCTAATAACATCGTGAAACTACTGGAAGTTCGAATTCGGTAGTGGATGTGGGACAAACTACGGTAATGGCGCAGAGTTGGGGTAGGTCCTGAGATGGACCATCTTTTCAGCTTCGAAATCCTAACTACAACGCGCACTACAGTCATATGATTGGTCCGACGAAAAACGTCACACAGACCTATTTTGTGAGGGAAAGTCGGTTTTTGACTCATTTCCGGGTTGGATTCGGCACCGGAAACCATGTAGAAATCTTGTCAAGAACTTCTACACAACATTCCGCTATTTAGTTTCACTGAACTAGGCAAAGTAGGTGGCCTGACGTTAAGAGCTATCACCAAACCCAGCTACATACACTGAAGTGCCAAAGAAACTGGTAGAGGCATGAATATTCAAATACAGAGATATGTAAACACACAGAGGCTGGCGCTGTGGTCGGCAACGCCTATATAAACCACCAATAGCCTGACGCAGTTGTTAGTTCGGTTACTGCTGCTACAATAGCAGGTTATCGGGAATTATGTTAGTTTGAACGTGATGTTATAGTCGCCGTTCGAGCAATGGGACGCAGCATCTCGGAGGTAACGATGAAATGGGGAGTTCCCATACGACCATATCACGAGTGTACCGTGAATATGAGGAATCTAGTAAAACATCAAATCTCCGACATCACTGTGGCCGGAAAAAATCCTGCAAGAACGGGACCAACAACGACTGAAGACAATCGTTCAATGTGACAAAAGTGCAACCCTTTCGCAGGTTGCAGCATATTTCAGTGCTGGGCCATCAGCAAGTGTCAGTGAGCGAATAATTCAAAGAAACATCATCGATATGCGCTTTCGAAACCGAAGGCCCACTCGTCTACTCTTAATGACTGCAGGACGCAAAGCTTTACGCCTCGCCTGGGAGTGTCAACAACGATAATGGGCTGTTGCTGACAGGAGACATGTGCCAGGTCGTACGAGTCTCGTTTCAAATTGTACCAAGTGGATGGATGTCCATGGATATGAAGACAATCTCATGAGTCCATGGACGCTCCATGTCAGCATTGGACTGTTCAAGCTGGCGGAGGCTCTCTAATGATGTGGAACAAGTGCAGTTGGAGTGATATTGGTGCCCCGATACGTCTAGATATGACTCTGAAGGGTGACACGTACATAGGCGACTTGTTTGATCATGTGCTTGCCTTCATGTCCATTGTGTATTCCGATAGACTTTTTCAATTCCAGCAGAACAATGAGACACATCACACGTCCTGAATTTCTGCAGAGCGGCTCCAGGAACACTTTTCTGAGTTTTAACAATTCGCTGGCCACCGAACTTCACGGACATGAACGTTATTGAGCACATCTGAAATGCTTTGCAACGTGCTGGTCGGAACAGATCTCCTCCCCGTCGAACTCTTACTGATTCATGGACGGCCCTGCGGGATTCATGGCGACATTTCCTTCGATCACTACTTCAGTCATTAGTGGAGTGAATCCCACGTCGTGTTGCGGCACTTCAGCGTGCTCGCGGGGGCCCTACACGATATTGCGCTGGTGTATCAGTTTCTTTGGCTCTTCAGTGTATAATGGTCAATTAAGTCGCACAGATGTGAAAATGGTAGATATCGAAATAGACGACACTGGGATGGAGAAACAATTAAAATCGCTCGAAAGAGGAAAGGCCGCTGGACCTGATGGGATATCAGTTCGATTTTACACAGTGTCCGCGAAGGAACTTGCAACCCCCCCCCCCCCCCCTTTCTTGCAGCGGTGTACCGTAGGTGCCTAGAAGAGCGTAACGTTCCAAAGGATTGGAAAAGGGCACAGGTCATCCCCGTTTTCAAGAAGGGACGTCGAACAGATGTGCAGAACTATAGACCTATATCTCTAACGTCTATAAGTTGTAGAATTTTGGAACCCGTATTATGTTCGAGTACAATGACTTTTCTGGAGACTAGAAATATACTCTGTAGGAATCAGCATGGGTTTCGAAAGAGACGATCGTGTGAAAGCCAGCTCGCGCTATTCGTCCACGAGACTCAGAGGGCCATAGACACGGGTTCCCAGGTAGATGCCGTGTTTCTTGACTCCCGCAAGGCGTTCAATTCAGTTCCCCACAGTCGTTTAATGAACAGAGTAAGAGCATATGGACTATCAGACCAATTGAGTGATTAGATTAAAGAGTTCCTAGATAACAATGGGGAGAAGTCTTCCGAAGTAAGAGTGATTTCAGGTGTGCGGCAGGGGAGTGTCGTAGCACCGTTGCTATTCACAATATACATAAATGACCTGGTGGATGACATCGGAAGTTCACTGAGGCTTTTTGCGGATGATTCTGTGGTATATCGAGAGGTTGTAACAATGGAAAATTGTACGGAAATGCAGGAGGATCTGCAGAGAATTGACGCATGGTGCAGGGAATGGCAATTGAATCTCAATGTGGACAAGTGTAATGTGCTGCGAATACATAGAAAGATAGATTCCTTATAATTTGGCTACAATATAGCAGGTCAGCAACTGGAAGCAGTTAATTCCATAAATCATCTGGGAGTACGCATTAGGAGTGATTTAAAATGGAATGTGTTGTGTCTAGACAAGACAGTCTAGACACAAGGCGGAGATACCGAAAGGGCACGCGTCAACTCACGCCGACTGGCGTGAATTCTGGAACAGGATACGTAATTAATGCTATAAAGAAAAGTACGTAGCTGATGTGATACTTAACTTTTAATTCCATCATTTTGGTACATCGCTCTTGGTTATACAAGTGAGACTCTCTCCAGATACGGTTAATGGCGCCTTGCTAGGTCGTAGCCATGGACTTAGCTGAAGGCTATTCTAACTGTCTCTCGGCAAATGAGAGAAAGGCTTCGTCAGTGTAGTCGCTAGCAAAGTCGTCGTACAACTGGGGCGAGTGCTAGTACGTCTGTCTAGACCTGCCGTGTGGTGGCGCTCGGTCTGCAAATACTGACAGTGGCGACACGCGGGTCCGACATGTACTAATGGACCGCGGCCGATTTAAAGCTACCACCTAGCAAGTGTGGTGTCTGGCGGTGACACCACAGAATGATCATATAAAGTTGATCGTCGGTAAAGCAGATGCCAGACTGAGATTCATTGGAAGAATCTTAAGGAAATGCAGTCCGAAAACAAAGGAGGTAGGTTAGAGTACGTCTGTTCGTCCACTGCTTGAATACTGCTCAGCATTGTGGGATCCGTACCAGATAGGGTTAATAGAAGAGATAGAGAAGATCCAACGGAGGGCAGCACGCTTCGTTACAGGATCATTTAGTAATCGCGAAAGCGTTACGGAAATGATAGATAACCTTCAGTGGAATACTCTGCAGGAGAGACGCTCAGTAGCTCGGTACGGGCTTTTGTTGAAGTTTCGAGAACATACCTTCTCCGAGGAGTCAAGCAGTGTATTGCTCCCTCCTACGTATATCTCGCGAAGAGACCATGAGGATAAAATCAGAGAGATTAGAGCCCACACACATACCAACAATCCTTCTTTCCACCAACAATACGAGATGGAATAGAAGGGAGAACCGATAGAGTTAGTCAAGGTACCCTCCGCCACACACCGTCAGGTGGATTGCGGAGTATGGATTTAGATGTAGATGTAGATGCAGAAGATTAAAATAAACACTGAAACCTTCATTGATTTTTACTAAAATCATTGTAATTAAAACAGTAAAAAGAATTTCAAGGTTTCCAATTGAAATGAATCTCTAATGGGTCTCTGCGTCCAACGGTTGATGGTGCCTACGGAATCTACTGCTGCCACTAAGAGAGGGCCAAGTGTCCACCTTTTCGGTTTGAACGTCATAAGCGGAAAGTTTAATTTTTCGCCGGAGGTGGTTAATCTTCTTTTAGCTTACCAAATACCGTGCCACATTTTTTTTTTATTTCGATTAGTACTGACGTCGAACTTGTAATGAAAACTCCGGTGCTTCTATGCAGTTGTAAGGCCTTCGTTATAGGAATCCACATTGCATCTGGGCATATTCGCATTGGAACTGCATAGAAGCAGGTATGTGAAGTTGACATATGGTAGCTTTGGGGGTTTACGAAGTATTCCCACTGTCTGCATTAGAGGACAACGAGGATAGACATGATTAAAAGAAAGTGAATGTCCGTATTCCACCACATATGCAATCAGCTCATGTCATTACGTTAACGCTCTTTGCCGATTTCCGCGAAAAGTCAGCGGCTTGATCACCCCCATGTAAACAGAATTTCAGATATAATTACTACAGATTTTACTTTGGCGAGGAGCCATAACGGAAATGCTTTTCCAACTTAAGTGGCCGACTCTGAAAGAGAATTCTTTTCCATCACAGTGTAGCTCACCGTCAACGCTCGATACTGTATTGCAATCCATTGCATACTCTTACAAATATCTAGTGAAAAGTCCATAAAGGAGAAATCGTGGAGTAGAGGTGAAAAAATACACTGCCGAGACATCTACGAAATGTCGTCGGTAATAAGGCAACCAGGTGAGAAAGCTGTGTGTGGCCACAACCCGATTCAAGAGGTCAAGGATTGCATGCGGACCGTTGTGAAAGAGGTATTCTATAGCCCGTCTTCGAAACCAGATGTGTACATGATGTTCTGCAGAAGGATAGTGTGAAGTCTGGTGCAACAGCAGGAACTCCTGGATAACCGCCGATGGCGGGTCACTGACGCAACAACGCACAGAGCGTTGAATGAGTGAATGAGGACCCAAGCGTCCCATTTCAAGGGGGGGAGGGGAGGGTGAGTTTCGTGAAGTTATCGGTCAACTTACCGTTGACAACGACATACCAGAGTGCAGGCACGATCAGTGGTGAAAAGTGTGCACGGACGTACGCCCAAATCGTCCGTCAGTAAATGTGCGGATACTGTACCTCCATGGGGGATGGACACTGTCAGCAAAACACAAAATCCCTTCGGACAGTGAAGGCGGGTGCGGGTACGTACAGGACTAACACACCTGGAAGAAACGATATTACGGCGTCTTTAATCTTGGCGGCATGCCACAATGCTGGCGCGTCTAATTACTTTGGTTGCCGACATGGATTTGATTGAATGTCACGAGCTAGGGTCTTTGGGCGAGCCATAAATTGTTAGCTTGGCGGGGTCAGGTACAGAAGTAGGGTGGAGGGCACGTGGCCTTTAGGGGACGCCAGCCGTCAGGTAGGGGCCTCGAAAAGCCGTGACTGGTAGCAGTTGGGAGTCACATTTGATTTTCATGTCCACGCACCGTAACTTGAGCTTTGGGCCATTGTATTTTCATAGAGGGACATTGTCAACATTTCTGCTGGTGTGTACCAGTTGGGAATCACATTTAAATTGTATGCCTTACCAGCTTTGCCTGTATCTTCGGGAATTTTTATTAAGGCTCATACATTCTTATGGATTATCCAATTGTTCAAAAGGTTCTAAGCCTTATGGTACTTAACATCTGAGGTCATCAGTGCCCTAGACTTAGAACTACTTAAACCCAACTAACTTAAGGACATTACACACATCCATGCCCGAGGCAGGATTCGAACCTGCGACCGTAGCAGCAGCGCGGTCCCGGACTGAAGCACCTAGAAGCGCTCGGTCACAGCGGCCGGCTAAGGATTTTCTTACAGCCATAATCAGTGGTGTGACTTATTACTCTTTGTGATTTCGATGGGCGTTATCAACTTGTCTAACACCTAGTTGGTGTGACTTTTTCCTTTTATTTATAAACTCTGTGCTCCATTGATGGTAAAATTGTTAAAGTCATTTGTGAATGAACTCAGCCTGTTCACGTTTTTAAAATGATTTTGAACGTGGTTATTCTTTTAACAAGTTTTGTTAAGTTGTAGCTATAACATTATTGTTAAACGAGAAGGTGTATCCCATGAAACAACAAATGTCGAAATATACGGGTCCACGTACCAGTGTTTTCCCTTAAATTTTTCCGAACCCTAGTTTTGAGGTACTGATTGATGGTAAAATTGTTAAAGTCATTTGTTAATGAACTGAGCCTGTTCAAGTTTTTAAAATGATTTTGAACGTGGTTATTTTTTTAACAAGTTTTGTGAGTTGTAGCTATAACATTATTGTTAAACGAGAAGGTGTATCCCATGAAACAACAATTGACGAAATATATGGGTCCACCTACCAGTGTTTTCCCTTCAATTTTTCCCAACCCTAGTTTTGAGGTATCATCGGCTTAGCCACAGCCTGGGGACGTTCCCAGAGTGAAATCTTCACTCTCCAGTGGAATGTGTGCAGATACGAAACTTCCTGGCACATTAATATTGTGTGCCGAACCGACACTCAAGCTCTAACTCTTTGCCTTCCGCGTCTCGTGAGTCTTCCTGGAATGGTTCATTGATTATGATACTTACCCACGAATGACAAAGATCCCGAGCTGGAATTTCGTTGCAGCAAACAGTTTTAATCCGCCAGGAAGTTTCAATGTATAATATGGTTGGCGGAAAGTGTAGTTGATGCTGTAGCAGCGATCAGTTCCTGATAAATACAATAGAATTATCAAGTATGTTTTCTGAGTACTTCTAACTATACCATTCAGACCTATAAAACTGTGCTCAGGGCTGTTTAAAGGATTTTCCGGAATGTGAACTAAAATACTAAATGCTATGCTTGGAAGGACATTTCAGCAGTTGGAAAATTCAACATTCACCAAGTTTGTGTCACATGAAGACAGCCTCTATTTGGTACATCCCAACTCCTACCAACACAACACTCCACTCCAGTGCTCTCTATGATCAATACCAGCTACAGCTGAGTCTTTCACTGAGTTTATCGGATCCTTACAATCTCAGAGTAAAAGATAGAACTGTTGTATCACTCTTCACGGTATTACATATACTGATGCTATGTGGGAGTTGCTTGGTCCTCAACTTAATTCGTAAACATCTTCAAGAAGGCGGATAATTCCGGCTAACAAAAGCAGCCTAAAAGAGGACTGCTTGTCCTACTCGGAGTATGTCAGTATACAAAACTGTGTAGGTACAGTGAATTGCAGGAGTTGTGACCGAATTTAGAAGTTTAGAGGATTACCTATCGATACTTATTAGCTGGAATAAAGTTTAAAAATGACTTATTGCGTCATAGCTAAGGCAGTATTAACTATAAAAACATGTTGTATTCTTCTGTACAGACAAGAAGAAGAGTAGGATTGTTATAACTCTTATATACATTAAGGAATTATGATCTACGCTATAGGCTGCATATGATACCAGATGATTCGTCAGTCCGTGTAGTGAACAGACAAGCTGCGGGAAGCTGAGTAAGACAACCACTAGCCTACTTACGGGACACTCGCCTGTAACAACTCTCTGGACATGGTCCGGAGCTGAGCTCAGAGGAGTAGCGCGAATGAGGTCTCTCGAGACCCTAACAGCCACTGCACTGGAATCGCCGCGGCCTTACGAGAGAGGTAATAGACGGCGGTCTCATCTAGAAAGAGGAGGGGCAGCAAAGTCGCCCAGTCGCTGCGCCTCCGTAGCTTTGAGTCAGTGGCGAGGGATTAATTAGCTCCAAAGGGAAGGAAAGGAGGAAAGGGAAAGACGTTGTGGCAGCTATAGGTAAAAAACGTTCTACAGCAGTAAAAGCGACATAACTACAAGAACGTATAAGGCGACAAGAATACAAGCAGCTTTTTACTGTAACGTACCTGTCGTTCATAATTTTCGCCCTCTGTTTTTACAAGAATATTAAAGAAAAAGCAGTGTGGAATGTGCTTCCATACAGGGCGAGCAATGCTGATAAAATATTCATAATTAAATCTCGTAAGAGAATATAAAAAAATACTAAACAAAACAGTATACCGGGTGTCTGTCCTAAGAGCCGTAAGGCACTTTGCCCCTTGTGTTTCATGAGATTTCAGCAATTTCGCTTTTGCAGCGTGTAGCTGGAGTCAGCCAAAACATACACTGCTCACCGCGTCTTTCGTACGAAGCCCATTGTCGACACAAAGTATCGGTTGGTTTCCCACTATAAACAAATCGACATTTGAAGCAGGATTTTACGTGTGCATTCGAAAGAGCGGTCCCACATTAGTATAGAGCAGTATTTGTTTCACTGATACCTGTTAACAGGGACAGTAAATCACAAAGAAGAACGAGCACTCCAGCAGTGACAGCAGAGCTCTGACTGCTGCCTAGCGCGCAGCGCTACTGAGTCGCTGTTGGAGTACAGGGTATCCATCGCGTTTTGCTCTCCTCTTTCATACATATCGGGTGAAACGAATATCGCTCTAGACTAATGTGGGACCGTTCTACTAAGTGGGAACGTAAAATTCCGCTTTAAAAATAATTTTGTTCGTAACGGGAAACAAACCGACGCTTTCCGTCGACAGTAGGCGTCGCATGAAAGACGTGATGAGTGGTGTTAGTATGGGTTGACACCAGATGCATATGGTGTATGTGCGTAAACACGATAGGAAAGGCGCTCGATAGCTCTTAGCAGACCCACCCCGTACAAGGATAAATGATACATTAAAATAAACAGTAAAAACTTGTTGCTGAACACACACACACATACATGCACACACACACACACACACACACACACACATACACACTCGAAAGCATGGATGTGTGACAAGGGGAAACCTTTAAACTTAATTGTGAAACTTAAGGTTTCAACCACTGTGGACATATTTTCCACAACAGCATAATACTCCAGTTTCTGAAAATCATGACATGGTACATATAAAAAGTTTTTTTATTAATGATCTGACCAGATGTTTTCAGGTTATCAGTTAGGTAACCAAATTTTTACCAATGATACTCTGAGCCGGCTATGTATTAGCGTGTCTGACTCGTCATTGCCATTAAATTTCATAGTGCACTGGTGGCCAAAATTTAAGTAACAGACGAAAATTTTGCAAAGTTTCCTTTATTTTGCCACAAAACAATATAAACAGGTGACCGTAAAGTAGCAACAATGTCAAGAATACAGAACTGCAACGTGCATAACTGTAGACAAACGTCTTCTTCGTTTTTTCCAACGTAATCGATTTGCACAGATTATGACAACTGGTTAATGTGCTCAGTATGGGGTGCGACAAGCTAAGGCAGCGATACAGGCCCGACAACGATGGGGCATGCTGTGAATGATGCCAACAGTATTATGTTGAGGCACTGACGCCCATTCTTCTTGCATAGCTTTTCGCAGTTTTCGAGACTGGTTGGAGGGTGCTGACGTGATGCATGCCGTTTTCATAGTGCATCCCAGACATGCTCTGTGGGAGAGCGAGCTGGGCACACCATGAGTGCAATATCTTTCAAGGATACATCAACCACCCGCCCTCTATGAGGTCGAGCATTATCTGTTGAGCATTATCGTCCATTAGTCCAAAGTCTGGGCCCACAGCACCTCACAACATCCACAAATGAGATACTAAGATCCCATCACGCAGCAATTAAATCTTACCGACTCACACTTTTATGAATAGGATTTCGAGTGGTTAACATAATCCCTGCCCGCACCCTTAGGAATCCCCCTAGATGTCGGTCTCTTTCCAGTATGTTTAGGTCCCAAACCGTGTTCCGCGTTCCCTCCAGATGTGAATCCATTGAGAATCTCCCTCAAGCCCAAATCTGGACTCATCTGCAGAAACAACCTTGGCCCACTGTTTGACCGTGAGGCGGCCTGTTCATGACGCCACTGTAGACGTTCCCTTTTGTGAAGACGCGTCAGAGGTAGACATACAGAAGGTCTCCGACAATAAAGGCCACTCTGCAGAAGCCCTCTGCACACCGTTTGCCTCGTTACAACACGTCCAGCGGAATTATGCGAGCTCACATGCCAGATGCCTTGCCTAAGGCCGTACTGTCGTGCTCTTACAGCCAAATAACGCTCCTCTCTTCTGAAGGCACACGTGGCCGGTGCTGCGCTGGTATTCGGGATACAGTTTCAGTAACTATAAACTGTTGCCACATCCGAGAAACAACAGAACAATTCACATTAAACTGTCGCGCCCCATGAGTTTGCGACTGTCCTGCTTCGTTTCTTTCTATGGCCCTAGAGAGTCTGGCAGGCATCTCCTCGGTGGCATACTGCACCGACCGTGTTTTTGTATACAGCGATTCTGCATGTAAGGCTACCTGGTAAACACTACAGGTACCTTGATGTCATTGTTGGCATGGCTGTACGACGACTGAAACGCCATCTTCCGAGCAGAACACGGTCGTACGGACGTCTGCTTGACAGATTGTGTGATTATATCGAGAATTAGGACGCGGAAATAGTGGATTGTTGCTTTCATTTTGGACAGCAGTGTCTGTAATAAAATAGCTTCTATAGCTTACTTTGTCACTGAGTGGATCATTAAACAAACAGGTTTTAGTTACTGTCCACCTCCGTAGGTTACTAGGACAGCACAGAAAGTACCATAACCCGATTTCCCCGGAACTTCGCTCAGTGGAAGAGCAGTCATAATAAGGGAACATGTGTCTCGATCTATCAGTAGATACTCGACTGTTTCTGAAAGAATGGCGCTTAACGTTTACAGGGTGCTTGATGTGCCTTGAAAAGGGCAAATCGTGAACCCGAAACGAAGGCACGTTGACTAGCATCGTGATTTTCACAATTCTGCTCCTCGTGTTCTATACTATATTATTAAGCCTATTTTCGGTTTCATTTATCTCTCCATGTCCGTAGACGATTACTAAACAAAGGTTTTCCAATGAATATTTAAATAACTTTGTCCTTCACCATCTTTTAATTGTATATCTGGTGAACGAATTAAAAACACAGTAAATGAATGAGAAAATTATTTCAAATTGTTTGAGGTGAAATTCCTGTCGTGTATATTGATTTATGAACACCTGCATGTTCCAGTTTTCGGTGAAGTGATACGTTACGTCTGATTAGGTACGAAATTATCGCCAACGCTTGAACTCATCATCGGTGTTAATGACGTTTCTTTCCAGAGATAAATTCATACGGAGAAATGTCTGTGTGGCAAACTTGTCTGCGCACGAGCTCGGGTGTTCAGAATTTCTATGTTTTGAATGGTTCTATGATCGATATGCAAGTGAGTAAACATAAGAATACAATACAAGAATCAATACAAGAATTGATAGAACAGTGGAATATAATTATATGAGAATTTAAAAAGATTAACCGCTGAAAGTAACGTACACCTGGGTATTATATTGAATATGTATGACACACATTTTGAAATTCAGTAGAAATTTCACAATTGATGTAATACCATTCTAATCCATAACTTAATAAGAAACATTTGTGTAGTAACCTTCTACGGACATGCGTAGACAAATGAAAAAAGTGAAATAAATGCAATAATCGAGTTTGGAACACTGTGCTCAAAACTGAAAGACCAAGACACTAGCTACTGCGTTACAGTTTCAGCCAACCTAGCCCCGGGTGAGCGCTATGCTGATCACATGACTCTCCAGACAACTTCCAATTACACCATTGGCAGACAAAGACACGGCGGTCGGTCGGGCTCTATTGGCCCACCTAGGGCTACATGGCATATCTGTACGTTTTGTAATATAGTTTTTAGAGAAACTGCAATTGGTAAGAATATATAGCAGTAGCACCAAGAAAGTTCCCACTAACATCTGTTCGCTTACGAGTCGTTTGCGAGGTAATTGCGAATGTCAGGCTTCGAGCCAGCACTAACGTCAGTGTGAGACATGCTTCTAGTTAGTAAAAATTTATCTGAAGTGTAATCAATGAACACCCCTCTCTAGCTGCACTCAGATTTCACCTTCGCCTTACCTCAAAAAAGATATCATTTTATATATACATGTGGTTTCTGTACTTTCGTACAGTCACCACACAAGGCGAGGTGGCCAATGGTCACTTACGGGAATCGGTTAAATGCCACGTATAATGAATGTAATGGACGTGGGGCATCACATGCGTAGTGTGTGGATAAATTGAGAAGTTGGGTCTGAGGCAAGGTCCATGCATAGCATACTAGTCAGAACATCTGCCTAGTAAGCAGGAGACACGAGTTCGAATACAGGAACGGCACAAATTCGTAACTTCCCCACGGATTTCAAACAATGCCCGCTCGCAGCGAATGTATTCCACATTTCCCAGGTTGTAGATGCGATATTGCACTCGTGTTCAAACACACCCGGATAATCTCAAAAATATTACCAGGCTGTGCAGTTCCATGCTCCGGTTCTCACACCATGACAGCGAGTGTTTGCTGTAACATTCAACATCCACGTGGCCTTAGACGATATTCCAGAAGATTGAGAACCGAGGATCTTGGACGTCAAGGTACAGGCCGTACTCGAATTATGCGCCTCGGACCACATTAATGTTTCAGATGTTGTCTGACCTCAGTTGAGAACTGTGCTAGTGACCCATTACAGTCGTATCCCTGAACCATGGGACCTAACTCTAAAATCAATATTTCAAGTATTATGTTGCCCCACCACACTTCTATCATATTCCTAAACCATGAGCCCTGAGTGAAATATGAACCAAATTAGCGTGGGACTTAATCTGAAAGTTAACATTTCAAATACGTCCGTAGTAATTTGGATATAATTTAGTAGAGAGATTGGCGTCTTCTAAACGCACATTAGGAATTGTTTAGGATATTGCTTGTTGTGGACCCATGTTAATTAGTACAGCCATGCCAAAACTTTAAACGTTTGCTTAGAAAATCTTTACAACCGTAATTAGTAAGGTAGAGATCTGAACTTTTCCATGAGACATGTCAAACAGGTGTATTATAATGGAAAATCATAGTAAATGTCCCAAATTAGTATTTTGCAGCAAATACTAAATTCTGAATTTTTTTATAGCCGTTTTATTAAAAATATAATTGTATAATTTCACCATAAATTTCAAAATCTTAATGTAAAGGTTTAAGAGTTTTATAAGATCACTGAACTACTGTCACTAACTTATATTTAAAATTTTATAAACTACAAACTTTTGAATTTTGCTTAATCAAAATTTAGTATTTTCTCTTGCATGCAATCTTATAAGTCAGAAATTAATTCAAGGGTATCACGTTTCTTCAGTTCCAACGAGACAGCAACATGCCTTGAACAGCCCCAGATAGTTTCCTAAAAGTTTTACACATATTTCCATATCAGACAGTCTTCTGTCATCTACTTCGATCGCACAATGATCAATGGTGCAAAGTGCTTTTGTAGTAAACACCTTTATTTACATATTTTTCTCCGGCGCATTAATTATACCATTATGTCCCCTACTGAAATATAAAACTCAATCATATACATCAATTTTTATTACATCACGCCCGCAAAATGTCCTTGTTTGGCATCTAACCCAAATTAAATTACTTAGCTGAGAGCATATGCTTAGCATTGATTTTATAGGCATAAGTATCAGTTTTCTTGGGAGGACGGAAACGAAAATTTATAGCCACATGAACAACAAATTAATTTAAGATCACCAGCTATACTAATTCTGCTTTCTTCCGGAATAGTCACGCATTCCGTATTTTTAAGGCTAACAAATGCGTATAACAGAAATCTAACCTAGCAGATAGGCTCTAAATCAATAAGCCTGAAACAAGTGGCATTCTTACCATCATCGCTCATATTCCTAATCAAAATTTCGTACAAATTTTCGATGCTGAAGCTGACAGGTTACGTTCATCATGTCGAGTTATCGCCTCCTCTTTCTTATTAAACATCTGTCTTCAGAAGTTATCAGCCAGAGATACAGACGTCAGCCAAAGACACCACAAGAAAAGAGCCTACACGCTCACAAACATTCCACAGGAGCAAACAACAGTCTCAAAGGTCTGAAATGATTGGCTCAGTTCTGCGTGCTGAATTAAATATTTTAATATTTTAAAAGCATTTCTAATGTTGCTGTAGGGTTACAGTTTATACATAACATATATTAAACTCTGTAGATTAATAGCACTTGTCATTATATTTCCCTTGAAATTTGTCTTGCATGGATTGCAAGTGTGTGTGTGTGTGTGTGTGTGTGTGTGTGTGTGTGTGTGTGTGTGTGTGCGTGTGTGTGAGAGAGAGAGTGTGTGCATGTAGTGTTTCTGTTTATTGGAACGATTTTGCTTAATATTACAGTAATGTTCCTCTATGTGAGTATTACCTCTTAATTGTGAGACACCTGTTGTAATCCATGCAAGACAAATTTCAAGAGAAATATAATGACAAGTGATATATAACATTATGTGAGTTTATTTCCTACATTGTTTGGAAAATTTTATTATTTTATATTAACATTCAGTCTAGTTTAAATTAACAAACAGCCTAGCATTTGTCCTGGAGGTATTTGTAATTATTTATATTTATAAAAATCGTCAAACTTGCTTATAAGTTGAAAAACATGATATTGAATTACATTTCAGGAAAAAGTGCAACTATCTCAAGGACCATGTTCAGCAGCATAACATAAAAATTTAAGAATACTGAGGGGTTTTAGTGTTAATGATTCACCTGTCAAGGTCATTGGTGATCAGATGTCATCATCGGATCTGAATGTAGATGGCACCTTTAGTGTGTTGAAACTGGTTATCCAGTAAACAATATTTAAGCGATCTTGGCTTTTGAATTATTTCTACAATTTATTTTGGTCTGGTTGATCCGAATCTGTGTCTTTTAATCTCCAATGCCTCGCATTCGAAGATCAAATGTCACGCCGTTTCCTCGATAGCACCATACATCCTTCATTTTGTGTCGTCTTCCGTAATCCCCATTATATGTAATTGTTTTTTGAAATTCCCATGGCCTGTCAATAGTCCAACCATGAAATTCATTTCTCTCCTGCCAAGCCCAGGATTGAGAAACGTCTCTTAGAACATGGCTTCGGCATCGATAACTTGACATGTTTTTGCTTTTGGACCTTACTCCAATATTATACACGCTGTCTCCTTGTCCAGTCTCGTAGTTTTCTTTTGATCATCGCCTTGGTGATTGTCAGGACAGATTCCGATCTATTAAATCGTGTCATCGCCCCTATCCTGGCCAACCTATCGGCTTCCTAATTACCACTAACGCGTGAGTGACCAGGGAGCTACAATAGATATACCTCATTGCTTTCCTCTGGCTCCACAAGGAATTTGTGGCATTCTGACACGTACTTTGATCTCGTTTCAGAGGCTGCCAGTGCTTTCAGCACTGCTTGGCTGTCTGAAAAACTGAAAATGCTACGACCTCTGTAGCACCTCCGCAAATTCTCCCCCACGCGCACCCTGATAGCACATATTTCTGCTTGAAGCGCAGCGCCCATCTTTCCTAGCGAGATTGCACTCGCCTGCCTTGGCTGCACTCCGTATATACCGGTTCCAACTCCTTGGTCTGTTTTCTAACCCGCAGTGAACGAGACTATGTCCCCAGTACGAGGTCGAAATTAGTTCTCCCAGAACTCTCTACTTCCAAATACTACACTGAAAGGCTTGTTGAAACAGCTGGGGGTTATTATATAGTCGGAAGGCATTTCCCCAACCAAACATATGTCTACCTCAATCAGTATTTTAGTGTGAGATCCTGGAAACCCAAGTGAGTTCCAGCTTTTGCCAGTCTTTAACCTGTGTGCTCCAGCTGCTGCCTTCCTCTTTACCCATAGGTGTAGGGAATGTCCAGCTTGGTTGAAGCTTTTAATGGCTCTCAAAAGTGCCGAAAAAGGAAAGATTTTAATTTTACCCACTGTGAGACGTGTTGTGCATAGATGTTGTATGTTTCCTACCTTGCCCAACACTAAGTTGTATTTTTCTCAGGTGTGCAAATAAATTCACTAGTGGAATGTATTTAAGGTGGTGATGAAGAATCACGATACGCCACTGATGACCTATAAGCTGCGGAGGAGCATATACTGTATTACCAAGGAGTGAAGGCGGCTATTAACCATATTAGTCCTAGGATACTATACGGATTTCAAACCCTTCCATACCTATACCTTCGTCGATTCGACTACCACAACTACGTCTGGCAGGTAAAATGGATAAAAGCGACGCGATGTAGAATTACAAATCCTTTATTGAAGGAAAATTAAAGAAAGTACATTTAAATTTTTACATGGTCTTTCCATTGCTATGAATCACAAAAACTCACACCGTACAGGTTCACAAACAAAAGGTTGTTGATGCATTTTTTCACCCAGCGGGAATACTATGGAATAAGTATCCAAAAGAAAATTGCATCCACTCTTGCACAATATTCTGATTGATCGCGTGCCAAGAGTGTTGAATACAAACAACAGTTACACAAACAAAGAATAAGAAAGTAATTGATAAGTTTGTCTAATAAATCGAAAGGAGCTTGACAAAACAATGTGGAAACAGAGGAAGTACGTATAACCAAACTAATAACCAGAATAGCCGACATAAAAATAAATACAAAATCTGAAAAAGATTCAAAGAAATAAATCGGAAATGCCCTTGGCTAAAGAAAATGGCTATACATCGTAAATGGCCTCTTGACTGGAAGTGTTGCTTCGAGGAACTGTACCAAATCGACTTCAAAAGGAAAACCCTCTGGCTGACAGCAAACTCAGCTCGACCACGTGAATTTCTCCAGTCTTCATGAACGTTGCCGATGCCACTTGTTGTACATAATCTTGTGATATTCCCCACACAAAGACGCACAACACGTTAAATAGTTTCGTCATTCTTATCAGCTTGTAGCTACAGTCTCTGCAAATGCGGCGTTTTCTTTAGGCTCAGAGGTCTGTGTTGGGATGCGGCTCTTTAGACCTGCGTTGGGAATTTCGGGAGGAGGGATGGAGTTATCTTTCCTTCTGTTTCGGAAACCGGTCACAGATGTCTGTAAGTTCGACACGTTCTTTATTCTCTGCTTCACTTGCCGATGTTGCCCTACAACAGCTTTCCTTTCACTGAGCTATTCCTACGACAAAGCATCTCCGAGGGAGAACACGAAATTCAGACGAGGCAGGCCATTCCTGTCTTCGACATTAACACGCGTTAAAATGGCACAAAGATGTATTAGAAGTTGTCTTCTGAGGACGAAATTGTGACTAACGACTGGGAAGCTGCTGAGGAAATCTTCTACCTGGAACCATTTTCGCTACTTGCGTTTTGCACATTTTTCAGGCCACTATTTTTGGGGCTAATAGTTGACTTTCTTATTGTTTTCCCCAACAGGTTTCCTTCTCAGATTGGGTCACAGTTGCGTTGAGTGTTTCTTCATCCCAATCCTTCTTCGAGGATGTAGTCTTCGCCAGAATCTTCAGAAGACGATATGTCAAGTTCTGATTCTATTGCATCCATAGCGCTCAGTTTTTGGTAATTCGTTATAACCTAAAAAGAAAATGTGAGTTATGGAATAGGTACCACAGCCCGCTTGAAATCAAAACATTCTTTTCAACAAACATCCAATCAGATACGTAGTGAAAACTGGTCTCTCATTACTAAACATTCTTCGAATCTACGAGTGCGTTTCGTTCGTGAATACTACACTTTAGCCGTTTCGACAAATCGACCTTTACGTGCACACGTATACCTTCGTCGACACGACACTGTAGTATCGGAACGAAATGTGGTTTACCTGATCAAAGACCGGCGTAGGTCACTTCCGCCGGCGATATCACAGAGCCAATTGGAACAGCCAGGCACTGCTGCGAGAAGGGCGTGCCCCTCCCGTCCACAACAAGAGGGGTGAAGGGGTTAGTGAAGGGAAATGTGGTCGTCGAATCGACTACCAATGGTATTACAGGGTTAATGAAAACTGTTGACCCAGAATGTGTGATTTATGTATGAAATATTTTGCTTTGGCATCAAGTTGTTAGGGAATCGTTTTCAGAATTCGTAATATTATGAAAGTAAATGTTAACAAGTCCTTCTGGACATTAATTACTCACTTTATCCTTACCACTATTAAGTCAGTGTAACAGCACACGACCTCAAATTGCGTTCACACTGTATCGGAATCAGCCAAATACTGACAACAAGAAAAATGCAACAACAGGAGAAATTTTGTCATTTATTAATGGGAACTGCTTATTCTCAACCGAATATGTCCATAAGATGACAGAAAGCATATACACGTGCTTTCACACACGCAGAAGATACGTCAACCTATGGAACATCGGGTTCTGGTGTGGGTAGGGAATCACACCATTTAGGGCTAAAAATTTTGCTCGCTAAAGATGAACGTTTGATAAGCAGTGGCTACCAAAGTGTGATCAGTCCTTACTTTGTCAACAGTCCCACAGTTATTTATTTATGTAGAAAGAGTCTTGTATACCGGCCTGATAGCAATACAGGGATCGCGGCAAATATTGATTTTGACGCAGCGCAATCCCTGAGACAAATTCCGGATCATTAAGGAGCTACTGACATCCCTTGAACTGACAGAGGAATCTTGTAGTCATCTGTGCACTTGGAAACATACTAGATTACTGCACTGGAGGACTTCGATGTTGTGTACAACTACTTAGCTTAGGGTTTTTTGGACCTTATGGCTGTTGTTCTGTTTTGGTCTTCAAAGGTCTTTGACTCGGCACTTCTTGTGCTGTGACTGTGTTGAATGAATCATTGTATTTCTCAATCTCCGTATCATATACTTTATTGAGATACCGCAGTAATATGACGTTTATAATTAGATGGTTAGGATTGTTCTTTATGCCTGTGGAATCTGTGAGCAAGTTGACCTCATAGTTTGAATATAGGGATGGCGCTAAAGCAGTTAGACAACTACATGAAATGTATTCACAGTTGCGAATATTGACAGCCATCATCCGTACAATGGAATGATGACATGAATTTTGCCATCCGAGAATATCGTCGTGGAAAAGTGTTCTCGACTGATGCAATCACGACTGTTAATCCAACTATGCAATCACGACTGTTAACCCAACTATCAGCGACGGCGGGCACAACTAAAGTCGTTGCAGACGTTAAGATACCATCACCATGTCATTACGTCGTCTGTGCCATCCACATAACTAAGAAAAATGGAGTTCCATTAATTACGTGAAGTACCGCGTTCTTGTTGGTGTTGTGGTCTTAAGTGCAAAGACTGGTTTGCTGTAGCTCTCCATACTACTCTATACTGTGCAAGCCTCTTCACCTCCGAGTAACTACTGCAACCTACATCCTTCTGAATCTGCTTAGTGTATTCAACTCTTAGTCTCCCTCTACAATTTTTACCTTCCACGCTTCCCTGTAATTCTAAACAAGTGATCCCTTGATCCCTAAGAACGTATCCTAAAAACCTATCCCTACTTCCAGTCAAGCTGTGTCACAATTTCCTCTTCTCCGCTGTTCTGTTCCGTAACTCCTCATTAATTACTTGATCGACTCACCTAATCTTCAGCATTCTTCTACATTTGAAAAGCTTCTATTTTGTTATTGTCTAAACCGTTTATCATCCACGTTTCACTTCCATACATGTCTACACTCCGTACAAATACTTTCAGGATAAACTTCCTGAGACTTACGTCTATACTCGATGTTAACAAATCTCTCTTCGTGAGAAACACTTTCCTTGCCATCGCGGGTCTACATTTAATATATTCTCCACTTCGACTATCATGAGTTATTTCGCTGCCCAAATAGCAGAATTCATCTACTACTTTAAGTGTCTCATTTTCTAATCTAATTGCCTCAGTATCGCCTGATTTAATTCAACTACATCCCATTAACCCTGTTTTGCTCTTGTTGATGTTCATTTAATATCTCGCTTCAAGACACTATCCATTAGGTTCAACTGCTCTTCCAAGTCCTTTGCTGTCTCTGAAAGATTTGCAATGTCATCAGCACACCTCAAGATTTTCATTCCTTCTCCCTGGCTTTTAATTCCCACTCTAAATTTTCTTTTGTTCATTCACTGTTTGCTCAATATACAGACTGAGTAACATCAGAGGCAGGCTACAATCCTGTCTCACTCCCTTCTCAACCAGTCTTTTACTTTCGCACACCCTCATCAGAACCCGATGTTTCATACTTTGATAAATCGTCTGCGTGTGTGAAAGCACGTGTATATTCTTCCTGTCATCTTATGGACATATTCGGTTAAGTACTGCTATCTGACGTCTGTACAAATAATAAGCAGCCATTCTGCCGGCCGCGGTGGCCGTGCGGTTCTAGGCGCTGCGGTCTGGAACCGCGGGACTGCTACGGTCGCAGGTTCGAATCCTGCCTCGGGCATGGATGTGTGTGATGTCGCTAGGTTAGTTAGGTTTAAGTAGTTCTAAGTTCTAGGGGACTGATGACCTAAGATGTTAAGTCCCATAGTGCTCAGAGCCATTTGAACCATTTTGAACAGCCATTCTGTCACTGTATTTTACCCATGCTTCCTTCAGAATTTGAAACAGAGTATTCCAGTGAACATTGTCAAAAGCTTTCTTTAAGTCTGCAGTTGCTGTAAGCGTAGTTTTGCTTTTCCTTAACACATCTTCTAAGGTAAGTGGTATGGTCGGTATTGCCTCACTTGGTCCTACATTTCTACGGAATGTACCACACATTATTAACACACATTGTATAAGCGAATTATGACAGTGACGCCGCTCAAATAAATGAGAATGCAGTTACTCATGAGACCACTTATTCTTCCCGCTAGACGAGTTGTACAGATAAGATTCGTATGAATATGCCATTGTATGTTATTATGATTCCGTAAATGCTATTATTTTTCAGTATCGGACTGCAGAACTTGTCACAAGATTGCTCGTTACACTTATATCTCTGCACTTACAACAGAGTTGTATGATCTTCCTAAAAATGGCCTACTGATTTTATTAACGATATTTAAAAAATGTACATCGAAAATTATGGTTTTGCTGCTCGCAACCAATGAAAGTCAGTATACGTTTTAGGATTGAAATAGATTTTAAAATTTATTAACGTCATCATGATCTGAACGTATAATCCAGTATAGCGTAGGGAAATGAACCTGACTGCTAACCACATCAACAGTTTGGTAATGTCGGTTTTATCCAGTTATATGTGTGGCGTCGGTTTTTTCAGACATTTTCGGAAGAACAGACACCATCGATTGACTTACGAAATCTACATCCATAACTAAGGGGAAATTAGCACGAGGAGCTGCGTTTGGTGCTTAAATAATTCAACAAATGAAGTTGAAATTTTGTGACTGGACGAGGACTAGAAACCGGATTCCCCACTTTTCACGAACGGTCACCTTGACGGCTTGGACCATCTGAACACGCTTCCCGTCCAGTCCAAATCCACAAATGTTGCTCACCACTGATGTGACATCTTTGTTCGCTGCCTCACTCTATTCGCGCAAGAGGATGAACGATGGTATGCTTCCACACTGAAATAGTCGTATGCCCGTCGAGGAGTATCTATACAGTTTGGACCTGTGGAAATGAACAGATATCAAACATATTCTCAGGAATTTGGGTTGGATAAAAAGCATGGCCGGATGACCCATTCCGTCATAAAGACCGTTCGGGAGCGTCAGAGAATCCAAGTCTGAGACCCAGTGTGGTCACACGTTTTATAGTGCAGCTGTTGAATTACTTCATCGCTCAGAGAAGATACGTTATGCAAATTTTGCTTTAGCAAAGTAGATTTTGTTTGCCCACTTACGCAAACCTCAGCCCCTCCACGCCGTCCTGTCACTCAGCCCGAACGCGTAGATGCGTTTTCTTACATGACTAATAAATTGTTTGACTAATAAATTTTTTTCTAGCACTGTAGATATAGCAGTCCTGATCCAGAAAGTACTTCATCTGTCATGCATACTATTACAGATAAATAACTGCTTCTGCTAAATGAAAGAAACCCATTTTAGTTATAGTGATTCTGATACGTAACACCCTACAATGTTCTTGTCTCACCTTATCTGCACGAGCGCTGAAGTTTGGCGAGGAGCGCTGGGAATGGTTGGCCACGGCCTGAAGAGAGGGCCTTGCTGGCCGCGTTGGGTGAGGTGGTACGGAGCGTTGCTGCGGTTGAGTAGCTTAGCGAAAGAGCAGTTGCGGTGCGGCTGTATTGGACGGAGCTGCGCGGGGTCTTGCTTGTAGGAAAACTGGAGTTTCCGGTGGTCGCGAAGCAGACGAAGTCACTCTTCGGTAACAGTTTGCACCTACCTCAGTAGGCTGTCGTGCGGATTGTGCGGTGCTTACCACGTTCCTGTACCTCTGCTGTTGCCGACTGGAGATTACGTTAAACAGTAAGCTGCCTTGCTACTGTACATCTGACCATGAAGTGGGTTCAGGCTCCACTCTATTTATAGGGTTGAAATTATTTTGTCCGGAACTAGTAGAATTGCGGGCTTAGTGCCACGACTGGGGTCGCTGAATTGCTCTGGCAATACCCTGGCAGTTTTTGAACGTTGTGCTTGTATGGTTTAAAATTTTTGACTATGTTACATTTTGTTGGGACATCGAAGGTTTGGAAGAAATCTGTCAGTCATATTAAGAGCTTATAGCAATGTGCTGAAGGAACGTACTCCTTTGGTTGTGAAATATGCATGAAGTTAGTTAAGGCGCTTCCTTCAGAAGTAAAATATTAAACTGGGGTGATTATGCTACAACTGCTTGTAAGGAATCGTCTTCACTAACTTCATGGATATTTGACAACCTAAGAAGTACGTGCATTTAGCACATTGTTATAAGCCCTTGACATGACTCACAGATTTCTACCAAATTAATATATTAAAGGGAGAATGTTTTGATATTAAATCAAGGTTGATAGTTGTTTTTAAGTATTGATATTACTAGTGGTTGTCTGAAGTACGGTGAAACGCACTGTCGTGGGAACAGTGTAATACTCGCTTTTGCTAGTGGACGTAATGGCGTAAGTAAAGTTCCTGATCTTGATAGTTTTTCTGAACGAGATGTTATTGCTTAAAATAGCACTTATCGTGTTGCGGAACAAGCCAATGAGCATTTCGGAAAGCCCTGTTTTCATATATGAGGATGGCTCTGTTCTTTCGGACATCGGGGATATTGCAGGTCTCGAAGAATGAAATTCCAATGAAGTCCAGACCATTATCCACTTGCAGGCGTTGATAAATATCGACAGGGACAGTTCCAAAATATGTACCCCGACCGGGACTCGATACCGGAATCTCCTGGTTACATGGCAGACGCTCTGTCCGACAGAGCCACCGAGGAAACAGAGAATAGTGTGATTGCACGGACTTATCTGCGCACACTCCATGTTAGGTGGCAATCAATCCACCGCTTCCGGTAAGAGTCTGAGCAATGTGTGTGCATCCAGCCACTGTAACGGCCGTAACCAATCTAACAACTGCGCCAAACAATTGTTTCTTATATACGCGCTGCCGACTGCAGCGCCTTACACTGCCTGTTTACATATCTCTATATTTGAATATGCATGCCTATACCGCCCCCCCCCCCCCATGAACCATGGACCTTGCTGTTGGTTGGGAGGCTTGCGTGCCTCAGCGATACAGATGGTCGTACCGTAGGTGCAACCACAACGGAGGGGTATCTGTTGAGAGGCCAGACAAACGTGTGGTTCCTGGAGAGGGGCAGCAGCCTTTTCAGTAGTTGCAGGGGCAACAGTCTGGATGATTGACTGATCTGGCCTTGTAACAATAACCAAAACGGCCTTTCTGTGCTGGTACTGCGAACGGCTGAAAGCAAGGGGAAACTACAGCCGTAATTTTTCCCGAGGACATGCAACTCTACTGTACGATTAAATGATGATGGCGTCCTCTTGGGTAAAATATTCCGGAGGTAAAATAGTCCCGCATTCGGATCTCCGGGCGGGGACTACTCAGGAGGAGTCGTTATCAGGAGAAAGAAAACTGGCGTTCTACGGATCGGAGCGTGGAATGTCAGATCCCTTAATCGGGCAGGTAGGTTAGAAAATTTAAAAAGGGAAATGGATAGGTTAAAGTTAGATATTGTGGGAATTAGTGAAGTTCGGTGGCAGGAGGAACAAGACTTTTGGTCAGGTGATTACAGGGTTATAAATACAAAATCAAATAGGGGTAATGCAGGAGTAGGTTTAATAATGAATAAAAAAATAGGAGTGCGGGTTAGCTACTACAAACAGCATAGTGAACGCATTATTGTGGCCAAGATAGACACAAAGCCCATGCCTACTACAGTAGTACAAGTTTATATGCCAATACCTCTGCAGATGATGAAGAAATAGATGAAATGTATGACGAGATAAAAGAAATTATTCAGGTAGTGAAGGGAGACGAAAATTTAATAGTCATGGGTGACTGGTATTCTAGCGTCGGAAAAGGAAGTGAAGGAAACATAGTAGGTGAATATGGATTGGGGGTAAGATATGAAAGAGGAAGCCGTCTGGTAGAATTTTGCACAGAGCATAACTTAATCTTAGCCAACACTTGGTTCAAGAATCATAAAAGAAGGTTGTATACCTGGAAGAATCCTGGAGATACTAAAAGGTATCAGATAGATTATATAATGGTAAGACATAGATTTAGGAACCAGGTTTTAAATTGTAAGACATTTCCTGGGGCAGATGTGGATTCTGACCACAGTCTATTGGTTATGAACTGCAGATTGAAACTGAAGAAACTGCAAAAAGGTGGGAATTTAAGGAGATGGGACCTGGATAAACTGAAAGAACCAGAGGCTGTAGAGAGTTTCCGGGAGAGCATAAGGGAACAATTGACAGGAATGGGGGAAAGAAATACAGTAGAAGAAGAATGGGTAGCTCTGAGGGATGAAGTAGTGAAGGCAGCAGAGGATCAAGTAGGTAAAAAGACGAGGGCTAATAGAAATCCTTGGGTAACAGAAGAAATATTGAATTTAATTGATGAAAGGAGAAAATATAAAAATGCAGCAAATGAAGCAAGCAAAAAGGAATACAAACGTCTCAAAAATGATATCGACAGGAAAAGCAAAATGGCTAAGTAGGGATGGCTAGAGGACAAATGTAAGGATGTAGAGGCTTGTCTCACTAGGGGTAAGATAGATACTGCCTACAGGAAAATTAAAGAGACCTTTGGAGAAAAGAGAACCACTTGTATGAATATCAAGAGCTCAGATGGCAACCCAGTTCTAAGCAAAGAAGGGAAGGCAGAAAGGTGGAAGGAGTATATAGAGGGTTTATACAAGGGCGATGTACTTGAGGACAATATTATGGAAATGGAAGAGGATGTAGATGAACACGAAATGGGAGATAAGATACTGCGTGAAGAGTTTGACAGAGCACTGAAAGACCTGAGTCGAAACAAAGCCCCGGGAGTAGACAACATTCCATTTGAACTACTGATGGCCTCGGGAGAGCCAGTCATGACAAAACTCTACCATCTGGTGAGTACGATGTATGAGACAGGCGAAATACCCTCAGACTTCAAGAAGAATATAATAATTCCAATCCCAAAGAAAGCAGGTGTTGACAGATGTGAAAATTACCGAAATATCAGTTTAATAAGTCACAGCTGCAAAATACTAACGCGAATTCTTTACAGACGAATGGAAAAACTGGTAGAAGCCGACCTCGGGGAAGATCAGTTTGGATTCCGTAGAAATGTTGGAACACGTGAGGCAATACTGACCTTACGACTTATCTTAGAAGAAAGATTAAGAAAAGGCAAACCTACGTTTCTAGCATTTGTAGACCTAGAGAAAGCTTTTGACAATGTTAACTGGAATACTCTCTTTCAAATTCTGAAGGTGGCAGGGGTAAAATACAGGGAGCGAAAGGCTATTTACAGTTTGTACAGAAACCAGATGGCAATTATAAGAGTCGAGGGGCATGAAAGGGAAGCAGTGGTTGGGAAAGGAGTAAGACAGGGTTGTAGCCTCTCCCCGATGTTATTCAATCTGTATATTGAGCAAGCAGTAAAGGAAACAAAAGAAAAATTCGGAGTAGGTATTAAAATTCATGGAGAAGAAGTAAAAACTTTGAGGTTCACCGATGACATTGTAATTCTGTCAGAGACAGCAAAGGACTTAGAAGAACAGTTGAATGGAATGGACAGTGTCTTGAAAGGAGGATATAAGATGAACATCAACAAAAGCAAAACGAGGATAATGGAATGTAGTCAAATTAAGTCGGGTGATGCTGAGGGAATTAGATTAGGAAATGAGACACTTAAAATAGTAAAGGAGTTTTGCTATTTAGGGAGTAAAATAACCGATGATGGTCGAAGTAGAGAGGATATAAAATGTAGACTGGCAATGGCAAGGAAAGCGTTTCTCAAGAAGAGGAATTTGTTAACATCGAGTATAGATTTAAGTGTCAGGAAGTCGTTTCTGAAAGTATTTGTATGGAGTGTAGCCATGTATGGAAGTGAAACATGCACGATAACTAGTTTGGACAAGAAGAGAATAGAAGCTTTCGAAATGTGGTGCTACAGAAGAATGCTGAAGATAAGGTGGGTAGATCACGTAACTAATGAGGAGGTATTGAATAGGATTGGGGAGAAGAAGGGATCGGTTGGTAGGACATGTTTTGAGGCATCAAGGGATCACAAATTTAGCATTGGAGGGCAGTGTGAAGGGTAAAAATCGTAGAGGGAGACCAAGAGATGAATACACTAAGCAGATTCAGAAGGATGTAGGTTGCAGTAGATACTGGGAGATGAAGAAGCTTGCACAGGATAGAGTAGCATGGAGAGCTGCATCAAACCAGTCTCGGGACTGAAGACCACAACAACAACAACATGCCTATACCAGTTTCTTTGTCGCTTCAGTGAACTGAGTCTTGCCATCTTGGCCTTGTATGTTGAGATCTTGAAAGCTGAGGCAGAAGCGAATATCGTAGAATGCATGAGGTCGGAAAACAGGACTAGGATTCCGTTACTTGCTAATCAGTTATGTTTTGCTAATTTAGATAAATTAGTGGTTGTACTGAAAATGTACGTTATGGCGCCAATAAGGCGGGAGAGGTAAACAGAGTTTGTTGCCAAGACAGGGTGAATAATGATCATTCTGAACATGATCAGTAGACTACGTTTGCCAAAGTGTGTTATCGTTGTGGTAAACCACGGCCATTTGTTAACGACTGTCCGGTTCCTTAGATCAAGCGTGGTAACAGCTGGCGCCGAAGGAAAGGAATCACTGCGCCAGAAGCTCCCATCGGGCAAAACCAAATTGCTGATGCGTTGAGTCGTATGTTCCAGAAGGTTGAGGTTGAGCAAGAGCTTGAGTGTTAAGTAGAATCGCTGTGTGCTGTGGCACTCTTAGTGAAGATATCATCCCTATTTGCTAACATTAAGAGTGAACAGCGAGAAGATCTTGATCTACAGTCTGACCTTAATAGATTAGGTAGGGGTGAGGCAATTGCTCAGTATTCCTTGCAGAAGGGCTTCCTATTCTTCCAGGCCCGTGATGATAAAGAGACCTGAGTTGTATGTTCCCATCACATTAATCCCCTGTGTGTTCAAGTACTTCCATCAGTTTTTATTTGGGGGACATTTAGGGTATGACAAAACACGATTTAATGTTAGGGAACAGCTGGCATGGAACGGCCTGGACTGCGATATTCGCAGGTCAGTGGCAGAATGTCACCCATGTAAGTTGGCGAAACCGTGTTCCGGATCTAGGCAAGGTTTCCTGCAAACCACTCCAAATTATCAACCTATAGCAAGCAGTTTATTGCCTATCTGGGACCTTTGCCCCGGATCCAAATAGCCAGACGATGCACCTTGGTCTTGGCTGACGCTTTTACAAGTTTTATAAGGTTGATTCAAAGTAGTGGCGTCACGGCGGAGGTCACTGTTGCCTCTGGAGTAAACTTTGATAAATTAGTCCCTCCAAGACCTTAGTAAGTGACAACGCACAGGTATTTATTTCCCAGGAATTTGTGAAGTTTTACTTTGACCGGGGTGTGTGTGTGTGTGGGGGGGGGGGGGGGATAACAGATATAACAACTACGCTCTACTATCCCAGGCCTCATATGACGAAAAGGTCATCCGGAATCTCAAATCAGGTCCCATAGTTTATCATTCGGGATCGCAAAGGTGAAGGCATTTATTATTGAACTGATTGTCCTTGCATTTTCACGCTGCAACCTATGTATAACATTATTTGTTTATGGGTCATTTAAATTTTTATATTTTTTGCTTCAAAATTTTCGTATATTGGTACTATATTTTCTGTAGATGTAAAGTAAAGTGTGCTATTGTGGAGTTTGAAGCTTTTTGCATTGTATGTCACTAATGCATGTAAAATACAATGTAAGGTGTTTATTACGTTAAATAATTTTCTTATGAATTTTGTATTTAAAAATATTTGTGTTTATAAATTGTTCATAATAATGTAAATTTGACAATGTAGAAATGGTCACGCTTAGGAACAATGTAAGAAATAGTGTTATGTAAAAGCCAGCGTGCTTTTATTTGAAACAAAAGTTGCTTTGGGAAGTGGAAAAGGTGGCAAGGGCGGATTGGCGCGCTAACTACAACAAGCGCTGGAAGTAAGTCACACAGTCTGTAGGTACCAGTGTTTGAGGAACCACCTTTGTGGAGCAGGAGAAGCTTTTCCTGCAAATTTGCACAAAAATGCCTCGGATGGAGACTGAAAACGGCCAGTTGATGGGCTACTGTACGTAGACTTAAACGACGCCAAAAAGCGAAATTTAGCCCGTACAGCAAGACTTACAGGCCGTAGTGTGCGTAGTGTAGCCGTCACAATTGTTCGCCACACCCAACCCTACAGCCAGCAGATAAGATATTTTTGTATTTTTACTTTTGTACAGCGTCAACTGTTAATTTAAACTGTGTTTTAATAATCATCTTGAACTTTAAAGAAACTGTTCACCCTGTTATTTCATCCTACACATACTCTTATACAGGATTCCTTCCTGGTGTTCGATTAATCCTCGTATCCTGTGTTACAGACTTATGAAATGCCAGTTAATATAAAGAGGCACCAATTAAATTGTTTTGTTAATTATTGCAAGTTTTATAGTAAAAGTTTGCTTACGTAAAATTCAATCAGTCTGAAGTCAAATCGTTCAAATGGCTCTGAGCACTATGGGACTTAACATCTATGGTCATCAGTCCCCTAGAACTTAGAACTACTTAAACCTAACTAACCTAAGGACATCACACAACACCCAGCCATCACGAGGCCGAGAAAATCCCTGACTCCGCCGGGAATCGAACCCGGGAACCCGGGCGTGGGAAGCGAGAACGCTACCGCACGACCACGAGATGCGGGCAGTCTGAAGTCAAGTCACTAGAATCTGTTAAATGACTATACAGAATTCGTTCAACGAGTAATAGCTTTTGAAATAAAATTCTAGTAAGAAAGAGTTTTCTTGAAGTGAAATGCTCAGTATAAAAAGTGTGCGCTTTAGTATCTAAGCATTGTAGTGTTAAAGTTTGTTGAATATGGAAAGCGCTTTTCTAAAGGTCCCCCGTGGCCAATTTTTTGGCTTCCATGAAGTCATCTACTGGGCTTTTCCTCTTTTAAAAACGTACTGTATAAGGGTGTAGTCCAAATTTGTTTAAGTGGAGTAACATTTATTTCAAGAACCAAACTAAACAGTAGCAAGGAAGTGGGCTAAATTCATACGTCTGCTTTTACAATATTTCGCAATTTCATTGCCAGTATAGGCTGGCGACGTTTGGTACATGTTTTAAACCACCAAATGAACTTGTAACTGTGAACTGTGTTGTCCTAGCTTCAGTGTAATATTATTCATACTTCGTTTCTGTCTAACCGCTGGGTAAGATATTAGGAAAATAAGTGAATTGTCTGATGTACTTATCCTTTAGACACAACACACGGTCAAATCCTACAAAAAGGGTAACTTTATTGATTAGCTTTTCCAATGAACAGGACAATCCTCCCATAGTCTACTTTATTTGGAAACTAAACTAAATTTTAGGAAGTGGGTTATACGTGGCAACACAGAGACAGAGTTTCTATTATTTAGATAAATGCATACGTAATTACAATAGTAGTGGTAGGGTTATACATGAAGTACATAAGACTACGCCTACCATATTGATTTTTGCGTTTTTCTTGAACACCCGGTGGCCAGCCCTTGGCCGTTCAACGATCTCCTGGCTAAGAAACTAAATCCGGAGGAAATCAGGCGAAAGTTGGAACCAGCTTAGAGCAATATCAAGCTGGCATATTACTAGAAGAGGGTTGTGTATGGAGAGCGGGCGGGTCGCGTCAGACGCTGTGGGTAACCAAATTTTCTGACGAATTCTCAGGGGCAAAATGAAGTCAGCCAGGGGATTACCGAGATGTTGTTGCCTAGCACCATGGGACCTCCGGTGATGGTTACGTGGCTTTCACCGGTGAATTTACTGCTCCACGATACCAAACCTAGAAAAAGATCTAGGATACAGCTGAGCAAGATGAAGAAGTGTTGCACAGGCGTTGCTCATAGACTGACAGATGGTAGGGACTAAAAATTACCCTTCCCAGTTCCGTAATAAGGGCGCAGGTTGATCCATAACACTCTGTGAATGCGCTTGTCTCGCCTTGGGATTATCTAAATGAGCACTAATGTTTGGTGAGGAGCCCAGGGGTTGGTTGACCATGGTTTGAAGAGAGGGCGTGACGTTCCGCGGTGAGTGATCTGTTATGGAGCGTTGCTGCAGTCAGGTACATTGTGGAAAACCAATGGCGGTGCGGCAGTATTGGACGGCGCTGCGTGGGGTCTTCCACGAAGCGGAACTGGAGTTTGGCAGTGGTCACGAAGCAGACACAGTCGCTTTTCGTGGACTGGTTGTGCCTGCCTGCGTCCACTGTAACCATACCTGGGGATGGTACTGTACTTACAACCTTCCTATGTCTCTGCTGATGGTGACTGGAGACTTTGTTAAATGGTTGGCTGCTTTGCTACTGCAGATCTGACTTTCAAGGAGGTTCTAGATGTGCGCTGTTTGTGGCGTTGAAAGCATTTTGCCCCGTACTAGCTGTGTTGCCGGCTTAGTGCCTCGTCTGAGCTCGGTGTGGTGCTGTGACATTGTCATGATCGTTATTTAAACGCTGTACTCGTATGAATTAAATTTTTTTACTGTGTTACGATTTATGAGGACATCGAAGATTTGTTAAAAATCAGCCAGTTGTGTTAAGGGCTTTTAACAATTTTCTAAAGGCACTTTCCCCACTTCAAAGAACCAAAAACTTACGGGTGCATTAATCAGTGGAACTTGTTTAAAGACGCTCTGCTCTTGACAGTTTGTAAAGATCGTGTCCAAACGTCAGTTACTTCTCTTTATGGCAAAGCATGGCTGCTGTTGTATCTTTTGACTGTGAGCCTTTTGCTAACATCATTCACCTGCGTTTTAGATCAAACTGTTGTTAATCTAGCTGTACTGCCTGTGGCGTAGCGTCGGATCGTGTGACCGAGTTAACTAACGGCCTGTGCTGTTTTGTGGCCTGCCTAGCTCAATGATTCTGTAATCCGTTTTGAGTGTTTGTAAATTGATCAACTAGAATGTGGTCAGTAAGTCTTTGTGACTGCAGTAAATTTGAAGGAAGATTTAAGTCTTTATAGATAACTTCTTAAGTAAATTAAAACCCAATATTTGAAGTTAAATTTTCATCTACTGAAATCTGATTCTTGTCAATTTCGCTAACGTGTTTTGGTAATAAAATTTAAATTAAACTTACTGCTTTGGCTGCATTTTTAATTTAAATTTTGATGAGAGTAAGACTGGATCATCTTATAGGTATTCGTTTATAAAACTGCAGCTGGAAATCAGAGTGTGGCTATTCTATGACCAGTGGTGCACGGTTTCATGTTCTTTTATAAATAAATAAGTAAATAAATATTAATTTTATATACTCTCAAATTCGACTCAGTGTTACCTCCCCATGTCCCATAGTGCTCAGAGCCATTTTGTTACGTCCCCAGCATCTTGCAGATTTAATTCCTCTTAGCCACTGATTAAATGCTACCTGCCGCCGCTGAGGCGGAGAACACCTTAAATTCTAGCGTAGTGTGCTCCTAAAGCCCGCTTTCATTTTTGAACAATCACAAAATTGGATATTATTAAGAATAGAGAACGGCTGTTTACTGTAAAATATTTAGCAGTTATAACATTTTTTTCTTTGCCAGTTGTTGTAAATTCAACTTGTAGTGTATCAAAATGGTATGCTGAATCCAAGTCTGTGACAACGGTACTGCCTAATTGTCGTTGCCAGTACGGGATAGAACAGCCGGTAAAAACAAGTGCAGTGAGGAACTTCAAAATCATAATGCAAACATGCGATGTAAAAGACCTTCCTCGACGTGGATTTCCACCTGTGTATCAAGATGTGTTGAGAGAGGGGAAGCTGCGTTTCAAAGCGGTCCTCGCACGTCAATTCGTTCAGCCACATGTGAAGTACAGAAAGCGAGATCAAGTGCCCATAAAGTGCTACATGGGCGGTTACTAATTTTCGCGCAGAAAATGCAAATTGTCCAAGCATTGCAGCCGAAAGATTCTCTTCTGAATTATGCATTTGTGGGTTAAATACCGCCCACTATTGATACTGTTAATGACTGCCTCAAAAAAGCAATATTTATTTCTGTACATGTGAATCACAACAGAGAACATTGTCCTCTTGAAAAAATGGCAGTATGACATTGTAGCATGAGATATAACACATGAGGGCGCAAGATGTTCGCATGTACCGTTGTGTTGTCTGCGCGTTCTCAGTCTCTACGAGCCGTTACGTGACGACATCCCCAGTGGCTCTGTATACTATGGCGCTGTGCCTGTACGAAACAGTCGTAACAACTGCACCTCTCGCCATGTTATGACCCAACTCGCCGACAATTGTCATCCGTCGTGGTGCAAAACCTCTATTCATCTCTGCTTCCCGGTCAAGGATCCGCTCCTAACGGAGCCGTGTACGTCGTGATGTTAACGGCAGCTTACGTATGGGACGGTGATTCCCCAGTCAGGTTGTATCAAGTCTCCGACCAAGGCAAGTGCAAATGTGACTGACGCATAATACTGCGATCTTCCAGCAGGTGATCAGACGTGGTCGTCTGGAGCCTCGATGATGAATATGTGTGACCTCGTATTCCCATGCAGTGGAAGACCGGGCTACTGTAACATTCGAATGCCCCACAGATTTGTGTATTGCGTCATTCGACGAACTGGCCGAACGCAGACGCGGAGTAGGTCCCTTTCAAACGCTGTGAGAGGCTGATAACGCTGTGTTACACGTTTACGCTGCATCCCCGTACCCTTTACAGGGATCAATCTACTTCTGAGGCTCCTCACTATTATTATACACTCTGAAACGTCCCGTTAGAAAAATTACAAATGACTGTGCTTAAACTGACACACAATATTTTTAGCGCAACGCAATATGACTTTTAATAGTCGCTACAAAAGAGTGGCCCTGACTAACATTAACCTATAAATCGAGCAAACGTATAGTTGTGACGACCACGGCGGACAGAGCCATCACACCGACGTCATCTCAGACGTCGTCGAAATCTGTTGCACCGCGTGACCGTGGCGCGGGGCGCGGACGGCGGAGGGAGTGCGCCGCGGGCGGAGGGTATTAAAATCGGCCGCCGCCGCGACCGAAGCCAGTTCCCCCTGAGCAGCCATAGCGTACGGATCTCAGTACCGGCACGTTCACAGGAGCTCAGTCCGTCAGTTCACCTGATGATGGCGACACGTATGATCGCCGAAATATTGTGCCCATTGGATTCTGTAGACCGGCAGTATACCCGTGGATATTTTGATTAACCTATACCTTTCACAAATCACTCACCTCACAAAAATCTACGTTACTCAAACTACTGCAATACAGCAAGCGCCACTACTGCCAGCTAAATAAAAGATCAAAACTACTGAAGGCACTAACTACTGATAGGCATAGTTAGCAAATGAAAGACTTTGATAGAGAACAAACAATGTATTTACCTTAATAGTGTTCAAAATTCATAATATATGTAGCAGTTCATGACATCAAGTCTTACAAATTTACTGTATCTGATGGACACACGTCCAGATCATCCGCTCTCCAAACTCCGCCATCTCTGTCCCCACATCCACCACTGCTGGCGGCTCACCTCCAACTGCGCAACGCTACGCGCTGTTAACAGCCAACTGCCCAACACTACAATAACCAACAACAATTCAAACCAGCCACAGACTGCACGCAGCACAGCCAGTGATTTTGAGACAGAGCGCTACGTGGCGTTACCAATAAAAAACCTATACAGCCTACTTACAACTCTAACAGCTCTGGTATCAACGATAAACACGAACATCGTTTGTACACTCTGGTGTACGTTGTACCTGGCACAGATTATTGCAAATCAAATTATTTTAGTGTCCGCCGATGATGTGTACTTATGCCAAGCTACGCTGAGGTCGGACCTTATTTTTTGGGTGCTTCACTTTTTTTATGGCGGTGTTCATACGGAGACAGTTCGAAAGCGTGAACAAAGGAAAATATTCTCCTTAATGTGTGAATTCTCGTACCTGTAACATTAAGAGTTAATCCTCGCTTGAAATGTAACAGGTCTCCAAACACCATCCGACAGTATACGAAGCAGTTTGAAATTCCTCTCCAATGCAAACTTCAATTTCCTCCCTGTTGCCAATTATCGTACAAATCTCCATTTCTGAACTCTCTTGCCTTTCTTCTTCATCCCCATAAAGTAATGAACAATAGCGGTGCTTACTACAGAAGGATCGAAGTGTACAATTACAGGCTTTTTTTTGAGTATTTCCTTTGGCGAAATGTTAAAATGTATTTCTCCTTCGGGAAAATTCATCGAAAGCGTTATTGGACGACCCTACAGCTGCGCCGTATTTCTGTTGTACCGGCAACGGCGGCTGATACTGGCCCGGCATTGAGAGATTAGATCTATATCGTGCACGGCATAAAACAGTGGCAGAGTGAGGCCGGAACATCGGGACTGCGCGTAATGGATATCGCCCGCCTTCTGATACGGGAACTGCTCTTTTGTTTTGCGTTTTATTTCGACGGAGAATTTCATGTGAAGTGAGGCTCTTTCTTGTTCTTTTTTTTATTTTCGCTGCAGAACGTTATTCATTCTTGTGTATGGTTTTTAGTGAGTCTCTAGGCCGAGGGGAACTGAGCAGTTTTGCTTATGATGAGTTTATAAAAAATGTGAAATACAATACATGTTGCTGTTACTGATATGTTCGAGAAGAGCCACACGTAATGCATCAAAGTAGTGATCTCTGAACACCAAACGAAATGAGTAATTCGTTATCCGCGCTTTATTCTTCACATGAAAGACAGGTATTTGCCGATCTAACAATAAAGTTTGTCACATTGAAACTTCCTCTTTGAAAATTAAGCATGACAGTGCTGGAAAACTTCTACGTTATTTGATAATGAAACAGCTGAGCAAAACTGAACGTACTCGGACAGTACTCTCTTTACTTATTTTGATCATTACTAAACTGACACACAATATTTTCACCGCAACGAAATATGACTTCCAATAATCCCTACGAAAGAATGGCCCTGACTAACAATAACCTATACCTTTCATGAATCTCTTACCTCACAAAAATCTTCGTGATTCGAACTACTGCTGGGAGCGCCAATACTGCCAGCTAAATAAAAGTTCCTAACTACTGAAGGCACTAACTACTGATAGGCATAGTTAGCAAATGAAAGATTTTCATAGAGAACAAACAATGTATTTACCTTAATAGTGTTCAAAAGCCATTATATATATATATATATATATATATATATATATATATATATATATATATATATATATATCAGTTCATGACTTCAAGTCTTACTAATTTCCTTTCTCCGACGGACACACGTCCAGATCGTCCGCTCATAGTAAGCTCTCAAAATTCTGGCATCTCTCTCCCCACATCCACCACTGCTGGCGGCTCGCCTCCAACAGCCAAACGCTACGTGCTGTTCACATCCAGCAGCCAAACACTACTCAAGCGAATATTCCATCAATGAGTCCAACCAGCCACAGACTGCACACAGCGCAGTCAGCGATTTTCATACAGAGCACTGCGTGGCGTTGCCAACATAAAAACCTAAACAGCCTACTTACAACATATCTACAGCTCTTTGTGAAGTAACTACTCAATGTAACTGGAAATAATGTAGAGCATTCTGAGAACATTTCTCGAATCACAGATTATTTATCTATTCAATGAAGCAAGAAAAGATACCTTTGTTGTAAGATAAATGTAATGTTGTTACGCTTCTTGTTGTCACTAAATAGCAACTGTGCATTAAGACAATACAAGTGTCCAGTGTTAGACACTATTGCCTAGGTTGGCAACATTCGAATTTTTAGTTGGTGTGACTCCATACCAACGCTATTTGTGAACTCTCCTACGGAGAAGACGCAAAGAAACTGGTACACCAGTCTCATATCCTGTAGAACCACCGCGAGCACAGGGAAGTGCCTCAGCATGGCGTGGCATGGACTCAACTAACGTCTGAAGTAGTCCTGGAGGAAACTGACTCCATGAATCCAGCACGGCTGTCCATAAATCCGTAAGAGGACGACAGAGTGGAGCAGACCACGTTCCATGGCACACGAGATGTTCTCAATAATGTTCCCGTCTGGGGAGTTTGGTGGTCAGCGGAAGTGTTTAAACTCTGAAGAGAGTTCCTGTAGACATCCTTTAGCAATTGTGGACGAATGGGGTGTTGCATTGTTATGCAGGAATTTCCCAAGTCCGTCGGAATGGACATGAATGGATTCGGGCGATAAGACAGGATGCTTACGTGCGTGGCACCTGTCAGAGTCACAGCTAGACATATCAGAGTTCCAGTATCACTTGAACTGTACACGTCTCTCACCTTTACAGAGCCTCCACCAGTTTAAACAGTTCCCTGCTGATATGCAGTGTCTATGAATTCTGAGGTTGTCTCTATATCCATACACGTCGATCCGCTCGATACAATTTGAAACGAGATTCGTCCGACCAGGCAACATGCTTCCAGTCATAAAAAGTCCAATGTCGGTGTTGACGGGCGAAGGCGAGGCTAAGGCATTGTTCCGTAACGGTATGAAGGGTACACCAGTAAGCATTCCGCTCCGAAAGCCGATTCGATTATGTTTCGTTGGTTGGTTCGCACAATGACAAATGTTGGTGGCCCAACAAGAAATCTGCAGCAATTTCCCGAAGAGTAATACTTTCATGACGTTGAACGAATCTCTTCAGTCGTCGTTAGTACCATCCTCGCAGGTTTTTTTATCCGGTTGCAGCAATGTCGCAAATCTGGTCTTTCACCTGATTCCTGGTATTCATGGTACACTCGTGAAATGGGCGTGCAAGAAAATCCCCACTTCATCGATACCTTGGACATGCTGTGTCCCATCGTTCGCTCGCCGACTACATCACCACGTTCAAACTAACTTAAATCTATATATGAAGATAGTAACTTCTCGTAAGAACAGATACCATTGATGACCGTGCAGCTTTCGGCAGCTGTCGGCAGCTGAGGGTTTCAATTAATTATCATTCACTTAAATCTTCATAACCTACCATTGTAGCAGCAGTAACGTATGTAGCAACTGCTCCAGACACTCACTGGTTGTCTTACATGGACGGGCCGACCGAAGCGCCGTTTTCTGCCTGTTTACATAACTCTGTATGTCAGTACATATACCATACGAGTTTCGTTGGTGCTTCAGTGTAGAATCTGAATACGCCAGACGCATAGACTGTGTCGGACTGTCAGTTCCTTCGGCTACCGTGTATTTATGGTTGTGCCGTGAAAAACGTCCCTCTAGAACTTATAGTAGAACAGAAAAGTCTGAGGTATTACTACTATGACAGATTATTCCGGGCCATCAAGGTTAATCATTCAACTACTCAATACCATTCAGTTCCACAATAGGCGAGAGCAGGACTGAGTGGCTAATTCTCAAGCCACATATGCAGTAAACTGATGAGTAAGTAAATATGTTATTTACATCTACGCCAGTATTAATTAACCTTAGTGTAACTTTGCACACGTATGGATCATTTCCGGATATGTAAATTATCAAATGAGGTTAACAAAATCATTCTTGATAGTTGCCGGGTGTCCTGCACCGGACAAACCGGTAGGACTTTTAACATAAGGTATAAGGAAAACTTGCCAGGGAAGAAAGGTACTAATGTTCGTAATTCTACTTTCGCAAAGCACTTATTAACATCATGAGAGTCTAGACCTTCAAGGAAGAGCTAAGTATAATATAGTGCCTGATATTACAGATTCAAATGTTGTAGAAAACCCTGTAAGATGTTTCGCCATAGCGTAAAAATGGAAAATGCATAGGAGGTTGGAATAGCCTGTGCCGCTTAAAATACTTTTAATAAAATGAATAAAATGATCGATCTCCGCAAATTAAAAATTTAAAAATAATTAAGAATATTAATGCTAAACTAAGGCAAAACTAATCCTTTATAACAAAATCTGATGTTGGTATTGCCGAACTTTAAAACTGTTAAGGAAAACTGTTTACGAACTGGAGAAGAATTCTTCAATCTCACAAAAAGAAATTTAGTGTGATATAGGTGAAGCCAAACTTCCGTTGAAGCCTTTTCATAAGAAACAATTGATGAACATGAGCTCACAATTTCCTGAGCTACGTTCCCAGTTCAAAGCCGACAGAAATAACACCCGATTCTTCCGATTGTGAACAATATTAGCAGTCGGTAATATGAATTAGCTAGGTTTCTTCACGGAAAGTTTAAAAAAAATCATAAGTGTTCGAAAATGATTATCAGGCCTTGGTGAATAAAATGAAAAACTTGAAATATAACCAAGAGAGAAAATTAATATCGGTCGATGTTCTTAATTTGCACGGTAATTTACCACTTCAGAGCTGCGTGGAGAAAAACCTGCGTGCCTTCAAAACAGATATAACAGAGAAACAAATTACGGACTATGTACAGTGATTAAAAGTGGTATTTAACTGCTACTATTTTGAATTAAATGGTAAACCGTTTTAGCAACCAAACCGGCTTGAATTGGGTAATCCGTTAGCGGGGTTTCAGCCAAATATTTTCATAAATTCCTAGAAAAAAGGCACGATATTGATCAAGCCACTGAAACGATTGCCGACATCATTGCTCAAATGTAACTGACCGATCAAATTAACATGAATATTACGTGAAAAATTTACGTATATATTGAAGGGAAGTAATCGGCAAATCGATCACAGGGTGGTTCTGCTTAGTGATATGGAATAAACAACGAAATAACACATTGTTTGTTTTGCCCTCAGAGAATCCGTCTCCTATCCTTTCTCTACGACCTCTGAGAAGGAGGATTCATATAATCATAAGAAGCTTTGGTACTACTATGGGACATGATCAGTATGATATTGCATCTAAATTCCACTTACACATTTAAAAAATCTGAAATTTTCTTTTCAATATATAAAGCTTAGAGCCAACCGGTTACATAAGTTTAATGCAAAATCCTTAACCAGTTTTCGATACCACTAACCGCATCTCTAAAGAATAAAATCACATATAATGTTTAAACATATTATAAAATAAACGTGTGAGAACTTAATACTTGACCGCACTGAGAAGGAGAGCATAGAATAAAAATGGTACGTACAGAAATTATATGACGTCCAAGTTGTAAATACACATTATGAGGCAATGAGAAAGTCAAACAGCAGAAGATATGAAATAAAATCCTCCAGGAGAACCGTGAAAATTGTTACATCGGGTACAGCTTGTTAAAAGAGAAGACATTAGCCTTTGTCAACAAGTCACGATGTCAGGTAACTTGGCCCATTTTAGCGTGGTAAACACTCAACTCTACCATATCAAGTATATCTACTTTGTCACACATTACATACCGTGCTCATAGCATATTATTATGTCACCTACGTAAAACCAGAGGTCGCCAACATAGTGACAGCTGTTTTAGTTGTTAGGCTGCAGTACTTAGAGAAGGTTACGATGGAGTGGGATTTCCGGTTTTATGTATGTGAAATAAAAGATGTGATGAGCACGATATGTATCACACATCATACCAAATGTACTTGATATTGATTGATGATCGAAATTAACTAATACCTCAATTTTAATATAGAGCGGTACAGCCTACAAAGGACAATGTGCAGGTATTCTTTTATTAAATACGTAACTGTTACAGTAAGGCATCATCCTGATATATATTTAGATGTTTTAAAAATAATTGTATCTTGCTTTAAAGGGGGATTTATAAAAGACACAAAACAATAGAATAATTGTTATAAAAATGGCTAAGGCAAAATGTAGCAAAATGAGTAACATGATTAATTACAAATTCATGCTGAAAATAAGGAACATACTGAATTTTTTTTATCAAGATGCTACAACAAGCAAAATTGGGGGAAATGTGCTTTACATAAACCGCACAAAACAGAATGTGTTATGCAGTGGCTTCTGGCGTACAAACAGTAAGCAAGCACAGAGTCCATAAAGAAAAGGGAGAAAAAATGGTTCCGAAAAGGAAGTGAGTGGAAACAAGAACTAAAGCATAATAAAGTTGCGTGTAGTGGCTTAAATGCATTAAAGATAGTTTTGTTTCGTAACTGTGGTTATTCGTTTAAGATGAAGCCATCGTTACTGACCGTATGTTTAAAGATCTCAAGTTCTTCAAGACATCAAGTTTCCACCCTTTCTTCTCAATAAGCTGAATCGCCGTTTCCTCTATTCTTTTTGGAGTGTTTCCCGATATTAATTAGATCTCTGCGAAAATGGAATTGTGAAGATTATTACTATTCTTCCCTAGCACGGTTTCCTTATACGGTATGCAAAACGCCCTACTGGTTTTTCTGATATGAAACACCGGGCAACTGTCGAGAGCGTTTGTGTAAACCCCTGAGTCATGTAAAGGATCATCTGATATGTTTAATTATAAATTAATTTTTTTGTAAATTATTATTTGTGTATGATACAAACTTGCAGCCAAATGTTTTAAGTAACAGACGGGAATCTTGTATGATATAGTATCTAAGTAAGATATTGAAACACATCATCCTTTATCAATTTTCCCCTTTCAAAACTGTTTCCTTTATTGGTTTTCGCTTAGAAAATTTTTCTCTATTACAAATGTTTGTAAGAGTTATCAACAGCCATTGCTTCAGCTATTTCTTTCTCCATTTTAACTGCTGACAGTGGAGTGACTCTATCGCTAGGAATAGCTGAAAGTAGAAAAGCTGTCTTCCGATACTGAAGATGCGGTGAATCCGAAGGTATTATCTTATCAGTATTCGCTATGGAAGATATTAAAAGTTATTTTATCATCTACTACGACCAAATTAGATACAAATAATTTAGCGCTCGTTTTCCCTTTTGTAACTCGCAAACGTATCTAATTTTCTCATGAAGATTATTAAATATTCCAAAGAGTTGGTTAGCCGCTTCATTAGTTCCATTGTATATCATCAAGATACCATCTACGTACCTAGAGTTGGACTGAATATCTAATTCTGTTGCAGCATAGCTTCTGAAAACTTTTTCTGCTTGTGAATTCATAAAAATGTCTGCTAGAAGTCCCATTAATAGATTATCCTTTGCAAGCCCATCTGGTTGCTGAAACAATTTTCCATTAAATTCAAAATAATTGTAGTTGAGTACCACTTTTAGTCACTGTATACGGTACGTAATTTGTTCCCTGGTTATATCTGTTTTGAAGGAACGCGAGTTTTTCTCCACTGTAGCTACAGTTGTTTGAACTAGTACGTTAGTGCACAAATTAATGATACCGAATGATATTAATTGTCTCTCTTGTAACATTTCAAGATATTATTTTATTCATAAATATCAGACTCTTTGGAGCTAAATAATTATTTTTGACGACGTATGATGATTTAATCTTTCCGTCAATAAACACCGCTAATTCATAGTACACATTGATGTTCACAATGGGACGAATGGGGTGTTACTTTTATGCACATTCAACTGAGAATGTAGGAAACTGTATTTATATTAATGAATTGTTTCTAATGAAAAGGCTTTATCAGATGTGTGGCGTGATCTACAGCACATCTAATGTCCTTTTGAAGGGTGGAAACTGGGTCCTCTTAGAGTCCGTAGACATTGTTTTCCTCAAAAAATATTAAAGTTTATAAATATATTCATCTTTACTGACAATATTTACAGCACTTGCTTTATTGCATTTGGTTAAGAAGGCTTCGTATTAATTTAGTTTAGCATTAATAATTTTAATAATTATTAGATCTTTATTGTATGGAGACTGACCAATACATTCATACATTCATTTTTACTCAATATGTTTCAAACGTCATGGGCTTTTCTAGCCTGCTGGGAATTTTCCATAATTGTATTATAGAGACAAATCCTAAGATCTACAATCAGGTTTTCTACATCATTTTGGATCTGTACCAGCCGACCTGAGTGGCCGAGCGGTTCTAGGCACTACAGTCAGGAACAGCGCGACGTCTACGGTCACCGGTTCGAAACCTGCCTTGGGCATGGATGTGTGTGATGTTCTTAGGTTAGTTAGGTTTAAGTAGTTCTAAGTTCTAGGGGACTGATGACCTCAGAAGTTAAGTCCCTTAGTGCTCAGACCCATTTGAACCATTTTTGATCTGTAACATTAGGCATTACATCATATTTTAACCCTTTCTTCAGGAGGGTATTGTCCTCATCCGTAAATTTTGTTTGTGTCTTATTTAACACACGATAAAAAAAGACTAGATTCCTGAAAACCATTCTCACAACTGTTTCCACTAGCAAAAATTTGCAGGAAAAATTAATTTATAATTTGAAAACTCAAATGACCCTTTGCGTAATTCAGGAGTTTAGAAACTCATTCTCGATAGTTGCCTGGTGTGTTACATGGGACAATAAGCTAGGGGTTTTAACATTACATATTAGGAACAGTTGCTAGGAAAGAAAGGTATAAATCTACATAATTTTACTTTCGCAGAGCATTTACTAATACGTCAGTTGGAACTTAATTATTGGCAACACTGCTGTGGAGACACTATGCAATGGAATCTACTATTGTCGCTGATAGCACAAGTGGTTGACATATCTATCTTACCTCCAAGCAAATGGACTCTCACGTCCCACGTCACCAGAGTGCGCACAATCGAGGGAAACACAGTCACTCCCCTGCACCCTAGTCGGAAAAAAACACAATCGGCATCAGATCATATGAATTTAGGAAATCTACCAACATCCTTTTTCTTACACCATCATAAACAAAATTTATATTGACGTCACCACATATAACTAATTTCTGGTATTTCCTACAAAGTTAATCAAGAATCCCCTCTAGCTTGAGCAGATATGCTCTGAAGCCAGAATTAGGAGACCTATAAAAAACAACAATTAGAACTTTAGTTTCGCTAAATTCAGCTGCCCCTGCACAACATTCAAATATCTGTTCAGTGCAGTGCAGTGATACGTCTATGGACTCAAGTGGAATACTGTTTTTTACGTGCATAACCACTCTCCCACCCCGCAAGGAACTCCTTGAAAAACAGCACTTAGTTTCTCCGATCATTCCGCCTGTCACGTTATGTGGCGTCATACACGACAACCTATTCAGCTAATCTGTATCCTGGTAGAGGAAGCCTCTTAACTGTCAAATTATTTAAGTGGTGCTCCGACATATCAGTAATGTCAGAGTCAACATATATAAGCAGTTCACTAACTTTATCTCTAATACCTGTTATAATTTTGTGAAATATGCTAATTCCTTCTCTACTTGGAACCATGACATCGTCTGAAGGTGAGCCCCTAGTGAAAGGGACTTCCTTTAAGCAGGTATACCTATTAACTGACTTGAATCCAAAAAAGGTGCTGCTCTAACATCAAGTACTACAGGAGTTTTTCCATGAGTAAATTCTGCCTGCAAACTTCACAGTCGATAATTTATTTACGTTTTCAGCTGCAGGACATGTTTAAAATTCTCTGAAGTATGTCATCTGTTATCGAAATTTACCGTATGTATAAACATGTGTGCACACTCTACAATAGTCAAACGAAAAGGAAACCACAATAAGGTGAGAGTATTTGAAGTTTGTTTTACAGAAAAAGACCTACAGATTTCCTTTCGGTTTGCCGCTTTAGCAAATGTCTCTCACCAAATGTTTATAATGTGATTTTAATTACAAAACGTATTTTACCCAGAAAAACAAAAACGGAGTTTCACCATATTTCACAGAATTAATATGTTCCTGTTGGTACATTTTCTACTCATATTTTAAAGGGTTATGGAGTTACATCGGTGTAACGTACACATGTATTTTATGGCTAGCACGTATAACGCTATAGTCTCTATTAGCTTTTCCGTTCTTATGGTGTACTGTTGTTTGCTCACGAACTGGTCGTACATATTTTATGTGCTATGTGAACTGAAGAAAGTTCAAGTCTTTCGTGTAGAGCCTTTATCACCGTGAAATTTTCCTGATTTAAACTTATTAGTTGTGTCCGCCTTCTATATGTAGTATTCTTTATATGTCATTAAAATGTGTAGAGTGTATCCTTCCCTATTTCTCAATGAAAAACAGGATGGTGCACAGCGCATGCATCAGTGAAAGTTTGTACTGATTCTCGCTAACACTGGCCTCATGTAGGTTCGCTATGAGATATTGTATGCTGTTTGTCACGTAAGGGAACCCGATCGATGACTAAATAAATACTGCATGTAACGGCGTAGCGCCTCTAACATAGCCCGGCCACACCAAAAGTAAGCGAACGTACCAACTATTACTACTGTTCTGTGTTCGCATGTTTATTCTGTGCTAACCTGAAGAGCTCTGTACATATTAGAGTTATCCTTGCAGTACAGTCTTGTGTAGCTTCGGGAACATGTACGTGAAATTTTAGTATTTGTCATTTCCTTTAAATATCTACGTCATGGGTTTCAGTAAAATTACTGCGTTGCACAGAGTATGGGGTAATATAAACGGCAGCATAAAATGGTATAGCGGGAATAGGATTCGTTATGAATAGGAAGATAGGGCAAGGAGTGAGTTACTGCACAGCTCAGTGATAGGGTTTTTCTCACCAGAATCGACAGCAAACCAACACCGACGACTATATTTAAGGCATACATGCTGACGTTGCAAGCTAAGGATGAAAAGACACAGAAAGTATATGAAGATTGCAAGAGCTGGTAGGTGCAACAATTATTGCAATATCAGCTTAACAGCTCATGCATCCAAGATGCTTGCAAGAATAATACATAGAAGAATGGAAACGGAAACTGAGGATGTGTTAGATGACGATCAGTTTGGCTTTTGAAAACGTAAAGGCGCCAGAAGTGAAGTTCTGTAGCTACGGTTCATAATGGAAGCAAGACTAAGGAAAAATCAAGAATCGTTCACAGGATTTTTCGACTTTGGAAAAGCATTCTACAGTGTAAAATGGGAAGACGTTCGAAACACTGACAAAAATTGGGATAAGCTATAGTAAAGCACGTGTAACATACAACAACTGGGAGAGCCAAGGGGAAACAGTAAGACCAGAAGACAAGGAATGTAGTACTGGTATTAAACAGGATGTAACACACTGATATAGACACCCTCGCCTACTCTACACCTCTGTATATCGACGAAGTAAGGACGGAAATAAAGGAAATCGGAAATGGTAAACAGTAGAATTAAAAATCATTGTGGTAGCATATTACTGATAAGATCCGCTGATGATATCGCTATCCATAGTGAAAGGCAGGAAGAAATACAAGATCTGCTGAAAGGGATGAACATTTTAATGAGTACAGAATAAGGTTTGAGAGTATAACGAAGAAATATGAAAGTAATGGTAAATAGCAGAAATGAGTACGACGAGAAACTAAACACGATTGGTGATCACGAAGTAGACGATGTTAAGGAATTGTGCTGCCTAGCAGGAAAATTATCCATGACGGACGGAGAAGGAGGACATAAGAAGCAGACTAGCATTGGCAAGAAGGGCATTCCGGGACTATAGAACTCTACTAATATTAAAAACGGGAATTAATTGAGGAAGAAATTTCCGTGAATGTACGTTTGCAACATTGTACTGCATAGTAGTGAAACATGGGACAACCGGAACAGGAGCATCTGAAATGTGATGCTACAGACGAATGGTGGAAATAGGCGGACTGATACGGTACACAATGAGGAGGTTCTCTAGAGAATCGTCGAAGAAAGTAAAATATCAAAAACAGTGACAAGAAGAAGCTACAGGATGACTGGATATCTGTTAAGACATCTAGGAGTAATTTCCATGGTGCTAGAGAGAACTGTAGGGAGAAAACAAGTGGAGAAAGACAGAAATTGGCATACTTCCAGAAAATAACTGACGATTTAAGTTTACAAGTAATGTTCTGACATTTCACCAGTCAGAAGACTTAGTACTAAAAAGGAGCACTGAATACTTATCGTGGTTAACTTTTACTAATTTGTTAATTGTTTGAATTACTGACGAATTTTAACAAAATTTCTTGCAAGGAGTACAGGTTGTAAATTTGCTAAAACAAACGTGAGAAAATCAATAAATGTGCGATGAATTAACGGAGTTGTGACTCATTCAATCGTTTTCCCATTTCTTGCCATATGGCTTCAAGAAATGCTACGATAAGAGATAAGGAAATAACATCATTAACTACTTCACTAGTAATGGTTTAACATATACAATGATAATTTACTCCACACGTTGTGGTAAACCTTGAAGAGATTATCAGATTCATTACAAAGCAGGAGTATGTACACAAAACCACACCAGAAATTTGTCAGCAGAGAGAGGTGAGACACTTGTAGGAATGCAGAATCCTAAGTTACTACGAAGATCAGTTTTAAGCCATCAGTGAAGATCCATCAAAGTGGAAACATGAAGAAAGTTTCCAGTGCGCCACGTCGACGTCACTCGCAGCAAAGGGGAAACATTTCAGTCAGTTCGAATGAGGTAGCATGGTCAAAACGTCGGAAATGAGCTTATCATAGCGCCCAATTTGCCTTGTGAAAGACACTGTGCAACGATTGATGCTTCACGTGCCGAAATACAAGGGTCATAAGCGGCGATGAAGCACTACTCCCTCCTGGGTAACTGCCAGTTAGTATCTGACCGTACAGGTTTCGCCGTTAAGGATCTAAATCAATACAACAGGATAAAAGACTAGATCATTCTGCAGCGGCCGCCGTGCAGAGCGCAGTGGATAGTGTTCCGTACTAGTAGTATCCACATCCTTTGTTATACCATTCGCTTACTGACAGGACGAAAATTGTCTATATACACTACCGGAAAAGAGCTAATACATCCATTTCGATGTTTCCAAAAGACAGAGCTGGAAACATAAGCAGTTCTGAGGTACCAGGTATTGATTCATTCTCCATCAACCATAGCCGCCCGCTGTTGCCGAGCGGGTCTAGGCGCTTCAGTCCGGAACCGCGCTGCTGCTACGTCGCAGGTTCGAATCCAGCCTCGGGCATGGCTGTGTGTGATGTCCTCAGGTTAGTTAGGTTTAAGTAGTTCTACGTCTAGGTGACTGATGACCTCAGATGTCAAGTCCCATAGTGCTCAGAGCCATTTTTCCATTACCCATACCAGTACGTGGTTCAGTCTCCATTCATGGCAATGCAGGCACCCATTCTGGCATCCAGTCGATCGTAAAGATGGCAAATACTGTTCTGGAATACTTTATTCCACTCTCCAGCTGTTAACGTAATTCTGTAAGAGCTGTTGCTGACGAATCGCATAAGTCACTTCTCGTCCCATGACATTCCATACGTGCTCGATTGGAGACAAGTCCAGAGATCGTGCTGGCCGGGAAGTTTTGAGTTTCACGGGCAGTTTGTAGATGAGCATGAGTCTGCTGGAACATCAACTTGCAGTTGTTGTTGTTGTTGTGGTCTTCAGTCCTGACACTGGATTGATGCAGCTCTCCATGCTACTCTATCATGTGCAAGCTTCTTCATCTTCCAGTACCTACTGCAGCCTTTCTGAATCTGCATTGTGTATTCATCTCTTAGTCTCCCTCTACGATTTTTACCCTCCACGCTGCCCTCCAATACTAAATTGGTGATCCCTCGATGTCTCAGAACATGTCCTGCCAACCGATCCCTTCTTCTAGTCAAGTTGTGCCACAAGCTCCTCTTCTCCCAAATTCTATTCAGTACCTCCTCATTAGTTATGCGATCTACCCATCTAATCTTCAGCATTCTTCTGTAGCACCACATTTCGGAACCTTCTATTCTCTTCTTCTCTAAACTATTTATCGTCCACGTTTCACTTCCATACATTACTCCACTCCATACAAATACTTTCAGAAACGACTTCCTGACATTTAAATCTATACTCGATGTTAAAAAATTTTTCTTCTTCAGAAACGCATTCCTTGCCATTGCCAGTCTACATTTTATATCCTCTCTACTTCGGCCATCATTAGCTATTTTGCTCTCCAAATAGCAAAACTCCTTTAGTACTTTAAGTGTCTCATTTCCAAATATAATTCTCTCAGCATCACCCGACTTAATATGACTACATTCCATTATCCTCGTTTTGCTTTTGTAGATGTTCATCTTATAGCCTCCTTTCAAGACACTGTCCATTCCGTTCAACTGCCCTCCCAAGCCTTTTGCTCTCCATGGATGTTAATACCTACTCCGAACTTTTCTTTTGTTTCCTTTACTGCTTGCTCAAGCTACAGATTGATTAACATCAGGGATAGGCTACAACGCTACAAATGCTAGAAACGTAGGTTTGCCTTTGTTTGATCTTTTTTCTAAGGTGAGTGGTGGGGTGAGTATTGCCTCACCTGTTCCAACTTTTCTACGGAATCCAAACTGATCTTCCCCAAGGTCGGCTTCTATCAGCTTTTCCGTTCGTCTTAATGTATTCGCGTTAGTAGTTTTCAGTTATGACTTATTAAACTGATAGTTCGGTAATTTTCCCATCTGTCAACACCTTCTTGAAGTCTGAGGGTATTTCGCCTTTCTCCTACATCTTGCTCACCAGATGGTAGAGTTTTGTGAGGGCTGGCTCTCCGAAGGCTATCAATAGTTCTAACGGAATGTTGTCTACTCCGGGGGGGGGGGGGGGGGGGGAGCTTGTTTCGACTCAGGTCTTTCAGTGCTCTGTCAAACTCTTCACGCAGTATCATAGCTCCCATTTCATCTTCATCTACATCCTCTTCCATTTCCATAATATTGTCCTCCAGTACATCGTCCTTGTATAGACTCTCTATATAAGCGTTCCACATTTCTGCTTTCCTTTCTTTCCTTAGAACTGGGTTGCCATCAAGCCTCTTGATATTCATGCAAGTTGTTCTCCTTTCTCCAAAGGTCTCTTTAATTTTCCTGTAGGCAGTATCTATCTTACCCCTAGAGAGATAAGCCTTTACATCCTTACATTTGTCCTCCAGCCATCCCTGCTTAGTCATTTTGAACTTCCTATTGATCTCATTTTTGGGACGTTTCTATTCCTTCTTGCCTGCTTCATTTACTGCATATTTATATTTTCTTCTTTCATCAATTACATTCAATATTTCTTCTGTTACCCAAGGGTTTCTACCAGCCCTCGTCTTTTTACCTATTTGATCCTCTGCTGCCTGCCATCACCAGTTAGAAGAAGAAAAAAAAGAATAGGTCTAACAACAATCTGCAAGTATCGAGCAATGATTTGCGTCCCTCCAGAAACACCAATGGTGACCTAGAATTGCAGCTGAACACTGTAGTGGGGCCAGTGTGTCTAGGACCATTGCACGCTACGAAGACAACACTCATCAAGTCTACACCGTATTCACAAAATCCTTGAAGGCTGAATCTGCTCTCATCGCTGAAGCCCACGATGCGCCACTCCATCTTCCAAGTGATCCTATGACGACACCAGTCGAGCCGTCCACGTCTACGCCGTGGCGTGAGTGGAAGAGGGGATACACGTGCGCATGCCAGTAGTCCCACAGCTAGTAAATGGTTCGTAACAGTTCGTGTTGACACGTCAGAGCGCACAAGATTTGTTATCTGTGCTGTGGTAGCTGTACGATCTGCTCCTGTTGCAATTTACAAAACTTCTCCAGAAGGAGCACGAATATTCACATCAAGTGGATGTTTCCATGTTGCAGGGAAATGACTGGCTTCAGATTTCATCAGGGACTTACTGTACTTCTATATACAGAAATGTGCTCGCACGCACACAAACACACACACACACAAACACTCGCGCGCTCGCGCGCGGGTGCGCCCTGCCAGTTATGAGAAATTTTACAGTACAGTATACTTACACAAAATTTCAATTGATTGCAGTTGTCTGTACAGTGTGCCCACATAAACTTTCAACTGGAGAGGGTTGAATGAATGACCGACACGTACTTTCGTGGTTTCAGTTTGCATACCTTAAGCTCTAATATATGGATGGTTAAGTTACGCCGGACAAGTGTTCAATGTGAGCACCATTCGTCACATGGCACACATAGAGTCGATAGGCGAGCTCTCCCCATACTTTGATCATTGTACCTGGGGTAGTCGTTTTCAACATCTGTTTTAATCCTTTTTCTTAAGTCACACGAGTGAACTAGGGGCGGAGTAACATACACACTACCAAACACGACTCACGCCCCGTCCTCACAGCATTACTTCTGCCAGTACCTCGTCTCCTACCTTCCAAACTTTGCAGAAGTTCTCCTGCTGTGAGGACGGAGCGTGAGTCGTGCTTGGGTAGCTCAGTTGGTAGAGCACTTGCCCGCGAAAGGCAAAGGTCCTGAGTTCGAGTCTTGGTCGGGCGCACAGTTTTAATCTGCCAGAAATTTTCTTATCAGCGCACACTCCACTGCAGAGTGAAAATATCATTCTGGATACACTTACCCCTTACGAATACCCAAAGGTTAAATCGAATGATATGCTGTCAAATGTGCTGCATGTGGAGGCAATGCCCAAAAAGCTATTTCATTCGGCCACTTGCGGCCAGTCCGGCGGCAGGGTACAGCGTCGTTTAACCAATCGCGTACTGAGTTATCTCAGTGAGGGGTCGCACCATCTTGATGTAATGACGTTATGTGGTTCATCTTCTTCCATTTGAGGAAAGAGACACAGTTCCTTTTCATCAGGTTGCATTTAAGTTCCTTCACCAAAAAGAAAGTTCTATAAAACTTCCCCTGGAATGTGTCATAAAGAACTTTAAATTTAGGAAAGTCTAGTAGAAAATGTACCATATCGTGGAGATTTACTGATTCTCAGATTCGTACATTATGTATGCTCACATTTCCACTTAGGTGAAATGTCAATTGAACACTCAAGGTGACACGATCCAGACAATCTTCATGATCATGAAGCAACATTTCGTTGGCACGTAGATTGTAGTCTGTAGAATTTAGAGCTTGTAACAACTGCAAACGACAATGGTACAGCTGAAAGCGTGTCCTTAAAAGTCTCCACACAGATGTCACTGGAATAATTCACGACTAGCATTCCGAGCTGATTTCTAGGGACAACGCATAAAATAATCTCTCATTGGTTCAGCACGGTCTCCAACCACTCTTGATTGCCCTGTATCCCGTACTCTTCCATTTTAAAAGATAACCAATGTCTTCAAACTGATAATACCATCTACGGATGTTGCTGTCAGTTTGACGATTACAATGCAACCTTATAATGAAAGCACGTTACACTCTAAAAATAGATTCAGTCCTAGGAAACTTTAAAACACAAAAAGCTTTCTGTTCACAAGCGGTAATTTTTTCTGTTAGCGCTTGCTTAGCTATTATAGCTATAGGTATACAGAAGTAACTAATTCAGTTGCTATTTAGTCTGATGTATTATTTTCGGTTACAAGATGAATGTAACAGATCTTACAAAGCCTTGAAGCCCCGAAATTCGTTTTGAAACGCATACTTTTGACTATATTAAGAACTGATTCAGATCATCACATCGGGAAGTTACTGAAAACATCTGGGTAATTTCATATCAATTCCAAAATATATAGTGAGATCTTGAATGCCAGACTTCCACTGAAACGCCGCTAGAAACATATACGGATTCCGACAAAGCAGCCTACCCGAATTTGGAACTCAGAAAATTTGAGAAAACACAATCTCATTATGTTCTGAGATGTGGGGATGATCTGTTATTCTGTTATTCTGCACAACGGATTAATCTGAGATGTACGCTTTGCCCTGTGGCTCCTGAAAGATGCAATTTCCACCCCCACACTACTACAGAAGTCAGACAGACGCTCCTAACGTTCTACAGAGAAATGCCTGAAAATTTTTCAGCAATAAATATCTTCTGGAGTCGTCCACTGTAAGGAAATGACACAAAAATTTACAAAATTTCTTACGTAACTGGTGGGGTACTTGGGTACTGGAGTAGAGCTAGTTAGTGTAAGAAAAACATGAAACTAACTAAAGTTATTATCTATTTCGCAAAATTCTGAGAAATCACAATGGAACTTTTAGTTATGAATTGAACAAGTCATATTCTGGTTCTTTTCGGAATCTGAAGTTACCTTTCAAGGATAGGATTCGCTAATGAAATTTTTACACAAAGTTTAAGATGCTTGTTGCCTTGGCAGAATGGCTGAGAGGCGCACCTACTCTACTCGAATAATTATCCTTTACAATGTTGCTAGGTACGGTCGAGGCTGTCGCGTGTGAAATGCAGTGAAGTGTACTGTTGTGGAGGGAATATGGGGCTCGCAATAGCTATAGCGCACAATACCGTAAGCTGCGATGACTGCTGTCTGCGCTGCTCGCTGCTGACAAATAAGATAACTCTCGTTCTATCTGGATTGACCTTCGCCAATCAAACACTCCCTATGCCTTGATGAAGTCAAGGATTCCTGTTCGCCCCTAGTCTAACTATTGGCGTGGTACACCGGTCGGATAACCAGTCCACCGTGATGCCACTCAAAACTCGCTCACAGGCGTTTAACTATAACTCTGTCAATTCACACCACACAATAAGTGTGTCGGCCAACACAGTGAACAACACTTAATCGCAAGGACTCAATATAGAGTCGCCCTTCGATTCGCTCTCGATAGAGGTGCTCCCCCAGTAAAGTACTGAGGAGAGACTTGTTCCTCGCTCTTTCGAGTACATGTACGAGCGCGCATGCTCTTGCTACGTGTTCTCGCTCCAAGAGCGACAACGGAACGACGCCTCTCCACACCAGACTTGAAGGGGTATATCTTTCGGTCTCTTCCATTATACCTTCAGCTCAAGGCGTCAGGAATATCGTCTGCCAATCAGCATTGTTCTTCTAAAACGGGAGGATGACGTTTCGTTTAAGGCGACCAGTCCAGAAACTTGTAGCTTTGGCGTGCGGCGTTTGCTGTCTCCCTGTGACAATCTCTGAAAATGCTTGCTATGTGTAAAGAATGCGTAGGCTGGCCGCTCCCACACAGTGTAGCGGAATTTGCTTTTAAGCCGAACACGGGGTTGTTCCCCCCTTTCCACTCGGGCCCATGCTGTCCGCTACGGGTAGTCACCGGCCGACATGGGCTGGGTCGTCCTCTGAAGGGGCTGGCGTCCCGTTGTGCGGCCTCTCTTCCGATCTAAAAGCCTCTGTGACCGTCGTGTCTGGATTGTATGTGTGCACACCAGCCTCGAGTATTTCAACGACGGTCCGCTCACTTGTCAATTGCATATCGTTTACATGAATTCATACAACATTGACTTTATCTTATCGAGTTTGGGTTCGAATGAAGCGTCTTGATGTGCAGAATATGATTGTGAGGGCAGAATATGTAATCAATGAAGGTCACGAGGCTGCGACGTCTTACAATGTGAGTGTTGATATGTAATTAATGCGCGAAACTACACAGTGAAACACAATAGACCTATGAGTAACAGTACTCTGCTTATTCACCTTAGCATCATGACGACAATTGCTTAAGTGAAGTGTAGTGCCTCAGTAAGGTGGATTGCTTGTGGGCTTGTTGATGTCAGACTGTCTTACGTCACGACGCCTGTAGATAAGGCAGTGAAGGAAACGACTCATTGTCGGATTAGCTCCTCATGAGACATGTTGGTTTTTAGTCCCATTTTACTTCAGCTAGGTCATATGTGAACACCGTTAAGTGGTCTTCACTTTGGCCCTGGCTGGCTGTCACTGGTAGTAACCAATCATTTTTAAGTCTTTGCTGCCAGCCATGAAGCCTCTCAATCACCTTTGACTTCACTAAGGGGATGGAACTTCAGAGTAAGCTTTGAGCAACTTTATCCTTGCTATGAAGAGGGTAAGTATCATCCGTGATGACTTTGCTCCTTTCAGGTTTCGCTGTGGCTATCCGTCTAATATCGGGTCCCACGATTCCTGCCAGAACTTGGATTTTCTGGATTGGAATTGGTGTCAACGATGCGGTCAGCTGTAAACAAGTGCGACCATCAACCATTTACCAGTGGCAGGATTGTTACCTCACGGGGAAGCATATTCCCCTGCCGAGTTGCTCAAGTCTAGAGTCAATGCCCGAAACACGTGTGGACTTGCACCAAACTAGTGCCTTTGAGTCTTCTTTACACTGTTACATTGCTCCTTGAACGTCAGTCTACTGTCAACAGTAACCTCAAGGTATTTAGCGCCATGGCTGTGACTGAGGGGAGCCCCCAGCCATGAGCCTTTTAACTGGCAGTTGGCATGTTGACCAGTAGGTGGGAAGCGCTGACATTTGTGTTGTTAGGATTTGGCTTATGACTATTGTCAAGAGAAGACAAAATGTTCTTTTGACGTCTTCAGATGTATTATGCTCTTTCTAAAGGACCACAAGGTCGGCGTATGTAAATGAGGTGCAAGCCTTATTACGCAGTTGGTTGTTGGTGTACAAGTTAAATAGCGTGGACCATTTTTTGTTCTAATTTCGTCCACTGACTTTTCGATTCGTGAAATTTAACATAAAATCTTGTGATGCTAAGCAGCTCCGTAGTGATCTTCAAGAATCCATAAGCTTTTCAAGTATTCTACTAACAACGGAGACCTAACAGTGCTACGGAGCGGCAAAATTTCCAGTCCACTGTTTTTCAGACGAGGATCGCACACAACGAACGGTGGTGCCGTGTTTGCGCTCTGATTGATTATACCAATTAATTACGGCAAATGATTTATCAGCCTGTGAATTTCCGTTGAGCTTCAATACGACCAAATGAGGTGACGTACGAACAGAAAGAAAAGTGTGTCTGGTGATAAGTGAGGTTACATTTTATATATCGTTGCAGTCAATACAAGTAGAGGCGGCCGACTAACTCCACTGCACGGTCAAGAAAGAAGAAATCTGCTACGAAAAACCGTTTCTCATATTATTGGAGAAATCACACTAATTCGAAAACGAGTTGACCAGTTACTTTGTATTCCTTATGCTTCCAATGTCTTAACCAGCTCGGAGGACAAAATTACTTGGTGAAATTATATGAGATTCAGTGTGTACGTTGTACGTGTGTGAATTTATTCTTTTATTTATGTTTTCTTCAGACGTGCGAAATACTTGGAGCGAGCGAAATAAAATATTTAACTTATAGTTTTCCGTCATCTAAGAACTTGTTAAGCTTTCCTGTTCCTCTCTTCATTATAACACGACATACACCATGTAAGGTGCCTCTTACGTGAGGAAGACATTTTTACCAGTTTTAATAAATTATTGTCTTTCATTGATGTATTCACGATAGTTAGGAAGTACTGTAGTCCGTAGCCGGCCATGAATCGGAGAGCATTTCCCACGCTGGCTGGTTAGGTGACGAAGCGACCATATGTCACGCGTAGTGGGGTGGGTCTCGGCGCTGGACCGTAGCAACAAGCGTTAGCCTGGGAAATATACGTGACGGGAAGTACCGAAATCCTGGCGCCAAAGTCACCGATTTTGTTTATTTATATGTAATAATTAAAGTCATTTATGACAACATGAATACTAGGAGGAGCCTCTGGATGTTTAAAGCTATTTATCATAATTTTGACTCGTTAAAATTCACACCCGTTCATTAACAAATGCATATCTTAGTAAGTACGAACTTGATCGGAAATCCACGATCTATGACGGAACTAGTAAGAGATACGGACTGCGCGCCAAAGTCGGCAGTCGGCGTTAAGAGCTCTTCCTGTCTTGTTCGATGGTAGCCATGCTCTCGGTTACGAGTAGTTTGTGACATGAGTGTTTCATTATTGGTCTAATAGGAATAAAAGTGATATTACGGCATCCTGAATGTTAATTTCGAGTAAATAGATACCCCAAAGTTGATACACAGCAATTTCAGATAATTAGCTTCCACCGACAGAGACATCCAATGCGCCAATGAAGAATCTGCACGGGATGACATTTACGAGAGCTGCACAGCGCACAGGTAGGAGGAAATTCGACGTCACGACCCACCAAGGCGGATCAAGGAAGGTCCGACTTGCACTAGTAAATTCCGAGTGGAAATGCTGACCAGTCATACTGTACGTCACATGTACCACCCTCGCGGCTAAGCTGGGTAATAACAGTATCAGTTTAGAAGCGAGGGATCTTGCAACCATTACTCTTCACCTTGTATGACCATGAAATTGACTGCTTTTTGCCACACATTCTTTACAGATAGAGGTCTACATCTGAATAGCGAGTGAGCTGTCAACATATCTGTCGTACCTTTATTCACGACCAGGTGCCGGTCAAATAATGTAGTTGTTACTTACCCGCTGTCATTTCATAATGACTGCCAAAATACACTCCTGGAAATTGAAATAAGAACACCGTGAATTCATTGTCCCAGGAAGGGGAAACTTTATTGACACATTCCTGGGGTCAGATACATCACATGATCACACTGACAGAACCACAGGCACGTAGACACAGGCAACAGAGCATGCACAATGTCGGCACTAGTACAGTGTATATCCACCTTTCGCAGCAATGCAGGCTGCTATTCTCCCATGGAGACGATCGTAGAGATGCTGGATGTAGTCCTGTGGAACGGCTTGCCATGCCATTTCCACCTGGCGCCTCAGTTGGACCAGCGTTCGTGCTGGACGTGCAGACCGCGTGAGACGACGCTTCATCCAGTCCCAAACATGCTCAATGGGGGACAGATCCGGAGATCTTGCTGGCCAGGGTAGTTGACTTACACCTTCTAGAGCACGTTGGGTGGCACGGGATACATGCGGACGTGCATTGTCCTGTTGGAACAGCAAGTTCCCTTGCCGGTCTAGGAATGGTAGAACGATGGGTTCGATGACGGTTTGGATGTACCGTGCACTATTCAGTGTCCCCTCGACGATCACCAGTGGTGTACGGCCAGTGTAGGAGATCGCTCCCCACACCATGATGCCGGGTGTTGGCCCTGTGTGCCTCGGTCGTATGCAGTCCTGATTGTGGCGCTCACCTTCACGGCGCCAAACACGCATACGACCATCATTGGCACCAAGGCAGAAGCGACTCTCATCGCTGAAGACGACACGTCTCCATTCGTCCCTCCATTCACGCCTGTCGCGACACCACTGGAGGCGGGCTGCACGATGTTGGGGCGTGAGCGGAAGACGGCCTAACGGTGTGCGGGACCGTAGCCCAGCTTCATGGTTGCGAATGGTCCTCGCCGATACCCCAGGAGCAACAGTGTCCCTAATTTGCTGGGAAGTGGCGGTGCGGTCCCCTACGGCACTGCATAGGATCCTACGGTCTTGGCGTGCATCCGTGCGTCGCTGCGGTCCGGTCCCAGGTCGACGGGCACGTGCACCTTCCGCCGACCACTGGCGACAAAATCGATGTACTGTGGAGACCTCACGCCCCACGTGTTGAGCAATTCGGCGGTACGTCCACCCGGCCTCCCGCATGCCCACTATACACCCTCGCTCAAAGTCCGTCAACTGCACATACGATTCACGTCCACGCTGTGGCGGCATGCTACCAGTGTTAAAGACTGCGATGGAGCTCCGTATGCCACGGCAAACTGGCTGACACTGACGGCGGCGGTGCACAAATGCTGCGCAGCTAGCGCCATTCGACGGCCAACACCGCGGTTCCTGGTGTGTCCGCTGTGCCGTGCGTTTGATCATTGCTTGTACAGCCCTCTCGCAGTGTCCGGAGCAAGTATGGTGGGTCTGACACACCGGTGTCAATGTGTTCTTTTTTCCATTTCCAGGAGTGTAGATGACAACGTTAGCGCCAGAGAGAAATGAGACTTTTGTATGATTTGTACGGTAACTGGAGGGGCGTTTTACATTCTGAATTCTGACAAGGATTATTCATTTACTCTTTACGGATTATGAACTTTTAATTTAGGGTGCTGACAAAAATTTTGAGGATTAATTCGCTCTCCTTCGTGCGAGGTATTAGAGCGATATCTGAGCCTTGGTGGGTTTGTTGGCATCGCCTTTCGAGTTCTTGGCGCCACTAGCTCGGTCTGTCGTGTGATATCCCTGTGGTTTGAGGCCACTAAGATCTTTGCTCGAGGTTGTTGATGGGGACGGAGCGTGTTAAGGAGTGGAGAGTTGTGGAGTGGTAAGGGAGTGAGGAGGACGCTGTGAAAGTTCCGCCCGACGAGTAAGGCGAGCACTTGCGTAAACGTCTCGTTCACAGACTCCGGCGAGTGGTTGCTGGGCATATTTGTGGGCTGATTTGAATCCATGGCTGACTGCAAGTTCCCTCTTCGTGCGTAGCTTGGGCCACCAGCTCTGGAACGTGGCACACCAATGAGAGAATTGAAGCCAGTTTCGCTGCGCTAAATTCTGGACCCCCTTGGAACTGAAAAGCTTCAGCATCGCTTCGTGAACGTCAGCTAACTTTTAGATTTTGAGGTCTTAACTGCTATTTTCTTGTTCATACCTATAAGTCTGTTGCGATCTTTCCGATTTCTTACCTGGTCTATTTCACCAACAGTTGGTTCCTTGAATTGATGCTTGTTGATACCTATAAGTCCGTTTCGATCTTTGCGATTTCTTACCAGGTCTATTTCACCACCAGTTGGTTCCTTGAATTGAGGCTGTTATTTGCTTTTCCTGAGTCCATTCTGGCCTTGATTTTTTGTTGATAGGGTATCTTAAACTGTATGAGACGATGGAGTTTTCTGATCAGGAGCGGTATCGTATTTCTTCTATGTGGGTTTTTGACAACCTGCCTGTCAAATCTCTTGGAACACCGAATAAGTGCTTTTCTCTCGTAATATGGCCGGGTGCCGGTTACGAGATATCTTCGGGCTTTGCAGACGTCATCGCTCTGTTATTTATATTGGTTTAGGAGGTGTCTGAGTCTCAAAATTTCCAATTGCTGACGGTATGTAATTGGGCTTTGCAGCCTAGTTTTCGCTGTCGTTGTAGAGACAGTATCTTGCAGAGAGTTTGGATAGTTATTGTTGCTTTCATGTAATTAGCCTTGCTGTGTTAATATATATTTTACCAGTTGTACCCAACGTAAACGGCCTAGGAATGCCGGTCTTCTCGTTGTATTCTTTCCTGGTCACCTTGTGTTCCTTGCGTGTGAGCCTTCGGGTGCTCCCGATGTGAGGAGGCAACTCCAAATCTTGTTACGTAACTGAAGCAGTTATTCATGAAGGCCTACCCGTTTTCCATTTTGTAATTTCACTTAACTAAAGCTGTTATTAAAGCTGTTTTCTAGTTGGTAATTTTACTTAACTGAAGCTGCTATTAAAGAATGCCTGGCTATTTTCTGTTTGGTAATTTTACTTCAACGAAGCTGTTATTATTGAGGTCCTGTTCATTTCCCTTTTAATTAAAATAAGAGCTATTTCATAATTTGGGTTAGTTGAAATTGTTACTAATCAAGGCCTACCTGTATTATTGTCCTATTACTGAGATCTGATATCTTACTCAGTTTGTGTTCTAACTAACTGAGAATGTGATTGCCATAGGCCTCCCTTATTCAGGGGCATTCATGTCAGTAAGGTAGTAACAGGAAATTACACATGATGGTATATGGGCCTCAACCTTTCGCCTTAAACCCCATCATCCATGATTGCAGGTGTGAATGTCTAGATTTGGATAAAGCCACCTAAAAAAGCAGAGGAAGCAAGAGATAGAGATTTGTTACTCTTGTGGACCTGTGATCGCTAATCTACCTACAGTGTCTCAGAACCTATTGCATATCATTTTCTTCAGCAGTCTAAGAGCCTATTCGCTACCCCGTAAAACCAGCTCAAACTTATCTATTAAATAATCGCACAAAATAAAGAAAGTAATCAGAGAGTCAGTAGGTAAGTCGCTTATGTAATGCCAATAGACGAAGGTGGACCAAGTTGGTAGCAGAGATGGTTTTAAGAATAAAGCCATTTATTTCCGATTACGTTGGGTATGTTTCAGAACGACGTAATAGTTTCCTTGATTCGGAGATTTTAAGTGGCCGCGTGTGCGTAATATTCAAATAAACCAGAATACATTACCATTATAAATTTCCTTATTTGGATGGTGAGTCGTAAACAGAAAGGCACCAAGGTCTGAAGATTGTTTCATTAAAATGGTAAAAAAGTTTTTCCTTAATTTAGATGTCTCTGCACACCACTTGGAAACGGATCTTCTATGAAATTTAAGAAGACCATCAAAAATGGGGGAATCTGTTGATATCGCGCTGAAGCTGTGAACAGATAGCTACAAAGGTAATAAACGAATGCCCAGATGGACCAACTCTAAAGAAATGAAACAATGCGAAATAGATTTTATGTTGAGATATAAATAGGTGCCAATGTATAACGAATCAGGCTTATTAAATTAGTACTCTCATTAATCAATAGTTTTATTCGCAATGAGAATTTCTTTTGTCGTATGCATAACTAGTGCCCTGCAGATACCACGTATTTTTTCGCCACCAGCGGTAGTTTTCATAATAAAATATATTTTACAAAATGAATTAACAATGAGAAACTTTATTCGAGATGTGAGTGCACTTGGTGGTTTGTGACCTACATAAAAGGACAGTGAGTGCATTTCACAACGTAAAGGAAACAGTAGTGAAATATGAGGATGGACGTGATCAGTGGATCTGCACATAACCATACGAAATTCGGTTTCGTCTGTCGGAAAGTACATGGCCAGAGCATTGTGGGATAAAAGGTATTCATGTCATTGTTTTCTTTATAGATGACGTAAGAGTAGCTGCTGTATACCGCTGGATGGAAACTGACGTGAAAAGAGGCGTGCGATGAAAAACTGATTCTTTTTTCCGTTGGGACTCCGCTTCTGATAACAAAGGTATTGTAGCAACGAAAAGTTTATATACTGGTCTACTAAAATATCTTCAGTATCCAAATGATTTGGCAACCTCAAACTTCCATTTAGTCCCACTTGTAATTAAATTTGTACTTGTGTATGTTGAATTATATGATGGTACTATGTAACTCTTCGAATTTCAACACTATCGTAAAAATATATGAACCGAACTGCCATTAAAACTGGAAAAAATCGGTAAATAATTGCATATTAACCTCAAAATACCAGCATTTCCAGCCATGCAGAGATCTATTCTCGTTTTCTTAATTAACCAAATATCAGTAGTAAAAAATGTAAATTGAATAGGGTATTTTGGAGCCACAAATTAGGAATGCGCATTATAGGACTGGCGTAGGACAAATTGGACCACAGGATGATTAAAACAGAAAATTGCCAAAAACAGTATTTTCACATCGTACATATAATTAAGTCCAAATCGAAAAGCAGGATCGTCAATGAAGTAAAACGCTTTTATTACTACCACCAACGTACACTCAAAACAGAAAAGTTTACCGAACATATTGACATTACAAATGTAATATATTTGGCGAACCTCCCAGAAGGGATACATACTAAACAACGAATGATTGTTGGTGCTCTTATTTTATGTAGTGACGCTAACCGCTATGCCACGATGTATGCAGCCATCTCATAGCACTTGTTGTTCTCTTCAAGATAAAGCGATCATGCGTTTCAGAAACCAGCACGAGAGGCCCCAGTTGTCGCTCTTCTTGTTAGCATTGTAGCAGGGCTTCACAAGGAATACAGCGACGGTACTTTAGCGCGTTTGTCTTCTTTATGAAGGGTTATAATACTCGAAGTCACAGGATGCCCGAGAAGTGACAAAGGATGACATAAGGGCCAAAGTTGTGGTTTAGTAACTTTTCCGATGACCCTGCATTCCTCACAGTCTCAGATATTCTTCAAATGTCTTGGAGAAAACGACTGTTTCATCAAGTTAGCAACATATCATACATTTAAGGAGTCGAGGTAGGTTGTCCAACACATACTCGAGGTTAGCCCTAGCATTACACAGTCCAAGCACTATAACGTTGAAATGGTAGAGGCCGTCAGCAGTTAAAACGTCAGTATTTTTCCAATCAGCTTCATCAGCCTTGATACGCCACGGGCCTGTATACTTCTCCACAGCTGAGAAATGCACTGCTGGAAAAGAATGCAACACCCTCACGGACACGGTAACTTTCATGCCATATGATTCAGGTGTGAGAGGTAAATCGTCAGATCAATACCCAGTGTACGCAGCAATACAGGCGTGTGTTTTCACATGCAAACGATCGTAAAGGGTCCAAGTAGTATCTTGCGATAGATGGTTCCAAATATCTTGGACATTACGCTGCATTCTGGAGTAGTTCTTTCACGCTCTGTAGCTGAAGAAGGTTCGAGCTTCATCACATCCCATAACAGTTCAATTGACCAGAGACCTGTCGATTTTGCTTCCAGGGCTGTTGTTGTACACCACGAGGTGCACGTTGCGCTACAATAGCCATACGTGGATGTGCGTTGTCCTGCTGGAAAAGTATATCACCTTCCTGTCGAAGAAATGGTCGTATATCGACATGTTCAAAGTAGCCGGCACTGATTATCAGCAAGATATACCAAATGTGACTGCGAATTGTAACTGATAGCCCCTCACACAATGGAATATAGAGTGGGATCTTTCTGTCGTAGGTGAATACATTCCGTAACTGGCCGCTCAAGAAGTCTACACCGAACACGAGTAAGTCCAGCACTCACATAAAGACATAAATTACTCTCATCACTGAAGACACCAGAGAGCCATTGGTCTCTCAAGTCTTCTCTTTCACGACACTAGTATTCCCGTGCTTGGCACCGCCGTGGCGTCATTGGTAGCCTGGTGAGAAGCCACATGATCTTAGTCCCGATGAAAATGGACCATTTTCAGCTGTCCCGGTGATACGGCAGGTGCAACATCTGGCCGGATTGCCCAGACTGCTTCCCTGGCTGATGTTCGTTCGGTTACCTAGAACAATCGCGTTTGGCTGCTGCTTAAGGTGTGAACGGTAAAAACAAAAGTCGGCGGTTACAAGCAAGTGCGTTGTAATCACATACGTTCAGCATCGGCAAGAATGCTGCTGTACATCTCATGCTCCTTTTAAATGTTTGTAGCATAAACAGAGAAGGACCTAATATCTGCAAAACTTTAACTGCAACAGACAGTCAGTACGGTCAGTGTGGCTTCAAATTACTGATGTATGGGTGTGGGAATGTTCCACAGGCCACCGCTGAATGCAACGACCTATCGCCTTTGCATTGTGCCCAACATTTGCAGAAATCCGTCGATAAATCCATCTGGCCTCCTACAGGCCGGCAATGGAACCCACTACAACTGGCTGAGGTTGCACAACAGTAGTACGTACTCGTTGGGGATGGGGGCGGGGGGGGGGGGGGAGGTTTCGCATAGATGTAACCTCTAATAAATGTTGCAAATCCTGTTCATTTCTAAGCTTATCACATTACTGCCTGCAACGTGAAACACGAGGACGCACACTCAGATATACTGTGCGCCATCCGATCGCCGATTGCCATGAGAGATGATCAACTGACACTCAACCTCTCGGTATTCAAGTATCATACCCTCATGCCACTGAAACAATCCTTGAGGGTGTTCAATCTTTTTTCCGGCAGCAAGCGTTTTCCTCTCAAGCAGTGTCCCACCAATGGGCGGCAATTGGTAGACTATATACGGTAAAAACAGGATAAATCACTTTCACTATGAGAGAATATTTAATTATAAACAGCAGACTGTAACAAGCATGTGCAGTCATTAATAAATATATTGCGTCCACTCAATTACAGGGGTGCTCCTTCTCTTTGGCTGTGAAAATGCACGTACAGCAATTTCACTCTGAGTGATATTGATCGATGGATACTATACGAAAAGTATAATGGGATTATCCACGCTGTAGATACGAATGTCAATTCCTTCCGCCCTACAAAGGAATTTAATGAGAAAAGTCACTTTTGAAGGCTGTTTAAGAGAAACAGTCACGTTTGGATGCTGTTAAGGTGAAAAACAAAGTCGAGGATTACATGGGAGAGCGTTGTAACCACATATGCGAGAATGCTACAGGACCACACATGGCTCTTTCAATTGTTGATAACATAAACAGAGAAGAATCTAATATCTGCAGAACTGGAACTGCAGTGGACAGTATCATATACTCTTTCATGGAATGTCGTAAAAGAAGTTCTAACAAATTGAGCTGCATAGTTTGAACGGAATATCGTTCTTCGTGACAAATGCCGTCCTGTGAATAGGTTCCTGTTGTTGCATTGAGACAAAAATGTAATAATAAATAGGGTAGCGGCAGACGAAGTGTTCTACATTTTGAAAAATGCAAATTAACTGTAGTTGTTTGTAGATCGTGCGATGTACAAGAATAAAACAGAATCTTGCGACAAAGAGCAGAATCATAGAATTGGTAAGCGAATTGAAAACAGCCAATAACGTGCCTTTATCTGTCAATATCGGTGATGATGCTGAACTTCCCTAAATAATTTTCTCACACTCAGGACGAGAGGAATTTAAAAGACTGAACTCCTGAGAAAACAGCGAGCCCGCATCTTTTCATACACAGTGCATTTCAGACTGAATATAGCAGTTACAAACAGCTTTAATTATTTAATTTTAGAAGAATATCGATAAGTTACAGAGCATGTGAAAAGTAGTTCAGTATTTCGATCATGGCTCAAGTGCAGCTATTCGGAAGTCACCATATGTTTGGCGGAACTTACTTTCAGATTTAGATGACGTAAGAGAAAAAGGTGGATCACACACAGAAGATGTTCTATATTTTAGAATTTAACACTCCCCTTGTTTCAACAAAGTGCTGAGAACGTATCACCTTCGATGTAGTGGAGCTCCTCGAAATGCTAACGAGATGGGCATAACTTTGAAGTAACAGAATAAAAGTACGGACTGGCTATGTGTATCGACACAACATGTTGAACTCACCACAAAATGCTGAAACCAGCATAAAATGTGGAAATATTTTCGTCTGTTGTGAACGTAGTCCATGGAAATCGACGTGCGCTACAAATACGACAAACAACGATTTGATGTGTTCTCTAAACGAAGCTGAAAATGAAACTTTACGTAATTAACTGTTACAGGAAATGATACGGTATCACTACTTCAAACGAAAGAATTATGCTACTGAAATGATGGGTGCCATGGAACGAGTAATACTTGCTGCCCGTCTAATGTTTGGCAATGAGACAATTTTCCACGGAAATGGCAAGATTAACCTAGAGACCATTGGCATATGGGGGTAGAGAAAGGCCTGTGTGTGTGTGTGTGTGTGTGTAACAAAACCTCCATTGGCTACGAACATTTTCGCGACGAAGTCCTTTCGTAGAAAGTTTTCGGCTTACTTGCCGCTTTAGATTCGTGTGGAGATCCAAGGTTTTGATGATTCCCTCAATTATCACCGTCAGATGCTAAAACTGACTGTCGTAAACTGTCTTTCGTTTCTTTTATTTCAGTTCGTCTCAACGGGGCGGGTTAGCAGCGTATAAAAACCGCTCTTAATCCAACGGTAATATAAACTAAATTTCAAGTTCGTTAAAATTTAGAAATGTGAAAATAACGGACAAGTAGACGATACCCACAATTTCTATATAAAATCATACGACAATAAGCTAGGAAAATGAAGATTGTTTTTAAAACCGGTTTGACGATTTTATATTGCGTTTAAAATATAGTCCCTGATTAATGTGAATGATGCCATGGTGTAATGGTAATGGTAGGTGATACATTAAATGACTATGGGTCTTGTAGAACTGAAGGTAGCGACTAGAAGTCTACAAAGATGAAGGGGGAAGGAGAAAAGGGGGTGGGTAGTAAGGAAAAGTATTATGATATGGATTGGAAAGAGGGCTATATCTCGGGACAGCGGGAGAGAATGGATATGACCTGGAGGTGCATGCAACGAGGAATATGTATGTACTGACGCAGCAAGGTACCTGTATTGATTATTAGTCTGTGGGAAATTGGATGTTGGGTTTGGGTTTTGCGATAAATGTGTCATATCCGAAGTTTCTCTAGGAAGAGAAGAATGTGTAGGAAGTGAATGAGTTGGAACAGGATGTGAATTGGAAAGGCAGGCGGATGTGGAAGGCGAGGTGGAGTGAGAGCCTTCCAGGATTTAAATTGCCTTATAGAATTTAGGCGAGGCATACGTCCAGGGAACTTTGGCGTAGGTTAGGATTGAGCAGATGAAGTATTTATAGGTGAGACCAATGATGGCACGATGTAGACTCCAGGCGCGGCCAGTTAGTAGTGTCAGTACTTTTATTCAGTCTCGGGATTTTGATTGGATGGTAAGGAGACGTTAGATATCCTGTTGGGAGTAAGTCCCAATTACTTTATGGTGCTGGTCAGAGGGATGGGTCGGTTATAGATACAGATAGTCGATTAGGAGATTCAGGTGGCGTTGAACAGGCGGATGAGAGAGTTGAAGGTTGTGATGAGTGGCTAGGTAGGAGGCGTCGTCATCATACTGCAGAAGGTAATCTGTGGGTGGCGTTTTGGGAATATCAACAATGTACGGGACGAAAAAGAGGGTTGTAACGACAGAGGCACACCTGCAATGGGGTGAAAGATGCGGGAACAGGAGAGATATTTGCGACATATATATAATGGTTTTGAAGGAAGGATGCTATAAGGCGACCATAATGAACTGGAAGTGCATAGGTATGTAGCTTGAAGAGCAGTCAGGTCGAAGGCATTTTAGAAATAAAGAGAGACCAATAAGGCGGGCTTCCGTTTCTTTAGTTGATGGGATGTTAGTTGGATAAGGTAATGAAGTTGGTCATTAGTAGAATAGTTGGGACAAAACCGTATTGGATATTGGAAATGAGTAGGTGGGTTGCAATGTATTGATTGATTCGTTGAGTAAGAATAGTTTCAAAGATTTTGCTGAAACCTGGCGTGAGACTAATAGGTCGAAATGAAGAGCTCTGCAAGGGTTGTTTATCAGATTTCAGAAAGACGAGGACCTTGGACGATTCCACTACTGTGGGTGATAACCTGTGTACAAGATGGTATTGTTAAGTTTGGCGAGGGTTTCGTGGTAGGTTCTGGGACATTCTCTGGAGATGGCGATAGGTAAATTGTCTCATGACTGGGCACAATGTTTCGCTTTTTAGCGAGTGTTAGCGTAATGTCGTCAGCTTTTCTTGGAGTCTTTAGTCCAGTTCGTGGAGTGCTGTTAACTGCGGTAAGTTTGCTGCAAGAGGTGGTATAGTTGTGTTGGTACATTCATATAGATAATGTTAATCGTATAATCCAAGTTGGGACCATGTGGGATAGTGAGTGTCTTTTAGGTGGGATGGGAACTACCTGGCTATAGTAAGGTTGTCTAGAAGTAGTGTGTTGCCATGTCTGATGGGATACGTGGGAGTTGTGTTGCTTTTGGAAGTCTGTGCGATGGGTTCCGATACTTTATTGATTTTACAGGTGTTTCTTTTGCTTTGGTGCTCGTCATGAGTCAATCCTGACGTTCTTTGACTTGCAAGCTACTGCAGACATGTCATTGGACCTGTCGGTGGCATGTGAGTGTGTCCCAGTCACGAGTACGATTAAATTTTCATTTGGGGAAGTAGGGGTTGTGGTTGGTCGCAGGTGTTGTAGGTAGTTATCCACACTGAGCGTGGCTTCACCTACCAGAGTCTGTGGCCATGTGTTTGTAAGTTGTGTGCGTGTGTGTGTGTGTGTGGTGTGTGTGTGTGTGTGTGTGTGTGTGTTTGTGTGTGTGTGTGTGTGGTCTATTAATGCAAAGGCCTTGTTGGCCGAAAGCTTATTTTGCGACAGTCTTATTGTTGTGCGTATCCGCGAATCAGCATCTGTGCTGTATGATGTGTAGTAACTACACATTTCATAATATTGTTCTATTTCAATCTCTTAGTTTCGGGGCAACGCTTCCGTACGTTCAGGTCCACTATAAATCAAAATAGTACATTCATTCCTTGGTGCAAGTATTGTAGAGCACATATAATAATAGTTGTCGTGGAAGCCATCATGAGGAGTGTATAGTCTACAATGGGTTGTCAGTACATGTTGTTTGTGGTGATAGAACATTCAAGAGTATACACTCCATTTCAATACACAACTAGTAGTATATGGGTTCTATCATGCGTGGTCCAAGGAATGAAAACACTCTTTTGGCTTATAGTGGACCTGAAAATGGCATAAATGTTGCCCAGAAACTAATAGTTTTAAATAAATTTCTTTGACGATATGGCTGTTGTGGTTAGTTATCTTTATTTATATCATCTGCCGCTGTCCGACGTCCATGAGCACTATGGTCTTCCAGAAGTCTATGGTGGGTGGTGGGGTTTGGTCGAAAGTGGTCGGAAAGGTCTTCAACTGACCATTCTGTGCGTGGTAGCACTTGTTTGAGGGGCATATATTGGGAATGGTGGTGGGTAGTAGGTACCCTTTTGATGACCAACGTCCTGTCTAAAAATTTCATATATTCTTTTATTCCAAATCACAATACCTCTGGCCATGTAGTCCTAGGCAGTACTCAGCACTCCCAAGGCGCAGGTTTATCTCGCTTTGTGAAGTGTGCTGGGAACACCGAGCTGCCTCTTGTCACAAACAGCTTGTGGTGTCACTCCCGTATGTAGTCAGCACTCGAACAGTGTAGCGCTGTGTCAGCCTTGAGGGCAGCGGCCGGAAAAGGCAGCCACAACGACTAGTACTAATATACAAGGTGGCTATAATTAAACTTTCACTACTTGAGCAAGTGTAGACAGAAACTTATTAACCGCAAGAGTACCCAACTTTATAGTATAAATGTTCAGACTGTGCACTTCTGGACTGGTGTTGTTACTAGTGTTAGTGTCATGACTTGACTTTAGACGCTGGCTGAGGTACGCGGACGAAGGGTTGAAACACAAACATCACACTGCATTCACTCATGAAGCTATTTTATCAAACCAACAGCAACATTGCTGCTACCCTTCGCGAGTATCGACGCACTAAATGGGTACGGAGAGGTCTTCTTTCCTCACATGGATTGGATAACATGATTCGGAATTTCGAATTAGCTAGCGATTTGCGAACTGCTACAGGGAGACACCGACGATCAACTGCGCCGCAGCTTGATGAAGAAATTACAGTTAACATGTCTGGGAATACTGAACGAAATATGCGATCTTGTGCACGAGCTGTGTCACGACAGCTGGAAATTCCATCTTCACCGCTGTAGCGACAAGTGTAGTAGGTGCCGTCAATAGCCCACACGACATATGTCACGGCGATGGTAGTCCAGTCCACGCGATGTGGAAATTCAAACCAGCCAGCTTAGTGAAGAAGTAAGGCTATCAGGGCGCACAGGCCGCGCTGTTACCCATTTCCGCCGAGACTAAGCTTGAGCCAATCAGACAGAAGTTTTATTCTGCTAGACGACTACTTAGGCCTACGCCGCGATGGCAGCCAGCATTTCCGTCGCTGCCATCCACACTGGGGCGTCCTGGACCGGACGACCCCCTACCACCCCAGCTCCTCTACTATTCGCCGTCACCGTGAAGTGCGACTGGCCATACTGGATGCAACCGAGAGGAGACGGGTTGATACTCTGTTCTTCTGCCTATCCTACACTTGGGAAGTGTCGGTGTTACTGGCAGTATTCACAAAATCATTCCTACAGTCTTTAAGGAGATTCTGCCTGTGACTTTCTTTTTGGAACTTAGTTTATGAGACCATTCACTCGGTCAAGAAAGTTTTCACTTTTCTTACTCAGAAATTAGTTAATCTGTTCACTCAAATCCGCGAGTTTATTTCTTGCTTTGCAAATAAAGCTATCTAACTGATATATCTGGATAGCGTTTCGTGATATAACAGAAGAATGTGACACATGAGTTCACTGTAAAAAAAGTGCTGCAAACAAAATATGTGAAACTATACGAAACAGCAGTACGCGTGTTACTAATATGTACGATGCAATTTTGCTTTGGACACGCATTCATGTCCCAGAGAGCAAGCAATGCAGTGACAACAGCAGTCAAGAAAAACAGGAACTATATTCCCAATTGCGACTATGAAACACCACTGGCTGTACATTGTAATTACGATAGTGAAAATTTGTTCGGGAGTGGGACTCGAACCCTGATCTCCTAGCTATCCGAGCACGAATCGCGGCCTGTCCAAAACTTTCATATGTCGTCGTTCATGTGTCACAAACAGCACTCGTACGTTTTGTGTATACCCGTCGAGAAAGGATATATTACTGAGAGCTGAGGGCCTGGTATCGGCGAACGAATACGAAATAGCAGCGCCTGTGTTATTACGAACTACGGAGTAATGTTCCTTCTGACATACAGGCATTTCGCATTTATACGCCAATACCATGCCCTCGGCTCTCAATAAATATGCCCTTCCTGCACTGAAATCTATGTAACATGTGAGTGCAGATTCTAAGATATGTGCTATCCTCTTACATAAAATGGGAAAGCCGTGCCACTGTTCGCGCGACTTCCCCCGTCGGAGGTTCGAGTCCACCCGCGGGCATGGCTATGTGTGTTGTCCTTAGCGTAATTTAGTTTAAGTTAGAGTAAGTAGTGTGTAGGCCTAGGGACCGATGACTTCAGGAATTTAGTCCCACAGGAACTTACCACAACGAAAAGATAAATGGATGGGTGGACCCACGATAATCGCATCATTTTTCCTCTATCAGTTCTTGTTACACATTACACTAACAAACCGTATACAACATTGGTTATGGCAAAGAACGAGTAACAGTATACATTTCTTTCTTTCTTTTTTTTTTTTACAAGTAATCGGTTTGAGTCACTGAGCAAAGGCCCCAAGCAAAAAATTTGTGACAAATACCAAAGTTTCAAGATAATAAGGCAAGACAGATCGTAATTAAAGCAAATTGCATTTAGAATAATTGAAAGAATTACTCTCAACAAAATTTAAGAAGAGATCGCCATTTATGACTCTTAAAAAGGTTTTACAAAATGTAAAATTTTTTTGCATATTAATAAGACAAGTCTTTGAATGGAACAACTGCAGGAGTGATTACTAATTACAAAATCACAAGTCCTAACATCCAGTTTTCAGGACAGACCAACCAGGATGTTGAGTGTCAACACTTACGATCGAACAAGGTTTCCTCTTGGACGCATGGTGTTAATACAGCACGGAAGTGATGGCAAAATAATTAGGAAAACAGCTCAAACACAGAGCTCTACAGAAAGTAAGATTTAAGTTTCCAAATACAGTAAGTACAGACCGGCATAACCCAATTCAGAAAAGCTGACCATTAATCATAAATGAAATAATAGTACGCATTTCAGTAGAAACGCAAAATATTTAACTCAAGAGATTGACATAAGAGCTTGTAAATAAAAGCGTAGGCTAAACAAACTTGAGAAACACGCTGCTAGCGCGGACAATTCCATCAACTCCACTAAGGTAATATCGAGCAGTCACAAACAATCCCGAAAAACACTATGTCGGTGACTAACAGCAACATGTCCCACTGTCAAGCGCCGGCCAAGTAGTGGACCCACAATTCGTAAACCAAATAGCTCTTTTTTTAAAAAAAAAAAGAAAGAAAGAAAAGAAAGAAACACCTTAGATGACACATGAGCTAAGAGATACAAGTTAAGATAATATAACCTGCTGAGGCCTTAATAACTAAATGGCATAAAATCTTCAAATCTGCCATAATAATCAAACAGTTATGTTTCTGAAAACTGTACAGAGCAATAATAGCGTTAAACGGTAAAATGGTGGCATAATAAAGTCTCCCACAAAACCGCTTAACTGAATAGGGAGAAATCATTAATGTCAGAAAGTTACATCAAATAGGAAAAAGTCAATAAATCATCTAGGCCGCATAGCCATAGACTTGATTGCGCGAAACTGAAATTTCTGCGAGAATCAAGTTTGCCTATAGGAGGTGTAATTAACTGCTAGCACTTACAAATAAGGCTCTCTTCCTTGGCACTTACATTTCAGAACGATCTGAAAGATAATTTGAACAGCATACATTAGTTCGACAAATTTCCGTGAAGCATTTAAAAGATTAAATAATAAAGAAAGAAATATCCCAAGACGAGAAAAACAACCGCTTAATAAACCAGATATACCACAGAGCTCATGAGCAGTTCCACAGAACTAAACACCCAATTTCATCAAGCACTAGGATAACATCGAACCATCTGACAGATCATAGGAAAACAGCACTGACTTGAGAACTACAAGATATAAAGTAGAAGACAGTTTTTGACGTAAACAAGTATCAGTGAGTCAAAACTGAAAATAGCACTTTTAATGGCAAGCAGCCACGTTACACGTGCGAAACAGGCACTAACAGTTAAATGCATCAAACTCAAGCAGATCAGTTGTGGTTAATAATGATTAAGAGGGGTGAAAATTTTTTTGGGATCCATAAAGCAGGAGACACAGCGTGAGCGATACTAACCCCTGCTACGTCAAGAAGTCGTTATTCATGAATTTCAGCACAATACCAAACGCCAGCATCTAAAAGTGCCAACATGGACATAAGGGAAGACAAATCAGCTTAAGCACACTGAAGGGCATAGTGACAAGTATGATGCACCCACTAATGGTACTCTCCAAAGTAATCATTCTCCACGCCAATAGTGTCAACGGCCCACAGACGGCAGGCCGACCACTGTCCGTGTTGCCCTCTCGTTATGTACTCATACACTTCCCAACTCCACACGCTCCGGCATGTTTTCAAGAATTCGCGCCAGCGACAACACACAGGAAGGGTAATTGGTGCCACCTAGCGGGTTGCCAGCAAATTAAGAGGGGAGAAAGGATTAAGTGAAGGCGCCAGGGCTCAACATGGACGACGACGTTTCGAAGTTTTAGTGTGGCCGTGACACGTACTCAGTTCTCCTTATAAGTTAAAGCGACCTCTCGTAAACCGCAAGAAATTCGCATTCGAGTCCCAGTTCGAAACAAATTTTTATTTTCGTCATTCCAGTCTACAGCAATTTGTGATTCATATTCGCAGTTCCGAAAACACTGTTTGTAACTGTGAAACTGGAGCTCTAGTGCTCTTCCAGGCTGTTGGGGATGCAGGTGCTGGTCACATTGAGCAACAACTGTAACCTGTTACATGAACATAGTATGTAATTAGCAAAAGTTAGCATCTCATGTGAAAATTACAATGTCTTTCTTTCAATGGTTTATTCGTTATTTCCCTTCTGCATGTCTTAAAAATGTTTCCACAAAGGACCATTGTCCTGCGATCACTCATTTCGCATGGGGACCCTCCCAAGTAGCGAAAATTTAATTAGGACCTCCCAATATAACTTAGTACAAGAGACTTTCTCGCGAGCAGGGTCGAACTGAGCCCCAGCGTGGAAACAAGAAGCTTGCGGCGGTGGAGTATGCCATACAGGGCGACGGCCACCAGCATAAAAATTTGTCCCCACAAGGCAAGGAATAGCAGCAGAGGTCGCCCACATGTTTGTGGTGGTTGGGCGGATAAGTGGGCAAAGCACGAACCACGGTCCAAGGTAGAATCCCTGTCAAGGATAGGTGGTAGCCAGCAACTGGCCCACCGGACGGAAGACAAGAAGTGAGCAGTATTCGGAATCAAGCATGAGTAGCAGACCCACGCTAGTGAAGACAGCCTCTAGTCCCTTGATGACCCATTCCTAGGCGCTGCCTCGAAAAGTCTTCCCCTCGCAGCTGTGCAAAATGAGCAGATACATGTCAGCTTGGTCCGTCATCGCTTCTGAAATGGCAGCTCTTCTCTCCACTCATAACAGAACCGGGGTGATGGTGTGGTCGTTGGGCAATCATCAGCACATCACTGCCTCAATCTTTGCGTTGTGTCAGCGACGTCACACTCCGGCTGTACCACGATGATGTAATAGAAGCCCCAAGCGGCGACCTTCACAATTTTGACATAATCTTCATAAAACCTCTTATAGAAACACTATTAAATGACCGTAGTACTGAATTCTTGGTCTGATGTTTCCTGCTAAGCTGCTGACAGGATCCTCTGCTATGGTGGCGTGGTACATTGATTTAAGGGAGTAATCAGAAATGAATATTTGGTTAACGAGTGCAGGCGTCACCTACAGAAGGAACGGCAAACCGCTGAAATTAAAATCGTGGAGCAGCAAAAAATTGGATATGACTTTTCTTTACAGATATTTTCCACCCGACAAACACAAACATCATCTGCAAATTAGGAAGCAAAGTCCAAACATAACACTATAGCTCTGTTGTCATACATAAAAGATGTTTATTTTTTAGAGCAGCGCTAATAGCCTCTCGAGTGAAACTTGTCGATAAATGAAGGTTACATGCGACTTTTTGCTGCTCTGCGACTTTAATGAATATAGAGTTGTTGGTTGACTTTAATAACTTACGAACTGTAATTACAATTGAGTTCAGTAACTCTTTGACAACCACCAGGGCCGGCCGCTGCGGCCGAGCGGTTCTAGGCGCTACAGTCTGGAACTGCGCGACCGCTAAGGTCGCAGATTAGAATCCTGCCTCGGGCATGGATGTGTGGTATGTCCTTAGGTTAGTTAGGTTTAAGTAGTTCTAAGTTCTAGGGGACTGATGACCTCAGAATTTAACTCTCATAGTGCTCAGAGCCATCTGAACAACCAACAGTATCAGGGAATGCGTTAAAATAGCGCCTTAGATTTTTCTTGTAGTCTGCAGTACAGTGACACTTGTAAGATGCACCTTTCGCATTTCGCTGGAGGTGGCAGTATGCGGGGATCCTATTAGGTCACAATACTCAATCTGAGTCAACAAGCTGACAGAGAACTGGTGCTGGCCTTCTGGGACGAGCGTGGCGTAAGGACTATCATGAGTTGAAAACTCCATAACGGCTAGCAGATTCCTTTTTTACGAACAATAAATACTTTTGGAAGTTAGGCTCATTCGTTCGGAAGTGGATACCCATTAACAGAACCCCTGTCAGTGTTATATATATGGCTGCATCACTTTGCACGCTTTAACACGTTGTCTGTCGCGTGAATACCAGCAGACACAGCAGACCCTCAGCGGCGCTGCAGTGACATACCAGGCAAGGCCAATACAAGCCAGTTCACATAAACAAAAAATTACAAAATCACATAAAATAAAGTTGTTTTACTTATTCATACCTTATAAACGTCCCTTACACGAAAAAGTCTGAAAATAAGTTCCAGAGTGTGCCTGCAAATGCGTCAGTTGAACTCAGGGAGTGGTGAGGATGTCCACATTGCAGCTGGTTAGTCAGACACCCTGGGAGACAAGGTGTAGCAATCGACACCCTAGAACAAAGCTTAATGCCAATTTGGATGTCTACCAGCGTGTATTTACAATGAAAGAAGCAAAATGTCGTAGAAAGACAACAATATGTATTAGTCAGAGTTTACAAATTTAACCTATCTGTTTTTAGGATGCAGTAGTAGTAATAAGAGCAAGAATACTTTCGGTAACAAATCTGATAGAGGTAGGAAATGAAAGAAATGCATACAATATCTATAGGAAAGAAAACGTGTCGTTGTATTTATCGGAACCAACCACTAAAAAATCCGCCAGATAAAAATGTTTATTTAATCGTCATAAAAATTCAATTAAGAAGGCCTATTGGCTGGGAGACGTCGATTTATATCGATATTTTGATTTAAAAGAAGAGTTTTACAAGGTGATTTTCTATTTATTTTGTAACCTTTGCTCTGACTGCTATAGAAGGTTGGAATGTAAAGAGAATGTAAGAAGGTAATCCAGCGAACTTGGGAGCCTGCGTGTAGGAGCCATTATTAGAAGGAGGAGGTCCTAATTCTTGAAGACGGAGGTGGCATGTCTACACACTAGAGAGCCAACAGCCGTAGCAGATAAATTCGTATAAGAAATGGGCGTACCTACGTGACGCCTGTTGCTGATAGTCTCCAAGACAAGTGACTATTGCCACGTCACGCAGTGTACATAATCAAAACAGCGGGCAGGTGATTAAGCTGAGGCGTGAAACTACGATTTTGCGGACCATCAGAATAGAGAGAAAAATGAGTTTGTGAGCACATATGTTTCAGAATTCGATTTGTATATAATGTGGTGTATGTATAACTAAGAATATGAAATTTTAATAACAATAAATGATTCATTAGAATTGAGAAGTTACGTGTAACTGACATATGTTAGCGGATCTGGCGAGTAAGGAACAGCCTATTTTGTAGCGATGCATTGTAAACGTTGTGTAGGTATATACATTTTCTTTCTTACGAATTTAGCCATTCATTTTTGTGATGTGTGTGTGTGTTGACTTGTAACGAGAATATGATAAGTTGGTAACGTTATTTCTTTTGGAATATTACTTTAAATGGATCTGTGCATATTGTCTGTGTCATTCTGGAAGTTCTTGCACTGGTAACAGATAGTGTGGCGAAGAACACTTACCTTACCTGGAGAGATCTTAGCGACACCACTGTTGCTAAAAATCACTTTGGGAACAAGATTTTATTTTTTTGGAAAGAAACGCAGAATAGCAATAAAATAGGTAGAAGACCTCGGAGAAGAGATAAGGAAGAAGAAAATTTTAGAAGGACTTCACTGAAGGCAATAGGAAGAGGTAACCGAAATACGTCGGGCCGAAATAATTACGCCTGTAGCACGCGAATCCACCGTGACCTTTTCGAGCAACAAACTGAACTTTTTTGAGTGTTATTGTGACAGTAAAGAGACTATGCGACTTCACTGTTCTGTCGACATAATAGTGTTATGTGCATGCAACTGTGAATACTTTTGTTTACAATTGTTTATTATCATTGTAAGTGCCAAGCTTCCGATCTTTTATGCTGCGTTAAAGTAAAAGACGGACACTCTGCCATTTCAGTTCAGACACGCAAATTCCGCTGTTGTCACCAAAAGACTGTCTGTACTCATTATTAACACGATACATCCCGTCCCACACCTTTTGGCAACAGTTAACACTTATTCAGAGTCTGTTTATCCATTGTGAGAAGAGCCGGAGCAGCTGCGAAAATTTATTTCAGTTATAATACATATTTTATTTACTCAACTTGGTAGCCATCGTCATTTTGCAGAGATGCACCAGGCTCACAAGGATGGCAGTGTACCAAGCAATGGGTTACCACGAGGTACGCAGTGTCGGTGATTCAGTAAACCTAGCTCCCACTGGAATGTCAGACTAAGGTGTTCTGGCTTAAATAAACATTGAGTTAACTTTCTTTAAGACATTGAAAACAAATGGCACTGTCCTTCGCAGCTCGGTGGGATCGTAAAATTTATGCGAATTGTGTAACTGTGGATAAATTGAAAACATTACTGAAATAATTTTCTTACATACTTTCGAGAGAACCGCAAATGGATTAAAGACGATAGCAATTTTCCTGCAACATACAATTCTATAAATAGAGTTCGTTGTAATACGTAACAGAAGGTTGCATTTAAACGACATTAGCATTACGCTGAGACTTCATGCGATAATGTGAATACAGAAATGCTATGGAATATCAGGGCTGAACAAGGTTATCCGTCTCACCTCAAAATTCTATTAAGGATCTATAAACGAGTACCGAAATTGTTATAGAGATGAGTAATATAGGAACAAAGTCAATGATGACAAACAAATGGCTACGACAAGAATGCTGTATTTCCCAAACACGCTTAAATACATGCACATATATTAGATGGCATCTCTAGGCTAGATTTAATTTTATATGCAGATGGCCTTTAGATTGTGGTATACATGTTGCAGCAAATAGCCTCAGATTACAACCTAACGCTATCGTCAGATAGTACGTAAGTGACTGCATTTCAGAGAAAACAATCAGTGAGGTCTAAAAAAGTCTTGAATAATAAAATCTTGGAGCAAGTAAAACATTATAAATATCTAGGATTCAGAATCGCCTATGAATAGAACCATGACACAGACGTAAACTAAATAAATTAACTTATACATGTAGAATTATCGTATAAAGTTTGCATCATAAAGCCAGGAAAGAAACCCAGCTGAAGTTTCATAAAAGAATAGAAGCAATGAACCCTCTGCCGGATTCTTAATTGTGAACTGCCGAGTAATCTCGTAGCAGATGTAGATGTAGGTGCACCAACCGTTACTTATGGATGTGAAGCATGGGAAACAACATGACACCAAGAAAATGAGATTTCTGACAAAAGTGATTGGATGTACAAGGAAAAATCGAAAAAGAAATAAAAATATCAGAAACGATACAGGAATATATAACATAAACGAATAAATAAGGGAAAATAGGATAACATGGAAGGAACTTGTAGACCGTATGGGTGGAGAAAGATTCCCAGTGAAGGTTCTCAATTACAAACGCAATGGAAGAAGAAATATAGGAATACCAAAGGGGAGATGGAGCACTCCAGCAGGCAAAGTGCCTACTACATCACGCGAAGAAGAAAAACAAGAAGAAGAAGAAGAAGAAGAAGAAAAGACTTCTTACGAGAGTACTAGTAACATTCATTGCATTCCTCTGGTATCTAGTATTCTAATTAATTTAATTCCAGCTAGGATTCACGTTGTCACATGCTTCTAGTCCAGACCATACTAGATATTTTGTTATTAAGATCGATCTGACTTGAGTTACACCGATCTGTTAACACACAGCAGCACCTCCAGTCACTTCATCAATGCATAACGTTGCGCTGAGAACACTGAACGAAGTCTGACGTACATCACTGGTTAATGGCTTTGGGGGGTCGAAACCGAACAAGGTTTTTTAAAAAAAAAAGAAAAGTGCAACTGCTTCTGGCACTTTATTCAAAGTAGATGCTACAGTTCAGGAACCAGCATGAAGAATCTCCATACGCCGGACAAGAAACTTATCTGTGGCCTGTTTTACTTAATTCCTATTAAGATTCCATACCCGACTAGGAATTACTTCCAATAAGGATGAAACCTGTTGCGAACAGATTCTCTGTTAATTCATTTTGCTAAATCTTGATTCATTACACGTGGACACGACACAGACGTCTGTGCACTGTCGAGTCACTTACGTCGAAGTGAACCATTAGTAGAATTTCAACAGTCACAATTCAGGTATTGCTCATACATTCGTCTGTTTGTTCCTAATCAATAAGTACCTATGGTAGGACCTCTGCAGTCTTCATGATTTTGATCCTACAGATTTATGTAATCCACGAGTAGAAACCACAGAAACATTAAAGGTTAAAAATTTGTTGTGTATCTCGAAATTAATTTCTAGAATCTCTACGAATACTCAGAACTGAGCAGTAGGCTGTAAGGCATCTCAGATATTTTAATGTATGCCCTACAGAACGTAGCATCATCTACCCGGGAAAGCAGAAGGACGCATCTGTAGCATCAGCGAAACACGTTTCACTGTCGCCATGTTTACCTACCTCAAAAAACTTTGTAGCGTTAAGCTCGTATTGTATAGTCTTCAGCCAAAAGCGGGACTGGCTTTTCAGCCGTCAAGGCGTATTTTCCGCTTTCCGGACCAAAATAACAATCAAACTTCAGAATATTTCGTGAGTGGAATGACACCACAATGGATATCAGCGTAGAGCTTTGACAGGTGCAGAGGGATCGTCCCTCAGATTTCCAGAGATGTACGCCAGCCGGTCGGCCTCATGACAGGCGTCGTTTTACATAGACGACGCCGGCGTTGCTGGGAACGTCACCGCCGGAGAAGAAATGAGAACAGTGTGGCTGTGACGGAGAAATTTTCATGTCGCCGATATCTGATATGACTTGTTATGACTCGGTGAGCTTCCTTTGAGTGGCACTCAGTGTCAATCACAACAATACTGCTTGTGCCTCGCTAAAAGAACGGTTCACATAAACAAAACGCAGTAGTTCAGAAGAATTCTGGTGGATCGTGTGACAGGTTGGCGGTATGAGTCAGCCTGTCCTACGTTCTCGTGTAACACCAGTGACTGGCAGGTCCCGGAGTATCGGTCCAGAACAGACTTCCCACTTTTCTCTCATACTCAACAGCACGTATTGCCGGCGAAAGGTCAAACGGCATGCAGAAAACACTCTGTAGCTACTGATGCCTTACTAACAAAGTGAAAAATAGTTTTTACCAAGAAATAAAGATAAAATTTCCACTAAAACTTAATTAGTCACATGAAATATGTTTCGATGCCAACACCTCGTCTTCATATAGTTGTGGAGTTTCATTTTGCAAGCATAGATGGTGCTGAACAGTAATGTAGCACTAAACAAAGCCCATTGTAGCCTGAGAAACTGGTTTCTCAGTTTGTCTAAAACGACGTCGATTTTAGATTGTTGTTGTTACTGTAACGACTGAAACACTAGCAGTTTCATTAGTCACGTACTGAAAAAGAGAAACGCATAAAACAGGTTACTAAGCTACAGAAATTAAATTGCAAGGTACAGGAAGTGCTGTCACCATTTTATGTAATCCATTAGCCATTACATGCTGAAACTCTGGCACAACAGATGACACTGCAAACGCATGTGATTAACGTACTTCATTTTTTTTAGTCAGTAACCTTCTGACTGGTTTGATGTGCCCCGCCATGTATCATGAATTCCTCTCCTGTACTAACCTCTTCATCTCAGAATAGCACTTGCTATCAAAGTTCCACATTATTTACTGCATGTATTCCAATCTTTGTCTTCCTTCACAGCATTCGCCCCCTGCAGCCCCCTCTAGTACCATGGAATTTGTTCCCTGATTTCTTAACAGACGTCCTACCACCATGTCTCCTCATCTTATTGTTTCATGTATATTCTTCGAAGAACCTCCTCATTCCTTACCTTACCAATTAACCTACATTTCAACATCCTTCTGCGGCACCAAATGCCAAATGGTTTGATATTTTTACGAATTTCCCATAGTTCATGTCTCACTTCTATACAATGCTGTACACCAAACGTACATTTTCAGAAATTTCTTCCTTAAATTAAATCCTGAGTTAGTGTCTAGCAGACTTCTTTTGGCCAAGAATGGATCCTTTTTACCTGTCCTAGTTTGCATTTTATATCCTCCTTGCTCCTTTCGTCGTGGGTTATTCTGTTCAGTAGATAGAAGAATTCCTTAACTTCGTCTGCTTCGTGACCATCAGTATTGAAGTGAAGTTTCCGCTATTCTCATCTCAGTTACTTATAACTACTTTCTTCTATCTTCGATTAGCTCTCAAACCAAACTCTGTGCCCGTTACACTTCTCATTCCTTTCAGCAGATCCTATAATTTTTCTTCACATTCACTGAAGATAGCGATGTCGTCAGCAGATTTATAATTGATATCTTTTCACCTAGAATTCTAATCCCATTCTTGAAATTTCTTTTTATTTTGGTTATTGCTCCTTTTATGTATAGATTGAACAGGAGCGAAAGACCACATGCCTGCTCCACATCCTTTTTAATTCCAGCTCTTCGTTCTTGGTCTTCGACGCTTACTTTTCACTGTTGGTTCCTGCACAATTTGTATATTACCAGTCTTTCCCTACAGCTTACCTCTATTTTTATCAGAATTTCGAACATCTTGCAGCATTTGATATCATCGGACGTTTTTTCCAGGTAGATTAATCCTATGAACGTGTCTTGATTGTTCTGTAGTCTTCCTTCTTTTGTTAACACCAACGTGAGACCTGCTTCTCTGGGGCCTTTGCCTTTCCCAATGCCAAACTGATCCTCATCTAATACATCATCCATTTTCTTTCCAGTTCTGTCGTTATTGGGTGCATTAGCTCTTAAGGTGAATGTTCGATAATTCTCTCCCTTGTCGGCTCTCACAGTCATCGAAACTCCGGTAGCGATGTTTTTCCGAAAGTCAGATCGTTTCTCGCCACTCATGCTTCATGCACACCAACGTGAATAGTCGTTTTGTTACCTCTTCCTGCATTGATTTTAGAATTTTGATGGTGACAGGGGTAAAATACAGGGTGCGAAAGGCTATTTACAATTTGTACAGAAACCAGATCGCAGTTATAAGAGTCGAGGGATATGAAAGGGAAGCAGTGGTTGGGAAGGGCGTGAGACAGGGTTGTAGCCTCTCCCCGATGCTTTTCAATCTGTATATTGAGCAAGCAGTAAAGGAAACAAAAGAAAAGTTCGGCGTAGGTATAAAAATCCATGGAGAAGAAATAAAAACTTTGAGGTTCGCCGATGACATTGTAATTCTGTCAGAGACAGCAAAGGACTTGGAAGAGCAGTTGAACGGAATGGACAGTGTCTTGAAAGGAGGGTATAAGATGAACATCCACAAAAGCAAACAGAGGATAATGGAATGTAGTCGAAATAAGTCGGGTGATGCTGCGGGTATTAGATTAGGACACGAGACACTTAAAGTAGAAAAGGAGTTTTGCTATTTGGGGAGCTAAATAAATGAAGATGGTCGAAGTAGAGAGGATATAAAATGTAGACTGGCAATGGTAAGGAAAGCGTTTCTGAAAAAGAGAAACTTGTTAACATCGAGTATTGATTTAAGTGTCAGGAAGTCGTTCCAAAAAATATTTGTTTGGAGTGTAGCCATGTATGGATGTGAAACATGGACGATAAATAGTTTAGAAAAGAAGAGAATAGAAGCCTTCGAAATGTGGTGCTACAGAAGAATGCTGAAGATTATATGGGTAGATCACATAAATAATGAGGAAGTATTGAATAGGATTGGGGAGAAGAGAAGTTTGTGGGACAACTTGACAAGAAGAAGGGATCGGTTGGTAGAACTTGTTCGGGGGCATCAAGGGATCACCAATTTAGTACTGGAGGGCAGCGTGGAGGTTAAAAATCGTAGAGGGATACCAAGAGATGAATACACTAAGCAGATTCAGAAGGATGTAGGCTGCAGTTGGTAGTGGGAGATGAAGAGGCTTGCACAGGATAGAGTAGCATGGAGACCTGCATCAAATCTGGTTCCTAAATCTCTGTCTCACCATTATATAATCTATCTGATACCTTCTAGTATCTCCAGGATTCTTCCATGGATACAACCTTCTTTTATGATTCTTGAACCAAGTGTTGGCTAAGATTAAGTTATGCTCTGTGCAAAATTCTACAAGGCGGCTTCCTCTTTCATTTCTTACACCCAATCCATATTCACCTACTATGTTTCCTTCTCTCCCTTTTCCTACTCTCGAATTCCAGTGACCCATGACTATTAAATTTTCGTCTTCATTCATTACCTAAATAATTTCTTTTATATCATCATACATTTCATCAATTTCTTCGTCATCTGCAGAGCTAGTTGGCATATAAGCATGTACTACTGTAGTAGGCATGGGCTTCATGTCTATCTTGGCCACAATAATGCATTCACTTTGCTGTTTGTAGTAACTTATCCGCACTCCTTTTTTTTTATTCATTATTAAACCCAGTCCTGCATTACTCCTATTTGATTTTGTATTTATAACCCTGAATTCACCTGACCAAATGTCTTGTTCCTCCTGCCACCGATGTTCCTCCTGCCACCGAACTTCACTAATTCCCACTATATCTAACTTTAACCTATCCATTTCCCTTTTTAAATTTTCTAACCTACCTGCCCGTTGAAAGGATCTAACATTCCAAGCTCCGGTCTGTAGAACGGCAGTTTTCTTTCTCCTGATAACGACGTCCTCTTGAGTAGTCCCCGCTCGCAGATCCGAATTGGGGACTATTTTAACTCTGGAATATTTTACCCAAGAGGACGCCATCATCATTTAACCATACAGTAAAGGTGCACGCCCTCCGGAAAAATTACAGCTGTACTTTCCCCTATCTTTCAGCCGTTCGCAGTTCCAGCACAGCAAGGCCGTTTTGGTTAGTGTTAAAAGATCAGTCAATCATCCAGACTGTTGCCCCTGCAACTACTGAAAAGGCTGCTGCTCCTCTTCAGGAACCACACGTTTGTCTGGCCTCTCAATAGGTACCCCTCCGTTGTCGTTGCACCTACGGTACGGCCATCTGTATTGCTGAGGCACGCAAGCCCCTCCACCAACGCCAAGTTCCATGGTTCATGGTTCATGTTATCATACAAAACGAAATTAGGATAAAAAACTAAGAAGTAAGAAGGAGAAGCTCGTCACTATTGGTATTTAAATTGTTTGGTGAAAAAGTGAAGAAGCGAAATAAATTTGCTGGGGAGAAGTGGAAGGTCAAGGGATATATTTGGCAAATCTAACACTTGCAGATAACTTTAGCTTCCTCGATGAATATGATATGGACTCACATATACAGTTAACTTCTTGCGAAAATTTTTTTGGCTAATAATCTGTATATGTCCTAAATGAAGCATATTAAAATTAGGAAGACAAATATAGTATGGACGAGATGTACCAACGTAATGACGTAGGCCAGGCAAAATTGTTAGGGAGACTCTTATTAGGGTAATGAATGAATGAATTGGAGAAAATACTGTGACATCCGGTAAGAGATATCTTGACGATGAACGTAGCATCGCGCAGGCAGGAGTGCTGAACTGTCACTATAATAGCAGTTCCTGATAGCACGATAGCTGAAGACATTGGGAATTATGTATAGTCAATGATGTTCTGACCAGTATGAAATAGGAATGAATTGAGACCAGCTAAATTGTTATGGACATCAAGTGCAGGCCATGCCTGGTTATTTTCGGAAAACGGCAATAATAGAAGAGGCGTCACAACAATTCAAAATCAGAGCGAAAAACGGAAGTATGAAATAGGAATGAATTGAGACCAGCTAAATTGTAATGGACACCAAGTGCAGGCCATGCCTGGTTATTGTCGGCAAACAGAAATAATAGAAGAGGCGTCACAACAATTCAAAAGCAGAGCGTAAATCAGCATAAAACAGTGAAAGAAACAATTTAAATCAATATACATTAATATGGTGACGTTAGCTCAGATTTCGTGTCAAAGATCAACAGTCCTGGCATGCTGTACTGCCAACTATTAGATTTTGCTTGAATAGACACTTCCCGTACAACTCCCACGCAGCGGCCCGTATTAGCGCAACCAGCTAGTTTTACCAAGTGGCAGCACATTTATAACACCCTACTGAGCGAGTAGAAGCTTCTCCATTTCGACGTTTCATCTGAGTGAGTATACAGGAACGGAAGCAGTATTAGAGGAATAAGTTTCATAGATAAGTAGAGACATGAAAATCCGAAAGACTATGAAAGAAGCTACTTGTTGTTGTTGGGTAGAGATGAAAATATTTTCCCAAGTTGGAACAGATAGCCTCACGAATTATACGACTTGAAGAATAAGTTGCTTTAAAAGTAAATAAACTGGATTTTGATGCTATTGTTAAGAAAGAAATGATGCAGGTATTTGACTTGCTTCCCGGTTTTCTATGGTTTCTGAGGTTACAACGATCAAGTGTTCATATGATAATGTTACTACATGGGATAAAAATAGTCTTTTAATCGAGGTAAGCTATCATTAAAATACGGGTCAACTATACAGACCCTTTCTTCTACACGACTATGATTTCTCATGATCTACATTCCTGAAAGACGATGATAGAGTAAGTAATACCACATCCAATTTTATATCACTTCTAGGCTTGAAAAAACTTTTGACGATATTTGCCGGAACATACTCTTTGTAAATATTAAGTTAGCAGGTGTAAAATACAGAGAGCCAAAGGTTATTTACAATTTTTATAGAAACTAGATATCAGTTACAAGAGTTGAAGCGCAAGAAGGGAAAGCAGTGGTTCATAAGGGACTGAGACAGGTTTGTAGCCTATCCTCATTGTTATTCAATCTTGAAATCCAGCAAGCTGTGAAGGAAAGCAAGAAGTAATTACGAAAGGCAATTGAAAGTTCAGGGAAAAGAAATAAAAACACTGCAGTTTGCCGATTACATCGTAATTCTGTCAGAGACAGAAAGGACTTGATAATGCAGTTGAATGGAATAAGCAGGGTGTTGAAAGGAAGATATAAGACCAACATTCACAACAGTAAAACCAGGGTAATGGTATGTAGCCGAATAAAAGTAGGTTATTAAATTAGATTATTAATTGAGACAGCAAAAGTGGTAGTTTTGCTCTTTGGGAAGCAAAATATCTGATGCTGTGCGAAGTAGTGTAACGGAAACATTGAGTTGGGCCCAAATGAATTACTCGTGGAGTCGACTGAATGAGTATATAATAAAAGATCAAATTTATCGATCGAACTACACAATAGTGACCCAAGAATAAATAACATCACTAATACGACGTATTGACGCTAAGATAATATAAGAATGACTAAAAGGATAAAGGTAATAAAAATTTAATTGCTGCTGCCAAGTCTAATAAAAAAACTGTTTCCAACCTTTAACTTCCGTATATAGCTTCCGATAATCAGACTTAACATGGTGTTATGAGGACAAGAATCTTTAAAAAAACAACAAATACAAAATACAAAATTATTTCTTTTATGAGACAGTAATAGAACCATCTTGATTGATTTCCCTGTCGAACAAATCATAATCATGGAGCCCACTGGTCTTTTGATCCTCGTTAGAGTAAAGTAGATGAACACCTTTTACAGCACCGCTTATAGAGATACAGAAATCTATCAGGAATGCAACGAAACGCTCCCCTTTTGCTGCAGCACACCTCAACCGCTGCCACTGTCGTTCCAAGTACTTCGACAACATGCAACATGTGTACGGCGTGTGTTCCATTTACAGGAGAAATATTACATGGAGTTCATTGGCCTACATTAACCTACAATAGGCGTATGTTAGTCCCTGAAACCGTCAACCGTTCACCACCTTAACAAATAATATGGAAGCATCTGTGACGAGGTCAGTAGTGTCAGACAGCTGCAAAGGCTATTACAGAAATACCCACATATTACTTTGACGTCTTATAAGGACGCGTTCATCGTTCCTTTTAAAATACCACTGACACATTGCAGAGGATTTGTAACAATTAAATTCATAACCTTGACTCCGAACCACAAATAGTACTCAGTATTTCACAAGAGACAGAACGTTGCAAACAGCGGTGAACAGGTTCAAGAGGCTTCTTCAGTAACTATCAGTAGAGGCAGAGTAAAATAATACCTTAATGCAAACGTCGGTCTAGTAAGTCCTTACATCGCCACAAATATAGTTAACATGGTTTTTTTTCGAGAAGCATTGATCCTTCTGTGGTAACACTGCGCGAACAAGGCACCGAGCACATCAGTTGTTCCCGGCCAGTTCTCTCGGCCCACCTGCCAAGCCTCGCCCGCTACGCTTCCAGATTACACTGCTTCAATCAACTAGCTCCCACTCACCGTCAACCACAACTAAAGGTTACCTCCGGCTCTTCCTAGCCTCAACAGAAGTCACTGCCCCTTGATGCTACTATCGCTAAGTGTGGACACAGCACAGTAGAGACGACTGCAGAGTAGAGATGACATAAAGTGTAGACTTGCAATGTTTCTGAAGAAGAGAAATTTGTTAACATATAATATAGATTTAAGTGTTACGAATTCTTTTCTAAAGGCCTCTTTTTGTAGTGCAGCCTTCTGCGGGAATGCAACGTGGACGATAAACAGTTCAAACAAGAAGAGAATACAAGATTTTGAAATGCTGTGCAACAGAAGAATGTTGAAGATTAGATGGGTAGAAGGTGTAACTAATGATGAGTTACTGAACAGAAACCGGGAGGAAAGATTTATGTTGCATAATGTTACTAAACAATGGGATCTGTTGATAGGTCCTATAATGAGACGTCAGGGAATCGCCAGTTTAGTGATGGAGAGAAGAGAGAAGTGTGGGATGTGGGGAGGGGGAGGGAGGGCGGTTGGGGGTTAAAATTGTGGAGGGAGAGCAGAGTAAGCAGGTTCTTACGTAAGTAACTTTCAGTTGCTGTTCGGAGATAATGAGGCTTGCGCAGGATATACACTCCTGGAAATTGAAATAAGAACACCGTGAATTCATTGTCCCAGGAAGGGGAAACTTTATTGACACATTCCTGGGATCAGATACATCACATGATCACACTGACAGAACCATAGGCACATAGACACAGCCAACAGAGCATGCACAATGTCGGCACTAGTACAGTGTGTATCCACCTTTCGCAGCAATGCAGGCTGCTATTCTCCCATGGAGACGATCGTAGAGATGCTGGATGTAGTCCTGTGGAACGGCTTGCCATGCCATTTCCACCTGGCGCCTCACTTGGACCAGCGTTCGTGCTGGACGTGCAGACCGCGTGAGACGACGCTTCATCCAGTCCCAAACATGCTCAATGGGGGACAGATCCGGAGATCTTGCTGGCCAGGGTAGTTGACTTACACCTTCTAGAGCACATTGGGTGGCACGGGATACATGCGGACGTGCATTGTCCTGTTGGAACAGCAAGTTCCCTTGCCGGTCTAGAAATGGTAGAACGATGGGTTCTATGACGGTTTGGATGTACCGTGCACTATTCAGTGTCCCCTCGACGATCACCAGTGGTGTACGGCCAGTGTAGGAGATCGCTCCCCACACCATGATGCCGGGTGTTGGCCCTGTGTGCCTCGGTCGTATGCAGTCCTGATTGTGGCGCTCACCTGCACGGCGCCAAACACGCATACGACCATCATTGGCACCAAGGCAGAAGCGACTCTCATCGCTGAAGACGACACGTCTCCATTCGTCCCTCCATTCACGCCTGTCGCGACACCACTGGAGGCGGGCTGCACGATGTTGGGGCGTGAGCGGAAGACGGCCTAACGGTGTGCGGGACCGTAGCCCAGCTTCATGGAGACGGTTGCGAATGGTCCTCGCCGATACCCCAGGAGCAACAGTGTCCCTAATTTGCTGGGAAGTGGCGGTGCGGTCCCCTACGGCACTGCGTACGATCCTACGGTTTTGGCGTGCATCCGTGCGTCGCTGCAGTCCGGTCCCAGGTCGACGGGCACGTGCACCTTCCGCCGACCACTGGCGACAACATCGATGTACTGTGGAGACCTCACGCCCCAAGTGTTGAGCAATTCGGCGGTACGTCCAACCGGCCTTCCGCATGCCCACTATACGCCCTCGCTCAAAGTCCGTCAACTGCACATACGGTTCACGTCCACGCTGTCGCGGCATGCTACCAGTGTTAAAGACTGCGATGGAGCTCCGTATGCCACGGCAAACTGGCTGACACTGACGGCGGCGGTGCACAAATGCTGCGCAGCTAGCGCCATTCGACGGCCAACACCCCGGTTCCTGGTGTGTCCGCTGTGCCGTGAGTGTGATCATTGCTTGTACAGCCCTCTCGCAGTGTCCGGAGCAAGTATGGTTGGTCTGACACACCGGTGTCAATATGTTCTTTTTTCCATTTCCAGGAGTGTAATAAAGAATATCTACTTTTATTGAAAATAATAATTAAATTAAGCAACTAGATTAATGTGAAGGTAAATCTGTAGCTAAATTTGAATGTTTCATTCTTGAAAATCAGGATGTAATTAGATAATATTTTACTAGAGGTAGACATGAAGGAATAGACTGTTTTTATTTGTCTCAGACATATTTTGTAATCCCAAAGCAATTAGTAATGGGTACTCTACATTTTTAAAATGTTTTGACAAGAAAATTATTTTACAATAGACGTTACCAGGAAGCGTGAAGGAGGAAACTAATAAAATTCTTAACTATTCAATACTTCTTTACCATTTATGTTTGCAAGATATGATCCAGAAAGTGCTGGAAAATCTAAGCAAAATACAAAGGTAAGGAAAAATTAAAAGAACTTGAAAATCGAATAAACAATCTAGAACACAGTATGGAATATATGAAATAGAGGTTGACTCTGTTACTGACATAATCGAAGTAATAGTAAGTTTTTAAAGCTATTTAACAGAACAGGGAAGTTGAAAAGGAAATTCTTCTGAACAACCCTGTCACTGTTATGAAGAGTATGACATACCAACAATTAAACAATACGAAAGTCAAGAGAATGACTATGCACCAAGTGAATCAGGGATAGAAGATGTACTGACAAAATACGTAGAAGAGGTTGAAGACATAAAAGCTAAAAAATAAATGAGGATAATTTTAAATAAATATCTATGAGTGAAATAATACTAGAACACAGGACCCATAGTGGAGACCAAGTTTTTAGTTTAAGACAGGTTGACAAATTTAAATTTATTGGTAATTTACTAGTAAAATTTGGTAGAGATAAATGAACAGTTGGAGCTAGGACATATGAAGGTAGACATGGATAGTCGAACCTCTTCACTAAAAAAAACAAGGAAGGTATGAATGCTGTTGATTTATCATATTATGCAGGTACTTTGTAAGATTCAGAAACATTAAGTTCTGAAAAGAGTCCAAAGAAAATGAAACATGTAGAGGTATTCAATGCAATAAACTGATAAAAGAAACTGGATGTCTACGAGACACAGCGCTCAATGTGAGGGTATGTTTTCCTTCGGGAAGAAGATCTTGGCAAGAATATCTTGGCGAGAATTTCGAAAGGTCAAATAAAGAAACTAACAGCTAGAGGCTGGAGGTTGCGGCGCGAATGAGGAGACGCGTGTGGACGGCGGTCGCGAGAAAGAGTGGAGGAGAATGCTGTGGGCCCGTGTGGCGCGTGGAATCGAGCCTGTGGTCAGTCAGCTGCTGCTGCCGCCTTTGTCGGCTACGATTGTCCTTCACTAAAGTGGTCAGTGGAACTGTGAAGTGATTGCCTCGTTTGTATTGATACCAATGTGTACACTGTGGGAGCAATTGCGGCGACTGAAGACGGCGAGTCTTGATGAGCTCCAGACAAATCTAAATGTAAATATTCTTAAAGTGGAGATTTGGATCGCAAGCTAGTTGTGAATTTTTCTTATAAATCTATCTTAATGCTTGGAACTGTGTACGCTGGTTAAAGGAGTCACAAGTGTTAGACTTTTGCATATGTCTTTGTGGTAGAAATTGGTCAGGTGAATTATATGATTTAGTGAGTTAGAATTGACAACTGTAAACGACCTTTGTCGTGTCGTGCTTGCTATGGTTACATACAGTGAACCTTAGTAGTGCATACTGGCAGTATCTTGCTACATTTATGTCAGATGACGAAATTTAAGTTGTGTCAACGCTCATGTGCCAAGCGCCCCTTTAACCAATATAATCTCTCGGAGGGCCAACCATTGCTCCTTAGTAATGTTATAAATCTCTTTTAGCACACTACCTCTGAGTCCCTGTAATTTGTTGCCTTTCAGTGTTGTTGGGGAAGCAGTTCAGGTTTTTTTGTGGCGGTCCAAATGGTCTGCGCAGATCAGTTGATGGAGGAAACAAGGAAGGAAACTGCCCAATGCAGTAATTGTATTTGTAACATTGCTGTGCAAAAGACAATTGGTCGGCGCCTTGGCCTTGGATTGTTATGGACTTAGTTATATGCATAACAGTTGTGTTACAGCTGTTATGTATAAAGTTTTCTTAAAGTGCTTCGCTTAATTTGCTTGTCACTTGTTAAGTGAATTGTGTTTAATAGCGTGCCTAGCAGTATTTTACCACGAAATTCATTTAATGATGTCTTAATCTCAGCAAATTATTACTAGTCAATTATTGAGTGTAGTTTTTACGATTTTAGCCAGCTGTGTGTCTTTAGAAATTTTATTTCTGAAATGAAATGATTAATGGTCTTACTTGTCGTGGTATTCTTAATGTTGAAACTATAATCAATCATTCTCTTAAAGACATTATATCTTATCCTCAAGTTTTGGCACAAATTCAGATACTAGTTCAAGACGTTCATTGCCTTAGTAATTGCTAAATACCGTATGGAAAGTAACCATCTTAATTAATATACCATTTTATCGGGATTGGTTAAAGCTATTTTTCATCTTTAAGATATCATGGTTTTAAATACATCTGAGATTGTTCAAGCTCAGTTTATGACGATGATGATGTAGTTTTGTGCGGCGCTCGACATCGAGGTCATCAGTGCCCATAGAATTTCCCAATTGTTTATGTTCCAATCTCACCATTTCCCGAATGATGACAAGAAGCTGAGGACAACACAAACACCCAGTCCCCAAGTGGAGAAAATCCCCGACCCCGTCGGGAGTCGAACCCGGCACCTATGATCCAGTGGTAACAACGGTAGCCACTAGGCCACGAGCTGTGGGCTCAAGCTGAGAGAGATATAAGAAGATCTCTGATTATCATAAATACAACCTATATCAAATTAAGCTTTCCAGTTGTTAAGTGCACATTCCATTAGAAATGTTTTTTAACTCTGATTGGTGTTGCTGTGTTACCCTTGGGTTCCCCTTCCACACCATAGCCCTTGTGCTAGGCTTTACTTTCCCCCTGCAAACCTATTTCAATGGTAGCAGAAAACATGGTTCTGCCAGAGGGGGGGGGGGGGCGGGTTAGTATTAGCATCATTAACAGTTGTCTTGTAGAGCTAGTGTTAAATGTTTTAGTTTGTATTTATTTATTTATTTATTTATTGTTCTGTGGGACCAAATTAAGGAGAAGACTTCATGCTCATGGAATGAGTCAAAACATGAAATTATAACACGATAGTACAAACAGATAAAATGAAATATACGAAACATATTCAGGTGACAATTCGCAAGTTTAAATTAAGACAATCAACAATGTAACACTGGAATTTGCTTAATTTTGCATCTCTTCCAGGAGCTCCTCGACAGAATAGCAGGAGTGAGACATGAGGAAACTCTTCAGTTTAGACTTAAAAGTGTTTGGGCTGCTGCTAAGATTTCTGAGTTCTTGTGGTAGCTTATTGAAACTGGATGCAGCAGAATACTGCACTCATATCTGCACAAGAGTCAAGGAAATGCATTCCACATGCAGATTTCATTTCTGCCTAGTATTAACTGAGTGAAAGCTGCTAACCCTTGGGAATAAGCCAATATTGCTAACAACAAACGACATTAAAGAAAATATATACTGTGAGAGCCATGTCAGATTTCCCAGACTATTGAATAGGGGTCGACAAGAGGTTCTTGAATTTACACCGCACATAGCTCGAACAGCCCGGTTTTGAGCCAAAAATACATTTTTTGAATCAGAAGAATTACCCCAAAAACTAATACCATATGACATAAGCGTATGAAAATATGCGAAGTAGACTACTATTCATGTTGAACTGTCAGTTATTTCTGATACTGTTCTAATGGTAAATAAAGCAGCATTTAGTTTCTGAACAAGATCCTGAACATGGGCTTTCCACAACAGCGTACTATCTATCCGAACGCCTAGGAACTTGAACTGTTCCGTCTCGCTTATAATATGCCCATTCTGGCTGATCAAAATATCGGTTCTTGTTGAATTTTGAGTTAGAAACTGTAAAAACTGAGTCTTACTGTGATTTAGCATCAAATTATTTTCCACAAACCACAAACTTATTTCATGAACTACATTGTTTGATACTGTTTCAATATTACACACAAGATCCTTCACTATCAAGCTGGTGTCATCAGCAAACATAAATATTTTTGAATCACCTGTAATACTAGGAGGCATATAATTTATGTAAATAAGAAACAGCAGTGGCCCCAGCACCGACCCTTGGGGAACGCCCCACTTAACAGTTCCCCAATGGGACGGAACATCACTACCACCCTCAATATTGCGGAGAATTACCTTCTGATTTCTGTTCTTAAAGTAAGAGGCGAACCAATTGTAAGCTACTCCCCTTACTCCATAATGGTGCAACTTCTGCAGTACATTAAGTGTTTTCGATTCTGTCTCGTCATTACGTTGCAGGAAGGTATAGACACTGAAATTGGTCTCATGCAAGCACGCAGATGCTTTGGGTTGAATTATTTAAAAACGGATTAATTAATTTATGAGCTGCAAATACGAGCGCAGTCGCCTTATGGCACAGTGACGGATCGTACCACGCGGTTACGAAATGTTTTGGACACACTGTTGCAGTTGACATCGGGGTGAATTGGCGAGTTAAGTCCAGCCTTGTCTAATTATTCTGGTGCTCTTCGGTGTGTGACTGATACAACTAAAATTTACAAGATAGTCTTCCCTTGAGAACTTAGGTGAGAATGATCCAATTGCAGATTAATTATTTTCTAAATAGGCTCCGCGATTTGAAATTGTTACAGATGAGTTAGGAGGATGGCGTCTTAGAAATACTTTTGGATCAGGCCATTGAGTTACAATTAAATCTTAATACCTAGCATTTTCAGGAGGAAGCCAAGACGGTTGAACAACAGGAGTCCACTCCACTATTAAGTTCCTTTAGACAAGGTGGAGTGGAACCAGTAACCGAACTTTCTGATAAATATCCTAGGCCAACTATATGCCTGATACACGGTTTCAAGGTGCTATATGTTGAAGATTTAACGCGAACTTTGTAAGTGGTGTGGCTGCTATTTAGGTTAGTAAAACAGGCCGAATTACTGGGAAAGGCCCACCCTGTGATTTTGCGGTTACTATATCTTCTGGCCAGTGGCGGTTAGCGTATGGTAAAGTCTTCCTTAGACAAGTAATCCTGCAAGATATAAGAAAAGACTCTGTTAGGAATAAAGTGTTCCCCCAATTAAAAATCAGTTGGTTAACAGATAATTTCTCCATGTTCAAGGCCAGAATGAAGCTCTCCAGGAATATACTGATACGGATTGCTATTACTGGGTTAGAGGTAGGTGTGAGTGAACAGGAAAAGACTGATAACATCTCGGAAGGCATTAAATCAGATGACAAGTCACGTGAAATGTTCTATGAGAAGCCAGTTACCTCTGACGAATAGGATAGTCTAGTACTGAATATGCCTTTTGCCGACGAACGACGGCAAGGCGTAACGGGCGTTTTTGTTGAGTCTGCCTAAATGCCCGTCTCCGGAAACGATAGTTCAAATCAAACGCTGTTTCCACAGTGCGGATCCTGCTCGTTTGGTGAACCGATGTCCAGTGGCACGTAAGTTACGTCCGAACACCAGACGCCAGAGGGAAGCAGGCGTTTCGAATGATGAACTGCCCATTAAAGCTCGTAACTGCATCAGGGCAACCGTTAATTCCTTTTTGCCTTTTGCCTGTTCCTCATACAGCGATGAACCGTTACGCACCTTAATCGATTGCGGGTGGTCTTTCATTGATGCATTATGATTGGTACCTTCAGAATCGTAATATCTACATGCTTCCCGCCTTGCAGCTGATCCGCGGGTATGTCGTACTGCCAATGGGCAGCTCTTGCCTCTTGTGGGTCTTTGCAAGGCTAGTGTTTCTACACAGGGTTTTTCTTGGCCTTTCCGCTTTGTGGTCGCTAGACAGTTACGTGCGAAAATTACTTTCGGGTGTAAGTGGATTCAGCATACTGGTCTAAATTTGAATAACGAGCATTTGAAGAGAGAATTATCCTTTATGTTTTGCCGTCAGCGCCCATTTAAGTTCTGTCAGTGCATGTCGTAACAGGGGTTGATGAGGTCATGAGCCAAGACTTCATCGTGTGGACGCTAAGGCTCAGGTCTTGTGGAGGGTTCTTGATATATTCCTTGGTGTATTAACTGATAGACTGGGCGTCACTAATAGGATGAAATACAGGATTCGTCTTATCGATGACATTCCTGTGCGTCAGGCTCCTTGTCGAGTATAAAAGATCTTGTGGCAGTTCATTGATCAATTGCTCCATGATGGTGTTATTAGGCCTTATATCTCTCCCTACGCCTTACCCATGTTTTTGGTACCCAAGAGCCAGGGATCGGAGTATCGACCACACATAGATTATAGGGTTTGAAATAAAGTTTGTTCTTGAGACAGTCCCGTTACCCAATATACATGGCTGTTTTATGTGGTTTCCTGGTGCTCGCTTCTCTTCTGTGTTGGACCTTAGGCAAACCTACCATCAAATCGTGCTGACCGAGGATTCGAAACACAGTACGGCATTTTGTATGGATTGGAATTTATTTCAATTTTACCCCATTCCATTCGGCCTATTAACAGGGGAATGGTCCTTTCTAGACTTTCGGATAATGTCTCAGCGCATTTAAATTTTAAATGTATCATTACTTAGATGACATGGTCACCTACAGTGCCACCTTCTAAGAGCAGTTACATCATCTGAGAAAGTCCTCCACCGCTTTCACCATGCTGGGATTAATGTTAAACCATCAATGTTCACTTCAGCTAAAGAGCAGATTTTCTTGCTTGGACATCTCGTCTCGGCTTGGGGAATTTGTATTGATCACGACTGTAGTAGTGTTACTGCTGAGATAACGATTTGCTATCCGTCAGTACTTTTGGTGTATTTGGGCTTCCCCAGATCATTGTTAGTGAAAATGCAGCAGCCTTTCTCTTTCGGTGGGAGGTGGTAAAGATGGTTGTTATGTAATTAAATGTTGTGAAAAGAGAATACCAAAGATAGTTCCTTGTAACAGTACAAAAAAATACATGTGGTTTGATTATGAAGATCAACAAGAACCAGGTATGCATATTCGAGATCTGATAAGAGTTCACACTTTTAATGGCGAAACTGCTTATAAATTGAAGACAAATTATGAATGCTGTAGGTGGATGATATCTGTTAAACATATTTATAGCTCATTATGCTAAGGGCTACAATTCACAATTAATTATGAAGTACTAAAGATAAAGCATTTATAAGTAAAAATTATGGGTAGCAATTATTTCATACAACACCCACTAAGCCACTTCCCAGAAACAATTTATTTGAAAGATTTATAGAAAAGTTGCTTTTCACATTTATTCAATACACAGTAAAATGGAAAGTGCATTGGACCAATTTCTGATACCAAAGATTATGATTTTGTTGCAATGGAACTCCAAGGAAGAGAAGTAATTCTCAAATAGCATAGTGAAAATGTCAAACAAAATTACGTACCAAATAAGAAGAAAGAAATTAATGAGTACTGTATTTCTGTTGTGGATATAGTAAGGAAAAGTTGCTTAGAACTATGAAGACGGATCCTATAAATAGCTAATATAAATCGATTCTGTTATTTAACCATTACTGAAGCTTGCATGGGCTACGTAAATGTCTAAAAATTTGTCTGAAGGCAGAATTGTTATATTGGAGATAAAAGAAAATGTAAATTGTAGTAAAAAATCCGTAGTTTCGTTAAAAAGTTTAAACAATAACATTTGGTGTGCTCATAATGGTGGTGAAGTAAATAGAGGTGAAAGTAAAGTACATGGTTTGGATAATGAAGCTGGTACTGTTTATCAATATCATAGTGGCTTTTGATATTGCTGTATAAAAGTTTTAAAGGTGCAATAATTAACAACAAAAATGAAGCATCACTGGATGACCTATATAAAAAGACTTTCATAAGAGTTAGTGAAATACGAATTGCTGGATATAATTTAGTAGAAATACTGCAGTATGACTGCCTAAACTCAGTAATGTGTAAAAAACTTAACAAATTAATACTTTTTGTGGTGGCCAAATTAACTCATCAATAATAAGAGCTAAGGCAAATGATGTTAATATACAAAAATAAGATATATCGATGTATACAGTCTTTATCAAACTGTGCATTATTGTGACTATTATCCTGAGCAACAACTTAGAAAAAAATTTGTACAGATATATTACACTAAAAGTGGCTATGGATATATAGAATGTAAAGCACTGGCACCTAGATGTTTATATCACCCTGTTTTGTCAGTTCAAAAAAAGATCGATACAAATGAAATACAGTTGTTTCCTTTGTGTGTCAAATATGGGGAAGAGAAAATAAAGAAATGTGATTGCAACGATTACAAAAAAGTTTTATAGGTACTTGCACAGTTTGTGAAGTAAATAAAGCTATAGAAAAATAATGTTCAGTTTTAGAAGTCAATGATGTTTACTGAAACTTCCTTGATAGACATTATGAAAATTCAATTAGAAAAGAATAAACATAATTTTTAAACTAATTGCTGGAATAAAAATTAACCCAGGAAAGCAAGTTGTGCTAAGATATATCTTAATTACAGGGAAAATGTGGATATCTGAAAACTGTGGGCTACGCTGAATAGGTGAAAGATTTACAACAATTTCATGAGATACTATCGCATGACAGATTAGATAATGTACGTATAAATTTTATTAATGTGTGCATGGTACAGTCTAAGTACAATTTCCAGAATCCATTAGGTATTTTATGTGGACAGTATAGTACTCGCTGATAATTGCAAAAATACTGTGATAACTGCTTTTACACTATGTGAGTGGACTGATGAATTAAGAAATCACTGTGTTATACACTGGATTTTAACTGGACCTAAGACAAAACCACAGAGATGAATGTAGAGGAATTTATTGAAAAGTTAATGGTGAATCTATGATAAGATTAACTGAAAGTGAACTCAATCAGATAACCAGAGATTTATTTACTAAAATTTTAATGAACAAGGAAAGAATAAAAAAATTCACATTACAGTATTACAGAAGAGTTGTTCTAGAAAATTATAGTTCAGAGCCTTATTCACATTAAAATTAATTTAATTGATTATTTAATAAGTTTCAGTGAGTTGAAAGTAAGTAAATTTCCTATATCTTGTAATGTAAATGCAAAATCTATATTAGCTATTTTCCTAAAACAATTCTCTGTTTTAATCACTATATTTGGATTTTTACCTTATTGGTTGAGACACATTAAAAAATGATGCATAAGATTTGTTCCATTTTTTAAATATTTTGATGAATTATTTATTAGAAAGAATGACAATAATTCGCTACTTCCTTTGCAGTTATAAAAATGAGAAAATTTGACTTTTCTATTTCTTCCAATACTTCTGTAATGGTTTCCTCAAATATCTCTTCTTCTCCACAATCATTAAGTTTCATACTTCTCAAATGTTCTGTAACTAAAGATGATTTGAAATAATATTCGCAAATATGGCATTTGGATTGTTTCTATTTTGCTTTACTATTTTTCCCAACTGAATTATTTTGGTGAAATTGAAATTCATCCTACATGTTAGTCATATTTAGAATATTTATAATATTTTATCTTAATAAAATTTTAAATGTGTAAATGTGGATTCCGAGAAAGAAGCTCAGTAATCGAAAAGCAGTCTAATTTGTTTAAAATAATTGTTATTTATAAATAAATAATTTATATTACACACTGCAGTGTTTGAATATTTAAAAACTAGATACAGTGGAAAAATATGTATAGAGCATGATAATAAATTTAAAATATATTTTGCCAAACAGTTATAATAACTCAGTTGGTAGTTAGGATTTGTAAGTTTCCGAAGAGATTAAACTGAGATAAGAGGGTACTAAGAAATTTGAATGTAGTGTTACTGAATTTCAAGATCTAAAATGCATTGTTTGATTGTTTAATGTTTCAGTTTTCAATTGTTTTTATTATTATTACTATTGTTATTATTATATGATAACTGCTAAATCGAAACCCTTAGCTACCAATAGGTTTTTTTGATATACATCAATGGGGACAGCTGAAAATTTGTGCCCCAACTGGGACTCGAACCTGGGATCTCCTACTTACATGGCAGATGCTTTATCCTCTGGAACCACCGAGGCCACAGAGGATAGTGCAACTGCAGGAACTTATCCCTTGCACACCTTCCGGGAGACCCATATTTCCACCTATACACAACCTACATTCATAGTACTCCTAGTTGATATTTGCCCATTCAGTCATTACTCGCACCAGACTAAGCTGACGAGTTTAGTTATCATTTCATTCCAGAAGCAGCACGGTCATCAATGGAGTCTGTTCTTTCGGGAACAGATACCATCGTCGTACATAGTCATGTACTGTTCTTATACCTTTTTTAGTTGGAGTACTGCTGATTTACACGGCCCTTGTGCGCTGAACAGTGCAATTTACTACTGAGGGTCATTTGAAAGTGAAGAATGTTTTGTTTTGACATGTGACTGTGTCTTCCCACCTCGCCTACCAGCCCCTCCCCTCCCGCCCTCTCTACATCCCACACCACCACCACCGACCGATCACTGACTCTGGTACTCATCCACTTGTTTGGGGGCAGCTACGATCCATTACAGTTGATTGGTGTTTAGCTTTGCGACTATAATATGTGTGACAAAATTGACAGTGCTGACAGTTGTGAGGTGCGTATTATTAACCGCTTTTTAAACGCCCAAAACTTTCGACCCATCGAAATTTATAGTCAGATAACTGAGATTTACGATAATGTGATGAACGAAGCGCCAGTTCGAAAATGGTTTATCATATTTAATGGTGGACAGAAGAACATTAACGACAAGGATGTCTCGGGCCGGCCGTCATTGGTGACTGACCAACGCAAGTGGTGGATTGCATCGGCCTACTATCTGACACTTCAACTACTTGTCACGCCATTAAAACTAGCAGTGCGGTATGCTATCCATTAGCGCCATCCTCCTTCACGATAATACACGTCCTTATGCAGTGGGAGTAGCACAGGACTAGCTTCAGCGTTTTCAATGGGAAATCTGTCAACATACACCATACATTCTGGACTTAGCCCCCAGTGGTTATTACTTAATACCCAAATTCAAAGATTTTTTGAGCAGGCAGTGGTACGGAAGTAGTGATGAACATAAAGAAAACGTTAACGAGTGGTCCAACAATTTGGAACAACTTAATATGCAGAAGGCATATAACAGCTGGTAAAACGGCACAAGAGTCAAAATTTGAAAGGTGACTCTATGGGAAAGTTCTTGAGTATAAAATGTTATTCAAAATACAATTTCGTTTAATTATATCAAATAAATATTTCTGTAGATAAAAACTGTCCTTACATTCCGAACGACCATCGCATTTTTATGTTCCATCCATTAATGCATCGGAATAAACCGCAATTTTGGGAACAGTAAAATGTGCATTTCACCACGATCTTGATACTGATTCGAAGACTGTTGACGTAGCATAACTCGTTACCACTATTGCCAGCAAGGAAGTTAAGGAAGATATAAGAAGTATATTTGAGAGCTACTTTCCGGTCGACAAATAGGATACTGTGCACAGTGATCGAACTCTAATTTGAGGACGACTCAAGCTTGTTGAAATCACCTGTGACCCTTACGAAGTAGCCATCCGAATATGTGGCTCTGGTTTTTTTTATAGATAACACGTAATATTAAAATCATAGTGGATTTAGTAGGATCAAAATGAAGGGAGCGTCAGCATCAATACGCCCATTGACTCGATTTAACTAAATAACATATAATGCTAAATGTTTCAATCTCAGGTAATAGAGCATGCGACTCTATTTTGCAGCTAGTCATATTAATAGAATACGCCAACACTAAATAACAAATTTAGGGACGTCAATACGTAAATTTCGATTGACCCTGCATATGCAGGGTGGATTTGATAACGGGAAGAAACTTCAGGGAAGGATCTCTGACGTTATAAGGAGAAAGATGAGCCGTACGAACATGTAGCAGGAAATCCGTTCGACTGGAGAGTCCATCACTTGAGCATAGAGATAAATATTTGACAGTGTAGGTTTCTGTGGATGAAGGCACTCATGAACACACACACCAGGCAACTCAAACGCCCTGTGTATGTCGGTTGATTTTCCTAAGTGGAGACAAACGGCAATAAATTATCCAGCAAAGCGTGGGTTTGCAACCGGCGGCATGCCACTGTTTCGAATCTGTCCAGCGGAAGAGATTCCTGGTGAACATAATACGAGCGTTTTCTCAAAAACACAGACTGTGAAGCCAAATTTAGTGGTGTGGCTGTCGGGAACAGGGTGCCAATAATACCAGTCCGTCACTCGAAAAACATTAAAGTCACGGACGCTGTAATTCTGACTTTATGCACTAGGAGCGTTGCTGTCATGTCGTGACGCTGCGGCCGACGAGGTTGGGCCCAAAGTAAGTTGCGAACCACGCCCGCGGGTTGCTGAAGGTGGTCCAAGCCTGCCTTATAGGGAAAGGTGCAAGAAAGTTCATAGGGATAAATGGACAGAAACTAGTTCCTTGTGAGGTACAACCACTGGAAAGAGGACATACGTTCCTGTTATTGAAAGTACACATGATACTGAAAATATTCTGTGTTACTGTTTTAGCTCCATAGTCAATGGGGCATGCATTATGTTAATGCTGCAAGGTCACCATGAAGGAAGTTCGTAATAATAATTCCTGCACACGTAAGTGATACAAACAGTGGCACTTATCTTTGACACCACTAATGCTCTCTTGATTGTTCAGCTGGAACACTAGTACGGACAGAACATTCCCACAAGCCTAGTGCGTTCTCATAGGGTTGTTTTTCAGGTTTTATTCAATCATTGCAAGCTTTAACGTTAAAGAAGTTTTATCTTTTGTCGCCACTTACCACTGGGTGTATCTTCGAAAAAAATGTTCAGATGTATGTGAAATCTTATGGTCCTTAACTGCTAAGGTCATAAGCCCCTAAGCTTACACACTACTTAACCTAAATTATCCTAAGGACAAACACACACACCCAAGTCCGAGGGGGACTCGAAACTCCACCGAACCAGCCGCTCAGTCCAGGACTGCAGCGGCCAAGACCGCTCGGCTAATTCCACGCGGCGGTGTATCTTCCTTGGGAAGCATTTTCAGGCGTATGTTCATCACAAAAATGTTGTTACTTATATCCTCAGGGTTCACGTCCTGCAATTTCCCTATCTAGCGTAATCCCCCTATATAAAGGGGGCGAGCATTGCAGGTACAAACGAAGGGACCTAGCAGAAGAGAATGAATCACTGAGATAATTTTAATAAACCTATGGTTTCACCTACACAACCTCTTACGAATAAGTACATGAACATCTTATAAAAGTCCGCAAGAATCCAAAGATCTGATTTACACATACACGTCCAGAAAAAGAAATTGTCCTGAGTTTCTTTTGGACCAAACTGCTGAGGTAATCAGTCCCTAGTCTTACACTTTACTTAATCTAACTTAAACTGACTTACTCTAAGGACAACACGCACACCCATGCCCGAGAGAGGAATCGAACCTCCGACGGGGACAGCCACGCGTACTGTGGCAAGACGCCTCAGACCGCGAACTACCCCGTGCGGTACGCGTTCCGAAATCCCTGAGATGCTTCGTATGCAGTGAAACCCATCAACAATGCATTCCCAGATTTCAAAGACCCTATTAACATGCTGGAATACACCACACCTTTTAACTACTTCAACATAATAAATTTACAGCAACATCATGTCAGGAATCTGAGAGATTATTTTACAGAGGAGTAACGACTACCTCACTTGGTTCCCAAAAGAAATTTAACAATACTGATAACAAAATCAAACGAGGTCGCACTATAACTTCTTCATTCACGCTTTGTTTGCGGTCCTTCGATATAAACCAAGTCATATAGGTAAACATTGTTGTAACACTTTCATAAATCACTAAAGACCAAGAACTCTCATGGATATGACGGGGTATCTAGCAGAATACTGAAGTATTGTTCTATGTATGTTAGCCCAGTTCTCAGCCATATCTGTAACTTTTCCTTTAGGAGTGGTCGGTTTCCTGACCGATTAAAGTACTCGGTAGTGAAGCCACTTCATAAAAAGGGAGACATTGATAATGTTGACAATTTTAGACCTATTTCTATGCCAACGGTGTTATCGAGAAGGTTGTATATACAAGGTTACTGGAGCATTTAAATTCACATAATTTGCTGTCAAATGTTCAGTTTGGTTTTAGAAATGGTTTAACAACTGAAAATGCTATATTATCTTTTCTCTGTGAGGTTTTGGACGGATTAAATAAAAGGTTGCGAACGCTAGGTGTTTTCTTTGATTTAACGAAGGCTTTTGTGTTTACCACAAAACATTACTGCAGAAGTTGGACCATTATGGAGGAAGGGGAGTAGCTTACAATTGGTTCGCCTCTTACTTTAAGAACAGAAAGCAGAGGGTAATGCTCCGCAATATTGAGAGTGGTAGTGATGTTCAGTCCCAATGGGGCACTGTTAAGTGGGGCGTTCCCCAAGGGTCGGTGCTGGGGCCACTGCTGTTTCTTATTTATATAAATGATATGCCTTCTATTATTACAGGTGATTCAAAAATATTTCTGTTTGCTGATGACACCAGCTTCATAGTGAAGGATCTTGTGTGTAATATTGAAACAGTAACAAATAATGTAGTTCATGAAATAAGTTCGTGGCTTGTGGAAAATAATTTGATGCTAAATCACAGTAAGACTCAGTTTTTACAGTTTCTAACTCACAATTCAACAAGAACCGATATTTTGATGACAGAATGGGCATATTATAAGCGAGACGGAACAGTTCAAATTCCTAGGCGTTGTGGAAAGCCCATGTCCAGGATCTTGTTCAGAAGCTAAATGCTGCTTTATTTACCATTAGAACAGTATCTGAAATAAGTGACACTTCAACACGAAAAGTAGTCTACTTCGCATATTTTCATACGCTTATGTCGTATGGTGTTATTTTTTGGGGTAATTCTTCTGATTGAAAAAGGGTATTTTTGGCTCAAAAACCTCTTGTCGACCCCTATTCAAAAATCTGGGAATTCTGACATTGCCCTCACAGTATATATTTTCTTTAATGTCGTTTGTTGTTAGCAATATTAGCCTATTTCCAAGAGTTAGCAGCTTTCACTCAGTTAATACTAGGCAGAAATCAAATCTGCATGTATAATGCAATTCCTTGACTCTTGTGCAGAAAGGAGTGCAGTATTCTGCTGCATCCATTTTCAATAAGCTACCACAAGAACTCAAAAATCTTTGCAGTAGCCCAAATTCTTTTAAGTCTAAACTGAAGAGTTTCCTCATGGCTCACTCCTTCTATTCTGTCGAGGAGCTCCTGGAAGAGCTAAAAAATTAAGCAAATTCCAGTGTTACATTGTTGATTGTCTTCATTTAAACTTACGACTTGTCACCTGAATATGTTTTATTTATATTTCATTTTATCTGTTTCTAATATCGTGTTATAATTTCATGTATTGACTCGTTCCATGACCATGGAGACTTCTCCTTAATTTGGTCCCACAGAACAATAAATAAATATACAAAATAAAAAACACAGGCATAACTCCACATACGCGCAATTGCTATTGGGGAAATAATTGATTTCGGGATATGTTCATTGGAATTATTTGTTTGTTTCATTGACTTTCAGTCGTCTCTTTCTTTTGTACTACCTTGTGCAAATAAGATGGTGTATCTGTCTGCCTACGTGAGTGATTTCTGTATGTGTGTTCTCCGCACAGCAACTAAACTCATTTCGCATGTTAGAAGGAACTTAAAAGATAAAGAAACAGCGGCACTTTCGGCTCCAGGTGGACCGATCGGGACAAAACGAGCGCCTTGTCATCCACAGCGAATATCGTCGTAGATATTCTGTATGGAGGGGCGTGGGGTCGGTATTCCGCTGTCCAGGTCTTTGTCGTCTTATCAGACGTGGTTGCCCTTACTACTCACCCAAATATCTCCTCAGTGGGTGTCACGAGACCTCTAACCAAGGAAAAACCCCTGCAGTACCAGGAATCGTACCTGCCCCCTCCCCCCCTCTCAGTATTTTTTTGCACTCAGGCGGACCAACCAAACGTAAGCAGCAAATAATTAAAGATGAGGAATGACATCTCAAGTGATAAAGTTGTAGATAAACGCAATGAGAAATGACAGATATGAATTCCAAATACTTAATTTTTGGCGTCACTAAATTCTGACAATATTCAAGAAATTGAACTCATTATTTGTTGATACACAGCTCTGTTAAATCCACTGACAATGGTTATAAGCAAAGTGATAGCTGTTTAAACCTACAAAAAGCAAAAAGGAAAACTCTTGTTCGAAATTTCGACAATCAGTAGGCAGGCAGTTTCAGATGATCAGAGGACGTTTCGTGAAACTTATGTCGTTTACATTTATTCATATTTTCTGTGACTGAAATTCACAATCGACTCGACACACTATGGTTTCTGACGTTGAAATACCTTTCCTAAACAACTATAGCGTTGTGAGCGATGGGAGAGGTCAACTGTATTAGCAATGGAATAATAACATAAACAGTGGATGGTACACTGAAAATACTTACGAAATAAACGGGAGATGAAATCGCAGTCTAAGGGAAATGGAGCTGACAAAAGTAAAATAATCCATAAATATAATTTTAGATACTAGTAATTTCACATTTTACAGGAATTTCCTTTCCATTTCGTTTTCCACCCTCCATTTCTCGGATGGCACAACGACTGGATTATCAGCATTTCCATAAATCACACCTAGCGACAGGTGCTGTCTTTACTTAATGAAAAGTATGATGGATTTCCCCTGCAGACGCACCATTTAGAGAGTCCGCGCTCAATTGAGGAGGAGGCATCACATAGAAAACGCATACCCGCTGTCAGTACTCCCTATAAATCAGGCTTGTCTGTGCGGGGCAAGTAAACTCTTATCCAAACACTGTCTGTGTCATCTGAAGATTCAGGCTGTTATACGCAGGAAGATGTGTAGTGGACCGTCAATGAAGCAACTGTGATACAGGAGAAAGATGGCGAGAGTGTGCTTCGTAATAAATTGAACTATCTCGCTCCGTCAAGGTCGAATAATGCTCAATATCTCCACTAATGTTTAGTGTATTGTTTCTTCTACGAATAGAACGTTGCAGTTTAATTTTCTCGTAACGAAGTCCGATTACTGTTTTGTGTTATGGAAATCATTTAGGTGCATAATATTCTATATTATCATGGTCCGCTGTCACCAGTCTTCTGCTCTCCATTGACGAATCTTCAGTTCGTAATAGAATTAATTTAAAAAAATGCAATGTAAGTTACATTCTGTGGCGAAGCAATCTTGTAAAACTATTCCATAATAAAATTATATGTCGTTGTTGCGGTCTTCAATCCTGAGACTGGTTTGATGCAGCTCTCCATGATACTCTATCCTGTGCAAGCTTCTTCATCTCACAGTACCTACTGCAGCCTACATCCTTCTGAATCTGCTTAGTGTATTCATCTCTTGGTCTCCCTGCATGATTTTTACCCTCCACGCTGCCCTCCAATGCTAAATTTGTGACCCCTTGATGCCTCAGAACATGTTCTACCAAACGGTCGCTTCTTCTTCTCAAGTTGTGCAACAAACTGCTCTTCTCCCCAATTCTACTCAACACCTCCACATTAGTTATGTGATCTACCTATCTAACTTTCAGCATTCATCTGTAGCACTATATTTCGAAAGCTTCTATTCCGTTTTTGTCCGAACTATTTATCGTCATGTTTCACTTCCATGCATGGCTACACACCATACAAATACTTTCAAAACCGACTTCCTGACACTTAAATCTGTACTTGATATTAACAAATTTCTCTTCTTCACAAATGCTTTCCTTGCCATTGCCAGTCTACATTTTATGTCCTCTCTTCTTCGACCATCATCAGTTATTTGGCTCCCCAAATAGCAAAACTCCTTTACAACATTAAGTGTCTCATTTCTTAATCTAATTCCCTAAGCATCACCCGACTTAATTCGACTACATTCCATTATAATCGTTTTGCTTTTGTTGATGTTCATCTTATATCCTTGCTTTAAGACACTGTCCATTCCGTTCAACTGCTCTTCCAAGTCCATTGCTGTCTCTGACAGAATTCAGAATTACAACATCATCGGCGAACCTCAAAGTTTTTATTTCTTCTCCATGGATTTTAATACCTACTCCGAAATTTTCCTTTGTTTCCTTTACTGCTTGCTCAATATAGAGATCGGGGAGAGGCTACAACCCCGTCTCACTCCCTTCCAAACCACTGCTTCCCTTTCATGCCACTCGACTCTTATAACTGCCATCTGGTTTCTGTACAAATTGTAAAAAGCCTTTCGCTCCCTGTATTTTACCCCTGCCACCTTTAGAATTTGATAGAGAGTATTCAAGTCAACATTGTCAAAAGCTTTCTCTAAGTCAACAAATGCTAGAAACGTCGGTTTGCCTTTCCTTAATCTTTCTCCTAAGATAAGTCGTAAGGTCAGATTTGCCTCACATGTTCCAACGTTTCTACGGAATCAAAACCGATCTTGCCCAGGGTCGGCTTCTACTAGTTTTTCCATTCGTCTGTAAAGAATTCGTTTTAGTATTTTGCAGCTGTGGCTTATTAAACTGATTGTTCGGTAATTTTCACATCTGTCAACACCTGCTTTCTTTGGGATTGGAATTATTATATTCTTCTTGAAGTCTGAGGGTATTTTCCTGTCTCCTACATCTTGCTCACTAGATGGTGGATTTTTGTCAGGACTGGATCACCCAAGGGCGTCAGTAATTCTAATGGGATGTTGTCTGTTCCAGGGGTCTTGTTTCGACTCAGGTCTTTCAGTGCTGTGTCGAACTCTTCACGCAGTATCGTATCTCCCATTTCATCTTCATCTACATCCTCTTCCATTTGTATAATATTGTCCTCAAGTACATCGCCCTTGTATAGTCCCACCATATACTTGTTACACCTTTCTGCTTTCCCTTCTTTGCTTAGAACTGGGTTTCCATCTGAGCTTTTGATATTCATACAAGTGGCTCTCTTTTCTCCAAACGTCCCTTTTATTCTCCTGTAAGCAGTATCTATCCTACCCCTAGTGAGATAAGCCTCTACGTCGTTACATTTGTCCTCTAGCCATCCCTGGTTAGCAATTTTGTACTTCCTGTCGATCTCATTTTTGAGGCGTTTGTATTCCTTTTTGCCTGCTTCATTTACTGCATTTTTATATTTTCTCCTTTCATCAACTAAATACAATATTTCTTCTGTTACCCAAGGATTTCTACTAGCCCTCGTTTTTACCTACTTGATCCTCTGCTGCCTTCACTACTTCACCCCTCAGACCTAACCATTCTTCTTCTACTGTATTTCTTTCCCCCATTCCTGTCAATTGTTCCCTTATGCTCTCTCTGAAACTCTGTACAACCTCTGGTCTAGACAGATTATCCAGGTCCCACCTCCTTAAATTCGCACCTTTTTGCAGTTTCTTCAGTTTTAATCTACGGTTCATGACCAATATATTGTGGTCAGAGCCCACATCTGCCCCTGGAAATGTCCTACAATTTAAAACCTGGCTCCTAAATCTCTGTCTTACCATTATATAATCTATCTGATACCTTCCAGTATCTCCAGGACTCTTCCATGTGTACAACCTTCTTTTATGACTCTTAAACCAAGTGTTAGCTATGATTAGGTTATGCTCTGTGAACAATTCTACCAGACGGCTTCCTCTTTCATTTCTTACCCCCAATCCATCTTCACCTACTATGTTTCCTTCTCTTCCTTTTCCGACTCTAGAATTCCAGTCACCCATGACTATTAAATTGTCGTCTCCCTTCACTACCTGAATAATTTGCTTTGTCTCATCATACGTACATTTCACCAAATTCTTCATCATCTGTAGAGGTAGTTGGCATATAAACTTGTACTACTGTAGTAGCCATGGGCTTCGTGTCTATCTCGGCCACAATAATGCGTTCACTATGCTTTTTGTGATAGCTTAACCGCACTCCTATTTTTTTAATCATTATTAAATGTACTCATGCAATACCCCTATTTGATTTTGTATTTATAACCCTGTATTCACGTGACCAAAAGTCTTGTTCCTCGTGCCACCGAACTTCACTAATTCCTACGATATCTAACTTTAACCTATCCATTTCCCTTTTTAAATTCTCTAACCTACCTGCCCGATTAAGGCATCTGACATTCCACTCTCCGATCCGTAGAGTGCCAGTTTTCTTTCTCCTGATAACTCCGTCCTCTTGAGTAGTCACCGCCTGGAGATCCGAATGGGGGACTATTTTACCTCCGGAATATTTTACTCAAGAGGACGCCATCATCATTTAATCGTACAGTAAAGCTGCATGCCCTCGGGAAAAATTACGGCTGTAGTTTCCCCTTGCTTTCAGCTGTTCGCAATACCAGCACAGCAAGGCCGTTTTGGTTAGTGTTACAAGGCCAGATCAATCAATCATCTAGACCGCTGCCCCTGCAACTACTAAAAAGCCTGCTGCCCCTCTTCAGGAGCCACACGTTTGTCTGGCCTCTCAACAGATACCCCTCCGTTGTGGTTGCACCTACGGTACGGCCATCTGTATCGCTGAGGCACGCAAGCCTCCCCACCAACGCCAAGGTCCATGGTTCATGGGGGCGGGGGGGGGGGGGGGGGTGAAATAAAATTATATAGTAATAATTTTAATAATAATAAATAAATGTTCCCGATTTTTGGTGTGTTCCTGCAGTTCTCACTGTAATGTATCGGACCTCTGAAAATAAGCTGTCAGAAGATTTTAAGTTCACTCGTTACATTACACATTTATTCCTGCCTTTTGGGGTACATTATACTGAAGGCACTGCGACTTCACCATGTATCATTTTCGCATGTTTGATATGTAAACTTTATTATCATTTGAAAATTGAAATAATGTTCGAAATTTTTGCTCCATGAACTACAGAAAATAAATTTCTTGAGTAACAATAGTTAAAATCATATTTATCGTAAAAGACACCATGGAAAATAAGAAAATTATAGTGTAAAGAAATCATAATATGGAGAATTGAACGAATCATAAATGTCATAAAACCACTGTACAACTGCTGTCTGTATCACATCATAGGAGAAAAGGTTGGAACCACGTTGACTACGGCTCTCGCTAGCACATAGAGTCATGTCACACCTCATCTGTACTCATCTAAGGCAAAATTATGCCGAGTACATTAAAATTAAAATTCCTTTGTAGTAATGAACTTTAACAGTAGCAGGAAATCCGTTAGTGAAAAATGGATGAATTCGCGCCACAAGCGTGGGTAATGGCCAAGTGGTGTTTTGAAGTTTCATCTCCGTAATTTGTACTGCCAGAAACAACTTGCTCAGCAAATTATTCATTTGTGTGCCGATATAATTTTAGATGACGTGATTTCACGTGTATCATTTCAGTCGTTTTATGTGTTATGTTAAAGACTAGAAATTGTGTAAAATGGAAGCCGAAGAGCGACATGAAATACAATTAATAGCGATGAGAGTGAATTTGCTGGTGCAGTGACAGATAGTGTAAATATTCCAGTTCACGAAACTGAATCACAAGCTCAAAGGAAAGTAATTAATGTTATGTTTTTTCTACTATCAACTACATACCAGATCTAAAAACTGACATGATGTGCAGTTTGATGTCTGGGATGAAGGAAATGTCAACAAGAATGTCATCTGAAGTGTCACGTAAGCATGACGGAATTTCTTATCAGTCAACCATCATAATAAGCATTTTACGAAACATAAAATTACAACAAATAAAACTTGACCCATCAAAGTGTAATAACTACTTAAATTATAGCATTAAACACTCTCCATCAGGGCTTGTCAGGTGCGATGAAAACGTTGAGTGCTGAACAAGCAGAAAATCTAAGAATCTGTTCGTAAAATAGGTTCAGAAATAGAGAACTGCACTGTGGAGCAAGACAGAAAGGAAAAGTTTTCGGAAAGGCGCTTCGGCGTGGATTTCAGATATAGAAACTCATATTCACGAAAAATAGAATTCCGGACTGCCGCTTATAGTACAAGAGATAGTTACTGAAGTGTTATCATAAGAGGGCACGCCCAGAAAAATAGTCAACATGGAGTTAATAAGTAATTAAACGGTCACAGGCTGTGATGTTCTGGGCTGCAGAATAATGTTTTTGTCACAGATTATTAACATCCTACAGGAGCTGAAACTCGCTAAACAGAAAGTAATTGAGTCACGATCCTCTGATGATAGAGTAGCAAACGAAAATAATAGTTGAACTGTTTATAAGGGAAAGTAAGGTAATGATATAACTCACATAGGTGTGTCATCTATCCCTGTATGTATAGGATGGTGGCAGCAACAGATTTGTTCCCTATTCAGTTACATGACCGCTCAATAACGTACAGATAATTTCAAGTGTTCCCTCCACGTAGAAAATGTTCATCCTAATGCCTTGATTAAGTCATGTAAAGGGGTTCTACTGAGGCCATAGACCTATTAACAAAGAATTCATTTTACCACAGAATTCATTCAGAGAAAAGCCACCCTTTAGGCAACTGAGACTGTAGAGAATTGTTAAGATCTGGAGCACTTTTTGCCAGCCTTCTTAGCGAAGTACTGGTCTCAATGTGTCTAGCGAAGATTCTGAAACGAGGTCTTTAATTCTGAACCCTTTAATAGCAGATAGGGTATCCTCTGCAAACTCTGAATATCTGACCCAAATAAAATAAGCACTGGGCAAGCTTATAATTGTAAAGGATGTGAGGGTCAGACTGTTCCGCCTGCCCAAAATCTTGAACACTTTACCTCTGTGCTGGTATCACTCGACCCCGCCCAACAAGATTCAAAATCGAATGATGGTAACAATAACAGAGTGGCATGATCCACACCACAATCCACCAAGTGGTACAACCACAGTTTGACAAAAGAGAATTAGGTTAACCACGTGACGCAGCTGGGGAGGCCGCCCTTGCTGAATGCGTAGCACACTGACCACGTAACGGAACTGAAATAAAAAGAAACAAAATGATACTAGCTATCTCCTGGTCCATTGTGGCACTGTTAACGGGCATCGTCAGGATCATAACAACAACGACAGCCACAATATGTGGAATTGGCAAACGAGAAATCATAACAAATCATTTCTGCATGATAAGAATGATACGTATGAGGTTGCTGTACATTGTAGAACAATAGGTGGACACAAAAGCCTTATGTGAACATCACTGAAGTGGTGTAAGAGCCGCATCCTGCAAATGCAAGGGCAACAAACGAAGTTGGGCCATATCATGACCACAGATTTTGGCCTTTGAGTGGACAGGGCGCACATTAAGTAATAAAATATATCTGTTACATTCCATCGTTGTGTCATGGTTCACCAATTTGCACTGAACGGAATGGCGATTATGTTGGAAGAAAGTCAGCAAGAGTATCAACAATAGGCTGTTACCTTTTCTTCACATAAATTTTTTCTAAGCAAAAATTTAAATATGTAATAGGTTCTCTTATTGAACATACCTAGTGTATGAGACTGAAAAAAGTGAGAATGCGAAATAAAGCTATCCTCAAACATGTGACTTGGTAAAACATTGCAGAATAATGAAGCACTTGAGTGTACACCGAGACAAAGGTAAATATAAAAAATGTAGGAATTAAATTGCTGGGTACTTATACGCAAGAACTCCCAGACACAAAAACCTCAGTTATCCGTCATTTGAAATAAGTTTTATTTCTTCTGGCACTTTGAGTTTTTCCCTAGACCCACTTGAACAGAGCAGAAATTAGATGAATGCCGTATCCGGATTGTCGCAGGTAAATACAGTAAATTATTAATTAATACTACGTTATTTTGAAGTCTCAACCCAAGATCAAAATCCGTTTCAATAGTTTGGAAGTCTTGGTGAGAGGAAGGAATATACAGAAAGCAGTGATCTGTGGATGCTGATATGGCGATTAGTGAGGTCACGCTGCTGAGTAGATAGGTCCAAGGACATTTCATCTCACGTTTATGTTAAAAATACGCACAGCTGACTGCACAAGTCACATCGAGTCCCGATAATATCCAGGAGAGATAAGGCTCAGCGTTTCCTAAAATCTGATAGGCTTGTTAATATTCGTTACTTTGCACATGTTAAGGGGCTCCGGAAAGGCTCAAAATCATGAAAAGTTCAATTTTTACTTTTTTTGCGTTTTCTGAATCTGCAGACTATTACCTTTTAATAGATATATAATTTATTCAATTGCGAAGACTACAACTATTTTTAAATTTTTTTTGAAATGTGTTCTACATGGGCGTGACCCACTGTGGCGCTGTGCGACATGTTAATTACCTTGGTGACGGTGATTCTAAAAGTTTCAAACATGTTCAAGGACTGAAGCCCTGTGGTGATGATGTTGTAGTGCAGAAATTTGAGTGTATTGGACACGTATAGAAGCGAATGGGAACAAGACTTCGGCGACTGAAAGCTTCGTACAAAAAACAAATACTCAGTAATGGTAAAGGGTTGGATGGGAAGGGAAGGTTAACTGACAGTGTAACTGACCTGACAAAATACAGAACTATTATGGAATGACTATTAGGCAAAATACACAAAGTGTCGACGAAATGAAGAAGGCTGTTTGGGCTCTTTTTTTTTTTCATACTTCTTCAACCGATGAAAATCCCCAACATAACTTGTGTCCCAAAGAAGAAGACAGTTGGTGTAAATATAACAAAGGATTGCTAACTGGTGAAGTGTACACTCATAAGCATAGTCTGCCTCATGCAATAATGGAGGCGATAAAACCTATTTTCAGAGACTTAGCAGCACCTGAACTGTTGAAAAAGTGTATTCACGGAAAAACTCAAAACCCCAATGAAAGTGTAAATAGTGTTATATGGTCGAGAATCCCCAAGACTGTATTTGTTGGAATAGAAACACTTCACTTTGGTGTGTATGATGCTGTTGCGACTTTCAATGATGGCAACATTGTAAGGTGCAAGGTATTTAGAAATATGGGAATGAAGATAGGTTGTAACATGGTACGAGCGATGCTTGCTTTAGACAAGGAACGCCTTCGGGCTGCAGACAGGGCTGTAAAGAGTCTAGGAATACAAGCAAGAGTAAAGAGGAGGAGGAACAAGAGGAAGGTGGAGGAGGAGTTTGCAGAGGATGAAGATAATCCATCCTATGGACCTGGAATGCACTAAAAAGTTAATCCAATCTTTGTCGCTCGATTCCCAAAACTTTTATTTTCTCACACTAATTACATGTTTTCTAAGGATCTTCCAAACATATTTGTTTCAAACTTTCAGTAAATGTTACACAGTACCTTCTGCATAGTTTAACACAGCCTTTTTCCAAAAAACTGTATATTTTCGAATATATCAATAAAAAATTGCAAAAAAAATGTTGTGAATTTTCATTACAATTGAAAAAAAAATCATCTTTAATAACTGAACTAAAATTTTGTAAAATCCCTGTGTTAAGTTGTAGTCCATATTCCAATAAATAATCTGTAAAAAGTTCAACTTCCTACCTCAAATACTTTGTGAGGAAAGATGTAATTTATGTTCTGGAATTCTTCGGGAAGGACTGTATGCAGAACATGTAAGAAGTGACCTAATTGTAGGATGTGGGGTACATCACAGTGACAGCTCCACAAGCCCATTAAACATTATGAATAATTAAAATTTCGCTGGTAAAGAGTATTACAACTCCTACTTCGTCAAAGATGGATCCTTTACATGCTCTTTTGTGATTTCTTTTGGTGTCAGGTTTAGGGTCTCATAGAGGAGAATGAGACGTGTTTATTCGATTTGTAGATTGCAAGGTCTGACTTGGTGCTATGATGGTGCGAATTCGACACGTCACCAAACCAGTCGCTTTGCCAAATGTAATAGGCTGTTAAGTAGCTGAAACATAAAGAAAATGCGAATAAATCATTAGAAAGGTGATTTTACCAAATGTCTATTAAATAAAGCATAACTGAACCAAAATGTCATCATTATTATTACTAAATGTCCAAGTAACAAAAAGTCATCTTCACATGAAGAAGTACAGAAGATAAGAGGCAATGATTGAGAGTCTTTTAGCGCCATAATCACTTAATATAACCAGTCCAGTCGCATATGATGCTGTAGGGAGGGTTGGTTAAATACAGAGTAATAGTTACGAACTGCGCAGAGGGATGCCATCTAGAGTTTTTCTGGGAGTCCTTTGCCAATAGTTTCGTCAAAGCGGTAGCTCATTTCGAAATAGAGGGCAATGTGCTAGTCTTCGAATTTCGAACTTTATCCTGCAAATGCAAGAACACTTTTTGACGGGGAGATGGCAAACCGTTATAAATTCTTAACGAATTTATAAAATGTTTCAGCTAAGGAAGGATGTTTTTTTTTTACCTCTCCTCTGTTGATGACTACACCCTATACTAAGAAACAGTAATTGTGTCTCTTGTCGTAGGCAGAGTAACAGGGTTCGCACTATGTACACTTGTATATGACACTCGGAATGTAATGAAGAAGGTGGTTGGTTGGTTGGTTTTGGGGGAAGAGACCAAACAGCGAGGTTATCGGTCTCATCGGATTAGGGAAGGACAGGGAAGGAAGTCGGCCGTGCCCTTTCAGAGGAACCTTCCCGGCAGAAGAAGGTGGTTTAGCAGTGATACCTAACCTGAAAAACGTGATGTACTGTCGTTGGCTGATAGCGATGAGTCTTTTGTTTACGTGACAACTCGTCGAGAGAGGTGGTTTAGACTTCGAGTAATTGAGTAAAGTGCGTTGAAATTAGAGAAAATCTGGTAAAATTAGGAAAATTGATTGAAAGTACGTAAGACAAATGAAAATAACTCCGTGCTCTATAGATTTAAGTCCTACAGAATACCCCCTTGTTCCACGTGTGGTTACGCCCAGGAAGTCATAAAAATGAAAGGCTCAGTGTCCAAAGATTTGGAGGTTTGGTTGGCTACCACCTAATACACAAAAACAACCAACAGTTACCTGTGTGCAATATGAACCACCAATGTGAGCAATCAATGCTGTCGGTGTCGTCGATAAAAGGAACAGCGAGACTTCTGCTTCCCCTTCACTGTGGAAGATGAGATTAAAGGTAGAGGTCATCACCTTTGGATAGCTGATTCGAAACGCTCACAATGCCCCAGACTCCACCTTTGTCTTTTACTTCAACCATTTTATTTGTTGTGGGAGCAGGTTCGTTTACTCCGCGCAACATTCAGCTTTCCGTGTGAGTCAGTTGAGCGACACGTGTTAATGTCAGTTTAGGACCTGACACAGACGTCCAAGTCATAGCAGAAGAAACAAAATGTTTGAATGTATACACAGCAGTAATCACACACTGCATCGATGTTCTAGAGGAAAAACTATGTATCAAACTGGTTATGAAACAACAGCTCAAGAACCCTCTATTGTTATTTATCGTTCGTTGGATATGGTCTTCCTCCGGTACAGGTGACAAACTTTACACAGGTCCATGGAAGCGACTTCGATCAGTGGGCGCCTGCTCCACTGGACCAATAAATGTATATTTAACAGGATCATCACCACACACTGTCAATGTCAGCAACTTTACACTATCGTATTTCTGGCGTGGTAATCACAGGAATATGATAAAGGTGATTGCCACATGTCAGGGGGATTTTTATAGACTCTCATTCGATATCGATGGATTGTAGGTGTTATGCTTTTGAACTTTGTGAAGAGTGTGTCAGAACTCTCCATTACATAAAATAATATAGTCAACTTAAGGTTATTCTTTGCATTGTGTAAGCACTCAGTTATAGATAGTAACAATCTGAGGGCGAAACATGGAAGTGCGATTCTAAGCAATGTTCTGAGACGAGGTCTGGCTGCGAGAGTGGAAAAGTAGAGTTGGTCGAGAGCTCGGATACAGAAGACGTGTCACGCTGCCCTGAAGTCGGTGATGGCAGATCTTACCACAATCGACGCCTCATTTCATTTAAATAGCCCGGAGAGATCCAGATGGCTTAACTACACTTGAAGATGGAATTCATGGTTACATTATCAAGCATAGCTCAAAAGCAATTACTGGGTTTGCAATAATCCATTGTTTTGCTTGTCAGTGATAGAAGCCTCCTGATCCTCCAAATAATAATAACTATTCTCCACATCTAAATAATATTCTGTGCTTACTAAAATGTTAATATAACTTTAAAATGGAAATAATTCGTTAATCTGACACTCAGCCATTATTCACATGTATGTCATTTGTCATTGTCATTATTAATAATTGTTCATGATGTTTCTGAAGTTTTAAATAGACTTAATTAATGAAATCCATTCTCAAAAATTATTTAGTAGTTGACAGCAGACAAGCAAACACCTTTTTATTAAATTCGTTCTTAGTAACAATAAGTTTTTGCCACAGTTGCCTCGGAACTGGTTGTAGATACGTTATATATGGCGAACTCTGTTGCTAGACCGCACCATTAGAAATTATAAAAACGCAGTCTGATCAACACTACATACACAGTGGTTGCAGCTACGCTGCCTTGTTACTAATTATATATGTACTTTGTTTTTCAGCAATAATTGTGTGTCATTGTCCATCTGTGTTAATTATAAGCCAACGGCCTTGCCGTGGTGGTAGCACAGGTTCCCTTCAGGTCACCGACGTTAAATGTAGTCGGGCTGGGCTATCACTTGGATGGGAGACGATCTGGTCTGCCGAGCGCTGTTGGCAAGTGGAGGTGCACTCAGCCCTTGTGAAGCAAACTGAGGAGCTACTTGACTGAGAAGTAGCGGCTCCGGTCTCGTAAACTGTCATACGGCCGGCAGAGCGGTGTGCTCATCACATGCCCCTCCATATTAGCATCCAGTGCCGGCTGTGGGCTTAGGATGACAAGGTGACTGGTCGGTACGTAGGGCCTTCCAAAGCCTGTTTGGACGGAGTTTAGCTTAGTTTAGTTTATGTTAACTATAAAAATATTTCACGACTCGTTGTTGAGGTCTAAGACTTACGATCATCATTTTTTTGCGTCTGAAGATATTGATGCTAAGTGACAGGCAATGCCGTCCTCCACCTGCCATTGCGGCTTTAGAGTATTTCCATACCAGCAGTCGTAGGACATCGGAAATTCACTGAAAATACCAGCCATGTTTCTCATGTGTAGCACAGTGCTTCGAATTCTAGGAGAATCTTTCAGATAGCCGATGTGCTGTGTGTCTATGGTTTCTTTTTTTTTTTTTTTCACCTACTATGTTTCCTTCTCTGATTGTTACTAACGATGGCTCACAACACGAGATCCGACAGTCGCATTACGGACCTAAGGGAACTTAAAAATGCAGACACCACTAACGACGATATTATCTCTGCAGAATATTCACAGCCTTCAGTGACTGAAGCGGAAAATGATCGCACAGATGAGACACAAGTTTCAACTGCTGAGCCTCCTGAAAAGATCAGGCAGGGATCAGAAATGCAGTTGACCAAACCGTGTTGCCCTCTCTTCATGTGAACAGCATGGACTGGACAGGTATCAATTATTCCCACCCCCCCAACTTCTCCCACCCCCCCCCCCGCCCCCTACTAAATTGACCGGTTGACTGTTTGTACTGCCATTCCACGGATTTGCCGTCATTATTTAGTTGAGAGAACATCGGTTGTGATGTGTTGCTTGTTCCGAAATGGTGAAACGCAGGTAGAAGTTATAACTGCCGGATCTCCAGACATGAGGGACACATACAATAAAGAGTATTAAAAGCTTAGTACAAGGATGCTCAGGATTCTGTTACATCTTTGACATCAGTATCCGTTAGAAAATACGAGTGGATTTACCAGGTTCCCTTATTTTCGAAATATCACCTAAAATCTTCGCAGACGAGATAAGTTTCTAGTTACTCAGTGTTTTGAAGCACGTCCAACATAATGGCCTCGCTAAAGTTTTGGATTTCTAGACACATAATTTCCACACTTTATCTTCGTAAGTATACTGTGCAAGTGATAAGCAGTATGGTGCTATGTGCTTGATATGGAGAACAGTCGCGTAAATGGTATGTCGAAAAACAAGTGAAAATTCATGAAATTGTGAAAGTTTTGTAAGCTACTTGATGATTTCGGCGCGTAAATTCGGATATGGCAGCTGATATCAGTTTCGCGACTGGTAAATTAATTCACAATTGACGAAGCAATTCTCATCGACAGATCGCAGATGGTAAATGTTCCTGTAATCCCAAAGTTGGAGATGATCGCATTTGAGAAACCACGGCAGTAAGCACGCTCGACTGGAACGCCAAGTCGGGTTTTTTATTGTTGGAGTTCAATTAACCGAATGGAAGATAAGAGCGCTCAAGATCGCATAGTGTTCACACTAGATTACGTAACACGCTGTAACATCCTCCCAGGCCAATGCTCAATGTAAAGTGAATCTCAAATGCTCCATCCACACCATCCCCTAACCAAACGACCAAAATATATTTGTGAAGAGATTCACAATGTCACACTGTGTCGAGGTCCCTGGGCACCCATGGGCCCAGAGGTGCTACAAAATAAAACAAATCACTTCATGGCTTTTGGCTAGATCAATATGTAGTTTTATTAACCTTAATCATTCAATTACAGCAATAAAATGTTACATCGCCAAGAATCTTAATACTTTTCCTTGTTACATCACTTTTGAACCAAACGGAAACTTTTTCACACTCATTTATCTTACGACGCTTCCTAATCCTCAAAGCCAAAGCCATATTAGGAACGATATATGAATGACTTATAACTTTGTAAAAAACCTTTCCAGTTGGTAATATACGGTAACAAATCACCTCACGACTACTGAAACTCTCAAAACCAGGAACCTTATCTGCATGAGAACAACGAACTACAGCAGCAGTTCATCAACGGTTGCCATGTTGCTGTTACCACTTTAAGTCACAGTAAAGTTCAACACACAACCGACCAACGATGACGGTCCCTGCAAAACAACTTGCGATCCAACTGCAAACGATGTAGCCACTGACCCATTATCAGTAGCTTTATAAATAGGAGGCCGTCGCATACAACGTCTACAGTAATGACGACACGTCACCACGAACACAACAGCTCGCGTCCAGAGCTCTCACTCGAACAATAACACAGTCATCCCGGTGCGGCACTGACAACGGACTGCATTAAGAGTCTTGGTGATGTAACGTTTTATTGCTGTAATTAAATAATAAAGTTTTATAAACCCACTCGTTTTTAGTTGGTTGTGTGTTAAACTTAAATGTGACTAGAAGTGGTGACGAGAAACATGATATGGTTGGTTAATTGCTGTTGTAGTGCGTTGTTATGATTCTAAGAAGGTTCTTAGTGCTGAGAGTTTCAGCAGTCATGATGTGATTTGTTAGAGTACATTTCAGATCGGAGAGGTTTTTAACAAAGATATGGGTGTTGGGTACAGTTATCGGGCGCTCTTGTGCTGCGGGAGCCAGCCCGTCCTTCGTACACCAGTTCGAAGAGTGGCTGCAGTCCGCAAAGGAATCTCTGACCGCGCGTCAGGCCAGAATGTGCAGTGGCAGTTGCGTCATGATCACTGGCCTTCGTGAATGACCGACCGATTTCGCGGGTAATATCGAATGCTGCCACTATGTACTGTGCATGTGCTTTTGTTTATGGGATCCGTTTGTCTTCAGAGTATATGAGCGTCTGGTAGTCGATAACTGTACGCAGGGTGCAGAAGTGATGATTTAATAAGTTGCCAGATACTAATTGTGTATACTACAATGATGCGGTATGATGGTACAATCGTTTGCGGAGGTCTGATCCACGCTGAAAAATTCAAACTTTTGTCGACAGTAGCAGAACAGTGTAACTGAGTGTCTTTGGCGATACTTTCCGTATTTAATGACCTGTAGATCATTTATGCAGCGTTTACCTGTCAGTGCAATATTACTGTATGTTTTTCGGCCTGTTCGAAATAATTTTCTGCTGGAATTCTAGTAATTTGTCTGTCTGAAGAAAATGGCGGACAGTGCTCCTACACCAGCAGCGGCAATTAGCTGGAAAATACAGTAAGAACCAGTGAGAACGCTCAATTGGCATGAACATCCAAGACGGGGATCGTAAGGTATCCTTTGTGGTGGGCATAGGACTCTCCAGAATGCTTCGAACAAGATAGGGGCAAAACAAGGTATCTGCAGAAAGTTCCATGAGGTCGAAGAGTCACACGATGTCTCCTTTGTTCGAGTGTTCACAGACAAGTTCAGGTAGAGAAGCCTCCTCTGGTTCAGACTGTCCTCCACCTGCCATTGTGGCTTTGGAGTATTTCCATACCAGCACTTGTAGGACATCGAAAAATCACTGAAAATTCCAGCCATTTTCCCATCTGTAGCGCCGTGCTTCGAATTCTAGGAGAATCTTTCAGATAGCCGATGTACTGTGTGTCTATTTCTTTTCACGAGGCGTTGAGGGTTTTCAAAAACGCCTTGAGCTTTTAGATATGTAACATAACTACGTAAGCTTCCGCGGTCAGAATGTCGACATAAAAGTTATGTGGGTATGGTACCGCGTCATATTATATACAGCAGTAGTTTTGTACAATATGACGCGGTATCATACCCAGAAAAATTTTATGTCGACTTTTAGATATGTAATTGTTCTGATTTTTCCCACCTGTGGTTAGACACTAGCATGATTCGAAAACTGAGCGAAATAATCAAGAAGTATCTTAACAGTCCTGACCCCAGCAGCAAACATAAACAAAACCACTCATTATTTCAGAAAAGTGATGGACACCACAGCCGCTGTAGCTCTCAGAACTCTTTTCCTATCTGCCTTCAGACAACCAGCTAAAACTAGAAAACTGGTGAACGCTCTATTTAGATTTACATACATATTTATTTATTTAGAGTTTTAGGAGAAGAGTGCGCTCTATGTAGAATTCGAGTCTGCCTACTACTAGTTTCTAGAGGTACTGTGAATTTCTTTTTCCAGCAGGATAACACCAGTTGTGTGACATCGTCAATTTCGATCTGTACTATTATTTTAGAAATAAAAACACTGAATAAAATCCATCACTGTAAACTATAAAAATAAATTATATTCCGCATTGACTTGGCTACTAGAAATTGTTTAGATAAACTATATCCCCAAAAACTGTTTAATGCAATGTGATTGACAATATATTAACCTACTGTCGTGAAATCCTGCCAATGCAACATCCAGCACTGACTGAGTGATTTTTCCCGCCATTTCCAGTGTTGCGGGAGTGGAGGGGGGGGGGGGGCGGAGGTCGGTGGCGTCAAAGGAGTGGTAGATAAATGGAGGTAGCCCAACTGCCCCATTTTCCCACTAATATTTAAATTTCCCACCTTTCTCTCTGGGTAATGGGAGGGTCGGGGAGGGATTTCTCAGAGGAGTGGAAGGTAAGGAGACACCTGCCTACCAGGGAAAACCCTTGAAGTGATCAGAGGGTGGGGACGGGATACGAATTGATAATTAATAAATTTGTGTAATTAATTTGATATCAAATGTACACTTTTACCCTTTTGATACCTACGTCAGCATGTTGAGCCTCTAAGATAGCAATCCTATATTTGGGAGACGATGTGGTTCGAATCCATCTGCCAGTTACCTTAAAAGTTGTTTCAGTGGTTTCCCATTTTCAGAGTAGGCAAATTCTCGGGTTCGTCCCTTACTAATTTAGGTCACGGTCAGGTCCTTCCGAATACCTTTATTTCCTGACAAATTCCAATTCCCTTAAAGATAGAACCCCTCTGCTTAAATGAAAGGAGCTGCATCGATAGCTAGCCGACTATCTCTTTCCAAACTCGCAGCGCTAAAACCCGGATGAGAAGTAACGTTAATCCAACTTCTCGTCATCTAGACTACAGTATTTGCCTGCCAGGACATGCTATAAGGCAGAAAATTATCTGCCTTACACTGCAAGATGAGACAGACACATACATAAACGAGGAAATCTGGGAAAGTAAGAAGTTAAATAATTCCAGATCCTTTGCATTTTCGCCATAAAAAATTGTTCTACATTCTATGACGAACAGACATTTCCTTATTTCGAAATCCTGTCGGTAATCAATACAGTGACCCAATGAATTTGCGCTCGTCCATTTCTGACCTCTTCCTCAGTTCAAATCCAGACTTGAAGAAGAAGAGTGAAGGGGGACTTGAGCATGACTGCTTCTTAGTGGTTTGTCGAAAAACAGGACTCCTAAATAACGAGATTATATTTTCACTTGGTGAAAATTCCGATATCATTATTTGGTAGATTTATTGGAACTTTCAGAATAAGTGAAAAACATGAGTCTTCTTAAGGTCCCCTTTTACAAATCAATCCCCATCTCCCCCCTGACAAAATCCTGGCCATGTCCTTGGATCATATTCCATCTGTCCTAAAACGCAGTATATCATGAACAGTAATTCTCATTGTTCGGAAAACGCAAAAAAGCAACAATAACTTAGATTTTATTGTGACCGGTTGTGTATTATGCCACTGAATCACTATGTTGTCTACTAGTTGTGAATTAAGTACGCGCCTTGACTAGTGGAGAGTGCAAGATGTTTGTATCTCGCAAAGACAAATCACAAGACCTCAAACGATTAAATTTCAGTGCTTTAAATTGTGTCACTAACTGTAACTTGCTTATTATTTGTCTTTCCAAGGAACTATAATTATCAAACTTTTACTGTATGAGGTGTAGTTAGTTACACCAATGTGGTAACGAAAGTGTTACTTATATAGTGAACGTCTGAAGGCCTCGTCGTAGACTTCTCAGGTTTTCTGTCGACTCTAATACTATGGGGGTGTGGGGAGGGTGTGACTTTATCTAAGCAGACCTGAGCTCAGTCAAAATTCCAGCTGTTCACACTAAGCCATGAAACCTAATGTTCTACTAAGAAAATGCGAATATGTAACGATTACCATATTTAAACAAATGTCGTAATGAGAAGATTACCTCTTCTCCCTCAGTTAAACGAAACTTTTTACAAAACCTTGAGACTCTTTTTGAAGAAACAACCTCATATAATTATGAAATTACTTCGGCTATGTAACGGCACTGTATTCGAAGAACAGCCCTTAAATAATATGGTTAAATTTCTCTTCAACATCAGTAACGAAAACCGCCCTACACATTCTAGTGGTCATTGTAATAAATTGAAATATCTTGCTATGTCTATGATAAAACTGTAATCTGAATCTCTACTAACGTATAGCAATCGTTGAGGCAGTTCCGTTTTCGATTTCATAAAGAAATTGTGGCATTCTCTCACTAATGTCTCTTGTCTTCCGTCCTCCTTCATGTAAAACGCATTTCTTTCCTATTTCTAACTTTAGTAACATTAGAAATGATATTTAAGTTCACTGATGGTTTTATTTAGCACATATTTGATTTAAATCACCTTCCTAATGATTTACTGACATTTTATTTGTCTTTCAGCTATTTAACTACATAGCACTTTGGCTAAAGATTGGTTTGGTGACATGTCGAATTCGCTCCGTCCCATACATACTAGTGTTTTCTACAAGCCAGACCTTGCACTCTACAAATCCAATAATCACGTCTGGTTCTCCCCAATGAAACTCTAAACCTGACACCAAAAGAATTCACAAACGAACTGCGTATAAAAGAGCTATCTTTTTACAAGTAGGAGTTCTAATACTCTTTACTAGTGAAATTTTAATTTTTCATAATGTTTAATGTTCTTCTGCAACTGTCACCGTGATGTATCGCACCTCAAACAATTAGGCCACTTCTTACATATTCTACATACAGTCCTTGTTATTGTTTAACCGTTTGCAACGTAATCAATATGAACAAGCCTATCAGATTCCAGGAAACTTCGAGCGTACTCTCTACAGCATAAGATATGATCGATCCTCGATATGACTCGTGGTACCAACTGTGGATATTTCCAACATAAACTGGAGGTGAAATGTTCTTGGGCCTATCAACTCAGCAGCGTGACGTCAGTATCGCCCTATCAGCATCCATAGGTCTTTCTACTCCTTCCTCTCGCCAGGCCTTCTAAAGTATTGAAAGGGGTGGATCTTACTTTCGGATTTCAAAGATAACGTAGCATTAACAAAAAATAATTTACTCTAGTAGTTACTGGATCACTTTGCGACACAATGGAACAGGCGTACGTCGTGGAGGACATGAAGAGAGCCATATTGAAGAGCATAGTAGATGATTGTTTCTGGTCAGTCTTGGACAAATGAGTCTTTTCTCTTCTCTGTATTTATTGCGCTCTGCGTGCGCTTTAACAGTGAAATTATTGCAGATGGATCTCTGGAATGACTCACCTGATAAACATTGTGTTGTAGACGTGCGACCCATACAATAACTGGGTAATAGGCACTATTGTAAAGGTCGTCGTTAACGTTCCCTTCGAGGAAAAGAGCAAGGTTAGGATTGCAGAACGTCGAGTCTATTGAATAACAAGAGCCACAGGCGACAGTGAAATGTAATCGGGATTATGCATTAATCAAGCAGTGTTTCAGGTCTGAAGTAAATGTCACTAGTAGTCACCCTCCACTAGCCTATACTTCGCTGCCCCATGTGTTATTCTGAGCATTGAAATCCACCAATTAAATGACAGCTGGAGGTTACCATTTGTCTGGGTCTACCATCTCTTTACAGACAATTTCTCAGTCAAGCAGAATGTGTATCTTACAGATTCTCGTCATTATAATGAATTGGATTAAACACCCTTGATAATATTCATAGGTCTTGGCTCACTGAAGGTGTTTGATCTGACTACTATCGAAACACCTCCAGAATATCGTTTTTGTCTGTTTTATTTTGGCCGTATACGTGATATTTTCTAGGAGTAAGAAGATGGTCTTTTCTAAAAATCATAATTCTTGTATTGCCACACATAGTATGGGGCAGTAGACGATCAACTGCAGAATCTCCTCTTAGTGATAGTAGCGAATGCAGTTCCCTTGAAAAATCACTATAAAAAGTGTCATTGTGATTTGTGCAGATGCGATTTCCAATCGCTACTAATTAACTGTAGTCGACTACTACTACTACTACTACTACAATAGTAATTTGCCCACAGTGTCACTCGCAAGCGATGACCGTAACTGTGTACTAGTGGAAAAAGCATTGGAATATTTTTCAGCAGTAGATGAAACAACGGGACTCTAACCAAGATTCTGGGAGCTATAAACTGCAGTTACGGAAAGGAAAACGGTTACCATCCTACTAGGTTCATGAAGAAAATTAACTACCTTATGTTACTACTTGGTATGCAAATACATTTTCCAAATATGACAGGGAACAGTAGCACCACCTTGCGAGTATTGGATTGGGAAACTAGATTCCCGTGAGCACCACAGATGGAATCTCAGAATACTTTTGGGAAGGAACTGGCGTTCACTAACATTTATTGTCAGTATTCAGAATAAGAAAGCTAAAATTCATTACAAGAAATCAGTTACTGATGGAGGATCCCCACTAATGTGAACATGAGGAACTTTTACTAATTAACTATTGGAAGATATGACACAGACTTCATCTTTAAATGCTAACGTTAATGGTTCTGATTAGTATGTTTTCTTTGGTAGCACTTATTTCTATGAATTAATTAGATCATAAATGAAACATCGGGCCCCTGAACTTGTTTCGGTCTCAATAGTTGTATCCAGTTAGTCTCTAGAAGACACAGGATCTATTATAATGATACCACACTTCACAAGTTCTTTTCCTGTAGAAAATGTAATACTGGTTGATTATTTAGTATGAGGACCCAGAAAGTATATTATCAGTTGACTGAAATCAGAACTGAATAATTCTAGCAACGTAACCACACGGAATGAATACTTTACGTACCTGTGAAACAGTTACCATTAAACACTTATTATGACCACTGTTCTTTTCAGGTACTCTTAATATTGAACAGTAACTCAAAGTTCTCGTCACAAAATCGAATAAAAACCAATTATCATTAGTAAAGAACCGAAATAACATGTCCAAGTGAGTAAATATAGTTCTAAATATTTTCTTGAGATGCAGATGGTGGTGGTGACGAGCTGCTGAGGCTAAATAAAGGCGCCAAAGTACTTGTGGCTGTTGCTGTATAAAATTTCTGAAGATTTTCGTCTTGGCGCCAGATAATTGTTGCTCAGAGCCGAACAATATATTCGGTGGATAAACAGACCCCACTCTTCCACACCTGAACCAGTATCAAGCAATCTTGCTACTTTCCTAGCATCGTTGAGCACACAAGATGCGAACAATTTGCAAACTAGCCACCGACCGACTTTGATACAAAGGCTCCTACCGCATTTAAGTAGTGAAAGACCCATAATATTTCAAACACTGTTGAGCGAAAAAAATTGTAAATTTATTAAAACAGCATAAACTTTACATATATAATAATAGAAACAGCGCTATATAATCACATTTACATAAGTATGTCATCAATTAGATTTTCCATGCCGTATCATCCTACTAATGAGTTTCCTTGACACCTGAAACTTTATGTAACAATTGGATATATACACATGAAGTATACATATATGCAAGAGAAGACACAGTACATAAATGCAAGAGAATACATAATGTAGATGTCTAGATAAAATTATTTACAGTACGTAAATTGTTCTTCATTAGGAACTGCCAGGGACTAAACAAAAGCACAGTTTAGCAAAAGAACACACATATAATTTGATATAAGGCAAAAATTCCACTGTCCCTTCCTTATTTCATGCAGTCCACAGCAATCGCAATTGACTGCCATCTGAGACTTTTGGCAGTCAACTTGTAATCCGTCTTTCTTTATGCACTTATCAGAATAATATCGTTCCATTTTTTGATATTGGCAGCACTTCGTTTTTCATTTTTGATGATTTACATTTAGGTATTATCCATATGAACCTCCAGCTCACTATGCAGTACAGTTCTTTAGTTATCATTCCATTTCATGGAACGTCCTTTTCATTACGTAGAAAATTAGATCATAAAAATATGGTAATTATAGACACATATTAGCTAGATTATAATAACATTTATTCACAACACCATAGCACTTGGTTACAAAAACAGTTTGTAATACAGTACACATAATTCAGATGGTCGTTTTCACAAAGTACTCCTCTTTATTTCATTCTGCGGACATGAAATTGCGGGTACAATATATTATGGACACCTAATAGTTTCTTTAATTTTGAATACACCAAATAGTATGCTGCACTGTGAGGAGTTCATTGCACTTCAAACTGCCCACTGTAAATATTCTTGACTTTCGAGATTCTTTCGTTTAGCCGGCTTCGTTTCTCCTGGGTTTCGATGAAAACAATATCTCTGACATTAAACTTCGTTACTTTGAGGTTGTCCTCATATGTCTTAGATCTGTCTTCCGCTTTGTGTTTCATTCGTTCCCTCATGTATTTCTTTTTCGTATACAGCCAAAGGTCTAAACATGGTGCAAATTCTAAGGCCTTCACTATTATGCTTGTGTTATTTAGTTGTATTTCTTCTGGTATAAATGTCATGCATTCATGATGGTGGTAATTAATGAATTCAGAATCCGAAACGAGTCTCCCCACAGCCTATGCTTGTGAAGGTAACAGGTTCTACAAAATCTACCTAGTTCACCCATACAGCGTTCTACTGGAATACTGGCTACATGGTAGGCCGAAATATATTTTACTTGGACACTGCAGCTCCCTAGCCTGTTTCCAGATTTTTGAAATAAATCACTGATTCTGATTACTGTTTAGCCGTCCTCTTTTTGATAATGAAATTATTTATATTAATTAGAAAACACTTCTAATACTACTAAAACATATGTACTAACCCCTGAAGTCTTCAGCAGGGTGTTGTGCGAATCCATGGACAGTGATTTCAGCAATGTTGCTTCGCACTTGACGCTTATTAGTTCTACTCACCACTTTTGCTCTTTGGCCAACGTCACACTACTTTACAGGGTTAGACACCTTCTTAATCATGTTACTGGTGACCACTAACACACTTTAAAATTTTCAATACACTCCTTAGGTCCTCTGTGCCCTAATGCAAAGTAAAAGTAATCTGTCACCTCAGTCCCGATTTGAGACGACCAACAAACTTTCGAATCCTCTCCATCTATATCTTTCCTTTTACACAAACGTCTTTTAGAGATAATGTAATATGTAGCAATGTGAGAGTGATTTCCACTATGAAAATTAAGTTTCACTGATTTCCAAACTTTATCTTCCTTTTGGTAAAGTCTTATGCTTTTACAAACATGATCAGTTTCCTTTTTCCTAGCTACTTCATTAGTGAACCGCATTTGGAAAGTACTGGCTCGATCGCACCATTTAGGTCTAGATTAAGCAGCTGCTAAGTACTCATCAGTGTCCTTAACGTAACAGATCTCGTAATCGAATTATTGAAGATGCAAAGCCCTGTGGTTTAATCTTCCATTTAATAGATGGCGATCCTCCAGATACTTTGTGTGTGATGGTCAGTATGAATAACTGATTTAAACATCGATAAATACTTACGGAATATTTTCAAATCCCATGTGATGGCTAAGACTTCTTTCTCAAATACTGTTTCACTCGTTTCTTGTTTATTCATGGTCCTACACTCCTGGAAATTGAAATAAGAACACCGTGAATTCATTGTCCCAGGAAGGGGAAACTTTATTGACACATTCCTGGGGTCAGATACATCACATGATCACACTGACAGAACCACAGGCACATAGACACAGGCAACAGAGCATGCACAATGTCGGCACTAGTACAGTGTATATCCACCTTTCGCAGCAATGCAGGCTGCTATTCTCCCATGGAGACGATCGTAGAGATGCTGGATGTAGTCCTGTGGAACGGCTTGCCATGCCATTTCCACCTGGCGCCTCAGTTGGACCAGCGTTCGTGCTGGACGTGCAGACCGCGTGAGACGACGCTTCATCCAGTCCCAAACATGCTCAATGGGGGACAGATCCGGAGATCTTGCTGGCCAGGGTAGTTGACTTACACCTTCTAGAGCACGTTGGGTGGCACGGGATACATGCGGACGTGCATTGTCCTGTTGGAACAGCAAGTTCCCTTGCCGGTCTAGGAATGGTAGAACGATGGGTATGATGACGGTTTGGATGTACCGTGCACTATTCAGTGTCCCCTCGACGATCACCAGTGGTGTACGGCCAGTGTAGGAGATCGCTCCCCACACCATGATGCCGGGTGTTGGCCCTGTGTGCCTCGGTCGTATGCAGTCCTGATTGTGGCGCTCACCTGCACGGCGCCAAACACGCATACGACCATCATTGGCACCAAGGCAGAAGCGACTCTCATCGCTGAAGACGACACGTCTCCATTCGTCCCTCCATTCACGCCTGTCGCGACACCACTGGAGGCGGGCTGCACGATGTTGGGGCGTGAGCGGAAGACGGCCTAACGGTGTGCGGGACCGTAGCCCAGCTTCATGGAGACGCTTGCGAATGGTCCTCGCCGATACCCCAGGAGCAACAGTGTCCCTAATTTGCTGGGAAGTGGCGGTGCGGTCCCCTACGGCACTGCGTAGGATCCTACGGTCTTGGCGTGCATCCGTGCGTCGCTGCGGTCCGGTCCCAGGTCGACGGGCACGTGCACCTTCCGCCGACCACTGGCGACCACATCGATGTACTGTGGAGACCTCACGCCCCACGTGTTGAGCAATTCGGTGGTACGTCCACCAGGACTCCCGCATGCCCACTATACCCCTCGCTCAAAGTCCGTCAACTGCACATACGGTTCACGTCCACGCTGTCGCGGCATGCTACCAGTGTTAAAGACTGCGATGGAGCTCCGTATGCCACGGCAAACTGGCTGACACTGTCGGCGGCGGTGCACAAATGCTGCGCAGCTAGCGCCATTCGACGGCCAACACCGCGGTTTCTGGTGTGTCCGCTGTGCCGTGCGTGTGATCATTGCTTGTACAGCCCTCTCGCAGTGTCCGGAGCAAGTATGGTGGGTCTGACACACCGGTGTCAATGTGTTCTTTTTTCCATTTCCAGGAGTGTATTTACAAATGCTATAGTTTTGCGACCTTTGCCCGATTCCATATGCACTGCTATTCGCAAGCGTGAGAAACAGTTCCGTCAGTATGAGATGGTGTAAAACATTATTTCTCAACAGTTCACTTTTTAATTATCATCATCATCATCATCATCATCATCATTATCATTTAAGACTGATTATGCCTTTCAGCGTTCAGTCTGGAACATAGCCCCTCTTATACAGTTCCACCATGATCCCCTATTCAGTGCTAACATTGGTGCCTCTTCTGATGTTAAACCTATTACTTCAAAATCATTCGTAACCGAATCCAGGTACCTTCTCCTCGGTCTGCCTCGACTCCTCCTACCCTCTACTGCTGAATCGATGAGTCTCTCGGGTAACCTTGCTTCTCCCATGCGTGTAACATGACCCCACCATCTAAGCCTGTTCGCCCTGACTGCTACATCTATAGAGTTCATTCCTAGTTTTTCTTTGATTTCCTCATTGTGGACACCCTCATGCCATTGTTCCCATCTACTAGTACTTGCAATCATCCTAGCTACTTTCATATCCGTAACCTCAACCTTGTTGATAAGGTAACCTGAATCCACCCAGCTTTCGCTCCCATACAACAAAGTTGGTCGAAAGATTGAACGGTCCACACATAACTTAGTCTTGGTACTGACTTCCTTCTTGCAGAAGAGAGTAGGTCGCTCACTGCATTAGCTTTGCTACACCTCGCTTCCAGTTCTTTCACTTTTTAATGTTTTAGAATAATCTCGACATTATTTGGTCCTAGTAAAATCACTATTTTCTCTAAACAGGATGTTTAAATGAGGACTATTAAAAACTTGGTCCTTCCCAGTATAGCGATAGAATTCACAATGACCAAGAAATTTTACAGTAGCAATTAATTTCCCTGGTTCCTTGCCAATCCCGCAAGGGGTAGTGATATGTCCCAGGAATTCATTCAGTTGTAATGTTCCCTTCAAGAGCAGACAAGACTTTGTTTAATAGCTCAGAATATACTTGCTACTTTTATGTGGCAGCCAACAAGTCGTCTACGTATACTATGAATCCAACGCTTAGCTCCCGTCCTAATATAGAATCACAGGCTCCAATAAAGACTGAAACGGATCTGTTACGAGGAGGGGGACAATTTTGTACTGGTAACACCTGTTGGCGAATAGGACTGCAGTACATCTGCGGTATTCTGTTTTTATAGGTATTTGCCAGCATTTCGTCTCCATGTCAAGGCTGGTTGGATACCAAGCATTATGGATTTTTTGAAACATTTCATCTAAATAGTCAAGGCAGCCCTCTTGGCTATTGACAATCTTGTTTAAAGTTCATGAATCAATCATCACTTACATGCCCCCATCTGTCTTATGTACAATAACGAGGGTGGAGACGGTGTCTGTACACATGAGACTACTCCTAGAGACTCGAAGTCTGTGCCACTCGGAGTCGCCGGCCAGTGTTGGGACCACCAGCGGCAGCGTCTCAAAGACTGCTCATCTCAGAGCCTGCCAAACAATAGACTTCTCGGAGCATAGCACATGAATGCTTCGTATTTCACATCTCAGTTTCTCTTTGCATCACCTGAAAAAGTTGCGCAGTTCACTTCATCCGAATAAAATCGTACTACCACTGGTGCGCCAGTCAGGTGAGAGAAAGACAAAGTTTGTATCCCATCCCAAATTAAGTATAGTGAGTGGCCAAGCAGATTTTACCATCCGTGAGTGCGAGAGTTTGTTGTTTACTGAACTGTGAGGCGTCCAGTATATCGCGACAGTAACAATATCATGCGTACACAGAAATTCGACCACCAGCATCGTCTTGCGACACGACCATTACGTGTGTGTGTGTGTGTGTGTGTGTGTGTGTGTGTGTGTGTGTGTGTGTGTGTGGCTGCAGACTGGTCGTCACCAGAGAACGTATTGAGGAATAGGTAATGAAAGATAGGTTTGAAAACATAAACAAAAAATAAGTAGTTACTTAATTATGACAGTATACTGTAGTATGCCTTACTATATTGTCGCAGAAGAAGCAGAGTAGGAACGTGGAGTAGCGGTTACGATAGTAAACTATAAGTATCCACAGATGTCAAGACTCATTGCACTGGAATGTTCTGTAACTGTATATACGCCGTATGTGTTCTGGCCGGAGGCAGTTCGCTCCGCGCTCTTGTATGTGCATGTGCTGAATAAACCTTCGTTAAGTGAAGTTAGTGTTCGTCATTCATCTACTTACACCTTCTTCTACGTGACATTATTCTGGTGGAGGCGCTGGGTATCGGAACTTACGATAGCGCGCATCAGGCCACGACAGAGCCGCCGTTTACATGGCGAGAGACCCGACTTCAAGCCATATTCAACGGACCGCAATCTATCAGGGACATAATAAGAAGAGGACGTAACGATGTCAGCAACTGTGTGCCACCACATGAGACATCCTTCCGGGTTCTCTGGTGACGATGGCCAAGATCCAAACAAGTGGCTGAAGGAATATAAGCGTATAGCCAAATTTAACAATTAGGATGACACCGTGTGTTTGGCTAAAAAGTTTTTCTACTTGGAGGGCTCTCCCAAGTAATGGTATGAAGAGTTCACAAGCTGGGAAGTATGCACGCGGAACTGAGCAAGTATTTCGCCGACACACAACGACAGAAGTGCAAGGCCGAAGATAAATTAAAGTTCTGGGCACAGCGTCCAGGAGAAACTACAGCATCCTACATTCAAGACGTCTTGGGGCTGTGTAAATTAGTAGATTCTAGAATGAAGGAGGAAGATAAGGTTGCACATCTAATAAAGGGTGTTGTTGAGGACATGTAGCAAGGCCTACTCCTGAAGGACAACGGCCGACTTCATAAAATGGTGCCAGTATATCGAGACAATGCAACAAAAAAGAATTACACGCAAGAAGTTTGAACGGCTTCCAAACGTCGTATCGATGTCTGTGATGGAGGAAGAAACTGATTTCACAAGTGTCCTTTGTCAGATAGTGAGACAGGAAGTTCAGAAGGCACTTGGATTGCACGGCGAGCAAAAACCCGAGAAGCTTCAAGACGTCATAAGGGAGGAAATAGAACAGACATTGATCCCAGTCTCTCGTTCTTCATTTCCCTTTAAAACAGTGAGACCCAGGCGAATTAACGTTCCAACATTGCCGCCTGTTTGGACACCAAGGAAGACTAATGTCTGGAGGAACCAGGATAACCTACCAGTATGTTTCCACTGTGGACAACCGTGACATGTGGTGCGCTATTGTCAAGAAAGGCGGCATATATTTGATGATGCCCTCGCCAGAAGACAGCAGACCGATCTTAGCCGACGCCAACTCCGGGACGACGAATATGAACAAGAAGATGTGGGTGTAAGACGACGTAGGTCAGCTTCGCTGCTGTCTAGCCGCGGGAGAGGATGCTAAACAACACGTCGGTCAAGGTCTCGATAGCCGTTTAGAAGCTCCAGCCGATCACTTAGCCGCCGCAACCCGGAAAACTAATGGGTGTGACTGACCTTCCTTGGCGGTGAGGCCGCCGAAGACAAAAATCCTCTTCCATCGATCACTATAAAAACGATAGGAAACTACGATATCCTCAAGGATGGGCGACCGGCCCAATCTCTTGTGGATTCTAGGGCAACATATTCAGACAATTCGGTGAAGTACCGTCGCCAATTTCAGAAAACCGTATTCGTCGACAGCGAAACATCTCTGCTGAAGGTGGCTAGTGAGAAATGTGTAAAACTTACAGGAAGATGTACCATTCGTGTTGGTATAAGTGGCCATACACAGCCCTTACAATTAATCATCTTACAAGAGTGTAGCATGACGTCATTCTCGGATGGGACTTTTTGAAAGCTTCTCAGGCAACTATAGATTGTGGTCGCTCTAAGATTATGCTAGACGAGATGAGATACTGTGGACCGGAAGATGCTCATCAGAGTGTGTGGAGATTGTGTGTGCTGGATAACATGATCATTCCTGCAGTTAGCGCTAGAAAGGTAACAAAGGTAACGGTCAGTTGTCATGCCATGCTTCAACTCGTGGATCTTGTAGTGGAATGTAAGAGAAGCATACCACTGGAGAATAACTTGGTCATCCGAGCCTCTGTCGTCTCGTTTAAGAACGGATTCGATGAATTGTGGGTAGTTAACTGTCGCTGAGGACCGCAGATCCTTCCAAGACGCATGTGCGTAGCAAACACACTCATTAATTGAAGAACATCTGAGCGTCATAGAAACCTCCCATGCCGTGTCTGTGGGCGAAATTAGCGCTACCACTATGAGACAAGATCTTCTAGCTCGACTGTCACATCTCACTAAGCAACCACAACAGAAGCTATATTCTATTCTTCAATAGTTCTCTGAGTGCTTCAATCCACAGGTGAAGAGTAAATTAGACAAATCGACGGTGAAAAATCGGATTAGCACTGGAGACCATCCACCAGTAAGCCAGACAGCTTACCGTGTGTCAGCAACAGAAAGTAGAATAATTCGCCACGAGGTAGAGAAAATGATGAAGAATGACATCACTCAGCCTTTGCAGAGCCCATGTTCATCAACATAGGTCCTCGCCAGGAAGAAGGATGGCAGTTGGCTCTTTTGTGCTGATTACAGGAAGCTTAATAAGATAACTGAAAAAAGACGTTTACCCTCTTCCATGAGTTGACCATGTACTAGATTGTCTGAAGGGGGCTAAAGGTTTCTCAGCCATGGACACGTACTCAGGATACTGGCAAATCGAAATACATGAGACTGATCGTTATAAAACTGCATTCATCACCCCTGAGGACCTGTGTGAGTTTAAGGTAAAGCCGTTGGGGTCTGTAATGCACCAGATTAGATTAGATTAGATTTACTTTCATTCCAATTGATCTGTAGTGAGGAGGTCCTCCAGGATATGGAACATGTCAGAAAAACAACAATACATGACAAATATTTACAACTAAAACAAATAAGCTAATGTACCATTCCACAGGTCCCAAGTGGAATGATCGTCATTTTTTAATGAACACTAAGAGTCATTTTACAAATACTAATGCACTGAATTTAAAATAAAAAAGTTTTTTATTTATTTATAAGGTAATAAACATGTAATACAACTACTGTAATACTTATTTACAATGAACACATTGCTGCACTGAAATGGTGCAGAAGTTAGATTATACTTACACACACACACACACACACACACACACACAGACACACAAATTTTCAGTGAACACATTACTGCACTGAAATTGTGCAGAAGTTATGTTGTACTTATATACAAATCAGTTGGTTTTACTAAGAAATTCATCAATGGAGTAGAAGGAGTAGGCCACCAATAAATCTTTTAGGCTTCTCTTAAACTGAATTTCATTGGTTGTTAAGCTTTTTATGGCTGCTGGCAAGTTATTGAAAATGTGTGTTCCTGAATAATGCACACCTTTTTGTACAAGACTAAGTGACTTTAAATCCTTGTGAAGATTATTCTTATTTCTAGTATTCATTCCATGAATTGAGCTGTTGGTTTGAAAAAGTGATATATTTTTAATGAGAAATTTCATTAAGGAATAAATATATTGGGAAGTTGTAGTTAGTATCCCTAGTACCCTAAACAGGCTTCTGCAGGATGTTCTTGAGTTCACACCACATATAATTCTTACTGCACGTTTTTGTGCCCGGAAAACTTTAGCTTGGCTTGATGAATTACCCCAAAAAATAATCCCATATGACATTATGGAATGAACGTAAGCACGGTATGCCAGCTTTTTCATTTTTATATCCCCTATATCTGACAAAATTCGCATTGCAAACAGAGATTTGTTAAGACGCTTCAGCAGTTCTGTGGTGTGCTCCTCCCAGATGAATTTATTATCAAGCTGTAATCCCAAGAATTTAACACTGTCCACTTCTTCTATCTTCTTGTCATTGTATGTTAGACATATACTCTTGGGACACCCCTTACAAGTTCTGAACTGCATGTAGTGTGTTTTTTCAAAGTTTAGTGACAAAGAATTGGCTAGGAACCAGTGATTAATGTACACAAATATTTTATTGGCTGATCTTTCTAAGACTGCACTTGATTTGCTATTTGTTGCAATGTTTGTATCATCGGCAAACAAAACAAACTTGGCATCTGGTAACGTTACTGATGAAAGGTCATTGATATACACAGGAAAAAGTAAGGGCCCCAAAATGGAACCTTGTGGGACCCCACATGTAATTAGTTCCCAGTTGGATGATGCCTGATAGCTTGATACATGTCTCTTTCCTAATAACACCCTTTGTTTCCTGCCAGAGATATAAGATTTGAACCATTTTGCAGCATTTCCTGTTACAATATAATATTCTAGTTTACTTAAAAGCATATTGTGATTTACACAGTCGAATGCCTTTGACAGATCACAAAATATACCAGTTACCTGCAGTTTTTTGTCTAATGAATTAAGCACATTTTCACTGTAAGTGAAGATAGCCTTCTCAATATCAGGCCCTTTTAGAATCCAAACTGTGACTTTGATAGTATGTTATTTGAGATAAGATGATTATAAAGACGACTGTACATTACTTTTTCGAAAATTTTTGAGAATGCTGGCAACAGTGAAATTGGATGGAAATTGATGCTATTTCTTTATCTCCCTTCTTAAACAGTGGCTTAACTTCAGCATATTTCAGCCATTCAGGTAATATTCCACTGATAAACGACTGGTTACACAGATAGCTTAATATGTTACTTAGCTCAGAATCACATTCTTTAATTAACTTTGTTGATATTTCATCATACCCACTAGATGTTTTTGATTTTAAAGATTTTATGATGGACATTATTTCTGTTGGGGTAGTGAGGGTCAAATTCATATTATGGAAGTTACTTGAAATGCCTGGTCTAAGGTAATCCATAGCAGCATCTACCGAACCTGACAACCCCCTCTTTTCAGTAACAGTTATAAAATGTTTGTTAAAAAGTTCTGCAACACTGTACACATCTGTCACCAATGTATCATTTACTCTTAATGCTATTTGTTCTTCTTCACGTCTGGTTCCAACGGTCTCCTCCTTCACTATATCCCATATTGTCTTTATTTTGTTATCTGATATGACTACCTTTTCCTTGCAGTATATTTGCTTTGACATCCGCATTACAGTCTTTAATATTTTGCAGTATTTCTTATAATGTGCTATAGCATCAACATTGGAAATGTTTCGGATTGACAGATACAGTTTTCTTTTTGTTTTACAAGATACCCCTATTCCTCGAGTAAGCCATGGCTTCTTTGTAGAATTTGCTCTAACCTTGGTAAGTTTTGGGGGAGAGCAGTGTTCAAATAAGGTAAGCACTTTATTAGCAAAAATGTTATATTTTTCATTCATGCCATGAGCACTATAAACATCAGTCCAGTGAATGTCTCTGGGGAGTGTCCTAAAATAATCAATTTTTGGCTTACTGATTACCCTCTTGAGCTCAGATTTAACAGATTTTATATCCTGTTCAGTATTAACATTTAACAGAAGTAACTGCATGTCATGGTCTGAGAGGCCATTGACTATTGGTTTTGTAATATAATTTTGTTCATTGGACTTTTCTATAAAGATATTATCAATGGCTGTTTGTGAGCCAGTGGCTATCCTAGTGGGAAACTTTACTGTGGGAATTAAGTTGAATGATAGTGTTACTAACTCAAATAAGTTCTTATTGGGAGAGTCTTTAAGGAAATCTACATTGAAATCGCCAGCAACCACTATTTCTTTGTTTTTGGTTGTTAAATAGGCCAGTACAGATTCAAGGTGGTTTACAAACAGATTAAAGTTACCTGCAGGTGCTCGATATACACTTAATATTATGAAAGATTTTTTGTGAAAATCTAATTCTGTTGCACATTCTTCCATATGCTGTTCTAGGCAAAATTTCTGAATGTCTATGTTCTTAAATTTATGACAGTTCCTGATGAATGTGGCAACTCCTCCTTTCTCCATTTCTGATCTACAAAAGTGAGATGCTAACCTAAACCCTGTAACACTTAAAAGTTCTATACCAGTGGTCACATGATGTTCAGAGAGGCAGATTATGTCAGCTGGGTTTGAAGACTCTAATTCATCTATGCAGATTAATTTTATTTCACAGTCCTCGAATATTTTGATGCAATAAAGATAGCTGACATTTCACATTGACTGAGTTAAAATTGGGTGAAGTTAAAATATCTGCTGACAGTTGAAAATTCTTAACCAATGGCTGTTTATGCTGATGTAATAAGCTGGAATTATGTTTTTTTGATTTCTTTCTCAAACTGAAGGTTTGTCTCAGTTCCAACCTCTCTTAAAATTTGCTTTCTTTCTGTCCTCCCTACCCTAAAAAAGGGTCTTTTCTGAATCCTATAACCACTGGTATTTTACCACTCATGACAGTGCCTCCCCCCTTTAACTTTCCTGCTATTTCCCCAGCCAATTTACCCTTCCCCTTCCTGTTGAGGTGAAGGCCATGCCTAGTATAATCCCACCTACTGAGAGAATCAACATGAACCACACCAATGTGTGACCCCGCACCCAACATGAGCAGCCGTTCCAGCTTCAAATTAACTCTCTTGACAGAAGAGTTCAAATGAGGTCGGTCATGGCGCCCAAGAACAGATACAAACTCAACACTAGTATGCTTCGATGCTGATGCAATCTTCACCAGGTCACACTCTATACTGTACCCAGGATCTCTGTCAATACTGTTACCTGCCCCACCCACTATAACCACGGTGTCTTCCTTAGTGAAATCTTTGCAAAGTGATCCTAAATCCTCTGTCACCTGCTCCAGACCAGCACTAGGTTTAAAAAAATTGGTGACCTGGTATTCTGATCCTAGTTCATCCTGCAAGAGTTGGCCAACACCTCTTCCATGGGAACTACCTAACAACAACACTTTCTTTCTCTTTACTGATTTCCCTACATTCTTACTTTTCAATTTGCTGCTGAAAGTTTGTTGTGCCCTGTCTACACCTGCAACTGCTTGAGGCTCACCAGCTTCTAACTGAAGCAACAGGTCAAATCTATTTTCCACATTCATCATAAAGCTGTCAGACAAAGTTCTAGGCCTGTTCCTCCTGTTGCCTGTTGCCACTTCCCACCTCTCTTTACCCTTCTCCCTCCTTAACCCGTCAAGATCTGCCCTGGCCTTGTCTAACTCAGCCTGAAGGGCAGCAATTTTCCCCTCCTGTTCCAGTATCTTCCTATCTCTACTACAAATCCCACGAAACCACTGATGAGTCTCATTTACTTCCCCTATTCCCACGCCACTACAGTCACCCACATGGAAAAAACTACAGCACCCATCACACCAAAGCCCCGACCTAACAATTCTACGGCAAGTCAAGCACTTTTCACTCGTGATAAACGTAATAGTTTACTAAGAATAAGTCAGTTAAATTACAGATAAACACGAAAATATGGTTACACAAATTTGGCCTATACGCAACTGTGTGTAAACAAAAACAAAAGTGCAAAGTTTCTGAAACAACAAGTTAAACTTTACGCTACTTTCCGGAAATGCTAGTTAAATAATGAAGAGGTACGCTAAGTTAAATTGCTGGAGAGAGCAAGGAACAACTAAACGAAATTCTATAGATTTGCTGCAGCAGAACGTAAACAGAAAATACGACTGTACGGTCTTTTCGCGTTTTCTGCTATATTACGTAAAGAAAAATGAAACCTTTAATGGTACACTTAAACGGCACACTAATACACTTATTTACCACGTAATCAGTACTAATCTATATGTTTTATAATCTAAAATAACTTATCTTTACGAGAACACCAAAACTCGCGCTAGTCGCCTGGCTGCAGGGCTGCAGCAACTTTTGAATGGATGGTGGCTAATCTTCTAAGCACCTCAAGTGAACGATGTGTCTTTGTTATTTAGAAGACATTATAGTGTTCTCAGAGACATTTGATGGACATATAAGAAGACTGACGGCCGTTCAAGGCGGACTGAAACTCAATCACACAAATTGTCTCTTTGGAGCAAAATAAATCAAAATACTTAAACACCTTGTGTCAAACGAAGGTGTGCGGCCAGACCCAGAAAACGTGAAATCTATAATGGATTTTCCTATTCCTAAAAGTATAGGGAGACTTGAGAAGCTTCCTCGTATTATGTTCTTATTACCATCATATTATCAAAGACTTTTGTATCAAAGCCAGGCCGCTCCTAGAGTTGTTAAAAGCTGATGCTAAATTTACCTAGGATGGAGCTCAACAAGGTTCGTTTGAGGTGCTGCGAAAAGCTCTGAGGACTCGCCCTGTACTTGGTCTGTATGATGAGAGCGCATCTACAGAATGTCACAAAGATGCCAGTGGGTATGGGATCGGTGCTGTTCTGGTGCAAATTTCGGATGGAAAAGAGGAGGCTGTAGTCTATGCTTCTAGGACAGTTACAAAAGCCAAGAGAACCTACTCAGTTACAAAAAGAGAACGTCTTGCTGTGATCTGGGCCATGTACAAATTTTGACAGTACCTCTATGGAAGGCCATTCGCAGTTGTTACAGACCATCAATCACTTCGTTGGCCTACAGGTCTTAAGGACCCAACAGGACGACTCGCCTAGTGGGCACTACGTCTTCAAGAGTATGACATTATTATAGTGTACAAAAGTGGAAGAAATCACCAAGATGCCGACTGTGTCTCACGAAACCCAGTGGAAGACCATCAAGCCTTTGATGAAGATAGTGACTGTCTCGCTTCTCTCCAGGATCTCTCTGCTAAGCAGAAGAAGGACGCCAAGATATCTCAAATTACGCTTGCCTTAAATTGGTCAGATAATGTGAAAGAACAATTTAAGGTAGTTAATTGATTACTTTGTAATAAAAACTTTGATCTGTTTGGAAAGAGGTGGCTACCAGTGACTCCTTACCACATGCTCTTAGATGTTCTACGGAAATTCCATGACACACCGGAGGCCGGACATCTAGGGTTTACTAAGACAACGATAGAAACCGCAAGAGATTTTTCTGGACAGTTTTATTTAGGAGTATCCGTCACTATGTGTCGCACTGTCGAGAGTGCCAGAGGAGAAAGACAATTCCTGAGAAACCACATGGCCGCCTCATACCAATTCCACCATCCGAAACGCCTTTCCAGCGTGTTACGATTGACCTCCTCGGACGATTTCCAACGTCTGCTAGTGGCAGCCCTCTCCAAAAAAGCTGTATTGCAAATACTCTAGGTATACCGTATCCTTGCTACTTTCTAAAATGTTAACTCTATGGAGGTCTGAAATCTACAGATGCGATATTTTTATCAGAAACCAAAGGAAAACCGATGTCTGCGACTATCGGCCGTAACAGTCGTAAACGGCAGGGCTCTTCGCGGTCGTCATATCCGGTTTTCACTGTATCAATATAGCAGTCTACCGCAGCGGTAGTCTCTGACAATATTTAATGTACAATCACCGAACTTTCTGTGCGTTAATGTTACTTTGGCTCAGTAGTTCAGTGGTATAATGCTAGTAGAGAAGGAAATCCATTTTCGGACACAGGAAACTTGGATTCAGGCCGTCGAATGTCTGGCCATTATTTTATCATACTAATAGTGAATACACACACAGAAACGCCAAAGAAACATGTATAGGCATCCGTGTTCAAATACAGATATATGTAAACTATTATTATGTCGAGTAATCGTTAGCCAAAGGAGAAGCTTAAGGATCTTGTGGACTTTCGATCCCATTGTAGAAAAATGGTTACTTTGGCCTTGAACAATATACAAGTGGCTGCCAAAATGAAGAAATTTTAGACAAACAAGAAGCAAAATTGAGACATTTCCATGTCAGTCATAAAATACTTGTGAGATCACATCGGCTGTCGAAGAAACAGAAGTCTCTCTGTCACATAATATTTTTGATATATAATGGTTCGTTTAGTATTTGAAGATCGGCACAGGCCAACGTATTTGAAACCGAGGCATTGAAAAGCAGAAAATCAATTGGAGAACATCACCTTACGTACAATAAACCTTTTCTGAAGTAATGCTAATTGACGAAAGACGGGTCACTAGTAATGCAACAAGGAATTAGTGCTCAGCTGGGTAATAAAGTGAAGCGCCAATGAAATTGTTATAGGCATTCGTTATCAGATACATGCGTATTCAAATATAGAGGCACGTAAACAGTCAGAATACGGCGCTGCGTTGGGCAACGCCTAAATAAGACAACAAGTGTCTGGCGCAGTTGTTAGGTCGGTTACTGCTGCTAAGATGCCAGGTTATCAATATTTAAGTGAGTTTAAACGTGGTGATATAGCCGGCGCACGGGCGGTGAGACATAACATTTCCGAAGTAGCGATGAAGTGGGGATTTTCCCGTACGACCATTTTACGAGTGTGAATATCAGGAATCGGATAAAACATCAGATCTCCAATATCGCTAAGGCCGGAAAAAAATCCTTCAAGAACGGGACCGACGACCAATGAAGAGAATCGTTCAACGAGACAGAACTGCAACTCTTCCGCAAATTTCTGCACATTTCAGTGCTGGGCCATCAGCAAGTATCAGCATGTGAATCATTCAACCAGACATCATCGTTATGGGCCCACTCGTGAATCTTCTATGACTGCACGATATTGGACTGTTGTTGAATGGAAACATGTGTCCTGGTCGGACAAGTCTCGTTTTACATTTTATCGGATGGATGGATGTGTACGCGTATAGAGACTACATCATAAATCCATGGACCCTGCATATCAGCAGGGGACTTTTCAAGAATTGGAGGCTCCGTAATGGTGTGGGGAGTGTGCAGTTAGATTGATATGGGACTCCTGATTCGTCTAGATAGACTCTCTAGATATGACTCTGACATGTGACACGCACGTAAGCATCCTGTTTGATCACCTGCATCCATTCCTGTCTATTGAGCATTCCGACAGACTTGGGAGAAATTCCAGCTGGACAATGCGACACCGCACACGTTCAGAATTACTACAGAGTGGCACCAGGAAGACTCTTCTGATTTTAAACACGGTAACTGGCCACAAACTCCCCAGAAATGAACATTATTGTGAATATCTAGGATGCCTTGCAACGTGCTGTTCAGAAGAGATCTCCAGCCCCTCGTCCTCTCCCGAATTTATGGCCAGCTCTGCAGGACTCATGGTTTCAGTTCCCCCCAGCGCTACTTCGGATATTAGTCGAGTCCATGCCACGTCATGTTGTGGCACTTCTGCGTGCTCGCGGGGAACGTACACGATATTAGGCAGGTGTTCCAGTTTCTTAGGCTCTTCAGTGTATATGTCTTTCCAGGTGAGGTAACAAAACAGAGATATTTTTGGGACAGATTTAGTATTCTCATTACGTATGGCCGGTCGGAGTGGCCGAGCGGTCGTAGGCCTTACAGTCTGGAACCGCGCGACCGCTACGATTGCAGGTTCGAGTCCTGCCTCGGGCATGGATGTGTGTGATGTCCTTAGGTTAGTTAGGTTTAAGTATTTCTGAGTTCTATGGGACTGATGACCTCAGCAGTTAAGTCCCATAGTGCTCAGTCATTTGAAACATTACGTATGAATCAAGAGAAAATTGTCTTAAGCGATGATTTCAACTATGTATTAAATGCTAGTGACCAATATCTAAACTTCAACACTTCGGAACACGCTTGTAGGATGCCTTGGCTCCCGTGACAGGTAGAAACCAACAATGTTTCTGTTACTACATACACCTAAGTAGCGAATACGTCAGCGTGCAGGCTGGACAGAGTATATGAAACAGGGCTGTTAACAAGATGTAGATATTTTCGTCATGGCAGCAACAACAGCAACCGTTACGAAATTGTCTCGAATGACAAACTGTGGGCTGTTTTTCATTCCAGACAAGATTTAGATAATTCTGAAATAGCACCTCTCGCCATCTCCGATCAATGCTGTCGCATTATATATATGTATATGCTGCCACAGATAATTAAACATGTAGGGGATATGGAGGTTTATTGTCCTTCAACGGAGAATTGAGACACGTGTTTCATGGAGTATAGTGGACCTGTGAAAAGCAATGGCAGAAATTACCTAATGCGCTGGGCTGCTGGATAAAACTGGCAGAGCCAAAAACAAGTAATTTATTAATACCCTTTTCAAACCATAAAAGGAGAGAACAATAACGAAACTTAAACTTCTACTATTAATGACTTAGTGACTTACATAGCAGACGTACAGACGTAGTATGATAAAGCAACAGTTGGATAGTCTGGCACTAACGGGCAAATTCATTCAAGATGTCGAGGAAGAATAAACATCCTTGTACAATTTTATAACACACAAAAAAAGTGGAATTAACAGATTGAGGATGAAACACTAACTGAGGAAGGAAATAAGGTGAAACATTCGAAAGGCGTTCTACAAGAAGTTCACACTTTCAAAACTTCTGTCGAGAGAAGCTCAGGATCTATTTGGACTTGTAAAGCTTTGACTCGTGCAGAAGATAACAGGTCCCTTTGCAGCCATTTAACTGAGGAAGAAACTCGTGAATCGGTAGGACACACAGCAAAAGGGAAGGCACCAAACTCAGTTGTGATAACAGTTGAGCTCTTTACGACATTTTGGGAGACGAGAAAACAGCAGGTCATTGATATTACATACTGTGTATGAACGCACGATGATACTCCACGAGATTTTAAAGAAGGACTAGTCGTGCTTATTCCAAAAGAGACGCAGGCGGAACGTTGATCTAAATTCAGGCCCATTTCCCTTCTGTACTCCGGTTATATTAAATGGAGCAATGAAGATTAGATCGAAGCAGGTGACGAAGAAAATGAAATCAGACAACCAGATAAGTACTGTTCGAGGCTAATCCATAGCACAGGCTGTCACCGATTTCAAAAACTTGATTGCAGCAACGTCTGCAACAAAATGGAGTGCACACATGTTATCCGTTCATTACTTGGAAACGTTAGACAGCATAAGCCACAAGTACCTTCACAGAGCAATGACCGCTAAAGGATTTATAGGATTTATTCAAGATTTCGTATACGACATTAAAAGACTGTATTGCTCGTTAATCCCGCTACCTGCGTTAAATGGTGATCCGAATGATTTTGTGCACAAAATCGATCCGTAAAGGGAAAGTTTCCCTTGAAATGATGGTGTTCACCATAACGCTGGGTCAACTTTTACTAGTAGTAAAGCACCAATTACCCCATTGTGTGTTTGGCGTAGATTTTCCACGTAAAGCTTATGCTGACAAAGCCAGAATATCAGCAAAGGACCAAGAACATCTTGCGAATGTCATAAAAATACTCCACACTTGCCACGCAGTACCACATGCAAATGTTAATATCCACAAGACCAAGATTCTCTCCTTGGAAAGGGATCTAAAAGAGTAGGCAACAATCATGAATTTCAAGAGACAGAAACACGGAAATTACTCGGCACCGAAACGTACATCAACCCTTAAAAATGGCTGAAAGTAGTTCGAGTAAGCTTTTGGAAGCAGTTAAAGGGAAACTGAAAGGAAATTCCGAAAGAGACCTTTAAATAATCCTAAAAATGGTGGTTAATAATTACATTATTAGCTAAAAAATGTTATATGACACATGTAGTACAAATACCGAAACCAATTCGAAATCGGATGAAGTCTGGAATAGAGTGGTTTGTTTAGCAGTGCAATATCCAGTTATGAACGTTAACTTTAATATTTCCTCAGAATGAAAGACGATGGGACTGAAGGATGTGGTGCGCTAATTTTGTATTAATATTGGAAGGAAGCAAAACTGCCACCATCTGGTTTAATCAGATGTGACCTAAAAGTGTGAGCCGACCAGTGCATATATCTCACAAGAGTCACCTCTTGAAACGGGCTGGGCTATACTACATAGAAAACAACTATATTCTGGACCGGAAAAGACACAAATCTTCCATAAGAGGTGCATGTGTGTATAACAAGACGTTCAATATATATCCCAACTCCCGAGCAATAAATACGAGCAGATACGCTTGAGGACAAAAATTAGACATGCTTTTTAGTAGAACAAACGAAACGCATTTAATGTTTTTGTTGTGGTCTTCAGTCCAGAGACGGGTTTCATGCAGCTCTCCATGCTATCCTGTGCAAGCTTCTTCATCTCCCAGTACCTACTGCAACCTACATCCTTTTTAATCTGCTTAGTGGATTCATCACTTGACCTCCCTCTATGACTTTTACCCTCCACACTGCTCTACAATACTAAATTGGTGAGCCCTTGATGCCTCAGAACATGTCCTAACAACCGATTCCTTCTTCTACACAAGTTTTCCCACAAATTCCTCTTCCCTCCAACTGTACTCAGTTCCTCCTCATTCGTTACCTTCACTACCCATCTAATCTTCAGCATTCCTCTGTGGCACCACATTTCGAATCCTTCTATTTTCTTCTTGTCAAAACTATTTATCGTCCACGTTTCACATCCATACATGGCTACACTCCATAAAAATTCTTTGGGGAATGACTTCCTCACACTTAAATCTATACTCGATGTTAACAAATTTCTCTTCTTCAGGAAGGCTTTTCTTCCCAATGCCAGTCTACATTTCATATCCTCCTACTTCGACCACCATCAATTACTTTGCTCCCCAAATAACGAAACTCATGTCGAACATCGTAAGTTATTTTCTCCCCATATAACAAAACTCATGTACTACTTTAACTGCCTCATTTCCTAGTCAGGTTCCCTCAGCATCACCTGATTTAATTCGACTACATTCTATTATCCTCGTTTTGCTTTTGTTGATGTTCATCATATAACCTCCTTTCAAGACACTGTCCATTCCGTTCAACCGCCCTTCCAGGTCCCTTGTTGTTTCTGGCCGAATTACCATTTCATCGGCAAACCTCAAAATTTTATTTCGTCTCCATGGATTTTAATTGCTAGTACAAATTTTTCTGTTTCATTTACTGCTTGCTTAATGTATAGTCTGCATAACATCGGGGATAGGCTACAACCATGTCTCACTCCTTTACCAACCACTGCTTCCCTTTCATGCCCCATGACTCTTATAACTGTCATTTTGTTTCTGTACAAATTGTAAATAGACTTTCGCTCCCTGTATTTTACCCTTGCCACCTTCAGAATTTGAAAGAGAGTATTCCAGTCAACATTATCAAAGGCTTTCTCTAAATCTACAAATTCTAAATACTCGTACGTAGTTTAGCCTTTCCCTGATCTGTCTTCTACGATAAATCGTATTGTCGGTATTGCCTCACGTGTTCCAACATTTTTACCGAATCCAAACTGATCTTTCCTAAGGGAGGTTTCTACCAGTGTTTCCAGTCGTCTGTAAAGAATTCGAGTTAATATTTTGCAGCCGTGTCTAATTAAACTGATAGTTCGATATTTTTCACACCTGTCAACAACTGCTTTCTTTGGGATTGGAATTATTATGTTCTTCTTGAAGTCTGAGGGTATTTCACCTGTATCATACATCTTGCTCACCAGATGGTAGAGTTTTGGCAGGGTGGGCTCTCCCAATGCTATCAGTAGTTCTAGTGGAATGTTGTCTACTCCCGGGGCCTTGTTTCGACTTAGGTGTTTAAGTGTTCTGTCGAATTCTTCACGCAGCACTGCATCACCCATTTCATTTTCACCTACTTCCTCTTCCATTTCCATAATATAGCCCTGAAGCAGATCGGCCTTTTATAGGCCCTCTATATACTCCTTGCATCTTTCTGCTTTCCCTTCTTTGCTTGGAACTGGTTTTCCATCTGAGCTCTTGATTTTCTTACAAGTGGTTCTCTTTCCTCCAAAGGTCCCTTTTATTTTCCTGTAAATAGTATCTATCTTACCTCTAGTGATATATGCCTCTATTTCCTTTAATTTGTCCTCTAGCCATCCATGCCTACCCATTTTTATATCCTCTCAACTTCGACCATCATCAGTTATTGTGCTCCCCAAATAGCAAAATTCCTTTACTACTTTAAGTGTCTCATTTCCTAATCTAATTCCCTCAGCATCACCCGACTTGTGTCGATTACATTCAATGATCCTCGTTTTGCTTTTGTTGATGTTCATCTTACAACCTCCTTTCAAGACACTGTCCATTCCGTTCAACCGCCCTTCCAGGTTCCTTGTTGTTTCTGACAGAATTACAATGTCATCGGCGAACCTCAAAGTTTTTATTTCTTCTCCATGGATTTTAATGCCTACTCCGAACCTTTATTTTGTTTCCTTTACTGCTTGCTCAATATACAGATTGAATAACATCGTGGAGAGGCTACAACCCTGTCTCACTCCCTTCCCAACCACTGCTTCCCTTTCATGCCCATCGACTCCTATAACTGCCACCAGGTTTCTGTATAAATTGTTAATAGTCTTTCGTTCCCTGTGTTTTATCCCAGCCACCTTTAGAATTTGAAAGAGAGTATTCCAGTCGACATTGTCAAAAGCTTTCTGTAAGTCTACAAATGTTAGAAACGTAGGTTTGCCTTTCCTTAATTTTTCTTCTAAGATAAGTCGTAAGATCAGTATTGCCTCACGTGTTGCAACGTTTCTACGGAATCCAAACTGATCTTCCCCGAGGTCGACTTCTACCAGTTTTTCCATTCGTCTGTAAATAATTCGCGTTAGTATTTTGCAGCTGTGATTTTTTAAACTGATAGTTCGTTAATTTTCACATCTGTCAATACCTGTTTTCTTTGGGATTGGAATTATTATATTCTTCTAGAAGTCTGAGGGTATTTCGCTTGTCTCGTACATCTTGCTCACGAGATGGTAGAGTTTTGTCAGGACTGGCCCTACCAAGGCCGTCAGTAGTTCTAATGGAATGTTGTCTACTCCCGGACCCTTGTTTCGACTCAGGTCTTTCAGTGCTCTGTCATACTTTTCACGCAGTATCGTATCTCCCATTTCATCTTCATCTACATCCTCTTCCATTTCCATAATATTGTCCTCAAGTACATCGCCCTTGTATAGACCCTCTGTATACTCCTTCCACCTTTCTGCTTTCCCTTCTTTGCTTAGAACTTGGTTTCCATCTGAGCTCTTGATATTCATACAAGAAGCTCTCTTTTCTCCAAAGGTCTCTTTAATTTTCCTGTAGGCAGTATCTATCTTAACCCTAGTGAGATAAGCCTCTACATTCTTACATTTGTCCTCTAGCCATGCCTGCTTAGCCATTTTGCACTTTCTTTCGATCTCATTTTTGAGATGTTTGTATTTTTTTTTTTTGCCTGCTTCATTTCCTGCACTTTTATAATTTCTCATTTCATGTCTCTTCTGTTATCAATGATTTTTAATAGCCTTCGTCTTTTTAGCTATTTGATCTTCTGTTGCCTTCATCATTTCACCTCTCAAAGCTTCCCATTCTTCTTCTTCTGTATTTCTTTCCCCTGTTCTTGTCAATCGTTCCCTAATGCTCTCTGTGAAACTCTCTACAACCTCTGGTTCTTTCATTTTATCCAGTTGCCATCTCCTGAAGTTCCCACCTTTTTGCCTTTTCTTCAATTTTATCTATAGTTCATAACCAACAGATTGTAAACAGAATCCACATGTGCCCCTGGAAATGTCTTACAATTTAAAACCTGGTTCTTAAATCTCTGCTTACCGTTGTTAAATCTATCTCAAACATTCCTTTGCCTCCAAGCCTCTTAAACGTATACAACCTTCTTTCATGATTATTAAGTTATGCTCTGTGAAAATTCTACCAGGAGGCTTCCTCTTTCATTTCTTACCCGCATTTCATACTCACCTACTACTTTTCCTCTCCTCCATTTCCTACTGTCGAATTCCAGTGCTCCATGACTATTAAATTTTCGTCTCCTTTCACTATATGAATAATTTCTTTTATCTCATCATACATTTCTTCAATTTATTCGTCATCTGCGGAGCTAGTTTGGATATAAAGTTGTACTACTGTTGTGGGTGTGGGCTTCGTGTCTATTTTGGCAATAATAATGCGTTTACCATGCTGCTCGTAGTAGCTTACCCGCGTTCCTATTTTTTATACGTTATTAAACCTACTCCTCCATTACCCCTATTAAGGGACCGGACATCCTTCTGCATAGTCCCCTCGGAGAGATCCGAATGGCGGACTATTTACCCTACTGAATATTTTACCCAAGAGGACGGAATCATCGTTTAACCAAACGGTAAAGCTGTATACCCTCGGGAAAAATTACGGCTGTTGTTTCCCATTGCTTTCAACTGTTCGCAGTACCAGGACGGTAAGGCCGATTTTGCTAATATTACAAATCCAGATCAGTCAATTATCCAGACTGTTGCCCTGCAACTGCTGAAAGGCTGCTGCCCCTCTTCAGGAACCACAAATATGTGTGGACTCTCAACAGACACCCCTGCTTTGTAAACATAGCTGAAATATTTACTCCACAAAAGACCCACTACACGAAAAAAGGTTCAGCATTGTGGCTGATGGGAATCTTTTTCGACTGCATCATAAGTAGAACTGGGAAAGGACTGGAGACTTCGCATAACTTTCTAAGAATTCAGTAGCAGTGAACGAGAGCACTGGCAAATGGCAAATTGCAAAGCTGCTTATCAAACGTACTTGGTATTCATATTTTAGAATAACTTCCTTGCTGAATGATAAATATTTCAAGGTTTATAAGATCATTTCTTTGAGTTTCCGTTGAATTTCTTCTTTTACAATAAGAAGCAATACGATCCATATTTACATACAAACACAATTTAAATGTTGAATATGCACGTTATTAATATTTATATTTATTTAATACTAACATATTGAGTTCCTTATAGGGCATTAAATCGAGAGGTTATGGAAATTTATTGTGTTACTCGTATGACTAGTCAATGGGTTTGCACACATTTCCTCCTTCGTACTGTCTTTATCCTTTAATTCAGTAACCTTCTTTCTGCTTCTTATGACAACTCTACTTCGGCTTTAGCTGCAGTGAGTTGGCTCATAGCAGAGCAGACTGTGCCAGGAATGAGCGAGAAGGCAGGTTTCACACGGGACGGCAGCCAGCGGCAAGCCCTCAGCTTCCGAATGTATGCCTTCAACATCCGCTACTACCGAGCGAGGTGGGGCAGTGGTCAGACACTGGACTCGCATTCGGGGGGACGACGGTTCAATCCCGCGTCCGGCCGTCCTGATTTAGGTTTACCGTGAATTCCCTAAATCACTCCAGGCAAATGGCGGGATGGCTCCTCTGAACAGTATTTTGTGCTAAGTGTTGGCTCTTAGATTGAATGTCAAGAGTCAAATTTATTACTTCAGATGGTTTTTCCAGGTCCTTGCGCGGGTTTATAGGACAATCAACTTGAGGGAGTAGTACAGAATTTCACACATAGTCACACGAGTCAATCCACAGTTAATAAAAAAAGCCAAGCCAACCTGCATTTCGCATTAACAATGGTGACAGCTATCTCGATGCCGATTTCCTGGTACGTATGTGGGAGCGGTCATTAGGGAAATATAAGTTTGAATGTGCATTTTAAAATTCAAAATTGAAATTTTTCGTTCAAGCATAGTAGCTGCGTGATATTAATACTGTAGCACTGGAGCATTTTGTACACCCTTCTGAAATTTTCAACTTAATTATGTAGGTTCTGTCTTACATCTCGCCGTTGTACTTTATCGTTGTTAACACAAAGACTTTTGTGATAGACAAATTAATCTACACAAGTATTATATGTCGCTCAGAATATGTGATTTTATATTATCGATTTGTCATCGTTATTGTTAAGGTCAGTTTTGAGTAGGAGTAAAGCTCCTAGTCAAAAACAAAATCAGGTCGATGGTGCAGTTAATAGTATAGAGCAACCGCAGAATAATTTTGAGATTTAAATGCCAGAGAGAGAATCACTTTTACAGGCCAAACAGCAGAATCCTATTGCTTTCGAAGCTGTACCATCTGGTAGCAAATGTTTACACCAGAGAGTGCAAATTCTGCGATCAATTCCAGATTGGAAAATGCAATGCCACACAACCTAGAAGCAGTTGTAACTAATCTAAATTTTAATAACAGTGACGATGAAAGGGCAAGGCACGAGATAATTGAGATAAACTCTCAGAGGTCGTTGCCTAACGGAATGACTGATAACGTAAGAAAAGAGAAAGATTAATTGGACGTATTGTTAGATTTTACGAAAGGTTGCATCCAAAAACTAGGTGAAAAAACGAACGTATCACTTTCAAATTCAGAAGGTGGCATGGGTAGAATACAGGGAGCGAAAGGCTGTTTCCAATTTGTACAGAGACCAGACGGCAGTTATAAGAGTGTAGGGGTATGAAAGGGAAGGAGCGGTTGGGAAGGGAGTGAGACAGGGTTGTAGCCTCTCCCCGATGTTATTCAATATAGCAAGCAGTAAAGGAAACAAAAGAAAAATTCGGAGTAGGAATTAAAATTCACGGAGAAGAAATAAAAACTTTGAGGTTCGCCGATGACATTGTAATTCTGTCTGAGACAGCAAAGGACCTGGAAGAGCAGCTGAATGGAATGGACAGTGTCTTGAAAGGAGGCTATAAGATGAACAACAACAAAAGAAAAAGGAGGATAATGACATGTAGTCGAAGTAAATCGGGTAATGCTGAGGGTATTATATTAGGAAATGAGACGCTTAAAGTAGTAAATGAGTTTTGCTATTTGGGGAGAAAAATAATTGAGGATGGTCGAAGTAGAGAGGATTTAAAATGTAGACTGGCAATGGCAAGGAAAGCGTTTCTGAAGAAGAGAAATTTGTTAATTCCGAGTATAGATTTAAGTGTTAGGAAGATTTTTCTGAAACTATTTGTATGGAGTGTAGCCACGCATGGAAATGAGACGTGGACGATAAATACTTTATATAAAAAGAGGATAGAAGCTTTAGAAATGTGGTGCTACAGAAGAATGCTGAAGATTAGATGTGTAGATCACATAACTAATGACGAGGTATTAACAAGAATTGGGGAGAAGAGAAATTTGTGGCACAACTTGACTAGAAGAAGGGATCGGTTGGTAATACATATTCTGAGGCATCACAATGATCACGTAAAAAATAAAAATGTAATGGAGTCAGGAAGGAAAATTAGAAATGCGGGAAAGTACAGTAAAATCGATGAAATAGAAAGAATCCAGGAACAAATGCGAAAAGTGGCAAAACGCGACAGCAGTGTAACAGGATACAGTCCGACACATTCGGTGTCAACTGTGAAACTTCTGGAAAAATAGTTTCTTGTGGTGAACAAATCAGTTAACGAGTTACAGAAAGGTCAATCGAATCATTAACAGCGTATTTTAGGCAATGAGGATAAAATTAACCAAGCTGCACAACACATCGTGACCAAACGTCGTGAAGTTACCAAACAGCTGTCGAGAAGCAACCATAACACAACAAGCAATTCGTTAGATGCAGAATACATGAGACATCACGAATCCAATTCCAGCACATTAAACTGAAGAAATTATGACCTTTCAGAACTCTACAGTTTGTGGCAGGAACAGAACATAAAAAACTGGGAAAGCGCATCGATAATTTGAAGGGTAAAATCACGCAAACGAGAGTTACTGATGTTAGTGAATGAACAACAAAAAATTGCATACCTTTGCGAAGGACTGTTGCCAGAAAGCACATGTCTTGTGGGTCTAATTTAGCCGTAAATTCCGAACCCACAGCACACGCTGTGGTGAGTAGAGTGCTGACATGGTAACGCAAGATGTTGCACTTTTAATTTCTACCACTTCATTTCAGCAAAATTTTTCGGACGTATCGGGACAGTGGTTGTCTCAGCTCGGATTAATATTGTCAATAAATAGGTCTATCCAATTTAAATTAACCATAATTTTCGCGAATCTCGAAGGAAATGTATCAGAGGAAGTGCGTGTCATTGCTGCTATATGCAACCCGTACAAGGAGTTCAAAGAGAGCTACTGATCAAAAGCTATGCAGGGAAATATATAAGACAAGAAATTATTATTTAAAAAGATTATCAGTCACCATGTTACATGAACTCCATCAAACATTTCGACCGGCTGGTTAAGAAAAAACAGGACCTGGAAACATCTTGGATCACTAGTGAAGTAATCCACTTGTGCTAGAAGGAGCGACTATTATTGTATCACCAGTTCCTAATATAAAAGTGCAATAGTGACGTGGAGGAATTCAAAATCTTTTAATGGGGATATCGAATTTGCAAGTGAAGAAGACAGTCCGAGGGAACGTAGAAGGAAAGAAGGACAGCGAAATAACAATAACGATCAATTTGGCGAATCATCATATAGTAGTAATAATATTGGCAATGCCAGGCAAAGAATAGAATTGCTGGAGGACGGAATTACAGATCACAATCGTGTAAAACGGATAACAGAGACTGTTTTGACGACAACAGGCGTAACTGTGGTTCAGCATTAAATAATCAGACACAGAGAAACCAGCCACGTTATCAAAATGAAGACAGAGAGCGGAGAATTATTGACGAGATGGGAGAAGGCTTGGTCAGGCAGCACAAGTGACTGAATTAAGGCCACCACAAGAGACATTGCAGGACTGAAATCATGGCCCATCTCGAGAATGACAGGAAACGGACGCGCAAAAGTCTCCTCAGACACACGCAAAAGCGATCGGATCGAGCGACGATAACTTGCTATATTTTACATAGAACCTGCTTTATGACAAGGAGGAGAAAGTCAATGAGAATCTAGATCCGATTATCAGATTCTCAGTGGGGAATGTCACCTTAAATGATTTTTGGATAGTGGTAGCCAGCTGTCAGGTTCAAATGTCTCCATAGTAGCATAAGCAAAATGTGCAAATTATCACCCCGGGCCCACTGTGAAGGTGAAGAAATTGAAAATAACAAGAGCTATCATCAGATTCAAGTACGTGGAGGTGCCAAAAAAAAAAAAAAAAAGAAACACAGATTTTCTGTGAATGTAACACACTTTAAAGCAGCTTCTCAGTTACTTCAAACCAGGAAACGATATCATCATCGAGGGCAACTTTAAAATGAAAATACAGTAGTCCTTGCTATGGCCCAAGTTGTAATATCGCTACAAAAGCAAAACGTGATGCGTATAAGGCTTGAGGAGGGGCCAATCTCTGCCCATCGTCCAACAAATTGTTTGAGACTGTGGGTTAGGAGGAGAGAAGCAGTATGTGCAGATGAGCACAGAGAAAGAGTTCGTATGTGAAGAGATGAGGAAGAGGTATTAAGGATGGAAATTGAACAGGAAATTAAAAGGGAGATGTATGGATGTGTAAATATACAGGAACAAGAGAGGGAAGAGACAGCCAAGATTTTGCGAGATAATTCTGAGGTATTTTCGCCCAAACCAGGTGAAATTAAAACTTTACAGAACGAATTCAAAGTGTAGGAACATTGGAAATCCAATGTCTCCTCATACTCCCTTCCTTTGCATCTGAGATGAGAGCTGTTTGAGGAAGTCCACAGCTTGTTAGAGAATGACATAACTGAACATGCTTTGTTATCTTATAGAATATTACTTCGTCGTTCAGAGAAAGAGAATGGTTCAGTTAGGCTTTTTATGGATTCACATCTAATCAATGCTATAATTGCTACAGAAGGTGGCCAACCAGGAAAGCTTGAACAGCTTTTCTAGAAATTTGGTAGGGTGTCTGTTTTCTCTTCTTTAGATCTATATGAAAACTTCTGGCAATTGGAACTCCACACCTCATGTTGCTAGTATACTGTATTCGCAGACATTGGTCGATGTTTTCAATACAAAATGTTACCTTTCGGATTAAATATCCTCTAGAGCGCATTAATTCACTGTCGTGATGTCATTTTAGATGACAAAACCAAGTCAGCAGATTAAAATGCATGCTGGCGATATTTTAATCGCAGAGTGTATTTGGGAAGATGATAAGAGTGTTTTGAATGGTTTATAACATGCCTTTAAAGAGTATGAGGTAACTATAAACACAGCAGATATAATGTAATTTTTCTGGGCATGTAATCTCAGGGGCAGGAATCTTTGCTGACGTGAAAAATTTGGATGCAGTCAAACATTTTGCCATACCAAATACACAAAATAAAGTCACATTATTTGTAGATTTAATTAATTTTTACTGAATGATTTATTACATCGACTGTCTTGCCTCCACTTGCCATTATGCAATTACTGGCAAGAAAACGCCATGAGTAAGGGACAAGGTCACACACACAGAGTTTCAGGCTTTGGAAAAAGTGTTGATATCTATAACAGTTTTTCACATGCTGACTAGAGATAATAATTTTGTATGGTCACACACTCACCAAAATCAGAATTAAGTGTCATGCTTTTCCAGGAATTTGAAGCTGAGAATGCCTTTGAATGCAAGATGATAGGATTCAGCACCCATGTTCTGTCCCAATTTGAGAGCAATTAGTCTGTCAGAGAACTAGAGGTTTTTGTGGTAATTTGATTATTTGAAAAATTTCCTTTTTGGATGCAAGACAATGATATATACAGACTGTAAAGCTCTGCCGTTCCTACTGACATCAAAGTTGATCCCAGGAAAACTAGGGTGATTTGTGTTGTACCTACAACAATACAACTTCACCACTGTACACATACCCAGGTCAACAAGCATCATTAAAGACGCTTTGTGCAGATACCCTATAGGATTAACCTGTGCAATGCGGGTGGACATAGAAGTGAACAATTTTAGTTCCTTCTGTATACATAAGTTTGCATTCGAAAATACACACTGCCTCAGTGTGGGGTATAGCAAGAGCACAGGACAGGGACTGTGAATCACAAAAAAATCAAAGGAAAGCAGTAAGATGAGGAACAAGATATGATTATGCTACATTACCCTATCAAGAAATCTTACTTTCAGATGAAGTGTAGATGACTCGTTGTGGCTAGTCTGTACCGTGGAGAAACATATTAATAAGCTAATTTCATGCAAACTCCTGAGCTGTGCTTAATATGTCCACAAAATTTGTTTCCCAAACTAAAAACGTTTTGGCTCTTCAAGAACATGGGTTGACGAATTATGACGGTCTTGTCCATTTGTAAAACTTGGCAAAGGGCAAACTACAATGCTCAAAATCTTCAGACAGCTCAGTACCCAATTGTTCACCAAATTAAAATATTTAAGTGCAGCAGATATTATCTTACTCATTGCTAGAACAAACAGGAGCGTTGTATGTCTTTGTCTCCATTGAATTAACTTTGAAATTTGTAACCCTAACTCCACTAAGGAAAGTGACAGTCATAGGTGTTTTGAAGGCTCTTTGTAAGACCTTCTTGGCACAAGTAAGTTGTGTGGAGAAATTAATCATGGACAATTGTCTGCAATTCCCTATTCCAAGACAGGTTGCAACCCTGAAAGACATAGAGTCTAATCTTGTGGGTCTAATTTAGCCGTAATTTCCGAACCCACAGCACACGCTGTGGTGAGTAGAGTGCTGACATGGTAACGCAAGATGTTGCACTTTTAATTTCTACCACTTCATTTCAGCAAAATTTTTCGGACGTATCGGGACAGTGGTTGTCTCAGCTCGGATTAATATTGTCAATAAATAGGTCTATCCAATTTAAATTAACCATAATTTTCGCGAATCTCGAAGGAAATGTATCAGAGGAAGTGCGTGTCATTGCTGCTATATGCAACCCGTACAAGGAGTTCAAAGAGAGCTACTGATCAAAAGCTATGCAGGGAAATATATAAGACAAGAAATTATTATTTAAAAAGATTATCAGTCACCATGTTACATGATCTCCATCAAACATTTCGACCGGCTGGTTAAGAAAAAACAGGACCTGGAAACATCTTGGATCACTAGTGAAGTAATCCACTTGTGCTAGAAGGAGCGACTATTATTGTATCACCAGTTCCTAATATAAAAGTGCAATAGTGACGTGGAGGAATTCAAAATCTTTTAATGGGGATATCGAATTTGCAAGTGAAGAAGACAGTCCGAGGGAACGTAGAAGGAAAGAAGGACAGCGAAATAACAATAACGATCAATTTGGCGAATCATCATATAGTAGTAATAATATTGGCAATGCCAGGCAAAGAATAGAATTGCTGGAGGACGGAATTACAGATCACAATCGTGTAAAACGGATAACAGAGACTGTTTTGACGACAACAGGCGTAACTGTGGTTCAGCATTAAATAATCAGACACAGAGAAACCAGCCACGTTATCAAAATGAAGACAGAGAGCGGAGAATTATTGACGAGATGGGAGAAGGCTTGGTCAGGCAGCACAAGTGACTGAATTAAGGCCACCACAAGAGACATTGCAGGACTGAAATCATGGCCCATCTCGAGAATGACAGGAAACGGACGCGCGAAAGTCTCCTCAGACACACGCAAAAGCGATCGGATCGAGCGACGATAACTTGCTATATTTTACATAGAACCTGCTTTATGACAAGGAGGAGAAAGTCAATGAGAATCTAGATCCGATTATCAGATTCTCAGTGGGGAATGTCACCTTAAATGATTTTTGGATAGTGGTAGCCAGCTGTCAGGTTCAAGTGTCTCCATAGTAGCATAAGCAAAATGTGCAAATTATCACCCCGGGCCCACTGTGAAGGTGAAGAAATTGAAAATAACAAGAGCTATCATCAGATTCAAGTACGTGGAGGTGCCAAAAAAAAAAAAAAAAAGAAACACAGATTTTCTGTGAATGTAACACACTTTAAAGCAGCTTCTCAGTTACTTCAAACCAGGAAACGATATCATCATCGAGGGCAACTTTAAAATGAAAATACAGTAGTCCTTGCTATGGCCCAAGTTGTAATATCGCTACAAAAGCAAAACGTGATGCGTATAAGGCTTGAGGAGGGGCCAATCTCTGCCCATCGTCCAACAAATTGTTTGAGACTGTGGGTTAGGAGGAGAGAAGCAGTATGTGCAGATGAGCACAGAGAAAGAGTACGTATGTGAAGAGATGAGGAAGAGGTATTAAGGATGGAAATTGAACAGGAAATTAAAAGGGAGATGTATGGATGTGTAAATATACAGGAACAAGAGAGGGAAGAGACAGCCAAGATTTTGCGAGATAATTCTGAGGTATTTTCGCCCAAACCAGGTGAAATTAAAACTTTACAGAACGAATTCAAAGTGTAGGAACATTGGAAATCCAATGTCTCCTCATACTCCCTTCCTTTGCATCTGAGATGAGAGCTGTTTGAGGAAGTCCACAGCTTGTTAGAGAATGACATAACTGAACATGCTTTGTTATCTTATAGAATATTACTTCGTCGTTCAGAGAAAGAGAATGGTTCAGTTAGGCTTTTTATGGATTCACATCTAATCAATGCTATAATTGCTACAGAAGGTGGCCAACCAGGAAAGCTTGAACAGCTTTTCTAGAAATTTGGTAGGGTGTCTGTTTTCTCTTCTTTAGATCTGTATGAAAACTTCTGGCAATTGGAACTCCACACCTCATGTTGCTAGTATACTGTATTCGCAGACATTGGTCGATGTTTTCAATACAAAATGTTACCTTTCGGATTAAATATCCTCTAGAGCGCATTAATTCACTGTCTTGATGTCATTTTAGATGACAAAACCAAGTCAGCAGATTAAAATGCATGCTGGCGATATTTTAATCGCAGAGTGTATTTGGGAAGATGATAAGAGTGTTTTGAATGGTTTATAACATGCCTTTAAAGAGTATGAGGTAACTATAAACACAGCAGATATAATGTAATTTTTCTGGGCATGTAATCTCAGGGGCAGGAATCTTTGCTGACGTGAAAAATTTGGATGCAGTCAAACATTTTGCCATACCAAATACACAAAATAAAGTCACATTATTTGTAGATTTAATTAATTTTTACTGAATGATTTATTACATCGACTGTCTTGCCTCCACTTGCCATTATGCAATTACTGGCAAGAAAACGCCATGAGTAAGGGACAAGGTCACACACACAGAGTTTCAGGCTTTGGAAAAAGTGTTGATATCTATAACAGTTTTTCACATGCTGACTAGAGATAATAATTTTGTATGGTCACACACTCACCAAAATCAGAATTAAGTGTCATGCTTTTCCAGGAATTTGAAGCTGAGAATGCCTTTGAATGCAAGATGATAGGATTCAGCACCCATGTTCTGTCCCAATTTGAGAGCAATTAGTCTGTTAGAGAACTAGAGGTTTTTGTGGTAATTTGATTATTTGAAAAATTTCCTTTTTGGATGCAAGACAATGATATATACAGACTGTAAAGCTCTGCCGTTCCTACTGACATCAAAGTTGATCCCAGGAAAACTAGGGTGATTTGTGTTGTACCTACAACAATACAACTTCACCACTGTACACATACCAAGGTCAACAAGCATCATTAAAGACGCTTTGTGCAGATACCCTATAGGATTAACCTGTGCAATGCGGGTGGACATAGAAGTGAACAATTTTAGTTCCTTCTGTATACATAAGTTTGCATTCGAAAATACACACTGCCTCAGTGTGAGGTATAGCAAGAGCACAGGACAGGGACTGTGAATCACAAAAAAATCAAAGGAAAGCAGTAAGATGAGGAACAAGATATGATTATGCTACATTACCCTATCAAGAAATCTTACTTTCAGATGAAGTGTAGATGACTCGTTGTGGCTAGTCTGTACCATGGAGAAACATATTAATAAGCTAATTTCATGCAAACTCCTGAGCTGTGCTTAATATGTCCACAAAATTGGTTTCCCAAACTAAAAACGTTTTGGCTCTTCAAGAACATGGGTTGACGAATTATGACGGTCTTGTCCATTTGTAAAACTTGGCAAAGGGCAAACTACAATGCTCAAAATCTTCAGACAGCTCAGTACCCAATTGTTCACCAAATTAAAATATTTAAGTGCAGCAGATATTTTCTTACTCATTGCTAGAACAAACAGGAGCGTTGTATGTCTTTGTCTCCATTGAATTAACTGCGAAATTTGTAACCCCAACTCCACTAAGGAAAGTGACAGTCATAGGTGTTTTGAAGGCTCTTTGTAAGAACTTCTTGGCACAAGTAAGTTGTGTGGAGAAATTAATCATGGACAATTGTCTGCAATTCCGTATTCCAAGACAGGTTGCAACCCTGAAAGACATAGAATCAAATCTGTCATTATAGCGTCTTTTCTTCTGGCTCTTAATCCCACCAAATAGCAAACAGCACACTAACTGAAATATCTTTTTCTCAATTTCCAGGATGTGTTGAACGAGTTACCACACAGCATCACTAAGCTTCCGCCTATTACTGTATTGGGTGTTCTTAACCAGGGAAGAAGGTTAAGGAACTAGTGGACTTTTTACCCTGTTGTAGAATAGAACACGAAAAAATAGTTAATTTGGCCTTGAACAACAAAACAGGGGCTGCCAAAAAGAGGAAACATTGAACAAACAAACGCAAATTTGAGACTTTTCCATGTAAGAAAATTCTTGTGAAATTACCTCGGCTGTCGAAAAATTCTCTCTGCCACCTAATATTTTTCATCTATAATGGTCCGTTTAGGATTTGAAGACTAGACCACGCAAACGCATTTGAACCCCAGGCACTGAATAGCAGAAAATCATTTGTGGAACATCACGTCACCCACATTAAAATTTTGTGGAATAATGCTAAGTGACAAAAGACGAGTCACTTGTAATCCAACAAATAATTAGTTTCCTCATCTGTCTGACCAAACTGTCCATAGCTTCTTCACAGTTCTTGTGTGTGTTTTTGTTCTGTCGTTGCAGCTACAAAAGTGAGTGATTTTTTTCGTCAGACGCGTTTGCTTTACTCAGGTAAAGCACCATTAGTGGTCTCTAATTAACTTATTTAAATTTACATTTGCATTGAGATCAAAAAAGAGATCTTTACATATATGTTTATTTGTGCTTACGGTGATTTTTCGCTTGATGTTTCGCTTACATCGGGAAATGCCTTTTTCTAGTACGTCGTTGTTTTTCTGTGTTACACACTGATACATTTGGTCTAATTTTTAATTGTTCTACAACACTATGCATCTCTTATATTTTTCATAACACACTTTTATGCACACCACTGTATTCTGTTAGGTTTTGTACCCCTTCGTATGTGTTGTGTTTTGTGTTTCATAATGTTGCCAAGCTACAATGCCATGTACTGGAACACATGCATGGATGACACAATATGCGTGGTACTTGAACCTAAAATCAGTACACAGCAACTACACCAAAGGCCGAAGTACTATAAACAAAAACATAACGTACACAATAGAAGAGGAAGAACTAGAAAACTCTTTCACCTTCCTACATATAACCTTAAGATAAGACAATATTAAACACACATTTGAGAGATACAGAAAATCCACAACAAGTGACATTATCTTAAATGAACCTCAAACAACCCACAGAACAACAAACAAGCAGCCATCACGTACATGTTAAACAGACTGGACAGTATCCCCCCAAACACTTCTGATTACCAGAAAGAGATAACCATTATAAAACAAGCAGCATCAAAAAATGGACACAAAGAAGTAATGGTAGACAATCTAAAAAAAAAAAAGGAGACAAATAATGAAAAGAACTAACCACACCACACCAATTCATACAACTTGCACTACAACAAAAATTGGCATACAGTGACCTACAACAACAAATTCACACATAAAACAGGTAACATATTCCAAGAAACAATGCATAAAAGGTTACTTACAAAACAAACCACTCTGTACAAAAGCAAATCCCAAAACTGAAATCAAAACCAGACAGATACCAACAATCTGCTATATATCAGATCAGTTTCAGAGATGGTGAAAAAATGTACATTGGAATGACTGTCAGGATGTTAGATACAAGGAAAGAAGAACACATCAGAGCATTTAAATACCGTATAAACCATTCAACATTTGCTGATCATCTAAAACAATAACATGATAGACCAAGCAATTTTGAAAGCGATATAAGTATCATAAAAATTAATAAAGAGAGAAACCTCCATCTTTTTCAAAAAAATTCCCACACACAAAAAGCATTAACACAATACAAGCAGTTGCTCAATGACGAAATAAGTATTGGAATCCAGACTCCACATCGTCACAATGCTATAAACTAATGCCCATTCATCAAGATTTCTCCCTCTCCACACCGATAAAGAATAAAGAAAACCCCTCCATCACTATTTCTTTCCTACTCATACACACTACATAAATACACAGAAACATAACTGAATAGAATTACACATATACAATAATCTAATACTAAAAAATGATAAGAAGTTTGTAGGTCAAAGACGAGGCAGTGGAAAGGATAATCACCGTAAGTAAAAATCAATATTTTCTTAACGAACTGTTTTTCGATGTAAAAGGAAATAAAATTGTAAATAAATTAATTACAGACCACTGATGATGCTTTACCTCAATAAAGCGAAACGTGTCTGCTGGAAAAAATCACGCAGTTTTGCAGTTGCAATGACAGAACAAAAATACCCGCAAGTGAAGAATTAGTGTTCATACGGACTATATGTAACGTGCTTCTCTTACTTTGGAGTATTTTCTGTCCTTCTTTGTGTGTGTCTAGGTACACTGTTCTGCGTATATGGGTAATAATTAGGAACAAATAACAATTAAATCAATAAAAAGAAATGAATACCAGTAGCTGCATACAGGCGTTGTTATACGTCAATCGGGACAGTGGAAAATGTGTGCCCCGACCGGGAGTCGAAACCGGGATCTCCTGCTTACATGGCATCTGAGCCACCGAGGACACAGAGCGTACTGCGACTGCAGGGACATCTCTGGCACGCCTCCAGTGAGATCCACATTCCCATCTTACTGTCCCGCACCAAATTCGTCGTATCCCTGCCGATTACACTCATTATTCGCGGCCTTACCGATTCCTATAAGAGTTCGGGCAATATGTGTGCATCCGCTCAGAAAATAGTGAAATGGCCGGTGAGCCTTAGTTATATATATATATATGAAGATGGTATTTCTTCTTTCGGACATGTCCGAAAGAACAGATACCATCTTCATATAAATAATTAGGAAAATTAACATCGTCTAAGCATATATTATTATGTGTTTTTGTTGTGTTTTCTCTCGTGTAACAACGGCGTGGATGAGAGGAAGCAAGGTGACATTCAGTATTGATGGCAAGAAGTCAGTATCCATGTCTTTTGTGTTGATTAATGGCAAATTTTTTTTGGGTATAAGCGTATGCTAATGAACAAGTTGCGTTAGGTGATGAGATGAACGAGCATTATAAATAGAACAGAAACATATTGTCAGTACATTTACGTGAAAATTATTTTGGGAAGTAGTTCACTGTGTGTCAGTGAGAGGTCATAATGCGTAGTGGAGTAAGCACATCTTATGAGTCCTTGCAGACATGTGGTTATGGAGGTAATTTGTATTACGGTCGCACGCCAGTGGGACCATACAGTATACCTTGCGTAGTGCATAGGGATTAGCATTCTTTGATCGCTAACAGTGTGATAATGGTTTTGTGAGGATTTGTGGTATTGACCGCCGACAGGGAGACGTATATGTGGTTTTGGAGCTGTTCTGATGGATAAAAGGTTGTATGAGGTACGAAATAAGGACGCTTGGTGTGTAGGAGAACAGCTATGTCTGGGAATATATGGAATTCTGTGGAATCACTCGAAATATAGAGAATCGTAGGTTGGAACATATTAGGACCATGAGTCAATAATGTGATGAATTTTACGGAATACTTTAGGCCAAATAGATAGGTCAATAATAAATTATATGCTTCTCAGTGAACAGTTATAGAAATGCAATTGCATCCATGTAAATGAACGAAACGTTATTTTTTGGGGGAGGGGTTAGGGGGTGGGGAGAGAGAGACATCAAGTAGTATAGTATGCCATAGGCAAGGAAACCATTATGAGAGGAAATCATGAAGGGCTTCGCACAAATACGTACGTAACAAAAAGGAAAATGAAACTTAGCTCACCAAGCTGTAAGCTCTACGTCACAATAGATTAGCGATGAAATTTCATATCTGTGTGGTCATTAGAATTGTTATTTTTAACTTTATGAAATAGATATGTTTGGTATAATTCGAGTCTCAGTCGGGCGCACAGTTTTAATCTGTCAGGGTGTTTCAACGATGTATTTGTTAGATGTTCAAATGGTTCAAATGGTTCAAATGGCTCTGAGCACTGTGGGACTTAACAGCTATGGTCATCAGTCCCCTAGAACTTAGAACTACTTAAACCTAACTAACCTAAGGACATCACACACCACCCAGCCATCACGAGGCAGAGAAAATCCCTGACCCCGCCGGGAATCGAACCCGGGAACCCGGGCGCGGGAAGCGAGAGCGCTATTGCACGACCACAAGCTGCGGACTGTTACATGTCTTATACGTGGTCAGTCTGTACAGAAACGTTGAGCACGATGGAGCAGACACACCAGCAACGTAGATTACGGTTCATCCTCCTGGTAACGGGCGGATGCTGGATGAATTAACATCAAAAGACAGACTGCAGCTCGAAAAACTTGTCTTCTCTGAGAGGCATTACCTCGTAATGCAGCGGGAGCGACTAGCGTGTGGCAGATCACAGATCACTTCTAGTGTTAGCCATTCCCGCGTGGGTTTTAAGCAGAATGTGGGTTACTACATCTGACTACAGTACAACTGAATTGACGCATTAGCCGCAGCTTTGTGAGACGGACTGTGAAACTCACGAGTGTATTGGAGTTAAGAGAGTGTGAACAGCCCTCCACTTGCCTCACTAATCTGCAGGATGAGACAAATGTGTAACACAACATTGAAGAAGGAACTAAGGTGAACTCTCTCTTTATCCTACTCCAATCATTGGAGATAACTGCACCGATCCCGTGAGACTCCCATGAACATTCCTGGGCCATACCATGTAAATCATACCTAACGGCTACCTGTTTTCCATTTTTTTGCGGATGCACGAAGACGAGGTACATAGAAAGAAGTTGAAGTCTTCGCACACTTATGAGGCGGTTGGAAATGTAGCGTGAGTGATCAATATATGAGGAACTCTGGCCATTCCACTCTCCATGGGCCAATGTTATTCTGTCCCGTGACAATACTAACATTGCCTATGAAGAGGCCAATCTGTTAACATCCTTCACGCTTAAGCAGCCGACGTTTTTTTCAAGTGACCAAGCCTACGAGAACTTCGATAGAGTAATACGCCTTTGGAGGAGGAAAACAACGAAGCAGTACATTCACTACTGTCTTCAATCAAGTTTCATTAATATAAATCCCTTTTATCCACAGAAACAATTAAACACAAACTAGCTGAGTACGATTTATTCTTGTGTTTTTCTAATTTTCAGCAGACAATAAATGGACATTCATAGTGACATAACAGTACTGTGTGTCATTCACATGGTTGCAAAACTAATGTATCTATTCAGTTCTTATCTTTTCAAGTGTATTACTTGTGTCTTCACACCAGCTGTAAGAGAATACTGATTAGATGCAACTGTCAAATGTTGTCATGTCAGCCTAGTGCATTATTGAAAATGTAGAAAGGCACAGTTACGTCAAGCACCGACATTCATTTTGGAGGACAATATACTGTTTTTCTATACTAAGTGTTCAGAGGGTGGTAACACTTCCTCAACAACGAGTTACTCAAATCAGAATGGTAGTCTTGTGCAACTGCAGTAGCACGAATACGTCACGAAATACTTTGTAAAGCTTCTTTATTTGAATGTTGTTTGGGAAGCAGTATTAAAATGAGGAGAGAGCCAACCTAATTTACTGGTAAACTAGTTTGCTCTTCTGCCTCGAGATATATTTAATGTAAAACGTTTGCTTTAACTGGGCCCCAGATGGTTAAAAATCATTGTGTTATTACCGGTCACAAGGATTTAGATACTATTTTACCGCTGTAGAATTCAGCAACAGTACTACATCTAATTTGGACCATCTTCATGGTGCCTAGTAGTGGCTTGTAGATGACAGACACCTTACTTGCTCCACTGGGTGTCCCAAGAGTGCTTCCCTTAAGTTACAAATTATTATTATTCTCATTTGTTATAGTGTTATCTACGGCTGAATCCGATCTTAGCTGATAGTTTTCTAATGATGTCTGACACTAGCAACGATATGTGAGAAATTAGAATAGTTTTTAAGAGGTGTCACAGTATATACCGAACTAAGACATCCTTCTGCGCTAAATTTTTGTTCCTACGGAGATCTAATGAAAAACGTTGCAGATGTACGCGGCATTTTTCGTATTTGTATACATTTTGGAAACTACCTTTATGAGTTTCTTACAGGGCATTAAATCGAGAGATTACGCAGATTTGTTATGGTAGAGTATGAGTGGTCAGTGAGTGTGCACACATTTTCTCTTTCTTACTCTCATTATCCTTTAATTGTATAACATTGTCTCTACCTGTTATGACAAGTGTAGTTCACATATTAGTTGCAATTCTTCTGCTCCTTATGACAACTGCAATTTCGCATTAATGGCAGTGAGTTGGCTCCTGGCAGAGCAAATGGTGTGACGGCTGAGCGAGAAGGCAGGTTTCACACGGGGCGGCCACCAGTGACAAGTCCTCAGCTTCCACATACATGCCTTCAACGTTGGCCAGGCGAGGGCGCCGGAAGGTACGGACCACTTGTTGAGGCAAACATCGCATTTCGCCAAGGGACCACGGTGGGAGGCCGCGCGTAGAAGGCAGGTTTAGCGCCTCAGGTTTACAATAGGCTTGAAGTTCGGCGAAACTCTATACAAAGTTTCTCATCGCCGTTTCACTGCACCACAGGGTGGAAAGAACGTTGCGCAACACAAGCTAGGGAAGTGACTCGCCTGAAAGAAACATCTTAAGAATTTTGTCAGAGGCACGGTGGAATTCCTCCTTCGACCACTGCTGTTTAGTTTAGTTCTTTCTAGACAAATGTCGAACCGAGCATTAGAACATTGTGACATTAGTAACGTGTAGAAACAGAAATTCTGGCTGGCTTATGTACCGTGTCGTCAGAAAGGGTAGGAGGGCGGGGGTAGCAGAAGTTTCCCTGGCAATCTTATAATGTAACAACGTGCGGGATTCCACAGATATTTCTTTTTTCTTTATTTTGTAATATGTGAAAACCGTAAAGGGAGCACAGGCAGGTACAGGCTATTATCTAGTCGAAGCATACTTCTGTGAAAGAATATCAATAGAAAAGCCAAGGGGGCAATGGGAGGGGGACGAGAATAAAAGATCGTAACACTGACAGATTTAAGGATAATGGAAAAACACATGTGCTTATCAGTAAACTGCAAAACAAATTGGGAAATGATAAAAGAAATGTGGAAGAAGCAGCACTAGAAGTTAGCTAAATAAGAAAAAAAAAGGCAGAAAAATTCATGGTTTTCGAAAGAATGAGAGCAAAAAGTGAAAGAAAGAAGAGCACCGAAAGAAAAACACCTACAAGAGGATTCCAACGAAAGTAAACAAGCATATGAAAATATTAGTAGAGAAACAAAAAATCTTCACAGAAGTAAAAGAGAGAATATGTAGATAAAAAAGCACAGGAGGTTAAAGTGGAGAGAGTGCAAGAGCGTTTTACGGATCAATTTTCAGAACAAGTCATATACCACACTTTTATGGCATTTTAGGTAAAAGTGGCAATATAGTTATGGAAAGGACCAAGGGTACGGAAATTGGAGTGAATATTTTGAGGAGCTTCTAAATGTTGAAGATGTGCAGAAATGGAGCAATAACATGAGTATCTGATTGTAGATCCCTTTGTGAAACTGCCGACAGTAAAAGAGATAAGAGACTCAATCAAAATACTAAAAAAACAACAGAGCTCCAGGGAGAGGTGGCATAACAACAGAACTGCTTAAGAACGGAGGAATAAGAGCTGCAAAACTAATACGCACACTCGTTACGGACATCTGGAATGAAGAAAGAATGCCAGAGGAGTGGACAGAGGTGATAATAATACCAATTCATAAAAAGGGGGACAAACAACAATGCAGGATTTACAGAGACATCTCAGTAATTAACGCCGCCTATAGTGTTCTGCAAGATCCTCCATAAAACATTAGAACCATATTTAAAAGACATAATAAATGAGAAACAATTGGGATTTAAGAAGAACCGTTCAACTACTGACCAGCTACTCATATTGAAAGACGCGTATCCAATTACTGAGAGTGTAACAAAACAATGGCAGTACTATTTGTTGATTTTAAGAAAATATATGACAGTATGTCAAGAGATAAAATCTGGGAGGAAATGCTGAGATTCAGAATACCGAAGGAGATTATAGATCTTGTGAAAGTGACACTGAAAGCCTCGAAAGGGGTAGTGAAAATGGATGAAGGACATTCCAAGGCATTTGATATAAAAACAGGAATGAAGCAAGGACATCGAATATCACCCCTCTCGTCTAACACTGTAATACAGGAAGCGCTGGACACAGCAAGTGAAGCAGAAGAGTGAATTAAACTAGCAATAAAAATAAATGTACTGGCTTTTGCAGATCACGTAGCACTAATCGCTGAAAATCCGGGTGACCTTAACATACTGGCAGAAAGACTCATTCAAAAAGCAAAGAATGCTGGATTAGAAGTAAATGATGAGGAAACAACATTAACGAGATCAGAAGGAAATTACAGAACAAAAGACGGAAAACTCTGCAGATCAATAACCACATGTTTGAAGAAGTAGATGAATTTAAGTATCTGGGGATAGTAGTAAACAACAAAAACGATGACAAGCAAGAAATAGAAGAGAGGATCAAAGCTGCATCCAGAGCATTATACTCACTCAAGAAACTAATGTCATCTAAATTTTTTCAAGAGGGACCAATTTAAGAATATATAAAACCATTATATGGGGCTGAAATATGGAGAATATATAAATACACGGAGAGAAAGATAAAAGTTATGGGAAATAAAATTTTTCAAAATATTTTTGAACCAATCTGTGAAGGAGGAGAATGGCGCAGAAGAAAGAAGAAAGAGCTCAAGGAGCTATACAATGAACCAGATCTAGTTGCAGAAGCAAAGATAAGAAGACTGAGATGGGCCAGCCACGACTATGGAAGAGAAAAGTCTCAGAGAATAAACCGTAAGAACGAAGACGTCTATGTAGGCCGAAATTAAGATGGAGAGACCAGATCGCCAAGGACCTCCAGGTACTGGGAACAAGGAAAGAAGAAGACCAAGACAAAATACTGTGGAAGAGGTTGCTTACACTCTTCGGCATTCTCCTATTTTATAAGTCAGGGATAATGCTTTACGAGATTAACAGGCACTTCTATGTCTCGCTACCCTACGAGATTAACAGGCACTTCTATGTCTCGCTACCCTGGCAACGGACAGGACGTACTTCTGCGTGGTAATCAGAGGGTGCAGACGGGCCATCTGCCTTCAGCCGACTTGATAGTTTCCTTTTTAACCTCTACTTGTGAACGACTAAGCTGTGTTAATCATTCAGAGATTTGACAGTCTGCTGATTAAAACATGGAAAGGGGAAATGAATTAGAAAACTTTTCGTTTCTAGATCTGTGTTAGTGGAGCTCTGGCTCTAAATTCACGTTTATTCAGGAGCTTCACTCAAAACCATATGATCTACTCCTCCGTTCTAAGTTTCTCTTCGTTTTGTATGGAACTTCGTATAAGATTAAATATAGGTTTGGCTTTCGCTCTGGACGCATGCTGTCGTCCTGTTTAACTATGATCGATTTTTTTCGGAAAATTACTCAGCGTAGAGCAGGTCTAATCGTGATTGAATCAGCATCAGACGAGACTGTAAGCACAGACGAGCGCCAGACGTAGCACAATGAAGCTAAAGTTCAGTCACTCACTGTGGTAAAGCACTGCTCAGTTGCGGCACGCTAGGGAAGTCACATGGCAAGACTCGGGGTACTGTTTCTTTCGGTTCAATAGTTTTTCTTTCCTATTTAAGGCATGCACAATTTCGTTAACACCTATAATGTACATTTATTTTTATTGGCGAAGGACAGTTTGCCTCATGAGCGAGAGGAAGAAAATGTGTTGTTGAACCCATGTTCAATGCACATTTTTCTGTGATGAGAATAAATCGTAGTAATTGAACGTAATATCTTGTTTCAAGTAAAAGCACCATTCAACTTTTTAAATTTGTATGGTATGAATTCAATTGACGCAAAAAGAAAAAAAGATCAAGCCACGTAAGTCAGATGCGTTGTTACAGACAGTTAGGAGCACGAGTAATTTGTGCTAAATGCCTGTCCTTAAACTAAATGTCACAGGATCGAATTCATTCCTTCAGATGCTGTTTCTTCAGACACTTGCGCGAGTTTATCAAGCATTCAGCTTGAATGGAATAGTGTGGCATTTCACACATGCATTCACGAGACAGACGACAGTTAATAAAATAATCCCTCAAATTGGCATTTCTAAATAGTATGACAATAGTGGAAAGCAACGACCGCAATGACAAGAAGGAAATTTGTTACGAGACAAAACTCAGAAGGAGAAATTTCTTGTCACGGCAGCATACGACGGGGAAGAAGGGAAATATGGTGAGCGTAAAGAAGGTCTGTTGTGGACGATGAACACTAAGCAGAAAAGTGCCGGGCCACAAGTATAAAGGTCTTATATTGGATCCCCGTTCAGTCATTGTATATCTCACTTTTTTCACCTACATCAGTGTTTTCTGACGTGAAAAGTTTCAATTGGAATTGTGTTTTGAAATCCACCTAAAGCTGTAGCCCCCGACCCTTCCCCTTCAACCTTATAATGGATGGATAAGTCTGATGCAAGGTCAAAGAATGCCAACGTCGTACCACATCCCACAGGACCTCACGTAGTAAGGCACAGTGGTGTACAAAACAATCTTCGAATTGATAACAGCTCAGCATAATGATAGTAATGGCACACACCAGCTGTAGGCGGTGACGGAAACAATCCTGCACTTTAGGTTATTAGGCACATTTATTCTTCTATTTCAAATGTTTCCATAAATAGGTTCTTAGATGGTAGGGAATAACTTACGTCCTAAGTACATTCCAGTTGTAAATCTTATTTTACCTTTCTCTTGACCGACATACGAATGGATGCATATTTCTGCTTATTTGTTAGCTTGTTATTTGGAAACTGACCTGTATGCATCCAAAGCAGATGTGATGCATAAGGCAAAGTGGTTTATGTGGTGATGTAATCTAATGAGTTCGGGCTGCACAACACACACTCACACCGACCACAACATTTATAATTATAAGGTTCGGAATAGCTGGAAATTTCAGTTCTTGAATCAACAGCTCACTATCCGGTACTGACTTTTAAGTGATAGCAATCATTACCATGAATCACGAATAATTATCCTGAATGTCCAATGATGAAATTCTGAACTCATACAGAGACGTAATTATCGATATTTTGTTCTGAGCGAGGGAATTATTTCACTGCATAAACTGTCGGCGTAACTCTTCATTACTACTGTCATACATGCAGTTTTCACTAACTTTGTGAAATTCAGTCGCCTTTTACGTCGATATCTGGAAATTGCTGCGCCAGCTGGAATTCTTTTGTATGACACGCAAAGAAATAGTTACTATGCCGTGCAGATAGCTCACGGCCTCACCTGGGTACAATGGTGATATGTCACATACAAATTCACATATAAATTCTGAGTTCATGGAGACGAGGAAATACGACTTTCGAGTTAAATTGTTCAATGATGACAAAAGGAACATTACGACTGTGTATAAATTGCAGATTCTTACTCGCAACCGAATTATATGCAATTGCAGTTTGATGCGTACCAATCGGTCAATGATAACGGTTCGGGGTAAGTCAAAAAGTAATTTTGAAAACCCACCTTATTTTCACATTTGTCTTGAGTACCATTCTTAGAGCACTCTCCATACATTTGACATCATACTTTCATTTCCATTTAACTTCAAACATGAAATTTCTCTTATGTGCCTAATATGGCGCACGACAGGTAACAAGAAATACTTCATTCTAGAACCCGTCTAGTTTCAGGTACGATTAACGCCAGAATCGCTTTTTCCAAGTCCTCTTACATTTAACGGATACATAAAAAACTAAGAATAAACAAGAGGTCAGCAACAGTATTTCACCGAGTGGCGTCTGCATGACTTTTCGTAACTGTCGCTTAAGATTACAACTTTTCAGGCACGCGTTAGACAAGAGCACATAAAGCACGACTCAGTGGAGACAGGTCGCACCTCATCAGAGCGTTATTTGCACTTGTTATGTGTTTACACGTGAAATAAAATTCAAATGCACACTCTGAAGATGCCGTAATTCGGCTGAAACATATAATAGCATAATAATTATAACTTATGTTCTTGAATAGGTGCAAGTGCTCTTAAAGAAGACTAGATCAGAGAACTTCATAGCCGGCCGTGGTGGCCGAGCGGTTATAGACGCTTCATTCCGGAACCGCACGACTGCTATGGTCGCAGGTTCGAATCCTGCCTCGGGCATGGATGCGTGTGATTTCCTTAGGTTAGTTAGGTTTAAGTAGTACTAAGTTCTAGGGTGCGCAAGCAATAAAGGAAACAAAAGAAATGTTCGGAGTAGGAATTAAAATCCATGGAGAAGAAATAAAAACGTTGAGGTTCGCCGATGACATTGTAATTCTGTCAGAGACAGCAAAGGACTTGGAAGAGCAGTTGAACGGAATGGACAGCGTCTTGAAAGGAGGACATAAGATGAACATCAACAAAAGCAAAACGAGAATAATGGAGTGTTGTCAAATTATGTCTGGTGAAGCTGAGGGAATTAGATTAGGAAAAGAGACACTTAAAGTAGTAAAGGAGTTTTGCTATTTGGGGAGCAAAATAACTGATGATGGTCGAAGTAGAGAGGACATAAAATGTAGACTGGCAATGGAAAGGAAAGCGTTTCTGAAGAAGAGAAATTTGTTAACATTGAGTATAGATTTAAGTGTCAGGAAGTCACTTCTGAAAGAATTTGTATTGAGTGTAGCCATGTATGGAAGTGAAACATGGACGATAAATAGTTTGGACAAGAAGAGAATAGAAGCTTTCGAAATGTGGTGCTACAGAAGAATGCTGAAGATTAGATGGGTAGATCACGTAACTAACGAGGAGGTATTGAATAGGATTGGGGAGAGGAGAAGCTTGTGGCACAACTTGACTAGAAGAAGGGAAGAAGGGATCGATTGGTAGGACATGTCCCTAGGCATCAAGGGATCACAAATTTAGCTTTGGAGGGCAGCGTGGAGGGTAAAAATCGTAGAGGGAGACCAAGAGATGAATACACCAAGCAGATTCAGAACGATGTAGGTTGCAGTAGGTACTGGGAGATGAAGAAGCTTGCACAGGATGGAGCAGCATGGAGAGCTGCATCAAACTGCATCAAACCAGTCTCAGGACTGAAGACCACAACAACAACAACAACAAGTTCTAGGGGACTGATGACCTCAGATATTAAGTCCCTAAGTGCTCAGAGCCATTTTTGAGAGAACTTCATAACAATACGATAACTCATTTAGAACAATCCAAACACGACTAGTTTTTTAACCGTCTAAACAAAATAATTCAGCCGAGTGGACATATCAGTTACGCTATTGCGCAAGCTGCACAAATGTAACGAAAACAAAGTTTTGCCGATGGGTGTCAGGCCGAGAAATGTATTTGTTTCTCTTTATCCTCACTGTGGTGCGCGCCATGCTGTTGCTCTTCTTCTGAGCCCCGGCGCACGCAGTGTGCTTTTTACTCGTCCTAATGCTCACCGGGAGATCATTAGCTGCCCGGGGTCCACAGCACAGTGCGGACGCAAGTTGAGCGAAGACACGCACGCATGCGCACACACAAACACATACATATACACTCACATGTGGTCGCTGGCGTTTATGCGAGGCCTTGGTGCACTCCCTCCCCAAAAACCGACCAGGATGCAGGGACGGTCTCTTCCGGAACACATGAAAAACTGCCCTTCCGTTGGGACGCGGGCCTCTCTCCAGAATTAGAATTTGCGTCGGCTGGCCACGCAAAGACAAAAAAAGGGTAAAGAAAAAAGAACGCGAACCGGATGGGTTGGGGAGAGAGAGGAGTGGGAGAATGGAAGGTTCCAGCAGCGCCGAAGAGATTATGTGCTTCTGGTCCCGCTGCATACACACGCAAGCACAGATACAGATATACACACACACACACACACACACACACACACACACACGTACATACATACATACACAATGTTCGCTCACTTCCTGCAGAATTATGAAGAATATCTACCACCTGGCAATTGCAAAGCGCCCAGCATTAAGAATTAAAAAGTAAAATGTGGTTTCGGTCCGACCACAAGTTCCTAAAGCAAATAAATTTCGGATTGTCTTAATTGCGCTAATACTGCCTTGTGGCAATGTGGATTACAGAGTAATTCTCATGTTATATGCAAATAAACACGTTACTTTGTGTGCTAAAGGGTGTACTTTTGGTCGGAATTAGTGATCGTAAATAGTGTTAAAAATATATTGAGATACATGGTATTCACAACTTCCTGGCATTCTGCTTCACATGGAAAAGTTTCATTGACAGTCTTACGCTAAATTACTCTGGAACAAAATATGCAACAAGAAGGAAAATAAAGCGCTAGTCGAGTGAGCATTAATGCAGAGAATCGCCAACCACAGACTCTTCTTACCTGTGCAAATATGGTTGGAGTCTGTTTATTTTGACTAGATTTGCATTGTGTCTGGTACAATGAAGACATGCCGTTTTCATGCTTTCTTCACGTTGTTGAAACCTTTTGTTCCATTGTGGTAAAGGAACAGAACAGAAGAGGATTAAATCACCAATATCAGTATTTCATGACCGAAACCATAGATGATTTCGTGCATTTAGATTGACAGAACAGTTGCGAGAATAATCCCTCTCAGGCAGCCAAATCTAACAGCTGTGTGCTGTATGTCCTAAAGTTATACAGAGAGAAGTACAGATTTGGTTAGGAATGACATGTTCGTGTGCTTGTTCGTAATGACAGTGGAGAGTTGTCGCACAGCTGTGGACCAATACTAAGAAGAACCAACTCTCCAGTTGTAAGCGTCTTGTTAGGATGAATGACCGATTTTGCTCTCATCAGATGCTGAAAACTACAGTTTTCTGCAGTTCCATCTGCACGTACAACAGCAAACTTTTAACATAGGACATGTTAACTGAAAACTGGAAGAGTTCCAGCACGACGGACGATAAGTTTTATAAGACGATCAAATGAAAGAGCCTATCATACTGATACAAATAGAGAAAGCTGTCTTCGATAAGATGATTACAGTACCTGGTTAAGGGTGGTCAGACACCCACTATTGGACATTAATGTGGGGTGTGTGCGCCCTTCACCTTTGTGACAGCTTCATTTCTACTGGGAACACTTTCAGTTTGGTGTCTGAATATCTGTGGAGTATTGATAGCCCAACTTTTCTGGAGAGCCGGAACAAGAGAAGGTAGTGATGTTGAATACTATGGTGTGCAGCGAATTGGATGTTCTAACTAATGCAGAAAATTTTCCATTGCGTTCAGGTCGGCATCCATTCCAGGATTCTTAGAGTGCCTAAACCTCACACATGCATTTATATAGTAACACAATCATCCTTCCAAAACTAATCCCCTCCTGTACTCAATAAAGAATGCTGTAAAACGTGTTCCCTTATGTCTACGTTTAACCTTCCGTTAAGGGCAATTAGACGTCCACGATCTCTGAAAAGTACACCTATGTACCTCGCTGTTGGCACTACACATGGCGGCAAGTAATGTCTTCCAGGCACTCGCCACACGATACAGCGTGATCCGCAACTCCGAATCACTCGTTTTCAGTGATCAACTGGCCTGTGGTGTCGCTCTTTGCACCAACACAGTAGTCGCTTGGCACTGAGAAGAGATATGTGAGGCTTACGACGAGTTCAAAAAATGGTTCAAATGGCTCTAAGCACTATGGGACTTAACATTTGAGGTCATCAGTCCCTAGAACTTAGAACTACTTAAACCTAACTAAGGACATCACACACATCCATGCCCGAGGCGGGATTCGAACCTGCGACCGTAGCAGCAGCGCGGTTAAGGACTGCAGCGCCTAGAACCGCTCGGCTACATCGGCCGGCTTTATGTGGGGTTGATCGAGAGTTATACCCCATACTATTTTTTTTACTCCATGTGCTCGGTCACTGAGCCACCGGGACTCCTGGTAGCACTTTGGAATTCACGAGTGATTCTTTCTTTTCATATCATGAAATTTTTAAAACCACCCTCAGCAATACACGACGTGGTCTTAAACGAATGGCTCTGAGCATTATGGGACGTAACATCTGAGGTCATCAGTCCCCTAGAACTTAGAACTACTTAAACCTAACTAACCTAAGGACATCACACACATCCATGCACGAGGCAATATTCGAGCCTGTGACCGTAGCGGTCTCGCGGTTCCAGACTGAAACGGCTAGAAACGCTCGGTGACAGTTGCCGGTTCGACGTGGGCTGTCGGTCTGTACATGAGGTCAGTCCGGACTTAGTTGAGCTTGGTTCACTTGCGTTTCCACTTCATAATATCATCCCCATCACCAACAGTCCACTTGGGCACATTCACAATTAACATTGAAGTAGTAAAGGACATCTGCAAAAGGAAACAAGGAATCTGGGAGGATAAATCGGAAGAACACGATCGATGCATATGATGCAAAAAGTGGTGGCAGCATGGAAAAATGTTAACACAGCTGAGGGAAGAAGTTGGATTTGTTATTCGGGTGATATCTTAAGGCTAGTCCGTGTTCGAAATCACTAAGCTATCTTGACGTAACCAGTCTCCTGAGAATGGTTCGCTACCGAAAACGCTATATTCTCTGCCTTCTTTTAGAAGGACACGTTTTCCTCTCGTAACGTAGATCTTACAAGGGAATTGTCAGACTTGTCATGCCGAAACGTGTATTGCTTTTTTTAACACTGTTATTAAACTGTGCAAAAGGTCCGTATGCAAAATTGTAGCTGCTGACATGAACTGGAAGTCACCTAAAAAAAAATCACGAACATGGCTGTGTTTCCTGCTTGGCGCTTGCAGTGACGGCTAGCCACCCCTGGAAATGGCGAGTCGCGAGCGTTGTGCGCATGGTCGGGAAGTGCGGCCGTCTTATCGCGGCGTTCACTAATGAGGAATGTAGCTGCATGGTTTTGGTGGAAAGGGGAAACGAATATTCGTTTCTGTGGCATGCACGTCCTTTAAATTTCCGGTACGTATTTCGAAACATACCGTCCTGAAACTGGTTACAGATGTGAAAGATGTTCTGTACATGTTCATCTATACTCCGCAAGCCACTTTACGGTGAACATTCAATCTCCCCTCACAGGTGATGGCGAACCCTGTAAATGTTTTGCTGCTTGCCATGGAGATATAACACAGACGTCAAATGAAGCAATCAACAAAAAAAGACGCGTTAGGACTATGTGTTGAGCGACATGACTGTTAAACTTCTTGACGAGCATGTAAATGGCGCAGACATGTGGCTAGAAACAACTGAAACACTCGATATTGAAGACTGTGAATCTACAGACGGCGAAGACACCGACTAAAGTTGCACTCTTGAATACTCTTCGAGTGATAGTGCCACGTACCATCATCAATTATCTCCGAAAGCAACACCAGCAACTACAATTACCTTATCAGACAAAGAAAAAGCGGTGACGTATTGGTTGAACGAAAGTGGTAAGAAACGCCTACGTGTCAGTACTGTTCAAAATAAGTATCGCTTTATGCGTTCTGAACGTGAATTGCATAGATGGAAAAAGGAAGTCACTGGAAGACGTAAGAGTCGACTGGAAATTGCGACGGAGATAAATGCGCGACTTTTTGAACTATTTACCGATGCCAGACAACAGTCATTTAGTGTCAGCGATACAACTTTGCGTGATTGGGCGTTAGAGACTGCCAACGCGATAGGCGCTAAAGAATTTACAGTTCTCTAAGTTGGATTAGTCGCTTCAAAAGGTCACATAAAATTGTGGCAAGGAAAATAACAAAATTTGTATCGAGAAACAGGTCGGAAAATGAAGTGACACAAATCGAAATGATAGACGCTATTCTTACGAATACAAAAAATAAGATCGCTAGTTTTAGTGAATCGTACGTGTACAGTGCAGATAAGTCAGGTTTCCAATAAGAAATGCGTGCGAGAAAAACACTGTCATTCAAAGGGGAAAAACATATTGAGGCGATTGCGCAGTCAACGACTGCACTAACCCATTCATACACTATAATTCCCATAATTATTCTCGATGGTTCATTGCTGCCTAAACTATATGTGTGTCTTCAAGAACCAACTGGACGTTTTTGACCACGTATCAAAAGAACAATGTTCTACGCAAACAATCTTGTGGTAGACGCATCGAAGTCTGGAGAAATGGGAAATGAAAACGTTACACTTTTCATGCGTCATGCTTTTTTTCCGTTCTGCGGGAACAAATCTCTTCTCCTTCTAGATTCGTGGTCAGGTCATAAAAGGTCCGATTCATTAAAAGCTGTATTTCGAGCCCACCCTGACAAAGAAGTAGAGATACTTCAGATTCCACCCGGTACGACGAACGTAATTCAACCTTTAGACAGAGAATTTTTCCGTCAGTGGAAGGCATTTTACAGAAAACTAACAGAGGAAATTATTGTGTGCAGATCACAGCAATTCCCTTTCTGTCACCGTGACAGTATTCTCAAGCTGCAATCAGTAGTACATTATCAATTTTCTTCTCCACGGTGTCAGAATTTGATTAAATATGCGTGGCACTCCTCGAAATATACTGATACAAGGCCTGATTCATTCCTAACACCAGCCCAGTTTTGTCTACAAACATCTAACACCGTCTGTGATTCGCAGGGCTCCCATATGTCGTCTTTGCTTGTGCATTCTTGGTGCACCAAGAACCTACGTTTTGAACATTGTATCAATATTTCGCATTTTTGCGGTAATTACAAGAAATAAAATTTGGACGTGTTCTAAACCGTGTATTTATTTGTGTCTATTTCATAGCTATTTGGAAAGAATGTTGTAAATAACGTATCAGCCATATTTGTCAACGAATGTTTAATTATCATACGATCGCTTTCACTTGGGGAATCAGCTCACTCACTGCTGTGGCAAGAGATCGGCGCGTAGCTAACGCCACCTTGTCCCCTTGTCCCTAGATGGCGTTGGTATAACGTGGCGAGAGAGGTCAGGGTTGTACTAGAGGCAGTTAAAAGAGCGCAAACCATGCAACAATAATGTCTTACTTCATAAAATTGTTTACAGACTTCCAGGTCATGTCAGCAGCTAAAATTATGCATACAGACTTCTTGCAGTGTTAACTCACAGTGGTAAAAACAGGAACACAGGTTTCGACATGACAAGTCTGTCCATTCCCTTGTTAGTCCACATGACGTAGGGGTGTCCACGCTCTTTTTGGCAAGTATTATACTTTGGACCTCGAAATGAATAAAAGAATACGGAAGAAGTAAATCTGGAGCAGAGCATACTATAAGTGTAAAGCTGGTACTAAAAATCTCGAAATTCACGCTACTATCATGTTTCTGGAAACATGGTTTCCAGTAACATGGTTCCGTGTGCTGAGGCGTGTAGCCTTATATCGCTCCTGTATATAGCCTTTGTATCGGGAGAATGGCTCATGCGTGCGGTAACAGATGGTCTGAAGCAGGTTCATTCGAGTACGAAGTTGTAATTTTCATACATCAGAGTACAGTAGTGCACAGTTATGACGCCGTCTGCTGCTTCGATGCGCCCTCGTTGTAATTGCGACTCGAAACAGGTTCCGTTCAAAATTCCGCGTGTACCGATTTACTAAATTTTTCGTTATCGTTTCTTTCAACCACGGATTAAATGTACTATGGCTTTTTAAATGTTTTCCCGACACAGATGCCCTTAGAGAAACAGGTCAAGAGAGCGTTTTTGAGAATCATTATATTTATTTCTTACAGGCATTTTTGTTTATTTATGTTTGTATAGTTTTATATATGGGTTTAATAGTGCGGATCATGCGTGAATGTGGTCTAAAGCAAATATGTAGCTCATTTTTACATTGATGAACGCTGTACGAACTATCGCGAGAAAATTTTAAGACAGTATGAATGCAGACGACGGGGAATTTTGTATCATAATATGTTAAGTAAGTTTATGGTAAAAGGAAAGATAATTCGAGTGGAAATGAGAATAGTTACTAACGTAAAGTATGAACAAAATATCAGAATGTTAAATATTTATTTCCGGAAAAAATACAGTTCGAAATTGTGTTATTTGTTGATTAGTTACTCATGAAAAGCGCGGACTAACGCGTGAGAATAATGTTTTTCTATTGGCCTTAAAGAAAACTGACCAATCAGAACGCAGTGTTCTCCACGTGTCTTTTCTCTAGGAGATATAGAAGGCTTACTTAAAGATGTCCAAGTAGTCGGAGCCCAGCTTTTCAATGGTACGGTCGTGTGTAGTATGAGCTCTGAAGGAAGTTATAGTTCGCCGGTTTATTTGTGCTACATGCTTTAAAAGAGTTTTAAAGTGAAGGCATGTTTATTCTGGTGTTTTTCAGAAAGTACAGATTTCTTAAGTAATTTTGTGTATGATAAAATGCAGTATTTCCGAGTGACATATTGAGCAGATCCGTGACTAAAAACTGAGTGCATTTACAGTACTGCGAGCATGATTTCGGGAAATAGATTACCCAAAACTTGATAACTTGAATGAAAGGGTTTGTGCGTGACCATGTTATGTGTAGCACGGGGCTGGCAGTGACCGAGTAAGTCTCGACTTCAGAATATACCGAAGTTTCGCTAGTAATTTCACCTTTCATTCAAAATTAAGTCTGTGGTGTCACCGCCAGACACCATACTTGCTAGGTGGCAGCCTTTAAATCGGCCGCGGTCCGCTAGTATACGTCGGACCCGCGTGTCGCCACTGAGTGATTGCAGACCGAGCGCCGCCACACGGCAGGTCTAGAGAGACTTCCTAGCATTCGCCCCAGTTGGACGGCAGACTTTGCTAGCGATGCTACTTTGACAAATACGCTCTCATTTGCCGAGACGATAGTTAGCATAGCCTTCAGCTACGTCATTTTCTACGACCTAGCAAGGCGCCATAGCATTTGATAATTAATAATGTGAAGCCTGTACAGTAACGAGAGATGTTCACCAATTGTGGATTAAAGTTAAGTATTCTACCAGTTACTCTTGTTTTGCTAGTCTTATTTCTCTGACCTGTTCCAGACCTCACGCCAGCCTGCGTGAGCTTAATCGCGTGCCTTTCGGCTTCCTCCAAACTCCGTGAATTAGCTGCTGCCAATTCACAACAAAGTCCTTTTCCTGATTCTTAGAATAGTTAAGTTGTATACAGCCTGGTTCGAGTTGCAGTGCGGTCGGATTCTGCCCGGCTTTCCTATTGGGGATCTGCTGCAACGAGTTCACAGATAGGTGCAGGTAAAAGGACGAAAAGGAAACGCACCGTTACTGTTTGTTGAACTACACTATTTTAGAATCATCTCACCTTTTGCTTAGCAATCCAGCTACCTTCCACAACTATAATAAGATTTGTCAGCTATGTAGTCCGTAGTTTAGCTTAATCATCTCAAAATGTGTTTAGTTCCTGTTATATCTAATTATTTACTACAAGTGTAATTAGTAATGACAAGGTTGTTGTTATGATTATGTTGGTGCTAATTAGTGGGTGGTTATTGTATTAGCCTTTCGTAATTAAGTTCGGAGATTCAGTCCCAATCTATGTGCTTTGCTGTGTAGATCTAGATATGGATCACAGAAAGTGATGTGCGTATAAACAGTGGATAAATAAAACTTACGAGTACCTCTAGAACTGCGTTTTCAACCTTTCAGTATTCACTACCCTTTTTCCATCGTCTTCCTCCTCCCCACCTCCCCAAATTCATACTTATAAGATAACAGTTTACATATAATTACGTACTGTGAGTATTTTGACGCTAAAACTACCAACTTATAAAGAAAAGTAGATTTTTGGACATCTCGCCACACCGGTCCGCCATACTGAGAAACCAGAGTCTGTGAGTCTTCTATTTCTCTCTCTTTTACAGGCAACACGCAAAGAAGTGATGGATTATCTCAGAGGAGTGCGGGCTGGGAAGGGAAAGTAGCACGGCCGCTTCAGGTTGCGAGGACGTGAGAAGGAAATGTTTCCTTATTTGTCTTCCAGCACTGACAACCTGTGGGCGTGTGTTACTCGATCCGGTCAGCAACACTGCCATAAATCACACACTTAGTAACATGGGTTCTAAAATGCACATTATAAAGACACTCGTATTCACTTTTGGAAATTACTTGTAGCCGTTTATACAACGCAGTTAGTAGACGCAATGCGCAGATGACACTAAACTTCGACGCAGTCCTAACATCACTGTGTTACTTTTCCTTCTGTGGAACCACAAATCTTGTGTATACGTTAGTTGCCTACATTGTGTACGATAGGCGGAGCTTGTTCCCTCGAGGCTGCATCAGTTCCTGCAGAATTATGACAAACAACACTGAAACGCCTACTAAACCTGCTGAGCAGAACAGGTGGTTAGGATTGTGGAAAGAGCCAAATAATGTTGGGGTCCGCTTCACTTAAAATTGCAATTTATTGTAATTAATAACAAATTTACATACAAAGCGTCACATTGCCGAACTTTTACAACTACGAGCTACGAGTTTCAAACTCTAAATCTTTCACAGATGAAGGCCTACAAACAAGAAATCTTAAAAATCAACAAGGTAAATTTTAAGTGACTGAAAACACGCAGTTACAATCACTAATAAAATAATTAAAATAAATATATCTCACAACTAGACTGAAAGTCTCAAGGCAAGAGTGGATAGACAAACATAAACAAGATGCAATACAAACGGCTGAAGGCCCACAGTAAAATTTTCAAGATTTTAAAATAAATTATCATAACCTTTCAAAGGCAGAAAGCAGCAATGTTTAAGCTTGATAGGTAATTTTAAGAATAAGGTATCAATGGTGAAGGCCCACAAATAATTTTCCAAAATAAAAAAAAAGAAGAACCATAAGCCTTCAGTTTTAAGTAGCTGAAACCAGACTAAAAGAAAAGACAAAGCATCGGCAATAACTTTTCAGCAAATATCAACTTGCCGGAATTCAAACTTACTTTCATAAAACAGAGTAAAATCAAGAAATTTTTATCATTGGCTATGATAGACTACAATAGACAATTAAACACCAGTGCAAGAGACAGTAAACACAACAGCACTCAGAAGCCTCCAGGGAGTCGTTCTGCCCACTTTAACTTAGGTGAGACAGGTGGTGAGCCCAACTACACTTGATCCGTCGGAACCCAACCAAGGGACAGCCACGGACTGACCGACAAACGACTTGCTTGCTACCAATCGGTACATGAGAAATGTAACACAAAATGTTACGGCGTGATTATTCATAGTCAAATACGTATATGTATTGAGCTGTCAAAACTACACACCGTGTTGGATATTGACAACATGTGAGGTTGGTTGGTTGGTTTGTTTGGGGAAGGAGACCAGACAGCGTGGTCATCGGTCTCATCGGATTAGGGAAGGATGGGGAAGGAAGTCGGCCGTGCCCTTTCAGAGGAACCATGCCGGCATTTGCCTGGAGTGAAATAGGGAAATCACGGAAAACCTAAATCAGGATGGCCGGACGCGGGATTAAACCGTCGTCCTCCCGAATGCGAGTTCAGTGTCTAACCACTGCGCCAGCTCGCTCGGTGACAAAATGGTTCAAATGGCTCTGAGCACTATGGGACTCAACTGCTGTGGTCATTAGTCCCCTAGAACTTAGAACTACTTTAACCTAACTAACCTAAGGACATCACACACACTCATGCCCGATGCAGGATTCGAACCTGCGACCGTAGCAGCAGCGCGGCTCCGGACTGGAGCGCCTAGAACCGCACGGCCACCGCGGCCGGCGCTCGGTGACAACTTGTGAGGAAAGGACACTGTCTGAAATTACGTTAGGTGCCACGGCAGGTAACCGGAACATTGACGGCTACAAGGTAGAAAACTCCTCTGGTGCACCTGAATTGTAGTGAACCAGTACAGTCAATCCCACCGCATGGCGGCTAAATTTCAGCAATACTCACAGAAATACCTCCCCACCAGTGAACCACCGAAACGAACCACACGACATGAATTGACGTGGCTTGGGTACTTGAAACCACTACTCCACTTTGACGTCCTGGATCGGTGAACCACTAAGCTCGTAGTGATCGGACGGCGCCACACACGCTCCGACACTGCGCAGGGACCGCCAGCGAACCCAGTCTTCTGCACCGTGCGGAGGTAACTTCGCTGGACCGCAGCAACCGACCGACTCGTCTCAGAGGGCCGACAACATCTAAAATCGTCGACTGTGGAATTAATATCAACTATACACACAACCTGACAAACACTTGCATGAAGATCTGATCGATACCCAACAATAATTAAGCACGCACGAAGAAAATCGGGAGTCGATGCACACACACGCAGCCCACTCATGAACGATCGGCGAGCCAAAACGCATCGTCTGGTAGGACGACCGACTGACGATCGACTAAGACCGTGGCCCGGCTAAAGTGATGCGTCGTGGCTATGGTCGGACGAGCCATGTCGACGCAGACCTCACTGCAACTCCCCGTCTGGCAGGTCCGGACTGCGCTCCAGACGCGTCGCAACTCCTTGGCGGAGCCGAACTCGTGACCCGACCGGGAAGTAATAGCAGTCGAACAAAGATACTACGAGAGGGGATATATCCATACGCGCTGCTAGCGCCGTTCACGGTCAGGCATAGCAGCAACTCAGTGACAGTAGTAATTTAAATTAACGTAAAGAGGTGGAAGTACGTTTAAAACAGGGTGTAAAATACATGGTGGTGGGAACACGAGCCACACACGGCTCTAACACGTTCCCGTAACCTGTCGCGCATTTTCATTTGTGTAACGATTGTGAACTGTCCTTAAACTATGCAGCGTATTTACATACGACAATTTTCATAGAGCTGCGTTGCCCATTTGGACGAAAGTGAATATTACATTGAAATCAAGTCAAAATGACTTCGTCCGTTATATCACTGACGTGGCAGTAAAAGTACTAAAGTATTCCGAATGATGCAAACGTATAACGATCAGTAAGTGGGGACCGTTAACTAACTTTTCGGATGCTACCGCTCGCCGCTAGTCACTTGTGGATGAAATTTTTTAAACATGCACCATTTCGTATATTGTCGTGGCTTCGTGAAAAGTTCCGAAAGGACTGGAACGTCTACACGATCGGGACGCAATAGTGTATAAACGCTGCTCCTCGTTGAATTCCAACCACTCTCATTCTAGTTGATCGTTCTATCGCTGTCGTGTCTGTTGTGAATGTGTATGTTGTAAATTGTGTGTTAACTGCGGTTCTCGGTACATAACCATCAGGGCAGTAGTTTATTACACACAATAATGATAATGTTTTAAATGGGTATAAGCGAGTACGTATTAGACGATAGTGAAGCTTTGTGCACAGAGGAGCATTGTTAGGGAGGTGAAATCAAGTAAATATTTCCAAAGAGTACTTATATTTTGCGTTTGCTAGCACTGAAGTAAATGAAGAGGATAGACCTTCGTCTGTCATTTACTCACAAAAAATCTAATAAAGTCAAATAAATTAAACAACGTCAGAAAATAATTCACAATGAGTACTTTAACAGATTCCGGGAATTCTTATAATAAGTTTCATAATCATTTGAAAAGCTAACATCGGTTTTTTCAGAAACTGTCTGCAAATGAAAAGCTTTAATTGCTTGTTACACAATTTCGTATCAAATAGCCAGATATAAAGCTGTCACGCCATTGGTGGAAGCCTTGTTTTGCCAGCTGCAATTGAGACTGTAGAAACTATGGAGATAACTTAGCCAAACTATTGTAGTCAATAGCTTTATCAAATGATACTGTTCCTCTTACACTTCCCAACAAAGACTGGATATTCTTCACCAATTCTAGCTTCAGTGCATTTATTCCCAATTCTTCCTTGGTCTTCTCACAGTTCTACTTCCCACTATCTTGTAACTACTGGCTACCTTTGTTAGCCTTTCTTCTCTGACCAGTTCTAGATGGCCATACAATTTTTATGGTGTTCTATTTTACCATTTAGGTTACACATTTATAACTCTTCACTAATCTCTTCATTTCTAAATCATCTAGTATAGAATATCCTTTTACTGACTTCAGGAATTTCATTTACGCTGTTTGTACCCAACTTAAATCTCTCATTCTCTCTATCTCTCTCTCTCTCTCTCTCTCTCTCTCTCTCTCTCTCTCTCTCTCTCTCTCGATCCCACAGTTACATTACATTACAGAACTAAAGCTGGCTCTCCTTCCGGGTTTGCTTTTTAACGTTCTTCTGTTGCTGTCGCACAGCATTTGGAACTTATTTACGTTAATATGTATGTGTATGCTTTCGTCTAAGGATATATTACATCTACAGCAGATATAGGAACTTGTTCAATAAATTCGTTATTTATCATTATTTTTGATCTTACTGGGTTTCTTATTATGAAAACCCACAACTCTGTTTTGTTTGTGGAAATCTTACGATTATATTGATCACAGTTCAACTTTCATAATGCTGTGTGCAACCAGATTTCTGTTTTATTTATAAGAATTAGGTCGTCAGCAGACTGCAGAGTATGAATAAATTCGCCTTGTCCTACTTTAATACCTTGTGTTGGAAATGTAATTTACCACATACGAGTGGCGTAGTCTCATTACATATTACACAGTGTCGGAGAAAGTCTACATCTTCGTCTTACCTCTGGATTTATAATTAATACCTGTTGCTGTCCTTCGTTTTGCATAACTATCTGCTCTTAATAGCTGTTACGGTATGAATGTACTTGGAAAATTTCCCATAGCATCTTCCTATGTTTTGTCTACGTTGTAGAACTCCTTTCTGAATTTGACTAGCACGATGCGTGTCAGATGGTTACATCCTCTCCGTTTCTCCAATGCTGTGTTTACTGTGTGTGTAATCTGAGCAAGATCTTTCTTTTCTAAGCCAATTTCGAACTTAAGATATCCTTGTCTCTGCTATGGGTAACAAACGAGCATTAAGTATCTCAGTATCTTATGTTCTATATACTTATCCCACTGTAATCTTTCCTGCTTCATCTGCCTCCCTTCTTCATGCTATGTTTGCTACTTTCCACTGCTCCAGTATCCTGTTTCGAAGTCAGCACATGCTTATGAAATGCAGGCTACTGATGGAACAGCTAATGAAAACCAATGGAATGGTACAAAATGCACGAGTCCACAGAGGAAATCACATATCTACAGATAAATTTCTACGCGTTAGTAAAATGAATTTTTGGACAAGGTGAAGGGAAACAGTACAGAGGAGAAAGATTCCATAAGAGTTATATACTAAAAAAATATATGTTAGGAATATCAACAGCAGAAGACATAGATATTGAATGGAACAATGTTAAGCAAAGTATTTTAAGAACAACTGCAAAAGTATTGGGGAAATGTACGTAGAATAATTAAAAACAACGAAAACTTAAGGATACGAAATACAGAAATGAAATAGTCGTTAAGAGGAACACAAAAAGCATATTTGAATTTAGTTCTAAGTGGTTCTGAGGAATCAGGAGAAGAATATAGACGACAGCAAAATAAAACAAAACAGTAGTAAGGAACGCACATAGATTTGCTACTCAAATAGATAATTATGCACAGGCATGTACGCACGTCCCTTATAAATTTTTGAGAATCCTTAATAAGGCAGAGAGCATTACTGTAAAGATAGGTATAATAGAAATTCAGGTTTGATGAATCACTATAGTAATATTGGTTGCACTTATAATCAGGTGATAGAAGAGGAGATGATGGAAAATATTCAAAAATATTAGTCCTAAAATACAGAGAGTTTCATAATCATGAACTGTATTCCTACATAGAGAAGATAACCGATACCATCAGGAAAAGGAAGATTATCCTTTATGGACATATGACACAAATGAGCCCTGGAAGACTCGGCGATCGTATGATCATCTACTTTCACGAGAAGGAAACCAAATGGGCCTGATTCACAGAGGTGGAGTAAGATCTTAAAGAAGTGGGGACCACCCATGAGAGTCTCCCACTCAAGGAGAAACTTATGGCGTGGCAGCGTTTCCAAGAAAAGCCAAAACCAAAAACAGGAAAGACTTGGTCCAGGAGAGGAAGGAGCAACACTGAGAACGAAAACGGGAGCACTGGGCAAACATCAGAACACGTAAAGCAAGACAGATGAAATAATTTGGTCCAAAGATGGCCTATGCGAAATGATTGAACGAATAAATGAAAATATACAGAAATGCACCTCAGAAGATATTGTTGCCCATGCAGCAGACGATGTACAACTTCAGCTTTTACGGACGTTATGTGACAAACAGTTTTAGGTTTTGCTGGATAATACAACAAACTGCTAAGAAGATGCTCATTTCATTGCCCATGTTCGATTTTGTGATGGTTCATCAGCGGCAGAAGAATTACTCTTCTGCAAACAAGTAGAACTGGAGGTAACGGCACTCGCCTTATTTCTTGGAAGAGGCAAACTTAGAATCAAAGAAATATATCGTAATATGCACCGATGGTACTCGTTCAATGACTGGAAAATTTCATAGTATACAAACACTTTGAAACAAATATGTTTGCAGTGTGTCTGGAGCACATTCCATGATGCACAGAGAAGCTCTGGCTTCCTAAGAAACGAATTCTGAATACTGTGCTAACGACGGTTGTAAGCACAGTAAATTCCATAAAAACTAGACCTCTTAGAACCAAGAATCTTGCCTACACTTCACACAGACTTGGGTACGACACATTCAGCGTTACTGTTTCATTGCGAGGCAAACTTTTGATGACGTTGGAATTTTTTTGCAACGTGTTTATGAGTTAAAAAACGAAACTGCCATTATTCTAGAAGAGGAAATCCATTCGGAAGTCAGCAATTTTACAGTGGTGTGTTTGTGATGAAATTGAGCTACTTGGTCGACATACTCCATAACTTAGTTACGTTGAGTCCTCAACTCCAAGCGGACAATACACAAATGTTTGAAGTGAGTGATAAAGCAAATGCTAGGAAATTGGAATTGTGGATCAAGAATTTCGAGAAAAGGATTAGAAATTTTTGGCTAATACGGATGAATGTGTTAAAACTTAAAATACTCATGAAAAACATGTATAAAATGTTTCCGATATCAGCTAAATACATTTATCCATTCTGGAAAAGAATTTTAAGAGTTTTTTTTCTTGCTGACGAAATGTGGCAGTAGGCTGCGATTTGGTTAGGGCTCCATTTCGAAAGAGTCCCGAAACTGTCTCAGCTGCTGAAAAAGAGATCTTCTTAGACTTCAAAGTAAACGGCAAAATCGAAAGGCAATTTAGTAAATAATCGCTCTTGGAATGTTTGCCAGGGGTGGATGATGATCTCAGTGTGTGATTCTAATAAACTTGTATTGTATTGTATTGTATGGAACTGGGGGCCTAGAAATGACGAAGAGGCTCCGTCCTCGCCGTAGCTCTCAGTGGTTCACAACCCCACAACAGGCTACAGCAGTCCACTCACCCCACCGCCGACCCAGGGAATCTCTCACACCAGACGAGTGTAACCCAATGTTTTCGTTCTAATTATGGTGTACACGTACGTGGAGAAAGTGTTTGCGCAATAATAGCCGACGTAGTGTAACTGAGGCGAAATAAGGGGAACCAGCCTGCATTCGCCGAGGTAGATGGAAAACCGCCGTAAAAACCATCCACAGACTGGCGGCACACCGGGCCTCGACACCAATCCGCGGGCGGATTCGTTCTGGGGACCAGCACGCCTTCCCCGGGAAATCAATGCGTTAGACCACATGGCTAACCGGGCGGGGTATACTAAAGCTTTCATAGAAAAACTTTGCTTACAATTTCTTTCACCATTACACATTTCTAGTTACTGAGATATGTGCTACAAGTGAGATGATTAAAAGTTGTTACTATTATTGCCTATTCCAATTTATAACCATCATTTTCCGCGCCATGGTCCGATCCTACATAAAATACCCACAGTACAATTTAGACTAGATTCTGTGAATCAATCACTTTTAATCATTATTAAACATTCGCATGCGTATTAACAGTGTCAGACTTCGCTGTATTGGAGTACCAGCTTACGCCATCATAAAAATATATTTCATGTAATAGCTGTTTCCCGAATATATTCGCAAAATCAAACATAATCTACATGCAGGACAGAGCCCAGTGAAAGAAATTCGTTCTGTAATAGTGTATTATAACGAATAAACTTATGCGAAAGACAATTCAGATAGTAAAGTTTCAATGTTTGTTTTCACAATGCTAATTACATTGTCTTACAACGAAATTCCTTAATGCAGAAGGACCTTTATCTCTTGTATAGTGTGTCACTGTGCTGCAGATGCACAATCATTGTCTAACCAGGAACGTAACGACCTCGTATTAACATTCATGCAATTAATTCGCCTTCTATTATAAGTTCAGTTGTTCCTTAGCAGACTCTTCTCGCTAACAAGAAGTAGAACCTGGAATATTTTGTAGGCAAGAGGTCGATTTCCGTTCGTGAGTAAGAAGTTGTATCTCTGTCAGAACATTCATTTCATCTCTGGTTGCATTTTCATCTTACATGTACATTTACAGTGGTAAATTCCTTCCATAAGGATTTTAAGATCACAGAAGCTTTTAAATAACTGTCTCTTTTAACTTTCACCCCAGAAATTCCGTTAATTAGGTTAAAGATCAATGCTCAAATTAAGTATGAAACACAGGCAGGGATTGCACGCCCATCAAGCATCGTAAGTGGGCGTGCATAGATTTCATTATAGTGTTTGTCACTCAGAGACTGAACTGACCGCAGTAAACGTGTAGCACTTACCTTTAAGTTCCATGAAACGCTATTCAAGTTAAATGCCGTGTATAGTTCAACTTTTGATCTCTCTTCCCAAATTCACATGAACTGAATCTGAAACAATTTTGTAATAATTCTCGTCATCGCCATTGAGATAGCAATTGAGTTAAAGAGTTCCTAATATTCCACTGAAAGTCGAATAAGTGATTTAACACTGACGTGGGAAATAATCAACCAAGTTCGCTCAGCAGTCATCAAGACAGATATTACTAGCACTTCAGATCACAAGAGATGCGTAGAATTTCTAATGTCCTTATTATTTATTTAAATCTTTTCTAGACTTCCTCTGAGTTTTGAGAAATTCCATAGAAGTTGGGTCCTAAATCCTTGTTTGCATATAAGTCCCAAATATGATATAGCTCAAAATTAAATTATCATTAGGTTCTGAGCTATCTCGATACTTTTCGTATTGTTTGTTGAATGACCAGTACCACTATTACACATCCCCGAAATATATCGCTATTTCATTGAAGAAATATCAGTACTTTGATATATCTATATTTCAACTCAAATTTTATTGTCCTGAGCTTGGTTTTGGAGACAATAGAATGACCGCGTGTTAAAAGGGCAGATGTCACACTTTTTATGTTTTACACTTTTTGAGTGATTGTGAAACCCTCACGTTGCTTCTGTCTTTCTATATTAAAAAGGCAGCAATGTCGTAACAGCAAGTAAGTTTAAAATGCTGTTACTCCCTTCGAATGGTTTCCTGTTTTGTTAAAAAGTAAAATGTCTTGGACATCTGCCGAGTTAACGATATGCCTCAAGTTACCATCTTATTTAGTTGGCAATATATTTTGTCAGCTGTCAGTGGGGAGCGCAACAATGCTTTATAGTTGACAATAGTTGGCACCTGTTAGTTCAGAGCACAAGAGTGGATTGCAAGGTCTGCATTATCGTATATAAAGTTTGTTGTCTGAAGGCACATCAAGTACCATAATTTCCTCAGCTGATTATGAATGTGTTCCTGGAGGGGAAAGAAAAATCAAACCTCCAAAGCTCTAACAGACATATAATAAAGCAATCAAGACTGAGAGGAACACCTAATTAAAACTATTCTGGAAAGAATGAAGATTCCAAAATAATTGGTGGAGAATGATGGTAATTTCATATTATTTAGTGTTCCGGTTCCATAAATTAAATTAGTTGTACAATACGATAGCTGTCTCCCTAAAATCATAATTCAAGCACAGGAATGAGAGAAAACTTTTTTAGTATGTCTTCACTACATTGCTTTACTTGAGATTCCAATAACCGTGGTTATGTTGTTTGATTGCCATTCATCAACGGTCTAGTCAGACTTACCTTTCATGTTGGCCTAAGCCTGCATGTTGAAGTACCTAGAAATGTATACTATTTTACTGGAAAAGCGACTATAAAGAAGCAGATGGTGGAGGACCTCCATTCAGTATATGGAAGAGAGCAGCAGTGAATGTTATGTGGATATTATAAAAGACACTTTAATGGAAAAAAAGCACCGAATTAGGGGTCTAAAACTGAACTTGTTACACAATTTTGTCTTTTCGATTTCCTATTCAAGCCCAATAAAAACGCATGGGTCATGTAAAAGCAATAAAAATTCTACAAAAGAATTATTTTCCAAACTGATGTGTTCGTTATTTATTCATATCATTTTAGAAGGGCAGAAGTTCCGATTTTTGAAATGTCGTTCTGCTCAATGCAAGACATTTCGAATCAATTATCCCCATGAAATGTGGTAGTACTGCGTTTTTTAACGGCAAATACGGAGAAAACTCAAGAATTGTAGTAATCAATAAGTTTATCCTTCGTAACCGGAAATGCATTCTGATGGACATCTTGTAAGTGTACTGTCATATCGCTGGTTTAGTTATGGAGTATCTTTGCGGGCAGCCGTGTCTAGCGAGTCGAGCATGGGACACGTAACTGTTATATTGTGTAGTGTGTAGCTCTGCATGTGAGAGGCATTGTTAGCATGGAAGTTGAAGCGTTGCTACAAGTGATATTGGAGTAAAGTGAAAAAAAAGTAAATGACTCAGAGAAAAGTGCGTCCAGAAGTAATTTAAAAATGAGCAGTACCGCCGATAACGTATTTGTAAATCCTCTCGTTGCGTGTCGCACAGCATCAATCATCCGCGCCGTGTTCGGTCTCCAAGAATGAACTAATGTGAATCAGTAATACTATTTTCCACAAAAGAGAGCATTTAAGTGCCAATGTCTTGTTGCGAGCGTGAGAACGTGCATTCGATCATCGCGTTCCGCATCATCAACAATCATACGCTCCGCGACGGTTACGCGCACTCTCGTACAACTGTGTACTGTAAATTTAACTCTGTGAACAGTGTTAAAATATCATTACTAGTGTCAAGGAGGATTGGTGCCAAATATCTGTGTATGCGTGACGAGCGTAAGAACTTTCGTGCGATCATTCGGCTTCCGCATCATCAACAATCACCCGCGTCGTGTTGGTTACGCGTACGCTCGGTGATATTGTGGACTGATAATCAACAAGATTGTTACATGGGATAAACACTTGGATTAGTATGTAAACAGTACAACCTGTGATTTTCTTTAACCTTCTCAGAATGTAGTTGTTCATACCAGACGTCGAACAGTGTCGTGTTTAACGTTGAGTGGCTCCCCTAAACCGCCTGTATATTTCGATAGATAATTTCAGGCAAGCCAACAGCAGTGTGGAGCAGAACAGTACGACCACCGCGGGATTATCAGGTACGTGGTGTGGATAGGGTGCACGGTTGAAACAACAAACAGTTTAAAGGTACCCCCAACCCATTTGTACTCCCGGGCGTGTTACAATCTGACGTTTTACGGCATGACTATTCTTTCTGTAGTGACTACAAATTCTATATTTCATCATATTAGAAAGACACTTTAATAATCAATATATGTAGATCTCAATAAAGTTTTCCAGGGCGTAAGCCGCCATCTGGCCGTCGGATGAACTCCATCACAACTCCATCACCGCCCGATGTACGTGCTTCTGCTCGATCAGCACAGTAGTCGAACACACAGTCCGAATTCCATGGCATAGTATGAAACAAATAACAGACATTGCTTTTTTAATGTAGTTGGTTTAAAATTTGTGGTACAGAATAGTGACACACTTTTCTACTAGCCTGGTGTCGCTCAGCGGACTATATCAGTATTTGACATTATGATCGTAAGAACTACAAACGTAGTCTATTGATGAATACTGGCTCTAACCTGCTTAACAAGTCAGCTCGTGCAGTAGCGTCCAGACAGGCAGGCTATTTGTAGCCAGCATTCCAAACGGGTTCCCGCAGCTGTGATCCTACGCCAGGCCTTGGTTGGCCTCTTTGCCAGCGGACGAAATGTTGCTCGCCACACCACTGGAGCGAGGAATAGGAAATGGCCAGAATGCCAGCCCGTATCGCGCCGAGAGGCGCCCCACGTAATTACACCGAGGCGGAATCGGATTTTCTCTGATTCCGACCTCCTCTAATGCTCTAGACTGCGTGCCTCGCATATAGAATCGGCACAGTCTGTTTATGCTGCCAAGTCAAATATGCCTAACGCTGCGCTCGGAACGCTTTTTCCCTTCCATCTGCAGCAGTTTATGTTATCACACAGTCTTCCGAGGCGGATACAATAAAAACGCTGTTTTGCCTTATTCGCTATTCATCAGTTTATCCCCAACGAAGTACTTGAATACCACCTGGTGGCTTACTATTTTTTCTCAATTTCTTGGTCCATCCGGATCACTTAGCTTTGGTTTTAGAAGGTTTGTTCGTACTTTTGATGAACATATAACATACACGGTGGTTCAGCTACCCCACCGATGTCGTTTTATGCAACCAATAATGTTATGTCAATCAAAAAGCACGCGCAAGAATTTCATATTCTGTCATTCGCTACGCGCAAACTATTAGTCCTGCAGACAAAATGAACTGAAGGTTGTTTGTAGGAAATTTTATGTACTTTAGCTTTGAAATGGAGGTTATGGTTTACGAGTTACTCCAGAGAAACCTTCAGAAGTGACCTATACCCCATATTTAGCTGTCGCCAGTCAGGACTTCTCGTGAGCGGCTTGTAGCACTCCCTTCTACGACCGGACAAAAATTTCTAGCTACTCGAACTACTCCCGATATTAAATTTTTTGGCCTCTATTGACTGGGCCATTACGCGACCAACATTGCCTGGTACTTCATTAACATTATGAAGGCTCTTTAGTAGTCATCAGAAATTTTCTTGCCCATTTCAACTACTACCAGACATTGCAATTTGACAGTAGACGCTTACATTGGGCTGAATTTCATTTCATATTCAGTAATAAAAATGAGCATGAGATGTAAATATGAATACATCTGTACTATTTATTCATGAAAGCTTGTTATTTCTGTGTGCTACTTCTACTGTTGCAAATGATAGGTACCAGGTGTAGAATGTACACATTTGGTGACAGCATTGTATCAGAATGGTGGAAATTGTTGCGCCCTGCCTCCAGCTATGGGGAGAATGTGTCCTTCTCTTACCCTCTGATTGCCGGGATCAAACAAAGTAGACGCACTGTAAAAGTAACACACACTCGGCACAAATGTGACACACATTACTGCACTGGTATGTAATGGAAAATGGACTGCGCTGTGTGAAATGTTTAGTTGTCATTTCACACCTGTTTTGTCAGAAACTTCTCAGAAGTACTTATGCCAACCCTCTTGTCCGCCGCTCGTGGTCTCGCGGTAGCGTTCTCGCTTCCCGAGCACGGGGTCCCGGGTTCGATTCCCGGCGGGGTCAGGGATTTTCACCTGCCTCGAGATGACTGGGTGTTTGTGTTGTCCTCATCATTTCATCATCATCCAGGAAAGTGGCGAAATTGGACTGAGCAAAGTTTCGGTAATTGTACGGGCGCTGATAACCACGCAGTTGAGCGCCCCACAAACCAAACATCTTCATCATCATCATCATCATCCAACCCTCTTCGGTTTTGTCCAAAAGAATAGATTCCTTAGTAAACTCGGTTGTGCTAGACAACAGAAGCAGACTGATAGGGAAACATATTAAACATAGAGTTCTGTTAGTGTCTATCGATGATGACTATTTGCTTGGTTCCAGAATGAAATTTTCACTCTGCAGCAGAGTATGCTGGGATATGTAACTTCCAGGCAGATTAAAACTGTGTGCCGGACCGAGGCTCAAACTCGGGCCCTTTGTCTTTCACGGGCAAGCGCTCTACCAACTTTTTTCTTTGTTTTTGTTTGCTCTCATTTTGTTTTATATTGTTCGTTGATTTCGTCCGGGGCGGACGTCCGTGACACCCGTTCAGGTTCTTCGTTGATCCGTTCACTCAGTTATTATTATTATTATTATTATTATTATTATTATTATTATTATTATTACAGAAGGTAGCTAACCCTCTGACCGAACACGCTGAGTTTCTGTGCTAGCAGCCAACTGAGCCGCCCAAGCACGGCTGATCACAAGCCCTCACAGCTCTACTGCCGTAGGTAAAACTGTAAGGGTTCGAATGTTCACTCCTCTCATGGAACGGGGGAAACTGGACATGTGTCAACAATTTCTTTTGCGTTTTAAATGCAACGGTGATGGGTTCCTTAACTATATTGTGACAATTGATGAAAACTGGGTTCACACTAAAAAAGACAGAGCATCAGTGGAGTTGGGCCACAAGGGATCACGGACACCAAAAATGTTCAATACCAAGTCATCAGCTGGCAATGTCATGCTTACAGTTTACTGGAGTATTCAAGACGTGGTGCATTTGCAATTCATGCATAAAGGCACCAGCATATTACTTCGCAAGGTACTGCGATACCTATAGACTGAGAGAACGAAGAGATGCTCCGCTCTTGGAGCGCACTCTCCTTCAGTACGACAATGACAGACAACACATGAGCGCTGCTAAATCTGCTAAAATCGGACGCCTTGAGTTCACCGTCATCTGTCATCCTCCATACGGTACTTCAACTCATCCGATTTTCTTTTGTATCCAAAACTTAAAGGAATCTATTGAGGACTTCCCCTGATAGTAACGAAGCTGTGCAGTGGTGGTAGGGTTGTTGCTCTGACAACAGAGTCAAACATTCTACAGTGATGGTATCAACAAACCGGTCTCTCGTTGGGAGATATGCGTTCGTCACCATGGTGGCTGTATTAAGAAACAAATATGTAGACAGGAAGAGCGAAGACGTAGAATGTTAATAACGGCTATTTTACTTAAAATGCTTTACGTGTTTTCGCCAAAAAAGTCTGAGGTATTACTTTTCTCCATCCCATAGCACATGTAGTATTGTAGGTAGTGCCACCTCAGACTTAACTGTTTAGGACTCGATACATAAGTAAAACAGTATAACTGGCCGTTTTTGTTAGCTCGGCAATGATGCTTGGTGCTAAGTTGATGAGTATCTAACGTGCGATATGGAATGCGCACTAGTTTTATCATGGCGTAGCAACCGGATTTGGTGGTGGGATTATGTCACTAGTAACTACAACTTTGCTGGAAGGAATGCATGAATTGAAAGTGGGCATACAATTTGTACAGTTCTCTGTTTTATAGTGAACTGTTTGTCATGTCTTGTGGCATTCAACTACTAATCAATAAAGCCCAACCCTCCACTCCTATCCACGTTTCATTGCACAAATAAAAACGGTTAATACTGTCTGACTGTAGTCTATCTTGCGATATTATGGCATTTTTTGGGAAATGAGGAATCTTAAAGCAATTTTTACACTGCTCTTGTGACTTCCTATCAAAAAATTAAATGACTAATGGTGAAGTTAACCAGTGCTGCATCCACCGGAGGTCGACTCGTAAGCCATCATGTGCACCTGCAGGAATCAATAATTGAGTAATGCACAAGAAACTCTGCTCATAGGGCCTCTTAATACGTGGCTAGATTTTAAAATGCTGGCTACGTCAATACCCATGGACCAATCAAAGCATCTGACACATTAGCCTACAAGAAAACAGTAGCAATTTTAATAAATATGCTGGCAGGAATTTGTGTTGAAATAATGTTGAACTCACACTTTTCACAGTCTTGATTTATTGCCAAAATAATGTAATGAAATGTCCTTTCGCAAGTTTCACAGCACATTATTACTGAAATAGTATTTGTAATTGTGAGAACCTAATTAAGACGATGAACAATAAGTGTTCTCTTGCCCTTCAGAAAAGCCACAAAGTATTTAAACTGCTTCAGCACTACGAGTATGTTGCAGTTATGCAGTCGTGAATTAACGATAGTTTTAATTGCAGATCACTATTAAAGTTAACTGCAAAACAGATCATAGATGTTTAGATTAAGTTGCCTAAAGCGAAATCAGTCATACTGAAGACTATTTGAAACTCTTTGCGAATGACGCGAAATATTTATAACGCCCAACGAACCACTTCGGAGGACGCGAAACTTTCTAAGTTCTCAAAAGCTAAAAACATTTCAGAGTTCCTCGCGATAGCCATACGTGAAAATTTTATAAGCCTATGACTGAAAACTTAGAAAACATATCGCTTACATAACTATGGCGACTTACCGACGCACATACATCCTGTCTGCACGTGATCGCTCCAATTGCCAGTCAAAATGCAAGTCCTCCCACGCGAAAATCGCCGTCATTTCTTATACACTCTCACTGATACGAGTGTAGCTCAAGCACTTCTGACTTCCGAAGACATACATCAGTTACAAATGTGATCTTTTACAGGTATATTACACACGAATTCAGACACGAATTTCATCAGCGTTTCAATGCTGCACGTAGTTTTTGGTAGCTTTAATGTGTTTTCGTTTTTTCAAAAATAGTGTTTCTGCACATATGGACGCTATTTCGCGAACTTATATCACTAAGAAATATCAATCAATGACATTAATTACAATGACATATCTCTAATTATCACTACTCACTAATACTGGTGTTACGTGCAATGTTTAATGTTGTGTTGACTAGAAAACTGACTTTCTCGTGAGCAGAATGTCTATTCTGGACCGTTACTTGAAATATGTTATATTCACAAAAATTTTATTAGAACAGTTCGATATCGCTCACTGAGCGCTAACATTGACGCCATGTTAATAGGTTAAGGCATTAATGACTTGCTGATTTTTATAGATCATTTTATATCCATATAGAAAATGTTGTGGGGAAGTCAAATCAAAGGCTGCGTTTTATTGGCAGAAAACTTAGAGAATGTAACAAATCTACTAAAGATACTGCCTTCGCTACGTTTATCCGTGCTCTTTGGTAGTACATCTTCGTGGTATCGGATCCTGACGATATAGAATTAAAGAAGTATATCGAGAAAGTTCAAAGATCACCATCTTTTGTAATACCACGTACGAGAGGCGAGAGTGTCACTGACATAATGCATAATTTCGGGTGGACAGCAGTAAAAGAAAGGCGTTTTTCTCGCGAAATTTGAATCACCAAATGAAAATATTTTGTTGACGCCGAACTTCAAAAATGGGTCAAATGGCTCTATGGGACTTAACATCTGAGGTCATCAGTCCCCTAGAACTTAGAACTACTTAAACCTAACTAACCTAAGGAAATCACACACATCCATGCCCGAGGCAGGATTAGAACCTGCGACCGTAGCGGTCGCGCGGCTCCGGACTGAAGCGCCTAGTACCGCTCAGCCACACTGCCGAACTTCATACGGAGAAACGATCATCACATTAAAATAATAGAAATCAGAGCTCTCAAGGTATATATGAAGGTCTTCGCTAATTTCGCGCGCTATTGGAGATTGGAGTTGGTTCCATGAACCCACTGCCAGGCACTTAAGTGTGATTTGAGAAGTATCCTTGTAGATATAAATTTAAAAGCTTGTAAACTAAAGTTCTTAGAAAGGACGCACCTGCCTTTACTCACTCGTCTAATTTTTGTCATTAAAACCATGTAAGTGGTTCCTGTGTCAGTGGTGTAGTTTGATTTTCATTTATAGTTGCTCTTATTTAATATTTTCCTTACTCATTTAGTTCATCTATGGGAGCTACCGTCGGGAGTTTATTCAAGCGTTTTTACCCACCTTGCTGTCTGTGTGTCCTGCTGGCTGACCTGCAGTCAGTATTTCTCATATTTTGAGCTCTGCCAATCAGTGAGCGTCACAGGTCCCGCTACATACTGACAAAGCCACAAAGCTCGTCCATATAGGCATGGATACCTCTCTTGGCAGTCATGACATTCGCCACTTGAGCTGCCAGCGTTGAAACACTACCAAAGCGCATGTCTATGTATGTTGTTAAATTTTTTCATCGGTATTTTTGGATATACTCTTTCAGTATCCCTGCTTGCTACTCCATACACGCAGTTAAAGGTATCGTATGCAGTACTGTCGTATGCAGTACCGATACTGTGATGTACTCACAAAAACATCGTTTGTAACTCTTTAAATACAAATATTTCAGGGAAAATCTGCTTCACGTATGGAGCAGCAATCTTCTCTCCTAAAAATATTCAGATCTTTGTATCCGTGTGCACACCATAATTCAGTATAAATTTCTGGAAGCAACACCAGCTAAATATATCTCAGTAAGCTAATGATTTTAGTTTCCTGTGCTTTATTTGTGTATGTGTAAGTGCAACCTAACTGGCAAGCATTATAAACAACTAAAAATCAACCTGAAATTCAACATCTACGGTCAGGGACCCTTGACGATTGCTTAATATCCTTTGTGAATGTTCCTATTGGAATTTATGTAATGGTTAGACCAGTTGAATCGTAGAAATTTATGTGTATATCGGAGCACAAACGAACACTGAACACTACACTTTTTTTATCGTAATATGCGCCTCCCAGCTCGCTTTAACGATATAGCTCAGAGAATTGTCGCTTTTCAAACACTAGTGACAGCCAGTTGACAGACGCTACCAGTAAACAAAGACACCCAATGCGTCACCTGTTATCTACGAAAATCTGAAAACTAATGATCGGTCTGACTGATACCCACCCCATCTGCCATTTCGAATTAACACAATCAAAGAACTAAATCTTAGAGCGAAACCTGACGCAAAGAAAGAAACGGAAGTGTTCGCAAGATATGCATGTTAAATACAGATTAATCGTTTCTGTAGCAACCAGTTGAACCACTCAAGGCCAGAATAGCCCAAGCAATGGCCTCTGTACCACACTGAGACAAGTCCTCGAGGCTAAATGGCATCGACATGTTGCGTAAATAACAATACTCACAGTGTTAAACAGATGACTGGTGTCAAGGACAAGCAGGAGCAGACAAGCTAAGTGTTCCTTTCAATGTACCAAAAAGAGAATGACTGTTGCGTTTGAATACCTTACCACAGTCTAAGGCAATGATTTAAATAATCAAATGTAACTACACAGGTTGTGTATTTGAAGCTAATGTAACGAATAAACTGCCCCACCAATAAAAAAAATTGTTATGTAAAAAATGACGGTGACACAGATCTCTTATGCTGTAACTTTATAGCTTTGAGCCACGTACGGTTTGCATTGATGCCGTTCATAGCTTGGCATCTTGCAATAGGGATAGTGGCGTCTCGTTTTCTTAGTGGGTTGATTGGCGCCACTACGTTTGCAAGCCTTGTCTGTCCGTGAGTGGCAGCAGCAGCGCTTATTGATAGCGCTTATTATGGTACCATTTTTGGAGCAGCATCTATTATTTCCGGGTTGTCGTGTGTCGAGGGTGTTGAGTTGGGACGGAGCAGAAGTGAGGTCCAGACAGTAGTACTCGGCCGACTGCTGGTGACACACATGCACTGTCCGACGGAAAGATGTGGTCGCGAGAGTGCACGACCATGTCAAGGACCGGATTCAGCGAGTTTTAGTTGAATGGACGGTGATATTCGAGTAGTGTCACTTTCACTTGTGTGTGTACTCCCGTCGACCTCATGGCGATAAGTTGTCAGTCAACGATTTATACTGGGATCTTTCCTGGCCTGACTTGAGTGGGGACGGCCGTTGGTTGGTCGCTCGGTCGGTCGTCGCTGCAGACGACGTGCATTTAGTCTTCCGACCGCTTCTGGCTTCTCTGTGTTTGTGCCGACTGGTAATTCGTCCGTGTTGTTTCATAGTGACTGGTTTTAGTGTTGTGAGTTGTTGGTGGAACTGTTTTCTCGGATCCATGTGTAACTTGTGCTTTTGAATGAGCAGTTACGCTAATGCTGCCTGCGTACTGGATTTAGTGAGTTGCTGACGAATATCAGGTAGGGTTGGGGGCGCGCCAGCAAGCAGGTCCGTGCAGCACGCGGGCATGCCGGGGCCACTGCCGGATTGAGGAGGGGTAGCTGCGAGTGCGACGACTTCGTGGCACACCGAACCCTGGACGTTTAAGTTAAGCGAAGAGTTAACCGCTAATGCAGCCTCGACTATTCTGAGATCTCGCCTTTGGTAGGCGTATTGTTCCTCCCAGGGCCACTGAATCTGGCGGCTACGGGTGAAGTATTTCAAGGCAGTGAAATATTTTAGCGGTCTTTCTCTATTTGCTATTCATCATTGAATTTAGTATTATTCTTATTAGTGAAGTGCAACCAGTTGTATTTTCTGCCTTGTGGTCGTTAACGCTCCAGTTATTTGCCCTGGAGGTTAGCATACTTTCCAGCAGTGTACCTTTCCTTGTAGTGTTGATGTCCAACACAGCTTGTAGTTCAGCAGCCTCTTGTATTGTACTCTGCATACTTTTTTTGGGGTGGTCTACCTTGGTTCTTGTGTTTCCTTCGGCCTTGGGTGTTTGCTGAAGATGTAGTGCTGTCTGTCGATTTGCCCTTGCCCAAAACTATTCTATGGTTGTACCGGTGATCGGACGTTAGGTGGACTGGTTAGTCGGTCGATCGGTGCTTAAGTGGCCACTAGTTTGAGATGCTATCCCGTTATGTGAGTACAATTCTTGGCTGCCTCTCTCACCATACCTTACGTTTGAGTTACCTTCCCAGGCCGATCCTTGGAACACATGCTGAGAACTGCTTGTCCTGATTCCTTAGACAGTGATGATTGTTTTAATGATATTTGTAATTTTATAATTATTGTTCATGTGGCCCTCAGCCGAGCAATAAATTCTCCTCTTTCATAATAAGGCCTTCAGTCGTGTTACAATAAGTTTTTTTAAAAAGCAAACTTGTTTTAAAAAGCAAGTTATTTGTTGAGATGTGGGCTATTTGAAATTGTTTTCCTGACTTCTAATTCAGGCCTTTAGCCGTTTGTGATTTGAAATTGTTTGTGGCCTTCAGCCGAATGATAATTACACTTATTTTATAATAAGGTCTTCAGCTGTGTTACAGTTTGTTTTAAAACGAAGTATTTATCTTAATATGTGCTACTTTTAATTGTTCTTCTGACTTCTAATTCAGGCCTTCAGCCATTTTTGTTTGAGGTTATTGTTGGTGGCCGTCGGCCCAAAAATCGTAGACTTTGTTGTGATAAAGCCATCAGTCATCATACAGTCAATTGTGTTTGTTTTAAGAGATTGTTTTAAAATTTCAATTTCTTTAAATAATGTTTAATATTTTGTTGTGCAACTGATTACGGTCCCATCCTGAATCGTAACCTTATCCTGCCCCATCCTGGGAATCCAGATTTTCATTATCATCAACTGACCTTTCCCAATTACCAGCTGGACCTCCACACACTAAAAGAAGATTGATGTTTGACTGATTTAAAGTTACTCGTACAGCAACAGTAGATACTAACATTCATTCGAACTCATGTGTTCTGTGTATACAAACTAACACAGTTAATTACTGTACAGCAATTACAGCCTACTGAACAACACTTTATCTCCCCATGCATTGCTTCAGGTCCCAAGTTCAAACAGAAGTACATATAGTTAACCCGTCGAAAATATTTACGAACCCAGGGAGAAAATACTCCTAAATATTCAAATTCTCACAGAAAAAATCATTTCAAAAATCCTAATCTAATCTCACAAAGAAGGAAATCGCACCACCAAAATAGAGTTGTACGTCATAAATGAAAGTTGATGAACGTGTTTCTGCATCTTAAAGCCGATGTTCATTCAGTTTTCACACCAGCTGCTTAAGTGCGACGCTGGTAGCGCCATTACGAGGATGCTATTCAGGTTTGCTTTAAACACACAATGTAAAGGTCGTGAGCGTTAGTCACCTTTGACGTTGGACTTGTTGAATTCATGTTAGCCAATGAAGCCTTTAATGTGACAAAAGCGCCATTAACAAGACCTCACTGAATTTGAACTACGTCATGTAATAGGGCAACAGGACTCTGGATGCCCCTGCGATATTGTAGGAACTTGGCAGAAATGTTGCCACTGTTCACGACTGCTGGAAGAAGTTTTCACGATAATGTAGGGTCGCAAGAAGACTGGGCTCTGTATGGCCACATCGTACTACGAAGAGGGAAGTCCACGGTGTTTGGCATATTCCTCTGGTGCATCATAATGCAACTGAAGCTGCCATCTGAGCAGCAGTTGGCAGCACATCGACACAGCGAACTGCTACCAATTTGTTACTTCAAGGACAGCTTCGAGCAGCCTGACGCTTTGTAGCGCGCATTCCACTAAACCCAAACAGCCAACATTTGAGACTTCAGTGGTGTCAACCGATACTGGAAGGCAAGGTGAAGGTCTGTTGTCTATTCGGATGAAATCTGGCTCTGCCTCGGTGCCAGTATTGACCGCTTTCAGGAGGAGACCAGATGAGGGCCTGCAACGAACCTGTCTTCGTACCAGACACACTGGACCTACACATTGAGTTATGGTTGGAGTTGCGACTTCGTATGGCATCAGGAGCACCATTCTGGATATTCCACACTCGCTGACAGCAAGTTTGTTCGCCATTCTGATGATTCGACCTGTTATGCTGCCAATCATTAACAGCATCCCAGACTTTTTTATAGAATACGTCAACTCTCGTTCACATACTATTGTTGTAACCCAACATGCACTACAGAGTGTCGACATGTTGCTTTGGCCTGCTTGATGACTAGATCTGTCTCCAATGGAGGACATACTGGTCATCGTTTGAGGACAAGTCCAACGTCATCCACAAAGAGCATCAAAAGTCACTATAGTGATCGACCAGGTGTAACAGACATGGAACTCCATCCCACAATTTGAAATCTGGCACCTTTACCGCACAGTGCTTGTATTCAACATTCTGGTTATTACACCAGCTACACACGCTATATATATATATATATATATATATATATATATATATATATATATATATATATATGTGTGTGTGTGTGTGTGTGTGTGTATGTACCCCGAAATTCCTTACCTAAGACATATACCCATGTGATATATGATTCCCAAAAATATTTGCATTGAGAACAAGAAGTTATTCATTTCATAGATCCTTCTCAATTCATCATAATACTGGTTGTTAGCATCTACACCTTGCATAACGTGGCTCTCACAGTTTCACCACAATCTTATTTCTAAACAAATATCGACATTAACTTTCAAGAAGAAACAGAACATCCATAATCTACCTTGTAATCTACTAGATACGCTGATTCATATTAACGCTGTCACTTTCAATGTCACTACTCCACTCATTACTTCCATACACAAGCTGCCCAACAAATCCTTTCCAGTCAAAATTTTGTTTAACTTAACTTTCTTCCTGGCAAATTCAGCATTTATTTCCAGTATATTTTCTTTACAGTATATATTTGTCTCATATTCACGCCGAAACTTAGGGCCAAGTACCACATTTGTGCTCAAATTTGGGGCCACAAGAACAGCACGATTGTATATTTTTGCAACAATGTCTACATATAATTCTATTTCTCTCCTTACTAACTGAAATTTCCAGTAGCATGATTTATTCTTACTTCCGTGACTGAAAACCAAACCATTTCCTTATTTTTAAAGCAATCGTAAAAGTCTTGTGCTATCCCATAAAAAGAGAACTCCCAGTTTCCGCTAAAGCAGTTCCATACATTTCTTCCACCTTATTGTTTATTAAACCTGCATCTTTTGGATAAAATGATGCTTTAACTCAATTTTAGATAAAAGTTCTTACTCTATCTCACGTACAGACTTTCATCGTAATATACATCTGATTGACACTAAACTGTACTGTCTCATTATCACCTGCAAATATGAAGTTAAACGCCTCTTTTAATTCTAAATTTACTGCTTTTGGCCACCCTACCTTTCTGACAACAAAATATGTTCTTCCATGTTTTTGATATCAACTGCGGGCGAAATTTTGCTGGGTGTACCAAATCCTTGGGTTTAGAATTGCATTCATGTTTCCCATTCCTTTTAGTATCTATTTCTCTCTCATCCATATCTATATACTGATCATACTTTTATATCAAGAAAGTCTGAATCTCATCATCTTCATCATCATCATTTCCACTAAATGGACTGTTACACTAGTTAAAAATTTTAACTTTTTTCTCCACATGGTTTGTAAATGGGTGGATTTACCTCTGGGCGTTGAACGCGGCAGAAACATGTAAGACATTTAAAGAATTTCAGAAGGCGTTTGTCTACCTGTTCTGGTCAGCGTCGACTCAAGAAAGACTAAGAAATTTGTATATAACGCAGAGATATGCAACCCAAAGACAGGCTCTTTGAAAAAATACTTTGTAAAATATATTAATATATGAACCAGTAACCACACGTGACCTGTTACGAGTATTGAAGGACAGATTGCCAATAGATATTAGAGAGAAACTGTTTGACGTTACAGATACTGATCTTAAGGAATTATTATCTGTGATAGATTTATTTGACATTGTCCAAGAAAACTCCAGAAAGAATTCTGATGCAATAAATAGTACTAACTGTTCAAACGGAAAAGGTTCCCGGAATGGTAGCAATGGAAATAGGGGCGAAGGCAGTGCCAAGAAAAACAAAAACAGAACCGATGGCAATGGAAAGTATAGTAATTGTAAAACTCTTTACAACCAAAAATCTGATTACTGCTGTAATAATAATAATTACCAACACACCAGTGACTACCAGCATCCGAATAGTAATCAAAAGGCAATATAGTAACGAAAATGAAAACAATAATAATAATTGTAATCGTAAAAGATGAAATGAAAATAAATCACACAGTCCCTACAAGAATAAACCAAAAAACATGCGTTGTGTCAATGAATATTGGCGACAACAAGGGCGAAGTCCCCGGCAGCCGCAATAAAATTTTGTGAATCTAGTTCAGCCAGTAAAAAGTTATGAACGGGCTGTACCCTTGCCGAACAACCAGTATCCACAATGGTAGGACCCGAGTAGACTGTAGAATCACAAAATGTGAAAATAGTGTAGGTATCCTCGGACCCTAAACGCAATAAACCAAGGTCAACACTAATCTCGGTCCGTGTAGGCTTTCGCCAGGAGACCGAGATTAAGAATGAAGGCCGTAGGTCTATGCAAGAAAACGTTAATATGATTGGCTATCAGCTTAGTAAGAAAATCGAAGATGAACTCCATCAAGAATCTGCTGTCGCTGATAGAGAAGAAAATATTCAGGCAAGTGTCAATAGAATCAACAGTGGTGTAGCAACCATTATCCTATTCGACACAGGTGCGAGTGTACCAGTGATGAACGCGCAAGTTTTCAAGAAGGTAACGTGAACAAAAGGATTGCCTGTTACGAAATGCAAAGTTATAAGAGCGCTGGGAAAGAGGGCTCAAATTATACAGTACGAGACACAGGTTGAGGTTTCTTTTGGAAATGACAGCGTTATATGCACGTTCCTATTCACGTAAAACTTATGAATTCCGGTGTTACTGGGCCTAGAGTTTTTACGGGACAGAGAGGCTATACACAGGGTGAGCCACCTAACGTTACGGCTGGATATATTTCGTAAACCACATCAAATACTGACGAACCGATTCCACAGACCGAGCGTGAGGAGAGGGGCTAGTGTAATTGGTTAATACAAACCATAAAAAAATGCGCGGAAGTATGTTTTTTTTACACAAACCTACGCTTTTTTAAATGGAACCCCATTAGTTTTGTTAGCACATCTGAACATATAAACAAATACGTAATCAGTGCCGTTTGTTGCATTGTAAAATGTTAATTACAACCGGAGATATTGTAACCTAAAGTTGACGCTTGAGTACCACTCCTCCGCTGTTCGATCGTGTGTATCGGAGAGCACCGAATTACGTAGGGATCGAAAGGGAACGGTGATGGACCTTAGGTACAAAAGAGCCCGGAACAGCACATTACGTCTACAAGGTTAAAACCTTTTTATTGGTCTTTTTCACTGACGCACATGTACATTACCATGAGGGGTGAGGTACACGTACACACGTGGTTTCCGTTTTCAATTACGGAGTGGAATTGAGTGTGTCCCGACATGTCAGGCCAATAGATGTTCAATGTGGTGGCCATCATTTGCTGCACACAATTGCAATCCCTGGAGTAATGAATGTCGTACACGCCGCAGTACATCTGGTGTAATGTCGCCGCAGGATGTCACAATACGTTGTTTCATATCCTCTGGGGTTGTAGGCACATCACGGTACACATTCTTCTTTAACGTACCCCACAGAAAGAAGTCCAGAGGTGTAAGATCAGGAGAACAAGCTGGCCAATTTATGCGTCCTCCAAGTCCTATGAAACGCCCGTCGAACGTGTACCTCACCCCTCATGGTAACGTACATGTGCGTCAGTGAAAAAGACCAATAAAAAGGTGTTAGCATGTGGACGTAATGTGCTGTTCCAGTCTCTTCTGTACCTAAGGTCCACCACCGTTCCCTTTGGATCCCTACGTAATTCGGTGCTCTCCGATACACACGATCGAACAGCGGAGGAGTGGTACTCAAGCGTCAACTTTAGGTTACAATATCTCCGGATGTAATTAACATTTTACAATGCAACAAACGGCCATGATTACGTATTTGTTTATATGTTCAGATGTGCTAACAAAACTAACGTGGTTCCATTTAAAAAAACGTAGGTTTGTGTTAAAAAACATACTTCCGTGCATTTTTTTATGGTTTGTATTAACCAATTACACTAGCCCCTCTCATCACGTTCGGTCTGTGGAATCGATTCGTCAGTATTTGATGTGGTTTACGAAATATATCCAGCGGTAATGTTAGGTGACTCACCCTGTATATCCCGCCCAGGGAACAAATGTACATTAGTACCGGCAGTGACCAATAGCGTTGAAGCTGAATCGTGAGTTCGGTGCGAGCCTTCCACTGACAATAGGATTACATGTATCTGTCGGCAAACAAAAATAGTTGATGGTAGAGTACGATCACCCACAAAAGTGTCACACTAACCGAAACAATGATGCACTCAATACAGTGAATGACATCGGCGCAACAATAGAGGAGAAGGTTTAGAGACATCTTGCATTGACGAGTCACAGGCTGGACAAGTAATAAAATTGCTATCCAGACACGATGAAGTATTTATAGGTCGACCAAGTATCATAAGAGATTATGTTTCTGATATGAAAGTCTGTCCCCATAAGACTTGCTGTAGAGCTTCATACTCGTTCCCCTGGACAAAGAAAATGGCAATTATTGTACAAAGACCCATTTAAAATAATCTCAATCCCAAATGACGGATGTTATGTACTAGAAGATACCAGCACAGGGAACCTAAAACGGCTGTATTGTCATAGAGACATTAAGAAATATTTGCAGTAGGAAACCACTTTCGTGTCTCTGTAAAGAAAATAATATGTCCAGTGCAAATGCACGATAGCACAAAAGTAAATATCTAAGTAGTAGTAATAGTAGGTAATCTCATGAATTTATGTGTACTAGTCTGTAAGCTCGCATGTAAGTAATTACACTGTAGTATTGATGAAGTATAAATCCCAAAAGGAGGAGATAATATTTTTCTTTTTATGATGAAAATTTTAATTATTCTGAAAAGGTTATTTACTCCGTAGAAGTCAGTGCAAATTCCATCTCAGTAAACATAATTTTCTTATCTTCTTTATATAAGTTAAACAAATTACCAATTCAAATATATATATATATATATATATATATATATATATATATATATATACAGATACTGTGTTTATTCATGTACGAGGGTAAATGAGTCACGAATGTTTCTATGAACCTCACCTATATAAACGTACTGACGTGACGAATGTTAACTGCGTGTGAGTTCACGTGTTTCTGTATTTGCATTCGCTATTCATGGAACGTTTTCCTGTTGTGTATCGTTTTGGGTACGTTTTTCCTGATGCGGCTGTATTTGCCGTTTGCTCTTATAACGTTTTCTCTTGTTAGGTGAACCAAACATGGACATCTGTCCAATAATCTGATAATAATTCTAAATAGAATATGAATGAATGAGTATAAATGAACATAAATAAAATGTTTTCATTAGATATGGAAATGTACTAGTATCTATACAGTTCAGTGATGATCCTATGGTCAGAACAATGTAGAAGATTCTAACAATCATCTTTTCTCATTTTTTCTACAATTAATGATCTTTTTATTATCATCTTATTACAAAATGGAACAATGTGCACATCATTACTTTGTAACGTGCTAATTGAATATAAGATTGTTTGTTGTGTGGTTTATGAAACACTAGGAATCATACGGACAGTGAAGCGTGTCTCACAAGAACTTTGAAAGTCTAGTGGGCGCGTGAGAAAGTGTGTTTTCCTCTAAGAAAAGTGATTAACATTGATTATAGCTCTGATTATTGAACATATGATAGCTCATAGAGTATTCATGTTAGCAGCAACGACAGGGACGTTGAAAAAGTTTTAACAGTATTAAAATTGATTTATAATATCAGACCTCAAATAAAGATATTACGAGTCATTTTCGCATGCCCAAAGCTATGAGACGAACTGAACATCCAGCCACACGGCAACAATATAATGCAACATTAGCTACGCAGCACCTCGCGGAAATGTTTGCTTACCGCAGGAAATAAACAGAGCCCACGATGTACACCAGAATAAAAAACGGTGCAGTCTCGTACATATGCATAGCTAATTAAAGTTGACGATTATGCACTACATTCAAATGAACAGTGTTAAGATGGAGGACATCGTCCGAAAACAAATTGTATGAGTCTGTGTGACTGAAAGTGAATTTAAAACTAGCACTTCATCCACAGGATGAATATAAAAATTACCCACTTACTGCTACTCCTTTTTGACATTTTATGAGCCCTTGTACGAGAGGGACGTGGGAACAGAGAAGTAGGACCTGCTGCAGACAGCAACAGATCGAGACCAGGGTCGGCCGACGGTAGTCAACGCTCCACCCACGCAGTCGGGGGCGTTCCAGCAGCGGTTTCCACCTGCCTGCGATCCAGCAGCACGACGAGTGGGCGGCTACGCGACGTCGTCAGAGAATCGCTATATGAACTTTTGTTATTGTGGACTTCATGATCTTTTAATTTTCATGTTAAACCTCCGACAAAGACTCTCTTGACCTCTGGTACAACTATACCCAAACATGAATACTAATGTTCTGAATATTACCCGCTATAATCATGTCAAGCCTGACTCATAAGAGTAGGTAACTGTATTTTCTTGAAGCCACTTGGACGGTTTTGTTCCCGGTTTCCCGAATCCAATGAACCCAGAAGGGGTGAGGGGATGAGTTAATCCGAGAAGTCTCCGCCGTATTTTCCAAAATTTTACAGTTACTGAAGTCATTTACACAATCATATCAATACTAATTGTGTCATGAGTTACTTAATGTATATCTGAATATTTGTGTGATGAGAACAATGTGTTAATAAAGTGAAATGGAACAACGAGCAACGTGGATATGGTGGACTGATAAGAAAATTATATACATACAAAAGTCAGTATAAATTTGAAAAATTAATAAATCACAGAATAATGTAGATACATTTTTGGACATGCTTGGACATGGCACACATGCTTGGTATGACGTGGGGTTTTATTAGAACCTAAAAAAAAAACAAAGTTGACAAAATGGCCGACAGATGGCGCTGGACAGCAAAACGTCAGTGACTGCACATGGCAGTCGTGTATAAAAAGCAGCTGTAATGAGAGAGAGAATCAGATGCGTAGCAGCCGCAGCATGTTGACATTACCCGAAAAGGCGCTTTTAGTGAAGCTGTATTATCAGAATGGGGAATGTGCTATTTCAGCATTACGATCGTATCGCCATAGGAAGGGGATTGAAGGGGTCAAGGTCCGTTGACAAATGCAGCTGTGGCGAGAATGATTTCGTAGTTCGAAGTCACGGGTTGTTTAGACGATAGACCCCGTAGTGGCCGACCGAGCACAAGGCGTAATGCTGCTGAGACAGTTCAGGAAGAAATGGAGACTGTAGCAGGTTCGTCTATGCACGGGGAAGTCAGCGCTCGAGCAGTCGCACGTCGCACCAGCATTCCGTACACTACTGTTTAGTTGGCACTTAGGCGTACCCTCCGGTGCTATCCGTACAAAATCCATCGCCATCATGAACTGTTACCTGGCGATTTAGTGGACCGGAGAGCATTCGCGGTGTGGGCGTTTCAAAAGATGGCGGAAGGTGACGATTGGTTGAGTAACGTGTTGTGGACCGACGAAGCTCATTTCACGCTCCGAGGGTCTGTCAAGGCCCACAACTGCAGAATTTGGGCTACCGAAAATCCTAGAACTGTCGTGGAAACTTCATTGCACGACGAGAAAGTGATGGTATGGGTTGGATTTACCAAATCTACCGTTATCGGGCATTTTTTCTTCGAGGAAATGCGTGAATCTGGTTTTGTAACTGCTACCGTGACGTGTGAGAGGTACGCCGATATGTTACAGAATCGCATCGTCCCCAGCCTGGCTGATAAACACATGCTGGAACGTACGATGTTTATGCAGGATGGCGCTCCACCCCATATTGCTAGACGCGTGAAAGATATCTTGCGCGCGTCGTTTGATGATGATCGTGTGCTCAGCCGCCACCTTCGTCATGCTTAGCATTCCAGGTCCCCAGACCTCAGTCCGTGCGATTATTGGCTTTGGGGTTACCTGAAGTCGCAAGTGTTACGTGATCGATCGACATCTCTAGGGATGCTGAAAGACAACATCCGAAGACAAAGCCTCACCATAACTCCGGACATGTTTTACAGTGCTGTTCACAACATTATTCTTCGACTACAGCTATTGTTGAAGAATGTTGGTGGACATATTGAGCATTTCCTATAAAGAACACCATCTTTGTTTCGTCTTACTTTATTATGCGAATTATTGCTATTCTGATCAGATGAAGCGCCATCTGTCGGACATTTTTTGAACTTTTGTATTTTTGCGGTTTTTATAAAACCCCATGTAATTCCAAGCATGTGTGTCAATTTGCACCTCTCTATCTACATTATTCCGTGATTTATTCAGTTTTCAAATTTATACTGACCTTTTGATCACCCAGTACATAAATTAGTTTTTTTTTTTCTCAGCCCAAGGGGCAATGTAGTATCCATGCCTATATTTTATTCAGAATCGTGCTTGGGACAGCGTTGTGTGTGGAGTGCGAATGAACATTCTCGTGACGGACTTCATCGATAATATAATTATAAATAACTACTTTCAACGAGATAATTTAATATTCTGTAAGAAATTATATCTTAGACAATACCAATGGAACTACATATTGAAAATCTCAATCTTTTGTTATCTATGATTATTCTAGAATAATCATTATTCTTGTTCGAACTGTTGTACTGATCGGTCGTGATTGATGTCTCGCAAAATAAAGGTCTAAAAAAAACTATATGGTGTAGTTAATTTAATATTTGACAGAGTTTACGTGTCATTGAAATGAATCTTCCTTCTTTGGAGTTTTATTTAATTATGATTCTCGTCCTATATATGTATTAAGTTTTTCTGAGCAGCTACAATGTAGCGCAGCCATTAGAGCTATTGTCCTGCAGCACAGTTTAGTGGTAAATGCTGAATGATAAGCCGATTGACATTGAGAAATATTTTTAAATATCAATGCAATTATTATATGCTGCTGTATGAAGCCTTGTATTTCGTAACAACTTTTATGAAATGTTTTGACAGGAAAATATACACTAGTATTGTATGCGTGTGTTATTGTGTGGCCAAACTATTCATTTAGATTAAACATTTTGCTAACATGTATAAACTATAAATTTAAAGTTTTAGATGAATATTACACTTGAATTTGAACGCATATTTCACTAGCTTTTCAATGCTCCTCGTAGGTTCTGTGTAGATTTAATGGTTTTGTCACAAACAGTGTTTTTACTCAAACGAACGCTATTCTGCGTCGTTATGTAACTAATAAATACTAAATCAAACAAATTACAGTCACACACCTCTAAGTACCTCTGCTTACTAATACTGCCGCTGTCTCCATTGATCCGTGTTTTGTGTACTAGAAAATACACTTTTTCATTTGCGGAAGATACATTCTGGCCTGTAGCTTGGAGTACGTAATATTTACAGAAAGTCTATTACAGCGGTTTGATACTGCTCTTTGAGCACCAAGCATTTACTCTATGTTTGACTGACACGCTTAAGCCGCTGGCAAGTTGTTGATATTTTAAAGAGCATTTTATATCCGGAATAGTAGCATTTAATAACTTGTAAACCAAACCTCATAACAAGGGTTTGTCTTCATTCACGCAGTAGTCTAATGTTTGTTTTTGAATCGACGTAACAGGTTTCTCTGTCACTGGTTTGGTTTAATTTTTATTTAGAGTTTCTCATTCTTTACTGAATTAGCTCAGCCCTAACACCTACCCAAGGCGTCTACTGAAACAGCCGGCTTTTGCCGACCACACGTCCTATGTCTCTGGCTAGATCTCATAATTTGATCTCTGCCAGTCATCCCACGTGAAAAACCCAACCTCCTAATGGCAAAGTAGCAACGCTCGGCCAACTCGGCATCGCCCCATCAGCTGTCCAACTCTGCTGTCTTAGCTGATATAACATTCGTCGATTGAGCTGCTAGCGTTATAACATAACATGCGCGCACGGCCACATCTGTTGTTAAAGGGTTTCATAAGCATTTACTGAATGTAATGTCTCAGTCTACCGCAACTAGATTGGAATCGTATAGCTCTACACGATACATATTTTTTTATTTGTCGCTCTTGCCATCTTCCCAGTTACTGCCGCTACCTGCCCTCCATAAAGCTGTTCAAATGGCTCTGAGCACTATGGAACTCATCTTCTGAGGTCATTAGTCCCATAGAACTTGGAACTAGTTAAACCTAACTAACCTAAGGACATCACACACATCCATGCCCGAGGCAGGATTCGAACCTGCGACCGTAGCGGTCTCGCGGTTCCAGACTGCAGCGCCTAGAACCGCACGGCCACTTCGGCCCGCCCTCCATAAAGTCATCAAATGGTTCTGTGAAGTCACTTTTAATCTCTACCGTTTTGAATTCGATGTTCGAATGTTCAAAAAAGGGAAAGAACCGCAGGCATTCAAACACGCAATCAAATCGTGAAAAATAGCAATTAATAATAAAAAATGCGACTTGATTAGGCCCGCTCTTAATGGAATCGCTTAGCCTAGTTGACTTCACAACTGGCACAATTTATACGGAGATTTTTCTGAAAGAACGTGGACCACAATAATCAAGGCTTAAAACTGTTCGGCTGCTGCACTACGTAATCTGCGTGGCACAAGTGTGCAGTGTTCCCTATGCAGATCAGCTGCCAGAACCACAGACCAAGGCTTGTATTACCAGTTTCTGAGATCTCAGAAATGAATATAAACGTCACCGCTGAACGTACTAGTATCAGAATATTATATTGTCCTCTGTGCTAAAGGTTATGAACCACACTATCCTTCGTCCAGGGCATCGGACTGGGATTCTTACTGCTAGAACACAGCAGTGTTAGATTCCTCAGCCAATTGTGCCTAGCATACTCAATTTATTCTTGTCTGTCTAAACCTGTGGAGGAACTTAACATTGGTATAATACATCACTGACGGGTAAGATAATTCGATAAGATCAGCTACATTATAGTACAGACAGTACATGAATAGAAAAACGCTATGAGGCGAACAGAAGTGACACCTTTAATCAAAGGTCATAAACGCGCTGAAGTGTCCATAATCCAAGGCTGTTCCCTGTGTGTTAAAAAAGGTGGGACATGGTTTCAACGGGGTATGAGATCCCAACGGACGGCAATGTTTACTCCTCAACGTGTTCCCATTTGGTCCACAGGGACGAGAAGGATTTCTTGCGGTAGGGCGTTCCCCACATCTGCCAGCGTGGTAGACAATTACTAGATGCTGGCTGCTGCATTCGGACGTGCTCCAACAAGTCTCGACAAAGCATCTGACAGATGCTCGATGATATTTAGTCAGCGAACGCGCAGGCAAGTCCATTCGCTATACACCCTTTCGATCCTAGAAATCTTCCATCTGTACTGTTCGACAAGAACGAACACTGTCATTCATAACAATTTAGTCAGGCCGAAGTAAACCCACAAAATACGCTTTTGAGGAAGGAGCACAGTGTCACAATAACGTTGGCCTGTGAGTGTCTCATTTTGAAAGATTTATATATCAATATGCCCAAGCAATGTTACGCGTCCGCACACCAGAACAAGCAACCCTCGAGATATGCTTTTGAAGAAGGAGTACAGTGCCACAATATCGTTGACCGGCGAGTGTTCCGTTTTGAAAGGTTTATACGTCAATACGCTTATGCAGTATTATGCCTCCGTAACCTATATCACATAAACGGTCATATCCGACACTTTTCTAGGGTGTAATGATTGTTGCCACTTCTCTCCATATTAGGGTACGTCCAGTGGTGTCAGATATGTTGGTTTTTGTGGCCCAGGTGTTATGATACGGTGAGGCACAATATTGCATTACTGCTAGAGGACCTCTTTTTACGAAAGGATATTTGGCGAATGGACTTCCATTCCCCAGACTTAAATCCCAGCGAACACTTGCGGGTGCGTTGGAGAAACGTATTGCAACACATCCTCATGCACCAACGGTCACCCAGGAATTGTCATCTGCGCTGGTGGAGGTATGAAACGCCCTATCACAAGATCTCTGTACCAATTTTGTGGTTAACATAAGAGCACTTTGCTGGGTATGCATTGCTGCTGTGGTGAACACAAACTCTTTTAAGAACCATGTCTCACCGTTTGTAACGCCCGGGGGACGAAAATGAATGGTGGTAACTTCAGTGTAATTACTGTCTTAGAATAACAGTGTCATTTCTGAGACCTGAGTTTCTCCTGGCGTACACAACTTTCAAATAACTTCCGGGAATTCAGCAAGGTAACTCTTTCAGCAACCGCCGATTTTTCGGTGGGAGAACACCATGCCATTTTCAAGGCAAACTGTAACGGACAGGCGACGCACATGCAAATTTAAACCTCGTTTCTCGGACTGAAGCAGGAAAGATAACACACACACACTGAGCACCAGTGCCACCAAAGATGACCAGAGTCAGAGCTATCGATAGTGAGACTACGAATTCTCAGGTGAAGTAGCATTGACTCTGTCCCTCTGTTTTTGACACGGGAGAGAGCCGGATTCCAAACAGAGTTTAAACACAAACCTCCATCCCTGTTGACGAGGTTGCTCTCTAATTTAATCTCAACAGCCTCCTTAATAACACTGTCCCAATAGCTGCACGTGCATGCCAATATCTCGGTGTTATTATATAACATGGGGTGACCAGTATCCAAGCATTGTTCGGCAATAGCAGATCTACTTGGCTGCTGTAACCGTGTGTGCCGTTCATGCTCAGTACATCGGTCCTCCACGGTCCTGATAGTTTGACCAATATGAAAATCATGTCCAAACATTTGTCAAGGTTATGCTCCATATTAATTCTCCTGCCGCCAATCGCATCAAGCAACGTGCTTGCTTTACTCTTGTTCGCGAAAGGATTCGTTTTACTAGTAGACGTTTGGATTCTGATTCCAAAGAATTGTATCGTTTTCTTTTAATGGTTGCATTTGAAGTGTATAATTCCACCTGGGATTAGTTGGACAGTGTCTCATGGACTGAAGCTGACTGGGAATACAATTCCGTTACCGCCCGGCATTTGGCAAAGTTTGAACGTTTTCATCGCGCGAAGTCTGATGTCATATCTCGACTTTCTGTGATAAATCTCACAGAGAAATCTTTTGACGACGCAACCTTATCCGTGCTTGGGAAGGGTTTAAGTGTTTGCACCCAATCCGCAGAGTTTGCCGGCAGTTGATATTATTAGTTCAATTGAACAGGCAGGTTGCAAACTACCTCCTGACAATGCAGAGGAGGTTAGGAGGGGGGAGGCATGCCGTGTGTTGACTAGGGCCCGTCCACCCAAGAGTAATGCAACACCTGCTGCTTTACGCTCTCTCAAAGTTGATCCCGATATTGTTATTTTACCTGCGGACAAGGGCAATGTTTTAAATAAACATGATTATATACAAAAGATGCAACGTTTACTATCTGCTTCAGCGTATCGCAGAATCGATGCTGACACCACAAAAAGTGTTGAGAGAAAGACCAACAGCCTCCTGAATAAAAGTGGTCGCAGGACACTATCAAGAGTCTTAACACCTATAGTGCTGTTCATCGTAGGCTATATGGCCTTCCGAAGATTCACAAGGAAGGGGTTCCTTTCCGTCCTATAGTCAGTAACATCGGCGCTCCGACATATCGTGCAGCCAAGCATCTTGCTTCTCTGTTGAGTCCACAAGTAGGTAGGTGTGAACATCATATCAGAAACTCAGCTGATTTTTAGGTCGTTTGGAGGAACTGCGGTTGAATGACTGATATTTTAGTGAGTTTCAATGTGGTCTCTCTCTTCACTGGCATTCCTCTGATTCGTTGCGATTAATTGAGGCCAAATTTGGTGTTGAATAACTAATCTCTTTCAGCATGTGTTGGCATCCACTTACTGTTTATTCAATGATCAGTATTACGAGCAGACAGATGGAGTTGCGATGGGTAGTCCATTGTCTCCTGTGATCGCAAATTTGTTTATGGAAGGCTTCGAGGAACGTGCATTTGAGTCGGCGCCTATGAAACCCGCCTGTTTCTTCAAATATGTTGACGATACCTTTGTTGTTTGGCCTCATGGAAGGGAGAATTTGAATGTCTTTCTAGAACATCTGAACTCGATCCACCCGAACATTCGTTTTACGATGGAGGTGTAAGAGGGTTGGTGGCCTTCCCCTTCTTGACGTGTTGGATAGGAGGAAGGATGATGCATCATTGGGACATGCAGTCTACAGGAAGCGTACTCACACCGACTTGTACTTACAAGCTAATAGTTGTCACTGTCCGGCTCAGGGTGAAGGGTACTTCGTACCTTGGCACACAGGGCACATGTCGTTTCTGACGCTGAGACCTTGCCAGCTGAGCTGTCCCATCTTGATGTTACATTTCGTCAAAATGGTTATAGTGATAGACAGGTTCAACGTGCGTTGCGCTATCGACCAACTATACATCGGGTGATTGATGTAATTCTGAGTCAACACCTAAGTCTACTGCCCTTTTACCCTACGTAGGAAACACTTCCAACAAAATCGGTCGTATTTTACGGAAATAGGATGTGAAAAGTGTTTTCTGACCTCCATCTAAAATTAGACGCTTTTGAGTTCTGTTGAGAACGATCTTGGTCTGCGTAAGGCGGGTGTACATCGTATTCCTTGTAGCTGGGGAATGGCATATATTGGTCAAACTATCAGGACCGTGGAGGACCGATGTACTGAGCATGAACGGCACACACGACTACAGCAGCCAAGTAGATCTGCTATTGCCGAACATTGCTTGGATACTGGTCACCCCATGTTATGTAATAACACCGAGATATTGGCATGCACGTGCAGCTATTGGGACAGTGTTATTAAGGAGGCTGTTGAGATTAAATTGGAGAGCAACCTCGTCAACAGGGATGGAGGTTTGTGTTTAAACTCTGTTTGGAATCCGGCTCTCTCCCTTGTCAAAAAACAGAGGGACAGAGTCAATGCTACTTCACCTGAGAATTCGTAGTCTCACTATCGATAGCTCTGACTTCGGTCATCTTTAGTGGCACAAGTGTTCAGTGAGTGTGTTATATTTCCTGCTTCAGTCCGAGAACCGAGGTATTAAACTTTCATGTACGTCGCCTGTCGGTTGCAGTTTGACTTGAAAATGGCGGGGTGTTCTCCCGCTGAAATACCGGCGGTCGCAGAAAGTGTTACCTGGATGAATTCCCGGAAGTTATTTTAAAGTGTCATTTCTGTTTGTCTTGTTGCGCATTTCTTTCGGTTATTTTCTGTATTATGCTGTCGCGTTTCTCCATATAGATGGTCCAAGTTCCACTGAGCTATGCAAGTTATCAGAGTCACATCCTGCGAAGGCTGCTGTCGTTCTTAAGTTTTGCACAGCAGTGTATAAAGCGTGAATTATAATTAACAGCGAAAACAGATATGGGTGAAAGTATACGGCAACAGAAGCAAAAATGCACCACTAAGCATGTGCCAGCAAATGAGCCGTTTGCGAGTTAACTGTGAACCGCCACTGATTTTAGTGTAAAACATTACCGTAGTTACCGGTAATGTATATGGAGCGCCATGGTCTCCATTAAGTAAGCCACTATACAGTATGTAGTATCAATATTGTACCAATAGTATGGATTTTTCTTCGTGTTCCATCAGGTACAGAGCGAGGGATAATGACAGGTTGCCTCTCAACGTGCCTTAATCTATCTTGATCCCTACGATTCCTACGAGATGTATAGGCGGTGACTGCACAAAAGATTGCACACTTCTTCTTCGAGTAGAATTTCTCCAAGTTTTCGTAACACGTTTCGCAAGAGTTACATATTTATGCGTGTGATTTCTACATAAACGGAGAGGACGTTTCAGAAGTGTTCCTGAGTTGTTTGGTTTTTCTGAGGCATCTGTTTCTTTCTTAGTCAAGCTCTTCTTCCACCGGATGTTTTCCTCTGGCCATCATTTACTTACAGTCACCGACTCGTCCCTTTGGGAGCTCCAAATCGTTTGTACACCTCGACGTGAATATAAGTCGCCTTTTTAGAGCTTCGGGACCTTTCTTTCGAAATTGCTTCTCCATTAACGATATAATCGTCAGTTGGAATCGTAAGTCATAGACGGTAGAACAAATCCGTCCGGTGTGGGGTAATATCTTCAGGACGATGGTATGAATTCTGTAGCTTGCATCTCCTTGTTCATTGATTAAAAATCTGTAGGGTGGATTGACTGGATGTAGCACAGCGTATATACTCCGACCCAGCCGGGAATCGAACCCCGGCCCTTAGGATTGACATTCTGACCGTGGCTCTGCGTGGATGTATTCTGTATGCGTTTTCCCAACACCATGATGTGACAAAGTGCTGATGACAGCAGTTTTCATGGCAGATGATCTCCTTCCCAGACATACATCACGCTTAAAAACTTCTCACCAGCTATATGGTATCTATGGTTCTGGCATATATAGCCTTCACTGCTCTGACAAAGGTTATTCGGGTCACAAGGCTTATCGATAAAGCCTGCGTTGAAACAGATTCAACAGCTTCACAACCTCCATGGCTTCCAAAGTGTTAATTCGTAGTCGTTATAGGTTTCATAACGTAATCCACATTTGCAAATGGTTCATTGTACCACATCACTTTCCAAATTTATTGTACTCATTTAACGTTCCGTATTTTCCTGCGCTGGTCCGAATAATTTTTTCGACTGTGTCGTTCATTGTGCGGGTAAGAGATATACACTCCTGGAAATGGAAACAAGAACACATTGACACCGGTGCGTCAGAGCCACCAGACTTGCTCCGGACACTGCGAGAGGGCTGTACAAGCAATGATCACACGCACGGCACAGCGGACACACCAGGAACCGCGGTGTTGGCCGTCGAATGGCGCTAGCTGCGCAGCATTTGTGCACCGCCGCCGTCAGTGTCAGCCAGTTTGCCGTGGCATACGGAGCTCCATCGCAGTCTTTAACACTGGTAGCATGCCGCGACAGCGTGGACGTGAACCGTATGTGCAGTTGACGGACTTGGAGCGAGGGCGTATAGTGGGCATGCGGGAGGCCGGGTGGACGTACCGCCGAATTGCTCAACACGTGGGGCGTGAGGTCTCCACAGTACCTCGATGTTGTCGCCAGTGGTCGGCGGAAGGTGCACGTGCCCGTCGACCTAGGACCGAACGGCAGCGACGCACGGATGCACGCCAAGACCGTAGGATCCTACGCAGTGCCGTAGGGGACCGCACCGCCACTTCGCAGCAAATTAGGGACACTGTTGCTCCTGGGGTATCGGCGAGGACCATTCGCAACCGTCTCCATGAAGCTGGGCTACGGTCCCGCACACCGTTAGGCCGTCTTCCGCTCACGCCCCAACATCGTGCAGCCCGCCTCCAGTGGTGTCGCGACAGGCGTGAATGGAGGGACGAATGGAGACATGTCGTCTTCAGCGATGAGAGTCGCTTCTGCCTTGGTGCCAATGATGGTCGTATAGGTGTTTGGCGCCGTGCAGGTGAGCGCCACAATCAGGACTGCATACGATCGAGGCACACAGGGCCAACACCCGGCATCATGGTGTGGGGAGCGATCTCCTACACTGGCCGTACACCACTGGTGATCGTCGAGGGGACACTGAATAGTGCACGGTACATCCAAACCGTCATCGAACCCATCGTTCTACCATTCCTAGACCGGCAAGGGAACTAGCTGTTCCAACAGGACAATGCACGTCCGCATGTATCCCGTGCCACCCAACGTGCTCTAGAAGGTGTAAGTCAACTACCCTGGCCAGCAAGATCTCCGGATCTGTCCCCCATTGAGCATGTTTGGGACTGGATGAAGCGTGTCTCACGCGGTCTTCACGTCCAGCACGAACGCTGGTCCAACTGAGGCGCCAGGTGGAAATGGCATGGCAAGCCGTTCCACAGGACTACAGCCAGCATCTCTACGATCGTCTCCATGGGAGAATAGCAGCCTGCATTGCTGCGAAAGGTGGATATACACTGTACTAGTGCCGACATTGTGCATGCTCTGTTGCCTGTGTCTATGTGCCTGTGGTTCTGTCAGTGTGATCATGTGATGTATCTGACCCCAGGAATGTGTCAATAAAGTTTCCCCTTCCTGGGACAATGAATTCACGGTGTTCTTATTTCAATTTCCAGGAGTGTAGATGTACAGTTTTGTTTATCGTTTTGTCCCCTTTCCTACAATTTGCAAACATTTGCAGAATTGTTTTTCTGTTGTGGAACTGTCATCTGAGGCAGGTATTTTGTAAATTATCCTGCTAGTTTGTTACATATCTCTCTCCCTAGAATTCGTTCAAATGGTTCAAATGGCTCTGAGCACTATGGGACTTAACATCTGAGGTCATCAGTCCCCTAGAACTTAGAACTACTTAAACCTAACTAACCTAATGACATCACACACATCCATGCCCGAGGCAGGATTCGAACCTGCGACAGTAGCGGTCGCGCGGTTCCAGACTGTAGAGCCTAGAACCGCTCAGCCACCCCGGCCGGCCTAGAATTCGTTTTACGACAAAAACTCCAGTTCCGTTTTCACGTTCATCACATCCCATATATATTCATTCGCCTGTATAGTGTAGTGTTTTGAAATAATTGTTATTTTCTTTATTAACGGTTCGTGTTTCTGAAACATCTCTTGAACTGCAAAAGTATTTAAAAATATCTATCTACGCTTCACCATTTTCTCTCTTTATAGAGCTGGAGCAATCATTACGTATAGAACACGTAAAAGTTTTTCAGGAGATGGAAAGAAACACTATTTTAATGTGACAAAAGTTTCTCGGATGTATACTTCCCTACTAGGGGACCCTGAAGTGACGTCCAGACATGATGTTCGAATTGCCGTGAGGTGAGTAAAGTTTTAGAGGTGTTTCCTGAGTCCTCAGTGTTTCTTTTAGTGGAGAGGAATGAAACGTCTAGTGTACGAAACACCGATAGACACTGCAGAAAAGTTGATTCCGCATTTGGCTCAAGTTCCAGCCATTACTCGAAAACACATATTGTTTTGAGCTTGTTACATAATCGTTAGCTCGCATACGCCTCTTATGCGTTAAGGTAAACATGTGCCATTTTCAGCAACATCTCCAAAACAGTATTCATCACTCACTAGTTTGAACACAGCCCTGTAGGTCACCAACATCACATCCTTCGTGGACCCCTTTCAGGGAAACGATGCACCCATCAAATTTTTAAAAATTTTTCCTTTTTATCTCATATTCTTTTTACCTACAACCTGTTAACGTAACGTTTTGCACCCTAAATAGTATCTGTCCCATTTCCTACCTTAAATGACAAAATGTGATTTTTTCCAAAATAAAAATTTGTTTTCTCGTTTTAATGCTGTTACTGACTTCACTTCTGTTACCAGAATATCAGTTTACATTCCCAGGTCCTCTTGAACGTAGATTACTGTAACTTGTTCCTATCAACTCTTTCCTGATCGTTTTATCTTTAATTATTGCTGTATTCCGTTTGATTCTTTCCCTGTACCTGCCGTGTCTTTTAATATTTGTATAGCTATCATTCTTGAATACTTTCTCCCATCGCACGTATGAGTGTAATTAGAAAGACCCTTGCTGGATATCACACCTTGTATTTCTTATGTTTACTCCGTCTCACACGAAGAGCCGGAACTTCAGTTTTCAATAAAATAATTTCATTTGTGGCATTTTGGAAAAAGTAAATGCTTTTCAAAGCAATCTCGCTCTTCTGGAGAGCCAACTGTTGCCTGAAAACAATGCACATTTTTCTACACTTGGTTTGGTCCACGAAAGTGCTAAATTACGAGAATACGTGTTAATAATTGTAAAAATTAAGGAGGATTCTCTTGCACGATTTGTAGATGTTACAAGTGCGTCTCATACCATTCGTTGCTTTGCACGTCTTTTTCCAGCATTAGTTGGAGATGCTCCGTGTTATCTACAGACGGAACTGATCGAACTGCAGTGATTATACGGCTGAAGGGAAAGTTCTTTGTAGTACGAAAACTTACCACGGCAAGAATTTCCACGCCTGCATCACGAAGCTGCGAGAGTTTCAGTTTTCGGATCTACTTGGTTGTATGAAAGTTTTTCTCCATAATGGAACGAACAAATGAAGGTTTCGATCGAGTGTTAGTGACGAAAATATTCGCAACTGCTAGCGTTTATCAATTTGCCGTGCTTTTTTACCCGACATGCGTTTATCTTTTCTAATCACCAATGATAAACATGTTTCGGATAACTATAATATTTCTCATTTAAAATTTGTTATTTACTAACTGCGCCTCATCCTGCTCCATGTTACATGGACGAACATTTTTACATGAAAAATCTGGTATTAAACCGGTTTTTCAAGGTACACGCACATGCTTAAAAATTGTTTTATTACTGAGAGAAATGTTTGCTACCTTTGTCATGAAGGGTTGTAGGTAGCTAACAAGGGCGTAAAACCAGTCCGTCATATTTATGCACGTTTGTTTTTATGTTTTGTTTTACATCCGCAACGTTTGTTGATAGGGCGTGAATAATAATAATGGCGTGTGACGAGGGCCTCCCGGGGGGTACACCGCTCGCCTGGTGCAAGTCTTTCAATTTGAGGCCACTTCGGCGACTTGCGCGTCGATGGGGATGAAATGATGATGATTGGGACAACACAACACCTAGTCCCTGAGCGCAGAAAATCTCCGACCCAGCCGGGAATCGAACCCGGGCACTTAGGATTGACAGTCTGTCGCACTGACCACTCACGTACCGCTGGCGGACTGCACACCTTCAAAAGAGTACAAGAGTTCCCCAGCTACAGTGTATCCCACTGCGAAGCGGTGACATATGTTCTTAGAGACGTACACTAAATGAATGGTGACGGTTGAGTTTCCTTGCTTACATGTCTGGTAAGGATGCACAATGTTATCAGGAAGTCACATGTGAGCAGCAGCTCCGAAATGTGCAGAATTTGTGGCCCGCCGGGAATTGAGGTTGGCCGTGTCCGCAACGTGGGCCGGTTACGTCTGGGCACGGCCCTGTCCTGTCCTGCGGCATCACCCATGTCTTCCGCGTTCTCACAGCCGCTACCGACTATGCACCTTATTGCGCGTACACTGATTGCTGCTATAAGCACTGTGCCCAGAACTGTTAAGTTGTTGTCATCGTCTCATTTTTTTGTTAGAAACAATACCGTGCTGTGATTGCACTGACTTATCGTTCAGGTTTAGCATTGTCCACATTCTGTGTCTCCTATAGCGCTCTGTGTGCTTAAAGCGGTTGGTTGTGCCTGTCGATGAGGCCACTGTTAATCGTTGTGCGTTTGTAGTGGGTTGGCAGTCGTTGTGGGAGGCACGATCTCTGTAAGGTGTTGTTGTGTGAAATCATTTCAAGTTCCAACTACCGGTAATTTTTCTGTCATTGTTTAACTGCTTTTAATTCGGAAGTGCCTTTACGGTCTGTGTAAGAATCAAAAGCTATCTGCTTCACCTTACAGCAAATTGGTGATGATGAGGGGTGTTGGCATTTTTAAATTACCTAGTGCTTCCGTGAATTGTTTTATGTAATTAAGTACTGTACTGCTGTCTCCTTTGGTTGTAGTTACGTAAAAAATGTGGGCTCTTGGTTTCATTAATTTTCACTCTCCTGGGTTGGTAGTTTAAAAACAAAATTATGTCGGTCATATGAACAGCTGCCAGTCTTTAGATTTACCCCTCCCGTCACCCGAAAACAAATCCTGTCGTTCATTAGTTAATTTATTACCTGTTCAGTATTGCTTGTTGCTGCTTCCTAAAGAAGCTTGGTGGCTCGGCAAGTACTTTCACACTTGGCAACGTATTCATTGTTTATCTGCATATTGTAGTGTGGGACATATTTGAGTGTCGTGAAGAGCGCTGTCTGCTGTATTATTGCCATACAATGCGATCGAGCTAACCATGGTCTCTGAAGGGTACCATATTGGAAAGACACCATATTGATGTATTGTACGCTCTCAAGAAAGCACTTTCTTTTTGAATTATAGTTTGTATGACTTCCTATTTTACGTTAAGAATAAAGAATTCTGATACGATACTACTGGACCCATCCGGCCAGAGCATCATGTATTGAATTCACATTTGGTCTCGCGTATTGTGAGTCTATAAAATGGATTGTCGACAAAGGACATCGGAATTTCGTTTGAGGAGAACAGTATGAAAGTCTCCAGTGCCTTGAGTAGATAACAGGGTCATATTTATTTGACTAAATCTGTAATGATCGTGTTGTCAAAGAAGATGGTTTAGAAAGTTTAGAACAATGAATGTCAGTAGACGGGGAATACAGCGAAATCTCACATATAAATGGAACGGGACATAAGCTTTTAGATCTGTTGGCCCGTCATATCTTGAGTGACAAACAGAAACAGACACAGCTAGTCTTTAACACCTCGGTGAAACTGGGTCGACGTTCTCGTATCAACATTTCTACCACTTTCAAGCGACGGCTGAGAAACTTTATGGGCCGAAATCTAAGGGCACTAGCCCTTGTCCGGTGGACAGTATATACATTAACCAGCTGCAAAGTTCGATTAGCTTAACCTAAAATGAAACAAATTGTGTTATTTGCTTCTGGTGAAACAGGATTCATCACCACAGAGCAATTTTCGCGTGGAACTGCGTCACATTTGTTCAAACACATCACCACGTGCAAAATCACGTCAGAACTAATCACAAAAGATAGTATTACAACTGAGTCACTCACTGTTCAAGGCAATGTATATCACACATCATTGACACAATATTCATTCATAAATAATGAATTAGGTGTTATCCACTGAATTACAAACCCATATCACTAACGTCGATTAGCAGTAGGGTTTTGGAACACTATGTTTTTTTGAGCTTTGAAGAAAACGATTTATTAACAAATAGGCAACACATATTTAAAAAAATAATCATTCTTGTAACACACAACTAGCTCTTTGTTCACACGAAATAATAAGCGCTGTCGATAGGGGATCTAGATTTCCAGAAGACATTTCACATCGTTCTTCACAATCGGCTTCTCACGAAATTGCGTGTCACTAGTGTGAGGATTCGAGATTTCCCAGCTTTTTGTAGCCAAAGTTAGGAAACAAATAATTTGGTTGATTGGAAATAAAATATCGAATTTATCGAATGTAAATAAACAAACTTTAATATTAGAATTATATGTATTTTGTCATCCTGAAACATCTTTCAGAATATAAAGTTTTAATTATTATGTAAGAAGATTTATTAGGGGACAAGTCCCGTTTTAGTTATTTTATTATTTGCATGAGGTATGCCACCTTGTCTCCGGCCTGTTCCCGGAGAACTGAAGAGTTACTTGGAGTCTAGATTGGCAAAGAAGTCAAAGGCAGCAAAGTGTATTCTGTGCCAGACATGCTGTCTAGGAATAGCAATTACCAGAAATTTATATCAATAACATATGTATGTGTGTATTGGAAAGACGCTTGCTATTTGTCATCCAGAAGTACTCTTGTAACAAGATGTTCATCATCAAATATGGTTCTATTTAAACGCACAATAAAAGGCTTATACGACAAGTGCTGGTTCTTAGCAAAATTTAATTTATTCTACAGATAAGAATAATATTTAACAAGTCGGGAATTCGCAGACTACTCCGAGCTGAAGGTCACAACAACGTAAATTAAAGCAAAAACTAACCCTCGGAAAAGTCATGAAGTAAAACGGATGTGATAATTGGCATTACCCAGGGAAATATCGTAAACTCTGAGATAGTAATGATATATGTAAACGATTTAGTAGGCAATATGTGCACACATCTTACATTGTTTGCAGATGGTGCTGCAATTTACTGACTCATAAAGCCATCGGATGATCTAAACCAATGTAAAGTGATTTAGAAAAGACAGCTGCATGGTGCGAGAAGTGGTAATTGACTCTTAATAAATGAAAGGTGTGTATTCATCCAAGTAAATGCAAAAAGGAATCCGCTAAATTTCGGTTACAGGATAAGCCAAAGAAACACGAAGACTGTTGATTCAACTAAATAGTTACAGATTACATATGCGAACACCTAAAACTGGAACGACCTCAAAGACAATGTCGAGGGGAAAGCTAACCAAAGACTGAGATCTACACAGTGATTCTACGTGTCTTTTTCATATGGAAGTACAGTGCGTCCTCCCCCACTTCTCGTAACTGAATTGTAGCCAACCTGAGTACTTCACGACTCACCGACGTTTATCCAATTGGTGTCTTCACCGTCAGTCAGGAGCACTAACGCTCGTGTAATAAACAGTATATAATGATGTGGCAGGATGAAGCAAACAGCTTGGTGGAATGACACAATCAAGGCAGCCTGTAAAAGGGAAAAGATGGCGTATCAAAAATGGCTACGTACTAGAACTTAGGTAGACAGAGAAAGGTATGTTGAAGAAAGAAACAAAGCCAAACACACAATTGCAGCATCCATAATCTTGGGAAGACTTTGGAAACAGGTTGGAGACTTTGGGTCAAGCTGCTGGAAAACCATTCTGGAGTGTAATTAGCAGTCTTCGAAAGGGAGGTAAGAAGGAAATGACAAGTATTATGGACAGGTCAGAAAAACTGCTGGTGAATCCTGTTGATGCCTTTGGCAGATGTAGGGAATATTTTCAAGAGTTGCTCAATGTAGGTGAAAATACGATGAGTAATGTTTCAGATTTCGATGTAGAATGAGATGGGAATGATAATGGAAATAGGATCATATTTGAGGAAGTGGAGAAAATAGTCAATATATTGCAGTGCAATAAAGCGGCTGGGGTGGATGAAATTAAGTCGGAACACATCAAATACAGTGGAACGTCAGGTCTTAAATGGCTATACAGGATAATTGAAATGGCGTGGGAGTCGGGACAGGTTCCATCAGACTGGACGAAAGCAGTAACCACTCCAATCTTTTGTAACAACTACAGAGGTATCTCTTTGATCAGCGCTGTGGGTAAAGGAAAATGCAAGTATTAATTGAGGATAAATTGGATGAAAATCGGTGTGGGTTTAGGCCTCTTAGAGATTGTCAGGACCAGATCTTTAGCTTAAGGCAAATAATGGAGAAGTGTTATGAGTGGAACAGGGAATTTATTTATGCTCTATAGATCTAGAAAAGGCATATGGCTGGGTTACTAGAAGGAAGTAATTGTCTGTTCTACGAGATTATGGAATAGGAGTCAAACTTTTGCAAGCAATTAAAGGTCTTTACGTAGATAGTCAGGCAGCAGTTAGAGTTGACGGTAAATTGAGTTCATGATTCAGAGTAGCTTCAGGGGTAAGACAAGGCTGTAACCTGTCTCCACTGTTGTTCATATTATTTATGGATCATATGTTGAAAACAATAAACTGGCTGTGTGAGATTAAGATATGTGAACACAAAATAAGCAGTCTCGCATATGCAGATGACTTAGTTGTGATGGAAGATTCGATTGAAAGTTTGCAAAGTAATATTCCAGAGCTAGATCAGAAATGTAAGGACTATGGTATGAAGATTAACATCTCCAAAACGAAAGTAGTGGCAGTGGCAAAGAGATGTAAACGAATTGAGTGCCAAATAGGAGGAAGAAAGTTAGTACAGGTGGACGGTTTCAAGTACTTACGATGCATATTCTCACAGGATGGCAACATAGTGAAAGAACTGGAAGCGAGGTGTAGCAAAGCTAATGCAGTGAGCTCTCAGCTACCATCTACTCTCTTCTGCAAGAAGGAAGTCAGTACCAAGACTAAGCTATCTGTGCACCGTTCAATCTTTCGACCAACTTTGTTGTATGGGAGCGAAAGCTGGGTGGATTCAGGTTACCTTATCAATAAGGTTCAGATTACGGATATGAAAGTAGCTACGATGATTGCAGGTACTAGTAGTTGGGAAAAATGGCTGGAGGGTGTCCACAATGAGGAAATCAAAGAAAAACTCGGAATGAACTCTATAGATGTAGCAGTCAGGGCGAACAGGCTTAGATGGTGGGATCATTTAGGAGAAGATACAGGGTGTTTCAAAAATGACCGGTATATTTGAAACGGCAATAAAAAGTAAACGAGCAGCGATAGAAATACACAGTTTGTTGCAATATGCTTGGGACAACAGTACATTTTCAGGCAGACAAACTATCGAAATTACAGTAGTTACAATTTTCAACAACAGATGGCGCTGCAAGTGATGTGAAAGATATAGAAGACAACGCAGTCTGTGGGTGCGCCATTCTGTACGTCGTCTTTCTGCTGCAAGCATGTGCTGTTCACAACGTGCAAGTGTGCTGGAGACAACATGGTTTATTCCTTAGAACAGAGGATTTTTCTGGTGTTGGAATTCCACCGCCTAGAACGCAGTGTTGTTGCAACAAGACGAAGTTTTCAACGGAGGTTTAATGTAACCAAAGGACCGAAAAGCGATACAATAAAGGATCTGTTTGAAAAATTTCAACGGACTGGGAACGTGACGGATGAACATGCTGGAAAGGTAGGGCGACCGCGTACGGCAACCACAGAGGGCAACGCACAGCTAGTGCAGCAGGTGATCCAACAGCGGCCTCGGGTTTCCGTTCGCCGTGTTGCAGCTGCGGTCCAAATGACGCCAACGTCCACGTATCGTCTCATGCGCCAGAGTTTACACCTCTATCCATACAAAATTCAAACGCGGCAACCCCTCAGCGCCGCTACCATTGCTGCACGAGAGACATTCGCTAACGATATAGTGCACAGGATTGATGACGGCGATATGCATGTGGGCAGCATTTGGTTTACTGACGAAGCTTATTATTACCTGGACGGCTTCGTCAATAAACAGAACTGGCGCATATGGGGAACCGAAAAGCCCCATGTTGCAGTTCCATCGTCCCTGCATCCTCAAAAAGTACTGGTCTGGGCCGCCATTTCTTCCAAAGGAATCATTGGCCCATTTTTCAGATCCGAAACGATTACTGCATCACGCTATCTGGACATTCTTCGTGAGTTTGTGGCGGTACAAACTGCCTTAGACGACACTGCGAACACCTCGTGGTTTATGCAAGATGGTGCCCGGCCACATCGCACGGCCGACGTCTTTAATTTCCTGAATGAATATTTCGATGATCGTGTGATTGCTTTGGGCTATCCGAAACATACAGGAGGCGGGGTGGATTGGCCTCCCTATTCGCCAGACATGAACCCCTGTGACTTCTTTCTGTGGGGACGCTTGAAAGACCAGGTGTACCGCCAGAATCCAGAAACAATTGAACAGCTGAAGCAGTACATCTCATCTGCATGTGAAGCCATTCCGCCAGACACGTTGTCAAAGGTTTCGGGTAATTTCATTCAGAGACTACGCCATATTATTGCTACGCATGGTGGATATGTGGAAAATATCGTACTATAGAGTTTCCCAGACCGCAGCGCCATCTGTTGTTGAAAATTGTAACTACTGTAATTTCGAAAGTTTGTCTGCCTGAAAATGTACTGTTGTCCCAAGTATATTGCAACAAACGGTGTATTTCTATCGCTGCTCGTTTAGTTTTTATTGCCGTTTCAAATATACCGGTCATTTTTGAAACACCCTGTACCAGGATTCGGTTAAGAATGAATTTGAAGTAATAGGCTTAACATCAGAAGAGGCATCAATGTTAGCACTGAATACGGGATCATGGAGGAATTTTATAAGGGGGACTATGCTCCAGACTGAACGCTGACAGGCATAATCAGTCTTAAATGACGATGATGATGATGATGATGATGATGAATGATGTGGCAAGGGAGGGTGAGTTTAAAAGTTAAGCATAATGAGAATTTTAAAATGGGTATGACGCAAACTAACGCTGTTTTATTTGCCCAATCTCAAAATTAGTAAATCGATTTCTAGAGCCGGTCTATAGTTAATATCCTTAAAAAGATTCCCATTCATTAATCATTACTTCCCGAGCACCGTTAAAGTCAGAATATGCTTTACAGGATCGTAGAGTCGACAAGAGATTTTACAAACATATTTTGCGAGGCTACTCCTTCTTTATGCGGTGTTGCAGTTCACACACTGCTTGGCGCTTTTCACCTCGAAAACCGATCGTAGGCTGCCTATGAACTATGTCAACAGTTGGCGCCTATCCTTTCATGGTGCACCTGTTATTCGTTTATGCTCTTCATCAATAAGCACTGACAGCAACTAAAATCTGAAATCAGCATTTCCTGATGAACTGAGTGATACTGGAAATATTATTAACAAGTTGTCAGTGCAGGTAACTTCATCAACACGCTTAGAGCTCTAGTTTAATATCCAAACAGTAACAATGAATGATAAAATGTTGTAGTCCAGCGTTGCAGATCGATACGGCATATGCTGGCCCGTCCGCTCTCACTTTATGTGACTATCTCGTAAGTTGTTCAAGGAGTCTACTTTGTGGTGCTACCTATATGCTAGTGTCCCGTAACAAACTCTTCTTATTTTGTGCATTGAAACATACCAAAAGATTTAATTAACATGGACAGGAATGTGGCACAAACGCCACATACCCCACAAAGTGCAATTTTTTAAAAGACTTTCTGGTTTTTAAAACCTTTTAAAATACAAAGAATAAGAAGGGACTTCAAACTTGCTGGGACCTTAACTGCATTCTTACATCAGATTTCCCTACTGTTTTGTCTTTCCACTATTTAAAATTAATTTCCTTTATTTCCTGTGGTGCTCGTTCGTACTGTCGGAATACAAAACGCCTTTATAATTATGCATGAAAGTGCTCTAGCCCCTCCAAATCTCAGACATTTAAAAATTGTTTCACTGTATAGATTCCTTTAATACTGCATTCCAACAATAAATTTGTGGATCTTGTTAACACTTGCGGCACCTATACGCCAATTTATTTGTTTCCTGCGGCCAAAGGCACAATCAGATGCGGATCTGCTGGTTGCTGGTCTCGTCTTGGTGTTGCTGGCATATTCTTCCTGTTCCCCTCGCACATTCTGGTACATACATTGGATACTAAAAGACACTAGATATACGCAATACTATAGTCTTCTTGAAAAACCTAAATTACAAAACCATGAATTATGTGAATGGATAATGGTCTGAACACAGTAGTTAAATATTAATTGTCAAATATTCATCTTCATTAGCTACGAAACAAGGTCCCAAGTTTGTAAACATTAAGTAACATCTTACGATCGGCTGCGCTTCCGACGGCAATGCGACATTCACCTAGCGTTCAGTCAAACGATGCAGCAACTACCTTGCCGCAACAGCTGGTGGCTGGTAATTCGTCACACTGGCCAAATCTTCAGCACCACTATTTCGTGTTCAGTTGATTTAACAGTCCGTGCAATGTGCACGTATTTTTCCGTGGTCTATGCCGCACAATAGCAGCAAAATATTAAAATGACCTCACAATAAAAACTGAATCAGTACGTACATTTCTAACGACGTAAACAACTACGTTTTGTTACCGTCTACAGTTTCCAACGCTAGAGTATGACGTAACCATAAACCATCGTTTAAAAGGTCTATGGTATTGCATCTCAAATCAATAAGTATATTTTTTCTAAATAACACAAATTTCAGGAAATGTTTTGTGGTGATTTATCAGTAATATTAGCAGTGCACTATTTTCATCATAACCTGCTACTAGATCTCTTTGAGCATAAACTACGTCACTAATATCTGTCTTTGACCGAGTAAAGTTACACTTTTTATAACATAATGTTATTGTTCTGGTTGGCAAGCTTACAGACAGTATTATCTTTCTCACAAAACGATGTATTTATTTACTACTCATCAATGTTACTTCCATTTGTTATGATTTCGTTACTACTTCCCTCTGCACAAGAACTAAATTAATTTTCCTTTATTTATAATACTTGGTTTACGTCTTCCAGAATATTTTTCCACATATTTAACCTCTTACTCCTTTAAAAAAACTCGTATTTTCATGTACGACACCTATGCCTAACGTTACTTCATAATCCTAATTCTCACTCACCCCCATTTTATCGCCATATTTTTGGCAAAAACACCCTATTCCATCGTCTCCTGCTTAATATATAATTCGTCATTTTCTTTGTCCACATTCTCAGACATTAAATTATTTTTCCAGTCCATCAACTGAGAGTTCATTTCGGGTTAACAGTTTTCACGTACTGTCTTAATTCATCACAAAGTTTGGCCAGCTAAATAATTTGCTCATTCATACTGTTTCTTGAACCTTCCGTTGGTATTTCAATCTTCGTGTCAATGTTATTAGTCCTCTTACCACCACCTCTCACTGGTTTGTGTACTGGTTAGTATCAGATCCCTGCGATGTTCTTTCTACAAATCATTTTTAATCTTATGAAAATTCTTTGACATCTGTCCTATGTCACAGAACAACATTCCAAAATCACTTTTTGTAGGAGTTCCAATAATAATTTCGTAACTACTTGGCATTTATGTGGATTCAACATGATGTACATTAAAATTATCCTATTGTTCTCCATTTATTTCAATATAGTCAGCACCGACTGTGTTATGAACGTGATTTACATTGTTACTAAAAGCTTTTTCTACATTTACCTTAACAATTTTGGGTATATTCTGCATTATGCTCACTCAGTTGTAGTACATTACTATTGTCATTGTCAATTAATTAATTATTATTGTCCTCAGTATTAGAAAAAGCTGCTTGAGTGCTCATCTCACACCTAAATTGTCATTACTAGTATCTATCTTGCGTCATCAATGATTCACAAACCGAAAAATTGCAAATCCTAAATCTGCAAGGTGAAAACTTTGAAATTACAACAAAAGTTATCTTCTTTAACAATTTCGTAAGTAAAACTTACTTTAATTGAACTGAATTCAGGCGCCGCCTCCACGCTGTCACGAAACCGTCCCGTGCGTCAAGCTGCCAACCCTGCCATATCCAAGTCAGTCGCCGGTAGAGCGCTTACCTCAAATGTAGTACCGCACGTGGCTCGCCAATCGCCGACGAAGATAGAAATTTGCAGAAGTCGTGCCCACCGTCCGATAATAAAGTCGTCTTTACTTTCCCAGTCCCACTCACAATATACAAGTCATCATCAGAACAATATCGTGGCAGTAACCACTGACTCATAGCTCACAAATCCCGTTTTACATCCACAGTTCGAAAGCAATACTGTTCCCTAACATCCGTCGTTCATGACAAATCATGTCATACCTTTTCAATAGTTGCATGGAAACCTCTACATTCACAGTTCACAATGTCATATTCAAAAAACAAATTCACTGTTTCAAAAAGTTCACAAGTGATTTCCAAACCGCAAGTTCATTGTCCCCGAACTGTTCCCGCCAAGTCGGTTACACGCCACCTACTGGCCGTTTTTCACGGTTGAGTATATCAAGTGCAATACAGACAGGAGAATGAATGTTCGAAATATCATCTGCCACAATACGTACTTGGGGACGCTCACTGATGGTTCCTGTGTTTTACATATGAAAGTACAGTGTGCATGCTCTGTCTGCCCCCCACTCCTCCTAAATGAATTCTAGTCAACTTGCTTACTTCGCTTCACGCAGACGTTGCCCCGATTGATTTCTTCGCAGGCCGCGAGCCCTAACGCTTGTGCAATATACAGTGCATAAGAATGTGGCAAGTAGGTAGTTTTCAATGCTAAGCGTAACGAGAATGGTAAAAGTTAGGATTCCAACTAACGCTGTTTCATTTGTCCAATAGCAAAATTAGCAAAAGGATTTCTAGAGCCAGTCTGTCGTTAATATTTACAAGAGATTCCCGATCTTTAATAAATAGTTCCAAAGCACTGCAAAAGTCACAAAATTTTACATACAATCTTAGACTCCACATGAGATGACACGAATATGTTTTCCGAGGCAAGTTTAACAATTCATTCCATCTTTATGAGGTGTTGCACTTCGCAGAGCAGTTTGAGTTTTTTCACTTCGGAAACCGGTCGTAGACTGCCTGTTAACTATCTTAACAGTTTGGCGCCTGCCCTAACAGGGTTCATTTGTTACTAATTCATCCTTTGTATCAATAAACAATGACAATATTTGGGTAAATTTGGGGTGAGTACCGAAGAGAACGAAACTTCTGAGGTCATTGGTTCATAGGCTTACACACTACTTAATCTAACATAAACTAACTTACGCTAAGGACAACACAGATACACACGCCCAAGGGACGATTCGAACCTCCGACTGGGGAAGCCGCGCGAACCGTGGCGAGGCGCCTCAGAGCGAGCGGCTATAAAATATGTAATTAGCTTTTTCTGACGAGCTAAGTGACAGGGAAAATATTATTAACATGTTCCCAGTGTTAGAAACATCATCAGCACGGTTTGAGCTGTATATTAATATTTAATCAGTAAAACGAATAATAAAAGTTTCTCTTGTTGGCGACTGGTGTAGGTGAATCCTCTTTGTCTATGCTCCAGTACAACACTGCTCGTGCTCGCCACTCCGTCCTCACGTAATGTGATCATCTGACGCGTTGTGATATGAGTCTGCCATGTGACACTATCTGCTGCTAGCCTTCCGAGACAATATCCCTATATTCTGCATAAAAACATAAAAACAAAAATATAATGAACGCGCGCAAGGATGTGGCATAAACGGCGCAAGGTCTGCTAAGGTCACTGCCTACACTACGCTCGCCCTTCCACTTCTGCATTATTGCCTTGTGGTGTGGGATCCGCATGAGATAGGACTGACGGAGGACGTCGAAAAACTTCTCGTTTCTCATTAACGTGAAACAGGGAGGAGAGTGCAACAGATATGGCACGCGAATTACAGTGGGAACCATTAAAACAAAGGTATCTTTCGTTGCAGCAGGATGTTCTCGAGAAATTCAATGGTGAGTCTCTCCTCCGCATGATAAAATAATTTGTTTGAGTTCACCTGTGCTGGCATAAATGAGTACTGCAATTAAATAAGAGAAGTTAACGCTCACGTGGAAATATTAAAGTGCTCGTTTTTCCCGAGTGCCTTTCGATAATGGAAGGGATTAGAAATAGCTTGAAGCTGTTACGATGAACTCTCTACCAAGGCACTTAACTGTGAATTGTAGAGCAGTCGCGTGAATGTAGATGTAACAGTTGCAGCTTGTACTGAAGTATTCTTAAAGCTGAAGTAAATCATGCTTATACATTCCTTTCTTATTCTGTAAAACCTTGCTGTAACCTTGAGACAAATTATTAGATAAGTTAACAGAGTCGTTTTTTTGTGATAGAACAACGTAGATCTCAGGTGTTGGGATGCTTCATTCATAAATGGAGGGACAACATAGAAATATTAATAATATGAAATAGTTACATACGTAAAAAAACACAATTTTTGTCCAGTATCAACGAAAATGCCAACGGCCCTGCAGCACCGTAACTCCGATTTCCGTCAGACGGTAGCAGTTACGCGCTGTCGGGCTGGGCCAGCACTTGGATGGGTGACCATCCGGTCTGCCGAGTGCTGTTGGCAAGCGGGGTGTACTCAGCACTTGTGAGGCAAACTGAGTTACTTAAGTGAGAAGTAGCGGCTCAGGTCTCATACACTGACATACGGCCACGAGAGCGGTGTGCTGACCACATGCTCCTCCATATCCGCATCCAGTGATGCCTGTGATCTAAGGATGACACGGCGGCCGGTCGGTACCATTGGGCGTTCCAAAGCCTGTTCGGACGGAATCTGGTTTGGTATTAATAAAAACAATTTTTTATAGTTTATGAGCACACAATCTAGTTATCTGGACATACATTTTGTAGAGATAGATCAGTTACCTCCACATTTCCAATTTCGCGCGTTATATTAAGACAAATCGCTGTCTCGCAATGCAATTAAAAAGGACTAAAGGACCACAGGATTGCTGCAATAAGGACTGCGCTGACTTAGTCGCCGGTAAGTTTAATTCCGCACATCTCCTAAATTCCAGATGGCTTTGTAGAGGGCAATGTGCCCCAGCAAGCTGCTAGCGCCGTTCCCTTACTTCGTCGGGCAGAGAGAGAGCGGCACGGAGAGAGGCGGTGTTGAATGAACCAGGAAGAACGGGTTTGGGGAAGCGTGTTTTCATTAAACAGAGTTGCACATGTGTCAGCGTGGTATCAGGCCGTTACGGTCGACAAATGGCAGCGTACATTACGGAGCCACAGTCGTGCGCTGTAAAGTTCCGCGTCGGTGTACGGGCCTCTAAAGGGGAGTCGCCGACAACGGGAAGAGCTGAACGAACCGTTTCGGGAATAATGAAGATGGGTCGCCTTGCACGCATCATTTATTCTTTTGTGGATTAGAGTGGCAACGAAGTACGGAAGCAGGGTGATTGCGTGTGTGGCCGCCAGCGAAATAGTAGGAGTAAAGTTATAATCCCAGTAAGCTAAATGTTGCTTAGCATTTTAGTACCTATTATAAATATTGGTATAGCTAAATCAGTGGTGTTACGAAGATATAGACCTAGCTGAGTCGTCGAAAATAAGATGCAAAGAATGAACCGAGTACATGATACTCAATATTAATAAATCTGTGCTGTAAACTGGAGAAAGATTCCAATGAAGAGGAAAACGTATTTATACGTATTAAATTGGGGATTATCGAAAAGCGATATGTAGCCAGTGATACAGTAGAGACAACTGAGTGCGTAAACATAGATTTCTAAATTATAAAAGAATATAGTAAATATCGTACTAGAGAGAGATATATAAATAACAGTTAAACCAATTTATGAACTTTTATCGGAATAGAAGATACAAATTAATCCAAGATAAACATTAACCCAATAAACAATGCATAAATGAGCATTCGTTTGTGGATCATCAGACAATCAGACAAACGAGTGAAGAATCATTACTCTACAAAATATGCCATAACATTCAAATACGAAATATATACTACTTAACTGTAAATATCCGCGAAGCCAATCAAGGTTCAGTAGTGGTTTCAATCGATAACAAAATATTTGTGTCACGCATCTTCCTTAGATATCTTATATTGACCGAATATAAAGAGAAGGTAACATAAAGTATCGAGCTATAGGTTGCTATTTTTGGAAAACACAAATAAGTACAACAAATAAGAGAAAAAGTAATATTATGCTAAGAGCCTGATACTCCAATATTAAGACAACGCGACAGCATCAAAAAAATGGCTCTGAGCACTATGGAACTCAACTGCTGGGGTCATAAGTCCCCTAGAACTTAGAACTACTTAAACCTAACTAACCTAAGGACATCACACACATCCATGCCCGAGGCAGGATTCGAACCTGCGACCGTAGCGGTCGTGCGGTTCCAGACTGTAGCGCCTTTAACCGCTCGGCCACTTCGGCCGGCGCGATAGCATCACCAGTGTAAAAGATATTTGAGTGATTTACAAATATCTATGCTTCATGTCGAACACCAATGGCAGCAAACACGTCGCTACTAAACTAATGTCATGATATTGGTAATCCTCCAACCTTGTGACTGGTTACTACACACAGGGTGTCCGATTTATTTTGCCCACCGTAAATAACTGTTTGTCCAGATGGAAATTACAAAATGGTTCAAGCAAACGTTCTTTAAACGTCAGGACACATCAATCAGCATGATTGCCTTTGTTGGAGCTTTGTTTTTGACAATGATATGAACAGCGGTATGACTTTTTTAAATGGCACCATGTATTTTTTTATTTGGTAATTAATTTCCTCTCCTAAAGAACTATTCAAAAATCTATCACAGTGTACCATTCACTGAAACACAACGTTATTAATTACATAACACAACACTGACATTGACGCACCCAGCGCTTAGTGCAGGTACTCGGGGTAATGGAACACATCCACGTGCTGACGCTGACAGAGGACAAATGTAAACATAACTCTCGTTATTCCGTCAACCAGCGGCATTGAAGAGTTGTGAGAGCAGAATGTACACCAACGAAGAGAAGGTAGAAATGCTACTCATCTATGGGGAATGTAAGTAAGCAGAACAGTAATTGTAATACTGTTTTCTTCTGTATAGATAGATTTAGTACAGTAGTTTAGTCCTTTTAAATACTGATGTGTAGAGTAGACATACAGTAAAGGCTGTCCTTCCTACAAACTGCATCGACATATCGTTTCTTTTATTGTTGTTGTTGAAGGTAGGCGAATTGCTACACAGGCAGCGGAAATGTACAGAGAGAGCTATCCTGACTAGAACCCACCTTCCCGACGGATGTTTTTTGCGACGCTTCAGGAAACGGGAAGTTTCAAACCATGAGAACCCAATCGTAACACTCGCACATACGAAGTTTCCAAAGTTACTGTTCTCGCTTCCGTTGCTGTGAATCCACATACGAGCACAAGAATGCTTGAACACGAGATTGGCATTCATTAGACCAGGGTACATTGTATTCTTACACGTCTCCAGTTCCATCCTTATCATGTACACCTACATCAAGAATTCCCTGGGAATGATTTCCAGATTCATGTACAGTTTTGTTGTGGGCACAGCACCAAATCCTCGCGAACCTTAACTTCTTCTCCAATGTTTTATTTACCGATGAATACTCCTTCTCGAACAAAGGACAGGTAAATACAAGTAACATTGGTCCAACGTCAGCCAACGATGGCTTAGACTGATAGAACATCAGAGTCAATGGAGAGTTAACGTCTGGTGTGGGATGCTTGGTTCTACTATTACTGGCGCATATTTCATCAATGGTGGTCTAAACGGCGCAGCATATGCCAGATTCCACAGACGAATTCTTCCTCCTATTCTGGATGAAGTGCCACTAAGAACCAGAATGCTTACGTGGTATCAACAGGATGGATGTCCAGTTCATAATGCCCTATGTGCACGTCGTGTTCTGAACCGAAGGTATCCTACCAGATTTATTGGTCGAGGAGAAACAGTTATTTGACCTGCTAGGTCTCCTGATTTAAATCCTCTTGACTTATTTCTTTGGGGATGCTTTAAAGACGTTGTCTATCGCGATATTACAACAACTACAGAGGACATGCAGGAAGGTATCGTGCTTGCTTGTAATTCTCTTTAGCAGGCAACACTGGAAGCAGTAAATAAATCGTTCATTCAACGAGTGCACCAGTGTATCGGTGTCCACGGTCACCACTTTGAGCACCTTCGAATGTTCTACTCCTGGGCAATGGTATACGAGAGTGAAAGTTAATTTTGTGTTACGTTATTACTTGGTTTTCATTTATTTTCTGACAACTCCATCAAGTGGACGAGTTTGTAATCCCAGGCTCAGAGTCAATGTAGTGTTATGTAATTAATAACGTTGCGTTCCAGTGAATGGTACTCTGTGATACACTTTTGAATAGGTCTTTAGGACAGGAAATGAATTACCGAATAAAAAATACAGAGCGCTATTTAGAAAGGTAAAACCGCTCTTCATATCTTTGTAAAAAACAAAGCTACCAAGAAGATAATTACGCTGACTGATGTCCCCCTGACGGCTAAAGAACATTTGCTTGAACCAATGGGACACCATACATACATACACACATATATATATATATATATATATATATATATATATATATATATATATATATATACACTCCTGGAAATTGAAATAAGAACACCGTGAATTCATTGTCCCAGGAAGGGGAAACTTTATTGACACATTCCTGGGGTCAGATACATCACATGATCACACTGACAGAACCACAGGCACATAGACACAGGCATCAGAGCATGACAATGTCGGTACTAGTACAGTGTATATCCACCTTTCGCAGCAATGCAGGCTGCTATTCTCCCATGGAGACGATCGTAGAGATGCTGGATGTAGTCCTGTGGAACGGCTTGCCATGCCATTTCCACCTGGCGCCTCAGTTGGACCAGCGTTCGTGCTGGACGTGCAGACCGCGTGAGACGACGCTTCATCCAGTCCCAAACATGCTCAATGGGGGACAGATCCGGAGATCTGGCCAGGGTAGTTGACTTACACCTTCTAGAGCACGTTGGGTGGCACGGGTACATGCGGACGCGCATTGTCCTGTTGGAACAGCAAGTTCCCTTGCCGGTCTAGGAATGGTAGAACGATGGGTTCGATGACGGTTTGGATGTACCGTGCACTATTCAGTGTCCCCTCGACGATCACCAGTGGTGTACGGCCAGTGTAGGAGATCGCTCCCCACACCATGATGCCGGGTGTTGGCCCTGTGTGCCTCGGTCGTATGCAGTCCTGATTGTGGCGCTCACCTGCACGGCGCCAAACACGCATACGACCATCATTGGCACCAAGGCAGAAGCGACTCTCATCGCTGAAGACGACACGTCTCCATTCGTCCCTCCATTCACGCCTGTCGCGACACCACTGGAGGCGGGCTGCACGATGTTGGGGCGTGAGCGGAAGACGGCCTAACGGTGTGCGGGACCGTAGCCCAGCTTCATGGAGACGGTTGCGAATGGTCCTCGCCGATACCCCAGGAGCAACAGTGCCCCTAATTTGCTGGGAAGTGTTGGTGCGGTCCCCAACAGCACTGCGTAGGATCTTACGGTCTTGGCGTGCATCCGTGCGTCGCTGCGGTCCGGTCCCAGGTCGACGGGCACGTGCACCTTCCGCCGACCACTGGCGACAACATCGATGTACTGTGGAGACCTCACGCCCCACGTGTTGAGCAATTCGGCGGTACGTCCACCCGGCCTCCCGCATGCCCACTATACGCCCTCGCTCAAAGTCCGTCAACTGCACATACGGTTCACGTCCACGCTGTCGCGGCATGCTACCAGTGTTAAAGACTGCGATGGAGCTCCGTATGCCACGGCAAACTGGCTGACACTGACGGCGGCGGTGCACAAATGCTGCGCAGCTAGCGCCATTCGACGGCCAACACCGCGGTTCCTGGTGTGTCCGCTGTGCCGTGCGTGTGATCATTGCTTGTAGCCCTTTCGCAGTGTCCAGAGCAAGTATGGTGGGTCTGACACACCGGTGTCAATGTGTTCTTTTTTCCATTTCCAGGAGTGTATATATATATATATATATATTAGGTGAATTAATAACATTTCCTATAAAATGAAAAATTGAAGAACAAATACACTAAAAGAATGGGTAGCAACTGATTGATAAAACAAGCCATTAAAATTTCTTATGCCCTAAATGAAGCATTGATTCGACTAGAAAAATAAGTTTCGAATGAAACTAACTAATACTTCTGCTTGATCTCTCGAGTAACGAAAGAAGTTTCGATTGTAATGATATGTAGAGAACGGGGCGTGAGTCGTGCTTCGGTAGCTCAGATGGTAGAGCTCTTGCCCGCGAAAGGCGAAGGTCTCGAGTTGGAGTATCGGTCCGGCACACACTCTTAATCTGCCGGGAAGTTTCATATGTAGAATAAGTTTGAAATTTATCATGTATTATTACATGCCAGCAACACATTTATTATTAATGGTATGAATAGTTCCGATGAAACTTACCAATATCAAGATCGATGTGGTTGCGTAAGCAACAAGATGGTTTCGCAACTACATCGATTTTAAGATGATCAGCTTTGATTCCAACCGGTCATACCAAACAATAAATCAGCATCTGAGAGCCATATGAACGACAAATTTTAGATATCAGATTGGTTACTGACACTCTCAACGAATATATTCGCAACAGTGAAGCAGGAGGAGATCCAAAATTGGCCAAAAATGACATACCATTTGAAAGAGAAATTGAACATTAGCAACGCCGAGTGACCATGACTGATTTAAGTGAATTGCTAGAGACAATGACAGGAGTTACGAGTAAGCACCTACATTTATTTGAGAGTTCAGTAAGTGACTTTTACATAAAACTTTGATTAGCACGACACAACGGCGTCAGTGTAATTTCACATGGACTGTGAGACAGTGTACTTTACTTTTCAGTTTTCGAATGACCCTGGAAATGAGGTACACTTCACTGAAGTTGTTTTTATAGGATTTACCAACAACGGTGTTGTAACCATACTCGTTATTGTTGAACAGGGACTAAACAAAAATAGTGACTTATTATTTTTAAACTTACCTAGAAGTCAAGGGTACTGCAATGAAATATATTTGACAGAACTTGGCGATCGGTACATAATTGAAGTTTAGCGAAACACAACATCTCTGCCTTTAGATCATTTAGGAATGTTCGTAGTTAACCTAGGATCACTTTTATATTATTCAACAGCTTTTAGAGTAAGGTTAGGCGCTTAGTCAACAGGTTTAAACTGAGAAAGTTGCATGAGTATTTACAACCGAACCTCTTACATGATGTAATCTGTGCGATCAATGTCATGCCACAGTAGTCATTCAACGAATAGTGAAGCTTCAGAAGCTGCAAGCGTTACAAGGCACATCACATGTGAAAGGAAAACAGCCTTAGAAAAAAAATGGTTCAAATGGCTCTGAGCACTATGGGACTCAACATCTGTGGTCATGAATCCCCTAGAACTTAGAACTACTTAAACCTAACTAACCTAAGGACAGCACATACATCCATGCCCGAGGCAGGATTCGAACCTGCAACCGTAGCGGTCACGCGGTTCCAGACTAAAGCGCCTAGAACCGCACGGCCACGCCGGCCGGCTCAGCCTTAGAAAGTATATAGTGGAGTAACCAATATGAAGAACAATTGGCATCTATGATTAATATCTGAAGCTAAAATAGATTTATGTAATACTGAAAATGAAGTGGTTATAGAAGCAAAACAGGTAGGTACTGTTCCATTATCATATGAAAGCACAGCTTGTAGCTGGAACATCACATAAGTTCAATGTTTATTTGATATAGCTAAGGTGCAGTATCGTATTTTGGGGAATGACAACAGGTCATTCAGTGGTGGACAATTCGAATATTATGAGGCAATGTAAAACTGAAGCTAATTTCTAATCTGTTTATTGATTGCAGTTCAAGAAGAGTTTACTTTCAGACGTCTTTTTAACCCACAACTGACGAAGTTGTAAACCAGCTCCCCGCCTCCTCTCTCCCATCGGTTCTGCAAATGACAGAATGGTTTTAGCCTAAAAGGACCAATCAAATTAAGGGACTCATTTTCGAAATAATAAATGGTAATTGGAGATGTGTGAAACATATTATTTTTAAAAATAACATACCACGTTGCTTACATACCACGTTACTTTTAAATGCTAGTTAAAAATAGTACCCATATACACAGCAAATACAGCGGAAAGTGCCACGAAATATTGAGTAAGTCACAGAAAATCATTTAAATTATTTGGAAATTCGGTCGACAGTCACTTTTAACAGTTCTTTATTAATCAGTTAGAATCACAACAGTAGTTAACACGTAACTTACCTTAACACACGTCTGCCAACGAAATAATACACACGAAAGCAACAGAATCACTTTACTAAATAACAGACAGAAATAATAACTATAGTTTTAAATTAGTAAGGAAATGTAAATGTAATAATTTGAAAAACAGACTCAAATAATTGTTACGGAATAAGCTAAATGGCAAACTATGCTTGTTAAAGTCAATATCGTGTTGTCGTAGATAAAGTTTACTCTCGAAGGTAAAAAATGTCACAGGTAAAGACTACATAATATCACTATGAAAAATAACGTGAAATTCTATACATCAAATAAATAATTAAACGAACTGGAACTCAGTTGCAGTGCCGAAATGGGATCCACAAAGTAAAAAACAGCAAGTATCTTTCCAAAATCAGCCTTAAAAAAATAAAAATTGCGAAAATGTAGTTTCCAGTTGCCAACATTATTGAATTTCAATATTTTACTTTTACTTCCATAGCCCCTTCATTCTGCTAATAACGATTTGCACTGTATTTAATCGTAATACTGAACAAACAGACTGAAGGACTGAAACTTTATTAAAGAAAAATTTAATTCTTTAGAAAAAGCGGCAATTAAGTTTTGAAATATATTCTTCTTCTGGCATGTTATATATTCATTAATGACACTCGGCATAACTACAAAGGGAAAGTTATGGGATTGTGGTTTGTGTAACAATGATTGATTTTGATGACAAGGTCGATAAGAAAAAAATTTACATGACTGATATTATTAGTCACTCTTCTCACTTGAATTCGCTGGATATGCCTTATGAAATTTTCAAGACAATTTGATGTGAACTGTCTTACAGTTTATCGATGTTGTAGGGATAAAAGTGTCGCTGTCTACGACATTGCTCAGTTAGCTCCAGGGATTTCGAGATCACTACATCTACATCTACATCTATACTCCGCGAGCCACGGAGGGTACTTATTGTACCACTATCTGATCCCCCCTTCCCTGTTCCATTCACGAATTGTGCGTGGGAAGAACGACTGCTTGTAAGTCTCCGTATTTGCTCTAATTTCTCGGATCTTTTCGTTGTGATCATTACGCGAGATATATGTGGGCGGTAGTAATATGTTGCCCATTTCTTCCCGGAATGTGCTCTCTCGTAATGTCGATAATAAACCTCTCCGTATTGCGTAACGCCTTTCTTGAAGTGTCCGCCACTGGAGCTTGTTCAGCATCTCCGTAACGCTCTCGCGCTGACTAAATGTCCCCATGACGAATCGCGCTGCTTTTCGCTGGATCATGTCTATCTCTTCTATTAATCCAACCTGGTAAGGGCCCCATACTGATGAGCAATACTCAAGAATCGAACGAACAAGCGTTTTGTAAGCTACTTCTTTCGTCGATGAGTCACATTTTCTTAGAATTCTTCCTACGAATCTCAACCTGGCGCCTGCTTTTCCCACTATTTGTTTTATGTGATCATTCCACTTCAGATCGCTCCGGATAGTAACTCCTAAGTATTTTACGGTCGTTACCGCTTCCAATGATTTACCACCTATGGCATAATCGTACTGGAATGGATTTCTGCCACTATGTATGCGCATTATATTACATTTATCTACGTTTAGGGAAAGCTGCCAGCTGTCGCACCATGCATTAATCCTCTGCAGGTCTTCCTGGAACACGTACGAGTCTTCTAATGTTGCTACTGTCTTGTAGACAACCGTGTCATCTGCAAATAGCCTCACGGAGCTACCGATGTTGTCAACTAAGTCATTTATGTATATTGTAAACAATAAAGGTCCTATCACGCTTCCTTGCGGTACTCCCGAAATTACCTCTACATCTGCAGATTTTGAACCGTTAAGAATGACATGTTGTGTTCTTTCTTCTAGGAAATCCTGAATCCAATCACAAACCTGGTCCGATATTCCGTAAGCTCGTATTTTTTTCACTAAACGTAAGTGCGGAACCGTATCAAATGCCTTCCTGAAGTCCAGGAATACGGCATCATTCTGCTCGCCAGTGTCTACGGCACTGTGAATTTCTTGGGCAAATAGGGCGAGCTGAGTTTCACATGATCTCTGTTTGCGGAATCCATGTTGGTTATGATGAAGGAGATTTGTATTATCTAAGAACGTCATAATACGAGAACACAAAACATGTTCCATTATTCTACAACAGATTGACGTAAGCGAAATAGGCCTATAATTATTCGCATCTGATTTATGACCCTTCTTGAAAATGGGAACGACCTGCGCTTTCTTCCAGTCGCTAGGTACTTTACGTTCTTCCAGCGATCTACGATAAATTGCTGATAGAAAGGGGGCAAGTTCTTTAGCATAATCACTGTAGAATCTTAAGGGTATCTCGTCTGGTCCGGATGCTTTTCCGCTACTAAGTGATAGCAGTTGTTTTTCAATTCCGATATCGTTTATTTCAATATTTTCCATTTTGGCGCCCGTGCGACGGCTGAAGTCAGGGACCGTGTTACGATTTTCCGCAGTGAAACAGTTTCGGAACACTGAATTCAGTATTTCTGCCTTTCTTCGGTCGTCCTCTGTTTCGGTGCCATCGTGGTCAACGAGTGACTGAATAGGGGATTTAGATCCGCTTACCGATTTTACATATGACCAAAACTTTTTAGGGTTCTTGTTTAGATTGTTTGCCAATGTTTTATGTTCGAATTCGTTGAATGCTTCTCTCATTGCTCTCTTTACGCTCTTTTTCGCTTCGTTCAGCTTTTCCTTATCAGCTATGATTCGACTACTCTTAAACCTATGATGAAGCTTCCTTTGTTTCCGTAGTACCTTTCGTACATGATTGTTATACCACGGTGGATCTTTCCCCTCGCTTTGGACCTTAGTCGGTACGAACTTATCTAAGGCGTACTGGACGATGTTTCTGAATTTTTTCCATTTTTGTTCCACATCCTCTTCCTCAGAAATGAACGTTTGATGGTGGTCACTCAGATATTCTGCGATTTGTGCCCTATCACTCTTGTTAAGCAAATATATTTTCCTTCCTTTCTTGGCATTTCTTATTACACTTGTAGTCATTGATGCAACCACTGACTTATGATCACTGATACCCTCTCCTACATTCACGGAGTCGAAAAGTTCCGGTCTATTTGTTGCTATGAGGTCTAAAACGTTAGCTTCACGAGTTGGTTCTCTAACTATCTGCTCGAAGTAATTCTCGGACAAGGCAGTCAGGATAATGTCACAAGAGTTTCTGTCCCTGGCTCCAGTTCTGATTGTGTGACTATCCCATTCTATACCTGGTAGATTGAAGTCTCCCCCTATTACAATAGTATGATCACGAAACTTCTTCACGACGTTCTGCAGATTCTCTCTGAGGCGCTCAACTACTACGGTTGCTGATGCAGGTGGTCTATAGAAGCATCCGACTATCATATCTGACCCACCTTTGATACTTAGCTTAACCCAGATTATTTCACATTCGCATTCGCTAATAACTTCACTGGATATTATTGAATTCTTTACTGCTATAAATACTCCTCCACCATTGGCGTTTATCCTATCCTTGCGGTATATATTCCATTCTGTGTCTAGGATTTCGTTACTGTTCACTTCCGGTTTTAACCAACTTTCCGTTCCTAATACTATATGCGCACTATTTCCTTCAATAAGAGATACTAATTCAGGAACCTTGCCCTGGATACTCCTGCAGTTTTTCTGGTCAACTGCTGACTCATTCGGGAAAGGCAGCTGATGTTATTTCGTACTAAAATCGTTTGCCCACATTCGTGATCCACTGTACCTTGTGAAATAAGACATGACAATGAACAACGTCTCGTCCTGTAGAAGGCACACATATTCACTCTGTATCAGGCATAATGCTTGAGTGCCAGACGATTGCAATGTGACTTAACGGAGGAACGCTCAGAAGCCATCACATATAACTCTCTCACAAATATGAGAACATCTAACATTTGCTGACATTTCCCTATTGGTATGATCCCGTATAACAACAATTTACATGAAAATTACAAAGTTTGTTAAGAATCGTCTAACAAAATACAGATCACCATATTTTATTTTACTAACAGATGAAATTTCGAAGTTACATGGAAACAAATTTAGATGATATTACTAAAGTATTTTTAAAAAAATATTCTTATCAGTTACAGAACCTTGTTCACCACAAGTTGTAGTATGGTAGTCTGATAAGTTTCCGATATAACACTAAAATCAAACATTTTCTTCTCTAATTTGTTTTTATGTTTCAAGTCCCTGCAAGTCTGTACACTTTTCATTGCGATTCTCTCATCTCTTTGAACCATCCAGATAAAAGTTCATGTCTTTCTCCGTAAAAATTTTTCTAACGAACGTGACGGTTTCTTCAATCGACGAATATTTCTCTCTTCCGGGCTCACCGTTTAGCCAAGGATAAAGAAAACTAGCTTGGGCCTAGATCTAGTGACTAACGAACGTGCTTAAGCAGCTGAAACCGCAGTTCGTGGATTTCCGCGATGGCAACGGTGCATTGTCTTGCTGAACCAAATTTTTTCTTCTGCAATACAACCGTTTTTCTTCATTCTCCTCTTTCAGCTTGTCACGTAATGTTGCGTAGTATCCTCCTGCAACAGTTTCTCCTGTCTGAAGCTAGTCTATTAAGATAAGTACGTGACTAACGCAGAAAACAGTCGCCATCACTTTCCCGGAAGTAGGAACAGTCTTTTCCTCCTTCGAAGCCTATTCTTTCTTTGCAGTCCATTGTTTTGACTATGCTTTGTTTTTGGTGTGTAATGGTGCATCCAGGTCCCGTCTAAGTTAATATTTGGCACATCACTGTGATTTATTGCCCCTAAACTGTTCCAACATAACTTTGCAAATCTGCAGTCAAACCGTTTTTGTTCCGGAATGAGTAATCGTGGCAGACAGCGTGCTGTCAGATTTCTCTTCGCTCAATATTCAGTCAATACATGCCAAAGTCTTCTTTACATATGCTTGCAGCCTCCGTCGCTCTCCTCTGAAATCCTCGCTTCTGTACGACCATTAGGGGAACTTCAGCCAGGTTATCCCAGTGGTTGCAGCTTTGACCGCGTCGAACGTTTATCGTCATCCAGCCTGGTAGGGTCATATTTAAATTCAGCTGCCCTAAGTTTCACGGTGGTAAACGACGGTGCTGAATCCACGTACACGGAGTCCAGCTTGCGTTTAAGTTACATTGGTGTACCATCTTCCAGAAATAAAATTCTGAAATCAATTGGATACTCGATTGTGTCCACTCACATCAATTCACTTAAACGACCGTCAAACAACAGCTACCCTTCGAAAGTGGCTGAAATTTTGCTGCTTGACTTACTATGCAACTATGGATGGTAAACAAATTCCTATACTTCATTGAAAAGTCCTGATGTCTTCAAGATGATGTCACAAACATTTCCGTCTACCGATGTAGGAAGGTGGTAAATTCTCGGAGAAACGAAAAATGAGCTTCCGTTTTGGAGACGGGAAACTTTTGCCCATGTTGAAGTTCATGAACTAATCGTGTGTATACATATTGATCTGGTACACTTCTGTGAACATTTGACATAGAGCCCCCCCTACCCCTCACACATACACCATGAATTATGGATCGTGGTGTTGGTGGGGAGACTTGCGTGGTTCAAGATACAGATAGGAGTACCATAGGTGCAACCACAACGTAGGGGTATCTGTTGAGAGGCCAGACAAACGTGTGGTTCCTCAAGAGGGACAGCAGCCTTTTCAGTATTTGCAGGGGAAACAGCCTGGACGATTCACTCATCTGGCATTGTAACATCAATCAAAACGGCCTTGCTGTGCTGGTACGGCGAACGGCTAAAATCAAGGAGAAATTACTGCCTTAATTTTTCCTGAGGGCATGCAGCTCTACTCTATGGTCACGTGATGATGGCATTCTCTTGGGTAAAATATTCCCCAGATACAATAGTCCTCCTTTCGGATCTCCAGATGGGGATTACTCAGGAGGACTTCGTTATCAGGAGAAACAAAACTGGAGTTCTACGGATGATAAATCGGGCAGAGAGGTTACAAGATTTAAAAAGGGAAAAGGATTCATTAAAGCTAGATGTCAGAATTAGTGATGTTCGGTGGCAGGAAGAACAGGACTTATGGTCAGGCGAATACAGGATTATAAATACAATACCAAATAGGAGTAATGCAGGAGAAGCTTTAATGAGAAAGAAATAGCAACGCGGTTAAGCTACTATGAACAGCATAATGAATGCATTCTGTAGCAAAGATAGATACGAAATTCACACGCACCACAGTAATACAAGTTTACATGACAACTAACTCTGCAGATGACGAGGAGATTGAGCAAACTATGAAGAGAAAAAAGAAATTATTCCGATAGTTAATGGAGCTGAAAAGTCATAGCGACTGGAATTTGATAGTAGGAAAAGGAAGAGTAGGAAAAGTAGTCGGTGAACATGGACTGGGGGAAAGGAATGAACGAAGAAGCCGCCTCTTAGAACTTTGCACACAGCATAATTGTATCATGGCTAACACTTGGTATAAGAATCATGAGAGAAGGTTTTTTATGTAGAAAAGACCTGAGGAAACCGGAAGGTTTGAGACTCATTATATAATGGTTAGTCACAGATTTAGGATCCAGATTTTAAATTGTGAAGTATGTCCAGGGGTAGATGTGGGCTCTGATCGGAAATTATTGGTTATGAACTGCAGATTAAAACTGAAGCAAGTGAAAAAAGCAGGAACTTAAAGATATGGCACCTGGATAAACTGGAAGTACCAGAGGTTGTAGAGGGTTTCACAGGCAGCATTGGGATAAAATTGACAAGAACGGGAGAAAGGAATACAGTACAAGAAGAATAGGTAGCATTGAGAAATGAAATAGTGAAGGCAGCAAGATATCAAGTAGGTAGAAAGACGACGGCCATTAGAAATTCCTGGGTATCACGGGAGATATTGAATTTAATCAATGAACGGAGAAAATATAAAACTGCAATAAACGAACCAGGCGAAAGTGAACACAAACGTCAACAAACTGAAATCGACAGGAAGTGCAAAATGGTTAAACAGGAATGGCCAGAGGACAAATCTAAACATGTAGAAGCATATTACACGACGGGTAAGATAGATACTGCCTTTGTGCTGAAACCAGATGGAAGTTGCAAGAGTCGAGGGGCACGAAAGGGAAGCAGTGACTGAGAAGGGATTGAAAAGGTGTTGAAGCCTGTTCCCAATGTTATTCAATCTGTATATTGAGCAAGCAGTAAAGGAGACGAAAGACAAATTTGACGTAGAAATTAAGGTCCAGGCAGAAGAAATAGAAACTTAGATGTTTGCCGATTACTTTGTAATTCCGTCAGAGACAGCAATGCATTTGGAAGGGCAGCTGAACGGATCGACAGTGTGCTGAATGGAGAACATAAGATGAACATCAACAAAAGCAAAACGAGGATAATGAAATATAATCGAATTAAATCAGGTGACGCTGAAAGAAATAGATTAGAAAATGGAACATTCAAAATAGTAAACGAGTTTTACTACTTGAGAGGCAAAAGAACGGTTTATTGTCGAAGCAGGGAGGATACAATACGTAGATAGGCACTGACAAGAAAGGCGTTTCTGAAGAGATATATAAGCGTCAGGAATTCCTTTCTGAAAGTACTTTGATGGAGTATAGCCATGTATGGAAGTGAAGCATGGACGATAAATGGTTTAGACAAGAAGAATGCTGACGGGTGGATCACGTAACTGATAATGAGGTACTGAACAGATTTGGAGAGAAGACAATTTTGTAGTGGACCCTTACTTAAAGATGAGATTGGTTGGTAGGACACATCATGACTCATCAAGGAATCGCTAATTTAGTACAGGAGAGAAACGTGGGGTGGTGGGGGGGAGTCGATGGGAAGTGGTGTAAGAATCGTCGAGTCGTCGAGGTACCAAGGGATGAATACAGTAAGCAGATTCAGAGGGTAGTAGCTGGCAGTAGTTATTCAGAGATGAAGAAGCTTGCACGAAGAAGCATGAGAGCTGCATCAAACCAGTCTTTTCACAACTACATGAAATAGTCTGACAAATCACATCCAACATCACACGTTAACCCCTAAAAATAGCAGATATTTAACATATTGTGTTTTTAAAAACAATTTCATCTGAGGCAACAATGTTGTTGTTGTGGTCTTCAGTTCTGAGACTGGTTTGATGCAGCTCTCCATGCTACTCTATCCTGTGCAAGTTTCTTCATCTCCCAGTACCTACTGCAACCTACATCCTTCTGAATCTGCTTAATGTATTGATCTCTTGGTCTCCCTATACGATTTTTACCCTCCACGCTGCCCTCCAATGCTAAATTTGAGATCCCTTGATGCCTCAGAACATGTCCTACCAACCGGTCGCTTCTTCTCGTCAAGTTGTGCCACAAACTCCTCTTCTCCCCAATTCTATTCAATACCTCCTCATTAGTTATGTGATCTACCCATCTAATCTTCAGCATTCTTCTGTAGCACCACATTTCGAAAGCTTCTATTCTCTTCCTGTCCAAACTATTTATCGTCCATGTTTCACTTCCATACATGGCTACACTCCATACAAATACTTTCAGAAACGACTTCCTGACACTTAAATCTATGCTCGATGATAACAAATTTCTCTTCTTCAGAAACGATTTCCTTGCCATTGCCAGTCTACATTTTATATCCTCTCTACTTCGACCATCATCAGTTATTTTGCTCCCCAAATAGCAAAACTCCTTTACCACTTTAAGTGTCTCATTTCCCAATCTAATTCCCTCAGCATCACCCGACTTAATTCGACTACATTCCATTATTCTCGTTTTGCTTTTGTTGATGTTCATCTTATATCCTCCTTTCAAGACACTGTTCATTCCATTCAACTGGTCTTCCAAGTCCTTTGGTGTCTCTGAAAGAATTACAACGTCATCGGCGAACCTCAAAGTTTTTATTTCTTCTCCATGGATTTTAATACCTACTCCGAATTTTTCTTTTGTTTCCCTTACTGCTTGCTCAATATACAGATTGAATAACATTGGGGAGAGGCTACAACCCTGTCTTACTCCCTTTCCAACCGCTGCTTCCCTTTCATGCCCCTCGACTCTTACAACTGCCATCTGGTTTCTGTACAAATTGTAAATAGCCTTTCCCTCCCTGTATTTTACCCCTCCAACCTTTAAAATTTGGAAGAGAGTATTCCAGTCAACATTGTCAAAAGCTTTCTCTAAGTCTACAAATGCTACAAATGTAGGTTTGCCTTTCCTTAATCTAGCTTCTAAGATAAGTCGTAGAGTTAGTATTGCCTCACGTGTTCCAATACTTCTACGGAATCCAAACTGATCTTCCCAGATGTCGGCTTCTACCAGTTTTTCCATTCGTCTGTAAAGAATTCGTGTTAGTATTTTGCAGCTGTGACTTATTAAACTGATAGTTCGGTAATTTTCACATCTGTCAACACCTGCTTTCTTTGGGATTGGAATTATTATGTTCTTCTTGAAGTCTGAGGGTACTTCGCCTATCTCATACATCTTCCTCACCAGATGGTAGAGTTTTGGCAGGGCGGGCTCTCCCAATTCTAACAGTAGTTCTAATGGAATGTTGTCTACTCCTGGGGCCTTGTTTCGGCTCAGGTCTTTTAGTGCTCTGTCAAACTCGTCACGCAGTATCGTTTCTCCCACTTCACCTTCATCTACATTCTCTTCCATTTCTATAACATTGTCCTCAAGTACATCACCCTTGTATAGACCCTCTATATACTCCTTTCATCTTTCTGCTTTCCCTTCTTTGGTTAGAAATGGGTTTCCATCTGAGCTCTTGATATTCATACAAGTGGTTCTCTTTTCTCCAACAGAATCTTCACATTTATTAGTTGTAACTGATGTCTAAGAAACAGAGTGATATTCCTCAAAATACTTTTTTTCTCTTAAGGCATTACTTCCACATTAATCGTACATCAGAATCACGTTTAACAGCGCATTAGTTAATAGTAAGAAACCTTAATCTCTCTAATGTAGTATCACTAAATGATGAAAAGTAATTCCTTATATTGACTGCAGTGAACTTGAGGGCATTTTCTCAATTATTTAATATTAGACACAATTGATAATTCCGATCGTATCTTCGTGATACTGATGTTACTATATCTCATGGAAGAGAAATTAAAGAAAAATCCTTTATATAGATTTCTCAGGTGTATAAACATAAATAGCTCAGGTGGAACGCCAGGTCTAGCAGAGTAGGGAAGGCTCAGAGTGGGGAAGAATACAAAGAAGGCTATATAACACACTTAATTTTAAGACTGTGATATGGAAAGACAAAAGACAGTAAATGAAGAAGCAGAAACAAGGAATTTAACACTGTAAAAAGCATTTGGCAGAGCACTGGAAGAACTAAGTGGAAAGAAGGCACATGGAGTAGACGTCAGTTTGACAGAATTTTGATGATCTTTGGAAGAACTAACTGTGACAAAACTATTTCACCTGGTACACAGGAAATGCAATCGAATCAAAATAAGACTTCATAAATAATAATCGACATACAAATATACGTGGTGCTGACACATTAAGAATCTAAATATCATTTTAACAAGTCGAGGTAGCAAAATGATAAGGAGAGTTGCGTAAAGAGGCAAGGGGCAGTTATTAGCCACCGGCCAGGGGAAAGATCACAATAAGTTCCGAAGAAATGAAGCAACGTGCGTAATGATACTAGCCCTAAGCTGTATCTCAAAATGTTGTTTAAAGGTAGTCAGATGTACATTTTTGTCACTTGTAGATATACATAAAGCTGAGTGGAACGCATTGTTTAAAATTCTGAATCAGAGGTATAATATACGGGATGAAATATTGTTTACAAGTTGCACAGAAACATAAGAATGCAATAGGATATGGATGGGGTCGGTAGTAAATGTTGTTCAGTCTGTACAAAGAGAACATCAAAGGAAACCAATGAGAATATTTTGAAAGAAATTAACGTTCAAGAAGGAGAATGAAAAACTAAAGTTTGCCAATGAATCTGAAATTCAGTTATAGCTGGCAAAGGAACTGGAAGATTTAGTATTGGGAAAGGATTGTGTTTTGAAAAGAGGTAGAAAGGCAATTTTCAACAAAACTGAGATTAAATTAAACTGCACGACGATTAATAACAGTAGTTGACGTGTCTTGTTATTTAGGCAGCAAAACTGACAGTGACCGAAGTAAAGAGTATATTAAATACATATTAGAAATAGCATTAAAATATTTTTTAAAGTGGAAAAACAACGAATATACATTTAAGTATTAAAGATCCTGTACTCGAACTATCTGTCCGGCATGTATCCTTACATGTAAATGAAACATGAGCGATGAACAATATATACAAGACGAGAACAGAAGCTTTTAAAAGGTGATTTTACAGATCATTAACGATCAGATGGGTAGATAACCAAACAAATGAAGTGTTGACGATTTGACTACGGAAGAACAGATGCTTGAGTTACTACTACACAAAAAAGTAGTAACGTAGAACGACTCATCCAGTAGAATCCAGCATAGTTCTAAGGGGCTCTAAGCCAATCCTGCCTCGGGCATGGATGTGTGTGATGTCCTTAGGTTAGTTCGGTTTAAGTAGTTCTAAGTTCTAGGAGACTGATGACCTCAACAGTTAAGTCCTGTAGTGCTCAGAGCCTACCGGGCTTGCGTTGTTGCAGCGTATACGAAAAGTAACGCGACTTCGGTGGGGATATATAGGCACCTACACATAAGCAAGGCATTTGTGTGGCATTCGGGTCTGTCCGTCGTGCGTGCTGTAAATGCGGAAACGTGAACTACCGCGACTTTATTACCTAATGCATCCTGACTTAACCGCCTTTGCCGTAGTCCTCTTCAGGTCAAGTGTTTTGCTGGTTTCTCTGTATGATGTTCCTTGTACTCCGTCCTATTTCGGTTTTCTTTTGGCAATCAACGTCCCTTGCGTGAGCATCACAGTACAGTTCAAAGTCAAGATGCCTGTGAATGCGTAGGTGTAAGGACGGCAGTTTTCACGTTACTCTGGCAGGTGATAGATGGGCAACAATGCATCGGCCTCTTGTATCCAGGGTAGCACTTTCCCGTAGCAAGAGGTCAACCCAGGACGGCGGTTCTCTGGAAAATACTTCATCATGTTCATGTATGTGGTTCTTAATTGTCCAAGTGCGTCGGAAGGCGCCATAGACATGAATGGATGCAGGTGATCAGACAGGAGGCTTTCGTACGTGTTACCTGGTTGCCTCCTTACCAGTTACACGTCCATCCGCCCGATTCAATTTCAAACATGCTTCCACTCATCAAAAGTCCAATGACGGTGTTGACAGGTTATCTCGAGGGTACATCTACATCTACATCTATACTCCGCGAGCCACCTTACGGTGTGTGGCGGAGGGTACTTATTGTACCACTATCTGATCCCCCCTTCCCTGTTCCATTCACGAATTGTGCGTGGGAAGAACGACTGCTTGTAAGTCTCCGTATTTGCTCTAATTTCTCGGATCTTTTCGTTGTGATCATTAAGCGAGATATATGTGGGCGGTAGTAATATGTTGCCCATCTCTTCCCGGAATGTGCTCTCTCGTAATGTCGATAATAAACCTCTCCGTATTGCGTAACGCCTTTCTTGAAGTGTCCGCCACTGGAGCTTGTTCAGCATCTCCGTAACGCTCTCGCGCTGACTAAATGTCCCCATGACGAATCGCGCTGCTTTTCGCTGGATCATGTCTATCTCTTCTATTAATCCAACCTGGTAAGGGTCCCACACTGATGAGCAATACTCAAGAATCGGACGAACAAGCGTTTTGTAAGCTACTTCTTTCGTCGATGAGTCACATTTTCTTAGAATTCTTCCTACGAATCTCAACCTGGCGCCTGCTTTTCCCACTATTTGTTTTATGTGATCATTCCACTTCAGATCGCTCCGGATAGTAACTCCTAAGTATTTTACGGTCGTTACCGCTTCCAATGATTTACCACCTATGGCATAATCGTACTGGAATGGATTTCTGCCCCTATGTATGCGCATTATATTACATTTATCTACGTTTAGGGAAAGCTGCCAGCTGTCGCACCATGCATTAATCCTCTGCAGGTCTTCCTGGAGTACGTACGAGTCTTCTGATGTTGCTACTTTCTTGTAGACAACCGTGTCATCTGAAAATAGCCTCACGGAGCTACCGATGTTGTCAACTAAGTCATTTATGTATATTGTAAACAATAAAGGTCCTATCACGCTTCCTTGCGGTACTCCCGAAATTACCTCTACATCTGCAGATTTTGAACCGTTAAGAATGACATGTTGTGTTCTTTCTTCTAGGAAATCCTGAATCCAATCACAAACCTGGTCCGATATTCCGTAAGCTCGTATTTTTTTCACTAAACGTAAGTGCGGAACCGTATCAAATGCCTTCCTGAAGTCCAGGAATACGGCATCAATCTGCTCGCCAGTGTCTACGGCACTGTGAATTTCTTGGGCAAATAGGGCGAGCTGAGTTTCACATGATCTCTGTTTGCGGAATCCATGTTGGTTACGATGAAGGAGATTTGTATTATCTAAGAACGTCATAATACGAGAACACAAAACATGTTCCATTATTCTACAACAGATTGACGTAAGCGAAATAGGCCTATAATTATTCGCATCTGATTTATGACCCTTCTTGAAAATGGGAACGACCTGCGCTTTCTTCCAGTCGCTAAGTACTTTACGTTCTTCCAGCGATCTACGATAAATTGCTGATAGAAAGGGGGCAAGTTCTTTAGCATAATCACTGTAGAATCTTAAGGGTATCTCGTCTGGTCCGGATGCTTTTCCGCTACTAAGTGATAGCAGTTGTTTTTCAATTCCGATATCGTTTATTTCAATATTTTCCATTTTGGCGTCAGTGCGACGGCTGAAGTCAGGGACCGTGTTACGATTTTCCGCAGTGAAACAGTTTCGGAACACTGAATTCAGTATTTCTGCCTTTCTTCGGTCGTCCTCTGTTTCGGTGCCATCGTGGTCAACGAGTGACTGAATAGGGGATTTAGATCCGCTTACCGATTTTACATATGACCAAAACTTTTTAGGGTTCTTGTTTAGATTGTTTGCCAATGTTTTATGTTCGAATTCGTTGAATGCTTCTCTCATTGCTCTCTTTACGCTCTTTTTCGCTTCGTTCAGCTTTTCCTTATCAGCTATGATTCGACTACTCTTAAACCTATGATGAAGCTTTCTTTGTTTCCGTAGTACCTTTCGTACATGATTGTTATACCACGGTGGATCTTTCCCCTCGCTTTGGACCTTAGTCGGTACGAACTTATCTAAGGCGTACTGGACGATGTTTCTGAATTTTTTCCATTTTTGTTCCACATCCTCTTCCTCAGAAATGAACGTTTGATGGTGGTCACTCAGATATTCTGCGATTTGTGCCCTATCACTCTTGTTAAGCAAATATATTTTCCTTCCTTTCTTGGCATTTCTTATTACACTTGTAGTCATTGATGCAACCACTGACTTATGATCACTGATACCCTCTCCTACATTCACGGAGTCGAAAAGTTCCGGTCTATTTGTTGCTATGAGGTCTAAAACGTTAGCTTCACGAGTTGGTTCTCTAACTATCTGCTCGAAGTAATTCTCGGACAAGGCAGTCAGGATAATGTCACAAGAGTCTCTGTCCCTGGCTCCAGTTCTGATTGTGTGACTATCCCATTCTATACCTGGTAGATTGATGTCTCCCCCTATTACAATAGTATGATCACGAAACTTCTTCACGACGTTCTGCAGGTTCTCTCTGAGGCCCTCAACTACTACGGTTGCTGATGCAGGTGGTCTATAGAAGCATCCGACTATCATATCTGACCCACCTTTGATACTTAGCTTAACCCAGATTATTTCACATTCGCATTCGCTAATAACTTCACTGGATATTATTGAATTCTTTACTGCTATAAATACTCCTCCACCATTGGCGTTTATCCTATCCTTGCGGTATATATTCCATTCTGTGTCTAGGATTTCGTTACTGTTCACTTCCGGTTTTAACCAACTTTCCGTTCCTAATACTATATGCGCACTATTTCCTACAATAAGAGATACTAATTCAGGAACCTTGCCCTGGATACTCCTGCAGTTTACCAATATTACGTTAACTTTTCCTGTTTTTGGTCTCTGAGGACGGACGTTCTTTATCAACGATGATAATGTCCTCTCTGGTAAGCCATCAGGTATTTTATCGTTTCGCCCAAGGGGGGGTCCCTCTAACCTAAAAAACCCCCGTGTGCACGCCACACGTACTCTGCTACCCTAGTAGCTGCTTCCGGTGTGTAGTGCACGCCTGACCTGTCTAGGGGGGCCCTACAGTTCTCCACCCAATAACGGAGGTCGATGAATTTGCAACCATTATTGTCGCAGAGTCGTCTGAGCCTCTGGTTTAGACCCTCCACACGGCTCCAAACCAGAGGACCGCGATCGACTCTGGGCACTATGCTGCAGATATTAAGCTCAGCTTGCACTCCGCATGCGATGCTGGTTGTCTTCACCAAATCAGCCAGCCGCCGGAAGGAACCAAGGATGGCCTCAGAACCCAAGCGGCAGGCGTAATTCGTTCCGACATGTGCTACTATCTGCAGCCGGTCACACCCAGTGCGTTCAATAGCTGCCGGAAGGGCCTCCTCCACATTACGGACGAGACCCCCCGGCAAGCACACCGAGTGCACACTGGCATTCTTCCCCGACCTACCCGCTATTTTCCTGAGGGGCTCCATAACCGCCTAACGTTGGAGCTCCCTATAACTAATAGGCCCGCCCTCTGTGACTGTCGGGACCTTGCCGGAGAATCGGCCACTGGCCCAATAGGCGAGGCATCCTGTGGTGGCTCGGAAACGATGTCATCACCACTAGGAAGCACCCCGTACCTGTTGGAAAGGGGTAAGGCAGCTGCCACGCGGCCAGATCCCACCTTCGCCTTTCGGCCAGGCACGCGCGAGCCCACCACTGTCCGCCATTCACCCTGGAGTGATGGCTGACCGGTAAGATGCTCACTGCCGGAAGGCGCAGCGACATCAGGGGTTCCATGTGATTCCAAGGCCACCGAAGTAGGCATAGGTCTCACCACAGTTGCCCCAACGCCACTACGAGCCGACGCCTGCGCCTCGAGCTCGATGAGCCTAACAGACAAAGCCTCCACCTGCCCCCGAAGAGTGGCCAATTCTCCTTGCGTCCGCTCACAACAACCACAGTCCCTACACATGACTATGTTTACCCTACCCTATACGGTGACAAATTCCCAAGATAATCTTCTGATGAGCTACTCTGATAATCAAGAAACACTCACTGAAATACGAGACGCGAAAACTACGCTAGGTTTTCCCAGAAAAACTATTTAAAAGCTAAGCGCAGCAAATAAGTACAAAAACGCTTTATACAAACAGTACTCGCTGCTGCTAGTGCTCTCGCTCTGGCTGTCACAAGACAACTGCTGATTCAAGTGACTAGTGGCTAACGGCCGCGAAACAAACAAAGACGGTTTTAGGGCGCTTTCTGTTCTAAACGATCAAGAAAACACTAAGAAATCTGACACGAAAACTACGTAAAGTTTTATCAAGAACTGTTAGTTACTATGCAGAGCAGATAAACACAAATAGAATCCCTTCCTTAATGGAAGGTCGTAAACAAAATGCAAAATAAACGCTTTATACAAACAGTACTCGCTGCTGCTGGTGCTCTCGCTCTGGCTGTCACAAGACAAGGGCTTTGTTTGGTGCAGTGATCAAGAGTACTCGAGGAGTAGGCCTTCAACTCCGAATGCTCATATCGATGATGTTTCGTTGATGTTCGCACGCTGACAGTTGCTGATGGCCCAGCATTGACATTTGCAGCAATTTGCGGGAGGTTTGTACTTGTGTCAAGCTGAAAGGCTCTCTTGTCGTTGGTCCCGTTCTTACGCTTTTTCCCCTCCGCAGCGGTGTCGGTGGTTAGATGTCTTACTGCAGTCCTGATATTCACGGTATATCCGTGGAACGGCCGTATGGGAAAATCCCCAATTCATCGCTACCTCGGAGATGTTGTATCTCATCGCTCGTGTGCCCACTATAACATCATGTTCAAACTCACTTAAATGTTGATAACCTGCCGTTGTAGCAACTGTAAGCGATCTAAATACTGCGCTAGACCCTTATTGTCTTATACAGGGTGATCGATTGATCGTGACCGGACCAAATATCCCACGAAATAAGCGTGAAACGAAAATACTACAAAGAACGAATCTTGTCTAGCTTCAAGAGGGAAACCAGATGGCACTATGGTTGGCCCGCTAGATGGCGCTGCCATAGGTCAAACAGATATCAACTGCGTTTTTTAAAAATAGGAACCCCCATTTTTATTGCATATTCGTGAAGTACGTAAAGTAATACACTCCTGGAAATTGAAATAAGAACACCGTGAATTCATTGTCCCAGGAAGGGGAAACTTTATTGACACATTCCTGGGGTCAGATACATCACATGATCACACTGACAGAACCACAGGCACATAGACACAGGCAACAGAGCATGCACAATGTCGGCACTAGTACAGTGTATATCCACCTTTCGCAGCAATGCAGGCTGCTATTCTCCCATGGAGACGATCGTAGAGATACTGGATGTAGTCCTGTGGAACGGCGTGCCATGCCATTTCCACCTGGCGCCTCAGTTGGACCAGCGTTCGTGCTGGACGTGCAGACCGCGTGAGACGACGCTTCATCCAGTCCCAAACATGCTCAATGGGGGACAGATCCGGAGATCTTGCTGGCCAGGGTAGTTGACTTACACCTTCTAGAGCACGTTGGGTGGCACGGGATACATGCGGACGTGCATTGTCCTGTTGGAACAGCAAGTTCCCTTGCCGGTCTAGGAATGGTAGAACGATGGGTTCGATGACGGTTTGGATGTACCGTGCACTATTCAGTGTCCCCTCGACGATCACCAGTGGTGTACGGCCAGTGTAGGAGATCGCTCCCCACACCATGATGCCGGGTGTTGGCCCTGTGTGCCTCGGTCGTATGCAGTCCTGATTGTGGCGCTCACCTGCACGGCGCCAAACATGCATACGACCATCATTGGCACCAAGGCAGAAGCGACTCTCATCGCTGAAGACGACACGTCTCCATTCGTCCCTCCAGTCACGCCTGTCGCGACACCACTGGAGGCGGGCTGCACTATGTTGGGGCGTGAGCGGAAGACGGCCTAACGGTGTGCGGGACCGTAGCCCAGCTTCATGGAGACGGTTACGAATGGTCCTCGCCGATACCCCAGGAGCAACAGTGTCCCTAATTTGCTGGGAAGTGGCGGTGCGGTCCCCTACGGCACTGCGTAGGATCCTACGGTCTTGGCGTGCATCCGTGCGTCGCTGCGGTCCGGTCCCAGGTCGACGGGCACGTGCACCTTCCGCCGACCACTGGCGACAACATCGATGTACTGTGGAGACCTCACGCCCCATGTGTTGAGCAATTCGGCGGTACGTCCACCCGGCCTCCCGCATGCCCACTATACACCCTCGCTCAAAGTCCGTCAACAGCACATACGGTTCACGTCCACGCTGTCGCGGCATGCTACCAATGTTAAAGACTGAAAGACTGCGATGGAGCTCCGTATGCCACGGCAAACTGGCTGACACTGACGGCGGCGGTGCACAAATGCTGCGCAGCTAGCGCCATTCGACGGCCAACCTCGCGGTTCCAGGTGTGTCCGCTGTGCCGTGCGTGTGATCATTGCTTGTACAGCCCTCTCGCAGTGTCCCGAGCAAGTATGGTGGGTCTGACACACCGGTGTCAATGTGTTCTTTTTTCCATTTCCAGGAGTGTATGAATGTTTTAGTTGGACCATTTTTCTCGCTTTGTGATGGATGGCGCATTAATAGTCACAAATATATGGCTCACAATATTAGATGAACAGTTGGACAGGTAGGATTTTTAAATTAAAGTACAGAACGCAGGTACGTTTGAACATCTTATTTTGGTTGTTCCAATGTGATATATGTATCTTTGTGAACTTATCATTTCTGAGAACGCATGCTGTTACAGCGTGATTACCTGTAAATACCACATTACTGCAATGAATGCTGGCCGGCCGCGTTGGTCTCGCGGTTCTAGGCGCTCAGTCCGGAGCCGCGCAACTGCTTCGGTCGCAGGTTCGAATCCTGCCTTGGGCATGGATGTGTATGATGTCCTTAGTTAGGTTTAAGTAGTTCTAAGTTCTAGGGAACTGATGACCACAGAAATTAAGTCCCATAGTGCTCAGAGCCATTTGAACCAATAAATGCTCCAAATGATGTCCGTCAACCTCAATGCATTTGGCAATACGTGTAACGACATTCCTCTCAACAGCGAGTAGTTCGCCTTCCTTAATGTTCCCACATGCATTGACAATGCGCTGACGCATGTTGTCAGGCGTTGTCGGTGGATCACGATAGCAAATATCCTTCAACTTTCCCCACAGAAAGAAATCCGGGGACGTCAGGTCCGTTGAACGTGCAGGCCATGGTATGGTGCTTCGATGACCAATCCACCTGTCATGAAATATGCTATTCAATACCGCTTCAACCGCAGGCGAGCAACGCGCCGGACATCCATCATGTTGGAAGTACATCGCCATTTTGTCATGCAGTCAAACAACTTGTAGCAACATCGGTAGAACATTACGTAGGAAATCAGCATACATTGCACCATTTAGATTGCCATCGATAAAATGGGGACCAGTTATCCTTCCTCCCATAATGCCGCACCATACATTAACCCGCCAAGGTCGCTGATGTTCCACACGTCGCAGCAATCGTGGAGTTTCCGTTGCCCAATGGTGCATATTATGCTGGTTTACGTTACCGCTGTTGGTGAATGAGCTGCGTCGCTAAGTAGAACGCGTGCAAAAAATCTGTCATCGTCCCGTAATTTCTCTTGTGCCCAGTTTCAGAACTGTACACGATGTTCAAACTCGTCGCCATGAAATTCCTGGTCCATAGAAATATTGTACGGATGCAATCGATGTTGATGTAGTATTGTCAACACCGGCGTTTTTGAGATTCCCGATTCTAGATCAATTTGTCTGCTACTGATGTGCGGATTAGCCGCGACAGCAGCTAAAACACCTACTTGAGCATCATCATTTGTTGTAGGTCGTGGTTGACGTTTCACATGTGGCCGAACACTTCCTGTTTCCTTAAATAATGTAACTATCCGGCGAACGCTACGAACACTTGAATGATGTCGTCCAGGATACCGAGCAGCATACATAGCACACGCCCATTGGGCATTTTGATCACAATAGCCGTACATCAACACGAAATCGACCTATCCTGCAATTGGTAAACGGTCCATTTTGACACAGGTAATGTATCACGAAGCAAATACCGTACGCACTGGCAGAATGTTGCGAGATACCGCGTACTTATACGTTTGTGACTATTACAGCGAAAAACGTGGTCCAACTAAAACATTTATGTTTCTGTACGTACAACACGAATATGTAATAAAAAATGGGGGTTCCTACTTTTAAAAACGCAGTTGATATCCGTTTGACCTGTGGTAACTCGATCTAGCTGGCCAACCATAGCGCCATCTGGTTTCCCCCTTCAGGCTAGACGAGTTTCTTTCTTTGTAGTTTTTTTCGTTTGATGCTTATTTCGTGAGATATTTGGCCCGGTCACTATCAATGGGCCACCCTGTATAGGCGTGGCCGAACGCAGCGCCGCATTCTGTCTTTTTAGATATCTCTATATTTGAATAGGCATGCCTATATCAGTTTCTTTGGCGCTTCAAAGTATATACCATGGCGAGCTCTACTGTGGCGATGTGTTTGTAAATTGAATTTCAACTGTTTCCTTCACCACTGAGTCCCAGAAAGATGAAGCGGAGACTAAAATTTCAACGTTTTCAAACCATAAAGTGCCCAGTGTCAATACAACGCTTTGCTGCAGCAGATTTATTAGACGTTTAGAATCGGGTGTACCTCCGGTCGTCTGTGCATCATTCATGGTCTGTACGTGTCGTCTGAGGGATGTGGCCACACTCACAGGAGATCTTGTAAACCCCATGATTACGAAGCCCCAAATCATCTTTAATGGGATCCAGGAGTGCTGCTGTCAGTGGTGGAGGATAAAAAGTCACTTTTTTGTGTTGGCTGAGGAACCGTCCTATTTTTGATGATCGCCTCTTCACACATGACACGAAACATTCCGTGTTACTGCTGCGTTCCCTACGCACGCCGATGGTTTCATTCTTTGAGCGACTTATGTATCTGCTGTGGTGCATTCCCGTAGCTGCGAAAATTCTCTTCAACTGTATAAGCACATCCTCCAGATTGTGAGTATACCGCATCCGTCACTAGGCGGATTAACGCACAGTAAAAGAAGATGATGGAGGGCCAATTCATGCTATCCGTTCGACTGGGAATGATAGCAGCCTGGCTGTTGACAACTTGCAGGTATCCTTCCTGTTTATGAGGTGCTTAGTACTTTAACTAATTTTATTACTTCCCGTTGCTGCATCCACGTCTTGGAGATTGTCACGTCACATAAAGTCTAAGTGGTGTTCGGTTACTGCCGGTTTCCTGTTGAGACCCAGTCACAAGATATATTGATGGTCCAACAGGCGCGAGCTGTTCCTTCTCCTGGTATCTCCAACAAAGATATCACTGCAGTGACATGGAGATTCGTAAACGCCTGCAGCGTGGTCTCAACGAGTCCGAAGTTTTGTGGCCACTCTGGAGTGTAGGTCTAATACCTTACGTGTCAAGTCTTAGATTGTTTGGGCCTTCAGCCTCATTTGAAATATCATTTAAGGATGAAACCTTGCGCTTTCTGTCTTTTGAAAATTTACTGTAGTTGTGTTTTAAATCATGGCCCTTCAGCCGTTTTAAAAATTAAAGAGGTTTTGCCCTTAAGCCATAAGATTGTGTGACATATTCAGTCGATAGTTAAGCTCAGAATTTTGTGCTGTAATGTTTGGGCAACTAAATAAAGTTATATGTGTTCGAGTGTAACTGACAGCCACTCATTTTGGCCCTTTTCCACAATTCGAACTACCTGATCTGTCCTGCTTATTTAACCAGGTGTTTCAACGGTGTAGCTTACTCAGTGACACCATGCTGTCAGCATATCGAGCCCAGTGTGCTGAATGACGGTGCGACACTTTAAGCAGATAACTATTCTTGTGCGGCGGTTATCTGTAAACCTCATTCCTAGCCTAGCGTAAGTTATTCCACATAGTTGAGTCGGATGAATGTGTCCAGAGACTATGTTCGACATCAGCGTACAATAACCACTCAGGTAGCAACACTAGCAGTGCAGGATACATGACGCGTGTCGGTAATGACACAGAGAAACAGTGTAGTCATTGTCGTAATGCAGAAATGGGCAATTTCTCGTAAGTCCAGATGGACATGATAACTGGCATTCGGATCAAGGGGTGGAAGAATTTCCAAAGCAGGTATGTTTGTAAACTGTTCGCATGCCACCATACTTAAAGTATGCCACCCATGGCAAAATACACTATGTCATCTAAAGTATCTGGACACCTGGCTGAAAATTACTTATAACTTCGCGGTGCCCTCCATCGGTAACGATGGAATTCAGTTTGTCGTTGGCCCACTCTTAGCCTTGATTACAGCTTCCACTCTCGCAGGTATACGATCAATCAGGTGCTGAAAGGTTTCTTGGGGAATGGCAGCCCATTTTTCACAGAGTGATGCACTGAGTAGAGGTATCGACGTCGGTCGGTGAGGCCTGGCACGAAGTCGGCGTTCCAAAACATTCCAGAGGTATTCTGTAGGGCGCAGGTGAGGACTGTGCGGCCAGTTAATTACGGGGATGTTATTAACGTGTAACCACTCCGCCATAGGTCGTGCATTATGAATAGGTGCTCGATCGTACTGAAACATGCAACCGCCATCCCCGAATTGCTCTGCAACACTGGGAACCAAGAAGGTGCTTAAAACATCAATGTAGGCCTGTGCTGTGATAGTGCCGCGCAAAACAAAAAGCGGTGCAAGCCAGCACCACGAAAAGCACGACCACACCATAACACTACCGCCTCCGAATTCTACTCTTGGCACTAAACACGTAGGCAAATTACGTTCACCGTGAATTCGCCATACCCACACCCTGCCATCGGATCGTCACATTGTGTAGCGTGATTCGTCACTCAACACTACGTTTTCACACTGTTCAGTCGGCAAATGTTTACGCTCCTTACACCAAGCGAGGCTTCGTTTGGCATTTACCGGCGTGATATGTGGCTTATGAGTAGCCTCTCAACCATGAAATCCAACTTTCTCACCTCCCGCCTAAGTTTCATAATACTTTTAGTGGATCCTGATGCAGTTTGGAATTCCTGTGTGATGGTATTGATAGATGTGTGCCTATTACATATTACGACCCTCTTCAATTGTCGGCGGTCTCTCTCAGTCAATAGACGAGGTCAGCCTGTACGCCTTTGTGCTGTAAGTGTCTTTTCACGTTTCCATTTCACTATCACATCGGAAACAATGGACCTAGGGATGTTTAGGAGTGTGAAAATCTCACGTACAGACGTGAACGCCAGCCAATCAGCGCACGCCGGAAGGGCGTTGCCGCGCCGGAAGTTCTTTTTAGCAGCGGATCGCGCTTAGTTAAAACTGAAGCGCGATCCTGCCAGGCGCCCCACTGCAGCGGCTAAGTCCCGATCAAGGTCACCCGCCTTGCGCAACACATGCTGTGCTGCCAACACAGCCATGCGTGAATACCCACCCACCTCCCCAGGAGCCGGAACTCCCGCACCCATTAGAACATGCAGATACATAAATATGTACTAACTGAAGAATAATAATAAGAGATTTAAAAGTGATAAGTATTTATGACTTAAAACAAAAAATCTCACGAGATAAATAAGGATGATTAGTGGATAGGACACCTACATTAAATAAAAAAAATAAACACTAAATAAATCAGATATAGAGCACCGCAGAGGTGCCTCACATAGACAGCATCCCAGAGTGCCCCAGAGAGCATCCCAGAGTGCCCCAGAGACCAAAAACACCAAGAAAAATCGCTTCTCGGCTTTTGACAAGGTCAATGTGTAGTAATAAAAATATAAACAATGTAACTGAACCACCTGACCACGTTCTAAGTCGGTAAGTTCCCCGGACAGCAAGTGCTCCCTCACGACGTCTAATGACTACAGAGGTCGCCAATATGGAGTACCTGGCGTAGGTGGCAGCAGAAAACACCTAATATGAAAAACGTATATTTTTGGGTGTGGCTCAAATGGCTCTGAGCACTGTGCGACTTAACATCTCAGGTCATCAGTCCCCTAGAACTTAGAACTAATTAAACCTAACTATCCCAAGGACATCACACACATCCATGCCCGAGGCAGGATTCGAACCTACGACCGTAGCGGTCACTCGGCTACAGACTGTAGCGCCTAGAATCGCACGGCCACTCCGGCCGGCTGTTGGGTGTGTCCGGATACTTTTGAACACACAGTGTACCTCTGATTAATAACGTCAGTTAAACAAGAGAGTAATTTATATCTCTGAAAGTGCGACGTAAAATAAATATTATTTAGAAGTGCAGACAAGAGCACTACAATTGCTGGTTCTGCGTGAGTTAGTTGTGGAGTTGAACTGGAAAGATATTTATATGGCATTATCGAGTACGACAGACTGTTTTTTTTTGTTTTTTTTGTTTTTTTTTAATGGTTGAACATTCCTGTTACGCCGTTGCTCAGCGAAGCGCGTTGTTGTGTAGCAGAGTTACACACTAGAAGATTTTATTTTGTTGCTGTGTGTTTTTCTATCCAACGGATCCTATAGTGCATAGCATTTTGCAATGAAGCTGAAATCATCTTTGGTGGTAGCTATTCCTGGTAACCTTGTGGATCTTTTGATAGATGCGTTATTAATGCCATTATTATATTCCGGTAGCTACCTATCAAACCACAAGCAGTATCTGCGGAAATTCTGTGGTGCACATATCTTCATAGCGGTGCGTATTGTCGGTTGTGTCGTGAGAATTTCAACGTGATCTGGATAGACGATATTTACAGTATAGAAGTTTACTCCCGCTAGTTGTCTTATGCGTAATCTTACCTACGAAGTCGAGTAACGTGCAATAGAGCCAACAAAGCAGATTCTTGTGTTGTGCTTCTTCAGTACAAGTGAGCGAATCTAATGTGCTGATTTCTGCTGTGAGATGTGTTTCTCCCCTCGTAGTGTCTAATTGTTTTGTTATTTCTACGACTGTATCTGAAGTGTGGTGCACTACACATCCCACGTACGTTACGTTATGTTTTCATGCTTAATTTGAGAAATAAACATTCGAGAATGTAGTCCTGAAGGGCAACGTAAAATTGAAATGAATCATAGACAGTGTGGGAACCGGAGTGTAAGAGAATTGCAACGCCTTAGTTGTTTCAACATAAAACAATGCTCAAAATAGAGCAGACGGATAAGATTACAAATGACGGGGTTTCCGCGCTATCGGAGAGGAGATGAAATTGTTTGAAACACTGAGAGGATAGTAGGACAAGTGTTAAGAAACTAATGAATAACTTGCATACTCCGTACTAGACGGAGCTGCAACGGGTAAAAGCAATAACCAATTTTAGAGTGACGATACTGGGGTGGAGAGGTGTTCGAAAGAGTTTGATCACAACTGAACATACCCTTATGTCTTAAATCGTTTTTAAAGACAAGTTCAGTAATCAAAATCGTTAAAAGTCGGCCAACCGTGACACAGAAATTAAAGGAACTGGCTAATATATAAAGTTTAAGCAGAAGTGTACTTGTGAAATACCGATTGAACAGCCGAGCTGTTCTAAGCTCTTCAGGCCGGAACCACGCTGATGCTATGGTTGCAGGTTCGAATACTGCCTCGGGCATGGATGTGTGTGCTGTCCTCAGTTTAGTTAGGTTTAGCTAGTTCTAAGACTAGGGAACTGATGACTTCAGATGTTAAGTCCCATAGTGCACAGAGCCATTTGAACCGACTGAACACAGCAGAAAAAGAAGTGAAATGAGCAAGAAATGTCCCTTAACAAGTGAGAGAGCAGATGATACTCTACATCACCAAGAGAATTTTTAAACAACACAGAAGCGTTCTTAAATTAAACACTAGATATTGGACACTAACATTAGCCTCACCAGTTGGATTACTGAATGTTCTAACTTTACTTCCTCACAAATCACAAAACATGGAAAACAATACATTCATGTCCTGATTCAGTATAGTGTCAGGAAAACTACTTTCAAGGCATTCAAGAACGACTTTCTCTCGATACTAGCTGTAGCTACTTCTCAGCAACATATGTCACCTGGACTCATATACGGACCCATTATCTATAGAAACCCGAAGCACAACGAGATACGCCCGTACATTCGTAATGTGACCTCCGTGAGTGCTGTGCGGCTCCACCAATCGGTGAAGCGGTTCACATGGTCTCCCCTCCCCCCCCCCCCCCCCCCCCCCCCCCGTCGGAGGTTCGAGTCTTCCCTTGGGCATGGCTGTGCATAAGATAAGTTAGTTTAAGTTAGATTAAGTGGTGTGCGAGCCTAGGGATAGATGACCACAGCAGTTTGGTCCCATAGAACTTACCACAAATTTCCATTTTCAGCTCGCGTGCCGCGTTGGAATTCATACCCGTGGATACTGGTGTCAGAAATAACCCCCACAGACGCTAGGGAGCAAGATAGAATAGGAATGTGTCCAAAACATAACTGTGGACACCACGTGTAAGTGCTATTCTGAGATGAAGGGGTTGGCACTGAAGGTGAAGTTGTGGTCAACTGCATCAAGCCAGATTGATGACTGATGACCAAAGCAAAAGACAAATAGACCACTTATTTTGGAGTAAACTTAATATTCGCGTCCTAAATTTAACTGTAATGTGTTTGCTATAATACACTGACATGACAGAAGTAATGGGATAGCGATATGCAAATACACATATCGTGGTATTATCACGTACACAAGGTATAAAACGGTAATGCACTGGCGGATCTGTCATTTATACTCAGGTGATTCATGTTAAAAGATTTCAGACTTGATTAAGGCCGCACTACGGGAATCAACAGATTTTGAACGCAGAATGGTAGTTAGAGCGAGACGCATGGGATATTCCATTCTGGAAATAGTTAGACAATTCAGTACTCCGACGTCGAGAGCGTCAATAATGTATCGCGAATATCAAATTCCAAGCATTATCTCTCACCAAATATAACACAATGGCCAATGACTTTCACTTAATGACTGAGAGCAGCGGCGTTTACGTAGAGTTCTCACTGCTTGACATAACCGCAGAAATCACTGTAGGACGCCCGACAAACGTATTTGTTAGGACACGGGCGAAATTTGGCGTTACTAGACTACGGCAGCAGACGACCGAAACGATTGCCTTTGCTAACACCACGACATCGCCTTCATCGCCATTCCTGCGGTCGTGATAATATCGGCTGGACAGTAGACGACTGGAAAACAGTGTCCTGGTCAGATGAGTCCAGATTTCAGTTATTTAAAGCTGATGGCAGGTTTCGAGCGTGGTGCAGAGCCCACGAAGCCATGGAACCAAGTTGTGAACAAGGCACTGTAAAAGCTTGTGGTCCCTCCATACTGATGTGGGTCGTATGTACATGGGATAGATCGGATCCACTGATCATACTGAATCGGTTTTTGGGTGGATACGGTTATATTCGACTACCTGGAGACCATTTTCAGCCATTCTTGGTCTCCGTGTTCCAAAATACGGCACTGGGCCAAAGGTGTTCGCGACTGGTTTGATGAAGACGCTGGACATTTCGAGTGAATGACATGGCCATTCAGATCACCCAACATGAATCCAGACGAACATTTATGGAACATAATCAGGATGTCAGTTCCTGAATCCTGCCTCGGCTACAGTTTCGCAACTATGGACGCCTATGGAGAAGACTTCCAACGACTTGTTAGACCATATCACATAGAGCTGCTGTGCTGCGCTGGACAGTGAGAGATTGAACACGAATTAGGAAGTACCCCACGAATTGTTTCACGGCAGTCTATATTTATGTGGATGGATAGTTCCTCAAGGCCTCATGTACTAATAATGAAAGTCTCTCAGACTGATTTTCTATCAGCCTTCAAAACTGCTGTTTGGTTTCTGTTTCTGGTGAATGAGACTATTAATTGAAATATACAACTTTTGATAAAGGGTTGAAAGGGGAAAGGATGGGGCCATATATCATCATTTGTAATATCTTGTTACTACATTATTGACATAAATGCCTATGGAAAAGATAGGCCTTTGGCAATCACAATTTCAGTTGTAAATAAGTTATACCCAACTGCAACCAGTCACTTTTTTCAATAATAATGCTTTATTACATTAACCGGTTTTCGAACCCTTTCAGGTTCATCTTCAGATGATTTCGGGAGGATCCGGGAAGTTACATCATTACTGGTAGTAGCATAATGCACCCAGCATTATGCTACTACCAGTAATGATGTAACTTCCCGGATCCATAATGCACCCAGCATTATGCTACTACCAGTAATGATGTAACTTCCCGGATCCTCCCGAAATCATCTGAAGACGAATCTGAAAGGGTTCGAAAACCGATTAATGTAATAAAGCATTATTATTGAAAAAAGTGACTGGTTGCAGTTGTGTATAACTTATTTACATTAATATACAGTCACGGTTCTAAAATATCCGTAATGGATAAGCATAACAATTTCAGTTAGCTGCAGATCAGATTGAATAAGATATCAGATATGAATACTAGGGCAATAAAACAGTTAGGCCTTGATTAATAAGAGCTTCAGCTAATCCAAATTATAAAATAGCTCTTAATTTAATGAAAAGCGAACAGGCATGGCTTCGAAAGTAACATTACATTAAATTACCAAATAGAAAACCGGCAGATCTTCAATAATAACAGCTTCAGTTAAGGAAAAGTACCAAACAGAAAACAGGCAGGCCTTCAATGGTAAGAGCTTCACTTCAGTACAATTGACAAATAGAAAACAGGACGGCGTTCAATAATAACAGCTCCTGTTAAGTAAACTTACCAAGTAGAAAACAGCCAGGCCGCCTTCAGTAACAGCTTCAGTGAAATACACTCCTGGAAATTGAAATAAGAACACCGTGAATTCATTGTCCCAGGAAGGGGAAACTTTATTGACACATTCCTGGGGTCAGATACATCACATGATCACACTGACAGAACCACAGGCACATAGACACAGGCAACAGAGCATGCACAATGTCGGCACTAGTACAGTGTATATCCACCTTTCGCAGCAATGCAGGCTGCTATTCTCCCATGGAGACGATCGTAGAGATGCTGGATGTAGTCCTGTGGAACGGCTTGCCATGCCATTTCCACCTGGCGCCTCAGTTGGACCAGCGTTCGTGCTGGACGTGCAGACCGCGTGAGACGACGCTTCATCCAGTCCCAAACATGCTCAATGGGGGACAGATCCGGAGATCTTGCTGGCCAGGGTAGTTGACTTACACCTTCTAGAGCACGTTGGGTGGCACGGGATACATGCGGACGTGCATTGTCCTGTTGGAACAGCAAGTTCCCTTGCCGGTCTAGGAATGGTAGAACGATGGGTTCGACGACGGTTTGGATGTACCGTGCACTATTCAGTGTCCCCTCGACGATCACCAGTGGTGTACGGCCAGTGTAGGAGATCGCTCCCCACACCATGATGCCGGGTGTTGGCCCTGTGTGCCTCGGTCGTATGCAGTCCTGATTGTGGCGCTCACCTGCACGGCGCCAAACACGCATACGACCATCATTGGCACCAAGGCAGAAGCGACTCTCATCGCTGAAGACGACACGTCTCCATTCGTCCCTCCATTCACGCCTGTCGCGACACCACTGGAGGCGGGCTGCACGATGTTGGGGCGTGAGCGGAAGACGGCCTAACGGCGTGCGGGACCGTAGCCCAGCTTCATGGAGACGGTTGCGAATGGTCCTCGCCGATACCCCAGGAGCAACAGTGTCCCTAATTTGCTGGGAAGTGGCGGTGCGGTCCCCTACGGCACTGCGTAGGATCCTACGGTCTTGGCGTGCATCCGTGCGTCGCTGCGGTCCGGTCCCAGGTCGACGGGCACGTGCACCTTCCGCCGACCACTGGCGACAACATCGATGTACTGTGGAGATCTCACGCCCCACGTGTTGAGCAATTCGGCGGTACGTCCACCCGGCCTCCCGCATGCCCACTATACGCCCTCGCTCAAAGTCCGTCAACTGCACATACGGTTCACGTCCACGCTGTCGCGGCATGCTACCAGTGTTAAAGACTGCGATGGAGCTCCGTATGGCACGGCAAACTGGCTGACACTGACGGCGGCGGTGCACAAATGCTGCGCAGCTAGCGCCATTCGACGGCCAACACCGCGGTTCCTGGTGTGTCCGCTGTGCCGTGCGTGTGATCATTGCTTGTACAGCCCTCTCGCAGTGTCCGGAGCAAGTATGGTGGGTCTGACACACCGGTGTCAATGTGTTCTTTTTTCCATTTCCAGGAGTGTAAAATAACCAAGTAGAAAACAGACAGGCCTTCAATGATAACAGCTTCACTCAAGCAAAATTGCCGAGTACAATACAGGCAGGCCTGCTGAAATGATAGCTTCAGTTAAGCAAGATTACTAAATAGAAAACGGGCAGAATTTTTTTAAACAGGAGCTTCAATTAAATAATATTACCAAATACTGAAAGACAGTGCTTGTTTAATAACAGCTTCAGTTAAGTAAAACTACCAAAAGGAAAACAGGAAGGTCTTCAAGAACAATTGCTTCAGTTAAGTAACCTGAGCGTGTTACAAGAGAAAGGTATCTATCTGGTTGTCTAAAACGTTTGGCATGGAGGTCGGCTAAAACCCAACCATCTGGGTACTGCGTGACGACGAGAGGAGAGGGGGGGGGGGCGTCCAGGGGTTAGGCCACAGCGTAGAAGATAAACGTTATCGCTCTAGCTCAGGAGAAGCAAACAACAGCCACAATTCAAGAAGCCAGATAGATTAATTAAGATGTCGCAATGATCGCGATACACCTGTAGATATCAATAAGAAAATAACAGTTGCGACATCAAAATCTAAAACTTGACTGAAGTTGACAAATCGAAGCTGAAGCTTGCCGATTCCAAAGGGAGTCTAGAATTCAGCACAGCGAAACCGACTTCAACTCTCTCATCAGTGTGCCACGTCCCAGAGCAGGCTTGACATACTACGCACGAAGACGGCACTCGAAGTCAGCCACACATTCTAAACGGTCCACAAATATATCCAGCAACAATTCTCCGCATTCCGTGCTCATGACGCTTCAACACACCCCGTCCCCATGAACAACCTCGAGCTTAGATCGCAGTGGCTCATACCAGAACACATGACTGTTCGCGCTAGTGGCGCCAGGAATTCGAATGGCGACCCCAGTAACACCGCCGCGATTCATTAACGATATTCTTTGATGGTTGGATACTATTTTTTGTAATATCAAGAATTAATCGCAGCTGTTGTTGAAATTACAACAGTGGGAACATCACCTTTTGTCGAAGTAATATTTTACATAATATCTTAAAATCACTGCGACGCAACTAAATAAATATCTCCACAGATATTCGACTTACACTACTTTACCAAGTGAACTGATGTTTAGTGTAGATGACAAAATTTACTGCCAGTTACGTTTAGCAACGACACTGTATCCTGCTATCTGATATACACTCCTGGAAATGGAAAAAAGAACACATTGACACCGGTGTGTCAGACCCACCATACTTGCTCCGGACACTGTGAGAGGGCTGTACAAGCAATGATCACACGCACGGCACAGCGGACACACCAGGAACCGCGGTGTTGGCCGTCGAATGGCGCTAGCTGCACAGCATTTGTGCACCGCCGCCGTCAGTGTCAGCCAGTTTGCCGTGGCATACGGAGCTCCATCGCAGTCTTTAACACTGGTAGCATGCGCGACGGCGTGGACGTGAACCGTATGTGCAGTTGACGGACTTTGAGCGAGGGCGTATAGTGGGCATGCGGGAGGCCGGGTGGACGTACCGCCGAATTGCTCAACACGTGGGGCGTGAGGTCTCCACAGTACATCGATGTTGTCGCCAGTGGTCGGCGGAAGGTGCACGTGCCCTTCGACCTGGGACCGGACCGCAGCGACGCACGGATGCACGCCAAGACCGTAGGATCCTACGCAGTGCCGTAGGGGACCGCACCGCCACTTCGCAGCAAATTAGGGACACTGTTGCTCCTGGGGTATCGGCGAGGACCATTCGCAACCGTCTCCATGAAGCTGGGCTACGGTCCCGCACACCGTTAGGCCGTCTTCCGCTCACGCCCCAACATCGTGCAGCCCGCCTCCAGTGGTGTCGCGACAGGCGTGAATGGAGGGACGAATGGAGACGTGTCGTCTTCAGCGATGAGAGTCGCTTCTGCCTTGGTGCCAATGATGGTCGTATGCGTGTTTGGCGCCGTGCAGGTGAGCGCCACAATCAGGACTGCATACGACCGAGGCACACAGGGCCAACACCCGGCATCATGGTGTGGGGAGCGATCTCCTACACTGGCCGTACACCACTGGTGATCGTCGGGGGGACACTGAATTGTGCACGGTACATCCAAACCGTCATCGAACCCATCGTTCTACCATTCCTAGACCGGCAAGGGAACTTGCTGTTCCAACAGGACAATGCACGTCCGCATGTATCCCGTGCCACCCAACGTGCTCTAGAAGGTGTAAGTCAACTACCCTGGCCAGCAAGATCTCCGGATCTGTCCCCCATTGAGCATGTTTGGGACTGGATGAAGCGTCGTCTCACGCGGTCTGCACGTCCAGCACGAACGCTGGTCCAAGTGAGGCGCCAGGTGGAAATGGCATGGCAAGCCGTTCCACAGGACTACATCGAGCATCTCTACGATCGTCTCCATGGGAGAATAGCAGCCTGCATTGCTGCGAAAGGTGGATATACACTGTACTAGTGCCGACATTGTGCATGCTCTGTTGCCTGTGTCTATGTGCCTGTGGTTCTGTCAGTGTGATCATGTGATGTATCTGACCCCAGGAATGTGTCAATAAAGTTTCCCCTTCCTGGGACAATGAATTCACGGTGTTCTTATTTCAATTTCCAGGAGTGTATTTTGAAGGGTTTCCACTTTATGTCTGATATATCGGCCTGCGTACTGATAGAACGTTTTAGGCATTAATTTTAGGTTCATATTTTAGCTTAACAAAGTCATGGGCTGACTGCCGAATGTAATTCAAAACCGTAGTGGCTCAAATCCTTTACACTCCCTACTTTTAAAATACGTTTCTGCTGGAAGTTCGTTAAACAAACTTATACATGTTCTTGGTTCAAGTGGTTCAAATGGCTCTGAGCACTATGAGACTAAGCTCCTGACGTCATCAGTCCTCTAGAACTTAGAACTACTTAAAACAAACTAACCTAAGGACATCACACACATCCATGCCCGAGGCAGGATTCGAAACTGCGACCGTAGTGGTCCCGCGGTTCCAGACTGTAGCGCCTAGAACCACTCGGCCGCTCCGGCCGGCATACATGTTCTAATCACATTAATGAAACTACCTGCTAAGGCAATGATTAAGCACCTTTTGGGGAGCAAACCACTGGGAAAGGTGCAAGAACAGAGGAAATGAGGTTCTAGAAGTTACCGGCAGAGGTTTTGAGCCGTTGTGACTACAGCGTCGAGGACAGTTGCTCTAGATTTCTCGGTCGAGGTGGGTACATGGCGTGAACAAACAGATCGAGGTGGTCTCACAGATTCTCGATTGCATTTAAATCCGGTTAGTCTAGTGCCCGGTAAGCTTATCCTGGTGCTCTTCGAACCATGAACGTACACTGCGAGCGGTGTGACGCGTTCCATTGCCCTATTATGTCGGCCGCGATAGCCGAGCGGTTCTTGGCGCTGCAGTACGGAACCGTGCGACTGGTACGGTCGTAGGTTCGAATCCTGCCTCAGGCATAGATGTATGTGAGGCCCTTAGGTTAGTTAGGGGGCTGATGACCTCAGATATTAAGTCCCATAGTGCTCAGAGCCATTTGAACCATTCCATTGCCCTGCTGGTAGCGAGACAATATCAAACTCGATGTAGCTTGTGGAAAATGTTCACAAGGATAAATGCATATTTTTGTTGATCCATTGTGCCTTCCAGAATGACGAGATCACTCAGTAAATGACAGGCATACTATCCGCAGACCATAACGCTCGCTCCTCTAGCCTGCCCCTTCCCACTATTGTTACGGGGACGTACAAGACAGTGGCAATATGCCCAATTGATCATAAAAAGTAATTCATGTGGAAAGCCCACCTGTCGCCACTTAGTATAGACTAATATTCCTGCCTTCATAGCAGTAAACAGCAGTCAGTATGGGAGCACGAACGAAGCTCATACTGATGAGCCCCGTACGAAGAAACGTTCGCTGAAAGGTCGTTGAGAAGACACTGTAGTTAGCCCGTTGGTTCATTTCCCCCGTCAGCTGCTCATCAGGTGCACGTCTCTTCGCCCATACATATTTCCGATGCCGTCGGGCAACTTTGTCATCTACGACCAGTGGTGTTTCACATTTGCCTTCGCGCCCATTTTCAATAGCGCCCTTCTGTCATTCATGGTACACCTTAACCACAGTGGCATATGAACATTACACAAATTTAGTTATTTCAGAATGGTTTCGAACCGTGTCCGAAAGCAAATGATAATGCCTTATTGGACATAAGATCAATCGCTCAGTTTCCATATTATGATAGCAGCTGCACTACTTGCCGCGAGCTCCCAAACACACTGTAAGTAGGCTGTTTAGATTTTTATATGGGTAATGCCACGTAGCGCTCTATATGAAAATCACTGGCTGTGCTGTGTGCAGTATGTGGCTAGTTTGCATTGTTTTCTGCCATTGTTGTCATGAACTGCTATAGCTGGATGTGAACAGCGCGTAGCGTTGCGCAGTTGGAGGTGAGCCGCCAGCAGTAGTGGATGTGGGGAGAGAGATGGCGGAGTTTGGATAATCTGTAAGACTGGATGTCAATTATGAATATTAAGGTAAATACATTGTTTGTTCACTATTAATATCTTTCATTTGCTAACTATCCCTATCAGTAGTTAGTGCCTTCCGTAGTTTGAATCTTTTATTTAGCTGGCAGTAGTGGCGCTCGCTGTATTGCAGTAGTTCGAGTAACGAAGATTTTTGTGAGGTAAGTGATTTCTGAAAGGTATAGTTTAATGTTACTCAGGGCCATTCTTTTGCAGGGATGTCAGATTGCGTTGCGCTAAAAAATATTGTGTGTCAGTTTAAGCACAGTCGTGTATAAATTGTTCTAAGGGGACGTTTCATATGTCGACCCTTAGCCTAGGATACCTCACTGGAGTCTTCTGATTTTTTTCTTGTAGTTTGTGTATTTAGTGTAGCTTTTGTTTATTGCTAGCGCGTAATTGTAGAGAGAATCTCCTTTGTAGTTGCAGTCTTTCATTGTTGTACTGTAAAACAGTTGTGGCATGCATGTAGATTTGCACCAAGTATTTCGCAGCTGCAATTAACTAGATATTATTTTCAGTGCTATATTGTGTTCTCTTATTTTTGCTATTCAAATTGTGCTTTTCTGTGTTATCGTGTGAAATATTGTGACAATAATGGCGTGTGAAAAACGTAACACTCGGCTCCAAAGTAAGCTGAGAAATGACAGTGAAGACGAAAGCAGTGTGTTGGCCCCACCATGTAATGAATTAACTAATATTCAAAGTAGTAATTTGGTAACTGTGGATAGGGAAATGGAGCGGGCGTCAAACAATGGCGTAGGCAGTGAAACAGGTAGTGAACAGGGAAGCATTATCGATCGATCGGTCGGCAACAGCTCGCCTCAGGAATCCGAAATGATAGGACACAATTTTGCAAATACTGTACATTCAGGTTTTGCGTCCTCACCGTTTTCTCAAATGAGTCAAGACACATTTTCCGCTTGTCAAAATGTGAATGTTGCCGGTGCAAATTCACTGCCGAAAAGCACTGAGGAACATGTTTCAGACACCAGTGCATTGTTATTACAGTTAATGCAACAAATGGGACAAAGGCTACAAAAGTTAGACACAACGCTTGAACAAAATCAGAAACAAATGGGACAAAATCTTCAAAAGTTAGACACAATGGAACAATACCAGAGACAAACACAGCAAAAGTTAGACACAGTGGAACAAAATCTTAAAAAGTTAGACACAATGGAACAAAATCTTCAAAAGTTAGACACCACACTTGAACAAACACGTGAAGATTTAACTACTGAGTTACATAACATCGAATCGAAATGTCAAAAAATCTGTAATGACGTAAAAACACAAATTTGTGAGCACTTCCAACCTATTTTTTCGCGTCATGAAAATGCATTACAGAATCACGAAGCAGCCATAAAAGAACTGCAAACTATTGTTCATGAAAATCATGAGACCTTGCAAGCTAAAATGGACTCAGTTGCATCTACCGATTCGGTTACGCAACTTGCAAAAACTCAGGAAAACTTAAAGGACACAGTAGATACTCTGAAAATTGGTTCAGAAAGACACATGGAGGAAATTAGTTCATTATCAGAGAAAGTAGCCGAACTTTCGGATCAGGTCACTAACTTATCTACGAAGGTAGATGATAATCTGAATGACAGAAAACCAGTAGTCTTTAATGACACAGAAGAGTGCGAACAAATTAGGAAATTCAAACAAAATCAGAATCAAATTAATACGCAACACCAAAGAGAAATCCGGGAAGTACAAGATCAGCTGACACAGGTAATACAAGAATTACGTATTTCAGAGGACACTCGCGCTCCAACACGGGAAGAGGGACATAGAAATACGGAAAAGCCACAAAATAATAACACAGGGCATTTCGGTAATTATGAAAGAAATTGGCAAGGTACACCGAATTTTGAGATGGAACCGCCGACACGACGTAACACTGACCGATATGCTACTCGCCGACACGATGATTTTGACTATAAGCTGTTCATTACTACACGTAAATTCAAAACGTTTAAGAATTCTGCCTACGACATTCATCCACAAGCGTGGCTCCATCAATTCTCTCATTGTTTCCCTCCCAAATGGTCAGTGGAGCACAGGTTAGAATTTATGTGTGGCTACTTAGAGAATGAGCCAGCTGTAAGAATGCGATCGGTCATTCACGATTGCCACAGTGAAGGAGAATTTTACCATGCCTTCCTCTCAGCATATTGGTCTCAAGCCACACAAGACCGCGTAAAACATAGCATCATAATGATGAAACACTTCGAACAATCTGAATTTTCCAGTCTTGTGAAATATTTTGAAGACATGTTGCACAAGAATCAATACCTGTCAAACCCATACAGCCCCTCAGAACTCATCCGCATTTGCTTAATCAAACTGCCCGAACATTTGAGACATATTATTTTAGCAGGACGATGCAAAGACGACATTGAAGCTTTTCAGGGACTGTTACAAGAATTAGAAATTGACACAGACAGTCGCGGGATGCGAAAACAGGAAAACAATCACTACAGGTCACATCCGTCACAATTCCGTGACGACAGAAACGATAACTGGACGCGACAAGGCTATTCTCACCACACAAATCGTGACCAAAATAGACACCACCCGTGTGACAACCGTTGGCAGAGTAGTAATAATTACAGGGAAAGATCACCTCTCCGCAGTAATGACTATTACAGAGACAATCAGAGAAACAGACAATATGGGAACCAATATAACTATTATCAAGGGAGACAGAATAACTTTAGACACAACGGTCCAGCACACAGTTACGACTCAGGGAGAAATTCTCCACCACGTGACAGACAAGAAAGAAACTATGTAAACTACCGACAAAACGACAGACGTGAATTTCATCAGAACTGGCGGGTTTCTAACAGAGCTGGGCCCTCTGGGCAACGTGAATTTGTAGAAGTTAGGTCTCCAAATCCCAATAACGGCGCACGCCAACAAAGAGACAATAGGCAATGACTCACACCGCTGGCAGCCACAATACGTACTTATGAAACTGACGACGGAGCTGCCGTAGCTAGTAATTACGTAAAAATGGAAGACATTAGGGACATCTTACTCCAGGAACACGACGTAAAACATAACAACATTGCATATCCTGTGATTCACATTACTGTAAATGACGTAAAATTTACGGCAGTACTTGACTCTGGCAGTCCCATTTCAGTAATTAGTGAAACAGCTTTTAGCAAATGCAACAAATCGAACGATTGCCCCACACTTCCGTTACGTAAGATTAAATTACAAGGTGCAATCTTTGGAAAAAGTGTAGATGTACGCCAACAAACCAATTTAGAATTCTTTTGCCAAAGCCACAGCTTCTCAATGAAATTTCTTATTGTTCCATTATTGTCGACGGAAATTATACAGGGAGTAGACTTTTTGAATGAATACAAAGCAATCTTAAGCTTTCACGATGCTGAAATAAGTTTAGAGAAAGAAGGTAAGTCAATAGCTTTGAAATTTGAAGACTGGCTCTCAAACCATGATGAGGAAATTAATCGGCTTTACCTTCTGTTAGATAACAGTTCGGAATTTTCTACGGAACTAGACACTAACAATCACTCTGCAAGTACTGACAGGGATGACATCGACGGCATATTTGAAATTAATGAGTTAATTCAGAATAAAATTCAAACAATTGAGAATTGTAATGACACTGATAGGCAGGACCTTTTTGAGATTTTACAAGCACATTCCACAGTTTTTACTCACAAAACAGGAACAATCAAGGGATTTCAATATCAATTTCGTGTTCGTGAGCATACTAAATTTTGTGTTAGACCATACGTAATTCCAGCACATTATAGGGACTGTGTTAGAACAGAAATACAATCTATGCTTAATGAGGGAATTATTGAGCCTGCAGTAAGCTCATACAACAACCCATTACATGTTGTTGAGAAGAAAAATGGATCGATCAGGCTTGTTTTAGATTCGAGACAAATCAATACTATCATCATTCCTGAAACAGACAGGCCGCAGACGATGGAAGAACTTCTTCAAAATTTTAATGGTGTAAAAGTGTTGTCTTCCATTGATCTCAGATCCAGCTTTTATCAGATCGAACTTCATCCAGAATGCAGAAAATACACAGCTTTCCTTTGTTTCGGCGTTTGTTATCAGTTTCGGAAACTTCCTTTTGGTTTGAACATTTCTTCGGCAGCATTCATTCGTGGGCTAAATTCCATATTATCTGAGTTCTTAAAACGTCACATCACCTTATATGTGGACGATATTCTAATAGCAGAAGCTTCATGGGAACAACATAACTGCATCCTCAACAGTTTGTTATGTATTTTTGCAGAATCTGGAATTACAGTTAACTTGGAAAAGTCTGAATTCGGTAGGACAAAGGTGAAGTTTTTGGGACATATTATTTCTTCTGAAGGCATTCAGCCGGATCCCGAAAAGTTAGAAGCAATCAGAGCCATTCCAGTTCCATCCACAAAAAACAAGTCCGTAGTTTTCTAGGTCTCGTAAATTTTTACCGTCGTTTTCTGAATATGCAAATTCTTGTTACACCAAAACTTTGTTCTCTCACTGGAAAAAATACTATTTGGAAATGGGACTAACAAGCACAGTTGGAATTCAATTCTTTGAAAGAAGCGTTACTGGAGAACATTGTTGCGGACGCGCTGTCACGCGCACCGGCTGGGCTTGAGAAAAGTAACACAGAAGGCAACCTCGAGAAAAATTTCAGTATTCTTTACATTCCGAAAGTCGCCTTTGAAAACTTCATCACCACATCTTTAAAGGACATTGCTCATGAACAAGATAAAGATCTGATTTGGAAAGACATCAAAAGCAAATGGCATGAAAAGACACACACTCAGATTCGGCATTAGTACCTGGTTAGAAACAACATACTCTTCAAACGCTGCTCTGTTGATGACAAGCTATGGGTACTTTGCATTCCAGACGATTTTGTTAATAAGCTCATTTGGTACATTCATTTCAGCTAGGCACATTTTTTCCCACGAAAATGTTATCATATTCTTCGAACGACTTGTTATTTTAACAATATGGAAAAGAGAATTCGAAGAGTCTTGTCTATTTGTAAACTTTGTCAAAAGGCGAAACCATCTACTGTCTTCCATCGTGCTCCGCTGTTTCCTATCATTCCTTCTAAATTAAAAGAATTTGCTGCTGTTGATCTCTTGGGACAGCTTGTCAGAACATCTAATGGATTTGCGTACGTTCTAGTCGCTGTTGAACTTACTTCAAAATTTGTTTCTTTCACTCCGTTACGTAAAGCCACTGGACGGTCTGTATCCAACGCCTTTGTTAAAAATTTCTTACGTGAAGTTGGACACGTTAGTAAAGTCATTTCAGATAACGGACCGCAATTCAGATCTGCTGTTTGGTCACGCATGCTTCGGAATCATAAAATCAAACCTGTTTTTATTTCATTGTATTCACCACATTGTAACCCGTCTGAACGGATTATGAAAGAAATCAATAAGCTTTGCAGACTTTATTGTCACAGAAAGCATCAGCATTGGGACAGATATTTACACTTATTTCAAAATGTGCTGAATGAAATGCCTCATGATTCCACTGCTTTACCACCTACTCTTGTACTGAAGAATGTAGAACCCCCGAACAGAATCAGAGAGCTTGTACCTTTCCCGAATACACGTAAACTTCGACACAAAGACATAATTGATTTGGCTCTTAAAAATATAAAATCTGCATCAGACAAAAGGAGAAAACTAAACGGTAAAGCAAATGCAAAGAAATTATGTATTGGTCAGAAAGTTCTCATTAAAGCTCATTCATTGTCACATAAGAAGAAACACTTGAGTCACAAATTCTTTCTAGTTTACAATGGACCTTACAGAATCCGACGTATACCACATGATAATTGCATTGAAGTTGAAACTCTGCGTACTAGGAAGAGTAAAGGTTTACACCACATTTCTCATGTAAAACCATTTATTGACAGATAATCTGCTTTTTAACTTAGTCTTTGTAATTTTCACTTCACGCTACTTGTACAATCTGTCACACTGAGAAACTGTTAACATGCAACTATGTTTTAAAGCTAATTAACCATCCAGTCAAGAACATAGGTAACTTAAACAGAAATTGCGAATGCATTGTTATGGTGAACAGGCGACACAGTGGTTAGTTTATGTGACAGCTACACGATTATATCACGACGTTACTACTGTGTGACACAATTTACATTGTTGCTTTTGCGGAGTATCTGTTTTATATCTGCACGGTTTTTCTGAATTCTTCTGGAAAGCAAAACACGTTTTAGTAGTAACTTTTGTGCTATTGCTACAAGGAGACAGCCTTTTCCGTAGGACGACAATACGTTACAGAACAGTACTTTCCTCATCACGGCAATAAGCGTAATAACTAAGTTATCTATACGCAAAGCATTTCACTTTTGTGTATCATGAGGTAAGTACATTGACTTCTGCAGAACTTAGCTTTCGGAGGACAATAACTACGACACTTCCCAGAGATTATCTTACAGCAAGACGCATATTTAGCGCTACAGGACACGTATTTGAGTGATTAATTTTGTACTTAAAACATTTATTTTTAAAGATTTTTGACTTACAAAGAAAGTTTTTCGTGATACATTTCATTCCATTGCTGTAATCTGTAACACCTGAGGGTATAATTACAATAAACCTCAGGGGGGTACACGCCTGCTTTGTGTACCATGTGTTTGGCAAGCACAAGGAGCCCTAGCTAATATGGTATTTGCTTATACAATTTAACACATCGGTACCATATTTCTCTAACACATAAATTACACAGCTATCTGATCATTTAACAGAGAAACAAACATTTTTTTACTACGTCAGTGACACATGTTTACGCAATTACACCGTTGGATAACTTCACACTTACGAAATTGTATTTTGTCTGTACTGTGTGAACTGTTCATATTTTTCTGACCCATTGTGATACTATGAGAGCTTTGAATGATGTATTTGGTATGAGATCATGATATTTAAGGTACATTTGAGGCAGATGACACTTTTGACATGAGCAGAGAATTTTGTTAGGTTTTGAAATTATTGGAGGAAGCTACGACGATTTTGAGATTTGACTGAGGTGTTATGATGTTATTATTACGATGACGATGTGTATTATGCTGTTGAGATATGTTTATGTCAATAAGATGATGCTACCATATATGAGGAATGTGATTACGTGTTTATATGTATATGAATAATGAAAGAAGTTAAGGACTCTTGACTTGTGTAAAAGGATGTTGGTAACCGAGAATCGTACTTTAAGAGTTATGAAATGTGTGCGTAAATGCGTGAAAGTATCACAATGCCGGCGAAAATTTTTTGGACACTGTTATATTCATAGGATTTTGTTTCTACACACTTGTGACGTAAATTTTCGACCTGTGAAATTTTCATATGAGACTGTCACTGTAGCAGAAACTGGTGTCGTAAATATTTCTGTAAGAAAGTTAAGTGACCACCTGCACGTGCGTCGTCGGCACACAGCTGTGTCAGACACCTGGAGAACTAGCCATTAGGGTGTGCCTTTCCGGAAGCCTATACCGCCGCTAATGACATTCCTTTGTAGAGGGCATCGCTAATGCGACACGCTCGTTACTTGAAAACATATGATTTTTTGTAATGCGTTGTGGGCACACAGCTGTGTCAAACACCTGGAGAACAAGCCATTAGGGTGTGCCTTTCATCGCTAATGTGACACGCTCGTTACTTGAAAACATATGATTACTCGCACTTTGTGCTAATTACTGAAATGCTTATGAATTGATGGGAAATATTCGTACATCTGCACACCTGATTATGACAAGTGTCTTTCTCCGAGAGTTGAGTGCTACTGACTTACGAAATGCCACATGACTATTGAATGATATTTTTATGCTTTGGTTTGCGTAATTGCTTATTTCATTTGATATCTGGTTTCCAGCTGTGTTGCGGCATTGCTTTGATAAAATAAAATGCATTTGCTAATGTGAACACTTTCTGTCAACAGATCTATGAAATAATTATTTTATGATCCACATTCTTTAAAAAAAGGAGCACTTGGAAAGGAAAGAACAATAAGAAGGAACTAGTAACAGTAACACATAATTTTCTTTTCAAGTACATGGTAATATTTTTTTACAATAAGTTGTTATGGTGCACCACTTTAATTACATAGACATTAAGATGTGAATATATATTTCCCTTGTCTGCATTATCGTCTTTAGTGTAATATTTTTTTTGCTTGCGCTGTGTAATGTTTAGGTATAAGTTGCTGCTGTTTGCCAGGCGTAGTGTTATTGAATTTGACTTTTGCTAATTTATGTTGCTAGCTTTGCCAATTTGCATTTTTTGTCATTGCTGTTTGTGTTAATTTGTTATGTGATGCTGCATTGCCTCGTCCCTTGGTATATATATCTCTGAGCTCAGTAGATTTAAGTTAGCTTAAGAGGGGGTAGACTATATAAGAAACTGACTATGGAGAATAGGTAAAGAATGCATTGCGAACTTATATGAAAAAGATTTGGGCCCCAATGAGTATTGTACAATCAGACATAATTATTTTGAAAGAAATATGAATAGAATACAGGAAGGAGGTATAGATAGGACTTTTTGGGAATAATGATGAATGAAGGGAGATCTCCGAGAAGTAAAGAAAGTTTTGTTTGCAAAATACTGCAGTAAAACAAACCCTGTCCTTTCCTTTTGTGTTATCCCACTACATGTTTGTGTACCCTTGTGTATTTGTGTTTTTCCTGTCTTTATGTGTTTAGCTGATGAGAGCTATGTTGTAGAATTTTTCTAATACTCTGTTATTTACTTTGTAAAGATGCTTAGACATTATTTATTCTGTTTTGTTTTAATGCTCATGTGTGAAGTTGACGTTTCAAAAGTGATTCTGATCTTTTATTTTTGTACTCATGTCATCATTCCTGTAACACTGATGTATATGTTTATTTCTATTCTTTTGTAAAGCCCCTATTACTACAAATGTTATCTGTATTGTTATGTTTTTAATGATGTATTTTGTATCTTTGTAATTGTATTCTTATGTTATATAATTGTAATTGACGCCAGTTAATCAAATTAAGTAACTTGTAAGTTCCATTTCACTGCACTCGTTTCTGTTGGTCATAGTATATGGACAACATGTGAGAAGTAGGGACTGATAGTGTTTGCACGTGTGTTAATAATTCAGCAAGGGACTGGATAACAGCATTGCTGGTTCTAAGGACAATTCCAAAAAACTGTGTGAGTGCACAAGTGGTGGTTCATGGACTTGCTATATTGTCTGCAAGACTCTTCAATGGTGATTGTGCACCTGCACAGTCACAACAGATGGCTGCTGGCCATTTCTACAAGGACTGCAGTGGGTCTACACCTCTGGTGGCCCACCAATACCGTAATCTCTACCAGGACTACAGTGGGTCTGTTCTGTGATGACCTACCTACCAATATTCATCAACTTCGACTGACTCTGCTGTGGGTTTGCTCCATTGTGGCCCATTACCTGTCAGCATGTCAAGAGTCAGCACTGTCTTTCCGTTGGAATGACAACACTACTTCTTCAAGACTGCATGGAAATCCACTACTTCTGTGTGCAATTTTTTTTACTAATGAGACTTTGTGAAAAAAAAATGTAATTACTATTGTGATGAACAATCTGGACTGTCTTTATGGACTGTGAGAAAATTTTAGCTTTTGACCAACATTGTATTAATCAGTGTGTGCATTTGATATCTTTGTGATTGTAATTATGAAAAATTTTTTCAAATCTGTATTGGCCAGTGCCCAACACCATTTGTAAAATTTTTTTGTGGAGAGCATGGGGGCTATGTAAGTAGGCTGTTTAGATTTTTATATGGGTAATGCCACGTAGCGCTCTATATGAAAATCACTGGCTGTGCTGTGTGCAGTATGTGGCTAGTTTGCATTGTTGTCTGCCATTGTTGTCATGAACTGCTATAGCTGGATGTGAACAGCGCGTAGCGTTGCGCAGTTGGAGGTGAGCCGCCAGCAGTGGTGGATGTGGGGAGAGAGATGGCGGAGTTTTGATAATCTGTAAGACTGGATGTCAATTATGAATATTAAGGTAAATACATTGTTTGTTCTCTATTAATATCTTTCATTTGCTAACTATCCCTATCAGTAGTTAGTGCCTTCCGTAGTTTGAATCTTTTATTTAGCTGGCAGTAGTGGCGCTCGCTGTATTGCAGTAGTTCGAGTAACGAAGATTTTTGTGAGGTAAGTGATTTCTGAAAGGTATAGTTTAATGTTACACAGGGCCATTCTTTTGCAGGGATGTCAGATTGCGTTGCGCTAAAAAATATTGTGTGTCAGTTTAAGCACAGTCGTGTATAAATTGTTCTAAGGGGACGTTTCAACACTTCACATGCCCTCCGCTGCTAGTGCTTCCACCTGGTGCCTGTGAGTCGCTGTTGTACGTTGACGTGGAACATAAGCAGTGTCACATTAATGTGATGGTACTATGTACATATCTTAGAGCAATTGTAGGACACCCTTGGAGGAAAAATTACGCCACATCTTTCAGGCTTCTTTGTAGCTGTAAATCTATGTGACGCAGAAACGAGAAAGCTTATCTACTGGATATCTGAAATACTAGTTTTTAGTTGACACCAGGAAACTGCACCAACAACAAGATATTACTGCGCATTTGTATTTGCAGATGGACTGACATAGGTGAAATAAAACACCAGACAAACATTCCTTATCGGAAGTATGTGAACGATTTAATATTGCATGCGAAACTCTCCTTGATATATAGTGTGAACATTAATAAAACCGACAACCAGTAGGGGCGGATTCCAGACTTGAAATAGAGGAAGAAAGTTTCTACATAAGTGTGTCCGGAAATCCATCATTGCCATGGTAGATGGCACTGATGAATAAAAGTTCCTCTGAACACGTGCCATGTGTTCCTTGTGTGCTAGCGTGATGTGTGATAGGCGCATCGTATTGTAAGTAGCAGAACTGTCCAGTTTTCATGTCAGAAACATACCGGGATGGTCTTTATGTACATCCAAGCAAATGGAAACGGCCGAGAGGCAGAACGGTTATACCAAACAAGCACCCTTACAGACACCAACCACATCACACAACATTTCAAATCCATTTTGGAAGTTTGTGTGATAATGGTATTTTCAGACAGAAGAGGGTGCAGAGAGGCGGCGGATTGTGAGCACACCTGATTTGGAGGACCGGGTTATACAGGATATGTCGCCATTTCTATCGGCTTGGCTGTACACAACAACCATCTCGGCTTGTACCTGACATTAATACCGGACCACTCTGCTGGTCACAGTACGCTGCGTCGGTCACACAGACTGAAACGCACAAGGATCACACGGGACGTGGCCAGAGGAACTTTCATTCGGCAGTGTCATCTACTGTGGCAGCGATGCATTTCCGGACACATGATCGCAGGACTTTTTCCCTACATTTCCAGTCAGGAGTCCGACACTGCTGCTTGTTGTTTTTATTAATATTCACACTGCATATCAAGGAGAGCTTCGCACACGGTAGTACACCGTTCACACACTTCCGATGATGAATGTTTGATGTTTTATTTCACCTATGTCAGTGCATCTGTACACACAAATACGCAGTAACATCATGTTGTTGGTGCAATTTTCTGATGTTAACGAAAAATAAGTGTATCTGTAGCACATTCGGTAGATGTCAGACTACACGCCCAAAGGTACCCGTATCAAAACCCCGCCGGTCTTATGACCTCAAAAGTCACTTGTCACTTCTTTCATCTCTTGGTAATGTAATAAATGGCCAGCCTCTTCACCTCACCATAGCCACTACAGTCTAAACCGCTTTGAATGTGTTTACAGTAGTCAAGCCTTGGTTTCCCCTCTCCTCTCTCCTCACTCTACACACTGTTGAGCCGTCTCAAGCTATGCCTTCAGTTAGTTTAGTTTTGCCATAAATTTTGTTTCCTCCCCATACGATTCACCGATTCCCCGTTAGCTATCCCACATACCGACTTCATCTTCAGTACTTGTCTCTAGCAACGCATGTCAAATTCTTATAATTTCTTTTTGACTGAACTCTTTCGCCGACGTTTCAATTCCGTACAAGACTACACTTCAGCTAAACACTTCTTGCAAAACCTTCCTAAGGCTTTATAGTAGATTTTAACAAATTTCTCTTCAGCAGAATACCTGATCTGGCACTTGTCAGTCTACGTTTTGAGAAGTCACTTGAAACGCCTAAGGAAAAACTGGCCATACCACCTCCATTACTATAAATCTAAGAAATCGATGCGGTAATCAAACCAACCTTATGGTTCATGACGGTTTTACCTTTCTAACACATTAGGTAGTTAGTCCGAGAGATATTGATTTTACGAAGGGCGTTCAGTAACTAATGCAATATATTTTTTCTCTGCCAATACTGTCGCTACAGTCTCTACAGTTTCTGGAGTTTCGATAGGTGGAGGCAGTATATACTTAGTCTTCAAAATGGCATCTGTAGTGGACATATGTTTCAAGTAGAGAGCTGTCATCGAGTTTCTTTTGGTGGAAAACCAGAGCATCGCTGGTATTTAAAGGAGCTTGCAGAATGTCCACGGATCCCTAGCAGTGAACAAAGGCTGAGTGAGTCATTGGGCTCGGCGCCTGTCACTATCGCAACAAGATCGCGCAAACGTGTCCGATCTCCCGCACGCCGGCCGGCCGCCCACAGCTGTGAATCTCTTAATGTTGGAATGCGAGGAATCTCCAACCAGGACGTCTCTATTGGTCGTGCTCATACACTCGCGCACCAGATGGGGTAGTGAGAGTATGTGCTCGCAGAGTTTCTTCCCGCCAAACGAAAGTGTAAGAAGGGCAACGAAGGAATGGCGGGATTGCTTCAGCGTTACAAGGCTAATCCGTACAATTATTTGTCGTACATCGTCACATGCGATGAAATGTGAATTCATCACTTTTTACCAGAAGCAAAAGGCGATGCATGTAGTTGCTTAAGAGGAAGTTTAGTCCCAACTCTCAGTCAGTAACGTTAGGGTGATGGTCTTCTGGGACTGTGAAGGTGTCATTGTGTTCAGTATCCTCACTCATGGTTCAGCTGTCCACTGTGTATTGTGCTACCCTCAAGAAATTTAACAGACAACTTCAGCATGTTTGCCTCCATAAAAATGCAAACGCAGCAAGGCCCCACGGAAGTCTGCACACCCGAGAGGGGTTCACAAATCTTCACTGGTCTAGTTTTCCCTGTTCACCAAGCAGCCCGGATCTCGCAGCTTCCGACTTCCTTCTGTTTGGCCCAACGAAGAACCCACCCCGGAGGAAGGAGTACGTTGATGGACAGTTTATTGATGATGCATGATGTTGGCTCCGTCTTAGACCAGTAGGGCGAGCGTACAGGCCCAGTATGGTCACATAAGGCCGTTGCATTGAACCTTAGATTATGTTGTAAAACAAAGTTTTGTAGCCAAAAGAGTGGGGAATAATGAATTGTATTGGAATGCCGACCGGTGTGGGGTTTCTAGTGCCCCATCGGGCGGCTCCTCGTGTGCGGAGTGGCGGATCGTCGAACGTTCACTAGATATAGTGGGTACCGAGGAAATAAAAAACTCGGGGCCGACCAAAAGTAGCACCTTATTGGCCACGGACAGGTCAAGAGATGTACAGAAGGCAACGTCTCTAGGGAAGGCATCCGAACAAAATGCCCTAGTCCTCCAGGTTGTGGGCTGTGCAGAGGGTTACCCCCCCCCCCCCCCCCACACACACACACACTCACATAATAAGATTATCTGGGTTAGGAAGCTGTACAGAAGCCTCGGAATCAGGAATGTCCCAACTGGAATCGGAAACGGCAACGGACAACGGATTTCTCTTTTGGATCATGGAATGTCAGGAGCCTATACTGACCAGGATGAATGCAGAAGTTGACCAAATAATTAGAGAAATACCAGCTGAAAGTAGTAGCCCTCCTGGAGACCAGATGGACGGGTACAGGATCAGTAAAGATGAACGCAGGACGTATACTATGTGGAGACTGTGGCGAGCGCCATGACTTAGGTACTGGTTTCAATTATGTAAATGACTCAATAATGAAACCAGTGAAAAAATTTAAGTCTATTAACAACAGAATCATCTACATCTCAATTGCAGTGCGATTTAGTGATACATCGTTCACTAATGCACATGCTCCATGCGAGGATAAGGATGACTGCATTAAGGAGGAATTTTACACTGAATTACACAATGTATATAACTCACTGCCTGATCACAATGTGAAACTAGTATCGGGTGATTTTAATGCCAAATTGGATCAAGAAATCATCTATAAATCGGTGGTAGGTAATGCAAGCCGGCATCAGGAATCCAGTGACAATGGCATCCATTTGATCAGTTACACAATTGACAACAATCTCTGCATAACGAGGAGTTCCATCGTAAGGACCTTTATAAAAGAACATGGATGGCACCAGACGTGCATACAGTAAACCAGGTAGACCATGTATGCATTGAGAAACGTTATGCAAATAGCATCAAAGAGCCGCGAACCTATGGAGGGCTCACTTGACTCTGATCACCTCCTGGTGATAAGTAAAAGCAACATTAAATATAAGAAAGTGTGCTGAGTATCTAAGAAGGCTTTACCTTATATCATAAATAGGTTAAAAGAAACAGAGGTAAGAAGAAAGTAGAGTCAATAGCAGAAAGACTAATTAGTTGTGATGAGATGGAAAGTGCCAGTGATATGAACAGTGACTGGTGTCAAATTAAGGAGGCAGGAAACAGGGCAACCTCTAAGACAATGGGTAAACGGAAAAAGTCCGGTAAAGTGTGGTCAACTAACAGTGCCATCAAAGAATTGAAGAAAGACGGTTGGCTCGGAAGATGTGGTTAGAAAATCTGAGAGACCACGATCTCAGAGACAAGTACACCAGAATAAGAAAGGAAACAGCTACTATACTAAGGCAGGAGAAACGGAAGTATTACAAGGAATTAATAAAAGAGGCAGAAAAGGTCTGTATTAATCACAGGACAAGACAGATGTACCAAAAACTAAAAAAGTAACACAAAAATATAAAACGAGAGAAAGATTTATTAAAGACACCCAAGCAAAAATCCTCATATGTGATTCTGAAATAGAACAGCGTTAGGCAGACTACTTCGCTAATTTACTAGGCTGCAAAGACCCCACTAAACCTCTTTTATGTGACGTGCCAGACACAGTAGACATCAAAGTAGAGCCACCCAGTGAAGAAGAAATACAGGTGAAGATAAAATTGTGGGTGAACTATTAAAGGCTTGAGGGACAGAATTGGTAAAAGGAATTGCGAAATCGATTAGGGAAGTGTATGAGAAAATGCCTGAAGGCTGAAAAACGGCCATAATCTGTCCCATTTTAAAAAAGAATGACCATTTAGATTGTGATAATCATAGAGGAATTTCACTCCTTAAAGTAACCTACAAAACCCTATCACAGTGTGTACTCAAGAGAGTGACCCCACTACCTGAAGAACTTATAGATGACTATGAGTGTGGTTCTAGGCGAGGTAGGTCAGCTAGTGATCACCTCTTTACACTCCGACAGGTAACGGAGAGAGCATGGGAACATAACATTGACATCCACATAGTATTCTACATCTATATCTTCATCCATACTCCCCAAGCCACCTGACGGTGTGTGGCGGAGGGTACCCTGAGTACCTCTGTCGGTTCTCCCTTCTATTCCAGTCTTGTATTGTTCGTGGGAAGAAGGATTGTCGGTATGCTTCTGTGTGGGCTCTAATCTGGCAGATTCTATCCTCATGGTCTCTTCGCTAGATATATGTAGGAGAGAGCAATATACCGCTTGACTCTTCGATGAAGGTGTGTTCTCGAAACCTCAACAAAAGCCCGTACCGAGCTACTGAGCGTCTCTCCTGCAGAGTCTTCCACTTGAGTTTATCTATCATCTCCGTAACGCTTTCGCGATTACTAAATGATCCTGTAACGAAGCGCGCTGCTCTCCGTTGGATCTTCTCTATCTCTTCTATCAACCCTATCTGGTACGGATCCCACACTGCTGAGCAGTATTCAAGCAGTGGGAGAACAAGCGTACTGTAACTTACTTCCTTTGTTTTCGGATTGCATTTCCTTAGGATTCTTCCAATGAATCTCAGTCTGACATCTGATTTATATGATCATTCCATTTTAAATCACTCCTATTACGTCCTCCAAGATAATTTATGGAATTAACTGCTTCCAGTTGCTGACCTTCTATTTTGTAGCTAAATGATAAGGGATCTATCTTTCTATGTATTCGCAGCACATTACACTTGTCTACATTGAGATCGAATTGCCAATCGCTGCACCATGCGTCAATTCGCTGCAGATCCTCCTGCATTTCAGTACAATTTTCCATTGTTACAACCTCTCGATACACCACAGCATCATCTGCAAAAAGCCTCAGTGAACTTCCGATGTCATCCAGAAGGTCATTTATGTATATTCTGAATAGCAACGGTCCTATGACACTCCCCTGCGCCACACCTGAAATCACTCTTACTTCGGAAGACTTATCTCCATTGAGAATGACATGCTGCGATCTGTTATCTATGAACTCTTCAATCCAATCACACAATTGGTCTGATAGACCATATGCTCTTACTTTGTTCATTAAACGACTGTGGGGAACTGTATCGAACGCCTTGCGGAAGTCAAGAAACACGGCATCTACCCGTGAACCCGAGTCTATGGCCCTCTGAGTCTCGTGGACGAATAGCGCGAGTTTGGTTTCACATGACCGTCTTTTTCGAAACCCATGCTGATTCCTACAGAGTAGATTTCTAGTCTCCAGAAAAGTCATTATACTCGAACACAATACGTGTTCCAAAATTCTACAACTGATCGACGTTAGAGATATAGGTCTATAGTTCTGCACATCTGCTCGACGTCCCTTCTTGAAAACGGGGATGACCTGTGCCCTTTTCCAATCCTTTGGAACGCTACGCTCTTCTAGAGACCTACGGTACACCACTGCTAGAAGGGGGACAAGTTCCTTCGGGTACTCTGTGTAAAATCGAACTGGTATCCCATCAGGTCCAGTGGCCTTTCCTCTTTTGAGTGATTTTAATTGTATCTCTATCCCTCTGTCGTTTATTTCGATATCTACCATTTTGTCATCTGTACGACAATCTACAGAAGGAACTACAGTGCAGTCATCCTCTGTGAAACAGCTTTGGAAAAAAATAATTAAGTATTTTGGCCTTTAGTCTGTCATCCTCTGTATCAGTACCAGTTTGGCCACAGATTGTCTGGACATTTTATTTTGTTCCACCTACCGCTTTGACATAAGACCAAAATTTCTTAGGATTTTCTGCCAAGTCAGTACATAGAATTTTACTTTCGAATTCATTGAACGCCTCTCGCATAGCCCTCCTCACACTACATTTGTTGACTTCAAAAAAGCTTTCGGCAGCATACACAGGAACACAATAACAAGTCTTCCCAAAGAGTTTCATTTCCCTGGAGAGTTAATATGCCTAGTACAGATGTGCTTGGATGAAACTTATTGCAAAAGTAAAGACCAATAAAGGAGTGTCAAAGGAGTTTGAAGTCAGAACAGGCCTTAGACAAGGAGACGCTTAATCTCAAATACTTTTAAACTGGTTTCAGAAAAGGTATATGGAGAACACCAAAAAGTAAACCCAGGAGGAGTAAAGACGAGTAGGAATAAAATACATCGACTTGCTTACGCGGACGACATTTTCCTAATAAGTCGAAACAAAGAAGAACTACAACTCATAACAAATTCCTACAGAAACATTACAAGGAAATCAGGATTAGAAATCAATGAGAAGAAAACAGAGTACATGGTCGTGAGCAAGTCACCCATTTATGTTAGTCCACTGACTGTTGATGATCTCACTTGTAAACACCTTACAAATATTTGGGAACCATCATCAATGAACAGAATAAAATGAAATTTGAAAGTAAAGCAAGGATAGCAGCAGCAAATGCAGCTATCTTGGCCTACGACATGTGTTAGCCAGTAGAGCTGTTTCCAGAAGCTTCAAACTTAGTCTATATCAGAGTGTAAGTCTGCCAGTAGCTCTATATGGGTCAGAAAGCTTCACATTTAGAAAAAGAAATGAACAAAAATTATTAGTTTTTGAAAGTAAAATATTAAGGAAAATTTTTGGACCCAAGAGAGACCCAGTAACACAGGAGTGGAGAATAGTTAAAAACCAGGAACTGAAGGAGCTATATCAACAGGCTGATGTTAGTCAAAGGATGAAGAGGAGGAGTGTGATGTAGACGTCTAATTAGGGTGGAGGAGGAACCACTACCTAAAGTAGCATTCTCTGGATCCATAGGGGGCAGAAGGAAGCGAGGAAGGCCACCAACCAGATGGAAGGATGACATCGACGAGGACGCGGTGGCAATAGGCCTGAGTAAAGGAGAATGGACTACAAAAGCCAGGAACAGAGAGCACTGGAAAAGTAATGTGGAGAACGCGTATGGTCTCCAAGGCCCAAGCGACAGTGAAGAGGAAGATCGGAATGCCGAATAAAACCAATCTACTTTCAGCAAAAGTTGTGTTACATTACTTATTTACTGCCCCCCGTTCAATACAGTGTTTAGCAACTGACGTTCAGTGAATAGATTCTCCTCCGTGATAAAAATTATGAAAATATCTTAAAAATAAAGTATTACGTGAACGTAAAAACGTGAAGTACTCTCTACTGCTGTTAGTTCTAACGTAGTATGGAGTACATAAATTGTTACAGTTTCATTTCTCTCCTCTGCAGTACGGTTGTTGTCACCGAAGAGTGCAGGCTGCGCTGGAGGTAGCGTCTTGAAACAATAAATTTTAATGTAGCGGTAAACTAGAACCCGACTAACAGTGGGCGAAAAACCTCTGCGAAGTCCTTCTTAACACCCTCTCTACGGCCAAGCCTAAATTTAAACAAGTGGCTTTTATTTCAGAAAGGGAAGCCGCGAGGGCATTTTATACTTACGAGTTGCTAAATTACGGAGAAGCACTGGCGGTAACGTGAAGAGCTGAGCCCGAAGAAAGCCCTTTGTCGGGGAAGTAAAACATACCAGTGGTCGAGGGGGAAATAAAAAAACGCAAGGAAACGGAGGTGGGGAAATTTATTCCACGACTTTCCCTCTGCGTTTCCCAACTAGACGCTCCTTCCGCTTTCACCTCCGTATAGCAGTCAGTGGGGGCAGAGAAAGGAAAACAGAAACTTTGCTTCCCCGACGGCGAAATTATTCCGGCGGTTCAGCTCTCCGTAGCGCTGTGAATATCGGATAACATCTATCCTCTTGTTTACTTTAAGCGCTCGCTGATTTCCTGATGTGATTTGACAGCAACTGCTATACAATCTGTGAGGTGGGATCTGAGCCACGCTGCGGTTTCGTCCGACGTCTAGGATCCGTGCACATATCTCGCAATCCTCGCGGCTGATGACGTCACAGTCTCCATCAGATGCATAGTATGTCTTATACTTAGTGTCAGTATTACACAGCGGCCGCGCGGAGTGGCTGTGCGGTACCGATGACCTCAGCAGTTTGGTCCCTTAGGAATTCACACACATTTACACAGATTATTGAGAATTCTGAACTAAGTACTTTGTTATCTGGTTCTGAACGATTAGTTATTTTTTATTGAAATGAATAAAGTCCTTGTTACAACTATTGTCCATTAACGGCTGACAGATAACCTTAAAACTTACACCAATTATGAAAAATGTCGACAAGTATTCCGAAAACACAGTGGACAAACAAGTGCATTACTAAACGTGAGTGGCATAAATAAACACGCCATGGACTGCCTTGAAGCGATTTCAAAAAAACTTTTCATACTTTGGAATTCGATACGTTACTTATTACAATGTAACAGTGAATTTATCAGATAGTAAAATGCTGTGTTACGACATCTAACTCACAAAAAGGTGTCCACGAATTGATTGCGGGTTGGAAAGGTCACCACGAAAACATGTGCTCTCAGGAGACCTCCAGAGTGTGTCCTTGTTCCGTTGCTTTTCTCACTGTATATGGACGATGTTTCATTCGTGCTAGAATCTTGTAACTAACAGTTCTGTGCTGATGACACAGTGCTACTTTCTCGATCATGTCGTCAGACCGGCTTGTGCGAGGTTGTTTCGGTTTGTTGTCATATGATGTTCTGCTTTAATTAAACTGTCGCACCCACGAACGCACTTTCGACACATCCATAACTCCACCACCACATGTCTCCTTCAACTGTCGATGAATTTCAATTGGTTTCACACCACGCAAATTCAGAAAACGAATGATTGCACGCTGTTCAAGTAAGGAAAACGTCGCCATTTTAAGTATTTAAAACAGTTCTCATTCTCGCTGCTGGCGGTAAAATTCCATCTGCCGAACGGTGCTGCCATCTCTGGGATGTATTGACAATGAACGCGGCCTCATTTTAAAACAATGCGCCTTAGAACTTGAATGCACCTCGTACACATCCAAAATTTTGCTAAGATATTTTACTGGTTTTGAATAGCGTAACTGGATAATATCAAAGGAAACTGGAAGAACTGTTTCACGAAGATGTCAGCTGTTTAACTTTCGATGTGACATGAAGATGACATCTGGGCTATAGGGAATGTGATGAGCCGAGATCATGATTTGTGACTGATTCACCAGCATCCACGTTCTTAGGGCGGTCTGCAACTTAAATACATTGGGGGATCGCAAATGACCGTTGAACAGATCGCCTCCAGAGTTGGCATTTCTGTGGGTTCTGTGCACACAATCCTGCATGACGACCTGAAAATGCGAAAAGTGTCATCCAGGTGGGTGCCACGAATGCTGACAGACGACCACATGGCGCCCGTGTGGCATGTTCCCATGCAATGTTGACGCGCAACGACAGCATGAATGGGACTTTCTTTTCGTCGGTTGTGACAGTGGATGAGACGTGGATGCCATTTTTCAATCCAGAAAGAAGCGCCAGTCAGCTCAATGGAAGCACACAGATTCACCACCACCAAAAAAATTTCAGGAACCACCAGTGCTGAAAAACTGATGGTGTCCATGTTCTGGGACAGTGAGGGCGTAATCCTTACCCATTGCGTTCCAAAGGGCACTACGGTAACAGGTGCATCCTACGAAAATGTTTTGAAGGACAAATTCCTTCCTGCACGGCAACAAAAACGTCCGGGAAGGGCTGCGCGTGTGCTGTTTCACCAAGACAACGCACCCGCACATCGAGCTAACGTTACGCAACAGTTTCTTCGTGATAACAACTTTGAAGTGAATAATTACTATTAAAAACAGTCTTGATCACGATTTATTTAACAAGGTAACCGGTTCCGACCACTACTGTGGTCATCTTCAGACCATTGAGTAGGGACCCCTTTCTACTGGTGATTCTCCAATGGAAAGGGGTTCCTACTCAATGGTCTGAAGATGACCACAGTAGTGATCGAAACCGGTCACCTTGTTAAATAAATCGTGATCAAGACTGTTTTTAATAGTAATTATTTACAAGACATTGATCACTGCTGTTCCCGTAATGCATTCAAAAATAACTTTGAAGTGATTCCTCATGCTCCCTACTCACATGACCTGGCTCCTAGTGACTTTTGGCTTTTTCGAACACTCTCCGTGGCCGCAAATTCACCAGCCGTGCTGCTATTGCCTCAGCGGTTTTCCAGTGGTCAAAACAGACTCCTAAAGAAGCCTTCTCCGCTGCCATGGAATCATGGCGTCAGCGTTGTGAAAAATGTGTACGTCTGCAGGGCGATTACGTCGAGAAGTAACGCCAGTTTCATCGATTTCGGGTGAATAGTTAATTAGAAAAAAAATCGGATTCCTTAGAACTTGAATGCACCTCGTATTTAAAGGTAAATTTGGAAGAATGTTTCAGAATGCAGAAAGTCTCCCTCGTGCCTAAAATCAAGTCGTTACGAAAATAAGTTTGCGTCCTAAATAAAACTAAAAGGAAGTCACTGATTAGTTCTGTAAACGTTTATTACAGAGAAAGCAAAACACAAAAGTGAAGGGTCCAGTGACGTCTGTAAATAAACACGAATGCGCGCATAAGATGTTGGTCAAAAATATGGAAAAATCAAAAACGTATTACCATGCATAATACGATGGAGGGAAACCTTTGAGATTCAAGAATGCTTCCTGCCGTCTAGCAATGGATAAATAAAGGGTCTTTATGGTTTTCAAGGGAAATTTATACCACTATTCTTGCATAATTACTGCAAATTCTAGATACAGAGGTATGGAGATAGCAATCACGCACTTTTCTCTCCATAGTAGACCACAATGTGTCATAATATTGGAATCTGGTAACTGTGGTGTCCAGGGAAATGCAGCAATTGACCTCACAAAACCAGTGCTGGACGATGCGACCGGTATGAATAGTGACCCTGTCTACTTGGAACTTAGCATCATCGTTAGGAAAAAACCATTGTACCCTGAGAGAAACGTAATAATCCAAAATTGTCATATAATCATTGGCAGTAATTCGACTTTTCATAATATCATGGAGCCCGTGAAGTACCATGGTATGCTTGCCCAAATCATCACTGGACTCCTATGTTTCACTCCTGGGAGGGACGTAAACTCGGACAAAAGTTGGAAACAGTATGTGTCAAGGTTCATCTCATCCAATGCCTTTCTTCCATTGCTCCACAATCCAGGCAACCGGTTACCTGTTAGGGGGATTTGTATCACTGAAGAGTGGTTCCGGAATTCATCTCGCCCTCTGCTTATGGAGCTCGCTGCGCGAATCGCGACATTCAGTTCTCTTTTTCGCCACAATCCTCTGCAATGGCCGCCTGCGACGATCACTCTGCACACACTCTCGTCCGTGCGATGACTTAGCAGATGATGTTCTTCCCCTTTTTCTGTATGCGGTATATATCTGCGATACGATGCCCCTTGAACACCCAACACTGCGGCTCTTTTGGTTAACGAGAATCCTACCCCACGACCACCACGAGGTTTCGAAGTCACCTAGCTCCGACATAACGCACTCAAAACTACAGAGAACACTATTCAAACCACGCCAGACACTTCCATCGTATTGAGGACGTTGCACAGGTATCGTTCGTGGTCAGATACAATAGCGCAACCTGCAGATCTGGTTTTTCACCTATTTTTAATTGCAAGCATTCAAATCTCGCTGTGTTTCCATACTTTTATCCAACGCCTCCTGTGGAAGATTCGATTGTATGATCACGTCAGTCCGTGTTATGCTCATTTAGGAAAGATGCATGCGTACAGGGGACATGATTTTCATTCGCTCAGTGCTCTTCATTCGGCTTTTCCTCGTTGGGGACTCCATTACGTCACTTATTAAATATCTGTCATCATTCCAAAACTACATTACCGGATTTCAAATATTCATCATCTTGGTTATTCACGTGGATTGAATCTGTCCCCATTTATTTCCACATTGAGAACCACCTGCCGTCATGAGGAATAAAAGCTTTATTAATTACTATCGCCGTGGCTTCCTTCCTACATACTGAAGCTGTTATCCTTCTATCCAACGATGAATCAATTTCTCTGTAACCTTGTCAACACTGTCAATGATTTTCTCATCCCTACCTAATTCAGTTTTCTTCCTTCCATTTACCCGCTATTTTAGCCTTATTTTTTCTTGCTTTTCGTCGGACCAGTCGAATTCTCCTCATTTGAGTCTTTCTTTACGGCTATCTACGAGAACGCTACGAGCCCATTATTTATTACTATGTTAATAGAACTGACATTTCTTTAATTCCATAACCCATAGCTAAATTCAAAATCGGTCCATGCACTGTGTCAGTACGTTCCTAAAACCCACTAAATAAAATGAGATTTTTCAGACTTTATGTCTCGACCTTTACTGACCAAAGACAGAAGACGTCATACGTTTTCGATAGCCCTTGGTGTAGCTATTTGCACAGCCATCGGAAAACTTGGAATACTGTAGCTGTCCTATAGCACAACGTCAAAATTTAACCATTACACGTATCCTCCACCTTCATCACATTACGAAAATCGGTTGGTTCTTTTGCATGACGTAAGCCTGGGATGGATCTTAGGCGACTTACGAAAGCACCGTTCGTGGCGGTTCTTCTGGAATTACCGTTGTTGTTGTTGTTGTGGTCTTCAGTCCTGCGACTGGTTTGATGCAGCTCTCCATGCTACTCTATCCTGTGCAAGCTTCTTCATCTCCCAGTACCTACTGCAACCTACATCCTTTTGAATCTGCTTAGTATATTCATCTCTTGGTCTCCCCCTACGATTTTTACCCTCCACGCTGCCCTCCAATACTAAATTGGTGATCCCTTGATGCCTCAGAACATGTCCTACCAACCGATCCCTTCTTCTGGTCAAGTTGTGCCACAAACTTCTCTTCTCCCCAATCCTATTCAATACTTCCTCATTAGTTATGTGATCTACCCATCTAAACTTCAGCATTCTTCTGTAGCACCACATTTCGAAAGCTTCTATTCTCTTCTTGTCCAAACTATTTATCGTCCATGTTTCACTTCCATACATGGCTACACTCCATACAAATACTTTCAGAAATGACTTCCTGACACTTAAATCTATACTCGATGTTAACAAATTTCTCTTCTTCAGAAACACTTTCCTTGCCATTGCCAGTCTACATTTTATATCCTCTCTACTTCGACGCTCTGTAATGGTGTAATTACCGAGAAACCGCGATTTTTGGGAACCAAAAGTACGATTTATGGGGATGGTTAGTTACTTAATTTCTGTTCATGGCAAATAGTCAAAATTTTCACCATATCTTCTTGCGGCCATTTGAGACTGTTTTCGATATATTTATCCCTTACCGAGGCCAAGAGGTACAAGGATACCGTGTATACACACGTAAAATGTGCATGAAATACCCAGTCAGAGGCGTAAATGTTGTTTCAATGGAGATAGTGAACCATAGTAAGGGTTCTAGCGTCATCATATGGGTTCTGAGGTCACAGAACTGAGTTTTCATGTAATATTACCTCACTAATAAAACTTTACGTCGCACTGACTCTGTATAATGGCCGGTTTACACCTATAGAAAACAACCAATGTGGCAATGGAGTGACAAAGATGGCCCAATAAGAGTCTCAACATATCTGTAAAGAACTTAAAATGACTGCAAAAAAATTATGTAAAATTCGAAAAACTGCAAATTCACTAAAACAGTTCTAATACTCCTTTTACACTTTTAGAAAAAGACTCATAAGCCCGGCGTTTACGATGATACGCGATCGCTCAGCGAGCTATCCAGAAAAAAGTAAACTAAACGATCTTGCAGTAATATTACATTACGCTTACTTATTTGTTGTCTCTCTTTTGAAAGTACTTACTCTGAGAGGCAAAAGTACCTGGTACATCTGTCTAATACCGTTTAGGGCCCCGCGAACACGCAGAACTGCCGCAACACGACGTGGCATCGACCCGACTAATGTCTAATGTACTGCTGGATGTAACTGACACCCTGAATCCTACAGGGCTGTCCATAAATCTGTAAGACTACGAGGGGGTGGAGATCTCTTCTGAACAACACACTGCAAGGCATCCCAGATATGTTCAATAATTTTATTGTATGGGAAGTTTGGCGGCCAGAATAACGGAATGAATGGATGCAGATTATCAGACAGCGTCCTTACGTACATTTCACCTGTCAGAGTCGTATCAAGCCGTATCAGTGGTCTCACATCACTCTAACTGCACACTTCCCACACCATTACAGAGCTTCCACCAGCCTGAACTGTCCCCTGCCGACATGCAGGATCCATGGATTCATGAAGTGGTCTCCAAACCCGTACATGTTCATCCGCTCGATTCAATGTGAAACGAGACTCGTCTGACTAGGGAACATCTTAAAGTCATCAACAGTCCAATAGTGTAGATGGGCCCACGCGAGGCGTAAGGCTTTGTGTCGTGCAGTCGTCAACGGTACGTGAGTGCGCCTTGTCTCCGAAAGCCCATATCGATGATGTTTCGTTGAACGGTCCGCACGCTGACACTTTCTGAAGGCCCACCAATGAAATCAGCAGCAAGTTTCGGAAGGGTTGCACTGTTGTCAATTTGAACGATTCTCTTCAGTCGCCTTGGTCCCGTTCTTGCAGGATCTTTTGCCGACCGTATTTAATGTTTCACCGGCTTCCTAATACGCTCACTTCATCGCTACCTCGGAGTTGCTATAACCCAATGCTCGTGCGTCGTCTATAACACCACGTACAAACTTATTTAAATCTTGATAACCTGCCATTGTAGCTATAGTAACCGATCTAACAACTGCGCCAGACGCTTTTGTCTTATATAGGGGTTACCGACCGCAGCGCCATATTCTGCCTGTTTACATATCTCTCAATTTGAATATGCGTGCCTATACCAGTTTCTTTGGAGCATCAGTGTATATGTGTCGATATATGGAAGTAAACTGTCAAATACTTGCTAACCTGTGGAATTCGTTTTATATAGGTAGCACACCCTGCTATAGCAGGGAACCATCAGAAGGGGACCAGCGAAGAAATGCTCCTGTCACAGTGCGTAAAAGGGAAATTTATTTTTTTAAAGGTCTGTGACAGGAATGTGGGAAACCAGCTGCCTCAGTCTTCAATCCGTCTTCCTCAACAAAAATTCCGGCACCCTAATACATTCCCGAGTTTTGGAACTGATAGAGAGTAACGAAGAGACAGTGACGGTAGAAGAGAGAGGAGACAGAGACAGTGAGACCAAAAGAGAGAGAGTGAATGTTGAAGTGAAAGGAAGTGGGAGATGTATGAAGTCAATAACAACGTGGGCCAAACAGAGAGAAGAAATTCATGGTCAGTGAGAGACAGTGGCAGTAAAAGAGATAGAGATATGGATGGAAATAGAAGCACCGGGAGACAAAGAGAGAGGAAACAGCGGAAATAAAAGAGACAGATACGTGGTCACCGTACACAGACCTAGTGGTCTACGACTCTCTGAGACTGGCGAAGCATGGCGTATTTTGGATCGAAATTTTAAACACTTTGGTATAGGGAGAAAGTAATTGGAATCCCCACCTGCGAAATTTTTGAGCTGCCGAATCATGGTGCATATAGATGCTATGGGAAAGAAAGACAAAAGAATATATTGTAAGCGAAAGAGAAAAGGGTGGAACTGGGATATCCTGTAAAGCAATGGGGAGAAAAAGGAGACAGTGAGAGAGAGACATAAATATAGACAATGGCAGTGACAGAGAAAGATACCGAGTATGATGGCTTAACAACAAGCCGGATTGTGGAGTGAGGCAGACGGTCCCCCACTTTTATGTCAGAGTCGTTTAAAGAGAAACATATTTTCTTTCTTTTATCGTTCTTAACGTTATTGTTATTCCCATCATCATGCCAGAAAACATAGGAATTGAGATGACTACGCCTGACTTCGCATTTTACATCTCATCGGACACTTCCGAAGATTCTAGGAATTCTTACTGCACCGCCAGATAACTCAAACAGGTCGCAGTAAGGTGCCAGCGAAATAAATGAATTAAGGTGAGTTCGTGGTGTCTGTTCAGACTGCCGAGGGCCACTCTCATTGTACGGATTACATTATTTGTCTATAGATAAAAGCTTTGCGTTCAAAATCATTTGGTCCATTGTTTTAACACGTTGTTTGTGTTGTAACTGATGCTCCACAAGTACAATAATCACATTATTATTTTATGGATGGATTATACGAATAAACTGATAGGCATTTATGAAAATTGTTCATCATCTCTATCTCGCAAAATGAGCAAAATTTGTGCTCTGCAAATGGTTCCTTCTTGATAGTTCTCGCGAAATCTTCGTGTATCTAACTACCAAGTTTCTCTAAAATATCTGTTCTCCAATTCCGAAGACGCTTGTAACGTTCTTGACACTACACGTCCTTTCGCAGTTTCGTTGTACTCCTTTTGGTTGAGCCTCCGAAATGTTATAAGTTTGATAAAAGTATTTGACGGTCGATAACAGAGAACCCGATAATTTTATTGTGGTTCCACACGTCGGTAAAAACGATCTACTTACAGGATTACTGTCTTTTCCGTCTGTCTGTCTGTCTGTATGCCTATCTGACTATTCAAAATTCAAAGTCCTTTTTTTAGGAACAGGTAGACGTATCGGGTTTGAATTAAGGTCACTTGCTATGGCCAACGATACCTTGGCTGTGGAAACAATTACGCTTCTAAGTTCATCCAATCCAGAGATACGACCATTTCTGTCACATCGTTTGGAAATTAGGAAGAAGAAAGGTTTCGCTGTACAAGTAAAGGGAAAAATCCTAAATTAGAACTCTGTAATTATATTACACAGCCAGTACAGAACGCTTAGTGCTCGAGTTCTATACGCAGTTCGCCAACTTTCTTTGGCGTAAACATTATTTTTTGATCGAACTGTGTGTCCTTTTTTGGTATTGACGCAATACCCCGCTGTCCTTAACCTATCAGCTTGTCTCACATTCCTCTATGTTATGTCCAAAGCTATGAGCTATCGTGTTCTATCATTGAACGATTCGTCGCGCAGGGATATTGTTCGTGAGTTCATCTTTCGCCAGTCAGTAGTGTGCTGTTCACAACGCCATTCCATGATCTCTGTTTCATCTCTATTGACACGGTGGCGCACCCTTTGTCTGTTCTCTGTACAGCGTCATAACACTCCAAAGCAGTAGGATTTCCTCAAGATAGCGTGATCCGAAGACTTTTTTGCCCTGTGCTTGCTGGAGGGTGCATTTCTTGAGGTTTAAATTTATCATAAAGGTTTATAATTAATGGAGTACGATTCACTTTGTCATTAGATCAGTCTCCTTGGCAATATTGGCAATGGATGTCTTCCGGATATTTTAAGGCTTCCCCCCCCCAACTTACCAAGTATTAAAATATTGACGAATATTGTGCTGCGGTCGATTTAGTTTGTGGCAGAAATCCAACGTTTCGTCCACGTCTGCTGAGAACATCTTCATGATATCTCTGTAGATGCGGTCGGAACGTGACTTTGTACAATAAAAACTAATTCGTTCACTGATTAATAGACGGGAATATTTTAACGAATGATAAATTTCACAATGAGTCCTCTCTTATAATTTAAAATGCGAAATTTTCTTAAGAGGTGTTTATGAAGTAATTCCCACATCCATCATTGTTTCCACTTTATTGTTTTGTAGAGTATGGGTAATATTTCGACTAAATCGTTTAATGCACTGAATATTTAGGAAACAAATCCTTTACACGCTTCCACGGCCGATATTTTCGGTATAATCAATACCTCATGTACAGGTATCAGGCCGTGGTCCAAGGCATTATTATCTGCCTAATGTTTTGTCTTCCAGTTTTGGATAGATTATCAGAAGTTTTAACAAGACAGAAAGCTGCTACAAATAGAAGCTCAGCAATCTCAACCCTTTGTAACTACTGACTGTATCTGATGACTTCACGGACAGAACGTTGCGTGGATGGATGCAAACAGTTCGATTTGCTGAGCTTGTCATAGCTGTAAAATTCACGAAGTGGGTTGCTACTGACTCTCAGCATTTCCTGAACAACAGGAGGTGTTATATATGGCACAGAACTATGCTTACACCACCACCTCATACCCAAAGAAATAATATCAACAAGTATCAATAAGTACCTATTTGAAATCAACTGTGGATCTAACTAAATGAAACGTTTAGGAATCTGTTTATCAGGCCACAGTTCTAACGGCCGAAATTTTGTTTCTAGATAAAGATGCAGTGCTGATCACGAAAGATAATGTAAGCTAAACTGCGTTTTAAAATTTATAGGATATGTTCACGTTACTTAAACGTAATCAACCCATCTAATGAAAATGTAGCTTGAATAAGCACTACTTTCGATCATACCGATGCAGAATTCCTGTAAAACATCAAAATATCAGCGTTGTCTTGATCGTGAAATTTGAGCTTGTTCAAGCATAAAATACACTCGATGTTAAAGTCAGATGTCAAACGATTAGAAAACCGAACCTTCAATGGCTTGCGCCATATTCGTAACATGTAAGTGGAGGAGACCACTCCTCGTTTTATCATTCGCCTTTAACATTAAGTATTATGTTTTTGCTCTGTGTGAACACTTCACCGCGTGACTGCACCGGTCGCAGGTTCGAATCCTGCCTCGGGCATGGATGTGTGTGATGTCCTTAGGTTAGTTAGGTTTAAGTAGTTCTACGTTCTAGGGGACTGATGACCACAGATGTTAAGTCCCATAGTGCTCAGAACCATTTGAACCATTTTTTTGAACACTTCAACGCCAGGATAAATTTGAAACCACTATTTCAGCTGAATATAGATGTCATTGTGTCAGTTTCTACGTCTTATTTTACTATACAGGGTAAACTAACAAAAAATTGCGTCGCAGATATTGCGGATACGGGAAGTCCTATTGATGTGTGGTTTCCACAGCCAATTAAAGCGTTGTAATAACATGTAGAAAATTTACTTTTCTGAAAAAATACAAATTTTAGACGAAAAAATACTTGTTGACATCAACAGATGAGCCGTGTATCGACTCGTGCTACACTTTGTTTTTAAATTGCGTTGGTTTTTCTTTTTTTCCGCTGACATGTTTGTTTGATATGTTGTCTGTCATTAAGTGGCTGCTTGGTTGTCTTTTCCCTGCTATCGATATCTGCGTTTTGCTTCCGGGAAACTGCTGTGGGGGAAGTGAGCTCTTTGACCGGTGGTAACTTCGTGTGGTGGCGCGGAAGTAGGGGTGGTGCGCTCAGAGAGTCTGGTGGACACGGGAGGGCTGTGTGGCTAGCCAGCGCGGACCAGGCATGGTCCGTTGTACCGAGTCGCCACGTGATGTATGTCGGTAGTGTGTAACGAGCGGATAGAGTTGACGGCAGAGCTCCCTGCTGGTTGGTTGTATACAGAATCGTCCCACGAGTAGTTGCTGTTCATCTCACCTTGGTGGGACGTTAACAAGCTTCTTTAAGTCCTCCGTTTCAACACTGGAGTTTAAAAAGAAGACATCTAACATGAAGGAGCGGTCACTACCCGTCAAAGTTGCAAAGAAGACGTGAACTCTAGTGACAGAGCGTGTTGTCGCGAGACCGTCGCGTGTTGGAAACACTGGCGACGCGTGCGCGGTCGGATGTGTGGATCCTGGCCATCGGAGGTCGTGTACTGCCTGTTCGAGCATAATTGCAAGTAAGTTAGTGGAAGGTTTAATCATTAAGTTATAAGTTTGCGTAACCAGTGTCTCTTCTGCCTTGTGGTCTCCGGCGATCGGGTTTCCTGTCGCCGGCACCGGTGTAATTGAAGACAGTGATCTTTCCACCTCCTCTCCTTACTGCCCGATGGGAGGTGTAGTTTTGGCAGTTTAATTGTTTCGCTATTCTGTCGTGTGTTATGAGTAAATTCATGCTTCTTGTTGGTTGATCATGTGGTTGCTCATTCAGGATTGTGTGGTGTAATGTTTCCTTGCAAGAGGTTAGCTCTAATTCTGTCAGCAAGTTAAGCCATCTTATTACAAGTTCTTGCTGGCTAAAAGTCGATGCAGTGACCAGCCTGAGAGTGGCAATTGTGTTTACGGGCGTATTTAAATTGATCAGTATTCTGCCTAGCCTGAGCATCCCTGACTGGGTGATTTGTGGCCGCCTTTCACGGATCCGTCATATCTGTTATTTTCTAATGATATTCCAGGACACTTTTGTTTAAAAACGTTTTAAATTCCTCCACTCCTTTATTGCCATTAATCGTGTGTTTGCTGAGACCTTTGATATTTTTTTTTAAAATGGCGGTGTTGGTAGCTTCACTACCTCACTGTACGTTATTAACAAAGTTCTGTATTTACTTTAGTAGCCTCTTTACTAAAGTTCTTTAAACTTTTAAAACTGTTGTATTGCTATAAATTACTTGATTGCCGTTAGCGGCGTGTTTAGAAGGCTGTTTATTGCCGTAGTTTGTATAAGATATGAATAAAACTTTTGTGTGTGAAAATCTCAACTCGACAGTAAATTACTAGAAATTTGGCCCCGTTTCCCAACTTGTGTTGTGGCTTGTAGTACCCGTAACCACTGTGAGTGTCAGCTCAACAGACTTAACGTACGATAAATAAGAATGTCAGCGGTGTTTGTTGCATGAATGTAATGAAAGTCGTTTACGAGATATAATTTTTCGGAAAGTTTCCACACAAGTGCCATTCCCCCTCGTAGTTATTCGGTACGATGTATTTACGTTTGCTTACAATGTGCCTGTGTGTTCCTTGAGTGCATTGCGAGCTGTCAGTCAGTGTGTGGCAGCCCAAGCAGTGGGTCTAGAGTGAATGCTGGAGGGATTTACCAACGCAGAAATACCCGACATACTATTGGTGTGTGGAGAATGTACGAAGAATGCAATTCGTTCTTGTACGGCTAATGGAGCAAGATAGCCCAATAGACATCAACCACCTCTCAAACTGTTTATCAACCTCCTCAACCAGTCATTTTGCAACACTTAGATAAAGTAACAAAAGGAAACAAGTGACAACAGAAGGGGTGGAAATTAATGTTCTTGGTGCTGTTACAGCTGATCCGCACTTCAGCTCCTGACTAGTCCCACGAGGAAGTGGCACGATTGAGGAGAGTGTCCTACGCATCCTCCATCGACATAGCTTCCATCTCTATCACATTTCTCACTATCAAGAGCTGCATGGAAACGATTATGAGAGTTGTGTTAACTTCTGTACATAGCCATTAAGAAAGGATATTCCAAATGTATCACGTAATTTGTATAGTAAAGAACCCCATTTACCATGGCCAGGCAAACCGCCGAAACATGCACTGCTGCTCTGTTGACAGCCCCAGTTGATTTCGTCAGGTGGAACGTCAGCGTCCAAGGAGTGTAAACGTGTGGTGGGAAATAGTCAGTCATCAGCTCATTGGCCCGTTTCTTATAGACGGAACACTGAACACCCACAAGTATCGCAGAGTCCTACCAGACCACCTTCCACGGATGCTGAAACGCGTTCTTCTGCAGGTTAGGAGGAATCTTTGTACCAACATGATGGCTGTCCAGCCGATAGTGCGTGAGGTACTACAGCATGTCTTCACGAATTGCCAAATTTTGTACATGGCTGCACGTTCAGAAACCGTGAATAGTTACAATTGAAAGAAAACAGCCCTCGGTTACTATTTTTAACGAATTAACCAGGTTTCAACACTGCTGGGAGTGTCTCCCTCAGAAGTGAGACCGCGCCGCTGCCGCAGCTGGTCGCGAATACTGTAGTGCAGGGAAGAATACACGGCTAGGCGCTCCGCTGCTACACGAGCAGTCGCTGCATCAGCAGTCACTGGAATCTCCACAGTATGCCTCCGCCCCGATTCGTTGCCACGAGGAATTGAGCGAGTTAAAACATAATGTATTACTCTATTTGCTAAAAGGGTCTTAGAGGTAAATAAATGACTGTTAGTGAAACCACCAATGCCTCCAATGCTTCCCTCACACCTGACCCACAGAGCCGAGGAATGAAATAATTCCATCGCCCACAAAGTGTCGGTTTCCCTCCCGTCATTCCTGACCCGCTACACACAGAAATAACGAAATCCCACAAAATACACAATCATTAGAGACAAATACTCAAAACGTTTATGTAAACGTTTATAGTTTCTAAATCGATCAAAGGAAACTCCTTGAATGAGTATACGTAAAATCTACACCGATTTTTTTGAACCGAGAAAAGGTCCCAAAGCGAAATTCCAAATGCAGGTGAGTGGTGCAGTTCATAACAGCAATTGCTTAATAGAAGACAACGAAATCTTGAAACCACAACCTGAAGGCTCGGTTATAGCTATCTTAAGAGAATATGCCAATATGTCCTGTCGTCAACGGTATAGAGTGCCCTTCGTATGATTTTATAAGGAACTGAATGCTGTTCCCAAAGGCTCATATACTTATGAAAAAAACACACACTGTAAAAAATAGTTACGAATGTGTGGCTTTAGGAGGTAATATTAAAAAACCTAAAGCTACTACCTTAGCCTTATTGGGTATAATCCTGTATACGAATGTTCTATTTCACGAGCATCCGATGAACCACTGACTTTGCCATCGGTGGCGTGTCTTGTGTGCCTCCGTGTCATAGATAGCCAGACTGTAGGTGCAACCACAACGGAGAGGTATCTGTTGAAAGGTCAGACAAACAAGTAATTTCTGAAGAGGAGTAGCAGGCTCTTCTGTAGCTGCAAGGGCAAGAGTCTGGAACACTGGCTAACCTCTCCTTGTAATATCAACCAAAACAGCCTTGCTTTGCCAGTATTACGAACGGCCAAAAGCAAAGTAAAATTACAGTCGTTCCAATCCCTTGGGCATGCAGCTCTACTGCATGCTTAAATTACGATGGCATCCTCTTGGTTGAAATATTCCAGAGGTAAATGGTCCCCCGTCACTATATCTGGGAAGAGATTCCTCAGGAGGTTGCCATAATCACGGAAAAGAAAACTGGTATTTTACGGACAGGACCTTAGAACGATTGATCCTCTAATCAGGCAGGTAAGTTAGAAAAATTTAAAAGAGAGGTGGGTAGGTTGAAGCTGGATATGGCTGGAATTTGTAAAGTTCGGTGAAACAGGACTTCTGGTCAGGTGAATAAAGGGTTATAAATGCAAAATCAAAAGTAGTTAGTGTAGGAGTAGGTTTAGTAATTAAAAAGAAAATGAACATATTCTCTTAGCCAAGATAGAGAAGGAAGCCCACATTCACCACAGTAGTACAAGTTTATATGCCAAGATTTTCACATATGAAAGGAATGGAGAAATGTATGATACAAAAGAAATTATTCAGATAGTAAATGGAGATGAAAATTTAGTTGTAATGAGGGATTAGAGTTCGATAGTAAGAAACGTAAGGGAAGAGGGAAAGGAATGAAAGAGGAAGCCGCCTGGTAGAATTTCGCACAGAACATAATTTAATCATCGCTAACGCTTGTTTTAAGAATCATTAAAGATGGTTGTATGCGTAGAAGACACTTGAAGACACTGAAAGATTTCATTTTTATTATATAGTGGTTAGACAGAAATTTCGGAAACATATTTGAAATTGTAAGACATTCCCAGGGGCGGATACAGACACTGGCCACAATTTATTGGTTATGAAATAAGTTGAAAATTATTAGTTAAGAATTGTAGATTAAAACTGCAAATAAAGTAAGAATTTGAAGAGGTGGGACGTGGATAAGTTGAAAGAACCCGAGGCTGTTGAGAGTTTCAGAAGGGGCATTAGGCAACGGTTGTACAGAACAGGGGAAAGGAATACAGAAGCCTAATGCGTAGCTTTAAGAGATGAAATAATGAAGGCAGCAGCAGATGAAATAGGCAAAAAGATAAGGCCTAGAAGTAATCCTTGGATATCAAGGGATATACTGAATTTAATTAGTAAAAGGAGAAAATAAGAGACTGTAATAAATAAAGGACGCGATGGGACAAATACGTTAAAAATGTATTTGGATGGATGTGCAAAATGGCTAAGATAGAATGGCTAGATGACAAATGTATGGATTTAGAAGCGTATTTCACCAGGGGAAAGATAGGATCAGGAAAATAAAAGAGGTCTTTTAGAAAGGAGAAACAGCTGTATGAGTATCAAGAGTATAGATGGAAAACCAGTACTAAAAAAAGAGGGGAAAGCTGAAAGGTGGATATGTATATAGAGGCTCTGTAGAAGAAAAATAAACTTGAAGAAACGGAAGAGATGTAGATGAAGATCAGATGGGAGACATGGCATTGCGATAGGACTTTGTCACGTCACTTAAAGACCTAAGTCGAAACAAGGTCCCAGGAGTAGACGAGGCTCCATCAGAACTACTAACAGCCTTGGGAGAGTCAGACATGACAAAACTATTCCATCTGGTGTACTAGATGCATGGGACAGGTGAAATACCCTAAGAATGTAATAATTCCTGTTCAGAAGAAAGCAGTTAATAAGTCATAGTAGCGAAACACTAACACAAATTCTTACCGAAGAATGGAAAAACAGGTAAAAACAGACCTCGGTGAAGATCAGTGTTAATCTTGCACAAATCTAGAAATACGCGAGGCAATACTGACTCTACGACTTACCTTAAGGGATAGGTTAACGAAAAGCAAACATAAATTTGTAGTATTTGTAGACTGACCGAATGGTTTTGACATTCTCAAATGGAATACTCTCTTTGAAATTCTCAATGGAGGCGGGGGTAAAATACAGGGACTAAGACGCTATTTACAGATTTTACAGAACCAACCGGCAGTTAGAAAAGTCGAGGGGCATGAAAGGGATTTAGTGGTTGAGAAGGGAGTGAGACAGGGTTGTAGCCTATCATCAATGTTATTCAATGTGTACACTGAGCAAGCAGTAAAATAAGACAAAATGGAAGACCAGTTAATGTAGAAGATATGGTAATGGCATGATTTTGTTGTTTAGATAGGGAATGGGATATACGGTATTGAGCTTTAACTTAATTTTACTGGAGAATACAAAGAAATGGGAGTTATAGCCTTTTTAGATTTACATGTAATGAAAGAACACAGTGCAGATACTTTTTAAAACAAGTAACCACTGGCAAAATTATAAGCACTAGTTCAAACTACTTGCAAGAAAAGGAAATTGCGTTCCTCTAATCTACGCTCCACATAGCTCTGAAATTTTAAAGCAGGTGCACATTTTAAAGCAGATTGCGATAACCGGTGGTTATAAATTTGAGGAAATTGAAAGTCTTCATAAGAAGATGGCATGTAAGATTAAACAAGTTTAGCCCCAAGAAACAAATTAATAAACGCACACATGACCTACATACCAAGGCTATTTTGGAATAAAAACGACCAGATAAGATGCAGATGTAGGATTTCATTGCATAACATATTTTCCCATAGCGTTTCTTGCAGATCATAAAATTGAGGAGTGTACGAAACTTCCTGTAATGAGTAAGTTCTTACATTGGACAAATAGAGCGCAGTTTACTGGAAAGGTTCAAAGAACACGCGGCAGGGGTAATTACAGAAAGATCTACCTTCGGTAATCATCTTACTCAAAAGAACCGTACAAAGGAAGAATCTTGAAATTTTGCATATTGTCCCTAGGGGCCCACTGAAGAACATATTAAAGCAGGTGGAAATTGACAGTCACACAGAAGAACAGCGCATAGATTACTCAGTGATCAAACCGAGATGAGAGTAAAGCACTTCCTAGGAATGTTCGCAGAACGGTTATAAGTTCCCCATGTCACATTACTTACTAAATACACTTTCGAAGCACAACTTACTGACTTTGTTATTAAGCTCATCAGCCTCTCCCCGCCCTGTCAGCCTTTAAACTTGACTGTACTTTCAAAGTTTTATCAGCTTGCGTTCTCCCTATGCCTTTGATGCCACTCCTCACTTTTTTCTCCCCTTGTCCGCTCCCCCCCCCCCCCCCCCCCCCACTCTCATGGGATATCCCTTGCATAATATTATTGTGTGCAAACGTATGGTATTTAGTTCAGAATATCACACGTTTTACTGTGTATTAAATGGTTGATCTCAACATGGATTTTGAGGTGATAAGGGCCCTTGCACCGTTCCTTTTTAAATGCACTTGACTTGCTGTTTTAATTTGTGGGCGCACAAAGTAACTATGGACTTGAAGTCGTCTCATCACTTTTAGACATTCAGCAACGCCAGGTTCAGAACATAACAATTGGTTTACAGGGAAATAGTAGCATAACGTTCACAGGAAGGCACGTTTCCTTGTGGTCCTGCGTGGTCGCCTTATATCAAAGCTGATCGATGCAGCCTTTCACAACCATATGTTACCGACGTGGGATGGTTATCGTGGCCGTGAATGGTCGTTGAGCTATGACACTGCGTCGTGAAGGTCCGTTGCAGCCAAGCTGAGATCCCCAACGTACATACGGACACTGCTCGGACGAACATTGAACTGGAGATACGGCCAAAGATTACCAAGTGACAGTTGCAACGCAATACGTAGCCACACTATTCCGTATGGAAGCTTCATTTACTTTCAATAAAAATAATTTTATATCTTTAATACGTATATACCCCCCATGAACCATGGACCTTGCCGTTGGTGGGGAGGCTTGCGTGCCTCAGCGATACAGATGACCGTACCGTAGGTGCAACCACAACGGAGGGGTATCTGTTGAGAGGCCAGACAAACATGTGGTTCCTGAAGAGGGGCAGCAGGCTTTTCAGTAGTTGCAGGGGCAACAGTCTGGATGATTGACTGATCTGGCCTTGTAACATTAACCAAAACGACCTTGCTGTGCTGGTACTGCGAACGGCTGAAAGCAAGGGGAAACTACAGCCGTAATTTTTCCCGAGGACATGCAGCTCTACTGTACGATTAAATGATGATGGCGTCCTCTTGGGTAAAATATTCCGGAGGTAAAATAGTCCCCCATTCGGATCTCCGGGCGGGGACTACTCAGGAGGACGTCGTTATCAGGAGAAAGAAAACTGGCGTTCTACGGATCGGAGCGTGGAATGTCAGATCCCTTAATCGGGCAGGTAGGTTAGAAAATTTAAAAAGGGAAATGGATAGGTTAAAGTTAGATATTGTGGGAATTAGTGAAGTTCGGTGGCAGGAGGAACAAGACTTTTGGTCAGGTGATTACAGGGTTATAAATACAAAATCAAATAGGGGTAATGCAGGAGTAGGCTTAATAATGAATAAAAAAGTAGGAGTGCGGGTTAGCTACTACAAACAGCATAGTGAACGCATTATTGTGGCCAAGATAGACACAAAGCCCATGCCTACTACAGTAGTACAAGTTTATATGCCAACTACCTCTGCAGATGATGAAGAAATAGATGAAATTTATGACGAGATAAAAGAAATTATTCAGGTAGTGAAGGGAGACGAAAATTTAATAGTCATGGGTGACTGGAATTCGTCAGTAGGAAAAGGGAGAGAAGGAAACATAGTAGGTGAATATGGATTTGGGAGAAGGAATGAAAGAGGAAGCCGCCTTGTAGAATTTTGCACAGAGCATAACTTAATCTTAGCCAACACTTGGTTCAAGAATCATAAAAGAAGGTTGTATACCTGGAAGAATCTTGGAGATACTAAAAGGTATCAGATAGATTATATAATGGTAAGACAGAGATTTAGGAACCAGGTTTTAAATTGTAAGACATTTCCTGGGGCAGATGTGGATTCTGACCACAATCTATTGGTTATGAACTGCAGATTGAAACTGAAGAAACTGCAAAAAGGTGGGAATTTAAGGAGATGGGACCTGGATAAACTGAAAGAACCAGAGGTTGTAGAGAGTTTCAGGGAGAGCATAAGGGAACAATTGACAGGAATGGGGGAAAGAAATACAGTAAAGGAAGAATGGGTAGCTCTGAGGGATGAAGTAGTGAAGGCAGCAGAGGATCAAGTAGGTAAAAAGACGAGGGCTAATAGAAATCCTTGGGTAACAGAAGAAATATTGAATTTAATTGATGAAAGGAGAAAATATATTAATGCAGTAAATGAAGCAGGCAAAAAGGAATACAAACGTCTCAAAAATGACATCGACAGGAAGTGCAAAATGGCTAAGCAGGGATGGCTAGAGGACAAATGTAAGGATGTAGAGGCTTGTCTCACTAGGGGTAAGATAGCTACTGCCTACAGGAAAATTAAAGAGACATTTGGAGAGAAGAGAACCACTTGCATGAATATCAAGAGCTCAGATGGCAACCCAGTTCTAAGCAAAGAAGGGAAGGCAGAATGGTGGAAGGAGTATATAGAGGGTTTATACAAGGGCGATGTACTTGAGGACAATATTATGGAAATGGAAGAGGATGTAGATGAAGACGAAATGGGAAATAAGATACTGCGTAAAGAGTTTGACAGAGCACTGAAGGACCTGAGTCGAAACAAGGCCCCGGGAGTAGACAACATTCCATTTGAACTACTGATGGCCTCGGGAGAGCCAGTCATGACAAAACTCTACCATCTGGTGAGTACGATGTATGAGACAGGCGAAATACCCTCAGACTTCAAGAAGAATATAATAATTCCAATCCCAAAGAAAGCAGGTGTTGACAGATGTGAAAATTACCGAACTATCAGTTGGAAAAACTGGTAGAAGCCGACCTCGGGGAAGATCAGTTTGGATTCCGTAGAAATGTTGGAACATGTGAGGCAATACTAACCTTACGACTTATCTTAGAAGAAAGATTAAGAAAAGGCAAACCTACGTTTCTGGCATTTGACAATGTTAACTGGAATACTCTCTTTCAAATTCTGAAGGTGGCAGGGGTAAAATACAGGGAGCGAAAGGCTATTTACAGTTTGTACAGAAACCAGATGGCAATTATAAGAGTCGAGGGGCATGAAAGGGAAGCAGTGGTTGGGAAAGGAGTAAGACAGGGTTGTAGCCTCTCCCCGATGTTATTCAATCTGTATATTGAGCAAGCAGTAAAGGAAACAAAAGAAAAATTCGGAGTAGGTATTAAAATTCATGGAGAAGAAGTATAAACTTTGAGGTTCGCCGATGACATTATAATTCTGTCAGAGACAGCAAAGGACTTGGAAGAACCGTTGAATGGAATGGACAGTGTCTTGAAAGGAGGATATAAGATGAACATCAACAAAAGCAAAACGAGGATAATGGAATGTAGTCAAATTAATTCGGGTTATGCTGAGGGAATTAGATTAGGAAATGAGACACTTAAAGTAGTAAAGGAGTTTTGCTATTTAGGGAGTAAAATAACCGATGATGGTCGAAGTAGAGAGGATATAAAATGTAGACTGGCAATTGCAAGGAAAGCGTTTCTCAAGAAGAGGAATTTGTTAACATCGAGTATAGATTTAAGTGTCAGGAAGTCGTTTCTGAAAGTATTTGTATGGAGTGTAGCCATGTATGGAAGTGAAACATGGACGATAACTAGTTTGGACAAGAAGAGAATAGAAGCTTTCGAAATGTGGTGCTACAGAAGAATGCTGAAGATAAGGTGGGTAGATCACGTAACTAATGAGGAGGTATTGAATAGGATTGGGGAGAAGTTTGTGGCACAACTTGACTAGAAGAAGGGATCGGTTGGTAGGACATGTTTTGAGGCATCAATGGATCACAAATTTAGCATTGGAGGGCAGTGTGAAGGGTAAAAATCGTAGAGGGAGACCAAGAGATGAATACACTAAGCAGATTCAGAAGGATGTAGGTTGCAGTAGATACTGGGAGATGAAGAAGCTTGCACAGGATAGAGTAGCATGGAGAGCTGCATCAAACCAGTCTCGGGACTGAAGACCACAACAACAACAACAATACGTAATGCTACTATTACGACATTTGCTTGGTTAAAATTTCACGGTGATGCCGCTGTTGCATAGTGGCATAAACTATATATAACGATAAATTGTAAACTTAGCTAAACACGTCAACGATTTTGATTTTAATGTTTTATTACAGTTGGAACTTTTTTGTTAGGTAATTTCTTCTCTTCTTATCAAATGCTGTTTGTATATATATTTTACACTGTGACTTTTTAGAAGACAGACAAGGGAAAAGTAATCTATGTATACAGCGGGGCACTTGTAACAACGCTGACCGCAATTTACATCTATTTAAAACTCAACTTCGACATGTTTTTCAGTATTTGACACTCCTGTTTTGGAAGCCATTGTGGCGATTGGGTTACGGGGGTAAGAGGGTACGTACGCATTTTAATATTCTCTTTGTACCATATCTTTAATGGAAGTTGTTCTGATATTACTGTTTAAAGTATGTAATCGAATTTTTTGATCATAGGATTGCCTGGATTGGTACTGTGTACTGAAACTGGCAAAAAACGCGTCGACAAAATAAGTAAGTTGCGACTACAGACTAAAACATATAATGTTTCAGTATTGCATTTGTCGTGTTTCTACTGACAGTATGTCTAGCATATATCCATCGTTAACGAGAGCTTTAAACGTTGTACATTCCGCATGAGACATTCCTCATACTTATCCTTCCTCAGCACTCACCCTAAATGCTATTTCATTTCTGAATCTCATAAATTAACGTAGCAGTTACACTTACCTCGACGATATTAATGTGATTCCAGCGCGTATTGGAAAACGTAAAGAACGCAGCTCAACATTTATACATGGTTTTCAGAGATGTCTCTAATTCTTTTGTATTATTTCTTTATCAACAGTGTTTTGCTGTTGCAAGTTTTCTAGGTACCTGCGTCTAAATACGATCAACATACATATTTTGAAAGTACTTTGCCAAAGGTTTCCGTTCCATAACACAGGCTTCTATGGCTGAACTCTGGAAATTTGTGGAGGTGAATAATAGCGAAGCTATCACGGAGCTACTTGTGCAAAGATGATGGACAGCTGTCTCGGCGAACTGCTACTGGAGACTCGGTTTACTTGCCGCCTGCTCAGAACAAGTCAGAGCCCGGCCGCGGATGATTGATTTCCCGAGTCCTGCTGCGAGGGCTTTCTCTGGGCCTTCCTCAAGTTTCCCACCAGCCCTCGCCTTTTTGTAGAATTCCCCGAGGGAGTTGGGGCAAGCTCGCAACTCCGTGCGTCCTTTCTGCAGCCTGCAGCTACGTTCAACAACATCTGTTCGCGCAGAATATTCTGCTCAGGGACCTGAACTGTTTGTGAGAAAACTTTTCGTCTTGGTAATTAGGTATTCCCATGTTCCGTGGATTACACATGCGACACCACGATACGATATGGACGTGTCAGTTGATTTGCAGATAAGGTACATTTTCTCTATGAAAATATGGTTACTTCTAGGCTTCAGTATAACTAGATTTATACTTCAGTCATAAGCTACAATAACTTAATAAGCGTAGTCAAACCACACAGACACTATCTGTTAAGACATTCGACAGTAGAAGATTTTGTTCAAACTGGAATATGCATCAAAACGGTTTTCGTTGTTTCCGAGAGCCTTTGTTAATGGAAGTGGTCATTCATTTTTATGACTGCAGTCTTTAGTTTTCCTAGCCTAAGAGTAAGACATACTTACGTGGACACATTAATCTATTTTTGTTTCTAGAATGTTACTAGCCAACATGACCCTTCCTAGTATCGAATATGAGCTGGAGCATATTCCTACAATGTCCTGAAATGCATAGTCCTTCGATTTCGCCAAAACTGTGGTTGACACAGTTTGGCGAGTTAGGCAAAAAATTGAAGCAGGTGAAATTGTGCCATTCAAGTAGTTCACTACACGGTCGTTGAAACGGTAGAAGGAGTGTTAACACATCACTTTCGTCCAGATCGTCAATTAGTAATTAACGAGGTGTCGGACAACGTATTTCTTCCCCCACACACATCTCGCGTATTGACCACGAAGTGAAAATTTGAGAAATTAGAGGGAATACAGAGGCTTGCCGACATTAATTCTTCCCACGCACTATTGGGCCGTGAAACAGGGTTGGAGGGACCAAATAGTGGTACCGGAAGTACCCTCTGCCGCACACCATTAGGTCGCTTGCGTACTGTGATGTACAGGGTGTTTCAAAAATGACCGGTATATTGGAAACGGCAATAAAAACTAAACGAGCAGCGATAGAAATACACCGTTTGTTGCAATATGCTTGGGACAACAGTACATTTTCAGGCAGACAAACTTTCGAAATTACAGTAGTTACAATTTTCAACAACAGATGGCGCTGCGGTCTGGGAAACTCTATAGTACGATATTTTCCACATATCCACCATGCGTAGCAATAATATGGCGTAGTCTCTGAATGAAATTACCCGAAATCTTTGACAACGTGTCTGGCGGAATGGCTTCACATGCAGATGAGATGTACTGCTTCAGCTGTTCAATTGTTTCTGGATTCTGGCGGTACACCTGGTCTTTCAAGTGTCCCCACAGAAAGAAGTCACAGGGGTTATGTCTGGCGAATAGGGAGGCCAATCCACGCCGCCTGCTGTATGTTTCGGATAGCCCAAAGCAATCACACGATCATCGAAATATTCATTCAGGAAATTAAAGACGTCGGCCGTGCGATGTGGCCGGGCACCATCTTGCATAAACCACGAGGTGTTCGCAGTGTCGTCTAAGGCAGTTTGTACCGCCACAAATTCACGAAGAATGTCCAGATAGCGTGATGCAGTAATCGTTTCGGATCTGAAAAATGGGCCAATGATTTCTTTGGAAGAAATGGCGGCCCAGACCAGTACTTTTTGAGGATGCAGGGACGATGGGACTGCAACATGGGGCTTTTCGGTTCCCCATATACGCCAGTTCTGTTTTTTGACGAAGCCGTCCAGGTAAAAATAAGCTTCGTCAGTAAACCAAATGCTGCCCACATGCATATCGCCGTCATCAATCCTGTGCACTATATCGTTAGCGAATGTCTCTTGTGCAGCAATGGTAGCGGCGCTGAGGGGTTGCCGTGTTTGAATTTTGTATGGATAGAGGTGTAAACTCTGGCGCATGAGACGATACGTGGACGTTGGCGTCATTTGGACCGCAGCTGCAACATGGCGAACGGAAACCCGAGGCCGCTGTTGGATCACCTGCTGCACTAGCTGCGCGTTGCCCTCTGTGGTTGCCGTACGCGGTCGCCCTACCTTTCCAGCACGTTCATCCGTCACGTTCCCAGTCCGTTGAAATTTTTCAAACAGATCCTTTATTGTATCGCTTTTCGGTCCTTTGGTTACATTAAACCTCCATTGAAAACTTTGTCTTGTTGCAACAACACTGTGTTCTAGGCGGTGGAATTCCAACACCAGAAAAATCCTCTGTTCTAAGGAATAAACCATGTTGTCTACAGCACACGTGCACGTTGTGAACAGCACATGCTTACAGCAGAAAGACGACATACAGAATGGTGCACCCACAGACTGCGTTGTCTTCTATATCTTTCACATCACTTGCAGCGCCATCTGCTGTTGAAAATTGTAACTACTGTAATTTCGAAAGTTTGTCCGCCTGAAAATGTACTGTTGTCCCAAGCATATTGCAACAAACGGTGTATTTCTTTCGCTGCTCGTTTAGTTTTTATTGCCGTTTCAAATATACCGGTCATTTTTGAAACACCCTGTAGATGTATATGTAGCATACCGCTATCCTCTGCATACGTTCCAAGTCAGTGAATCATGTACAGGCCACAAAGGAGTCTTATTCTCCCACTTACGGAATTCTATAAGCAGGATGCAGACTGCTATGCACAACAGAACTTACGGACGAAATGGAAATGAATCAACGTGCAGGAGCGTGTTGCCAGTGATCTCTCAGCCTTGCATAGAAATATGGAGAACACAAGACATGAGATCAGCGTGACCGTACCTAAAAAAACCACTAATGCGCAACAATAGGCTCTTGAAGGAAAGGAAAAGGACAGTGTGTGTCAATATGTGAGCAATTACGGTGCACTGTGGTGGAATTAGTCATTACAACATGGCACTGAGGCAACAATTGGAAGAATTTCCACGGGGACGAATCATCGAGAAACTGTGAAACGAACGAAGTATGACGATAAAGGCCAGGAGTTTGCGTGGAGAGCATTCCAAACTACACTACATGGTGCAACAGCCCATAAGAGACCCATGTCAAACAATGGGTGCAATTGCAGCCACATTTAAGAGACCTGCACCGCAGGGAATCTCAAGCCCCATAGTGTCAGTGCCTCTGCGTAGGGGTAGTCTCTTCGTCCAGTACTGTGTTACGCTGACACTCGCACATCAGCGGCAGCGTTCGCGATGCTGCCAAGTGCATAGCGATTGACCAACAGGGAATGGGGTCGCGTGCTCTTCTCGGATGAGAGCAGATTCCGTCTGATTCTGGACGGACCTTCATATGGCGAGTGACGGGGAAAACATAATGCACCCAGGAACACTGTCGAACATGACTGTTGTTGTGGTCTAGGTGATATGATATGGGAAGACACACTTTTGCATTGACGTGATGACATCCAACTTTTCGAACACAGCATGCTCAGCTGCCAATGTAATTGTGGCCTGCTCACCTTGCGTAAGTGAGTTATTTCTATGAATGACAATTGAAGACCGCATCGAACAGCCCACGTCGAGAGGCGGTTGGAACGAGGATATTCAGCTAATGGACTAGCCTGCTCCTTCCCCAAACTTAAATCCGATGTATCACATGTGGGATACGCTGGGGAGACATTTTGCAGCATGTCCACCTGCAACAACGGATCATGGAAATGTCGTCAAATGATCTTGTGGAGGAATGGAACTCTCTTCAACAAGAGATCCTTACCAACCTTGTGGCCAACATGACAACGCCTTGCAGAGCATGCATTGCTCTCAATGGTAATCATACACCATATTAAGAACTATGCCCCACTTTTTGTGACGTACACGGGGCGTTTATAAAACGCGATGACTGCAGTGTAATAATCTTTGAATAAAAGTACCACATCTGTTAGTCTCACTGCGTATTTCTCTCAGCTGCTTTCTGAATTATAACGTAGCAGTTGTTTGTAAATATGACCCATGTTCCGTCGAACAACATTACGTGGCAGTAAGGCATCATGTGAAATTTGCTTTAATCTTTAAGTCTTGCATCCAAGCATAGTTGATTCTTTCCATATAATAAAACTTCGTTACTTAGTATCAGAATACCTATGAAATTTCTTTAATTATTCTCCTGTTTATAAGTTTCTCTTACGTCCGCTATTTTGCTAAACTCACACCAATAATCGTAATTGAATAGATTAATATTTTTTTTTTTTACTTTTGGAACATTTATTAAATCAGCGAAAGTCCAAGAATTCGGCTTGCGAGACGCACCTGGCATGAGTGCCATAGCACTCAGCGTAGGTGTAAACTTCACCCCCCAGCCTCCACTCCACGCAACCACATAATGACAGAGAGTGAGGAGGCAGAAGAGGAGTAAGCTGTGAATACACCGAATTTCAATGGCAATGCAGTCGCACTACATACAACTTTGTTTTATATTTCAGATTTGTCAACAAGAAAGATAATAAAAAACAAATTTTCGGTATTAATTAATTATTTTTGCATCGTGAACACCGAAATCATGCTATATAAACAGTCGGCACATGGACAATTACAAACTTCAACAGATTTTCGCACTTAGGTTGCCATATAATCAAGACTTCTTCAATCTCATCATCGAAAATCTCTTTCACACTCATATGTTGTTTAGTATGTTGTAGCACATTCGCCGTCTCATTACAGAAAAGTGGACACACTACCTGAGGAAAAGATATGTAAATGTCTAGATTAAATTTAACATAAAAGGCTCTGCCTTCAAGAAGGCCATTACGTTGCAGATCAGTCACGTCATAGTCTCGAAGACAGCTCTAAAACAGATGTAGGCTGGGCAGTGTGCTCAAAACGTTTCGCAAAGAATTTCTGTAAATCTTTCAAGGTCGCAATGAATTCTTCAGACTTTGCGTTTTCTTTAACGGCGAGTTTAGGGAACGCGATGGCGTTTGTCAGAACTTGTCCCTTTTACAATGCGACTTTCTTTTTAATTGTAACCCCATGAAATCAAAAGAAGTGGTTTCTCACCTTTCAATATTTTAATGTCAGGAGAGTGGAGTCAATCCCATTTAAACTGCCAGATAATCTAATGTCAGTCCCTTCACTCCTATTTCCTTTATAAATTCAACTATAGCATGTTTTAAATTGCAAAAACGTTCCAGGTATGCTACTAGATCTAACCAACGTACGTCGATCTTCGTACATTTTCATCGTAAACTATAGAAACTGACAACGCAATAAAACGTGGAATTTCAGAAATTTTGCGGGTTCTACCAAAAGTTGCCGGCCGGTGTCATCGTGCGGTTCTAGGCGCTTCAGTCAGGAACCGCGTGACCGCTACGGTCACAGGTTCGAATCCTGCCTGGGGCATGGATGTGTGTCATGTCCTTGGGTAAGTTAGGTTTAAGTAGTTCTAAGTTCTAGGGGACTGATGACCTCAGATGTTATGTCCCATAGTGCTCAGAGCCATTTGAACCATACCAGCAGTTCCTTCACCTGTTCCATACCTGCAAATCTAGCTCAAAGTTCTTCTTGATGTACAGAACAATGGAACCCGTCTGCCGATCGTTGTAATTATTTGTCATTTCATTGACAGGTAAATTCTTTAATTCGTTCTGTAGAGCATTGTAATGTCATTCCGTAGCACATTTGCAATTCCTCTCAAGCATGCGACTGCATATTAGATATTGAGAATTCTCAGCTGCCTCTTTTGTAATTCTCATCAGGTTCAAAGGCTTGTGACGATGAATGAACTGCCTCTTTCTCTGCAAATAGCTACTATACCTGTGGGCATCCTTCATATTACGATGAAGTAGCGAATATTAAACAGCACTGACACCACGTTTCTGCAGAATTGAAGACTGCTGTGCCACAACGTAATTCTAAACGAAATGTCGTGCTGTACGTGTACTATCGAGAGGGACCCAGGAAAAACATGGGAGACCGAGCCTCCGTCAGCACGCGACCGGCATATCCGATCACATGCAGTTTTCCATCCTATGATCGCCCCTTGGAGCATATCACAGTAATTTCAATAACAATACTAATAAGGGAATAATAATGGTTTGCAAATCAATATCTTAGAAGATATAGCCAACAAAGCAGGTTTAAGAATATCTGTAGAACAAACCAAATTTATGACAAACATAAAAAATGCTCCGGAATCCTTGGCAACAGATATTGGCCAGATAAAGAGGGTAAATAAATTTAAATATTTGGGAGAAATTATCCAAGGAAATGGCTTAGAAAATATCGCTATAGAGGAAAGAGTACATAAAATGGAGAGAGCTTGTTGAATAACTAGGAATGTCTGTCTAAAAATTTGAAGATACAGCACTACAGCACAGTAGTAAAACGACACTGTCTTTATACAAGTGAATGGTTAGCACTGTACTACAATTTACACAAACTTGAAGTCCTCGAAAGAACAATCATTCGAAAATTATTTGGACCATAAAAAAATACAGAGGTATGGAAATTAAGAACCAATGAAGAAGTTTATTTCGGCATAGAAAACATAAATGGAGCACTACGAAACAGGCGACTGCAATTTTTTGGACACTTATCAGAATGAACAGCAACAGGATATCCGAACAAATTTTTAATTATCTTTGGTACTAAAAGTGAACAATAGCCTGGATTCAAGAAGTTAGAAAAGATTTGGAAAGAAGCAACGTAAGTGAAAAAGATGCAACAGAAAGAGAGATTGTTAAGAGGAAAGTGTTAGAAATGGAAGGATTCCAAGGCAAGAGGGAGAAGAAGAGAGGGTCAAAATTGCCCGAGGAGAGAAAAAGGATACATAGTGAAAAGATGGAAAAGTACAGGGGGAAAAAGAAAGAACAACAAAGAAGGAAGGAGTGAAATTGTTGCGTGGTCCTTAGATGACACAAGCGAAGATAGAAAGAACAAAAGAATAAGGGAATTATCGTTCAGCCCCACATCTGCTATAATAAAATATCTTTCATTATATAAAGCAGACTGTGGTATTCGAAATCATGAGACACTGGGACATCAACATCAGTAAATGTCGGGTAATCAGGAAAAGGTACAAAAATTTTATGGGCTGAAAGGAAATGGGAAGATCAGGAAAAATAAGTTATTTATATTCATATATGATAAAACAGATAAAATCAAGAGTCCAGAAAATGGAGTCGGCGTTTCAGTTAACAAAAAACGTTTACAACAAAAACACTCTGTCGTGGGACTGAAAAATACGACACTACACAACAGTAATTAAAACGGAAGCGCTCTACGTATCTAAGACACTAAACCTTCAACACAGAAGACTGAAAGTGGAATTAGAAGTGGAAGAACGTAAAATAATGAGGAAAATCCTAGGACCAAGAACTAAAGATTGTGTGCGTTATCCAAAACCCAATGCAGAAATATATAAAAATATCTCCAAAATGACAGACACAATGCGCATGAGAAGAATCCAATTCATGGGGCATTTAGAAAGAGTAGAATCAAACAGGTTAACGCACAAAATCCATACATTTTTAAAAAACAAAACTACAAAACTGAACTTGTACAAACAGACGGAAAAAGACCTGAAAGAATTAGGGTCTCCAAATCTACATGGCAGAAATGAAATCAGAAAAATCACAAACACACGGGTTTTTGAGGAATAAGAGAGAAAAACCAACCGACATACGTGGTCTACGCAATGAAAGCTAGCCCATTCGTTGCTTACGAAGGAAAACTCTGCGAAAAGGAAGGCCAACAAATGTTGATTACGCGTTGTCCTAAGTGAAGAAGAAGGAAGAAGAAATACAGATTACAAATGTTTTTCTAAACATGTGTTATGGCTGTGCTATAGCTGCATCAGAATTTGTCATGGTTGTTCTATGGAAAAATGCAACAACCTCAAGGACAAGGTCATTCTATGGACAAATGAGGTGAGAGGTAGTTCATCTTTACGCTCCCTCCCGCACACGCCATAAAGGCCCAAAGGAAAAGACTGGTCGCCGTGCCATCCTCAGCCCACAGGCGTCACTGAATGCGGATATGGAGGGACATGTGGTCAGCAGACCGCTCTCCCGGCCGTATGTCAGTTTCCGAGACCGGAGCCGCTGCTTCTCAATGAAGTAGCTCCTCAGTTTGCCTCACAAGGGCTGAGTGCACTCCGCTTGCCGATAGCGCTCGGCAGATCGGATGGTTACCCATCCAAGTGCTAGCCCAGCCCGACAGCGCTTAACTTTGGTGATCTGACGGAAACAGGTGTTATCACTGCGGCAAGGCCGTTGGCAGTTCATCTTTATAGGGGTATATAATTACAAATTCAGATCAAATGGGGACTGCGCCGACGAGCTTTGAAAATTTGAGAGCTTAAGGGGAGGTTTACTAACTTTGGCCCGAAAAAAGCATGTTCCTTGAGAATTTTTTTCTCGGGATGTGTTATAGATATCAACGCCAAATTTGGTCAAAATATTTCGACCGAAAATGTCGAAGAGCAAAGGAGGAACTGCCGTTGGAACGAAACAAAATTTCGATGTAGACCTCCACGCAAGGTATGTCGCAGGTCAGCTGGCTCGTCTGAAATCAAAATTGAGTTGACGTTAGCAAAGTATATAAGATTCTTTAGGAGCTGTACCTTGCTTAAGTTATTTGGAGCATAGGAAACAAAATAGCGGTCATTTGAAAAAAAAATAGTGTTTTTTCATTGATTTTTCGACTTCGTCGGCCAAGTTAAATTACTTATAGTTGATGGATCGGAATAAAAGTGGTACAACTCTTAGTCAATTTAGTTAGCTTTGTCGGAAACAAGGAATCATGACAATCGGTTAAGTAGATTTGAAGTTACCGTAACACTCGATAAAAAATGTCATTTAGAGAAAACGCGTTTGAAGTTTTGACTACATATAAATGCAGTATTATGCAACGTCCGTAAACTAGTCCTTCCTCTTCCTCAAAGAGGGCTTTCTGTTCGATCTGGGCCATCCTGCGCTGCTCCAGAGCCGCTCCTACGGCCGGTGACAAGCGGTTTTAAGCCGCTTGAATCCGGTGGTCGTCAGAATGCTTGGTGAACTTTGTCGATTAGAGTCCCAGGGTGTCGTCCATCGTGGTCATGGCCTTCAGAATTGCTGAATACCCTTCGTTGAAGCTGCTCACAGTCAGGAAAGTCGCAATCTCCACAGTCTTTGCACCAGAATGCAAATGCTTGGGGGATAACTTCCACACACACGAGTTCAAATTTTCATTTGAATTTTGTGTGCTTCCTCCCAAGCACGGTGCAGTAACTCCTCCGAAAGAAAAATACTGACGCGTGAAAATGGCTGATTTCAGGCAGGTGCATTTTTTTGTTCAACCGCGAATAACAAAAATTCCTGTTCGGTATTCAGAAAAACCCTTTCAGGGGTGGATTCAAAACACTTTTATGGATCAAAAAATGCAATTTAAAGAAAATCGAGTTTTTGAACCAAAAGAAAGTAAACCTCCCGTTAAAGTGGTAAGACAGGGTAATATGAACCTCTCTTCCATTTTAAGCCATCAGGTTTTCAAGTATCGTCCGGTGCAGCCCCTTGATCAGTCTTTCCTTCTTATCGCATCTGGTATGTCTTCCCTAACCTGGGATCCTTAGTGACTATTCCAGTCTGTTTCCCTTTTTCCAAATCTCTCTACTCCCTTTCCTTTACCCCTCTATCTTCCCATTCAGCTCTTCTGGGGGAAGAAGGATCCATTGGCTCCCAAGTTTTGCGTAAGTTAAACCTGTTTGTGTGTGTCCTCCTGCCGCCCCATGGTGAGTGTAATGTAATTCTTCAGAGAGTTTTCATTCTATAGGTCTCTCCGCTCAGTACTATATATCTGGATGTGTAATCATATTAGAAGAAATCGTAATCTCATCCAACCAATTTATACGAACACATTCATCTGAACCTGGTATAAAGGATTATTTTTTTCTCACCGGTGCCATGCTGGCTCGTTGTTTGATCCTCTTGGCGGCCGCAGGCTCCACGTAATGAGTAAACCAGGCGAGAATTAGTCTCCAGGAGCCTGCTTTCACTATATCTGAATATCTCGTCGCGTCTGTCAGCGGATTCCTGGTAGTGGGTGGACATTGCTACGTGATCGCTTTCGGATTTGATTCGGAATGAGGTCAAGGTGCGTCAGACTTCCACGTTCTATCGCCTTACACGCCAATTATCTCAAGAACGTAAACCATTTAGATGTATTGTTTTTAATTTCACAGATAAACAATTCAGTGACGCAGCGATACGGTGTTGAAAAAGTGACTACATTTGCGCCCACTCCAAGGACCTTGCCAATTAAGGATTTCATCAGTGCTGTTCAGCAAATTGTGTTGAAACTTCGGAGTGAGACTGCTGAAGAAATAAGGCCAGAGGCTTGCAGGACCATAGCCCGGATGCCCACACCAAAGCAGAACATCAACACTGAAGAAAGGAAAGATCACCCTTCCTTACTAGAAGACTCAGAAATAGTGATTTTACCTGCTAACAAGGTAAACGCTAATGTTCTTTTGCCTGCTACATCCTGCTTCGGCAAAATCACAGAATTACTACAGCGCCGTCTCCAGAAGGATCCAACTCACTCATTGCAACGGAAGACATCCACGCTCTTCAAATCCAGCCAGTTTCCTGACCATATTTATAAGAGCTTAAGAGACCAAGCGCCAATTCCTAAGATCTATTGGGAAGGGGTTCCTCTTCACTCCATCGTGAGCAATATAGGAGACCCGACATACACTAATGGCCATTAAAATTGGTACACCAAGAAGAAATGCAGATGATGAACGGGTATTCATTGCACAAATATATTATATTAGAACTCACATATCATTACATTTTCACGCAATTTGGGTGCATAGATCCTGAGAAATCAATACGCAGAACATTCACCTCTGGCCGTAATAACGGCCTTGATACGCCAGGGCATTGAGTCAAACGGAGCTTGGACGGCGTGTTCAGGTGCAGCTGCCCAAGAAGCTTCAACACGATACCACAGTTCATCAAGAGTAGTGACTGGCGTACTGTGACGAGCCAGTTGCTCGGCCACCATTGGCCAGACGCTTTCAATTGGTGAAAGGTCTGGAGAAAGTGCTGGCCAGGGCAGCAGTGGAACATTTTCTGTATCCAGGAATGCCCGTACAGGACCTGCAACATGCGGTCGTGCATTATCTTGCTGAAATGTAGGGTTTCGCTAGGATCGAACGAAGGGTAGAGCCACGGGTCGTAACACATCTGAAATGTAACGTCCACTGTTCAAACTGCCATCAATGCGACCAAGAGGTGACCTAGATGTGAAACCAATGGCACCCCATACCATCACGACGGGTGATACGCCAGTCTGGAGATGACGAATACACGCTTCCAATGTGCGTACACCGCGATGTCGCCAAACTTGGATGCGACCATCATGATGCTGTAAACAGAACCTGGATTCATCCGAAAAAATGACTTTTTCCCATTCGTGCATCCAGGTTCGTCGTTGAGTACACCATCGCGGCGCTCCTGTCTGTGATGCAGCGTTGAAGGGTAACCGAATCCATGGTCTCCGAGCTGACAGTCCATGCTACTGCAAACGTCGTCGAACTGTTCGTGCAGATGGTTGTTGCCTTGCAAACGTCCCCATCTGTAGACTCAGGGATCGAGACGTGGCTGCACGATCCGTAGCAGCCATGTGGATAAGATGCCTGCCATCTCGACTGCTAGTGATACGTGGCCGTTGGGATCCAGCGCAGCGTTCCGTATTACCCTCCTGAAGCCACCGATTCCGTATTCTGCTAACAGTCATTGGATCTCGACCAACGCGAGCAGAAATGTCGCGATACGATAAACCGCAATCGCAATAGGCTACAATCCGACGTTTATCACAGTCGGAAACGTGATGGTACGCATTTCTCCAACCTTGTGTGAATGCTCTGTAAACCTGATCATTTGCATATCGCAACATCTTCTTCCTGTCGGTTAAACTTCGCGTCTGTAGCACGTCATCTTCGTGGTGTAGCTATTTTAATGGCCAGTAGTGTATTACCTAGCGAAAACATCTGGCTTCTAAGTCTACTGGAAGGAAAATATGAACAACACATTCGAAACTCAGAAGATTTTATACAACGACTGAAGAGATTGCGTCTCGAACCATCTGACATCTTAGTGAGTTTCGTTGTGGTCTCTTTGTTCACACGGATACGCTTGTTGGATTCATTACAATTTATAGGAACTAAGTTGGAGGTGGACATCTTACGTGTATTCAAACATTTGCTTACCTCTATGTACTTTTTATTTAAAGAACAATATTTTGAGCAGACTGACAGTGTTGCTATGGGTAGCTCTTCGACGTACTTTTTATTTAATGGCCAATATTTTGAGCGGATTGACGGTGTTGCTATGGGTAGTTGGTATGGGTAGCCCTTCGTTTCCCACAGTAGCTAACCTTTTTATGGAAGACTTCGAGGAAAAAGCACTTCAGTCAGCGTTGTTGAAAACTAATGTTTCTGGAGATATATGGATGATACTTTTGTTGTTTGTCCACACGGAGCAGCAACGCTTCCTGCATTTCTGGAACTCGCTCCGTCCCAGCATTTGCTTCACCATGGGAGTGGAGAACAATGGAGACCTCCCGTTTCTCGCTGTCTTAGTCTGCAGAAAAAAGATGTTTCCTTGGGTCACAGTGTGTTTCGAAAACCGACTCAGACTGACCTCTGTCTACGACTTACGAGGTGTCATCACCCATCTCAAAGCAGTGGCGTGTTGCGGACGCTCTTTCATAGTGCCAGAATTATCTTTGATGCAGGCAGCTCATCAGCAGAGCTTAGCCATCTGCGCTCTGTATTTGAGCAAATTAGGTACTCAGACAAACAAATCCGTTGTGCATTTAAACATGCACGTATTGAAGCTCAAGAACAGCCAAAAGAAACAAAGAACTCAAAGAAGATGGTTTTCCTACCATGTGTTGCTGACATACCTTTAAGATTGGCAGGCTAATCAAAAAACATCAGATAAAATGTGTCTTCTGCCCTCCAGCGCGTTTGCAAACTATGCTGGGTTCTGTTAAAGATGATCTATGTCTAAGGAGACGGGGGATATGTAAAACTCCGTGCCAGTGTGGGAAATCACACATTGGCCAGACGTGTCGCACTGTTGAGGATAGATGTGCTGAACCTAGACGTCACACCAGACCTGGTCAGCTAGAAAAGTTGGTGCGGCTGAACACTGTCTTGACACGGGACACAGTATGAGCTACAACAGAGAGGAAGATCCTTTCGTCAGCTTCCACGTACTGAGACTCCATCATTAACGAAGCAGTCGACATTAGTTTAAGTAACGAGCTGATCAATAGAGACACGGGATATTAATCAGCAATGTATGGGAACCAGCACTGTCGGTAATAAGGCATCGTCGGCTGCAGTCGAACGGATCCCAGTGAACACGGACGGAGAATCAAAGTCCGCACATTTAAACCGGGTGCCAATACTGTGTCCACCCACCCGATGGGCCGCTATGCCGCTATTTGCTGCCGCGCTTTTCTCGCGTCGCGAATGAGAAGCCTGTAGCCCGTTTGTACGGCAGGGGGCACTGGGTGCCGCCGTGCTCTATAATTCGTTTACGATGACGTTATAGTCCTAATGTTTGGCGCCTGCGTTCCTCTAGCGAGTCAGTGTACATATTGGCGAGCCATTGCAGCAACGCGTCAGTAAGCACCTGAGGATGACGAGCAGCAGTCTCGTCTAAATATTGTGCAGCTTCCACAAAATTATACCACCCTGCGCCCGTGTGCCATGGAAGTAATTTAATGTTTATCTGCTTTATCCTTTGTTTTTATTCTTTTGCTGTGGAAGGTTTTCACTATCTGGTTCTCATATCCATTTCTAACAGCAATACATCGTAAGTTGTTCAGTCCCTTTCTAGCATTTTAATCTGTTAGTGGTAGCCTTACATTTCTGTCTAGCATGGAATTAAAAAACACTTTATCATGCATGACTGTGGGACAGGAGTCATTATTTATAATTGTACCAGCAGTAGTTGATTTTCTGCAAATACTGAATTGACGCTTACCACCATATATTTCTGCTCATTGACCCATATAATTATACGATTATTGTCTTCAATTTCAGTGGTAAATTTTAAATAGGTGTGTATATTATCAAATAACCAGTGGAATATCTACACTTCATTAATGTCACCACCTACTAAAATCTTTTGCAGGTAATTATTGCTATCAAACAATTTGCTCTGAGTATTATCCAAGATGGTATTAGCTAGACAACATCCATTGGCAAAGCCATCAGGTTGCTTTTAAGACACTACTTTGAAGAAGAGAGTACAGTTAACTCTACAATTTGTGGGGTGGTCAGTTTCTCACATTGCAGAAGCTTTTTCCTAACTTAGTCAATATATTCATCTGCTGGTTCAGTGCCACACAGATTCACTAACTCAAACGAGCACAAACTAGTGTTATGTAGTGTCTCTACATCCTATAAATCACCAACAAATTCGCTGGTATAATTATGTATTTTTCTTGGAAAACGTAAACTAATAACTTGTTTAGCCTTTGACAAAGTAAGGAGAATATACTGTAACTGTAGTTAACTGTTGGTTTGAATCGTGTGCCAATTTTACATGTATTCACTTTGATTATGATATAAATAAAGTTTGGTTTCGTTATAAGAGCATTCCTTTTGCAAACTTCCTTACTCAGAAAATGTTTGTTACCTTTTCTATCGTTGAAGGTTGTTTCAAAAGACTTTTACGGCACACTCTGAGTTTATAGTACTACTAGAAGCCAAAAATTAAAGTGTTTTGTTAATTTAATCATGGTTATTTACAAGAACTAAACATTTGCCATATTACCTGCTTGCAGTATCAAACCTTGCTTCAAACTACATTATCACAAACGCTTTTTACAGTTTGATATTCAGAGCTGTTAAATTTTTTTGTCTCTGTTTTGGTTGTGACACAAATTTAGATGTCTAGATGTCTTATAATTTCATTATTCCTATGATCTCTCAGCGTGCTCTTTCACATCTTTTGCACTGTCACTCAATCTTTTAATATTTTTATCAAGTGTTAGTTAACTTAAGAACGTAAATTGTATTTCATACCCTTTTCCAGTGCCCTGATCACATCATTGGAGAAAACATTATCTATCAAATGCATCACTCTGCTGTACAATTTAATGTTTCATGCGATATTTTATGTTTAGGGTCCCTGGCAGAAAAACAAACTATCTTCCTATTACATGTTTCAGCATTGATTTATTTTGCAATTTTTGGTGAAATACATCTCCTGGTGAACTTAAGTGGAACGCCACACCTCCATGCATTCCGTTAAGAGAATGGTGGCAATTATAATCTACCAACCCACAAAACTGAAATTATTGAAGTCTTCATCATGAGAGGTATTTGGTCAAACATTGTTCACATATTTGCGCAAGTAGAAATACAAATAAGAAATTAAAGTACCACGAGACTAAAGTTCTGAGAAGAAATGGATGATGGAGGAGCTTAGAGTGAAGTATAAAATTCTTATGTGTCCAATTTCTTATCGCAGTACATGTCGAATGAGTTACATCTTAAGTTTCTGTATGAAGGAGTTGATGTTTTCATTAACTTGAAAAGAGAATCCATCAGTGAAAGACATAATATGAAGAGGCACAACCTGTTATGGCATCAGGACTCCTATACTGAAATTCTAACATCTCATTTTAAATTCTGTGGCAGAGTAATGATATTCACAGACAAACTTTTCAGCATTGAAGAGGTTGGAGTATTGAAAAAAGGAATTAAATACAATTTATGTCCCTTGGGTAGTGATATAACGCTAAAATACTGACTGCTAATGCATTAAAAAGTAATATATGAACTTGAGAGTTCTTTGGTACACAACAATTACATTTTTGATAAGGAAAGTAAATTTGTGACACAGTGTGTAAAGACACTAATAGACATAAATATAATAGGTTTAATGCCAAATTGTAAAACGCAGTTATAATTATCTCGTTTAAGTCAGGTGTTGATAGCAGAAATAAGTAAAGGTAAATCTCTAATCCTTATGAATAACCATGATTGCACTAACAAAACATTGGAATCCTTTTGTTCAAATAGTAATATACAATTATATTGTGACCCTACAGAGTCTTTCCAAAGAAAATTGAAAGAAAAAAATTGGTAACACACGTTTCCTATGTAATGAATTACACAAAGCGAATGCTCTGGTAATGAAACCAAAATCAGCGATGATTAGGATCCAACTGAAATTCCACAAATCTGGCATACCATTTAGGCCAGTTGTTAACTATATTAATATTCTAGGCTACTTACTTTGCCAAAAGCTCAACTACATTATTAGTAACAATCAAGAAAACTGTTTTTGAGAGAAATTTGTATATTGAAACATGGATGAATTAGTTGAGCAATTTAACGGTATCGTGATCCTGCATAGTACTACCTTGTCTGTTTTTGATGTGGTGAAGATGTATATAAGTGTAACATCAGACAAATCTATTTACTTAATTAGGAAAAATATTCAACAGTATAAGAAGTTGAACATCCCACAAACTATGAACCTACTGAACTATTGGGCTCAGGTTTGTGTCATATTGGTTTTTCTTTTGTTTAGAAGCAACCTGAGAGCCTTGTAGTGTGATGTTGCGTAGCAGAAGCTCATGCTAATATCCTCTTAGATAACAATGGAAACAAAATACTTTATTTAACAGTAAATCTGTGGTTGTCAGAAAAAGTTTATTGTGAATGGTACATACATGACACTACCGTTATAGGAAATTATGAAGCTAATTGTGTGCACAAATTATACCATTCATTTTATAGTATACAGAGTACTCACAGTTCCAGTTTCAAAATGCAGTAGAAACAGAACCACTGCTCAGAGTGATATTAAAGTTGAAAAGCACATTATTGTATTGAAACAGGGGAACGTCATGGAGAAAGAAAAAAAATTCCATCAAAAGCCGCATGTCACACGGCAATTCCTCAGTTTGTGTCCGAGACGCAACATGGCTTTCTCCATGAAGGAGCGCTCAGTGCTGGTAAAGCTGTTTGACGAGGATGGTGACTGTGCGCCTATAGCTTAACAGAAGTTCCGGACATCAACGGTATGACAAAAGGCATTCGTTCGATGTTTGCTAAGGGTCAGAGGAATGACTGCAAAATTCAGGAGAGATTCCTTGGAAGTGCAAGGTGACTGAGGGAGGAAAGCAGTTGAACCGACGTCTGTTGATGATGTGACCACAGCATTGCAGCAGGGGTCGAGCGGTGATGTGCAAACATACATTACATGGGGCACCGTACGAACACTGGACATGCTTGCGAGCACGGTGCATAAAATACTACACTCCTGGAAATTGAAATAAGAACACCGTGAATTCATTGTCCCAGGAAGGGGAAACTTTATTGACACATTCCTGGGGTCAGATACATCACATGATCACACTGACAGAACCACAGGCACATAGACACAGGCAACAGAGCATGCACAATGTCGGCACTAGTACAGTGTATATCCACCTTTCGCAGCAATGCAGGCTGCTATTCTCCCATGGAGACGATCGTAGAGATGCTGGATGTAGTCCTGTGGAACGGCTTGCCATGCCATTTCCACGGCCAGTGTAGGAGATCGCTCCCCACACCATGATGCCGGGTGTTGGCCCTGTGTGCCTCGGTCGTATGCAGTCCTGATTGTGGCGCTCACCTGCACGGCGCCAAACACGCATACGACCATCATTGGCACCAAGGCAGAAGCGACTCTCATCGCTGAAGACGACACGTCTCCATTCGTCCCTCCATTCACGCCTGTCGCGACACCACTGGAGGCGGGCTGCACGATGTTGGGGCGTGAGCGGAAGACGGCCTAACGGTGTGCGGGACCGTAGCCCAGCTTCATGGAGACGGTTGCGAATGGTCCTCGCCGATACCCCAGGAGCAACAGTGTCCCTAATTTGCTGGGAAGTGGCGGTGCGGTCCCCTACGGCACTGCGTAGGATCCTGTGGTCTTGGCGTGCATCCGTGCGTCGCTGCGGTCCGGTCCCAGGTCGACGGGCACGTGCACCTTCCGCCGACCACTGGCGACAACATCGATGTACTGTGGAGACCTCACGCCCCACGTGTTGAGCAATTCGGCGGTACGTCCACCCGGCCTCTCGCATGCCCACTATACGCCGTCGCTCAAAGTCCGTCAACTGCACATACGGTTCACGTCCACGCTGTCGCGGCATGCTACCAGTGTTAAAGACTGCGATGGAGCTCCGTATGCCACGGCAAACTGGCTGACACTGACGGCGGCGGTGCACAAATGCTGCGCAGCTAGCGCCATTCGACGGCCAACTCCGCGGTTCCTGGTGTGTCCGCTGTGCCGTGCGTGTGATAATTGCTTGTACAGCCCTCTCGCAGTGTCCGGAGCAAGTATGGTGGGCCTGACACACCAGTGTCAATGTGTTCTTTTTTCTATTTCCAGGAGTGTATATACATCCTGCATTGTATCCGCACAATATCACCTACGGTCAGGAGTTGCTCCCTGCTGACCTCCCGTTCGTTCTGGAGTTTCTTTCTCCTAAGGAAGACGACAATGAACAGCCATGGAACATTCTGTAGACAGACGAAGTCCATCTCCAAAGATATGTCAATGCAAGGAATTGGAGAATACGGGCAATGGAAAATGTGCATCAACCGATATCGCTTTATTCTGCAAAGGTGACTGTGTGGTTAGTGTTTCCGGCATCGCTTATCGTAGGGCAATGTTATTTCGAGGAGATGAGTCCTGCGTGTTCTGTTACCCGTACCATCACCGGTAAACGCTATGAGAGCCTTCTGCACACCAACGTTATTCCAAAAGTTTAACAGCTTGGATCATTTTTAAGTATGATGACATGGATCAGCCAGTGGAGCAGATGCTGCAGTGGCATTTCGGAAATGCTAGGAGTATCAGCCGTTATTTCCATAAAGCCTGGCCATCCAGATCATCTCAGTCCGTGTGACTTTTGGCTATGGGCTTATCTGAAAGGTGTTGTGTATATTGTGTGCAGTGCTCCAATTACGAACGTAGCGGATTTGAAGGCACACATTACTCAACGCGTTATGAACAGAACCGCAGAGACACTCCTATCTGTTGTCGAAGATCCTGTTTCCGATTTCAACTTGTGGCACAAAACAGTGCACGTAATATGTCTTGCTCCAGTCTAACGAAAAATAGAAACCATTGTGCTTTCTATGCAGTTTTTGGCCCCAAGAGTATTAAAACGCGATGGCATTTCACGAACTTCCAGCATGCCGGAATAGCTGGGGTCAGCAGCTTCTGTTAATCAGCAGAACGGAAAACCAACCAAAGTGATAAATTTTATTTTCAGCGCAGAGTTATCTGTACGGGCTGTAACTGTTCGTTTGCACATTTCCTACAGGCCCTTTGCACTTCCGGAAATGCCATCTTTGACTATGCTACGATGAGTTGAAAATGGGTCCCGGTCCGAAACTAGTCATCGAATGAATAAAAAAAGTGAAATTTGCTACTTTGGGTGCTTTCTCGTTTTACCGACGTCATTTTACTTTTTATGCCGTTGTTGACGTCATGAAAATTCAAAAGCGGTTTCTTCCATCTGAAGTGGTACAACCTTGGCACATTGGATGGTCTTACCTAACTAAAAGTGCCACAATGACTGTAGACTGCGAAAATGTGCATTCATGCACACTGAACAGTGTGATTGGTGTAATGTGCAACTCAATTTTTCTGTTCTATGGTGTTTCCCCATGCATCAATAATACACTATTCAAATTTGTTGTCATTCTGGGGAATTGTGCCCTTTCTGCAGTGTTTTGAAACTGGAATTTTAGTTACGGACACTCTGAATATTCTCTTTAAAATTTAGCATTTAAGTTGAGGAAAAATGGGAATGAATTATCTCGACAAGAGAGTAGACAAATATTATGGCAAACATCAGTTTATTACCTACAAGAAACCAAAAACTGCCGATACATTTGTGAATAAATACACCTGTGATCAAACCATATGTAAGAATGGCTTGTCACATTCCATGTTAGGCAGGATTGTCACGCTACCACCGCCAGATCAAAATTTTGAAAAGGATTTCAATTTCGTGACATGCAGTGCTATCAGATATTGGTATGAACGCCAGATAGTGAAATAGTTATACAGCAAAAATATAAAAGGTAAGGGAGGTAGCAGTAAACATGAAATTGCTTTGCTAATAATTAACAGCAGATTTTAACCCATTGCTGCAATTTGGGAAAGTTTCAGATAAAACTAAAGATCTGTTTAAGGAAAGTTATATCAGAGTGTCACTTCAGACTCGTAGTAGTTTGGGAAAAGGACTGAAACATGATATCTAACACGACTATGTGACCAATGTTGGATAGATTGCTACTCACCTTGAAGGTGACTGTTGAGTTTCCGACAGGCACAATGAAAGGCTGTTAGGCACTGATTTTCGGTCAAAGACTTGTTCACAAAAGAAAGAAAACACACACATATTCACACTACCAGACACACGTGATGCACACATGAACAGTATCTTCGACCACTCTGTGCAGCCTGAAAGAAAGTAGCTGTCTGGAATAGGACATGGAGGAAAGGGGGAGCGAAGAGTGATGGGAGAGAAGAGCGCTGTCTGCTGGAGCATGCAGGAAGTGTAAGTCAGCAGAACAAAGCTGTCAGGGGAGCCATGAGGAGGCTGTGGGGGGAAGAGGGGAAAAAGGGAAATGGAAAGCGAAGCAAGAGTGGAGCAGAGATGTGAAAAGACTGGTGGATTTGTTGGCAGAGAGCAGTGCACGGCGAGGATGAGATGACATGAAATGGGAGGAAGTGATAGGACAGAGTGGTGGAAACAGTTGGGTGAAGAGTGTGGAGGCAGTTGGTTATTGTAGGTTAAGGCTGTAATAATTTCTGGAATGGTGAAAGTGTTGTAACGATAACTCCCATGTGTGCAATTCAGAATAGCTTGTGGTGGAGGGGAGGATCCAGATGGCGCACGTTGTGAAGCGGGCATTTCAGTCATGCACACTATTTTCAGGTGCACATTCTGCCACAGGGTGGTCCACTTTTCTCTTGGCCACAGTGTGGTGCCCCTGCACCCTGGTGTACGTTTCGTTGGCAGTCATACCAATAAAATGCTGTGCAATGACTGCAGCAGAGCTGGTTTATGACATAGCTGATTTCAGGATTAGTCGTCGACTGAACTCGAACATCCATTAGAGGAACGCCACGGGGGAGTAACCACGAGGCTAAATAACCAGCTATAGGCTAACATACTGCAAGTCAGAGCGTGAATTCAGAAACTTGAATTTGTTAAGAAGGTCAAATATCTGAAAAGGGAAATTAGTTGTCTCAATCTAGATATAGTAGGGGCAAGTGAAATGGAGCTAAAAGAAGTAAAAGATATATGGTCGGACGAATAAAGAAGAATATCAACAGCAACATAAAATTGTATAACGGGAGTAGGATTCATTGTGTATATGAAAGTAGGGCAGAGAGTATGCTACTGGGAACAAATCAGTGCTAAAATTACCACAAACAGAATCGACAGCAAACAGTGGCTCAGGTATACATAGAGATGTCACAAGCAGAAGATGAAGATATAGACAAGGCTTTGGAGGATCAAGAACGAGTTACTAAATATGTGAACGGAGGTAATGTAAAGATCATGAACGCCAGGAACTCGATAGCGGGGGAACAAGGAAGAAACACTCACAAGCTTAGCAGTAGGAATGAGAGAGGGAAAAACTATGTCTTTTTCGTAAAATGTAGTGAATACACTTTTCAAGAATCCAAAGAGAAGGCCAGGAGATTATGGAAGATCATTGTTGGATTAAACAAGTTTCAGACTGAGATTTCGAAATCAGATATTGGATTTTAAGGCGTGCCCAAGAGCATATGTAGACTCCTGTCACAATTAAGTACTGACAAGTAGGCTAAGATTTGAAGACTCGGCGGGAAGAGTAAATGTGTAAAACTGTTTCGTACAAAAACGCTGAGCAAAGACGTGATGGAGTTAGATTTTTCTAACGCCGTAGATACTGCAATAATGAGTACCCCAGAAAGCAGTTGGGTTGAAGATAAATGAAAAGTTCTAAGAAAGGAAATTATTGAAGTTGGACAAGCAAACGTACGTATAAGCAAGGCAACTGCAAGAATAAACCTTGGGTAACTGGAGAAAGACTTGAATTGATCGACGAAAGAAGAAAATTATTATCAAAACTCCGGAATACAGAAATATAAATCTCTTAGTAATGAAATAAAAAGGAAGTGAGGGAAGCAAATTTCATTAAAAGCCATGACGTCAACATTAAGAATGGAACGGGAATTTCACCATTGCAGGGAGACAGCGGATAGATGGAAAGTTCAAATTGAAGGAATTCACGAGTGGGATGACTTGTTTGATATAACTGAGATAGAAAAGAGATTCGATATGGAATTAATTATTTGAGAGAAAGTTTAATAGAGCCTTGAAAGATTTGCGTTCAGACAATTTAGAAGGATTAGATAACATTCCTTCAGAATTTCTAAAGTCAATAGGGGAACTGGCAACCAAGCAACTATTCATGTTAATGTAGAATCTGTAAATCAGGAGACATACCAATAGACTTTCGAAGAAATTTCGTCCTCGCAATTCCTGAGATAACATGGGTAGATATGTGCACAATGATCTTAATGGCTCACGCATCAAAGCTGCTCCCCACAGTTCTAGACAGAAGAATGGCAAAGTAAACTGAGGATCTATTAGATGACGATCAGTCTTGATTTCGGAAAGGTAAGGTGACCAGAGAGGCAGTACTGTCGTTGTGGTTATTCCGTGTTTGGTACTATTTCCTAGGCTGGTATTAGCCGACACATTGTGGCTACACTTCCTAGTGGTTTGTGATCTCCCTCCTCTGGAGGCGGAAGTGTTTATCTGGCAGAGGGAAGAACACGGAAGTGGTAAGTGGGTCACTGGTCGGAGAGGGAAGGCGGTTGTTTTCCTCGGTCGGCCAAAGCTTTTCCGCAAGATTGCGATTTGTTTATGGGTCAGCCGCAGTCACAGTGGCCGTCAGCCTGGAGGCAGCTTGGTGTCTGGAGGGGGAGCAGCCTGAACTTACAGCAGTGATTCCGATGTGTTTACTCCAGATGTGTTTACAAAACGAAATGCTTCTGATTAAACAAGGTAGCTTGTGACCTTCCCTCATACGTGTACTTTGCAGGCGACCGTAGGTTCCAGTACCAAGAGCTTTGTGACGGTGCTTATGGACCTGAAATATCTGGGCTCCTACAAAGGAAAGCTTCGTTCCTAACTATTGTCTTTCTGTTTTTCTCCTTAATTAATTAATATTCGTTTCCATTAGTTGATTATACCCAAAGTCAATACTGATGCTCTGTGGTCAATCCTGTTCTTACGTTGATGCACGAAATGTCTCCTATATTACAAATTAGAACATGGCGCTAAATTTTAATTAAACATTACATTACGTGTAATATTGGAGTAATGCTGTGTACGACAGAGACTTCTGTCATATGACGCAGGAATTTCATGTTTAATAGGGGCGTTAGTTAATATTCACATGAACTTAATGATCATAGTTTACTATAAATGAAATTAAGATTTTTGTGTTATCAAGAGCTCAGATGGAAACCCAGTTCCAAGCAAACAAGGGAAAAGAGAAAGTTGGAAGGAGTATATAGAGGGTCTATACAAGGGCGATGTACTCGAGGACAATATTATGGAAATGGAATAGGATGTGGATGAAGATGAAATGGGAGATACGATACTGTGTGAAGAGTTTGACAGAGCACTGAGAGACCTGAGTCGCAACAAGGCTCCGGGAGTAGACAACATTCCCTTAGAGCTACTGACGGCCTTGGGAGAGCCAGCCCTGACAAAACTCTACCGTATGGTGAGCAAGATGTATGAGACAGACGAAATACCCTCAGACTTGGGAAGAATATAAAAACTCCAATCCCAAAAAAGCCGCTGCAGACAGATCCGAAAATTACCGAACAATCAGTTTAATAAGTGACGGATTGCAAAATACTAACGAGAATTCTTTACAGACGAATGGAAAAACTGGTAGAAGCCGACCTCGGGGAAGATCAGTTTGGATTCCGTAGAAATGTTGGAACACGTGAGGCAATACTGACCCTAAGACTTATCTTAGAAGGTAGATTTAGGAAATGCAAACCTACGTTTCTAGCATTTGCAGACTTAAAGAAAACTATGGACAATGTTGACTGGAATACTCTCTTTCAAATTCTGAAGGTGGCAGGGGTAAAATACAGGGAGCGAAGAGCTATTTACAATTTGTACAGAAACCAAGTGGCAGTTATAAAAGTTGGGGGTCATGAAAGGGAAGCAGTGGTTGGCAAGGAAGTGAGACAGGGTTGTAGCATATCCCCGTTGTTATTCAATATGTATATTGAGCAAGCAGTGAAGGAAACAAAAGAAAAATTCGGAGTAGGTATTAAAATCCATGGAGAAGAAATAAAAGGTTCGCCGATGACATTGTAATTCTGTCAGAGACAGCAAAGGGCTTAGAAGAGCAGTTGAACGGAATGGACAGTGTCTTGAAACGAGGATATAAGATGAACATCAACAAAAGCAAAACGAGGATGATGGAATGTAGTCGAATTAAGTCGGGTGATGCTGAGGGAATTAGATTAGGAAATGAGACGCTTAAAGTAGTAAATGAGTTTTGCTATTTGGGGAACAAAATAAGTGATAATGGGCAAAGTAGAGAGGATATAAAATGTAGACTGGCAATGGCGAGGAAAGCGTTTCTGAAGAAGAGAAATTTGTTAACATCGAGCATAGATTTAAGTGTCAGGAAGTCGTTTCTGAAAGTATTCGTATGGTGTGTAGCCATGTATGGAAGTGAAACGTGGACGATAAATAGTTTAGAGAAGAAGAGAATAGAAGCTTTCGAAATGTGGTGCTACAGAAGAATGCTGAAGATTAGATGGGTAGATTACATAACTAATGACGAGGTATTGAATAGAATTGGGGAGGAGTTTGTGGCACAACGTGACTAGAAGAAGGGATCGGTTTGTAGGACATGTTCTGAGGCATCAAGGGATCACCAATTTAGTATTGGAGGGCAGCGTGGAGGGTAAAAATCGTAGAGGGAGACCAAGAGATGAATACATTAAACAGATACAGAAGGATGTAGGTTGCAGTAGATACTGGGAGATGAAGAAGCTTGCACAGGATAGAGTAGCATGGAGAGCTGCATCAAACCAGTCTCTGGACTGAAGCCCACAACAACAACAACAACAACACCTAAAAATGAATACTGTTATACTGTCAACTGATTCAATCGATTCCACCGTTTCACTTTTATTATGACGTCTGGTGATGTAAACGATCCGACTTATTTGAGACACAGGTACTTGACACATAAATTATAACGACGAAATTTTGAGGCTAAAGGCACTATCTGGAAGATGGCTGAACTTGTTCGTCTACTTAGCCATTTGCCGATGATGCGACAATTTGCCGTGCCCATTGAGGTAATTAGGCCTCTGTGGTAATTAGCGCTGCAGCCGACGAAATGATACTGGTCCTATAGAGTCAGAATAGTTGCACGCCAAATACAATAATGAGGCTGCGAGTCCGTTCTAACCTAATTACAGAAGGTTTGTATAGCCACCTGGGTTGCAAAATTATTGTCAGATTTACCATGATTTCGATAGCACTAAGGCTGTCATCATCAGAATAAAAATTGCATAGGATTACATGTAATCACACCGTGACGAGAGCACTTTTGTTCAGATGTTTTCAACTTATTGTGTGATTACGTGTAATCCTATGTAGTTTTTATTTGGTGAAGACTGCCTTAGTGCTGTCGAAAGCATGGTTCATTTGACAATAGGTTTGTGCAACCGAGGTGGCTGTACATACGTCCTGTAACTAAATAAACGTACTGTTGCCTGTCCTCAGCGAACAGAAATGCATAAACTTTCACTGTTTTAACCATTAGCTCGATGGAATGAACTTCCTAGTGGGTGTGGACAAAGAACAGGTACGACGTTTAGTAATATAAAGTGACAGTATTGAAGAATGGTTCCAGACCAGTACCAGAAGACTTAGGGTACTTGACGGTGCTGTTGGTTTTGAGGGATCAGAATGGTGAGGTGGGCCAAGGAGCCTTGATACTTAGTTTGCAGAACAGCAGAACCCTTTACAGATAATTTTAATGAATGTTTTCTCTTTTTGTTGAATTCAATCAATCACGTAGTTGAAGTTTTGTATTTCACAATGGAGTTTCAGAGCACGGACCACGGAAATGAATGTTGTAGATACGGTACCTTGAGATTCATTGCCATTAAAGTAAAACGCAATTTTTGTGACAAAATTTTAAAAGGAATACCAGAAAATAGTACCTGAGGATGCTTCAGAACTAGGATTTGCAGATTCGTGCCACTCAGGGCAGATCTGTTGGCAGTATGGGCGTGAACAGGAGGCACTTGTGCCACTAATAAAGAATACGGAGCGAGATAGGGAAGCGTGGTAGCCTTAGAACGGAATATGCTGAAGAGCACTTACTAAGTCTTATTTTAGGGAGGCTGGACCCCGATAGCAGAATGCACAGGTTTTTGTCAAATCTCCACAATACTGGGTCAGTTAGATGAACTAGTAAGACACATATAGACATGGAATTTTTACATTCTTGTAGGGCAAGCCAATGCAAAATTGGAAGAACTTGGGGAGAAATGAGTTAGAGAGGAGACAGGAGAAGCAAGGCTTCAATAGAAAGGCACACCGAGGAAATAGTAATGCAGAAAGGGGGATAGACAGAGGCTCATTTAACATTATTTGTTTGATCAGTGGTAAGCAGGGACATATAGGAAGTGAATGCAGCGAAAAGAGAAATTAGCAGGGAGAACTGTGACAATTACTGCAAGGGTAAGATGAAATGATTACTGTCATTTAGGATAAAGGAGATCCCAGTTTGCAATTTGTATGCACAAGGGTGAAAATTGAAACCATCTCTGCCCAACTGGATTAGGGCAGTACGACCTTGACATTTGATTACAAACAGGTTCTGGAGCATCAGGGAAATTGTAAGTGGGCAGTGTTCTTAATAGATACCGGACAACGTTTGACAGTTGATAAGTCGAATTGAATCGTCAATGGATGGTTCCAAATCAAGTTGAATATTAGTGAGTTTCCTTGGAAGATCATGACGAAGTCACTGAGAATTTATCCACTGAATGTATTTAGGGAGCTGACTGAGTTAGGAAGGTGGGTGTGATTCCCAGTTTCGTCTGACAGTTTCATTTTAAATTTAGGCCACAAACATTTTTTTCAGTTTTGTCAGCATGGGCAAAGAGGAATGATGGTGGTGGTGCGTGACGATCCCAGTGCTGATATGGGTATTGAAGGGACGTCAGATTCCCTATATAAGGAGGCAATGATCAATTCCCACAACTGCAGAATGTCAAGGTGGTTGCCAGATTTGTCGGGATAGCAAATTTTTTCATGACACTTGTTAGTGGGTTTGCAGAGAAGGCTGCTCCACTTAACAAATCATGTAACAAAGGTTGTAAATATCTGTGGCAGCATTCCTATCAGGCAGCATTCAGTGACTTGAAGCAGGCGCTGAGGTCAGTGACGCTGTTAGCTCTATAGTCTTTGCTACACAGAATTCATTCTGCAAACAAATGCGTCGGCTCTCGGGAAAGGAAAAGGAAGGGATAAGAAAGTAATCGCCTAGTCTCAAGGGGGCTAAATAATACGGAGAAAAAATTGTCTCTAAAGTTGAGGTCCTGGTGATGTAATGATGAAATGTTTAGGTATTATCTGGAAACGGGAAGTTTGTGTTGCAAATCTACATTTAAGCCTTTATGATGGATGTTAACAAGATAAGAAAACCCGTTACATTGTCAGGTGGGCATAGAGGATTGGAAGCTTTCATTTGTAGTCCATCGGTTGGAATCATTCATATTGGGGAATGAGAGACGACTCTCCAGATGGTGGATCTTTGAGGATACTATCTTCAACGACAATACTTGGAATAGATTTAATCTGCAGTCTTTGGTATATGGGTATCAGAGATATGTCTCCAGAGGCTGTATCTGTGAGGACAGTAGCTTAAATGACAGTGCTTCCCATAGTTTGAATCCGCAAATGGACAGAATTAAATATTTTCGGACGATTCAGATTCTGTAATATTACTTTAATCATAAACCGATAAACCTTAAATGCTAGTTCTCTGTCTTCTGTCAAATCGGGCTGCGAGAAAGGAAGTAAAAGAGCACAGTTTCACTGTTTAGGACAGCATTTTTATTTTCACAGTCGGTTTCCGCAGAAAACCTGTACATTGTTTTGATTCATCAGTTTCGCTTGGGGTATTTATTGATACAACAGTTCATGTATGTCCTGTCTGTTCGCACTGTCCAACAGTTATAATACCCCTAATTGCTGAAATATTGTTCCCATTGAATACTGAGAACTGGCATTACATTTTATATGGACTGATACACTGTTGTACAAAAAATATGTAGCCCTTGCCCGTCTGAATCTGAAAAATATGAAATAAATGTGTCAAGAACATCTCGAGATTTTACTACCCATTTTGTCCTGTTGTATACTATGTGTAGAATTAAATACTATGTATTTTAAAAATATATATATATCATATGTTTGTCTGAATATTTATTAGAGCATGGTATATAAATCTGTAGTAATTCGGTCAACACTAAACAAAGTCTTGTATCTATACAGTAGTAAAAACTGTAAACATTTACTGACGACAGTACATTTCATTAGTGTTCATTTTACTCTTACTGTGTTCCGCACTCACGATTTTCGCATTTGTCTTCTCGCGATGTGATACTGAATGCTGTTTGTTCCGCAACGCTTTGCAGTTAATCTAAGGGACACACAGTCTATAGCGTCACCCGTCTGCAAATTGTGTCAACATTGTAGTTCATGTTATCGTATCACGTTGTCTGCTGAGAAGGAAATCTGTACGTCCCCCAGAATTTGCATAAACGAGGGCCATAAACTACCAGACTTTGCACTAGAGCTGAGTGGCGTGCGAGAACTATGCACTATTTCGGCTCGCTAAGTTGATCCAAGAAATAATAACCTCCCTTCCCGGCCTGCCATCTCGCGGCTCGGTCTCTGAACTTATTGACCATTTGAAACTGTTTAAGTATCATTGTAATTACCATAACAAATGTCTTTAGTTTTTTACTGTTCTTTTCTAAATGCGCAGACATATCCGTAAACTGTAAAAAGGTATGTTCTTGCCAACTGTAGGTAAGTTCTTATTCACACATTACTGCAAACTGGTGTGAATAATGAACAACATGAAGGATGACAAATGTTAATTAATCGTTCCGTTTATTTTGCTTTTTCAGGTATTTGCTCGAATTGGCTATGAATGTTAATCGTGTACAGTATATTTTGTGTTGGCACAAGAGCCAACAACGTGTTACGACTGGAGGCCAAAATGCACGCGCTTTAGCTCACGCAGGCTGGCGTGAGGAGGGAATAACTTTACTGACGTGAGGTCTGGAACATGACAAGGAATGAGAATTCAGAAAGCGTACATAATTAGTTTGATATTTAACTTTAATCCATTAATGATGAACGTCGCTTTTGATGGTACATGATTCACAATATTATCTGTGCAGAATACATTCTTGAAGTAATTATAGTAACATAATATGGCGCCTTGTTAGGTCGTAGCAAATGACGAAGCTGAAGGCTATGCTAAACTGTCGTCTCGGCAAATGAGAACGTATGTAGACAGTGAATCATCGCAAGCAAAGTCGGCTGTACAACTGGGGCGAGTGCTAGGAAGTCTCTCTAGACAAGACCTGCCGTGTGGCGGCGCTCCGTCTGCAATCACTGATAGTGGCGACACGCGGGTTCGACGTATACTAACCGACCGCTGCCGATTTAAAGGCTACCACCTAGCAAGTGTAGTGTCTGGCGGTGACACCACAGCATACATAAGGATCTTTTAGAAGGACGGAACTGCGGAGTCTGAGAAGGGCTCATAGAGGAGAACGCTTTCTAGAAAAACGAATTTAATAAAATAACGTGACTAAAAGAAGGGATCAAGAAAACCTTAATTACGTATTGTAGGGAACGGTGTGCAAGTACTAACTGTAGAGAGAGTCCACGGTTTGACTGCACTAAGCAGGTTCAAGAGGACGTGGGTTACAATAACTGTGTACTCGCAGGTGTTAAAAGGCTTGCCTCTGACAGACAGCAAATCTGCATCAAATCCATGTTCTGACTGAAAACCACAGCACCAACAAAATGGTTTGAGTGGCTCTGAGTACTATGGGACTTAACATCTGAGGTCATCAGTCCCCTAGACTTAGAACGACTTAAACCTAACTGAACCTAAGGACATCACACATATCCATGCCCGAGGCAGGATTCGAACCTACGACCGTAGTAGCAGCGTGGTTCCGGACTGAAGCGCCTAGAACCGCTCGGTCACTTCGACCGGCCAGCAGCAACAACTTGAGGTTACTGATACACAAGTAGCATATTCTCAGTAAAATCGGTGAGGGAGAGAGTGTGTAGAATAAAACATCGTAGACGATTGGATGTACTGACGGGACAGTAAGCAATGTGGAAAATTTAAACCAGAAGATGGGACAAGATGACAGGACATGATTTAAGATGTCAACAATGGCTTCCAGAGTATTATGAGGCGAAGGTGGAAAACATTGTAACAAGCTCTATCTCGTTCTGTTATTTTATTAAATTCTGTCCGTGACTATTACAGATGGTTTGATTAGGCAATCGTACAGAATGTTATTTAAATATCTCCGTAACACCATAAGCAGTATACAGAAAAATGTGGATTTTTGCCGTCCGAGTGACCGAGCGGTAAATATGGATTTTTGCCGTCCGAGTGGCCGAGCTGTTCTAGGCGCTTCAGTCTGGAACCGCGCGACCGCTACGGTCACAGGTTCGAATCCTGCCTCGGGCCTGTGTGGGTGTGATGTCCTTAGCTTGGTTAGGTTTAAGTAGTTCTAAGTTCTAGGGGACTGATGACCTCAGGTGACAAGTCCCATAGTTCTCAGAGCCATTTGAACCATTTTTTTTAAACATTTAAGTCAGGTCACACGAAGTAGTTGTTTCTAGTTGTTGTAAGGCAATAAGGCAGTAGGCAATCCGGATCAGATGTATTTTAATGATTAACTCGCGTGGAATCTTTAAACTGAAAGCAATTTAATTTTCTTCATAATAGTTTCATGAAAGAAAATTTCTTGGAATCATCTCTGGACGACTACATAGGTTTTGCTCCTTAACCGTCATCGAACCCATTGTTCTACCATTCCTAGACCGGCAAGGGAACTTGCTGTTCCATCAGGACAATGCACGTCCGCATGTATCCCGTGCCACCCAACGTGCTCTAGAAGGTGTAAGTCAACTACCCTGGCCAGCAAAATCTCCGGATCTATCCCCCATTGAGCATGTTTGGGACTGGATGAAGCGTCGTCTCACGCGGTCTGCACGGTCAGCACGAACGCTGGTCCAACTGAGGCGCCAGGTGGAAATGGCATGGCAAGCCGTTCCACAGGACTACATCCAGCATCTCTACGATCATCTCCATGGGAGAATAGCAGCCTGCATTGCTGCGAAAGGTGGATATACACTGTACTAGTGCCGACATTGTGCATGCTCTGTTGCCTGTGTCTATGTGCCTGTGGTTGTGTCAGTGTGATCATGTGATGTATCTGACCCCAGGAATGTGTCAATAAAGTTTCCCCTTCCTGGGACAATGAATTCACGGTGTTCTTATTTCAATTTCCAGGAGTGTAATTGATGTGTTCGTGTCAGTGGTCGTCAGTAGAGACTATCGTTATTTTCTGTAAGTGTTTCAAGTTACCATAATTTTTATTGTGTTTTGAAAATGAGTGCAATTGTCAAAATGAATCATTTAACTTCGCCCAGTTGTTTACCACTCCCTTCCGCTCCCTACAACTACTATAATTAATATGAACGAAATGTGTACAAAATATTGGTAAAACTTTCTTTATAAGCAACTGAATGTTATGATAGACCCGAATTGTTAGATTATAACGCACTGAAAATACTCAGACGGAAAGAAATAGCAACACTATTTGGGAACTGCGCTACATAAACGAAAGTAGGAAAGCTTGTTTATACATAGGAAAGATATATATTCAAATATCGCACTAGTAGCATAAGAGTGGCGTTAATTGGGCTGTTTTAAACACACACAATGTAACGATCATGAGCCCTTCTTGGATTAATGATTGGACACGCTGAATTGTCAATCAAGAAAGTCTGTAAGGCGACAAAGACAACATGATCAACACCTCACCCAACTTGAATGATATTAGTAATAGGGGTGAAAGAAGCTGGATGTGCCTGCTGCGGTATTGTGGAAAGACTTGGCAGGAATGTAGCCACTAGACATGAGTGTTGGCAGCGGTGATCAGGAGAATGTACGGCTGCAAGAAGACCGGGCTCCTGGCGGCCAGGGTATTCAACGAGAGGGAAAACCACTATGTTCGGCCTATGTTTCTTGCACAACGTACCTCATCTGCAGCGGCAATTTGAGCAACAATTGACACCACAGTGACACAACAAACTATTACGAAACGGTTACTCCAAGGATAGCTCTGAGCCAGACGCGTGTTCCACTGACATCAAACCACCATCACTTGCGACTTCAGTGGTTTCATGCGAGAGCCCATTGGAGGACAGCGTGAAGGTCTGTTGCGTTTCCTGATGAAAACTAGTTCTGTTCCGATGCCAGTGATGGCGGAGTGTTAAGTAGATGGCGGCCACCTGAGGGCTTCGAACCGCCTTGTATGCGTGCTAGAAACATTGGACCTAAATGTGGAGTTAGGTCTGGGGTGCAATTTCGTATGACAGCAGGAGCGCTCTCGTGGTTGCACATTTTTACGTCACTCTGGAGATTCCACCTGCAGTTCATGAACAGCATTCCAACGGGTGTTTTCGGACGGGATAACGTCCGCGCACATACCATTGTTGTAACCCAACATGCTCAACAGAGTGTCGACACTTTTCCTGCCCTGCTAGATCACCAGATCTGTCACCAGTCGAGCACGTATGGGACAGCATTGGACGACTACTTTAGCGTCATCCACAAACAACATTAATCATCCGTTTGTGGACCAACCAATCGCAACAGTCATCGAACTCCAAACCACAAATTGACATGCAGCACCCTTGCAACACAATGCACACACGTTTGTATGCTTGCATTCAACATTCGGCGGTCTTACTGCTTTAATGTACCAGCATTTCACATTTGCAATGGCTAACCTCGTGCTTTCTTTAACCTGTGAACTTACACTGTTAATCACTTAAATGCGTCACCTAGCCAACTGTACAATTGGATCTCCGAAATTTCAATACTCTACATTAGTTATTTTTTAGGATTCCGACTTTTCTCCATCGGTGTATTTGAGGGTTGTGGCTCAGAAGAAGGTATTGTGACGAGTCGCATCGACGTAACAAAATAAATGACGACGTCCCGTTACCCTCGCCTGAGACCAGCTAATAATACACTACTGACCATTAAAATTGCTACACCACCAAAATGACGTGCTACAGACGCGAAATTTAACCGACAGGAACAAGATGCTGTGATATGCAAATGATTTGCTTATCACAGCATTCGCACAAGGGCGGTGCCGGTGGCGTCACCTACAACGTGCTGACATGAGGAAAGTTTCCAACCAATTTCTCATACAGAAAAAGCAGCTGACCGTGTTGCCTGGTGAAACGTTGTTGTGATGCCTCGTGTAAGGAGGAGAAATGCGTACCATCACGTTTCCGACTTTGATAAACGTCGGATTGTAGCTTATCGCGATTGCGGTTTATCGTATCGCGACATTGCTGCACGCGTTGGTCGATATCCAATGACTGTTGGCAGAATATGGAATCGGTGGGTTCAGGAAGGTAATACGGAACGCTGTGCTGGTTCCCAACGGCCTCGTATCACTAGCAGTCGAGATGACAGGCATCTTATCCGCATGGCTGTAACGGATCGTGCAGCCACGTCTCAGTCCCTGCGTCAACAGATGGGGACGTTAGCAAGACAACAACTATCTGCACAAACAGTTCGACGACGTTTGCAGCAACATGGACTATCGGCTGCGGTTACCCTTGCGCTGCATCACAGACGGGAGCGCGTGCGATAGTGTACTCAACGAGGAACCTGGGTGCACGAATGGAAAAACGTCATTTTTTCGGATGAATCCAGGTTCTGTTTACAGCACCATGATGGTCGTATCCATGTTTGGCGACATCGCGGTGAACGCACATTGGAGGCGTGTATTCGTCATCGCCGTACTGGCGTATCACGCGGCGTGATGGTATGGGGTGCCATTGGTTACACGTCTCGGTCACCTCTTTTTCGAATTTTTCGGCACTTTGAACAGTGGACGTTACATTTCAGATTGTTACGACCCGTTGCTCTACCCCTCATTCTATCCCTGCGAAACCCTACATTTCAGCAGGATAATGCACGACCGCATGTTGCAGGTCCTGTACGTGCCTTTCTGGATACAGTAAATGTTAGACTGCTGCCATTCCCAGCACAATCTCCAGATCTCTCACCAATTGAAAACGTCTGGTCAATGGTGGCCGAGCAACTGGCTCGCCACAATATGCCAGTCACTAGTCTTGATGAACTGTGGTATCGTGTTGAAGCTACATGGGCAGCTGTACCTGTACACGCCATCCAAGCTCTGTTTGACTCAATGCCAAGGCGTATCAAGGCCGTTATTACGGTCAGAGGTGGTGGTTCTGGGTACTGATTTCTCAGTATGTATGCACCCAAATTGCGTGAAAATGTAATCACGTGTCAGTTCTAGTATAATATATTTGTCCAATGAATACCCGCTTATCATCTGAATTTCTTCTTGGTGTAGCAATTTTAATGGTCAGTAGTGTAATAGCAATAATAATAATAATAATAATAATAAAGGAAGAAAGATAGTTCTGGCTGCGATATGAGGCTTCGGTTTATGTTACGCTGCCTCGCAATATCAATTCGTAGAAACGTAGTACTGAACCAACGTTTATTGCAAATTAAGGTCAGTGCAGACCGATGCCAATCTGCACCGCATCTACGAGCAGCGTAATCAATATTGGCGGAGATCGGTCCTGCCACGCTCTTCTGCGGTGAATAGTGGACGTGTCAAGGGGTGAGGCAGGGGGCGGTAAATCCCTGCCGCGCCTCATGGTTCATTATTAAATTCTGAATAATTAAGGCTGCCGTGTGAGTGCGACCTGCACAGCCGCCGCCGCGCGCTCTCCCAAGAAAATTAAACTTGCACCGGCGACCGGCTTTTGCGTAACTCCCTCGTCCCTAACGCCAAATAATTAAGAGCCCGCCGCCAGGGCACGGGAGATGGCATGGCAGCTTTTACGGCGCTCCGGACGGCCCCAAGTCTGTTGCGGCGAGTGCTATTCAATTTGCCCGAGTGGGCGATTAAAGCCGGCTTCCGCAGCCGTTATGAACACCTAGTGTGTGGGTGAATACAGCTCCGATGTGAAGTGGCAACACGTACCTAGTAGGCAGCTGTACACAGGCTACGGTAGGTAATAGTTCCACCGTCTCATATAACGATAGTTTGCGAAAGTCTGCTTCGCCGAAGAGTGGGGATTGTATCCCTGCAAACGTTTCCCTCCCACAGAGTAGAACAATTTTGTTTCGCGGTGGCTCTACAAGCTCTTTCAGAATATAGTAGTTAGCGAGGAAACGCCCTATTCCTGAGGCACATCAATTTTATTTATGTACCAGGCGCCGGGAGCGTGGTTTGTCGACACTGTCTGAAATTCTTGTTTGTCGCCAGAAGGCAGTCAATGAACCCCAATAGCAGGATTGGTTCAAATGGCTCTGAGCATTATGGGACAACTTCTGACGTCATCAAACCACTAGAACTACTTGAACCTAACAAACCTAAGGACATCACACACAGCCATGCCCGAGGCAGTATTCGAAACTGCGACCGTAGCAGTCACGTGGTTCCAGCGCGTAGAACTAATCGGTCACCCCGGCCGCCCAATAGGAAGGAAGAGCGTCCTTGGGGGACTGAGCATTTTTCACAGAACTGGAAAGGAAACACGTTGTGTACATTTGTTGGCTAGAGCTGACCAAATCACCACTGCTGTATTCATAGAATAATTGAGGCGCTAAGAGTGGTGTAAAGAACACCGTCCTTGATTTTGAGATTGTAGCATGTATGCATTCTCCCCACGTTTGGTGATCTTATGACGAACAACCTTCACCGTATCCACAGCCACACACTGAGTATATTAATATTCACAAAAAGCTGTCTCACCAATATCTCGGACACTCGTTTCCATGAGGGATCCGAAACACAATTGTGTTGCTTCGTAGCTGCTGAGTTGGTGTCTGTGGTTGACAATTTAGTGTCTACATCATACACGTAAGAGTAATACTTTGTAAGAAATATCGGCTTTTTCCATCTGAACCTCAAACCATGGAATATGCTTAATGAAAATGATGATAATGTGGACCATGGGCTGTTAGAATAGGTCATGACTGTGTGTGAAATGCACCTAGTACCTGTTAATTATTATTAATTTTTGAGAACATCCCACATGGAGATATTTCTAACCGTAATTTCAAATTAATTATAAACTTTACAACAGTCTACAGTCAGTGTTGTCCCGATCGTGTGCACGGAAATTTTGTGAGTTAACGTTAACAGTAAGTAAAATCTTAAATATTGATTAATATTTTATAGAAACAGGGTGCATAATTTTTTCATAGGAAGTATAGAATTTCGTGCTACTAGTCCGTCTTCATCATACAAACTTTTACACTTAACTTTTACCGGTTTCTAATATTGCCATCTTCAGATCATAATATATTTCGATGTAGGTATCAACGTCAAATGAGACATGTAGGTCATAGTAAATGCTAAGCACTTACTATGTACTTACATGCATAATTTGACGCTGACACCTACATTACAATATTTTATGGTCTGCAGTAGCCGTAACCGGTAACAGTGAAGGGTAATAGTTTCTTTGTTCAAGACGAGCCTATAAAATATTTTCAGACTTTATTTCTTCAATTGAGAGGTGTAGGATACTGGAATAAAAATAAGTTAGACCAATGAGACTCTTGGTTTCTATATAAATTTGATTCATACGAACATCTAGTTTTCTTTAAAACTTGTTTGGGCCTAATGGTTCTCAGTGCCTCAAGTGAACACGCTGTTTTGCATTTCTGTACGGACATCAAAGGCCGACCCATGTGAGAAAGTCAGCTTGGATGCAAAATCTTACTTTATGCAGTCGAGTGAACCAGCGCCAATACCATATTTGGCTACAAGTGGCTGACCAATTGGTAAGACACTGGTACATGCCAGTGGCAAAATCTTAATTGTGAAGGTGCGTTTTGCATGCCTTACGGGTAAAGTTCACTTTTTTTACGGTTAGAAGGGAAATTTTGATTCGTCACGTTGGGAAGAGTATATAGTCGCTTCTTCCTCGTGGATATTTTTCAATGTTGGGCCGCTGAGGGCAGTGAACTAGTTTTCGGGGAATTTGTCTTCCGACCATGGACTGGTACTGATCCTTGCACGCTACCTGATTTCGGGGAAATGTAAGTGTCGCAATAGGAGTATCACAGTCTATACTCTGAGCTGGTTGTAGCTTACTTTTTCACCCACAGAACGTGTGTTGCCTAGTTGATTATAATTTCTTTTTAAATCAGTGGCGGCGCTGCGCCACGTCCATCGCGACACAGGCGCCACCGCGAGAACCTACTGGAGAGCAGGAAGCGAGAGAGGGGACTCTAGAGCGAGTGAGCAACAGGCCATGGGCAGATACCACAAGAGGAAACGGACGATGGATTTGACTGCACGCCGTGGCTGCCGTGGAGGAACAGCGGCAGTAAGGAAGAGTGCACTTGCCGGATACTGGCGGTACGGCGACGACGGGACCAGGTTGCCTCACGGCTAGCTGGATGGCCGTTTCCGAAGGAATACCTACAGACAGCGAGCTTTGCTGTGTTGGTGTGCTATAAGAGTGGCTTGTTCACTGCTGGTTGGGTGTCTGCAAATGTCGGTATTTAGTGTGTGTTGTTGTATGTAGTGTGTGTAATTCAGTCTCATCGGCACACATTTTATTACCTGTACTCGCTGGATAACCTGGGTACGCACCTCTGAATTCCTCATGTATATGCCGTCAGATGATGTTCCGTTTATGTTGCTGTAACCAATCCACTCCTTATTGTGTGTGTTTTTTCTTTTAAAATGTTAAGTAGTATTCTCCTCTTTGCATAATTTTTTCAGTATATGATAAAAATTACTCACAACTTGTGAACAATTTAATGAACTATCGTGTGGAACGAATTACTGCATTACTGTGCATTTAAACTTAACTGATTTTAATTTCGAGCAGTATATGTATTCCATGTTTGTTATTGGCAAATGTAAGTTGTTTTTACACTATTTCTTGGGAATCTAGTCTTTTTTTATTTTTTCTTGAGTCACCTGCTGTAGAGCAGACTCGTTATTTCATGTTGCACCAGCTCTTATTCTGGAAAATGAAACTACCTTAAATATAATTAAAATTTTATTGTATACAGGTTGGTTCGTTGATAGTGACCGGGCCAAATGTCTCACGAAATAAGCATCAAACGAAAAAACTACAAAGAACGAAACTCGTCTAGCTTCAAGGGGCAAACCAGATGGCGTAATGGTTGGCCCGCTAGATGGAGCTGCCATAGGTCAAACGGACATCAACTGCGCTTTTTTAGATAGGAACCCCCATTTTTACTACATATTCGTGTAGTACGTAGAAAAATATGAATGTTTTAGTTGGACCACTTTTTACGCTTTGTGATAGATGGCTCTGTAATTGATGGCGCGAGAATCGGGAATCTCAAAAACGTCGGTGTTGAGAATGCTACATCAACATCGATTGCACCGGTATAATATTTCTATGCACCAGGAATTGCATGGCGCCGACTTTGAACGTCATGTACAGTTCTGCCACTGGGCACAAGAGAAATTACGGGACTATGACAGATTTTTTGCACGCGGTCTGTTTAGCGACGAAGCGTCATTCACCAACAGCGGTAACGTAAACCTGCATAATATTCACTATTGGGCAACGGAAAATCCACGAGGGCTGCAACAAGTGGAACATCAGCGACCTTGGCGGGTTAATGTATGGTGCATCATTATGGGAGGAAGGATAACTGGCCCTCATTTTATCGATGGCAATCTAAGTGGTGCAATTTATGCTGATTTTCTCGTAATGTTCTACCGATGTTACTATAAAATGTTTCACTGTATGACAGAATGGCGATGTACTTCCAACATGATGGATGTCGGGCACACAACTGACGTGCGGTTGAAGCGGTATTGAATAGCATGTTTCATAACAGTTGGATTGGTCATCGAGGTACCACACCATGGCCCGCACGTTGACTGGATCTGACGTCCCCGGATTTCCTTCGGGGGGAAAGTTCAAGGGTATTTGGCATCGTGATTCACCGACAACGTGTGACATCATGCGTCCGCGCATTGTCAATGCATATGCGAACATTACGGAAGGCGAACTACTCGCTGTTGACAGGAATGTCGTTACACGTATTGCCAAGTGGATTAAAGTTGACTGACACCATTTTGAGCATTTTTTGCATTAATGTGGTATTTACAGGTAATCATGCTGTAACAGCATGCGTTCACAGAAATGATAAGTTCACAAAGGAACGTGTATCACATTCGAACAACCGAAATAAAATGTTCAAACGTACCTACGTTCTGTGTTTTAATTTAAAAAACCTACCTGTTACCAGCTGTTCGTCTAAAATTGTGAGCCATATGTTTGTGACTATGTAAGTAGGCTGTTTATGTTTTCTTATCGGCAACGTTACGTAGCGCTCTATATGAAAATCACTGGCTGTGCTGTGTGCAGTCTGTGGCTAGTTTTGCATTGTTGTCTGCCATTGTAGTGTTGGGCAGCGACAGCTGGATGTGAACAGCACGTAGCGTTGCGCAGTTGGAGGTGAGCCGCCAGCAGTGGTGGATGTGGGGAGAGAGATGGCGGAGTTTTGTAATTTGTCATGAACTGCTATATATATATATATATTATGACTATTAAGGTAAATACATTGTTTGTTTTCTATTAATATCTTTCGTTTGCTAACTATCCCTATCAGTAGTTAGTGCCTTCCGTAGTTTGAATCTTTTATTTAGCTGGCAGTAGTGGCGCTCGCTGTATTGCAGTAGTTCGAGTAATGAAGATTTTTGTGAGGTAAGTGATTTCTGAAAGGTATAGTTTAATGTTACGCAGGGCCATTCTTTTGCAGGGATCTTTGATAGTCAGATTGCGTTGCGCTAAAAATATTGTGTGTCAATTTAGTGAATGTTTGAGTACGTTCAGTTTTGCTCAGCTGTTTGAAAAGCAAATAGTGTAAGAGGTTTATCAGCACAGTCGTGTATAAATTGTTCTAAGTGGACGTTTCATATGGCGACCCTGCCAGGATACCTCACTGGAATCTTCTGGTTTTTTCTTGTAGTTTGTGTAAGTAGTGTAGATTTTGTTTATTGCTATTGCGTAATTGTAGAGAGAATCTCCTTTGTAGTTGCAGTCTTTCATTGTTGTACAGTAAAACAGTTGTGGCATGCATGTAGATTTGCACCAAGTATTTCGCAGCTGCAATTAACTAGATATTATTTTCAGTGCTATGTTAATGTGTTCCCCTAGTTTTTCTCTTCAAATTGTGTTTTTCTGTGTTATCGTGTGAAATATTGTTACAAAAAATTGCGTGTGAAAAACGTAACACTAGGCTCCAAAGTAAACTGAGAAATAATAGTGACGACGAGCGTAGCTTATCAGCACCACTGTGTAGTGAATTAACAGACATTCCAAGTAGTAATTTGGTAATTGTGCATAGGGATATGGAGCGGGCGGCAAATAATGGTGTAAACAGTGAAACAGGTAGTAAACAGGGAAGCATTATCGATCGATCGGTCGGCAACACCTCGCCTCAGGAATTAGGAATGACAGAACAGAATATTAAAAATACTGTAGATTCAGGTTTTGCGTCCTCACCGTTTTCTCAAATAAGTCAAGACACATTTTCTGCTTGTCAAAATGTGAATGTTGCTGGTGCAAATGCACTGCCGAAAAGCGTAGAGGAACAGATTCCAGACACTAATGCATTGTTATTACAATTAATGCAACAAATGGGAAAAAATCTTCAAAAGTTAGACACAATGGAACAAAATCAGAGACAAACACAGCAAAAGCTTCAAAAGTTAGACACAATGGAACAAAATCTTCAAAAGTTAGACACAGTGGAACAAAATCTTAAAAAGTTAGACACAGTGGAACAAAATCTTAAAAAGTTAGACACAATGGAACAAAATCTTCAAAAGTTAGACACCACACTTGAACAAACACGTGAAGATTTAACTACTGAGTTACATAACATCGAATCGAAATGTCAAAAAATCTGTAATGACGTAAGAACACAAATTTGTGAGCATTTCCAACCTATTTTTTCGCGTCATGAAACTGCATTACAGAATCACGAAGCAGCCATAAAAGAACAGCAAACTATTGTTCATGAAAATCATGAGACCTTGCAAGCTAAAATGGACTCAGTTGCATCTACCGATTCGGTTACGCAACTTGCAAAAACTCAGGAAAACTTAAAGGACACAGTAGATACTCTGAAAATTGGTTCAGAAAGACACATGGAGGAAATTAGTTCATTATCAGAGAAAGTAGCCGAACTTTCGGATCAGGTTACTAAATTATCTACAAAGGTAGATGATGATCTGAATGACACAAGACCCGTAGCCTTCACTGACACAGAAGAGTATGAACAAATAAGAAAATTCAAACAAAATCAAAATCAAATCAATACACAGTACAAAAGAGAAATCCGGGAAGTACAAGATCAGTTGACACAGGTAATACAAGAATTACGTATTTCAGAGGACACTCACGCCCCAATACGGGAAGAGGGTCATAGAAATACGGAAAAGCCACAAAATAATAACACAGGGCATTTCGGTAATTATGAAAGGAATTGGCAAGGTACACCGAATTTTGAGATGGAACCGCCGACACGACGTAACAATGACTGATATGCTACTCGCCGACACGATGATTTTGACTATAAGCTGTTCATTACTACACGTAAATTCAAAACGTTTAAGAATTCTGCCAACGACATTCATCCACAAGCGTGGCTCCATCAATTCTCTCATTGTTTCCCTCCCAACTGGTCATTGGATCACAGGTTAGAATTTATGTGTGGCTACTTGGAGAATGAACCAGCTGTAAGAATGCGATCGGTCATTCACGATTGTCACAGTGAAGGAGAATTTTACTATGCCTTCCTCTCAGCATATTGGTCTCAAGCCACACAAGACCGAGTAAAACATGGCATCATAATGACGAAACATTTCGAACAATCTGAATTTTCCAGTCTCGTGAAATATTTTGAAGACATGTTGCACAAGAATCAGTAGCTGTCAAACCCATACAGCCCCTCAGAACTCATCCGCATTTGCTTAATCAAACTCCCTGAACATTTACGACATATTATTTTAGCAGGACGTTGCAAAGACGACATTGAAGCGTTTCTGGGACTCTTACAAGAATTAGAAATTGACACAGACAGTCGCGGGATGCGAAAACGGGAAAACAATCACTACAGGGCACATTCGTCACAATTCCGTGACGACAGAAATAATAACTGGACACGACAAGGCTATTCTCACAACACAAATCGTGACCAAAACAGACATCACTCGTATGACAACCGTTGGCAGAGTAGTAATAATTACAGGGAAAGATCACCTCTCCATGGTAATGAATATCACAGAGACAATCAGAGAAACAGACAATATGGGAACCAAAACAATTATTATCAAGGGAGACAGAATAACTTTAGACGCAACGGTCCAGCGCACAGTTAAGACTCAGGGAGAAATTCTCCACCACGTGACTGACAAAAAAGAAACTATGGAATCTACCGACATGACGACAGACGATATGATCGTAACGACAGACCTGAACTGCATCAGAACTGGCGGGATTCTCGTCACGGTGAATTTGTAGAAGTTAGGTCTCCAAATCCCAATAACGACGCGCGCCAACAAAGAGACAATAGGCAATGACTCACACCGCTGGCAGCCACAAGACGTACTTATGAAACTGACGACATAGCTGCCGTAGCTAGTAATTACGTAAAAATGGAAGACATTGGGGACATCTTACTCCAGGAACACGACGTAAAACTTAACAACATTGCACATCCTGTGATTCACATTACAGTAAATGACGTAAAATTTACGGCAGTACTTGACTCTGGCAGTCCCATTTCAGTAATTAGTGAAACAGCTTTTAGCAAATGCAACAAATCGAACGATTGCCCCACACTTCCGTTACGTAAGATTAAATTACAAGGTGCAATCTTTGGAAAAAGTGTAGATGTACGCCAACAAACCAATTTAGAATTCTTTTGCCAAAGCCACAGCTTCCCTATGAACTTTCTTATTGTTCCATTATTGTCGATGGAAATTATACTGGGAGTAGACATTTTGAATGAATACAAAGCAATTTTAAGCTTTCACGATGCTGAAATAAGTTTAGAGAAAGAAGGTAAGTCAATAGCTTTGAAATTTGAAGACTGGCTCTCAATCCATGATGAGGAAATTAATCGGCTTTACGTTCTGTTAGACAACAGTTCGGAATTTTCTACGGAACGAGACACTAACAATCACTCTGCAAGTACTGACAGGGATGATATCGACGGCATATTTGAAACTAATGAGTTAATTCAGAATAAAATTCAAACAATTGAGAATTGTAATGACACTGATAGGCAGGACCTTTTTGAGATTTTAAAAGCACATTCCACAGTTTTTACTCACAAAACAGGAACAATCAAGGGATTTCAATACCAATTTCGTGTTCGTGAGCATACTAAATTTTGTGTTAGACCATACGTAATTCCAGCACATTATAGGGACCGTGTTAGAACAGAAATACAATCTATGCTTGACGAGGGCATTATTGAGCCTGCAGTAAGCTCATACAACAATCCGTTACATGTTGTTGAGAAGAAAAATGGATCGATCAGGCTTGTCTTAGATTCGAGACAAATCAATACTATCATTATTCCTGAAACAGACAGGCCGCAGACGATGGAAGAACTTCTTCAAAATTTTAATGGTGTAAAAGTGTTGTCTTCTATTGATCTCAGATCCAGCTTTTATCAGATCGAACTTCATCCAGAATGCAGAAAATACACAGCTTTCCTTTGTTTCGGCGTTTGTTATCAGTTTCGGAAACTTCCTTTTGGTTTGAACATTTCTTCGGCAGCATTCATTCGTGGGTTAAATTCCATATTACCTGAGTTCTTAAAACGTCACATCACCTTATATGTGGACGATATTCTAATAGCAGAAGCTTCATGGGAACAACATAACCGCATCCTCAACAGTTTGTTACGTATTTTTGCAGAATCTGGAATTACAGTTAACTTGGAAAAGTCTGAATTCGGTAGGTTAAAGGTGAGGTTTTTGGGACATATTATTTCTTCTGAAGGCATTCAGCCGGATCCTGAAAAGTTAGAAGCAATCAGAGCCATTCCAGTTCCATCCACAAAAAGACAAGTCCGCAGTTTTCTAGGTCTCGTAAATTTTTACCGTCGTTTTCTGAATATGCAAATTCTAGTTACACCAAAACTTTGTTCTCTCACTAGAAAAAATACTATTTGGAACTGGAACGAACAAGCACAGTTGGAATTCAATTCTTTGAAAGAAGCGTTACTTCACGCGCCAATATTAGCTCATCCAGATCTGTCACAAGATTTCTGCCTTAGCACGGATTCTTCTAAAGTCGGTCTTGGTGCCCATTTATTTCAAGAAGCCACAGAAAATGACACTTCTGTTCAGAAAACCATTGCTTTTGCTAGCCGAGTGCTAACAAAATCTGAAAAAAATTATTCCGTTACTGAATTAGAAGCTTTAGCTATCGTTTGGGCATTTAACAAATTCCGTTTCTTTCTTTCTGGCAAGCACGTAAAAGTACACACTCAGATACGGCATTATTACCTGGTTAGAAACAACATACTGTTCAAACGCTGCACTGTTGATGACAAGCTATGGGTACTTTGCATTCCAGACGATTTTGTTAATAAGCTCATTTGGTACATTCATTTCAGCTACGCACATTTTGGTCCACGAAAATGTTATCATATTCTTCGAACGACTTGTTACTTTAATAATATGGAAAAGAGAATTCGAAGAGTCTTGTCTATTTGTAAACTTTGTCAAAAGGCGAAACCATCTACTATCTCACATCGTGCTCCGTTGTGTCCTATTATTCCTTCTAAATTAAAAGAATTTGCTGCTGTTGATCTCTTGGGACTCCTTGTCAGAACATCGAATGGATTTTCGTACGTTCTAGTCGCTGTTGAACTTACTTCAAAATTTGTTTCTTTCACTCCGTTACGTACAGCCACTGGACGGTCTGTATCCAACGCCTTTGTTAAAAATTTCTTACGTGACGTTGGACACGTTAGTAAAGTCATTTCAGATAACGGACCGCAATTCAGATCTGCTGTTTGGTCACGCATGCTTCGGAATCATAAAATCAAACCTGTTTTTATTTCATTGTACTCACCACATTGTAACCCGTCTGAACGGATTATGAAAGAAATCAATAAGCTTTGCAGACTTTATTGTCACAGAAAGCATCAGCATTGGGACAGATATTTACACTTATTTCAAAATGTGCTGAATGAAATGCCTCATGATTCCACTGCTTTACCACCTACTCTTGTACTAAAGAATGAAGAACCACCGAACAGAATCAGAGAGCTTGTACCTTTCCCGAATACACGTAAACTTCGACACAAAGACATAATTGATTTGGCCCTTAAAAATATAAAATTTGCAGCAGACAAAAAGGAGAAAACTACACGGTAAAGCAAATGCAAACAAATTATATATTGGTCAGAAAGTTCTCATTAAAGCTCATTCATTGTCACATAAGAAGAAACACTTGAGTGACAAATTCTTTCTAGTTTACAATGGACCTTACAGAATCCGACGTATACCACATGATAATTGCGTTGAAGATGAAACTCTGCGTACTAGGAAGAGTAAAGGTTTACACCACATTTCACATGTGAAACCATTTATTGAAAGATAATCTGCTTTTTAACTTTGTCTTTGCCATAAAACGTTTCACTTCACATTTCTAGTATGCATTGTCACACTTAGAAACTGTTATCATTCAACTATGTTTTGAAGTTAAATATCCAGTCAAGAACCAGGAGAACTCATTTAAACAGAAATTACGAATGCATTGTTATTGCAAACAGACGACACAGCGTTATTGTGTGTGTACATTCTTGCTTGTTAGTTGCACGATTACGTAACGACTATAAGGCTCGCATACTTAGTACATTTACCAGTACTGCTAATGAGATTGTAATGCAACATTTTGGTTTACTTGAAAATACATTCTGAATTAAAGTACTTTCTGGGAGATACCAGATGACACAGTGGTTAGTTAATGTGACAGCTACACTATTATATCACGACGTTACTAATGTGTGACACAATTTACATTGTTGCTTTTGCGGAGTATCTGTTTTATATCTGCACGGTTTTTCTGAATTTTTCTGGAAAGCAAAACATATTTTAGTGGTAACTTTTGTGGTATAGCTACAAGGAGACAGCCTTTTCTGTAGCACAACAATACGTTACGGCACAGTACTTTCTTCATCACGGCAATAAGCGTAATAACTAAGAAATCTATACACAAAGCATTTCACTTTTGTTTATCATGAGGTAAGTACATTGGCTTCTGCTGAACTTAGCTTTGGAGGACGATAACTATGACACTTCCACAGAGATTATCTTACAGCAAGACGCACATTTAGCGCTACAGGACACGTATTTGAGTGATTAATTTTGTACTTAAACCATTTATTTTTAAAGATTTTTGAATTACAAAGAAAGTTTTCCGTGATACATTTCATTCCATTGCTGAAATCTGTAACACCTGAGGGTATAATTACATTAATCCTCAGAGGGGTAACGCCTACTTCGTGTACCATGTGTTTGGCAAGCACAAGGAGCCCTAGCTAATATGGTATTTGCTTATACAACTTTACACATCGGTACCATATTTCTCTAACACAAATTACACAGCTATCTGATCATTTAACTGAGAGAGACAAACTTTTTTATTACGTCAGTGACAGATGTTTACGTGATTACACCGCTGGATAACTTCACACTTACGAAATTGTATTTTGTCTGTACTTTGTGAACTGTTCATATTTTTTCGGAACCATTGTGATACTATGAGAGCTTTGAATGATATATTTGGTTTGGGATCACGATTTTTAAAGTACATTTGAGGTAGATGACACTATTGAAATGATCAGAGAATTTTCCTTAGGTTTTGAAGTTATTGCAGGAAGCTATGACGTAATTGAGATTTGACTGAGGTGTTATGATGTTATTTTTACGATGACGATGTGTATTATGCTGTTGAGGTATATTTATGATCAATAAGCCGATGTTATATGAGAAATATGATTATGCTATGTATGTATTATGGTCAAATATTGAAGAAGTGTCGACGAATAAGGTAAGGAATAATGAGTAGTCGTTAGGGACGCTGATTTGTGAAAAAGGATGTTGGAAACCAAGAATTGTACTTTAAGAGTTATGAAATGTGTGTGTAGATGCGTGAATGTATCACAATGCTGGCGAAAATTTTTTGACACTGTTATATTCATAGGATTTTGTTTCTTCACATTTGCAACGTAAATTCTCGACCTGTGAAATTTTTATATGAGACTGTCACTGTAGCGGAAACTGCTGTCGTAAATATTTCCGTAAGAAAGTTAAGTGACCACCTGCACGTGCGTCGTGGGCACACAGCTGTGTCAGTCACCTGGAGAACAAGCCTTTTCAGATGCTCAGGTAGAAAAGAAAAAAAAAAGGGAGGCCATTATCCTCGCTTTTGACATACCTTTGTAGAAAGCTCCACTAACACGACACGCTTACACCTGCACACCTGATTACGACAAGCGTCTTTCTCTAGAATTGAGGGAATTTTTACTGCGTTATGAAATGCCATATGGCTAATGAATGATGTTTCATGCCATCCTTTGTACATATTTGCTCATTTTCTTTAATATCTAGTTTCTAGCTGCACTGCAGCATTGGTTAAAATAAAATTTAATACATGTACTAATATAGTTATTTTATGCCTACAGATCCAGTCAATAAGAAATTTATGATTTACTTCCAAGAAAACGAGGGCACATAAATAGACATTTCCCTTCTAGGAATTGCATAAATAATTTCTTTAGGATTTGGTAACTTATCTGCTAGTGTAAGTTCTCGTGATGCATCACTTTAGTGTTAAGATGTGACATAGGTATTAAACATGGCCATTTTTACTGTAATATTTTTTCTGCTTGAGCTTTGTCATGTATAGATATAAGTTTTATATTTTTTATATTTTTTATATTTGCTGCTGCTGTTTGCCAGGCATAGTGCTACTGATTTTTAAATTGTGTTACTCTGTTAAGCTAGTTTTATTACTGACTTATTTTTCTTGTTACTGCACATTGGCTCATATTAGTTGTAATGTTGCATTGCTTGGTAATTTAGATTTACTGTAGCTTGCTTTGCAATTTTCCATTTTTTTTTTTGCATTGCTGTTTGTGTTAATTTGTTATGTGCTGCTGCATTGCCTCGTCCCTTAGTTTAGCATCTGAGCTCAGTAGATTTAAGTTAGCTTAAGAGGGGTAGACTATATAAGAAACTGACTATGGAGAATAGGTAAAGAATGCATTGCGAACTTATATGAAAAAGATTTGGGCCAAAATGAGCATTGTACAATGAGAAATAATTATTTTGAAAGAAATATGGATAGAATACAGGAAGGCAGTATAGATAGGACTTTTTGGGAATAATGATGAATGAAGGGAGATCTCCAAGAAGCAAAGAAAGTTTTGTTTGCATAATACTGCAATGAAACAAACCCTGTCCTTTCCTTTTGTGTTATCCCACTATGTGTTTGTGTACCCTTGTGTGTTTGTTTTCTTCCTTTCTCTGTGTAGTTTCATAGAATTTTTTCTTCTTCTAATACTGAGCTACATTAACTATGATGAGGAATACAGTTATCCTCGAATATAATTGGCATTAATACTATGTTATTTACTTTGTAAAGATGTTTAGACATTATTTATTCTGTTTTGTTTTAATGCTCAAGTGTGAAGTTCATGTTTCAATAATTATTCTGATCTTTTATGTATTTACTTATGTCATAATTCCTGTAACACTGATGTATATGTCTATTTCTATTCTTTTGTAAAGCGTGTATTACTACAAATGTTATCTGTATTGTTATGTTTTTAATTATGTATTTTGTACCTTTGTCATTGTATTCTTATGTTATAAAATTGTAATTGACAGCAGTTCATCAAATTAAGTAACTTGTACGTTCCATTTCACTGCTCACGTTTCTGTTGGTCATAGTATATGGAGAAGTAGGGACTGATAGTGTTTGCACGTGTGTTAATAATTCAGCAAGGGACTGGTTAACAGCATTGCTGGTTCTAAGGACAATTAGAAAAAAAAAAACATTGTGAGTGCACGAGTGGTGGTTTATGGACTTGCTATATTATCCGCAAGACTCTTCAATGGTGATTGTGCACCCACACAGTCACAACAGATGGCTGCTGGCCATCTCAAACAAGGACTACAGTTGGTCTACACCTTTGCAGACTCACCAATACCATTATCTCTACAAGGACTGCAGTGGGTCTGCACCTCTGGTGACCCACCAATACCACAATCTCTACCAGGACTACAGTGGGTCTACTCTGTGATGACATACCTAACAATTTTCTTCAAAACGTCGAATGACTCTGCTGTGGGTTTGCTCTGTTGTGGTCCATTACCTGTCAGCATGTCAAGAGTCAGCACTGTCTTTCCGTTGGAAGGACAACACTACTTCTTCAAGACTGCATGGAAATCCACTACTTCCATGTGCATTGTCTTTTACTGCTCCGACTTTGAGAAAAGAAACGGCAGTTTCACTGTTATGAATGATCAGGAGTGTCTTTATGGGCTGTGAGAAAATTTTAGCTTTTGACCAACATTGTATAAATAAGTGTGTGCATTTGATATCTTTGTTATTGTAATTATGAAAAAATTTTTCAAATCATTATTGGCCACTGCCCAAAAATATTAAGTAAAATTTTTCGTGGGGAGCATGGGGGCTATGTAAGTAGGCTGTTTATGTTTTCTTATCGGCAACGTTACGTAGCGCTCTATATGAAAATCACTGGCTGTGCTGTGTGCAGTCTGTGGCTAGTTTTGCATTGTTGTCTGCCATTGTAGTGTTGGGCAGCGGCAGCTGGATGTGAACAGCACGTAGCGTTGCGCAGTTGGAGGTGAGCCGCCAGCAGTGGTGGATGTGGGGAGAGAGATGGCGGAGTTTTGTAATTTGTCATGAACTGATATATATATATATATATATATATATATATATATATATATATATATATATATATATATATATATATATAATGATTATTAAGGTAAATACATTGTTTGTTCTCTATTAATATCTTTCATTTGCTAACTATCCCTATCAGTAGTTAGTGCCTTCCGTAGTTTGAATCTTTTATTTAGCTGGCAGTAGTGGCGCTCGCTGTATTGCAGTAGTTCGAGTAATGAAGATTTTTGTGAGGTAAGTGATTTCTGAAAGGTATAGTTTAATGTTACTCAGGGCCATTCTTTTGCAGGGATCTTTGATAGTCAGATTGCGTTGCGCTAAAAATATTGTGTGTCAATTTAGTGAATGTTTGAGTACGTTCAGTTTTGCTCAGCTGTTTGAAAAGCAAATAGTGTAAGAGGTTTATCAGCACAGTCGTGTATAAATTGTTCTAAGGGGACGTTTCAACTATTACAGCGCCATCTATCACAAAGCGAAAAAAGTGGTCCAACTAAAACATTCATATTTCTTTGAGTATTACACGAACGCAGTTTATATCCGTTTGACATATGGCAGCGCCATCTAACGGGCCAACCATAGCGCCATCTGCTTTCCCCCTTCATGCTAGACAAGTATCGTTCTTTGTCGTTTTTTCGTTTGACGCTTATTTCGTGAGATATTTGGCCCGGTCACGATCATTGGACCACCCTGTGTATGAGCTAATAAATGTTGTTGGTTTGCTTAAATAAAATAAAAATAATTTTGGTGAGGGGCAGGAACCACTAACAGCTGAACCCAGTCTTACCATTCCCTACGTCGGTATAAAAACACTATACAGATCAATTTTTTCCATCACGTACTAACTCCAGGGATTGATCGATGAGAGGATAGGGAACAAGTAAAATCTAATGAAGTTACGTCCGGAAATGCACGTTTTCCATGGTAGACACCGGTTCTTTTATTATACATCATTACAGAGACTGCGGTGTAATACGCGCTGTATCCCGCGGCCACAGTTACAGTATGCTAGGCTTCCTTCTAGAGGGTGATGTGGTGAGAGGGAATCATGAGTACCGGTGCAGCCGGAATGTCTGGATCGGGATAATAGGCGACCGTATTTGGGGACCAGGCTTCCTTCCACGTCGCCTAACAGCCCGGAACTATCGGGGTTTCTTGTGGGTAGCTTTGCCTCCCTTGCTGGAACAAGTGTCACTGACGATTAGAAACGTTATGTGGCTGCAACATAATGTTGTTCCAGCCCACATGACCATTAAAGTCCGGAGGCATCTCAGTCGTATCTTCCCTGGACGAAGGATCGGCCGGAGGTCCAGTTGCATGGCCTGCTCGTTCGCCAGATCTCAATCCTTGCGATTTGTGGTCATGGGGCCATCTCAAAAGTATAGTGTATGCAAAGCCCATTCGAGATGTGGAGACAATGGAGCAGCGTATTCACCTGCCACTGTCACTGTTCGGATGCAGCCTGGTCTGTTTGAACGTGTGAGACAGAACATGCTGCGGCGTGTACACGCCTGCGTTGAGGCGCATGGAACCCATTTTCAACACATACTGTAATTGTGGCTGCATGGTACGGCACGTATCTGACCACAGTATCTGTAACAATGTATGACTGAATAAATGGTCTCTGGCACGGAAAAGCATGCATTTGCGGACACAAGTTCATTAGATCTTTTTTTCCCGTATCCTCTCATCGCTCAACATACACGGTGGAAAATATCGATATACATATTTTTTTTTATTTTTGCTTTTTCTGTGTTCTCTTTTACCTATTTCTTACTTTATTTCCGTCATACATTGAGAACGTTATTTCGGAATAAGATATGTCAATTCAGTTCTTGGTACAGAAACGTTTCTCGTTACATAATGTACTTGTTTTGAATGTCACTGCCATTTTATTAATTCTGCTTGCTTCCTTATTAGTTAACCTGTTATTTGAATTCATTTTCTGTGAACAGAATAACATGAATGTATGGTTTAGTAAATGTGTAATTCAGTGTCATCAAAAATGTATGAGCGAAATGGAAGAGTGTACGGTGCTACACATCCTGTTCGTGAACGATGAAAAATATCATTGTCTGAACAGTGCTACATTTTTGATCTCGGTGTGTACCGCGTTGCTCATTTGCTGGAACTGAATTTTGACTCATGAAGTATAAAATGTTGATGTGCACCCTGGTAAGCTGTGTGCAGCCCTCAATGATACCGTTCAGATTGTAGACACCACAGACTGTTTAGTGCGTATCACGGACTGTGAAATCAAACAGAAAATGTATTAACACATTTTCTTGTCGTATACTGACACAAAGATTTCTAAATGTGAATGTACGCAGTTCTCATCGCCGCATGATTGAAGTGATTACACAGACAATTATGTGTGACACTTATTGTTCAAACTTCCTGGCAGATTAAAACTGTGTGCCCGACTGAGACTCGAACTCCGGAACTTTGCCTTTCGCGGGCAAGTGCTCTACCAACTGAGCTACCGAAGCACGACTCACGCCCGTTACTCACAGCTTTACTTCTGCCAGTACCTCGTCTCCTACCTTCCAAACTTTACAGAAGCTCTTCTGCGAACCTTGCAGAACTAGCACTCCTGAAAGAAAGGATATTGCGGAGACATGGCTTAGCCACAGCCTGGGGGATGTTTCCAGAATGAGATTTTCACTCTGCAGCGGAGTGTGCGCTGATATGAAACTTCCTGGCAGATTAAAACTGTGTGCCCGACCGAGACTCGAACTCGGGACCTTTGCCTTTCGCGGGCAAGTCCTCTACCAACTGAGCTACCAAGGTTCGCAGGAGAACTTCTGTAAAGCTTGGAAGGTAGGAGACGAGGTACTGGCAGAAGTAAAGCTGTGGGTACCGGGCGTGAGTCGTGCTTCGGTAGCTCAGTTGGTAGAGCACTTGCCCACGAAAGGCAAAGGTCCCGAGTTCGAGTCTCGGTCGGGCACACAGTTTTAATCTGCCAGGAAGTTTCATATCAGCGCACACTCCGCTGCAGAGTGAAAATCTCATTCTGGAAACTTATTGTTCATTTTAAACAACGGAGCATTGGTTAACAGTACCACTGACCTGATTTACTTTCGTAGTTCGAACGGATATATTGTGAAAAGTGTGGCCACACGATTGTAAAGCATAAACCTGAAATTTGTGCCTAAACTGTTTAACAAAAATGACATCAGCTTACGTCATGCGCTAATGGAAATAACAGAGTTTTATGTTCGTCGTTGCATGTAGATACGCAAATTGGAATAAATCTGCGAACATCGAGCGTGCCGGCTACATTCACAACAGGCGCCCAGGATCAAGGAGATTAGCAAGACGACACCAATGATAGGAATGGATGCTCAAGGATCATGGGCTGACAATGCAGACGTTGACGACTCGCCGGCAGCATCAGCTAAGTGGAAACTGAGAGATTACCGCGTACAACCTTGTTCTAATCAGTGATGTCATAACTCTGTATTTAGATATAACAAGAACTTTCCTTAATCATTCACTATATGCACTCTACTTGTTAATTGTTGTACTGTAATGTAAGAAGAATTGAGAACACTGTTGCTGAAGGTGAAAGACGAAAATGAAAAGGCCGGTCTTAGGCTGAACGTGAAGAAACGAAAATTATGGCAACTGCACCTACCAACTCGTGGGATATAGCAGGAGAGACCACGGAGGTGGTGACCACATTCAGTTATCTCGGTTCCCAGATCTCTGATGATGGCGACTGCAGCCATGAAATCCGGAGACGCCTGTTGCTCGGTAGACAGGCGATGTCAAAACTTGATAAGGTTAAAAGGTCCAGAGATATAACACTAGCAACAAAGATCCGTATTGTGAAGGCTATGGTCTTTCCAGTTGTGATGTATGGATGTGAGACGAGGACCATTAGAAAGACTGAACGGCGAAGAATCGACTCCTTCGAATTGTGGTGTTGGAGGAAACTTCTTAGAGTTCCATGGACTGCAAAGAGAACCAACAGATCAATATTGGATCAAATAAAACCAGATTTCTCCGTGGAAGGTCTAATGTTAAAACAAAAGCTGACCTACTCTGGACACACAATGCGAAGGCATGCCTTACTGGAAAAAACCTTAATGCTGGGGGAGATTGAAGGAACTAGAAGAAGAGGACGTCACAGAATGAGATGGATCGATGGCATCACAGAAGCAGTGGGTTCCAACCTGGAAGGTCTACGGGAGAAAGTGCAAGACAGGAAAAAGTGGCGTGATTTGGTTCATGGGGTCACAAAGAGTCGGAACCGACTAAACGAATAGAGAGAGAGAGAGAATGCTTTTCAGCTTTATTTTCAATAAAAATCTGAACAGTAGCTTAAACTTAGTTTCATTCATTGAATTACATCTCTTCATAACCATAATAACTTGGCAAATCATCAATTCCGGACACAGTCATCACTGAGAACAGTAGCTGCCAATATTAATGAGATAAAAGTTAAACAATTTTGCTTCTATGCTAATGCTTTTAATTGCCATTGTTTTTTTATTTATGTCATTTATTAATGTTTACCTGTATCTGCATGATTTATTGTTCAGCCGTTAATCTCGTACTGATTATCGTGCTGTGCCGGTGAAGTTTGCGCTGTGCGTATCCGCCATTTCATTAGTAGGCAGAGGCACGCCACGAGTTGTTCAGTTTGTTCAGGAGAATATTTTATCACTGGTCTGCTGTTTGACTTTAGCTAATGGGTTATCATCCATTATGTTACAGTTTTCGGTAATTACTTGTCTGTGTGATTGTAACGTACAGCTAAACTGAGGGAAAGCAGAATATTGTTTGTTTCAACTATCTTAAAATATACGGAAAATTAAGGGGAAACGGATCGGGGTGTAGTCAGTCTAAGTAGTTGAACACGGTCGGCTCTAGCTCAGTCGATGTTTGAAGAGGTACTGTTTGAGATGGTACCATTGATCTGTTTTCTTCACATCTTCCATAATATTTGATACTCCACGCCAATCCCCCCCTCCCCCCCCCCCTGAGTGTGGTAACTTCTGTTTCCCTAATTTCAATCAAGGCTTTAAGGTATGTTGCTCTCAGTCAGTATCTTTATGAATCCTGTTTACTCAGTGAAGCAGGGAAAAATTTGTTATACTCAATCTTCAGTCATATTTCCAAGTCCATTAATCATTCTACAACTTCCTTCTTGGATGGCGACCCACAAGTAGCTAGAATGTAATCTGCTGCCTAGCTAAGTTGTTGTCCAATTAGGGACGGTGTATTCTTTGTGTATAGCTGCCAAACATAGAGAAGGTAACGAGTAGGGCGTTCGCTTGTCTACTATAATAAGAAATTTCTATATTAAGCAGTGAGAGAAGTTTTTGATGTGGCCTAGCTCTGAATAATTACTTTATGCTCTCCACGATAATTTTTGTTAACAAATTTGCACTGTTCAGACACAGCTGACATCATCATTCATTTAACGCGATTTTATCGTAACTGAGGTCGAGGACATACCGCTACACTGAAATTTATAAACGTAGGATAAAGAAAACGTATCATGTCAGCGCTTAGCGAAGATATTACCTGATATCCTGCAGTTAGGACTGCACAGTGACACATCTTTGGACGCAAAGAATTTTAGAACATTTTGCCTCTGTTTGCATTTACTTGCACATTAAACCACATCTGCGCTTCATTTGCTACATTAGAGTATTTTTATTAATTTTTTGTCACATTTGCTGTGGTCAGGATTCATTCTATTGTTCACTCGTGCTGAAAATTTGATGCTAGGTTTATGATGTGCTCTTGTTTTGTACATTTGCTAAGCTTGCTAATTGTTTCTTAGGACTGTAACAAAAAGCATTCGGGCCATGAAGCAGATGATGGGAGACCCTTGCGCTGCAGGCAGAGCGACAGGATCCCCTCACATCTGGAATGGAAAAGTCAGTGGCCAACCCGAGTGCAAAGCTACAAATGAGCGTCTGCTTCACACCTGATGTTATCGCCGTGTTGATCAGCATACTATACACGTTGACAAATACCGGCTATTGATGAACTCTAAGCCACATAGGAAGCCACCCTATTAAAGGAGCGCAACTTCCTATAACTAAATAAGTTATCTAAGCTGACAGGGGAACTGGTCAGTTCGACATGTCGAAACTTGCCCTGAATTGTTTTTATACAGCAAGATTACACCGAAAGAAACACAATGTAAAAAATTTAGCTGCTAAAACACACTACCGGTAGTTCTTAAAAAAAATGAAATCTGCCAAATTCGTAGCTCGCTAGATGACTGGAGAAGTATATAACACTGCCATAACTGTAGCAGACAGCGCATGCACAACACAGCGAGGACATCGGTAGACAACAGGGCTCAACGCGATCATAATTTGTAAACCGAATTTCGGTTTCCTTTGATAGTTTCTATGGCACAATAGTTCATAGTTACCATTCGCTTGAATCTGCTATTCAATTAATATCCAAAATAATTAGCAGTTATCTCTGTGGTAGTGCAAAATTTAACAGTACAGATGAAACTGAATTTAGTGTATTTTTGTTATTTAGCTATATGCGTGCTAATCGAGTCTATCTTCGTACAGGTTATGGAGTTTCACAGCAATAAGGAATCTAGTGGTTCTTAAACCTTGCAAAGATAAAATATGAAGAACGTGGCATGTACTCGTAGTCACCTCCTTCTCCTGAAGACCTACACATCTATTATTTTCCATTACTTTTGAATGCATTACGGGAATAGCAGTGATCAATGTCTTATAAATAATTACTATTAAAAACAGTCTTGGTCACAATTTATTTAACAAGGTTAAATAAATTGTGATCAAGACTGTTTTTAATAGTAATTATTATTTTCCAGCTACATTCTTGAGAATTCATTTCAACGATGAAGAGGTTTTCAATGTGCTCTTTCCTCCTACTCGTTCATTCTTCTGCATTTACCAGTGTGAGTCCCAACGCACTCTTAGTGGTACCACCCTTGCTTTTAATTTCACCATAGCTTGTGTTGGCTTTATGTGTACGCTGAGTCAATCATTCTTACGATTACATCTTACTCTATGTCATCTATTTTTGATGGAGCCATTTGCCTCTACTTCCCTACACTACCTATTTAATTCATTTTTAAGTGACTTATATTTCTGTATTCCCATATGTCATTGAAACTTTTTGCACTTCCTTCGTATGTCGAGCAACCGAAATATTTCTTCTGTTCTTTTCGCAGTTACCTTCCTTGTACCTATGGTTTTCTTTTCATCTTCTGTCATGGTCCTTTTTAGGGGTGCCTATTTCTCTTTAAATGAACTGAGATACTCATTATAGCAGTATCCACAGCCTCAGAAAACTATAATCGTGTCTCTTCATTCCTTAGTTCTCCTGTTTTCCACTTCTTTGCACAGTGATTATGCCTGGAGTCTCAAACTTTAGCATACTTCTCATCGTTACTAAATTGTGATCTGAGTCTATATCTGATCCAGGGTACGCCTTACTATTTAGTTTTGAAGTCCAAATTTCTGCCTGATCGTAGTATAATGTAATTGAATTTTTCCCGCATCTTCCAGCCTCTTCCAAGCATACCTCCTCCCCTTGCGATTCTTGAACAAAGTATTCGCTATTACTAACCTAAATTTATTGCAGAACTGAATCCTCTCTCTCATTCCTACCCCGAAGACCATATTCTCCCGTAACCATTTATTCTATCACTTCCCATACAGCCACATTCCGATACCCCATTAGTATTAGATTTTCATCTCTCTTTACGTACTGAACTACCTGTTCAACATCCTAACATACTTTTCTGTCTGTTCATCTTGGGCTTGCGACGTTGGCATGTGTACCTGAACTAACGTTGTCGCTATCACTGAACATTTCACTACAGTTTACTCTCTGTCCTACCTTCTTATTCATAACAAATCCTACACCCGTTTTATCGTTTTCTGCTGATGGTGATATTACCCTATACTCGTCTGACCAGAAATAACTATCTTCATCGCATTTCACGTCACATTTCGAGCCCGGAAATGTAAAACGTTAAATTTCGTTGGTTATTTAGTCTTCATTTCCACTGTTAACTCCCTGTTGGAAGTCCGTATGCGGAATAGTCCGAAATCTTTTGCCAAAGACACATAATTATGGTTTCTTTTTAATTACTAGCGTAATGTCCTATGAATATATTTTATGTGTCTTTAATGTAGTGGTTTTAATTTCGTTTACATCATCGTACAGTTGATCATAGCTTATTCGTCCGCCTTCTACGGGCACTTCCCCACCTCAAGACGAGAGAGTGTCCTGAAAGTCTGTCCGCTACTGGGGACTTCTTATACCGGAAGCCTTCGGCCCCCTCTACTGACGATTTTTGTTCAGGGTATAACACTTAGTCCTAGAAGTGTAATTTGTTTTTTATTTTCAACTTTTACGTATGTAATACAGAAGTTGAAATTAAAAGTAAATAAATTTTCCGCATAACGACTCGAGTTCTTGACCGAATTGCATTTCTGTGCTTTTTCCGCTGAACCAACCGCTTACCCAGGAGCTACGACAATGTAAATGGCTCATGCCCTAACCGGCTTGTGCGAAAAATGCAATTTTTCTAAACGTCTGGCAATCAGGAGCTCTGACAGTTTCGCACGAGCTGTGGATCATTTTTCGCAGTCAATTTATTTTTCAGTGTAAAGATGTGGTAGACTCGACCATTTGATGGTGCAATGCATGTCCGCATCTCCTACATGCTACGATGTTATTACTAGAATCAATTTTGTATTGTAATTAACGCCCCATCACGTATCAGGCTCAGATTTGAGATTACTTCGTCAATTTTGGTTTCATTTCTTACCTCATATGAATATGTAATGTGATTTGCAACTAGGAAGAACAAAGTAACAGACATTTTCTAGTACAAACAACATTAGATATTACGTCACGTGATGTCAATTAATAGATTCTCATGAACCATCATATTCACAACAAATCCTTCTGATTGAACATTGTTAGAGACAAGTTTTTTTGACACATATATGCACAAACATGCACTATTATTACTGTAATTATGAAATCTCGGTGTCGGACAATATTACTTATTGATGTGTGATCATTATTTTAAAGAAAAGTAGTGTTACGTACAATTTCACTTGCGCTTTGAGAAAATAGACCATCAATTATTTTAAATGGGATGTTGTCAAAATAGAGGATTGCTGTGTACAGGTCCAAGCAACATACACACTACAGATTTTGTGTTAATTAACACAACAATTTGATTAATTAGTTCGTTTAAGTCTACGCTCCCATATCACGTCTGCCATGTGCTAAAGGATAACACAGTGATTATTGAAACTTTTTATGTTCAACTGAGATTTCAAGTATATTGTTTGTTTGGTGTTACTTACGCATTATATCAATTTACAAACTTGGTGTGCCATATTTATCCTAACATAATGATGTTCTTGTAAACCAAGAATTCAATACGGCCCTTTTGCAATTCCTGTTGCGTGATGGACGACTACTACAAGTCCTGCTATGATTCCAATGGCTGTTTCACTTACTTAATTTCTGGGATGCCAAAAGATTTCACAAAATGATATTCCAATTTTGTGAGCCTTTTTATTCTTTTTTAAAAGAACAATAAGGGAGTGATGTGAGATGACTGCGGTATATCACATTGTCATATTGTTTCATTTCCTGTCTGTGTTTCGTGGTAATTTTATTACGACAACTAGTCATATTTGCTAGGGAAATAGTGTACTATATGCCTTGCTGGGATGGTGCAGCACCAGGGTGGTCTCATATTCCTTTTGTTGCCAGAAGGCTGTTAGTGAAACTCGACAGGAGGGATGACAAGCCCCAGGGAACTGAGCTGTTTTCACAGAATTGGATCTGAGTCCCAACCTGTACTTTTGTTTGTGAGCGCCAGCCTCTTATACCCGCGAGGGTCAATGACCACTAAATTGCGACCGGTATCCATAGAGAACAACTGAACGTGATATTTATCCTTCTCTGTACGGACCTGAGACGATAGACCATCCTGTTGCCACCCACTCAGTGGGAGAAAGCCATTGCTTTCACTCCAAAATTTTGGTATATCCAGTCAAATGAATCGACATTCAGTGGACCGCACTTGGCGTGAAGAGACTGAGTATTCAGGGGAACACTGCATGATACAAGCATCAACCACCTGCTTGTTAAGGTGGAACTTAGATCTACTTAAACCTAACTAAGGACATCACACACAGCCATGCCCGTGGCAGGATTCGAACCTGTGATCGTAGCAGTCGCGCGGTTCCAGACTGTAGCGCCTAGAACCGCTCGGCCACTCCGACCGACTTCCTTGACGGTTATCCAGTTGAGGGATGTGAACTAAATTTTGTCGAATTTTTCTTCTGCTGACAGTCTGGTGCTGTTCGGTGTACGCCATCTGACTTCGGGAAAAGATAAATGACGCAATCCACATCGTGAACAGCTGGCAAGTTACGTGTTCGTCCACGGAGCTTCGAAATCCATTAGTAGTTCTAGAACTTTCTCTCTGTTAGGTGACCCACAAATAACAAATAGAGTATAGCCTGCTGCATACAGAAGCTGTTATTATTGTGACGGTGTATTCGTTGTGTACAGTGGTCAAACATTGCAGCCAGTTATTTTATGTTTAGAGAAGGTGACAGGGACTGCATTCGCTAGCCTGCTATGATAATAAATTTGTTCATTAAACAGTAAGAGATATTTTCGCAGATGCCAACCTCCGAATCTTCATTTTGTGGATTTCATGATAGTTTTGGTTAAAGATCTCCACTATTCAGATATAACATACAGGAACATCATTATAGCAATGTTTTATCATAACATTGGGCAGGGGCATCCTCCAGCCTTGATTCAGATTTATAAACATAGTACAGAAAATGTCTCAGTTGGTGTCTGCAAAAGTGTAATTCATTATTTAATTATCACGCAGTATTCTTACAAGTTGAAATCTTTTGAAAGTTTTTTTTTGTTGAAGGAGTTAATTTCGTAATATGTAATACTATATTAAAATGCAGTGACTCTACACTAATTAGTGCTATGTTCAGTCAGTTTTACACGTGGGGATAAGCTACATTCCATTCAAGAAGTGAGTTACACATCTGCTGACATTCACTGAAGGTACCTAGTAAAAAAGACTACACACATATGCTGGTATAAATAAAATTCATGGGGTGCATGTGAAAAAGTCTTTTCTTTGTAACAATTGCCATCTCAAGAAAGTTGTCTTTACCTTGGTTTGCTCCTCAGTATAATATGTACTCACCTCAATGCATTTTTTTCCAAAAACTAAAATTTTATATTATCTCTGGAACGTTTTATACGGTATTTTATTTAACAGACATCTGTGAAAAAGTTAACTTCTGTCTTATGAAGCTAGAACAAAATAAAGGTTGAAAATCTGAGTTAAAGTATAGTTTCGTACCCATACTCCGAAGAAAAGCTTGCTTTCCTCTCCTCATCTGACTTTCTCGCTTCAAATTCATTAAAATTGGTAAACAGAAATAATTACGAATAAACAGTTTTCTAACACAGATCATTCTAATACCTGACTGAACAATTTTTGTTTCCGATTAACTTTCATTTTTTAATTTTTCTCCTCATCGATTTTTTTCTCTCCGTTCCGTTTCGCTTATTTTCTTTTACATGAATCCTACAATTTTCGCGCCTCAGCAGCGAATGCTCATTATGATTCGTTGGATTAATAATGTGCTTTCCGGTGTACTGTGTCGTTGTTTATTGATAAAACTCTTTTCAGAGTTGAGACGTAAAGAAAAGAAAAGCTATGAATATCTAATGTTGGACCTCTCTCCGGAAAGATGGTGTAGCATTCTTTTGTAACCAAAACTGTCCTACAGTCCATTATCTCCCCTTTCAGACCTCACAAAGTCAGATGATGTTTCCAAACCCCATAATGCTCAAAATATAGTTTCCATAATCGGAATTACGCAAGATATTCCATTATAACTGGAACGTTCGAAGAACAAACCTTTATCAAGAGAACGTTCACGTAAAGTTTATAATGTTCGGATCTTGCTGTGATATCTTTGGAGACATCTGGCAATACAGTAACAGAATAGTAGAACAAAGTGTAACTGAGGTCAGCTGCAGTAGTACGTTTGCACACTGTTTTAGTTTTGTCGTTTTCTTACGTACTTAAGTGAACAACTCAACAGTAACTTTGATCAATAATTTTAGTAAGCCTTGCTGGATTATGCGTGCCTTAGAGTCAGGCGAGGCTGCTCTGTAGCGTAGTGCTACTTTTCTACGCGTGAACTGGAATACTAGGAGTAGGTAGTTTGTATAGAATACCTAGTTTATTCGACGTCTACCATGCCCATATACAGATGTGAGCAGTAGATATTTATATATTACACCTGTTGAACAGTTATTTTTTTATCTGATTTCCTTGTTTCATAAATAATAGATTAACATTACGTGATGTTGTAGCGCAGATTCATACTTTGAAATAGATATGGTTATTAGCTTCTTTACATGTAAGCGATAATCGAGAACAGCGTAGCAACAGTACTTATAAGGGAGCGTCTAATATGTAACTCACAGATTTTCATCAAATTCTGGAAGGGTGTTCTATATTGAAAATAAAGGGACATGTGTTTCGCCTAGACACTCCCTAGCTTTAAAATAATCGATGTCAAAAGACATGACGGAAAATCTTGTTTTCAATGCGAGATATCGAAAGATCATCAAAAAACAAACATTTTTATTCATATAATACACTATCAAAGTTAATAATATATGAGTTATTCAGTTTTTGTGTGCTTCCATGCCGTAGCTCTGGTACTCGTCTTTCTACTCGTCTAGCACAAGAAGATCGCCAGTCGAGTGGTCAAGACATTAAACCACCAACCCGCTGGTCCGTGTTCGATTCTTAATCGTCGTTGTTCTTTAATTCAAGAGTTTTTTCCATGTATGTGATAATATTCTGACAGTCAGACTACTTTCCTTTACCTTTTTTGATTAATAATGAATAAAGTATTGATAATGTACTGACATTTATATTCATTGTGACACGTGATTCGCAACGATAGGACTTTTATAGATGGTGGTCCTCAACCGACCTTATACCAACGAAATGAACCTCTCTTTGCAAACCGTGCGATTTTTACTTTTTCCGAGAGATGAAGAATTTCAATGGACGACTTCAAAAACATGCAACATCACATCAAAGCAGGGAAATACGGCATAGGGTGGATGTTATCAAAATTCATGCATTGGTGCATAAATAGTTGCCCGGGCCTGTCTTTCATGATATGCTTTCATAACGTTGGAATGGATGCAAACACAAACAAGCGAGATCTGTTTCCAGCATCGTGAATGAGAAATGTTTTCCACGAACAATTTACTGGAAAAATATCAGTATGGCGAGATTTCATTCGTCTGTTGCGCATGATGCAAGAAATATTTTTGTTTTTCCTGTTTCTATGATAAGTTTCAACCCACTGATTGAGGGAAAGATAAAGAATAGACGATCAGTTAGGATTATGCGGTAATACACTTTGGGTGTATTTTTAATAGTATCATCCTTAATGAAAATAACTGTCAATACATTATACACGCATTTATTTGATTATTTAATCACACCTCCCGATGTTCAGCTTCAAAAAGAGGCCAAGAAAATTATTGTGGCATACACAATACACGGATTGTGGCATAACGGAAAAAAATATGGAATGAAAATAGCGACAACCGAGAATCTTACACGGACTAGCGGTTTGGTAATATAATGTCTTGACCACATGATCAGTCACCTCGATCTGGTAGAAGTGTAGAATGACAGGTACCCAAGTACAGTATCCAATCACAAAAACATTAATAACTCGAACATGAATTTTGGACCCCATATTATGTTAATTAAAATATTTGCTTTTAGACGATCTTTCGATGTATAAAATTCAAAATACTATTTTCCGTCCTAATCTTTGATCTAGATTTTTTCAGATTCTAGGGAGTATACAGGAAGAAACCTAAACACGTGTCCATTTTATAAAACATCCTTGCAAAACCTGATCAAAATCGGTTACCCTCGCCTTGGCCCTATGTTTATAGACAAGTTTTGGATTAATAGTGTATTTTTTATTGTGTAACTGTGCACTCCTCAGCCACAGTTACATGCTGTTTGTAAGCAACTGGAAACGATTCTGATTGCTATCGAGGAACTGGAGGCAGCTTTGGGGGCTTTACCTACCCCAAGTGGAGACAGATCGTCATCCAACCGATTCAGACCTTCCTTTTCCTTTCTTCTGCTTGTTATTCTCGTTAAGAAGTTGAAAGAACTGCTATGAAGTTTGTGCGCATTAATCTCTTCTTGCAGTTTTTGGCATAACGTGCGTTATATTCTCCACAAAATCTAATGCGTATCCAGTCTCGGTGATTTCCCATGCCAAGCTGAAACAGTGCATGACTGCTATTTCTGACACGATCATAGAATTCCGAAAAAGTGTGTTATCAACGTTGATTAATTTCAAGTCATCCAAAACTTGATGACACTCTGTAATACGACATCACCTACGTCTACCAATTCGACTCCTTTTTCCTCTTCTGCCGCGAAAGCAAATGTTCGTCCCTCTCATAGAGACCGGAATGTACCCTCCCCTACTTTCTTCTGTCTCCTCAGCGTTTAACATTAATCCGCTTGATATTCCTAATGCAGAAGACTTTGCTTTTAATTTAACCAAAAGTTCTTTTGTCATTTATATACTCTCAGTTCGACCTTGTGACAGATATATGCTTTTGGATTGCTTCTTATCCTTGTTTTAGCCCTCACGCTTTAGCTTCCCCATGCTTCTTATAAGTTTAATTTTTTAAGTAATGTACACAGCTGTATTACTTTCTCTTCGAGAACATTTTTTTCTTGTTTATTTCTTTCGTCGTTCCATAGATACATTACTTATTTTACCTATGGTTTTGCGGACTTTCCTTCCCCATATCTGTATCTGCCCGTCCAGTTTCTGCAATAACCCTTTTTAGGGATCTCCAGTCCTCCTGAACCGAATTCCCTACTGTGATATTCATTATCACAGTTTCCACACTTTCAGAGAATTTCTAATAGAAATCATTCCTCAATTCTTTAGTATACCATTTCTTTGCCCTTTTACTCTTCGTGATGACTGTCTGAAACACCACCCTACACTATGACTAAATAGTATAGTGTATTGAACCCGGAGATCTAGAAACGATGGGGAGCCTTTGTCCCGCCGGAGCCCTCAGTGGTTCACAACCCCACAACACGCCACAGTAGTCCACCCATCCCACCGCCGCTCCACACCGAACCTAAAGTGCAACCCCAAATGTTTGCGTGGTAGAGCAATTATGGTGTACGCTTACGTGGATATAGTTTTTGGGCTGCAATCACCGACATAGTGTAACTCAGGCGCAATAAGGGGAACCAGCCAGCATTGGCCGAGGCAGATAGAAAACTGCCTTAAAAACCATCCACAGGCAAACCAGCACACTGAATCTCGACACTAATCCGTCGGGCAGATTAATGCCAGGGACGCCTTCCTGCTCGGGAAGCAACGTGTTAGACCACACGGCTAGCCGGGCGGGCTTATGAATAAATAGTACTCTTAATTTGTATCTGCCCTGCGTACTTGTTATTATTCAGTGTCTTATTTCCGCATCTGTGTCTCCTAGCGTGGTAGAAGAACACTCGTCCTGTTGTTATTTTGGAACAAAACATTTTCAGGGACTGTTTGATGTTTATCACAGAACACGAGGATTTTTCCCACTGTGTCTCTCCTGCTACCGAGTCCACATATTCCAATAAATGTTTCTACTCATTCCCCTTTTGTGACATTCTAGTACTGCATGGTTATTAGACTTCCGTCTCTCTTTACGTACCGAGTTCACAATCCACTCGTATGTGCTCTACATCTGTAGATATTCTGTTTGGAATGTCTGCATGTATTCTTGTTGTTGATGTTCAGTCTAGTTTTTGATCAGAATAATTGTTTCACATAAAAATTCACTGTAACTAGAAATTTGTTTTATGTTCATATTCATAGGGAATAATATTCACCTTATAACTTTCCTGCCGCTGTTGATATTGCCCTACAAGAAGTCTTTTATATTTTGATTTCCTGATCTACTTCTAAAATAGTCCTATTCTTTTTCTGAACGTCAGTATCTTATTTAGACTTATTTGTATGTTCCGACTATAGAAAGTAATCCTTTTCTCCATAGGATGCTCCCTTCTTGGTAGTATACAGGTTAGCGAGTGTGGGACCCTTATCTGAGTTTGACATTTATTCCACTTACAGGTGTCAAACTCCTTCTTTTTCCTTTCCTATTGGCCTCTGTTGGCCAACTCTTGGTTTTTAGATCTCAACGGTATTAGATTTCAAGGTCCGAGGGAAGATCTTCAAAGCTGCTGTCTTGTAGAAGAGGGTGTTGGATCACCAAAGCCTGACAAGAAAACCCTTAAGAAAAAATCAGCTCAGCATGCTGCCTTGCTGCGTCAATGACTCGGGAGCACCAAAGGCTAGGAGATGCCAAAATTCCAAAACGAAGGCTGGTGGAAAGGATGTTCTTCTAATTTTGCAATGAAAGCAGCCAGCCTAGGGGACAGAAAATCTCGAAAACAAACCCACCGAAAGACAGGCCAGCGAACTTCCGGAGGTGTAATGTCACTGCTCATGGTACCAGTACTGTGACGGACTACAGTTATGATGACCAACGTTAGAAACAGGTCTGACAGATGAAAAAATTCAAGTATTATGAGAGTTGAAACACCGAACATAAAATATTTTAACAAGAAGGATCATACTTGCCATACGCTAAATAAATAAATAAATAAGAGCTTATAGTAGATTTGAAACAATATTAAATTTTAGTACATAATATCCAAGAAACAAAAAGAATGGCAAAGTGCAGAAGCAGTATGACCAGGACCGATTCATTTAAAGTAGAGCTGAGAAAGAGACAAGAGCTAAAGCAAAAGTAAGGATACTTATCCACAAGAAATACATGGATCTCGTAACACCTGTTTTTGACCCATTTTGTATCTGTATCGATATTTCTATGAAAATTTGTGGTATTGCTTCTGTATAATGTTGTATCTGTCATGGAAATTCTTTGATCAAGTATACACGATTCAGTTATGTGAATCTTTGAACGAAGTTTTTTAATTTATGTTTGTGAATTTAAATAACTACTAAAATGATTCTTATGTAATATACTATAAATGACTTGGTCCATGACTAGGGAACGTAGGGTTCAACGTAAAAGACGTAGGGAAGCCCCGAAGCTACGAAAGTGGCGGTGTTGAAAAGGTGTGGTCGGCGCGCAAGTGGCAACTTGTCCTTTGCAACGAGTAAGGAGTCGGGGCTGAGCAGTGCTGTGGTTAATGCCTCGCTAGCAGCAGCGGATCGTAGTGGCTGATATTCCTGGAGTTTTGAGGCAAGACCAGCTTAAGGGCAGTATTTATGGGCTTCGGGTGCTGAATTTGGTGATACCATTATAGTGGCATGGTTTTTGGCACTATAAAAATATAATTTAGACGCCAAGAAGATCGGTATTGGGGCGTGGCCAACAGAATGCCATGACTCGATTGCCGCTAGGTTAATAGCCACTGCAAAGTGCACCAGCAATGCCACGAGCCTTCCACTAAGATGTTTTGTACTTGTTACTCTGTAAATGAACCAGGTATTGGTGAAATCTGCTTGATTTTAGTAATAAGCGTGGTGTTACTAAAAACTCTATCTTACACCCGTGATTATCTCAAATCTAAAACCTGGACAGGATTCCTATCCTTGTGTCTTTAGTTCCGAGTGCCCTAATTTCTTATAAGAAATTTTCTGAGCTTGGACATAACGTTGTGTCGTCTTTTGTAAATCTAATTATAATTTTGAGTAGGTCATAAGACTGCCTATGAAAACACATTTGTTATTTGAAGAGTTATAGTTCGTTGTGCTTTATTTAACTAATAATTAATGATAAGAATACTTACCTTTTCTCTTAAAATGGCTCTGAGCACTATGGTACTTAACATCTGAGGTCATCAGTACCCTAGAACTTAGAACTACTTAAACCTAACTAACCTAAGGACATCACACACATCCATGCCCGAGGCAGGATTCGAACCTGTGACCGTAGAGGTCGCGCGGTTCCAGACTGAAGCGCCTAGAACCGCTCGGCCACATCGGCCGGCCCTTTTCTCTTACATACTGGTGTACTTTACTTAATCAGCACGGTTCTTGAAAGCTTGACAGCTTAAGGTTACTCATGGACCAGCCTAATTATTTAATGAATCAATCGAAAGGCTCCTTCAGGGCCAACGTAGTTAGATTTGCATTCTGTTTAATTGCATCAAACCGAGTTTAAGAAACAATTGTTTACCGTGCTATCTATTCTAATGGAAGCTGATTAATGACAGGCCTAGAAACCCTGTATTAGGCTGCGAAGTTATAGATTATGATCAGCAGTACACCCCCTGATTTAAATGGAGAATCATTTCAAGCATTTCGCTATTCAGTATCGCTGCTAGTTTCATGCATGTCGGTATTTGGTTTTACAAACTGTTGCTGCAAGTTCATTTAAGGTAGGTGTTGTAGAGAGTCATATGTTGGACATTTGCTTATCGGACTTACTAGCTAGTAGCACATTTATCTGGATGGTTAGGTTACTGTGTGGTAGTGTGAACTGAGATAATGAAATAGTTTAGTGCGTGTGTCAAAGAAGGTCGGGTTAGCCTTACCACTGCCTTGGGCTTTATCACTTTGCTTGATACAAGAATACCTAATTAGGCTGGCGACCTGTTTTAATATGCAATGTTACGACTTGCTTTTGTGCTGGGAGAACGTCTGTTCCTGACCCAGCGTTTGCTATTGCTTATACTCTGCTGGAGTATTTGGGAAACGAATCCCAGTTTGATTGCTGTGTTTCCATTAGCTTATCTCATTGTCACATCTCAAAAATTTTTCGCAGAGGTATAACTTTAGCATCGATGGCCGTTCACTGTTGTCGGTGGTACCGTTACTATCTTACTGAGGAGTGCTAATATATCTCCGAGAGAGGAGTTTTACTAAAACTGAAACTGAGTCATCAAAAATTGAACGTTATCCCTCCATACACCCCAGAGGATTATAAACTTAAAAACAGAAATAGAAACCTTCTACAAGCTGATACATTCAAACGAACTTACAGTGGAAACGGGGGATTTTAATGGTTGTATAGGAAAGAGTACCAGCCTTGGAGTTAAGCAACGATTTACCAAGTGACAACGGTGAGGTTACAATCAACTCATGTTCAAGCTACGAACTAAGAGTAAATAATGCTTCTTTGAGCTCGAAGAGCAGTACAATTACACTTTACAGAACACAAGAGTTCACAAATCTGTAATAGATTATACCACTACAAACAGGACATGTGGCTTTAGTCAGTACTAGATACTAGACTGCTTATAGAAAAGAACAAGACTGCACGAGAACCAACATCAAAAGAACAACATTTTAATACAGAGTCATTATGGAATGAATCTACAGTACTTTCATAACAGAAACTATTACCAGCAAAAATGAAAGAAAACCCCATTAATGTAGAGGATAACGTAGATCAGAGTTGGGAGGAAATCAAAGAAAACATTGAAGCAGCAGCTAAAGAAGCGCTATGTGCACAAATGAGAAAGCAATAGAGGAATAGAGGGAAGTAAGCGGAACACCACAGTTTCACAGAGGTTAAAGAGATGTGTGATAAACAAGAGATGTGCTTATTTAAAATATAAAACACTCAAAACATGAGAGACTTATGAAGACTAAAACTCGCAATGAGACAAAATCACTAGTGAATTATTTTAAACAGGAACACTGGGAAGACTTTTACATAAATTTAGAACTCGTTTTCTATGGGTTGCACAAACGTATTTGGAGAATAATAAGACAGCAGAGAAAAGAATTAAATTAAATTTGGAAATCAAACGATATAAATGAGTGATCATGGGTTAAATATTCAATAGTGTTGTATAAAGAAAGGTAAAAAAATCATCAGAAAACGAAGAGACATCGAAGATCAGTATACAAGTAAATGGTGATGTAAGTGTTTCACACGCAGAGATTGAATAAGCTGTAAGTCTGTAAAAATTGGGAAGTCTCTAGAGATTGACAGAAATCCGAAAGAATGACTGAAGTATGGAGAATGCCCACTAACTGAAGAATTAACCATTAACATTATTACAACTGGTAATAAAATTTCAAATGGATGTAGAACAACTACAACAATTAATATGTAGGAGAGAGAAGATAAGAAAGACCCATACAAATGCAGAGGAATATATCTACTTCGTTTAGACGTAACAAAAATAATTAGAAATAAAATGAAAATCATTAAAGGCCTTGTATAGGAGCAATATGGGTTTAAATGGTTCAAATGTCTCTGAGCACTATGGGAATTAACATCTGAGGTCATCAGTCCCCTATAACGTAGAAGTACGTAATCCTAACTAACATAAGAACATCACACACATCCGTTCACGAGGCAGGATTCAAACCAGCGACCGTAGCGGCCGTGCGGTTCCAGACTGAAGCGCCTAGAACCGCTCGGCCACGCAGGCCGGCTTATGGTTTTAGATCCAGTAGGTCATGTACAGATGCGGTTTTCATTTTTAGACAGGTCTTAGAGAATTCCAATGTATACAAAAGACTAGCTTACCTTCGTTTCGATAAGCTCCGAAATCGGAGGATTCCTTCCAGCTCAGTAAAAATAAAGTTGAGGACATGTATTCCAACAAATACAGCCAGGCGAAAATTGGTTAAAGGTTGACTAGCTGTATAGTAGCTAATAATGGTATTAGGCACGGTGACTCTTTGAGCCCACTATTTTTTAATAGAGTCATGGAGGATGTAATAAAGAAGGAATTGGTATTTAAGGGTTACATGGGGGAAGAAAAATAAAAATAATATTTACCCTGACGATGCAGTTCTGATGGTAAACAGTGAAGATAATGTGTTGGAACTTTGAAATACATTTAACATTGTAGCCATTAACTAAATATGGTCATATCCACTCAAAAGTTCAAATGTGACACATCTGTGAAACCCATTAGACGCAAACTGGAAATTGCTCAAAAGGTAATGACATTTAAATATCTTGGTTTTGATCTGTCCAGTAGCGGAAATGTCTAAAGGGAGGCTAGAGGACAAGAAGCAAATGCAATCAACGTGGCAGAATGTTTAAATGATACTATTTGGATAAAGCTTACAGGAAAAGATGCAAAGGCAAGAACTTACAAAACAGTAGTGAGACCAGTTGTGACATACACAGCAGAGACAAGACCTGAAACATTAAAAATCTAGAAGAATTTAGGAATCCACATCAATGGAAATTCTACGACGGATTACAGGAAACATAGTGAGAGCCATATAGCGTAAGAAGGGATGTAAAGTGGACTCCGCTAACGAGTTTGTACAAAAGAGAAAGCCTAAATGGAACAAACATACCTGTAGTATGGGTGAACGGAAGATTTTGAAAATCATGTGAAATAAATCACCAGCTGATAAAAGAAATACTGTCCGTCCAGGGAAAAGAGTGACAGCCACAGGGCAGACTGAGGGCTAGTGAAGGAAATTGGTTTTTAGCCTAACAAGAAAAGAAGAAGAATACATTTTAACTTTATGACATCGACTCCTTGCGGATATCCGAAAGGGGGGCTAATAAGGTCTGTCTGTCTATGCAGAAATCATCATTATATTTTTTCAGTTTCAGACTATATTCCTTGTTGATTTGCATTTTGTTTATATAACTATGTGGTTTCTATTGCCTTCTACGCCCTCATACTTTCGGTATTGTTGATTATTTCTTCTTTAGGAGCAGCTCGCATCATAGTTTACGCCAATTCCCTGAATCTTTACCCAATTCTTCGGTCTGGTTGAGAAAGCAAGATGTCTCTATATAGTGGAATAGTGTGGGAGCCACTTGCGATGATTTGTATTCAAATTATAAGCCTATACTGATACTGAGACCACGATCCAGGATTCTTTGATCAACAGTGAATTATGATATCACTAGACGAATATTAGGCTTCATTCTAAAGGCAGGGTTCTTACTATCGGAAACAAAACTACATACTGAAACGTAAAACGTCTTTCCTTTGGTAACAAAAAACGAGAGGAAAATAGCAATGATATGCTGTGAACACGCAGCTAAGCATACAAGACACGCACATGAATGATACCTTTTGATTGAACATAATATTTCTTGCCATTCTCATACAGATAACCGTCGCAATATCATTTATCTGTACCAGTAAACATCTACGAAATTTCTCATAGACAACAAAGTACTCATTTGTTTAACTTCGTTGGTTGTAAGAATAATATTTATCTCTCTCCATCTACATTTACGTAACTGGCGCAAGATTCCGTTGTATATTTGGAAGAGCACATATTTTTTTCTCATAGTCCGATCTTCCACTAACCCTACAGACCGCCCCAAAATTAATTCTTCATGCATGCTGTATGGAGGAAACATCGTAGAGCCCGTTGAACCTGTTATCACTTAGTGCTTTGCGGAACGCAGCCTTAAATTCCGTGGATTATGAGAGAAACAGTGAAGGACTCATAAATGGTAAGGGTAAGTCGTAAGATTACGTCTGGTAACGAATGCAGTCTGTTTCATTTTCCGCGTCCCCTGACCGCAGCGTTATTTGCATTCTAATCTCGGCAGAAGAATTTCATTTCGCTGCAAGGCACGTTTACCGTTTCACTCCTCAGGAATACTCTGAATTCACTACATGCCTGTCCTTAAGCCTTGACTGCACTGCCTCTGTCCGCAAGAAAACATATCGGCGTTAGTTTGCTTGCACATTTTGCTATCGTTCCGGTATCTCACCAAAATGTCCTTATGCTCTCCGTCATTTTATCACGCACTTAACGAAATCTCAGACGTATCGGTGGATAGCAAAGGAAGTGGTTTCCATAAATGGTTTACATGTTATAATATCTGCCCAGGCAGTTTAATTTCATAGATCTAAGATGGGTTTCGCTGTTTCACATGCTCCTCGTAATGTGAATACCTCTATTATTAGTGTATCATCGGCAATAACCATTATGTTTCATTATTATCCGTTAGGAATTTATCGCATACTTGATTGAATAGCAGGAGCTCTATAGCGGAAAACGCCGCAACACAAGCGGGAATGTACGAACAGTTGAGAGCTTGCTTCGCAAATAAATAACCGTTGATTAGCTAACTGTGTGACGTCATGAGTTAGTTACTCACCATGGGGCCAATACGAAAATGAGTATCACATTTTGCGTAAAGTCTAATAACTATACTGTAATTTTCTGCAGATAAGAGTATACTCCTACTGAAAAAGTTGACATATTAAATCGTTAGATTCCGAAGAGATATGGCCTTGGATAATGTCAACGGGGCTTAAGTTAATACACAAAAAAATCTAATGAAAGCGGTTTAAGGCACTAAAATATCGAATACCATACAATGAGGTAAATCAAAACATTTGGACATTTAGTCACATGATCTTAGTCCATGGAGCTAAATTATAAATGGCTTATTTCTTCTTTTCAGTTTGTCATTCTTACGCTAAAAAACAACTACTGTCACGTTTTCATAATATGTCTTTATGTTATATTCTTTTATTTTGTTTCAGTTGTGGCCTTAATTCTGACGCCTGTACGTGACGTACTAGCTATCTGATCGGCTATATCGCCTTTTATTAACAGGGTAATCGTACAAAACATCGACATCTGTAAGCACAATTTCAGGATTTCCGCTGTAAAATATTATTTTCGTATGTGAGGAAGCCAAACTTCTACTGGTTGTATCTTCGACCTGTCTTTCTGTACACTGTGCTTGTAAATGATCTGTGAGGATGAAACATAACAAATGTAATAAATGTAATACTTCTGAAAAACAGTGGAGGTGGAAAACGTCAAATGTCCTGTAGCAAAAATTTACGTCTTTGGTTCCCCACATGAAAAAATGATTTAGTTAAAGATAATACTTACATTCTACCACCACGAATCGAGGACCACACCAGCTGTGAAGAGGCTTGCGTGCCTCAGCGATACAGACAGCCGTACCGTAGGTGCAACCACAATGGAGAGGTATCTACTGAGAGGCCATAGATAGGTGTGCTTCCTGAAGATGGGCAGCAGTCGTTTCAGCAGTTGCAGGGGAAACAATTGCAGGAGCAACAGTCTGGATGATTGTTTGATCTGCCCTATTACCATCAGCCAAACCAGCATTGCTGTGCAAGAGGAAACTACTCGTATATCCCTAATGTTTACAAGGTGCTTGCGGCTCCACGCTATGGGTAAATGATGAAGACGTACTCTCGGGTAAAATAGTCCAGAGGTAAATTAGTCCACTAATTCGGACCTCCAAGCGGGGACTTCTCAGGAGGATGTGCGTGGAATGTCGGATCCCCTAATCGGGAAGATAGATTCGAAAATTTGAAAAAGGAAATGGGTGCGTTAAAGTTAGATATCGTTGTAGTTAGCGATGTTCAGTGTGAAGAGAAACAGGACATCTGGTCATTTGAATACAGAGCTGTAAATACAAAATCAGATAGAAGTAATGCAGAAGTAGATTTAATAACAAACAAGAAAATAGGAACGCGCATAAGCTACTATGCCCCTCATAGTGAATGCTTTATTGTAGCCAATATGGACACGGAGCCACCGACACCACAGTAGTACAATTTACATGTCAGGTCTTATGAGGTAAAGGAAATGATTCAGATAGTTAAGGAAGATGTACATTTGATAGTCATGGGGGACTGGAACACGATACCAGGAAAGGGAAGAGCAGGAAAAGTAGTAGGTGATTACGGACTGGGGAAATGAATGAAAGAGGAAGCTTCCGGCAATATTTTGCACAGGGCATAAATTAAACATCGCTGTCACGTGATTTAAGAATCATGGAAGAATGTTGTATGCGTGGAAGAGACCTGGAGACACTGGAAGGTTTCACACTCATTATATAATGGTATGATAGAGAGTTAGGAACCAGAGTCTAAAGTGTAACACATTTCTAGGGGCAGACATCTAATCAAACCACAATTTATTGGTTATGAACCGTAGAATAAAACTCATGAAATTTCAGAAAGGTAGGAATTCAATGGTTCCTGGGTAAACTGAAATAAATAGAGGGAACGATTGTCAAGAACAGACGAAAGGGATACTGTAAAGAATAGGTACCTTCGAGGGACGAAATGGTGAAGGTAGCAGACGATCAAGTAGGTAAAAATAATAGGGCTAGTGGAAATCCTAGGTAACACAAAAGATACTGAATCTAACCGATAAGAAAGGAAAATGTAACAATGCATAAACGACTGAGGCGAAAGGGAGTACAAGCGTCAAAAAAATGAGAGTGGCACGATGTACAAAATGGCAAAGCAAGACTGACTAGAGGACAGGTGTAAGGATTTAGAATCATATATCGCTAGGGGTAACAATGATACTGCCAACAGGAAAATCAAGCAGACATTTTTAGAAAAGAGAACCGCCTATATTAATTTCAACAGCTGAGATGGAAAATCAGTCCTAGGTAAACGAGGGAAATCTGAACGGTGGAAGAATATAGAGGGCAAATACAAGGGAAAGGACGTAGATGAAGATGAGATGGGACACAGTGCGTAAAAAATTTGAGAGTTCAGTGATCGACTTAAGTCGAAACATAGCTCTTGGAGAAGACAACATTCCGTTAGAGCTACTAATAGTGTGAAAATTACCGAAGTATCAGTTTAATAAGCCATGATGGCAAAGTATCTACACGAATTCTTTACATCAGAATGGAAAAAACTGGTAAAAGCCAACCTGGGGGGAAGGGGGGGGGGAAATTACTTCGGATTCCAAAGAAATATAATAGTACGCTACGCAATACTGACCCTACGACTCCCCACACAACTTAGGTTAAAGAAAAGTAAACTTACGTTTATAGATTCTCCGAGAAAGCAGCAGATGAGTCGTGCTGTGGCTCGCGTTGTTGCTGTTGCAGGTTTCTGTCCTCCGTCGGTTTGAGGCCACACTGTATCGTTTAGCTGACTTGGTCGCGGTTGTTTGTATTCGTCTTGTGTTGATTGGCGCCACTTGGTTTCGCTATCGTTGCCTGTCTACTAGTGGCAGCAGCGGCTTTTTCGATATGTAGTAACTGTGGCCCCATCTTTGAGGTGCCGTCGTGGTTCCTCCGGGTCGTGTGTGTGGGGAGTTCGGTTAGGGGCTCTAGTGGAGTCAAGGGGGCAGTGCGAGAACACACCAGGACTGCTGGTGGCACGCATGAACTGCCAGATGGAAAGGCTGTGGTCGCAAGGGTACACGACCTAGTCCTCAAGCTATCCAACAAGTTTGAGTGGATTTGATCCTAGCAGTGAAACCTCCACCATTGTGAGATCTCGTGATTCTCCAGTGACCTGGGTTCATGTTGCTACTCGCAGTGTCGCCGACATGAAGAGCAGCGAGTGGAGTGCCTGGGGAAGGCTAATCTAAAAAATGGTTAAAATGGCTCTAAGCACTGTGGGACTTGACTTCTGAGGTCATCACTAAAACTTAGTACTGAAACCTAACTAACCTAAGGACATCACACACATCCATGCCCGAGGCAGGATTCGAACCTGCGACCGTAGCGGTCGCGCATTTCCAGACTTTAGCGCCTAGAACCGATAGGCCACTGCGACCAGCTGGCGGATCTAATTAGATTTCCTCGATGTCTTGCTACTAATTGTTGCATTCGATGGGTTACTACTTGTTAACTTTAACCAGGGGTATTTTTCCTGCCTGGTTACCGCTAACACCCCAGTGACCTGCTCTGTAGGTCGGTTGGTGATTCTTCTACGCCGGTAGTAGTAGTTCCTTCCTCCATTCAGACGCTCTAAACACAGCACTCTGAGGGCGTAGTGACGACCACCGGTTCTGGCTTGGTGTTCCATCGTTGCATTGGTTATCGGACGTCAGGTAACTTCAGCACATAATCATTAGTCATTCGTTACACTGCCACTAGTCTTAGTTACCATCTTGTGAAGTGAATGCAACTCTTTGCTGCTTTCTCATCGGTCTTGAAAGTGTTTTTGGCCTGACCTACTCAGAGGTCGATCCCTGGAGCACCGTCTGTGACTAGCCCTTGTGTTTTATTATTGTGTTATTATTTTATTATTGTGTTACCAGTCCTGGAGATATTAAAAGGTATAAAATAGATTATATAATGGTAAGACAGAGATTTAGGAAACTTGTTTTAAATTATAAGACATTTCCAGGGGCAGACGTGGACTCTGACCACAATCTATTGGTTATAAACTGTAGATTAAAACTGAAGAAATTGCAAAAAGGTGGAAATTTAAGGAGATGAGAACTGGATAAACTGATTGTACAGAGTATCAGGGAGAGCATAAGGGGACAATTGTAGGAATTGGGGAAAGAAATACAGTAAAGGAAGAATGGGTAGCTCTGAGGGATGAAGTAGTGAAGGCAGCAAAGGATCAAGTAGGTAAAAAGACAAGGGCTAGTAGAAATCCTTGCGTAACAGAAGAAATATTCAATTTAATTGATGAAAGGAGAAAATATAAAAATGCAGTAAATGAAGCAGGCAAAAAGGAATACAAACGTCTGAAACATGAGATCGATAGGAAGTGCAAAATGGCTAAGCAGGGATGGCTAGAGGACAAATGTAAGGATGTAGAGGCTTATCTCACTACGGGTAAGATAGATACTGCCTACAGAAACATTAAAGAGACCTTTGGAGAAATGAGAGCCACTTGTATGAATATCAAGAGCTCAGATGGAAACCCAGTTCCAAGGAACGAAGGGAAAGCAGAAAGGTGGAAGGAGTACATACAGGGTTTATACACGGGCGATGTACTTGAGGACAATATTATGGAAATGTAAGAGGATGTAGATGAGGATGAAATGGGAGATACGATACTGCGTGAAGAGTTTGACAGAGCACTGAAATACCTGAGTCGAAACAAGGCCCCAGGAGTAGATAACATTCCATTAGAACTACTGACGGCCTTGGGAGAGCCAGCCCTGACAAAACTCTACCATCTGGTGAGCAAGATGTATGAGAAAGGCGAAATACCCTCAGACTTCAAGAAGAACATAATTATTCCTATCTTAAAGAAAGCAGGTGTTGACAGATGTGAAAATTACTGAACTATAAGTTTAATAAGTCACGGCTGTCACATACTAACGCGAATTCTTTACAGACGAATGGAAAAACTGACAGAAGCCGGCCCTGGGGAAGATCAGTTTGGATTCCGTAGAAATGTTGGGAGGCAATACTGACCTTACGACTTATCTTAGAAGAAAGATTGATAAAAGGCAAACCTACGTTTCTAGCATTTGTAGACTTAGAGATAGCTTTTGACAATAATGACTGGAATACTCTCTTTCAAATTTTAAAGGTGGCGGGGGTAAAATACAGGGAGCGAAATGCTATTTACAATTTGAACAGAAATCAGATGGCAGTTGTAAGACTCGACAGGCACTAAAGTGAAGCAGTGGTTGGGAAGGGAGTGAGACAGGGTTGTAGCCCGTCCCCGATGTTAGTCAATCTGTATATTGAGCAAGCAGTAAAGGAAAGAAAGAAAAATTCGAAGTATGTATTAAAATCCATGGAGAAGAAATAAAAACTTTTAGGTTCGCCGACGACATTGTAATTCTGTCAGAGACAGCAAAGGACTTGGAAGAGCAGTTGAACGGAATGCACAGTGTCTTGAAAGGAGGATATAAGATGAGCATCAACAAAAGCAAAATGAGAATAATGGAATGTAGTCGAATTAAGTCCGGTGATGCTGAGGGAATTACATTAGGAAATGAGACATTTAAAGTATTAAAGGAGTTTTGTTATTTGGGGAGGAAAATAACTGATGATGGTCCACGTAGAGACGATACAAAATGTATACTGGCAATGGCAAGGAAAGCGTTTCTGAAGAAGAGAAATTTGTTAATATCGAGTATAGATTTAAGTGTCAGGAAGTCGTTTCTGAAAGTATTTGTATGGAGTGTAGCCATGTATGGAAGTGAAACATGGAGGATAAATAGATTGGACAGGAAGAGAATAGAACCTTTCGAAATGTGGTGCTACTGACGAACGCTGAAGATTAGATCGGTAGATCACATAACTAATGATAAGGTATTGAATAGAATTGAGGAGAAGGGGAGTTTGTGGCACAACTTGGTAAAAAGGAGGTAGCGGTTGGTAGGACATGTTTTGAGGCATAAGGGGATCACAAATTTAGCACTGGAGGGCAGCGTGGAGGGTAAAATTCATAGAGGGAGTCTAAGAGATGAATACACAAAGCGGATTCAGAAGGATGTAGGTTGCAGTAACTACTGGGAGATGAAGAAGCTTACAAAGCATAGAGTAGCATAGAGACTTGCATCAAAACAGTCTCAGGACTGAAGACCACAACAACAACAACAACAATATCAAGTTACCATCATTTGCCTCATCTGTTTGGTGATCAGTTGCTTGTCCTTTTGAATTAACTTTGTTATTACATTTGCTGCTTTATTGTGTGTTTCTAATTCTTTTTAATATAATTGCCATTCTTGGCGTTCCAGCAAGTTTAAACTGTTGCGCTACCAAGTTAACTATCATTTTGTCTCACCATTTTGGTGATCAGTTGCCTGTCTTTCAAATTAACTTTTGCTATTGCCTTGTTCTTTGACAGAATATTTGTTACATTTTTTTTAATAATTGGCACTCTTGGCGTTAAAGGCCTTCAGCTATGACTGTCGATACTTGTCTTAAAATTCTAATGTGGCAATTGTATTTTAGAAGTTAACCTGCAAGACCTTGCTGATTTGTTTTTAATATTTTAACAGATGTAGTCTGTAGGTCGCAACAAGTTAAACAATTTTTAATTTATTTCCATTAAGATCATCAGCCGTGAAACAATTCTTAATTTATTGCCATTGAGGTTTTCAGCAGTGAGTGTCGTTATTTGCCTTAAAATTTTAATTTGACAATTGTATTTTGCAGCAGGCTTTTAGACCTTGGTCACTTGTCTTTTATATATTAGTAACCGTATTGTAAGTTGCAGCAAGTTTAATCAGTTCTTTATTTATTGCCATTAAGAGCTTCAGCTGCGAAACAAATCTTAAATTATTGCCATTATTTTAATTGGTGGTTAATTGTAAATAAATTGTGCGTGATTAAAGAAAAGCCAGTCAATAGTAACTGATTACGGCCCTGTCCACAATCGTAACCGAATCCTGCCTCCTTGACCACCAGGTCTCAGTATATAATATTGATTAAACCATTCTCTTTAAATTCTGAGAGTGGCAGGGGAAAATACAGAAAGGGAAAGATTACTTACAACCTGTGTAAAAACCAGGTGGTAGTTATAAGAATCGAGCGGTATGAAAAGAAAGCAGTGGTTTTGAAAGGAGTGAGACAGGGTTGTACCCTATCCCCGATATTATTCAGTCTGTACTTTGAGCAAGCAGTGAAGCAAAGAAAAGAAAAATTTGGAGTAGGAATTAAAATCCAGGGAGAAGTAATAAAAATTTTCATATTTGCCAAAACATTGTAATACTGTCAGAGAGAGCAAAAACTTGGAAGTGCAGTTGAACGGAATGGATAGTGTCTTGAAAGGAGGATATAAAATGATCATCAACAAAAATGAAACGATGATAATGGAATGTAGTCGAATTAAATCAGGTGATGCTGAGGGAATTATATTAGGAAATGAGACACTTAAAGCAGTAGCTGAAGTTTGCTATTTGACCAGCAAATTGACCGAAGCAGGGAGGTTATAAAATGTAGTCTAGCAATGGAAAGAAAAGGTTTCCTGAAGAAGATAAATTTATTAACATAGAGTATAAATTTTAGTGTCAGGAACTATTTCAGAATGTATTTGTATGGAGTGTAACTCTGTATGGAAGTGAAGCATGGTCGATAAACATCGTACAAGCCTTTGAGATGTGCTGCCACACAAGAATGCTGACGATTAGGTGGGTACATTACGTTACTGGTACTGGTACTGAATAGAACCGGGGAGAAAAGAAATTGGTGACAGAAACTGACTAAAAGAAGGGACCAATTGGTGGGACACATTGTGAGATATGAGGGGATAACCGGTTTAGTACTGGAGGGAAGCGTTGGGTGTAAAAATCGTAGAGGCAGACCAGCAGATAAATACAGAAATAATATGTAGAAATACGTAGGTTGCAGTAGTCATTGCACTAGTCACTCGGAGATGAAGAGGTTTCCACACGATAGAGTAGCTTGGAGAACTGCATAAAGCCAGTTTTCGGACCAAAGACCACAACGACAACAGTAACGGAACAAACAATACAGGGGGAAAGCATTTCCGGGATGAAAACAAGTGGAGACCGAGAAATAAAATAGTAGTGGTTGTAAAGAAGGTATCAAGTGTGAAAATCGTAAGGAAAAAGGTCTACAAAATAGACATGATGATTTGCACCAAGGAGGAATAGCCTTTAGAAGTTCACGATGACTGTTACTGACAAAATTCAGAGCATATTTTACAGTGCAGTTGGTCTCAAAAAAAGAGAAGCCATCTGCAGACCAACTACACACCCCGCGTAAAGTGTACGACGTGACGCCCAGTTCTAATAGGTTAACCCACTGGCGGATAGCACATGGTACTGATAGGTGCGACACAGAGAATGGACTACACAGTTGAGCTAAAGACGGATCACGGGGTTCCTGTCGGAGTAGGAGTCATTTTGACGTTTGTACAACACGGCGTGTCTTTCCGGGAAAAGAAGGTGGAGCCCTGTACGAAATTTTTGCGGTAAAACAAGAGTTTTGGTGGCGTGTTAAAGGCAGCCCATTGTGTCCTGCGAATACGGAGGGGAATGGGTGACATTTTTAGGTTAAAGGGTCTCGGGGAAATACAGAAAGAGAGTCAGTCTGAAATGGTACAAGGCAGAAATTGGAAGGAGGCTGAGCAACATTCGTTATTGAAAATTTTTGTAGGAAATTGTTGTTAGAAAAGAACCATAGTGCCTAGCGCTAAACGAACGCACCGAAGATGATATCGTTACAGGTATGGAAAGCTGGCTAACAGCGGAAATAAGTTCAGAATAAGTTTTTACAGAGACACTAGTCGTTCCAGAAAGAACACATTAAACAAAGTTAGTAGTGGTGGTGTCAGAAGTAGTTGACCCAGTAGTAAAAGTAGAGAAGATATTTCCTGTGAGATAGTATAAGCAGGAGTTGTACTTCACAAGGGGAATAAAATAATAATTGGTTCTTTTTACCGAACCTACAATTCAGCTGATACACTTGCTAAATGCTTTAAAGAAAATTTGACTTTTATATCACATGCGCACCCCACTCCTTCGTTGGCGAAAACACCCTTAAAACCGGCGTTGGACACAAAGTTTTCACAGAATATGACACACATCAAAAATAGTTTCGCATCACCACGGTTCCCAGAATTCCTGCAGGCAGACGTTGAATGTGGATATCGCATCACAGATGCAATCTATTTTACTGGTCAGAAACGTCACCAAACCCGCACAAATATGTAAATATCCATGCATGAGCAGTGGCTATTAAATGGAGGGGGTCGGACAGCCGATCGGTTCCAGCCATTCTTACAGGAAGGATATACACAGCTCGTGTTGTATGTAGTTCTAACATGCCTATACGGTTAATACCGTGGTTCGATGCCACCAGCATTGTTACTTTGTGCCAGGGAGGTCTCTCAACAAGGGAAGTGTCCAGGCGTTTCGGAGTGAACCAAAGCGATGTTGTTCGGACTTGGAGGAGATACACAGAGACAGGAACTGTCGATGACATTCCTCGCTCAGGCCGCCCAAGGGCTACTACTCCAGTGGATGACCTTTATCTACGGATTATGGCCTGGAGGAACCCTGACAGCAACGCCACCATGTTGAATAATTCTTTTCGTACAGCCACAGGACGGCATGTTATGACTCAACCTGTGCGCAACAGGCTGGATGATGAGCAACTTCACTTCCGACGTTCATGGCGAGATCCATCTCTGCAACCACGACACCAACAACATGCCGAATGGACCGCTCACGATTGGCATCATGTTCTCTTCACCGATGAGTATCGTCTTTGCCTTCAACCAGACAATCGTCAGAGACGTTTTTGGAGGCAATCCTGTCAGGCTGAATGCCTTAGACTCACTGTCCAGCGAGTGCAGCCAGGTGGAGGTTTCCTGCTGTTTTGGGGTGGCATTATGTGGGGCCAACGAACGCCGCTAGTGGTTATGGAAGGCACCGTAACGGCTGTACGATACGTGAATTCCATCCTCTGACCAATAGTGGAACCATATCGGCTGCATATTTGCGTGACATTCGTTTTCATGGACGCCAATTCGCGCCCCCATCGTGCACACTTCCTTCAGGATCACTACATCGCTCGACAAGAGTGGTCAGCATTTTCTCCAGACATGAACCCTATCGAACATGCCTGGGATAAATTAAAAAGCGATGTTTATGGACGACGTGACTCACCAACCACCCTGAGGGATCTACGATGAATCACCGTTGTGGAGTAGGAGAATCTTGACCAACAGTGCCTTACTAAACTTGTGGATAGTATGCCACGATGAATACTGGGATGCATCAATGCATGAGGAAGTGCTACTGAGTATTAAAGGTACCGGTGTGTACTGCAGTCTGCATCACTACCTCTGAAGGTCTCGCTGTATGGTGGTACAACATACAGTGTGTGGTTTTCATGAGCAGTAAAAAGGGAGGAAATGAAGCTTATGTTGATCTCTATTTCAATTTCCGGTACAGGTTCCGTAACTCTCGGAACCTAGGTAAAGCAAAGCGTTTTTTGACGTGTGTATTTTGAACAATTAATTCAGGGGCCCTGTCGAAGTGTTAATAGTTCCTAAAATATACAAATAATCCTGAGAAATGTGGAGAATAATGATGGATAAGGAATTAGTGACCATACGCTATTCTAGAGAGACTGAATACCGTGACATCGAAACTCACCAAAAACAAACGCGAAGTACATTTAAATAGCAGATAAAAATTCCATTGGTGCCTTTCTAAGAGACAGTCTCCTTCCGATCTGAGTAGGCATACACCAGATATGGATCCAGGCCAGAGTGGGCCCAGTGTCATTCTGATAAGTGGGCTCGCACTGCCGAGATCTTTGTGAATTTGCCTCGATTTATTAGTGACTGTAATAACATCAGCTAAACCACCCATCCGTGAAGTTTCATTTCGTTTTCTCTACCATTTCTGTGTTCTTCACCTTTTTGTTTATCAGTGTTTATTTTTATCGGCATGGTTATGCATCGCACAACTGTCAGTACATAATGAGTATAAACTCATCACTCCATTCTAATGGTCACTTGCTGGCGTCTGTACGATGTTTGAACGTATGCTTCCACACCAATTTTCCGTTAAAAATTGTATATCAAGGCTTATTTTACTTGTATTTCCATTCTAAATCGCCGCTGCGGCGTACTATATGGTTCTACTCATTTCGAAGTCCAAACATGAAGATTAAGTTTGCCCTCGCATGTAAACGTATGAATTTGCGTTTAAAAGTTCTTCGACAAATATCAATGCGCCAGAGACATTATTCATAATGATTCCTGGCACTACGTTCAAGCTATGAGTCACCAGTCATAAGTACATGAACGTCCGTATCTGAAGAAGTGTGCTGGTGTTCCACCGTTCCAGAACCTAGTGCTCTCGTCTCTTGAAGTCCTTCCGTGTTCGTCTGATGGGTTTTCGAGATTCTAGAGACTTGTTTCATCTTCATCATTACATGTAGTGGCTGCTAAGGAAACAGTTCTTAAACGCGATTTGGTAGAGTTGCTGTGAGACACGAGGCCTTATTTCATTATAAACCATGACAAGACACGGAATCACTTCACATTAGGTCCAGTACTCTGTTGTAGGTGAATCGTCTAATGCAATTCGCAGCGTATTTCGAAAAATTTTAGCTGATTTCACAATATTACATCTTCTGTATTAAGGAAAATCAGAACTAGGGATGCTTATTAACTTATGCTTCGAAAATGAAAATTTAAGATGGTGCAAGTTGGACGTTCATGCAGTTTCTGGTAAGAGTCCCCTTGGTGCACGAAAATGTTTCTTTTTTTTTTTTAATTCACGATTTAATACGACAGTATAGTTGTTTATCGCATCCTAACTTCCAGTCTCCTATCTTTCCAATTTTCCACCAGCAGGTTCCACAGTGTTATATCTCTTCTGATACGAAACAGTGTAAGAACGTCTATAGCGGCCAGAGGAGGGTGCTGCAGCCTAGTGACCAATACTATATAAAGAGAAGTTTTGAATTTATTAGCTAGATTCTCGGAGAAATTCTCATGCGCACCTCTGTAGTAAAATACTGTGTGTTTTTATTACGTGTGATGTATGGCAGGTGACATATTAATTTTCGTGTATTAAAAAGTTCATATATTGTGATTCTGAAATGCTAGAATTCTGGTAAAAGATATGTCAGCCTTCGAAACTACTTGTTTATGAATTACTTGGGTGCGTACTCAGGAAACTTTTATAGTAATACCGTCCAGTTGCACATATTGGATAGTAGCGTGACAGTGGGAATTAGCATATGCGAGAAAGGTGGAGGCCTCTGAGGCAACAACTCGCTTACTTTAAAACTGTCACATTATAAAACAAAGTAGTCTCCAACAGTTGCGAATTTTGGAAAATGCCAAAATGGGACATGGACTAACTATGACATAAACAGCGAATACAACAAAAATTATAGGTAACAGGTTGTATAAGTGTTGTACAGTATGAGAAACCACGGCAAGGAACTCATATGTTGCAGTTCAGCCATAAGCGAAGTATAAGTGCAAAACTGGATACGTAAATACGAAGTCTGGGATAGGCAACGTCCTAGACAAAAGGTAGCAACCTGATCTAAAGCCCTTTCACATATCATGTGCACTAAAATATGTATACATAATAAACAAAAAGAAAACTCATAAATGGTCCTTTTGTACCTAATTCTCATTTAATAAAAGCCATCCTAAAAAAACTGGTTTAACAATCTCATGGTTTATATACTTGCAGCAGTACTAGTGCGGCGTGGCAGTATTGTATCTGGCTGTCCATAGCTAATGTTGCATCAAAAGTGGCGACCAAGTATGGAACACTATACGGTACTCCAGTGCACTCTTTCCATACACAAGACACAAAGATGATCAATCAAATGTGTAACAGCATACTCTCAAGGAAAGGTGTAGGTGACAATTAAAACGTAAAAGAATTTTGGAGTTCCACATAGAAGAGCACCTTACATACAATTGAGATATGGGTGCAACAAGGATATAATTGCAAAAAATACCACTTGTATCACATATGACTCATGTAATGGACTGTTACGTTTAAGGAGTTATGTGGAAAAAGAAACCGAGTTTGGACAAAGAACCCCATGAAACCAATAAGGAAAGTATCCTAACATTACAGAAAAGTGTACGATGAAAATTAATATATAATAAGGAACATACGTAGCATAAGCGTAGTCGCAAGTAAACACAGGAAATTGCCAGTCCTTCAATACAGAAATTAGGTAATCCAGTTCCGGAAGAAATTGCTCATGCATAACTAGAAAACTAAATAACACACAAATCAGTAATAGAATGTAGGTACCAAATGTGACTGTGGATTTACCTATAAGGATCACGAAACGCTTAGTGTGACACAGTTTGATAATCCATGAGGAACAGTAACGTCAGCTCGCAAAGACAAAGTATCCGAGGTGGTCGCAACTGAATCCTACAATGAGACAAAGCTATTCGTGAACGTGAATTTAGTTAACTAGCTATAAAGAAAAAAAAGTGAAATAAAAATTGATTAAGGCTGCCGTTAAGGAAGCTGAATATCAACTGATACTCAAAACTGTTACTACATGCAGAATAACGTATCAGGATATTCCAGAGTTACAAAGTAAGAACAGGACGAGGAAGTAACTAGTTACCAGGATAGCAAAAGCAAAGAAAGGTAGGATGGTAGATAACTAATCAAACAACCACAGTTACTGAAATGTATAAGGATAGGGATGTTGCTTAAATCAGTCGTACTAAAGCAAGAGAAATATGTCATTAAAACCCATGAGGCCTGAAGAAAAATAACATGGGTTAATGCATGTGTCAAAATCAAATGTTGTTACAATAAAGGCGAAAGTGAGCTCATATCCATAATAAAAAAACGCAATGGAAAAGACAGATAAAAGTGAATTGTGATGCAACACGTATTTGAATGTATTTAAAACATACAACATAAAATAGGAAAATCAATGTACATGGTATAATGTGTAGTCATCAGAAAAAATAATAAACTCAGTTGCATATAAAACTACACCGGTACCAACATTGAAGTAACAACACCAGAGTGCAATAGAAAGAAACATTTAAGACCACGTTACATTATGCTTTATATAACTACTGGACTGGGTAAAGAATAATGGAAGCTGCTATGGCGTAACCACAAGCGCCGGAACGAAGATGCGGTACTCAGGAGCAGAGAATGCGGTGAGGAAACACGGGCCAATGGTGCACGGAACTGGACTGCGCACCCCTAGAGCGACACCTGGAAGAAGTGAATATAAGCGTCGCTACTGATAGCCTCAGCCCCTCAGATCGACACCGGAATGGAGACGTTAGTTATCAATGACGTGTGTCGACTTGCCTGAACATTTCGCATATCAAGGACTCTAAATTATATTTCTTGTCGACCCTTGTTTGCGACTACTACTTGTAAATCTCCAAAGTTAAGTATTGGCAATTTGTTTTCTAGAAATAAAACTACTAATGTTATTTGCTTGAATTGTTGTATGGCATTCCGAGAACGCTGCATCGCTTAGGCACCCTATTAGCTACGAGTGGCCAAGACTCCACAGAACATATCTCAAAGACAATTTTGGAGAGAAAGAGCACCTGCTCTCAACTCTCCACAAAAAGTATGATTGTACTTCTACACTCGTAACGGAACCGAACCAAATTGACAGTGGGCACCTCATCAAGAAAAGGCAGTCACGAAAATGTAATTAAACGCAGGCCAGTGTGGCCGAGCGGTTCTAGGCGCTCGAATCCTGCCTCGGGCATGGATGTGTGTGGTGTCCTTAGGTTAGTTAGGTTTAAGTAGTTCTAAGTTCTAGGGGACTGATGACCTCAAAAGTTAAGTCCCATAGTCCTAAGAGCCATTTTTGTAATTAATCAGACTGGGGTAGACGAGGAGGAATAATGTAGCCGTTAAGATGTAGTGTAATAATGAAACAAATAAACAGAAAGTAAACATATACAAGGAGCCTATATGCAGCTGCATTAAAAGTAACTAAATTATTCTTCCCATCTACACCTCTCCCCCAACACTTTCTAATCATGGTGAACTGGTTAGGTTATTCTTCACTGTTCGGAATTTTTTCTCTAATATTTTTTTCCATGAGCCTACTACAAATCATACATAGCTTAATTTAACGTGGAACTCAATGGTTCTGTTCCCCATATTCCAGTTTTATTACGTTAATACTGCCATCAGTACAGAATTTTATCTGCTATTAATATGTTCGAATTAACTTCATCGTATCATCCTGTTTCTGTTCGATGCAACAATTTAGCCAGCATTTGATACGGGGGCTTATCGTGGATATCAGCACTTACAGTGGGTACACGGTATGCTGCTGGTAGGCTTGGTGGTGACGCGTATCCTGCCATTGGTCAAATGTGTAAACTTTTTTTTCGTATATCCATAATTAAAAAGGACGACTTGGGACGTCATCTGGTATAATGCATATTAAAAAATGACGTAATTCCTCCAGCTATATTAAGGTGTTGGTTGCCAATAAAAACAACACCTTAATACAGCTGTAGGAATTACGTCATTTTTTAACATATATTGTGTATACTTGATTATAGATATGGCCTTCAATTATTTTAAACCAGTTATAAAGTAGATAAGTCCTATTTTTAGTTGGTTAGCTGTTTTTTACCGTCCCCACGTTTCTTTCGTCTTAACGAAGAGAGCTTTTGACTTGCATCCATTTAAGACTAGGGTTATCATTTACTGTTATTGAGGCTTTGTGCTTTTAGCGTTGATATGGCAATTACTTTTAATGCAGTTACATATAAGCTCGTGGTACATGCTGTACTTTCGGATTAATTGTTTCATAGTACATGACAACCTCACAGCTGCACTATTCCTCCCCATCTGTCCCTGTCTCTTTAAATATATTATCTTGAATGCGTTTTGTGAATAACGAGACAACTGCCAGTTTGGTTCCTATACTACCAGTGTATTGATGTGTAAACTTCTAGAATACTTTGGTTGTGCTTCCAGAACATCCAATTTTCTTGTTACACCGTGATTGAAACATAAAACAGCATCATAAATTCTGTAACTAGGCCCAAATGACAGAATTCACGTATTCATTTAAGTTTTGCGTTTTCTTGTGATGGTATTTCTCCAACAATGTATCTTTAAAAATATAGGTTTAGTTTGATTCATTACTGTTGTAGATGAAGAATGTTTGTGGTCATATGTTACACTTCTCCTGTACTTCCACCACGTGCCAGGATCATTCAGGTGAAGACTGTGATGGGAATTTTCATTGGTGAAAACTTGGGAAAAAGTGGACCATTCAGCTTTTCTCTTGTTTTGTAAATTCCCAACACTTTTTCTTGTGGCCAAGCCGTAATAATACTGCAAACCATCTATGTTAACTTTTGCCAGGTGACTTTTATCAACTGTCTGCTTCCATTTTCCAGTACTATTTTTGACCTTTTTTTAATAATCTTCTCAACCTGAACACCCATTCTATTCTGGACAAGCCAAATGCATTATAATCTAAAAGTTGTGACATTAGGACCAGAGGTTTGTTGTGCATACAAGTCTTGCTGTCACTGTCCCCTAAATATTTCGTGTATCTGACATCCTTGTTTGTCACTGAACGATTAAAAGTCCGGAGAACTCCTACTACATCGGTCACACTAATTGAACCAGTATAATTCATCAGATAGTTACGTTCATCCTCTTCCTCAGTTTCACTGTCAAATGTTTTACAGTACTTCTCTACTTCAAATTACCTTGTCTGTATCAAATGATGTAGCTGTCATGACACCACTTAGTGAAGTGTGGCCGCGTTTCTGTCACCTGCCATTGAAACATGCACAAATATCACCTCATTCCTTGAGTGCTTCTCCAGCTGTTTCCTTCATTGAGACGTTACAAACTAGAGCAACAGCAGTTCCAACAACTTTATTGTAAGTCATCAATTTTGCAGATCGATTTGGTAAGTCAAGTAATGCACATTAAAGTTTGCATGCCCCCACCCCTTACCATTACATCTGCAACCGTACACTAGCCTCACGTAATTTTCCTACAAATCATTATCTGCCATTTCTTATGTCATTTTTGTAGCATGTGTACTGTATTTGTACAATTCAACATCAGGTTTGACACAGTTCCTTTGCGAGGGCACTGATTCTGTACCAAGGATACTACCGCACCAAAAATTCTGCACACTTTACTGTGTGTAATCACAGATCATGCTAAGGATCACCACAATATTTGCAAATGAGTGTTCATCTCCACAAGCAGATTGGGTGGAAACTCCTTGAGGGCACTGGAGTTTCTTTGTTTAGGTAATGATTACCTACCTTTATGTCTAACATTCTTGATTACTTTGACTTACTAACCTCATTTACTTTTACGTATTTATTTCCTCTGAATTTTAATTTAGGCTAGAATTTCTTTATTCACGAAATCCGTATGAAAATGTGTGAAACCAGAGAAAATATAGGTCAATACTTTTTCCACTCGCAACGAAGTTCGTTAAGTACAGTCGATAGCACTCGAAAACAATAACAAGCACTATCTCAATCATGGGTATCGATAGCAGATACATGATAGAAAACCTTGACACGAAGAAACAAGAGAAGCAGGAAATAAAGTACCAGGAATAAAGTAATCCTGTAGATTGTCTTTGTATAGTGCAAAAAAGAGAGCTTGGCATTTAAATCCCAGATCGCACAGAGCGTCAGGAAAGCTATCATAACCCACGAAAAAATTGTATTAACATAAAATAAAAACTGTATTATGTAGGAAATAGCCGGAATTTCTATTATGCATAAATCCAAAAACTGACTTTTGAGCCCGTTTGGCCTTTGTCTGTCCTTAAAGCAGTTATGGTATCTTATGCCTTACAGCAATTAAGTTATCAGACACAGGCGTAGTAACTCTATAAGTTATTCCTTGACAAACAGGACCTGACGATGACGGATATGTAGCGTTGAAACTAGTGGCATGAATAAATAATAAATACTTTGAAAATACTGCGGTTGAGTTCCAATTCCATTACTCATCTTAAAGGAAGAGAGGTATGTCTCTAAAGAAATGTGCACAAAAATCAGACGAGAGCATAGGCAAAAACCCCTGATAGAAGGTCGGTGTTCCAAATTAACTTAAAAGTGGTGAAAAAGAGAAGAATACTATGCCGCGACATCAAACAGAGTTGGAGTGCGAAGACGCTATCTAAATTAAGAAAATAAGTATGAGGCGAAGACGTTTGGGCCTCAAATGGGCATGGTCTCTTTACGTTTCATTCACATCCTAACGTAGTTCTGTGGATCGTCAGACTTCAGATGACAGAAGCCCAGTAAAGGCATTAATACTGATTGTAAGCGCTACGGATGATTCGAATATGTTATCACACAAGTGCAGTGGCAAGTAGCAGCGCATTGGTTGACATGGGTTTCATGACTTTAAACCGTTGCGTCGACTTTCTAAAACATCAACGTATCAATCACGTCTTTCAAGCTGATTTAACTTACGGAACTAGTTGAAGTTGGGTATAGTGTCCGTTATCAAGAAAATATGGAATCGATAAACGTAAGGAATGGCAGTTTACTTACGAGCAAATCCGTGAGACTGCCGTTAATATTAACAAGGAAATAATATAAGGCTTTTAACACATGTACATATTTCACAACAATCTTTGATATAGTCTTAGTAATCTCTTGTGGTGTTCAGTTAAATGGAGGATTTCTAAACGCACGCTACAGAAAAAAGCCATTAATTCAGAGGCACCATCATAAACATGGTTAGTATCCTGGTCGAAATGGATGTGAAATGAATGCGATAGGATAGAAAAAGAAGAATATAAATTTCTTCCACAACTTCTCATATCCAAACGTGCAGAATGGATGATATAAATAACCATAAATGGACCCAGTGGAGCAACTTAGGTAAGCTGCAGACCTGTTACTGTAGTACCATAAGTGCATTATAGTCTACAAATGAAAAACGAAGATGACTCTTTCCCTACACTGGTAGACGTTCTAAACGTAATTCCGCGTATTACAAGAAGGATTGAAGAAGTACTCAGTGGGTGTAAGAAACGGGACATAAGACTAGGAGTGCACCTATTTGCAGCATGACTAGGTCCATCATCGAGAAAAATTTTGGAGCTTGCAAGAGACGTGCCAAAGAAGAGTGCAACAAAATATCAAAGGAAGATTGATCAAGTCCCCAATCTTGAGACTTAAGGATGAATGGAGTCTGACCATAGTACCATGTGGCAGACTCACTGAGAGAGGGCCAAAGTCTAATATACTGGTTAATGCTTTAAAAATGAAAATTGTGATATCTGAAAACTCGTGAACAAATACGGGTGTTTCACAAAGAATTGAATCTTAATCACAAAAAGGTGTTTTGTTTATGGTGACCAGTTTCAATGGAGAAAGCCGGCCGGAGTGGCCGAGCGGTTCTAGGTGCTACATTCTGGAACCGCGCAACTGCTCCAGTCGCAAGTTCGAATCCTGCCTCGGGCATGGATGTGTATGATGTCCTTAGGTTAGATAGGTTTACGTAGTTCTAATTTCTAGGGGACTGATGACCAAAGACGTTAAGTCTCATAGTGCTCAGAACCATTTGAACCATTTTTTTCAATGGAGAAAGATCGTACTCAGGAATTATATAACATGATACCTATGTTCACAATCGCTATTGAATTATCAAAATAATGTGCGGCATCTGTTGTGTCGGTATTGTGGGAGTCAGCACGGACACAAACAAGGAAGGAGCTACTATGGCCGGTGGCAGTAATCCAATGTCATCTGTACAAAACACTTTAAGATTAACTAAGCACTTTATTTCTAAAAAGAAAAGAAACATAACTTCTTCATTTGCTTTCTGTGCCTCTTCCATAAAAATACCTGATCTCTAATACTACTCGCAGAACGCAGTCTAAGTAACGACTTCTTCTTACTCAGTATGTGACGTAGCATGTGAAAGTTGCTGGATTTGGACGGGTTACTCCTGTAACTGAAATATCAGGTACGTTCTGGTACATTTGATGTTGATTTGATAGGATGAAAAACATTTGCTTCCGTGAAATGGTAAATTAGTATAATTATTTTTACAGATCTGAAGATGGTTCTGAATGAACCGAAACCGGTCATATGAATAATACAAAAATTTTTGCATTCAAGACGGATTTTAAGCAACATTATAAAATCACTGATTGCTGTTATCCCATAAGACATTATGTCTGTTTTTGCAAAGTTATTAATGTACCAGCATTTCATCTTCGCAGTGGCTTACATCGCGCTTTCACTAACCTGTGATCTTCCTACGTTAATCACTTAGACATGTTGTATAAAGAAACGTATTCGCAAACTTTTTTCCCTCTACATGAATTAGGTTATGGTGTTGTGATTGTCTTTCCGTCAGTGTAGGTCAAACAGGTCATAACTTCATGGTTCATTTCAAAGATCGTGCAACCTCGGGTTCCATGTAGTAAATCACTATGTGGTCAGCACTAAACTAGAAAGTAAATCGAGACTTGTAGTCAACAAAGAAATCAGCTTCAAACTTTGTTAACCGAAAACTTTGATTTGAAATGAAAACACTTTTATGATCTATTTGATGACCCGTTATGAAGTCCTAGTGCCTTCCGTTCTTCCAAGACACTTAAAATAATTTTTTAAGACTCTTGTAGTTTCTTATTTGTCAAATTTCACCAACCCATTTTTAAAAGAATTATCTTGATCTATAAACGCTTTAACTTTGTAACGTAGCATTAAGTTTACTTTGGGTATTTTTATATAATGGATATTTCACTAATCTTCTCATTTAACTTATCTGGCCTACATTTTTTTATGTTTGTAAATATTTGTCATCCTACTTAATGTACTTTTTGTCAAATAAAAAATTAACATCCCTCCATCTAGTTTTTAAAAGTATTATTTTCTCTTTTCTTTTTAGACCCATCCACTGTCCTGACGTTTATAAATATTTTTACAACAATTAACCAGCATATATCCATCCATATGTGATACTATTTTTGGAGAAATCGAATATTTTGTTACGATATGTCGGCGAGTTTTGATGTTTTCGTGTACCACATAATTAGCGGAACTGTGTGGCGATACATCTTTGAATAAACGTTTTCTTTCCCCGGATGCATATCATCGTTGATCATCAAGCCATGTATCGCCAGGGCAGTTGGCAGCATCATTTCCGATAGTAATACTACCTGCATTGTAATCTGTAACAAAATTTCTAAGTTCGATTACATTTAAGTATTACAATAAGATGGCAGTTTCTCTTCTCTCAGCCAGATTTCACTGCCTTCCTCCTATTGCCTTATAATTGCTCCAAAGTTATTTTAACGCATTTGACAAAATTGACTTGTAACCTTTCGATTCCTTGTATCTTCGATATTGCTATACACATTACTACGTTGTTTTCGTCCTCATTTGTTCCTTCTGTGGTCAAGCGCTAAACAATCGGTGGAGTCTAGCCTTTATAACGTTTATCTGGTGGTTATAACTGAAATGCAGCTGCGCACGGAGATCCAGTGTTAGTTCTAATTATCACTTGGTAGTGAAACTTTGAAGGTATTCTAATGTGTTCAAAAAATGTTCCAATGTGTGTGAAACCTTATGGGACTTAACTACTAAGATCATCAGTCCCTAAGGTTACACATTACTTAGCCTAAATTATCCTAATGAAAAACACACACACTCATGCCCGAGGGAGGTCTCGAACCACCAGCCACACAGTCCACGACTACAGCGTCTCAGACTGCTCGGATAATCCCGTGCAGCTTCTAATGTGTTAATATGAAACCGAGCTACAATGGAAAAACTTTAATTGCAGTTTTGGCCACCAGGTGAAAATCTGACGCTGCGGAGGCAAGAAGGACGTATAAAAATATTCCCATGTATAATGAACTAGGAAAAGGATGTGGTCAGAAAACAATAGAGAAAGTCATAATGTTGGCTTTATTATTAACGGTCGCTTACACAGTTTATTTTTCCGTATGAGGACCAGAGAAGTCGACGAGCTGTTAAACAGCGCCAGATTTGCACCTAGTGGCTGGAATTCTTTTTTTTTTTCAGCGTAAACAGCTTCTGCATTAACACATTAGCATATCTACCAATTTTCAACACCATACGATAATTATAGCCCACAGTGGACCTCTGTAAATAGCTGCACGTTATGGCCACCTGGTATCAGTTAATCGCTACTCATTAGCTGACTACTGTGCCTACTGGCAAACACTACAGCTCCACTCAACATCTACGTGTGCAGCGACCCGTGTCAACGCTGATGTAACCAGTCGCCCACCGTTGGTCGGCCCCAGTTCGGTCGTAGGTATAAAAAGTTGCATACTTTTTGTGAGAGGGTCGTGAACTTAACTGAGATAGAATTAACAAAGGATGAGCAGAACCTTTTAAATAAAGGGCTGCAATATAACCTAAATTCCGCAATTAACTCAAATACAATAAAAAAGACTATCGCAGAAGTGAAAATTGCATGTGATATCGCAAATACACTCCTGGAAATGGAAAAAAGAACACATTGACACCTGTGTGTCAGACCCACCATACTTGCTCCGGACACTGCGAGAGGGCTGTACAAGCAATGATCACACGCACGGCACAGCGGACACACCAGGAACCGCGGTGTTGGCCGTCGAATGGCGCTAGCTGCGCAGCATTTGTGCACCGCCGCCGTCAGTGTCAGCCAGTTTGCCGTGGCATACGGAGCTCCATCGCAGTCTTTAACACTGGTAGCATGCCGCGACAGCGTGGACGTGAACCGTATGTGCAGTTGACGGACTTTGAGCGAGGGCGTATGGTGGGCATGCGGGAGGCCGGGTGGACGTACCGCCGAATTGCTCAACACGTGGGGCGTGTGGTCTCCACAGTACATCGATGTTGTCGCCAGTGGTCGGCGGAAGGTGCACGTGCCCGTCGACCTGGGACCGGACCGCAGCGACGCACGGATGCACGCCAAGACCGTAGGATCCTACGCAGTGCCGTAGAGGACCGCACCGCCACTTCCCAGCAAATTAGGGACACTGTTGCTCCTGGGGTATCGGCGAGGACCATTCGCAACCGTCTCCATGAAGCTGGGCTACGGTCCCGCACACCGTTAGGCCGTCTTCCGCTCACGCCCCAACATCGTGCAGCCCGCCCCCAGTGGTGTCGCGACAGGCGTGAATGGAGGGACGAATGGAGACGTGTCGTCTTCAGCGATGAGAGTCGCTTCTGCCTTGGTGCCAATGATGGTCGTATGCGTGTTTGGCGCCGTGCAGGTGAGCGCCACAATCAGGACTGCATACGACCGAGGCACACAGGGCCAACACCCGGCATCATGGTGTGGGGAGCGATCTCCTACACTGGCCGTACACCACTGGTGATCGTCGAGGGGACACTGAATAGTGCACGGTACATCCAAACCGTCATCGAACCCATCGTTCTACCATTCCTAGACCGGCCAGGGAACTTGCTGTTCCAACAGGACAATGCACGTCCGCATGTATCCCGTGCCACCCAACGTGCTCTAGAAGGTGTAAGTCAACTACCCTGGCCAGCAAGATCTCCGGATCTGTCCCCCATTGAGCATGTTTGGGACTGGATGAAGCGTCGTCTCACGCGGTCTGCACGTCCAGCACTAACGCTGGTCCAACTGAGGTGCCAGGTGGAAATGGCATGGCAAGCCGTTCCACAGGACTACATCCAGCATCTCTACGATCGTCTCCATGGGAGAATAGCAGCCTGCATTGCTGCGAAAGGTGGATATACACTGTACTAGTGCCGACATTGTGCATGCTCTGTTGCCTGTGTCTATGTGCCTGTGGTTCTGTCAGTGTGATCATGTGATGTATCTGACCCCAGGAATGTGTCAATAAAGTTTCCTCTTCCTGGGACAATGATTTCACGGTGTTCTTATTTCAATTTCCTGGAGTTTATGAATAGATACGAACAGACAAACACGGCAATTAAAGTAAAGAAGTCGATTATAGATGAAATGCACTCTGCTCACAAGAACATAAACGATCTACTAACTCGTAAGGGCTTGAATAAGAAGTTAGAATCACGTAAGGCTATCGTCACAAAGGCAGATAAGGGCGGCACTATGGTTTTAATACACGATACAGACTATATAGAGAAAACTGAAAAGTTCTTTATGGAAAACGGAATAGTAGAAGTCAAGAAAGATCCAACCAAGAAATTTCAAACAGAAATAAGGAAACAAATAGATAACAGTGTGTTTCTATTCACAGAGGAGGAAAAGTTTAAACTGAAAGTAATGAATCCGCGAATCCCCGAATTACGGTCACAAATAAAGCTCCATAAAATAGAAAAATCGATTCGCCCAATCGTTAATAACACCTGCAGCCCAAGTTATAATTTAAATAAAGAGTTAAATAACAGATTGAATGCGGCATATACATATCGTCGGACTTTCAACATTAGCAACAGCTACGAATTTGCCGAGCAAATTAAAGACGTACTTATACCTCAGAATGCGTCACTAGCTTCATTAGATATCATCAATCTGTACACAAACATTCCCGTAAAAGAAACGATTGAGATCATTAAGAACAATCTCCTCACTCATGGTAAATTGGCACTGGGGGAAGTGATTGAACTAGTGGAAATGTTGGAACACGTCTTGTCGTTCAATTACTTTACTTTCAATGGTAAAATTTATCAACAGAAAGACGGGCTGGCAATGGGGAACAGTTTAGCTGGGACGCTGGCTGACATTTTTGTAAATCACTTAGAAAACAAATTCTTTGATGAAAATCCTAATATCGCTGAGAAAATTGTATATTACAGGAGATATGTTGACGACTCCATTTTGTTATACAAAGGAGATAAAAATGATATCGAAAACTTAGCACAAAAAATGAGCTCTCAACACCCGAAAATTAGATTCACCATGGAATTTGAAGAAAACAACCGTATAGATTACTTAGATTTAACACTAATAAAGAAAGATGGGAAGCATGAATTTAGCATATTCAGAAAACCTACGTGTACAGATCTAGTTATCAATGAGCGCTCCTGTCACCCACCGCGATACAAATGGGCATATTTTACTTCGATGGTATACAGGCTACTAAGATTGCCACTAAGCCAACAGGAAGTAGAAAAGGAGTTAAGTATTTTAAAGCAAGTGGCCGTAGCGAACGGATATACGTGTAAGCAGGTGATGAATATTTATAGGAAGATGAAGAAGAAGCAAATGGAACAAACAGAAGAAAGTCAAGTAGCAGTTAAGAGGAACAACAAGAAAAAATATGTAGCTCTCACTTACAATAGAAGAATTGCAGACAAAATTGAAAGATGCTTTCGTAAATCCGACGTTAAAATAGGGTTCCGAACAAATAACACGTTAAAATTGAAGCTCCGGCATAGAATATGTAATAGTAGGAATCAATTTCAGGATTCAGGTGTATATAAGATCAAATGTAATGACTGCTGTAAACAATATATAGGACAGACTGGTAGGAACTTTGAATCCAGATTCAGGGAGCACACCTACTCTCAAAACAAAACAACTTTTGGGGTGCATATGGCTGCGACAAAGCACTCAGTCACGAATATTGAAAACAATTTAGAAATCCTGCATAGGGCTCATAAGGGGCGTTTTCTTAACATTTTGGAAGAGATCGAAATATACAGCCACAAAAATAAAGATCCAGATTCAATCGTCAATGAGCAAAACGAATTCAATCATAACGCCTATTTTAACATTTATGACGACCTACTAAGATGACAACGGTTGCGTGTGGAGATCCAGGCCGAGGGACGAGAGATGGTGCATGCTGGAGAAGCCGGAAGACGCGTGCAGCGCCTGGCGTCGCTGACGGGGCCCTCCTGTGCGGCCCTCTTGCCCGCGGCGATGGACATCAGACGACTGAGCGCACCGCGGAACAACACCAAAATGGCGGGAACCACGGAAGTAGACCGTAGAGGAAAACAAGTTCACACCAGCACCATAGATATGTAAATCGCCCTATGTTTTTAGATCGTATAAAAATGATAATTTTACTGTTTTTTAATCCTGACAAGTACAGATTTTAACTTTTACATCTACATATTTTAGCCAAATATTTTTAATATAAACAGATCTACTGAATACAGTATGTACAAATGGAATGTAACAAATGTACCAGACGCCACCTGTCGGTAATAGTGCTATAATTAATATAAATGACGTGCACTCTGCCAACCAATTTTATGTGACGTAGCATGTGAAAGTTGCTGGATTTGGACGGGTTACTCCTGTAACTGAAATATCAGGTACGTTCTGGTACATTTGATGTTGATTAGATAGGATGAAAAACATTTGCTTCCGTGAAATGGTAAATTAGTATAATTATTTTTACAGATCTGTAGAGGGTTCTGAATCAACCGAAACCGGTCATATGAATAATAAAAAAAATTTTTGCAATCAAGACGGATTTTAAGCATCACATTAATAACTGTTGCAGCTGCCAGCATGTTGAATACAAACGTGCCTGAATTGTGTAATACGGGTACCGGATGTCAGTTTGTGTAATAGAATACCATGGCTGTTGCACTTGATCGGTCAGTACAGTGCCGGTTACGTTGGAGTTGTTATCTGAAGATATCCCATATGCGCTGGATTCGAAATGGGTCTAGTGATAGATCAGTTCAAGGTAACATGTCGACGCTCTGTGGAGTATGTTGGGTTACAACGTCCGTCAGTATGTGGGTGAACGATATCTTTATGGGAAACACTCCGTGGAATGCTGTCCATGAATGGCAGCACAACAGGTCGAATCACCAGACTGAGGTACAAATCGGAGGTCAGGATGAGTGTGATCAGCACGAGAGCGCTCCTGCTGTCGTACGAAATCGCACCGCAGACCATAACTCCAGGTGTAGGTCCAGTGAGTCTATCAAGCAGCCAGGCTGGTTGCACGCATTCAACTGGCTTTCTTCTAACCAACAGTCTGCCACCACTAGAACCGAGGCCGAATCAGTTTCCATCACAAAAGACAACAGATCTCCACTCTGCGCTTTTATCAGCACTGGCTTTCTTGATTAATATTGACTAAAATAACACTCTCACGATCGTTGCAGCATGTATTTAAAGTAAACCCGATTTTCCATTTGATACTGGTGCTTCTAGCACCACTTTTATGAGAATGGCGTGAAATTGTAATAGACATCATCATTGAGATTTAAAAACATGGATATCAACTCTCGCTTATATCCCAAAAAAACCTTCTTGGTAAGGCAATTTTTTTCCGCATCAGAGTATCTACTGATAATTACATCGTTTCAGCAAATACAAATATGAACTAGGATTTATGTGACTTGAAATAGTGCAAGTGGCTCTGAGCACTATGGGACTTAACATCTGAGGTCATTAGTCACCTAGAATTTAAAACTACTTAAACCTAACGATCGTAAGGACATCACACGCTGCCATGCCCGAGAGAGGATTGAAACTTGTGCCGTAGCAGTCGCGCGGTTCGGGACTGAGGCGCCTAGAACCGCTCGGCCACCGCGGCCAACAATTATGCGACTTATTCGAGCTACAGAGGAGCGTCGTTGTGTTTTACAATGGACAATGTCGCTCAGACTAAGCTGCATTCTGGAATTAAAAATGAAAGAAATCATAAATATAATCACAAAATCTGTTATTGAATTACACTACTGTAAAAGTATTCTGAAGGCTCACTAACGTTGTAATATCTCAAACTGGCAAATGACTCCAAAATGTTACATAAAGGACTAAAGAGCACTGCCTTACATTGTTTATTCCGTAACGAGAATGCCTGTCAACTTGCGTTTTCACAGGTCGCATTCTAACGAGAAGCAGTTATGGGATGTTTCCAGAATGAGATTTTCACTCTGCAGCGGAGTGTGCGCTGATATGAAACTTCCTGGCAGATTAAAACTGTGTGCCCGACCGAGACTCGAACTCGGGACCTTTGCCTTTCGCGGGCAAGTGGTAGAGCACTTGCCCGCGAAAGGCAAAGGTCCCGAGTTCGAGTCTCGGTCGGCCACACAGTTTTAATCTGCCAGGAAGTTTCTTAGTTATGGTATGTACTTGTTACATGGTTTTAATCCCTGCTTAGATGTTTTTTGGCAGAAATCATACATCTCTGGGCCGATTGACTCTCCATCATAAGCGTGCCCTTACGTTGCCAAATTTCTGAAACACTCTGGTTATCTCTCTAGATTCCGCAGACCTAACAAAATAGACCCATCCAGTCCATCAGAAGGATGCACAGGAGTGGTTGTGGATAAGATGAGGACAAATACGTACTGTACAAACAAAGTTTCCAACTCACACTTTCTCCAGAGACTCGCCATCATGGTAAAAGAGTAACAGCCAGTGTGACTTCCATGTCGCGAGTATCATCGGGAATTCAGAATTGATAGTTGCTATGAAACCACAGTGATAGTACCATCTCAGTCTTTAAGCTGATCGCAGTTCACTGAACATACGATCGGTATAAGTCTACAGCGTAAATGGAGAAGGACTGGAAGTTGCCTTTCTTAGATGTAGTGGACAAACCTAGAGAAGACAGATGACACGACCATTGCGTATGAAGGAACATCGGTGAGTACAAATATACATCTCAAAGAGCATAACTTTCATGATTCACTTTAGAAGAGAGCTATGTTGATCACACCAACACAAAACTTTTTCCAATAAGGACCCTCTTCCGAGGTTCATCACCTGATGACAGCGTTAGACGGAATAGGTTTTCGGTCCTTGACATTAGGTCAGCTCTCTCAGGTAAAGCAAGACGAAATGCCATCCAGCTGAGCCAAGAGGACCAAGATATAGCGCGGCTCTAACTCTGTGAAGCAGTAACGCCTCAGTTTAGTAGGGTCCTAAAGTGTCAAAGAAAGGTCTGCTGACCACCAAAGCTAATAAAACGTTCCTGTAAGGGTCTACGGTTTTGCACGTAGCCATTCAGTACGTAACACGCTTTCGCCTGCCGACGTATCTGGGAATGCTAACAATTCCTTTTTGTCAGTAGACGAGTGACCGGCCGCAGTGCGCCACAGAGAGTAAGCGACTGGCCACTGTCCGCAGCGCGCTGTATTAACTAGCGCGGCCCCGGGCGCCAATATGTCTCGTAGCTCACCATGGAGACTTTCGATACGACCGTAATTAGCCGGTGTTAGGATGTCAGACAGAGTGATAATGGGTGTGCATAGCGTTCGTGTTTTATAATCAGTCTTTTGTTCCTAAATGTTTAAACTTGCTTCATGGTATTCGTGGATTCTCTACCTCAAGGACCCATGGCTTACGAATCCCGACAACAATTTCGTGTATTATCATAAGGGGATAACAACACAAACAGTCTCCTTATAGAAGTGGTGTCAGAAGTAGAATAATTATGCAAAATCTACAGTCCTGAAGAGGTGCAGCACAACGTGAATTTCCAGCAACAGCAGCATGAACATCTTCCGACTACGTGGGGACATCTAACGCTGGAATTCAGGTTGGTCTACTCCACTTTGGCTGGAAGAGCGTAGCGTTCCAAAGGAATGGAATAGGGCACAGGTCAACCCCGTTTTCAAGAAGGGACGTCGAACAGATGTGCAGAACTACAGACTTATATATCTAACGTCTAACAGTTGTAGAGTTTTGCAACACGTATTATGTTCGAGTACAATGACTTTTCTGGAGACTAGATTTCTACTCTGTAGGAATCAGCATGTGTTTCGAAAAAGACTGTCGTGTGAAACCAAGCTCTCGCTATTCGTCCACGAGACTCAGAGGGCCATAGACACGGGTTCACAAGTTGATGACGTGTTTCTTGACTTCCGCAAGGCGTTCGATACAGTTCCCCACAGTCGGTTAATGGACAAAGTAAGAGCATATGGACTATGAGACCAATTGTGTGATTGTATTGAAGAGTTCCTAGATAACAGAACGCAGCATGGCATTCTCAATGGAGAGAAGTTTTCCGAAGTGAGATTGATTTCAGGTGTGCCACAGGGGAGTGTCATAGGACCGTTGCTATTCACAATATACATAAATGACCTTGTGGATGATATCGTAAGTTCACTGAGGCTTATTGCAGACGATGCTGTGGAGTATCGAGAGGTTGTAACAATGAAAATTGTACTGAAATACATGAGCATGTGCAGCGAATTGACGCATGTTGCAGGGAATGGCAATTGAATCTCAATGTAGACAAGTGTAATGTGCTGAGCACACATAGAAAGATAGATCCCTTATCATTTAGTTACAAAATAGACGGTCAGTAAATGGAAGCAGTTAATTCAATAATTTATCTGGGAGTACGCATTAGGAGTGATTTAAAATGAAATGAACATATAAAGTTGATCGTCGGCAAAGCAGATGCCAGACTGAGATTCATTGGAAGAATCCTAAGGAAATGCAATCCGAAAACAAAGGAAGTAGGTTACAGTACGCTTGTTCCCCTACTGCTTGAATACTGCTCAGCGGTGTGGGATCTGTACCAGATAGGGTTGATAGAAGAGAGAGAGAAGATCCAACGGAGAGCAGCGCGCTTCGTTACAGGATCATTTAGTAATCGCGAAAGCGTTACGGTGTTGATAGATAAACTCCAGTGGAAGACTCTGCAGGAGAGACGCTCAGTAGCTCGGTACGGGCTTTTGTTAAAGTTTCGAGAACATACCTTCACCGAAGAGTCAAGCAGTATATTGCTCCCTCCTACGTATATCTCGCGAAGAGACCATGAGGATAAAATCAGAGAGATTAGAGCCCACACAGAAGCATACCGACAATCCTTCCTTCCACGAACGATACGAGACTTGAATACAAGGGAGATGCGATAGAGGTACTCAGGGTACCCTCCGTCACACACCGTCAAGTGGTTTGCGGAGTATGGATGTGGACGTAGATGTAGATGTAGAATACGAAAGGCAGTGATAAACTTTAATTTCACAGTTGAATGACTCATTGGCGTTAAATTAGAGAAAATGCCACAACCAAGTCAGAGTAACGTTGTTCACCTTGTTTACGTTGATGATGTAATAATTTTTGGTGAAAATACTGAGAGACTTCAAGCTGTTTTTGAGCGTATACGAAGTGCTAACCTGTCTTTATCAATAGACAAATGTCATTTAGCACAAAGTGAAGGTAACTACCTCGGTCGTGTCGTAACCAGATAAGGTGTTAGACGTGATCCAAAATTAATTGAAGATGTAAAGAATTTTCCTGAACCACAGAACTTGAAAGAACAACAATCATTCTTGGGATTGTCAAATATCTACAGACGATTTGTAGCCGGTTATACGAATATAGCACGTCCAATGAGACCACTACTGAAGAAACCGAGCCACATTTAATTGGTCAACAGAATGCAAAAAGGCAATGGAAGGACTTAAAACTGATCTAACCACAGCCCCAATGTTAGCCTATCAGGATTTCAGTAAATCTTTTATTCTTTCAACAGAAGCATCCAATTTTGCCATAGGTGCAATCATGTCTACATCTACATCTACATCGAAATCCATACTCCGCAAGCCACCTGACAATGTGTGGTGGAGGGTACCTTCAGTACCTCTATTTGTTTTCCCTTCTATTCCAATCTCGTATTGTTCGTGGCAAGAAGGATTGTCGGTATGCCTCTGTGTGGGCTCTAATCTCTCTGATTTTATCCTCATGGTCTCTTCGCAAGATATACGTAGGAGGGAGCAATATACTGCTTGACTCCTCGGTGAAAGTATGTTCTCGAAACTTCAACAAAAGCCCGTACCGAGCCACTGGGCGTCTCTCCTGCAGAGTCTTCCACTGGAGTTTATCTGTTATCTCAGTAACGCTTTCGCGATTACTAAATGATCCTGTAACTAAGCGCGCTGCTCTCCGTTGGATCGTCTCTATCTCTCCAATCAACCCTATCTGGTACGGATCCCTCACCGCTGAACAGTATTCAAGCAGTGGGCGAACAAGCATACTGTAACCTAGTTCCTTTGTTTTCGGATTGCATTTCCTGAGGATTCTTCCAATGAATCTCAGTCTGGCATCTGTTTTACCGACGATCAACTTTATATGATCATTCCATTTTAAATCAACCCCAATGAGTACTCCTAGATAATTTACGGAATTAACTGCTTCCAGTTGCTGACCTGCTATATTGTAGCTAAATGATAATGGCTCTTTCTTTCTATGTATTCGCAGCACATTACACTTGTCTACATTGAGATACAATTGCCATTCCTTGCAACATGCGTCAATTCGCTACAGATCCTCCTGCATTTCAGTACATTTTTCCACTGTTACAACCTCTCGATACACCACAGCATCATCCGCAAAAAGCGTCAGTGAACTTCCGATGTCATCCACAAGGTCATTTATGTATATTGTGAATAGCTTAGGTCCTACGACACTCCCCTGCGGCACACCTGAAATCACTCTTACTTCGGAAGACTTCTCTCCATTGAGAATGACATGCTGCGTTCTCTTATCTAGAAACGCTTCAATTCAATCATACAACTGGTCTGATAGTCCATATGCTCTTACTTTGTTCAACAAACGACGGTGGGGAACTGTATCGAACGCCTTGTGGAAGTCAAGAAACTCAACATCTACCTGAGAACCCGTGTCTATGGCCCTCTGAGTCTCGTGGACGAATAGCGCGAGCTGGGTTTCACACTGTCGTCTTTTTCGAAACCCGTGCTGATTCCTACATAGTAGATTTCTAGTCTCCAGAAAAGTCATTATAGTCGAATATAATACGTGTTCCAAAATTCTACAACTGATAGACGTTTGAGATATAGCTATATAGTTCTGCACATCTGTTCGACGTCCCTTCTTGAAAACGGGGATGACCTGTGCCTTTTTCCAGTCCTTTGGAACGATACGCTCTTCTAGAGACCTACGGTACACCGCTGCAAGGAGGAGGGCAAGTTCCTTCGCGTGCTCTGTGTAAAATCGAACTGGTATCCCATCAAGTCCAGCGGCCTTTCCTCTTTTGAGCGATTTTAATTCTTTCTTTATCCCTCTGTCGTCTATTTCGGTATCCACTGTTTTGTCATCTGTGCGACAATCTAGAGAAGGAACTACAGTGCAGTCCTCCTCTGTGAAACAGCTTTGGAAAAAGACATTTAGTATTTCTGCCTTTGTGTGTCATCCTCTCTTTCAGTACCATTTTGGTCACAGAGTGTCTGTACATTTTGTTTTGATCCACCTACCGCTTTGACCAAGAGATGAATACACTAAGCAGATTCAGAAGGATGTAGGTTGCAGTAGGTACTGGGAGATGAAGGAGCTTTCACAGGATAGAGTAGCATGGAGAGCTGCACCAAACCAGTCTCAAGACTGATGACCACAACAACAACCGCTTTGACATAAGGCCAAAATTTCTTAGGATTTTCTGCCAAGTCAGTACATAGACCTTTACTTTTGAATTCATTGATCGCCTCTCACATAGTCCCCCTCACACTACATTTCGCTTCGAGTAATTTTTGTTTATCTGCAAGGCTTTGGCTATGTTTATGTTTGCTGTGAAGTTCCCTTTGCTTCCGAAGCAGTTTTCTAACTCTGTTGGTGTACCACAGTGGCTCTTTTCCATCTCTTACGATCATGCTTGGCACATACTCATCTAACACATATTGTACGATGGTTTTGAACTTTGTCCACAGATCCTCAACACTATCTGTACTTGAGACAAAACTTTTGTGTTGAGCTATCAGGTACTCTGAAATCTGCTTTTTGTCACTTTTGCTAAACAGAAAAATCTTCATACCTTTTTTAATATTTCTATTTACGGCTGAAATCATCGATGCAGTAACCGCTTTATGGTCGCTGATTCCCTGTTCGACGTTAACTGTTTCAAATAGTTCGGGTATGTTTGTCACCAGAAGGGCTAATATGTTATCGCCACGAGTCAGTTCTCTGTTTAACTGCTCAAGGTAGATTTCAGATAGAGCAAATAAAATATTTCACTAGATTCTTTGTCCCTGCCACCCGCTATGAACGTTTGAGTCTCCCAGTCTATATCCGGCAAATTAAAATCTCCACCCAGAACTATAACATGGTGGGGAAATCTGCTGAAAATATTTTCCAAATTATACTTCAGGTGCTCAGCCACAACAGCTGCTGAGCCAGGGGGCCTATAGAGACATCCACGAAGTTGATGGTAATAGACATCCAATCTCATTTGCTTCCAGACAATAAAACAAACCAGAATGTAATTATACTACTACTGAGAAGGAGCTATGTGCTTTGGTTTTTGGTATACCGCATAACAAATGTTTCTTAAGATGAAGAGAATTTATAGTTATTACAGATCACGCCGCACTTAAATCGTTATTGAGCTTAAAGGATCCAAGATCCAGGTTAGCACGATGGCTTTGAAGACTGAGTGAGTACCAATTTGAGGTTGTTCACGGACCTGGTAAACAACATGTGAATGCTGATGCGATAAGTCGAAAAGTCTATGTTTGTGTTACAATAAGTCGAGGAGAAGATTTAAAGTCAGCTCAAGAAGAAGGTCCACAATGCAAATTAAGGAAAAATGATCAATGATTTGTCAAAATTGATTGATTATTGTACAAAATCACTAGTAAAGGAAATACCGGAAGCATGAAAGAGAAAACCATGAGAGAACTACACGATTCTTTATTATCAGTACATCGCAGTAAAAAAGCAACAAACATTAAAGTAGCTCAAATGCTTTTGGTGGCCGAGCCACAAAGTTGACGTTTTCGAGTTAGTTCCACAATATGATTCTTCTAACCGACAGAATAATGTAGGAAAAAGTAGAGCACCATTGTAAGAACTGGCAGAGACACGTGAACCATTTGAAAGAGTAGTACTAGATGCCAAGATGCTGTTGCCTAAGACTAAAGATAGAAACAAATACACGTTGACATTGTTAGATCATTTCTTTAGATACCTTCTCATGATACCAGCACCTGATCAAAGTGCTCAAAGAATAGCTAAAGCTTTTGTAAAGGAATAGGTTCTTATGTTTGGATGACCATTAAGTATAATTACTGATCAAGGAATGAATTTTATGAGTGAATTACTGAAACACACTTGTAAGCTCATACAAACAACTCAGTTGAAGACTACACCAGCACACCCTGAAGGAAATGGAAGAGTTGAGTGAGTCCACAGAACAATTACTAAAATGGTCAGCCATACGTGGGCAGCAAACACGACAGTTGGGATGTCAGTTTACCGTACTTGGTAAGTTGTTGCAATGCCACAATGCACAGCTCAACTGGGCTAAGCCCATATGGGATGTCTACAGAAGAAAAATGCATTCACCCTTGGACTTGCACGATCGAGTGCCGGAATCAGCAATCAACACGTAAGGGATCTAGCACACAAACTAAAGGAAACATGGAGGAGAGTAAAATAGCGAAATAATCAATGCTTTCTTCAACAAGCAAGACAACATGACCCCCAAGCAGCAGTGCTACAGTATCGACTGGGAGATCTTGTGTATCTGAGCAATGTGGTGTTATTGAAAGGTCAAGTCAAAACGTTCAAGAAGTTTTGGAAAGGAGCAAAGCCGATCTTGGAGGAGTTGTCACCAGTCACTATTAAGCTCCAACTACTCTTTTGTTCGATTGTCGTTCATGTCAATCATGTAAAGTCATTTCTGGGTAGGTTTCCTGTAGCATCAGAAGACGACGATGACCAACTGAGAGGCAGACCTGTTGTTCTGAAACCCAGGAAGCTAGAATCGCGAGGTCGCATTCCAGACTTCGAGGCTGAGGTATTGCGACGTTCTGAGTGATCCTGTTACAGACACCCCTACAATCTGCATAAATGTGTTTAATGTGTGAGAGTGCAATGCGCGTGTTTATTTCAGCCATCTGCTTATGGGAACGTGTGGTGAAAATTTAGTGTTGAAGCAATTACACGAGTGTACCAGTGAAACTAAATCTTCTATTAACAGGTTACCACAAGAAACTCATTTATTTTTTGTTCATTGTTAACTCTAGTGTTTAGAACTAATTAACCATGTTCATTTTTGTTCTAATGTTTGCTAGGATAGTGTATTCTACCAATGCTGTAGCAATAGTACCACAGAGTACAGGTGTTTTGTTTGAACCACAATCAGACATGGCAGTTTCAACAAGTAATGTAAAACTTGCACTCAAGTACAATCTGAGTGAAGTCAAGGAGGAAATCAATTCTGTAAAGAAGCAAATTGATCTAATTCGTTCTGTTAAGGCTAATTATACAATTTAGGAAATGGGTGCAACTTGGTATAACAACTGGGTCACAGCCAAAATGCTGGTAGAGTCTATATTTGCTAATTATGAACAAGATATTTACTGTATTTCAAAGCTTTTGCCACACAAAACTTTAATTAGGTGTAAACATGCCTGGTCTGATTTTGGAGGGAGTATCCTTCGTACAGTATTTGATACTTTAACTAGTCGAGATCTGCTGGAAGTTAAAGGCAAAATATCAGCTCTTCAACAACAGTCCAGTACAAATTCAACTAACTCCTATTATGGAATTATCGTATTAAAGAATGCTCAAAGGGCCAGTATTAACAACACAGTTTTCATTGAACATATTTTAAAGTAATTTATCACAACTTTTTACGTAATTCATAATGAAACGAAAGCAAATATCCAAGAGCCATACCAAGGATTAAATGCTGTGAGTGTACACTTGGATTTAAACACTCTTTTGTTTAGGATTACTGATAGTTTTTCAAATGATGCCCTTAACTTAGGGACAACCTTAGAATGTACTTCAAATGATTGTTTGAACAGTGTAGTACTACAACCAGAACAATTTTTACAGATCCTACTATCAATTGAACGAAAGCTAGATGCAACATATGCTATGATTTACCCTGTTAACTCTTAGAATTTATATGATTAATACAAGTTAACCAACACACATTCTTTAATGATTTAAGATGAAATAACTGTTTTGATTCTATACCCATTGCTAGATCAAAAGTTTGAAATGTATAAGAGTGATACTTAACCTGTGAAATAGAGGCAGGCACGTATTCATGTAAAGTATGTACTAAATGATTATCTACTGACCAGCAAGGATCGAAGACGTTTTGTGTCTCTAAATAAAAATAATTTGCATATGTGTAAACGTAATCATAAGTTAATTGGCCCTCAATTGGCAGTATTCTTAGATAGTAGAGTGTGCAGCTGTGAGAAAGAATTGTTTATGTATCATCCCTCAATAGATGACTGACACAGAATTTTAATATATCACTTTCATCCATTCCTTAAACGAGGCTCTGAAGGTATAATTTTCTCATTTAAGTCCACCATTTATGCCACATTTACATGTAAAAATTACGATACACCAGAGCTACCCCTTACACTCAAAGTGAATTTATCTTGTGAACTACTTGACATGTCTAGTGTATTGTCAGCTACATTTGATGCAATGGGAAATTTGCCACTAACAAGAATGTTATGTGTTTATTACAATGATTCATGCGTTTTAACATATGGAAAGCATTCCTTAACAAGTTTATCGAAGACAAAATGTAATTTCTTCCAATAACGAGTCAAATTTCATTGAAGCAGCAAATAGAATTAAGTCCTCCGATTCATTCATAATGTTAATGTATACTTGATTGTCAGTAATGTGTTTTTATTGCTTTTATTAATTTCTCTTTTGTCAACAGTATTTGTCATGTATGGAAAGGAGCATAGCCGATCTCGGAGGAGTTGTCACCAGTCACTATTAAGCTCTAACTACCCTTTTGTTCGATTGTCGTTCATGTCAATCACGTAAAGTCCCAAAAGCCTGCGTCTCTGTACCGAACGTTACGGTGTCTGCAAATGAAATGCATGTTGCAATGCATTCTAATGCCACAAATGGAGAAATAGATTGATAACGCCTAGGAGGTGGTTTTGAGCCACCTATATTGTTGCTCTATTTCTCTGGGGAGAGTGATGTAAGGGTCTACGGGTTTGCACGTAGCCGTACAGTACATAACACGCGCTCGCCAGCTGACCTATCTTGGAATGCTGACGATTTGCTTGGTCAGTAGATGTGCATCTGGCCACAATGCGCCACAGAGAATATGCATTTGGCGACCATCCGTAGCACGCGCCCTCGGGCGCGAATATATCTCTTTTCTTAGCTCACCCTGGAGCCTTTCGATGCGACCATAATTAGCTGGGGTTAGGATGTCAGACACGGTGGGTGCGCGAAGCCTGCGTGTTTTATAATCAGTCTTTTGTTAATAAACTCATCTGCCCCCGGTAGCTGAATGGTCAGCATGACGGATTGTTAATCCTCTGGTCACCGGTTCGATTCCCAGCAGGGTCAGGGAATTTTCTCCGTCCAGGGACTGGGTGTTATGCTGTCCTCATCATCATCATCTTATCCTCATCGACTGCAGGTCACTGAAGTGGCGCGCTGATAACCACGCAGTTGAGCGCTCCACAAACCAAACTGAAGTGGCGTAAAAATGAAAGACCGCTCCCAGCGAACGGCCTGCCTGATGGGGGGCACTTGCCATACGACAAAATAGGAAAAATGTTAATAAACTATTTAAATTTACTTCTCGGTGTTTGCGTATTCTGTACCTCAAGGAACCACCACTCACGAATCCTGAGAATTATTTCGTGTAATTATCATCCGGGGGTAACAACACATACAATCTCCTTATATTCCGATCTGTTAAAAACAGCGACGACCTAAGTGCAGCAGGGAGTTATAAAATCCCATGTCAGTGTCACGACACTCGCATGGTCCAATATCATAGGAGTAATGCCAATCGCTGCGTTATCACCGAAACGTTAAGTACAGAAATGTGAAAGAAATTGTTTTTGATCTTGCATAGTATCATCAATAAATACTAGGAAAGGTTCTAATAGGCAAGGTTTCAGGCCCACACTCAGATGTGTTGGAACTTTAAGAGCATTGAAACCCTGGATATGAGGCTCTGCGACAATAAATACGAGTAGTGCGTGCTTGTCGAACAAACTTCGCAGAGATAGGCTTTATTAAACGCCTGATATGAGAGACGGCGCCGCACAGCGAACAGAAACTTAATGTGTGCCCTCAGACGGCGGGAACTCAGATAGCACTATGTCTGTGATGTCATGCAGTGCTCACGAGCCACTCAGTTGCCATCCAATAAGCATAAATGTGGTAGCCTCGCCTGTTTCACAATAGTCAGATTTACACCACTGTCCATTAAAATTGCTACACCAAGAAGAAATACAGATGATAAACGGATATTCATTAGACAAATATACACTCCTGGAAATGGAAAAAAGAACACATTGACACCGGTGTGTCAGACCCACCATACTTGCTCCGGACACTGCGAGAGGGCTGTACAAGCAATGATCACACGCACGGCACAGCGGACACACCAGGAACCGCGGTGTTGGTCGTCGAATGGCGCTAGCTGCACAGCATTTGTGCACCGCCGCCGTCAGTGTCAGCCAGTTTGCCGTAGCATACGGAGCTCCATCGCAGCCTTTAACACTGGTAGCATGCCGCGACAGCGTGGACGTGAACCGTATGTGCAGTTGACGGACTTTGAGCGAGGGCGTATGGTGGGCATGCGGGAGGCCGGGTGGACGTACCGCCGAATTGCTCAACACGTGAGGCGTGTGGTCTCCACAGTACATCGATGTTGTCGCCAGTGGTCGGCGGAAGGTGCACGTGCCCGTCGACCTGGGACCGGACCGCAGCGACGCACGGATGCACGCCAAGACCGTAGGATCCTACGCAGTGCCGTAGGGGACCGCACCGCCACTTACCTGCAAATTAGGAGCACTGTTGCTCCTGGGGTATCGGCGAGGACCATTCGCAACCGTCTCCATGAAGCTGGGCTACGGTCCCGCACACCGTTAGGCCGTCTTCCGCTCACGCCCCAACATCGTGCAGCCCGCCTCCAGTGGTGTCGCGACAGGCGTGAATGGAGGGACGAATGGAGACGCGTCGTCTTCAGCGATGAGAGTCGCTTCTGCCTTGGTGCCAATGATGGTCGTATGCGTGTTTGGCGCCGTGCAGGTGAGCGCCACAATCAGGACTGCATACGACCGAGGCACACAGGGCCAACACCCGGCATCATGGTGGGGGGAGCGATCTCCTACACTGGCCGTACACCACTGGTGATCGTCGAGGGGACACTGAATAGTGCACGGTACATCCAAACCGTCATCGAACCCATCGTTCTACCATTCCTAGACCGGCAAGGGAACTTGCTGTTCCAAGAGGACAATGCACGTTCGCATGTATCCCGTGCCACCCAACGTGCTCTAGAAGGTGTAAGTCAACTACCCTGGCCAGCAAGATCTCCGGATCTGTCCCCCATTGAGCATGTTTGGGACTGGATGAAGCGTCGTCTCACGCGGTCTGCACGTCCAGCACGAAAGCTGGCCCAACTGAGGCGCCAGGTGGAAATGGCATGGCAAACCGTTCCACAGGACTACATCCAGCATCTCTACGATCGTCTCCATGGGAGAATAGCAGCCTGCATTGCTGCGAAAGGTGGATATACACTGTACTAGTGCCGACATTGTGCATGCTCTGTTGCCTGTGTCTATGTGCCTGTGGTTCTGTCAGTGTGATCATGTGATGTATCTGACCCCAGGAATGTGTCAATAAAGTTTCCCCTTCCTGGGACAATGAATTCACGGTGTTCTTATTTCAATTTCCAGGAGTGTGTATAACTAGACATGTGATTACATTTTCACGCAATTTGGGTGGATAGGTCCTGAGAAATCAGTTCCCAGATCAAACACCTCTGGCCGTAATAACTTCTTTGATACGCCTGGGCATTGATTGTAACAGAGCTTGGATGGCGTGTAAAGGTACAGCTGCACATCCAGCTTCAACACGATACCACAGTTCATCAAGTGTAGTGACTGGCGTATCGTGACGAGCCAGTTGCTCAGCCACCATTGACCAGACTTTTTCAATTGGTGACAGATCTGGAGAATGTGCTGGACAGGGCAGCAGTCGAACATTTTCTGTATCCAGAACGGCCCGTACAGGACCTGCAACATGCGGTCGTGCATTATCCTGCAAAAATGTAGGGTTTCGCAGGGATCGAATGAAAAGTAGAGCCACGGGTCGTAACACATCTGACATGTAACGTCCACTGTTCAAAGTGCCGTCATTGCGAACAAGAGGTGATCGAGACGTGTAACCAATGGTACCCCATATCATCACGCCGGATGATGAGCCAGTATGGCGATGACGAATACACGCTTCCATTGTGCGATAACCGTGATGTCGCCAAACACGAGTGCGACCATCATGATGCTGTAAACAGAACCTGGATTCATCCGAAAAAATGACGCTTTGCCATTCGTGCACCCAGGTCCGTCGTTGGGTACACCATCGCAGGCGCTCCTGTCTGTGATGCAGCGTCAAGGGTAACCACAGCCATGGTCTCCAGGCTGATAGTCCATGCTGCTGTAAACGTCGTCGAACTGTTCGTGCAGATGGTTGTTGTCTTGCAAACGTCCCCATCTGCTGACTCAGGGATCGAGACGTCGCTGCACGATCCGTTACAACCATGCGGATAAGGTGTCTGTCATGTCGACTGCTAGTGATACTTGGCCGTTGGGATCCAGCACGGCGTTCCGTATTACCCTCCTGAACCCACCGATTCCATATTCTGCTAACTGTCATTGGATCTCGACCAAAGCGAGCAGCAGTGTCGCGATAGGCTACAATCCGACCTTTATCAAAGTCGAAAATGTGGTGGTACGCAATTCTCCTTCTTACACTATGCATCACAACAACATTTCACCAGGTAACGCCGGTCAACTGGTGTTTGTGTATGAGAAATCGGTAGGAAACTTTCCTCATGTCAGCACGTTCTAGGTGTCGCAACCGGCGCCAACCTTGTGTGAATGCTCTCAAAAGCTAATCATTTTGCATATGACAGCCCGTCGCTTATATCTCGCGTGTGTAGCACATCATCTACGTGAATTAGCAATTTTGATGGCTAGTAGTATAGATCTGAGGTTGATGGAGGTAGTCCTAAAAAATCTGGCCATTTTGTTCAATTTTAACGCATTAAGTGAATCCAAAATATTTTTTAAGAATTGAGACATAGTAAGAAGGGAATTTTTCCTGTGAGCCGGAAAGTTGTTTACATATTTTTTTTTTACAGAAGTTGCATATTACAATTTCTTTTTGTATAAAGTTTGTTCACTGTGGTTAATAAAGAGCATTTTCTGACATGACTAATTTTAATCATTAAAGAAAAGCGTTTCTGGCACGGAATTCTTACAGTGTAAGGAGACTTCCTGATTTATTAAGGGGAAACGAGACTAGCGCTTATACTTTAATTTACGAAGCGGTCTTTAGAAAAAGGATACAACTCTTGATAGGCTAAGAAAATGAAATATAGACTTTGCATGTGCTGCCAAAGGCAGATAACCTGTGTATTGAGGATTCCTAATGTGGCCCATTAATATGGATGTTAACGACATCACTTCAAATTGTTCAAATGGCTCTGCGCACTATAGGACTTAACAGCTGAGGTCATCAGTCCCCTAAAACTTAGAACTATTTAAACTTAACTATCCTAAGGATATCAAACACATCCATGCCCGAGGCAGGATTCGAACCTGCGACCGTAGCAGTTACGCAGTTCCAGACTCAAGCGCCTAGAACCGCTCGGCCGGCCAGCGACAACACTAATCACCCTTGTTCCCAGAACTCCTGAAGACAAACGTTGACTGTGGTTATTGTATCACAGACACAATCTCTTTCACTGTTCAGAGATGTCACTACAACCACCCAAAGATGTAAACAACGTAACATGAGCAGCGCCTATTACATGGAGGGAGTCTCACAGCCGATCACTTCTAGCCATTCTGCCAGGAAGCAAGTACGACACTACGCAGCACGGTACAGATCGGCCCAATAACATGGCGAATGGACCGCTCAGGATCGGCTTTACGTGCTATTCGCCCATGAGAGACGTATATAGCTTCAACCAGACAATCGTTGAAGACATGTTTGGAGTTAATCTGGTCAGGCTTGACGCCTTGGACACGCTGTGCAGCGAGTGCAGTAAGGTGGAGGTTCCCTGCTATTTTCGGGTGGCATTATGTAGCAACGACGTACGCCGCTGGTGGTCATGGAGTGCCGTAACAGCTGTACGATACGTGAATGCCATCCTCCAACTGATTATTGGCCAGGCATTTGTCTTCATGGACGGTATTTCGCGCCCCCAATCGTGCACATCTTTTGAATGGCTTTCCTCAGTTAACGACTAGAGTGGCCAGCATGTTCTCCATACATGAACCCTATCGAACATGCCTGGGATAGATTGAAAAGGGTTTTTTTATTGGCGACATGACCCACCAACACATTTGAGGGATTTATGCCGAGTTGCCGTTGAGGTGAGGGACAATCTGGAGCCGCGCGGGATTACCCGTGCGGTCTGGGGCACTGCAGTCATGGACTGTGCGGTTGGTCCCGACGGAGGTTCGAGTCCTCCCTCGGACATGGGTGTCTGTGTGTTTGTCACTAGGATAATTTAAGTTAAGTAGTGTGTAAGCTTAGGGACTGATGACCTTAACAGTAAGTCCCATAAGATTTCACACACATTGGGACATTTTTTTCACAATCTGGATCTCAGTGGTTTGATGGATAGTATGACACGACAACTACAGGCATTTATCAACGCAAGAGGACGAGCTACTTGGTATTAGAGGTACCAGCGTGTACAGCAACCTGGACCACCAACTCGGAAGGTCTCAATGTATGGTGGTACGACAAGCAATGTGTGGTTTTTATGAGCAATAAAAAGGGCGGAAATGATGTTTATGTTGATCTCTATTCCAATTTTCTGTACAGATTCCGGAACTCTCTGAACTGAGGTGATGCAAATCTTTTTTGGTGTGTGTAGAGCTGATTGCTGCTAATTCCTCAGTCAGTCTTTAGAAGCTGTATACCGTCTGTGCCACTTTCCAAGATACATCATCTGTCAGGTATTGCCCCTTCACATACTCATAAAGTTGCTGATATTGTGAAAGGGCAAACGTAGTCACCAATACTAATCACTCTTCACATCGTTATGTAACAACTGCTCGGAGACTGACGTCATAAAAACCTGCAGTGTCTTGCAAACGAGTCCATCCCAAACAAGTAAGAAAATTTGGAATGCACTCGAAGTAAACGAATTACGTTGTCCAGCTATTTTCGGTGTCCTACTCATTTACTTTAAGTAGTTACAAATTTTCTCGAACTTGCCCGCATTTGGTCAACCAGGACATAACCTTCCGCGAACTTAGACTTGGAAACGTTTCTATTACTAGTTTCATGTATTCCATTTTTTTTCTGTGTCTTTGTGTTGATGCTGTTGGCACGAATTATAACTCAATTTGCAGGGCATAAAGGGATTACAGTCTTGGCGACTCAAACAAACCACTATATAAGAGTAAAGAATCCGCTCATTTTTGATATTACAACATAAACTGTAGGACAACATCTGTCTTGTATTATTCTGAAATTACAAGAAGGGAATATTACACTGAAAATCAGAATCCTTTATGTTGATGTTCTGAGGTGGCTTGAATGATTAATGAAATTGCTCGCGATATCTAGGAAATAGGAAATCGAATCACAGTATGGCAGCATTCATTTGAATCGACGTACAATGAATGAGCCCCTCCTTCGTTCTATCTCGTGGCAACTGTTGTACATTGATTTACGATGTTTCTCCTTTCAATTCAATCAAGTGAGATGACGAAGCAGGAACATGTAATAACGAGGTGTAAACCTACAAGAAAGTGCAGGTTTGTCACGTCAATGTAAAAGGCACATTGTTAGCTGGTGAATGAGCAATAAGACAGCGTAACTACAGGAAATAGGTGTGTCATACGGTGACCTTACGGCTCGTAGAGGACACGCTGCTACAACAGTAATTCGTGTCTGGAACCAATGTATGCAACAGGGTCGTACACAGCAACAAGAAGGTACTGGACTTTACAGTGCGGCCATAAAGCAAGATGATCGCCATCCAGTCCGTCTGAGCTTAACAGACAGAACAGTTCCGTCTGTAGTGGGTGTTAGTTCGACGGTGGAGCACCGCGGCGGGTGAGGAAATGTTTGCGTGGGCGGTTCGGTGCCGTCTGATAAGGACCGGACTGTGGACACTCATGCCATTGCGATTAGAAACCGCCAACACTTCGGACTGCAATGGACACATGAAAGAAATCGCTGGCATGCTGAGTGGCTGAATTCAACGTTTCCGGACGAATTTCGCTTCAGATTGTAATACAGTGATGACATAACAATATCAAGCCACACGTTGCGAAGACTGTGTAAGGCTTTTTCCAAGAACAATGGGAATTAATGGCTCAGTGATCTTCACTTTCGTCTGACATGCCTGATATATAGTTATGGTCGTCGTTCAACCACTATCATTGTTTTATGGACGCTCTTACCAACCACGTGACAGTGTGTCCCATAACAACGTTTCCAGACCCTCTTTGACTTGATGCCACAGTGTCAAGAGGCTCTGATATCAGCATCTGGCAGAACCACTCTATTGAATTCTCAGGGTAATATTACATATACTGTTTTGCATTTCTAATCATTTATCCACTTCCATGTCCCTAGGCTGTGGAATAAACTTCAATGCATTCATACGTTGTTTTCTTCGTGATGGAATCTGCATACATAGAAGAGTACAATGTTTCATTGCATTGCGGATTCAAGTTCATTTCTATTCAAATGGTTCAAATGGCTCTGAGCACTATTGGATTCAGCATCTTAGGTCATAAGTCCCCTAGAACTTAGAACTACTTAAACCTAACTAACCTAAGGACATCACACACACCCATGCCCGAGGCAGGATTCGAACCTGCGACCGTAGCAGTCCCGTGGTTCCGGACTGCAGCGCCAGAACCGCTAGACCACCGCAGCCGGCTCATTTCTATTACTATATGTCATTTCGTGTAAACAAATTTCATTTTCATTCATTACGGTCATTTATTTTCCATAAACTAAATTTAACTGTTGAGAGTCGAAGCAATTTTCAGGTCGAAACTGGGGGAGAACTTTCTATTTTATCATGTGGAGAGTTTGTACTTTTCTAACATAGTTTATTAGTTTAATGTTTAGTCACACATTTCAATGACTTTGCAAGTTGTCAACCAAATGACCAAAATAATTGATGTCTAACGATACCATCTCAATGGCTGACACTTCTGTTTCAATTCTAAAGCCTAATTCTTAAGCTATTATTGTCGAGAATGAGCGTACCCACGTGTCCCCTATAGTTCAATCCAACACTCTCTTCAACAGTATTTCTCTAACGATAACTTACTAAAAGGAACAGTTTCTAAACGAATTTTGTCTTTTGTAAGTAAACTGCTAATTATCTTGAAAGTAGTTGAAGTAGTGCACTGCTATCGAGAGAGAGGTGGCAAAAGATATTCACTAACATTGATGAACTCTATACGTTAATCACTGGAAACCAACATTTTGATTCTCCTGGTGTCTCTACTACTTCAATTAAATCTCGTAAACAAGCGGCGACTGAAATATAATATACGGACCAAGAAAGGATTGTTGATCCATGTTTCAAAGAAGATCCTTTATACCCGACTAAGCAGTTCTCTTTTAGAATATTGGTTGGTATCTTTTTGATTGTGTTCACTTTGTAATCATGACGGATTTATTTCAATCCTTGATACAGTCAGTAGTGACGGATGATGATAGAAATTTCTTCTAAAATAAAACAGTCTCTGTAATATTGGGAGAAGAAACACTACGGCATCAATTTAACGAAATAGTATGCGACATTTCAGTGAAGGATTTAGAAATTAACTGGGATGAAACAGTAGCCACTATCATCTTCATCATTATCATAATCCCCTTCCAATGATTAGGTGTTGCAGTCATCAGTTCGAGTCTCTATCAATTATCCATCCATCTTTTACGAGGTCTATCTAGTTCTCTCCTTCCTGTCGGCCGATACTTCAGTATCTATTTTGGCAATCAGTTTTCTATCATTCTATCAACTCGATCCTTACAGTTCATTCTGTTCTCTTCTTTTTGATCATTAATTGTAAAGATTTTTAAACCTGATCTTATTGTTTCATTCCTCACTGTATCCGTTTTACTGCAGCCCCTTACATGTCTCATAAACTTCATCTCTGCGACTTTTATAAAGACTTTGTTACAACGTTACGCAACTTGAGCGAGACTCTAGAAAGTTGATAGTCTGACCAGGTGTTGATAGAGCCCGGTAGGGTGCTAAAAGCATGACGTATATTTATGGTTCTTAGTTCATTGAAACAGCATGTTGGAAGACGAAAGCAAGTGGCAGCGAGCCATTCCCTCAGTAAATCTTGCTGGACGAGCCCACAGCAGCACAGGCAGACGGGGCATCCCCTAGTCGAGACAAGTCACCAGCAGGACAATGCCACTATACCTACATTGGTGCCAGCTGAAGGTTGGGCTGGGGGCGACGGACTGAAGGGACCCGTCTACACAGTGGGGTCATAAACATGGAATTGTGTGCACCGCCATGCCTAATAAAATTCACAAGGTTTCGTGTTCGCCGATACTGCAAATAGGCCTGTGACTCACTTTCATCGACCACCTCAGTCGTATAAAAAATTTTGGAGTGTGAGAAACGTTTAGAGACAGAATCTTTATGACACCTCATAGCTAGGATTAACATGCTCCAAGGCACAGGCCATTTAGATACAGATCTTTAGGATTGTATCTGTTCGCTTGTTGCCACAGCAAGTGATGCGCCTTCAGATATATTCTCACATCGCAAAAACTTAAAATAGCCAGTAATTAGCAGTTTTTTTTTGTCTTCAGAGATGCAGGTTTCTACCTCTTGTGCTGTTTCGACATGAGCTTGTGCTGACGTGTAGCAGGGGAGATTTAGCGCCTCTAAAGCGGTGTCGTTCATGCTATTTGCGGAAAAATGGAATTGCTTACTCTGCGAGAGATGCGAAGCACTTGGTCTCTGAACTTCATCTGGAAGCAACTTCTGGTCGAAGCTCTGGCATGTGTGGTTGGTACCTGGGACCTGTCCTAAGATTGACTTCACTTGCGAGTAGTTAGACTGTGGAGCCTGTAGTGAAGTTCTTACTGTACCGACAGTGTGACTTCAAACGTCTCAGACTACTCGTTGCCGAGGCTTCATTCATTTGTTTTCTGTTTACCAGTCTTAACGTATGGTGTCCTTGTGCACTATGCCGCATAAGTGAGCCAAATTGGACCTTCCTACGACCAGTGAACGGGTGTGTCACACACTGAAATCTACCATGATTTCACGGCTGTGGTAGAGAGAAAATTGCTATCAGCCAGCCAGATCGCTAGACCGTGAGGTTTTGCATTTATTTCATGGTCGCGAACGGTTCACAGGTGCCGCCTTACGCCTCGCCTTCGCTGCACACATCTCGCTGGTAACATCGCTGCACGAAGTAAACGGGGTAATGTACTGCTGCTCCGGCCTTGTCAAGGCGTACAAATCCTCATCGCCACTTGCTCTCAGCTGCACCAATATAAACTTCTGTAGATTTGAACAGTCAAAGTTTGCTCAGCGTCAGATTAATTCAAATTGCATTATCTACTTTTTTAAGGAGAGTGTAATTGACTCACTTGTGTCACACAGGATTCTTGTCCACTGTGGTCTTAAACCATCTGTTCATCTCCATCTACATTTATACTGCGCAAGCCACCCAACGGTGTGTGGCGGAGGACACTTTACGTGTCACTGTCATTACCTCCCTTTCCGGTTCCAGTCGCGTATGGTCCTCTGGAAGAACGACTGCCGCAAAGCCTCCGTGCGCGCTCGAATCTCTGTAGTTTTACATTCGTGATCTCCTCGGGAGGTATAACTAGGGGGTAGCAATATATTCGATACCTCATCCAGAAGCCGGCCGCGGTGGTCTAGCGGTTCTAGGCGCCCAGTCCGGAACCGCACGACTGCTACGGTCGCAGGTTCGAATCCTGCCTCGGGCATGGATGTGTGTGATGTCCTTAGGTTAGTTAGGTTTAATTAGTTCTAAGTTCTAGGGCACTGATGACCACAGATGTCCAGTCCCATAGTGCTCAGAGACAATTATGAACCTCATCCAGAAACGCACCCTCTCGAAACCTGGCGAGCAAGCTACACCGCGATGCAGAGTGCCTCTCTTGCAGAGTCCGCCACTGGAGTTTGCTAAACATCTCCATAACTATCACGCTTACCAAATAACCCTGTGACGAAACGCTACGCTCTGCTTTGGCTCTTCTCTATCTCCTCTGTCAACCCGATCTGGTACGGATCCCACACTGATGAGCAATACTCAGGTATAGGTCGAACAAATGTTCTGTAAGCCACCTCCTTTGTTGATGGACTACATTTTTTAAGGACTCTCCCAATAAATCTCAACAAGGTACCCGCCTTACGAACAATTAATTTTATATGATCATTCCACTTCAACCCGTTTCACACGCGTACTCCCAGATATTTTACAGAAGTAGCTGCTACCAGTGTTTGTTCCGCTATCATATAATCATACAGTAAAGGACCTTTCTTTCTATGTATTCGCAATACATTACATTTGTCTATATTAAGGTTCAGTTGCCACTCACTGCACCAAGTGCCTATCCGCTGCAGATCTTCCTGTATTTCGATACAATTTTCTAATGCTGCAACTTCTCTGTATACTACAGCGTCATCCGCGAAAAGTCGCATGGAACTTCCGACACTATCTACTAGGTCATTTATATATATTGTGAAAAGCAATGGTCCCATAATACTACCCTGTGGCACGCCAGAGGTTACTTTAACGTCTGTAGACTTCTCTCCATTGAGAACAGCCGCGCAGGATAAGCCGATCGGTCTAGGGCGCTGCAGTCATGGACTGTGCGGCTGCTCCCGGAGGAGGTTCGAGTCCTCCCTTGGGCATGGATGTGTGTGTTTGTTCTTAGGATGATTTAGGTTAAGTAGTGTGTAAACTTAGGGACTGATGACCTTAGCAGTTAAGTCCCATAAGATTTCACACACATTTTTTTTTCCATTGAGAACAACATTCTGTGTTCTGTTTGCTAAAAACTCTTCAATTCAGCCACACAGCCGGTCTGATATTCCGTAGTCTCTTACTTCGTTTATTAGGGGACAGTGCGGAACTGCATCGAACGCTTTCCGGAAGTCAAGGAAAATAGCATGTACCTGGGAGCCGGTATCTAATATTTTCTGGGTCTCATGAGCAAATTAAGCGAGTTGGGTCTCACACGATCGCTGTTTCCGGAATCGATGTTGATTCCTACAGATTAGATTCTGGGTTTCCAGAAACGACATGATACGCGAGCAACAAACGTGTTCCTAAATTATACAACAGATCGATGTCAGAGATATAGGCCTATAGTTTTGCGCATCTGCTCGACGACCCTTCTTGAAGACTGGGACTACCTGCGCTCTTTTCCAATCATTTGGAACATACCGTTCCTCTAGAGACTTGCGGTACACGGCTGTTAGAAGGGGCGCAAGTTCTTTTGCGTACTCTGTGTAGAATCGAATTGGTATCCCGTCAGGTCCAGTGGACTTTCCTCTGTTGAGTGATTCCAGTTGCTTTTCTATTCCTTGGACACTTATTTCGATGTGAGCCATTTTTTCGTTTGTGCGAAGATTTACAGAAGGAACTGCAGTGCGGTCTTCCTCTGTGAAACAGCTTTGGAAAAAGTCGTTTAGTATTTCAGCTTTCCGCGTGTCATCCTCTGTTTCAATGCCATCATCATCCTGGAGTGTCTGGATATGCTGTTTCGAGCCACTTACTGATTAAACGTAAGATCAGAACTTCCTAGGATTTTCTGTCAAGTCGGTACCTACTATTTTACTTTCGAACTCACTGAACGCTTCACGCATAGCCCTCCTTTCGCTAACTTTGACATCCTTTATCTTCTGTTTGTCTGAGAGGTTTTGGCTGCGTTTAAACTTGCAGTGAAACTCTCTTTGCTTTCGCAGTAGTTTCCTAACTTTGTTGTTGAACCACGGTGGGTTTTTCCCGTCCCTCACATTTTTAGTCGGCTCGTACCTGTCTAAAACGCATTTTACGATTGCCTTCAACTTTTTCCATAAACACTCAACATTGTCAGTGTCGGAACAGAAATTTTCGTTTAGATCTGTTAGGTAGTCTGAAATCTGCCTTCTATTACTCTTGCTAAACAGATAAACCTTCCTCCCTTTTTTATATTCCTATTTACTTCCATATTCAGGGATGCTGCAACGGTCTTATGATCCCTGATTCCCTGTTCAGCGCTTACAGAGTCGAAAAGTTCGGGTCTGTTTGTTATCAGTAGGTCCAAGATGTTATCTCCACGAGTCGGTTCTCTGTTTAATTGCTCGAGGTAATTTTCGGATAGTGCACTCAGTACAATGTCACTCGATGCTCTGTCCCTACCACCCGACCTAAACATCTGAGTGTCCCAGTCTATATCTGGTAAATCTAAAACTCCACCTAAGACTATAACATGCTGAGAAAATATATCAGAAATGTATTCCAGATTTTCTCTCAGTTGTTCTGCCACTAATGCTGCTGAGTCGGGAGGTCGGTAAAAGGAGCCAATTATTAACCTAGCTCGGTTGTTGAGTGTGACATCCACCCATAATAATTCACAGGAACTATCCACTTCTACTTCACTACAGGATAAACCACTACCAACAGCGACAAACACGCCACCACCGGTTGCATGCAATCTATCCTTTCTAAACACCGTCTGTGCCTTTGTAAAAATTTCGGCAGAATTTATCTCTGGCTTCAGCCAGCTTTCCGTACCTATAACGATTTCAGCTTCGGTGCTTTCTATCAGCGCTTGAAGTTCCGGTAATTTACCAATGTTGCATCGACAGTTTACAATTAAAATACCGATTGCTGTTTGGTCCCCGCATGTCCTGACTTTGCCCCGCACCGTTTGAGACTGTTGCCCATTCTTTACTTGCCCGAGGCCATCTAACCTAAAAAACCGCCCAGTCCATGCCGTACAACCCCTGCTACCCGTGTAGCCTCCTGCTGCGTGTAGTGGACTCCTGACCTCTCCAGCGGAACCAGGAACCCCACCAACCTATGGCGCAAGTTGAGGAATCTGCAGCCCACACGGTCGCAGAACCGTCTCAGCCTCTGATTCAGACCCTCCACTCGGCTCTGTACCAAAGGTCCGCAATCAGTCCTGTCGTCGATGCTGAAGATGGTGAGCTCTGCTTTCATCCCACTAGCGAGACTGGCAGTCTTCACCAAATCTGATATCCGTTGAAAGCCAGAGAGGATTTCCTCCGATCCATAGCGACACACATCATTGGTGCCGACATGAGCGACCACCTGCACATGGGTGCACCCTGTACCCTTCATGGCATCCGGAAGGACCCTTACGACATCTGGAATGACTCCCGGTATGCACACGGAGTGCACATTGGTTTTCTTCCCCTCTCTTGCTGCCATATCCCTAAGGGGATTTACTTGTTTAAGATAGGCTTATTCTATGATAACGTGTTTAGCGTAGTTCATGTTTGTATTTATTTTTTGGTGAATAAAGTTGTCAGTAAAATAGATTTTGCGTACATTCTCAATCATTTTTATATAGCTCCCATACAGTGTTAAATTTCATTGTGGGTGTCAGTAAACCAGATTTAGCAAATGTTTTCAATAATTTTTATATTCCCAACGCAAGTATTAACTTCCATTTTGGCATATCATGTCTGGATAACTTTCAGTGTTACGTTTCATGCCAGGATAACTTTCAACTTGTGGAGGTGATTATCCTTGTTTTGTTTCTGCCCATGATTCTGAAACATATACAAGAGTAGCTATATACATGAGTAGAGATAATTTATTATCATTTTCGATCTCATAGGATTCTTTCCTTTGAAGGGCATGATCTTTGTCATATTTGCACGTATAGACATGTTGTAATATACACCCTTTTGTTGAGATTTATGTACTGCTCTTTGAAAATTATCTTCCGTTTTCTACATAATTATGTGGTTATTAACATATATTTAATCGTGCGCTGAATCCAGTTTTAATTTCTAAGTGTATTTCATTTATTCACTTGGTTAGCAGGTCGTCAATCCACAAATTAAAACTGGGTGATCAACTATACCCTTGTCGAACACCTTGCTTTATTAAAACTTCATGTGACGGTTCCGAACCTTAACTGACAACAATTTTTTGTATTTATATGTTTACTTGCTATGTTAATAATAAGGTGTTTAGGAAAGTCTTTTATTTCCAACATTTTCCAAAAAAACATGAATTTTTACGTTAGCAAATGCTTTCTGAAATTCAATACATATTAAATGCGTTTCTAAGACAAATTCCCTAAGTTTTTCTAGAACTTGTCTTGCTACAAATATATTATCATTAAACGAACATCTCTTTCTGAAGCCTGATTTTTCTTCTGAGATTACTGCATCAGCGATAGTTGTAGCCTTTGATTTAGAATTTTGCCATATATTGCACATACTGAATTCCTATATAATTTCCTGTTCCTTTCCAACTGATTTTCTTCAATTTAGAAGCGTCACAGCAGGAATTCAGGAAGCCACCTCTTAGGAGCTGGCCACCGCAGTACGAACAAGAGTGGATGGAGACGAAGCGGAAGATGGAACAGTTACTGGGGTAAGATAACAACAGACGAATACCGACACGAAGGGTTTTGAAGAATGGATTGTACTCAGATCTGAAGATGCTAATCATAGAAATTAATTACCTTGCGTAAAATACTGTTGTCCGTAACAATATAAAGCCGTTTCCTAGATCTTAGGATTTTTGCACGAAGAGATCACTGCGTAGGATCTTCTGTGGACATTGTACCATCTGCAGCCTGGCCATCACATGGAACATCTATGAGCTGCCGTTACAGAGACCCAGAGAGTTGTCAACAGGTACAGTCGCGAAGAGTTCATGGCAGGTTTGATCGCGATGCAGTGTCCTGGAATTCTCCGTGCAGAACCTCAAGGAAGAGTGAGATCCCGCAACCATATGCGGCTTGAGATTGTCCCATCTGTGTGTTGCTTTCTGTTCCCTGGATTCTACTTTCCGTCTAAAGGACACACACAGCGTGCAGGGTATGGCAGAAGTGAAAAAAAAGGACTGAAAAAGCCCGACTTTTGCAGATATAATGGGACATGTGGAGGTTGGTGGTAATTTAGTAGTGGCAGCATTCCCAACTTGTATTCTACGATTTTTCGTTTAATTACTCATTTAACTCTGTAATACATTTTTCCTACATTTATTATGCAATGTTGTACATTACGTATCACAAATACACAAATACGAAGAGAGAGGTGGAAAATGTGCTGACCCTCAAGCGATTAAAGATGAGACTGTCCATGTTATCTGTAATATTTTGGAATGCGCCACATGCTAGTAACAGCGAGTTCCAATTGTAACGGTAGAATGCCGTGTCAGAATTTCTACATAAATCATTTCGCCTTATTCTGTTAATGTTCTTCTCCTTTAATTTAATGTAAAGCATAAAGTTGCTTTTCTTCCTCCGACTTTTTCGTATCATAAAAGTTACTTCACACAATACGCGTTAAAACCAGGCCGAAAGTGTCACGACATAAGTGAACTTATTTTTGAGAACCGGAAGGTAAGATACCTGGATAAGCAAGCAACATACAGAATATCTCATTCTATAAAAAATTTAATTATATAATTACAAGAAAATGGTCTACGACAGTCTCTACACTTTTCTAGGCCGTACTCTATAGCACTAACCTTTATAAAATGTTTTTCTATAATAATAAATTGAGTTAAATCGAATCATTGGGAATCATATGGGGCTAAAACACATTGCCATTGATTTCGAGATTGCAGTGTTTACGCATGCTCTTGATGTCAGTTGATTTTACGGTGAACCAGCTGTATCTCTGTTGTACCCCTTCACTGTTATATGAGAATATGTGTGAACAGCTGCCTGACAGAGTTCTCTGATATTGACTTCCCTGTGGGCCGAAACCACTAATTTTCAATGCTGTATGAAAGTTCACTGGCTACATTTATGTCCATTTCTTCATGAAAGCTTGAAGCTCTTGAAGGAATTTCCCACAACAACCTCACATTCCATAGCTTCCGAATTAAATCCTGCAAAATACACGGTGAGTATTTCAGAACCATTGAGAGTGGTTCCCTACCTCATTACCAAACCAGAAATTGCTGTTCATGGTGACAACGTACATTTTAAAAATTTTACCATGATGAAGTTATCAACAGGTTGTTTAAAACAACACATTCTTCACTAGAATCACCTGTAGGTCACCATTTTCTTCATGTCACATCGAGGTAGATTAGAATTTTTCGTTTCCCCACAGGTTGTAGATGCTATGCAATCTCCGGTGCTCCAATACGTAGATGGAAGGTGAATATCAACATTGAAACAAATAGACTTAACAAAATTACTAGATTTCATTCCTCAATAGAAAGTCTTTTCCGAACCTCAAGTCAGAGAATGTGATTAATAGAAATGAATGTAAGGAGGACCGTGAAGTGGTAGAATAGATCATAATTCGGTGTTTTGTGCATTTATATTATAATCCCAGTTTCTCTTTAATTACCAACCAAAACAAATTCAGAAACGCATTATTGACAATTCCCATATACGAAAATTTTGTAAGTGAATATTAATAATAATAATAAACCTAAATATAATGTAAAATCAAATAACATAAAGTTGGTATATTACTTATTTATAGAAAATACTGGATATTGTGATTTTGTCAAGAAACAAATCATGCCTATAAGACTGATGGATTGTCTACAAATTTTATTTTCACGAATATCTATTTTTCTCGAAATTTTGTCTTGTGCTTTTGGCCCTTATGGTTCTTAGCGCCTGTTGAATAACGGAAACGGTGGCTCGTAGTTGTTAGTACCGGTACTAGGAACCTAGAACAACAGTGTTGAGCCATCACTGAGACGACCCGCGCTGCAGACAGCGCTGATGACCGCCAAGCTCGAGCCAGCGACAGCGTCGCTCATCAAACATTAAGGCGGTTTTCGACGCGGAACGCCAAGATCGGCTGCGGGAGGAATCCGCTTCGGCGCAAACTGTCAGCGGCCGCAGAAACTTAACGACGGGAAATTAGCCGTGAACCACTAATTGGAGGGCAGGGACGGCTGCAATTAATTAACTAATTAGTCGAAAAGTGTTCCAGTTCTGACTGCTTGAGCAATTAGTTACGCCGCGGGGTCACGAAAACCCTCGAGTGCACCGGATGGCGTTCGGTTAAGTCCTCCTTCCTAACATTCGATGCTTGTTGGTTTCTCAGTGCACAAATTGCTTCGTTTGTATTGTTTATGCGAGAGAGAGACAGGGAGAAAGAGAGCAATTTTAAAGTGCCATCGACATATTCGAAATAGACGGTGAACTTTCTTGTATTGGCAGGTGGAAAAGAGGGGATTTCGGTAATCTGTTGCAGCGATTTAAGAAATTACGTAAAGCATACACCACATCGAAAAAATGCATAGGTTCATGCTACGAGCATCTTATAGCCATTTGGAGAATACAAGTGATTTTTGGTTTTGTCGACTGTAGTTTTGTTTTTTCTCGAAATGTTATTGAACCGTATATGCGTGCACAATTTTTTTTCTTATGAGAACCCGTCTCTGCTTCTTTTCCTCTTCCAAGACTTAGGCTTTTGCCTGCTGCGATCTATTTCTTGATCATCTTTGAAATCTTGAACCTTTACATTTTCACAGCTTCAAGAGAAGCTCGCCAGAGGGACTTAAATAACATTAGAAATACAATACAGCGCAGTATATAGTCGCGACGTCTTTCCGAGGCTGTTTTGAAACACAAAAAGAAAACAATAATGATTGTTACCACAGAGATAGAACGAAAACCACACCTGGTAGCATTCCAGTGCATGTACACATTTACACACAAATGCACTCACATGCTTATAAGAGAACTGTTTCGCTCTGCCAGGAGTCCTCTGATTTAGAACTAGGTGTGTAATAGCTCTTTCTACTAAATATCACTCGTTCACTGCTCATTCTCCTTTTTAAACTTTCATTTTCATTACTTTAGAAAAAAAAAAAACATATGCATGCCCTGATACCCTGCATCAACTAATATTGTTGCAGATACATATTACATTTACGAATATATGCATACACGTATTTCTTTTATTTCACCTTAACTTTACCATTATTATGAGAAGTATTATTATTATTATTATTATTATTATTATTATTATTAGTGTTACTGTTGGGTACAATAAAATCAAGAACTGTAACAACTTCAAAAGCTTTTACAAATCTGTTGTATAAGTGGGGAAAGTGGGTACAAGGACGGAATAAACTTAATCAATTCTTGTAACACATATTACGAGGTGCAGGAAGAGAATATCATGAACAATGATTTCTCTTGCTGAATTTCTCGTACCGCTCGCTGGCGTTCGAGTGACATTGCTACTTCAGAAAAATCGTTTTATTTTTATCTCTACAAGTATTTCGTTGAGCTGAGGGGGACCTTCAGACAGATAGAGGGAAGGATTCTGCACTCAAGTGTTCTGTTCTGTCGCACAAGCTCAAGAGAACCCAAATCGTAGGTATACAAAACTATGCCAGCTTCTGCAGGGGGAACACATTTTCGCCTGGAATTATACTACTAAGTCTGTTGCAGTCTGCTCTGAGTACCTTCATAGAGTGCAGACGCTGCTCTATAGTGTGAAGCAAGTGGCATTCGGTACAGAACTGCATTCTCCCCTCATGGGAACTTGTGCGGAACGATTGTCACGCAGTAAAGCTGTGTATTGGCCTAACTTCTTGATGAAGGTGTCAACATAAATGCTGCGCTCATCGCAGTTCTCTGCACTGGCCGTGATATTTTGTGGAATTTCACCTACAAGGGAAATGAATCACATTTCAGAAGATGTTACCTAATAAGTTTGGTGTAACTATTTTTTTTTTCTGCAGTCGTCTGCCATCGAAAAGGGAAGGCAATTTCAAACTTTTAAAATATACTTTATGAAAAATGTGAGAATTATTTTTTTCTTTGCACTGATAATTCCAAACGTAATTATGTAAGGAGTGAAGACTGGTGTACCAACAGAGCTTCACACTTAAAGATTCGTATGCACAACCTACCACTAGGATTCACGAGAAGGAAAGAAGCATAGATCAACAACCATAATATTTCAAGGGGAAGACTTTAACGGATAGTGTCAGTTCCCACATAATCTATTAGGGTATTAGACCACATCATTATATAACAACGCTGAAGAGCCGAAGAAAATAGTATACCTGCCTAATATCGTGTAGGGCACCAGAGAGAAGTGCCACAGCACGACGTGGGATGGACTCGAAGCAGGGCTGGAGGGTACTGACACTGTGAATCTTGCAGGGCTGTTCATAAATCCGTAAGAGTTCGAAAGTCGAGATTTTTTCTGAACAGCAGCTTGCAATACACCCACATACGCTCAATAATATTCATGTCTGGGGAGTTTGATGGCCAGCGGAAGTGTTCAAACTCAGACTAGTGTTCCTGGAGCAACTCTGTAGCTATTCTGGACGAGTGGGGCGCTGCATTGCCCTTTTGAAATTGCTCAAGTCCGTCGGAATGCACAATGAACATGAAGGGATGCTGGTGATCAGACAGGATGCTTACGTAAGTGCCATGTGTCAGAATCATATCAGGAGTATCACATCACTCCAGCTGCAGACCTCCCACAATATTAGGAGCCTCCACCAGCTTCAGCAGTCCCCTACTGACATGCAAGGTCCATGGATACACGAGGTTGTCTCCATAACCGCACACGTCCATCCGTTCGATAAAATTTGAAGCTAGCATCGTTCGACCAGGCAACTTATTTTTTCTAGTCATCATCGGGCCGAGGCGACAGGTAAAGATTTGTATAGAGCATTCATCAAAAGTACACGAGTGGGTTCAAAATGGTTCAAAAGGCTCTAACCACTATGCGACTTAACATCTGAGGTCATCAGTCACCGAGACATAAAACTACTTAAACATAACTAACCGAACGACCTCACACACAGCCATGCCCGAGGCAAGATTCGAACCTGCGTCCGTATCAGCAGCGCGGTTCCGGACTGAAGCGCCTAGAACCGCTCAAACGAGTGGGCTTTCGCCTCAAAAAGCCCATATCGGTTATGTTCCGTTGAACGGTTTCGCACGCTGATACTTGTCGATGGCTTCAGCACTGAAATCTGCAGGCGGTTGCTGAAGGGTTGCAGTTCTGTCGAGTAGAACGATTCTCTTCAGTCGTAATTTGTCCAGTTCTTGCAGGATCTTTCTCCAGCCGCAGCAATGTCAGAGATTTGATGTTTTGCCGGATTCCTGATATTCACGATACACTCGTGAAATGCTCGTACAGGAAAATCTTCACTTTATCACTACCTATGACATGCTGTGTCCCATCGCTTGTGCGACGAGTATAACGCCACGTTTAAATTCACTTAAATCTTCATAACCCGCCATTAAAGCAGCAGTTGCGGATCTAACAACTGCACCAGACGCTTCTTGCCCCTGCCGGCCGTAGTGGCAGAGCGGTTCTAGGCGCTACATTCCGAAACCACGCGACAGCTACGGTCTCAGATTCGAATCCTGCCTCGGGCCTGAATGTGGAGATGTCCTTAGGTTACTTAGGTTTAAGTAGTTCTACGTTCTAGAGGACTGATGACCTCAGAAGTTCAGTTCCATAGCGCTCAGATCCATTTCAACCATTTAAACTTCTTGCCCAATAATGAAACCGTTCAAATATTTGTGAATTCCTAACGGACCAAACCGCTAAGGTCATCGGTCCCTAGACATACACACTACTTTAACTAATGATAAGATCAACACACACACACACACACACACACACACACACACTCACTCACATGCCCGAGGGAGGACTTGAAACTCCGGCGGGACGGGCCGCGCAATCCGTCACATGACGCCTCAAACCACGCGGCCCTGCCCCAATAGGCTTTGCCGACCGAAGTGCCGAACTCTGCCTCTTTATATATCTCCGTATTTGAATATGCATGTCTATATCAGATTCTTTGGAGCTCCAGCGTAAAACCACTGTTAAAATTTAATTTCGGTTGTTTTTGCTGAGGCCCTCCTATGCGTGACTAAACTGCTGGTTGGAGGAGTTATTCTTCCCTCAATAGCGTTCTTATTTCGGTTGTCGGATGACAATATAGACAGTTTTCGTGAGCGTCAATAGATAGGTAGGTGCTTTTACAGACAATCATATTTTATACTGTCCAGCGAAGGGCAGGAAACTGATGTATGTTGGCACGTGTCAGCAGAAGTAGGTTGGTGTATAAGGAATAGGCAGTTTAGATGCCGTGACGAGAAGTGTTGCAAGATAATTGAAAGTTTTCTTTCATTATAAAATGGCGAAGCACATTGCCTAAAAGAGCAGTATTCAATGTAGAAGTCTGTTATCAATATCGTCCTCAAGCATAGCATGTGAGCGTACATCGGTAAGATATGAAATATACGGTATTTGATCAAAAGTATCCGGACAACTGGCTGAAAATTATTACAAGTGCGTGGCGCCTGCCAACCGTAATGCTGGAATTCAGTATGGTGTTGGCCCACACTTGGCCTTGACGACAACTTTCACTCTCGCAGGCATACGTTTAACCAGGTGCAGGAAGGTTTCTTGGGGAAAGGCAGCCTATTCTTCCTGGAGTGCTGCACTGAGGTGGGGTATCAATGGCTGTCGGTGAGGCCTGCCACGAAATCGGCTTTCCAAAACATCCCAGAGGTGTTGTGTAGGATTCAGGCAAGGACTCTGTGCCGGTCAGTCCATTACAGGGATAACGTGTAACCACTCCGCCACAGGGTGTGTATTATGAACAGGTGGTCAATCGTGTTGAAAGATGCAATCTCCATCCCCCAATTTTTCTTCAACAGTGGGAAGTAGGAAGGTGCTTAAAAAATCTGTGTAGGCCTCTACTGCGATAGTGACACGCAAGAGAATAAGGGGTGCAAGCCACTTCCAGGAAAAACACGACCACACCATAACACACCTCCACCGAATTTTACTGTTGGCATTACAAACGCTGGCAGATGACGTTCACCGGGCATTCGCACATACCCAGACCATGCAATCGGATCGCCACATTGTTCACCGTGATTCGTCACTTCACACAAAATTTTCCACTATTCAATCGTCCAATGTTTACCCTCCTTACACCAAGCGAGGCGTCGCTTGGCATTTGGCGGCGCGATGTGTGGCTGATGAGCAGTGAGGTTAGGTTTGGTTAGGGACCATGAAATCGGTGCTTTCTCACCTCCTGCATAACTGTCGTAGTACTAGCACTGGATCCTGGTGCAGTTTGGAATTCCTGTGTGATGGTCTGTATAGATGTCTGCTTATTACACATTACGACCCTCCTCAACTATCGGCGGTCACTGTCAGTCAGCAGACGAGGTGGGTGTGTACGCTGTTGTGCTATACGTGTCCTTTCACGTTTCCACTTTATTATCACATCGGAAACAGTATACCTAGGAATGTATAGGAGTGTGGAAATCTCGTGCACAGACGTATGACACAAGTAACGGCAAATCACCTGACCACGTTCGACGTCAGCTGAGTGCCGCTGAGTATCCCATTCTCTTCTCTCACCATGTCTCATGACTACTAAGATGACTGATGTGGAGTACCTGGCAGTATGTGGTAGCACTTAACACCTAATAAGAAAAATGTATATTTTTGGGGTGTACGGATACTTTTAATCACATTCGTAGATATCTTACGCAACTTATGTCAGAATTTAAATATGAATATAATATATTTTGTGAATGAAAGACATACTTTTTAAATGTAAATAGATTATTTTTATGTTTTAAGATCATGTGATGAGAGGGGTCCTCATAAATGCGAGAGTAGGAAATGATCTTACAGTATACAATTCTCAAAGGGGAATTGTTCCCGGAAATTCATCCAAAAGCAACATGCATTTTAACTATCTGATACGCACATACAATGCGCTCCCGATCAAGATTTTTTTTTTCAGTTTCTGAGTTGTTTAAATCATGATGAAATATTTAATTATAAAGCTGAAATGAATATCCAATGTGAAACGTTTTCTTCATTTAGGAATCGTGTAACAATACGATCGAAAAACTAACAAAAATATTTTAACTGGATTTAATGAACCAATAATTGGAATACTCAACAACTGACAAACATATTTTCAAAATGTTAGCCTGAAACAAAGCATTTTTTTTCTATGCCGATATGAAATCTAATTTTCAGGAATCCTAAATTAAACTACGTAACCATGTTTATTTTTGTATTCACCTACTCTTTTTTAAACGAAACTGTATACTTATTTGTGTCCAATTGGAAGGGGACTTTAAAGAGGACATCAGTACCATAAATAGCGTGTGTGGAACGATTTTTTTTTTTTTTTTTTTTTTTTTTTTGGTCATCAGTCTTCCGACATATAATCCGACCCGCCACGAACTCCTCTCCTGCGCTCACCTTTTCATTTCAAAGTAGTACTTGGGATTACATGTACAGGTTTGTGGTTATATGTCAAAATCTCAGCTGAGACAATTACAACCAATTCCAAACAAGGAGCGGGAGTCGTTTTAGTCCCTCCAAGAATACCAACACGACATACAACAATATTTATCAATTGAAACGCTAGAGTCGCACATTAAAACAATGGCGACAAACGTTTTTGCAAAATTATGCTACAACGAGACTTAATACTAGTACTACCGATTTATACCAATAAGCAACAGATTCCACTCAACGATATAGTGTGTCAACATATTAAGAAAACGAAAATAAAGTCTTACGGCATTATTTGCTGGGAGACCCCAAGTAGTACATTCAGAGACGTAATTGAAACGGAGTTTTCTATTCTTCGCGCTCAATGGCACCTTTCCTTCGCAAAGTGTAAGATTTGTGTTTTAAGCGTACCTGGTAGTGTAGATGGCAGTAATGGCAGCATGTGTAGCTTCGGTCATGTGTAAATTGTGTGATAATCAGGAAAGAGAGGGGGTCAAACCTGATGCCAACACATACCCTACTCCTCTCAAAAAGCACCAAGGTGGCTGCCGAGTTTATCGTTCACGTGAAACGGGAGGACAATTATCAAAGCTATCATATGACTTTACTCCATGAAACAAAGCTGAATTTAATCCAGGGGAATGTCTTGTGATCAGAAATTTTTTGCCGCAATCCCTCCTCTACTTTGCCGGAAAGGCTAAGGGAAAATAGCCAACAAAACGAGACGTACTCGGGCGGTCAGCCAACCTAATACCGTACAAACCACGCGTTGCTTAAATTCGGTGAACTGACGATGACCGGCGTATTCAACGAGACAGGAACCTTGGTTATTCATATTAATCGAGCAAGAATATCAAACAGAGTAAAAAGAACAGTTTTTTTGGTCAACAGTCTACTGACTGGTTTGATGCGGCCCGCCACGAATTCCTTTCTTGTGCTGACCTTTTCATCTCAGAGTAGCATTGCAACCAACGTCCTCAATTATTTGCTTGACGTATTCCAATCTCTGTCTTCCTCTACAGTTTTTGCCCTCTACAGCTCCCTCTAGTACCATGGAAGTCATTCCCTCATGACTTAGCAGATGTCGTATCATCCTGTCCCTTCTCCTTATCAGTGTTTTCCACATATTCCTTTCCTCCCAGATTCCGCGTAAAACCTCCTCATTCCTTACCTTATCAGTCCACCTAATTTTCAACATTCGTCTATAGCACCACCTCTCAAATGCTTCGATTCTCTTCTGTTCCGGTTTCCCCACAGTCCATGTTTCACTACCATACAATGCTGTACTCCAGACGTACATCCTCAGAAATTTCTTCCTCAAATTAAGGCCGGTATTTGATATTAGTAGACTTCTCTTGGCCAGAAATACCTTTTTTTGCCATAGCGAGTCTGCTTTTGATGTCCTCCTTGCTCCGTCCGTCATTGGTTATTTTACTGCCTAGGTAGCAGAATTCCTTAACTTCATTGACTTCGTGACCATCAATCCTGATGTTAAGATTCTCGCTGTTCTCATTTCTACTACTTCTCATTACCTTCGTCTTTCTCCGATTTGTGTGATAATCAGGAAAGAGAGGGGGTCAAACCATACTGTGTTCTCATTAGACTGTTCATTCCGTTCAGCAGATCATTTAATTCTTCTTCACTTCCACTGAGGATAGCAATGTCATCAGCGAATCGTATCATTGATATCCTTTCACCTTGTATTTTAATTCCACTCCTGAACCTCTCTTTTATTTCCATCATTGCTTCCTCGATGTACAGATTGAAGAGTAGGGGCGAACGGCTACAGCCTTGTCTTACACCCTTCTTAATACGAGCACTTCGTTCTTGATCATCCACTCTTATTATTCCCTCTTGGTTGTTGTACATATTGTAAGTAGGCTGTATGTAAGTAGGCAGTTTAGATTTTTATATTGGTAATGCCACGTAGCGCTCTATATCAAAATCACTGGCTGTGCTGTGTGCAGTCTGTGGCTAGTTTGCATTGTTGTCTGCCATTGTAGTGTTGGGCAGCGGCAACTGGATGTGAACAGCGCGTAGCGTTGCGCAGTTGGAGGTGAGCCGCCAGCAGTGGTGGATGTGGGGCGAGAGATGGCGGAGTTTTGTAATTTGTCATGAACTGCTAAATATACACTCCTGGAAATGGAAAAAAGAACACATTGACACCGGTGTGTCAGACCCACCATACTTGCTCCGGACACTGCGAGAGGGCTGTACAAGCAATGATCACACGCACGGCACAGCGGACACACCAGGAACCGCGGTGTTGGCCGTCGAAAGGCGCTAGCTGCGCAGCATTTGTGCACCGCCGCCGTCAGTGTCAGCCAGTTTGCCGTGGCATACGGAGCTCCATCGCAGTCTTTAACACTGGTAGCATGCCGCGACAGCGTGGACGTGAACCGTATGTGCAGTTGACGGACTTTGAGCGAGGGCGTATAGTGGGCATGCGGGAGGCCGGGTGGACGTACCGCCGAATTGCTCAACACGTGGGGCGTGAGGTCTCCACAGTACATCGATGTTGTCGCCAGTGGTCGGTGGAAGGTGCACGTGCCCGTCGACCTGGGACCGGACCGCAGCGACGCACAGATGCACGCCAAGACCGTAGGATCCTACGCAGTGCCGTAGGGGACCGCACCGCCACTTCCCAGCAAATTAGGGACACTGTTGCTCCTGGGGTATCGGCGAGGACCATTCGCAACCGTCTCCATGCAGCTGGGTTACGGTCCCGCACACAGTTAGGCCGTCGTCCGCTCACGCTCCAACATCGTGAGCCCGCCTCCAGTGGTGTCGCGACAGGCGTGAATGGAGGGACGAATGGAGACGTGTCGTCTTCAGCGATGAGAGTCGCTTCTGCCTTGGTGCCAATGATGGTCGTATGCGTGTTTGGCGCCGTGCAGGTGAGCGCCACAATCAGGACTGCATACGACCGAGGCACACAGGGCCAACACCCGGCATCATGGTGTGGGGAGCGATCTCCTACACTGGCCGTACACCACTGGTGATCGTCGAGGGGACACTGAATAGTGCACGGTACATCCAAACCGTCATCGAACCCATCGTTCTACCATTCCTAGACCGGCAAGGGAACTTGCTGTTCCAACAGGACAATGCACGTCCGCATGTATCCCGTGCCACCCAACGTGCTCTAGAAGGTGTAAGTCAACTACCCTGGCCAGCAAGATCTCCGGATCTGTCCCCCATTGAGCATGTTTGGGACTGGATGAAGCGTCGTCTCACGCGGTCTGCACGTCCAGCACGAACGCTGGTCCAACTGAGGCGCCAGGTGGAAATGGCATGGCAAGCCGTTCCACAGGACTACATCGAGCATCTCTACGATCGTCTCCATGGGAGAATAGCAGCCTGCATTGCTGCGAAAGGTGGATATACACTGTACTAGTGCCGACATTGTGCATGCTCTGTTGCCTGTGTCTATGTGCCTGTGGTTCTGTCAGTGTGATCATGTGATGTATCTGACCCCAGGAATGTGTCAATAAAGTTTCCCCTTCCTGGGACAATGAATTCACGGTGTTCTTATTTCAATTTCCAGGAGTGTATATTATGACTATTAAGGTAAATACATTGTTTGTTTTCTATTAATATCTTTCATTTGCTAACTATCCCTATCAGTAGTTAGTGCCTTCTGTAGTTTGAAACTTTTATTTAGCTGGCAATAGTGGCGCTTGCTGTATTGCAGTAGTTCGAGTAATGAAGATTTTTGTGAGGTAAGTTATTTGTGAAAGGTATAGTTTAATGTTAGTCACGGACATTCTTTTGTAGGGATTTTTGAAAGTCAGATTGCGTTGCGCTAAATAATATTGTGTGTCAGGTTAAGCACAGTCTTGTATAATTGTTCAAAGGGGACGTTTCATATGGCGACCCTGCCAGGATACCTCACTGGAATCTTCTAATTTTTTCTTGTAGTTTGTGTATTTAGTGTAGCTTTTTTTATTGCTAGTGCGTAATTATAGAGAAAATTTCCTTGGTAGTTGTGGTTTTTCATTGTTGTATAGTAAAACAGTTGTGGCATGCATGTAGATTTGCACCAAGTATTTCGCAGCTGCGCTTGCCATTAACTAGATATTATTTTCAGTGCTATGTTAATGTGTTCTCTTATTTTTGCTCTTCATATTGTGTTTTTCTGTGTTGTCGTGTGAAATATTGTGACAATAATGGCGTGTGAAAAACGTAATACTAGGCTCCAAAGTAAAATGAGAAATGACAGTGAAGACGAAAGCAGTGTGTTAGCGCCACCGAGTAATGAATTAACTAATGTTCAAAGTAGTAATTTGGTAATTGTACATAGGGAAATGGAGCGGGCTGCAAACAATGGTGTAGACAGTGAAACAATTAGTGAACAGGGAAGCATTATCGATCGATCGGTCGGCAACAGCTTGCCTCAGGAATCCGAAATGACAGTACACAATCTTGCAAATACTGTAGATTCAGGTTTTGCGTCCTCACCGTTTTCTCAAATGAATCAAGACACATTTTCTGCTTATTAAAATGTGAATATTGCCGGTTCAAATGCACTGCCGAATAGCACTGAGGAACATGTTTCAGACACCAGTGCACTGTTATTACAGTTAATGCAACAAATGGGACAACGGCTACAAAAGTTAGACACAACGCTTGAACAAAATCAGAAACAAATGGGACAAAATCTTCAAAAGTTAGACACAATGGAACAACAGCAGAGACAAACACAGCAAAAGCTTCAAAAGTTAGACTCATTGGAACAAACTCTCGAACAAACACATGAAGATTTAACTACTGAGTTACATAACATTGAATCGAAATGTCAAAAAGTCTGTAATGACGTAAAAACACAAATTTGTGAGCATTTCCAACCTATTTTTTCGCATCATGAAAATGCATTACAGAATCACGAAGCAGCCATAAAAGAACTGCAAACTATTGTTCATGAAAATCATGAGACCTTGCAAGCTAAAATGGACTCAGTTGCATCTACCGATTCGGTTACGCAACTAGCAAAATCTCAGGAAAACTTAAAGGACACAGTAGAATGACACACTGAGGAAATGTGTTCACTATCGGAGAAAGTAGCCGAACTTTCGGATCAGGTCACTAACTTATCTACAAAGGTAGATGATGATCTGAATGACATAAAACCTGTAGCCATCACTGACACAGAAGAGTGCGAACAAATTAGGAAATTCAAACAAAATCAGAATCAAATTAATACGCAACACGAAAGAGAAATCCGGGAAGTACAAGATCAGCTGACACAGGTAATACATGAATTACGTATTTCAGAGGACACTCGCGCTCCAATACGGGAAGAGGGACATAGAAATACGGAACAGCCACAAAATAATAACACAGGGCATTTCGGAAGTTATGAAAGAAATTGGCAATGTGCACCGAATTTTGAGATCGAACCGCCGACACGACGTAACAATGACCGACATGCTACTCACCGACATCATGATTTTGACTATAAGTTCTTCATTACTACACGTAAATTCAAAACGTTTAAAATTCTGCCAACGACATTCATCCACAAGTGTGGCTCCATCAATTCTCTCATTGTTTTCCTCCCAAATGGTCATTGGAGCACAGGTTAGAATTTATGTGTGGCTACTTGGAGAATGAACCAGCTGTAAGAATGCGATTGGTCATTCACGATTGTCACAGTGAAGGAGAATTTTACCATGCGTTCCTCTCAGCATATTGGTCACAAGCTACACAAGACCGAGTAAAACATAGCATCATGATGATGGAACACTTTGAACAATCTGAATTTTACAGTCTTGTCTAATATTTTGAAGACCTGTTGCACAAGAATCAGTACCTGTCAAACCCATACAGCCTCTCAGAACTCATCCACATTTGCTTAATCAAATTACCTGAACATTTACGGCATATTATTTTGGCAGGACGTTGCAAAGACGACATTGAAGCTTTTCAGGGACTCTTACAAGAATTAGAAATTGACACAGACAGTCGCAGGATGCGAAAACAGGAAAACAATCACTACAGGTCACATCCGTCACAATTCCGTGACGACAGAAACAATAAATGGCCACGACAAGCCTATTCTTACAACGTAAATCGTGACCAAAACAGACACCACCCGTATGACAACCACTGGCAGAGTAACAGTTACAGAGAAAGATCGCATTTCCATAGTAATGAATATGACAGAGACAATCTTAGAAACAGACAATATGGGAACAAAAACAATTATTACCACGGGAGACAGAATAACTTCAGACGCAACGGTCCAGCACGCAGTTACGATTCAGGGAGAAATTCTCCACCACGTGACCGACAAGAAAGAAACTACAGGAACTACCGACATGACGACAGACGATATGATCGTAACGACAGACCTGAATTGCATCAGAACTGGCGGGATTCTCGTCATGGTGAATTCGTAGAAGTTAGGTCTCCTGATCCCAATAACGACGTGCGCCAACTAAGAAACAGACAATGACTCACACCGCAGGCAGCCACCTGCGCCCGCTGGTTCAGGGAAAAATAACATAGACGCTAACCTTGAGAAAAATTCCAGTATTCTTTACCGACGTATACCACATGATAATTGCGTTAAAGTTGAAACTCTGCGTACTAGGAAGAGTAAAGGTTTACACCACATTTCACATGTAAAACCGTTTATTGAAAGAAAATCTTCTATTTAACTTTGTCTTTGCCATAAAACATTTTACATCACGTTACTAGTATGCTTTAGAAACTGTTACCATGCAACAATGTTTGAAGTTAAATATCCAGTCAAGAAACAAGAGAACTTATTTAAACAGAAATTACGAATGCATTGTTATTGTGAACAGACGACACAGTGTTATTGTGTGTGCACATTCTTGCTTGTTAGTTGCACGATTACGTAACGACTATAAGGCTCACATACTTAGAACATTTACCAGTACTGCTAATGAGATTTTAATGCAACATTTTTGTGTACTTGAAAATACATTCTGGATTCAAAGTACTTTCTATGAGATACCAGATGAGACAGTGGTTAGTTTATGTGACTGCTACACGATTTTATCACGACGCTACTAATGTGTGACAATTTACAATGTTGCTTTTGTGGTGTATCTGTTTTATATCTGCACAGTTTTTCTGAATTCTTCTGGAAAGTAAAACATGTTTAATAGTAACTTTTGTGGTATAGCTACAATGAGACAGCCTTTTCCGTAGCACAACAATACATTACAGCATAGTAATTTCTTCATCACAACAATAAGCGTAATGACTAAGAAATCTATACGCAAAGCATTTCACTTTTGTTTATCATGAGGTAAGTACATTGACTTCTGCAGAACTTAGCTTTCGGAGGACAATAACTACGAGACTTCCACAGAGATGATCTTACAGCAAGACGCACATTTAGCGCTACAGGACATGTATTTGAGAGATTAATTTTGTACTTAAAACATTTATTTTTAAAGATTTTTGAATTACAAAGAAAGTTTTCCGTGATACATTTCATTCCATTGATGTAATCTGTAACACCTGAGGGTATAATTACAATAATCCTCAGGGGGGTACACGCCTACTTTGTGTACCATGTGTTTGGCAAGCACAAGGAGCCCTAGCTAATATGGTATTTGCTTATACAACTTTACACATCGGTACCATATTTCTCTAAATCAAATTACACAGCTATCTGATCATTTAACTGAGAGATAAACATTTTTTTATTACGTCAGTGACACATGTTTACGTAATTACACCGTTGGATAACTTCACACTTACGAAATTGTATTTTGTCTGTTCTTTGTGAACTGTTCATATTTTTTTGGACCCATTGTCATATTATGAGAGCTTTGAATGATATATTTGGTATGGGATCAAGATTTTTAAAGTATGTTTGAGGTAGATGACACTATTGAAATGAGCAGAGAATTTTCTTTAGGTTTTGAAATTATTGCAGAAAGCTACGACGATTTTGAGATTTGACTGAGATGTTATGATGTTATTTTTACAATGACGATGTGTATTATGCTGATGAGGTATGTTTATGATGAATAAGCCGATGTTATATGAGGAATTTGATTATGCTTCATATTTATAATGATGAAATATTGAAGAGTGTCGATGAATACGTATATGTGTAATAAGGTAAGGAGTAATGAATAGTGGGTAGGGACTCTTGACTTGTGAAAAAGGATGTTGGATACCAAGAATCATACTTTAAGAATTATGAAATGTGTGTAAATGCGTGAATGTATCACAATGCCGACAAAAATTTTTTGGACACTGTTATATTTATAGGATTTTGTTTCTACAGATTTGTAACGCAAATTCTTGACCTTTGAAATATTTTTATATGAGACTGTCACTGTAGCGGAAACTGATGTCGTAAATATTTCGGTAAGAAAGGCAAGTGACCTTGACGTAATGCGTCTTGAGTGGCCAGCTGTGCGTCGCTGGAAAAAAGCCATTAGTGCCTCTCAGAGGCACAGGTAGAAAAAAAGAATGGGGAGGCCATTGTCCTTGCTATTTCCTTGTTGAAAGCATACTGTGGAGCTCGTAATTTATGATATTTACTGAAATGCCTAATGAAATGACGAGAAATATTTTTATGTCTATACACCTGATTATGACTACTGTCTCTGTAGCGGAGAGATTTTTCTAGTAACTTATGAAATGCCTCATGACTAATGAATGATGTTCTTATGCTTTACTTCGTACATAGTTGCTTATTTCATTTGATATCTGGTTTCCAGCTGTCTTGCAGCATTGCTTTCATAAAATAAAATTAAATGCTTTTGCTAATGTGAACACTTTCTGTCAACAGATCTATTAAATAATTATTTTATGATCCACATTCTTCGAAAAAGGAGGTCTTGGAATGGAAAGAACAATAAGAAGGGACTAGTAACAGTAACTGTATACATAATATTCTTTTCAAGTACATGGTAATATTTCTTTTTACAATAAGTTGTTGTGGTGCACCACTTTAATTACGTAGACATTAAGATGTGAATATACATTTCCCTTATCTGCATTGTTGTTTTTACTGTAATATTTTTTCTGCTTGAGCTATGTCATGTTTAGGTATAAGTTACTGCTGTTTGCCAGGCATAGTGCTACTAAATTTCACTTTGTATTACTCTGTTAAGCTAGTTTTACTACTGATTTATAGTTATTGTTGCTGCACATTGGCTCATATTAGGTGTAATTTTACATTTTATCTGTTAATTTAGATTTACTGCTGCTTGCTTTGCAAATTGGCATTGTTTTGTCATTGCTGTTTGTGTTAATTTGTTATGTACTGCTGCATTGCCTCATCCCTTAGTTTAGCGAGCTCAGTAGATTTAAGTTAGCTTAAGAGGGGTAGACTATATAAGAAACTAACTATGATGACTTGGAAGAAATGTATTGGGAAGCTATATGAAAATGGTTTGGGCAAAAAAAAGGATACTGTACAGTGGAGAAAAACTATTTTTGACAGAGGATGTGAAATGAATACAGAAAGCAGGCTTAGATAGGACTTTTTGGGAATAATGATGAACGAAGGGAGATCTCCATGCAAAATACTGCAGTAAAACAAACCCTATCCTTTCCTTTTGTGTCATCCCTCTATATGTTTGTGTACCCTTGTGTATTTATGTTCTTCTTGTCTTTATATGTTTAGCTAATAAGATTTATGTTGTAGAATTTCTCTAATATTAATCTATATTCACTGTGATGAGGAATACTGTTATCCTCAAATATAATTGGCATTAATAATATGTTATTTACCTTGTAAAGATGCTTAGACATTATTTATTCTGTTTTGTTTTAATGCTCATGTGTGAAGTGGATGTTTCGCAAGTTATTCTGATCTTTTATGTATGTACTCATGTCATAATTCCTGTTACACTGATGTATATGTTTATTTCTATTCTGTTGTAAAGCCTGTACTACAAATGTTATCTGTATTGTTATGTTTTTAATGATGTATTTTGTACCTTTGTTATTGTATTCTTCTGCTATAAAATTGTAATTGACAGCAGTTCATAAAATTATGTAACTTGTAAGCATTCATTTCACTGCACACATTTCTGTTGGTCATAGTATATGGACAATATGTGAGAAGTAGGGACTGTTAGTGTTTGCACGTGTGTTACTAATTCAGCAAGGGACGGGATAACGGCATTGCTGGTTCTAAGGACAATTCCAAAAACTTTGTGAGTGCACAAGTGGTGATTATGGACTTGCTATATTCTCTGCAAGACTCTTCGATGGTGATTGTGCACCAGCACAGTCGCAACAGATGGCTGCTAGCTATTCTACAAGGACTACAGTGGGTCTGCATCTTTGATGACCCAACAATACCATTATTTCTACATGGACTACAGTGGGTCTGCACCTTTGCTGACTCACCAGCACCATTATTTCTACAAGGACTGCAGTGGGTCTACACCTCTGGTGGCCCACCAATACCATATTCTCTACCAGGCCATCAGTGGGTCTGCTCTGTGATGACCTACCTACCAATATTCTTCAAAACTTCGACTGACTCTGCTGTGGGTTTGCTCTGTTGTGGCCCATTACCTGTCAGCATGTCAAGAGTCAGCACTGTCTTTCCGTGGAAGGACAAAACTACTTCTTCAAGACTGCATGGAAATCCACTACTTCTGTGTGCAATTTCTTTTACTAATGAGACTTTGTGAAAAACAAAAACTGTAATTACTATTATGATGAATGATCAGGACTGTCTTTATGGACTGTGAGAAAATTTTAGCTTTTGACCAACATTGTATTAATAAGTGAGTGCATTTGATATCTTTCTTACTGTAATTATGAAAAAATTTTTCAAATCTGTATTGGCCACTGCCCAAAAATATTTTGTAAAATTTTTTGTGGGGAGCATGGGGGCTATGTAAGTAGGCTGTTTAGATTTTTATATTGGTAATGCCACGTAGCGCTCTATATGAAAATCACTGGCTGTGCTGTGTGCAGTCTGTGGCTAGTTTGCATTGTTGTCTGCCATTGTAGTGTTGGGCAGCGGCAACTGGATGTGAACAGCGCGTAGCGTTGCGCAGTTGGAGGTGAGCCGCCAGCAGTGGTGGATGTGCGGAGAGAGTTGGCGGAGTTTTGTAATTTGTCATGAACTGCTATATATATATTATGACTATTAAGGTAAATACATTGTTTGTTCCCTATTAATACTGTATCTTTCATTTGCTAACTATCCCTATCAGTAGTGCCTTCTGTAGTTTGAATCTTTTTAGCTGGCAATAGTGGCGCTCGCTCTATTGCAGTAGTTCGAGTAATGAAGATTTTTGTGAGGTAAGTTATTTGTGAAAGGTATAGTTTAATGTTAGTCAGGGACATTCTTTTGTAGGGATTTTTGAAAGTCAGATTGCGTTGCGCTAAATAATATTGTGTGTCAGGTTAAGCACAGTCTTGTATAATTGTTCAAAGGGGACGTTTCAATATTGTATATGACCCGTCTCTCCCTATTGCTTACCCTTACTTTTTTCAGAATCTCGAACAGCTTGCACCATTTTGTATTGTCGAACGCTTTTTCCAGGTCGACAAATCCTCTGAAAGTGTCTTGATTTTTCTTTAGCCTTGCTTCCATTATTATCCGTAACGTCAGAATTGCCTCTCTCGTTCCTTTACTTTTCCTAAAGCCAAACTGATCGTCACCTAGCGCATTCTCAATTTTCTTTTCCATTCTTCTGTATATTATTCTTGTAATCAGCTTCGATGCATGAGCTGTTAAGCTGATTGTGCGGTAATTCTCGCACTTGTCAGCTCTTGCCGTCTTCGGAATTGTGTGGATGATGCTTTTCCGAAAGTCAGATGGTATATCGCCAGACTCATATATTCTACACACCAACGTGAGTAGTCGTTTGGTTGCCACTTCCCCCGATGATTTTAGAAATTCTGATGGAATGCTATCTAATAACAATGGAGGTGAAGCGAGAGCCATATAAATATTTCAAAGACTCGGTCCTTCATATGAATGTTTCAATAAGGAAAAGAATAAAAATCATGCGTTACAAAACTACCGCCAAACTGGGCAAACTGTTGGAACAGAAGGTACATATAATGTGACAATTAAACAGTTCTTCCGTCTGTAAAGCTCCAAACAGCATGTCCTAATTAATGGCTGCAACAATGGATCCTAAACATGTACAGTATTATTGATATTATCGCTTCTAGAGCATTTTCTACTACCCGTTGTCTTTGAAGAAATGTTATAATTGTTTTAAAATGTGAATTCACATGAATGTCACGGCCTAACTCTCGTATTGCGCGACTGTCTTGGCCTTGCCATTCAGACTTCATTTTCATTTCATGTTTCCCTGCAGTCTTTCAACAGTAAAGTCACATTAACGGCATACAGGCAGTATAGCTTCTAAGACGGTGCATACCGAAATACCCTGACGGAAAAAAATCGAAACACCAAGCATGAGTTGTGTGAATAAACGAATGTGTCAGTTTTACCTTCCGTCTGACAAGTACTCTTCATTGATATATGCAGATACTACAATGTTACTCTTGTATTTATGACTTCACTGGGGGTTTTCAGTACTATCACTGAAGCTGGTCGCTCAGTGATTGAAGTCCATGTCCAACAGAAATAAAGATTTCTACTTGAACGACCGATGCAGACTCTCATTTTTTCCATTAAAATATGAGTGGCACTAGGACCGCCACCATTGGAATGCAAATCAGGTTTGTTTTAAGTACACGTTGTACCGGTCGCGAACGGTAGCTTCCTTTGAGACTGGACACGGTGAGATGATGTAAGTCAAGAATGTAATTAACACGACAAAGAGGACATAATGAACATTTCACTGCATTTGAACGTGGTCTTCAACAGGGAGGAGAGAAGCTGAATGTTCCTTCTGCGATATTGCAGTAATTCTTGTCACGAATGTTGTCATTGAACATGATTGCTGACAGTGGCGATCAGTAGAACGCCCGTCGCAAGAAGACTGGGTTGTGGACGGCCACGTGGCAATACCCAGAGGGAAGACCATCGTGTCCGGCGTATTTCTCTGGCGCATCTTACCGTATCTACAGCAGCAATCTGAGCAGCAGTTGGCACCGCAGTGACAGAACTATATGTTACTAATCGGTTACTTCAAGGAGAGTTCCGAACAATACTCAGTATAACGTGTATTCTACTCATCCAAAGCCAAAGCCATTTGCGACTTAAGCGGTGTCAAGTGAAAGCTCACTGGAGGGCAGGGTGATGGACTGTGGTGTTTTCTGATGAAAATTGGCTCTGCTATGTGCCAATGATGACCGTGTGTTGGTTAGAAGGAGGCAAGTTGGGGGCCTGCAACCAACATGTGGAGTTATAAAAAAAATGATTCAAATGGCTCTGAGCACTATGGGACTTAACATCTCAGGTCATCAGTCTCCTAAAATTAGAACTACTTAAACCTAACTAACCTAAGGGCTTCACACACACCCATGCCCGAGGCAGGATTCGAACCTGCGACCGTAGCGGCCGCGAGGTTCCAGACTGTAGTGGCCTAGAACCGTTCGGCCACAACGGCCGGCTGAGTGAAGTTATCGTCTGAGGTGCGATTTCGTGTGATAGCAGGAGCACTGTTGTGGTTATCCCACGCACCCTGACTGCAAATTTGTGCCATTCAGGGACGGCATTCCATGATATTTTTTCCGACAGGGTAACGCTAGCACATACTTCTATTGTAGCCCAACATGTTCTACAGAGCGTCAGCACATTGCCTTGGTCTGCTCGATCACTACACCCGTCTCAAACGGAGCACGTATGGGACATCATCGAATGAGAATTCCAACGTCATTCTCAGACAGCTATAATCGTCCCTGTATTGACGAAACAAATGCAGTAGGCTTGGAACTCCATCCCACAAACTAATACCGGAACCTCTAAAACCCATTGCATACATATTTTCGTGCTTGTATTCAACATCTGGCAGTTACCCCTCTATTATTAAAGCACCAGTATTTCCCATTTTCAATGGATTATCTGGCGCTTGCATTAACCAGTGATCTTGCAACGTTAATGATTTAAGTATGTTACCTAGCCAAAAAGTATTCTTGAAAACTCAATAGTCTACTTTAATGGTTTTTTGGTGTTGCAGCTTTTTTTCCCATAAGTGTATAACGTGAAAACAAAGGATTACCTGAGATAACCCTTATCATGATTGCTTTTTTTCTGTCAGTGTAGCTACGGTAGGAAGCTAAAATTCTTTCCATCCACACGGGACAAGCAGGAGTAGGGTGTTTGCTCTGGAAGCTGGCCTCGGCTTTAGAACGTTTGGCTTGTGCCGCTCGCAGTCACTTCGCCACGAAGCCATCGATCTGCCGCTGCCGCTGGCGCTGCCGCCGCCTCCGCCTCCTCGACGGCTTACACAGTGGAGGCGGCGGGGCCGGGCGGCCGTTCGCTGCCGGTCGACTTGTGTGCTTGCCAAACTGCCGCCGGACTCTGAAGAAAGGGCTGGCCCGGCCCGGCCCTAACGAGGGCACTTTGGCCGCCTTTTAGTCCTTATCTGCCTCTTTCGGCGAACGTCGTCCATCTTTCCGAACGTGTTACACATAACATCGCTAATGCTCCACAGCGCCTGTTTTCGCCTCTGCAAACCCTTAGCATCGTTTTCTTTCTGTCGATACATTGCCAATTATATTTTCCCGAATTGATTTGCAGTTTAACACATTTTCCTCCTCTAAAACATCCTTTAATCACTGTTGTGGAAGTTGTACATTATTTCTACGAGGCGAGTACCCGTTACCTTCCCGTGCGACGTAAGCAGAGCTATACAATATTCACAGAGGAAAGATTGATTCCTTTGTGCCAAACGAGAAACTGAACCATTGTTGAGGTCACTAGCTGAGTACCCGAATTTGTCCAAATATGTATTTATTGCATGCTCCCATTAGTCCATCTCTTCCTTACCCTTCTGTTCATGTAGTACGCCCCCTCACAGTCCGTCTCCTGCTGCCTACTTCCTCTGCCCACCTCCTCCCTGTCATTCTCTATCCATTTCCTGCTGCATCTCCCTGTGTCCACCAGCTACTCTCCACTCACTCTGTCCATCTGTTCCACTCACTCCATCCATCTGCTTCTCCCCTCTCTGCACATTTCCCCCTCAACCCCTCTAACTTCTTCTCTTAACCCTTCTCTTTGTACACCTCCTCCACCTCCATTCTTTGTCGAGCTCATGTTGCCCCTCTCTCTGTCCATCTCAGCCTCCCTACACTCACTGTCCAGATCCCTCTGCACGCCCGCTAATCCCACTTCCCCCCCCACCCCCCCATCTCCTACCCCATCCTCTCTGTCCTTTTCGTCCACATGTCTTATGTTCCATCTCCTGCTCTCCAGTCTCTCTGTAAATCTCTGCTTTTTCGCTTCCTCTGTCCATCTCATCTGTCCATTTCGCACTTACCGTCTCTCTGTCCATTACCTCCTCTTCCTTTTCTCTCTTAATTTTCTCCTCCCCATCTCTGCCGCCCGTTCTCTTTTAGTCCATCTATTCCTCCCCCTCTCATTGTCCAAGTCCTCTTCTTTATTTTCTCTGTCCATTTCCTCTTGTTCTCTCTGCCTGCCTCCCCCTCTTTGCTTGCTTTCCATTTCCTCCTCTCCTCTGTGCCCATCACCTCCTTTATCCTCCTCTGCCTGTCCATCACCACTTTCTGTCTACCCATCTCGCCATTACCACATTATTAACATATCCCAATAGTAGGCTGGAGATTCTTACACCCACTTTATTTTTTCCAGGTAGTAAGTAATATGTGTATCACATTCGGTTGTATTACATGCACCCGCCAGGTTAGCTGAGAGCGGGAATGCGCTGTTTCCTGCACTCGGGTAGGCCCACTGGCCCCATATCGAATCCCCCCGGTGGCTTAAAGATGGAGGCTGGTGTGCCAGCAAGCCTGGATTTGGTTTTTAGGCGGTTTTCCACATCCTAATAGGTTAATACCGGGCTGGTCCCCACGTCCAGCCTCAGTTACACGGCTCGCAGACATCTGAACACATTCGCACTGTTCCATGAATTGCACTCGACACAGACAGTTGGGGTACACTAATTCCGTCCTGGGAGTATGGGGTGGCGGCAGGAAGCGCATCCAGCCACCCCTTAAATTAACACTACCAAATTCGATTAACATGCCGACCCTGTGTCATTGCGGGAAAAAGGCACAAGCAAAACATAGAAAGAAAGAAAGATTCGGTCGTATTATATGCATGAATTTTGGGAAACACTTACCTTCAATCTCGCTAGCGTTCGCATATCGTATTTATTTAACATATATTTAACATATTTCAGGCATATTTGTATACATGTGTTTGTATACATATATTCGCTAACTGTAGCGAATTTTGTATACATATATTCGCTAACTGTAGCGAATTTTGTATACATATATTCGATAACTGTAGCGAATTTCGCCCTGAAACTCACTGTTCATGGCGTTACAATTTCTCAAATACGTGTCCTACCGTGACATAATTTTCCGAGTACATAAAGTGGTATGTGGATAATGTCTGCGAAATGTGTTGTGAATAGCATTGTAGTTAAGAACAAATACAGAAAAACGTTATGCTTGATTCGCAGTTTTCCTGTACAAACACTGAAAATGCGGTAAACTGAAAAGTTTTTACCTTTATCATTTTATTGGTGTGTCAGAGAATGTGTGAAGTTGGCTGCAAGTCGCTGATTCTCAAGTAGGGTTCGTCCATTTGCGCACCATGACGTATGCTTCTTCTTCCCCACCCCCTCCCACCGCAATTCTTTTGAGAACTAAGTGGCTGCTACCAACGCGGAGGTTGTTTCCAGAGAGGTTTTTTTTTGTGGTTTTAGGGCGCAAAACCGCTACGGTCATTAGCGCCCGGTCCGGGACTTAAGAAACAGTAAAAAACATAAAATAGAAACCAGCAGCAGTGGGGACGAAAGGCATAAAATTGGAGAAACTAAAAGCAGAAGGAAGGCTTAAAAATCCACTACAGAAAGGGGTTGGTTATCCCAAAAAAAACTTCAAATGACTGACGTCATTTCACTGGCACGAATGAACTCTAGAACGCGATCGGCCGATCGCGTGTCATCTGCTAAAATTGACGATATATCAGGCGACAGCTGTAGACGGGCGCGTAACGGAGTAAAATAGGGGCACTCAATTAAAAGGTGTCTTACCGTCCACAACTGAGAGCAGTGGGGACAGAGTGGGGGAGGATCGCCGCTTAAAAGATGTCGATGGCTAAAAAGACAGTGCCCTATCCGGAGTCTAGTTAAAATTACCTCCTCCCGACGACGCGTTCGGGAGGAAGAGGTCCAAGCACAAGGAAGAGTTTTTACGTCCCGCAATTTATTTTGGGGAAGTGTCGACCAGTGCGCGTGCCATAAATGAACAACATGACGACATAAGACGCTCCGTAGATCGGCGACGGGAATCGATGGAATAGCTGGCCGAAGAAGAGAGACTGCAGCCTTGGCTGCAATATCGGCCGCCTCATTTCCGCAGATACCAACGTGTCCCGGGAGCCAGAGGAACGCCACCGAGACGCCCCCCAGGTGGAGCAAGCGCAGACAGTCCTGAATCCGGTGGACCAGAGGGTGCACAGGGTAAAGAGCTTGGAGACTGAGGAGAGAGCTGAGAGAATCGGAGCATATAACGTACTGTATCCGCTGATGGCGGCGGATGTAGTGGACAGCCTGGAGAACAGCGTAAAGCTCCGCAGTATAGACCGAACACTGGTCGGGAAGCCGAAAGTGATTTGGGGTGTCGCCAACAACATAGGCACTCCCTACACCTAACGATGTTTTCGAGCCGTCGGTGTAAATAAATGTGGCGTCCGTCATTTGTGCACATAGAGCAGCAAATGCCCGACGATAAACAAGTGAAGGGGTACCATCCTTGGGAAATCGACAAAGGTCACGGAGCAGGCAGATCCGGGGACGGAGCCAAGGCGGTGCTGTACCCCAAGTTGTCAAGAAGGTTTTTGGAAAGCGGAAGGAAAGAGAATGGAGCAGTTGACGGAAGCGGACTCCCGGTGGTAGTAGGGAGGAGGGGCGGCCTGCATACCCTACATCAAAGGAGGCGTCGAAAAATATGTCATGGGCTGGATTAGCAGGCATGGAAGACAGATGGCTGGCATAACGACTCAGAAGGACTGCTCGCCGATTGGACAGCGGAGGTTCAGCAGTCACAGCATAAAGGCTTTCCACAAGGCTGGTGTAAAAAGCTCCAGACACTAAACGTAATCCACGGTGGTGGATAGAGTCGAGACGCCGAAGAATAGACGGCCGAGCAGAGGAGTAGACTATGCTTCCATAGTCCAATTTCGAGCGCACTAAGGCGCGAAAGAGGCGGAGAAGGACCACTCGGTCTGCTCCCCAGGAGGTACCATTCAGGACACGGAGGGTGTTGAGGGATCGCAGACAGCGAGCCGAATGATACGAATAGTGGGAGGACCAGCATAGTTTCCTGTCAAACATAAGACCCAAGAATTTAGCGACGTCTGAAAACGGAAGGTTGACAGATCCTAGATGTAAGGAGGGTGGAAGAAACTCCTTACGTCGCCAAAAATTAACACAAACGGTCTTACTGGGAGAGAAACGGAAGCCGGTTTCGATGCTCCAAGAGTGGAGGCGATCGAGACATCCTTGAAGACGCCGTTCAAGAAGGCTGGTCCGTTGAGAGCTGTAGTAGATCGCAAAATCGTCCACAAAGAGGGAGCCCGAGACATCAGGAAGGAGACAATCCATAATTGGATTGATGGCAATGGCAAACAGTACAACACTCAGCACGGAGCCCTGGGGTACCCCGTTTTCTTGGGAGAAAGTACGGGAGAGAGTAGTGTTCACCAGCACCCTAAATGTGCGCTCTGCCATAAATTCGCGAAGAAAGAGGGGCAGCCGACCTCGAAAGCCCCAAGAGAACAGTGTGCGGAGGATGCCCGTCCTCCAACAGGTAACGAATGCTCTCTCCAGATCAAAAAATATTGCTACTGTTTGGCGTTTCCGGAGAAAATTGTTCATGATATAAGTGGAGAGAGCAACAAGATGGTCAACGGCAGAACCGTGCTTTCGGAATCCGCATTGGGCAGGTGTTAAAAGACTGCGGGACTCCAGCCACCACGCTAGACGGTAATTCACCATACGCTCCAAAACCTTACAGACACTACTCGTGAGAGAAATGGGGCGATAGCTAGAGGGGAGATGTTTGTCCTTTCCAGGTTTCGGAACGGGAACGACGATAGCTTCCCGCCATCGTCTGGGAAAAGTACTGTCGGTCCAAATTCGATTATAAAGGCGAAGGAGGTAATGCAGACTATGGGTTGATAAATGCAGCAACATTTGGACGTGGATACCATCCGGTCCTGGGGCGGAGGAGCGAGAAGAAGAGAGTGCATGTTGAAGTTCCCGCATGGAGAAAACAGTATTATAGCTTTCGCGATTTTGAGAGGAGAAAGCAAGAGGTCGCACTTCCGCTGCACGTTTCTTCGGGAGAAACGCTGGCGGGTAATTGGAAGAGCTCGAAATCTCAGCAAAGTGCTGACCCAACGAGTTAGAAATTGCGACGGGGTCCACGAATGTATCATGCGCGACAGTGAGCCCAGAGACCGGGGAGAAACTAGGCGCGCCTGAGAACCGTCGAAGCCGACTCCAAACTTCCGAGGAGGGAGTGAAGGTGTTAAAGGAGCTAATAAAGAATTTCCAGCTTGCCTTCTTGCTATCGCGGATGACGCGACGGCATCGCGCACAGAACTGCTTATAGCGGATGCAGTTGGCCAAAGTAGGATGGTGGCGGAAAACGCGGAGAGCACGTCGCCGCTCACGTATTGCATCACGGCATGCCTCGTTCCACCAAGGAACTGGGGGGCGCTGGGGCAATTCGGTGGTGCGTGGTATTGAATGTTCCGCAGCCGTAAGAATAACGTCGGTAATATGTGTGACCTCATCGTCGACGCTGGGAAAGTGACGGTCATCGAATGTCGCTAGAGACGAAAAAAGTGTCCAATCAGCTTGGGCAAACTTCCATCGCCGCGGGCGCATGTATGGCAGTTGAGGCTGCAGTCGAAGGACACATGGAAAGTGGTCACTCGAGTGTGTATCATCAAGGGCGAACCATTCAAAGCGCCGAGCTAGCGGAACAGTACCGACCGCAAGGTCCAAATGAGAGAAATTTGTCGTGGAGGCAGATAAAAATGTAGGGATCCCAGTGTTGAGGCAAACTAGATCCGCTTGGTGGAAGACGTCTAGCAATAGTGAGCCACGTGGACAAGGATGTGGAGATCCCCAAAGCGGGTGGTGGGCATTGAAGTCCCCAACCAGCAAATAGGGGGGTGGAAGCTGACCAAGAAGATGAAGGAGATCAGCCCGTGCCATTGGTGTGGACGATGGAATGTATACAGTACAAAGAGAGAACGTGTATCCGGAAAGGGAAAGACGGACGGCGACAGCTTGGAAGGAAGTGTTTAAGGGGATTGGGTGATAATGGAGAGTATCATGGAGAAGAATCATGAGTCCTCCATGGGCTGGAGTGCCTTGCCTTCAACACAGGGGAGATCATATCGGACGGACTGAAAATGAGGGAGAACAAAGCGGTCACGGGGACGCAGCTTTGTTTCCTGAAGACAGAAGATGACCGGCGGGTAGGATCGTAAGAGGATCGACAATTCATCCCTATTGGCTCGAATGCCGCGGATATTCCAGTGGATAATGAACATGGGGTGAACAGAAAATGGAGGAATGTGACCAAAGTTGCTGTCAACTCGAAGACTGCTCGGAGCTAGCGACCGACAGCATGGAATGGCATTCAGCCGAAGGCAGAAGATCCTGATCCATAGGTTGGTCAGGAGCAGCTCCTGCCACCAGCGATCGGCCGGTTGACCGGCCACCAGCAGTGCGCCTCGGCGATACAGAAGACGGCCGAGGGCGATTTCCGCCAAGTGGTGCTGTAGATGGGACACGCCTTGGCGGAGAAGGAGAGGAACTGGGTTTCTTTGTAGCCTTCTTAGAAATATGATGTTTAGATGGAGGAGGAACCGATGGTTGGGAAGTTGCGGTACGTAAAAACTCTTCACGAGTATGCTCTTTTTTGGAAGGCTTGGTGTCTGACTTTTGGGCTCGAGATTTAGCAGAACCCGATGAAGGGTGATCCATAGAGTGGGCAGGCGAAAGTGGTGAGGTTGAACGAGCGATCTTTGCGCTGGCCGATCTGACGACCGTGGCACTAAAGGTGAGGTCGCAAGTCTGCGTGGCCGCCCCCTTTGTTGGCCGAGGAGAAGCAAGGACAGTGCTGTATTTTCCTGTCTGAGGCACGGTGGGCTGGCGACTGGCGAATAATTTTCGAGCAGCAAAGGTCGACACCTTTTCCTTCACTCTTATTTCCTGGATGAGCTTTTCGTCCTTAAAAACGGGGCAATCTCGAGAGGAAGCAGCGTGGTCACCCATACAGTTGATGCAGCGAGGGGATGGAGGTGAACAAGCACCCTCATGGGCATCCTTGCCACACGTAACACATTTGGCCGGATTGGAACAGGACTGGCTGGTGTGATTGAACCGCTGACACCGATAGCAACGCGTAGGGTTTGGGACATAAGGGCGAACGGGAATTATCTCATAGCCTGCTTTGATTTTCGATGGGAGTTAAACTTTGTCAAATGTCAAGAAGACAGTGCGGGTTGGAATGATGTTTGTGTCAACCCTTTTCATAACTCTATGAACAGCTGTTACGCCCTGGTCAGACAGGTAGTGCTGAATTTCTTCGTCAGACAATCCATCGAGGGAGCGTGTATAAACGACTCCACGCAAGGAATTTAAGGTACGGTGAGGTTCCACCCGGACAGGGAAGGTGTGGAGCAGAGAAGTACGCAGCAATTTTTGTGCCTGGAGGGCACTGACTGTTTCTAACAACAGGGTGCCATTCCGTAATCTGGAACAAGACTTTACAGGGCCTGCAATTGCGTCGACACCTTTCTGAATAATGAAAGGGTTGACCGTGGAGAAGTCGTGACCTTCGTCAGACCGAGAAACAACAAGGAACTGTGGCAACGATGGAAGAACTGTCTGTGGCTGAGACTCAGTGAATTTACGTTTGTGAGCAGACATAGTGGAACGTGAGGAAACCATTGCGGAAGAATCCCCCATGATTACCAGCGTCTCCGATGGCGCGCTCCTCCCTTGTGGGGGCCCTCACTGAGGGCACTCCCGCCTTAGGTGATTGTTCACACCTCAGGTCACACCTCCCGACAAACGGACGGAGGGACCAATCGGCACTTTCGGAAGGTATCACCCCAGGTAATCACCCCTCCCTGGGCCTGGCCGTTACCAGAGGGTACGTACGTGTCCTACCTGTCTACCCGGGGCGGGGAATTACGAGTTACCCCGTCACCGGCTACGCATGGAAGTGCGTGGGTCGGCCTTCAGACACGCACAGGGAGGAAAAAAGAGAAGGGGAAAGGAAAGAAGAGGGGTCTCAAACGCCGCAGCGTAGAAAAGTGCAGAGAGAAGCGGGAAGGAAAAAGGGAAGGACAGAGGAAGGACGAAGACTTGCAAGAATAGAAAGCAAGGAATTTGTAACAGTTTAGAGCGTCCGTCTCCGGACGTAGGCACAAACCATACTCCCAGAGGGGGAGAAAGGGAAGGAAAGAGCCAGAGGTGAGGGGGGGGGGGGCGAAGATGGGGGAGGGGGAAGGATGAGAAAAGGGAAGGTATGCAGCCCAGAAAGGACGGAGGGCCACATTAGCTCGGGGTCCCGTGCTCGCTACGCACGTGTCCACAAAAGAGTTGTGAACCCCCTGGGGGGTTTCCAGAGAGTAAATGGTACGTGTACCAAGTTCTGTTGCTATCGATCCAGTGATTTACGAGAAGACGTGGACCTGCATACATATGTTTATAAATCGTCTTTATAACATGTTTAGATTACATACTGATACATATCATACTTAACTATAACATGAACTGCGTATCATGTGTCTTTGTTAATATAACCTACGTAATTCCTGTCTTCAAATTATTATTTACTTCTACAAACAATGACATATTATTAAAACAAATAATACTGATACTGTCATTATTCAGTTCTTAAGGCATCTCAAACGACGGATTAAGTTGGAAAGTTTCATGTTACCTATCTGAACGAAAACCACGAATTAATCAACATAGTAGTTGCATTCAGATGTGTTTTTGCTCTTATTTAAATTGATTTAACAAGCCCATTTGTTATTCGTCACATATCTACGAGTCTCGCGTTTTCAGTGTTTACTGAGTTAAATTGTCAACTGTGTTATTTATCATCGCAGCATGAGACTCAGCTGTCCTACCATACGAGCTGTTAAAAGGTTTTCATTAATTTCTTACCGAGCGAGGTGGCGCAGTGGTTGGACACTGGACTCGCATTCGGGAGGGCGACGGTTCAATTCCGCGTCCGGCCACTCTGATTTAGGTTTTCCGTGATTTCCCTAAATCGCTCCAGGCAAATGCCGGGATGGTTCCTTTGAAAGGGCACGGCCGACTTCCTTCCCCATCCTTCCCTAATCCGATGAGACCGATGACCTTTCTGTCTGGTCTCCTTCCCCAAAACAACCCAACCCATTAATTTCTTCATGTGCGGATCCATAGCCTCGAAGTGATTTCTGAAAGCCGAAACCTTTTTAAAAATTTGTATAAGGGTACCCCCCCGCCGGCACGGTAGCTCAGCGTGTTCGGTCAGCGAGCCGGTGGGCCTCTGTAATAAAAAAAACTGAGTGGACGGATCAACAACTGAACTTTAACAGGATGTATTGCGACGTCCGCAACGTCCAAACACAACGATTAATAACGAACAAAAAAAAAAAAAAAAAAAAAGAAGGGGGGTAGCGTCTTTGATTCATAATCAACACGTCTTCGGGTCCGGTTTCGTTCCCCGCCACTGTCTAAATTTTGATAAATAATCAGGATTGGCGGCCGAAGACTTCCCGCATAAGAAGTCAGCCTCATTCTGTCAACGGCCTTGTCAAAGAGGGCGGAGGAGCGGATAGAGGTTCACGGCACTCTCTTGTCCTAGGGGTGGGAAATTGCCCCTAAAGGCGGAAGAATCAGCAATGATCAACGACATGAGGATGCAGAAGGCAATGGAAACAACTGCATTAAATACACGTAACGTGTATCCACAGGACTCGTGGTCTGTAATTGAAGAAGTGTCATGATGATCTCTCCATTCGCAAAAGATTCCGGAATAGTCCCTCATTCGGATCTCCGGGAGAGGACTGCCAAGGGGGAGGTTACCATGAGAAAAATATTGAATAATCTAAGAAAGGATAACGTTCTACGTGTCGGGGCGTGGAATGTCAGAAGCTTGAACGTGGTTGGGAAACTAGAAAATCTGAAAAGGGAAATGCAAAGGCTCAATCTAGATATAGTAGGGGTCAGTGAAGTGAAGTGGAAAGAAGACAAGGATTTCTGGTCAGATGAGTATCGGGTAATATCAACAGCAGCAGAAATTGGTATAACAGGTATAGGATTCGTTATGAATAGGAAGGTAGGGCAGAGGGTGTGTTACTATGAACAGTTCAGTGACCGGGTTGTTCTAATCAGAATCGACAGCAGACCAACACCGACAACGATGGTTCAGGTATACATGCCGACGTCGCAAGCTGAAGATGAACAGATTGAGAAAGTGTATGAGGATATTGAAAGGGTAATGCAGTATGTAAAGGGGGACGAAAATTTAATAGCCATGGGCGACTGGAATGCTGTTGTAGGGGAAGGAGTAGAAGAAAAGGTTGCAGGAGAATATGGGCTTGGGACAATGAATGAAAGAGGAGAAAGACTAATTGAGTTCTGTAACAAGTTTCAGCTAGTAATAACGAATACCCTGTTCAAGAATCACAAGAGGAGGGGGTATACTTGGAAAAGGCCGGGAGATACGGGAAGATTTCAATTAGATTACATCATGGTCACACAGAGATTCCGAAATCAGATACTGGATTGTAAGGCGTAGCCAGGAGCAGATATAGACTCAGATCACAATATAGTAGTGATGAAGAGTAGCCTGAAGTTCAAGACATTAGTCAGGAAGAATCAATACGCAAAGAAGTGGGATACGGAAGTACTAAGGAATGACGAGATACGTTTGAAGTTCTCTAACGCTACAGATACAACAATAATGAATGGCGCAGTAGGCAGTACAGTTAAAGAGGAATGGACAACTCTAAAAAGGGGTATCACAGAAGTTGGGAAGGAAAACATAGGTACAAAGAAGGTACCTGCGAAGAAACCAGGGGTAAACGAAGACATACTGCAATTGATTGATGAAAGGAGGAAGTACAAACATGTTCCGGGAAGAGCAGGAATACAGAAATACAAGTCGCTGAGGAATGAGATAAATAGGAAGTGCAGGGAAGCTAAGACGAAATGGCTGCAGGAAAAATGTGAAAACATCGAAAAACATATGATTGTCGGAAGGACAGACTCAGCATACAGGAAAGTCAAAACAACCTTTGGTGACATTAAAAGCAACGGAGGTAACATTAAGAGTGCAACGGGAATTCCACTGTTAAATGCAGAGGAGAGAGCGGATATGTGGAAAGAATACATTGAAAGACTCTATGAGGGTGAAGATTTGTCTGATGTGATAGAACAAGAAACAGGAGTCGATTTTGAAGAGATAGGGCATCCAGTATTAGAATCGGAATTTAAAAGAGCTTTGGAGGCCTAACGGTTAAAAAGGCAGAAGGGATAGATAACATTCCATCATAATTTCTAAAATTATTGGGGGCGGTGGCAACAATACGACTATTCACGTTGGTGTGTAGAATATATGAGACTGGCGATATACCATCTGACTTTCGGAAAAGCATCATCCACACAATTCCGAAGACGGCAAGAGCTGACAAGTGCGAGAATTATCGCACAATCAGCTTAACAGCTCATGCATCGAAGCTGCTTACAAGAATAATATACAGAAGAATAGAAAAGAAAATTGAGTATGCGCTAGGTGACGATCAGTTTGGCTTTAGGAAAAGTAAAGGGACGAGAGAGGCAATTCTGACGCTACGGCTAATAATGGAAGCAAGGCTGAAGAAAAATCAAGACACTTTCTTAGGATTTGTCGATCTGGAAAAAGCGTTCGACAATATAAAATGGCGCAAGCTGTTCGAGATTCTCAAAAAAGTAGGGGTAAGCTATAGGGGGAGACGGGTCATATACAATATGTACAACAACCAAGAGGGACTAATAAGAGTGGACCATCAAGAACGAAGTGCTCGTATTAAGACGGGTGTAAGACAAGGCTGTTGCCTTTCGCCCCTAATCTTCAATCTGCACATCGAGGAAGCAATGATGGAAATAAGAGAAAGGTTCAGGAATGGAATTAAAATACAAGGTGAAAGGATATCAATTATACGATTCGCTGAAGACATTGCTATCCTGAGTGAAAGTGAAGAAGAATTAAATGATCTGCTGAACTGAATGAACAGTCTAATGAGTACACAGTATGGTTTGAGAGTAAATCGGAGAAAGACGAAAGTAATGAGAAGTAGTAGAAATGAGAACAGCGAGAAACTTAACATCAGGATTGATGGTCACGAAGTCAATGAAGTTAAGGAATTCTGCTACCTAGGCAGTAAAATAACCAATGATGGTCGGAGCAAGGAGGACATCAAAAGCAGACTCGCTATGGCAAAAAAGGCATTTCTGGCCAAGAGAAGTCTACTAATATCAAATACCGGCCTTAATTTGGGGAGGAAATTTCTGGGGATGTACGTCTGGAGTACAGCATTGTATGGTAGTGAAACCTGGACTGTGGGAAAACCGGAACAGAAGAGAATCGAAGCATTTGAGATGCGGTGCTATAGACGAATGTTGAAAATTAGGTGGACTGATAAGATAAGGAATGAGGAGGTTCTATGCAGAATCGGAGAGGAAAAGAATATGTGGAAAACACTGATAAAGAGACGGGACAGGATGATAGGACATCTGCTAAGACATGAGGGAATGACTTCCATGGTACTACAGGGAGCTATAGAGGGCAAAAACTGTAGAGGAAGACAGAGATTGGAATACGTCAAGCAAATAATTGAGGACGTAGGATGCAAGTGCTGCTCTGAGATGAAGACGTTAGCACAGGAAAGGAATTCGTTGCGGGCCGCATCAAACCAGTCAGTAGACAGATGACAAAAAAAAAAAAATTAAAAAAAATAAAAAAATAAAAAAAACTGTTAAGCTCTATAATGCAAGATGACCTTTACTACAACATGTCTATAGGTACATAAGACATTACTGGCCAGTTCAGGCCTGTGGCTAAGTTTAGATTAACAGCGCCTATAGATTTGGAGATGCCACAGGCGCAAAATTGTAAGTAATCTCACATGTATGTACTTGGTGCAATAATGGTCTCTTTGCAATATTGAACTTGGCAGCCTACTGTATTGTTCTAAAATGATTTTATCACACAGGAAAACAGATATTTAACTATCTCTCTACCAACCAAATTTCGTTTCAGTTTGTCAGCTAATGACAAGAAGTGGTTATTAATCTGAAATCCCGATTGTGATAGATAAGTACCACTTTCATTCTCCACGCCATAAAATTTGTCTGAAGGCAATTAGCTTATTATAATGAATTTGTCTAACATATTAGATGACGTCCTTCTTCTCTTTGTAGTACTTTTAACTAAGGAAGATATGTTAAAATTTATTATATGGGTACACTACTGGCCATTAAAGTTGCTACACCACGAAGATCACGTGCTACAGACGCGAAATTTAACCGACAGGAAGAAGATGCTGTGATATGCAAATGATTAGCTTTTCAGAGCATTCACACAACGTTGGCGCCGGTGGCAACACCTAGAACGTGCTGACACGAGGAAAGTTTCCAACCGATTTCTCATACACAAAGAGCAGTTGACCGGCGTTGCCTGGTGAAACGTTGTTGTGATGCCTCGTGTAAGGAGGAGAAATGCGTTCCGGCTTTGATAAAGGTAAGATTGTAGCATATCGCGATTGCGGTTTGTCGTATCGCGACATTGCTGCTCGCGTTGGTCGAAATCCAATGACTGTTAGCAGAATATGGAATCGGTGGGTTAATGTGGGTAATATGGAATGCTGTGCTGGATCCTAACGGCCAAGTATCACTAGCAGTCGACATGACAGGCATCTTATCTGCATGGCTGTAACGGATTGTGCAGCCACGTCTCGATCCCTGAGTCAACAGATTGTGACGTTCGCAAGACAACAACCATCTGCACGAACAGTTCGACGACGTTTGCAGCAGCATGGACTATCAGATCGGAGACCATGGCTGCGGTTACCCGTGATGGTGCATCACAGACAGGAGCGCCATCGGTGGTGTACTCAACGACGAACCTGGGTGCACGAATGGCAAAACTTCATTTTCTCAGATGAATCCAGGTTCTGTTTACAGCAGCATGATGGTCGCATCCGTGTTTGGCGACATCACGGTGAACGCACATTTGAAGCGTGTATTCGTCATCGCCATACTGGCGTATCACCTGGCGTGATGGTATGGGGTGCCATTGGTTACATGTCTCGGTCACCTCTTGTTCACAGTGGAAGTTACATTTCAAATTTGTTATGACCCGTGGCTCTACCGTTCATTCGATCCCTGCAAAATCCTTCATTTCAGCAGGATAATGCACGACCGCATGTTGCAGATCCTGTGCGGGCCTTTCTGGATACAGAAAATGTTCGAATGCTGCCCTGGCCAGCACATTCTCCAGATCTTTCACCAATTTAAAACGTCTGGTCTGTGGTGGCCGAGCAACTGGCTCGTCACAATACGCCAGTCACTACTCTTGATGAAATGTGGTATCGTGTTGAACCTGCATGGGCAGCTGTACATGTACACGCCATCCAAGCTCTGTTCGACTCAATGCCCAGGCGTATTAAGACCGTTATTACGGCCTGAGGTGGTTGTTCCGGGTACTGATTTTTCAGGATCTGCGTGAAAATGTAATCACATGTCAGTTCTAGTATACTATATTTGTCCAATGAATACCCGTTTATCATCTGCATTTCTTCTTAGTGTAGCAATTTTAATGGCCAGTAGTGTACTTACACTATTTATGAGAAATGAAAATTCGGCTACCTCTGCATAAACCACTTGTCTAAATTTAATACAGCCTAACAGATACAATCCCGCACACATGTCGTCTAAATTGACGTGCTTCTATATGAACTCTAACTTCTGCCTAAACCCGAAATACCAAATTTTGGAATTTAAGTGGAACAACTTCAATGGACAGCACATTGGGAAGTATGATACAAGTTAGAAATCGACTATAGTATACTGTGGCTTTTCATAATGTTTAAAAATTAATAATAGGGTTGATTAAGTCATTTTACGCTACCAGGGTGGACAAAACGACAAAGTACATTCCTTCTGCACATAAGGAAGTTACAAGTCAAGGGCAGAAGTGGTTTTGGGGATAACACAATGACCGAAAAACAGAGAAAAGTTCTGTTCTATGAATCGAAGTCACGGGCTAGAAGTAGTGTGGCATGGGCGGTACTAAAAGTCTTTTGGCACAGACTGCAAATGCTCTTATCACAAGAAATAACGCTGCCACTTTGAAATATTGGCACTCAATTGTGATGCAATTTATTGGAAAAGTACTTGTGGAGCACTGTATTGCCTGGAAGTGAAACACGAAACGAGTATATAGTAGAATGGAAGAAACTGGACGTACAAATATTGTCTTTCATACAGACAGATTGAAAGACGACATGGAGCATTTAAGTATACCAGAAAAACATCATGACAAAAGCTATTTATGGAAAGTTACAAGACGAAGAAATGATATTTAGTGATATTTGTTTCGATATCCAAAATACTAAAAGTGATGTTGACAGGAGCAGAAAGGAACAATTATACCGTCTTACCACTAGAACTGAACGACAGAAAATAATACAATTTATTGTGCCACTAGTCTGCGTAATTATTAAAATGGGAATATCTTCTAGGATTCCTGATTGGCTAGCAACAATATATTTCAGGTATTTATAAAAGTCAGAGATCGTCGTTGGAGTACAAGATTAATTTCTTTACAACAGATGATTTTTGTTGGAACAACAGAGCAAGAGATCTCGGAGTTATTTCATCCACAAGTTCCTCATGTAACAAATTATCTGTTCACATAGGCACTCTCCGTTTCAGCGTTATTTAAGTTATAACTTTCAGTTATTCTTTCGCTTGTATCTGAAACTAAAATCCAGATGTTTTAACGATTTGGACACAACTCTGGGAGTGGCGGTAACATTTTGTGAGTGAAAACTAGTCCCGCTTTCAGCTACTGCGGCTACAGAGGTCGCAGAAAACACATCATGTGGAAATAGCTGTTCGCCTGTTACATGAAATAAACAGTGAGTCTGGTGGCTGGACTGGCAGTTCGCTCCTCGTCTTTGAAGCCATCGTTACGATGATTCACGAATATAACTATTACTTGTTTTCATGGACAAAACCGTAGATCGTGTATTGTTGTTTAAGACAAATTGGCCTTTATTAATCGGCACTTACTTGAGATCGCGTTCTTGCAGCCGTTAAGTTCGCTCTATACTCTCCTCAGCCATCCACATAGAATCGATACAGGCATCAACATACTACATGATTCGCAGCAGGTAACTACCAAGTTTGTGTCCGGCCACAACAAACAATTAGTGGCGAGTAACTAAGCAGCCTTGGGATTTATTAGTGCGTCATTGACGCAACGTTACCTGAAGTGTGGCAACAGCAGCAGCAGCAGTAGCAGCTGACGCTGCAGCCGGATTGACAGCATATTCGGCGTCAGGTCCAGGTAATACTGAAACAGGATAGCGACCAGCTGAGTGCGACAATGCCTAAGATTTTCTTATTGTCCATCTTGTCCACTACCGGTAGCTGAGTGGTCAGCGCGACAGACTGTCAATCATAAAGTTTCGATTCCCGGCTGGGACGGGGATTTTCTCCTCTCAGGGACCGCGTTTTGTGTTTTTCTAATCATCATCATTTCATCCCCATCGACGTGCAAGTCGCAGAAGTGGTTTCAAATCGAAAGACTTTCACTCGGCGAACGGTATACCCGACGAGAGGCCCTAGTCACACGACATTTCCATTCTCCATCCTGATTTCTTCTAACCAAAGTAATGAGATCTGATGAGGGTTGGTGTTGAACCGAAACAGGGATTTTTAAAAAACTGAGCAGTAAAGATGGACAATGCAATACCTTGAAGGAAATAATTACCGACAACTTTACTTTTACGAATTATTTTATGTGACTATCAGTATCCCTGCCTCATTGGCACAATCTTTAGCCCCCTATACATATAGCTAGATAAGTCGGGTAGACGTCTGTTCTATTATAATCACTAATTCCATCTGACTACCGTAAATTTCTGAGAATCTCCGCAGCCGTGGACCCTCCACATCTATAATGACAACTGTCAGCACTAATCTACAGTTGTCGTTAGAGGTATGGAGAGTCCACGTCTGCAAGGAGGATTCAGAAATCTACGATAGCCAGTTTAAATTAGTGATCCCTATTGTGGTGTCACCGCCAGACATCACACTTGCTAGGTGGTAGCCATTAAATCGGCCGCGGTCCGTTAGTATACGTCGGACCCGCGTGTCACCACTATCAGTGATTGCAGACCAAGCGCCGCCACACGGCAGGTCTAGAGAGACTTCCCAGCACTCGCCCCAGTTGTACAATCGACTTTGCTGGCGATGGTTCACTGACAAAATACGCTCTCATTTGCCGAGACGTTTGCATAGCCTTCAGCTACGTCAATTGCTACGACCTAGCAAGGCGCCATTACCGGTAACTATTGATACTGAGTCATGTACAGTCAAGAGCGACGCTCATCAATAATGGATTAAAGTTAAGTATTCCACCAGCTACGTCCGTTTTTCTAAAGTCTAAATTCCTTGTCCGGTTCCAGACCTCACGCCAGCCTGCGTGAGCTAAAACGCATGCCTTTCGGCTTCCTCTAATAATACGGTGTTGGCTCTTCTGCCAACCCACAACACCTATAATAATAGCACAAACGTTTAGGTGAGTCATCTAACTACGTGTATTGAGGCCTAGAGATGGTGCTAATGAGGCACTGAAACTGGTAGTGAAATTAAGGAACTCAAAAAATTACGGCTGTCGTTACTTATTTTCTCCAAGTCATTGGCCAGCAGCAGTCGTATTCCATTTAGACAAGATGGAACTACAGAAACAACAAAAATTACAACCGGTGATTACGGATTTCATCCAAATACATTATGTCATCTTCTGCAAATGACGTTGATCTGCAAACAGCAGCAATACGATTGGTAAATGCAGAGACACTGTCTCCACATGCGTTTCCGGCGGGCTGTGATCGAAGGAAACATGGAATTCATATCTCCAATAGCTTGTGCTTTTTCGTGAGGCTAGAAACGTTTATGATACTGATATCCAGCTTGCACCGTTATTGCCTTCTAGTAGTTACATTTACTAGCTGGTTTACAAATTACGTTCATTCGTAGAACTAAGAAGCTTCATGGTCGGCATGTTGTGTGGTTTTGTTTTCCACTTATCTCGAGGCGCAAACGAATGAAGTGGCTGGTAGACTATATTTCAACCAGTATCAGGAGTAAGTGAACCAATTGTATAAATCCTGGTTTCTTGAAGCACTGGCTCTTGGGCAACAGTGCAACTTACAAGAACCCAATATCTAGTCTTTGTATTTCTTCCTCCTGTATGGCTGTATAAAATGTATATCATGAGAAAGAGGACCAAAGGGCCCGCTAATAATATTTAACGCGCTGTGCTAATCTATCAGACAAGTTTCTTTTATTTGTGAACCGAAGGACCTGCAGCCTCTCACGAACGATGCCCGACATTTAATTAACAGTACTGCATAATGTAATTGACCAACAGCATCATGGATGCACTTTTCAAAATTACAACAGTCCACGTCTTTAACTTGGTGAAACCTTCCACTACAAATCTGATTTAAACTACAATGACCAGCAATGGCATTCTTTGTTAAGTAATGTCCTTTGTAGGGTGAAACTTTTCAGGGAAAAGTAGACCAGCTTTCAGCTGCTGCGGCTCCAGAGGTCGCAAAAAGCATGTCGAGTGGTTGCTCCCTGAGGAGCCGCAAGTAATAAAAGTCTTTATTCTTTACTTCCTTTATAGTCCTTCCCCCTTCCCAGGTAACGGTCAATTCACAAAGATTAATACTGACTGTGGAGCACGTGGTATGTCAATTCATCTATATGAGATGTGGGTGTGCGTCTAGCTCACCGCTATGGATTCTGGACCAGCGGACCTGTAAAAACTATTTCTAGTCCGGGTGAGATTCTTCACATACCTTTGTGACCGGGAATCACATCAGCGACACAAAATGCATGCGACTTCGTCCCGTCAGCTGTGAAGCGTACATCCGACATTGACCTAAGCATGGCGAAAGGGCATCTTAAACGACGTCGTTGTACCGCTCACAGGACAACGCCATCATCTGCAGACACTGTGGCACCATCGCGTAAAGGCGACAAAAAGCCGGTTGCAAATGCAGTCCGGTATTCTTACTTCACATCAGCTCAGGCAAAAACAACACGTTCCAAAGAGGAATTCCGGTCGCAGTATGTAGTTGTCAGCGTTCAAAGAGCACCGAAAAAAAAAATCTTACACTGGGTTCTTCTGCAGGCACAACAGACGCAATTTCCTACAGCAGGATGCTACATGAAACTTCCTGGCAGATTAAAACTGAGTGCCGGACCAACATTCTAACTCGGGACCTTTGCCTTTCGCGGGCAAGTGCTCTACCAAGAACAACTCACGCCCCGTCCTCACAGCTTTACTTCTAAGCAATAATTTTCTTTCAGGAGTGCTAGTTCTGCAAGGTTCGCAGGAGAGCTACTGTAAAGTTTGGAAGGTGGGAGACGAGATACTGGCAGAAGTAAAGCAGTGAGGACGGGGCGTGAGTCGTGCTTGGGTAGCTCAGTCGGTAGACCACTTACCCGCGAATGGCAAAGGTCCTGAATTCGAGTCTCAGTCCGGCACACAATATTAATCACCCAAGTAGTTTCATATCAGCAGACACTACGCTGCAGAGAGAAAATATCATTCTGGAAACATCCCCCAGCATGTGGTTAAGCCATGTCTCCGCAGTATCCTTTCTTTCAAGAGTGCTAGTCCTGCAAGGTTCGCAGGAGAGCTTCTGTAAAGTTAGGATGGTGGGAGACGAGATACTGGCAGCAGTAAAGCAGTGAGGACGGGGCGTAATCGTACTTGGGTAGCTCAGTCGGTAGACCACTTGCACGCGAATGGCAAAAGTCCTGAGTTTGAGTCTCGGTCCGGCACAAAATTTTAATAAAAAAAAATGGTTCAAATGGCTCTGAGCACTATGGGACTTAACTTAACTAACCTAAGGACATCACACACATCCATGCCCGAGGCAGGCTTCGAACCTGTGACCGTAGCAGTCGTGCGGTTCCCGACTGAGCGCCTAGAACCGCGAGACCACCACGGCCGGCGCACTTATTTTTATACGCCCAGGTAATTTCATATCAGCGGACACTACGCTGCAGAGAGAAAATATCATTCTGGAAACATGCCCCAGCCTGTGGTTAGGACAAGTCTCCGCAGTATCCTTTCTTTCAGGAGTGCTACTTCTGCAAGGTTCGCAGGAGAGCTTCTGTAAAATTTGGAAGGTAGGAGACGAGATAATGGCAGAAGTAAAGGAGTGAGGACGGGGCGTGAGTCGTGCTCGGGTAGCTCAGTCGGTAGACGACATGCCTGCGAATGGCAAAGGTCCTGAGTTTGAGTCTCGGTCTGGCACACAATTTTAATCACCTGGGTAGTTTCATATCAGCGGACACTGCGCTGCAGAGAGAAAATACCATTCTGGAAACATTCCCCAGCCTGTGGTTAAGCCATGTCTCCGCAGTATCTTTTCTTTCAGGAGTGCTAGTTCTGCAAGGTTCGCAGGAGAGCTTCTGTAAAGTTCGGAAGGTAGGAGACGAGATTCTGGCAGAAGTAAAGCAGTGAGGATGGGGCGTGAGTCGTGCTTGGGTAGCTCAGTCGGTAGACCACTTGCCCCCGAATGTCAAAGGTCCTGAGTTCGAATCTCGGTCCGGCATTCAGAATGCTACATGATTCGCTTGGAATAAATGTAGTGCGTCGCTGCTGTATTTCATAGCAACCCACGGCCTTTACCGAACCGTAGTACTCAACTGGAGAGCGTCAGTGTGGAGCCAGCACCCGACAGCAAAGCTCCCCTCAAACTGACACTCTCCGTGGGCGTCAACAATGTAATACAAAAGACTGCATCTTTGACATGTAGTCCTGAGTATTATTATATGAAGTGCCCCACATCCTTTTTTGTAGATAACGACTAATTATGTTTGATTATACACTCCTGGAAATTGAAATAAGAACACCGTGAATTCATTGTCCCAGGAAGGGGAAACTTTATTGACACATTCCTGGGGTCAGATACATCACATGATCACACTGACAGAACCAAGGCACATAGACACAGGCAACAGAGCATGCACAATGTCGGCACTAGTACAGTGTATATCCACATTTCGCAGCAATGCAGGCTGCTATTTTCCCATGGAGACGATCGTAGAGATGCTGGATGTAGTCCTGTGGAACGGCTTGCCATGCCATTTCCACCTGGCGCCTCAGTTGGACCAGCGTTCGTGCTGGACGTGCAGACCGCGTGAGACGACGCTTCATTCAGTCCCAAACATGCCCAATGAGGGACAGATCCGGAGATCTTGCTGGCCAGGGTAGTTGACTTACACCTTCTAGAGCACGTTGGGTGGCACGGGATACATGCGGACGTGCATTTTCCTGTTGGAACAGCAAGTTCCTTTGCCGGTCTAGGAATGGTAGAACGATGGGTTCGATGACGGTTTGGATGTACTGTGCACTATTCAGTGTCCCCTCGACGATCACCAGTGGTGTACGGCCAGTGTATGAGATCGCTCCCCACACCATGATGCCGGGTGTTTGCCCTGTGTGCCTCGGTCGTATGCAGTCCTGATTGTGGCGCTCACCTGCACGGCGCCAAACACGCATACGACCATCATTGGCACCAAGGCAGAAGCGACTGTCATCGCTGAAGACTACACGTCTCCATTCGTCCCTCCATTCACGCCTGTCGCGACACCACTGGAGGCGGGCTGCACGATGTTGGGGCGTGAGCGGAAGACGGCCTAACGGTGTGCGGGACCGTATCCCAGCTTCAGGGAGACGGTTGCGAATGGTCCTCGCCGATACCCCAGGAGCAACAGTGTTCCTAATTTGCTGGGAAGTGGCGGTGCGGTCCCCTACGGCACAGCGTAGGTTCCTACGGTCTTGGCGTGCATCCGTGCGTCGCTGCAGTCCGGTCCCAGGTCGACGGGCACGTGCACCTTCCGCCGACCACTGGCGACAACATCGATGTACTGTGGAGACCTCACGCCCCACGTGTTGAGCAATTCGGCGGTACGTCCACCCAGCCTCCCGCATGCCCACTATACGCCCTCGCTCAAAGTCCGTCAACTGCACATACGGTTCACGTCCACGTTGTCGCGGCATGCTACCAGTGTTCAAGACTGCGATGGAGCTCCGTATGCCACGGCAAACTGGCTGACACTGACAGCGGCGGTTCACAAACGCTGCGCAGCTAACGCCATTCGACGGCCAACACCGCGGTTCCTGGTGTGTCCGCTGTGCCGTGCGTGTGATCATTGCTTGTACAGCCCTCTGGCAGTGTCCGGAGCAAGTATGGTGGGTCTGACACACCGGTGTCAATGTGTTCTTTTTTCCATTTCCAGGAGTGTACATATGACATGCAGTATGTACATAATATTGACACGAGGACCATGTCCTCTTAAAAGGAATGTATACATATTGACGCACTTTGTTATGAACTACTGTTTGAGAATGGCAGTACAGGCGAAATCCCTATAGCAAGAAATTGAATTTAGCAACATAACAGCCTGTAAATTTTATTTCTAAAATGTTGCAGGACAGACAACGAAAGTAAACCAGAAATAAAAATAGAATAATTATCGTTTGTTCTTTTCACCCTTAATAGCTAATGTTTTTCACTAAATGTTTTTACACGCACTGCTTTTCAGATTCAATATTCAAGTAAAATCTTATCCAATTGTGTAGTTTATCGCGTACGAATCTTTATGTGAAACCCGCTCTGATGAAATTTACTCCAACCTAGGTGGTGCACAATAATCTGAATCACACATATCATTGAAAGCTAATGCGACGGTCTGTTTTTTCTGATTTACACCCATGCCTTTTTTCTGTGAAGAAAATAGCTAAATTGAAAGTTAGGTATTGTGACTGCAACCACATCTATTCAGCGTGTGACACACCGGTGGTAATTAGGAAGCATAGTGCCACAATTTTGTCTTGTCAAGGTTTTAAAGCATTTGTAAATGTTTAATATAATGTAGATGTTTACCCAGTTTAGCACCTAAAAATGGTACCTGTTTATTTATCAGGGACCTATTACTACCGAAAAACAGGTTTAGCTGGTAGATAACTCCAATTTACTTCATATGCAGAATCAAATCGTCTGATGGTGAGCAGACGGTACGCCTTTTGGGCAACAACAAACAGAATATGTAATGTGAGTGGATTATTTTTATCTAAGCAGTGAGTACATTTATCACACAATGGGCTATAAAGGACTCAGGCTCGTACCAACCCACATCGACGCTACTGATAATCTCCCTTTGACCAAACATTGATGAAGTTCCTGTCGTTCTTGGGCAATAAAATTTACTATGGCTAACCTATGCTGAAAAGTGCACACGAGTCCCATCCCCTCAATTACTTTCGAGAAAAAGGAGCCATATTTCAATGGTACGTAGGTTTTCAGGCAGCGTTCTTGAAGATAGAAATGAGTCTGAAGTCTGCATTCAGACTTGTCACATTTCGCGAAGGAATATGTTTAGCCCTTTCGATAAACACTGTGGAGTTCCTGAAAGGAGTTGGTCTGTCACATTAGTTTCCTGTTCATTACCAATCGATTGCCCATTCTAGTACACTAAAAACGGAAGAGGTGAATTATAACCAAATAGGAAAGTGAACACTGACTTATATTTACGGTATTAGAATAATCAGATTTTTTTAAAAGTGGAACGAGATGTTGAGAGGCTCGGGGCACAAACCTCAAGTTCCCTTTTGTGTCATGAAACAGTGCTACTACAGCAAATATCGCAGTTGTGGAAGCTGTTTTTCAGAAGTTACTGTTATGAAATACACCAATTACTCATTGCACAACACCCCATCACTAACACCCCATAGCGCATTCTGATCGCCAATTTGCTAAGCAATAGGAACTATGTTTCCAGTCTGATAAAAGCTTTAGATAGACACAGGGCTACATTCCCTTGAGGGCCCGGGAGGTGCCTACACTCACTGATCAAGGCCACATGATTCGCAAAGTAGTATGTTATGCAATTTTTTACAGGCCGGACTGATAGTGTGAGCGTTATGTTTAACGAATCACAGATGAAACCCTGACACACTGCGTCATGTTGTACACATCCATGTCCGTGTATGGCCACAGTCCAGCTGCAGTTCTGGACGCTAACATGCGCTTCGCACATTTAGATTTCCCGAACTCTTCTCACTGACCCCAGTCGCAACAGACACGCCAATACTACAGCCCGGATTCCCTAAACTGTAGCCGTATGTATGGTCACACAGCAGGGTAAGTTCATCTGATTGGCATTGGTCATAAAGGACAATTATTGCTTATACATTATCTTACAAAATTGCAAATAAAAGTGCTTCACATTCCAGCGCAGTCGTGGGTTTTCGAGCCAGAAAAACGACTATGTCTAACGAGCTAAGTAATATACAATAAGGTAATTATAAATTTAAAAGTCATTCCAAATAAATTTCAAGTTTCCATAGCGAACAGCAAACTATTCGTAATAAAATTTGGAGATATTTACCCAAAAAGGCGATCTAAATACGTGCGGTGAAGCTATTTGCTAGGAGGTATTACTCTGCATCGCACTCGTAGCTATATTATCTACTGTAGACATAAGTAACGGAGGCAGGTGAGCTGCCTTTCAACGCTAAGTCATTTAAAATAGGTGTCTTTTTCTTCTGAGAATACATTTGTAGTGTTGTAAAATAGTTATTAAACCTAACAACAATGTACAGGTTTTATATGCCCTATGAATTATCTCAATGATGTATTAGAACAATGTATCTGCACATTAAGTGGGCTTATCAATAGAAATACTGAGCGATATGCTCTATGAAGTACTGAATCGTACACCCTCTTCACCAGATTTGCCACTCTTTGGCTACCACGTATCAGCACTTCTCAAAAACTTTGTAGCTGACAAACATTTTGAGTTCCACGAATAGGTAATGTTACATACAGAGCGTATTTCCCAGTCATTACAAATTAGGAAGATTTTCATTGGGAAACATTGTGGTTCATGATGTTGGTTGCTGTAGTCATGTCCTAGTTCATGAACCACGGGCAACGTATGAGTGGCCAAGTAAGTGGTCCCGACAGCCGGGATACCAATTACTTTAGAATAAGGGTGGGCATCTCGGACATATTCTGAGTCGTGGTCACCTTTGTGCTCATACGGCAAAAGCTACCAAACCCACCGGTTAGTCCCTCAGCCGTTAGGGGTAAAACCCAATGGGACTCGGGGCAAGTAAGGCTAGCAACCTGCTTCCCTGGTACTTTAAATATGATGCTGGCAACAATCAGAGCAAAATGCCTCGGACCTTTGGAGGTGACGGAGTCCCACCTCTAACTGACAAACCAGGGACTCCTAAGATACGACTTGGCAAACAAATGGTAATGATATGGGGAGCTATTAGTGTCAATGGGGGCTATTCTGGGAAGACGGTAGTGCTGGCAGAGGCTGCAAGTAAGATGGAGCTGGACGTTTTAGCTGTTAGTGACATTCGGGTAAGGGGTGAGAAAGAAGAGGAAGTGGGAGAATTCAAGGTCTACCTGTCAGGAGTCAAAGCAGGAATAGCACAATGGGGTGTAGGGCTTTACATCAGGAAAGAATTGGAATCCAGCGTAGTTGCAATAAGGTATGTAAACGAACAACTGATGTGGATAGATTTGACAGTGTCTAGCAAGAAAATTAGGATTGTGTCAGTATATTCGCATTGTGAAGGGACAGATCAAGATAAGATGGATAGTTTTTATTAGGCACTCAGTGATGTAGTTGTTAGAGTAAAGGACAAGGACAGTGTTCTGCTCATGGGTGATTTTAACGCCAGGATTGGAAATCGAACAGAAGGGTATGAAAAGGCTATGGGTAAATTTGGAGAGGATATGGAGGCCAACAGGAACGTGAAACAACTCTTGGATATCTGTGCCAGTATGGGTTTAGTAATCACAAACTCCTTTTTTAAACATAAGAACATTCACCGGTATACTTGGAAAGCAGGGGAACCAGATCTGTCATTGACAATATAATAACAGATCAGGAATTCAGGAAGGCTGTGAGGGACACACGTGTATTCAGGGGATTCTTTGATGACACTGATCATTACTTAATCTGCGGTGAAATTGGGATTGTGAGGCCGAAAGTGCAGGAGGTCAGGTCCATATGTAGGAGGATAAGAGTGGAGAAATTTCAGGATAAGAAACTCAGGCACAAGTACATAACAGCGATCTCAGAAAGGTACCAGTTAGTTGAATTTAGTCAATTACAGTCATTGGAAATGGAACAGACAAGATACAGGGACACACTACTAGAAGTGGCTAAAGAATGTCTTGGAACAGTAGTGTGTAAAAGTAGGATGAAGAAAACAGCTTGGTGGAATGACACAGTCAAGGCAGCCTGTAAAAGGAAAAAGAAGGCGTATCAAAAATGGCTACATACTAGAACTCAGGTAGACAGAGAAAGTTATGTTGAAGAAAGAAACAAAGCTAAACAGATAATTGCAGCATCCAAGAAGAAATCTTGGGAAGACTATGGAAACAGGTTGGAGACTATGGGGCAAGCTGTTGGAAAAGCATTCGGGAGTGTAAATAGCAGTCTTCGAAAGGGAGGTAAGAAGGAAATGACAAGTATTTTGGACAGGTCAAGAAAACTGCTGGTGAATCCTGTGGATGCCTTGGGCAGATGGAGGGAATATTTTGAAGAGTTGCTCAATGTAGGTGAAAACGCGATCAGTAATGTTTCAGATTTCGAGGTAGAATGGGATAGGAATGATGATGGAAATACGATCACATTTGAGGAAGTGGAGAAAATGGTCAATAGATTGCAGTGCAATAAAGCAGCTGGGTTGTATGAAATTAAGTCGGAACTCATCAAATACAGCGGAATGTCAGGTATTAAATGGCTACACAGGATAATTGAAAAGACCTGGGAGTCGGGACAGGTTCCATCAGACTGGACAAAAGCAGTAATCACACCAATCTTTAAACATGGAAACAGAAAAGTTTGTAACAACTACAGAAATATCTCTTTAATCAGCGTTGTGGGTAAAATCATCTCAGGTATTGTCGAAAGGAAAGTGCGAGTATTAGTTCAGGACCAATTGGATGAAAATCAGTGTGGGTTTAGGCCTCTTAGAGGTTGTCAGGACCAGATCTTTAGCTTACGGCAAATAATGGAGAAGTGTTATGAGTGGAACAGGGACTTATATCTATGCTTTATAGATCTAGAAAAGGCATATGACCGGGTTCCTAGGAGGAAGTTATTGTCTCTTCTACGAGATTATGGAATAGGAGGCAAACTTTTGCAAGCAATTAAAGGTCTTTACATGGATAGTCAGGCAGCAGTTAGAGTTGACGGTAAATTGAGTTCACGGTTCAGAGTAGTTTCAGGGGTAAGACAAGGCTGCAACCTGTCTCCACTGTTGTTCGTATTATTTGTGGATCATATGTTGAAAACAATAGTCTGTTTGGGTGAGATTAAGATATGTGAACACAAAATAAGCAGTCTTGCATATACGAATGACTTAGTTGTGATGGTAAATTCGATTGAAAGTTTGCAAAGTAATATTTCAGAGCTAGATCAGAAATGTAAGGACTATGGTATGAAGATTAGAATCTCCAAAACGAAAGTAATGTCAGTGGGAAAGAAATATAAACGGATTGAGTGCTAAATAGGAGGAACAAAGTTAGAACAGGTGGATGGTTTCAAGTACTTAGGATGCATATTCTCACAGGAAGGCAACATAGTGAAAGAACTGGAAGCGAGGTGTAGCAAAGCTAATGCAGTGAGCGCTCAGCTACGATCTACTCTCTTCTGCAAGAAGGAAGTCAGTACCAAGACTAAATTATCCGTCCACCGTTCAATCTTTCGACCCACTTTGTTGTATGGGAGCGAAAGCTGGGTGGATTCAGGTTACCTTATCAACAACGTTGAGGTTACGGATATGAAAGTAGCTAGGCTGATTGCAGGTACTAGTAGATGGGAACAATGGCAGGGGGGTGTCCACAATGAGGAAATCACAGAAAAACTGGGAATGAACTCTATAGATGTAGCAGTCAGGGCGAACAGGCTTAGATGGGGGAGGGGGGGGGTCATGTTACACGCATGGGAGAAGCATGGTTACCCAAGAGACTCATGGGTTCAGCAGTAGAGGGTAGGAGTAGTCGGAGCAGACGAAGGAAAAGGTACCGGGATCGGTTAGGAATGATTTTGAAGTAATAGGTTTAACATCAGAAGAGGCACCAACGTTAGCACTGAATAGGGGATCATGGAGGAATTTTATAAGGGGGGCTATGCTCCAGACTGAACGCTGAAAGGCATAATCAGTCTTAAATGATGGTGATGGTGATGATGATGATGATGATGATCCATGGAGCTGGTGCATTTTTATTAAAATGTTAGATTGCTTTTCTTTGTTAATTGTAGGACATTTAAATTTTATAGCTGGCGAAACTTCCAGGTTTTATTGTAATGGTCCATAAAACTACTTGTTCCTGACGTTTCGTCCAGAGATGCTCTGAACATCTTCAGATCTACTTCAGGATCTGTTGAGTACTGCTGACTGAAGCTTCTGATATCGGAGACCGACCTAACTATTACGAAAAGAGGGACGTTATAGCGGAGATAATGCTTGTCAGAGGCAAAAGAAATATCGAACTGTCGTTTGTTAAATACAAAATATTTCCATCTATTCTGTAGATTTGCTGTCGATAGATGAGGTTTTCATGCCTTCTTTTATATTAATATAGCCCGCATGTCTTTATGTTTAAACAGATTCTCTGTATAGCCGTGGATATTAATGCTTAATTGTAACTATAATTTTCGTTTCAGAAAACACCACTTCCTGGTTTTCTGACTGAGGAGCACGCTCTGTAATAGCAAATTTTTCTGTTTTCCCTAGTCGACGATGGCATTTTTTTCTTTCAGACGTGTATTCAGGCTTACATTCGTAGTTCCAGTGTCCGCATTACCATATGTACATTGAAAGTTAAATATTCCGCACGTCTGACAAAAAAAATGTTTCAAATGGCTCTGAGCTCTATGGGACTTAACTTCTGAGGTCATCAGTCCTCTAGAACTTAGATCTACTTAAACCTAACTAACCTAAGGACATCACACACATCCATGCCCGAGGCAGGATTCGAACCTGCGACCGTAGCGGTCGCAAGGTTCCAGACTGTAGCGCCTAGAACCGCTCGGCTCCATGATACGGGTTAGTAGAAAATTTGATAACTGTAAGTTAAGGGCCCAAAATGACCAAAAGTGTTATCCTGCTCCAGTTCTCTACGTCGCTGTGACGCAGTAAATGAACGAAAAAATAATCAAGAGATACTTTATTCAACAATAAACCTGTAATAGTATTTGATTTTGTTGACCACAAAGAACGTACGTAGTAGTCCAAGAGACAGTCATGATGATAGGCCATTCACTTATGTAAAAAATTAATGGCTGTAGAGCCCATATTTTTGTCGCAGTACCAGGAAGGCGGATCTGATAAATAGACAATTTTCTTCGTGGAATAAGGACAAGAAACGATTCGTCCTCAAATGAAGAAGAGAGCCAACGCCCATGCCTCCAAAAGTATGTTCTACAAGTCATGGCAAATTGTTAAGTTATTCACTAACTGCCAAAGATTTTGGAAAGATCACGAAAAGAATATATTGCTTGCACACACATTGACTAGACAGAAAAAGTAGTCAAACATGCGAGAAATTCACGAAAAGTTCCGGCAGAAATATAGCGTAATTATTTGTGGTTTTCTTCTCATAAGAAGACTACTGGTTTGAGCCCAAAAATATTGAATGTTTTTTGTTTAATCTTAGACATAATATAATGTAAATTTTGATGATATATTTTATACACTAAAATAAATGTACAATAACATAATATTACTTTCTTATTCACTGTCATAAAAGCCATTATAATTCGGGATTGTTTTAACAAACAGTTTTCTTCTCAGGTCTTATAAGCCTCTCGTTTGAAGTTTCGCGAGTCTTACCACTCACGCATGCAAAGCTTATGAGTACATGCGAACAAGTGGGGCTTAGGGGTGAGACACAGGGAATGAAACAAATACAGCGAACTGGAGAAGAAAGAAACAAATAGGAAGTGCGCGCCGTGGAGCACTCTGGAAGTTTTCCAGAGCTGTTTTATGAAGCTAATCTGCTCGCGCTGACGGTCGCTAATGACGCGCACATATCAGCGCCGCTTTACGGTCCCAGCGGCTAGGCTGGGTGGAGTTTTCAGAGCTCCACGGATGAGGGAGTGGTATGGTCGGGGGGTGATACAAGACCGCCGCGCTGCTTGGCCCCGGTTGGGGAGGGGGGGGGGGGAGGCCCAAGAGACACGGAGCAAGAGACACGGGAAAACCCCCAGCAAGGCATGTGTCCGTGGGCTGCAGTACTGGTCCGGAGGAACTGTCGCCAACACGCTCCTTCTGACACTGACGGACAAGCGAGTCCGCAACTGACACAACAATCGCCGTTGGAATCTGACCCAATGTGGGGACAAGAGCGATCGCAACAGGAATGGGTAAAAGAATGCAGAGAACAACTGGAATATGACCACAGTAATGAGCTGCACTCTTACAAGTGAAGCATGCGTATCGTGACCTCAGTCCGATACGTCGTGTCATTCCTCAGGAGAACGCAAGTTCGCTTTTCAAAACTGTTCCACCTACGAGCGTGAGGATAGTGCTATTTGTTATATAGAGAAATTACATTATAAAACGCTGGGTTGTTTGTCACTGTGTAAGTTATTGTCTATACATTACAGCACCACAGTCTCTTACGAGGCCAGACAAAATCAAACTGTAGGCACATGGTACACTGAAAAGTCTCAACAGAGCAAATGAGCAGTACCAAATGACTGAGCTAAAGTGATCTGTACCAAACTGGTGGTTATACGAGTATTTAACGGAAGTCCAGTAGGGGCTGCAAGTTCGATATTGCAGCGAAACGTGGTTGATATGTGAATGCATTAATGTGTAACTAATGTGTAAAAAAATTTGTTACAATTTTCACAATGAAATTTTTACTCTGCAGTGGAGTGTGCGCTGATATAAAACTTAATGGCAGATAAAACTGTGTATCGGACCGAGACTCGAACGTAGGACTTTTGCCTTTCCCAGACAAGTGCGCTGCTATTTATTACGGTATATTGATAATTTTTATATAATTTTTTTCTGATCTCATTTTGTTCGTAATTGATCGCTGGATTTGTTCGGGGTGGACGTCCCATGACACCAGTTGAAGTTCATCGTTGATCCATTAGTCAGTTTTTTATTACAGAAGGCAGCTAACCCTCTGACCGAAAAACCTTAAGCTACAGTGCCGGCATCCAACTGAGCTACCCAAGCACGATTCACGTTCCGTCACTACAGCTTTACTTCCGCTAGTAGGAGACGAGGGGCTGCCGGAAGTATAGCTGTTAGGACGCTTCGTGAGTCGTGCATGGGTAGCTCAGATGCCAGAGCACTTGCCTGCGAAAAGGCGAAGGTCCCGAGTTTCAGTCCAGCACACAGTTTTAATCTGCCAGCAAGTTTCGCTTCTAATTTTGTCTACCATCTACAATTCTGGCACTGTATACCGTTTTTATGATGGTGACACCCACGCTGTCACTTGACATGCCATAATGTGAATGAACAGTATAGGTACCGAGAACAGAGTCTGTGCACCCTTAGTTAAACTACTTAATATGAAGGGCAGTAATTAAAGCTCTGCAGTGAGTGACGATCGCCGACTGAAAGATCTGAAGAGAAGCCTGATCTCTTCAAGATTATAATAATGATGAAATTCGAAAATATGAGTGAGCTTAGTATGGCTCCTGGAAGAGGAAGCCTTCCTATCCTATTGAAGATGATATCTGTTCTTTCGGACATCTCCGAAAGAACACATATCACTTCATATAATTAAGGCTAACAGGCCATTGACCTTTTTCAATGCTGGTTGCACACGCATTGCCCGTACCATTTTGGGACACGGTAAGATTGTCTGACACAAGTAATGAGTGTAATGGGCGGGGGCACTACGAATGTAGTGTGTGGACACTTAGTTTGGAATGTGGGTCTCACGGGGAGAGTTCAGTCGCACTATCCTCTGTCTCCTCCGTGGCTCAGATGGATAGAGCGTCTGCCATGTAAACGGGAGTTCCCGGGTTCGAGTCCCGGTCGGGCACACATTTTCAGCTGCCCCCGTTGATGTGTATCAACGCCTGTCGACATCATAGGCTTTTTATTTAATTATCATTGGCATCTTATCCTGGTTGACGTTACTGAGCAAGTTTGTGTCACTTTAACTGGCCATGCAGCGCGAGCCGGTGCTACGCTAGTGCTCGTGCAGTGTCACGAGGATTGTGCACCTCTTGGTCAAAGAGTGCTGTAAGTTTTACGGACTGTTTTAGACCAACGCCCATACAAGGTCCAGACGATGTATCATGCTCTGCAACAACGCTCTGAATTATGTTGATGACATTTGGCTGGGAAAAATTCTGTGGAGGGTTGAGGCACATTTTACACTACAGCGTGCGGTTAATACACAGAACTGATGAACCTTTCACTGTTAATCCGAGTGTTGTACTCGACGAACCACTACACTCGCCGTGTGTGACTGTGTGGTACGAATTCACAAGTACATTTAATCTCGAGCCGTTCTTTTCTGAAGACAATACACATAGAGCGCCTGTCAGATGTACAGTGACGTATGCACGTAATGAGTGCCGCGTAAAAGCGCAATTTTGTGGAAACCACTGTTTCCGAGTAAGATGGGGCAGCACCTCATGTTTCTAGTCCAGTAAAAGATCTGCTCAATGCAGCCTACAGAGCACTTCCAGATAATTGATCTGCAAGATCGTCTTATCTAAATCCTTGTGGTCGTAGGTTCTGACGATATCTAAGGGAAAACGTTTACCACGGACGCGTTCAGTCTCCACCCGACAAGAAAGCCGTTATATAGAAGCACATTGCTCGCATTTCACTGGAACTGCAGCGAGAAACTGCTGATCACGTCGTTTTACGGATATAAGTGGTTCAAATGACTCTGAGCACTATGGGATTTAACATCTGAGGTCATCAGTCCCGTGGACGTAGAACTACTTAAACCTAACTAACCTAAGGACATGACACACATCCATGCCCAAGGCAGGAATCGAACCTGTGACCGTAACAGCAGCGCGGTTCCGGACTGAAGCGCCTGGAACCGCTCGGTCACAAAAGCCGGCTTACGGGTACGGCATCTCGTCGACGTCTCTGTGGCTGATGCTGAACAGATTGTGTAAGCGGTGATTTATAATGAAATAAAAATTGTGCCTTTCTCACTTGCTTGACTTTTCTGCCCTAGCCTCGTTACAGGCGGAAACATTTATCTGCGACTTTCTTGCATTCGAAGCGCCCGATATCCATCTGTTGGCCAAGACTGGAACTAATGTTTTGTTTCAGAGTCAATCGCTTCACACTAACGCATCACAGTATCTGCCAGGTTTGGCTGTCACGCGGTGATTAAAGCCCACACTGGACTTCCGTGAGTAGCTGCACTTTAATTATAGTTACACGATGCGTCTGCGTTTGTTGTACGCAAACTGTCTGATGGTGTGTGCCGCAGGGTACTTAGTGTACCAATTGTAGGTAAGCTCGAAACTCTGATTTCACCTTCATTACATTTTTACGAGATTTACGCATGAGAGAGCAATTTGTTAGTCGATTATGCTATAAACGTTTGCTCTCGGAACTTTTACAATAAACCTCAAAGTCATGCAGAATACCTCTCTAGCAGTGTCGGCCACTGTAGTTGGTTGAGCCTCTCCGTGGCGGTTTCATGCTTTTTTAGTGAACTCGTAATGAAACTCGCATCTTTCTGTTACCTCTGTCGATCCTGACTGACATGGATTCGAGGCCGACGAGCAACATTCAGGTAAAGGACGAACGAAGATGTTGTAAGTTATTTCTTTTTGGGGTGACTACATGTCTTGGGGAGCCTTCAAACGAAATAAATGCTACTAGATTTGTGATTCCTCTACATTAATTCGTTCCCTACGGATGCTTGTAGATGTACTGTATTGTGGATGTGATTCTTTTCAGAGATGGTTCTGCAATCGCATAATAATATAGTAATGAGTTCCTTTGCACATTTATGGTTAGTATCTCAGGGTCAACTGGTCAATCCCTGCGCCAAGCGTCAATCACATGTAGATTTTACAGCACTCTGCTAAAGTTTTCTGGCGCTGCGACTTCTCGGCATATAACAGTACCATGTACGAACAGCGTCACGGAACTTCCGACGTTATGCTCTAGATCAGGCTCATCCAAGAATTGCGCCCGGCGGGCGCGCCCGCACCCCGCGGGCGCAAGGCAATGTAGTTCAGCCTCCCGTCCGCGACCGTCTGTCGCTAGTGTCGGCATAGGAGCTGCAGAGCGAGTGAGACCGCACAACACTGCCCTGCCCTGGACTGTCCAGCGGTGAGAGCTAACGTAAACTAAATTTTCTATTTTAGAGTTAATTTAATGTAAGGGATATGGAGTCTCATTCTTACTTTTAGTAGATACAAGTAAGTATTTTTCTTATACTTCGTGCTACAGTTTTTTGTATCCCTTTTCAGAGTTTAGAAATCGGATCCTTAATGTTGTGGCTTGGCAAGACAGCCAAGCCACTATGAGGAAGCCGAAAGGCACGCGTTTAAGCTCACGCAGGCTGGCGTGAGGTCTGGAACAGGACAAGGTAATTATACTAGCAAAAATAGTACGTAGCTGCTGGAATACTTAACTTTAATCCATAATTGGTGAACATCGCTCTTGACGGTGCATGTTTTACAGCATCAATAGTAACTGGCAATGGCGCCTTACTAGGTCGTAGCAATTGACATAGCTGAAGGCTATGCTAACTATCGTCTCGACAAATGAGAGAGTAATTTGTCAGTGAACCAACGCTAGCAAAGTCGGCTGTACAACTGGGGCGAGTGCTAGGAAGTCTCTCTAGACCTGCCGTGTGGCGGCGCTCGGTTTGCAATCACTGATAGAGGCGACACGCGAGTCTGACGTATACTAACGGACCGCGGCCGATTTAAAGGCTACCACCTAGCAAGTGTGGTGTCTGGCGGTGACACCACACTTAGTTTGCTGGTTTGTATGTAATAATTTTAATTGACCAAGTTTGAAAACTCAATAAAATAGAATTAAGTTTATAAAGGTCCTTAATTCTTACAGTCAACATTGTTAAAGAAGGCAATTAACATTTTACACGTTTTTCTTTTTGGTGGAAACGATTTATCTAGGCTTGGTACAATACTCCGTGAGACTGCTACCCTCAAAGAATTGGTCAAATATTTATCGCCAAGGAATGAACGGTTCTTAGTTTTAGCGAGCATTAAAAAAGAGAAAAAGCGCTCACAAATATACGTGGAACCAAACATTGAGAGAACTTTGGCCGCGTGCTTGTGCAAAAGAGGATATTTCTATCGTGGAAGACAACTGTAAAAGTCATTCAAAGTTTTACACATAAGAAAGCGGTCTTTCAGGCGGATATGGCACTGTAGGTCAATCAGTTGAAGCACTTGTGAGACGTCCTCTGCCCGAAGGAAAAACTGGCGAACAAATATATCTATCGGCTGGCGTTCGGGCGGTCCGCACGGCCAGCTAAGCGGCACGGCTCGGCCACTGCAGCAACGTACGAATTCGCCCGGGGCGCTGGCCGCGGGCGATCGCGGGTGCTAGCGCCCCAAGGGCACAGTTTGGACGAGCCTGCTCTAGATCACTTACGTCTACTGATAAACTTAATGGTCACTTGGGGTAAGCCCGAAGGTACTTTTACAACTGGGTGAGAACGACAGGCTGTGTTCTTTTTATTAGAAACTCTTCAGTCTAGCCAGACAGCAGGTCTGTCGTTCCGTATGCTCGTATTTTGCTCCCTTGGCGGAACTGTATCAAACGGCTTTCGGTAGTGTAGGAAGACGGCATTAACCTTGGAGCCTATATCTACTGCTTTCTGCGAAAGAAGCGAGTCAGCTGTAGTTCAGACGACCACTGTTTACTGAACCCTTGCTGACTGCTACAGAGGAGGTTTTCGGATTTCAGGAATATCATCACACGCAATCGTAAAATATGTTCCAAAAATTCTACAGCAGACCTACGACAGAGATAATGCCTTTGCGTTTTGTGCGTCTGTTTGACGACCTCTCTTCAAAATGAGAAAGACCATCTATTTTTCTAATCACTAGCGACGTTTCACTCGGGTGTAGTAATCTACGGTATATAGCAGCCAGATACGAGCTTACTCCTTCGTGTACTCTATGCAGAATCGTATTCATGCCCGTCATGTCCAGCGAGCTACCCTCTGTCGAGCGATGTCACTTGCTTTTCTACCCCATGGCCATTTATTTCGATATCTATCATTTTGAAGTGTGTGTGACGATTTAGAGGAATAACTACAATGCTATCTACCATAGTGAAAGCTAATTCCAATCTTCTGTCTCCGTTATCCCCAGTTTCAATGCCGTTATGGTCACAGAGTGTGCAGACGGATGGCTTCGAACCCTTTAGTGATTTAACGTTGGACTCTAAGGTCTTAGAATTATCTCTCAAACAGATAGATCGAAATAGGTTTCAAATTTCCTTACACAACTTTCTTCTGTGTTCAGTAGTAGGTTTTTATTTGTCTCTGACGTTTTGGCTACGTATAAAGCTGAAATGAAGCTATCTTCGCCTGGTGGCAGCTTCCTAACAGGGTTGTCGGCGGTTGCAGGACTTATTCATCCGTCAGACCTTTTTTTAACCTTGTACGTTGACGCTGCACCTTGTTAGTGCGGAAGATGACTTTCTTATATTGACCTCCCAGGAAATCCCAAATCGTGTTTTAGTCACTGTTAGTAATCAGGAATATCTTCCTATCTCGCTGTATATTTTTATTTACAGACGTATTCAATGTTGCTATTAAGGCCTTACCCCCATGGAAATCCTTTAGCACGCTGTGTCGAAATTTTCCGACGACAGTGGTGACATTATTTTATCTATTTATTAAATCTGACCTGATTAGGGCTATCATGCCCTATGTTACTTCGGACAAAGGTGTCATATGTAGAGTACATTTTTACGTGATATTTATGTACTAATAACAATAATGATTGTTTCGACTGAAATACTCACTCTGCAGAGGAGTGTTCCCTGATATGAAACTTCCTGGCAGATTAAAACTGTGTGCCGGGCCGAGACTCGAAAGGCAAAGGTCCCGAGTTCGATTCTCGGCCCGGCACACAATAATGATTGTTACAAATCTAAAAAGAATTTATGGGTGTACAGAACAGACGATTTCTGATATATCTGGAAAGTAAATTTAAGACACTGAACCAAGTAAGACTACTAGGAAACGAGGATGATATGGTTGGAAAGGAGGAGATATAAGGGTAACGACAACGAACAGTGATAATGGTAGTCACCATAGCTGTTTTAGTAGCTGTCTTTTAAACGTGGAGATGCTATTCGGTTTTCCAATATTATCCGAGAGATTATTCTAGAGTCGGGTCCCAGCTAATTGGAAGAAATGATTTTGCTCTGATGGGAACTGGTGTTCCTGCCATGTTGCTGAGACAAGAGCTTAAGTTCGAGAAATATTTGGAACGGTGTACGTTTGTAAGACCGCAGACAAGGCGGAGGGGATGGAGATCTCAGTGCTTGTCTGCGCGCAGCCAGGATAGAGTCTAACGTTACACATTAGGGCAACCCAGGCAGTCGTAACCATTTCGAGGCACTGTGAGCTTTCTTGAGAAAAGTCTTTCAGGATATCATTAATGTAATGAATTATTGCAAGTGAGAGTTTTTGTCCAAGTTTCTTTTTCAGGTTATGAGGGAAGTACTTTCCATCTTTCTTTTTGTTTTTGAGAGGTGCCGATGCCTCCGTGTATATTGCAGTTGCGTGCTCAGTTAAATTTACATACAATTGTCGTCTATTATTATATCCAAACTCATTTCTGGAGACAAATTTATATGTGTCTCATGTTGGGGTCAAGATTTTAAGTTATCCCTTCTATGTTAATTGATACGACTGTCAGCTTTGGCCCCGAGAGGGGGCGATTGTACGGACTATTAACCATTGCCATTAACTGTTGGTAAAAAAGAATCGGCTCCTTCAAGGCAGTGTCTTAGCACCAATGCTGTTTAATATCTACACCAATGACCAACCACTTCCTCTCCATACAAGAAGCCTGCTATATGCAGACGACTTGGCATTGGCAACTCAGGGTAAGAATTTTGAGACACTAGAATAAAATCTCACTGCTGCTCTGAAGATTCTCTCAGAATATTATGAAGAAAATCATCTCAAGCCAAACCCATCAAAACCTAAAACATGTGCTTTTCATCTGAAGAACAGAGAAGCTTCTCGATAGCTGCATGTGAACTGGAGTGGAAAGGAGTTGGAACACTGCAGCGCTCCAGTTTACTTTAGTCTTACCCTGGACCGCTCCCAAACCTTTAAGGGACACTGCACCAACCTTAAAGCCAAGGTTTCATCGCAAGGTTCTGGATGGGGTGCCCACCCGCAGACAGTAAGAAGAGCTGCACTGGTTCTCTGCCACTCCGCTGCCGAATATGCCGCTCCAGTGTGGTACAACTCTGCACATGCAAAAAAAAGTGGACACCGCCCTGAATGAAACCTGCAGGCTGATCATAGGCTGTCTGAAGCCACCGCCAATACATAAGCTGTATACACTTACAGGTATAGCTCCACCCGATATTTGACGCGAGATAGCTGCTAGCAACGAGAGGCAAAAGGTCTGCAATAACCTGGCCCACCCCTTGCACGAACATCAGCCACCACCCCCTCCACTGAAGTCAAGGAAGAACTTTCTGCAGTATTCTGTTCCAATTGTCAGAGATCAAAGTATAACTAGGGTATAACTGAGGAAAAAAGACATCCTATCCATCCAGAGCGAGAAGTAATTGAAGAAAATGTGCAACCTGGTCACGAAGAAGGTTGGTGCACATGGAAGTCCTTGAACAGACGCTCCGGCGTTGCAAGAACGGAGGACAACTTGAATAAATGGGACATCGCACAAAGTGGAGACACAATGTGTGAATATGGAGATGAACGAACTACAAGCCATCTCCTGAAGTGTCGTCTCTGCCCATACTCTCGTACTGGACTGGAGCTGGCCTTGGCTTACAGCAACGAAGGCAATGTTGTCAAATGCTGGACACAGCTAGTGTAAATGTGTTTATTATGTAAAAACAGAATTCTTACTCTTGTGTGTATTATGTAAATATTGATTTCTTACTCTTTTTTCCACATGTGTTCATATTATTACATCTATATATTTTTGAATTACTCATGTATGCAAATATATATCTTTTTGAATCAGCACAGTCTGTATCTTGGTACTTTTGACACGAATAAATAATAAGGGTACAAGATGGCAGAGATCCCGATATCTTTGGCTAATGAGCCTACGATGACCAACAAGTACCTCTTGAGTTTGTGCTGGGTTGAGCTTTAACCCTATAAGCTGCTACTATTTTGATTGTGCACACAGGTCCTCACTGAGATTCTCGGTACCTGTTTTCTGGTTTGTTGGTTTTGCATTTACAAACCACTGGAGGTCATTAGGAGCTTTGAAAGTGCAGACCAACTGGTGAAAACCATGAAGCACTTATTGTTACCGAAATACTCCACTTGTACCATGATTCACAGTGCAAACTCGCCTACAGGATGAAAACACAATCTACACTGTTAGTAATACACTCGAAAGCTGCAGTTATTTACAGCTGTGCGTGGAAGCAGAAGGACAGCCCAGTTGAATGTGGTAATTCCCTCCAATACATCTTCTATCCCACACAATGTGGGGATTTTGACGCATCAGCGATAAAAGGTTCCGACAAATTATCATTCTCACTCCAGTCAGTGCATATTTCGATATGCTTCCCGTGCTGTTCTGCTTATTGGGAAACACCATGAGAAGTGAAGGTGCTTACACCTCGCTTTCTCGACGTTGAAAATGCCTTTGATACCGAGTGCCAAAATAGTTAATTTGGATTGTTCTGTGAGACAATGAAGTACCTGTAGACCTAGGATGGTGGGTCAGGCTGCTCTACCATTAGCGAAAGAAACGGATTCAATGAGCTGATTGAAACATGGATTTACCGGGAAATGACGTGGAAGGACTAGGCCCCATTAAATTACATTATTTACCCTTTCGCGTACACACATTTATTTATTTATTTCAGTAACAACAGGCCCCTTTTCAAGATACGAAAATTCAAAGTTAATTTGGCACTTTCAATTTGCAGACTTGATGGAGTTCAAAATGGTGATTGACACAGTCACTTAATTACAATAATAATGGCCTCCAACAAAATACAAGAAAATAAGGTTTTAACCAAGTTACACATTAAAAAAATTTGTTTTTAAATTTAAATCTACCAGCGAATAAAAAAATCTAAAACTGAGTTCGATTCGAATTTCTTCAAACGTACTCAGAACTAAGACATTAGGCAGACCCCAAAAAGACAAATATTATCTAGTGAACACGACATAACGATTCGCCTTTACAGCTTACGTAAAAGGTTTACACCAAATATTTCACAATTAATTTTAGAGCAACGATACAACGTGTATGAAACAGAACAATAACAGTTAAAGGAAAATTCCCTGTGTGAAGCTAGTTATTCAAGGGCCTTTTGGCCAACACCAAAATTTCATTTCCATTGCAGGTTAGATGACATAAGGTATTCCGCTTGAGCATAGACAGGACGTGCGGAAACAAATAGCAAGCCACGCTAGGAAACCTCCAGAGCCATTCACACGGCCGCGAGCAAGCCAGGTCCACGTGGAACAATCCGCCGACAGGGAATTCTCCCGACGACACCGAACCTCGTATATGTCTCACTGCCTTACACTAAAACCAAAGGTTATTGTTTAACCATTATTGCGCTAATAGAACCTTAACAATAAGGTGATTCACCCTAGGAAATGTGCTTCGCTATAAAAAGGTAAGGCGTAAAAGAGAAGTACTCAAAGGGCGACGTAAATTGTTGGACGAAGGAATATAAATAATAATTTATGATTAGCTGGAGGTCACAGAACACAAAATTCAAAGGGCCGAGCGAGCTAACATCCCAGAGTTGTTCGAGCTAGTATGCGGTTCCTCTTCATCGAAATGTCTTGGCTGAAAGTTGTCTAGGGGTAGAACGGCACGTGTCGCATTACACGCCCTAAATTAGACACTTTGAAAACTGTACGAAACATACAAAGTTAATGTAACATATAATAACAGTTATAATAATATCGGGAATTAAATTACCGACCCATAAATGATGTAGGCCACACAGTTGCGATCAAAGTTAATGTAACATTTAATAACAGTTATAATAATATCGGGAACTAAATTACCGACCCAGTTGCGATTTAGTTAGAATAATGTTTGGTTCAAATGGCTCTGAGCACTATGGGACTTAACATCTTAGGTCATCAGTCCCATAGAACTTAGTGCTACTTAAACCTAACCAACCTAAGGACATCACACACATCCATGCCCGAGGCAGGATTCGAACCTGCGACCGTAGCAGTCCCGCGGTTCCGGACTGCAGCACCTAGAACCGGACGGCCACCACGGCCAGCTGAACAATGTTTATTCAGAAAGCAAATTAATAGCGAAAGTGTTCGTATTTAGAGTTAGCGTTTCACTCGAGCGCATATCCATTTCACACAGTTCGATCATTCACAATCTCATAGCGAATTACAAGTTCGATACTCCACCTCGATAGTTATGCGAATGTGAAAAGTTAGAGTTCACACCAGAAGCGCAGCTGCTGACCGCTCAGACACTAAGTCCCGCGATATCACAAAATGCGAAATGTTCTATGTAGCTTCACTTACTAGCTCCCTAAAGACCGCCTGTCAGCTTTCGCGTCTCAATCCGAACTGTACCCTTCGGTGTCTCCTGCCGAAGTGTCCGGTTTCGTGTCTGCACCAGCACTCGCTCTGCCCGTCCCGAGCCGAGTTTCCCGTGCGCCGAATATCCTCGCTCAACTGACGAGGGCAGTTCCTTTTCCTGAAGCCGTCCATGTGACTGGCTACAGTGTATTCTACATTATTTTACTTTTTAACACATTTAAATAATCAGAGCTTGACTACTTTCACGTTCTAAATAAAGTAACAGTAATAAATATTACATAATAAACGTTAAATTCTTTTACATAAAACCAATACAATTTCCTTCTTAGCTTTGAATGTCGCGGCCTGTAGCGTTGCACCAATGTGCTTCGTGATAGATAAATAAAGAGCATAATTAACTATTATGCACTAACTTTACAACAAATATTCTATTACATAATGATTCAATAAGGTGTCATGCTGTCATCGTTCAATGTGATTTGTGTGAAGGAAATGATGATCTGATGCTTAAATGAAAATACTGATAATTTAAATTTACTATATCTTTTAAGCAAATAAAGTTACAGAGTTGATATTTACAACGTTTGTCATTTTAATGATGCGCTTCTATACGAAATATCGATCGTTAAGATCGACGAAAGCATTCAGATTTTATCATTCAGGTCTTTGTTACAAATCTTGTTTTTTTACTTTAACAGTACATCCTAAACTGTCATAGATATGAGCAATATTCGAGTTTTTTTGCATCACCATGAAAATTTATGGAGGATGGCAGATTAAAATAATTGTGGTTTAAATCCCTGCACTACTACAGAATTAAACAGTTTTCACAAATGTTTCTCTTTATGGCCGATCTTAGGCCCGCCATATTTGACACTGCTACGTCTCCTTGGCCACAAAAGCCTTCTACTGGGTTTCCCTATGACGTAAGTTCTGGTCTGTCACACTCGCACACTACAGCACCTAGGTCTCACTAGACAATAGTTGCCTGCGCGTTTCCCCATCTCGTGGTGAATCGGCGCCCTTTGTGGCATCTGGTCTTGGACGACAGGGTTCGCTTCACAATTGCTGAAGACTGACTCTTTCGGCGATATACATTAATGAGAGCGAAATACTCTTAACTCACAGCTGGGTAGTAGTAGTACCAGAAGACACACCAGTGACTGCAAATATTGAAATTCAGAAACAGTTTGTTCTCTTGCCATTAAACAAAAGCAAAATTAAAAAAAAAACTACATAATACATGGGCCCCCTGATATATTTATGCATGAAAGCTGGGCATATTACACAGCTATAACAACAGTAAGAGAGAAAAACGGTAAATGAGAACGTTAGCCAGCAGATTAACGCAAGTCAGTTCTAAAACACACAGAGCCGACAGATCAATAAATTGGTCCTATTGTCAGATAAAGTCATATAATGAAGGCGTGAATGACGACTCAATGAATATAAACACGAACATCTGCTCGAACGGCTAGCGGAGCGGGTAATCAGAGCACGGAACTGAACCACGGCACAGGGTAGCGAAACATTTTTCCTTCCATCCAGTTCTGGCGAAGAATAGTGAAAGGCGACTTGGAAAAGACATTATACCGATGCCCACGGCGTTTCAGTTGCTCCAAGCGCCGCCACTGCCCCAGCTCCGCAATGCGTCGACACTACACATAAAGTACCTCTTTCGACGCTTTACTAGCGGCCGCTTTTCAAGCCTAGCCGGGGCAGCGATAGCCGAACAGAGAAATAATAAGAGCCACTAGGAGAGGCATCAGCTAGAAGCTACTAGTAGGGGGAAAGTGTAACGAGGCACACTCATCAACCTCTCCCCCCCTCCCCCACTCACGTCAAGAACCACGCAATTTCGTTTTCTTAATGAGACTGAAAGGAGAGAAACGAATCACTTAGCAAGTTTTTTTTATTAGCCTCATATGTACCTTCAAGTTTTTTTCCGTCACAAGGTTGTGCACTAGCAGATTAACGGGACTTGATGTTAACAACTGCACAGTGCCTCACAAGCTAGGACTAAGCTTCCTATCGACGCCATCATCCGGACTGCTAAAATTCCAAACAAAACTGTGGTGTCACCGCCAGACACCACACTTGCTAGGTGGTAGCCTTTAAATCGGCCGCGGTCCGTTAGTATACGTCGGACCCGCGTGTCGCCACTATCAGTGATTGCAGACCGAGCGCCGCCACACGGCAGGTCTAGAGAGACGTCCTAGCACTCGCCCCAGTTGTACAGCCGACTTTGCTAGCAATGGTTCACTGACAAATTACGCTCTCATTTGCCGAGATGATAGTTAGCATAGCCTTCAGCTACGTCATTTGCTACGACCTAGCAAGGCGCCATTATCATTTGCTATTTCTCTTGTGATACATGAACCGTCAGACCGATGTTCAACAATTATGGATTAAAGTTAACTATTCCAACAGCTACGACCTTTTTTGCTAAAGTCTAACTTCCTTAAATGCTCCAGACCTCACGCCAGCCTGCCTTAGCTTAAACGCGTGCCTTTCGGCTTCCTCATAGTGGCTTGGCTGTCTTGCCAAGTTACAACAAAAACCTTACCCCCAACACGACCACAAAAGGGTTACATCCTCACTCTTGACGGCAATGGGCTAGGTCGATGTTTTTCCTAGCACTAATCCAGTTTTCTTTAATCAGACAACGGGTATTCCGCTCAGGCAACAGAGAAACAAGGGAATAATAAAACATCAAAGCAGCAGTAACTGCTTTAGAAGCCTGATGCTGGCTGAGTTGAAGGCAACATTTACCCAGTGGATGGAAGAGTGCCGTTTGCTCTGATTATTAGCATGGTAAACAATTAAAGCGGGCTTAAGATTACGATTAACCCTCTCAGAAAAGGAACGCTGAGGTTATCAGGGGACAGTCGCAATGTGCTTAATGGCATTACCAAAATCAAACTGATTAAATTCTCGTGACACAAAGTCATTTACAAGCGCTTTCGATGGACCGAGCCAGTGAAATATCTGAGTCACATGCGAGGCGGTCGCACATCTACTTGTCAACAGCCACACTAAAAGAGAAAAAGCATAAACAGCAACTAATATACAACGATTCCTAGCTATTATTTCAGGCAGGGGACCCATATAATCAATGGATCTTCTATCCATAGGTCTTCGCTCCCATTCAGAATGCAATAAGCTTTTACAAATGTTGGGATTTGGCTTGGCCATGTTGCGAGATTATCACTCCTGAACCCATTCGCAAATATCTTTATAAAAGGACGGCCATTTAAGATGAGCGCAGACTTCGGCAAGTGTTTAGAAGAGGCCCAGGTGCTCTCATAATAAGGAATTGTGAAAATAACAAAATACAAATGGCGCGAATTCGATAGGTAAACGAATTCTGGGCTTGGCTGATTTCCCAAAGTCATGACAAAGTATAGCCTTTCGGAAGGAATAGCCGGAAAATTCCTCATATTCCAACAACCGCCATCGTATGGACCATAAATAAGGATATTGGTCCTGCTTATTCCTGAGATCAGAAAATAATTGAGTTATCTCACTTAACACGTTAAAAGCGGAAGACCTGATGGCTGAACAACAGCTCCCCGGATTAGTGGGCGCCCTCCTGATGCATGCAGCTGTGTGCATCGGCCATCTGTTTATCTGATCCACTGATGTGGCGAATCTTGACAAGAAAGGCACATATCAGGATCGCACATCTCGCAATCCTGCCAGTTTGCCTTGGGCGGATGAAAACCCAACTCAAGGTCTGGTTGCCTGTCTCTGGCTCAAATCCTTTGTGTTCAAGATATAATTTGAACTTTTCAAGAGCGAAAAAAACAGTCAGAGCCTCACACTGAATACTTGAGCTCAAGTCCAACCAATCTTCGAGTGACAAAAGCAACAGGTCGTCTTTAAATAGCGTCTTCCTCTAACCACCCCAGCATTACACGGTTCGGTGTAGACAATGAATCTCTCCTCTAAATTAGAAATGGCTAATATTGGCGGGTTACTTAGAGCTGTCTTAATCGCCTCAAATGTAGCCTGATGGATCTCTGCTCACACTGATTCGTGTCCCTTTTTGCGAATATCGTTTAGAGGTGCAGGTAATTGTGCGAAATTAGGGACAAACTTCCGAAACTGGTTGTCCATCCCGATAAATCGAGTGACTCATTGAACCGTGATTTATTTTCAAAGAATATTCTTAAGAATTTACTTTATTTACTAACGATTCAGCAAGAACATTAACACATTTAATCACACTATGTAAGCATGGAAGTAGTTGCCAGGGAGTAACTGATGAAATCATAACCAAATTCCTTTTAAGAAATGGGAATTTTAATCACTTTAATCGTTTCTAACAGCATTTTTTAAAATAAGCAAATTTGAAATTATAATCAGAAAACGCCCTATAAATATCAAAGTTACAATTTCTTCAGAGGCAGAAAGAAGCAAGCTTTTACTGTATGAGCTTTCGGGCAGAGAACCTTGCCGCTCCCTTTTGACACGGCCGTAGTTATGACCGCTCACAACAGCCACTGAAAGACTACACTGAAGAAAATCTGCAACACATCAGATAACTTTAAACCAAGAGTTTTAACAATTTATACAAGCACACAACCTTTGCACCCCCTGTAGGAGGGATGGAATTGGTACAGAACACTAACAATTAAAATATTAACCTTGTGACCGAAGGCGCAACTTGATTTTAACTTCTAAGAAAAGTTTTACAATGAAAGGGTGGCAACTTTATATACTAAAATGATCATTTAAATAAAAGCCCATGAAATGCGATCTTATATAAAATTCTACAATGTGGGCCAAACAATAGTTACGATGCTCTACAGTAAACAGATACCGCCTCTCAAGATCATAGGCAATAATATCAAAATTTCTAAGGATCAAAACATATTTCAGGTATTAGGCCGTTACACTCCAAGCAATAAATTCGTTAACACACCGAATCCGACAAACATGACAGAGTCAGCTACTAACGTACGGTAGATTGATAGGGAGATTACCGAACAACACGAACCGCAGTTTGCTCTAACCCGCCCCTACTCCACAAGGAAAAAACGGACCACCCAATTTATAAACAACCACCTTCCCACCGGTGGGCAAACGGAGAAGAATGGTGGGACGTCCCCAAAGCAAAACGGCTGGTGACCTCACCAAGAGAACAAGTAGAATTTAACAAGAGTAAATCAAAGAACATATCACCAATCACTTAACTTCTAATAAACTGCGATTTCTCGAGAAGACCTGGTGCAGCACCCCCAAATCGCTCTCCTGAACCGTCCGCTGCCAGCCAGTTCAAGGACGCAGGAAGGTGCGCCGATCTCTTGTCTCACGGCGTCGCAGTTCGCACCACCGAGACTGATGTCGTGGGTTGACTCCTGTTGCTCTCGTGTCGACCGCGAAGTCACTACCCCTCGCTGTACGCCGCGGCCCACTGGACTCACGTGGCGACCTCACATGCGCCGACGCTCAAGACGGACCAGTCATCTTGTGTCTCAGTGCCCGACTGACCAACCGATCGATCCAACCGCCAATGGCCATGACCTGAGCAAACTTGAGCAGACTGGCGGCCTAACGCGCAGACACAGATACAGGAACTAAGCCCCGATCTGGCGGAGTGGAAAGACTCTCATTTTGCCGGCTTTAAAGGTTGATCCGAACGACAGACATACTAGCACTGCGAACGACAGACACTAACTGCCTAACAAATGCGGACGAGAGACAGACAGTCGAGCTGGGGACGAGAGACTGACCCAGACTGACCGACTGGAGAGCTGATAGCGCCCCTAAATGCAGGTGAACAGGCAACGTTTCCCTTTTTCCACTACAGGGAGACACCAAAGCTGCGATTGCCACAGCGGCGCCGCCGCCAGATATGGAGGGCGACTGCTTCACACTACGCGCTACGGCGTGCTCTTCAACACAGCAATTTTTACCATGGCTCACTCATTCTTGCTCTGGGCAGGAGGAAACATCTTGAGATCAGAAGAACGTTGTTGATCGATTCTGATTCCATCATTTCAAATCAGATGTCCCAAAAACGAAATATGCTGTTTGGCGGGAGTGACATTCGAAGGTTTGGCCATCAAGCCAATAGATGTAAGCCTCAATAAGACCTCCTGAAGATGTGAAAGATGTTCAGAAGAGGACCCACTGTACACAATAACATCATCACGATAATCATAAGCACAGTTGAAACCCCAAAATATGATCTAAAAGCCGTGAAAGCACGGCATTGCATTGGCTAGACCAGGGGCTACACCGCTGAATTCATACACATTCCAGTCCGTAAAAAACGCTGTAACGGACTTGGAATCATCACTCAAAGGTAATTGATAATAAGCCTGATTTAAATCGAGCATAGAGAAAGGAGAGATCAGCAAACAGAGTAAAACAGTTATGGAGATCCGGAAGTGGAACTCATTCTAATATACACTCCTGGAAATGGAAAAAAGAACACATTGACACCGGTGTGTCAGACCCACCATACTTGCTCCGGACACTGCGAGAGGGCTGTACAAGCAATGATCACACGCACGGCACAGCGGACACACCAGGAACCGCGGTGTTGGCCGTCGAATGGCGCTAGCTGCGCAGCATTTGTGCACCGCCGCCGTCAGTGTCAGCCAGTTTGCCGTGGCATACTGAGCTCCATCGCAGTCTTTAACACTGGTAGCATGCCGCGACAGCGTGGACGTGAACCGTATGTGCAAGTTGACGGACTTTGAGCGAGGGCGTATAGTGGGCATGCGGGAGGCCGGGTGGACGTACCGCCGAATTGCTCAACACGTGGGGCGTGAGGTCTCCACAGTACATCGATGTTGTCGCCAGTGGTCGGCGGAAGGTGCACGAGCCCGTCGACCTGGGACCGGACCGCAGCGACGCACGGATGCACGCCAAGACCGTAGGATCCTACGCAGTGCCGTAGGGGACCGCACCGCCAATTCCCAGCAAATTAGGGACACTGTTGCTCCTGGGGTATCGGCGAGGACCATTCGCAACCGTCTCCATGAAGCTGGGCTACGGTCCCGCACACCGTTAGGCCGTCTTCCTCTCACGCCCCAACATCGTGCAGCCCGCCTCCAGTGGTGTCGCGACAGGCGTGAATGGAGGGACGAATGGAGACGTGTCGTCTTCAGCGATGAGAGTCGCTTCTGCCTTGGTGCCAATGATGGTCGTATGCGTGTTTGGCGCCGTGCAGGTGAGCGCCACAATCAGGACTGCATACGACCGAGGCACACAGGGCCAACACCCGGCATCATGGTGTGGGGAGCGATCTCCTACACTGGCCGTACACCACTGGTGATCGTCGAGGGGACACTGAATAGTGCACGGTACATCCAAACCGTCATCGAACCCATCGTTCTACCATTCCTAGACCGGCAAGGGAACTTGCTGTTCCAACAGGACAATGCACGTCCGCATGTATTCCGTGCCACCCAACATGCTCTAGAAGGTGTAAGTCAACTACCCTGGCCAGCAAGATCTCCGGATCTGTCCCCAATTGAGCATGTTTGGGACTTGATGAAGCGTCTTCTCACGCGGTCTGCACGTCCAGCACGAACGCTGGTCCAACTGAGGCGCCAGGTGGAAATGGCATGGCAAGCCGTTCCACAGGACTACATCCAGCATCTCTACGATCGTCTCCATGGGAGAATAGCAGCCTGCATTGCTGCGAAAGGTGGATATACACTGTACTAGTGCCGACATTGTGCATGCTCTGTTGCCTGTGTCTATGTGCCTGTGGTTCTGTCAGTGTGGTCATGTGATGTATCTGACCCCAGGAATGTGTCAGTAAAGTTTCCCCTTCCTGGGACAATGAATTCACGGTGTTCGTATTTCAATTTCCAGGAGTGTAACTTATATATTGAGGACCCTATAATAAACGACCGGTCTTAAATTGCCCTATCCGTTAGGCACCAGAAATAAAGGAGAGGCATATGGAGTATTTGGACATCTAATTACTCCATCGTGAAGCATGCTCTCAATACTTTGATTTAAAATCTTCATTTTAGGTGGTGGCACACGATAAGGGTGCTGTCGAACAGGAACACCATCCATTAATCAAATTTTATGTTGTATCTCGTCAGTCACCCGTCACCGGTAAGTTAGTACATTGGAAAGCACGTACGAAAGGTCCCTTAACTAAATAGCCTGAGGCTCACTAAGATGACCAAGATCTACCTCCGTCCGCTCAGTCTGCATGGTATTAACATCAACAGAATTATATCTTCTCTGACGGACGAAACCTAAAGAAGAAGGTATTATTGGCAAAGTCGAAGACTAATCCAGTAGGCTGGATAAAATCACATCCGATCAATAAAGTTACAGATAATTTCTTGACAACTAACAATTTACCCGGCATCGAAAAACTACGAATGGACAGGCTCACTCGCACGTCACCTATGGTATAGGTCTAAGTGAAGCCAACTTACTGTAACGTGGAAACTCGAGGTAACAGTCATAACCATGTACAAAAACAGAACTTCCCGAATCGAGCAGACCGTAAAGTGGTTCTCTATTAATTTGGGCACAGATGTAAGGAAGAAGCGGTTCATTAGAAGCATGAATAAGTGCAGAAAACCCAGCGTGCCTATTAATTCGAGCGATTACTCGATTACAATGGCGTCAACAGTTAGACATAGGCCTACTGTCAATCAGGCACTTCCGCACTAAGTGATCCCGGGAATTACACTGTGAGCAAGATTTACTATATGACAATTTAGCAAATGACCCGCCATAGTAGTCACTATAATAAGAAGGAACAGGTGGCTTAGCTTCACTTCGTTTATGCTGCTCATCAGTAAATGTTAAGGCTTCCATAGAGGTTACCAAATCACTGAGTTGAGCGGAGGTGGCCGGTTTCCAATCAAAGACGAGCTATGACGGTTCTCAGACCTCATGCCCTCTAAGAAGTTAGAAAGAAAATCCTGTTCGGTGACTCAAAGCCGAGACGACAGTACGGACACACTCAACGTACTGAAAAATGGTTTCATGAGACGACTGTGCTTGCCAATAATACAAGCGCTTAAGTTTGTTCTTAATACGTGCTGGTAACGTCCTAAGCTATCCCAAATTTCGCAGCTCTCGGAGTACACAAACAGCAACTAGCTTAACAAACCAGTAGACTAAGAATAAAGAAGAGAAACAATGACTAAATGCAGGATCTGCAAGGTATTCGCATGTAATTAAAACAGTACGATCAACCATTACACTAAACGAATTTGGTTCAATTTGTCAATTGATAACTCTCTAACACCATTTAACGAACACAAAATAGGGTTCTGTAATTTAGCAGAAGAATCCGACATGAATCCGCCAACAGCTTGGCCTTTCTAACTTGGAACTGATCAACTGAAAGATCCTCTTTCCCACTTCGGCCCTTCCCACACTCTCAGACCTACAGCGCCCGACCTAATCTAAATTTCGTTAATCCTCAGGCTTTGCTGTTTTACAGCGCCCCTCTGCAGATCAATGAGTTCAATGTGGACTAGATCAGCAAGAACCATACATACTTGCTTAATGATAGGTTGGTTATCCTCTAAGAATTTAACGTTTTGAAATAATTCATCCAAAGATCCAAAGCTGAAGGGTGGGAATAGCGGCACCTATCTCACCGATCGTTTCGAATGAAACGTGGGGAGGCTCGCCCAATGCTGCACGACACCTAGCTGCCAGCCCTGAAATAGTACCGTGGAGAGGAGTGCGACGAATACTCAGTCCATGTTGAAAATGAACGCGTCTGATGTACCCTGCACCTGCACAACCCTGTGCCTCAATACAGGCCATGGGTCTCTGAAACAAATCAAACTCGTTAACAAATGTTACACTTGACAAGGACATATTATGTTAGCAGGGTAAAATGTGCTTCCCCCCTCTCCGCCCCCCCCCCCCCCGCGCCAGGAATTAGAAATCGCAGGATAGAGTTAGACCCCTTTAACTAACATCATTTATCCTTTTGACAACAAACACCTGTTTTCTTTTAGTAACATCATATCCTCTTTCACAGTAACAGATAGGAAAATTCAAAGTTAATTTGCCATTTTCAATTTGCAGACTTGAAGGCGTTCAAAATGGTGAATGACACAGTCACTGAACTACAAAAACAACCTTCTATTGCTAATATTTAAAAGACTGTCGTAGGTTGCACAGCGTTCTTTATTAACTCAAGGACGAGCGTTTCGCCCAGACAGCATTATCATGTTATCTCATGGAGGCGACGAAAGGCTTAGCAACCCAGAATAGGACTTTCAGCAAAAACTGTAAACACAACCGTACACTATAACGAACCCAGACAGCGTATACATGTAATTGCAATACGTGAATACGGACGGGCCTCTGGGGCCGTAATAGTGTATGGCTGTGTTAACAGTGTGCGGACGAGGTCCGATTCTGCGCTGCTATGCCTGTCATTGTTTCCACGGGATGACCTGATGAGGCCTTTCCAGGCGATACACATCGTTATGGAGTTAACAAAGATCATTGCGCAACTTACGACAGTCTTTTAATTAGTAGCAATAGAAGGCTTTTTTTTGTAGTTCAGTGACTGTGTCATTCACTATTTTTTTAAATAGTTATTTGTAAACGATTATAGACTTAAGAAAAATTGCACCGATTGCACATACGTAAAGGTCCATCAGACGAGTGACAGGTCTTTCATGAACCACTTCTTACCATCCGCATAGAGTACCACTGAGGGCTATGAAACACATCTGCTTTTAAGCTCAGTCTGTCACCAGCTGAACGCGTATGGGATCGTATATACGCTTCCTCTTACTGAAACATTGTAAAAATGTTATGGCGAATGGCCAGTCGAATTCTCTAGCAGTAGTGTCAGTTGTGAAAAAGATGTCTTTAGTATTTCACCACCTCTTGTCCAGGGCATGCACACTTTAATTTATGCCAGCTACATCAATTACTAGCGATATCGATATCATTTCCAAGTATATTAATATTGCACTCTATACCAAAAAAATATAGACATCACACGAAGGAATTACCCGAATGGGGCGAAAGTCGGTAGATGTGATCCACATGTATAGACAAACGAATGACTACAGTTTCAGGAAAATTGGATTATTTGCTCAAGAGAAAGAGATTCACAAATGGACCATCTCAAAAGTGTGTAAGTCTACCTCTGTCCCTGCTGCCAGCTGTTATTCGGCTTGTAATTGATCGGTAGAGTTTTTGGATGTGCTCCAGATGGAAATCGTGCCAAATACTGTCCTACTGGAACGTTATATCGTCATAATCCCCAGATGGTTGCATGGTCCTGTCCATAACGTTACACACGTTCTCCGTTGGGGAGAGCCCCGAAGATCTCGATACCCAAGGTAGGTCTTGGCAAGCGATAAGACAAGCAGTAAAAACTCTCGCTGTGTGCGTGCGTGCATTAACTTCCTCAAATGTAGAACCACAATTTCATGCCTTGAAAGACAGCAAAACAGGGCTTACAATTTCGTAGACTTATCGCTGTGCTGCAAAGTTCTTACTGTGGATTCTCGATGCACGTCTTTGGCCTGGAAATTCATTGACTGTAGTTGTTCTCGGTGGCGATGCCCGCTTCTAAGTGAGCCCTATTCCATGGAAGACGCGTCTGGAGACGCCCTGGAGAGCGGTGTGTTACCAGTCTGATTTTCGCCCGCTTTGCGATCCGACAACCAGAAATGATAGTCTCGGGTGCCATTTCATTCCATAGTAGGACCGCTTTGCTTGACATCCTCGGCACCCTTTCAACAAAGCGGTACGTCGACGATATTTTAAAATTTTTTCGCCCTTCATGGCAAACCATCCTGTGTTTGCATTTCATCTTACCGCTGGCACGAGGCATGCGTTTCTACTGCTTGTGTTTGTTCTTGCCATCCCCTACCTTGACCAGCGAGGTCGTCATGTCTCTCTCCAACTCAGATCGTTTGGTCCACCAATCACCTCAAGACGATCTATCGCGTCACTTCTACGTGATTTGGCACATTCAAGAACTCTTTTAAACACGAATAACTGGTTACATAAGGTTGGTTCAAAGGGCTCTGAGCACTATGAGACTTAACTTCTAAGGTCATCAGACCCCTAGAACTTAGAACTACTTAAACCTAACTAACCTAAGGACATCACACACATCCATGCCCGAGGCAGAATTCGAACCTGCTACCGTAGCGGTCGCGTGGTTCCGGACTGTGGCGCCTAGAACCGCGGCCGGTTGTTACGTAATGGCCAGAGGTGCACGACGCGTTACTGCCCCACTCAATTTGTGTGTCACTTTCTCTTGAACAAATCATCCAATTTTTCTGAAAAAGTAGTCATTTGTTTACCTGCACATGTAGATCACATGTATCGATATCCGTGTTGTGTCGGTCTCTCTCTTTATCTCAGGATCTAACATTAAGGAAGTTTATCCCCTTTTATTGCCAATTACTAACTTAATAATAGCGGCAAAACTTCCAGGAAGTATTATTCCCTTCCTTGTTTCTATCAGTATCGATTACAGAAGGCTGGACTTCAATTTTGCCCACAGCGACTGGTTTAATCGCTGGAGTTCACGGGAAAGACGTTTCTAAATGTAGAAGGTATGCAGGAAACTGGCATTACCTCCAAAACGTCGTGGGGATGAATAGATGTCCACAGAGGAACGCTGGTGTGTGAGGAATACATACCTTTCTTGTTCAAGGTAGGTTTCCAGATACTGCATCAGCGAAGGTGTAAGCAGATAAGGAATTTAGCAAATTTTTGCTACTCTCATTCGCTCCGTGAAGTCGTAGGATTCTTCATGTTTTGAGATGTCAGTAATGGAGGAAGACGTTTTGTAGTTGCTTCTGTCAGATCATTTATTAGCAGGGACTGACGGTTCCCTGCTGAAAACAGGCCGCACTTAACGGAGGCTGTTCCAAAAGTCATCAAAAAATATACTTTTCAGATTTTATTGGAAAGCATGAAGAAAAATGTGTAGTTAAGATATTTGAACTAGGGTAGACACAAGACAAAAACGATGTGAAAGAAAGTAAAAGAATAGGTTTGAAACCAGTCAGAAAGAAGCAACTGACGCTAGACGAAAATAAGACCAATCAAAATTGTGTAGAAAAGAGTGTTAATTAACAACGAAGTTGTACAAACATATGATAAGTTAGTATACAGCACATATGACCACACTAACTCGATGGACAATACAAGGAATAATCAACACAGACAGAAACTGAATGGCTATATAATTTTGTGCAGATTGCCAAAAGACATGAACAAGCTGAACCCAACATTTGTTGGGAGAATGAGAGTTGGACTAGCATGAGACGATGCGGTGAAAATATTAATGAATGGAAACATCTGGAGAGGATCCTTATGCAAGACTGGACGTCAAATGGTCGATAACTTTAGTACTTCAGTATTTCCTTATATTATTTTCGATCCTTAGGATGACTGAATTTTCGGTAGTAGTACTGGAATTTAGTAACTTTCGTGTGAGTTGGAGGTACACTGCTCATGAAAGTGAAAGAAATTATTATTTGCTGTCATTACTTGTTCTCTTAACGATACTTATTATCCACCTGTAATGCATATATGTGACTGATGATGATAGATTTTGGGTGAACGAATTGACGTCAGTGATGAATAACTCATGTTAATTAGACAGACAGATTCAAAGTTGTGGATTTCAGAGACTCAAATCTTTATACTACTCGCTTTGAGATCTGTAATACTAATAGTTGAAACTATTTTAGGTCTACTAGGAATAAAACGAAAGCTGTTACCGATACCTCTACAGCAAGTCGTTTAGTTATGATTTCCTTACAATTCGTCTAGCTGAAAACCAAATCACAGAATAGTGATTGAAGGATTTGAGCCAACAGCTCAGACGACTCTCTCAATATTATGAAATCTAAACGTGTAATATCTATGCAAAGAAACAAGATAATGGCGGATTACTTCTCAGGAAAACATCAGATTTGATAAAAAAATTCATTTTACTTCGTTTAACTGTATTTTACAGGAAAGTTGTGAATTTAACAGAAAAATGCTGTCTTTCCCAGTTTTAGGTTGCCATTGACTAAGAGTTACTAAAAACTGCACAATACTGTCGTCAGGCATCAATCACTGAATGCACTGCTTGAGTGCAGAAATTTCAAAAATTAAGTATAACGATAAGCATCTGCGAACATAGTGCCTATATAACAGATCTTAAACTTAGTCGTATAGACTGAAAATATGAGCATAAAAATTCACACATTAAATAATGTGTTATTTTTGCTGAAACTGAGTATCCTGTGAACATAATCCAGTCAAGAGAATGGTTAGTTTTCTATACCTTAAAGTGGTTATTTAACTCCGTTATGGCAAAAGAGTGAAGAAGAAAACTAAAAACATCATAATAAAAAATGTTCGATTAGCTAGCTGACGTTAAGCAAGTAGAAGGGAATTCAGAACAATTTTGAATGTTAGTCCTACATCCGACAACAAATTTAATCAAATTTTCTTACATGTTCTTGAGAAACCAACTTCTCCGTTAGTCTGTCAGAACATTGTACACTTTATAGACCTAAATGACTAAGTCTCATATAGAGGTAAAAATCGTCTTTTTCCATCATTTCTCACATATTTAAATCATACTCATCGGTGTCCCGCTTTGTGATACCAGCCGTCCTTATCATTATCCACAGCGGCAATTTATCCTACACAAATATAATCTGGCACTCTTTCCTTGTCATACCGCAATCCAATTTACAGACCTTTCGATTTTTACGTACTTTCATTTCACATATTCTGGAATACTGATTATATTCACCTTGAAAAAACTACATTATATCGTCGCAGTTTTGTATAGTTCTTCTCAGCATAATATTTTCTGTCTGTTCTGTCCACTGCTGCACGAATAATCTCTCGACTTGGCGCCAATATGGCGCTGAACAGAGCTGATTCTGTTATGTCCTTTCATTCCGAAAAGCAACCTAGGTCAGATGTCAGTTTCATCTATTTTAAGTATTTCTTTTACTAATTTATAAAGTGCTTCTCACATATGAATTAAAGTTATCTTCACTCGTTATATACAAACTTAACTACAGTTTTTGGAGAACGTATTGGAGGATCTAAAACATGCCTCCCAGGAAAGTACACAATGCATTTTTGTCCAAATTGTCATAGCCAAATGAGGAGAGGGAAATGGACGAATGCGTTATCAAATGGCTCTGAGCACTATGGAACTTAACATCTGTGGTCATCAGTCCCCTAGAACTTAGAACTACTTAAACCTAACTAACCTAAGGACGTCACACACATCCATGCCCGAGGCAGGATTCGAACCTGCGACCGTAGCGGTCACGCGGTTCCAGACTGAAGCGCCTTTAACCGCACGGCCACACCGGCCGGCTTGCATTATCAGGTTGACAGGTAGGTGGTCTAGTAATGTATTTGGTTGAAAATGATAAGGGTATATAAGACAAAATAATTTACTGATTTGAGGGAAGATTTCAGTATTTCATAAACTGCTGCCGTTAACTATGTAAACAAAGTGTCAAAAAATATTAAATCACAGCCTAAGCTGACGTACCTCTGTTTTATTTTGGTTTATACATATTAATATTGGTAGAAGCCGATGGACATTTAAATGTTTAATTCCATGCTTTCTGTACAAAAATTAAAAATAAAATAATTTGGAAAAGAAGGTCAAACTTTTTGCAGAGTGGTGCGTCTAAATGTAAGGAATAAAATAGGTTGCAGAAACACTCACCAAACATCTGAATGCTGCTCAAAATTATGAATAGTAATTGAGATGCCGATTGAGAAAGTAAAGTTCGTTGTTTAATTTAGTGTCTTAGGATTTCAATGAGTACTAGAGGATATTTGTCTGGTGGAATTTCATACAGTTGCCTCTTTACATCTGAAATATGTTGGTTGTCATTTGCTGTACATGATATTGAACATCACTGTAATGTGAGTAAATTACTTATTTCTCAACTTAGGAAATTTATTTAAGAAAATATTTGACTGTTGTTTTCCTTCGTTTCAATTTTGTTGTTGAACAGGCATGTTTTAAGTAATGTTTTAAGTTTTCTAAGTGGTGTACAAAGTTTATGAACATTATAGTAAATATTTCGTTAACTATTACCATTTTGTTTTGAGTTCTGTACTGTTTTATAGCAGAAAGATTCATTATCTACCCATATGCTACAATAAATAAGAGGAAGAGGACACAGTCTGAGGCTTTGAAAATTCTCCCAGTGTGCAATGTACATAAAAAAAATTACTGATTAGATACACGCCAAAATCCAATCAGTGTGGAGCATCATCCACAAGAAGAATCTTGACTACTGAACAGCAGTAATCACCAGAGAATTTCCTGAAATTACTTAATAGTCCAATAAGAATCAAGAATTAATGGCAGAAATAAGAAACTGGAGGAACTTCGTCGAGAATATAAAATATATATATATATATTCCATTAATACTGATGCTATTAGTTATTCTTTAATTTTTCTTTGGCACAATCAGAGTACACCACACACTGGCTGGAAGCAGTAGGCTCCAAAAAAGTAAGTGTATTTTAAATAAGTGTTACTTCAATAAGCAGGAGCAGAACTAATCATAGTATATACGTCATCCAGTCTTGAGGCACGTACACACACATAGGCACACACCGACACAAACACACAAAATACTCTCTCTCTCTCTCTCTCACACACACACACACACACACACACACACTCACACTAACACAAACAATGCTCTCAAGTAAAACTGAATCTCCCATACGTCATTTACATTATCTTCATATCTAAAATTGAAAAGCAACACGTGAAACATGTTGCATATTTAGAGACATAGAAGTGAAAGAACACCTGATAGGTATAGAAATTTCAGTCACGTGGGCACGTGACAAATGATTTTCCAAGTGGTACAGAAGGGTAACGTGTTTCTTCTTCAAACACAACGAAGAACACTTGAAGTCGGAAATAAAAACTTATTTGAGAATGAAACAAAGTATTAGAGTTTTAAGTTTTGTTTTATGAGTGTAACTGCCACTTGAGAACTTGAAAAACCCACACAGAGCTGTGTTCGCTTTACATTATTATCTACATATTCAACTTATCATGTGATACACCTCATTAAATCGTTAAGTGCTATCATTTTACGATATTAAAACACCAGTTTGTCATCTGGTTGAACAAACGCATATGAACGTACACTACCTCGTTAAATGTGTCCCGACACTTAATAGTTGACATTAATATAGGGGGCGTTCACCTTTGGCCTTAATAAGGACTTGAACTCTACTAGCAACATTGTCAAGGAGAAGTCTGCATCGGGAATGGCAGCCCCTTTTTCTTGAAGAGTCAATACCAGACAAGGTAGTGATATTTTACACTGGGTTCAGAACCGAAGTCGAGTTTTTAACTCATCCCAAATGTGTTCCATTGGGTTAATGTCACAACTCTGCGCAAGCCACTAGAATACAGGAATGTTATTTTCCATAAACCACAACGTCACAGAGGATGGTTTATGACAGGTTATCTTGTAACCCTGGTCCCCTACTACACACAGTACACAGTGCTGTAAAATGGCTTCAAATGCTTAGGTATGTATTTGTCCTAAGCGCAAGAAGGGGCTCACGTCCAAACCAACAAAAGTACATTATTATCGTAACAGGACCTCCTCTTTACTTCGCCGATGACGCTATACGTAGCTGCAGGTAACATTCTCCAGGTATTAGCCAAACCCAAAACCTTTCGGTGGATTGCCGTGTGACATATCATGATTCATCACTCCACTTCACCAGTCCAGTGGTGTCTCTCTTTACACCACCTCAATTGTGACTCTGTACTTACAGAAATTTGAGGCACGGACATTGCAACATTGTACATCGTTCGTTTTAACTCGTTACGCCCAGTCATTGCGCTAGCTGGATGGACCGCTGTTGGCAACTTGGATCTCACTGTTGATTTCTTCCCCTAATTTCACCCGATTTCTTACAACAACCGTACGCAATGCTCGACGGTCCCTGTATGATGAAGTCTGTCTGGTTAGGTTACCCTATGTCTTTTCCATCAAGCCTTCACAGTTAAATAGACAACAGTTGACTTGGGCAGATTTAAGAACGGTTGTAATGACACAAATGGATGTGTTACTCAGGTGACATCCAATGAATATTTCCATGTTCGAATTCACTAAGCTCTCCTGACCCAAACATTCTACTGTTAAGGCTTCACTACTGAAAGCGCAATACGTACTTCAAAAAATGGCTCTAAGCACTATGCACACTGGACTCGCATTCGGGAGGACGACGGTTCAATCCCGTCTCCGGCCATCCTGATTTAGGTTTTCTGTGATTTCCCTAACTCGTTTCAGGCAAATGCCGGGATGGTTCCTTTGAAAGGGCACGGCCGATTTCCTTCCCAATCCTTCCCTAACCCGAGCTTGCGCTCCGTCTCTAATGACCTCGTTGTCGACGGGACGTTAAACACTAACCACCACCATCTAAGCACTATGGGACTTAACAGCTGAGGTCATCAGTCCTCTAGAACTTAGAACTACTTAAACCTAACTAACCTAAGGACATCACATACATCCATGCGCGAGGCAAGATTCGAACCTGCGACCGTAGCGGTAGCACGGTTCCAGACTGAAGCGCCTAGAACCGCTCGGCCACACCGGCCGGAAATACCTACTTCACACCTCCTTGTCCATAGGCAGGCTGTCGTGTCGTGACATATAATAGTAAATTCCACATACGTAGGGGGACCGGATACTTTTAACACAATACATGAAATACGTCATTTAACTTTTTCCTTGTTCCCAACTTACTGTCTCCTCAATATGTTCATATCAATGTTGAGAGACAGCATTTTGTTTTTTTTTGTGCTTGTGGAGTAGTTTATAAAAAATCAAATGGTTCAAATGTCTCTAAGCACTGTGGAACTTAACTTCTAACGTAATCAGTCCCCTAGAACTACTTAAACCTAACTAGCCTAGGGACATCGCACACGTCCATGCCCGAGGCAGAATTCGAACCAGCGACCGTAGCGGTCACGCGGTTCCAGGCTGTAGCGCGTAGAACCGCTCGGCCACCCCGGCCGGCAGTGGATTAATTACATCTTGAATGAGATTTTCACTCTGCAGCGGAGTGTGCGCTGATTTGAAACTTCCTGGCAGATTAAAACTGTGTGCCCGACCGAGACTCGAACTCGGGACCCTTGCCTTTCGCGGGCAAGTGCTCTACCAACTGAGCTATCGAAGCACGACTCACGCCCGGTACTCACAGCTTTACTTTTGCCAGTAGAGCACTTGCCCGCGAAAGGCAAAGGTTCAAATGGTTCAAATGGCTCTGAGCACTATGGGACTCAACTGCTGTGGTCATAAGTCCCCTAGAACTTAGAACTACTTAAACCTAACTAACCTAAGGACATCACACACATCCATGCCCGAGGCAGGATTCGAACCTGCGACCGTAGCGGTCGTGCGGTTCCAGACTGTAGCGCCTTTAACCGCTCGGCCACTTCGGCCGGCAAAGGCAAAGGTCCCGAGTTCGAGTCTCGGTCGGGCACACAGTTTTAATCTGCCAGGAAGTTTCAAGTACATCTTGTTTTACCAGGGTAATCCCAAAAGTATGGTCTCCAACTTTTTTGTATAAGTACACAACTCTGTTTGTGTGGCAGTTGGTCACGCTGTTACGAAGAGTGCTTCACTCGCTGTGTGTAAACATGCGCACGCCTCGCTGAGGCGCTCAGTCTTGGTTTGGCAGCCGTTGTTAATGGAGCCGCTGTTGGATGTTACCTCCACGTGCGAATTGGGCGCTGTTATTCGGTTTTTGAACTCAAAGCTCACTCCTCCGATTGTAATCCATCGCCAATTGACGGAAGTGTATGGTCAATCGTGCATGGACGTCAAAAATGTTCGTAAGTGGTGTAGAGAGATTGCAGCCAGTCGGACCGAAATTAAAGACAAACAATAGAGCGGGAGACCGTCAATTTCTGAGGAGACGGTGTTGAAGGTCGAGGAAAGCTTGCGTGAAAGTCGGTGGATCACCCTGGATGATCTCTGCACGTTGGTTCCTGAGGTTTCCCGAAGCACCGCTCACAGAATTTGAACGGAAACATTGAACTACCGGAAGGTGTGCGCACGATGGGTGCCACGCATGCTGACTGAGGGGCACAAGCGGCAAAGAGTTGATGCTTCCCGCGCGTTTGTTCACCGCCTTGCAGCCGAAGACACTTTACACCTGAGACGATGCGACAATGACGCCAGTTCATAACTTTTTGAACAGCATGGCGGCGAACTGGTATGACATGGGCATACAAAAACTGCCACAGCGTCTACGAAAGTGCATCGACAGAAATGTTGATTATGTCGAAAAATAGCTAAATGTTCGAGCTGTAAACTCATGTAAACCATTGTAGAAATTATTCTTGGGATTGCCATCGTACTATTTCATCATGTAATTCATTTTATGCAACAAATTAATTACATTTAGTTCTATAGTGTAAACACGCAAATTTTCAGTTTGTAAGTTGTGCTCTATTACTGAGAAACGGAAGCAGTTATTATCGCGTAAATTCTGAAATATGAGTTCCTGTCATTCCTATTTCTCATCCTGGACTTTTGTAATTTGATCGTCGATAGAGCAGAGGTCTTCTGTTGCCATGTAACATTTTACAGATGTTTGAAGGAAACAATTAGTTTTAACTTTAGATGATGGTGATGATTTTTGGTTTGGGGGGCGCTCAGCGGTGTGGTTATCAGCACCTCTAAGAATTTCCAATCTTTTCACTGTACAGTGTCCCCATTTGCCCGAATGATGATGAAATAATGAAGACAAGACAAACACCCAGTCCCGGGATGGAGAAAATCGCCACCCCATTCAGGAATCGAAACCGGGACCCCGTCATCAAGAGTTAGCAATGCAAACTACTAAACCACTAGCTGCAGACTTTAAGCTTATGTCACCTTGAAGGTCCATGTGTTTTGTTAAGTCTCTCGCAAACAAAAATTTGCCTAATAACGAAATCTTAATAGTTATAACATTTCAAATGATTTAGTGAAAATGAGATTATTTTCGTCAATTGGTCATTGGTAATGATAGAATGTTTTCTTTGTGTAAAACTTTTTGGAAGCAGAGGTAAATTTTTATGTTTAACAAAATGCATGCTGTACTTAAATGGTGATGGATAGTGGAGTTTGTATGACGTTCTTACACTGTTCTAAACTCTCTAATGCATTTATGTGACACGGAGACTTTTGCCACTGTTTTCAGGTCTTTTTGGTTGTTGGTGATGACGTGGGTGTAAATTTATGCTGCGCTTCGTGTTCATTGTAGCAAAAATACGGCCAACACAAAATTCCAACTCACCTCCTATGAAAATACTTTCGTAATAGTCATGGAAATGTTAGCTGTCGTTTGGTAATTTCATGCAGTAATGCAGAAATGAGAACTCTCCTTTTTATATATGAATTCTATGGTGCGAATAACGTCAGAAAAAAATTCACGTCAGTAAATGTCCACCTGGCACTTTCACTCGCAAATATGGGCATCGTTTTTCTGTGTACCAGAGTTCCAGCGTGTGCAGTGAAGTAACACCTGTTAGGCAGGATATGTGAGAGAAATACACCTGCATTTAATAATGGTTTTATATTTTCTTGCAGAGGCAGAGACTGCGTAATAATTTTTATTACGAGGATAGCTACTTTTTACTGTCTGCGAACATGTGGGACGAAATATACAGAAGGATATTACTGTGCAGGCCACTATTTGCCATGATTTTTATAGCATGTGTTCTAACTCCATAAAAGATAAAAAAACAAGGAACAGGTCACTTCGCGTAAATAAATGAAATATTTGGGAAAGGGATATGTCAAATGGGTTGCAGGTGTCAAATCTAATGAATTCTCTGTTCAATGCGACGGTAGTAGTAATTATTATAGCCTGAGAAAAACCTATTATATAACGAAATTTATGCCGCTCTTATGAGACTGTGTCTTGATGAATAATTTTACTTTATACGTTACGAATAGTATGTACATTGAGGCTCCGTAGGAAAAAATCCACAGTTCATGGCACAGAATTTTTTCCTTTTTATAGCAACGTACTTTCAGAAGACTTTTATTGTAGCCGTAATAAAACTATATTGATGTTGTAAAAATTATAATCGCTCCGAAGTTGTTTGAAACCATGGTATCAACACACAGAATCTCGGTCTTACTACGGGAGGACCTGATGGTACCGTATCAATGCCGGCCGCAGTGGCCGTGCGGTTCTGGGCGCTACAGTCTGGAACCGAGCGACCGCTGCGTCGCAGGTTAGAATCTTGCCTCGGGCATGGATTTGTGTGATGTCCTTAGGTTAGTTAGGTTTAATTAGTTCTAAGTTCTAGTCGACTGATGACCTCAGACTTTACGTCGCATAGTGCTCAGAGCCATTTGAACCATTTTTTGTACCCTATCAATACAACAGATTTTGTGGGAGAAAAGTGTGGAAGGGAAAGGTAAATTGCTGATTTGAATGGAATAAATCCTTCTGCTTTATGTAACTGGGCAATATGTAGTATTACGAATTTGTTCTCACAGGCATTACTCTGCTAAAATGGAATACGGCGATATACAATCAAGCACCAAAAAACTTGTATAGACATGAGTATTCAAATACAGAGATACGTAACAGCAAGAAAACGACTCTCCGGCCAGCAACGCCTTTACAAGGAAATAAGTGTGTGGCGCAGTTGTTATATCCGTTACTGCTGCTACAACGGCAAGTTATCAAGATTCAAGTGAGTTTGAACGTGGTCCTGCAAGAACGGGACCAAAGACGACTGAAGAGAAGCGTTCAATGTGACAGAAGTGCAACACTTCGGCAGATTGCTGCTGATTTCAATGCTGGGCCATCAGCAAGTATCAATGAAGCAAACCATTCAACAAATCATCATCAATATGGGCTTTCGGAGCCGAAGGCCCATTCATGTACCCTTGATGACAGCACAACAGAAAGCTTTACGCCTCGCCTGTGCCCTTCAACACCGCCATTGGAATGTTCAAGACGGGAAACATGTTGCTTGGTCGGACGAGTCTCGTTTTAGATTCCATCGAGCGGATGGACGTGTGTGGGTATGGAGGCAACCTCATGAATCCATAGAGCCTTCATGTCAGCATGGGACTGTTCAGGCTGGTGGAGGCGCTGCAGTGCTGTGGGGAGCGTGCAGTTACAATGATATGGGATCGCTGATACGTCTAGATACGACTCTGACAGGTGACACATCCGTAAGCATCCTGTCTGACCCCATGCATCCATTCATGTCCATTGTGCATTCTGACGGACTTGGGCAATTCCAGCAGTACAATGCGACAACCCACACGATCAGAATTGCTACACAGCGGCTCCAGGAAGGCTCTTTTGAGTTTAAACACCTCCGCTGGCAACCAAACTGCACAGACGTTTACATTATAGAGCATACTGGGGTGCCTTGCAACGTGCTGTTCAGAAGAGATCTCCACCCCCTCGTACTCTTTCAGATTTATGGACAGCGCTGCTTGATCTTTGGTGTCAGTTCCCTCCAGCACTACTTCAGACATGATACGAGTCCATGCCACATCGTGCTGCGCACTTCTGCGTGCTCGCGGGGGCCCTACACGCTACTAGGCAGATGAACCAGTTCCTTTGGCTCTTCATTGTATATTAAAAAAAAAAATAGTTCGCTGTAAGGAGAACTGCCTTCTTAGCTTCTTCAACTACTTCCTTTACGACATTAATTCATATTTTCACGTTTTTTTTTATTAGAGAAGCATGCTTGCGTTCTGTTTGTGTAGTATGACGCTGCCTTAGATACAGATTCTGTCTTTCAGTACCATCATCAGAGTGGATGAACATTCAAAAATGTGGCTGTTGTGTGGACAAATGCGAATAACGCTATTTGGCATTCACTCGGTTCCATAGAAGAAGTCGCACGACGTAGTAATGGTATCGTATGATGAGATTAACACAATGAAATATTTTCACATTTTGCTCTGCTACGTAAAGTTCAAAAAGGTACTGAAATTTTCTGCGTTCATTGCCCGTTATGACTGCAACATATGGCTTGGTAGAGGTGGTACAGAGGATCCGATAAGTTTCGTGGATCTTTTACATATTCTACCTCTTCACTATCACATTGATAAATTCTCGTCACTGATAAAGTGTTTCTCCTTACAAGAAAGTTTTATTTTTCAGTGAGTCACGATTTGGAAATATTATGAATACCAAGATATTTTTGAAAGCTCAAATACCACGGCGAGAAAGATAATGAGTATGAATAAATGTTAGTCTCTTTTTGGAGAAGACGTTGCAAGATTGTGAATGATTATAAGTCAGAATTTATGAAACTGTTCAAAGTCAAACTTAATTTGTGGGGGTATGAATATCAGGCCCTTGAGGCAATTGACGACGCTATTTTTCGTGGATAGGTGATTGATCCGGCTGACAAAATTCTTACGTGAATATGTGTTCGAGAATTTGGAAACGATTGGCAGATAGATATCAGTGCGGTTCTGCTTCGTAAAAAAAGAATAAATAACAAAAGAACGTGTAAAATGTCTGGTCCTTATGCGACCGAACAGTTCTCCACCATTGTTTTCCACGTGGTCGTGCCGGCCGTGGTGGCCGAGCGGTTCTAGGCCCTTCAGTCTGGAACCGCGCGACCACTAATGTCACAGGTTCGAATCCTGCGTCGGGCATGGATATGTGTGTGATGTCCTTGGGTTAGTTAGGTTTATGTAATTCTAATCTATGGGACTGATGACCTCAGAAGTTAAGTCCCGTAGTGCTCAGAGCCATTTGAACCAATGTTTTTCCCATGTGGTATAAAATAAATACGTACAAAACTGTATTGATTACATTGAAAAGTAGGAGGATTAAATTGTTTTGAAATGAATACAATTTGCGTTTAGGTTGCAAAAAAATGGTTCAAGTGTCAGTGAGCACTATGGGACTTAACATCTGAGGTCATCAGTCCCCTAGAACTTAGAACTACTTAAACCTAACGAACCTAAGTACATCATACACATCCATGCCCGAGGCAGGATTCGAACCTGCGGCTTTAGCAGTCGCTCTGTTCCAGAATGGAGCACCTAGAACCGCTCGGTTACACCGGCCAGCCGTTAGGGTTGCAATATAATCTGTTTCGAACTGCCAACAAGAGACTGTCACTTACATGTTCACAGCTCAACAAGAAAAAGGCGCACATACGCAGAAGTAAATAAATGAAGGGAACTAGTTCCATTTATCAAGAAAAAGGAAATGATTGTATTAAATTTGGATTGTTAGTTATAGTCACTTGCCAGATACAATAAAATTATTACTCTCAGTTTACGAATCATGTTATTTCATGAGAAGAGACATAAAAATGCACTATATCGAAAAATATGGACAATTTCTTTTACATAATCGAGTGCTCAATACGTATATTTCACTTACATCAGTCATGTGATGTGATTCTTCAAATTCTCGCGGCGTACTTCATGTCGAAATTACTCACGGACCAACTGCCAGATGTCAGTGTCCAATGGGCACAGTATTTCGGTATACCAACCTGTTGCCATCGGGTGCGCTGATGAACTGACTGATGGGGGAGAGGCACCCTGACCTACATTTGTATGCGGATAACTGCCACCAGCCGGCTTAGAGGATCGGCGTTCTAGCACCCTCCGTGGCAACGAAAGTACCATTCAAGAACTTTCCCGGTAGAATGGCTACATGAAGTGGCAGATTCCGAGAGTCCTACGTTATACCCTCTGTACAACGGCTAAACCAGAAAAGGATTCCCAGGAGGACGCTGTCATTAAATTTACTCTTTTTTTGGCGCTTTGTCCTAGAAGATAGGACGAATTCTCCGGAAATTCTCTGCCCAACAGCCAAAACGTTATCAGTACCTGGTAGTGTGAATAGTGACCATGTAATAGCGTATCCGGTATGTATCAGATACTCTGCCAACTTTGTAAGACTTACGTAGGTCAGTAGATCGTTGAGGAGAACATCAACGGCACTCCAAATCGCAGCAGCCTATCAAATCGGCAGTCACTAGATGCTGGCTGACAAAATTACGTTGAATGGTTTGTGACAACACCAAGGTTCTGGCACAAACGTGCAACTTCTGGGACTGCGTCATTATGGAATTTACTGATTCGAGTCAGGGAACCGCTGATAAAATTATGATAGCGGGTACATTCTTAGTAAGGCTTCGGGGCCCTGCTATTAAAATGCCCAAGAAGAAAAATGAGATACAAGACGTCGGACTCCGGAGGCAGGTGGAGGAACAGCAGAGGTGTCGCCAGCACGCGCTTCTGCAAGTGAACCTCGGACGGAGCACTGTGTCGGCGGGAGGAGTGGAGTTCAAAATGGTTCAAATGGCTCTGAGCACTATGGGACTTAACATCTTATGTCATCAGTCCCCTAGAACTTAGAACTACTTAAACCTAACTAACATCACACACATCCATGCCCGAGGCAAGATTCGAACCTGCGACCGTAGCGGTCACGCGGTTCCAGACTGAAGCGCCTAGAACCGCTTGACCACTTCGGCCGGCAGGAGTGGGGTCAGCGATGGTAGGCACGACGCCCAATGGAACGGTCTATCAAAGTGAGAGAGAGAGAGGATATAAATTTGTGGCGCCTGCCACCTATCAGTCCTCTCAGCGTACCTGACGATGGCAACGTGGTCGTCTGTCGATTAATTGTGTCCTCTGTACACTGACATGCGCCAGGTCATCCATGACCTATTTCGACAAAACATATAATGCTTTCCTGAGGAGTTTCCGGAACGTGAAGGTAAAAACCAATAATGGGTTCAGAATTAACGGTGAGATGTCGAGTTTATTACTGAAATACTTGTACTCCTCCACAGACGAACAAAGTACACATTTTATGTGACACAGCATTTTGCAACCGTCCTGCTTCTACCTTGGACCATTATTTATAAGCTTCTTTTTCAACTACGAAATTTGGCTCCTTCAGTGAAAGTATCTTAACAAGGGCACACATCTGCCGCAAGAGACGTACAGTCGCAACCCACTGCGCTTCAATGCTGGCAATGTGAAATATATTGACTAGACCAGAGAGGCAGTTTTAAATGCTTTCACAACTGACTGAAGTCATTGCCTTCAGAGGCAAAGACACATTAAACTGTACAAATGATTTAGCGACCTACAGTCAGATGTGGGCATTATTCGAATAAACGTCTCTGTACATGATTATTAGAACAAATACATCTTCAAACCAGTGTATCATTCGTGGGTGAAGGGATTACGGTTTTATGTGAAAATAAATAATAATATCTTATTTATTTTTCGTAATTGCGGTGTCCGCAGCTCGTGGTCGTGCGGTAGCGTTCTCGCTTTCCGCGCCCGGATTCCCTGGTTCGATTCCCGGCGGGTTCAGGCATTTTCTCTGCCTCGTGGTGACTGGGTGTTGTCTGATGTCCGTAGGTTAGTTAGGTTTAAGTAGTTCTACGTTCTAGGGGACTTACGACCATATATGTTGAGTCCCATAGTGCTCAGAGCCATATTGTAATTGCGATAGCGAAAATCGTAGAATACAATTGCATTTTCTTAGCTTCCTTGTTGAACAGACCAGAATTCTTTGAGGTATAGCCAGTGTTTTCTGTTTTATTGTCTTCAATGCAGTTCGTGTTCGCTGAGTGCTTTCTTAATGATTAGAAAGTAAACTTTCCCCGTGTTTTGTTGGATACGTTGCAGACTATAAATCTAGAAGTCTGGGGTTCGGCCGCGTGTTAGACCTATGATCATTTCCGTCAGACATGTTAAATGAATACTAAATACGTTTCGTGGTACATTTGGAAGTATAATAAGTCCTATAACTCGAATGATAATTCACTCCAAAGATCATGGAAGGGAAGAACATATTACATCCAATAGAACGATAGGCAGCAGAGATGAAGAGGAATGGACATCTCTAAAAAGAACAGTAACATACGTTGGAAGAAAAACATCGCTACAAAGAAGGTAACTGCAAAGAAACCATGGCTAACAGAAGAAATACTTCAAGCAATCGGTGAAAGAGGGAAGTACAAAAATGTTCTCGAAAATTCTGGACTATAGAAATGCAAGTCACAGAGGAAGGAAATGAATAGGAAGTTCGGGAGGCTAAATAATTATGGCTGCATAAAAATGTGAAGAAATCGAAAAAGAAATGATGCAGCATGCAGGAAAGTCAAAAAAAACCTTAGGTGATACAAAAAGCAAGGGTGGTAACATAAAGAGTGCAACGGGAATTCCACTGTTAAATGTAGAGGAGAGAGCGGATAGGTGGAAAGAGTAAATTGAAGGCCTCTATGAGGGGGAATATTTGTCAGGTGTGATAGAGGAAAAAACAGGAGTCGATTAAGAAGAAATAGGTGATTCAGTAGTAGAATTAGGAATTAGGAGAGCTTTGGAAGACGTAAGATCAAATAAGGCAGAAGGGATAAATTACATGCCATTAGAATTTCTAAAGCCATTGGGAGAAGTGGCAAAAAAAAGAAAACACTATTCATGTTGGTGTGTAGAATGTATGACATACCATCTGACTTTCAGAAAAATATATTCCACACAATTCCGAAGACTGAAAGAGCTGACAAGCGCGAGAATTACGGCACAATCAGCTTAACAGCTCATTCATCCAAGTTGCTGACAAGGATAATATACACAAGAATGGGAAAGAAAACGGAGCATTTGTTACATAACGATCCGTTTGATTTTAGAAAAGGTAAAGACACGAGAGAGGCAATTCTTTCGTTGCGGCTGATAGTGGAAGTAAGTTTAAAGAAAAAGTAAGACACGTTGAAAGGATTTGTCGACCTGGAAAAAGCGTTCCACAATACAAAATGGAGCAACATGTGCGAAATCCGGAGAAAAATAGGAGTAAGCTGTGGGGAGAGAGTGGTAATATACAATACGTACCTGAGCCAAGAAGGAATAATGAGAGTGGTCGCCCAAGAACGAAGTGCTCGGATTAAAAAGGGTAAAAGACAGGGATGTAATATTCCCCTCCCCCTATTGTTCAATCTCTGTCAAAGAAGCAATGACGGAATTAAAAGAAAGCTTCAGAACTGGAATTAAAATTCAAAGTAGAGCTTGTGAATGATTCGACTCGTTAATGACATTGCTCTCCTGAGTGAAATGATGAAGAATTACATGATATGCTGAAAGGAATGAACAATATAATCAATGCAGAAGATGTATTGGAAGTAAATCGAAGAAACACGAAACTAATGAGTAGTAGCAGAAACGAGAACAGCGAGAAGTTTAACATCAGGATTGATGGTCTCGATGTAGATGAAGTCAAGGTATTTTGCTGCCTGAGCAGGAAACTAACTAATGACGGACGGAGGAAAGATGTCATGAAAAGCAATCTAGTCCTGTGAAAAAGGACATTTCTGTCCAAGAGAAGTTTACTAGTATCATACATATGCCCTAATTTGAGAAAGAAATTTCTGAGAATGTACTTCTGGATCACCGCATTGCTTGGTAGTAAAACATGGTCTGAGTGGAAACCAGAACAGAAGAGAATGGAAGTATATGAAGTGTGATGCTACAGCCGAATGTTGAAAATTAGGTGGACTGATAAGGTAAGGAAAAAGGGGGTTCCGCGCAGAATCGAAGAGTAAATGAAATACACTGACAAGTAGAAGTGACAGGACGATAGGTCTTCTGTTAAGACATTAGTGAACAATTTCCACGGTACTACAGGGAGCTGACAAAAACTATAGAGAAAGACAGAGATTGGAATACATACAGAAAATAATTGAGGATGTAGATTGCAACTGCTGAGATGAAGAGGTTGGCACGGGAGAGGAATGCGTGGCGGGCAGCATCAAATCAGTCAGAATACTGATGACCCGATAAAACAGAACCGTGCCTATTAATGACCAGTAATGTTCAATCATGACTTTGTATTTAGCTTACCTTTGCTTGCGTTAACAAAACATGCTACGTAGACGAATTGCCTATGTATTTACGCTACCATCACGGCCCATTCCAACTAACTTGACAGTGCTGCGTCTCCTTCCCCTCCAGTTCACATTCAGAAGTCCTGCCTAAGTAGCGAAAGAATAAAATGCAGCCCACAAAGACTGCAATCTGCAATACCTTACCCAGTTGTACCAAAACAACTAGTACCGGCTATGGCTGCCTCTCTGTTGAAAAAAAAAATGCTTCAAATGGCTCTGAGCACTATGGGACTTAACTTTTGAGGTCATCAGTCCCCTAGAACTTAGAACTACTTAAAACTAACTAACCTAAGGACATCACACTCATCCATGCCTGAGGCAGGATTCGAAACTGCGACCGTAGCGGTCGCGCGGTTCCAGAATGTAGCGCCTAGAACCGCTCGGCCACTCTGGCCGGCCCGCTATTGGAATAACGCAGTTCTCTCAGGTATCTAGTCCCAGAACATGAGTGAAGAAGTAAGGACTGAGTTGTTGCTAGACTAAATGGCGTTCGTGTGAAATTATTTAAACCGACTTCTCTGCAAAATGAAAAACTAAACCGATAAAAATAAGGTTATAGGGTTTCTCGTTGACTCTACGAACTTTAATTTAGGAGGAGTTCTCTGAACTTATATAAATAATGTGTTCGCGAAACTAGAAAATGAAGTATACGGAAATCTTGCAGTAATTGGTTGCCTCACGCAGATATTCAATTATATTGCAAAGGCAGCCATGACGTGATGAGTGTTCATGTGGAAACTTATATAATTAAACATTTCAATTACCTCCTCATAACGTCTAAACAAATTTTGTGAAGTTGTTGACATAGAGTACCATGCATTTTTGTCATGTACAAAAAGAAGACAGTTATGTTTGTATGTTGCAGAAGAGATTATTATTAAGTCATGATGAATAGGAAAATAGGAATACGGGTAAGCTACTACAAACAGCATAGTGAACGCATTATTGTGGCCAAGACAGATACGAAGCCCATGCCTACCACAGTAGTACAAGTTTATACGCCAACAAGCTCCGCAGATGACGAAGAGATTGATGAAATGTGTAATGAGACAAAAGAAATTATTCAGATCGTGGAGGGGGCTGGAAATTTAATAGTCATACGTAACTGGAACTCGGTAGTAGGAGAAGGAAGAGAAGGAAACGTAGTAGGTGAATATGGAATGAGGGTACGGAATGAAAGAGGAAGCTGCCTTGTAGAATTTTGGACAGAGCGTAACTTAATCATAGCTACCACATGGTTCAAGAATCATAAAAGAAGGTTGTATACATGGAAGAAGCCTGGAGATACTGAAATGCCTCAGATAGATTATATAATGGCAAGACAGAGATTCAGGAACCAGGTTTAAACCGTAAGACATTTCCAGAAATCTGACCACGATCTGTTGGTTATAAACTGTAGATTAAAACTGAAGAAACTGCAAAAGGGTCCGAATTTAAGGAGATGGGACCTGGATTAACTGAAAGAAGCAGAGGTTGTAGAGAGCTTCAGAGAGAGCATTAGGGAACAACTGACAGGAATGGGCGAAGGAAATACAGTAGAAGGTGAATGGGTAGCTTTGAGAGATGAAATAGTGAAGGTAGCAGAGGATTAAGTAGGTAAAAAGAAGAGGGCTAATAGAAATCCTTGGGTAACAGAAGAGATTTAATTGATGAATGGAGTACATATAAAAACGCACTAAATGAAGCAGGCAAAAAGGAATACAAACGTCTCAAAAATGAGATCGACAGGAAGTGCAAAATATCTAAGCAGCGTTGGCTAGAGGACAAATGTATGTAGAGGCGCATATCACTAGGGGTAACATAGATACTGCCGACAGGAAAATTAAAGAGACCTTTGGAAAAAAGAGAATCACTAGCATGAATATCAAGAGCTCAGATGGGAACCCAGTTCTGAGCAAAGAAGGGAAAGGAGAAAGGTGGAAGGAGTATATCCGGAGTCTATACAAGGGCGATGTTCTTGAGGACAGTATTATAGAAATGGAAGAGAATGTAGATGAAGATGGAATAGAATATATGATACTGCGTGAAGAGTTTGACAAGGCTCTGAAAGATCTAATTCGAAACAATGCACAGGGAATAGACAACTTTCCATTAGAACTACTGACAGCCTTGGAGAGGCAGGCGTAACAAAACTCTACCATCTAGTGAGCAAGATGAATGAGACAGGGGAAATACCCTCAGACATCAAGAAGATTATAATAATCCCAATCCGAAAGAAAGCAGGTGTTGACAGATGTGAAAATTACCGAACTATCAGTTTAATAAGCCACAGCGGCAAAATAATGGAAAAACTTGTAGAAGCCGACCTCGGGGAAGATAAGTTTGGATTCCATAGAAAAATTGGAACACGTGAGGCAATACTGATCCTATGACTTATCGTAGAAAATAGATTAAGGAAAGGCAGACATACGTTTCTAGCATTTATAGACTTAGAGATAGCTTTTAACAATGTTGACTGGCATGCGCTCAAATTCTGAAGGTGGAAGGGGTAAAATACAGGGGGCGAAAGGCTGTTTACAATTTGTACAGAAACCAGATGGCTGTTATAAGAATCGAGTGGCATCAAAGGGAAGCAGTGGTTTGGAAGGGAGTGAGACAGGGTTGTAGCCTATCCCCGATGTTATTCAATCTGTGTATTGAGCAAGCAGGAAAAGAAACAAAAGTGAGGTCTGAAGACAGAGGTTGTTAGTCTTTGTTCTTACCGTGATTTTAAATTATATGGTTTTGCAAAACCAGCTGAATGGTGTCCTGCGCTGAATGGTTGTCATCTTGAAACCAAATGATGTAAATGTGAATTTTGTCAGCGTGTTAACACATCTCCTGATTAAAAAAAAAATCCTTATTTTGGTGTGGCAAAATGTTTTGCCCATCGTTTCCTTATTACTCACCCTTCCTTATGACTGATTCTTGTTTTGCGTTCTGAGGGCACTGCGCACACGTATTAAAGTACTTTGTGTAATTTCAGTTTTGCAAACGCCCTCTCACTTCACAAAACCGAAATTACACAAAGTACTTTAATACGTGTGTGCAGTCCCCTCAGAACATAAAAAAGAAGGATCAGTCACAACTAAAGGTGAGTAATAACAAATATATACGCAGAACATTTAGCCACACCAAAATCACGTGCTTTTAAAAATCAAGGGATCTCTTAATCCATTGACATAACTGGCATTCATATCGTTTGTTTTTCAGACAAGTTATCGGAGCAGGACACCATACAGATGGTCCTGCAAAACCATTTAATTTGAAAGCACGATAAGAAAAAGAAATTTGTCTTTAGGACTCACTTTGCTAAATAAGTTACAACCTAAAATATGTTACTTTATCAGTATTCAATAAACAAAAACCAATGATGATGGAATAGAGGTGTCGAAAGACGTTTGTGAAACAAGAGAGAAAAAGCAGTGTTTTGCATAAAGAGCGGAACCTGCATTCAATAATACAAGTAATAATATCCTGATTTGTCCCGGTTTCTGCTTCCCAGGTTACATCCATTTTTTGTCAGTTTAACAGAATTTTCCCAGTCCGTTACAAAGAAATTATGGCAGCCGCACTGTGGGAGAATACAAGATGAACTGGAAAAAAACTTATATCTGGAGTAATGAATGGCAGTTTGCAGCAAGCGTAGAGAAATGTGTGTTAAGACAGACGGGTAGGAAAAACAATCCCTCAGTGTTCCAATACAGCATTGTGTGCTGCTTGACATAATTACGTCGTTTAAATATCTGGGGGTAACACTGCAAAGCGAGTTGAGATGTAACGAGCACGCAACGATAGTAGTAGAGACGGCGAACTTCGGTTTACTGGGAGAGTTTTAGGAGAGTATGGTGTGTACAGAACACAGGTGCCTCCTGCTCGAGTATTGCTCTAGCGTTTCAGATTCCCACCAAGCCAGATTAAACGAGGACATCGAAGAAATTCACAGGCATGCTTTCCGCAAAACACTGTTGAGAAAGATTAGAGAATCGGCATCGGAAGCTGACTGCAGAACGATTCTACTGCCGCCGACGTACGTTTAGCTTATGGATCCCGAAGATACGAGAGTAGAAATTAGGGCTCGTGCAGAGGCATGCAGACAATAGTTTTTATCTTTTCCGTTTCGAGTGCAGCAGGAAAGTAAATGACTAGCAGTGGAACGGGTTACCCTCCGTGATGCGTAGTATGTGTGTAGATGTAGATTAAAATGTAAATTCAGAAACACCCAGCGCTCTACAGCTTTGGTCTAAGTGATGGCGGCCACGCATCCTGAGTGGAGTCAAGTTAAACAGCCATCCTGCTAAATTGCCGCTAAACCGATAGCTGACGACCCTGTGAAATTGTTTGCAGCTGTGTCCAAGCGTAGACATCTCTCTTAAAAGTTCAAAGGCAACCCTTGTAGGACTGTATAAATGATTGAGAACGAAGGCATAATTTTAGTGTTCTAACAACATTTGTTTTCCCAAAACAGACATAAATTATGCTAAACAAGCTATTGATTGAATACCGTAAACAACTAATAGGTGATTTAAGACTACACTGGACAAGGATCATGGGTGGCAGAGATAGTTTAACTAGTGGTGTCAGTGTAGTACTATGGCCTTAAAAATGCGGATAACACAATCTTAAATAATCTGACGCTGAACAGGCGTTGACTGATCAAATCTATTTAAGTTTCTCTACATAGGTGCAGCTGAGAGCATGAGGCGATTGAGATCTGTACGCTCTGACAATGTCGGAGCGGCAGTATGTTACCCTGCTTGCTTCGTGCGGCGATATAACTTGCGGGTGGCGGGAAGTGTGCCGCGGAGGTGAGACATGGAGGCGGCACCTGTGAATCGATCGTGGCCATGAAAGAAATGGAAAAATCTCACGGTCTAGCGATCAGGTAGACGTATCGAAATTTACTCTCTACCAGAGCCCTGAAATCAGGTAGATTTCAGTGTGTGACACACCCGTTCAGTGGTCGTACCAAGGACCAATTTGGCTCACTTATACGACAGAGTGCACAAGGATACCAAACGTCAAGACTAGTAAACCGTAAAGGAGTAAGTGTGCCCTCGGCAAACGAGTAGTGTGAGACGTTTGAAGTCACACTGTCGGTACAGTAAGAACTTCGCCACAGGCTACCCAGTCTAAACTACTCACAAGTGAAGTCAGTCTCAGGACAGGTCCCAAATACCAACCACGCATGCTAGAGCAACGACCAGAAGTGCTTCCACCTCTGCAGAAAAAAAAAAATCCGTTTTCCCGCAATGTGCACGAACGACTCCGCCTTCACCCTGTTTTGAGCCAATCACAGGGCTCTAGAGGCGTTAAATCTCGCCTCCCACACGGCAGCACAAACTCATGGCAAGGGTAAGAAACCTGTGTCTCTGAAGAAAAGAAACCGCCAATTACTGGCTTTTTTAAGATTTCGCAGAGGGGGAAGAGTCGATTTTCTCCGAAGTCGTGTTGCTTCCTATGGCAACAAGCGAAAAGATACAGTCTTAAAGAGCTTTATCTTAATCGCCTGTGCATTGGAGCACTTTTATTTCTAGCTATAAGGTGTACCAAAGATTCTATCTCTAAATGTTTCTCAGACGCCGGATATTTCTTACACAACCGAGGCGGCTAGGGGAAATTTGCACTTTCGGCGAACACGAAAACAGGTGAATTTTTATTACGTGTGGCTCTGCACACAATACCCCGCTTGTGAGACCACTTTGTAGCTTCATTCTTTCATACCGTCGCCCTCCAGTCAGGATTTTGCTGACGCCGGGGCACGTAGTGCTTCATTGTTCTGCTGGAGACCTGTCTCGATGAGGGGCTGCCCTGTCTGCCCTGTACGGCTGTGAATCTGTCTGGCAAGATTTACTAAGGGATGAGTTCGCCGCCAATTACTTTTAACTCCCGAGAAGCTTTTTCTACGTGCTAGGAATCATAAAAATACCTCATGCTCTTAGCACCCTACCGGGATCTAGCAACGGTCTCCTCAGGCCGATAACTTTCTAGAATCTCGTTCAAGGTGCGTCAGTTTGTAATGAAATCTTTAATAATTTTTCCGTATGTGAAAAATAGGTGAGAGAGTAACTTCTGCTCTCTCAAAGTATCCGCCATTGCCAAGGCACGGTGTCATGTTTCTGGAAGTACAGTTCGCACGCAGCTTGATACAGCTCCCTCCATCGTTCGCCGATCGATACAACGCAGACTGGTCACAGAACACGTTTCTCTGTTTGCAGTAACGTCCCTCAAACGAAAACGTACATCTTCTGCCTAAATGTTAGACAATTGTGAGGCGAGACAGTTCTACTCATTAGACATAATTCTGCCCTGCCATAGGTGTGCATTCACATGTGCCTCGCCTCATATATGTCGGTACCATTCAACTGTGCGTGGCGCTGAGAACACCTGCTAACACTACAATTTCTCCTCTACAGTGTTTCATTCGCGAATTACGTGTGGGACATACGCTTGGGGAGAGTTCTCCATACACAGTTCCTCTTGTTTTCTCGTCGTGGTCACGTAGCGTGAATGTATCATATGACACAGCACCGCAAGCTCTCATAATTATACCTCTCTGTAATTCACAAATTCTGCCTTGCTGCGTCGGCCAGTGTCACTCTGTCAGCATTGCCGTACTTCTCTCTCACATACAGGGCTATTCAGTGACAAAGCATATTGCTCTATTCTTCAATTAATCCAACCCAGTAAGTACCCAAGACAGGTAAAGAATAACTACGAATTGGTTTATAAGTGTTTTGTAATAAATTCTTCCAATCCATATGTGGCATGCAGCAAACCAGTGCTTAACAGTATTGGTTAAAAACTGTCTTGGTTACAATTTTAGTTTTTTAATTTTCAACGACGCGTTTCGCCTTATTTAGACATCTTCAGGTTATCTAGAAAAGGTAACCTGTAGATGCCTAAATAAGGCGAAACGCGTCGTTGAAAAATATAAAACTAAAATTGCAACCAAGACTGTTTTTAACCAATACTGTTTTGTAAGACATTTATTTCGTTGGTGAATTGTGGGGGACTGTCAAAAATTTTCCGTTCAACGGCTGTACATACGAGAATGGTATGCCAATAAAGCAAAATCACTGGGATGATGCCACCGACGCACTTGACTAAAGATCCTCGGTTCATAAGACATTGTGTCCTCCTGCATGAAGAAGTCTTTAACTACCTGCTACACAGCCGCGTCCGGTAGGGGTCTTCGACATTTCAAGGCCTGTTTTAAGAGGCCGAAAACTCAATAATCCCCTCGGGAATAATCAGAACTATAGGGTTTGGCTCGAGTGTAACTTCTGCATTATTACATTTGCGATATTGGGAAGTGCGTTAGCATGAAACACCAACACACCTTGGCATGCTCTAGTCGACAACGGTGGGTTGCGACAGACATGCTGCAACTGCACATTCTTCATTATCCGTTGGATGTGTACCGGTGTTTGCCCTTCGATACCCAAGAAAACAGTAACACTGCGTTGTCCTGTTTGTACGCATCTGGTGCTAAAGTCACCATAGGTCACGTTTCCGGATTTACCGCATGGACGTCGAAAGGAAGCTAATCCCATACTAATCCCTTGACTACATGACAGTGCATCAGAGTCGTGCTACGTTGCAAAGAAACTGCAGCAACGCCCTCAATAGGAAAGTTTTTGATCGACACCTATACATTTCCTTAAGGTTCCTCCATTAAATTTCCATCTTGTTTGTACGCGGGTTCAGAGCCTCGACGTATTTCGCAAAAATGTCCGTCATAGGCGGCAAAACGTATCTTAATCTTATTAAGGTAATGTAGATTTCGACTGTGAAGTCAGTATCAAGCGCCTCCATAGCGTCGCATGAGCAATGACATGGCAGTCACTTTAAAAGTATCAGTATTGTTATGTTCTGTATGAGGTTGTAAAATGTGTAGAAGAGCCACTTCGATTATTTGTTTCATGACAAACCTAACAATATTACATTGAAGAAACACATTATATCATGTGTTAAGCTGAGATTTCAAACATCGTATAATGTGTTACTTCAGGGTTCCGTTGTAAGTTTGTCATCACGTGGTACTGTACACGGCTTTTCCAACGTCTTACAGTGTCTGTGATACAAAGCAAGCCCATATTGATTGGTGTCTCTTCCTGGGCTCAGAATTTTCCCAGGGCACTTTCTTATACTATACAAGGTAATTTTCTCTGACAATTGTTGTAGAACAATTTTGGCCAGATTTTGACCGCTGTTTTTCTTAGAGTGATATCGGGATTTCTGTTTCTAAACCTTCACAACCATTCTTCTATAGTCATTTAAATTGATTCTCGTATTTTTTTTTCTTTATTGTATTTCAATTCCCCATCGGGGCGGGCTGGCAGCAGCATATGCGCCGCTCTTCAGCCGAAAGACATAGAACAAACAATAGAAGACATTTAAAAAGAACAAAGGAGAGAATATGGTGAACATAGATATAAAAAAGGGGGATCATCATGAAGGCAATAGACAAAAAACGGGGTGACTGTAAAATGGAGATAAAAAACTGTTAAAACTGTTTAAAAGTAGCACACAAAAAAAGCCACACACTGCGACAATTAAAAGAACACATGGCACAGTATGACTGGAGCATCAAAGGTATCGACGGATGGTGTAGCACATAACAAACACTGATGGCGAACCTCAAGGCAATACACAATTAAAATCACACCTCTTGACGCACAGGAGAAACAGCACTAAACACAACACTGATGTGGCACACTGACGATGATCAAGACCGAGGATCTGCCAGGCGCAAGGAGATGAGGGAGACTGGAAGAAGGGAGGGAGGGGAAGAGATGGGGGAGATGAGCGGGAGGTGCTCTGAAGAGGGCCAGGTAGGGAGGGTCGGGGGAAGGAAAGAGGCAAGTATGGGGTGCAGGGTCTCAGGAGGAGGGGGGGGGAGGAGGCAAAAATGTGCTTGGAGAAGGAGGGAAGAGGAAAAAAGTGAGCCCTGGGGAGGGGGGGGGGGGCAAAGCCAAGTTATAGTTGGAACGAAGGGTAGATTTCATGGCGAAGTTCGGTATCCGGGAGGGGGAGGCGTTGGAAATTGCCCTGATGAAGGAGATGGAGGGTGTGGAGGTGGAGAGAGGGAGGGATACAGCGATAGAGGCGTGGCAACGGGCGTGGGGTGGAGAGGAAGGAGGAAACCAGAGGGTGGGGGGGATCAAGCCTGCGGACAATGTAAAGGATGTGGAGATGTTGGAGGAACAGGAGGAGGTGGGGGAAGGGGATCAGTTCATACAGGAGCCGTGTGGAGGAAGGAAGGCGGTTACGGAAGGCGAGGCGGAGTGTATGGTGTTCAAGGATATGGAGGGCCTTCTAAAAGCGGGTGGGGGCGGAGATCCAGGCAATGCTGGCATAACAGAGGATAGGGCGGATGAGAGATTTGTAGGTGTGGAGGATGGTAGAAGGATGCAATCCCCATGTCCGGCCAGACAGGAGTTTCAGAAGGCGGAGGCGGGAATGGGCTTTCTGCTGGATGGTCTAGGGATGAGGGGTCCCGGTGATGTGTCGGTCGAGGGTGAGGCCAAGGTATTTCAGGGTGGGGGTGAGCTGGATAGGACGACCATAAAAGGTGAGGTAGAAATCATGGAGGCGAAAGGAGCGAGTAGTGCGGCCTATGATGATTGCCTGGGTTTTGGAGGGATTGAGACCGAGGAACCAATGGTTACACCAAGTGGTGAACTGGTTAAGGTTGGTTTGGGGGATACGTTGAGACCGTTGAAGGGTAAGATAGAGAGCCAGGAAGGCAGTGTCATCAGCATACTGGAGAAGGTGGACTGGTGGGGTTGGCTTGGGCATATCAGCTGTGTGCAACAGATAAAGGAGAGGGGAGAGGACAGAACCCTGGGGCACGCCAGCTGTGGGATAAAAGATACGGGAGTTGGTGTTGTGAAGGTTGACATAGGAATGATGGTGCGAGAGGAAGGAAGCGACCAGACGGACAAAATTGATAGGCAAGGCGTAGGTTTGGTGTTTAAAGAGGAGACCGGGATGCCATACACAGTCATAGGCATTTTGGAGGTCAAGGGAAACAAAAATGGCGGAGTGACGGGAGTTGAGCTGGAGGGACAGAAGGTGAACAGGGTTGAGGAGTTGGTCTTCAGCTGAGAAGGAGGGTCGGAAGCCGCATTGGGTAAGGGGGAGGAGGTGGTGTTGAGCAAGGTGCTGATGGATACGGCGGGAGAGGATGGATTCAAGGACCTTACTGAAGATGGAGGTGAGGCAGATGGGACGATAGGAAGAGGTGGCAGAAGGGGGTTTGTTGGGTTTGAGGAATAAGAGGACGCGGGAGGTCTTCCACAGGTCAGGGTAGAAGCCAGTAGAGAGGATGACATTATAGAGATGGGCGAGGACAGTCAGGAAGGAATAGGGGCTTTCTCGAAGGTGACGGTAGGTGACACTGTTGTGACCAGAGGTTGTGTTGCGTTTGGACCGGAGGATAAGTTTAATGTCTTGTGCTGTGATGGGAGTGTTTATGTTGGAGGGGGGCAATTGCCCCAAGTACTGGCGACTAGGAGCAAGAGGAGCGAACGAGGTATCGGCACGTTCTATGACGGTGGGGAAAAGAGAATAATCAAAGTGGGGATCATCGGGGATGGAGAAGACCTCGGAAAGGTGGGAAGCGAAGTGGTTGGCCTTACTGAGGTTGTCAGGAAGGGGGCGATCGTGATGGAGAAGGGGGTAGTGGGGAGTGGAAAGGGAACCAGCAAGGCGATGGAAGGCGGACCAGTACTTGGAGGCGTTGATAGGGAGGGTGGTGTTGAGTCGTGTGCAGGTCTGGCGCCAGTCTCGGCGTTTCGTTGCTGTAATAAGGTTCCGTACGTGTCGCTGTATTTGCCGGTGGCGTTGGAGTGTATCCCTGTCACGAGTGTGCAGGAAGGTGCGATAGAGGCGGCGGGATTCACAGAGGAGGAGGACAGCCCGCGGAGGGAGAGTGGGACGGTGTGGGTGGATGGTTTTAGTAGGAACATGGGCCTCCACGGCGTCAGTAATTACCTTCTGAAGGAAGGACGAGGCGTGGGTGATGTCGTCAGGATGGCGATAGGTATGACGATGGCTTTCGACCTGGGTGGAGATGGAGTCCCGGTAGGCATTCCAGTTGGCATGGTGATAGTCATGGACGACCTTGGGAGGGGACGCAGGGTGCGGAGCCGGAGGGGGGCGGTGAGCAGACGTTATGGTGAGAAGGACAGGGAGGTGATCGCTACCTGTGGGGTCAAGGACGGCGACAGCAATACGCCCAAGGAGGTTGGCGGAGGCAATGACAACATCGGGGGTGGTGTCACCTTCGGGTCGGGTGTGCTGGGGAAGGGGAACAAGGTCCCGTGGATTGTGGAGAGGAACTGATGCCACCGCCGAAGGGCAGCAGGAGTGCGGCTATGGATGTTGAGGTCGGCGGCAATCACATAGGTGGAGAAGGTGCGGTCAATGTGCGAGATGAAGTCATAAGGAAGAGGAGCAGTGGAGCGGACATAGACGATGGCACAGGTAATGGTGAGGGAGGGGAAGAAGACGCTAAGGATAAGGTGTTCAGTGGGGTAATTGATGAGAGGTTGTGGCCGGACGGGGATATGCTTAAGGTGGCCAATCGCGACTCCACCCTGCGCACGAGGGCCAGGAGCGTCAGTGCGGTGGAGGATATAGGGAGAGGTGCGGATAGAATGGTGGGGCTGGAGAAACGTTTCGTTCAAGAGGAAGGTGTGTAACACCATACCTCTTCTGCTGTACAGATTTATTTTGCTTTTGTTTTATTTAATGTTATAACATTGAGTATTTGTAAATGTGTGATTGAATCGATAACATAAAATTTTATACTCCTTTCTTTGTAAAAACTTTGGTGTCTTGATTTGTTCTATGCAAAGTAGTGTATCTGTAATTTAAAATCTTTGTCCCATTTGGAGGGAACAAATCTTACTGTATATAATTGTAATTTTGTGTGAATAATTTTTTGTAGAAGTGTCAATATTTGAAAATGTTCTGTTTTATTTAATGTGTTTGGTTGCTGTTATGTAGACTGCTGACCTTCACTTAGGGCTCTTAGTTATTCTGTATGTAAAAGGTGTAGTGGTTCCCCTCGGGAACGGAACTGTGTAGCGCGCGCAAATTGTGGTTGGCCTAGGTGGAAAAGGTGGAACTGATAGTCAGTCGGGACGAGCTACGAGTCGGGGACGAGCTACCAGTCGGGGACGAGCTACCAGTCGGAGACGAGCTACGAGTCCGTGCACTGCCATGTAAAAGATGCATATTGTGCTGATTCCGAGAGAGGCTTTTCCTGCTTGTTTCCAAGGCCTCGGATGGATGGATAAATAGCTGGAACTATTCTGGAGTTTGTATCTATCATCGCCACCAAGAAATGACAGAGTCCAGCAATTCTGCCTACAATTCCACCTACCAACATGCAGTTGCCACCACATTGCGCAATCATTGCAATGTAATATTATAATGATGTACAGTGAAGGATCAGCTTAATGGACGTGTTAATGTGCTGAAATATAAGGTAATTTGTATATAAATTTATGTACCTACCTTGATTTTTCTCCTCTTCATAACACCTCTCAGGTTCCTCTCCGTTTGAGCTAAAGTGATATCCGAGTGTCCTTACTAAAAGAAATTAAAGCCTAGAGTTTTGCTAATTAATGCCTCTTCAACATAGTAAAAAGAAAGTTAAAGTTAATGTGGCAAGAGAGTGAGTTAAAGTACATGTTGTTTGCTGAAAATATTCCTATTAAAACTGCTTATTAAAGTGCTGTTGCCAACTTCAAAATTAAAAGTTCTAAGACTGAGGCTTATAAAGTAAATGATCACATTGTTGTCTGTAGTAAACTCTAAAAGGTGAGTCAGTTCTTGCAATTTTGGTCAACATTGTGCTTCGCTGTAGTAAAAGTGGGAAACTGCAATAGTAGAAAACTATATGTTCATGATTGATAAGTGTTTGTCTCTCTTGTGTATTGGGTGCATATTAATAGTATAACAAGATACACAGTTTGTCTATTGTATTAATGAGCGGTAACAAGTAACGGAAAGACCACTAATTAGTAAAACCATAATTTCTTTAAGCCCTGAAAGTAAGTGTGTTTCGCTATCTCTTATATTTTTGCAAATAGTTTGTGCTGCTCCAGTTGTTAGCTTCAATCTTACCGTAAACATATGTATGTGTCAGAGTTCACTGCACTCGCGTGTGACAAAGTATAGGTTGTGTTTATCCATTAAAGTTACTAATAACTATTTTCTTGAACGAGAATGTTAATCATTCTCTTGCCTAGTTAGGCTGGCGACCGTTTTCTTTATACATTAAACAGTGCAGATAGGCAAAAATTCTGTTTGTTACTGTTCAAATATTTACGTAATTCTGACTTTCATTTCCGATAAGCCACCTCCGTTAGGAACAACACGGTCAACCTAGCAAAATTCCTCTCAGAGGGTAACACTGTTCTGTTGCTTAATACCATTATTAATCCAACAAAATAATTCTGTTTTGCAAATTTCCTTCAGTTTTGAGGTTATGGTGTAACAGTAGCAGGTAGGAATGTTATACGTGGCTTTTCCGTGACAGGACTATTTGTTGAGTCGGGGACATACTACGTAATAAACCAAATTTGGTATTTCATAGTACAAGCTACGTAAATGCTGCTGGAGTGTTATAGGTGTCGACTTGGTGGTGGTACAGGGTGTGCATGAGGAGGTATTTGTTGGAGCGGAAGGAGCGAATGTTCTGGAAGAGAATGCGATACTCGTGCCGCGCCATGGCACGAGTCGCTTCCTGTTGATCTGCCAGCAAGAGGGAGCTTTGGTTTAGCATTTCTTGCTCTCATGGAAGTGGACAATGGTTGGACGTGGAAGATTTTGTCGACAGATGGAGCCTACTTCCATCTGACAGGATATGTCAATACACAGAATCGTCGAATATGGGCAACTGAAAATCTACACGCAAATCAACCTATACCACTTCATCCTGGAGAGATCACTGCATGGTGCTTGTTTACTGTAGCATTTCTCATGGGGCCATATTTTTTCGAAGAAGACTGGTGATTCCGCTCCTGTTACCTGTACCGTCATTGGTAAGCGCTATGAGCGTCTTTTGGGCAACCACGCCATCCCAGCTCTCCAACAGCGTGGATGTTTGGATGGAATCATTTTCATGCAAGATGGCGCACCTCCGCACATTGCAAATCCAGTTTAGCAGCTGCTGAAGCGCCATTTCGGAAATGCTATAATTATCAGCCACTATTTTCCTACAGCCTGGCCGTCCCGATCACCTGGTCTTAATCCGTTCTGACTGTGGGGCTATCTGAAAGGTGTTGTGTTCAGTGTTCCGATTGCAAACTTAGCTGCATCAAAGGAACGCATTCCGCTAAACGTTCTGAACGTGATCCGGAAACTCTTCGATCAGCTGTGGAGGATGATGTTTCTAGATTCCAACTATTTGCGGAAAACGCTGGACTGCATATTGAACACGTTTTGCGCCAATCACACGGAAATTAATAACTGGAATTGATTTATGCTTTTTTATGCTGTTTTTGGCCTCAGGGCAGCTAAAAACCGATGTGATTAATACTTTTTATGCGTTTTTGGCCTCAGGAGGATTAAAAACCGATTTTTCCCATCCGATATGATATGACCTGGCCGTGGTGGATGGGCTTTCGTAACTAACAGAATCACTGTACAGCCATGCACTCTGAGTAGTACGGTTTGTTTAACGTCAGACGTACACCTTAGGCACTGCTCCATGATTCATTTGTAATTTGTAGTCGACCACAATTAAATTACAATGCTTACAGCACCATCTATTACTACATTTTGTAAGTATTTATTTTTCTTGTGTCACACATTTTCCCCTTTTTACGATAATATTCCGTTGCAGTTTGACGCCATTCTTACCAGTGGTGTTATTTCTACAGCGGTTTGAATGTTTAACTTTGATTATAATCACCCTGTAGGTTCCTGTCTCCCAATCCTATTAATAATGCAAACTTCTGCATGCAGTCTCGTTGTTACAGCTAATTCAAGTGTCAAAACGCCTCATTTTAGCTTCATTTGTTTTGTCAGTCCAGATCCCACTGTCTATATTTGTAAGTAAACTGCTTTTTACATACGATTGTGTTATTTTTCCAAAAATCATGAATCACCGTCTGGGTTATTTGCAGAAATAATTAGTATTAAGTGAACCATTGAATCACTTTTTACTGCTTAGCACTGACTGAATATGCTGTCCGTGGTTTTCGGTGTGTCAGAACTGTGTTTTATGATATGTGCAAGTCGCAAAGGCACGCAAAATTCATATTCATGATATCATGATATTGATGATATCAAGCATCGTCATCTAATTGGGCACTTATGTACGAAAGAACAGAATCCATCCATTCATATCACTGCTTCGCCTCGGTGGCAAATGGATCCACCACGTTCAGTGCAGGTGCACAATTCATGTCTGGCATCCTGTGGGAATCTCTCAGTAACGAATGTGGAGTGCATGGACATGGAATGCGGACAGGTGACGCTGGGTGTGAGTGTGGGTCGGCCGAGAGCCGCGTCGAGATAGTAAACGTTGAGTTAGGGTGGCGCTGTGGTTAACGCAGTAGCAAGCAGGAGACCCTGGTTTCGAATCCCGGACCCGCACACTTTTTCACTCGTCGACTCTGATGCTCCACAAAGTCCCGATGCAGCTGATATCAACGAAAAGTTCTTTTTGCTTCCTTCTTCTTCCTCCTCCTTCTTCAAATTACATAAAATAAATATTAGAATATTAATGAGTGGAATATTAATTAGATACAAACACTATTTTACTATAAATTCCAAACAGTAAGGGAATACAGCTGGGTGAAGATTCAACGATAGACGAATATTTCATCACGTTATATGACGTCGCTATACTTAAATTTTAAGGTAACTTTGCCAGTAATTCAAGTGTATCCAAACCATACGTCTTTCCTTGGAAACGTACTATTAAAGCAAAAGGACGTTCCGAGCGTAAGAATTATTACGTACGCAGTTATTGGCAAAAGGAATTGCTAGAACACCTTCGACGCAAAGGAAAATATACTGAGATGACGAAAGGGAAGGGGTAACTCGTTACATCATGTCGAAGCTCTTTTTGCTCGGCATAGTGCCTTAAGTGGACTTGACATGAACTGAACAAGTCAATGATAGTCCCCTGAAGAATACCGATCCACGCTGCCTTTATAGCTGTAGATAATTGCAAACGTGTTGACGGTGAAGGATTTTGGGCAAAAACTTACCTCCCAATTATGACTCATAAATATTGGATGGGAATAATGTCAGGCGATGTGGATGGCCGAATCATTCGCTCGAACTCAGCACAATATTCTCAAAACCAATCGAGTACATTTGTGGCCTGGTAATATGGAGCATCGAAATCCATGAAAACTCCACCGTTGTTTGATGCAAATGGTCTCCAAGTAGCCGAAAATAACAATTTACCGTCAATGTTCGCCGGTCGTTGTGGCCTAGCGGTTCTAGGCGCTTGAGTCCGGAACCGCGCGACTACTACGGTCGCTGGTTCAAATCCTGCCTAGGGCATGGATGTGTGTTATGTCCTTAGGTTGGTTAGGTTTAAGTAGTCCTAAGTTCTAGGGGATTGATGACTTCAGATGTTCAGTACCATAGTGCTCAGAGCCATTTGATTTGAACCAGTCAATGATTAGTTGGAGCAGAGGATCCAGTCCTTTCTATAATACAACCCACATTGCTATAGAGCCACACCTCCATATTGTACAACACCTTGTTCACAATTTGGGTCCATTGATCCGCAAAGCCTGCGTCACCGTCGAACCCTACCATCAGCTCTTACCAACTCAAATCACAGGTCGCCTGACCAGGTCACGGTTTACAGGTCTGGGGTCGAACCAATATGGTCACGAGCCCAGGAGAGGCACTGCAAACGATGTCGTGCTGTTAGCGAAGGCATTCGCGTCTGTTTTCTGCTGCATAGGCAGTTAACGCCACAACCAGATACGTTCGTTGTTCGTTCTATATTTATTTCTGGGGTTGTTTTACGCAGTATTGCAAACGGCGTTGGTCGTTAACCGAAGAAAGTCGCTCACTGCGTTATCCGTGGTGAGAGGTAATACCTGAAATTAGGTATTATCGGCGCACTCTTGAAACTGTGGATCTCGGAATACTGAATTACCTAACAATTGCCGAAATGGAATGGCCCATGCTTTTAGCTCCAACTACCAGTCCGCGTTCGAAGTCTGTCAATTCCTGTCATGTGAATGAAATCACGTCGGAAATCTTTTCACACGAATCACATGAGTACAAACGAAATCCCCGGCAATGCACTGCCGACCTTTTGTACGTGATACTACCGCCCTGTGTATATGTGCATATCGCTTTTGTCATCTCAGCGTAATGTAATATTAGTTGCTATTATATTTCCCCAGTGCGATGTACAATAATGACGGGTCGTAAAATTTTTCACAGTTCATAAGTATTCCACCCAATGTAGAATTTTCACGGTATACCTCCATCTCATCTAGAGTAAAGAATGATTATTCGTTTCTAGTAGAACAGTGGCCTTTATTTATGCTTTATCCCTACTGACATGTTTCTAGCAATCGGTTTCGCGCTTACGCTATATACGATAACTGCGCAGTATGGCTGGCCAATGCTGGTCCTGATAGCAACCATAGCTCACGCTGTTACAGCCGTCCTCTTTCCTGATAACGGCTCTTGCTGCGCGACGTTACTGCCTCACTGAAATACGCTGACCTTTCACGTTTATTTCCGCTATCGGCAACGGATACTTTCACCGGTCGCTTATCCTGGAGCAAAAGCTCTGTAGTGCAAAACACATACGAGCATCCTATATGAAAATTTTTCGGCTACAGAAACAAGTAACAATAACAATTACTTTAACGCATTGCTAACAGCAGAGCCGATACTCGCAGACAGAATCACAATTAAAACATTTACATAATTTGTTGTCACTGACTAGTCATGGTCCTCCTACGGAGCGCGATATGACCTGATTGTCGATCCCATTTATCTAAGGACCATAAATCTGGCTGTCGGAAAATGAAGACTATTTTGACAAATACCAATCACGGCTGTCTCCAAACGATGCCACTACCATACTTTATATAACCTCAGTATCATTAAAGCCTGAATTGTTGCCAGACCAGAAGAAACTAGACGCAAATAACGTGAAAAATCTGCGTCGATCCCGTTTTTCTAAATACCATAAGTGTGACCGTCGGAAAACGAAACCTGTTTGGCAGATAAACAATCACAGTGGTTAGCAAACAATGTCACTGCCATATTCCATAAAGCTTCAGTATCATTAAAGCCTAAACTGCTGCCAGACCAGAAAGAGGAAGACGTAAGTAAAATGTTCAAATGTGCGTAAATTCCTGTGGGAACAAACTGCTGAGGTCATGGGTCTTACACACTACTAGACTTACACACTACTTAAACTTACTTATGCTAAGGACAACACACACACCCATACCCAAGGGAGAACTCGAACCTCCGGCAGGAGGGACGACGCAATCTGTGATGGCGCAATCTGTGAAGCAAGATATGTGAAAATATTCTCTGTGTTCAAGTTACATTGCAACAAGAGCATGATCCTACGTAGTGTCACTATATTTTGGGCTGATTAATTATGCTCCAAGTAGAAAGCCAGAGTTGAATATTGGGAAATAGAAATGATTGAAAATGAATAATCCAGAATCTACTAAACGCCTTAATGACATTTCTTGTGAGGGACATATTCGTATGTTGATTATAAATCGTAAAACACTACTGACTGCCGAACACAAAATATTTCGAAATAGATGAACATTCATCGGTAATGTGTTGACTGTTTCCAACGACGTTTTCAGTTGATGAATGATTGTCAAGGCAGCAACGATATCTTTACGTGAAGTACCACACAGGCATTTAACGGTTGATTCAGAAGAACAAAGCTCCCCGATGACAACCGATTGTAATGATACGTCTTATATGATGTTATTAATCACCGCCGATTGTAATTCAGCAGGAACTTAATAGTCCAACCCAAGGAACACTAGCCATGTTTCGAAACGATGGACTGTTCACAGATTGAAGTAATTAAGATAAATACAATCCGATAAAATTCATGAATAATATACGTCAACTTATCTGTAAAACGCCAATTTCAAAGAACATTTGTTGAGAATACTGATCAAATAGCAATCACACCCCTATCAGAACAACCTGTGCCGCTAATGGCTCGAAACATTTTCGAATCTCGAGTTTGATTCGGTTCAATGAAATATCCAGAGCCCTACACAGTATTGGGATTCATATTATTTGTATTTGTTCACTGATGAGACAACTTTCAACGATGGCCGTAATTGCCACGTCTTGAGCGATGGAAACCCTGGTCTTCTTATATTTTCTGCACCCGTGGGCTTAAACTATGCAAGATGCAATATCTGGCGCTTTCAGTGGTGTCCCTTAAGTAAAGGATACTTATGGTTCACTTAATATCGAATAAATGAACAACACACGGAAGTATTTTAGCAGCGTTGTGATTGCTGTCATCAATGGATTGTCCGCAGAACGAAGACTTTTTCATGTGTGCAAGGCTTTCCTTTAAACACTGCCCAACAACAACTCTTTTTAGGAAATCTGATATTTTAGTTCTTTAGTTCTTTAATTTTACAATGGAAGAGTTTTCAATAATAAGAATGTTAAGTTCATTAGTACAATTACTATATCTGACAATTTGGTGTTGTTTTAATTAGATTTAGAGTAACCTCGGCTGCTCGAACTCTTCTGCCATCACTTGAGACTTAGGTTTTACAAAATAATTTTGTGGGGGTATACTCCAGTTCGGTGCACTAAAACTGTTAATGTGTTTCTTTGTCTTGATGTGATGTAGTGTGCGAGAACATCCACCATGACTGATAAAACAGTTACGTACTGAACGTACAGTTTCGAGATCAACTCGTGCTTTCTTGATAAAATTCATCTTCTTACAGTAACTGGCAGTCAATTTACAGGCACGCTTCGCCATTGCATTTACCAACTCAGTGCCAATAATACTATTTATACGAGAAGCCACCGATACAGCTTACCTTACATAGAAGCTGCTTTTAGTGTGCCACTGTAGGTGACACGAAATTATTGCGTGACCCACGGTTCGCCAACCAATCAATCCATTGGTTGGGCCGCGACTATTACATCAACCGATGTACTGAGGTCAGTACTATTACCGATTCTTCGATCTAAAGATTCAACAGTAGGGGGGAGAGACTACATCTCTGTCTTACACACTTTATAATCCAAGCACTTCTTTCTGGGTCGCCCACTCTTATTATTCCCTCATGGCTCCTGTACATATTGTATAGTAACTGTCTCTCCCTGTGGCCTACCAATATTTTTCTCAGTATCTGGAAAATCTTGCACCATTTTACACTGTCGAACGGTTTTTCCACGTAGGCATATCCTATGAACGTGCTTTGATTTTTCTGTAGTCTTTCTTCCTCTATCAACCGCAACGTCAGAATTGCTTCTCTCGAGCCTTTACCATGTTTAAAGCCAAACTGATAGTTACCTAGCACATCCTCAAATTTCTTTTCCATTTTTCTGACCATTATTCTCGTCAGCACCTTGGATACCTGAGGTGTTAAGCTGATTCTGCGATAATTCTCGCACTTGCCAGCTCTTGCAATCTTCGGAATTGTGCGGATGACATTTTTCCTAAAGTCAGATGGTATGTCGCCAGACTCATACATTCTACACACCAACGTGAATAGTCGTTTTCTTGTAACTTCCTCCAAGATGTTAGAAATTCTGAGAGAATGTTATTTATCCCTTCTGCCTTATTTCACCCTAAGTCCTGCAAAGCTCTTTTAAATTCTCATTCTAATACTGGATCCCCTATTTCTTTTAACCCGACTCCTGTTTGCTCTTCTATCAAATCATACAATTCTTCCCCCTCATGGAAGCTTTCAATGTATTCTTTCCACCTATCCACTCTCTCCTCTGCATTTAGCAGCGGAATTCCAGTTACACTCTTAGTATTACCATCCTTGCTTTTAATGTAACTAAGGGAAGTTTTGACTCTCCTGTATGCTGAGGTCTGTCCTTCCGACAATCATTTCTTTTTCGATTTATTCACGTTTTTCATGCAGCCATTTCGTCTTAGCTACCCAGCACTTCGTATTTATTTATTTCCTCAGTGACTTGTATTTCTTTGTTCCTGAATTTCCCGGAACATTTTTTTACTTTCTCCGTTCATCCATCAAATGAAGTATTCATTCTGATACCCATAATTTCTTCGCAGTTACCTTCACAGAACCTATGTTTTTCTTTCCAACTTATGTGATTTCCCTTTATAGCGATGTCCATTCCTTTTCATTTGTACTGTCTACTGAACTATTACTTATTGCTGTATCTATAGTCTTAGAGAACTTCAAGCGTATCTTCATCTTCAGCTTGAGACGTCGGCATATATATCTGACCTGTCGGTATTGGTTTGCTGTCGATTCTGATAAGAGCAATCGTAACACTGAACTGTTCAGTCACACACCCTCTCTCCTATCTTCCTATTCATAAAGAATCCTACTCCTGTTATATCATTTTCTGCTGCTGATGATATTACCCTGTACTCATGCGACCAGAAATCCTTGTCTTCTTTAAATTTCACTTCACTGACCCCTACTATATCTAAATTGAGCCCTTTCATTTCTGTTTTCAGATTTTCTAGTTTCCCTACCACGTTCAATCTTCTGACATTAAACGTCCCGTTTGGTAGAACGTTATCCTTTCGTTGATTATTCAGTCTTTTACTCATGGTCATCTCCCCTTTTGCAGTCCTCTTCCAAATAGGGGATTGTTTCGGAATCTTTTGACAATGTAGAGATCATTATGACACTTTTCAATTACAGGCCACACGTCCTGTGGATACACGTTACGTGTTTTTAATTCTGTGGTTTCCTCTGCCTTCAGCTTCCTCATGTCGCTGATCGCTGCTGAATCTTCCGCCTAGAATAAGAGAGTGTCCTGAACCTCTGTCTGCTGCTCCTTGTCTTTGACAAGGTCTTTGGCAAAAAAAGGGTGACTTTATATGGTGGAAGTCTTCGGCCGCCAGTGCTGATTATTAATCAAAATTTAAGCAACGTCAGGATTCGAACATGAGACCAATGACGTATCGATTACTAATGAAAGGCGCTACGCCCCATTTTGTTTTGACCCCCTTTTTTAATTGCGCCACTTCTTCTTCCCTAAGTCGAATGTTCAACGACTTTTTTGTTGGTTTTTTTTTACTTTATATATATTTTTGCTTATTTCCTACGGTTGTCCTAGAAAAAAATTGTTCGTCTCAGGATAATAGTTTTGGAAACGTAGATACTTGGCCGTGCATGTACGTAAGAAATCGGTTCCTGTTATTGCCCGCTGCGCGTATTGACATCGTGAGCGTAAACACATTTTTTTAAATTCTTTGTTGATCTCATTTAGTTCTATTCTGTTCGTTGTATATGATCGGGGTGGACGTCTCATGACACCCGTTCAGGTTGTTCATAAACATATAGGCAATTGCGGCCTAAGTGGCTGCGTCATTCTATTACACCGAGAACGACAGTAGGCGAGTGACCTGTGCAGATGTTATTGCAACTCTGTTAACTGTTAGGATGGAAAGGAGATTAGCTGAACTATGCGATATGCATTTAATTTATGGCGAGGCAAAAGGTGTTGCGAGGACAGCTGCACGAATTTATCGAGAACGCTTCCCACAACGACGACTTCCTGCACGAAAGACATTTGCTGCTGTGCACCAAAGGTTTGTGTCATTGTAATTCTCTACTTGTATGTGATTATTATGCATTTACATCTTAATAAAGTACAGTAGTTATCTGCACCTTTGTAAATTTTCGTCTGTATGCGAAACGCATCTTCTGGATATGCTTTCCGTTTTTGATACATCATGACAGAATACAGCTAACGAGTACGTATTTAATTTCTTTAGATTGAGAGATACTGGTTCTTTACTGCCCCGCGCAGAAGGCAGAGGCCCACAACGCACCGATCGTACATTGGAAGCTGAGGAAAGAATTCTGGACCGCATCCAGGAGGATCCTTCTCAGAGTACTAGAAGCATCTCCCGCCACGTGGGTACATCGCACACTGTCGTTCATCGCACTTTGCAAGAGGAGCGTCTTATCACATTCAACGCGTACAAGCATTGGAAGCACAACATTTCCCTCCACTACGTGAATTCTCAGAGTGGTTTTCGTTACACAGGGCGCAGCATGATTTTGTCAACAAAGTACTCGTCAAAGATGAAGCGTGTTTCAACCGCGACGGAATAACTAATTTCCATAACGTGCACACGTGGAGTGTACACAGTCCTCGCCACGTAGTGGCAACACATTTTCTGGGACGATTTTCCGTAAATGTGTGGGCAGGTATGCTCGATAATTACATTATTGGGCCCTATGTTTTACTGCACATTTGACTGGTAACTATTACCGAACGTGTCTAGAGGAAACATTGTTACCAAAGTTGTTAGAAGACATTCCGTTAGGCATACGTCATAACATGTGGTTCCTCCACGATGGTGCTCCACCCCACATTGGTCACAGAGTACGCAGATGTTTGGATAGTCGATTTCCAGGAATATGGATCGAGCGTTCGGGTTCACGTCGATGGCCAGCACGCAGCCCTGATTTAAATCGACTGGATTTTTACTTTTGGGGCCATATGAAGGAACTTGTATATGCTGAATCAGTAAATAATGTTGACGAATTGACGCAGAAGATTTTAGATGCTGCCAATACCATAAAGGCCAGTGCGCATCTGTGTGAACGAGTGCGACGCAACTGGATTCGCCGTAATGAAGCATGTTTAGAAGCGAATGGTGGTCATTTCGAACATTTATTGTAGTATTGGTGTAAGAAGAAACGAAGTAATGGGTTTTCTTTTCATTACGATGTTGTTGTACACAAGGAAAGTAATGTGAATTTAGTATTCGTTATGGCATTGCCGATAAAAGGTGAAACAGTTGATTGTAATTAATGCACAACTATATACTTGGTGATTGATTGAATTTGTACTAATGGAAATACATTGTGTTCGATATTAGCTTGTCATTACTACTACGACCTTCGCTGTCGACTTGTTGAGAAACAGACTGGTTGTATTCAATTCACGTAAAGAGAATTACACATCCTTGATAACCCAAAAACCGTTTACATTACTTTTTTGGGTACCATCTGACTATCACACCACGTCGTTGTACACGTCTAATGATTTCAATCCTCTGGTTGGCTCGTTCACTTTCTCTGGCCACCCCGTCATTGTAGCCAATAAGCTCGGTACGCCGAGTACTGTCGGTTGACTACGTAAACAGAAATGCGTATACTATCTATCCTACGAAAATTACGTTTTGTTGTTGTTGTTGTGGTCTTCAGTCCTGAGACGGGATTGATGCAGCTCTCCATGCTACTCTATCCTGTGCAAGCTTCTTCATTTCCCAGTACCTACTGCAGCCTACATCCTTCTGAATCTGCATAGTGTATTCATCTCTTGGTCTCCCTCTACGATTTTTACCCTCCACGCTGCCCTCTAATACTTAATTGGTGATCCCTCGATGTCTCAGAACATGTCCTACCAACCGATCCCTTCTTCCAGTCAAGTTGTGCTACAAGCTTCTCTTCTCCCCAATTCTATTCAATACATCCTCATTAGTTATGTGATCTACCCATATAATCTTCAGCATTCTTCTGTAGCACCACATTTCGAAAGCTTCTATTCTCTTCTTCTCCAAACTATTTATCGTCCATGTTTCACTTCAATACATGGCTACATTCCTTACAAATACTTTCAGAAACGACTTGCAGACATTTAAATCTCTACTCGATGTTAACAAATTTTTCTTCGTCAGAAACGATTTCATTGCCATTGCCAGTCTACATTTTATATCCTCTCTACTTCGACCATCATCAGTTATTTTGCTCCCCAAAAAGCAAAACTCCTTTACTACTTTAAGTGTCTCATTTCCCAATCTAATTCCCTCAGCATTACCCGACATAATTCGACTACATTCAATATTCTCGTTTTGCTTTTGTTGATGTTCATCTTATACCCTCCTTTCAAGACACTGTCCATTCCGTTGAACTGCTCTTCCAAGTCCTTTGCTGTCTCTGATAGAATTACAATGTCATCGGCAAACCTCAAAGTTTTCATTTCTTCTCCATGGATTTTAATGCCTACTCCGAATTTTTTTTGTGTCCTTCACTGCTTGCTCAATATACAGATTGAATAACATTGGGGATATGCTACAACCCTGTCTCACTCCCTTCCCAACCACTGCTTCCCTTTCATATCCCTCGACTCTTGTAACAGCCATTTGGTTTCTGTACAAATTGTAAATAGCCTTTCGCTCCCTGTATTTTACCCCTGCCACCTTCAGAATTTGAAAGAGAGCACTCCAATCAACATTGTCAAAAGCTTTCTCTATGTCTACAAATGCTAGAAACGTATGTTTGCCTTTCCTTAATCTTTCTTCTAAGATAAGTCGTTGGGTCAGTATTGCCTCACGTGTTCCAACATTTCTACGGAATCCAAACTGATCTTCCCCGAGGTCGGCCTCTATCAATTTTTTCCATTCGTCTGTAAAGAATTCGCGTTAGTATTTTGCAGCTGTGACTTATTAAACTGATAGTTCGGTAATTTTCACATCTGCCAACACCTGCTTTTTTTGGGATTGGAATTATTATATTCTTCTTGCAGTCTGAGGGTATTTCGCCTGTCTCGTATATCTTGCTCACCAGATGGTAGAGTTTTGTCAGGACTGGCTCTCCCAAGGCCGTCAGTAGTTCTAATGGAATGTTGTCTACTCCCGGAGTCTTGTTTCGGCTCAGGTCTTTCAGTGCTCTGTCAAACTCTTCACGCAGTATCGTATCTCCCATTTCATTTTCATCTACATCCTCTTCCAATTTTTATAATATTGTCCTCAAGTACATCGCCCTTGTGCAGACCCTCTACATACTGCTTCCACCTTCTGCTTTCCCTTCTTTGCTTAGAACTAGGTTTCCATCTGAGCTCTTGATATTTATATAAGTGGTTCTCTTTTCTCAAAAGGTCTCTTTAATTTTCCTGTAGGCAGTATCTATCTTACCCCTAGTGAGATAAGCCTCTACATCCTTACATTTGTCCTCTAGCCATCCCTGCTTAGCTATTTTGCACTTCCTGTCGATCTCATTTTTGAGACGTTTGTATTCATTTTTGCCTGCCTCATTTACTGCAGTTTTATATTTTCTCCTTTCATCAATTAAATTCAATACTTCTTCTGTTACCCAAGGGTTTCTACTAGCCCTCGTCTTTTTACCTATTTGATCCTCTGCTGCCTTCACTATTTCATCCCTCGTAGCTACCCATCCTTATTCTACTGTATTACCTTCCCCTATTCCTGTCAACTGTTCTCTTATGCTCTCCCTGAAACTCTGTACAACCTCTGGTTCTTTCAGTTTATCAAGGTAGCATCTTCTTAAATTCCCTCGTTTTTGCAGTTTCTTCAGTTTTAATCTACAGTTCATAACCAATAGGTTGTGGTCAGAGTCAACATCTGCCCCTGGAAATGTGTTACAATTTAAAACCTGGTTCCTGAATCTCTGTCTTACCGTTATATAATCTATCTGATACCTTTTAGTATCTCCCGGGTTCTTCCATGTATACAACCTTCTTTCATGATTCTTAAACCAAGTGTTAGCTATGATTAAGTTATGTTCTGCGCAAAATTCTACCAGGCGACTTTCTCTTTCATTCCTTAGCCCCAATCCATATTCATCTACTACGTTTCCTTCTCTCCCTTTTCCTACTCCCGAATACCAGTCACCCATGACTATTAAATTTTCGTCTCCCTTCACTACCTGAATAATTTCTTTTATTTCATCATAAATTTCATCAGTTTTGTCGTCATCTGCGGAGCTAGTTGGCATATAAACTTGTACTACAGTAGTAGGGGTGGGCTTCGAGTCTATTTTGGCCACAACAATGCGTTCACTATGCTGTTTGTAGTAGCTTACCCGTACTCCTATTTTTTTTATTCATTATTAAACCGACTCCTGCATTACCCCTATTTGAATTTGTATTTATAACCCTGTATTCACCTGACCAAAAGTCTTGTTCCTCCTGCCACCGAACTTCACTAATTCCCACTATATCTAACTTTAACCTATCCATTTCCCTTTTTAAACTTTCTAACCCACCTGCCTGAATAAGGGATCTGACATTTTCTAACCTACCTGCCCGATTATGGGATTTGACATTCCACGCTCCGATCCGCAGAACGCCAGTTTTCTTTCTCCTGATAACAACGTCCTCTTGAGTAGTCCCCGCCCGGAGATCCGAATGGGGGACTATTTTACCTCCGGAATATTTTACCCAAGAGGACGCCATCATACAGTAAAACTCCATGCCCTCGGGAAAAATTACGGCTGTAGTTTCCTCTTGCTTTCAGCCGTTCGCAGTACCAGAACAGCAAGGCCATTTTGGTTAGTGTTACAAGGCCAGATCAGTCAATCATCCAGACTGTTGCCCCTGCAACTACTGAAAAGCCTGCTGCCTCTCTTCAGGAACCACACGTTTGTCTGGCCTCTCAGCAGATACCCCTCCGTTGTGGTTGCACCTACGGTACGGCTATCTGTATCGTTGAGGCACGCAAGCCTCCCCACCAACGGCAAGGTCCATGGTTCATGGGGGGCATTAGGTTTTAATAATACAAAAATAAGGTACACGATACAAGAAAATGTCATTAGACTTTTTTGTCAAGCACACCGAGATGTGGCCGGCCGGAGTGGCCGTGCGTTTCTAGGCGCTGCAGTCTGGAGCCCGGGACCGCTACGGTCGCAGGTTCGAATCCTGCCTCGGGCATGGATGTGTGTAATGTCCTTAGGTTAGTTAGGTTTAATTAGTTCTAAGTTCTAGGCGACTGATGACCTCAAAAGTTAAGTCGCATCGTGCTCAGAGCCATCCCACACCGAGATGTACCATGTGTATAATTTTGGCGCCTTATACCGTTTACACCCAGTATATATATATATATATATATGTATATATATATATATATATATATATATATATTACGTGTCAGTTGAGCGGAGTGAGTTCCTAAATGTTCGTCTTCTCGAAAATTGTATGGAAGATGCCGTGTCTTGTCATAACTGTCGTGTAATGAGGCTTCTCGAAGTTTTCTTTAAAGTGTCTCTTCTCGTAACTTCGGGAATGTCACTGGCCAAATATCAAACGCTGCTGTTCGTATATTTCATAAGAATGTGCGAAAAGGAAAGCGCTTGCATAGACCAGGAAGTCCTTGAGCTGCAAAGAATCCGCTATCCACAGAGTAAAGTTCGTATGTGGCATCCATTAAAACAATATTTCTCCAATTGATGTAGAATAAATGTTCGTATCCAATATAATGTAACTCCTTCTGCTCCTGTAACTGCGGCGACTGTGCGTTCAAGATCTGAACATAAAAGGAAAGTAGAGGAACTTGAAGAATTCTTTAAACCATGAAAGTGAGAAAAACCCGTATTCCTGGTTAGAAGTACCTTACAGGTGCCATCCTTGGCCTATCATCAGGTGTGTAGTCTTTTACAAACGAAAATGCAACATAGAACATAGGGAGAGAACGTCAGTATCATGCGAAGTATTGAGCAAATATATATTCAGTTTGAGACCCCTTCTCATTTAATGTCGCCGCGAGAGGCGCTCACAGCTCCAGCAGAACGCAAAATCCTGGGTGCATGGTACTTATCGTCGAAATGTGCGCTGCTACAGTAACGAAAACTTTAAAATGTTTTCGAATAGAGATTTGTATTGGGGATTTTGCTGCAACCGTCGATGCTCCCTAGTAATATAAAAATGATGCTCTTATAAAGTAGGCGATGGATGTAGGATAACAAAGTAGACCAAGTGGCCCATGTGGCAAATATAACAATTGTGTTTTGCGTTGGAATAAAGGTTTCAGTTGGGGAGAAGGACATTATTCACTGTTATATAATTCTCTGCTGTCCTGTTCATGAAAGCCAATTTCTTTCTGGTCCAGTACCAGACCCGTATTTTCTCCCCAGAAATAAGGAGGTGCGCCACAAGGAGATGGCATGGAGCAGTGCAGTCAAGCAGTCGCCAGTTTCCAAACACACACTGCGTTATCCCCGGCTCATCCGCCTGCAGGATCGTAGATTTACGCGTTGTAAACATAGCACGACACTGCATCCCGGCCTGTTTGACGCCCAAGCCACAACAGCTTCTGTCGAGGGTTGCTGTGTTGAAGCACACGTTAAAGATATTCCTCTTACACAAATTCCAGCACGCTACAGAAGCCACGCTGGGTAGCCGCGGGGTCTAAGGCGTCTTGTCACGGTCCAGGCGGCTCCCCCCGTTGGAGGTTCGAGTCCTCCCTCGGGTATGGGTGTGTGTGCTGTCCATAGCGTAAGTCAGTTGAAGTTAGATTGCGTAGTGTGTAAACTTAGACACCGATGACTTAAGCAATTTGGGTCCATAAGATCGTACCACAATGGATTTCCCTACGTCAGAACGTATACAACGTCGCGCCGAGTCGTCTTGCGCCGCGCCCAATTCACCTCGCCGTGCCACTGTCATTACCTGCCTTTCCTGTTCGAGTCGCGTATGGTTCGCGGGAAGAACGACTGTCTGAAAGCCTCTGTGCGCGCTCTAATCTCTCTAATTTTACATTCGTGATCTCCTCGGGAGGTATAAGTAGGGGGAAGCAATATATTCGATACCTCATCCAGAAACGCACCCTCTCGAAACCTGGCTAGCAAGCTACACCGCGATGCAGAACGCCTCTCTTCCAGAGTCTGCCACTTGAGTTTGTTAAACATCTCCGTAACGCTATCACGGTTACAAAATAACCCTGTGACGAAACGCGCCGCTCTACTTTGGATCTTCTCTATCTCCTCCGTCAACCCGATCTGGTACGGATCCCACACTGATGCGCAATACTCAAGTATACGTCGAACGAGTGTTTTGTAAGCCACCTCCTTTGTTGATTGACTACATTTTCTAAGGACTCTCCCAATGAATCTCAACCTGGTACCCGCCTTACCAACAATTAATTTTTTTTGATCATTCCACTTCAGATCGTTCCGCACGCATACTCCCAGATATTTTACAGAAGTAACTGCTACCAGTGTTTGTTCTGCTATCATATAATCATGCAATAAAGGATCCTTCTTTCTATGTATTCGCAATACATTACATTTGTCTATATTAAGGGTCTGTTGCCAGTCCCTGCACCAAGTGCCTATCCGCTGCTGATCTTCCTGCATTTCGCTACAATTTTCTAATGCTGCAACTTCTCTGTATACTACAGCATCATCGGCGAAAAGCCGCATGGAACTTCCGACACTATCTACTAGGTCATTCATATATATTGTGAAAAGCAATGGTCCCATAACACTCCCCTGTGGCACGCCAGAGGTTACTTTAACGTCTGTAGACGTCTCTCCATTGATAACAACATGCTGTGTTCTGTTTGGTAAAAACTCTTCGATCCAGCCACACAGCTGGCCTGATATTCCGTAGGCTCTTACTTTGTTTATCAGGCGACAGTGCGGAACTGTATCGAACGCGTTCCGGAAGTCAAGGAAAATAGGATCTACCTGGGAGCCTGTATCTAATATGTTCTGGGTCTCATGAACAAATAAAGCGAGTTGGGTCTCACACGATCGCTGATTCCGGAATCCATGTTGATTCCTACATAGTAGATTCTGGGTTTCTAAAAACGACATGATACTCGAGCAAAAAACATGTTCTAAAATTCTACAACAGATCGACGTCAGAGATATAGGCCTATAGTTTTGCGCATCTGCTCGACGACCCTTCTTGAAGTCTGGGACTGCCTGTGCTCTTTTCCAATCATTTGGAACCTTCCGTTCCTCTAGAGACTTGCGGTACACGGCTGTTAGAAGGGGGGCAAGTTCTTTCGCGTACTCTGTGTAGAATCGAATTGGTATCCCGTCAGGTCCAGTGGACTTTCGTCTGTTGAGTGATTACAGTTGCTTTTCTATTCCTTAGACCCTTATTTTGTGTCAGCCATTTTTTCGTTTGTGCGAGGATTTAGAGAAGGAACTGCAGTGCGGTCTTCCTCTGTGAAACAGCTTTGGAAAAAGGTGTTTAGTATTTCAGCTTTACGTGTGTCATCCTTTGTTTCAATGCCTTCATCATCCCGGAGTGTCTGGATATGCTGTTTCGATCCACTTACTGATTTAACGTAAGACCAAAACTTCATAGGATTTTGTGTCAAGTCGGTACATAGAATTTTACTTTCGAATTCACTGAACGCTTCACGCATAGCCCTCCTTACGCTAACTTTGACATCGTTTAGCTTCTGTTTGTCAGAGAGGTTTTGGCTGCGTTTAAACTTTAAGTGAAGCTCTCTTTGCTTTCGCAGTAGTTTCCTAACTTTGTTGTTGTACCACGGTGGGTTTTTCCCGTCCCTCACAGTTTTAGTCGGCACGTACCTGTCTAAAACGCATTTTACGATTGCCTTGAACTTTTTCCATAAACACTCAACATTGTCAGTGTCGGAACAGAAATTTTCGTTTTCATCTGTTAGGTAGTCTGAAATCTGCCTTCTATTACTCTTGCTAAACAGATAAACCTTCCTCCCTTTTTTTTATATTCCTATTAACTTCCATATTCAGGAATGCTGCAACGGCCTTATGATGACTGATTCCCTGTTCTGCACATACAGAGTCGAAAAGTTCGGGTCTGTTTGTTAACAGTAGGTCCAAGACGTTATCTCCACGAGTCGGTTCTCTGTTTAATTGATCGAGGTAATTTTCGGATAGTGCACTCAGTATAATGTCACTCGATGCTCTGTCCCTACCGCCAGTCCTAAACTTCTGAGTGTCCCAGTCTATACCTGGTAAATTGAAATCTCCACCTAAGACTATAACATGCTGAGAAAATTTATGTGAAATGTATTCCAAATTTTCTCTCAGTTGTTCTGCCACTAATGCTGCTGAGTCGGGAGGTCGGTAAAAGGAGCCAATTATTAACCTAGCTCAGTTGTTGAGTGTAACCTCCACCCATAATAATTCGCAGGAACTATCCACTTCTACTTCACTACAGGGTAAACTACTACTAACAGCGACGAACACTCCACCACTGGTTGCATGCAATCTATCCTTTCTAAACACCGTCTGTACCTTTGTAAAAATTTCGGCAGAAATTATCTCTGGCTTCAGCCAGCTTTCTGTACCCATAACGATTTCAGCTTCGGTGCTTTCTATCAGCGCTTGAAGTTCCGGTACTACCAATGCAGCTTCGACCGTTTACAATCACAATACCGATTGCTGCTTGGTCCCCGCCTGTCCTGACTTTGACCCGCACCCGTTGAGGCTGTTGCCCCTTCTGTACTTGCCCAAGGCCATCTAACCTAAAAAACCACCCAGCCCACGCCACACAACCCCTGCTACCCGTGTAGCCGCTTGTTGCGTGTACCTGGATTCTTGCTTCAATCTCATATTCAATTTGTCTAAACAGTAGTGGCGACAATAGGTTACCTAACTTCATATGTAAATCGTACGTAAGCTTACTGAGTTTGTCTTTCTCGATGTACTCTGATTTGATCTCCTGTCTTATCCATGACTGTTCTGCTCTCTTCTTAACTTTTGTGGCTGAGATACAGCTGTTATTTATCTTTACCCTTGCGTACTTCGGTACAACACCTAATTGCAAACAGTTCTTATTGAAATGTATTTTTAAATTAGCTTTCACTATATTAAGCTTAGATTTAAAAAATGTTTTCACATCTCCCACAGCATGACTAGGCTCAAGTTTATCAAAACTAGACATGGTTGTCTCACTGGGAATTCCGCGATCGTACATTAAATAAAATATGGCGTTTCACTCTTCGATCGCTATTCTTTATTTTCAATTACCGGTTTCGGGCTAGGCATAATCCGCGAACGAACTTGCAAGATCGAGACATCAAGAGAATGATCGCAGAAGTTAAGGTAGCATGTAGGGATGCTAAGTTAACTAAATTTGAGGAGACATGTATCGCCATCACAGCCAAAGAGGCAATTGAATGCCAGAGAACTTTACATAACGGTAAATATAGTGAGATGAGGTTAGTGAAAGAAATAACTTAAAACTGGATTCTAACAACGCGATCGTGATTAAGTCAGTTAAGGGCAGTAACTCAGTTGTCATTTACGAAAAGGAATATATAGATAAGACAATGCGGTTTTTTCAGGAAAATGGAATTAAAGAAGTCAAAAAAGATTTAACAAAGAAGTTTCAGACAGATTTAAAGGCAGGGATAGAAGCAATACAATTTTTATTCACTCCAAATGAAAAAGCTAGATTAGTAAATGTTGTGTCGGCAGATTAGCCAACACAACGTACACTAATTTATAGAGGAGGCCGAAATGCACGCGTCAACTCACGCAGGTGTGCGGTAGGTCTGAAACAGGATACGTAATGAATGCTATAAAGAAAAGTACGTAGCTGCTGGAATACTTAACTTTAATCCATCATTTGTATACAGCATTCTTGATGATTCAAGTGAGACTCTCTCTAGAAATGGTTAATGGCGCCTTGCTAGGTCGTAGCCATGGACTTAGCTGAAAGCTATTCTAACTGTCTCTCGGCAAATGAGAGAAAGGCTTCGTCAGTGTAGTCGCTAGCAAAGTCGTCGTACAACTGGGGCGAGTGCTAGTAAATCTCTCAACACCTGCCGCGTGGTGGCGCTCGGTCTGCGATCACTGAAAGTGGCGACACGCGGGTCCGACATGTACTAATGGACCGCGACCGATTTAAAACTACCACCTAGCAAGTGTGGTGTCTGGCGGTGACACCACAGAAAAGATGAATCCAAGAACATCAGAATCAAGAGCGCAAATAAAATTACACAAAGAGAACAAACCAATGCCTGTTATTTGCAATGGGAAGGAAGCCGTTAATGAGCTCTGGAATAGGGCTTTGTACCATAAGTTAAAATCTGCGTATAAATACTAGCAAGTTTACAACGTAAAAAATAGTGTGTGTTTCGCGAACGAAGTGAAGGACATTGCAATCCCAGAGGATGCAGTCCTAGCCTCATTGGACGTCGTGAACCTCTACACTAATATACCAACACCGGAAACTTTGCAAATAATAAGGAAAAACCTGATAAAAAATAAGTCAATGACCATGGGTGAAATCGTCGAACTCGTAGATATGCTAGAGTTCACACTGAGTTTTAATAGTTTTATCTTTAACGATAAAGTTTTTATTCAAGATGAAGGTTTAGCTATGGGTAACAGTCTATCAGGCATTTTAGCTGAAATTTTTATGAATGACTTTGAGAACAAAGTTTTTAGCTGTTTTCCAGAAATTAAGGAGAAGTTAATTTATTACAGATGGTATGTTGAAGACACTATTTTATTATTCAAAGGGGAAAAAGAAGACGTAGAGGAAATGTCTAAAATTTTAAACGAGCAGCATCCAAAAATTCAATTCACACTAGAAATGGAAAACAATGGGGCGATTAACTATTTAGATTGGACCGTCAGAAAGGAGGGAGGCAGGCACGTTTTCGGCGTCTATAGAAAAGACACTTGCTCCGACAACATCGTAGTAGCGACGTCGCACCACCCGGCACAGCATAAAAGAGCGTACTTCATGCAATGTGCAACAGAGCCCTCAGATTGCCACTACAAGAAGATGAGTTGCAGAAAGAACTAGGTATTATTAAGCAAGTAGCAGCAGCTAACGGATACAGAACACGAGATGTTACACGTATGTTTAACAAGATCAAAAAAAAAAAAAATCCGCGGGCATCAGTAGCGATTCTAGGAAAATTAAAGTTTAGAAGAACTTTGTCACCCTGACATACAAAGGGCGTGTGTCGGAAAGAATTGCTAAATGCTTTCCAAAAAACATCGCAGTGGCATTTCAGAACGAAGGGCAAATGGCACATAGATTAGGACATAAACCAGCAACGACGAAACAAATGAAATACAATAATTCCGGAGTATATAAGATTAAATGTGCTGAATGTGACTGTTATTATATAGGACAAACAGGGCGGAATTTTGAAATTCGATACAGGGAACATTGCAGTCATAGCAATCGAACAGCATTTGGAACACATGTAAAAGAGAGTAGACATGAAGTGAGTAATATAAATGAACAAGCTACATAAAGCTCCAAAAAGTCTCTATCTCAACGTGCTCGAAGAGATTGAAACATACGCACATCAAAGAAAAACCCCAGGCCTACTACTTAATGAGCAAAGTGATTTTATGCACAGGAAATATTATGAGATTTTTAAAGACCTGTTTTAGGCTTACTCTTGAATGCAACAGCACGCCCCAGTACGAGGCAGCTACAGCGGAACGGCCCTCAGCGTACTGGCGGCGAGGTGAATTGGGCGCGGCGCAAGACGACTCGGCGCGGCGTTGTATACGTTCTGACGTAGGGAAATCCACTCCACCACCAATCAAAAACAAGATGAGCAAACGCACATTTTCGGAAGAATATCTACATTTTAATTATATTTTATGTTTCTTTATAAAGAAATTTTAAATTAATGTAAAAATTTTTTCATGGTCCACTCTAAAAGATTATTCATATGTTATTACCTTAAAAATTGTTTTATTAAAAAGAATATTCGCCATGAATTTATACGGCGAAATAATAACAGATGCACAATTGTTATAGGTAGAGGGCACTTTTTACTATTACCAATCAGGTTACTCTTAAATACTGCGATATAATGTTTTAACAGATTGAAATTTACTTTACTTATAACAGTGAACTGTGTGTTCTGTACGGACAAGTTACTCTGTAACTACAACATATGGTATTGTTGGCTTTTAATACGTTCCAAAATTTCTTTTTGTAAACTAAGATATTTTATCACTAACTGTATCTCTCTTATTAATTACATTTTTAACATTGTCTAACAGATCTGAAGATTGGCAGCTAGCCCGAAACCGGTAATTGAAAATAAAGAATAGCGATCGAAGACTGAAACGCCATATTTTATTTAATGTACGATCGCGAAATTCCCAGTGAGACAACCATGTCTAGTTTTTATATCGTTGAACTTAGTTGACCTGTCAGTAGGAATCATTTCTCGTGGGTTTGGAATAAGCTACATTCCAAGTTGAGATACTGCTGTGGTTCCCTCGAGCCACGTCGTGTCCACTTTACTGCGTTTGGGCTCAGATGCAGGAGCTGAGATTTCTGAGGATTAAGCTGCGCATCCAAAGAGCTGGCAAATGTTGGCAGATATCGTGGTTGTTCATTTTGTCGGTCGTATTTATGATTACACTCATGTCGTCGGCAGAGGCATAACAGACGGTGTTGACGTTAAAGACTGTTAAGCCCATTACTGATGCATGCAATTTCCAGAGTAATGGTTCCACAAATATAGGATACAACGTCACTTATAGACGGTAGCCGTGACGGAGTGCCTGGTTAATTGGAATGGGTCCAGTTAATTGTCCACTAATCTTAATCATGGAAGTGGTGCCACAGACGCATTTCCGGATGAGATGTAAAATCGTTCATCAAATCCCATTTTGCTCATAGTTTTCAGTAAAAACTTATGATCGAGTCTGTCAAATGCTTTGTTAAAATCAAAAAACGCTAAATCAAGTTGGCACTTACAGATACACGATAAACGAATTATATCTCTATATTCCCACACAGTATCCAGCATGGTTCGTCCTAATGGTGCGCTTGATTTTGTACGGATCTATTACCTTCCGCAGGACTGTCTTCAGTCTGGCGTTCAAGATGCGTGTGAAAATTTTAAAATCCGTATTTAATAATGTCAGTGGACGAAAATCCTTTAAACGGTCACGTCTGGTCGTTTTGGGGACTAGTACGGGCATGCCTTCAGTGAGTGCGGACGAGAAGGGCGTGTCAGTTAAATTTCCTTGAACATCTCCATCACACCTGGACCAACCAAATCCCACACCCAGGCGTAAAATTCTACCGGTAGACCGTCCGATCTGGCAACTTTCCGGAGCGGTGCATCCTTTGTGGTATCTTCTATTTCCTCGCGAGTTATTTCCTCCCATAGACCCACGTTGTCATCCAACGTTAGGGTGGTGGGAAGTTCCCAGAGAAGTTCCTCACCAGCAGCCAAGTGAACATCATGTTCGGCGTACAGCGTAGTGTAGTAAGTCTCCACGTGACGTTTGATCGAAATTTGATCGGTGTACACTGCACCTTTCTCGTCTATTAACCGCTGAGTGATTTTCTGTTGTCCACGCGTTATTTCCCTCACGATATGGAAGAAGAAAATGCGTTCGTGTACAACATAATCCACAGTCCGTGACCGAATCGTCTTACCACCTAAGAACCTCCGTGCCAAATCAGTGATTTCGACTTTATCCGTTTGATTTCCAAGATGTTCGTGGTCAGTTCAGAAGGGCTGCTGTGCAGGTCGCTCAAACAGTGGAAATAAAATTGAGTAGTGCGCTTGTGCCAATAATCTCTATCTCTGGGCCATTTAATGACACATTTCCGGAGGTGCGGCTTGACATACCGCACCCACCAACTAATCCGGTCTCTGTAACGTGTCTGAAATCGAAGACAAGATGTCCAAGTTTCGTTGATTGCCTGTTTAAGACCGTCTTCAAGCAATAAGGACGTGTTGATCGGCCAGGTGCCACGTCCGAGTAATGTCTGTTGCTTCTCGTGTCTTAAGGTGATGTGGTAAGCCGCATGTCCTGAAAAGTTCACCGGCCAATATTCACAGTCTATTACGTTGCCCAGAAACCCTCTAATGGCATAAACGAGGTCTAATCTATTTGCTGAATCTCAGGTAAATAGGTAAAGCGCACCACTTGATGATGAAAATAGTACGAAGTGCCTGCCATACTAAGTTCATTAATTAAAATAGATAGCTCACCACACACATTAAAACTCAGGGCTTGATCGTCTCTTCGCAACACACAATTAAAACCTCCGCTCACGACTACATTTCTCTGAAAGTTCGGCAAAAGGTCCACAATTGCATCTTTAAAAACGTCACTTCCATCTCGTTTGCCAGTAGAGCCTGTTGCTGCATATATATGTTGATGATGTGTACACCTTGGAACTGTACACTTATTCCTTTGCCGGTGCCCAAAAGATTGGCAGCTACGCAAGGGACACCCTTCCTATACAAAACAGCAGTACCGGCCTCAGTTCCAATGTTGACAATGGCATCGTAACCAGTTCTGGTAGTGATCTTCGCACTCTCCACTTCTTGCAGTAGCGCAATGTCAATATCAGCCGCATATAAATAATCTTTGAGATACTGTACCTTTACGTCAGAGTCCATCCTGTTAATATTGATAGTTGCTAGCTTGTAAGCACGCATTTAAGTGTCTCAGTAGTCTTAGTCGCTGTTATTGCCGACGATGTGTGACCGAGGTACAGTCTCCTTAACCGTAGCTTGGGATATCCTAAGATTTCCTTGGGGGTTCTCCCTCTAAACTTGGGCACCAAAATTTCGAGAAGCGGTTATCCACGAGGAGGATGACTACAAGCTCTAGTACGTACGACGGGGTGGGAAGCTGCAACTGCAGCTTCCATAAGAAGTGGCTCTATAAAACAGATGCCGGCCGCGGTGGCCATGCGGTTCTAGGCGCTCAGTCCGGAACCGCGCGACTGCTACAGTCGCAGGCTCGAATCCTGCCTCGGGCATGGATGTGTGTGATGTCCTTAGGTTAGTTAGGTTTAAGTAGTTCTAAGTTCTAGGGGACTGATGACCACAGATGTTAAGTCCCATAGTGCTCAGAGCCATTTGAACCATTTTTTTTATAAAACAGATGTTTCCGAACTATTATCTGTTTTATCCCAATATGCGGCGCGCCGTACGTCTGACAGATGGGACAATTCAGGGCAGCACCCATCTCCAGACTATTCGGTACGTGTGATGGTATCGGCTGTTCCTTTTTGTGGTTCACCATCTTTCCACGACGGTTCATTTGAAACGAAGTAAGCTATAGGTTCGTCGACGCTCATGTTTCCCCACAAATTATCAGTGGCTGCCTTCGTGTTAACATCTCCAGCCTCTCGCAACTGACTTGTGTTACCTTTAAGTATAGGTTTAAACTTTCCTGGGCGGCAGAGGCTCCTTCGCGTGCAATTCGAGTTTGTTTTTTTTTCTTCTGTGGGGGGACCCAACATGAAGCGACAAGCTGCGGTTGCCACCTGGACAGGACACAGGGGTATTTTCGGGCGTACTTTCGCCGCATGGAGCGTTAATTAAGGGTACCGCGGTCGTTGTTGTCTTGACCGACTGTATATCACTGTTGGATTTGGCTCGGGTTGTTTGCGGAAAGAAACCAAACAGCGAGGTCATTGGTCTCATCGGAAAAGGAAAGGACGGGGAAAGACGTCGGCCAAAGTAACCATCCCGGCATTTGCCTGGAGCGATTTAGGGAAATCACGGAAATCTTAAATCCAGATGACCGGGCGCGGGATTGAAACGTCGTCCTGCCGAATGAGAGTCTACTGCGCCACCTCGCTCGGTGTATGTCACTGTAGTGGCTATACTGGTCGCACTGGGCTGCTTGATCCAGGGAACGCTTTTCTATTGGGCGCAGCGGGGTGGTGGGCGGAGCCGGGGCAAAAAGCGGTATTTCAGTAGCGTAAGCCGCAGGTGCCTCGCGCATCTCTGCCTCAGGTGTCGCTAACGTTACTGGCAAACTGGTCACAACCGCGAGATCTGTGTCAGAGCGACATGCAGTGGCAGCAGTAGCAGCAGCACTTGCAGTGGTGCGGTCACGTCTCCAGCGACTTCCGCGTACGACATGTGAGGCGCAAGTCTGTCAACAAGCGTGGCTCGCGCGCAGTGAGGCAGATGCTTCGGCGACAAGCGCAGGCACTCGGCACGGGGGTTGCCCTACATATTGCAGTGCGAGTAGGTACGCGTCTGGCCCCCCTAAACAACAAGTGCTTTGAAGCCCATCACGTTAACGTAGTACGGGATATGGGAGCTTAAATCAATCTTCACTGTCCGAATGCCATTGAATACATTAAAAATGGTTCAAAAGGCTCTGAGCACTACGGGAATTAACATCTGAGGTCATCAGTCTCCTAGAACATAGAACTACTCAAACCTAACTAACCTAAGGACATCACACACATCCATGCCCGAGGCAGGATTGAAACCTGCGACCGTAGCAGACTTAAGAGCCTAGAACGGCTCTACCACACCAGCCGGCGAATACACTGAAGTATCTGTTATTTGTCCAACGGTCGTTTTTAACAGTGGCAGGCCATGGTGGCCGTGCGGTTCTTGGCGCTGCCGTCCGGAACCGCGGGACTGCTACAGTCGCAGGTTCGAATCCTGCATCGGGCATGGATGTGTGTGATGCCCTTAGGTTAGTTAGGTTTAAGTAGTTCTAAGTTCTAGGGGACTGGTGACTTTAGCAGTTAAGTCCCATAGTGCTCAGAGCCATTTGAACCAATTTTAACAGTGTAAACCGTGCCGTACTTAGACGGAGCCTGCTTGAGACATGTACTTCCGATCTCAAATGCCAAATTGTTAACCTTGACAGACGGTAACTCGAAACCAGCGTAAGATATTGCAACTGGACTCACCACGCCGGAAATTGCCTTGTAGACGGCTTCCCCTTTCGTTTCTTCCGTGATCCGGTCGCAGATGGCAGTTCTGCTGAACTTCACTTGGAACGAATTGTCAAGATAATCATATTGTATACCACAAAGATCACCATCTTATAAACGGAACGCATCATGTACCCATACATCGAAATCATAAACTTTCGCACGTGAAACATCGTAACGGAAATTGAACTTCAGGGTCGATTTACGAATTTGCGACTCCATTTTCACAATCAGTTAGATGCACTGACAAGACACACAAGTGGTCGCAAGAGTTGCGCGTGACACGTCCGACGGCGAGCACGGCCAACCTGTGACTGCGCCCCTAGACGAGAGGTGCATCTCAACCTCCATGACCCACTAAAAATGACACACCACAATCATTGCACTTTGATCACGAAGAGCCGACGAGTCAATTCTTTCTAAGGACACATGGTTTGGATAAAGTACTGAATGAACTATATCTCTAACGTCGATCAGTTGTAGAACTTTTGGAACACGTATTATGTTCGAGTGTAATGATTTTTCTGGAGACTAGAAATCTAGTCTGTAGGAAACAGCATGGCTTTCGAAAAAGACGATCGTGTGAAACCCAGCTCGCGCTATTCGTCCACGAGACTCAGAGGGCCATAGACACGGGTTCCCAGGTAGATGCTGTGTTTCGTGACATCCGCAAGGCGTTTGATACAGTTCCCCACTGTCGTTTAATGAACAAAGTAAGAGCATATGGACTATCAGACCAGTTGTGTGATTGGATTGAAGAGTTCCTAGATAACAGAACGCAGCGTGTATTTCTCAATGGAGAAGTAAGAGTGATTTCAGGTGTGCCGCAGGGGAGTGTAGTAGAACCGTTGCTATTCACAATATATATAAATGACCTTGTGGATAACATGGGAAGTTCACTGAGGCTTTCTGTCGATGATGCTGTGGTATATCGAGAGGTCGTAACAATGGAAAATTGTACTGAAATGCAGGAGGATCGGCAACGAATTGACGCTTGGTGCAGGGAATGGCAATTGAATCTCAATGTAGACAAGTTTAATGTGCTGCGAATACATAGAAAGAAAGATCCCTATCATTTAGCTACAATATAGCAGGTCAGCAACTGGAAGCAGTTAATTCCATAAATTATCTGGCAGTAGGCATTAGGTGTGATTTAAATGGAATGACCATATAAAATTAATCGTCGGTAAAGCAGATGCCAGACTGAGATTCATTGGAATAATCCTAAGAAAATGCAATCCGAAAACTAAGGAAGTACTTTATAATATACGTGTTCGCCCACTGCGTGAATACTGCTCACCGGTGTGGGATCCGTACCAGATAGGGTTGATAGAAGAGATAGAGAAGATCCAACGGGAGCAGCGCGCTTCGTTACAGGATCATTTAGTAATCGCGAAAGCGTTACGGAGATGATAGATAAATTCCAGTGGAAGACTCTACAGGAGAGACGCTAAGTAGCTCGGTACGGGATTTTGCTGAAGTTTCGAGATCATACCTTCACCGAGGAGTCAAACAGTATATTGCTCCTTCCTACGTATATCTCGCGAAGAGACCGTGAAGATAAAATCAGAGAGATTAAGAGTCCACACATAGGCAAACCGACAATCTTTCTTTCCACGAACAATACGAGACTGGAATAGAAGGGAGAACCGATACAGGTACTCAAGGTAACCTCCGCCACACACCGTCAGGTGGCTTGCGGAGTATGTATGTACATGTAGATGTAGATTATTACTCGTTAGGGAAATGAATGCTTTCTGCTGTTGCTTGTAATTATTACTTATGGAATGACTATACACTTTTAATATACCACAAAGTTATCAACACTAGCAAGATGTGAAATTCTGTATGTCATGCCATTATAAATTACCCACAGAGTGGTTTCCATAAATCCTTTTTTTTTGTTTGCCACATGTTGTCTTATAACTAATAAATTAGAACTCCCTTCATTAATAAGCTAAAATAATGTTATTTTACTTTACAAAAAAGAAAAAGAAACACAGATCAATATTTATTTGACAGTAATTTCGCATCTCGCTAACAGCAAAGTTCAAAGATTCAAATTTTTATCTTATGCTTCATCCATGCTAACAAGTCCGATTGCATCAGTATCTCGTCAGTCAGGTATCAATAGTCCTTACATATGAGTGTAATCAGTATTTACTTTTGAGTCCTTTAAAAACATTACACAGCGAATGCGTGTACGAGCTTTAATCTTTTGTCTTATTTTTAGAGTTAAACCTAATCAAAGCCGTTTAAAACAACCGTCAGTCAATAATATTTCATCATTTGTCAAAATAATATCGATATCTGTATGTCAGTGTTCAGAAGTTTACTATCCTTATCATCAATAGAGTTATTTTTATCCGCCAATTTTTTACTGCGAAACCTATTCCCATAGTTGATAGTCTTTGATAGGACTATCATTCACCGATAATAATAATACATTTCATATTTTACTTTATCTGAAAGCCAGGAATTGCAAACTGTTGCGATTCTCCCTCCTTTTTTTTCGTTACTCAAATTTGCTTCTCTATCCAAGTTAGAGAAAGTTCATGAATTTGCGATCGTTGACTTTCATATCCCTACTTCACAGACTAGCGACAGTTTATTTATTTATACGCGAAATACTTACGTATTTTTTTTTGCTTATACTTTCTCTGACAGCAACACTTTCGACGTTATTTCCACCTTTCACTTACTACGCAACTAGAAAAGAACTTCTCAACAAGCATTCAGTTTTAATGTATCCACCATCCCAGCGATTTACTGATTATTCAAGGTTACAGTCAACGGTATGCAGCTAACAAGGAGTGACTCGTACTCCAAAAAAGCTACAGGAAAATATATTGACATTCGATTAAAAAATAAAGTAAAACAAATCACTAAGTCACCAACGCCTGTTTATTCCTGAACCGTAATCATTTATGTCACAAAGCTGGACCTCTTCAGGCACTGGCTTCTAACATTAGATTAGATTAGATTAGATTTACTTTCATTCCAATTGATCCGTAGTGAGGAGGTCCTCCAGGATGTGGAACATGTCAGGAAAACAACAATACATGACAAATATTTACAACTAAAACAAATAAGCTAATGTACCATTCCACAGGTCCCAAGTGGAATGATCGTCATTTTTTAATGAACACTAAGAGTCATTTTACAAATACTAATGCACTGAATTTAAAATAAAAAAGTTTTTTATTTATTTATAAGGTAATAAACATGTAATACAACTACTGTAATACTTATGTACAATGAATACATTACTGCACTGAAATGGTGCAGAAGTTAGATTATACTTACACACAACCACACACACACACACACACACACACACACACACACACATACAAATTTTCAGAGAACAATGAACAATGACGTCTCTTCGCCTAAAATTAAAGCTAGTGATCAATCGTTAAAAATTTCCTTCAAGCAATATCTAACTGTGATCAAACTTAGAAGTCTGGTATCATTCATCTTGACTCTATCACATACATCGGTAAACACTGCAAGTACCATTATTCTCCAGGCAGTCTCGCACTACAGTTAGAATACCTATGACTCTCCTGTCCTCGCGGGTGTGTCGAACGTTAATCAAATACAAACCAGGACCAATTGTAGTCTTACGTAAAGTACTTCAAGAAACCTCTGCTATATGCTTCGTTTGAAGCTTCTACGGACAAAACACCAGTTTCTTGCTACTCAATACCGTACAAACAGCTTCCGTGATAGTCGGCTGTATGACCAGTTGATCGTGATGACTGGATGTTGTGTGATGTCCTTAGGTTAGTTAGGTTTAAGTAGTTCTAAGTCCTAGGGGACTGATGACCATAGTGCTCAGAGCCATTTGAACCATTTTGAACAATGACTAGTTGAGCAACTAGCGCAAACTCACAAACCAGTGAACAAACCAAATTATTACGACCAAAAATTCTAATTCTCTTGAAAACACAACATCCAAAATTTCTCCCGGCAAACCTGCATCGAATTACCCTACCTAATGTTTCTGTACCAGAGCTGTAGCCTTCCTCACGGTACTAGTTGCTCCTATTCATATTGTAGTTAAAATGCCACTATGTAACTCGTATTAAACCATTTGAAACATTTTAGGCTACTAAACGAACACCATCAACAACAATTTTAGTAGTTATTGTATTTTTGCTCATGGCCGTTCCGTCGTCGGATAGCGATCTAATCGCCTACCGCCCCTCAGCATCTTGCACGTGCGGCAGTCTCGACCACTTCCACGACGTAACCTCTCACAACTTAAGCTATCTGCAGCCACATAAATAGAACTAAGCTTCGCACTAAGAATTACTATTCCATTTAGCAATAATACATGATAACTGCTGTTTTGTCACACTACAGTGAGATGAAGTGAAATCAAATCCGTAAAGCAACTTGCACTCCAAACTGGCACACTACAGCTACGCTATTCCGACAATGACCATAGCAAGTGATGTGACAATCTGACAGTTTTTCTAAGTCTTCTCAAGTTGCAATGCCTAACCTCCTGTTACAGAGCCACACAAAATAAATTATAGTTTCGTTGTATAAATATACACTGATCAGCCAGAACACTATGAACACCGACCTACTATCGATGTAAGTCCGATCCGACGACAGCAGCGTCACCTGGTAAGGAAAGACTGCTAATCGGAAACACGCACGCTGCATGTAATATCATTGAGCGTGGTGTCCGTAGAATGGGGAAGGCATCCGGTCTGTCTGAGTTTGACCGAGGACAGATTTTCATGGTCCAGGGGCTCGATAAGAGTACTATGGAAACATCACGATTTGTCGAGCGTTCGAGGACTGCTGCGGTGTCAGCGTAGTGAAACCTGGGTGAAACCACGTCCCGGCGTCGTGGGTTTGGGCAGAAACCCCTCATTACAGACGTCGGGCGCCGTAGGCTGGACAGACTGGTAAAACAGGGCAGGTAGCGGAACTAGCATAGGACTTTAATACTCAGCAGAGTACAAGTGTGTCTGAACACACAGTGCACTGAACACTCCTAACTATGGACCTCCACAGCCTACCATCCAAGCATGTGGCAATGTTAGCACTCCGACATCGGCTACTACAACTGAAATGGGCATGTACCCATAGGCTCTGTACGTTCATGGCAGAGCGTTGCATCGTCTGGCTAATCTCGATACCTCCTTCATCTCATACAGAGGGGAGGACGCGAATCCGTCGTCTTCCAGGGGAACACCAGTACTGCGAGACGGAGACAAACTTTCGGCGGCTCATTTATGTTCTGAGAAACAGGCACTTGGGCATCCATGAGTCCAGTGGAGCGCCTGCTAGGCACAAAGACGTCCAAAAAGTACCGCACACTAGTTGCAGACCTTGTACACCTCTTCATGACGATAATGTTTCTTGATGCAGTAGCACTTTTCAACAAGATAATGCGCCATCTCATAAGGCGAGGTGTGTGATGGAGTGGTTCGAGGAACACAGTGGCGTGTTTGTTGATGTGATGGCCTCGCTACTCATCAATTATGAACCCAATCGACCAAATCTGGAATGCGACTGAACGTAGTGTCAGAGCTCATCGCCGTCCTCCCCTGATTTTACGGGAAGTAGGTGACATGTGTGAGCAGATGTGATGCCAACTCTCTCCAGTGACCTATCAAGGCCTCATTGGTTCCATGGCACGATGTGCTGCTGCTGTTATCTGTGCCAAAGGTAGACATAACGACTATTAGGTAGGTGGTCACAATGTTCTGGCTGATCAGCCAGAGACTTGGACAACAGAAGCTAGAGCATTAAGCTAAACTGTATTAATTTCTCACGTATTTTGTTTAACCGAGTGAAATCTATTGAAGCGTATGAAAGTCGATGAAGTACACCGAAGAGCCTAAGCAGCTGGTATAGGCATGCACGTTCAATACGGAGAAATACACTCCTGGAAATTGAAATAAGAACACCGTGAATTCATTGTCCCAGGAAGGGGAAACTTTATTGACACATTCCTGGGGTCAGATACATCACATGATCACACTGACAGAACCACAGGCACATAGACACAGGCAACAGAGCATGCACAATGTCGGCACTAGTACAGTGTATATCCACCTTTCGCAGCAATGCAGGCTGCTATTCTCCCATAGAGACGATCGTAGAGATGCTGGATGTAGTCCTGTGGAACGGCTTGCCATGCCATTTCCACCTGGCGCCTCAGTTGGACCAGCGTTCGTGCTGGACCTGCAGACCGCGTGAGACGACGCTTCATCCAGTCCCAAACATGCTCAATGGGGGACAGATCCGGAGATCTTGCTGGCCAGGGTAGTTGACTTACACCTTCTAGAGCACGTTGGGTGGCACGGGATACATGCGGACGTGCATTGTCCTGTTGGAACAGCAAGTTCCCTTGCCGGTCTAGGAATGGTAGAACGATGGGTTCGATGACGGTTTGGATGTACCGTGCACTATTCAGTGTCCCCTCGACGATCACCAGTGGTGTACGGTCAGTGTAGGAGATCGCTCCCCACACCATGATGCCGGGTGTTAGCCCTGTGTGCCTCGGTCGTATGCAGTCCTGATTGTGGCGCTCACCTGCACGGCGCCAAACACGCATACGACCATCATTGGCACCAAGGCAGAAGCGACTCTCATCGACACGTCTCCATTCGTCCCTCCATTCACGCCTGTCGCGACACCACTGGACGCGGGCTGCACGATGTTGGGGCGTGAGTGGAAGACGGCCTAACGGTGTGCGGGATCGTAGCCCAGCTTCATGGAGACGGTTGCGAATGGTCCTCGCCGATACCCCAGGAGCAACAGTGTCCCTAATTACGCTGGGAAGTGGCGGTGCGGTCCCCTACGGCACTGCGTAGGATCCTACGGTCCTGGAATTATAACAAGCTCGAATGCTAAGACTGACCAGAAAGAATACGCGTGGTCACCAGGTTTGATACAGGCAAATGCAAACAGAGGAATTCGCTCTTGTCTTGCATCAAATTGTCGAGTGTCTGAGCAAGGTGACTCGTACCGCGCTGAAACGATTGCGAGAGTAATTATGTGAACACTTCTTCATAGGCTCGTCATAACTCTTGAGGAGTTAAACTGCAAACCCTTCTAGTAGGGAGAATTGCACCGAGCACTGACAGTTAACGCAAGCGAACGATTTGAGGACAACGACATACGCGTATTCCAGCCAAATAGCGTGTACTATACCATTCAACTTAGCTATGGAATAACTAGGACTCAGCTTCACCGGAGACCTAGGAACTGTATAGACTCGTGTTTAAGAGTCGAGAGAGATTTTGAATAGATTCTCAGATTCGCAGCTGGCGCCGACGGCAGCCAATGCCGCCGACGAAAGGCTATCACACGCGCTCGCGCTACCCCAGCAAGTAACATTCAATTGACACTCGGAACTGCGGTCGTCTCCGTCTCTCCTATTGTTTCATACATTCATCCATGACCTGTAGTTAAACATATTCACGATTTTTGAGCTTAGTTGAAACACATGATTTATCCGTTTTAACTAAAAGGATTGTTCATCCACTGCAGAGCGCTTTAATATTAACGTATACTATACAGGCCACATTCAGTTTTCGGGATATTCATTGTGAATTTTTAGCTTAATTGATATCTCTATCCATAATTTATTTAATTAGTATCTATCTTATCGACACCCAGACACGGTCATCAACCATGTTATTATTGAAGAACCTTAGAGTAGTTAGGAATTCCGATTCACAGTTCTGAACACCCGATATCAATATTTTACCAACCTATGCGTATTAAAATTATCATAGACATGTCAGAAAGTCATACATAGAGTAAAACATGGACCTTAAAAACGAAAATCTCAGATTTTCATTGTTTTGCTAACGTATAGTTACGCGTGAACACATACACTAATTTCTGTTACCAACCTATGTGTATTAAAATTATCATTGACATGTCAGAAAGTCATGCATAGAGTAAAAAATGAACCTTAAAAACGAAAATCTCAGATTTTCATTGTTTTGCTAACGTATAGTTACGCGTGAACACATACACTAATTTCTGTTAGCGATAACGATTCCTTGACAGGGAATGTAGTGAAACTACATCTCTGTCCGTACTGCTGCACTCTTCTGAACTCTGCATGGTGAGCTGGTGTTTTCCTACCTTGCAGGCCATAGGTTCCTTACAAATTCCTGAGAGACTCACAAAAGGTCCTTGTGCAACTGTGGTAGGAAGATAGAGCAGAACCAGTTTCATACATGTTAGGACTCTACGGCACAGAGCTTTACGCATCGCCTGGACCCGTCAACACTGAGATTGGACTGTTGACGACTGCAAACATGTTGCCTGGTCAGACGAGTCTCACTTAAAATTGTATCGGGTGGATTGACGTGCATGGGTATGAAGACACTCTCATGAATCCGTGGACCCTGCATGTCAGCAGGGGCTGTTCAAGCTGGTGGAGGCTCTGTAATGGAGTGGTGCTTGTGCAGTTGCAATGATATGGGACCCCTGATACGTCTCGATACGACTCTGACAGCTGACACGTATGTAAGCATCTTGTTTGATCACCTGCATCCATTCTTGTCCATTGTGCATTCCGAAGGACTTGGGCAATTTCAGCAAAAGAATGCAATACCCCCCACGTACGGAATTGCTACAGAGTGCTTGCAGGAACACTCTTCTGCTGGCCGCCAACCTCCCTAGACACGAACATTATTGCGCATATCTGGGATGACTTGTAAAGTGTTGTTTAGAAGAGATCTCCACCCCTCGTACTTTTACTAATTTATGGGCAGCTCTGAAGGATTCATAATGTCAGTTCTTTCGAGCACTACTTCAGACATTAGTCGAGTCCATGCAACGTCGTGATGTTGGACTTCTACGTGCACGCGGGGGCCTTACACGATATTAGGCAGGTGTACCAATTTGTTTGGCTCTTCAGTGTATATTTAGAAACTGAGTCCCAGAAATTTTGAGCATTCAAAAAAAAATTTCGGGACATCGTATTTTATGATGGAAAACCGGGGAAGTCCCCGTTTTTCGGGATGTATGGTCGCTCTACTCTATGCATGGCGTCGAATCTAATATAACCTAATCTTGCTGCGTGGAACTGCGCATGACCTGTTCGACAGTTCCACTCACCCAGTACTGACGAACAGTTTGTACGACAGGATATGTCGCTTCAGGAAAGACCAACATGGATAGAAATAACTGGGTTTTCTTTTATCCAACATGCTGACCGTGCTGTGACGTCGTAGACGTATCTGTTTACATTTCCTGACAGTTCTGATGGCATAACAGATAACGCCCCTGGATGTAGGTGTACGTCGTGATTCTGCTCCCATGACGTATAGTAGCGATACTCGTATCTACACATTCTCCACTTTGGATTTATTTTTTTAGGTGTTGCCAGTTTCACTAATTTCGGTGAACATAAATCTTATATCACTTGGGTAATCTGCTACTTTCACAAATATGAAATGTAGATTTGATTTTTATTGTAGTGATTGCTGTTTAAATTCTGTTGTGTTTCCACATAATATTCGTTCACTACGGTTTCTGAATGTCCTCGCTCTCTATAACCGACCTGCTTGACATCCACTGGGACGCTAGAAACTACAGACGAGGACCACAGCGCTTGCTGATTCCAGCGAGGAGTAATTTCTTCTGTGCTGTACATAGATGCTTAATGGCTGTCACCATCATTATCTGTCCTGTTACTTCAGTAATTTCTACCCCGGGTTATGCGTCTTTTACTATTTTAAATTCATGACTCACTTCTGTTTACACACTGGTCAGCCAGAACTATAGGGCCACAGACCTACTGTCGACCCTGTCCATGCGATATTCGCGTCACCAGGCGAGGATGACTGTTAGATACACGCATGGCGCATGTAGTATCAGTGAGCATGTCGTCCAGATGTAGAATGGGGAAGGCACGCCACCTGTTTTAGTTCGACCGAGGACAGAGTGTGATGGCCCGGGTGCTTAGCACGAGCATTACGGAAACTGCACGATTAGTCGAGTGTTCGAGAAGGGCATGATCATGCATGGTCGTGTGTTGCATGATAAGTGTGTTTAATGCGTAGCGAAAGCAAGGTGAAACCACGTCCAGAAATTGTGTGGTTGGGCAGCCACTCCTTATTACAGATGTCGAACGTCGTAGTCTGTGCAGACTCTTAACCAGGACAGGTGGTGACCCGTGGCGGAATGAACGTTGGATTTTAATGTTCGCAGTGTACCAGTGTGTCTGGTCATACAGTTCACCGAACACTCCTAACGATGGGCCTCTGCAGCCAACGACCCATGCAAGTGCCAATGTTAACACCATGATATCAGCAGCTACGACTGAAATGTGCACGTAACCATCGGCACAGGTCGTTGGCGCAGTGCGAGATCGTTGCGTGATCTGATAAATCCAGATACCTAGATCATGTGAGGGGGCGAATTCAGAGGAACAGCTCCATTACAACTGTACTGCAGGACGGAGACAAGCTGGCAGCGGCTCGATTGTGCACTGGAGATCATTCGAGAGGGCATCTGTGGGTCCAGTGGAGCTCGTGCAGGGCACCATGATCCCCAAGAAGTATCATACACTAATTGCATACCACGCACACCCCTTTCTGACTATTCTGACTATCATGTTTTCCAAACGCAGTGGCATTTTTCAATAGTGTGGCGAGTTCCAATTCGTATGTTGGTCCCCTCAACTCACTATATCAGAAGCCGATCGAACACATCTGGGATGTGAGTAGAGATGGGGGATCCGCTCTTGAACTAATTCATAGAGTTCAATCTTTCAAAGGAGTAAACAATCAGTGATTCAGAAAAAAAGAACGGTAGCTCCAAACGTTTCCCACGGCAGAGAGAGAGAGAGAGAGAGACGGAGCATATCAGCAGCGCCTCTGCTGGTCAGAGCACAGTGCACGCCACACAACACAGCCAGCGCCGGCCTCTGCCCTGCTTCTACCTTGGCTGCCTGCATTGTGCAGTGCCCCATTGGATTTTGTGTTTCACATATGCCGTGCCGTCTCTGTGCGTCGTCTGCCGTGTGCACTGTGCAGTGTCTGGCGCAGCTTAACTTCGCATCGCACTCTCTCGGCGATCGTTTCAGTTGCACATCCTGTCCTCTGGGCAGTTGATGCGAGCAACAGGACAGAGAGCCACCTAGCGGATAACATAGGAACTACTTGCAAAAACCTGCTCGCATGGGGAACGGACGATTTGTCTTGGAGCAGGTGAGTTCACCGCTCCCCCCCACCCTTGGAACTCGCCCGCTCAACGCTCACCCCACCGTCTCGACTCTAGAGAGCGTCGAGCAAAGCGACTCAGGTGTCACTCTGGTCTCTGCGGTCTCAGCTCACGCAGTAATACAGCTCGCGGCTCGACCTGCTCGACTCAGCGCCTCTGCATCGGAGTTCGTCCCCACTGGATATTTTTCTTCGTAGTAATACCGCTATGTATATTACATTATTATGTTATGTATACATCAATTGTTTTTATTTTATTTTTATTTGTTTAAACTGATTAGATTAGGTTCCTGATGACTTCTCTTACTATAGGATTTTTATTATGGACACTCAAATTTACGCTTTAATTACGAGCGAACCGATAAACGTATCGCAAAATGTGATACACCAATATTTTCCTTGTTTTATTCTGCGTAAGGCTATATGCAGCACTTTCGTTTTACAGTGAAATTTATATTTTTTTTTCTTATTCTCGTACGGATTTTGTGATTTTAGGCGTCTTCGAAAGGAAACGTTCACTTTAAAAATATATGGCTTGCAATGTATTTGTATGAGGTTAATGAAATTTTAATACATTATAGACAAATATATTGTTAATGTAAATCTCAAGTTACAACATTTTCTGATCACCCAAAAAACCACGATAGTGCAAAATAAATCAATAATCAAAAACTTTGCCATATCGTGGAAATTTCAATAAACAATACAAAATTCTTACTCATTATCTGTGTTACTTCAAAATAGGATCAAATAAGATCAAAATCTTCCCCATGAACCATGGACCTTGCCGTTGGTGTGGAGGCTTGCGTGCCTCAGCGATACAGATAGCCGTACCGCAGGTACAACCACAACGGAGGGGTATCTATTGAGAGGCCAGACAAACGTGTGGTTCCTGAAGAGGGGCAGCAGCCTTTTCAGTAGTTGCAAGGGCAACAGTCTGGATGATTGACTGATCTGGCCTTGTAACAATAACCAAAACGGCCTTGCTGTGCTGGTACTGCGAACGGCTGAAAGCAAGGGGAAACTACGGCCGTAATTTTTCCCGAGGGCATGCAGCTTTACTGTATGATTAAATGATGATGGCGTCCTCTTGGGTAAAATATTCCGGAGGTAAAATAGTCCCCCATTCGGATCTCCGGGCGGGGACTACTCAAAAGGATGTCGTTATCAGGAGAAAGAAAACTGGCATTCTACGGATCGGAGCGTGGAATGTCAGATCCCTTAATCGGGCAGGTAGGTTAGAAAATTTAAAAAGGGAAATGGATAGGTTAAAGTTAGATATAGTGGGAATTAGTGAAGTTCGGTGGCAGGAGGAACAAGACTTCTGGTCAGGTGACTACAGGGTTATAAGCACAAAGTCAAATAGGGGTAATGCAGGAGTAGGTTTAATAATGAATAGTAAAGTAGGAATGCGGGTAAGCTACTACAAACAGCATAGTGAACACATTATTGTGGCCAAGATAGATACGAAGCCCACACCTACTACAGTAGTACAAGTTTATATGCCAACTAGCTCTGCAGATGACGAAGAAATTGAAGAAATGTATGATGAAATAAAAGATATTATTCAGATAGTGAAGGGAGACGAAAATATAATAGTCATGGGTGACTGGAATTCGAGTGTAGGAAAAGGGAGAGAAGGAAACGTAGTAGGTGAATATGGATTGGGGCTAAGAAATGAAAGAGGAAGCCGCCTGGTAAAATTTTGCACAGAGCACAACTTAATCATAGCTAACACTTGGTTTAAGAATCATGATAGAAGGTTGTATACATGGAAGAACCCTGGAGATACTAAAAGGTATCAGATAGATTATATAATGGTAAGACAGAGATTTAGGAACCAGGTTTTAAATTGTAAGACATTTCCAGGGGCAGATGTGGACTCTGACCACAATCTATTGGTTATGACCTGTAGATTAAAACTGAAGAAACTGCAAAAAGGTGGGAATTTAAGGAGATGGGACCTGGATAAACTGAAAGAACCAGAGGTTGTACAGAGTTTCAGGGAGAGCATAAGGGAACAATTGACAGGAATGGGGGAAAGAAATACAGTAGAAGAAGAATGGGTAGCTTTGAGGGATGAAGTAGTGAAGGCAGCAGAGGATCAAGTAGGTAAAAAGACGAGGGCTAGTAGAAATCCTTGGGTAACAGAAGAAATATTGAATTTAATTGATGGAAGGAGAAATATATAAATGCAGTAAATGAAGCAGGCAAAAAGGAATACTAACGTCTCAAAAATGAGATCGACAGGAAGTGCAAAATGGCTAAGCAGGGATGGCTAGAGGACAAATGTAAGGATGTAGAGGCTTATCTCACTAGGGGTAAGATAGATACTGCCTACAGGAAAATTAAAGAGACCTTTGGAGATAAGAGAACCACTTGTATGAACATCAAGAGCTCAGATGGAAACCCAGATCTAGGCAAAGAAGGGAAAGCAGAAAGGTGGAAGGAGTATATAGAGGGTCTATACAAGGGCGATGCACTTGAGGACAATATTATGGAAATAGAAGAGGATGTAGATGAAGATGAAATGGGAGATACGATACTGCGTGAAGAGTTTGACAGAGCACTGAAAGACCTGAGTCGAAACAAGGCCCCCGGAGTAGACAACATTCCATTGGAACTACTGACGGCCTTGGGAGAGCCAGTCCTGACAAAACTCTACCTTCTGGCGTGCAAGATGTATGAAACAGGCGAAATACCCTCAGACTTCAAGAAGAATATAATAATTCCAATCCCAAAGAAACCAGGTGTTGACAGATGTGAAAATTACCGGACAATCAGCTTAATAAGCCACAGCTGCAAAGTACTAACACGAATTCTTTACAGACGAATGGAAAAACTAGTAGAAGCCAACCTTGGGGAAGATCAGTTTGGATTCCGTAGAAATACTGGAACACGTGAGACAATACTGACCTTACGACTAATCTTAGAAGAAAGATTAAGGAAAGGCAAACCTACGTTTCTAGCATTTGTAGAATTAGAGAAAGCTTTTGACAATGTTGACTGGAATACTCTTTCAAATTCTAAAGGTGGCAGGGGTAAAATACAGGGAGCGAAAGGCTATTTACAATTTGTACAGAGACCAGATGGCAGTTATAAGAGTCGAGGGACATGAAATGGAAGCAGTGGTTGGGAAGGGAGTAAGACAGGGTTGTAGCCTCTCCCCGATGTTATTCAATCTGTATATTGAGCAAGCAGTAAAGGAAACAAAAGAAATATTTGGAGTAGGTATTAAAATCCATGGAGAAGAAATAAAAACTTTGAGGTTCGCCGATGACATTGTAATTCTGTCAGAGACAGCAAAGGACTTGGAAGGGCAGTTGAACGGAATGGATGGTGTCTTGAAGGGAGGATATAAGATGAACATCAACAAAAGCAAAACGAGGATAATGGAATGTAGTCGAATTAAGTCGGGTGATGCTGAGGGAATTAGATTAGGAAATGAGACACTTAAAGTAGTAAAGGAGTTTTGCTATTTGGGAAGCAAAATAACTGATGATGGTCGAAGTAGAGAGGATATTAAATGTAGACTGGCAGTGGCAAGGAAAGCGTTTCTGAAGAAGAGAAATTTGTTAACATCGGGTATAGATTTAAGTGTCAGGAAGTCATTTCTGAAAGTATTTGTATGGAGTGTAGCCATGTATGGAAGTGAAACATGGACGGTAAATAGTTTGGACAAGAAGAGAATAGAAGCTTTTGAAATGTGGTGCTACAGAATAATGCTGAAGATTAGATGGGTAGATCACATAACTAATGTGGAAGTAGGGATTGGTTGGTAGGACATGTTCTGAGGCATCAAGGGATCACCAATTTAGTATTGGAGGGCAGCGTGGAGGGTAAAAATCGTAGGGGGAGACCAAGAGATGAATACACTAAGCAGATTCAGAAGGATGTAGGTTGCAGTAGGTACTGGGAGATGAAGAAGCTTGCACAGGATAGAGTAACATGGAGAGCTGCATCAAACCAGTCTCAGGACTGAAGACCACAACAACAACAACAACAAGATCAAAATACAGGTATAGTACTGGAATAAACCAAGTTTAAAGGGCAATGTGCCTTCCATTTATTTTCTATTGTAAATGATTGGTGAGTCATGAAAAAGAGCTAATTCATTTCAGGGAGTGAACAGTTCTGATCCAATCTCTGAAAAGAACAGTTTTGCCCATCTCTAGATGTGACTGAACGTAACATCAGAGCTCATCACCACCCTACCCAGAATTTACGAGAAGTAGATGACGTGTGTGTGTGTGTGTGTGTGTGTGTGTGTGTGTGTGTGTGTGTGTGCGCACATGTGACCTATGAAGGCCTCATAGCATCCATGGCAAGACGCTTCGCCGATGTTATCAGAGCCGAAGGTGGATATATCGGCTGTTAGCTAGGTGGTCAATTTATTCTGACTGATCAGTACATATAACTGGAGCTTTTTTCACTTTTATGTTTAGATGTTTGTTGATTGGATGGTTTATCATGACAAAAATGATAGTTCTGACTTATTTTTTAAGGTTTGTCGTTGTTACAAGGACATTAATTACAATTATTTGAATATTTGTATTCTAGAACATTCGAATATCGAAATAAAAGTTATATTTAATTGCTGTAAAATGGCCTATATTCGTTACTGTCAGCTGCGGTACCACCACTAAATATTTTCCAACGAGTGACCAATGATCTGCGTACAGTGTTGTGCCAGTACAACACGATTTAAATGTTTATAGTATGTGGTCACTGTTTTAATGAAGTACAGGTAAATGTTTAACAGCTCAGGGTTTTTCTTTTCAGTAAATCTATCTATCGACAGCATGTCGGATAGAAATTGAAATCTACTCTAATTTTTCTTTTTACTTGCTCAACGAAGACAGGTGACTGCGGAAAGCTACTTCTGTTGAAACACATGCATATTCATAAACCGAAATTTTTGCTCGTAAGAAATGCGTTCCCACATGTACGCTGATTGCTTCCTATAACACAAGCGTCGTTCCGTAACGCATGACAACTATGATATGTCATGAGAACATGTGGCATCACCGTAATCGCAGTGAGTAATCCGAAAGCCTCAGGTAAACTGTGCCGAAACCAACCGACAGATTGAGCCTGCATCCCTGAAACATTCAGTATTGTCGGCAATACACAAAATTGACGTAAGCAAAGTGATCAGCGGGCTTAAGGGGAAATTGCCTTTCTCGTTGGCAGAAATGCTCCTCTATGTGAAACTACGAGCAGCTGTGGGTGATGGACGACACCCACGAAGTTCATGCTCACTCTGGTGTATGACAGCCACGTATTGCATAGTGTCATCCTGTTAAGGACGCCACACTGTCAATGCCCAATACTACCTCTCCTTCCAGCTGTACCACCTGCGATGCACACTTCGGTGAAATCATTCGCCACTGCTGGCAAATGCAGTCACATTCCATGACGACGTTACAGCCACATTTCAGGCGTCATCAATAATTGTGCACAGCGGCGGAGGTGTGAAATTTTCCCATACTCTACCTAATCACCAGACGTCGTTCCATACAACATTAGCCTAATTACCGACCTGAAGAAACCACTACGTGGGACACGTTTTACGAAACGGCTACAAGCGGCACACATCGATGTCAATTACAATGGCACTCAATGCCTTCGCCATCGTTGGCAATGCTTGTGGAGGCACTGATGGATTATTTGAAGGACAGCAGTTGACTCTGATTTACTTTTGTTCCAATTGCACTAGTGCACAATGAACTTTCACTGAGGACCAAATTGTGTGTTTCATGTCAGTCTTAACCGTGGCCATCTGTACTCGAATTTTGGGATTTAGATATACATTGCACTACCAGCTCAATGTACATCCAGGAATTCCCATGTTGACACGTAATAGCAAGTTATACGACAGATGTCATGATTTACGGAACGACTCTTATAAATCTCTTGTAACGTGCGCGTGGGGCACACAATACTCGGTAAAGCCTGTACGAGGTGCATTCAAGTTCTAAGGGCTCCGATTTTTTTCTAATTAACCACTCTCGAAATCGATGAAACTGGCGTTACTTCTCGAAGAAATCGCCCTGCAGATGTACACATTTTTCACAACGCGGACGCCATCATTCCATGGCAGCAGCGAAGGCTTCTTTAGGAGTCTGTTTTGAGCACTGGAAAATCGCTGAGGCAATAGCAGCACGGCTGGTGAATGTGCGGCCGCGGAAAGTGTCTTTCATTGTTGGAGAAAGCCAAAAGTCACTAGGAGCCAGGTCAGGAGAGTAGGGAGCATGAGGAATCACTTCAAAGTTGTTATCACGAAGAAACTGTTGCGTAACGTTAGCTCGATGTGCGGGTGCTTCGTCTTGGTGAGACAGCACACACGCAGCCATTCCCGGACGTTTTTGTTGCAGTGCAGGAAGGAATTTGTTCGTTAAAACATTTTCGTAGGATGCACCTGTTACCGTAGTGCCCTTTGGAACGCAATGGGTAAGAATTACGCCCTCGCTGTCCCTGAACATGGACAACATCATTTTTTCAGCGCTGGCGGTTACCCGAAATTTTTTCGGTGGCGGTGAATCTGTGTGCTTCCATTGAGCTGACTGGCGCTTTGTTTCTGGATTGAAAAATGGCATCCACGTCTCATCCATTGTCACAGCCAATGAAAAGAAAGTCCCATTCATGGTGTCGTTGCGCGTCAACATTGCTTGGCAACATGCCACACGGGCAGCCATGTGGTCGTTCGCCACCATTCGTGGCACCCACCTGGATGACACTTTTCGCATTTTCAGGTCGTCACGCAGGATTGTGTGCACAGAACCCACAGAAATGCCAAATCTGGAGGCGATCTGTTCAACAGTCATTTGGGGATCCCCCAAAACAATTCTCTCCACTTTCTCGATCATGTCGTCAGACCGGCTTGTGCGAGCCCGAGTTTGTTTCGGTTTGTTGTCACACGATGTTCTGCCTTCATTAAACTGTCGGACCCACGAACGCACTTTCGACACATCCATAACTCCATCACCACATGTCTCCTTCAACTGTCGATGAATTTCAATTGGTTTCACACCACGCAAATTCAGAAAACCAATGATTGCACGCTGTTCAAGTAAGGAAAACGTCACCATTTTAAGCATTTAAAACAGTTCTCATTCTCGCCGCTGGCTGTAAAATTCCATCTGCCGTACGGTGCTGCCATCTCTGGGACGTATTGACAATGAACGTGGCCTCATTTTAAAACAATGCGCATGTTTCTATCTCTTTCCAGTCTGGAGAAAAAAATCGGAGGCCTTAGAACTTGAATGCACCTTGTACTATGGTAAGTGAGCGGGGTTCACCTTTTGAGAAAGGATTTTTGTATAGATATCGACCGCATGTACCTGAATGGTGGCAAATCAGACAAACACACACTCTGTAATAACAATGATCTGTCAAGTAAGTCCAAAATGCAACTACACGTCAGTATGGACCAAAATCAACATTGAAGGTGCTACCAATTTAATAATAATACGTTCGCCAGACTAATTAGGCATTAACTGATTTTCTTCCCTGTACAAGTTGGTGTATATTCATGCAAAACAACATGTAGTAACACTGCATAATATAGTAAAATTTTAGAACCAGAAAATCTATTGAACCGATAGTTTCACGTTCTGTACTGATATGGAGAACCCATGAATACGTAACACTACACTACAATGTATACTACAAAACTTTATACTGTCTATTAATCTTATTAAAATCGGGCATAGGTTACCCTAGGAATAGCACTTTCGAGCCACACACAGAATGTCAATTTTGATAAAGATAAAACACTGATTTCAATTCTATCACAATATTGCTTGACATTTGACATACACATTAATATTCACATTGAAACTCGTTTACAATTCTCTTAACACAATGGCATGAAACAAAAAAGAAATGAAAGCAAAACATTAATTACACAAGTTTATCGAAAAATCAGAAGAAAAAGAATTACTTATTTGTACAATAGTACAGCGTTATTGTTGTTACACTCTGTCCATTGCACTATAGCGCTTTCAAACCTGACATGATAGACATGTATTGAATAAGGAATCACTGAAATTTGACTGCTTAATTTAGTAAAATGAGAATGCAGAATTTCGTCGAAATACCACTGTACCTGCATATATCCTACGACAAATTCTGATCATCGCACCAGAACAGAGACTGAAGCGAGTGCCTATAAACAATTTTCACTGTATTTTCTTCGTCGAGATCACTTGCTAACAAATCAAGTAACCCCCACTTCTCTGCTGAAGAACGGAGTACGAGTCAGCAAACCCAAAGCGTATTAGGGGCAGTATTTCCTTGGGAACTCTACATCAGAGAGCTTCCTCCCCTCCGCTACTGAATAATTCAGACTTTTCCACTGTTTCGCAAATGCCGAAGGGTACGGCTTATTGGAATATTTACGTTGCGCATCTGGGTAAGACTTCTTGCTATATCCCAGCAGCCGAGTAACGTCCGTGAGAATCTGTTGTCTTTCCAGTCAGACAACAACCACGCACCCAGCACTGTATGCTAGTAGACACGGAATTATAGTAAAAGTTGAAATACTGTAGCTTCATATTTTGAATCTGGTTGCTATTAATGAACACAATTTATACCTCATGTAACGAAGTGCAGTAAGTGTTGATTCACAAATTACATTTCGATTAAATGTGAGTAATTAGTAATTTTAACCAACGTGTGTTTTCCAGTAGGACCACATGTCAAAAAACAGACCATATCATTTTTAATAGTTACGAAATGTTAGATTGATTTTATTATAAACGAAAGTGAATAATTCTTTAGTTTATTAAAGGAGGAGTCTATACGTAGCACCGAAGTTATGTTACTTGAAGCAAAAAATATCTAATCTTTCATCAATAATATGCGAAATTTATTGATTGATTTATTTATTTATTAACACGTCTAGCTCCTTAGGACCAATTTCAGGAGCAAATCTCCAAGGTCACGGAACGTGCCAGTAGATGTAATTACAACATAAAAGTAACAACAGATATAATAAAATATTTATGAATTCAAAATAGGAAATCCATAAGTTTAAGTTAACGCAGTTAATAATATAACATAAGAATCAGCTTAATTTCTCAAGGAACTCATCAGAATAGAACGAATAGCCTGTAAGGAAACATTTCAGTTTCGATTAGAAAGCCCTTGGATTACTGCTAGGATTTTTGGATTCTCGTGGTAGCTTATAGAAAATGGATGCAGCAGTATGCAGCACATCTTTCTGCCCAAGAGTTAAGGAAGTGCGATCCACATGCGGACTGGATTTCTGCCGAGTATTAACAGAGTTACAGCTGCTGATTCTTGGGAATAAGTTGATATGTTAACAAGAAATGACAATAAAGATTACACAGGGTGTAAGTATTAAGTTGACAAACCAGAATAACTCGAAAATTAAACTTACACGAAAAATGTGTAGACTCCAAAGTTGATTATTTTCGAGGGTGACGTCTGTTGGTGCTAAAATTAGCCTGCCACCTCAGCCCCCTTGGGGTGGTGTGGGAGGCAATTTTAAAATTTCAAATGTGAACCTCCATTTTTTATTGCAGAATCAGATTCTACGTGAAAAACTACGTACATTTGGTCTTAAACATTTCTTTTGAGTCTTGGTAGTTATCGCTGTAGTTCAAGAAAATATATGTTCTCATTTTTGCGTGGAAATTGGTTACGGAAAAATGAAAAATATTTACTTCGTAAATTTTGATTCGCTGAAACTAACGCTCTCTCTCTGTCTCCCCATAGGGTGGGGTTTCAGAGAGATGAATTAGAGTTTTATATAAGTTGGCCCTGCGGAAAAAATTAATATTTGGGTCAACATTTGTAACAATCTAATTCCTCTCTTAAACCCCACCCTATGGGGAGAGTTTTAGTTTCAGCGAATCAAAATTTACGAAGTAAATAAGTATTTTTTATTTATCAGTAATAATTTTCCAAGCAAAAATGAGAACATGGATATACTTCATTTACAGCCCTAACTACCAAGAATCAAAACAAGTGTTTAAGTCAAAATTTAAGTATTTTTTATGTAGAATGATTCTGAAATAAAAATGGGGGTTCCCATATGAAATTTTAAAGTTGCCTCCCTCCCCACCCCAAGGAGGCTGGAGTGATGGGCTAATTTTAGCACTAGCAGATGTCCCCCTCGAAAATAGTTAACTGTGGATTCTACACATTTTTTCGAGTAAAGCTTATTTTTCGCGTTATTCTGGTTTGTCAACTTAAAATTTACATCCTGTATATATTTAGATGGCAATGTCAAAATACGCAGACTACTGAACGGAGGTTGACAAGAGATTCGTGAATTTACACCACTTATTACCCCAACTGCCCGTTTCTGAGCCAGTAGTATCCTTTTAGAATAGGAAGAGTTACCTCAAAATATAATACCATACGCCATAAGCGAATAAAAATAAGCAGAGTAGACCAATCTTCATGTCAGACGATCGCTTCAGATACCGTTCGAATAATAAATCTGGCAGCTTTAAGACTTTGAAAAAGATCCTGATCCTTTCACGACAGTTTACTAAGTATCTTAACACCTAGAAATCTGGTTTCACTAATCATATGCCCTTTCTGTGAAAATGAAACGTTGGGTTTTGTAGAATTGTGTGTTAGAATCTGTAAAGACTGAGTCCAACTGTGATTTATCGTTAGTTTATTTTCTACAAGCCATGAACTGCATTATTTGAAACAGAGCCAATGTTGCACACAACAACCTTTACTACCAAGTTAGTGTGATCAGCAAGCAGAAACATTTTACAGTTACCTGTAATACTAGAGGGCATAATATTTATACAAATAAGGGACAGGAGCGTCCCCAGCACTGACCCCTGAAGAGTCCCCCATTTGACTGCACCCCACTCAGACCCTACGTTACAGCCATTCTCAACACTGTGAATAGTGACCTATTGCTGCCTGTTGTCAAAGCAAGAGGTTTGTTAGCTACTCCCCATATTCCATAACTCCAATTTTTGGAGCAATATTTTGTGATCAATACAATCAAACGCCTTATTTAAATCAAACCTTTTGTTTAAGCCATCCAGTAGCACACAGGGAAAATAGAATATAGCTTTTTCAGTTGTTAAACGACTTCTAAAACCGTAATTATCCTCACATACACAGCATTTTCAATAACTTTAGCAAACAGTGATGGCATAGAAATAGGTTTAAAACTGTCTACATTAGCCCTCTTTCCCTTTCTATAAAGCAGTTGTACTACTGAGTACATTAATCGTTCGTGAAACTGACCATTCTTAAAGGATAAATTACGAATGTGGCTAAGTACAGGGCTAACATGTGCAGAACAGTACTTTAACATTCTGCTAGGCACTCTATCATATCCAAGGGAGTCCTTAGTCTTCAGTGATTCAATTATTGACTCAGTCTCCCCATGTCAGTATCACAGAGGCTTATTGCAAACATCAGTCTCGAAAATGCATTTCCCAAGAGAGTTATATGATTCCCTGTAGAAACTAAATTTTTATTTAATTCACTAGCGACGCTCAAAAAATGATTGTTAAATACTGCAAATATATCTTACTTATCGGTAACATAAACATTTTTACAGCGAACTGACTTTACATCTTCGACTTTGTGCTGGTGAACAGATATTTCCTCCATAACTGACCATATGGTTTTAACTTTATCCTTCGAATTAGCTATTCCATTTGCATACCACATACTCTTTGCCTTCCTAATAACTTTTTTAAGCACCCTACAATACTGTTTGTAATGGGCTACTGTAGCTTGATTATGACTACTTCTATCATTTTAATATAATCCGGCTTGTTCTACATGATATCCTTATCCCACTAGTCAGTCACAAGCCTGCCTTTTACAGCTAGTACTCCGTTTAGCATTTTCTAATGGAAAGCAACTCTCAAAGAGCATGAGAAATCTGCTGAGGAAAGCATTACATTTGTCGTCGATGTTACCGGCACTATAAACATCCTGTCACTCGTGTTCCTTAACGAGTTTTAAAAACCTCTCTATTGCCGTTGGATTATCTTTCCTACATAGTTTGTAATTATATGTGTTTGAGTACGGCTGTGCTACTGTTCTCGTGCACCGTAGCTGGACAAAGTACAGTCTGCATCAGATTATATGAGTTTAGGAGATCTAATAATATCCTTCTTCTTGCACAATCACATACAAAATTAATATTGCAGTCACCACAAATAACCAAATTCTGGTACTTTCTATACGGTGAACTACGATCTCTCAGGAGCTTGATCAGAAATTCTTCGTAGTCAGAGTTAGGGGAACTATAAACATCAGCAATTAGAAGTTTGGTTTCACTAAATTCAACTGCTTCTGTACAACATTGAAGTATCTGTTGAGTGCAGTGCCATGATACGTCTGTGGAATCAAACGGAATATTTTTACTTACATGGCCATTCCCCCAACTCCGCAAGGAACTCCTTGAAAAACAGCCAGCTAATCTATATCCTGGTAAAGGAAGCTTATGAAGTGTCAAATTATTTATATGGTACTCCGATATACCAATAACGTCATGGTCAACATGTATAAGCAGTTCACTAAGTTTATCTCAAACACCACTAGTTCCTTCTGTACTTGGATACCTGACCTCATCTGAAGGTGATTCCTTGATTAGAGGGATGATTCCCTTTAGCAATTTTCCTATCAGCTGACTTCAGCAAAAAAAAAAAAAAAAAAAAACAACCTGCAGCTCTAACACCAACTAGTACAAGAATTTTTCCATGAGTGTTCCCACCACCACCATCACCCACTACACTGCCACCTATAAGCTTTGCCAGCCTCCCTTTCTCGTACCTATTGAGGTAAGGGCAACACAAGACGCCCAAAGGCCGCATTAAGCTGGGGCCAATGTAGTTAGCACAAGTAATAATTTATTACTGTTATAGTGCCAAGAGCAGTAAAAACTCGTCTTTGGTGATCAGTTTCTGATAACGAAAAGTGTAGTTGCAGTAGCTGTAATTAAACTGATGAAGAAATTTGACACGTTAGATGTAACAGACAACTATTATTTATTTATATACTTTTGGTTCACAGAACTCGAGAATATAGCTTAGATTTATTTATAGTTTGTTTTATTTGTATATCCTTCATATGGATTTAATGAGAAAATTAAATCAGATCGAGAGCTTTAACCCTATCTGTTTCAAAATTATTGCTGGTAATGTGTTTCAGGAGTTGCATTTATAGGATGATGGTGGGCTTCCTAATTTTTCCCTTTATTTCTAACCAAGGAGACCTCGGGATAAGAAAAAGTTTCATGACTACACCAGAATGTGTTCCTCCGAATAATTTTCCTCTTTCGTGACTCACCCTTTACAGTAGGGTTGTCTATGTTGAGCTATTATTAAGTTTCCCATTACGTATCCTTCTGGCTGCCTACACTGAATTAAGTCCCATAGTGCTCAGAGCCATTTGAACCATTTGAACCTACACTGAATGTTTTAAAATCTGTGGTGTACTGTCTATATACACTGAAGCACCAAGGAATCTGGTACAGGCATGAGTATTGAAATACAGAGACATAAACAGGCAGAAAACGGCGCTGCAGTCGGCAACGTCTATATAAGACAAGTGTCTGGCGCAGTTATTAAATCGGTTACTGTTGCTACAATGGCAGCTTATCAAGCTATAAGTGAGTTTGAACGTGGTGTTATAGTGGGAGCACGAGTGATGGGACAAAGCATCTCCGAGGTAGAAATGGAGTGGAGATTTTCCCATACGATCATTTCACGAGTGTACCTTAAACACCAGGAATTCGGTAGAACATCAGATCATCGACACGGGTGCGGCCGGAAAAAGATCCTACAAGAACGGGAATAAGGACGACTGAAGGAATCGTTCAACGTGACACAAGCGCAATCCTTCCCCAAATTGGTGCAGATTTCAATGCTGGGCCATAAACAAGTGCCAGCGTGTGAAGCTTTCAACGAAACCTCAACGATATGGCTTTCGGAGCCGAAGGCCCACTCTTGTGCCTTTGATGACTGCACGACACAAGATTTTACGCCTCGCCTTTACCCGTCAACACCGACATTGGAATGTTCAAGACAGGAAACATGTTACCTGGTCGACCGAATCTCGTTTCAAATTGTATAAAGCGGATGGACGTGTACGGATATGGAGACAACCTCATGAATCCATGGAGCCTGCACGTCAGCACAGGACCGTTCAGATTGGTGGAGGCACTGCAATACTGTGAGGTTCGTGCAGTTACAGTGATATGTGACCCCTGATACGACTCTGAGAGGTCACACATACGTAAGCAACCTGTCTGACCGCCTGCATCCATTCATGTCCATTGTGCATTCTGAAGGACCTGGGCAATTCAAGCAGCTCAATGCGACACCAAACATGATCACAGTTGCCACAGAGTGGCACCAGGACGGATCTGCTGAGATTAAACTCTTCCCGTGGCCACCGGACTCGACAGACGTGATCATTGTTGAGCGTATCTGGGATGCTTCCCAATGTGCTGTTCAGAAGAGATCTCCACCACTCGTACTATTACGGATTTATGGACAGCCGTGCAGGATCCTTGGTGTCAGTTCCCTCTAGCACTACTTCATACATTAGTCGAGTCCATGTCACGTCGTGTTGGGACACTTAAGAATGCTCACGGGGGGTCTTGCACGGAATTAGGCAGGTGTGCCAGTTTCTTTGGCTCTTCAGTGTATTAAACAGTTCATTCCTGAGCACTTATCACCTCTCTGATCACGTTGTTGTGATGCCTCGTGTATGGAGGAGAAATGCGTACCATCACGTTTCCGATTTGATAAAGGTAAGATTGTAGCCTATCCACGAGATAAATTTCAGCTACAGGGCGACGACAGGAAATTATGCCTGTAATAGTTATAAACATTATCTATTCGAAATATGAAAAAATAGTGAAAATATTAATTATTTATATAAAATTCTATGATGTAATTGGACATATCGATGTATATCATACAAAGACAATGATACTTGTGTCTTCCTTTGTTTTTACCTTTGTTGGTTGGCTTTTGTAGGTTGCGGACGCATATCAAACAGAGGTCTGTTAGGAAATTGTGATTATTCGTTAATTATTACTTGAAAATTGAGTTCATTATTATTATAAATATGAGCGATAATTTTTTGTAACTTTAATTCATCTCTCAGTCAGCATTATCTGTGTTAATTATTTCTTTCCGCTGCAACGAGAGCAGCCCTAGATGATAGCGATTTGTATCGCGTTTTTTTTCCTTAGACACAAATCAAACGTTTGCTTGATGAAGTCTAAATAGTGCACAATACGAAAGTAGAGTTTATAGAGTTTAATAAGCATTTCAAATACTTACTTATTTGCTCTAATAATAGAAAGTCTCTATCAATTGTCTGCCACATCTTAACAATTACCTCAGCGGCAAATTCAAATTACGCATCTCTGCAGACATAAATGCCGAAGGTATTACAAATGTGTAAAAATAAATGTGCACCGGTGGTTCCGAACACATTTTAATGAAAATAATTCGAATCAGATTGGTTCTTTAAAAACAGTGCTCATAGCGCGCTCGTTATAACAAACTTTTCTAGTTGATGTATGGAGCCGAAATTAATTACGCACGAGTTGCGAAGAATATTGTTTCAGGTAACATACGTCAGTGTTGTGCGCAACTGATATTTGGTGGTTTTTATGATCATTTTGCTGAAGATAACTGTTTCCATCATAATCCATAGTTGTATAGAATCTGTTGTATGAACTGTGATTTAGTGACACAGACAACACTTTAACACGACGTTAACTTGGAGTTCCTTAGCAACTTGACCAATTCTTTATCCAGGAGAAAAATTATTTAATAATTACTCAATGTAATAAAATAAGATTATCATTTTCATTTACAAATTAGTTAAATACCAAACCACTGCATAAAACAGCGAACGCCACACTGGCGCCCAACGTGGGGCACCAAATGCACATTTATTCATTTAATAATTGAAATTGTAATCTATTACAGGTACGGGGTACCAATACAAACTATTAATCATTGTTTATTTACTTGTTCATATCGAACTGTTTTACGAATCTGTATCTGCGCTAGTGCGAGACACAGGAATACCTTCATAAAAGCAGTGCAGTCCACAAATCTCGATCAATACAGATAGTATCACTTGTTCATGTTCAGTAATTACATAGCAGCACAAAAACATCGATTGAAGCGTACTTAAAGCCATAAGTAGTAATAATTGAATATTCTGGCTGCGAGAATAATATTTTAAGTGTTATTTGTGTATATGTGTTAGTTATAAAATTATTTTATGTCGATTGGTGCTTGTCAGTGATTTATATATTTGTTGTGCTATATTGGTGATAAAATGGTAAAACAAAAGAAACAAAATAAAGCGAATGAGCATACTGATGCAGAGATGACATTAGAGTCTCAGTAGAACAATCTACCCATATTTCTGTCGAATTATTAGAAATTTTAATTATGAATGATAATTTAGTAACTGATGTCCCGATTGATAGTAAAACTGAGGAGCTGCCAAAACAAACCGACACTCCTGCATTCAGCTAGTTAGGAATTAATGACAATATTTGTTCTGGGCAAGGGGCAGAATTTAGCAATGCTCAAGCTATGTCGATACAGGATATGCTAACAGCATTTTTTTGGAAAGTTTACTATTAAAGAGCAGGAGCGTGAAAGACAACGTCAGCAGGAAAAGGAAAAACGTAGACAGGAAAAGCTTATAGAAAAACAGCAACTGGAGCTCAGGGACCAAGAAAAGGAAAAAAAATATGGAAAATATAAACAATATTTTTCTAGAAAGAGATAAAGAAATTGTTCGTAGGATAAATCAAGTGTTGGTCGATCGTGATAATTCTATTACTACCCATTTTAAGCAGGAGATCGATGCAGTAAAAACCACTATTGAACCCTTAACAAACATTCCAGTTCAGGTCAGTAGTCTTCAAACTGAAGATAGACTAGAGAACCAATTCAAAGTCTTGGCTACCGCTATGGAAACAATGCAGGAGGACATTTCCTCGGAAATCCGAAAGCAAGTCCGAACAGAAGTAGCCAGGGTGCTGAGATCTGAAAACCAAAACTTTGAAAATCTGACAGTATGCAGTAATGACAACACTGGTACTGACAGGCAAAAGATCGCAGATAAACTAAGAGCGAATTTTTATGCGCCATAAGGAAGACCAAATTTTGGTAATCAACCTATATTACCAGAGCAATATGTGACACCAAGGAACAATAATAGTGGAATAGAACGTACTTGTAATAAAGTAACCAAACCACCTGCGAATGATAGCAATTCCATGCACTTAACTACTTTGATGCATGAAGAAAGCCTAATTAAGCATAGGCAGTTTCACCGTATTTAACGAAGAAAGCAAGAAAATAATACATCCTGTAGTTTTCATTCGAAACTTTAAAATTATTCTTCCAAAATCATGGTCGGAAGAACAGAAAATAGAGTTTGTGGTTTCCCATATATATGGTAATGCGTCGCTCTTGGCATTAAATGCAGCAGAAACTTGCAAGACTTTCCACGACTTTGAGAAGGCGTTCCTTGATCAATTCTGGTCAGCGTCTACTTAAGAGCGACTCCGTAACGTTGTTTACAATGCAGAAATGTACAATCCGAAGTCAGGTTCCTAAAGAAAGTACTTTGAAAAATATATTAACATGACCCGGTATTGGAATGATCCAGTAACTACCAGAGACTTATTGCGAGTGTTAAAGGCTAGATTACCCATAGATATTAGAGAAAATTTATTTAATGTTACAGACACCGATCTGAAAGAATTTCTGTCTCTGATTGATTCTCTGTATCTAGTGCAAGAAGACGCCATAAAAATTCTGACATGATCAGATTATTTGAACAAGCAGTAGAGAATCTCCATAATAAATGTATTTTCACTCTAAAAGGGATAAATAACTTGATAAACACTTGAGTGTTATTGCATTAAATGTAAGGAATTTTACCTTTGTATACGTAGCACAGAAATGAATAAAATGCTTAAATAATATATTTGTTCGTGTGTAAGAATGGATATAACAAAAATATTTTCATAAGATTGAGTCCAGTAGTCCCCACAGGTAGCGAGAGTGTTGGTGGTGTGTGAGCTGTGTGACTGAAAAAAAGAATACATAAATAAAAAATAAAATAAACTGCTTTCACCACTAGTGAAGCGAAATCAGAATGTGTACTGATTTACGTACACGGTTTCATTATGAAGTCATTTAAAATGCTCTTATTAGCAACATTCCGGTTAGATAAACCGAACATGGATATCTGTCCTAAAAACATGGTACATAACAATCCCAATAAAAAAATTAATGAAAAATTGAAATATATAAATATAAGTATCTGTAATAAAAATGGAAATGCACTGTAATCTGGAGAGTTCAGTATTGATCTCATGGTCAAGATAATGTAGCAGATTCTGAAAGTTTTATATTGTCTTATGTTCATGTGACAGTGTAAAATTTTAAATTTTGTTATTCAGTCATGGTAATATGAACTTGTGTGCAAGTGTAACAGACCTCATTACTTGAAAAGTGTCATTTGCATATAGACTGTCTGTTAAGTACAGTGGAAAACTACTGAGAGCAATCAGAACAGTGAAACGTGTCTCGCAGGAACTAGTAGACGCGTGAAGAACTGTGATTTACATTGTGAATAATGATGAACAGTGACAAAAACTATGATCACGTAACCTTATGAACGCTCTTGGATTGTCAAAGTTAGCAGCAACGCTATGAACGTTGAGTACTGTTGACTGTATTAATAATTAACTTGAGCTGATGACCTTTAGTAGTTTGATATGTAGCGTCTCCGCGTGCCAAATTTAATGTGACAAACCGTACAGCCAGCGGCGTCGCAAAACAATTATGTAACGTTGGCTACGCAGCGTGTCGCGAAGGCATTTACATTCAGCTTAAGTAAACGAAGCACGCTACGATCACTTGTATGATTAACGGTGCAGTGTCCAAAATGTGCATATTGTGATAAACTTACATGTGAATCACTACATTGTGTTGAACAGTGTCAAAATACAGAACATACTCCAAAAACAGTCTAATTCCATCCGTGTGAATGCGAGTGAAATGGACACTAATAAACTTTTCCACAGGATGAGAATAGTAATTATCTTGTCACTGATGCTTATATTTTGACATTTCATGTACCCGTCTTAAACTGAGGGACGTGGGAAAGGAGAAACAAGACGTGTTGCAGCGCGTCTTCTAGCCAGCAGCAGCTCCAAACCACGATGCAGCCGACGCCCCACCGACTCGGCCGGGGGCGGTCCAGCTGCAGCCACTACCTGTCTGCGTTCCAGCGGCTCGACACGGGGGCGGTCTTACGACGTCAGCGGCAAATTCGTATGACATCCGATAAATGAGTGACTCTGGAAATTGTTATGATATACCATCATGAAAAAACATTCATTATCTCAGATGCTTACAACAGAGTCATAAATTTGCGTTTTCCATCATATTTTATTACAATAATGTCAAGCCTGACTGCTAAAAGTAGGTGCCTGTATTTTCTTGAAGCCCCTTGGACGGTTTTATTCCCGGTTTTCCGAGTCCAGTGAACCCAAATGGGGGGGGGGGGGGGATAAGTTAATCCGGGAAGTATGCACAGCAATTTCCGAGAAAATACAGTCACTGAAGTAATTTAAAGTACTCGAGTCAACTTTAATTTTATCTTGTCTAAAACAAAATTGAAACTAAACATTTGCATCTTGAGAGTAGCAAATCTACGTGGATTACGTGGACTGATAAAAAAAAGTACACTAGATAAACTAATTTTTTTCTCAGCCCAAGGGGCATGTAACATCCACGATATAAATTTGAGCTACAGTGCGACGAGAGGAAATTATGCCCGTAACAGTTATAAACATTATCTATTCGAAGTATGAAAAATAGTGAAAACGATGATAAATATTAATTATTTATATAATATTCTATGATGTAATTGGACATATCGATGTGTATCATACAAAGACAATGATAATTATAAATTCTTTTTATGATCTGCGTTTGTCTTTCTTTGTTTCTACCTTTTGTTGGATTGCTTTTGTAGGTTGCGGACGCATATCAAACTGAGGTCTGTTAAGAAATTGCAATTATTTGTTAGTTATTACTTGAAAATAGAGTTCATTATTATTATAAATATGAGCGATAATTATTTGTAACTTTAATTCTTCTCTCAGTAAGCATTATCTGTGTTAATTATGCAACCCTCATGAATCGAAACACGACGCGTCGTCCGTCGTTTCATGATTCGAAGGTCGATTCGAGGGTCAGCAACTGATAAAAAAAATGGGGCCCCCGGGGTCCCAAGGTCGCGATGGCGGCGTCACTGTCCCGCCGAGATAATTTGTCCTTTTAGGACAATTATCTGAGCAAGCACCCACGCCAGCAAAAGGTTGCCCGACACGTGTTGATAACAGGAGTTGTTTTAACCGGCTGTACTCGAATTTTAGTACATAAGGGGGGTGATTTGGAGCAGAGCACATCATGTCCCTTTTTTTTATCAGTTTATCAGCAACAAGCACAGTCATTGATGATACTGATTTGTATCGCATTTTCGTCTGTGTTTTCCTTAGAAACAAATCAAATGTTTGCTTGATGAAGTCTAAATGGTGCACAATACGAAAGTAGAGTTTTTAGAGTTCAATAAGCATTTCAAATACTTATTTATATGCTCCAATAATAGAAAGTCTCTATCAATTGTCTGCCGCTATCTTAACAATTATCTCAGCGGCAAATTCAAATTACGCAACTCTGCAGACATAAATGCCGAAGGTAATACAAATGTGTAAAAATAAATGTGCACCTGTGGTACCGAACTCATTTTAATGAAAATAATTCGAATCAGATTGGTTCTTTAAAAACAGTGTTCATAGCACGATCGTTATAACAAACTTTTCTAACTGCTGTATGGAGCCGAAATTAATTACGCACGAGTTGCGAAGAATATTGTTTCAGGTAACATACGTCAGTGTTGTGCGCGGCTGATATTCGGTGGATTTTTATGATCATTTTTCTGAAGACAACTGTTTCCATCATAGTTGTATAGAAACTGTTGTATGAACTGTGATTTTGTGACACTTACACAACTTATTGACAACACGTTAACACGACGTTAACTTGGAGTTCTATAGCAACTTGACCAATTCTTTATCCGGGAGAAAAATTATTTAGTAACTACTCAATGTAATAAAATAAGATTATCATTTTTATTTACAAATTAGTTATACCAAACCATTGAATAAAACAGTGAACGCCACATCGCCTTTGTAGAAGCTGCTGGACTGTAGCTTTATGATGTAGTAAAGCAATATACGGTACGTTACTAAATAAGTGCTAATGTACAATCCATGACTAGTGTGTATTCGCTCTTGTATAAGGTGTATCTGAAATACTGATACTAGGTTTGGATAAGAAATCCTTCGGTTTCTTTCTTTACTTTCGTAGTACTCGTATTTGTAGGGGACACAAAACTGTATAATGATAAAGATCTCGAGACAGGGTCCGGTGGTTTGGCACATTTCGATAACAAATTGACAAACCATCTTGACATTAGGATGCCTATTGAATAAACCAGTTGTTAGATTTCCTCATAGACCACTGAAGCGCTTCAGTTTGGGTGTAAATAAATTTAGGCCCTAAAACTAATGTATTTTATGTTAACCTACGAAAGACAGCCTACAGTTTTGTATTAATTCCGTATGTTGTCTTTAATTAATTCTTAAATGTAAAGTAGCGTACAGATGTTAAAATAATCGAAAGCGGGCCATGGTGTTTTTTAGTTGGGATATAATGCATCGGAAGCAGCCCAAGGGATGTCAACCATCAAATTTTATGCGATCAGCCGCACCGCAAAGGAGCTCAGTGAAGTCTCGATTGCTTTTCCAAACAAGAGGCTTCAAAAACAGGAAGGGAATTAGGAAAAATGACAGTATAGGTGCCTTCAGTTGTCTACTTGTACACTACTGGGCATTAAAATTGCTACACCACGAAGATGATGTGCTACAGACGCGAAATTTGACAGGAAGAAGATGCTATGATATGTAAATGGTTTGCTTTTCAGAGCATTCACACAAGGTTGGCGCCTGTAGCGACACCTACAACGTGCTGACATGAGGAAAGTTTCGAACCGATTTCTCATACAAAAACAGCAGTTGACCGTCGTTGCGTGGTGAAATGTTGCTGTGATGCCTCGTGTAAGGAGGAGAAATGCATAGAATCATGTTTCCGATTTGATAAAGATAACACTGTAGCCTATCGCGATTGCGGTTTATCGTATCGCGACATTGCTGCTCCCGTTGGTCGAGATTGACTGTTGAGATTGACTGTTAGCAGAATATGGAATCGGTGGGTTCAGGAGGGTAGTAAGGAACGCCGTGCTGGATCCCAACGGCCTCGTACCACTAGCAGTCCAAATGGCAGGCATGTTATCCGCATGGCTGTAACCGATCGTTGAGCCACGTGTCGATCCCTGAGTCAACAGATGGGGACGTTTGCAAGACAACAACCACCTGCACGAACAGTTCGACGACGTATGTAGCATCATGGACTATCAGCTAGGAGACTATGGCTGCGGTTACCCTTGACGCTGCATCACAGAGAGGAGCGCCTGCGATGATGTACTCAACGACGAACCTGGGTGCAGGAATGGAAAAACGTCATTTTTCGGATGAATCTAGGTTCTGTTTACAGCAGCATGATGTTTGGCGACATCGCGGTGGACGCACATTGGAAGCGTGTATTCGTCATCGCCATAGTGACGTATCACCTGGCCCGATTGTATGGGATGCCATTGCTTACACGTCTCGGTCACGTCTTGTTCGCATTGACGTCACTTTGAACAGTGGATGTTACATCATTTCCGATGTGTTACGACCCGTGGCTGTTACCTTCATTCTATCCCTGCGAAACCCCTTCATTTAAGCAGGATAATGCGTGACCGCATGTTGCATGTCCTGTTCGCGCGTTTCTGGATACAGAAAACGTTCGACTGCTGCCCTGGCCAGCACATTCTCCAGATCTCTCACCAACTGAGAACGTCTGGTCAATGGTGGCCGAGCAACTGGCTCGTCACAATACACCAGTGACTACTCTTGATGAACTGTGGTATCGTATTGAAGCTACATGGGCAGCTGTATCTGTACACGCCATCCAAGCTCTGTCTGACTCAATGCCCAGGCGTATCAAGGCCGTTATTACGGCCTGAGGTGGTTGTTATGGGTACTGACTTCTCAGGATCAATGCACCGAAATAGAGTGAAAATGTGATCTCGTGTCAGTTCTAGTATATTTTTCCAGTGAATACCCCTTTATCATCTGCATTTCTTCTTCGTGTAGCAATTTTAATGGCCAATAGTGTGTATAAACATGAGCGGCGTTTCTCGATTCTCTCTCTCTCTCTCCTGAAAACCACTCTCTATTGAGGTCTCCGCTCTTGTTGATCGCTCTCTCTTAATGATTGCTCTCGAGATTGATTTTGTAACATTTAGTTGTACTCGAAAGACTTTTCCAATGTGTCTAAAATATTTAGCTGTATGAAAGTATCGTCAATATATGAATAATTGTTATTGTTTACCAGTGTTTCATTTCAACAACATTAACATTCCCTGCCAACTTTTCTATGTTTCAGCTAGGAGAACTGCAAGACAGTCGACTTTTCGTTTGCCGGCCGCTGCTGAAGATCATTGATGTCCGAATTTGTAGCAGCGAATCGTGCTTCTCTGAGAACTGTTAAGCCTATCTTTAAATACATGTCTCATAGTGCTTAGAGCCATCTGAAGCATTTGTAAATGCAGTTTCCGGGCAGCACTTCTGCGCATAATGCGTAATGTTAATGATCGGCATACAGTCAACAAACGATGTGCGCGCTCAGTCCACTCCAAGGTATCAAAGCAGGTTAGACAAAACTTGAAATCCTGAATAATTATTTTTCTCGCTTAGAGACAAATTAATCTGTGCCGTGTGATTATATAAACTGTTACTTAGCGGCACTCCAATTGATTTCCTCTTAGCAAAACTTATTTTTCAATTACCATCAAGGAGCGCCACACAAAGTAGAGAAAACTTTCTTTTTCAAAAGAATAATTCACACCAAGCCAAGACAAAGAGGTAGCAGGAATATTGGAGCCCTTACATGTCAGTGTATAATAATATCTCAAAGTGTATGTCTGGAGATATATCAAGCAACTTACATTTCTTATGAAACATTGGCATATCTTGTGAAAACATGCTATTATATAATTGTGGTAAGCACAAAAATTAAATTAAATATTCCAGGTATTGTGACTAGCAATCTGACTTGTAGCTCATTTTTGTTTTCTGGAGCTTCAGCATAGAAAATTACACTGATACTCCAAAGTAAAATGATATAATTCTTACACTAACAAGGTGCTAAGTCAGTGACATCTAAGACAGTAAACTAATGCCATTTTATGGGAGAACCTCTGTGTTTAAATAAGTTTGACTTGACAGTGTTTCAAAATGGCGACTGTCAATACAGCATTAAAACGTACCAATACTGATGAACAGACAATAAGTAACAACTTCCTCCTTCGCATTTCGTGGGCTGGTCGTTAATGTCGCTGCCTCTACAGCTCAGTGATCCCTGTTCCGGCAGAGCCCGAGATTTTCCTCCCTCATTGACTTGGTTTTTGTGTTGTCCTAATCATTTTATTTCATCTTGAACACAAAGATGTTCAAGTCACCTAAGTGACGTCAATGAGATAAACTTCAACCCGGAAGCCGATAGTCCCACATGGGGTCTACAAGCCAATAACGCTGCACGAACATTTCATTTCATAACTGTCTGAACAACGGGAGGAATTTGTATGGTGAAAGAATGTGTGGTACGTTAAAAGAATGAGCGGGATACAGGTTTTATGAAAGGAAGATAGGGGAAAATGATGTATTCCACTTCCTCGTGTCATAACGTTTGAGTAAACCCTAAAATTTGTTTAAGTTTCCTCAATGGAAGTTTGCCTATAGGATGAAAGACGTTCAAGACATCCGACACGAAACATGCCGCAGTTGGACACGTCATGCCACTTTTTAACGGGAGTGGCTGGCGGTAGTGTTCACGTATTTTCATATTTAGCTATCTTTAGAAAAGACCGCTATTGTTCACCCTAAGATATCAGAGACAAAGAGCAATAAGTTACGCGCAAGCAATCAATGTTGATTTCCATACCGCGTGAAAGCATTTTGACAGCGCAGGAATTTAAATTAAGTCATTCGGAGATCCGTATCCCGTTTCTGTTCAAGTGGACGACAGAGAAGTCAGGAGTGTGGCATACATACATTCGTGGCATGGAAGCAAAGATGAGGAAGTAGAGTGAATTCAGTAGCAAAGGAAAGTTGAAATGGTGACGGGAGGCTGTGTTTCAAGATTTCTAATACATATAACTTTGGACAGAAACACCATGTATGTCTACATGCTTTTCAAACGAGTCTGCAGACAGCAACAAAATAATCATCTAGAGCTTCCTCAAATTCTCTTTTGCATTTAAGACTCAAATACGTTTAGAACTGGAGGCCAACTATTGTAAATGATCCCCCTGCTCTTATTTACAACCTGGTGCCTCATCGCCAAAGGATATTAGATGTTGTTAATCATCCAAGAGAACACTAGACGTGAACATCCCATCCAACAAATTTGATTGTTGCTTTATTTTCGTCATAAATAGGTAGAAAAACTGGTCATCAACAGTATGAAGGCGACAGCACAGAAGAAGCAAATTTTCTTTAAAATTATCTAAAATGATTAAGAAACGTTTTATCAAATACACTACTGGCCATTAAAATTGCTACATGATGATAAATGGGTAGTCATTGGACAAATACATTATACTAGCACTGACTTACTACTTTTTCACGCAATTTGGGTGCATAAATACTGAGAAATCAGTACCCAGAACAACCACCTCTGGCCGTAATAACGGCCTTGATACGCCTGGGCATTGAGTCAGAGCTTGGATAGCGTATACAGGTACAGCTGCCCATGCAGCTTCAACACGATACCACAGTTCATCAAGAGTAGTGACTGCTGTATTGTGACGAGCCAGTTGCACGGCCACCATTGACCAGACGTTTTCAGTTGGTGAGAGAACTTGGAGAATGTGCTGGCCAGGGCAGCAGTCGAATATTTTCTATATCCATAAAGGTCCGTACAGGACCTGCATCATGCGGTCGTGCATTATCCTGCTGAAATGTAGGGTTTCGCAGGGATCAAATGAAGGGGGCAGCCACGGGTCGTAACACATCTAAAATGTAACGGACACTGTTTGAAGTGCCGTCAATGCGAATAAGAGGTGACCGAACGTGTAACCAATGGCACCCCATACCATCACGCCGGGTGATACGCCAGTATGGCGATGACGAATACACGCTCCCAATGTGCGTTCACCGCGATGTCGCCAGAACGGGTGCGACCATCGTGATGCTGTAAGCAGAACCTGGAATCATCGGAAAAAATGAGGTTTAGCCATTCGTTTACCCAGGTTCGTTGTTGAGTACACCATCGCAGGCACTCCTGTCTCTGATGCAGCGACAGAGGTAACCGCAGCCATGGTCTCCGAGCTGATAGTCCATGCTGCTATAAACGTCGAACTGTTCGTGCAGATGGTTGTTGTTCTGAAAACGTCCCCATCTGCTGATTCAGGGATCGAGACGTGGCTGCACGATCCGTTACAGCCATGAGAATAAGATGCCTGTCATTTGGACTGCTAGTGATACGAGGCCGTTGGTAGCCAGGACAGCGTTCCGTATTACCCTCCTGAAACCACCGATTTCATATTCTGCTAACAGTCATTAGATCTCGACCAATGCGAGCAGTAATGTCGCGATAAGATCAACCACAATCGCGATAGGCTACAATCCGACCTTTATCAAAGTCGGTAACGTGATGGTACGCATTTCTCCTCCTTACACGAGGAATCACAACAACGTTTCACCAGGCAACGCCGGTAAACTGCTGTTTGTGTATGAGAAATCGGTTGGAAACTTTCCTCATGTCAGCACGTTATAAGTGTCGCCACCGGCGCCAACCTTGTGTGAATGCTCTGAAAAGCTAATCATTTGCACATCACAGCCTCTTCTTCATGTCCGTTAAATTTCGCGTCTGTAGCACGTCATCTTCGTGGTGTAGCAACTTTAAAGGCCAGTACTCTATGTTTCACTATGTTAACAGAAGTATCCGGACAGATACCAGGACATTGTAATATCGGCAGTGGCCTATATGATGGCTTGAAGTATGATGGGGACACTTTTATTGACTTATCTGAGCCTCTGTGGGTGAATGGGAATCCATTCTTAGAGGCCTGCGCATAGAGCGAAGTGGACATTCTACATTGCCCCAGCGGCCTTGCCAAGTTGGAATACCAGTTCCCTGCGTTTAATCACATTAACATGACCACCTCTCAGAAGCCTGAATAAGCACTTTTCGCAAACGCAGATCTGTGTGAAATGTCCAGGAAGAGAGTCAATGAGCCTGTAAAAGGTACCAACAGCTATTTGGAGCCTTTCCAACACCACCGCTACCTTCTGCACAGGAGGTTCTTGGCGGAAACTGTCCGATCGAGGTAGTCCGATAGATTCTCGATTTGGTTGAAATCTGTGGAGGCTCTTGGCCAAGGGAGTACGGCTAACTCATCCTGATGTTCTTCCAACCACGCAATTACAGTGTGAGCTGTGTGTTACGTTGCGCTGTTCCGCTGGTAGACGCCATCATGCCGAGGAGAGACAATCTGTATGTAGGGGTGGACATGGCCTCCAACGGTAGATGCATACTTGTGTTGATCCAACGTGTCTTTCAGAATGACTAGATAGGCGAGGGAATTCCGCGATAATATTCATTACACCATAACCCTACTTCCATCAGCCTGGACACTTCCAACGACTGTTGCAGGTTGTTGCTTTCTGACTTTCACGTCGACGAAGCACAAAGCATGATTCGTCTGAAAAGGCCACCTGCTGCCGCTCAGTGGACGTCCAGCTGCTACAGTGGCATGCATATTCTATCTTTAGTCACCGAAGAACAACAGTTAGCGTCGTTGTATGAACCACGTGCCAGTTCTTGAAACTCATACATAGCGAGTTCGTTGAGCGAATGTTGAGGAGATACTGTTGGTAGCCCCTAGTTTCATCTCGGCAGTCAGCTGCTCAACAGTTGAACATCTATTCGCCTGTGCACATCTCCACAGCCGTTGTTCACCCCTTTCTTCTATAGTTTGTGGTGCACCTCAATCGCCTCAGCGCTGATTTAGGAGAGCTCCATTTGGCCATCCAAGGTATATTGAAACCATGACGGCACGCAGGCGGTTTACAAATGTAGCTGACTGCCTGACCACTATATCCATTCTGATCCACTCCATACAAACAATGTGCCAGCTGGACTGCTGTTAGCGATTTGGAATTCATAACTGAATATTTCTACTGAATTGAAGAATTTTTTTTACAGCTACCCTCCGCAGTGTTTGGTGGTCCCTGCCCGTTAGTACAGAAAGGTTGCCTGGTCCTGATTAGTTGCAGCTGTCCCTTTTCGTTTACATTCTACAATCGCATCACCAGTAGTCACCTTGGGCAGTTTTAAAAGGTTGAAATGTCCCTAATGGATCTGCTGCTCAGGCGACACCCAATGATTATCCCACGCTCGAAGTCACTGGGCTCTACTTGAAACGTCCCCTTAGAACAATTATACAAGACTGTGCTTAAACTGACACACAATATTTTTAGCGCAACGCAATCTGACTTTCAAAAATCCCTACAAAAGAATGGCCCTGATTAACATTAACCTAAACCTTTCACAAATCACTTACCGAGCACTACGTAACGTTGCCGATAAGAAAACATAAACAGCCTACTTACATAGCCCCCATGCTCCCCACAAAAAATTTTACAAATTGTTTTGGGCACTGGGCAATACATATTTGTTAAAATTTTTCATAATCGTAATTACAATAACAAAGAAATCAAATGCACACACTTATTGATACCATGTTGGTCAAAAGCTAAAATTTTCTCAGTCCATAAAGACAGTCAGAATTGTTCATCACTGTAAAATTGCAGTGTTTTTCTCAAAGTCTGAGCAGTAAAAGAAAATGTACACGGAAGTAGTGGATTTCTCTGCAGTCTTGAAGATGTAGTGTTGGCCTTTGAAATATTAGTAATTTTCGCCTCACAAACATTAATATACTCTCAATAGTAAACGCCTGATGGCCTAAAGTTATCGAACAATTGTAAAGTAAAAGAAATGAACCATCGCATAGCAGTGACAGAATCTATTATTCTTTATCTTTGCCGTTCTTGCGCGGTGCCAGTAAATCTCTATGTACATGTATCGATTAATGGTGTAAAAAAGAATGCTGTTGTTTCAAGACAAATGAGGCTTTTGGCGCCTCACCTTTTACTGTTTGTATTTCATGAGAGGCGGACGCGGACTTGCTGCGTTCCGCAACTGTATTTTATATTCTAAGTGAAAGTATTGAGTGAATATGCTAATTGTTATTTTTTCCAATCAGAAAACATGTAGTTTCTTGTAACTGATATCGAACAGACAGAGTCAAAAGGACATTTTGACTGTTATGTATAAAGTATCTAACCACAATGGTCATCTATTGTAATTTAATATAAAAAGGTACGTAGCATTAAAAAACGTGTGTTAAAGATAAGTGTGCTTATTTTGGTAAATTAACCTTGATGATTCCATCTCCTTATTTACCTGTATGTTAATTATTTTTGTGTTACTTCATCATCAGAAATACGATCACGCTGATGGGCCGAATGCAGCATGAAGCAGAAGGAACATTATCGTTTTCCTATTATTTCTGAACCAACTCCTTTTTTTTTAATTGTGTAGTGTTGCATTTCTTTTAAAGTCTATAAATCTTCTGGTCCCTTAGTGTTGATCCGGGTATGACTACATCGCGACTATAAAAATGCATAGAAATGATAATGTTTCTTCCGAACGATCTCAAATATATATATATATATATATATATATCAATATGCTGCTCTTATTCAGGTATTTAATGCTCAACGTATGTTATTATAATAGTGTAATCAATCCCTGATTCTGTTGCCAAGTGGCCCACCAAAATATTCACTTTTTCGACATTAAAAAAAAAAGTAACAGTTCTTTTCATTTTCGTCCCCCAAGAGCAACGCTACACCTTCCAACGAAAAGTGCTGACTCTTGACATGCAGACAGGTAATGGGCCACAACAGAGCAAACCCACCGCAGAGTCAGTCAAAGTTTTGAAGAATATTGGTACGTAGGTCATCACAGAGTAGACCCACTGTAATCCTTGTAGAAATTACGATATTGGTTGGCCATCAAAAATGCAGACCCACTATAGTCCTTGTAGAGATGGCCAGCAGCCATCTATTGCGACTGTGCAGGTGCACAATCACCATCGAAAAGTCTTGCGGAGAAGATAGCAAGTCCATAAACCACCACTTGTGCACGCACAAAGTTTTTGGAATTGTCCTTAGAACCAGCAATGCTGTTATTCAGTCCCTTGCTGAATTAGTAACACACGTGCAAACACTAACAGTCCCAACTTCTCACATATTGTGCCTATACTATGACCAACAGAAAAGTGCGCAGTGAAATGAATGCTTACAAGTTACTTAATTTGATGAACTGGTGTCAATTACAATTTTATAACATAAGAATACAATAACAAAGGTACAAAATACATCATTAAAGAACATAACAATACAGATAACATTTGTGGTACAGGCTTTACAAAAGAATCAAACTAACATATACATCAGTGTTACAGGAATTATGACATAATTAAATACATAAAAGATGAGAATAACTTTTGAAACATTAACTTTACACATGAGCATTAAAACAAAACAGAATAAATAATGTCTAAGCATATTTACAAAGTAAATAACATATTATTAATGCAAATTATATTTGAGGCTAACAGTATTCCTCATCATAGTGAATGTAGCTAAGTATTAGAAGAAGAAAAATTCTATGAAATTACACAGAGACAGGAAGAAAACAAATACACAAGGGTACACAAACACATAGTGGGATAACACAAAAGGAAAGTACAGGGTTTGTTTTCAGTGTAACATTTGGTACTGCAGTCCAACCCAAAACTTCATTCCATAGATCGTTCCTCTTATTTCGACATTTGCTCCAGCCAAAAAAATTCTATCCAAGAATGCTTTCTATATTCTGTTCACACATTTCTTACCTCATTATTTATTTACCATTATCTTACCTCAACATTTATTTCCAAGAAAATCCTACCTAAACCTGTTGTCCCTAAACCCTACTTTTTTTTGTTCATATCCTCTTTCAAAATTCTTTTCTTTGGCCACACCATTTTCTTATAGCTTCTCAATGCATATCTTCCAATTCATCATAGTTAGTTTCTTATATAGTCTAGTCTACCCCCTCTTAAGCTAACATAAATCTACTGAGCTCAGATGCTAAACTAAGGGACGAGGCAATGCGGCAGCACAAAACAATTAACATGAACAGCAATGACAAAAAAATTCAAATTGGCAAAGTAAGCAACAATATTACAACTAATATAAGGCAATGAGCAGTAAACAAGAAAAATAAATCAGTAATAAACTGGCTTAGCAGAGTAACACAAAGTCAAATTCAGTAACACTATGCCTGGCACACAGCAGCACCAAATAAAAAAAACTTATATCTAAACATGACATAGCTCAAGCAGAAAAAATATTACATTAAAATTGCCATGTCTAATACCTATGTCACATCTTAACACTAGAGTGATGCATCACGAGAACTTACACTAGCGGATAAGTTACCAAATCGTAAAGAAATTATTTATGCAATTCCTGTGAAGGGAAATGTCTATTTATGTGCCCTCATTTTCTTGGAAGTAGATCATAAATTTCTTATTGACTGGATCTGTAGGCATAAAATAACTATTAGTACATATATTAAATTTTATTTTAACCAATGCTGCAGTGCAGCTAGAAACGAGATATTAAAGAAAATGAGCAAATATGTACAAAGGACGGCATGAAACATCATTCATTAGCCATATGGCATTTCATAATGCAGTACAAATTCCCTCAATTTTAGAGAAAGACGCTTCTCATTATCAGGTGTGCAGATGTAAGCGTGTCGTATTTGCGGTGATTTCTACAAAGGAATGTCAAAAACTCACACCCCATCTTCACGCCTTCACAGTGGGACGAATTAGTGAACGTTATAGACTTATTCATGAAGGAAGAGTTCCGGTCTGGTAGGAGGAAGCCACCCCTGAAGACCTGGAAGCCATTGCAGAAATCGAACGTAACCAGCGACAGTTCCAGTAATGTAATGCGAGGCCATCACCAGTGTAGTGGGACCCATGCAAACCCCACCGGCCCGTCATTTCGGCCGTTCGTCTTCCACTTCTCTCACTATCCCTCTCACTATCCTTTAATCTTTCTTTTATTTAAAAAAAATGCAAGCACAAAGTCAAGCAGACCAATAAGTCAAGTAATTTCCTACCGAAAACGTCATGCCAGAAGGAGAAGCGCCTTGTGCGCTAGCACTTCTCTTACAGTCGAGGATACTCCCTCAGCCTTGTGCGAAGTGAAGTGAAGTGTAAAGTTGTGTAAGCAAATACCATATTAGCTAGGGCTCCTTGTGCTTGCCCAACACGTGATACACAAAGTAAGCATGTACCCCCCTGAGGATTATTGTAATTATACCCTCAGGTGTTACAGATTACAGCAATGGAATGAAATGTATCACGGAAAACCTTTGTATCATTGTACTTCAAATATCTTTAAAAATAAATGTTTTAAGTACAAAATCAATCACTCAAATACGTGTCCTGTAGCGCTAAATGTGCGTCTTGTTGTAAGATAATCTCTGTGGAAATGTCGTAGTTGTTTTCCTCCGAAAGCTAAGTTCTGCAGAAGTCAATGTACTTACCTCATGATAAACAAAAGTGAAATGCTTTGAGTATAGATATCTTAGATATTACGCTTATTGTTGTGATGAAGAAATTACTGTGCTGTAACGTATTGTTGTGCTACAGAAGAGGCTGTCTCATTGTAGCTATACCACAAAAGTTACTATTAAAACATGTTTTACTTTCCAGACGAATTCAGAAAAACTGTGCAGATATAAAACAGATACACCGCAAAAGCAACATTGTAAATTGTCACTCATTAGTAACGTCGTGATATAATCTTGTAGCTGTAACATAAACTAACCACTGTGTCATCTGGTATCTCTCAGAAAGTACTTTAATTCAGAATGTATTTTCAAGTACACCAAAATGTTGCATTAAAATCTCATTAGCAGTACTGGTAAATGTTCTAAGTATGTGAGCCTTATAGTCGTTACGTAATCGTGCAACTAACAAGCAAGAATGTACACACACAATAACACTGTGTCGTCTGTTCGCAATAACAATGCATTCGTAATTTCTGTTTAAATAAGTTCTCTTGGTTCTTGGCTGGATATTTAACTTCAAACATTGTTGCATGATAAGTTTCTAAGTGTGACAATGCATACTAGAAATGTAAAGTGAAACGTTTTATGGCAAAGACAAAGTTAAAAAACTAATTATCTTTCAATAAATGGTTTCACATGTGAAATGTGGTGTAGCCCTTTGCTCTTCCTAGTACGCAGTTTCAACTTTAACGCAATTATCATGTGGTATACGTCGGTAAGGAATACTGGAATTTTTCTCAAGGTTAGCGTCTATGTTATTTTTCCCTGAGCCAGCGGGCGCAAGTGGCTGCCTGTGGTGCGAGTCATTGTCTGTTTCTTTGTTGGCGCGCGTCGTTATTGGGATTAGGAGACCTAACTTCTACAAATTCGCCTTGCCGAGAGGGCTCTGCTCTGTTAGAATCCCGCCAGTTCTGATGCAATTCAGGTCTGTCGTTACGATGATATCGTCTGTCGTCATGTCGGTAGTTTTTGTAGTTTCTTTCTTGACGGTTAAGTGGTGGAGAAATTCTCCCTGAATCGTACCTGTGCGCTGCACCGTTGCGTCTAAAGTTATTCTGTCTCCCGTAATAATAATTATTTTGGTTCCCATATTGTCTGTTTCTCTGAGTGTCTCTGTCATATTCATTACTACGGAAATGCGATATCTCTCTGTAACTATTACTCTGCCAGTGTTTGTCATACGGGTGGTGTCTCTTTTGGTCACGATTTACGTTGTAAGAATAGAATTGTCGTGTCCAGTTATTGTTTCTGTCGTCACAGAATTGTGACGGATGTGACCTGTAGTGATTGTTTTCCTGTTTTCGCATCCCGCGACTGTCTGTGTCAATTTCTAATTCTTGTAAGAGTCCCTGAAAAGCTTCAATGTCGTCTTTGCAACATCCTGCTAAAATAATATATCGTAAATGTTCAGGCAGTAGCAAATGCGGATGAGTTCTGAGGGGCTGTATGGGTTTGAAAGATACTGATTCTTATGCAACATGTCTTCAAAATATTTCATAAGACTGGAAAATTCAGCTTGTTCGAAACGTTTCATCATTATGATGCCATGTTTTACTCGGTCTTGTGTAGCTTGAGACCAATACGCTGAGAGGAAGGCATGATAAAATTCTCCTTCACTGTGACAATCATGAATGACCGATCGCATTCTTACAGCTGGTTCATTCTCCAAGTAGCCACACATAAATTCTAATCTGTGTTCTAATGACCAGTTGTGAGGAAAACAATGAGAGAATTGATGGAGCCGCGCTTGTGGATGAATGTCGTTGGCAGAATTCTTAAACGTTTTGAATTTACGTGTAGTAATGAACAGCTTATAGTCAAAATCATCATGTCGGCGAGTCGCATGTCAGTCATTGTTACGTCGTGTCGGCGGTTCCATCTCAAAATTCGGTGCACATTGCCAATTTCTTTCATAACTTCCGAAATGCCCTGTGTTATTATTTTGTGGCTGTTCCGTATGTCTATGTCCCTCTTCCCGTATTGGGGCGCGAGTGTCCTCTGAAATATGTAATTCTTGTATTACCTGCGTCAACTGATCTTGTACTTCCCGGATTTCTCTTTGGTACTGTGTATTAATTTGATTCTGATTTTGTTTGAATTTCCTAATTTGTTCGCACTCTTCTGTGTCATTAAAGACTACTGGTTTTGTGTCATTCAGATTATCATCTACCTTCGTAGATAAATTATTTAGCTGATCCGAAAGTTCAACTACTTTCTTTGATAATGAACTAATTTCCTCCATGTGTCTTTCTGAACCAATTTTCAGAGTATCTACTGTGTCCTTTAAGTTTTTGCAAGTTGCGTAACCGAATCGGTAGATGCAACTGAGTCAATTTTAGCCCACAAGATCTCATGATTTTCATGAACAATGGTTTGCAGTTCTTTTATGGCTGCTTTGTGATTCTGTAATGCATTTTCATGCCGCGAAAAAATAGGTTGAAAATGCTCACAAATTTGTGTTTTTACGTCATTACAGACTTTTTGACATTTCGATTCAATATTATGTAACTCAGTAGTTAAATCTTCACGTGTTTGTTCAAGTGTGGTGTCTAACTTTTGAAGCTTTTGCTGTGTTTGTCTCTGATTTTGTTCCATTGTGTCTAACTGTTGCTGTGTTTCTCTCTGATTTTGTTCCATTGTGTCTAACTTTTGAAGATTTTGTCCCATTTGTTTCTGATTTTGTTCAAGCGTTGTGTCTAACTTTTGTTGCCTTTGTCCCATTTGTTGCATTAACTGTAATAACAGTGCACTGGTGTCTGAAACATGTTCTTCAGTGCTTTTCGGCAGTGAATTTGCACCGGCAACATTCACATTTTGACAAGCGGAAAATGTGTCTTGACTCATTTGAGAAAACAGTGAGAACCCAAAACCTGAGTCTACAGTATTTGCAATATTGTGTTCTGTCATTCCCAATTCCTGAGGCGAGCTGTTGCTGACCGACCGATCGATAATGCTTCCCTGTTTATTATCTGTTTCACTGTCTACACCTTTATTTGACGCCCGCTCCATTTCCCTATTCACAGTTACCAAATTACTATTTTGAATATTAGTTAATTCATTACATGGTGGCGTTAACACACTGCTTTCGTCTTCACTGTCATTTCTCAGTTTACTTTGGAGCCTAGTGTTACGTTTTTCACACACCATTATTTTCACAATATTTCACACGACAACACAGAAAAGCACAATTTGAAGAGCAAAAATAAGAGAACACATTAACATAGCACTGAAAATAATATCTAGTTAATTGCAGCTGCGAAATACTTGGTGCAAATCTCCATGCGTGCCACACCTGTTTTACTGTACAACAATGAAAGTCTGCAACTACAAAGTAAATTCTCTCTATAATTACGTGCTAGCACTAAACAATAGCTACACTAATTACACAAACTACAAGGAAAAAATCAGAAGATTCCAGTGAGGTATCCTAGGCTAAGGGTCGACATATGAAACGTCCCGTTAGAACAATTATACAAGACTGTGCTTAAACTGACACACCATATTTTTAGCGCAACGCAATCTGACTTTCAAAAATCCCTACAAAAGAATGGCCCTGATTAACATTAACCTAAACTTTTCACAAATCACTTACCTCACAAAAATCTTCGTTACTCGAACTACTGCAATACAACGAGCGCCACTACCGCCAGCTAAATGAAAGATTCAAACTACGGAAGGCACTAACTACTGATAGGCATAGTTAGCAAATGAAAGATTTTAATAGAGAACAAACAATGTATTTACCTTAATAGTCATAATATATATAGCAGTTCATAATACCCAGTATAACAAATTTCAAAACTCCGCCATCTCTCTCCCCACATCCACCACTGCTGGCGGCTCACCCCCAACTGCGCAACGCTACGCGCTGTTCACATCCAGCTGCCGCTGCCCAACACTACAATGGCAGACAACAATGCAAACTAGGCAACGACTGCACACAGCACATCCAGTGATTTTCATATGATTTTCATACCGAGCGCTACGTAACGTTGCCGATAAGAAAACATAAACAGCCTACTTACATACTGACAGACCCTTTCTGCTCATACAGCTTCTCTGCTGCAACAGAATACTCTCCGCCTCATTTTATAATAGAGCCTTCGCCTCTCGTGATATCTAGTGGTCATTTCCGCATTACACATGGGCGTTCGCGTACTTTTAATCAGACGGTGTATTTGTCAGTACTCGACAAACGCAGCATCAGGAAGGACCGTAGATATCACAGCCACACTGATTTTGGAGATAACGCGTTGTACGGAGGTCACATGATTGAGAATACCGCTCCATGTCAAGTGAGGAAGACGAAATCAGTATTGAGTCATACCGTAATTTTTGGCTATCACCGCTGATACACGCCTCGGCTTTGAATCAAAGAGGCTCTTCCACATATTGCCAAAGCTGCTGTGCTGTAACAGCTGGCGGTGTATCTCAGGCCAGTCGTTTCGCAGTCACCGACAAGACGTTCGATACACGAGATATCGGAAGAGCATTTAGGGCAAGGCAACAATATAATTCTGTGGGCGACGAAGAAGTCTTGAATATGGCGTGCGACATATGGTGACTCAGTGTCCTTTTCCAATGTGGGCTTCGACAAGCCGTCGGCTAGCTCCCAAGCTCCGACATATGGGAGGATAACAGGCTCTATCATTTCAGATGCGTAACGCTGGCTGGTTAGTGTACTAGACGGATGGTGGGGTAGAATCCTGTACCACTTCAAACCATGATACCGGCTGGAAGAACAGTACGTCAGTGCATACGGCAGTATATCAACAGTTTCTCACCACTGCGTCTCCACACTCTAATCTGACCGTCACAGTGGTGCAGGGAGAATCCGGGATTCGTCCATAGAAACAATGTTGTTCCATGCGGTTGTCCATGTCCGTCTTCAACAACACCATTGCGGGCACAAACGCCTGTGCCGTTGACTCAGTGGTAAACGCTGCAATTGACGTCCTGAGGACAGTCGACTCTGCTGCAAACGACTTCAAATGGTGCCCGTGGACATTGCTCATTGCTCAAGAGACCGGATTTGTTGTGATGTGGTTTGTAGTGTGGCAGTGTAATCCATCACTGAGATGCGCACAACATTCCTGTCATCTGCATCACAATGGCTGGGTTCCGTCCGAACGATCACCGATTTCTCTGAAGGATTATCCACAGTCCTTATTGGCAACCAATGTTCCTCGTTCGAACTCCGAAACGCGCTCGAATGACTCTCGCCGTCTTCTGCTAGGCATATTGAACAACCGCACGAAAGAGCAGTTCCCGTACGTCAAGAGGGTTGTCTTTTCCCCCTTTATATAGCGCTTGAAGGTGGCACTATTGTCGCCGGTGATTTGCACATGCGCTGATGTGTTAATCACATGTATCTCTCGTCGCCGAAAACGCCTGGTGCCAATTTCACCTGATTTTGATGGTTTCATCAGGATGTTACATTCTGGGTGGCCAGAAGTACATCCGACACATAACGTGCCCACAGGAGTGCACCACATATTTTCTTCCCGTTCATAGAATGTCAGCTCTTCTGCTAATCTTTACTCTCTGACCATGCGGTACAAAACAGTGGCATTCTCAGAATTTTGATATGCACTACTTGTTTTGCGATGTTCTTTATCATGAGCACTGCGAGAACTTGAATTCACTAAGACATTTCTTACGCGTTAAGAACTATCTTGCATAAGGTTCGGAAGTATATTCTTTGGTGCCAAAACAGCAAAACGAAAGCTGTTTCGATCATACAGTTTTATCGTTCAACCTTTTGGATTAAAAGAAATTACTACAATCTTAAAAATCTTATAAAAACGTCTTTTCCATAAACAAATTTGAAACGCGATGTATGTAATTGCGCATGTTTTGCCCACCCAAAAAAAACGTAATTTCATTGATATCGTCGCGACCCTAATTCTAGTATGAGGAACCATCTTGTATGTCCCCGTCCTCACATTTCTACAAAATTAACGATGCATGTGTTAGCTAATCTAAACTAAACCAAACTCCTCACGAACAGGCAACGATGGCCCTACGGGCACCGACCGGCCACCATGTCTTCCTCAACTTATAGGCATCACTGGAAGCCGATATGAAGGCGCATGTGGTCGCCACACCGCTCTCCCGTCCGTATGTCAGTTTCCGAGACCGTTCTATTAGATAATACTTTCAATTATCAAGCAATAGTGTACTGTGTTTTCTGATTTGAATCACCTTCCATATAAACTGTGAAGGTGCCTACTCGTCCTTTATTGTTCGTAAACAAGAAACTATCTCCGGAATACGTGTGACAGGAAAGAGAAGATGTCCACCTTGTTAACAATAAGGCAGTTAATTATAAAATTTTTCGTAAGTCGTTCAGAAACAAATTCGCCCACATGTGACATATCGCAGCTTTGCAGGCAGGTGAGCAACAGGAGCCAGGCCGGTCACGGCTCCCACGTGCGTCATACGTGTACGTCACAGCGGGCAGCACCCGCGCCAGGCCAGAGGTCACCCCGCATGCATCCACTCTGCGCAAGAGAGGTAGTAAAACAATCACCCCTAATTGGAAAATGTGTTCCGTTAATTGGCAGCGCAAACACACACGCCGAGTCGCGGTCATCTGCCACCGCTGAGCTCCAATATTTATTGTTCGGACGGGATGTGTGGTCGCTGCGTTGTGATCTTCCTTCCGTCAATAACGGATTTAATGTAATGTCTCTAGAGAGCGGGTGAAGTAAATATGAAACTAATAGCTCGATAATTTTCAAGAACAGTTATTAACACAGCTTTGAACTTTATGGTTTTTTTTCTTCGTAGATATGCCAGGGGTTATTATGATGGCTAATGACGCTCATCGCTTTAGCAGCATCGCGCTGGTCTCGTGATTCATTGTTCACCAGACGCCGAAGTAAAAATCACTCGTGTTATAGGAAGCCTCAAACGGTAATAGCCACATCAGCTGCTGTTAGTGATGTAACTCTTTATTCCAAACATATTCAAAAGATTTGTAAGTTTTATGGCTTCTACCAGAACTACTGCTTGGGAATTAAACGTGGTACATGGCTCAAGCAGTCTATATGCACGAAACACGTTTCTTGGAAATGATCGACAGATTTGAAACGAGTTCAGAACGAAACCTTAACACAATAACTGGTACTAAGAAGCACATTTCGTCTAATAACAGTTACCTGTTAAGTCAGTTTTCTCCTAAGTTTAAAACCATCCCACTAACTACAAAGTGTGCCACATCGTCAGCTATGAGCTGCGCTTAAAAATATGAAAACTCTTACATTAGGAACACGTAACCATTGTGGACGGTATAGGAACAGGCAATAAAAAAAAAGTCAACCACTACTGGCGTTTAGGGAAAGAAACTTCTTCGAAATTTGACGATTTTCTGTAAGACTGCTGCAGCCTTATTTCTGTTGTTGTTGTGGTCTTCAGTCCCGAGACTGGTTTGATGCAGCTCTCCATGCTACTCAATCCTGAGCAAGCTTCTTCATCTCCCAGTACCTACTGCAACCTACATCCTTCTGAATCTGCTTAGTGTATTCATCTCTTGGTCTCCCCCTACGATTTTTACCCTCCACGCTGCCCACCAATACTAAATTGGTGACCCCTTGATGCCTCAGAACATGTCCTACCAACCGATCCCTTCTTCTGGTCAAGTTGTGCCACAAACTTCTCTTCTCCCCAATCCTATTCAATACTTCCTCATTTGTTATGTGATCTACCCATCTAATCTTCAGCATTCTTCTGTAGCACCACATTTCGAAAGCTTCTATTCTCTTCTTGTCCAAACTATTTACCGTCCATGTTTCATTTCCATACATGGCTACACTCCATACAAATACTTTCAGAAACGACTTCCTGACATTTAAATCTATACTCGATGTTAACAAATTTTTCTTCGTCAGAAACGATTTCCTTGCCTTAAGTGTCTCATTTCCTAATCTAATACCACCAACATCATCCGACTTAATTCGACTACATTCCTCGTTTTGCTTTTGTTGATGTTCATCTTATATCCTCCCTTCAAGACACTGTCCATTCCGTTCAACTGCTCTTCCAAGTCCTGACAGAATTACAATGTCATCGGCGAACCTCAAAGTTTTTATTTCTTCTCCATGGATTTTAATACCTACTCCGAATTTTTCTTTTGTTTCCTTTACTGCTTGCTCAATATACAGATTGAATAACATCGGGGAGAGGCTACAACCCTGTCTTACTCCCTTCCCAACCACTGCTTCCCTTTCATGTCCCTCGACTCTTATAACTTCCATCTGGTTTCTGCACAAATTGTAAATAACCTTTCGCTCCCTGCATTTTACCCCTGCTACCTTTAGAATTTGAAAGAGAGTATTCCAGTCAACATTGTCAAAAGCTGTCTCTAAGTCTACAAAAGTTAGAAACGTAGGTTTGCCTTTCCTTAAACTTTCTTCTAAGGTAAGTCCTAAGGTCAGTATTGCCACACGTGTTCCAGTATTTCTACGGAATCCAAACTGATCTTCCCCGAGGTCGGCTTCTACTAGTTTTTCCATTCGTCTGTAAAGAATTCGTGTTAGTATTATGCAGCTGTGGCTTGTTAAACTGATTGTTCGGTAATTTTCACATCTGTCAACACCTGCTTTCTTTGGGATTGGAATTATTATATTCTTTTTCAAATCTGAGGGTATTTCGCCTGTTTCATACATCTTGCTCACCAGATGGTAGAGTTTTGTCAGGACTGGCTCTCCCAAGACCGTCAGTAGTTCCAATGGAATGTTGTCTACTCTAGGGGCCTTGTTTCGACTCAGGTCTTTCAGTGCTCTGTCAAACTCTTCACGCAGTATCGTATGTCCCATTTCATCTTCATCTACATCCTCTTCCATTTCCATAATATTGTCCTCAAGTACATCGCCCTCGTACAGACCGTCTATATACTCCTTCCACCTTTCTGCTTTCCCTTCTTTGCTTAGAACTGGGTTTCCATCTGAGCTCTTGATGTTCATACAAGTGTTTCTCTTATCTCCAAAGGTCTCTTTAACTTTCCTGTAGGCAGTATCTATCTTACCCCTAGTGAGATAAGCCTCTACATCCTTACATTTGTCCTCTAGCCATCCCTGCTTAGCCATTTTGCACTTCTTGTCGATCTCATTTTTGAGGCGTTTGTATTCCTTGTTGCCTGCTTCATTTACTGCATTGTTATATTTTCTCCTTTCATCAATTAAATTCAATATTTCTTCTGATACCCAAGGATTTCTACTAGCCCTCGTCTTTTTACCTACTTTATCCTCTGCTGCCTTCACTACTTCATCCCTCAAAGCTACCCATTCTTCTTCTACAGTATATCTTTCCCCCATTCCTGTCAATTGTTCTCTTATACTCTCCCTGAAACTCTGTACAACCTCTGGTTCTTTCAGTTTATCCAGGTCCCATCTCCTTAAATTCCCACCTTTTTGCAGTTTCTTCAGTTTTAATCTACAGGTCATTCTTATTTTTATAGTTTTATAATAAACATATCAAGAACTTCATTCATCATCACTTACCATTGGAACTAAATGTACTAGTTAAGAATGTTTTAACCAAATATTTTAGGATTTTAATGGTTTTAATATGAATACTACGTGATTGCCAAACTGTTTTCTGTAACAGTAATTTATATTTTTACTGATATAACTGAAGCGTATTTCACATACACTAAATATTCTTCCTTTCATACTTAACCCATTGTTCTCTATAACAGTTATTCGCTTTTTACTGATGCAATTAACGCGTATTTTACGTATACTAAATGTGCTTGCTGTATCACACGATTTTCTGTGGTATACGTGGTGATGATTTTACATTTTCCTTTTGTATTTTACTCATCTAAATGACCTTATTCTCATGTTATAGCAGACAGAATTTTTATAAGGCCCCTGTACTATCACATTGTAGGAAAGATTTCGAGTAATGCAAATAGTACGTAGAAATTTTCAAACCAGCACTTGTCAAAGTTTTATAAATATTTTGTTTGACAGTAGTGTTTAGTCCTAACCACTCGATGCCGAATTGTGGCATACAGTTTTCACGTTACTATCGTCTGTCAAAACTGAAATGCAATGACCGACTTCCAAGCCATTGGTGAACCACTGCTTCCTCAGCGTTTCGTCCTACACCACGGTGTCATGCTAACCAATATAGCCATCTCTGCAACAACTACTTTCAACGAGTATATGTAGAAGCCCGTAGGCTGTCATCTACACACAAAACCGATAAAATCGTGTATGTTATTACACTTCTTTAAATTAAAAAGATTACAAGATTGTGTACATTTTTGTGTCTATTTCTCTTGGAAATTTTAACTACACCATTTCATGTAACATACGTCACGTTATAAGTACATTTTTGATTGTCAATTGTGTGATGTGTGAGCTTACAATATACATTATCGAATAATGCTGCTCTATTCAGAAGATGGCATCCGTGTTCTTACGGCTCTCGCTCCGTCCACCGCCACCAGTCTCTATTATGGGTATAACATTTCATTTTGTAATTATTTTAGCTTTTAGTCTAGATGTATTTAGCTATTTTACCATTACATTTCGAAAGAAATCGCTCTTAACACGTGTAGCTATTGTATCGTATTGTTTAATTCATGAAGATGGTCTAAATTATAGACCGAATCTGGCTGCCAACCAAAGTAAATATCTGTTGCGATTGAGATTGTTTTAATCAATTTTAATAATACATAATCCATAAGTTACTGTTACGTCCAGCACTGGAATCGTCAATCACTAACGTAATAGATTTTATTGCTTTTTAAATGACTTCACCACGAGCAATCATTGTGACAGTTAAGAATGACGGATAAATAAAAATATAGTGCATAAATTGAGAGGGTTGGGCAATGCCCATTCCTCTGGTGTGCTAATCTTTTCTCCTGCACGCCACTATTATACACCCGACATTCGCTATTATGTATTTCATGTAGTTTATTCTTAGTCGGCCTGCAGTATTTTTCTACTGCACCGACCCTTTCATCTCCAGGTTAACTTTTCCTGGATGTAGTAACAAACTGCTCAGTAATTAGTCTCTTGTTCTGGTAAGAGTTTTACATGGAGTTCCGCGCTCACCTAATCCCTTTGGTACTTCTTGCACTTATCGGTCCGTTTAAATATTAATTCTTCGCTAGCACCAAATTTCATCTGCTACCAGTTTCTCTTCTGATTTTCGGTATGTTTGACTTCAATGAATCAATGAATCAATTACTCATATTAGCAGTACGGTCATCCTCTCAACATACGTAAAACTGCATTATAGCCCATCACAAGGGCTATATGCCTGCGAGACTTTGAGCTGTTATCGATGTTTCGTAACTTTCTATTACTTCTCTTATCGCTTCTTCAACGTACAAGCGCTGATAAGATGTTCCTTACATAACATAGTAACACGTAACTGTCATTCTTCACTTTCCGTTTATGTCGTTCACACTTGGGATTTCTCGTAGGTAATTCGTCTGTCTCGTTGATTAACCCCACGCTTCTAAGGAGTGCGAATAATTTCTTTCTGTCTTGCTTTGTCGACGGCTTACTAGTGATTCACAACTGTGATGAACGTATCCTGACTTTCCATGAATCTGTCTTCTGTTACTAAGCTTAGTGACAGACACGTTTATCATCTTTCTAGATTGAAATTGTCACTGTGCAGCAAAGTTTGCGCTAATATAAAACTTCCTGGCGGATTAAAACCATGTGCCGGACCGAGACTTGAACTCTGGAACTTTGCCTTTCTTGGGAAAGTACGTTACTGCGAATTTCGCAAGAGATCATCAGTGAAGTTGGGTATAGCTCAGGCGGTATGGCACTTGCCTGCAAAAGACAGTGGTCCCGAGTTCGAGTCTCGGTGCGACACACAGTTTCAATCTGACGGCAAGTTTCATACTTCTCTTGTAATTCTTACTTTCCTGAGCCAAAAAGAAATTCAACTTGCCCATCAGTGTCACTTGTATTATCAAAAAGTATGCCTTTTACGTCTGCGTCAATTGGAACAGGTACTTACGGAATACCACGACATCATAAAAGGAGTGACATTGACGTAAGTCATTGCGCACCTGACCAGTGAATGGCAAATCTTATTTGTGAGAGTTCGAAGATAATGTGGTGCGCTCGATGAATTAACCGACTGTAATGGCTCTAAGCACTATGGGACGTAACTTCTGTGGTCATCAGTCACCTAGAACTTCGAACTGCTTAAACCTAACTAATCTAAGGACATCACACACAAACATGCCCGAGGCAGGATTCGAAACTGAGACCGTAGCTGTTGCGCGCTTCCAGACTGCAGCGCCTAGAACCGCTCGGTCACGCTGGCCGGCCAACTCTAATGTCAAAACAGCATTTATGTGAAGGAGTGGAGAGACGAGTAGCCAGGAACTTACGGAAACAAACTGTAGCGGTAGTATATGAGAATTTAGAGGAAATTTCTCCCCCTGCAATCTACTTATCATTTCGTCATTGGAGTTCTGTGTCTCTAACATCCGTTAAACTACCTGAAGGTCTCGTATGGCACAATAAATACAAACTGATCTACAAATTGCTCTGTTTACTCCAACTAATCTACGAAACAAAGTGCTCTAGTAGTAACGTAAAAGCACCTCTTTAAAACGAATGTCATTTGCTGTCTAGTCACGAAGCATACGACAGATGTTCGTCAACAGTTGTGGATGAATTAGTCCGACAGACCGAACGACTTCAATGGGCAGTCTTCTCCGCTGCGTCACGGAGAGCAGATATCTTTACGCACTCAAGTGTCTCAGCTAATTACACCACCAGACAATACGTTACAGATGTCGGCGGTTCGATAGGTGATGAGAAGAGGTGGTAAACAGTGTACGTAGAGTTGTGATGAGAGGAGTTAATGGACGACGCCCTGTCAGGAACGGGAGGTGTTAGCCACTAATGAAGCAAAGTTCTTGGCCGGTCTGCAGCGAGAACTCATTTGCCACGTTAATGGAGCCGCAGATGCGCGCTCGACACTCGTGTCATTGCAGTGTGGGAGCATCATTAGTCTCTAGAGAGAACCCACTAAAAGGCGTGATCGAACGGCTGGTATCTCCCGCTGCAAAGGGAAAGAGAATGAGACTGTCACTAAGACTGTAACATTTGGAAAATGTAGGGTCTAGCTAACTAGGTCTTCATCTATGATAATGCATATTCGTTGCATATTACTGTACAACAATAAAAAATGATGCTCCCTGTAATTCATTACCAAATAGGTAATAACAAGATAAGTAATATTTTAATCTTTAATCTTACTGTGTTCCCGACCAGAGTGTTTACGTTAACTGTAAACAACCAGATTACTTCATAATTTGTATGTCGGCGGCACTGTACACAGCCTGATATACATTTGTAAGATGTGGCACTTGGGAAGGTAATGTACACGTTGTAAGATGAATCTTAAGTTCATCCTACGATCATGTATTACGCTGAATTTCCACAGTTCTGAAGAACCTAGCATTTGTAGAGTGAAACATGTCAATAACATGCCACTAACAGCTATTCTGTAATTTAAATTTCTAACGGCCGATGTTACCCTACAGGCCATTCCTGCACTCGTAAAAACGTGGACAAATACACTTTACTATTTTAAAACATCTATACAGGTTCGATAACAGTAAGTATAAAGGTCTAAAGAATGCAGAATTCCATTATTCTGATATTTCGTATGGTATGGCGAACATACTGGGAGATAATGACATGATAAAAACAAGGTAATCGCAGAGTAAATTCCTAGCACGTGGTAGAATGGAACCATAATGTCAGTCTGATAAAATTAATTCACACTCTCCGTTGCATCCTAACTACTGACCTATTATAATTAACCCAACGAAGTTTAGGGAAACTACGGGAAATCTAATCAATATATGTTGCAAAAGTAAATGTACAATGTGTGTGCCACCAAAACTCAGAAACGAGTCCCGGTACGATGAAGGGAGTTGTACGGTGTGGTAGCCTTTTATCTCCCATCCACGAGCAACTTCCCCGTTTTTACCTGAAGAGGTAAGGCCTGGAATGTTTCTGCCTCTATAAATTTATAGAACATTCCAGAACACTCGAGAACGTGCCGCAACAATCCAGAATGTTCCGGAATGTTCCTAATGATCCTGGAAGTTCCAGAATGTTCGGAATTAGTTTGTAACATTTGGGAAGAGTCCAGAATGTTCCGGAACATCCTAGATGTTGTGGAACATTCCAGAACACTCTCCAATGTTGTGGAACGGTCTGGAACATTGTGGTCCATTAGAAGCCTTTTTGGTATATTCTGGTATTCGCTAGAGGTGGGACTATCCATTGGTAGGGTTATATAAAGCACGACCCGTCGTGGTTTCGAACGTCAGTTTCTTAATAGCGACGAAGGAAGAAACCGAAAATTAGTACAGTGAGTGAATAATAACAAACAGTGTCTTCTGAGTTGTCAAAGTGATAGAGTGACTGAATATAAATTGAAAATATAGTGTGAGTAGTGTGTATAGTGTAGTTAGTGTATTTGTTGATAGAAAATTGGTTTGACTTATACTTTAGACAATGTCCAAACGTAAGAGAGTACGGTATCTTGCCAGTTCTGAAGCTAAATGGAGAAAACAAAAAAAAACAAAAACAACAGTAAGCACCGTGAGAAGCAGAGAAATAGAACATCAACGAAATTAAGGGACTGAACAATCAAGAATTGCGACACAGTCTTATAATAAAAGACTGCGAACTCAAGGAATCCATGAAAATTTCATCCTACAGGAAGCGCCGGACGATGACAAGTAAACAGTGTAACCTAAAAATGAAGCTTTCGAGTACGACCCGAAGAAAGAATATAACAAAAGCAAACATGTAATCAGAAATCGGCCAATTTTACAACGCGATAAAATTCAGTAGGGTAACACCAGTATTTAGTTGCATGATTGGAAAAATTCGATTACCACAATTGCAAGCATTTGTGCAGGTATTTTCACATTATGTGATCGGGGAAATTCTAGAATCAAAACGCTTCCTGTAAAATATAAAAGCGTACAACGCCTGCTTCAAAAATACTTCTTTCGGTGTAACTAACAGAGATGAAATCTGATATGTCATTTTACATCCAAGGACAGATGTATCATATGAGATCGTTACTACAACTACCCAAAGAAGACCATAAATTTCTGCAAGTATATTATAGGAAATGAAGAACCAGAAACAGATTAACGATGCCTAAATATCAGCGAATTGAGAGGAGAAATAGTCCCTGAAGATCCACATATTCAAAATAGCACTAGATGGAATGATTTTTGTGGCTGTAAAGTTATAATTCGAGCAGACAAAAGACGAAATGGAGAACACGAACGTCGCTTTAAAGCACCTCAGATAGAGAAAGTCGCATCGCAATTGTGGACAATGAAAACGGAAGCCGTGAAATAACTCTACAACGAGGAAGAGAAGAATTACAACGCATTGCACAGACACTCCGTTCATATGATTCCCTCCAATTTGCATTAATATTTCTGCATGGAGAGGACGGATATAATCTTAATGTGAAACAAATACAACCTGAAACAGGCACGAAAACAAACAAAACCTCAATTTACAATGAGTTCTATGCTTATCCTTTAATGATCAGAGGCGATGAAACACACAATCACATTGTTCCCTCACCGTTTATTGTAACTATTCCTAGTAGATATACATACAAAAAGAGAAGCTTTACGTAACAATGAATTACGCGTGGAAGATTACAATTATCTTCGAGACACCACCGTAAATGACGGAAACACTGGCGACATTAGAACAATGGTAATCTTATTCTCATCATACATAGGAAGTTTGAGACACATGCGGGAGTACACTTACGAAGCCATAACCTACATAAGAAAATATGGACGACCTTACCTCTTCATAACATTCACATGCATCTTGTCGTGGTCAGAAGTAAAGGAACAAATAAGATACAGCCAAACCCCCTTGCAACAAGCTCATCCTGAACTAACCATCGAATTCAACGATGACGTCTTCACTGAAACATTAATTGGTATAGAAGATAATTTTTTAGCAACAAACAACCAAACCTAATTTCAACTTGGTATGTAACCACCACGAAAAGATGCTATCATAGCGCTAAACTTCGAAATTATAAAGGAAAAATAAGTTACTACATCACCTATTTACTTCGGTACATTGCGCACAACAGACTTATATGACAATCAAAAGGAAATTAACAACTTTATTATAGACCGTATCGGCAACAACACTGGCGGAATTATTTACTGGGGCGCACCAGGATTCACCGGGAAAATGACCTATTGCTGGCGCAAATACGTTCTAAACAACACAATGCATTTGCACTGGCGTCATCCGGCATTGGAGCCACACTTGTGGAAGGAGGAGGAACTCCCAATCCGCCCTTAAACTACTGCTGAGTATAGCCGAAGTACAGTTACCAACATGCAAAATCTGAAGAGCATCTAAGGTGAGTGAACTTGTAAAGCAAGTTAAAATTATCTTCTCGGATGAATGCATAGTGACACACAATATAATCACTCAAAGCCACGGAGAGAATATTAAAAGACTTGCGAGAAAACTCTGAAGTGATGGGCCAGGAGGTTTTCGACGAACACTTCCAGTTATCCTCTGTAATATACCCAATATGCTGTAAGAGGTCCGAGCAGATGTAATTTTATGTAAAAGGTCCGAGCAGATGTAATTTCGATGTATTGCTCATGAGCTGCCTGCGATATGTAAGGTATAAGAGAATCGCTGACCAGAGAGCAGTGTTGACTGAGTAGGTACTGTGTAGCTGTAGCAGGAAGTTGCTTGTCTGCGCTTGTCTGTGCTAGTCTGCGTCTGGTCTAGAGTCTGCTCTGGTCTGGTATGGTGTATCGTGTTGGCTGGCCGGCCGCGGTGCAGCGATGCCGGAGCCTGAGTATTATTGTATAAGGTAAAAAGCAGCCTCGCGCACATGTAGTAATGTTATCTGAACTCCCATGTAAACGTATTAAAAATGTCCTAACAATAACCTTTGTGATGTTGTTGTTGTGGTCTTCAGTCTTGAGACTGGTTTGATACAGCTCTCCATGCTACTCTATCCTGTGCAAGCTTCTTCATCTCCCAGTACCTACTGCAACCTACATCTTTCTGAATCTGCTTAGTGTATTCATCTCTTGGTCTCCCCCTACGATTTTTACCCTCCACGCTGCCCTCCAATACTAAATTGGTGATCCCTTGATGCCTCAGGACATGTCCTACCAACCGATCTCTTCTTCTGGTCAAGTTGTGCCACAAACTTCTCTTCTCCCCAATCCTATTCAATACTTCCTCATTAGTTATGTGATCTACCCATCTAATCTTCAGCATTCTTCTGTAGCACCACATTTCGAAAGCTTCTATTCTCTTCCTGTCCAAACTATTTACCGTCCATGTTTCACTTCCATACATGGCTACACTCCATACAAACACTTTCAGAAACGACTTCCTGACACTTAAATCTATACTCGATGTTAAGAAATTTCTCTTCTTCAGAAACGCTTTCCTTGCCATTGCCAGTCTGCATTTTATATTCTCTCTACTTCGACCATCATCAGTTATTTTGCTTCCCAAATAGCAAAACTCCTTTACTACTTTAAGTGTCTCATTTCCTAATCTAATACCCTCAACATCACCCGACTTAGTTCGACTACATTCCATTATCCTCGTTTTGCTTTTGTTGATGTTCATCTTATATCCTCCCTTTAAGACACTATCCATTCCGTTCAACTGCTCTTCCAAGTCCTTTGCTGTCTCTGACAGAATTACAATGTCATCGGCGAACCTCAACGTTTTAATTTCTTCTCCATGGATTTTAATACCTACTCCGAATTTTTCTTTTGTTTCCTTTACTGCTTGCTCAATATACAGATTGAATAGCATCGGGGAGAGGCTACAACCCTGTCTTACTCCCTTCCCAACCACTGCTTCTCTTTCATGCCCCTCTACTCTTATAACTGCCATCTGGTTTCTATACAAATTGTAAATAGCCTTTCGCTCCCTGTATTTTACCCCTGCCACCTTTAGAATTTGAAAGAGAGTATTCCAGTCAACATTGTCAAAAGCTTTCTCTAAGTCTACAAATGCTAGGAACGTAGGTTTGCCTTTCCTTAATCTTTCTTCTAAGATAAGCCGTAAGGTCAGTATTGCCTCACGTGTTCCAGTATTTCTACGGAATCCAAACTGATCTTCCCCGAGGTCGGCTTCTACTAGTTTTTCCATTCGTCTGTAAAGAATTCGTGTTAGTATTTTGCAGCTGTGGCTTATTAAACTGATTGTTCGGTAATTTTCACATCTGTCCACACCTGCTTTCTTTGGGATTGGAATTATTATATTCTTCTTGAAGTCTGAGGGTATTTCGCCTGTTTCATACATCTTGCTCACCAGATGGTAGAGTTTTGTCAGGACTGGCTCTCCCAAGGCCGTCAGTAGTTCCAATGGAATGTTGTCTACTCCGGGGGCCTTGTTTCGACTCAGGTCTTTCAGTGCTCTGTCAAACTCTTCACGCAGTATCGTATCTCCCATTTCATCTTCATCTACATCCTCTTCCATTTCCATAATATTGTCCTCAAGTGCATCGCCCTCGTATAGACCCTCTATATACTCCTTCCACCTTTCTGCTTTCCGTTCTTTGCTTAGAACTGGGTTTCCATCTGAGCTCTTGGTGTTCATACAAGTGGTTCTCTTATCTCCAAAGGTCTCTTTAATTTTCCTGTAGGCAGTATCTATCTTACCCCTAGTGAGATAAGCCTCCACATCCTTACCTTTGTGATATAAAGTAGTTTTTTTAACAAGCATTCATTTCAATTTAAAGAATTTACTAATTTCTCCAATCCATGATCATTCCTATTGTTGCAAAAGATAAATCAGTTGCTTCCTTTCATAAATGACAAATTTATCGGCCAGCATTGCACAGAGCTGTGCCGGAAAATTTTTATTAAGAGCAGATATATTTGCCGTTTTTATTGAGGTAAGAATTTTTCCTTTTTTTATTCAGAATGATCTTACAGGGCCATGACGCAGCACTGCTGTCGTCCAAAATTTACCAGGTTACTGAATTTATTTTTTGTTACGAGGTTTAGGAATTTTTCTCTTCCGAGTTTTCGTGTAACCTCCCCACGCAAAAATTGTCTAAATAACAATAATGAATATTATTCTAATTTTAGTGCAACCTCAGAACAAAACTGCTTCCGATTTATAATCTCCGAACAGAAATGCATTCACATTTAATGTACCCACAAAATTCTTTTCTCATTTAATGTAAGCTCGAAACAGAAAAATTCCTAAACCTCGTAACAAAAAATAAATTCAGTAACCTGGTAAATTTTTGACGACAGCAGTTCTGCGTCATGGCCCTGTAAGATCATTCTGAATAAAAAGAGAAAAAATTGTTACCTCAATAAAAACGGCGAATATATCTGCTCTTAGTAAAATTTTTCCGGCACAGCTCTGTGCAATGCTGACCGATGGATTTGTCATTTATGAAAGGAAGCAACTGATTTTTCTTTTGCAACAATAGGAATGATCATGGATTGGAGTAATTAGTAAATTCTTTAAATTGAAATGAATGCTTGTTAAAAAAATTACTTTATACGACAAAGATTATTATTAGGACATTTTTAAAACATTTAAATGGGAGTTCAGATAACATTACTAGATATGCGCGAGGCTGCTTTTTACCTTATACAATAATACTCAGGCTCCGGCATCGCTGCACCGCGACCGGCCAGCCAACACGATACACCATACCAGACCAGAGCAGACTCCAGACCAGACGCAGACTAGCACAGACTAGCGCAGACAAGCAACTTGTTGCTGCAGCTACACAGTAGCTACTCAGTCAACACTGATCTCTGGTCAGCGATTCTCTTATACCTTGCATATCGCAGGCAGCGCATCAGCAGTACATCGAAATTACGTCTGCTCGGACCTCTTACAATGCAAAGACTTAATGAAAACTTCGATTCCCTGACATCGAGTAGTACAATACCTCACTTTAAAATGACTGGTATTGTGGTGATTCGTGAATTTCATAAAATGACACTAAAATGGAGACTAATTATCAGACACTATTACAAAATAAAACAAACTACGATGTATTTTAACAAAATGTGGCTTTCATTGTCGTAATGGGAAAGACTTGCATTAGTGAAAATGGTATGGAAAAAATATATGGTATTAATCACCAACTCTAATTATTCAAATAAATTGGATTTTTACGAATGTAGTTTAGTCATTCAAGAAGTTATTCTGTCACTTGCATATGAAGGCAGATGTTGTAAAACGTAAATTTAGGATGAAATTTGTAAGGAACATTGCGTCTTAATGACTTTATTAATTAAACTCGTATTGTTGTAACCAGATATAAAACTAATTATAAAATTCTAGGCATCTGTTACAAATTCTGTCAATCAAAACCTGTTTCGTTTTGCCCTCCAAGCGACCACCCATTATTTAGAATATATAAATGGGGAAGCAGCGAGGCTGCTGGGACGGGCAGTTTGAGCTGATATCTCGAAGCGTACCCTGTGTTAGTTACTTGAATATTATTTCACTAAGACTTAAAGTTGTGAAAAGGTATGTTTCTTCATTTGTGAACCAGACAGTTGAAGGCATACTGCACAGCTCGGCCTCTTTGCAATGTGTCATGATGGATTTGATCAGCTTTTACGAACGGAAGAATAAATGTTTAAAAACTGGAACCGATCACTTTCACTGTAAACCACACACTTCACGAAGATCTAGGCAACCTATGAATATTTGAGTTATGTGGAGAAAAATTTCGTTTTAACCTTCTACTTATGATTCTAGATAACATCATATGACATGCACTTTTGATAAGTCAGTTATTCTGTCTTCGAAGTTTTGAGGATCACCTTACCGACGAGTAGATAATAATTAAGTAGAAGTCTAAAACCTCAAGTCTGCATCAGCATGCTTTAAAAAATCACATCTTTGGCCTCGCATATAAATACTACGACTGTCAAAAAATATGAGAGTTGAGCTATCAAAGGACCAAACGACAGTACATTTAGTTCAACAACTTTTAGATGTAGATTAAGGCATATATCCTACTCAGCATACGACCAGTCTCATTAAACTCAACAGTGATATTTGCAGCATAGACACTGCTGGAAACGAACTTATTGACCAAGTTTAACTAAACTTTATTCACGACTATACCAATGGCTATTTGAAAGCGTAATTATGGTAACGAAAACTAATATTGTTGATGACAATATTCAGAAGAAAATTCCCGGTGAAGAGAGGATATACAAATCGATCGATACGATGGTAAACAGTATAGAAAGTGTGAACTTTCCTACAAAATTTCTAAACTGTTTGCAGATAGCTGGAACAGCTATCACGCTACCTTAGACTTAAAATTCGATCTCCGATCACACTACTCAGAAAACTCAACTCACCTAACCAATGTAAAGGGACAAGGATGTTCGTCATACAACTATCGAATAACATAATCGAAACTGAATTTTTGACTGGAAAGTAGAACGAACACATACTATTTTTCCCTGGAATACCACTGATCTCTACCGAATTGCTTTTACAATTTAAAAGACTGCAATTTCCAATCAGTTTAGCTCACTGTTTAAGAATTAACACAGCGCAAGGACAAACTTTAAAGTATTGCAGCATCAACTTCAAAGAGTCCTGCTTCTTTCACGGTCATCTATACGTACCTTGCTCTCGAGTAGGAAAATTAAAAAATTTGTACTTATGTACTCCGAAAACAAAATGAAAAATGTTGTTTATAAACAAGTATTTTGAGTCGTTAAATATGTTTTCAATGAAAAAAGTGTTGTAAACAGAATACATTTTGAATAACATTTTTTGGCCCTTATACTTTAAAGTATGTCTTCTATTCCAATTACCACAGAATCTCGTATCAATACCCTGAGAGAAGCCGGGTGCCCCAGCTACTGAGTTGTGGATATCATCATGTGGATTTAATTCTAAATTCTGCGTGTAAGTCCGTTGCTTTAACCCCTGCATCACTAATTTCGCTTGTACGGCATACATATGGAACATTAGCATTAATTTATCCCAAGCAAACGCAATGAAACCAAATTAACTGCAAGGCAGATCAGTATCTTTCTTATTTGGAAGTCGAGTAGTTTAAGGTTAATTAGGGCACAAATGTACAAAACTACGGTATGAAATCATTTTAGCACAGTATTCAGTCGAAATTTGTTCATAATAGGTACTGGCGCGTTTTAAAATTTGCTACCTCGTTATCCGGCCAACAGAATCAGCTATGTTGTCCGCTTGCGTCTGGCTTAGTGATGCAGCTGAGAACAATGAGAACAATGATTCTTCTGAAAGCGCTGCAGGAATACAGTCCAAATGAACACCATAAAATAAATAAAAATGTGGCATTGAATCCTTTGCCCTTCACACTAAAGCTGCGATTACAATGCAGGGTGCAGAGACATTCACTATGTATTCATACTCAGTCTATGTTAAAGCTATGTAGCAGTTTCGTAATTCTGTGAATGAAACGATGTATAGCAATGCCGATATGATTTAGACATCGTCTGAATAAATAGTGCTCTACGTCACAAATGCATGTGAAAAACAGCAGTGGCGAGCCCCGTGCACAAATCCTTCAACTTATGAATCACTGTGTAAGGCCTCTTTTATGTTTCAGTTGTTCATGTTGACCGACGTATTTTCAGTGGCAATAACCTGGAGAGATGGCGAATCCCTGTCCTTGTGCGGAGACTTGACATGCAACAGATTGCACACGCCAAAGCCAAGGTTCTCCAATTGCTCTTTGAGAAAAGCAGAGAACACAGAAGAACACAGACTTCGGAAAATCCTTAGATACCTCCTGGATTAGACTTACTGGACTGATGGTGTTCATATAGAAGCGCATCCTCTGTGATTCTACCTCGCACACCACCTTCAATATTAATCACTCTGAGCATGCTACATTTATGCTATGTTACCTCCCAGGGAAATCATCCATTGTCCACTGAAGAGCTGCAGGAATCCTCTGTGGTCACCCACCTCCTTGGTGACTATTGTAGGAGGTCGCTGCTTTGGCTGACTGGTTGTGGTGGTTGGGATCTGGCCACATCAGCATCACTGGAGCAGGGCATATTGGGCAGCCGTTGTGGTTGTTCTGCTGCCTCCCTCAAGGCATCTGTTCTGTCTCCACTTTCACCAGCCTTTCGTGGCGTTTGACTGTCAGTGTCAGTGTAGAGCTCGTCATCATTGCTGGTTGGGCAGCATGTTTTGACACAACATTGCTTCAGGCAGGACACACTGCTCTGATATCTGCAAGGGCACTCTTTCTGCTACCTGTTGCAGAGACATGTTGCTGTCTACTCTCATTTGGCGGTTCTTCATGACTACCGCATGCGCCAGTGTCCACGACCATTTACACTGTTCAGGGTCGAGGTGTAACTGCTCAGTAGCGATCTTTCGATACAGCAAGTTCTTTCGAATTTGTGCTCTGTAGTGTGACTGGCGCCACCACATTGTCACCAACTAAGTCGTCTGTCCCTATGATCTGGTTTGGGGCCAAGTTGTAAGGCGAGCATCATGGTGCTACTGGAAATACGAAGTGTGCTGCATGGAGATATGCAACCCCGTATCTGCATTAGTCGTCCTCTGTGCAGCGCCAAGCAGACCCAGGCGACAGGCTATCGACCACAGCTGTCGATCTTCGCAGTCCTCCTTGGATCTCAGGTCACGCCCACAACATTTGTGTGCTATGACTGAATGGCGACTCATGTGTGGCCTACCGAGTGACTACTCTCGAGTGGAATTGTTGCTATGTAACTACGGCCTTCCCTTCCATGGTTGGTTGTATGCACTTCATCTGAAGTCCTTTCCCACTGGGCACATTCTAAGATGTTATGTCTTCAGTTCGGTATGTCTGACCGCACCCTGGAGGATTTCCGGTTTCGGTCCGATGCTCCTGACAGTTATCTGGACTCTCTTCTTGGTGCAGCTCTACTGGTGCCTTATCTGAGGTTCGTTTCCCTTGTCTAATCTACAGTGCTTCCTTCTAAATGTCTTTTTTTTTTATTCGAGTCTTTGATCACAATATAAAATCCTTCGACGATAACCGGTTTCAGTCAGTAATGACCATCTTCATATATATAACATAAAAAATGTACAACTAGTGAGCAGTCTATCTTTCAGTAAAATTCAGTTTTTCGTCTCACGATATACAGTACTCTCATACAGAATGGGAATGTACAGATAAAATAAGGTAGCGCGGACCTGTTTTGCACAATGTCCTAATGTGATAAAGCCGTAATGACATCGTCAAAACATATAAATACACTCAGCAAAGCATCATCTCGTAGAACTAAAATATGGTGTAAAATAGGCCACATCGTCCACACAGACATTTTGCAACTGGCGTTACTGTACAAAACACACTGAAGTGCAGTAGCTACCAGATAGGTATCTACTTATATGCTTCACAGGTGTCGCTACTGTGGTTTAGAAGTTTCCATCATTTACGTAAGAACCATAATATGATAAAAATAGAGTAAATAAAATGTATGTAGCAGAGTTTTTAAATTTATATAACTATTATAGAAACCAAATGTGATAAAATAAAAAAAGAATACAATTAAACATATAAAATTATTTAAAGGAAATATAGAAAGATCACAGGAGTGACACTTTTATGGTGAATTTGTGGACAAGAATGAAATATATGTAATACACTGTCCATAGCAACCTATAAATTATCAATGAAAGATAAAAGTGTATATGACTAAATAACTAAAAGGAACAAAAGACAGATAAATGATCAGCGCCCTCTGCTGGTTCGGCCGCCAGGATTTTACGAATCCGCCCAGTGATCTTAAAAACTTAACAGCTAGAAAGCTTTCCATACATCGTGGTTAGTCTCCCACAGAAAAGGTTTGTGCAACATACAACAGTCAATAAATAAGATTATGTAGTCTGGCCGTACTATCCATGAATAGATAGGATAATATCAGCTACACGATTAGAGCGACAAATGTATGCAAGTGGCAAATGCATACTGTTCGCGACATAAATCAGCAACAAGGCTGGATATATATAAGCCAGACATTAAGTGGTTATTACAATACTTTATCAAACAAAGCAACGTATGCGTTGCGTACCAGTCTGGGCTCATGAGTTTTGGCTTTGTAAATCTCTAACTCTTCTAAGAAATAGAGAGCAAGACCTTCTTCTGCCGTATGCAGAATACGCATAAAACTCTCAATGTGGCTAGATTCTGCAAAATGCATTCCCAGTGTAATTTTGTTATAAGCCTGCAAATGCTCCCTGACTATTATCTTATAAGAACGGCCTATGTGAGTGAGCCGTGCGCGGCTCGTGTTCATGCCGTTCACTCTTTGTCATCTTATCTTTACGGTATAGCTGCCTCGTCTCTTATTCGATTTACTGGAATCACTAAGTTGCTGGCTTGGACTGCCCGTGAGTGGCAACAACAGCGCTTATCGATAAGAGCACTGACGTAATATTTTTAGAGTGACGATTGGTATTTCCGGAACGTCGTGTGTCGAAATTTCAGTCGAGATGGAGCTCCAGTGACGTCTGCACAGTCAATACTCGTCCGACCGCTAGGGACACACATGCATTTCCCGACGGAAGGAGACTTGAGCGGGGACGACCGTTAGTTGGTCGTTCGGTCGGTCATCACATCGGGCGACCTGTATTTGGTCTTCCGATCGCTTCTAGGCCCCTTCCATTGATCATTGTGGAGAGATGTCGGGTGGTCAATGGGCCGGTGTTCCCTCTTCTTGGTTAGGTATGAACCAGTGTTTCCGGGACGTCGTCCGTCCGAAGGGAGTTGGGACGGAGCAGCAGTGGGGTACAGACAGCCATGACTTGCCTAGTCGTTGCCGACATACATGGCTTCAGTGGCGACGGCCTTGGTTTGTTCGTTCGGTCAGTCGTCTCATCAGACGACATGTATTATGGCCGCCGACCGTTTCTGGGTTCTCTGTGTGTGTCGACTTGTGATTCGTCCTTGTTGTCCTCAGTGATTGGTTCTAGTATCATTCGAGTTGTTTGTGGAAGAGTGTCCGCAGAACTGTGTGTAGCTTGTGGTTTTCACTGACCAGCTGTTGTAGCGCTGTGTGCATGTGGGGTGTCGTGAGTTGGTTGGGGCGGAGCAGCAAGCAAGAGCCCGCGGCCACAGGCCAGAGGCCAGGGCCGCTGGCGGTGTGCATGCGCTGTCGGATCGTGAGGCGTGGATGTTAAACTTGAGTGTTCAGTTAATCTGTTATGAAATCTCAACTTTTGTGTGACCTCTTCGTTCATTTGAGGGTTGTCGCCCCCCTTGCCGTTCGTGCTAGCAGCATCGTATCATGTGTTGGAGTCGGCAAAATCTTGCAGCCGTCTTCATATTTAGTGATTAATTATTAATTCGACTGGCAGCTGACCCTTAACACAGACAAATGTAATGTATTGCGAATACATAGAAGGATCCTTTATTGTATAATTATATGATAGCGGAACAAACACTGGTAGCAGTTACTTCTGTAAAATATCTGGGAGTATGCGTGCGGAACGATTTGAAGTGGAATGATCATATAAATTAATTGTTGGTAAGGCGGGTACCAGGTTGAGATTCATTGGGAGAGTCCTTAGAAAATGTAGTCCATCAACAAAGGAGGTGGCTTACAAAACACTCGCTCGACCTATACTTGAGTATTGCTCATCAGTGTGGGATCCGTACCAGATCGGGTTGACGGAGGAGATAGAGAAGATACAAAGAAGAGCGGCGCGTTTCGTCACAGGGTTATTTGGTAGCCGTGATAGCGTTACGGAGATGTTTAGCAAACTCAAGTGGCAGACTCTGCAAGAGAAGCGCTCTGCATCGCGGTATAGCTTGCTTGCCAGGTTTCGAGAGGGTGCGTTTCTGGATGAGGTATCGAATATATTGCTTCCCCCTACTTATACCTCCCGAGGAGATCACGAATGTAAAATTAGAGAGATTCGAGCGCGTACGGAGGCTTTCGGACAGTCGTTCTTCCCGCGAACCTTACGCGCCTGGAACAGAAAAGGGAGGTAATGACCGTGGCACGTAAAGTGCCCTCCGCCACACACCGTTGGTAGGCTTGCGGAGTATAAATGTAGATGTAGAATGTAGATGTAGATGTAGATGTACTTATCAGTGAATGGCACCAGAGGTATTTTCTGTCTTGTGGCCATTAACTCTCCAGGTACCTGCCATGGTCGTTAGCGTAGTTTGTAGGGTGAGTGCTGTTTCCTCGTCATGTTGTTGCGTTCCAGCACAGCGTGTAGTGCGACAGCTCTTTAAGTTGTTCGGTTCATATTTGCGTAGAATGGTTATTGTTCCCGAGGCTGTTTTTAGACGTCATTTTATGGAGGCGTGGTGCTGTGCGTATTCTCGTCCTCGGCCGATATTGTCCATCGTTGTACCGTTGGTCGGACGGATGGGAATTGGTTAAATTTTTGGTCGACTCTTGGCTTCCTGTCTCACTTCACCATACGTTTGAGCTACCTTCCCAGGCCGACCCTTGGAACGCTTCTGTGCTCCACCAGTTCTGTTTGTTTTAAAGTGTGATTTTTATTTTAGTTGAAGTATTGTGTACGGTCTTTGGCAGTGTATTAATTTAGCGTTTTTTTAAATTTTGCATAAAGGTTTTCAGCCGGGTTAAATTAAAATTTTGAACATTGATTGTTTTAGAAAAAATGTTTTTTTTTTACAAATTGTTCTATCTAAAGTTTGTAATCCAGGCCCTAAGCCGTTAGTTGTTCCATGTGTTATGTGTGGCCTCCAGCCGAGGGTTTGAATGAAAACTCCGGGAAGGCTCAAAATCATGAAAAGTTAAATTTTTACTTTTTTGCGTTTTCTGAATCTGCAGACTATTACCATTTAATAGACATATAATTTATTCAATTCCGAAGACTACAACTATTTTTAATTTTTTTTTTGAAATGTGTTCTACATGGGCGTGACCCACTGTGGCGCTGTTAAACTGCTGTCAAATGGTGTTATTATTAACGTCCGTGTTCATCAGGTACATTTTACTGATGTCAGATAAAGTATGTGTTGTGGCTAACCTGTGATGGTTCAATATATATCGCTGGTGTGATTGTCGATTGTTTCATGTTTATTTACTCTGTCGTTATCTCGAGAATATTCGTAATTAATTCTGTTTCTTGAGTCTCTGTTTTGTTGAAGTATAATAATGAGTAAAAGTAAAGTTATTAGAAATCCTCTGAAGGCTTTTAAGAAAAGGAGAAATGTTGGAAAGCCAAAGGTATGTGTTATTACTGTAAATAATAACATTCTAACATGGTACGAGCGATGCTTGCTTTAGAAAAGGAACGCCTTCGGGCTGCAGACAGGGCTGTAAAGAGTCTAGAAATACAAGCAAGAGTAAACAGGAGGAGGAACAAGAGGAAGCTGGAGGAGGAGTTTGCAGAGGATGAAGATAATCCATCCTATGGACCTGGAATGCACTAAAAAGTTAATCCAATCTTTGTCGCTCGATTCCCAAAACTTTTATTTTCTCATACTAATTACATGTTTTCTAAGGATCTTCCAAACATATTTGTTTCAAACTTTCAGTAAATGTTACACAGTACCTTCTGCATAATTTAACACAGCCTTTTTCCAAAAAAACTGTATATTTTTGAATATATAAATAAAAAATTGCAAAAAAATGTTGTGAATTTTCATTACAATTGAAAAAAATCATCTTTAATAACTGAACTGAAATTTTGTAAAATCCCTGTGTTAAGTTGTAGCCCATATTCCAATAAATAATCTGTAAAAAGTTCAACTTCCTACCTCAAATACATTGTGAGGAAAGATGTAATTTATAATCGTTATTTTAACATTGCAAGTATAGGGCGTTCCGGAGCCCCTTAACAAGGCCTTCAGCCGTGTGTATTCTCTAAAGAAAAATTTATTGTAAGAAGCAAGGGGTTCATTCTAAATTATCTATCTGATGTGTTGTTCAGGCTTTCACTCGTTGTTTCAAATTTGTTTGTGGTCTGCGGCCATGCAATAAGTTAAACAGGTTTCGGCCGACCTCGCAAAAAAAAAAAGTATATTAATGTCCCTTAATTATAGTTGTCCTTCAGACGTATAGTGTAGACCTTCAGCCATTAATTGCTTTCGACGCATGTTTATTTGTTCTTTTAATTAATTTTTAGCCTCTATCTTCAAGTGCTTTTGATTTATAAGACAGACCTTAAGCCGTTCTTAAGTTTGCTGTGTGGTTTTCGGCCTCCAGCCCAGAAAGCATCTCAAGTTTTCTTTAACTAGGCCTTCAGCCGTATTGTTTTGTTGTAATCTCTAAGCCAATATGTAAATAAGTGGTTCGTAGAAAAATAAAGTTTCGTGTTTGATTGTGCAACTCACAGCAACCGTCTACGGCCCCATCTACAAGTTTAACCTTATCACGTGCACTTTCTGTTTACGTACCAAGCAGGTTTCAGTGACCGACATAACATTTATCACAACTGCTATAAACGTTCTTATAAAGCCCAGAACCATCAAATTTATCAGAATCATTACTGAAATTATGTGTTATACGGAGTTTCAGATTGTTGTTTGCTACAAAACCACATATAACCTCAGATTTCCTAAAAAAATTTCTCTATTTGCTGGAATATTTTTCCGTAAAATTTCACTGGAATACTTGCCAGTTTCTCTTTATTACTTCTTTTCTCTGGGTAATTGTGCTTCTGCCAACTATTTATTTTCTGTTGTTTTTTTATCCTTCTGTACGGACGCATAACACCATTTGGGGAAAAACCGTTGGCTACTGCAATTTGCTTTAAGATATTAACTTCTTAGCGCATTTCGTTGTCGCCCAATGCTAGTCGAAAGATTCTGTGGATCTTTGCGGTGAAAAAGGCCCTTTTATACCGTGGGGGATGACATGAACGTGCAGCGATAACAGTATCTGTAATGTAGGCTCTCTGACAATCGAAAATCTATGTCTGTTATCAACTTTCTTAATAGTAAGGTCAAAACAGTTAATGGACCTCGCTTCTCCTACTTCTGTAATAAAAGCTATTTTTTGGTGCATGCTGCGTATGGCTTGAACAAATGCGGTAACCTCATTCTCGTCACCCTCTAAGACTAGCAAGATGTCATAATGTTTATAATAAATAGTCTTGTCTTTTAGTTATGGAAACTTAGAAAAGAACTTACATCCTAAATCGTTCATAAAAATATCTGCTAACGTACCAGCCAAACTGTACCCATCCAAGGACTATCCTTTTGTTGATATATAAGAATATAAAGCCTACAGTTGTAGGTTAACTTTATCGTTTACTTTGTAATAGCGTCTTCTTCAGAACATGAACTATTATTTAAATGTTTGCCTAAAAGAAGCCATGTCCTAAGTCAACTTTATAAAACTTGATGCATAACCATAATGTTTTGTCACTTCTATTAAACAAGCTGTAGCACATTTACTTTAAGCCCATTGTATGTGCTTCGTCGTGTCTACGAGGCCCATACAACGGGCTTAAAGTGGATGTGCTACAGCTTGTTTAACAGAAGTGACAAAACCTTATGGTTATGCATCAAGTTTTATAAAAATGACTTAGGACATGGCTTGTTTTAGGCAAACATTTAAATAATATTTAATGTTCTGAAGAAGACGTTATTACCAACGTTGAAACCTAGGTAAACGATAAAGTTAACCTGCAACTCTAGGCTGTATATTCTTATATAAACAATATCAGTTGCTGTCGTGGCATAAAAATGTTAAAAGTTTTGTTGACATATGTTGCCATTGAAGGAAAAATGATATAGGTTAAAGCAAATTCTAAAAGTTATATTCTGCATTACTAATCTTGTTATGTGTTAAGAGATTACGTTTCATGATCTGAACCGTTTCCATTATCGGGGCACTACTGTAGAGGTTTGTTTATTAATACATCTTCTGCTACCATTCACCATTTATCTTTATTTACTTACCGCACGACGCGTTTCGGAAAATTATTACCATTTTCAAGTGCTTATTTTGTGTGTATTAATAGAAATGGCTTAATACACACAAAAAAAGCACTTGAAAATGGGAATCATTTCCCGAAACCCGTCGTGCGAAAAGTAAACAAAGAAAAATTGTGACTGGTAGTACAAGATTTATTTATAAAGAAACCTATTGTTTTCACAGTCGTAGGCTTTCAAAAATTATTTATAATGAATATGATCAGACTACTGTAGACGTTTTTACATACAAGGAAGCGAGGGTCGCGTTATTTGGAATATGTATAGCCTTTATCGCATTACGAAGATGAGAACCGTTTTTCACCCCAAAATTGGTAGTGAACTTGTTACCCATTGGGCGGACTGGGTTTCCTTTCTTATCTATCTTAACCTGCGATCTCAATTGGGTGACTTTCTTTTCGTAATCGTTAAGCAGAAATTGGGAGCTGTCTATCTGGAACTTCTGCGTTGGGATTTTGTGGACTTCTATTATCTCATTTTCAGAAAAGAATTCCTAAGTTCCCACATCTAAAAGAGAACACTATAGATCAAAAACGTTATGTCAGTGACATATTGCTACTGATAGAGGGTGACGAGAATGAGGTTACCGCATTTGCTCAAGTCATAGGCAGCATGCCCCAAAAAATAGCTTTTGTGCAGAAGTAGAAGAAGCATGCTCCATTAACTAAGTTCTCCTTATTATTAAGAATGTTGGTAAAAGACATAAATTTTCCATTTTCAGAAAGACTACATGTACAGATACTGTTATCGTTGCAAGTTCATGCCAACCGCCACGATATAAAAGGGCCTTTTACACCTCATTGATTCACCGACTCTTTCTATTACCTTTGGCCGACAATTAAATATGCCAAGAACTTAGTATCTTAAAGCAAACTGCAGTAGCCAATGGTTTTTCTGCAAATGATGTTATGGGCCCATACACTAGGATAAAAAAAGGCAGAAAATAAATAGTAGACAGACGCACAATTACCCAGAGAAAAGAAGCAGTAAAGGAAAACTGAAAAATATTACAATGAAATTTTATCGAAAAATATCCCAGTAAATAGAGAAATGTTTTAGAAAATCTAAGGTTAGATGTGGTTTTCAAGTTAAAAACACTCTGAAACTCTCTGTAAAACATAATTAGAGTTATAATTCTGATAAATTTGATGGTTCTGGGGTTTCTAAAATCATCTGTAGCAGTCGTAAAACATTTTATATTTGTCAAACCGGCCTTTCTTTTATAGTAAGATTCAAGTAGCATTTGCAGTCTCATAAAAGAACTATATTGAGGATGAATTCAGCAGAAACTGCCAACACTATAGCGAATATCGATACTTTATGCGTATTCTACACAAGGCAGAAAGAGGTCGTGATCTCGATTTTGTAGAAATTTACAAAGCCAAATCGCATGAGTCCAAGGGAGCCTAACGCCTACTTCGCTTTGTTTTATAACATACTACAATAATCACTTATTGCCTCGCTTATTTACATCTAACCTTATTGCTGATTTATGTTGAGAACAGTAGCATTTGCCTTACTTCCATAAATTCGTCGCTCTAATCCTGTAACTGATTATACTCTATCTATTGATGGATTGTATGGCCAGACTATACAATCTTATTTATTTACTGTTAGTATGTTGCATAAACATTTTCTGTGGGAGACATATCACAGTGTGCGAAGATCTTTCTAGCGTTGAAGTCTTTACCATCACTGGCGGCCGAGCCAACAAAGGGTGCTGATCATTAATCTGTCTTGTCCGCCCCGCTAGCTGAGTGGTAAGCGTGACGGAAAGCCGTGCTAAGGGCGCGGGTTCGATTCCCGCCTGGGTCGGAAATTTTCTCGGCTCAGGGACTGGGTGTTGGGTTGTCTTCATCATCAATTCATACCATACGGCGCGTAGGTCGCCCAATGTGGCGTCGAATGTGGCCGGACCTGCCCCGTAAGAGGCCTCCCGGCCACTGACGCCAAACACTTACTTCATGTCATTTCATTGATCTGTCGTTTGTTCCTTACTGTTATTTTGTCATACAGACATTTTACCTTATATAGGTAATTTACAGGTTGCTGAAGGCAGTGCATTACATATATTTTATCTTTGACCGTAAATTCATCATAAAAGTGACGGACCTATCATCATTATATATTACCTTTAAATAATTTTACATGTTTAATTGTATTCGTCTTTTATTTTATCACATTTGGTTTCTATAATAGTTATCAAAATTTAAAAACTCTGCTACATGTATTTGACTTACTGTATTTTCATCAATTACGGTTCTTATGTAAATGAAGAAAACTTTTAAGCCACAGTAGCGACATATATCTGGTAGCTGTTGCACTTTAGTACGTTTTTTATAGTAAGGTCAGTTGCAAAATGATTGTGTGGGCGATGTGGCCTATCTTACATCATATTTTAGTTCTATGTGGTGATGCTTTGCTGAGTGTATTTATATATTTTGATGATGCCATTACGGTTTTATCACATTAGAAAGTAGTGTAGAACAGGTACGCTTTACCTTATTTTATCTCAACGTTTCCAGTTCGTATGAGAGTACCGTACATCGTGATTTGAAACACTGTATTGTTTTAAAAGATGGAGCCTTCCATATTCGCGTCCCCTCCCGTTTGCGGATCCACTATGATCTGATTCCTTCACCCATCTACTCCTTTTCCTCGAACATTTCCTATTCCTCTTCGCCTCCCGTAGACTTGATCCTCCCCCCCCCCCCCTATCCACTGGTTGCTCCTCTCCTTAACAGCAGCCCACTGCCGCGCCTTCACCTTTCTCAAGGAGGTTTCTGTCTTCTCCCCTTCACGAATGACTTATTCCTCCTATCCACTCTGACCCTCACCACTTCCTCCCTAACTGTGTTCTTTTCCTGGGCTCCCTCTTCCCCCCATCCTATCCTGTTTTCCCTGTACCCCTGCCTAGCCTCCCTTTGAGTCCCTTCTCTCACCCAAGTCCTTTTGCATTCCCCTCCTCTGCCTTTCCCCATTCCCTCTCGTGTCCGCCCCCCCCCCCCACTTATGAGTCCTCTAACTCCATCGGCTTCTTCTCCCCTTTTTCTTATTCCTCTTCTCCCCCCTTTTCTTCCACTCATCTGCCCCACCCCCATCTGCCCTAGACTGTCGTGTGTCATCTCCATATCAACTTTTTAGTGCAGTTTTCTGAGTGAGTGTTAGTGTTGTGCATTCTTTTCGAAGTTTAGTGAACAGAAGCCATACAGTAGCTAGATATGATTTTTTTATCTCTTGCGAACAGAAACCAGACTGTCCCCAAGTGTTTTTAGTTGTCCATCTGCCATTGCACCTGTCTCATTACTGTGTGTTTTAATTGCGTCGCCATAACTTGTTTTATGTTTTAAATTCCACAATTTTCCACCTTTTACAATTTAAATGCCACCGTTTTTATTGCCTCATTTTGTTATTTATTATCTTCATATTATGTTTTTACAACTTCTTTAGCCTGAAGAGCGGCGTTCTAAGATGCTGCTAGCTTGCTCCCTTCGGGGGGAATCGAAAACCAATGAAGAAAAAAAAAATAGACTGACCACTTTTTTTTATTTCTAGATGGTCATGACTGACTGAAACCGGTCACCGTCGAAGGACTTTATATTGTCTTTAAAGGCTGAAATAAAAACCTTTTGACAGTATGTGGATCACTGTTTGTATTCGCGACAATGTCGCAGACTGTGAGGTTCTTCCTTTTTATGGCTCAAATGGCTCTGATCACTATGGGACTTAACTGCTAAGGTCATCAGTCCCCTAGAACTTAGAACTATGTAAACCTAACTACCCTAAGGACATCACACACATCCATGCCCGAGGCAGGATTCGAACCTGCGACCGTAGCGGCTTCCTTTTTATGGTTTCTGTACCGAAAACGTTGTGTTTCTAGCAATTACAGAGCAGGATTACACAATTGTCTGAGTTAGTGGATAGTGTCACGATTCGTGACTTTCTTCACCAGCTACATCTGTATTGAATCTATTGTGACACACTATAGGGGAATCTGAGCCTGAACCCTCAGTTATTTATAGACAATAGTACTATTAAAGTTCTGAGAGTGCACGTAATGGATACTCTAGTACCTTCCGCCGCGGAAGTCGAACACGCGCCAGAACAAATGGACGTGGTCAGCCCATACTGGGCTCCGCCTCCGTGGCGCCTATTCCGCGCAGCAGAAAGGGCACCACCGCTACGCCACGTGCAGACAGCGGCCAATAGCCGCTCCCTCCGGTTTCGTATATAGGGACCCGCTCTGCCCTAGTCCAACCACCTTCTCCAGTTTGCCGATGACACTGCCTTCCTTGCCCTTGCCCCCACCCTGCAGCGCTCCCAACACCTTCTCCAATCCCATCTTGACCGGTTCACCACCTGGTGCAACCAGTGGTTGCTCAAGTTCAATCCCTCCAAAACCCAGGAGATCACTGTAGGCAGAACCACCCCTTCCTTCCGCCTCCTTGATTTCTATCTCAGCATCTACGGCCGTCCTATCGCCCTCACCCCCACCCTTGAGTACCTTGGCGTCACCCTCGACCGTCGTCTCTCCTGGAGCCCCCATCTCCAGACAATCCAAGCCAAGACACGCTCCCGACTCCGTCTCCTCAATCCCCTTTCCGGCCGTACGTGGGGTCTTGACCCCTCCACCACACTCCACACCTATAAATCCCTCATCCGCCCTATCCTTTGTTACGCTCATCTGGCCTGAATATCCGGCCTCCTCCCCCTACCTATTATAACTCCCTTCAAATCCTTGAACGCCATGCTCTCCGCCTCGCCTATCGCATCCGTCTCCCCTCCCCCACGCGGATCTTGTACGATCTCATTCCATTCCCCCACCTCTTCCTTTTCCTCGAACGGATACGGATCCTCTACACCTCCCGTAAACTCGATCCTCCTCACCCGCTTGTCTCGCCCATCCTCTCCCACACCCACCCGCTGCCGCACCTGTTTTCCCACATCCCACCTGGTCTCCATCTCTCCACCCTCCTTACCCTCTCCTGAGGTGGCTTCCGCCAGCTCCCTCTCCCTGATCATGTCCTCCTCCCCTCCCCCTCCTACCAACTTTGATCCTCCCACCCTCTTCCTGTGTTTGCTCCTTTGGGTACCCTCCCTCCCTTCTCTCTCTCTTCCCTCCCTCCTCCATTTCTCCCCACTCCTCCTCCGGGATTCCCCTCCCATGTCCCTCTCCTCCTCACCCCATCTCCTCAGCCATTGGCATCCTTGTTCTCCCATCTCCCCCACCTCACCCTTATTCCCCTCTTGGCAGGTCCCCAGACTCGCACACGCTAAGTGGACATTCGCGCGCCGGAGATCATCGCCATTAGTGTCTCGTGTGTGCCGTCGTGTTTAGTGTTGAGTGTTCACCGTCACACTTCATCGTTCACCAGTGCCATCGACATCTTCAGTGTTTGTGCTTCGTGTCAACAGTTTGTAGTGTGCATTGTCATCGAGTGTGAACGGCTTTTTTTCCCCGCCATTTTGTTCCAACTCATGTATCTCCTCAGTTTTTTATCATTGTACTATCTTTGGCTGAAGAGCGGCGTATTGTGCTGCTGCCAGCCTACCAGTTCTACGGATTTTAAAATCACAATAAAGAAAAAAAAAGCCCTAGTCCAGTCAGTCTGGTACTCGCTCTGGATTTCGTTTCCGTCTCGGCCGGACTGCGTTCTGGTCGTTGCTCGTTGTTGACATTTGCCTGGCTCTGGTTCCGAGTGGATTTATTGTTGGTGTTTGGTGTTGTGGTTTCCACAAGCCTCCGCTGTTTATCTCTTCCTTGTTGTGGCGGTCATACTCGGTCGTGGTCGGTTGTTGTCAGTTGTCGTTGGTCTGTCGTCCGACTTGTCCTGTGTTTACCCGGTGGTGCGTGCTCCACCGCCGGCGGCTTCCCCGCCTGGCGGCTCCGACCCACTGCCCAAGGCTTTCCCGCAGTTGGTTTTGGTTACTACAGATACCTGTTTCAGCCAGTCGTCCCTCTGATGTACTTGCCATGTGATATTAATTGTTGTATTTGTTAGGCCAATGTAAAACATAGCACATTGGAAAATATTATTATAAAATCGTAGTCATCGTAAACCGAGTTTGTTTTCATTTCCCAGTAACCCTCTCATTTTAATAGATACACTGAAGACTTACTTCGTGTTATGCTTCTTGAGAATCCTGTTGGTCTCGGCAGAAATTTATCTCACATAAGACCGCTGAACAACAGGTTCGGCTTGATCTTACTCCTCTCTGTGATGTAACAAAGTGGTTGGTTGTTGAGTTCACAAAATTCTTGGAAACATCATCAAATAATTGTCGATTTTCGTGGCAAACAGCTCCAGTGAGTCTGGTATGTTGTTAGCAGGCGTCAAGCCTGCGGGGAGTGGAAGCACCAAGTCCGTAGAAGATTCTCAACGATGTAATAGCATAATAACACGGCACACTGATATCACCGTAGACATTCGGACTAGAGTAACTGGTTCTTAGTCGGTAAACTTTATTTAAATAAAATGTAACAAATAAATGAAAAACTTAAACCGATAAGATATTTGGTTTATAGATTGGAGCCACCGATGATTAGCACTGAAATGTAACACACACAGTAATTAAGAACGTGAATTCTTAAGATATATTAGAAAGTTAGTCTATGTATACCTCAACGTAAAACAAAATCAATCATAGGCACGGCTAGTCAAATTGTATCTCATCTGAATTTAAACCTTCAGATTCAAATTCACAATTCTATAAAAAACTAACCACCTCAAGGATACATCCAGTGCCATGTCAAGGGGACTTTAAGCGAGATTTAATTTTACAGCTGTTAAACAATCTTATTTTAAAGGAAAACAGGAGAAGTCTTCGGACAGCGATGTTAGTCGGTCTATTCTGCTGCATGAAGGGTCCAGTAGAATCATTTACCTCTGCTTCCTCTTACTTAAAATAGCATATTTACAACTAGAAATTTTTAAGGAAAAAATTATCTACACAGATACGCTGCGCTGTGCAGCATGCGGGAAAACCAACAAATTTATACCCAAGCGTTGCGACTCTTGTTAAGCCGTGAGCCTTTTACACAGCTCTAATTTAATGTAGCTACCACTGAGTGAACCTCTCAGTGCAATCAATTATTTCGGTAAATACCACACAGCTCGTATTGTGGTTCATATATACCCACTTTCAGACGAGAAGATGAAAATTAATTATGACTAATCGCATTCTACCCGTCCTCTATAGATAAGCTGGCAGAATATTACTATTTAATTACAAAACACAAGTTATAGAGGCACTGTGCAATTAAGAGGCTTAACTAACCTAAGTAACGTTCAGCAGAAAGATTTGACATGTGGAGTGTTTATAATGAGTCCTCCCAGACTGAATGCAATTTAAGGATCATTAACGGCACTACAGGTCCTTAGCGTTCCTCAGTGGCTTCCCATTAAAACATTTGAAATGGTACTTGCTTGGTACCATCACAGAAACTCATTTATTATGCAAGGCCGTTAACACAGGCCACACGAACATTTACAAGAAACTGATGTAAACATGAATAGCAGTGTACAAGGGACAGTATACAAGGGGCAGAACTCCGGCACTGATCTAGGAAGTAAGTTAGTGCAGCCACAACATGGTGCGGTTTCCAACAGAAAATTAACTGCCAACAGCTTGATATTTCGGAGCACAGAACTTAAAACGGCTCACTCGCTAGAAAGGACGCCATGTGTAACAGCAGAGTGATGGTTGCAGATACTGCGTGACGCCACAGGACGGGACGAAGCCACACCCAAGCCTAAATCGCCTACGGACAGCAGCGGCTTTCGCTGCTGATGCTGCTCACCCCATTGCCGCTACGCCCTCGTGGCCTCGCCGCGCCGACCCACTCAGCTGTGTCGCTCGCTGCATCACACCAAACCAACACCGGCTCCGTACTGTTCCAGGGCTGACGGCTCGCAGCGACCGCCGTAGCCGTACCAAGCTCGGCACACTCGAGTACGACCCCTCCCCAACGTGCTCGTAGGTTCCTCCAGCTTCACTGGAAACCGAAACGCTTTGAATTGTTCCGCGCGCTCCTAAATAGGCGATCGCGACCAATTACTCCGCGGCAAAGCGCGGGCACGAGACGGTGCCGACAGACTAATTGTGCCATGGGTAAGTTATAGCTCAGTCTTTTAATTATACATTGGTAAACATTGACAGTGACGGTGATAAAAGACTACCTGATTTGTAGACGCATGAGACGTTGCAACAAGTCCTCTCAGTTGCGGATGCGTTGAAAGCAGCAGTTTTTTTCATTAGTTAGCTGCTGCGTAGGTTGCTGCATCGATTTTGCTAACAATTGCGTGTCGTACACTCTTTGTGTACATTCGGCGTCAATAATGTCAAGTTGGAAATGGCGCTACATCATATGAGCAGGTGCAAATTTAAAGCCTCTGATGAATACCTTCAAAGTTGAAACTTCCTGGCAGATTAAAACTGTGTGCCGGACCGAGACTCGAACTCGGGACCATTGCCTTTCGCGGGCAAGTGTTCTACCATCTGAGCTACCCAATCACGACTCACGCCCCGTTCTCACAGCTTCACTTCTGGCAGTACATCGTCTCCTACCTACCAAACTTTACAGAAGCTCTCCTACCTTCAAAGCTGCTTCTTCAAACTGCTTGTCACATAGATCAATTGCAGTGAGAGTACCATCTGATATGCTTTCTTATACATCGCAGGCTATCAAAACGAGGCATTCATCCTTGCCCTGTCTGCTGAGGTCCAAGATGGAGTGCCTTCGTCATATATGTGAATGAAGAGTTCGTGATCTGGTCTAAGAGTTTCCCTTATTTTATCGTGGTGATAGTTTCTTCCTATGTACGTCGGCGTCAACAAAATATTTTCGCATTCAGAGAAGAATGCTGGTGAATGGAATTTCGTGCGAAGATTCCTCTGCAACGAAAAACGCCTTTGTTTTAATGTTGTCCATCCCAAATACCGTATCATTTCAGTTACACTCTCTCCTCTATTTCGCCTGCCCTTCTTTGAACTTTTTAGACGTACTCGGTCAGTCGTATCTGGTAAGCATCAAACATTGCGCAGATGTATTCTAGAAGAGGACGGACAAGCGTAGTGTAAACAGTCTCATCAGTAGATCTCTTACGTGTTCTATGTGTCCTGCCAGTAAAACGCAGTCTTTGGTTAGCCTCCCCCATAACATTTTCTATGTGTTACTTCCAATTTATGTTGTTTGTAACTGTTATTCCTACGTATTTAGTTGAATTTACGGACTTTAGATCTGAGTGATTTATCGTGTTCAAATGGTTCAAATGGCTCTGAGCACTGTGTGACTTAACTCCTGAGGTCATCAGTCTCCTAGAACTTAGAACTAATTAAACCTAACTAACCTAAGGACATCACACACATCCATGCCCGAGGCAGGATTCGAACCTGCGACCGTAGCGGTCGCTCGGCTCCAGACTGTAGCGCCTAGAACCGAACGGCCACTCAGGCCGGTGTTTATCGTGTAATCGAAGTTTAAGGGATTCTTTCCAGCACTCATGTGGATGACATCACACTTTTCGTTATCTTGGCAAATTTTCGCACCATACAGATATCTTTTCTAAATCGTTTTGCGATTTTGCGAGTCATCTGCAAACAATCTAAGACGGCTGCTCAGATTGTCTCACAAATCGGATATATAGATAAGAAACAGCAAAGGGCCTATAACACTACCTTGGGGAACGCCAGAAATCAGTTCTGTTTTACTCGATGACTTTCCGACAATTACTACGAACTCTCTGACAGGAAATCACAAATCCAGTCACATGTATGTGACGATATTCCATAACCATGCAATTTCACTAACAGCTGCTTGTTTGGTACAGTGTCAAAAGCCTTTCGGAAATCCAGAAATACGGAATCTGAAATCCCTTGTCAATAGCACTCAACATTTCGTGCTAGTAAACTGCTATTTGTGTTTCAAAAGAACGATTTTTCCTAAACCAGTGTTGTCTGTATGTCGATAGACAGTTTTCTTCGAGGTAATTCATAATGTTCGAATGCGACGTATGTTCCAAAATCCTGCTGCATATCGACGTTAATGATGTGAGCCTGTAATTCAGTGGATTACTCCTACTACCTTTCTTGAATATTGGTGTGACCTATCTAACTTTGGGTACGGATCTTTAGTCGAGCTAACAGTTATAAATGATTGTTACGTAAGGAGCTATTGCATCAGCATATTCTGAAAGGAACTTAATTGCTATACAGTCTGGACCACAAGACTTGTTTTTATTAAGTGATTGAAGTTGCTTCACAACTCGAAGGACATCTACTTCTACGTTACTCATGTTTGCAGCTGTTCTTGATTCGAGTTCTGGAATATTTACTTCGTCTTCTTTTGTGAAGCCATTTCGGAAGAAGGTGTTTAGTAACTCTGCTTTGGCTGCACTTCCTTAGATTTAATTTCCATTGCTACAGCGCGGAGAAGGCATTTATTGTGTCTTGCCGCTGGCATATTTAACATACTTCCAGATTCTGTTGCGATCTTTTGCCAGGTTTCGACACAAGGGTTTCGAAGTGGAAACTATTATAAGCAGAAGTCCGCGCTAAATTTCCAGCTTCTGTAAAAGACCGCCAATCTTTTGCTTCTGTTTAAATATGGCATGTTTTTTTTTTTCGTTGCTTGTGCAACAGTGTTCTGACCCATTTTGTGTACCAAGGAGGGTAAGCTCCATGGTTTGTTAATTTATTTGGTATAAATCTCTCAACTCTTGACGATACCATTTGTTTGACTTCAAGCCACGTCTGGTCTACACATATATTGTTAATTTGGAAGGAGTGGAGATTGTCTCACAGGAAAGCGTTAAGTGAATTAATAATTTTCGTAATGAAACAATTATAACAAGTACATGTATATTTATACACAGGCTTACGTCTTTACTAAGTCCCTAACACCTTGTATGACTTCAACCTTCGAAAGATTTTAGGCCGTTAAAGGAACATGTTGTGTAATGAAATTCTGCTCATCATTTCTTTTAAGGAACGCCAAATAGTATTTTCCCGTATTCATGAATGTTTATGAAAGTTTCCTAAAATTCTGTTCTCACATGTTGCAAAATATACGTGGTACTGGCGCAGGAACCACTGGAACATTCATGTTTCATCTCGCATCATACTCGACGTGATGAACGGCCTTTGACACAGTAACGCTGCTTCCGTTTTTAAGATCACTGGACCATAAGAAGATAGCGGCTGCAATCATGTCAACGGAATATTAATTACCAGAATGCATATAAATATTGGTGGCTGCTCCGGCACCTCGTTTTGACGTCAGACACACTGTAACTTTTGATGTATTCCGAATGGGATACTGGTCTTATTTATGTGGTGATGGTAAATGTAGACGCGGTTTTAAGGTTATAAATGGAAAGCTGCCTAACTAGCAGATCGTTTGTTTCTAAATTTTCGCAAATGTAATATAATATTTGACTCTGAGACTGATCAGTCTTTCTTTCGAAATAGATTAATTTCGACACATGGAACCATAGATGTCAGTCTCCGCTTGTAACGCAGTCCATAGAATGAGCACCCTTAGATCTCTACAATTCCTTAAATAATACGGAAAACAGTGAAGTAAATAGTTCAGTACATCGCAAGGGGAAATCACGGACCGTCTACGTTCTCTTGATGTGATTGCTTCAGGTTCTGTGCTATTCACTGTAATATTAGCATCCGCTTGCTCATATCTTCTGTATTGGATCTTTAAGAAAATCTTTTATCTTAAAATTCTTGGTTCTTTTTCTTCTTCTCTTCTTCAGAGGTCGTCGCCTCTTTTGAACTTATCTTCTGCGTTGAATTTCGGAACTATTTTTCTTCTCGAAATATCCATTAGTTTTTGCAACCCACGCGAAGCAAATGTGTGCTACGAAGTTCTGATTTCTACTTACCTCCTCACGTTGTACCTATGATGTCCGTCTCAATACAACGCCTTTTGTTTTCCTCTAAAACTTCTCCAGTTTCTGTTGCCACAAAAACTGGTTGATTTTCATCAACATAATTAACTTCGTGTCGACTCAAAACTCGCAACTATTGCTTTCTACCTCCCACGAACGCCTCTACATCTAGCGCTGTAGTGTGGCGCTTTTAGCAGTGCGACTGATGGACCTCCTAGGCCAAGCTGCCTGTAGTAGTCTGCAGAATGACGACTCCATTTCTCTGCCGCTTCCAGTTTGGAGCCTTTAGGAACCATGGACGGAGTCCATCCTGCCAGAGCCCCGTACATGTTCGTTTCTCTAGCTCTACATTGTCAACAGCCGCGTCTGCCATCGGGTCATCCATTTTCCTATTGGTAGTCTGTTCTGCATTGTGAGCTACGGTCGCCTGTTCGTGGTTGTCAATTCTGGTATACCTCGTTGTCTGTGCATAAGTACTGGCTGGGCTTTATTTATGAACCAGAAAGACTATTGTCGTTATACAGAAACCGTTGGTGTGACTGGCATAAGATAAGTCGATTGTCTTATGAGCGTGGTGGCACCAGTCTTGCTGGTGGTAGCATTTAATAAGAGCTCAATCATGGGAGAAATCCCTAGCAATACGGTATGACATTCATCATAGTGTTCATAAATCTTTGCTTTATAGAGGGTTAGTACCACTCATGTCGAAAAAGCATTTTTCATGCATTACATTTCGTTTACTATGATGCCTTTCTCAAATTATTATAATTGCATTTTGTAATTACTGAGGAAGTTTGTTGAAGTATAGCTAGTCCGTCGTTTGAAGTTATAATACCCTAAACGGGTTGAATTTGAGTATTGTTGTTTCCTTATAGTGGCAGTTTTGAAATATAAGTGTAATATATCTTGAAGATTACCATATTTCTTCTTTTCTACTCACATCACATTCCTCGTTTTAGACTCACTTATTACGTACCAAACCTCTCACTAAATAACCCTGTATTCGTGCACTTCCTTCCAAGCACATGAAAGCCCCGCCGTTGAATAACTCTCTTTCATTTATCACTTCCGCACTTACTATTTCTTTACATATGTGAGACGTTCCCATCGGGACCAAAGATCCGAGCTATATGGAGGTTACGTACAGTTGAACTGACCAAAGCATATAAGAAACTCAACACAGATTTTTTATATGCATGTTCAATTACATACAGTTACGAAATAAAGAAAAGCAAATTTAAGAGATCCGCTACATAGAGATTACTAATATATTCTTGCTAGATATTAAACTGGTGGGAGTGGGGTGTGTAATCACAAATGGGGGAGAAAATAAGCCCATTAAAAACTGAGACACTAAGCTCTGCATTGATGGCCCGAAATTATGTCACCAAGGAATCATCAAGGTCATTCATGTTCCGCTCAGATATTGTGAAATGTTCTACTAAAAAAAATGGCTCTGAGCACTATGGGACTCAACATCTGAGGCCATCAGTCCCCTACAACTAAGAACTACTTAAACCTAACTAACCTAAGGACATCACACACATCCATGCTCGAGGCAGGATTCGAACCTGCGACCGTAGCGGTCGTGCGGTTCCAAACTGTAGCGCCTAGAACCGCTTGGCCACACAGGCCGGCCGAAATGTTCTACTGCCACTGTATTATCGTTTGGCAGAACCTCTCTCTCTCTCTCTCTCTCTCTCTCTCTCTCTCTTTCTTTCTCTCTCTCTCTCTCCCTCTCTCTCTCTCTCTCTCTCTCTCTCTCTCTCTCTCTCTCTCTCTCTCTCTAGCTGTCTCTCTCTCTCTCTCTCTCTCTCTCTCTCTCTCTCTCACACACACACACACACACACACACACACACACACACGCCTCCATTGTTTGTGTATTTCAGCATTTCTCTCATGTCTTTTGTGATCTTCTCCTGGTGCTTAGCCAAAGACAGTTAACATAATAATCCGTAAAGTTGAACAGTTAATCACTTTTTACCACGGATTTCAGTGCTAAAGCAGAAACTGATTAAGTATAACTCTTGCAGCGGTAGGCGATTGTTTTATTCAGTACATCCCGCTTACGTGAGTGCTTTAATTCTTGGCTGCTAACATTTCCATAATTTTTCTACCTTCCATACACGGAGATAAACGGTTTATTGCCTGTAAAAAAATTCTTTAGTCACCATGACAGGGGCAGCGCCGAAATTATTGTCGTTCTGTCGAGGCTTAGTGCATGAAAATACAGAGACGGATGGGACAATTACACACGAGAAATAGTTAATAGAATTTTAACGCTTTTGTTTATATGCTCTTCAGAATAAGTGAAAATTGAGCCAACCTTTGTTTTATGTGATCCATTTACACAAAATGCCTGTTTACTAGTGGAAATCTCACTGTTATGCATGGAAAATTGTGCGAACGGAAAAAGTTTTTGTTAGACAGAGCTGTTCCTTTACGGAAATAGGTCAGGCGTGCACTACACGCCGGAAGCGGCTACAAGGGTAGCGGAGTAGGTGTGGAGTGCACATGGGGGTTTTTTAGGTTAGAGAATTCCCTCCCTAGGCCCGACAAGACGCCTCCTGAGACGCGGCAAGGTAGGAGAGGCAAAATGCAACAGGGAATAACAATATTAATGTGCTAATAATAATCGGCAGGAGCGTCTATAGAAAGGTCCCAGAGCTGTTCTCATTAATAAACGGTCACAACGCCCATATAGTACTAGGGACAGAAAGTTGGCTGAAACCAGACGTAAACAGTAATGGAATCCTAAACTCAGATTGGAATGTATACCGCAGAGACAGACTGGACAGCGAAGGGGGAGGCGTGTTTATAGCGATAAGAAGTGCAATAGTATCGAAGGAAATTGACGGAGATCCGAAATGTGAAATGATTTGGGTGGAGGTCGCGGTTAAAGCAGGCTCAGACATGGTGATTGGATGTCTCTATAGGCCTCCTTGCTCAGTAGCTGTTGTGGCTGAGCACCTGAAGGATAATTTGGAAAATATTTCGAGTAGATTTCTCCACCATGTTATAGTTCTGGATCGAGATTTTAATTTGCCGAATATAGACTGGGAGACTCAGACGTTCATAACGGATGGCAGTGACAAAGAATCCAGTGCATTTTTTGTAAGTGCTTTATCTGAAGCCGACTCGTGGCGATAACATATTATACCTTCTGGTGACAAACAGACCCGAACTATTTGAAAAAGTTAACGCAGAACAGGGAATCAGCGATCATAAAGCGGTTACGGCAACGATGATTTGAGCCATAAATAGAAATATTAAAAAAGGTAGGAAGATTTTTCTGTTTAGCAAAAGTGACAAAAAGCAGATAACAGAGTAAATGACGGCTCAACACAAAAGTTTTGTCTCAAGTACAGATAGTGTTGAGGATCAGTGGACAAAGTTCAAAAACATCGTACAATATGCGTTAGATGAGTATGTGCCGAGCAAGATCGTAAGAGATGGAAAAGAGCCACTGTGGTACAACAACCGAGTTAGAAAACTGCTGTAGAAGCAAAGGGAACTTCACAGCAAATATAAACATAGCCAAAGCCTTGCAGACAAACAAAAATTACGCGAAGCGAAATGTAGTGTGAGGAGGGCTATGCGAGAGGCGTTCAATGAATTCGAAAGTAAAGTTCTATGTACTGAAACTCCTAAGAAATTTTGGTCTTATGTCAAAGCGGTAGGTGAATCAAAACAAAATGTCCAGACACTCTGTGACCAAAATGGTACTGAAACAGAGGATGACAGACTAAAGGCCGAAATACTAAATGTGTTTTTCCAAAGCTGTTTCACAGATGGACTGTTGTTCCTTCTCTAGATTGTCGTACAGATGACAGAATGGTAGATATCGAAATAGACGACAGAGGGATAGAGAAACAATGAAAATCGCTCAAAAGAGGAAAGGCGGTGGACCTGATGGGATACCAGTTCGATTTTACGCAGAGTACGCGACGGAACTTGCCCCCCCCCCCCCCCTTTCTTGCAGCGGTGTACCGTAGGTCTCTAGAAGAGCGTAGGGCTCCAAAGGATTGGAAAAGGGCACAGGTCATCCCCGTTTTCAAGAACAGAGGTCGAACAGATGTGCAGAACTATAGACCTATATCTCTAACGTCGATCAGTTGTAGAATTTTGGAACACGTATTATTTTCGAGTATAATGACTTTTCTGGAGACTAGAAATCTACTCTGTAGGAATCAGCATGGGTTTCGAAAAAGACGGTCGTGTGAAACCCAGCACGTGCTATTCGTCCACGAGACTCAGAGGACCATAGACACGGGTTCACAGGTAGATGCCGTGTTTCTTGACTTCGGCAAGGCGTTCGATACAGTTCTCCACAGTCGTTTAATGAACAAAGTAAGAGCACATTGTGTATCAGACCAATTGTGTGATTGGACTGAAGAGTTCATAGATAACCGAACGCAGCATGTCATTTTCAATGGAGAGAAGTCTTCCGAAGGAAGAGTGATTTCAGGTGTGCCGCTGGGGAGTGCCATAGGATCTTTGCTATTCACAATATACATAAATGACCTTGTGGATGACATTGGAAGTTCACTGAGGCTTTTTGCAGATGATGCTGTGTTGTATCGAGAGGTTGTAACAATGGAAAATTGTACTGAAATGCAGGACGATCTGCAGCAAATTGACGCATGGTGTAGGCAATGGCAATTGAATCTCAATGTAGACAAGTGTAATGTGCTGCGAATACATAGAAAGATAGATCCCTTATCATTTAGCTACAAAATAGCAGCACAGAAACTGGAAGCAGTTAATTCCATAAATTATCTGGGAGTACGCATTAGGAGTGATATAAAATCAAATGATCATATAAAGTTGATCGACGGTAAAGGATATGCTAGACTGAGATTCATTGGAAGAATCCTAAGGAAATGCAGTCCGAAAACAAAGGAAGCAGGTTACAGTACGCTTGTTCGCCCACTGCTTGAATACTGCTCAGCAGTGTGGCATCCGTACCAGATAGGGTTGATAGAAGAGATAGAGAAGATCCAACGGATAGCAGCGCGCTTCGTTACAGGATCATTTAGTAATCGCGAAAGCGTTACGGAGATGATAGATTAACTCCAGTGGAAGACTCTGCAGGAGAGACGCTCAGTAGCTCGGTACTGGCTTTTGTTAAAGTTTCGAGAACATACCTTCACCGAAGAGTCAAGCAGTATATTGCCCCCTCCTACGTATATCTCGCGAAGAGATCATGATGATAAAATCAGAGAGATTAGAGCCCCCTCCCATAGTTCTCAGGAAATTTGTGTGTGTTCAGGTGTTTCTCTTTCAATAAAATAATGCAGAAGTCGGTATTACGGATGTTTTTAGCAGTACAAGAACTTGAACTTTCTATTGCCACTTGCAGGTCCCCATTCTTCTTCGAAATTATTGAATATGCTCCAAACCACCAGGTCTACCTGCTTCCCCCCCCCCCCCCCTCTCCGCCGTCCCTAGCTACACACTTGCGGCCGGCCGCGGTGGTCTAGCGGTTCTAGGCACGCGGTCCGGAATCGCGCGACTGCTACGGTCGCAGGTTCGAATGCTGCCTCGGGCATGGATGTGTGTGATGTCATTAGGTTAGTTACGTTTAGGTAGTTCTAAGTTCTAGGGGACTGCTGACCACAGATGTTAAGTCTCATAGTGCTCAGAGCCATTTGAACCATTTTTTTACACACTTGCGAACAAGCCACAGTAAACAACACAGATACCACTGACACGAATGAGACGAAATGAGTGAGACGCATCGGTGTTTCTTTGTCAGTTTTTTAACCTGGCTGTATGCTTTCATGGCTGAAACCACCAATCTCGTCGCCATCCTTGCATGTAGCTTCGCTATCCATACTCTGTTACATGTTTATGGCAGAGAGAATATTAGCTCCAGCCCCTCTGTCCACAGCCAATCAACACTAAGATTCGTATACCTACGCTGAGGTGACAGAAGTCGTCGTACGCCGCCTAATATCGGGTCGGACCTCCTTTTGTCCGGGGTAGGGCTGTAGCTCAATATGGCACGGACCCAATAGGACGTTGGAGGTCCCAGGCAGAAATAATGAACCACGCTGCCTGTACAGTCGCCCACAGTTGTGAAAGTGTTGCCGGTGTAGGATTTTGTGCACGAACTGACCTCTCGTTTAGGCCCCATAACTTTAAAGTGGGATTCACAACTAGCGATCATTCACCCAAATTGTCTAGAATGTTCGTGAAACCAATAGTGAAAAACTGTGGCCCGGCTACATGGCTCATTCTCATCCATAAAAGTTCCATCGTTGTTTGGGAATGTGAGGTCCATAAATGGACGCAAATGGTTTCGAAGTAGCGGAATTTAAACCGGAGAACCTCGTCAATTCCTCGTAAACACAGCCGACGCCATAATGGAGACGTCACCAGCTTTCACAGTACCTTCTTGACAGCTTGGGTCCATGGCTTCGTGGGGTCAGTGCCACACTCGAACGTTACCAGAAGCTCCACGGAAACACCGCAGCTCTCGGTCGTTAAGTGAAGGCCGTTGGCGACTGCTTTATCCGTGGTGAGAGGTAATGCCTAAAATTTGGTATTCTTGGCCTATACTTGACACTGTGAATTACCTAACGATTTCCGGAGTGGAATATCCCCTGCTTCTAGCTCCCACTACCATTCCTCGTCCAAAGTATGTTAATTCCCGTCGTGCGGCCATAATGACGTCGAAAACCTTCTCACACGCATCTCCTGAGTTCAAATGAAAGCTCCAACAATGCACTGCACTTTTATACCTTGTGTACGTAATAGTAACGTCATCTGTATATTTGAATGTCGCTATCACATGACTTTGGTCACTTCAGTGTAAATCTCCCTCCCCGACCAGCTATTCCACAGAGAAAATATCAAACAACACGTCCTAAAGGTTCCCGCCATATCGGCTCCTAAATATAGACGTTTTATGGTAGTTACACTATACTGGTATCACTATCAGATAGTCCAACCATTCCAAAAAACATTGGTAGAATCTAAATTTCGTTCGTAATTGATTTACTGCAAGATAATTGCATATCAAGTTAGCGGACTTGGTTAACATAAATGTAGTCTACCAGCGATTACAGCCATTCCATTATTAATCTCTTCAGATCTCAGAATCGGCGTTCTAATTTTATTTATTTGTATTTACAGTGTGGTCTTGATTTCACTGCGTACTTGTAACGGTTGACTTGGCTTCGCCAATGTGACCTTGAAACACCCTGGCATATATCTGATTTTCAGTATATCTCCAACACTCTTTTGAAAAAAGCATTCTAATCTGCTCATATGTGTTGCATTTCTATTAGCTGGTGAAAGTCGCACTGATATAGCGAGAGGCTAAGCATAGTTAAAAGTGTGAGGGGAAGCTGGTGCGTGGGTAATGGTCAAGGTCGGAAGGTGTAAGGCAGGTTTCAGTTTCAGTACGAATAGAACTAATAGGATAGTTATTGCCATATGGGATACTTTTGTGTTTCTTTCTTATGTATCATTTCTTAGTGGAATGCGGAGTGAGAGTATCAATTAAATATCCTGTCTTCCGAATTCTGCATCTGAAAGCATTAAAAGTTAAAAAACGAAGATTTTTATTAAATTGTAGATCGAAAGAAGCAGTTGTCAGGGCTTTGGATTGATAATTGGGAATAATAGGTTTGTGTGAAAGGAAATTTAAGTGGTCTGGGGATAGGGAGCTGAATTTAACGTTGTTAAATTGGTATAGTAGTCTGTTACTGGAGCATAATAACGATGGCAGAATAGGAGAGTTTCCCGTCTTATCGTTTTTTTACCAGAAGAAGCCACTTTCGTCCGCCCATAACTGTGGGTTTTTCTATTGCTCTGGGAGAAGGCTCATGAAACTAGAGCACGTTATATATTTGTTCATTTTATACCATAATTAAGGGGCTCCGGAAAGGCTCAAAATCATGAAAAGTTCAATTTTTACTTTTTTGCGTTTTCCGAATCTGCAGACTATTACCTTTTAATAGATATATAATTTATTCAATTCCGAAGACTACAACTATTTTTAAATTTTTTTTTGAAATCTATTGTACATGGGCGTGACCCACTGTGGCGCTGTTAAACTGCTGTCAAATGGTGTTACTATTAACGTCCGTGTTCATCAGGTACATTTTAGTGATGTGAGATAAAGTATGTGCTGTGGCTAATCTGTGATGGTTCAATATATATCGCTGGTGTGATTGTCGATTGTTTCATGTTTATTTACTCTGTCGTTATCTCGAAAACATTCGTAATTAATTCTGTTTCTTGAGTCTCTGTTTTGTTGAAGTATAATAATGAGTAAAAGTAAAGTTATTAGAAATCCTCTGAAGGCTTTTAAGAAAAGGAGAAATGTTGGAAAGCCAAAGGTATGTGTTATTACTGTAAATAATAAAATTCTAACATGGTACGAGCGATGCTTGCTTCAGACAAGGAACGCCTTCGGGCTGCAGACAGGGCTGTAAAGAGTCTAGATATACAAGCAAGAGTAAACAGGAGGAGGAACAAGAGGAAGCTGGAGGAGGAGTTTGCAGAGGATGAAGATAATCCATCCTAAGGACCTGGAATGCACTACAAAGTTAATCCAATCTTTGTCGCTCGATTCCCAAAACTTTTATTTTATCATACTAATTACATGTTTTCTAAGGCTCTTCCAAACATATTTGTTTCAAACTTTCAGTAAATGTTACACAGTAACATAATTTAACACAGCCTTTTTCCAAAAAACTGTATATTTTTGAATATATAAATAAAAAATTGCAAAAGTGTTGTGAATTTTCATTACAATTGAGAAAAAATCATTTTTAATAACTGAACTAAAATTTTGTAAAATTCCTGTGTTAAGTTGTAGCCCATATTCCAATAAATAATCTGTAAAAAGTTCAACTTCCTACCTCAAATACTTTGTGAGGAAAGATGTAATTTATAAGCGTTATTTTAACATTGCAAGTATAGGGCGTTCCGGAGCCCCTTAAATAAAAGACTTACTTAACTTTGACACAAATCTTGATTCAGGTTTGCTAGATAATTTATAATGGCCACTGACTGCGGTAGCATCAAATGGTTCAAATGGCTCTGAGCACTATGAGACTTAATTTCTAAGGTCATCAGTCCCCTAGAACTTACAAACATTTAAACCTAACTAACCTAAGGACACCACAGACATCCATGCCCGAGGATTCGAACCTGCGACTGTAGCGTTCGCGTGGTTCCAGACTGTAGCGCCTAGAATCGCTTGGTCACCGCAACCGACGGGAAGGACATTGATTATTTGCATGTCGTCCATTTCTTGCGACAACTCGTTCTTAATACGAAGTTAAGCATTATCAATTCAGTTACTGTAATAAAAACCATTAACGGGATTTGCTTGAATTGTTGTATAGCTGTCCGAGAAAGCAGCATCCCTCAGGCACCTTATAACAGACGAGTTGGGAGGACACCACAGGTAGTACAGCCTGCAGTAAAGCGCCACTGTTTTAATGTGGCGACAGAAGCTGTATCGTCCTGCAGTTTGTTGCAGCCTGCATCCTGCTGTAACAGCTTTCTACTTTCCTGTTTTTCCAAAGACCGTATATCAGTTCCATACAGTTTTGTACGTATTCCGAGGAACTTAGTATTGATTAAGGTAAGGAACCGAGGTAGCGGATAGGACAGTGTTTACTCTCGATGTGATGTTAGGGTTTAACCGAGCGCCATGTGAAGCTTAGGAAATTTGTGATCAAGTTACAGTCGTTCACAGCCATGGTCACGATTCTTCACTTATTTATTTCACTTCTCCCACGAGTTCTTTGGTTTATTCTCAGTCCGTTTCTATTAGCGCATTGCATTTAAAGGGTCTTAAAATTACTTCGCACCTCTACTAAAGACTGCACTGTTATCGTCGGAGCTTATAATTAATATATTTTCTTACTGAATTTTAATTCCACACCTAATCCTTTCTTTCGTTTTGGTAATTGCTCCTCTGTGTACAGCTTTAATGCCACCTCTTCTGTCTTTTCTTCCATCGTTGTTTTTCCGCTGGATTATAACACATGTCGTGTATTACCCAACTTTTAATTTAGATTACATATTTTTTTCTGATAATTTCGGTCGGTTTCCGTTTTCTTCGTTGCAGAACACCTCTTCCAGGTCGAAAAATCCTATGAAGGTATGATTTTCCTTAAGTATAGCCACCATTGTCAAGTGAATTTACGATTTTCATTAAGTATTGCTTCCATCGTCAAGTTCCAAGTCATAACTGCTCATTTGCTGTACGCGAAAGCCGAGGTAATCGTCATCAGACATATTCTCATAAAACTTGTATTGTGCCCAGTCGCAATTTGCTGTAACTTCAAAGTTTCCTTTGGGTGCGCTGTTGTTATTTTAACAGTTACAACAAGCAACATGAAAAGTATGTTTCTTCTCCGAATACGAAATTATTTTGTTGACGCCATCCACGTAGGGAGAAATGATGATCATAATAAAGTAAAGGAAATCAGAGCTCGCACGGAAAAATACACTAGTATGTGTTTGGCTTTTTTTCACGCTCTCTTCCACAGAGGAACAACAGAGAATTAGTATAAAGGTGGTTTGATGAACTTTCTGCGAAGCGCTGAAGTTGATTTGCAGTGTAGCCATGTAGATGTGGGTCAGTGAGTTACGTTCACATTTATTTTTGTAAAAGTTACATTCTTGCAAAGATGAGTTACATTACCATCGCGTACACAAATTTTTTGCAGAATTGGATATGCCGTAATCCCAATTTAGGAGTCTTCTGTTGGCTTACGAACGGTATTTAATCTCTCCAAACTACATTAGACCCTCCTTGTAAAGACTGCATATCTGTTGCCGTATCCTATCATTTCTTGTTCTTTGTAAACCTTTACTTAGTGTCTCGATAGAGAAGTCCAGTCTATTGTCCCAGAAACACTGAAGAGATTGTATCAACTTTTTAAAATTTTTATAGTAAAAGAATAATTTTAAGGTATCAGCAGCATTTCGGATCCGTCAGGAGGAGATTAACACGAAACTGTCAACAATCTAACAAGAAAAATGCTCTTTGTACTGTCCTGATCTACCTTGATGCAGGGGGTGTTGACCTGACCATGACGTTCTGGAGCTCCCCCAGCAACGGAAAACGTGTGGGTTGCCGTGAGACACGCATTCCATCAGTCGTCAGCTATTACGACTGCTGTGCTGTAGCATATATTTGAAGCAGCATGGAATACCAGTTTGACTTGATGCCCAGCCATCCGCTGCTGCTACCGCCAGGTTTGCCAGCACTCTGTGCCAAATTTCACGCGATGTATATCCCCAAACCACTTGCAAATCTTATCACGTAATCTTTTTACTATATTGTAGATGGACAATAGGAAAAATTCCTTATTTGCTGTCCTTCCTTGACCAATTTTGACAACATTTAGAATTTTATCTTAATGAGCCATGAGACAGTTTCAATGCCGACAACAATTTATTTGAGATCTCTTCTGAAACAAGAGTTTATCTGCATTCATTATTTTTCTAAAATTCTGAAACATCTATGAAATATTAGTCTTTACCACGTACGGTGTAATGTCTGCCGCGATGCAGCAGTTGCAGAAGAGAGAGACCCCGTTGCCTAAGGAGGTTTGGTTGGGTGGATATTAGTTTAAAATGATTATGACATGTAGAGGCAATCCTACATGGTGAGGAATAATGGTATGACTTCGAAACAGGATAGAGTATCACTGCAAATATGAAGACTATTAAAGTGAATAGAAGATCAGATGTAAACAAGGTGAGGAATAGAAGCAGAAATTACAAATACATGGAACAGTGGAGCTACGCGCCAGTAACTGCAGCCGTTTACGTACGTTGACAGGGTGGGACTATCACAGCACAGGTCTACATTGATGTTTTAAGCACATTCTTGCTTCCCACTGTTGGCAATTCGGGAATGACGATTCCTTCTAGACGATCGAGCACGTGCTCATAATGAAGGAGGCACGACGTCATAAACAAAATAATGCGTCAAGAACTGCCGCCTAGCATGACGTTTAAATATATTACTTCTTTGCTACTAACTCTATTCGCAACATATATGATAGACAGTATTCACATATGCCGCTGAATGTACCTCCACAAATATATCATTGTACGATAATAGTTCAGAAGATATGCGTCATAAATGCTGAGAAACGTGAAGTAATGCCACCAACATGTGTGAAGATTTAGTACATTTGCTCTGTACTTCTAGCTAACTGTCCTACTGCAGTGGTTACACCGGTTCCTGTCAGGTCACCGAAGTTAAGCGCTGTCTAGCTAGTCTGGCACTTGGATGGGTCACAGTCTTTGTCTCTCGATTGCTGTTGGCGAGCGGGGTGCTCTTAGCCCAATGAGGAGCTACGTGGTCAGTAAATTTTTTTTTGGGTTTGAGGCCGCATTGTCATCTGTAAAATGCCGATGTTTCGGCGAATGCTGCAAGGTGCCTTCCTCAGGGTGTATTGCTAACTCCTACTTGATTGAGAAGTAGAAGTTCGGTCACGAAAACCAACACCGGCAAGGAGAGCGGTGCCCCTTAATATCTGCCATCTCGTCACGCCTAAGGGCTGACGACGTTACAGGAGCTAGACTGTACCGCTGGGCCCTCCATCCGGTTCAGATTGTTTTAGTTTCGTACTACTGAGGTACTTCTACAGTTGAGTGAAAGAAATTCCTGAGCCTTTGCAGCACTTTTGACACCTTTCAACTTCGAAGCGCAAACAGCTGTAGGCGAAATCAATGACCGGAGGCAGCTCTCCATGAAAAAACCAATAGGCCCGGAGGGCTCCCGATTGCGAGCCACGGCGCTTTCGACCATTGGCGCTTCCTTGCTACAGAATCTTTCGAAGGATAGTTCTGCCCGCAGAAAGCGCTTCTCTTATCTTGCTAATTTAGTCAGATTTATGGTGCGCCCTTGGAGGATTCGAAAGTATAAGCTCACTCCAAAACGTCGGCTGCCAGCTCTGGCTGCAAAAAAGTCTCTTGCCAAGCTGGGCATCCAATACAGTTGAACTTGGACGACAGGTATGGGAACATTATTCTGTGCTGCGTCACTTATAGGCCCAAGTTCGCGAGTTGTGGAGCAGTTGTGTCACTAAAACCCATGAGCAGATGCTCAACTAGTGACTGTAATTTTCAAATTCAGTTATATGGTGTAGTGGGCCTATGATAGCGTATTAAATTTATCATATAGTACGAAGCTGTGTCATCTTCTGCTGATAATGCGAATTCATGCAACTGCACAGTGGAGACTACACTACACCCTGCTTCTGTATATACACTCCTGGAAATTGGAATAAGAACACCGTGAATTCATTGTCCCAGGAAGGGGAAACTTTATTGACACATTCCTGGGGTCAGATACATCACATGATCACACTGACAGAACCACAGGCACATAGACACAGGCAACAGAGCATGCACAATGTCGGCACTAGTACAGTGTATATCCACCTTTCGCAGCAATGCAGGCTGCTATTCTCCCATGGAGACGATCGTAGAGATGCTGGATGTAGTCCTGTGGAACGGCTTGCCATGCCATTTCCACCTGGCTCCTCAGTTGGACCAGCGTTCGTGCTGGACGTGCAGACCGCGTAAGACGACGCTTCATCCAGTCCCAAACATTCTCAATGGGGGACAGATCCGGAGATCTTGCTGGCCAGGGTAGTTGACTTACACCTTCTAGAGCACGTTGGGTGGCACGGGATACATGCGGACGTGCATTGTCCTGTTGGAACAGCAAGTTCCCTTGCCGGTCTAGGAATGGTAGAACTATGGGTTCGATGACGGTTTGGATGTGCCGTGCACTATTCAGTGTCCCCTCGACGATCACCAGTGGTGTACGGCCAGTGTAGGAGATCGCTCCCCACACCATGATGACGGGTGTTGGCCCTGTGTGCCTCGGTCGTATGCAGTCCTGATTGTGGCGCTCACCTGCACGGCGCCAAACACGCATACGACCATCATTGGCACCAAGGCAGAAGCGACTCTCATCGCTGAAGACGACACGTCTCCATTCGTCCCTTCATTCACGCCTGTCGCGACACAACTGGAGGCGGGCTGCACGATGTTGGGGCGTGAGCGGAAGACGGCCTAACGGTGTGCGGGACCGTAGCCCAGCTTCATGAAGACGGTTGCGAATGGTCCTCGCCGATACCCCAGGAGCAACAGTGTCCCTAATTTGCTGGGAAGTGGCGGTGCGGTCCCCTACGGCACTGCGTAGGATCCTACGGTCTTGGCGTGCATCCGTGCGTCGCTGCGATCCGGTCCCAGGTCGACGGGCACGTGCACCTTCCGCCGACCACTGGCGACAACATCGATGTACTGTGGAGACCTCACGCCCCACGTGTTGAGCAATTCGGCGGTACGTCCACCCGGCCTCCCGCATGCCCACTATACGCCCTCGCTCAAAGTCCGTCAACTGCACATACGGTTCACGTCCACGCTGTCGCGGCATGCTACCAGTGTTAAAGAATGCGATGGAGCTCCGTATGCCACGGCAAACTGGCTGACACTGACGGCGGCGGTGCACAAATGCTGCGCAGCTAGCGCCATTCGACGGCCAACAACGCGGTTCCTGGTGTGTCCGCTGTGCCATGCGTGTGATCATTGCTTGTACAGCCCTCTCGCAGTGTCCGGAGCAAGTATGGTGGGTCTGACACACCGGTGTCAATGTGTTCTTTCTTCCACTTCCAGGATTGTATTACCAAGTTACAGAAGTATTTAACAAATTATAGCATTCGACATCAAGTTATAGAAAATTTGTAACACAATGTTTCATACATCACCATATTTTATAAAGCATTTATGTGTTCCATGTACTATGTTCGAAGAAAGTTATTGGTCAGGGTTGTTCTTTTTACAAGGAGGCTGTGGGAAGCAATTAAAGGAAGATAAGCGTTGTTGTAAAAACTTTTATTGTTTTATACATACACGTTTACACATATAAAATGGCAACAATACTTATATTTTAATATTTTATACATACTGAGAGCTTTTTATAAAATATACTATCTGTAGTAGTAGTTGTAGCAGTAGCAGTAGTTGAAGTAGTATATCCTCTTTTTCATGATATCGTTTGTAAACTCTTGGTGTGACAATGTGTGGTACATGGCCCCTCCCTGGTCTTCTATCTGTAATACTATTTCCTGAAGGAAACATATTCTCTGCAATTATTTGTGTAAGCTCTGAGCGCCTTTGAAAAGTTACTCTATAAATTTCTTGCCAGGTTTGCCATCACTGAATGGAGTATACAGCTTCACCTCTACAGTAAATTTGAGGATTCTTTCTATCAGCTGACTTATAGTAAAAGAGAATCCATTTTTATATGACTCTTCACACTCTCCATGAGTAAGAGATCTTGACATTTTTCATTCAGTACAAATGAGTTCCCCATGTTTCACTGAATTGGAAATTTGTCAGAATTTTTATACATAACAGTTGTTCTGCTAACTGAGTACAAGTTAGTTGTATTTGCAATAGGCGTCTTAAACTGAAGCTACAATTGGAAAAATGAAGCAAACTAATATGCTAAGCAGGCAAGCATGTGATATTTGACAGAGATTGATAGGCATGCAGAACTGAAGTTCTACTGACACTGAGTGAGTGTTACTGCATCTTAAAATAATAGCTGACACTGTGTCTGTACTGGTTGTAAGCAACAGGATCTTAAATCGATATTGTAACAACAGTAGAATGGGAGAGTTAATCCAACAAGCACAAATGATTAGACATGATGTTGGCCATATTGATGCTAGCAGGTAAACACTTTTAACTAGCCAAATGCTTGCAATCATGATGTCACATGCTCAGATACACACACTATACATGATATCACAAGACACACACCATTTTGACATCTTGGATTGTGACATCATACAATCAATGGGTATGTGCAATTGATGGGAACAGTTACTCGACGTACTGCTGGAAGGGCACTTTGCTCACTGGCATGGTGTCTAATTACTCCACGTACTGTTGAGTGGGGCAATGATGGCTAGTTAATAGGATGATTACCATTACCTGAAATGCATGATGATACCACGTATATAGCAAGAGCTACTGTATCTTAAAAATATATTATGACATAGGAAACTGGCAGCCTATTACCCTTAGGAAACTTCCTGGAAGATTAAAATTGTATGCCGGACCGAGACTCGAACTAGGGAACTTTGCCTTTCGCGGGGAAGTACTCTACCAACTGAACTACCCAAGCACGACTCACGTCCCGCCCGCACAGCTTTAATTCCGCCAGTACCTCGCCACCTACCTTCCAAACTTCACAGAAGCTCTCCTGCGAACCTTGCAGAACTAGCACTCTAGGAAGAAAGGAGCTCTAGTTAGGGTGAGATGATTCCCAGTGATCTACTCAATGATACTTTCAAAAACATTATTTACCATTTACTCATTTGCTTTATTTCTGCTTGGAATGACTACAATACTGATGCCAACTGATAGAAAAACAAAATCTGCTTGCTGTGTGCAAGATGGAAGGTCGTTTAGCTTTATAGGAAAAACAGTGGACTGAATACTGAGTCTTGTGAAATCCCGTAAGTAATTTATTTCCAATCAGAGGAAACTTGCATATTTACACGGCTTGAAGTTTTAAGGATAATATTATGTATTCTTTCAGTTAGCATTGGCATTGTCCATTGGTTTCCTATATCATTAACTTTATAAAACCTAAGTTTATTGAAGAGAATATTGTGATTTCTACAGATGCCTTGAATTGGTCTCTGAAAATACCACCTGCTGCTGGTTTGTTATTTAGTGCTTGTAAATGTTTATCACTGAATGTTTCTACGTCATTCTCATTTGAGAAACTCTTCTGAAATCCAAATTTTGATTTACTTAGGTTATTTTTGTTGTTCGGCTATGGTAGAAGACTAGACATTCTAAGAAATATTGGGGTATGTTTTCAGGACTGGAAAGGGTTGGCACTTAGTGCTATGTCGGACATCACATTTGTTATAAGGAAATTTGGCAATAACATATTTCTATCCCTGTCGAAACGACACGTGTCTAGCTTGAAGGGGGAAACCAGATGGCGCTATGGTTGGCCCGCTAGATGGTGCTGCCGTAGGTCTAACGGATGTCAACTGCGGATGTCAACTGCTTTTTTTTTAAATAGGAACCCTCATTTTTTATACATATTCGTGTAGTACGTAAAGAAATATGAATGTATTAGTTGGACCACTTTTTTCGTTTTGTGATGGATGGCACTGTAATAGTCACAAACATATGGCTCACAATTTTAGACGAACAGTTGGTAACAGGTAGGTTTTTTAAATTAAAATACAGAACGTAGGTACGTTTGAACATTTTATTTCGGTTGTTCCAATGTGATACATGTACCTTTGTGAACTTATCATTTCTGCTAACGCATGCTGTTACCTGTAAATACGACATTAATGCAATAAATGCTCAAAATGATGTCCGTGAACATCACTATATTTGGCAATACGTGTAACGACATTCCTCTCAACAGCGAGTAGTTCATTTCCGTAATGTTCGCACATGCATTGACAATGCGCTGACGCATGTTGTCTGGTGTTGTCGGTGGATCACGATAGCAAATATCGTTCAAAATTCCCCACAGTAAGAATTCCGGGGACGTCAAATCCGGTGAACGTGTGGGTCATGGTATAGTGTTCGACGACCAATCCACATGTCATGAAATATGCTATTCAATACCGGTTCAACCGCACGCGAGCTATGTGTCCGACATGCATCATGTTGGAAGTACATTGCCATTCTGTCATGCAGTGAAACATCTTGTAGTAACATCAGTAGAACATTACGTAGGAAACCAGTATACATTGGACCAATTAAATTACCATCGATAAAATGGGGGCCAATTATCCTTCCTCCCATAATGCCGCACCATACCTTAACTCGCCGAGGTCTCTGATGTTCCACTTTTCGCAGCCATCGTCGATTTTCCGTTGCCCATTTGCGCATATTATGCCGCTTTTAGTTACCGCTGTTGGTGGATGACGCATCGTCGCTAAACAGAAAGCATGCAAAAAATCTGTCATCGTATCATAATTTCTCTTGTGCCCAGTGGCAGAACTGTACACGACGTTCAAAGTCGTCGCCATGCAATTTCGGCTGCATAGAGATATGGTACGACTACAATCGACGTTGATGTAGCATTCTGAACACCAACGCTTTTGAGATTCCCGATTCTCGAGAAATTTGTGAGCTACTGATTTGCGGATTAGCCGCGACAGCAGCTAAAACACCTACTTGGGCATCATCATTTGTTGCAGGTCTTAGCTGACGTTTCACATGTGGCTGAACACATCCTGTTTCCTTAAAAACCGTAACTATCCAGCCAACGGTTCGGAAACTTGGATGATGTCGTCCAGGATACCGAGCAGCATGCATAGCACACACGCGTTTGGCATTTTGATCACAATAGCCATACGTGAACACGATATCGACCTTTTCCGCAATTGGCAAACGGTCCATTTTAACATGGGTAATGTATCAGGAAGCAAATACCGCCCGCATTGGCAGAATGTTACGTGATACCACATACTTATACTTTTGTGACTATTACTGCACCATCTATCACAAAGCGCAAATAGTGGCCCAACTAAAACATTCATATATCTTTACGTACTACACGAATAAGTAATAAAAAATGAGGGTTTCTATTTAAAAAAAAGCTGTTGATATCTCTTTGACCTATGGCAGCGCCATCTATCGGGGCAACCATAGCGCCATCTGGTTTACCCCTTCAAGCTACACGAGTTTCGTTCTTTGTAGTTTTTTCGTTTGATGCTTATTTTGTGAGATATTTGGCCCGGTAACTATCAATGGACCACCGTGTTATGACGACAAACCACAGTACATGTTACCATTACTATTAATTTAAATCTTAGGGCTATCACAGATCACTCACAGACAGTAGATAAATTTAATAATCATTTCTTAAATTATAAGAAAGTATAGGGAAAATCAGTTCAAAAATAAAATCAAAAGAGTTTTGAGAGGCCAGAAAAACGTGTGGTTCCTGAAGTGGCGCATCAGCCTTTTCAGTAGTTGCAGGAGCAACAGTCTGGATGATTCATTGAACTGGCCTTGTAACACTAACCAAAACGGCCTTGCTGTTGTGGTACTGCGAACGGCTGAAAGCAAGGGGAAACTACAGCCGTAATTTTTTCCGAGGGCATGCAGCTTTACTGTACGATTAAATGATGATGGCATCCTCTTGGTAAAATATTCTGGAGGTAAAACAGTCTCCTATTTGGATCTCTGGGCGGGGACTACTCAAGAGGACGTCATTATCAGGATAAAGAAAACAGGCCTTCTACGGATCGGAGCGTGGATTGTCAGATCGCATAATCGGGCTGGTAGGTTAGAAAATTTAAAATGGGAAATGGATGGGTTAAGTTTCGATATAGTGGGAATTAGTGAAGTTTGGTGGCAGGAGGAACAAGACTTTGGTCAGGCGAATACAGGGTTATAAATACAAAATCGAATAGGGGTAATGCCCGAGTAGGTTTACTAATAAATAAAAAACTGGGAATGCGGGTAAGCTACTACAAACTGCATAGTGTACGCATTATTGTGGCCAAGATAGACACGATGCCCCCGCCTACTACTGTAGTACAAGTTTATATGCCAACTAGCTCTGCAGATGATGAAGAGATTGATGAAATGAATGATGAGATAAAAGAAATTATTCAGGTAGTGAAAGGAGACGGAAATTTAATAGTCATGGGTGACTGGAATTCAACAGTAGGAAAAGGAAGAGAAGGAAATGTAGTAGGAGATTATGGATTAGGGCTATGAAAAGAAAGAGGAAGCTGCCTAGTAGAATTTTGCACAGAGCATAACTTAACCATTGCTATCACATTGTTCAAGAATCATGAAAGACGGTTGTATACATGGAGGAACCCTGGAGATACTAGAAGGTCTTAGATAGATTATATAATGGTAAGACAGAGATTTAGGAACCAGGTTTTCAATTGTAAGACATTTCCAGGGGCAGATGTGGACTCTGACCACAATCAATTGGTTATGAACTGAAGAAACTGCAAAAAGATGGGAATTTAAGGAGATGGGACCTGGATAACCTGAAAGAACCAAAGGTTGTACAGAGTTTCAGAGAGAGCGCAAGGGAACAATTGACAGGAATGGGGGAAAGAAATACAGTAGAAGAAGAATGGGTAGATTTGAGGGATGAAAAAGTGAAGACTGCAGAGGATCAAGTAGGTAAAAAGGCGAGGGCTAGTAGATATCCTTGGGTAACAGAAGAGGTATTGAATGTAATTGATGAAAGGAGGAAAAAAATGCAGAAAATGAGCAGGCAAAAAGGAATACAAACGTCTCAAAAATAAGATCGACAGGATATGCCAAACGGCTAAGCAGGGATGGCTAGAGGACAAACGTAAGGATGTAGAGGCTTACCTCAAGAGGGGTAAGATACATACTGCCTACAGGAAAATTAAAGAGACCTTTGGAGAAAAGAGAACCATTTTCATGAATATGAAGAGCTCAGATGGAAACCCAGTGCTTAGCAAAGAAGTGAAAGCAGAAATGTGGAAGGAGTATATAGAGGGTCTATACAGGAGCGATGTTCTTCAGGACGATGGTATGGAAATGGAAGAGGATGTAGATGAAGATGAAATGGGAGATGTGATACTGCGTGAAGATTTTGACAGATCACTGAAAAACCTGAGTCGAAACAAGGCCCCGGGAGTAGACAACATTCCATTAGAACTACTGACAGCCTTGGGAGAGCCAGTCTTGACAAAACTCTACCATCTGGTGAGCAAGATGTATGAGACAGGCGAAATTCCCTCAGACTTCAAAAAGTATATAATAATTCCAATCCCAAAGAAAGCAGGTGTTGACAGATGTGAAAATTACCGAACTACCATTTTAATAATTCACAGCTACAAAATACTAACGCGAATTCTTTAAAGACGTATGGAACAACTGGTAGAAGCCGACGTCGGGGAAGATCAGTTGGGATTCCGCAGAAATGCTGGAGCACGTGAGGCAATACTGCCCCTACGATTTATCTTAGAGGAAAGATTAAGGAAAGGCAAACCTAAGTTTCTAGCATTTGTAGACTTCGAGAAAGTTTTTGGCAATGTTGATTCGAATTCAATTTCTGAAGGTGGCAGTGGTAAAATACAGGCAGCGAAAGGCTATTTAAAATTTGTAGAGAAACCAGATGGCGGTTATAAAAGTAGAGGGACATGAAAGGGAAGCAGTAGTTGTAAAGGGAGTGACACAGTGTTGTAGCTCTCCCCAACGTTACGCAATCTGTATATTGAGCAAGGAGTAAAAGAAACAAAAGAAACTTTCGGAGTAGGTATTAAAATTCTTGGAGAAGAATTAATAACTTTGAGGTTCGCCGATGACTGTAGTTCTCTCAGAAACAGCAATGGACTTGCAAGAGCAATTGAACGGAATAGACAGTGTTTTGAAAGGAGGGTATAAGATGAACATCAACAAAAGCTAAACGAGGATACTGGAATGTAGTCGAATTATATCGGGTGATGCTGAGGGAATTAGTTTACAAAATGAGACACTTAAAGCAGTAAAGGAGTTTTGGTATTTCGGGAGCAAAATAACTGAAGTTTGTCGAAGTAGAGTGGATATAAAATGTTGACTGGCAGTGGCAAGGAAAGCGATTCTGAAGAACAGGAATTTGTTAACATCAAGTATAGATTTAAGTTTCAGGAAATTGTTTCTGGAAGTATTTGTATTGAGTGTAGCCACGTATGGAAGTGAAACATGGACGATATATAGCTTAGACAAGAAAAGAATAGAAGCTTTCGAAATGTGGTGAGAAGAGAAATTTGTGGCACAACTTGACTAGAAGAAGGGATCGGTTGGTAGGACATGTTCTGAGGCATCAAGGGATCACCAATTTAGTATTGGAGGGCAGCATGGAGGGTAAAAATCGTAGGGGGAGACCAAGAGATGAATACACTAAGAAGATTCAGAAGGATGTAGGTTGCAGTAGGTACTGGGAGATGAAGAAGCTTGCACAGGATAGAGTAGCATGGAGAGTTGAACCATACCAATCTCAGGACTGAAGAACACAACCACAACAACGTATTGAATAAACTACAGAAACGAAATACAAATTTTTATGGATGTCTCACGCACATCTCCTCCTGACATTTATATATATTAATGTCAGGAGGAGATGTGGGTAAGACATCCATGAAAATTTAAATTACGTTTCTGTTCTGACATTAGTGTATATACTGGAGGAGATGTGGTTGTGAGTGGGACATCCAAGAAAATTTGAATTTCGTTTCTGCTGCTTGTTCAATATAATCTTTTGATTTTTATTTTAAACCATTTGTTACTCTGTTTTGTCATACATTTATGAAATGATTATTAAATTTGTCTACACTCTGTGAGTGATCTGTTATAGCCCTAATATTTAAACTAATAGTGATGTTATCGTGTACTGTTGTTTGTCGTCCTTACCCTCGATTCACTAGATTCCCTACGTCAATAATTTTTTTTTCTAAAACAAATTCCAGACATAAAGTGCATCTCATGTGATTTCTAATATCTTTAATAGACATTTTGAGTTGTAATCTGCCCAGTTGCTGGATCTCTCATTGTTCTTTTCAGTGGACGCAATTAACCTTTCAAGATATGTTTATTCTTGTAGTGTTGCACAGTATTTTGCATGGTTCTTTAACGCCTTTTTGGATTAACTTATGTGAAAATTTAATTTCAGACAGCAAAAATTTTAACAAAACAAACATCAGATACATGGTCAACTTCTGGTGTTAGAATACTATGCAATACTGGTAGGTGGCTAACAGACAGTAACATTCACTGTCAGCTTCTGGTGATGCAATACTGTTTTAACAGTATGTAGCTGACACCTGGTGTCAAGTGATGGTACAGTCGTGCTCAGAAGTATCCGAACGACCTGAACTGCATTTCGCCTGATTCGTATGCAACCCACATAGCGCAGCTGTCTAGCAGGTCCTCTAATCGCCCCTCGGTACAGTCGTTTGACTATTGAAAATGGTTCCAACAAGTCACCACTAGAAAACACTGCTCTGTATTGCGATAACTCAAGATGTAAAGTTATACCAAGGTACTACAAATAGCAGGGAACATCTTGTCACAGATAAGACTGTCCTTAAGGCTTGTAAGTTCACATTTATTACAATAAATGACATTCACGATATGTTACCACTCTCATTATTACGTCAGATCAGTAATTCACGTAGTAAGTTAGTCTTATTCATAATTTCCTCTTCAATATAACATACCGTACTTATTATTTAACACAAAATGACAATAAAAATTTAAGTTTTTCACGAGCAGCTAGTTGAGAATATGTATGAACTTCAAATGACACGACGAACCGTCTCGTTCTACATATGGATTCAAACGCAGGTCATGCAGACTAAGCAAAGACTTCGTGACTGACGGAAAGTAGCAGTCATTCCTGACTAGGCATACAGAGAGTGATATACCTCGATTTTAGACAGTATCAGTTAGCAAATAGCAACTTTAAATTACAGAACGTAAACATTGTTAACGGACGCGAATTCCTATCCCGCATCTATTGTCCTTGTTAACGAACTACGAGAGATGTTAAATATTGCTTCTTCACAAATAACTTACTTCAAATGCAGTGAGGTAAAGCTTTGTGTTGTACAGAGATTCGAACGAAGAACCTAATTGGATTGTCATCGAAGCACAATCAACTGTGACTTACCGGATTTTCTGGGCAGTAGCTAGATGTTTTAACTGAAATGTCGGGACGAAACATTATTTTTTTTTCTTTCCTAGGACTCCAACCTGGTACCTATCACTGTTATATTCTAGAGAAACCGAACGTTAAAAATGGGTTTGTTGCCCCAGCAGCGACATGTGAGCTTGTTTGAACTTGAAATAATATGGCGAAAAGTTCAGTGCTGACTGGAAATCGAGCCCCACACATATCGTTGTTGGCTGCACACGAAGAGACGTCAGCTAACGAATTTTTCGGAATTTTTTTTTGTTTTTGTTTTTTGGTCGTCAGTCTACTGACTGGTTTGATGAGGCCCGCCACGAATTCCTTTCCTGTGCTAACCTCCTCAATTATTTGCTTGACGTATTCCAATCTCTGTCTTCCTCTACAGATTTGCCCTCTACAGCTCCCTCTAGTACCATGGAAGTCATTCCCTCATGTCTTAACAGATGTCCTTTCATCCTGTCCCTTCTCCTTATGTTTTCCACATATTCCTTTCCTCTCCGATTCTGCGTACAACCTCCTCATTCCTTATCTTATCAGTCCACCTAATTTTCAACATTCGTCTATAGCACCACATCTCAAATGCTTCGATTCTCTTCTGTTCCGGTTTTCCCACAGTCCTTGTTTCGCTACCATACAGTGCTGTACTCCAGACGTACATCCTCAGAGATTTCTTCCTCAAATTAAGGCCGGCATTTGATATTAGTAGGCTTCTCTTGGCCAGAAATGCCTTTTTTGCCATATCGAGTCTACTTTTGATGTCTTCCTTGCTCCGTCCGTCATTAGTTATTTTACTGCCTAGGTAACAGAATTCCTTAACTTCATTGACTTCGTGACCATCAATCCTGATGTTAAGTTTCTCGCTGTTCTCACTTCTACTACTTCTCATTACCTTCATCTTTCTCCGATTTACTCTCAAACCTTACTGTGTACTCATTAGACTGTTCATTCCGTTCAGCAGATCATTTAATTCTTCTTCACTTTCATTCAGGATAGCAATGTCATCAGCGAATCGTATCATTGATATCCTTTCACCATGTATTTTAATTCCACTCCTGAACCTTTCTTTTATTTCCATCATTGCTTCCTCGATGTACAGATTGAAGAGTAGGGGCGAAAGGCTACAGCCTTGTCTTACACCCTTCTTAATACGAGCACTTCGTTCTTGATCGTCCACTATTATTATTCTTTCTTGGTTGTTGTACATATTGAATATGACCCGTCTCTCCCTATAGCTTACCCCCACTTTTTTCAGAATCGCGAACAGCTTGCACCTTGAATTTACAATGATATCGCAAACAGTTCTGTGTTTCACTGTGACTCAAAAACGTCAGATACCGTTAGTGTTGACAACGCATGGGAATACATTAAAAAACAAAATTATTACCCACCAGCAGATAGGTGTTCTCATGCTAGAGCTTGATAATACATAATGAGAGCTTTAGTGCCGGGCCAGGATTCGAACCCCTTCACGCGCAATATGTGGAGATGTTGAGCAAACTGCAGTTTTGAACAAACAAGAAACTGCAGTCGGGCTGTATTCTCACGAAGGGATCAAATTCCTCGTTAAGGGCGGTCTGAGGTGCATTCCCAGTTCAGAACCAATTTTAGCGACATACAGAAGCTCAAATAAAAGATGGAATAAGTGTCCTGTGACCCTACATTGCGTTTGTTTCGTGACTAGAAATAAATAACTAGTATAAGAAAAGCTACTGCTGATAGAGTTTCTATATGACGCGACTCCTGACTTGATTGTGGTTCAACCGAACATCTACTTGGTAGAGAAGGAATATCATGTTTAACGTGAATTTCTGACCACAGTGCCATTATACCTTCTTCACTTGGCGTAGCCAGAAGAGAACAGAATCTGTGTCTCCTTATCAAAATTCATCAGCAGAAGTCAGAATCGAGCCCAGACCATAAGTATATGAACCTAGCATCAATTCAAGAGACCACAAAATTCTCTGCTCTATCACTCATTATTCAATCATAACAATGTTGCGCCACACTGGATGAGAATTCTGACACACTGACTTGCTGTAGTGGTTTGCAGCATGTTCAGTACATTCATTTACTTGGTGGACCGAATCAGCATGAACTAGCGGTATCGGGTACCCAGTGCATACATTCGACTCTTTTGTAATCACCGAAATAAAATCACATAAGTGACACCTTCACAAAACTGCCAACAATGTACGATGCAGAAATTTAAACAGGAACTGTTCCTTTCGACTTGAGATATATTGCGCTATCTGTTTGTTAATAACGTCGTGCAGTGCATAAGAAAAACTGTAACTGTCTGTCTTTCAGGAGTCTAGATCCGGCCATATGCATTATCTCACAGCACTGTGCAATGCGCAAGTTCTGGAGGAATTGTTGTTGGGTTCTGGAGGTGGTGTAGCTATGTGTCAGCTAGTAGCGTAACGGTAAGTGTCGCGCACTGTTGATGAGACATCGAGAGTTTGGGTACATTCACTGCTACATTTTTTAAACCGCCGTACTGCTGTCTGCTGAAGTTATCGATCTAATGGAACTTTGAACATAATTCCCTTCACTTCTCAACCCAAAATAGTCGCATATGGAAAAGGGCTAACTTCTGCGACATTTTGTTCTTTTCAGGTTTAATAGATGGCCGGGCTGCAAATGCATCTCGAAACTTTTGTATTATGTATGGGGAGAGCGCATCGTGCCAAAATACGTCAGAAAAGTATTTTCTACATTAGCTGTCGTGTGGCAGTGGCATTTTATTCTTCATAAAACCTTGTTTGACAGCTTTAATTCAGAACAAGTTTCCTACATGCACGTAATCAATAAACTGCATGTGCACTGTTAGACTGTTATAGATAACATCAGAGAATTCGTGCATATCGTTGATGATTAATTTTACTCTCATGTTAACTAATGTGTTAACGACACTAAAAGAAACCGTGTGAAAATTGTGCACTGTATTATAAGAAATAAAATAAAGCGACCCATGATAACCTTAGGACGAAAGTCTGTTTCAATGAAATTGAGTATTAAGATGAAAAACAGCCGACCAGTTGCAAAGGATGAAGTAATCTTTACCTAGGTTTCAATAGGTTTAAACCTATCTTCTTCAGAAGACGGCAGTATTACATTAACATTGCATGATACGTGGTTGCAATTTTTACAAACATCTCCATAGCTCCATTAGTTCAAATACAATATAGCCCTAAGAGTAGGGTTCGACAGATAAATAAAATTAAGTACATGGAAGTCGGAGTTGCTTATACGCTCTCCTAGTTATAAGGGTGACTTTTTGACGAACCCATTGCCAATTGCGCATGCTGTGACTGCAAGTATATCTGTGGGGAACAGTATCCACTTGGTGACAATCTGGACAATGGGCTGTGTCGCTTATCCCAATCGCATGCAAGCGCTCATTTGTGCTGATAATGTTGTTAACCGTTCTGTACCATGTCGACCAAGGACGGAAGTACACTGCTGCTGATGTTCGCCCACAGGGCTTCCCAAATGACTCCAGTGTGCTTTTGTTCGATTTTGTTCTTGCCCTCATATTGTTTCCTGTGCTCCAGAATATCCTTGGCAGTTAAGGGTCGATGTTGGACCTCGCTCAAGTAGCTCTTTTCGAGATAATATGTGCGAATGTGGGAGAGCTGGTAGTCGATCGTCTGCACATTGATCGGCGGTTCTACGCTTTTCGGCGCGACTGCCTGAAACAACTTTGCCGTAAGGGTGGCAGAGTAGGTTTGGATTATCCGTTTAATGTACAAATACATTGCTTTGGCGTTCAGATCGGTGAGACCCATACCGCCATGCAGAGGGTCGAGGGTCACAGTCTTCACGTCAACTCGAAATATTTCCCCCCGCCACAGAAAATTGGTCAACTTGCTCATTATCTGTTTGGCTATGACAGTGGCGATTGGAAAGACCTGTGCCACATAATATGCTCGTGACAGGATACATGTATTTATAAATTTAACCCTCTGAATTTAGTCCATGCTGCGATAAACGTTATCTATTAAAGCACCCTTGACTTTGAGCGAGACATCCCGCCAATTCGCCGTTATCATCCTTTGTGGGGGGACCGTCAGTATCGTCCCAAGAGATTTGTGTTCCGTAACATGGTTAGCCCAGTATAGGCCGACATCGTCAAGTTCCCTTATACGTAGAAATTTGCTTTTATTTTCATTCCTTTTTGCGCCAGAAGCGGAACAATAGCTTCTGAGGTCTGCCTCCAGTTGAATCACATCTTCCCTGTTCCTCACGACGATGCCGCCATCATCAGCATATGTCCAAACTGCAGTTTTCTTCCCGGCGGTCGTTATGCCCGTCATGTGCTCTTGTACTAGCCGCAGCAATGGTTCTAGTGAGATGACAAAGAGCAACATGGAAAGGGGGCTTCCTTGGGGGACACCCCTTGCGATGGTAATCGGTCTTGTGAGCTGGCGGTTGACGCAGATCGTGGCGGCCAGACCAGTGGTCATATTGCGCACGACAGCGATGGAGTCCTGCCGGAAGCCCATCATCCACATCGTTTAGAAGACGTATTTATGGCTGACACGATCAAATGCTTTATAAATGTCGACAAAAAGGAGGCAGCAATCACTGGTGCTGGCAGACGACAGAGGGACGATATCTCTATATAGTGCTGTAGTCTGAAATATTGATCGCCTATAAGCACAAGTTTGCTGTCGCCCAATTATGTTTGCAGTCAACGGCATCATTCGTTTGTTTAAAGCCCTCGCAATAATTTTATAATCTGAATTAAGAAGAGAAATCGGCCGGATGTTGTTAATCTAAATCCGTACACAAGCGTACCTCTATCGGTACGAATTAGTAAAATACTAATCACTTAGATTTCGATTGGGTCTGTGTTTGTTTGGTATGCTGTGTCATAGTCAAGTGGTATGGAAATGTGGTATTTCATAAATAAAGTTATGTATTCCTAGAAACCCAAAATTTGTTTGTCAGCAGCGGGAAGAGCCGTTACCTGTTGCGTAGCATTGCAAGTTTTTCACCATTGCACTATGAACCGAAAGTATTTTCTTACAATTTCCTTATCGATGTGTGATCTGACAGCTTGTAGCTCTTTCACAGAAGGGATAGAAACGTTACAGTCAGCAAGACTGGAACCGTAAACCATAACAGACGCTTTCTCTCAGGTTAGCACGTTTCAACAGAGTTAGCGAAGAGGCATGCGTCTATGTCTCCTCTTACGAGAGTAGTAGTGGCTAGAACTCGTTAACCGCTATTTAAATGACGAGATTAGATTCAATTTTCACGTGCAACGACTTTCCTGGGCTGAAAAACCGTAAATTTACAATCTTTTGTTACAGCTCAAGCGTTAATAATAACTCAGATTATTCAATGGAAGTGACAGGAAAAATCAAGTGAACTTTGAGGCTTAATTCCGTGCACACCAGGAAGTAACTCGTCGATCACAGGGTTTCCAAATATACCTTGCCTTGCTACCAAATTTCAGTTACATTGCCAGCAGGAAGAAGACGAACTGATGTGATCCCACAGCGGGCTGGGAAGTGACCATAGCTGGCGTCTCAAAGACGCGGCTGCTACGGCCTGAAATATGTAATCTGTCTGACTCACATGTCTGTAACTGGGTTTAGGGATTGGAGCGTAGTTACTAATAATACTCAGAACTGACTTCAAAACTAAGCTTCATAAATCAGTAACTCTCATAGTTGTTTTTATATATCTTTCGTAAGTGTTCTCAAAACTACAGAAAATCATTGACGAACGTTTTCGTGCCTCGCCGATAGTCGAGAACAACAAACAAATAAAAATAAAAAAAAACTGTGTGTGTGTGTGTGTGTATGTGTGTGTGTGTGTGTGTGTGAGAGAGAGAGAGAGATAGAGAGAGAGAGAGAGAGAGAAGAGAGAGTGTGTGTGAGGGAGAGAGATGAAAATAAAATAGAATGAGAGAGAGAGAGTAAAAGATTGTTGTAAATAAATCTTTCATTAAAATGACACGTTCTACATCATTACGAACTGTCGTATTCATGATCTGTGGAACACGTATTAATCTAATCTAATCTAATCATATCATATTGCAGATTAGTCATGAAGAGGCACGAATTTTAGAAAGTTTCGCCAATATCAGTAACCAAATCTAAACTAAAAAAAAGACGACAGTTTTTGTAATAATTCGAGACTCCTTTAAAGACCCTTTCATCCCTATTAACTAACCACGAAAGATGTGTGATACACCTCCATCAGAAGGAACAAATTGTTCATGCATTTAAAGATGAAGCGCATGAAGTGAATTTCTGTGACGGAGATACGAACCCAGCACGCAATCGGATTGTTAACTAAGTAAAATCAAATGTTACGTATCGGTTTTTCTTACCAGTTACTAGATGTTTGAATCTAAAATAAGGATACAAAGTTTTGTGCCTGTGCGACAATCGAACCGCACACCTACCGTACTTCTTTATCATCTACGAACATAGCTTAAGTAACACTTGCTTGCTCACCAACAGTAAGATGTGTGCGTGTTTGACCAGAATTAACGACAACTATTGCGATTGTTGGCAACACATGAACAGACTGTAAATGCACGTTAATTTTCACTAGCAGATTAGTATGCACGTGATAGGGCTTGAAATGAAATAATGAATATTTTTGTACTGGATCAGGATTCGCACCCACATACTTACCATTGGAGGAGACCTAGAGAAGATTGCCGTCTTGGGAAAAGGAACGAAGTGATTGAACTATACTGTTCGGAGAGATTCAGATCCTCGAAAGATGAGATACGAATTTGAACACAGTCCAGTAACAAATTTTTCAACGTCTCTAGTTCAATCAAGTACAGGAAAAATAAGAGCCCTGTTCCTTTAAATCAAATAAAATAAAATTTTCTAATGTGAGTAAGTTTACTGGAGACAGTATTTCTGTTTACCATAACTTCCGCCAATGTCAGTTCCCAACGTAAACCAACTCTGCTTAATTGGTAATGAAGGAACGTGATGTTTAATGCGAATTCTTGATTATAACGTCTTTCTCTTGAGGTTACCAGAGGTAAAGTAAATCTGTTCGTGCGTAATAAAGTAAACGCCTGAACCCACGCACTGCACCTGCGATAGTTCGTTCCACCAGACCATTGTGGCCACATTTCCCAGCGCCAGGAGTGTGCTGTAGTGGATGATGTGCTTAGCTTACAAAATTAGTCACGGTGGAAAAAATGCGAGTCTGTTAAATGGTTAAGTAGAAGCAATCTTCTGACGTGGAGATTATGCTATTCTCATGTCAGGTAGATAACCATTTTGAATATTTAGCACTACTGTACCCATTGGTGTTAAACTTGTTTTCAACCAATGATTCCCACAGCTACAGGATCACTACTTGTGATACTTCTTAGACAAAATACACATGCAGTGCTATAAGACGAAAAAGACCGACCTGACTCAAACTGTGGGAAGTATGTTTTCCAACTTTCGTACCTAGATAAAGAGCTTTTCCTATTTGAGATATCTGTGAACGTTGCTGCATAATACGATTTAAGAATAAACTAAATTGGTTCAGTTACGACAGTGTTTAAAGAAATCGTCTTAACGGCACTAAATCGTAATTTGTGAATCGTTTACTGGATGTACTCTGCCGCATTTTGCTGGTTGGAAGGCAAAAAGGTTACTGACAAATTTCACAGAAGGAAAAGGGGGACGAAATATCTCCCACTGGAAGGTAATGTTGTTCTATTTAAATGTTTACAAAATCAGCTAAAACGAACAGTGAGGCTGTCTGTATAAGCACATTACTGTTGTCAGAATGATGTTGCAGTGCCCGTGGCCTGTAATGTTAAAGGGCCCGTTTAGGTCAGGCATATTGTATACAGTTAGGAAGAGAGAGCACCACTAAACTCTGCAATCCGTATGCATTGCATACATACAGAAATTACTTTTACATTGTACAATTGGAGCCCGATGAGTGAATTGCATATTTTCCGGTTAAGAAGAGAAGTGGAAAACAGTCTTCGCTACATTAGGTTACTTAAACTGGTGTCACTTTGAGCTAGAATTTATGGTCAGCGACTAAGTATAAGATCAATGAGACGGACGCGGGTTTTGCAACTGTGAAATACTTTCCTACATTATAGATGTGAATACTAAATCTGAACTAATAATGCGAAAATTTTGAACTTGGATAGTATACAACGAAAATCTTTCTGTTTATTGCAAAGGAAAGCAACTGATTTTCTAAATCATTCTTTGCCATACACAAACATTAAAAGGTCACGTCGACCAAATCTTGTGGAAGAACAGACAGCGACGTATAACGGAAGGCAGTAAGATCCATTGGCTTTTGGTTTGGCAGTATTCGACAGCCATTTCTAGGCGCAAGTAAATTAAGAAAGGCAGCACGTTTTTGTTATCAAGTAACGTCTTCATCAATTACTTTAGTTTTAATGTAATCTGCGAGTAATTGCTGATGTTTGATATTAACATGAAAAGGAATCCGTAGACAGGGAAAGAACCTCTTCTTGGGCAACTACTTCCATAATGACCAAAAGGCGTTAAATGATCTTCAAGCACATGTGTTCCAGTAACGGAATGAAGAAAATGAAAGTAACAATGACAGTAATAATCGAATTATCTGGTAACCATAGACAACATTTTTGTTCATTCCTCATTACTAGAAGGGCATTCTGTTAGCAAAAAGGTGAATGGCCTTTCAGATCATGATGCGCAAATTTTAACTTTAAAAGATTTTTATGCTGCAACACGTGTTAAATATAGTCATCAGCTGTTCAGGAAAGCTGATCCAGTTGCTGTAGAGACCTTTGTAAACCTTATAAAGGAACAAGAGTGGCAAGATGTTTATAGCGCTGACACAGTAGGCGATGAATATAATGCTTATCTCAAGACTTTTCTCATGCTCTTTGAAAGTTGCTTTCCGTTAGAACGTTTAAAACAGGGTACTAGCACAAACAGGCAGCCTGGGTGGCTGACTAGAGGGATAAGAATATCTTGTAGAACAAAGTGGCAATTATATAAAAACGTTAGAAACAGTCAAAATCTAAATGCAGCAGCCCATTACAAACAGTATTGTAAGGTGCTTAAAAATGTTATTAGGAAGGCAAAAAGTATGTGGTATGCAGATAGAATAGCTAAGTCTCAGGATAAAATTAAAACCATATGGTCAGTCGTAAAGGAAGTGGCTGGTCTGCAGAGACAGGTCGAGGATATAGAATCAGTGCGTAGTGGGAACGCCCGTGTTACTGATAAGTCGCATATATGTACAGTATTTAATAAACACTTTCTGAATATAGCAGGTGAACTAAATAGAAACCTAGTCCCAACAGGGAATCATATAGCGCTCTTAGAAAAAAGTGTTCCGAGACTGTTACCTGAAATGCTCCTCCATGATACTGACATGAGGGAGATTGAGTTAATAATTAAATCACTAAAGACCAAGAACTCTCATGGATATGACGGGGTATCTAGCAGAATACAGAAGTATTGTTCTATGTATGTTAGCCCAGTTCTCAGCCATATCTGTAACTTTTCCTTTAGGAGTGGTCGGTTTCCTGACAGATTAAAGTACTCGGTAGTGAAGCCACTTTATAAAAAGGGAGACATTGATAATGTTGACAATTTTAGACCTATTTCTATGCCATCGGTGTTTTGCTAAAATTATCGAGAAGTTTGTATATACAAGGTTACTGGAGCATTTAAATTCACATAATTTGCTGTCAAATGTACAGTTTGGTTTTAGAAATGGTTTAACAACTGAAAATGCTATGTTCTCTTTTCTCTGTAAGGTTTTGGACGGATTAAATAAAAGGTTGCGAACGCTAGGTGTTTTCTTTGATTTAACGAAGGCTTTTGACTGTGTTGACCACAAAATATTACTGCAGAAGGTGGACCATTATGGAGTAAGGGGAGTAGCTTAAAATTGGTTCGCCTCTTACTTTAAGAACAGAAAGCAGAGGGTAATTCTCCGCAATATTGAGAGTGGTAGTGATGTTCAGTCCCAATGGGGCACTGTTAAGTGGGGCGTTCCCCAAGGGTCGGTGCTGGAGCCACTGCTGTTTCTTATTTATATAAATGATATGCCTTCTAGTATTACAGGTGATTCAAAAATATTTCTGTTTGCTGATGACACCAGCTTGATAGTGAAGGATCTTGTGTGTAATATTGAAACAGTAACAAATAATGTAGTTCACGAAATAAGTTCGTGGCTTGTGGAAAATAATTTGATGCTAAATCACAGTAAGAATCAGTTTTTACAGTTTTAACTCACAATTCAGCAAGAACCGATATTTAGATCAGACAGAATGGGCATATTATAAGGGTGACGTAACAGTTCAAGTTCCTAGCCGTACGGATAGATAGTAAGCTGTTGTGGAAAGCCCATGTCCAGGATCTTGTTCAGAAGCTAAATGCTGCTTTGTTTACCATTAGAACAGTATCTGAAATAAGTGATACTTCAACACGAAAAGTAGTCTACTTCGCATATTTTCATACGCTTATGTCGTAAGGTATTATTTTTTGGGGTAATTCTTCTGATTCAAAAAGGGTATTTTTGGCTCAAAAACGGGCTGTTCGAGCTATATGTAGTGTGAGTTCGAGAACCTCTTGTCGACCCCTATTCAAAAATCTGGGAATTCTGACATTGCCCACACAGTATATATTTTCTTTAATGTCGTTTGTTGTTAGCAATATTAGCCTATTCCCAAGATTTAGCAGCTTTCACTCAGTTAATACTAGGCAGAAATCAAATCTGCGTGTAGAATGCACTTCCTTGACTCTTGTGCAGAAAGGAGTGCAGTATTCTGCTGCATCCATTTTCAATAAGCTACCACAAGATCTCAAAAATCTTAGCAGTAGCCGAAACTCTTTTAAGTCTAAACTGAAGAGTTTCCTCATGGCTCACTCCTTCGATTCTGTCGAGGAGCTCCTGGAAGAGCTAAAAATTAAGCAAATTCCAGTGTTACATTGTTGATTGTCTTCATTTAAACTTACGACTTGTCACCTGAATATGTTTTTTTTTTTTTTTTTATATTTCATTTTATCTGTTTCTAGTATTGTTTTATAATTTCATGTATTGACTCGATCCATGACCATGGAGACTTCTCCTTAATTTGGTCCCACGGAACAATAAGTAAATAAATAAAATAAATAAATAAAACTTTACACTTCACAGTGGATTTTTTCGAAATATGAAATTTGCTGAATTAGTGAATATTAGAAAATGGCTTTACGTGGAGGTTATGATGCCCAGAAGTGTCTTTATGTCCTGCTGACATGAGAATAGCTTAATCTCCACGTCAGAAGATTGCTTCTACTTAACCATTTAACAGACTCGCATTTTTTCCACCGTGACTAATTTTGTAAGCTAAGCACATCATCCGCTACAGCACACTCCTGGCGCTGGGAAATGTGGCCACAATGGTCTGGTGGAACGAACTATCACAGGTGCAGTGCGTGGGTTCAGGCATTTACTTTATTACGCACGAACAGATTTACTTTACCTCTGGTAACCTCAAGAGAAAGACGTTATAATCAAGAATTCGCATTAAACATCACGTTCCTTCATTACCAATTAAGCAGAGTTGGTTTACGTTGGGAACTGACATTGGCGGAAGTTATGGTAAACAGAAATACTGTCTCCAGTAAACTTACTCACATTAGAAAATTTTATTTTATTTGATTTAAAGGAACAGGGCTCTTATTTTTCTTGTACTTGATTGAACTAGAGACGTTGAAAAATTTGTTACTGGACTGTGTTCAAATTCGTATCTCATCTTTCGAGGATCTGAATCTCTCCGAACAGTATAGTTCAATCACTTCGTTCCTTTTCCCAAGACGGCAATCTTCTCTAGGTCTCCTCCAATGGTAAGTATGTGGGTGCGAATCCTGATCCAGTACAAAAATATTCATTATTTCATTTCAAGCCCTATCACGTGCATACTAATCTGCTAGTGAAAATTAACGTGCATTTACAGTCCGTTCATGTGTTGCCAACAATCGCAATAGGTGTCGTTAATTCTGGTCAAACATGCACACATCTTACTGTTGGTGAGTAAGCAAGTGTTACTTAAGCTATGTTCGTAGATGATAAAGAAGTACGGTAGGTGTGCGGTTCGATTGTCGCTCAGGCACAAATCTTTGTATCCTTATTTTAGATTCAAACATCTAGTAACTGGTAAGAAAAACCGATACGTAACCTTTGATTTTACTTAGTTAACAATCCGATTGCGTGCTGCGTTCGTATCTCCGTCACAGAAATTCACTTCATGCGCTTCATCTTTAAATGCATGAACAATTTGTTCCTTCTGATGGAGGTATATCACACATCTTTCGTGGTTAGTTAATAGGGATGAAAGGGTCTTTAAAGAAGTCTCGAATTATTACAAAAACTGTCGTCTTTTTTTTTTAGTTTAGATTTGGTTACTGATGTTGGCGAAATTTTCTAAAATTCGTGCCTCTTCATGACTAGGCAGCAATATGATATGATTAGATTAGACTAGATTAATACTTGTTCCACAGATCATGAATACGACATTTCTTAATGATGTAGAACGTGTCATTTTAATGAAAGATTTATTTACAACAATCTTTTACTCTCTCTCTCTCTCATTCTATTTTATTTTCATCTCTCTCCCTCACACACACTCTCTCTTCTCTCTCTCTCTCTCTCTCTATCTCTCTCTCTCTCTCACACACACACACACACACATACACACACACACACACACAGTTTTTTTTATTTTTATTTGTTTGTTGTTCTCGACTATCGGCGAGGCACGAAAACGTTCGTCAATGATTTTCTGTAGTTTTGAGAACACTTACGAAAGATATATAAAAACAACTATGAGAGTTACTGATTTATGAAGCTTAGTTTTGAAGTCAGTTCTGAGTATTATTAGTAACTACGCTCCAATCCCTAAACCCAGTTACAGACATGCGAATCAGACGGATTACGTATTTCAGGCCGTAGCAGCCGCGTCTTTGAGACGCCAGCTATGGTCACTTCCCAGCCCGCTGTAGGATCACTTCGGTTCGTCTTCTTCCTGCTGGTAATGTAACTGAGATTTGGCAATAATGCGAGGTATATTTGGAAACTCTGTGATCGACGAGTTACATCCTGGTGTGCACGGAATTAAACCTCAAAGTTCACTTGATTTTTCCTGTCATTTCCATTGAATAATCTGAGTTATTATTAACGCTTGAGCTGTAACAAAATATTGTACATTTACGGATTTTCAGCCCAGGAAAGTCGTTGCACGTGAAAATCGAATCTAATCTCGTCATTAAAATGCGGTTAACGAGTTCTGCTGCACAACAGGTAACGCCTCTTTCCGCTGCTGACAAACAAATTTTGGGTTTCTAGGAATACATAACTTTATTTATGAAATGCCACATTTCCATACCACTTGAGTATGACACAGCATACCAAACAAACACAGACCCAATCGAAATCTAAGTGATTAGTAGTTTACTAATTCGTGCCGATAGAGGCACGCTTATGTACGGATACTCAGTTTTATTGAAACAGACTTTCGTCGTAAGGTTATCGTGGGTAGTTTTAATTAATTTCTTATAAAACAGTGCTAATTTTTCGTACCGTTTCTTTTAGTGTTGTTAAAACATTAGTTATTATGAGAGAGAAATTAATCATCAACGATATGTGCGAATTCTCTGATGTTATCTATAACAGTCTAACAATGCACATGCAGTTTATTGATTACATGCATGTAGAAAACTTGTTCTGAGTTAAAGCTGTCAAACAAGGTTTTATGAAGAATAAAATGCCACTGACACACGACAGCTAATGTAGAAAATACTTTTCTGTCGTATTTTGGCACGATGCGCTCTCCCCATACATGATACAAAAGTGTCGAGATGCATCTGCAGCCCGGCCATCTATTAAACCTGAAAAGAACAAAATGTCGCAGAAGTTAGCCCTTTTTACACATGCGACTATTTTGGGTTGAGAAGTGCAGGGAATTATGTTCAAAGTTCCATTAGATCGATAACTTCAGCAGACAGCAGTATGGCGTTTAAAAAAAATGTAGCAGTGAATGTACCCAAACTCTCGATGTCTCATCAACAGTGCGCGACAGTACCCGTTACGCTACTAGCTGACACATAGCTACAACACCTCCAGAACTCAACAACAATTCCACCAGAGCTTGCGCATTGCACAGTGCTGTGAGATAATGCAAATGGTCGGATCTAGACTTCTGAGAGACAGACAGTTACAGCTTTTCTTATGCACTGCACGACGTTTTTAACAAACCCAATAGCGCAATATAGCTCAAGCCGAAAGGAACAGTTCCTGTTTAAATTTCTGCATCGTACACTGTAGGCAGTTCTGTGTAGGTGTCACTTACGTGATTTTATTTCGGTGATTACAAATGAGTCGAATGTATGTACTGGGTACCCGAGACAGCTAGGTCATGGTGATTCGGTCAACCAAGTAAATGAATGTATTGAACATGCTGCAAACTACTACAGGGAGTCAGTGTGTCAGAATTCTCATCCAGTGTGTGGCAACATTGTTATGATAGAATAAGGAGTGATAGAGCAGAGGATTTGGTGGTCTCTTGGATCGATGCTAGGTTCATATACTTATGGTCTGGGTTCTATTCCGACTTCTGCTGATGACTTTTGATAAGGGGAGACAGATTCCGTTCTCTTCTGGCTACGCCAAGTGAAGAAGGTATAATGGCACTGTGGTCAGAAATTCACGTTAAACATGATATTCCTTCTCTACCAAGTAGACGTTAGGTTGAACCACAATCAAGTCAGGAGTCGCGTCATATAGAAACTTTAACAGCAGTAACTTTTCTTATACTAGTTATTTATTTCTAGTGACGAAACAAACGCAATGTAGGGTCACAGGACACTTATTTCATTTTTTATTTGAGCTTCTGTATGTCGATAAAATTGGTTCTGAACTGGGAATGCACCTCAGACCGCCCTTAACGCGGAATTTGATCCCTTCGTGACAATACAGCTCGACTGCAATTTGTTGTTTGTCACAACTGCAGATTGCTCAACATCTCCACATGTTGCGCGTCAAAAGGTTCGAATGCTGTCCCGGCACGAAAGCTTTCATGATGTGTTATCAAGCTCTAGCATGAGAACATCTATCTCCTGGTGGGTAATAATTTTCTTTTTTAATGTATTTTCATTCGTTGTCAACACTAACGGTATCTGACTTTTTGAGTCCCAGTAATACACAGAACTGTTTGCGAAATCATTGTATATTCAAGGATGTTATTCCGAGCTGCTGGTGGAGAAAATTTCGGTAACTGACGTCTCTTCGTGTGCAGCCAACAACGATAAGTGTGGAGCTCGATTCCCAGTCAGCACTGAACTTTTCGTCATATTATTTCAAGTTCAAACATGCTCACATGTCGCTGCTGGTGTAACAAACCCATTTTTAACGTTCGTTTTCTCTAGAATATAACAGTGATAGGTACCAGGTTGGAGTCCTGGGAAAGAAAAAATTAATGTTTCGTCTCTTCATTTCAGTTAATACATCTAGCTACTGCCCAGAAAATCCGATATGTCACAGTTGATTGTGCTTCGATGACAATCCAGTTAGGTTCTGGGTTCGAATCCCTGTACAACACAAAGTTTTACCTCACTGTATTTCAAGTAAGTTACTTGTGAAGAAGCAATATTTAACATCTCTCGTAGTTCGTTAACAAGGACAATAGATGCTGGGTAGGAATTCGCGTCCGTTAACAATGTTTACGTTCTGTAATCTAAAGTTGCTATTTGCTAACTGATACTGTCTAAAATCGAGGTATATCACTCTCTGTATGCCTAGTCAGGAATGACTGTTAGTTTCCGTCAGTCACGAAGTCTTCGCTTAGTCTGCACGACCTGCGTTTGAATCCATATGCAGAACGAGACGGTTCGTCGTGTCATTTGCAGTTCATACAAATTCTCAACTAGCTGCTCGTGAATAACTTAAATTTTTATTGTCATTTTGCGTTAAATAATAAGTACGGTATGTTATATTGAAGAGGAAATCATGAATACGACGAACTTACTACGTGAATTACCGATCTGACGTAATAATGAGAGTGGTAACATATCGTGTATGTCATTTGTTGTAATAAATGTGAACTTACAAGACTGAAGAACCGTCTTATCTGTGACAAGATGTTCCCTGATATTTGTAGTACCTTGATATTACTTTACATCTTGAGTTATGGCGATACTGAGCAATGTTTTCTAGTGGTGACTTGTTGGAACCATTTTCAATAGTCAAACGACTGTACCGAGGGGTGATTAGAGGACCTGCTAGACAGCTACGCTATGTGGGTTGCATTCGAATCAGGCGAAATGCAATTCAGGTCGTTAGGATACTTTTGAACACGACTGTACATACACTATCGCCATATTATCCCAGAATTGAAAGGAGACCAGTAAACTGACCGTCATTGCCGAACCCAGCGACTGAAGTCGCCTTGTCAATTTATCATAAGATCCGGGATAACAGGAACCACTATACATCAACTGACTATCATTGTGCCATAGTGAGTCCTGCTGCAAATACATACTGTTAGCTTCTCGTGCTGCATAGATGCAGTAAACCAGTAGAGCAAACCCACTGACAACCGTACTGCCGCCTGTTTTCTGCTGCAAGCCATCGTTGAACTTCTTCATAGATCAGTAGTGACAATGTTACGCACTAGATGTCAAGTGTGAGATATATCTACAACATCAAATGCTAAGAAAAAGAAACAAATCAATACACTGCAATAATACACATCATGCCATCCAGGTAAATACCTACATTCTCGTGTAGTATACCATAAGGCAGTATCATGTGTGGAAACCCAGCAGCAAACACAAAAATCTTCCTTGCACTTTGTTGTAAACACTTAATACTCTCAGAGTCTCAGTTGTAAGCTTCAGGCAGCAGCTCTAACCTGCCAAAGGAAGTACAATACTGTAACGCATGTATCACAGTTCCAAACGATACTAATGCCAACCGTAAAATCTTTGAACGTTTCATGTCGAGTCTTACCAAATCATGAAAATAACACTGCACTTATATTGCAATGTCTACATCATACAGAATGATTGTAAGGACACAAAGAGCCAAACGCTACTAAGTAGATTAAGTTGGTGACTGTTCCTCAAGAAGGACATTGCTGAAGTATGCCCAGACATGCCTCTTGGACACTTTTCTCTTTCCGTTTAAAAGGCTGCCACATTCCTCTCGTAAAAAACAAGAATCCTCAACCTCCTTTAAACTAGATGTCGACCATCCTTTTTCTTCAAGGCTCTAAATGCACGTGATTTATGTAGTGCTACCCAACGATTGTTGTTTATTGTTGAGATGCTTATCCACGGTCGATGACCCATCTTTTTTATTGTTAAGCTCTTTACACCTTATTTTAAAGATCATATTCTTCATGTGGGCACAACGTCCGTATATTTGTTTTCCACCTCGGCTGCTTGTCACAACTATTCTCACAAAATTGGCCAACTTCGACCTTACAGGCCTTTTTGAAGCACAGCAGGTCGATGTGGTATACAATTACTCTGCTAATAAACGTCGATGTTGCCGATCTAAAAGCGAGCACTTAACGTTCAAGTGTTTATTAACAGGATAATTCTAGAGAACATCGACAACTACTGCATGTCAAAGGGCCAAAAATAACAAATAGCGCTTGTAGCCTCAGGTATCCATACCACCCCACAGGCGTTCTACAGTTGGTAACGAGATGACTAGTTTCGGTTAGACGCCGATAGTGGTCGCGCGTGATCTAGTGGACCTAATGGTGTGCGTTAGCCGGCCACATCTCCAGTAGCACAGTACCACGAGTGTTCTTTCCCGCCGCAATACAATAAGGCCGGCGGCGATGACACAGCCCATTCGTGCATGGAGGCTCGTCGCTTCGACACCGTAGTTCATGGTTAGGACAGCAAGTCTCATCTTAGTTGATGCAGTAAGAGCTAGACCCTACTCCCTGCTGCTTATTTGTAAAGGGTCTTCGTGTGTTTAAAGAAATACAAGTGAAATAAATCTTCTCAGTACTGTGTAAACTTACTCGCTAATCATTTCTCCTCTTGTCCAGCTTTGCTATGTCTACATTTACTGCACCATTCTGCAGCCCACCTGTCCTTAATGCTGTATATGAAGTCGTACACAACATTGCAAGGTAAAATAAATTTAGTACTTGTGACAAACAGCCGAGGTGGAAAGTTTTTTCTAATGTTTCTTCCAATTTGTGGACAAACGTGAAATTTGGGATTTGATTGTACATTTCAAGGTGTGATGTACGAATACGGCAAGCTTAGCTTCATCTTCAAATTTTATCAGTTGCGCTGTTGGGCGAGCTACGTGTACCTTGTATTTTAGGCTACAGAACAGTTGGGTTATGACAGTAGTGCCAAGTGTGTTTTGTACTCAGTATCTTAAGTATGTTGAGAAGGAATGTTATTTTGCTGCAAGATTTTTTTCTTTGCAGTCAGACATCAGTTATTATACTTGCATGTTACGGTAAGTAATATTACGGCTTTTTGTACTTGAAATCTGTACATATTTGATAATTAGCTTCATTTTCATGCAAAAATCATGTTTTCAGATATCCATCTTTTATCTGTAAGATGACTTGTTGCCTACTCTCTTCGACCATACTGCTTTATGTAGCATGCTTCTTGGATTACGAAAATATGTATTTTAAATGCTCTAAAAAATTATCGATCTCGTCCAAACATATCATTTGTAGTACAGTTTGTTGTGTTAAACAGTAGGAAAAATTGTCGTTGACGTCTAGAACACGAGTCGATTGTAGCTGAAAGTATATAAAAGTGTTTAAGATTTACAATGAAGCTATAAGGTTAACTATATTTCTCTAGTGATACATTATCTGCTTGCGCCTAAAATGGTGTTACTAAAGTAAAGCATTGCTGATAAACTTCTAAATGGGCGAATGGGAAAATAAGTGCTATATGTACAACGAGCAATAGAGGCTAATGTAGGCCTACGATGTAAATGTCACAATACGTATTACGACGTGGAATTAGCATTTTGATACTAAATTTGAGAGTTCACAATTATGTCTTACACATCACACATTACTTGCTTTCTTCGAGTATCGGAGTGCCACAGAACAGAAATTCCAACTGCCTACTTTATTGTGCGGTTGCCTTCTTAGCATAGTATTTTAGTCGACGTGTGTTTGGCACAGTTAAAGGCCTAGTCACTTCCTTTTTGCGCATAGTCTCCTGGAGAGCGAAAGCAAAATGTAAAATATTACTGCATTGTCTGCCTCGTATGTTTTATACACGTATAAAAAGAAATTAAGCATGGCTACAGCATTGGTGCAGTTACTTTGAGACGTCAGAGTTATGTTTTCGTCATTAGTTTTAGCATTGGTGCAGTTACTTTTAGACGTCGGAGTTATGTTATCGTCATTAGTTTTGAAGGAAACGTCATTCTTGATGCGTAAACATTTAACTGTACCTTATATCATGAGTGGTACAAAAGTCAACTTACTCTTTCACAATTGCTTCTACACTTATGAGTTCATACCATAATTACTTTGTGTGTGTGCGTGTGTGTGCGTGTGTGTATGTGTGTGTGTGTGAGTGTACTTGCGTATATTTGTCAGGGAAATAATGTACGTTACACATATTACGTAATATTTTTCAATTTTCCGGTAAAATGACTCGTAGAGAAAGGGGTATGGCTTCTAAAATTATTGTTATGTCGTTCATAAAGGGTGATGGAGCCATTGGAAAGAGTGTACTTGTCACTGATGCAATGCTTTCAACGTTAATGACCTCTCGTGACATCGTCAAGCTTCATATTCCTTGAAATGCCCCAGGTTGCTTAGCATATAGACATACTACTGAAGCGCATCGCTCATGTGTAGACTGCATATTAGCAGCCTGTGTGCAACCCAATGGAAGTGCATAGCAACCACATTGCCGTCGGCCGCGCTCACTTACTGTTCCACGAAGTTTATTCGCCTGCTGTCTCTCTCCCTCAGTGCGGTCACATGCAGACGACTAGTTACGCGAAACGCACCTGCAGGTATCTACAAAGTCCTCTACCAGATAATCTGCAATGCCAGACTTGTTCCAATCTTAATGAGCTTATCATTGGAAGTGTTCTTCTCACATACGTTTAAATTCTGTTGCCCACTAGACGCACATCACTGTCTGTTACATTGTTTTGAGGACAGAGTAGAAAGGTTAATTTCTCTGCTGACAAAGACAACTACGTTTAGGTAAGACATTTTCTTCTGTTCAGACGTGCTCTCATTCTATGACATTGCACTGTAGGCTTCATTTTGTTTTATTGTCTTGACGTACCACCCATGACCTATAATAAAAATATGATCACAACCTACGATGAAAAGAAAAATATTCGCGTCACTAAGAAGTATCTGTGCGACATAATCACAAGTTGGTAGGGGTGTTCCCAAATCTTAAAGATGATATCTCTTCAAATTTCGCGACTGATTTGGGACTAGGTGAGTTGATATTAGTTAAGAATATCTTCAACGCAAGTATCGACACCTCACTGAGTTTCAACACGTTCCTGTAATAGGCCTACGAGAAGGTGGATGCTCCTTGTACGGTATTGCAGAAAGAATTGGCAGGAATGTAGCCGTTGTATATGATTGTTGGCAGTGGCGCTCACAAGAATGTACGGTCACAAGAAGACAAGGCCCCTGTCGGCCAAGTGGCACTACCGAGAACTAAGACTATCGTATTCCGTGTATGGCTCCAGCGCATCGTTCTGCATCTGTAGTAGCAATCTGAGTAGCAGATCGCCCTACAGTCACACGACTGTTACAAATCGGTTACTCCAAAGGCAGCACCTAGATTGATGCCCTGTAGCCCGCATTTATCTGACACCAGACCACCACCAACTGCGAGTTCAGTGGTGTGAAGCATGAGCACGTTGGAGGTCTGGATGAGGCCTGATGAATGCATTTGTGCCAGTGATGACTGTCTGTTGGTTGGAGCAGCTGAGGACCTGCAAACCAACCTATCTCCAAGCTATTCATGCTGGTCCCACACCTGGATTCATGGTTCAAAATGGCTCTGAGCACTATGAGTTGGTTCAAATGGCTCTGAGCACTATGGGACTTAACCTCTGAGGTTATCAGTCCCCTAGAACTTAGAACTACTAAAACCTAACTAACCTAAGGACATCACACACATCCATGCACGAGGCAGAATTCGAACCTGCGACCGTAGCGTTGGCGGTGTTCCAAATTGAAGCGCCTAGAACCGCTCGGCCGCTCCGGCCGGCTGGAGTCTTGGTCTGGGATGTAGTTTCATATGACAGCAGGAACATTCTGGTGGTTATCCCACGCATCCTCTGAGCAAATTTGTACGTCAGTCCGCTAATTCAAATTCTTGTGCTGTCGTTGGTAAACAGTATTATTCCTACGGGTGCTTTCCAACAGGATAACGCTCGCCCACATACCTCTGTTGTAACCCAACATGTTCTGGTGAGTGTCGACACGTTACCTTGGCCTGGTCGATCACCAGATCTGTCTTCAATCGGATACATACGGGACATCATCGGACGGAAACCCCAGCGTCATCCACAACCAGCATTAAGTGCTCTTGTATTGACCGACTAAGTGCAACAGGCATGGAATTCCATACTACAAACTGATATCCGCACCTGTACAACACAATTAACGCACGTTTGTATGCTCGCATTTACTATTCTAGCTATTCCATCGGTTATTGATGTACCAGCATTTCACATTTGCAATGGCTTATCTAGCGCTAATATCATCTTCTGATCATGCAAGGTTAATGACCTAAATATCTTACGTAGATAATTGTATTCCCGAAATTGAATTACTCTGCATTAGTCGGTTTTCGATGCTTTAGTGAAATAAATATGTCTAGTAGTATGTCCGCAGATCGTGGTCTAGTGGCTAGCGTTGCTGCCTTTGGATCACGGGCTCCCGGCTTCGATTCCCGGCGTCATTGTTTCATCATCGTCATCATTAGTGCCTGTAGCTGTATTGTACTAGGCAAAAATTTGGAACTGTGTAAAAATTGGCGCTTTGTACGTCCGTTGATGACCACGCAGTGGAGCTCCCCAAAACCAAACATCATCATCATCTACTAGTATTATATACTTTTAGATGATGGAATGTACGGAAGTAGAAGGGTCTGTTCAATAAGTTCAATAAGTTCATTTTTGGAACACAACGCACGACCAGCTTAGAGACAGAAGTGATGACACTTTCTGCAGGACGTGACCATCATTTTGCAGGACAATGCTCAAGCACGTACAGTGCAAACTGTTACTGATATGTTTGACTCATGGGGCTGCTGAGTGCTATACCACCTACCGCACTCCCCTGACTTAAGCCCTCGTGAGTTCAGCTCGATTTCTAAACCGAAGGAAACACTTCACGTCATTCGCTTCAGAACTGCTACAATTTCGTCGGGCAATAGACCGCGCCGCTCGAACTGTCAACACACCTAGCACTGCGAAGAGTATCCAACGGCTTCCACATCGCTGGAAACTGGTTATACGCAGTGCTGGTGACTACTATGAATGTCCGTAAAACTTTGAATCCCGTATCTATTTTGTAAGAGCTGTAAATAAATAGTGGCCACTATTACAATTCCAACCCTCATATTTTCCGTCCTCCCATCTGCTTTTTCGCTTTCCACCTGCCTCAATCCACCTGCATGAAATACGCTAGTTATTTATTTACTTACCAAATGGAACTAAATAGCTGTAGCGTGGTAGTAAACAAGGAAGTGTATTATTGAGGGCGGATGAAATGGATAACTCCCATGTTTATTTAGCGATTCCAGCTTCCACCATTGATATAATTGTTTTACAGTGTGAAGGTTAGCCAAGCATCTCGCTCACTGAGAAGGACCGGACAGATTATTTTTCAAATGGTTCTGACATTTCTGAAAAATTTGTTGCCGAATTCGCTTAGGTACCGGTACATATCAAGTATGGTTCCAGAATTCCAAATATTCATATTTTACTTGAATTTCCAGTGATATGAAGAGACTTGACATATCTTGTGATATAGCTATGATGTAAATTGAGTCTACTGAAACGAAATGGGGAGGTACCCCTTGATAATTATGGGGAAAGGTATATTTGGAAAACACGAAATGAGAGTCGTGACAAAATGAAAACACACGGGTTGAGACATCAGATTTTTCTCCAGTTATATCAGAGGAAGCTTTAGAGAGCAAATATTGTGCGAGAATACGGAAGATATATTCTACAATTTACTAAGGAAGTCATGTACAGTGACTGCTCCTAGATGGAGAGGTTGACATAGCAGAGAAAATCGTGGTTGGTTGCGTGAAAGCAGGCAGAAGAATCACTCTCCCCCTGGATTTATCACTTCTTACGGGGTTCCCGGCTTTTCATGATTTTGCGACTTTATTTGGTTCTATTTTAATTCTGTGACTTAACTTGCGGCCTACGGGTAATGTCTTTGACTAGTATTAGAAACGTCCTCAATCCCGGGTGCAAACACCGCTTCCTTAAATTTTAAATAAAAGTTATCAGCAATGGAAACGGAAGCCTTCCGAAATGAAAAATCACCCTCAGCCTCCAAATGGCCTCAAGAAATACGGCGGAGAATTGGTCATTACTTCAGGGTATTCTCTGTCTCTTGGGATGGGAAAGTGCCCCTATAAACCTGGAACAACACGCAACGTTCTGCACTATATTATTTTCAAGAGAAATTGGAGTCCATAGGGAAGAGATAGAGGATCCAGTATTAGAATCAGAACTTAAAAGAACTTTGTAAGACATAAGATCAAGTAAGACAGAAGCGATACATAAGACTCCACCGGAATTTCTGAAACCATAAGCGATAGTGGCCACAAAACTCATGTTAATGTGTATAATGTATGAGATCTTCGATATACCATCACACTTTCGGAAAAATATCATTCACACAATTCCGAAAATAGCAAGATTCGAGAAATTCGGGAATTAACGCACGATCAGCTTAACAGCTCATGCACAATCTGCTGACTAAATGTAGTATACAGATGAATGGAAAAGAAAACTGAGGATATGTTACATGAGCATCATTTTGACCTTAGGAAAGGTAAAGGCACCAGAGAGGCAATTCTGACGTTGCTTTTGATATTGGAAGCAAGACTGAAAACTTATCAAAGTACGTTCATAGGGTTTAACGATCTGCAATAAGCGTTCGACAATGTAAAATGTTACGACATGTTCGAAATTTTGAGAAAAATAGGGGTACGTTAAAGGGAGAGACGGGTACTATACGATATGTACAAGAACCAAGAAGGAATAATAAGACTGGAAGGCAAGATATTAAAAAACTATTTAAAACAGGGATGTAGTCTTTTGCGTACGGTTTAATCTATAGTTCGAAGTAACGGTGACGGAAATAAAAGGAAGGATGAGGAATGGGATTAAAACTCAAGGTGAAATAATATCAGTGATAATATTCGCTGATGACGTTGCTATTTTCAGCAAAAGTGAAGAACTGCTACATGCTCTGCTGAATGGAATGAACAGTCTGATGAGTACAGTATATGGATTTAGAATAAATCGAAGAAAGACGAAATTTATCGGAAGTAGTAGAAATGAGAATACAGAAAAAATGGTTCAAATGGCTCTGAGCACTATGGGACTCAACTGCTGTGGTCATAAGTCCCCTAGAACTTAGAACTACTTAAACCTAACTAACCTAAGGACAGCACACAACACCCAGCCATCACGAGGCAGAGAAAGTCCCAGACCCCGCCGGGAAGAGAATACAGAGAAATTTAACTTCAGATTTGGTGATCACAAAGGGGATGAATTTTAGAAATTCCGCAGGCGTGTGTTCTTATTCTCACAAGGTAAATAGGATATTGTTTTTGGGTCCTATGTACATTTATTTGCTTGATTCATTTTAAGAACGTATTTATCACTCGAAGTCAAGAACATCACTCACTTCAAAAGCCTTCCTGTAATAACAAACACTCGCATTACCTGGAAGACTCACTCTCACAATCTGTGCATAAGAAGCGAGCTGTCCGCGGCTCGTGGTCTTGCGGTAGCGATCTCGCTTCCTTTGCGTGGGGTTCCCAGTTCGATTCCCAGTGGGGTCAGGGACTTTCTCTGCCTCGAGATTACTGTGTGTTGTTGGTCTTTCATCCCCATTAACTCGCAAGTCGCCGTAGTGGCGTTAAAGAACTTGTGGAGCGGCTGCGGAACCGCCCCGCGAGGAGTCTCCCGGCCACCAATGCCATACGCTCATTATTATTATTATTATAACGAAGCTAACGGTTAGCACCATTTAATTTGCTCTACATTACGTTAAGCTTATTTTGAAATGTTTTACAAATTTTTTACTGTGTTATTTGAAGTATTCCACATGGTGATGAGTACGTTTTGTTTCCCCGAGGAACAGACCGCACGAAGCGAGGGTAAATATGTTTCTTCGTAAATGTCGACAAAGTAGTTCTCCTTCATTGTATGAAGAATCACGGTTGTTTTTCGATACTGTGTGTTGTTGTTGTGGTCTTCAGTCCTGAGACTGGTTTTATGCAGCTCTCCATGCTACTCTATCCTGTGCAAGATTCTTCATCTCCCAGTATCTACTGCAACCTACATCCTTCTGAATCTGCTTAGTGTATTCATGTCTTAGTCTCCCTCTACGATTTTTACCCTCCACACTGCCCTCCAATGCTAAATTTGTGATCCCTTGATGCCTCAAAACATGTCCTACCAACCGATCCCTTCTTCTAGTCAAGTTGTGCCACAAACTTCTCTTCTCCCCAATCCTATTCAATACCTCCTCATTAGTTACGTGATCTACCCACTTTATCTTCAGCATTCTTCTGTAGCACCACATTTCGAAAGCTTCTATTCTCTTCTTGTCCAAACTAGTTATCGTCCATGTTTCACTTCCATACATGGCTACACTCCATACAAATACTTTCAGAAACGACTTCCTGACACTTAAATCTATACTCGATGTTAACAAATTCCTCTTCTTGAGAAACGCTTTCCTTGCCATTGCCAGTCAACATTTTATATCCTCTCTACTTCGACCATCATCGGTTATTTTACTCCCTAAATAGCAAAACTCCTTTACTACTTTAAGTGTCTCATTTCCTAATCTAATTCCCTCAGCATCACCCGACTTAATTTGACTACATTCCATTATCCTCGTTTTGCTTTTGTTGATGTTCGATACTGTGTACCTAGTGAATATCTTGCATATGGTGAACTGTGAGTGTGGATTTGCTACCTATGTTTCCTCTTTATAATTCTGTGTGTTCCTTATACAGGGTGTTACAAAAAGGTACGGCCAAACTTTCGGGAAACATTCCTCACACACAAATAAAGAAAAGATGTTATGTGGACAAGTGTCCGGAAACGTTTAATTTTGATGTTAGAACTCATTTTAGTTTCGTCAGTATGTACTGTACTTCCTCGATTCACCGCCATCATTTCATACGGGATACTCTACCTCTGCTGCTAGAATATGTGCCTTTACAAGTACGACACAACATGTGGTTCATGCACGATGGAGCTCCTGCACATTTCAGTCGAAGTGTTCGTACGCTTCTCAACAACAGATTCGGTGACCGATGGATTGGTAGAGGCGGACCAATTCCATGGCCTCCACACTCTCCTGACCTCAACCTTCTCGACTTTCAATTATGGGGGCATTTGAAAGCTCTTGTCTACGAAATCCCGGTACCAAATGTAGAGACACTTCGTGCTCGTATTGTGGACGGCTGTATCAGCGCATCAGGGATTCAATGCGATGGAGGGTGGATGCATGTATCCTCGCTAACGGAGGACATTTTGAACATTTTCTGTAACAAAGTGTTTGAAGTCACGCTGGTACGTTCTGTTGCTGTGTGCTTCCATTCAATGATTAATGTGATTTGAAGAGAAGTAATAAAATGAGCTCTAACATGGAAAGTAAGCGTTTCCGGACACATGTCCACATAACATCTTTTCTTTCTTTGTGTGTGAGGAATGTTTCCTGAAAGTTTGGCCGTACCTTTTTGTAACACCCTGTATAAAGTTTTGAAATATCTCCCAATTTCTCCGATGTAGCTCCCATTACAGTCAGAGGGTGAATGTCGTACATTCTCCTCTGGGAAAAGCCGACGAAAAGAAGCTGAACAGGCAGAACACATTAATGGGCACCGTTTTCCTAGATATATGCCTCCCAGTTATTGGCAACTTCCTTTAACGATTTTCTGCTAGTTCACAACTTTTTCCTTGGCTGCTGGATATGAAGGGCGGATAAAAATAAGTCATATCTGCAGTTTCAGCGGTACATTGTCAAATGTTACCTGACATACAATGCACGTTCACTACATGTTCTTCTCGCCATGCGGGTAGTTCATGTCAAACTAGAGTGCTGTATAACATCATATATGATAACGAAAATCATGTAGTAGCCATGGTTCCACAGAAAAGAGGAAGACTTTGAGCTGCAGAAAACTGCAGGGCAACTCCAAGAACAACCTGCTGGAAATTTGTGAATAGAGTTTTTTGCACGATTTTGGAGAAAATGAGAACTTTTGCTTGAGCGAAACATAAATGACACGAACTGTATAGGGTAGCACTTATTTTCAAACCACATTGTGTTTCCTTATTTCCAGAATTATAGTCTGTATCGCATCCGCAGATGTAAGAAGTATTCTATGAACTCGGGCAGTACTGCAGAACACTTATCAAGGAGGAAGATTTCAGCTCACTCACTGGTTAATGTAGCCCATGGACCATCTTACCATCTAGCATTGCCAGCAGACGGTGGGGCGAAGCATTGTGATTAGCTGTGTGAAAGACATTGTTACACCAGTGCAACACATAGGGAGGCGATATATATATATATATATATATATATATATTTGAAACGGCAATAAAAACTAAACGAGCAGCGATAGAAATACACCGTTTGTTGCAATATGCTTGGGACAACAGTACATTTTCAGGCGGACAAACTTTCGAAATTACAGTAATTACAATTTTCAACAACAGATGGCGCTGCAAGTGATGTGAAAGATATAGAATACAACGCAGTCTGTGGGTGCGCCATTCTGCACGTCGTCGTTCTGCTGTAAGCGTGTGCTGTTCACAACGTGCAAGTGTGGTGTAGACAACGTGGTTTATTCCTTAGAACAGAGGATTTTTCTGGTGTTGGAATTCCACCGCCTAGAACACAGTGTTGTTGTAACAAAACGAAGTTTTCAACGGAGGTTTAATGTAACCAAAGGACCGAAAAGCGATACAATAAAGGATCTGTTTGAAAAATTTCAACGGACTGGGAACGTGACGGATGAACGTGCTGGAAAGGTAGGGCGACCGTGTACGGCAACCACAGAGGGCAACGTGCAGCTAGTGCAGCAGGTGATCCAACAGCGGCCTCGGGTTTCCGTTCGCCGTGTTGCAGCTGCGGTCCAAATGACGCCAACGTCCACGTATCGTCTCATGCGCCAGAGTTTACACCTCTATCCATACAAAATTCAAACGCGGCAACCCCTCAGCCCCGCTACCATTGCTGCACGAGAGACATTCGCAAACGATATAGTGCACAGGATTGATGACGGCGATATGCATGTGGGCAGCATTTGGTTTACTGACGAAGCTTATTTTTACCTGGACGGCTTCGTCAATAAACAGAACTGGCGCATATGGGGAACCGAAAAGCCCCATGTTGCAGTCCCATCGTCCCTGCATCCTCAAAAAGTACTGGTCTGGGCCGCCATTTCTTCCAAAGGAATCATTGGCCCATTTTTCAGATACGAAACGATTACTGCATCACGCTATCTGGACATTCTTCGTGAATTTGTGGCGGTACAAACTGCCTTAGACGACACTGCAAACACCTCGTGGTTTATGCAAGATGGTGCCCGGCCACATCGCACGGCCGACGTCTTTAATTTCCTGAATGAATATTTCGATGATCATGTGATTGCTTTGGGCTATCCGAAACATACAGAAGGCGGCGTGGATTGGCCTCCCTATTCGCCAGACATGAACCCCTGTGACTTCTTTCTGTGGGGACACTTGAAAGACCAGGTGTACCGCCAGAATCCAGAAACAATTGAACAGCTGAAGCAGTACATCTCATCTGCATGTGAAGCCATTCCGCCAGACACGTTGTTAAAGGTTTCGGGTAATTTCATTCAGAGACTACGCCATATTATTGCTACGCATGGTGGATATGTGGAAAATATCGTACTATAGAGTTTCCCAGACCGCAGCGCCATCTGTTGTTGAAAATTGTAACTACTGTAATTTCGAAAGTTTGTCTGCCTGAAAATGTACTGTTGTCCCAAGCATATTGCAACAAACGGTGTATTTCTATCACTACTCGTTTAGTTTTTATTGCCGTTTCAAATATACCAGTCATTTTTGAAACACCCTATATATATATATACAGGGTAATTACAAATGATTGAAGCGATTTCACAGCTTTACAATAACTTTATTATTTCAGATATTTTCACAATGCTTTGCACACACATACAAAAACTCAAAAAGTTTTTTTAGGCCTTCACAAATGTTCGATATGTGCCCCTTTAGTGATTCGGCAGACATTAAGCCGATAATCAAGTTTCTCCCACAGTCGGCGCAGCAAGTCCCCATCAATGAGTTCGAAAGCATCGTTGATGTGAGCTCGCAGTTCTGGCACGTTTCTTGGTAGAGGTGGTTTAAACAGTGAATCTTTCACATAAACCCACAGAAATAAATCGCATGGGGTTAAGTCGGGAGAGCGTGGAGGCCATGACATGAATTGCTGATCATGATCTCCACCACGACCGATCCATCGGTTTTCCAATCTCCTGTTTAAGAAATGCCGAACATCATGATGGAAGTCCGGTGGAGCACCAACCTGTTGAAAGATGAAGCCGGCGCTGTCGGTCTCCAGTTGTGGCATGAGCCAATTTTCCAGCATGTCCAGATACACGTGTCCTGCTACGTTTTTTTCGCAGAAGAAAAAGGGCCATTTTGTCTCACTGCGCTCTCGAGCGCTCTGGCGGCAGAAACCTGAAGTGCGGCTTCAGCCGAACAAAACTTTATGAGTTTTTCTACGTATCTGTAGTGTGTCGTGACCATATGTCAATGAATGGATTTACAGTGAATTTATGAAATCGCTTCAATCATTTGTAATAGCCCTGTATATATATATACATTCCTGGAAATTGAAATAAGAACACCGTGAATTCATTGTCCCAGGAAGGGGAAACTTTATTGACACATTCCTGGGGTCAGATACATCACATGATCACACTGACACAACCACAGGCACATAGACACAGGCAACAGAGCATGCACAATGTCGGCACTAGTACAGTGTATATCCACCTTCCGCAGCAATGCAGGCTGCTATTCTCCCATGGAGACGATCGTAGAGATGCTGGATGTAGTCCTGTGGAACGGCTTGCCATGCCATTTCCACCTGGCGCCTCAGTTGGACCAGCGTTCGTGCTGGACGTGCAGACCGCGTGAGACGACGCTTCATCCAGTCCCAAACATGCTCAATGGGGGACAGATCCGGAAATCTTGCTGGCCAGGGTAGTTGACTTACACCTTCTAGAGCACGTTGGGTGGCACGGGATACATGCGGACGTGCATTGTCCTGTTGGAACAGCAAGTTCCCTTGCCGGTCTAGGAATGGTAGAACGATGGGTTCGATGACGGTTTGGATGTACCGTGCACTATTCAGTGTCCCCTCGACGATCACCAGTGGTGTACGGCCAGTGTAGGAGATCGCTCCCAACACCATGATGCCGGGCGTTGGCCCTGTGTGCCTCGGTCGTATGCAGTCCTGATTGTGGCGCTCACCTGCACGGCGCCAAACACGCATACGACCATCATTGGCACCAAGGCAGAAGCGACTCTCATCGCTGAAGACGACACGTCTCCATTCGTCCCTCCATTCACGCCTGTCGCGACACCACTGGAGGCGGGCTGCACGATGTTGGGGCGTGAGCGGACGACGGCCTAACGGTGTGCGGGACCGTAGCCCAGCTTCATGGAGACGGTTGCGAATGGTCCTCGCCGATACCCCAGGAGCAACAGTGTCCCTAATTTGCTGGGAAGTGGCGGTGCGGTCCCCTACGGCACTGCGTAGGATCCTACGGTCTTGGCGTGCATCCGTGCGTCGCTTCATGGAGACGGTTGCGAATGGTCCTCGCCGATACCCCAGGAGCAACAGTGTCCCTAATTTGCTGGGAAGTGGCGGTGCGGTCCCCTACGGCACTGCGTAGGATCCTACGGTCTTGGCGTGCATCCGTGCGTCGCTGCGGTCCGGTCCCAGGTCGACGGGCACGTGCACCTTCCGCCGACCACTGGCGACAACATCGATGTACTGTGGAGACCTCACGCCCCACGTTTGAGCAATTCGGCGGTACGTCCACCCGGCCTCCCGGATGCCCACTATACGCCCTCGCTCAAAGTCCGTCAACTGCACATACGGTTCACGTCCACGCTGTCGCGGCATGCTACCAGTGTTAAAGACTGCGATGGAGCTCCGTATGCCACGGCAAACTGGCTGACACTGACGGCGGCGGTGCACAAATGCTGCGCAGCTAGCGCCATTCGACGGCCAACACCGCGGTTCCTGGTGTGTCCGCTGTGCCGTGCGTGTGATCATTGCTTGTACAGCCCTCTCGCAGTGTGCGGAGCAAGTGTGGTGGGTCTGACACACCGGTGTCAATGTGTTCTTTTTTCCATTTCCAGGAGTGTATATATGTATATATATATATATATATATATACGATTAATTACAATGTTTCATAATTGTATGTACGAGATCTAGATTGCATGTGTCATTGTCTCCAGTCGCCGATAGGATGCCCCTCGAAGTAGATCCGTAGTAAGACCATGCTCTTAAAAAATGGCTAGTTTTAAGTTAGTAAGTTATAGTTTCATCATTATCAGATTACCGTTCTTTGGTGAATAAACACGTCATATGGGGATCCATAAACATTATTTCAAGTAAAATAACTTCTCACGTCAACAGTTAGAACTACGGGGTATAAAACTGTACCTCCCAGACGATCCGGTAGCGGTGATACTGCTTCTGCGAATGAAATCGACTACGAGAGCTTTGAGGCGAAACAAGTAGGAGGAGATCCGAAGTGACTACACAATAAGATAATCCCTGGCTGACGTAATATATGTCAAAGTAAGATGGAAAAGCAGGGCCTGCCATAAAGTACATCTCTTAGGCCATCTTCAACGGACTGACTAACTGAAAGACACTTAAAGAGGTTTAGTAAAATGGGCTATCTTACAATTGGGTTAATTTGCTTGCTCTCATATACGTTTTGCCTAGAGTAATATATAGTACAATAACATACTTTTGTCTAAATTATTATTATTTTTGCTTTGTTTGCTTTGGTAAGTTTCTTGAATAACAATAAACATATAAACATCTAATTTGTAGAACTAAGATGTGGAAATTAGCCTACGCACCAGTTCGTCAAACGATCCAATGGGATAATTTCGATGAGAGATTGGCAATTTAGCACATCCCTTCTGAATGGAAATTATTAGTCTAAAGAAATTACTGATTTTCTGACGTGTTATTATACCTCTACCCCAGTTTCAATTAATAGTATATACTTCCGTCTCAGGTTTTATTTTATTAAATAATGTGGTACGTTATCGTTTGTTACTACCAAGCATCCGGACCAATATACTGTTTGTTTGCTTACGTTATTATTATTATTATGATTATTATACACCTAGTAGACCCTTTGTGGATTACGTGAAGCTTCTACAGTTCTTCCTGCGGTTTATCCGTGAGACCTTCATTTTCTCGCTCATGGCTTTCTTTCTTCCATCCGTCATTTTTGTACCGGTCTTTTTGTCTCTTGCCTATGGCTGGACTTCGCACTTGACTATTTTGCTTCTGTAGATGTTACGGTGTGCAGTGTCCTGAATGGTGAAAACAATGGTCCAAATGGCCCTAAGCACTATGGGACTTAGCATCTAAGGTCATCAGTCCCCTAGACTTAGAACTACTTAAACCTAACTAACCTAAGGACATCACACACATCCATGCTCGAGGCAGGATTCGAACCTGTAACCGTAGCAGCTGTGCGGTTCCGGACTGTAGCGTCTAGAGCAGCTCGGCTACAGATGCCGGCTCTAAATGGTGAATTGAGTATTAGTAAGGTCTCTTCGTACTTGTTCGGCCCATGTCATACCTTTAAGGTTTTCAGTGGCTGTGTGTATCTGGCGTTTGAGTCTATACTCCGGGAATCTGTGTATGTGTTCACAGAATTTAAGACGTCTTTTTCTAATCACAGCAGCAATATTTGAAATTTCCTCTGTAGTTTTGTTGGTTTGCATTCTGTATCCAACTGAAGTTTTTCGTGGTCCAAGGATTTTCCTAATGACCTTTCGTTCTTCTTTTTGTAGATTGTGTAGTAGCATCTAGTTATGGAGCGACAAGGTTTCTGCTGCCTATAGTGTGTCAGACCGTAGAATCTCTTTTAGCTTCTTTGCTCGAAATTATTAAGATTTTTTTCTAGTCCAGTGTGTTCCAAACTTTCCAAACTCTGTCTGTCTGTCCATATTTTGTGGTGAGATTCTGTATGTTTAAGAGTGTACACATAAATTCCGTTTCCTCCAAATAAATCTGCAACCCAACCTTCTCGTCGCATTCCTTGAGTATTTCTAGTTGATGTATTTCACTTTGTTCACTGTCTGTCAAAATTGCAAGGTCTTCGGCAAAGGCTAGGCAGATGACTTCAGTTTTCTTCCAATATTCATTGGTTTCCATAGACGACGTTTTCTAAGCTCACTCTCCCATTCTCTTATGACCTTGTCGAAAACGATATTGAACAGAATTTGAGATAGTCCATCTTCGTCTCTTACTCCAGTTCTAATCTCAAAACATTCCGTGATTTCGTACATGAATTTTACTTTAGAGGTAGTGTTGGAGAGTGTCTGTCCAATGAGCTTACGTGTTTTCTGGTCGAGTCCGAGTTCTATTAGAGTGTTGACAAGGGATTTACGGTCGATTAAGTCATACGCCTTCTTGAAGTCGACAGATGTACATATGGTGAGCTTATGTCTACTAGCTCTGTATTTCATCGTTGTTTTTAGATTAAAAATGTGTTCGGGGCAGGAAACGTCTGGGTCGGAAACCCGCTTGATACTCCCCAATCTTGTGTTGGAATTGTTCTTGTGTTCTCTGCAATAGGCATGAAGAGAAGACCTTGTAGGTGACTGATAGTATTGAAAAGCCTCGGTAATTGTTGATATCCGTTGTTTCTCCTTTTTTGAGCAGGGGATGGATAAGTGTACACTTCCATCGTCAGGTAATTCTTCTGTTGTCCAAATTTCTTTGATAATTTCCGTGAGCTCGTCAAGACATTTATGGCCTCAATTTTTCATTAGTTCTGCTACTATGTTGTCTTCACCAGCCACTTTGTTGTTTTTGAGATGGTGGATGTGCTTGAGGATTTCTTCTTTTGAGGGTGGTGTTGAGCCTTGGTAGGTGTGTACGGGTTCAATAAGTGGGAATCTTTCTGTGGGTTCTAGATAATTTAGAAAATTGGCGAAGTGAACTTTGATTTCTTTGCAGTTTTCTTCATTAGTAAGTGCTAATTTTCCATTTTGTTTTTTAAAGCAGAGATTTTATGGCCTGTATCCTTGTATCCTATTTGCAAATGTCCTGTAGAAATCTCTTATATCGTAATTCTGAAAGTCAGTCTCCAGTTGTTCCAGTCGTTCGTTTAGATATCTTCTCTTGGTTTGTCTGATGTTTGTAGCTATTTCTTTTCGTACTTTGAAGAAATTTTGCTGTGTTTCTGCCGTTTTCTTGTTATTGTATTTTTGGAAGGCCAATGTTTGTACTTTAAGGTCGTTTTCACAGTTATCGTTCCACCATGCTTTTTTTTTCTTTTTTCTCAATGGTAATAGTTCCTGTGCTTTAAGGATATTCTTGTTTTTGAACTCTTCCCATGTGTTTGCTTCCCCTTTCTCCCATTCGTCCTTTATATTTGTTTTGTGGAGACTGTTTACGTCGAACCTCTGCAGGTGCTATTTCTTGGGACTGTACTTTCGTGGAGTGAATTTTACTTTGACTCTTGTAAGATAGTGGTCTGAGTCAATATTGGCGCCTCTTCGAACTTGTAGATCATGAATTTATCGTTGCAGTGTGTGAGCGATTGCTATATGGTCAATCGGGAATTCCCAAAATTTTTGAATAGGAGAACGACGAGTTTTTTACTTTCCGGGGTGTTTTCGTAAAGATGTCAACATAATCTTCAGGGTGAATTGTTGGCAGAGGTCAACTTGTTGCCTTCCATTTCTGTTGGTAAATTTATGAGCAGAGTATCTGCCTATAGTCTTCCTGCGTTCTTTCTCTCTACCCAGTTGTGCATTAAAGTCCTTCTTGGGGATCTTCACCGTAGTCTACTTCAGTTGGTTCTTCACTTTTGTAAGGTTTTTCTTGTTGCTTGTGTTTGTTGGGTCGTGAGCGTTGACAAAAGCTTAATTTCTGTTAGCACACTGTATACTTGCTGTCATGAGTCTGTTGTCGATGGAAGTGACTTTCTTGACGGAGTTTATGGATCAAATTCAAATGGCTCTGAGCACTATGGGACTCAACTGCTGTGGTCATAAGTCCCCTAGAACTTAGAACTACTTAAACCTAACTAACCTAAGGACAGCACACAGCACCCAGCCATCACGAGGCAGAGAAAATCCCTGACCCCGCCGGGAATCGAACCCGGGAACCCGGGCGTGGGAAGCGAGAACGCTACCGCACGACCACGAGATGCGGTCACGGAGTTTATGATCTTCTTGTGTGCAAGTATCGCCATTCCCAGCAAGGGGACACTTTTTCCAATTTGTCTATCAGTTTTGCTCTTGAATAAGTGTGTGGTAGTTAGCATAAGCTGTGGAATCATCGTCAGTATATCGGGTTTACTGAAGTGCTAGTGAAAGGATTTTTTGTCTCACGAGTTCTGTAGTAGATATCAAGGTCGTATTAATGTACTGATATTTAGTTGCCAATGAAGGTTGGTGTTTTAGTGGGCAGTTTGCAAGACATCTCCAACTTTCTCTGAATTCGTGGCTGCCCGGATCCCCCCGAACCACAGTGTTTTTTATTAAATTTTGTCCAACTAAGCTGGTCTTGTAGAAACAGGGACTTTTAGTTCCTGGAGCAGTTGCTACCCCGGCCGGAAGGGGCCGAGCGGCTCTAGGCATTACAGTCTGGAACCGCGCGACCTCTGCGGTCGCAGGTTCGAATCCTGCCACGGGCATGGATGTGTTTGATGTTCTTATGTTAGTTAGGTTTAAGTAGTTCTAAGTTCTAGGGCACTGATGACCTTAGACGTTAAGTCCCACTCTGCTCAGAGCCATTTGAACCACTTGTTATTGTTATTAACAGGTAACTGTTGTAGGTTAACAGGTAGAGCGTGAGACGTAATGCTGGGTATCATGCATTCTATCGCGGGTAGAAACGGAGAATTTTCGTTATTCTGCTTCCTTTAGGACAGGCTGGCCACCTTCCCCATCCTTGCGCAGCGGGAAACGAAATGGTACACACTGCCTGCAATCAGTCGAAAAGCCGATTCACGGGATTACTACCAAAGTCTTTACCTTCTACTGTTACTTCTATGTATCAATCAAGTAAAGTAACTGAACCCGTGAAAGCACCATCACCTGTTTCCCGACAGCGACGGTTTAATATGAAACGTTTCAAAAAACAATAAGGCAAACTTTAAAGTGCGAGTCGCAAATATCATTATCAGAGTCAATGAGCTCGTTTTAGGTAGGTAGCTATCTAACGTATTGCAGCTGATTCCCATACGAGAATATCAAATAAACTTATGCTAAATTCTTCTTAACATTAACGCTGCAGTCAACGTACAATTAACTATCCACACTTTTATGTGAGAGGACATGCTGAAAAGTTATACCCCCGGACTTTTTATGTGTAAACACTTAAGCCCATTTAAGTACTACAAATGTTGTTAACATTCTAAATATCTATTGTCCATATTCAGATATATGTATTCCACTTCCACTACAGGACTCCTAATTGTAGCATGTAACATGGTGGTCTGTAATGTAACAACATCGGTGCGAGAGGAACAGCGAGCTGTAATCACGTTTCGACTTGTAAGAATTCGTCCACACGTCTAGCACCTTCCCTTCAGCATGACAATGGCAGATCACAAACGAGCACAGCTAAGTCTGCAACATTCCGACGTCGTGGGATCGGTCACCCCTCATTCAGGGAGAAGGGTATCGTTAGGGGTGACCTAGGCAAGTGTGACAGGAGCGCCGTTGTTCCATATTTACATAAGTGTTCTGGGGAAGGGGGTGAGCAGCAATCTGCGGTTGTCTGGTGGTTGTGCTATGTTGTACGGCAAGGTATCGAAGTTGAATGATTGTAGGAAGGTACAAGACAATTTTGACAAAATTTCCGGTTGGTATGATGAATTGCAAGTAGCTCTAAATGTGGAAAAATACAGCGTGGTTCATTGATAGTGATCGGGCGAAATATCTCACGAAATAAGCATTATACGAAGAAACTACAAAGAACGGAACTCGTCTAGCTTGATGGGGGAAACCAGATGGCGCTATGGTCGGCCCGCTAGATGGCGCTGCCGTAGGTCAAACGGGAATCAACTGCGTTTTTTTTTTTTAAATAGGAACCCCCATTTTTATTACACATTCGTGTAGCACGTAAAGAAATATGAGTGTTTTAGTTGGACCACTTTTCTCGCTTTGTGACAGTTGGCACTGTAGTAGACACAAAGGTATGAGTAAGTGGTGTCACGTAACATTCCGCCAGCTCGGACGGTATTTGCTTCGTGATACATTCCCCGTGTTAGAATGGACCGTTTACCAACTGCGAAAAAGGCCGATATCGTGTTGATGTATGGCTCTTGTGATTAAAATGCCCAGCGGGCGTGTGCTATGTATGCTGCTCGGTATCCTGGACGACATCATCCAAGTGTCCGGACCGTTGGCTGGATAGTTACGTTTTTTGAGGAAACAGGAAGTGTTCAGCCACATGTGAAACGTCAACCACGACCTGCAACAATTAATGATGCCCAACTAGGTGTTCTAGCTCCTATCGTGGATAATCTGGACATCAGTAGCAGATAAATTGCTCGAGAATTAGGAATCTCAAAAGCGTTGGTGTTAAGAATGCTACATCAACAACGATTGCACCCGTAGCATATTTCTATGCACCAGGAATTGCACGGCGACGACTATGAAAGTCGTCTACAGTTCTGCCACTGAGAACAAGAGAAATAGGGGACAGTGACAGATGCTTGTGTAACGGAAAATCCACGATGGCTTCGACAAGTGGAATATCAGCGACCGTGGTGGGTTAACGTATGGTGCGTCATTATGGGAGGAATGATAATTGGCCCCCATTTTATCGATTTCAGTCTAATTGATGCAATGTATGCTGATTTCGTACGTAATGTTCTACCGATGTTACTACTAGATGTTTCACTGCATGACACAATGTTGATCTATTTGCAACATGATGAATGTCATGCACATAGCTCGCGTGCGGTTGAAGCGGTACTGAATAGCATATTTCGTGAGAAGTGGATTTTTCGTTCACCGGATCTGACGTCCCCGGATTTCTTTCTGTGGGGAAAGCTGAAAGATATTTCCGATCGTGATCCACCGACAACGCCTGAAAACATGCGTCAGCGCATTGTCAATTCATGTGCGAACATTACGGAAGTGAACTACTCGCTGTTGAGAGGAATGTCGTTACATGTATTGCCAAATGCATTGAGGTTGACGGACATCATTTTGAGCATTTATTGCATTAATGTGATATTTACAAGTAATCACCCTGTAACAGCATGCGTTCTCAGAAATGATTCACAAAGGTGGATGTATCACATTGGAACAACCGAAATAAAATGTTCAAACGTACCTACGTTGTGTATTTTATTTTAAAAAACCTACCTGTTACCAACTGTTCGTCTAAAATTGTGAGCCATACGTTTGTGACTATTACAGCGCCATCTATCACAGAGCGAGAAAAGTTGTCCAACTCAAACATTCATATTTATTTACGTGCTACACGAATATGTAATGAAAAATGGGGGTTCCAATTTAAATAAACGCAGCTGATATCCGTTTGACCTATGGCAGCGTCATCTAGCTGGCCAACCATAGCGTCACCAGGTTTCCCCCTTCAAGCTAGACAACTTTCGTTGTTTGTAGTTTTTTGGTTTAACGCTTATTTCGTGAGATATTTGGCGCGGTTCCGATCAATGGACCACTCTGTATAAGTTAATGCGGATAGGTAGAAAGAACAAACTAATACAGTATTAGTTAGTGTTCTGCTTGATACAGTCAAATCTTTTAAATATCTCGACGTAAATTTGGAAAGCGATATGAAGTGGAACGAGCATGGGAGAACTGTAGTAGGAAAGGTTAATAATCGACTTCAGTTTATTGGGAGACGTTTAGGAAACACTGGTTCACCTGCAAAGAATATCGCTTATAGGCCTCTACTCGAGTGGCTGGGGTCCGTACCAGGTCGAATTGAGGGAAGACATCGAAGCAATTCAGAGGCGAGCTGCTAGATTTGTTACCGATAGGTTCTGATAACACGTGTGTGTTACGGAGATGCTTCGGAAACTCAAATGGGAATCCCTGGAGTGAAGGTGACGATCTTTTCGAGAAACATTACTAAGAAAATTTAGAGACCTGTCACTTAAAGCCGACTGCAAAACGATTCTACTGCCACCAACATACACCTCGCGTGAGGACCACGAAAGTATGATACGAGAAGCTAGGGATCATACCGGGGCATGCAGTCGTTTTTCCCTCGCTCTATTTGCGAGTGGAGCAGGAACGATAATGACAAGTAATGGTACAGGGTTCCCTCCGCCACGCACCGTACGTTACTTGCCGAGTATGTATGTAGATGTAGATATAGGTTTACGATTTCACCCCATCCGATTCTAATCCGTTTATAGAGCACCTTCGAGATTTTCACTTAGATGGTAATGAAACGGTGCAGGCAGCGGTGAGGTTGTGGTTCTGTGAAAAATGTCAGACATTCTACCGTGATGCTATCAACATGGTTTAGTGATGGGAGAAACGTATTCGTCGCCTGGGATGGCTGTGTTGAGAAATAAACATGACGTATAAAGACGTAGTATGATAATAAAGGTTTTTTTTAAAAAGCTTTACGAGTTTTCACCTAATGAATTCAGATGCACTATTCTTCAGTAAGACCACGTATTACGGTTGTAATGAGTCTCATGAACCACCGACGTAAGCAAACGCAGCGCCGAAAATAGTTAACGTGGATTAATGAACTTTCAGGATTTCATTTTTCTCGATAACATATGTTAGTCATTACCATTGCAAGATCATGAGATAACCTGAGTGCGAGGTAAGTCATTGCCAACGTGTAATGCTGGAACGTTAATAACCGGTGTAACTTCCAGAATCGTGAATGCAGGCATTAAAACGTGCATGCATTGTGTTGTATAGGTGCCGGATATCAATTTGCGGGATGAAATTCCATGCCATTTGCGCTTGGTCGGTCAATACAGGGACCCTTAATATCCACTGTGGGTGACGCTATGATCATTTCTGGTAGTGCATATAAGGCCGGAAAGACAGCATGAGCGTTATCTGCCGGTCCACTGGTCAGGCTAAAGCGTGCTGAGTGCCACAAAGCTTTTTAATTGTTTTCAGCGTGTGACAGAGATTTCTCCCGGACTGAAAAGCATGAGAATCTGGATGAATGTCAGAGTGTGAAGTACCTAAGGACCTTGTAAATCTTGTGGAGAAGTGCAATACTTAACAATCCATTTGTGCTTGCTATGCTTCAGCCTGAGGTTTTTTTAAAGCAGCCGATACACATATTAGCCAACGACAGTAAGTATTTCCCAACTGAGTTGTGTTCAAGTGAAAAATAATTGCACCTGCTGTCGTACGCTACTGCGGATGAGTAGCAAAAACAAACCAGTAATGCTCGGATAGAGGATTAGTAGTGTTCTGCTACCAGCAATCACACCGTTTAAATATCTGGATGTAACGTTGCGAAATGATATGAAGTGTTACGGGCATGTGAGGAATGTGGCAGGGAAGGCGAATGGTCGACTTGGGATTATTGGGAGAATTTTAGGAAAGTGTGGTTCATGTGTAAAGGAGACCGCATAGAGGACGCTAGCGCGATCTTTTCTCGAGCACTAATCTGGGATTCGTACCAGGTCGGATTGAAAGAAGACTTCAAAGCAAATCAGAGGTGCGATGCTAAATTTTTTCCGGTATGTTCGATCAGCATGCAAGTGTTACAGACTTACTTCTGGAGCTGAAGTGGGAATACTGGGAGGGAATACGACAATCATTTCGAAGAACACTACTGAGATAGTGTAGAGCACCGACATTTGAAGCTGACTGTAGAACGATCCTACTGCCGCCAACGTTCATTTCGCGTAGGGGCCACGAAGATAGTATACGAGAAATTAGGTCTCATACGGCGGCACAAGGATAGTCGTTTTTTCCTCGCGCTATCTGTGAGTGGAACGGCAATGGAAACAACTAGCTATGGTGAAGGGTACCCTCCGCCATGCACACTACGTACGGTGGGTTGCGGAGTATGTATGTAAATGTATATGTAGATGTAAAGACGAAAAATTGATTAACGAGCTAGAAGACTGGAGCATCTACAAGAGTTTCAAGAAAAAGATTGCCACTGACATAATAAAAAACTTTTGTTTTACCGTCACGATTAACATCTCATTTCTATAAATAATTTAATAATAATTATGATACATTAACTATAAATTATTTATAAATCAACCCAAATTCGAGACAAGTAAAGTAAATACCAAAATTTTGATAAACCCTTACAACTTTTCAACTGAAAAGATAAAGGATCTACAACAGAAGCTGCCGTATTTGAAAGTAGCTAATTTCTCGAACGGTTAATCAATTAAAATTATTTGTGCACTGTACAATTAAAAGAAGTAAAAAACATTATTTAAACGGAGGACATTGTTCCTGTAAAATGTGTCTGTAAAACGTTTATTACTAAAAAATCCTGAGAAATACTAACCTAGTTTTGGCCGTTACCTGTGTCACATTTAGCACGTTCTACGCTTCTCGGAGTAAAATATTTATTTTCACTGTTAAAAGGACGGGAGTTAAAAAAAAACTTTGTAATACTTTTGAGACCGTCACAGTAGATAACAATTAAAAATTATTTTCAGGCTTTTTCATTAAAATATTTTTGTCAACACCAACAAAACTGAATAACCCGCAATGAGTATACTGGCACTTAGACCAGTATTGATTTCCATTCTACAATTATTTTTTTTTTGTTAAAACCGCATAAAATGTGCGAAATGTACAAGACCTTAAAGCAGCAACATTCTGAGGATGTAGAGATGCAGGAGCTGCATTGACTTCCAAACCAAATTTTCATAGGAATGCGCTTTTTGACCGAAATCTATTTCCTACGGAAATGAACAATCTTAGTGTAGTCTTTGATAAATCTATTTCAGTAGTTTGGCTATTTTGTATGTATCAAAATTACTTCATATGAGCTTGGATTATAGGTACGCACGAAACAAGTCCGTGGCAAAGCGTGCATACTGTGTGCAAAACCTGAATTAATCATATTAAGACTTCAACTGCTCGCAAAGAACTAATTGAAAAGATGCAGGAGTGATGTCCACTTGATACTTAACATTTTCATGTAATAAGCAGATAGTATATTCTGCTTGCAAATAGAAACAAATTTGAACTAAAGAGAGACGAACTGAATGGTGAAGATATTAACAAATATCTTGGTCCATGGGCTAAAATGTATGTAATTGAATCTGAGTCAAAATGCAAAATTTACTGAGAATAGGGTATGAAGTAGGCTTCTCCTTGAAAATGCAAAATTTACTCAAACAGAGGGGTAAAGTAAGCTTCTTCTTGGGAGTTGAACATCAGTTGTTATGGGCAATATGTGATGAACTATAAAATTAAAATATTTGCTCAAAGTGTAATTCAACCAAAGCAACACTCTGTTACTAAAGTTAAACATCACAACCTACTTTTATCGGCACAGGAAGACTAAAATATTATACTTCTAGGTATGAGGAACAGCCTGGGGTCACTATCACATGAAAAGTAATGATAACGATGATGATGATGATGATGATGATGATGATGATGATGACAGATGTTTTATATGTGTGAATAGTATAAAATATAATGACTTATTTTATTGTGTATTTGTAAAAAATATTAAATGTGATTTGGTAACTGATTTTTGAATACATGTGATCATTTTAAATTATAACTAATATTAATACCTTTGCTTGGGTTTGTAACCGTCTGACAAATGTGGCAGATGTGGATTTTTAACTTATGTAAAAACCTATTTTGAGGTCTCTACAGCCTCCTCTGTTGGCCTCAAGAATTTGTGTGTACCTCATTTCAGAAGTCTCTACCACAGAATAATCTGAGACACTAGGGATCAAATCCTGTGATTCAGTACTTATGGCGGTTGACCTTTTGTGTTTAAAAATATAGAGATGACTGATTTTCATATGTTTGTGTTTGAAAATGTAAAAACAAATAAAATTTGTAATTTGTGTGACTCTAGGTGGGAAACACGTAAAGAAAAGATATTAAATTCGATTTGTAACTAATCACAGTGTAAGTATGAAAAGGCAAAAACGTTGTACAGGTTAAACTCCAAACATCCCTCATCATAGCTACAGTATATGCAATAGGCTGTGCTGAATGGTGTATGTAAATGTGCTTCATAGGTATTGGCTTAAATTGTGTATTGAATTAAATGTGCAACATTTTTTTTACAAAATGTGATATGATTGATCCATATATTTATATAAAGAGCATTTTTTGCCCAACTCCTATAGTTTATTAGAAACAGAGAGAAACGAAATTTACTTACGAGTTTGTACAGTATTTCGCATAAACACTAGTAAAGTACAACGCAGAGAGAGAAAAGAAGTTTATCAGTTAGGCTTATTATTTTTAATTCTGTTATAATACACTCCTGGAAATGGAAAAAAGAACACATTGACACCGGTGTGTCAGACCCACCATACTTGCTCCGGACACTGCGAGAGGGCTGTACAAGCAATGATCACACGCACGGCGCAGCGGACACACCGGGAACCGCGGTGTTGGCCGTCGAATGGCGCTAGCTGCGCAGCATTTGTGCACCGCCGCCGTCAGTGTCAGCCAGTTTGCCCTGGCATACGGAGCTCCATCGCAGTCTTTAACACTGGTAGCATGCCGCGACAGCGTGGACGTGAACCGTATGTGCAGTTGACAGACTTTGAGCGAGGGCGTATAGTGGGCATGCGGGAGGCCGGGTGGACGTAACGCCGAATTGCTCAACACGTGGGGCGTGAGGTCTCCACAGTACATCGATGTTGTCGCCAGTGGTCGGCGGAAGGTGCACGTGCCCGTCGACCTGGGACCGGACCGCAGCGACGCACGGATGCACGCCAAGACCGTAGGATCCTACGCAGTGCCGTAGGGGTCCGCACCGCCACTTCCCAGCAAATTAGGGACACTGTTGCTCCTGGGGTATCGGCGAGGACCATTCGCAACCGTCTCCATGAAGCTGGGCTACGGTCCCGCACACCGTTAGGCCGTCTTCCGCTCACGCCCCAACATCGTGCAGCCCGCCTCCAGTGGTGTCGCGACAGGCGTGAATGGAGGGACGAATGTAGACGTGTCGTCTTCAGCGATGAGAGTCGCTTCTGCCTTGGTGCCAATGATGGTCGTATGCGTGTTTGGCGCCGTGCAGGTGAGCGCCACAATCAGGACTGCATACGACCGAGGCACACAGGGCCAACACCCGGCATCATGGTGTGGGGAGCGATCTCCTACATTGGCCGTACACCACTGGTGATCGTCGAGGGGACACTGAATAGTGCACGGTAAATCCAAACCGTCATCGAACCCATCGTTCTACCATTCCTAGACCGGCAAGGGAACTTGCTGTTCCAACAGGACAATGCACGTCCGCATGTATCCCGTGCCACCCAACGTGCTCTAGAAGGTGTAAGTCAACTATCCTGGCCAGCAAGATCTCCGGATCTGTCCCCCATTGAGCATGTTTGGGACTGGATGAAGCGTCGTCTCACGCGGTCTGCACGTCCAGCACGAACGCTGGTCCAACTGAGGTGCCAGGTGGAAATGGCATGGCAAGCCGTTCCACAGGACTACATCCAGCATCTCTACGATCGTCTCCATGGGAGAATAGCAGCCTGCATTGCTGCGAAAGGTGGATATACACTGTACTAGTGCCGACATTGTGCATGCTCTGTTGCCTGTGTCTATGTGCCTGTGGTTCTGTCAGTGTGCTCATGTGATGTATCTGACCCCAGGAATGTGTCAATAAAGTTTCCCCTTCCTGGGACAATGAATTCACGGTGTTCTTATTTCAATTTCCAGGAGTGTATGTTAATCTGTTTCATCTAGACAGAAAGTCTAAAGTCTGTGCCAGCAAATTTATTAATCACTTGTTTCGCAGTTTGTACTATAAATTATCAGTTACATGGGCTCACATTGCAAAAGTTACTGAAAGTTCAAATCTTTCATAGACGAAGTCTACAATTAACATCTTCATGATGTATCTGCATTAGTGAGGTTGCTACCAGTAGCCAACATTCTTTGTAGGTTTTTGCAATTCATGGATAAAATAAATTGTATAGAAAAAGATACTGATTCCTTCAGCTTGTTGACACACAGACGTTTTTAGATAAGGTATTTATTATGTTCAACATTTACAAACACTGAACATATCGCTACGAGGGAGTGCAAACCATATTTCTGATTTAGCCTAGTGTATGTTATTTTCCAAAATATATTGAGTCTGCGCCGTAGTTTCCTTGAGGTTAAAGTATTCTGTCAAATGAAATGCCTGAATAAAATTAATGAAACTCTTTATGAAGCTCATGTGAAAACGTAAGATTACTTTTGAGAAATGTGTGAGCTCACGGAAAATTTACAGTTTTAGTATTTGATACCCACTTGAAGCACCTAGAAATTCCGTTTGCCGTTACTCAGGGTGACGATTACCTCGGTCCACCAACAATTATGAAGCGTCCTATAACTGCAGGGTTATTGAGAGATGGAACCTCAGCTTCTGGGACTGCTTGTCAAGCTTCTAAATCGCTATAATCACAACACAAGTTGTTATATCTAAATATCGATCTGAACCCACTGTCAAACGTTTATGTAAACTTAAGTTCACTGTGTTCGCCAGTCATGGACCAGATTTCAGACAGGTCAAGGCATAAATGAACATTTCAAAACGCAAGTCGTAAAAGTAACTATTTCTTATATGTCAAGAAATCGTTGTTCATTTCTGTTAGTTTGCAAACGATAAGATTACCCTTCTTTAATCAAATAAGAATATTACTTCATTAAAGTTAACTGTTACTATCTAAACAATGTGGCCCTCTTCGAACCATTTCCATAACCCCCCAGACCTTATGTAACATACATGCTGCATCGAATCATTTTTTATACCTCAAGGATTAAACCAAACTCGTTGTGCCTGGTTGTGGCATATACTTTGTACTACCTACTTTTGGTGTATCAGTTGTTTTCGGTTCTGCACGTCCCCAGTTGCTATCAGCATCTGCTTAAGGAAAAGCTGTTCATCGCAATGTCAGTAGAGTGATAAAGGTGATTTCCATTCGTTTTTAGTAATTTGGAACTCATTGTGTTCATATAATAATGTAGTATGCTAATATACGCTACAGTCTATACTATGGAATGAGAGAATCATTTATCTCATTAGAGTAGTACATGGATATACCTTTTTGGAAGTAGTTCTGAGCCGCGCGGGATTAGCCAAGCGGTTTTACGGACTGCATTCATGGACTGTGCGGCTAGCCCTGGCGGAGGTTCGAGTCCTCCCTCGGCCATGGGTGTGTGTGTTTGTCCTTAGGATAATTTAGGTTAAGTAGTGTGTGAGCTTAGGGACTGATGATCTTAGCAGTTAAGTCCCAAAAGATTTCACACACATTTTGAACATTTTTGATTAGTTCTGAGACACTGCAAGGTTTTCATAATTTTTAGATGTTTAATATTGAGATATCTGAGCACTACACATATTTACATTATTTTATAGCATAAACAGTTGTCACTTTGAATATGTTCTAAAATTTCTTCAATCATCCAGTTTGTTCTAAAATTTGTCTTTAACCTTATTTCGTTAGAGACGAATGCATTGACCATCAACGTATATAAGTGCTTCATTCATAAAATCTGAGCTCAGGACTGTGGAAGATAGATTTGTGGCCCCCACAGTTAAGACTAGTGGATACCTCTGCGACGTAAATACAGTGAACAATTATTTAGTTACCAACATGAAACATCCCAGTATTACAAAGTAATACTGCCTCTAATCTTGACACTGTCATCAGTTCGCTGAGGTACAGAGTCCAAAATGTTTCTCCAGTTATATCATTCCCAGCTGCAACCACTAATTAGTGTTTAGATCCCTTAGAGTCACCAAATTCCATTGATATTTTTGTCTAAGTTTCACCTGTAGTCCACATATTTTCTAAGAGATTGGACCATGTTGATCAACTGGGCCAGTAAAGGTGAGATGGACTGCGAGTTGGGCAGTCGTATCAGAAACTTAACGCGCACAAACGCTATAAATTCGGCTCTCGTCGTAATAGACCACATTAGCCTCCTCAGCGTACTCATCATGAATAATCTTCAAACCAAACAGTGTGCTTAATATTTATGGCAACCCGATGGAGGCCACGTCCCATTCAAAAAAAAAAAAAATAGTCAGAAGCCCCTCAACACAATCTGGATTAAACACTTCATTGAGATGTAAGTGCACAAGGAAGTGCTTTGCGTATTTCGGTAGGGGGCAAAGTAGTGGCTCGTGGGACCACACCACACCCCTCCAGTCAGCTGCACTCCCATGTTTGTGGTTTGGCCCACTCAGATGGTTCACCGTTATTTCCCTTTGTTAACTATTATTGCTTCTGAAACCAACTGTCGGTAACAAGGCGTGAGACACTCCTCACGACCCTGTCGGCTGCGATCTTTTTACTACCATTGTTCTTATGCTGTGATACGCGGCTATGAGTGGCTTGCCATTTCTTCTACACTCCACGGACAATCGACGCTGATATACAAACAAATTTGAGGACTTCATTCACGGTGTGGTCATGGACATATTTCCGTCTTTCTGTCACGTCTCCACGTCAGCACAGCTTATTGCAGTGCTTGTATAAAAACGACTGACATATACAGGGTAGATCTCCTAACCCTTGTACCACAAATATTGCCGAAATGGAAAGTTTTACTGATGGGTGGTTTTCACATAATAGTTCGGTAGTCAGAGATCCGTAAATCTAGCCAGTCAACAGACAATAATAATGTTTAGGAAGCGAAATTTTTGTGGCAACATACTTTTTAAAGGGAACAATTTCTACTGACAACAACAAACTAAAAGTAGGGCAAATTACAATGTCAGCGGTGTTTGTTGCTGTAGACGTTGCGAGACGTTTACAGCATATCTATTTTGAAAAATTCCCATAGCGACACTTGTGCAATAGCTGTCTTAGCACATATTAAAGAACAACCCAAGTGCATCCACTACTTATGTGGATTCTGACCAGTAACGAAAAGCGTGAGCATCGCAGATAGAGGTCAAAACGACCACCCGCAGCGGCAGCCAATACACGCTCCCAGTCTGATATGGAACGACTGCAGCACACGTGCTAGCGTATCGGCAGGGGATGTCCGAGCAGGTTGCACTTATACGTCGTTGCATAGCATCGCGTGTAGTTGGTACGTCCTTATAGACAGCGGATCTCATCTTTCCCCACAGAAATAACTCTACAGACGTCAGTTTCAAGGAACGGGTCGGCAAAAGTACAGGTCCTCTGCGTCCAATCCATTTTTTTCAAAACAATTCGTGAAGACACGCTGTATTAGGCTACTTCGTTGTTATGGCCATAGACTGCCATTACGTTGGTACCTCAGGTTGCTTCTAGTCTGCGCAGGAACATCTTCTAACATCCTTGGGAGATGTCTTGTTAGTAGGCTACGATATTTGTGCGCGTTCAGTGTTACATATATGAAAAACGTGCTTATTTTCTGTTGTTCACAATCTCACATCTCACGTTTACACCCCATGCAAGCTGACGTTCCACCTGACTAAGCCAATGGGGATTGTACGCGGACCAATACTGCAGGTTTCGACGTTTAGCTGGCCATGATTGGTAAATGTTGCTTCATCCCTAAATATGATACACTAGACATCTGAAGAATTCCGTCTTAATGCCCTTGTACGTAAGTAAAAACTGATTTTGGTGGAGAATGCGTAGGACACATGTCTGAAGCATGCTACTGTTCGTGCGACTGCGCAGGAGCTGACTTCCGGATCAACTGCAACAGCAGGAAGAACATCAAATTGGCCGCCTTCTGCCATCACGTCTTTCCTTCTGTTGCGTTGTCGAGGTGTTGCACTACCACACTCACGTAACTGGTGGAAGAAGTTGATAAATCATTGCCAAGTTTCCAGAATGAGATCCCCCAGGCTGTGGCTAAGCCATGTTTCCGTAATATCCTTTCTTTCAGGAGTGCTGGTTCTGCAAGGTTCGCAGGAGAGCTTCTGTAATGTTTGGAAGGTAGGAGACGAGATACTGACAGAAGTAGAGCTGCGAGACCGGGCGTGAGTCGTGCTTCGGTAGCTCAGATGGTAGAGCACTTGCCCGCGAAAGGCAAAGGTCCCGAGTTCTAGTCTCGGTCGGGCACACAGTTTTAATCTGCCAGGAAGTTTCATTGCCAAGTTCGTTGACATCTTGCCGCATGAACCGTACAAAATCGAATTACATTATTCCTACACTCTCTGTACATCACTAGAATGTCGGTTTTCTCTGGCCCGGTAAATCCCGTCGTCCGATCACGATCTACTTATTCGACTGTCGGACTCTAGTGACTAGCAAGTACAGGTGCACTCAAGGCTCACATAAGTACGCTGTAAGCAAACGTAACGACATAGTGCCTAGAAACAACGCAGATTAAATGACACAAATTTACTCTTATTTCACTTTGTTAATGTCAATGTGCATTATTCCATTTCAAAAACGGAACGCTGGCACAAAAAATAAACTTTCTAACCATTACTACACTCATGCTCATAAATTAAGTATAATTGCAGAATGTGATGCCACTCAGCGTGGCACTAAACAAAACTGGCGCTAACAGCACAGGCACATAGGGAACACACACGGCACAGGTCTGTAAGTCCACGCTATTGGTGATAAGTTGAGAAAATAGTCCCGAAACACATATGCTACAAAACACCACTGTTTCCTGCCCATATACCCCGACATCAATATGAGATATGATGACCATACACCAGTACACAGGCCGCACAACGAGCTAGCATACTCTGGATCAGATGGCCGAGCAGCTGCTGGGATATAACCCCCATTCTTGCACCTCCTGAAGTGTCGTAGGTGTTTGAAAATGTGCAGCGATACGTCTACCGAGAGCGTCCCAGATGTGCTGGATGGGGTTTAGGTCTGGAGAACAGACAGGCGACTCCATTCGCCTGATATCTTCTGTTTCAAGGTACTCCTCCACGATGGCAGCTCGGTGGGACCCACTGCACCCCTGAAAAAGCGGACATACTGGTGCAAAATATACCAGACCTATTACAATTCCTCTTTTAGACATGTAGGGGTGTACGTACACCAATTATAATCCCACCCCACACCATCAAACCACAACGTCCATGCAATTATCTTTCAACGACATTAAGGGGTTGGTATCTGGTTCCTGGTTCACGCCAGATGAAAACCCGGCGAGAATCACTGTTCAGACTAGAGCTAGACACGTCCGTGAACATAACCGGAGACCACTGTTACAATGACCATGTACTGTGTTCTGGACACCAGGCTTTACGGGCTCTCCTGTGACCAGGGGTCAGTGGAATGCACCTTGCAGGTCTCCAGGTGGATAAACGATGTCTGTTCAGTTGTCTGTAGACTATGAGTCTGGAGACAACTGTTCAAGTGGCTGCGGTAAGGTCCCGAGAAAGGCTACCTGCAGTACTCCGTGGCCGTCTACGGGCAATAATGGTGAGATGTCGGTCTTCTTGTGGTGTTGTACACTATGGACGTCCCGTACTATAGCGCCTGGACACGTTTCCTGTCTGCTGGAATCGTTGCCATAATCTTGAGATCACACTTTGTGGCACACGGATGTCCCGTGCTACGACCAGCTGTGTTTTACCAGCCCCTAGACGCCCTATTATTCTACCCCTCACAACGTTATCAATAAGTGTTCTTTGAGCCATTTCCAACACACTCTCCATTAGGACGTCTGAAACGGTCTGCACACTTACTCGCTGCGCCGTACTCTGACATGCACCAACACACCTCTGCGTATGTGGTATGCTGCCAGCTCCACCGTGCGACTATCGCAGGTCAAATGCACTGCATTGTCGTACCCCGAGGTGATTTAAACCCGCAAACCGCCCACCAGAGCGTTGTTTCACCGTATATCAACATTATCCTTAATTTAGGAGCATGAGTGTAGAATATGTCTATTGGCTAACAGTACGAGCCCCCGATTACCAATCCATTCTGTGAAGAACGATAATCAATTGCGTTTTCCGTTTCCGCATATTTGTGTTCCAAATTTTAGATGATTCATCCTGTATAGGCCACTTAATTGTCATGATTTTCCATAGGCGTGGATGGTTATAGGAGAGACTGATATCATTTCCGCACCATCTGCAACCCCTCAAAGCAACACCGGATATTATGAGCTCACTTTCTCGAGTGAGTTCGCAATATGTTTAACATTTCTCCAGTGCGAGCACATGAAAACTACACTGAAAAATATGTTAAGTACGGTAAGATATGGAAACGCACATATGTTATGTATTTGAAGCTGCATGAAATATTACGTCGGTCAGTTTTATTTTGGCAACCTTATACAGCTTACCTTCATGGCCGCCAAGGAAGCTTCTCATTTCCCTACATAACCACGGGATATATGATACCTTTTTATCCACATTGAAATTTAATTCAGAACTTCTAAAATGATTATACAGAACTCCTAGAAACTGGACACCACACTTGCATCGTATCTTGCTTGAACGGTTATTTATTCGGGCTGTCGCTTAGGACAAGTTAATTGTTAAATATGAGTATATATGTTTAATCAACGTTAAATAAAATCCACGTAATACAACATTTAAGACTAGGCTATCGACCGTGACATCTGTATAATTATGCTGAGACCAAGAGCTTTACCTGGTGATCAGTAAGCGTAATTCATGTAGGACTACATCCGTGAACTATTGTTACATCATACTTCGGCTTTCTATGCTAGAATGCGGCTTTCAGCCACATTTTATTAAAAGTTGCAGTGGTTTGGAAAAGTAGTTAACATTCCTTGTCGGATTTTTGTGATTTTGGTGGAAACATTAAAGTTTATGGCATTGTGCCTGTAGTTTATAGGGGCAAAATCATCTTTATTAGCGTAGGAATTGAAAGGTTTTTATACAGTGATGAGAAAAACGTACTGAACTAAAAACTGTAATATCATATTCGGTCAGTTTTCTCGCCTTCACTGAACGATACATCTAAATTTAATTTTCTCCAGTATAATGTTGCTCGTAACTGTTACAGGAGCTATGAGTTCACAGACGTACTCAGAAAATGTGAATTTAATATTTGACTCCAGGGATGATTAAAGAAAGAAGACCGCTCTCTACCTCTGTCGACCATATATTGCAAGACTCATCCCTACTTCATAACTTCTTGCATATGTTAGTCGCCTGTGGGAGGCTAGTAACTTGTCTTAAGAAGCAGGGAGCCCATTACTCAATAGAGTCTTGAGAAAATAGATGTCACCCACTACCAGGAACAATGTTAACAACTTTAACAATACCATTTACTCAATGAAATCGTTCTTAGTGAAAGTATTAAGTTCCCTTAGGCTGGATATACTCATTATTATAAATCTACAACATTGTTATTTTAATATGATCACATGGTATGCAACCTTGTAGTTCAATTTTGTATCTAAAAGCACCGATAGGAAGCTTATTATAATAATAATAATGTTTCTGAGCACTATGGGACTTAACTGCTGAGGTCATCAGTCCCGTAGAACCTAACTATCCTAAGGACATCACACACATCCATGCCCGAGGCAGCATTCGAACCTGCGACCGTAGCGGTCGCGCGGTTCCAGACTGTAGAGGAAGCGTATTCGTTGCATGCTAAATTTTCTACGCCTTTCTTGTGGAATAAAGTAGCACCTGTATAATTTGAGGACTTCCAAACTTCTCTTGTGACTGAGAGTTTCTTTGCATATCTGCTGCAATTCTTCGAAGCCTAAATCTTACTTTTACTAACGAAAAATCTTAACAGTCAGGAAACAAGTGGCATTGTTTCGTGTGAATACCATTATCACTCATAGAGATTGCGTAAGTATTATACGAAAATATTTCAGGTGTCACCGATGTATACAGAGAAAGATTTATGTCTCCTCCTCGTATTACGAAATAACGATATTTCCAAAACTGCAGTTCATCGTTTTTAATAATTTATTAGCAGTTTGTAATGCCCGCTGCACACACTTGGTGCTTATCGGTTTCGCTTACAGTCGTACACTTTCCTCTTCTTCCACCATGTCCTATAGAAGTATCTCGTCACTATTCATTGTGAAGGTACAGATTAAGAAAAGCAGAGAAAATATCTTATAATGTTGTATCGTAAGGTATATTTGTATCGTACTGTGAAATAAAGTGATGTGAAAATGGCTCTATCTCAAAATTAGTTATCAATATCTCGTAAATCAAACAATCCAGACTAAATAAATTAAAACGATAGAGAACTCAACAGTAAAATGAGAAGAATATTCACTCTCTTGGAAATATCGTATCGTATTAGTTAACACTTGACTGGCAACAATAACGCACTTGAAGTTGTTACTTTCATATTTATTATGTAAATATGGGCACGAATCAGTCTAGCAGAATAATGAATAGAGGTCGATGACGAATGATTCCCAACTCTTCTCTAACCTCATAGAGAGTAGGTTGTTTGAATTTTTAAATTGTTTGAATGTATAATTTCCTACAACCACTACCAATTTTGTGCTTCATACTCCCTAATACACAAACAGATACACATTCTTGACATAAGAATCCCGGCGATGCAGCGTAAAAGTGTACGCTTTTCAGTATCTCAGTTAATGTACACTCTCAGATAGCTTTATTGTTGTCGCAGTAAAGGAAATCACGAATTGGAATTGTAGCGTCGAGTTAAATTTGCTACGTATAGATGCCAAATGCAGACTAACATGTACCAACAGTCCCATAGGAACCCCTTTTGAAATGTGTAGTACAGTATACATAAAAACAATAGTCCATTTAGTGAGAATGTGAACTGGGACATGCCGCTGGAATAGAAGTCGAATTTGGCAGAGGCTACGTGTTTTCAGCAGTTACTCCTCCCCTTCAGTGTAACGGGTAGAACGAGCTCCCTCCGAGAAACACCCTAGTTGCACCGTCTCTCCAGCAATTTCACGTCTCCAGCTGTTCGCCGTTCCTTCGATCGCCGTCAGTGCCGAAGCTAACACTGCTGCTCTGGAACTTCGTTAGCTGCGCACCCTTCCGCTGTTGCTAACTCTGCCTCCACTTACACGAATCTCGGTTGTTATTTCCTAATAGTTTAACTTAATTTTCTTCCTTCTCGTGCAATTCAAACAAAGATCCCAAAGTTCTATTTATTCGCCGTTTCATACTGTACTGTTGCCTTCACTTAACTAGTAATCCCAGACAACACGCAGCTTGCTATAGACGTACGTTGAAAACTGAATAACATTTTAAAATTCTGAACTGTCTACAAGTTTTTGGAATAAAGTGACAGCCACCAGCTCTGGAGGAGCAAACACAGTTTGGGAAATGCGTAGTCTTCCGCAACCAGAGTCAATTAGCTTCAAAGTTTTAGGGTGTAATGCTTCCTCGGTTGGATAATATGCTCGTCATTTGAGTCAGGCGGCAGTGGGCTTAGTGCGGGCCTGCTGGTCTACTGTCTTACGTACGGCCGTATTTTATTTTGACGTCACCCCTATACTGGGCGGGACATAAAGTCACGACAGTAAAAACATGTGCAATACACGTGCTTTCATGGCTCATGGTAGTATAGTTAATATCCTTTTCTGTGGACTGCCCTGTCGTTTTATAAAAAACTTAGAACACAGTATACTGAAACACTAGAATAAACGGTCGTCTGTGTATTTTAGCACCTCATCATTTTAATTATTATAGAATATTAAATTATGTAGTAAAAATGATTAGAGTAACAATGGGCTTTTAATATACCCCGTTTCTAAACCAGAGAGAAGAGTATAAAATAGCTTTCCCTAGCATAGAATATTAAATTATGTAGTAAAAATGATTAGAGTAACAATGGGCTTTTAATATACCCCGTTTCTAAACCAGAGAGAAGAGTATAAAATAGCTTTCCCTAGCCTTATACAGATCCTTAACTCCTTACATATGGCCCTGAAATTTATTTATTTTGAATTTTTGATAGATATGTAAATTCTTGTATGATCTGATAGGGAAAATTGTAGGCCGCGCTCGGTAGACACTGGCAAGGAGCTGAAACATATCTGCATCAGTAATTTAGTAAACTAAAAGTTAGAACGTGAACTATTCAAGCATAAATTGTGTATTTCATGCTCCTATATATATCGTTTTCAGTTTTAGAAGTAATTTCATAACTATCAAAACTTCGCGCTCGCTAGTTTTGAGGAGCGTCTGCGTGGTGTTGGAAGTCTCTATGGTTCGAGGGGAACTTATCTTATACCCTTTAGTCCGAATTAAGAATATGGTACATAAAATATACATTTTTATTTTACTATACATTTTCTTCGTTTTAGTCTTGTGTATCAAGTTCTTCGATTGAATTCGAGCACTTTGATGATACTGAAACAGAGAAATATGATAAATTTCAGGTTTATTTAAATTTCATTTCATCTGAGTCATCCAACATATTGCTTTCTCCTCTTGCGATAAGTCTGTGAAGGTAAGAAATTCTAGAGTTTCTTGCTCATACAGAAGCTGAACAGCAATTGTTCTTCTTGCAAACCATTTATAACTGAATCAGGACAACTTGGACATGGCAGTTGCAACTTTTGCCAAACATTAGACAAGAGTACGAGTTAATAGTGCACTGCATTTTCTAATTATGAGGAATACTGATAGTTTCAAACTACTACCTCATTGGGAAATGACAGTGGTAAACAAATTAACCTCTGCTGCACGCCAGACATGAGAGAAAGTTAATGTTACTTGTTCATGGCGTTCTCAGCTACGTTCAAAATTTTGTACCGAACAGACGGAGAGGAAAAGAACTGAGATCACTTCTCTCCTCTCACTGCTGAGCCGTTCCCGCCGTCTCACAAACAGCGTCTAATCCTTTCCGGTACCACCCCCACAACACACGGGCCCTGCAGGCCAGCCGATATAGGTGTTACCACCACTTTTTGCACTCACTACTCACCCTATGGAATCTATGTAGATCAGACAAGAAAGAAAGCTTACATTGCATTGTTATCTTGTTCTAAGTTATGTTTAAAATTTGAAGATTCGAGCCTATTGGAAATTTAGTTTAAAACCAGTTACAAAATCTGTACCAAACAGACATACAAGAAAGCGACGTAACAAATATGAACTAAAAGCCGTTTATTGCGTTAATTGGGAGTTTCGTCAATTTTTTTAAAACATTATATACATTCGAATGAAAAACCACAGAACACTGGTGCATCTTTCTTCACTATTTATTATTATACAGACTGGTCTTCCGCATAGTCATTAGAAACCATAATAAATATGTGTATATGTGAAATATCTGTGAGAATAAAGATTTTAACATAGTTAAAGTACGGAGTATTTTATTTGGTGTCAAATAATGATAACCGTTAATGTTTGATTTAGCGTTAATACGAGAAATTTATTTCAGTGATAAATCGATCTAAAATATTTGTTTTCGTCGTGCTCTTAAGTCCGAAGACTGGTTAGACGCAATTTTCCATGCTTACTCTATTCTGTGTAACCCCCTTCATCTCCAAATAACGGCTGCGACCTACATCCTTTTGAATCTGCTTTCTGTAATCATCTGTTGGTCTCCCTCTTCAATTTTCACCTCCCACACTTCTCTCCAATACAATACTGGTGATTTCTTGATGTCTCCTGTTGACTGAGCCTTTCTTCTATTCAGGTTCTTCTATGAAATTCTTGTTTCACAATTATAATCTGGGCCCTCCCGTTAGTTGGATGATCAACCCACCCGATCTTCAGCATGCCTCTGTAGCACTGTATTTCAGAAGCCTGTATTCTCTTCTAGTGTTTCATTTCCGTATATGGCTATACTCCATACAAATACTTTCAGAAGTCCCTTACGCTTGAATCTATATTTGATATTAGTAAATTTCTCTTCTTCAGGAATGCATTTCTTTCCAATACCAGTCAATATTTTATACCTTCTCTACTTCGGCCATCGTCAGTTATTTTGCTGCCCAAATAGCCAACTCATCTACTGCTACAAGGGTCTCGTTTCCTAATCTATTTCATTCAGCATCACCTGATTTAGTTCAACTACAGTCCATAGATCTAGTTTTGCTTTTGCTAATGTTCATCTTTTATTTCAAGATACTGAAGATTCCGTTAAACTGCTCTCCTAAGTCCTTTCCTATCTCTGACAGAAGTACGAGTCATCGACAAACCTCAAACCTATTATATCTTCTCCCTGAACAGTAATTCCTTCAGCAAACTTTTGTTTGGTGTCCTTCACTGCTTGCTCAAAGTACAGATTGATTAACAAAGAAGGATAGGCCACAATCCCGTCTCACTCCCTTCTCGAACTCCGCTTCCCTGTCATTGCCCTCGTCTCTTACAACTGCCGTCTGGCTTCTGTACAAGTTATAAATAACCTTTCTCTCCCTGTATTTTAGACCTGCCACGTCCAGTCAACTGTGTGAAAAGCTTTCTCTGCATCTAGAAATGCTGTGAACATAGGTTAGCCTTAACCTATCATATCTTCTAAGAGAAGTCGTAGGGTCACTATTGCCTATAAGCTGATAGTTTGATAAAATTCGCAGCTGCTTTCTTTGGAATTACATTCTTCTTGAAATCTGAGGGTATTTCGTCTTCTCATAAATATTTTATATCAGACGAAATAATTTTGTCATGGTTGGCTCTCTGAAGGCTATCAGCAGTTCTGATGAAATGTCGTCTACTCCAGGGGCCTGGTTTTGACAGGCTTTCAGAGCACTGTCAAATTATTTTCTCAGTACCATGTTTTCTATGACATTTTCATCTACGCCCTATTCCATCTCTACGACTTAGGCTTCATATACTTTTTTGAAACCTCTATATACTCCTTCCACCTTTCAGCTTTCCCATCCTTGCTTGGGACTGGTTTTCCATATGAGCTCTTGATATTCATAGAGATTTGCAGATAAGATCTTTTCTGCAAAGGCCTCTTTAAATTTCCTGTAGGCGGTACCTCTCTTCCCCCTAGTGACATATGCTTTAGAATACTTACATTTGTCCTCCAGTCATTCATGCTTAGCCATTTTATACTTCCTGTCAGTCTCATTTTTCATACGTTTGTATTCACATTCGCCTGCTTCATTTGCTGCATTCTTATTTGTTTTCTTTTCATTAGTTAATATCTCCTGTGTTATCCAAGGATTTAGTGTGGGTCTTGTCTTTTTACCTTTTTGCGCCTCTGCTGTATTCACTTTTTCACCTGTCAAAGCTACCCATTGGTCTTCTACCATACTTACTTCTCCATTATAATCATCCACTGCCTTTTGCTCCCTCTAGTCAACAGTTGCCAGATACTCCCTCTGTAAATCTCAACAACTTCTGCTTCTTTCAAATCATCCAAGTCCCGACTCCTTAACCTCCTACCTTCTAGCTATTTCTGCAGTTTTAGTCTATAGTTCTTAACTAATAAATTTTTGTAAGTGTCCACAGCTGCCTCCGAAAATGCCTTACAATTTAAAATCTTCTTCCGAAGTCCGTCTTATCGTTTTATAATCACCATGAAGCGTGTCGGTGTCTCCTCGTCCCTTCCACGAAAATAACCACTCTTCATGATACTTAACACAAGTGTTAGCGATGGTTAAAAGTGTGCTCTGTCCAAAATTCTACCAGACAGCTTATTCTTTCATTCCTTTCCCCCAGTCCATATACACCAACTATTTTTTCAACTTATCCTTCTCCTACTATAGGATTCCAGTCGTCCAGCAGAACTAAATTTTGGACTTCTTTTAATATCTGAATGATTTCTTTTATCACATAATACATTTTTTTTTTCAATTTCGTCGTCATCTATGGTGCTAGTCAGCATATAAACTCGTACTACTATAGTAGGTGTGGGTTTCTTGTGTATCTTGGCTGCGAGATTGCTTTCACTGTACTGTTCGTAGTAGCTTACCCACTTTCCTCGTTTCCTGTTCTTTATTAAAGCCACCCCTGCATTATCTCTATTCGACTTTGCATTTATAACCCTGGATTCACCCGACAAGATTCCCTGTTCATCCCGACATCGAATTTCACTAATTCTCACAATATCTAACTTCAACCCACCCATTTCCCTTTTGTAGCCTACCTGCCCGATTGAAGGATCTAACATATCACACTCGAATCAATGAAACGCCAGGTTTGTTTCTTTTAAGATGACATTTTCCTGAGTAGTCCTCACCCAGAGATCCTAAATGGAGACCATTTTACACCTGGAATATTTTATCCACGAGGATACGATCTTCATATGATCAAACAGCAGAGCAAATTACGGTTGTAGTTGCGCCTTTTTTTCGGCCGTTCACAGTACCAGCACTGCAAGGCCGTTTTGGTTGATGTCAGAAAGCCTTATCAGTCAGTCAACTGCCGAAAAGGCTGCTGTACCTATTTAGAAACCACACCTATGTCTGACCTCTCACGAGATACCCTTCCGTTATGGTTGTGCGTAGGGTACAGCTTTCTTAATCACTGCGGTACGCAAGCCTCACCACCGACCGCAACGTCCATGGTTCATGGAGGATCGGGGAGAAGGTAAAATATTTATGTTACATAAAATATGGGACACAATCAAACGAACTACGTGACAGACTACAATCGTTCTACAGGTGAAATAAGTTGAACAATATGTAGCAAAATTTGGTGATATTTTCGATTAGGGGGAGGACGGCTGTCCAATATAATGTTCTACTTGAACTGTCAAATGTTACAAACAGATAAAATGTAACAAGTGAGGCAAAACAGATAAAAGCAACAGCTATAAGTAAAATTTTAATTGGGTAAGGAAAACCGCAGTAAAGGAGAAATGGGGCATCTGAGTAGGAGGGATAATTTACCAGATGTTGGGAAAGGTTTGTGAGATATTAAATATTGTAGAGTATTACAGCAGTGTCGTGTGTTTTTGGTTGATATAAATGTATACCTGACTGGCTTTTTTTTAAGGCGTGGGAAACTTTATTTGATTCTTTCCCTGTCACGGAGGGAGGAGGGTTCAGTTGGTGCCAATGTCCCTATACAGTATGAGCCATGACTGGCAGTCGACGGCGAAGGGGGAAATGATCTGGTTTTCGTCATGCGAGACGTGTAATGAGCAGCGGTACGGTCTCGCTGGCGGCGCTCGAATATCAAGTTGTTAGTGCGGACTATTCGGCTCTGGTGGCTACTAATCAATACGATTGAATCCTACACTCACCTTCTCTGTTCAGATTATTAGGGCGCTTCAGTATTTCAAAAGTCTCTCCAATCCTACGCTTCGCCATCTCTGACTAGATGGCAACTGGACCCTTACGTAATGCAGAATCGACCATTAAATGCCTCGAGGTGCTGACCCGCCAATGTAAAAGAACGTGGGGAGACATTGTGATGTCGATAGAGAAGCAGTAACAGTGCAATCTGCCGGTCAGTTGAGCTCACTCACTTTAACTCGGCACTAGATGTCACGAGAGTAACAAATCCAAAAGGGACATTTCAGCGCTTCTAAAGCTTCTCATGTCAATTGTTCGTGACGTGATACTGAAGTGTAAATTCGAAGGAACAACCACAGTGAGACCCGGTACCAAGGAAGGCAGGACTGGGATGCGATTGGGGACGGGCCTCTAATCGATTACTGTTGGTTATTTATTATTATATCATGTACTCTTTATTTCGAACCAACAACAACAAATAAAAGGTGACAATAAATTAATAAGTGTTCCATGGCTGAAGGCCTTACTGACAACAAATTCAAATATTTCTCGGCTGAAGGCCCCAATAGTGATAATATAAAACTGTTTCACGGCCGAAGGCCTGAATAGCAATCTTAGGAACCAGTTAAGCTACTTCAAGCACCAATTACAGCTATTCAAAGATTTTTAAAAGAACAATCATCAAAATCTCACTGCTAGAATACAATTGTCTAATGAAAATTTCAATACAAGTAAAATTCCAACTACTTCTCTGCTGAAGGCTCCTATTGTAATAATTTAAAAGTGTTTTACAGCTGAAGGCCTGACTAGCAATCCTTTTAAGAACTAGTTAGCATCTTCAAACTAGAAATTGCAGTCATTAAAATGTGTTTTTTTCTTTTATTTTTTTTGTAAATCATCAAATGTGTCCAAACCAAGAGCGGGGAGGGGGGGCGCCAACGTTGCTCCAAGGATCGACCTGGGAAAGTCTCACAAAACTCCACAAGCGATGAGACAGGCAGCCAAAAGTAGCATTCACTTCACGAGTTGGTTACTCAGACTAGTGGCAGTTTAAACGCATGTCCTATAACCATTTGCCGAATCAACCTAACGTGCGATGACCAATGCAATGATAGAATAACACACCCAAGCTGGAACCGGAGGTCAGCACTACGTCCTCACACTCCGTTGTTTAGAGTATCTGGAAGCAGAAAGGAACCACGACTACCAGAGTAGGAAAAGAAACAAACACCCGGCCTACAAAGCAGTGAAGCTGTCGAACTATACGCCTTACCGAACAGCAGCGGCAAGGCGAGGAAAAGTACGCTGCTGTAACATACACTAAGCTCCCAGGCAGGTAACTGGGGCGTTAGCGGCCACTAGGCAGAAAAAATACCACTGGTTGAACATCACAAATAATAACATACAGAATGCAACAAATAACAATAAGAAGTGGAGGAAGGCTAATTATGTTCTCCTTCCCCAAACGCTGCACTCTACTCTCCGTCTCGGCGACACTGCGAGTAGCAACACGCAAGCAAATGGTGGAGTTTTCACTACTTGAATTAAGGCCCACTCAATTTAAACATTCTTGGTCCTCTTGACAATGAGGTTGTACCCCTTCCATCTGGCAGTGCATGTGTGCCGCCAGTGGTCACGGCGCTTTCCCGCGCTGCGCGGACCTGGCTGCTCGTCTGCCCCTAACCGATCTGCCGACTCACACGACACTGAAACACCACAACGTCGCCCCAGAGATATTACCACCGTTACTACATATCGATGAACGCCGCTGCTGCCACTAGTGGACAGACAACGCTTGTAAAGGGAGTGGCACCAATGAACACAAGAAGAAGACGACAACCGTAACCATTTTAACTAAACGACGCCAACCTTGCAACGGCACCAACGCGAGCCACAGCACGGCTCACACACCTAAAGCAAGAGTTGATAGATGTTTTGTGCTGATGGAAAGGAACCGCCGATCACTATGGAGACTGGTTGTATATACGAAAATAGGATATCAGGGCAAGAAATAACACGTGAGCTCCAAAGTGCTAACTACAAAGCAGCTAGAAGAAAGACTGTGTGTAGGGAATGAAAAATAATACGGTACAACGGTGCAGCCGGCCTGTGTGGCCGTGCGGTTCTAGGCGCTGCAGTCTGGAGCCGAGCGAGCGCTACGGTCGCAGGTTCGAAACCTGCCTCGGGCATGGATGTGTGTGATGTCCTTAGGTTAGTTAGGTTTCATTAGTTCTAAGTTCCAGGCGGCTGATGACCTCAGAAGATAAGTCGCATAGTGCTCAGAGCCATTTGAACCAATTTTTTACAACGGTGCAGCAGCTCCTCTAAATTGCTCATTTCTGTAATCAGTGGTAAGGTACGAAATGGTGTAAGAAGCGACGCCAATGGATAGCAGAAGGTTGGAAGCGAGTGATTCTGCTTGAGGAATCGCGCTATGCCCTGTGTCAGTCCGATGGAAAGGATTGGGTGTGGCGAATGGCGTGCTAAGTTTCCTGCCATCAAGTGTAATCCCAGCAGTGAAGTACAGAGAAAGTGGTATTACGGTTTTGGGTTGTTTTTGTGGTTGGACTATGGTGTCCTTATTGCACAAAATGGCGAAAGATGTGGACACATTCCACAATGTTGTATACTGCGCGCTGCAAAGGAACAGTTCGGAGAAGATGATTGAATCGACATGACAAAGCAGCCTGTAACTACCCAGCATCTGAGAGGCAATGGTTTGTGGACAATAACATCCCTGATATGGACTTGCACGCCCAGAGCCCCGCATTGAACCCAGTGGGGAACCTCTCAGATGAGATAGAGGTTCCAGCATCGAACGTTACTACGTTCTCTGGTTTCAGCTCTTGAGGAAGAAAGGGCTGCCATTCCTTCACAGGAATTCGGAGAATCTGTGAAAAGCCCTCCACAAACCGTCATAAAGGCGAATAGTGTATGCCCGCCATATTAATATCTTAGTGTCTGAAAATTTTGGTCAGAGAGTATATGAGATAAATAGGAATAGCCGCGTCACGATCACATCTCCAGGAAGGGCTGACACTGTACGTCAACATCTTCAGCTGTATTGCGGAAGGCACCTTCGGTGCGTGGCGGAGTGTACTTTGTGCACCACCGTTCGGTCGATAAGGGTTCGCGGATGAACCATTGTAAAGCCTCCATGTGAGTTCTGATTTCTCTCATTTTATCTTCACGGTCTTTTCTCTAGATATACGTAGGAGGAACCAATATATTTGTTGACTCCTCTAGGAATGCTTTCGTAATTTTATTAGTAGACCATAGTGTGGTTTAGAGGGCCTTACAGCGTATGTGAGTCGAGTTTGTCCATTGGAGTTTGTCGATGATATCTGCGATGCTTTCGTATTTATTAAAGGAATCTGTAACGAAACGCGCTGCTCTTCTTTGCATCTTTTGTATTTCCACTATCAGTTCTATGTTAACATCTTCGGTGATGGATTACATTTCCTGAGGCTTCTCCTAATTACACTCAGTCTAGCGTTTGCCTTAGTTAAGATTAATCTTAGGTGATCGTACAGTTTAACTTCGCTCTGTGCGCATTCACTAGATATTTTATGGCAGTACCTGCTTCCAGTAACTGTAACACAGTTCTATAATCATTCAGTGAACGGTACATCCGTCTATGTATTCGCAATACGTTACATGTGTTTATGTAGAGTGTCAATTGCCACATCCTGCACCAAATGTCTTCTTGCATACCCCTACAATTGTATAGTTTTACGGATCTGCCGACGCTATCTACAGTGCTATATAGATGTCACAATTATGGTAGTATGACACTCCCCTGGGACCAGCCAGAACTTACTATCGCGTCTGAAGGCTTCTTCGTTCGTTAACATATACTGTGCTCCGTTTGGTAGACCACCTTCAAGCCATATAGTAGGTCTGATATTCCATACGCCGATATTTCGATGACTAGACGACACTGAGGAACTGCGTCGAATGCCTTCCGGAAGCCAACGAACACGGCATCTACTTGGTAGCCTGTATCTATTGCTTTGTTTGTCGTGAACGAACAAAGTGAGCTGGATCTCACATGATATTCATTTTCGGAGTCCATGTTGTTTCCTACAGAGGTGATTTTATGCCTCCAGAAATGTCTTAATACGCGAGCATAAAACATGGTCGACAATATTACGGTATATTAATAATTTTTACTTATGGACCGTCTGACAGCAACTGAATAAAACACAATTTTAGTGCCATACGCGTTTCGCCTTTATTTTCAGCAAGGCATCATCAGTGGCAGGTTGCGTGGACAATTTCCTACATATTACGCTCCTGTTGCATTTTTGCTGTAGTTCTTCTTCTTATGAACGCCAATTTGTGGTTTTTTTCCCCATTCCACAACACTATGCACTGAACGCTTGTTTTAAAGCAATGTTTTGGTTTCTGTTACCGAGTTCGAGATCCATACTTAATACTTGACTTCACCCACTTTATTACGTATTCTGAATCTGTACTAATTTCCCTAGATACAATGGTACTATTGTACAGCTACAAACAGGCATTATGTAACAACGTTCAACCCCTCTTTGCAATACACACTCCAATCAGAACTCAGAGTGTCATTGTTGTGGACATCTGGTCTCAGCGAACTTCCTGTCCCTAGTACTATATGGACACTGTTACCTTTTACAAGTGAGATAACTTCTGTGATCTTTCCATAGAACCTCCTGCAGTTCTGTAACACTACATAAACATTTCCTTTTGTCCGATCTGCTTTCACGAATGCTACTATATCTGGAGTCAGAAGGCATCTTATTACACCTGTGGAGGGATTTCTCCATCCACATATCCACACCACATGTACTCCACTAAAGCAGTTTCACTTCCCGTGTGTAGTGCATATCTGACCTATAAGGGCTACTCTACAATTCTCCACTTGACTTCGAGAAATTTGCATAGCAGCTGAACTGTGTTGTGCAACAAGGATTTACAAGTACTTCAGCAAGCATATATTTTGTGCTGAAAACGGAGGGAAAGAATGCAGTAGCACTGGTTACTATCAGTCACCCCTTCCACCAATGAGTGCCAAACATAGCTCATACATAGCCGAACAGACACCAGCAGATATTCACTACGTCCAGTAATGTGTGAAGTTACATGATACATGTCAAAGGTTTAAGGAAACGCTGCCACTGAGCTCGTAATAGGTGAGAAAGTTTTCGAATGGCTTTCATGGATACTATAAGACTGTTGTTTACTTTAATTTACCGTCTGATGTACGTAATTTACTTAACTACAGGACGAATTACTTGTCCAAAACACGTTGCCTTTATAAAGGGCTGATAGCAGTTGATATTTTCTGCGCACATGGATTTATCAGCATTATCTTATGTGTTCTTATTAATCACCGGCAGATCTTATACATTTATGATTATGCAACAAAAAACACATTTCGGCACCATGAAAATGCTGGACATGATCATCAAGGTTTTCTGGGATACCATTCTGCAAATTAATAGCTCCATAGTTTTATGTCACCTGTGATGATATTCACCAACAAAATTAACTCTGTAATACTGCAGTTCTCTTCGTAAAAATGTCTCAATTAGGTTATAGAATAAAGCATTGGCGTACTGAAGCCTTGAATTTGTTGCGTGACGCGATCTCCAAAGACGATGGTAGAGCGAATAAAATAAATATGTCGCGTAAATAACTCCATAGTTTTTTGTCACCTGTGATGATATTTACTAACAAAATTAGCTCTGTAATACTGCAGTTCTCTTCGTAAAAATGTCTGAATTAGGTTACAGAATACAGCCTTGGCGTACTGAAGACTTGAATTTGTTGCGTGACACGATCTCCAAAGACGATGGTAGAGCGAATAAAATAAATATGTCGCGTAAAACTATACGTACTTTCCATCACTGATATGTCCAACTTATTGAAGATGGTAAGAATGCCGTCTATCTTTAGGGAGAACCTCAGAGGGATATATTAATGAAGGAACTCATCAAACTAAAAAAGGAAACTGGCAGTCTCTATAACAATTTGGTTTATTACAATAAGAAGTCAAAGATACCCACTGAATCAAGGATGTAGACATTTAGTAAGTGGACAAGAAATTCCAAATTAGAGCTCCAGCCTGGGCAAAGGTGGGTGGTCGCATGAAAGCATAATATTAAAACGTGTATCAGTTTTGGCCAATGACTGCTAAAATGGTTAGTGATTTGAAGTACAGGTAAGCGAGAATGGACACCAGTACTATGACAAAGATGTATGGAAGGGTGCAGCTGTCTGATAGTGAAAATGAAATCTGAACCTCTTTGGCTGCATCGATGGCAGATGCCTATCACTAGTAAGTAGTGTGTGTGTGAAAGACGGCGGCAGAAACGGATGCAAATTCTGAGTGTAGCTCGACCTCTGTGACTGGCTGTAAGTCGGAGACAGTTATGTCTCTCAGTGCCTGCCTAAAGTAAAGGCGTCTTCGATGCTGTCCCAGAAGCAAGTGTACCCTTCATAGAACAAGTGACAAGTGCACTAAAAAACTTAACTGTTGATGCCAGGGGGCATTTCCCGCTGATCTTTCGTGATGAAACAAATAATTTTATAAATTACTTAATTTATAAATTATTATCACGAATATTACCTGCTCTCACGGGTTTTGCACAGTTAAGCAGTAACGGTGTGGCCCGTAAAGGAAGGCGGCGAGTCTCTCCCACTACACAACATATTCAAACAACGGCCAGTGAAAAGCTTTGAATGCAGGCAGCAAGGGAAAGCGCGCATTCTACCGAAATAGCTGCTGCGAGTCAATCAAAAAATCCATTACCAGGATCTTAACCAGCACACCTGCACTGCAAAGCGGCGTCCAACGACGGATCTGATAGTTTGAAAGTCATTGTTTTTCATCTGCCATTCAGATCTTATCTATCCGAAAAGGAATCCATTTAGGAGGTCTCACAATGTACTTTTTACGGAACTCATTCCACCTTCTCCAACGTTTGTGTTGCGAGCACGCAGGAGGCTCCCATACCCCTGTCCTACAGTTACACAAAAATAGTTTCAGCGCCCAAAAATTAAGATACTCTGATCCTTTCAATATAGCTTCGTCGTTGCGAGACAGTAAATAAAGCTCCAAAACGTGCACAGTGTAACCGGTCTCTCTCACCGTGGTAAAAGGAAAGGAAAAGAAGAAGCAATAACCAATTATTGACGGTAGTGGTTTTCACGTACGTCCTAGCAAGCCCAGGTGAATGTTCACCATCTTCACTTCTGGAGGAGCCTGAGTACACAGAATGTAAGTTCATTTTAGCAAAACTCTTTAATATACGACCACTTAACTTGGAAAAAATCCATGGCTATATGAATGACAACACACACAGTCCATTCAAATTAATGTGACCACCGCCTATGTTCGACGTCAACGTGGAAAAACTATTCACAGATGGCAGGTGGCAGCACTAGCAGTGGAGAGGTGGAGGGTACATAAAGCCTCCCATAACGGAAGCGGATCAGGAGTCCCATATCACTGCAACTGCACAAGCCCCGCACCAATACAGAGCCTTCAGCTGCTTCAACAGTCCCCTGCTGACATGAAGGCTCCATGGATTCAAGAGGCTGTCTCCATACCAGCGGATAACAGTGCAGCCGCTGTCGTAATGCGCCGACGAAGCAATTTATCTGACGACCAACAGGGCAGGCTTTCAGGCCAAGGCTGGAACCATTTTAGAAACGTTGAAGTTTGTAAATATTCTCATGCTGCTGTGGATAAAGCATACCGTTCATGGGAAAATGGCAGTATCCAACACTTGTGGTGAACCAACTGTGGTACACCATGAGTCATACACTGAAACCGCATGGAAGATGGTATAAGCATGCGTATTCAAATCCAGAGTTACGTAAGCAGGCAGAATACATCGCTGCTGTCGGCAACGCCGATAAAAGACTACCGTGTCTCGCAGTTGTTAGACCGCTAACAGCTGCTACTATGGCAGGTTATCAATAATTACGTGAGTTTGGTCGTGGTATCGTAGTCTACGCACGAGCGATGGGTCACGGCATGTCCGAGGTAGCGATGAACTAAGTATTTTCCCGTACGACCATTCCATTAGTGTACCGTGAATATTAGGAATCCGGTAGAACATCAAATCTCCGACATCGCTGCGCCCGGAAAAAGATCTTGCAGGAACGGGACCAAAGATGACTGAAAAGAAGTGTTCACCGTGAGAGAAGTGCTACCCTTCCGTAAATTGCTGCAGATTTCAGTGCTGGGCCATCAACAAGTGTCAGCGTGTGAACAATTCGAGGAACATCATCGATAGAGGCTCTCGGAGCCGATGGCCCACTCATGTACCCCTGATGACATCACGACACAAAGATTTACGCCTCTCCTGGGCCCTTCAGCTCCGACATTGGGCTGTTGATGACTGGAACAATGTTGCCTGGTCGGACAAGTCTCATTACAAATTGTATCGATCGGATGGAGACAACCTCATGAATCCATGGAGCCTGCGTGTCAGCAGGGGACTGTTCAAGCAGGTGAAGACCCTGTAATGCGCGAGACTTGTGTAGTTGCAGTGATATGGGACTCCTGATACGTCTAGATACCACTCTGACAGTGGCACGTACGTAAGCATCGTATCGGTTCACCTGCATCCATTCATGTCCATCGCGCATTTGGGAGGACGTGTGGGGGGGGGTAATTCCAGCAGGACAATGCTACAGAACACACTTCCAGAATTGCTACAGAGTGGCTCCAGGAATACTCTTCTGAGTTAAAATACTTCCGCTGGCCACCAAACTCCCCAGACATGAACGTCATTGAGCATATCTGGGATGCCTTGTAATGAGCTGTTCAGAAGAGATCTTCACCCCCTCGTACACTCGCGGATTTATGGGCGGTCCTGCAAGATTAATTATGTCAATTCCCTCCAGCACTACTTCAGACATTAGTCGAGTCCATGCCACATCGTGTTTCAGCACTTCTGCGTGTTCGCGGGGGCCGTACACAGTATTACGCACGTGTACCAGTTTCTTCGGTTCTTCAGTGTATATTCCAGATGTGAACGACAGCTGTGGAGATGCATACGGGCGAATAGGCGTGTACTTGATGAGACACTCATCTCCCAGAGAAAACAAGAGGTACCTACAGTGTATCTTTAACGACCATTCAGTGAATGGCACTGCATATGGCCTGCACATCAATCGCTTGTTTCATGTACCCACGCTGAACGCTGTTTATTTGCGGCGAAGATTGTAATTTTCATTGTTTTACCGCAACAGGACGTCCACAGAGTGGTGACAAGTGGTCTTTCCAAATTAATAAATTTTTATGCTGCGTCCCAAAAATAGCCAGTAGTTTGTGCTAAGTGAAATTTATGAAAGCAAACAAGGAGAGAAAGTAATGGTCTATTGAATGTATTCGTGGTATTCACTGGGTGAACACGTTATTCTGGAAGACACAATGGATCAAAACAGGCATACCTCTGTCCCTACCTGTTTCTTCTTAGCACGATGGCATCTACCAACAGGACATTTCAACGTGGCCCACAGCTCGCCGCGTTCGTGCGTAGTTCGAAGAACACCTGGATGAGTTTACAGTACTCTCCCGGCCACGAAACTACCTGTATGCAAACCTAATCGAGAATCGGTGGCATCACTTCGATCGTGTTGTGTGCGGCACGGATCCTCAACAGAGAAACCTAGTATTGCTGGACATGTGACTACAGACGACATGGCTCCACATCCCTGTAAATACCTTCAAGAACATAGCTGAAATTCTTCCTGTGCAGTTTTCATCGGTTATTCAGGCTTTTTACAGACAGTCATATTAATTTCACTGCACAGTGCGTAATTAGCATTTTCAATGAACGCAGTAAAGACTGTTTATTAATTTGAACGATTTTGAATGACACTCATATATCACTATTCAGTTAGCTATTAACTTTGGGACAGTAGCTCGCTGCCTGTATCTGAACTTCGACGATGCGCTATCAGACTAAGATATTAAAGGGTGTGGACAGCCACACTGCGCTGTGACGCAAGTAGATATACAGTAGCTGTGGCGTATGGAGTTTCTTCAGAGCGTGTCTTCATTGACATCTCTAATTTGTGGCTGCGTCTGGCAGTGACTGACTCTTGCTTGTGGTTCCGTCGTGAAGTACCAACTTTAACATGGAATCTTACTCTTAAGGCGATAGCCCATGAATGTTGCTTCCAGTTTTCATGCTGCTTAAAAGAACTGACTATATTTACAGCTGGGGCGTACATGTTACATAACAAATATACATTCTGTCCCACTGCAACGGGGGGTCGTCCATGTTACTATGGATGTGCGATGTTAGTGTCAGAGGGTGGTCCAATGCCATTCCTGCCACCACCCACCGCACCCCCCACCCTCCCGGGGGGACGGATTTAGTGTACTCGAGCTGTCTGCGTCTAGTGTAAGCCATGAAATACTGCCGACGTTTTCAGATGTCTGAGAGTCGTGTAACTGAGGCGGGACTTCGGAAGCAGACCTAGTGGGATGTTGAAAACCGGTAGAAAACCACATCCGGGCTGGCGGACACACTGGCCCTCGTCGTTAATCCGCCGGTCGGATTCAATACGGGGCCGGCGCGCCTTCCCGAGTCCAGTAAGTAGCGCATTAGCACTCTCGGCTAACCTTCTAAGTCAAAGAGGCATTTTAATTTCCCTACAGACTAATTTTGCTCTGTATCTACGTCCATACAACTCGGATCCTTCCAATATAGGGGGGAAAATAGCTAGTATAACAGATTATTTTACTTTTAACTATATTCAGAAGTATATAGATTTTCTTTTGTGGCCACCTTTCCATCTCCTTTTGTCCCGAGCCGGAAATGTTACCCTTTGTCTCTGTGTACATCATAAGTAATATAATTGTCTTCTTTGATGTGCTTAAGTGGCAGCAGGAAGTTGGCCCCGAAGTAATTACTCATGGAGTGGAATGATTGATTGCGCAGTATAAGGCCAAGTTTATTCCACATATTGACTCAAAGAGTATAATACATAATGTAATGAGTGCAAATTAACATATTAACGGCTAACAGGATAAAGCTAGAATTATCTTCGTTTATCCCTTTAGTGGACAAACCATACTCATGGGAACAACTGACCTCTCTATCCACGTTAGAGGGCAGTAAATAAACGCCTTTCACAGCATCATTTATAGAAATACAACGTATGCCAAAAATGCATCCCCATTGTTGCAACACTCCTCAATCGCTTCCCCTATCCAGTCCAGTAATTTAGCAGCATAGAACATTTATACGTCATTGTTTCCTATTACAGAAGCAATGTTACATAGAGTTCATCGAAACAGGCCCTACGGTCATACGCATATGACTAAGACACTGACTTTATTAACCTGCGACAGTCGTATGTTATATACTGGTAACAATAACATTTCATCATAAACGAATAACATGCAAGCGCCTGTAACGAGGTTCTTGCGTCAGACTGATAGGTAATCAACTATAAAACCACCAGTCCGTTAACCTGGCACCTTGTAAACACGCCTCTAGTTTCCCTTTTAAAATACCATTGACGCATTGCGAAATACTGTCCATTATTAAATTCATCACCTTGTCTCTGAACCACTACTAGTACTTGGTATTTCACCATAAATACACGCTGACAAACAACGGTGAACAGTTCCAAGAGTTTTCTGTAGTAAACTATCAGCAGAGGCCGAGTACAATCATACGGTAACACATACGTCGGCTTCATGCGTGATTACGTCGCCACAAAATGCAGTTATCACTTTCCGCGATCAAACCTTGACAGTCCTGCGATAGCACTGGTTGAGCAGACCACTAGGCACACCCCTCGTTCGCGGACAGTTCTACTTCTCGGCAAGCCACGTCTCGCCCGCCACGTTTCAGGTTCCCCCACTGTCAGTCAACAATCTCCTCCCATCCCGTCCAATCACTTCACAGACCGAAGTGAGGCCATTTCCCCGCGATGCAACAATCGGTAAGTGCCGACCAGGCATCTTGGGCCATATTTTTGTCACCCACGATGAAAGTGGAGGAAATTCGTATTTAATATATAATATGAAACAGTATATTGGAGATATTAATCTAACGGACATTTCAGAAACAAAGATTGAGAAATACAAAAGTGAGAAGTGTTAGGCTTCCAATGTTTTGCTTTGTGTTTCAGGTGATTGTCGTGAACACTTACTTCTAAAATTAGAAGGCAAAGCGATAATACATTATACTGAATGAGCTACATCGTCATTAGCGAGATATTTAGGAATAAAATACCTGTCTGCACAATAGATACAAATAATAACGTAGTACCTAATATTGGTAAGGAAGCATCACATTCCTAGTTTATAATTCATGGTAAGTTTTAAATGATATTTCTGTTGTGAGATTTGTTCTGTTTCGTCAGGAAATATTGTTATCACACCTTTTCTTCACTCTTCTCGCTAGTTTGATATGGCCAGTAGGGATTTGCTGTCTAGTGTCAAGCTGTTGTTCTCAGAGTGGGGCTTATTTCAATCCTCAGTTACCTGTTAGATGTATTCCAGGCTCTTTCACTACTGTTGTATTCTCTACAGGCCCCTCTAGTAACTTGGACGTTTTCTTTTGATGTAGCAACCCATGCCACCGAACGAGCTGGAGCAGTGGTTATCACAGTGTACAGACATAAACAAAATAGTATTGCGCTGATTACATGTGCTCCGGTGTACCACAGCTGGCGACTTACCAGCGAGTCGCCAGCTGGCGGTGAACATGAACATTCGTAATTGGCGCAATATTATTAATTTCACGTCTGTACACAGTAATTTTACATCTGACATGTCGATTTGTAGTGATCTTCATGGTAGTAAAAAATTGTATATGCAATGCGAAACGACGACTTGATGCACTCATGGACAGTATGTTGTAATATTTTAAAGCATAAAATACCATGACGGTAGCATAGCTCTACTGAAACCGGTAAGCCAAAATAATGCTCCCTTAGCGATCTTAGCTTGTGAAATTTTCTTCCGTTACGTACAATGCAGATCGACCCCATACTGAAATGTCAGGAACATATAGTGTGCGAACAGTACAGGCTGCACAAAATTATACGTATGGCACATTTCGGTATGCTTTACAAAAAAAGTCTATACGTTCTCTATTTCTGTATTCCCGGCATTATCAGCTGACGGCACACAACCTAGCTGGTGTTTTACCGTCATCGACGCGGCGGTCAGGGAAAGGTAACTGACGAACCAGGACAATGTAAACATTGGACGTGCACAAAGACGCTGCGCGGCGGCTAGATGGTACCGAAACAAGCTAAGTTAACAATCACTGGCTTGTCAAGAAAAAATATTTCGAAATTGGTAGTAACATCTTACGGGAACAAACTGCTAAGGTCATCGGTCCCTAAGTTACACACTACTTAATCTAACATAAACATACGCTAAGGACAACACACACTCATGGCCCAGGGAGGACTGGAACCTCCGACGGGGGTAGCCGCGCGAACCGTGACAAGACGCCCCAGACCTCGGGGCAACTCCGTGCGGAACTTGTCAAGAAAGTGTTTTTACGTAACCAATGACGTAAGTTCAACCAGTTGTTTTCTCTTTTACAACATTACCGTAAGGAAGGTCGTGGTAGTATGGAAAAGCTAACATCAAATAAAATGCGTTTCCCCTACTACAAAAACAATTGCCACGAATTTTGTTGTGCGTTAATTACAGTCAACTGTTTCCTCTTTTACAACAATATGACAACGAAAACTGAATTCCGATTATTTTATTTTTCTACAACACTAAAACAAAAATGAAACACACATTACTTCCTTTCCTGTTACACCAATACTAAAATAAGGGTTCATATTGCCCTCCATTCGATTAGACATATGCTTCATTACGGCGAACCCAGTTTCGTCGCATTCGTTCACACACACAGCACGTTTGCCTTTATGATTTTAGCAGTAGAGAAAATCCTTTGCGTCCATATTATTTGCTTGGTGAGCGTTAGTAAGCTCCTTCACATGGCCCCAAAAGTAAAAAATGCAGTCGATTTAAATCAGGACTGCGTGCTGGCCATTAACATGGACCAAAACGTCCTATCCACCTTCCTGGAAATCATCTATTTGAATTTCTTCATACTATGTGACCAATGTGGGGTGTGGCACCACCGTGGAGGAGCCACATGTACGGCTAACGTAATATTTTCTAATAAAATTGATACTAATGTTTCCTCAAGAAAGGTTAGCTAATATTAGCTAATTGTCACCAGTCAATCGTGCGGATAAAACGTAAGGCCCATTACTGTAATCCTGTAAACACCAATTACACCCAAACTTTTATTTTATAATATTTTTTAATCAGTTTTCTGACTGGTTTCGTGTGGTCCGCCACGAATCCCTCTCCTATGCCAACCTTGTCATCTCAGAGTGGTACTTCCAGCCTACGTCCTCAGTTATCTGCTGCATATATTCCAATCTTTGTTTTCCACTACAGTTTTTGCCCTATACAGCTCCTTCTAATACCACGGAAGGCAGTCCCTAATGTCTTCTCTCATTGTGACCATTCTCCTTTACAATATTTTCCATATATTACTTCTGTCTCTGATTCTGCGCAGAACCTCCTCATTCCGTACTTTGTAGTTCACCTAATTTTCAACATTCATCTGTAGCATCACGCCTCAAACGCATCGATTCTCTTCTGTTCCGGTTTTCCCACAGACAATGTTTGACTACCATACAATTCTGTGCTCCAAACGTATATTCTCAGATATTTCTTCTTCAAATTAAGGCCTATGTTTGACACTAATAGACTTCCCTTGGTCAGGAACAGTCTTTCTGCTGGTGTGGGTGTGCTTTTGATGTCCAACTTGCTCTGTCCATCATTGGTTAGTTTCCTGCCTAGGTAGCAGAATTCCTTAGCATCATACACTTTGTGACCATAAATCCTGTTTCTCGCTGTTTTCATTTTTCCTACCTCTCATTACAGTCGCCTCTCTTTGATTTACTCTCAGGCCATATTCTGTACTCATTAGATTTTTCATTCCATCCAGCACATCATGTAATTCTTCTTCACTTTCACTCAGGATAGCAATGTCATCGGCGAATCGTATCGTTGATACCCTTTCACTTTGAATTTTAATCCTACTCTTGAAAGTTTCCTTCATTTCCACCATTGCTTCTTCGATGTACAGATTCAACAATAGTGGCGAAAGACTACATCCCTGTCTTACAGCCTTTTTAATCAGAACATTTCGTTCTCAGTCACCCAGTATTTTTATTCCATCTTGGTTCTTCTACATATTATGCATTACTCGTCACTCCCTACAGCTACCCCCATTTTTCTCAGAATTTCGAACATCTTGCACCATTTTACATTGTCAAACGCGTTTTCTAGTTAGACAGATTCTATGAACGTGTCTCACTTTTTCTTTAGTCCTGCTTCCATTATCAACAGCAATATCATATCCACCTCTCTGGTGCCTTCACCTTTAGTAAAGCCAAAACTGTTCGACATGTAACACATCCTTAATTTTCCTTCCCATTCTTCTCTATATTATTCTTGTCAGCAACGTGGCTGCAGGAGCTGTTATGCTGATTGTGCGATGATTCCCGCAATTGTCAGCTCTTGTAGTCTTCGGAATTGTATTGATAATATTTTTCCGAAAGTCAGATGATATCTCGCTAGGCTCATACATTCTACACACAACCGCGAATAGTCGCTTTGTTTCCACGTCCCCTAATGATTTTAGAAACCCTGATAGAATGTTATCGATCCCTTCTGCCTTATTCGATCTTAGGTCCTCCAAAGCGCTTTTAAATTCTGATTCTCTTCTAAATCTACCCCTGTTTCTTCTTCTATCACAACAGATAAATCTTCCTCCTTATAGAGGACTTCAATGGACTCTCTCCATCATCCACGCTCTCCTCGTCTTTTAAAAATGGAATACCGGTTGCACTCCTAATGTTACCACCCTTGCTTTTAATTTCAATGAAGGTTGATTGGGCATTCCTATGTGCTGAGTCAGTCATTCCGACTATCATTTCTTTTTCGATTTCTTGACATTATTCATACAGGCATTTCTTCTTAGCTGCCCAGTACTTCCTGTTTATTTCATTCTTCAGCGACTTCTATTCCTGTATTTCTGAATTCCCCATTACATTTTTGTACTTCCGTCTTTAGTCGATCAGCTGAAGTATTTCTTCTGTTACCTAAGGTTTCTTGCAATTACCTTATTTGTACCTATGTTTTCCTATTCAGCTGCTGCGATTGCCATTTTTGGAGAAGTTCACTCCTCTTGAACTGTGCTGCCTACTGGACTATTCTTTATTGCTGTATCTACAGCCTTAAGAAACTGCAGGCATATCTCGTCATTCCTTAGAACTTCCATATCATCCTTAATACTTCTGCATCCAACTTCTTTGCGTGTTGGTTCTTCCTGATTAATCTCTTAAACTACAGCCTATTGTTCATCACTACAACATTGTGATCTGAATCTATAGCTGTTCCTGTGTACGCCTCACAATCCAAAATCTGATCTCGGAAACTCTGTCTTACCATGGTGTAATCTACCTGAAATCATCCCACATCACCGGGCCTCTTTCAAGTATACCTCCTCCCCTTGTGGTTCTTGAACAGGATTTTCGCTATTACGAGCTTAAAATGCATTACAGAACTCATTAGACTTTCTCCTCTCTCATTCCTTGCCCATGCCCATATTCTACAGTAACCCTTTCTCTACTACTTCTCCTAAAACTGCATTCCAGTCCCCTTCGGATTTTGCATTCTCATCTCCGTTTCCCTCTTGCATTACTCTTTCAATATCCTCATATACTTCCTCTATCTCCTCACCTTCAGCTTGCGATGTCGGCATGTGCACCTGAACCATCATCGTCCGTGTTGGTTTGGTGTCGATTCTGATAAGAATAACCCTATCACTGACCTGGTCACAGTAACACACTCTTTGCCCATCCTCCCCATTCATAAAGAATCCTACTACCATTATACCATTTACTGCTGCTATTGATATTTCCCTACACTCTTCAGACCAGAAGTCATTGTCTTGTTTCCATTTCAGTTCACTGACTCTTACTATATCTAGATTGTGTTCGTGCATTTCACTTTTCAGATTTTCTAGCTTCCCTACGACATTCAAGTTTCTGACATTCCACGCCCCGTCTTGTAGAACGTTATCTTTTGTTGACTATTCAGTCTTTTTCTCATGGTCACCTCTCCCAGGGATCTGAACAGGGGACTATTCCGGAATCATTTGACAATGGAGAGATCATCTTGACACTTTTTCAATTACAGGCCACATGTCCTATGGATACACATATCGTATCTTTAATGCTGTGGTCTTCACTGCCTTCTCCATCCTCATGCCTTTAATCATTGCTGATTCTTCCGCCTTTAGGGGCAGATTCCCATCACAAGGGCAAGAGAGTGTATTGTTGATTAATGCATTTATTAAGCCTGTTCTACAGTTTTTACTCTTCCAAAAACACATGACAAAGATTATGCATTAATCCGATTAGATTTTGGATTCCCTTATGATTGTTCATAATGATCTCACTAAACATATTCATTAACATCTGATTATGATAATTTATATTTCCAGCCATTTCTTCTGCATTTAATACTGATAATCTATCGATTAATTCAAGTATACCATTCATCCCCAAATATTCAACTGGATTCACCGTATATTTTTTATTGAGCATTTATGTATTTTCTCTTCTAATATGATTTTAAATCTGCTTTTAATTTTCAGGATCAGACATCAAAAATTTCCTTTATCAAGCTTTTGTACTTTCTAAAACTACTTTATTATATTTTATTTCGATACTTACTATATTACACTTCTGCTGAATGGTACAATACATCCACAGAATTAGTCAATCAATATCAGCATTTTTTTTTTGTTTAAATCACCCATAGAAATTTGTGTTTTAGTAACAGGATTCACCAGCCCCTCTGTATTTTCATATTATTTTCCACTAATAGTTCATTTATCTCCAATGAACTGAACCAGCAAGGAATGTAGAAGTATCTAATAGGTTTCAAACATAAAACTACATCCTTACTATGGTTTATGTACTCAGACAGTATTTCACTTACATCTACCTGTTTTATTCTCTTCAATCCATTCTTAATGTTTCGATTTTCTTAACTTTCATCTCTTCTTCACATTTATTCAGAGCATCTTGTATCTTGGATGTACTTAATGTATAATTTCCTCTACCACTATAATAATGTTTAATTTGTAGTATATCTCAAAGTTCTTGTGAAACTATTTAATGGCATGAATCTATGATTTGCTATTTCGTTTAATTTCTTAACAAATTCTAGCTTGTGCTTTGCAAATATTAACAAACGAAAAAATATATTAATAAACTATCTTTCAGGTTATCATTTCGATATTGTACATATCTTTTATTTGATATTTATACGTTCCTTCATTGGGTTTCATAATCATAGAGCCGCACTGAAGCAGTTACTAAACTATTCTTTAAAATCATCAAACTTTAAATCAGAGCCCACTGCAGTAGCATCAATTTGTTTCACATTGTCTAAATATATTTAAAAAATATAGAGTAACTATTGCTGATTACTTTGGTATTCTTGAATTCAGAGCTAAATAAAAATAGTTTATTTCTTTATGTCTCCTCAAGTAAAAACTCTCTAACATCATTCTGATTTTCAAGAATGAAGTCAGCAAATACTACAAGCAAATTAACTTGACATTAATTCAGGGCTTTAATTTTATCATTATTTTTAATAATGATAGTAATCATTTCTGTTCTCCACTTCTTGGCATATTTTTGTAAATTATGGAAATTTAGACAACTCTAAAAATTTAGAATAAACACACAGATAATTCGTTTTATTCCAGTACAGTCATGTGGAGCTAAAATACAGCTGTAAATCATTCATATTGCTCTTCCATATCTGCTTGTCCTGTTATTGCACAATTAATGGACTTAGATAAGAGCAGAATTCTTGTTTTCTGATTCCTTCTCTGGAATTCTTGTTTTTAGTACATAAAATGTTGTCATTTAATTGATAATATTTTATCAGTAGTAAATGAGTTGCCTATTTCACATAAGTGGCAAGTCATCTGTTCTCAAAACACATTGACTCTACCAATATGAGACAGCTACAGTAAAGTTGCAGTAGATGGCTTTTATAATTCTGACCTCCAAATATTATGTCAAAGAATAGTAGACTTGGTTTTTATGGAGAGACAATATAAAGTCCTGTTCCTCAGTACAGTTTGAAAAGTTAGAAAAATTTGCTCATTCAAGAAAGCGAAAATCTCGCTTTAAGGCAGACCAACTCTTAAATAGACCTTTTAAGGAAAGTTGTGCTAGATTTTACATGTTTATGAATGATAGTATTGAAAGTGTGCGTGGATTCTGTGGTCAAAGTATTCTTGCTAATGAAATAACTGTTGGCAACGATGAATCTAAAATTATTCCATTTGAATTAAGCAACATTAATTTTAATCTGGCTGTTGGATTGTTTGTGAAGCATACTGATCACTTTCATCAAGAAACTAATATTATAACTACAGTCAAGTCTAATTCTAAATTTTTGGGCCATTAATTCTCAAACCACAGTATTCGGCATTTATTCCAATTTTTTACACTTATATTGAGGAAAACAACAATTTGATTGAATTCAGTGCTGCATGAGTGACAGTTGTTTTAGAAATGACTTAGTTGCAGGCTTGAATCTGCTTTTAGCTTATGGTAATAAAATTTCATTCTTACTAAACGAACAATATTGAGAGCTATCAGTTTTACTCTATCCCTGTACATGGGAAAAGGAAATATAACAAATTTCCCTAACAAAGATACAGAAACTCTGATCCATATTAGAGACAAACAGCTTCATCCTAATCATGCTCAGTTGTACCTAAGCTATAGGGTTGATGAAGTTAACAAAAACATGTTGGTAATTCCAATAAAAATTAATCATTAATTTTGTTGTAATTGTGGTATCAACGTTCAATATCACACTTGTTTGGGGTTGTAGTTATTGACCATGGTCCATATTAGTATAGCTGGACCCGCGAGTCGCGACCAGCGCCACTAGCTCCGCTCCGTGGCTTGTATCAAGTTAATAGCGAGCTCTCGTCCACTCTTGGTCAGGACATCAAGTAGTAAAGTAGCACAGCCTTCAGCTAATAGAAAACAACCTCAAACAAGGCGCTTAGTAACATATGGCGTAAGTGAGACCTCAGTAGCTGTTTGCTTATAATTATATGTATGCAGCCAAGAGGAATCCAGTACAACCAGGTAAGTACAATATATATAATTTTTTATCAATGACTTCTAATTATTTTAGTCGTTGCAGATCCACTCCATGGCGCCAGCACTTTATCGACATTATTGACAAATCTGTTGTGATTTATATGTTTCTATTTAGCATTGACCATCAGTCAACATTGGCGACAACTAGTTCGTCATCATCATAACAGTAATGCTATTTGATTTTATAACCATAGAGAGGGAACTAATGTTTTATCTAGACTTGAACTTCCTTCTATTTCATACTCAATTTTGTTGCAGTTAACTTCATCTTTTGCTGATAAAATAAGCATGGAAGGTCATATACTTAACAGTGCAAAAGTAAAGAGTAAAAAATGAGATACTTTTCCAACTTGAAATGCTTATGGATTTTTCAAAGATTATAAGGAGACCATGTTTGAGGGTGATCTCCTGTAATTTTTACATGTTCTTCAACTGCTGAAGCTGCTAATTATTTAATGGGTTGATCAAGATTACGCAGGATCTAAAATAAATATAGTGTTCCTAATGAAGGTAGAGTTGTTATAGAATGTGTGGAAATTCGTGTACCTGTAGATAAACATGAACATAGTTATGAGTTTGAACTATGAGAAAATATTTTGTAAAACCCAAAAATTCTAATACCTCCTTATGAACTAAAAACTGTTCAATTTTTTAACCACAAGTAGTAAGAAGAATTTTGTGTAAGGTATTTCGAATTTCGCTAACTCTACAGAAATTCATTATGACTTACATTATGTGTAAGAAATTGAAAAAATTATAAATTGATTGGTTCACGATTATCTGATTCTGGTAAGCTACACACACTTTATCTGAAGAGTGGAGAAGAACAAAGACTTTCCACCAGAAATATGGAATGTACAATCATCAAGTAATTATTTGAAGGCTTTCTGGACTTTAAAGGAGTTACACAATTGAAAGGTGATGGTGATATAAATCCAAACAATTTCATAAGCAAGTTTTCCAATTTCCTTCATAAGTGTGACTTAAAAAAAGAATGTGATTTCCACACAGAAAACAATGTTCAATCTTTAATGAATAAATTCTGGCAGATACTTTTATTATGTAATTCTATATGGCAATAAGAATCTCACACATGATACACAGCACAGCCCTTTTATTGAAAATTTTTATTTAATTAAATAAATAAAAAATTACATTTACCTTCCAAACATTTAAAAAAACAGTGGAAAAATTCATCACATTCATTAGACAAAAATTTCCGATTTAATTAATAACGTAATTTTTCTGGATAGCTCTTTCCAGATAGCGTTTTGACTTTTGAAAATCGGTTAATACATGGTAGAGCAATAAATAAAAATCGATCTCTTCCAGGGCCCAGAATCGATGCTGAGTTATGTAAGTCTCACCCGTATGAGAGTACTAACTCGTTTGGGCAGTTCAGGATGACTCCATCACTGATACAGCGTTGCAACATTTATTTCTCACTATCAAATTATAGTTTCCTCTGAGTGTTCAACGGAAGATAATCTAGTCTCACAGCACTATTTCAGGAAAATGGTAACAAATGTCAGTTTTTTTTCTCCAATAAACTTGGTCATTCGAATACCAACTGAGTGTACTACATGTAAAAGGTTTCTGCTAACCCTTACAGGCAAAGCTGGTGCATTACCTAATGATTTGGTTAGCCATCACTAAATCAGCCTCTGTCTTCCACTGTTCGAAAATATCTGACAGCCAGCTCTGGCATATCATGTATCAGCTGAACAATGTACAACCAGAAGAAGATAGTGCAGCAGCAGTGTCATAAAAATAAATATGAGACAACAACAGCATCAGACACACCAGGAGGGTGAAAGTAAGAAGCAAGCAATAATCATCAAGAAAAAGCCCTCTGGGTTTCTACAGTATGGTCCAGAATTTTGATTAACAAATTTAAATTTTATTAATAAAATTGCACATGCACAAACACACACACACACACACACACACACACACACACACACACACACACACACACACACATATATATATATATATATATATATATATATATATATATATATAGTGATTCAAAAGTAAATGTGTTGTATAACATTACTGGATGTGAATATTGTTATACTACACATGGAGATAAAAGCTGTATAAAACTTAACAATGAGATTAAGATTGTTTTACCAGAGAGATATTTGAAATTAAGAAATAAATGCGAGGTTAAAGTTTTTGAAGATGGACTGCTAAAAAAGGGGTTCAATAAACTGAAGAAAATGAAAAAAAGTAGAAAAAAATTTATGATTTGCAATATTTAGTTTGTTAACATTTATAATACACTGACTAGTGTATGAAATTAAAAACTGTTGTAATTTTTTATTGGTATAACTACTGAATATATGGATACATGATTATGATGATGAGGTTCCTTGCTACGAGAAGCGTAAGGGGACGATGCTGACTAGGCAAGGTCAAGCGTAGGTGGTTTGCCATTGCCTTCCTCCGACTGTAATGAGGATGAATGATGATGATGATGAAGATGACACAACAACTCCCCATCATCTTTAGGCAGGGAAAATCCGTGACCCCGCTGGGAATCAACACAGGACCCCGTGTGCAGAAAGCGAGAATGCTACCACAAAATGTGATAACAGATACTAGAAAACTAAAATTTACTCGTGAATGTGGAACAACGGTTGCCAAGTGTACACTAAAACAATGTACAGGAACATTAATTTTAAAAAATCTTATTTGTGCTAAAGAAGACAATGTTAGCAAAATTTGAGGTAGATATAGATATCTCACACAACACCTAATAGTAAATAATGTTATCCCTAGCATAAAATTAAGAAAAATAAATCATTTTTACAATAAAAGTATTTGTTTCCTGGCTTTACCCAAGAGAACAATAGACAAAAATTAAATTAGTGGGAAAGAAAATATTCTTAAAGAAATGTGTACAATGAAATCGGTCAAAGTAGTATATTTTCGAAAGTTCTGGGTTATTCTTTCTTAAAATTACAACAATACCGTAAAATTTTCCTAAAGATGTCACTATTTTGATGCGTTTCGGGCAAGTAAGCTAGAACATTCTAAAATATACTACTCAAAATCCTATTTGAAAAATGCAGTACACAATTTTCTTCATCAAGGAAATTGCACCATAAAGTGACATTCAGAGAGAAACATTTCACCACAAAAACGTTATGGCCCACTAGAAATCTGGAATTTTAATATGAGCACTAAATTTATCGAGAAAATGAACAGACATATCGTTGACTGAGCCCCACTTTTCCTGATACAGGTTTAATTCAGGAAGCTTACATACGCCAATATATGTTGAAAACCACTGGAGATTCGTAACACACAAACCACTACATGAAATGTATTCGCAGTTTCACATACAAACAACCATTGTCTGTGTAATGCTGTGTGTCTCTCTCCAAATAGCGTTTAACGTATTTTATTTACGCTTTGTCCGATATGCCGCGAGCAAAAGAGTCCCTACATGCAGCCAAGAAATTTACTGGGTGATATCTTCCGACATCTTTGTAACATCTCACATAACCGGTATTTGCCAAAGGGAAAATTGAAACCGGCGTGACGTGTTGGGAGGCTAACGAATTTAAATGATTTTTTATTTGTTGCGTTTGTTTTTAAATCCTTTTTCACTAGTAATACTGGGCTCTATTTTCTCTTTAATTTTGTACAATTCTTCTCCCCCTTACCTACACGATTTGCAATGTCACTAATTGCTAAATTTATATCGCATTTATGAGCATCTTGCCCTTTTATACAGTCGCTTACCTTGCCCCCAGGTTCTGTGTGTATCTTATCCTTTTTTCGCCAAAATCTTTTTCCATTGACTCGATTTTAGATTTTTCTATCGTAACTTTGTCTGTAATATTTCCCATATTCATTCGAACACAATTTAATTTACCATCAATTACTTTTTCAAGGTTACACTTTATTTTTCCCCTTCTACGTTCACAGCGGAACCTATTTCAGTTCGCAGTGTACCCAAATCAGTCCTAGTTGTATCCGTAACTGTTTGAATTTTACTGATATTATTTGCCATCGTATTTATCTTATTTCCTAATCCCTGGATCATTTGCATTAGCTGAGAGATCATACCTCCCCCACATTCATACCTCCTGCCTGAATTCTTACTAGTTACACTTTCGCGCTCACTTCCGTTTTCAGGTGACTGTTTTATATTCGCGACATCTGTAAGTGGAGCCTGAACTTCAGGGTTAAACCCCATTTCACTATTTGCGCAGGCACTTATCTGATCTGAGATGGTTCCCTGTGCCATGGTGATGCCGTCGGTTGTAGTGGAAGTCGACAGTGAAGACTGCCCTGGAGTACTCGAAGAGGCTGGCGGCTTTCTGCTGTTGACCTGAATCCGCCGCTGTATGAAGTCACCAGATGTAGCTACTGCCGGTTACCGCGTGTTCCAACCGTCTCCGATACCGCTGTCCATTAAACTCGCTAACCACTACTGTTTCCTGCACTCAACTTACTTAGACGCTGAGCCCACACGCAAATTGCCTTTCAGGTAATAGATTAGGACCTCTATGATAGCATGTGTTAGTTGTGAAAATTACTGCGTAATTTCAGTGTTTCCAGAACCCTACTTGCGAAATAAGCGATCTCACACTGTGTTTTGTGAGAGATACACTCTACAGAAATCTCTACTGGCTTTGCAAAGGTTATTACACTTCGCTTAGTACGCTGAATAACAGAGAGCAAAGGAATTACCACTTTGCAGGACCCAAATCCTAGACGAGCCCCCAATTACGGGCTTTGAAATAAAATGAAGAGACGTGGTGGGGCGGCCCTCGACTACGTACCCTCTGACTCAAAGTTGAAATATTAAAATTTTGTCTTGTTGTCAAGGGATTGGGATACGTAGTTGCCGCATTGCAGGCCACATACTGCTGAGTTTACAGTATACAGTCTGAATATATAGATGAATCGAATGGTAAAAGGTTCCTATCACTCGGCAATTGCGAATATTTAATGCAACATAGTAATTTATAAATGAAAGATTCCAATTAAATAAAATCTGCAGGTATTATCTTAACGACTTTAAGTGATGAGTACGATAGCAGGAGTACCTTTTAGAATGCCGTTTATTACTGCAAACACTTATTGTTGTTGATGGTTCAGCAATTAAATAAAACATAAGTCGAATAACAGGGAAACAATAGATTCCTACTGCACCTAATTAGTTATGAACAACAATATAACTAACGAGATATTCACTTCTAAATGCATACTATGTCTTCACTGGAGAAACCACCGAAATCACGCAAGAGCACAAGTCGGCCCATGATCACAAACCACAGGAACAAAAGTAACTTTACACAGTTTGAAAAGTTTACATTGGAGAATTTAATATACCAAGTGGTTACAATCAAACTTTCCGCACTTAACACGTTATAACACGGAAACTAACTACCGCAAGGAACAGAAATAATACAGAATCAACTTTTAGTGTACTGCTATTTTACATCATACCATTAAATACCGTTATCATTACCGCTAAAAGGGCCTCAAAATGGGGCTCATCAGTGTCGAGAATCGTCTGAAATTCCAGGATTGCATTCAGAAATCACCCGGAGGTGATTGTGCCGGCCAACATTTGAAAAAGATTGTCCGATAATTCGGATAATTCGATCGTTTCCAAATGTGTTTCGGAGAAGCAGGTGAACTTCACGAACGATGGCCGGTGTGCCCGATCTTGCATTAAAACTGTTCAGTTCACTTCGTCTCTCTCCTTAACGGAGGGTATGACATGCTGGTGAAGCATATCGCAGCAGCCCTGGCCAGTCACACTGCACGTCTTTGGTCTTGAGTTCTAACATATTAAAAAAAAGAGCAATAATGAACGTAGACGAGAAGTTACACCATACGGTGACACATTCGCCATACAGAGAAACTTGCACAGTGACTGGAGGTAAAGACCTCCACACTCGGAAATTCTGTGTGTGTTCACCTCGCCCGTCAAAGAAAAATAAGCTTCGTCTGTCCATAGGATGGTCCAGGACCAGCCAACGTCAACTTCACTCTTTGCGAGAAAGTGGAGAGCCAAGTCAACACGTCGTTGTGCGTCCCGTGATCATGTACGGATACCAATTGACCATTGTTTCCATAGCAACAGTGATTTCATCAACCACCTGCGGTGCATCCGGTCGTCAGTCTCTTCCCGGAGTGACACCCAGCTCTCCATTTAATTCAAGCTTCTTCATGATGCTCCGCACAGCAAGTGGAGAAAGAGGACCCTTCCGCAGTCCTTTAGCTGGAGATATTTTCGATGTTCAACTGCAGCTTTACAGTTGTTTCGATAATAGAGTTTCACCCATAATGCCCTGCTCGTGTTGTCCAACCTCATATTGACACTGCGGTGGCTCAGGCGTGTGAGACTGAATCACAATGACTGATCACGGCAGCTGGTGACCATAGTTAGAATAGGACGGTAGCGCTGTGATTCATGGAACTCATGCACCCCATTCTCTGGCCTTTAATGCTACCAGCTTTGGTACTCGTACGGTAATTAGTCTCCATGTTATAACGTGTTTAATAGGGAATGTTAAATTATAACTGTTGTGTTGGCAGAAGAGCCAACACCATGTTATGAGTGGTGGCCGAAATGCACGCGTTTTAGCTCACGCAGGCTGGCGTGAAGAGGGAAGAACTGTACTGAAGTGAGGTCTGGAACATTACAAGGAACGAGAATTCAGAAAGCGGACGTAATTAGTTTGATACCTAACTTTAATCCATTAATGATGAACGTCGCTCTTGACGGTACATGATTCACAATATTGGCTGTTCAGAATACATTCATAGTAACTGAATATGGCGCCTTGCTACGTCGTAGCAAATGACGTAGCTGAAGGCTATGCTAAACAGTTGTCTCTGCAAATGAGAGCGTATGTAGACAGTGAACCATCGCTAGCAAAGTCTCTCCAGACTTGACCTGCCGTGTGGCGGCACTCTGTCTGCAATCACTGATAGTCGCCACACGCGGGTCCGACGTATACTAACGGACCGCGGCCGATTTAAAGGCTACTACCTAGCAGGTGTGGTTTCTGGCGGTGACACCACAATAACCACCCCGTGTTACGGAATCAAATGAAGTTATACGTAATGCAGTAACCCGCCTTAAGGTGACTATAAATTTCCTACTTGTTCGGGCCTATTCCACTGAGTGTAAACAGGCCACTGATTTCTTGTGTATGGGTCAGTTGTAGTAAACCATCTCAGTCAGCCTCAGACGAAAAACATGTATTAGCTTTGAGTATATAATTGGCTCATCTCACTAGACACCGTGGACATAATAAATATCATTCAACAACAGTGGTTTCCTTCAAGAAAAAAAGAAAAAATTCACAAGAACAGCACGTGACATCTAAAACACCTCTCCTGCCTATCTCGGCTTAATACTCTGAAGTAGTGTACTACAATGGATTGTCTGACTTCCTCTGAGCAAGGAACCCACATGGCTCGCCGCAGGCTGCCATTGAAAGCCATTGGCTAAAGCCAAGGGAATCACCAAGGATCTAATACTGAAATAATGATTTAGCAAAGAGTTGGCGAAAGCGTCTATTCCGATAAGCCTTGGGACCTTACTGGAGAATCTCAAGGGTAGTATTGTACCACACATTAAAAAACACCAGGAAAGTAAAATGTATTGCGAGGACATTCAAGAGCTGGCTGACAGGTACCTTTCATCCGTGGTATTCCAGGTTTAATTTTCGCCCACATTTTTCCCCTGTTTACTCAAAAGACTTCAGTTATGTTAGCCACTGTGTGAAAAACAATAATCCTGACAGGCGGTGGACAGAGCCACTGGTCTTAGTTCGCAAAAAAGAACGTAGTTACTGGCTTCCACACCATGGCTAACGAGACAGAGTTGCAAAACCTAAGTGTTTTGGGAAAGTTGGGGATTATAGATAATGATCTACGAAAGTTGTCACTGCGTATGCGAGGTATAGAAGGATGATAACTAGAAGTAAAGTAGCAGAGGATGAAGTAATATGTCTGCTATTGGTACAGAAAATTGTACAATGTACTTTGTTCCCACAAAGTGTCAAACATATAACCACAGTGAGTGAAACGGAGAGATCAAGCTGTTACAAGGGCTCGCATAGTATGATGAGAGCCTATTCTGTTGCAGAATATCAGATATAATGAGTTATCCATTTCACCTGCTAACAAGGAACTACCTGTGGCCTCTTCACTGTCTGCTTTGATGTAAACCACTTAGCGGCTTGCAGCCGTAAGTAAGCGGAGTAGGAAGGTTTTCGTACTGTGTCAGAAGGTAGCTGCACTTACGTAAGGTCTATAATGAACTTCACACAGCGCAGTACATCAATGAGGTCGTCATAACATAGAACGAGTAAAGACACTGTGTACATTACAGCGCTTGTCAATGCGGAAACAATTGGCTGTCTATCCGTCAATATGCAGAGAGTTTCGTGAGGTACAATAATCTTCACAATATTTTAGGATTCAGAACGCTGTTGTACCCTAGGTAATCAATTTGATCCGCCAAATTAAACGAAAAAGAGAGACCTCCAGGTTTTATAATCTGTTATAGACCCATAACGCTGATACTCCTTAAAGATTAGAGTAGCCGCATGAAGGACATAACCTACTTGTCGTGGAAGCTACAGACACCCAGAGCTAATTTCGTAGAAGTGGTAATCTCCTAGAAGACTTCAACACTACGGATTCTATACCCGCAATATTCAGTACTAGTCGCGAAATACCAACACGTCAAATTCCAGCTGGTCTGAAAAAATCTTTCACAGTCTCAGACAGATCATAAGGAAACGTGGGGTACTTTCCTACAATGTGCAATCTAGCCAACGCTCTTGTTTAGGATACTGACGATGTATTTACATGACTCCTTCAATCCAAAAGTAAAGAATTTTCATAGAATACAAACTTTAGCACAGAGTACGTTTGAAATGGACCAGATTACGGCTAAATTAATCCTGTGCTTGACTGCATATGAAGTAAGCGGCTCATATGATGTATCTCATTCTTTAACAGTGTTATCTCACTGGCTCCGCTTACCGAAGATTCGTGCTTAGAATCGACCACCATACGTCTAGATCGATATTCTCATTCACAAAAGCTTCCGAGTAATTCGGCTCACTAAAGGCAGATCTGAGTGTCAGAAAAATCACTTGTGTTGGAGTATGGACAAAATAATTGGATAAATATTTTACTGCCATTTATGTTCAGCCCACTTTTGATTATACGTGCCTGTATTTTGTTTCATGCCCTGGTTTAACATGCTGTAGTCATTACGGCAATGAAGGATTTTTTTCATGTTTTTGATGCCATCGAATGAACTGAGAATCAAGATAAAAAGATCCCGACTTTAAATAAGTCATTAATACGTGATGTGAAACCCTTGTGGGAAGAGAGTACCTTACGGAGGAAAAGCTCTTAGCTGATATTCCAGATAATCGGTCTTCATAGGGAAGTAAAAGATAGATTATTAAACTGTTCAAAGGAAGATGAGATAAACACTCAGATAAAGAAACAACGTAACAACATATCTACTGAACTGAACTACGATATGAGATGCATATAAAAAAGTTTAACAGTGCTTTAGCTGAATAGGGTTGAAGTCTCTGCATCTCCTGCGTGAAAAATTGTATAATTTGACATGATATGTTTGATCCCCATTGGATCCAAGTCATAACTGACAATCTCATTATACGACAGACACAGATTTATCTCTAAGGATAACTTCACCAATGACAGTTCACATCAGCTCTGCGTTTGTATATATTTTACAGTGTTATACTTTTTGTAGATATTACTCACTAATTATCCAAATATGGTATTTCGCATCCATGAACCCATGTCACAAACGCACACAAATATGTTGTCAGATATAACAAAAAGCAAATTATATTGACTCTTTGGCCTATCTGTGAGTTTTATGTTTACATTATACGACCAGTTATGTCAAAAGTGACCAAGAAAAGTCACTGGCAGAGATTTCAGATCAGTTAAATACATGTCAACCCGTATATTCTGAGGTAAGACGCATTTAATTTTCTGACTTATTAACACAGAAATAGTTGTAATTGGGTTTTAGGTATCCACAAGGTTGTTTGTTTTCTAGATGACCATCAGGCAGAACATTTTACGTGCAGCTCGTGGTTCTTAGAAGAGGTCGCTTAACAAAACGATGAATAAAATATTTCGCACTGGCTCTTAAAATAATTTTATTAAAAATTCATACGCCTTTGCATCAGTGGTCAAACATCTTCTGGTTATCTGTAAAATATTCTGGAACATTACAGAATTACAATGGTTTTATAAGTAAAAGAGTGCTACCGCAACGTGGCATGTATCAATGAAAGCTGAGTTCTCACAGTGTTCTTTATGTTTTTAAATAATCATGGCTCATCAACGAAAATGCTAAGAGCAAATTTCCATCGTTCTTCGCCAAGATTAAACCAATAGTGCGCTAAAGGCAGTTGTCTATGATTAAACTTACTGGTATCACGCCTCACCTATAAGTCATACGTAGCAGGATAAAACGATTAAAATTTCTGACTCCCGTGTAACTATGGGAACTAACTAAAAACATCATATTAGCATGTCTTAACTGGAACAGAGAAGTATAACAGCGCCTTGAATGTTTTAGCATGCCGTAGATACCAGAGAAGTGTGCACGGCGCCAGCGTAATCAGTACCGATGGGTCGGTATTACAAGTCACATATACACTCCTGGAAATTGAAATAAGAACACCGTGAATTCATTGTCCCAGGAAGGGGAAACTTTATTGACACATTCCTGGGGTCAGATACATCACATGATCACACTGACAAAACCACAGGCACATAGACACAGGCAACAGAGCATGCACAATGTCGGCACTAGTACAGTGTATATCCACCTTTCGCAGCAATGCAGGCTGCTATTCTCCCATGGAGACGATCGTAGAGATGCTGGATGTAGTCCTGTGGAACGGCTTGCCATGCCATTTCCACCTGGCGCCTCAGTTGGACCAGCGTTCGTGCCGGACGTGCAGACCGCGTGAGACGACGCTTCATCCAGTCCCAAACATGCTCAATGGGGGACAGATCTGGAGATCTTGCTGGCCAGGGTAGTTGACTTACACCTTCTAGAGCACGTTGGGTGGCACGGGATACATGCGGACGTGCATTGTCCTGTTGGAACAGCAAGTTCCCTTGCCGGTCTAGGAATGGTAGAACGATGGGTTCGATGACGGTTTGGATGTACCGTGCACTATTCAGTGTCCCCTCGACGATCACCAGTGGTGTACGGCCAGTGTAGGAGATCGCTCCCCACACCGTGATGCCGGGTGTTGGCCCTGTGTGCCTCGGTCGTATGCAGTCCTGATTGTGGCGCTCACCTGCACGGCGCCAAACACTCATACGACCATCATTGCCACCAAGGCAGAAGCGACTCTCATCGCTGAAGACGACACGTCTCCATTCGTCCCTCCATTCACGCCTGTCGCGACACCACTGGAGGCGGGCTGCACGATGTTGGGGCGTGAGCGGAAGACGGCCTAACGGTGTGCGGGACCGTAGCCCAGCTTCATGGAGACGGTTGCGAATGGTCCTCGCCGATACCCCAGGAGCAACAGTGTCTCTAATTTGCTGGGAAGTGGCGGTGCGGTCCCCTACGGCACTGCGTAGGATCCTACGGTCTTGGCGTGCATCCGTGCGTCGCTGCGGTCCGGTCCCAGGTCGACGGGCACGTGCACCTTCCGCCGACCACTGGCCACAACATCGATGTACTGTGGAGACCTCACGTCCCACGTGTTGAGCAATTCGGCGGTACGTCCACCCGGCCTCCCGCATGCCCACTATACGCCCTCGCTCAAAGTCCGTCAACTGCACATACGGTTCACGTCCACGCTGTCGCGGCATGCTACCAGTGTTAAAGACTGCGATGGAGCTCCGTATGCCACGGCAAACTGGCTGACACTGACGGCGGCGGTGCACAAATGCTGCGCAGCTAGCGCCATTCGACGGCCAACACCGCGGTTCCTGGTGTGTCCGCTGTGCCGTGCGTGTGATCATTGCTTGTACAGCCCTCTCGCAGTGTCCGGAGCAAGTATGGTGGGTCTGACACACCGGTGTCAATGTGTTCTTTTTTCCATTTCCAGGAGTGTACTTTGAGGTGCTAGTGCAAATTTCAGACCAAACTCATACTGTCTATGACAAGAAACGTGGGGGTTGGCTTTACATATTATATGGTCATTTTTAAGGCATTGATACTTAAAAACGGTTAAAAACCTTAAACCACAAGTTAACACACCCCTGAAAAGGCCTAGCTGATAACATGATCTTCTTGAATGGTACATTGCACTATCCTTTTCCTTTGCACGCTGATCCGTGTTACTGCAGGGCACACAAAAAAAAATAATTAAAATGCCGCTTTCGCTAAGTGAGAATAAAACTAAATAAAAGCTGGTCTTATGATAACAGAATTCACAATAAGGAACAACAGAGTCCTGTAGAGATGTAACAGTTAAGTAGGCCAACTACTAACTACCTAGACGATCAAAGTTGGATAGCAGACTTTCGTAGCGCAGCTGGGTCTGCACGTTATGAGTAGTTTCAGGGAACATTTCTAGTGACCGATAAATCTGAACCTCCTAAAATCCGTTGAGTTTAGTACCCATATTTTCATAGTGAAGCAGCTGCAGCTTAGAATGGAGGCTAGTAATCTAATTGCCTGTTCCATGTAAATGGATGCTTAAGGCTGAACCCGAGTGGTTAATGTTCCGTAAAACAAACCTCCAAACTTCTTCCTGTCTGGTCTGTATACCTGTAATCACATACACATGATGCTCGACCTGAAAAGTAATATGTTCAAATGTTTACAAGCTGTGGAGCACCAAGCATTCACCTCGCAAAGTATTTACCTTACATAAGTGTCGTTAATAAAGAGATACGTAACGTAGGTAGATGTATGTATACAACTACCTGTTATCCGAAACTGTGCCCACGCATTGGGTGTTTTAATATGATGAGTGGTGGTGAGTAAGTAAGCTCTTGGATGTGTAATAATGTCACCTGTCCTCAGATGTGCGCCAGCTGCTGTAAACATAGTTAGCGAAGTACAGCCCCCCCCCCCCCTTCCATCCCACCACTGGTCAACCCTCCTCTCACCCACCTGCCGCTCGGCTATCACTTCAATGTCTCAATGCTCGAAGTGACAGCATTTGCAGCGTCGCTGCTGAGCGTTGAGTGCGGACGGATGTTGACAGGATCGCGCCTTTGCATCCCGCCAGTGAAGCAACTATACATCACGCAACAGATTTCGTACTTCGTTAACGTAGTTTTATGTTCAAATATATTACCCTACTTCACACTCTTGGGGACGTCTTTTATTTCTTCTTTCTCCTTTAATTTCTAAAGCAGCTTACGTCCTCCCTCACTGTTCAATCAGTCCCTACTGCAAATTTAATCGAAATAGGTTCAGTAGTTAAGTTGCGAAAGCGCGACAGACAGTTAGTTTCGTGTTTAATAATATTAGCTTGGAAGTACGGATTAAACATGTTGAGTACAATATAAGCATTATATTCATTATTTTAAATCATTACAAAAAAATATCAATCAACAAATGTATGTCAGAAATTTGATACCGTTCAATCCCGAAAGAGCAAATATTTTCAAACAGGAAATGTCTTTCCCTGTGTCACGTTAGAGCTTTCAGTTTCGATATCCCTTTTTCAGTGATATAATTTTGATGGAATACCTGTATGTTACCACTACGCTTGCCGAAGTTGCCCAAGTTACGCTAAAATTACTTGTGAATATCCCATGATATTTTGGCAAGTAGTTTTGCTGATTAGCGCGTTCTTATAGACGAACAGAAAGACACTACTGTTTATGTAAAATTTAAGACGCAGTATTCTTTTCTCGTGATTCGCCTTTCACTTAATAAAGCCTAAATGTTGCCCCAAGGTACCCTTAAGCTTCCAGTACAGATCCCATGGAAATTCATCTAGTCATTTCGGAGATTAACATGTTCAAATAGAAAGACAGACACACACAAACTACGGTTTTACAGGTTTTTTTTAATTATCATACATTGTCATGCTGTAGATATCTGTGTACATAGAGCTGTTTGTTTTCTCCTGTGTCAGACACCACTGGCAATAGGCTATACACCAGTGTCCAACTTTGGCAACTAAAATTTTTAAGTGCCGTTGATTGCGTTTAGAAGCTCTCCTTTGACAAGCAGCTGACTGCGATGATTTAGAGCTTTCTGTCTAATTACCACAGCCAAATAAAAAATAAGTTTATACTTCATAAATAAGCAGAATCTGGTCGAAAAATTCACTTGATGAAACGTGTAGGGAATAAAATTAGAAACAAAATAATAACTGTTTTATTTCAAAGTTTAAATTACTGTATAATATCACGTGGAATTTTGTGTGGTAATTTACCTCAGAAGTGAATCGAATCTTGAAAAATGAGAAAAGATTAATATTTACGTATTCAAACGCAATAAAGAAATGAAGGTGAGGATTGTGACATCACATGGATTTCCCATTATCTAAGGGGTTTAATATTGACAATTATATATTTCCTACTGAAATGTGGATTTTTGGGGTATTCGATTCACGCTTACGTGCGTTCATCATTCATGGGGACAGAGCGAAAGAAAGAGAGAGAGAGAAAGAGAGAGAGAGAGAGAGAGAGAGAGAGAGAGAAAGAGGCACACAGATAGACAACATTTCAAATTTAGTAACCATGCGTGATGGTGACTTCTTCACAAAATGTCATGATTACAGTAGTTCCGCGAAATAATGAGTGAAAGAAGCATCGCAACTTTGTAGCGGCTTGCGCTGTCTGGATGGAGAGGTGCGCCGCACTCAGCTGTGTTAATGCAGAGTAGCTAGCACAGTGTCAGGGCTGATTAACATCAAGCTCCGTCAAAGGGCCCGCCTGAATACAGATGTGTGGCTGCGTCAGGTGTGCACGCCTCAGGGCGCATCCGACCTTTGTAAGCTCTCACATGTGGCGGAGAGGAGGGTAGCTTCTGAGCAACAAGTCCCACAGTCTGCGTCAAAGCATACAGTGTTGGGGAGGGCTACCGCGGTCACCACAACTTCATGTTCCTCCTCTCCATGATGTACTGAGCGGCCAGCGTTTCATTTCCCTCAACAGCTGGGCGCATAACGTATTCACTAAGTAGTCAAAAACGTACGCTAATAAAGATGAAAGATGTGAATAACCTTACGAAAAGATTTAGTAAAAATTTTACAAGTGCTCATTACAACAAGTCCTAGCTAGAATGAAATTCTACGGACGCGTTACAAGGATTGTATTAAATGTATGATAATAATCATTCGATACCCTGAGGGGTCCTGATTGCTTTATTAACAATCTCTCTAATCTACACACATCAAAAAATGTTTTGCAGCGGCTCGGTTTCGAGAGTTCCAGAACCTGTAAAGAAAATTGGAATAGAGATCATCATAAACATCGTTTTCCCCCTTTTTATTGCTCATCAAAACCACGCGTTGCATGATGTACCACCATACAGCGAGGCCCTCAGCGGTGGTGCTCCAGATTGCTGTACACACAAGTACCTCTAATACACAGTACCACGTCCTCTTGCATTTATGCAAGCCTGTATTCGTCGTGGCATACTATCCACAAGTTCATCAAGGCACTGTTGGTCCAGAATGTTCCATTCCTCAATGGCGATCCGACGTAATCTGTGGTTGGTGCGTCACGTCGCCCATAAACAGCCCTTTTCAATCTGTCCCAGGCATATTCGATAGGGTTCATGTCTGGAGAACATGCTGGCCACTCCAGTCGAGTGATGGTGTTATCCTGAAGGAAGCCATTCACAATATGTGCACGATGGGGGCGCGAATTGTCGTCCATGAAGACGAATGCCTCGTCAATATGTTGTTGGTATGGTTTCACTATCGGTCGGAGGATGACATTCACGTATCGTACAGCCGTTACGGCGCCTTCCGCGACCACCAGCGGCGTACATCGGCCCCACATAATGCCACCCAAAAGCAGCAGGGAACCTCCATCTTGCTGCAATCGCTGTACGGTATGTCTAAGGCGTTCAGCCTGACTGGGTTGCCTCCAAACACGTCTCCGACGATTGTCTGTTTGAAAGTATATGCGCCACGCATTGGTGAAGAGAACGTGATGCCAATCCTGAGCAGTCCATTCGGCATGTTGTTGGGCCCATCTGTACCGTTCTGCATGGTATCGTGGTTGCAAAGACGGACCTCGCCATGGACGTCGGAAGTCAAGTTGCACATAATGCAGTCTATTGCGCACAGTTTGCGTCGTAACACGACTTCCTGTTGCTAGACGAAAACGTTATTCAAGCTGTCAGGGTTCTTCCAAGCCATAATCCTTAGGTAGCGTTCATCCATTGCTATAGTAGCCCTTGGGCGGCCTAAGCGAGACATGTCATCGACAGTTACTGTCTCTCTGTATCTCCTCCATATCCGAACAACATCGCTTTGGCTCACTTCTAGACGCCTGAACACTTCCTTCGTTCAGAGGCCTTTCTGGCACAAAGTTAACAAGGCGGACTTGATCGAACCCCAGTACTGACCGTCTAGGCATGGCTGAACTACAGACAATACGAGATGCGTACCTCCTTCCTGGTGGAATGACTGGAACTGTTGGATGTCGAATCCCCTCTGTCTAACAGGCGCTGTTCATACAAGGTTGTTTACGTCTGTGGGCGGGTTTAGTGACATCTCTGAGCAGTCAAAGGGTCTGTCTCTATGATACAATATTTACAGCCAACGTCTATCTTCAGGAGTTCTCGGAACTGAGGTGATGCAAACTTTTTTTGATGTGTGTATTTAGCCTACTGTATATGAAATGTGGTGCATCAGTCGCACAGACACGCGAAGAGAGTCATGCCGCATGGCTTTTTACGGGCTCATGATTAGCCTGTAGAAACGATCGAAGTTGTTCCTAGATAGGAAGATAAATTAAGATTTGACGACGCATAGTCATCATGACTCATACGTGCTGCCTAAGTGAATTCGACCGAAGTCTGTCAAGGGATGCCGCATGGATGAATGTTCTCCGGCCAGAAGGACATATACATATTTTCTGAATTCCAAGAGAATGGCCTAGAGAATGAAGTGTTCTACACAGTTCAGTGTTCGTTCAAGAAACGCCAGATATGCACATACATATAATTAATTTAGAGAGAACTGCTTCAGTTGTTCCAAAGCGGACCTCTACAAATTAATAATCATACCTCTCAGTTGTTGACCTCATGAATCTACATAGTTTTTGAGACCACGATGCGTAGTTTCGGCCTTTTATATAACAGCTTGGTGTGCAGCCTTGACTGACTCTGTACGCGAGAATGATCCCCAGTGACTGTCGGGTCGTATGTCAGATCGAAATATTTAATCCAAGTTGAGCTACTTCAAATTGGTTACAGCACTTCTTCAAGTAAGAAAATGTATATTTGAGAATTCTCTTCCTAACCTACGAATAAGTAAGCGTGAAATCAGCGCTAGTTTTCTGAAACAATAAAATTCTTTTATACTCATATCAACGTATTCAGGTAAGTTATTATGTCACCCATACAGTAATTGCCTATTTTTCGTATTCCTTATTTTCTACGTTTACTGCCGGTACTGCTGCTTGTAACCAAATAAGTGCAAACGAAAATCATAAAATTCTGGAAATAAATAGTATAATTGCAATATACTCCCATATGAGGATCATGGAGTATGTCAGCTAATTCGTCTTCTACTTTGAGTTTCAAACTACAGACCTGTCAATATATAGACCTACATTTGACACCTAGCATTGCTTAGTCGCATTAATCTCCCAAATGCCACTTGTATTTGATTTTTCATTGTTGCATGTAATTGAGATGTTCTGATTTGTGTCAGAGGTTGATGGTTTTATTGATAAGGGACGTAGAACTGGCTTCCGGCCATAACGACAGTCTCTTACGAACAATCTTCAAAATTAAAACACCGGGGTATTGCTCTTTTTCCTTTTCCAATACAGAGTGGATGAGAGGTGCATTGATGATTGTCACATCTTGTGCGTTGGTCAACAATGGGAATTACCATCTGATTCACCTAACTCTTAGTCGATACGTCCGCAACTGCTAAGCTGCCAAGGTTGTGGAATGAGAAGATCATTTGTTTCAGACTTGCTCCATCGCTTGGCAAGATTTCCATGCTACGTTTCTTATCGTTTTCACACAACTGTTACCTCACCACGAAACAGCCAATGACTATATTTTGCAATGGAATTTGTATTCATCATTTAGTAATTTAATAGTCAGATGGCACGCCATTCATATATAACAACCATCTAGAAAGTGACTGCCAAAACTCTTCGTGGGCGCACACTTGGGTGTATCTTCTTTGCCGCCTCGAAGACCAATTTCCCTGTAAGGTGGCCCTTCGCCGTCTTCAGAACTATCTGTCTGACATGATCACATAACAGACTGACCAGTTTAAGTGTTTCATCCGACCAATTAAATTATTGTTCCACGTCTTTGTTAAAAATTCGTATATTCCACAATTCTCCTGGCAGGAAGACAATGCCCAGATGTGAAAGGAAAGGTAATAATTGCAAGCATTCCTTCTTCTGGATAATTGCATGACGTCCAATGAAAAATTTCTCCCCGTGTCCTGTGGAGTGTAGTTGTCACCTCCGGTCTTGCACCTCCCAACATCTGCTTCTCTCCAGCTGACAAGACAAGTACGTGTCATTAGCAGGTTCTCGACCCTTTCCATATTTTTTACAGAAAGACCACATAATGGGCATCACGAAATTTTCTCTCTTTATATACAATTGCCATGCTTACAGACGTTCCAGAACACATCCCCAGTAGCAGTTCTATGTCAGGAGTGGAAAATTTCTTGACGCCCAGCTTCTGGTCTTCCTGCATAACAACTACGGGAGAGGTTGTGAACCCAAACACATCAAACTGGAGTGAAGCAGATGTTTGCAGACGCAAGGGTAAAGGTGGTAATTGCACTATCCACAGGACGTCGGTTTGTAACGGATGACAGCCAAGCGAAGGAATGCTTGCCAATAATAACTTTTATTTCACATCTGCGAGAGCTCTTTCACCCGTAATAGTTGTGAGGGGGCTACGACGCTTTCAACAAGGATGGTGAACAATAATTTAATTGACCAAAGAAAGACGTGATCTGGGCCGTCGGGTGTTTGATCACGTCGCAGGAGTTAGGGCTGGATATTGCAAAGGAATCTCCCTACAGGAAAAGTTGACGTCCGGACGGTAAGGGAGACACTTAGAGGACATTTTTGTATGCGTTTTTGTGACATAATGTTAGCTCGAATATAATGCGGTATCTTTAACAGAAGTACGTCCTTCATTCGGTCCAGAATGGATTCGGAAAACATCAGTCATGGAAAACCCGACTCGAACTCTTTGCACATGACATCCTAAAACTCACTGATCGAAGACATCAGATAGCTGAAGTTTTATTGACTTCTGCAAATGACGCATTGCCGTATAAAGCGAAATCTGTGACCTCTGTGAGGATTTCTCGATAAGTATCCAGGTAAATGCTCGTGTTATCTGGGATGATGCCGAATAATTTGTGAGGTGTCCCAGGATATATTGCTGTGTCATTTGCTGTTCACTACGCATGTCTATCATCTGTTACAGCACCGTTGTGTGGTATGGAATCCTAACCAGATAGGACTGATGGAGGATTGTGACACTATAGAAACAAGTGCATTTCGTTTTGTATTATTGTGAAATAGGGGCGAGAGCGCCACGGGTATGTTAAGTGAGTTGGGGTAGTAACCATTAAAACAAAGGGGTTTTCCATTGCGGCTAGACCTTTTCACTAAGTATCTGTTACCAATCATATTCTCTCAATGCAAAAATATTTTACTGTCATCACGCTACGTAAGGAGAATTAATGATCGTGATAAATCATTCCTTACAGCTGTCATTTTGCTTAGTTTGATTGTTCATTATTTCCAAGCGCTGTTCGAGAGAGTAACAGTGCAGATATATTCTGAAGGTAATTCGAAGGATCCTCTGCCAGGGGAACTGTAAAATGGTTGTGATAATATAGAAGTAGATCCATAACTTGTTGAAAATTGCAATAATAACCTCAGAGTTTGGTAGATGATGCGATTAATTGTAGCAATGTACCGTGTGATAACGGCGACACAAGTCTTCTGTTAGATCTGGAAACTATTTTAAAGTGGTGAAAATATTTTAAACTTACTTTAAATTTTCATAAATGTAAAACTGTCCACATCACAAAATGGAACCATGACGTTTCCTGTTGCTAAAAAATCACTGAGTCAGAATTAGAGTCGGTCAACCTATACAGATACCTGGGTGTAACAGTATGTGGGAATATGAAAAGGGAATCACGTATGCTCAGTCGAAGGTAAAGTTCTATGTTCAGTTGGTAGGATACAAGGGAAATTCGTATGCAAAGGACGATGCTTACGGAAGGATAGTCCCATCCTTGAATATTGCTCAGGTGTGTGAGCCACATAACGAATAATACTAACACTAGATGCTGAATGTTTATTAACAGGCGCAGCACGAGTCATCACAGGTTTGTGTGGCCCAAGAGAGAGCGTTAAAGAGCATCTGAAACACTTCACTGACAGACACTTGAAGTCAGACACAAAATATACCATGAAAGCCTACTAATAAAGCTACAAGAAGAAGGTGAAGGTAGCGAATGTAGGAAAACAGCCGAAACAACTATGCGTGTCCCCGTGGGGATCATATAGACAAGACTAGATTAACTGCATCTTACACAGAGGAGTTTAGGCAGTCATTCTTCCTGCGCCCCCTATGTGAACTGAATGGGAAGGAAATCTAATAATTAACAGTATGGGAAGTACTGGTTGGTTCAAATGGCTCTGAGCACTATGGGACTTAACATCTATGGTCATCAGGCCCTGGGAAGTACCCTTGGCCACATACTTCAGAGTAGTTTGTAGATGTTACAACGACGTAGAGTCGACAACAATAAAACTCATATGCTGTATTTGACGGGAAAACAGATTGGGAACAAATATTTTCAACAATAATAAGACTTCACTAACAAATATATAGACCCAAATTCTCAGAATTATTCTACTAAAGTGATACTGAAAACGTAGGCTTCAATGTGACTACTGCAATAGTAGTTAATGGTAGTAGTAATTCTGTGATCTGTGACCTTTTAAGTAGGACGCAAAAAAAAATTGTTGTGCTTGTGGTACTCTAAGGTAAGGAAATATCCTAAGGTTTCTACTTGAGAGCCTTGCTGCAGCGTACATGCAACATAGCGTGATTGTAATACAGGTATATAAGCACCGACATGTAGCCAAGGGAATAGTGTGGCAATCAGGACGAACGTCCTGTAATTATTTTCTTGGCTGCCGAACGACAAACTCCCGTTGACAAGCATCAGCCAGCCGCTGTGATCGAGCGGTTCCAGGCGCTTCAGTCCGGAACCACGTGGCTGTTGCGGTCGCAGGTAGGTTTAATTAGTTCTAAGTCTATTGATACGTATGGTTTCAGAAAACATCGTTCTTGTGCAACGCAGCTAGCTCTTTATTCACACGAAGTAATGTTCGCTATCGACTGGGGATCTCAAGTTGATTCCGTATTTCTCGATTTCCGGAAAGCTTTTGACACCGCTCCTCACAAGCGACTTCTAATCAAGCTGCGGGTGTATGTGGTCTTGTCTCAGTTGTGCGACTGGATTCGTGATTTCCTGTCAGGAAGGTCGCAGTTCGTAGTAATAGACGGCAAATCATCGAGTGAAACTGAAGTGATATCAAGTGTCCTTGGACCTCTGCTGGTCCTGATCTATATAAATGACCTGGGTGACAATCTGAGCAGTTCTCTTAGGTTTTTCGCAGATGATGCTGTAATGTACCGTCTAGTAAGGTCATCCGAAGACCAGTATTAGTTGCAAAGTGATTTAGAAAAGATTGCTGTATGGTGTGGCAGGTGGCAGTTGACGCTAAATAACGAAAAGTGTGAGGTGATCCACATGAGTTCCAAAAGAAATCCGTTGGAATTCGATTACTTGATAAATAGTACAATTCTCAAGGCTGTCAATTCAACTAAGTACGTGGGTGTAAAAATTACGAACAACTTCAGTTGGAAAGACCACATAGATAATATTGTGGGGAAGGCGAGCCAAAGGTTGCGTTTCATTGTCAGGACACTTAGAAGATGCAACAGGTCCACTAAAGAGACAACTTACACTACAATCGTTCTTCATCTGTTAGAATATTGGTGCGCGGTGTGGGATCCTTACCAGATGGGATTGACGGAGGACATCGAAAGGGTGCAAAAAAGGGCAGCTCGTTTTGTATTATCACGTAATAGGGGAGAGAGTGTGGCAGATATGATACGCGAGTTGGGATGGAAGTCATTAAAGCAAAGACCGTTTTCGTCGCGGCGAGATCTACTTACGAAATTTCAGTCAGCAATTTTCTCTTCCGAATGCGAAAATATTTTGTTGAGGCCAACCTACATAGGTAGGAATGATCATCAAAATAAAATAAGAGAAATCAGAGCTCGAACAGAAAGGTTTAGGTGGTCGTTTTCCCCGCGCGCTGTTCGGTAGTGGAATTGTAGAGAGATAGTATGATTGTGGTTCGATGAACCCTCTGCCAAGCACTTAAATGTGAATTGCAGAGTAATCATGTAGATGTAGATGTAGATGTAGATGTAGATGTCTGGAGGACTGATGGCCTCAGACATTAAGTCCCATAGTGCTTAGAGCCTTTTGACAAGCATCAAAGAATGAAGAATGTGTACGGGCCAGCACGTCTGTCGAAGAACTCCGTTGTGGGGTAGTGCACCAAAGGATAGTGCTGCTTCATGAGAACGCATGTCCCCATGTCGCAAATATCGTAAGGCAAAAGTTAAGCCAACTCAGGTGTGACACACTCTACTACACGCTCTATAGTTCTTACCTCTCTCCATGCGATTACCGATCCTTCGGTCCCTTTCTTGAAGGGTAGAAGATCGGTGTCGGATGTATGTGTGCAGCAGGTAATTACGTACTTATTCACGCAGCAGGGGACTGTGCTTTATCGAACGGGTGTTCAAATGGCTCTGAGCACTATGGGACTTAACATCTATGGTCATCAGTCGCCTAAAAACTAGAACTACTTAAACCTAACTAACCTAAGGACATCACACTACACCCAGACATCACGAGGCAGAAAAAATCGAACGGGTGTCCTCACGTTGGTGCGTCGGTGGGATAACTAACTCTGTGATCACGGAGATTTTTCCCGATCGGCATACCGACTATGGACTGTACGGGAGTGGAAAGTAAACATTTTGCTATCCTCTAAATTAATACAAGGGCGGTGGGGTTGTGTACTAGTGTGCAGCTGGTAGTGGAACTAATCCAATGAACGTGACGACTTACGAGTGCTGTGGTGATTCTCTTCTAATTTCCGAAATCACAAGTAGGAAGAAGAAATCGGGCGCCTTTTGAGCTGTGAAATGAGTGAGCGTGAAGTATTTTTCCTGATTTTCATACGAGTTTATTTTTAAATCAAGCAATCCCTTAACTTATAATCCCCTTAACATATAATATCACACATCGGTGATGCTGTGCTGGAACAGAACAGCCACGCAAACCCGTGAAGAAGAAGAGGGAAGTAGCAGAAACACACTGAAATTCGAAGCCTCAGACTGGGTTGATGAATAACGGTGCGTATGCTGTACGTAGGTGCTTTACTGACAGCCACAAAATAAGATCAAAAAATATATGTACATAGTGAAAAGTATTTAAACTTACAAACCCTGGGAGGCTGCACGGGGCACAGAAAAGAAATATGTTTCTCTAATCTCATGTTTTTCTGTGAGGATTCTTTTAACTTGTAGAGGGTATTTTCTCTGGATGAAAATTAATTACACTAACAAAATCTGCGAGGTTTCATGGGTCACTGAAAACACTTTTTCTGACGTGTTTTCCAGTGAGGATGAAGGGTAAAAAAACAAGATAAAATTTTTTGTTACCAAGAGACCGCAACATTAGCACAACACAGTTGTTTCAATTACAGTAAAGTTTCAAAAACTACTCCATTGATATGTAGACTGAGGTGACTCGGTGTGTTAACATGGTGAAAGACTGGAGGGGGCCGAACGTAATAGCGGAGCGGTTTGAGGCGCCATGTCACGGATTGCGCGTCCCATCCTCCCGGAGGTTCGGTTCTCCCTCGGGCATGGGTGTATGTGTGTGTTATTCATAGCATAAGATAGTTTAAGAAGTGTGTAAGTCTAGGGACCGATGACCTCAGCAGTATGGTCCCTTAGGCATTCACAAACATTTGAACACTGACTGCAGGAGCGTCCTCAATTACACTACTGGCCATTAAAATTGCTACACCACGAAGATGACGTGCTACAGACGTGAAATTTAACCGACAGAATGAGATGCTGTGATATGCAAATGGTTAGCTTTTCAGAGCATTCACAAAAGATTGGCGCCGGTGGCGACAACTGCAACGTGCTGACATGAGGAAAGTTTCCAACCGATTTCTCATATACAAACAGCAGTTGACAGGCGTTGCCTGGTTAAACGTTGTTGTGATGCCTCGTTTAAGGAGGGGAAATGCGTACCATCACGTTTCCGACTTTGATAAGGGTCGGATTGTAGCCTATCGCGATTGACGTTTATCATATCTCGACATTGCTGCTCGCGTTGGTCGAGATCCAATGACTGTCAGCAGAATATGGAATCGGTGGGTTCAGGAGGGTAACACGGAACGCCGTGCTAAATGCCAACGGCCTCGTATCACTAGCAGTCGAGAGGACAGGCTGCTTATCCGAATGGCTGTAACGGATCGTGCAGCCACGTCTAGAGTCAACAGATGGGAACGTTTGCAAGACAACAACCATCTGCACGAACAGTTCGACGACGTTTGCAGCAGCATGGACTATCAGCTCGGAGACCATGGCTGCGGTTACCCTTGACGCTGCGTCACAGACAGGAGCGCCTGCGATGGTGTACTCAACGACGAACCTGGGTGCACGAATGGCAACACGTCATTTTTTTTCGGATGAATGCAGGTTCCGTTTACAGTATCATGATGGTCGCATTCGTTTTTGGCGACATCGCGGTGAACGCACATTGGAAGCGTGTGTTCGTCATCGGCATACTGACGTATCACCCGGCGTGATGGTACGGGGTGCCATTGGTTACACGCCTCGGGCACCTCTTCTTCGCATCGGCGCCACTTTGAACAGTGGATGGTACATTTCAGATGTGTTACGACCCGTGGCTCCACCCTTCATTCGATCCCTGCGAAACCCTACATTTCAGCAAGATAATGCACGACCGCATGTTGCAGGTCCTGTACGGGCCTTTCTGGATACAGACAATGTTCGACTGCTGCCCTGGCCAGCACATTCTCCAGATCTCTCACCAACTAAAAACGTCTGATCAATGGTGGCCGAGCGACTGGCTCGTCACAATACGCTAGTCACTACTATTGATGAACTATGGTATCCTGTTGAAGCTGCATGGGCAGCTGTACCTTGAAACACGTATGTAACATAGCAGCGATGGTGAGGCACGTTAAAATCTTTGACCAGAGAGTCTATTTTCGTGGTTAGTCTGCGCTTGACCGCGCGAGTGTTGCGAGCAGTTCAGTAGTAGTCGTCATGTAGAGCAGTACAGTAGTAGCCGTCGTGCAGTACGCTAGTAGTCGTCATGCAGAGCGGTCGGTCAGTAGTAGCAGTCCAGTGCGGTTGTGTGATGTAGTCTGTCGGCAATACTGGTCAAGAGGCTGAATGAGGTATATTGTTAATTAAGGTAATCATCAGATAATGTAAAGTTTATTTATTGTAATTAATTTCCAACAAGTGCCCCAATAATAATTTTGATTTCAAAAGCAATTTAAAAAAAATTATTTAATTGAATTAACGATTTCGTCCCACTTCCCTTAAAGAAAAGCCTCAGTTAAATTAAAAAAAAAAAGGAATATGATTATTTGCAATGGAGTTCCTCCAAGCCGTGCGTAAGAATAAGAGCAGAAATTTGACTAGCAGTTACAATGAGGTAAGAATTTAATTCTGATTTGCACAGGGCCAAATACCGATATTTCGGTTTAATTGAATTATCATTATCACTAACATTTTCTTATCACTGAATCGACTTTCATTTTTTGTGAGGAGCTTATACTTGGGTCAGATTGCTAATTTTTGTGTAATTTTTCTGGGGAGGTTACACTTGGCGACACCCAGTCCACGATCGTATTTCGTTGAGAGTCTTTTGAAAAACAGTCAGATATCTGCTCTTATTTACTTAGTTATAATTAGGATTTGGCGCTACGCTTTTACTAATCTTGTGACTTTCTTTCTACAGGTCAACGGCAATTCGTTGCTCTGTTGTATTTGTGTGTTGTTTTTGCATTTGTGCTTATTTGTTTTGTGAATATTAGTGACTATTGTAAAAATGCCGCGAAAGACTGTGAATAGTGTATCGCGAGGTATTGTGAACGAAATTACCGACTCAAACAACTTAACCGATAGTAATTGTGACACGCAGTGTAATGATGACAATCCTGCGTTCACTAACAATCAGTGCATTCCAACCACTAATGATGACTTTTATCTTAATGATGAACAAACGAACTCAATTGTCTCGTCTGTTAACTTGACGACAATTGATGACGCGGAGCGGTCTATAGTAATGAGCGCTGCTCAGCTTAACACACCGGATTTAGAAAATCCAAGTAATGTACAGACAAATTTTTTTAGTGAAAATGAACAGTGTACAGGAAGTACGACGGATCTATTCAATTCCGAAATAGTGTCTGATAGTGTACATTCGACTGATAAACCTTTTTGTAAATTACAGAATGACCAAATGGTCACACAAAGCGAAACAATTCCAGTTCCACCATTAATTAGCACAGAGAATAGAGCTGGTAATATTGGCTTGGAGCAAATGATGGCACTATTGCTACAACAAAGTAAAGAAAATTTCAAACAACTTAGTGAACAGGTCAAACAACATAACAAAAAACTTAGAGAACAGAACAAACAGTTTAATGAAAAATTAGACGACAATTCCAGACAGCTTACCGAGCAGATTGCAGCCGTTGCCGCGCAGTGCCATGACACTAACGAACAGTTGCGCGTGGAAATTGAGGCTTGTTCAAAAAAAAGTAGCGAAGAAATTAAGTCTGTTGCTCAGGAATTAAGGGAATTGCAAACAGCTGCAACAGAAACACTCAGAGACGAAATTAGCGGAGTCGCTAAACAATGCTCTGAAAAGGCTACACAATTACGGGACGAGTTTAAAGCAATGACGGTAGAACTTTCGCGCACAATGGATTCAAAGATAGACGCGAAATTCGAACAGCAGAACACTCAGATTAACGAACGCTTTAATCAGCACATACAAAACAGTGATACGCGTTTCCGCAAATTTATTCAAGATCAAAACAAAGTAAAACGACAAGTCATGGAAACAATCACGGCTCAGAGACAAGAAGACAAACGTAAAATGTTCGCGAAAGCGAAGACATACGTAGACAACAATATTGCCTCAGTGTCCGACGAAATTGATTCCATCAAACAGTCGAACACAGAATTACGTGACGAAATTTCCAATCTTAAATCAAAAACAGATACACACACAGTAGATATTCAAACAGTGACAGACAGATTCGAACAATTAGAACTAACACAGGATTGCGATGTCATCAAAGCTGATGTTAAAAAGCTGAGCGAAACTACACGTAAGTTGCAACAACAGATTAATGCGTCCGATTCTAAAACCGATGATCAGGCAAAAATACTGACTGAAAAATATGATGAATTAGCCAGTCGTATTGATGCTATTGAAAGTAATAATGATAATAAATCAGACGACACTGCACCGGTTTCATTTAACCAAACACCTGAATTTCAAAATTTGCAGCAGACAATTAATGAGATCGACTCGTCTAACAACACGTTGCGTAGAAAACTGTCGAGTTTACAGCAAGAAGTAACAGAGATGAAAAACATTTCAGTTAATAACATACCACAACAGACGCCACTTTATGAAAGTTTGTCAGACTCGCGCAACGCGTATAATGTGAGCAATTTACAGAGACTATGCGACTTAAAATCCGAAAAGCTACGCGACTTAAAATCTGAAATGACACAGACAAATAGATTCTCACACAAACGTGAACGTGTTCTCAAATTCAGTGACGAGAACGTAGATTACGAGCAATTTTTATCCGTCAGAAAATGTAAAGAATTTAATAATGACAGCGTACAGGTACACGCTTTGAACTGTATGCGACGATTTATTTTTGTACTTTCACCGCTATTACGTATAACGCAGAAACTAGCTTTGAACTGGATACGACAATTTGCTCTTGAATTTTTACCAACATTTCGTGTAATGCAAAAACCTGAATTAGTATGGATACAGCAATTTATTTCTGAATTTTTACCGGCATTGCCTGTAAGGCAAAAGCTGAAAAGTATTTGCAGTGCGTAATTAACCTCAGGGGATTCATTACGCTTTAATGAAGATGTGCCGTAGCGAGCATAGGGCCCCGAGCTGTAGTAGTGCTGTTTCATCTTTAGTTTTCTGCACTGCTGCCTTCTCTTCTACTATCCTTTATATCTATCAAAACAGCTCTTTAACTATTGCTCTACCTAGAATTAAGAATATGTAATGAAAACCCGATGTGACAAATTTTTACCGAAAGTGACAATTTTTATTAGGCACTCCAGAATTACCAGCGTAATTTTGACATCAGGGAAAATTTTAATCATCAGTACGTGTAAAATTATCAGTAACAGTAAACACATTTTTGTAACAATAGATGTTTTTCACCACAACAGCATGAAAGTCAGCCGCTTAGCATACGTAACCAACAATGCAGTCTGCAGGGTCAACCAAGCTTTAGTGTTTCGCCGCGTGCACGTATAGTCCCAGCTACAACAAATAGTAACGCACGGCAGCAATGAAATAACTACGTACAGAAAACACAGTATTTTAATTCCTATAGCAATGTGCCGTACAGAAATGACTATCATGACAAACGTAAAAATAATGAGCTCAATTTTCAGCGTACATTTAATAACAGTCGATCTTTTCAGCAGCAAGAACTTCAGCAACAACATATTATCATGAATGAACCAGACAATAGGTGTCATACATAGCGTAATACGTCAGGAAGAAATAACAGAATAGTTCAAATAGTCAAAATTCCACAGCGTCCTTCTGAAAATAATAACATGTCAGATAGAATTTAACCAGTTACAGTACAGGTTGCATCTTTCAGTTACGCAAGCAATACTTTTGAATCACAGAATATTATTCACGAAAATGTTATTTGAAACATGCTTTGTTGAATGCTCCACTTTTATCGCACCCAGATCTTACCAGAAATTTTTCCATTGCCACCGACAGTTCTAACACCGCTTTAGGCGTACACATTTTCCAGGAAATTGAAGAAGATGGTTCGATAGTAATTAAAAACATCGCATTTGCAAGCCGCATTTTGTCACCTGCTGAACGAAATTATTCCGTTACAGAATTGGAAACATTATGTGTTGTATGGGCTTTTACGAGATTTCGGCACTTTCTTTATGGCAGACATACCACCGTGTACACAGACCACAGAGCGATACAATTTTTACTTTCGGCCAAATTCACGCACGACAGATTAAGCAGATGGAAACTTTATTTACAGGAATTTAATTTTACAATAGTTCACATTCCCGGTACGCAAAATGTTATAGCAGACGCACTATCGCGTTCTCTCGGCAACAATCAGCAAGACGTAGCAACCAACTTCTGCAAAACAAATTTCAGTGTCATGTACATTCAGCAAGTAGCATTTGAAAATTTTATTTCATCGTCATTACAGGACATAGCACAAGAACAAAATAAAGACAATGTGGGGAAAGAAATTAAACACCTTTGGCAAGATAGGAAAAATGTTACGATTAGAAACCATTACACTGTACGCAATGACATTCTGTTTCGCTGCACTCATCCTGACAGCAACAATTGGTTATTATGCATTCCTGACGAACTTGTTAACAAATTAATCTGGTACACTCATTTAAGTTACGCACATTACGGAGCACGAAAATGTTTTCTTATACTGAGACAGAACTGTTATTTTAACAACATGGAGAAACGTATACGACGAGTTTTAGCGTCTTGTAAAATTTGCCAGAAAGCTAAATCAGACACCACTTCACATATTCCTCCTTTATATCCAATTGTACCTGTTAAATTAAGACACATGGCCGCAGTAGATATTTTTGGTCCGATTCCGAGAACTAACAGAGGTTTTTGCTACATCTTTGTCGCTGTTGAGCTCACTTCAAAATTTGTTACTTTCACTCCGTTACGCAAAGCTACTGCTAAAACTGTTTCGAAAGCATTTGTAAAACATTTTCTATTTCATGTAGGACATGTGATGAAAGTAATTTCTGACAATGGATCACAATTTCGTAGTAGCGTATGGACACGCATGTTACGATCCAGAAACATTTCTCCGATCTATATATCCAAGTACCACGCTTCTTCGAACCCCTGTGAACGGTTAATGAAAGAAATTGGTAAGCTGTGCCGAATATACTGCCACAAAAGACATATTGATTGGGATACACACATACTCTCATTCCAAGATGTAATTAATTCCATTCCAAATGAATCCACCATGCTATCTCCGTCTGTTATAAAGAAAAACGTTGAACCACCAAACAAAATTAAAGAACTTGTAAATTTTCCTACATCTCGTCGCTTACGACACCACGAAATAATTGACATTGCGCTGAACAACATCAAACGTACCGCAGAGCGCCGGAGAAGACAGCAAAAACAGGTTTGTACACGCCGCGACTTTCACATTGGACAGAAAATATTAGTACGTACACACTATTTATCCAGCAAATTAAAAGGTAAGTGCAGTAAATTTGAACTTCTATACGCAGGTCCATATCGGATTCGCAGCATCCCTCACCCCAATGTTGTACACGTCGAAACTTTGAGAGCCAGAAAATCGAAAGGCAATCACCATGTCTCAAACATTAAACCGTTTATTGAATGAAATCACTTTATGATGTAACATGCTATGATGCCATTTACTAATGCAATTATTTCACCTGACTAATTACTGATGATTATCGTATTTTTTCTTGGCAAGTGCCCGGCAAGGTAAGGTTAGCAGGTCGCTTTTCTTGTCGTTACACATCAGACCATGCACATTTTCCACTTTTTTATGTACGATTGTATTCCAATTTTGTCTATATGCACTGTGAAATAGTTAAGATATAACACACACCAGTCGACTTTGACATTTTTTTTTGGCCTTATGACATCTCAACATCGTGACTTTTACATTTTTTGCTGCTGCATTGTGATATTCTCTGTACATTTTGGCTTTGAACACTGTCAATGTCTTTTGACATATTACGTTTTCTGTCATGTTATGCTGTATGCTTGATTCTGTTAGCGTTAATCAGTAATTATTTAGTGGGTATATGATTTGAATGCAAGACATTAATCTTTGCTCATCATTTTCAGAAAGAAATAACATGTAAAGGAAATAAATTAAACAGAAATGGGAATTTCACCTACGGAATAGACGAAATAAGATGCAAAAACCTTATGAGGAAGAGTAAATGGATCAGAATTAACAAGCATTAACAAGAATACACTATACACATCGTAGAATAGCAGTCTTAACTAATTTTTTCTTTCAGAATACAAGGTGATTGATGCAGGCTGTCGGACAGAACTACACATCTTAGTTTTACTGATGAAATATGCTAGAGATAAGGAATAGTTGTATAATGAGTAATGAAGTGATATTTTTGCAGATGATAATGAATACTGATGAATAATGATGAAGAATATGCTATTCTGAATAATGAAGTTTTTCTTTACAGGTGATGATAATAATGAAGTTATGATAATATGAATAATGAAGTGATGAATAATGAAGTTTTTTTCTTTACAGATGAGGATAATGTTGAAGTTATGTATTTATGATACGTAGTTATTTAAGTATTTGTTGCAGTTTGTTTTGACAGCAGGTGTTATATTGCATAGTAGGATGACGGAAGGTTTTGGAAAGGACAGCTATGGAACACATGTTTATACACATTTCACTACTTGTTAATTCGAAGTTCACTACTTTTCAGCATAGTGTGCGTTTCTTCTTTCAAGTCAATAATCCATTTTGTATTTTTTCCAGGAGAAGTTTTTCATGATACTTACTAAACCTGTTACTTATTATACCTGTTCTAGTACTTGCATTTTTATTTTTTAACCCATTTGTGTTTATCATTTATAAATGTGATCACATATACTGCCTTGTTTCATAACCTTGCTACAGCTGACTCATGACGAATGACGTTACACATTTTTCATTTACAGGAACAACCCAGAACCAATTTTTTTTTCTTTTTCTCTTCTTGCTTTCCCTTATAATAACTCCACTGTTTATTGTAATGAGACTACTTATAATGCCCATGATTATTAATGCTATGACTGTAATTAGCTGCTTTTTAATAATGACTTCGTAATGATCTGAATAATACTGAATGATGAACAATGTTTTATTCTATTTAATACTTGATGGCCACTGAGTGCCAATAATTAATGTCACTCAATGAATTATGTTATTAATTAAGCCATTAATTAGCTCTTGTTTTCAATGTTGATACTTTGTAACTGGAAAAGAATATGATTCTTACTATATTGAAATGACAAATGATTAACTATGCTTTATAATTGGGAAAGAATGTGATTGTTTAATAATGCTTTGTAATTAGGAGAAGGCCAATGATTATTACTATTGGAATGACCAATGATTAATTAACTATGCCATACTTTGTAACTGGAAAAGAATGCGATTATTTAATAATGCTTTGTAACTAGGAAAAGAAGGTTACTGATTCTATGTAAAACAATTAATGAACATTTTTCTGTAATACTACATACTTGGTACAGAAATGTTCAATCACTGGGCTATGAATGCCGCAAACTACTAATGAAGACTGTAATTGTCAATATTATGTGACTTAATGTCCTTCACCTCATGAGCTAACTACCCTGAATTACTGCAATGTCCATTTGTCCTGTCTATCCTAGTGATTATGGAGCACTATCTTTGGTTTTGCACTAATTCTACGTTGGTGTGCCTTGTAAGAGCGTGGTGTTGACACGACATGCTGTCCACCTCCGTGGGCGATGAAGACGTTATTATGGTCCCACTGTTTGGTGTACCTAATGTACTGCCAAAATGAGAACATGAAATGTTACTACGAGAGTTCAGTGTCTTGGCTACACTGGCAAATTCTGATGGGAAAAGAACTTCAAATTGTGTCACTTGGTTTTGTACTTCTGTGGAAAGATATGTACTTTCAGAACAGCTGTGTGCAATCTAAAGTGCTACAACCATGATGCAATCCTTCCCTTTCCTATCCTAATTCTTGTCACATAGTGAAAATCATTGTTTTTTTGCTAACATTATTTATGTTCATAGGTTATACATTTTTTTTTGATTCGCTGAACTCCAGTGCGAGTACACTTATGTCACTTGTCGATATGATTTTTTGCCATTATGTTTATTTATTGCAAAAATGCCTAAGACATTTTTTTCGATTTGTTCTCAAGTACAGTATGTGCACTCTTGTCTTTAATATTGTATATACATTTTGTTTATTATTTTATTTTAATGATATGTTCTGAACTACAGTGCATGTGCACTTATGTTGTGTGTTAATATGTTTTCTACTGAACTTCAGTGCCTGTGCACTTTTTTCATTTTTCAATATGATTTGTACTCATTCTGTATATTCAATACTTCAGTATGTATGCACTTATGTCATTTGTTACAAATTGTATATACATTTCGTAAATTGCTAATATGTTCTCAACTCCAGTGCGAGTACACTCATGTCACTTATCAACACGATTTTCTGCCATTCTGTTTATTTGTTCTGAAAATGCTAAAGAAATTTTTCAGTGCGTGTGCACTTTGCTATCTGTCAAATAATTTGTATATACAGTTTTCTGATTTACTACTATGTTTTGTACTCACATCCTGTCTTTGTCTGAAATGTTTTGTACTCGGTGCATGTGCACAACATTTAATTTATGTACTAAATTTGAATATTCTGTAAATTGTAAAAATTTCTTGCGATGGCAAGTCCAAATGACTCACCATCGCTGCCAAATTTTTGCCCCCCAGTGGAGGGTTATGAAACACGTATGTAACATAGCAGCGATGGTGAGGCACGTTAAAATCTTTGACCAGAGAGCCTATTTTCGTGGTTAGTCTGCGCTTGACCGCGCGAGTGTTGCGAGCAGTTCAGTTGTAGTCGTCATGTAGAGCAGTACAGTAGTAGCCGTCGTGCAGTACGCTAGTAGTCGTCATGCAGAGCGGTCGGTCAGTAGTAGCAGCCCAGTGAGGTTGTGTGATGTAGTCTGTCGGCAACACTGGTCAAGAGGCTGAATGAGGTATATTGTTAATTAAGGTAATCATCAGATAATGTAAAGTTTATTTATTGTAATTAATTTCCAACAAGTGCCCCAATAATAATTTTGATTTCAAAAGCAATTTTTTAAAAAAAATTTATTTAATTGAATTAACGATTTCGTCCCACTTCCCTTAAAGAAAAGTCTCAGTTAAATTACAAAAAAAAAGGAATATTATTATTTGCAATGCAGTTCCTCCAAGCCGTGCGTAAGAATAAGAGCAGAAATTTGACTAGCAGTTACAATGAGGTAAGAATTTAATTCTGATTTGCACAGGGCCAAATACCGATATTTCGGTTTAATTGAATTATCATTATCACTGACATTTTCTTATCACTGAATCGACTTTCATTTTTTGTGAGGAGCTTATACTTGGGTCAGATTGCTAATTTTTGTTTAATTGTCATTGTCAGTAAATTTCATTACGGGAGGTTTCACTTGGCTCCCATTTTTATTAAATATTGTCAATTTCTTTTAAATTTTTCTGGGGAGGTTACAACCTGTATACGCCATCCAAGCTCTGTTTGACTCAATGCCCACGCGTATCAAGGCCGTAATTACGGCGAGAGGTGGTTGTTCTGGGTACTGATTTCTCACGATGTATGCACCCAAACTGCGTGAAAATGTAATCACATGTCAGTTCTACTATAATATATCTGTCCAATGAATACCCGTTTATCATCTGCATTTCTTCTTGGTGTAGCAATTTTAATAGCCAGTAGTGTACTAATTTTGGTGTTACTACCTGGGCAATCAAATCCTCTTATGATTCAAAAAGGACCTTGTAAACAGTGTAGCAAATATCTTGCCCCACAAAATAGTCCAGAGGAACAAAATCTGGAAATCTAGCAAGCCATGGTACAAGACCATAATCTCATTTCACTTTTCTGGAAATTGTCAGTTGAAGAACAGACGCGCAAGCGACTGAAATGTTCCGGCGCCCCGCAATACTAGAACCACATATACATCGTGTCTCTCTCATTTAATGGCTTAAGTAAGGAGGAGATTCCTTGTTTAGTTATCAGTCTTGTGACTAGTTTGATACGGACCACCACAAATTCCTCCCCTGAGACCGCTTTTCACCTCGAAATACCACTTCCAAACTACGTCCTCAGTTATTTGCTGAATGTATCCGAATCTCCGTCTTCCTCTACAGTTTTTACGCTCTACAGCTCCCTCTAGAGGATGGAAGCTATTCCATGGTGTTTTAACATATGCCCAGTCTTCCTGTCCCTTCCTCTTGACAGTATTTTCCATATATTCCTTTCCTCGATGATTCTATGTAGAACCTCCTCATTCTTTATCTTATCAGTCTAAATACGTTTTAACATTTTTCTGCACCACAAAGACCCGAATGGGTCACGTCTCATTTGTTCCGGTTTTCCCACCGTCCGTCTCTCACTACCACACAGCACTGTGGTCGAAACGCATGTTCCCAGAACTTTCTTTCTCAAATTAATCCCTGTGGTTGATACTAGTAGACTTCTCTTAGCCAGGAATGCTTTTTTTTCAGTGCTAGTCTGCTTTCTATGTCCTCATTGCTCTGTCTGTCATGGGTTACTTTTCCACCTAAATAGCAGAATTCCCTAACTTCTAGTTTAGGATCACTTTTTCTCACGTTAGGTTCCTCGCTATTCATGACACTTCTCATTACTTTCCTCTTTCTTCGATTGACCTTGACTCCATTTTCTGTACTCATTACACTTTTCAATGCATTCAGAATATCCTGTAATTCTTTATCACTTTGTCTGAGGATAGCAATGTCATCAGCGAATCTGAACATCGATATCATTTCACCTTGAATTTCAATCCCGCACTTGAACCTTTCTTTTTTATCCGTCATTGTTTCCTAAGCGTGGGCACTGAACAGTGTGGAGAAAGAATTCATCCCTGTTTTACACTCTTTTTAATCCGTACACTGCGTCCATGGGTTTCTACTCTAACTGTTCCCTATGGGTTTTTGTGCATGTTGTATTTTACCAGTACATCCATGCAGCTTATGCCTATTTTTCAAAGGATTTCGATTATCTGGCACCGGTTGACACTGTCGAACATTTTTCACAGGTTAGCAGACCACTGCCCCCAAGGATTTTAGATATTCCGATGGAGTATTATCTATCTCTTCCGCCTTATTTGATTCTGTCTTTCAGAGCTCCTCTATATTCTGATTCTAATTCTAGATCCCATATCCCTTCCCTATTCTGTTTTTTCTTCTATCACGCCATCAGATAAGCCTTCACAGAGGCCACAGTATACGCTTTCCAAGTAGCTGCTCTCTCCTCAGTGTTTAACAGTGGAATTCCTATTGCACCATTAATGCTACCGCTCTTGCATTCAATTTTAATTTTTTTACATGTTGAGTCAGTCCTTCACACAATCATTTCTTTTTCGATTTCTTCACATTCTTCATGTACCCGTTTCACTTTGCTTCCATACACTTCCTGTTTATCTCATTTCTAGGTGACTTATATTTCTCTAATCCTGAGTTTTCCTGAACAGTGTTGTATTTCCTTCTTTCGTCGATCTGCTGGAGTGTTTCTTCTATTACCCATGGTTTCTTCGCTGTCACGTTCCTTGTACTTACGTTTCTCTCTTCAACTTCTCTGACTCCCTTTTTGGAGATGTTCATTCCTCTTAATTTGAACTGCCTACTGAGGCATTCATAATCACAGTATCTACAGCTTCACGAAACTTCTATTGTCTCTCTTCACTCCTTAGTATTTCCGTATCACACTTCATTGTGTAACGATTCTTACGGACTAGTCTCTTAATGTTCAGCCTACTTTTCATCATCACTAAATAGTGATCTGTGTTTATAATTGCCCTGCGTACACTTTAAAATCTGATATTTGATTTCAGAATCTCTGCCTGACCATGATGTAATCCAAGCGAAATCTTCCTGTGTTCCTTTGCCTTTTCCAAGTGTACCTCCTTCTCTTGTGAGTATCATCTGAAATTTATTGCAGAACTCCGTATTCCTGCTCTCTCATTCCTACTACCAACGCCATAGTATCCGGTAACCCTTTCTTCTACTCTTTCCCCTACAACCGCAGTCCACTTCAGCATGACTATCAAATTTTCGACGCCCTTTACGTACCACATTCGTGTTGAGTATAATTTATACACTTCCTCTTTCTCTTGATATTCTGTTTGTGACGCCGGCACGTATACTTACACTATTGTTGTCAGCTTCTTCGCTGTCGATTCTGACGAGAACAACCTTGTCAGTGAACTGTTTACAGTAGCTACCTCTGTCTCCTAACTTCCTACTCATATCGAATCGTATTTCAGTTATAACTTTTTCTGCTGCTGTTGATATTACCCTATACTCGTCTCACCAGAAATCCTTGTCTTCTTTCAATTTTTACTGAATCTAGATTGAGCCTTAGCATTTCGTTTGCAGGTTTTCTAGCTTTCCTACGACGTTCGGACGTCTGATATTTCCCGTTCCGACCCGTAGGATGTTATAATTTTGTTCGGTAATCTGATTTTCATGGTCACTTCCCATTTGGCAGCCACTTTTCGGAGGTCTCTTGCCAGTGGAGATACGATCACGTCACAGTTCATGGTAAAACGTTCAGCTGTCATTAATTTTGCACAGTTCGCTGGTATTTTCGGTCAATGACTATTACAAAGCTTCGCTGCTATAACAGTCGGGAAAGCTTTTTCAAATTATGGTTCAACGTTCTTGCCGTTTATGCCAGGTTATATCGATAATGGTTATTTTCCGAAACTATTAGCGACCTGTGTGAAATAAATGACAGATTAAGGACTTCAGCATGAATTTAACAATTATTTTGCGGCTGAATATTCCCATCGGCAAACATACATAAACAGAGATTATAACGACACTTTTACAATTACAAGCTACTTGTCTTCTGGATACACACTCTTTGTATTGAATGCAGTGGTTTCCATTGCTTTCTGCATACTCATGCGGTTGGTCATTGCTGATTCTTCCACATTTTAGTAGCAGTTTCCCACCCCAAGGGCAAGAGAGTGTCCTGAAAGTCTGTCAGCTGCTTCACCCCAATTTGACAAGGCCTTTGTCAGTATGAGGGTGACTTGTGAAATCAGTAAAATTATTAAATCTTAGAAAAAGAAATGTTCTATTGGAGTATATGATATCTCTAATATGATATTAAAACAATGTGGAGCAATAACAGCTGATGATCTGAGTCACATATGTTATACATCACTAACTCAAGGTATTTTCCCAGACAGGTTAAAATATGCCATTGTCAGGCCTCTCTACACAAAGGGGGACACCACAGATGTCAATAATTATATGCCAGTATCTTTGCTTACAGCATTTTCAAAAACCTACGAGAAAGTAATGTACTCAAGAGTGGTTAGCCATCTCAACAGTAATGGGATACTTGGTAAATCACACTTCGGATTTCGAATACACTGGTCCACTGAGACAACAATATACAATTTTACTTTCCACATAATAGAGTCTTTAAATAGTAAACTGTCACTAATAGGAATTATCTGTGACTTGTCCAAAGGATTTGATTGTGTGAACAATGACATTATGTTACTGAAATTACAATTCTATGCTATAAATGAAATAGCATATGAGTTGTTTAAGTCATTCCTACAGAACAAGAAGCAAAACGTTTCCATATATGGGTCAAGTGATTTAAATAATTTGCACTTCATCTAACTGGGGTGAAATTACATTAGGCGTTCCACAGCATTCAATCATGGGTCAACTGCTGTTCGTGATGTATGTGAACGACCTCCCTTCCTATCTGAAACAGGAAGCAGAGCTGACACTGTTTGCTGATGAGACAAGCATCATTATTTATCCAGTAAAAAAAATCTCCCATTACAAATGATAGAAAAAGGTCTTTGGAAAAGTCATTAATTGGTTTTCTGCAAATCGGCTTGGTCTAAACTTTAAGAAAACACAGTACATCCAATTTTCTGCTGCAAAAAGTACAGTTCCTTCAACAAATATAACACATCAACAGAAATCAGTAGACAGGGTAGAGCACAACAAGTTTTTGGGTGTACATATAGATGAGGATCTTCATTGGAAAATTCATATTTTGGGTCTTCTAAGGCATCTAGTTTCAGCAATTTTCGCAATCAGAATAATTGCCAATTTTGAGGATTCAGAAACTAGTAAGTTAACTTACTTTGCATACTTTCACTCTGTTACCTCATAGGGAATAATATTTTGGGGTAAATCAACATTTAGACAAAAAGTATTCATTATTCAAATGAATATGGTTACAATAGTGTGTGGGGTTCATAGTTGCACATGTTGTAGGTATCTTTTTAAAAGATTGGGAATTATTACAACAGTCTCACCGTACATTTACTCACTAATGAAATTTGTTCTCAACAACATGGACCAGTTTAAAAAGAACAGTGACATTCATGATTATAAAAGAAGGTGTTACACTATCCTTTACCCAACCTGTCCTTGGCACAGAAAGGGGTAAAATATACTGCTATAAAAATTTTCGACAAATTACCAGATGGATTAAAATGTCTGACAGACAGCAGTAATAGCCTAAAAATTAAGTTGAAATCATATCTCCTTGACAATTCCATCTATACCATAGATGAATTTTTGAATAGGAATAAATAAATCTATAAACACAGTAAATGCATTTTGTGCCATTTAAGGGAATGGGGTAAATAATAGAAATATTAATCCTTAACTCTATATTGTAATACACACACACACACATATATATATATATATATATATATATATATATATATATATATATATAATACAATCTTGTTTCATATGAGCATGTCTTGTGCACTTGACACATTCCACATCATAACAGCTACCATACTGTGTGATTGATCAATGGAACACACAGCCAACTAACTAACTAACTGACTAACTAACTAACTCAAGTATTAAAGCAAATCTAAATACATTGGTGACCTCAGATAAATGTGGCGCTTCAGATCACACAACAATATTTCAATATGTTTAAAACTACAGATGTTAATATTTCACAGTGAAAAACAATTTACTCAATGAATCTCTGAATTAACAACTATTAATGACTTAATGCTGTTCCAGCAATTGGTATCTCAGATGACAACATTACTCTATATCTACCATTCCTGACAGCTAAATATCTGTATCTATTTATATACTGATTTACAATGTCTTTTATAGCCTTTCCGTTATGCAAATGATTGGCAGAACGTCCCATTCACAGCACATTTATGCAGCTAATGAATACAGCATAGCCCTCTATTGTTATACTTGTATATTTATTATGACAGTTTAATATTTTGCCAATAACTCTATTTAAACATTGATTAAAAGTGCTAGTTTTAAAGTGGACAGTCGTATGTGTTAGCAGACACCACAACTGAAAAGTAATCAAAACACGCTTCTGTCAACAAGGCGTAAAGAATTATTTAAAAGGTTTTTGATGATAATCAATTGTCATTTATCGTGAGCATAAGTGAGCAAGAAAACTGGCTTATTTATCTACGAACCAACTATTACGTATGTTTATTGTAAATGATCTGAAAGTACCGAATGTTTATAAAATGTCTGTAATTTAAATATCATTATAATACTTTATTTTGGTGCGGGAATGTCTACAACACATGGAGGAGATTGCTTGGAAAAACGACAGTAGTGGAGTACTAGGGGAGTCATGTGGAGACTGGAATCTTTGGAGTGAAAAGGTCAAGGGAGCGAAATCGGGGAAATTTTACGCGAGTTCTGGAAGAAGGCCGACGTCTAGAGCAACGTCCGTGATTCTGTCGTCTAAGTGATTGATTCTGGGCGGTGAACGGCCTCAACCATACGTTAACTTTCGAAGAGAATTTATATTTCGAGAGGCCAGCTTGTGCTCCAGAATAGGAGTTCTTTTTCTGCTTGTCTTATGGATCAGAGAATATAGAGAGTATGACTTTCTATTCCTTACATCTTAATATTCTTTGCATCGTATGTGTTAATTTGTTAATCATCATGTTCAACTTTGCACTGTTTTTAGCTGGTGAATATATCGTGTGTTGTGATCATGAAATGAACTTAGTTTTTGCCTATCTTTGATAACTGTTTAGCTGGGAATTTTCCTAACATTATCATAACGCTCTTAACGTAACATTACTGAACTTTAAAATGATATTCTCTGTTGGTATCGTAACTTAATATCGTACGACCACTTCCTGTTTGTTTTCGATATTGTATCTTAAGTTAATCTTATTTGCCATCATCAGTTTCAGACCTTAGAATAGAACATTCTTTTATCAAATTATTCATTTATATTTTATTTTCTAATTCTGTATATTTTATTAACTCGTAATTCTAGCCAATGTGTAGATTATTTCTTTTCAGGATCGCTGCTACAGGTTATTACTTGCAGCGAATTACCTGCTTGGAATGAATGCAAACATGCACGTCTCGAACCTATGAATACACAGAGCTATACTTCCTAAATAGAACTGTGTATAGTTCAAATACCGGATGTACGTGCCACGGCAGGTAACGAAGCAACTGGTTTGCTCATATGAAATGCTGTTTGAGAAGAGCAACTATTCAGCAGTAACCATTAGGTACCCTTGAAAACTGCTCCCACATTTACGTATTAGAAAATGCTCACACGTGATTTTGACATTAGAGAAATATATTTGTTTTGGTGTCTCCTCCAACGTTACAGAGTTGGTAAGGTTAACTAATTTTCACCCTATGTGAAATAAAAGACAGAGATAAGCAGGAAACGAGATCTACATCGGTGATTTACAGCGTTTGCGTTTATGAAAATAACGGTGATTATGATAAATAGTTTTGTGACGCCCTGGAATCGCTCCCTGTAATCAATGGAGAACCTAATGAAGTGCATTGCATCCATGGAGACGAAAGTAAAGGCAATGAAATTAGGTTCACGTGTGCTGGGCGCTCTGTTTGGGATCATGCTGCATGTACTTGAGAAGACGCTCCAAGACTTCATTTGTGACGACTGTTTATATAAGGAGAACATTCTAAAAATAAACTTTCAGTGACCGTGTCAGAATTATATTAGAACAAATAAGGCCTCAGTCACAAATATTAAGTCAAAATTGACCAGGTTTCGACGCTACTATGAGCGTCGTCTTCAGAATTATACTAACTGTTCTGAATCATATTAGGTATATAATACATTAATAAAATTAAAGTTTGTACTGACTGGAAAGAGATGCAGTACTTACAAGTCACATTTTAAAAAATCTAAGCCGGAAAGGCGACGTCATGAATAGTTGTAAATAAGATGGCGAGCCGCTAAGGGCTGCTCGTACTTGAGTGAACAAGGGTTGCAACAAGACTGAGGTGCCCACGTTAGAAAGTGTAGGCAAGTAAACATGATGTTGCAACGAGCGGCATCTAGTAGCCGCAGTAACAACTAGGCTACTATACATTCAAAATTAGATACATTAAATTGTGATGTAGCTGATTCAGGCATAACGTAAGCACTAGTAAGAATAGGATGACGTTACATAATTATCTGCTTTAAACGGAGATACATTATTGTTACGAAGAAAAGTCAGTTATTACATACAAGAAAACAGCAAAGACGTTACAGGAAAACAACATTTCGGTATACTGCATGAGGAAAACTGATTCAAAGGTCAAGCAGTGGCTTTATACAGTCGGAAAAGCTTTTATTTCGCAGCTGCAGCTGTTCGTTAAGAATGAGGCCATCATGATGAGAGATATGTTTGAAAATCTCCAATTCCTCTAAAACATCTATCCGACGCCCCTTCTTTTCGGTATGCAGAATATTGCTATCGCCTATGGCTTTACGCACGTGTCCTGTAATTAAGAGATGAACGGAAAAGGATGAATTTAGGGGACTGGTGCCGTCCTTTCTCAAAAGATATTCTCTGTATCTGATGGTGAAAGCACGTCCAGTTTGCCCAATATAATTGGAGGAGCAGGTATCGCAGATGATCTTATAAACGCCAGAACTTTCTGTATGGGAGCGAATGGATATCAAATTAAGAAATGAAGTTTCTCTTCAAATTATTATTAGTACAGAAGGCAACACTGCAGTTGTATTTGTTTCGAAGCATGCGCTGAATCTAATAGGAAATGGGTCCTATGTAAGGTATAAAAAAACTTTTTTTGAGTTAGTTTCAATGCATGAGGTGTTGAGCGTGGCAGTTCTTGTAGTCTTATTTTTTAGGATTCCGTCCACCATGTTAGGCGTATATACATTATTGACTGCTATGGTTGTAAGTAAATTAATCTCATCATTAAACTTTTCTGTTGAAAGAGGTATAGAGGTACCTGGGTTGACGGCAGAGTGAAAAAATGCCATTTTTTGAGACTGTGGATGAAAAGAGGAAGCAGGCACGATTTGGTCAGTATCCGTTTCTTTTCGAAAAATATTGAAAGTGGTGTTATTGTCTTCTACTGTAAGCGTCAAGTCTAGATAATGTAATTGGCGGTCTTCGTTTTCTAGTTCAATAGTGAAAGAAATTTTTTCTTGTAGGTGGTTAAGAAGTTTAAATATATGATCAATTCTATCGCCGGGTCCGTTATAGATGACTAGAATATCATCAACGTGTCTTGTGTAAGAAAGGATACCTAGTGAAGTGGCTGAGACACGGTTAAATGGCTTTTTTTCCAGGGAATTGATAAAGATGTCGGCATGGATGCCGGCTAAAGGGTTGCCCATAGCGAGCCCATCAGACTGCTGGTGCAGTTGTCCGTTGAACTAAAAGTAATTGTACTTGACTGCGACATTAATGAGATTCATAAGATCGGTAATCTGTTCATCTGATAGATCTTTTTTAAATTGACGTAAATTTTCTTCCACAATTATGAGCGTCTCATGTACCGGGACATTGGTATAAAGATTTTTAATATCTAAGGAAAAGAGTTTGGTGTCTGAACTGCATACAAAGTTTTTAATATTTTGACCAAAACGTGGCTGTTAGGAACGGAATAATTATTTTCGAAAACGAAAGATTTTTTCAAAGTTTGGTGTAGAAATCGGGCCAAATCGTGTTATGCGCTATTCATGCTATTGGAGAATGGACGTATTGGATGATTAGGTTTATGAATTTTGATCTGAGGCCGAAGTTTAGGGGGCTAAGGGTTCATATTGATGAGTAGTTTCTTTTGGAAAGGTTTTATAAGAAATTTTGCATTGTTAGTGGCTGACCTCACTTCTTTCTGTAATTTAGGAGACGGGTTATCATGTAGCTCCGATACGTTGTTTTCACTGAAGAAATTTTGAGTTTTAGAAATATACACAGATATATAAGCAATGACCAGACAACAACCTTTATCGAATTTAGTTATTAAAGCATTTGCTGTTTTAAGTTTATTATTAATGGAAGTTACTAAAATTATGTGGTTATGCGTAACATTAGGCAAAGTAGCTGTATTTTTCTCTAGAATGCGGGTTACATCATACGCAATTTTGGCTTGAGAAGCATGATCTATTTTATTATAATCGAGACCAATTTTTAAATCAACAAGCACATTTTCTCTCACATTTCTGTCTGACAGTTTAGGCCCGACACTGTATTTTAGTCCTTTTCCTAACATGACTTTTTCGTTCTGAGTAAAGACGATGATGGTTTTACTTAAAATCCTTTCATGAAAGACGTGACTGCTTTTTTAAAATGTATGCTGAGGGCACTTTTCATTAGAAAGCAGACAAAAAAGATTGCTGAGCTTCTTCTCGTGTTTCTGCATTATGCCTATTTTACAAATCTCTAGATCTTCGTTAATTTGCGTCCAAATGTTATCAGTATTAAAATTATAGTTAACACGATAAGTGTTTGTGATATTTAAGTACAAATGGCGTGATTCTTCGTTAAGACGGTCTTTTTTAGCGTACAGCTCTTTTATCCTATTACAGCTAATACTCCTAATGATAGGGCAAACTGGACGTGCTTTCACCATAGATATAAAGAACATCTTTTGAGAAAGGACGGCACCAGTATCCTAAATTCATCCTTTGTCAATCATCCCTTACTTACTGGACACGTGCCTAAAGCCATAGCCGATAGCAATATTCTGCATACCGAAAAGAAGGGGCGTCGGATAGACGTTTTAGAGGAATTGAAGATTTTCAAACATCTCTCTCGTCATGATGGCCTCATTCTTAACGAATAGCTGCAGCTGCGAAATAAAAGCTTTTCCGACTGTATAAAGCCATTGCTTGATCTTTGAGTCAGTTTTCCTCAAGCAGTTTACCGAAATGTTGTTTTCCGGTAACATCTTTGCTGTTTTCTTGTATGTCATAACTGACTTTTTTTTCGTAACAATAATGTATCTCTGTTTAAAGCAGATAAATATCTAACTTCATCATATTATTATTAGTGCTTACGTTATGCCTAAATCAGCCGCATCACAATTTCATGTGTCTAATTTTGAATGTACAGTAGCCTAGATGTTTCTGCGGCTACTAGATGGCGCTCGTAGCAACACCATGTTTACTTGCCCACACATTCTAACGTGGGCACCTCAGTCTTGTTGCAACCGTTGTTCACTCAAGTACGAGCAGCCCTTAGCGGCTCGCCATCTTATTTACAACTATTCATGACATCGCCTTTCCGGCTTAGATTTTTTAAAATGCTACTTGTAAGTACTGCATCCCTTTCCAGTCAGTACAAACTTTAATTTCATTAATGTATTACATACCTAATATGTTTTAGAACAGTTAGTTTAATTCTGAAGACGACGCTCATAGTTGCGTCGAAACCTGGTCAATTTTGACTTAATATTTGTGACCGAGGGCTTATTTGTTCTAATATAATTTTAAAAATAGTTGAGATGGAAAAATGAAGGGCGTTACACATTCGATGTGATTATTTAAATACATGTCAGTATTCTAGTTTCATAACAGGAAATGGTAGACAATCTGGATAGTAATTATTTTCTCTCATATATTTAATATGTGTTGCCCTTCTCAAGCCCACTATTCGCCAACCACTAAAGGTGATTAGACCAAAGATTGGGGCATCGTACGAAGTCTCAGCTTTGCGGCATTTCCAGTTAAACTTCATGGTACTGACATTTCCTGGCAAATGAAAACTATGTGACTGACTGGTATTCAAAGATGGGAATTTCGCGTGTCGGTGACTACTACTCTATCGACTGAGCTGTCCAAACACGTCTCACGACCTTTCGCCGCAGATTTATTCCCTCCAACGCTAATCTCCTACATCTGAAACTTCACCGAAGTACTCCTCGTAACTTGCAGGTCTAGGACTGCTGGCTGGAAGAAAGGAAATTACTGAGACACCGCTGATCTGCATCCATGGGGATTACTTCCAGAATGAATTTTCACTCTGCATCGTAGTCTGCCCTTATTTGAGGCTTGCTGCCGGAATACCTAGTCGGGTCTCCAACCTGGGACCTTGTACAAGTGTACAAGTGTACAAGTGCTCTAAGCACGACTCACTCCCTATAATGCGTGCATGAGGTCTGTGAAGTTTCGACGACAGGAGATGAGGTACTGGCGGAGGTAATGGTGTGCGGTCGTGTCGTCAGTCGTCCTAGGATATCTCAGCTATTGGACGACTTGCCCAAGAAAGACAAAGGTCCCAGACTGGATTCCTGATCCCGTGCAAAGTTTTAATTAGCAAGAAAATCCTGAGAATAAATTAAATAGGCTTTCATTATACTGATTTTACTTTTAAATTAGTTTAGTATAGTAAAGCAGGAAATTCCAGTATCCTTACATTCATTTGGATTTATATTTGTTATTATATATCTATGAAAATGATTGTTTATATTTTGTTATGCACTACTCGCACAGTTTCCCTTAATTCGTCCTATGAAAATAATGAAAACTTAGGTCTGTGTGGAAACTTAATTCTCTATAGTGGTCATGTACTAAGTTTCTCATTCTCAATAAAATTGTGTCTATGTGAATTATAAAAGATGGCACACTAATACGTAAGTCGGTAAGGATGGAGAACTGATGGATCACTGAACTAGAACGGCGTGGTGTTGACGGTCTCTTAGTGCAAGCGTGAGTGATTATACACGTAACCTTTCAGGACAGAAGCTACACGAGTAGCTAATGCACTGACATTGTAAAGGGAACTCAAGGCCGCCGTCGAGTTGGGAAGTAATAGGGGTACATCGTCACCGGAGGGCAACGCTATACCCCAATCGATATCCCGGAGGCGGAGAGCTTTCCGCTGTACCTATCTGAAGGCGAGGATCAAATCTGTCTTCCTCTGCTCTTCCACGTCCCTGTGTCACCTGGGAAGGTGTCGCTAAATGGGGGACACTGCAGCCAGAAAAGTGTTTTGCATAAAGTGAGTATCAGTATACCAGGGACCATTTTTTGTCTCACTGTCGTCTGCCATTATGCAGTGGGCGTGTCGGATAGGATAATGTCTGGGATTTCTACGAAATCATGAAACGCTGTGCCGAAAAACCGTAATTTGCAAGATCATCACATGTTATACAGTTCTGATAATCTAGGCTAATAAATGTCGAAATGATGTGTTGAAAATTAAGATAAGATACCGATACTTGCCTTATAACTTCTACGTCCTATTTCGAATTTTTAAAACATTTTTTCCTTTTGGTGCCGTGCTCCTGACACCATCAGAAACTTCATTCACTGACTTTTGTTTTTGCCCATTCTTCAATATTGTCCGTTAATAATTTGTTTAGTTAAATACAATGTACGTCTATAAAGCTAATTATATGACCGAGTTATATTTTACAAAATTACCCCCTAGTACATTGTTCCTTGTTGTCCATTTCCCACATTTGTATCTCTTAGGGTACCTTTTAGCAGGGGAAATTATAATGCATCCAAAAGTCGTCAATCGTTTCAGCTCATATACATATCCTTATGTGATTTTTCGAAATAACATGGTATTTACTTTTAATCTACCGATAAACATTTACGATTTTCACAGCGTAATAAACAGTGAGTTTATAGTTTTTGTAATATAATACGAACACTTTTCTACTCTTGCACTGAAATATCTCAAAATAATTACTACATGGCGACTAATTAGTTTATTTTTTCTTCTATAAAAATGACATAATTTTATTATTCAGCTGAACAAGCCTTCAATAAGTCCTTTCTATTTTTTGTCAAGATTAAATATTTATTTTACTTTCTCCTTGAACAGACATACGTTTTTGCAAAATTACTTACATTTTCATGTTGTTTCATTGCACAGTAAATTATAAAATAGTTTTTTACAGAAGTTAATTCCACGTGTTATCTAGTATAAGGAGAACTACATCGAGATTGTTGTGGTCCTCAATGAGAAGACTATTTTGATACAGCTCTTAACGTTTGTCTATAGTGCGCTACATTATTCATCTATGCGTAGCTACTGTAGTCGAAATCCATACGGATCTGCCTACTGTATTCAAACTGTGGTCTCCTCCTACAGTTTTTACCCACACACTTCCCCCAGCCACCAAACTGAGTATTCCCTGATGCCTAAGGATGCGTGCTACCTACCGATTCCTTCTGTTAGTCAAGTTGTCCCATAAAATTACTTCTTCCACAGTTAGATTCAGTAACACTTCATTAGTTATTCGAGCCACCTGACTAATTTCTAACAGTTTTATGTGCCATCACATTTAAAAACCTTTTCTTATTTTTTTGTCAGAACTGTTTATCGCCCACGTCTCACAAGTCTATCCTACAGTACAAAAAAATACCTTCAGAACGTACTAAATAACACTAAAATTTATGTCCGAAGTTAACACTTTCCTATTTCTCAGAAAAAAATTTCTTGGTATTGCTAGTCTGCATCTTACATCCCTTCTATTTCACCCGCCGTAAGATATTTTTCTACTCAAATGGCAAAACTCATGGACTACTTTTAGTGTGTGACTTCTTAACGTAATTCTTCCAGCATGACCTGATTTAAGTCAATTACGTCCCCTTACCATTGTTTTAGTTTTAATGATGTTCATTTTAAGAGTTGTTTTTATATCCTCTTAGCTGCTGTTGCAAGTGATTTACCGTCTTTGACAGTACTACAATCTCATCAGTGTACCAGAAATTTTTTACACATTCTCCCTGAACTTAAAGTTGCATTCCTAATTATTCTTGCATTTCTTTCTCTGACTGCTCGATGTACAGATTGAATTGCTGTCTCACTTTCATGCCCTTCGACTCCGTTTAGATTCTGCTCAAGTTGTAGATAACAGTTCTACGTTCCTCTGACAAAACTATGGCATCATAAACAGCTAAGGTTTTAGTTAATTTGTCTAAACTTTAATACTCTCTGCACATCGTTCAGTAGTACCTTTACCTGATACATAATGAATGACATCGGCGAAAGCTGTCTCAGTCTCTCCACAGCTACTGCTTCCTTTTCACGCCCTTGGACTCAGTTTGGTTTGCTGATAACATTTGTTACCTACTACTTGCACAATTTCAAAGAGTGTATTCCAATCGACGTAGTCAAAAGGTTTTCCTGAATCTACTGATGCTATAACTGTAGCTTTTCCTTCCTTCGTTGCAAATGTTTTCAGTACATACCGTCTTCCATCTTTCAAATATTGAAGAGATGACATTTTTTATAAAAATTTATATCAAATTCGCTAATTACTAGTTGGAGGACTGATTTCATGATTTGCTCATTTTTATTAGCCACGGTTTCTTATACTTAGGATACGACTCGTATGGATAAACCTATTTAAATTGTAATACTTCAATACATCCCAGATCTGCCTTATCCAGCGTGATGTGATCCACGTGACAACGGTATCTCTTGCACAAACGAGAATCTGTTCCCATTGGATTGTATAATGTACACGATACGACGTACGATAAGTAAGGCAGCCTAATGCATAGTGTAACCTAAGGAGTATAAATTCTCCACTGTTCACAAAACAAGATGACTACCCAATTTTATCAAAATATTCCATTAGTCAGTCTCCTGCTTCCGCTCCCTCATTCTAGCTCATCTCCCCCTCCCACCCTCCCCCTCACCATTTACTGCATCCCTATCTTTCAGTCAACTTCCTCCACCCCCACAACCTGTCCATCATCGGATTCTTAGTCTCCTCTCTGCCTATCTCCTCCTGCCGCTCCATCTGCTCCTTCCCCCTCTGTCGATCTGCCCCTTGCCCCTTTGTTTATCTCCTTGTTCCACCTCTATGTCCACTTCCTCCTCTCTCTTTTTGACCATCTCCTACTCTCCCCTGTCTCTGTCAATTCCCACGTTCCCTCTCTCTCTCAGCCAATTTCTCACCCACCACCCACCACCCAACCCCCCTCTCTCTCTGTCCACTTCCGTCACCCTCCCCCACTCTCTCTTCTTCTCCCGCCCTTCTCTTTGCATGTCTCCGAAACAGTTTATCAGCTCCTATCCCCTCTCACTGCCCAACTGCTTCTTCCCTTTTTCCATCCGTTCCCTCTATGTCCATCCCCTCCTTCACTCTCCCCACCTTCGCCTTCCCCTTCCACTGTTTACCTCCTCCTCACTGTTTCTTCTGTCGATCTAATCCTCTTTTCTTTCTCCATCCATCTCCTCCTCATCACCCTCTTTGTCCACATTGTCTTTCCCTTGGCACTCTCTTCTTTACTTTCTCTGCCCATCTCCTCCTTTCCCCTCTCTCTTGCCACCTCCTCCTCTTCCTTCTCTGTGCAGTTTCTCCCTTCTCTCTCCATATCCATTCCTTCCCTCTGTATCCATCTCCTGCATCTCTCTCTCTGTCTTCTCCTCCCTCCCATCTCTCTCCAATTATGACCCCCACAATAATATAAAGCTTTTTGTTCTAGCCATGATTGTAGTTGTGTCCAGACACATTTTTACCATGTTTGGTATAAATCGATACAGGTGTTTAGGAGGAGCTTTATTGGACCGAAATTCACCCTGCTGTTTCGTTTCCACACTCAATGTTTTTTATGTCACATATTTTGAACTCTATTTCTTACAATTACATAATTTTGCAAATGTATCCAGTGGTATATTTCAATACCAGTCCGTAAAATATGTCGCGGCTAGAGTTATTGGTAAAGAGATAGCAAAATAACTGTCATGCCTGTTGTTGCACATTTATTGCGTAAGGAGCGAAAAATGTAGTAATCGATAAACTTTTCTCCTGTCATCAATTTGTGGGAGTAGCCAGTGAGACAACGTTTTATAAATGTTCGAAATTATGTGTAAAGATTGTTGCAAGTCAGTAAGTGCTGTCATTCTAAAATACAGTGCTCCTCAGTGTAGGTCCAGACCACGACTCCGGGCAATGGCATCGCCGTACCACTGCGAAGACGCCGCCTTCCCCTGTAGATACCTGCGCCTCAGTTCGGTTTGCATATCGGATACGCCAGCGCAGAGCTCAGTCTCCTGAGCACCGCGTGCATGCCGCTCAGCCTGCATCAACGGCTGCAGCTACGACGCCAGAATAATACTGCCAGACTACAGAGCACATCCAGAAGAATGTGCGAAGCATATGACTTAATAAAGAGCTAATCGAGAATTGTGGTATTCTCACCAGGACCCGCCTCTGCTGCTGACCACATCCCCCAACTTCGATTGAGGATCCTGTTCACACCAAGTGAATCTCAGTTCTCTGCTTCACTGATGCAAGCTTTAAAAAAACCTTTTATTCATTATATGTTTCGAAGAGACGCTCTAGCGTCAGTGTGGCCTCGCTTTATCTAACGCAACTCCAGAATTTACATGATCTTCCCTGAGGACGGCTTTTATCAGTTTTGTTTTGAGATTAAATTGTTTCATTAGTGTCGCTAATTATCGTTTTCTATTAACGGCAATCTATTAACGTACGATAACGGAATGAAGAGATCTACTAGAGGCAGTATGTAAAACTTTTAATTACCGTAGCTGTAGTTCTTGCCCTTTGGTTCTCGCTTAGATAAAAGTGTCAACTCGAAAGTCAATACCACGGTCTTGAGAAAGGGCGTTGAATACCACTCTCTCTAGCGCCACACAATTTTGGATCCAACCACTGATTTTTATAAGCTACCCCCCTTAAAATATCAACTGCCAAGTTCGTAGTTGAAGATGATAGATACAATATCGTTCTTAACGTCTACAGAAATCAGTTAAGATGTTGGCTACTGAGGGGACCTTGTATACAATTGGACTTCCTCAGCATCAATTAAGACCTGAAGATGGTGTGCTGTATCATCTAAAATGGGAGCTTTTTAATAAATAACATCGAAAGGACGGCTGCATGTGTTCCATTTTCTTACATTTTATCTTCTTCTTCCATGAATAATGATTTGTGTAGTAGTTATTCTGCAGCAGGTGTTAAGATTGTAGTGGTAACATTCGATCGCCTGTCTCGTTTTATGGGACTTACGTGTCATATTAGATAAATGGTAAGTGGTTATAATCGCACATGATTCGAATATGCAAGAAAATGTGTTTACCGGTGTCGCTGAACTTTGACATAAATGTTACATATACCACACAATATGTCGTCATGGAGAGACCATCTGTTATAAGAGAGGAAATAGGAGGGAACATTTACAATTCTACAAACACAGGAAAATTAGACCTCCAAAAATTGAAAATCGGAAAGATGTGTAATCAAATATTTCCAACCAGTGACTAAAAGAGAGAGAAGAGAAATGTACAATGATTATAATTTTCAAAGAATTTCCCTCTACTCTCCGCCTTCCCCCACCCTTCTGCACTTCTCCCATTCGCTCCCGTTTCCCTCCCATTCACCACGTTCCTACAATTATTCCTTCCACTCTTCGTACCTACTTTTCCCCACCACCAGTCACAGCACCTCTCTTCATGCCTTCTGCTGCCCCCCCCCTCCCCCTCCATTCCCACTTTCTTCACCTCTTCACTTTCCTGCTGTTAGTTCGGTCCTTTCACTCCATGACAAACAAAATCAGAGAAATTCTAGCTCCAACGGCAGTTTAACGACAGGTTTTCTACCCTCACAACAATGGTGAGCGGCTGAATTCGTGAAAATGGGGACTCCTAAACTTTCTTCCATCGTCCACAGTATAGTTGATTGCGGGGCATAAATTTAGTGGTGTCTGCGGGAAGTACATATGTCTGCTGTGCACTGCTGACCATAAAAACTCTAACTTAAAAAAAATATTTGAAGGAGGATACTTAAAGAAACGAAGATATGACTTGGAACAACCTATTTTGTCCACCTGTTGTGACTCCAGCAGGTGTTACGAAAACGGTGTCTGATACATTTGTGCAACATTGAGAAACCTCTAAGGTTGTACCCGACAGAGTCCGAGATGCACTGGTGGTGGAAGAATCTGGTACGACAGTAATTGCGTTTCCTTTTTATGAAACTGGTGTAAAGCATTCGCATGGAAGCGATGGGGTCGCTACACGCCGGACTCAAATCCAGCTAACCTTTAATTTGCACGGTGCTCTAACGGACCCAGCTTGATAAGTCAATAAAGATCTCATCTGTTCGTGCTTCCACTCGACTACGGTTAAATTTTTCTCTGTAACTCAGGATCGACAGTGCATCACCCACTCTCATCACTCTCACTTCTTGACTAATACCGAGAGAGACTTGAGCATGCCAATGCTTTTCATGCCACAAGACCTCACGGTTGCCTGCACTTATTACATCAAAACAATCAGAATTCACGGACTGGATGATTCATTTCACGGAATCAGGGTTAGGATGCACATACTCTATCGTCAGACTACTCCACCTTGCTTTTACATCGAGAGAGCCTGTCTTCATATCCGTCCCATATCTTAAGACAATTTTTTTATTTGAATATTTACCTGGACAGATTGTAGCTCGATACCCATCATAGGAGCATCAAACAAACCTATCAATCAGTGCCAAACCACAAATCGAAAACTTACTGCATAGATCAGTTTAGGACCTTATTCTAATCTACATCTAAGCCTACATCTACATGGATACCTTATGAATCACATTTAACGCCTGGAAGATGGTTCATCGATCTACCTTTATAATAAGTCACTATTGTTGCACTCACGATCAGCACATCGAAAAATAGGACACATACGTCTTTCCGTGCGAGCTCCAATCTCCGTTATTTTATTATGATGATCGTTTCTCCCTACGTATGTTGGCGTCAGCAAAATATTTCCGCATTCGGAGGAGAAAGTTGATGACTGAAATTCCGTGAGGACATCCCGCCGCAACGAGAAACGTCTTTGTTTCTATGATGTCCACCCCAAATCCTGTATCATGTCCGTGACACTCTCTCCCCTTCTTCCCGATAGTATAAAATGTGCTGCCCCTCTGCGAACTTTCTCGATGAACATCGTTAATGCTATCTTATAAGGATCCCACACCATGCAGCAGTACTCCAAAGCACGACGGACAATCACAGTGTAGGCAGTCCCTTTCGTAGATCTGTAGTGTTCTGCCAAAGAAACGCAGTATTTGGTTCACCTTCCCCACAGTATTTTCAATGTGTTGTTTCCAATTAAAGTTGTTCATAATTGTAATACCTAGGAGCTTAGTTCGATTTACGGCCTTTAGATTTGATTGATAAATCGCGTAACCGAATTTTAACGGATTCCCTTCAGAACTCATGTGGATGACTTCGCACTTTTCGTTATTTAGCATCAATGATCAAATTTTGCACCAGACAGATATATTTTCTACATCATTTTACAATTTCTTTTTGTCTTCTGACGAATTTAATTGACGATAAACGATATCATCGTCTGCGAATAACCTAAGACGGCTGCTCAGATTGTACGCTTTAGCAGAGGGCCTTTAACATCGGAAACAACTTCTGTTTTTTTTATGACTTTCCATCAACTACTACGAACTGTGATCTCTCTCACAGAAAATCACGAATCCAGTCGCATAACTGAGACGACATTCCATAAACAAACAATTTGATTACATGTCACTTTTAACGTATGGAGTCAGAAGCCTTCTAGAACTCTAGGAATACAGTTTCAATGAAATTCCTTGCGGAGAGCACTCAACATTTCGTGTGGGTGAAGAGCTATCTGCGTGTCTCAAGAACGCCGTGCTAATTGTTTGTTAATAGACAGTTCTCTTCAAGGTAATTCATAATGATCAAAAACAATATACGTTCCATCGACGTTAATGATATGAACCTGCAATTCAGTGGATTACTCCTATTATCTGGTCTGGCCTGTGCAACGATACAGTATTTGGGTACCGAACCTCCCCCAAGGGATTTGGTGTGCGTTGATTGATAAGTATGGAGCTATTACATCATAATACTTTGAAAGGAACTTAATTAGTACACAGTATGGACCGGGAGATTAGATTTAATTAAATGATTTAAGTTGTTTCACTATTCCAAAGGTATCTACTTGAAAGTTACTTATCTTGGCAGGTGCTCTTGATTCGAATTCTGGAATATTTATCTCGTCTTCTTTAGTGATGGAATTTCGGAAGACTAAGTATCTCTGCTTTAGTAGCGCTGTCATCGATAGTACTTCCACCATTATCACGCAGAGAAGGCATTGATTGTGTCTTGCAGCTAGCATACTCTACACATACCCAGAATCTCTGTTGCTTTTCTGTCATGTTTCAAGGCAAAGTTTCATTGTGTAAACCTCATAAGCATCTCACGTTGAAGTCACCGCTACATTTTTAGCTTCTGTAAAAGACAGCCAAATATGGGGACTTTTATTTGGTTTAAATTTGGCATGCGTTCTTCGTCGTTCCTGCAACACTATCCTGAGCTTTTATGGTCACCATGGGCATCAGTTACGTCGTTTGTTAATTTATTAGGTATAAATCTCTCAATTTCTGTCAATACTATTTTTATCAATTTAGGCTACGTCTGGTCTACACTTACATTGTTAATCTGGAACAGACGGAGATTGTCTCTCAGGAAGGCGTCAAGCGAATGTTTATCTGCTTCTTTGAATAGATATATTTTTCGTTGAATGTACGAGGATTTAGGAGTTACAGTATTCAGTCTCGCTACAACAACCCAGTGTTCACTAATCCCTGCATCATTTTGATGCTACTTATTACCTCAGGATTATTTGTTGCTAAGAGCTCAGGTGAGTTATCACAACCATTTACTATTCGACTGTGCTCATGAACTAACGGTTCCAAATAATGTTCAGAGAATGCTTTTAGCACAATGTCGGTAATGTTTTACGCTTACCTCCGGATTTAAACGGATATTTTCTCCAACATATCGAAAGTAAATTGAAGTCACCACACACTGCAATTGAGTCGAGTACGTGTTTTAAATTAGACTCAGGTTATTTTAGAACCCTTCATCAAATGTGTCTTCTGAGTTGGGAGGGCGGAAAAAGGATCCAATTATTATTTGATTCAGGTTGCCAAGATTAATCTCCACCCATACTAACTCACATGAACATCTACTTAAATTTCGTTACAAGCTAAACTTTCTGTCCCAGTCGAACAATTCCTTCATGGTGCGTAGAATGTATTACGTGCCTGAAAATTTCCAGTAACATATTCCTCTGATTTTTAGCCACGAAACTGTTATTACTACCATTCGAGTCGAGTCGAAGGAGATTTTCCCCTCCTCTGTGATGCCATTATGTACCGACACCTTCATGTATCTATTTCTTTCCTCCAAACTAAAAGCGTTCTAGCGATAGACTTCTGTCGTGATGATAAAAGCTGAGGTATGCAGGTCAATAAATAGATTTATTTGCCATAGTCACATTATGGGATCTGGATAAATAATGGACCAGAAGTTTCTGAGAGTTTCTGAGGAAGCATTTGGTGACTGATACGGTAGAAGAGGAATGGGTAGCTTTGAGATTGAAGGAAAACGGCTGATCAAATATATAAATAGAAAACACCTATTAAAAATCCTGGGATAGCGCAGGAGATATGAATTTAATTGAATAAAGGAGACAATACAAAAAATCTGTAAATGAAGGAGGCGAAAGGGAAGACAAACGTGTGAACAATGAGAAGTGCAATGGCTAAACTAGAACAGGTGGAGATAAAACGTAATGATTTAGAAGCACACAAAAGTATGGGGAAGATAGAGATCGCCTACAAGAGAATCAAGGACACCTTTGGACAAAAGGCAAGCAGCTGTACAAATATCAAGAGCTCCAGTGGACAACCTGTCCTAAGAAAACAAAGTAAACTGGAAAGGTGGAAGGAGGATGTCTGTACAACGGACATGTACTTAAGGGCAATATTATAACAAGGGAAGAGAACGTAAGTGAAGATGAGAGCGAAATCTAATACTGCGAGAAGGAAATGGAGAGCACTGAATGCCTAAGTCGTAATAACGCCCAGCCAGAACTATGGATAGCTTCGAGAGAGCCAGCTGTGACAAAACTCTTCCCTCTAGTGTGCAAGACATACGAGAAAGGCGAAATACTCTCGGACTGCAAGATGAATATAATTCCATTTCCAAATAAAAGAGATGCTGACAAGTGTGAATACGACCTATGTGTCAGTCTATTAAGTCATCGTTGTAAAATAACACGATTCACTCACACGAGAATGGAAAAACTAGTAGGAGTCGACCTAGGGGAAGATCAGTTTGGATTCCACAGAAATGTAGAGACATGCGAGGCAATAGTTCTCTTAAAACTGATGTCTCCCAGCTCGAACAGGAATCTGTGTTTAAATATTTGTACACAGACCAACTTCAGATTTCTAAACACGCCTGTGACGTTATGTGATAGTGTTGTTCTTGGTTTCTACACAACGCCGCTTGCAGTCTTGGAGGAAGCGGAGATACGGTTAACACGCCAGTCTGTCAGTTACCTCAAAAAGTAGTTCACGTGTCTCGTATAGGTACGTCAGTACTCTCATACACATACAACAAAAACGAACGAAAGTTATAATGATTGGAATGTTTTAAATATTGTGGCATCCCAGTTAAGGACGCGTCATCCAACAAAAGACAGTGTAGAAGACGATGGTCACACTTTTGCAAAGTTTTTGGAGGATCTGATCATTCAGAAACAGGAATATTCAAAAGAATTTCCATGGGACAGGATAGTGGAAAACGACCTTGCAGACGACAACACGATTAACAGTGTTAAAGACTGTAGTGCTAGTGGCACTGGCGGAAATAGTACTCCTCAAAGCGTAGCTAATAATTCTGGTGACTATGAACCTTCACCAGAAAAGAAATCTAGTACTGTTAGTATTGTAAAAAATTTTTAGGAAGTACGTCTTGAACGTCTTCGTGCACCTCCGCGTAAAGTTGCGACCTACAGCTCGTTACTGAAGAGACAGGCATCTACAAAAAGCATGTTACTTGTCGAGGCAGTATTTGGTTATAGGGGAAAAAGCCATAATGCACATCTATTTCGTGCAAACGAGGCAGTGAAAGAACTGGAGATAAAACAAAGCTTTCTGTCTCAGTTTGATATATCAAGGAATGAAGGAAAAAGTGTCCATTACTGGGACCTAAAATTTTGTACAATGCAAAAACGGAGATAAATAGTGCGCACCAAGTTCAAAAGCTCTGCAATTTTCACAACACATCTCAGTAAAGAACACACAATGTGCAGTAGACACGTAATTGTTGTCATTACAGGCAGTGGTGTACAGGGAGACCAATATATTCGCTAGTCCGTGACCCATTTTGTAGAGGACGTATACCAGAAAAGTGCAAGTTTCCAGATACAGTCACACCGCATTTAGAACACTCATAAAAGGGTGTTTAATTATGAACAAACTTCTGGTGAGACACTGTCTAAAAAGAAAGGAGAAAAATCAACAGTTTCCTTGGTCCAGTATGCACACAATACAAATCATAGTTATACAGTAGATGCTGAAGTTTCATTAAGTGATCACCTAACAAAAAAGATGGTATACTTGCCTTCAGGAAAAACATTCTGGCCGAAAGTTGAAATGGCTTTCACGAAAGACATATTTGGAAGCTAGCACAAGTGGGAAAATGTCTAAATATCATGTAAAACCCTTTTCTGTGAATGTTTTTAATAACAACGTAGCAAATAACATGATGAGTATATTGCTTTGTGATTCTTAGAGTGCTCACAAGGACATGGCAATAGTAAATGATTCATTTGTGGATAAAGACAATTAATGAATGGTCGTTCCACCAAAAAAAAAAAATACTTATAGTTTTTAGATGTGTATTTTTTCGGCAAGGATTACAGACTCCATAAGGGCGCTCTGTAGTAACTTTGGCACGAGATTAGGAATTACATTTTTCATAATTACAGTACATTCAGTTACTCATAAACAGCTTCTGTTTCAGTTCATCAGCCTGTGTTTCAGTATTCCTGGCAAGCGGCTGGGTACAATATTGCAGCACGTGATGCTAGATTCAGGAATGTGATTCAAGTGAAATATGATTTTGCAGCTGAGGAATGTGATTCACAGAACTGTCCAGATATTGCTTCCGCCAAATTTGTCTGCCGTGATTCTGCATATTGTTTCATAAGTTTGGACTTTTATGACGAACCTGAGATACATTTTTAGACTATGGTAGAGGGCAAATTAACAGTGATACAATGGAATGCTTTCACCACCCTAATCACAGTGGTACGTAAAGCAACTAAATACGACTGGTACAACGAAATTCTTTTCAGGCCGAGTCACTTCCCTTCTTGGAATATAGGTTAAAGACAAGCAAGCGTTTAGAGCGTTTCTTGACGTAGTTTTTGAAAAATTTGATTGGAAGGCTCTACAAAATTCTGAAGGTAGCAGCGGTAAGATACAGGGAGCAAAGGTTATTTGCACCTTGCACAGAGCAGATTGCATTAATAGAGGTAGAGAGCATGAAAGGGAAGCGGTGGTTGAGAAGGGAGTGAGTCAGAATTGTAGGCCACCCCTGACGTTATTGAATATGTACACTGGTCAAGCAGAGTAGTAAACCAAAGAAAAATTTCAAGTAGAAATTCCACTCCAGGGAGAAGAAATAGAACTTTGAGGTTTACTGATAACACTGTAATTCCGTGAGAGACAGCGTAGGACTTGGATGAGCAGTTGAACGAAATGGACTGTGCCTTGAAAGGAATATATGAGACGAACATCAGCAAAAGTACAACGAGGGTAATGGAATGTAGCCGAATTAAATCAGGTGTTGTAGAGGGAATCAGATTAGGAAACAAGACACTTAAAATAGTGGGCGTATTTTGTAATATGAGCAGCAAAGCAACTAATGTTGTCAGAAGCAGGGAGGATATAAAATGCAGACTGGAAGTGGTAAGAAAAGAGTTTCTGAGGAAAAGAAATTTGTTGACATCGAATATAGATTTAAGTGTCATGATGTCGGATGGAAGTAAAGAAGGAAGATTCGGCTTAAAGTCCCACCGACATCGGAGTTATTAGACAGAGAGCGTAATTTCGGATAGTGTCAAGGTTGGGGTAGGAAATCGGCTGTGCCTTTTCAAAGGGATCACGCTGACATTTGCCTGGAGCGTTTTAGGGAAATCAAGGGAAACGTAAATCAGGATGGCCAACGTGCTAACCACTGCATCACCTCACTCGGTCACTGAAGTCTTTCCTGAAGGAATTTGTTTGTGGTGTAGCAATGTATGGAAGTCAAGAATGCACTATAAACAGATTAGACAAGAAGAGAGTAGAAGCTTTTGAAAAGTGGTGCTATAGAAGAATACTCAAGATTAAATGGGTAGATAATGTAAGTAATGCGAAGATAGTGAATAGAGTTGTGGCAGTAGCACGACCTGATTAGAGGAAGGGATCGTTTTGTAGGTCACATTTTGACACAACATAGGATGGACCATTTTGTACTGGACACAGGGGTTGGAGGCAAAAATCTTGGAGGGAGACCAATAGATGAATGTAGTTATCAGAATCAGAAGGATGGAAGATAAATAGCTTAGACAAGTAAAGAACAGACTCTTTTGAAATGTGGTGCTATAGAAGGTTGATAGATGACATGCCTAATGAACAGAATTGGGGAGTGAAGAAATTTGTGAAACGACCTCTACAGAAGAAGGGATCGGCTGATACGACATATCCTGAAACATTTAGGGATCAAAAATTTACTACTGAATGAAACTGTAGGACGTAAAGATTGTTGAGGGAGGCCAGGAGATGAAAACAATAGGTAGATTCGGAAGGATGTAGATTGCAGGAGATATTCAGAGGTGAAGAGGCTTGCACAGTATAACCGCTCGTTTAGTTAAGAACAACACTATTGAGCTTATTTTCATACAGGGGAGAGGTGATAATGTCGGTAATACTAGCATTGAAAAAGTTTTAATTAAATTTACCGCTACATAATCTCTCATCCGAGTAACGCCCACAGCAAAATAGCGCTTCGGTGAAATCAAAGAGGGCTTAAGACAGCTACTTTTGTTTCTAAGTTCTACTACGAGTATGTAAACCAAGCGCGGGTATTGCTAGTTCTATTATCTTGTTTCTTGCGCTCTGAATATATGTAGATGCAGCGTGCGATATAGCGGGTATTTCCGTGTGAAATGCTACGGAAGAGATCAGGGCAATTTTGTTAAACTGGAATAAAAGTGTCTACAGGTAATTTTTACGGGACAGACTTTTGCCGTAAGGTCACGGGCTAAGAATATCTGAGGAAATTTGTGCGTGAGAAAAGTATTGCTCAGTATTAAATTATATTACATGCTGAATAACTGATAATAGAATCTGCGCGTAAAAAGTTTGAAAGACTTTATCGAAGTATAGCAATAGACCATAATCCTTCCTATAATATCTTTGAGTGATGAACTATAGAAATCACCGACACTTCAGTGCCGTAATTGCCGAGATTAATTGTAGGATCAACCCTTCCTCTCCCCCTACATAAAATCAATCACTGATGATCATTTAATTGTTAATGAATGTTGTTAATAAAATACTACAGTTATTTCCGTACCTATGTGTGTATTAGTAAATAATAAATAACATCCCAGACTTTATTAACTATCTTGTGTTATGTAACGCCGCAACAAATGAAGGGTGATGGACTGAGCAAAGAGTTAACATTAAGTATTATGATAACCCGAAATTTAGCGGCCGTTGCAGTGAAGATGTTTACGGCTGCTCCATCTGATGTACAGATATAACTAAAAGTGCGGCATATACAGGAGATAACAACATCATATCTTCCGTTAGAAAAGTCGACGACAGCAGATCCACAGAAGGCGGCTGCAACAGGATAGAGTACCATGGAGAGGTGCATCAAACAAGTCTTAGGACTGAAGACTACAATTGCTGTCACATCGTATACCCAACAAAATTTTGAACTCTTGGGATACAGCCAACGTATTCTGCAATCCTAAGGTAAAGAGTCATAAAAATAATCATTCGACTACATACATTCTCCGCAAGCCTTCTTACTGTGTATTCCGGTAGGCGCCTTGTACTACAACTAGTCGCAAAGAGAGGGAAAATCCTTAGGATTTCTAATTTCCAGTATGTTATCTTCGTGTTCATTAGACGTAATATACGTTGGCAACTTGTAACCTCCCTACAGGAATTTTATTTATAATATGAACCAAGTGTAAACTCCCCACAAAAATATTTAAATTAAAATGTAAACCATGTGTAACCTCCGCACAATAATAATAATTAAATGAATTTTATATATTGTAACCTCTGAACAATATTGGTTCCCATTTATAGCCTCCGTGCAGAAATGCATTCACATTTAATGTAACCACAAAATTCAATTCCTAAACACCAAAATAATAAAAAAATTTAGTATCCTGGTAAATTTTATGACGACAGCAGCGCTGCACCTCGGCCCTGTATTCTGAATAAAAAAAAAAGGAAAAATTCTTACCTCAATAAAAACTGCGAACATATCTGCTCTTACGTAAAAAAATTTTTGGCACAGTTTCGTGCAATGCTGGCCTATATTTTTTTTCTGATTCTTGGAAGGAATGATCATGCATTGGAAATATTCTTTACATTGAAATGAATGCTTTTCTTTAAAAAAATTACTTTATATTATAAAAATTATTAAAGGGAGCATCTTTTTAAAAAGAAATTAATAACAGTTAATATACATTACTAGATATGCGCAAGGCTGCTTCTTTACCTTCTACAATAATACTCATCCTCCAGAGTCCCGACCAGAGCAGACTGCCGACACGCGCAGGCACGCGCCGACTACTGTCGACTACTGCAGACTACTCAAGACTACTGCCGACTAGCGACAAGCAACAACTAACTACATACTACTCTCTGGTCAGAGACTTATTCATGCCTCGCCCATCGCCGGCAACGCATACGTCTTACATAACCCCCTACGGGGGGGGGGGGGGGGGGGCAAAAATTTGGCAGCGATGGTGAGTCAATTGGACTTGCCATGAGCAACAAATTTTTCTTAATTAGCTAAGTTTACAATCACAGAATATAAGTGTAGAACATGAAATAAAATATAGTGCACATTCACAGAGTACAGAACATATCAAGCAAAGACAAAATGTATACACAATGAGTACAAATCATATTAACAAATGACATAACGTGCACACGCACTGTAGTTCAGAATATATCAGCAAATCACAAAATGTATACGGAATGAGTACAAATCATATTAAGAAATGACATAAAGTGCACACGCACTGTAGTTCAGAATATATCAGCAAATCACAAAATGTATACGGAATGAGTACAAATCATATTAACAAATGACATAAAGTGCACACGCACTGTATATACTTTTTTACTATTTTACAAGAACTAGGATAGGAAAGGGAAGGATTGCATCATGGTTGTAGCACTTTAGGTTGCACGCAGCTGCACTGAAAGTCCATATCTTTCTACAGAAGCACAACACCAAGTGAGACAATCAGAAGTTCTTTTCCTTGAAGTATTAATCAGTGTAGCCAAGACACTGAAATGTCGTAGTAATATTCCATGTTATCATTTTGGTAGTACATTACCAAACAGTGGGAACATAATAACATCTCCATCGCTCAAGGTGGCGGACAGCATGTCGTGTCAACACCACGTTCTTGTAAGGTACACCAACGTAGAATTAGTGCGAAAACCAAATTAGTGCTCCATGATCATGAGGATAGACAGGACAAACGGATATTGCAGTAATTTCTGGTAATTAGGTCAGAAGGTGAAGGACATTAAGTCACATACTAGTCTTCATTGAGAATTACACTAGTCTAACAAATGATTTGAGTAATTGGTGACACTCATCGCCAAGTTACTGAATATTTCTGTACCATGTATGAAGTATTACAGAATAATGTTCATAAATCACCTGATTACAGTGAAAATAGGCACTCATTGGCCAGTTACAAACCATCAGAAGTCATCATTGAAAACAGGAGCTAATGAATGGCATAGTATTAACATAATTCACTTAGTTATAGTAATCATTGGCTCTCATTGGCCAGTTACAAAACATATAGCAAGTATTTAATAGTACAAAATAGTTTTCATCATTCAAGTGACATACGACATATTTAAAATAATTATTGGCACTTATTGGCCAGTTACAAAGTATTCTTATACTTTTATAAAACCTTATTCAGTATTATTCAGAAGTTATCATTCAAAATGAGAGTCAATTATTGGCATAGCATTTATAGAGTATAACAAAATATTATTTACAGAAATTATTGGCATAGTATTTATGCATTATTACAAAGCATCTTTCAGTATTACTCAGAACTGATCATTCCAGTGACATAGGACATATTGAGAATGTAACATACTGTAACTATTATTCAACGTCTGTGACTAGAAAACATCATTCAGTATTACTCAGAACTCTCTTAAACTGGTAGCATTATTTGGGACAGGTAATACATTTTTTTTTCTTTTGTGCTAGCAATGCATTGCGTTGGGATCGATAATTAACTACAGGAGGTAACAACATTTGCATTTTACTTATTGCTGCAAATGAAGATATGTAACATAATTCGTCATGAGTCAGCTGTAGCAAGGTTATGAAACAAGTAGATTATTTGTGATCACATTCATGAATGACACACTCAAATGGGTAAGATAAAATGCAAATACTAGAACAGGTTTAATGATTAACTGCTTATAGCGTATTAATTTCGTAAATAGCTTCTCCTAGAAAAATACAAAATGGATTATTAAACTGAAAGAAGAAACGCATATTATGCTGAAAAGTAGTGAACTTCCAATTAACAGGAAGTGAAATGTGTATAAAATATATATGTTCTCTAGCTGTCCTTTCCAAAAGCTTCAGTCATCATACCATGCGACATAAGACATACTGTCAAAACGAACTGCAACAAATACTTAAATAACTACATAGCATTAATACATAAACTTCTAAATTATCCTCATCTGCAAAGAAAAACTTCATTATCCATATCATCATAACTCCATTATTATCATCACCTGTAAAGAAAAACTTCATTATCCCTATTAACATATTCTTCATCTTTATTCATCACCACTCATTATCATCTGAAAAAAAGTCACTTCATTATTCATTATACAACTATTCCTTATTTCTAGCATATTTCATCACTAAAACTAAGATCTGTAGTTCTGTCTGACAGCCTGCATCAATAGCCTCGTATTCTGAAAGAAAAAATTAGTTAAGACTGCTATCATACGATGTGTATAGTATATTCTCGTTAATGCTTGTTAATTCTGATCCATTTACTCTTCGTGACGAGGTATTGCATCTTCTTTCGTTCATTCCGAAGGTGAAATTCCCATTTCTGTTTAATTTATGTCTTTTGCACGTTATTTCTTTCTGAAAATGATGAACAAAGATTAATGTCTTGCATTTAAATCATATACCCATTGAATAGAATCTGGTTTCTAGTGATATAACTGAGCATACAGCATAGCATGACGGAAAACGTAATATGTCAAAAACACAGACAGTGTGCAGGTGCAAAAATGTACACAGAGTATCACATTGTAGTAGCAAAAAAAAAAAAAAAAAAAAAAAGTATAATTCTCACGATGTTGAGATATCATAAGGCAAAATGTTAAAGTCAACTGGTGTTTGTTATATCTTAAATATTTCATAGTGCATACAAAAAAACAGGAAAACAATCACACATACATAAAAAATGGAAAATGTACACAGTCTGATACATAACGACAAGAAATGACTTTCTTTGTGTTCAGCTTGTATGTTGTGTAGTTAATAGAGGTGAGAATTGAAGACTTTAATGGAGAGAGAATTAGATAAAATTAATATGTCACTAGACAGAATTGCATAATTGTTCACAAAATATGTAAGTTTATCTGGAAAAATGTGCACGGTCTGATGTGTAACGACAATAAAAGCGACCTGCTAACCTTACCTTGCCAGGCACTTGCCAAGAAAAAATACGATAATCATCAGTAAGTAATCACATAAATATAATTGCATAAGTGATCATAAAATGTGTAAGTTCATCTGGAAAAATATGCACGGTCTGATGTGTAACGACAAGAAGAGCGACCTGCTAACCTTACCTTGCCGGGCACTTGCCAAGAAAAAATACGATAATCATCAGTAAGTAATCACATAAATATAATTTCATAAGTGGTCATAAAAAAATTAGGAAAAGACATTACAGTGTGATAAATCATAAAGTATGTTCATTCAATAAAGGGTTTGATTTTGGAGACATGGTGATTGCCCTTGCTTTTTCTGGTTCTCAAAGTTTCGACGTGTACTACATTGGGGTGAGGAATGCTGCGATTCGATATGGACCTGCGTATAGAAGCTTAAATTTACTGCATCTACTTTTTCCTCTGTTGGATAAATAGTGTGTACGTACTAATATCTTCTGTCCAATGTTAAAGTCACGGCGTGTACAAACCTGTTTTTGCTGTGTTCTCCGGCGCTCTGCGGCACGTTTGATATCGTTGAGTGGAATGTCAATTATTTCATGATCGCGTAGACTACGCGATATAAGAAAGGATACTAATTCTTTAATTTTGTTAGGTGGTTCAACATTTTTCAGTATAACAGACGGAGATAGCATACTAGATTCATTTGGTATGGAATTAATTATATCCTGGAATGAGAGTATGTGTGTGTCCCAATCAATATGTCTTTTATGGCAGTATATTCTACACAGTTTACCAATTTCTTTCATTAATCGTTCACAAGGGTTCGAAGAAGCATGGTACCTGGATATATAGATCGGAGAAATGTTTCTATCTCGTAACATATGTGTCCATATAGCAGATCGAAACGGTGCTCCATTGTCGGAAATTACTTTCAACACTTGCCCTACTTGAAATAGAAAATGTTTTACAAATGCTTTCGAAACAGTTTTAGCAGTAGCTTTGCGTAACGGAGTGAAGGTAACAAATTTTGAAGTGAGTTCAACAGCGACAAAGATGTAGCAAAAACCTCTATTAGTTCTGGGAATCGGACCAAAAATGTCTACAGCGGCCATGTGTCTCAATTTAACAGGTACAATGGGATGTAATGGAGGAATATGTGAAGTCGTATCTGACTTAGCTTTCTGGCAGATTTTGCATTACGCTAAAACTCGTCGAATACGTTTCTCCATGTTGGTAAAATAACAGTTCTGTCTCAGTATAAGAAAACATTTTCTGGCTCCGTAATGTGCGTAACTTAAATGAGTATACCAAATTAATTTGTTAACAAGCTCGTCAGGAACGCATAATAACCAATTGTTGCTGTCAGGGTGAGAGCCGCGAAACAGAATGTGATTGCGTACAGTGTAATGGTTTCTAATGGTAACATTTGTAAGTAGGCTGTTGATGTTTTCTTATCAGCAACGTTACGTAGCGCTCGGTATGAAAATCACTGGCTGTGCCGTGTGCAGTCTGAAGCTAGTTTGCATTGTTGTCTGCCATTGTAGTGTTGAGCAGCGGCAGCTGGATGTAGCGCAACGCAATCTGACTTTCAGAAATCCCTACAAAGGAATGGCCCTGACTAACATTAACCTATACCTTTCACAATTCACTTACCTCACAAAAATCTTCGTTACTCGAACTACTGCAATACAGGGAGCGCCACTAATGCCAGCTAAATAAAAGATTCAAACTACGGAAGGCACTAACTACTAGTAGGCATAGTTAGCAAATGAAAGATTTTAATAGAGAACAAACATTGTATTTACCTTAATAGTTATAATATATATAGCAGGTCATAACATCCATTCTTACAAATATCAAAACTCCGCCATTTCTCTCCCCACATCCACCACTGCTGGCGGCTCACCTCCAACTGCGCAACGCTACGCGCTGTTCACATCCAGCTGCCGCTGCCCAACACTACAATGGCAGACAACAATGCAAACTAGCCGCAGACTGCACACAGCACAGCCAGTGATTTTCGTACAGAGAGCGCTACGTAACGTTGCCAATAAGAAAACATAAACAGCCTACTTACATAGCCCCCAATCTGCCATTGTAGTGTTGGGCAGCGGCAGATGGATGTGAACAGCGCGTAGCGTTGCGCAGTTGGAGGTGAGCCGCCAGCAGTGGTGGATGTGGGGAGAGAGATGGCGGAGTTTTGAAATTTGTCATGAACTGCTATATATATTATGACTATTAAGGTAAATACATAGTTTGTTCTCTATCAAAATCTTTCATTTGCTAACTATGCCTATCAGTAGTTAGTGCCTTCCGTAGTTTGAATCTTTTATTTAGCTGGCAGTAGTGGCGCTCGCTGTATTGCAGTAGTTCCAGTAACGAAGAGTTTTGTGAGGTAAGTGATTTGTGAAAGGTATAGGTTAATGTTAGTCAGGGCCATTCTTTTGTAGGGATTATTGGAAGTCAGATTGCGTGGCGCTAATAATATTGTGTCAGGTTAAGCACAGTCTTGTATAATTTTTCAAAGGGGACGTTTCACATTATACCTATCTTGCCAAAGGTGTTTAATCTCTTTCCATACGTTGTCTTTACTCTGCTCTTGTGCTATGTCTTGTAATGACGACGAAATGAAATTTTCAAATGCAACTTGTTGAATGTACGTGACGCTGAAATTTGCTTTGCAGAAGTTGGTTACGATGTCTTGCTGATTGTTGTTGAGAGAACGGGATAGTGCGTCTGCTACAATATTTTGTGTACCGGAAATGTGAACAATTGTATAATTAAATTCCTGCAAATAAAGTTTCCATCTGCTTAATCTGTCGTGTGTAAATTTAGCGGAAATTAAAGACTGTATCGCTCTATGGTCTGTAGAAACGGTTGTATGTCTTCCATAAAGAAAATGCCGAAATCTCGGAAATGTCCATACAACACATAATGTTTCAAGTTCTGAAACAGAATAATTACGTTCAGCAGGTGACAGAATGCGACTCGCAAAGGCGATGTTTTTCATTACTGTACAACCATCTTCTTTAATTTCCTGAAAAATATGTACGCCTAAAGCGGTGTTAGAACTGTCGGTGGCAATGGAAAAATTTCTAGTAAGTTCTGGATATGATAAAAGTGGTGCATTCAACAAGGCTTCTTTCAGGTTCACAAATTCAGAATGTGCTTGCTTATCCCAGGACCAAATAGTGTTTTTACCTGTCAATTGACATAATCTAGGGGTGTCTAAAGCAGAGTAATGAATAAATTAACGAAAAAAGTTAATTAAACCCAAAAAGCTGCGTAGTTGTTTCTTCGTCGTAGGAACAGTAATGTCACGTAAAGCTTGAAGTTTTTCCGGGTCAGGCGCAATGCCTTCTGCTGAAATTACATGTACAAGAAATTTTATAAAAGTTTTGCCAAAGTGCGATTTACTGAGATTAACTGTGAGTCCTTGTGCACGAAAAGTTCCTAACAGTTGCTCAAGAATCAGATTGTGTTCAGACCAGTTAGCTTCTGCAATAAGGATGTCGTCTACAATCGTTTTGATTCTGTCTTTAACTTCTGTCGGAAGTATAGTATTCAAACCGCGAATAAATGCTGCTGAAGAAATAGTTAAACCGAACAGTAATTTACAAAATTGATAACAGTCACCAAAACAGAGAAAAGCCGTGTACTTGCTGCAGTTCGGATGGAGTTGAATTTGCCAAAATCCCGATTTCAAATCTAATGTGGAATAAATAGCAGTACCATGAAATAACTGTAGAAGTTCTTCTAGTGTCTGTGGGCGATCCGTTTCATTAATAATAATGTCGTTGATGTGACGCGAATCAAGTACGAGGCGAAGTGAACCATTCTTTTTCTTAAAATTATGGAGCGGGTTTATGTACGGACTAACTGCCGGTTCAATAATTCCTTGGTCAAGCATATCTTGCAAATCTTTCTTAACTTGTTCTCTGTGAATATACGGATTGGGGTAATGTTTGGCTTTAAATGTGTCGTGCTGTTTAACTTGAAATTCATACATAAAACCGGACATAGTACCAGAGACGTTGTGAAAAACTGGAGCTTGCTGTAAAAGAATTTTGCGTAGTTGTGTGCGTTAGTCGTCTGTATTGGCACTGCTATGTTTAACTTTATCAGAAATCATCTGTATAACGTCATAGTCGGCTTCGTCTGGAGTATTATAGTTGTATACGTACGTATCTGTGAACAATGTGGAATGACAGTCTGTGTTACGTGATGCGGAAATGACCTCTGTACGATTAATTGTTTGTTCTTCTGCAGATAAAGAGTGCTGAAATTCTAAAGCCAGTTGTACATTTTCATCCTTTAACATTAAATAGGAATTTTGAAAGTCAATAATTGCGTCGTGTTGTACCAGAAAATTCGTACCTAAAATAACGTCTGTCGTCAATAAGGGAACAATCCAAAAATTTGAGTGAAATGTATGACCTGCAATACAAAATGATAAATGTGTCTGTAATTTAACATCTACTCCTTTACCAGATACTGCTCCTTTTACTTTCATTTTGCCTAATGGTAACGTAGGATAAGTATTCTCTTTGTTACACTCGTTGAAAGTTTCCTCATTTATGACTGACATAGGAGATCCCGTATCGATTACTGCTGAAAATTTCGATAACCCAATATTTATTTCAATGACAGGGTGTGAAATGTTTTTTTTAAATAACTGGTCTTCCTGCAAAAGAGTGTCTCGGATGTCCTCAAAAGTAATAACATTTTCGTGAACAAGGTTCTCTGTGTCAAAAGTATTGTTTGCGTTACTGAAAGATGCAACCTGTACTGTATCTAGTCAAATTCTATCTGACGTGCTATTATTTTCCGGAGGATGCTGTGGCATTTCAACTATTTGTACTGTTCTGTTATTTCTTCCTGACGTATTACGTTCGGGATGATATCTACTGTCTGGTTCATTCATGATAATACGTTGTTGCGGATGATTTTGCTGTTGGTAAGACCGACTGTTATTAAACGTACGCTGAAAATTGTTCCCATTACTTTTACGTCTGTCGTGATAGTCATTTCTATACGGTGCATTGCGATAAGAATTGAAATAGTGTGTTTTCTGTACGAACTGATTTCCTTGTTGCTGTGCATTACTATTTGTTGGAGCTGACGCCATACGTGTAGGCGGCGAAATGTTAAAGCTTGGTTGACTTTGTTCATTACATTGTTGGTTAGCTATGCTAACCGGTTGGCTTTCATGCTGTTGCGGTGAAAAACGTCTATTGTTACCAAAATGTGGTTCCTGTTGCTGATAATTTTGTCGATACTGATAATTAACATTTTGTCTGTTATTAAAGTTCTGGTGGTTGTCGTTCCTGAAGCGTCTATTACCTTTGCTATTGAAATTGTGTGGCTGATCGTAATTGCTGTGTGTTTGTTGATCTTGGTTATTATATGAAAAATTTTTGTTTATAAAGGAATAATCCGATTGCTGCACTTCCAAAAGCTGTAACAGATCTCTGAATGCCGAAATATTTTCTTTCTGCTGACCCGTTAAAAGTGACACTCTTAATGATCGTGGTAACTTAGAAATACATAATTGAATAAGTGCAGATTCACAGTATGGTTCACTCAAGAACTGGTTTTGTTGAACCATGTGTTCAAAAAATTGCGTGACAGTGGAAAAATTAGAGTTCTCATAGGTCGGTAAACTAATTAATTGATCCTTGATTCCGCGCTGTGTCGTCTTCGACCAATACGCTGACAGAAAAGCATTCTGAAATTCTTCTACCGAGTAGCATTGTCTCGCGATCGGTCTCATACGAGTTGCCGGTTCGCCATCCAAAATACTGCAAATAAATTCAAGTTTGTGTGTTACGGGCCAAGTCGGTAAAAAAGCAAAGCTAAATTGTTGTATCCAATCCAATGGGTGAATCTGTGTTCGATCATTTTTAAATACTTTAAATTTTCTCACGGATAGAAAATGTTTGTAATCAAAATTATAGTTTCTGTACGTCTGAACAGGTTCAGGATTGTATGAGAATCAATTTGTCTGTGATTGTTCGGAATCTAAGTCACGTACTCTCTGTAAATTACCTAAATTATACTGGCTGTGTGAGTGTGACAAATGTTCGGAATGTGCCGTATGCTGTGACAGGTTATTGACTGAAACATTTTTCATCTCTGTCACTTCTTGCTGTAAAGTTGACAATTTTCTACGTAATGTATTATTGGACGAATCTATCTCACTGGTCGTCTGTTGTAAATTTTGAAATTCAGGTGTTTGATTAAACGAAATCGGTGAAGTATCGTCTGATTTGCTGTCATTATTACTTTTAATAACGTCAATACGACTGGCCAATTCATCATAGTTTTCAGTCAGTATTTTTACCTGATCATCGTTTTTAGTGTCACAAGCATTAATTTGTTATTGTATTTTACGTGTGGTTTCGTTCAATTTTTTAACGTCTGCTTTTATGACATCGGGATCCTGTATTAATCCTAATTGTTCAAGTCTGTCGGTCACTCTCTGAAAGTCTACTGTGTGTGTATCTGTTTTTGATTTAAGATCGGAAATTTCATCACGCAATTCGGTGTTTAACAGTTTGATTGTATTAATTTCGTCTGATACTGTAGCAATATTGTTGTCTACGTATGTTTTTGCTTTCGTAAACAATTTGCGTTTATCTTCCTGTCTCTGTGCAGTAATTGTTTCCATGACTTGTCGTTTTACTTTATTTTGTTCCTGTACGAATTTACGGTAACGCGTTTCACTGTTTTGTAGATGTCGATTAAAACGTTCGTCAATTTGACTGTTCTGTTGGTCGAATTTCGCGTCTACTTTTGAATCCAGTGTGCGCGAAAGTTCTGCTGACATTAATTTAAACTCGTCGCGTAACTGTGTTGCGTTTTCAGAGCATTGTTTACCGACTGCACTAATTTCGTCTCTAAGTGATTCTGTTGTAGCTGCTTGCGTATTCCTTAATTCTTGAGCAACAGATCTAATTTCTTCACTACTTTTCCTAGCACAAGCCTTAATTTCTTCACGTAATTGTTCTTTTGTATCATGACATTGCGCGGCAACGACTGTAATCTGTTCACTAAGCTGTCTGGTATTGTTGTCTAGTTTTTCATTAAGGTTGTCATGTTTCTCATTAAGTTGTTTGAAATTTTCACTAAGTTGTTTGTGATTGCTGTTATGAAACGTCCCCTTAGAACAATTTATATACGACTGTGTTTAAACTGACACACAATATTTTTAGCGCAACGCAATCTGACTTTCAAAAATCCCTACAAAAAAATGGCCCTGACTAACATTAACCTATACGTTTCACAAATCGCTTACCTCACGAAAATCTTGATTACTCAAGCTACTGCAATACAGCGAGCGCCACTACTGCCAGCTAAACAAAAGATTCAAACTACGGAAGGCACTAACTACTAATAGGGAAAGTTAGCAAATGAAAGATTTTAATAGAGAACAAACAATGTATTTACCTTAATACCATCAAAAGTCATAATATACATAGCAGTTCATAATATCCATCTGTACTCAAAAATCCGCCATCTCATTTCCCACATCCACCACTGCTGGCGGCTCACCTCCAACTGCGCAACGCTACGCGCTGTTCACATCCAGCTGCCGCTGCGCAACACTACAATGGCAGACAACAATGCAAACTAGCCACAGACTGCACACAGCACAGCCAGTGATTTTCATATAGAGCGCTACGTAACGTTGCCAATAAGAAAACATAAACAGCCTACTTACATAAAGAAAACATAAACAGCCTACTTACACTGTCTTACTTATCATTCAACTGTTTAAGACTTTCACTAAGTTGTTTGAAATTTTCATTAAGTTTGTTTTGTTTTTCATTAAGTTAATTGAAATTTTCACTCTGTTGCAGCAATACTGCCATAATTTGATCCAAACCAATATTACCTACTCTATTCTCTGTGCTGTTTGATGGCATACCTGCAATTGTCACGTTTTCTGTAACCATTTGGTCATTCTGTAATTCTTGAAAAGGTTTGCCAATCGAATGTGCACTGTTGGTCGCTAAATCGGAATCATATAAATCTGTCGTACTTTGAGTACACTGTTCATTTTCGTTAGAAAAATTTATCTGTTCACAATTCAAATTTTGCAAATCGGGTGTGTCGAACTGGGCAGCGTGCATTGTAACAGAACGTGCCGCGTCATCCATTGTCGTTAAATTAACAGACGACACATTTGAATTTATTTGCTCATCACTAGGACCAAAGTCAATATTAGTGGTCGGTACGCACTGATTGTCTGTAAATGGAGGACTGTCACTATTACACTGAGTGTTGCAAGTACTATCGGTCAAATTATTCGAGTCGGCTATTTCACTCATTGTACATCGCGATGTACTGTTAACAGTTTTTCGCGGCATTTTTCACAAACCAAAATTAAGCACAAACAAACAAGTACAATGCAAAATGCAACAAACACAAATACAAGAAAGAGCAACAAATTGCCGATGATCTGTGAAATAAAGAGTGACAAATTAGTAAATGCGTTGCGCCAGATGCAAACTATATTTCAGTAAATAAGAGCAGATATATGACTACTTAACAGAAGATTCACAAAGAAATACGATCCAGGCCGGATGTCGCCAAGTGTAACCTTCCCCCAGGAATTTTATTTATAATATGAACTAAGTGTAAACCACCCACAAAAATATTTCAATTAAAATATGAACCAAGTGTAACCTCCGCACAATAATAATAATTAAATGAATTTTATATATTGTAACCTCTGAACAAAATTGCTTCCCATTTATAGTCTCCGTGCAGAAATGCATTCACATTTAATGTAACCACAAAATTCAATTCCTAAACACCAAAATAATAAAAAAATTCAGTATCCTGGTAAATTTTATGACGACAGCAGCGCTGCGCCTCGGCCCTGTATTCTGAATAAAAAAAGGAAAACTTCTTACCTCAATAAAAACTGCGAATATATCTGCTCTTACGTAAAAAAATTTTGGCACAGCTTAGTGCAATGCTGGCTTATATTTTTTTCTGATTCTTGGAAGGAATGATCATGCATTGGAAATATTCTTTAAATTGAAATGAATGCTTTTCTTTAAAAATATTACTTTATATTATAAAAATTATTATTGGGGGCATTTTTTAAAGAAATTAATGACAGTTAATTACCTTCTACAATAATACTCATCCTCCAGAGTCCCGACCAGAGCACACTGCCGACACGCTCAGGCACGCGCCGACTACTGTCGACTACTGCAGACTACTCAAGACTGCTGCCGACTAGCGACAAGCAACAACTAACTGCATACTACTCTCTGGTCAGAGACTCTGCCATGCCTCGCCCATCGCCGGCAACGCAGACGTCTTACAAACTGTAGAATATGGTGGGATCTATCGGTATGAAATCCAGCAGCTGGCTTCTATATCTCTTCGAAGCCCTCCTTTCATTCGACGTCGTAGGAAACCAACATGCTCGAGTATAACAATGGGTATAACAATTGTTCCATACGCGGTCTGTCTTATAGCTGAATCACACTTTCAGAGTATTCTTCCAGTTAACAGTAAACAACCATTCGGCTTCCGTACATCATCCTAAAGTGCTCGTTCCATTTTACATCGCTTTGCAAAGTTAAGCCTAGTTATTTAATCGACGTGTGTGTGTCAAACAATGCACTACTATTATTTAGAGGAAGCTGCCATTCATCACAGTAACTGCAAATTGTGTCTAACGCGTGTCTTCCAAGCGTCACTTAACGACGGCCGCAGATTATTACTCACACTCTCCATCAAATCACTAATGTATATGGAGAATAAGTTCTGTTCCATCGCAACCTATCAACTGTTCGGTGAAGGCCACAGTGTACAACACCACAAGAAGACCGATATGTCACCATCAGTGCCCGCAAATGGCTACATAGTACTGCGGGTAGCCTTGTTTGGGATTTTAACCCAGCCACTGGAACACTTGTCCCCAGACACATAGTCTATAGACGACTGAACAGATATGTTTTATTCGCCAGGAGACCGGCAAGGTGCATCCCACTGACCCCTGGTCACAGGATTAATGTCCTTGAAAGGGATCTGTACCGAGGTCGTGGTCTGATGGTGCGGGGTGGGATTATAGTTGGTGCACGTACACCCCTGCATGTCTTTGACAGAGGAACTGTAACAGGTCACGTGTATCGGGACATCATATTGTACCAGTATGTCCGCCTTCAGGGGTGCAGTGGGTCCCACCTTCCTCCTGATGGATGATAACGCATGACTACTCCGAGCTGCCATCGTGGAGGAGTACCTTGAAACAGAAGATATTAGGCGAAGGGATTGCCTGTTCTCCAGATCTAAACCCCATCGAGCACGTCTGGAATGTCGTCGGTCGTGGTATTGCTCCACGTCTTCGAAACCCTACGACACTTCAGGATTTCCGACAGGTACTGGTGCAAGAATGGGAGGATATACCCCAGCAGCTGCTCGGCCACCTGATCCAGAGTATGCCAACCCGTTGTGCGGCCTGTGTACGTGTGCATAGTGATCATATCCCATATTGATGTCGGGGTACATGCGCAGGAAACAGTGGCGTTTTGTAGCACATGTGTTTCGGGACGGTATCTCTACTTATCACCAATACTGTGGACTTACAGATCTGTGTCGTGTGTGTTCCCTATGTGGCTATGCTTTTAGCGTCAGTTTTGTGTAGTGCCACGTTGTGTGGTACCACATTCTGCAATTATCCTTAAGTAATGAGCATGAGTGTAGATCAAATGTCACTGAACGGTGAATTTCAAACTGTAACTGCTTCCGTTACATTACAACGACAAAGAGAGGGAAATTTTTTTTTTACCAATGTTTTCAACATATAAGAATTTTCTGCCAGAAAATTGCACTTAAATTACTTTTCATTGAATACAGTGACCAACAGAAAAAGAGCATATTTTCAACCACTTTGATACTTGAGAGAAAGTTGTTTGGCTTAAAAATATTAGATTACACGCTCGTTTGCCCCCCTCTGAAGATGCCTTGTAACTAAGGCGAGACGTGTCTGCACAACATAAATAAAAAAAATTGCAGCATGCGAAAGGCGTTTTTCCTGTGAACTACTGTAGGTTACATCGTTACATTACTCCAATGTACTCACAATTTCTGAGTGTTATTGTATTTTGAAATCAAAAGTTCCTTCTTGTCAGAGATATTGTCATTTGCTTTTATTTCCTCAGCAAGATCCGTAACGAATTATTAAGTTTTACATTCATAGGAGACGTTTGAGAGAATTCATAGACCAATGCGTATTTTTCATCAAAAGCTATCCACGCACTCCATTATTGTGAAGCCGACATGCCCGAAATTTCCTGTGAAGTGGTAAAATACAAACCTCTAATGATTTACTTACTGAATGGTACGCAAATTTGTTATTTACTGTAACTCATTTCTTCCAGTCATTAATTCAGACATTTAACGAGTTGTTTCTCACTGTTGGAGCCGGTGGGCCTCATTTTTCCTGTAGTTGTCAATCTCAGTTTTGTACACTGATTTCTATGCAACCGTTTGCAAAGATTTAATTTATGTAAAGGATAAACCTCTCTGGTGTTTCAGGTAATAGCCCATAGTTCTTTATGGCCAATTGCTTCGAATGTATTATTAGGTTATATGCTCCAAATACGGTCATAATGCATGTTATTTGCGTCGGTACCATGGAATCAGTCACAGGTCCATCTTATTCGTCGCGTGGTAGTTGTGGTTTTTAACCAGTGTTTATCAGCAGTGTTTCCTCCAAGTGTTTAAAGTCATTTAGCTGATAACGCATGTATTGCGCTAGTAATGTTTTGTGAGCAACAGGGTGCTTGTTAAAGCCTCCTCAGGTTCGTATCGTATTACATCTGTCTTCGAATCGTAATCACGGTAGTCTACTTGCTATTTAAGGATTATTACAAGGTCACTGCATTCAGCCTTATATTGCCTTTCCGTGACATGAGGTTGCTTTGGTTTGACTGTCTTATCTCCCCATAGCCGAAGTGTCTATAACGTATGTACAGGGCTATTAATAAATACGAGGGGACTTCAGAATGTATGTTACACATTAATATAGCAGGAGTATCTGTTACATTTCTCTTCAAAGTGACTTAGATACATGTCACTGTTTTACAGCCTAGTCACCGACTCCCTGTAATCAAGGTTAGGACATCCCACCAGTCGTTCACTTCCTCGATGATAAAAATCTGCTCTTTGGCTACGGAGCCATTCATAGTCTGCTGCGTGAGCGTACTCATCGTCGATATGATTCTTGTCCCCCTTCGACCCCCCCCCCCTCTCCCAGATGCTCTTTCAGCTTGCTGTTTAGACCCCATGGTGCAAGATCCGATGGATGACCGATCAACATCATCGACGTCCTCCAAACGTGTGGTCAAACTGTAGGCACCAATCCACGATGGCTTTATTTCAGATTGCATTTGGTCCGCACACCATCAGCATTTCACGCTGAATCTGTGCACAATTTAAACATTTTGCCCATAAGAATCTTACTGTCTCATTTACTTTAACCTTGCAGTACGTTTCCAGTTGTCGCAGCATTAGCTGTATCTTAGATGAACAGTGTTTGAAGGACGCCCAGAACATATGCCTTTATACAGCGATGATCCACTGTTATAAAATGATCTTAGCTTCAGACAACATTTCTAAATTACGTACACCCATTCTTTCAGAAGACGACTACTCGAAAACTACTAGGCGTACAGAAAAATGACAAATTCTATGAGTAGGACATCAATTTTCTGTTCGTAATACGGACCATGCCATGACTGCACTAGGAGGCAGGCATATCTGAACATGTAGACAAATTGTCCTCATCGTGTCGCCGCATCGAACTGGTGCACGCCTGCAAACAAGCAACCCAAATAACAGAGTGGATTGCTTTAGTTCATTCTCACACAATTGCTATCAGTTGCTTCAGTGAACTGCTAGCACTTATTCATGTTTTCCGTGTCGCAAAAGCACATCTAAAGTTAGTTGAGAACTGCGTGAGATGCTATTTCCACAGATATGTCTCATTTTGCTGCATTTCTTGTAGTTCTCGCGCAGCCGTTATCCGTAAACCTGTAGGAACCGTGTGTTTTGATTTCTCTTTAAATGTACTAATCAGGAGAGCTTGAGAAGCACAGTTTTCTATCGGTCACTCCATTAACCCTTTGACTGTCAAGGTAACGATCTACCGCTACCCCCTATAGAAGCCACTACTGTCAGAGAACAGATTCCTTGACACTATGTTTACTTTCGCTTAGCTTATAATTTCGCAGCTAGATGTAGATAGACTGCTCCATGTTGATGCTAAATTTACTTTTTAAAAGTGTGTCCATCAATGCAATTATCTTTGATCTACGAACAACATCATGGTACTATTGCCACATTGCTGTACATAGAGCAAAGTTCAGATTAAGATCTTAAAAGGTGTCAGTGTAGTATGGATCCTTTCGTAAAATGGCGAAGTATGGCAACTTCTTACTTTGCAATGAAGAGTGATTTGAAAATGGCATGACAAATACGGATGTTACAAATGTGTTCGACAATAATGTTTAGTCGAAATTAGATAATCGCACAATTAAATAAACATCGCATTACAGCCTTATAGGGACCACGTTTAGGTTTATTAAGCTTCTGGAGGCTGTGGATCCTCAACAATACAAAAAAAAGTTAAAGTAGGATGTGTATCCTTGGCGTTTCACTTAGCTGTTGTCCTATAATCGTTATCTTACTCCACACAGCGAATCTGATCCTTTACAACCTTAACTCGTTTCTAGCTGTGAAAGAGTCAGTTTGTGTGCAAACTATTTTTGCTAATTCGAATACAACAGTTCTCAATAACTACGTGTTAATCATATTCGTTTCATCTGTGAATACCACACTGTTTTGAGATATCCTGTAGCTTAAATCTTTCTAACTGAAATCAGTTATTCATCCCGATTTGTATATAACCTGTGTTTAGGCTAATGGCTCTGAGCACTATGGGACTCAACATCTTAGGTCATAAGTCCCCTAGAACGTAGAACTACTTAAACCTAACTAACCTAAGGACATCACACACACCCATGCCCGAGGCAGGATTCGAACCTGCGACCGTAGCAGTCCCGCGGTTCCGGACTGCAGCGCCAGAACCGCTAGACCACCGCGGCCGGCTAACCTGTGTTTATTTTAGTTACCAAAATTCAGAACGAATAATCTGGATTTAATTGACCAATATCACTGTCTGAAATTAAAAAATTCCTTCGGTTAGTTAGGTTTAAGTGCAAGATGTAAGAATCGAATCGTTCCAGTTTACAACCATGCGCAACCGGTCTCTTTGCGCGATGAGTGTGAATGTGTTTACGAGCTGCCATTGACTTCAGCCGGGAGGAAGGTTTCATTAGAGGAAAAGGAAAAGATGCTTCATGGAATACATAAAAAGGAGAAGGGCTCAGGTGAGGGGCCAGATACTCCAACATCGTGGCCTACTGAAAAGAATAATTGAAGGCGCAGTAAAAGGCAAAAGTTACAGACAAAGACTCGGACTGAAGTACATTTAATAAATAATGGAGGATATGCTCTGATCTTCTTACCAGGAGATGAAACGGAAGACGGACAAGCGGGAAGAGTGGAGAACTGCTGCCAACCAGCCTTAGGGCTGCTGACCAGGCAGAGGGATAGAGATTCAGTGTAGGAAGAGTTGAAAGATGTATTATGACGCATAGTAATTGACAACAGCATTGCCTACTTTGTCTACTTCTGCGTGACTAACACAAGGGAAGAAAAAAACCAATACCTCAGCAGGCATTGGTTTCTGTACCTATCAGTACAGAAAACTGTTTGCTAGCTTTTACCAGTATCATATCCTCAAGGAACATGTGACTTTTTTATCAACATCCTGTCTCAAAATTAACGGCAGAAACTAATAAAAGTGCACGATGAAAGACTCGAAATGTTCCAGTTTACATGGATGCACAAACGATCTCCGTGCAAGATGAGCGATGATATGTTTATAAGCTGCCATTGACCTAAGCAGCAAACGTTGTCCTAATTAGTACGATTCTATTTGAACGGGAACATTTCGAATAAGCTCTATAATATACACTCCTGGAAATTGAAATAAGAACACCGTGAATTCATTGTCCCAGGAAGGGGAAACTTTATTGACTCATTCCTGGGGTCATATACATCACATGATCACACTGACAAAACCACAGGCACATAGACACAGGCAACAGAGCATGCACAATGTCGGCACTAGTACAGTGTATATCCACCTTTCGCAGCAATGTAGGCTGCTATTCTCCCATGGAGACGATCGTAGAGATGCTGGATGTAGTCCTGTGGAACGGCTTGCCATGCCATTTCCACCTGGCGCCTCAGTTGGACCAGCGTTCGTGCTGGACGTGCAGACCGCGTGAGACGACGCTTCATCCAGTCCCAAACATGCTCAATGGGGGACAGATCCGGAGATCTTGCTGGCCAGGGTAGTTGACTTACACCTTCTAGAGCACGTTGGGTGGCACGGGATACATGCGGACGTGCATTGTCCTGTTGGAACAGCAAGTTCCCTTGCCGGTCTAGGAATGGTAGAACGATGGGTTCGATGACGGTTTGGATGTACCGTGCACTATTCAGTGTCCCCTCGACGATCACCAGTGGTGTACGGCCAGTATAGGAGATCGCTCCCCACACCATGATGCCGGGTGTTGGCCCTGTGTGCCTCGGTCGTATGCAGTCCTGATTGTGGCGCTCATCTGCACGGCGCCAAACACGCATACGACCATCATTGGCACCAAGGCAGAAGCGACTCTCATCGCTGAAGACGACACGTCTCCATTCGTCCCTCCATTCACGCCTGTCGCGACACCACTGGAGGCGGGCTGCACGATGTTGTGGCGTGAGCGGAAGACGGCCTAACGGTGTGCGGGACCGTAGCCCAGCTTCATGGAGACGGTTGCGAATGGTCCTCGCCGATACCCCAGGAGCAACAGTGTCCCTAATTTGCTGGGAAGTGGCGGTGCGGTCCCCTACGGCACTGCGTAGGATCCTACGGTCTTGGCGTGCATCCGTGCGTCGCTGCGGTCCGGTCCCAGGTCGACGGGCACGTGCACCTACCGCCGACCACTGGCGACAACATCGATGTACTGTGGAGACCTCACGCCCCACGTGTTGAGCAATTCGGTGGTACGTCCACCCGGCCTCACGCATGCCCACTATACGCCCTCGCTCAAAGTCCGTCAACTGCACGTACAGTTCACGTCCACGCTGTCGCGGCATGCTACCAGTATTAAAGACTGCGATGGAGCTCCGTATGCCAAGGCAAACTGGCTGACACTGACGGCGGCGGTGCACATATGCTGCGCAGCTAGCGCCATTCGACGGCCAACACCGCGGTTCCTGGTGTGTCCGCTGTGCCGTGCGTGTGATCATTGCTTGTACAGCCCTCTCGCAGTGTCCGGAGCAAGTATGGTGGGTCTGACACGCCGGTGTCAATGTGTTCTTTTTTCCATTTCCAGGAGTGTAGCTGAAATTTCACCCATGGCCTACCGTTACCAAAGACGCAGTAATACATCAGTATAACACATGATACAAGAAAAGCATTTTTCGTGGTCATGGAAGAAGAGCAGTTGAGGTACTGATGCCGGTGGTGCAGAAGGCCGAGCTCGAATACCGTCTTGGATGACTGACACAAGCTCTAAGGCGTTAGTGAAACAGCGTTATCTGCAGTCATATTTATTACTGGTAATGTATAGTAAAGATTCCCTTCTCCGGCGTTGGGGATGTCGCTGATTAGTATACCCGCGTTCGGCAAGGAATGCAGACAGAGCGCTTCATCGGATGCAGCCATTGTGCAGGACAGGACACAGCGACCGTGTCGTGCAGGTAGCTTGGGCAAGAGTCTGCAGGCGCGACCACACCGCGTCTCACTGGTAAGTGATGCGGCCTGTCCTAGTGCGCTGGAAGATTTTGCTCAAGCTGATACCATCAGCATTCCATGTACGGCGAGCGTCGTGAAGGTGGAAACATAAGAGCCAAATCGGCAACTCAGCTTACAGCAAGGGAGGTGGAGCTCAGGTGTTTCGCCCAGTAGGTTGTAAGCGGTATCGCCCTTCACCAGGGTAAGACCCAAGCTTCTCCCCTCCTTCTTCACACACAGTGGCCCAAATCAGTAGTGGTAGCCTGCAGCAGCTAAGCCATACTAGAGCTGTCTGGCTGTGATCTTACAGGTGTATTTTCTCTCGGCAGCAGGCAGTTCACAATGAATCGCCAGTCAAGATATCACGCTACTACAGAGACCGTCAATCCATCGCAATCAGAGTGGAAGACGGGATCACCAGATTCTGTGACTGTGGCTTCGGAATCTGGCGTATTGAAACTGGACATAACGCCATCGTAGCCAACGATCTGGTGGTATGCCGTCATTATCCGGAGGTATCAGCAGACATCCCTCCTGTGGCGTGTCAATTATTGCCAAATCCGCTTGCCTTCGCGCTTTCCGTCACTGCTAGGACGACATGGAGCAGCTGAGCTCGGAGGTTGCATGTGACAGCTCGTAGTGCAGGACTCGCAGATTGACTGATTAGGTGCTGTCAGTCTGCACCGTTAGCGCTTCTTAAATATAGCTCAGCTCTATGTGAAAATGCATCGCGAGAGGTGCCCTCCCTCCTGCAGCACTGCACTGCTTGCGTGTTCCAGATACCACTTATGAAACGCTGCGTCAGGTAGATCTTACTGTCTGCCGCCCGCGCAAAGTAATAAGTTTAGAAATTTACATTCACACCCTGTAACTGAATTTGACAATAAAGTTTAGTCGAAATTAGATATTCGCACAATAAAATAAACATCGCATTACAGCCTTATAGGGACCACGTTTAGGTTTATTAAGCTTCTGGAGGCTGTGGATCCTCAAAAATACAAAACAAATTTAAAGTAGGATGTGTATCCTTGGCGTTTCACTTACCTGTTGTCCTATAATCGTTATCTTACTCCACACGGCGAATCTGAACCTTTACAACCTTAACTCGTTTCTAGCTTTGAAAGAGTCAGTCTGTGTGCAAACTATTTTTGCTATTTCGAATACATCAGTTCTCAATAACTACGTGTTAACCATATTCGTTTCATCTGTGACAACCACACTTTTTTGAGATAGCCTGTAGCTTAAATCTTTCTAACTGAAATCAGTTATTCATCCCGATTTGTATATAACCTGTGTTTATTTTAGTTACCAAAATTCAGAACGAAAAATCTGGATTTAATTGACCCATGTCACTGTCTGAAATTAAAAAATTCATTCCTTTTTATACGAGGATCAAGCGCAGTGATTTTTTCTATAGCTTGACGTACTATGTCAATTCAATGTGTGTCGCTCGGCTGTAGTAGTAAAATTTTTAATTATACACGCAACTTTTGACTAAATGGAAAATTCGTGCTTTGGACAACCCGAAATTGGTATAGTCTCGTCACGCAGAGCTGCATAGATTGCAGTAGTACTTTCATTCTCATCGGATTACAGTAATTTTTATGTGTTTTCTACTGTTTGCACGTCGGTCCACTCGGGAAGCCCTAAAGCTAAAGGATTGAAGCCTGTTCGACAGCAATCAGTCCTTTGACGTGGTACAAGATTAAAATGTTGGCAGAAGTGTGTTCTCCTGTACTTAGCTCCAATCAGGAATACACGGGTGTCTACATATTGGTCAGTAGAAGGTAACAAAGGTTCTGTAAGGAAACAGAACCACTGATTACTGAAGATAAAGCAAATTACTCTACAACACAGAGACTGATTCATATGTTGCGGCACATGAATCAGCCTCAGAGAGATAATGAGTGTGTGCTAAACGCGATCATCCAATTTTTCTACACATCATGCGCCAGTACCTCACCGTAACGTTCTGCGGACTGTGGATTGGCCTAGGATGTCCGTTATCATTGCTTCCCCATTCACAAGACCTGAATATGTTGAATTCTGGGCTCAGCGGCATTTAATAGCACTTGTGTGTGTCTACCGCAGGGAAAATTTGCACACGCCCCAGCAATTTGTGATCAGCGCATGTGACGCAGTGCGACTGGAGCTTTTCGTGTCTGAGGGAGTATGAAATTCTGGATAGTTGCCAGAAGACTTTTAAATGCATAATAGCTCCATTACCGAAGAAGCCACATGCAAAGACGAGTCAACAGCAACGAATACTAAACCCGGTGTGCTACGCATCGAAAACAGACACCAAAATTTTTTTCAGAAAAATGGGAAAACAAATAGATTGACAGTTATACGAAGATTAGTACAATTTTAGAAAAGGTGTGGAAACCATAGAAGCAATAATGACACTGAGACAAGTGGTAGAGAAACAACTGAAGATGGGCGAGAGTATATTCATAGCTTTTGTAGTTCTTGAGAAAAGTTTGGCTGTGTCAACTGGAAGGTATTGTTCAGTATTCTCTGCCAACAGAAATCAACTTTATGTATAGAAAATTTACATACAACACCTTCATATGTGAAATCGGAGTAGTTCGCATTGATAAAAAAGAAGAATCAGCTAGCATTGAAAACGGGGTACGGCATGATTGCTCTCTATCCCCATACTTATTTACTCTGGACATACAGAAGGCAATCGACAGGATGTGAGAAGATGTAAACACAGGAGTAACAATTCACAGACTTAAGGTTACATGCCAAGAGCTGTCGATGATAGAGCACTAACTACTGAAAGTTAAGGGAACCAGCAAAACATCGTGTCCGGGCGTGTTGGCCGAGCGGTTCTTGGCGCTGCAGTCTGGAACCGCGCGACTGCTATGGTCGCAGGTTCGAATCCTACCTCGGGCATGGATGTGTGTGAGGTCCTTCGGTTAGTTAGGTTTAAGTATTTTTAAGTGCTAAGGGGTTGATGACCTCAGAAGTTAAGTCCCTTAGTGCTCAGAGCCATTTGAAACATTTTGAACCAAATCATCGTGAACACAACGTATAGAATAATGGAGGAGAAATTCCATGTGACAATAAATACACGTCAAAATAAAAATTATAGTCTGCCGTAGAATCAAAGAAATCAAGGCAATAGTAAAGTTGGAAAATGAAACAACTGAGAATGTGAGCGAATTTACTAACCTAGGAAGTAAAATCACAAGTGATACAGAACTTTTCAGGACAAAAATGTTTTTATTGAGGAGAAAACTACATACAACACAAAGAATATCAGCCTTGACTTGAGGAAACAAATGTTGCAGACCTACGTGTAGTGTCGCAACATACAGCAGTGAAGCTTGGACGCCAGGAATGAGAGACGAGAGGAGACTCACAGCATTCGAATTATGGTGCTACAGGGGAATGACGAAAATCAATTGGAGAGAGATCTTCACGCTAGTTTTTACCAATAGCACATCCTGTAGGAATATGTGGCATATATTTATCAAAAACTTGTCTCAGCATTGATTACGAAACTGGTAGAAGTGCACGATGAAAGAATCGAATCGTTCCAGTTTACAAGAATGCGCAAGCGATCTATTTGCGCGATGAGTGTGAATGTGTTTACGAGCTGCCATTGACTTCAGCAGGGAGGAAGGTTTCATTAGAGGAAAAGAAAAAGATGATTCATGGAATACATAAAAAGAAGAAGGGTTCAGTTGAGGAGCCATATACTCCAACATCGTGGCCTACTGAGAAGAATAACTGAAGGCGCAGTAAAAGGCAAAAATTACAGACAAAGACCCGGACTGAAGTACATTTAATAAATAATGGAGGATATGCTCTGCTCTTCTTACCAGGAGATGAAACGGAAGACGGACAAGCGGGAAGAGTGGAGAACTGCTGCCAACCAGCCTTAGGGCTGCTGACCAGGCAGAGGGATAGAGATTCAGTGTAGGAAGAGTTGAAAGATGTATTATGATGCATAGTAATTGACAACAGCATTGCCTCCTTTGTCTACTTCTGGCTGACTAACACAAGGGAAGAGAAAAATCAATACCTCAGCATGCATTGGTTTCTGTACCTAAAAGTACAGAACACTGTCAGCTAGATTTTACCAATACCACATCCTCAAGGAACATGTGACTTATTTATCAACGTCCTGTCTCAAAATTAACGGCAGAAACTAATAAAAGTGCTCGATGAAAGACTCGAAATGTTCCAGTTTACATGGATGCACAAACGATGTCTGTGCAAGATGAGCGAGGATATGTTTATAAGCTGCCATTGACCTAAGCAGCGAACGTTGTCCTAATTAGTACGATCCTGTTTTAACGGGAACATTTCGGATAAGCTCTATAATATAGCTGAAATTTCACCCATGGCCTACCGTTACCAAAAACGTAGTAATGCATCAGTATAACACATGACGCAAGTATAGCATTTTTAGTGGTCTTGGAAGAAGAGCAGTTGAGGTACTGATGCCGCTAGTGCAGAAGGCCGAGCTCGAATACCGTCTTGGATGACTGACACAAGCTCTAAGGCGTTAGTGAACAGAGTTATCTGCAGTCATATTTATTACTGGTAATGTATAGCAAAGATTCTCTTCTCCGGAATTGGGGATGTTGCTGATTTGTATACTCGCGTTTGGCAAGGAATGCAGAGAGAGCGCTTCATCGGATGCAGCCATTGTGCAGGACAGGACACAGCGGCCGTGTCGTGCAGGTAGTTTGGGCAAGAGTCTGCAGGCGCGAGCACACCGCGTCTCACTGGTAAGTGATGCGGCCTGTCTTAGTGCGCTGGAAGAAGGACGTTTGCTCAAGCTGATACCATCAGCATCCATGTACGGCGAGCGTCGTGAAGGTGGAAACATAGGAGGCAAATCGGCAACTCAGCTTACAGCAAGGGAGGTGGAGCTCAGGTGTTTCGCCCAGTAGTTTGTAAGCGGTATCGCCCTTCACCAGGGTAAGACCCAAGCTTCTCCCCACCTTCTTCACACACGGTGGCCCAAATCAGCACTGGTAGCCTGCAGCAGCTAAGCCATACTGGAGTTGTCTGGCTGTGATCTTATAGGTGAAGTTTCTCTCGGCAGCAGGCAGTTCACAATGATTCGCCAGTCAAGAGATCACGCTACTACAGAGACCGTCAATCCGTCGCAATCAGAGTGGAAGACGGGATCACCAGATTCTGAGACTGTGGCTTCGGAATCTGGCGTATTGAAACTGGACATAACGCCATCGTAGCCAACGATCTGGTGATATGCCCTCATTATCCGGAGGTATCAGCAGACATCCCTCCTGTGGCGTGTCAATTATTGCCAAATCCCCTTGCCTTCGCGCTTTCCATCGCTGCTAGGACGACATGGAGCAGCTGAGCTTGGAGGTTGCATGTTACAGCTCGTAGTGCAAGATTCGTAGACTTACTGATTAGATGCTATCAGTCTGCACCATTAGCGCTTCTTAAATATAGCTCAGCTCTATGTGAAAATGCATCGCGAGCGGTGCCCTCCCTCCTGCAGCACTGCACTGCTAGCGTGTTCCAGATACCACTTATGAAACGCTGCGTCAGGTGGATCTTACTGTCTGCCGCCCGTGCCAAGTAATAAGTTTAAAAATTTACATTCACACCCTGTAACTGAATTTTCTGCGCAAAATTCCTTCCTTCGGCAAGAAACTCTTACTAAATATTTCTTTGGTTTACCCATAACAAATGAAATTTAGATACGAAACATCCTCGCAGATTAAAACTGTGTGCCGGACCGAGACTCGATCTCGGGACCTTTGCCTTTCGCCGGCAAGTGCTCGACCAACTGAGCTCCCCAAGCACGACTCACGCCCCGTCCTCACAGCTTTACTTCTACCAGTACCACGTCTCCTACCTTCCAAACTTTATAGAAGCTTTCCTGCGAACCTTATTGAACTAGCACTCCTGAAAGAAAGGTTTCATATCAGCGCACACTCCGCTGCAGAGTGAAAATCTCATTCTGAAAACATCCCCCAGGCTGTGGCTAAGCCATGTCTCCGCAAATTCCTTTCTTTCAGGAGTGCTAGTTCTGCAAGGTTCGCAGGAGAGTTTCTGTAAAGTTTGGAAGGTAGGAGACGAGGTACTGGCAGAAGTAAAGCTGTGAGGACGCGGCGTGAGTCGTGCTTGTGAAACTCACTTGGTAGAGCACTAGCCTGCGAAAGGCAAAGGTCCCGAGTTTGAGTCTCGGTTCGGCACACAGTTTTAATCTGCCAGGAAGTTTCATATCAGCGCACACTCCGCTGCAGAGCGAAAATCTCGTTCTGGAAATTTAGATAGATTACATAGTCACTAGTTGGTTCCCTCGCAATTCTTGTTAATTACTTGTTTCCACTTAAATGTAGGTCGATATCTGTCTGGATCTATTTGCTATAATTTAATTACAAGTGGGACAACTGATTTCAATTCCTACATCTTAGTCAAGCCATTCTTCGGTTATCCGGTACAAAGGTAGAATCAGACGAATGGTGCCTTTGTGCCTTAAGCAGAAGTAGAGTACAGAAGTTGCTATAGGACACACGTCTATCTAGAAACTTATAAACTGATGTTCATCTGATTCAGCTTGTCCCGGAAATGTCGGCTATCTTAGAACATCCGTTCAGTAGTATCACATGCCTACTATATCGCACTTTATTCATCTATTCAGTGTTGGAGTTTCGGACTGAATGTGTCGCTAAAAGAGGTTGAGTTTTAAGTGGTGTTTCTGACCAGTGCAACGTTAGTGTCGATATCCTGATCATCGCACCGTTAGTCATTGCAGGTATCCGGTTGTTAGTTGTAGCTGTATCACAAGTCGTGTCCTTTATCAAGATACCAATCTTCTGTAGTTTCATTCTTTCCGTGCCTCTATCTTCGTAACAACAGATGATTACGGTCTGCGGTATAAGGACAGTAAATCCAGTGGATATCGACTTTCGGGAAATAGTTTTCCGGCTCCAGCACTTCCATGCAGCATTGTATTGCGTCACGTTCACCTCTTAACCTGCTGAGCTTCGCACGACCGCACATCTGTAAGTGTTATTCAGGTCAGACCAAAGGCAACGTTTCCTCTTTTGCGTCCTCGCAATTCCTCAAATGTCAGAAGGGCAAGTACATCTCATCGATACGAGATCACCAACACTTACGTTTTTGTTGTTGCTCACGGTTTCCATTTTCAGTTGAAGTGGATGGGTGGCGTAAAACTGATAATGGGCGTTTCTACCTACTACCAGGAACTTGAATGATAGAAGCAGTCTTGCTTTGATCGTCGTTACCTCGACAGTTTCCACATAATAGAACAGTGCTATATTCTCGTGTGTTAGCACAACTACATGCTTAAGCTCTGCTGGGAAGTCCTGTGCTTCGCATAACCCTAGCTGAAGTAGCTGTGATGGCATCAGTGCTGAACTTAATTGTCCACGAACTGTACGATGAACTGCTTCCTGGATTCTTGATGCCTTGCGTCTTCATGCTGTCCGCGAGCATCCTTAGTATAGTAGCGACGGGAATCTTTTCATCTAATGCACTTAATGGTTTCTAAATTATTGTCATGTGGTTCTTAGCTGTTGCAACCACATTATGCAGGCACTCCGTGAGTTCCGTAGCTATCTCCAACATTAGTGTTGTATTGTTAACATATTTTGCTCCATATTCGTGAGTTGCGTTGCATGTCACTCTACTGCAGTCTTAATAATTGTTACCTTGTCTTGTACCTGACCTATCAAACACATTTTGCTCCATATTCGTGAGATGTGATGTATGTCACTTTACTGCACTCTTGGTAATTGTTACCATGTCTTGTACCTGACCTATCATTGTGTTCAGTTCCTGCACAATTTCTTCGTTTGCTGCCGCAATCAAGGTTTTCAACAAGCCTCGTCCTGAGTCTATATATCGCCTTTTTCTCCATATGATTGACTGTGGCAGTATACCTGTTATATGCAACAGCTGTGCTCTTAGCTTCTCATACAATAGTTCCAGTTATTGAAAACCATCCTTAATTTAAGAGAACATATGAACATATCCTCTTTCAGCATCTTGTTACATAACCTTACGCATATCGTTCCCAACATTTCATACCTAGAAAGTTTGTCCTATTGTTCAATGGTGGTCCATCCATAAGACATACAGTTCGTCGGAAAAGAAAACTCCAGAGTTGAAAGGGTGTTTCTGAACTGCACCTCATATACTCCTTTGATGACGGGCAATACCATAAAGACTAAAATTATACTTAGAGCTAACACACTGTAGAAGCATAACAGCACAGAACAAAGTGAAGAAAAAATTAATGCAATGTGGTTAATATATGCATGGTTATATGGTTATATAAGCAATATTAGCTTATTCCCTAGAGTTAGCAGCTTTCACTCAGTTAATACTAGGCAGAAATCAAATCTGCATGTGGAATGCACTTCCTTGACTCTTGTGCAGAAAGGAGTGCAGTATTCTGCTGTATCCATTTTCAATAAGCTACCACAAGAACTCAAAAATCTTAGCAGTAGCCCAAACACTTTTAAGTCTAAACTGAAGAGTTTCCTCATGGCTCACACCTATTCTGTAGAGGAGCTCCTGGAAGAGCTGATAAATTAAGCAAATTCCAGTGTTACATTGTTGATTTTCTATATTTGAGCTTACGAATTGTTGCCTGAATATGTTTCTTATATTTCATTTTATCTGTTTCTACTATCGTGTTATAATTTCATGTATTGACTCGTTCCATGACCACGGAGACTTCTCCTTAATTTGGTCCCACGGATCAATAAATAAACAAATAAATAAATATGGTAAGAAAGAGTGATTATGAACTACTTGTTTTGCATCTTCAGTGCATAATGCACTTTGTGTGCAGCACAACTGCTGGTAGCTCATTCCTCTCAAACATGTTTGGTTTTCTGCTGTGCTGTGGCTCTGATACCCGAATTTGTGGTACGGCATCGACTGCACCACTAAATGGTTTTACTTTGCTGATATGTACAATGGTGCGTTTAGTTGGTAACTGGGTCTCAGTATCGATTCGAATGTTAATTAATGACTTGATATGGGCCGCTGTATGTCGCCAGAAAATTTATGTTTTGAAAAAATGGTGCAAATGGCTCTGAGCACTATGGGACTTAACATCTGAGGTCATCAGACCCCTAGAACTTAAAACTACTTAAACCTAACCAACCTAAGGACATCACACACATCCATGCCCGAGGCAGAATTCGAACCTGCGTCCGTAGCAGTCACGAGGTTCCAGACTGAAGCGCCTAGAACCGCTCGGTCACGGCTGCCGGCTATGTTTTTAACTTTCAGTGTTTAAGGACTGGTAAGAAATACCCAGTGGCCAACGCTGAAATGTGCAAGAGAACATATATGCTGTATCACACATTCTGGTCTTTCTAGTGCATTCACGTCTGCTTGTCTGACACTTTGCCAAACTTCATGTACCCTTCCTGCAAACGCCTTCGCTGTCTCGACATCGGAACCTAACTTAGCTTGTAACACATCAAAGGCATATGGCATTTTCCTTCCATAGGCAACCTCATATGGAGAGAGACTAATACAGGTTTGAACCTTGGAATTGTCCTTGTTGACCCCTAATTGGAGATAGGTGTCCCACTCAGTATGTTGGCTGTTAACAAATGACTCATCATTTCGAGATTGTTCTATAAACACATTCGTTTAACCCATTTTCTTGCGGAGGGAAGGGTCTTGTCTGTGACTGGAGAATGTGAAGTTTTTGCAGCACAGGTGTTTCATCAATCAGATAAGAATTCGTGCTGTGATCATTGAGGGAAAATTCTGGTTTGCCGAACTTAAGAATCTAGTTACTCACTAATGCGAAAGCAAACGTAGCAGAATTTCGCTCCGGAAGTGTTGTCATAGATATAAATCGCGACAGATGGTCAGTAATCGTGAGTATAGGCTTATGACTCGATGAGTTCATGTTAAATACACCAAAATTATCAAGCTCTATTATTTTAAAACATTTTGATCCTCCAAAAACCTACGGAGAGGAATATTTTTATGGTTAAAATCGGACCGCTGCCTGCACAGTACACATTTTCGTACATACCGACTCATATTTTGTCATCCAGCACGTTAATTTTTCAACTACCACTCTTTCTGCCTCTTTGACTATCACAACCTGACAACACACTCTCACATGTCAGTTGCAATACTTTATTACTATGTGACAACAGAACGACCACGTCCAGTCTGCATTTCTTTGACGTGTGTAGTTAGCCTTGATGCGTTATGTACTAGGGCTGTAGTTTAAATTCGTGACAGGCTGAGTCAATTTCGTTTCCTCCCTGCCTGTCACTCCCACTTTTCCTAAGTGTTTGTATCACAGCGACCTTGTTGCTCAAAGCATCCCCATTTGTACGTTTCTTTCAGAGTTTATTAGTGATTTCACAGTTTAACTCACTCACCTTATGATCCCACCTTGTCAGGCTGCTAGAGGGGTCTTCAAAACAAATACCAATTTCAGTTAAGACTGGTCTATTACAACTTTTAATTTCTGCTCGTACAGGTAACATCGAAAGTAAGTGATTCCATGGATAACAGCCAACGTTTCCTGCTCTATGGCAGGGTAACTGCGGTCCATTCTGTTTGTCTGGATGGAAGCATATGCTACAGGATACTGTTTACTATCTACATTCTAAATGAGAGAAATGGCTCTAAGCACTATGGGACTTAACACCTGAGGTCTTCAGTCCACTAAACTGAGAACTACTTAAACCTGAGTAACCTAAGGACATCACACACATCCATGCCTGAGGCAGGATTCGAACCTGCGACCGTAGCAGCCGCGTGGTTACGAACTGAGGCGCCTAGCACCACTAGACCACAGCGGCAGGCTCTAAATGAGAATGTAACTAAGAGCACTGTTTTTCGCATGACAGGAAAGGGTGAACTCTGTCAAAACCAGGGAACACCAGCACTCGGTATTCAGTTAATGCTTCTTTTCAGTACCTGACAGGCACACTCGAATAGGCATTCCATTGAAATTTAATATCACGAGAATCCACCTTTAATGCACTTGTACTCAGTGCAGATAGTAACACCTTCACGACCCATGTGCCTTGCAACATTGTCTCGCTTGCTGTGGTATCATCAATTGGAAACAAAGCCCCTCGAAGCTTAACTGTGTGCCACGAAAGAGCGATGATTAGTGAGGAAACCGAGAATTGCAGAACAACTCTCGCCAACATGTGGCAAAACCGACATGTTCTCGGAAAAAGTCTTAGCCAAATGCTGTACTTGACCAGTGTTACGCACAGTGAACTTGCATCATTATTACCAACTCAACATAGACTGTAACGTGGAGACCATTGTCTCTTTCTACCCAAAAGATCTAGCGCAACGGTCGAGACATGTTTTCTGCATCTACTAAAAACCTATGTTCCTTGCCACTAACGAAACTACATGAGCAACATTCTGTCTCTAATACACTCGTGCGGTATTGGACATCATGGCGAAGGTTTTCCTTCTGGTGATGCGTTCCCGTTTAGGTTTAATGAACGCTTTTGTTGATTTGATACACTTGCTGCATTTGTTATGATGACAATGTTGTTGGACGCGGCCCTCATGACCATTTCTCTGGTAGTTTATGACTGAATCAAACAATTGGTGGCCACCACTCCACCTAGTCGCTGTATCTATCTCTATCCTGCTAACTGCGCCAAAATATGATGAATTCTATATCTTAGCCTTAAGAGATATTTTATTGGGAATGCTGCGCAAATGATATCGAGAGCCCTATTCTCGGCTTCTCGACCCTACACTATTCTGACATTATCATTCTGTGGTAGTTCGTACATCTGAATTACGGACTTCCGGATCTTATCGGAGAGGGGTGCAGCGGACTTATTACGTCCCTTCATGGATGTATGCAACCTCTCCCTGAGGAAGCGAGTATTGTTCTGCTTGCAATAACGCTGCCGTAATCCATCAGTTAGCTGATAGTAAATTTGCGCGTCTCGCAAAGTCTCTCCGGAAGTGACGTATTTCTCAGGCTCCCCAATCAACTGAATATTTACCATACGGATGTAAAGTTTGTCACATAATCTGCCCGATTCCGCTGCAGCTAAGAATATTTCGAAGAAGACGTTATGTTTTTCATTGCCTTGCCAGAAAAAGGCGAATCGAATTTGCTATCGCAGAACCGACAGAAGGAGAGGATACACTCGGTATTATTTCAGCTTCCTCATGTTGTAGCAAAATTTTTTGCTTCTCATTTTGCAGTACCTGTTGCTGTAATGTTGCTGTAATTTTCAAGCAATACTTTCAACCTGACAATCTACTCCATGATCGAGGCAACTGAATCACGCTATGTGTGTTCCTGCCATCATCTATCGCCGTATTCTTCTACTTCCAAAACAATAAAGAATTAAAGGGTACAAAATCGAATGACATCAGTTTCCACCATAGAATACATTATGCCAGACTGAGATTCATTGGAAGAATCCCATGGAAATGCAATCCGAAAACAAAGGAAGTAGGTTACAGTACGCTTGTTCGCCCACTGCTTGAATACTGCTCAGCAGTGTGGGATCCGTACCAGATAGGGTTGATAGAAGAGATAGAGAAGATCCAACAGAGAGCAGCGCGCTTCGTTACAGGATCATTTAGTAATCGTGAAAGCGTTACGGAGATGATAGATAAACTCCAGTGGAAGAGTCTGCAGGAGAGATGCTCAGTAGCTCGGTAGGGCTTTAGTTGAAGTTTCTAGAACATACCTTCACCGAGGAGTCAAGCAGTATATTGCTCCCTCCTACGTATATCTCGCGAAGAGACCATGAGGATAAAATCAGAGAGATTAGAGCCCACTCAGAGGCATACCGACAATCCTTCTTTCCACGAACAGTACGAGACTGGAATAGAAGGGAGAACCGATAGAGGTACTCAGGGTACCCTCCGCCACACACCGTCAGGTGGCTTGCAGTGTATGGATGTAGATGTAGATAGATGCACAATGAGTTCCCCTAGTCCTTGCGGCATATAATAGGCCACTTTTATTCATAACAATTTTGTGGCAAATGACCCCAACATGGACAAGTGTAACTTATGGGTGACACAGCATTGGTGCACGGCAACTCGGACCCAGACAGGTAACAAAATGTGCACCTATAGGTGACCAATATGACTCACGACAGTTTCCCTATAAAGCAGGTAAGTCAGGAGGTTCAAATGTTCGTGCAAGTTTTACTTTCAGATTAAAATAAACGTCCTTATGGTTCACTATGGGCGATACACAATGAAAACGGCCAGTTACAAGGTAAACAAAAGTCTTCCCACTCACCGGCCACCGTTGTGGGAAACGTTGACCGCAAATGAGAGAAGATGTTGATCACTATGTGAGGCTCACTTTTTCACGAGTTGTAGTGCGGACAACCACTTAAAACGTCAATTGTAGAAATGCTAAATGAAGCCCATTTCTGATCACCAGTTGCAGCAAACACTCTTTGGGTCAGAATTATAGTGGTCATGGAAGCTGAGCAGATGAAATGGTGAGGTTAGTTGTTTAGGACGCCGTGCTTGGGAGAGATGTGAGTGATATTCATATGCCATAAAGAGTCAATGAGACACTGTCGTCTTGCACCATATTTGTTACGACTGATTTACAGTAAGGATTGTCTACTCCGTAGTGGAACATGCGCAATGATTCGCACACTCGCGTGTGGGAAGGAATACGGAAACAGCACTTCAACGGCTGTGACCATTGTAATTTTATGAGTCCCAGTGACGGTGTCGGGCAGGTGGCCAGCACAGTTTACTGTAGGCGCAAGAATACTACGGCTCAGTGGCAACAAGTGCGACCTGCCTCAGCGCTTTAAAAGACGTATTGAAACATCCCCTTAGAAAAATTATACATGACTGTGCTTAAACTGACACACAATATTTTTAGCGCAACGCAATCTGACTTTCAAAAATCCCTACAAAAGAATGGCCCTGACTAACATTAACGTTTCACAAATCACTTACCTCACAACAATCTTGGTTACTCGAACTACTGCAATACAGCGAGCGCCACTACTGCCAGCTAAATAAAAGATTCAACTACTGATGCCACTAACTACTGATAGGCATAGTTAGCAAATGAAAGATTTTAATAGAGAACAAACAATGTATTTACCTTAATAATCACAATATATATAGCAGTTCATGCCATACAGTCTTACAAATTTCAAATCTACGCCATTTCTCTCCCCACATCCACCACTGCTGGCGGCTCACCTCCAACTGCGCAATGCTACGCGCTGTTCACATCCAGCTGCCCAACACTACAATGGCAGACAACAATGCAAACTAGCCACAGACTGCACACAGCACAGCCAGTGATTTTTATACAGAGAGCGCTACGTGGCGGCGGCGTTACCAATAAAAGAACCTAAACAGCCTACATATAAGAACCTAAACAGCCTACTTAGAGTATCTGCACATGAGCGGGCACCTACAACAAATCACAGACGACCAGTGTTATGACAGCAGAAGCTCAAGACCCAAGCAGCAATACTGTTGCTGTGTACAACCAGTGGGAAGAAGCCCACGTATCTCACCCAACTGGTTGCATGCAGTAGTTTGCAGTGACTTGGTACGACCCTTCACCATGGGAAGGCGAGGCTGGTCAGCAGCTTCTTGAAACACGGAAGTGGCCAAATGGCAGTGGCAGCTTGCAGCATCTAAGTCCCATTACAGCTGGTTGGTTGAGGTCTTCGAGGCGAAGGCATTCATCACTATTCCCCAGTCAAGTTGTCCTGCCAGATTCGGTAGAAATCAGTGAGGCAGACCGGTTAAACAGACACTGAAACTGTGACTTTGGAAAAGGCCGTACTTAGGCTGGACAAAAGGTCATCGCGCCATGGAGCGACTGAGGTCGGGGGTTACATGCTGTGTGTTGTTCGTAGAGCTTGAAGAACAGCGTGCTAAATGCTGCCATACTGCACCGTTTGCATTTCGTGGTCGCGGCTCGGCTTTTTGTGGAAATGTATCACGAACGGCGCTCTGTATTCTTCAACACTGCACTCTTTGTGTGCCGCAAACACCAGTTGTCACAAACGGCATGCACCGATTCTGACTTTCTGCCATCTGCTATAAGTAGTAACTTCAATAATTTGTATGCGCACACGCGAATTATTTTTGCTGTGCTACACAAGTTCCTGTTCACGTGCATCTGCTAAAGGATGCATTCTACCTATTACCTTCGCTGTTGGAAATAATACTGTTTTCGTGTCTATACTGAATTATGAATTCCGTAAACCGCACCAAGAGCATATCGAATAGTTTGAGAAGACTTTAAAAATATGTAAGTAAATGAAACACGTACTGCCGTCCATACGTCTTTTATTGTGTGGCTACCATTTTCGGTGTTTCAGTGGACCATCGTCAGGCAATAGCTGATGCTGAAGGGGTTAACAGCATCCGTATACTCGATGGATCAGTGGCCAACATCTACAACTGGTTTACGCAGACTGGCTGTAATAGCGATATTGTCGCTCCAACCACAACTATCAGCATCGCGGTTACAGGTAGTCTGCGTAAACCAGTTGTAGATGTTGGCCAGTGATGTATCGTTTATACGGATTGTCTTATCACTTATAGTATCAGATAAGGTCTGAATCGTGCAATAAAGCACCGAAACTGGTAGCCATACAATAAATGACATCACGAGGACAATTGTAAATGTTTCATTTTTTTACATAAGTTAACGGCCGAAGTCCCCCACACCTCCCATCACAAGGACGGATATACAAAAACTCACTGTAAAATTGGCCATTCGTTTCCTTCCGACATAACGATGCTTATGCTGCACACTTCACTTTTGAGATGATCCCGAACAGTAATATCCGGACGACGCAAGTCAAGTGATATTTGAGGCTAAGGTGCCGGTCTTGTTCGTCTGTGGGTCACGGTTGAAGATGGATCCCAATTAGTGGGGACGGATTCGAAAAGTTGGGATTGCTAGCAAATTTGTATGAATTTAGACGATATTTCATTATGTTGTAAATGGTGCCTCTGAAAAACTTTGCAGTTATGTTGCAAATGGCTAGTTTATTTGTGGTTCTACTATTATCGTTCGTTTTCAGCTGTGTTACTTCTACATCTACATCTACATCTATACTCCGCAAGCCACCTGACGGTGTGTGGCGGAGGATACCCTGAGTAACTTTATCGGTTCTCCCTTCTATTCCAGTCTCGTATTGTACGTGGAAAGAAAGATTGTCGGTATACCTCTGTGTGGGCTCTAATCTCTCTGATTTTATCCTCATGGTCTCTTCGCGAGATATACTTAGGAAGGAGCAATATACTGCTTGACTCCTCGGTGAAGGTATGTTCTCGAAACTTCACCATAAGCCCGTACCGAGCTACTGAGCGTCTTTCCTGCAGAGTCATCCACTGTAGTTTGTCTATCATCTCCGTAACGCTTTCGCGATTACTAAATGATCCTATAACGAAGCGCGCTGCTCTCCGTTGGATCTTCTCTATCTCTTCTATCAACCCTATGTGGTACGGATCCCACACTGCTGAGCAGTGTTCAACCAGTGGGCGAACAAGCTTACTGTAACCTACTCCCTTTGTTTTCGGATTGCATTTCCTTGGGATTCTTCCAATGAATCTCATTCTGGCATATGCTTTACCGACGATCAACTTTATATGATCATTACATTTTAAATCACTCCTAATGCGTACGCCCAAATAATTTATGGAATTAACTGCTTCCAGTTGCTGACCTGCTATATTGTAGCTAAATGATAAGGGATCTTTCTTTCTATGTATTCGCAGCACATTACACTTGTCTACACTGAGATTCAATTGCCATTCCCTGCACCATGCGTCAATTCGCTGCAGATCCTCCTGCATTTCAGTTCAATTTTCCATTGTTACAACCTCTCAATTTACCACAGCATCATCCGCAAAAAGCCTCAGTGAACTTCCGATGCCATACACAAGGTCATTTATGTATATTGTGAATAGCAACGATCCTACGACACTCCCCTGCGGCACACTTGAAATCACTCTTACTTCGGAAGACTTCTCTCCATTGAGAATGACATGCTGTGTTCTGTTATCTAGGAACTCTTCAATCAAATCACACAATTGGTCTGATAATCCATATGCTCTTACTTTGTTCATTAAACGACTGTGGGGAACTTCTGCTGTTTATTACGATGTACCCTCTATAGTCTCTGATAATTCGGGTGTCACGACATGGATCTAATTTGCAACCCCATCAAATGCTGTCTCTTAAAGAAATTGATCGATCCGCATTCTGTTAATCTCGCTATTTAATTTTACTTGTAGTAACCTATAAAAACAATGAAAAATGTGTGCAGCAAACTAGGGGTCTGATGTATAGCTTGGTAGCTCTCTGTCCAATTAATCATTTGCACCAACATTCTTCGAGAATATCTTCTCAGTTTTCAATCCGAGACATTTAAAACAATATAATTGAACTTTTGGCTGCTGTTTCCACCAGCATCATCACGATCTCATTTTTAATTCACATGGTCGCTGTACTTTCTTGATCACACTCATCATGCTTGGTGGAACGACAGCTACCTATCACCCCCCAACTGTATCCGCCACATCCTTAAGCGCACCCCTCAGAATAACATCGATTATCATAAAAATTTTACAGATAATTTCAACGCTTATTGGTAGTTAAATGTGGACATGTGGAATTTGTGCTGTACTAAGTAGGAGAGATAATAAATTGCCCGTATGTATCGAGAAGGTTCATCCGCCCACACCTTTGTCAGTTCAAAACAGACCAAATTTTTTGGTAACTGTTAAACAAGTAAAAAAGGTTCTGTAAAACCTATAACACTTGCTGCAGTCAGAGTGGGCTAATATTTCCGGCGTATACTTGTTAGAGCATATAGCACTTCCACACAGAAATGCTGTTTGAAATCTTTGTTGGATTCTTTGCCACCTAGCAGTTGTTTGCGAAGGCAAATACCACAACACCCGGCATTTCAAGCACGCCGTAAATTAGTTGCAAACCAGATCAACACCGTTATTGATCCGGAAACAGAGTTTCCGTCCAAATTACCTCTTTCTGTCCACGTTTTAAGCATACTTTTGAAACTAATTGTCAGTGCATCAGTTTAATGAATGATATATTTTCGAATAAAATGGTAAAAGAAGGAGTTCATCACTGCATAAAACCTGTGTAACACCTTCTGAACAGCGACAAAGTGAAAGCAATACATGTGCACAACGTCACGGGAGTTAACTGCACTCAGACATCTTTGTCGTTTCATTTCCTACTTGGAAGGGCATTTGCAGTTTATCGCATTTTCAGCATTACGCTTTCAGAGTCATCGTACATCACTTGTAGTGTCAGAAACTATCCCATGTGTTGACCAGGATATACTATATAATTAATTCTGCGTTGTTCGACACGTGAGTGGCACGTGCAAAACCCATGTGCTATGTATAACGTGGAAGAAATGGGTTTGCCTTCGATTTTGTAAAACTCGTCAAACTATTATAGGTGTCCGTGATAACCTCTAGATCGAATTACACACATCTGACACTAATAACGGCTTATACATACGGCTAACTGTAATCTTCAACTCTTCTGCGACTTCAAACATCCGAAAACACAGACTGCCATTGATGAGTACTGTATATGCCATAGAGTTCAAAACTAGAAGGCTATCTTAATTCGAAAAATTGACTTAGCGGAAACATGTTTACAGGTCCCGATACACAGTACTTCACCCCTCGGGATTTGTTTGCAGCCACCATCGTTTCGGGCTACTGCTACACAAGCTGCCTCTCAGCATTGTGTGGAACAGATTGTTAACGGCAACCGTAAGCTGGCTGATTACTTTCACGTAATTATTGTCTATAGGGCTCCACGGTGCCATAATTTGCTAAAGTAATGAAACGTGGAAAAATGATTCCATGCATTGTGGACTAACCCAGTAAAACGTATTGTAATTTTTTTGTACCTGTTGGCACACCTCAAAAAAACAGGCAATGATATCAAAGAACATAAAATAAATACATAAATACCCTCAATACCCTCCATGTATTACCATCACCTGGAAACCTAAATGAATTTCAAGTTTCTTTGAGTAAGAATTAACTGAAATGTTTATCACAAATCCGCTACAAACTTCCTTAATTTTAAACTGAATGCCAAGGATTTATTTATTTATTTCGTATTACCGATATGCGTGTCTCAAAATTGTGTCCGAAATGACACCACATACATAATTAAGGTGAAGACTGTCAATGTTCCCTTCAGTGCAGATGCACAACAAACTCTAACTCTTTAGAGAACTGGCGCGGTGCCACGAGTAATGAGGCTAATGTGCAGGATCACTACATCACCAATTGATGGCATAAGTTGAGAATTAGACGGAAGGCGTGCTTGGGTACTCCACGCAGTTGTTTTGACCACTGAGTCCTGATGCCGCAATGGTCAGCAGGAGTTCTGGATTCGAATCCTCCAAGGAACAAATTTTTAATTGGGCATTTTAATATAAATCAGAGTCCACTGGCATCTAATGTCTTTATTTACTTTGCGCCTTGTTTTAGAGTTCCCGCAGGATGGAAAGTATTTTTTCTTGTAACTTTTAAGTCTCGTGCTGTATTGGCCATATCACGCGTAATCCTGAATTGAGGATTGGAATTGTCCCATACAATTATTCGAGTAATTTACTAATTTTCTGTCATGTGTTTGTGGCTTTCCCGTGTTTCCATTTCTGTAACTTGATTTGGTTGAATCATCTGCTTAAAAGGACATTGTAATGGTTGCACGTCGGTTGTTCGTTAGACTTATGTCTTTATCTAATTTCTTATTTCTTTATCTAATTAGCCGATTTTGCAATTATAGACTGTAGGGGCCAACATGTCGGCATATATGCTGTTTAAGGTTTTCCCGACGTAGTAATTTCTTCACTTGTTCACGGGTGTCGTGTTGGATAATGTTGTGGAAGCTGCACAATATTTCAACGAGACGGCTGCACATCATCTTCAGTTGCTTACTGGAGTGTTGCTACAATGGTTCCCAGATTATATGCTGGCTCACTAGTGGTCGGGCTATAGCGTCATGGTAGAAGAATCATTGAACACAGTGACATCCAGTGCCCTCTGCGGGACAAACGGGCGTCGGTCTTCACATTTGCAGCGAGGGAAAAGCGCGGTCTCAAATAGCGACCCAGCACGCCCGTCGGCAAGTGTTGACGACCTGTTTAAGTGTTAGTACTTTGATTCTGCGTCTGTGTTGACTCGGATTCGTTCGTCTGCGGCCGACGGTGCCTTAGTACCGCCAACGCTGGTCCCCATGCTTTGCTGAGTTGATGTCTCGTGTCTCTATCGATTAGGTCTTTACTTATACGTATTTCGTCTGCTTCTTTTACGCTGGAGTCCCAGTACGTGGAAGCAGACGAAATTATCATTGTCTCTCCGTAGTTAATGCTGTGTCCCGTGTCAAGACTGTGTTCAACCACAGCTGACTTTTCTGGCTGACTCAGCCTGGTGTGACGTCAGTGTTCAGAGCATGTACCCTTAACAGTGCAACAGGATCTTCCTACTAGCATTTTCAGTTAATTATCCTCTTTGATTTGATTGGTAAGCCCCCACGCTAAACGTGTGAACTTCCATTTGAATTTTTCAGCAGGTACAGTCCGTCGAAAACTACCGCAAAGATGCTGATGCACCCCTATTGCTATACAGCTCATCACTGTACACGGCTCTATAGGAAGCAGACGATAGGCGCCTTATGTAGCAACGAGTTTTCGCACTCGTTCATCCGTTACTTCAGCGTGGAAACTCGCCGGAGATGAGCGGTGCTGCTGCGCGTCCTGCCCTAGGTCAGACAGGTGCCCCGCTGCGAGACTAATGGCAGCGCCTACCCCTTCCACCCTCCTCCACCCTGCTCCCACCAGCTGATGGATCGCGCGCCCCCTGCAGAGCAGTTGCCTCTGTGCAGACATCCGCCGCCCACGTTCCGCTACATTTCCTCAGCACACACGACTGGGGAGAGATTCGTGTATACTTAAGTAGCTCGTTATTCACGGACAGGCGTTAATCAGTGAGAATTATTCCTTTAATAATCCTTAAGCCAATGCAGTATAATCTCTTAGTGCCAGGGCTACCATTTTCTACGTCACAGCTGTACTTTATGCACTTGCTGCTTTGGAAAATTGACTTACTGTCGTTGGAGATCGTGATTAACTGATTATATTCTTCTACAAAATACAGTTACTAGTTACGACAAGCCACACTTCTACAGCTAAAAAAAAAGAAACTATAAAATTTACCAAGTAAATGTCAAAGTAATAATAAAACAGGAATACATAAATCTGTATGCAGCAGACGACGAAGTTTGATTTTAATTTTCATATTAAAAGGTTATATGGTTGCGGTGCATGATAGTTTTCCGATCCTCATGTTTGGGACAGAGATGCGCTGGACTGTACATTAGGAATGGAAAAATTTCATGGACCACAAGTATACAACCCGGAAGAATCATCAACAGCCTAGAGATCAGTAACGAAAGCCTTTGTTCAATCAGTAGGTACCACAGTTACCTATAATTATGTCGAGAACACACTGTACAGTAACTACTACTCCTCTGGCATTTACAGTTAACTATCTGGAGGACGGATCATCAAACTGCCTACTTCCCTACAGTTCCAGTCCCGAATAGCGTGCGGGGAAAACGAACAACTGAATCTTTCCGTGCTAGTCCTTATTTTATCACAATGGTCTTTCCTCCCTGTGGAGTTGGGCGCGAACAAATTATTTTGGCGTTTGGAGGGAACGGAAAGTTGAATTTGAAGTTCCTGCCCCACGGAGAAACGGCTTTGTGTTTCTGATTGCCACCCGAAATTGCGTATCACATCTATGACAATCTCTCCCTTACTTCATATTATTACAAAAAGAACTACTTTGTTTAATCTTTTTCAGTGTCCTCCGCCACTTTTTTCTGATGCGGACCCCACACATCTATTTGCTTTTGTTATGTTGACTTGCAGTCTTACATCAACGCTTCCTCTTTGTGCCTTACTTCCTATCTTCCAAGTATTACGCCCTACGTAAATGTAGTGACCTGATAGGTTCAGATGACAAATTTTGGTTCATATTTAGGATTTAGGGTACTACAGGAATAAAAACAGTTTATGAAGGAGATTGCTTACAATAAACTCTTGCGACCCTTCCTACAATATTGCTCATGCGTATGGAGACGGCTCTAAACACCAAGCTCTATGGGACTTAACATCTGAGGTCATCAGTCCCCTAGACTTAGAACTACTTAAACCTAACTAACCTAAGGACACCACACACACCCATGCCCGAGGCAGGATTCGAAACTGCGACTCTACGACTGTAGCAGCAGCGCGGTTCCGGACTGAAGTGCCTAGAACCGCTCGGCCACGTATGGAGAAGTATACCAAACCTGAGTAACGGGGAATTTTGAACGTACACTGTGGTGGACCGCATGAATGGTCACACACACGCAACTGTCATAGAAATACTGAAAAAATCAAAAGGGGTACGTCCGAAGAAAGACGCCAATCAACCTGTGAAACCCAACATCCAACGCCTCAAAATCAGCGTTAGTTGAAGAATCTACCATCACACCTCTCTCCGTAGTTCTTCCGAAGGACACGTGAGGCCAAGATTACACGACCTACAGCTTGCATTGGAGGATTTAAGCAGACATTCTTCCTGCGTTTCATATACGACTGAAACGGAAGGAACTCTCGTATTTCGTAGAACGCATGCATTCCACGTACTTTGCAAAGGACAAGTCTTATTGTTCCAACCGGTTCAGTTGACCCTCGTGATACATTTCTAGTTTGACAACATGCAAGTCAACGTCATTAGATATCCACTGATTGGAAAAAGAACAACGGATACCTCGGTAGATTTTTATGATGCACATTTAAGTTTGTCCTCCACATCTATTACACATCTCCTACTCACCATGCATTACGTCGTCAATCATGTCCTATATTCCACATACCCACGCGGCTGCATGTCTCGCCTACCCTCCATCTGATCCTAATTGCACCCATAATTGTGTCTTACACTTCTCTTGTCTTAGTCATTCTTTGTGTTTTAGTCTCTCCCTGCAAATCCTAATGTGAATATCTCCATAGCTCGCTCAGTTTTTGAGTGATTAACTTACAATCTTAGGTGCGTTACCATAATTCTAAACATCAGTGTGCAACCAATTTTGATTCAAATTATTAAATTTCTGTTACTTAAGATCTTTGCATTTATTTACAGAATATGCGTCATAAAGAGACACATGGCCAATACAAATGCTCAGCTTTGTCTTCAGAAATACGGGTCCTGTTTGATAGTTTCAACGTAAATACTTAAGTTTCAATTCCACCGTGTGTGAAAAGAAAAGAACGGGAAGCACCTGTATGACATGGTCATCTATCAATGTGACTTAAATCGAGGTAACAATAGTCATGGAATACCTCCTACTATCGTGTCAAACCCCCATTTTCCAGGCATAATGCAGCCACTCGATATGCCTTGGTCTCAACAAGTCGCTGGAAATCCCTTGCAGAAATACTGAGTCATGCTGCCTCTATAGCCGCCCATAATGGCCAAAGTGTTGCTGGTATAGGATTTTGTGGACAAAATGACCTCTCTAATACGTCTCATATATGCTCGGTGGTAATAAAGGGGGGGGGGGCGATATATGTAACCAAATAATTTTCTCGAACTGTCCAGAATGTTCTTCAAACCATTTATGCCGGCCGGTGTGGCCGTGCGGTTCTAAGCGCTTCAGTTTGGAACCGCGTGACCGCTACGGTCGCAGGTTCGAATCCTGCCTCGGGCTTGGATGTGTGTGATGTCCTTAGGTTAGTTAGGTTTAAGTAGTTCTAAGTTCTAGGGGACTGATGACCTCAGTAGTTAAGTCCCATAGTGCTCAGAGCCAATTTTTGAAACCATTTACAAACAACTGTGGCCCGATGTCATGTTTGGGAACAGGAATTTCACGAATAGCAGCAAATAATCGTCAGGTAGCCGAACATAACAATTACCGTTCAATGGTCGGTTCAGTTGAACCAGAATACCCTCCGTTCTATGTGAACACAGCACAGCACTTTGGAGCCACCACCAGCTTGCACACTGCCTAGATGACAAATTGAGTGCAAGGCTTCGTGGGATCTGGGCCACTCTGCAACCCTATAATTTCCTCTTACCAGCCGAAATCGGGACTCATCTGACTAAGCCATGATTTATCAGTCGTCTTTGGTCCAAACATAAAAAAAGGGTCACAAGCCACGGAATGGCGCTGCAGGTAATGTCGTGCTGTTAGAAAAAACTGGCAGCACTGTCCTAAGGGATGCATTCGTCCTGCCTCTATCATTTTTTTCTGCGGTTGTTTCAAGCAGTGTTGCCCGTCTGTTAGCGCAGACATCTGTACGCAAACGTTACCGTTCCCGGTCGTTAAGGCAATGCGTTGCAGCGATGAAAACTAATGCCTGAAGTTTGGTATTCTCAGCACACTCTTGACACTGTGCAACGCGGAATGTCGAATTAATTAACTATTTCCGAAACAGAATGACCCACGGGTCTGCCTCTACCATTCTGCGTTCGAAGTCTCTTAATTCCCATTGGGCACAGACAATCAAGTCGGTAATCTTCTCACATGGATCACCGGAGTACGAATGACTGATCCGTCCAAGAACGCGGTACTATCGTCATCTGTAAAGGTGCATATCGTTATCCATTACTTTTATCACCTGACTGTATTACACAGTTTGGCGAGTTTGCAAGTGATTAGAGAAGTAATTGCTTGTGACAAGTAGACCGGCCGACACTAGTGGAGCTGGTCATGTGTAGTGCTGACACCAGCTTGATAGGGTATACAGGGACAGTGAACGGCGTCATACGAGTGATCACTGTCAAGGACATTCGTGTAAGATAGCATTATCAGCACCCGAAAGGGCTCTCATTGTGTGTCTCCTTATAGCCGACTATTCGAAACGTACGAGATCCAGATTTGTGAGGCACTCGGCTGTAACACTAGCCCAATGGTGGACACTGTGGGAACATATTACCAGGCAGCCTGAGTGTTCCGGTGGACCACATATAGCCAAAACAAGGGAGGTGTGCCCACTCACATTTGTAGTTGCCAACCGAGAGTATGTGGTGGACTCTGCACAACCCTCTGTGTTATTCTCAACCATTGGTCGTGGACGGCAGTAGTTGCACTAGGGACTTAACGGCCCATACGAAAGTTGTCGTTAACACCCCAGTACAAACGGCTGCTTCTGCAGTAGTGCTGTGTCCGGGTTCATGGTTCAAAATGGTTCAAATAGCTCTGAGCACTATGGGACTCAACTGCTGTCGTCATCAATCCCCTAGAACTTAGAACTACTTAAACCTAACTAACCCAAGGACATCACACACATCCATCCCCGAGGCAGGATTCGAACCTGCGACCGTAGCGGTCGCGCAGTTCCAGACTGTAGCACCTAGAACCGCTTGGCCACTCCGGCCGGCCCGGGTTCATGAAATGCAGGCAGATGTCACTGAATTTCTTTCAGTGGTGAAACGCCCTTCTCCACTTTGCACACATATAGGACCAATGCTGTGCAGCATCACATTGATAAGTGTGCTGAAACTGCCAAGTTTTTAGTAATTAGGCCTAGATATTTTGAAAACTTAAATACTATTATAAATCTCTGAACCTACTCTCCTCGGTGCTTCGCTGTTTTTTCTATACATATGTACTGAATAGATATTTTGTTAACCTTTGTGAGTCTCTAACGCGCCAAACCACTAGAGTAACATGAAGTGTTTGTACATATGGAACTGGATAAATAATAACTTCCAAAATTACCAAATTACACCAGAACAATATAAAGTACACTACTGGCCATTAAAATTGCTACACCAAGCAGAAATGCAGATGATAAACGGGTATTCATTGGACACACATATTATAATAGAACCGACATGTGAGTTCATTTTCTCGCAATTTGGGTGCATAGATCCTCAGAAATCAGTACCAAGAACAACCACCTCTGTCCGTAATAACGGCCTTGATACGAATGGGCATTGAGTCAAACATAGCTTGGATGGCGTGTACAGGTATAGCTGATCAAGCAGCTTCAACACGATACCACAATTCATCAAGAGTATTGTCAAGAGCCACTTGCTCGGCCACCGTTGACCAGACGTTTTCAATTGGTGAGAGATCTGGCCAGGGCAGCAGTTGAACATTTTCTGTCTCCAGAGCAGCCTGTACAGAACCTGCAACATGCGGTCGTGCATTATCTTGCCGAAATGTAGGCTTTCGCAGGGATCGAGTGAAGGGTAGAGCCACGGGTCGTAAGACATCGGATGTGTAACGTGCACTGTTCAAAGTGGCGTCAATGCGAAAAAGAGGTGACCGAGACGTGTAACCAATGGCACCCCATACCATCACGCTGGGTGATACGCCAGTATGGCGATGACGAATACACGCTTCCAATGTGCGTTCACCGCGATGTCGACAAACACGGAAGCGACCATGATGACGCTATACACAGAACCTGGATTCATCCGAAAAATGACGTTTTGCCATTCATGTACCCAGGTTCGTCGTTGAGTACACCATCGCAGGCACTCCTGTCAGTGATGCAGCGTCAAGGGTAACCGCAGCCATGGTCTCCGAATTGATAGCCCATGCTGCTGCGATCGTCGTCGAACTTTTCATGCAGATGGTTGTTGTCTTGCAAACGTCCCCATCTGTTGACTCAGGGATCGAGACGTGGCTGCACAATCCGTTACAGCCATTCGGATAAGATGCCTGTCATCTCGACTGCTAGTGATACGAGGCCGTTGGGATTCAGCACGGCATTCCGTGTTACCCTCCTCAACCTACCGATTCCATATTCTGCTAACAGTCATTGAATCTCAACCAACGCGAGCAGCAATGTCGCTGTATGATAAACCGCAATCGCGACAGGCTACAATCCGACCTTTATCAAAGTCGGAAACGTGATGGTACGCGTTTCTCCTCCTTACACGAGGCATCACAACAACGTTTCACCAGGCAACGCCGGTCAAGTGCTGTCTGTGTATGAGAAATCTGTTGGAATCTTTCATCATATCAGCTTTTTTTAGATGTCGCCACCGCCGCCAGCCTTGTGTGAATGCTCTGAAAAGCTTATCTTTTGCGTATGGCAGCATCTTCTTCCTGTCGGTTAAATTTCGTGTTTGTAGCACGTCATCTTCATGGTGTAGAGTTTTAATGGCCAGTAATGTATTTCTTATGTTTTTTACATTCATTATAGTAAATAATGTTCACGAACAATCCACTTATATACTCTCAAAGACAAAAAATAAGTGGTGCACCATTGAGGAATTATCTGAATACGACGGAAATCAGTAGATGTGATGATCCACTAATATAAACTCAAGGAAAAAAATGAAAGGTGCAGCATGGAGGAATTATTCGAATACGACGGAATTCAGTAGATGTGATGACAATGTAAAGACTCATTATAGTTTCAGAAAAATTGCGTGATTTATTTCAGAGAAACAGCTTCTCAATTTAGGTAAGTCAATAATGTGTTCGTCCAATTCTCGTCATTATGCAAGCAGCTATTCGGCTTCGGATTGATTGCTAAAGTTGTTGGATGTGTTCGTGAGGGTTCTCGCATAAAATTCTATTCATTAGCGCTACATCGTCATACTCACGTGAAAATTGGACGGTCCTGTCCTTATGGCTTCAAACATTCCGAGTTGCGGAGTTACCCGGTGACCTTACTGGGCAAGGTAGAGTTTGGCGAGCACGAAGACAAGCAGTAGCAACTCCTGCTCTTGCGGGTGGGAGTTATCTTGCTGCAACGTAAGCCGAGGATGGCTTGGCATGGAGGGCAATAGAACGGAGCGTAGAACATCATAGACATGTCACTGTACTGCAAGTATGCCCGGAACGACAACCAAAGTGATCCTGCTATGAAATAAAATGGTACTCCAAACAATTAGTTATCGTTGTCAACCCATCGGGTATGGTATCCCACCAGTCTTTGGTGTCTCCAGACAAGTATTGTCCTGAAAACTCATTGAATGAACTAGAATTGTCTTTAGTGATGAATAGCGATTCGAACTGAGGCTTAGTGACCAGCTGATACTTGTCTGAAGAGGCCCCGGAGAGTGGGAGGATGCCAGACTGACTGTCACACACACTGTTTCCTGATAACCAGAGTGATGGTACGGAATGGCATTTACTATCATAGCCATATTGCGATTTTCAGTTAAGAAGTCAAGGTGGTGAGGAAACAATTATGCGAAAGGCTCCCTATAAATTTCTGCTCTTGTATTTTTTTTAAGAAATTAAAATAAAAGTTTCTAAAAATGTCCCAGCAGCCTTCTCATCGTCACGCAACATTTCACAAGATCCGTTATCTCTGAAATCCTCTGAAGTCTGAGGTACCCCCCTGACGTTTAATTCACTTTGCCGTGGGAATTTTTTCCTGATCTGCTTATATGACTGCCCTTCACGATGTATTTCTGTTAGAATGTTTTCCGTTATTTAGATAACTATGACCAGTACTTTGGTCCAAAACATGTAGACAAATTACAGTCAATACCACATACTATATTCACTAACGTAAGGGTTAGTATGACCTGAGCAATGAATAACACTTCAAATACACTTTTTCATTCTTGTCGTAGGCATTAATTACACATTTGTGAGAATTAAACGTCCCTGTTTTAGTTCGTGATTGAAAACCTTCCTAAAATGCAAATCAGAGTTACTTTTCTGTTTCTTTATGATATTTTTTACGAGCTCAGAGGAAATGATTACCATTACGTAGTTCCATGTAATCATTATTTACATTGTTGCACCATGCGATACACGCTAATTACACACTCTCTGTTTCGGACACGCCGATAATTTGATTCTAGAAATTCTATCTAATTTACCATATTGGCTCTAGGCCATTATTGTGGCCGGCCGATGCGGCCGAGCGGTTCTAGGCGCTGCAGTCTGGAACCGCGCTGCTGCTACGGTCGCAGGTTCGAATCCTGCCTCGGGCATGGATGTGTGTGATGTCCTTAGGTTAGTTAGGTTTAGGTAGTTCTAAGTCGAGGGGACTGATGACCTCTGATATTAAGTCCCATAGTGCTTGGAGCCATTTTAACCATTATTGTACTTCCATTTAGTCGCACTGCTGGCAAACAATTCTTTGTCCTTAACTGCAGTAAATCATCAACCGTGCTTCTTTTAAAACGGAACAATTGTTTATTTTCGTTAAAGTAGAGGTCATACATACAACAGTCTCCTAAACGTAGCAAACTGTGACAAAAAGACGAAAGTAAATGAGCACAAGGTAAGTAATTATTGCCGAGCGTTATCGGAAACCGGTTTTATGCATAAAATATAAGTAGTTCTCCCAGGCTCGAACCAGAAACTGTTTCATAGGAGCTAAAACCAGAGAATTACATACATAACACCTGAAAGACATTACAGTGTCGTACTATGTATACTGTGGTTTATTGGTAAACTTCGCTATGTAATATAATTAACAACCTCTCAGTTGTGGAGGTTACAATTCCCGTACAACCTCAGTTTGCTTCTATGTTTCATTTTCAAGGCTTAGGTAACAGAACTGAGTTGCCGAAAATGTGCTTTTTATTTCTAAATCAGATCGTCGAATTTTAGTGGGACTGAATAAAACGTTGATACCATGTGGTGATAGTATCTGCACTATTACCCACTGTGGTTACACAGGAGTTTGTTATCAATGACAATCTTCAGAATTTTCAAAATGTTCTTGACCTTCGTTTCTTCTGTGGGTCGAGCAGGTAATTGTGACCTAATCTTGTTGTCATTGATATTACTGGAAAGTGAGTTTAATACAGATCACCAGACAAGAAAGCTTTGGAAGTCCAGTGTTTTAGGTATGTACTATGATTTCTGTAAGTGTAGCGTCGCCCACCAGCATGAAGCCAATACCACCCACAGGCAGAGGTTAGGAAAAGTTGTTCTAAGATAAAGTTCCTACTTATCATTCCGACTTTCTGATGTTAATTTAGTTTAATATATCGTCTTTCTTTATCCTTCTTATGTCAAATACGGTTCCCATATCAAGTGATAACAATAAAAGGCAAACAATATTCACATCAAATACGTACGCTGCAGGTTATACTGTACGGAATGTACGAAAGATGAAAGGTGAAAAATTGTCTACAGTATCTAAGCTAACTACTCCGCACTGTATTAGAAAAATATAATAAATGAAGGGACTGCAGTGTGAACAAAGACGCCCAGGAAAAAAGCCGGTCTGATACTACATTTACAAAGAAGTCTAGTTAAAACAGTTAATTCTTTTGCCAGAAAAACGAAAATAATTTCAAAAGTTATATCAGAGACTGCCATCTCCAGTCGATGAAAGTAAAGTACATTCTCGACGTTAGTTGGCACGATTTAAATAACATAGGCTTCCTGAGCCGTGGTAAAAATTGCTGGTTTGGAGAGCGCGCCGCAGCGCGTAGTGTGAAGCAGTCGCCCCTCGTTTCTGGCTGTGGCGCCGCTGTGGCAATCGCAGCTTTGGTGTCTCCCTCTGGTGGGAAAGGGGAAAGGTTGTGTGTTCACGTGCATTTAAGGGGCGCTATGAGCTCGCCAGTCGGTCAGCCCTGGGTCAGTCTCTCGTCCCCAGCTTGATAGTCTGTTTCTCGTCCGCATTTGTCAGGCAGTTCGGAGTGCTAGTATGTCTGTCGTTCGGATCAACTTTTAAAGCCGGCAAAATGAGAGTCTTTCCACTCCGCCAGTAAGAGAACTCAGCGAGTGATCGCCCGGTCGGGCCTTAGTTCCTGCATCTGAGTCTGCGCGTTAGGCCGCCAGTCTGCTCCACTTTGCTCAGGCAATGGTCATTGGCGGTTGGATCGATCGGTTGGTCGGTCGCACACAAGATGACTTGTCCGCCTTGAGAGTCGGCGTATGTGAGGTCACCACGTGAGTCCAGTGGGCCGCGGCGTATAGCGAGGGGTAATGACTTCGCGGTCGACACGAGTGCAACAGGAGTCAACCCACGACATCAGTCTGGCCGGTGCGAGCTGCAACCCCGTGAGACGGGAGATCGGCGCGCCTTCCTGCGTCTGTTGAAGCGGCTGGCAGTGGACAGTTCGGGAGAGCGATTTGGGGGTGCTGCGCCAGGTCTTCTCGAGAAACCGCAGTTTATTAGAAGTTAAGTGATTGGTGATATGTTGTTTGATTTGCTCTTGTTAAATTCTGCATGTTTTCTTGGTGAGGTCATCAGCCGTTTTGCTTTGGGGTCGTCCCATCATTCTTCTCCGTTTGCCCACCAGCGGGAAAGTGGTTGTTTATAAATTGGGTGGTCCGTTTTTCCCTTGTGGAGTAGGGGCGGGTTAGAGCAACCTACGGTTTGGGTTGTTTGGTAATATCCCTATCAATCTACCGTACGTAAGTGGCTGCCTGTGTCATGTTTGTGATTTGGTGTGTTAACGAACTTATTGGTTCAAATGGCTCTGAACACTACGGGACTCAAGTTCTAAGGTCATCAGTCACCTAGAACTTACAACTACTTAAACCTAACTAACCTATGGACATCACAGACATCCATGTCCGAGGCAGGATTCGAACCTGCGACCGTAGCGGTCTCGCGGTTCCACACTGTAGCGCCTAGTACCGCACGGCCACTCCGGCCGCCTACCGAACTTATTGCTTGGAGTGTAAGGGCCTAATACCTGAAATATATTTTGATCTTTGGAAACTTTGATATTATTGCCTCTGATCTTGAGAGGCGGTATCGGTATCTATGTACGGTAGAGCATCTTAATTATTGTTGAGCCAACCTTGTAGAATTTTATATAAGACTTCATTTCATGGGCTTTTTTTTAAATGATTATTTTAGTATATAAAGTTGTCACCCATTCATCGTAAGACTTTTCTTAGAAGTTAAAATCAAGTTGCACCTTCTGTGGCAAGGTTAATATTTTAATTGTTAGTGTTTTGTGCCATTTCCATCACTCCTACGGGGGGGGGGGGGTGCATAGTTTGTGTGCTTGTGTAAATTGTTATAACCCTCAGTTTAAAGTTATCTGGTATGTTGCAATATTGCACCAGTGTAGTGTTCCAGAGGCTGTTGTGAGCGGTCGTAACGACAGCCGTGTCAAAAGGGAGCGGCAAGGATCTCTGCCCGAAAGCTCATACAGTCCAAACTTGTTTCTTTCTGCCTCTGAATAAATTGTAACTTTGATATTTAGAGGGTGCTTTCTGATTATAATTTTAAATCTGTTTCTTTTAAGAAATGCTTTTAGGCACTATTAAAATGAAATTTCTTAAAAGGTGTAAGTAGGCTGTTTAGATTTTTATATTGGCAACGTTATGTAGCGCTCTGTATGAAAATCACTGGCTGTGCTGTGTGCAGTCTGTGGCTAGTTTGCATTGTTATCTGCCATTGTAGTGTTGGGCAGCGGCAGCTGGATGTGAACAGAGCGTAGCGTTGCGCAGTTGGAGGTGAGCCGCCAGCAGTGGTGGATGTGGGGAGAGAGATGGCGGAGTTTTGTAATTTGTCATGAACTGCTATATATATTATGACTATTGAGGTAAATACATTGTTTGTTCTCTATAAATATCTTTCATTTGCTAACTATCCATATCAGTAGTTAGTGCCTTCCGTAGTTTGAATCTTTTATTTAGCTGGCAGTAGTGGCGCTCGCTGTATTGCAGTAGTTCGAGTAATGAAGATTTTTGTGAGGTAAGTGATTTCTGAAAGGTATAGTTTAATGTTACTCAGGGCCATTCTTTTGCAGGGATCTTTGATAGTCAGATTGCGTTGCGCTAAAAATATTGTGTTTCACTTTAGTGAATGTTTGAGTACGTTCAGTTTTGCTCAGCTGTTTGAAAAGCAAATAGAGTAAGAGGTTTATCAGCACAGTCGTGTATAATTGTTCCTAAGGGGACGTTTCATATGTCGACCCTTAGACAAGGATATCTCACTGGAATCTTCTGATTTTTTCTTGTAGTTTGTGTATTTAGTGTAGCTTTTGTTTATTGCTATCGCGTAATTATAGAGAGAATTTCCTTGGTAGTTGCGGTTTTTCATTGTTGCACAGTAAAACAGTTGTGGCATGCATGTAGATTTGCACCAAGTATTTCGCAGCTGCAATTAACTAGATATTATTTTCAGTGCTATGTTAATGTGTTCTCTTATTTTTGCTCTTCAAATTGTGTTTTTCTGTGTTATCGTGTAAAATATTGTCTCAATAATGGCGTGTGAAAAATGTAACACTAGGCTCCAAAGTAAACTGAGAAATAATAGTGACGACGAGCGTAGCTTATCAGCACCACTGTGTAGTGAATTAACAGACATTCCAAGTAGTAATTTGGTAATTGTGCATAGGGAAATGGAGCGGGCGGCAAATAATGGTGTAGACAGTGAAACAGGTTGTGAACAGGGAAAAATTATCGATCGATCGGTCGGCAATAGCTCGCCTCAGGAATCCGAAATGACAGGACACAATTTTACAAATACTGTGGATTCAGGTTTTGCGTCCTCACCGTTTTCTCAAATAAGTCAAGACACATTTTCAGCTTGTCAAAATGTGAATGTTGCCGGTGCAAATGCACTGCCGAAAAGCGTAGAGGAACAGATTCCAGACACTAATGCATTGTTATTACAACTAATGCAACAAATGGAACAAAATCAGAGACAAACACAGCAAAAGCTTCAAAAGTTAGACACAATGGAACAACACCAAAGACAAACACAGCAACAGTTAGAGACAATGGAACAAAATCTTCGGAAGTTAGACACCACACTTGAACAAACACGTGAAGATTTAACTACTGAGTTACATAACATTGAATCGAAATGTCAAAAAGTCTGTAAAGCTAGTAATTACGTAAGAATGGAAGACATTAGAGACATCTTACTCCAGGAACATGACGTAAAACGTAACAACATTGCATATCCTGTGATTCACATTACAGTAAATGACGTAAAATCTACTGCAGTACTTGACTCTGGCAGTCCCATTTCAGTAATTAGTGAAACAGCCTTAAGCAAATGCAACAAATCGAATGATTGTCCCACACTTCCGTTACGTAAGATTAAACTACAAGGCGCAATCTTTGGAAAAAGTGTAGATGTACGCCAACAAACCAACTTAGAATTCTTTTGTCAAAGCCACAGCTTCTCTATGAACTTTCTTATTGTTCCATTATTGTCGACGGAAATTATACTGGGAGTAGACTTTTTGAATGAATACAAAGCAATCTTAAGCTTTTACGATGCTGAAATAAGTTTAGAGAAAGAAGGTAAGTCAACAGCTTTGAAATTTGAAGACTGGCTCTCAAACCATGATGAGGAAATTAATCGGCTTTACCTTCTGTTAGACAACAGTTCGGAATTTTCTACGGAACTAGACACTAACAATCACTCTGCAAGTACTGACAGGGATGACATCGACGGCATATTTGAAATTAATGAGTTAATTCAGAATAAAATTCAAACAATTGAGAATTGTAATGACACTGATAGGCAGGACCTTTTTGAGATTTTACAAGCACATTCCACAGTTTTTACTCATAAAACTGGAACAATCAAGGGATTTCAATAGCAATTTCGTGTTCGTTAGCATACTAAATTTTGTGTTAGACCATACGTAATTCCAGCGCATTATAGGGACCGTGTTAGAACAGAAATACAATCTATGCTTAATGAGGGCATTATTGAGCCTGCAGTAAGCTCATACAACAACCCATTACATGTTGTTGAGAAGAAAAATGGATCGATCAGGCTTGTTTTAGATTCGAGACAAATCAATACTATCATCATTCCTGAAACAGACAGGCCGCAGACGATGGAAGAACTTCTTCAAAATTTTAGTGGTGTAAAAGTGTTGTCTTCCATTGATCTCAGATCCAGCTTTTATCAGATCGAACTTCATCCAGAATGTAGAAAATACACAGCTTTCCTTTGTTTCGGCGTTTGTTATCAGTTTCGGAAACTTCCTTTTGGTTTGAACATTTCTTCGACAGCATTCATTCGTGGGTTAAATTCCATATTACATGAGTTCTTAAAACGTCACACCACCTTATATGTGGACGATATTCTGATAGCAGAAGCTTCATGGGAACAACACAATCGCATCCTCAACAGTTTTTTACGTATTTTTGCAGAATCTGGAATTACAGTTAACTTGGAAAAGTCTGAATTCGGTAGGTCAAAGGTGAGGTTTTTGGGACATATTATTTCTTCTGAAGGCATTCAGCCGGATCCTGAAAAGTTAGAAGCAATCAGAGCCATTCAGTTCCACCCACAAAAAGACAAGTCCGCAGTTTTCTAGGTCTCGTAAATTTTTACCGTCGTTTTCTGAATATGCAAATTCTAGTTACACCAAAACTTTGTTCTCTCACTGGAAAAAATACTATTTGGAACTGGGACGAACAAGCACAGTTGGAATTCAATTCTTTGAAAGAATCGCTACTTAACGCGCCAATACTAGCTCATCCAGATCTGTCACAAGATTTCTGCCTTAGCACGGATTCTTCTAAAGTCGGTCTTGGTGCTCATTTATTTCAAGAAGCCACAGAAAATGACACTACTGTTCAGAAAACCATTGCTTTTGCTAGCCGAGTGCTAACAAAATCTGAAAAAAATTATTCCGTTACTGAATTAGAAGCTTTAGCTATCGTTTGGGCATTTAACAAATTCCGTTTCTTTCTTTCTGGTAAGCACGTAAAAGTATACAGTGATCATCGTGCATCACAATTTCTTATGTCTTCAAAATTAAATCATGACACGTTAAAACGTTGGGCATTGTTTCTGCAAGAATTCCGCTTCACGATAGTCTACATTCCCGCCAAGGAGAACATTGTTGCGGACGCGCTGTCACGCGCACCGGCTGGGCTTGAGAAAAGTAACACAGAAGGCAACCTTGAGAAAAATTTCAGTATTCTTTACATTCAGAAAGTCGCCTTTGAAAACTTCATCACCACATCTTTAAAGGACATTGCTCATGAACAAGATAAAGATCCGATTTGGAAAGACATCAAAAGTAAATGGCATGAAAAGACACACACTCAGATTCGGCATTATAACCTGGTTAGAAACAACATACTGTTCAAACGCTGCACTGTTGATGACAAGCTATGGGTACTTTGCATTCCAGACGATTTTGTTAATAAGCTCATTTTGTACATTCATTTCAGCTACGCACATTTTGGCCCACGAAAATGTTATTATATTCTTCGAACGACTTGTTATTTTAACAATATGGAAATGCGAATTCGAAGAGTCTTGTCTATTTGTAAACTTTGTCAAAAGGCGAAACCATCTACTATCTCGCATCGTGCTCCGTTGTTTCCTATTATTCCTTCTAAATTAAAAGAATTTGCTGCTGTTGATCTCTTGGGACCCCTTGTCAGAACATCGAATGGATATTCGTACGTTCTAGTCGCTGTTGAACTTACTTCAAAATTTGTTTCTTTCACACCGTTACGTAATGCCACTGGACGGTCTGTATCCAACGCCTTTGTTAAAAATTTCTTACGTGAAGTTGGACACGTCAGTAAAGTCATTTCAGATAATGGACCGCAATTCAGATCTGCTGTTTGGTCACGCATGCTTCGGAATCATAAAATCAAACCTGTTTTATTTCATTGTATTCACCACATTGTAACCCGTCTGAACGGATTATGAAAGAAATCAATAAGCTTTGCAGACTTTATTGTCACAGAAAGCATCAGCATTGGGACAGATATTTACACTTATTTCAAAATGTGCTGAATGAAATGCCTCATGATTCCACTGCTTTACCACCTACTCTTGTACTGAAGAATGTAGAACCTCCGAACAGAATCAGAGAGCTTGTACCTTTCCCGAATACACGTAAACTTCGACACAAAGACATAATTGATTTGGCTCTTAAAAATATAAAATCTGCAGCAGACAAAAGGAGAAAACTACACGGTAAAGCAAATGCAAAGAAATTATGTATTGGTCAGAAAGTTCTCATTAAAGCTCATTCATTGTCACATAAGAAGAAACACTTGAGTCACAAATTCTTTTTAGTTTATAATGGACCTTACAGAATCCAACGTATACCACATGATAATTGCGTTGAAGTTGAAACTCTGCGTACTAGGATGAGTAAAGGTTTACACCACATTTCACATGTAAAACCGTTTATTGAAAGATAATCTGCTTTTTAACTTTGTCTTTGCCATAAAATGTTTCACTTCACGTTACTAGTATGCTTTAGAAACTGTTACCATGCAACAGTGTTTAAAGTTAAATATCCAATCAAGAACCAAGAGAACTTATTCAAACAGAAATTACCACTGCATTGTTATAGTGAACAGACGACACAGTGTTGTTATTTGTACATTCTTCCTTGTTAGTTGCACGATTACGTAACGACTATAAGGCTCACATACTTAGAACATTTACCAGTACTGCTAATGGAATTCTATTGCAACATTTTGGTTTACTTGAAAATACAGTACACAAGTACTTTCTGAGAGATACCAGATGACACAGTGGTTAGTTTATGTGACAGCTACACGATTATATCACGACGTTACTAATGTGTGACACAATTTACATTGTTGCTTTTGCGGAGTATCTGTTTTATATCTGCACGGTTTTTCTGAATTCTTCTGGAAAGCAAAACATGTTTTAGTGGTAACTTTTGTGGTATAGCTACAAGGAGACAGCCTTTTCTGTAGCACAACAATACGTTACAGCACAGTACTTTCTTCATCACGGCAATAAGCGTAATAAGTAAGATATCTATACGCAAAGCATTTCACTTTTGTTTATCATGAGGTAAGTACATTGACTTCTGCAGAACTTAGCTTTTGGAGGACGATAACTAAGACACTTCCACAGAGATTACAGCAAGAGGCACATCTAGCGCTACAGGACACGTATTTGAGTGATTAATTTTGTACTTAAAACATTTATTTTTAAAGATTTTTGAATTACAAAGAAAGTTTTTCGTGATACATTTCATTCTATTGCTGTAATCTGTAACACCTGAGGGTATAATCACAATAATCCTCAGGGGGGTACACGCCTACTTTGTGTACCATGTGTTTGGCAAGCACAAGGAGCCCTAGCTAATATGGTATTTGCTTATACAACTTTACACATCGGTACCATATTTCTCTAACACAAAAACACAGCTATCTGATCATTTAACTGAGAGAGACAAACTTTTTTATTACGTCAGTGACACATGTTTACGCAATTACACCGTTGGATACCTTCACACTTACGAAATTGTATTTTGTCTGTACTTTGTGAACTGTTCATATTTTTTCGGACCCATTGTGATATTATGAGAGCTTTGAATGATTTATTTGGGATGGGATCATGATTTTTAAAGTACGTTTGAGGCAGATGACACTTTTGACATGAGCAGAGAATTTTTTTAGGTTTTGAAATTATTGGAGGAAGCTACGACGATTTTGAGAATTGACTGAGATGTTATGATATTTTTACGACGACGATGTGTATTATGCTGTAAGATTTTGCTTCTACACATTTGCAACACATTCTTGACCTGTGAAATATTTTTATATGAGACTGTCACTGTAGCGGAAACTGCTGTCGTAAATATTTCTGTAAGAAAGTTGAGTGACCACCTGCACATAATGCGTTTTGGGTGCCCAGCTGAGAGGTAGTAGTCTGACAAAAGAAAGCCATTAGGTGAAAAAAAAGGGGGAGGCCATTATCCTCGCCATTGACATTCCTTTAGAGAAAACATTGCAAATGTGACACCCTCATTACTTGGAAGGATACTTACATCTGCTCACCTGATTATGACAAGCGTCTTTCTACGAGAGTTGAGAGAATTTCTACTAACTTATGAAATGTCACATGACTACTGAATGATATTTTTATGTTTTGGTTTGCGTAAATGCTTATTTCATTTAATATCTGGTTTCCAGCTGTGTTGCAGCGTTAGTTTTATAAAATAAACTTCGATGCATTTGCTAATGTGAACACTTTCTGTCAACAGATCTATTAAATAATTATTTTATGACCCACATTCTTCGATAACGGAGCTCTTGGAATGGAAAGAAAAATAAGAAGGGACTAATAAAAGTAACTGCATACATAATTTTCTTTTCAACTACTTGGTAATATTTTTCGTAGAATAAGTTGTGGTGCACCACTTTAATTACATAGACATTAAGATGTGAATATGCATTTCCCTTGTCTGCATTGTTGTCTTTAGTGTACTATTTTTTTGCTTGAGCTATGTCATGTTTAGATATAAGTTACTGCTGTTTGCCAGGCATAGTGCTACTGAATTTGACTGTGTTACTCTTCTAAGCTAGTTTTACTACTGTTTAATTTTTATTGTTTGCTGCACAGTGCCTTATATTAGTTGTAATATTGCAATTGCTTTACCAATTTGAATTTTTTGTCATTGATGTTTGTGTTAATTGTTTTGTGTTGCTGCTTTGCCTCGTCCCTTAGTTTAGCATCTGAGTTCAGTAGATTTAAGTTAGCTTCAGAAGGGGTAGACTGTATAAGAAACTAACTATGATGAATTGGAAGAAATGCATTAAGAAGCTATAAGAAAATAGTTTGGCCAAAAAAATAGTGCACAGTGGAGAAAAACTATTTTTGAAAAAGGATGTGAACAGAATACAGAAAGCATGCTTGGATAGGATGTTTTTTTGGCTGGAGCAAATGTTGAAATAAGAGGGACGACATATGGAATGAAGTTTTGGGTTGGACTGCAGTACCAAATGTTACACTGAAAACAAACCCTGTCCTTTTCTTTTGTGTTATCCCACTATGTGTTTGTGTACCCTTGTGTATTTGTTTTCTTCCTGTCTCTGTGTAGTTTCATAGAATTTTTTTCTTCTTTTAATATTAAGCTACATTCACTATGATGAGGAATACTGTTATCCTCAAATATAATTGGCATTAATAATATGTTATTTACTTTGAAAAGATGTTAGACATTATTTATTCACTTTTGTTTTAATGCTCATGTGTGAAGTTGATGTTTCGAAAGTTATTCTGATCTTTTATGTATGTACTCATGTCGTAATTCCTGTAACACAGATGTATATGTCTATTTCTATTCTTTTGTAAAGCCTATGTTACTACAAATGTTATCTGTATTGTTATGTTCTTTAATGATGTTTTCTGTATTTCTGTAATTGTATTCTCATGTTATAAAATGGTAATTGACACCAGTTCATCATATTAGTAACTTGTAAGTTCCATTTCACTGCACACGTTTCTGTTGGTCATAGTATATGGACAATATGTGAGAAGTAGGGACTGTTAGTGTTTGCACGTGTGTTGATAATTCAGTAAGGGACTGGATAACGGCATTTCTGGTTCTAAGGACAATTCCAAAATTTTTGTGAGTGCATAAGTGGTGGTTTATGGACTTGCAAAATACTCCGCAAGACTCTTCGATGGTGAATGTGCACCTGCACAATCGCAACAGATGGCTGCTGGCCATATCTACAAGGACTACAGTGGGTCTGCACCTCTGATGACCCACCAATACCACAATCTCTACCAGGACTACAGTGGGCCTGTTCACAATTTCTACAAGGACTGCAGTGGGTCTGCACCTCTGGTGGCCCACCAATACCATACTCTCTACCAGGACTGCAGTGGGTCTGCTCTGTGATGACCTACCTACCAATATTCTTCTAAACTTCGACTGACTCTGCTGTGGGTTTGCTCTGTTGTGGCCCATTACCTGTCTGCATGTCAAGAGTCAGCACTGTCTTTCCGTTGGAAGGACAACACTACTTCTTCAAGACTGCATGGAAATCCACTACTTCTGTGTGCAATTTCTTTTACTGATGAGACTTTGTGAAAAACAAAAACTGTAATTACTATTATGATGAATGATCAGGACTATCTTTATGGACTGTGAGAAAATTTTAGCTTTTGACCAACATTGTATCAATAAGTGTGTGCATTTGATCTCTTTGTTATTATATTTATGAAAAATTTTATCAAATCATTATTAGCCACTGGCCAAAACAATTTGTAAAATTTTTTGTGGGGAGCATGGGGGCTATGTAAGTAGGCTGTTTAGATTTTAATATTGGCAACGTTACGTAGCGCTCTGTATGAAAATCACTGGCTGTGCTGTGTGCAGTCTGTGGCTAGTTTGCATTGTTGTCTGCCATTGTAGTGTTGGGCAGCGGCAGCTGGATGTGAACAGAGCGTAGCGTTGCGCAGTTGGAGGTGAGCCGCCAGCAGTGGTGGATGTGGGGAGAGAGATGGCGGAGTTTTGTAATTTGTCATGAACTGCTATATATATTATGACTATTGAGGTAAATACATTGTTTGTTCTCTATTAATATCTTTCATTTGCTAACTATGCCTATCAGTAGTTAGTGCCTTCCATAGTTTGAATCTTTTATTTAGCTGGCAGTAGTGGCGCTCGCTGTATTGCAGTAGTTTGAGAAATGAAGATTTTTGTGAGGTAAGTGATTTCTGAAAGGTATAGTTTAATGTTACTCAGGGCCATTCTTTTGCAGGGATCTTTGATAGTCAGATTGCATTGCGCTAAAAATATTGTGTGTCACTTTAGTGAATGTTTGAGTACGTTCAGTTTTGCTCAGGTGTTTGAAAAGCAAATAGAGTAAGAGGTTTATCAGCACAGTCGTGTATAATTGTTTCTAAAGGGGACGTTTCAAAGGAATTTGGTTATGATTTCATCAGTTACTCCCTGGCAACTACTTCCATGCTTACATAGTGTGATTAAATGTGTTAACGTTCTTGATGAATCGCTAGTATATAAAATAAATTCGTAAGAATATTCTTTGAAAATAAATCACGGTACACTTCCAGCTAGCTGTCTCTAAAATAAACGAGAGTGTGGTCAAATTAGTTTTAGTTTTGCAGATGAATTTAATTTTATCCAAAAGTGGTACTCAGAGTTTTTCAGAAGCGAGGAGCATTGGGATGACTGAACAAAATTTGAATTATCTCCTGGTTTACATGAGTAAAATACGTGTTGTTCATAATCATTCATTGGTCATTATGCTCACCCCCACCCACTTCCAAAAGAAAGCTGCCTCCACCATCATTTTCCACACGAAGAGACATACGACGCAAGGGAAAAAAAGAGTACCTTGGGTTTACCCTGTTTGAATGAAACACTTTTATCGCTTTGTGAAACCTCACCTAATTATCTGTTTACTTGTAAACGGCTTGTATTTATTTTCTAAAAACTCGGAGAATGTAAGTTTCGGCAGACTGGGTACATGGTATAATGGGTATACGTGCATATATTCCTATTGGTGACTGAGAACCGTGTATTGGACAACAATACATCAGCAGTAACTTTATTTGCAGTCTAATAATTGCAGACATCGTTGTATCTGCGAACAGCCAGATATCAGGGCGCCCCTCAGAAAAACAGCAGAGACACGATGTCGACGTAAGCGGACGGGGCTCAAACCCACACCGGAGTCGAGCAACATGCTGTTCCAATGGCGGACCCGCCAAAACAAGAGCAAGTGAAAAGGTACCTATGTAACAACGAAGTGCAACGTAGCTTCGACACAACGCTGTCAACAGGTAATGTGCGAGCCACAATGAAAATCGAGATCAAAGAGGAAACCCAATACCAAAGCGAAGCCGTCGCCGAGTATTCAGTAGTACGGTGGAGCAGCCGTCTTAGGTTGTTTGCAGATGATGCTGTCGTTCATCGACTAGTAAAGTCATCACAAGATATAAACAAATTGCAAAAAGAATTAGAAAAGATACCTCTATGGTACGAAAATTGGCAATTGACCCTAAGTAACGAAAAGCCTGAGGTCATTCACATAAATTCTAAAAGGAACCCTTTAAACTTCGAATACACGATAAATCAGTCAAATCTAAATACAGTAGTGTCCCGTCAATCCGAACTAATTGGAACCGGACCTTGTTCGGATTACCGATTTGTTCGGATTAGCCGGAATTAGGGTGACAAGTTTCTAGAATGGAGTATACTAAGCTGGTAAGTAGGTACACCACGGTAACAAATGGGACCGACTGTGGGAACGATGGTTCATACTCACTCCCTACCCTTGTTGTTGTGCATTGTTCAGACCTTTGTAGCGTTTGAGGTCAGTGCACTGCCAGTTGGCTCGCAAAGCGCTTGGTTATGTTAGTTATCGATCGCTGGCAGGCATAACAGTTGTACTGTATTCTTTCAGGTGTAGTGGTGTACGTACTTTCGTGATGAGTGAACGGAAACGTTCAACGTTAGCTCTCAAAGAAAAACTGAATGCTTTGAAGCGGATAGACAATGGTGATAACGTATCTAAACTGGCAACGGAACTGGGTGTTGGTAAAGCAACCATTTGTTACTGGAAGCTTGAACAGTCCTGTGCAACGTCTTCGGGAAAAGCACTCGAAATTCGGCAGACTTTGAAGCAGTCCCAGTACGATAAAGTGGATGAATGTCTTTCCTTTTGGTTTATGCTGGAAAGAGAAAGGCTAACTCCGTTGAGTGGAGCACTGGTTCAGGAGAACGCTGTTTACATCAGCAAGTTAGTGAATGGCGATGAGTCTTTTAGTGCGAGTACGGGTTGGTTGGACAGAAGCAGAAGACCGTGCTCCTGCTTTTAAATGTGCAAGGATCGTGTGACTTTATTAGCGTGCAGCAACGCTCCTGATAATCACAAGCTGCCTTTAATGCTGATCGGCAAATCTGCTAGGCCCAGAGCTTTCATGAACTGCAACATGAAGTCCCTGCACGTGTATTATCGCAACCAGAGAAAAGCATGGATGTACGGTATTCTGTTGAAAGAATGGTTTCACAGCCAGTTTGCTTCCTCTGTTCGACGGTTTTCTAAGGAAAATCATTTGCCTCCTCGTCCAATCCTTTTGATTAATAACGTGCCATCTCACCCCAGTACTAAGGAATTCTGTGATGGAGAATGTGGTGTCACCGCCAGACACCACACTTGCTAGGTGGTAGCCTTTAAATCGGCCGCGGTCCATTAGTATACGTCGGACCCGCGTGTCGCCACTGTCAGTGATTGCAGACCGAGCGCCGCCACACGGCAGGTCTAGAGAGACTTCCTAGCACTCGCCCCAGTTATACAACCGACTTTGCTAGCGATGGTTCACTGACAGAATACGCTCTCATTTGCCGAGACGATAGTTAGCATAGCCTTCAGCTACGTCATTTGCTACGACCTAGCAAGGCGCCATTACCAGTTACTATTCATACTGTGAATCATGTACCGTCAAGAGCGACGTTCACTATTAATGGATTAAAGTTAAGTATTCCACCAGCTACGTCCGTTTTTTCTAAATTCTAATTTCCTTGTCCCGTTCCAGACCTCACGCCAGCCTGCGTGCCTTTCGGCTTCCTCTAGTAACACGGTGTTGGCTCTCCTGCCAACCACAACAGAGAAATTGTGGTGAAATTTATACCGCCGAATGTTACACCACTTCTACAGCCGATGGACCAGGGCGTACTGTAAACATTAAAACTGATATACAGAAAACAGTTTTTGAGAATGCTGATAGATGATAGCATACCTTTAGTGGACAAAATAAAAAAGACCAATGTGAAGGATGTTGTTTATTAGGCCGCTGAGGCATGGCAGAATATTTCATAAAATACTCTGAGAAAATCGTGGAGAGAACTGTGGACACCTCTTAAATTTCAGGACAACCTAGTTGAAAATGAAGAAGAAAATATACTACAGTACAAAAGATACAGACAATCCCTGGATGTGAAGACGCTAGTGAAGGTGACGTAGATGACTGGATGGCAGCGGATGGGGCATGTGTGGAGAACCTTACTGACGATGGTTTAGTTGCTGCTGTGACTCAAGACCAGGAAGTAAAGGACTGCTGTGACGTAAGCGACAATGAGCCTGAAAGCGACAAAGGAGAGCTGATGCCAGACAGTGACGCAGCAGGAGCACTTGAGCACGCACTACGTTATTTGGAGCAACAGCCCACTGCTACACCTGCTGATTTGATGTTTATGAGACGATGGCGCAACACTGCGTCATACAACAGACTGTCTTCATTTCGCCAAAAATAGTAACTGAATTTTTGTCATCTAAAAATTAGGGATAAGATGTCCGCTGTATTTTAGTAAGTTTGACAGCTTTTCCTTCATTGTTGTGCATTGTTTAAACCTAATGTTTTCTTGCCAATTTTTCTAAAACATTTTCACTGTACTGTGTAAATTAAAATTGTGTGTATGTATAGCAGTTTACCGCACAGTTTTCCATACTTGGACTTACATTTCTCATGTTCGGATTAACCGAACGTTCCGATTACCGGGGTTCGGATCAGCGGGACTCTGCTGTACCTGAGAATTTCAATTACTAACAACTTAAATTGGAAGGAACACGTAGAAAATGTTGTGGGGGGAAGGCTAACCAAAGACTACGTTTTATTGGCAGGACACTTAGAAAATATAGCATATCTACTAAAGAGGTTGCCTACAATACTGTTGTACTCTTTAAGAATACTGCTGCCCGGCTTGGGATCCTTACAAGATAGGACTGACGGAGTATATCGAAAAAGTTCAAAGAGAGGAAGCACGCTTTGTATTATCGTGGAATAGGACAGTGGGTTTCACTGAAATGACAAAGGATTTGGGATGAACATCACTAAAACAAAGGCGTTTTTCGTTGCAGAGGAATCTTCTCACCAAATTCCATCTTTCTCCTCCGAATAGGAAGATATTTTGTTGACCCCGACGTACATCGGGAGAAACGATCACCATGTTAACGTAATGGAAATCAGAGTTCGCACGAAAAGATATAGATGTTTGTTCTTTCAGCGCGCTATACGAGATTGGTATAATAGAGAATTATAAAAGTGGTTTGATGAACCCACTGCCAGACACTTACATGTGAATTGCAGAGTATCCTTGTACATGTAGATGTGGATAGTCACCAACGCTATCAAACGAAATAGACAACTGAGTGAGAGTTCATTTTTTTTCTTCATTCTAATTTTATTTCCCGGTCCCATACAGGCAAGGGAGGACCAGCAGGGGCAAAATCTTCCGCTCTTTGCTTGAAAAAAGGTGAAAAGATACATGTGTAAAAGGCAATAAGAAAATGAACACACGTAGTAAACGGGAAGACAATGGGGTTTTACATACATACATCGAGACTTTCAGTGGGAGAGCAGTTACACTACTGGCCTTTAAAATTGGTACACCAAGAGGAAATGAAGATAATAAACGGGTATTCATTGGACAAATATATTATACTAGAACCGACATGCGAGTACATTTTCACGCAGTTTGGGTGCATAGACCCTCAGAAATCAGTACCCACCACAACAACCACTGTCCGTAATAACGGCCTTGATACGAATGGGCATTGAGTCAAACAGAGCCGCGCGTACAGATATAGCTGCCCATGCAGCAGCAAAACGATACCACAGTCAATCAAGAGTAGTGACTGGGGTATTGTGACGACCCAGTTGTTCGGCCACCATTGACCAGACGTTTTCAGTTGGTGAGAGATCTGGAAAATGTGCTGGTCAGGGTAACAGTCGAACATTTTCTGTATCCAAAAAGGCCCGTACAGGACCTGCAACATGCGGTCGAGCATTACCCTGCTGATATGTAGGTTTTCGCATGGATCAAATGAAGGGTAGAGCCACGGGTCGTAACACATCTGAAATGTAACGTCCAGTGTTCAAAGTGCCGTTAACGCGAACAAGAGGTGACCGAGACGTGTAACCAATGGCACCCCATACCATCACTCTGGGTGATACGCCAGTATGGCGATGACGAATACACGCTTCCAATGTGCGTTCTCCTCGATGTCGCCAAACACGGATGCGACCATCATAATGCTGTAAACAGAACCTCGATTCATCCGAAAAAATGACATTTTGCCATTCGTGCACCCAGCTTCATCGTTGAGTACACCATCGCAGGCGCTCATGTCTGTGATGCAGCGTCAAGGGTAACCGCAGCCATGGTCTCCGAACTGATAGCCCATGCTGCTGCCAACGTCGTCGAATATTTCGTGCAGATGGTTGTTGTCTTGCAAACGTCCCCATCTGTTCACTCAGGGTCCTAGACGTGGCTGCACGATCCGTTACAGCCATACGAATAAGATGCCTGTCATCTCGACTTGTAGTGATACGATGTGGTTGGGATGCAGCACGGCCTTCCGTATTACCCTCCTGGACCCACCGATTCCATATTCTGATAACAGTCATTGGATCTCGACAAACGCGAGCAGCAAAGTCGCGACAAGATAAACCGCAATCGCGATTGGCTACAATGCGATCTTTATCAAAGTCGGAAAAGTGATGATACGCATTTCTCCTCCTTACACGAGGAATCACAACAACATTTCAGCAGGCAAAGCCGGTCAACTGCTGTTTGCGTATGAGAAATCGGTTGGAATCTTTGCTAATGTCAGCGCGTTGTAGGTGTAGCCACCGGCGCCAGCCTTGTGTGAATGGTCTGAAAAGCTAATCATTTGTGTATCACAGCATCTTCTTCCTGTCGGTTAAATTTCTCGTATGTTGCACGTCGTATTCGTGATGTAGCAATTTTATTGGCCAGTAGTGTAAAAAAGGGCCATATAAAGATAAAAACACAGTTAATGATGTGCGTATTACATTAAATACACTAAAGTCACAAGCACAAGATGTAAGTTGGTTTCAGTACTAACAATCTACACCAGAACAACAGCACTGTTAAATCCACTCCAGGAGATAGAGCACACATGATGAAGAGTAAAATCTGCCAGAAGGGACTTACTGAGGGAGAGGGGGGAGGTCTGAGAGGAAGGAATAGAGGACAGGCAGCGGGAAAGAGGGCGCCAGAAAGGGTGGGATGAAAAGAAAGGGGGTAGGGTGGCGCACTAAGGGGCACATGGGCACATGACGGGCGGGGTGTGAGAGGGGGAAGGAAAGTAAGCCAGGAGGGAGCGCACAGATACAGAACTGATGCACTGAATATGGATGTGGCGTAGGAGGGAGGAAAAAACCACTTCAAGGAAGGGATGGGGAGTCCTGAGGCGGTGGGAAATGTAGGGTTACAGTTGGTAAGAGTGGTAGATAACAGGGCAAAGCCTAACATCCAGGGGGGGTAGGCACTGAAAGGTACGCTGGTGAAGCAGTTGGAAGAGAGGGTGTGGGGTGGGTATCTAGCCCCAATGGATGATGTATGTGGTGCAGATGTGTTCAAGGAAAGTGAGGATGAGGATGAGGTCACATAGGATCCATGTGCAGACAGGTACTGGACATGGTAATCGACGTGGAGTTGATTGTATTCGAGGATTTGTGGGGCTTTATAGAATCTGTGTAGGGCAGAAATGCAACTGCTGCTGGCATATCGAAGGACTGAATGGATCAATGGTTTGTAGGTGTGAGGGATGCTGTCCCATATCTGGCTGACAGGAGTTTCAGGAGGTTCAGACCATTGTGGGCTTTGTGTTGGATCATAAGGAATTGTGGAGTCCATGTAGGGTGACAGTCAAGGGTGAGGTCAAGATATTTCAATTTAGGATTGATGTGGATAGGTCGACCATAAATGGTAAGATAAAATCGTGGGGTTGAAGGAGGGGTTGTTGTGACCTATGTTGATTTCCTGGTTCTTGGAATTATTCTTGTGAGGGAGACACACTTTGCACCAAACAGTGAACTGGTCAAAGTGGGTTTGAAAGCAATGTTGGGACCGTTGAAGGGTATCATAGAGGGCAGGAAGGCTATGTCATCAGCATACTGGAAGAGGTGAAAATGCAGGAGGAGGTTTGGGAATATCTGCACTATACAGGAGGTTATTATTTATTTATTAATTTATTTATCGTATGACAATACAAACACATAAGGAAGGAACAGACAAATCACGAACATAAGAAACTTTAATAATTGCAAACCAACATCACTAATATAAAAAGTTTAACGATTACAAACATACATCAAGTCTATTAATATCATCTATCGACTTTGGAGTTGCGAGCAGTAAGTCGTAGGGGCTCCCATAATAAGCTCTTCTGGAACACTCTTCAACAATGTGGCTGATGGTCTGACTTTCTCAGCAGTCACACTGTGGGGATGGTATTTTACCCCATTTATACAGGGAGTAAGCACATCTGCCATGATGAGTTCGAATCCCATTTAGAGTGGACCACGTTTTGCGTGGTAGGTCAAAACCAAGTGGTTATTGTGTGATGTAAGGCATGTTATGATTTTGCCATGCGTTCAATTTTTAGATCACTCGTTTGTGATACTGAAACCTTCTTGTACACAGGTCCTTGCTGATCTTGTTGGCGGGCTCCTGGGTCAAAGCCTATTAGTGTTTGCAGCCTCAATGTCTTGGTGGATTGGCAGGCTTCGATTTCCCATGATGTTTTTGTGCTCACGTACAAGGGCGTCAGTACGCCGCAGATTTAGCGGAGGGATGTGGCTTAATATTGGGAGCCATTGCGTTCGGTTGGGTTTAATTACTCCAGAAATCATACTTAGAGTGTTATGCATCTGGATTTCCACCATTTTTACATCTGGGCTGTTTAGCCAAATCGGAGCACTTTATTCGGCAGCTGAGAATACAATTGCTAAAGTAGAGGTGTGGAGAGTGAAGGGCGCTGCTCCCCAGATATTACCACAGAGCTTTTGAATAATGTTGTTCCTTGTCTTTAATTTTTTGGCAGTCTTTGTTAGGTGCTCATTAAAATATAGTGTTCTGTCCAGCGTCATGCCCAACTACTTCAGAGTTTTATTATGCCTGAGAAGGTTGTTTTCAAATCGAATGTTGAGTTCCTTTCTAGCGAGTTTGTTGTTGAGATGGAACCAACTAACCTCTGTTTTAGAAGCATTTGGTTGAAGTCTCCACTTACGGAAATATTCACCCATTATCTGCAGGTCTTTCGTTAGGTTATCCTCAGATGATTCAGTTGTGCTACATCTTGTAGCGAGGGCCCAATCGTCAGCATACCCGAACTTTCTTGACTGTGTTTCCGGCAGGTCTGCAATATAGAGGCTAAACAGCAGTGGTGCGAGCACTGATCCTTGTGGTAAGCCATTCTTTAGTTTTTTGATGGAGCTGTAGTCAGAGCCCATACTTATTTGGAACACCCTACCATTGAGCATGCTGTCTATTAAGCGTGCTATGGATTTGCAAGGAATTACTCGAAGAATTTTGTTCATGATGGCTTCTCTCCACACAGTGTGGTAAGCTGCTGGGAGGTCAATAAAGGCCACTGATGTTTTCAATTTTCTCTGGAATACCGCCTCAATGAAAGTAGTGAGTGACAACACCTGGTCAGTACAATTTCTTCCTGGCCGAAAGCCTGCCTGTTGAACTGGGATCGCCCTGAACAATTCTAGGCTAATTCTCTAATTCTGTTATATATAAGCCTCTCTAGTAATTTGTAAATTACAGACAGCAGGGCAATTGGTCTGTAGCTTTTTGAGTTCTCACCTGGCTTCCCAGGCTTTAGAATAGCTATTACCTTGGAGCGTTTGAGTTCTTGTGGAATATTGCCAGTTTGCATGATGTTTGTGAAAAATCGAGCCAGCCATACTTTTGTATACTTGCCACAGTTTATTATGAATTAAGGGTGAACTTTTGTCTTCTGGCAGCATCCAAGCTGTGAAGCAGTTCATCCGCTATTTCCTAATCTACGGATTCAAGGAAGCTATGGAACAGTTCTTCCCAGGTTTGGGCCCATCCAGGGATGTATTCTTTGCGGTAATCTCTTGGTATGTGCTTCTGGGGTGGTGGTGGTTAGTGTTTAACGTCCCGTCGACAACGAGGTCATTAGAGACGGAGCGCAAGCTCAGGCTAGGGAAGGATGGGGAAGGAAATCGGCCGTGCCCTTTCAATGGAACCATCCCAGCATTTGCCTGAAACGATTTAGGGAAATCACGGAAAACCTAAATCAGGATGGCTGGAGACGGGATTGAACCGTCGTCCTCCCGAATGCGAGTCCAGTGTGCTAACCACTGCGCCACCTCGCTCGGTGGTATGTGCTTCTTGGCCATGCCTATCATAGCACCAACAAACCTTTGGTAATTTTTTCTAGTAGTTGGTATCTATCCCAAACATTTTTTCAGATCTGTGGAGAACCCAGTCCAGTTGGCTTTTTTTTTAAATTCCATCATGGGAGAGGAATAGAGGTAATTGGGGAATTTGAAATCCTACCTCTACTATGATTAGACGGTGATGACTGCGCAGAAAGTCGGGCACAACTCTACGCAAGGTCATCAGAGGTTAGTCTCTGTTATTGGACGAGATGAAACACAGGTCAGGGTTGTATTCCTGTCTCCAGGCAGCTGATCTAAACGTAAATCGATCCTTAGCACCGAATACATGGTATAAGTATTCGTCTTCTGCCCATTTTGCTAGTGCTTCTCCATTTGCATCATTATCTATATAATTCCACTGTTCCTGTTGAGTATTGAAATCCCCACCGTATACAGCAGGATGTGGTTGAGTTTGAAGAACGTGGGCTGGCCTAGGTGTAGGCGGTGGCTTATAAATATATGAGACGTAATGCTTCTGATTTTTGTGACAACATTATGAATGTCTTCGTTGGTGGATATAGAAATTAGGAAAGCGTTTTCTATATCTTGTTTGACATAATGTGGCTACTCTATAAGACCTACGATAGGTCGCTCCCAACATCTCATCACCTGGTATGTTGCCCCTTTTATTTAGTTGTTGCACTGTATCACAATGGGTTTCCTGTATAGCAACCAAGTCAATGTCATTTTTAATAGTTTTGATAGAAACTGGTACTTAGCATAGCTTATGTGTTCTATGTTTATTTAACAAATTCGAACCACGGGTCTGAGTTACCTGGTCAGAGGGACCTGAGAAGGGCCATGTGGTCTGTCAGGTGACATAACTCTTTCTGAAAGTGTCTTATAGTCAGGAGATCCTCAGATTATCTGACTGCGAGTATGTGCTAGTTCTTTTAACATTACCCAGGGTGCACGTGTAGTGTTATACTATGCATGCGAACTAGCTTTACACCCCATACAGGAGGAGAGGGAAAAGGATGGTGCCTTGAGGCACACCCACAGTGGAATAATATGTATGGGAGTTGGCACTGTGTATAATGACATAGGAGGAACGATGGGAGAGGAAGGAAGCTATGAGAGAGACGAAATTAATAAGAAAGCTATAGGTCTGGAGTTTAAAGAGGAGCCCAGAATGTCAGATGTGGTCATAGACATTCTGGAGGTGGAGGGAAACAAAGATATCAGTACAAAGAAGTTAAGTTGGAGGGAAAGAAGGGCAAAATTAAGGAGCTGGTCATCGGCAGAGAAGGAGGGCTGGAATCACACTGGGTAGGGGGAGGGAGGTGGTGACAGTTGAGGTGGTGATGAATACAAGGAGGTAAATGGAGATTCCGTGTGGCTAGGGCCTCCCATCATGTAGACCATTTGCCTGGTGCAAGTGTTTCCAGTTGACGCCACTTCGGCACCTTGTGTGTTGATGGGGATGAAATGATAGGACACCACAACATCCACTCCCTGAGTGGAGAAAATCCCCGACCCAGCTGGAAATCGAACCCAGGCCGTTAGGGATGACATTCCTAGTGCTGAGCACTCAGCTACCATTGACATACGATACATGGAGGTAAGGCAGATGGGAGGATAGGAAGAGGTGCCAGAAGGGGGTCAAGGGAACAGAAGGACATGGTAAATCTTCCATAGATTGGCATAAAAGCCAGTGTAGAGGATATTATACTAGGTAACAAGGACAGCCAGAAGAGGGTTGGGATTCTTGAGGTGGCAGTAGGGGATATAGCTGTGACCAGCAGTAGTGTTGCGTTTGGAGTGGAGTATGATTAAATGTTGCATGCTGTAGTGGGAGTGTTTAAATCTGGAAGGAGTAAGTGATCCAAGTACTGGAAACAGGGTGGTGTTTGGCAGGATAGAGGTACGGATGCTTTCAAGGACTGTATGGAAGAGGGAGTAATCAACGTTGGGTATGGATAAGACCTTGGAGAGGGGGGAAGCAAAATGTTTAGCCTCACTGAGGTTGTCAGGGAATGGGCAGTCGTCATGGACAAGGGGGTAATGTGATGTGGATGGTTACCAGTAAGGTTGTGGAAGACAGATCAGTACTTGGAGTTGACCAGGTGTGTGGCGTTGAGTCATGTACATGTCTGGCGACAATCCCAGCGTATCTTTCTTGTTAAGAGGTTACGTATATGTCATCATAATTACTGGTAGCAGAGAAGTGTATATGGGTAACAGGTGTGGGAGAAGGAGGGATAGAGCCTGCAGGATTCGCAGAGAAGTAGGACTGTCTATGGAGGAAGTGTGGATTGGTGAGGGTGTATAAGTTTGATAGGAATGTGGTGCGCCATGGCGCCAGTGACGATTTTCTAGAAGAAGGGCGAGGCGTGGGCGATGCATTGAGATGTTGAAAGGTAAATATGTGGCTTTCGACCTGGGAGCCAATGGATTCCCAGTAGGCATCCCTATCGGCCTTTCATGGACGGCTATGGACATGCAGCAGGACGGGGGATGGAGGTGGGCAATGGGCTGAGAAAAAGGTGAGAAAGACTGGGAGGTGGTCGCTACCAATGGCGTCTGGGATATCCACAGCGATACGACCAAGTAGGTTGGGGGAAGCGAGGACGACATCAGGGATGGTGTTGCTTATAGGATGGGGGTTCTGTGGAGGGGAACAAGGTCAACTTATAGGATAATGAGGAAATGATGTCAGCATTAAAGCGCGGCAGAGTCACTGGTTTTGTTCTGTAGCAATCACAAAAGTAGAGATCGTGCTTTCAGCGTGAGAGATGGCTTCGTAGCAGATGTGAGATAGATAGTTGCACAGGTGAAAGTGAAGGAGGGAAAAAAGACTGTGAGTATGAGATGTTCGGTTGGGTCATTGAGCACAAGTAGTGGTCAGACAGAGATAAGCTTAGGGAGTCCAATAGTGACCCCATCTCGCACTAGCAGAAGGGGATTGTTGGTGTGGTGATGCAGGTAAAGAGAGGTGTCAACAACATGGTGAGGTTGGAGGAAGGTTTCATTGAAGATGGAGTCGACCTGGTTATGTGACAGGCTATGCATGAAGAAGATTTTGTTGGCATGGAGGGAGCGAATGTCTAAGTGTAGAAGATAATACTGTTGGCACACCAGAGCATGGAGGGGAGAAGGGTGAGGAGGGAGAAGGACGGAGGTTTAAATGAGGGTGTTGAGGTTTGTGCAGGAGAAGTGTGTCTGTTTGTGTGAGTATGTTGTGTAGGTGTCAAATGGAAGATGGAGTGGGCAGCAAGGTAGATCTTCTGGAGGTTGGGGGCATTGGAAGGGATGGAAGTTCTGGAGGATGATGGTGAAGAAATGGATGATGTCTTCGTCCATAGGTGGAGGCGGAGGGAACTGTTCAGGTAGTTGGGCTGATTGATGGGACGAATAGGAACGGTAAGCTCAGGGTTTGTGTGAAGGGTTTGGCCTTGCATTTGGATGAGTAGCTGGGATGGAATTCGTAACAGACGTTGTAGGAAGGAGGAGAAGCGACGTTAGGACACTGTTTGAGGAAGCGAATGGCTTTTCAGTGATGATGGCCACAATTTAGATGAGTTATAATGTCCATCTGTTTATTAGATGCTAGTGGTATCTATTTAAGTAACAAATAATACCTGCGTTTAAGGTAAGTGGTTATGATGTCCAAATATTTTTTTTTGTTGTTACACCTTCTATAGGCCTCTCGAACACTGACGTAACGTTCCCGTCACAACCCTACCAAGTGCATTCATGAAGTACCACTAGAAAAGCTACACGTTACAAGACACCATAAATAAGCGTATTGGCTATCTCTGTGTACAAGCATAAAAGTAGGAAAGGTAGAAGTAGCAGTGTTGTCCACAAATGAACGACGGCTACCAAGATTCCTTAGATGAAACATTATTGTCCACTGTAAAATTAACAGACATTTAATTTTCGACTGCTTTCATAATGTCTTCCAACGCCTGGTGTTTCATGCTAATCTTCATATTTCTACATCTTCTGCCATAGAATAACCATGATGACGCGTTCATACTTATCAAAGATGCTTTATAACCTTGATTTACACATTTTGATCTTCCTTCTACACGACCAGTACTCTTCATGCTGCTTATTCCGGTGTCAAATTCATTATTAATTTTATATTTTAATGGGCCTCACATTAAATTCATCTGTCTTTTGATGGACTTATTCAGCATTCTTATTTCTTCTTCTTTTAGCACAATAACATTTTATTTTTCCTCTACCTAATTCTGACACCTTTTTGTTTAATCACATTTCGAAACGTTCAAGTTTCATCTTCTCTGATTTTCCCAGCATCTAATTCCTGAATCCATACACGCTTTGGTTAAACATAGTAATTCCGTCTTCCGCAATCAACTTGCCATTAAGCACATGAAAAGATATAATACAATTAAAGTGTTATTTACTTCCATTTCTTCACGTAGATGTTACAGACACAATAGTCCGAAATGTTTTTCATTCATCTCGTCTTTAAGATTTTCAGAGAACTGCGAGTGCAGTGAACTTCCGTGACCGCAGAATCCGCACCTATCTTGGAACACTTTAGAGTCATAATTTTCACGCAGTTTTTTCCGAAATAAACACACATTGTCCTCGAGAGCAATATCGTTTGTAATGAAATTCGAATGGACGTCTATCCGCTTGTTCACGATGTTACAGAATATACAAATAAATTAAAATTCGGTGTAAACAAAAATATGTGAAGTATTCAAACACAAAAGCGTAGTTTATATCTCTTCTGCGAGTAAATTTTACCACCCATATAATATATTTACAAATGAATACAACATTAGTTCCGGAATTTAGAATTTATCGCAGCAATGAAAATATTTATTCTGGAGCGTTTTCAAAGAACTGCAGGCCCCATACTGTTGAAACAATAAGCTTGTTGTTCCGTAACCTGGACGACGTGTAGGTGTTTTTTAAAATACCATTACGTGTGTTTATCGTGCTCGGTACGGAAAATTTACAAAGGAATACGATTTCCACGATTATTTTATTTGGCGCTTATGCTAATCGTTGTCTCTTGGACGTTCATGATTTCTTTTTATCTGCAAACAAACCTAGACACACACACACACACACACACACATATCGATATTGGTATTTATGGTTTCTCTGTAAATTGTAATTTTTTGTAAGGCTTGTTGCAGTACTGTCAGTACGAATACCGATTCTTTTCCAACTTTTGCAGATATCACTGTTTTTCAAGAGGTTATACACAGTCGTCACTATTGAGGCACAATGAAGCACAATCGCAGAGATATTTGTAGCATTTTTGCTCGCCATCCTTCAGGAATACTCAAGTACGGTGGCCTTTTTGTTCGCTGTGTGATACACAGCACTTATTTCTAGAATTGCTGTTCTATCTGTTGTGGAATGTACGCTGTAAGATTAAAATTGTGGTTCGATCCCTTTTGCGACCCGAGAGAATGGTTTTTCGTGTACATAGCAGATTTTGTGTAAGCTATCCAATTGCATCCAGAGCATCACTGTGTCACTAATTCTCTTCTGCTTTTCAAACCACACATTGACCCTTTTCCATACTATCACGGACTAGCATCGCCGGGGGCCAGAGCTTAACGATCAAGTTTGGTGACTAGATAGTCGGACTTAGGCACAGCTCGACTAAAGCTGGTCCATCCCGATAAACTGATAATTTCACCGCCTTTCAGCCACATTTCCATGAAAAGGTAGCTTTAAGTTGGCTTTTTCCTAGCCTTATTACCCATTTCACTTTATCAAGGCTTCTTGTTGCTGTTGTGGTCTTCAGTCCAGAGACTGGTACGATGCAGCTCTCCTTGCTCCTCTATCTCCTCTATCCTGTGCAAGCTTCTTCATCGCCCAGTATCAACTGCAACATACATCCTTAACAATCTGTTTAGTGTACTCATCTCTTGGTCTCCCTCTACGATTTGTACCCTCCGCACTGCCCTCCACTTTTAAATTGGTGATCCCTCGATGTCTCAGAATATGCCCTACCAACCGATCCCTTCTACTAGTCAAGTTGTGCCACAAATTTCATTTCTCCCCAATTCTAGTCAATACCTCCTCATTAGTTAAGTGATCTACCCATCTAATCTTCAGGATTCTTCTGTAGCACCACATTTCGAAAGCTTCTATTCTCTTCTTGTCCAAACTGTTTATCGACCATGTTTGACTTCCATACATGGTTACACTCCATACAGATACTTTCAGAAACGACTTCCAGACACTTAAATCTATACTCGATGTTAACAAATTTCTCTTCTTCAGAAACGCTTTCCTTGCAGTGCCAGTTTAGATTTTATATTCTCTCTACTTCCAACATCATCAGTTACTTTGTTCCCCACTGCTGTGGTAGGCGTGGGCTTCGTGTCTTGCTTGGCCACAGTAATGCGTTCACTATGCTGCTTGTAATAGCTCACACGCACTCCTATTTTTTTATTCGTTATTAAACCTACTCCAGCATTTCTCCTATTTGATTTTGTGTTTATAATCGTGTAATCACCTGACCAAAACTCTTGTTCCTCCTACCACCAAACTTTTGCACTATATCTAACTTTAACCTACCCATTTCAAGACTTATAATTATTACAACTGTCTTTGGAATATTCCACTAGCCAGCGTCGATATGTATCGATTCATATACTTTCGCAAACTCTTCCCTAAGTCACACTTTCGACAGTAAGTGCGAGGAGAGACATTTTGCCGTGAGGTAGTAGCTTGTCATGGCGTTTGAGAATGCCCTGGGCATCCTTGTTCGAAGGGAGTCGGTCGTTACATTCGTGTTCAGCACCTTGGAATAATACAGGGTATCACTTTCTGGAGCCATATTTGAAGAGGCACGCTGTTATGATGAAATGACCTTTATTTGATAGAGTCGTTGTTTCGAGGTACTCTCGCAGTGTACAAGACGCTTAGTAATATCAGTCTAAGTTATTTTCAGTGCGGAAATACAGTTTCCAGTCTGCGGTTATTCCCGTCGTTCACTTTTATAGGTCGACACACTTGTATTTCTCCACGATTTGTATGCAGTGGAATAGGCTTTAAGTCGTTCAAGATAGGTGCGTACGTCGAGATTGGTTATCACTTCATTAGTAATCTCATTTCATCCTAGAATATGTTTAGTTTTTCAATATTAAATTTTCAAAGCGTGCTTGGTCACTTTTGTATAGATGACTTTCGACTACTTTTGTGACTACAGACTTGGTTTTTGTGAGTGGTTGGGATAGAATTTTTGCTTCAGCTGTATACATGTTCCCAGTGGAACACAAAGGAATTATTAATAACGTTTGTCGTGATGTTATTATATTTCGATATATGCAGGCTTTATTTAAATGTATCTGAGGTGCTGTAGCCACTACCTTTCTTTTTCTTTTCTTTTAAGTAAAAATCAGACAGGTCTTACGAGTGAGCTATGGATGGAGACAGACAATATTATTAACTACAACATCTTTGGTGTTTCTCAGTATCTCAAGAAGGTAAGACGACACGCTGTATTGATGTGTTTCCAGGCGCTGGTATATTACTGTAGCGCTGTGTAGAAGTGTTATCGATTGTACGTACAACAGGTGCTGGAGCTCTATTAAATGGTCTTTCAGATAGTTAGCTTGCTTCGGCAGCCTGTATAGAATGCTTACACAACAGGGAAACTGCCCCAGAGCACAGCCTATCGGTATGAATAATAGACTAAGTCATCTTAGGATATGCTGTTGCTTTTGCGGAGCAAAAGTCCACATCACTTTTTTTTTTACGCAGGTCCTCTCTTCCGTTGCGTTAGATAATATCAAAGTGCGCTGTGGGCTTACTTCATTACTTCTTGAGTCACATTGTTTTTTAAATTTACTTCTCAGGAGTCACATAGGTTAAAACAGGAATAGATGGTCATTCGGGGGAGATGGCAATGGCTATGGTCCTACATCTACACGCTTTACAGCGCTGACGATTGATTGATAGTGGGTCTTCGTCGTGAGAGACACGTTGCTGCTTCCCATGAGTCTTATTTCAACGAAAAGCTAGTATTTGTCATTATGTCAGCTTTTAATATACCTTAACATTATATAGCATGTCAATATTTTTCAATTTTTCTATAAGTGAGACTGTGAGCAATTACGAAAACTTACATTTCAAGACTGTAATCTCTCTCTACCGAATGGGAGAGATGGCCATGCCATCTGTTGGATAGTTAGGAATTCCGTAAAATGGTTTACTTTTTAGTTTTTACGGGACTTTTTTTGCAGATGTCAACTAAGTTTGTTCCCAAGATTGTTTCTACTAGAAATTAATATTAGTAAAGTAAAAAAATTATAGTTAATTCGAAAAGGTTCTGTAGAATTTGATATGCTAAGTTAAACGAGACAGCGAAAAAAAAATCGTTTGTGGCTTAAAAATTACTGTGGATCCAGGTTCCTCTTTGGGTCTAGACAACGAGGAACGACTTGTGTGATTTCCTATAATTTTCTCTAGAAAACTTATCAGTAACAAGTAGTTCAATTAAAACATGTTAGGATTACTGGATACTGTTTTAAGACGATATCCTCTTCGTTTTCGAATAGTTTTTCCAGATGGCTATCTGTCACTTGCGTGTCTGGCCATCTAACGGTGACATATGAGTGAGAAGGCGAAGTGTTACATAATTCAAAAGAAGAGTTGGTAGTTAGTCAGAAAGTGTTATAATTTCGTGAACTAAGTGCTATACAGTTTTCAGGAATATATAAAACAATACACGTACATTTCACAGTGTTTCTTGTTTATTAGGGGTCGACATCGGCATTTGAAACAAGTCATGGCTTCCTATCTCTATGTCACACTACTTTATTCTGCTTATCACCAGGCTATTAGGGGTCCCTCAACACTGCCTATAAGTAAGGCTTAAGCAGTTTTAAACATGTAAACTGCTTTCACCATTCCTTGGGAATTATTATGGATTTATCTTCTGGCGTTTCCACATCTACATAAATAATTAATCAGGGAGCCACCATAGGGTGCATTGCGGAATTTTACTTTTATCACAAAGTCATTTCCTCTCGAGTTTAGTTTCCTAATAGAGTGAGCAAGGGAAAAACTAGTGTCCATTGAAGTCTGCATGAGCCCTAATTTCCTTTATCTTTGTGGACCTTACGAGGAATATACGGTGGTGGAAGTAGAATCATTCGTAGTCAGCTATAAATGCCGGTTCTCCCCATTTTGTCAATAGTGTTTCACGAGATGAGCGTCCTCTTCCCTCCAGGTACTCCGATATGACTTCACAAAGCATCGCCATAATACTCCCGTGTAGATCTAAATTACCGGAAACAATCCTAGCATCCTACCTTTGAATTGCTTTGATCTTCCTTTCTTACGACCTGGTGGGAATCCCAAGCATTCGAGTAGTACACAAGATTGGGTCCCTCTAAATTTCTATACATGGTGTCCATTATGGATGAGCTACACTTATTAAATTAAAATTCTCCCAACACACCGAAGTGGAACACTCGCCTTCCTTATTACCGACCTTACGTGCACGTTTCATTTCATATGTATTTGCAATGTTAGGCCCAGATATTTAATCGAAGTGATTTGCATTACGAGTGTGTTAATAAAATCTACCAGATACTCATTCAAGTTCTTTTATATTAAGAAGCTGTTATCAGTGAAGCATAAACCGTAGATCTCAAGGCTAGTTTCAGAATTAACAACGGAAGTGACAAGTTTTTGTCCTGTACATTTCTGACAAGAGAGTATACCATTTTAGTTCCTCTAAGAAACGAGAGAATTTACAATACTGTATGTATCATTACACGGTGCGCTATACAGCAAAAACTCGAGTCGGAGAATACTTTGGATTTGAATTTTTGATGTTCTAGTTTCTCAAGAATGTGGTAATGGTTGTCACACACTTATCTATGCCCCGGAAACCATCTAACTATGAACATCACAAGGACTCGTAAATTAAATGCGTTGTAATACATAGTTTGATTACTGGAGAAGGGCAATCACAAAAATTTTTAGTTATTTATATTTGCGTCTCATCATCAGTTTATTTATACTTCGTTGACAAACCCTCTGGAACTAGTAAAGTTTTTTGTGGTAAAATACCAGTGTTAGAGGGCCAGTGCACAGAACTATTATTTTTTAAGAATGTGGAGTTTTCAATCGACACGACATTCTCCTGGAGTGTGTTCCCACTGGTGTTTCTCCTTTGGGCGTACGTCAAAAGTATTATATATATTACACCTGTAATAACAAGGGTGAAGACAGGAGAAAGGTAGCGTATGGAAGGCGTTATTCGTATACAGCCAGCGCAGCAAACGCCATACTGACAGTGTTTTCAGTAGCGAGGCAACTCTCCAGCATCTACCTGTCTTAAGGTCTTAAGGAAGTTTCGCGGCAATTAGTCCGGTTCGTCACCCACCACCACACTGTCGTCTCCTGCTAGGCTAGCACCAGTTGACCAAGCTCCGGCTACCCAAAGCCAGGACACTGTCACGTCATCCAGACCCATCAACAGTCCTGCTGGAATGTATTGGAGCATGGCTAGTCGATACTGGCTTTCTCATGGAGAAACACTTAAACTGGAATGTGCACACTGGAGTGCACGTCGTCTACTGAGTGGCAAGCTACACTAGGTAGGAATTTGACAATGTTTGAATGCTGAAGCTTAGATGGGTAATTCGCAAAACTAATGAGGAGGTATTGAATAGAATTGGGGAGAAGAGGAGTTTGTGGCACAACTTGACAAGAAGAAGGTACCGCTTGGTAGGACGTATTCTGAGGCATTAAGGGATCACCAATTTAGTATTGGAGGGCAGAGCGGCGAGTAAAAATCGTAGAGGGAGAACAAGAGATGAATATACTAAACAGATTCAGAAGGGTGTAGGTTTTATTAGGTACTGGGAGATGAAGGAGCTTGTACAGGATAGATTAGCATGGAGAGCTGCATCAAACCAGTCTCTGGACTGAAGACCACAACAACAACAACAACAACAACAACAACAATGTTAACTTGAGAAACTCCGTCGTGAACCCTGACCTACTCAACACAGATTACAGTGTTATAGCGGAATTCGTTCCGTGGAAATGAATGTCAAACGCAATATTCCATCACATTTACAAATTGTGTGGTTACTGCGTCCATGTCATGTATACTGGTCCAGAGGGAACCTACTTCCTATATAAAGAAAGTGGTCACGTTAGGTCTAATTTCCCGAGGAGGGTTGTTGTATTAAAGACGTCATTAGTGCAGCGTCGCCAATTTACGGTTGCTGATCTTGTTCCTTCCACTCCCCCCGTCGGGCTTACTTCTGCTTCGGATTATAATGAACAAACAGTCATTTCTAATAATCGTGTCAATTAATATCCGCCTTTACCTCCGCGACAGGTTCAGAATCCTATTGGCCCCAGGATAGAACCTATAACGGCGACCAACAAGCGTCGTTCCCCTCACGATGGTGATGGTGAGGATTTGGCTGTGCCTATTGCGCCAACCTCCTCAACATCGACTGTGTCCCCTGCTCCTCTTGATGCTACGATACATTTCGTGCGGTGGTTCGGTGAGTGGCGAAGATGTTATCTCCAGCATCCCTCCTGCTCGCGAAGTGGCTCTTTCTGAGTTGCTTGTGTGTAGGGAGCGAGCAAAGTCCCCTATCACGGTATAAGTGTTTATGTGTGTATGTGGGTGTGTCACCTTATCACGAGATTATTATATATTTTTATTTTTATAATTATATTTTATGATTTTGGTTGGGGGACTTTAAATATTGTGGTTTAGCATGAGACTTTTATATAGCTTATAACTCGATAACACTCGTACGGACATCGGCTGCCCCGATGTTGCGGAATGTAATGATTTTCAATATGTCTTGTTCATTATTTGCAAGGAAAAACTGGAGACAATCTCGCCTGACATTAGGCGGCCAAATTGAAACATCCAGAACCCATTACAATGCTTTTTAACTTTGAAATTAATGAAAGATTAAAATTGAAAATTCTCTATCATTTACATTTAATATTGTGATAAGAAATTTTAATTAAATAATACAGTGAGCACAATCGCCGACTAAATGCTGCTAGCGGAGATGAGCTCCCAGCACTACGGTCTGTAAAAACTTGGTTGAAGAGAATTAATGGTTGCGATATTGAGAGGTAACAACTAAGTCAATAATACGCACTTTCTAATAACAACTTATATTACATTTTCCAAAAATATAGATAAAACGTACGTTAATTACCAGACAGCACTACAATTGCGGCCTACCGCTATACGAAACAAAAATCAGGAGAGAGATGGTTCAATCAAAGCATTGTCTCTGATCTTCATAGACTATGTTACACAGAGATTACATAAAAGGCTGTTTTGTTAATTACATGGATAATTGTGTTTTTATAATAGTAATTTACAATCTTTACTATTTGTTATACATCCCGCAGACGTACTTAGTCTTTAGATAATTTATCTTTCTCATATCTCATATCAATAACTTCTTTTCCCTTTAACCAAACGTCTATTTATGTGACGTACCGTCACACCCCCTTTCGTCTTTAAGTCCTACGTTACAGTCTGTGGCGATGCAATGTCCTCCTGCTCCTTCGTCTTCAGCCGCCGATGGTTTCCTACATTTACCGACTACAGCAACTGCCGAAGAGAATAAAATCAGCGAGCAAGTATCATCTGTTGCATTGGCAGTTCCACAGAATGGTTCCACTTTAGTGACTGGAACTGCATTACATGGCTGCATTACATGACCTTAGTTCTGAGGGATAGAAAGCTGTGCCTATGACCCCTCCCATACCTCCGTTTGCAGAGGCCGCCATCCCACGTAGCCGAGCGAAATTGGGTGCGGTGCGGTGGCACGTAAAATGTCTAAGAAAAAAAGTTGCGATGACAGGGGTTCCGGTCCCCCGTTGTCTGCTTTTGCTGTGGATTCCCCAGTGTACCTTGACTCTCAACTGCCTACCTAATTCTAGTCGGAATATGCGTATATCCCTATCCAGCAGTGATCAATTACCCAAACCTACGGTCCTTCCCTTAAACATTAATCATGTGGAATCAAAATAGCGATTGGCTTAGCTGCGTCAGTTCATTTATGATTCATGTGCGGACATAGTCTTCTTACATGAGGTGTTATTTAGTAATTTGTCCTTACCTGGTTTTCGTAAGATCTTTAATGTAGCACCCGAATATTCTACGGGACCACGTTATTCCTTCGTGAAGGCATTCCTATTGCTGAGGTGGACATGTTGGATTCTGGCAGGAGCATAGGTTGTCAACTTTTTAATCTTACCTTGGTTCTTTCATATGCTCCTTCTGGCACTGGTCGCGCAGTGGATCGTTCGCGTTTTTATAAAGAGGATATTGTTGATCTGTTGCGTAAAAGTCCTCCGGGCATTCTGTTGGGTGTGGATTTTAAATGCGTATTGCGTCCTGCAGATCAATCTCCTAATTTTAATTTCTCTCGTGAGTTACATGAATTTGTCCGCTCCTTACGCCTAAAAGACATCCAGGCATGTAAATAGCCGACGTTAGTTAAATTTACAGTCTTTACTGCGGCTTCTAGTAGCAGGTTAGATAGGTTTTACTTATCAGACTGCCTGAGTGATAGTATTGTTAATGTTGAAGTCATCCCAGCTTCCTTTACAACTCTCAATCTTGAATGGCAACCAGTCAAATTGCTTCGCCCTCCGTGGATGTTAAACCTCGCTCATGTAGCTGGCTTCTCTCTCGATGACGTGATGCGAGTCGTGTGGGAGCGTACTCTACGGCCCACTGGGAAATATTCTCCCACACTTGACTGGTGGACACAGCTAGAAAATACCGAGGTTCAGGCAAACTTTGATTCTTTCCTGTGCTGCGAAAGTGCGACACTTTTGGAGGACTTATGAATACTACTATTTCAGCCTGCGTGAACTTTATGCTGTTTCGGATTACGCCCCTCTGCGAATTGCGGATGTTACGCGTGTAAAAGCAAAACTGATGACCTTGAAGAGAATACAAAATGGAAGGTTTCGTTGGTGACGGCAGAACTGACTTCCTTATTTCATTTGCTTCGGCATCAGACACGTACCGTTATGGCCCAAGCTGATATAGTGCGTATCTTACAACAGTACTACGCAGACATCTATGGCATCGATGAGTCCAATGAAACCTTTTACGACGCACTTGTAAGCTTCTTTGATACGACAATTATACCTGAACATAATGCAACGCTTTTAGCTGCCTTTCAGCCTGAGGAAGTTTACAAACTTATTGTGGCACGGTCTTCTCAAAAGTCCCCAGGTCTAAATGGACTTGGAATTTTACGTGCGCTTTTGGCCGTTGTTGGGTGCCACCTTTACCTACCTTTTGAATGAAGTGTTACAGGGTACAGTAATGCTGACCTCGTTCAAAGTGGGAAAAATTGTATTAATCCCGAAACGCACTGGACCGGCTTCCCCTGATAGCTTACGCCTACTCACTTCGTTAAACTTTGATTATAAGACTATAGCGAGGGCAGTTAACAGTAGGATGTCAGCTCTGATGGAAACGATTGTTGCAAAACTCCAAAGCTGAGTACCTGGTCGTGCCATTGTTATTCCTATAATCGAGTGTCGTCACGGGTTTCGGTTGTTGCAGTTACGTCCGTTCCTTGTGCCCTTGCTTTCCTAGACTTCGATAAGGCATCTGATTGTGTTAATCACGACTTTTAGCTTCTGATTCTGGAGGCAGTTAGTTTCACTGTTGACACACGGTGAGTGCTCTCAAATCTTTTTACGAGTATTTCAGTTTCGGTGGTTGTTAATGGCCAATTGACGCCCCAATGAATATGCGTAGGGGAGAGCCTCAACGAAGCCCGCTATATATGACTTTGCGCTGTCTCTAGAGCCCCTACCTCGGATGCTAGAATCCCAGCTGACAGATTGGACGCTTTCCGGCGGGACTATAGCTGTTCGCACATATTCTGTCCTGCTGAGTTACCCGACTGAAGGCTGTAATCGATAATTTTTGTCGGAGTTCAGATGCTAAACTTAATTAAGGTAAATGCATGCTTCTTCCCTTGCGAGGTTTTGATGACGCGGTGGTTCCATGGGCTACTGCGGTGGATCAGTGTAAGTGTCTCGGTATCATCATTGGTCGTTGTCAACTCAAAATGGTGGCGCTCAACTGGAAGATCGATGATGGCGAAGAAACTAAAACAATTTTCTGGTCGTTTGTTGTGGAAGAGACATATGTTTCGCTTACGGTCTGAGGTGATCACGGAGCCTCGTTCCTTTGGGGGTTGGGCCTGACTGATTTACGTGGGAAGATGCAGATGTTATATGTGCGGCGTAGTGTTTTGACGATGACTCAAGACACTAACACAAATATGTCTCATTTATTTCTCTGTGCCCGTCCAGCTAGGCTTGAACCTCCTACTGATGTCAGTCGCATAAATTAAAAGTTAAAGCGCTCTGGTGACTTCTATCTTGCGGTGAGCTATTTTGGGGCTTATATCTTATGGAGATCTGTCCTCACCATGAAAATCCTGAAGACTCGATGGGAAGCAGTCCCTTGCCCTAACCTCGTTGCAAGAAAATCGCCGCATACAACCCGGACGATAGTTTGGTTCAACATCAGTCTTCCGATTTTGCCGATGTGCTTAGTTTCCTCGCGGTGTAAGGTAGCAAATAACTTGATTGCAACGAACGAACCACTTTTCCGCACTGGGTTTAGTGACACGGATTTATGTAGTCATTGTACGTCTCCAGATACGATACGACATCGCTTTAGTTATGGAGGTCATATGGCCAACTGACGTTGGATCAGAACACAACTGGCCTTCCTTACTCGATCTTCTGAGACTGCATACACTACGGACATCATGTTACGTCCAGATTCTTTTTTTCTTTCCACGGTCGAAAACCCGTACCGTTGTGTGGTTGCTGGGACATTTCGTTCATTACGATATAAAAGGCGAGAGGGAAGATCACACGAACTTGGCATGCAATACATGATCACTGCCTATAGGAAATGCTTGCGAATACCTCGATATCGAGACCTATTCGCCAACATGTTTCGAAGGTAGGAGACGAGATCCTGGCAGAAGTAAGGCTGTGAGGACGGGGCGTGAGTCGTGCATGGGTAGCTCAGATGGAAGGGCACTTGCCTGCAAAAGGCAAAGGTCCCGAGTTCGACTACGGCCCAGCACACAGTTTTAATCTGCCAGGAAGTTAAATGTTCAATCCTGTTTTCCACCGGCAAGATATTAGCTAATTAAATTTTTCAGATAAGTGTTTTTCTTTGTATTGTATGTTCCCATCTGATTTTCTTGGGATTGTCCTCTCCTGGTTTATCGGTTGGTTTTGTTTTGTGTATTGACTCAGCGTCGCTCCAGTTCTATTGTAAAATGTGTATAGGTGAAGTATAGATACACATGAGCGTCGATAATCCTTGCAATCAGATTGGGATTTTTCTTACATTGCTACTTCGAATTTAATCTAGTTTCGTTTTCCTTCTAGTTGTAGATTCTATTACGAACTATAAACATAAATAATAAACACAACATAAAAAATTAAAAAATTACAAAAAGCAATGCAAAAGTAATTATTGATGCACATCTTGTGAGCTTGGTGGTAATTTGTCGGCTATGTTCTCTGTTCTTTTTTCTTTTTTTTTCTTTTTTTGTTGTTCTGTTATGATAATTAATTTTTTTCTCCCATTTGCTGATTATATTACATGATGACTTGACAATGGTCCCCTCAAGTGTCACGATAGTACCAAGTCATTCTGATAAAGAAAGAGGCAGCGTCTTTGATTAGTAATCAAAACATCGGGTTCGAATCAAGCAACTGCTGAAATTTTGGTTAATAATCAGCATTTGCGGTCGAAGACTTCCTGCATAAGAAGTAGGGCTCTTTCAGGCAACGGCCTTGTCAACATGAGTGGAGGAGCGAAAAGAGGTTCAGGGCACAATCTGGTCCTTAGGGTGAGAAACTGCCCCTAAAGGCGTAAAAATGAGCAGTGATCAACGGCATGAGGATGCTGAAGGCAATGGTAACCACAGCTTTAAAGATGCGTTATGTGCATCCACAAGATATGTGACCTGTAATTGAAAAAGTGTCATGGTGATCTCTCCATTGACAGAAGATTCCGGCACTGTCCCCCATTTGGATCTCTGGGAGAGGACTGCCAAGGGCGAGGTGACCATGAGAAAAAGATTGAATAATCAACGAAAGGATAACGTTCTACGAGTCGGGGCGTGGAGTGTCAGTAGCTTGAAAGTGGTAGGGAAAATACAATAAACTGAAAAGGGAAATGCAAAGGCTCAGTCTTGATATAGTGAGGTTCAGTGAAGTGAAATGGAAAGAAGACCAGGACTTTTGGTCAGATGAGTGTAGGGTAACATTAACAGGAGCAGAAAATGGGATAACTGGAGTAGGATTCGCTATGAATAGGAAAGTAGGGCAGAGTGTTTGTTACTGCGAACAGTTCAGTGGTAGGGTTATTCTTATAGAATCGACAGCAAACGAACACCGACAACGGCAGTTGATGTATACATGCTGATGTTGAAGATGAATAGATAGAAAGAGTATGTTAGGATAGTCAAACGGTAATATAGTACGTAACGGAAGATGAAAGTCTAATAGTCATGGGGGTCTGGAATGCACTTGTAGCGGAAGGAGTAGAAGAAAAGATTAGAGAAGAATATGGGCTTAGCAAAAGGTATCTGAGAGGGTAAAGGCTAATTGAGTTCCGTAATAAATTTCAGCTGGTAATAGCGAATACGCTGTTGAAGAATCACAAGAGGAATCGATGTACTTGGAGAAGACCGGGTGATACAGCAGAATTTCAGTTAGCTTACATCATGGTCAGAGAGAGATTCTGAAATCAGATACTGAATTTTAAGGCGTACCCAGGAGCAGATATAGAAAATCACAATGTAGTACTGATGCTCTGAAGGCTGAAGTTTAAGAGATTAGTCTGGAAGAATCAATATGAGTAAGAATCAATAAGCAAAGAAATGGGATACGGAAGTACTAAGGAATGACGGGATATGCTTTATGTTCTCCAAGGCTGTAGCTGAAGTTTAAGAGATTAGTCTGGAAGAATCAATATCAATAAGAATCAATAAGCAAAGAAGTGGGATACGGAAGTACTAAGGAATGACGGGATATGCTTTAAGTTCTCCAAGGCTTTAGATATAGCAATAGCGAATAGCTCAGTAGGCAGTATAGTTGAAGAGGAATGGATATCTCTGAAAATGGCTATCACAGAAGCTGGAAATAAAATCATGGGTTCAAAGCAGGTAACTGCGAAGAAACCACAGGTTACGGAAGAGATACTTCAATTGATCGATGAAAGGAGAAAGTACAAAAATGTTTCGGCAAACTCAGGAATACAGAAAAAAAAGTCGCTGACGTATGAAATAAAATGTGAAGTGCAGGAAACCTAAGACGAAATGTCTGCATGAAAAATCGGCAGAAATCGAGAAAGAATTGATTGGTGGTAAGACAGACTCAGCGTACAGGAAGTCAAAACAACCATCGGTGACATTAAAAGCAAGGGTGGTAGCATTGAAAGTGCAACGGGAACTCCACGGAGAAATGCAGAGGAGAGAGCGGATAAGTGGAAAGAATACACTGAAATCCTCTATGACGGAGCAGAATTTGTCTGATGTGATACAAAAAGAAACAGGACTCTATTTGGATGAGATAGGGGATCCAGTGTTAGAATCAGAATTTAAAAGAGCTTTGGAGGACTTAAAAACTTAACCTCACGAGTTATGGTCACAAAGCAGATGAAGCTAAGAAATTCTGCAACCTAGGTAGTAAAATAACCAATAATGGACGGAGCAAGAAGGACATCAAAAGCAGACTAGCAATGGCAAATGAGCATTCCTGGCCAAGAGAAGTCTACTGGTATCAAATATGGGTCTCAATTTTAGGAAGAAATTTCTGAGAATGTACGTCTGGAGTACAGCATTGTACGGTAGTGAAACACTGGCTGTGGGGAAACAGGAACGGAAGAGATTCGAAGCTTTTGAGATATGTTGCTACAGACGAATGTTGAAAATTAGGTATACTGCTAAAGTAAGGAATCGAAGAGGAAAGGAGTATGTGGGAAACGCTGATAAGGTGAAGGAACAGGATGCTAAGACACCTGCTAAGACAAGAGAAAATGATTTCCATGGTACTAGAGGGAGCTGTAGAGTGCAAAACGGGAAGATAGAGAGTGGAATACACCCAGAAAATTACTGAGGACGTAGGATTCAAGTGCTACTCTGAGATGAATACGATGGCGCACGTGAGGAATTCGTGGCGGGCCACATCAAACCTATCAGAAGAATGAAAACCTAAAAAAAATATGGATGTGAACGTGTGTCGTCTTCGGAAGCAATCCTGCACTTCCTTGATGATATCCACGCTGCCCTCCAATGCTAAATTTGTGATCCCTTGATGCCTCAGAACATGTCCTACTAACGGTCCCTTCATTTTGTCAAGTTGTGCCACATACTCCTCTTCTCCCCAATGCTATTCAATACCTCATCATTAGTTATGTGATCTACCAATCTAGTCTTCAGCATTCTTTTGTAGCACCACATTTCGAAAGCTTCTATTCTCATCTTGTCCAAACTATTTATCGTCCATGTTTCACTTCCATACATGGCTACACTCCATACAAATACTTTCAGAAACGACTTCCTGACACTTAAATCTATAATCGATGTTAACAAATTTCTCTTCTTCAGAAACGCTTTCCTTCCCATTGCCATGCTACATTTTATATCTTCTCTACTTCGACCATCATCAGTTATTTTGCTCCCCAAATAGCAAAACTCCTTTACTACTTTAAGTATCTCATTTCCTAATCTAATTCCCTCAGTATCACCCGACTTAATTCGACCACATTCCATTATCCTCGTTTTGATTTTGTTGATGTCCGACTTTCAAGACACTGTCCATTTCGTTCAACTGCTCTTCCACGTCGTTTGCTGTCTCTGATAGAATTACAATGTCATCGGCGAACCTCAAAGTTTTTATATCTTCTCCATGGATTTTAATACCTACTCCGAATTTTTCTTTTGTTTCCTTTACTTCTTGCTCAATATACAGATTGAATAACATCGGGGAGAGGCTACAACCCTGTCTCGCTCTCTTCCCAACCACTACCTCCCTTTCATGTCCCTCGACTCTTATAACTGCCATATGGTTTCTGCACAAATTGTAAATAGCCTTTCGCTCTCTGTATTTTACCCCTGCCACCTTTAGAATTTGAAAGAGAGTATTCCAGTCAACATTGTCAAAAGCTTTCTCTAAGTCTACAAATGCTAGAAACGTAGGTTTGCCTTTCCTTAATCTTTCTTCTAAGATAAGTCGTAAAGACAGTATTGCCTCACGTGTTCCAACATTTCTACGGAGTCCAAATTGATCTTCCCCGAGGTCGGCTTCCACCAGTTCTTCCATTCGTGTGTAAAGAATTCGCGTTAGTATTTTGCAGCTGTGGCTTATTAAACTGATAGTTCGGTAATTTTCACATCTGTCAACACCTGCTTTCTTTGGGATTGGAATTATTATATTCTTCTTGGAGTCTGAGGGTATTTCGCCTGTTTCATACATCTTGCTCACCAGATGGTAGAGTTTTGTCAGGACTGGCTCTCCCAAGGCCGTCAGTAGTTCCAATCGAATGTTGTCTACTCCGGGGGCCTTGTTTCGACTCAGGTCTTTCAGTGCTCTGTCAAACTCTTCACGCAGTATCGTATCTCCCATTTCATCTTCATATACATCCTCTTCCATTTCCATAATATTGTCCTCAAGCACATCGCCCTTGTATAGACCCTCTATATACTCCTTCCACCTTTCTGCTTTCCCTTCTTTGCTTAGAACTGAGTTTCCATCTGAGCTCTTGATATTCATACAAGTGGTTGTCTTTTCTCCAAAGGTCTCTTTAATTTTCCTGTAGGCAGTACCTATCTTACCCCTAGTGAGATAAGCCTCTACATCCTTACATTTGTCCTCTAGCCATCCCTGCTTAGCTATTTTGCACTTCCTGTCTATCTCATTTTTGAGACGTCTGTATTCCTTTTTGCCTGCTTCATCTACTGCATTTTTATATTTTCTCCTTTCATCAATTAGATTCAATATTTCTTCTGTTACCCAAGAAGTAACATTACATAAGGAGCTAAATAGTCTCAAAGAGGAAAGACAGGAACGTTCACATCCTAATGTACCTCAAGGTGTCCTTGATGCTGGTACTGCCACATTGGTAATCCAATTTTAACTGATGTCGGGAAGATGTTTTCTGTTTTCTTTCATAATGTGCAAAAATCTTCGAGGTCGTGGAAGTTAAACGACGAGCGTTTCTTAAGTATCGCTCAATTAAAATTATCTGGAAATGATGCGCTTTAAGTGATGCTTGAAAAGAAGTTATGGGATACTTAGTGCTTCGAAAAGTTTCATCGGTGTAAGTAGAGAATTACGTAAGAAAACATACATCTGGATATTAGCTAGAAGAGCTTAACGGCGAAGGGACTCAACTGAATGGTTTGTAGATCGCATCAGGAAGATTAATGTCAATATGTATTAATTGACAAATGATGACTGTAGGCTTAAATGTCGGGTAAAGAGCGCTTCTGATTCTTAAACACTTTGAATTAAGTAGTAGGAACTGTCGTGACTTTGTCGTGACTTTGTATGGGATTTCTATGATGAAAAACTCGAAAGACACAGAACCAGTTTACAATACAAAGGTCATATGGATGTTATCATCTGTATCACATTCAGTGGCAATATAACAAGCAAAAACATAAAAAAAAGATTGGACACTTTGATAGAAAACGTCGGCAGATGCGAGGAGTGTGGACTCAAGGAAGAGCTCGCACTTTTACAAATGGTTCAAGTGGCTCTAAGAACTATGGGACTTAACATCTTAGGTCATCAGTCCCCTAGAACTTAGAACTACTTAAACCTAACTAACCTAAGGACATCACACACATCCATACCCGAGACAGAATTCGAACCTGCGACCGTAGCAGTTGCGTGGTTCCGGACTGAAGCCTCTAGATCCACTCTGCCACCTTGGCCGGCAGCAACGTTACAGAAATGGACAGTGTGTGACGTGAGGAATGCACAAAGTTCCCTGCAAAAGTGAGTACGGGATATCTTCGTGTGGATTCAGTGGCAGAATTTTCTCTGTCTGATTGTAAGACGAAGTTTGTGCACGTTTTTAATGGATGAGGTCACAGGTAACCGTCGCAAGTCAAGTTGTATATGTTTCAACAAATCTTAACACACTGCACTGGTAGCAAAGTTGTGTAGGGGGTTAGTTTTCGCTTGGTCGGTTTTAAGTGACTGTGTTTCTAAGTGTGGTTGGGTAGGGGAGTGTGGTGCAGTCTTTCTGGGTTTTGTGGAAGCTCTCCCCAACATTGGCGTATTCTAAAACATCTTTTGGTTAGATTTCTTCATTAAACATCACGCCAAATCGATCGACAGTAGCTCACAGTTGAACTGAATGTGACACAGTTCTATCTAGTTCTTACTACTGAAAGAAGAAAACCGTCACAAAGCATGCCCCGACGTGAAGGAAGCCAACTAAAATGCGTATAAGGTCGCTTAGTCTCCTGTTGTGGGATTTAATACTAGAAGGAACTTGGAAGCTGATCTGGATGGACACAGAAGCTGTTCTGCTACTTATTGCTCTGCTTATAACTGCACTCTTGCCAGAAAATGAAAAACTGGGTCAGACGCAAAGTTGTCTATGGCGTAGTTTGTCCTCTGTATGGAAAACATACTAAAGTTGGATAGTGCCCGTTGGTGTGGACAGTTTCACTTTGAGAAAGGTGAAGCTACCAAAAGGTGCAGTGACGGCTAACTTAAAAGTGTTAGAAGAAGATGACTTGAACAGGAATTTCAATGCAGACTATTCAGACTTAGAACAGTTTGTTGATTATCCTCCTCAGTCACTGCCAAATATATAAGAAGTTCAGTATATTATTCTATTATTCTCATTGAGAACAAACCACCTGCATCCCAAACTCTGTACACCCAGTAATTGGGGCATTTATTAATCAGCGGTTTGATGGATTTGTAGAAAGGAGCACTAGCCCTTGGGGAGTACAGTTAGTCATCATTGCATAAGAAAGTTCTCCGATTGTCGTAAAGTCTATTAGTTTTGTTGGATTTATAGATTATTTGAAGCAATGGAGTGTCATAGAGATCTACTCAGTGTCTGACATCATGGGAACAATGGACAATCTGAGGTAATCCCGTAATGTTACCACCAACGATTGGTTAAATGTGTAGCATCAGTTAGATGTAGCAGTGAGGGGTCGACAAAAGACAGCGTTTACAGTGCCATATGTTCATTTTCAGTACCATCGGCTGGCATTCGGTTTGAAAAATGCACCAACAACTGTCGAATATCTATTATACTGGGTATTTTGTGGTATGAAACAGAAACATTACACAGAGTATCTGTGTGACATCATTGTCAGTGGAAATCCAGTTATATGAGCATGACTGATTTTTGCCTTCTAAAAGTGTTGTTCTATGTTAAGAGTGCATATATAGGCCAGGATAGTGTGCACACTGATCTATGACTAGTAAAGCCCATGGATGGTGTGCACACTGATCCCTGACTAGTAAAACCCATGACCTATAACCGGAAAATAATTACAGTAATTTTTAGGCTTCGCCCATTGTTATGGAAATTTGGTTCCAAAATTCACAGCGGTAGCAAAAAGTCTTACACATTTATGAAAGAGATAGTGAAGTTTCACTGGACTCCATACTCTGAGGCAGTCATTGATTAATTAACGGATCTATTGACCATACATCCTAGCCCCAATTTATCAGACTTCTGACGCAATTTATATTATCTTGTGATGCTAGCAGTTATATACTAGAGTGGTTCTCAGCAAATAAGTAGATGGAGCAGAGCAGCCAATAGCTTACGCTTCCAGGCAGCTCAATAAGGTGGATAAGAATTCCTCAGTTACCTCAATTACAGAAACGGAAATGTTCACGCTAACAAATGGCATCACTTATTCTCCTTCTTATTTGTGTGTGTTGCATTTTAAGGTATAGTCTGTCTGTAAACTCAAGAGCGAGCAGCGCTTTTGGTACGGGAAGTGGCCTTTCCCGGAAGAACGCTGCCACTGGACTACTGGGGCACCCAAAATCTGTTGCCCGTTACCTGTCTAGTGGCGTAGATCGGCGTGCAGTGATATACGTCGTTTCTGTTCGTGGGCTTTTAGTTGCCAGTGTCAGTTAACTTTGTATACTTACTGATATACTTCGATATCCGGAAGTGATGGATAATCGTCTAGCATTGTAAGAAAATGTTCAGAATACGAAGAAGGGGAGGTATTTGTGGAGTAACGAGCGTTCGATCGTCTCTAATGTTAGTACAGCGTATGTTAAAGAGGCGACGCAAAAAGAACTGTTGGCTAATATTACCACTCCCAACCAAACGGCTGCAATTTACCAAACGTCAGCCTCGCCCAATAGGACGCATAAAGAAGAAATGCGGAAATAAGCCGCATGGTTTACTGGAATCGCCACGGAGGAAATTAATAATTTTGTGAGGAAAACCATCGTTATAGACAGTTTCAAAATCACGTAAAACCTTTGATGCTGACGGAACACTAAATGTCGATCTCGATCATTATTCAGCCGATTCTAAGACACATTGGTTAAAATATGTGCGCAATAGCCATTGTAAACATTGCTGAAATTTCCTTCAAACACATACCCCGATTCTGGACTTCTAAGCAGAAAGCTTGACATACGAGGTGCGCTTACATATTAACTTTTATTTTTTGGTGAGAACTTATTTGTTAGTTGACAGCAATGTTATACTCTTAAATATATTCCCCATTACATGCTACAGACTTATGCCAGAGCTTTTTCCAGTTCCCGAAACACTTTACGAACTGTTTCTTCGGGATAGTTTATAGGTCTTCTAAATGCGCATTTTTAATCTCATGCATACTTGTAAAACTGCTGCCCTGTAAGACCCAATTTGAAATGCTTATACCACTTGTATGCCCTTCGTTTACTCATAACAAGTTCACCAAAAGCAATATTAAACATTTCTAAAAATGTCATACATTTCATTCCACTCTTACAACAAAATTTGGTACTGATTCTCTAATCTATTTTTATACAAAACAAATAATCGTTGATGCTACCAAAACACATGTAATCTTTTTGTCAACTGACAACAGTATGCATAACATTGTACACATGCTTTAGACACATGTTTACGAAGACAGTGACAAAAAAGTAGTGCAAATCGGACTAACACACAAAATTATAAATTTCTGATAACTTTTTAAACACTCTTCATGTTGCAAGAATTGTTAAGTTTCAATACAGTCCTTTAAAGAAAACTTCTGCCTTTCAGTAGAAACGTAAAGTAAGAACAAACCTCAAATTCTACAGATTGATTGAATTATGGGCGGTTTGTTTCACGCATAGCAATAGAGGAACATATACCATATTCACATGAACAGGCGTTCGGTTCTATGTTTGTAGGAGAATCCTGACTTCCGTTCTTATGTTAATATTATTTACTCTATAATGTTGTGTTTCGAAAGAAGCAATCGTCTTTTGTATTCCTTATGGTCTTAAAGCATTTGTCTAAAAATAAACGCAGACGTATCTGTGTACCGCGTCGCCACAGATTTAAATCGCAAGCCGTGGCAGGGCTGGTACTTCATTGTGAAACAGCCTGTGGGAGTGTCTTGTGACGTAGCTGGGTTGGCAGGGTGGGGACTCTCTCGCTCGCTCTTCAGTTTACCGACAGACTATAAAAGGTCACGCAGTAATGAAATGACCAATGGCACTTAAAGATTGGAAAAGACATTTCATCCATTGGCTAAGTGAATTTTGATTTTGAGGCTGTACATCGGCCATGAACGTCACATGGCTTTGAGGACAGACTATGTTGCAAAGTAAGTCCAGTTGACTGTATTAGTTTAAATGTGGAAGAATGAGGCAAAGCTCAAACCGCTGCCTTGGATTGTCATCAGTTTGTGAAGATACCACAGTTCAGCGCTGACGATAGATTGCTGTATAAATAAATGTATTGTGTTCAGCACATTGTTCTGCAGCAAGTTTACAGAATGAGGTTTTGTGGCAGGGTCATAATTCGATTTTCCGAAGATATAGTTGCCGATGAGCCAAGTAACACTACGTTTCAAAAAATTATTGGTGAAAGATGCAAAGGAAAGAAATGGAGCAAAACCTAAAGGAAACCACTCCTAGACCATAGAGTGTACCTGTTGTTTGGGGTAGCATCTTTCATTAGTAATCCAAATGCCCTAGATCCTGGGTTCGAACCCCACCACAGTTTAAATTTTCAATAAAAAATGTCAGCTTTAGCGGCCACAGATTTCCGGCATAATATGTCACACCCGATAATTGTCAAACGGGATGGAGGAGCCGACAGGAGTTCATACCACTCTCTTGTCCTCTGTGTGGCAAGTGCCCTATAGCTGATGATCTCGTCATTGTCAAAATATTCCGAACTAGACCTCATTCGGGACTCTGGAAGAGACTGCCAAGTGTGAAGTGTCCACGACAAAAAGATTGGATAACAAGCGCTAGGATAACATTTTAAGAGTTGGGGTGTGGAATGTCACAATGTCAAAAGTTTTAACGTGGTAGGGAAGCTAGGAAATTTGAAAATTTAAGCACTAACTCTAAATACAGATACAGTGCGGGTCAATGAAGTGAAATGGGAAGAAGACAAGGATTTCTGTACAGATAAATACAGGGTATCAACAGCAGCAGAAAATGATACAACATTAGTGGTGTTCGTTATGAACAGAAAGTTAGGGCAGAGAGTGAGTTACAGCGAACATTTCAGTGATACGGTTGTTCTTATCAGAATCGACAGCAAATCAAAACCGACAACAATGTTTCAGGTATACATGTTGACGTTGCCAGTCAAATGTGAAGAAATAGAGAGAGTGTATGAGGAGACTGAACGGTCAGTTCACTACTTAGAGGGATAGAAAAATGTAATAGTCGTGTTAGACTGGAATGCGCTTGTAGGGAGAGGAATAGAAGAAAGAGTTTTCGGAAAAAATGGGCTTGGTACCAGGAATTAGAGAGGAAAAACACTGATAGACTTCTGCAATAAATTTCAAGTAGCAATATTGAATACTCTGTTCAAGAATCACAAGAGGAGGAGGTATAATTGTAGCCTGTAAGTAGACATAGATTTCGATCACAATTAAATAGCGATTAAGAGTAGGCTGAATTTAATAAACTATTCAGGAAGTGAGTTACAGGAATATTACGTAATGAAGAGATACGCTTGAAGTTCTCTGAAGCTGTAGACTCTGCGACAAGAAATATTTCATCAGACAGTTCAGTTGAAGAGGATTTGACATCACTAAAAGAGATGTCGTAAAGAAAAAAAAGTAGAAATAAGTTAATTGCGAACGTAATATGGGTAACAAGACAAATCCTTCTGTTGGTCCATGAAACAAGGAAGTCTAAAAATATTGGAAAATTAAGAAATACAGAGATACAAGTGATTTAGGAATGAAACAGATGGGAAGCGCTGGAAATTGAAGGCAAAATAGTGGCACGAAGAATGTGATGATTTCGTAAAAGAATTGAGTGTAGGAAGAACTGACTCAGCATGTAACAAAATCAAAACAACCAAGGGTGACAGCATTAAAGAGCACAACGGGTATGCCACTGCTAAACCCAGATGGGGGAGCGAATACGTGGAAAGAGGCAACTTAAGCCTCTATGAGTGAGACGACTTGTCTGATGACGTTGTAGAAGCAGAGACAGGAGACTCTATAGAGGAGATGTGGGATCCAGTATTGGAATCGGAAATTAAAAGAACTTTGGAAGAATTAGGATCAAATAAGTTAGAAGACTTTGATAAAATTCTGTCAGAATTTCAAAAACAATTGGTAAATGTGGTAACCTAACGACTACACATCTTGTTGTGTGGAATGTATCAGTCTTGCGATACACCATCTGACTTTAGGAAAAAACATTATCCATACAACTCCGAAGACTGCAAGAGCTGACAAGTTGAGGAATTATCATACAATCAGCTTAACGGCTCTCAGTCCTGGTTGCTGACAAGAATAATGTAAAGAAGAATGTAAACTGAAATTGATGAAGTATTAGATGGCATTCATTTTGTCTTTAGGAAAGATAAAGGCACCAGATTGACAGTTCCGTGGTTGTGGCTGATAATGGAAGCAAGACTAAGGAACCATTAATACACGTTCGTAGAATTGTCTTCCTGGAGAAACCGTTCGACAGTGTCAAATGGTGAAAGATTTTCGAAATTTCGAGGAAGATAGGGGTAAGCTATAGCGAAAGACCGGTAATATACAATATGTGCAAGAGCCAAGAGGGAATAGTAAGACTGGAAGACTAAGAACGGGGTTCTCGGATTGAGAAGCATTTAAGACCAGGATATACTTTCTGTCCCACTGTTCAAACCTTACATCGAAGAAACAATGACGGGAATAAAAGAAGGTTCTAGAGTGGAACTGAAATTAAAGTGAAAGGATATCAAATATAAGATATTCTGATGTCTTGACTATACACAATGAAAGAGAAGAAGAACTACAGGATGTGATGAATGTAATGAACTTCCTAATGAGTAAAAAATATGGACTGAGAGCAAATCGAAGAAAGACGTAGGTAATGAGAAGTAGCACTAATGAGAACAGTGAGAAACTTATCATCAAGATTGGTGATCACGACGCAGATGAAGGTAACGAACGAATTCTGCTACCTAGGCAGCAAAGTAATCCATGGCGCACAGAGGAGGGAGGACATAATAAACAGACTAACAATGGCAAAGAGTGAATTCCTGGGAGAAGTCTACTAGTGTCAAGCATAAGCCTTAAATGGAGGAAGATATTAGTGAGAACGTACGTTTGGTACGCAGGATTGTTTGGTAGTGAAACATGGACTGTGGGAAACTAGAGAAGGATAGAATGGAAGCACTTGAGATGTGGAAGAATGTTGAAAATTAGGTGGAATAATAAAGTAAGGAATGAAGAAGTTCTCTGGAGAATAGACGAGGAAAGGAATATGTCGAAAACAAAGACAAGAAGAAGAGACTGGATGGTAGGACATCTGTTAAGACTTAAGGGTATAGCTACCTTGGTACTAGAGGGAGCTGTAGAGTGCATAAACTATAGAGGAAGAGAGAGAGGTGGGAATACATCCAGCAAATAATAGAGTACAACTTTTGCAAGCGCTACTCTGAGATGAAGAGTTTCGCACAAGAGAGAAATTCGTGGTGGGCCAGTGAGAAGACTGATGACTTAAAACAGAGAGCAGGGCTGAGACCCGAGTGAATTCTATTCCAAAGGTTACAGCAGTGAGAAACTATTCCAAGTGATCAGTGTGGACATTGCTGCTCCCTTGCCCAAACGCAATCAGTGAACCGTTATGTATTACCTATAGTTGATCGTAATCGCCTCTTGGGTCTGTAATCTGTGTAACAAATGAACAGGCAAGAACAGTAGTACAGGAAATTGTTAGTGGATTCTGAAGGTTCCAACGCCAGAAACTGTCAATTGACTGAGACACTAACTTTATATGCGAGTTGATGAAGCGGTTATACATTGAGAAGTTATTGTCTAGTGTGCTACATCAGCAGGCGAATTAATGGAATGGTCACCACAATGACTGGGATGCTCTACTACTATAGATTGTAGCAATCTATAAATGAAACGTCCGTCAGGATATGGACTTATCTCCACGTGAGGTTTTTTCTTGCCGAAAGATGGGCTGCTCTTTCGAATTATGCAAACCATGTCAGCAGTTTGAATGTTTGCTAAAGTTTGAACGGTATCTGACACCAGTTCAGAAAATGTGAATACAGGGACGCCAGAATGGTAGGCAACCATAATAAAAACAATATGCCCAGGTACTACTTAAGGCAGTGTGTAAGTAATACAAACATACCGAAAGGAAAAACAAAGAAGTTCGTTTCATGATACGAAGAACCTTTTTGAGTATTCGAGATGACGTCTCCAGTTAACATCAAAGTGTAGAGCCCAACCTGCATCATACAAGAACAAATATGGTGGATTTTTCCATTCAAGGCAACCCCAGAAGCACTGCCTCAATTGCCAGCAGCTCCTTCGAAAGGAAGAAGGGAAGTGGCTGGGAAGAAACAGAAGGGAGGTAAGGTTAGAGAAGGGCAGCCGATCAGCCCTAAAGCCAATCAGACCTACCAACACGTCTTATGGTAACGATGTGGCTATGCGAGCTGAGGATGCAATACATATGTAAATTATAATTATGAACATTATGTTGCGCATATGTTGTACTTATTTTTACATTTAAGTAGAATTAAATCAAAAAGCGTGATGATGAGTAAAGAGATATATTATCTTTAGGAAATTGGTTTAACGAACATTTGGACGAAATATTTGCAAAGTTTTACAATCACAAGTATGTTTGATTAACTTTAGTGGGAAAACGTCGATATTATGCAATGCAGTATGTTGGTTATTTTCTTACTTGTAAGATTTCAGTTGAAGTACCTGTGCAGACCTGTAACAGCAAGTAGGTTATTGGCAATTGCGAGCGAACGTGTGTGTGTGTGTGTGTGCCAGTTTCTGAGATTTCACTTTAAAACTTAAAGATTATTTATAATGAGAGTTTGCTGAGTTAATTTAGACACTTAAGGTAATGTGGGGATCTCAGAAGGTCCCTGTGCACTATTCGTCAGCTAAGAGGAATTGTAGTGAAGACCTGCGCGAATCACTATACGCCAAATCGATACTCGAGTTCGGCCTGTGTCACAGATAATTACAAATAGAGACTAATTCTACCTGAAGATACATAATTGTTGGCAAATTAGGTAATCGTTATTTGCACCTGCTACGAACCAGGTCATTTCGGTAATGCACAGGTGTGTATATAAGTGCAATACAAGAGCCCGTTTTTAATAGCACAATTAAAAACCTACCTTCCATTTACCAGGAACCGCTGGAACCACAACCCGAAACTGAACACCTTGCCTAACGGACCTGTCCTTAAAGATCCCACAAGTAAAACCTTAGAATTAGGGGTCTGCCATAAAATATTCAATAGAAGTAATAAGTTTCAGGATTCAGGTGTGCATAAGCTCAAACAGCTCATGTGGAAAATGAGAAGGAACTCCGAAAATGGATTGAAGAGGCGCACGAAATCTCTAAAGGAAGAAGCTTTGGGAATTGCGTGGCAACTTTAAAGCACTGAGTCACGAACATTCGTCAGAATTTTGACATACCACACACAGCTTTAAACGGACGATTCCTTAACGTCTTGAAGGAAGTCTCAATTTACTCTCACGAAAAGAAATACCGGATCTTATTTCTAAAGGAGCACAGCGAACTCAATTACAATATCTATTTTGCTCAGGGGTTGGCAGTTTCTTGTGGAGATCCAAAGTGGCAGGGGAGAGCTATAGAATGATGAAACAACTGTAACATGTGTGCTGAGACTGAAATCAGTGAAGGTGTCCCAATACTTGTCCCTTTGTCAAGAAAGCGGTCGCTAGACGACTGCTCAGCACGCGGCACATCACTAAACAGCGATTACACGTGGAAACGAGTTGAGACGAAAACATGCCTGTAGAAATGACATGCATACGGGTGCCACCAGGATTTTTTTATAAGTTTTCATCATGTTTTATAACGTCTTTTAACTTTGACAAACCAGAAATTTTAGTAAAGTCACTAGAAGACCAATATTCTCACGAATAAACATAAAATACACTCCTGGAAATTGAAATAAGAACGCCGTGAATTCATTGTCCCAGGAAGGGGAAACTTTATTGACACATTCTTGGGGTCAGATACATCACATGATCGCACTGGCAGAACCACAGGCACATAGACACAGGCAACAGAGCATGCACAATGTCGGCACTTGTACAGTGTATATCCACCTTTCGCAGCAATGCAGGCTGCTATTCTCCCATGGAGACGATCGTAGAGATGCTGGATGTAGTCCTGTGGAACGGCTTGCCATGCCATTTCCACCTGGCGCCTCAGTTGAACCAGCGTTCGTGCTGGACGTGCAGACAGCGTGAGACGACGCTTCATCCAGTCCCAAGCATACTCAATGGGGGACATATCCGGAGATCTTGCTGGCCAGGGTAGTTGACTTACACCTTCTAGAGCACGTTGGGTGGCACGGGATACATGCGTACGTGCATTGTCCTGTTGGAACAGCAAGTTCCCTTGCCGGTCTAGGAATGGTAGAACGATGGGTTCGATAACGGTTTGGATGTACCGTGCACTATTCAGTGTCCCCTCGACGATCACCAGTGGTGTACGGCCAGTGTAGGAGATCGCTCCCCACACCATGATGCCGGGTGTTGGCCCTGTGTGCCTCGGTCGTATGCAGTCCTGATTGTGGCGCTCACCTGCACGGCGCCAAACACGCATACGACCATCATTGGCACCAAGGCAGAAGCGACTCTCATCGCTGAAGACGACACGTCTCCATTCGTCCCTCCATTCACGCCTGTCGCGACACCACTGGAGGCGGGGTGCACGATGTTGGGGCGTGAGCGGAAGACGGCCTAACGGTGGGCGGGACCGTAGCCCAGCATCATGGAGACGGTTGCGAATGGTCCTCGCCGATACCCCAGGAGCAACAGTGTCCCTAATTTGCTGGGAAGTGGCGGTGCGGTCCCCTACGGCACTGCGTAGGATCCTACGGTCTTGGCGTGCATCCGTGCGTCGCTGCGGTCCGGTCCCAGGTCGACGGGCACGTGCACCTTCCGCCGACCACTGGCGACAACATCGATGTACTGTGGAGACCTCACACCCCACGTGTTGAGCAATTCGGCGGTACGTCCACCCGGCCTCCCGCATGCCCACTATACGCCCTCGTTCAAAGTCCGTCAACTGCACATACGGTTCACGTCCACGCTGTCGCGGCATGCTACCAGTGTTAAAGACTGCGATGGAGCTCCGTATGCCACGGCAAACTGGCTGACACTGACGGCGGCGGTGCACAAATGCTGCGCAGCTAGCGCCATTCGACGGCCAACACCGCGGTTCCTGGTGTGTCCGCTGTGCCGTGCGTGTGATCATTGCTTGTACAGCCCTCTCGCAGTGTCCGGAGTAAGTATGGTGGGTCTGACACACTGGTGTCAATGTGTTCTTTTTTCCATTTCCATGAGTGTAGTTTTGATTCATTGGGGGTGTTAATTCAAATGTGGCTAATGTACCAGATACTACCTATTGCCAACAGCTTTATGGGCTGTACGAATGAAATTGACTCTACATATCAATGACATAAAAGTTCTCGGTTTCTTTGCTGCTCCAACTTCGGATAAAATGCCACTCTTTCGATGAGTGCCCCTGTCGTCAGGGGTTCTATCTGACTGTGGTTAAATTGGCAAGACTGTCAATTTTATACACAGATGACGGCATTTAATTGGCTGGAAGACGCAATGGTGACAACAGGGAAATAGCGATTACATAGGCGGCGCCCTCTGAGTCCATAGTTTTGAAGCAAGGATGCGTGCACTTGATAAAGAAAAAGTGCAGGGGAAGAAGCAATTTGACTGCCGATTGTTGGGTGTATAAAGCAGCGTTCCATCAACCTGAGGCACTTCAGTACCGTAATATAAAGAGGAAACACAAGGATGGCAGACACACGAAAACCGGATACACACAAAAACACCGCACATGCGCACAATATACAACGCCTGAAACAGGTACGCGAATATTCTCCCTTATACTTGATGAGGCACCTAGCGCCTCCACCTCAGATAACATTTGTTTCGTTGAGGATATTGTACCTCTCTTAACTCTCGTTAAGTTAAGGTCAAAGCATTTTCTTAACTTAATTGTACACTGATATGACAAAAGCCATGGGATAGCATATGCACATATACAGATGACGGTAGTATCGCGTATACGAGATATAAAAGGCCGGTGCACTGGCGGAGCTGTGATTTGTACTCGGGTGATTCACGTGAAAATGTTTTCCACGTGATCAGAGCTACTCGACGGGAACTAAACGAAATCAATGAGAGACGTATGACTATCGTATTCGTTTGGACAATCCGGTGAAATTTGGCGTTAATTGGCTATGACAGCTGACGGAGAACGCGAGTGACTTTTCTAGCAGCACGACATCACCTCTAGCGCGGTTACCGAGTGAGGTGGCGCAGTGGTTAGCACACTGGACTCGCATTCGGGAGGACGACGGTTCAATCCCGTCTCCGGCCATCCTGATTTAGGTTTTCCGTGATTTCCCTAAAATCGCTTCAGCCAAATGCCGGGATGGTTCCTTTGAAAGGGCACGGCCGATTTCCTTCCACATCCTTCCCTCACCCGAGCTTGCGCTCCGTCTCTAATGACCTCGTTGTCGACGGGACGTTAAACACTAATCTCCTCCTCCTCACCTCTAGCGCCTCTCCTGGGCTCGTGACCCTATTGGTTGGACCCTAGACGACTGGAAAACCGTGGCCTGGTCAGATGAGTCCCGAGTTCAGTTGGTAAGAACTGATGGTGGGGCTGGAGTGAGACATAGAACTCCCGAAGCCTCTAGGACAAATTGTTGTCAAAGCACCGTGTGTGCTGGTCGTGGCTGCATAATAGTGTCGGCTGTGTGTACGTAGAATGCAATGTGTCCTTAGGTCGAACTGAACAAATCATTTGCTGCAAATAATTATGTTTGGATACTGGGAGACCATTTGCCGTTCTTGACAATTCAAGCGAATGTTATAGATACCCAGATCGCTCGACGTGAATCCCATGGCACATATATAGGACGTACTATAGATGGCAGTTTGTACGCGAAATCTTGCACCGCCAACACTCTCACAGTTATGGACGGCTATAGAGACAGCATGGTTCACTATTTCTGCCTGTGAGATCCAACGACTTGTTGAGTTCATGACACACCGAACTGGTGCACTATGCCTGGAAAAAGGAGGTGCGACGTCAAACTAGGAGGTATCCCAAGACGTTTGTCTCCTCAGTGTGCAACGATGCTGGGGTTTCATACTTGCTGTCACTAAAAGGAACTATGGTAGTTTAGTACCTGAATAAGGGGGGGGGGGGATAGTGACCGCCATATCCGTGGTATTTTAAATGAAGTCACACTTGCACCACAGGTCGTTGTGGCGAGCACCTCAGGGAGCTCAGCATTCGTTTGCTGGGCAAGGGTTTGACGCAGCCGGGTTTGCTGAGCTGGAGGCGGGTGAGTACCGCCAATCTTCTGTGACTGTAAGCTGTGTGCGTGTTTCGGCATTCACTGTGCAGCTCAGCAGTGGAACGTTGTGTGTCACAGCAATTATGGATTTTAGCTTAAACACACGAATGGCGAGAATGGTATTAACGAACCACTCAGTCTCAAGAAACGCTTTGTGCCGATGTGAAACATAGCTGTTGAGCCGGAACAGTTGTTAGTAGGCAATCTCGGCGGTATCTTCTGCATCTCAGTGGTACAATGCTTAAACCGTACTCACACGTGACATGTAACATGCGGTGCCTTTCGTGGCAGCAGCAGTCTCTGAAACAACCTGCTATGGAACGTGCTCCCCATCGTGATTTGCTGCCTCAGCGCTCCCTTACGGCAGTCCGTGGCATATAGCGCGTAAATCACACAGTTTCTTTATGAAATAGATTCCCGTAAAATATCTGAATTTAGCTCTGTTAGCAAGTATCGAAGAAAAGAGGACGAAATCGCCAAGATGCTGAACCTGTCGATGGATTGAGCAGCGAATAAAGTTGTACAGCGATCTGACACATATACTAGTAGAACCTATTCGTTCACCCAGTCTAATCTTCAGCCCATTTTAGGTTTTAAATTGAAAATTGTTAAAGTGTATTGCCTCGTTTCAGTCTGCGCATGAGTAATATCAATAATCTCGATGTTGCATTGACCACAGTCACTGTGAAGTAACGTAGTTCGTCAAATAGACTTCGAAATGGAGATTCGTTTCGTAATTTCATTTGAATGGAAGAGTTTTTTCGAAACTGCCCATCATAATTTGAAAAGATATTTACGGACAGGACAGAAACATGAGGTAGTTCATAAAACAAAGAGACAGATGCATATATTTTACACGATGTTCCGTAACCTCGAAAACTTCCAGTGTGTAATTTGTGATTACTTTCTGACACAGACAAGTAGTTATCTTAAGGTTTGTGGCCACTAGGAATACGTGCCAGTCGTTGGTTTCTGCAACAAGAATTACAGAAACTACATTATTCATGGTAAGTAAAATCCACATTTGCCTGTAATACGTTTACTAAACCAATAATAAAGTCAAGAATACTTTATAAAGCAAAACGTGGAAAGAGAATTGGAAGGAGGTGGACAAGAACTTCCTACTTTGCGCTTTACAATTCACAACGCTATAAACTGAGCTACAGCGTCATCATCGAAAGCAGTTAGCATTATAGGTATTTATATATTTAAGATCATATTTTTTGTGTTAACCGACTCTCTCACATCGGATCACGGTTTCACATATACAGTAGCTTCTCTACATAGTAGTTTCCCAAGAAACAACAATTTTAATACAGAAACTAGTAATAAAATGAATTGAGTATCTATAGTGGCAGTGTGAGTAAATTATACTGACTCTGAATTGATATCGTTAATACTGAAGGTACTTGTTCTATTGCAGCTGCTGCCACTAACAGTGATAATACACTACTGGCCATTAAAATTGCTACACCACGAACATGACGTGCTACAGACGCAAAGTTTAACCGACAGGAAGAAGATGCTGTGATATGCAAATGATCAACTTTTCAGAGCATTCACACAAGGTTGGAGCCGGTGGCGACACCTACAACGCGCTGACATGAGGAAAGTTTCCAACGGATTTTTCATACACAAACACCAGTTGACAGGCGTTGCCTAGTGAAACTTTGTTGTGATGCCTCGTGTAAGGAAGAGAAATTCGTACCATCATTTTTCCGACTTCCATAAAGGTCGGATTGTAGCCCATCGCGATTGCGGTTTATCGTATCGCGACATTGCTGCTCGCCTTGGTCGAGATCCAATGACTGTTAGCAGAATATGGAATCGGTGGCTCCAGGGGGGTAATACGGAACGCCGTGCTGGATCCCTACGGCCTCGTATCACTAGCAGTCGAGATGACATGCAACTTATCCGCATGGATGTAACCGATCGTGCAGCCACATCTCGATCCCTGAGTCCACAGATGGGGACGTATGAAAGACAACAACCATCTGCACGAACATTTCGGCGACGTTTGCAGCAGCATGGACTACCAGCTCGGAGACGATGGCTGCGGTTACCCTTGACGCTGCATCACAGACAGGAGTGCCTGCAATGGTGTACTCAACGACGAACCTGGGTGCACGAATGGCAAAACGTAATTTTTTTCGGATGATTCCAGGTTCTGTTTACAGCATCATGATGGTCGCATCAGTCTTTGGCGAAATCGCGGTGAACGCACATTGGTAGCGTGTATTCGTCTTCGCCATACTGGCGTATCACCCACCTTGATGGTATGGGGTGTCACTGGTTACACGTTTCGGTCACCTCTTGTTCGCATTGACGGCACTTTAAATAGTGAACGTTACAATTCAGATGGTTACTACCCGTGGCTGTACCCCGGAAACCCTACATTTCAGCAGGATAATACACGACCGCGTGTTGCAGGTCCTGTACAGGCCTTTCCGGGTACAGAAAATGTTCGACTGCTGGCCTGGCCAGCACATTCTCCAGATCTCTCACATACTGACAACGTGTGGTCAATCGTGGCCGAGCAACTGGCTCGTAACAATACGCCATTCACTACTCGTGATGAACTGTGGTATCGGGTTGAAGCTGCATGGGCTGCTGTAGCTGTACACGCCATCCAAGCTATGTGTGACTCAATGCCCAGGCGTATCAAGGCCGTTATTACGGCCAGAGGTGGTTGTACTGGGTACTGAGTTCTCAGGATCTATGCTCCCAAACTGCGTGAAAATGTAACCACATGTCAGTTCTAGTATAATATATTTGTCCAATGAATACCCGTTTATCATCTGTATTTCTTCTTGGCGTAGTAATTTTAACGGCCAGTAGTGTAGTAATGATTAAAATAATGACAATAGTAATAACAAAAATTGCAATAGTGATATTGGCGTATATAAGGACAATTTATAGGTGTACAAAACAAATGTTTTCGAGAGAAAAGGAAATGTAAGGAAATTTCATGAGCTAAGAACACTGCTAAATGATGAAAATCAGGTTGTAAAAAGTGATGTACACTATGGTACACTATGTGCAATGGTTCAAAAATGGCTCTGAGCACTATGGGACTTAACATCTGAGATCATCAGTCCCCTAGAACTTGAACTACTTACACCTAACTAACCTAAGGACATCACACACATCCACGCCCGAGGCAGGATTCGAACATGCGACGATAGCGGTCGCGCGTTTCCAGACTGAAGCGCCCAGAACCGCTCGGTCACACCGGGCGGCCATGTGCAATGTCAATCATTATTGTTAGTAGATGTGTTAAAGAGTGTGTTGTGAAGCCGGATATTTTAACCGGTTCTTTGATGCAGTGTGAGAGGTTTCTGCAGAGTCGGGTCGCTGCTGCTAATAAGCACTTCGAGAAAGCGGCTGAGCAGTGGAGTAGGAGAGTAAGATTTTTGCTCTGATGGAAATGAGTGTTTCTGCAATGATGTTCAAACAAGAGCGTTAAGGTCGAGGAGAGATGTGAGGACCAGTGTTCATTGTTAAGACAGTAGAGAAGACAGAGGGTACTGGAACCTCTGCGGTTGTTTACAGGCAGCAAGGCTAACTGTGCGTAAGAGTATCATGGTGAAATCCGCAAATAGTAGAACATCACAAATATGGCGAACACAGGATACTATAAACAGCTCCCGGAGCTACGTGCTTTCCGAGAAAGGCCTTACAGGATTAACATCGCCGTAATCAATAAATTGAAGTACGAGGTGCAATCAAGTTCCAAGGCCTCTGATTTTTTTTCTAATTAACTACTCACCCGAAATCGATGAAACTGGCGTTATTTCTCGACGTAATGGCCCTGCAGACGTACACATTTTTCACAACGCTAACGCCACGATTCTATGGCAGCCCCGAAGGCTTCTTTAGGAGTCTGTTTTGACCACTGGAAAATCGCTGAGGCAATAGCAGCACGGCTGGTGAATGTGCGGCCACGGAGAGTGTCTTTCATTGTTGGAAAAAGCCAAAAGTCACTAGGAACCAGGTCAGGTGAGTAGGGAGCATGAGGAATCACTTCAGAGTTGTTATCACGAAGAAACTGTTGCGTAACGTTAGCTCGATGTGTGGGTGCGTTGTCTTGGTGAAACAGCACATGCGCAGCCCTTCCCGGACGTTTTTGTTGCAGTGCAGGAAGGAATTTGTTCTTCAAAACGTTTTCGTAGGATGCACCACTTACCGTAGTGCCCTTTGGAACGCAATGGATAAGGATTACATCCTCGCATTCCCAGAACATGGACACCATCATTTTTTCAGCACTGGTGTTACCCAAAATTTTTTTGGTGGCGGTGAATCTGTGTGCTTCCATTGAGCTGACTGGCGCTTTGTTTCTGGATTGAAAAATGGCATCCACGTCTCATACATTGTCAGAAACGACGAAAAGAAAGTCCCAATCATGCTGTCGTTGCGTGTCAACATTGCTTGGCAACATGCCACACGGGCAGCCATGTGCTCGTCCGTCAGCATTCGTGGCACCCACCTGGATGACACTTTTCGCATTTTTAGGTCGTCATGCAGGATTGTGTGCACAGAACCCACAGAAATGCCAACTCTGGAGGCGATCTGTTCAACAGTCATTTGGCGATCCCCCAAAACTATTCTCTCCACTTTCTCGATCATGTCGTCAGACCGGCATGTGCGAACCCGAGGTTGTTTCGGTTTGCTGTCACACGATGTTCTGCCTTCATTAAACTGTCGCACCCACGAACGCACTTTCGACACATCCATAACTCCATCAGCACATGTCACCTTCAACTGTCGATGTATTTCAATTGGTTTCACACTACGCAAATTCAGAAAACGAATGACTGGACGCTGTTGAAGTAAGGAAAACGTCGCCATTTTAAGTATTTAAAACAGTTCTCATTCTCGCCGCTAGTGGTAAGATTCCATCTGCCGTACGGTGCTGCCACCTCTGGGACGTATTGACAATGAACGCGGCCTCATTTTAAAACAATGCGCATGTTTCTATCTCTTTCCAGTCTGGAGAAAAAAAATCGGAAGCCTTAGAACTTGAATGCACCTAGTATAAGTGTTTGTACAAGTTTCTTTTTCCGATTAAGAGAGAAGAACTGCCTCAATTTTTATAGGACATGGAGAGATGCTTGTGCCACCTTGCATATTACTAAAAAGTACTCATTCCGGTTTAATTTTTCATCTGTCACTACTCACAGACTCTTTGCTGAGGAAGAGAAGTAGATATTTGTCCCATTTAGGGTTAAAGATGGCAGTGATTCCCGATATTTAGTGCTAATGAGCCTACAAAGACCAAGTAGTACAGCTTAGTTCTGGATGGGTGGAGCTTCAACATCACAGCCTGCGACCATTTTGATACTGCAGACAGGTCTGTATTGAGATTCCCTGTATCTTTCTTCGTGCTTATTGGTTTCGCACTTCAAAAAAACTAGAGGTCATCAGCGTACAGGTGATATTTGCACTGGGACAAGACTAATGACATACCGTTTACTTAAAAGGAAAAGAGTATATGATCTAATACAGAGCCCAGGGGGATGCCAGATACTACTTACCCCCATTGTGATTCTCTGGTGCCAGACATGACGCATTGTTGGTGAGACTTGAGGTATGAGCGAAACCATTTCACTGCACTTCGTTAAGTATGGCAAGTAAAATGTCACAGCCGATAGTGTCAAAGACTAAGCTGAAGTCTAAGAAGCACGTGATAGTTACTACTTGTGCATCCATGGCAAGTTTCGTGTCATCATTTATCTTTATTAAGGCAGATGTTGTGTTACATTGTTTGCAGAACCTTGATTGTTATTCGTCTAGTGGGTTGTATCTGGTTAGGTAGTTTGTTAGCTAGTCGTGAACTATCTATTCCAAGGTCTTGGATAGATGAGGAAAAATGCAAATAGGTTGGTAATCAGAGGGTGCTGTGACAATGTCCTTTTCTAGATAATGGCTTAATTAGTCCCTCTTTCCAGGCGTCAGGGAAAACACTTGTGATGAAGGAGTATTTGAAGATATGAGTTATAATTGGCAGTAGATCGTTAAAAATAAGCTTCGCTATTATGTGATGCCATCAAATCCAGTAGATGCTGATCTGATACACATGGTGGCTTTTTAGGTATACACTGCCTAAACACTGTATTATTTGATGTTCATGTATTAAATGGACGAGATTTTTATAGATCACTCTTAAGCAGCATTCAAAAAGTTTTCTTTCGTAGCACCCAAGTTATAACACTACAAAAACCCAGAACAGCGAGCCTTCAGCTACCGATATGTAGTTTTATCTGAGGTTATTATAACAAATCGTAGCAGAAATGGGACATTTTCATGCGATACTCAAATTGCTAATGCTTTGAAACAGCTTATATTCATTTTAAACACTCTTCAATAATGGATACACAGCCAATACATAGTTTAATTCAAAACAGTATGGCCGCTCCACAGTTCTGCTTCTGAGTAAAAACGATGTCGCGATGTCTGATTCTTCACATCACGCTCCACCAGCTAGTGAAATGTGAAACTCCCCTCTGTGACATCACCAGCTCCTCATCTACTTGCGTTTTCAAGTCCCGTGAAAGGATTTACAAAGGCATGCGAGGCTCTGTCTGACTGGACTCATATTTCCCTACCTGCTCGAGACACCGAGATGGAAACAAAAAAAGTTTCCCAATCATCTCACAGCGAAATGAGTGTACCGCTGGTGGGTCTCAACACCCAGCCGAACAAGATGGGTTGTGTGGTCAGTCCTTCCGATACAGCAATTACTCCAGATATTTCAGTCAAAAACAACAGAACACATGCTGATATACAAAATGTGTTTCTAATAGTTAAAAGGAAAGGTGGCAGGTTCGAGAATGTTTCACCTCCCTGCATACAATAGATTTTAGAAGTCATTGCTGGTAACTTGGAAAGGCGGGACCTATGAAACTATTGAAGAATGGGACACTACTGGTTGAAATACATAGTTTCTATCAAGCAACAAAGGTGCAATCAGCTAAATGGCTCCGGGAATATGGTTTCGAGAGCTACAAAACACCTTGAACTGAAAGAAATATGTAGTGCCATGAACGCTATTATCGATATTACGAAAGAATAACTGAAACGCGACTCGGCTCAATAAATTGTAATTAGCGTGCAGAATGCAATGAAAAGGCGAAATAGTGAACTAGTGAAATCAGATTCCTTTATTCTTACGTTCAGTAGAACAACGCGTCCACGGCGTCAATGACAGTAGCATTCGCTTATACATCACGAATTATATACAGAAACCAAGCCCTGTTTTAAATTCCAGTGAACTGGACCCGAAACTCTAGAGTGCAAAGAAGGAGGAACTTGCGGAAAATGTGGGGAGGCCGTCCAGGAAGCAGTCGTTTCTTGATCTCGCCCCAACTGTTTCTCCGGGAGTGGCTTGGTCTGTAATGGAGACTGCAGTGCCTACCTTGAAGAAAGAAAGGTGCACGAGCTAAACTTCCACTTCCAGTACTTCATTTTCTTCAGATCACGAAAGCCTATTTAGAAAGCCGATGCTTTGAGATAAATGGAGGTAAATAGTTCTAGTACTTACACCTGAGTTTGTAAGTGCTGTTGCAGCGATGCTCTGATTTCGAAGCCTTTAACTCCATCTAGAACATTAGAAATGGCCGACACCTCAACAGGTGGAATACAGTAACACGCCAGCACTGCCGCTCCAACTGTCACGGAGGTTTCTCCAAGACTCTTCAGCCAAAAATAGATAACGGGAAGCTTTAGCGATAGTAGAAGACAGTTAGAAACGGTCAGGCCATATGGGTCTCATTCTGACAATGATTCGGCTTCGACGAGACTGGAATTGAAAGTCTCTTAGCAACAACCATCTAGCATCTTCCCTCCCAATTCCCCCACCCCCACCCCATCCCAACCACCGTCCCTAGACTAGGCCTGCAACCGACGTAGGAAGCCCACTCCCCCGGAGAGACAGGGAAAAAGAAAAAAATACATATAATGGCTCCCACGCTATAACGAAAAATCAGTGGGTTCAGGACATTAGCTAAGAAACCGAAACATCTAACGTCGAACCGTCACTTGTGTTTGAAATTACAAGAAACATATCTGAAACTTACTACAGCCCCTGTGCTACCACCGTGTATCCTTCATCAGAATGTCATATAGTGGCTTGTGCAGACATGGAGAACCATCTGAAATCGCCCTCAAGAAGCAAGGCTGTTTGGGATCTGCTTGAAGATAGAGCTGGAGGCACTTGATATGGGGCAAGTACAAACTTAACTGCAGGGTTGAAACCGATTGCTGACATTATTACTACAATGGCCAAGAGTAATGTTAGATTAAGGAGTACACAGGAGAAGCTCCACACATGCTTCTAAGTTTAATAGAGTACATTTGAATTGAGCGATTATGTAGTTGTAATCACGGATCGGTCTAAACAGTGTGACTCCATTGTCTGTTCTGTTGTTGTCCCTGATTGTGTCCTTAAGATCCAGTAACCTCGAGAATTCACAGTGTTCGATGCAAAACAGAACACGATCTTGAAGGTATTATAGCAGATGCGACTTCTGAATTCCTGCCGGCCGCGGTGGTCTAGCGGTTCTAGGCGCACAGTCCGGAACCGCGGGACTGCTACGGTCGCGGGTTCGAATCCTGCCTCGGGCATGGATGTGTGTGATGTCCTTAGGTTAGTTAGGTTTAATTAGTTCTAAGTTCTAGGCGACTGATGACCTCAGAAGTTAAATCGCATAGTGCTCAGAGCCATTTTTTTTAAAATTCCTTATCTGTTACTATGCCTGTGTGTCCTTAATTATTTACAACACTTGTACGCAGCAGGAAAAGTAGTCCATAACAATAGGGCGCCTCTCTCCGCCTACTGAGATCGAGGACAGAAATGATATACGTGACCATGTGCTAGGTGCAAAGGGCCCATGAGTATTAATGGAAACTAGTTGGCAAGTGTAACAGACAAGGAGGTGGTTTGCGATGTGACAGTTCAGTGTGCCACCCCATAACCCCATCACTTCACCACTGAGGTACAGAGTCATTTGTAGATGAGAAGACGAGTGCCTGGCAGTGACAACAGTAAACAGGCCCTTTCAGAGTCAAAAGATCGACAGTGGCGTATCTCTTTCCAGCCACGCAGCCGAGGAAAAGTCATTCTCATTTGTCTTCGCGTAAGACACAGCTCTACGATGCATTGCTCTTGTCTCCAACGAGAGAATCTCCCAGTTTCTGTTCTTTCCGTAGAGATCTCAGTGCGCCACAACTTATTTGATTGCGTTCTGTATTCATAGGGGTGAGCAGCTGCTGACTTACGGAAAGATTTGCCATGTACTTTAGCTGATTCTGTCACGAATGTCGTACTACTTTTAAGGCTGAGAGCGTTGTACTCTTTGCTACCTAATCTTAGAAGAAGAACTTTCAATGTGGTATTGGAGTGTCCTGGTCATCCAAAATATTTCATTGTTTACTGTTTTTCTATGAACGGTTATCCAGTCGCGTATGCCTCAATCCTGTGTAATTATTTTAGTCAACAGCCTTGTAATTCTTGTGTCTTGTCAGTTTTACCATATTTGTGCTATCGTACAGATCCTGAGATATTACGCAGGTGATCGTGTGTGATGTTTGGAGACAGTGAGTATAATTATGTGGAACTTATTCCTGCCTTGTTTTATAATATTTTAGACATTTTAACGACATTCCATTTTTGTAATATTCGTAAGGACGCTGATAATGTCGCCGTTGAGTGCTCATAAATCACAACCACTGCATTCTAAGGGCTGTATCAATTGGAAAAAAAATTACTTTAGTATTCTATTAGTCTTTAACTTCATGTGAGACTTACAAAAGGACTGATGTGGTGCAAATTAAATGGCAGATTACTGTCTACTTTTTAAAAAATAAGATTCAATAAATTGATGGGCATAGTTTCATCAGATCCCAGCATAGTGTCATCAAGATTGAAAGACATTACAAATTTCTTTAACGTATCAATAGTAGATTTAAATGGAAATATTTTGAAAGTCACCTGTATAACTACGTAAAAAATTAACTATAGTGCAACATGTTTTAATATGCAAATTGTGAAATGACATTAATTCTTCACCAAGCAACTGAAATATATTCGGATAACACACTAATACTTGGAGTTTCAATGATGACCTTGTTTGTAAGTACATCACTAGCGAGCTCTGTTACGTAGCGTTTATGTGAACAGAAACACACATCTGAAACCCCAGACAGGATTGTCCTGGTAGATTCGCCACGTCCAAACAAGGGCTCAACGACTGATGCTCGCCTGAAACACCTCTTCACGCAGCCTTATTGATTTTAACATTATGCTCCTTCAACTTCGGAAATGGAAATCCAGTTTTTCCAATAGTTCTCCGAAAGACGGCGAACGCATTTTAAACAACATTAAAGTTCCGTCGATAATTCTAATTCCACCGTGGCTGAGACCACCAGGAAACTTCCAGAGCCCTGTCAGCTTTTTACGAAAGGTTCTGCAAATAAGTTAAAGAAGATTCGCCGCTTCTGCAAAACAAAACCGGCCCACCAGCTTTGTATTTCTGCTAGAAGGGAAATCTCTTCTGCTTCCTCTGCGCAGTTTAGATATTTGTGTAAATACTTGGCGCTAATACAGTAAATTATCTCGATGAGTTCATCGTGTCCCTTACTTGGTTTTATAATGAAATGTCCGGGATTATCCACATATAATTTCGTCTGGCATATAAAATTCATCTTGAAGTACGGTTCAGCTTTCCCTGCTCACTATACCCGTTTATTATGAACTTGTGCCGGAGTGAACGGTTTCACACAGCCAGTGAAGCCTTGTCTGGCTCTTGTGCACTGAGGTGACAGTAGTCATGGGACAGCGATATGGACATATACAGATGGCGTTAGTGTCGTGTACACAAGGCATGAGCAGTGCACTGACGGACCTTTCACTTGTACTTAGGTGATTCATGTGAAAAGGTTTTCGGCGTGATTACTGCCGCACGACGGGATTTAATAGACTTCGAGAGTGGAATAATTGTTGCAGCTAGAGGCATCGGACATTCCCTTTCAGTAACAGCTACGAAATTCAAAATTTCGAGATCCACAGTGTCAAGTGTGCGCCGGGAATACCAAATGTCATCCATTACGTCTCACCACGGAAACGCAGCAGCCAACCGCCTTCAATTAACGATCGATAGCAGCGGCGTACATTTACCAGTGCTATAAGACAAGCAACACTGCGTGAAAAAACCGCAGAAATCAATGAGTGACGTATGACGAACGTATTCCTTATGACAGTGTGGTGAAGTTTGGTGTTGATGGGTATGGCAGCAGACGACCGACTCTAGTGTTTTCCTAGCGACCAGACATCGCCTTCAGGACCTGTCCTGGGCTCGTGACCATACCGATTGGACCGTGGCCTGGACAGATTGGTCCCGATCTCAAACAGCTGATGTTAGGGTTAGAATGTGACTCAGGCCACCACGAAGTCATCATCCCAAGTCGTCAACATGCCACTTTGCAAGCTCGTGGATTCGTAATGGTGTGGGCTGTATTTCCATTTAATGGACTGGATTCTCTGCTCCCACTGTACCGATCACTGACTGTTTCGGCTACTCGGAAACCATTTTGACGCCGCTCATTGAGTTCATGCCACGAACGACAATGGAATTTTCTTGGATGACAATGTGACGTGTCTCCGGGCACCAATTATTCACGATTTGTTTCAAGAACTTTCTGGACAGTTCGAGCGAACGATTTGGCCACACTGATCACCCGACATCAATCGCATCGAACATTTTTGGACATAATAGAGAGGTTAATTAGTGCACAAAATCCCGCACCACTAAACGTTCCACGATAATGGAACGGATATAGGGGCAACATGGCTCAGTATTTTTGCGGGAGAGTTCCAACGACTTGAGTCAAAGTAGGTCGAGCTGCAGCACTACGCCGGGGAAAAGGAGGACGGACAAGATATTAGGAGGTATCCTATGGTTATTGTCACCTCATTGTATGCTGTGTGACGTTTGACGTACGGGGTGCATTCAAGTTCTAAGGCCTCCGATTTTTTTTCTCCGGACTGGAAAGAGATAGAAACATACGCAATGTTTTAAAATGAGGCCGCGTTCATTGTCAATACGTCTCAGAGATGGCAGCACCATACGGCAGATGGAATTTTACCGCCAGCGGCGACAATGAGAGCTGTTTTAAATACTTAAAATGGCGACGTTTTCCTTACTTCAACAGCGTGCAATCATTCGTTTTCTGAATTTGCGTGGTGTGAAACCAATTGAAATTCATCGACAGTTGAAGGAGACATGTGGTGATAGGGTTATGGATGTGTCGAAAGTGCGTTCGTGGGTGCGACAGTTTAATGAAGGCATCATGTGACAACAAACCGAAACAACCTCGGGCTTGCACAAGCTGGTCTGACGACATGATCGAGAAAGTGGAGAGAATTGTTTTGGGGGATCGCCAAATGACTGTTGAACAGATCGCCTCCAGAGTTGGCATTTCTGTGGGTTCTGTGCACACAATCCTGATTGACGACCTGAAAATGCGAAAAGTGTCATCCAGGTGGGTGCCACGAATGCTGACGGACGACCACATGGCTGCCCATGTGGCATGTTGCCAAGCAATGTTGACGCGCAACGACAGCATGAATGGGACTTTCTTTTCGTCGGTTGTGACAATGGGTGAGACGTGGATGCCATTTTTTAATCCAGAAACAAAGCGCCAGTCAGCTCAATGGAAGCACACAGATTCACCACCAACAAAAAAATTTCGGGTAACCGCCAGGGCTGAAAAAATGATGGTGTCCATGTTCTGGCACAATGAGGGCGTAATCCTTACCCATGGCGTTCCAAAGGGCACTACGGTAACAGGTGCATCCCACGAAAATGTTTTGAAGAACAAATTCCTTCCTGCACTGCAACAAAAACGTCCGGGAAGGGCTGCGCGTGTGCTGTTTCACCAAGGCAACGCACCCGCACATCGAGCTAACGTTACGCAACAGTTTCTTCGTGATAACAACTTTGAAATGATTCCTCATGCTCCCTACTCACCTGACCTGGCTCCTAGTGACTTTTCGCTTTTTCCAACAATGAAAGGCACTCTCCGTGGCCGCACATTCACCAGCCATGCTGCTAATGCCTCAGCGATTTTCCAGTGGTCAAAGCAGACTCCTAAAGAAGCCTTCGCCGCTGCCATGGAATCATGGCGTCAGCGTTGTGAAAACTGTGTACGTCTGCAGGGCGATTACGTCGAGATGTAACTCCAGTTTCATCGATTTCGGGTGAGTAGTTAATTAGAAAAAAAATCGGAGGCCTTAGAACTTGAGTGCACGTCGTACAAAGGCGCAGCCGCTATGTAAGTTGACTGACATTAGTACACTCACCGTTTTCATAAGATAACGTATGTAATAATGAATACAAACATTCGATGTTACTGACAAGGGAACCTCCCCATCGCACCCCCCTCAGATTTAGTTACAAGTTGGCACAGTGAATAGGCCTTGAAAAACTGAACACAGATCAATCGAGAAAACAGGAAGAAGTTGTGGGGAACTATGAAAAATATAAGCAAAATATAAAAATGTTTAGCCCATGCGCATGATACGCAACATCAAGGAGAATGCGAATTTAGGAGCGCCGTGGTCTCGTGGTAAGCGTGAGCAGCTGCGGAACGAGAGGTCCTCGGTTCAAATCTTCTCTCCAGTGAAATGTTTATTTTCGCACAGTTATGATCTGTCCGTTCGTTCATTGACGTCTCTGTTCGCTGTAATAAGTTTAGTGTCTGTGTTTTGCGACCGCACCGAAAAACCGTGCGATTAGTAGACGAAAGTACGTGCCTCTCCAGTGGGCACCTTATTATTGAAGTCGCGAGCTGTATTTGTTGGATTCATATTGCCCACGGAATATATCTTACGTATTTAATGCACTCTTGTCCAAAGTAGCGAACAGTCAACTGCCAGCCAGGGAGCCTCGTTAGCAAGAATACTCTCTCTTCCGTGCGCTGTAGTCAACTGACGTCGTGCGTTTCGATGTTGGTTTAGGTGTGGCGTCCCCATACTACGGCGCAGTTACCTCGCATCTGACGGACGGACGGACAGATAATAACTGTCTGAAAATAAAAAATTAAACTTTTCAAGATAATAATTGTCTGAAAAAAAAAACTTCTCACTCGAGGGAAGACTAGAACCAAGGACCTCTCGTTCCGCAGCTGCTCACGTTAACCAAGGGACCACGGCGCTCCTGAGCTTACGCTATCCTTGATGTTGCGTATCTTGCGCATGGACTACTCATTTTGTATATTTTGCTTATTTTTTTCATAGTTCCACACAACTTCTTCCTGTTTTCTCTATTGATCTGCATTCAATTTTTCAAGGCCTATCCACTGTGCCAGCTTATAACTAAATCTGAGGGGGGTGCGATGGGGAGGTTCCCTTGCGAGTTCCGGTCCATAGAGATAAACATTTCTAGATCGTCAAACTTCTTCAAAATGGTTCCAAGCACTATGGGACTTAACATCTAAGGTCATTAGTCCCCTAGACTTAGAACTACTTAAACCTAAGTAACCTAAGGACATCACACACATCCATGCACGCTTCAGGATTGGAACCTGCGACCGTAGCAGCAGTGCGGTTCCGGACTGAAGCGCTTAGAACCACTCGGGTACAGCGGCCGGCGTCAAACATCTGCCCTGTGTCCTTATCAGAGGTGAAAGTGTACCATTCGAAGATCAATGGAATAAACTTCTCTCTCTCTCTCGATCCAAACACGTCTCGTAAGGCTCTATGATACCAACCGGCCGCTTTGTCATCTTCACTCAGCAGATAACACTGGATGCAGATGTGTGGGGGGGGGGGGGGGGGGTATGTGGTCAGTACGCCGTTCCCCCTGCGTTGTCAGTTTTTGTGGCAGCCCCTCTACCTATCAGTCAGGCAGAACACGTGCAAGCGAAGCCTGACAGCTCTCAACTTCTGTAATCTGATGGGAACAATTGTTACCACTGGGGCAAGATCTTTGGCATTGTGAAAAAGTGTTGTCGAAATTGTGTAATTTGCATTTATCCTACGGTGGCCGAAGTAAAGATATAATTTGTAGTCTGGGGATGAGAGGCAAAACGTTTCTCAAAAATAGATATCTATGAACACAGAGTGTAAATGAACGTCTTAGAAACATTCTTCTCATACTATGTTTTATAGAGTTTAGCCTTATACTGAAGCGAAATGTGCTTGAAGCAAGACAGAAATAGGTTTTGAAATACTAGGTAAAAGAAAAATGCTAAGATTACATGGGAGGATCTAGTAACAAACGAGAACATGTAGCACATACTTTTGAGATGAAAACTGCTTTACCCTTGAGCTTTTCTACAGAAAAGGTGTAGATCCATAGGGGCCGTCCTAAGTCATGAAGAAATAGTTAATTCTTTAATCGAGGAACATATGAAGTATAGAGTAGAGAAATACAGAGAGGGAGATCCAGGCTCGACTAACCACGTTGAAGTGACTGTATCTTGTAGTACCAGCCATTTAGAGATCGAGAGACTTACGCAGAATCGATGACCGTAGCCACTTGGGTCAAAGTAATCTGTTTCAGATTCCTAGAACCATAACACACCTTTACGTCTGTATCATTTTTACACGTTTTAGCCTTTTACAATCAGCATCTCTTCCTAAGAGAGAGTCTCCATTCCTTCCCAGCTAATTATGTAAGTGTAGACCACATATGGCTGAGATTCAAAGATACAGTATCGAAAGCAATAGATAGATTCATACCGCATAAGTTACTAAGAGACTGCACTGATCCACCATGGTACACAAAACACGTCTGAACACTGTTGTAGGATCAACGAAAAAAGCATGACAAACTCAGAAGAACGCCAAATCCCCAAGACTGGCTATGTTTCACGGAAGCTCGAAAATTAGCGCGAACGTCAATCCGAGATGCTTTTAATAGTTTCCACAATCCAACGTCCTCTCAAACTATGGTAGAAAACCCAAAAAGATTGTGGTTGTATGTAAAGTACACCAGTGGTAAAAATAATCAATACCGTCACTGCGCGATAGCGACGGTAATGTTACCGATGATGGTGTCACTAAAGCGGAGTTTCTAAATTCTGTTTTCCGTAATTCCTTCACGAAAGAAGACGAAATAAATATTCCAGAATTCGAAACCAGAACAGCTGTTAGCATGAGTGACATGAAAGTAGATATCTTAGGTGTTGCGAAACAACTCAAATCACTTAAGAAAGGCAAGTCTTCCGGTCCAGATGGTATACCAATCAGGTTCCTTTCAGAGTATGCCGACACAATAGCGCCTTTCTTAGCAATCATATACAGCCGCTCACTTGACGATAGGCCTGTTCCTAAAGACTGGAAAGTAGCACAGGTCACACCAACATTCAAGAAAGGAAATAGGAATAACCCACTGAATTACAGACCCATATCACTGACCTCAATTTGCAATAGGATTTTGGAGCATATACTGTACTCGAATAACCTTGAAGCAAATGACGTATTGATACTTAAACAAGACGGATTCAGAAAATATCGTTCTTGTACCACACAATTAGCGCTTTATTTCCATGAAGTAATGAGTGCTGTCGACAAGGGATCTCAGATCGATTCCATATTCCTAGATTTCCGGAAGGCTTTTGATACCGTTCCTCACAAGCGACTATTAATCAAATTGCGTTCATATGCAGTATCGTCTCAGTTGTGTGACTGGAGTCGTGATTTCCTCTCAGAGAGGACGCAGTTCGTAGTGGTAGACCGGTAAATCATCGAGTAGAACAGAAGTGATATCGGGTATTCCGCAAGGTACTGTCATTGGCCCTCTGCTGTTCCTGATTTACGTAAATGATCTAGGTGATAATCTGAGCAGCCACCTTAGATTGTTTGCAGATGACGCAGTAATGTACCGCCTAGTAAAATCATCAGATGATCAATTCCAATTACAAAATCATCTAGAGAGTATGTCTGTATGGTGAGAAATGTGGCAATTGGCACTAAACAAAGAAAAGCGCGATGTCATCCACATGCGTAATAAAAGAAACCAGATAAATTTTTGGTATACGATAGATCGCACAAATCTAAGGGCTGTCAATTCGACAAAATACCTACGAATTAAAATTACGAGAAACTTAAATTGGAAAGGTCACATGAATAATATTGTGGGGAAGGCGAAAATAAGTCTGCGCTTTGTTGGCAGAACACGTAGAAGATGCGACCACCCACTAAAGAGACAGCCTACATGTCCGTCCTCTCCTGGAATACTGCTGCACGGTATGGGACCCTTACCGGATAGGATTGACGGAGGACATCGAGAAGGTGCAAAGTAGGGCTGCTCGTTTCGTGTTATCGCACAATAGGGGTGAGAGTGTCACAGATATAATACGCGAGTTGGGGTGGCACCCACCTACCTACGTAGGGAGAAATGATAATCATACTAAAATAAGAGAAATCAGTGCTCTAACGGAAGGATTTAGGTGTTCCTTTTTTCCACGCGCCATTCGAGAGTGGAATGGTAGAGAAGTAATGTGAAAATGGTTCGATGAACCCGCTGCCAGGCACTTAAGTGTGAATTGAGGAGTAGCCATGTAGATGTAGAAGTAGGTGTAGACGTTAAACAGCTCGTCACGCTCATAAGCACCAATGGGTGCGGACCTCATATCTGACGTTTCGCCTTGAGTTGCGCTGGCGGCTTCTGAGTTATGGCGTTCATACGATGATCCGTTGTTACTTTACACCTATGTGTGTATCAGACTCTTTCTCCCATAGTGGTTGACTCTTCATCATTTTCAACAGCTGATCGTCGGTTCCGCTACTCTGCTTCGATTTGGGACTACAGAGAAGGCTCAATACACATTTAAGTAAATAGAAAAATCAATTTGGTAGTCATAGAGATCCATGCAATAGCTGAGAACACTCCCTAAGATAACCACCCCGTCCAACGTACGAAATTTCTGTACCCAGCATCACTAAAAATTATTCCACAATCTCTCATAAACATGAATATGGCATCAAGTGGAAAAGACAATCGCAAAATTTTCGACGACTGTTCAGAGATTAACTTTCAATTACTTATTAAAAAGGATAAATGTAATTCTGAGTTTGTTAAAATGGTTAAAAATGGCTCTGAGCACTATGGGACTTAACAGCTGAGATCATCAGTCCCCTAGTACTTAGAACTACTTAAACCTAACTAACCTAAGGACATCACAAACATCCATGCTCGAGGCAGGATTCGAACCAGTGACCGTAGCGGTCACTCGGGTCCAGACTGAAGCACCTAGAACCGCTCGGCGACACCAGCCTGCTCAGAGTTTGTGTTTTATGTTGACGTTACTTCTCCACATATTCGCTACCAAAATTGAAATATTCTTCTGCTCATCATCAGTTGTCAGATACTGGCTATACAGCCAGATCTGTATCTTGTGGAACAGCTGATAGTCGCTTGATGCCAAGTCCAGATTATAGGGAGTATATTGAAAAATATCCCCTCCAAACAGTCTGATTTCTTTCATCGTTCGATTCGTAGTAATAGTATGGGGTCGTGCATGCTGCAGCGTTTTTTTTTTTTTTTTATTCACTTTCGGAGTGCGGAAGAGTCTCACAGTATCTGCTTGGCTTGTTGGGAGAATGAGTGTGCCTCCAGTACTTCACCAGTTCCTTAATTTCAGAGTTCATGTACTGCATCCTTCTGTCGCCCCAGTCATGGTTTCGTTGAGTAATTCCAACTCCTCTTCATAGCTTTGCTGAAGGAATTTCAAGACCGAAAATACCTTGAGTTTTGTGAACGTCGGTCAGCAATTTTGGCACACCATTCACCATGGGTATGATAACCTGGCAGTGTTAACCAGCATTGTCTCTGAAAAAGTGTCAAGCATCTTCACAATGTTCAGTAATTATGAATCGACGTCTCCCATGTACAGTTATGTCAACATATTGCACAAGTTCATCAGTCACCATCTGAGTCCCTTTCTCTTCACTTTCACGACGCACATATTTTCGTTCAACGTTGATTTTTCTGCACTACTCGTACACAACGTTTTCACACATAGTTCCATCACCATAAACACCGCACATTCGATGCTGAATGTCGGCGGCATTAACATCCTATGCTTGCAGGAAGCGAATGACAGAACGCAATGGGCATGAGACGCAAGTAACACCATTCTTTTCACTTGATTGGTGCTTATACCCTGACAAACGCAACAGAGACCTGGCTGATGCAATGTGATTTCCCAAGTCTCCTTATCCAACCACTAAAGTGCCATGAAGCTACAAGAATTTTCTTTTAACGGATAAGCGATTAGTTAATTTCAGAATAGCCCTCGTACTTGGACTCCACCTTGAGCAATATAAAAAGAAATATTAGATGAAGCGTAGTAGTGACGACCGAGAGAGGGGGAGAAGTGTTTCTCTCCTCAAAATCACGAATAACCCACAGTAAGTCAGTGAGAGGAGAATCAATAGCAACACTACGAGATAACGACTGTCAAAAAAAGACGATTCCTCCGAAATACACGGGTTGGCTGAAGAAAGGTAAGCGTTACAACCAGGAAAGCGATCAGACTCCCATCTTTCAGTCCAGTAAGCTTCTTATGTGGCATCTGTGGCATACATTAAATCACCACGTTCGCGATGTGAATCTTTCTCATCAAAGCCAATTCTACAAGAGGTGCCATGTTCCAGATGGTTTCCAAGTCTGCCGGTAACTGAGTCTCTTCCAGCTTTTGTCGATGATGTTGAAAGCTATTTTTTTGAATTTATTTTAGAGAAAGTCAATCTACAATGTTGATGTTTATTTAATGTTAAATTGTGTGTTAGATGCTAAACTTCTAGTTTGAATGGTGTGCATACCAGATCTTCAAGCTAATAGCATGGGTAATGCTTACTTTGGCTGGACAACATCCAGATGCAAGAATACATGGAAAAAACGAACTGCGAGAGTTCTAATAAAATCTCTTCCTGTCTGAACTTAACAGTTATCACAAAATATGACTACGAACATTGGTGGAAAGTTGATTACTTTGAAACTAAATTTGGTTCCTGAGGAATTTAACTGAAGAAAGAATCTGTTTTCTAGACTGTTTAGCATATCTGCGTCGTACTGGAGAACGCCTTGCAAACTGATCTCGTAGCTAGAGAGTTTCTAAATAACAGAGCTGCATTATCTAACTGATGAGCTACGCAAAAGTGCAATGCGTTCTTTAAAAATATTGCTATCATTCTTGGTTCATAATTTTTGATAATATGTACAATGACTCTGGGCTAAATGAACTCAGTTGCAATCTCATATCATTTGAGTTAATAATATTTAATGGAACTTCAACAAACATTAAGCTTTCTCTGAGTTCACGTAACTAAAATTCAAGAACCACAAAAATTAAACTTGACTTGTATAATATTCCCTTAAACAAAATTTGAAAACCTAATTCGCAAATCTCCAAGAATTACAAAAATTTAACTTCACTTGTATAATCTTTCCTTAAACAAAATTTCTAAATCTGATCCGTAAATCAGTTTCTCTCACAATGATAGATAAAACGTGACAAAAAATTGAAAGTAAAAATATTCCTGATGTGGCTGTTTGACGGATCAAGAATACTGCATTATCAAACCGCTGGCGCAAATAAATAAATAAATAGATATAAATATAAATATAAGTAAAAAAATAAAATTAATCTTTATGTGTAATCCATTCTTCATAAAGAGTATGGACGTACAGATGTAAAAACCCATTCGTTTCCCCTCCGCAGTAGACCTTCCATTAATCCATAATATAGTTTTCAAAAACCTCCATTGTTTGCTACTTTATGTTACTTAACCAAAGCCCGACTGTTCATATCCAACACAAAACCTCAACTGTCTGTGCCCTCGCGTCACCACGCGATCAACAGATAATCCGGCAAGTGTCTTCACCTTCACGGAGATAAGATCCCTTCTAACTCACCTCCGTGCAGAGCACCTTCTCTACCGAGACTGTGTGCGCGTGTCTGAGTAATTCAGCCCTTCTGAGCGTGATTCAAGAGATGCAAGACACGAAAAATTCAAACGGAAACTTACACGCAAACACTTTTCTATGTAAACAGCGTGTCTTTCCAATATTTATCTTTGAACAAACCTATTTATCAGCCACTAGGAAGCCTTCTTCAAATAATTAAACCGCTATGAGAAAAGAACAGGAATAGATGGATTCCATCTGGATGAAGCATCGATTTGTAATGGCACCGATTTGCGAATTTTTGGCCCAGAAACACTTTAGCAAGGGATGCAGGAACTAAAGGAAGTAAGTGTGGCAGTGGAACCATACATTAAATTCAGTAAGGCCAAAGTAATGTGCATGCCTTAGGCTGGTAGTACGTAGAATAGCAAAGAATAATGATGAAGTCATAGAAACCAATGCTGAATCTGTATATTTAGTACAGCTGAATACAACTAGCGGATGACTAAATTCAGGAAACGGAAGTAGATGGTAAAAGAGCCTTTGAATTAATTTACGGATATGAATGCAATATTCTGAAGTCATTTCACAAAGTACATTAACCTTAAAGTTTATATCCAGTTTATAGTGTTAGTACTGACGTATGTAACTGAAATCCTTGAAGGAGAAACAAAAATTCAAAACCTGAAGTATACAAAAGGAACAAATAAAATATTTTTGCTGAGCATACCACGAAGGAACAGATAAGGAACAGGAAAGGAAAAAAGGAAAGACAGGGACGGAAGACAGTATAGCAACTGTTACGAAACTGAAATGGAATTGTACTGTGCAGATAGTGAGCCGAGAATATGGTTCAAAATAGTTCAAATGGCTCTAAGCACTATGGGACTTAACATCTGAGGTCATCAGTCCCATAGACGTAGAACTACTTAAATCTAACTAACCTAAGGACATCACACACAACCATGCCCGATGCAGGATTCGAACCTGTGACCGTAACAGCAGCGCGGTTCCATACTGAAGCGCCTAGAACCGCTCCGCCACAGATGCTGGCGACGAGAAAATGGGTATAGGGCGAAGGTTGTTCCGTTTTGAGCCCGAAACGAAGATGGATTGACGGCAAGGGAACAAGCAGGGAATATGTTGAAGTGGAAAACTATATCATGGGGAAACTTTGAAGTAGTAAAATCCAGCAGATGGTACATGGCAAATGATGATAATGCACCTTAGGTCGTTTATGCTCTCAGAACACACGTTCAGCGCACACTAACGTTATGCAGAAGCTGCAAGCGCTAACACTGTCCCTACTTCATATGTTTTTGGTAATTCGGGCATGGAAAAAGTTTCTCGCATGCTTGTATTTACAAATAACTTTTTATCGCAAGCAGGATAACCGCTCGAAGAGGAGGAATGAATATCAGGGATTAATGTCAACGACGACGTTGTTAGAGTGGGAGCATAATCTCGGACTTGTGATGGAAAGGGAAGGATATTAGTCATGTTCTTCCAAAGGAATCATCCCAGCATTCGACGTTGGAAACATAAATCTCGACGGCGAGATGGGGATTAGATTCTTTCTTCTCCATGAGACTAGCGTTTTGCCACCACACCACTTCAATGGGTGGTGATGTGAGGTGGTAGAATATCGTTGACTTTATCTGTAAAGCGTTAAGTACAACTAGTGAACGTGCGCGTTTTAGTATCTATCCATCAGTTATTACACATATAGTCCCTTCATAAAATTTTATATATTGTTAACAATCTGGATCATGTGAAGGAGAATAACTGTAAAGTTGGTTTTAGGTACCTGGGGCACGCTGTATAACTTACGGAGTTAGGCCTTAACCACGTACTAACAATAACGATAATAATATGGCATCAGCATAAACTCAGATCAGTCGGGAACTACATCTACCTACATGTAACACACTGTGCTTTGGTTTTCGGAACTCGCACTTCGTTTCCTGTGTGGTTTCATGCCATCTCCATTAATGGCGAATCGCATCCAGCTGTTGGAAACAAAGAGAAGAGCGCGTACACACACAACAAAGTGGTACTTCGCTCGATTGAGAATTAATGTGCGATGAAAATCTATTACTCGAGTTACTAGGCGATTATTTCATTAACGGAATCGCTATTAGGATAATGGCGATGGGAATTTGCGTGTGCTTTACAGTCCAACGGCTGAGACTAGTGTGTACGTACGCTGGTAAACAAGCCGCTGTAAGTCACAAACTTCGTTAGCGATGCTGATTCTGCCATACTGACGTTGCAAAGAATGCCATGAAAGGAAATAATAAGACAGCTAAAATATTTGCGAATATAGCAATCTACAGAATATTTTAATACGAGACGGCAAAGTACTTGATCTTTGTTTGCTTAATCCCATCTTATCAAAAAATGACAAACTGAAAAAAAGCCCTACTATCACTAATGTGATACATCTTGTATTTTTTCCCTTTATAGTAAAATACGGAATAAAGGGGTTAGTTTAATTATTTATTACTGGTAGTAGATTTTCCAAGTTAACTGACTGACGAGCTCCGTTTGTCTATTCTCAGAAAGTGAGAAATGGATTGGATCATTTACTCCAGCTTAACAAAACTTTCTTCCTTCATTTCTCTATTCGTAATCCGTCCATATGAAAATTCTGTTCCTGCCATGATGAATTAATTCTCCGTCCCTCTCCCTCTCTCTCTCTCTCCTTTCCTCTCCCTCTCACTCTACAAAGGCTACAGAATACGGTAGCATCAGATACGGCAGCATAGTTACTAAGTAAAAAATTAAAGTTCTTTGTCCTAGTCTGATTTCATATCAGCTCTCTAACGTAACTGCTTGTTTACTGCCTATAGGTCTAGTCTTCGTGCATGCTGTTTGGTGTAAGGATGAAATTTTTACATTTAGCGAAAGCTGTATGTTGTACCTAAAACCATTTCCTAAATAACTGCAATGGTGAGTGAAGAGCAACAAACAGAATTTGCGTACTGAAGCTAACTATTCTCTGTCGAAGACATTAATTCTTTAAGCTCTGAGGAAGAGGTACAAAAGTCATACAAACAGAGCAGTTGGGGAAATAATATAATGCAATTTGTCCCAAGGTATTTCACGTCCCATGCAGAAAATATTATACTGTCAGTCACAACAAAACCGAAAGGCAAGAAGGTATAAGTGATGTATGACATGTACTAACATCATCCTATTCATTCTCAATTGGAAACTCGTGAAATTTGGCTGAAAGGAACCGACACTCTGCAGGTGACCAGATCTCAGACACCCCGCTGTACCATCACTATTAAAGCGAGTTCCCAAAATAAGAATGCGTTACTGGAAAGATTAGGTACCGGTTGAAGGTTACAACGTCAGCTGGAGCAGCAGTGATTCGACATCCACTGTTGGATAATGGGATCGTCATTGAAGGTGGTATCAAGTTCGTCACACCCATAACTTTGCATTATTTTGTGTAAAAGCACCACACTTGCCATGAAGTCGTCGTCAAGGTATTTTCTTTTTAAATCCAACAAAGAGCTTCCATGGTACATCTAAATGCCAGTCATTTATCCATTTACCCCGCCCATATCTAACAAATTTTCATTATGATCATAATTATTTCCTCTGTTCAATACTCCCTTTTCTGGTTTCCCTATCCATACCAGTACTCTGATGCAAGCATTTTTCCTTTTCACACTTAGCAAACCTCTGTGCTTCATTGTAGTTTCTCATGCCCCACTTACGTAATTCGTAACAGACAATAAAATAAAAACTCAGTGTAATAATTCCTCTTCTTACGTATCTCAGGTTTCTTTTATAAACCTAGTTTACTTATCAGCGGGATTCGAGACAAGCTGCTTTTTTTTTTTTTTTTGTCCTCAGTCGTCTACTGCTTTGATGCAGCCCGGCACGAATTTCTCTCCTGTGCTAACCTCTTCAACCCAGAGCAGCTCTTGCAGCCGCTGTCCTCAATTATTTGCCGGATGTATTCCAATCTCTATCTTGCTCTACAGTTTGTGCCCTCTCCAGCTCCCCCTAGTACCATGGAAGTCATTCCCTCATCTCTTAACAGATGTCCTATCATCCCGTCCCTTTTCCTTAATAGTGTTTTCCACATGTTATTTCCTCTCCGATTCTGCGCAGAACATCCTCATTCCTTACCATATCAGTCCATCTAAACATTCGTCTGTATCACGACATCTCAAATGCTTCAATTCTCTTCTGTCCCGGTTTTCCCACAGTCCATGTTTCACAACCATACAATGCTGTACTCCAGACGTACAGTCTCAGAAATTTCTTCCTCAAATTGAGGCCGATATTTAATATTGCTAGACTTCCCTTGCCCAGGAATGCCCTTTTTGCCACTGCTGGTCTCCTTTTGATGTCCTCCTTGCTCCGTCCCTCATTCGTTATTTTAGCAAAATTCTTTACTTCATCTACTTCGTGACCATCAATCCTGATAAGCTTCTCGCTGTTCTCATTTCTACTACTTCTCATTAACTTCGTCTTTCTACGATTTTCTCTCAAAAAATGGCTCAAATGGCTCTGAGCACTATGGGACTCAACTGCTGAGGTCATTAGTCCCCTAGAACTTAGAACTACTTAAGCCTAACTAACCTAAGGACATCACAAACATCCATGCCCGAGGCAGCATTCGAACCTGTGACCGTAGCGGCCTTGCGGTTCCAGACTGCAACGCCTTTAACCGCATGGCCACTTCGGCCGGCCGATTTACTCTCAATACATACTCGTGTAAGTAGCCCGGTTATATGTGTGTACAGGGTGTTTCAAAAATGACCGGTATGTTTGAAACGGCAATAAAAACTAAACAAGCAGCGATAGAAATACACCGTTTGTTGCAATATGCTTGGGACAACAGTACATTTTCAGGCGGACAAACTTTCGAAATTACAGTAGTTACAATTTTCAACAACAGATGGCACTGCAAGTGATGTGAACGATATAGAAGACAACGCAGTCTGTGGGTGCGCCATTCTGTACGTCGTCTTTCTGCTGTAAGCGTGTGCTGTTCATAACGTGCAAGTGTGCTGTAGACAACATGGTTTATTCCTTAGAACAGAGGATTTTTCTGGTGTTGGAATTTCACCGCCTAGAACACAGTGTTGTTGCAACAAGACGAAGTTTTCAACGGAGGTTTAATGTAACCAAAGGACCGAAAAGCGATACAATAAAGGATCTGTTTGAAAAATTTCAACGGACTGGGAACGTGACGGATGAACCTGCTGGAAAGGTAGGGCGACCGCGTACGGCAACCACAGAGGGCAACGCGCAGCTAGTGCAGCAGGTGATCCAACAGCGGCCTCGGGTTTCCGTTCGCCGCGTTGCAGCTGCGGTCCAAATGACGCCAACGTCCACGTATCGTCTCATCCGCCAGAGTTTACACCTCTATCCATACAAAATTCAAACGCGGCAACCCCTCAGCGCCGCTACCATTGCTGCACGAGAGACATTCGCTAACGATATAGTGCACAGGATTGATGACGGCGAAATGCATGTGGGCAGCATTTGGTTTACTGACGAAGCTTATTTTTACCTGCACGGCTTCGTCAATAAACAGAACTGGCGCATATGGGGAACCGAAAAGCCCCATGTTGCAGTCCCATCGTCCTTGCATCCTCAAAAAGTACTGGTCTGGGCCGCCATTTCTTCCAAAGGAATCATTGGCCCATTTTTCAGATCCGAAACGATTACTGCATCACGCTATCTGGACATTCTTCGTGAATTTGTGGCGGTACAAACTGCCTTAGACGACACTGCGAACACCTCGTGGTTTATGCAAGATGGTGCCCGGCCACATCGCACGGCCGACGTCTTTAATTTCCTGAATGAATATTTCGATGATCGTGTGATTGCTTTGGGATATCCGAAACATACAGGAGGCGGCGTGGATTGGCCTCCCTATTCGCCAGACATGAACCCCTGTGACTTCTTTCTGTGGGGACACTTGAAAGACCAGGTGTACCGCCAGAATCCAGAAACAATTGAACAGCTGAAGCAGTACATCTCATCAGCATGTGAAGCCATTCCGCCAGACACGTTGTCAAAGGTTTCGGGTAATTTCATTCAGAGAATACGCCATATTATTGCTACGCATGGTGGATATGTGGAAAATATCGTACTATAGAGTTTCCCAGACCGCAGCGCCATCTGTTGTTGAAAATTGTAACTACTGTAATTTCGAAAGTTTGTCTGCCTGAAAATGTACTGTTGTCCCAAGCATATTGCAACAAACGGTGTATTTCTATCGCTGCTCGTTTAGTTTTTATTGCCGTTTCAAATATACCGGTCATTTTTGAAACACCCTGTATGTTGGTAGCGCAATAGACTGCATTAATAACTCTGACACTGCTGTGCGCCTTCTGTAAGAGTCTCTGTGGCTGGCCGGACTCACAGTTGGAGGTGAACGGTCAACACTGATGTCAGATGGAAGTGAAGAGCCAGCAGTGATAGAAGTTATACGTTACTGGTTAGCAGTGGCGGAGGCTAGAGGTCTGAAGTGTTAGCTCAAGCGGACGATCTGGACTTGTGTCCGTCATGGAAATGTAATATTGTTGACGATTATATAATTTTTGGAACTGGATGTCACGCACGATTATATATTTTTTGAACTGGATGTCACATTGTTAAGGTAAAATTTGCTAAATACATTGCTTGCGTTGCAACAAAATCTTACCTTTGCCAACCACATGCCTATTGGTAGTTCGAGCGTACAGTAGTTAGCATGTTTTATTGATCTGGCTGAATTGATGGTAGCTGTATCGCTGTAGTTCGTGTAACGAAGATTTTCTGTAAGGTAAGTGACCTATGAAATGTATGGGTTAGGATTTGTTCCAACTTAGGGTCATTCTTTGTGTTAATTATTTTTAGTCATACTGCGTTGCGTTTGTATATTGTGGGCAATAAATGAGTAAGATACGTTTCAGTAGTATTTGTCAGAGAAAAATCTATAGATCAAAAATGAAATGATAAAGACAAGCAAAGAGGCAGTACTATAGATTCACTCAGCAGTTTCAGGATTAAATTTAGACGTTTCGCCTTCTCAGTTATTGCAATTTAAGAAGCAAATTTATTAAATTAAAAAGTTCCACTCTGTACTCATTAGACTTCATTAAGTCGCAGATCACGTAATTCTTCTTCACTCTCACTCAAGATAGCAATGTCATCAACGAATCGTATCAATTACATGCTTTGACCTTGAATTTTAATTCCACTCATTAACGTTTCCTTTATTTCCGAGGCTGTCCTCTGTGGCCGAGGGGCTCTAGGCGCTTCAGGCCGGAACCATGCGGCTGCAGGTCGCATGTTCGAATCCTGCCTCGGGCATGGATGTTGAAACTCTTGAAAATTTATACAAGACTGTGCTTAAACTGACACACAATATTTTTTAGCGCAACGCAATCTGACTTTCAGTAATCCCTACAAAAGAATGGCCCTGACTAACATTAACCTGTACCTTTCACAAATCACTTACCTCACCAAAAATCTTCGTTACTCGAACTACTGCAATACAGCGAGCGCCACTACTGCCAGCTAAATAAAAGATTCAAACTACTGAAGGCACTAACTAATGATAGGCATAGTTAGCAAATGAAAGATTTTAATAGAAAACAAACAATGTATTTACCTCAATAATCATAATATATATAGCAGTTCATGCCATCCAGTATTACAAATTTCAAAACTCCGCCATCTCTCTCCCCACATCCACCACTGCTGGCGGCTCACCTCCAACTGCGCAACGCTACGCGCTGTTCACATCCAGCTGCCGCTGCCCAACACTACAATGGCAGACAACAATGCAAACTAGCCACAGACTGCACACAGCACAGCCAGTGATTTTCATACAGAGCGCTACGTAACGTTGCCAATAAGAAAACATAAACAGCCTACTTACAATGTGTGTGATGTCCTTAAGTTGGTTAGGTTTAAGCAGTTCTAAGTCTAGGAGATTGATGACCTCAGATGTTAAGCCCCATAGTGCTTAGAGCCATTTTTTTATTTCCGTCATTGCTTCCTCGATATACAGATTGAACAGTAGGGTTGTGAAAAGTAACATCCTTGTTTTACACCCTTTTCAATACGAGCACTTCCTTCTTGGTCGTCCACTCTTATTATTCTCTCTTGGCACTTCTACATACTGTATAAGACCCGTCTCTCCCTGTAGTTTACCCCTACTTTTTCAGAATTTCGAACATCTTGCACCATTTTACATTGGCGAAAAGTTTTTCCAGGTGGACAAATCCTATGAACATGTCTTAAATTTTCTTTAGTCTTGCTTCCATTATTAACCGCAACCTGCCTTTACTTTTCCTAAAGCCAAACTGATCGTCATGTGGCTCTTCCGCAATTTTCTTTTCCATTCATCTGTATATCATTCTCCTAAGCAACATGGATGCATGATCTGTTAAACAGATTGTGCGATAATTCTCGTATTGGTCAGCTCTTGCAGTCTTCGGAATTGTGTAGATGATACTTTTCCGATAGTCAGACGGTGTATCGCCATACTCTTACATTCTGCACACCAACTTGAATTGGAAGTTGCCGCTTCCCCAATTGCTTTTAGAAATTCTGATGGAATGTTATCTATCCCTTCTGCCTTATTTGATCTTGAGTCCTCCAAACCTTTTTTTTAAATTCTGATTTTAATAATGGGTCCCCTATCTGTTCTACATTGACTCCTGTTTCTCCATCTATCACATCAGACAAATCTTCCCCCTCATAGAGACTTTAAATGTATTCTTTCCACCTATCCGCTCTCTCCTCTACATTTAACAGTGGGATTCCCGTTGCACTCTTAATGTTGTCAACCTTACTTTTAATGTCAGCGAAGGTTGTTTTGACTTTCCTGAATGCTAAGTCTGTCCTTCCGATAATCATTTCTTTTTAGATGTCTTCACATTTTTCCTGCAGCCATTTCGCCTTTGCTTTCCTGCATTTCCTATTTATTTCATTCCTCAGCGAAATGAATTTCTGGAATCCTGAGTTTCCCGGATCATCTTTCTACTTCCCCTTTCATCGATCAATTGATGTATTTGTTCTGTTACCCATGGTTTCTTCGCAGTTACCTTCTTTGCGCCTATGTGTTACTTCCCATCTTTTGTGATGGCTGTTTTCAGAGATGTTCATTCCTCCTTAACTGTACTGCCTACTGATCCATCCCTTGTTGCTGTATATATAGCCTTAGAAAACTTGAACCTATCTCGTCATTCCTTAGTACTTCCGTATCCCACTGCTTTGCGTGTTGAGTCTTCCTAACTGATGTCATAAACTTCAGCCTACCCTTCATCACTACTATATTGTGATCTGAGTTTATGTCTGCTCCTGGATTCGCCTTACAATCCAATACCTGATTTCAGAACTTCTATCTGACAATGATGTAATCTAACTGAAATCTGCCGGTATCACCTAGACTATTCCAAGTATACCTCTTCTTGTGATTCTTGAACAGGGTATTCGCTATTAGTAGCTGTAACTTATTACAGAACTCATTTAGTTTTTCTCCTCTCTCACACCTTGTCCCAAGCCCATACTCTCCCGCAAACGTTTCTTCTCGTCCATCCTCTACAACTGCACTCCTGTCCCCAATGACTGTTAGATTTTCATCCCCCTTAACATACTGGAACACCATTCAATATCCTCATACAGTTTCTCTATCTCATCATCTTCAGCTTGCCACGTCGGTGTGTATACCTGAACTATAGTTGTCGATGTTGGTTTGCTGTCAGTTCTGATAAGAACCACCTGGTCGCTTAAATGTAAACAGTAACACATTCTCTGACCTACCTTCCTACTCATAACGAACCCTACTCCCATTATGCCATTTTCTGCTGCTGTTGATGTTAGTCTATACTCATCTGACAAGAAATCCTTGTCTTCTTTCCACTTAACTTTATTGACCCCTATAATTTTCAGATTATCTAGTTTTCCTACCACGTTCAAGCTTCTGACATTCTTCGCCCCGAATCGTAGAACTTTATCAATTCTTTGATTATTCAGTCTTTTCGCATAGTAACCTCCCCGTTCACAGTCCCCTCCCAGAGATCCAAATGGTGGACTATTTCGGAATCTTCCACCGATGGAGGAATTATCATGACACCTCTTCAGTTACAGGCCACGTGTCCTGTGGATACACGTAGCGTGTCTTTAATGCAGTGGTTTCCATTGCCTTCTGCATTCTCATGCCGTTGAGCATTGCTCATTCTTTCGCCTTTAGGGGCAGTTCAGTACACCTAGGACAAGAGAGTGCCCTGAACCTCTGTCCGTTCGTCCGCCTCTTACACAAGGCTGTTGGCAAAATGAGGGTGACTTCTTGTGCCGGAAGCTTTCAGCCGCCAATGCTGATTATTACAGACGTCCTTTCTGATTCTTCTGGTCATTCAGCCATTGTCCTCCATTGCCCTAAATGCCAACTCTCATCAAAAGACTTTATTATTCAATTCTACTATTTCCTTTTTGCTGTGTTCGCTGTGCATTGCTGTAGTTCCTTTGCAATTTACTGTCAAGCATGCTTCCAAACTGTTCTTCCCTAGATAAAAAAAGAACGAAGTTAACAGAAAAACTAAGGTATATTTGCTATCTGTCTTTCACAAGTATTGTCTCTTACTTTTCCCAGCTTATGCACGCAAATACTTCCTCTATTTATCTCTATTTCTCGGAATGGTTTAGATAATATTTAATCTCATTCTTTACCTTCTGAATCAAACCTGAATTTAACACTACCCTTCTAAAGTTTAATGAAATGTATAGTAATAACGACGAGTTCTTCAGTAGTTTAAAACACAGGGTGTAACGGTTATAATAGCAGCTATTTCTACTGGCGACTGACGACAGTGCACTGAACATTACATCATTTGATGACTAATAATTTAGCTATTAAGTGTCGTATGCGTTTAGGTTGGTTACTACCTCCAAGTATATGTGGCAAGAGCAAGCCATCAGTGACTATTTTCCCCTGTACAACAGGTCAAGTGTTGAATTTTGAACAGGTGGACGCAAAACCTTAGTCTATACTGACAGGCTTAGTTCACTTAGAGGTGTAGTTACGGCCTTGCAGGAAACATCAGCTCGTAATGTTTGTGACGTGCTTGTGGGAAGACTGTTGGACACAGAGAAAAAAAAGCCAGCACACTGATATGTGTACGTATTAAGGTACCACATACAAAGGCATCTGCAGTTTCACCTGTTACACCCTGTATACAGAAACAGTCTAGTTTTCCTCAAAGGCTGCGTTTACAGATTATGGCGAAAGGTAGTCGAGGGATTTGTTAAATCTTTCAGTCCAAGAAAAAGTTGTAGACATCTGTGGGGAGACAGTTATAGAGAAGACGGCCGTATTCGCCAGTGACGATTATCATCTCTCGCCTCTGCTCCTCAGATTCAGACTGCTAGCTATTGCGGCAGTAAACCTTGTATCGTACAGGATGGCACGGCGCACCTCTCATATGCCTCCCAATCTCGACGCAGTTCCTGAGATTCTCAGCGATGAGATTTCACATCTCTCTCGCCCTTCACTCCTTTGCGGTGACTTTAATGCACGTAATGTGCTGTGGAGATCTACGGCTACCTTTACGGGGGGTCGAGCCGTTGAAACTCTCTCCATAAGAGTTATATCTTCTGAACACGGGGCAGAGCAGGCACTTCAACATTGCTATGGGATCGTTGGCGCCCATATATCTGACGACACGCTCTCCTGCCCATACCGATAGTGCTCAGTGTGAGGTGGTTAGCGATTCGCCTCCAGTGAGCATTTTTTTAAACATTTATCGGAGAAGAGAGTGCTGTAACATGACCCGCCAAAGCAGACGTTCAGGATGTCTGGCTGAAAGCATAGAAACCAAATTTATGTGACCACTCAGGCCACGTCCATTAATGCAGCGGTAATATAGTGGCAACTAAAGGCAAAGTCCGATATCATATTGTGGCACTTTATTTTAAAGGCCGTTTTTGATCAAACCAACTTTTACACTTCACTGTTACCGGTTTCGGCTACTGCCAATTTCTGATCTGTTACAGAAAAAACAGTAGTGTGACCAAGCAATTTCTCTAACAAGCCCTGTGATACATAAGGAAAAAAAATATTTACATGATAAAGAACCATGTATACTAGCCGCACATTTGAAAAATATTCTGATGCAGGTATTGACGTCAAATTATAAATGTAGGTACATTGTAGGTGCTGATGAAGGAAGCGACTGATATTTGTACAAGTAACTTTTACACAATTGTGAGTTTTTCTTTGCTAGGCTATGAGCTTCCCATTATTACTATCTGTACAATTTACGAATACTTTAAGTATGGATCTAATTCCTCATATTTAATGCCAGTACACGTTTTACTGTCAGGCACTCATTTCGCCATGTGAAATAATTTTCATTAGCAATTACGCAAATCGTATTTTAAGTATCACATTTGCCATACTGGTTACTCATGTACCCTAGTTATAGTGCCTTCGGCAGGCTCCAGGTCAACGCCCGCACTTAAAATGTACTTACATCTATAATGTGATGTTGATACCTACATCACAATATCTTAGGGCAAGTATGGCTGGTATGCATGGATGTTATTCATGTTAATATTTCTCTTTTTTTTCTTGTGTATAATCAGGCCTGTTACAGAACGTAACTGATTACACCACTGTTTCTGTTTGTAACAGATCTGGACATGGTAAAAGCCGAAACCAATAATAGTGAAGTGTAAAACATTTTGTGATCAAGATGGACCATCAAGATAAGGATTATGGTAGTTATCCAAGATTCTGCTAATGCAGCAACCAAAAACTCTTATAGCCGTCTACGAAGATCATTTTTGTCCTGGTGGAGTGAAAAGTGCTCCTCTATAATTCTGATCAGGAGAGGGCACTGCGCAGATCAGAGGGCTGAAGAACTGCGAATACTGGCACACCTTTTCGCGTTGCTAGGGCAAAATTTCGCCGTATATCAGTATGCGTAAGTAGAGATCATGCAGGAGTATCTCGAATAAGCGAAGAATCGGAACCCATGAGAGCGACTTCTGGAAAGTTAATTAGGTCACCTTTAGCATACAGGCCGATTTAACGAGAAGTGTCATCAAACGTCGCCCAGGCAGTGGTGGAAGATCGCGAGAAAACTGCTGCCATCTTGTAACGTCCCTTAGCAAAAGACATATTTTGCAGTAAAGAGAAAATATTGTGAATTGTATTCAGTTATTGTATGGAATTATGTATTTTTTTATTATTATTTATTTTAGATAATATCTGTGTCGGCGAGTACTGAAACCGCACAGACGATAAATATACAGAGATGAAAAATATCCCTAGTATAAATAATACAGAACGAACAGTAATTTCTTTGTCTTCTTCTTGGAGTTACGTGAGAAGGATAGCCTGTGACGTGATATTGTATGCTAGCGTAGCATTCTTTTGTCAAGTTTGTAAGAGGGACGCCATTAGGCAAGATTGTTAAAAAGGTGTGCACTACTCAAATTGTTTAAATGTTTGAATAGAGTTATTTAGTGAAACCTTGCATTATGATTCATGTCAAGCTTGCCTGGTATTTTATCCCATCCCTTTAAGACATTTTCAGTTGTTTAAATATTATTCGTGGTGCAGAGCGGCGCTACGAACGAGCTAGCCGCTGCCGCGGTTCATTTGAATTGCAGTACATGAAACCTATCATACCGCAAAGAAGCGGTCAGGTAACAGTGAAGTGAAAAATTATTTCTTTCAGCCTTCGAAGTTGCAGAGCAGAGCAGCAGATTTTATGATGTGTTTTACAGGCTGACGCGGGCTGCTGATAATATATTGCTAACAGTACAAAATAGATAATTTACCTTCGTAACAAAATAGGAATTTTGTTGTGCTTAGTTCTGGTCTGGCAAACCTTATAGTGAAAACGTATTTTTCTCCGACAATAGTCTCATGTTCTTGTGCTAGTCGTGGTAATTATTGGTGTTTTACGCTTAACAAAAATCCACTGCAAAATGTTGAACAATCTTTGCGAACTGTAACATCAGTATTTCATAACAAAGTAATTTTCATTTTTCAATAACTATAAAGTAGGGAAGATATGTTGATTTTTTATAGTGAGTTACAGTAACCAAAAATGTTCCTTTAATAGAAAGCCAGATACAGAACAATAAGAACCCAATATATTCTGTTTTGTTGAAAATTAATGATTATAAAGAAATTCTTGGCACAGCATTACTAAAAGGTATTTCGCGGCTCTTTTCGTAGTAACATATCTCATTTCGTATATGCGTTATTACGCGAGCAATAACAAAAACAAAAACAAAATAAATAGAAAAGAGTAATTTACGAGATACGCGAAATTGTCGCCCAAAAACGCGGGGCCCGAATTTGCAGTGGCCACGAAAATAAGAATATTTTATGTGCTTTCTTTCAGTGTTTATTATTATATATATGTATGTATTTAGTGATAAATGTATGTATGTGTATCATGATTAATGCTATGTATTAATGAATGTAAAAAAATTTTTCATGAAAAACCGCACCACTGCAAGCAAGTTAGAGGAAACGATCCTGATAGTACTGAGAAACTGTAACGACTACATAATCCGGGGGCAGCCGATCCCCGAGATCAGATAAATTAAAGGTAAGACAACAGTGTAGTTGTCCTGTTTGTAGAAGCTTAACTCCAGTGAAGTGATCTCATATCGCTAGTGGTGTGTAGTTTGATGTTAGTGTTTATGACAGGACAAAGTTGATTGTAGATAGTAATTTTTAGTGTGCAGTGTATTGTAGATAAACTAACATATTTTGTGTGCAAGTGAAAAAACTGTCAGATCTAGTGTTCGTGTAGGTAATTTATGAATATGGTTAAATTGCGTAGTCAACGTCCGAGCAATATGGATACTGAGGAACAGCCATTAGTTAGTGCAGGAAATGTAGAAACGGGTGCATTAAGCAGTACAAGTACTCTCTTTGAGGATATACCATGCGAAAATGTGGGGGCAGAGGCACAGGAAGTGATGCCACCGCCCACCAGTGCTCAAGGAGAGGTAGATAAAGAAATTGCACCACCTCCAGAAGAGCAGGAACCAGAGAGTGGTAATCTGCCTGGTGGATATTCACTTCAGGCGATATTAGAGCGCGTGCTGGATTACCAGACAAAATTTGCGCAACAGCAAGCCGAGCGAGATCGCCAGCAAGCTGAGCGAGATCGCCAGTTAGCAGAAAATTTACTTGCCCAGCAAGCTGAGCGAGATCGCCGGCTAGAGGAAAAGTTTCTCGCACAGCAAGCTGAGCGAGATCGCCAGTTAGCAGAAAATTTACTTGCCCAGCAAGCTGAGAGGGACCAGCAACTTGTGCAATCGTTAGAAAATATGAAAAAAGAGATTGCCTGTATGAAACAGAATTATGAGTCGATACCTAAGGCTGTGCAGGAGTTGACGGTACTGGTCAACAACCTGCAAGTAGCAAACACTAACAGGGTAGACGAAATAGGTGTCTTAGCCAACCGAGTAGAAAAGCTAGAAATAGATTCCACACAGCTTGTAGAGCAGAAGTGGAACGAACAAGCGACTAAAATTGAAACCGAATTCAACTCATGACTAGAAGCGAAGGAGAGTGAGATTGACAAAAATATTAATTCTAAGGTACAAGCAGCCATAGCGGATAGAGATTCCGAATCGTTCAGTACCGCAGTAAATAGTCAGGTACAGAACGACGTGCAAACCATCAAACAAATACTCAGTGAGGATATTCCACAGTGGCAAGTGAATATTAACAAACGGATATCCGACTTGGAAAAGGGTTTAGCACAAAGTAGCAAACATCTTGAACATGAAACTATGTCGCCAACAGCCAATGTGTTTGGCAACGCACAAACTTATATGCGACGCAACAATGGTGAATCTTTAGGCGATAATGCGAAGAGCTGTAGCTTCGGTTCGGAGCACACAGCCTATGTCCCAGGAGCAAACCAGTATAGTCCAAAAATATTAGTTGAAGAAAGTTTGATAAAAAATAGGCAATTTCAAACGTTTATTACTGAACGGAAGTCAGTACACCCAGTAGTATTCATAAAAAGCTTTAAAAATATCTTGCCTAGTGTGTGGAATGAAGCACAGAAAATTCAATACGTAATGTCATACATTCAGGGTGATGCAGCGTTGTGGGCTACGGAAGTAGCAGACAGCTGCATGACATATGAAAAATTCGAGAGGGCATTTTTGTCGAAATACTGGTCGCCTTGTACACAAGAGCGGCTAAGAAAAGAAGTATACAATCCCGAACCGTACTCACCCCGTCTTGGGAATCTGAGACGGTATTTCGAGAAGTACAAAAACAAAACGCGCTACTGGGACGAGCCTATCTCACCAAGAGACATAATAGGACTCCTAAAATCACATTTACCCCTTCATATCAAAGAGAAATTAATACACGTACCAGAAAGCGACATGGAACATTTCCTGTCTGTTCTAGATTCAATAGACTTAATCCAGGAAGACGCAAAAGCAGCGTGTGATCACTCGCGGAACAATGGATCAGGGTGTAAACATGACAGAAATAGTAGTGCACAAAACCACAACCATGGAAATGGTGGGGGTGGTAACAAGCGGCAAGAGCATTCGCAAAATTGTAATAATGGGAGAAGTCAGAACGGGTATGGGCAGCCGTCCCACAATAAAAAAGCGTCGATTTGACGACCGGTACGATTCCGGATTGCCAGGGACCAACCGCTGGAAAAATGCGCGAGGTCAGTGGCATAGCAATTACAATGACGGTAATCGTAATTGGAATCAGAATCAGCGACCAAGCCCAGAGCGGCAGGGTAATGACCAGTACGATAACAACAGACCACCACTGCAGAACGCGCCTATTGCGCAGTCGTGGCGGCCCACAAACCAAAGCGTAAACATAGTAGAGGTCGCGGATAATAGCCGTCCAAGTACCTCGCAAGCAAGCCATCCGACAAACTAGAATCGGCCTCGATATGATCTCCATCGCTGGCCGAGGGGTGGAGTGAGAGCAACACGAATAACAATAGTATCCCTGGAATACATATGCTGCGATACAACGACGGTATCAGTATGGATAAAGATCTACTGACCGAACCGCATGAATGTAAGAAAGATAGCAACGAAAATGTGCAAGCCATAATAGAAGCGAAAATCAATGATGTTGCAGTGAATATAATCATTGACACAGGTGCCTCAGTGAGTGTAATGAGTACAGAGTTGTTTAAAGCGCTAGGGAAGGGACGTAGTATACCGACCTTCCCGGTTAATAATTGCAAGGTGTCTGGAGCTATAAGTGCACAGAGCCAGTTAGTTAAGCACCAGGTGCAGGTGGAGATTTGTAAGGAGGGCGAAGCCATAGTGAGCTCGTTCCTCATTGTTAAAGGGTTAAAGGTGGCCTGCATTCTGGGAGTAGATTTTCTCCGTGAGAGGGACGCAGTGATCGACCTCTCCTCGGGAAAACTAAGCATAGTTAATAAAGGTAGGAGGATTGAGTTGTCTATGATGAAATCGAAGGAGGTACTTATGCCATGTTGTAATCGAATTAATATCAAAGGTAGGAACCCCTGGGTACTACACTTTAATGATTATTCACCTGTGACGGATCTCTATTATCCGAATATAGGAGATAGAAATTTTGAACCAAATGTTGATGAATTTCGAACCAAAGTACAGGAATCTGAAAGTTTAAGCAACATACAAAAGCAACAGTTGACGCAGCTGTTATCGGAATATACCATGGTATTTACCGACCGACCAGGAATAGTCAAAGGGTACCACTATCACATAGAGGTGATGCCTCACAAAACATACTGTCGCGCATCTTACTCCATCCCTTGGTCGAGGAGGGAAGTAGTGGCTAAAGAGATTTGAAAGAGGTTAGAGTGGAATAGTAAAATTATTTATTCAGTGACATGTCTGATGTAAATAGTAGTAGTGAGAAGATTTCAACTGTGTTTTAGAGTATAAGTATGTTAATTTTAAGAAAGAATTTATGTTTAGTTACAATTTTGAGGAAGTAGAATCAGTAAACTGAGCAATAATATGCAAATGGAAGACTTTGTTTACAGACAGTTAATGTCATTAAAATACTACATGCTCTTCAAGCAATGAATAATCTTTTGTTGATAAAATAATGATTAATTTCTTGAATCATTTTGTAGTAAGTAAGTACAATTAATGATGAAATCTCATATAAATATGTAGCAGATGTAATCGTGTTAGAATTAAGGAACCCTGAGAGAGAGTCTATACTAGCCAAAAATTGACTTTGTAGTACGAAATAATTATGTGATGTAATGTTTACTGCCAATAGTGATCTGAGAACGACACTGGAGCAGAATCCAATAAAAAACAAAACCGTTCCGTGTAACCTATGCTTTGTATGTATTAATGCTTCAATTGAAGCCTGTGTACTTGGTACACGTTCTTGAATATTAATTACGCGGTACCGGAATCAAGTTACGCGGAAACTACATTGCAGTCCTGTAAGACGGACCGTTAGAAATAATACTAGTACTAAATGAAGTATTTATTGAACAATATGCCCAAGTCAAGCTGTCATGCACATGGTAAAATCTGTTTGCTAGATGGGTGATAACCTGGCAAGCTACACTAAAAGAGGAAAAGAAAGCTATGTAAAAAAAAAAAAGAATCACACACCTTTAAATAATTACAAAAAAAACAATATATGCCTAGTAATAGTATTAAAAGTGTGTAATGAGAAGGTAACACAATGGACTCAATGTAGATGAGAGTGATTATGCTAAGAACAGTTGTCATGCATTAAAAATAAACTGTGTGCATAAACAATCTAGGAAAGGACGGAATATTGTGTGTAGTAGGGACAGAAAATGACTGTTGTATCTGCACCAATATATACGTCGGTATAAGTTAAGTGTTGAGTGACTAACTGTCATAGCGCAGTGCTCAACGAACAGTACACTGTGAGTAAAAACGGTAGTTAGTGATCCGTTCGGAGTCGATTCAAACAAACATCGCTCGACGGAGACATTTAGTATGTGTGTACCGAAATATTTTCGCGTGTTGAAAGACGCTCTGGCAGTGTATCAACCGTGAGAACAAGTGAAAGTGTGTAGTACAATGTGCGTGTGACGAACCCTGAATACCAGTGTCACAATGCCACAAGAAACCTGTTATCACGCCAAAACGTCCTGTGCATACCAGCGAAGCGACGGCGTAATGAACAATAAACGCTTTTAACCAAAGTGCATTTTCTTCCACAGCTAATAAATTGTATCCTTAAAGACAGTACACCGTTGTGGAATATTTGTTTCATGCGTTACGACGGGGAGCCATGCGGAGAAGCAGAGACGGGTGCCATGCCGCCAGCCAGCCGGTCGCAGGAAACCACTGCAACACGCCGACATTGGTGAATGGTTCGGCGCGGTTCGCGACTGCTCGGGCGCCACCGCAGCACGCCGTCGATGTTGCTGCTAGCAGGTCGTCGACCTCAGCGGTCGTTGGCACGCCGCGCTCCAGACGACGCTACGCAACAATTGCTTCGCGCCGCCCGCTCCGTACGACATTGTTGACGTTCAACCGAACATTACCAACTACGTTGTTCATGTACTAATATGAAAATGATCTATTGAACACGAAATTACGTGACAAACATTTTTTTTTGCTGAGTATACATCAAAACATTCACTTGTTCGATGATATATGTCATATGTTTTCGTCATATTAGTGACACAAACTGACACGAATGCCATACAACGGTAGAACATTTGTCGTGAGTAAGTGTAGAGACAATCCATTACATTGCTATCGAACTGTTTAATGATTGACCTTAATTGTGACACAGAAAACAAATGTGAAAAAGTGTAGAAGGTACATTTTTAATAGAGAGGCTAAAAGGTTTAACATTTTGACATAAATAATCATTGTTATCTGTGAACATTGGACAAAGTCCACCCTTGTTTGATGAACAAAACCGTGCGTTAAGACAAACCAGGCGAGATGACCATGGCTCCGGCGCAGTTTTCCCAGGTTTTCTGATCGCACGTAGCCCAAATGGGGGAGCCAGAAAACTGTAATGACCCTGGGACTAGGTTTACGGTCACCTCGCAAAGTGTGAAAAAACTATAAAAAGTGTAATTAAAACTATAATGTAAAAGAGGAAAGAAGTGAACCGTGAATATTTCAAACAAGGTGATAGACAATGACAAAACGGACGTTAGTGGCAGCATATTGCCGAACATTCTTAACGTTAGTCAATTGCTGCCAGGGGGCATTGTAACGTCCCTTAGCAAAAGACATATTTTGCAGTAAAGAGAAAATATTGTGAATTGTATTCAGTTATTGTATGGAATTATGTATTTTTTTATTATTATTTATTTTAGATAATATCTGTGTCGGCGAGTACTGAAACCGCACAGACGATAAATATACAGAGATGAAAAATATCCCTAGTATAAATAATACAGAACGAACAGTAATTTCTTTGTCTTCTTCTTGGAGTTACGTGAGAAGGATAGCCTGTGACGTGATATTGTATGCTAGCGTAGCATTCTTTTGTCAAGTTTGTAAGAGGGACGCCATTAGGCAAGATTGTTAAAAAGGTGTGCACTACTCAAATTGTTTAAATGTTTGAATAGAGTTATTTAGTGAAACCTTGCATTATGATTCATGTCAAGCTTGCCTGGTATTTTATCCCATCCCTTTAAGACATTTTCAGTTGTTTAAATATTATTCGTGGTGCAGAGCGGCGCTACGAACGAGCTAGCCGCTGCCGCGGTTCATTTGAATTGCAGTACATGAAACCTATCATACCGCAAAGAAGCGGTCAGGTAACAGTGAAGTGAAAAATTATTTCTTTCAGCCTTCGAAGTTGCAGAGCAGAGCAGCAGATTTTATGATGTGTTTTACAGGCTGACGCGGGCTGCTGATAATATATTGCTAACAGTACAAAAGAGATAATTTACCTTCGTAACAAAATAGGAATTTTGTTGTGCTTAGTTCTGGTCTGGCAAACCTTATAGTGAAAACGTATTTTTCTCCGACAATAGTCTCATGTTCTTGTGCTAGTCGTGGTAATTATTGGTGTTTTACGCTTAACAAAAATCCACTGCAAAATGTTGAACAATCTTTGCGAACTGTAACATCAGTATTTCATAACAAAGTAATTTTCATTTTTCAATAACTATAAAGTAGGGAAGATATGTTGATTTTTTATAGTGAGTTACAGTAACCAAAAATGTTCCTTTAATAGAAAGCCAGATACAGAACAATAAGAACCCAATATATTCTGTTTTGTTGAAAATTAATGATTATAAAGAAATTCTTGGCACAGCATTACTAAAAGGTATTTCGCGGCTCTTTTCGTAGTAACATATCTCATTTCGTATATGCGTTATTACGCGAGCAATAACAAAAACAAAAACAAAATAAATAGAAAAGAGTAATTTACGAGATACGCGAAAATCTCCAGAATGGCTCCAGTATACGATCCCTATTGTCCGAAAAGGAAAAAGGTTGAGTACGGCTTGGGCAATGCTTACTCCGTGTGGGCAGTGGATTCAATACTTAAACTGTCCTGGTCTGTATCTAAGTAGTAAAGCATGGTGCAGCAACTTTGAGGAATATCAAAGGAAAGGCTGTTGAAAATTTTTAGAACATGTAGCAGAGAGGACAAATTGTTAAGTCGCGCATGGGAAACCGAACAGGCCCCAGTAGCAAAGACTCCGGATGACATGGTAAGCCATGGATACTGGAGACAAGCTCCTTAATCGCCCTCAATGTGGGTTCAGGAGGCATCGACCCAGCTCTGTCAACCTGACGAGACGGTTGTACAAGAGGCTTTCCGAAGGAGACAGCATATTTCGTGTATATTTTTGGATATTCGTTCATAGGAATATAATGTTACTTGGAGCAAAGCCAGGGTGTATGATATTACTTAGAGGAACAGTATTCTAAGACAGATCCTTGGAAAACTGCCAATATCTATACCGTTTATAGAAAAACATCGGCTACCAGTCACAATATTGTGGCTAGTAGCGGATATTTTTCTACACCCTATAAAGGAACAGTCACGGAGTTCGAAAGCATGCTTTATGGATAAAATTCATACATACAGTTCTTTCTATGTCAGTGTATTATAACTGATTTGAGCTTCAAAATGGTGCCTCACGACAGTGTTGCACATGAAACCATGTTTTCAGTTCTTATGAATTATATAATGTCGTCGGTAACGCAGAGTTTTATTCCTCTTCCAAATCCGTGGCGGCAGCTCGTTAACTGCTGCTTGCGATTAGCAGGTTGGTTTAGTAGGTTGCTCTGACTGATATTAGTTTCTCCACAGAAAAGTATATCTACGATAATTTTAACCGTTTTCTTCAATTCCTTAATATACGAGGATTGCAAAGGAAGGAAACTGTGGTGTCACCGCCAGACACCACACTTGCTAGGTGGTAGCCTTTAAATCGGCTGCGGTCCGCTAGTATACGTCGGACCCGCGTGTCGCCACTGTCAGTGATTGCAGACCGAGCGCCGCCGCGCAGCAGGTCTAGAGGGACTTCCTAGCACTCGCCCCAGTTGTACAGCCGACTTGCTAGCGAAGCTACACTGACAAATACGCTCTCATTTGCCGAGACGATAGTTAGCATAGCCTTCAGCTACGTCATTTGCTACGACCTAGTAAGGCGCCATGACCAGTTTATATTGAAATTATATAATGTATCAACAAGAGCGATGTTCACCAATTGTGGATTAAAGTTAAGTTTTCTACCAGTTACTCTTGTTTGGCTAGTCTTATTTCTCTGACCTGTTCCAGACCTCACGCCAGTCTGCGTGAGCTTAATCGCGTGCTATTCGGCTACAAGTCCTAGTGGATTGGCTGTCGGGTCAGTCCACTACAGAAACAATTAAAATTTCTAGTATTATGTTAGCTTATTAGATCACATATTTCAACTGAAGTTGCAGTGGATTTCTACACTTTAGGGTCCTAAAGTCATGGTGTCACAAGGCAATGGACATTTACAATACCTTTAATCAAAGGTCCGGGGTCAGGCAAAGCGGTTGATTGATGTAGTCCATCATTAAGGTGTTAGGCTGATCCAATGTATCTGCAAGATCAGCCCCAAATCTCATCTATTGTGTTTAGGCTGACGAGCCGCCACTGGCCATCTGGTATCCTCTTGATGTGCCAGGCGTATAGATTCAGGGGAATACCAGACCACTGCACCATGTCGCACGGAACCAATTTATACAAATCGTCTGAAAACAACGGGGCCGTTTGGTATCTGTTCAAGTGTGACCTTGTGGCACACAGTGTGAGACAAATACAAGCACTATCTCCAAGCTTAAAAAGACAGAGAATGACTTCAGATCATAGTAAGGTACACGATGGATTGCACTCCTGCACACATCTTGGTACGTTATCAACTCCATTTTATATGTGCACCATAACTGTCTAGCTATATCACAGATGGGTCTGAGCAGGGGAACACTCTTCGCCACTCAGCGGTTTTCATTGAATGTGTCCAAATTTCGTTTACCAAGGTAATTTGCCACATATGGTGCAGAACAGCATTCAGTCTTGATGACACTGAAGCAAATAGTATGAATCTATGCTGAGAAATTGAGCCAGTCTGCTCCGAATCGGTTAATATCATTAAAATTGTTCAACTAATGTACCCATCGAACAATTGTACACTTCGTACCTAGAACGTCTAGTATTCCCATTTACGACTGACACTGCTTGGGAAGGAGATGTCATTCTGCTCGGTACCAGGTGACAAGAGAATTGACGGAAATTAATAGGCATACGTGGCAGCAAAGGAAGAGGGCCTTCTTAATCTTTTGCTCAATGTGATGCTTCATATGCACTATAAACAGGCTCTTGCTGTATAGAGCAGGGATTGGTGGGAGGGAGAGGAGCTGTAAATGACAGGAAAGCCTTTGAATTTGGCACGTCAGATTTCAAATGTCTTCGTGTCCTTGCAGGAGAACACTCCAGTGTTTGATGCTTGTTGGGAGGTGGTTACGTACGACTCATTCTAAACGTATTTAAAATGTCTGACTAAATGACAGAGGTTAGTTTACCAATTGGTCTGAACTCTCTTTCAATAGATATTGAGAGAAATGTACCACTATAAGTGTTCTGTGATATGTCTGGCTTGCTCTCTAAAATGTTTTGATGTATTAGCATGACCTTGAAACACGTTCCAGACATTCGCCTCCACCCAGTCCGGTAATAGAAGTTTAGTATATTCTACCATTCCATTTTTTATGATAACATACATTAATCTTGTGCTGTAGTCATTTTCTGAAATTACAAAAATTAACAAAGAAAGTTTGGACATATCTTAATGTGAAAAAATGTTGCTAGGGATTACAGGTCAAATACCTAATAACAAATTTTCGATTGAAATTTAAATACAAAGCAGTTGCGATAATCTTGTGAATACTGTGTTTTATAGTCTATTTGTAACATTATTGTTCTACTACATATCTAAAATCTATAAGTGGCATCAAATTAAGCAGGAGTACTATCAAGTACCAGCTACGAACTGAATACATTTGACATATGCGCTACTGGAAACTAACCAAAATTTCTATTTTCAAGACAGGTTAAGTTGTTAAGAAATTAAGGAAACGTATGACATGTTCCATTATAAAAGGCTTTCTTCTGTTTCAAGGTACAGGATGGTATACCGCCGAAGAAGTACGGTCTAATTGTCCGTAGGGTATATAAATCGTCCTAAATATAGACAGCATTTTACTCACTGTAAAATTCTGTACCGCTTCCTGAAGAATTAATAATTTATTTCAAATACCTTTAATATATTATAAACAAAGAAGCAAACACGGTGCGAGCAGGCGTTGAAGACCCAACAATACCCACCGCCCGTCGTGTCATCCTCAGTCGTTAGGCGTTACCGGATGCGGAAGGGTCCGTGGTCAGCACACCGCTCTCCCGGCAGTTGCCAAATTTCGTGACCGATGCCGCTACGCCTCAGTCAAGTAGGTCCTCACTTGGCCTCACAAGGGCTGAGTGCACGCCACTTGCCGACACCACTCGGCAGACTGGACGGTGTTGCCTCCAAGTGACAGCTACGACCGACAGAGCTTAACTTCGGTGATCAGGCGGGAATGGGTGTTACCACTGCGGCAAGGCAGCACGTAAATACAGGGTGTTTCAAAAATGACCGGTATATTTGAAACGGCAATAAAAACTAAACGAGCAGCGATAGAAATACACCGTTTGTTGCAATATGCTTGGGGCAACAGTACATTTTCAGGCGGTCAAACTTTCGAAATTACAGTAGTTACAATTTTCAACAACAGATGACGCTGCAAGTGATGTGAACGATATAGAAGACAACGCAGTCTTTGGGTGCGCCATTCTGTACGTCGTCTTTCTGCTGTAAGCGTGTGCTGTTCACAACGTGCAAGTGTGCTGTAGACAACATGGTTTATTCCTTAGAACAGAGGATTTTTCTGGTGTTGTAATTCCACCGCCTAGAACACAGTGTTGTTGCAACAAGACGAAGTTTTCAACGGAGGTTTAATGTAACCAAAGGACCGAAAAGCGATACAATAAAGGATCTGTTTGAAAAATTTCAACGGACTGGGAACGTGACAGATGAACTTGCTGGAAAGGTAGGGCGACCGCGTACGGCAACCACAGAGGGCAACGCGCAGCTAGTGCAGCAGGTGATCCAACAGCGGCCTCGGGTTTCCGTTCGCTGTGTTGCAGCTGCGGTCCAAATGACGCCAACGTCCACGTATCGTCTCATCCGCCAGAGTTTACACCTCTATCCATACAAAATTCAAACGCGGCAACCCCTCAGCCCCGCTACCATTGCTGCACGAGAGACATTCGCTAACGATATAGTGCACAGGATTGATGACGGCGATATGCATGTGGGCAGCATTTGGTTTACTGACGAAGCTTATTTTTACCTGGATGGCTTCGTCAATAAACAGAACTGGCGCATATGGGGAACCGAAAAGCCCCATGTTGCAGTCCCATCGTCCCTGCATCCTCAAAAAGTACTGGTCTGGGCCGCCATTTCTTCCAAAGGAATCATTGGCCCATTTTTCAGATCTTAAACGATTACTGCATCACGCTATCTGGACATTCTTCGTGAATTTGTGGCGGTACAAACTGCCTTAGACGACACTGCGAACACCTCGTGGTTTATGCAAGATGGTGCCCGGCCACATCGCACGGCCGACGTCTTTAATTTCCTGAATGAATATTTCGATGGTCGTGTGATTGCTTTGGGCTATCCGAAACATACAGGAGGCGGCGTGGATTGGCCTTCCAATTCGCCAGACATGAACCCCCGTGACTTCTTTCTGTGGGGACACTTGAAAGACCAGGTGTACCGCCAGAATCCAGAAACAATTGAACAGCTGAAGCAGTACATCTCATCAGCATGTGAAGCCATTCCGCCAGACACGTTGTCAAAGGTTTCGGGTAATTTCATTCAGAGACTACGCCATATTATTGCTACGCATGGTGGATATGTGGAAAATATCGTACTATAGAGTTTCCCAGACCGCAGCGCCATCTGTTGTTGAAAATTGTAACTACTGTAATTTCGAAAGTTTGTCTGCCTGAAAATGTACTGTTGTCCCAAGCATATTGCAACAAACGGTGTATTTCTATCGCTGCTCGTTTAGTTTTTATTACCGTTTCAAATATACCGGTCATTTTTGAAACACCCTGTATGTGGACAGTGAAATATTTACAAATGCCGCATAAAAATCCATCATGTCTAATAACAAGAAAAAATAGACAAAATTACGGAAACAGCCTATTACAGTTCTAGTGCACATTTCTGCATGTACGACTTAATTCAGTCACTAGAATGAAAAACCGATTACAAAAAAATCGTTTATTTCTAGATACACTATCCTAAGAGTGTAACACTCTCCCCTATATTCCAGTGTCTACGAAGTTGATCATTTTACTTCATGTGTGGTTGCAAATGATGAAGTGAACGTAAACGAGTATGAGAAAGAGTTACTGTAATTTCAAGTAAAATTATATTTTATTCGTTTCAGTTTTTCATCTCGGTCTATTTTACAAAGCACTCGCTGATGAAAAGCTTAAATACACACACACACACACACACACACACACACACACACACACCTTTGGAACTAGTGGAATATCGGATTCACCAAACACATATGTAATTATGCGATCCAAAGAAAAAGGGAAAGAAAATTCATGTCAAACTCCATGGATGACAATGTCTAACCCTACAACGATGAGAATAGGGTAAAACCACTTGGCCCATCAATCACAGCTTATCGAAATGGTAACAGCTTAAAAAATCTGTCAGAAGTTTTTGCAAACGTTCAGAAAAATGCCGTTAGACTGCCAACAAATTATACGGCACGAAAATAAATCCATCGCATTAAATGTTTGAATACAGGTCCACTGATACTTATGTGAAGGGCTGAAAATCTGCGATTGACTGGGTTCCACAAACGCAGGACGATATACCGTTGGAAAAGTGTTAAATGATCCGACGAGATCTGCTAGTATGGTAGTTGTGTTATATAAGGAGTCAACTGTAGATTATGTGACGTCAATGAGCACTGTTTTGTTCTAGGCGTTGAATTTCTTCCAACACGATCCTAGGAATGTGACCAAATTACGGTTGCGTATTATCTCTTCAGCCAACATTAGTTTACTCAGGAGATAATCGTCGCTTAAATTCAGCAAGATGTTGACAGATTAATAATAATAGCAGTCCGGAATGGTAACATACCAATTCACTGTGCCAAAAGTGTCAGAGGGTTCCTCGACTAAGATTTTAGCTTGGTCACGCAACAATCAGGGAACTGATAATTCCGAGAACATGAAAAATTTGCACAGTATGTAGTTGTCTTTTCCAGGCAGAAGAATAGAAGAGGATGACGAGTCTCATTTACTTTATGGTATCCTTTAGAAATAATTCTTGATAAGCTGCAACGGCAAAATAATGGTTATGTTACAAGGTAACGTAAGGAGATTAGTGCACGCGACAGTGTGATTTCCATGTATTATGACATATCTAGAAGTGACGTTTGCGACTTGTCCGGTTATGTGCGAGTTTCTGAACAAAAGTCGGCCGTTGTGGCAGAGCGATTCTAGGCGCTTCAGTCAGAAACCGCGAGACCGCTACGGTCGCAGGTTCGGATCCTGCCTCGGGCATGGATGTGTGCGATGTCCTTAGGTTAGTTAGGTTTAAGTAGTTCTAAGTTCTAGGGGACTGATGACCTCAGATGTTAAGTCCCATAGTGCTCATAGCCATTTGAACCATTATTCTGAACAAAAATTCGTAAATAGTTTTTTCAAATTGGTCATTATCTATAAAAGTACTTAAATAATAGCAAAATTACATGTATTGATATTATAGTAAGAGGATCACAATAACTGAGCAACTAAAAGGTTGCAAAGATCACATCTATAAGTAACATATATGAAAAATATAGTTGTTGACGCACGTATTTCCGCAACACGCAGCGTAGGTGTAAAGGAAAACCATGATCCGCACCAGCAGATGCTATCTTGCAACTACAGTTCTTATAAAACCTTTGCTACGACGAATTTTTGTCTTAATTTTTAACGTGCTGTCGGCTTTCCCTAATTTAAACTCCGTACTAAGACCTACGTAACTGTGAAGCAGTCCTAGATGCGAGAGCTACCTGCCGGCGTAAGTCTGCAATATTTTGTCGATATTCTCCATAGAGGAAAAGTTATATTACGTCAGAAATCTTTAACACTCTCAGTGAGTTGTCGATATTCTCCACAGAGGAAAAGTTAGATTACGTCAGAAATCTTTAACACTCTCAGTGAGTTGTCAGAAAACACAGTAGGGACCTGACTTATTATGTCAACGAAGGCAAACATGTTGCTACCCTCGGCAGGATTCGTGTGACCTCGGATAGCTTTGCTAAACAATTCTGGTTTCAAATGATTTGCGCTGGAAGATTAAGAAACCGGTTACTAATAGCTTTACATTTTCTCAATGTACATCACGTGTGTGGAGGGGTTTTACACTTGGGCTCTGTGCAGTTACTAATGGTGTCCTGCCACACTGGCTCACATCTTGGATGTGTGAGTTCATTTTTGCCCTGTAAGGAGACAACAGGTGCAGCTGAAGTAGTACAGAGACATTACTTATTACACAAAATGGTCGCCACTAGCCTTTCCCACCTAGAAAGACAATGAAACAAAACGGTGATTTGCTTCCACTAATAACATTTCCTATAGCAAGAGTGCAGCATGCTCAGTGATCATACCACTCCGTCTTCTGACCACAAGTGGACCACCGGTCCCTTCCGACCGCCGTGTCATCCTCAGATGAGGATGCGGACAGGTAGGGCGTGTGGACAGCACACCACACTCCCAGTCGTTATGGTGGTTTTCTTTGACCTGATCCGCTACTGTGCGGTCGAGTAGTCCCTCAGTTGGCATCACGAGGCAGAGTGCAACCCGAAAAATGGCAACAGCGCATGGCAGCCCAGATGGTCACCCATCGAACTGCCGGACACACCCGATAACGCTTAACTTCGGTGATCTGGCGGGAACCGGTGTATTCCACTGGGGCAAGAACATTGCCGTCAGTGATAATAACTAAACCATTAAACAGAACTATCGAATAAATAATCTAATAGGTGGCATGTATTCGCAGTTTCGAATATGGACAACCATTAGCTGTACAATAGAACAATGTAAATTTTGGTCGGACCGAGAGTCCAAACCGGATTTCTCGCTTATCGTTAGCGATCGCCTTACTTTAGCACGCTTCACGGCTTCAGTGCCTGTTCCGAAGGGGCATGCATGGGTGTCCGAAAGAACATTGCATTATTCTTTTGAGCAACACAGACACTGCAGCATCGTATTTATTCGCTGGCACAGGGCAAACAAGTTTCCTTAAAATGTCTCCCCTGTACTGGAATATACATGATGGATGTACGATTGCTGGTTATAGAGACATGGTTGACAACACATGGAAGTCTGGGTTGGGCCGCGATCGCTCGCGATAAGCGGAAAATCTGGATTTGAGACCCAGTCTACCGCAAACATTAATTGTCATGATACGATTATTGAGCTGATTCCACGTACTTCATAACTGCCACACTCGCCTCATAACCTGTTCCTTTGGACATGCATGCAATTCCAAAGGAACACTGCACCATATATCTGAACAATACAGGCATGCAATGTCGTACTTGACAAATACGTCTACATACAACTGAGACTAACTTTGGGTTCGTGGTGACATTGCACTTCCATGTAACCTGTTACTCAGTTTTAGTACCGCTTCTTCTCTCAGAGTGAACTAGCTACCCACCGCTTTTGAGTATCCTGGCGTTCGTAATGTCTCCAACTATGTCAGTGAGCGACCACTCAGTCTCCCTCTACGAGCCAGGCCTCACTCCCTTATTCCATATATTAAATGAAATTTTATACAACAGACGTACACCGACCTGCATAAAACATCTCATTTTCAGATATTTTTGTTATTAATTTTTAAGTCAGATCGTTCAATTTACCTTTGACTTCAGTATTTTACAGGCGCCCAATCACCGCACCTGGGCAGAAGCCCGTTAGAATCTTTTCCTGGAGGGCGTTGTGGAGAAGGCTGGCTCGCACGCATGCCAGATGACGCTCCAGCAGAAAAACAGGTAATGCCGCCTGACTGTAGCTCTCTTGTATCCTTGGTTCAAATGGCTCTGAGCACTATGGGACTTAACATCTCCGGTCATCAGTCCCCTAGAACTTAGAACTGCTTAAACCTAACTAACCTAAGGACGTCACACACATCCATGCCCAAGGCATGATTCAAACCGGCGACCGTAGCGGTCGCGCGGTTCCAGACTGAAACGACTAGAACCGCTCGGCCACACCGGCCGCCTCTTGTATCCTTGCTTCCGCCAAATCCTGCAGATCACTAACGCAAAGCTTCTTGTGAACACCACCACTCAGTTCTCATATTATGTCGGTGGTAGTCTGTGTTAGTTCCATGTCTTTGTAGCATACGCATTTGGTTTTCGGTGACAGAATGTCGGTTCCTGCTCTTTAGATTCGGTTAAGCAATTATGAGATAACAGAACCTGCCTGGAATAGTTGCTCGGCCACAGGAAATTACTAGTGCTCCTTGTACGTGAAAAACCATTCCAACCAGCGGTGCTATTCTCGGCATGAAGTGAATAGATTTCTAAGACTACGTCGAATAGAAGATCTGAACAAATTGCACAGAATGCAAAGGCAGTCATATTTAAATAAAATTATCATCTCCCTGGAACTGTGACAGGTAGACCTATATCCCGCACTGTCGTCTTATGAAACAGTACACTACCAGCATACATGTACTATTTTTTTCCGAAACACAGAAGCATCATTATTGCTCGCAGAGGTAGGCCAGTGAACAGGTTTGTAGAGGAATCGTGCGTCTTAATTGCACCATGAACAATGCGTATCGAATTTAGAACCATAAAAGTAAGACTCTGTGACTGCTGAAGCATACACTCCCACTAATTATATTATTTGTTATAGAATAAAATAAAACAATACAGCAAGGGCATTTATGTTCCAATTTTATAATTTGCATTATTGGTAATTTATAATAAAAACTTATCTCTATAAGATGATCGTTTAACGGAACTGCCTGTATATACTAACGTAATGTTCATTAATGTTTCCATCAGAATAGTTTCGAAATGAAATTGAACTTTTAGGTCACAGTTCCCATTTTAATCATCTTCAGATTCCGCCGCACATTTCTGCAATAGAAAGAAAATGTTATACATGACAGTTCTTATGCTTTTAATGTTTAACAAGTTGTACTACTACTTCGAGCCACTCACATATCTGGGATCCTGTTCAATACCCTTGTTACTGCGTTCACAGTCTGTAATGGAGCCCCATGTCAAATACTTATCGGAAACCTAGCAAACCTTACTGTGTCTCTTTAGTAGATCGGTTATATTTCCCAAGTGTCCTGCCTGTGGTGTCAACGCCAGACACCACACTTGCTAGGTGGTAGCCTTTAAATCTGCCGCGGTCCGTTAGTTTACGTCGGACCCGCGTGTCGCCACTATCAGTGATTGCAGACCGAGAGCCGCCACACGGCAGGTCTAGAGAGACTTCCAAGCACTCGTCCCAGTTGTACAACCGACTTTGCTAGCGATGGTTCACTGACAAAATACGCTCTCATTTGCCGAGACGATAGTTAGCATAGCCTTCAGCTACGTCATTTGCTACGACCTAGCAAGGCGCCAGTACTAGTTACTATTGATACTGGAGTCATGTACAGTCAAGAGAGACGCTCATCATTTATGGATTAAAGTTAAGTATTCCACCAGCTACGTCCGTTTTTCTAGTCTAATTTCCTTGTCCTGTTCCAGAACTCACGCTAGCCTGCCTGAGCTAAAACGCGTGCCTTTCGGCTTCCTCTAATAATACGGTGTTGGCTCTCCTGCCAACCCACAACACTGCCAGTAAAACGCAGTCTTTGGTTTGCCTTTACCACATCATTTTCTATGTGTTCTGACCAGTTTGCGTTGCTCTTACTTGTAATTCCTAGGTATTTAGTTGAATTTACGCATAAGATTTGACTGATTTATCGTGTAACCGAAGTTCAACGGTTTCTTTTTAGCATTCATCTGGACGGCCTCACACTTTTCATTATTTATAGTCAATTGCCAACTTTCTCATCATACAGATATCTCTTCTATATCGTTTAGCAATTTTTTTAAATCTTCTGGTGACTTTACTATACGACAAACGGGAGCATTATCGGAAAACAACCTAAGACGGCTGCTCAGATTGTCTTCTGAATCGTTCATGTAGATAAGGAAATGAGCTTTGGAGCACTTAAGATCAAATTAGGTAGAGTGGATACATAACATTCCAAGAAGGCTTATAACACTAATTTGGTAAACACCAGAAATCAATTATGTTTTAATCGAAGACTTTCCCTCAGTTACTACGTACTGTGACGTCTCTGACAGGAAATCGCGAATCCAGTCACATAACAAAGGCGATATTCCATAAGCACGCAATATCACTACAAGGCGGTTGTGTAGTACAGTGTTAAAAGTCTTCTGTGAATATAGGAATACGGAATCAATTTGAAATCCTTTGTTAATAGTACTCAATAATTAGTGAGTAAGGAGCTAGTTGTGTTTCACAAGAACGATGTTTTTTTTAAATCCTTTTGAACTGTGTGTCAATAGACCGTTCTCTTCGAGGTAATTCATAATGTTTGAACACAATGTATGTTCCCAAATCCTTCTGCATATCGAAGTTAAAGGTATGGGCTTGTAATTTAGTTTACTACTTCTACTACCTTTCTTGAGTACTGGTGTGATTCGTAAAACTTTCCAGTCTCTGGGTATGAATATTTCGTCCACTGAGCGATTGTGTATGATTGTTAAGTATGGAGCTATTGCATAAGCATACTCTGAAACCTAATTGTTATACAGTCTGTACCGGAAGACTTGCTTTTATTAAAGGCTTTTAAGTAGATTAATTGATACAAGGATATCTACTTCTAAGTTCCACTTGTTGGCAGCTGTTCTTGATTAGAATTCTGGATATTTATTTCGTCTTCTTCGGTGAAGATATTTCGGAAGGCTGTGTTTAGTAACCATACTTTGGCAGTACTGTCGTTGATAGTATTTCGTTGCTATCGCACAGAGATAATATGCCTTGTCTCTTGCCGTTAGCATACCTTACATACAACCAGAATCTCTTTGGATTTTTTGCCAGGTTTCGAGAGAGTCATAGTAAGCATCTCGCACTGAAGTCCGCGCTAAGCTTCGAGCTTCTGTAATAGATTGCCAATCTTTGAGTTTTTGTGTTCGTTAAAATTTGGCATGGTTTTTTCATTGTTTCTGATACAGTGTTCTGACCCGTTCGTATATTTTGGATAAATCTCTTGTGCGATAAAAAGGAAAATTGAGTTTCACACGAGACATACTTTGTAAATCTGTGCTGGTTTAGGGCCAGAAGCTTCACAGCCTCATAGAAGTTTATTGTATTCAAACTGAGAATATGTTTTAGATTCTTTCAGCAAACCAGTGTCAAGGATATTGGCATGTAGCTTTCTGGGTCCATCCTTTACTCTTCTTACATAGAGGAATTACCCTCGCTTTCTCCAGTCCCTTGGGACTTTACGCCTAGCAAGAGACTCGCCATAAATGTAATCTAAGTGTGGGTCCAGTGCTGTAGAGTATTCTCTATAGGAGAAAACTGCGATTCCATCCAGACCTGGAGACGAATTAGCTTTCTACTTTTTCATTTGCTCTCGTATGCCAGGGATCTCTATTGCTCTATACTAACGTGATATATTATTGGACAGTCACACAACCGTACGCTTTTACGTTTTCCCAGCGTGAATGAATTCTTGAAAGCGAAATTTAAAACTTCAGCTTTTTTTCGCTGTTGGCTATTGTTACACAACACGTACAAACGAGTGACTGGATAGAAGCTTTCATTCCGCTTAGCTATTTTACGTAGAACCAGAATTTTCTGCAGTTCGTAAAAAAAAAAGCTTCTGCTAAGGTATGACAGCAGTAGACGTTCTATGCTTTGCGCACTTTCTCCTGTCGTCGTTTAATCGTTGTTTTTCAATCAAGAATGCAATAGTCCCTGCTTCCTTACCGTTTTCCTAATTTTGTTATTAAACTTCAGTGGGTGTCATCCGTGCTTCACTGTCTCTCTCGGTACATCTAGCAGAGCATCATTTACAGTCGTTTCAAACTTAGCCCATAATTCAAAAATTTGCATCCATCATAACTGAACTAAATGATGTCGTTCACTGTCTAAATGCCGAGGGGTGTAGCCACCCGGTCTGGGGCTGCCCCCGTCGGAGGTTCGAGTCCTCCCTCGGTGATGGCTTTATGTCTCGTCCTTAGCGTATGTTAGTTTAAATTAGATTAAGTAGTGCGTTAGCTTAGGGACCGATGACCTGAGCAGTTTGGTCCCATAAGACCTTACCACAAATTTCCAAAAGCAATTTACTTTCTGAGTGGGATGCCAAAATCTACTAATTTGCTCAGTCTGGCTAATATGCTCTTCTTAATTTCCTTATGGATTTATTAACTTTAATAACCATACTCGCTATGATGACATCGTGATCATTAACCTCTGTATATATACTGACATCCTCAGTGAGGTCTGGCGTAGTTATAGCTACAAATTCTAAAATATTTGCTTTGCGTTTGGACTGTTGAACTAGCGGCTCATGACCATTTTCTGAGAACAGGTTCAAAACTACGTCCTAGGATGGCATGTCCGTACCACCTGTAATGATTCTATCGACAACACAGTACATACCCAGTACATACTCGCCACTAACTAACCCTTTATTAACTGCTCTGGACGTGTTAACGCGCACCTTTGTACCTGTCCCTGTGTGCTCTGAACGTATTTACGCGCGCCACCAGTCCTTCTACCTGGTACTCTGAACGTGCTCAGCGCGCCGCCTTAGTGGCACCTGTATGCCCGCGACGGTTGAGACGCACTGCCGTTTCTTCACCTGTGACGTCTGGCCACGTTAACGCGCCCAGCTGTATATTCATGCGGAGCGCCTCGTAGCTGTTCAGCGTTCCACCGGCACGGTTGAAGACTCTTCAGCGTTTGGTGCTGTGCTCATGAGTTGCAGCTTTCGTCTGTGCATTTACTGACCATTGACGGCGTTAACGTTTAGAGAAGAAAATGACACGCCGTCGTGGTTGCACGGACGAAGAAAGCTTCGCAATTCTCACTAGAAGCGACAGTGAGAATGTAATTTTCGACAGGGACGGTAGTATTATTCTCGAATCATATGCCGTGTACTTCAGCTGGAACAACGCATCTGTCAACAAGAGAGGGATATCATTCAGAGTGATAGTGAAGTGCGTTTATGCATGCGTTCGACGCTTCAGCTGCTGGACACAACAGTGGTATAGGGCCAGATTCAAGTGTTTTATCGTATTTCCTAGTATTTTTAACGGAAGAACTGATGAAATTTGTAGCAGAAGAAACAAACAATTTTTTTCTATACGAAAGAAAATACGCCACAATCAGAGCATTCTCCTTTGTCCAGATGGAAAGAAACGGGTTTCGAGGAACTGTATTCCTTCATCGCTTTTTTTATGATAATGGCTAATGTGAAAAAGCTAAAATCAGTGACTATTGGTGCATAGAAAAACTCTTGAACACTCCTGTTTTCAGTGAGCTTGTGCCCAGGGACCATTTTCTGTTAATTTTAAGAATGGTTCACTTCAGTTTCAAACCTGTCAGGAAAATAAGGAGCAAGGATATTTAAAATTAGGAATATTGTTGATAAAATTAGCGCAAAATTTCGCAGCACATTTCATCCACATCAAAGGCTCTGCATTGACGAAAGCCTCTTGTTGTTCAAAGGACGATTATCGTTCAAACAGTACATTCCCTCCAACAGAAGTAGGTTTGGAATAAAAACATTTGTGCTATGCGACTGCCAGACGGGTTATATCATGAATTTCATTGTTTACACGGACACAAATACTGCAATCGTCTTCCATAATCTGGGGAAAAATAATGGTTCAAATGGCTCTGAGCACTATTCGACTTAACTTCTGAGGTCATCAGTCGCCTAGAACTTAGAACTAATTAAACCTAACTAACCTAAGGACATCACACAAATCCATGCCCGAGGCAGGATTCGAACCAGTGAGCCTAGCGGTCGGTCGGCTTCAGACTGTAGTGCCTAGAACCGCACGGCCACTCCGGCTGGCAATCTGGGGGAAAGTGGCGACGTAGTAGTAACATTAATGAAACCATTTTTCGCTCTATGTTGATAATTGGTATTTAAGCCCAGACCTGTTCCTTCGGCTTCATTACCTTGGAACAAACGCGCGTGGTACTGTTCGCAAAAGCAGACGCAACATGCCAAAATTAGAAAACAAACTAAAACGAAGAGAAATACAGTTTATGTCAACTGACACAATCCTTGCCATGAAATGGTGTGACGAAACTGAAGTGTTGATGCTGACCGCCTGTAATACTGCAGAAAAGATTGAGATGAAAAAGACAAACAGAAAGACAGGTGAAATGTTAAAGATGTCACAATGTATTGTAGATTACAACAAGAGTATGGGTGTTCTTGACCGCTGTGACATCATGCTAGGTTCCGTGAAATCAGTACGAAAGGCTCCCAAGTGGTACAAAAAATTCTTTTACCGCGTACTGGATCTGTGCATTTTAAATGCTCATGCTCTCCACAGAGTAGTAAAAGGACGAAAAATGCAACTTGCGGAATATCATTTGTGTGTGGTAGGAGAGACTGTTGAAACTTACGCAAAAGAACGGAAAAAGCTGGCAGAGGAAGGCGTTCTGAAGATGACAATCTTCTGAGATTTACTGGGAAGCATTTTTCGTAGGTCACTGAGATGGAAAACTCGAAGGAACGTACGCCAATGCGCCGGTGCTCAGCATGCTCGAAGCAGAAAAAGCGCCGAGAAGCGAGATACGAATGTAGAGCATGCAACATACCACTACGTGTAGTGCCATGTTTTGAGACGTATCGCACTAATCAAAACCATTAACCGTCTATGATCACTCAGAAGAGAAGAAGCGGCATTGATAACTTTCTAAAAGTAAAAGACAAAGAATATAAAATAAAAACAAAAAAATATATTTTTAACATCGCCAGTTCCTCCGCTAATGAAGAGAGGGAAAGCAGTGGCGCGCAAGAGGTTGTAAACATGGAGCAGGAAACCAGTGAACACAGAAGATGTTTTGTAAATAAAAGCGAAACGGGTCTGGAGTGAAATTATTTTTCAGTAATTGCAGTAAGCTTAAGTCGGCGAAGCTAACCATTATTAACTCTCCATATCAATTATTATAGTGATTCTTAGCAACATAAGCAGTTTCAATGCACATCATGTGTGTCCAGTAATTCATCTGCAGATTCACAGCCACGGAAAAAGTATCGATATACATCGTGTGTCAGTGATCACACTCTGAAGGCGATATAGCCGCGGACGCCATGGCTCGAGAAATATCCAGCACGGGGTGTGCTCGGCCAAGCGGAGAGCTCAGCCGCAAGCAACGGTCCGTGGGGAAAGCCATTAGCGTAGGTACGAGGATTAGGCGGAGTCAACGGCGCGCTCGACAATGCTAGATGGATGCACGGCTGCAGCAGCCAACTGGCTAGTACTACATGATATGGGTATCTCCACAGTGCTGAGTGTAGACACTGAATGATTCTAAAACTCCCTCGGTGGTTCGGGTGGCCGCTAAAAACGTCCGACTGTGAAGTACACATAGAATGGTTACATGAATCCAGTTAACTTCATATGCAGACTCAGTTCGGAACTCGAAAGACACTGTAGACTGTCAGATTTCAGCAAAATCTTGCTTCTGAAAATAATTTGAGCACGAAAACATTCCTCGATGAGGAGCTTTGTTACGAATGTATTGCCAATTTACTGTTAAAATTTTGATGCTCGAAGGGTCATTACGTTGTATCTGATTTTGCTATCTCCTTGTTGAATAGCGAGCTTTCCTAAGAAAGCCCACGCGCACTTCTCAAGTGCTTTGCTACCCGAGTAGTGCAGTTCTGACCTGTAAGGAGAGTTGTACAGGTCTACACTCCATAAAGCAAGTCCTGACATCTGTAGCCAATACCATCACAATAGCCACTGACCCTTTGGTTCAGACGCTTCATTCGGCTCCAAACCCAAGGACGCCGAGTAGTTCTGGGAATAATGAAGCAAACGGTGAAGTCTGATTGAACCCCTTGAAGAAGGTTGTCAGCCCGCCATCACTGTCAGGCACGCGCATGAAGTACATAATTAATTCAGGGGAGAGGACCAAACACTGAGGTCATCAGTCCCTTTGGATAAGGAAAGTATGGGAAAGGATGTAGGCCGTGACCTTTCGAAGGGGCCATCCCGGCATTTGCCTGAAGTGATTTAGGGAAATCACGGAAAAACTAAATCAGAACCGCCGGACGCTGGTTTGAACCGTCGACCTCCCGGATACGGGAGGCTCTCCCAAGGCTACCAGTAGTTCTCATTGAATGTTGTCTACTCCCGGTGCCTTGTTTCGACGTAGGTCTTTCAGTGCTCTGTCAAATTGTTGACTCAGTATCACATCTCCATTTCATCTTCACTTACGTCTTCTTCCATTTCCACAACATTGCCCTCAAGTACATCGCCATTCTATAGATCCTCTATATACTCCTTCCACCTTTCTGATTTCCCTTTTTTGGTTTGGAACTGGTTTTCCACCTGAGCTTTTGATATTCACACAAGTCGTTCTCTTTTCTCGAAAGGCCACTTTAATTTTGCTGTAGGCGGTATCTATACTACCCCTAGTAATATATGCCTCTACATTCTTACATTTGTCCTGTAGCCATCACTGCTCAGCCATTTTGCACTTCCTACCGATACCATTTTTGAGACGTTTGTATTCCTTTTTGCCTGCCTCATTTACTGCATTTTCATATTTTCTCCATTCATCAATGAAATTCAATATCTCTTCTGTTATCCGAGGATTACTAAACCTCGGCTATTTACTTACTTGATCCTCTGATGCCTTCACTATTTCATCTCTCAAAGCTACCCATTCTTCTCCTACTGTATTTCTTTCCCCTGTTCCTGTCAATCGTACCCCAATGCTCGCTCTGAAACTGTCTACAACCTCTTGTTCTTTCAGTTTATCCAGGTCCCATCTTCTTATATTCCCACCTCTTTGCAGTTTCTTCAGTTTTACTCTACAGTTGACAGCCAATAAATTGTGGTCAGAGTCCACATTTGCCCCTCGAAATGTCTTACAATTTAAAACCCGGTTGCTAAATCTCTGTCTTGCCATTATATTATCTATCTGAAACCTTCCAGTGTCCCCAGGCCTCTTCCATGTATACAACCTCCTTTCATGATTCTTAAACCAATTGTTAGCTATGATTAGGTTATACTCTGTGCAAAATTCTACCAGGCGGTTTCCTGTTTCATTCCTTATCCCCATTCCATATTAAGCTACAACTTTCCATTCTCTTTCTTTTCCTACTATCGAATCCAGTCACCCATGGCTTAAATTTTTGTCTCCCTTCAGTATCTGAGTAATTGCTTTTGTCTCATCATATACTTCTTTTGTCTCATCATCTGCGGAGCTAGTTGTCATATAAACTAGAACTACTGTGGTAGGTGTGGGCTTCGTGTCTCTCTTGGCTACAATAATGCGTTCACTATGATGTTCGTAAAAACTGACCCGTGCTCCTATTCCTTATTCATTATTAAACCTGCATTACCCCTATTTGATTTTGTATTTATAACCCTGTAATTACCTGACCAGAAGTCTTATTCCTCCTGCCACCGAGCTTCACTAATTTCTCCTACATCTAAATTTATCCAAACCATTTCCCTTTTTAAATTTTCTAACCCACCTGACCGATTAAGGGATCTGACATTACACGCTCCGTTCCTTAGATTGCCAGCTTTCTTTCTCCTGATAACGACATCCTCCTGAGTAGTCCCCGCCCATAGATCCTAAAGGGGGACTATTTTACCTCCGGAATATTTGACCCAAGAGGACGCCATCATCATTCAACCATACAGTAAAACTGCTTGCTCTCGGGTAGAATTAAGGCTGTAGTTTCTTTGTGTGGCTGCCTGCTTAACGAGGTATTTTACTTCACATATTTTCTGCTGCTATAAGCACGCCCAAGTTAGTTTCATGACATCCACCTTTTAGGCACAACCTCTAATCTCAACTGTTAGTTTATCATTCTATTTTTAACAATGTATGCATATAATTGTTATTGAAGTACTCACAAAAGAACTGAAAATGATTTTACTCACTATATGTGTATGTGTGTGTGGAAAGTAGCATTCCAATACTTGATGCAAGCACTACAATTTTTCTGCGTTGGAGGCGTTCTCTTGCCGATAGTTCAGACTTTAAAGAAACATTGCGTCACTTTGAAACACCACAGATGTGGAAAACTGTTTAATTGAAGCGCTCTTAAATCAATTGTGGTACTGAGATCAGACAAAGGACGTCGCTACCTATTGGTGATGATAAGCTGATTTATTATGGGTTTTTAAGTTTGACGAAATCGTATTTAACGTAGAATATACCTCCAGCCCCCCCATGAACGATGGACCTTGCCGTTGGTGGGGAGGCTTGCGTGCCTCAGCGATACAGATGGCCGTACCGTAGGTGCAGCCACAACGGAGGGGTATCTGTTGAGAGGCCAGACAAACATGTGGTTCCTGAAGAGGGGCAGCAGCCTTTTCAGTAGTTGCAGGGGCAACAGTCTGGATGATTGACTGATCTAGCCTTGTAACATTAACCAAACCGGCCTTGCTGTGCTGGTACTGCGAACGGCTGAAAGCAAGGGGAAAGTACAGCCGTAATTTTTCCCGAGGACATGCAGCTCTACTGTATGATGAAATGATGATGGCATCCTCTTGGGTAAAATATTCCGGAGGTAAAATAGTCCCCCATTCGGATCTCCGGACGGGGACTACTGAGGAGGACGTCGTTATTAGGAGAAAGAAAACTGGCGTTCTACGGATCGGAGCGTGGAATGTCAGATCCCTTAATCGGGCAGGTAGGTTAGAAAATTTAAAAAGGGAAATGGATAGGTTAAAGTTAGATATAGTGGGAATTAGTGAAGTTCGGTGGCAGGAGGAACAAGACTTTTGGTCAGGTGATTACAGGGTTATAAACACAAAATCAAATAGGGGTAATGCAGGAGTAGGTTTAATAATGAATAAAAAATAGGAGTGCGGGTTAGCTACTACAAACAGCATAGTGAACGCATTATTGTGGCCAAGATAGACACAAAGCCCATGCCTACTACAGTAGTACAAGTTTATATGCCAACTACCTCTGCAGATGATGAAGAAATAGATGAAATGTATGACGAGATAAAAGAAATTATTCAGGTAGTGACGGGAGACGAAAATTTAATAGTCATGGGTGACTGGAATTCGTCAGTAGGAAAAGGGAGAGAAGGAACCATAGTAGGTGAATATGGATTGGGGGGAAGGAATGAAAGAGGAAGCCGCCTTGTAGAATTTTGCACAGAGCATAACTTAATCATAGCCAACACTTGGTTCAAGAATCATAAAAGAAGGTTGTATACCTGGAAGAATCCTGGAGATACTAAAAGGTATCAGATAGATTATATAACGGAAGACAGAGATTTAGGAACCAGGTTTTAAATTGTAAGACATTTCCTGGGGCAGATGTGGATTCTGACCACAATCTATTGGTTATGAACTGCAGATTGAAACTGAAGAAAGTGCAAAAAGGTGGGAATTTAAGGAGATGGGACCTGGATAATCTGAAAGAACCAGATAGTAGTAGGCAGTATCTATCTTACCCCTAGTGAGACAAGCCTCTACATCCTTACATTTGTCCTCTAGCCATCCCTGCTTAGCCATTTTGCACTTCCTGTCGATTTCATTTTTGAGACGTTTGTATTCCTTTTTGCCTGCTTCATTTACTGCATTTTTATATTTACTCCTGTCATCAATTAAATTCAATATTTCTTCTGTTACCCAAGGATTTCTAATAGCCCTCTTCTTTTTACCTACTTGATCCTCTGCTGCCTTCACTACATCATCCCTCAAAGCTACCCATTCTTCTTCTACTGTATTTCTTTCCCCCATTCCTGTCAATTGTTCCCTTATGCTCTCCCTGAAACTCTCTACAACCTCTGGATCTTTCAGTTTATCCAGGTCCCATCTCCTTAAATTCCCACCTTTTTGCAGTTTCTTCAGTTTCAATCTACAGGTCATAACCAATAAATTGTGGTCAGAGTCCACATCTGCCCCTGGAAATGTCTTACAATTTAAAACCTGGTTCCTAAATCTCTGTATTACCATTATATAATCTATCTGATACCTTTTAGTATCTCCAGGGTTCTTCCATGTATACAACCTTCTATCATGATTCTTAAACCAAGTGTTAGCTATGATTAAGTTGTGCTCTGTGCAAAATTCTATCAAGCGGCTTCCTCTTTCATTTCTTAGCCCCAATCCATATTCACCTACTACGTTTCCTTCTCTCCCTTTTCCTACACTCGAATTCCAGTTACCCATGACTATTAAATTTTCGTCTCCCTTCACTATCTGAATAATTTCTTTTATTTCATCATACATTTCTTCAATTTCTTCGTCATCTGCAGAGCTAGTTGGCATATAAACTTGTACTACTGTAGTAGGTGTGGGCTTCGTATCTATCTTGGCCACAATAATGCGTTCACTATGCTGTTTGTAGTAGCTTACCCGCATTCCTATTTTCCTATTCATTATTAAACCTACTCCTGCATTACCCCTATTTGACTTTGTGTTTATAACCCTGTAGTCACCTGACCAGAAGTCTTGTTCCTCCTGCCACCGAACTTCACTAATTCCCACTATATCTAACTTTAACCTATCCATTTCCCTTTTTAAATTTTCTAACCTACCTGCCCGATTAAGGGATCTGACATTCCACGCTCCGATCCGTAGAACGCCAGTTTTCTTTTTCCTGATAATGACGTCCTCCTGAGTAGTCCCCGCCCGGAGATCCGAATGGGGGACTATTTTACCTCCGGAATATTTGCGAGTGTTCCTAGCTTATTCTCACTCAGCTCATTCATGACGATCAACGAGGAAACAATCCTTATAATTTGCAACGCTCGCTTCTTCGTTAGGTGAATCTGATGCTGACATAATGAAGTAAAAATCAGAAATCCTTCCAATGATGTCATTCTGACTCTTAAGCACCTACTGCGGCTATAGAGATAAATAAATCCCAAAAGCACAGTGCCCTAGCAGTAAAAAGACGTATGGAAAATTACAGCTTCCACACTACGTCCTCAATTAAATGTGGGATATACTCCAGGCACTGTCTTTCCCTACAGTTTTTACCTTCTACAGCTCCCTCTAGTACCATGGAATTATACCCTCATGCCTTAATACATATCCTGACCGTTTTTCTTTGTGAGTGTGTTTCACATGTTCCTTTCTTTGTAGATTCTGCGGAGAACGACTTCATCTCTTCTCTTATCAGCCCACCTAACTTTCATTCTTCTGCAGGACCCATCTTAAACGCTTCAACTTTCCTCTATTCAAGTTTCCTCATTTTCCATGACTTAGCACGTTATAATACTGTCCTCAAGGCACACATTCTCAGAAATTCCCTCCTGAAACTGAAGCCCTCTTTTTATATCTTCCTTGCACCGGCCACCAGAGATTATTTCGCTTCCAAGGTACTAAAATTCCTTTACTTTGTCTACTTCGTGATCACGAATTTTGATACTAAACTTGCCGGCCGGTGTGGCCAAGCGGTTAAAGGCGCTACAGTCTGGAACCGCGTGACCGCTACGGTCGCAGGTTCGAATCCTGCCTCGGGCATGGATGTGTGTGATGTCCTTAGGTTAGTTAGGTTTAAGTAGTTCTAAGTTCTAGGGGACTGATGACCTTAGAAGTTAAGTCCCATAGTGCTAAGAGCCATTTGAACCATTTTGATACTAAACTTCTTGCACTTCTTATTTCAGCAACTTCTCATTAGTTTCGTATTTTTCCTATTTGTTTCAAGTCCATAATCTGTAACCATTTTACTATCCGTTGTACCCAACAGATCTTCCAGTCCTGCTTCACTTTCAGTGACGATAACAACGTCGTAAGCGATTCTTATCGTTAATATCCTTTCACCCTCACTATTAATCCCACTATTGAACTTTATTTCCACCATTGCTTCTTCCATGTGTAGATCGAAAAGGAAGTGTGATAAATTGCATCCCTGCCTTACATCTTTATTTTTAATCGTAGCATTTCCTTTTACGTCTTCGATTGTTATTGTTCACTTTTGGTTGTTGTACCTATTGTATATTACACGTAGAATTTCGAACATCTTGCATTAATATTGTCGAAAGTTTTTACTAGATCGACATATGTAATGAACCACGTGATTCTTCTTCAGTATTGCTTCTACTATCGGGTGCAAGGTCAAAATTGCCTCTCTGGTGCAAAGTGGTCCGGATCTAATAGATCTTCAGTTAGCACTTCACCAGTGTCATAGTTTCTACACATCTACTTCCATAGTTATTGGATCACAACATCCCCCCAATGATTTTAAAGATTCTCGTATAATATTGTGTCTCCCCTCTGTCTTATTAGATCTTAAGTCTACCAGAACCCTCTTCAAATATAGTTCTAATAGTAGATCCCCCAAGTTTTCCAAATACACTCCAGTTTAACCTTCTGTTACATCAACGTACATACACACCCTCTCATAGAGGAATTCATTGTACTCTTTCCACGAATCGTCTTATATCATCCCATTGCACTATTAATGTTACGATCTATGGTTTATATTCCACCTAGTGTTTTTTTGAGTGTTTCGTATGAGGACTCAGTCCTTTTTTTGACAGTTCCATTTTCCTTTACTTCACATATCTCCTGCAGCCATTTCACCTTTGCTGCCCTGCATTTCCTATTTATTTCATTCCTAAGGGACATGTGTTAGTGTATTCCAGTCTTGCGCTTAAGAGTACTGTACTTCTCCCCTTTCGCCGATCGACTTCTGTTGTCGAATGTTTCTTCATCGTTACCTTCCTTCTACCTATATCTGACTGCCCAACATCTCTGACTGCCCTTTTAAGAGATGTCCAATCCTCTTCAAGTGAAATGCTTACTCTGGTATTTGTTATCACAATATCCACATCTCACTTATTCCCAGAGTGATTCTTCCGAACGATTCTTTTAACCTTCATCGTATGCTTCAATATAAATAAATTTTGATCTCAGACAAAATCTACTCCTGAGTGCTTCTTATAATTTTATACCTGATTTCGTAATCTCTGTCTGCCAGTGATGCAATTCGCCCGGAATCTTATCGCCTTTCTAGGTCTTTTCCAAGTATACCTCCAGTTCTTATGATCCTTGAATGGACTATTCGCTATTACCGTATGAAATTGATTGCAGAACTCAGGTTTTCTCCTCTCTCGTTCCTAATATCAAGCTGATATTCTCCCACAACCGTTCATCATGTTCCTTCCACTATGAATGCGTTCCATTCCCCCATGTTTATCAGATTCTTATCACCCTTTAAGTTATGAATTAAAAGTTCAGTGTCCTCTGACACTCTATCTCTTCAAAGTCTGCTTGCGACGTTTTCATGTACGCCTGAGCTATTGTTGTCGGCATTAGTATATTGTCGAATCTCGTGAGAACAACCAGTTGCTAAGCTGTTAACATTCACTCAATATCTGCGTTACTTTCCGACTCATAGCGCATCTTGCTCCCGTTATACCATTTTCTGCTACTGTTGACATTACATTATACTCTTTGACCATAAATCCTTGTTTTCTTTCCATTTCAGTTCACTGAGTCCCACTACATTTAAACTGAGGCTCCGCATTTCATCTACAGATTTTCTACCTTTCCTATTACATTAAAACTATTGACACTCCAAGCTCCGACACGCAGAATGTTTTCTCGTCGTTAGCTATTCCATTGTTTTCTCATGTCACCTTCCCCTTTGCAGACCACTCCAGGAGGTCCAAATGGGAATATAATTCGGAATCTTTTGATAGTGGAACAATCATCATGATACTTTTTCAGCTACAGGCCACCTGTCCTACGGATACACTTTACGTGTCTTTAATGCAGTGATTTACATTGCCTTCCGCATCCTTATGATGCTGATAATTGTTGATTCCTCAACCTTTTATCAATATTTCTTCACTCCAAGGGAAAGAGACTGCTCTCAACACTGTCCGTTTCTTCCCCTTTCTGAAAAGGCCTTTGACAGAACGAAGGTCTTCGGCCGCCATTTCTGATAACTATTAGTTTTAGATTTACATACCGTTTGGTTTCGAAACCGGGGCCCAGACGTATCGATTGTTAGTTAAAGGGGCTACCCCTACGTTACGGATGGACCATCTACCAACGAATCCATAAAAGAGGAACTTTGTCGACCTCCATGAACCATGCACCAACCAGAGGTGTTCTCGCATGAATGTCTCAACGATACAAATAGCTGTACTGTAGGTGTAACCACAACTCAGGGGCATCTGTTGAGTGGCGAGGCAAGGACAAGATTCCAGAAGCAGTATGACAGACTTTTCATTAAATGCAGACCAACAGACTGGATGAGTGATTCATGTGAGATGGCAGGGCTGAAACTTTGCTGTGCTTGTACTGCTAACAGCTTAAAGCAATAGTATACTATAGCCGACATTTCCCTCCATAGAAGGCTGTTTTAAGAATGGTTCAATGATGGTGGTATCCTGATGGGAAAGATATCGAGATGGAAAGCTGTCTCTCTCTCTCGGATCTCTGGATGGAGCCTACTCAGGAGGATACCTACGTTATGAGAAACAAAACTGTCACTCTGCGAGTCGTAATCTGGACTGTTAGATCATTTAATCGTTAGGTTAGAGACTCAGAAAATGATTATGGATAGGTAGAAATAAGATGAAGTGGTAATTAGTAAAGAAGTAAGGACCGGTGGCAAGAGAACGACGACTTTTGACCGGGAGAGTACAGGATGATAAATACGAAATTAGGTTGGGATAGTGAAAAAAAGCGTCTAATACTGAAGAAAAAACAGGAATGCACATAAGCTACTACGCATAACATAGTGAACGCATCATCGTTGCAACGACAGACACGAAACCAACACCCTGCACAATAATACAAGTTTGTTTCCAACTAGCTCCGTATATACTGAAGAGTCTGAAAGAACACATAGTGAGATAAAAGAGATTACTCAGAAAGGTCACGGAAAACAAAATATAATCATGATAGGGGACTGAAATTCGATAGCAGGAGAAGAAGTAGGTGGAGAAACACACGAAAGCGTCAGAGAAACTGGTTTATGCATGCGTATTCTAATTCAAAGATCAATAAACAAGCAGAATACGTCGCTGAGGTTTCCATCTTCAATATAGGACAACAAGAGCCTGGGGCAGTTGTTAGATCTGTTACTGAGTCTAATCGGGCATCAAAATTTAAGTGAGTTTGAACGTGAAGCTATAGACGGCGCGAGAGCGATGGGAGACAGCATCTCCGAGGTAGCGACGAAGAGGAGATTTTTCCGTACAGCCATTTCACGAGAGTTCCGTAAATATCAAGAATCCGGTAAAACATCAAATCTCCCTCATCGCTACAGCCCTACACGATATTAAGCAGATATAACACTTTCTTTGGCTCTTTATTGTCGTAGGAGAATATGTAATAGATGTAAGGGGTGCAAGAGAAGCCCGTATCATAGAATTATACATAGAGCAGAAATTAATGGTTATTAAAACTTGATTTGAGAATCAAGGAACAGTTGTATATACATGGAAGAGACCCGGAGGCACTGAACGCTGGAAGGTTTCAGACAGACACTTTGGGCATAAGACAGGGAATTCAGAAACATGTTTTAAAACTATAAAACATAACCTGTGCCAGATGTAGGTTCCGTAGTTCAAACTTAATACATTACAAGGAGGCAGAACGTAACGAGATAGGACCTAGATAAATTAAATGAAGCGAAGATTGATATGAGTTTCAGAAAAAGCATTATCCATTGATTGACTGCAATGGGAGAAGAGAATACTGTAGAAGACAAATGATCAGCTGTAAGAGATGAAATACTGAAGAAAGCATAAGGTCTAGTAAACACATGAGATATTGAATTTAACTGACGAAAGAAAAATACATAAAAATACAGCGAACGGAGAGGGCGAAAGCGAATACAGAAAGAGAAAAATGGCCTATACTCTAGATGATTGCAGACATGTCATTTGCTATTGCAAGTCCACATTTACCTTTTGTTTAACTCAGGACATTTATTCCGCTAGGGAATATCAGGGGAGGCGTACAGTCCTCAATACCTTCTTGCAAATATGGACCACTGTGGGGAATTCGCTGTGCAACCTATCGCCACATTCAGAGAAAAGTTAATTGGCAAGGTATAAGAAATCGTTTTAGGAAACGACAGTTATTCCGATAAGCGAGCTACCAAACACACGCTTGGTAATGAAAGACAGTGTTGTGAAGGGGGTAAAAGAATAGGACGTCTTTCTACTCCATAATCGGCGGATATAAATGTTTGATAAATGTCGCAGTGCGTAATAGAAAAGCAGCCGAGACGCCTTTGTCCACCTTCACCATCACTCATGGAGTTTGACACAATTCTTTTTGAGAAAAGGTGTAAAATTCCACTTACAAGCACCCAGTATTTGCTAGCATCCTTGTAGGAAGGTTCTCGCTATCTGCTTGTAGGAAAGGATATGAACACAGAATACCAATAGTGAACCATAACTGCAAGGGTACTCAAAGCTTGCGTGGCAAGTATTCATTTTATCGTTAAAAATAACTCTGTTGCTTGTACCTAAGCGAAATGGTTTGCCTCTTTATTTTGATTTACATTCTATCAAGAGTTTCATTTAGAACGTCAGTCAGGGGTTTCCCTTTTCAAGAAATCTAGGAATTGCCCATGTTAGCGACCATGTAAACAGCCTGTTTTCCACAATTAGAGTGGAATACTCATTAAAGGAAAGTAGGACGCCTTCTGAAATTATAATGAATAGTTTATGACTATTTACGAAGATCTCTAGACAAAGTGGGGACACAGAGAGAGAGACAGAGAGAGAGAGAGAGAGAGAGAGAGAGAGAATCTGTGGTTCCATATTCATACAAAATGAAATAGAGATACAGAATGGCGTTCCTTCCGTTTCTTATGTCCAGGAGTTTTTACGTCACAAGGCTTCAGTCATTTCATTTAGTAGAATAATACGATCCTTTTGCAGCAAAATAACATTTTGCTCCGAGCACGTGCGACGATTCACAGAAATAGACTTCGGGTTAGAATGATGGCCGCCCTTGTTATTCAGCTGCAGTGACACGTGTCGTCTATTGATGCGTTCTTGACAGTCTTCTCTTTGATGTTCGTCGTAAGGAAACTATAGCCGTAAAGAGAAGTGGAGAGGCAAACGGCTCAGCACACAATACGTTTTTGCGGCTTCCCTCAGCTTTAAAGCATCCTTTGGTATCCAGTGGAAGTCGTTGATGGCGAAAGGCAAGAGCGTAAGGAGTCACCAACGACATTTTATTGGAAATGATCGATGACGACAATAATTTGGTGCCCACTATCATTTCCCAACTAATACTATACATTAAAGCCGCTTTTGTTTTCTTTAGCTGTAATCAAGACGAAAACAAAATACTTCCCACTATTATCATGTGGATGGTACAAAAGCGCCGTAAACTATTTCTATAATTATTTGTCAGGAAATATATCTAAAAGGACCCATTAATTTATTTATTTTATTCACACGTCACGTTCCGTAGGACCAAATTGAGGAGCAAATCTCCAAGGTCATGGAACATGTCAGTATATGAAATCACAACATAAAAGTAATAACAGATAAAATAAAATGTTTATGAACCCGAAAAATGTCAATCCGTAAGTTTAAGTAAACGCAGTCAACAGTACAACAAGAAACAGCTTAGTTTTTCAGGGAACACCATGACAGAGTAGAAGGAGTGACCTATGAGGAAACTCTTCAGTTCCGATTTGAAAGGGCGGGTGATTACTGACAAGACTTTTGAATTTGAGCGGTAGCTTATTGAAAATGGATGCAGCAGTATACATCACACCTCTCTAAACAAGAGTTAAGGAAGACCGCTCCAAATGCAGGTTTGATTTCTGCCGAGTATTAAGTGAGTGAAAGCTGCTTTACCTTGGGAATCAGCTAATATTGTTAACAAGAAATGACAGTAAGGAATATATGTATTGAGAGGCCAGTGACAAAATACCCAGACTCTTGAACAAGGGTCGACAAGAGGTTCGTGAACCTACACTATTTATTGCCCGCTCCACCCGTTTCTTACCCAAATATATCTTTTTAGAATGGGAAGAGTTACCCCAAAATGTAATACCATACGACATAAGCGAATCAAAATAAGCAAAGTGGACTAATTTTCATGTCGCACGATCACTCACTTCAGATACTGTTCGAATAGTAAAAATTGCGGCATTAAGTCTTTGAACAGGATCCTGAACGTGGGCTTTCCATGACTGTTTACTATATATCTGAACACCTAGAATTTAGAACTGTTCTGTCGCACTAATCATATGCCAATTCTGTGAAATTAAAACGTCAGTTTAACTTAAGCTTATTCAATTTTATAATACAGAAAACTTAAAGGAAGGGAAGAAACTTTTGGTATGGCGTTTTGTAAACTCCAATAGGTCGTCTGTCATATAGCATTAACGGATAACGTGGGCTATATATTTCGTGTGTAACACATGTTCCGATACATCGGACACCTGTGGAAGAGAATTCGTGTGATAAATTGTCAATAATGAATATTAAAAGTAACGTTCTTCATATCAATTTTATCAGCTTGATATATCGTGCGATATAATATGACTTTTTCTGATAGACTTCTGTTCCACGTCATGTGGAATTTTAGTTACATGAGGCCTACAGGAAAACAACAATAACAGCGAAATATTTCAAGTAACTTGATGTTCTATAAAAGCATTTACTTCTGGCGCTCTGACATTCTTCCTACTATACATTATCGTAGTCTGCAACAAGCATGCTATGTTGAAAATGTGGTAAGCCAAACACATATTCACACATAGACAGATAAATATGACGCCACCCAGATACATTGGTAAATACTTCACTGGCGCTGTTGGTGTTTACAATATGATACTCCTAAAATCTATATCTTTTCTTAGGCATAGAACACAAGGAAAAAACTCAACATATTGTGGTATTCCATCTCGTCTTGTAACTTGAGGGCAATGAGCAAACAATTATTCCGCAGCAGCACAGAGTGTAGCAAATCGGTTCTACTCGATTGACGTACAATATAATACGCAAATACAGAATATATTGGCAAAATATCCCTCCTGCTCGCAATTCACATCTTTCAGTTTCATAGTGTGAATACCAAACGAAATAATATCGAAGCTGCTTTATGGAGAGCCGTCATCACTACTAATGGGCAATAATAAATTTATTGTGCTCTGCTTTATCCCAGATTCACGATAATTCCATTGCTAAGCGAGCGTATAGGATTTTGATCAGACTAACTGTCGTAATGTTACCGATGACTTCACTTAACAGAACGCAGAAACCAAAATAAAGTCTTTTTCTGTCTAGAATATCATTAAAATGGTTTCTGAAGCAGTGCACTACATAGAAACAACCGTGAATTTAACAGTGAGTGCTTGTAATGACAGTGCTAACTGTTACGGCAAAGAACACACAACGCCACTGAGTTACTTAACTTCGAAACCAGCTGTGTGGAAGAGAGTAACGCATCCTCTCACCATAGTGTGTAAGACTATCAGAAAGAATTTATTCATAAATGTGCATGCAAAACACAGAACGTAGTTACAGTAACTGTCATCAAGTAATGGCATATCGTTTTCGATGCTTCAAGCTATTCTTCGCAATGGAATGCGGCATGAAACGATATTTAGGCCTATCTATATACAATTTACAATGAAATAAATTAAGTCAACATTTTTCGCTGCCGATATGGCCTTGTCTTTACCTACTAACTGATAGTCTGTGCGTCCAGCAAACGACATTCCAATTCCTGTTCATTTGTAGAGAACCTCCGCTTCTGCAGACAGGAAACCCCATTTATGAATGCTTTTGTGCTTGTTTTAGGCCTGAAGACCATATGGTGAGTTAGGTGTTTTCTACCATTTTACACATTTCGACATTAGTTACAAAATTAATATACTTTGTTGATGCCGAACAGCTGTTATATTACTTGGTGATGACTTATGAGATATGATTAACTGTTGTATGAAATTAGTTCGCTAGTTTGCACGGAGTTTCCATTCGAAAAAAATACGAGTGCTGTCTTCTACTCTTACTCTGCCACATTCACAATAACTATTATCTCGGAGGTTTATTTCGTTAAGTTGTTTGGGGATCGATCCGTGATTATATTTCATATGAATTACGGAACTAAATATATTCACCTTAATGTTGTAGAAGTAGTTCCATAAGGGGAAGTTTGGCTGTATTTGTTGCGGTCATCTTCGGGGGAAGGGGGGGGGGGCGGGGTGGACATCTGTGGTTTTCAGATAGTGCACATCATGAATATTCGTCAGTTTCGTTTCCCCTTAGCGACACTCGAGGACTAAGCCGCCACTGCGTAATAGTTGAGTATAATATTTTCTTGGTAAGATTTAACTCTGGCTGGTCCGCTGCGTGCTCATTGTTCACTGCTGAGGTTTAAACAATTCCCTGGGGGAAACAAAATTTCTTGTCCTGTGTACTATTCTTCACAGAGCAGGACCCAGAGATTGTATTACGGAAGAAAGTGAAAACTAAGGATTTGAGATTACAAATTAACTGAAATTCAATATAACGTTACCTACTACCGTCCTAATGCTCGCACGATCTATTTGCAACTGTGAATACGCCACTAAACATAACTTGTGCTGTGCGCATGTTGAAATCCTCTTCCAATAAGCCATATTGTGGTTTTCTATGCTATCTTCAAATCATTTAAGGCAAATGACAAGATGTTTTGTTTCGCTATCTCTGCTTGTGCTTTCTCATGACCTAGTAATGAATATAAGGTTTTTCGCCAAATCATGGGTATTTTATGTTGTTATTCTTAATGTTCAATAGTAGTAAATGCCAAGAAATATATTTTGTCAGAGATAGATAAACTCATGAACACTACCGCAAATATTTACTCTGAATTTAGATATGATGCTTATGATTAATGATGTATCTGACAACAAAAGGCTTACACCTGTATCAGCATGGTAAACTCACAGAAGCTTTTCAAAGTCCGGAAATGTGCATTAAATTCTCTGAGAAAACCATGTTGTCTCTCCTTCAGTGAGATAGGCAGTGAGTATGGTTGCAGAATAAAATTTTCACTCTGCAGCGGAGTGTGCACTAATATGAATCTTCCTGGCAGATTAAAACTGTGTACCGAACCGACACCCGAACCAGGGACCTATGCCACTTGCCGGCGGAAGGCAGAGGTCCTGAGTTCAAGTCTTGGTTCGACAAACAGTTTTAAACTGCCAGAAAGTTTCATATCAGCGAACACCCCTCTGCAAAGTGAAAAATTTCATTCTGGAAACTTCCCCCAAGGCTGTGGCTATGCCATGTCTCAGCAGTATCCTTTCTTCCAGGAAAACTACTAGGGTTGTTCGGAAAGTAAGGAACTATCTCTCGCGAAATGGAAACCATAGCGAAAATCAAAATTGTTTCCTTTGCACATTTAGCTACATCTTCCAGGTACTTCTCTACATAGTCGCCGCTCCGACTTAAGAATGTGTTTGAGCGTTATACCAAATTTCCAACATCATCGTCATAGAAGGCGGCCACCTGTGCTTTCCGATAATTCTCTACGCCGGTCTATAGTGCTTAGCCTGCGCCCAAGTGTGGTCTTCGCATCCAGCGTTTCATGTGAACAGAGATGATTCTCAGGACGAGCCAATTAGGGCTGTGTTGTGGGTGATCGAACACTTCCCATCGAAAAGGCTGCAGGAGCGTCTTCACTGCCCCTGCAGAGTGCGGCTGAGAATTGCCATAAAGAAGGAAGTGCGTGGCCGTTGTGTTAGCTGGGCTGCATTCATTAAGGCGAAGCCTCTCAGTGGGCCCTCCTACTTGGCTGGAGACATTGTTGTTTCAGGCACCTTTACTCGCTCGCAGTGCGCTCACAGCTGAAAATGGCGTCTTGATGCGATCGACGGGAATACTAGAGACACTGCCCAAAACGTCTGTGAAAAGCCTTGTCGGATTTTCACAGTGGCTTCCATTCCGCGACCGATCGTTCCTCACTTTCCGAAGAGCCCTCGTAGTTCTGCAAGGTTCGCAGGACATGTTCCATTCCCAACATCCCACTCTTAGAGACGACTGACCTTTTTTTTTTCAATTTGTTACTTTCTAAAGTAGCCTACGTTCTTCTTCAGGGTTCAAGGTATCTCCATACAAAATTTTATTGAAATCTTTTCAGCAGTTTAGGCGTAAAAATGTAACGGGCAGAGCTACTTTGCATTTGAAATTGAATTTATAGTAAGTTCTTAGGGGACCAAACTGCTGAAGTCACCGGTCCCTAAGCTTATACACTAGTTAATCTAACTTATACTAAGGACAACACACACACCCATGCCCCAGGAAGGACTCGAACCTCCGACGGGGGAAGCCGCGCGAACCGTGACAAGACGCCTTAGACAGCGCGGCTACCCGGCGCGGCTGCTTTGTATTTAACAATACTATTGCGGAAATATGGATCAAACACGTTGAGGGCTGTATGAGCATTGTATTCCTTATGATGCAATCTGTTATGTAGAGCAAACATATTAATCAATATAATGACGTCTACGAATATTATACAATTCATACGTCAAAGAGAAAACAGATTTACCATAGTGTTACTATTTTCCCCTATGTCACGTTATATTACGATACAGTTTTTTTCCGTGATCCGAATTCCATGAAATGCAGTCAGTAGATGACCTCAAGTCAGGCTCAAGGTGCTTGAGAAAATACCATGAAAATTCATGTAGTTTTTTTGGAAATTAACGTGTTCAAACAGTCTGTGGCGACTACCGCACATGTCGATCGCAGCCGACGCGTTGAATTCGCGCCAACCACAGAGATTATTCTCCACAGTTCGCACGGGAGTCACAGAGAACATTGGTGAGCCCGACTGCAAAACAAACAGCAGATACGGATACGGACACGCCATCAGCATCAAGACTAGCGGTTCGCTTATCACCCTTTTGGCCACACAACCCAATGCTGTGGTTCGCACAGGTGGAAGCAAGTTTCACGTACGCGGGAGTAACTGCAGAAACAACTAAGTTTTCCCTCGTAATAAGCCAACTCGATCATCGTTACGCTACTGAAGTTCAGGATATCATAAGAGCTCCTCCCACAGAGAATGCATATGAACGGTTAAAGACAGCCTTCTGCGTACCCTGTGGAGTTCCCGCCTGCCACCGCAGGTAAAAGCAGAACGAGACGTCACTGGACGCGGTAGCAGAACTCGCCGACCGCATACTGGAAGCGATCACGCCGAACACACAGGTCAGTGTTGTAGACATACCTGTCAGCGTAGCAGCTGCATCTACTACGGCGTCTCGGGCGGATTACGATGCACTAACCGCCAAGGTCGATGTCCTACGCACACAGCTCTCGAAACTAATGTCGAATGGCATCATTGTCAATCAGAGAAGTCGTAGCCGACGACGACATGGAAGTCGTTCTGCATCGCAATCTACAACCGAGAACAGACAGACCATTTGTTGGTATCATAGTCGGTATGGAGAGCAAGCACGTAAAGGCATTATCCCTTGCTCTTTCTCCAAATCGGAGCGGAAAGTGGCAGTAGACGCTACCTCCTACCTTCCTGCATCTCGACGCCATTTTATAACAAATCGTGCGTCAGGCAGGAAATTTTTAATCGAAACCGGTTCAGACCTCAGTATTCTACCAAAACAGTCCTTGCATTGCTGCCTGCCGAGCACCGCATTTAACTTATCCGCCGCCAACAATTCACAGATTTCAACATACGGATTACAACAAGGAAATCTGAACTTGGGACTGCGAAGAGATTTTAAATGGAATTTCACGGTAGCAGACGTCACAGAAGCAATACTAGGAGCTGATTTCTTATCACACTTCAGACTTTTGCCAGACTTGGCCAATGCTCGCCTGATAGACAGTCTCACCAACCTATCAACGGCTTGTTATTATCGTGACAGATTGTACCAGTTAATTCAAATGACAGACGCAGTGTACCGCCCAGTCCTAGCGGATTTTCCTGAATTAACGAAACCACCAGGAGCACCGCAGAAAGTGTTGCATGATACAGTACACTACATAAAAAACACAGACGGCCCGCCTGTGTCATGTCGACCTAGGAGCACCGGAACGCCTCACTATAGCTAAAGCGGAATTCGAGCTAATGCTTAAAGAAGGAATTATACGCCCGTCATCCAGTCCATGGGCGTCGGCCTTACACCTCGTACCAAAAAAAGGTGGAGCCTGGCGTCCGTGTGGCGACTACAGAGCACTGAACGCCAGAACTATTCCGGATCGTTATCCTGTACCTTTGTTAAGGGACTACAATCACGCGCTGTACGGCGCCACAGTTTTTAATGTGCTAGATTGCACAAAGGCCTGTACACAAACTCCTTTAGCGCCAGAAGACGTACCAAAGACCGCCATAATAACACCCTTTGGATTGTTTGAAAGTAATTTCATGACGTTTGGTCTGCGAAATGCCGCACAGAAGTGACAACGTTTTCTGGATTCTGTATTACGAGGATTGCCCTTCTGTTATGCCAACCTGGATGACGAAATGGCTCTGAGCACTATGGGACTTAACTGCTGTGGTCGTCAGTCCCCTAGAACTTAGAACTACTTAAACCTAACTAACCTAAGGACAACACACACACATCCATGCCCGAGGCAGGATTCGAACCTGCGACCGTAGCAGTCGCGCGGTTCCGGACTGAGCGCCTAGAACCGCTAGACCACCGCGGCCGGCCTGGATGACGTTCTCATATATTCCGCAAACAATGAACAGCACAAGCGGCATTTAAAAGATGTACTCCAACGCTTAGAGAAGTTTGGAATAGTGTTAAATACAGCGAAATACCTGTTTGGCCAACCTGAAGTGGAATTTCTAGGTCCACGCATATCCGCTACATGTTGAGCACCCTTTCCCGGAAAAGTTGAGGCTATTCCTCCCATACCCAAGCCTACTAAGGTCAAAGAATTAAGAAGAAACCTAGGCATGTTAAATTTTTAAGAAGGCATCTACCACGGAGAGCTGAACAGCAGGCACCGTTGAATTCATTAGCCGGCCCAAAGGTTCGCAGCAATGCAACCATACAATGGAGCGAGGAATCTGATGCAGCATTCGAAGTGACACGTCAGAGCCTGGCTCAGGCCGCACTGCTGGCACACCCTAAGCTAGAAGCACCTTTGGCACTGGTGGTGGACGCTAGCCAGTTTGGTGTTGGTGCAGCCCTGCAACAATTGTTGGATGGCGCATGGCAAACTCTGGCATACTATTCGCACAAGTTGTCACCAGCACAACAACGCTGGAGTGCTTACGATAGAGAACTTTTGGCTATTTATTTAGCGATCAGACACTTCAGACCACAAGTCGAAGCTCGTGATTTCGCAATTTTTTCCGATAATAAGCCCTTGACTTACGCATTCAACAAGAACAGTGACAAATGCTCTCCAAATCAATATTCTCAATTGGAGTTCATAAGCCAATTCACCACCGACTTGGCGCCACATCTCAGGTGTAACTAACGTGGTAGCTGATTGTTTGTCACGAGTATGCAGTAAAACACAGCCTGTAACTATGGCAGAACTACCGCAAGCCCAGCAGGAAGATGATGAGCTAAATACCCTGTTGAGTGACGACAACACGGCGTCGAAGTTACAGCTAGCTGACGTGCCCGGATAAGACGTACGACTACATTGTGACGTACAACATGGCCGATCACGCCCTTACGTTCCAATCACACATCGCAGAAGAGTGTTTGATTACCTCCACGGCCTATGTCACCCCAATGTTCGAGCAACTACCGCAATGGTGTCCAAAAGAGGAATAGACCTCGATTGCCGTAACTGGACTAGATTTTGCCCACGCTGTCAGCCATGCAAAGTGAGCAGACACGTGCGCCCTCCAATCGGACAATTCCCGGATGTCAAGGCACGCTTCTTGCACATTCATTTGGACGTCGCAGGACCACTTCCACCATCAGATGGTAAGCGCTATCTGCTAACAATCATTGACAGGTATACACGCTGTCCGGAAGCAATACCTACCGATAACCTCCGCGGAAACTCTGGCAACGACATTTATGTCAACTTGGATATCGAGGTATAACAACTGATAGAGGACGACAGTTCGAATCAGAACTATTCGCTCAGTTAGCAAGATTCTGCGGATACTGCCATCACCGCACCTCCGCCTACCATCCGGCAAGAAACGGGTTGGTAGAAAGATGGCACCGTACCTTAAAAGTAGCCGTCATGTGCCACGGTACTAAATGGATAGAAGCATTACCAGTTGTACTGTTAGGACGATCTTTAATCCTTTCATGGACGCCTCCCCGGCACAGTTGGTCTACGGAGAAACAATATACCTGCCCGTAGAGTTCGCTGATGAGTCAGGGGTACCTAATGCAGATGACCAGTCAGAATATTTACAAGGATTGAGAGAAACGATCAAGAAAATCAAACCTGCGAAAGCGTCCAGACATGGATCCCCTGTAACATTCATACAGAACGATTTAAAAACTTGCACGAATGTATTGTTACGCACAGATGGCGTCAAACCACCACTACAACTGCCATACACTGGACCTCATCGCGTGATACGCAGAGATGCACACTCCCTACATAGTACTGAATGGGAAACAAGCCACCATATCGGTAAGTAGAGTGAAACCAGCTTGAACAGGGTGTTACAAAAAGGTACGGCCAAACTTTCAGGAAACATTCCTCACACACAAATAAAGAAAAGATGTTATGTGGACATGTGTCCGGAAACGCTTAATTTCCATGTTAGAGCTCATTTTAGTTTCGTCAGTATGTTCTTCCACCTACGCTCAATGGAGCACGTTATCACGATTTCATACGGGATACTCTACCAGTGCTACTAGAACATGTGCCTTCACAAGTACGACACAACATGTGGTTCATGCACGATGGAACTTCTGGACAATTCAGTCAAATTGTTCGTACGCTTCTCAACAACAGATTCGGTGACCGATGGATTGGTAGAGGCGGACCAATTCCATGGCCTCCACGCTCTCCTGACCTCAACCCTCTTGACTTTCATATATGCGGGCATTTGAAAGCTCTTGTCTACGCTACCCCGGTACCAAATGTAGAGACTCTTCGTGCTCGTCTTGTGGACGGCTGTGATACAATACGCCATTCTCCAGGGCTGCATCAGCGCAGCAGGGATTCCATGCGACGGAGGGTGGATGCATGTATCCTCGCTAACGGAGGACATTTTGAACATTTCCTGTAACAAAGTGTTTGAAGTCACGCTGGTACGTTCTGTTGCTGTGTGTTTCCATTCCATGATTAATGTGATTTGAAGAGAAGTAATAAAATGAGCTCTAACGTTGAAAGTAAGCGTTTCCGGACGCATGTCCACATAACATATTGTCTTTCTTTATGTGTGAGGAATGTTTCCTGAAAGTTTGGCCGTACCTTTTTGTAACACCCTGTATACTTCAAGACACTCCGGCGATGTCAGCGTCGCGCAGCGATTAGCACAAAACAACGATGCAGAACCACACTCCGCTACATCCGCAGTCAATAAAGCAGGAACCTCGATGCACCACGCGTTCTGGCAGACAAGTGCACATCCCTGCGCCCTACAGAGAGGATCACCCGAGCTCCGCTCTCACCAAGGGGGCTCATCTGGCGACTACCGCACACGTCGATCGCAGCCGACTCGAAGAATTCGCGCCAACCACAGAGATTATTCACCACAATTCGCGATATATTTTTATCGTTTATCAATTTTAATGAAATAAAGCTTATGCCTTGCCCCAAGCTACGCTTAAGTTACATGTGAAAACTAAAAGAAAATTCGTCTCAGTGTGTTTAAACAGTCAGACACGACAGTTTTACAGTTTTATTGTTAGTGTAGGTGTCTCTTCCATTTCCTTTCTTCAAGTGCACTGTTTGAATACTTGGCGTTCATCCGAGCTATATCCTCCTGGATGTTATCTTTCTACCTAATTGATGCCTCCAAGAAAGACATCCATAGATCTCACTGGTCATGGGTTAAAAAGCCTCAGTCCAGTCCGATGATGCGGGTGTTCACAAGCAGTAATACCGAAGTTGCATAGTGCATCTTCGTGTTGAAACCAGATCCCTTGGAGTATAACAACTGAAATGCTCTCCAGTAGCTTCTGTAGATCATTATGAATGAAAACCACGTAACGTTAATCATTGGAACGGGAAGGCAGCTGGTAAGCTCCTGAAAGTTAATATTGTAGGACCACTGCCGACAGTCGGCTACAGACACAGTGCTTTGGGAATCTGAGATGGACTCTGCTCACTCCAAACAAGGCTCTTGCAGCACTCGAAATTGCCATCGTATAGAAAGAGGTCTAATCCTTCGGCAGTTCCAATTGTAGGAAGTACGAAAATAGAGAGTTGAGCTACATAATCCCTACACGCATTCTTCTGACCCCATTACTTGCATGTATTGCTTACGTTAAGATTTTAACAGCTGAGGTTCCTTCATAGGAATCCTCTCCCACTCTATCAACGTCGGCAACTCAACATTAAAAAAAAAAGGAAAGAAGTCATATTCCATTACAATTATTCATTATGGCCCAAGTGACACGTAAGATCGTCGCATTAGCAGAGGTTGTTAATTCTCCGACAGTGAAGCTGCTCTTACGCACTCGAGTTTACAGCGTATGGGAAACGTCGGGGAGGAAACAAGTGTTGACAGCTGGCCATTGCCGAAGAGCTTACGCTTAAATGACAATTCTCTTTTGTACCGGTACTGAATTAGTTGTAATCTGTTTCCTTTCTCATTTCATTGTGGACCTAGGTCCAAAATGACAAAATTACTTTTCTAAAGAACCTCCTCCCGACTCTGGGGAGACTCGCTGACGATCTTATAAACGGTCATAGACCGTGAAATTGCAACTGCGATTGCCTACAAGGATTTAACCTTATTCATAAATTATTACTTCTCTCTGTCTTAAGCTTGGTTTAAGAGAGTGTCATGACAGACGGCTGCCGCTTTGATTGGCAAAGCATCGTCACTGAAAGTTCCGTAAATATAACATACGTTTCTGCATTTCGACTCTCATACACTTCAAAACGTTTTGTTTATTAATGTGTTACCCTACCTACAGTACTTTTACTCCTGTTTGCTTGTGTTCTATTCGAAAGATTTTTCCCTACACGCTAGCAGACGATGTAGTCGAAAAAATATAGTTTGCCATTCGACGTTCCCGTCTCTTAGGAAAAATCTTTCCTTTCGCTGCATTTGCCTTACTTTCATTTTATTCTTATAACATTTCGCGCAAATTGTCGTCATGAAAATTTTACCAACGCTTCAGTTATTAAGTATTAACTGATTTTTTGTGTGTTCTTTTGTTGTTCAATTATGTTGTGAATACTTCTAACGCAGCAAACGCAGTGATTTCAATTACTCTTTCTCATCGTGTACATGTGTGTGTGTGTGTGTGTGTGTGTGTGAGAGAGAGAGAGAGAGAGAGAGAGAGAGAGAGAGAGTGGCTGTGATCAAAAAAAAAAAAAGTTGACACTGAGTGGCAATGAATGATGGGGTTATGGATGTAAGGGAATTGACTGCGGACGAGCAATATTCGGGGTGATGGGAACCGAGAGAGTGGAGACGGAGTGAGACGTTGGTAGACAAGATGGTGTCATATGTTTAAGTTTAATATTAGTGTTTGTATTTAATACTTTATAATATAACCATCAGCTGTGACTTCATTTTAATCTATAAGAATCAAAATCTAAAATATTACACATACAATATCGATGTCTGTATTTTATATTGTATATCACAACCATCAGCTTATATTTCTTTCTAACCTATAAAAATAAAAATGTAGGAAATTACGTTGAATGTATCATTTACACCGTTTATGATGCTTTACCAGTTTAAACGAAGTACACGTTGTGTAAAAGCCTGTTTAATTTCATCAAGCTTAAGACATAAGAAAAGTGATAAATAGTAGTTACTGCGGAAGACTATCAAGACAAACATATTGAATGGTCAACGGAAAACGTCTGCACCACTCTACAATTGCAATCACTTTTCAAACGACTTGAATTTTTAATGGAATAACTTGGTGTCGAATTAGACATTCGTCACCCTAGCTGTCAAATGACATCAAGGTTACAGTCAGTTTAAAGAACGAGAAAAGGAGAGAAACACAAACAAGTATCGATCATGAAATTGAACTTTGCTGTCTACTAATTTTAATTTGGGGTCTCTGTGCCTTCCCTTATTCTACCGTCAAATACCAGTATAGTACGATTTCCACGACGTTGCTGGTGATGGAAAATAGAATGATTGTTTTCAATCTTCCTTTCTGCGACCATCGATAAATTTTTGAACAGTCTTAAATGGAATTTTAAACACTTCTGCTACACTAAAAATGCTGCTCTATAATGTGTTATATGAACTTTGGACTTGGAGGTGTAAAGGTTTCTCTTTAGAGGAATTTAGGTCAGTATCGCAAAATGTGCCAATGTTGTAGGATTATTATTCTGATGACAATTATAATCCACTATTTTCACTAGTACTCATCATAGGGTATCAAAGCATATTAATTACTTGAATATTTTCACTACTAAAAACTATTTACAATATTATCGCTAATTCGTTGTGCTGTCCTCATCTTCATCAAGTGGAGAACATGTGGCTTCCCATGCGGAAAACATATCACGTTTCCTAAAGTTCCATGACTCGTCTAGGAGTGCTTCCCTGTTAACGCGCAGTTCAGTGCGTTGCAAGCAACTAGACACTCCAATGCAATTAGCAACTGCTGTTGTTTCCAACAAGTTGTGGCAATTGCCGCCAAATAAGCAGTTATATACGCTAACAGGCTACTTATATACTGGTATGTTTAACGACATTAGCATATGTAGGCATGTAGGCACCTCTATTTATAGTACCTAGAGAACCAATTCAATCTGTTGCATACCAGTGACATGTATAAAGCTGAACAGGGCCGTAGAATACAGAGTCACATCTATTACGCTTAATCTACACATGTCGGCAATTTTTTCTGTTAGCAACCAAAGCACTCGATAGTAACTTAAAGTCGACATTGAAATTGTGGCTGTTACAATAAATATACGCGAATAATGACGAAAATGTTGTTCAAATAAGTTCTCCGTGCTGAACATTTTTAACAGCGACATTTATCTGGGGGTGAACACATCTTGATTGCGAGTTAATACGTACACACAAATAAGCTACTTGTCTTAGAGGTCCTCCTCTACCGTCAGACTGTCCATATGTTCGTACATCTCTACCTGGTCTTTCACAAGTGTTTTTGAAGACTGTCACTCACTCAATCAGCGATTCAACAACCGACCCACCGCACATCCACCTACCCACGAACACACCCATCCAACCACCCACCTAAACACAAACAAACACACACACACTACATCTTCAAGAACCATACATCAACGCAAATAATCAGAGACAGGAGAGAGGTATCAAACAGGTAAATACAACGCGAAGAATGGCATAGTGACTCATGGTTATTCCTTCTTCGGTTTGAAAAATACGTTTTCTTTCTTCTCTCGCAGCGAATAATACATACATAAATTATTACGAAAAGCCTTAATTTCAGGACAACGTCGTGTGTATTCGACATTATATCCTGAGGCAGGGTCTTACATTCGACCACAGGCACGAGTGATTCATCTCATTTCGCGAAAGCGGAGCCACGGACGAGCACAAAAACAGCGCCGTTTGCTCGCCGCTTTAATAATTCATGTGGGCCTCCTGCGAGCCGGCATCCGTCATGCTGTAGCGGTGCTCGTTTCCTTTCCCACAAGGAAGCGAAAATCTCGCTGGCACGCGTCTCGTCGTAAGAAAACCCCAGACTACCGCAATATAAGCCCGCGTGGCTGTGAGTAATGGTGACGTCAGCTGGCTCTCATCGAGATGACAAATTCTCTTCCTTATGGAACACCACGTTCAAGACACAGGCGTGGTACCTGTAATTAAAGTGATTATGAGGGATAACACATCACAGGTCACTTATTTCATACCAGGAAAGTGGCAGAAAAAATTTAATAGTGAATTTGTTTAGTTCCGAGTCTCACATGACATATATGCATATTCAGCGTTTTATATTTTCGTTCTAACTGGTTGGGATTTAGTGCCCAGACCGTAAGAAACAAGACTACTGGAGACAGTACCACAAGTTCCGCCAAATATCGTAACACACCACACACACAAGTCGTACGAACAAATGTAAATTTACGTGACCATGGAGGTTTAAACTTTCTAAACGCGTCGTGGAGATAAATAGACAGTTACTGGTAATAGTAAACTTGTTGTTTCCTTCGATGTCAATAACAGTCACAGTAAAGCCCAATCTAAAGTGTTGGAATTAAATCAAGGAATTCGCCTTCTTACATTTATTTATTAAAATTGTTAAAAGTTTTTAACTAGCGAGAATGTGTCTACTGTCCACTCCTCCAGGGAGCAGCCAGCGTAGTGCCGATTTAAGGAGCGGCTGTAGTCGAGAAGTCCGAAAAATGGGTTATGTTTTTTTCACACAGGGATTGTTTTTATTAAAATGGCGGTTTTATTACTTCATATTACGTACATTCATGTATGAAAGAATCTTCTTGCGTCATAAAAAAATAAAAATTGCGGCTGCGGCCCTTGTAAGAGTATACGCCTCGCAGCACGTCCTCGTTTACGCTAAGCGCTGTACAGACTCGTGGCTATTTCTGAAATCCATCAAAATAGAAAAGTCTTAAATTAGAATAAAATTCTGTGGGGACATCACAATGGGGCTTTGGAAAATACCTCGAAAAAAGTTAAGAAGTTTAAAAAATACATTTGAAATTTGAATACAAAAGCTCTCACTAAGGCCGCCTACATTTATCTATATTTCATTTTAAAATAAATGAATCGCGCGCTAAAAAGTTTATTTCGAGAAAATTGCGTTTAAAGTTTGGAGTATAAAAAAAAATTTTTTTTAAACATATTGTTAATCCATGATCCCAGAACCATAGGGGAATCCTTCCTCTTCCTCAGACACACTCTGTTACTGGTTCTAAATTTGGTATTGTATTCATCCAGTCTGTTCGCTTTTAAAAGTCTGCTACGTTCCTTGCTCCGCCGCAGCCATGCATTTCCTGTCAGATAACTACACGAATTGTTTGCTCTTCGCCCCAGTGACGATTCCTGACACGTTCATGTGCTTTAGAATACGGTGAAACTGAATCCTTAATTTTTTTCTATTAAACACTGATCTACATAATTTCCCCTGAAAAAGACAACTCGAACTTAACCTATTTATTTATAACCCACAATAAACAAGGCCAACGTTTATCTGACAAGATATACATTGACAACATGACTTCCAGTAATTAACACAAATGAATAGCCCTGAATTGTAAGAAAGCCTAACAGTAATACTAATCCAAAGAACATGAAACTAAAGAAATATGAAACTACCTTCAACTCTGTTATTTGCCTAAACACATTTCAGTGACGAATCCTGATAGTGGAAACCGCATTCTTTTTCACAAGTCACTTACCTCACGGAAAATCTTCATAACACGAACTACAGCAATTACAAGAAGTAGCAAGAACAGCCAGCTAAATTAAAGGATTACAATGACTATAGACTCTATCCTCTAGGACGCATATGGTAAGCAAAAGAAGGATTTTGTTGAAGAGCAAACAATGAATTTAGAAAATTTAACCTTATTCATGTGACATCCAGTTCCAAAAATTATAATTGTCAATAATCCCACTACCCAAACAATTTCAACCACACATCCATCATCATACCTCTCTTTCCATCCTTTCTTACAGGAAATTTTATGGAACTTGGCATTACATGTCCTACCAACACACAGTCTCCACTAAGAAAAACCTGTCCATACACTGCTCTATCCATTTGTTAACTGCTTGTCTGTCCAACCTCGGAATCACTTGCCGAGGGCGCAGAGTGCTGTCGGCGATATTAACACAGTCTGTAGCGCTGCCAACATACGAGCACAGACAGGCTACTTACAACATGAATAACATTCTTTGACTATACCCGCAGCTATTTCGACAGTTCCTGTCTTTCAGTGAGTATCTTTCTAGACTAGTTTCCAAATGCAAACGAAGAAGCACTCTCATTGTCATTTTGTGTGTTGGCACCGGTGCTTCTCTTAACCAAACCTGCATTAGACAGAAAAATGTATACTCATCGAGTATTTTCTTCAACTAAGTCATCGACCGCCTGCAGCTGCCTATATTTCAGTCGGTGAATTGTTCCATTCAAGACGATGTAACTTGTAGATGGTTTTCCAATCAAAACATCCGCTTACAATCATAATCTATATGTTTCAGGGATTCAAATTACGCAAAAAGTAAATACATTTTTTCATCGATCTCGACGATAATCTTCCCTTAAACTGATCGACAGAGTTCATCGACTCTGTCATAATCACCTCTCATCGGTCATGCGTCATTTTTTGCCGTGTTACGGTATGTAGTGGCCGAATGATAGAGTCTTTCTTGGCGTTTTTATACTTGCGGTACTTTTCCTGCAGATCATACCACGCTATTGCCGTAGTGAAGGGCCTTGGGAATGAAGTTTACCTGAGTAGATTATATCTGTCACATGGCCTCATAGGCCATGAACCCGTCCCTTAAGGACGATCACATTTTAAAAAATTATTCGGAGGGATATTTAATTGTAAGTATATTGCTGTCGTCACTTCAGATCTGATCCGGAAAGTGGCAATGAGACTTCACTTTTCAGTTTACCATGTTTGAATCATACCTGTGTGTTTGTGAACGTTATTTAAATGTTCTTTTGAGTGATAGTATATTACCGATGTTTGCTGTATGTAGCTTATCTTTCTGCCGTTCGGTTGCTGACAGCTGGGAGCCTCAAATGAACATTGTTTTCCCTCTTAAGCTTTAGTGATAACCCGGGGAGTGCAAAAGCTAAACGTAGTATCAGTGGAACTAACCACAACTATCTTTTATTTATATTTTGCCGCAACATTTTAAATATTTACGGAGTACACGTCCATCGTACTAAGGTTCGCATTATTCAAACAAGAATTACTGGGGTCTCCCACTTGCCTTCGCTGCCTAGTTGTCCAAACTGGTATTTTAGGAATTTAAATGCTGCTGTTGATTCTGCCTCTGTATCTGTTATAGTTATGCATCAATTGTTACACTGACTAATGTACACATTGTTATTACTATTCCTAGGGTATAGCTGGTTTGTTAAGAGGCAACTTACTATCAAGTTATCTGATATGAAATATATGTCAACTGCTGTTAACATTATTTCACCGATCTGTCTGCTTTGACCAAATATTAATGATATTATTCTTATTTAACTGTACTGAAGTTATTTAAAGAATTTAACTAGTCATTCTTACGTCTTCGTTGCTCATTAACTACACCTAACAAACCTACTCGGTAAAAGTTTAACATTTCACATAGTAACTACGGAGATCTGTTTTCAAGGAAAAAATTGTTTAATAGAATTCTTTGTGGTGAAATTTTGTTATTTAGGAGAAGGTGAAACCAATTTTATTTAATATAATTGTTTTTGCATATATTCTGGTTAAGAATTATTATTCAGCATCTGGCACCGTATCACTTCAAGATAATGCCTGATCCGTATGAAATTTATTTTCGAAATAACTGTCTACATTTGATTACGTTATTACAACAGACCAACAAGCAAATTTAAAGTGATGACTTCACAATTTACAGAAGGCTATCACTGTTTACTGCCCACAGGTTTCTATTCCTGAGTACCGCTAGAGTGCTGAGGACTCCTCCAGGTCAAATTGAAGGAAGGCATCGAAAGAATTGAGAGACGAGCTTTGACATCAGAGTACGACATTGTATGGCTAAATGGTCTCATGCTGAAACTGGCAAGGATAGTCAAATGCAAAACAACGTTGAAGCTCATGAACAATATGCTGAGCGAAAGGAAATTCAGGGTCAAATTAAATGGTGAAACCAGCAAGTGCCACTCTGAGAACCGTCACCGACACTCACAGGCCAACCCCCGTTGAGTGGCTTCCGGTGCTGGCAAACATCGCTCCTGCTTCCACTCGTAGAGAGAAAGCAACCCAGCACACAGTAGAAAACATTGAAGCAAACACAAGGCTACCCACACATGCCGATATGGGAGGACCCACGAGACTCAAGTCCAGGAAACACATCGTCTCGAGCAGACCATTGGGCACAGAGGGTCTCGATGCTGAATGGAAGACTGCATAGCAGGGTCTGAGAAAAGGCGTCGTGGAAAACCATCACCTAACCCACGACCCAACCAAAAGGGTTGAAGGTTTCAATCTCAACAGGAACCACTGGTCGGCTCTAAAGAGGTTTCGCACAAGAGTTGGACGGTGCACACAGTAAACAACCAAATGGGGCTATACAGACGAATCGTGTTGTGACTTTGGTGAGGTACAAACAATGGACCATCTTCTGGTTTGTAACATTCATGGTTTCAGAGACGGCTCTCTGATGTCGCTCCACAAGTTAACGGACAATTCCAGGAAATGGCTCCATAATCTTAAAGTTACTGTGTAATTAATTGTCTTCAATTTATGTGCTTTTTGTTCCATTTAATGTAATAATGTAGTTTCCCTGACAAAATTGTAAGGTAATAACTGATATAATTTGTTTCCACATCGTAAGCTCCAAACATTTATTGTGATTTATATTAATGTTATCTGTTCCTGGTAAAATGTATCTGGCAGATCGAACGAGAAATAAATAATGTTACGCAAATATTCCGTGAACTCAAAATAGGAACCACTGGCTTGAGGAAGGTGTTCTTTTCACCAAATAACTATTGAGAAAGGTAAGAGAACGGGCATTTACGACGGATTGCAAAACGATCATATTGCTCCGACATATATTTCACCTAACGGACGCAAAGACAAGACTAGAGCAATCAGGGCTCTTACGAATGAATACGTATAACGTTTCTTCTCCTGAGTATGTATTCAGATCTAGGTGATTACATACTCATGTCAATCACGAAACTACGACCCACGTCTTATCTACAGCCACCAAAATCATGCACCAAATTGTTTGCATTTTTTTACAATCTACAAACGCTCCAGCGACACATGATTCTGTGTGCTCTTTTGAACACAAATTCACATATTTCGTTAACCGTAACATCTTTAAAGTGTGTATAAAAATTAGACCTATCACCCGAATAGGAATCTTCTTAGCCACAAAAACCACCCTCTGCTAATTTCATGGTGTTGTAGCTAATTTTCAGAAGCTCAGTTATACTGCGCCAATGTCGAAACGTCGAGTTCTCCTGGCATAACTCTGCAATACAAATAGTGATATTATTTTTCTAGACTGCGAGTGAATTCCAACAAAACGCGAACAAGTATTTTCTTCTACCCTAAGATTTCTGTGACTGTTAGAAACAATGACTTATTCATCAGTTTGTGAAATTATTTATCTCTTTACGCCTTTGTGTGCATCACATATTGAAATTCTTGTATTTATTAGGTCAAAGAGATTAATTAATATCAAGATTTATAGATATTTGTCTGCGAATTTTCCTAGAGACAGATATGTCTTTCGGTTTACGTTATCTGTATTTTTGATTGTTATATGTACATGGTGTCAGATGGTGGTTAAAAATGTTATTGAAATTCCACACGGACGGATTTGTGAGCACGAGGCACATGAGAATCCGTACGTCAAACCGAGATGTCATGGGGGCTGTGTGATTGCTTATTAAGTCTCACTCTAAAGTGTTTCCACATTACACGGTTTCTCACTGTGAATTTGTCGTTTACTCTGCCAGATTAGAAAAATAACGGTGTTTATAATCTGGAAAATTGATTAGTCCCTACATTCTATTCACTATTCAGGGTCATGATGATCTGCGTACGTTCATACACACATACATCGTCTTGGTACTAATAAAACCTAAAATCTGCGTTGTAGCATCCTAGCTGTTGTGAAAGATATCTTTATATTTAATGGGTATCTTTAGAATTAATCTGAATATGGGGGGGAGGGGGCTAAAGTGTAGCCTCAATAGAGCTGTTGCGCAATCGGAATGCAGTAGGATGTGCCGTGCATCAAAGCTGGATGAAGCATGGAGTCGAATATTAGCAGTGAGACCGGTACACAAAAATTCTAGCATACGAACATTTATTATATGGCTAAATTTAAGTCCACACATGAACGTGTATATTTAGTAATATGATGGTTACTGTTGCCTGCAATCTATTACGTTGCATATTAATTAACGCTAGAACTTTACTTCAGAGTCCATTGCAATGTCTATGATCTATGGAAGAGGAATGATCAAAGGATGCTTTAATCACGAATACTTACATTCATACGCACTTGAGAGACTAACAGAATGGAAAATAATTAAAAACCTCCACCACAGCACACGTGAGTTGCCAGAGGGGCTGTTCCCTTGATTTTAACATGCGGTATAAATTAAGAAAACATTTGAACGGAATTGTTGTAAAAATGAAGCATAATTAAGAATCATAATTAAGTCACATATCGTACAGCGGAAGATCACTGTGACCTTAGCACTGTAAACTTCCTGATAAGATCACCACCACGTGGTCCTCCTGAACAAAAGTGTGCACAAAGAAAGTTATCAATTGCACAAAATTCAGTCATAAAGCCAAGGAAATCATATGCAATATACATGCTCTCGCGAAAGGGATACTAGACAAAATCAACTAAATCACAGAAAAACTCAAAATGGCTCCACGTGTTTGATTAACAGTTCAACTGAACAATGGCCTACACTGTCCCTGGATTTAACACTCTCCATTTAACAAGTTAAATTTGTCACACTTGATAATAAACTATGAACGATGAAAGGAATAATTTACATAGACAAGCTTTGAAAAACTTACATGAAACACAACATTAACTTCTCATCGAAAAGGCACATTTACTACCAGTAGGTCTCACCCGCCTCGTCCCGCGGAACACTTCCCGAGTATTCGCTCTCCAACTAAAACCGCTCTCCGTACCAAAGGAAGTGGCCATAGGAGCCCCTATTGTGGTGCCCACCTATACGAAAGGTTTGTCCAAGGCAAACAGAAACCTCTTTGCTACCAGTTGGTGTTTCATACAGTTGGCGGTTCTGACACAGTGGCAGACTACTGCACTTCCACGGATGTACATGCTGAAATCCTTGCAAACTCTCATTCATACATTCAACTGATCGGACAAGAAGAGGAAAGAATAGCTACATTGAAATATGGCACTTAAATGTATCAAACATGCGTGTGGAGTTCCGCCAAATACCAATAACATAATGAAATGATAAAACGAAGTATGGATAATATACTGTGGCCACCACAGACACACTCAGCTGCTAAGTTTTTTTTCCCTTTCCTTCTTTATATCTAGGGTAATAGTCCATTTGCACAAACAACTGAGGTACCAGAGGCAAACAAGTGAAGCTGTGTGCTAAGGCAAAGGCATGAAGAGGCTCTTGCAGAGACCCTTTATCACCCACATACTCCAAGAAAAGACTGTGCAGGGAGTGGTTTTGCCATACAAGTACACACCCAAGCAGCTTTAACCCATGCCACTGACAGAGAATTGTAAGCTTTTCCACAAGAGAAACCGGAACAGTATGAAATATAACCAAGGTTGATAACTATCAACCACCACTATAATTTAAACCTAACATTTTACAAATTCGTCATAATTTTCTGTGACACTGGTTTCAGAATTTAAATGAATTTTGTTGTGAAACTGAGAACTGTATGGCACTAACAAGACAGCAAATATTTACGAAAAAGCAGTGATCTGCAAACGTGTCACAGTTATAGAAAATAAGGAAAAAAACACAGTAAGCAACAACAAATGCAATTAAAAACACAAGCTACTGAGTAATAAATGAAAATTGTGTAACAGAATAAAGAAAATAATATGACACTAGTAAACAGATTCAGTTACATGATAATGACACAAAAGTGTATCGATGGTAGAGCATGTAATTGTAAAATCACGGTGATGTATGAGAATTATTGAAGCCCCACTATGTAAGACGCTGTTCTTTGTGCCATTTTTCTTTATCTTTTTTTAAAGAAGTTATTGTCCGCTGAAAAGGAAAACATGAAAAATGGCAGTTGACAGAGTGTTAGTTCATGACACTGAAAAGGAATGCATAGACAAGTGGATGCTTCAGAGACTCAGACTTAGTGAGTTCATCACAACCATAACATACCTAATTAATATAATGTACGTTAATACAATCTCTTCCATATTAATATTGCTATACCCAAGATTGATATCTGTCACAGCACAAACTCAACGTACATAGGTGGAGCACCTCTGTGGAGTCCCATTGTCGAGGAAAGGGGAGGAGGGGGTTCGCCATTATAGCTGTCAGTGGGCATGACGGTTTATGTACAAGACTTGACCCTCCTATCATTGAAGCCTTGCGATGCTCTCCACAACGGCTCTCCCTCTCTTTGATGGCCGCCATGCCAGGTAATGGCGTCGTTGCTGTGACTCAGTAAGGGATCAGTGATGGGTGGCACTGATTAACACTTGTGTGTGCCCCCAGTACTAGGGGGAAAAGTAGAAGTGACTGCATTTTGTTAGTACAGGATGCCTACATCAGACGCAGGTATGCACTCAGGGGCAAACCTATTGTTCACCTTTGACAGGTACTTAACCTACTGTCGTCTTAAGTGCTTTTCCATCTCACCCCCATTTCCTTTTGATTGACAGGCACTTAACCTATTGCCCCCCCACTCCCTCCCCCTCCCCAATCCCCTACCCAATTCCTGCCCCCATTGCTGCTAGAGGTACAGTTTCTGGACTGAGTTATTGGAATAACCCCCCTTTCACTCTTATCAACTTTATTGATGACTTAGTAAATTGATCAATTAATTAACTTCTTTGGTGGGAAAGTGCCTTGCCCCTCTTGTGGGTAGTTCAAATTCCATCTGGTGAATGCAACCTTTAGTAACCTACGAAAATGGCGGGAAGATAGGTCAATTGGGCTACGTTGCACTAACCTAAGTCATCTGACCGCCACCTCTTCCTAGGAACTAGGGGGAAGTTCGAATTTTGGAGGGAAGATAGGTCAATTCGATTATCTTTACTGACATAAGAAAATGGCAGGAAAGAAAGGGCACTTGGGCTACCTCCACTAAGCTAAGTCATCTGACCAGCAGCTCTTCCTAGGAAACGGTGGGAAGAGGACTCGAACTGTGATGGGCATAAGTCTTTATTTTGCATGCACTATTTATTTAAACAATTAGAGGCAGTGTCTCCGTCCATTGTGTTAACCATGAGATCCGGAGTCCAACTGAATTAGTACACAGTACTGGCACCAGAGGATGCTGTTGTCCATTCCGTGACATAATCCAAGATGGTTGTCTGATGGTGGAGAGGAAGGGTCTCATAACAGGGAATTCAAGGGTAATTGTTTATTTATAAAAAAAAATAGTATGTGGGGGCTTGAATTCTCTTGCTCATCATTCTCTGCTGTTTGGAAACATGTAGGTTCTTTAAGAAGTAATTACATGGAGCAAACATTTTGCATAGCCTAAAGGTCAGCAATGTACTCTTCATGTCTAAACCTAATGCTTGGCACTTTGTCACACTTAACCTATTTTTCTATTATGTGGTTTTCCATGTCACCACTCCACTTCCTTAAACTATTCTATCGCCTTTGAAACCGAATTAAGTAATTAGTTATGTCCTCCCACCATTTTCTTGTACACTTTTCGAATTTCACCTGCATTTGAGCGCTTAATCTGGTGCATTCTCCTTTGTCACACACCCACTTAAACTATTGAACTGCGTTTTGCAAAAAATTATGCAAATTAACCAGGCTGTTTGCAGCGGCCCGATTCCGCAGCGTCTCCTCCTTCGCAGTGACGTCCTCGCCGATCACCTGAGGTACAGTATACACCCCTGTCCACCTTGCCAGAGAACTCCAAGCGTGCTCACACCGATCCTATACGCGAAACGCCTCTGGACAGTAGAATCAGGGAAGCAGTCAGCTTTTTTTCCCGTAGAGGCAGCATTATACTTTATGTCTATTGAGGTACCAGTGATACACGCTAGTTGACTACTGTATTTGACTCTTTTCAGGAAGACAGAGAACCATCTGCCTCTAAACTTACATGCATCTGCATTCAAGGATAACAGAGATTGAGATGGAGCTGTAACGTGGTAGGATTTAATGGTAGACTGATGACGCATTCTAGAGAGGGAGAAGTTGCTCTAGGTCCCTTTTTCCACTCTTCTGTCGGGATGTATCTGTTGCATGACATAGCCTGCATTCGACTTGTATATAGCCACGTGTTCTGGAAGTGATTTAAAGCACTGTCTACTTGCGATCGTTAACAGTAAACCTGTCGGTCGTCAGAGTACTTCCATATCATGTGTGATGAAATGTGACACATTCCTCTAAACCAACTATGATTTATGCGATATACTCCATCTCCCTGTCGCATATTTACTGTAAAATCGGTGTTTGTGAGACACTTCAATCCCCTGTGTATACATTTGCTTGACAGATGTGCTCTTTACAGAGTTAGTGTTGGAATAACTTGTAATTTTCACATGTCGGGCACTGTTCCTATGCGTTTATTTGTTTCCTTGTAAGAGTTATTCCCCATTACTAACTATAATTTTACGTAGGGCTGATGCAGATATAATTTCTGAAGCATGATCCGAACAGTGGATGCAGTACATCTCTGGAAATCTATATAGTGTTTGTATCACACAGAGCCAATGAATTAAGGAAGTAGTTTTTTTATTTTACGTTTCGATAACATAGTTTAGCGTAGAGAAACCTTGAAGAAGGATTTATGTCATGCGCTTGATATATATTTCTTACACTGTGATATTAGCAGCGCCACATTCCAAATGACTGATAGATCGGAAATTCAAGCGAACTAACATTACAGCGGAACATTGTACACTTAGTAGAGCACGTGTTTTTCCTTATACCTTCCAGGTACTGATCCTAGACTCTGGAATAAATTTAAAATTGATAGCTTCGTTAATTTACGTAAAACTGCTTCGAAATCCATCTATCTGGAGATCCATTGCGCATAAAAATCACCGGTATCTTGTTCTTCTTCACCGTCTTCTATTACATCACCACACCTACAAATCTGTTACTATACATCGATAAGGAGTGCTAACCTCATCGACATGGGCGCTTCTAGAGAAATCTTGCACACTTGGATGGGTGAGGACTCGGCAAGCTCCATTCATTCACGAGACATGGAATTTAGTGGTCTATTTCTGATCGACTGCAGGTTAAATCGGTAATGGTGCTGCAGGGCGGGTTCGTCGATGACAGCGTGAGGGGTGTAGGGTCCTTCAGTCTCTAATTTTACCCTAAGACTGTGAGCACGCTCTGTGACTCCCATCACCATTGAGATAAATTGTAAATTAAGCACTATGGTCGAGTTGTTAGAAATATGTAGAGCACTTTCTGATAAACTTTGATGATGGATGTGTTCGAGAATTAACAATACAGGGTTATTACAAATGATTGAAGCGATTTCACAGCTCTACAATAACTTTATTATTTGAGATATTTTCAAAATGCTTTGCACACACATACAAAAACTCAAAAAGTTTTTTTTAGACATTCACAAATGTTCAATATGTGCCCCTTTAGTGATTCGGCAGACATAAAACCGATAATCAAGTTCCTCCCACACTCAGCGCAGCATGTCCCCATCAATGAGTTCGAAAGCATCGTTGATGCGAGCTCGCAGTTCTGGCACGTTTCTTGGTAGAGGAGGTTTAAACACGGAATCTTTCACATAACCCCACAGAAAGAAATCGCATGGGGTTAAGTCGGGAGAGCGTGGAGGCCATGACATGAATTGCTGATCATGATCTCCCCCACGACCGATCCATCGGTTTTCCAATCTCCTGTTTAAGAAAGGCCGAACATAATGATCGAAGTGCGGTGGAGCACCATCCTGTTGAAAGATGAAGTCGGCGCTGTCGGTCTCCAGTTGTGGCATGAGCCAATTTTCTGCGGGCTACGCGTGAAACTTGCCCGCACGCGTTCAACCGTTTCTTCGCTCACTGCAGGCCGACGCGTTGATTTCCCCTTACAGAGGCATCCAGAAGCTTTAAACTGTGCATACCATCGCCGAATGGAGTTAGCAGTTGGTGGATCTTTGTTGAACTTCGTCCTGAAGTGTCGTTGCACTGTTATGACTGACTGATGTGAGTGCATTTCAAGCACGACATACGCTTTCTCGGCTCCTGTCGCCATTTTGTCTCACTGCGCTCTCAAGCGCTCTGACGGCAGAAACCTGAAGTGCGGCCTCAGTCGAACAAAACTTTATGAGTTTTTCTACGTATCTATAGTGTGTCGTGACCATATGTCAATGAATGGAGCTACAGTGAATTTATGAAATCGCTTCAATCATTTGTAATAACCCTGTACATGAACGTACTGAACAGTCATCAGTCCACGTTCGGAATGATACTTGCAAAGTGGGGGAGGGGGTGGTTTAGCTTTGATACTGAAATTGGGAAACATGCTGACACATCACCGTTGATATCACAGGTGGCCGGCTCGTGCAGAAGCACTGCCCGCTACGAATTTGATAGGTGCCAGGTGCAGGTCGGTTGCTCGAAGCGGTGCTTTCAGAGCATCAGTATGCCATGCTCAGCCGACACTGGGTGTTACGTCACCCGCCGTCCACTATTATGTCTGGCCAAGGGCAGTGAAAGTGCGTACCGGTAGTGAGATCGGCTGTTCTGCAGCAAAGGAAGGGCCAGCTGCGCGCCTCTCTGTTGAGGGTGGCCACAGTGCTAATCGGCTCACGTGGACTTGCTCATACCAACGAGACTCCGCATTGACAGAAACCGGTAAATGCCGGATTCCAGTGAGGTGAAGACAGCGCCGTTGACGTTGGCCCTCTGTCTGCAGCTTCGCCGTGAGATTCATATCTGGACTTACGGAAACATGCCATCAGAGAAAGCGTGCCAAATAAATTGAAATCCGTACTTTTGACGGATCAAAGCGAGAGAAAGAAAATTTAATAAATCCTATGAACTAACGGAACAATATAACGAATTGGCCTGGAAACATTGGCCATTTAAATGGATCTAGTCTATGTACCGTGACGCGGTATAAAAATATGTTCTCAGTAGCTTTACAAGTAGGGGGAAATCTTAGTGAAGCCTATCTACTGTGATGTTGTATAAAATTAACTTCGTCACGATTTTATAAAAGAAAAGTAAAAGTTTAAATCTAATTTGTTTATTGCTGTTTGCATTCATGGCGTCACACACTCAACATTCACCCAGACTAAATACTGCTATCTACACATAGAACTCAACACATTCTGACTAGTACCAATTACTTCATTACGTATTCAGACACAACACACTTATAGTGCGACATGCACATGCTACCTAACCCCAACTACTTCATGACGTATACAGATACATAATACAGCCATAGTATCATATAGAACACCGACTAGAATACTCTATGGTCAGGACTAAATCACCTTCAGTTGCACGTGCCTTGGAATGACATAACGCAATCTGCTTGTCTTCAGAATATGATGTGCACTACTAGCTCTCAAACTCGTTCCAAGTGGATCTTACCATGAAGATTTTTGAGGTAGATACTGAAACAGATTCTACATAGCATTCAGGAATCAACACATGCACCCATGTGTATTCCCCTGAGAAACATTTCTGCATGTCACGCCTGTTCAATGGACCTGTGGGAGCTCATCTATAGGCACTGTACAACTGCAGCATCCCTCAGATTTCCACTTGGTATCGTCGATTTAATTAAACTTATAAAGCCCATTTTTCTTAATGATTTCGCTATATTACGTTAAAGGAATTCAGACTTCAGCCAGAATCGGGCACTTAAATAAATCCAATGGCGACAAGAGAAAATTTCTGTTGGATCAGGACTGGAACCTGGGCATCCCGCTTTACATGAGCGGTCGCTTAACTGCTTCATCTATCCCGGCATGTGTCCTGTTCAACCTAAATTTCCAACTATACCTATACCGTCCGTCATTCATTATCCCCATTGCTCACACCTTCACCTGATTTCCACAAGAGTTAGGGAACAGTGTGAATCCGCACTGAAGGTATCATTACTCGTCATCAGACTCATATAGTATTATATGTGTAGTGTATGCTCTTTCGGACACATCCCAAAGAACTTACACATCACATATAATGATATACTTTGAATCCACTTATAAACTGTACACTGAAGGAAAAACAATGCACCAAAACGGAATTGTGTGCCATATACGGAGGTTGGTCGGCAAATTTCTACATTGCAACACGATATCTACTCAAATTTTCCGCCAGTTGCATAAGAGTGGCTCTAGCAGCTCCACTATGAGGATACAAATTAGATTTGCTTCAAACACACGCTGTAATGATCGAGACCGCTATTTAGCTTTGATATTGGACGTCGTCAGTTCACGTTAGCCGAGAATGTCTTTAAGACGACAAAGAAGCCCTTATCAGCACCTCACTTTCTTTTAACTATGTCGTGTAACACAACTAGGAGAAGCTGGATGTTGCTTCTGCGTTACTGCTGAAAGATATGGCACAAACGCAGCCACTGTACATGATTGCTGGCAGCGGTGGTCGCAAGAATGTATCGTCACAAGAGGACTTGACTCCGAGTAGCCAATTGGCATTACCGAGAGGGATAACCGTTGTGTTCGACGTATGGCTTTGGTGCATCGTATTGGATCTGCAGCAGCAATCTGAAGAGGAGTTGCCACCACATTGACACAACGAACTGTTACAAATTCGTTACTTCATGGACAGCTCCGAGCCAGATGCTCTCAATGAACGTTCCACTGACCCCAAACCACTGCCATTTACGACTTCAGAATGTCAAGTGAGAGCTTATTGGAGGTCAGGTTGGAGGTTTCATGTGTTTTATGATGAAAATTGGTTCTGCCTCGGTGCCAGTGATGGCCATGTGGTGATTAGAACGAGACCATTTGAGGGCCTGAAGCCAACATATCTGTGTATATACTCGTAACACACTGGTCCTACACTTGGTCTCGCTTTTGATTTGATATGAGAGCAAGAGCACTCTCGTCGTTGTCTCACGCACTGTGATTGGAGATCTGTACGTGACTATACCGACTAGACTGGTTGTGCTTCCAGTCACAAACAGAATCACAGGGGTGTTTTCCAGCCGGATAACGCCCGCCCAAAGATTGCTGTTGCAATCCAACATGCTGTACAGACTGTCGACATGTTGGCTTGGCCTGATCGGCCACCAGATCTTTCACCAATCAGACGCAAATGGGCCATCATCGGACAAGAGCGTCATCCACGAACACTATTAATAGTCCTTGTATTGATGACCAAGTGCTACAGGCACGGAACTCTATCCCACCAACTGACATCCGACACCTGTACAACGCAATGTAAACCTTTTAGCATGGTTGCGTTCAACTTTATGGCGGTTATACCTTTTTTTATGTACCACATTTCACATTTGCAATGGCTTATCTCACGCTTATGTTAATCTGTGATCTTGCAATTTTAATCACGTAAATTTGTTATCTACAGAAATGCATTCCCGAAATTTCATTACTCTACATTAATTGTTCTTTGGTGCAGCGATTTTGCAAAGATACATATCTCTTTACACGGAGCTATGAACTTTACAGTTCTGGTGGCGTGGTGTTTCCCTGTTTTAATTTTTTTATTTTTTTTTTTTACTCCGTACGTGTTGGGTTTAAAAACCATATACAATAAAGTCGAATGTGATAAAGTGTGGAATGAGGTTATTATCCTGCTCCTGGCTGTTTGATTCACTGCTTTGTTTCTTTTGTTGTACATAAAACTATAACCCTGATCTTGAATCCCTAGAAAATAAGTTCTGTGGCTGTAAGTGTAATTCAACTGATTAGGTTCCAGCATTTGTCTCTCCAGGAGAAAGTTACAGTTAAGAAAGGAGGTCGTCCAACATCTGATAATTTAATATCTCAGCCGGTCATAAATCAAAACAAGAAACATATTCGTAGCCTTTATACTGAGTGGAACCAATGGGGCAGATGACTTTGTGTCTTTGAAGATAAAATGCGCTGTTTTCCTTTCCTTTGTTTGCTGTTTGGAAGTGATGAAACATGTGCAAAATACGATTTTAGAAATAAAAAAGAAGATGCATGAGAAATCAAAAAAGTGCTTCTGTATTGTAGTTTCACTGTCACATTTACGAACTGAAAGTATTTAGGAGAAATTTAGTGAGGCGTACAGACTTTGAATCAACGAGCGAAATACAAAGGTTAAAATGTACCGTGAGCTGTTTTCCAAAGCAATAAACTGCATTTTCTTTGCGGAAAGCATGAAATTCCCTTACGTGGACATGATGAAGAAGACGATTCATTGAAGCCTGCGATATTAGATTTTAGTAAATTTTTTCATCTAAACTAGACTCAAATCTGAAGAATCAATTAGAAATAAATGCTGTCACTAAAGGTGCTTATAACACCATTCATCATTAGATACTTCACTAAGTTTTAAATCTACCACAAGGAGATGAGTACGGAATTTCAGAAAAGCCTCCTTTTTAACTGTTATAGCTGCTGACACAACAAATACTTCGGTAAAACAATAAAATGGTTTTTATTCTACGGTACTAATCGTATGGAGAAGTGTTAGAGCGTTTTTGGTGACTATTTGATACAGAAAATCTGACCGTAGATTTGATATAAAAACGAATTTTTCAACAATTGGACATAATCTTTGAAGGAAATGGACAAAACCAATAGCTCAGACAATGTTGGTTAAGACTTTTTCGAAAGGCAAAAATGCAAGAGTTCAATAAAAGATATAAGCTAGCTCACTATGTCCCAATCGGTCTTGGAAGGCCCAACGGTACCGGCCGAAAGGTGTCACTGGATATGGAGGGGCATGTGGTCCACACACCACTCCCTCAGCAGTTGCTAGCTTTCGTGATCAGAGCGGCTACTTCTCAGTCAAGTAGCTCCTCAATTGACCTCACAAGAGCTGAGTGTACTCCATTTGCTAACAACGCGCTGCTGAACCGGAAGCTCACTAATCCCAGTGCTACCCCAGTCCAATAGCACTTCACTTCGGTTATCTCTTGGGAATCGGTGTTACCAGTGTGGTAAGACAGTCGTCAAAAATTAAAGCACTATACAGCAATGCATATTTCACTCGACTGTTACGGAGATCAACGTAATTTAACAATGAGACACTTAGCAAGTACTACACCACGATATGCAAGAACACTTTTTTCTTTATCTTACTGGTTATTCCAGCATTTTCTTCAAGATCACCACAACATCCATCCATTATCGAGAAGCACATGGACGTCAGCATTCCATGTCTATCCTCAGCAAGGTGGCATTTCAACAGCTGGACCATAAACATGCTCACATGAAAATTAATAACTTTCAAAATACTCCGTTACTGAAACTCAGTCAACTTCAACGTCTTTACTGCCGAGGTAACAGGAATTTTTAAATACGTGAATCATGAAAAAACTTAAGTTTTGCTTAAAGCTATTTCATCAAATTGCACACCCATATGCAGTCTCGAAACATTATTGTGTTTAAAGTTAGTAAATACACAACAGGTTACAGAGCTGGCCAAAGTACTTTGAGTATCCTTTAAAGACACTCATGGCACAGGCTAAGGTAATGTGTGACTTTATATTTGTTGATATAAAGGACAAATATTCGTCCACGAAAGACATCATTGCTCCTAAGTTGCCGAACAAGGAATGCTTCATTCGAAAGAACTTCCTACAGAAAAGATAGTACTGACCAATCAAACATAACTGCCAAGGAAAGGCTTGAAACTGCAGTAAAAGTCTTGTGTTGTAGGCCTGATAGTTATTATGTTATAAATAAATAGAACTGACGAAATGTAGGTCAAAAATGATATAGATGATTTTTTCAGTGAAACTACGATTTTTTGGCAGAAATGCTCTTGACAGTTCTCACGACTACATCAAAGATAGTACATTGTCCTTCTGTACTGAAAAGAATAAAAATTTTTCTGAGAAGCACTATGAATTCGGTAAGACTTTAAGTGCCTGCAGTGCTTTCAATGTAGAAAAATCTCTTCATTTATCAGCCAGAGACCAGGGACAAAATTATTGATCTTTGCGCGGAAATTGAAATAAAAAATGTAGACTTTGCTTTGAGTGAATAGATCAGGTTTGAACAGCAACAGTTTATGTCAAAATAGGTAAAAATACTTGAATTTCTTCTTTTTAAGATTTTGTCAAGATTCTGAACAAATTTTCTTTTTATACTGTCTTTCTGCCTGTTAGAAAATTTTAAAAAGGTAACTCAAAACTTCTGGAGCAGCACCCCCAATAATTTTAGGTTCGAGGTGCCTTTACCTTAGACCTTTGTATCATTCCTTTGTAAGAGTCAATCTTGTAAACACAGTTCAATACTCACCTTTCCACTGTCTCTGAAACGCCATAATAATCTTAAAATTACGATTTTAATAAACTACCTCTGCTCATTTACTGTCTATTCAGGAGATGTAAGCTTACGTTTATGAGAATGTTTCATTTTCTGCGTTATCCTCTAGAAACAAATTTGAAACTCCACCTCGATGTTCAATATGAACCGAAGTTATTAATATCTGTATAATTTTATAACATTTGCTTGTAAAACATGGTTCAATGAATTACGACATAAATTGTGGTGTTTACTGTTTTAGGACTTTCAGATCAACCGTTAGAGAATTAATATTTATGCAAGATTCAAAATAAATTAACCTTAATGGTATGTGGCGTTTCCCATCTGTTAATTACCTTTCAAAAGGAGTATAATTAAATCCATTTCAAATTAAAGTAGTTTCACTAGTGACAGTATATGCTGATGTGACTGGATATAATGTTAGTACCAATTTCAGTTGACTCTGACATAAGAGAGTCCATCACATCAGGTATTTCTGGTTAAATCTTTCACGAACATAGATTTATACAGTGTAGTTAAAGAAGCAAATGAGTAACCGTGCATTTCTGTTGTTTCCTGTAAATATCACCGAACATGCTGGAAAATAATTACATGAGTTATGGCGATTTAGTACTGGCAGCAGGTATGTTATACAACATTCCACATTCCGCATTTTAACGTTGTGGTGCTTCCGACAATCCTAGGACAAAGTCTAGTAGCTCCAGTCATAATTCAAAGTTATAATAAAAATATTAAAATCTATAGTTTACGAGTGTGCGACACTCCGTTTTGTGTTTTCCCCGTCTATGGAACGTTTTAACCTGTATTCGTCTGTGTATATCCCAATGAAAATAATGGAATGTGCTTAAAGCAAGACTGTTAGTGTACCGCAATTTATTTTTTTGAAACATAGAACTATTACATTAAATCGGTAGCGTCTTCACCTAACTAGCCAGCCGTTAATGTGAGGTGAAAAGTAATAAAAATTTTCGAACGAATCTATTAGATAATTCTATCAACAATACGGCCAACAGTAAATGAAAGGATTCACTGTGGTTCAACGAATATCATGCACAGGCAAAATTTCAGTCTATTCATTCGATGGAATAACATTTGGTATAAGACACATTGTTGAATCTTCCTACCCCAATGCCTCCAATCCCTATGCTTTCAGTTTTTCTGCGTTTCCATTACAGACCTATTTTATGCGTCTGTGCAAAGCTACACAGTAAATGATGACATTAAAAATTGATGTAGCAATAGCGGTGTAAAATTTGATGAATGTATGTCAATAAATTGTGGAAGTGAATTAATGTTGTACGTAAGCCGACTAAATTTTGTACATAGCCTGGGTTTCCAACCTTGGTATCCTGATTACTAGGAAGATGCGCTAAGCACTAGGCCGTCCTGGCACAATGCCTTTGCGCAACTGCACGGACTACCCGAGCATACCTCCCACGTCACTCAAAATTTGCATTTACGCCTCAGCCCACCTGGTATTCCCCCAATATCGAACAACATTGCAGAGATTTTCCAATTATACTGGAAAAGCCCCTCAGCAGAATGCGGAGTGCTGCCTGAAACCCAGGCCACTGAAATGCTTTGGAGGGAATAAAAAGTGAAGGGCAATTTGGACTGATGATGGAGACGTTCAAGGACAGTCCATGCAGTTACGAAAGCAGGGTGGCGTAGTGGTTAGCTCATCTGCCTAGTGAGCTGGAGACACAAGCTTGAATCCTGGCCTTGGTAAAACTTTTCATTCGTCGCTTCAATCTGCATGTACACATCATACACGTTTGATACTTGAAAAGTTCCGTGAAAACAAATACACTGATCTTCAGACAAAACAAACCACCTTGAACGACTCGAGATAGGACATTCAGAAACACGGGACATGTACATTAGTAAGTTTGACAGAAATTATTGACATTTCAGTCACCTCGGCTCAGCATGTACCCTGTTGACTAATAGGCACAGGGTACGCCACAGGACATGTTAGCTTGTTCCAAGCGTGGTGGCATCGACACGTATATGGCGTGCATTCCTGTGGTATAGCCATTTATGCTGCATACATATGGTTCCAAATTCCAGTGGTGGTTGACAATTGGTCATAGTGCTGCACCCATCGTTCCATCATATCCCACACATTTTCGATTGGCGACAAGTCTCGTGATCAGATGGTCCGAGACCAAAGCCTAACATCTTGTGCCACCAAGAACGTCTTCGTGTAGCAACACGTTGTCGTGCATTGTCTTGCTGAAAAACGTCGTCTGGGGTGTTGTGCAGGAATATGATGACTAGAGGTCGCAGGATGTCTTTCATATAGTCAACACTAGCCATAGTGCAGTGGACATGTACCAACTGTGATTTGTGGTTGTACGCAGTCGCACGCCGAATCATAAGGCCTTGAGTTGGTGCTGGATGTCTTGTGCGAATGCAGTCACTGTAATGCCGCTCCCTCTGTCTGCGGCGAACCAAAATGCGGAAATCATTTTCAAACCAAGAGAACATGGATTCGTCCGAAAACACTATCCGATTCCATTCCTGTCCCCATCGTTCCATACACCAGTGCAGTCTAAAGTGTTTCTGCACATTAGTCAAAAGTAGGCAGAGAAGTGGACGACGTGCACGTAACCTATGCCATTATAAACGGTGACGGACTGTCACCCCTCATAGTGCACGATATGTTACACTGTTCCACTGTTGCGCCAGAACAGGTAAAGAACGCAGTCATGTCCGCACTACCATTCGGATGAGGTTTCAATCTTCTCTGGGTTTGATCTGAGTGGTGCGACCTGACGAAAGTTGTCGTCTTCTGAGGCCTTCCGTGAACCACTCTGCGTACATTTGCTGCATTACCGAAACACTTCCTCCCACACAAGCAGCAATTTCCTGGATGGATCCATCACATTTTCTCATGCCAATAGTACGCCCTCTTTCAAACTCACTAACTTGACGTTACGGTTCTTGCATACAGGCGTAGGCATCCCGCACATCTGCTGAAGTAACACTAATCCATTATCTTCGGTTTTTCCTGTAGGTGCTGTTCGGTCGCCATATCATTGTTCACGTTGAACCCGAGGGCCGACTGGTTCAAATGTTAATCATTTCTCCAGAATATATTAATTTACATTTTCTGTGTATATGAACGCCCTATCTTCAATCGTACAAGGTGTTCTGTTTCTTTCTGAGCATGTGTGTGGTTAAATTTCCATTAATATTTGTTTATGTACATGAATACACTCCTGGAAATGGAAAAAAAGAACACATTGACACCGGTGTGTCAGACCCACCATACTTGCTCCGGACACTGCGAGAGGGCTGTACAAGCAATGATCACACGCACGGCACAGCGGACACACCAGGAACCGCGGTGTTGGCCCTCGAATGGCGCTAGCTGCGCAGCATTTGTGCACCGCCGCCGTCAGTGTCAGCCAGTTTGCCGTGGCATACGGAGCTCCATCGCAGTCTTTAACACTGGTAGCATGCCGCGACAGCGTGGACGTGAACCGCATGTGCAGTTGACGGACTTTGAGCGAGGGCGTATAGTGGGCATGCGGGAGGCCGGGTGGACGTACCGCCGAATTGCTCAACACGTGGGGCGTGAGGTCTCCACAGTACATCGATGTTGTCGCCAGTGGTCGGCGGAAGGTGCACGTGCCCGTCGACCTGGGACCGGACCGCAGCGACGCACGGATGCACGCCAAGACCGTAGGATCCTACGCAGTGCCGCAGGGGACCGCACCGCCACTTCCCAGCAAATTAGGGACACTGTTGCTCCTGGGGTATCGGCGAGGACCATTCGCAACCGTCTCCATGAAGCTGGGCTACAGTCCCGCACACCGTTAGGCCGTCTTCCGCTCACGCTCCAACATCGTGCAGCCCGCCTCCAGTGATGTCGCGACAGGCGTGAATGGAGGGACGAATGGAGACGTGTCGTCTTCAGCGATGAGAGTCGCTTCTGCCTTGGTGCCAATGATGGTCGTATGCGTGTTTGGCACCGTGCAGGTGAGCGCCACAATCAGGACTGCATACGACCGAGGCACACAGGGCCAACACCCGGCATCATGGTGTGGGGAGCGATCTCCTACACTGGCCGTACACCACTGGTGATCGTCGAGGGGACACTGAATAGTGCACGGTACATCCAAACCGTCATCGAACCCATCGTTCTACCATTCCTAGACCGGCAAGGGAACTTGCTGTTCCAACAGGACAATGCACGTCCGCATGTATCCCGTGCCACCCAATGTGCTCTAGAAGGTGTAAGTCAACTACCCTGGCCAGCAAGATCTCCGGATCTGTCCCCCATTGAGCATGTTTGGGACTGGATGAAGCGTCGTCTCACGCGGTCTGCACGTCCAGCACGAACGCTGGTCCAACTGAGGCGCCAGGTGGAAATGGCATGGCAAGCCGATCCACAGGACTACATCCAGCATCTCTACGATCGTCTCCATGGGAGAATAGCAGCCTGCATTGCTGCGAAAGGTGGATATACACTGTACTAGTGCCGACATTGTGCATGCTCTGTTGCCTGTGTCTATGTGCCTGTGGTTGTGTCAGTGTGATCATGTGATGTATCTCACCCCAGGAATGTGTCAATAAAGTTTCCCCTTCCTGGGACAATGAATTCACGGTGTTCTTATTTCAATTTCCAGGAGTGTAGGTCCAAGACGAGAGAAGTGTTTTTACCGAACATTGAAACTGCAGAAATAAAAGAAACAGCTGCAACATTAGTTGTTACTCGAACAACGTTGAAGTTTAAGGATTATCAATGGTAGGAGCAGTCCCTACGAAGTATTAAAGATCCAGAATCTTGCTGCTATGATTGATGGAGGTCGTGCTGAGGTCAACCAATAAGGCATATAACTGTACAGCAAACATCACGATGTAGTGTTCTGTTGACATCTTTCCTGAAGTTCCTGGCAGAAAATTGTCTAAAGTCTAAAGCGAACCGTAAAATTTAAGGCAGTGATTTTTTCTTAGGTGTTCTGTAGAGTCTCTCTCCGCTTGACTACAACGCACAGATAGTTCACACAATCATGTGAAACATCCAGGACAGTCCTTCTTTATTATGCTGTTCAACTCGCGTGTCACTCTAGCTTGAATGTCGGTTATGTTGCGAAAGCGCTGATTCTTCATGTGGGTTTCTGAATAGTGTCGCTTTGTCGTAGACTCATATTTGAAGTGCCAGGTCTCGGCACGTGTCACATTTTTTCAAATTTTTTTTACATTTCAGTCAAGTTGTGTCAACCGTCCACGTATCATCCAGTTAGACGGGATACTGAACTCTAATCTTCGTTTCCACCCTCCACGCATCATGTTTACTTTGGAGTCAAAGTGTACAGGGTAAACTTGGCAAACACTTTTCTCCCATCCAAAACTTTCTGAAGAATATCTTGAATACTTGATTTAGAGATGTTCATCCAATGTGAATCGTAAATGAAGAACGTTGATGAATATTACATACTTTTCTTAATTACTGTGCCGTCGTTGCTTTTACACTAGGAACAAAATCAGTCTCGGGATTTTTTGCAGAGACCACATGAACAACACGACGTATGCATCGTGTGAGACGGGAACTCCCTAGAGATTTCATATGACGTCATCGGAGCGCTCATTGTGTTATGGTCTTTATAAATTCTGAATCCTGTCCCTATATCTCTACTGGTTCACAGCAGCCTAACTTATGTATATGTAATTTGGGACATCAGAGCTTTAGAATCAATATGTCGTCTTCCCTACTGTTCACTTCCAACGACAAACAGCAACTGAATGTAACAAACAATTTGATGAAACTAGATCTTTGTACTCGAACTGACCACGTCCCTGGGAAATGCAATTTGCGAGAATTTGGGAGTATTTTATGTGCATTGCATCAGCCACCAGAGGAAGTAGAGCAAGTAGATTACCTTATGCTTAAGGGCTGTTCGCTGTTCAGTATTATTAAATGCATTTCTATCTCAAAATATAGACAAGTCGCATTACAAAAGCAGACTGACCCTTCCGTCCATCACAGTCTTCTGCTATCATGTGCCAACCCTGGGACTACTTTCCTGTCAAGCATCGTGAATGAAGGCTTTATAATGCTGAGTGAAACAATTTATTATCACAGCTGCGTCGACCTCAGTGTCATAAACCATCCTGCATCAGATAATGGTCTGGATATTGCATTTCAAACCACAGGCGAACACATTGAATGTCTATAAAATTATGTAAAAGGATATAATTATCATTGGATATCAGTATTCCAATTTGTTTCACTCTGGACCTAGTTGCCTAAATTCACCATTAACAAATAAATTATTGAGTAAACTTGCGATACAAATTTTCATTTTGAGTTCCTCAGCATAATTACGGAAGTTTAGGTGCTAAAATGTTTTTACGAACTGTGTCACACTTTGATGTTCTTACAGATCTTATGAATCTGTCAGCATACAGGTAGCTACCGGAACGCTCGGGAAGTCCGTCTGCTAAATTTGTACTGAATAGTGTCTCTGTAAAAATGGAGGCAGGAAATAAAGCGTCTCATCAGAAACTAGGACCCGTTAGTGATCCACAGACTCAGTGAAGTAACAGCAGGGACAAGATTCGTGTTCGTGTTTCCACATAGTCAACGAAACTACACAGTGAATGAGCCTGAACTATGTCTAAAAAGGGAAATACAGCACAGGTCGCTCTCTGAGGCAGTCGAAAATTGGCAACGTGATAGGAAGTTGAAAATAAAGGAATACCTTTTTTAAATTAGATGCCAACACTCAGCAGCTTCTGAGAAAATGACGGTCGGACTTTGGACGCGACATCATCGGGCTAGCAGTGGCTGACAGCAGAGTTTCGAAAGTTTTCGAAACGTTTTCAAATTCAACCCAACGGTTTTATTTTTCCTTTGGTTGTCGCGGAAGTACTACGTTTGACGTTTAATTAATGGCAAGACATAAAGGTTTCAGATCTTAATAAAATACCTGACACGGATTATCACCCTTCAGAAAATTGTTACCAACTGTTTTCTCTAGTCTCCGAGACGTTAGTGACAAATTTGGTCCCCTAGTCCATCAAGACGTATACTAATTAGTACAATTAATGGAACAACAGAGTGTGCACGCAATAGCCATAAAACCTGCTACCTTAAGCAAAGAAACGTATCCGTTTCTAGACAAAGTTCGTCGACCTTGCGTAAAAATGGGGATGTTTTTCACGTGTTATTAATTCGTGGGGTGCGCAAAACTATCCCTCATTACACGATGAGCTGCTTGTCGATTAAATCGGAATACCGAAATGTTCACTAAAAGTAATTCCGTCTCAGTGCGACGTATATTTTTCTTGACAGGTGAAGAAATACATTCGGCCTTTATAGAAGTGTGTTACGCTCATAGCCCGGCAAATGAAAATTACAAGCAGAAGCAATGCAGTTATAATACTCACGTTGACCTGTGATCAATTGCAATTCCAGATTTCGAGAAAACTCTATGATATGCATGATTTACGGCGAAATTGTCGCCAGGTCGTGAGGTTGTTTTCATAATGACATTCACCCAAAAAAGTGAATGTTGTATATATCCCTTAACATATTGTTGTTGGTGCCCCATGTTCTTATACTATGAATGTTTTAATAAATGTTCTGCCACCCTTGAAGCACAAAAGTAGAAATCAGAGCAAAACTTCTAATACACGAATTTTCTATCTTCCTATTTTTCAGTTGCTGTTAAGTATTCAAGATTATCCAACATTTGTGATCATACTACCGATTTTTAAAAAGATTCGAAATGCCAATTGTTTTCCCAACAGTTACACTCTACTTTGAGATACTCCAAGAAATATTGAAGTGACACTTTCATGACAACAAAAGAAACACAAAACAAGTGATTGGACTTGCGAACACGGGGCTCGAAATTTAGAAAGCGTATAGTTAGCCACTGCAGTAAAAAACCTCTTGTTTTTACAGGGTGCGAGAGGACTGATAAAGTTGCGTCGAAAGTTCATTTCCTGGAAAACTAATGTGAAAAGACTCCAAGAAATGTATAGAAATCCTACGGGGTTCACGCCGTATCTATAGTAGGGGCCGTTGGAACATAGGGATTTACTTGTTGTGATAAGGAAATTGACTCTTAGCTGGCTTCAAAGGGAACGATTTTTGGCAGGAATTGTTACTTTTAGTGTGGAGAAAGACAGCAGCGCAACAGGCCACTAAAATGTGTTCACAAGTAATCATTTCACAGGACTCTTGTCTCGTGCTTTCGATGAGATGTTAAACCCTGATCTTGCTTCTTTCCCTCATTCGTAGGTCTCGGTATTCAGGCACGCTAATCAGGCAATGGATATGCACAGCTCGTGTTTTTACAGAAAACCGAGACAAATGAGAGATTTATAATGTACGACGTGCGGGACACGTTGCCCAGAAGCTTCACGAAGGCCAATAAAGGCTATAATCAGCAGCGTGGAAGAGTACAGTGTGCATTAATATTCTACCTATGTGATTTTGTATTCATCTGTAATAGCCAGAGTTAGCAATACTCACAGTCATTCGACTTATTCTGTATTGATATCTTTGATATTACTAGCTTCTGTATGCTGGCAGACTTATACATCAGAAAATATAACATTTTGTTGGTGTTACATATTTGCTCTTGTCTGTACCAGCATAAAAGTATAACACGTCAATATACCTCACAGCAGGTCGAAAAGTTTGCCGTGTGTCATGATAAACTCGCAGTTCGGAACAGTTTCAGGATTAAAACATCGGAATGTGCCAGACGTGCCACCTACATAAGAAAACTAATCTCGTAAAGTGTCACATTCGCTTGAAAAACAGTTAGTGCTATTTCAGATTAACACAAAACGCAGAGCCGAGAGTTTACACTGATTCATTTCACAAATTCCTAATCATGGAATCTCATTTTCAGTGATTAGTATCAAACAACTCCAAAGATTATGAGAAAAATATGCTTACATGGGAAGCAAACCGTACTACAAGTAGAATCTAACCATAAATATAGTGTAAATTTAGAATTGAAACTAAAAACATTTTGGTCCATACAAGTCGTTATTTGTCGGCCTTGATAATGCAAGTATTATCACTGCGTATGTGATATATAACATGAAATATTCTCGCCGAATATCTTTACAATTGACTGAGTATTATCACTGCGTATGTGATATATAACATGAAATATTCTCGCCGAATATCTTTACAAATTACTGAGTATTTGAATGTGGTACAGCTTTCGTTATCCATGATCGTAAATTGCAATGCTAAGTAACATAGGCGAAATTGGTTTTTAGTAAAAATGCATCACATCATCACATTTGTTAACAATAATACTTATTTTATTATCAAAGACCCTATGTCTATTTACAGAACAGATGTACAATGCCTTTCAGTGCTTCTCTCTTCCTCTTCCTTTGACAGAGCGCGGGGTTTACTATTAACTTAAGCAGAATCAACAATTTCTAGCTTGTGTGGAATTTTTTTAAAAGTTAATCGTTACCGTCAACATCGCCACTGTTATTACTATGATTAAGTGTAATTGACTTTCACTAAAACAGTCCATTAACTTACGTAGTTTTTAAAGTTGTAACTAACCTGTTTCTACGGGTTATTACGTTAAGAGTGGGAATCGAAATGCTTATTGATTGTGAAATTAACGTGAGAAGATTAGGGTCGCCACCGACTCTAACCATACAACTAATCAAAGGTTTGGCCGAGTCGGAAAATAAATGAATTTGATCACAGACAAAAAACTCATAAAAATACGTACGTCGTGACATCGCTCATTGGGTATGCGATGTAATTAATAGTGTTTCCCGTGCACTGTTCACGAGAATCAACCATTTAAAATAAAATAGCATATGCAAGAACACTGTGCAGAAAATCAGCTCCCAGCAACACACCTGAAAATAAGACTTAATCTATAGCATTTGTTTTAAAATAAAAGGGGAAACTAATCACAGGACCTGAGCATAAGGAAATGCGTTGGATGTACTAACAGGAAAGCTACGAGGTGAGTGGCTTAGGTGCAGAAACGTAACCTCGGAATGCAAGAGAAAATTGTAGATAAAATCATGTATTCCTAAGACATGAAATAGAAGGCATGTACACGATTTCTGATAACATTAATTCTTAAAACATTAAGGAAAAGCATCGATACATAGGCAAAGCAATCGTTCAGAGCTGAAAAGCGAGACCAAAAGCTAACAGCTCTCCTCTCGCCAAGTAACAACGCGCCACGAGGTCAGTCCAACTCACCCTTCTTCGACTGGAACACAGCTGTGGACGCTTCCCGTACCGGCGGCAGACTTCCTCCCGCTTCTTCTCCAGCCTCTTCCACGCTCCGCGTGGCCCGGAAAACCCAAAGATGCCATTTCCGCCATCAACCTAACGTAGGTGAATTTCTCACAAGTAGCGAAAACCTCTTTGCCTACTTGAACACTACGAGAGTTGGCTATTCAGTACAACTGCTGCTGAATCTGTACGACTATCGCAGACTTTCTGCAGCAGACTACGCCACCGTCTAGCAACGTGACACACAACCACATTCATTCAATCACACCATTATGATAATTATGAGAAAAGAGAAACAAGGAAGGAAAGAGAAATACTAGTGAAAATGCGCTACCGGACTAATGAAAGGTGGCTACAGGACCGTTTCCAAGTTGTTATTTATTTTCCACTATTGAAAAAAGTTACTGGAAGAATTATGTCCTACTGCGAGTCAGGTTTCTTCCAGTAACTCTGTCACGTAGGTTACTACGATAGATGTGTGCTGAGCCCGGTATGTTGTACCTACGTTTTTTGACAAAGAGTGAGGGAAGTTTGGGTAGTGGAAATGAAAAGTACTTTGTGATTAGATGTTATACTCTGGTGAAAGTTCTGGTGATCATTAACTTTTCGCCACTACCTCCTTTCTTTGCTTCTGTGCGCTTCACAGAATAAGGAACTGTAGTATCCTATGATTATAAAATCAATGAGACATAGGAGAAATCGGTCAATTCATTCTTTAACGTGGGTGTAACATTTTGTAGCTATATGAAATGGAACGGTCATATAGTGTGTGTCATGCGTCGTAGGTAAAACATGTGGGAGTCTGCTGTCCATTCGTATTTTTCATCAGAAGTCTCCTGTATGGTTTGATGCTGCAACGAATTTCCATCCTGTGCCAATCTTCTCATTTGTCAGCAGTAATTTCAACCTAGGTCCTCAATTATTTACTATATACATTTCGATCACTGTCTTTCTCTACCACTTTTATCCTCTATAGCTGGCTTGTTACCTCGGAAGCTACTCCCAAATGTCTTAACAAATGTTCATCCTACACCTTATTCTTGTCAGCGTTTTCCATACATTCCTTACCCGGCCGATTCAGCGGAGAATTACTTCATTCCTCACCTTATCTGTCCACCTAATTTTCAAAATTATTCTCTAGCCCCATATTCGATGCTTCTCTATTCCGGTTTTCCCCAGACCGCCTTTCACTACTATACAATACTCTACTTCCTACGTATATACTAAAAAAGTTTCTTACTCAAATTAAGAGCTATGTTTGACATTAATAGACTTCCCATGGCCAGAAATGACAGTTTAGCCTGTGCTAGTGTCCTTTTCATGGCCTCCTTGCTCCATCAATCTCGGTTTATTTTACTTCATACGTAGCAGAGTTCTTCAACAAATTCTACTTCGTCATTTCCAATTCGGATGTTAAGTTTCTCGATGATCTCATTCCTGCTACTTCTCAGTACACTCGTCTGTGTTCAATTTACTCTCTATCCTTATACTGTGATCTGCGTCTTGTAATGTTCATTGCATTCAATATATTCTGTAAGTCTTCATAATTTTTACAGAGGGTAGCAATGTCATCAGCGAATCTGATCAGTGTTATCCTTTCTTACTCAGTTTTAATCCCACCCTTGAACCTTTCACTTATTTCCATCATTGCTTCTTCGACGTAGTAGGGCCAAAGACTAGACGTAAACCCCTTTCAATCCGAGCACTTCGTTCTTCATCTTCCAGGCTTAATGTTTCCTTCTTATGTATGTTAATCTTCGCAGCAGATTCGATGCACGAGCTGTTAAGCTGATTGTGAGATGATTCTCGCCCTTGCTATCTTCGGAATTGTGGGGATGATGTTTTTTCGAAATTTTGATGGGATATTTACAGATTCACATAGTCCACACACGAGCGTGGATAGTCAGTTTGTCACCACTTCTCCAATGATTTTAAAATTACTAAGGGAATGTTATCTATACATTCTTTGTTATTTGTCCATGAGTCGTCCAAAGCTCTTTCTACTTCTGACTCTGCTACTGGATCCCCTATCTCTTCACTGTCGGCCTGTTTCTTCTTCCATCATGTCATCAGACGAGTCCTAACCTTTAAAGAGTCCTTCAACGAACTCTTTCGACCCTTCCGCTCTATCCTTTTCATTTAAGAGCCGGATACCAATTGCACACCTAATTTTGGTTTCATTCCTCCGAATGTTGTTTAGACTTTTCAATACGCTCAGATAGTCCTTGTGACAGACATTTCCTGTTCCATTGGTTCACATTTTTCACGTAGCTATTTCGCATTGGCTTCCCTGCACTTTCTGTTGTATCCTTCGTAAGTGACTTGTATTTCTATATTCCTGAATTTTCTTGAACATTTTTTAAATTTCTTCTTTTGTCGATCAACTGAAATATTTCTAATACCACGGCTTCTTAGCAATTAACTTCCGTGTACCAATGTTTTTCTTTTCAACTTCTGGATTGGGCTTTTATATCGATGTCCGTTCCTTTCCCTCTGAATTGCCTAATGTGAAATTCATTACCTCAGTAACTATAGCTTCAGAGAATTTCAAGCGTATCTCTTTGTTCGTATCCCACTTCTTCGCGCATTGATTCTTACTGACCAGTCTCTTACACTTAAGCTTACTTTATATCATTACTGAATCGTGATCTGAGTCTATATATCATCTAGGATACATCTTAAAATCTAAGAAATGACTGACGATGATGTAATCAAAATGTAATTTTCCTGCATGTTGCGTTTTTTCCTAGTAAACATCCTATTCTTTTAATGCTTGAACAGAGTATTCGCTATTACTAACTGCTATTTATAGCAGAATGAATTAGTCCTTCTCCTCTCTCGTTCCTACTACCAAGCTCGTGTTTTGCGTAACCCATCTTTTTACTCCTTCCCCTACATCTACAGTCCAACTTCCCATCACTATTTTATTTTCATCTCTGTTTAGGCACTGAATTACCCTTTCAATATCCTCATATACTTCCTGTATCACTTCCTCTTCTGCGTGCATGTCTGCGTGTACACTGTCCAGCCAGAACATTTCGACCACCGAACTATTATCGATGTAAACCCGTCCAGGTGATAGCAGCGTCACCTCGCGAAGAATGACTGCTATTCAGAAACGTGGATGTGGCATGCTGTATCAGTGAGCGTGCTGTCTGTGCTTAGAATGGGAAAGACGTAAGTGTTCTCTGAGTTTCACAGAGGCTGGAGGCTCGGCACAAACATTTCGCAAACTGCACGACCTGCTAGGTGTTCGAATAGTGCTATGGTGAGTGTCTTCAACGTTGGCGAAACCAAGATGAAACCACGTCCAGACATCGTGGGGTTGGCTGATCACCCCTCTTTATACATGTCGGACATCTTAGGCTCAGCAAATTGGTAAAATAGGATAGGCGATGAACTGTGGTGGAACTAGCATCAGACTTTAATGCTGGACAGAGTAAAGGTATGTCTGAGCACACCGTGCACTGAACACTCCCAAAGATGGACCTCCACAGCGGACGACCTAAAAATGTGCTGGTATTAACACCACGACATCAGCGACTATGACTGAAATGGACACATGACCATCAGCACTGGATGTTCGCGCAGTTGCAGAGCATTGCATGGCCTCATAAACCCCGATACTTTCCTGATCATTCCTCGGATGGGTGCGAATCCGTCATCTTCCAGGAGAACAGCACCTTGACACCTGTACTGCAGGATGGAGGGAAGCTGCCGGAGGCTCCATTATGCTGTGGGGAACGTTCACCTGGTATCAATGAGTCCAGTGGAGCTCGTACAGGACACGATGACAGCCCAGGAGTACCGTACACTGGTTACAGACCACGTAAAACCTTCATGACGATCATGATTCCCGACGGCAGTGGCACTTTTCAAGAAGACAATGCGTCAAGTCACAAGACCAGCAGTGTGATGGAGTAGTTCGAGGAACGCTGGGAGTACCACAACTTGTTGAGTTTTCGATCAGCGCTGTAGTGAGAGTCTTCAACACGTGGCGAAACTAAAGTGAAATCACGTCGAGATATCGTGAAGTTGGACGGCCATCCCTCATTACACATGTCGGACATCGTAGATCCCCCAAGTTTCCAGATCTGAACCCGATCGGAAACACCTAGGATGTGATTGAAGATGGCGTCAGAGCTAATCGCCTCCCTCCCCGGAATTTACGGGAATTAGAAGATTTTTGTGTGCAGATGTGATGGCAACGTCCTCCACCGTCCTACCTGGCCCTCATTGCTACCAAAGCACTGCTTTTATCCGTGCCAAAGCTGGAGATACTAGCTACTAGGGAGGTGTTCATAATGTTCTGGCTGATCACTGTGTGCCTGAACTACTTTTGTCGGGGTTGGTTTTGTGTCACTTTTGATGAAAACAATCCCATCACTCAGCTGTTTGCAGTAATACACTCTCTGCCCCACCTTCCTATTCATAACGAATCCTACTCCAGTTATACCACTTCCCGATACTGTTGATATTACCCTATACTCGTCTGGCCACAAATCCCTTTCTCCTTTTCTTCACTGATTCCCACTGTGTCTAGATTAAACCTTCGTACTTTGCTTTTCAGATTTTGTAGTTTTCCTACCATGTTGCAAATTCCGACATTCCATGCCTCGACTCCTACAAAGTTACTCTTTCTTTGGTTATTCAATTTTTCTCTTGTGGTCGCCTCCACGTTGATAGTTGCCTTCCAAAGATCCGAATCAGCTACTAGTCCGGAACATTTTGTCAGTGGAAAGATCATCATGCTACTTTCCAATTACAGGATACGTGTCCTGTGGATTGAATTTTGTATCTTTAACGCAGTGATTTCCATTACCTTCTGCATCCCCATGAAGGTTGATCACTGCAGATTTTCTAGCTTGTAGGAGCAGTTTCGCACCCCAAGGGAAAATGAGTGTCCTTTACCTCTGCCTGCTCCTCCACTCTCATTGATAAGAGATTTTTGCATAAAGACGGTGACTTCTTCGTCCGCCGTTTCTGACGTTTTTTATGTAAAATGTAAGTTGTGGGAAGGTTCGAACATGGGACGTTTTGATAACTAGCCAAAGATGATGTTTTCGTTTTATTATCAGGTAGACTTGGTAATTTCACGAACTTTCAGACAAACAAGGTCAAAATCACCATGTAACACGAGCTGCAAAATGAGAATAAAATAATTAATATAGAGAGTACAAGACGAAATGATACTGAATATGTTTTGACACGTGTATAAGAAAAGTGAATAAAACAAGGTTCCACATGAATGGGCACCAGAAACAGGAAGAGATGGAAGACCACTAGGGAACTTCAGCAACACTGTCAACTAAAGACAAGAAGAAGCATACTAAATGCACCCATTTCCAATGCACGGCCTCCAGATATTGGTGAAAGATACGGTGATCAGGGTCCTTCTCACCTTAACAACTTGACGTACATAGTAACCCAAAAGCCACACGATCGTATTCGCTTTCGTCTGAGGAGAAAATGGATACTTTCGGATGAATAAGAGTACCATCTGAAAAAGTAAATACAGGCCCTAGGGGAAAAGGCAATTGTCTACGTATACAGAGCCAATGATCCGATCCACAAGGGACAAGCCTGTGAATTAAGGTATCAGTGTGATGACATTCGTCACACTGATCAGTCTGGCGAAGGCCTGCACGAAAGAAACGGTTGCCAGTCGGTATCAAACGATTAATGACCGTATACCACAAAGAAATGGTCTCCGTCGATAATGTAGGAAAACTAAGACGAGACCAGACAGTTTTCCAGGATGTTAACGGGTAAGCTATTTCAACAAGGGGGAGGCAAAACGGTTCATCCCAACCGGATAATACGACCACGATAGTGAGGTACATATTTGAAAAGGACAATAATAAAATATACGTGGATGTGTCGCTACTTATGGCATCGACGGGAGGAGTCAGATTGTGCTGTTGCAGACAAGGAAATAAACGAGTTCTAATGGACCACGGCACCTGTGTACAGTTTAAGACTAAGTCGGAAAACAAGATGCAAGCCTTTACTTTAATACCGGGGAAACCTAACTCGAAGGTCGATGGGCCTTGCCACTATTTCATACCAAATTCGGAAGATGTGTCGTCGCCACAGGAATCGACTACATAGTTATTTGAGTCTACAGACCATTATCGCGGGATGCGGGGATATCTCTTCAATGTAACATACTTTACAGAATGTATAGGTGTGTAAGACTACGACTTGGTCAAGGAGGTTGAAGGAACGGCGTTAAGTGTTCAAGAATAGCTTCCTGAACAAGAATCGTAACCTCTCGCCAGTCGAGTGCCGTCATTTTGGTCAAGTTGCCGTCCACAATGAACCCCGAAGTAGCGATCGACCACCAAGGAATTACCATTCCGTTAAAGCCCCAGAACAACAAAAACGTGCATTTCCGATCATTGTTGTGAGCACCAGCACGGCTGCAAAGTAATCCAAGGTACGGGTGAGCCCAGAAATGTCACTGACATTTCGTACTAAAACCATGACGTCAGCAGAGTACGCCTGGACTGTAAATCGTTCCCCCAGTATAGTCCAGCCACGGAGTTGCGTGACAATATGGCAAAGTAAGAGTTGCGCGAAAACAGCTAACAGTGAGGTGGCAAGGGGTTTGTCAGGGTCAGAGCCCATGGGATCGAAATCCGGGCATGGATACCAGTAAAAAGGTTGGCTAATACCTGTCATGCATTGTGAGTAGAACATAAAGCGGTTAACACACTCATTAAAGCCTGTGATCGACATCGTCGAAGAAAGTGAGGCGAGAAAAAGCTAGACCCCAAGATATAGTGGGCACGGCCAGAGAAACGACATTTAGACATTGGATACCAGAAGTCAGGATCGTGGGTCGAGAAACGCAAATTGGGTGAACGGCAATTACTTTGTCGAGCAGCTTAGAGAGGCGTGTTTATGACCGGAGCGGCACTTGTATGGTAGAGGTTTAGGAGAGTAATCGGACGACGAGAGGCAATATCAGGTCGACTTGTGGTTTTTACGATGAGTATCATTTTAACTTCTTCGAAAGCAACGGGAAGCAAGCCACTCCGAATCTCTTCTTTGACCAACGACGTTACTATATAACCTACGGGAGGCCACAAATGAAGAGAAAAATCTTTAAGAATACCATCGAGTCCAGTTCACTTGTTGACTAAGATCCAGTAACATCGCCATATATAATGATGAGCCAAAATATAATGACCAATTACTCAAAAGAATGTTGGTTCCCTTCTGGAAAGCAATTCAGCTGTGATTCTGCATGACATGGATTCTACAATTACTTGATAGGTTTCCAGAGGTTTGTGGCATCAGATGTCTTCGCAGAGGTCAGACACTTCCCGTAATTAACTGGCAGTTGGTTTTTGGGCATTGAGCTGGAGCACAATGTCGTCCCACCTGCGTTTCATCGGCTTCAGATAAGCCGAATTTGGTGGCCAAGACATCAACTTGAGTTCACGATCATGCTCCTCATATCACTGAAGCACTATTCCGTCCTTGTGACAGGGACAGTTATTCCTCTGGAAGATGCCATCGCAGTTGAGGAAGACATGAAGCATGAGGGGCTACATGCCGTCCGTAATTTTTTTTTTTTTTTGAGCCATCAATCTTCTGACTGATTTGATGCGGTCCGCCACAATTTCCTCTCCTGTGCCAAACTCTTCATCTCAGAGTAGCACTTGCAACTTAAGGTCTCCATTATTTGCTGGACGTATTCCATCTCTGTCTTCCTCTGCAGCTACCTCCAATAACAAGGAAGCCATTCACTGATATCTTATCAGGTGTCCTATCAACCTGTTCCTTTTCTTTGTCGGTGTTTTAAACGTACTCCTTTCCTCTCCTACTCGTGCAGAGCCTCCTCATTCCTTACATTAGCAGTATACCTAATTTTCAACATTCGTCTGTACCAGCACAGTTCAAATGTTTAGATTCTATTCTGTTCTGCTTTTGCCACAGTCCATGTTTCTCTTCCATGCAGTGCTGTGCTCCAAACGTACATTCACAGAAATTTCTTCGTCAAATTAAGACGTATGTATGATACCAGTAGACTTCTCTTGACCAGGAATGCCCTTGTTGTCAATGCAAGTCTGTTTATTATGTCCTCCTTGCTCCATCCATCACAGGTTATTTTGCTGCCTAGGTAGTAGGATTCCTTAACTTCATCTGCATCGTGACCACCAATCCTGATGTTAAGTTTGTTACTGCTCTCATTTTTGCTACTTTTCATTAGTTTCGTCTTTCTTATCATGCTCAAGATTAGATACGTAGATCACATAATTAATGAGGAAGTACTGAACATAATTGGGGAGAAGAGGAGTTTGTGGTACAACTTGACTAGAAGAAGGGATCAGTTCGTAGGACATGTTCTGAGGCATCAGTGGACCACCAATTTAGTACTGAAGGGCAGCATTGAGGATAAAAATCGTAGGGGGAGACCAAGAGATGAATACATAAAGCACATTCAGAAGGATGTATGTAGCAGTAGGTACTGGGAGATGAAGAAGCTTGAACATGATAGAGTAGCATCGAGAGCTGCATCAAACCAGTCTCAGGACTGAGGAGGACAACAACATCAGTCCAAATTCTGTAGTCATTAGACTGTTCATTCTATTGAGGAAATGGTGTAATTCGTCTTCACTATCACTCAGGATAGCAACGTCATCAGCGAATCGTATCACTGATATTCTTCACTATGAATTTTCATTCTATTCCTGAACATTTTTTTTTACTTCCTTCATTGCTTCCTCGATTAACAGATTGAATAGAGTGGGCTAAAGGCTACATATCTGTCTTACGTCCTTTTTAATACGAGCACTTTGCTCTTCGTCTTTTACTCTTGTTATTCCCTCTTGGCTCTGGTAAGTATTATAATTGCCCGTCTGTCCCTGTAGCTTACACCTATTTTTCTCAGAATTTCTAATATCTTGCACCATTTTACATTGTCGAACGCATTTTCAGGTCGACAAATCCTATGAACGTTTTTTCTTTAAGGTTGCTTCCATCATCAACCGCAACGTCGTAACTGCCTCTCTGGTGCCTTTACTGGTCCTAAAGCCAAACTTATCGTCATGTAACATATCTTCAATTTTCTTTTCCATTCTTCTGTGTACTATTCTTGTCATCAACTCGGATGCAATACCTATTAAACCGACTGTGCGATAATTCTCGTACTTGTCAACTCTTGCGTTCTTCGGAATTGTGTGGATGATATTTTTCGGAAAGCCAGACGGTATGCCGCTAGACCCGTACATTCTATACAGCAACGTGAATAGTCGTTTTGTTGCCACTTCCCCAAATTATTGTAGAAATTTTGACGGAGTGTTATCCATCTCTTCTGCTTTATTTGATGTTAGGTCCTCTAAACCTCCCATAAATTTTGATTCTAATACTGGATCGCCCATCTCTTCTAAATCAACTATTCTTATATCACATCAGACATCAGACATCAGTCATCAGAAGCCTTCAGTGCACGCTTTCCACGTACCCGCTCTGTACTCTGAATTTAACAGTGGAATTCCCTTTTGACTCTTATTCTTACTACACTCACTTCTAATTTCACCGAAGGTCTATGGCGAGTCAGCCTTTAGACAATCATTTCTTTTTCGATTTCTTTCCATTTTTGATTGCAGCCATTTTGTGTTGGTTTCCCTTCACTTCCTATTTATTTCATTCCTCAGCGACTTTTATTTCTATAGACCTGAAGTTCTCTGAACATTTTTGTACTTCCTCCTTTCATCGATCAACTGAATTATGTCTTCTCTTACCCATTGTTTCTGGGCAGGTACTTTCTTTGTACCTATGTTTTTCTCTCCAACTTCTGCAACTTTCCATTTTAGAGTTGTCCACTCCTCTTCAACTGTACTGCCTACTTAGCTGTTCCATATAGTTGTATCTATAGGCTTAGAAAGCTTCAAGTGTATCTCGTCATATGTTTGTACTTCCGTGTACCACTTCTCTGCGTACTGATTCTTCCTCACTAATCTGTTAAACTTCAGCCCACTCTTCATTACTGCGACATTATGATCTGCGCGTTCTTCTGCTACTGCGTGTGCCTTACAAACCAGTATGTGATTTCGGAATCTCTGTCTGACCACGATGTAATCTAATCGAAATCTTCCCGCATCATCCGGCTTTTCGCACGTATTTCTGCCCCTCTCGTGATTTTTGAACAGAGTATTCGCTATTAATAACTGAAATTTATTACAGATCTCAGTTAGTCTCTCTCTTGTCTCATTTCCTGCCCAAGCCCATGTTCTCCTGTAACATTTGCTTGTATTCCTTCCCCTACGATTGCATCCCAGCCCACAAAATAAATATTAGATTTTTATATGGTAATGTACACAAAATCCACAGCTGTCATGGTGCCTTGGATTACTACCGCAGGTTCCATGGGACACCAGGTGAATGTCCCCCCTAACATAATACTGCTCCCACCGGACTTCATGTATCGGTTAGCTGCTTGCCAGGATAACGGCGAATCTGGACTCGACCATCGATCTTGTTTAACAATGAGCGAGTTTCAGCCGACAAGGCGACTCGATTCCATTGATGTATTGTCCAATCTCGATGATCAAAATGGTTCAAATGGCCATGACCACTATGGGACTTAACATCTAAGGTCATCAGTCCCCTAGAACCTAGAACTACTTAAACCTAACTAACCTAAGGACATCACATACATCCATGCCCGAGGCAGGATTCGAACCTGCGATCGTAGTGGTCGTGCGGTTTCAGACTTAAGCGCCTAGAACCGCTCGGCCACTGTGGCCGACTCTCGATGATCCCGTCTCCATTGTAATCATAATTGACGTCTTTGTTGCGTCAACATGGGAACACGCAGGATTCTTCTGCTGCAGAACACCGTGTTCAACACTATATCTGCGCCACTTACTGTCGCAAGAATTATTTACAACTCGTCTCTACTCCGCTCATATACCAGAGGCATGTACCCTCAGCTTCACCGGGCAGGATAAAACTTCGCTGTCGGCAATAGTCACAATGTTTTGGCTCATCAGTGCATTTCGTCCTCGCGGAAATCACTCAGATAAACGTCGTCAATTTATAGGTCATGACGCAATCTAGCAAAGGGTAAAAGTCGTCAGGATAGTTTTCAACCAGAATGTGCGCATCTACAATGTAGTGATGTTAAAAATTAAACTGAATATGTCAAGTTGGGACGTTGACACTCGACCATTGGCGTTAGCGAGGAATGCAATGCAAAAGCGTTTCTTGCACAACCATGTAAGATAAGATGATACAACGAAAACAGTTCATCTTGTAAAAACGGAAATGGCTGAGATCTCATCCGGAGTCCGTCCATCCAAAACTGTTTTAACTGTAGCCATTTCACTTTAATTTTCGGCATATCCAGAACCCGTAGTGTAGTACAGCTGGCGCTATCATGTTAACATAATACGGAGTAATATAATTCAGTTAACGTAATACGGAGTAATAAAATTCTTACGTCCACCTGATGATTGCCGCCTTCAAGTCACAAAATACTTGAAAGCCTTACGAATTTGTCGTTTGACATGCAGTCTCCACCATTGCAGAATAGGCGAGTACCGTTCTATAGCATGAAAGCAAGTTGCCCATACTTTCTGAATGCTGTTGAGTCGTTTTTTAGATAGACTATACTGAGCATCCAGAGAAGGTGATACTACTTTACCGGTAGCTGCATACATTTAAATGTGTCTGATACGGCACAGCGATCAGTAAAACAAACGAGTATTACATCAACGCCCAAAAGCTGTCGGCAGAAGGAATCAGAAAGGTACAACGATCTAGTCGACTGCAGTAAAATAAGTGTATCGCATATGTGTACAAAATAAGCGTACCGGACAAGTGTATGATATCGACAAAACTAAATGGAACAACAAGTTTACTGTTACCAGTCACCGTTTTATTTTATTTTTCCACGACGCGTTTCGAAGGTTTAAACCTCCATCATCGGGTGGATTTACATTAGTTAGTATTACCTATGTGTGTATGTTGTGTTACGACCGATAAAACGGTGACTGGTAACAGTAAACTTGTTGTTTCATTTAATGTCAGTAACAGTCACGGTAAAACCTAACCTAAAAATGTTTGCATTTAAAGATATCGACAAACTCATGCATCACGAAGGTGCAACGATCGCACCATGTCGTTGAGCTCTTTACTGAATCTTTAAGTTAGGAGACCGATCGACCAGCTGGAGAACACAATTAATGTCACCATCTAGTAGATTCTTTACGCGGATTTATGAAGCAAGTAAACGACTTCATCTTTGTAGAAAGAAACGTTCCATAGAATGACTAGAGTCGGAGGGGGCATAGAGAAGAAGTGAGATCACAAAATGTCCATCCCATACCCTACCATCATGAAGAACTTCGAAATCTCGTAATGGAATTCCTTCCCTTAGAAAACAAGGCAGTATGCTTAGAAACTTGGAAAACCACACAGAAAAGGTTTGAGAACTCAAGAACTTAAAACTGGACAAACGATACTATCCTATAAAAAAATAACGTCTGCACCACAGTCATGCATAAACTGCCGCAAAGTGGCAATCCGCAGATCAGAACAAATCATGTTAATATTGAAAGTGAGAAAATTACTTGCTTGCACAGACAACTGAATCGGAACGAAAATTACAAAAGTACGAAATCATTATCTATTGGAACTATGTACCACTGCACATGGCAGAATCAATGAACGAAAGGGAGGGAGACGAAGTGTGAACACCTCCCCCATCTTCAAACTGTTTTTTCTTCTTCCGTGGTGCGTCTCTCAGGTTGTATATGTTGTTTATTGCAGCTCCTCGGAAGTGCCGCAACCTCATGTAACTGCGTGGGTGGGTAATGTAATAAATCGGTTCCAGACTGAGAGGGAGAGACCTCAATATCCCGTGCTTCGATGGAGAGGGGCTTGCTTTTGGATATACGTTTAGTAATGACGAGATCGTCTTGCCCTTTGTAATCAGCCAAGTTATGCTCATCAAGAGGTTGTGACGTGGAGGCTGCGATGGAAGATGTAGAAATAGTTTGGGAAACTGAGACAGTAGACTAAGTACCCAATCGGACCCGTCGAGGCAAGTGAGGTCTAGAAATAGATTCCTTAACAGGCGGCGTTGACGGGGTGGCCTCGATGATGGGATAACCGCCAGCTGACTTATCAGTAACCACTTGGTTTGGTGCAGTAGTACCCATAGCCCCTCGTTCACAACGTCAGGACGCAGAAGATGGTCCTCCAATGGAGGACTATCCAAAGGGCGAACCAAGGGAAAAGATGGTAGTCTGCATCATTGTCTTGCGTTTAATGACGCTTGATTTCAATAACTGTCACCGCCATCGTGGGAGTGTTCGCATTTTGTCCCTACGCGTAGCCAGTGGGGTAAAACCATGAGCATTGTCCTTCAAAGGTCCTCTTTGACTCTCAGTAACCCGAGTTGACTCAGCTGCAGATCCCTGTGAGAGAAGATCCGCTAAAATTAATTTTTTATGCTACATCTAAATCTCAGTCCGCAAGCCACCTAATGGTATGTGGCGGAGGGTACTTTCGATATCTCTATCTCATCCCTCCAATCATGTTCCACTTGCGAATACTGCGTGGGAAGAATGATTATCGGTAAGCCTCGGCATTGGCTCTAATTTCCCGAATTTTTTTCTAGTGGTCAGTACGCGAGATGTATGTGGGGGAAAGGAATGTGTTTCCGACTCCTCCTGAAAAGAGGTGTCCAGGAATTTCAGTAGTAAGCTCCGTGAAGCACAGCGCCTCTCTTGTAACGTCTGCCAGTGGAGTTTAGCATCTCCGTAACGCTCTATCGCCAGCTAAGCGATCCCGTGACGAAACGCACCGCTCTTCATTTGATCTCTATCTCCTCTTTCATTCCCACCTGATTGGGATCACAGATAGATCAACAATACTCACGAATCAGGTGAACAAGAGCCTTATAAGCCACTTCTTTAATGGATGAGTTACGTTTCCTTAAGATTCTTCCGATTAATCTGAGTCTGGCGTCTGATATTCCATCTGTTTTATGTGGTGACTCCACTTAAGGTCGCTCTGGATAGTTACGCCTAGATATTTGATTGCAGACGCTGTCTATAGTTGTTTGTCATCAGTGGTGTAGCTGTACAGTAGTGGATTTCTTTTCCTAGGTATGCCCCATGTGTTACATTTACTTACGTTAAGGGTCAACTGCCAGGGCCTGCAGGTCGTTCTACGAACTATCATCTGGAGTTGATACTTTTGTATAGACAACTGCATTATCTGCTAATAGCCTTAAAGAGCATCCGACGTTTTCTAGTAGATCATTTACATACATTGTAAACAGCAACAGTCCTATCATACTTCCCTGTGGTACTCCCGACATGCTATTCGTTAGCTGGTTTTAATACCACCACGCGATGCGGACAACTGGTATGGAGGTAGGCGCTCCGATCACAAATAAAGCAAGTTCCTTCCTGGGCTCCATAAGTAATATGAAATCGATAACAACATACAGCATATGAGAATAAACGTTTTTGATCACCATTTCTACCGATCAAACACCATTATAAGGCCGTAGGCAGTGCTGAGCAGGCCAGAATTCTCGTGAACCTCAAAACCTGTCAACTACCTCAGGCGGAAGTTTAAGAAACACAATATTTTTACAGACAACTTCTGCGTTGTCGAAACGAAGCATGCTACTGAAATCATCACGAGTACAGCAGACCTGAGAACCATGACGTAATAGCATCCTGTCAAGAAATTTATCAAAAACACATGTAATTAGTAATCAAAGTATACAGTATGTACCTCATCTGTACCTATCTCGTGCAGCAACCAGCCTGTCTATCTCTAAAGATATATCAAAACCCAAGCTGGCAGTACACGTACGTGTAATAATCATGGGTAGTATGTTGGACATCACGTCACAAAACAACACCACATTAGGAAGGTCTGCACGAACACCATACCATATACAACAAACAGCAATGCGACGCACGTACGTACTCACGTAACACTGAGCGAAAAGCAAGGAAGACACGGGTGCAATTGTAGAGGCGGCGAATAAGACAACCTACTTGCCAAACGTGCTAAGTGTGAATCACCCTAGACCAAGGGTTTCTCGGAAGCAGACAAGAGAAATTCCAAGTTGTCGCTTGCTTTAACCATAATTATATCTCCGAGTGATGCTAAATGTTATTGTCTTTACATAAAGAAAAGTATTATCTTTTCAATAACCTTCAAATCGTGAGCTACACCCTTAATTTTTATTTACGAAACCAGTGAATTTAGTCATGGCACGTTTGCTGCCTATGTCTGTGGTAACTTTCAGAGCTCAAATTAATAACCAAATTAGCTAATTTAATAAGAATGAATCCTTAATTGCTGGTGTACCCATGTATTAAAAAATAAAAAAATAAAATAAAGACAGTAGATAGTTGAGAGCGTTTGAATGAGAACAGTGGAGTATTTAAGTTTGCAAAGATAATCGTTTTATAACTACAACGAGATGATACCTCTTACAAAAAATGACTAACACAAATCAGAAACGAATGGTGCTTGACTGGCAAAGTGTTTATTGGGGTGAAAGCTATACAAATTCTTACCTGAATTAATCCCTTTTACAACGCAACCTGACTTTCATTACATGAATCCACTGTGAGGCCCAATTATATTAAAACGGAATGTTGTTGTTGTTGTTGTTGTGGTCTTCAGTCCTGAGCCTGGTTTCATGCAGCTCTCCACGCTACCCTATCCTGTGCAAGCCTCTTCATCTCCCAGTACTTACTGGAACCCACATCCTTCTGAATCTGTTTAACGTATTCATCTCTTGGTCTCCGTCTACGATTTTTACCCTCCACGCTGCCTCCAATGCTAAATTTGTGATCCCTTGATGCTTCAGAACATGTCCTACTAACCAGTCCCTTCTTTTTGTCAAGTTGTGCCACATACTCCTCTTCTCCCCAATTCTATTCAATACTTCATCATTAGTTATTTGATCTACCCATCTAATCTTCAGCATTCTTCTGTAGTACCAAATTCCGAAAGCTTCTATTCTCTTCATGTCCAAACTATTTATCGTCCATGTTTCACTTCCATACATGGCTACACTCCATACAAATACTTTTAGATTCGACTTCCTGACACTTAAATCTATACTCGATGTTAACAAATTTCTCTTCTTCAGAAACGATTTCCTTGCCATTGCCAGTCTACATTTTATATCCTCTCTACTTCGACCATCATCAGTTATTTTGCTCCCCAAATAGCAAAACTCCTTTACTACTGTAAGTGCCTCATTTCCTAATCTAATTCCCTCAACATCACCCGACTTAATTCGACTACGTTTCATTATCCTCGTTTTGCTTTTGTTGGTGTTCATCTTATATCCTCCTTTCAAGACACTGTCCATTCCGTTCAACTGCTCTTCCAAGTCCTTTGCTGTCTCTGATAGAATTACATTGTCATCGGTGAAACTCAAAATTTTTATTTTTTCTCCATGGATTTTAATACCTACCCCGAATTTTTCTTTTGTTTCCTTTACTGCTTGCTCAATATACAGATTGAATAACATCAGGGAGAGGCTACAACCCTGTCTCACTCCCTTCCCTACCACTGCTTCCCTTTCATGCCCCTCGACTCTTATAACTGCCATCTGGTTTCTGTACAAATTGTAAATAGCCTTTCGCTCCACGTATTTTACCCCTGCCACATTTAGAATGTGAAAGAGAGTATTCCAGTCAACATCGTCAAAAGCTTTCTCTAAGTCTACAAATGCTAGAAACGTAGGTTTGCCTTTCCTTAATCTTTCTTCTAAAAGAAGTCGTAAGATCAGTATTGCCTCACGTGCTCCAATATTTCTACGGAATCCAAACTGATATTCCCCGAGGTCGGCTTCTAGTAGTTTTTCCATTCGTCTGTAAAGAATTCGCGATAATATCTTGCAGCTGTGACGTATTAAACTGATAGTTCGGTCATTTGCACATCTGTCAACAACTGCTTTCTTTGGGATTGGAATTATTATATTCTTCTTAATGTCTGAGGGTATTTCGCCTGTCTCATACATCTTGCTCACCAGATGGTAGAGTTTTGTCAGGACTGGCTCTCCCAAGGCCATCAGTACTTCTAATGGAATGTTGTCTACTCCCGGGGCCTTGTTTCGGCTCAGATCTATCAGTACTCTGTCAAACTCTTCACGCAGTATCGTATCTCCCATTTCATCTTCATCTACATCCTCTTCCATTTCCATAATATTGTCCTCAAATACATCGCCCTTGTATAGACCCTCTATATAATCCTTCCACCTTTCTGCTTTCCCTTCTTTGCTTAGAACTGGGTTTCCATCTGAGCTCTTGATATTCATACAAGTGGTTCCCTTTTCTCCAAAGGTCTCTTTAATTTTCCTGTAGGCAATTTCTATCATACCCCTAGTGAGATAAGCCTCTACAATCTTATATTTGCCCTCTAGCCATACCTTCTTAGCCATTTTGCACTTCCTGTCGATCTCATTTTTGACACGTCTGTATTCCTTTGTGCCTGTTTCATTTACTCCATTTTTAATTTTTCTCCTTTCGTCGATTAATTTCAATATTTCTTCTGTTACCCAAGGAGTTCTACTAGGCCTCGTCTTTTTACCTGCTTGATTCTCTGCTGCCTTCACTACTTCATCCCTCAGAGCTACCCAATCGTCTTCTACTGTATTTCTTTCCCCCAATCCTGTCAATTGTTCCCTTATACTCTCCTAGAAACTCTGTACAACTTCTGGTTCTTTCAGTTTATCCAGGTCCCATCTCCATAAATTCCCACCTTTTACCAGTTTCTTCAGTTTTAACCTACAGTTCATAACCAATAGATTGTGGTCAGAGTCCACATCTGCCACTGGAAATGTCTTACAATTTAAAACCTGGTTCCTAAATCTCTGTCTTACCATTATATAATCTATCTGATACCTTCTAGTATCTCCAGGATTCTTCCATGTATACAACCTTCTTTCATGATTCTTGAACCAAGTGTTAGCTATGATTAAGTTATGCTCTGTGCAAAACTCTACCAGGCGGCTGTCTCTTTCATTTCTTATCCCCAACCCATATTCACCTACTGTGTTTCCTTCTGTCGCTTTTCCTACTCTCGAATTCCAGTCACCCATGACTATTAAATTTTCGTCTCCCATCACTACCTGAATAATTTATTTTATCTCATCATACATTTCTTCAATTTCTTCATCATCTACAGAGCTGGTTGGCATATAAACTTGTACTACTGCAGTAGGCATGGGCTTCGTGTCTATCTTGGCCACAATAATGCGTTCACTATGCTGTTTGAAGTAGCTTACCCGTACTCCTATTTTTTTATTCATTGTTAAACTTACTCCTGCATTACCCCTATTTGATTTTGTGTTTATAACCCTGTATTCACCTGACCAAAAGTCTTGTTCCTCCTGCCATCGAACTTCACTAATTCCCACTACATCTAACTTTAATCTATCCATTTCCCTTTTTACATTTTCTAATCTACCTGCCCGGTTAAGGGATCTGACATTCCAAACTCCGATCTGTAGAACGCCAGTTTTCTTTTTCCTGATAACGACATCCTCTTGAGTAGTCCCCGCACGGAGATCCGACTGGGGGACTACTTTACCTCCGGAATATTTTACCCAAGAGGACGCCATCATCATTTATCCATACAGTAAAGCTGCATGCCCTCGGGAAAAATTACGGCCGTAGTTTCCCCTTGCTTTCAGCCGCTCGCAGTACCAGCACAGCAAGGCCGTTTTGGTTAATGTTACAAGGCCAGGTCAGTCTATCATCCAGACTGTTGCCCCTGCAATTACTGAAAAGGCTACTGCCCCTCTTCAGGAACCACACGTTTGTCTGGCCTCTCAACAGATACCCCTCTGTTGTGGTTGCACCTACGGTACGGCCATCTGTATCGCTGAGGCACGCAAGCCTCCCCACCAGCGGCAAAGTCCATGGTTCATGGGGAAGGAAAATGGAATAAGCTATGACCAAATATACCACAAACTATGGTTCACCGGCGAACAGGGAGCTGTGAATACCATTTAACGACCCTGCGCCAGTGAGGCAATATTTTACCCTTTCATATTGATTCAGGCGGCAGCAGAAAACGGCACGTTGTGGACGAGGAGTTTCGCGCTGCAGCAGTTGCAATGTTCTGACGCGTACCCGAAAATTTGTTATCTATGTAATTTGGCGTTGTGATTGTGAGAAAACAGGAAACTTTCCTAGGTGAGCCCTGAAATTCCGGCAGATTTCGGTGAGAGGAGCACCCGTTGCCTGTCTAGCCGTACCAATTTGACTCACAGGCATAACTATGCGTGCTGGAGTTGTGAAATGTCAGACGGCCGACTCAGGGCTAATAAGTTCACCCCCGTGACACACGATATGAGCCAGATGATGTGCAGTTCCACTATTGGTAACAGTTGGGAACTGTCACTGGCTCCTAGTCCACCACAAGTCGCAGACCATAAGTTTCACCCACTAAGGAAAGACCTGAAGTTCTCCACCAGGGCAGGACCAGACGACGAAAAACGCAGAGAAACACAATCACTCTCCACCAGGCCTTGGTACAGGAACCAAATGAGCAAAAAAATGAACGCCTCTAGGTTGTGCGAATCAATCCAACTACGCTCTACTCATTGAATGCCCCCTCGTGACTGTTCTGTTGACCTTTTAGCCGTTCCAGAAATAGCATAGATCTCCCACACACGGGGAGCAAGCCTCTGCTTTGCATAGACTGAGCGACTCAAGATCTCTCTTGTCTGAAAAAAGAAGATTTTAGACTAAGGAGGCGTCATTCTCGAGGTAAGCATGGCCATGTCTCGGAAAAAAACATCAACCCAGCCGGGGTCACAGTCCCTTATTCAGGGGCAGATATAATCTTTTCAGGCCGACTACTTCCAATATCAAGGTGAAGGCTGTCAGGCTTCCGACACAATTGTGCCCGTGTAATATATGTTCTTGCCGCTCTCTAAAAGAACTTGACGACTTCCTGGCGTCATGGGAGTTGACAGTCTTGCCACCACTATACACTTGCACCTATTGTTATGTCTGTTTCGTCCCAGCTTCTAACATGAGAATGTTTGGAGTCTTATGACCGTCCCAGTGTTTGTACAAAACCTTATATTACATTAGTCTCTCTTAAACGGCTTCTTCCGCACACTATCCACAACTGGCCACCTGGACTGTGCATCGCCTGGCCCAGGTAAAAGGTTTCCCGAACCGGCACCCTCCTGCTCCGACCCTAAGTGGGAACAGGGGAGTGCCACGGCCGAAGTCCCTCAGCAAGTACAGCGCTCCGTGCGCTGCTTTCTAGAATGACTTGCGCAACCATCTTTGGCCCTGTTCTCCATCGCCTCCACTATGACACCTCGGGTTTCAGTTCTCTACCGGCTACAGATGCTGTAATATGGACATTCTGCCCACAATTTCCTCACGTAAAAACTCATAAACCATACATACCAAATGTAGTACCTGCAATACCAACACTATGGCCTGAAATATGAGTATTATTCTGAGTGGCAGTGTTGTTAAAGTGACAGAGAAGCGTGCCTACTCTCACTACCTCCCCGTTATCGAATAATTTCTGTGTGGGGAATGCCGGCTGGAGTGGCCGAGAGGCTCTAGGCGCTTCAGTCTGGAACCGCGTGACCGCTACTGTCGCTGGTTCGAATCGTGCCTCGGGCATGGATGTGTGTGATGTCCTTAGGTTAGTTAGGTTTAAGTAGTTCTAAGTTCTAGGGGACTGATGACCTCAGCTGTTAAGTTCCATAGTGCTCGGAGACATTTGAACCATTTGTGTGGGTAGTGTCTCACTTCAGTAAAGAGGTTAGTGTGAGATGGAGCAGTAGAAATTATGTCACTGTAACTGCGTCATTGAGAATAACGTGCCAGACCATGACAGCTTTGCCAACCAAAAATGAAGTCACAGCATGTCTTGGTCTCATTCAACCAGGGGCCATACACACTCACAGCCGCGTGCCTGCAAAAGTTTTGTAATTTTCTGGGTGTCAGAAATGCTCCTGTAGACCCTCAGGTTTTGACATACACCCCAGACCATAAATATAGTGATTGAAATGTTAAAAGGTCATGCAGACATTTTACTAATCCACTCAGACCGAATATGAGGTCAGAAATGGTTGGTGTCCCTAACCACTATAGAATATCAACTAGCATTGAACATTCTCTGTCGCAGGGATTTTGGTAGCCCTCTTCAAGCATTCACAGTGATTCAGTCTCCCTTAGAGAATATAATATGAGAACTTCTGTCCAAGTATTCAACAAAACTAGGATTTTTGGTACAACAGAGTAAATGTTGTTAACATAAAATAAACATAATTTAAATAATATGTACACTCCTGGAAATGGAAAAAAGAACACATTGACACCGGTGTGTCAGACCCACCATACTTGCTCCGGACACTGCGAGAGGGCTGTACAAGCAATGATCACACGCACGGCACAGCGGACACACCAGGAACCGCGGTGTTGGCCGTCGAATGGCGCTAGCTGCGCAGCATTTGTGCACCGCCCCCGTCAGTGTCAGCCAGTTTGCCGTGGCATACGGAGCTCCATTGCAGTCTTTAACACTGGTAGCATGCCGCGACAGCGTGGACGTGAACCGTATGTGCAGTTGACGGACTTTGAGCGAGGGCGTATAGTGGGCATGCGGGAGGCCGGGTGGACGTACCGCCGAATTGCTCAACACGTGGGGCGTGAGGTCTCCACAGTACATCGATGTTGTCGCCAGTGGTCGGCGGAAGGTGCACGTGCCCGTCGACCTGGGACCGGACCGCAGCGACGCACGGATGCACGCCAAGACCGTAGGATCCTACGCAGTGCCGTAGGGGACCGCACCGCCACTTCCCAGCAAATTAGGGACACTGTTGCTCCTGGGGTATCGGCGAGGACCATTCGCAACCGTCTCCATGAAGCTGGGCTACGGTCCCGCACACCGTTAGGCCGTCTTCCGCACACGCCCCAACATCGTGCAGCCCGCCTCCAGTGGTGTCGCGACAGGCGTGAATGGAGGGACGAATGGAGACGTGTCGTCTTCAGCGATGAGAGTCGCTTCTGCCTTGGTGCCAATGATGGTCGTATGCTTTTTTGGCGCCGTGCAGGTGAGCGCCACAATCAGGACTGCATACGACCGAGGCACACAGGGCCAACACCCGGCATCATGGTGTGGGGAGCGATCTCCTACACTGGCCGTACACCACTGGTGATCGTCGAGGGGACACTGAATAGTGCACGGTACATCCAAACCGTCATCGAACCCATCTTTCTACCATTCCTAGACCGGAAAGGGAAATTGCTGTTCCAACAGGACAATGCACGTCCGCATGTATCCCGTGCCACCCAACGTGCTCTAGAAGGTGTAAGTCAACTACCCGGGCCAACAAGATCTCCGGATCTGTCCCCCATTGAGCATGTTTGGGACTGGATGATGCGTCGTCTCACGCGGTCTGCACGTCCAGCACGAACGCTGGTCCAACTGAGGCGCCAGGTGGAAATGGCATGGCAAGCCGTTCCACAGGACTACATCCAGCATCTCTACGATCGTCTCCATGGGAGAATAGCAGCCTGCATTGCTGCGAAAGGTGGATATACACTGTACTAGTGCCGACATTGTGCATGCTCTGTTGCCTGTGTCTATGTGCCTGTGGTTCTGTCAGTGTGATCATGTGATGTATCTGACCCCAGGAATGTGTCAATAAAGTTTCCCCTTCCTGGGACAATGAATTCACGGTGTTCTTATTTCAATTTCCAGGAGTGTATTACATAGTGAGACTATATACAAATGCCAAGACAAAATAAATACATTGGTGAATTTTAATCGGTGGTTTCATTACTAGCATATTTGTTGTGTGTGATATATTGTCAATCTTGTAGCCCAGTACACATCTGGGGAACACCGATATCATGACATAAACATGAAAATTAGTCTGAGTGGCAGTGTTGTTAAAGTGACAGAGTGGCTTGCCACCCCGTCACTACCTTCCCGTCATCGAATAATTTCTGCATGGGGAGTGTCTCACTTCAGTAAAGAGATTAGTGTGACATGGAGCAGAAGAAATTGTCCCTGTAACTGAGTCATTGTGAATAACACGCCGGATCATGACAGCTTATCCACCAGAAACAAAAAACTAACAAACAAACAAGAAAAACCAATGCCATTGTGGGATTGCTGGCGTCGCCTTTCGAATTCCTGGCGCCACTACTCGATCTGTCGTGTGATGTCCGTCTGCTTTGCGGCCACTAAGACCTTTGCTCGACTCTGTTGATAGGGACGGGCTGTGTTCTGGCGGGGGAGTTGGGGGATGGTAACGGAGCGAGGAGGGCGGTGTGAGAGGTCCGCCTGTCGAGAGCAAGCACTTGCACAACCGTGTTAGGAAGGGAGTCCGGTGAGTCGTTGTTGGCCATATTTGTAGGCAGTTGGAATCTGCGGCTGAAATCGAGTGCCGTCTCCGTACGTAGCCTGAACACTCACCTCTGGGAAGTGGCAAACCAATGACAGATTTGAAGCCAGTTTCGCCAACTGAACTCTGGGCCCCCTTTGGAACCGACAAGCTTCAACTTCGATTGGTGAACTTCAGCAACTTTTTTGACTTTGTGGTCTTAACTCTTATTTTCTTATTGATACCTAAAGGTCTGTTGCGATCATGGCGATTTCTTAGCTGATCTGTTTCACTACTACTTGGTTCCTTGAACTGTAGCTGTTGTTGACTTTTCCTCAGTCGATATTCGCCTTGGTCGTTTGTTAACAGTATATCTTCAATTGGGAGAGCCGATAGTGTATCATGAGCCGGAGTGATAACGTGTTTCTTCTATGCTGTGGCCGAAACCTCACCCCTCGTAAAGCAGTACTTAGCAGGATTCGTTTTAGCTGACCACCCTGCCAAACGTCATCGAACGCCAGATAAGTACCTTTCTCTCGTGTGCCGGTTTCGACATACCTTCTGGAACTGCAGACGTCATCGCTCTGTCAATTATATCTACATTTACATCTACATCTACATTTATACTCAGAAAGCCACCCAACGGAGTGTGGCTGAGGGCACTTTACGTGCCACTGTCATTATCACCGTTTCCTGTTCCAGTCGCGTATCGGTCGCGGGAAGAACGACTGCCGGAAAGCCTCCGTTCGCGCTCGAATCTCCCTAATTTTACATTCATGATCTCCACGGGAGGTATAAGTAGGGGGAAGCAATATATTCGATACCTCATCCAGAATCGCACCCTCTCGAAACATGGACAGCAAGCTACACCGCGATGCCGAGCGCCTCTCTTGCAGAGTCTGCCACTTGAGTTTGCTAAACATCTGCGTAATGTTATCGCGCTTACCAAATAACCCTGTGACGAAACGTGCCGCTCTTCTTTGGATCTTCTCTATCTCCTCCGTCAACCCGACCTGGTACGGATCCCACACTGATGAGAAATACTCAAGTGCAGGTCGAACGAGTGTTTTTTAAGCCACCTCCTTTGTTGATGGACTAAATTTCCTAATGACTCTCCCAATTAATCATAACCTGGTACCCGCCTTACCAACAATTAATTTTATATGATCATTCCACTTCAAATGGTTCCGTACCCACACTCCCAGATATTTTACAGAAGTCACTGCTACCAGTGTTTGTTCCGCTATCATATAATCATACTATAAAGGATTCTTCTTTCTATGTATTCGCAATACATTACATTTGTCTATGTTAAGGGTCAGTTGCCACTCCTTGCACCAAGTGCTTATCCGCTGCAGATCTTCCTGCAATTTGCTGCAATTTTCTAATGCTGCAACTTCTCTGTATACTACAGCATCATCCGCGAAAGCCGCATGGTACTTCCGACACTATCTACTATGTCATTTATATATATTGTGAAAAACAATGGCCCCATAACACTCCCCTGTGGCACGCCAGAGGTTACTTTAACGTCTGTAGACGTCTCTCCATTGAGAACAACATGCTGTGTTCTGTTTCTAAAAACTCTTCAATTTAGCCATACAGCTGGTCTGATATTCCGTAGGCTCTTACTTTGTTTATCAGGCGACAGTACGGAACTGTATCGAACGCCTTCCGAAAATCAAGGAATATGGCATCTACCTGGGAGCCTGTATCTAATATTTTCTGGATTTCATGAACAAATAAAGCGAGTTGGATCTCACACGATCGCTGTTTCCGGATTCCATGCTGATTCCTACAGAGTAGATTCTGGGTTTCCAGAAACGACATGATACGTGAACAAAAAACATTTTCTAAAATTCTACAACAGATCAAAGTAAGAGATATAGGTCTATAGTTTTGCGCATCTGCTCGACGACCCTTCTTGAAGACTGGGACTACCTGTGCTCTTCTCCAATCATTTGGAACCAGCCGTTCCTCTAGAGACTTCGGTACACGGCTGTTAGAAGGGGGGCAAGTTCTTTCGCGTACTCTGTGTAGAATCGAATTGGTATCCCGTCAGGTCCAGTGGACTTTCCTCTGTTGAGTGATTTCTGTTGCTTTTCTGTTCCTTGGACACTTATTTCGATGTCAGCCATTTTTATATGGGCTTAGGAGGCGTCTGGATCTCAATTTCTTCAATTGCTTAGGCTATGTAATTGGATTTGGTAGTCTAGTTTCCTATCGGGCGTTTCGCCTTTATTGTAGAGGCGGTATCTTTCTGTGACGTCGGTATATCGTTTGGCTTAGTTATTGTAGTTTTCTCATACTCATACTTCTTGTGCTAATATTTATCTGTCTGGTATGCACCCAACAGCTTCAGTTAAGTTAAATTACCAAACAGTGTTAAATGAAAACCTGAGCCAAGATCAGGTGGTATCCTACTTACTCGGAGACTTACGAAGGAAAATGATGAAAGTTCACTTAAGGTTGCGATTCACTCCGGCGGCAAAAGATGCCTGGGGATAACATGGCATGGTGGTTAGGTGCTTAAGATCGTTACAGAACCAAAACTGCTGAAACTGTTCGGAAATAAACGCAGGAACGTTATCGCTAGCAAGATCCTTAGCGGGTCCTAACCATTTGAGGATGTTGGTCAGATGTGCTATAGTAAAGGCCACCGTGACTCTATGACGAGAGATTTATCTTAAAAATCTATTTAACGCCTCAACAATCTCCAGAATATATCGGTTCCCCTTGCTAGAACGAGGAAGATTCCCTGCATAGTCGATAAAGAGTTAGTGCATAGGTCTCTCCACGCACTCGGATTGTAACAAAAGCTTTGGAGGACTGTTATTTGGTTTAGTCTTATAACAGGCTTCACACTTACCCACTTATCACCTGATATCCTTCTACAACATGGGCCAAGTAAAGTGAGCCTTATCCTTTGCCATGGTTTTATAAAGGGCCAGAAGTCCTGCCACTAGAGACTGATGAAAATAATGGAAAACGGGAAGCACCATCTCCTGAGGCAAACAAATTTTTAAGTCCCCGGTTTTGCTAACGTGTTTACAAAGTACGCCATTCCAGATGGAATAGTCGCTAACCTCACCACCGGATAAGACTTGCTTTCGTAATGGGCTCCATAACTGATTGTGACCCTGTTTGGTTTCAAGGTCCACGAACAACGGGGGAAATTCAATTAAAGCCTTACACACAACAGGGTTGAGACTCACTAACGCCCTTCTTCTCGACAGCCCTTTCCTCCAGAAACATGCGACTGAGGACGTCGGCAACTTGGTTCTCATATCCTCTAATGTGTCGAACCTTCAAATGAAACGCGGACATGCAGACCACGCGCCTGGCATTCCTGCAAGCTTTCCTGGGTCGAGCCTACACCCAACTTAGGGCCTGATTGTCCGTATCGAGATCAAACTTCCTAAGCTCAAGACCAAATTGAAACTAGTCTGAGGCGGAAAGCACAGGCAGCATCTCGCACTTATAAACGAAGTACTTCATCTCGGTACCAGACAACCTTCTAGACGCGAAAGCCAGTGAGCGTCATACACCTTAATCCAGCAGCAATACCGGCATTGGAGGTATCGGTTTCAACGATAAGTCTTTTGCCGAAATCCAGCACGGCTAAGACCAGCGGGTTCGTGATAGCGGTCTTCATAATTTCAAAATGCTCCTGTTCGCTTTTACCCCAGACAAATTTCTTCCCTTCGTATGTAGTCTATTCAGGGGAGCGACCATCTGGGAAAAATCAGGAACAAAACGACGAAAATATTTCGCCATCTAATAAATCTGGGTACCTCCACTTTAATTCGAGGCTGAGGAAATTTCTTCAATACCTTACTTTGTTCCTGGTCAGTCCTAACGCCGTCCCCGGAAACTGAATTGCGCAGAAAGGACATCTCTTTCCTAGCAAGTGTAATCTTGGCCGGCTTAACTGTCAACCACGCATCCATAAATTTGAAGAGGACCTCAGGAAGATGGGACATATGATCCTCAAACTACTGACAACATCATCAAGGTAATTAAAGACTCAAGAAAACTTCATGCCTCCAGACAAGTGCCAATTTTGGTAGTTGTAACTTCAAAATTACATTAATACCAACATATTTTCAAAAAAAATTTCATCTTCTATTTCACCCTTTAGGAGTTGAATTTCCAAAAATGCCGAAATAATATCTCATTATTTTTGACCAAGAAACCAAATACGCAATTTCGTACTTCTAACTTCAAAATTGCCTTAATAGCGATATATTTTCACATACTCACTCTGCAAATTACAAGTTTCTATCGTTAGTGGTCTGGCCTGGGTGATGATGAGTCAGTGAATGAATCAGTCAGTCGGGACATTGCCTTCTATTTATATAGTTGACAGGTAGCAGCAGCCACTTCGTAGTATGTTAAGAGCTTAACATAAACGTTTTATTTTTAAATGGGCCGCGCGGAGAGGCCGCTCGGTAAGGCACCATGCCACGGATTACGCGGCCCCTCCCGCTGGCGTTTGGAGTCCTCCCTCGGGCATGGATGTGTGTATTATTCAAAATGTTCGAATGTGTGTGAAATCTTATGGAACCTAACTGCCAAGGTCACCAGTCCCTAAGCTTACACACTACTTAACCTAAATTATCCTAAGGACAAACACACACACCTATGCCCAAGGGAGAACTCAAACCTCCAATGGGACCAGCCGCACAGTCCATGACTGCAGCGCCTGAGACCGCTCGGCTAATCCTGCGCGTGTGTTGTTCTTAGCATAAGTTAGTTGAAATAGTGTGTAAGTCTAGGGACCGATGACCGGAGCAGTTTGGTCCCTTAGGAAGTCATACATTTTTTGTTGTTGTTAATTTAATGAACCCACCGCCATTTGACTGCATTGTTATTTATTTGATTTTGACCCGTGTCTCGGCCTTTTATGCCAGTTTCAATTGACTGAATTTGTGTCATTAACGGGGACATCAAGCTCATTATTGGTCATAAATTAAGACAAATGCACGGCTCCCACGAAATGCCAGATGTACTCGTATAATCAGCAACAATACAGTCAATTGGCAGTGTGTGCATTTAAAAATTATTGCATCACTAGTTCTCAGAAGCGTCAGAAACTGCATACACGTTTTAATTAACTCAGAAACAAAATAAGTATTTTCAGTAAGTATCACCGTCAACAGCAACAGGAAAGAAGTAGCTTTGTTTGTTACCATCACTAAAAGCGTCCTGCGTAGCTAGTATCAGTCGCCTACATTTGTTCTGCGTCCTGAGTGAAAGCTATTCGACGTAATGCTGATGAACATTTCGGTAATGCTGCGTTTTCGTGTTTGTGTCCAGCGAACGCTGCTCGCGCGCAGAGATTCGCAATAGAATTTTTTCCAATTTACTCGGACTGTCGCAGCGTAACATGCTTACCGGTGCGTGGGGGTAGGGGAAAGTGGAAGAGGAGTGGGGAAGAGTAGAAGGGGTAGAGGTAATTTCGCTCCAGAGGCCGCTCGTAATCGTAGGCGATCGGGAGGAAGGCGCCACGGCTATTGGACGGCGGGTAATACGTTACCTCTCCGACAGACGGCGTCGAGCTTGCAACCACCCGTCGAGCCACGCAAATGGGATTCACCGGAAGGAGGATGGAGGGGATAGCCGGCGTGAGCTCCCGGAACGTGTGTGCGTGAGGGGAAAGGAAAGGCACCGGAGCCGCGAAAGGCTCCGCTACGCGCGATCCAACATGTGCGCGACGTAGGAGCAATGTCGTAACGCTTAAAGGGCAATAAAATTTGTCGGCGATGTGTCTGTGCGTGTGTGACTGTGCGTAGTTTGTGTGTGTGTGTGTGTGTGTGTGTGTGTGTATGTAGTTTGATAAGGAGTGAAAGAAGAATTAAAATATCGGTAAGGGTTGCGGAAATGGAGAAAGTGGGTGTAGTAAAACGAGTTGAGGAAATAGGAGAGTGAAGAAGATGCGGTACCGTCAGTACCTTTGACGTCGTTATGGTGTACCTGCTCCCCAGAGGGATCCAAGCCAACCGTCTGGCACATCGGGAATTCGCTTGCGAGTTATGCTAATTCCCTGTTTTATATGCATCTTATCTGTGCCTGGGACGTCGTAAAGGGCAGTCGGCCGGACGTAAAGAGGTGCTCAATGGCGCGCCAATGTTCCTGCCCGTCCCAATAGCGCATTTAACTTTATCTCCTCGTTTAGGTATGCGCAATCGCCCGACTTTTTCAGCACTTTTTTTCTCTCGCGTCCCGTACTGGTTCGATTCGTAGTCCTACAGCAGTTAGAAACCGTTCGGGTAGACGTTTTGAACTATCGTAAGCATCTGTGAGAGGGTTCTTTTATGAGCTGTGTGGATCGTATATCTATTAACTTTTGAGAGACATGGACTTACGTAGCACGCCGTGCTGGATCCCAACGGCCTCGTATCACTAGCAGTCGAGATTTCAGGCATCTTATCCGCATGGCTGTAACGGATCATGCAGCCACGTCTCGATGCTAGTTGTCGTACGAGGTACCCTCCACCACGCACCGTATGGTGGATTGCGGAGTATGCATATAGATGTAGATGTAAATGTAGTCATATGACGAAATGTAAGATTCTCACGGTTACTTTGTATCAGGACGTACATTACTTGGTGAAGAATGGCATCCTGGTAAAAACCTGAAACAGTACTGTTGACACTAGCAGGTCCTGGGACATATCGCACCCCTCCAAGAAAAGTGGCACAGGTCAAAATACGGCCATTTTAGCTTATATCACTGAAAAATTCTAGTGAAGTGCCTCAAAAAGCACGAAATGTCTCATCTCTACCTCGTAAGTTGTATTCATTAGAGCAGTTATGCCAGTTTTGTTGTAGGCTACTTCGTGTTCTGTCACAGGCAAGAACTGTGTCGCTTCAGTCTTGCAACCGGCTGGTGTACATGGGTCGTTCAAGAAAAGCGCCACATTGTAAGCTCTGACACTTTTCATGTGTAAGGTAAGCTGAATATAATTTGTATATCATTGAGAATTACAATAGTTGTTGAATATATACCTTAAATTAAAATGTCCTTCAGACACCGTTACAATTCTGAAGGAACAGGTAATCTTACGACGATTAAAGTCGTTGTAAATGTTACGAAATTTAGTGTGTTGCAGCTTTCAGGAAAGAAATGGGTATTTCTGCTCTAAAGGAAGTTCATTTTTAAATCCATTTTCCCGACTAAAAGTATTCCTACATTTTGTAAGCCCTTTCCTGATTCTACACTACTGGCCATTAAAATTGCTACACCACGAAGATGACGTGCTACAGACGCGATATTTAACCGACAGGAAAAGCATGCTGTGATATGAAAATGATCAGCTGTTCAGAGCATTCACACAACGTTGGCGCCGGTGGTGACACCTACAACGTACTAACACGAGGAAAGTTTCCAACCGATTTCTCATACACAAACAGCAGTTGACCGGCGTTGCCTAGTGAAACTTTGTTGTGATGCCTCGTATAAGGAAGAGAAATGCGTACCATCACGTTTCTGACTTTGATAAAGGTCGGATTGTAGCCTATCACGATTGCGGTTTATCGTATCGCGACACTACTGCTCTTGTTGGTCGAGGTCCACTGACTGTTAGCAGAATATGGAATCGGTGAGTTCAGGAGGGTAATACGGAACGCCGTGCTGGGTCCCAACGTCCTCGTATCACTAGCAGTCTAGATGACAAGCATCTGATCCGCATGGCTGTAACGGATCGTGCAGCCACGTCTCGATCCCTGAGTCAACAGATGGGGACGTTTGCAAGACAACAACCATCTGCACGAACAGTTCGACGACGTTTGTAGCAGCACGGGCTACCAGCCCGGAGACCATGGCTGCGGTTACCCTTGATGCTGGATCACAGACAGGAGCACCGGCGATGGTGTACTCAGCGACGAACCTGGGTGCTCGAGTGGCAAAACGACATTTTTTCGGATAAATCCAGGTTCTGTTTACAGCATCATGATGGTCGTATCCATGTTTGTCGACATCGCCGTGAAAGCCCATTGGAAGCATGTATTCGTCATCAAAAAATGGTTAAAATGGCTTTGAGCACTATGGGACTTGTCTGCTGAGGTCATCAGTCCCCTAGAACTTAGAACTACTTATACTTAACGAACCTAAGGACAGCACACACATCCATGCCCGAGGCAGGATTCGAACCTGCGACCATAGTGGTCGCTCGGTTCCAGATATTCGTCATCGCCATACTGGGGTATCGCCTGTCGAGTTGGTAAGGGGTGCTATTCGTTACACGTCTCGGTCACCTCTTTTTCGCACTGACGGCACTTTGAACAGTGGACGTTACATTTCAGATGTGTTACGACCCGTGGCTCTACCCTTCATTCGATCCCTGCGAAACCCAACATTTCAGCAGGATAATGCACGACTGCATGTTGCAGGTCCTGTGCGGGCCCTTCTGCATACGGAAAATGCTTGACTGCTGCCTTGACCAGCACATTCTCCAGATCTCTGATCAATTGATAATATCAGGTCAATGGTGGCCGAGCAACTGGCTCGTCACAATACGCCAGTAACTACTCTTGATGAACTGTGGTACTGTGTTGAAGCAGCATGAACAGCTGTACCTGTACACGCCTTTCAAGCTCTGTTTGACTCAATGCCCAGGCGCATCAAGGCCGTTATTGTGGCCAGAGGTGGTTGTTCTGGGTTCTGATTTCTCAGGATCTGTGCACCCAAATTGCACCTAGTATAATATATTTGCCCACTGAATACCCGTTTATGATCTGCATTTCTTCTGGGTGTAGCAATGTTAATGGCCAGTAGTGTATTTTTTCGTAAACTGTGTTCCTTACATTGTGCTTAACTGATGCTCCTCATTAAATTGAATTAATTTTCTGTATAATAATTTCGGATTTTAGTTTTTCTAATAATTTTAACTTGCTTTTCATCTATTATTGTAACTCAAATACCAGTTTTCCCTAAAGGAGGCTCAAATGTCGTAATATATATATATATATATATATATATATATATATATATATATTCAACATGTGAACGTCACTACAGGTGTACGGATTTAGGATTTGGCAGTTTCAATTTGCCTGCCTTCATTTGCGATGATGCTGCGCAGACAAATAGCGAAATTCTGCACGACTCGCTAAGTGTCACCATCAAATGATGTCGATGACCTCCTAAATGGCTGTTTTCAAATAAGCTGGCTTTGCGGTTATTGCTGTACATCTTGTTTTTAATATAGTCCCACAAAAAAGAGCCTCGTGTGTTCAGAATATCGTGCGCTTCATGGAAAAACCATCTCCCCTTTCAAGGTACAAGATAGTGCTAACGAAGTAAGCTGTAACCGCCCACACATTATATAACTATTTTCTAAAATCTACAGTATTTTATTCACAGTAAAACTATGTGAATGAAGAATCATCGTATCCTAAAAGTAGCTTCAAGTACAGTACTTAATATGTGGAACTCTTAATAATTACAAACGGTGCGCAAAACAGAACCTCATGTCTCACAAGGAACAAAACAATAAAGTGTGGAGGAAACTATTTTCAGTGGTCTCTAGTAGGTTGTCCACCATGCGATTCTATAGCAGGTCACTTAATACATACTCCGACCAGGAGACATCATCACTCTTTCCGGAATGAGATTTTCACTCTGCAGCGGAGTGTGCGCTGATATGAAACATCGTGGGAGATTAAAACTGTGTGCATGGCCGAGACTCGAACTCGGGACCTTTCCGCAATATCCTTTCCTCCAGCAGGTTCGCAGAAGAGCTTCTGCGGAGTTTGGAGGGTAGGTGACGAGGTACTGGCTGAATTGAAGCTGTGAGGACGGGTCGTGAGTCGTGCTTGGATAGCTCAAATGGTAGACCACTTGCCCGCGAAAGGCAATATGTCCCGACTTCGAGTCTCGGTCCGGCATACAGTTTTAATCTGCCAGGAAGTTTCATCGACACTGTTCCTCCCCACTTAAGTCGAATATAAAGAGGTATCCATTTACAACGATGTAAAGTAGGACAGCTATATTAATGAAATTGTAAGAAATTGAGACGCCACACAGAGATTCAATGAAAGGATCTTAGTGTTGTATTCATTAATTGATGTGATAGTTGACAGAATATTCATCCTGCTTACTGTTGTGTAGTTTTCGCCAGTTTTAGACCGCTGTAACGTATGTAATGTATTGCGAGTACATAGAAAGATGGATCCTTTATTGTATGATTATATGATAGCGGAACAAACACAGGTAGCAGTTACTTCGTAAAAGATCTGGGAGTATGCGTGCGGAACGATTTGAAGTGGAATGATCATATAAAATTCATTGTTGGTAAGGCGGGTACCAAGCAGAGATTCATTGGGAGAGTCCTTAGAAAATGTAGTCCATCAACAAAGGAGGTGGCTTACAAAACACTCGTTCGACCTATACTTGAGTATTGCTCATCAGTGTGGGATCCGTACCAAATCGGGTTGACGGAGGAGATAGAGAAGATACAAAGGAGAGCGGCGCGTTTCGTCACAGGGTTTTTTGGTAACCGTGATTGCGTTACGGAGATGTTTAGCAAACTCAAGTGGCAGACTCTGCAAGAGAGGCGCTCTGCATCGCGGTGTAGCTTGCTCGCCAGGTTTCAAGAGGGTGCGTTTCTGGATGAGGTATTCAATATATTGCTTCCCCCTACTTATACCTCCAGAGGAGATCACGAATTTAAATTAGAGAGATCCGAGCGCGCACGGAGGTTTTCAGACAGTCGTTCTTCCCGCGAACCATACGCGACTGGTACAGAAAAGGGAGGTAATGACAGTGGCACCTAAAGTGCCCTCCGTCACACATCGTTGGGTGGCTTGCGGAGTATAAATGTAGATGTAGAATGTAGATGTAGATGGAGACGTAGATTACAGAAGACACATATTTGAATATGTGATAAGCCATGTTGCTCCTACTTACCGCTTTAAATAGAACTGATCGAGTGACAAACATTGTCAACACTTATGTATAGACAGTGCAAATAAAAACTCTGTATCCCTCCTGTTACGAGTTTCTTATTAGAAACAATACAGTATTTTACGATTGCAAATTAATATTCACGTTTTAAAGTTATATGTTTGTCCATACTTAGGAATCAAGTAATATTATTTTTACGAGCTTGAAATGAAACAGATAAACCAGTTAGTTGGTATTCAAAACATCCGTTTCCGCAACAAAATTTCGAAAGTTATTCTTTTCGACAGTTCTGTATATCTTATTTTTGGGTATGGGGTGTTGAATCTGAATTTCATGTTTGCTGACCTGTAGGAGGACAGCTTCACAGCGAAAAACTAGAAAACCTCAAAGCTTTCGCACTTTTATCACTTTTTCTCTTGTATGTCGAAAACTAAACATTTAAACTTTTTTTGGAGCTGAGAACTCAACATAAAGCTAAAGAAGACCAAGACAGACTGCACTAGTCAGGTTTGATTTTCTGACTAGAAGTACCGGCGCCAGAGCGCGCTGAAAAGCAGCGATTTTTTTGCCCTTCTGCGATATTGTCAAACGCAGGGACTCCCACCTCCTACAACTCGAGAAATATACATGTTATAAACAAAACCCACCATGCGAAAGCACCTTAAACTCCCTAGAAGAGACGACTGTAACATCCAATTTCCCTATAAGTGAGGAGAGAGCAAAGCAAAAATTACGAAAAATGCCTTCTGCGCCCTATAGCCAAACTACCCCTCCCACCGTGTATCTCTCATCGGTACTGTGGCTTCGATGTATGGCGCTTAAAAGACATGTTTTGTTCTGAATGGATTGATAGGGGAGCATGTCTAATTAAAACATTAACAAATTATATTTATAGCTTATTAAGTACACGAGACTGAATAGAAAGACGAACGTGAAATGTATGTGTAGTAATGCACAAGTGCCCTGATTTGAGTGAATGTCGATCCCAGGGTTCGGGCATCACTTCGAGTAGGTCCTCCATCTGGGAAAGAGGGAAGGCATTTAGTGATAGAAAATGGATACAAAAAACAGATAAGTTTCGTAGTTAACTGTCGATATATGAAGAAATAATTCTTCATCATTCCGACGCATTTTCCAGTAACATTTTTCTATGCTATACGTCTGCCAGTTCTGCTTTTCGCTCGATGATCTGATCACACTTCGTCGTCTACTTGACGTAATTCTTTCATTCTAGGCGCTGCAGGAACCACAACGTGAGCTCCGTACTTTGTAGATCTGTATATCAAGCCTTCTTGCGTTTCAAGCTGAGGTTGCGTTTGTTGGAAACAGTTGACACGCACTGGTCTTACGACTTCATAGTCGAACTCACTTAACTTTAACGACCGTCTCGCTAATCTACTTGATTGATTTTTCAATCCTAATAACCATTTAAAGTATCACTTTGAACATCAGGCTGAAAGAAAATAAGAGATCTCATAAATAATTGCAAAAATTCCTTTTTCAGTTGCCGAACAAATAGTTCCAGCCTCATTCAATTGTTTAGAGGCCTATACCATCAGATGTTCTTCCCATTAATATTCTGACTTCAAATACAACCCAAAGCGGTTCTGGAGATATCACATGCAAGTACGAATTCCTGCTCAGCGTCAGGGAATTTTAACGCAGGAACCGATATTAATATCTCCTTGAGTGTCTTCCATACTTCTTGACACTTTGTTGTCCACTTGAAAACCAACACAATTTCGTAGTAACTTTTTCAGCTACACGTTGGTCCACTAGCAGCAACTCCTACCATCAACGTCAGACACTAACAGGCGATAATTCCCCAGTCTACAGGAAAACATACAGAATAGCGAAACAAGTAAAGCCACCAGTGGACGGCTGTGAAATCTCAGCAAATAACAATTGCGTGATCCAATAATGTACTATGATCGTTTGATATTCTAAGACGTCGGAAAATCGTTTACCGTGGAAGAAAGTCGACAATTCATCATTATTCCATACTGGCTGATTATATATAAAAGATAACATAGGTGCGTCAGGAAAACGGCATTTATCCATACAAAGAGTAGGGTGCACTCCCCTCAACCTATTAAATACTTCGTCCAGAAGTTTAACATGATCTTCTATAGTTGTCAAATACATGACTGTATGGTTAAGACATACCATATGGATTTTTGCTTTCAATCCACGAAGCACCCCACCTAATAAGCGTTGGAGTGTAGCCGGAGAATGTTTCTATCCAAACGGCATTCTTCAATATTGGTAATGACATGAAGGTATCGTGAAAGTTGTTATCGGTCTCCCTTCGATAAACACTTCCTGATGGTGATAACCACTTTTAAAGTCAATCTTTGAAAAATATTTACATCTTCCTAGGTTGACTAATGTATCTGTGATTTTCGGGTCGGATACACGCCCATTGAGGTTCTCCCATTCAAGTAATAGCAGTCACAACAAAATCTATATTTCTGAGCACCGTCATCTGACTTTTTGGGTACAATAACTGTACTTGCTGACCACAGGCTGTCGCTATGCTCGGCATTATCCTCACGTAATTCTTCATTTATAAATTGGTCTATTAGTGGATGCAGATGTTCCGCTGTTCTGTGAGGTTTCCTGTGGACTGGTAGTTTATCTCCTGTTGGTAAGCGATGTTGTGAGACAGAAGTTGCTAGTAGTGGACCATCTGAGGTGAATAAATCTGAGTACCCCATCAACAAATTTTCCATCTCTTTCCTTTCGCTGTTGTTCAGGTGACAAACGCGTAGCTCAGACTCAATGACCATCTGTCTCATGCTTCGATCTCCTCGTAATCCATCTACATACTCTTCCTTGAATATCTCCAAATTCCCTATAATTAATCCTTTCGTGAAATTAACTTCATCTGCATCAAAATTATCTAAGATCATGGGAATTATCAGCTCCGCATTAACGTTAGCTACGCACGCAGAACTTCTTCGAGCAGAACAATGCACTTAATCTAATGCTTCAGTGTTGTGCTTGGCTCAGTCACACGTGATCTCTGTTGTGGCGTGTTACCATCTATAGATACCCAAACCACCTTCGCTATACCAGCAGGTACTTTGTCATGTATAATTATCTCTGCTGCACGTTTACGTCATTCAGTTGGTGACACATTGGCAATCAGTTTATCGCGCGATCATGAAATATTTACAACTGTTGAACTCATGAAAGCAAGTATCCACCAACTGTTGCTGTACAGCATTAATTTTTTCTTGATGCCTGTCCGGGAAGTGAAGCCCGAGAATTGCGGGATACCCACAGTTGGCAACACTTCCATATGCTCACGAATCTCTGCTGTTCCAATCCTAAGAGGCAGCTACGATGTCCCCAATGACCACCAAATCGTTTTTGGTTACTCCACGTATATTATGCTTAGAGTTCCTACTAGACGTATCACAGATACATGTGCACCCGTGTCGACTGATATTCTACGTTCTTCACCGTTTACAAAGCCCGTCTAACATCAACCCGTCTCAGTAGTAGTGTCTCAAGTACTCTGACTCACGTGAAATGTTTTCCGAAGGACAAAACACCAACGTTTATGTTCAACGTTACTCATTTCTTATTTCCGTTAACCTACTTTCCGTTCCCACACTCGTCTACCTTGTGGTCAAAACGTGCACAGCTGTAACATTGCGGTTCATTGCATTCGTCCTTCAAATTCCCTTTCTTCCCTCAACGATAACATTTATTTTCAGAAGCAAAATTTGTTTAACATTGCGGACTCACAGTATCTAAATATATCCTGCAAATACCTCGCAACAGGTAGCCCTGTAGCCAAATCCTCTGGATTTTCAATTGGTACTGTTGGAAAAACTCTGCAGCAATTCCTCGCAAAAACGCTTCGAGAGCTCTGTTTTCCTCCACTCTGAGTATTGTGATGTTACAAAATAAAAGTGATGTTGTTATTCAATGGAAAGTTGGAAATTGAGATTTAGCTTACTGTTTTATCAATCACAATTGGCGTAAGAATCATGGATTGACCATTGTCATAAAATATTGCATTATGAGATGTGATTAGTTTTTACTTGCAGTTTCGTGTGGCTTGAGGCAGTCACAACTAGCGTGCTATTGATTAAGAAATTGCGTTATCGTCTTTCTAATTACTTCATGATCGTCGATACGATCATACCCGGTTGTGAAGTTATTGTTATGACAAAACAATTTCCTAAGGGACCAGAAAGTTCTTAAGGGCGCAAAAACAACTGTAACATCACACAAAAGGGAAATTCAATATTAAAGCTGATGCAAGAAGACGATAAAACAGTTTTCTTTTTATCAATGTAACACGCACATTGGACTGCTGATCTAGGTGTCTGTAATATTAGCAAAATGCATAATTAAAATGAAAATAATACTGAGGAGATAATAAAAATGAGCACTGCTAAATGATTCAGTAATCCCAGAACAAATATTTATTATAACTAAAACATATATCGTACCTTAAGCTTAATACTGCAATGACGGTAGATTTTTATGTCCATATCATGTCCATTGAGCGCTCTTTTATATAGCCATTGTCTTCTTTGAGTCGCTCGTGCGTCGTCACGCCAAGCCACAACAGTTCTTTACACTTCACTCAAACTTAGAGGGAACACGTTTTTATTTATTTAGTAAAAATAATTAGATCAGACCGCCACAAATCTGCGTCCGTCTTACTCGAGAAAAACAGTACAAGTCTTTTTAGCGCTCAAGGCTTCATTTGTTCTCCAGCGAACAAAATAGTGAAGGATCGCATATCCATCCGTATTTTTCTGTTTATATTGCCGCGCAAAGACGTCGAATTACATTATTTAGAAAATTCCACCGTCGCCATGCTACGCCTCATTATACATTAATCATTATTTATAAACAAGTATTTGCCTTCTGGCTGAAAGTATTAACTACTCGTATTTGCTGTTTTAATTAAGTCAAAATAGCGAATATCACATTGCCTCCCATGAGGAGAGAGGGAATGCCGTAGAATTACCTCGATCCTCATGTCCTCATGAGATATTCGTGATTTTTGGTGTGACATTTACATAATGTTACTGGCGTACTATGTACATAAATTGAAATTACATTTATAAACATATATCAGATATTTATCATTTTTCAAAATAAAGTTTTTCATTCTTTGTTCATCAGTCACTTCATTCCATAATACCAAGATTAACATTTATGTGCATATTTAAGTTTGGTCCATATTTGCTTATAACAATAAGTGAACGTTCATTTCGCACTTCAGGGGATAGAATTCAGAAATTACTTTCTCTTGAGCTTAACAACTAATACATGAGTACAGTGAGTGCTTATTTTCACTAAACTAGAGTGGACAATGTTCGAGCATCTGTTGACTCTTGTGGTTCAATTACAGTTTAATAACGTAGCACTACACTTCGTGATGCTTTCACTTTCTGTGTTAGCTGTCTACGGCGTTCATCATGCAGTACATCTGTCCTTTCCACTGTCGTGCCAGGAATTCAAGTGGCTTCCCGGGTTTTTATTTACAATATGAAACAGAAGAAGTGGAAAATTATTAGTATGACTTACAACCTATTGGATACATTTGTTAAGGGTCGGGACTGGTCTGGAGTTTAGGGTCTTCCTATAATGCACATTCATTTTCTTTGTCCATCAAGAGACAGGATGATAATTTATTTTGAGCAGTGTTCAGGAGTGCCGGTATTAATCACTTTAAGGCCTGAGTAATCTAACAATCTACTTCTCACTCATCTTAACTTCAACTCAAGAAAATTGCTTAATTTACGTATGAAAATGTAGTCACACAAGTGTGCAAATGTCTTTCCTCCAGTATGTACGATTGAAGCCATGGCGGTTAGCAGTTTAAAGTTTGGATTGTTTCGTCACCCACACGTCAGCCACTCACAGCGGCTGCACAGTGTTGCGTGAGCTCCAATACTCAGTATCCGTTCGCGCTCAGGCTGTTACAGAGCTGCTGGTCGTCGATTGCTCCCTTTTTTTTGTGAACTTCGTATCACACGAGTGCATCGATACAAACACCTCGCGCGCGTTTTCCATCGGAGGAGCCCGACACTGAAGCTGCCTCCATACTTCTCTGTCAACTACCTCCCATGAGGCTCACAGGTAAGTGACGACGAATGTTTTAGCTGTCGCTGCACTTAGAACAACACTGAACTTTGCGTTGCACCTGTTGTCGTAGCCTTGACTTCTTTTTACACTTGCAGTACAACACTACCACTAGTATACAGTGAACAGTTATTTTTATTATGCACGTCACACTTTAGTGTGCATCTTCACACAGCATTCGTGCTTAGTTCCTTCGCCGATAGAGTTCATTTACAAAACAATCAATTTTGCAGGTTTCCTCTATTGGTACATAAAAGACTTATATTCTACTATTTACAAAAGATCACTTAAGAGCTAATATTTACAATTAATGGTCACTCCTTTTGTTAAGTCCAGTGAACAACTGCTTTATGAATGGACTCTTTATATCTCAAGGTTTACTTTCACTAGTGAACCTAAAAATATTCTTTCAAACTTTCTTTTAAGTGCTCATCTCCTCATTATGAAAACTACAGGTTTCGCAACACTCGTTGCATTTATTCTTTAGTGCACCCAAGATCATTTTCTACTGTCACGCAGCATATCTACTACTTAACGAGTACACATTTAACGCTGAATCTTTTTTTTTCTTTTTGTGCTTTCCTTTGTGCTTGCCAAATTTTTTTTATATTTGAGGGCAGACTGGATAACGATAGGTCTCCCTCTTCGCTTCATGTACTGAGCAATCGTTCTCTGTTAAAAAAATAGGGTAACGCGTGTCTACTATTTTTCGCATGAATGGAATTACCGACAGTTCACTGGGTTTACGCAACCGGTCCATAACAAACATTACCAAAGCTAGCGAAGTTCATCACGCTACGTGTCTCATTTCTCATAAGCACTGCTTTGCTTCGAAGCACACGTGCCTTTTACAAGTCGACCCTTGGTCTGGGTTAATGAACCAGGATCCAAAGGAACGGACACAAGGAAAATGGCTGTCATAAGAGGAATGTCTTAGGAGACATTTTTGCAATAAAATCTGCATGTAAATAAAATTATCATAATAAACATAGGCACATATATAAATTTCAACCTCTTTCATTACAGCATGCTTTGCTACTTCTACGTCTTACTCTGGATATAGTCAGTATTAAGTTTAAATATCACTGCATTGCTTGTTCTTTAGATTAGCCTTCAATTAGGGTATTGAATGGTCCCTAGATTACACTACAAATCTTCTGAAGATCTTTACTTGGGCTTATTTATGATACAGGGGGCTTGCTGTGTGGTTATTTAGTACCTTGATTCTACTGAAATCAGTTCGTCAGCTAACATTCCTCATATACTCTTTACATTGGGCTCAGATCACAGGGAAATAGTTTACTTTCATAGCAATTAATGGCCTCGTGGAGTACTTACGCTACTTTATTGATGCTTCATGGTTTGCCTCTATTTGTACTGTATTTCACCTAACTTAGTTTACTACAGCTTATTGTCTCCTTGCGTGAACACATGTGGGTTACCACTTGTTTTTCCATTTAACAGCACGCTTTAACTGAACTTTAAGCTATTTCTTCTACTCCTGTCCACTGTCTGGACTATTTGAACATGTACCCTTTTTTTTTTTAAGCAGGTAATTTGGGCTTTTACGACAGAACTTCAAGTACTTACATTACTAAATATAAATCTATAAATCTTCTTGTACCTTGAGAGAAGTGCTTATTTACGCATCCTCCTCCATTTCTCACCTTTACATATTTATATAGCTCCGGGCAATCACCTCGCAAGCATTTTTTTTTCTTAATACTAACTTAAAATTAAATTGAAATTCTTGCTGCAACCTCAATTTCCTGCTACAGCTTGTTGAAGAAATATCATTTCATGTCCATCATTATAAAGATTTAATAGTTAAAGTTTACATGTAGTAGCCGTTACCATGTAGTCAGTGCGCTGTTCAACACAATACTTATCATTAACGATTCACACAAGGAAATTTCCAGTACGCAAGAGGTAAGAAACCAAAACAGATTCTATCTGCAGTTGAGGCTGTGTCTGTGAAACTAACTAGCCTATCTGTTTCAATGGACCAATCGCTCCCGGTATGGAAAAACCCTGAATCGACAATGATAAAACTTTTGAAACAGAAGACACCTGTCTGAAGAGACATGATGACATCACATTAATGTTTGCTCCTGTATCAACAACGGCTGTGACAGGAATGTTGGCAATAGAAATCTTAATCGAAGCCTGGACCTGTTCATCATAAATGTCATTAATGTCTTGAGCTTCTAGGTCAGGTGCAAGATCATCTCGTAAGTCGGTCTCATGGTCGTACCGTATCGCATTAACATACTCAGAATCAGAGTATTCGATAGTACCCCCACTGGAACCGGCAGCGACCTCTAGGAGGCTGAAAGGCGCTGCCTCTAATTTTCCGCAGGATGGTTAACCTGTTTGTCATTCATGGCCTTAAGTGTTTGTTCCGTTTCATATTGGTGCTGGTTATGTGGTAGAAATGCCGGTGTAAAGGGGTAAAATCCACTGGCTGCATTCACTTGTGAATAGAATACTTGAGACGGCTGATGTCGCCCGATCTTTTGGTTGCCGGCAAATCCATTTCCTTTTGAAGGAAAGTTCGCATTTGGTGCCGTTTGAAAATTGTTCCGCGGTCCTCTATCCTGTGAAAAGTTGTTCTGATGTTGTGCTGGGTGGCCTCCGCCTTGCCCATGCTATGTTTCGACCTATAACTTTGATTGTACACTGGCCCATTTGAAAAATTACCAATCGTTTGTGGAGAATTTCCATACTGCTCAGGCGCAGAATTAAAGGGTGGGTTTCCGTACTGATGTTGTACCTGGTGGTTATAAATTGGGTGGTATCTCTGCTGATTACTGTAATTGGTTTTCTGCTTCCGTTTAAAGTTAATGCCGTTTGCGTTTTGATAACCACTGGCAGGTTGGTAACAGCGGTCGCAGTAGCTCGCTCTCTCCTTCAGCGCATTGTTGTCCGCGTGCGATGCATTCTGCTGGCTGCCAGGGAAGAATTTGCCGCTGCCAACCTTGGAGCGCACATCCTCACTAATTAAATCTAAGGAATCCAGCACAGAAAGGAATACATCCGTGTCTTCTTCGGACACATTTACTAGTTTCTCTCTAAGAGACACAGGGAGTTTGCTTTTGAGAATCATAATTACGTCTTTGGAAGAAATCGGAGAATCCCAGAATTTAATTTTTGCTAGATACTTCTCGAAGTATCGCCGGAGACTTCCATGCTTCTCATTGAAAATTTCCGCACCATACACCTCCTTCCTTAATCTTTGCTGTACCCCATTACTCCAAAATTTTGCCAAGAACATTTTCTCAAACTCTTCATAATTCCTACACGTGTCTACCATTTCCGTTCCCCATAATGCTGCATCACCAGAAATAAAGCCAGTGACGAACTGAATACGCTGTCTGTCTGTCCAGCTCCTGGGAAATATGCCGGAAAAATTCTTTAGGAACACGATAGGGTGTATTTCTCGCTTCTGCGGATGAAAAACAGGAAAAGTGCGATGCTTAATCACACTTTCCTCTTGCATTAAACTCACAATTGTGGGCGGATCATTTAGTTTCCCTACTCGGGACTCAACAGGACTGTTGTTTTGCATGTAATCAGGCGGTGAACGATAAGGAGTTGACTGACACTCGTCACCGTCTAAAGAGTTGTTCCCTATAGTTGGCGTATGTGTGTGCGGATTTTCTACCCAGTTTCTCAGCATTCTGACTTCGTCCACTACTTGCTGCTTCCACTCGGGAAGATCCCGTGTAAGTGTCCTCCGAATCTGTCCCAATTCAGAAACCACTGTGTCTCCCGACTTACCAGGAGCAGCTAAGATTTCGTAAGTTACATCCTTGACAGTCTCCCTAAGCTCCTCCCTGATCTTCTTTTCGATAAAAATATCTTTACCCTTTATCCATTCACCGTAGTCTTCCGACAATGCCTCCGCGTGTGCTTTCATGGTGCTCTTAACCTGTTCTTCAATATTGATTGAGTCTATCTGCCTCGACAGATCCTCCACTACACCTTCAATGTCAGATACTGCATTTCTAACTGAGTTTATTTCTTTGGTAGCTGCCTGAATTTTTGTGTTTAATGTTCCAGATACTTCAGCTATTTCATTTTTCACCTGTTTCTGCATTTTCTGAATTCGATCACTGATCTTAGTTTGCACCTCACCCAAATGGGTATTTAATTCAGCCGTAATTTCTTTATGCAGATCTGTTTTGATTGTGCCTAGCTCTGTTTTTAATGATTCGCTTACAGCATCTAATCGGGCGGTAACAGTCTCATTTTGTGTTTTTATAGTCTCATTTACTGCGTCAAACTGTTGTTTCAGCATTTCCATTAACGCACCGACGTCATTTGTAGCTGCAGCGGGAAGAGTTTGGACTTTAGGGTCACTTTCCCCTGTTACAGACATGGTTAGTTCAGTTTCCACACGGGAACCTACCGTTCGCGATCGTAAAGGGTATGGATACTATTAACGTCTTCACTCCCGTCTCCTGTTGTCACCTGTCTCTGTTTACTATCTGCCATTTTCGTCAGTAAATCAGGTGCTACGCAAGGCTTTCGTCATTTGTCAGTGACGTGGTGAGTCCGCTAAGAGCACCGCTCTCGCGTGAGCAACAAATGAAATTCTATCTGGCGAGAAGACAAGATGGAACCTAACCGTATCAGACAAATGAATGAAGATGCTCATCACTGCAAATTGCGCACACTATCCACCATGTTGAAAATGCAACACAGCTATACTAACAATGGGGAGAAATAATTTCTATTATCAGACTGCGAAGAATTTTACTTTGAAAGATAAAATAAAGCAGATTTTCAATAGCGGGAAGTAGATAGAAAGGATGTGGATCGACTTGGAAAAGCAACGTTGCTACTGCAGCACTACACTGCGTATGCAAAACTCTGACTTACTTTTTGATAGCTTGGTTACCGCTATGTTGTCTCAGCAAATTCGCGTCTCTTTTCCTTTCCTTTCTCTCGATAATTAAACTGCGTTATTGACCAGCATATTATCCGTTATTCTCACAGAGAGATGATGTGTACATAAAACGACAGAACATTTATTAACTCAAGCACATAGAAAATTTTCCAAGAATTTGAACTAATTTTTGGTCAAGTCCCTGTTCGGGCGCCAAGTGTGATGTTACAAAATAAAAGTGATGTTGTTATTCAATGGAAAGTTGGAAATAGAGATTTAGCTTACTGTTTTATCAATCACAATTGGCGTAAGAATCATGGATTGACCATTGTCATAAAATATTGCATTATGAGATGTGATTAGTTTTTACTTGCAGTTTCGCGTGGCTTGAGGCAGTCACAACTAGCGTGCTATTGATTAAGAAATTGCGTTATCGTCTTTCTAATTACTTCATGATCGTCGATACGATCATACCCGGTTGTGAAGTTATTGTTATGACAAAACAATTTCCTAATGGACCAGAAAGTTCTTAAGGGCGCAAAAACAACTGTAACATCACACAAAAGGGAAATTCAATATTAAAGCTGATGCAAGAAGACGATAAAACAGTTTTCTTTTTATCAATGTAACACGCACATTGGACTGCTGTTCTTGGTGTCTGTAATATTAGCAAAATGCATAATTAAAATGAAAATAATACTGAGGAGATAATAGAAATGAGCACTGCTAAATGATTCAGTATTCCCAGAACAAATATTTATTATAACTAAAACATATATCGTACCTTAAGCTTAATACTACAATGACGGTAGATTTTTATGTCCATATCATGTCCATTGAGCGCTCTTTTATATAGCCATTGTCTTCTTTGAGTCGCTCGTGCGTCGTCACGCCAAGCCACAACAGTTCTTTACACTTCACTCAAACTTAGACGGAACACGTTTTTATTTATTTAGTAAAAACAATTAGATCAGACCGCCACAAATCTGCGTCCGTCTTACTCGAGAAAAACAGTACAAGTCTTTTTAGCGCTCAAGGCTTCATTTGTTCTCCAGCGAACAAAATAGTGAAGGATCGCATATCCATCCGTATTTTTCTGTTTATATTGCCGCGCAAAGACGTCGAATTACATTATTTAGAAAATTCCACCGTCGCCATGCAACGCCTCATTATACATTAATCATTATTTATAAACAAGTATTTGCCTTCTGGCTGAAAGTATTAACTACTCGTATTTGCTGTTTTAATTAAGTCAAAATAGCGAATATCACAGTATGACGCGATCCGCTACTGGATTTACTGCCAGCTCATATGTTTGCGCATTTGCTTTACGGATTCTGTCCGAAAAAGTTTGCAGAGTCTCATTTGCCTTTTGTGTCAGCCCCCTTAATTTTTCTCTAACAAAATCAACACTATTCTGCCTACTGTTTCTCTGACGCAAACCTCTCACTAATTGTTCAATCGCTCAGCGTGTTATGATACATCGTGTACGCCTTGGATTGATCCGTAAGGCCTAAACTGGTCATCCGCAGTATAGTTTCGCTGACAGATTACTGGTTCCGGCTGCCGACAATCCATTATTAATGAATGCCGCTACGTCGTCTTGATTTGGCGTAGGAGGGTGTGATTAGGTTAGCTACTGAAAGATCTACTGAAAAGTGGGGCACTGCTTCTAGCGACTTAAATTCACTCGAACACGTCTGTGGCTCTTGTACAGCCCGCAAATATTCTAACTAAACCATTATTTCATCGTGGCTTTGAACATTTTCCTTTGATAACTCTGACACTTGCTCCTTAAGATCAGTTATAGTCTCAGTAGTAGAAGCTGAACTTGTACATCGAATCTGTATGCAATTTACAACTAACTTCAATTTATACTAAAAATATTGGTTTCCAACACAGAAAACTAGAAAAATGCAAATTATAATGTAGGAAACTAGACTCAAATACTTCCGTGGCGTGCGAATTGCCCAGCCACCCTCACTTCACTTGTCTGCTGCATGAACATGCCGTCTACATGTTGAACAAATTGGTGTTATGAACTTAGTGCATGGTTCACTACGACCACGCAAATAACAAATACCGTGTTTCACCGGTATCAAATATGTCTCCTTACGGTTTCTTCTGAATTCAGATATATCAACAGGTGCAGTAGGTTTCATAAGAGATACCTTGGACTCAGCAAGCCCACCAATAAGCCGAACCTCGCCTACACTCTGTATTGTCCATACCGTTATTAGTATGAAGTTGAAAGTTGTGTGTCTGTGTATTGGTGTGTACCACTGTACAATATCTACGTGCCCGTGGAATTGTGATCATGTATCTGTGTCTGGAAAGGGGCCTGTAGTACAGAATTACCACGAATAATTACGTTGTAAGTGGTTTACACCTATGTATGTCCTATCCGCACACACGTACAATACAAGCCCACAGTCAAAGTCCACTTCATCTGAAATGGTACTTTCGATTTCTCCACAAAATAAACATCAGAATGTCGTTGTTAATACATGTCGTGATAGTAAAGTAATAAAGTATGCGTCAGCAACCTGAGTAACATTCAGGAGGTTAATGTAAACTGTATAGATTCAGTCACCAGCTACACACCACTATTTACACATTCACTTTCAAGGTATAATCACCATGAAAATCATCTGTTTTAGTAAGTAATTTCATCGACGTACTTTCATAAGCATAAACCGACAGTCAGTTACTTTTGATAGATCATTCAGCATACTTCCCCTCTCTGAAATTTCGGTGATTCCTATAACGTTCTGTTATTTCTTCACTTTTATGACAGTTATTCGTATTGATTGTATGAAACTACATGGATCGTCGTAGTACATTTGGTCGCAGCGGAGTTGATTAAAAAGAAAGCTTTACAAATTGTCTAACTGAGCGTTTAACTTCAGACAGCATTATTATTTCCATGCTCTTCTACAAAACAAAAGCATACACACCCCTGTTTCTGCTGTTAAACTACAGTATCTCGCACAATCAGGTACAATATGTAAAACAAGTATTTTATCATAACTTTTTCGTACAATATAATTTCAGTCTCAATTTGATGATCCATAACTAGCATACACTAGACTTGCAATTCGGTATGACTTATCAAGTCCATAAAACTAGGAGTTCTTTTCTAATGACTCCGAACAATGCGCTTATGTATCCCAAAATTCAATGTATGTCTTTCTATTAGAAAACTTCATACCATAGTGGTTTAAATTTAGTAACGGAGTACACATATTACATTTAATCCAAAAGAATAATTGCACTGCAGAGAGTTCATTGCCTTGATGCGCGTCTGTGTCGCCGCACTATCTCTGACTATTCGAGGCAAATTGCTCACTGGCTATATCAGCTCCTCCCATTCATTACTTGCGCGCCTGATTCCCTATATTTTGACACACGAATGTACAATTCGTAGTTGACATTCATACAATTTGTAAAATAATGGTACACGATACAATGTGTGGTCCCTCTAGGCATCAAAGTTATTACCACAGTTTTGTCCGCACTTTCTATTTCATTATTACACACGTGTCCAAAATTCACTAGAATTCCAGCGTTCAGCTTAAAAACTGTTCTGCATACACTTTACAGAATAAAATGGGATTAAGTCTCGGATGTTGGTCACACAATAATTCTCGAAAAATTCCTCATAATTATTGCAATTTAAATCAAAGTTGAACCATCTCTAATTAGCTGTTGATTTAGCTACTTAAAATATCACTTAGACGAAACTATTAACTTACTTAATCTAGATCAAAGTTCAAGATAAATACTAGCACACAAGAAAAAGGAACTGCTACAACTATTGTTACAGTGGATCATGACAAATATATAGAGTTTTCCATTTTGCTGTTGGAACCTAGGATAAACCTCAGAAACACCAGGTGCACATTTGTTCGGCCTAGATTTACACAAATTAATATTGGAAATTTAGTATCTGAAAAATTCAGAACTTAATAATGCTAAAATTTCTATTTCGCCAACAATTTGAACTTCGTATAAAAGACAAAAATGAATCATTCAGTTATAAGTAGAAGAAAGTATGAGAAATTTACATATAGTTCAAACAGTGATCCATAAGATAAATATCATTGTACATGATAAGAGGAATGTTCACGGCATCAGTGATGCGTTACTTAGAAATCAGATTTCAGACTGGTTCAATTCTGGATCGGCATCAGGATGGCAGGTTAGCTTCTTGATAGAGCGGATATGCTTGCGATGGATGTGGGTGATGGTCATGAAACTGAGTGTGTGCTAGGTGAGGGTTGACTGGAACGGGTTCGGACAACAGAGCAGCTCAACCGCTGAAAGCGATGGGACATGAAAAAAACACGAAATCTATGCGTAATTCCCAATAATAAATCAAAGAGGAGAGGAAATGGTTATGAACAATCTCTTTTGAACGGTTATCCCACTCGGCCAAACATCATCATAACGATGAATGACCTCACATTCTTTCACAAATGTAGATGGCAAAATGAAGCTTCTGCTTTCATAGCACTACAATTCCACGTAAAAGCACAAAATACAAAAAGTTTCACAACGGGTTCCCCCGGCAAGGAAGTCCATTCAGGTTCGAGACTAGAGTATCATTGTTCTTTCCATACCGTGACGATTCTTGACTTGCATGTAGACTGTTTTATCGAAGCCCAAAGCTGGGTCGTTTTTAATTAGTTACAGCATTTGGCATAGTTTTCTCAGAGTTCTTTAAATCTTAATTGCAACTATGTTCCACAACTGTAGATAATGATTCATATTCGTGCGTGAAATGAGTCAGAATCAAGGGTGTTTCATTATTCTAAAACAGTCTTAGTAATTCATCACCCTCGTCAATTGTATGGCTTTTCACTAAGCGCTTGATGTTCTAGCCATGACTATATAATACTCTAAGCACACAAGGGACATTCAACCATACACGTTTGTAAACTAAATGTACAAGGTCGAAAGGGCTTGTAACATATAAAATGGCATTTAAAAATAAATTCCCTTACTAATAATACACTACTGGCCATTAAAATAGTTACACCAAGAAGAAATGCAGATGATCAACGGGTATTCATTGGACAAATATATTATACTAGAACTGACAAGTGATTACATTTTCACGCAATTTGGGTTCACAGATCCGGAGAAATCATTACCCAGAACAACCACCTCTGTCTGTAATAACGGCCTTGATACACCTGAGCATTGAGTCAAAGAAAGGTTGGATGGTGTGTACAAGTACAGCTGTCCAAGCAAATTCAACAGGATACCACAGTTCATCAAGAGCAGTGACTGGCTTGTTGTGGCAAGCCAGTTGCTCGGCCACCATTGACCAGACGTTTTCAATTGGTGAGAGATCTGGAAAATGTGCTGGCCACTGCAGCAGTCGAACATTTTCTGTAACCAGAAATACCCGTATAGAACCTGCAACATGCGGCCGTGCATTATCCTGCCGAAATGTATGGTTTCGCAGGGATCGAATGAAGGGTAGAGCCACTGCACGTAACACATTTGAAATGTTACGTCCATTGTTCAAGGTGCCGTTAGTGCGAGCAAGAGGTGACCGAGACGTGTAACCAATGGCACCCCATACCATCACGCCGGGTGATACCCTAGTATGGTGATGACGAATACACGCCTCCAATGTGCGTTCACTGCGATGTTGCAAAACATGAATGCGACCATCATGATGCTGTAAACAGAACCTGGATTCATCCGAAAAAATGACGTTTTGCCATTCGTGCACCCATGTTCGTCGTTGAGTACACCATCGCAGTCGCTCTTGTCAGTGATGCAGCGTCCAGGGTAACCGCAGTCATGGTCTCCGAAATGGTAGTCCATGGTGCTGGAGACGTCGTCAAACAGTTGGTGCAGATTGGTATTGTCTTGCAAACGTGTCCATCTGTTGACTCAGCGATCGAGACTTGGCTGCACGATCCGTTACAGCCATGCCGATAAGATGCCTGCAGTCGCGACTGCTAGTGATACGAGGACGTTGGGACCCAGCACGGCGTTCCATATTACCCTCCTGAACCCAGCGATTCCATATTCTGCTAACAGTCATTGGATCTCGACAACGCGAGCAGCAACGTCGGGATACGATAAACCGCTGTCGCGATAGGCTACAATCCGACCTTTATCAAAGTCGGAAACATGATGGTACGCATTTCTCCTCCTTACACGAAGCATCACAGCAACAATTCAGCAGGGACGCCGGTCAACTGCAGCTTATGTATGAGAAACCGGTAGGAAACTTTCCTCATGTCAGCACGTTGTAGGTGTCGCCACCGGCGCCAACCATGTGTGAATGCTCTGAAAAGCTATTCACTTGCATATCATAGCACCTTCTTCTTGTCGGTTAAATTTCGCGTCTGCAGCACGTCATCTTCGTGGTGTAGCAATTTTAATGGCCAGTAGTGTAATACAAAACTTGCTAGCCTTTTGAACCTAAGATGATAACTAAAAGAATTAAAACTTATTCCTATTTATATTGACTACCTACTGGATGTGAGTCATTCTTCAAACCCTAAGTAGATCAGAATTATTCGGCTACATCACAAGAAAACTGACAAAGGACCCATATCAACTACCAATTCCGAGAATAAATACTGTTATACACTTAGACCAAAATACACTCCTGGAAATTGAAATAAGAACACCGTGAATTCATTGTCCCAGGAAGGGGAAACTTTATTGACACATTCCTGGGGTGAGATACATCACATGATCACACTGACAGAACCACAGGCTCATAGACACATGCAACAGAGCATGCACAATGTCGGCACTAGTACAGTGTCTATCCACCTTTCGCAGCAATGCAGGCTGCTATTCTCCCATGGAGACGATCGTAGAGATGCTGGATGTAGTCCTGTGGAACGGCTTGCCATGCCATTTCCACCTGGCGCCTCAGTTGGACCAGCGTTCGTGCTGGACGTGCAGACCGCGTGAGACGACGCTTCATCCAGTCCCAAACATGCTCAATGGGGGACAGATCCGGAGATCTTGCTGGCCAGGGTAGTTGACTTACACCTTCTAGAGCACGTTGGGTGGCACGGGATACATGCGGACGTGCATTGTCCTGTTGGAACAGCAAGTTCCCTTGCCGGTCTAGGAATGGTAGAACGATGGGTTCGATGACGGTTTGGATGTACCGTGCACTATTCAGTGTCCCCTCGACCATCACCAGTGGTGTACGGCCAGTGTAGGAGATCGCTACCCACACCATGATGCCGGGTGTTGGCCCTGTGTGCCCCGGTCGTATGCAGTCCTGATTGTGGCGCTCACCTGCACGGCGCCAAACACGCATACGACCATCATTGGCACCAAGGCAGAAGCGACTCTCATCGCTGAAGACGACACGTCTCCATTCGTCCCTCCATTCACGCCTGTCGCGACACCACTGGAGGCGGGCTGCACGATGTTGGGGCGTGAGCGGAAGACGGCCTTACAGTGTGCGGGACCGTAGCCCAGCTTCATGGAGACGGTTGCGAATGGTCCTCGCCGATACCCCAGGAGCAACAGTGTCCCTAATTTGCGGGGAAGTGGCGGTGCGGTCCCCTACGGCACTGCGTAGGATTCTACGGTCTTGGCGTGCATCCGTGCGTCGCTACGGTCCGGTCCCAGGTCGACGGGCACGTGCACCTTCCGCCGACCACTGGCGACAACATCGATGTACTGTGGAGACCTCACGCCCCACGTGTTGAGCAATTCGGCGGTACGTCCACCCGGCCTCCCGCATGCCCACTATACGCCCTCGCTCAAAGTCCGTCAACTGCACATACGGTTCACGTCCACGCTGTCGCGGCATGCTACCAGTGTTAAAGACTGCGATGGAGCTTCGTATGCCACGGCAAACTGGCTGACACTGACGGCGGCGGTGCACAAATGCTGCGCAGCTAGCGCCATTCGACGGCCAACACCGCGGTTCCTGGTGTGTCCGCTGTGCCGTGCATGTGATCATTATCATTGCTTGTACAGCCCTCTCGCAGTGTCCGGAGCAAGTATGGTGGGTCTGACACACCGGTGTCAATGTGTTCTTTTTTCCATTTCCAGGAGTGTATTATAAGAGAATCTATCTAAAATAACTGTCACTCTGTCCCAATAATGACGTAAGACAATTACGAATGCACACAAGTATTCGGATCGGAAAATGTACACAATTCTTTTCCTTATGGAAAGTCTTTCACTCAGGGATACGTTCATTTATCCTGTCCATTTTAATATATTCCAGTGCACGTGTACCTGGATGTGGTTTTCTAACTATAACATATGGACACATAGTTGCTACTTTGTCTTTAACTTTTTTCTTCGAGATCACTGGGGATAGCTCCACAACAGCATTCTTGGTCGCATTTCAGATTCTTGTATCTTTTCATCTCTTTTTTATAATGTCTCCTTCTTCTTATGACGACTTACTCACGTAGATTTACTGTACATTTCCGTACCTTTTCTTCGCATAACTCCATTTAGTCTTGACTCTGGGCACCTTATTTATCCAGTCATTCTCTTCAGCCTTACAGAAAGTACGTTAGGGTGGAGTGTATTTAGATTATGAATATTAAGAGACTTTGAGATCGATGTTCATCAAATAATTCACTACACAAATAGTAAAACTATTATCGATGTTACCTGTAATCGCCTTAACTAACTTATTTGTCTGTTTTTCTTGATGTGACCTTCATATCACCTCGATCTTTGATGGAACACCTATGTAAATGATGTATTCATTATTAATGTCTATTTATGTCAATGTTATTAACTACCAGCGAAGTCTCCCCGTACGAAACTGGCTTGGTAGGAGTAGAGTAGGTGGATTTGGCGGTCGAACTGCAAATCTCCTTTGTGGCGAGAGTCTGTCAGTCGCCGGCAGTCGGGGTGTTCACATCTTGTGAACCGAAGAATCAAGAAGTAAACCAAATGTGGAAGTAATTGGGATTATTATTTACTGCATACTTTTGCTAGCTCCGCACTACGACAATCCACTGGGAAGAGAGTTTTCAGAGCTTTTAAAGAAGCAAAAGGCATGGATATTTATGCCATCTTTTTTGGATAGCCCAGAAGGTCGACACGGCCACCACTTTTATCTCAAAGAATTAGTTGAGTACTGCGTAACTGCATGGACCATTTATGCGTTTTATTGATCAATAACAATTATGCGTTCTTTAAACACTGTGTTGGGCATCAGTATCTTATCGTTAGTCATTTACCTAGACAGGGCCCTATTCTAAGTACCACAATACTCCGAGTGTCCTATTTTATCGAACAGAAAAACCTTTATGCATAAAATCGTGTAAGATTCATGGAGTAGTAAAATTCATAATAATTCAGTGAGCCTGCTTTTCTTAAGTACTCTAAGTAATTTTCGTAAAAGGATAGTTAAAATTTCACCAAAGTGCATTGATAAACGGAAGATTTAATGTATTCAGTTTTAAGATTCTTCTTATTGAAATATCAGTAAGTATTACAGTTACCTGCAAAAATTGTGTTGATTTGTAATAGTTACAGGCTAGTAGACGTAAAGGGCAATAGTGTGATAAAGAGGGTTCTGCGCCACATTTAAGACATGACAATTTATATGCAGGATAATTTAAATGTGACAGTTGAATAAATTTAACCTGTTGTTCTGATAAGTGATGTTTCATATATGTAATAAATAAGGGCTACCTTGGCTTCACTTACCTAGTTTCAGTTACTTTTCAAGGTCATCCAAATACCAAATCCCATATACGCACATCATCCTAAGTATGAGTCTTTTTCTTTGTACTTTTAGTCAGGGTAGAGAGAATTCGGAAAGAGAAGTCTTGTACAAAGCCTTTGTTATTTTCTACAAATACATTTAAACAAAGGAAACTACTCGTTCTTCATTTTTGTTTGATGCCATTTGAATAGCAGCCACCTTAATTTTTATCTTATAATTGAAATATGCATTGGACTATTCTAATTCCTTCCCAAACGGTAATTCGACAGGTAGAATTCCAAAACATATCTAAGTTTTCTCCTATAAACTATGTTTTACGGAGTTAACAATTAGTTGTACTCTTTCCAGCAGTTCTTCTATACGAAAGCATTCGGTGATTTGAATATAGCTTCTTATATCTTGCATAATATATAAGACTCAACATCTTCGTGGATGTATGCCACCACCTCTTCTGCCCCATATTCTTGTGGAATTCCTCTATAGAACTTTATGTTTACAGCTTTTGCAAATAAGTGGTCATTAAATGTGTTATTCCGTTGGTTCAAGCTCTGCAAACGGTTGTTCTGTTGTTTGATGCACAATATTTAGTCCAGCTCACTTAAGTATGATGTAATACTCCTTTTTAAGCATGTCCAGTTTGGAATGAAGACATAAAAGGTTTTTCTGTGTGTCCTTTAATACAGTAAATGTCTTCCACTCTAATCTTTTTCACCAGGAACCTACCATATGGGCACTTACCATTGTTATTATCAATAAATGTAGATATTTGATCCCCAGTGGTAGCCACATTTCACCACACACTGAGATTAAAACAACATGTACATCTTGCCTGTTTATTTGAAGTACCTTCTTCTTTTTACAGTTGCAGTTTTTTTCTTCTTTTAAGGCAGTTGTATTCGCCATATATTCCAGTTTTCGATTTTTGCGTTCTGTCTCCTACATTTCCCGTTTTATTTTTCGTATTACAGCACATTAACTGTTCTTAAAAGAGTAATTTCTTTAATGGGGAATGGTTTAAGTCTGTTCAGCCCATTGGATTAATTGTGGAACAACTTTGTGGCTACCAAGCCAAACTGGACGATATACACACATTAAAAATCAATGTTTCAGTTTTCACAGAAGTACAGTATTTATCAAATAAAACATTCTTGTATCCACAGGTTCGGCACGTATTTCTCTCATGTATTTGACACCGTATTGATGCAGTGTTCTAATTCCTCTACATGCACACTACATGTGCAGAAATGGTTCACAATGTATTTATACACAATTTTAACACACAGAAACCCACATTTCAATTTTGCAAACATCAGTGATAGCACCATCCACAGGCAAACAATTTTCTAACAATGAAGTGTTGCAGATAAACTGATCGACTTGCAGGTCTCAACATAAATGTCATGCTGTTGTACAGTGATGTTATGGATAGCGTCAGACCAGCACAGTAAATATCTAAGAGTGGACAAGATGGAGAATACTCAGGGACTGTAGGCTGATTGATGTAGAGTTTTCCACTACAGAGTTCATCTGATTCCAACTCTGTAAAACTCTGTTCATCTTTAATCTCCAACACAACAACCCAGTCAACGTACACTGACCCTTCTGCACCTATATTTAAGCGCTCTGAACCGCTATCTGTAAAATTATAAGTAGAAGTGGAAAGCAGTAGAGCACTAGGAGGAATTGGCGGTTTCTCATCCATTACTTCAGCACTCTGCCCATGCAATAACACTGGAATATTCTGGGATGGTGCATACGGTGGAGACCAATACTGACCTGCATCTTGTGGTGTAGCGACCTCAGAACTATTATTTTGAGAGTTGGGGACTGGCTGGGTGGCATTACATAAGAAGTGGAGTGCTCATTATTCTGCTCCAGTATGGTGGCCAGGTATGCTACAGGATCCCAGGAGCCCACACTGCTTTTGCCACTGCTGCAGGGTGGCTAGCAGTAAAGCCATGGAAGGCAGACCAGTACTTGGTGGAATTGACAGGGAGGGTGGAGTTGAGTCATGTACACATCTTGCACCAGGTCCAGCGTTTCTTTTCTGTTAAGAGGTTTTGGATGTCTAGTTGTAACTGTATGTGTAATCCACACATGGATGACGAGGAAGGAGCAGTACAGCCTGCGGGTTTCATGGAGAAGAAGGGTGGCCTATGGACGAAGAGTAGGTGGTGAGAGCAGATAAGTTTGGCAGGAATGTTGGTCTTCACAACATCAGTGATGGTTCTGTGGAGGAAGGATAAGGCATGGGTGATGTTATAAGTAGGCTGTTTAGGTTCTTATATTGGTTACTGCTCAGCTGTTTGAAAATCAAATAATGTAAGGGGTTTATCAGCACAGTAATTAACTAATTTTTTTAAGGGGACGTTTCAATGTCAGCAGAATGGTGAAAGTTAAGTCGGTAGCTTTCGACCTGGGAGGCAATGAATTCCCAGTTGGATTGGCAGTGGTCATGGGCAGACTTCATAGGAGCATCAGGTAGGGGACAGGAGGGATGCAATGAGCTGTGGAGATGGTGAGAAGAATTGGGAGGTAATTGCCACCAATGGGTTCAAGGGCACCTGTGGTGGTACGACCAAGGAGGTTGGGGGAAGTGAGGATGATCTCTGCAGTGGAGGTACTTTCAGGATTGGAGGGGAATAACATCACAAAGGAGGGTGGCAGAGAACTGATGTCAATGCCAAAGGGTGGCAGGGTCACAGCTCTGAATGTTGATGTCTGAAACAAACACATAGGTGAAGAAGGTGTAGTCAACATGACAAATGAGGCCATAGGGAGAGGAGATGCATGGCAGACAAGATAGTAGCACAGGTGATGGTGTGAAACGGAAAAGAGATGTTGAGGATGAGGTGTCCAGTCAGGTTATTGAGCACAGGTTGTGGCCAGACAGGGATATGCTTCAGGTGGTCAACAGCAACCCTACCTCATGTGTGGGGAAGTGAATTGTCAGTGTGGTGAAGGAGGTAGGGAGAGGTACGGACAAGAAGGTGAGATTAGAGAAAAGTTTCATTAAGAATGAAGGAGTCGACCTGGTGCTGGGACAGGGTATGCATGAAGAGTTATTCGTTGGCAGGGAGGGAGCCAATGTTTAACTATATGAGGAGATGATTCAGATGTTGTGGAAGGGGGGGGGGGGGAGGAGGGAGGTGGAGCAGAGGAAGGAGTAGAGTGGCTAAAACGAAGGTGTCAAGATGGGTGAGGCTGAAGTGTGCCTAAGTGTGGGGGAGTGTGTCTTGTAGGTATTCAAATATGGAATCCAAAGCAGGTGATAAGGGAGATCTGCTGGAGAGTGTGGGGGCATTGGAAGGGCTGGATATTCGGGAGGACAGTGGTCAGAAACGAGAAGATGTCTTCAGCTGTAGGGGGAGGGCTGAAGGAAATGTCTGGGTGGATGGACTGATCAATGGGGCGAACGGGAACGGTGAGCTCCACGTTGTGTGAGTGAATTTGGCCTTGTATTTGGAGGAGTAGGTGGGATGGTGTTTGTTGAAAGGAGGAGGAGAGGTGAGGTTAGGACACTGTTTAAAGAAGTGGGAAGCTTTGGAGTGGGGGCAGGTGGAGTATTTTGCAGTATTGGGTGAGATGGTCATTGTAGAGGAGACAGTGTTGTAACCTCCCCGCAAAAATGAAAGAAAGTATTTAAATATAAATGGAACCATGTGTAACCTTCCCGTGAAAATTTCTAAACACAATAATAATGAATACGTGTGCCAAATGTTGACTTCCAACAGAATTAACGCTAAAAATGAACCTGATAAATGTTATAAGGGCAGCTGCGCTGTCCCTCGGCCCTGTGCGATTATAAAATGTGAGCAAAAAAACCAAAATTCTTACATCAGTAAACTCCCTCAATATCTGCTCTTGTTTTGCGGCACAGCTCCGTGCAATGCTGGCGTATATTTAATTCTGATTATTGGAGGAAATGCATAGGGAAAAATTCTTTAAATGGGAATGATTGCCTTTGTTTAGAAGATTTACTTTATAAAAAAATTATTATTGGGGCAATTCTTGAACAAATTAATTACAATTACAATGCATTATTAGCTGTGCGCAATGCTGCTTCATTACCTTATTTAACAATATACCTCGTCCTGAATCGTGACCAGAGACCCATGTCGACGCCCGCCGACTCCTCACTCACTACTGTACTGACTACTACTCTCCAACTGCTAACTTGCAACTGAACTACATGCTCTCGCGACTCGCTACGTACAACTACCGCGTCCAACTCGGAACTGAACTCTCGCGCGGTCAAGCGCAGACTAGCAACGATAAATAACTGTCTGGTCAGAGATTCTGTCATGCCTCGCCATCGCTGTATTGAATACACTGAACACATACGTGTTTCATAACCCTCCACTGGGGGGGGGGGGGAGGGGGTCAAAAATTTGGCAGCGATGGTGAGTCATTTGGACTTGCCATGAGCAACCAATTTTTTCTTAACTAATTAACTTTACAATTACAGAGAATATACAGATGTAGAACATGAAGTAAATATGGTGCACATGCATCAAGTACAAAATATATCAGACAAAGACAAATGTATACACAATGAGTACAAAACATATTCACAAATGGCAAAGGTGCACACGCACAGTAGTACAGAATATATCAGCAAATGAAGAAATGTATATACAATGAGTAAGAAATGACATAAGTGCATACGCACTGAAGTATTGAACATATCAGGAAATCACAAAATGTATACAGAACGAGTACAAATCATATTGAAAAATGAGAAAAGTGCACAGGCACTGAAGTTCAGTAGAAAACATATTAACACATGACATACTGCACATGCACTGAAAAATTCTTCAAAGTTTTCACAACAAATCTCATTGACAAATGACATAGGTGCACATGTACTGTAGTTTAGAACATATCAGCAAATCAAAGAAAAAGTACATACAATGAGTAGAAATCATGTTAGAAAAATGACAAAAGTGCACACGCACTGAAGTAGTGAACATATCAGGAAATCATAAAATGTATATACAATAAGTAGAAATCATGTTAGAAAAATGACAAAAGTGCACATGCACTGAGATTCAGAATATTTCAGCAAATCGAAAAAAATGTATAGGCCATGAATATAAATCATGTTAGCAAAAAAAGATTTTCACTATGTTACAAGAATTAGGATAGGAAAAAGAAGGATTGCATCATGGTTGTAGCACTTTAGGTTGCACGCAGCTGCACTGAAAGTCCATATCTTTCCACAGAAGTACAACACCAAGTGAGACAATCTGCAGTTCTTTTCCCAGAAGTATTTATCAGCGTAGCCAAGACACTGAAATGTCGTAGTAATATTCCATGTTATCATTTTGGCAGTACATCAGGTACACCAAACAGTGGGACCCTAATGACGTTTCCATCGCTCACGGTGGTGGACAGCATGTCGTGTCACCACCACGCTTTTACAAGGCACACCAACGTAGAATTAGTGCAAAACCAAATATAGTGCTCCATGATCAAGAGGATACACAGGACAAATGGATATTGCAGTAATTCAGGGTAGTCAGGTCAGAAAGTGAAGGACATTAAGTCACATATTAGTCTTCAATGAGAATTACACTAGTCTAACAACTGATTTAAGTAATTGGTGGCACTCATCGCCCAGTTACTGAATATTTCTGTACCATGTATGAAGTATTACAGAATAATGTTCATAAATCATCTGATTACAGCGAACAGTGGCAATCAATGGCCAGTTACAAGCCAACAGAAGTCATTATTAAAAACAAGAGCTAAAGAGTGTAGCATCAAGCTACTAGTATTCATATATATAGCATAAAAGTGACATAATACAAATTTAAAATATAAGGAACAGTGGCATTCGTTGGCCAGTTACAAAGCATCATTTTTTTGTATTATTAAGAAGTCATTATTGAAAATCAGTTAATTACTGTCATAGCATTTATACATAATTAATAATCATGGGCATCTTAAGTAGTCTTATTACAATAAACAGTGGCATTTATTGGCCAGTTACAAAGTATTATTTTTTTTGTATCATTAAGAAGTCATTACTGAAGTGACATACTATTCAGAGCTGATCAGTATTATTCAGAATTCTCTTAAACTAGTAGCATTATTTAGAGCTGGTAATTACTTTGTGTGCTTTTGTGTTATTGCTGCAAATGAAAATGTGTAACATCATTCGTCATGAGTCCGCTGTAGCAAGGTTATGAAACAAGGCAGTATATGTGATCACATTTATAAATGATATACACAACTGGGTAAAAAAAATGCAAGTACTAGTACAGGTGTAATAAGTAACAGGTTTAGTAAGTATCATGAAAAGCTTCTCCTGGAAAAAATACAAAATGGATTATTGAGCTGAAAGAAGAAACGCATACTATGCTGAAAAGTAGTGAACTTCGAATTAACAGACAGTGAAATGTGTATAAAAATGTGTTCCATAGCTGTCCCATCCAAAACCTTCATTCATCCTACTATGCAATATAATACATACTGTCAAAACGAACAGCAACAAATACTTAAATAACTACATAGCATAAATACACAGCTTCAACATTATCCTCATCTGTAAAGAAAAGACTTCATTATCCATCACTTCAATATCACAATTCCATCATTATCATCACCTGTAAAGAAAAACTTCATTATCCATAGTAGAATATTCTTCATCATTATTCATCAGCATTCATTATCATCTGCAAAAAATCACCTCATTATTCATTATACGATTATTCCTTACTTCTATCATATTTCATCACTAAAACTAAGATGTGTAGTTCTGTGTGACAGCCTGCATCAATCGCCTCGTATTCTGAAAGAAAAAATTAGTTAAGACTGCTATGCTACGATGTGTACAGTATATTCTTGTTAATGCTTGTCAATCCTGATCCATTTACTCTTCATCACAATGTATTGCATTCTCTTTCGTTTATTCCGTAGGTGAAATTCCCATTTCTGTTTAATTTATTTCCTTTACACGTTATTTCTTTCTGAAAATGATGAACAAAGATTAATGTCTTGCATTTAAATCATATACCCATTAGATAAAAACTGGTTTATACTCTCCTGGAAATTGAAATAAGAACACCGTGAATTCATTGTCCCAGGAAGGGGAAACTTTATTGACACATTCCTGGGGTCAGATACATCACATGTTCACACTGACAGAACCACAGGCACATAGACACAGGCAACAGAGCATGCACAATGTCGGCACTAGTACAGTGTATATCCACCTTTCGCAGCAATGCAGGCTGCTATTCTCCCATGGAGACGATCGTAGAGATCCTGGTTGTAGTCCTGTGGAACGGCTTGCCATGCCATTTCCACCTGGCGCCTCAGTTGGACCAGCGTTCGTGCTGGACGTGCAGACCGCGTGAGACGACGCTTCATCCAGTCCCAAACATGCTCAATGGGGGACAGATCCGGAGATCTTGCTGGCCAGGGTAGTTGACTTACACCTTCTAGAGCACGTTGGGTGGCACGGGATACATGCGGACGTGCATTGTCCTGTTGGAACAGCAAGTTCCCTTGCCGGTCTAGGAATGGTAGAACGATGGGTTCGATGACGGTTTGGATGTACCGTGCGCTATTCAGTGTCCCCTCCACGATCACCAGTGGTGTACGGCCAGTGTAGGAGATCGCTCCCCACACCATGATGCCGGGTGTTGGCCCTGTGTGCCTCGGTCGTATGCAGTCCTGATTGTGGCGCTCACCTGCACGGCGCCAAGCACGCATACGACCATCATTGGCACCAAGGCAGAAGCGACTCTCATCGCTGAAGACGACACGTCTCCATTCGTCCCTCCATTCACGCCTGTCGCGACACCACTGGAGGCGGGCTGCACGATGTTGGGGCGTGAGCGGAAGACGGCCTAACGGTGTGCGGGACCGTAGCCCAGCTTCATGGAGACGGTTGCGAATGGTCCTCGCCGATACCCCAGGAGCAACAGTGTCCCTAATTTGCTGGGAAGTGGCGGTGCGGTCCCCTACGGCACTGCGTAGGATCCTACGGTCTTGGCGTGCATCCGTGCGTCGCTGCGGTCCGGTCCCAGGTCGACGGGCACGTGCACCTTCCGCCGACCACTGGCGACAACATCGATGTACTGTGGAGACCTCACGCCCCACGTGTTGAGCAATTCGGCGGTACGTCCACCCGGCCTCCCGCATGCCCACTATACGCCCTCGCTCAAAGTCCGTCAACTGCACATACGGTTCACGTCCACGCTGTCGCGGCATGCTACCAGTGTTAAAGACTGCGATGGAGCTCCGTATGCCACGGCAAACTGGCTGACACTGACGGCGGCGGCGCACAAATGCTGCGCAGCTAGCGCCATTCGACGGCCAACACCGCGGTTCCTGGTGTGTCCGCTGTGCCGTGCGTGTGATCATTGCTTGTACAGCCCTCTCGCAGTGTCCGGAGCAAGTATGGTGGGTCTGACACACCGGTGTCAATGTGTTCTTTTTTCCATTTCCAGGAGTGTAGTAACATAACTGAGCATATAGCATAACATGACAGAAAACGTAATATGTCAGAAACATAGTGTTCAAAAGCAAAATGTACACAGAATATCATAATGTAGCAGCAAAAATACGATAACCATCAGTAAGTGTTCATGTGAATATAATTGCATAAGTGGTCATAAATAAAAAATTAGGAAATGGCATTACAATGTGACAAATCATAAAGTATCTTCATTCAATAAAGGGTTTGATGTTGGAGACGTGGTGGTTTCCTTTGGATTTTCTGGTTCTCAAAGTTTCGACGTGTACAACATTGGGGTGAGGAATGCTGCGAATCCGATATGGACCTGCGTATAGATGTTCAAATTTACTGCACTTACCTTTTATTCTGCTGGATAAATAGTGTGTGCCTACTAATATCTTCTGTCCAATGTGAAAGTCACGGCGTGTACAAACCTGTTTTTGCTGTCTTCTCCGGCGCTCTGCGGCACGTTTGATGTTGTTCAGCGCAATGTCAATTATTTCATGGTGTCTTAATCGACGAGATGTAGGAAAGTTTACTAATTCTTTAATTTTGTTAGGTGGTTCAACATTTTTCAGTATAACAGACGGAGATAGCATAGTGGATTCATTTGGTATGGAATTAATTACATCCTGGAATGAGTGTATGCGTGTGTCCCAATCAATATGTCTTTAATGGCAGTAAATTCTACACAGTTTACCAATTTCTTTCATCAATCGTTCACAGGGTTTCGAAGAAGCATGGTACCTGGATATATAGATCGGAGAAGTTTTTCTAGTGTCCATATAGCAGAACGAAATTGTGATCCATTGTCAGAAATTACTTTCATCACATGTCCTAAATGAAATAGAAAAAGTTTTACAAATGCTTTCGAAACAGTTTTAGCAGTAGCTTTGCGTAACGGAGTGAAGGTAACAAATTTTGAAGGGAGTTCAACAGCGACAAAGATGTAGCAAAAACCTCTATTAGTTCTGGGAATCGGACCAAAAATGTCTACAGCGGCCATGTGTCTCAATTTAACAGGTATAATGGGATATAATGGAGGAATATGTGAAGTGGTGTCTGACTTAGCTTTCTGGCAAATTTTGCATGACGCTAAAACTCGTCGTATACGTTTCTCCATGTTGGCAAAATAACAGTTCTCTCTCAGTATAAGAAAACAATTTCTTGCTCCGTAACGTGCGTAACTTAAATGAGTATACCAAATTAATTTGTTAACCAGTTCGTCAGGAATGCATAATAACCAATTGTAGCTGTCAGGGTGAGAGCGGCGAAACAGAATGTCATTGCGTACAGTGTAATGGTTCCTAATCATAACATTGTTCTTATCTTGCCAAAGGTGTTTAATTTCTTTCCACACGTTGTCTTTACTTTGCTCTTGTGCTATGTCCTGTAATGACGACGAAATGAAGTTTTCAAATGCAACTTGTTGAATATACATAACGCTGAAATTTGTTTTGCAGAAGTTGGTTGCGACGTCTTGCTGATTGTTGCTGAGAGAACGGGATATTGCATATGCTACAATATTTTGTGTGCCGGGAATGTGAACAATTGTAATATTAAATTCCTGTAAATATAGCTTCCATCTACTTAATCTATCGTGTGTGAATTTAGCTGAAAGTAAAAATTGTATCGCTCTGTGGTCTGTGTAGACGGTGGTATGTCTTCCATAAAGAAAGTGCCGAAATTACGTGAAAGCACAAACAACACATAATGTTTCCAGTTCTGTGACAGAATAATTACGTTCAGCAGGTGACAGAATGCGACTTGCAAATGCGATGTTTTTAATTACTGTAGAGCCATCTTCTTCAAACTCCTGAAAAATATGTACGCCTAAAGCGGTGTTAGAACTGTCGGTGGCAATGGAAAAATTTCTGGTAAGATCTGGGTGCGATAAAAGTGGAGCATTCAACAAGGCTTTTTTCAAGTTCACAAATTCGGAATGTGCTTGCTTATCCCAGGACCAAGTACTGTTTTTTCCTGTCAATTGACATAATCTGGGTGTGTCCAAGGCAGAGTAATGAATAAATTTGCGAAAAAAGTTAATTAAACCCAAAAAGCTGCGTAATTGTTTCTTTGTCGTAGGAACAGTAATGTCACGTAAAGCTTGAAGTTTTTCCGGATCAGGCGCAATGCCTTCTGCTGAAATAACGTGTCCAAGAAATTTTATAGAAGTTTTACCAAAATGCGATTTACTGAGATCAACTGTGAGTCCTTGTGCACGAAAAGTTTGCAACAGTTGTTCAAGAATCAGATTATGTTCAGACCAGTTAGCTTCTGCAATAAGAATGTCGTCTACGTACGTCGTGATTCTGTCTTTAAGTTCTGTCGGAAGTATTGCGTTCAAACCGCGAATAAAAGCTGCAGAAGAAATAGTTAAGCCGAATAGTAATTTGCAAAATTGATAACAGTCACCAAAACAGAGAAAAGCTGTATACTTTCTGCAATTCGGATGAAGCTGAATTTGTCAAAATCCCGATTTCAGATCTAATGTGGAATAAATAGCAGTACCGTGACATTTCTGTAGAAGTTCCTCTAATGTTTGTGGTCGAGCTGTTTCATTAATAATAATGTCATTAATGTGACGCGAATCAAGTACAAGGCGAAGTGAGCCATCCTTTTTCTTAACAATATGTAGCGGGTTTATGTACGGACTAACTGCTGGTTCAATAATTCCTTGGTCGAGCATATCTTGCAATTCTTTTTTAACTTGTTCTCTGCGGATATATGAAATGGGATAATGCTTTCCTTTAAATGTGTCGTGCTGTTTGACTTGAAATTCATACATAAAACCGGACATAGTACCAGGAACGTTGTCAAAAACTGGAACTTGCTGTAAAAGAATTTTGGGTAGTTGCGTGCGTTCGTCGTCTGTATTTGCACTGCTTTGTTTGACTTTATCAGAAATCATCTGTATTACGTCATAGTCGGCTTCGTCTGGAGTATTATAGTTACGTACGTACGTATCTGTGAACAATGTGGGATTACAGTCTATGTTACGTGATACGGAAGTGACCTCTGTGCGATTAATTGTCTGTTCTTCCGCAGATAAAGAGTGCTGAAATTCTAAAGCCAATTGTACATTTTCATCCTTCAACATTAAATAGGAATTTTGAAAATCAATAACTGCGTCGTGTTGTACCAGAAAATTTGTACCTAAAATAACATCTGTTGTCACTAAAGGAACAATCCAAAAATTTAAGTGAAATGTGTGACCTGCAATGCAAAATGATAAATGTGTTTGTAATTTAACGTCTACTCCTTTACTCGATACTGCTCCTTTCACTTTCGTTTTCCCTAATGGAAATGTCGGATAGGTATTCTCTTTGTTACATTCGTTAAAAGTTTCTTCATTTATTACTGACATAGGTGATCCGGAATCGATTACTGCTGAAAATTTCGATGAACCAATTTTAATTTCGATGACAGGATGTGAAATAGTTTTTTGAACAACTGGTTTTTCCTGCAAAAGAGTGTCTCTGATATCGTCAAAAGTAATAATATTTTCGTGAACAATATTCTGTGTGTCAAAACTAGTGCTTGTGTTACTGGAATATGCGACCTGTACATTATCTAGTCAGATTCTATCTGACGTGTTATTATTTTCACGAGGATGCTGTGGCATTTCCACTATATGTACTGTTCTATTATTTTTTCCAGGCGAATTACGTTCTGGATGATACCTACTGTCGAGTTCATTTATGAGAATATGTTCTTGTGGATAATTTTGCTGTTGGTAGGACCGACTGTTGTTAGATGTACGCTGAAAATTGTCCTTATTATTTCTACGTCTGTCGTAATAGTCATTCCTATACGGTGCATTGCGATAGGAATTGAAATACTGTGTTTTCTGTACGTAGTTGTTCCTTTGCTGCCGTGCGTTACTATTTGTTGTACCAGGGACTATACGTCCACGCGGCGAAACATTAAAGTTAGATTGACCTTGTGCATTACATTGTTGGTTAGGTATGCTAACCGGCTGGTTTTGTTGCTGTTGTTGTGAAAAACCTCTATTGTTACTAAAATGTGGTTCTTCTTGCTGATAATTTTCTCGATACTGACAATCAAAATTTTGTCTGCTATTAAAGTTCTGGTTGTTGTCGTTCCTAAAGCGTCTGTTACCTTTGCTATTGAAATTACGTGGTTGACCGTAGTAACTGTAAGTTTGTTGGCCTTGGTTGTTATATGAAAAATTTTTGTTTACGAAGGAATAATCTGATTGCTGCACTTCTAAAAGCTGCAGCAGATCCCTGAAGGCAGAAATATTTTCTTTTTGGTGGCCCGTTAAAAGTGACACTATTAATGATCGTGGCAATTTAGAAATACATAATTGAATGAGTGCAGATTCACTATATGGTTCACTTAAGTACTGGTTTTGTTGGACCATATGCTCAAAAAATTGCGTGACACTGGGAAAATTTGTGTTCTCATAATTTGGTAAACTGATTAGTTGATCTTTAATTCCGCGCTGTGTCGTCTTCGACCAATACGCTGATAGAAAAGCATTCTGAAACTCTTCTACCGAATAGCATTGTCTCGCGATCGGTCTCATACGAGTTGCCGGTTCGCCTTCCAAAAAACTGCAAATAAATTCAAGTTTATGCGTTACGGGCCAAGTCGGTGGAAAAGCAAAGCTAAATTGTTGTATCCAATCCAGTGGGTGAATCTGTGTTCTGTCATTTTTAAACACTTTAAATTTTCTCACTGACAGAAAATGTTTATAATCAAAATTATCGTCTCGGTATGATGGAACAGGTTCAGAATTGTAAGAGAATCTGTTTGATTGTGACTGTTCTGAATCTAACTCACGTACTCTCTGTAGATTACCTAAATTATACGCGCTGCGTGAGTGTGACAAATGTTCGCAAAGTGGCGTCTGCTGTGATGTGTTAAACGCTGAAACATTTTTCATCTCTGTTACTTATTGCTGTAAACTTGACAATTTTCTACGTAATGTATTATTAGATGAATCGATCTCATTGATTGTCTGCTGTAAATTTTGGAATTCAGGTGTTTGGTTAAACAAAATCGGTGCAGTATCGTCTGATTTGCTGTCATTATTACTATCAATAACATCAATACGACTGGCCAATTCATCATATTTTTCAGTCAGTATTTTTGCCTGATCATCGTTTTTACTGTCAGAAGCATTAATCTGTGTTTGTAATCTACGTGTGGTTTCGTTCAATTTTTTAACGTCAGCTTTCACGACATCGGAATCCTGAGTTAGTTCTAATTGTTCGAATCTGTCTGTCACTGTCTGAATATCTGCTGTGTGTGTATCTGTTTTTAATTTAAGATCAGAAATTTCATCACGTAATTCTATGTTCAACTGTTTGATGGTATTAATTTCGTCGGACACTTTAGCAATATTGTTGTCCACGAATGTTTTTGCCTTCGCGAACAATTTGCGTTTGTCTTCTTGTCTCTGTGCAGTCATTGTTTCCATGACTTGACGTTTTACTTTATTTTGATCCTGTATAAATTTACGGAAACGCGTATTACTGTTTTCTAGGTGGTGATTAAAACGCTCGTCAATTTGAGTGTTCTGTTGTTCGAATTTCGCGTCTATCTTTGCGCCCATTGTGCGCGAAAGTTCTGCTGTCATTAATTTAAACTCGTCATGTAAATTTGTTGCCTTTTCAGAGCATTGTTTACCGACTGCGCTAATTTCCTCTCTAAGTGTTTCTGTTGTAGCCGCTTGCATATCCCTTAATTCTTGAGCAATAGATCTAATTTCTTCGCTACTTTTTCTTGAACAAGCCTCAATTTCCTCGCGTAACTGTTCTTTAGTATCATGACACTGCGCGGCAACGTCTCTAATTTGTTCACTAAGCTGTCTGGAATTGTTGTCTAATTTTTCATTTAACTGTCTGGAATTGTTGTCTAATTTTTCATTTAACTGTTGTTTGAGATTTTCGTTATTTTCATTAAGCTGTTGTTTGAGACCTTCTTTAAGTTGTTTGGAATTGCTGTCTAATTTTTCATTAAGGTTGTCATTTTTTTACCCTGTTGTAGCAATATTGCCATAATTTGTTCCAAGGTTACATTACCTACTCTATTCTCTGTACTGTTGAATGGTGTATCTGCAATTGTCGCGTTTTGTGTGACCATTTGGTCATTCTGTAATTTACAAAAAGGTTTGTCAGTCGGACGTACACTGTCAGTGACTATTTCGGAATTAAATAAATCTCTCCTACTTTGAGTATCCTGTTCATTTTCATTAGAAAAGTTCGTCTGTCCGTTACGTGAATTTTCCAAACCGGGTGTGTTAAGCTGGGCAGCGCTCATTACAATAGAGCGCCCCGCGTCATCAATTGTCGTCAAATTAACAGAGGAGACAATTGAGTTCGTTTGGTCATCATTAAGACATAAATCATCATTAGTGGTTGGAACGCACTGATTGTCAGTGAACGCAGGATTGTCATCATTACTCTGCGTGTCACAGGTACTATCGGTGAAGTTGTGTAAGTCGGTAATTTCATTCATTATACTTCGCGATGCACTATTCACAGTCTTTCGCGGCATTTTTACAATAGTCACAATTATTCACAAATGAAATAAGCACAATGCAAAAAGCAACAAACAAAAATACAACAGAGAGCAACGAATTGCCGATGATCTGCGGAAGAAAATTACAAAATTAGTAAAAGCGTTGCACCAAATGTTAACTATATTAAGTAAATGAGAGCAGATATCTGACTACTTATCAGAAGATTCTCAAAGAAATACGATCCTGGTCCGGATGTCGCCAAGTGTAACCTCCCCGCAAAAATTAAAGGAAAATATTTAAATGTGAATACTAATCGTGCTCAACGTAACCTCCCAGCAAAAATAAAAGAAAAGTCTATGATAATGAAAACGTGCCAAAAGTTATTTCCCCACAAGATTACTGAATAATAATGACGTACATGTTGTTGAGCTCCCACAAAACATCGTTAAATTGAAATAAAAGCGACTGTACCTTCGCTACAAAAATATTGAAAAATAATGGCCCAATGTAAACTCGACACAAAAACTGAGAAATGAATATTCAATTGTAATGATTTTTTTTTCTTTTAATAACGATTACTTTGAAAACAGAATTATTATTGGGGCATTTCTTGAACAAATTAATTACAATTACAATAAATTATTAGCTGAGCGCAATGCTGCTTCATTACCTTATTTAACAATATACCTCGTCCTGAATCGTGACCAGAGACCCATGTCGACGCCCGCCGACTCCTCACACACTACATTACTGACTACTACTCTCCAACTGCTAACTAGCAACTGAACTACATGCTCTCACGACTCGCTACGTACAACTACTGCGTCCAACTCGGAACTGAACTCTCGTGCGGTCAAGCGCAGACTAGCAACGATAAATAACTCTCTGGTCAGAGATTCTGTCATGCCTCGCCATCGCTGTATTGAATACACTGAACACATACGTGTTTCAGTGTTGGCAGCAGTAGTATTGAGGAGGGGAATGGGATGGGTAAACAGTGTGGTGATGGTTGAAAATAAGGGCTACCTGAATGAACAGGTGGTCTATAGAGGAAACACATGCATTAGGAAGGGAGGGCCAGTGTTGTTGTAAAGAAGTCAGGCCGAATGGATTTCCAGGGTGCAGTGGGCATTCAGTTCCACCAATACCTCCTCCTCTGTGACCACAGGATGAGTTTTGTGATTGCGGCAATAAGAGTTGGTGAATGATGAGGGGTAGGGGCTGATGGGGAGAGGAGGTGGTAAGGAAATGTGAGAGACACATCTGGGCCAAAGGTGATTAGGGAGGGGGGGGGGGAGTTTCCAGAGGAGATCAGTGTGGAAAGAGGATGAAGGGGATTTGATAAGGACAGAATCACTTCAGGGGATAAGATGAGCAATGGGGTCGCTGGGGATATACTTGCAGATTTCGAGGGTCAGGGTGCAGGCATTGAGGAATTTGGGATCAGGGTTGGAAAGTATGAATGTATTCAGGGCAGGGACTGGGGATGCGGGAGCAGGGGTGGTGTCGATGGAGAGCTCGGAAGGAAGAGGTTTGGGCAGTGTTTTCTTGGAGGAAGGGGTGGAGGCAAAGTCGCTACTTGGGCATTCAGGATTTTTTTGGAGGGGTAGCCTGGAAGGAAGAGTAAGGGTCTGGAAGGATTGGGAGGTGGAAGGAGGCAGGCCACTCATGTGAGGAGGAGGCACTTTGAAGAGAGGGTGGGTGCTTTGTGATGGTGAATGTAGCATGGCAGGCCATTACATGGTGTGGGGAAGCAGGGGTTTTCGTAGCAGTGCGAGTGGGGAGTGGGGAAAGTCATCCAAATGGATGGAAGCAGTGTGAGGAGGTTGGGATAGGGGCAGTAGTAGTATAGGTGGGAAGGGGATACACTGGGACGAGACTGTGAGGAGGGGAGGGGAGTGGATGTGAGTAGCCTGGAGGAGGCACTCCAGGAGGTAACGATTGGGGCTGCGGAAAATGGGGGGGGGGGGTATCTGTGGTGGACTGTATTATCTACCTGCAAAAGATGTCGCAAAAGTGGGGAAAGAGAACAAAGACAGGGCGGCAGGCAGCAAAATGGACAGACTGACGGACAGATGGATGGATGGAAGGAAGTAGCTCAGTCAGCAAAATCTTCCGATTTGGAAACTGTGTGACTCCAACCCACAGGACCATATGCTGAAATACTGCCCGCAGTACTTGTATGATGCGTAAAATCCACATATTACGAGCACTGAATGTCCAGTGGCATAAAAATGCAGTACATTCAATACAACAAATCATGTAAAATATTAGTAGTATTAGAAACTGACTTATAACCCGTATTTAGCATTAAAATCGATAGAAACGTAGTTGTTGTTGTTATGGTCTTCAGTCCTGAGACGGGTTTGATGCAGCTCTCCATGCTACTCTATCCTGTGCAAGCTTCTTCATCTCCCAGTACCTACTGCAAACTACATCCTTCTGAATCCGCTTAGTGTACTCATCTCTTGGTCTCCCCCTACGATTTTTACCCTCCACGCTGCCCTCCAATACTAAATTGGTGATACCTTGATGCCTCAGAACATGTCCTACCAACCGATCCCTTCTTCTGGTCAAGTTGTGCCACAAACTTCTCTTCTCCCCAATCCTATTCAATACTTCCTCATTAGTTATGTGATCTACCCATCTAATCTTCAGCATTCTTCTGTAGCACCACATTTCGAAAGCTTCTATTCTCTTCTTGTCCAAACTATTTACCGTCCATGTTTCACTTCCATACATGGCTACACTCCATACAAATACTTTCAGAAATGACTTCCTTACACTTAAATCTATACTCGATGTTAACAAATTTCTCTTCTTCAAAAACGCTTTCCTTGCCATTGCCAGTCTACATTTTATATCCTCTCTACTTCGACCATCATCAGTTAATTTACTCCCCAAATAGCAAAACTCCTTTACTACTTTAAGTGTCTCATTTCCTAATCTAATACCCTCAACATCACCTGACTTAATTAGACTACATTCCATTATCCTCGTTTTGCTTTTGTTGATGTTCATCTTATATCCTCCCTTCAAGACACCATCCATTCCGTTCAACTGCTCTTCTAAGTCCTTTGCTGTCTCTGACAGAATTACAATGTCATCGGCGAACCTCAACGTTTTTATTTCTTCTCCATGGATTTTAATACCTACTCCGAATTTTTCTTTTGTTTCCTTTACTGCTTGCTCAATATACAGATTGAATAACACCGGGGAGAGGCTACAACCCTGCGTTACTCCCTTCTTAACCACTGCTTCCCTTTCATGTCCCTCGACTCTTATAACTGCCATCTGGTTTCTGTACAAATTGTAAATAGCCTTTCGCTCCCTGTATTTTACCCCTGCCACCTTTAGAATTTGAAAGAGAGTATTCCAATCAACATTGTCAAAAGCTTTCTCTAAGTCTACAAATGCTAGAAACGTAGGTTTGCCTTTCCTTAATCTTTCTTCTAAGATAAGTCGTAAGGTCAGTATTGCCTCACGTGTTCCAGTATTTCTTCGGAATCCAAACTGATCTTCCCCGAGGTCGGCTTCTACCAGTTTTTCCATTCGTCTGTAAAGAATTCGTGTTAGTATTTTGCAGCTGTGGCTTATTAAACTGATTGTTCGGTAATTTTCACATCTGTCAGCACCTGCTTTCTTTGGGATTGGAATTATTATATTCTTCTTGAAGTCTGAGGGTATTTCGCCTGTTTCATACATCTTGCTCACAAGATGGTAGAGTTTTGTCAGGACTGGCTCTCCCAAGGCCGTCAGTAGTTCCAATGGAATGTTGCCTACTCCGGGGGCCTTGTTTCGACTCAGGTCTTTCAGTGCTCTGTCAAACTCTTCAAGCAGTATCGTATCTCCCATTTCATCTTCATCTACATCCTCTTTCATTTCCATAATATTGTCCTCAAGTTCATCGCCCTTGTATAGACCCCCTATATACTCCTTCCACCTTTCTGCTTTCCCTTCCTTGCTTAGAACTGGGTTTCCATCTGAGCTCTTGATGTTCATACAAGTGGTTCTCTTATCTCCAAAGGTCTCTTTAATTTTCCTGTAGGCAGTATCTATCTTACCCCTAGTGAGACAAGCCTCTACATCTTTACATTTGTCCTCTAGCCATCCCTGCTTAGCCATTTTGCACTTCCTGTCGATCTCATTTTTGGGACGTTTGTATTCCTTTTTGCCTGCTTCGCTTACTGCATTTTTATATTTTCTCCTTTCATCAATTAAATTCAATTTTTCTTCTGTTACCCAAGTAAACGTAGTAGTGGATCAAAAGAAACAAAACATTACAGAGCGTGCCGTGAAACATGGAAGCCGAGAGCAGTAGCCGAAATGTGTACACAGAATGCCAATAGGCTTATGTGGGACACGTACGCGTGTTCATAAATGACCAAATTCAGATGATATAGCCATCACAAATAAAACTGGAACCAAATGACAGAACAAATACGACAGTTTACATACATGATAATGATTAAGTAAATTAATCGGCTGATATGTTCAGTATATCGCAAATAGAGAAAGAACCAATAGAATCGTATGACATGGGATCCGAGCGTCATTATTCGATAGATCAGGATAGTGAAAAAACATGAACGACCTACTCAAATATTTGGCTACATAAGTTAAAGATCATAGCAAAGCACAAATCACTAGCACAAATCTAGTTAAGGCAAGAGTTACTGGTGTTGACAACCAACTAAAAACATAAGCAAGTGGTGTCAGCAACATAAATCAGCTGATACACAAGCTGATGTCACGATAACACAGAGCGTTAAAACCAGTAAACAGATCGAATAAGTAGAAGACAAAGTAGACATTTTGGGTACTGCAATCAAAGACATGAAACTTGAATTAAGTACCATAAATATGTATGTGGCCAGTATGCATGATCAGGTTAGTGATATCAACGAAAGGTTCGTTCTAGAAATCATAATGACCCCAGAAACCACAAAACTTTTACAAGTAACGAAAGTGGACCAAAAGTTTTTCCATCTCTATACTGAAATTGTTGAGGTACGTAGATATCAAATCTCCCATTTGAGGAAGACAATGGTTGTTCTTGATAAAAAATAAGCAAACAGTTAAACATTTGTGAACACGCTTGTTAGCAAAACACTTCACAAATTCAGAATATCATTTGCTACCTTGAAAAGAATATAAGAGCAAGCCCAGTTGTTCCAGTGATAGCATTCCTCATAACAAGGTATTACAGGGGGAGAAACGTTTTGATCCTGAAGAAAGACATGTTGACTAGCTCCCTCTGGATTTTATGAAAAATTTTGAAAGGTTTTTTCCTGAATATTTAACAGATCATGAAAAGACTGACGTAGTTACCAGTGTTCTAGCGGGTGGTTCGAACCGATGGGGATTACAACTGAACACCGTTCAGGTGATGTCCGACGTATTTAAGCAAAAACAGATCATGAAAAGACTGACGTAGTTACCAGTGTTCTAGCGGGTGGTTCGAACCGATGAGGATTAAAACTGAACACCGTTCAGGTGATGTTCGACGTATTTAAGCAAAAATTAACAGAGCAGTACTGGTTAGAACGAAAAGAAGAATTTTTATGGCGAAGTTTCATAATGGCCAGATTGTATGACATTAACGCCAGAAGTCTCATGAAAGATTTCTGTGAATCTTGGTCCTGAAAACTGACAAACTAAAGAGGTTGACGATCCGAATGCGAAATTACATGGTAACAACGTAAACAGCTGGCAAATAATTCGACTTGCTATGTAGGAAGCAATCATAAAAACTTTTCTGCGTTTATAGAAATAGTCGAGAAGGAAGACAATTGGCGAAGTAATCGTGTTATCGTCAAAATAGCAACAACCATTGGGTTCATCACAATGACAAGAAACCAAATAATGAGGATAGGTAACGCATTAATATTGATCAATGAGGCAGTGGCAGAAGTCGAGGCACTTCAGCCACTCGGGAAACAGGGCTGATACCGTGATATTACCACGACAGCAGCACAACGAAAAACTGAGGATCGCGTACGTTACGGGCCAAACTGAGGCCAACAGATTTTCACGGCTCAGACATAAGAGATAATACCGATGTATACGTAACGAGTTTAGTGGACGAGAGAGCGACTGCGAAGCACCGCAGGCCACTGTAGGCGAAGTGACAGGTGTTCACAGGAATGAGTCACGGCAGGCAGGCGGTGAAACGTATAGTTGTTGGCGGACAGATCGCTTGCCAGTAACGAGTACATCATTTCAATCAGCTGTCCGTATGGAAATAGTAATTACGGCAGAGTGCAATGAACCCGCTGCGGCTCATAACACAATACGTGAACACTTTCGTGGGCGAGGGAGAAAGCGCCGACAACAGTATAAATGATAACATAATTTGCGAATTTGATGTCCGGGATTGTAGACTGGTGTGAACAGATCGATTTCCTGTACCTAGGGCTAAATCAGTGCGAATCGGAGGACTTCAAAGGAAATTATGAGATCAAAAGGTTTGGTAGTAGTGAAAGAAGGAAAAGGGACGTCGAGAATTGAACGTGATCCGATAGCAAGGAGGATACGGAAGTATTCAGCGCCGCAAAAAGTTCGCGAGCAGCAATTAATAGAGAGATGGCATGAGTGAGCAAAAGGGCATCGCACAATGTATGCGAGTTGCCAGTAATATTGAGATTAACTGTAACAAAAGACATTCGTCGCAATGAGGAGAATGGTAGAAAATGATATTGTCAACGTTCCTGACGAAGCATTAACGACTAACGAAATGACGGTGAAACAGGTAGAATAACACAATTGATTACGAATTACTGAAGATCACGATGACTACACAAAATATGATTCAAGGTAGATGCCATTATAGTTGAAGAAGGTGACAGCTCAGACGAAGAACCTGCTGATAATGTTAGGAGAAAACCGTGACCTTCAGTATTTAAAATCTGACAATAGATCAGATGAGCAGATTCACATCTGTATAAGAAAAGCGTTAGTGTTAAAACCGAACAGTGAACCAGAATGGTCATGCTTACAAGACAGTTAAGATGAAGAATATGTCGAAGTAACAGAAACCGGGGAATGAGTAACAAAATGTTGTTTTTTGCGACCAAATGAACAATTTCAAAATAAGAACCATAAGTAAACCCAAAACCTAGAAAGAAAGAATCTCGAGATGGTGTGATACCTATTCAACAGCGGATTTAAGTCACAAAAGAATCTGAATCCGAAAACCGAAAGAAACTCCACATATACATGATCTGAAAGTGAACAACATGTCCTGGAATGATCTACTGGTCGACGAAAATTTGCTAAGGGAACAAAATAGCTGATACAGTAGTACAACTAAAGAAGCCAGCATTCATGTCGGAATTTACATTAGGCTATAAGTCCTTTCAGACAATGCGTCAGTGACATACCACAGCCATTTCTGAGTACCTTTCAGACGAACCCGAATTAGTAATGATGTCCACAAATGGTGTCAACGTCTTAGCAAACTTTAGACAGTTCACACCAGTCACACGTTCTGGCCGGCCGGTGTGGCCGTGCGGTTCTAGGCGCTTCAGTCTGGAACCGCGTGACCGCTACGGTCGCGGGTTCGAATCCTGCCTCGGGCATGGATCTGTGTGATGTCCTTAGGTTAGTTAGGTTTAAGTAGTTCTAAGTTCAAGGGGACTGATGACCACAGATGCTAAGTCCCATAGTGCTCAGAGCCATTTGAATCATTTTTTGTTCTAAGTTCTAGGAGACTGATGACCTCAGATGTTAAGTCCCATAGCGCTCAGGGCCATTTGAACTATGCTCAGGGCCATTTGATCCATTTGAATCACACGTTCTGTATGCAGGGGCTGCTTATGAAGCTCTTGGGGGTTCGTTCCACTCCATTACCGCATATTTTGTTAATTCGCGCAGCCAGACAAATGAAAATCTGCCTCTTCGCAGAAGATCACCAAGGCGTCATGAAGCAGCTCATCGATCAAGGCTTCACGTGCCTTTTCTGGTGAAACAAAATCACTTGTGTGCACCACTGACATTTTGTACCGACGAAATTTCAACTCTTCATGAAGAATTCGTCTCACTGTGAGTTCAGAATCAGCATGAGCAACTAACTGCATGTTCGCGTGCAGATCGCTGGGGGGATTCAGAATCTACATCCTTACCTTCTCTATGTTTTAAGGCGTTATGCTGATTCTGGAAGGTCCTGCTTCCTTTTTCTGCACACATCCAGTATCCATAAAGATGTCTGCTCTTATAACAATTGCCTTTCCATCATGAACACGACCTGTAGGAGCGATGTTGAACTGTTTCCTGAATGCACGCTGTATGATGACCGAACATCCCTTCGAAAAGTAGGCCGCAGCGGTGAACGCGCGCTTCTCTCTTGCCCGCTGCATGATTGCTGATAAATTAATCTTAAAAAAGCTAAGTCTCGCACTTCTGATTGCACTGAAACCAACTCAACAATCAGTAACAGCCGCAGTGTACCGGACGTTTCAGGTAAGGAAGTTCCCTCTCCGCACCCTATGTAATTGAATTAAGACTAGAAGCTCTAGGATCACCTGAAACTAACTGTTCATCCATCTCATCTATCGACTTCTTAGTTGTGATGTTTTGATTTGCCACCTTTTTTTTTCAATTTCAGGCACAGAGATTATATCACTTTATCACAACGTACGGCACAATACACACAAATCAGTATTGCCGTTACTACATATATTCTTTAGACACTAGTAGAAGACAGTATAGAATTATCTATGCTAATAGAATAACTTTCAACATCAGATTGTGATAGAACATTTAACGCCAGAAATTTCGGTTAGTGTAAATGATGAAACGTCCCCTTTGAAAAATTATACATGACTGTGCTTAAACTGACACACAATATTTTTTAGCGCAACGCAATCTGACTTTCAGAAATCCCTACAAAGGAATGGCCCTGACTAACATTAACCTGTACCTTTCAAAAATCACTTACCTCACAAAAATCTTCATTACTCGAACTATTGCAATACAGCGAGCGCCACTACTGACAGCTAAATAAAAGATTCAAACTACGGAAGGCACTAACTACTGATAGGGATAGTTAGCAAATGAAAGATTTTAATAGAGAACAAACAATGTATTTACCTTAATAGACATAATATATATGTTCATGACATCCAGTCTTACAAATTTCAAAACTCCGCCATTTCTCTCCCCAAATCCACCACTGCTGGCGCTGTTCACATCCAGCTGCCGCTGCCCAACACTACAATGGCAGACAACAATGCAAACTAGCCACAGACTGCACACAGCACAGCCAGTGATTTTCATACAGATAGCGCTACGTGGCGGCGGCGTTACCAATATAACAACCTAAACAGCCTACTTACATAGCTTCCATGCTCCCCACAAAAAAACTTACAAATTGTTTTGGGCAGTGGACAATACAGATTTGAAAAATTTTTTCATAATTACAGTAAGAAAGATATCAAATGTACACACTTATTAATACAATGTTGGTCAAAAGCTAAAATTTTCTCACAGTCCATAAAGACAGTCCACATTGTTTATTACAGTAAAATTGCAGTGTTTTTCTCAAAGTCTGAGCAGTAAAAGACAATGCACACGGGAGTAGTTTTCCATGCAGTCTTGAAGAAGTAGAGTTGTCCTTCCAACGGAAATAGAGTGCTGACTCTTGACATGCTGACAGGTAATGTGCCACAACAGAGCAAACCCACAGCACAGTCATTCGACGTTTTGAAGAAGATTGGTAGGTAGGTCATCACAGAGCAGACACACTGTAGTCCCAGTAGAGATTACGGTATTGGTGGGCCACCAGAGGTGCAAACCAACTGTAGTTCTGGTAGAGATTGTGGTATTGGTGGGCCACCAGAGGTGCAGACCCACTGCAGTCCTTGTGGAAATAATGGTATTGGTGGGTCATCAAAGGTGCAGACCCACGGCAGTCATTGTAGAAATAATGGTATTGGTGGGTAGACAACAATGCAAACTAGCCACAGACTGCACACAGCACAGCCAGTGATTTTCATACAGAGAGCGCTACGTGGTGGCGGCGTTACCAATATAAGAACCTAAACAGCCTACTTACATACGTTACCAATATAAGAACCTAAACAGCCTACTTACAATGAAAGCACTTCATACGAGCACAAATAGGTGTCGAAAAATGGAAGCAATTACTCACCCATTCCTCTTTTTGCGACTGCGAGGGATACCGTGTGGATAGCTAAAACTTTTTCCGGCCTCTTCAGCCAATATCCTTACATTCACAGGCAAATACATGACTTAAAACCTACAAACAGTGACTAGTATACAACATAATATTTATATAAATGATAACTATACTAAAACATGTACTGTTTAACTACTTTCTACTCATGCTTTCTTTAGTCCTTAGCACACTCTCGTCAGTTTGTATTGCCCTTACGGTAATTAGTATTAAGTCGTTAGTTGTGCTTTCATGTATTGGTGTTTACCACTGTACATTACTTATGTGTCCATGGAATTGTGATCATGTAACTGTATCAGGAAGGGCTCTCTAGTTATCACGCATAATAATGTTGAATCGGATGCACATGTATGTATGTCCTACCCACACACACATACACCACAATCACACGGTCAAAGTCCAGTTCATCGGAAATGATACTTTGGATTTTACCACAAAATAAATTTCAGGACATAGTCGTTCATTCCTGCCGTGATCGTTATGGTAATAATGTATGTATCAGCGACGTAAATAAATCTCGGTAGGTTAATGTAAACTGTATGCATTCAATTACCCACTATCCACCAGTAATTACACATTCACTTACAACGTTTGATCCCTATCTGAATACGTAATCTGATCGCCGCACTTTCATATATACAAACCAGCAGTCACTTACTTGTGGTAGATCAGTCAGTTTACTTCTCCTTCTGTTATTTCTTCCCTTTTATCATACTTCGCCATATGGCGTGCGTGAAACTTTGGAGTTCGTCGTAGAGCAATGACGAACTACTCAGTAGGCATTTAGCTGCGGCGGAGTCGATTGAAACAAAAATCTTGACATGTTGTCAAACTGCACTTTAAACTTCAAGGAGCGTAATTATTTGCGGGGTCTTCCGTGTAACCAAAGCATACACACTATTGCTTCTGCTTTAAAATCACAGTATCTAATACAGTCAGGTAATGTGGGTAAAACAATTATAGTATCGAAACCCTTTTTACTGAAAATAATTTCAGTCTTTATTTTATGATCCATAAACAGCATTCTCTCGACTTGCAGTTTACTATGACACAGCAAGTCCATCAAATTAGTTATATTCTAATGGCGCCTAACAATGTGCTTATATCTACCGAAATTCAGTACACGTCTTTCTGTTACAAAGCTTCAGGCCACAGTGATTAAAATTAGTAACTCTGTACCCACACTATATTGCAATGAAAAGATCAATTATCGAGCCAAAAAATTCATTGTGCTGATATGCGTTTATACCGTGGTAATTACTCTGATAGTTTGAGATGCGTTGCATCTTCATCTGTTCGTCAGATTCGCTCACAGGCTGTATCTAGTGGGACACCTAACTCCCTACGTTTCAATATAAGAATGTACACGATACCGTACAACTCCGGCATGTCACGATCAAACAGAAAGAATAATGTTCTTAGCGCATAGTGGTTACTGCTGCTATGTGTGAACGTCGTAGATTAAAATCACTACCTCCGACTTCCAAGCTTTTGAATCGAACACTTCCAATGGCAAATCCTGTGAAGATGGCGTGAGAGTGCACGTTTCTGGTACCAGTTTATATAGTGACGAGTGGAGACACCTCTGTGAAAAACCAGCATAGTTGGGTGGGAACCTCTGAAGCGTCAACGGTTCTGGTAAAACTTCATTAGAGTTCAGTCTTTTATTCTCAGTGTTTACAAATCGTCGTTCTTCCACACCAACCTTGGCTGTTGCTCATTCAGTTGCGTGTTGGATTCTAGCTGACTATCGTTGATTGAACTAATGTCAGCACACCCAGGCGACAGTGTCAGCGACCTCAACACCACTTCAGGTTATCAGCGGGTACTCCCATTCCAAATTCTACAACAACCCTTGATGACCAATCTGCGATGTAAATGGTGTCAGCCGTCGTGTGGAAGGTTGATCTCCTCCTTGCCCCTGGTAGGTTTCCGCACTCGGAGGCAACTGAGAGCAGTACAGAAATGTGGATACCCAGAGGCTGTGTTGCTGGCTTCCGTGTTCATGTTCCATGCTGACAGACTGTGATGCGATGTTATCTGAACACAATCGTTTTCCCCAACCGTAGATGGTAGGTGATGAGCAGAATGAAGTTCATCAGGCCTTTATTTTCAATACATCTTCGTCTACTTCACAGGCTGTGCTGGGGTTCTAGGATCGGTTTACTGCAGTATCAGAATCATTGAAACAAGCACAAAGCCATCGATCACAACGGTCATCGTATGGTTGGATCTGGAGAGCTGCGGTATTTAAATTGAGCTGGCGCCAGGCTATCACATAGTGCCACTTGCGTTCTCCTTGTTCTGCTATATCCACTTAACAGGCTGTTAACTGCTGTTCCACGTTATGTGCTCTTCCAACATGACTTACGAGCTAATGAATAAGCTTGTCTTGGTTTCTTTGGTTTTCCTTCACAGTCCCCTTTCTGCTGAATATGTATCCTCACTCGGCAGACAGTGTTGTAATGTTTTCACTAACTGACCTACTTGGGACACACTGACTCGCTTCGTGCTTCCGCCTCTATCTCTGTAATGACTGAGTTTTCCTCCGGCAATGTGAATGAATTTTAACAAGTTTTCTTCCTAATTTCTACCTCCTGCTATTCTGTGCTGTAGCAGAGCAGACGATGTCTCTTGCTCTAAGTTCCACTCCAGGACTGACATGTGTACCATAGTGTGCCAAACAAAGATTTTGGCGTTTTCTACCGCTTTTATTGTGTTTTGAGTCACTTTTATAAATATTACAGGTTCTGCACAAGTGAGTGCTGTGTTTTATAAGAAACCTATATGGGAGCTATTATTAATTCTACAGTTATGATGTTTTATGTAGACTAACATTCTTAAAATAAGTTACATTTTGTGAGGCTAGCTAAATCAGTCTTCGTCGAACTCGCACCATATTATACCTTGAAACTGACTGTCTTCTAATGCGGGGATATGATGTTTGGGAATGAAATGAATTTCCGTAAATTCTTAATATTTTTATTTATCTTGATGATTGGAAACCGTGTTAATCGCAAATTGCTTTTATCTCAAAAAGTTCAAAACTTGAAAACGTTTCTTGATAACATTTTTCCTAGATCTGACTTCACTTACTTATTATTGGTAAGTAGCACATTAATAATAATACAAAAGACTAATAAAAATGGGTTTCATAAATTTTCTGGACTGCAGCACATGTAATTCCAATGGCATAAATGTTCCTATGTACACGACCATATTTTGCTTTGGAACTGTTATTCAAATTGATAATAACTTTCCCTGAAAATTTTCTATCATTATAAAGAATTACAGGAACACAAATAAAGTGAACGCTATCTATTCAGAATGAAAAGAGAAAAAAATTCTACTACGGGATTGGCTAGTGGCGAATGTTTTAAAAGTATTCCAAAAGACAACACCCTCCCACACAGTTCGTTCATTGCTAACTCAAGGCCTGCATATTTCTGCTTACTCTCATTACTTTTATAATAAACTGAAAGTTGTGGTAATCTTGAACATTCTGCATCAAAATTATAAATTATCCTCCAACTAACATTAAATTCAAAATATGAATGACCAATAAAACTGCAGTGCTCCACTCTATTGGTCACCCCTACGAAATCTGTTGAACAAAGTAGCTTTACTACATATGCTGAGCTGTTGTAATAAAGCACTTCAAATCTGTATACGTCCGTAGTTACAGGTGGTGTGTCCAAACGCTTCGCCAGACTGCATCCTGACTTCGCACTGCCATCCATGGTAGGGCATTTGCGTATAACTAGTCCGGGCACGCCGGGGTACACAGGTCGCCAGTGGAATCTCTGGCTCATAGTCACTAGGTTACTATTTTCCGTATGTACGCCAGCTGGTGTTGGTGGAGTCACCACAGAAGTGGTTTAGGGATGGTTGCACCAGCATTGTTAAGTGGCGGTGGTGCCGCCACCTATCTGTCACGAGTTGAGCACCATCTGATTTCTGGCCATGAAATGCTGTGTGCCATGGTGCGATTATTGATGATACTGCACTCCTCCTTCTCAAAATGCTGCAGCATGTCGGCGTAGTGTGCGTGGCCATGGCGATGATGGGGTGGGGTCTGTGCTGGAGACAGGGTGCTCTGGGCAAGCCAGGTTTGGATTCCACAGGTGCCCACTGTGTGGGCATCCAGAGAACTGAGGAAAACCCGTTAGAAGCATGTACCAGATGCCAACCCAGCTGCAGGGTCTCTCTGAAAATGTCAATGAGGATGAAGGCTGTAGCGAAGCAGTCAGGGGTGTGAAAGCAGGACCAGAGGCTGAACTAGAAGTGGTACAACTGGGCGCGACGTCAGAAGAGGCACCCACAAGTGCTGCAGCGACAGAGGTGGTGCTGGCAGCTGCGAAAGTGTGGGAGCCAACATTGGAGATGGTGCAGGCCTCCAAGGTGGTGATGGCAGCGACGGCCGTAAGACCAACACTGAAGCCGTACAGGAGCGCTAGCATGGTGGAACGACATCCATTGAGGGAATCTGTCAGGAGAGGTGGCGCTACTTTGTGCCTTCTCTGAAACCAAGGAGTCATCAGAGTCGCAAGTAGTGCAAGGGTACAGCTTATTTTGATGCTTGTGCTGATGGCGCCCCAACCCATCCTGAATAATGAATGTAGTCCTACCCACATAGTGGATGACAATCTCAGGCGCCATGAGTCACCCTCATGAAACTCCGAAAATACACCATGTCATTGGTTCTGAATTTAAGGCGGAGAGGAGGGTTCAAATGGTTCAAATGGCTCAGAACACCTTGGGACTTATCATCCGAGGTCATTAGTCCCGTCGGCCGGTGTGGCCGAGTGGTTCTAGGCGCTACAGTCTGGAACTGCGCGACCGCCACGGTCGCAGGTTCGAAACCTGCCTCGGGCATGGATGTGTGTGATGTCCTTAGGTTAGTTAGGTTTAAGTAGTTCTAAGTTCTAGGGGACTGATGACCTCAGAAGTTAAGTCCCATAGTGCTCAGAGCCATTTGATTTTTCATCAGTCCCCTACAACTTAGAACAACTTAAATCTAACTAACCTAAGGACATTACACACATCCATGGCCAAGGCAAGATTCGAACCTGCGACTGTAGTCGTCGCGTAGTTTCAGACTGAAGCGCCTAGAACCACTCGGTCACAACGGCTGGCGGGAGGGGAGGGTTGTGGGAAGGTGCAGGATGGAGGATATGAAATTCAGAGTGGTCCACTGAAGTCTAAGGTGTTATACCGTAGGAGGGGAGGAACAGGAACTGAATATGTTTCTTAAGAGTGGCACAGCGGAAGCTTACCATTCGGGCCTTGCAAGCTCTCATAAAACTTTCTGCATTCCAATGGGTCTGTGGTGTAAAAGGCACTGAGCAGATATGAGTGATATGGTTAGCCATGCAAAATATTGTAAATTAAGTGGAGGTGGATCGTGAGCCACTATCTGATGCAAGGGTGGCAGGCAACCCTTGTTGGCAGAATACAGTCGCCAAGGCAAGGATCGTACTGCCTGACACAGTGGAAGTCAGAGGAATCACAGAAGGAAATTAGGAAAATGAATCCGCTACGACAAGCTACTGCAGACGCCTAAATGGTCCAGCGAAAGCAATTTCAATCCATTGCCAGGCACCATTCGGTCGTGGCTAGTCAAAAGAAAGGGAAGAAGTAGGCAAGTTCTCAGCACAATCCTTGCAACTCGTGAGCATGTGTTCAATGCCTTTGTCCCTACCCAAACACGTACCATGCTGCCTGGGCAACTGCTTTGTATGGATGATGCTCCTGTGACCTTTGGGAAGGAAGTCCAACATGGGTTGCTGGAGAGATGTCAAGACAGCACACGGGTCTGCTCATTGGATGTGTGTAAAAGGGCAGCCCTGTGATGGACAGGAAACCAACATGGGTTGCTGAATAGATGTCAAGATAGCACACGGGTCTGCTCATTTGATGTGTGTAAAAGGACAGCCCCCTGATGGACAGAAAACATGTCATGTTGGGAAACCCAACGCAGAAGTCACTCAGTACGAAGGGGCACCTTAGTGTCCAGCCAACCGGACATACTGGCAGAGGAGCCAGTCCCTTGTCCCTTGCTGCTGCGATTTGATATTAGTCAGTCAGGAATGAAGTCACCATAGTTTCCTCAATATGGTCAATGTGAAAACACGCCTTCTCAGAAAAATAACATTCCATATTGGAACCAGCAGGAAGATGGGGTAACGCATCCTCATTGGCATGGTGAGCAGTGCGGTAATAGAGAATCTAGCAGTCATAGTTCGTCAGGATAAGCACCCAACGCTAATGATTTTACGCCGTCTGGATGGGTACCGACTTGGTTTTGTGGAACAAAATGGTAAGGGGCTTGTTATCTGTCAGCAGATAGAATCTACATCCATGCAAATACTGACGACATTAGGGAACGCTGTAGACGATTGCCTAGGCCTCCATCTCCAATTGACTGTAATTGACCTGAGCTTTGTTAAGCGGTTTTGACGCTAATGTAATTGGACAGCCGGTAGCGCCGACTTAATGGGACTGCACTGCCCCTAAGTTATAAATGGAGGTATTCACCATGAGGACCACCGGTTTAGTGAACTTAGAGAGGATAGGAATCCATGACAGACTGTGCATTAACGGTAGATTTGAAATCAGCTCACAAGCGAAGGTAGTCGTTCAGCTTCCTGACAATGACAAGGGGCGATGCCCATTGACTTGCAGAAATGGGTGTAAAGACCCATAGGTCCTGCATACAATGCAACTCTACTGCAACAGTGTCTTGAACAGCGTGGGGAACTTCAACGAGCCTTGATGAACCTTGGCTGGACCTCGTCCTTCACGGTCATGTGAGCTAAATATACTTTTGTCCCTGCCCACAGAGTCGCCGTAAGGCTGCTGTAGATTTCCGCCGAGCTCTGTATTGCTGTCGTAGAAGTTAATCAGCACCACATTATCTGAGATCTGATATGTCAAAAGCGTTAAGACCAAAAATGTTAAGGACCGTGGTGTGGAGGACCGTGACCGGAACCGTCTTAGAGGTAGATTGGTGTTGCATCGGCAAAGAACAGGTGACCAGGGTGGCAATGTGATGCGAGATTCTCGAAAATGCCTCTATTAATGAGAATCACCGAAGACCCAGTATCCAGCTGGAATCGTAAAAGCTGGTTCCTGATACACTACTACATGAACAGCGTTTTTGGTTCCCATATAAGCATTGAGGGACGCTGGGGACGACTGACAACTGTTGCTCCTGGGTGGATAACAATCAGACTTTTGTGACGATAAGCGTAAACGAATAATTGCAAGAACGAGTATTAATTTCACTACCTGACACGGATGTTAACAGATTTAATACATGCCACATTTTGGTCCTAGGACAAATTTTAAATACTTGTACATCACAAAACTGACACCACAAGTACGCCCTACAGTATGAACAGTAGCGCTTCCTGTAGGAAGACTGCAGACGGAGAGAATAATTGCAAAATCCGATTAAAGACCATCATTAACGGACGCCCTCGTTCTGTGCAGGCGGGACAGCTATTACTCCATTATGCGCGCAGTTCTAATTACCGCCCACGGTGAGTCTGTGTGCCCTGCGTGCTGTCGGCACCCACTACCATATTGCGCGCCGTGAAATAAAGCGAAGTGCTGCGTAAGTACCTAACAGCACTTACCATGCTGCTAGTAGTGTCAGCAAAGAAGTTGCAAATTCTATTCCGCTACTCAAAAATCAGTCCAGCCATTTGGAGCGTCCCGCTACTATCATCCGCCTTGTGAGTACTGTCGGAAGCAACCGTAGGTATTAATGTACCGCCAACAATGAGGTCATCGGAGATAGAGTCCATGCCAAGTTTGGACAAGGACAGCGAAGGAGACTGTCCGTTTTCTGTTTCAAATAAGCGTTTCGGGTATCTTCCCTGTCAGATTTAGGAAACTGAAGACACCCAAAATCTGTTTAATAATACAGAGATTTGAAGCTCGCTGCTTGCCAGAACAAGGGAACATTCCCAAGTGCCAATTAACGATATTGATGAAACATGGCGGCTATGTAGAGGGGACAAAATAATGCAATAAGCATTTTTTTCGTTTGTGCCCAATTTCACTTTTAAGTCGTAAAGCACAGCCCAAAATGTAATTTGGTATATTAGGTTTAGACGTATTATCTTCTAAACAATAAGATACAAAATGCCTCTCTTATGAATGCTGATTTGGAATTAACATCATTGAAAACTGTAAATCGGAATTTGCAGTAACCTGAAACTTTGCAAACTACCCCACCACCACTAATTAGTTTTGAAAAAAATTAAGCTTTTGTTACAACATAAATTAAAGAAGCTCTCATACAACTGGTTTGTGACATATAATTTTTGGAAAATAAGCTGTACATAACGTGCTGTCAGAGTATTTTTGACGTACCTAATTATAATATCTAAAACAATGACCACCCGCCTTTTTATAGTTTTAAGGTAAACTAATTGTGAAATGGGACCGAGCATTCGATAATCTCTTATTGATGGCCCAAGTGTACTTTTGACAGGATTGATATCCGCTAAATAAAACGTCTGACCTGGTCAAAAGATATTTGAAAGATATTTTCTTTCCAAGTGAGGGAGAAAAATCCATATTATTGCTAGATTCAGGGGCCTGTCAGTGTAAAGGAACCCCATACAGCATCATACCCGAGGGTAAGGAACCTGTTCATCTCGTACTACAAAACGAATCGACTGTACATGTACAATCGTGAGATATATATGTCTTTCGATACTGGAGGAACTTTGTAAGACGTATTTCAGATCTGGTCCTGCTGAGTGAACATAATGTCAGTCTCCACTTGAGATACAGTGTAGTCAATCTGCGGTGACTGGTAAATAATCGATTCTCTTCCCCAAGGCTTACCAATGTACTGAAGTATGTCTGATACATATCAGGATATTTAGAGGGTCACCTGCGACAATTTGAAATCCTGCTGAATTTTGTTTTTCCGTGCAGAACCTCGGATGCTGCGCAGCCCCATTTGGCGTGCTTAGACCTACAGCACGTACTCCAATTACAATTTACAATCTACAAATGTTGACACCAATTTCTCTTTTGCGTTTTCCTCGCAGATGGTTTCTTCTCACGGTTTCATTACATCTATGCATCTTCTCCAGTCTTAGTTATGTTGTCAGGCTGTGCTCGGTGGTAGTTCAATACTACACCTAAAGAGTACGCTAAAACAAGTCGAAGAAATTTCATTTCCGCTGCCCCTATTGGGAGTTCGCCTTTTTCTCTTTCTGCTTAGCTTCACATATAAAAGCATAACTGCTGCTGTATTGTATATCTTTACATCCCCTTACATATCTTATTTTTCTGGGTTCTGTGAACACGAAGTGCTTCGAAACTTGCTTTAAAATGTACACTAACCGTTTCGACTGCATAAAAATATTTATTTTGTGGTAAGCGGTTCCGGTTACTTTGTGACCAAGGTCTGAAGACTTTGAATAATTGGTCGAAACCGGTTACAACCAAATACATTTTTTTTGCGTTCGAGACTGCTTTTGTTCATTTTAAACTACCTTTTGCCAGACCGCTGTTCTCTACGAGAAATATTCATAAAAATTACTTACAAACTTGTACTTTTCTCTAACGGAACTTGATCCTCATCTCTTTACTAATGAACTACTAGCTGTACAAGTTTCGGTTCTTATTTACGTACCTGTCCTGAAACGGCATTATATTCCCTTAGGAAAACGAAATTATTACTCTGTATTAGGTGTGTTCAGTGGGTGGACGAAACTATGGGAACACCAGAAACACAGCACATTACTATATCCGGTATTGCGTAGGAAAACAGTTGACTTTCAGATGAGGTAACGCTCGATTCGGAATGAAGAAATACAGGTCCTAGGTGAGTTTAAGGGTACCTTGTACCACTCTTCCTACAAAATAGTTGCAAGATCAGGTAACGATAATGGATGTGGATAGTGATTACACACCGTTCTCTCCAAAGGAGACCACAATGACTCAATAATATTGAGATCATTTGACAGTGGCAGCCAGGTGTTGAAAAAACCACTCCTGCATGATGCGAACTGTACGAACAGGAGCCTCGTCGCCTTGGAACACGGGATGAACAGTGAGGATTAAACATGACAACATGGGATAGGCCTAATCAGCCAATGTGGTCATATAATACTTTGCAGTAACGCGACCTTGCAGAATGTCCATGGCTGCCAAAACTACCGAACCTCCACCCTGTTTTACATTTGAGACGTGATATAGAGCAGAAGTTTGAAAGAATGTCAAACAACACCCATCCGAACAAATAAAATTTTTCCTTTGCTCCTAAGTCCAGGTTTTACGGCATCGTCACCATGTTTTCCTTTTCGGGGATTTGCGCCAGTGCTGACTGATTTTGGGACTCGAACTCGCATGGAAGATGCCTATTTATTTAGCTCCCTTCGTGTTGTTTTGGTCCTGACAGGGTTCGCGAGTTCGACATTCAGTTCTGCGGTGACCTCTGCCGCTTTCGGTCTCTTATTTTTCAAAATCTTATTTTTTCAAAATCCTTTTGTTACGATCACTCAGAGCTCACTTTAATCAGGGTTATGACGGAGCAGATATTTTTTCTCTTTCGCTCTATGTAGTACAAATCTTTCATATCGTGCGTCTTGAAATATCAAACTTTCGACTACCTTGGTTACGCAGCAGCCACCATACGGGAATAACAGTTTGGCGCTTTAGAGATCACTAACTTCCACCGTAACGCTCTCACAGCTTCAGGCAACACTGTTGTGATCGCTCCTGAAACTTGCAATATATTAAGGACATTGTACAGGTACCGTTCGTTATGAAATGCAACAGCGCAACCTGCAGCCTCGGCTAGCATCTCCAATAATGTCCAATGATGCATATTTCGCGGTGTTTCCATTGTTTCTGGCCAACTGCTGTATCATTTCAAACCTAAATCACATACTGTAGGTAATGTTCGGCGATAGGTGTGGTGAATAATTATCACTGTAGAGTATAATATCTGGTCATGTATACGTTCGTATACACATCGCTAGAACAATTTTCAATATCAGTGTCCTGAATATGATAGCCGTTTACCAATCTCTACAGGTTAGGTTAGGTTAGTGTTGTTTAACGTCCCGTCGACAACGAGGTCATTAGAGACGGAGCGCTAGGTCGGATTAGGGAAGGATGGGGAAGGAAATCGGCCGTGCCCTTTGAAAGGAACCATCCCGGCATTTGCCTGAAACGATTTAGGGAAATCACGGAAAACCTAAATCAGGATGGCTGGAGACGGGATTGAACCGTCGTCCTCCCGAATGCGAGTCCAGTGTGCTAACCACTGCGCCACCTCGCTCGGTATCTCTACAGAGAATGGAACCAACACATTATTTTAGGATAATTACAGCCTTCATTTTCTACTGTTATTTAAACGTACTGATATTTCGTCATCCTCTAGAATACAGTTCTCTTTGCTCCTAAACCTCATGAAAATAACGTTTACGTTATAGTCTCCCAAATGCTCTGTCGGCGGCACTTTCCTGAAACCCACACTAAACATGAAATATGTTCTCCAAGCCGCTTAACGATTTTTCGTCATTCTATTATGGTAGCTTGTTTTATGGACACGTAGACATAGGGCGTAGTAATAACTTCTTTCTGATATTATGAAGATTAATGATTTCTTAATGACTCATACGTAGAATAACAAAACAATTTCAGACAGTCTTTTTTATGGAAATATTATTTGAAGGTTTAGTGCCCTATGAAACACGTAAAGAGCGGTGTGAAGAACCATATTAGCTCGTCTATTAACAAAACACCTCAGGTTCTTTTTGCATTTCAGTATCATAGAAATTAATACTGCGTAATGTCATGGGTTCCAGTTGATAAATATTATTGTGTGGCATATTTATAGCTGACCATTTTGGGTTAAGCGAGTTTCTTCGAATACACGTAGCTGAGATGAAAGACAGCCGTTATACTGCAACCACAAGAGTTTAATGAAAACTGGTATTGATCTTAACAAATAAATTAAAATAACAATGAAGTTAAATAAAATAATTAAAATTCAATCTTAGTAAGATTGTCGCTGCTCTGTGCCGTTTGATATTGGCAATATTAAAATAAAATAATGCGGCCGTGCAAATGGTTGACAAAATCATAGGTTCGCGTTGTATTTCGCGGTATGATACTCAGAAAATAAGTTATTAGTCTTTTAACATGTAGCGATGCTTAAGATACACAAAAAAAAGCCTTTAAGAGCAAATAAACACATATATTGAACCAAGTGCAACGTAAGCACACTTACAATGCTTCTCATATGTTATCCTCATCTAAGATCAAGACCAGAGTAAGTAATTACATAAAATCATACAACTGTTTCACAATTATTAATACTTTTAATATAGAACAAAGAGTAATGTACATAGCAAATCGATATTGTTTTTAAATACAATTATGTTGAGTGGTAAGTATTTATCCATACATTTTTGTGTACACCTTCCATGAACCATAAAAGTCTGTACTTCATTGTACTGTTCGTAATTCCATATGAATAAATATTGTCTTCCCAAGGCAATCAGTACTAGTTGTTATAGATAACAGCTCACCATTAATATGCAATAGATGATGTCAAAGGAAACCAAAGCCCTACCAATTACTCTAGTTTAATGGCTCATGTAGAATGAAGTCGACTAGAATGAAGTTTGTTATTCAGATTTCACTGGTAACATAACACTGACAGACACCAGACTTTAGAGCTAATGAGATAAACATAAAAGAAATGAAGGTAATGGACTTTAGTTGAATTAAGTCAAAGTATATTGGAGAAATTAACATTAGGAAAATGAAACTGAGAGTACTAGACAAGTCTTGATTCAGGGCAAAATAACTTAAGGAGGCAGAAGTATGGAGAATATAAAATGTAGACTAGGAAGCAAAATGCTTATCGTCAAAATGGAGAAATATGTTGAATTCTAATAGCACTTCAACATTTACAAAATCTGTCTAGATGTATTTGTTCTGAAAGTAGTGTTATACAGGCATGACAGGTGAAAGATAATTTAATAAACACCGCTGAAAAATAGAATATTTTGAAATAGGTTGCTGCAGCAGAAGACTGAAAAAAACGAGAACTTACTGCAGAGGTACTGAACTGGAGCAAAGGAGCTTAAGGGCGCAACTAGATTAAAATAAGTGTTATGCTGACAGGCCATCCGAAGGTGCTGAAAAATACTTAATTTGTTAATGGAGACTTCTTTAAGTGTAAAAATGGCTGAAGGATAGCAAAGTTTGAAATCGTAAGCCTGTTCAAACTGATACAGAGTGTAGTTTCTTCTATAGCGAAAAGCAAAAGATGAGGAAGGGTGGAGAGATTTACTAAACCGGTATTAGGACGAGGACCACGACAACGTTTACAGAGAACATAACGCATGAATTATGAGTTCTTGTCGAATTTGTAGAAGAAATGAAGCTTCTGTAAAGGAATAATAGTGTGTGCATGGTAAAAAGGTATGTAAAACATTCTTCTTGAGTTTTCGAAAAGTATATTTTATATATGGGCTATGAAATTCAACTCAAGAAATCTTAACTAAGGGAACTCAGTACTATAAACAGCTGTGAATTCTCAAATTCCATTAAACTGGCGTTGGACATGTAATCCAGGTAATTTTTTTAACATTCAAAAGAGACATTTTCAACAAAATACTCGGCATTTCTACTGGTCTTACTACCCTCTACAAAAATCACGCTTCTGTTGTAATGTACAGGAAAATGCAGGAAAATACAGGAAAAGGCTCGTAACAAGGAAGAAGGATCCTGTAATATATCGTTGCAAGATCAGTTATAAACTTTGTTCAAATATAATTACATAATACCGCGATAAATAATGAAATTCATAAGGATATGGAAAGTTTTTAGTGGGTAAAGATAATGGACGCATCAACAGAGCGGTTGCCCAGACTTCAATGGCTTTACACTGTTGGATAACTGTCCGTTCCACAAGGCCAAAATTCGATAAGTTGGGCATGATACTTAACTCAGCCTGATGTCTAGGCCGCCAGGTTCGACTGATCTACACGCGATGGAACACATGGGAGACTATGAGGCGCCAGCGCTGGGGGCACAAACCACCGGCCCGTAATTTTTGGCAGTTTGATTATTTGTGTGTACGTATCCGGTGCCAGATACCTCCAGCCCCCAACCAAGGACTTGGAGAATCTATGAAGTGCAAAATCGCTATTGTATTGTGTTAAAAAGATGAACCACGTAACGACAAGATTGTCATTACAACACTAAACAATATATTTAACAACAGAATTACTGAATTTCGATCAGGTAAATTGTTCGCCTTTATACATCATAACTTCGTAAATTGACATTTCGAACCACTGAATCGTTGCCAGCGGCCACTGAGAGAGGCGCTGTATTCAACTCGCCTAATATAGACGCTCATGCGATCTAGCGGTTGAAATGATACTATCTGGTTGTAAAAATATATGAGTTACGAATCACCATAAAGTGCTGCTCTCTCGTGGTGGAAATGGCACACAATCTAAGTTACACCTTTACGAAATTATTATTAAGAAATAAATCAATACATTATGTTCTGTTTATTTTATTAAAAGGCGCAGAGTGTTAAAACGACTGTAAAATTATGTATTGTGTATTATAAACCACCATTGATTAACAAATAAATGGTAACTGTTAAGAGAATTACCGCATATTCAGTTATGCAGTGGTATCCCGCCATTTTTCAAAACGTTGTGTAAATAGATGTACTAGTGGGAGCACAGTGTACGTGTATAGTGTATGCTTGGTGAAAATCGAGCACTGGTAAAATTAGCCTTGAAAGACTGCTGAATGATGCTACTATTTTATAAAAGTTGCAGCTCAACTAAGTTGATGTATTGTGGATTATGGGCTCTGGAATCGGTAAGAGCCATACTGCTGGCTATACGTACAGCTGGAAGCCCCGGAAGCATCCAGAGCCACCAACAGTAAGCTGTCACTTCACGTATCAGTAGCATTTATTAAAGAGGCTTGGACACAGCTGATCATTGGGGCCGAGATTTTAATTAGCTAAAGGACAGTGAAATATGCAGGCATTTATGACCTAAACCTTATATAAATATGACCTTAAAAAATAAAATATGACTTAACAGAAGTTTATTTAAAGCAATCTTATTTGTTTATTTAATTTTCTATTAACCATAAAGTAATACAAAATTCACTTCTCAAAATATTGTAAGTATAGATCCTTCTGTAGAGTTTGGGGCTAATTTGCACCTATTTTTTGAATGTCTAAATGTTTTATTTTCTAAACACAAAGTACAGTAAAAAGATCATCTATCGAAACAGTAAAACAATGTTTTTATTTCTACATAGAATTTACAGTGTTTCACATTATTTAATACCGTATGTCAATCTTCAGTATCTGCAAATTTGCACTGGATCACAAGGTGCATTTTCCGGTTTTCCATTGTCAGAGATCTACGGTTGTCGCTGAGGATAGTTTTGTACCAAGAAAAGCTCCTCTCCACTTCACAAGACGTCACTGGAGCGTATTTGAAGGCAGCCAGGTCACTGGAGTTCAGCTTTGTTGTATCTTCAAATGTTGCGGCATTCCCTGAAAGACTGTCACTAATTTTGCACAGTGTAGGACATCCAGGATTTCGTTGGAGAACACATTGCAATTTGGTTTTCACTTTGTCAGCCACATGACTACGGGCTCGACCCAACTCACTTTGTACATGTTGCACAATACTCAGGGCCTCACATAGCTGAGTGCCAACAGCATGTTTGAGCTCACTATAATTTATAGGGTACTACAACAGATGGACAGCAGTGAAGTTGGACAACAGTTTTGTGGATCACATCTGCTACCACATCTGCTACCCCTTTTGTAGACGGTTCTGACACTTGTTTTCTTAGAGCTACTATACAATATTCTCTACTCGATGAACGTTCGGTAAATATAATGTACAGTTTTTATACAGCCTGAAGGGGATCCAGTCGGGTCCCAGAACCTTTGGTAAATTTAGTGACAACCTTTCCTCAACACTGTTGATATCACTCGTCTTTATAGTGGTACGAGAATTAAATCGGAGCATTACTACGATATCTGCCTTCGAAGAGAAACATTTGTTAAACCGTTAATCAGTTATGCTTTTGTCCTGATATCCTCGTTTTAAGGTTTTGTGATAACCAAGGGGATGTGTACACTAACAGTCCTTAGCTCATCACCAGAAATTCTTTTATTTTTGTGAGGAATCTGGAGCTAATATGCTGCAACATTATTCGATTTAGGCCCTATCCACTGGTCCTTTGACAGCCAAACGTGTTTCAGTCAGCATCTCCTTTTCTCTAACTCTCAGGTTTTTTTTCACATTCGTTGTACAGTAGCCTTTGTTCCTTCATAAGTATCGTTACAATGCCCGTGGGCTGCGGAGGGCGCTCCCGCCAAGAAATGAGGTACTAGTGAAATATCAGATCAGTACTAGACGGAAATTGCTACGTACAATATCTTACACTCCTGGAAATGGAAAAAAGAACACATTGACACCGGTGTGTCAGACCCACCATACTTGCTCCGGACACTGCGAGAGGGCTGTACAAGCAATGATCACACGCACAGCACAGCGGACACACCAGGAACCGCGGTGTTGGCCGTCGAATGGCGCTAGTTGCGCAGCATTTGTGCACCGCCGCCGTCAGTGTCAGCCAGTTTGCCGTGGCATACGGAGCTCCATCGCAGTCTTTAACACTGGTAGCATGCCGCGACAGCGTGGACGTGAACCGTATGTGCACTTGACGGACTTTGAGCGAGGGCGTATAGTGGGCATGCGGGAGGCCGGGTGGACGTACCGCCGAATTGCTCAACACGTGGGGCGTGAGGTCTCCACAGTACATCGATGTTGTCGCCAGTGGTCGGCGGAAGGTGCACGTGCCCGTCGACCTGGGACCGGACCGCAGCGACGCACGGATGCACGCCAAGACCGTAGGATCCTCCGCAGTGCCGTAGGGGACCGCACCGCCACTTCCCAGCAAATTAGGGACACTGTTGCTCCTGGGGTATCGGCGAGGACCATTCGCAACCGTCTCCATGAAGCTGGGCTACGGTCCCGCACACCGTTAGGCCGTCTTCCGCTCACGCCCCAACATCGTGCAGCCCGCCTCCAGTGGTGTCGCGACAGGCGTGAATGGAGGGACGAATGGAGACGTGTCGTCTTCAGCGATGAGAGTCGCTTCTGCCTTGGTGCCAGTGATGGTCGTATGCGTGTTTGGCGCCGTGCAGGTGAGCGCCACAATCAGGACTGCATACGACCGAGGCACACAGGGCCAACACCCGGCATCATGGTGTGGGGAGCGATCTCCTACACTGGCCGTACACCACTGGTGATCGTCGAGGGGACACTGAATAGTGCACGGTACATCCAAACCGTCATCGAACCCATCGTTCTACCATTCCTAGACCGGCAAGGGAACTTGCTGTTCCAACAGGACCATGCACGTCCGCATGTATCCCGTGCCACCCAACGTGCTCTAGAAGGTGTAAGTCAACTACCCTGGCCAGCAAGATCTCCGGATCTGTCCCCCATTGAGCATGTTTGGGACTGGATGAAGCGTCGTCTCACGCGGTCTGCACGTCCAGCACGAACGCTGGTCCAACTGAGGCGCCTGGTGGAAATGGCATGGCAAGCCGTTCCACAGGACTACATCCAGCATCTCTACGGTCGTCTCCATGGGAGAATAGCAGCCTGCATTGCTGCGAAAGGTGAATATACACTTTACTAGTGCCGACATTGTGCATGCTCTGTTGCCTGTGTCTATGTGCCTGTGGTTCTGTCACTGTGATCATGTGATGTATCTGACCCCAGCAATGTGTCAATAAAGTTTCCCCTTCCTGGGACAATGAATTCACGGTGTTATTATTTCAATTTCCAGGAATGTATAAAGTTTATACGGAACTCCCATGCACTGCGGAATTAACAACCAAATGTCACTACTTCCGGGGATACTGTGTTGTCAGCCGAGAGGCAGATACATCAGGATGAGTCAGTGGGGGCCAGTCATTGGATATCAACTGAATAACATATCCATCAGTTGCCTTAGCTCGTGGAAAAGCTGTCCAAGTCTGCTGTTGGAGATATGACTATGAAGCAGAAACAGAAACGAACCATGAAATTTAAACCAAGAGCAAGCAGATCTCATGTACTGATGAACAGAGGCCTTTGAGCTCTGCGCACAGTGTTTGTAAATCGTCGCAAGATATAAACGGAAGGAAACACTCTTCGGTTGCAGAGTGCTACAAGCGGTACAGCTAGCACAATGGCAGCATAGGCCTTTTAAAAGAATGGGGTAGAGTGTTCAACCGGCTCCTCATAAGCCACACGTATGTCCAGTGCTCAGCGACGCTTGAGCTGATGTAAAGAGTGGAGGCAGTAGCTGACTGTGGATGACTGTAAGCGAGTAATTTGATGTTATGAATTTCGCAGTACTCTGTCGAAATCCAACAGAAGGGTTTGGAATTCGCGAATGCCTGAAGAAGGTTATTTGTCATCACGTAAAATGTAAATATTTTGAAGTACGGTGGATGCGGTATTTTCATGGTTGGGCTGTGGTTCTCATATGGCGCATAAGAAAACGCTGGATGTGGCAACATATGAAGGCAATCTGGAGTACTGTGTGCTGCATGCTGCAAAGGAACAGTTCAGAGACAATAGTTTGTGTCTGTTACGGCGTAAAGTCGAGCGTCACGCCAGTCGGGAACGAGAGAGCAAAAAGGGCTGTGAAGAGGACGTCAATTGCACGCTGACTGACCCCTCTCCATGACGACAACGCAGCAGCAGCGGGCTCTGTGCGAAGAGGACATAAGCGCCGCGCTAGACTCGCTGCGGTCCACTTTACAGAAGCTTCAAGACTAGCGACCTGAATAGAAGCGTCAATGCTCGTTACTTGGTCCTACATTCTATGTAGCTCAATATTAGAGTTGTTATACTGACGAAGCTTGTTTATATCGGAGGTAGCCCTTTGCTTGCTACACATCTATGCAATTGTCAAGTTAAGTATTATCATTTACTTTTGAGTAATAAAACTCATTAATACGATTTCCTTGAATTGTTTGTGATGCTAGAAAGCAGGTTTCCTGTACACCCCACAACTGACGACTAGGCAGGATTCCCCAGAATCAGCATGCCAGTCACCTGGTCATAAAGCAACAGATGTGAGGTGATGCTTTGTGGACCATAACGTTCGTGAAATGGACTTGCCTGTCCAGGGTCTCAGGCTGTACCCAACAGAACACTTTTGCGATGAATTAGCACGTCAAGCCGTTCAGACTCCATTCTCCAACAACACTACCAGCTCTAGAATCACCTCTTGAGGAAGAATGGGATGCCATTCCCAAGAAACATCGATAAACCTCTTTGAAAGTGTCTCTTAGATTTCAAGCCATCATATAGGTGAAGGGTGGCCACACCCCACATTTATCTCCCAGGACAAACAGACATGCCGATACTTTTAACGTAAAAGTGTAGGCCAATCACATAAACCTCCGAAACCCACCAGCTTTAACAGCGTTTAGCTACCGAGTAATAAACTGTATTTCTTTCTGGTCCAAATATAGATCAGTGGATAGAGAAATGGAGTAAAAGACAAAAGCCGACACCGCAGGGCTGTCAGTAGTGTGATAGGACAACGAACTCCAAATAGAACTGTATTCAGTCGGTAAGCTATTTCAGAGGAAAAGAGCAGGAAGTAAATATAGGTTATAGCGTTTAGTATATTACTTGCATAGCAAGAAAATCAGAAAATACAGCAAGATTTGTTAAAAGAGTAACAATAGTAACATGGAAATCAGCTAAGTCGACGGCACAACTGATAAACGAGAGCAAATGCACTTACAATGTGTTGATAGAGGGTCTGTAAGCGATATTATACCATACTAAAAAGTAAGAGTTCTTCACTGCGTTCACGTAGTTCAGTTTGGCTACAAAACATAAACACTTTTCCTTACCAGATCCCTTAGGGAAGAATGAATTGTAAACTAGCCGTTGGTAAGACCTTACGGAACGGAATGAGATTTTGTTTTCATTAATTTAAATTTTAAGTCTTGGCTGTAAGTGGCTGAATTGTCTGTTGACAGTTTGGTGGACATTTCAGTGGAAAATTCGGTGCTGGTATACCACTTTTAGTACACATTTCATTACGTTAGGTGGAACATTCATTAGATAAGATGGAAATTTTCTTCTGAGCAGGAATTTTATTGTATGGGGTAGACATATTATTGTTAAGAGACGATGTGTTATGGGCATGTCAGATGATAATTTCATTCATCTTCTGCAACAGTATGTACAACATGGCACTTAAATCTTGTACGTCTCTGGCAGTTGATGTTACCATACAACTGATTATAGAATTAATTGTCGGATTTGCCACAGTATTATTAATTTTGTCATCAGTTCATGATTCATATTCACGCATTAAAGCGTGCATACCGGCTACAACCGCCGTCATAAAAATCATTTTCATCGGCATTGGATTCAGCTTTATGTTGTGTGACCAGTTCCATTGAGCTTCAGTTTCCTGTATTTACCATAGCAACACAATGTGACAGAGTTTCACATATTGTAGATACGGCGTGTTTAAGATGAATTTATCGTTCAAATAATTAGTTTTAGTGGTCAAGAACATTCTCGCAATACAACGTGGGTAAGCGAAACCAGTGAAACATCACCACTCAATTACACGCACCCACGACATGAATGCCTCCAGCCACAGCAGTTTTCTGAAGAAAAAAAAAAGTTTACCTTATAGTGTCTTTTTCTGAACAATAACAACGACGCGCAGCATTCATTAGGAAACTTGGTTGGTTTATAATTTGTATGTAAAATCTCAGTGTATGGAGGCGAACGATTTTGTATTCAAATAAATATCAGCTTTTATCACTGTAAAAATCTCTGATTTAAAACGTTGAAACTAAAATAATGTTGGTTTTTAAATACACAAATAAACACACGTGATAAATATTTGCTTTATAAATAACAAGCATATTATTATTACTGAACTTGCAGTTTCGATTATGTCATAGCTTTTACAAGTCTTGCTAATATGGTTTCCCTACTCGCAGTTCACTTTACGTTATATTACAGACAAAATAATACTGTTTACATGTTGTAGCACAGACCAAATTAAACTGTGGCGTTTCAGTTGATGATCATTAGGGCCCGAATTTGAATGACAAGTCATAATTTTTTCTGAACTATAGGGTGAATTTTAGAACAATTTGTACACAAATCTAGGCATTTTAGTGTCGAAAAACGTATTTTGATTGTGCATATAAAGTCATATTTCGACAAATTTTAGTAATGAGTCATATTGCAGCTAACTTTTAATATAATAGGTCATATTACTGTCAACTTTTGCCAAAAATGCATATACCGTTTTTCTCGTATCTTACGGTACATACGAATAAGAAAATGAATATTTTGCTCACGAGACAATATTTAACGTCCTATCATGAAAGATAAACAGATAAATTAGTACCTAGCTCTATTTCTCAGGACTGCAGTAGATGATCGGTGTACCACAACAGTCGTAATGCACCGAGCGGGGTGGCGCAGTGGTTAGCACACTGGACTCGCATTCGGGAGGACGACGGTTCAATCCCGTCTCCGGCCATCCTGATTTAGGTTTTCCGTGATTTCCCTAAATCGCTTCAGGCAAATGCCGGGATGGTTCCTTTGAAAGGGCACGGCCGATTTCCTTCCCCATCCTTCCCTCACCCGAGCTTGCGCTCCGTCTCTAATGACCTCGTTGTCGACGGGACGTTAAACACTAATCTCCTCCTCCTCCTCCAGTCGTAATGCGAACGTGAACCATGGTTGTGCAGAGTCGACAATACGCTCCCAGAGGCAACAAAGGCGGCTTCTGCAGTAATAATCATCGCAGTCGCACAGGTGTTCCCAGTAACCAGTTTGAATACAGCCTTTTCCTTGTTCAACATGCCTAAAGCAAAGTACTCCGACAGCGTGAAGTTGCGAGGATATGTTAGAGAATTTTGAGAGAAGTTCTTTAGTAGTGATGGTAGAATATTATTTTGTAAACTGTGTGAAGTTAAATTTGGTACAGAAAAGCGCTTTAATGTGCAACAACACTGTAATACCGCTAAACACAGCAGCTGTGGGAAACGAAGTGCTGAAAATAACCGTAGGCAAACGCTGTTATTTGAACAGACAAGTCAATCGTCCGCCGTGCAATCATCCTGCAAGGGGATACAACACCTCAGACGGTTCTTGGAGAAGAACACAACACATCCAGTTCCAGATGAATCTACACTGAGAATGAAATACTTATCCGCATTCTATAATGATGTGCTCAACAAAATTCGAATAACTATTCCTGAGCAAAGATCTGGCTGTCGATAGATGAAACTACAGATATTAGTGGGCGATTTATTGTAAATGTTGTTGTTAGTGTTCTAAAAGCAGATGTCCCTTGAGTTATGTTCCTACTAACGTGAGAAGCTCTCGATAGAGTAAACAATTCGACGATTGCTATTTTGTTTGACAACTCTCTGAAGCTACTGTGGCCGGATGGTGTGAAAAGAGACGTTTTGCTGCTTGTAACAGATGGTGCTCCATATTTGGCTAAAGCAGCCAAAGGGCTTCAGATTCTCTACCCCAGTACAGAGCACGCCACTTGCCTTGCACATGCGTTGCACAGAGTTGCCGAAGAGGTGCGATCAAATTACATTGAGATGGACAAATTAATTTCCTTTGGCCAGAAAATCTGTGTGAAGGCTCCACTACAGAAATTCAAGGAAGAAGCAACTTCATCGCCCCTCCCTCCTAAACCTGTTCTTACACGATGGGGTTCTTGGCTTAATGCTGCTGAGTATTACTGCACCAACTACACTCAAATACAGACAATCTTCTGTGAGCTTGATAGCGATGAATCAAGAGCTATCAAAATAGTGAAAGAAGTTTTTACAGATACATTGTCTTGATACTTGGCATTCATCAACGCCAATTTTTCAGTGATATCAAAAGTCGTCAAACTACTGGAAGCTGTTGGCACTCAGCTATGTGAGGCCCTGAGTATTGTGCAACATGTACAAAGTGAGTTGGGTCGAGCTCGTGGTCATGTGGCTGAAAAAGTGAAAACCAAATTGCAATGTGTTCTCCAACGGAATCGTGGATGTCCTACACTGTGCAAAATTAGTGACAGTCTTTCAGAGAATGCCGCAACATTTGAAATTACAACAAAGCTGAACTCCAGTGACCTGGCTGCCTTCAAATACACTCCAGTGACGTCTTGTGAAGTGGAGAGGAGCTTTTCCAGGTGCAAAACTATCCTCAGCGACAACCGTAGATCTCTGACAGTGGAAAACCTGAAAATGCACCTTGTCATCCAGTGCAAATTTGCAGATACTGAAGATTGACGTACGGTATTAAATAATGTGAAAAGCTGTCTAAGTACTATGTAGAAACAAAAACATTGTTTTACTGTTTCGATAGATGATCTTTTTATTGTACTTTGTGTTCTGAAAATAAAACATTCAGCTATTCAAAAAATTGGTGCAAATTAGCCACAAACCATGCAGAAAGAACTATACTAACAATATTTTGAGAAGTGTAATTTGTATTACTTTATGGTGAATAGAAAATTAAATAAACAAATAAGAATGCTTTAAATAAACTTCTATTAAGTCATATTTTATTTTTTAAGTTCATATTTATGTAAGGTTTAGGTCATAGATGCCTGCATATTTCACTGTCTTTTAGGCAATTAAAATCTGGGCCCCAATGATCAGCTATGTCCAAGCCTCTTTAACAAATGCTACTGATACGTAAACTGACAGCTTACTGTTGGTGGCTCTGGATGCTTCCGGGTCTTCCAGTTGTACGTATAGCCAGCAGTATGGCTCTTACAGATTCCAGAGCCCATAATCCACAATACATCAACTCAGTTGAGCTGCAACTTCTATAAAATAGTAGCATCATTCAGCAGTCTTTCAAGGCTAATTTTACCAGTGCTCGATTTTCACCATGCATACACTATACACGTACACTGTGCTCCCACTAGTACTTCTATTTACACAATGTTTTCAAAAATGGCGGGATACCACTGCATAACTTATTATGCGGTAATTCCCTTAACAGTTACTATTTATTTGTAAATCCATGGTGGTTTATAATACACAATACATAATTTTACAGTCGTTTTAACATTCTACGCTTTTTAACAAAATAAACAGAACATATTGTATTGATTTATTTCTTAATAATAATTTAGTAAAGGTGTAACTTAGATTGTGTACTATTTCCACCACGAGAGAGCAGCACTTTATGGTGATTCGTAACCCACACATTTTTACAACCAGATAGCATCATTGCAACCGCTAGATCGCATGAGCGTCTATATTAGGCGAGTTGAATACAGCGCCTCTCTCAGTGGCCGCTGGCAGCGATTCAGTGGTTCGAAATGTCAGTTTACAAAGTTATGACGTACGAAGGCGAACAATTTACCTGATCGAAATTTAGTAATTCTGTTGTTAAATATATTGTTTAGTGTTGTAATGAAAATCGTGTCGTTACGTGGTTCATCTTTTTAACACAATACAATAGCGATTTTGCACTTCATAGATTCTCCAAGTCCTTGGTTGGGGGCTGGAGTTATCTGGCACCGGATACGTACACACAAATAATCAAACTGCCAAAAATTACGGGCCGGTGGTTAGTGCCCCCAGCGCTGGCGCCTCATAGTCGCCCATGTGTTCCATCGCGTGTAGATCAGTCGAACCTGGCGGCCTAGACATAAGGCTGAGTTAAGTATCATGCCCAACTTATCGAATTTTGGCCTTGTGGAACAGACAGTTATCCAACAGCGTAAAGCCATTGAAGTCTGGGCAACCGCTCAGTTGATGCGTCCATTAACTTTACCCATTAAAAACTTTCCATATCCTTATGAATTTCATTATTTATCGTGGTATTATTTAATTGTATTTGAACAAAGTTTATAACTGATCTTGTAACGATATATTACAGGATCCTTCTTCCTTGTTACGAGCCTTTTCCTGTATTTTCCTGCATTTTCCTGTACATTACAACAGAAGTGTGATTTTTGTAGAGGGTAGTAAGTCCAGTAAAAATGCTGAGTATTCTGTTGAAAATGTCTCTTTTGCATATTAAGAAAATTACCTGGATTACATGTCCAACGCCAGTTTAATGGAATTTGAGAATTCACAGCTGTTTATAGTACCGAGTTCCCTTAGTTAAGATTTCTTGAGTTGAATTTCATAGCCTATATATAAATATACTTTTCGAAAACTCAAGAAGAACGTTTTACATACTTTTTTACCATGCACACACTATTATTCCTTTACAGAAGCTTCATTTCCTCTAGATATTCGACAATAACTCATAATTAATGCATGACGTTCTCTGTAAACGTTGTTGTGGTCCTATTCCTAATACCGGTTTAGTAAATTTCTCCACTTTTCCTCATCTTTTGCAAGTCTTTTCGCTATAGAAGAAACTACACCAGGTATCAGTTTGAACTGGCTTACAGTTTCAAACTTTGCCATCCTTCAGCCATTTTTACACATAAAGAGGTCTCCATTAACAAATTAAGTATTTCTTAGCACCTTCGGATGGCCTGTCAGCATAACACTTATTTTAATCTAGTTGCGTCCTTAAGCTCCTTTGCTCCAGTTCAGTACCTGTGCAGTAAGTTCTCGATTTTTCAGACTTCTGCTGCAGCACCCTATTTCAAAATATTCTATTTTTCAGCGGTGTTTATTAAATTATCTTTCACCTGTCATGACTGTATAACACTACTTTCAGAACAAATACATGTAGACAGATTTTGTAAATTTTGAAGTGCTATTAGAATTCAATATATTTCTCCATTTTGACGAAAAGCATCTTACTTCCTAGTCTACATTTACATTCTCTTTACTTCTGCCATCTTAAGTTATTTTGCCCTGAAGCAAGACTTGTCTAATAATCTCAGTTTCAGTTTCCTAATGTTAATTTCTCCAATATATTTAATTCAACTAAAGTCCATTACCTTCATTATTTTTATGTTTATAGCATTAGCTCTTTTAATATGCGATATATTCTATTCAGCTGCCTCTGAGTCCTTTGCCATCTGACAGAATTAGAATGTTGTAGTAGGTGAAGTATCAAATTTTATTGTGTTACCAATTCTTTTTCTACACTTTTCAGTTTATTTATGCTACGTATTCCATAACATAGCGAAGCAGCTTCAACCTTGTGTCACTCATTTCTCAGCATGTGTCACTCTTTCACGCACTTCTTCTCGTACTCCTAAGGTCTGGTGTCTGTCAGTGTTATGTTACCAGTGAAATCTGAATAAAAAACTTCATTCTAGTCGACTTCATTCTACATGAGCCATTAAACTAGAGTAATTGGTAGGGCTTTGGTTCCCTTTGACATCATCTATTGCATATTAATGGTGAGCTGTTATCTATAACAACTTGTACTGATTGCCTAGGGGGGAGGCATAAGGAATTACGAACAGTACAATGAAGTACAGACTTTTATGATTCATGAAAGGTGTACACAAAAATGTATAGATAAATACTTACCACTCAACACAATTGTATTTAAAAACAATATCGATTTACTATGTATATTATTCTTTGTTCTGTATTAAAAATATTAATAATTGTGAAACAGTTGAACGATTTTATGTAATTACTTACTCTGGTCTTGATCTTAGATGAGGATAACATGTGAGAAGCATTGTAAGTGTACTTACGTTGCACTTGGTTCAATATATGTGTTTATTTGCTCTTAAAAGCTTTTTTTGTGTATCTTAAGCATCGCTACATGTCAAAAGACTAGTAACTTACTTTCAGAGTATCATACCGCGAAATACAACGCGAACCTATGATTTTGTCAACCATTTGCACGGCCGAATTATTTTATTTGAGTATTGATAATATTAAACGGCACAAATCAGCGGCAATCTTACTAAGTTTGAATTTTAATTATTTTATTTAACTTCATTGTCATTTTAATTTATTTGTTAAGATCAATACCAGTTTTCATTAAACTCTTGTGGTTGCCGTATAACGGCTGTCTTTCATCTCAGCTACGTGTATTTGCAGAAACTAACTTAACCTGAAGCGGTCAGCTGTAAATATGCCACACAATAGTATTTATCAACTCGAACCCATGACATTAAGCAGTATTAATTTCTATGAAATTGCGATGCAAAAAAAAAAACCTGATATGTTTTGTTAATAGACGAGCTAGTATGGTTCTTCACACCGCTCTTTACGTTTTTCATAGGGCATTAAACCTTCAAATAATATTTCCATAAAAAAAGACTGTCTGAAATTGTTATGTTATTCTACGTATGAGTCATTAAGAAATCATTAATCTTAATAATATCAGAAAGAAGTTATTACTAGACCCTATGTCTACGTGTCCATAAAACATGCTACCGTAAGAGAATGACGAAAAATCGTTAAGCGGCTTGGAGAACATATTTCATGTATAGTGTGGGTTTCAGGAAAGTGCCGCCGACAGGGCATTTGGGAGACTATAACGTAAACGTTACTTTCATGAGATTTAGGAGCAAAGAGAACTGTATTCTAGAGGATGACAAAATATCAGTACGTTTAAATAATAGTAGAAAGTGAAGGCTGTAATTATCCTAAAATAATGTGGTGGTTCCATTCTCTGTATAGATTGGTAAACGGCTAACATATTCAGGACACTGATATTGAAAATTGTTCTAGCGATGTGTATACGAACGTATACATGATCAGATATTATACTCTACAGTGATAATTATTCACCACACCTATCGCCGAATATTACCTACAGTATGTGATTTATGTTCGAAATGATACAGCGCTTGACCAGAAACAATGAAAACACCGCGAAATATCGTCATTGGACATTATTGCAGATGCTAGCCGAGCCTGCAGGTTGCGCTGTTGCATCTCATAACAAAAGGTGCCTGTATAATGTCCTCAATATATTGCCAGTGTCAGGAGCGATCACAACAGTGTTGCCTGAAGCTGTGAGAGCGTTACGGCGGAAGTAAGTGATCTCTAAAGCGCCAAACTGTTAAACCCGTATGGTGGCTGCTGCGTAACCAAGGTAGTCGAAAGTTTGATATTTCAAGACGCACGATATGAAAGATTTGTACTGCATAGAGCGAAAGAGAAAAAATATATGCTCCCTCATAACCCAGATTAAAGTGAGCTCTGAGTGATCGTAACAAAAGGATTTTGAAGAGGATTGTATCGATAAATAAGAGACCGAAAGCGGCAGAAGTCACCGCAGAACTGAATGTTGAACTCGCGAACCCTGTCAGGACCAAAACAACACGAAGGGAGCTAAATAAATAGGCATCTGCCAGGAGAGTTCGAGTCCCAAAATCGGTCAGCACTGGCGCAAATCCCCGAAAAGGAAAACGTGGTGACGATGCCGTAAAACCTGGACTTGAGAGCAAAGGAAAAATGTTATTTGTTCGGATGGGTGTTGTTTGACATTCTTTCAAACTTCTGCTCCATATAACGTCTCAAATGTAGAACTGGGTGGAGTTTCGGTAGTTTGGGCAGCCATACCATGGACATTCTGTAAGGTCGCGTTACTGCAAAGTATTATATGACCACATTGGGTGATTAGGCCTATCCCATGTTGTCATGTTTGTTCCTCACTGTTCATCCCGTGTTCCAAGGCGACGAGGCTCCTGTTCGTACAGTTCGCATCATGCAGGAATGGTGTTTTCAACACTTGGCTACCACTGTCAAAAGATCTCAATATTATTGAGTCATTGTGGTCTCCTTTGAAGAGAACGGTGTGTAATCACTATCCACATCCATTATCGTTACCTGATCTTGCCACTATTTTGCAGGAAGAGTGGTGCAAGGTACCCTTAAACACATCTAGGACCTGTATTTCTCCATTCCGAATCGAGCGTTACCTCATCTGAAAGCCAACTGTTTTCCTACACAATACCGGGTATAGTAATGTGCTGTGTTTCTGGTGTTCCCATATTTTCGTCCACCCACTGAACACACCTAACACAGACTAATAATTTCGTTTACCTAAGGGAATATCAAGCCGTTACAGCACAGGTACGTAAATAAGAACCGAAACTTATACAGCTAGTAGTTCATTAGTAAAGAGTTGAGGATCAAGTTCCGTTAGAGAAAAGTACAAGTTTGAAAGTAATTTTTAAGAATATTTCTCGTAGAGAACAGCGGACTGGCAAAAAGTAGTTTAAAATGAACAAAAGCAGTCTCGAACTCAAAAAAATGTATTTTGTTGTAGCCGGTTTCGACCAATTATTCAAAATCTTCAGACCTTGATCGCAAAGTAATCGGAACCGCTTTTCACAAAATAAATATTTTTTGCAGTCGAAACGGTTTGTCTACATTTTAAAGCAAGTTTCGAAGCACTTCGTGTTCACAGAACCCAGAAAAATAAGATATGTAAGGGCATATAAAGATATACAGTACAGCAGCAGTTATTCTTTTAAAAGTGAAGCTAAGCGGAAAGAGAAAAAGGCGAACTCCCAATAGGGCATCGGAAATGAATTTTCTTAGATTTGTTTTAGCGTACTCTTTAGGTGGAGTATTAAACTACCACCGAGCACAGCCTGACAACATAACTAAGACTGGAGAAGATGCATAGATGTAATGAAACCGCGGGAAGAAACCGTCTGCGAGGAAAACGCAAAAGAGAAATTGGTGTCAACATTTGTAGATTGTAAATTGTAATTGGAGTACGTGCTGTAGGTCTAAGCACGCCAAATGGGGCTGCGCAGCATCCGAGGTTCTGCACGGAAAAACAAAATTCAGCAGGATTTCAAATTGTCGCAGGTGACCCTCTAAATATCCTGATATGTATCAGACATACTTCAGTACATTGGTAAGCCTTGGGGAAGAGAATCGATTATTTACCAGTCACCGCAGATTGACTACACTGTGTCTCAAGTAGAGACTGACATCATGTTCATTCAGCAGGACTAGATCTGTAATACGTCTTACAAAGTTCCTCCAGTATCGAAAGACACATATATCTCACGATTGTACATGTACAGTCGAATCGTTTTGTAGCACGAGATGAACAAGTTCCTTACCCTCGGGTATGATGCTGTATGGGGTTCCCTCACACTGACAGCCCTCTGAATCTAACAATAATATGGATTTTTCTCCCTCACTTGGAAAGAGAATATCTTTCAAATATCTTTTGACCAGGTCAGACGTTTTGTTTAGCGGATTTCAATCCTGTCAAAAGTACACTTGCGCCATCAATAAGAGATTTTCGAATTCTCGGTCCAAATTAACAATTAGCTTACCTTAAAACTATAAAAAGGGGGTGGTCATAGTTTTACATATTATAATTAGCTACGTCAATAATACCCTGACAGCACATTATGTACAGCTTATTTTCCAAAAATTATACGTCAGAAACCAGTTGTATGAAAGCTTCTTTAATTTATGTTGTAACAAAAGCTTCATTTTTTTTCAAAACTAATTAGTGGTGGTGGGGTAGTTTGCAAAGTTTCAGGTTACTGCAAATTGCGATTTACAATTTTCAATGATGTTAATTCCAAATCAGGATTCATAAGAGAGGCATTTTGTATCTCATTGTTTAGAAGATAATACGTCTAAACCTAATATGCCAAATTACATTTTGGGCTGTGCTTTACGACTTAAAAGTGAAAATGGGCACAAACGAAAAAAATGCTTATTGCATTATTTTGTCCCCTCTACATAGCCGCCATGTTCCACCAATATCGTTTATTGGCACTTGGGAATGTTCCCTTGTTCTGACAAGCAGCGAGCTTCAAATCTCTGTCCTATTAAACAGATTTTGGGTGTGTGCTGTTTCCTAAATCTGACAGGGAAGATACCCGAAACGCTTATTTGAAACAGAAAAGGGACAATTTCCTTGTCCAAACTTGGCATGGGCTCTATCTCCGATGACCTCATTGTTGGCGGTACATTAATACCTACTGTTGCTTCCGACAGTACTCACAAGGCGGATGATACGTAGCGGGACACTCCAAATGGCTGGACTGATTTTTGAGTAGCGGAATAGAATTTGCAACTTCTTTGCCGACACTACCAGCAGCATGGTAAGTGCTGTTAGGTACTTACGCAGCACTTTGCTTTATTTCACGGCGTGCAATATGGTAGTGGGTGCTGACAGCACGCAGGGCACACAGCGTCACCGTGGGTGGTAATTAGAACTGCGCGCATAATGGAGTAATAGCTGTCCCGCCTGCACAGAACGTGGGCGTCCGTTAATGATGGTCCGTAATCGGATTTTGCAATTATTCTCTCCGTCTGCAATCTTCCTAAAGGAAGCGCTACTGTTCCTACTGTAGGGCGTACTTGTGGTGTCAGTTTGGTGATGTACAAGTATTTATAATTTGTCCTAGGGCCAAAATGTAGCATTTATTAAATCTGTTAACATCCGTGTCAGGTAGTGAAATTAATACTCGTTCTAGCAATTTTTCGTTTACGCTTATCGTCACAAAAGTCTGATTGTTATTCAAGCAGGAGCAACATCAGTTTTCTGCTGGCGACACACTGAATTCTGTGTAGACTTCTTTGAGACACTATCTTGGCTTTTTTCCGTGCACGGGGAAATATAGCATAGTATTGCCGTTGAGAACATCATAAACCAATGTAATCTATAGCAAGCTTAACTAGATATATCTTTATCGCACAAAGTGAAGGTATATCAGTAGCACACAGGGAGTGAGCGAGTCGAAGTACGAAACTGTGCACCAAAGGTTCTGCTACATTTAAATAAATAGATGCTTTCACAAACAGAGATATGCAGATGAGCGTTTCGTTTAGTGAAATGATGTAGTGGTGAAGCATTGCTTTCCCTATTGAATTGTTGTGAATCTTATCACTAGGAAATTATAAATTACTATGTGTATGAAAGTGCAGAAACTGACATCTGTGATAGCAATTACCATTCTGTACGACAGTTTTAAGACTGAAGATGGTCTAACCTGGCAATAGAAATTAAATGAAAACGTTTTCTGTTATTACATTCATAAACTTTTTAACTTCTGGTCTTCCACAACTGTGATAAACTTCTATATACTCATAGAGGACATAAGAGTATCATCGTCTCATGAACATAATTACTAATAAATTAATATTTCTAAACAACAGCCTTGGATATTCCATCATTACATTTTTCAAATGTGTTAAAGCTGTAAAGTTGTCTATGTAAAATACACATATAAAAATTGTTTGCATCACCCTGGTTCCCAGAATTCCTGAAGATAGACGTTGACTGTCGTTATTGTATCACAGACACAGTCCCTCTGAAAGTTCAGAGATGTCACGAAACCCACACAAAAGAGCCGGCCACAGTGGCCGTGCGGTTCTAGGCGCTGCAGTCCGGAACCGCGGAACTGCTACGGTCGCAGGTTCTAATCCTGCCTCGGGCATGGATGTGTGTGATGTCTTTAGGTTAGTTAGGTTTAAGTAATTTTAAGTTCTAGGGTACTGATGACCTAAGATGTTAAGTCCCATAGTGCTCAGAGCCATTTGAACCACACCAAAGATGTAAACAACCATGTATGAGCACCACCTATTAGACGGAGGGGGTCCGACAGCCGATCAGTTCCATACATTCCACCAGGAAGAAGGTACACGGCTCGTTTTGTCTGTAGTTCAACCGTGCCTAGACGATCAGTAAGGCGGTTCGATCGCTTCCGCGTTGTTACTTTGTGTCGGGAAGGGCTCTCAACAATGGAAGTGGCCAGGCATCCCGGAGTGAACCAAAGCGATGCTGCTCGGAAATGGAGGAGATACAGAGACACAGGAAGTGTCCATAATATGTCTTGCTCAGGCTGCCGAGGGATGCTACTGCAATAGATGAACGCTACCTACGGATTATAGCTCGGAGGAACTCCAATAGTATAGCCACCACGTTGAATGATGCGTTTCGTACAGCACGTCGTGTTACGACTCAAACTGTGCGCAATAGGCTGCAGGATCCGCAACTTCATTTCCGAAGTCCATGGCGAGGTCCATCTTTCCAACTATGACACCATGCAGCGCGGTACAGATGAGCCCAACAACATGCCAAATGGACCGTTCATGATTGCCATTACGTTCTCTTCACCGATGAGTGTCGCATATGCCTTCAACCAGACAATCGTCGGAGACGTGTTTGGTGGCAACCCGTCAGGCTTCACGCCTTAGACGCACTGTCCAGCGAATGCAGCAAGGTGGAGGTTCATTGCTGTTTTGGTGTGGCATTATGTGGGGCTGACGTACGCCGCTGGTGGTCACGGAAGGCGCCATAACGGCTGTACGATACGTGAATGCCATCCTCCGACCGATAGTGCGACAATATCGGCAGCGTATTGGCTAGGCATTCGTCCTCATCGACGACAATTAGCGCCCCCTTCGTGCACATCTTGTGAATGACTTCCTTCAGCATACCGACATCCCGCGACTAGAGTGGCCAGCATGAGCTCCAGTTATGAACCCTATCGAACATGCCTGGGTCAGATTGAGATGGGCTGTTTATGGTCGACGTGACCCACCAACCACTCTGAAGTATCTACGCCAAAAGTGGGGCAATGTGGACCAACAGTGCCTTGATGAACCTGTAGATAGTACGCCACGACGAATACAGGCATGTATCAGTGCAAGAATACGTGCTACTGGGAATCAGAGGTACTGGTGTGTACAGCAATCTGGACCACCACCTCTGAAGGACTCGCTGTATGGTTGTACAACATTCAATGTGAGGTTTTGATAAGCAATATAAACTGCAGAAATAATGTTTATTTTAACCCTATTCAAATTTTCTGTACAGGTTCCGGAACTCTCGGAACCGAGGTGATGCAAAACTTTTTTTGATGTGTGTATTTTAACAGGAATTGTATTTAAATAGCAACAGAAAGTTATCGTCTATAAGTAACACATTTTCCATAGAACTGTCTTACGTGATATTTTGCATAATGTCATACTCAATTTACCGTTCACCATGACCATAAAGACCGCATACTTACATTTTCAATAGAACAAACTTTGTAACTACTTCAAATTTCACTGTTTACGCATGAGCGGCAGATCAGGAGAAACAAATGTTGTCAATAAAACAGTACAATGATCCGTAATTCTACACGGTTCGTGAATTATATAGAAGTTGACAATGCGACGTTGTATATGTAAGGATAGTTAAATCACAGAGTTCCTTGGGAGACTTATGCATTTGTTTATAAATCTTACTGGAAATATTTTCTTAGCTTGTTTTAACATGCAAAACTTTACAAGCTTCTCCTTAGCCCCATGTATGTTTCTGAATAAGTCAATCTAACGATTTCGGTCGTCTTCAGTGGAATCCCTTTCACTTGTGATAACAAGTATTCTCAGAAGAATAGAGAGAAGAAAGCTTTACTTCAGTATCTGGATCCATCCGTAAGGTAATCGCAAGAGTTCAGCTGTCGACTACATTTCTTGAATATAGGCTGTAACAACACATTAAAGTGGATGTGAATCACGCTGTTAAGAGGCACGCTTTACTGCATTTTACAGCTCTTTGGATATCTTTCGGAATACTTGGAAGTGTCGTTATATTTCGGCTACATGCGTAGCCACAGTCAACTCTGCCGGCGGTATTGTCTGAGAACAAAACCGATGAAAGTCGCCGAAGTTTCCGCGGAGTATCTTTCCGTGTTCTTGAAAATGTATATCAGAGATCCTAGAAAACTGTGAGAAGGCACCGAAGTTATTCCATTGGGCGGCTTCTGCTGCCAGTGCTAAGATGTGCGGAGACCCGTATTATAACTTCCGACACTCCAGTAGATATTCATATTTGGTGGCTGTAAAACTTCACTGCAGCTCAAAACCCATCAATTATTTCAGTCACTGCTGCCGAAATGCACATCATTTGATTGTGTTATTCTTGTTCATTTCGGGATACTGCAAACACCAAGTTCAAATATACACTTTTTAATAACATACGTGTCACATATTCCTGTCCTCTGTTTTTCTCCTTGATGTTCACGTGTACAAGGTTATCAATTTCATAGTTGTGTAACTTTATTTTCAGACATCCATTAGAAAGAGATTCCAAATATGGTATAGGTGTGGTGCAGTCGTACATTACGAGTACTCTGGTGAAAAATACATTAACAAACATAATGACGTCTAGATACATCCACCTATTCTACAAACTGACATTTTCATGAAGTAAATGCATCAAGTTACTACGAAAAACTGTATTGAGACCTAGATATCAATTGTCTTAGTCTTAATCTGACTGAGTTTTGCTCAAAGATTATGACACAAGTCAGGAACGATGAAAGTGCACTTCAGGTTAAACGTACAGAAAATCTGTATGTATGGAATAGGGTCAACATATTTTGGATTGATATACGGACAGAATCAGTTTGTAGTAGTGGAGTGGGCCCATTAGAAACCTACTGGTACGAAATTCGTACATCATAGCTATAATTATACTTAAGATGTTATTAACGATGTAGTTCCCAACTTCACTCCGGTGCTTGAGTGTGTGATATTGTGGTGGATAGGGTATGGTACCCAACGGAGCAAGAGGGATGCAGAGTTCTTGTTCCTACAGTTGATTCTGATGGTTTGTTGAGACCATCTAAGTTTCATTTAATTTATATGTTGCTGATGGTGTAGATGGGCATGATGTATGAGAGGAGATGGACGGCGATATAGACTTTGATCCAACTCGAGCCACCGTTCATGACGCCAGCGGCATTGCCATCATGGCATAGGTTGGTTGCAATGGATCGTAGGTGGCTCTGCCGACATTTGCATTGAGCAGCTGTTGGGTCGGAAGGGGAGCGAATTCTGTAAGGTGTCTCGAAATGTTTGGGGGAGAAGTAAATGCATTCAAATTAGGCCTGTTTTCAATCGCAGCTGCTCCTTTTCAGAAGGTAATGTTATTGGGAGACATAGCTTTGTTAATGTCCTTGTGTTTGAGACACGTTGGGCGGGTTTGAGATAGGGCACTGTGACCAGCAGTACAGGTTGTTTGATTGGTCTTCCCACAAGCATTTCTTCCGTGTGAGCCTGCACAGTACGCACATCTTGTGTTACTTTTGCACTGTAGCTGCTATGTCCAAATCACAAACTATTGTAGCACTGTAAGATGGAGGCTACGTACACGCTCACTGGACAGTGAACTCCATGAATATAAACAAACTGTGGGATCCGCTGGGAACTAAATGTTACAGCACAAACTAGTGACGGGTTTGTTACCCTTACTCCGTTGACGCTTACAATTTTACTAAATCGCCTGTTGGCAGTAATTCGACACAACACATCATATAATTTGTCAGTTCGTCCTCCGTAGTGGAGTTTTAAACATTACTGATTATGCCTTTTTTAGTAGTATAGAACTTCAGAATATAGGCCTCTGAATTTGCTCATTGTAAAAGAGGATGCTGAACCAAGGTATTTTCGGCTAACCCTTCGACTACCAGCGGGGTATATGAGTCCCACGATAGGTTACGAGAGACTCGATTAGAATTTGTTGGATGTTATTGCCATATGTGAATGAACACCTGGTAGAGGGAAGCCTAGTAATGGTAACTACACTTCTTATGACTACAAATTGCTCGTGTAGGCTGTGTTGTCTTCAAATTCTATTGTTAATCCTCGTCTCCGTATAGTCACATCGAATTAGTCGCACCTGCAGATAGACAGCCCAATTACCAGAATCGCCAAACGGGGTGCCTTCTTGTTTTATCGGACACATCGTTTCAACGACTTGCACCCATGAGCCGACTCTTATTGCACCTCAAACGCAGCCAATAATGAGCACTTGCAGAGTGAGTTTCTAGCTTCGAGAGATACTCTGTTCACTGATGTGTGACTGTTTTCAGTATGGCTTGTAGTTTTTGCACAGTCATCTTCTGAAACCCTGGAGGTACTTACGAATAATCCTGTATGTTTTAACACCAAACCCCTTGAAAAACGGAAATGTGGAAAATATTCTCTTCACACAGTTAATTTTTGACTAAGGTGTTAACTAAAAAACCAGAAATTAGTGTTTTTTTTTTAAAAAATGAAACAGGTAGTCAAAGGGTTAAACCTATGACTAACTGTCTCAGTTTTCATATTGTTTTCAACCTGAGGTCACAGCATTCATTATATACGTGAACAATGACTCACATTGCCGTCTAATAAGTTGGCCTAGTCCAAAAAGGAGCAGTCTGCCTATGCTTTAGTCTTTACTTTCAACAAACGAGATAAAAGGTCCTTTGTCAGTAGTAGCGTACGTGTTAGCAGTCAACTTAGATTTTGTTGAGTATAGCTCGTTTGTGGGTGGTGCCGACACTTGCTCCATTTTGGCTCTTTGGTCGCCGTGTCCTTCTCCTCTGTTTGGCCCCTTTGACGTTTCTGCGGGGGCTGGCAGTCGCTTTCTGTAGATTCATCGACATGTTGAATATGTTATTGTGAGCCTGCACTGCGAAACGCGATGATTCCCTCACTAATCGCTTCACCATTGGAAGCATGAAGTGCATCAACATCCGTTGAGACGCTGCATGATTGGTTTTGAGAAGTGTTCTAGGGAAGTGCAATTGCCATTGTCCGTGATAGTGATCAAAACTGCATCAAAAATGATAACGATTTGTCACAGCCTATGGAAGTTTATCGAATACCGGAATTCCCTATGTGCAAGCATTATCCGAGTAAGGAGTGTTTACACAGTCGGAGCGGGCCAGTCTTCTCACTTCCTTTTCTCGGAGCGAGATTTCCCGGGTTTCCTGACAATGTGAGATGATTCAATGCCATTTTCAGGAGAAAGTTAATAACAGTCAGACCCTGTAAAATACATAGGTGGTACAAACCACGGACGTCATTTTTAGTAACTGTTACAACAAAAATGGTTCATTACTTTCACCCAAATATCGACTTTCTTGGTCTCCAAGTAAAGCGAAATACATAGTTCTGGAAAAGCTAAGGACGAGGTAGATAAACATATCACATTAAGAAGTCAACCACATGTATGAAAGTGCGGGAACATGTTGCCAGGGATCTCTCAGACATGCCCAGGAACCTGGGCATCACGCGGATTGAGGTCAGCGTGAATATAGCGCCAAATGGGACTGGCCCCACAATGCGAGACAGTTACGGTGCTCTGTGGCCATGTTGTGATGATGAACACCACCGAACAGCATTGTAACTGTTCTGCCGAGGCGTTCTTCAACACAACATGGCCCAGAGAAATCATCTGGATGACTTCAGCCAGGAAGAATAACCGGAAGAGTGGAAGAAGCACGAATTGTGACTAGGAGTTTGGTATTGTTCACAGCATAGTTTCACGAGCATGGGGAGCGTTTCCAACCACATGCACAGCTGCCCGAAGTAGAGGAGACGGTCGACCATGGTCATCTACTGCAGCAGATGATCGAAAAAATTGTGTAACAGGCAAGAAAGTACCCACGTCAAACAGCGGATGTAGTTGCAACCATATTTAACAGGACTGCAAGAAACGCAGTCTCACGCTCCACACTCGCACGATGACTGAATGCCTGCCGAACACCACTTTGTGTTTCGTTGACACCAGCACGTCGGTGGCACCGTTTGCGATGGTACCAAGAAGGTAGGGACAGCGTGCTGTTCTCAGATGAATGCAGATTCTGTCGGAATCGTGACTTCGAACGTATCCTCCTATGGTGAGAACTGGGAACTCGTGATGTTCTCTAACGTATCGTTTTCGTGCTCCAGGTGTTATGGTTTGAGAGGCGTAATGTTTCATAGGCGTACTGTCATGAAAATCGTTGAAAACAGTACACTCACCCGTCAACATTATTGTGATACTGTACTTCTTCCTGATGTGTGTCTCTTCGGAACTGCATTCGGCTCTGACTTCTATTTTAAGGGTTTTTCTGCTTGATCGCATCTAACAGTGCAAGTATATTTAGCGGATATCCGGCGAATGAACTGGAGTAGCCGTTCTCAACAACTGCTACATCGCCACAACATGGTCCAACGACCACGCAGCAGTCAACCTCTCAGGTGGAGGAATGGAAAGCCCTGCTGCGTGATCTCCTTACCAGCCCTATGCTTAGCCTGGAAAGACTTTGGAGAACATCCATTGATGTCGGTGGTGATCACACACCGTGTTATTGACCAATGTCCAGTCTTTTGTAACATCCAAGGGACCGCCATACGGTAACTTCTGTGTAAATATCGTCTATGAATGTAGGTCTCATTCCAGTTCGTCTCATTGCTTAAGTCTTTCACTTACGTTCTGTGCTACGCAGTAGTAGACCTTTTTACTATGGTCCAAGTTTCATCGAGATATGTTACTTCCCAGTGACAGATCATGCAGCACTTAAGTCCGTAACTTTTGCACACCAGTCGAAGTATATCGTCTTACAGTTGGTGAGAATATCAGATGGTTCTATGTCATTTTCTGGAGTCATCTAATAACAGTTGGACGCCTCTAAAAAATATAAGTGATGCACACCGCAGACTTTAGTTTTAAACACTCTTACGACTCAATGGTTCAATCTTTTTCCCATATACATGCTTTATTAGACTCCAAGTAATATGAAATCTAATGGACATCGTCTAAACCCAATAATTAATGTCTCTTAACACCTGTCCCGTTTTTATATGTGTCTCTTATAAATGGAAAGCCGATAAACAACACTTACAGTTCTCATATTTCATGTAAAATCATGAATTCTCGGTTTAAATAAAGAAAAATTAAATAAAATAATAACAAGAGCCAATGGAATGGAGTATTATGTGCAAAGTCGCTTGGGGCTTTACTTAATGAGTTTCTAACAAATGTTCCTAGCTATTATATAAATCCAACGCACGTATTGTTAACGTCTTTTGCTTTTGTCCATCTTTAGCATCTGTGTGTCTTTGGCGCCTGGGAGTCATTAGCGTTTGAGAATTTAGTGTCCGAGCTATTAGCGTTGGAGGCTTGAATATCTGCGTGTCTTAATTTCATGCGCCACTGAGTGAAACAGTTAACCTCTTCTTCTTTCGTTTCACCCTCTTTGGGGTATGCTGGATCAATCATATGTTTGAGCGTTGTTCTTTTCTTAGGGCGCAGTATTTCTTCATTCTTTCTGATCTTCTTCTCCTCTCTTCTTCCGAGATGAAGGATTTGGACTTTTGTGTGGATTTGTCTTGGAACCTTGTGTTTTCATCTTTAGTAATTAATTTAGCGGTTCGATCAATAAGTGAATTTTGTGAAATATTTAATTCCACTAGGTCTTTCACAGTTTCTTTAAACCAGTTGGGCTTCGTTTTTCGGTTACGGAAGAAGTCAAAGATTCGTTTAGTTAATCTGTTGAATTCATTCTGAGAATATGACCATAAAATTTATTCTCCTTTTTCGCATAGAATCTGAAAGTTTTTCAGTTTTCTTGTAGAGAGTTTCATTTTTGATGTATATAATCTTATTGTCTTGAAATTTTGGCCCAGTGATTTTTCTTAAAATTTTTCTTTCCTTCACCTCAAGTTTCTCCATTTGGCCTTTGAAATTCATGTTAAGTGTTTCTGCTGCATACAGTGCTTCAGGCTTAATCACTGTCTTGTAATGTGTAATTTTGGACCCCCATGAAAGAGATTTTTTGTTGTATGTATTTTTTGTTAGTTCGAAGGTCAATTCAACTTTATTTTTTCTGGATTCCATTGCTTTGCTTTCCACAGCGTTCCAACTAATCCATTCTCCTAGATATTTGAATTCTTTTACTATTTCAATCTTCTGTTCTTGAACTTTGAGGTATTTACACGAGTGCTTGATGTTTGTCAATATCTTAGTTTTTCCAGAGGAGATGTGAAGACCAATTTTAACTGCTTGTTTCTTTACTTCAAGGATTTGCTCCTATGCTTCTTCCATTGTTTCAGCAAACAGGGCCATATAATCTGGAAAAGCAATGCAATTTACTTTAAGGTTCTTCTTTTTGCAACCCAGTCTTATACCACTCTTAATATTTGTGTTCCATTCTCTGACTACTTTTTCAAGCACACAATTGAACAGCAACGGTGAGAGCCCATCGCCCTGTCGCACTCCCGTTTTTATTTCAAAGGGTTCCGATAGTTCGCCCATAAATTTAACTTTCGAAAATATATTTGTAAGGGTCGCTTTTATAATATTAGTTGTTTTCTTATCCAAACCCATTTCTTCCAGGACTGATAACAGAGATTCTCTATCAATCGAATCATATGCTTTTTTGAAATCAATGAAGGAGATTACGTATATCTTTGCCGTTGATTTTTGGTATGCCATAATGTTTTTGAGGTTTAGTATTTGTTCCGAACACGATCTACCCTTTCTAAAACCTCCCTGGTATTCCCCGATTTGCGGATCCAATTGCGGCTCTGCCCTGTTCAAAAGGACTTTAGAAAGAACCTTGTACGTTATATCCAACAGTGATATTCCTCTGTAATTGTTGGGATCTGTCTTCAAACCTTTCTTGTGGATAGGGTGGATGAGAGCTGTTCTCCATTCTGCGGGGATCTCTTCTTCTTTCCAGATTTGATCGAAAACACACTTTAGGGATGTAACTGCATTTTTGTCAGCCTTTTTCCATAGTTCGGCCATTATTTGATTTTCTCCGGACGCTTTGTTGTTTTTAAGTTCTGAAATGACCTTCTATAGTTCTTCAGTCGTCGGCGGTTCTGAATCCGGCTTCTCACGGTTGTTTGGGATGGATTCAAATTTTTCAAGGATGGGTTCACAATTCAAGAGTTCCTCAAAGTAGCCTGCTAGTATTTTGCAGTTTTCCGTGCTGTTGTGAGCGATGGTCACATTTACATCTTGAAATTGGAGGGTGGGTGCTTTGTATCTTGATAACCTTTTTTTGAAAGTTCTGTAAAAGCTCCTTGGGTTGTTTTTAGCAAATTCTTCATCAATTTGGAGGAGAGTTTTGTTTTCATGTGTCTTCTTATTCCTTTTTATATTTTTAACTACCAGTTTTCTAACTGTAATGAAATTCAGTCTACTTTCTTCTGTTTTCTGTGATTGCCAATTTTGCCATGCCTGTTTTCTTGTTTCAATGAGGGCATCACATTCCAGCGACCATCAGGCATGTTTTTTACTTTTTTTGTTAGGTGCTATCCGTTCAACTGTAGTAATGAGGTTTTCCTTGATATCCCCCCAGCGTTGTGTCTGAATGGTTTCTGTTGCTTTTGTAAATTCATCTGATGTTAATATCTTTTCTGTGCTATACTTCCGACTCTTAATTTGTTTCATGCTGCGTATCCTGTTTGGGATGACTTTGAACTTAATTTTAGAAAGGTAATGGTCTGAATCTAAGTTTGCACCCCTGAGTACCCTAACGTTCATGATTTCTTTGCTAGAAATCTTCTTTATTGCCACATGATCAAGTTGAAATTCCCCAAGGCTAGGATTTGGGGATACCCATGTCTTTTGTCTTCGTGGTAGATTCTTGAAAGCTGTGGATTTAAGAATTAAATTGTGTGCTTGGCAAAGTTCTATTAGTCTCACACCATTTCTGTTTGTTCTCTTGTGTGCAGGATAGTTTCCAACTATTTTCTTATAGAATGAGATTTTCACTCTGCAGCGGAGTGTGCGCTGATATGAAACTTCCTGGCAGATTAAAACTGTGTGCCCGACCGAGACCCGAGTTCGAGTCTCGGTTCTTTGCTGGTGGACGGAAGATAACCTTGATTTTATTTTTCTTCAGTAATCGGCCTATTTTCGACGACACATTCCCGGCGTATGGAAGGAACGCAGTTGATTTAAAGTCATCATCTGCGTCCTCAGTGCGTTGCTTCTTGTTATGATAGTTACGCATGGCCTTCCGTATTTGGCGAGAAGTGTAGCTATTCTCTTTGAACCGGGCCCTGGTTGGATCCGTTAAAGACGATTTACAACTGAAGAAGGCAGGCGTCTACAAAATTCCCTGTGAATGTGGCGCTGCATATATTGGCCAGACGACAAGAACTGTCCATGAACGATGTATAGAACATGAAAGATACACCCGTCTGCGGCAACCGTCAAAATCGGCAGTAGCAGAGCACTGTATTTCTTTGGGACATTCAATGGAATACAATGTAACAAAAATTTTATCCCCGGTTTCCGGTTTTTGGGACTCCGTAATCAAGGAATCAGTGGAAATACGTCTTGCCAATAATCTTATAAATCGTGACAACGGCTTTCAGCTGGATAAAAATTGGAATCCTGTTATTAAAATTATACAATCACAGCGGAATCGACAGTGTCATTCGATACTCAATGACTAGATGAACCTTTATTTCCACCACCGAGGGCAGCACGTACAACTCGGCTATGCTGCGCATGTCAACACCTGACGCATGCGCTGTAGGATGCCAGTACATTTCACATGCGCGAGATTCGGCATAAATACCGCGACTGCACCTGGGCTCTTCAGTAGTTGTGTACTCACCTGATGATGGCCGGACGTCTCTGGGCCGAAATATCGTGGCAGAATGTCGACGGGATCCGGCTGCATACCCGGAAATTATTAGAAGAAGAAATACGCCGGGAAAATTTCAGATGTAATACTCATATTTTGACCCTGTACTGCATGACAGTGCCACTAAGATGAGCCTTCTGTAGGATATGCGAATGGTTCCTAGCCCAACGGGCCCTGTGTTATGTGCATACTGACTAAGGAATCAACTATTTTACACAACTACTTTACATTACCTTACTGCTAATTTATCTTTCATCTCGGCCATATAGCCTGGAAGACTCATCAGCAACTATGAGTCCAGTCATGAAATCCAGCATTGTATTGAAAGGAGTCAGTCAGACTGTGAGATGCTAAACTGATACCAGTCTGAACTTTAACCGGAAATCATGCAGACCAGCTTCCCCATGGAGAAACGTAAGGTGTTTTAGCGTAGGCAAAGAAAAGCTACATCTGATCTTGTTGTTCCTCTAACTTTCTCCATCATCCCTGAAAATATGTAAAATCGTCACGGAGCCGCGAGACTCATAAGATAAATTTTGAAGGTAGGCTGAGTGTTCACATCAGTGGGGATATAATTAGATACCCCTTCATACACTTCATGAGCAAGGCACCAATTGGCATCTTCCAGCAGAATAATGTAAGACAACAAACGGCAATTTCCACCATACTCGCCTTCACGAATGTATCTGTCCTTTACTTAACAGCGCATTGCAGTGTTTGTCACCAATATAGCATGGCAGGGATGCAAAGGAGGAGGTATTTATAGCAGACTCCAGGTAGCAATCTTCGAGAATTGGCGTTGAATCAATTTCATGCATGACAAGCAATTCGTCAGAATGATTTTCAGAGCCTGTTTCTTTTCATGTCACAACAAATGCATGAGTGTATTTCTGAGCGTGGTAGTCACACTTATTCATGTTGATGACTGACGTCACATACAAATGGCGTGAAATTTTAGAATCATTTCTAACTAGGGAACGGATTAATATAAATAAATATTTTTCTTGCTTACAGGTAAAAAGACTGCAATTAAGGCAGAAATTCACGAACAGCACTTCAATCATGTACGAAATTCTATTTAAAACGGATATACACATTTTTGTAATACTTTACGTAAATAAATATTTTCAATCATTTTATTAAACACATTTGTGCGTTTTCTTTGTTTCAGTTTCTCAATTTAAAAAAGGAACCTCTTGCATAATTATATTATCAGTACGCAATTTGAATGAATTGCATTCGTACACATACTGCGTAGTGAGTGACCTTCCCTACATATGATCCCTCACCATCTGAAAGGGTATTCACTTATTTCATAATGTGGATGGCTGATCCAATGTACACAACACTCTTCGGTCATTATAGTCGTCTTGTTTAAAGCGAAACTTTTATGCAGTATGTTATCTTAACTAAATTGACTGGCGATATAACACCGAAAGTAAAATGAAGTGTTCACCTTCGTTTGCAACAATAGGTTGCTGAATTTAGTAGCATCTTTACAAGTAACGGAAGAATTCTAGTCGGCAAAAAATGTGGGAAATCAGCAAATTCCGGCCAGGGATCTCAAGTCTTGCAGCATTTAGCAGGTAGTGAACACAGAATGGCTGCTTCACATAAAACTTCCAGACAAGTTCCTTCAGCTGAAGGAGCTTCCTCTTCACATTCCTTAGTCCGAAAAGTTCCAAATATTATGCATTATTATGCAACACTTATCTTTCGTGTGATGTTCCTTTATACAGACTGAAGGGTCCATAACTCTTTTTTCTAGCAAGGTACACAAATTTTGAAACACCAGAAAAATAAATATTAAAAACATTTTATGTGCCTGCCTCTTACGAAGAAAGGCTAAGGAAGATCACAGAAGAATTTAAAAATAAAAAAGAAAATGAATAAGCCTTGACGAATCACTAGAGTCAAGCAGTATGAGAGATTAAAAAATGTTATCGTAGGTGTGCCAGAAAATCATGAAATAGTTGCCATACAGTGGTTTCCATCAGAAACTGAAAACGAAAACTGCTGTTGTAACATAAACTGAAGAATCTTTCAAGCCACATACGCTGAAGATTAGATGGGTAGATAACATAACTAATGAGGAGGTATTGAATAGAATTGGGGAGAAGAGGAGTTAGTGGCACAACTTGATAAGAAGAAGGGACCGGTTGGTAGGACATGCTCTGAGGCATCAATGGATCACAAATTTAGCATTGGACGGCAGCGTGGAGGTTAAAAATCGTAGAGGGAGACCAAGAGATGAATACACTAAGCAGATTCAGAAGGATGTAGGTTGCAGTAGGTACTGGGAGATGAAGAAACATGCACAGGATAGGGTAGCATGGAGAGCTGCATCAAACCAGTCTCAGGACTGAAGACCACAACAACAACCACAACAACATTCATGCATAATACAGCTGGTTATAGAAACAACATTTTTTTGACAGAAGCTGTACTTGCAACGAATCGAATTAAAATATACCAACATTTTTAATTATTCTAGTTACTTATTTCATTATGTTAATATTATTCTTAAATTTTTATACGTCTTACATTCACTTCTTTTTTAAAGTTTACCATTTCACGTTTCAGCTTGTCGCGGGTAATTCTCTACTATTCTGATTTGAGTCGGGCCTATTTCAGAACATCGGTAGGCCTTGCTGAAGACAGCTGATTATGTACTATTAACGTTAGCTTGATTATATTGTTTCTCAAGTCGAGATCAACACCATAATCAATCATATCAACTAGATATGAAGATCTCCCAACATCGAAAGCTGTATACAGTCCACGGTTGTAGTTGTGGCATCGAACCCTTTGCGACCATCACAATCATGTTCGTTGTCTTCAGGAATGAATCCCCAAAATGCTTTTTCCGTACAGATCACCAGTCTTTTAATAGTTTTAAAAGAAACTAATGATGAGTTTGGACTGAGAATCCGAGAATATCTTTTTGAAGTCCCAACTGTCCTGCTGACAGCCCCGAAATCTGGCAACCATACGTGTGACCAGGTCACAAGATAATTGAAAAACGTTTTCTTTCCCAGTGAGGGAGTAATACGTGTATATTGTTGGATTCTTGCTGTTTTCAGTGTGAGAGAACCATTGAGAGCATCGTACCTGAGTACAAGGAACTTGTCCTTCTGGTTATCCCAAACAGCTTGGTGATACAGGTACATCTGTGGAACGTAAACGGGTTTCGATGTTTGAAGAACTTAAGTGAAAAGTCTTTCAGAAAAAATGGTATTGAATTATTATGATGTCAATCTCCACTTGAGAAACAACATAATCAAGGTGCAGTCACTAGTACGTAATTAACTGTCTTCGCCAAGGCTTAACGATGTACTGAAACGTACCTGGTTCAAATCAGAGCAGTAGAGGATCGCCAGTGGCAGTATGAAATCGTGCTGAATTTTATTTTCTATTGTCTTCTCCGTTGGATAAATTACGTAAACAAATTTAGTTCAGATTGCGTGCATTGTGTAACAAACCGTCGTGTCTTAAGTATTTCCTTATCATTATTATAAATATTTTCTATCATAATAATGTGTTACTTATCATTCTTAATTAACAAAATACACGTACGTGACACAGTTGATTAAAAAACAAAAGAACATGATTGTGAAACGTAGAATAACGAATTAAAACATAAAACATATACAAGTAAAATAAGTAATTAGAACAGTAACGAATGTTTAGATATTTTAATTAAGTATGTTGAACATAATCCGAGAGTACATTGTGTACAGCTTATTTTCAAAAATTGGTATTTCAGAAACCTGCTTTACTATATAGGGATGTATGTGACTTGAAAGCTGGTTTAATTTATGTTAAAACAAAAGTTTTCATTTTTCAAAATTATTTGATGGCGGTGTGTATTTTACAAAATTACGAAACTTGATTATACACTTTTCAAGAACATTAATTGCAAATCAACTTTTATGTGAGAAATATATTTTTTATATCACCGTTTCCAAGATTGTCCCTCTCAACCTAAAATGCCAGATTACCCTTCGGGATGAGTTTTACCCCTTAAAAAGAAATTGGGCAGAAACAAAAAAATAGGTGTTACACTATTTTTGCTCCTCAACACACCCACGAAGCTTCGTCAAGCTCGTTTGTTGACACATGGATACGTTTCCTGGTAAGAGCGATCCCAGGCATTCGGCAGTCGAGAATGCTCGTCCGCCGTCCGTTGTCGCCGGTGGGAGCATGGGCCAGTTATTAATGATGTCACCTGCGGTCAGCTGGGCATAGATGCGCACCGGTCCGACAGCAACGAATCGTCGCTAGTTGGCTCGCGCATGCGCAATCCCTGGCGGCCGGCACCTTTGTAGCCGGAATGACGCGCCGGCGCGCTGAATAGCCTCATTGCGAGTGGTGCCCCACAGTTGCCGGCCACAATGTCATTACCGGAGACAGGCCTCAATGGCGAATTATCAGATGTCGGCGTGCACAATGCTGCGGGAATTAGCACACGGCCACGCGGGCGCCGTTACGGTAGCTGCGCCGTTTCTCCATGATGCGCAGCGCCACCGACATTAACTTCGTTTCATGGACTAGTAATTGCAGCTGGTGAACTATACAGGGTGTTACAAGAAGGTACGGCCAAACTTTCAGGAAACATTCCTCACACACAAAGAAAGAAAATATGTTACGTGGACATATGTCCGGAAACGCTTACTTTCCATGTTAGAGCTCATTTCATTACTTCTCTTAAAATCACATTAATCATGGAATGGAAACACACAGCAACAGAACGTTCCAGCGTGACTTCAAACACTGTGTTACAGGAAATGTTCAAAAAGTCCTCCGTTAGCGAGGATACATGCATCCACCCTCCGTCGCATGGAATCCCTGATGCGCTGATGCAGCCCTGGAGAATGGCGTATTGTATCACAGCCGTCCACAATACGAGCAGGAAGCGTCTCTACATTTGGTACCGGGTTTGCGTAGACAAGAGCTTTCAAATGCCCCCATAAATGAAAGTCAAGGGGGTTGAGGTCTGGATGGCGTGGAGGCCATGGAATTGGTCCGCCTCTACCAATCCATCGGTCACCTAATCTGTTGTTGAGAAGCGTACGAACACTTCGACTGAAATGTGCAGGAGCTCCATCGTGCATGAACCACATGTTGTGTCGTACTTGTAAAGGCACATATTCTAGCAGCACAGGTAGAGTATCCCGTATGAAATCATGATAACGTGCTCCATTGAGCGTAGGTGGAAGAACATACTGACGAAACTAAAATGAGCTCTAACATGGAAATTAAGCGTTTCCGGACGCATGTCCACAAAACATCTTTTCTTTATTTGTGTGTGAGGAATCTTTCCTGAAAGTTTGGCCGTACCTTTTTGTAACACCCTGTACTATTAATTCCATATCATGAAGTCGTGCACTTATTTTTTAAACTTAAATGCAATATCTCACGGCAAAACATTTGCCCACTTCCATACATGGCTACAATCCATACAAATACTTTCAGAAATGACTTCCTGACACTTAAATCTATACTCGATGTTAACAAATTTCTCTTCTTCAGAAACGCTTTCCTTGCTATTGCCATCTACATTTTATATCCTTTCTACTTCGACCATCATCAGTTATTTTGCTCCCCAAGTAGCAAAACTCCTTTACTACTTTAAGTGTCTCATTTCCTAATCTAATTCCCTCAGCATCACCCGCCTTAATTCGACTACATTCCATTACCCTCGTTTTGTTTTTGTTGATGATCATCTTATACCCTCCTTTCAGGACACTATCCATTCCATTCAACTGCTCTTCCAAGTCCTTTGCTGTCTCTGACAGAATTACAATGTCATCGGCGAACCTCAAAATTTTTGTATCTTGTCCATGGATTTTAATACCTACTCCGAATTTTTCTTTTGTTTTCTTCACTGCTTGGTCAATATACAGATTGAATAACATCGGAGAGAGACTGCAACCCTGTCTTACTCCCTTCCCAACAACTGCTTCCCTTTCATGTCCCTCAACTCTTATAACTGCCATCTGGTTTCTGTACAAATTGTAAATAGCCTTTCGCTCTCTGTATTTTACCCCTGCCACCTTTAGAATTTGAAAGAGAATATTCCAGTCAACATTGTCAAAAGCTTTCTCTAAATCTACAAATGCTAGAAACGTAGGTTTGCCTTTCCTTAATCTTTCTTCTAAGATAAGGCGTAAAGTCAGTATTGCCTCACGTGTTCCAGTATTTCTACGGAATCCAATCTGATCTTCCCCGAAGTCGGCTTCTACTAGTTTTTCCATTCGTCTGTAAGGAATTCGTGTTAGTATTTTTCAGCTGTGGCTTATTAAACTGATTGTTCGGTAATTTTCACATCTGTCAACACCTGCTTTATTTGGGATTGGTATTATTATATTCTTCTTGAAGTCTGAGGGTAATTCGCCTGTTTCATACATCTTGCTCACAAGATGGTAGAGTTTTGTCAGGACTGGCTCTCCCGAGGCCGTCAGTAGTACCAATGGAATGTTGTCTACTCCGGGGACCTTGTTTCGACTCAGGTCTTTCAGTGCTCTGTCAAATTCTTCACGCAGTATCGTATCTCCCATTTCGTCTTCATCTACATCCTCTTCCATTTCCATAATATTGTCCTCAAGTACATGGCCCTTGTATAGCACCTCTGTATACTCCTGCCACCTTTCTGCTTTCCCTTCTTTGCTTAGAACTGGGTTCCCATCTGAGCTCTTGATGTTCATACAAGTGGTTCTCTTATCTCCAAAGGTCTCTTTAATTTTCCTGTAGGGAGTATCTGTCTTACCCCTAGTGACATAAGCCACTACATCCTTACATTTGTCCTCTAGCCATCCCTGCTTAGCCATTTTGCACTTCCTGTCGATCTCATATAGAGCAATGAAATTTTGGAAATATATTTGTCGAGGTTGTTTAAGTGATTAACATTGCAAGATCACAGGTTAATGCAAGCACGAGGTAAGCCATTAAAAATGCGAAATGCTGGTAAGTTAATAACCAGTGAAGCATGCATTGTGTTGTACAGGTGCCGGATGTCAGGTTGTGAGATGGAGTTCCATACCTGTTCCACCTGTTCGCTGGGAGACAAATATGGTGATCAAGCCAAGGCAACATTACGACACTCTATAGAGTAGGTTGGATTTCAACAAGGGTATTTGTCTGTGAGTTACCCTGTTCGAAAACACTCCCTGGAATTCTGTCCATGAGTGGCAGCACAATAGGTCACATGAACAGGCAGACGTATTAATTTGCAATCAGGTTGCATGGGATAATCATTAAGAGTGCTCCTGCAGTCATATGAAATCGCACCCCACACCATAACTCCAGTTGTAGCTCCTTTATGTTTATCACGCCGGCTTTAATCAGCAAACACAACAGACCTCCGCCCAACCCTCTAGTGAGCTCTTGCTTGACACAACTGAAGTCGCAAAGGGCGGTGGTTTCGGGTAAGTGGAATGCACGCTACAGGACGTCTGACTCGGAGCCATCCTTGAAGTAACCGATTTGTAAGCGTTGGTTGTGTCACTGGGGTGCCAACAGCTCCGATAGCTGCCGCAGATACACTCCTGGAAATTGAAATAAGAACACCGTGAATTCATTGTCCCAGGAAGGGGAAACTTTATTGACACGTTCCTGGGGTCAGATACATCACATGATCACACTGACAGAACCACAGGCACATAGACACAGGCAACAGAGCATGCACAATGTCGGCACTTGTACAGTGTATATCCACCTTTCGCAGCAATGCAGGCTGCTATTCTCCCATGGAGACGATCGTAGAGATGCTGGATGTAGTCCTGTGGAACGGCTTGCCATGCCATTTCCACCTGGCGCCTCAGTTGGACCAGCGTTCGTGCTGGACGTGCAGACCGCGTGAGACGACGCTTCATCCAGTCCCAAACATGCTCAATGGGGGACAGATCCGGAGATCTTGCTGGCCAGGGTAGTTGACTTACACCTTCTAGAGCACGTTGGGTGGCACGGGATACATGCGGACGTGCATTGTCCTGTTGGAACGGCAAGTTCCCTTGCCGGTCTAGGAATGGTAGAACGATGGGTTCGATGACGGTTTGGATGTACCGTGCACTATTCAGTGTCCCGTCGACGATCACCAGTGGTGTACGGCCAATGTAGGAGATCGCTCCCCACACCATGATGCCGGGTGTTGGCCCTGTGTGCCTCGGTCGTATGCAGTCCTGATGGTGGCGCTCACCTGCACGGCGCCAAACACGCATACGACCATCATTGGCACTAAGGCAGAAGCGACTCTCATCGCTGAAGACGACACGTCTCCATTCGTCCCTCCATTCACGCCTGTCGCGACACCACTGCAGGCGGGCTGCACGATGTTGGGGCGTGAGCGGAAGACGGCCTAACGGTGTGCGGGACCGTAGCCCAGCTTCATGGAGACGGTTGCGAATGGTCCTCGCCGATACCCCCAGGAGCAACAGTGTCCTTAATTTGCTGGGAAGTGGCGGTGCGGTCCCCTACGGCACTGCGCAGGATCCTACGATCTTGGCGTGCATCCGTGCGTCGCTGCGGTCCGGTCCCAGGTCGACGGGCACGTGCACCTTCCGCCGACCACTGGCGACGACATCGATGTACTGTGGAGACCTCACGCCCCACGTGTTGAGCAATTCGGCGGTACGTCCACCCTGCCTCCCGCATGCCCACTAAACGCCCTCGCTCAAAGTCCGTCAACTGCACATACGGTTCACGTCCACGCTGTCGCGGCATGCTACCAGTGTTAAAGACTGCGATGGAGCTCCGTATGCCACGGCAAACTGGCTGACACTGACGGCGGCGGTGCACAAATGCTGCGCAGCTAGCGCCATTCGACGGCCAACACCGCGGTTCCTGGTGTGTCCGCTGTGCCGTGCGTGTGATCATTGCTTGTACAGCCCTTTCGCAGTGTCCGGAGCAAGTATGGTGGGTCTGACACACCGGTGTCAATGTGTTCTTTTTTCCATTTCCAGGAGTGTAGATTACAATGCGGCAGAATCCGTACCCCGAACACGAATGTGTTCCTTGTCGGTAGTGCCATCTGGCAGTCCGGAACCTGGTCTTCTGAGGACTCGTGGCCACCGCTGCTGGCAATAACGTGCAGTGCCTATAGTCCTGTCAAGTCCTTCTGCAGCGTCGCAGAAGGAAAATTCAGCTTCTCGTAGCCCTGTTATACGACACCCCTCAACTTAGTGAGGTGCTGTTAATGGCGTGTTTGTCACCTTAAAGGCGTTCTTGACTAACCTCAGCATGTCCACTCTCAAAGGTAAGTAAAGCTCATGACCATGAATGTATAGTAAAATAGATTTGCATCCCCATATGGACACTACTAACGCCTCTCTTGTGAGACTGGTGCGAAATTTTAAATAACGTCATCTTTCATATGTAGAAAAAAGCCTACCAACTTTCATTTGTTGCACAACACCTTCTTGGTGTTACGATTTTATTTTCCATCAGCGTTGATTATTCCTGAATGACAACATCTGCATAAAATTGTATCAAATTTTATTTTCCAATAATTTATAGGAAAACTGAAATGTAATACTACTCTATGAAAAATCAACACATCAGTTGTGTATGTTGTGTCAGGAGAAACATATTTTGAATTTTATATACATAGTAATAATTATATATGCGATTCGTTTCTTAGTATTAACAGATTGCTTCTTAATTCCGGTATGTATACGCAAGATGCAGTTTCACTGGATGCTATTGAATGGCCGGCCGCAGTGGCCGAGCGGTTCTAGGCGCTGCAGTCTGGAACCGCGCGACCGCTACGGTCGTAGATTCGATTCCTGCCTCGGGCATGGATTTATGTGATGTCCTTAGGTTACTTAGGTTTAACTAGATCTAAGTTCTAGGGGACTGCTGACCTCAGAAGTTAAGTCCCATAGTGTTCAGAGCCATGTGAACCATTTTGCTATCGAATGATTTGAGGTGTTTATTATTGTCGTAGTATCTTGAAGAAAGCTGTTGTAAATATGTAGGAGAGCGAACTACAGATATCTACAGAACTTTAATACGTTACATCGGAATTATTATTACTGCAATCCGTCAGTGTACATGTAAGTAAATGAACTCGTGTAACAGCCCTTTACAGCAAGCTCCCACATTGAAATTTCTTATCGTTGAAAAGAGGATCCGTAGGATATCCTTCCTCAATGAAACAAGGAATGAAGTCCATATCATGTCGATCTAGACGTACGTTGTAACCGGAAACTCTGAGAGTCTTTTAAAGAGGTTCTTTTGGTTTATTTTTCTGCCCTACCTCTCACAATTAGTATCACTATCGGTTTCGTCTCGTTAGACAGTAATCGTCGGACTATACTACACGCAGCTATTTTTCAGTACCCTTCACTCCCTACCCCTAAGGATAGAGATTGCGTTCACGTAATTACCCAGTGGAGATTTAGGGACATTGCAGCGAGATACCAAGCAAGATAGGAGTCTCGATTTGGGAGTCTAAATTCCCGCATCTGCCTTACAACAAAGGGAAATCCTGGTTCACAACAAGGGGATCATGGCTACTTCCAGTAAGCCCCATTTTTGAGAGAATTATGAAATTGTGTTGTGTATATAGATGTAGATCCTGGTACACACACATACACACACACACACAGAGAGAGAGAGAGAGAGAGAGAGAGAGAGAGAGAGAGAGAGAGAAATGTCAATGAATTGTTCAATATATGCGCTGTGCTTAGTATACAGAAGTTAGAACCAGCGTAGCTGATAAATTCTATTGGTTTCGGTACACAGGCTACCACGAGAGGCCAACCTACTACTGCCGTATCGTGCATGCATGGGTGCGTCTTCAGTCCTGCTTCTAGCATCATCTACTAGTTTGCCAGGAAGTAGCACCAGGTAGCGATCCTAACTGGATGACCTCACGCTCAAAAAGACAGTAAAAGAATTTTGATGGCATAAAATTTTTTCAGACTTCCTTATTTCCAGTCCTTTGCGGAGGATTGTTCGTATACCTCTCCTTTCGTGCACAGAATACTTTTTGACAAGTCATGAGGAATTCTCTTGCATATTCCTCAATTAAAAATGAGCACGTCATGTAATCCTCTCTAAATGTTCGTTTAGAGACGGATCGTGCGGCGAAGCGAATCTTACAATTAGAAACGAATGGTAGCAATTTTATAAGGGAGGCAGTGACGACACGACACTTATGTACCTTTTGCCACTGGCCCGGTAGAGTTGGGTCGAAAGCTTGTAGGATTTTAATAACATGACGTGGCTGAACATCCGAGAATAATTTGTTACTTTACATCGCCGCGAGACCAAGCATTCATATAAACATTAACATATCTACATAAATTATACGGGGACTTGTTTTCAGATGCTTTGTTACGCAGAAACGCAAAAATAGTCACTCACGAGCTGCAAAGATGTTATAATTACCAGTCCAAAGTCATGCCTCATTAACACACAAAATATTCTCGTATTTGCAGGGCGCTGCGTAGCCGAAGGGTCGTACACATATGTTGTGGTTTCATTCCACATTTGTTTTTCGCCATTAGGAACGCGGCTCTGTATCTCTGGTTACACGCTGTTACAGGGCACCGTAGTAATAATGTGGTGCCCGTAAAGCCCAACACCTGTCGGGATTCGTTCGTACAGCAAGGCAGCGAGGTGAGATTTGGAATGGCTGACCGAAAACATTTTGTTCATATGAAAGTGAGTTATCTACCTGCATGAATAAACGGAGCGTAGAGATGAAAAGGTCAGTTTCAAGTTTTGAGAAAACTGTTTACTTGCTAACCGGCAGGAGGGTGTTTCGAATGGACGTCTGTGAGAGATTATGCTCATTAAGCGCCATAGTTGCCATACTCCTTTTCTAGCGTCCGCTAGAGCTAGTAGCCAGTCAGAAAGCACCAAACTATATACAGTTACAGAATATCTCCAGTTGCTAGCAGTAATAGCATCGTTTCATTCTATACACAACTTCACAGTTGCCTACGCCACTGATAAAAGTTTGGCTAGAAGGAAACTTATTACACTGCCTTACAGCGAATAATAAAACGCTTAGGAGATTGCGGTATTAGTGAGCACAGTGCCTTTCGACGTCCATCTGGAGCAAGCACTGGAGAGAGAGTGATACAAGTAGAACCTGTGAAAGTTGTTGACCGTGATTTAGTCTGATACAACGTAATCACAAATGGAATGAAGGGAGCCTCTGGACTGAAAAGATGCAGACACACTTCGACGATGGATACATACACATCCGAATATCATTTATTAAGAATTCGTTTCTATCGGAGACACTCCTTTTTCCTCCGGTACACCAACATTTTGACATCTCATAGGGCTTGTATATGAGAAAAACAGCCAGTAAACGACTAAGTTCGAAGATATTTCCAGAACTCTCTACTTCTGGTGGCTACTTAAAAACTTTTACGTAAGTAGAATAGAGATAAAACGTTCTAAACTGCTATTACACGATCTTCCAGCTGTATTTAGTATTTTTACAGTAGAAGGAAGTCACGCTAATCAGTAAGTAGTGAGGAGCTTCGGCCAGTACGGACTGTGCGCACAGAAACCTGATTGGAAAATAGAGAGAACTTCCGAAACAGTTACAGTAATTCGCTGATCAGACACTGTTTCTATACTGATAAAAAGCATTGGTGAGGCAAACCATTACGATTACTTGCATACACTGCATAACAGAATTAAAGGGACACTTAGTCCTAACCTCATATTGCGACGCACGAGTTTGAAATTTAGCTCAAAGATACCTTTAAAAATCCTTTGTAATGGTGCAAAACTCGTGGCAAAGTGCGGTGTCACACTCTGGCTCGACAACGCTTCAAACAGCAAAGTGTCGACACATGAGGAAAAACTAAGGCGGCATCTCAGAAGTTCACGTGCCGTTTAAGGCGATATCAAAATGGCTCCAAATTTCGTCACAAGTGTTCCCAGTGCCACCAAGAATATGTCATACGATTGCTAGGTTATCACAGACACTATTACCCACATTTCGCTCCTTCTTTTGAGGCCTGTGCGATAGAGATCAAAACACAGAAGAGCGACTTCCAGAGTCGGAATCATGCGATATTCCAATGAGTGGCCGAGGAACACATGTCAGACACGCAGCCTTTTGGAATAGACACGAAAGAGCCCCAGAGATGGCTTAAAGGGTGTCAATGTAATCACCCCTTTCCTTGGGTCATTCATTTCCACACGTTCCGCGATCGAATTCGACAGTATACGGTGCAATGAGAAACAGGACGGCAATCTTGATAACTTGTGATACTGCTGACACCCAGGGACTTTTAAATTTTTCTCCAACCACACTGTGGCGTGCATCCCAAATGGACGTGATCGCACCCGATTAGAGTGCGACACCACAATTATTTCACTCTTGTACGGGTTCGAACCATTACTGACTCCCCAAAACTGATCGATAAAATTTGTACGTGACACGAAGCAACGAACGTGCTTATGATTTTTCAGCCCTCCTGTTTCGCCTCATCCTGTAACATGGTCACGGAGTGGTGCGACATTGACACACGAGTGAATAAAACTGCAAAGGGAGCGTCTAAGCCGTCACCTCTCAGTGTACAGAGAATTTTAAAAATGATCCTGTACGGAGACAAACTGTGAAGGATTCCTAGGTGCCTGCAGGAGGGATAGGCACTATTATTGAGACTTATGTTTTCATCAGGTGTCACAATATCACAGTGGAAACCACACTGGCCGGCCGGAGTAGCCCAGCGGTTCTAGGCGCTACAGTCTGGAACCGCGCGACCGCTACGGTCGCAGGTTCGAATCCTGCCTTGGGCATGGATGTGTGTGATGTCTTTAGGTTTAAGTAGTTCTAAGTTCTAGGGGACTGATGACCTCAGAAGTTAAGCCCCATAGTGCTCAGAGCCAATTGAACCAATTTGAAAACACACTGGACTACATGTAAATGACTTCTGGTGGCTTAATATGTAACGTGCAGAACTACAGACTTCTTCAGTTTTTCCTTTGATTGAGTCAATAATTAATGCAAAATATTTGCTTATAGGAACGGTCTACGAAAGCTATCCGTGACTGAAACAGGCCGCCTAGAAAAAAATACGAGGGTTACCCAGAAAGTAATGCATCGCATTTGTTTTCTCAGCCGAAAACAATGTTAAGAATGTGGAACGTTACGTATATTTTATTTGAAGTCTCCTGGGTGACCGTGTCAAGTTTCCGTCACTTCAGATAGATAGCGTAGCTGCAGTACAGTTTCAAAAAGACGTCTCTAGGTGATGTACTTTACAAGCAACTTGCCGTCATTGAATTACTCACTGCCGAGAAAGAAACTTTGGGGAATATTCAGAAACGCTTGTGCAAAGCGTATGGAAAATCTGCTGTCGACAGAAGTATTGTTAGTTGCTGGGCACGGAGGGTGAGGTCATCAGAAGGCGGTTCGGCGGAGCTCCACGACTTGCAACGAGTGGGGAGGCCATCCACGGCTGTCATACCTGACAGCTCTGACCTAACACACTCGGACTTCCAGGTTTTCGGGCCATTAAAGGATGCCATTCGCATTCGTGGAGGATATTTTGAGAACGACGAGGAGGTGATTCACATAGTAAAGCACCGGCTCAGCCACCAGGACAAGGCTTCGTACCGACAGGGCAAGTACGCCCTTGTTTCGCGGTGGAGGAACACCATAGAACGGGACGGAGATTCTGTGGGAAATAGGATGTGTAGAGAAAACATCATTCTTTCGTGTATGTAATTCTCATTAAGTTCAATAAAGAATTGTTGAATGAAAAAAAATGCGGTGCCTTACTTTCTGGGCAATCCTCGCACTAATCGATCCCACAGGAAGTATGTAGTTTAGACAAATGAAACATTTTCACCTTGTTCACTACCGACAATTTTCATGTCTTTTGTGACCATCGTGATTGGCATAGTCGAAGTACTTTGATGGACGCCTGATACTGGTATCTCCGTAAGTATGAGTTAATTAGATTTATGTACTTCGGACGTCGTTTGGTGTCCACAGGAAATAGTATTTTTCAGATGGTTCGAATGGCTCCGAGTACTATGGAACTTAACATCTGAGATCATCAGTCCCCTAGAACTCAGAACTACTTAAGCCTAACTGACCTAAGGCCATCACGCACATTCATGCCCAAGACAGGATTCGAACCTGCTATCGTAGCAGTCGCGATGTTCCGAACTGAAGCTCTTAGAACCGCTCGGTCACAGCGGCCTGCAGTATTTTCCAAAACGATAAATAATCTTATGATTAAATGTTTCCCTGGCACATTTAAGTCTCTTTCTATTACGTACGATAAAGATCGTAGCAGACGAAATGAATTAAAGTTTGTGCTGCGGCCGGGACTCGAACCCGAATCTTTTCAGCTTGCTAGGCAGAAGTTGTAACCATTACGGTAAATAATGGTTACATTGCTTTCAGCATTAACTGTATCGAATCATGTCGCGTTTACATGAAATAGGCAGAATGAATGTTTTATCAGTTTCACCCATACTCGAATACGAATCATTATTAAACAGGTAACACGGTCTCTTTGGGTGTATTTCATAACTTTGTGCTTCATATATTGCAAGTTACTAGTGAAAGAGAGTCTGTGGCAGAAAAAAAACCTGACAATGCGATGATGTAACACTGCTCTGGTACTTTGTCCGTAGCTCACTGCGTAGGACAACACCATCAAGACTCCACGTGCTAGGTCTTACATCTATCAGTGTTTGCATCTGATACTGTGATTGATGCATTAGACTGCAGTGTCTAATCAGAAAGGTAGGAGACTGTAAGACCCGGTGCTGGCATTTAGAAACAAATGATCCACCTCGTCCATTGGTTTACATTTGATACACGGATCAGTATGGCGTCCCCCTGTGATAAGTTGGGGAGGGTACTGAATCGTACACCACAAGAAAGGAACTTAGCCTGTTGACCATAAATCTGCTCTTCTCAATTTCCATACAAGGTAACTGTGATAAAAGTTCCTTTCGCCACCACAGTTCGAATCAGGTATTCAAAGATGGAACATCCAACTGAAGAGCGCGTTAACCGATTGGGATGTAGGTAATGGTGATGTGCAAATGTTGTCATTTAAGCATTATTGTCATATTTTCCCATTTCGTCGGACGTTATGGGAGGAAACTGCCTCCATTGGTAGCACGCTGACAGTATTGAAGGAAAAGTAGACTTTAACGCTGGGATGCCGAATGTGGCACAAATGTGTTGCAGTCTGTTACGAGACATTACGACCAGCAAACACGTGTTTTCCGTGCTTACAACCTAAAATTTTAAACATCGCTTTCAGTTGTTTTGCAGAACGTGCCTAGTACACTGCCTACTGCGGTCCCCCTATCATATTCGCGTAGCGTTTAACGCAGATCTACTGTTGTAGTTAACGGAACCAGGAAAACAAATACCAGCCTCCCGTCGTTTTCGTTTTATTTTGTTCGCCTATTTGCCTGTTTGCCTGTTTTTCCTGGCTGGAGAGTAATTCTCGAACAGGGATATTTCACTGCTTTTACTGCCAAGTCTCTGAATGCCACGCCCGTCGTCTGCAAACAATGGACAAAGTTATGTGCCCTCGATACCAGCTTTTACTGGTGTTTGCCCCGGCAGTGCGCGCTACACGTTCCCTCTTTATTGCTAAATTTATTATCCGTTGTGACAATAGTGTCGCTCAAATACAAAACACTGTGCGGCGAAATTTTTTAATACCTTCCCTCGGCTTTTTGTTGATGTCAGTGGACCGATCGTGAACTCAAGTCACCTCCGGCGTGTGTCTCTGCTTAATAAATGACTTCATTAGCCACTTGCTAATTTTTATTCGAATTACTTCATAAGTTCTTTCGTGGTATATAATATTCGTGATATTATATCAAAATGATTTTCAGAAGCTGGTTTACATTATAACCACCAATAAATGCCTAATTCTTTCAAACGCTAATAATTCCAACAGAAGTTACCAACATTTTGTTAAGTACATTCGTTACTCTCGGGTGTACAGAATACAATGCTAGCTGAGATACCTTACGTTGATGGAGTCCGAGTATTTGGCATGGGACGGGGAACGAGTTCCAGAGTACATGTGGCAGGCCCACAGACGTATACCGCATTAGAGATATTATGAATTGAGTTATCCTGTTAATAATGTAGTTTGGCCGCGGTGTGTGATAGTGGTTAGTGTGTTGAGCAAAATTTCTGCCAAATGTGAAGAAATAAATACTCTTAGGTAAAGCTAAATAATGTGTGACTTACCAACTTAAACATATCTGTGAAAATGCTTTATTGTTTGATTCATGATTCAGTGCACTGTGGTCGAGTTCTCACCGGGTTTCATCCATACTGTGGTGGGTGGAAATAGTGACTGTGGCTGGCAGATGTCTCAAAATAATGCACGACGAGGAACACTTCGAAAAATATATATTCTCTATGATTTTTGAGCGTTACCTTGTTAGTTAATATACTTGCTTATACAGTCCTCAACCTGTTCCATTCGTAATGCCATTAACGTTACGTTACGCAAAATATTTATCTGCAGCTAACACCACGGGCCCAATGCTAGTTTAATAATTTTGTATTAACATAATAGTGTTTAAACGAAGCCGGGAAGAAATGGAAGTTACTTTATTTCATTCGGCGTTAGCGAAGTAATTGAGGAAAACGTGCATAAATTATGCAAAGGGTTACACTCACGAAGAAACAGCGAGATGTTTATTCGAAGTCACTGTACTGTACCCTTCGATTATTCATTTATTAGTTTCAAGTATTTCTGTCTTCGAGCATATCCTATTTTTTTTCTTTATGTCTCTGTCGATCGTCGGTAAAACGATAACGCGTTGAGACATTAAAAAGTGATCTGTTTGATATTACACGCTGAATGACGAAATCGCTCAAGCTTCGTGTTATGTCGAACGAATGAAACAATAAATGCATTTTCACATCTACGGTGAAGTTCATAAGTCAAGAGTACATAGCTTTTCCTAAGAGTATTTAGTGCTCCATATTTCACTGATTTCTATTCGTCACACTCACCCACTGCTATGCACCGCGACCAATCTTCCTGACTAACAGCATCAGACCAGGGGCTATCTGCCACCACATACCACAATCACTAGTGTATGGCAGTGGGAAGTTATGGAGAAAAGTCTCTCAGTAGCTACAATACAAGCCTCTTATATATTGAAGAAGACTTCTTCGTAAATTAAAAGTCAAATGAAAACTGCGTCATCTTTTAAAGAAAAGAAATTTGTCACAAAAAGTTACCTTATTCGTTGAAAACCACAGCCCTCCTTTTAAAACCGTCTGGAGTATTTAAATAGTGCAAACGAATGACTTCTTCTTAGCAAAAACGTAATTTACAACTAACTGTATGAGACATCGTAATAAAAAAGGAACAGGACTTCCAAAAAAGAAGATGGACGTTGTCTGGAAAAAGAAAAGTGAGGCATTCAATAAGTATGGTCCGATGCTAGAAGAACTTCGTACATTTAGATACCATTGGCTGGTATGATTTGAAATGTATTTTTCTGTGAGAAGTAGGATGGTCGCCAGACAGGATTATTTTATTCGTATTTAGTGTTGCTAACAGGCCAGGTCAGAAGTCCGAACATGGAACAGAAACTAGAATTTCTTAGAAAAGAAAAGCTAAGGTACAATCTAGATGCAGTGGGTGTCACTCACTTGAAATGGAAGGAGGACAATACTTGTGGTCAGATGAGTACTGATCACAGGAGTATACGGCAATATGAAAATCAGCAGAGACTGCTACATCGGGAGTAGGATTTGTTATACACAGGACGGTAGGACAGAGAGTGAGTTACTGAGAACAGTTCAGCGATACGGTTGTTCTCATCAGAATACAGAGCAGACCAATACCGGCAACTATAGTTGAAATATTCATGCCGACGTCGCAAGCAAAGGCTGAAGAGATACAGGAAGTATATGACGATACTGAACAGGTAATAAAGGTCGTAAACGGAGATGAAATCTAATAGTCGCGGGGGCTTGGATTGTGGTTTTATGAGAGGGAATAAAAGGAAAGGTTACGGGAGAATATGGGCTTGCTAATAAAAACGAAAGAGGAGAAGCACTGATTGAGTTCTGCAAGAAATACTCTATTCAGGAACCACAAAAGGAGAATTTATAGATTGAAACGACCAAGAGAAACGGGAAGAAAAGAAATGTTCAAATGTATGTGAAATCTTATGAGACTTAACTGCTAAAGTCATCAGTCCCTAAGCTTCCATACTACTTAACCCAAATTAACTTAAGGACAAACACACACACCCATGCCCGAGGGAGGACTCGAACCTCCTCCGGGATCATCCGCACAGAAACGGGAACATTTCAATTACATTAAATCATGGTCAGGCAGAGATTCCGAAATCAGGTATAAGATTGTAAGATGAGCAGGTATAGACTCATATCACATTAAAGTAATGATGAAGAGGAAGCTCAGGTTTAAGAGGCTAGTCAGGATGAACCAGTCCGCAAAGAAGTGGGTACGGGAGCACTAAGGAATGGAGAGCTACGCTTGGAGTTCTCTGTGGCTGTAGACACTGTGATAATGGATAGCTCAGGAGGCAGTTCATTTGATGAGGAGTAGACATCTTTAAAAAGGGCAATCACAGAAATTGGAAACAAAACCACTGGGACAAGGAAGGCAACTTCAGACATACCATGTATAACACATTAAATTTCTCAGCTCTTTGAAAAAAGAAGTAGGTACAAAAATGTTCAGAGAAACTCAGGAATGCAGAGATACAGGCCAATTAGGAACGAAATAAATCGGATGTGCAGGGAAGTTAATGCAAAATGGCTGCATGAAAAATGCAAATAAATGATTCATAAGGCTCTGAGCACTGTGGAACTTACCTTCTGCGATCATGAGTCCCCTAGAACATAGAACTACTTAAACGTGACTAACCTAAGGACATCACACACATCCATGCCCGAGGCAGGATTCGAACCTGCCATCGTAGCGGTGCGAATAAATCGAAACAGATTCAGCATTGAGAAAAGTCGAAACAACCTTCGATGAAATTAAAAGCAAGGACGGTAACATTAAGAGTTCAATGGGAATTCAGCTCTTAAATGCAGAGGCAAGAGTAGACTGGTGGAAAGCGTACACTGAAGGCCTATGCCAGGAGGAACTTTTCTGATGAAAATGCCGTGTGGCTAGGGCCTCCCGTCGGGTAGACCGATCGACTGGTGCAAGTCTTTCGAGTTGACGCCACTTCGTCGACTTGCGTGTCGATGGGGATGAAATGATGGTGATAAGGACACAACACCCAGTCCCTGAGCGGAGAAAATCTCCGACCAAGCCGAGAATTGAACACAGGCCTTTAGGTATGACATTCCGTCGCGCTGACCACTCAACCACCAGGGGCGGACACTTTTCTGGTGGCGTGATAGAAGAAGACACAAGAGTCGGCAAGGAAAAGATAGGGACGCTTTCGAAGAGTTAAGATCACATAAGGCAGAAAGAGTAGAAAATATTCCACAGGAGTTTCTAAAATCATTAGAGGAAGTGGCAAAGTATTGACTAGGGACGTTGGTGTGTAGAATGTGGGAGACCGGCGATATACCATCAGAGATTCGGGTAAACATCATCCATAGAATTCCGAAGATAGAAAGAGGCGACAAGTGCGAGAATAATCGCACAGCCAGCTTAACAGGTTATGTATCCAAGATGTTAACAAGAATAATATACAGAAAAATGGAAAATGAAGACGTGGTAGATAACGATGGGTTTGCTTTAGGAAAGGTAAAGGCGCCAGGGAGGGAGTTCTAACGTTGCGGTTGATGATGGAAGGAAGACTGAAGAGAAATTGAGACACGTTCATAGGATTCGTCGACCTGGAAAACGCGAACAACAACGTAGAATGAAGCAAGGTGTTTGAAATATTGAGGAAAATAGAATTAAGCTATAGGGAAAGAGAGGGATTGCCGTTCTGGTATACCCCGGATAATCATCATTGGCTTCTTAAGCGGGAAAAATTCTTCCAAGCTTTCAGACAGACACAACAGTGTCAGTATTGGCAGCCGGCCTCTGTGGCCGATCGGTTCTAGGCGCCTCAGTCCGGAACCGCGCTGCTGCAACCGTTGCAGGTTCGACTTCTGCCTCGGTCATGGATGTGTGTGATGTCCTTAGATTTGTCAGGTTCTACTTCTACATCTACATCTATACTCCGCCAGCCACCTGACGGTGTGTGGCGGAGGGTACGTTGAGTACCTCTATCGGTTCTCCCTTCTATTCAAGTCTCATATTGTTCGTGGAAAGAAGGATTGTCGGTATGCCTCTGTGTGGGCTCTAATCTCTCTGGTTTTATCCTCATGGTCTCCTCGCGAGATATACGTAGGAGGGAGCAATATACTGCTTGACTCTTCGGTGAAGGTATGTTCTCGAAACTTTGACAAAAGCCCGTACCGAGCTACTGAGCGTCTCTCCTGCAGAGTCTTCCACTGGAGTTCATCTATCATCTCCGTAACGCTTTCGCGATTACTAAATGATCCTGTAAAGAAGCGCGCTACTCTCCGTTGGATCATCTCTATATCTTCTATCAACCCTATCTGGCACGGATCCCACACTGCTGAGCAGTATTCAAGCAGTGGGCGAACAAGCGTACTGTAACCTACTTGCTTTGTTTTCGGATTGCATTTCCTTAGGATTCTTCCAATGAATCTCAGTCTGGCATCTGCCCTACCGACGACCAACATTATATGATCATTCCATTTTAAATCACTCCTAATGCGTACTCCCAGATAATTTATGGTATTAACTGCTTCCAGTTGCTGACCTGCTATTTTGTAGCTAAATGATAAAGGATCTATCTTTCTGTGTATTCGCAGCACATTACACTTGTCTACATTGAGATTCATTTGCCATTCCCTGCACCATGCGTCAATTCGCTGCAGATCCTCCTGCATTTCAGTTCAATTTTCCATTGTTACAACCTCTCGATACACCACAGCATCATCTGCAAAAAGCCTCAGTGAACTTCCAATGTCATCCAGCAGGTCATTTATGTATATTGTGAATAGCAACGGTCCTATGACACTCCCCTGCGGCACACCTGAAATCACTCATACCTCGGAAGACTTCTATCCATTGAGAATGACATGCTGCGTCCTGTTATCTAGGAACTCCTCAATCCAATCACACAATAGGTCTGATAGTCCATATGCTCTTACTTTGTTCATTAAACGACTGTGGGGAACTGTATCGAACGCCTTGCGGAAGTCAAGGAACACGGCATCTACCTGTGAACCCGTGACTATGGCCCTCTGAGTCTCGTGGACGAATAGCGCGAGCTGGGTTTCACTTGACCGTCTTTTTCGAAACCCATGCTGATTCCTACAGAGTAGATTTCTAGTCTGCAGAAAAGTCATTACACTCGTTTAAGTTTACTCGTTTAAGGTTTAAGTAGTTCTAAGTCTAGGGGACTGATGATCTCAGATGTTAAGTCCCATAGTGCTTGGAGCCATTTTGATTTTCAGTATTGGCGTCGTGGTGCCGCGTGCCATCGGGTGTAACTTCAGGTTACGGCTGGCAGCGATTACCGGAGCTCTAACAGCACAATGGTGCCTCACGTATATTGTGCGTCCTCATGCGGTGCATCTCATGTGCATTACCGTGGTGCCATTTTTCCAACAGGACAGCGCTCGTCCATGAATGGCACATATCTCTATGAATTATCTACGTGAGGTTGAGGCACTGTCCCCAGATATTTCCGAATGCAGCAGTACATGAATCCGAGCCATATGAGGTGCAATGTCATATTGATAAGTGGACTCGAATTTGTATTCAGGTAAATAACACCACATACCCTTTCCAGTCATGGCGTTTCATTTCTTTTCCTTCTTGTCTTGGGGCTGTTTCAATCTTTTTTATCATCTTCATTGAAAGATCACTGATAATACTACAAGGGATGTTGAAACGTCCCCTTTGAAAAATTACACACGACTGTGCTTAAACTGACACACAATATTTTTTGGCGCAACGCAATCTGACTTTCAAAAATCCCTACAAAAGAATGGCCCTGACTAACATTAACCTATACCTTTCACAAATCACTTACCTCACAAAATTCTTCGTTACTCGAACTACTGCAATACGGCGAGCGCCACTACTGCCAGCTAAATAAAAGATTCAAACTACTGAAGGCACTAACTACTGATAGGCATAGTTAGCAAATGAAAGATTTTGATAGAGAACAAACAATGAATTTACCTTAATAGTGTTGAAAAATCATAACATACATAGCAATTCATAATATCCAGTATTAAAAATTTCAAAACTCCGCCATCTCTCTCCCCACATCCACCACTGCTGACGGCTCACCTCCAACTGCGCAACGCTACGCGCTGTTCACGTCCAGCTGCCCAACACTACAATGGCAGACAACAATGTAAACTAGCCACAGACTGCACACAGCACAGCCAGTGATTTTCATACAGAGAGCGCTACGTGGCGGCGGCGTTACCAATATAAGAACCTAAACAGCCTACATATAAGAATCTAAACAGCCTACTTACATAGCAGCCTACATATAAGAACCTAAACAGCCTACTTACAATGTTCAATATGTAACAATCTATACTTTTCTTATCAAATTTAGGCTGCAAAAGTGCGCAGTTAGTTGTAGAACATCGTGGAACATACATGCTTCAGCACCTGAAGTTTCAGCAAGTTGTGGCGCTATCTTAACCTTCAAAATGGCCTCTGTAAAGGTGGTGCGTCCCCAACAGAGAACTGTCATTGAGCTTCTGTCGGCTGAAAACAAGGGCGCCGCATATATTCGTAGGTGCTCGCGAAATTTCTGAGATCTGTCAGTGAGAAAAAGTACATAAATCGTTGGGTGACTGTCACCATCGCAACGAGTTCACGCAAACCAGTCCTATTTCCCGAGTGCCGCACGAAACTGTGACTCCTGCAATCTCGGAACATGCGGACACTCTCTTTCGAGATGATCGACGAATCGCAATCAAACACGTCGCTGCTCAGCCGTATTTCTCTGTTAGTGGTGCTGATACACTCGTCTACCACTTGGGATATTCAAAGGCGTGTGCCCGCTTGGCTTCTCGCCGCCTAATACAATACTGAACCGTGGTACTAATCAATTCCTTAGAAAATCTAAAATTACAATCTCACCACAGTTATTGAAAGGAAATAGGAAGCCCGAGATCACTGGTGATGGACAAGCTTGTGATTGTTTTAAAATTTTTACACAAAACAGACTTTATTATAAACTTCAATTCGGAAATTTGACCGCTTACTGATACAATATACACATCTTCACCTTAATTGAATTATATAAACATGAATAAGAATCACATTTTGCGTCCGCAACAAAAATCATAGATAGCAGTCACGGTGAATAATCAGTCATAAACAATCGTTCTTGTTTAACCATATCTCAAAGACTAGTAACACTATACACTTCCAACCCAAAGTTACACAGCCACATAATAGCACAACTTCATAAAAAAAAATCTTAAGGCTTAATAAAGCTGAACTGCCCACATGAAGGTCCACAGTGAAACATGCTTATACTAAAAATGCAAAGGGGGCCAACGAAGGTCGCAAAACTGGCACACAGGAAAAAAAAACAAGTTTCACATTCATTAATGATACACACAAGATTAAGGTAAGTGGTAATCAGAATGGCTAGTAATAACCAAACCAGTAAAATAACTTAAAGAAACGATAATAGTAACAAGTGGCCTCACTTAACTTTAGAGAATAGCGTTAAGGCCCACAGCAGTATTTGGAAGCAATGACGCTACGGCCGGCAGGCAATACGAGCGTTCACTCCCGACGGCTTGTGCACAGGCTCACTAGCAGGCGGTATACATTTATATACAGTCCGACCGGCCTCACAATGAGGTGTCCTGACAAGAATCCATAACCGCACCGACGCCAGGAGAACGAGCAGACTTAACAAATGGACTGCAGCAAAAATAGATTGCAATGAAAACAAGGTGAAGTCAGAGTCACACTGGAATATATCATAAGCATGAACCGAAAATCTTATGGAGCAATACTCTGACATTACCCGTCTCCCACTAAATTAGCAGGAAACTTAGACATCACTTCCAGTTACCTTAAGGCACTTTCAACATTAAATAAACATACCAAATACTGTCGTGAAAAATGATTAAAGCATCCACTCTACGGCTGCCTGGCGCGTACACAGCGGCAACCAGTCCCCAAGCCGTCAATATGTCCTAAAAGAAATTAAAACTTGCATGAAAACCACTCCACAGATGATGAGAAACGAAATGAGGAACATCAGCCTCCTTAAAATAGCCACTGTGGAACCAAGTTCAGAACCATCTCCGGCAGCTACCAATGCCACAATAAGTTTCAGCAATCTTCTTAGTTAAAACCCAGAATAAAAGTCATACGTAAGTTGGAGCATGAAAATTACGAGATGGGAAGCAGTTCACCGTGAGACGACGAACCCACCGCAATTTTGCACGTCAAGGCGCCCAATGATCAACACCGTACTTCCGGTGCTACAAAAGACAAGGGCGGCGAGCACGGCGAGGCGCATGCGCCACGGTTAGGGACGCCGGCTTGTTTTTTAGACAAGTTGGCTCGCTGGACGCTGACCGGAGACTCTCCCGTCACACGTTCACCCGGGGGGAGCAGTCATAGATAGCCGAATATCGATATCAGCGATGCAAGTGGAACACCCTAGCGCCAGCCGCCACGGCTCAAATACCTTAAAGAGCAACGAAGGACCATCTGTGCGGAATTCCTTCCTAGTTACGAGGCTGATGGTGACACTTTTTGCTGGACATCTTCATAAGCAATGAAAAATGGGTTCATCACTTCGAACCACTATCAAAACGGTATGACATGGAGTGGCACCACACCACCTCTCCTCCGAAGAAAGAGTTCACAGCTGCACCCATAGCTGGTAAAGCCATTGCGATTTTCATCAGAGCCTCTGAAGGAGTTATTCTGTTTGATTCCCTCCCTCATGGTCGAACAATCAACTCTGAAATACAATCGAAGAAAAGTCTTCAACGGTCCGTCGCCACAAAACCTTCTACTTCTCCATGGCAACGCAAGGCCTCACACAAGTCTGCACAATCGATAGGAGCTCACAAAACTTCATTTGGCTGTTGTTCCTCATATACACCCCGCAACTCGCACCTTCTGAAGTCCTTCTCTCTGGCCCAATGGATGCACTCTGTGGGTTGCAATACAGGGACGATCGGGAGGCTATTGATGGAGCAAGACGTTGCCTCCGACGTCGACTAACAGGGAGATACCATGTGGTCGTACAGGCCCTCCCAGTGAGGTGACGTAACGCCGACGCACTGAACGGAGATTATGTTAAAAAACAGGGCATAGTAGCCAAAAGAGTGGGGAATAATATAGTGTATTGGACCTTTAATAAAACCACTGCATTCAGAAAAAGTGTCTTGCGCTAGTTATTGTACGCGCCTCGTACGTGCCTAAATGTAGCAAAAGATGAAGACAGTCACATTACAGAACCGCTAAGACTTGGCAACAGCTAAATCCTCATTAATTGCCGGTTTAAATAGCTGGATTATCTTTACCGACCAGAACGTTGTATACAAGAGCCTACAAATACATTGTAGCATTATTGTCAATTAAAATTAAAGCCATCCTTAGCTACTGCCATCAATAACGACACTCGTAATATCAACAACAGCCGAATTAATTGAAGTAATTAAATAGTTTTCGTACACTGTCGTCTCCGTAGAGCAAATTTCACAAAGAATGATGGGTCCTGTTGACGACAGTGCACATAATTTAATGATTTATGTCAACGTATTATACTGTTGAATATACACTGAAGAGCCAAAACCACGGGTACACCTGCCTAATATAGTGTAAGGCCCTCCGCGAGAACGCAGAAGTGCCGCAGCACCACGTGGCATGGACTAGACTAATGTATGAAGTAGTGCTGGACGGAACTGACTCCATGAATCCTGAAGGGCTGTCCATAAATCCGTAAAAGTACGAGGAGGGGGAGATCTCTTCCGAACAGCACGTTGAGAGGCATCCCAGATATGGTTAATAATGTTCATCTCTGACGAGTTTGGTGGCCAGCGAAAGTTTTTAAACTCAGAAGAGAGTTCCTAGAGCCACTCTATAGCAATTCTGGACGTGTGTGTTATCGCATTGTCCTGCTGGAATTGTCCAAGACAATCGGAATGCACAGTGGTCATGATTGGATGTAGGTGATCAGACAGCATGCTTACCTACGTCACCAGTCAGTGTCGTATCTATATGTATCAGGTATCCTGCATCACTCCAATTGCACAGCCCCACACCATTACAGAGCCTCCACCAGCTTGAAGAATTCCCTGCTCACATGCAGGGTCCATGGATTCACGAGGTTATCTCCATATCCATACACGCCTATCCTCTTGATAAAATTTGAAACGAGACTCGTCCGACCAGTTAACATGTTTCCAATCACCAACAATCCAATATCCGTGTTTACGGGTCCTGGCGAGGCGTAGGGCTTCGCGTAGTGCACACGTCAATGATACACGAGTGGGCGTTGGGCTCTGAAAGCCCATATTTATTATGTTTCGTTGAACGGTTCGCACACTGATTCTTCTTGACGGTCCACCACTGAAATCTGCAGCAATTTGCGGAAGGACTGTGTTCCGGCGTAAAGTCAAGCGCCAGCACGCCAGGCGGGAACGTTAGTGCAGAGAGGGCTGTCAGACGACGTCCGCCAATTGCATGCTGACCGACCCCTCTCCAGGACGACAACGCGACGGCAGCACCCGCTACATGAAGACGACATAAGCGCCGTGCCGCCTGAACGCACCCTACCAATGCGAGAAAGCAGGTTTCCTAGATACCCCATATTCGACGAGTAGGCAGGCTACAACAGGTTGCACTTCTGTCACGTTGAATGATTCTCTTCAATCGTCATATGTCCCGTTCTTACGGGATCTTTTCCCGGGTGAAGCGATGTCGGAGATTGGATGTTTTACCCGATTCCTGATATTCACGGTACTGTCGTGTAATGCTCATACGGAAAATTCACACTTCATCGCTACCTTGAAAATGCTGAATCCCATCGCTCTTGCACCAACTAAACCACTTTCAGGCTCACTTAGATCTTGATAACCTGCCATTGTAACAGCAGTAACTGATCTTACAACTGCGCCAGACACCTGTTGTCTTATGTAGGCGCTGCAGATGGCAGCGCCGCATTCCGTCTGTTTACATATCTCTGTATTTCAATACGGAGGCCTATACCAGTTTCTTTGGCGCTTCAGCGTATAACGCATTGTGCTACTGAGAGGATACTTTCCAATTGACTTAGCAGTAAAAATTTCCCAAATAGGCTGTTGTAAATAGTCCTGTGACACCTAAACACGAACAGATGGCCTAATCGGTTAGTTGATATGGATTTGTTTACTATCACTGTTTCTCGAACATAGCTTTTAACAAAAACTCACGTGCTGTGGGACTTTACCTGCGCAGCAATTAATGCTCCCCTGACGTGAAAGGTCTGTTTGATGTTGGTAGTATCTAAATTCCCGTTGTACTTTTGGAGGATATCTTGCGAAAGTGTAAAGGAGCTCCTTATACTAATTGTTAGGTTAACTGTAATTAAAAGTTGAAGAACGTCCGTATTGTTGATGGAAGGTTTTGGAACGGATGCTCTTTGTGTACGTAACAAATTGAAATCGAAATATTTAATTACGTGGCACGAGGGAGTACATTGTTGTTAGTTAATATTTATTAGTTAAACATCGGTATGCCTCTCCATCCCTACCGTCAACAATACGTGCGCTGGAACTTCCTGGCAGATTAAAACTGTGTGCCGGACCGAGACTCGAACTCGGAACCATTGTCTTTCGCGGGCAAGTGCTCTACCAACTGAGCTACCCAAGCATGATTCACGCCCCGTCCTCACAGCTTCAGTTCTGTCAGTACCTCGGTCCAGCACACAGTTTTAATCTGCCAGGAAGTTTCATATCAGCACACACTCCGCTGCAGTGTGAAACTCTCATTCTGAATAGTTGCGCTGGTTGAAGGTTAATAACAATTTCATAAAATAAAAACATAAATCAAAAGATTATTTTAACTTAGTCTTTATTGGTGGAATACCTGGAACCTACAAGAAGCGCGTACTGGATAAGCAGCCACCAAACCGTTGCTGTAACTCACTACGAGCATTTGACAGGGCACGAGCAAGGCAACACGCGTCTGAACGTCCAAGTGGAATACGGTGACAAAAATTATTTGTCACAAACAACAGAACCTCCGTAAAAGTTCGTGTGTAACGGGTCACTAGAAACTTGTTACGTGGTAAGAGCAAACGTAACAAGAAAGTCATTTGTTGTGGTGAACAGTGTCTTGGTGAACGGTCGTCTGAAGTTTTGAATATCTTGTAACACTGTGAATCATTGGATTGTGTCTAGCTGCGGTGATGAGAACATAGTTAGCTTACACAGAATTTAATTTAATAAATAAATGTAATCAGGCTCTTACTTAGTTTCTTGATTACCACTAAACTTCTATCCTTATCAAATGAAAAACCTATGTGACATCTAAATTCTGATTTCGCCTTCTGAGGTATAATCTGTGTAGCAAGCCAACTTTTCAGCATGTTCTTATTTGTGCAGATTACTTTTTAGTAACATCATTTCAATTAATCTCAAATGCATCTGACAGTCTGTAAATTACACTGCATAAAGAGAATGATTCACAAGCATTCTCAAAGTTATTAACAGTTACATAATTTAAATGTACTCTATTACAAAGAAAGTATCTCTTGAATTCATATGAAATTTCACTAACAGAAAACTCTTCCTAACATTCTGTCCAAAAGTTCATTTAGGTCCTACAACAAATTATTACCTTGCAACTGATAACATGACTCTGATCTGGCTGCATTGCAGGAATCATGATCTGAAGTAAATCACCGTGCATCAGTTGGCCTTTTCTTTTAAACTGCTGCTTTTGCTAATTAGTTTTCAATTCTTTAGTCAAATCTATTAATTACTGTTCACGCAAAAATGCAAGGGGAGAGAGTACATATTTTTGGTAAACACATTTTTCGTTGAACAGTGTTGGTAGCGTTCTGAACTATTTACAAATGATAGAAGGAAGTATTTTGAAATTATATCAATCCTTTCAATGAAACAGAAGTAAACTCAAACTAATACAATCACCAGCCTTTCTCCGCATGAACGTACCCTTTTCCTGTGCCTACTGTCATTTGCCGGAAGCCTTATATCAATATCTTGAATGGTTTATGAAATAGAATGGTTGTTACGTCTTATGTTTTTCGTCGCAAATGTTGCACTTAGAAACGGTTTTTATTTAGTACCCATTTCCCTTAGACAAAACTTGTTTACACTGAAAGCTTAAGTTACAATTAGAATCTCCTAGCTATACCTAGAATATACTATTCTACAGGTTTGATATTTTTTTTTCTTTATTGTACTTCAATGACCCATGTGAGGAGAACTGGCAGCAGCATACGCGCTTCTCTGCAGCCGAAAGACATTAATGATACAATAGAACACGTTTAAAATAACATGAAGGAGAAAATATGGCGTACATGGATATAACAAGGGGGGAAAATCATGGAAGAGAACAGACAAAAACGGGGCGACTGTAAAATGGAGATAAAAGCTGTAAAATATTAGCGCACACACTGGATCATAAAAGTATCGACGGTCGGCGTAGCACATAACAATCACTGATAATAACGCTACGTACAAGTTTTAGATTTATGTTAAATTAGATCTAAGTCTGAACATTAGATAACACTGGTTTTAACTAGTAAAACTTATTTGGAGGAAGTAATCCAATAAAAAGCAGTGAACAGTATAATCATAAAGTAAAGGAACATTTTTAAGGAACGTCACGTTGGCTTGTCGACAGTGTTAAAGTAAAAAAGGTTACTGATAATAATCATTCATTAAAAATATAGAAGTGTAGCTCTGACAGTAAAACCTACTATTTCTTTGTGGTGACTCTGGATTTCCACGCCAGATGTCGTTGGTATAGTGCTAACCTCCTCTTTCATTTGCAGGTGGTTACGTTGTTCTGTGGTAGTTGGCGCCAGCAGAGGCGTGTTCCAGAATGGAGTGTGATATGGATGCGCGTATAAAACAGCTACGTGTGATTTAATCCCTCTCTGCTGAAGAAATTTCTCCGACTGAAATCCATCGACGCTTGCTAAAACTGTATACAGCCGATACAAAAGACGTAATCAGTGTGAGGTGATAGGTAGTGGTGAAAAGGATGTTCATGACAAGCCACGGCCTGGTTGCTCTGCACAGCTGCTATCTCTCACAATGAAGAGCTCCTTGATCAACTCATCTGTCCTGATGGCGGATGACGACCAGACAATAGTGGGCAAAGATGAATGTCGGTTGCAATGCCTTGGAAACAATGTTGGAACATGTGGGTTACCGCGAAGTCTGCGTGAGATAGGTTCCACGGATTCCTACGGAAGAATAAGAATCTCATCAAATCGAAATTTGTCTGACCTGGTGGACCAGTATGAAGCAGAAGGTGACAATTTTCTGAATAGCGTCATCGCCGGAGATGAGACGTCTTGTCACCACTACGAGCTGCAATCCAAAATACAGTCGAGGGAACATGGACGTGCGAATTCTCCGTCAAAAAAGAAATTCAAGACAGAGCCGTCTGCAAACAAAGTGGTGTGCACAGTTTTATGAGATAGCCAGTGTGGGTGCTTCTTTTTGAGTCCTGCAGCCTGGAGAAACTGTCAGTTCAGCACGCTGCAACACGACACTGACTAAGCTGACTCCAGACTTCCATCTCTTTGGCCCTCTGAATGATGGCCTACGTGCCGAACATTTTCAAGTCTCGGATTCTGTTGTCAAAGCTGTAAGGAAAGAGTTAGCCTCAGCTGGTTCTGATTTTTACAACTAAAGGATTCATCCTTGGTAAAAGTGCATAATGAACGGTGGCGGATATGAGTAAAATGACAGTCTGTAGCTGAAATATTGCTCTATTTAGCTGTGCTGTCGTGATTTACGTATCTCTTGTAGATCTCATGAATAAAAGTAGGAGGCGTTACTTTCGGAACGATCCCCGTAATAAGTAATCTGATATGTTTACTGAAAACGGCTTGAGGCTTCACAAAACATACGTTGTAAATCGTCCAGATTTTACGGCCTTATATGAGCTTGACCCATAACGACAGTACGATGCAGTATGAGATCCTCAGAAAATATTTATTATATTATTTTAACAAAAGGCAATTGCAGTTAATCTCATGTACCAAAAACTATCAAAACAATTTCTACCAATATGGACAATGACATCCGCTGCGGTCGCAGGTTCGAATCCTGCCTCGGGCATGGATGTGTGTGATGTCCTTAGGTTAGTTAGGTTTAATTAGTTCTACGTTCTAGGCGACTGATGACCTCAGAAGTTAAGTCGCATAGTGCTCAGAGCCATTTGAACCATTTTTGACAATGACATGGAATAAACAAGTTAAAGCGAAACGCAGTTTGGAGACGAACTGAGCAGGTGGTTCATGATATTGTAAAACTCCCATTTAGCAAGAAAAAGACAAACTTCAGTGCAGAAAGGGATAAGGCCAGAACAATACATTATTCCTTTTAATGTAAATAAGGCTGGGACCTACGGTAAGTGGCTGTACGTCTTTAACAGGGCTAGGCTGCGACACAGCAAGATGTATGTGTATTCAGCGCTAGCGAGACGGTGACTGGCGGAAGCCATGCTTGGCGATGCAGACGCGACAGGGTGGGGAGATCCCTATTATATAAAAGCATTTTGAGACCTGAAGGCTCTATCTCTCTCTCTCGTCTCGCAGCGGACAACAAAAGTGTGTGGAAATAAGCGAGGGCGTTGTGACCTTTGCTTTCTGCGATGTGGGGAAGATACGCTTCACGTATCGTGACGACAGATAGCGAAGCAGTAGTTAATTATACTTGCGGGAATTTTTGTGGGCAAAGACGTTGTGCACATACTTCCAACCCATAGCGAGTGTGCAATAGCCATTTTTTCGACTAAGGAAAGATTACTGTTCTACGGAACACAGGATAGTTGCGACTGAGTGAATTCATTCAAGACCAAAGCAGGGAATAAGCGTTTCAGATCCAGCACGGTGACAACGCCGTTGCAGATGCTGTTTGGTAAAGTGCTATCACGCATTAGGCCACAGTAAATGTTGAGTCTAGATTTTGCCCCCTCCAACTTGCGTATGCTTTGACCATTGAATATCAAAAGCTAGTATACTAACCTACCCTCACATTGCGTACATGAGAGGTTTTTATTTCTTTGGTTCAAAAAGTAAATTTATTCTCCACCAACTCTGTGAATTGGCCAGCAACGACAACATAGATTTAAATGAGCTGTTGAGGACTTTTAATAATCACTCTTTTCTGTGATAAAAAATGTTCGTGTGTAGAGATGACGATTTTAATACTCGTCATTTCAATATGTCCTAGACTTAAATATTTTTTTACTCAGTGTCAAAAGCAATTGAACATGATTGTTGTTTATCACTTGACCCCTGAAAGCAACAGTTGATAAATTATATGTAGAATAAAAAAGGAAATAGCTGTGTTTTCTTCCTAGAAAACACCCCAGACTTCCACTTTTATTATTTCATGCATTGTAGGTACGTGACAGCAGAATTTCTAATGATTTTTGTTATGATCCGCACATGATATTAGCTGCTTACAAGGCCAGGATAGGATTTATTTAGAATGTCTGTTTGACAGCCTGGGCTTGAGAAGACAGTTCAGATTTTTTTTTTTTTTTTTTTCATTCGTGCACTAAGTGGTAAGCTAAGTACACTCACTGTGCAGATACACAGGTCGGACGTACGACGACGTGACATGAAAAAGAATGAACAAGTAAGTTTACATTACTTGTTACAGAAAGGAAAAGTATCGTGGTATTTCGAGATACACACGTTGCGTTTTTCCTTACAAAAGCGCGTTTCAAACGCAACGAACACACCCTAGGCCTGTTTCAGGCTGGCTCTCTTTAAAAAAATCTCCTTTCCATCACCTTTATTGATTTAGATTTACCACGAGAAAAGGGTGTGAGTCGATCTATACGTGCTTAGCAGAAGACGTGATGGACGTCCGCAGCCGCGCAACATGTCGATGACTCGCCCCGCTCAGTCAGATTCATTCTGATGCATCACGTGTAAGCTAAATGAAACTTGACCTTGGTCGAAGCAGTTTTCTCCGAGACATTTTTTTAAAAACGCTTTTTATTTCAAAACAAGTTTGACGTCAGGTTCACTTTTGACTAGCAGTTGTAACAAACGTATTCACTACAGTATAGTTCTAACAAGCAAGAAAGTGTAACTAAAAATGGGTTTTGACTGTAACATATACATATATCTGTGCTTGAGTGTCTGTGTTTTTGCGTTTGTGTTTGCATTCCATTGTGATACAGACTGTTATTCCCTGTAAAAATTTCATTTCTCTATGAATAGTTACAGGAATAAAAGAACATGTAATAGCGCAAGGAAATATTTTTCTTCTTTTTGTGCGGTGTTAACGCAAACTGATACCGAAATAGAAGTTTTGGTGGATGAATACTAATCTCCAGACGGTTCTGGAAATTTGTTTCATTCGCACTCCCACGCACGAAGCTGGGCTGAATTACGATACCGTGACAAACTCTTTCAGCGGATTTTGAAATACTCCCGTAGAAACAGACAGAAACACTTATTCAGATATACGCGCTGGAAGGAACAGCTGATAGATTTGTTCTCAACATTTGAAGTAAAATAACTATAATTCATGGGAAATATACAAAATGCACCAAAGAAGATATAAAAGAAATGAGTGAAATCAAGCGAGTTAGAAAATTGAAATATGATGGGAGAAGCACACAGCGGAATGGACAGGAAACGTTCGCAACAGATCAAACAGCTAATAAAAGGGAAAGAGTAAATGGTTTTATCGAAAATGTCTACAACAAGAAAGCTTTCAAGTCAGCGCAAATAAGAATACAGTTGTAACATGAACAGAAAGTATGAGGAGAATATGAAGGAGTGGATACAACAAAGAAAGAAGGGAAACCGAAGGTGAGATGTGATTCTAATTTTTCAGTACAAAAATAGAAAATATCAACATGTTACTGTTACAGGTTTTTCTATCGTACCAATAAACCGTTATTAAAATAATCCTTCTCCGAATGGTTGATAACAAATTTTGCGGCGCTCTGGAAACAAAAAGTGCGCTCAACGATATTGTTTCTTTGTTTTTAGTGATCACGTTAAAGTAAGTCACCCTAATGCATGAGACATTGTGAATACCTGCAAACCATATTATGTTATTTTTTGCCATTGGTAGTAGGGAGATACGTGATATACCGATTTACAACATGTGTGGATAAAAGTCTTACATCAAGATCGAAAATTTTCTTTACTGCTTACCGGTTTCGGCTCATTAATGAGCCATCTTCAGATAAATTTAAAACGTCGTTCAATGTGTGACACTCATTTCATATCGTGGTATTTTTTAGAGATATGTCGCCCTAATTAAATTAAAAATCCTAAAGTGGGAATCTTAATTGGTTATGTAAATTTTCGACGTTGATCACAAATAAAATGTTCTTACAGTGTCCATTACATAATTAAGTAAGACTGTCACTTTAGGATTTTTGGTGTAAGTAGGGAAACTTAGCTCTAAAAATGCACCGTTGTTTAATGAGTGTCACACACTGAACGAAATTATAGATCGATCTGATGATGGCTCAGTAATGAGCCGAAGCCGAAACCGGTTATCAGCAAAGAAAATTTGCGATCTTGTCGGAGGGTTTTTGTACGCAAATGCCATATTCTGAGCTACTAGATGAGTACCGATACTTCGTTTTTCTCTGTACGTCACGTACATAATACTATCATTGTACAAGACATGCACCTGTTGACGAAATCAGGTCGACGTCATCGACTTGCACACAGGCATTAGACGTCTGCTTGTTCTATCTTCTGAAAGTTTCTGTCCATCATTTCCTTGGACGATATATATGTCTCGCCTTTCCTTGGGCTGTATTTCCGCTCTGTGTTGCGTAGGCTGTATTCATATATGTTCGACTACGTCTAAGTATTCAATTACATACACTTTAATACTATGTACGTCGAACCCATTCAACGCCACCATTCTTTCTTTAATTCCTTTTTTGTGGCCTTCACTGTCCTCGCGGTCCCCTTTCTTTCCATTTATCCAACTCTCGCTTCCGTACAGCATAAATAACAACGTCGTAAGTATAAAATTTCAATTTCTGTGTATTTTCAGAGTTGGTGGTGAAATGGTGCAAGATGCTTGAAATTCTGAGGAACATAGCTGTAAGCTATATGTAAATACGGGTAATTTCAATAAGTACAAGGGACAAGACAGAACAATAATACTGGAAGACCAATAAAGGAATACTCGGATTAAAAATGGATGTAAGTCAGGGATACAGTCTTTCGACCCTACTGTTCAGTCTATACATAGAGGAAGCAATGACGGAAATAAAAGAAAGTTTCAAGAGTGCAACTAAAATGCAAGGTGAAAGGATAACAATGATAAGATCGGCGGATGACATTGCTACCTTAGTGTAAGTGAAGTAGAATTACAAGACCTGCCGAATGAAATGAAGCGTCTAATGAGTACGGAATATGAACTAAGTGAAAACCGATGAAAGACGGAGGTAATGAAAAGTAGAGGAAACAAGAACCGAGAGAAACTTAACATCAGGATTGTTCATCACCAAGTATATGAGGTCAAGGAATTCTGCTACGTAGGCAGGAAAATAAATCATGAGGGACGGAGCAAGCAGGACATAAAAAGTAGTCTAGCATTGGCAAGAAGGGCATTTCTGGCCAAGAGAAGTCCACTACTATCAAACATAGGCATTAATTTGAGGAAGAAATTTCTGAGAACGTACGTGTGGAGCCCAGAATTGTATGCTAGTTAAACAAGGAGTGTGGGAAAAACGAAAGACAAGAGAATGGAAGCATTTGGGATGTGGTGTTGCACAAGACTATTTAAAATTAGTTGAGCTGCTGAGGTATTTAATGATGAGTTTCTGCACAGAGTCGGCGACGAATGGAATGTATGGAAAACACTGACAAGAAGAAGGGAGAGCACGACAGAACATCTATTAAAACTTCACTAAATAACTTCCATGGTATTGGAGGGAGCTGTGGAGGTTAAAAACTATAGACGAAGATAGAGATTGGAATACACGCAACAAATCATTGAGAACGTAGGTTGCATGTGCTGCTTTGAGATGAAGAGACCGGCCGAGGAAGAATTCGTGACGGTCCGCATCAAACCCGCCAGTCAAACGGCTGAAAGACTCAAAAAAAGAATAAAAAATCATAAAATAAAAAAAACTAAGTGCTACGTTTATTGTTTCAACTGTTGCTTGAGGGTCGTGGGGCTTCTTTCACTACGTCGGATTACAAATGCATCTTGTTATAATGATGTTTATCCCCAATTCAGCACGCCACATATAGCATTTGTCACGCTCAGGAGACATGACGATAATACTATGTAACACCGTATGTAGCCTTGATAATGGTCTCAATTCGGCCAGTAATATTGTCCACTAGTTTCCTGTTGTGTCCCACATCCAGCTCAACCCCTCACTGACTATAAAATCAAATGGAAGTAACAAATTCCATGTACGTTAGTCACCAAATAGTCCTAGGCGTTTTCTATGCGATTAATATCCGATAATTTAGAGGGCCCGTCGAAGTGTCATCGGATTCCTGAGTGTTTTTCATACTAGGAACGCAAGAGCGCAGTCCTATCCGATTAATATCCGATAATTTAGAGGGCCCGTCGAAGTGTCATCGGATTCCTGAGTGTTTTTCATACTAGGAACGCAAGAGCGCAGTCCTGTGAAACAACGCGGCTGTTGTCTTGCTTCACGGAGCAGACATTGCGAAGCTGAGGAATTTAAAAAAATGGTTCAAATGGCTCTGAGCACTATGGGACCTAACTTCTGAGGTCATCAGTCTCCTAGAATTTAAAAACTACTTAAACCTAACTAACCTAAGGACATCACACACATCCATGCCCGAGGCAGAATTCGAAACTGCGACCGTAGCGGTCGCGCGGTTCCAGACTGTAGCGCCTAGAACCGCTCGGCCACTCCGGTCGGCGCTGAGAAATTACGAGGCCCAGTAGGTCCACTTCCCCGTCTCAGAACGTCTTTGGCTGATGACATGCGCTACCTGTTAACCGATTCCGGAGTTACGTCAGTGTGTGGCATGACTCCTATAATGAGGCGCTGACGCACGAACGATCAATCAGCTACGTGCCCATCGCCCCTGGGCGTAAGCGCGTTACGGACGGGCACGCTCGTGCACTTATTGGCCGCGATAGTTCGGCAACGAAGCTCAGAGTTAGGATGTTTTCAAGATGAGAACTGAGAAGTAGCAATTTGCTTTACTTGATAAAAAAATTTAAAAAGAACTTTCTACAGCCAAGACTGCTTAAATATTTCTTTATTTTCAACAACTGGTTTCGAAAGATTTTCCTGTCATCTTCAGGACTTCAAAGTCTTTGTTCCAACTGGCAGTGAACGCGTTTTGTTACATAAATTGTGAACACCCGAAGATGTCAGCAAAGTCTGTAGCAACCAGCTGCTGAAAATAAAGAAAAATATTGTAAGGTGTCAGGCAAATCCAACACCTACCATGAAAACCCTGACATGATAAGCAAATCCGGCTGTATGTCACATAGCTCCGAATAAATCCTAACATTAAATTAATCAAAGTAATATGATCAACGAGTGAGCAAATGGAATACCACAGACTAACACAAGAACGCCTGAATGCATGTCATACTGTCCCACTGTGACACAGTCACAGTTCCGAGGGAAGAAACGGAGAGCTGAGAGCAGAACCGTGTTAAACTAGAAGGCCCTACGATAAGGGAAGGACACCCACGTCGCCAGCGAACTACCAGGACCACCCCCCAGCCCATGTTAAAAGATAGAGCCCTCCAGAAGAACAGTATAGATCTTACGATAACACTAAAAGGGACACCAGCTGTTAGTTTTAGCGTGAGACTTTTTCGCGTCTCTGTTACGTTGCAAACGTTAAAAACATTGCCCCACCACGAAAAGTAACCGCCAGGACCACCCCCCCCCCCTCCCGCCTGCCCATGTTAAAAGATAGAGCCCTCCAGAAGAACAGATAGATCTTACGATAACACTAAAAGGGCCAAACCAGCTACAAGTTTTAGCGTGAGACTTTCGCGTCTCTGTTACGTTGCAAACGTAAAAAACATTGCCCACCACAAAAAGTATAACGTTTCTCATTGGATAGACAGAATATCTGTAGGCGGAACTTAAGGTTAACATTGAGACCCTGATTGGTCAGATGAAATCACAGCCAGATAGTTTTTTTTAAACATACTTCGGTAAATTGTAGTAAGGAGAAGTTAGGGGAGAGTTGCTTCCGAGACGGCGAGGTGTGTGGAGCTGTGCCGCCCGCCGCCTTCTGACGAACACCGACAAGGTAATGAACGCACGCGATGCCTCATTTTTGAGCCCATAAGGCTTCACTCAGAACTGCAGAAGTCTCATCTGTTACATTCCCTTTTTACGTAATGCTAGCGTCGATCGTCAATTAAATCTCATGGTACTCACATTTTCTACGTGAAGTTAAAATCTGAAACCCGATGATTTTTCTGTTATATAATTATTGAGAGGCCACATCAGCCACTGTAATTTATGACAAGTTAGATAAGTAATTAAAGGTAATTGAGGGTCACTGTAGACCATTTTGATAGCTTTCTCTTTTATGAAACTTAACTTAAAACTAGATTATCGGTGTCGAACGCAGTTGGTTTTTATCATCCTGTATTAAAATATTTCCTTTTATCAATAGAGCAATTTGTAAACAATGTTTTGTGAGTAGAATAAAATTTCCAATGGTAAACTTAACTGCTTTTTCGACATTATTTTACCAGCTAACTAAAAATAGGAAAGCCTTGAACCCCTTCCACTAAATTTAGTTAGTATTAAGATTCTTTTACAGGGAGTGCAGTGGAGCTGACACTGAAATCATTAAGTACTTGATTATATCATCGCTAGTCTCACTGAACTCTTCTGAACTCTACATGTCATGTGTGGTCTGGCGTCTCCTTACCAGCAACAGGTCCCAGGTTCAAACTAGTCAATTCCCTAAAAAAACTCACTCAGAGCGTCGTTGTGGGAAATTGGTAGGGAGACATGACTTAGAACAAACAGACACAACGCAGAATGTTAGAGAATGGCGACCCTGCCAGGATGGTAAAATACCATGATTGAAGGTCGACCACATGCCTAACTAGGTCAGAAAAATATCTTGTTGAAAAATTTTTGTAACAAAAAATTTTTTCCTAAAGTTATAAATAGTCGAAAACAGTAGCTGCAGCGATAGATAGTAAGAAACTATTCAATAGAGCGTGAGACATTCTAGCAGAGACTATAGCATAATTTAGTTATGAATTTTAATATTGTTAGAATTAAGTTTTCTCTCCAATGCAAGCGCACAGGTGGCGGATACATCGTTGACAAGTTGGTTCTGACCCAATAAGTAAGTGAATGGATTGTCAAGTCGTGTGTGCAAAAAGTTTACGAAACGCGTGAGATCGTATGAGTGCATTTTGACGTGAAGTTGGGCGCGTGAATTGCTTTTAAAACAGAAAATAAGGAATTCGGAAAGATTAGCAATAGCAGATCGAGACACTGGCCGAATTGAGGTGGAGACGCAGCATGAATACGGACAGAGAATAGAGGACAGTACAACAGACAAAGCAGTATCGCGGGAAATAGGATAGATAACGCACCATAACGAGGATGTACGTCAAGGCATAGAAAACATAAGTCAGCATACGACAAAGGAGCAGGAAAGTAGAGAGACAGCCGATGAGGATTCTAACTTGCGTCTTGAATACGTAGAACACATAGTACAAGTAATCAGAGCTCCCTCACCACAGAGTACACGGAATTCGAGCAGAAACGTGTCACTGCACAGTTCAATGCAATCGGTTGCAAACTAACGCTTGGGCGAAAACACAGCGCTAAGGACGTCGGAAGAAAACGCAATAGGACCCACCAATCTGGCAGAATTATTAAAATTAATGACGGAAACCTTGACAAGACAAAATAAAGAAATGGCGAACCAAATTAAGATTCAGAATGCAGAAACGACGAAACAATTTGCAGAAACCACGAGACAAATGCGTGAGATTAAAGAACAAAACAAAAAAATTCAGTTACACCTAAGTCATATTGAAGACGAGGCAGAAGAATCTCGAGAGGTGATAGGAAACTTAATAACAGGTCACAATCAATTGAGAACAGACATTGAGAAGGTACAAGTGGACGTACAAACATTGCGTAATGACATTCAGGACGAGATCAAAACATTACGTAACAACACCCAGGGAGAACTCAAGAATCTATAGAAACAGATAAACGTAATTTCTAGACAAGCAGCAGGTACAGCGCGTGAAATTGTTTAAAACAGTGTGTTACACAAACGTATCACAAAAGCAGCGCTGAAAGATATTATAACCGCATAGTCAATATAGAAGTGCAAACGAAGCAACAGTTTCAGAAACTGCGAACAGAGCTGTTACAAACCATTGAAGAGCGTAGTGAACAAGATGGAACAAGTACTGAGTCTGCAACCACATTCGTATCTGTAACAGCACCGGAAAACAAGCAATTAACGAAGATATCATGCATTTTCGATTCCAATCACAGGCGGAAAATAACATACGGGAAATCATACAGCCTGCACCGCAACAAACACGTTTAGAAATTCTTGATGAACAAACGGCACCACAAACACATGCAGAACCACAAACGTATGTTTCAAGACAGTTTGGATCGCGCAATGAAGCGGCAAGGTTAGCCAGACAAGATACCGAACCAATACGTGACAATGGAAAGCTAGGTCGCAAAGAGTACAGTGCGATGCATTCAGCTACACGTTCACCACCGATGGAAGGAAATTATTGCGTACCACTCCAACGATACTACGCAAAGGTAGGCGAAATTTACAGTGGACAATATCCAATGGATCTACCACAACCGGAAAGAACGACGGGAGAACTGATCAGAAACAAAAGTGGCGAAGAATCGCGAATTTCATATGGAAATTTGACGAAGTACGACAACGATCATTTCCTCACAGTCAGAAAATTTCAACACTTTCTAGAAGGAAACTCATTACATCCACGAACTTTTATTGATCAATTCCGAGTAGGATTACCAGAACACTGGACGCTAGCACACAAATTAGATTTCATATGTGCACACATGTCAGTAACAGTCGCAGAAACCATGCAGAATGTTGCAGCGACATGCCGATCGTAGGAAGATTTCAGAGAGAAGTTTCTATCACGATATTGGTCCAGCGAAGCACAGAACAGAGTGAAGTACGAATTATTACAGAACCCATATTTTGAAAATTTAGGAGAGAAGAGTCCCGTGAAATTTTTCGAATTAATGGCCAAGAAAAATCAATGCTTAGATGTACCATACAGTGAAGGGGAGTTGATTAAATTATGCGCGATGAAGTTACCATTGAAATGCCAGCAATCATTAGTAGGTCGCGGAGGCAATGACGTCGAAGCATTTAAAGGTATTCTAAGGGAACTAGAGTTCATATTTTCGGAAGATGACGCAAGAAAATGACGAAGCGCAAGTGAAAACGAAAGCGAAAAGCAGTGGAATCCACAAGACACAGTACGAAGAAACAATAATTACGAACCACGTGATAACTTCGCACCAATAAACGACAATAGATTTCAACAAAGAACAGGTTATGGATTTAGAAGAGAATATGGCAATAACTATAATTCACCCAGGAATGGCAACAACTTTTACAGAGGGAATAAAGTTAACCAGAACGGGTATTGGAGCGCCAATAGACCGACAAATTAGCAACAAAGAAACCAATATCAACAGGCGGAGCAAGAAAAGATAATACAGATAGAAGAGGAGGAGGTAAGACCACCAAACCCCGAAAACCGTTCGAATTGACAGCTAAGCGCCCATGCCAAATGGAATGACGCACCGACCCAGGACAATTGCAGCATCTTGAACAGAGATGTAAATACCTTATCACGAGAAGAGGAGAAGGAAGAAACAAATCCGCAGGGACCAGATGAAAACGAAGACAGGAAAATAAGAATATCGTGTTGGGACGAAATTAATTGGGAGAATACTAACGAGGAAGATGAATTACCAGAGACATGCACAACGAATGTAGGAGGAAAGGACGAAGTAATGAGTATTGCAAAGCTATTTGAGATGGAAACCAGGGAAAGTGAATTCAATGAGGATAATGCGCAGTCGACAGAAGTTAAAAATAAGTTACTAGTGGGCACACAACCCAACGTATATAATGAAGGAAGATATGAAGCCAGAATTAGAGCATTTAGATGCGATTATGTGGATGTAGCGACGAAGAAGGAGAAGATAGACGAGGATGAGGAAAAAGTAGAGGTTGTTGAAGAAAGCGTAAATGAAGAAAAAAATAGAGAAGAGGAAATAAAAGAGAGAAAAGTAGCAGTCGAAGCTTATCCTACAGAAAGTTCGAATTCACAAGGGAAATTCCTGAAAAGACTCATGTATGATTCAGTGGAGGATTCGTAAATGCAAGAAGAAGAAGAACAGAACCAACCCTTTCAAATTCAACCAATTGAGAAAGCCATGGTAAAGCATATCTCAGTCAATATTGTAATTGATAGCGGAAGTGAACTGACGGCGATCTCAAAAAATTTATTCATGCAGTTTAATGCCAATGAGGAATTGCCAGTTCTGAAAACACATAAGATTCAAGTAAGAGGCCCTATTAGAAACAATGCTGCGGAAGTTACGAGACAAACAAGGTTAACTCTTTCGTGTCAAGGTCAAAAGATCGAAGCCAACTTCGTGATTATACCCTAACTAACTGTAGATTTGATTATAGGTGCAGATTTTTTAAATGAGAGACTAGCGATAACAGATATGGGGAAAGGTAGCGTAACATTCGGAAATGTCAAACTTCTCTTTGAGCAAAAGCTAAAATTAGAAGAAATACCAGTTACAAACAAACAATTAAGAATGACGTGAGATAAAGAGGATGAAGAATTAGAATGGTACGCACAAAAGGAGGAATCGCCTCAACTCATGTTAGAAGTCCATAAAGAAATCGACGAAAAATTGCAAGAAGTTCAAGGTATTTCGGAACACAGTAAAAGAGAATTATAGGGTATTTTACGAGATAAAGCAGAGGTATTTTTACCTAAGACTGGCAGTATTAAACACTTTCAGTACAAGTTTGAAGTAAAACAGCACAAACCATTTAGAGTGCCACCCTATACAATCCCATTAAGCTACAGGAATAAAGTATTCCAGGAGATATCTAAAATGTTAGATAATGATATTATTGAACCAGCTACATTCACATATAACAGCCCGCTCCATATTGTACAAAAACGAGACGGGAGCATCAGGTTAGTGCTTGATTCCTGACAGATCAACACAATCATAATCACTGAGACAGATCGCCCAGAAAAATTAGAGGAATTGATACAAAACTTCCACAGTGCTAAGATATTTTCATCAATTGATTTACAAAGTAGTTTCTGGCAAATAGAATTGGCCCCAGAATGTAGAAAATCTACAGCATTTATCGTAAACGGTAGATGTTACCAGTTTAAACGATTGCCATTTGGTTTAAACATATCAACAGCAGCGTTTATTAGGGGATTTAATACTATACTCAGTCCTGAAATTTTACAAAAAATTACTTGTTATGTTGATGATGTGATTATAGCAGAACCCTCTTGGGAGCATGACAACGGCACATTAAATCAGTTTTTACAGATCATGAAAGAGCATGGGGTCACAGTAAATATAACGAAATCCAAATTTGTAAGGCGAGAGGTCAAATTTCTAGGACACATAATTTCAGAGAAAGGGGTAATGCCCGACCCAGAAAAACTAACGGCAATCAAAGAACTCTGTAGTCCATATAATAAGAAAACTCTCAGAGGATTTCTAGGTCTCACCGGATTCTATTTCGATCGACTCTCTCGCAACACCACTCCTATGTGGATTGACTGGAAAAAACACGCCATGGGTATGGGATCAACAAGCCAATGAAGAATTTTTTAAAGTGAAAAACGCACTAACAACAGCACCGATTTTAGCGCATCCTGATCTAACACAAAATTTTTGTATGACCACTGATAGCGCGAAAACAGGTTTAGAAGTTGTTTTATTCCAAGAATACGAACCGGCAGGGCTAAGATCGTATAGAACAATTGCATTTGCCAGTCGTGTACTCACAAAAAGCGAGGAAAACTATTCAGTCACGGAGCTGGAAGCATTGGCCATTGTATGGGGCTTCCAACGTTTTCGATACTTCCTATTCGGAAGAAAAACAAAAGTATACACTGGCCACAAAGCATTAGAATTTCTGTTATCCGCCAAACTAACTCATTCGAGGTTAGCCAGATGGATGCTAATACTACAAGAATTTGACTTCACTATTACACACATACCTGGACCAGCGAATGTATTAGGAGATGCTTTATCACGATGTCCACAGGGTGCATCCAATAACATAGGTTTGGAAGCAGAAGAAGCCCAGTTACAATGTACTATATGAAACAAGTACCTTTCGAAAACTATATTACGACAGCATTGAAAAACATAGGCAAAGAACAGGACAAGGATCCCGAAATACTAGGAATCAAACACAAGTGGAGAAGTAAAGATTTTCCAGACATTCGACAGCACTATTTCGTAAAAAACAATGTTTTATTTATTAGACCAAATGTTGCAACGAATGAACGATTAATTTATATCCCAGATGAACTAATTAATAAGTACATATGGTATACAAATTTAAGCAATGGCCACTTTGGATCAAAGAAATGCTTTTTTTAAAATAAAACAAACAAGCCATTTTCCTAATAAGGAAAGACGAATTAGAACAGTATTAGTCAGATGCAAAAAATGTATGAGGGCTAAACACGTCAATTTCCAAACCAAACCAATTGTTTCCAATAATCCCTAAAACATTAAAACAAATAGCTGCAACAGATTTGATGGGACCCCTCCCATGCACAAAAAATGGATATATTTTCATATTTGTCGTTTTGTAACTTACTTCTAAATATGTTACCTTAAAACCATTAAAACAGGCAACAGGTCTTACTACAAGTAAAACAACAAGTTAAAACAACACAAAATAAAACCCATCTACATATCTAAGTACAAACCTAGCGTAAATCCAGCAGAACGATTTATGAAGGACATAGGCACTTTATGCCGATTGTATGCAGGCAAAAGACACAACACTTGGAATATATACCTTAATGATTTTCAAGAAGTAATAAATGAAATGCCACATAGCACTACACTACTAGCTCCAGTTACTGTACTTAAAAATATTGAACCCCCAAACATAACCAGAGAAAATGTTAGATTTCCTATTGCACCATGTAGACAGCACAAACAAGTCATAGCAAGGGCACTCTCCAACACCAGAAAGGCAGCCATTAAATGGAAAGAAAGCGGAGATAGAACAGCAATTAAAATAACATTCCCCGTAGGCCAGAAAGTATTTGTAAAAACACACCATCTCTCCAGCAAACAGAAACACAAAAGACATAAGTTTTACGCTGCATACAAAGGACCTGTCATAATTAGCTATATTGCTCATGATAATGCTGTGGAACTAATCAACCCAAAAACAGGCAAAACCTTAGGACTTCACCATGTGAGCCATATCAAAAAGGTTGAATATTAATTTATTACTGGTAAATAATTAGCACAGTATGTCTAGTTTATGTTGCAGATAAGATCCTCAGGAGAAAGAAGAATGAAGTGAGAGGAAGGTGGAGAAAAGAAAGTAGTTTCAATAAAAACAAAAACAGAAATAACACCAATAGTAGCATAGATTAAGGTGAAGGGATGAAGTGTAGATAGTCTAACAGCAACTAAAATGCTATACACCACGACACTACACAAAAATAAAAAACGAATTTGAGAATTCTTGTAGAAGTTAAGACTCAAAATATCTTAGAATTATAAGATGGAAAGGACACCGAAATTTGTAAAGCTTTTTAAAAAGGCGTAAAACAATGTAGGTACTAGACATATGTTAGATGAATATAAGTAAAACGTTTTGTAAGAACCATTCTGAAAACTCCAGCAAGGACCAGCTGCAAGAAAGCTGCAAGAAAGAAAAGGACGTAATTAGCAACAAACGATCCCTACAAGGCAGAAGCATCGAGAGAAGGGAAAGGACAGCGACCGGTGCAAGGACAGACAAGCAAACAGTGGACTTTCACTGCTCGTAAACCCCGGCATGCCCCCACTCAGCAGAGTGAGCAAAAAACGGCCCAACAAGAAGACCGCTTGGGCAAGCCACCACTGGCAAAACAATATGTGTAAAAGTCACACCACTCCTATTAAACAGCAGGCTGATGCACGAAACTTCTACAAAGTTAAAATGACACGCCCAAACAATTTATCAAACAGTTACTAAGAGGAGAACTTCAAAGCGACTAGTTATCAATAAATATCTCTATATCCTGTCCCGAGAAGAACCAAGAATCAAGTTAGAAGCAGAGAAAAAGCATGAAGAACAGAAGTGGAAGATTCACAAGACTGACACCAAGATAGAAGATGGGTGAAGAATAGACGACATACCTTCCCAAATCCCTATCCTATTTTAAACTAGTCGTCTGCGAAGTATTACAACGAAAAACGACTGCTTTCAGCGACACATAACGATTACTTTCATGCATAGAGATCCAGATTCTGCACTCACAGCTCCATTCCATTATGAGACCTCCACAACAGCAACACACACTTGCAAAGCCAACAAGGAATGACGAAAGAAAACTGTACATCAAATACTTGCTCACATCCATCTCGCTCAAGTCCATCACCTTTGTGCAAAAACATTCCCCAACCTCATGCTTAAAAATTCATAGGATTCTGTGAATGTGTGAAATCAAATTATGTGATGTAGGAAATGTACAAAAGAAATGTGTGAAAAACTAAATAAGTTAAGAGCACCAGACATCTGATAAACTACAAAATAACAGTCATTGACTAAGGACTTAAGTAAAAAAAAACTGTCGATAAAAATAAGTCATTAATTCTGAAATGGACAGTATATAAAGAACAAAAGTAAGGCATAATAAACAAAAAATGGTTCAAATGGCTCTGAGCACTATGGGACTTAACATCTGTGGTCATCAGTCCCCTAGAACTTAGAACTACTTAAACCTAATTAACCGAAGGACATCACACACATCCTTGCCTGAGGCAGGATTCGAACCTGCGACCGTAGCGGTCATGTGGTTCCAGACTGAACCGCCTAGAACCGCACGGCCACACTGGCCGGCGCATAATAAACACCAAAACTATATGCCACTTATTTTCTCCTCATAAAAATAAAAGAATAACTATATTTTACTTATTTTCTCCTTATAGAAACAAAGAATAAAAAATTATCTTGTTGGATGTTTCCCTTTTTTAAAATATTTTTGCCATTTGTTAGGATAATACCTCAATACTTGTGTATGTATATTTCTTTCTCAAAGCAATTCTTGGAAATAGTTCTTATTTGTTAGTTAGGTTAGGTTAGTGTTGTTTAACATCCCGTCGACAACGAGGTCATTAGAGACGGAGCGCAAGCTCGGGTTATGGAAGGATGGGGAAGGAAATCGGCCGTGCCCTTTCAAAGGAACCATCCCGGCATTTGACTGAAACGATTTAGGGAAATCACAGAAAACCTAAATCAGGATGGCTGGAGACGGGATTGAACTGTCGTCCTTCCGAATGCGAGTCCAGTGTGCTAACCACTGCGCCACCTCGCTCGGTTTTAGTTGTTAGTGTAACAATGTTGAAATGAATGTCTATAAACAAAAACCTTTTACTTGTACATGATATTTAGAAAATGTGTTAGGCATAGATTTTACGTAATTACTACATTTATATATATAAAAAAAAAAAAATTTTCTAAGAAAATCGATGTGGAAGACTCCTCACTTTCAATAACAAACTTCTTAAAAAAACAAACTGCACACTTAGATAAAGAAAGAAAATAAAAGAAACATAAATATAATAACATAAAAATATTCTTTTCTTATGAATATAAACATATTTTTGAGAATAATGTGGAACAATATAAAATTATAAATTAGTAATACAAACTAGCATAGAACCAGGATAACATGGCTGAACAGTAGGCAACAAAATTTAGATAAAGGAATAATTGTGACTGACAACGATTCAATCATTTCCTAAGTTCATTGCTAAAATTATGTTCGAAGGGTGGTGATATGTAAGGTGTCAGGCAATTCCAACACCTTCCATGAAAACCATGACACGATAAGCAAATCCGGCAGTATGTCACATAGCTCCGAATAAATCCTGACATTAAATTAACCCAAGTAATACGATGAACGAGTGAGCAAATGGAATACCACAGATTAACACAATAATGCCTAAATGCATGTCATACCTTCCCACCGTGAAACAGACGCAGTTCCAAGGGAAGAAACGAGAACAGAAGCCGAGAGCAGAACCGTGTTAAGCTAGAAGGCCCTACGATAAGGGACGGACAGACGGACACCCACGTCGCAACTCAACCAGCAGGGCCACCCCCTAACCCATGTTAAGAGATAGAGCCCTCCAGGAGAACAGTATAGATCTTACGATTACACTAAAAGGGCCACACCGGCTGCAAGTTTTAGCGTGAGACTTTTTAGCGTCTCTGTTACGCTGCAAACGTTAAAAACATTGCCCCACCACGCAAATTATTACGTTTCTCATTGGATAGACAGAATTTCTGTAGGCGGAGCTTAAGGTTACCATTGAGACCCTGATTGGTCAGATGAAATCACAGCCCGATAGTTTTTTTTTTTAACCAACTTCGGTAAATTGTAGTAAGGAGAAGTTAGGGGAGAGTTGCTTCCGAGACGGCGAGGTGTGTGGAGCTGTGCCGCCCGCCGCCTTCTGACGAACACCGACAAGGTAATGAACGCACGCGATGCCTCATTTTTGAGCCCATAAGGCTTCACTCAGAACTGCAGAAGTCTCATCTGTTACATTCCCTTTTTACGTAATGCTAGCGTCGATCGTCAATTAAATCTCATGGTACTCACATTTTGTACGTGAAGTTATAATCTGAAACGCGATGATTCTTCTGTTATATAATTATTGAGAGGCCACATTAGCCACTGTAATTTACGACAAGTTAGATAAGTAATTAAAGGTAATTGAGGGTCACTGTAGACCATTTTGATAGCTTTCTCTTTTATGAAACTTAACTTAAATCTATATTGTCGATATGATATGGCATATGTCATCCTTCGATCCATAGTAGAACTTGGAAATCCATTCAGGAAAAATTCGTTCACATTTTTGTTGAACGCAGTTGGTTTTTATCATTCTGTATTAAAATATTTCCTTTTATCAATAGAGCAATTTATAAACAATGTTTTGTGAGGAGAATAAAATTTCCAATGGTAAACTTAACTGCTTTTTCGACATTATTTTACCAGCTAACTAAAAATAGGAAAGCCTTGAACCCCTTCCACTAAATTTAGTTAGTATTAAGATTCTTTTACAGGGAGTGCAGTGGAGCTGACACTGAAATCTGTAAGTATTTGATTATTTCATCGCTAGTCTCACTGAACTCTTTTGAACTCTACATGTCATGTGTGGTCTGGCGTCTCCTTACCAGCAACAGGTCCCAGGTTCAAACTAGTCAATTCCCTAAAAAACACGCTCAGAGCGTCGTTGCGGTAGGGAGACACGACTTAGAACAAACAGACGCCACGCAGATTGTTAGAATGTATGTGATCTTGGATTTAGAAAACTTTTACCAAAAGCTCAGTGAACTTTCGAGGCGGCTCGGACAGCCTCCACCAGGCTACAGCTTGTGAACCTTCTGGGTTCCGATGTTCAACGCTTCTGAGATGCCCATCGAATCCTGGCAATGCGGCAAACCTTCCACAGGTGACCGGCAGCTGCAGTTAACGCAGTTTCCACTTGCTATAGAGCAGCGTTGTCCGCAGGTAGCCGCTCCTGAGCACTTCGTCTTCATGCTACTTCCTAGCTTCATTCATAGCCTTCGGCCACAGCCACTGCTCCAATTAGGAATATTGTGTGAGTCGCCGCCAGAATGCGTCCAGAAGACGATGGTGCGTACTTTGTTCTTTTCCAGATTGATCTAGTAATAAAGGAACTTCCTATAATCCATGCTCTTCGTTGCGACCACCCTGAGCGACAGCTTGTTGTTTCCTTCTCCCGCAGATAGAACTCTCAATGCCCAGACGAGTGAGGCCATTCTCCGGATCCAATGACGGACATCTGTAACCACTCCGTCACACTTGGAAGAGATCGTGTCCACAGCACACCCATAACGAAGACATAGAAGAAAAGGGGACACTAGGTCACCTACAATGATTAAATAACAATTCTGGTTCATTTTCACGGTAATTGCATGGACGAGTCCAATACATCGTACGAAATTCACTCTCAGATAATAACCTCAGTCGTAAGTTACATTTCCTACACACTCCTACACACACTGTAGACTAAACGTCTTATTGCCCTGTTAGTGTATTCGACGTATTCCATCCTTTATAAAGAGCCAACGTCAAGGCTGGTTGGACACCATTACATGTGTCCAATCCGCTGTTGTCCAGTCTCTTTGTTGTTTCACCCATCACCTAAGAGCTGCTTTTTGTGTGACTCTCGCGATTTAGAAATAAATCTTTGTTTGTAAGTCTTCTTTTCTCCTTTCGTTTTTATCACCTACACTTTCGCTTGTTTGTCGATGTTTGAAATGAAATTTCTTCCTCAAAATATTAGTAACGCATTGCAACATTATCAAGCAATCGTACCTTAAAAGGTTCTGAGTTCTACGCGTCTCTCCCTGTAAATTACAGAACTTTTTGTCTGAATACACCGTCCGTAGGCATATCCAATTCTTCTTCTCCTTCCACCGCTACTAAAACTGTTATTCTTTCCTTAAACTAAAAATTGTGCAGAAATGTAGTCTTCGTTCATGGCCGACTATCCAAGGACTTCCGATTCTCGCTATGAACTCTCTGCTCATCAACTGTGTTTCTTACACTCCCAGTTTTTCACATACATAACATAATTCCTATCGTGCCAAAGCTTCCGAAAACTTGCGGAATTTTGCGTATAATTACGCGTAATTTCCTTTAATTTCATTTCCCTCACATGTCCACACTCATTACGTCATTGATTAAATAAAGGGAAGAAATATATACAATCCTACAGTTCATTTCTCATAACATTTAATTGACGAGGAAACTGTTGTGCAATCATTGAAGACGCTAAAATGTGCCCATTTCATTGTCTCACAAGTTATTGTTAGGCATACATTTATTCATAAGCCAGAAGGTTGACTTTAGATCTTATAGTATGTACAGACTCCTCTACGCCACCAAACGCCTATTGGCGTTTTTGAATTTCTATGGTGTCGTGACTTATTCTGAAAAAAAACCAAAAGAAAACGGAAAACCTGTAGGATATCATTGTTATCTGTCTGTCTAACTGTCTGTCCGATGATTAAAAAACTGTTTTCGCTGCGCTGAATTAGCCGTGCTTGCATTATTGTTTCAATAAAGAAAAAAAAAGCGGGCTAAGGCGCTGCAGTCATGGATTGTGCGGCTGGTCCCGGCGGGGTTCGAGTCCTCCGTCGGGCATCGTTGCGTGTGTTTGTCCTTAGGATAATTTAGGTTAAGTAGTGTGTAAGCTTAGGGCAGTTAAGGCCCATAAGTTTTCACACACATTTTAACAAACCTTTTTCTCAGGAATGAGCTGCCGTATTAAATTCAAATTTATGTTATATATGAACCTCTATGGTATCATTTGGGTGTTAAAAGATTAAGTTTCTAAGACAGTGCAGTCAAGTTATACGGCCATTTAAGTCACGAATTTTGACACTCGAAAACTCACTCCTCAAACCCTATAGGGTGCTTCTCGTTGACCTAGAATCGTAAAATTTGTCAAGAAACAACGCTTCACAGTACGAGTAAAGAGAGTAATCTGCAAATTGTCAATTTCCAATTATATAACACGAAAAAATATTTTTTGACTTTTTTTGTCTGATTACACAGGGCACAGATGGAAAAACTTTTTTGCTGAAAATACCATATTCTTATGTTATTTAGGGTGGGAAATCCAAACATGATACTTAAAAAACTGATCACCCACAATTTCTTCGCATCTTACAGTTAAATTAATTAAGTTAAGAAATTTTGTAAAGAATTCAACAGCATTTATGTAGTTAAAGTAATTTAAAAATGAGGTGTATTGAAGGTAGACGAAGTTGGTAGCACTGCTGAAAACATTTGCTGGTAAAAAAAGGTAAATTCTATTTTTGTGTTAACATATGGTGTTTAATTTACTGTCAACCTAGCCTCACTTCCCCGTTTCCTGTACATGTGCTCATTACAGTGTCTAATCGTGGTTGCAAGAACTCTGCTGACAGTTTGCTATATTTGTGGTGAATTTGTGATTAAAAATTACCAAAGAAACATTACAGACATTGCGAAAAAACAAAAAGGAAAACTGGAAGCTGTTTATTGATTCATCCAAAATTAGTGACGGCCAAAAGCTACCAAGGCAACTGGAACACCAATATGATGGGGTACTACAGTTGGTCACTTCACCGAGAAGTTCAGCAAGTGACTGATCGTAGAAAAAGCTACACAAGAAGCTTCAAAGTAACAAGAGAAAGAAAATATAAACAAATTCCAGCTCAAAAGTGAACCTTTGTTAACACAAACCATTGTTTTAAGTAGCTTACTGTAATACAAACCATGCTTATGTTGTAAGAAACCGTTTCATTAATTTCCCCATTTACTGTATGGCATAGGAGTTTTATACTATATAATAAAAACCATATTGCTCAAAAACTATGAGTGATACAAAAATCTGAAGCTATATTTTGATTCAGTTCATAAAAATCTATAAAGATCAGCTCTCAAAGTAAACAAAAGTTTTTCAACAAAAGTTTTTCAACAAATATTTTTCGTTGGCCGGTGTTATCAGTCCGCCTATTAAGATCTTTTTTCTGGAGCAGCTTGGCGCTTCAGCTATCAAGTCAATGAAATCGAAAGATTCAACATTTACGTCACACATTGTGATACTAGAAAACTCACTCATCAAAACGTATAGGGCAGGGGCGGGCAGGAATTCTCCACGTGTGCGGTGCACATGTACGTGTGCAGTTGTGTTCTGCGTGCACACAGGGGCAAGCCGACCACCCGCTTCTCACCCCTCCCCACCATACCGTCTCTTCGCTTCTTCCTCTGTAATGCGTTTTGTTTCCTGGCCTGCTTTATTAAATGAAGGAATAAGGTTAGTAGGAGTGCTTGACAGAAATCACGGTTCAAAAGAGTACCTATTACCTACGATACGTTTTATTTATCACAGGTGGAGTTTACAATACAATTAATGTCTGGAACAAAATTTCAACATACAGACAAACGCAAACAGTTACGTAAATTTTCATTACTTATGTTTGCTCTTAACCGAGACTTATTAATTTTCATAACAGAAAAAAATCTCTCACAAAAGTATGTCAAGCCCAACATTGACTATCTTCATGGCTTCACGATGGAGACGAAGAAACTCTTGCTGTCGAAAGTCGTGATAAAAATCCATTACACGTCTTGCCAAAAGGAACTTGTCTCTCAGACGAGAATTACACTGTAGATCTATTAATTCCATTTGCAAACTGAGATGAATATCCTCTACAGAAACCAGATGCTCTCGAGAACTATTCAAAACCTTGGTATAAGTAAGATATATCCCCAAATCGCTTGAGAAATTCCTCTTTTATTGCACTAAGAACGGCAACATACTGAAATTTATTATAATGGCATTCAATATTAAACTTCCGCTCACCAGCGAGAATACTGTCACATATTATACATTTCCAATTTTCACGTTTTTCCACAGAGAACAAATGATTCTCCCATTCCTTTTTAATAGATAGCAAATCTCCAATTCTCCGTTTCCTTAATTCAATCTGCATTTTCCGGTTATTGAAATACAACGTTCACTACGTAGTGGACGCTTCGCTTCAACGTGCGCAGCTTAGCCTGGTACTACACTGCCGCAACCTGCAGGCTGTCGGCACTGTCCCGTTCGACGATTGCACGCGAGCAGCACACGTGCAGCGCTGTGTGCTCATGAGCCGCGTGCAACGTTTGTCCGCCCCAGGTATAGGGTATTTCCCTTTGACCTACACTGAGGAAACAAAGAAACTGCTACACCTGACTAGTATCGTGTAGGGCCCCCGTGAGCACTCAGAAGTGCCGCAACACGACGAGACATGGACTAAATTCTACATCTACATCTACATTTATACTCCGCAAGCCACCCAACTGTGTGTGGCGGAGGGCACTTTACGTGCCACTGTCATTACCTCCCTTTTCTGTTCCAGTCGCGTATGGTTCGCGGGAAGAACGACTGTCTGAAAGCCTCCGTGCGCGCTCGAATCTCTCTAATTTTACATTCGTGATCTCCTCGGGAGGTATAAGTAGGGGGAAGCAATATATTCGATACCTCATCCAGAAACGCACCCTCTCGAAACCTGGCGAGCAAGCTACACCGCGATGCAGAGCGCCTCTCTTGCAGAGTCTGCCACTTGAGTTTGCTAAACATCTCCGTAACGTTATCACGGTTACCAATTGACCCTGTGACGAAACGCGCCGCTCTTCATTGGATCTTCTCTATCTACACCGTCAACCCGATCTCGTACGGATCCCACACCCATGAGCAATACTCAAGTATAGGTCGAACAAGTGTTTTGTAAGCCACGTCCTTTGTTGATGGACTACATTTTCAGAGGACTCTCCCAATGAATCTCAACCTGGTACCCGCCTTACCAACAATTAATTTTATATGATCATTCCACTTCAAATCGTTCCGCACGCATACTCCCAGATATTTTACAGAAGTAACTGCTACCAGTGTTTGTTCCGCTATCATATAATCATACAATAAAGGATCCTTCTTTCTATGTATTCGCAATATATTACATTTGTCTATGTTAAGGATCAGTTGCCACTCCCTTCACCAAGTGCCTATGCGCTGGAGATCTTCCTGCATTTCGCTACAATTTTCTAATGCTACAACTTCTCTGTAAACTACAGCATCATCCGCGAAAAGCCGCATCGACCTTCCGACACTATCCACTAGGTCATTTATATATATTGTGAAAAGCAATGGTCCCATAACACTCCCCTGTGGTACGCCAGAGGTTACTTTAACGTCTGTAGACGTCTCTTCATTGATAACAACATGCTGTGTTCTGTTTGCTAAAAACTCTTCAATCCAGCCACACAGCTGGTCTGATATTCCGTAGGCTCTTACTTTGTTTATCAGGCGACAGTGCGGAACCGTATCGAACGCCGCCCGGGAGTCAAGGAAAATAGCATCTACCTGGGAGCCTGTATCTAAAATTTTCTGGGTCTCATGATCAAATAAAGCGAGTTGGGTCTCACACGATCGCTGTTTCCGAAATCCATGTTGATTCCTACAGAGTAGATTCTGTTTTTCCAAAAACGACATCATACGCGAGCAAAAAACATGTTCTAAAATTCTACAACAGATCGACATCAGAGATATCGGTCTATAGTTTTGCGCATCTGCTCGACGACCCTTCTTGAAGACTGGGACTACCTGTGCTCTTTTCCAATCATTTGGAACCTTCCGTTCCTCTAGAGACTTGCGGTACCCGGCTGATAGAAGGGGGGCAAGTTCTTTCGCGTACTCTGTGTAGAATCGAATCCCGTCAGGTCCAGTGGACTTTCCTCTGTTGAGTGATTCCAGTTGCTTTTCTATTCCTTGTACACCTCTTTCGATGTCAGCCATTTTTTCGTTTTTGCGAGGATTTAGAGAAGGAACTGCAGTGCGGTCTTCCTCTGTGAAACAGCTTTGGAAACAGGTGTTTAGTATTTCAGTTTTACGTGTGTCATCCTCTGTTTCAGTGCCATCATCATCCCGGAGTGTCTGGATATGCTATTTCGAGCCTCTTACTGATTTAACGTAAGCACAGAACTTCCTAGGATTTTCTGTCAAGTGGGTACATAGAATTTTACTTTCGAACTCACTGAACGCTTCACGCATAGCCCTCCTTACGCTACTTTGACATCATTTAGCTTCTGTTTGTCTGAGAGGTTTTGGCTGCGTTTACACTTGGAGTGAAGCTCTCTTTGCTTTCGCAGTAGTTTCCTAACTTTGTTGTTGAACAACGGTGGGTTTTTCCCGTCCCTCATAGGTTTACTCGGCACGTACCTGCCTAAAACGCATTTTACGATTGCCTCGAACTTTTTCCATAAACACTCAACATTTTCAGTGTCGGAACAGAAATTTTCTTTTTGATCTGTTAGGTAGTCTGAAATCTGCCTTCTATTACTCTTGCTAAACAGATAAACCTTCCTCCCTTTTTTTGTATTCCTATTAACTTCCGTATTCAGGAATGTTGCAACGGCCTTATGATCACTGATTCCCTGTTCTGCACTTACAGAGTCGAAAAGTTCGGGTCTGTTTGTTATCAGTAGGTCCAAGATGTTATCTCCACGAGTCGGTTCTCTGTTTAATTGCTCGAGGTAATTTTCGGATGTGCACTCAGTATAATGTCACTTGATGCTCTGTCCCTACCACCCGTCCTAAACATCTGAGTGTCCCAGTCTAAATCTGGTGAATTTAAATCTCCACTTAAGACTATAACATGCTGACAAAATTGATGTGAAATGTATTCCAAATTTTCTCTCAGTTGTTCTGCCACTAATGCTGCTGAGCCGGGAGGTCGGTAAAAGGAGCCAACTATTAAGCTAGCTTTGTTGTTGAGTGTAACCTCCACCCATAATAATTCACAGGAACTATCCACTTCTCCTTCACTACAGGATAAACTACTACTAACAGCGACAATCACGCCACCACCGGTTGGATGCAATATATCATTTCTAAACACCGTCAGTGCCTTTGTAAAAATTTCGGCAGAATTTATCTCTGGCTTCAACCAGCTTTCTGTACCTATAACGATTTCAGCTTCGGTGCTTTATATCAGCGCTTGAAGTTCCGGTACTTTACCAATGCAGCTTCGACTGTTTACAATTACAATACCCATTGCTGCTTGGCCCCCGCATGTCCTGACTTTACCCCGCACCCTTTGAGGCTCTTGCTCTTTCTGTACTTGCCCGAGGCCATCTAACCTAAAAAACCGCCCAGTCCACGCCACACAACCCCTGCTACCCGTGTAGCCGCTTCATGCGTGTAGTGGACTCCTGACCTATCCAGCGGAACCCGAAACCCCACCACCCTATGATGCAAGTCGAGGAATCTGCAGCCCACACGGTCGTAGAACCGTCTCAGCCTCTGATTCAGACCCTCCACTCAGCCCTGTACCAAAGGTCCGCAGTCAGTCCTGTCGACGATGCTGCAGATGGTGAGCTCTGCTTTCATCCCGCTAGCGAGCCTGGTAGTCTTCACCAAAACAGATAGGCGCCGGAAGCCAGAGAGGATTTCCTCCGATCCATTGCGACACACATCATTGGTGCCGACATGAGCGACCACCTGCATATGCGTGCACCCTGTACCATTCATGGTATCCGGAAGGACCCTTTTCACATCTGGAATGACTCCCCCCGGTACGCACACGGAGTGCACATTGGTTTTCTTCCCCTCAAATTAATGCCTAAAACAATGCTGGAGGGAACTCATTCTTTGAATCCAGCAGGGCTTTTCATAAATCCATAAGAGTACGAGGGGGTGGAGATCTCTTCTCAACAGAACGTTGCAAGGCAGGCCAGATATGCTCAATAACGTTCATGTCCGGGGAGTTTTGTAGCCAGCGGAAGAGTTTCAACTCAGAAGCGTGTTCCTGGAGCCACTTTCTAGCAATTATGGACGTGTGGGGTGCCGCATTGTCATGCTGGAATGGCCCAAGTCCATCGGAGTGCACAATGGACAAAAATGCAATCAGGTGATCAGAAAATATGCTTACGTAGGTGTCACCTGTCAGAGTCGTATCTTGACGCACCAGGTGTCGAATATCAATCCTAATGCGTACGCCCCACACCATCACAGAGCCTCCACCAACTTGACAATCCGTTGCTGATATGCAGGGCCTATGGAATCATGAGGTTGTTTCCATATCCGTACACGTCCATGCGCTCGATACAATTATAAACGAGACTCGTCCGACCAGGTAACATGTTTCCAGTCATTAACAGTGCAATATGGTGTTGACGGGGCCAGGGAGGCATAAAGCTTTGTGTCGCGCAGTCATCAAGGATACACTGTGGGCCTTCTGCTCCAAAATCTGATATCAATGATGTTTCGTTGAATGCTTCGCACGCTGACACTTTTTGACAGCCCAGCACTGAAATCTGCTGAAATATGCACTCCTGTCAAGTTGAACGACTCTCTTCAGTCGTCGTTGGTACCATTATTGCAGGATCTTTTTCCGGCCACAACGATGTTGGAGATTTGTAGTTTTACTGGATTCCTGAGATTCATGGTACACTCGTGAAATGGTTGTACGGGCAAAATCTCCACTTCATCGCTACCTCCTAGATGCTGTTTCGCACCGCCCGACTATAACACGACGTTCAAACTCACTTAAATCTTGATAACCAGCATTGTAGCAGCAGTAACCGATGTAACAACTGCGCCAGACGCTTGTTGTCTTATGTAGGCGTTGCCGCCCGCAGCACAGTAATCTGGTGTTTACATACACCTGGCTTAAAATGACTTCCAAGTTCGTGGCGCGCTCCATCGGTAATTCTGGAATTCAGTATGGTGTTGGCCCCCCTTAGCTTACATAACAGCCTCCACTCTCGCAGGCATTCGTTCAGTCAGGTGCTGGAAGGTTTCTTGGGGAATGGCAGCCCATCCTACACGGAGCGGTACACTGAGGAGATGTGTCGATGTCGCTGTTTGAGGCTTGGCACGGAATCCAGCTGCTCTATAGTGTTCATATAAGGACTCTGTGGAGGTTAATCAATTTCATGGATGTTATTGTCGCGTAACCCGTCCGCCACAGGCCTTGCTTTATCAACAGGTGCTCAATCGTGTCGAAAGATGCAGTCGCCATCCCCGAATTGCTCTTCAACAGTGGGAAGCTAGAAGGTGCTTAAAACATCAATGTAGGCCTATTCTGTGATAGTGCCACGCAAAACAACAAGTTTTGCAAGGCCCCTTTATGATAAACACAATCACACCCTAACACCATCGCCTCCGAGTTTTACTGTTGACACTACACACGCTGGCAGATGACGTTCACCGGGCATTCACCATACCCACACACTGCCATCGGGTCGCCACATCGTGTACCGCGATCCGTCACCCCACACAACGTTTTTCCACAGTTCAATCGTCTAATGTTTACGCTCCTTACAAAAAATGAGGCGTCGTTTGGCATTTATCGGCGTGATGTGTGGCTTATGAGTAGCCGGTCGACTATGATATCCCAGTTTTCTCACCTCCCGAATAACTTTCATGGTACTTGCAGTGGATACTGATGCAGTCTGGAATTCCTGTGTGATGGTCAGGGTAGATGTCTGCCTATTTCACATTCCGACCCTGTTCAACTGTCGGCGGTCTCCGTCAGTGAACAGACGAGATCGGCCTGTACGGTTTTGTGCTGTACGTGTTCCTTCACTGTTCCACCTCACAGTCACATCAGAAACAATGGACCTAAGGATGTTTAGGAGCGTGGAAATCTCGCGTACAGACATATGACACAAGTGACACCCAGTGACCTGACCAAGTTCAAAGTCCGTGAGTTCCGCGGAGTGCCCCATTCTGCTCTCTCACGATATCTGATGACTACTGAGGTTGCTGATATGAAGTACCTGGCAGTAGGTGGCAGCACAATGCACCTAATATGAAAAACGTATATTTTTGCTGGTGTCTAGATACTTTTGATCACATAGTATATTTCTGTAATTGAATGTGCATGCTTATATCAGTTTCTTTGGCACTTCAGTGTAGAATCATGAAATTTAGCAAGGAGCATCTTTCCACACTGTAAATGAAGGGAAACAACCGAAACTCTTCATTTGTAATTATATGACACAAAAAAATTGTCTGATTTATAACTACAAATGAAAATACTCTCGAAATTCTTGGAATCCCTTGGATCTATATCTTGCCAGTAACAGTATAGATAACAGGCAAAAATCATCGGCATTATCTATTTCCGGATTGGATAAATTGTCTATATACTTTATTAAGTTTGTACGGAACCCACAGTGCGTGAGTTCTACTCGCACCTGGCCAATTTGTAAATAACTAGCAACTCAACAGTAGTGTGCGTGGACAATACTATGAAACGTCCCCTTAGAACAATTGTACACGACTGTGCTTAAACTGACACACAATATTTTTAGCGCAACGCAATCTGACTTTCAATAATCCCTACAAAACAATGGCCTTGACTAACTTTAACCTATACCTTTCACAAATCACTTACCTCACAAAAATCTTCGTTACTCGAACTACTGCAATACAGCGAGCGCCACTACTGCCAGCTAAATAAAAGATTCAAACTACAGAAGGCACTAACTACTGATAGGGATAGTTAGCAAATGAAAGATATTAATAGAGAACAAACAATGTATTTACCTTAATAGTCATAATATATATAGCAGTTCATAACAAATTGCAAAACTCCCCCATCTCTCTTCCCACATCCACCACTGCTGGCGGCTCACCTCCAACTGCGCAACGCTACGCGCTGTTCACATCCAGCTGCCGCTGCCCAACACTACAATGGCAGACAACAATGCAAACTAGCCACAGGCTGCACACAGCACAGCCAGTGATTTTCATACAGAGCGGTACCTAACGTTGCCAATAAGAAAATATAAACAGCCTACTTACATAAAGGAAACATAAACAGCCTACTTACAACTATGCAGCACAAACGTGTTTGCTACTCCAACAGTTTCCCGAAGGTGCCATCGGAACGTACGAGCGATTTAACTCACTCTGTATAATGTCGAACGTCAACGTCAGAGGACACCGAGGGCGCCGGTGCAGGTGTAATGTAATCAGGAGTGAAAATCTCCGATGTAGTCCCATCCTCTGAGTGCTATGCAGACCGTTCTACAGCTTCAATGATGTGGTAAATTAGCCCAGTCTATCCAGGACACCATTCCTTTTTGTAAAGAGAGATGAGAACTGTTTCATTCCATAGGGAAACAACTCACGTGGAGATCAAAGAAAACTGCTGGCGCACACTGCAGCCACAGACGTATTTGACTTACATAACGCAAGTTATGAAGCTAACGGCCGACAGGCCATTATATCACTGTTCGAAAGCTAATTAGCTCCGGTAGACTATATGGCACGAGGTGAAATAATAAGAAAGAAAGCGATGCAGAAATGTCCGTCCGCTATCCAGAACAACTTATTTTAGGAAGACCACTGCCACGTCCCACTTGAGGGAACGGACATGTTGTTACCTGCGCGAAATCGTAACTCTGGCGATCAAGTTAAGGCTTCTTTATACCGTGTGCATACGGATTGCATACGGATGTTATGTTTGGTAGTGGTTATCTGCAGCACAATTTAATATATGATTTTCCCTTTGGTGGCAACAAGAACCACCATGTACGGCTGAGTATACAGTGAAGCGGTTGGTGACTTCGAGGCCCCCGCCGAACAAGTTCGTTAATAACCAGCTACCCAGCGGCTACATTCCATTTACAGCACCTCCAGGAACTACTCCGGACACCACGACGGACGTTGTCGGCCACTCGTTAGCGATCATTCTGAGTGAATCTGGAATACACCCTGCGAAGAGCAGATCAAGATCCTCCCAGCTTTCTCATCCCGAGAAACATGCACCGGAGGTTGGTGTGGATTTGAGCGGCCGGCCGGAGTGGCCGTGCGGTTCTAGGCGCTACAGTCTGGAGCCGAGCGACCGCTATGGTCGTAGGTTCCAATCTTGCCTCGGGCATGGATGTGTGTGATGTCCTTGGTTAGTTAGGTTTAAGTAGTTTGAAGTTCTAGGTGACTGATAACCTCCGAAGTTAAGTCGCATAGTGCTCAGAGCCATTTGAACCATTTTTTTTTTTTTGATTTAAGGAATTAAAAAACCTACACTGCTGAAGCTCAGCCAATCTCATTAGTTCCTATCACTTCAAACGAGTAGATTTTATTGTAACAGAGGCTTCTGGTTCCGCTCCCAACGCCCTTTTGCCAGCACATTCCGTGATAACTACAACTATTTAGTGGTCTCCTAACTAGTACAAACGTACAGAGAATTGGCCGTACGTAGTTTATGTGGGACGTTTGGAAAAAAACGTAGGATGTTTGCATCCTACACCTCAAGAGAAATTGTTGCATCTTTCCTTACCAGAACTCACGAATGCCATCGTTTAATAAGTCTTGCGTGCGAAAAACCGAAAGTGAAGGTCGAATTACAAACTTCAGACAAAACAAATGTTTTAGTTAAATATTTGGTATGGATCTCTAAAAATATAGAAGCTTCCATTCCTTCTTTTGTTGTTCACAGAGTGGGAGAAATAGGAAAAATACACTCCTGGAAATTGAAATAAGAACACCGTGAATTCATTGTCCCAGGAAGGGGAAACTTTATTGACACATTCCTGGGGTCGGATGCATCACATGATCACACTGACAGAACCACAGGCACATAGACACAGGCAACAGAGCATGCACAATGTCGGCACTAGTACAGTGTATATCTACCTTTCGCAGCAATGCAGGCTGCTATTCTCCCATGGAGACGATCGTAGAGATGCTGGATGTAGTCCTGTGGAGCGGCGTGCCATGCCATTTCCACCTGGCGCCTCAGTTGGACCAGCGTTCGTGCTGGACGTGCAGACCGCGTGAGACGACGCTTCATCCAGTCCCAAACATGCTCAATGGGGGACAGATCCAGAGATCTTGCTGGCCAGGGTAGTTGGGGCGTGAGCGGAAGACGGCCTAACGGTGTGCGGGACCGTAGCCCAGCTTCATGGAGACGGTTGCGAATTGTCCTCGCCGATACCCCAGGAGCAACAGTGTCCCTAATTTGCTGGGAAGTGGCGGTGCGGTCCCCTACGGCACTGCGTAGGATCCTACGGTCTTGGCGTGCATCCGTGCGTCGCTGCGGTCCGGTCCCAGGTCGACGGGCACGTGCACCTTCCGCCGACCACTGGCGACAACATCGATGTACTGTGGAGACCTCACGCCCCACGTGTTGAGCAATTCGGCGGTACGTCCACCCGGCCTCCCGCATGCCCACTATACGCCCTCGCTCAATGTCCGTCAACTGCACATACGGTTCACGTCCACGCTGTCGCGGCATGCTGCTAGTGTTAAAGACTGCGATGGAGCTCCGTATGGCACGGCAAACTGGCTGACACTGACGGCGGCGGTGCACAAATGCTGCGCAGCTAGCGCCATTCGACGGCCAACACCGCGGTTCCTGGTGTGTCCGCTGTGCCGTGCGTGTGATCATTGCTTGTACAGCCCTCTCGCAGTGTCCGGAGCAAGTATGGTGGGTCTGACACACCGGTGTCAATGTGTTCTTTTTTCCATTTCCAGGAGTGTAGATACAGAACTTGAAGAGCTCGATATTCTGGCACTCGAGCAGTCTGTCTTTCCCATTAGAGGTGTTCGCATATTTACGAAGATATATGGTAAAAAACTAATTGTGTATCTGCAGATCGCCGGCCGCTGTGGCCGAGCGGTTCTAGGCGCTTCAGTCCGGAACTCCGTAGCTGCTGCGGTAATTCGCTCGAATCCTGCCTCGGCCATAGATGTGTGTGATTTTCTTACGTTAGATTGGTTTAAGTATTTCTACTTCTAAGGGACTGATGACCATTTGATTTTTATCTGTAGATGTGCTTCTAGACCTTGGAATCTCAACCTTTTCCGAAAGCTAGATATCCTGTAAATCCTAACTTTATGTCCCAACTATCAGTCAATACTTCAATTGCCCCTTTTTGGCCGAGGGGCTCTAGGCGCTTCAGTCCGAAACCGCGTTGCTGCTACGGTGGCAGGTTCCAATCCTGCCGCGGACATGAATGTGAGTGATGTCCTTAGGTTAGTTAGGTTTAGGTAGTTCTAAGTCTAGAGGACTGATGACCTCAGATGTTAGGTCCCACAGTGCTTAGAGCCAATAAAAAAGAAATCCGTAAACAATGTCGGTCCCAAATGAAATGTAGTGGTCCTCATTCTGTTGAATCCTACTCCGCTCTCATTGTTTTTAGTGATCGCTATGGGGGCAACAGCCGTCCACGGATCGGTTCTGCCCTGAGTATCACATACGCTAACGAGTTCAGAAAATACTCATGTTCAATAACAATGAATCCAGGGATGCGCTGAGGAACATTCCTTGTATGCCAACCTACCCATGCGTTACTGGCATACAACAACATTAGAAGCCTGCAGCGCTCATTGCTTCCTCACTAAACGTCGGCGCTCCGAATTCGGAAAACAAGACATTTTTTCGCCAGTGCCCGCCAAGCATTCAGGGCCAACAGGGATTACGTAGTTACGGAACAAACTATGTAAATGTGCCTCAGCAGACTAACATCGCTCGTCGACTGCCCCGGCAGCAAGTGGAAATAAAGCAAAGACAATAATATATATTTTCGGTCTCAGTACCACAGTCTGCTATAACCCACGCAAGAACCAGCCGCACCTATTAATCAGAATCCCTGTCAGCCTGTTGCCCAGAGGTTGGCAACAAGCACCAAACCAAGGACAGCCTTCAGTTCACGCTGAAGTCTTCGGTAAGATAACAAAATGTTATCGAAATTTTCTTTCTGTATATGCGAGACAACAGTGCTATGAACGATTAAAGATATCCACCAGCTCGTACCAGTCGTATGTCATTCACATTCAGCATAAATTATGATGCCTATAAAAGTGTTGCAGTGAACGCTAGATCGATAAATTTCAACAAAGAAAGTTTGCAACAATGATTATTCATAATTCAGCCTGATATTATGCTGACATGTGAATCATGGTTCAAGTCATAGCAGACTGTTCACTGTCACTATTGATCAATAATGAGGGAGGACAATCTCTATGGGAAGGGCGATATTACTGTATTGCTGAAAAATTCACTGCCACAACGACTATACCAACTCAGTGTGAAAAATGACGACATCGAAAGTTTCTCAGACGATGCAGTCTACTCACAAAACTTTTACAGTTGTCTCGATTTATAAAGCTTCACACTAAGGTATCGTAGAAGATTGCTGGAGATAGTAAGTCAGCTTCGGCTCCATTTATAATAGGTGGTGACCTGAATTACCATCACGTAGCGTGCGGGGGAGTCATCATAGGCAGGAAATGTCCACTGACGATGGTCTCTTTCCAAATTCAGTCGTCGTTACCGACGTCGTGGTGTTAATGCAAGAGTCGTCGGCTGCGAAGGCCCATCGTTAGAAATGTTCGGTGCGCGGTGTGTTGAGACACACTTGTACTCTGTCCAGTTTTTTTTTTTTTTTTTTTTTTTTTTTTTTTTTTTTTTTTTACTCCGCGAGCCACCTTACGGTGTGTGGCGGAGGGTACTTATTGTACCACTATCTGATCCCCCCTTCCCTGTTCCATTCACGAATTGTGCGTGGGAAGAACGACTGCTTGTAAGTCTCCGTATTTGCTCTAATTTCTCGGATCTTTTCGTTGTGATCATTACGCGAGATATATGTGGGCGGTAGTAATATGTTGCCCATCTCTTCCCGGAATGTGCTCTCTCGTAATTTCGATAATAAACCTCTCCGTATTGCGTAACGCCTTTCTTGAAGTGTCCGCCACTGGAGCTTGTTCAGCATCTCCGTAACGCTCTCGCGCTGACTAAATGTCCCCATGACGAATCGCGCTGCTTTTCGCTGGATCATGTCTATCTCTTCTATTAATCCAACCTGGTAAGGGTCCCATACTGATGAGCAATACTCAAGAATCGGACGAACAAGCGTTTTGTAAGCTACTTCTTTCGTCGATGAGTCACATTTTCTTAGAATTCTTCCTATGAATCTCAACCTGGCGCCTGCTTTTCCCACTATTTGTTTTATGTGATCATTCCACTTGAGATCGCTCCAGATAGTAACTCCTAAGTATTTTACGGTCGTTACCGCTTCCAATGATTTACCACCTATGGCATAATCGTACTGGAATGGATTTCTGTCCCTATGTATGCGCATTATATTACATTTATCTACGTTTAGGGAAAGCTGCCAGCTGTCGCACCATGCATTAATCCTCTGCAGGTCTTCCTGGAGTACGTACGAGTCTTCTGATGTTGCTACTTTCTTGTAGACAACCGTGTCATCTGCAAATAGCCTCACGGAGCTACCGATGTTGTCAACTAAGTCATTTATGTATATTGTAAACAATAAAGGTCCTATCACGCTTCCTTGCGGTACTCCCGAAATTACCTCTACATCTGCAGATTTTGAACCGTTAAGAATGACATGTTGTGTTCTTTCTTCTAGGAAATCCTGAATCCAATCAGAAACCTGGTCCGATATTCCGTAAGCTCGTATTTTTTTCACTAAACTTAAGTGCGGAACCGTATCAAATGCCTTCCTGAAGTCCAGGAATACGGCATCAATCTGCTCGCCAGTGTCTACGGCATTGTGAATTTCTTGGGCAAATAGGGCGAGCTGAGTTTCACATGATCTCTGTTTGCGGAATCCATGTTGGTTATGATGAAGGAGATTTGTATTATCTAAGAACGTCATAATACGAGAACACAAAACGTGTTCCATTATTCTACAACAGATTGACGTAAGCGAAATAGGCCTATAATTATTCGCATCTGATTTATGACCCTTCTTGAAAATGGGAACGACCTGCGCTTTCTTCCAGTCGCTAGGTACTTTACGTTCTTCCAGCGATCTACGATAAATTGCTGATAGAAAGGGGGCAAGTTCTTTAGCATAATCACTGTAGAATCTTAAGGGTATCTCGTCTGGTCCGGATGCTTTTCCGCTACTAAGTGATAGCAGTTGTTTTTCAATTCCGATATCGTTTATTTCAATATTTTCCATTTTGGCGTCCGTGCGACGGCTGAAGTCAGGGACCGTGTTACGATTTTCCGCAGTGAAACAGTTTCGGAACACTGAATTCAGTATTTCTGCCTTTCTTCGGTCGTCCTCTGTTTCGGTGCCATCGTGGTCAACGAGTGACTGAATAGGGGATTTAGATCCGCTTACCGATTTTACATATGACCAAAACTTTTTAGGGGTCTTGTTTAGATTGTTTGCCAATGTTTTATGTTCGAATTCGTTGAATGCTTCTCTCATTGCTCTCTTTACGCTCTTTTTCGCTTCGTTCAGCTTTTCCTTATCAGCTATGATTCGACTACTCTTAAACCTATGATGAAGCTTTCTTTGTTTCCGTAGTACCTTTCGTACATGATTGTTATACCACGGTGGATCTTTCCCCTCGCTTTGGACCTTAGTCGGTACGAACTTATCTAAGGCGTACTGGACGATGTTTCTGAATTTTTTCCATTTTTGTTCCACATCCTCTTCCTCAGAAATGAACGTTTGATGGTGGTCACTCAGATATTCTGCGATTTGTGCCCTATCACTCTTGTTAAGCAAATATATTTTCCTTCCTTTCTTGGCATTTCTTATTACACTTGTAGTCATTGATGCAACCACTGACTTATGATCACTGATACCCTCTTCTACATTCACGGAGTCGAAAAGTTCCGGTCTATTTGTTGCTATGAGGTCTAAAACGTTAGCTTCACGAGTTGGTTCTCTAACTATCTGCTCGAAGTAATTCTCGGACAAGGCAGTCAGGATAATGTCACAAGAGTCTCTGTCCCTGGCTCCAGTTCTGATTGTGTGACTATCCCATTCTATACCTGGTAGATTGAAGTCTCCCCCTATTACAATAGTATGATCACGAAACTTCTTCACGACGTTCTGCAGGTTCTCTCTGAGGCGCTCAACTACTACGGTTGCTGATGCAGGTGGTCTATAGAAGCATCCGACTATCATATCTGACCCACCTTTGATACTTAGCTTAACCCAGATTATTTCACATTCGCATTCGCTAATAACTTCACTGGATATTATTGAATTCTTTACTGCTATAAATACTCCTCCACCATTGGCGTTTATCCTATCCTTGCGGTATATATTCCATTCTGTGTCTAGGATTTCGTTACTGTTCACTTCCGGTTTTAACCAACTTTCCGTTCCTAATACTATATGCGCACTATTTCCTTCAATAAGAGATACTAATTCAGGAACCTTGCCCTGGATACTCCTGCAGTTTACCAATATTACGTTAACTTTTCCTGTTTTTGGTCTCTGAGGACGGACGTTCTTTATCAACGATGATAATGTCCTCTCTGGTAAGCCGTCAGGTATTTTATCGTTTCGCCCAAGGGGGGGTCCCTCTAACCTAAAAAACCCCCGTGTGCACGCCACACGTACTCTGCTACCCTAGTAGCTGCTTCCGGTGTGTAGTGCACGCCTGACCTGTCTAGGGGGGCCCTACAGTTCTCCACCCAATAACGGAGGTCGATGAATTTGCAACCATTATAGTCGCAGAGTCGTCTGAGCCTCTGGTTTAGACCCTCCACACGGCTCCAAACCAGAGGACCGCGATCGACTCTGGGCACTATGCTGCAGATATTAAGCTCAGCTTGCACTCCGCGTGCGATGCTGGTTGTCTTCACCAAATCAGCCAGCCGCCGGAAGGAACCAAGGATGGCCTCAGAACCCAAGCGGCAGGCGTCATTCGTTCCGACATGTGCTACTATCTGCAGCCGGTCACACCCAGTGCGTTCAATAGCTGCCGGAAGGGCCTCCTCCACATTACGGACGAGACCCCCCGGCAAGCACACCGAGTGCACACTGGCATTCTTCCCCGACCTACCCGCTATTTTCCTGAGGGGCTCCATAACCCGCCTAACGTTGGAGCTCCCTATAACTAATAGGCCCGCCCTCTGTGACTGTCGGGACCTTGCCGGAGAATCGGCCACTGGCCCAACAGGCGAGGCATCCTGTGGTGGCTCGGAAACGATGTCATCACCACTAGGAAGCACCCCGTACCTGTCGGAAAGGGGTAAGGCAGCTGCCACGCGGCCAGATCCCACCTTCGCCTTTCGGCCAGGCACGCGCGAGCCCACCACTGTCCGCCATTCACCCTGGAGTGATGGCTGACCGGTAAGATGCTCACTGCCGGAAGACGCAGCGACATCAGGGGTTCCATGTGATTCCAAGGCCACCGAAGTAGGCATAGGTCTCACCACAGTTGCCCCAACGCCACTACGAGCCGACGCCTGCGCCTCGAGCTCGATGAGCCTAACAGACAAAGCCTCCACCTGCCCCCGAAGAGTGGCCAATTCTCCTTGCGTCCGCTCACAACAACCACAGTCCCTACACATGACTATGTTTACCCTACCCTATACGGTGACAAATTCCCAAGATAATCTTCTGATGAGCTACTCTGATAATCAAGAAACACTCACTGAAATACGAGACGCGAAAACTACGCTAGGTTTTCCCAGAAAAACTATTTAAAAGCTAAGCGCAGCAAATAAGTACAAAAACGCTTTATACAAACAGTACTCGCTGCTGCTGGTGCTCTCGCTCTGGCTGTCACAAGACAACTGCTGATTCAAGTGACTAGTGGCTAACGGCCGCGAAACAAACAAAGACGGTTCTAAACGATCAAGAAAACACTAAGAAATCTAACACGAAAACTACGTAAAGTTTTATCAAGAACTGTTAGTTACTATGCAGAGCAGATAAACACAAATAGAATCCCTTCCTTAGTGGAAGGTCGTAAACAAAATGCAAAATAAACGCTTTATACAAACAGTACTCGCTGCTGCTGGTGCTCTCGCTCTGGCTGTCACAAGACAACTCAAAAGTTTAAAGTCATATAGTATTTCCTCCACAGTTCCCTGCCTGTCGTGTTTTACCAGTGTGCCCAGCATACGACGTTCGACATCTGTAAGGAAATGTGGCCACCCAGACCCGCGACATCTGGACGTGGTTTCACCTTGGTTTGCCCACGTTTTGATGACGCTTACCAAAGCACTTCTTGAACACCCGACACGTCGTGCAGTTTTCGAATTGCTCGTGCCGAGTCTTCGGGCCATCACAATCTGCCCTGGTCAGACTCAGACAGATCGTACGCCTCCCCCATTCTACACACGCACGATACGTTCTCTGATATTACAGGGTGACAGTTACCGAACTATATGAGAGACAGGTACACTTTATTCAACATGTAAACAGTACTACAGATATTCGGATATTGGTTACGACATGCTTGATATACCTGCCATCATTGGCGATGATGTGGTGCACACGAATAGCGATATTCAGCGTGATTCGCTGAAGTGTCGGAACATCGGTGCGGTCGATGACCTCCTGAATGGCTGTTTTCAGCTCAGCAATGATTTCTGGTTACTGCTGTACACCTTCTCTTCAATATAGCCCCACAAAAATGAGTCGCATATGTTTAGATCCGGAGAATATGGCGGCCAATCGAGGCCTAAGCCAGTGGCCTCTGGGTATTCCAGAGCCAGAATACCGTTACCAGAGTGTTCCTCCAGGACATCAAATACTGTCCCTGGTTCTATTGGGTCGAGTTCCGTCTTGAATTAAACACATCTTGTCTAAATGAAGGTCACTTGGGATGAAGGGGACGAAATCATCTCCCTAAACTTTCACGTACCGTTCGGTAGTCACCGTGCCATCAAGGAATATCGCACCCATTTTTCCATCACTGGACACTGCAAACCACACAGCACTCGTTGAGGGTAAAGAGACCTGGATTCTCAATAACCTAAATGCTCCAATTTTGCTTATTGACGAACCTATCCAAATAAAGTGGGCTTCGTTGCTAAACCAAACGATACAGCGCATACTAATTCCCATAACGCCGCGCGACCAACCCTGCAGCTTCAAATTCTAACGCAAACCGTTCAAAAATTATGACGATTTTATTTCATATGGTTCAATAACTGTCACCTTATAGATTCACGTTGCCTGTGTCTGACAAGGAGTCATTTCTCTCCAGGTGGCGCTGCTATCGCCTGGGTGGGTTTATATCGATTGTAGGTCGGTAGTCATAATGTTCTGGCTGACGAGTGATTTCATTTTTGTATTACACCTGTGTTAGAATTTCAAAAATGGTATGAGTTTATAAATCTGGCCTTTCTTATTTACTTGTAACGTTATTTGTTAACACTTTATTGTAGACACAACTGTGACAGCGTGGGCGCTTGTATCTATAAATGTGCATTTATGTATTCTATTCGTATAATTCAGTGTCCATCGTAACAAATTCTTTCAGACGGCTCAATACATGAAAGTGAAATAAACTTTTAATGAGAACGCACAGTGCTTCCGATGGCAGCACTACCAATACAGCGTATTTTAGGTAACCGATTCATTTACATATATGATAACTGCATATGGCAATGTCGTGACTTCAAGAGTTTAGTACTAGTTCTATAACTACTCTTCTTAACGTTATTAATGCACCTATTTTGAGAGGTAACAGAGAGTCTGGTTCTTTCTCATTTCAAATGCTTTTCATCAGGTTTGTTTTACTCTGAAATTTTGACATTTCGTAATTAGTACAAACTGATAAAGACTGAAAGTGTGTGTGTGTGTGTTTGTGTGAGGTAATGCGTCAACATATATCAGAGTACTTGATTCTTTCCTTTTCTTAAATTAGTCACCCTTTTAAATTCTTCTACATTGTCGGGGTTCATCTATTGTGAGTTCATTTTGAACCTGACCATTAAAACTTCATGTATTAAAAGGAAATTTTTAACCTTTTAAAAGTTTAATTCTTTCGTGAATAAATTTGTACAAGTAGTCGTCACCTCAAGATGTACTACTAGTACATCTTTCTGTGCGTACACGGTGACTACAATAAAATTTTCTATGTGGATGACTCACGTTACGGTTTTCATTTGTGGCACGATATTTTCTGTAATGTCTTACTTGCCCTTGTTAATCGCTAAAAGCAAACATATAAGGGCTCACTAGATCGTGACGTGTGTTACATTGGATGCTGCCCTTAGAATGCAGTGTGGGTTCCCGTATCAGACCTAGGAACTGCCGCCGCCTTTCGTTGAGTTTGACTGATTTTATCTATGTCTTCGGTGAACTTGTCCTACGCCGAGAAGAAGCTCGCCTGCTCAGCAGTTTCCACGTCCTGACCCACTTCCGGAACTGCAGAGGGCGGGGTGAATCGCGAACTTGGATCTGCTGCGTCAACTGCACTAACGCTAACCTGATGAGTCAAGTCATAAAAACCCAAACGAAGTGACTGCCAGAAAAAGAGAGCAACAACAACGACGCGTAAAATGGAGGACATATACAGTGTGTACATAATTTAAGTTCCAATTTCAAAACGTTGTAGCGACGGAACCACTACTCAGAATGACTTCAAATTTGGGCAGCACTTCATTGACGGGGGAAAACGTCTTGGAACCAACTAAATTTAACGAGAATCTGACAAATACATGGGACTGTAAGTGACAGAATATGCACACACACAGAAAAACGGTGGTTGTGAGCCGGTAGACCTGCAAAAGTTCCGAACACTCAAGGGTATGAAAAAAAGCATTGATCTGATGTCTGATAAGTGTCTGGTGAAAGTTATTACAACATTAGAAAAGACAGGTGCTTTTGAAGTGCAATGTGTCATAGGGAGTGCACGGGGAATTACCGGAACGATGTACATGCCTGCGAGCACAATGCATAAAACCCTACGAAACATCCTGCATTGGTATCCATGAAAAATCATCCGTGTTCTGGAATTGCTTACTGCTGGACTGCCAGCAAGACAAAATTTCGCTCTGGAATTTATGAAAGTGGACCGTGAATGGCCTTGTAGCATTCTGTGGCCAGACGAAGCCCATTTTCCTCTTCAAGGACATTGCGAAACGCATAACTGCCGAATATGGGCCACGGAAAATCCGCGTACAGATCAGCCGATACCATTCTATTCAATAAAGGTGACACGGTGTGGTGCGGATTGGCGGCATCCTTTATCGTAGGGCGGTATTGTTTCGAGAAACTGGTCTTACGGCTCCTGTTGCCTGTACAGTCACAGTGAAACGCTATGAGGATCTTTTGCCCACCAACATCATTTCATCCCTTGAACATCAAGGATGTGTTCTAGGATCATTTTTATGCATTATAGCGTTTCTCCAGACATTGTGCGGCCAGTGAAGTGGCTGCTGGAGAGGCATTTCGTAAACACTAACATTGTCAGCCGTTATTTACCTGCAGCCTGGGCAAGCAATCAACTGATCTTAATACGTGTCACCTATGGCTCTTACATTATCTGACAGATGTTGTGTTGGCTGCTTCAGTTACGAAAGAAGCTGAGCAACGCATTCTGAACGTGAACCCAGAGACAATCCGAAATGTGAAACATGCTGTTTGTCGATTTCACCTTGTGGCAGAAAACGCTGGACAGCGTATTAAACGTGTCTTGCGCCGCTCTCAGCGCGCAGAAGCCGATGTCATCCTGCTTTTTGTGTGGTTTTTGGCCTATGAAAGCTATAAACCGATTTTTTTCCATCCGATGTGGTGCGACGGTGACGTTGTGGATGCGCTAACCTAACTAACAATGTCATAACTTTTGACTGCGAACTTGCGCAGTAATTTACATTGAATGGTACAAATAGTGCAATGTTCAACTCAAACTGAATAACTGAAACTGATAGCTGTATAATACATAACATCGAAAGGATGACTGCAGATGTTCCATTTTGTTATTACAAACCATAATCGTAGTGTTGCAACTCACGTGTCATTTGTAGCCGACCTCATTGTCGTTAGGACCCTTCAAGCACCTTTTATTGGTAAATTATTTGTTAATTTTTTTTTGTTCCATGACATTTCCCCCTGCGTCAATAATATGGTGTTTCAGTTTGATGTCATCTGAGCACTAGTTCTATTTCTACAGCGCTTTGAAACTAGAACTGTATAGACATTCTGTACAAGTGGCATCCACTCCGATAGTTGTGGTCGGAAGGAGAGTCTCCTTATTCTTGATGTGGAGCTGCTGTGAATTACTGACTTGATAAATTGATATTACAAGCAATTCAGCCATTTGTCCTTTATTGTGGACCTAGCTATTCTGACTGTTGCCCATATTATTTAAATTTGCCATAATTCTTCCCATTTCAATTTTTAATTCAAGACCCTCTCACAGGACCACTGTATGCTAACACAGAAATCAGTATGGAACAAATGATGTAAACTGATCGGTGAAGCACGGCAATTTCACTCCAAAGGAAACGTACCTGAAATCGGTTCAAATGACACTGAGCACTATGTGACTTAGCATCTGAGGTCATCAGTCCCATAGAACGTAGAACTACTTAAACCTAACTAACCTAAGGACATCACACACATACATGCCCGAGGCAGGACTCGAACCTGAGACCGTAGCAGTCACGCAGTTCTGGACTGAAGCGCCTAGAACCGCTCGACCACCACGGTCGACACCTGAAATCGCTTCTTACACAGAAATGACATTAACTTCAGAGAGATCACTCGAGAGGGTTTCATTACTTCCAATTAGAAAGTAATTTAGATTTAAAAATAAATGGAAAATGCGATTAAATGCATACTTTCATTCAATAATTACATTTCGGACTTCGCCATTTGGCGGCTGTTGACTCGAAAGAACCTATCTGTTACCGTTTGACTGCTTGGGCAATAGGCAGAACAACTTCTAATATCCACGTATGGAAAGCGCTCGAATTTTGTGCTGAAAAAGGACTACAGCTTTAATGTAAAGTGCACATCTTGGAAAAAGTCAATATTTAGCCCGTATCGGTCAAATATAAATCAGATAATGGACTTCATAAGTTATGAAAAAACAGAACATACTTTCAAATACTTATGAAATTCAGACAATAAATTTGCATACCACAAAATCTGAGAAGATCAAATGAAAGAAACAATCATCAGACGTCACAATGTCGGCTGTTTCTCTTCTCACGCAATCAACATGTGCTGCATCATGTAACTTTTAGCTAACGGGTACGTACTGCCAATGACCGAGAGGAATGGGACAGCGGTCAGCACACTGGAGCTGCATTTGGGAGCGTGATAGTTCAAATCATAGACCGACCTTTCAGATTTAGATTTCCCGTGATTTACATAAAACCGTGAGATGGTTTCTTTGACTACTGGCACAGGCGATTTCCTTCACCATCCTCTTTTTAAACCGACTACCAGACTAACTCCCTACCTATCTCATGGACAGTATGGGAGCCTGTTGCAGACCATTACCTTTGACGGTGACCTCACATACTTAAGAACCGTTTTAATTACCTTAATGAATAAACTCAGCAGCGTTAACTGGCCCGTTGAATGTGAAAACTCGTGTTTCCTGTATTGGGCTTATTTGTGTCACAATGAAAAGCATCTTGCAATTGCTCTTGTAGACAGAAAGGGAAAAGAAACAAAGCTTCTCTCAGTTTCTGACCTGCTTCTAACTTCAGAGAATTGTGGTGGTGTAATGCCAACTGTTAAATATAAGAAATGCAAACTTGGATGTCATTAAATTTGTCTCTCATGAATAAGAATGTTCATCAGGTAATGGGAGGTGGACAATAATGTAGGATGAACTGAATTACCCTCTAGATAAAAACTCTTCTCAAGAAATTGAATTGAAAAATTCATCTGAAAAGAATTTTTTCACACTGTTTCAAATACCAATTTTCACCACTGAAGGCTTATCAAGCAACAAGAAAATATTACATAACAAATTGCAATTACATAACATGAGCAATAAGAAATACAAAACTGTAAGTCAACATTAACACTTACTCTAACACAGAAGCCCTCGTACTATAGCTCAAATTCCTTTGGTTTTTTCAAATCCATTAAGGCCAAGTTCTCATTCGAATGAGCAAACAATAGACGAAGTTTGGAAATTTTTCAGACACTGAAAAGACATACAAAGCATCTGTTTGGGGGCTATGATCGACCATACATTGCTCACTGTTTCAGATTTTTAATTAAAAAACGCACAAATTGCACACGTTATTATGATTTGATCAAGGGCGTACGAGTCTGAAACACGCAGACTGCGTGCATTGTAGCCGTTCAAGTGTTACCTGAAATCAAAATGAATATCAGTCGATACCACACTGACCTTATACCCATCCACAATGAAATAACCTCACATTCAATGATATGATGCTAGCTCGAACTTTGAGTCGATTTTTGTGAGTTTTTCACTATTTATGGCTTTACGAAAAATAGTTATTATTAACAAATTTCATGAATTACAAGTGTCAGCACTCAAGAAAAGTGTTTACGTTTTGGGGGTCAAAGGCAGAAGTTAATAGGTTGAACACCTTTTTATTTCATGCTGCACGCAGTTTTGAAAGATCGTTTCTCAAGAAGGACCCGTTTAATGTTTAGGTGAAACTTTTATATGGACAGTTTGTTCAATTTGCATGAAAACGAAATGTTATGATATATTTTTGGTGTCACTGTACACAGATCTGAAGATAATTTGCGATATTCAAAATGGCGGATCGAATATGGCAGAATAAAAGAATTAGTTTCATACAATTTCAACCAAAATTGAGATATAAGGGCTTTTTCCAATTGCTAAACACGAATTTGAAGTTAGATCTTAAAATTCAAAGTGGCTGATCCAATATGGCGGGCCAAAAATTAAATTTTGATCAATTTTGACCAAAATTTGACAAAAAAGTGTTTCATTACTTAGGTTTAGTCTGTAATTCCCGGAGAGTATATCAGCCCTTCCTCTAACGAGAATTATTCCTGGAGAGAAATTCCCTCATACTTCTTGGCGAGAAAAGCTGATCGGGCTGAACTGGATATGCTCCGTTCGGCAGTCTGCATACGTTGTTCGTCAGTTTTTTGGCGAATTTGTTTGTTTGAACCCAACAGCAATTCCCAGCGTGTTCATTATTTCCAGTAATGAGAAGTATCGTGAATTGAATAGGTTTGCAGTTGTGTAACTGACACATCCTGTAGTCTGATAGGCACAATGCAAATGCTTAGGAACCATTCCCCACACACAGGAGCTGAAATATTCGTTACAATTTTGGGTATTCCCTCCAGTGCATCGCTATAGCAAATCATCTGGCGGGAAGAGGCTGTAGACACCCCCACTGCAATGTAAATCACTTTGTGATGAGCGCTACGGCACCACAAGTTTTCTACGTGAGCCAGGTGTCTCCGGCCGAGAGCGTCCCACGGCGGCCGTGAAACTTTCGAACGATGGATTGTAGGAACTGTTGTAACGCACGGATTAAAAAACCTCTTCATCCCAATATTCTATACACATATACCTTTAAACAAATGAAATAAAAGTCGAATTTTCAACAATTTTGAGTGAGAACCTGGCCGTTACACTGACAGTAACAAATCTTTACAAAAATAGCAAGGCGATCCTGATTCGGATGCCTGTGTTCAACCAGGAATGTCTGATTACAGATACTACGTGCGCGTCCCATGTCGCCCAGAAGCAAGAAATTTACCTATTAAAATACACACCTTCCATCACGTCTCCTCTATTTTAATGTCCAGTGGGGCATCACGGATCGCGGTGACTTCATTCCAGTTACTGTCTTGGTATAAAGGTGTCATTTCTGTGCGTCTGATTGCTATTCCTTTCACTTACCTGCTGTACTGTACTGGAGCAGTTTTGTATGTTCAAAACTTCATCGAGTAAAGTCACCTGGCAGTGATCCTCAAGCCAAAGTTACGCTCGCCTTACGTTTCTACATTATTGTATTTAAACTCTATGTAGAATAATATGAAATATTGAAAACCAAAGTTTTGTGGTCCTTGCAACTGGATCTGTCTGACCGGGTGACTGTTTCAGCCATTTAGAGACACGAATTAGTCCTAGCTTTGTCCAAATGAAGAGTCCTTGCAGGTAGAGCGACTGCTTTTGATTGTCATACACAGTTACCATGTGACGCATCTAGAAAATTTTGTAATTTAACGATACCATCGATACGCAATCTGACAGGAAAGAGTCATTTTTATGTAAACACGAAACACAGAAACAATCAGTATTCCAGTCTTAACTTTTACTCACATCAACACAGTATGAGGATTAAAGCGACTTTCTTCCATAGGGTGAGGTGGGTACGAAGTACGATTACCATTAAAGATGAATTTTTTATCTTTCATTTCGTACAAGATACTCATGGAACCATGTGCTGCATTTCTCCCAATTAAGTGAGCAAAAATTGTCTGATGCTTCGTTAAAAGACGGACCTGTCACAGAATTCTCACATATAAGAATCCAAGTTTGTTCGTTAAAGATTATCTTCCCCTTCAGAGTCATAAAGAGAAACAAATTGTCCCTTTCCTCACCTTTATGTTTTGTATTCATTAACCCGGTGCGGTTCTGGAGAATCATGATGAGCCTGTACTTCATTCACATATTTTGTGGATTTATTGAATTTTTTTAAAAAAGGACGGGAATTGAACTAACGAATTAATTATTAATTAAAGGGGTTTTCATTAGACAACATCGTTATACGAACAAATATTTAATTATTCCAATTGTACACAAAATCTAAAAATTAGTCATCTTCAGCAGGAGTTTAGATCACATATTATCAAAAAACAAAAATAAAAATCACTCATAAAGCGAATTTTTTTAACTGTATATGCGGTTACTCGGCTGCAACTACCAAATCGATAGTAAATCAGTCTTACAATGTATTAATCATCTCTCCCCGGAGAACATCGCCGATAGCACGTAACAATGTATTATTGACGATTTGGCACCAGAACACTTTCACACCTGGAACTGTGGCAGATTCTCCAATGAATTCTGTGATTCTCTTACGCAAAGTGCGTGACAACTGAGGTATTTATTTTTGGGCACTCAAGTGTTCACTTATGAGTATACGGCCAAATGTTCTCATAAAATTATGACGCTTTTGGGTGTTATCGTTATTTGATCGTTGAAAAGTATCACAATTTATACCACCAATATTCGGTATTCCATACAACACTGTCTGAGGCCATTTTTAGGATTAGCAGCTTACATATGTCGCAGATAGCTCATCTGTAACGTCTCCTCCAACTTCGTTGAATTACAAAACGCGTTTATCTCTGTTTTCTTTTTGTCTCTAGTCTATTCATCAGTTTGAGAATTGTGGTGAAGTCTAGCCTCCTATTGATTATCGCGAGATAACTCGGGTTAAACTGTTTTTCCGAAAAATAGTATCCAGAAATTACTCAGGTCTCCAATCTTACTTCTCCCTGGATGAACATGTCGATTATAAACGTTATAGTTTCTTTCCCTGCCGCTATTTCTTTCACCTGCTGTCACTAGTTAGCGGTTTTTGCGGTTTCACATTTTGTTACAGTGTATTGGTACTGGCTTGTGCTCGTGAAGTTGTAGCAACATTACCGTGTTGTTTCGTAGCATTTTGATGCAGATGTTCCAATATTACGTCTGCTTGCAGTCTTCTAAAGTGGGTAGTAATTATTCGAGTGAGAAGGATCAGTGGGAAGACATCCCTGTTTCTGGATCTCATGATGACTCTTTTGAACTTTCGTAAAGTGAGGAAGAATGTTAGGAGGAAACCGATACAATTTGGCCTCAAACGAGATTATGACAAGGAATTGATCACAATAATGATTGTGCTCCAGATTACGTTTAGTGCTAATACCGATTGTACGATTCCTTTTGCCAGTGATGAACTTGAAATATTTGAACACATTTTTGATAGGGATTTGCTAAACATGATTTAGGTAGAAATCCAATGTGTTTCAACTATCGGATGTGATGTTTTGCCACCATCATACGAAGAATTTCCAAGTTTCCTTACTCTAACCATTTTGAAAATTATTGTTCAGAAACGTGACCTGCAGATGTACTGGACGCAGCGGGCAATCATATCAATTCCGCTTTTCAATGACGTAATGTCTTACGAGAGGTTTTCCCAAATTAAAGAGGATATTCATTTTTATGATAACGAAAACTATGCTGCAAAACACCCAGATCCTAAGCTTAACAGAATTTGATCACTTTACCCGTACATTTAAAATAAATTCAGAACTTTTGATCTTCCCGAACGGGAAATTACGGTGGATGAAAATCTACTTTTGTACAAGGGTCGACTGGATTGGGTACACTAAACCCCCGTAAAAGGGGCAGCATTTTGGAATAATACTCTACATGCTTTGTGAATCATCTAGCTGGTATGTGTGTTCCCTAATAATTTACACGAAGGTGGATGCAGAGACGAAGGATTTTGCAATGTCATCACAAGTTATTTTGACAATCGTAGAACGCTCCTAAAACAAAGTTACTGTCTAACGACAGCTTTAACGCATGCAGACAGTTTACAGATGTCCTAATTCTGAAGTCTACTGATAGTTATGGAACATTAAAAATGATCCGGAAAGACCCGAAATGTAATGCCACGATCTCTCCGAAATAAAAAATTGCGAAAGGAGGAAATCGCAGGTAAAAGACGAGGAAAAGTTTCAGCACTGCGTTGGAAAGACAAGAAAGACGTGGTACTTCTTTCAACTATTTACACTACGGATATGGTGGAGACTGAGAAAAGCTCAAAGAAAATAACGAAGTCATAGCTTGTCCTTTACCACAACGACACAGTGGGAGGTATGACTCGAGAAGATCAGAAAATGGCATTGTATCCAATACGCGGAAAGCAAGGCAAAACTTACTACAAGAAAATTTTTGTCCGTTTGCTGGAAATTTCGGTGTGGAATTCTTTAATTTCGTATGGCAAATATGGAGGGAAAAAGGACTCCCGAGAATTTATGTTAATCCTCTCGGAAGAAATAATTGGAGAGTACAAAGGGAGCGTCAGTTCTCCTAAGCCTGGCCGACCACGACTAACGTCCCACCCTCTTCGGTTAACAGAAGACATTTTCCAGAAGTCACTGAACCAACAGCGAAGAAGAGGTCTGACACGAGTATGCATAGTTTGCCCCAAGAAGCAGGATGCACGTGGGAAGAGCGTCCATGGAGAAACGCAAAGCTACTACCCTATGTGCCAAGTCCCCTTGTGCGTCACACCATGGTTCAGAATCTGTGATAAAAAAACTGATTTCTAAAACCACTCTTGCGTGCTCCTCCTATGTATATGTGATCTACCTTCTGATTTGTAACTTAAACAAAAAAAATTTCTCTTTGTAACGAACAATATGCGGTAACGAGTATTTGCAGAACTTTGTAATGAGCCTGAGTTATCTCGGAATAATTCCTCTTACCCACTTTCACCTATAATATTTCCTTAGATTTCCTGGATAAACGTGGAAAAAATGAATTACCAAAGCAATATACATCCAAAAATGTGTAAAATTACATAGAAAAAATAGCAGGAAAGGTATGTCAGGGCGCCAGACGAGTTTATTTTTCTACGGTGTATGGTATAGGAGTGTAACATTCTTTTGGGTACCAAACTTAGATGAACGGACTCCTGTACCGCGAGTTTTGTAAAATTCCGGAGGGATTTGTCTCTTGTTCTTAAGCAGTGTTCCCAAAGAAGTCAGCTGTGTTCTTCGAACACAAGTGACTCTAGGTCATAGCCCATGAAGCCATGATCGAAAATCACATTACTGCCAGTTTTTTTGATCGGCTGTGCCAGACGATTCACATAATCGAATTGTTTACTGCTCAGTGAAAATGGTCCATCTGGCTACCTTCCCGCATACACAGAAATTTCTTGCGCCTGTCAAGGCTAATAATTTTATGTCTTATTTGGCTGGTTTCAGTGGCATGTACTGCCTAAATTTGCATTCCCCTAGGAAATAGGCTTCTTCGCAGTTTTAAACGAACATTTCAAATATTTGACGTATTGGTGCTAAGTTGTATAATAGTTTTCTTTCATGTGTGGATTTGTCCTCAGAACGAAGACGGATTTAAATGATTTGAAAACGGCACCGTGCCATTGTCTACCGAAGTACTTTCACACCTATATCGTCTGAAGCTCAAAGGCCATTTGTGTTCTGCCTCCCAGATGGGTAAAATACCGCAATAAACAATAGGCTTGTCTAAGCCTTCAATTCGCTTATGCTCCTTTCCTTCATGAAATAGTGTGTTATAAACACTTCACAAGTTGTTTTCCTTTCTGCAGTTTGCAAGTTTGTGTTGGAAAAGATAATACGAAGCATGTATTTATTGGAAAATAGCCTCCAGCATTCAAACTCGACTCTGCCGATTTTGCTACCAAGTTCACTCCAGGTCCCTGTCTCAAGATATTTCCAGAATGGGGCCGACCTTGTTGTTGAGACGGATTATTGCACCATGTGGTTCCATGTTTACGGAAATAAAATGATCTGGATCCCTGACTTTCCGATCGTTCATTTATTTTTGATAACACTGGACTGTGCGTAGTATTTTGCAAGTTACATAGTGGTATTTTATCTTTACTGTCACTGCCACCACTTGCAACTTGCTCAGTGTTATTTCTATGACTGTGCTCACGTACTTGGTCTTCATTTCCCCCATCATCTCTCATAAAGTCGTCTTTACTATCTGATCTCTCCGCCAGCCAACGACGTATACGCTGAGCCTCTCGATGACATTGTCCATTTTGACTTAAAAACACAAATTTTTCAATAATAATAATCAAAAATGGCACGAAAGTGGCACAAAAGTCTTACGTCTCAGTTTCGGAAGGGTCATAATGGCCCTGCCCTGCCCGCTGAGTGGTGGTACACAGAGAGGAGAGGAGTTCTGTTGGTACAGCTATTGAGACCTTCACCTATGCCCAACTGTAGAACAAAAAACTGTACACGAAACAAAATGAACGGGGTCAAACTGACCCTACAACGATATCGCCATGTTAAATAGGCTCTAAAGCTCATCTCGGCAGTTAGTCCTCTGTCTGATCTGGCATCTTGGGAGATAACAATTCACTTCTTGCGGCATCACATTCCTCCCTGCTATCCGTAATAGTTTGCTCAAGTTAGTCACACAGCAGTCTTCGTGATATTTTAGAAATCATTCGGGAATTTGACGACAATGGGGGAACTTTCCCCTCCCTCTAAAGCCTCTGAGACTATAACTGATTTTACCCAGTTTCGTTTCAAGAAAGAAACAAATGTTTGATTACAGTAACTGTCAATTGTTACAAAACAGCTTTGTCAAGGGGCGGTACTGCACGTGTTGTGTATTTGGGGATTCGTAAATCCGTAGTGCCATGCACCTTAAAGCATTTTGTGATGGCTGACAACAATAGGGTCCCGTGGTTTTAATTTCTGGAGCACGTTTCGCCCATGAACGTAATTTTTCTTCGTTAATGTAACCTAATTCCGTCATAAAGGCAGTGTATCCAGTCGTAAATCCGTTACAGAAGTCAGTTTGATCTCAGAATCCTCTGAACACAGTGGACGAAGGAGTGAACGTTCCTGTACTAATGAAGGCGGTAGCTGTTTTCATATTTTCACCACTCTCCTGACTAGCTACTCTCCGCATTGTTTTATTTTCTCTGACGCGAAGCACTCCGTATTGAACGATACTTCAGTTGTCCCTAGCAGCTACTAGCACTTTCGTTTGAGAAACAAGCTGTCACGCTTCTTGGTGTAACTACATAACAGTCTCAAAAATTAGTTCACATATAACAAAGCAAAATTAAATTTTCTTAAGATACAAACGTAGTAGAATAATTAAATATAGTAATTTGTTGTCTGGAATTCATTTGCAACGACTGACATAAGGGAGTGTCAATACTATTGCCCCATTTCCTAAGACTTCAATTGTCCCTAGCACTTACTAGGGCTTCCGTTTGAGAAACAACCAGTAACGCTTCTTCGTGTACTACGTAAGTCACAAAAAATAAGACACATATATATCAAAGCACAATTAAATTTACTTAAGGTAAATACGTAGTATACTCCTGGAAATAGAAAAAAGAACACATTGACACCGGTGTGTGAGACCCACCATACTTGCTCCGGACACTGCGAGAGGGCTGTACAAGCAATGATCACACGCACGGCACAGCGGACACACCAGAAACCGCGGTGTTGGCCGTCGAATGGCGCTAGCTGCGCAGCATTTGTGCACCACCGCCGTCAGTTTCAGCCACTTTGCCGTGGCATACGGAGCTCAATCGCAGTCTTTAACACTGGTAGCATGCCGCGACAGCGTGGACGTGAACCGTATGTGCAGTTGACGGACTTTGAGCGAGGGCGTATAGTGGGCATGCGGGAGGCCGGGTGGACGTACCGCCGAATTGCTCAACACGTGGGGCGTGAGGTCTCCACAGTACATCTATGTTGTCGCCAGTGGTCGGCGGAAGGTGCACGTGCCCGTCGACCTGGGACCGGACCGCAGCGACACACGGATGCACGCCAAGACCGTAGGATCCTACGCAGTGCCGAAGGGGACCGCACCGCCACTTCCCAGCAAATTAGGGACACTGTTGCTCCTGGGGTATCGGCGAGGACCATTCGCAACCGTCTCCATGAAGCTGGGCTACGGTCCCGCACACCGTTAGGCCGTCTTCCGCTCACGCCCCAACATCGTGCAGCCCGCCTCCAGTGGTGTCGCGACAGGCGTGAATGGAGGGACGAATGGAGACGTGTCGTCTTCAGCGATGAGAGTCGCTTCTGCCTTGGTGCCAATGATGGTCGTATGCGTGTTTGGCGCCGTGCAGGTGAGCGCCACAATCAGGACTGCATACAACCGAGGCACACAGGGCCAACACCCGGCTTCATGGTGTGGGGAGCGATCTCCTACACTGGCCGTACACCACTGGTGATCGTCGAGGGGACACTGAATAGTGCACGGTACATCCAAACCGTCATCGAACCCATCGTTCTACCATTCCTAGACCGGCAAGGGAACTTGCTGTTCCAACAGGACAATGCACGTCCGCATGTATCCCGTGCCACCCAACGTGCTCTAGAAGGTGTAAGTCAACTACCCTGGCCAGCAAGATCTCCGGATCTGTCCCCCATTGAGCATGTTTGGGACTGGATGAAGCGTCGTCTCACGCGGTCTGCACGTCCAGCACGAACGCTGGTCCAACTGAGGCGCCAGGTGGAAATGGCATGGCAAGCCGTTCCACAGGACTACATCCAGCATCTCTACGATCGTCTCCATGGGAGAATAGCAGCCTGCATTGCTGCGAAAGGTGGATATACACTGTACTAGTGCCGACATTGTGCATGCTCTGTTGCCTGTGTCTATGTGCCAGTGGTTCTGTCAGTGTGATCATGTGACGTATCTGACCCCAGGAATGTGTCAATAAAGTTTCCCCTTCCTGGGACAATGAATTCACGGTGTTCTTATTTCAATTTCCAGGAGTGTAGAATAATCAAACATAGTGATTTCTTGTCTGAAAGTCATTTGCAACGCATTGACATAAAAGAATGGTGCTAATACTATTATTTTCCACAAGGGTAATAATGATGAAATAATAAACATTCTGCTGACATGCCTAAGCATTGTTCATTTAATCCCGTATCGATGACTGCGAAAACGATATCGCATCTGACAATATTTATTAAACGAACAACTAAATCCCATAAGGATACTCCTTTCATTACCGTAATGCAAAAAGAGTTACGTAATCTGACACCCGAAAACGTCTCCTAGATATGTCTGAAATCTGCACTTACTTGGAATTCTAGCTCCAGCAAGCATAATCTAATATGAAAGTAATAGTGTGCATGTGTGACTGTACTGTGCTGGGATGAGCAGAGATATATAACGGTCGATTTTCCAGTAGCCCATACCACAATTTTGCGAGGCTAATGTACAAACTCATGTGCTATTTAATAAATAAGGTAAAACCTTACAGCCTCCTCCATTATTTCCAACATGGTAAAGTATCCACTTGAATAACAGTCAGCTTCGTTAAGTAGGATTAATGAAGCAAATCCAGTTTTGGCTAACAAATATATTTCGTACTTGCGACATACATTACACAGACTAATCTTTCCTTCTAGAATCTATATGAACTATGTCCATATACATGGTGATTAAAAAAAAAGTTTATAACTGACATGGGATGTCGGGCATACATCAAGGATCAGTACAAGGATCAGTAAACCACACAGGAACCGGAGATCGCAAATACCATACGTCACTGGTAAATGGCGTTGCATTTAATTAGTCAAATTCTGCAAATGGACACCCACAACAGGAGATGCTCAAAGTTTGAAGAAGATGCATCGATGCCCGCAAAACATAGCGCTGCGTAGGACGGCGCACCCTCTCGAAGCTATCTAGTGTGTCTCGAACACACCCTGCTGCCGCACCAATCCTGCCCACTAAGACCTATGGCGATGTAACAGATGTTTCATACACAAGGCCCCTCAGATAACCCGATAGGAACAGAAACGATTGGGGACAGATCGGGTGATCGTGGTGGTCATGTGACTAGCCCACCGCGACCAGAAAAACGTCGGCTGCAGATGTGCCCTTACTTGTTATTTGAAATGCGCGGGGGCTCCGTCCAGGCAACACCTCTCGCAGGAATGCGATATACGTGTGACCATCAAGTCAGTCCGGGATAATGTATGGCCCATTTAAACAGTCTGCGGCGATACCAGCTCACACATTAAGGGTAAATTTGCATTGGGAGGCTAACGTGCGTGTAGCATGTGGGTTCGTATCCCTCAAAGTATGCAGATTGTGAACGTTAATTGCACCTTCGAGTGACAACGCTGCCTCACTGGTGAAGAAGTCACTCTCTGTGAAGCTTCGGTCTGCAGCGGATTCCTGCAGAATCCACGGCACAAATCCGATGCACTTGTTGTAACCCCGCTGTTGAAAGTCCCGGGCGCGTTGTAAATGAAACGGGTGCAGTTCTTCGCCGTGTACAATGCGTCAGACGGAGGGCTGGGGGATATCAATAGCGCCGGATGTACGTCGTGTACTTGTTGACGGTGTACACTGCACGCTTTTCGAGGACGCTTTCTTCCCCCGCATATGACCGTGCTTTAGGTTGGTCGTTGGTAACCAGCGTCACGGCTTCTGCACATGCAACGAGCCGATTTTTCCCTGTCAGTGACGCACTTTAGCGAATAACTTGTGGCACGGCGCCTTTCTATAGGGATATTTCGCATGATAAATCGCACAGCATCCCGTCCATTGCAGTTGGACGCCCTGTAAATCAGATGCGTCTCAGTCATTTCACGGTACCCCCAACGCTTCCACGGCGTGAATGGTGAAGGTCTCCGTACGTTCCGCCCGTATTTGTACACCAACGCTCTCTCATGACCGTAGCATCCTCTAGTGGCGTTTGGGAATCCCAATTCCTATGTGATTATTGTCCTGTTTGTATACCCGATGTGCCATTTCGGTTTGTAAACTTTTTTTAGAACCTCGATGTGTATTAGCTACGCAAACCCAGCACTGCCAGGATTTGGAGAGGGGGGGGGGGGGGAGGGAGACGACGACGAAGACAACGATGACGGCGGCAATGTCGCCTCCTGTACACATAGACTGACACTGAAACCAAAATCCCCCAACTTTCAAGTTCCTGCTTAAGAAAACCAACACACAGGAAGAGGAATCCATGTTAGATACCAGTTAACTTTAACGAGTGTCTGATATGCATCGTGACTACACAATGAGGGAAATGCTAAGTGACGCTCAAGCAACATGGAAACATTCGTCGCAACGAAAACAGTTTAGTGTCATCATCACAGATATGGAATAAAACGCCAATGAGGTCGTGATATGGTGAAGTGAACCAACATTAAGCAATCGTGCAGAAGATACTACACCGAAAACATGGAGCACAATTACGTATCAAATGGCTCTGAGCACTATGGGACTCAACATCTTAGGTCATAAGTCCTCTAGAACTTAGAACTACTTAAACCTAACTAACCTAAGGACATCACACACACCCATGCCCGAGGCAGGATTCGAACCTGCGACCGTAGCAGTCCCGCGGTTCCGGACTGCAGCGCCAGAACCGCAAGACCACCGCGGCATACAATTACGTATCGTGAACGCATACAAATTATGTCTATACTAATCTGTGGAGTAGTCTGTCGGTACTTGGAGAAACACAGATGCAGAAACTGGCGTCAGTTTTGAAGTGCGAGACCAGAGAACCAAAATCGTATCCATATACGGAAGAAGACTGCGTGCATAATTACACTCAACACTTTATTTCTAATGATGCATAGTGTGGCGTAGCTCTAACTCCGTAAAAGAAAGAGAAATAATGTTCAGTTAAGTGTAGTTAGTATCAACCATAGAGTCACCATCAACGACCATCAACAGCAGTCAAATACCAGTGCTCCTTGCGGCCGGCGCACGATCTCAGCTGAAGTTTAGCAATCAGCTGATCGCTAGCTATCAAGTGTGATCAGATCGCGACCTCTGCCAGCCTCCACACAGCCACCTGCGGGAGAACGGCGCATGGTTCTCTGCGTTGCCCTAGGTGTCGTCCATGTACTTTGCCGGAAGACCGTCTTGCGAGCAGGCGTCGTCGTCAACAGTTCTGGAGTTGGCTGCTCTGCAACAGCCGAAGGGTGTGGCTTAGTCCGATGGCGGCGGATATCGACAAACGGAGGCTTGACACGGTCGATAGAGGCTGTATTTCGTTTTCCAGTGACATGCTCTCAAATGTTTTGTAACTTCTGGTGACAATTCGGTGTAGGGCAGCATACGAAGGCGTTAACGCTGCCTCAACTCCGTCCCTGCGTAGCATCACATGTGTACATCTGTTTAATTCCTATGTACAACATTTGGTGTTCATTATGTCGGTTTGCAGTAGTGGGCGGCTTTGTGCGATTCACTCTTTCAAATGGCTCTGAGCACTATGGGACTTAACAACTATGGTCATCAGTCCCCTAGAACTTAGAACTACTTAAACCTAACTAACCTAAGGACAGCACACAACACCCAGCCATCACGAGGCAGAGAAAATCCCTGACCCCGCCGGGAATCGAACCCGGGAACCCGGGCGTGGGAAGCGAGAACGCTACCGCACGACCACGAGATGCGGGCGCGATTCACTCTCTTTGGTCATCAATGAATTGCGGATAGTCAACAAACTTACCCCTTAGGTGTAAGGTTTCACTGCAAACTAATGCAGCCTGTGATGTGTACAGGTCTTGCACACTGTCCGAAGCCCCAGCAGAACTAGTGGCAAGGGTGACGTCCAGTTCGTCTCGTGGCACATTAGGGCCGCTTTCAGGGAATAGCGCCACCGTTCTCCCACGGCATTGTCGGCTATCGCTCGGGGCAGGCTGGTGAACTGTTCCTCAGAAGTTGCTCAGTTTGGTAAATAAGCCAAATTCGAGTTGTAGCGCTTTGTATTTATACGGAATGGGCACACAAACTCTGCAACCCACCGTGACACAAATGTGGGCAATAGAGTTTTGGTGATGATTCAGTCGACTGGAATAGTCTCTGGCCAACGCGTATGTCGGTCGAGGACATTTGGTAAGTAAGGTCGCCCTTCAGAGAGGAGCAGTGGCCCGACGACGTAAATGCCTACATGTGAAAATCTTTCTATCAAATCGGCGAGGCTGCCTACGGGTGAGTGCGAAGGCCGTGCTGTTTTTCTGCACTGAAATTGTGTACACGTGCGGGCCTACTTTCGCCAATCCTTTTCCACTCCTGGCCTGACGTAACGGCCGCAGATTATTTTCAACGTCGCCTTAACGCCCGAGTGGCACTGACTATGCAGAGTTTGAAATATTTACCTACATGGTGGTGGTGGCACGAACAGTCTGGCTTTGCCAAGACAATAAACTCTTATACCTGAGGATGGAACTTTAACAAGCTTGAACTGTTCAGTCTGACGCAGCGTCATCCAGGGACTCACGAAGCTCCAAGTCGGAATGTTTGGGTTTGGCCATTTTTGTCAAGTCAACCATCTGCGTAACAGCGCTTATGCTGGATAAACCGTCCGCTACCATATTATTCAGAGCCGAAATGCGCCGAATGTCCGTAGAAAACTCTGAGATAAACTTTAGCTGATTATACTGTCGTGAGACACCCTTATCGTCATTCTGTCCGAATCCAAACGATAGAGGCCTATGGTCTATACATATATTGTAAAGACTGTGGCCTCCAGCTGTGTAGGAACGTATTTTATACCTGTATAGATGGTTAACAATTCTCTACCATACGCACTGTATTGTAGCGGCGTTGGAGTTAGCTTGATAGAGGAAAAGGCGAGGGCCCCCCTGCGTCGTTCACACAATGCTGTAGGGCGGCCCCGATGGCTGACTGACTCGCACCAAATACAAGCGCGAGAGTCGCGTCCAACGGACGTAGTGCTAATAGTGTTATGCTTCGTTTAGCCTTCTCAAAAGCTTGGGTGTACCGCACGGGCACTTTGCACTTAGTTTTGGAGCCTTTTAGTGCTGCTGTTTAAGGTTCTAGCAGCTCTTCTGCATGGGTATAGTGGCAACGATAAAAGCTTTGAGATCCCCTAAGAATCAAAGCAATTCCTTATTCGTTTCTAGACGAGGTTCGCTGAGGATAGCCTCAATCTTTTCTCATAGCGAGCATGACCCCTCGGACGAAATTAGGTGTTCCAAGAATGTGATTTCTGCTATGACGAACACGCACTTTGCTGTATTTCAGACGATTGCAAACTCGTTTGAACACATCTAACGGGTGACGTTCGTGCTGTTCTGGAGCGGCCGAATAGACGAGGGTATCAGGGTAGGCAAAGCAGCAGTTTTGAATCGTCATCCTCAGTGCCGTGTGCTAACCACTGTGCCAACTCACTCTTTAAAGCAGTAGTAATGCAATCCTTTAAACACAGAGATTATAAATGGCTGTCATGTCTTTGCAGTGTTTCTAAATCCAAGGTCATATACAAACTCTCGAATAAGCCAGAGCATGTAACGATGCTTTTTATAGTATATTCCTGGGCAACTGGGATCTATGTGTATACTTTAGCACACTCTAATACGCTTGGCGGTCAGAGTAAGATTATAATCCTTTTGCAGCTGGATTGTACATGCATTCCGAGCGTTATAATAGTGGCATGGCCACCGCGTACCGTCCCTTTTAAGTAACAAATGTAATGGTAATGTACTTGGCCCACTTGCGGGGTGGATGACGCCTTCCTGCAGCATAGTCTCCGCTACGAAGTACGGTCCAGCGCTAAGTCCCGATGGGTCGACAGGAATTACACGGGACGAATTATGATGGGCCCTCTGCGGGGTCCCAGATGCTCGCGTAAATGCCGGAGGCTACTCGAGAAGGCATGCGTGCCACACTACATCATTCTGGCACCGAGCATAGCTACACGAATATATTAACGATTGATATCAACACGCATTATTATTGCTGCGACGAAGACACATTATGGTGAAAGGCATGTACCGACTGCGAGAATCGGGCGTCCGTGTTACAAACGCATTTCTGTGTCTTACCGAACCAAAGATTTTATTTTAGCAACTGTTTGTAAAGGAAATGGAGCGATCTCACGTGTGAGAAGAGAAGAGACATGGTGTTGTTGTGAAGCGCCATTACGGTACATAGTAAATGTTCACAATGTTTTTTGTACAAAATAAAATCCAATAACTAACATGAAGTATCCAAGGTTTGTATATCTCCCTACCGAAATTGGTTAATTATCACTGTACAGATATTAAAAGACGTAGATCGCTGGGAGGTGATGTTTGGAACAATGGTGCGAACCTGAATTTTCCACGGTCGTAATTCGTCGAGAGATTATCTCCGAATTAATAAACTTTAACTTGCGAAATTGTTGGACCTAACATCCAGACTCATCAAACAATATAGCACGATCAGCGTAGCGAGTAAAAGATTTAGAGATTCCACGTGGAGCAGGTAACGACGAGGAATTTCCGCGAAATCGTCGATGGGGAATACATCACTTCTTCTCTCGTGGTTTTCGGGAGAGTAAAGATAAAAGAAAATAATGAACTAAGCTAAACCAACTGAAACCAGGGAAACGTCCCCTTTGAAAAATTATACAAGACTGTGCTTAAACTGACACACAATATTTTTTTTTAGCGCAACGCAATCTGACTTTCGAAAATCCCTACAAAAGAATGGCCCTGACTAACATTAACCTATACCTTTCACAAATCACTTACCTCACAAAAATCTTCATTACTCGAACTATTGCAATACAGCGAGCGCCACTACTGCCAGTTAAATAAAAGATTTCACCAGAAACTAAACCAATAATTAAAATAAAAGCATACATAAACAATATTTAATTATAATAACAAATAAATAAAGGATATTTTAATTAATTAATCAATAATAGTAATAATATATTTCAGAAGACAGCCAGGTGGCGGTTTCCAGCAGGCTGACTATGAGCCTGGTGGTTCGAACCAATGATCAGTCCCTTCGGGTCAACCACAGTAATGTTCCAGGCCACGACTCGATGCAATCATAGATCCAGTTGTTTCACATTTTGTTATCCGTATGCGGCGATAATGGAATTATTGAATGGTGGGAAGGTAGGTCTGAACCAGTGTCGAGAAGAAATTTGCGTACAGTCTGCACGCCAGTTGCGAAAAGGCGTGCGGATGGACGCCCAGAACCACCTACCTACGATTGACGCTTCTGGCTGACATGCGTGCAAGGTAGGTTGCATTTGTATACCTGCTCACCGAAACACTGGTGGTACCAGCACATTCCCGATGGCTTTGAGTCGCTGAAGGGCTGGTTCGACGAAGATCAAATGTGTGTTCTGCGGAGGATTCTTTCCCTTGAAGCAAGTTCAGAGAGCAGATCACTTATTCGTCCAACCTCTGAGCGCACATCGTTCATGAGATTCTCGTCCATTCGCTTGTTTAGGGTTTCAGTTCCGCTCATTAGGCTCTCGTAATCCGGCTCGACTTGCATTGTAGTACAGCTGCTATTCGCGGCTGTGTTCGGGCAAGCGGCAGGCACAATCGCATCTTGTATGCGGTCCACTTAATCTCCCATGGCGTGGAGAGATATCTCCGTCTCGGATTCCAGGACAGCCATCAGCTGCCCTGGTAGCCTGCTGCTCCATAATATGTGGAGCAACGTACCGTTTACGGCATGTGCGTCGATGTTTTTCAGACATTGGAGATAATGGGAGGGCTTGCATTACTCTATATCTTCTTGTTTGACGACTTCCTGCACTCACTGTTTGTGAGATTCGGAAACTCGACGAACTACTTGCAGCGTTGAGTATCGGGTACGGTTCTGCTTTGGGTGGGCACGTAAAGAGTCCTGCACCTCACTGACATTTCTATAGTTAAGCTGACTGTCACCAGTGCATACTTTGTTGCATCCTCCGTTACTCCACCACACAGGAAGCCCACGTGTTACTGAGCAAGCCAAAGCGCCGGATTAGACGACCAAAACGACGGGAGACGTACCGCTTGGCTGGAGGTAGTTGGAGATACTGCCGGTTCCATATTTCCGCTTCCGGGGAGGTTTATTTAACCGTCTCTTCGGACATAAGCACTTTGGGGTGGTCAATGATTCGTGCACAATTAAACTCAACGCTTTATTTCTAATGACACGTGGTGTGGCGTACATCTAACATAGTAAAAGAGAAAAAGACATCTAATGAATTCCGATCAGTATTAACCTTACAGTCTCAATCAACAACCCAGCAAAGGAGTTTCACTACACCGAATGTCTGCGGCTAAGCAAAGGGCAGTAGCCGGCCGGTGTGGCCGTGCGTTTCTAGGCGCTTCAGTCTGGAACCGCGTAACCGCTACGGTCTCAGGTTAGAGTCCTGCCTGGGGCATGGATGTATGTGATGTCTTTAGGTTAGTTAGGTTTAAGTAGTTCTAAGTTCTAGGGGACTGATGACCTCAGATGTTAAGTCCCATAGTGCTCAGAGCCATTTGAACCAAAGAGTAGTAAACAGCCAGCGCTCCTTGCGGCCTGAGCACGAACTCAGCTGACGTTTTCCATTCAGCTGGTCACTGTCGGGCGCGGGCCTATCCCACAGTCTCTACAACGTATTGGGTTGATTTGGGGGAACAGACCAAACAGCGAGGTCATCGCTCTTATAGAATTAGGGAAGGATGGGGAAGGAAGGCGGCCTAGCCCTGTCAAAGGAATCATCCCTGCATTTGCCTGAAGTGATTTAGGCAAATCACGGAAAACCTAAATCGAGGTGGCCGGACGCGGGATTGAATCGTCGTCCTCCCGAATGCGAGTCCAGTGTGCTAACCACTGAGCCACCTCGCTCAGTACACAACGTACCAATAACTTGAACATACAGTACTGAGTTGCGTGCTATTAAATAAATATTAATGTGGTGCTTCAAAACTGTGTCTAAACATTTAATAATGACTATACAATTGGCTACTTTTAGAAGACTCAAAATTTAATCAGTCATTCTACGAAAGACCACGTGATTCTCCGAAGGCAATTTACGTTTGTATTTCTTGGATTGCAAGACTAAATTAAATCAGTAAATCACAGTGAAGTCTATCATCAATTGCTGACAGTAAAAAGTAAGAAATAACGGAAACTAAGTCTGAAACCCAAGGGTAGAGCTAAGAAGCATCGGCGCGCACACGCAACATCCCAAATCAACAGCACAGTGTCCCACGAAACAATGAGTAGTAGCACTGGCTTCCACGAAGCCGGAAAACCTGTAGGCCATAGACATTGGCACAGAATTTACACTATACGCTCACTGAAGCATTACGGTAAGTTTGGCTCTCAGTGACCATAGCCAGCTACGTTTTGCGAACGGCTGTGGACGGATTAAATACGGATTGAACAGGTGCGAAGTGTGCACTAAATTGCGAGAGTTTTTAAGCCTTTATTTATACTGAAAGGGTGCTAATCCGCTATTATTTTGTCAGATGTACATTATGACTTTGATTAAACGACTGAAAACTGTTTAAAACCACTTTCATTGCCTTCAGCATGAAATTTGCCTGTCACAGGCAAATTTTTTATGCTGTGTATGATGAGGAAGTCCGTTTGGAAACATCTGCAGGATAGACAACAACTGTTAACATGGGTCGAAAATTACGAATTGCGTCCGCCTGACACAATTGCAGAATACATCACAGCCTTTTAGTTATTTCAGATTGGTGACTGCCTGCCTCACTAAACATATTGGAAACTTCGATTAAAGATTAATAAATAAAATAAACTAGTCACAAAAAATAATATCAGAATTAAAAGATAGTGAAATTGAAGCACAATTCAGGAAGCTGTGTGAACCATCAGCTAACTGAGAACATGGTTTGCAACCTTACGGAATGAGCGTGAAATACAAATAATTAAGCTTCAGTTTTAATGCAGTGAAACTTGAAATTACAAAAGAAATTTTGGGTCATAGAGTTACTGTTATTTCACGAAAATGTGAGAAATAGTGTCTCCGCTTCAAAATTATAACAAAAATGCATACAGATGCGTTTTGCCAAGGTTGATGTGGAACATCGACCTGTCACAGGCAAATTTTTTATACTGTGTATGATGAGGAAGTCCGTTTGGAAACATCTGCAGGATAGACAACAACTGTTAACATGGGTCGAAAATTACGAATGTGCTGTTATTATGAAGGAAGAAAATTTATATTTAACTTATTATAGGGTATTCACCACGCAAATTATGTTAATATATTATTAGTTAACCGCATGAGCACCTGCGAAGTGTTTCCGGAACTAGTCTCGTTTTGAAAGGAAAACAGTGGTCAACTATGATTGTGACTGACAGCTTGCTGAGATCAAATGTCAACTGCAACAAAGTTATAAGCTCCGACAAGAAGATAGGTTGAACGGTGAGACGCCGATGAGTCTATAGCAACAAAAAATTACGATAACACCTAGCAGAGTAGTACAAATTAGAAATGCGAAATAATTAGGCTGGGGTGAAGTGTTGGAGGCGGATCAAATCAAATCACCGGATTCCATTAGAGACCCCGTGCCTCAACAGCAAAATTGGTGGAACAGTTGACGGGATCATGATACAGTCTTAAGAGGAGATTTCAGCTTACCATGACTCAGGTAATTTGGACGGGTTAAGTCGCTGATCGCCGGATACAATTTAGATTCTGTGTAGAATATGCGACGTAGCTTGCCACTCTTCTAGTAGCAATATACAGTAGGTTTCTGGCGAGGCTAACCGTTGAAAATGATTGAGAAAAAAGCAGCTGTCATTCATGTTTTCGAGGAGGGTTGTCGAACAGACGCACAGAAGTACAGGTCTATGTATCTGCCAGCTTGTAGAATTTTGGAAATCGTTTTACGTTCGCGTATTATGAAATTTCTTGAGACCGAAAATCGCCTCTGCAGAAATTCAACATGGTTACCGAAAACAAGAATCATGTGAAACCCAGCTTTCTTTGTATGTCCACGAGACCCTGAAACCAGTAGATACCGGCGATCAAGCTTGTACCTTGACTTTCGGAAAGCGATCGATACGATTTCGCACTGCCACGTAATGTATAAGACACGACCGTACTGAACCTCAGAACTACTGTGCAACTGGAACGAACAGTTTTTAGCAAACGACACAGCGTGTCAATCTCGAAGTCTTCAGACATAGACGTCACTCCGGGAGTGGCCCAATGGGGTGTTATGGGATTATTACTTTTCAGAATATGCATTAAGGACCTAGTAGATAACGTCCTTAGTTCCATGGCGCATTTTGCGTGTGATGCTTTTGTTTGCTGAGAAATCTCAAGGCTATAAAACTGTAGGGAATTTCGGAAGACCGTCAGAGGACGGACGCTTGGTGTAGGGACTGGAAATCAACCCACGACATAAACACCTTTTACATACTGCGAATACACTGGCAAAAATAACATTTGTTGTATGATTAGATGATTGCTGAATAATCACTGGAAGTATTCACTTCCATAAAATATATAGGAATAGGCAACATTAATTAAAAAACTCATCGACAACATAGGTAAGTCAATGCCGTCCACACAAGAGGAAATTTACACTAAAATTTTGTTGTTGTTGTGCAGGCCTTATCATCTCCGAATCGCCACTGCAGCCAACATTCACCTCATTTCAAGCTGCTTAAGGTATCCATCTATAATTTTTTTCTCCCCACACTTTCCTCTAAAATTGTATTGATGAGGGCTTGATGAGTCAGAGTATGTCTTGACAACAGAGACCTTCTTTTACTCAAGTTCTGCCATAAATTTCTTTCACACACATCTCTACTCACTACTCACTCATTTGGTACGTGAGCTATCCTAATAATCTTCACCATTCTTCTATTGCACTACACTTATCTAAACTGCTTATTATCCTTGATTCACTTCAACACAAGGCCACACTGAAGACAAGTATGTCAGGAAGTACTTCCTGCCTCTTAAATTTATATTCGATGGAAACAAGTTTCTCCTCTTCGTACATGATTTTCTTGGCACTGCTGGTCTACATTTCATATTCTACGTACTTTGACTATCATAATAGTTATTTTACTGCCAAAGTTGCAATATTCTTATTCTAACTTTACTATCTCGCATCCTAATCTAATTTCCCCAGCCTCGCCTGATTTGTATTCGAGTTCTTCCATTCCTCTTCTTTTCCTTTGTTGTTGATCACCTTATATCATCCTTCCAAGACATTTTCCAGTCCGTTCATTTGCTCTCCAATGTCATTTGCAGTCCCTGACAGAATTATTGTACAGCAAAATGGTACACTTGGTGCAGCCATAAAGTTTCATTAACTTTCCCCAGCGTTGCTAGAGGCAGGGCTAAATGGGTCAATAAACAGATAAAATTTCAGTAGGATCTTGTTTCGACTTAGGTGTTCAAGAAATCTGTAAAATTCTCCATGCAGTAACATATCTCGCATCTCATCTTCAGCTACTTCCTCTTCTCTTTCCATAACATCGCTCTCACTTCCCATGTCTATACACTCATTCCAACTTTCATCTTCCCTTCTTTACTCAGTAGTGACATACCAACAGAGTTGTTGATATTCACACAACCGCTTCACTTATATCCGAAGATCTCTTTAACTTTACTATGGTGCAAATTATTCTATGACCTATCATTTGTCTTCTAAGAATTCCTGCTCAGCCATTTTGCATTTACTGTCTATCAGAGTTTTTACATCTCTGTATTCCCTTTTTCTTGATTTTATATTTTTTATTTTCTCGTTTCATCAGTTAAATTCAGTATCTCCTGTAATATGTAAGTGTTTACTCTAGCCCTTGCCTTTTTACCTGCTTGATTATCTGCTGCCTTCATTATGCCATCTATCGAACTAACACATTGGTCTTCTACTATATTCCTTTCCTTCATTCAGCCAATTGTTGACTAACGCCACATGTAAGCCTCAACAACCTATCGTTATTTTAATTTATGCAGCCATGTGTCATCTCCTAAGTATTCTACGACTTTGCAAAACGTTCAGTTTTAATGTACAGTTCATAACCAATAAATTATGGCTAGAGTCCTCATCGGCCCCTGAAAATGCCCTAAAGCACAAAATCTGGTTCCGAAGTCTGTGTTTTGCCATTATGTTATTAGTCTACAACATATCTTTGTCTGTAGGTCCTCTACACATATACAGCCTTCCATTGTGATTGTGAAACCTTTTTAAACTAAGTGTTAGCAATGACTGAATTTCGCTCTGTGCAAAATTGTACCAGGTAGTTTCTTATTTCATTCCTTTCTCTCAATCGATATCCACGTACTACTTTGCCTTCTCTTCTTTTTCATAATATTCAGTTCCAGCCCCACATTAAAACTAAATTTTTCTCTCCCTTAAATATCTAAATAATTTCCTTTATCTCCCCATACGTACGTTGAATCACTTCATCATGTGTGGTGCTAGTTAGCGTACAAATCTGTATATCTGTGGTGAGTTTTGGCTACAAGCTTACGCTGGCCGAGATAATGCGTTCACTAAGCTGTTCAAAGTCAATCTCCATCATTCCTATTTCATTATTTATTACTGTAGCAACTGCAGCGTTGCCACTACTTACCTACCTATTTTTAACATATTAATGACTTGACAACAGCCCTATTCCTGCTGCTGTCGAACTTGACTTATCGCTCACTAACCTGTTCATAGCTGATTTCCAGCATTTGCCTTTCATTATTCATTACTGTACCAACTGCAGCATCAGCACTATTTGACTCTGTATTTTTAACATATTACGGACATGACCAGCACCCTGTTCCTTTCACTGCTGAACTTCACTAATTCCCTGTGTATCTCCCCTCAGACTACCCAGTTCCGCTTTTAATTTATGTAACCTACCTGCCGATTTATGAATCTAATATTCCACACTGCAACTCATAGAATGCCAGTTTTGTTTTTTCCTGATGACATCTTCGCGGGCAGCCCCCGCAAGGAGATACGAGTTTGGGACAAATTTAGCTCTGAAATATTTTACCCAAGAGGAAACCATTATCATGAAACCATACGAAAGAGCTCCTTGTCATCGGGAAAAATAACAATTGTAGTAATCCTTTCTTTCAACCATTTGTAGTACCAACAGAGCAAGACCATCTGGTTGATGCTATTAGATCAGGTCATCCATTTATCCAGACTGTTGCCCGCTGCAGCTACTCATATAACTTCTGTCCCTCTCTGAGCACTACATGCCTGTCTGTCCTCTTCACAGTTATCCCTCCGTTTTACCTATGGTAGGACCATCTGTGTGGTTGAGGCATGCAAACCACGCAAACACTGGCTAGTTCTGTAATTTCTTACGTTAAATAAACATGCAGTAAACAAAAAAATCTGAACCACGTGTCACAGATTTGTGTAGAATTTGCATAACTGATAATATGAGAACTATCCATCTCCCATCTAGCCACGTACCTACAATCACTTTTAATAAATGACTTTTATTCTCTTCATATGCCATTGATTAAAATGAATTAACACAAAATGAATTAACACAATTCTCCAAACTGACGTTTATTACTTGGAATAGACTGAAATGATAATCTCTGTCGATTCCCTTCATCACATGTAGTAATGCACTGGATGCATTTCACAGCGCTTTTGCCATGCATTCCTGCTTCATGGGGTGTGCTCTATCCTGAAATTGAACATCTTTAGGGACAGTCCCAAACGAGACAATCTGTATTGCGTAAACTTATTAGACATAAGAAACTTCAAGCATGGATTTCAATATAGATTTTTATCGTTTGCTGAGACGTGAGGGAAGTTGCGTGAACTTCCAAACAAGAAAAAACACGTCCAGTTCAGTGATCAGGAAAGAGCGTTCGATCATGGAAAGGACGCTACTTGCAAAACAAAGTCGTTTTCCCCAAAGAGTCTTCGGGTTTCTATTGTTACCTTAAAGTGAACAGCCCCAAGATCTGTCCATGAAAATTTAATTATAATACAAAAAAACTCTTATTCAGCTCTAGGTGTGATTTAATTGGGGCATCTGCTAAATATCGATGTCAAACTCACTTTGGGGTTTTTGGTCCCAGTTCCATGTCTCCTTTTTCCCTGCTGAGACACACAATCGACGCATTGATATTAAAACCAGTAAATCTTTATATTCATTGTCAGTACCAAGAATATTGTGGTTTGTGGAACATACCCAAAGTACTTTAATGTTGTCAGGATTAGCAGAAGTCTATGAGCTGAAACAATATAAACACAGAACTTCGTGCATTGTCACTCGCATTGCGGCAGCTTTAAGTTAATTGCTAAACTGATGAGTTTAAAAATATCCAGTATAATCTAATAGCTTACTGTTGACAGTCTATGATCTCTCTGTTATTAGAATACCAACAAAGAGCTACACTCGTTTCTTCAATTTATTCGCAAGGATCCTATTAAACAAATGTATACAGGGTGGTCCATTGATCTTGACCGGGCCAAATATCTCACGATATAAGCGGCAAACGAAAAAACTGCAAATAACGAAACATGTCTACCTTGAAGGGGGAAACCAGATGGCGTTATGGTTGGCCCGCTAGATGGCGCTGCCATAAGTCAAACGGACCTCAACTGCGTTTTTTTTTAAATAGGAGCCCCCATTTTTTATTACATATTCGTGTAGTACGTAAAGAAATATGAATGTTTTTGTTGGACCACTTTTTTCGTTTTGTGATACATGGCGCTGTAATAGTCACAAACAAATGGCTCACAATTTTAGACGAACAGTTGGTAACAGGTAGGTTTTTTAAGTTAAAATACAGAACGTAGGTACGTTTGAACATTTTATTTCGGTTGTTCCAGTGTGATATATGTACCGTTGTGGACTTATCATTTCTTAGAACGCATGCTGTTACAGCGTGATTACCTGTAAATACTACATTAATGCAATAAATGCTCAAAATGATGTCCGTGAACATCCATACATTTAGCAATACGTGTAACGACATTCCTCTCAACAGCGAGTAGTTCGCATGTTTTCAGGCGTTGTCGGTGGATCACGATAGCAAATATCCTTCAAATTTCCCCACAGAAAGAAATCCGGGGACGTCAGATCCGGTGAACGTGCCGGCCATGGTACGGTGCTTCGACGCCCAGTCCATCTGTCATGAAATGTGCTATTCAGTACCGCTTCAACCGCACGCGAGCTATGTGCCGGACATCCATCATGTTGGAAGAACATCGCCATTCTGTCATGCAGTGAAACATCTTGTAGTAATATCGATAGAACATTACGTATGAAGTCAGCATACACTGCACCATTTAGATTGGCATCGATAAAATGGGGGCCAATTATCTTTCCTCCCATTATGCCGCACCATACATTAACCCGCCAAGGTCGCTGATGTTCCACTTGTCGCAGTCATTGTGGATTTTCTGTTGCCCAATATTGCATATTACGCCGCTTTAAGTTACCACTGTTGGTAAATGACGCTTCGTCGCTAAATAGAACGCATGCAAAAAAACTGTTATCGTCCCCTAATATCTCTTGTGCCCAGTGGCAGAACAGTACACGACGTTCAAAGTCATCGCCATGGATTCCCTGGTGCATAGGAATATGATACGGTGCAATCGATATTGATGTAGCATTCTCAACACCGACGTTTTTGAGATTCGCGATTCTCGTGCAATTTGTCTGTTAATGATGTGCGGATTAGCCGCGACAGCAGCTAAAACACCTACTTGGGCATCATCATTTGTTGCAGGTCGTGGTTGACGTTTCACGTGTGGCTGAACACTTCCTGTTTCCTTAAATAACGTAACTATCCGGTGGGCGGTCCGGACACTTGGATGATGTCGTCCAGGATACCGACCAGCATACATAGCACACGCCCGTTGGGCAATTTGATCACAATACCCATACATCAACACGATATCGACCTTTTCCGCAAATGGTAAACGGTCCATTTTAACACGGGTACGTGATACCACATACTTATACGTTTGTGTCTATTACAACGCCATCTATCACAAAGCGATAAAAGTGGTCCAACTAAAACAATCATTTTTCTTTACGTACTACACGAATATGTAATAAAATGGAGTTTCCTATTTATAAAAGGCAGTTGATATCCGTTTGACCTATGGCAGCGCCATCTAGCGAGCCAACCATAGCGCGATCTCGTTTCCCCCTTCAAGCTAGACGAGTTTCGTTCTTTGACGTTTTTTTCTTTTGATACTTATTTCGTGAGGTATTTGGCCCGGTCGCTATCGATGGACCATATGCATATGTAGCAGAGGATACATTTATTCTGATAGCAAGATTCTTAAACTAGTATCATGTATCAAGAGACAGAAATGCTGTATATTGTAGGTTGTGAAGTACTGCATTATTTATCAAAATCTGCACAGAAGTCAACGGAGAACAACTTTTGTACACCGTCAGATCTTCGTAACATCTCTTTTAAGACCTTTGTTCTCTCTTTCCCTGGTAGAATTATTCTATTAATCTGTTTGAAATTCAAATTTCATCTAAATGGGCTATTCCTTTCTAACGTCCCTAAGATAAGTGTTCACATCTCACCGTATTATTTTACCAGCATCTCGTTGATCTCCTAATCGGTTTTCGCCATAAATGCTGGAGGGAATGGGTTACAGTTTTACTAGAATTTCTTTACTCCATAAAACCCTAATAGCATCTGTAGCAACAAGAAATACGTCAGAATTGTCTGAAGTATCTCACTTTACTCTAACCAGTCAGTTTCAGACGTCTTTTCAACGCAGGCAACACACTCTGCCTCAGTAAGAGTGAAATCCTCAATTCGACGCTGCTCAGCCCTGCAGATCTTGGGTCACTCTAATAATTAGTTATTACATCATGCTTAGTTTGAAAAAAAAAATCAGGCAACGTATATCTAATTCTTTCCTACAAAATCAATCATGATGGTTCAACTTTACAGATCCTCTTTAACACGCAGTATCACTGACACTCCAGCAAAGTGTAGCTCAGTTTGGTACGTATTCACAGAACTGTCTACAAGTATCGCTAGAACATTTTTCAATGACACTCGTGATAAATTCCCCTCAAATTCAACACCCTAACAAGTGAAAGCTGCTTGAGTCTGCCTCTTGAGTTCTACACTCTTCCTAAAATTTGCTCCTTTAATCTTTGTTTCTCACAATGGCTAGATCAGGCAATCATCCACGTCTTCACACTTCTGGAATGCTGTCTCATTGACTACAGAAGAATGACTGTTTCTGTCCGCATGGGAGAAAGCTGCTGACCCAATACAAAATCGTACCAGAGGATTCACAGCTCGATTGTTTCTGTGTGCTGTGACTTTCAACAGTTTCCCTCTCAATCTCACCATCAGTATAATTTATCCTACATGTCATAGCTATTTCGCTTTGCCCAACAAAAATATCACCTGCCATGGACACAGGCCACTGCATGAATTTGATCTGCATTCCAGTTGATTATTCAGTGGACTGGGTGATCAAATCACTACACGTGGCAGAACCACTACTCGATGACTATTCTTTCTTTCCTTAGCATCCACCATTCCTGTAATCTTCTCCAACCAGGACTTTCTTCAAGTCGATTCCTTCCTTGTTCATAACTATTATTTACCCTATTGTCATGGTGGTACAGCTGATGTATACATTCAAATCATACTCACGCACTCTCTTACACACGTTATTTCCATTCCAGCTAAGACTTCTGTTGTGCAACATCAGAACATGATGTTTTTGTTCCTTCCACTCATTACGCCAAGAGCTTTCACCCGCGTCATACTCCGATACCTGTAACAGGCTCTTAAATTCTTTTACTTACTCTTTCAAACATCATGCGAAGAAAACATGTTTAAAGTGAATCAGCAGTTTGGTCAAACACATGTGGATTAGCACTGCTGGACTCTGTGTATTATACAGATATAGGGTCCACTGCACAATGTGCTCAAAGAGTTTGGCACAATGGAGAATGGAGAATCTGGATTGATTACGGTTTTATAAAATAATACCATGTTCCGCACAGTCCTATGCCACCTGTGTCTAATATGCTAGAGAAAGGTTTTGCAAAACTCTCGGTAAGTTGTAGACTTGCAGGTGCGTGGCCTGATCATCGATGAGGGCTCTCCGTTTAGATAGCCACACGTAAATTGTATTCTACAGCTACATGACCATGTGAGTGAGAAAGAACAACCGAATTGTTCTAAGCTTGTCCCAGGGTGAATGCTAGTAGATGATTTACGAAGTACAACAAACTTCTACGTCGATCAGAACTGCTTGTAGTTAAACCCTTCCATCTCCTGCCATGCTGAGGGATCGTGAATATTCCTACCACTATTCCGACCAGACGTGAGTCCGTAATAAGCTGGACTGCAGCCCCATTCATTGTTATGATCTGAGTAATACTTTACTTCCCTGTGTGACGAAGAGTAGTAGCACTCATCCCATTCTTCCCTAACTGGTCTAACGTTGCAGAATGCTCATCTTACACATTTGCTATCCCCCAATGATGTCTAATGATCTCATAATTGCCTTGTTTGAATTTTAAAGGTGACCTAATTTCCTTTCTGCCCACTACTGGAATTCATACTGCAATCACAATACTTTTCTGCACATTGTGAGCTCTCTTATATAATCTTTTAAACTCAGATTTTCCTCTTCGTACCTGGTTCTAAATTCTCCAGCTAATTTTCTAACTAGTTTATCGATCCACAGTGTTCTGAAACTTGCTCTCTAACACAGTAGCCATCCCCTGTTGTTCCGCTAATTTGTTCCTCTTCTCTGAAATATTGTCACTGCCCAGATAAAATATTTTCTACTTTGTCCTCACATGTCAGAGCTTTCTATTTCAATTTAGCCTATTCAGCTTCGGCAATACCTATTTTACCATTTACCTTATCCACTTTGGATTTGTATTCAGATTTCAATTATCAGAGCCCCACACTTAACGGATTTTGTGAGAGGCCTTTTCAACATTGTCCTAACATTCTCGTGTAAAAGAATTCGGATGATATTCCATTTCACTCATTCTGCTTCTTAATCTCCCCACTTAAATTTTTGTTCTGTTTCTTCGTTTTCCCACCGAACCTTTCCTTCAAACGGATAATCTGTGCGGCTGAGACTCGACACTATAGACTTTTCGCTGGCAGATCCGCAAACTTACGTCTTACATATGCATTTATATATCTGCATTCATCATCGGAAGACAGGACATGCAAAGCAAATTTTTTATCAGATTTTTGATCACACGGAGTGCAATGTTGCACAAGCACTGTGAAACTCAAATCCAGAGATCCCTGTTGTGTAGGGGATAAAACTACTCTCTACACTGATCATCTCGCATTTCCGACACAGCTGAAGTGTCCATAACATCAACCTTAACCCTGACAGAGATACTCATGGAATGATTTTACGAATTGAAAATAGGTCAAGACAGACTTAATGAACACAAAAAACTCAGCTAATATGTATCAAGAATTAATCAACCCCGTTAAGAAAATATCAATGTCGTTCGTACCGAAATAACAAGAACCATCCTCACTTGATGCGATGAATTACTGTCTCCATCACTGCACTACACCACAAGATGAAGTCACTCTGATCGCCAAAGCTTCGACAGTGTAATCGTGTAGTAAATCCATCTGTGATAATACAAATAGTTCCGAAACAAATTTTACAGCCACACAAGATAATGAACGCAAGAAGCTGAAAGTTTACGTTAATAATTAATAAAGCTAAGCTGTAGGTAATACTGTCTAGAGGGAAGTAATCAAGAGCCTTCAATTTCATTGATTTCTACTGGCAGCATTTATGCCAAAATTACTGTTGCTCCTCAAGCTTGTATTTAGTAATTTTCGGTATTATCTTGCGTTGGTCATTACGGCAGTGTGAAATGGTCGTTAACAGTGATATTACTACATTCGCACGGTAATGTTTTGTGTGGTGTCACCGCCAGACACCACACTTGCTAGGTTGTAGCCTTTAAATCGGCCGCGGTCCGTTAGCATATGTCGGACCCGCGTGTCGCCACTATCAGTGATTGCAGACCGAGCGCAGCCACACGGCAGGTCTAGAGAGACTTCCTAGCACTCGCCCCAGTTGTACAACCGACTTTGCTAGCGATGGTTCACTGACAAAATACGCTCTCATTTACCGAGTCGATAGTTAGCATAGCCTTCAGCTACGTCATTTGCTACGACCTAGCAAATCGCCAGTACTAGTTACTGTTGATACTGTAATCATGTACCGTCAAGAGCGACGCTCATCATTAATGGATTAAAGTTAAATATTCCAGCAGCTACGTCCGTTTTTCTAAAGTCTAATTTCCAGCCTGCGTGAGCTAAAACGCGTGCCTTTCGGCTTCCTCTAGTACCCGGTATTGGCTCTCCTGCCAACCCACAACATTTTGTTACATAAGCTCACTTGCAGACCTTCAGTTAGACAACTTATGTTCCCACTGTGTCCATGTGCACACATTTGTTTACAGCCCTGAAATACTGAATGTAATACGAGTACTTCTCAGCAAAAATACAATTTTTGAATGGCGTTTCATGCATATTTTTGATATAACGTACAAAAAAGACTTTCCACAGAATTAATTCAACTTCCTTGGCGGAACTCCTGATATAACGAATCTATTCATACATATTATTACAACAAGGAAGAGATTTCTTGTGTAATGACGACGTTGTTGGTACCGCCGCGTACAATTAATTATAATTTCCTTTGTAGTTGTCTAAATTTTCAGTACAACAGTGATACTCAGCTGCGTGGATAGGTCTACTGAAACAAATAAAAGTCAATTTATTTACAATAATAGAAGACTTTTTGTTTATTTTCTTTTCTGAGTATTGTGATAAAAGCTATGGTAGCTTGTTACAGAACAGTATTGTAGTTATGCTCTATTCGGTTAAAATAGTTCAAATGTCTCTGAGCACTATGGGACTTAACGTGTGAGGTCGTCAGTCCCCTAGAACTAAGAACTACTTAAACCTAACTAACCTCAGGACATCACACACATCCATGCCCGAGGCATGATTCGAACCTGTGACCGTAGCGGTGGCGCGGTTCCAGACTGTAGCGCCTAGAACCACTCGTCCACCACGACCGGCCCGCTCTATTCGATTTGGTACCTTATTTATCATTATATCTGTGAAAATATCTTCACTGCACAGAAAAAGACTAATATGTTGTCATCAAATGGTAGAATACAAAACACTTGGTACTGCTAAAACCCTCAGCTATTACGTGATTGGTATTACTACTAGAACGGATGAGTGGAGCTACGTTGTTCCCCCGTTCCATTGTATTCAGTGAACCCATGCACGTCCTACAAATCGGCGTTTTCCCAGCGGTTGCATTTCATATTCCGTTTATTCCTACCTCATACACATGTTCCCAGCTCCATAACATTTCCGTGGACTTCATTCATCGCCATCAGTTCTATCCACATTCCGTAGCATAAAATTGCTGTTTTCAAATTCGTCTCATACAGATTTCCCAAGCTTCGCGATTCACTTTGTTACAAAGGTACGTTCCTCAACTCCTTCATGAACTTCTTCAACAATATCGTATACCTCTAGTGTACCACGGGCGGCTCCTTCAGTTTCATTATTTACATAAATATTCAATTACTTTATTGCCCATGCAAATTTAATACAGTAATTCTGACAACAATTTACTCTCCATTTATCATGTTGAAATGTTTAGTTACGGAACAGATCTATCTCTTTTTTTTAATTTTTTTTCTGACCGGTCGGCCAAAAACATTAAAAAAACTATTTTCATCATGACAAAAGAGTGATGCTATTTCAGGTTCATCCTCACCGTCGTACCACTCTTTCAGTAAGAGAGGGCCCTCTAGCTCGTTTCGAATAATACCATACGAGCCTCAGTGTAAACGACAGCTTATATTCTTAAAAATTCACACCTCTACTATCGCGCTTAAATGGAATATATTGCAAGATTATGAAGTGTTGCCTTAAACAAATTTCACTGACAGTCTAAGTGAATTACGGTGGAGGACCTGAATGTGGCCGGTGGTCCTCGTAGAAGGCCAATCGCCAGGTGTCGCGAGGCTAACGCAATTCCTGGAGGCGGAGTTTATCATTGACAAGGCCGGCGGCCACCCCGCAACCGGCCGCATCCGCAGCCGCCGGTGGGGCGGTTGTTTTGTCAGGCAGCATTCAGCGCGACCGCGGTAATCGCATTACGGATTTTGCTCCCCGCTGGAACCTGGTGGGCGGTTCCCTGGCCGCGGTTTCCCCACCCAGCCCAGACGAATTCCGGTAATTAGTTGCCAAGTTGGTACAGCTGCGCGAATTGGCCGCCTTTGCAAGTGACAGTTCCTGCCAAAACTTGGCCGCAACGGAGTGAGCACAGTTACTTGGCGAGTCAGCTCTTTCACTGTCTACAAGTCCCAAACCTCCAAAAGTTTATTGCACATGTAAAGAAATACGAATGTGGATGACTAAGCGGTGTGGAAAAAAAAAATACTACAGCAGAGTGTAAATTTCTCGTTGTGTTATCAAAATTGTGACGACAGACACATGACACACACAAGCTCCATTTAAACTTTATCTATGGTCTATGTTTCCTTATTTAGGGCAGGGAGCTACGGGCTGTTCCACTGATTTGATAAGCCAGTCCAAGATTCTGTCCTGTAGCTCATAGCCCTAGTTTATTTGTTGAATATATTTGATCTCTGCCTTGCCCTAAAATTTTTCCCTTCTAGTACCCTAATGTCTTAACACACTATCTTGTCCTTTCTTCTTGTCAGTGTGTTCCACATATTCCTTTCCTTCTGATTCATACATAACCACATGGCACAATCAATTTTCTTCTAGAGTACCATATCTGGAAAGCTACAATTGTCTATTTTGCAACTGTTCCGCACTCCATGGTTCACTTCCGCACACTGCTATGCTACAGATGTACGAGTACATTCCCTCTAACTAAAGCCGATATTTCCATTCGTATTGCCCTCTTTGCTCGTGATTCACTTACTTATGTATAGTCAGGCAATGTAACTGACAGTCGTTGGAAATGAATTATTGCGAAACATGAATGCTCATCTGAAGCAAATACGTGCTATTTAAGTAGCAACTTGACTCTTCACAAATTTTCGTCTCATTTCTCAATCTGTGTATATTTAACTGCACGTTAATTCCCTTCCCCTCCAACTTCTTCAGTGTGTTCTTCTGGTGTCAGTTTAGTATAGCTAGCATATGACATCTGTGTTCCTATACACTAAAAAAAAACGTTTTCGTTAAATTTATGTGTGTAACGTATGTGCTTCTGATATGGAATACACTAATGTTATCACAGTTTGGTGTTACTAGTTAGACTTGCCAATTTGGCGTTACTTGTTAGACTTCCCTAACGGTTCTGTCCAGTACTCTACAGAAAATTTATCGATTTGGAAATATTTTCAATGGCTGTATTTGTTACATTTTAGCTTCAAATTTGTTTCTAAAAATGGGAGCATGGTTTACTGGAAAATAAAACTATGGTGTTACGTTACAACGTCTCAGTACAAGCACAAATGCACGCCACTACCTTTATTTCACCCAGTGCTTCGGTTAGGGTACTTGCAGGTAAGTCAAAAGGCAGGAACAAATTTAAGGCGTGTACAGAAGATGTTTTATGCAATGAAACTGAGCTATCTTTTTTGCATTGAGATGTTAACTTGACAGGAATCAAAAGTTCGTTTAGTAAATAATATCATTAGTATTGATTCAGCCGAAGCTCAGCACACTTTGTTTAGAACGTTCAACTTCATACTTTTTTTTAAAAGTCCCACTTATTTTTCTTTTTATTAATATAATTACGTATTTTAACAAATAACGTTAATGCATGTCAGCAGAATATTTGATAAGTCTTCATTATTATCAAAAAGTGGCTCTAAGTACTATGGGACTAAACATTAGAAGTCATCAGTCCCCTTGGCTTAGAACTACTTAAACCCAACTAACCTAAGAACATCATACACATCCATGACCCAGGCAGGATTCGAACCTGCGACCGCAGCAGCAGCGCGGTTCCGGACCGAAGAGCCTAGAACCGCTCGGCCACAGTGGCCGGCATCATTATTATCCATGTGGGTTCTGAAAGTAGTGTCATTTAGTATGTTGAGTGTATTGCATTACACTGGTAAGTTTCATATGGCATTGCTGCCATTATTAGAGTTTCCGTTAAGTTTAAACGTAATCTTGTGAAAAGTGCTGAATTTAGTGGAACATTGTGGAGATAATCACATTGTGGAGCTAAACCCATTTCAACTTTTTTTTCCATCTGTGTGAGAGAATATTTTAATGTATTTACATAGCACCATTTCGATTTCAAATTAAGTACTAACTCAAGACCTGATATTAAATGAGTTTCTTCAGTAGTAGTTATTGTATTCATGTTAAGTTCTTTTTCTGTGGAAGATAAAATATTTTTACCCATTGTGGAACAGCTACATGTTGAAGAACAGTATTCATGAGCTGTATTTGGGACTAGTTGTATAATCTGAAACGCTGTTATTCAGGACCATAGATTAAATGGTATAGGTGCCTTCTTTTTGTTGGCACACATTTCATACTAAGCTTGTGTGCTTGAATTATGCAATTTAATTCACAGTTCCGGCCAGCTGATGTTACTCATTCTCATTCGTCCTTCATCACAATGTAGGTGCAGACCATTCTAAGCATATTTGTGTTTATTGAGGCGTTAATACTTTTCATCGACATGTTGGTAGTGTTTTGACTTTGTCTGTATGCAGCATGGGCCGTTGTAATAGTGAAAATTTACTGTACCTTTTCCTAAAAGTAGGCGAACCACTGTTTTCTTTGCTCAGACACACTGTAGAAGCTTTTAACTGACTTCTCTTTCTAGGGAATTAATATTTTATGGCAGGAAGAAGAGCTGTAGTGGCTGTGACTGTTGACGCGAAGTTAGGAATTACACACTTGCCTTTGCAGGCTATGGTAGCGAATAGAGCTTATCTTCTGTGAATGTGTCTTGTGTAATTTCACGCTTTTGAGTTGCTGTATAAGACTCCCCGTATGTGTACGAAGTACTTTGTGGCAACTAGATGCAGATTTTTCTGGATACTGCGGATATAAGTTTCTATATTTTAAGCAATGTAAGCATAACTTCTTCCCACATTGGCTAATCTTGGTTGATGAGCAAACAGCAGCATCGTTTAGTGAACCTGGGTATGTATATTTATGCTGGTTATATACGTTAAGGCGTGAATAATTGTACAAATCAATCAGAGCAAAATTTTGTTAACTGTTCTGCAGTTTTCTCTTCTGGGTTCAGATGAGTTTTCTTGTGCATATACAGGGTGTTTCAGCACAGCGGTTACATACTTTCAAGAGCTATAGGGTACACCTACACGATGGAAAATCACATAGCAATGCATGGACGGAAACGCTTTCCTGGGGCAGTAAAGGAAGGACAAATGGTAGGAAAGACATAAAAAAGATGCTTAGTACAGCAGATACCGGGAAATAAGGACAAAAACAAACAACGATAATCATCAAAGAAGGTGTTCGAAATTACGACCCTGACCATTATACACGTCTCAGATTTCTGGCGCATGCAAGATCAGATGTTCTCGAAAATACCGGGCATCTCTCGGACTTCTCCAGCAGCTGTCACGATGCATGCAACAAGTTCCTCAAAACTGTTAACGGGCTGTTCATACGACAGTGCGATGACGTATCCCCAGGAAGTAATCAATGCAAGAGAGGCCTGACGATCTTGCTGGCCAATGCACCGAACCACTCCAGCCGATACAGTGTTGGTGACACACTGTTTTCAAGTGGCGACGCACATCACGGCTGTAATTTGAGCCCCGCAACAACCCCCGCCCCTCCTCCCCTCCCCACATGCTGAACGATATGGTAGAAGGGATGACAGTAGGGGAGTTTGCATCTTCCAATAATTGCAGTTCCCGGGTTCGATTCCCGGCGGGGTCAGGGATTTTCTCTGCCTCGTGATGACTGGGTGTTGTGTGATGTCCTTAGGTTAGTTAGGTTTAAGTAGTTCTAAGTTCTAGGGGACTGATGACCAAAGATGTTAAGTCCCATAGTGCTCAGAGCCATTTGAACCATTTGAATAATTGCAGATATACTTGCTGAAGAAAGATGACATAGGTTACAAACGTAAACGTTAGGCCATCATGTACAGTAAACAAGGTGGTCTCTGTCCATGCCGCCCATACATTAAATGAAAACCGTCTTCGAGCATCACGGGTTCTTGTGGCGTGTGCGTTCTCCTTCGATCACTCGTGGGTATTATGTTGGTTGAACATTCCACCCCACACGTAGGTCGCCTCGTTGGTGAACATCATTGTGGGTGGGAAATATGGATCTGTTTGGCACATCCGTGCATACCACCATGAAAAGGCCACTTGTGGAGCAAAATCATCTACGTTCAATAACTGCGAGCGATGGATGTGATACAGGTGCATGAAGATGTCAAGCATGATACGCCATACACTACTGTTTGAAATCGCGACATGTCTGGCGACAGCACGTGTACACGCTACGGGAATTTTCTGTAACAGCCTTAGCTCAGTGCCGCGCGGGGTAGCCGCGATGTCTTAGGCTCCTTGTCACGGTCCACGTGGGTCCCCCGTCCCAGGTTCGAGTTCTCCCTCGACCGTGTGTGTGGGTGTTGTCCTGAGCGAAAGTTAGTTTAAGTTAGATTAAGTAGTGCGTAAGCTTAGGGACCGATGACCTCAGCAGTTTGGTCCCACAAGGCCTTACCACTAATATCCAAAACAATTTCTCAGCACAGTCAGCTCACTGGTAACTATTGCTGCTGTTCGCTAACACTGTTATGTCTCCTCGCTGAAGGATCCCCTTTTGGAGAACCTCCTGTGGATGTGTGCAAAGAAGGTGTGGCAGGGAGTTTGCCTCACGGGGTAATTTGGAGCGTATTAGTGCTGTAAACTTCGCCCACTACAAACAGCAGCCCCTATTCGATGTATATCAGCGATCTGCGCATTCGTGTTAAGGGACGTTCTACTTCTACGCCGTCAGCAGACGAAATGAATCTTCTCAGTGAGCGCGGTCGCAAGGACTGTGCTCATGCTACGTCATCTGCCGTTGCAGTGTACACAGTGCCATCCTCCTTGAACAGTAGCTAAAGCCGTCCCAGCCTGTTAGCTGTAGTAAGCATAATAAACATGTGTTTGCACCCTACTTGTATCCTTGCTTTTGGTGTGTTTCGTGTCGTCACAATCACGCCAGAACGGTGCTTTCGCCCATGCATGGTTATGTGACTTTCCACAGCCTAGGTGTAGTTTAGCATTCCGGAAAGTTTGTTACCGATGTCTGAAACACACTGTATACTATTTGGTGATATAAAGTAATTATACGTTAGTGGTACTCCAACATCAACTTGAATCTGAAGTGAGATTTCGTCTCAGGATGGGTTTTCTTCTGGTGACCTGCTTCCTCCCATTCTCTCCAATGATCTTCTGCGTGTGATGTTCTTACTTCACCCAGATTTAACGCCTGTGGCCTCAGAAACCATATCACACCAGTGCTTCGAAGATGATGGACAGTTTTCCACGAGACACATGGCCATCCTGACACCGTCCACCAGGAGGTGACCAAACTGCTATTAGAGGCTGTCGTCCACACAGATCAATTCCCTTCCACCTAACACGTGATGGTGACTAGGCCTGCATGTATCCTAGCGCTGACTAGTACTCGGGGCAGCACACCATTTTGTGTTCCTCTGAGCTAGTCGCCAAATATTCAGTCAGTCAGGTTTCCCACTCGAGAGCGGCCTACATGACATGTTACCAATCACATCCTACTTTGTGACCTCCAGAGCTGAAGATTATGGGGAAACTGTCGTTGTGGAAGACTTGTGGGCTTTATTCCAGTTTAATTTTCAAATGGAGTCACGAGGGGCATAGACAGGTTATCCTCCTACAAAGACTTTGACTTTCATAAATTGCGTGTTTAATGAATTTAGGCTCAGTGATAATCTAACTGACCTTCACTCTCCAGAAGTAGTAACGTATTACAAGAAGTGATTCATTTTACGTTCCGTTTCAGTTAATGTTGGAGAGGTCGTGCTACCAGCCTTTGATTTATAAAAATGGAATACATTCAGTTTCCTGTTTATTTCACTTAAGATATCTCTTACATCACTTCAGGCAGCGGGGCTATATCGTCTGCGATACTTAGATGTATTATTAGTTACCCTTGCACATTCATTCTTCTTCCAACATTTTGTTTTACTTCCTTCTCTGAGCTAAGAAACAGTGATTATTAGCAGCAGTTTCGCCCTTGTAACCTTCTAAATACGAACATCTCGCGTTTCAAGTGCTCCCAAATGAGTTTTGCTTTTGGGAGAACTTTGTTTTGCTTTCATGTCATGCTCATGTGTTTGCTCAAATTCAAATAGAGTAGAGTGCTTTATAGTGTTCTCCTCTTGACAGTACGCTCCTATTACGTTTATTACAGCAAGACAGAACCAATGGATCCCTCTGCCCATGTGTTGATACTACTGCAGCAGATTCAGTGCTCCACGAACTCCTGATCGAGCATCTGGCGACCACATCCACGTTGCCTTCTGAAATCCAGCTTCACCTCTCCGAGATTGTCTCCATGGTCCAGGATCTGCAGTCGGTGCCACAAAATTTCCAGCAGTTCGACAGGAAGTTTAAACCATGGGAAAACTACGTTTTACGCCTGGAGTAGCATTTCCTGGTTCACTGCATCTCAGGTGACGATTAGCGATGTACTTTCTTTTTGGCATACGCAGTCCCAGACATGTATAAACTTTAACGACAAAGAAATCTGGAAGTGGAGTCCAGTGTCCTCCTTATGACAGAACAGTTTACTGGAATACTCCCAAACTCAACCGAACATGGCGGCAACTGCCTAATGATTTTAAGCTGTCACAGTCACCAAGGACCATCGTACAAAGAAAGGATTGTACAGGGTTTATCACATAATTGCGATTATGACTGCCATAGCCCCGAGTGCAAGTGAGGAGATGCGGCTTCCTTGGTCAATGATATGATTTTGGAGCTTGCATCGCATAATGGTCTTACAACTGATCTCTTGAAGTTCAAGGTCTCATCTCTAGAAACTTTTCTTCCAGTCATCAGAACATTCGAACAAACGGTTAATTGCTTGCCTATGGTACAGAACACCTCCCAAATGATTGCAACAAGGGAAACACGTCGTCTTCAAACCCAGTGATTGATGACTTCCCGATCAGACTTACATAGACCATTGCCCCCTGGCATTGTCCCTAACAGTTTAATATCAGCAATAAGTGGTTTACCATTAATAAGTGATATTAATCCCATTACCAGCGAGCAAACTGCGCCTCTTTTGGAAAACTATCCTAGCATTACCAACCCCATGGGGGGTGTGGGGGTGCGGGACTGAGGCGTTTTGTAAGCCCACTGACTCAATATTTATATGTTGTATACACTTTGGTATATGAACTTGAAATCAAAGCTGTTTGTTCATTACTGTTTTTACAATAGAGTGAATATACAATTTGCCGATTAAAATTAATCAGAATTCATTTATTTGATTTTATTCTGGATGCGCCTTAAATCATCACCTCCGGTCTGTAATAGCAAGTAAAGATTTCATGTGGTTGAGACTATGGTTTTAATTATTCAGAAGGAAACAAACTTTTGCAGTGTTGTCTTCAAACATACACTCCAGGAAATGGAAAAAAGAACACATTGACACCGGTGTGTCAGACCCACCATACTTGCTCCGGACACTGCGAGAGGGCTGTACAAGCAATGATCACACGCACGGCACAGCGGACACACCAGGAACCGCGGTGTTGGCCGTCGAATGGCGCTAGCTGCGCAGCATTTGTGCACCGCCGCCGTCAGTGTCAGCCAGTTTGCCGTGGCATACGGAGCTCCATCGCAGTCTTTAACACTGGTAGCATGCCGCGACAGCGTGGACGTGAACCGTATGTGCAGTTGACGGACTTTGAGCGAGGGCGTATAGTGGGCATGCGGGAGGCCGGGTGGACGTACCGCCGAATTGCTCAACACGTGGGGCTTGAGGTCTCCACAGTACATCGATGTTGTCGCCAGTGGTCGGCGGAAGGTGCACGTGCCCGTCGACCTGGGACCGGACCGCAGCGACGCACGGATGCACGCCAAGACCGTAGGATCCTACGCAGTGCCGTAGGGGACCGCACCGCCACTTCCCAGCAAATTAGGGACACTGTTGCTCCTGGGGTATCGGCGAGGACCATTCGCAACCGTCTCCATGAAGCTGGGCTACGGTCCCGCACACCGTTAGGCCGTCTTCCGCTCACGCCCCAACATCGTGCAGCCCGCCTCCAGTGGTGTCGCGACAGGCGTGAATGGAGGGACGAATGGAGACGTGTCGTCTTCAGCGATGAGAGTCGCTTCTGCCTTGGTGCCAATGATGGTCGTATGCGTGTTTGGCGCCGTGCAGGTGAGCGCCACAATCAGGACTGCATACGACCGAGGCACACAGGGCCAACACCCGGCATCATGGTGTGGGGAGCGATCTCCTACACTGGCCGTACACCACTGGTGATCGTCGAGGGGACACTGAATAGTGCACGGTACATCCAAACCGTCATCGAACCCATCGTTCTACCATTCCTAGACCGGCAAGGGAACTTGCTGTTCCAACAGGACAATGCACGTCCGCATGTATCCCGTGCCACCCAACGTGCTCTAGAAGGTGTAAGTCAACTACCCTGGCCAGCAAGATCTTCGGATCTGTCCCCCATTGAGCATGTTTGGGACTGGATGAAGCGTCGTCTCACGCGGTCTGCACGTCCAGCACGAACGCTGGTCCAACTGAGGCGCCAGGTGGAAATGGCATGGCAAGCCGTTCCACAGGACTACATCCAGCATCTCTACGATCGTCTCCATGGGAGAATAGCAGCCTGCATTGCTGCGAAAGGTGGATATACACTGTACTAGTGCCGACATTGTGCATGCTCTGTTGCCTGTGTCTATGTGCCTGTGGTTCTGTCAGTGTGATCATGTGATGTATCTGACCCCAGGAATGTGTCAATAAAGTTTCCCCTTCCTGGGACAATGAATTCACGGTGTTCTTATTTCAATTTCCAGGAGTGTATTTTCTTTGTCTCTGCTGCTGTTGAACAAGTAACATTAACAGACAACGTTTATGTGACAGTTCTACTGAAAGAGTGCTTGAAGAAGTCTTGAAAAATTCGTATTTAGTTGAAACTAATTCTCCATTTGAGGATGATTGAGGTTCAACCCAACCCACCGCATGCTAGTGATATCAACTGTGATAAATTCATTGGTGGATAGGAGTATGTTACGGAGTCATCTTGAGAATATCGTTAGTCTGTACAAAATATTGTGCTGGAAAGAATGGAGCTAAGGCAACAGGGATGAAATGGGTCTAATAAAGGGGCTGTAGAGTTCGTTATTACGCCTCATGTTATGAATCTAAGAACAGTGTACTCAAATAAAAGGCTTCTCGACTAGCTGTTCAACATGCCGATGAAGACAAGTTGTTTTCTTGTATAGGGATCTTACCACTCTTAGGTTCTAATCAAGATAAGAAGTCACCTGCGAAAGATTTATAGCCTCTGTCTCAGGGCGAACAATTGTACAATGGATCAACGAGTCGGCCCCAATTTTTCGAACTGTGTAAAATATTGGGATTTGATGAAGACAAATTGGTCACCAGATGAGACGTTTGTTCCAACGGGGGAAATTTTTGAAAGCTTAAATTCCTAGAATGAAATTTTCACTCTACAGCGGAGTGTGCGCTGATATGAAACTTCCTGGCAGATTAAAACTGTGTGCCGGACCGAGACTCGAAGTCGGGACCTTTGCCTTTCGCGGGCAAGTGCTCTACCAACTGAGCTACCCAAGCACGACTCACGCCCCGTCCTCACAGCTTTACTTCTGCCAGTACCTCGTCTCCTACTTTCCAAACTTTACAGAAGCTCTCCTGCGAAACTTGCAGAACTAGTACTCTGCCAGGAAGTTTCATATCAGCGCACACTCCCCTGTAGAGTGAAAATTTCATTCAAGAAACAACCCCTAGGCTGTGGCTAAGCCATGTCTCTGCAATATCCTTTCTTTCAGGAGTATAGTTCGGCAAATTTCACAGGAGAGCTTCTGTAAAGTTTGGAAGGTAGGAGACGAGGTTCTGGCAGAAGTAAAGCTGTGAGGACGAGGCGTGAGTCATGCTTGGGTAGCTCAGTGGTAGAGCACTCGCCCGCGAAAGGCAAAGGTCCCGACTTCGAGTCTCGGTCCGGCACACAGTTTTAATCTGCCAGTAAGTTTCTGCTTAAATTTCTGATTTCCACTGTATTTTATTCACAGTGGTTCAGATGTTGTATTTGTTCCCAGGTAGCCGCCCATTCAATCTATCCCTATAAGAAAAACCGGAGAAATACTGTACTCTAATTTGAATGCTGTCTGATTTTGGGACTAGATATGTGATCAGCATGGACGTCTATATAGGAATGACTGGGATTGCACAGTATCTAAATAGACCACTGGATACTGTAAAGTGGCCAACAAAAGCTACTGACAAATCAGGCTGCAGTGTTACCACGGATCGATAATAGACTTCAGTGGAGGTTGCTGAGACTGTATGGAATGATTTTCACTTCACAGTTGTTGGCACCCTGCGGTCAAACAGACAATACATACCTGAAGGGAAGAAGACTACAATTGGCCGCAGTGTACGCTCATACATCACTGAATATACTGACCCTCAGATACAGCGGCCACCAATTTCCCTCACATCAATTTTAGTCCATGAGAAACACTGCTGTTGATTCTTTCGACTTATCAGTCAGAAGAAGTGATTAGTGAGAACTGAAAAAGATTAAAATAAACCATTTTCTGCAATTCTGCAAAGGGTGCCGTGGACACTATAGACCAGATGGTAAGACATTACAGCACGAAGAGAGGAAAAAAAGGACGGCTCATTTCAGTTAAATGGTAATGGAAAGCATCGCACAACTTAACCTTAGCTGCACTATGGAACCTTCACCATCAACAGCAGAGCCAGAAACACGTGAATGGTGCCACCTACGCTGCCAAGAATCTGTGTCTAACAATTTCAGTTACAGAACGTTAGAAAAATCCGCTGTTATCTGCTCTCGGTGCACAAACACCTCTTTGCAAAAGACAGCAAGGAGACAATGTTGTGTGAAAAATATGTTTCAGGATGGGTCAGTAAATTCAGTACTCTTCATGTAGTAAACTGAAAATAAAAAGCTGTTTTTTACAAAGGAACACAATTATGAACGTTGCTGGAGAAAAAATATACAAAGTGAATTTTATGATCTGTTGATTTTGTTTATATTATACTTTCATTTTTTATTATCCTATATACAAAATTAATGCCTAAGCAGTTCTAAGTTTTCTCAGTGGTGTAAGGAGTAAATGAAAGTGCTTCGTGACAAATTAAATTGTAACTTCCTTTCTTCGCCCCTGATACCTCTTCCTCTCCCACCCCAGATCGTCTTACATGTAACAAACATTAGTAATGTTAGGGTTAATCAGCTTTGTAGTTGACAGTGAAATTCGTCCACGCATGGACACGTCTGACACTGGGGTAGACAACAAAGACGAACCCAGACACAGAATGTCTTTCATTAACTATCAAAATCAATAATTTATCATCTCCTTTCAAACAGGTACAGTGTGTGACAACCATTGTCTACTGGGAATCATATTATACCATCAGGTCCCTCCGCCCAAACCCTGTGACACCACAATGCGGTTATAGGAATGCCCTTACAAGAATTAATGGACAGCTCATGGCCAAAGTACACTATTGGTCGCACAGTATCATGACCAGGGCTTTGGAGGTGGATGCCCTGAGGCCGTCAATCCCTGCATTTGAATTAGAAATTCCTGACTCCATCCCCACAGTCAACTCCCTGGGTACAAACCCATTCCTCAAGGACTGTTTTTAAAAAATCCATATTTGTATTTTCCCAATTCTCTTGGGATGATAGAGACTTTGAAACCCAAGTGGCCCTCCTTCTATCGCCCATGACGAAGATTTTGAAACGTAGAAATGTTCCTCTAGCACTCAGAAGTAAGCTTCATGTGTAAATACAGCACCCACAAGATGAAGGCATCCTCACTCCAGTCACTAATGGATAACGCCCATTGTCATTGTTGAAAAACCAAATGATACATTGAGCATTTTCGAAGGTTTCAAGATGATTAACAATGCCCAGTCAGTCATGGATATGTATCCAACCCCGAAGATAGAGGGCATTGTGGCCCACTTAGCAGGTTATTAAATGTTTACGGAGACCAATCTGAGGGAAGTATACCTCCATCTGCTGTTAGGTAAAGAATCCTCACATATCATATTCATGAACACTACCGGCAGATTTCTTCCACTACAAAAGACTTTCCTTTGGTATAGCCAGTATGTCGCCGATATTTCATCAATTTATGGATCATCTCTGTTGTGAAGATCCTGGAACAGCAAAATACTTAGTCAAAGGTCTCATAGCAGGCAAAGACTCCCAGGACCTGGCCACAAATTTGGATGCTCTGTCCACAGTCCTCCAAAGGCCATTGTGAAATGTAGCAAGGAGAAGTGTGGTTCCTTTGCTCTTGAAGCTGAATACCTTGGACACATTCTTTGCCTCCATCATCCATCCCAAACCTCAGTACAGTGTGGCAGTACAAATACTTCCAGCTGCTACCAATACCAGCCAGCTGAAATCAGTGTTGGACAGAACAGTTACTACCGTTAATTTATTTCCCAAAATGCCAAAATCGCTGAACCACTTCATCAGGCCCTTCTTCATCCTCTGCGCCTCACAGAATACGATCCCTCCAAACATCTTATTCTGGCAGAGTGGATGTGGTCCTGAACCACATGATTGACATTTGGGATGCAAAATCGTTTTTACGCCTGAAACACAGCTGGTCAGTGAAATTATAGCCAGAATTTAAAAGAATCTTATAGCCATATTTTAAAAGAAGCATTAGCATTCAATTTTGGCTTAAAACATTCCATGATTATCTGTATGGTCAGCAATTTAAATTACTCAATAACCATACAAGTTTGCCTTCACTTTTGGCTTAAGATATTCCATTATTATGTGTATGGTAGACATTTTACATTACTCACCAGTCATAAACATCAGCTTCCTCTTTTCAATGTTTTACCCGACATTCTCACCCAAATTGGACGCCGCCATTAGTGGCAGGCTCTGTTCATGTCGAGTTATGATATTCTATATCTACCTAACAACAGGAGAATGCTGAGCTATTTTGCTGTCTACACCTGGGTCAGGATTCAGTGTTCAACACGGATCCCAAAGGGTGTTTCCAACTGGACATTGCTGATGAAGAAGCCATGGGCAACCTTGCACTGGACACACAGCTCCTTGCACGCCACACCAAGAAGGAGCAAACCTTCAGAGAGATCCTCTGGTTGGTACGCCACATATGCCAACCAGACTGCAAACAGGGGCGACATCAAGAGAGAAAATCTTAATTGCATCATCAGAACGAGCTCCCTCAACATTGAACAACGTGCTGCTGCTCCAAGGAGAAAAAGACAGCAAATGGGTGGTCATCCATACATCCCTCTAACAGGGTAGTTTGTCGCTTCTGCACATCAGGAACTGTGGCACGGTGCTCTCTAAACATCTAGCCCACCAACATATCTATTGTTGTGGCACAGAGACTGCCATTATTAAAACTATATCATCTTCCACCATCTGCCAGAGTAAGCTGGCAACCCATCCACACCATTTCTTCCCTTGGCTAAATTCTGCCAATGCTAAACCAGGCTTCATTTGGATTTCGCTGGACATTTAATGAACCACTCTTGCCTCATGAAATGGATATAGGTAGCAGTTTTTTTTTTTTTTTTGTTTCGGCATGCCTGCTTCATCAACTAGTCGAACTATTCAAACTATACATCACATATTTTTCACTCAAATACTTAATGACACCATTACACAAACAATGGTCCCCAAATTCCATCTGTGGAGTTCTCCACTTTTTGTGCCAAAAATGGCATTACTATACTTCACACAGCACCCTTCCATCCTGACATATGGACTAGCAGAAGATTTTGTCCTCTCTCTTAAGACCATAATGTCTAAATTTGACTATCATAATTCTCTCAAGCACTCACCCTTTTTCTGGAAAATCTCAAATTCCATCCCATCGTCCACAAACTGATGTACTACGACCCACAGTTCACAGTCACCTTCTTAGGGCCTACTAACTATCATCGTTTCTGAGTTAAAGACCCATTATGGGCCCCAGTTTGCACTAAAGAACGAGAACATATTTTCTTCCCGTTACTTCCTAATTATTAGATGACACATAATGATGCAAAGATGAGTAGAAGGGCAATGTGGGTTCCTGTGCATTTTGTTTGTGTGCATTGCCTACCTGAGACGAAAGCTTTATTGATTTATGATTCACTCCAAATCTCCTTAACCTATTATTATGCTAATTTTTTGAGATGCCAGGGGGTAGATTTTGACTCCCTGTGGATAACCCAACCTTCTGAGAAACACTCAACAATAATAGGTACAATTATATGTTGCTTATTTGTGAATTTCAGTATGCAGAGGTTGGATCTCTCTTTTACTAGGCAAGAAAAACTCATCATTCTCTGCTGTTCTGGAAAATGTATGGTCAGAAATTCGACACAGTGGTAATTACATTAGTAAAAGTCTTCCAATCTTTTGTTCACACGGACTGAAGGGTGGTTGTGCTGAGCTGACCACCATATGTATTACCATGCACACAGTTTGGGAGAGAGATCCGCACTGTGGCAGGATTGGGAATTACCAGGTAAGCACATATACAATTTCATAGCATGAGATAGCATTTTATAGTGCATATTTTCTTAAAAATTTTGCAATTTCAAATTGCTGTGTTTTCAGAAATCGGAGTATATTTTCATAAAATTTTTTTCTAACAACAAATCTTTGTGCCTTCAGATTTCGAAGTTTAAAAAAGTATCGCAGTATGTGTTCATATTTAGGGGTTAATTTTTTTTCTTTTTGTTTCAAAATACATCCACCAAATCGTAAATGACTTGGAGGAAGAGAAGTTCCAGCGAAGGTAGCAGCGTCATCATCATCAGCAGCAACAGCAACAGCATTGTAAGTAGCACGGTGGGGTAAGCTGTCTCCAGCACACTGGTCGACAAAGATGTAGCGCGAAGATCGATAGTAGGTGCTTGATGAAGTGCATATGTCACAATAGAGGCCAGAAACACACTGACAAGCGAGACGCTGCCAACGGCCTCTCGATAGCAAGTACTTAGACCGCCGCGGCTGACCAGAGAGCCTTAATGACCCACTCATCCAATTTCTGATTTGTCGGTATACTCGTGGAGTGTGCTCAGTTCATCATGGTCTATGACAGTAAATAGTGACCGGATTAGTAACTATAGTGAGACTTAACCATCAGTGAGTCTGAAGTTTGTCATAGCAAGATTACCGATACTGTCTGCAGGAGGACTATTACTGACGAGCTAGTACCACAACACATGGACTCTATTACAGTTAAGCAAACGTTCAAATTTCTGTTCATGTATAACAAGAACCACATTAATTCATGTGTGCATTTCTGTTGTAGAAAAAGGATATCGACCATCCATAAGAACATCCTCTCCCTTGCAGTACAAGAATCAACAGTGGTTAATGAGACTAACTCAGTGGCGATCATAGATAGTCAACTCGCTCGAAGATTTTACTTGCTTCTCTTATGTTTTAGCTTTCAGGGGCGATCGTGTTCAACTGTTTCTATTTGATAATTTGTTGTCGTGTGTATGCATGTATTCGAGGAGGGGAGCCACTGACCTAATCAAGTTTTTTTCTTTTCAGAGGCATTGCCTGATTTTTCATATAATGTATTTGTGTAAGTTATGAACTCCCCTCCCCCTCCTTCCCCCTGCCCCACGCATCAGTCGCGGACGGCCAATATGATGGATCTAACATAAGTTTTTCAGTTTCAGAACCAACACGTTGCTGCCTTGCTGACGACGGTGCAACAGCCACTGGCTGCACATGCAGCGTCGGCCGCACAACTACAAGCGACGAACCAACCAGCCCAACGAGTGCCGCCGACCAGTATAGTATCGTTCTGGCAATTTAAAGAAACAGAAGAGGAATGTATTGAATACTTGACTCACTTCCAAGCACAATTTCAAGTTCATTGTGTTCAAGGTACTGTAAAGTTACACTACTTCCTGTCGATTGTGGCGTCCCCAGTGTTCACTTTAGTACAAAAACTATACCCAACCGCATCCCTCGACGATCTCAGCTATGAACAAGTAATCGCTGTATTAACTTGATTCTATGACCATTTAAGTCCACGTAGCTGCAGAAAAAGCCGGAACAGACATATGGTCAGTGGTACATAGAATTAACTGGCACGTGAATTCAAGTACAATTGGGGTAACTTTTACAGTGATTGAATGATACGTTATACAACAATATTCAATGTCCCAGATTATAGAATACGGGAGCAGATCTTAAAGCAGTCTGATCCATCACTCCCCAAGTATTGCCAATCTTAGAGCAATATGTTCGTGTGCCATAGCAGCCAGTAAGTTTGGTCAGGCCCCGATTTGTCAGGTTGAGTCACCTGTCGTTCGCGACCGCTCCAAGCAGCCACAACAACAAGCGTGTACACAGCCACGCTGACAGCCACATAAACATATAAAGAGGCCTATGAATTTAGTAACATCGTTGTCTAGATGTATTGCTCGTCATGAAAGACAGGACTGCTCATCAGGTAACGCAAAGAGTTACACGTGTGGAAGAAAAGCCACGTCCAAGCAGTTTGTTTGCAACGGTACAAAAACACAGTTTTGCCCGCTCCCAGAAAAAAAATTCACATGCAATTAATGCTGTGTTTTCGAAACCTACGACTGGTCCTGAGAAAAGTGTGATGAAGGTTGTGCCTCCTTCCCGCCGTAGTGCTGTACAATGGCGTTGTAACGAACTGTTTGTCTCATTAGTGAATGAAATCCAACTAGTTCTTTTGCTATCCCTAAGAACTCGACGATAATTTGCATGCATTTCTTATAATGAATGCAGTTGTCCAGCGTAGGGTGGCCGTTAAAAAGGCGGAGAGCACGTCTCCGTGAGCGAATTGCGTCGCGGAATGCCTCAGTCCACCAAGGGACTGGGACACGAGGTGGTGAAGAGGAAGTGCGAGGGAATGGAACTTCCTGCGGCAGTAAGGGTAACGTTGGTGAGATAGTCCACCTGGTCATCACAACTGAGGAGATCTTGTTCTGCGAAGGTCACCAGGGAGGAGTAGAGCTGCCAGTCAGCCTTAGCAAGCTGCCGTTTGGGCATGCATGTGGATGGGGTAGCAGTCAGCAGACGGAGAACACAAGGGAAACGGTAGCTCCATTAGGCTTTAGAAAGAACAGATCATTCAAGACGATGGGCAAGCTGAGCAGAGCAAAAGGATAGGTCCAAATGGGAATAAGTGTGCAAGGAGTCAGAAAGGAAATTGGGTGCTCCAGTGTTAAGGTGGAAAAGGTTTAGTTGGTTAAGAAGGTCACCCAAAAATGCACCTGTCTGGCAGGTCCTGGGAGAACCCCAAAGGGATGAAGTGCATTAAAGCCACTGAGTAGCAAAAATGGGGTAGGTAGCTCCCCAATAAGCTGAAGAAAGTCTACCCTGGAGACGTGGAAGGACGGAGGTACATGAATGGTATAGAGGGAGAAAGTCAGGTGGGGAAGGAAAAGGCGAACAGCAACAGCTTGAAGATGCGTCGTCAGGGAGATGTATTGATTATGAATGTCATTGCATATGAGCAGCGTAACGCCCCTGCAAGATGGGATGCCGTCCTTAGGGGGAAGGTCAAAACGAATTGGTAAGTAATGGGAAAGCTCAAAGCTGTCTTGAAAGCACAATTTCGTTTCCTGAAGGCAGAGTACAAGGGAATGCAATAATGCTAGAAGCAGCCATTAATCCTCTTCGTGGGACCGAAGGCTACGAACGTTCCATTGGAGGACAGTCATGAGGAGGAATAGATGTAGGAATGTCAACTCAATGGCCGCCGAGGGACAGCCGGTGGTGAGTCGCTACTACAGGGCACAGGAGCAGGAGGCACAGAAGCATCGGCATGATTGTGCGGTCAATCTGTTGAGTCCTAGATTGAAAAACGGTTGGTGGTGCGTACCGGCGAGACAGAGGCCGGCCAGGCTAAGTGACAACGTGGCAACACTATCAAGCAGGATCTTCGAGTTGGTGAAGGATGAGACCGTTTATCTTTAGCAGACTTCTCCGAGCCCTTCTGATTAGAGGAAGATTTGAGTGTTGTTTGGCTGGAGGGATGGAAGAAGTCGTCTCAGGAGTACCCTTTCTGTCCTTTCCTGCCTACCGGTTGTGTAGTGCGTAGCTTCGCCCCTCTAGGTGAGCTCTGGACGGTTTGTTGCACAGCGATGTTACCTTGACACTGTGTGACTTCACAACCTCGCAGCCCAATTTGAGATCGCGCATTTGGGTGACCATGTCCTTCATGGAGCGATGGATAACAAGAACTGAACTGTAGGTACCTGACGGAAGAACACAGGGTTTGTGACTAGCCAGTAACTTGCGAGCTACTGGGCAAGGCACTTTTTCCATCCCTGAATCTCTTGAACAGCCAGTTCATCTAGATACACAGGAAAATCCTAGGAGGAGGCAGCATGACTGCCTTTGCAGTTGATACAGTGGGGAGAAGGAGGCAGCTATTCGCCCTTGTGTGCATCCTTGCCACAGGTTACTCATGTGGCTGAATGTCGACGTTCTAGTGTGATTGAACCTATGACACTGGTAGCATCGCATCGGATTCGGAATGTGCGGTCGGACTGTGATGATTTCATATCCTGCTTTCCCTTGTATGGCAGCACCACCCTTTGAAAGGTGAGGAAAAGAGTGCTGTGTGTACCAAGGAGGAATCGACATTTTTAATTACATGATGGACAATAATGACGCCCTGGACAGAGAGGTAAGGTTGTATTTTAGCCTCAGTTAGACCGTCAAGCAACCTGGTGTAAATTACACCAAAGGAAGGAGGACATCAGTGTTTAACGTCCCGTCGACAACGAGGCCTTTAGAGACGGACGACAAGCTCGGATTAGGGAAGGATGGGGAAGGAAGTCGGCCGTGCCCTTTCAAAGGAACCATCCCGGCATTTGCCTGGAGTGAACCAAAGGAAGAATTCAACGTTCTATGTGCCGCGACACGAACAGGGTAGCCATGGAGAAGCGAGGCAGCAAGTAGTTGTACGTAAATGAGAGCAGGATTTCACAGGGACAGCAGTGGCATCAACACCTTTCTGAATAATAAACGGATTGACCGTGGCGAAGGACTGGCCATGATACCATGAGGAACCGCGGTGTAATGGGAAGGGTCTTCCAATCAGTAACCTCATTACGTTTACATTTCGTCGACTCGATAGAGAGGATGATTAACTCATCGCAAGGAAATCCCCCATGATTGCCAGCATCACCAATGGCACGCTCCTTCCAACTGGGGGCCCCCTTCACAAGGGAGTGCAACCGCCTTGGGTGATTGTTCACACCTCAGGTCACACCTCACGAACACCTGATGGAGGGACCAATGGGAAATTTGGGAAGGTTACAGCTCAGACAGTTACCCCTTCCTGAACTGGAAATTAGACGTTATCCTGTCATCTCTTACATGTCAGGTACGTGGGCCGTCCTTCAAGAGGGCACAGGGAGGAAAAAGAGAAAAGAGGTTCCTCAAACGCCGAAGCGGAGGAACGAGAGGAGAAGAGAAACAAAGAAAGGGAAAGGGAGCAAAAAACAAGTTGAGACTGCTCGCTGGTCAGCGACAGAATGCAGAACATTCCCAATAATACCCCAGACATGTTCCCCATGGGAGGGGAAAAAGGATAGCAAGAGGAGAGATATACAGCACGGAAGGAAAAAAGTGCTTCTAAGGCTGGGCCCCGTGGCAGCCAAGCACGAACCCCACAAAGAGTGGCCAGGGCCCTAGAGCGGACCTATAGCCTTTCTCGAACATATTGCCTTGGCTTTATCAGCTAAAATTTGACCTGCTCTGTGTGGTTTCAAACTTTTTACCAGGTCCACAGTAATTATACCCAGGAATGTGGTACATGATGGGAAGCTTGTCGAGAATACCACTGCTTCCTATAATCCGTCTTCTATCACGGATGTTATACTACTGTGCTGGTTGTCCTCTGTACACCTCATTATATAGCAAATCGTCCACGTCAACCGGCTATTTTGTGTTGCAGAAAAACCAAGTCATTTAACTAGTGCTCTATTCCGCAAACGTTTTATGACATGCTCTACAATTTCCGTAGCGTAAAAGCATCCTGAAATTTCAGTGGCACAGCTGTCCCTTAATTTCTGCTATTTGTTCTCACAATACACCAGGTTGGGAAGTATGACTTCCCAAAAGCTGCCTTGTGTTTTGAGATACATACCAAATCAACCACATGGAATTTCTGCGTACGTGGACTGAGTATTTTAATACACTAGTACACTTTATCCGCGAGTCCATTATTATGAACATTGCTTCTTGTAATTTTTTTTTTTGTGCGATGTTCGGTTCGATCACACTGTGCAACTATTTCTGTGGAGATGTCTTTCCATTTCCATTAGCCACGAAGATTAAAACACATCCACATGTGACCTTTTATTGTTGTGTTCAGATGTTCCACGACACTCGCCTCCAGGTGGGTGAATGGGGAGTAGCGATGTATTCTGCACAACTGCGTTATAGTCTTGAAACACCTATTGTAAGACTCTCTACTGCAATCAGTTTGTATGCAACAAACACGCAACCACCTAAATGAAATTTCTCCCCACCTCTGTTGTAACAGGTAATGCCCAGGAAAGTTTGGAGTATGTATCAACAACCATTGAAATATGCATGAATCCATTATTCTCACTTGAATATTCGCTCATTCCTACAAGATCAGCCTGTCATAAGTCATCCAAACCTTCAATCATAACATGCCCACAAGGCTATGTTGTGATTGTTGTTCATGGAGTTCTCAAACTACTGTCTCCATACTCATTCGATTATACCTCTCTCTCTCTCTCTCTCTCTCTCTCTGTTTCTCTCTCTCTAAACTCTGAAGTTATTGAGGCAAACTCATTCGAATGAGCAGATCTGCCCACACCACTGTTGCTATGGGCAGTTATAGCTGATCTATTATCTCATTGGGGTCGTTTTAGTATATGTACTGAGGGGCTACTTGTTGTCTCTTTTAAATGCCTATACCATCACCACTGCTATACCGACCATATAATAATAATGGTTTTATAGTTTCTCTGTATATCAGACTTCGTTGGTTTTCTACTTTCATTTGTACAAGAGTCAACAGTTGTATTTCACCATACATCTCATGATTTTTTATTGTTTTTCAGCTTTTTAGGAAAATACAGTTCAGTAGACCTGGTGTTCTTTGAAATTCTCAATCAGTAAATCTTTTTTTCCTTTAAAGTTATAGGCTGCATGCTCACCATGTAGGGCTTTTCACATTTGACACCAAATGTATTGTCTACACTAGTGTCGCTGTGATGGTTAATGAAACCAACAATAGCATCATTCTTGTCATTGTTTAATTTTACTGAGAGTTCACACCTATCCTCTCAGACTGTGTGCCTGACACCCATGCAAACTTGTCCATGGTGTAGTGTATACTAACATACCCATCACGTTATTCATATACATATAGAAACTCCAGTAATTTCCATTTAAACCTACCGTGATTCAATTTTCTTGGTCTATCAACAACGAGAAATAATCCTATGTCTGATTCTGGTAGTCTGCACTTACCTCTACAAAATCATAGAATGACATGTCGGTTCCTACACGCACCTGCTGAACGTGTTTCAGATTCGAATTGTCTTATTTGAAAGCTATGATGAGATTAGCATCATCCCGCACCAACTATTTCGGTACCCTGGAACATGTCTGACTAAAATGAAATATGTCAAAACCCATATGATGGCCAAAACAGAAATATAGCATAATTTGATCTTGGTTTTCCAGACAACTACGAACACTGCACTTGGCTTTACTTTTCTGGTGAGGAAGTTGACTGAATGTCGTGTACGTTAACCCAGCTACACCCAGCAGTATCGTTTCGAGTACCTGGTACATGGGTTGAAACAGCGTTTTCGAAAATACATATACATGCTCAAAACGGACTCCATCCTGGAGTGTTAGTAGTAACACAAGAACATTTGTCTTGTCGCAGTTTGAATGACGTTCAATTACCGCTCGTATATTACTGGGTAGGAGTATTCTATTTTTTTGTTTCTTCTTCCTCTTCTGATCTTCTTCCACACCAACATAGAACCAGCCACTTGCAACGAAGTCCTGATGCTTCAGTCACCGTGCCATAATACCGACTACATCAGGTTTAAATCTCTGTTTGTGCATTATGGCAAGGGGCATCGGCTGGTACTTATATTCCAATTAAATATGCTTTAGCAATAGCCACACAGTTTATGATACTCTATTTTACTTTGAAAGCAATTCATTTCGACATCTTCAGGTCTCTTCGCTTTTTCTGAATCAACGAACTTACCATATAGGGCCACAAAACTGGATATCGTGAATCCCAGTCGTTGTGCAGCTGATAATACGAAAGCTTGACAGCAACTGATTCAAGATATTCAGTTTTGTGGCGCTTTCAATAGCTTTCCCCTCTTCTAAGCAAAGAGGGGAAAGCAGAAAGGTGGAAGGAGTATATAGAGGATCTACTTGAGGATGTACTTGAGGACAATATTATGGAAATGGAAGAAGATGTAGATGAAGATGAAATGGGAGATACGATACTGCGTGAAGACTTTGACAGACCACTGAAAGACCTGAGTCGAAACAAGGCCCCGGGAGTAGACAACATTTAATTAGAACTACTGACGGATTTGGGAGAGCCAGTTCTGACAAAACTCTACCATCTGGTGAGCAAGATGTACGAGGCAGGCGAAATATCTTCAGACTTCAAGAAGAATATAATAATTCCAATCCCAAAGAATGCAGGCGTTGACAGATGTGAAAATTACCGAACTATCAGTTTAATAAGTCACAGCTGCAAAATTCTAACGCGAATTATTTACAGACGAATGGAAAAACTGGTAGAAACCGACCTCGGGCAAAATCAGTTTGGATTCCGTAGAAATGTAGGAACACGTGAGGCAATACTGACCCTACGACTTATCTCAGAAGAAAGATTAAGGTAAGGCAAACCTACGTATCTAGCATTCGTAGACTTAGAGAAAGCTTTTGACAATGTTGACTGGAATACTCTCTTTCAAACTGTAAAGGTGGCAGGGGTAAAATACAAGGAGCGAAAGGCTATTTACAATTTGTACAAAAACTAGATGGCAGTTATAAGAGTCGAGGGGCATGAAAGGGAAGCAGTGGTTGGGATGGGAGAGAGACAGGGTTGTAGCCTATCCCCGATGTTATTCAATCTGTATATTGAGCAAGCAGTAAAGGAAACAAAAGAAAAATTTGGAGTAGGTCTTAAAATCCAGGGAGAAGAAATAAAAACTTTGAGGATCGCCGATGACATTGTAATACTGTCAGAGACAGCAAAGGACTTGGAAGGGCAGTTGAACGGAATTTACAGTGTCTTGAAAGGACGATATAAGATGAACATCAACAAAAGCAAAACGAGGATAATGGAATGTAGTAGAATTAAGTCGGGTAATGCTGAGGGAATTAGATTAGGAAATGAGACACTTAAAGTAGCGAAGGAGTTTTGCTATTTGGGGAGCAAAATAACTGATGATGGTCGAAGTAGAGAGGATATAAAATTTAGACTGGCAATGGCAAGGAAAGCATTTCTGAAAAAGAGACACTTTTTAACATCGAGTATAGATTTAAGTGTCAGGAAGTCGCTTCTGAAAGTATTTGTATGGAGTGTAGCCATGTATGGAAGTGAAACCTCGCCAATAAATAGTTTGGACAAGAAGAGAATAGAAGATTTCGAAATGTGAAGCTACAGAAGAATGTTGAAGATTAGGTGGGTAGATCAAGTAACTAATGAGGAGGTATTGAATATGATTGGTGAAAAGAGAAATTTGTGGCACAACTTGACTAGAAGAAGGTATCGGTTGGTAGGACATGTTCTGAGGCATCAAGGGATCACAAATTTAGCATTGGAGGGCAGCGTGGAGGGTAAAAATCGTAGAAGTAGACCAAGAGATGAATACACTAAGCAGATTCAGAAGGATGTAGGTTACAGTAGGTACTGGGAGATGAAGGAGCTTGCACAGGATAGATTAGCATTGAGAGCTGCATCAAACCAGTCTCAGGACTGAAGACCACAACAACAACAACATATTCGTTCATTCTAAAAAGGCATATGGGGCCTGAAGATGGCAAAATGAATTACTTATTGCTTTCAAAATAAAATAAAATATTTTGAAGTTTAAGGCTGTTGGTAAAGTTTTTGAATTGAAAAGAACATCACGTCTTGGGGTGCAATGGACTTCTATAAAAAATGTGCATTTGTAAAAGTAACAATATTGTTGGCACTATAGTGCAATCATCATACAACTGAGCTACCGTGGCTACAATGCAAATAAGAGGGTTACGAAGCAACTGTTTCTGTATGCACTAAATTCTTTGTGTACATCTCTCAAACTAAATGGTGTTCCTTCTTATGACACCGTATAGATTCACTACTCTAAATCATCTGTGTGCACAATATACATGTACAATAGAAGCTGTTAATTGTCAGTTGAAGTGACAAGCAGTGGAACACTGGGAGGAATCAGCAGCTTCTCATCCATGAATCAACACTCAGTCCTTACAGTAACAGCAGAATATTCTGCGGTGAGACGTATGTTGGTGACGGGTACTGACCTGCGCCATGTGGTGTAGGTCCCGCAGAACAGTTCATCTTGGAGTCAGGGACATTATGGGTATCTTAATCACACAAATCAATGAGGGGGATCAATAATAGCAACTTACTGTCCTGCTGCAACATGTATTCAGGTGCGCTGGATGATCACATGGTGCCGCTGCCACTGCTGGTCCTGACAATCTGGAGTTCGCTGCAGGTTCAGATGACCCGACAGTAGTTGCTGCTGGTCCGCAATTGCTGGATGTCACTGCCAGTCAAGACAAACCAGAGGCCACTGAACAAAGAAGACGAAGAAACAATAAGCATCCACAGACAAAGCTGAGGAAGAACTGTAGTAATAGCAGCAAAGACATGTAATGAGTACTTACTTGCCGGCCGCGGTGGTCTCGCGGTTCTAGGCGCGCAGTCCGGAACCGCGCGACCTGCTACGGTCGCAGGTTCGAATCCTGCCTCGGGCATGGATGTGTGTAATGTCCTTAGGTTAGTTAGGTTTAAGTAGTTCTAAGTTCTAGGGGACTGATGACCACAGCTGTTAAGTCCCATAGTGTTCAGAGCCATTTGAGTACTTACTTCGTCTTCTGTGATGCAGAGGCAGATGAGGACCTTGGTTGCTGCCGACATTTTATGGTCATTCTACTGATTGTCTGCGATTGAGAACACATTTATCTTACATCCCCAGATGCCACAATCATGTGACCTGATGTAGTGATCCCACATTCCTATTGGCTCTCTCCAGTTTTCGGGTGAATTCTCCGTTGCTATTGGTTACTGAGGGAAGTCTTGGGTGGAGAAAAAGCCCATTTCATGCAACCTCTGTGACAGTTTTATGAAATAGCTCAGTCGAAGCCCATGCATCAACCTGAACACCACTGGTCCATTCTGTCTGGAGTAACGGAACAGGACAGAGTTATCTCCCGCACAGCACGCAACTCTCCCAACCTCTGCACTCAGGAATACGTGAGGCATCCTGCATAGCTGTCTTGCGTTCGGTACAAAGTTGCGATCGGAAGTTTTCTAACACTGTAATTACAAGTAGGAGTTATGTTGGCAGCGATTTCGCAACACTGTTCCTTGCATGACAAGAAAAAACGATCTATTTAATTACTTCTTTTCGATGTATTTTACAAGGCCTGCGCCTTTCAAAACTTCTGGAAACAATGAGCATTCCCTGCCATATAAAAGAGAGATTCAACCCCCGAGAAATGTAATTTATCAATAAGCAATATATTACTATACCCTCTGCAATATTGTTGACTTTTCTGTCATGGGATCCATCCTCTCAAGCACAGACTGAGGCTTTCTCCAAATGAGGTGAGGAGGGGAAGTGGGGTGAGAGGGCAAGAGGATTTTCCAGAAGTGGAGGAGGTAGTTAGCTGATTAATTACTTAGTCAATTAAATTGATATCAAAAGTGTGCCTCTATCGGTGAGAGAGAAGGGTGAAAATTTTTGAGGAGCAAGGGGATGAAGAGGAGGGCTTGGGAGGGGGGATCACAAATCAATTAACATAACAATAACTTAAAGGAAGTGGGAGAGATTCATAAAGCAATCAAGTTTGGCCTTGACGTATGTAACCTAAACAAAGAAAAATCCATCAGAACCTGCTTTGCCGTACTTCCAATATGATAACCAACTAAAATGTATCCAACGTCCTCCTCTTGTCCCTAAGAACCGCCGATTAAGATGGTGCTATTGTTTATCTTCTAGTAAAGTCATCAGGCGATCAAAACCAACTGAGGTAAGATATCTTTAGTGAGGTCATTCACATGAGTGCTAGAAGGAATCCGTTTAATTTTGGTTAGACGATCAATCAATCAAATCTAAAGGCAGTAAATTCAACTAAATACCTAGGAATTGCAATTAAGAACAACTTCATTTGGAGAAAACCGTATATAAGTCGTTGTGGGGATGGCGAACCAAAGACTACGCTTTATTGGCAGAACACTTAGAAGTTACAACACGTCTACTAAAGAGACTGCCTGCGCTATCCGTCCTATTTTGGAGTACAGCTGCGCGGTGGCTTTTTGGAGTACAGTTGAGCGGTGTAGGGTCCTTAAGAGATTGGAGTAACGGAGTGTACCGAGAAAGTTCAAATAATAGCAGCACGTTTTGTATTATCGACATACACTGGAAAGCACCAGTGGTCCATGTGTAGCGTCTTTCATTAGCAGTCAAGACGGTGGCGGTTCGGGGCTCGAAACAAACCATCGCTCATATTTTGATTAATAATCAGCATTGGCGATCGAACATTTCCGGTGTAAGAAGTCACCTAAATTCCGCCAGTGGTCTTGGCAAAGAGGGCGGATAAGCGGATAGAGGTTCACGGCACTCTCTTGTCCGAGGCATGGGAAACTGCCCCTTTAAAAAAAAAAAAAAATGTCTTGTAGCTAGGGCCTGCCGTCGGATACACCTGTCGTCTGGTACTTATGATTCAGGAATGATCAATGGCACGGGGACGCAGAATTCAATGGAAACCACTACATTAAAGACACTTAACATGTTTACATAGGACATGTGGTCTGTAACTCAAAAACTGTGATGATGATGTCTCCATTGGTAAAAGATTCCGAAACTGTCCCCCTGGGGACTGTCTCTGGGAGGGGACTGCCAAGGGGAGGTGGCATTGCGAAAAAGATCGAATAATCAACTAAAGGATAATGTTCTATGAGTCGGCGCCTGGAATGTAAGAAACTTGGGCATGGTAGAGAAGGTAGAAAATCTGAAAATGGAAAGGCAGAGACTCAATCAAAATATAGTAAGGGTCAGTGAAACAAATGGAAAGAAGTCAACGATTTCTGGTCAGACGAGTGTAGGACAATATCAACAATAGCAGTAAATGTTATAACAGGAGTAGGATTCGTTATAAATACAAAGATAGGGCAAGTAGTAAGTTACAGTGAACAGTCCAGTGATAGAATTATTCTTGTCAGAATCGACAGCAAAGCAACACCGACAACGATAGCTCAGGTATACATGACGACGTCGTAAGTTGAAGATAAAGAGATAGAGAAAGTATATCAGGATGTTCAAATAGCAATGCCGTACATAAAGGGAGGTTAAATCTAATAGTCAAAGGGGACTGAAATGCAGTTGTAGGGCTATGAGTAGAAGAAAAGATTACAGGAGAATATGGGATTGGTACAAGGAATGAGAGAGACATTAATTGAGTTCTGTAGTAAATTTCAGCTAGTAATAGTAAAAACTCTGTTCAAGAATCACAGGAGGAGAAGGTACACTTGGAAAAAACCGGCTGATACGGGAAGATTTCAATAAGATTACATGATGATCAGACAGAGATTACGAAATCAGGTACTGGGTTGTATGGAGACCCCAGCAGAATATCACAATGTAGTAGTGATGAATAGTAGGCTGAAGGTCAAGATAAGAATCAATACGCAAACAAGTAGGATACGGAAGAATAAAGGATGACGTGACACTCTCGAAGGTCTTTAAGGTTGTAGATAAAGCAATAAGGAATAGTTCAGTAGGCAATAAAGTTGAAGAGGAAAGGACATCTCTAAAATTGCAATCAAAGAAGTGGGAAAGAAAAATGTAGGTACAAAAAAGGTAACTGCGATGGAAACATGGGTAATAGAAGATATACTTCAGTTGATAGATGAAAGAAGAAAGTAAAAAAATATTCAGGGAAGTAGAGGCTACAGAAATACAAGTCGCTGTGAAATGAAATAATGAGGAAGTGCAGGGAAGCTAAGAAGAAATGGTTGCATGAAAAATGTGAAGAAATCGCAAAAGAAATGATCGTCGGAAAGACTGACTCAACATACAGGAAAGTAAAAACAAACTTCGGTGACATAAAAAGGAAGAGTGATAACGTTAAGAGTGCAGTGGGAATTCCACTATCAAATGCGGAGGAGAGAACGGATAGGTGGCAAGAGTTTCGTGAAGGCCTCTATGAGAGGGAAGATTTGTCTGATGTGATAGAAGAAGAAACAGTAGTCGATATGGAAGAGGTAAGGAATCCAGTGTTAGAATCAGAATTAGCTTTGGACAACTTAAGATCAAGTAAGGTGGAATGGATAGATAACATTCCATAAGACTTTCTAAAACCACTGGGAGAAGTGGCAACAAAACGACTATTCACATTGGTATGTAGAATGTGTGAGGCTAGTGACATACCATTGACTTTCGGAGAAATATCATCCGCACAGTTCCGAAGACTGCATGGTATGACAAGTCCGAGAATTATCGCACAATCAGCTTAACTGCCCATGCAATCAGGTTGCTGACAAGAATAGTATTCAGAAGAATGGAAAAGAAAATTGAGGATGTGTTACTTGGAGATCAGGTAAAGGCACCAGAGAGGCAATTCTAACGTTTTGGTTGATAAAGGAAGCAAGACTAAAGAAAAATCAAGAGACGTTCATAGATTTGTGCACCTGGAAAAAGCGTTCGACAGTGTAAAATAGTGTAAGATCTTCGAAATTCTGAGAAAAATGGGGGTAAGTTATAGGGAGATTCGGGTAATATACAAGATGTATACAAGAAAAGAGGGAATAATAAGAGTGGACGACCAAGAACGAAGTGCATAAATAAAAAAATGGTGTATGACAGGGATATAACCTTACGCCCCCGCTGATCAACCTGTACATCCAAGAAGGAATGATGGAAATAAAAGAAAGGTTCCCGTGTGAGATAATTACATTGCTATCCTGAATGAAAGTGAAGAAGCGTTACATGATATGTTGAATGGAATGAACAATCTAGTGAGTGCAGTATATGGTCTGAGAGTAAATCAAAAGAGACGAAAGTAATGAAAAGTACCAGATATGAGAACGGCGTGGAACTTAACATCAGGACTGATGGCCACGAAGTAGTTGAAGATAATGGATTCTGCTACCTAGGCAGCAAAATAACCTATGACGAACGAAGCAAAGAGGACATCAAAAGCAGACTAGCCCTGACAAGAAGGGAGCAAACATAGGCCATAATCTGCGGAAGAATCTTTTCAGATGTACGTCTGAAGCACGGCATTGTATGGTGGTGAAACATGAGATGTGGGGAAAACGGAGCAGAAGAGAATCGAAACATTTGAGATGTGGTGCTACAAGCGAATGTTAAAAATTGAGTAGGCTCACAAGGTAAGGAATGAGGAAGTTTTGCGCAGAATCTGAGAGGAAAAGATGTGATAAACACTGACAAGGAGAACGTCCAGGATTTTAGGACATGTGTTAACACAACAGGGTATGATATCCATGGTACTAGAGAGAGTGTAGAGGGCAACAACTGTAGAGAAAGACAGAGACTGGAAAGCATCCTCCAAATAATTAGGAACGTAGATTGCAAATGCTTCTCTGAAATGAAGAGGCTGGCACAGGAGAGGAATTCTAGGAGGGCTGCATTAAACAAGTCAGAAGACCGATGACACCCCCCCCCCCAAAAAAAAATGGGGAAAAAGGAGAGAGGATGTCGCTAGCATGATACAGGGTTCAGGGTGGAAAGCTAAGCAAAGGCGTTTTCCTTGTTGGTGTGATTTTCTCACGAAATTTCAACACCACATTTCTCCTCCAATTCGAAAATTTCATTGACGGCAACATACACAGAGAGAAATGATCATCATAAAACAATAAGGGAAATCATAGCTCGGCAGGAAGGGTGTACGAGTTCGTCTTTCCCGCGCTTTTCGAGAGTGGAATACCAAAGAATTAGTATGATGGTGGTTCGATGAACTCTCTGATAGGCACTTAAGTGTGATTTACAAAGTGGCCATGTATATCTAGATGTAGGGGTAGAGGACGACATCCTTGGTCCGAGAGTTCCGTCTATAGAAATTATCGGCTACAGACTGGAAAACAGCAAAGGGATACGCATTTGAATTTCATAAAACATGTTTACTATCATTGTAGCGCATTTCCTTTTACCAGTGGTTTGCCAGTACAATGAAGTTACTGTGCCACTGACACGGTATATACAGAACAATTTTCGTTGGTCTTACTGAGAATTGCTATCAGTTGATCCCGCTTCTTTCTTTCTCAGGAGTATTTCTTTCTCGTCGTCTTTGACAGTGTCTGCTGTTTACAACTTCTCTCTCGTCAGAAGTTTTCAAATATTTGCTTTTAATCTAAACCCGGAAGTTCTTCCTCTAAACAGAAATGTCAGCCATCGTACGAAGGGGAAACGTGAATCATGCTAACATTATTTTGTTTAAGCAAACACTATTTGTGTGGTTTTATTCTGAAACAAAGGTATAGGATCCTCCGGATACTAACCTACTGGAGTGTTATCTTTTAAAAATCCATATGCGCACAGTTCCTATCGTCGATCGTCTTGAATGTGAATCAGATCCAGGTTTGGTTCCAAGCCCTGTTTCGTAATCCAGTGCATGAAACTTTGATTTTTATTCTCGGTAAGCACTACGAATTTACCTTTACTCGGATATGTGACTCATACATTTAATATGTCTCTCAGATTTACAAAACATGACAGAATTATGAGCACTGAATGTAAAAATTTTGTCATTTACGAAGTACACGAGTGCCGTTTCCGAATTGACTACATGCTTTTACGCATGTGAAATTTCGAAACTAGCAGACAATGCCTAATAGTGAGACTCACATAAGAGACATATTCAGGATCTCTGAATTGCCAGGCTTGTACCACATGTCGAAATCCGATGGTAAATGAAAATTGGTACGTCCACATTTGAGAAACTGAAAAGAAAATACTAGAAAACTATTAGGGTGGTATATTTGACATTTTTAATTATTTGACTGCGTTCCTGGAATATATAACACAGAAACAACAATGCGCTTTTCTAATACTGCGGCTGGGAGGACAAAACTAATAAAACTAAGAGCTTCTAAATTGAATAATTAGTTGCCAGCAAAAATACTAAAGCTGTGCTTGTTTTCTTACCTATACAGTGGCTAACGTCACGTAACAAACCGGGATGTTTGTAATTTACGTTACGTGATCTGTGCAATGATATAATTTCCACCCGAGCAGTTAAAATCAGTGTATAAACTAGTTTCAAATTTCTCGGACAAGTATGTCAACTGATATGTAATATTAGCAGAAATATCGTTTTTGTGTATTTAGTCGATTGTGTTTGCTGCTTTAACAGGCAACGTTTTTCGTTGGTCTGTGTATAACTGTTCACTTGATTTGCGTTTTTTGTGCAACACGGTCTCAATTTATCGACTGTATCAGCTATTTCGTACATTGAATCAGTGGATTTTGCTCAATCGTGCGCGCTTTCCTTTTGTTCTTCTATAAATATCCACTTGCTAACACGATATATTGAACTTTTTAAGGTATATAGCGGAATATTTTATAGAGCCAATGTTTAATGGCACCGGGAATCCGAGTACTGTCAGCGCAGTGAGATTTTAAGTTCTGTTCATACATATTACGTGAAGGAAAAATTATTTTATGTAATGAATACACGGTTTATGTAATCACCAATATTATGACAGATAATTTCATGTATGTTAGTGTCATTCTAGTTGCAGAAAGCAGATGTTAAGTAAGTCAGCTACCCACTTAACAGAGTTTTCGCTAGTTCGTCAGATAATATTTGTCAACCAGAGCTGAAACTGAGTTTTCAGAGAGTGATGATGCAACTGATGTTTTCGTAAAAGATGTGAAGACACAGTAAACTGCAACCCTGTAACAAATCTGCTAATATCTTCAACAAGTAAATTGGACAACTTTTAATCATGCACGTTTATCACTTAGATTTGGTCTCCTCTCTTTCTGACCCAATAAGGTATGTTACAATTGGATGAATCTGAAGTATTTGTGAATATTCTAAGTAAACTCAAATACTAATCGATTACAATAAATAAGACAAGCTGTAACGAAAACTTCGCAGACAATCTAATATGTACGGCACATTTATGTACAGTGATTTGGGGTATGTATAGCACATTTTCCGTTTATAGGAAAATGGAAATAACAACTAGCTGCTAAGAGATTAGTGGTGGCTTTGGTAAATGATACTGACATTCGTTTGTCGTTGTCAGGAGCTGGTTGGCAAATTTAGAAGGATGAAATGAACAATTGGAGATAATGCATAATTCATTTGAATACATTTAAAATTTTCAAGAGATTATCATCTCTCGTAATGAGAATCCCGTCTTCATTTTCCGTTAAGTGTGTTACACGTTCTTTTTTGTACAAAACGTATGTACGTAGGGACTGATTTTATATTGGAAATACGTTCATTGCCAAAAAAAAAATTTGAACATCCTTTTTCAGGTTCCCAGTTCACACAAGATTTATTGTTTCAATAGTGCACATGTAGTACATAGAACGGTTATATTTACATATTAATAGCAGAAACGGTTCTGAGGGTCCAGATATTGCACCATGGACATGTTAGTACATGGAATATCCTACAGTTGTTGATTCTGTCACTAAATCTGTCGGAAACATACTGTATGTACTGTAAGTACCGTATATACTGTCGTGGGATACGTTATACCACGCCTAATCGACCTGTTCACGTAGTTCTATAAGAGTTCTAGGTTGACGAGTCGCACGAGTCAGATCTCGTCTCATCACATCCCACATGTGCTCGACTGGAGACAAGTCCAGATATGGTGTTGGCCAGAGAAGTTGTTGCACGTAGAGTTTCACTGGCAGTGTGTGGGCTAGAATTGGTCTAACAAACCTCCACTCGGAAGGCCATAGTTTGTCTCCTCTCAGACTCGCTCAGTTGGCTGTAGGAAGCAGGAGTGCGTCTCCGTGGTATGAGTGCATCCTTGCTCCGCACGTTTGCACTACAATTAGCCTTCTGCCTGTGAGCATTCCCTATTAAAGGGTACACGCAGATGGCGCTCTACGACTACCCGCTCTGATGGCGGACGACGTATAAAAATCAACATCAGTACCTCTACTAGCCCTCAGGTGGCATATGCCTTCATCGGATCAAAATCGACGTCCTCTTCCCGGGCGTACAAAGTTTCCTCCTTTTCTTCGGGCAGTGTACCTGGTGATCAAAAAATCAGTATAAATTTTAAAACTTAATAAACCACGGATTAATGTAGATAGAGAGGCAAACATTGACACACATGCTTGGAATGACATGGGGTTTTATTAGAATAAAAAAAACAAAGTTCACAAAATGTTCTACAGATGGCACTGGACAGCAAAACTGCTACCGTGACGGGTGTCAGGTACGCCGATATGTCACAGAATACCATCATCCCCACCCTGGCTAATAAACACCTGCTGGAAGGTAATTTGTTTATGCAGGATGGCGCTCCACCCCATATTGCTAGATGCGTAAGAGATCTCTTGCAAGCGTCGTTTGGTGATGATCGACTGCTCAGCCGCCACATTCGTCATTATTGGCCTCCCAGGTCCCCAGACCTCAGACCATGCGATTATTGGCTTTTTGGGTTATTCTGAAGTCGCAAGTGTATCGTGGTCGACCGACATCTCTAGGGATGCTGAAAGATAACATCCGACGCCAATGCCTCGCCATAACTCCAGACATGCCATACAGTTCTGTTCACAACATTATTCCTCGACTACAGCTATTGTTGAGGAATGATGGTGGACATATTGAGCATTTCCTGTAGAGAACATCATCTTTGCTTTGTTTTACTTTGTTGTGCTAATTATTGCAATTCTGATCAGATGAAGCGCCATCTGTTGGACAGTTTTTAAACATTTGTATTTTTTTTGTTCTGGTAAAGCCCCATGTCATTCCAAGCATGTGTGTCAATTTGTACCTCTCTATCTACATTATTCCGTGATTTATTCAGTTTTGAAATTTATACTGACTTTTTGATCACCCGGTAATTCAATAGCTGTTACATCTCTTACAACAGTCATATTAACGAAGATTTCTTATTAACTATAATTTGAGCGAATCAAAAGCCCTCATTAATGCATATGAAATATTTTTTTTTTACAGTAGATAAAATATCTAATAGCTATGTCCATCACGTGTCATATTACATGAACGACCTTTCTACATAAGGGTTGCATCATAGCTTTTGTTACGTATTGTGCGAGATTATGTTTACTGCCAGGTGCAATTTTACATAATAGACGAGAAAGGCAATGTATTACCGCAACCAGGACGAATTATTTGAAAAAGTGTTCTTGTCGTCCAATATACGTAACAGTGATGATTCACACAACTAAAATATATCTGTTTACAGAACGAGATTATGGTGTGAATCAGAGATGTTAAATGGCTCTGAGCACTATGCGACTTAACTTCTGAGGTCATTAGTCGCCTAGAACTTAGAACTAATTAAACCTAAGGACATCACACACATCCATGCCCGAGGCAGGATTCGAAGCTGCGACCATAGCGGTCGCTCGGTTCCAGACTGTAGCGCCTAGAACCGCACGGCCACTCCGGCCAGCCGCAGATGTTATCTATGTCCTCTAATACAAGATTAATATTACTTTCGAGAAAGTAACCAAATTTCAAAATATTTTTTAGTAGGTGACTGAAGCATTGCTACGATAGCAACATCATTAGATTTTATGTAGATCATCATTAGTACCTTCACGCAGAAAGAGATGCAGGTGTGCGAATGGACACGAATGCAGTCTACGGTAGTAAAAAGTCTGCAGTATTGGAGCTTTCAGGACGACTGTGGCCACGCATCCAACTTCGGCCATGCTCACCTGCGTTAAGCGCGCCACTTTAATTAAGCTCCTGGCAGCTGTTCCCCGCTCCACAACTCGGCCGGCTAGCCCCACCAACTTTCATGCAGGAGCGGAGCGTGTGGCGCGGGCCAAGTCAGACCGGCTGGCGGCCGACGCACTTCTGAACAAAGCGCGGTCAAGTTGCTGCCACGTGCGCCTGGCGGGGTTGGCCGCCAGGCGCTACTAACAGGACCCGTCGCAAGTTGCATGGGCGCCGTGATAACGAGATAGCGCGTGCCACACCCCTTCCGGGTAGGCCGACGGTTCGCTCACTGAGCGCCGTTGTCTTAGTACCACGTTTCTACATACACTCCTGGAAATTGAAATAAGAACACCGTGAATTCATTGTCCCAGGAAGGGGAAACTTTATTGACACATTCCTAGGGTCAGATACATCACATGCTCACACTGACAGAACCACAGGCACATAGACACAGGCAACAGAGCATGCACAATGTCGGCACTAGTACAGTGTATATCCACCTTTCGCAGCAATGCAGGCTGCTATTCTCCCATGGTGACGATCGTAGAGATGCTGGATGTAGTCCTGTGGAACGGCTTGCCATGCCATTTCCACCTGGCGCCTCAGTTGGACCAGCGTTCGTGCTGGACGTGCAGACCGCGTGAGACGACGCTTCATCCAGTCCCAAACATGCTCAATGGGGGACAGATCCGGAGATCTTGCTGGCCAGGGTAGTTGACTTACACCTTCTAGAGCACGTTGGGTGGCACGGGATACATGCGGACGTGCATTGTCCTGTTGGAACACAAGTTCCCTTGCCGGTCTAGGAATGGTAGAACGATGGGTTCGATGACGGTTTGGATGTACCGTGCACTATTCAGTGTCCCCTCGACGATCACCAGTGGTGTACGGCCAGTGTAGGAGATCGCTCCCCACACCATGATGCCGGGTGTTGGCCCTGTGTGCCTCGGTCGTATGCAGTCCTGATTGTGGCGCTCACCTGCACGGCTCCAAACACGCATACGACCATCATTGGCACCAAGGCGGAAGCGACTCTCATCGCTGAAGACGACACGTCTCCATTCGTCCCTCCATTCACGCCTGTCGCGACACCACTGGAGGCGGGCTGTACGATGTTGGGGCGTGAGCGGAAGACGGCCTAACGGTGTGCGGGACCGTAGCCCAGCTTCATGGAGACGGTTGCGAATGGTCCTCGCCGATACCCCAGGAGCAACAGTGTCCCTAATTTGCTGGGAAGTGGCGGTGCGGTCCCCTACGCCACTGCGTAGGATCCTACGGTCTTGGCGTGCATCCGTGCGTCGCTGCGGTCCGGTCCCAGGTCGACGGGCACGTGCACCTTCCGCCGACCACTGGCGACAACATCGATGTACTGTGGAGACCTCACGCCCCACGTGTTGAGCAATTCGGCGGTACGTCCACCCGGCCTCCCGCATGCCCAGTACACGCCCTCGCTCAAAGTCCGTCAACTGCACATACGGTTCACGTCCACGCTGTCGCGGCATGCTACCAGTGTTAAAGACTGCGATGGAGCTCCGTGTGCCACGGCAAACTGGCTGACACTGACGGCGGCGGTGCACAAATGCTGCGCAGCTAGCGCCATTCGACGGCCAACACCACGGTTCCTGGTGTGTCCGCTGTGCCGTGCGTGTGATCATTGCTTGTACAGCCCTCTCGCAGTGTCCGGAGCAAGTATGGTGGGTCTGACACACCGGTGTCAATGTGTTCTTTTTTCCATTTCCAGGAGTGTATTTCACGGTTGCTATTGCGTTGCCAAAGAATGTTTTAAGTCTGCCGGCCATTAACTTTGCGTTAGTAAGAACACCAAAATACACTGCTGTATGAAGAATATGAAAGAGCTCTGGAAGGCTTAACATTCCATTGTAGGAGTGTATGAGCCTTCCGGAAAATCGTCATCTACACAGCTCGAAAGACAGTAAGAGCCGACAAATGCAAGAATTACTCACCATCATCTTAATAGGTGACAAAAATAATGTACAGAAGATTGGAAAAGAAAGTTGAGCGTATGTTAGACGACGATCACTTTGGCTTTCGCAAATCTAAAGGCACCAGATAGACAGTTCCGACGTTTCTCCTGATGATGGAAGCATGACTAAAGAAAAATCAAGAATTGGTGCACGATTTTCGAAATTCACGGAAAAATAGGGTAAGCCAAATGAAAATACAAATATTATGCAATTTGTGCAATTAAAAATTATGTAAGAGAGTGAAGTGGTATTTCGCTTCTATTATTCAATCGATACATCACAGAAGCAGTAAATGAAATAAACGATAAGTTGAAGAGTGGAATTAATATCTCAGGTGAAAAGATATTGATGTTAAGACTGATATTGCTATCGTCACTGGAAGTGCATAATTACAAGGTCAGCTGAATGAAACAACTGTCTAATGAGTACAAAATATGGATTGAGAATCAATCGGTGAAAGACGAAAGTAATCAGAACTAACAAATATGAGAACAGCTAGAAACTTACCATCAGAATTTGGGATCACGAAGTAGATGTAGTTAAGTAATTCTACTACCTAGCCACCAAAATAACCCATGACGAACGATGCAAGGGAGACATACAAGCATATGGGTCTTAATATAAGGAATTAATTTCTGAAAATTCTGGAAATTGGTGGTAAGGTCTTATGGGACCAAACTGCTGAGGTCATCGGGCCCTACGTTTACACACTACTTAAACTAAGCTACGCTAGGGACGACATACACACCCATGGCCGAGGGAGTGCTCAAACCTCCGACGGGGGGAGCCGCGCGGTCCGTGACTAGACACCAAAGAATGAATTTCTGAGAATGAATGTTTGAACCGTAGAATTTTATCGTAATGAATCATGGACTTTGAGAAAACAGGAAATGAAGTGAAGCGAAGCATTTGAGACGTTCTGTTACAGACGGACGTTGAAAATTAAGTGGAGAGATGAGGAAATAAATCATGACGTTCTTTGGAGTATCAGCAACGAAAACGATATAAGAATAACACTAACTATACGAAGTGACAGGATCATAGGACGTTTGTTATCATGGAATAACTTCCACGATACTAGAGGCAGCCGTAGAGGATAAAAACTGCAGAAGAAGACAGAGATACCAATACATCTAGAAAATAACTGAGGACGTAGGTTGTAAGTGGTGTGAGGTCAAACGAGTCAGAAGACAGATGAAAAAAACCAAGTTACCTGTGTAGCAACAGCTCGAACTTCCCTGGGCACTGTGTCGAACACAGTTGCCACGACACTTTGATGACTGATTTGGGTCTGCCATTAACCAACAAGCCGGCGCGCTAAGGTATAAAGTACGCCAAATGCTAATTAAGTTTAAATTTTGACATTTTAGATCCTCCTTTAGGTCTTAGCAATGCTGTTCCATCTTTATTGCTTCTGATATCGTGATGATTATGTTCTGTCAATTGTCGAACACTTGTAGGGCGCCTGTGCGAATTTGAGAAGTGAGAGTGTCACCCTGGCGTACGAAGTACTCCGTGCTCCTGGTCATCTACGCACAATTTCTCTTGTTTAGTTTTTCCATTTTCGGAATAAAAATAATCCCTGCTTTAGGATCTAAGTGAAAGTGGTCTATATAGTCCAAGAGGCATTTTTCTTCTCCACGTTGCCCGAAAACATCACTGAGGCCATAATTTATGAGCTGTCAAAACCGAATTCCAATGCCCAAATAGAGTATTCATACAAAGATGATAATAGCTGTGACAAAGTTATTGACGTAACGAGCATAGCTCGCAATGTAAGCAGGAATACGATCCTAATGATGATGATAGAAAGTTAGCCGAGGGCTTGCATATGAGATGTGTTTCACAGGAAGAGACAAACAGAGTAATTTTAACATAATTTGCTATGTCTGTAAAAAAATAACGTGAAAACATTCCTGTTTATTATAATAACTGTATAAATTGTGCATCTTAACAAAGTAGGTTAAATAGTAACAAATAATGCTCTATCTCATAATGTTGGCACACGTTTATAATGTACAGAGTGATTCGACAAATGTTAACAAAGTGATACGGCACATCGGACATACAAGGAGGATCAGTAATAACACAGGAACCATGGGTCGCAAGCGCCACGAGAGGTGGGTGCAATCACGAGAGGACGTTCTATACAAATAAGGGCGCAGCGCACGGAGACCGCCGCCATTCATGCCATGGAAGGGTTGGGAGTAATATGATTAGCTACAGGTACCAATAAATGGCTGAGATGCAGTCGACTACCGGCGCGGCCAGTGCAAAGGACGAAAAGCCGTGCTATTGTATCCCAATTGAGGGATCCCGAGCCATACATTATTCGCCTCTGGCATCGACGATTGTACGAAACTGGCTCGTTCCATGTGCACCAATCGGATGCTGGTCGCCAATGAAGAACACGGGCAGTAGTGGTGCAAGAAACCGTTCTGGAAGGGAGCAGCGTCCGTCGTTGACAAGTACGTGAGGTGTATCCTGCGCCATTGGTGTCCCCCAGCCCTACGTCTGGCGCATTGTATACGATGAAGGAATGGATTCGTTTCATTACCAGTGTGCCCAGGCACTACAGCCGGGGACTGCAACAAGAATTGGATGGAATAGTTTGAGGAAAGAGACCAAACACAGAGCTCATCGGATTAGGGAGGATGGAGAAGGAAGTCGGCCGTGCCCTTTCAAAGGAGCCATCCCGGCGTTAGCCTAGAAGTCACGGAAAACATAAATCAGGACGGCCGGACGCGGGATTGAACCGTCGTTCCCCTAATGGGAGTCCAGTGTCCAACCACTGCGCCACCTCGCTCGGTTGGACTGCAACAAGCGCATGGGATGTGCGACGTGCTTTCTCAGGACTCCTCTCAAGACAAAAGCGTCGCAGTAAGTGTCCCCTTCAACGACGAAGCGGCGTTCCCACTCCTGGGTGTGATGGACGTTCACAACCTTCAGATGTGGGTGGATGTGAGCCCACATACTACACGTACTCATACCACACAACACAAAATTACCTTTAACCTGCGGGCTGTCACTGATAGACTCAGTGTACGAGTTGCATTCAAGTTCTAAGGCCTCCGATTTTTTTTCTCCGGACTGGAAAGAGATATAAACATGCGCATTGTTTTAAAATGAGGCCACGTTCATTGTCAATACGTCCCACAGATGGCAGCACCGTACGGCAGATGAAATTTTACCGCCAGCGGCGAGAATGAGAACTGTTTTAAATACATAAAATGGCGACGTTTTCCTTACTTGAACAGCGTGCAATCATTCGTTTTCTGAATTTGCATGGTGTGAAACCAATTGAAATTCATCGACAGTTGAAGGAGACAGGTGGTGATGGAGTTATGGATGTGTTGAAAGTGCGTTCGTGGGTGCGACAATTTAATGAAGGCAGAACATCGTGTGACAACAAACCGAAACAACCTCGGGCTCGCACAAGCCGGTCTCACGACATGATCGAGAAAGTGGGGAGAATTGTTTTGGGGGATCGCCGAACGACTGTTGAACAGATGGCCTCCAAATTACTTGGCATTGGTGTGGGTTCTGTGCACACAATCCTGCATGACGACCTGAAAATGCGAAAAGTGTCATCCAGGTGGGTGCCACGAATGCTGACGGACGACCACATGGCTGCCCGTGTGGCATGTTGCCAAGCAATGTTGACGCGCAACGACAGCATGAATGGGACTTTCTTTTCATCGGTTGTGACAGTGGATGAGACGTGGATGCCATTTTTCAATCCAGAAACAAAGCGCCAGTTAGCTCAATGGAAGCACACAGATTCACCGCCACCAAAAAAATTTCGGGTAACCGCCAGTGCTGAAAAAATGATGGTGTCCATGTTCTGGGACAGCGAGGGCGTAATCCTTACCCATTGCGTTCCAAAGGGCACTACGGTAACAGGTGCATCCTACGAAAATGTTTTGAAGAACAAATTGCTTCCTGCACTGCAACAAAAACGTTCGGGAGAGGCTGCACGTGTGCTGTTTCACCAAGACAACGAGCTAACGTTACGCAACAGTTTCTTCGTGATAACAACTTTGAAGTGATTCCTCATGCTCCCTACTCACCTGACCTGACTCCTAGTGACATTTGGCTTTTTCCAACAATGAAAGACACTCTCCGGGGCCGCACATTCACCAGCCATGCTGCTATTGCCTCAGCGATTTTCCAGTGGTCAAAACAGACTCCTAAAGAAGCCTTCGCCGCTGCCATGGAATCATGGCGTCAGCGTTGTGAAAAATGTGTACGTCTGCAGGGCGATTACGTCGAGAAGTAACGCCAGTTTCATCGATTTCGGGTGAGTAGGTAATTAGAAAAAAAAAGCGGAGGCCTTAGAACTTGAATGCACCTCGTAACTAGGGCGTACATTCTCCCTGACAGACTTGATAGTCGATCGTGTCTCCTGCGAGACGTTCTGCCGGACATGCTGACTGATTGTCCCATGCTTATTCGTAAGCGGATTCGATTTCGGCACGACAGAGCCCCCGTGCATTTCAGTAGTAGACAAGTGAGGGCACATCAACAGTAAACTTCACCTGCCCGTGGGATTGATTACGTTGGGCCTGTTGCATGGCTACCTCGACCTGACGATCTATCCTATATCGATATTTTCCTGTGGTGGTATCCGAAAAGACCTGTTACATCGCCGGAGGATATAGTGGGGGCCGAGCGGTTCTAGGCGCTTCAGTCTGGAACCACGCGACCGCTACGGTCGCTTGTTCGAATCCTGCCTCGGACATGGATGTGTGAGCTGTCCTTAGGTTAGTTAGGTATAAGTAGTTCTGAGTTCTAGGGGACTGATAACCTCAGATGTTAAGTCCCACAGTGCTCAGAGCCATTTGAACCAATTGATATAGTGGGTAGTATTGTCGCAGCAGCAGGCTGTCTTCTAGATAAACCTGGTATCTTTGAGAGGATGCACCGTTCAATGTAACGTCGACTAAAGTGTGTCAAGCGAGATTAGCCGAGCTGTCTAGGGCGTTGCTGTCATGGACTATGCCGCTGGTCCTGGCGGAGGTTCGAGTCCTCCCTCGGGAATAGGTGTGTGTGTTGGTCCTTAGGATAATTTAGGTTAAGTAGTGTGTAAGCTTAGGGACTGATGACCACAGCAGTTAAGTCCCGTAAGAATTCACACACATCTGAAGATTTTTTTCAGACGTGTCTCGATGCACCCGGAGAAAATTTTGAGCATCTCCATTTAGTGGGCGTCCATTTGTGTCATGCCAATAAATAACTGCAACGCCATTTAGTAGCTGCGGATGGGCTCTACGACTCGTACATCCTATATGATTATTGATAGTTGTACGGCCGATGTGCCATGTAACTTTGTAAACTTTTTCTAATCATCATGTATAATGGGCCCTTACACATAATTCTACTAGAAGCATGCGAAGTGAAGCAAAGTTTATGGTTTAAACAACTTGCAAAAGTAATAAAATACTAATAAATTAGTTATTCTTGAAATACGGCTCCATATTGTTGTTGTGGTCTTCAGTCCTGAGACCGGTTTGTTGCAGCTCTCCATGCTACTCTTTCCTGTGCAAGCTTCTTCATCTCCCTGTACATACTGCAACCTACATCCTTCTAAATCTGCTTAGTGTACTAATCTCTTCGTCTCCCTCTATGATTTTTAAACTCCACGCTGCCCTCCAATGCTATATTTGTGATCACTTGATGCCTCAGAACATGTCTTACCAACCGATCCCTTCATATAGTCAAGTTGTGTCACAAACTTCTCTTCTCCCCAATCCTATTCAATACCTCCTCATTAGTTATGTGATCTACCCATCTAACCTTCAGCATTCTTCTATAGCACCACATTACGAAACCCTCTATTCTCTTCTTGTACAAACTATTTATCATCCATGTTACACTTCCATACATGGCTACACTCCATACAAATACCTTCAGAAACGACTTCCTGACACTTAAATGTATCGTGGATGTTAACAAATTTCTCTTTTTCAGAAACAATTTCCTTGCCATTGTCTTTCTACTTCCACCATCATTAGTTATTTTGCTCCCCAAATAGCAAAATTCCTTTACTACTTTAAGTCTCCCATTTCCTAATCTAATTCCTTCAGAATCACCCGACTTAATTTAACTACATTCCATTATCATCGTTTTCCTTTTATTGATGTTCACCTTATGTCCTCCTTTCAAGACACTGTCCATTCCGTTCAACTGCTCTTTGCTGTCTCTGACAGAATTACAATGTCATCCGCGTACCTCAAAGTTTTCATTTCTTCTCCATGGATTTTAATACCTACTCCGAATTTTTCTTTTGTTCCCTTTACTGCTTGCTCAATATACAGATTGAATAACATCGGGGAGAGGCTACAAACCTGTCTCACTCCCTTACCAGCCACTGCTTCCTTTTCATGCCCCTCGACTCGTATAACTGCCATCTGGTTTCTGTGGAAATTGTAAATAGCCCATCGCTCCCTGTTGCTTCAAATGGCTCTGAGCACTATGGGACTTAACTGCTGTGGACATAAGTCCCCTAGTACTTAGAACTACTTAAACCTAACTAACCTAAGGACATCACACACATCCATGCCCCAGGCAGAATACGAACCTGCGACCATACCTGGCGCGCGGTTCCAGACTGTAGCGCGTAGAACCGCTCGGTCATCTCGGACGGCTTCGCTCCCTGCATTTTACCCTGTCATCTTTAGAAATTGAAAGAGAGTATTCCAGTCAACATTGTCAAAAGATTTCTCTAAGTCTACAAATGCTAGAAACGTAGGTTTGCCTTTCCTTAATCTTTCTTCTAAGGTCAGTATTGTCTTACGTGTTCCAACATTTCTACGGAGTCCAAACATATTCTCCGAGGTCGGCTTCTCCCAATTTTTCCATTCATCTGTAAAGAATTCGCGTTAGTATTTTGCAGCTGTGACTTATTAAACTGATAGTGGAGTAAATTTCACATCTGTCAAAACCAGCTTTCTTTGGGATCTGAATTATTATATTCTTCTTGAAGTCTGAGGGTATTTCACTTGTCTCATAGATCTTGCTTACCAGATGCCAGAGTTTTGTCAGGACTGGCTCTCCCAAGGCCGTCAGTGGTTCTAATGAGATGTTGCCTACTCCCGGGGCCTTGTTTCGACTCAGGCCTTTCAGTACTCTGTCAAACTTTTCACGCAGTATCATATCTCCCATTTCATCTTGATTTACATCCTCTTCCATTTCGATAATAATGTCGTCAAGTACATCGCCCTTGTATAGACCCTCTATGTACTCCTTCCACCTTTCTGCTTTCCCTTCTTTGCTTAGAACTTGGTTTCCATCTGAGCTCTTGATATTCATACAAGTGGCTCTCTTTTCTCCAAAGGTCTCTTTAATTTTTCTGTAGGCAGTATCTATCTTACCCCTAGTGAGATAAGCCTCTACATCCTTAGATTTGTCCTCTAGCCACGCCTGCTTAGCGGTTTTGCACTTCCTGTCGATCTCATTTTTGAGACGTTTGTATTCCTTTTTGCCTGCTTCATTTACTGCATTTTTATATTTTCTCCTTTCATAAATTAAATTCAATATTTCTTCTGTTGCCCAAGGATTTCTATTAGCCCTCATCATTTTACCTACCATTCTTCTTCTACTTATTTCATGCCCCTATTCTTGTCAATCGTTTCCTCATGCTCTCTGAAACTCTCTACAACCTCTGATTTAGTGAGTTTATCCAGGTCCCATCTCCTTAAATTCCCACCTTTTTGCAGTTTCTTCAGTTTTAATCTACAGTTGATAACCAATAGATTGTGGTCTGAGTGCACATCTGCCCCTGGAAATGTCTTGCAATTTAAAACCTGGTTCCTAAATCTCTGTCTTACCGTTATATAATCTATCTGATACCTTCTAGTATCTCCAGGAATTTTCCATGTTTACAACCTTCTTTTATAGTTCTTGAACCAACTGTTAGCTATGATTAAGTTCGGCTCTGTACAAAATTCTACCAGCCGGCTTGCTCTTTCATTTCTTACCCCCAATCCATATTCACCTACTATGTTTCCTTCTCACCCTTTTCCTACTCTCGAATTCCAGTCACCCACGCCAATTAAATTTTTTGTCTCCTTCAGTACCTGAATAATTTATTTTGCCCCATCATACATTTCATCAGTTTCTTCACCATCTGCAGAACTAGTTGGAATATAATTTTGTACTACTGTAGTAGGCGTGGGCTTCGTCTCTATCTTTGCCACAATAATGCGTTCACTATGCTGTTTGTAGTAGCTTACCCGCACTCCTATTTTTTTATTCCTTATTAAACGTACTCCTGCATTACCTCTATTTGATTTTGTATTTATAACCCTGTATTCACCTGACCACAAGTCTTGTTCCTCCTGCCACCGAACTGCAGTAATTCCCACTATATCTAACTTTAACCTATCCATTTCCATTTAAAATTTTTAAGGGATCTGACATTCCACGCTTCGATCCGTAGAACGCCAGTTTTCTTTCTCCTGATAACTACGTCCTCTTGAGTAGTCCCCGCCCGGATATCCGAATGGGGGACTATTTGACCTCCGGAATATTTTACCCAAGTGGACGACGTCATCATTTAACCATATTGTAAAGCTGCGTGCCCTCGGGAAAAATTACGGCTGTAGTTTCCCCTTGCTTTCAGCCGTTCCCAGTACCAGCACATCAAGGCCGTTTTGGTTAGTGTTACAAGGCCAGATCAGTCAATCATCCAGACTGTGGCCTCTGTAACTACTTGTAAGGCTGCTGCCCCTGTTCAGGAATCACATGTTTGTCTGGCCTCTCAACAGATACCCCTCCGTTGTGGTTTCACCTATTCACCTACGGTGTGGCTATCTGTCTCTCGTATCCCAATTACGAGACCTCTTTCAAACTCAATGAGGTGCTGATGACGGCGACTTTGTCGTATTAAAGGCATTTTTTGTTAACGTCAACTCACCACGTCCAATCTCAAAAGTATTTCAAGCAAACCTGGTTTTCACGCTCATAGTGGCGCTAATAGCACCACCCTGAAGCGTTTGGCGCGAAATGTGAACAGACTTCATCTTTCAGGTGTAGAATCTGATCTACCAAGTATCGTTTCTGTCGAAAAACTCCTTCTTCGTGTTAAGATTTTTTTTCCATCAGGGTATGTTGCAGAAAGCATAATGTAAGTTGCAGGATGCTGCTGCTGATAGAACGACCGATGAATAGTGAAGCCGACAGCTGGGCAAGAATGAACCAGGCGCTAAACAAACGGTTACCTCGCCAGACAGATTCAGATGCTGAAATAAAGTTTGTACTTGGTCAAGTACTGATCTGTATCGCTCTAAGCCCAATGCTGAAGTTATTAAAAAATATAACGATTGTCGGTGATGGCTAGTGGTGGTTTTTTAGTGGCGAATAGCTGTATCACTAGCTGCGACATAGTCGCGAATATTAACAGTGATCCAAAACTGTCATTTTTTTTATACCAGTCTTTGATCACAATATGAATTCCTTTCACGATGACCGGTTTAAGTTAATATTGACCATCTTCAGATCTGTTCTGCACCATGTCCTAATGTGATAGAGCGGTAATGGCATTGTCAATACATGTAAATACACTCAGCGTAGCTTCGTCACAAAGATCTAAGATATGGTGTAACATAGGCCACAACGTCCACACAGTCATTTTACAAAATGTGGACAGGCCCTGTACAATGCTCTTTAACTCGCTACAGCGTATCGAATTTTTTGTTAACAATGATTTCTCAGCACAACCTCCCTAGCATCACCCTTACAAGCTTTTCAGACTGTTTTTGAGCAACCTGTATGAAGGGTGACCCAAAAGTCCGTTAACATTTGAAAACGCACTAATTCACGGAATAATGTAGGTAGAGAGGTAAACTTTACAAGCATGCCTCGAATTTCATTTTTTTAAACAAAAAACAAGAGTGAAATCCGGCCAGCAGATGTCTCTGGACAGCAACACGTCAGTGATACCATATGAAGGGGCGAGGTAGGACGACGTGTCGCAGGATGGGGTCGCCCTTGGCTCTCTGATAAGCACGTACGGGTAAGAACAACTTTTATGAACGATGACGCCCCACCTCATATTGCTACAATTGCAAAAGATCTCTTGCGCACATTGTTTGCGTAGAATAGCTTGTCCAGCCGCCACTTGCATCATGATTGGAATACCACGTCCGAGACCTCACTCAGTGTGCTTATTAGTTGTTGGGTTTTCTAAAGTCGCTGTTCTGCAGGGATCGTCCGACCTCAATAGGGATGCTCAGTGATATCATCACACCTACTGATGTACTCGACCATAGATATTGTTGATGCATGATGGCCAACACGCTGAGCATTTTTTATAAAGAAAATCGTCTTTGCTAAAAATAATTTGTTATGCTAATTACTGATTTGCAACATATGAAGCGCCATCTGTTGGTCACTTTGTTTGGTTTCAATAAAACCTTATTTTACGTCAAACACATGTGTCAATTTTTACCATTCTACCTACATTATTCCGTGAAGTTTCGAGCTTTCAAATGTTAGCGGACTTTCGGGTCACCCTGTATGATAGTGTGGTGCGAGTTAATGTTTTAGGAACATTTACGAACTTGTGGAAACCTAGTTGCTCTTTTCCATAAGTTCATAATTACAATTATAGATCAATTATTGCTTCCGTTGAATCAGCATTGTGGGGTTTAAGAAATCATTATACTGCCTGATAACTGCTTAATACACTGAGAGCCAAAGAAACTGGTACAACTGCGTATTGTCGTGTAACCCCCCCCCCCCCCCTCGAGTTCGCAGAAGTGCCGCAAACGACGTGGAATGGACTCGACTATTGTCTGAAGGGGTGCTGGAGGGAATTGACACCATGAATCTTGCAGGGCTGTCACAAATCCGTAGGAGTATAAGGAGGTAGAGATCTCTTCTGAACAGCACGTTGCAAGGAATTATAGATATGTCAATAATATTATGTCTGGGGTGTTTGCTGGCCAGAGGAAGCGTTTAAACTCAGAGGTAAGTTCCTGCCGCAACTCTGTAGGAATTCTGGAGTTGTGGGGTGTCGCAGTCTCTTGCCGCAATTTGCCTACGTCCGTCGGAATGAACCATGGGCATGAACGGTTTCAGGTGCTCAGACAGGATGATTACGTACGTATCACCTGTCAGAGTCGCATCTAGACGGATCAGGGGTCCCACGTCACATCAACTGAACACGCCCCAGACCATCACACAGCGTCCACCAGCTTTAACATCCCCCTGTTGACATGCAGATTCCATGGAAAAAAGTGTTCAAATGTGTGTGAAATCCTATAGGACTTAACTGCTAAGGTAATCAGTCCCTAATCTTACACACTACTTAACCTAAATTATCCTAAGGACAAACACACACATCCATGCCCGAGGGAGGACTCGAACCTCCGCCGGGAGGTTCCATGGACTCACGAGGTGCCCGCATCTCGTGGTCGTGCGGTAGCGTTCTCGCTTCCCACGCCCGTGTTCCCGGGTTCGATTCCCGGCGGGGTCAGGGATTTTCTCTACCTCGTGATGGCTGGGTGTTGTGTGATGTCCTTAGGTTAGTTAGGTTGAAGTGGTTCTAAGTTCTAGAGGACTGATGACCATAGATGTTAAGTCCCATAGTGCTCAGAGCCATTTGAACCATTTTGAACTCACGAGGTTCTTCCCTACCTGTACACGTCCAATCACTCGATACAATTTGAAACGAGACTCGTCCGACCTGGAAACATGTTTCCAGTCATCAACAGTCCAATGCCGGTGTTGACGGTCCCAGGCGAGGTGTAAATCTTTTTGTAGTGCAGTCATCAATATGCAAAAAACTGGTCATTTATCAAACTGGGGAACAATCAAGAATGGGGTGCCACAAGGTTCGGTCTTGGATCCTCTGCTGTTCCTAATACACTCCTGGAAATGGAAAAAAGGACACATTGACACCGGTGTGTCAGACCCACCATACTTGCTCCGGACACTGCGAGAGGGCTGTACAAGCAATGATCACACGCACGGCACAGCGGACACACCAGGAACCGCGGTGTTGGCCGTCGAATGGCGCTAGCTGCGCAGCATTTGTGCACCGCCGCCGTCAGTGTCAGCCAGTTTGCCGTGGCATACGGAGCTCCATCGCAGTCTTTAACACTGGTAACATGCCGCGACAGCGTGGACGTGAACCGTATGTGCAGTTGACGGACTTTGAGCGAGGGCGTATAGTGGGCATGCGGGAGGCCGGGTGGACGTACCGCCGAATTGCTCAACACGTGGGGCGTGAGGTCTCCACAGTACATCGATGTTGTCGCCAGTGGTTGGCGGAAGGTGCACGTGCCCGTCGACCTGGGACCGGACCGCAGCGACGCACGGATGCACGCCAAGACCGTAGGATCCTACACAGTGCCGTAGGGGACCGCACCGCCACTTCCCAGCAAATTAGGGACACTGTTGCTCCTGGGGTATCGGCGAGGACCATTCGCAACCGTCTCCATGAAGCTGGGCTACAGTCCCGCACACCGTTAGGCCGTCTTCCGCTCACGCCCCAACATCGTGCAGCCCGCCTCCAGTGGTGTCGCGACAGGCGTGAATGGAGGGACGAATGGAGACGTGTCGTCTTCAGCGATGAGAGTCGCTTCTGCCTTGGTGCCAATGATGGTCGTATGCGTGTTTGGCGCCGTGCAGGTGAGCGCCACAATCAGGACTGCATACGACCGAGGCACACAGGGCCAACACCCGGCATCATGGTGTGGGGAGCGATCTCCTACACTGGCCGTACACCACTGGTGATCGTCGAGGGGACACTGAATAGTGCACGGTACATCCAAACCGTCATCGAACCCATCGTTCTACCACTCCTAGACCGGCAAGGGAACTTGCTGTTCCAACAGGACAATGCACGTCCGCATGTATCCCGTGCCACCCAACGTGCTCTAGAAGGTGTAAGTCAACTACCCTGGCTAGCAAGATCTCCGGATCTGTCCCCCATTGAGCATGTTTGGGACTGGATGAAGCGTCGTCTCACGCGGTCTGCACGTCCAGCACGAACGCTGGTCCAACTGAGGCGCCAGGTGGAAATGGCATGGCAAGCCGTTCCACAGGACTACATCCAGCATCTCTACGATCGTCTCCATGGGAGAATAGCAGCCTGCATTGCTGCGAAAGGTGGATATACACTGTACTAGTGCCGACATTGTGCATGCTCTGTTGCCTGTGTCTATGTGCCTGTGGTTCTGTCAGTGTGATCATGTGATGTATCTGACCCCAGGAATGTGTCAATAAAGTTTCCCCTTCCTGGGACAATGAATTCACGGTGTTCTTATTTCAATTTCCAGGAGTGTACATATTAATGACTTGCCATTCTATATTCACGAAGATGCAAAGCTGGTACTTTTTGCCGATTATATAAGTATAGCTATAATATCCGATAGACAGGAATAATTTCTGGAGCTCATCCAAGATCATCCTGCAGACACTTATTTAAAGAGCTATAAATCTTCACTGTAGCCTCACAATATATATATATATTCACTTATGAAATTTGTTATTAACAATCCGAACGAATTCAAAAGTAATATCAGTGTACATGGCTACAACACTAGGAGAAAGGATGATCTTCATTACTCAAGGTTAAATCAAACTTTGGCTCAGAAGGGGGTAAATAATGCTGCCAAAAAAGTCTTTGGTCACTTACCTAATAGCATCAAAAGTCTGACAGATAGCCACGTAGCATTGAAAAGGAAATTAAAAGAATTTCTTAATGGCAACTCCTTCTACTCATTAGATGAAGTTTTGGATATAGTAAGTGGGTAATTTCCCAACCTCCACAAAAAATATTGAGTAACATGTAATATTTCGTCTAATGTAATATCTTGTATAGACACCTTTTATTAACGTGACACGTTCCACATCATTACGAAGATTCGTATTCATGATCTATGGAACAAGTACTAATCTAATCTAATCTAATCAAGGGTACACAAGTATGCCTTCGGCTCCGAAAGCCCATGTCGATGATGTTTCGTTGAATGGTTCGCACGCTGACACTTTTTGATTGCCCAGCATTGAAATATGCAACAGTCTGCGGGAGGGTGGCACTTCTGTCACATTGAATGAATCTCTTCAGTCGTCGTTCGTCCTGTTCTTGCAGGATCTTTCTCCGGCCGCAGCGATGTCGGAGATTTAAGTTTTACCACATGCCTAATATTCTCGGCACACTCGTGAGATGGTAGTAAGGGAAAACGCCCACTGCAGCTTGGAGATGCCGTGCCATGTCGCTCATGTGCCGACTGTACCACCACGTTCAAACTCACTTAAATACTGATAACATGCCCTTGAAACGGAAGTAACCGATCTAACAACTGCGCCAAGCACTTGTCTTATAAAGGCATTGCCGACCGCAGCTCCGTATTCTGCCTGTTTATATATCTGTATTTGAAAACGCATGCCTGTATCAGTTTCTTTAGCGCTTCATTGTAAGTGTGACTGGATTAAAGTTGATGAACATTGTATGCAGCACAGTAGGAACAACATGTTCTAAAACGGAACCGACGAACTTCAACGGGCTGCAGAAAGTGTCTTGCCGAGAAAACTGAAGCGTTATCGAACGACGATACTGAGGTTCGAAGTTATAGCTGCCTCTGAGCCACTTCTTGGGGAGCAAACGTAACCTTGTACGCTGTTGAAGCGCAGGCGGAAAGTCTCCCAATGGACCTGTGTTCTTTGTTATTCAGTGATCACAACGGAATGCTAAAATCACCAGTGGAGAAGATGGAGCGAGCTCCTGTATGGAAGAGGCTTGTCTCCTAAGATTACCATGTTCTGTGGGCTTCATGGATGAATGTTTTGCAATCGGGTTAACATTCGCAGTTTATTATTCTCCTGGGATTCTCTAAAACCTCCGATGTTTATCGGTATACGGGTAGTAACAGATAGCTATAGAGAGTCAAAATTGCAGGTGCTAGTGTGAGCATACCCAGCAGGCGTCGCCGTCTTCTCTACTGGAAAAATGTTTTTGAGAATTCGGTACATTTATTTACTGTAGAGGAAAGGTTATACTGATGTAAACAAAATAAAAGGAAATTATTCAATGAAACAAACAACACAGAACGATTTTGAAGGAGAGAACACTGATGTACATTCTATTGTTATAAGAAATAAATAAAATTATAGAAGTTGCTCGTAATGTCTGTCTCCAACAATGTAGTACGCCTGACAACTGCGTAATATCAACTGACGCACTCGCGCCGAGGTGCCGAGAATAGGGTTAATATCTTCAAACGCTGCAAGTATTCTTCGAAGTAAGTCTTCCGCTGACTCCACTGGCGTTTCATGAACAATGTTCTTCAGAAAAATTCCAGCAGGTTGAGATCAGGCGACCGAGGCGGCTAAGTTACAGAGCCACCTCGAGCAGTCCAGCGATCTCCCATCACCTTTCCCAATGGTATTCTTGCAGCTAGACTGAAGTGTTTGTGGATGCTCTGGAGCCACATGCGTCGACGAATAGCAAGTGGTATCTCCACCAGTAATACCGGCTGTACTTCTCGAACAAATGTTGCTCAGCAATCGCCGGTGAGTCGAGGATGAAGCATGGAGGGGCCAATAAAGCAGCCCATAAATTTTTCTTAAACTTTTCTTAGTGATCTCGTTCGTTGGTGGCGTTGTTGTCCTAATCCACCAAAATATGACAACTGTGATCGTTAAACACACAGGTTTGAAGGACGTCTTGTCCCTGAAAAACTCATATGCAGCGTAATACGACAGTGTGGCACTACTATCCGAACTATTCATCTTTAAGAAAAAATCATAAACCGTCAGCGCCAGTGGCTCCAGAAAACGGATTGGACGCCCTCACTCGTCATGTTGTAATGTCTCTTGCAGCGGTCTCTCCACGATATTTTCAGAAATTTTATAAATTATATAACTCAGTACATATCTCGAAATATCTCTTCTTATCTTACCGATTATCAATGCAAAGTAGTCTCAAGCCCAATTATTCCTTGGAGCGTCCATTTACTCCATGGAATAGCTTCTCTGCTATCTGTGTTTTCTCTTAGGAAAAGAATAAGGGATTTCGTACGGATTAGTCGTGAAAGAAGGATGTATATGTATGTATTGTTGGGCTAGTCGCCATCTTGATGAGAGTCTGTATGAGAAGGAATTTAATACATGAACTAAACTACAGTAAGTGTGTTCGCGTATTACTTAACTGATTATTATTGACAGTGTCTGCTTACTACGCTGTGTTGCACGGGATCAGTGGGGAACGTCTGATTTACACTGGACGAACCTGCCGTTTTGTATGCTCAAGATATCCAGTTACTTCAAATAAATAGGCTAACACGGTCTTACCAGCAGATCTCCGGTCTTCCCGATGTGATCACCGAAAGTTAATAATTATTACAAATGTTTTCAGGAGATCGACTGACAATTTTCGTCGCACCGAGACTTCGAAATGGCTTCACTGCCTTATGGAATTTAAGTTAAGCTCAATTTAATCGGGATAGAACAGTATTGAACTGTGTGAATGTGATAAGCCTGCTTTGTGAATGAAAATTCCCTTAACATACGCATGTTTTTACTATCCTGATCAGTGAAGCTAAATCAGGCCGGTGTGAGAGAGGTTTTTAAATTTTAGATCCCACACACAATATATATTAGATTCGGCTTCACTGTGACAGGACTCATTTTTGAGCATTACTTAAACATTGTGTGAATTTTATGTTGCATTTGCACGAGAGAAAAGAAGACGAGGCCGGTTCCAGAAGTCACAATTTCGCCACAACCTACGAGAACGTCGTTCAGGCCAGACAATATACAATGAAATTTTTGTAGATAGAAATTTATAATAACTATTTAAATGTCTATCGGTTTGAATCAGATTGATTGGGTTGAACTTTAGATAGGAAGTGTTTATTATAAGTGAGTATTATGCAAAGTTTAGGTCAGTGATATTATTATCTCAGATGTTGTTCTGTGTATTAATGGTTCTTACTAGGGCGGCTTATAAAATGGCAATGCAACAGCAGAGCGAATCACAACAGCCCTCAGGTGTTTCTGAGGTTACTGAAACATTAGACGCTAGCTTAACTGAAGTAGTGCCTAGCGGCAGCATTAGTCAGGTCCCACAACAAAGCTTAAGTGTTTCTATGTCATCTGAGCAGGGCGAAATAAAACCCATTGACTGTAATCATGCAGCAGTTAACACTGTTAGCCAAAAATGTAACAGACTTAACTAAAGCGCAAATAGAGACTAAAAGGGAATTAACTAAAGCGCAAATAGAGACTAAAAGGGAATTAACTAAAGCGCAAATAAAGATTTAAAGGGAAATGAATGAACAATTAGCAGCCAATCAAGTGAAAGTCCAGGAGCAATTAGAAGCTAATCAAGCGGAATTAAATAATAAATTAGTAGAGAGTTTTCAGAAACTTGATGATAAATTAAATAATTCAGAGTGAAAAGACAGAATTAAAATTAGCCGCTCAAATTGAGCAAGTCACTCAGCAGTGTAATGAAAATGCGAAGAAGTTACGCCTAGAGCTAACTGAGTATGTTGCTACTAAGCTTGATACTATTAAAGAGCAGGTCGAGTCAATCCCACAGACAGTTCAAGCACAAGAACAGATGCAATGTTCTATCGCGGTAATTCCGGTATTAGTTGAAGTTCAAGATGAATTAAAGCAACAAGTAAATGAGATGTCAGCAGATATGCAGGATTTGAGACAATCACAAAACAAGATCCCGAAGGACATCCAAAATTTGGATAAATCCATAAATAACATAAAGGAGAGACAAAACGAGGTTGATCATAAGGTAAACATTCTCGCGGAAAAATTCTCGCAGTTAAGTTTAGAAAGGCAAAGCATTTCTTCAGACAATATTGAACCCACGGTTTTAACAGCTATACAATATGTGACCGTGAGTTCTGAAGAAAATTTATTTAATAAAGGTTTTCGAGAAGACAAAGAGCAACTAGGCGAAGAACTTTAAGACTGGAATGAAAACATTGAGAGGTGTTTAACTCTATCTCGAGAAGATTTGTGTTCCACATTGTGAACGAGAGTTCTGAAGAAAATTTATTTAATAAAGGTTTTCGAGAAGCCAAAGAACAACTAGACGAAGAACTTAAACAATGGAAAGAAAACATTGAGAGGTCTCTAAATCTCGTGAAGATTTGTGTTCCACGCAAGGAAATGAACCCATGACGAGATCTATCAATGAAGCTACGTTATTTACCCGACCAAGTACAGACAGGGACATTAATGCACACGTTCGTTTTTGCAATCAACATCAATCACAACACTATGAGGGTGGTCATAATACCTGTAATTGTAAAAGCAATACTGAGGAGAAAATGCTGAAACAACGTCAATTCCAGATCTACAACCCAGACAAGAAAAATGTTCATCCCGTAGTGTTTATAGGAAGTTTTAGGGGAGTATAGCCAAAAAATTGGAGTGAGTGGCAAAAGGTTAGTTTCGTGACCGGTTATATTCAGGGGTCAGGAGCTATATGGGCATCTGATATGATATCAAATTGGGACACATACGAAGATTTTGAACGAGCATTTTTATCCAAATACTGGTCTGAAGGAGTACAAGAACGTTTAAGGCAGGCCTGGAACGTTTTTCCTATTCACGTGGGTCTTTAAAGAAATACTTTGAGAAATATATAAACAAATCGCGGTATTGGGATAAGCCTATGCCTCTACAAGACGTGGCTGGCATATTAAAATCTCGACTTCAGGCCAGCATCAGAAATAGAATGCTGTATATTAATGAGCATGACCTTGACTCTTTCATGACTACGCTTGACACTATAGATATGATCGAGGAAGATGAACATCGGCCAAGACAACCGGTTATGCAGAGGAGAGCGATTGAGGCGCCAAAAGCAAACCGGAAGGGAAACGGATTTAATAATTATTATACTAGGAATAGTCAGAGATTCAACGGAAACAATTGCAACGGAAATGGAAATTTCAATAACAGTGCTGCGAGGGGCAGATTCAGAGACAATCGAACAGGTCGCAGATACAACCCAATGTTTGGAAATGCAAGAGATTATCAGAACCAGCAGTCTTCAAATAATAATAATGCGGACAGAAATTACAGAAATTCTGACCCTCGATTTGAAGCAAATAACACAACCAGTCATCAACAACAACCAGTCATAACAGAAGTAGTAGATGATTCAAGAGGAAGTAATAATCGACATTTAAACTGAAGAGGGTCGCTTTATGCTCCGTAAAGTCGGCCGGGGAATACAAAAGGGGCAAACCTGTTTTAAACGAAATTAATTCCGTGGCAATGTTGAGATATAATGAAGACGAATTAATGACAGATGAATTGACGGGAGACTTAGAGGCCTGTGAGGTCGAAGATAAAAGGGTTCCTGTGACTGAGATCATCACAGAAGTGGGAGGAATTTTAACCAATGTAGTATTGGACACAGCTTCATCTACAGACGTAGTATCCAGAATTTTGTTTCGCAGAATTAGTAAAATTAAGAAAATCCCTGTCCTACCGGTACAAAATTGCCGAGTTATAGGTGCAGTGGCAGCAAAATCCCGGAACGTCAAGATAAAAACGCTTATAGAGATAAAATTGGGAAATGTAGCTAAACAATGCTCATTCCTTGTAGTGAAAAAGTTGTTAGTAGATTGTATTCTTGGCATTGGAACTTTGCAAGCCTGCAGTTGCAAGTTGGTAGAAGAAAAGGTGCATTTTAAAATCGAAGATCAATTTGTTACACTGATCTTACTGAGAAAGGAGGCAGTGTATGAGCGATATTTCCGTGGTGCTGCTGTGCAGTTGATTTGTGCTGAAAATAATAATATGTGCCGACTACCGATCAAGTCAATTCAAGAAGAGGATTTCAGACAAACAGTCGAACAGAAGATTGCTGAGTCAGATTGCCTAACGGATAGTCAGAGGGAACAATTATTCAATATATTAACAGAATATGAGTCAGTTTTCGATGAAAAGCCCGGAATTATTAGAGGATATGTTTGTACATTACAGATTAAGCCCCATAAGAAATTTGGCCGCACACACTATCCCATTCCCTGGCGATTAAAACAACCAGTTCAGGAAGAGATACAAAAAATGTTAAACTGGAATCTTATTGAACCGTCGAACAGCCCATATAGTTCTCCGTTGCTTGTTGTACCAAAGCCAGGAGGAAAAGTTCGATTGGTATTAGATGCAAGGGAAATTAACAAAATTATAGTACCTGTGCGCACACATCCGGAGAACATCGATGAGTTAATACAGAAATTTCAAAATGTATCCTATTTAACCAGTATTGATTTGAGAAGTTCGTTCTGGCAAGTCCAGTTACACAAAGACTCAAGAAAATATACTGCTTTTATATATGGAGAGAGAAGCTATCAGTTCAAGGTCGTTCCGTTTGGTCTCAATATCAGCTATGGAGTTTTTATTTCTGCGTTGGACTATGCCCTAGGACCAGAACTACGTAGTCGAATAACAATTTTTGTGGACGATCTATTATTTGCCTCTAAAACTTGTGAGGAACATTTACAACTTATTAGGAGGATTTTTGCTGTGTTCAAACGAACTGGTATAACCGCAAATATTTCAAATTAGGTACATCGATGGTGTAAAAACCTTTTGTCCAATTGCATTTGCTAGCAGAGTTTTATCCACCTGTGAAAGAGCATATACCACTACGGAATTGGAAGCTTTAGCAGTTATTTGGTCTTTGAAAAGGTTTAATTATTATGTATATGGCTCAAGGATAGCCGTTTATTGTGACCACCAATCACTAGCCTTTTTATAAACTTGTAAGTTGCTGCATCCTCGCTTGTCAAGGTGGATGCTGGCGCTGCAAGAATATGAGTTTCAAATTATTCATGTAGCCAGAAAAGAAAATATTATAGCTGACGCGTTGTCAAGATCTCCAGAAGGAATAACATCTGAACTGGATGTAAATAATAAGGCAGAATTTCCAGTGCTACTTCTTCAAGAAAGTAATTACAAGTTATATTATATTCATTTATGTACGACAATGGCTCAGCTTCAGAAGAAGGATCGACGATGGAATGCTATAATATGACAATTCAATCAACAAAATCCTATGGTCAATTTGGAATACTACCGATTTGTGAATAATATTTTAATTTTTAAATCTGGGAAGGCTGAGAATCCAAAGTGGTGTGTCTGCATACCCGAAGAATATGAAGAACGATTAATTTGGTTTACACATTTGACCCGGTGTCATGTTGGTGTTGTAAAGTGCACTAATAAGATTAGATATTATTGTTATTTCCCAAATATAAGGCGAAAAGTGCACAAAGTAATACAGTGTTTCAAATTAAATGAAAAGTCTGTATGAAGTATTTGGGTGTGATAGGTTAAATGACAGCATGCCAAGCATCTGTGATAGTTTAATGAACAGTAAGCGATTGCTTCTGTGATAGTATAGGAATATTTAGAAAAGAAAGTGGAACTGTAGCTATTGCTGCTGTGAAGACTTACGGATTATATGTCTACACGATGATCACCAAAGAAGCTTATGCGTGTGAAATAATATACATTCAGGGAGTGTTAATCTCCAGTGATAATAAGTTTACTAAAACTATATGATCGAATACGGCGCTTGCATGTGAAGTTAGTGTTTGTAAACTGACAGTTCACAGGAGAACAAATGAACCGCGTTAGGAAATTAGAATCGATTGCTACTGTCCACAGATATAAAGACTCGCTGTTTTTTTTTTTTTTTTTTTTTTTTTGCGCGAGCTAAATTCTATTCAAGAGAATTTAATTAACCAACTTAGTGTGTGTTTATAAAATTAGAGTTAATAAGAAAGTTCTTCATTGAATTTGTAATAATGTGTCATTTTCCAGTGGAATTTGTTTATTGTTATATTGCATTCATATATGTTCATGAGAATATGCGGCATTTGCAGTATAAAAGAGAAAATTTTGATCGTCAATAAATACTAATTAAGATTAATTTCAGCTGGAGAGGTCATGCAGCAAGACTTAATTAAACGTTCTCTTTCAGCAAAATTTCATTTTAATTATGTATGAGTAAGATATAATTTTTTTGGAAATTATCTCAAATAATAAAGTTTTTAATATTCTGACATGCTATCCACATTCGTACTTGAAACCAAATTAGGAAAGATTCAGATCTACTTCCACCTGGAAAAGCCAACGAAAAAACAAATTAAATAAATAAATAATTAAAACCAGGATTAGAACCTTTCGGCTTACTCAAGAAGATGGATGAAATTATCCATGTTTTCAAAAAATGTTTTCCGATCGGGAGTTGTGATATTGTGCAACTACAGTATCGATTAAGGCACCTAGGTGCGGAAAGTATAAGACGAATGGATTTTCCCATTCCTCAGATGGAAGATTGGATGTATCAGGTCCATATTTGAGTTCAAAATGAATCTGGATAATTCGACTAATCCTTCTCTTCCAGGAATCTTTAATAGTTGACCATTCCTTAGACGAATTTCGATTGTTTCATGCCACAATCCTGAGTACCTGTTCATGAGGTTCCTTCTGGTCTCTCAAATCCGTTACGTCTCCTGTCCGGTACGCCAATGCGACGCCTGTCCTCCGTGCCGTGTCCCATGTTCCTGTTCGATCAGTTTCACCACAGTTCAGCAAGACATCGATGAAGAAAATTTTTCAGAAGATTGGAAAAAAAATTTGCATGTGTAAAGTTTTTTTTTTTTTTTGGCTATTAGGCAGATTTTATCTTTCTTATGAATTCTAGATAACGCTCAAATTTCTAAATTATTCTGTCTTTCCAATTATCTGTGATACCTAGTTGGGGTCTAACCCTCCAGGTTTTCCAGGGTTTCCCTGTGAAGGCCAGTTCCTGAATAGGTAGACCTGATTAACAACTACATAAGTCCATCTTCCCTGGTTGTGTACGTGGGATGCGGGTATGCCCCAGTACACGTGAAAGCAACAACTAGGTATCTAGTAACAAAGATACAAAATCTCTTTCAATTCTTGTAATCAAAAAAAAAAAAAATCTTACTAACTTCTTAAAATTTATAGGAACATATGTTCCACAAATTCTAACGAGTTAGCTAAGCCAATAGTTAGCTCGCAAAGTGGATACATATCAACTTTGCTCGCTACGAGGGGCGATATAATGTCTCTTGCAGCGGTCTCTCCACGATATTTTCAGAAATTTTATAAATTATATAACTCAGAACATATCTCGAAATATCTCTTCTTATCTTACCGATTATCAATGCAAAGTAGTTTCAAGCCCAATTACTCCTTGGAGTGTCCATTTACTCCATGGAATAGCTTCTCTGCTATCTATGTTTTCTCTTAGGAAAAGAATAAGGGATTTCTTGCGGATTAGTCGTGAAAGAAGGATGTATATGTATGTATTGTTGGGCTAGTCGCCATCTTGATGAGATTCTGTATGAGAAGGAATTTAATACATGAACTAAACTGAAGTAAGTGTGTTCGCGTATTATTTAACTGATTATTATTGACAATGTCTGCTTACTACGCTGTGTTGCACGGGATCAGTGGGGAACGTCTGATTTACACTGGACGAACCTGCCGTTTTGTATGCTCAAGATATCCAGTTACTTCAAATAAATAGGCTAACACGGTCTTACCAGCAGATCTCCGGTCTTCCCCATGTGATCACCGAAAGTTAATAATTATTACAAATGTTTTCAGGAGATCGACTGACAATTTTCGTCGCACCGAGACTTCGAAATGGCTTCACTGCCTTATGGAATTTAAGTTAAGCTCAATTTAATCAGGATAGAACAGTATTAAACTGTGTGAATGTGATAAGCCTGCTTTGTGAATGAAAATTCCCTTAACGTACGCATGTTTTTACTATCCTGATCAGTGAAGCTAAATCAGGCCGGTGTGAGAGAGGTTTTTAAATTTTAGATCCCACACACAAAATATATTAAAATGTGTCTCCAGATGCGGTATACTTGCTTGGCAATGTGTGTGTTACATAGTGCGTGCTTGTGCATACATCTGTGTCGTATCTCTTTAAAATGTCCTCTTCGAAATGTACGTGTGTATGCTTCGCACGTGACCATCGCCATTGGACCTGGACGCTGGACGTTGGATGCTGGTAAACAGCCTATAACACTCCCTTCTGCTACTACTGTACCATAACCTCAATGCTAGAAGCAGATTGTGACATAAAACAATTTTGTAAAAGCAATTATGGCACAAAGCAACAGAGCAGTGTTACCCTCTGAGAGGAATTTTGTTAATTTGACCGTGTTGTTCCTAACGGAGGTGGCTTATCGGAAATGAAAGTAAGAATTACGTAAATATTGGAATAGTGACAAACAAAATTTTGCCTAGCTATACTATTCCTAGAATAAGGGAAACGGTCGCCAGCCTAATTAGGCAAGAGAAAGATTAACATTCTCGTTTATGAAAGTAGGTATAAGTAACTATAATGGACAACACAACAGACACAACCTAGACTTAGCAACTCCCGAGTGCAATGAACTCTGACACACATATGTTTTAAGACTAAAACTAACAACTGGAGCAGCACAAAAACAAAAAAAACTATTTGCAAAATTATAACACGTACAGAAAACACTATCACTTTCAGGGTTTACACAAACTGAATGGTCTTTATACTGATAATATGCACACAAGAGAGATAAACACTTAGTGATCATGAACATATAATTTCCTACTATGCAATTTTCTACTGTTACTACCGTAAAACATAAAATTAACATTAATGTAAGATACTGACACACTTTCTGATATTATCAATAGGCAGTAGTGTGATTATTTACTAAGCAAAACTCTATAAACCACTGTCTTGAGAAATTTTAATTTGCAGTTGGCAATAACACTTTAATAAGCAGTTTTACTAGGAAAATTATTTCAGTAAGCATCATTAACTATAACTTTCTCTTTACTATGTTCAAAGGGGCATCAATTAGAAAACTGGGTTTCAATGTACTTTCAGTAAGGATACTCGGTAATCACTTTACTTCAAACGGAGAGGACCCTGAGAGGTGTTATGATGAGGAGTAAAATCAAGGTAGGAACATAAATTCCGATATGAATTACCTTATATTTCAGCACACTAACACATCCATTAGGCTGATCCTTCACTGTACATCAATGCAGTATTCCGATACAATGATTGCGCAATGTGGTGGCAACTGCATGTTGGTAGGTGGAATTGCAGGTAGAATTGCTGGACTCTGTCATTTCTTGGTGGCGATGATAAATACAAATTCCAGAATAGTTCCAGCTCTTTATCCACCCATCCGAGGCATTGGAAAGAAGCAGGAAAAGCCTCTCTCTGAATCAGCACAATATGCACTTTTACAATAGCAGTGCACGGACTCGTAGATCGTCCCAGACTGCTGGCTCGTCTCCGACTGACTATCAGTTCCACCTTTCCCACCTATGCCAACCACAATTTGCGCGCGCTACACATTTCCGTTCCAGAGGGTAACCACTACACCATTTACATACAAACTAACTAAGAACCCTAAGTGAGGATCAGCAATTTACATAACAGCAAACAAATACATTAAATAAAACAGAACATTTTCACATATCGACACTTCTACAAAAAATTATTCACACAAAATTACAATTACATACAATAAGTTCTGTTCCCTCCAAATGGGACAAAGAATATAAATTGCAGATACACTACTTTGCATAGAACCAAATCACGACATCAAAGTTTTTAACAAAGAAAAGAGTACACAATTTTATGTTATCGATTCAAACACATTTACAGATGATCAAGAATGTAACATTAAATAAAGCAAAAGCAAAATAAATTCATACAGCATAAGAGCTGTGGTGTTACAAGCCGCAAACGTACAATAGTGCGGCTGACGTCTATTTTGACATCTTTGCCTGGAGATCGGTAAAGCCGTGTACCTCTTCCCTCTAGTCCCATCATATCGCTTTGCTCGGACCAAATGAAGCTGGCCACGATGCTGCTCAGCAACATGAGACAAACTGCAAACGACGCTGTCTTTCTATGGCTTATGTCTGTCATCACCTGTAATGCCAATGCTTTTACTGGTCTCTACAGTGCTGTTGTGGCATGAGTGAACGCATTTCGTGCCATGTAACGTCCAGGTCTATTGCTAGATCTTCTGACCGCGATCAGTCAGTGTACACGGTCACATTTGCTACTGAAGGACAGGACTAGCGGCAGACACAAGGAGTGGCCGAGCGGTTCTAAGCGCTACAGTCTGGAACCGCGAGACCGCTACGGTCGCAGGTTCGAATCCTGCCTCGGGCATGGATGTGTGTGATGTCCTTAGGTTAGTTAGGTATAAGTAGTTCTAAGTTCTAGGGGACTGATGAGCTCAGAAGTTAAGTCCCATAGTGCTCAGAGCCATTTTTTGGCAGACACAAAGGCCTGTAATTTCGACGCTCTGTAGCGTCGATGGATGACGTTTCTTGACAAGGGTTTTTACCTTCAATTTCTTCCTCAATACACCCTCTAGAAACACCTCGAAGTCTGTCGGTATTGTCTTGTAACCTATATACTATGTCATCAAAAGTGTCCGAACACCCCCAGAAACACACGTTGGTACATAACATTGATTCATATTTGCAAATATTATGTACTAAAAGCTTCGCTAAATGTTAATATGTAGCAACAATTTTACAGTTATAAAATAAAAGAATAATGCACTGAAGATAGCACAAAATGTCCTGAAACATGCCCGCGTAAATAAAAAAGAAAATAGGTGTCTTGCGTAATGTGGAATTCCTTTTCCCACTTTGTCAATGGTTTTTGCATCAAACTATTACAGTTGTGGGATTTCAGTCATCAGTCCTCTTTACCGACGAAGCAACCTTTACCATACCTGCATAATTGTCATTTGTGGGCTACAGACACACCGTATGGTCAGAGGAGCTTTCATTCATCAGCAACATCTACCGTGGCAACAATGCATTCCCCGATATGCGTACATAGGATTTTTTTCTTCCGTTTCCAGTCGGGACGACATCCAAGTAGTTCGTCGATTTCTTAACTTTCACCCCGCATGTAAACACTGATAAACCAGAATTATGTCCAGATTCTGAACGGATAACAGTGATGAGACGCCTTGGCTTGGAAGTGTTGAGGCCTTTGTGGCTTACTGGGAGCTGTAACCGCATAAGCGCACACAAATCACCTAATTCCAGTAAATTCCGGGGAGGGGGCGATCAGCTCTGGCGCCAAGTTCAATCACATCCAAGGTGTGCTCGACCGGGTTCAGATATGGCGAGCTAGGGAGCCAATGCATCAATTGGAACTCATCACTGTGTTCCTCGAACCATTACATCACGAGCTTGGCCCTTTGGCCTTTCTCCATTACCTTACTGAATGATGCCTCTGCTGTCGGGAAACACGACCGTCATTAAGGGGTGTTAGTGGTCAGAAATCAGTGTACGAACTCCTTGACCGTCATAGTGCCGTGCACGAGCTCTCCTGGACCCATGGAAGCGCATGCGATTGTTCCCCAGAGCATAATACAGCCATCGCCAGCTTGTCTTCATCACGCAGTAGTGGCGTCATGGGGGCTTCTAACACCAGCGCAGTAAGACTCTATTAGTTTATTTTGCCTTTTTGTTTTATTTAACTTTCCTTAGCTCCACTGTTGTCAATATTATTTGACTGTATCGATACCATAAGATTGTATGCATTTATCATTTTGTAAAAACTTTGACGTCATGGTTTGATCCTATGTAAGGCAGCGTCTCTATCAGTTAAAGTCTTTGCCTCATTTGAAGGGAGACAAAACTCACTGTATATATTGTCATTTTTGTGTGAATAATTTTTTTGTAGAAATGCCAGTATGTGTAATTGATCTGTTTCATTCAAAATGTTTGTTAGCCACTTTGTGTTTGCTGATTCTCATTTAGGGTCTTTAGTTCTTTATTTGCATAAAAGGTGGTGTAGTTCCCCCTCTGGAAGGAAATGTTGCAGCACGCGCAAAATGTGGTTGGCGGGGATAGAAATGTGTAACCAAGAGGCAGTCGGAGACGAGCTACCGAACTGCCAACAGTTAATGTCCTAACAGTGAGTTGTGCGGTGACGAGGGAGGCTTTTTGTGCTGGTTTCCATTGTGCCAAAGCCTCAGATGGATGGGTTAAGTAACCAGCTCTATTTAGGAAATGGTATTTAATAATTTGGAAATCATTGCTGCCAAGAAGTGACAAAGCTAAGCATTACCAACTGCAAATCTCAATGCCAAGACGTACTCCCTATCACATTGCGCAATCACAGAGGAATTGTAGATACGTAAAATGAACGATCAGCTCATTGGATGTTTTAGTGTGCTCACATATAAGGTAACTTATACCTGAATTTATGTACCTACCTTGATTTTTTCCTTAACACGACACCTTCTAGGATCCTCTCCGTTTGAACCACAACTTCCGAGTGTCTTGATTTTGAAAAATAGTAGTCAAAAGGAGACTATTACCTAGTTAAATTTGTTTAAAATTAATAGAAGTAAAGAAAATACGGAAGCGTCCGATCCCGCCCGTCTGCTTTGACCCATGACGTCACAAATATGGCGGAAACAAAAACAAACACACACACTTTCCACAAGAAGCCTAATGACACTAACGGGACAAGCGCGGGAAATGGGGTGTTTTGGGTGGGGGGGGGCAAACTAAATATAAACAAATTTAGACGTCTTGCGTAGCTACAACGTGTAAGTGAAGACAGCCATGCATGAATACCCACCCACCTCCCCAGGGGTCGTAACCCCTGCAACCCATAGAAGATAAAGATGCTTCAGTAGCTGATTAGTGTTTTTTGGCTTTTAAAAAAAAAATCTCACGGGATAGAACGAACAGATCAGAAAGATAAATATAATAAACTAAACCAGAAATTGGAGCAAACAGATAATTAAAATAAGTAATAAGCGTTTTTAAATTTTAAAAAAATCTCACGAGATAGAACGAACACATCAGAAAAGTAAACAAAATAAGATAAAACAGAACTGGAGACAGCCACACTCAAACCAAACTCCGCGCCGTCATGACGTCACACACGACAACACCCTTACGTCACGGGTCAAACCCGACGCGTGGGATCGGACGCTTCTGTCGACCCGAAGTAAATTATCTAAATATTATTGTGGATGTGGATGAAGGTGAGGGAGGAAGGAAGTAAGTGTACCTTTTGTGAGAACTTCCCAGTATCTGGACTTTTTAATATTTTTTGTTTTGTGATCTTTCGAAATTTCTCACTTCTGGTTTTAAAAGGTTATTAATATAAAACAGTTTTCTTAAATTGGCATTTTTTAGATTATTTATGAGAGTATGTTTAGTTTGCTTTACTACAGTGGTCAAGATTAAGGGCCCCCCCTCCTCCCCCATTGAAAGTTGCTGAAATGCACTAAGTTATTTGATTATGAAAAGTTATAACTATTGATGAGATTTATGATGAGTTCTGTGCTCATTGAGTTCTACAAAAAGATTAATATCAGTTTATGAATACCAAATTACTGTTTTATCCTCACTGAAGGTAAAGTGGCTAGGAATATAATTATCCATGAGAACAGTTACTTCTTTGACTTTAAAGAGCAGTGTGAATCTAACTGCATGTGAATATTATATAAATTTGTACTGTACAGAAAGTATCTGTCGAAGGAAGACTAGCATGTGTAATGTGATTGAAGCTATTTAGTACGACTAGGTCTTGAATATTTAAGTGTGTTAGTATTTATTGCGTTTATGAAAATAGGTTTGTTGTGTTATGACTCTGAGTACCTATTTTAAAATTTCTATATGCTTGTGACTGGTTCACTGCACTTTCGTACCTGAAAATTATAGGCTGTGTCTTTCCATTGAAGTTGCACGTATCTTATTGTTTGGAAAGAGATGTTACACATTTCTATACTTAATTAGGCAGGTGGCTGTTTTATTTTATCGTTAGAGAAGTTTGATTAGTTAAAATAGTTTCTAAACAGTATCTGTTACTAGTTGTATATTTACATAATTCATGCTTTCACGTCAGATAGGAAACCTCCTTTAGGAAAGTGTCAAAACAACAGACATTACACTGCTTCTGAATGCCGGAATTATTTTAACATACAACATAGCTGTATTATACATACTGTCTCCAGCCTTTGAAGTTATGGTATAACAGTAGCAGGGGTGGTGTTATATGTGGCGCCGCATGACAGGACGTTCTTAATTTTATAGCTACAGACTGAAAGCATTTTACAAATATAGAGTGACCATAAAACGTCCAGTGGCACGACCCTGTAACCTATTAGACAGAACCGATAGTGAAGAGTCAGCTAAAATTTAAAGTAAAATGATATTCGCACTTAACAGAAACTAAAATTTACAGAAAACTTAAAATAAATGTAGACTAGCGAGTACAGTATGCAGCCGATAGCAGTTCAGGCAACACACCAACAGATGGCACTGCGCACGAATTAAACTACGTACGATTTCACGCGGCTGCAAATGAACAGATCGAAGCTATGAATGTCGTGCGTACCAAGTAAGACAAAACAGGCTATGTTATCGAAGACAGTGCTAAGCAAATGAATGACGGAATATGTTCGAATCGCTAAATACAGAAAGGGAAGTAGGATTTGAACACGAAAATTCAATAAAACATAGAGGTGAAAAGAATCCAGATATGACAGATTTGTTCAAAATGTTGTCTGCACAATTCGCAGTACAGGGGCAACATTCTGCACCGCACAATGACAATATTAATGCACAAATTGCAGCCCAGGGACAACATATTGTTAGTCATATTGCTGCCCACAGTAGTGATATTAATAGGCAAATTAAAACTCTGAAAGAAAACAACATAAACAGATCGAATTTCAAGGTACCAGACTTAGCAAACTAATTGAAGAAGTCAGTTCAAGGGTAGAAATAGTGAGCAATGAGACTTAAAACCTCAAAAAGAAATTACTTTCAGCAATGGCAATATTGCCAACATACAAGGACAGATTCAGGACATGAACGAGAGATTTGACACAGAAATAATTAAAATTCAAGATCAAATAGAATCCTTAGTCAGTACCAAAGTAGATGGAAAGGTATTCTGTATTAAATCCGAAATTGAAACAGAACGCAACAGCAAGTTTGCACAGATTAAACTATCTGTGATAGAAACAAGTAGAGAACTAGCCAAACAGATGGTTACCAGCGAAAAGAAGTGTGATCATAGCACTTGACAAATCCAAGGAAAAATGTCTGACTTGGAAAGAAAAATACAAACAAGACCTACACAGTTTACTGAAAGAATACCGTACAGTAAATATGTACCTGCAAAAAGAGATAACGGATGGCACCCCCTTGATTTGTCCATTAATAGGAGAAACAAAGAGGTGGGAACTGAATATGGATAGTAACTGGAGGTCCTTTGAAAGCTTTAAACAATAATTTATTGACGATTATGGGTCAGAACGAAAGTAAGACCACATATGGCGTGAATTTGTAATGGCCAGATTGTATGACATTAGAGGTTGGCAGACCATGAAAGAATTTCGTGAATCTTGGTATAGGAAATTGATACACCTGAAAACCAGACGAACTGAAGCTGAAATAGTCTGGGATCTTTGGAAGAAATTACCAAAAGATTCTAAAAGGTATGTGGGCACTAACCATAGAAACTTTTCAGCATTCTTCGAAAGGGTAGGCGAGGAAATCACGAGGTTCGTCCCAATAACAATAACAGTAACTCGTAAGAAAATAATAACCAAAACGAACCACCTGAACATGATAGGGTTCATGTAAACACTATTCAAAGAGGTCACGGAAGAGGAACGGGAAATTTTTCGATGTGCGGAAGGGGATTCATGTCACGGAATTTTCAAAATACGGACAATGTGGAAAACTAAGAACCGCTTATGTTAAGGGCCATACTCACGCGGAAACTGGTTTTCGGCCCAAAGAAAAGATGTCAAATAAAAAGTCTGAGCGGGAGGAATGCAAAATAAAGAGCAGGAAGTTTAAAGGCGCGCCTATGGAAGACGTATGTGGAGTGATACCTAGTGGTGCGCCTAGTGCGAAGTCATGAAACCGTTTGTGTTCGGGGCAGCGCTTGCCGGAGCACCGTACATTGCAGTCGGCAGCACACAGAAATGGCCACCAGGTAAACAAGATGGCTGAAGCAAGGGGGGGGGGGGACGTAGAGAATCTAGTATCGAATACTCTGCTGATGCTGTTTCAGTAGCAAAGATTACCCGATATCGGAATCGTGCGAAAAGGCATTATTAAAGAATAAAAGAGAGCAAGAAAGTATGGTTCGGAAGGTAGATATTAGTACTGTCAGTAATGTATATGAGAAAAAAGACGTAGATGTAGGGAAGATTAGGATGCATGAAGATGAAAAGAAAGTAGATTACGCCACGCAAAAGACGTGTGCACAATTAATGAGAACTGAAAATGACGTAAAGAAGGGCGTTAGTAAATAGGACATTATAAGCAGTGAAATGAAATTATTGTTGATAAAAAGATATTTTGTGATTCAGATACAGAAAAGTCAGGTAGGGATCTCGCACGGTTATCTGAAAACGATAGCAAGGAAGAGGGTGAAATGAACGTTGTCGAAGTATATGACGATTATGCAAAGTATGAACTTATAGTTGACATCGTTTAGGATAATACCATAGAAATGACTGAGTGTCCAAACTATGTGCAATGTGTAGAAAACAATTCGAAAAACAAAGTGGCTGAAACATCTAAGGATGATCTGCCCCAATGTCTGAATGTTGCATTCCTGCTCGAATCTGATGACGAAACGAAATCAGTGATAGTTCAAGTGGAAAAGAAGCTATTGATTCAGATGCAGATAATTTCTCTGAAGCAGACGAACGTGATTATACCATTACAGAAAGAGGTTGCGAAAAAACTGATGACATCTTTTCGAAACCAAACCCAGAATGTGTAACTAAAACAAAACCGAAATAGCCACCAGACGACACTATACTGGGACATACTTTGCTTAATGTAATGAAAGAAGTAGAATTACAGCAACTCAAAGAACCACCTGAGATAAATATAGTAGAACAAGAACTGCTGAAAATCTCTAAAGGTGTAACAGTCAACAAATCCAAAAATCTACCTGATATATAACAGAAATCAGTAGGTAACATTTCTTGGAAAGACATTATGGTTGAACAGGATGAAAAGAAACAGAATTGTTAAACAAACCATATTACATGTAAATGTTTATAAACTTGAACTGCATGTGGTTTTAGACATAGGATCCCATATCAGTGCCATATCAGAATTATTCTTTTATCATTTTCATGTAAACTGGGGCTAGAGAGTGACGTAAAATTTATAGGAGCTATTGGTAAGTCCAGAAAACCCATTCGAAAACAAGTATTGCTGGAATCAAATACAAAGTCAAAAATTTTCACATGATTTTCTAGTGGTCCCTGAACTAAGTGCTGAAATGATTTTAGGTACTGATTGGCTAGGCCAGAAGAATGTGGTAGTGGAACTGCTAAAATTAATAGGTGCCTAATACTATAAAAACGAAATTTTCAGGTGATAACCATGTACACATTGTTAATGTAGAATCCATATTATTAGAAATAGAATCTTACAATGATGGTTTGACTCAACTATAAGAAATGTACCACGTGAAAAATTTTGTGCTGAATGAATCAAAAATTGGCTGTTTTAATAGAAATCGTTGACACTATCCAAGGAATCTCTTGGGAACAAAAGGAGGATTAATTTGCTGTTTTGAATAATAATAATAGAGAAATATTTTAGTATAAACCAGGTGTTGTAAAGAACTTCGAATACCATATAGATTTCTTAGAACATGAACCATTCTATGTAAGACCCTATCCAGTGCCTATAGCTAAGAAAGAAGCTGTACAAGCTGAAATTGATAAAATGTTGGAATGAGGGGGGGGGGGGGGTAATAGCGAGAAGCAATAGTGAATACAATAGCCCACTTATCATAGTCAACAAGAAAGACAGAGGTGTAAGAGTTGTCACTGATGCACGAACATTGAATAAAATTGCCAGGAGAGAAGTAGATAGGCCAGAAAATTTGGAGGAGCTAATACAAAAATTTCATAACGTGAAGTACTTAACCAGCCTCAATCTTACTGCAGAATATTGGGAAATCCCATTACATAAGGATTCTAGGAAATATACAGCCATCTTATTTGCAGGGAAAGGCTACCAATATAAAGTTGTACCTTTTGGTTTGATTACTTCTGTTTTTGTTTTTGTTAGGGCATTGGATTCTGTCTTAGGAAAAGAACTTTGTGCCAGATTAACTGCATATGTAGATGACTTATTGATTGCCACTAATAGTTGGGATGAACATTGTGAACTATTAAACAAAACTCTTGTTGCTCTTCAAGCAGGGTGATGGTTTTGAACTTAAAAAAATAGTGAATTTGTGAAACAAGAAATTAAGTTTTCAGGGCACAGAATAACTGCATCTGGTATTGGCAAGGATCCAGAAAAGCCTAATTCTATTGAGAAGTGCCCTCCTCCAAAGAATAGGAAACATATAAAGTCATTCCTTGGTCTTTGTGGGCTTCACCACAACTTTGTGAAGGAACTAGTTTTGAGCAGCCACATTTGAACAGTTTGTTGAAGAAAAATAGTGCGTATGTTTGGACATCTGAATGTCAGTGATTTTGAAAATTTTAAAACTGAATTAATAGGAGAAAACATTTTACATAACCCATTTTTAAGTGAGCCATTCCACATGATCACTGACAGTAGTGCATATGGTATCATGAAAATACAGAATCTGGTGAAGGAGAACATAGAACTATTGCTTTTGCTAGCAGGACTCTGACTAAATATGAGAGAAATTACACTATTTCAGAGAAAGAAGCCTTAGGGATTATTGGGGAATTAATGAAATTTAGGAATTACTTGTGGGGGCACAAAAGTATTATTCATATAGACCACAGAGCCTTAACCTTCTTGAAAGACTGTCGCCTGTTCACTGGCTGATTGAGTCGAGATGCCCTGTACTTACAACAGTTTGAATACTAAATTCTTGTACTTAAAAGGCAGTGACAATCATGTGGCAGATGCTTTATCTCAATTGTCTGGTATGGACAACTTACCAAGAGAATGTAGTGAGGAAGGCAAATTTCATATGAGGTATATTAAGGAAATTCCAGGTAGCAAAGGAATTGAACAATTTGTAAAAGTATGAGGTTCCACCAGAATAAGGATGAAGTATGAAAATCAGTGAAACTAAATTTTAGTAGCCCAACTTCCCAAAAATCAGTAGATTTTATAAGATATTTTATGAAATTTTGTATAGGAGAAAGAATACAAGTACTGAAGAATGGAAGGTGTGTTGGCCTAGGCAGTTTGAGACTGAAGTTATTGATTACTTCCAGCTTGCCTTAGGGCACTGTGGTCCCAAAAAGTGTATTAAAAATTAAGTGGTGTGATTATGATTAATTTAGGTGCTGCCAAGAAAATTACTGATAGAATTAAATCTTTTGATGTGTGTCAGAGGGCCAAAATGGCTAACTGAACCAATCAGAGTTATATGCACTATGCAGTACCAAAAGACACCTTATAATTGTTATCAGTGTATTTTTATGGTCCTCTTCCCAATAAAAGCAGGAAATTGGTCTTATATTGTGGTAGTTTTAGAGGTTTACGCTAGGTTCATTAAATTATATCCTATCAGAAAAGCCACTGCAAAAGAAGTCTTCAGCAAAATGATTTAATATTTTAACACCATTGGTAAACCTAAAGCAATTCTATCTAATAATGGACCACAGTTTATTTCTAAAATCTGTAAGAAAGGTATGAGTCAAAATGGGATACAAGTTAAATGTATTTCAGCTTACCACCCTGCAAGTAACCCTGTTGAAAGGTATATGCATGAATTAGGAAGGTCAGGCAGGACCTATTGCCACCATAATCACAAGGCTTGGGGCAGATTTGTGACAGGCTTCGAAGAAACCGTGAACATCCCCTACCATGAAACAACAGATTTTATACCCCTGAGGAGATCCTGTTGAACCATAAAAGCAAAAGCATTACTGAAGTAATCTTGCAATTCCGACTTGTGGTAGGAATTAACTTGCATTAGAAAAAAAGAACTGGTTAGGAACATAATTAAAGAGAAAGCGGCTGCTAGATCTAAAAGTCATGATAATAACCTCAAAACAACTAAATTTAAAATTGGTGAGTATGTGTTATTGAAAACCCACAAAAAACCTAGTGAGATTAGTAATGAAGTTTGTAAATTTAAATACATTTACAATGGGTCATTTGAAGTGCAAGGACCTCCACATGCAAATGCTTATTTTCTTTTGTACCTTAGATCAAGAAAACCTTAGGGAGTTAGGAACATTGTTGACCTGAAATTGTATGTCCACAGAAACCAATACTGAAGAAATGTGAACTCTCAGAGAGCAATGCACTCTATGCAATGCTAGGTGTCTGACAAACACAAGGTACTCGAGTTATTGACAATACCACTTTTTCTTTTCATGCTGTCGATCTTCCTCTTCTAGCAGTCAGAACTTTTACTATCTTCTTTCCTTCTTCTCTATCAGAGTAAATTTAATAGTGGAGAAATAATGTAAGATACAGTAGTTGTTTGTGACAGATGTGGAGTTGAAAATTGGGCACACTACAAAATGACCAAGAAAAATATAAGTATGTTGGGTATTGTAAAGAGAAAATGTAAGGCAAAAGTAAATGGAAAAAATGTGCACGAGATAAGATAAGGGTACTGAAACAAGGTAAATTAATGCTATAATATGACTAAATGTAAATGGTTTAAAAAAATGGGGATAAATATGATGTTGATAAACTGTATGTGTGTTCAAAACTGAGGAGATAAACCTAAATAATGTATGTAAAATAGAAAGGAGATGTATGTATCTAGTGCCATAAAAGGTTCACAGAAATCAGTTGCAATAGGACAAGCCTGTAGGCTTCTCTTAAACTGAATTTCATTGGTTGTTAAGCATCTTACGGCTTCTGGCAAGTTATTCAAAATGTGTGTTCCTGAATAATGCACACCTTCTTGCGCAAGACTAAGTGGCTTTAAAATCCTTGTGAAGATTACGCTTATTTTCTAGTATTGATTCCATGAATTGAACTGTTGGTTTCAAAAAGTGATACATTTTAATGACAAATTTCATTAAGGAATAAATATATTGGGAAGCAGTAGTTAGTATCCCTAGTTCCCTAAACAGGCTTCTGCAGGATGTTCTTGAGTTCAGACTACATATAAATCTTACTGCACGTTTTTGTGCCCAGAAAACTTTTGCTTGGCTTGATGAATACCCCCAAAAATATCTCATATGACATTATGGATTGAAAGTAAGCATAGTATCACAGCTTTTTCATTTTAATATCCCCTATGCCTGACACAATTCGCATTGCAAATAAAGATTTGTTATGACACTTCAGCAGTTCTGTGGTGTGCATTTCCTAGTTGAATTTTTTTATCAAGCTGTAATCCCAAGAATTTAACACTCTCCACTTCTTCTATCTGCTTGTCATCGTATGTTAGGCATATAATTACAAGCTCTGAACTGCATGTAGTGGTTTTTTCAAAGTTCAGTGACAAAGAATTGGCTAGGAACCAGAGATTAATACCCACAAATATTTTATTAGCTGATCTTTCTAAGACTACACTTGATATGTTATTTATTGCAATATTTGTGTCATTGGCAAACAAAACGAACTTGGCATCTGTTAATGTTACTGATGAAAGGTCATTGATATACACAAGAAAAAGTAAGGGCCACAAAAATGGAACCTTGTGGGAACCAACATGTAATTAGTTCTCAGTTAGATGATGCCTGATAGCTAGATACATGTCTCTTTCCTAATAACACCCTTTGTTTTCTGCCAGAGATATAAGATTTGAATAATTTTGCAGATTTCTGGTTACACTATATTATCCTAATTTATTTAAAACGATATTGTGATTTACACAGTCAATTGCCTTTGACAGACCACAAAATACACCAGTTGCCTGCAATTTTTTGTCTAATGAATTAACCACATTTTTCACTGTAAGTGTAGATTGTTGTTGTTGTTGTGGTCTTCAGTCCCGAGACTGGTTTGATGCAGCTCTCCATGCTACTCTATCCTGTGCAAGCTTCTTCATCCCCCAGTACCTACTGCAATCTACATCCTTCTGAATCTGCGTAGTGCATTCATCTCTTGGTCTCCCCCTACGAGTTTTACCCTCCATGCTGCCCTCCAATACTAAATTGGTGATCCCTTGATGCCTCAGAACATGTCCTACCAACCGATCCCTTCTTCTGGTCAAGTTGTGCCACAAATTTCTCTTCTCCCCAATCCTATTCAATACTTCCTCATTAGTTATGTGATCTACCCATGTAATCTTCAGCATTCTTCTGTAGCACCACATTTCGAAAGCTTCTATTCTCTTCTTGTCCAAACTATTTACCGTCCATGTTTCACTTCCATACATGGCTACACTCCATACAAATACTTTCAGAAATGACTTCCTGACACTTAAATCTATACTCGATGTTAACAAATTTCTCTTCTTCAGAAACGCTTTCCTTGCCATTGCCCGTCTACATTTTATATCCTCTCTACTTCGACCATCATCAGTTATTTTGCTCCCCAAACAGCAAAACTCATTTACTACTTTAAGAGTAATCTAAATCCCTCGGTATGACGGGACTTCATTCGACTACATTCCATTATCTTCGTTTTGCTTTTGTTGATGTTCATCTTATATCCTCCTTTAAAGACACTGTCCATTCCATTCAACTGCTCTTCCAAGTCCTTAGCTGTCTCTGACAGAATTATGTCATCGGCGAACCTCTGAGTTTTTATTTCTTCTCCATGGATTTTAATACCTACTCCGAATTTTTCTTTTGTTTCCTTTAGTGCTTGCTCAATATACAGATTGAATAACATCGGGGAGAGGCTACAACCCTGTCTCACTCCCTTCCCAACCACTGATTCCCTTTCATGCCCCTCGACTCTGCCATCTGGTTTCTGTACAAATTGTAAATAGCCTTCCGCTCTCTGTATTTTACCCCTGCCACCTTTAGAATTTGAAAGAGAGTATTCCAGTCAACATTGTCAAAAGCTTTCTCTAAGTCTACAAATGCTAGAAACGTAGGTTTGCCTTTCCTTAATCTTTCTTCTAAGATAAGTCGTAAGGTCAGTATTGCCTCACGTGTTCCAGTATTTCTACGGAATCCAAACTGATCTTCCCCGAGGTCGGCTTCTACTAGTTTTTCCATTCGTCTGTAAAGAATTCGTGCTAGTATTTTGCAGCTGTGACTAATTAAACTGATAGTTCGGTAATTTTCACATCTGTCAACACCTGCTTTCTTTGGGATTGGAATTATTATATTCTTCTTGAAGTCTGAGGGTATTTCGCCTGTTTCATACATCTTGCTCACCAGATGGTAGAGTTTTGTCAGGACTGGCTCTCCCAAGGCCGTCAGTAGTTCCAATGGAATGTTGTCTACTCCGGGGGCTTTGTTTCGACTTAGGTCTTTCAGTGCTCTGTCAAACTCTTCACGCAGTATCGTATCTCCCATCTCGTCTTCATCTACATCCTCTTCCATTTCCATAATATTGTCCTCAAGTCCATCGCCCTTGTATAGACTCTCTATATACTCCTTCCACCTTTCTGCTTTCCCTTCTTTGCTTAGAAATGGGTTTCCATCTGAGCTCTAGATGTTCATACAAGTGGTTCTCTTATCTCCAAAGGTCTCTTTAATTTTCCTGTAGGCAGTATCTATCTAACCCCTAGTGAGATAAGCCTCTACATCCTTACATTTGTCCTCTAGCCATCCCTGCTTAGCCATTTCGCACTTCCTGCCGATCTCATTTTTGAGACGTTTGTATTCCTTTTTGCCTGCTTCATTTACTGCATTTTTATATTTTCTCCTTTCATCAATTAAATTTAATATTTCTTCTGTTACACAAGGATTTCTACTAGCCCTCGTCTTTTTACCTACTTGATCCTCTGCTGCCTTCACTACTTCATCCCTCAAAGCTTCTTCTACTGTATTTCTTTCCCCCATTCCTGTCAATTGTTCCCTTATGCTCTCCCTGAAACTCTGTACAACCTCTGGTTCTTTCAGTTTATCTAGGTCCCATCTCCTTAAATTCCCACCTTTTTGTAGTTTCTTCAGTTTTAGTCTACAGGTCATAATCAATAGATTGTGGTCAGAGTCCACATCTGCCCCTGGAAATGTCTTACAATTTAAAACCTGGTTCCTAAATCTCTGTCTTACCATTATATAATCTCTCTGATACCTTTTAGTATCTCCAGGGTTCTTCCATGTATACAACCTTCTATCATGATTCTTAAACCAAGTGTTAGCTATGATTAAGTTGTGTGCTCTGTGCAAAATTCTACCAGGCGGCTTCCTCTTTCATTTCTTAGCCCCAATCCATATTCACCTACTACGTTCCCCTCTCTCCCTTTTCCTACACTCGAATTCCAGTCAATTTCTTTTATTTCATCATACATTTCTTCAATTTCTTCGTCATCTGCATATAAACTTGTACTACTGTAGTAGGTGTGGGCTTCGTATCTATCTTGGCCACAATAATGCGTTCACTATGCTGTTTGTGGTAGCTTACCCGCATTCCTATTTTCCTATTCATTATTAAACCTACTCCTGCATTACCCCTATTTGACTTTGTGTTTATAACCCTGTAGTCACCTGACCAGAAGTCTTGTTCCTCCTGCCACCGAACTTCACTAATTCCCACCATATCTAACTTTAACCTATCCATTTCCCTTTTTAAATTTTCTAACCTACCTGCCCGATTAAGGGACCTGACATTCCACGCTCCGATTCGTAGAACGCCGGTTTTCTTTCTCCTGATAATGACATCCTCTTGAGTAGTCCCCGCCCGGAGATCCGAATGGGGGACTATTTTACCTCCGGAATATTTTACCCAAGAGGACGCCATCATCATTTAATCATACAGTAAAGCTGCATACCCTCGAGAAAAATTACGGCCGTAGTTTCCCCTTGCTTTCAGCCGTTCGCAGTACCAGCACAGTGAAGCCGTTTTGGTTATTGTTACAAGGCCAGGTCAGTCAATCATCCAGACTGTTGCCCTTGCAACTACGAAAAGGCTGCTGTCCCTCTTCAGGAACCACATGTTTGTCTGGCCTCTCAACAGATACCCGTCCATTGTGGTTGTACCTACGGTACGGCTATCTGTATCGCTGAGGCACGCAAGCCTCCCCACCAACGGCCAGGTCCATGGTTCATGGGGGGGGGGGGGGGGGGGGGGAGTGTAGATAGCCTTCTCAATATCAGAATCCTTTATAAATCCAAACAGTGACTTGACAGTTATGTTATTTGAGATAAGATTGTTATAAAGCCGATCGTATATTGTTTTTCTAAAATTTTTCAGAATGCTGGCAACAGTGAAATTGGACGGAAATTTGATGCTATTTCTCTATCCCCCTACTTAAACAGTGACTTAACTCCAGCATATTTCAACCATTCAGGAAATATTCCACTTATAAACGACTGGTTACACAGATAGCTCAATATGTTACTTAGCTCAGAATCACATTCTTTAATTAACTTTGTTGATACTTCATCATTCACACTAGATGTTTTTGATTTTAAAGATTTTATGATGGACATTATTTCTGCTGGTGTAGTGAGGGTCAAATTTATATTATGGAAGTTACTTGAAGTGTCTGCTCTGAGGTATTCCATAGCAGCATCTACTGAACCTGACAACCCAATCTTTTCAGTAGCAGTTATAAAATGTTTGTTAAAAGGTTCTGCAACACTATACACATCTGTCACCAATGTACCTTTTACTCTTAATGCTATTTGTTCCTCTTCATGTCGGGTTCTACCGGTCTCCTCCTTCACTATATCCCATTTTGTCTTTATTTTGTTATCTGATATGACAATCTTTTCCTTGTAATATATTTGCTTTGATGTCCATATTACAGTCTAAATATTTGCAGTATCTCTTGTAATGTACTATAGCATCCACATCGGAACTATTTCGGGTTGAGAGATACAGTTTTCTTTTTGTTTTACAAGATACCCCTATTCTTTGAGTAGTCCATGGCTTCTTTGTAGACTTTGCTCTAACCTTGGTACGTTTTGTGGAAAAACAGCGTTCGAGCAAGGTAAGCACTTTATTAGCAAAAGTGTTATATTTTTCATTCATGCCATGAGCACTTAAACATCAGTCCAGTGAATGTCTCTGAGGAGTGTCCTAAAAAATCTAGTTTTGGCTTAACGATTACCATCTTGAGCTCAGACTTAACAGATTTTATATCCTGTTCAGTATTAACATTTAACAGAAGGAACTGCATGTGATGGTCTGAGAGGCCAAAGACTATTGGTTTTATAATATAATTTTGTTCATTGTACTTTTATATAAAGATATAATCAATGGCAGCTTGTGAGCAATTGGCTACCCTAGTGGGTAATTTTACAGTGGGAATTAAGTTGAATGATAGTGTTACCAACTTAAATAAGTTCTTATTGGGAGGGTCTTTAAGGAAATCTTCATTGAAATCACCAGCTACCACTATGTCTTTGTTTTGGTTGTCAAATGGGCCAGCACAGCTTCAAGGTGGTTTATGAACAGATTAATGTTACCTGCAGGTGCTCGATATACACTTAATTTTATGAAGGATTTTTTGTGAAATTCTACTTCTGTTGCACATGCTACCATATGCTGCTCTAGGCAAAATTTATGAATGTCTATGTTCTTAAATTGATGACAGTTCCTGATGAATGTTGCAACTCGCCCTTTCTCCATTTCTGATCTACAAAGGTGAGATGCTAACCTAAACCCTGTAACACTTAAAAGTTCTATACCAGTAGTCACATGATGTTCAGAGAAGCAGATTATGTCAGCTGGGTTTGAAGGCTCTAATTCATATATGTAGATAGTTAATTCATTAATATTGTTTCTCATTCTGCGAATATTTTGATGCAATAAAGATAGCTGACATTTCATATTGACTGAGGTAAAATTGGGTAGAGTTAAAATATCTGCTGACTGTTGAAAATTCTTAACCAATAGCTGTTTATGTTGATGTAATAATCTAGAATTATGTTTTTTGGTTTCTTTCCCAAACTGAAGGTTTGTCTCAGTTCTAACCTCTCTTAAAATTTGGTTTCTTTCTGTCCTCCCTACCCTAAAAGAGGTTCTTTTCTGAACCCTATAACCGCTAGTATTTTACGACTCGTGACAGTTCCCCCCCCCCCTTCAACTACCCTGCTATTTTCCCAGCCAATTTACCCTTCCCCTTCCTGTTGAGGTAAAGGCCATGCCTAGTATAGTCCCACCTATTGAGAGAATCAACAGGAACTACACCAATGTATGACCCTGCACCTAAGCAGCCGTTCCAGCTCCAAATTAACTCCCTTGACAGAAGACTTCAAATTAGGTCAGTCATGGCGCCCAAGAACAGATACAAACTCAACACTAGTATGCTTCGATGCTGGTGCAATCTTTGCTAGGTCACACTCTATACTGTAACCAGGATCTCTGTCAATACTGTTACCCGCCCCACCCACTGTAACCACGGTGTCTTCCTTAGTGAAATCTTTGCGAAGTGATCCTAAATTCTCTGTCACCTGCTCCAGACCAGCACCAGGTTTAAAAAAATTGGTGACCTGGTATTCTGATCCTAGTTTATCCTGAAAAAGTGGGCCAACACCTCTTCCATGGGAACTACCTAACAACACTTTCTTGCTCTTTACTGATTTCCCTACATTCTTACTTTTCAATTTGCTGCTGAAAGTTTGTTGTGCCCTGTCTACACCTGGAACTGCTTGAGGCTCACCAGCTTCTAACTGAAGCAAATCTATTTTTCACATTCACCACAAAGCTGCCAGACAAAGTTCAAGGGCTGTTCCTCCTGTTGCATGTTGCCACTTCCCACCTCTCTTTACCCTTCTCCATCCTTAACCTATCAAGATCTCCCCTGGCCTTTTCTAACTCAGCCTGAAGAAGGGCAATTTTCCCCTCCTGTTTTAGTATCTTCCTATCTCTACTACAAATCCTACAATACAACTGATGAGTCTCATTTACTTCCCCTATTCTCCCGCGACTACAGTGACCATCATGGAAAAAACTACAGCACCCATTACACCAAAGCCCCGACCTAACAATCCTGCGGCATGTAAAGCACTTTTCACTCATGATAATCGTAATAGCTTATGAAGAATAAGTCAGTTAAATTACAGATAATCACGAAAATATGGTTCCACAAACTTGGCCTATATGCAACTGTGTGTAAACAAAAACAACAGTGCAAATTTTCTGAAACAACAACTTAAACTTTACTCTACTTTTGGGGAAAAGCTAGTTAAATAATGAAGAGGTACGCTAAGTTAAATTGCTGGAGAGAGCAAAGAACAACTAAACGAAACTCTACAGATTTGCTGCGGCAAAACGTAAACAGAAAATACGACTGTAAGATCTTTTCGCGTTATCTGCTATACTAAGTAAAGAAAAATGAAACCTTTAATGGTGCACTTAAAAGGCACAATAATACACCTATTTACCACGTAATCAGTACTGAACTATATGTTTTATAATCTAAAATGAGTTATCTTTACGAGAACAGCAAAACTCGCACTAGTCGCATGGCTGCAGGGCTGCCAACATTCCAAGGCAGGTAACGCTCTAGCGCGTAGACGAGTTTGGGACGAGTTTATATCGATAACAGGTCGGTGGTCTTTATGTTCTGGTTGGTCAGGTCATTGTGTGTGTGTGTGTGTGTGTGTGTGTGTGTGTGTGTGTCCAATATACAAGGAAGGAAATATTTAAGTGTAATATGGACGAAATAAACGAAGTAGTTATACAGAAGTATCCTTTTTCACAGAGTCCTTTTAATATACATAGTGAAAAATGCAAGGAAAACTTGTGTACAGACTTGTGGGTAGTCTGAATGAAAATTATTTACCAGAAGCTGTTTCTAATTTAAGTAAAATACCAACAGAAAACAATCTGAACGTATTGCATGGTATTACAACGAAATGAACACCCTTAGCTGCTTACAGGCGTTGACATACGTCAACGGGGACAGATGAAGACGTGTGCCCCGACCGGGACTCGAACGCGGGATCTCCTGCTTACATGGCAGACGCTGTATCCACCTGAGCCACCGAGGACACAGAGGATAGCGCGACTGCAGGGATTTATCTATGGCACGCCTCCCGCGAAACGCACATTCTCAACGTATTGTCCCGCACTACATTCGTAGTGCCCCCGCCCATTATACTCATTACTCTAAGCAGGTTACTACTTCCTGATCAAAGGTAAACTGAGAATGGTTGATATAGCATGGCTGAGATATAAGGCACTTTGTCCCCTTGAATTTTAGTAGTGGTAAGTTGTACATTTGTTTAAGAGATTGTTTTCTTTAAAATACTTGTATCTATCTAAGAGGTAGTCTCTGTAGTGGTACCAACAGTACGGTAAGATGGGGAGCTCTACTAGGTCTATCGCCAGAGACTGTAGCGTAGAGGGTCTACGCTCTTTCCACAGCAAAGTTCTTAGTTATGTTTTTGTTTATTTCAGTTGACGTCAAAATATTTTAAATGACCTGTTGAATGTTTGTGAGAACCGTTGAGAGAGGGGTACACAGGCGAGGTAATTACTTGTAAAATATGACACAGTTTCCGTGCACACAATGTTCACATCAGTGTTAATATTGCAGCGAATATTTCATCACAGCAGACCGGACGTGAAGGCTCGTAGCACTAAACTGCAGTACGGCATACACGTACAGGCATCATGTACATCAGGATTTAAAACTTATAGCAATTCGCAATTCTTCAAGCACCTCATACATACCGCAATTTTTTTCATTCTATGTTGACACTAGCAAACTAGCAACATATGCAATTGTATCAGAAAAAAATTAAGCTGGTATAGCTCTCTATTCTTCGCAATTCTCCTGTGGCATAATAATTAACATATATTCATAACACGAAAGAGGTTTATGAGCTATTTTACTTTGAAGTAAAGCACTTGCGTGGGTATGCGCTTTTTAACACTTTCAGACCAGAATTTTTTCTAAAGGAAATTTAGATGCAAGTTCTATACAAAAATATATACCCGCTTTTAAAATACGCTTCGTACACTTGGCTTAATTTTATGGACTAAATTAACAACTAGCTAAATATTGTCTGTTATAATAAATAGTAAAATGATCATTCAACAATTACCATGCAAAATAATAGTAACAATATTCGGTTATGCAGTGGAATATAGCGTGTAGTCCGGTGGTCACGAGCTGCTGCGCATTGCTACATTGACTTGTTGATATTTTCATTGTGATGCCCAACAGTCGATAGCACTATCCCATAACGAAAAAGTTGTACACTCACAAATGAGTATTTAAAATTGAGATTGGGATAAATATTTCTGTTCCATCTAAGACATAGTAAAAGTTTGTGTACATAATTGGAGCCACAGTGTCTGAAAGTGTTAAATATAGCGGACACTGATGGCCACTTAATTCAAGTTAAGTAGATAAACCGAAGTTGTACTTACCAGATACGTACATAGTAGAACATAATGGGAGGTTCTCTGCACAACATACAGCCCCTGACAGTAAACTTGTACAGAAACAGAGACTCCTACATAGTATGTGTAAGGCAATGTATAAGGCTAGAGATAGAACGATGCTGAATAAAAAGCGTTTGAGGCGTTTGAATTTCAAGATGTCAATGCGTGAAGCCGTCAGATTCTAGCGTAGCAGAATATTATCGAAAGATTATTCACAAAACGTCAGAAAATTCTGGTCATATGTAATGGTTGTTAGTAGTACCAAAGTTAGTGTCCAAAACACATAGAAGAGAGAGTACCTGGAACTGAAGGTAGCAAAGCAAAAGCAGAAATGATGTATACACGCAGAGTGAAACGACGAATGAAAATTTGTACCAACGCCAGGATTCCAACACCGACCTCCTACTCACTAGGCTAATGCGCTAACCCCTACACCACTCGGGCACAGTGGCGTTTAACAACTGGACGGACTAACCTAGAGTGGCCTCCTTCACAATTCAAAATCGCATTCGCGCTTTAACCCACTTGGTATTCCTCCTAAACTCAGACAGCATTGCAGAGCCTCTCCGACTGTACTGGAGTAGGACATCAGCATCTAAGAAAGTAGGAGATCCTGCCTGAAAATCAGCCACAGCTGATTTCATCGAAGAGTCTATGTGGCTCCAAGTCTCATACATCTGTGATGTATGTATACAGACATGAAGCCAAGAATGAAAATTTGTACCAAGACAAGAATTCGAACCATGGTCTTTTGCCCACTAGGCAGATGCGCCAACCACTACGGCACCCTGGCACAGGGACTTTTCACATCTGCACAGAGTAATCCTAAATTACAATACTCATTCATGCTTCAGCCCATTTCATATCAACCTCCCCTCCTGCTCCCTTTACACACACACACACACACCAGCATCGAACGAAACGGATGATCTGCTTGATACCCAGGCAAATCAGGCTCTAATCAAATTAAACTGTATGGTTCCAAAGAGCTTTTCAAGTCTCAATCATTTGTGATGCTATATGCGGGCTAAAGCGACCAAAGATATATCATGTGGAGTGAGGTGTGAACGGAAATCTGGATTGAGGTGGGAAGCATGGTAGGGTAGCCCATACATTTGTACAAAGTGTGGGGTTAGGGTGATGTAGTGGTTAGCGAATCTGGTTAGTGTGCAGAAGAACTGGGTGCGAATCCCAGTCTTGATGCAAATTTTCATTCGTCACTTTTTCTGCAGTTATTCGTCATAGATGTCTGAGAGCTGAAAAGGTCTCTGGAACTATGTTGTTTCATTTGGTTGAAGCACCCTGTACCTACGATTCAGGAAGGATTCCCCATATTTGTTCAATGCTGAGGTGCTATTCCAATTCAGTTGCAGATTCGTTGCCGTATTGTCCAAGCTTTGGGGAAACACAAAGTGGGCTGAGTCATGAATGAAAATTTGGACTGAGGAGGGAGGCATGTTATGGTGGTCCGTAATCCCAGAGTGGCGTAGTAGTTGACGTATCTGGCTAGAGAGCAGGAGACACAGGGTTGAATCCTGGCCTTGCTAAAAAATTTCTTTCGTCCCTTCAGTATGCATACGTAAATCATAGATGTTTGAGACTTGAGAAGATCTCTGGAACCATATAGTTCCATTTGGTTACACGATAACCAGTCAGTCAGATCTAAAGGCCGTGAATTCAACTAAATGCCTAGGAATTACAATCACGAACAACTTAAACTGGAATGAACGCATGGGAAATATTGTGGGGAAGGCGAACCAGAGACTACGTTTTACGAGGTGCATTCAAGTACTAAGGCCTCCGATTTTTTTTCTCCGGACTGGAAAGAGATAGAAACATGCGCATTGTTTTAAAATGAGGCCGCATTCATTGTCAATACGTCCCAGAGATGGCAGCACCGTATGGCAGATGGAATTTTACCGCCAGCGGCGAGAGTGAGAACTATTTTAAATACTTAAAATTGCGATGTTTTCCATACTTGAACAGCGTGCAATCATTCGTTTTCTGAATTTGTGTGGTGTGAAACCAATTAAAATTCATCGACAGTTGAAGGAGATATGTGGTGATGGAGTTATGGATGTGTCGTGCGTTTGTGGATGCGACAGTTTAATGAGGGCAGAACATCGTGTGACAACAAACCGAAACAACCTCGGGCTCGCACAAGCCAGTCTGACGACATGATCGAGAAAGTGGAGAGAATTGTTTTGGGGGATCGCCGAATGACTGTTGAACAGATCACCCCCATAGTTGGCATTTCTGTGGGTTCTGTGCACACAATCCTGCATGACGACCTGAAAATGCGAAAAGTGTCATCCAGGTGGGTGCCATGAATGCTGACGGACGACCACATGGCTGCCCCTGTGGCATGCTGCCAAGCAATGTTGACGCGCAATGACAGCATGAATGGGACTTCCTTTTTGTCGGTTCTGACAATGGATGAGACGTGGACGCCATTTTTCAATCCAGAAACAAAGCGCCAGTCAGCTCAATGGAAGCACACAGATTCACCGCCACCAAAAAAATTTCGGGTAACCGCCAGTGCTGAAAAAATGATGGTGTCCATGTTCTGGGACAGCGAGGGCGTAATCCTTACCCATTGCATTCGAAAGGGCACTACGGTAAGAGGTGCATCCTACGAAAATGTTTTGAAGAACAAATTCCTTCCTGCACTGCAACAAAAACGTCCGGGATGGGCTGCACGTGTGCTGTTTCACCAAGACAACGCACCCGCACATCGAGCTAACGTTACGCAACAGTTTCCTCGTGATAACAAATTTGAAGTGATTCCTCATGCTCCCTACTCACCTGACCTGGCTCCTAGTGACTTTTGGCTTTTTCCAACAATGAAAGACACTCTCCATGGCCGCAAATTCACGAGCCGTGCTGCAATTGCCTCAGCGATTTTCCAGTGGTCAAAACAGACTCCTAAAGAAACCTTCGCCGCTGCCATGGAATCATGGCGTCAGCGTTGTGAAAAATGTGTACGTCTGCAGAGCGATTACGTCGAGAAGTAACGCCAGTTTCATCGATTTCGGGTGAGTAGATAATTAGAAAAGAAATCGGAGACCTTAGAACTTAAATGCACCTCGTACTGGCAGAACACTTCGAAGATGCAACAGATCTACTAAAGATACTGCCTACACAAAGCTTGTACGTCCTCTTTTGGTGTAGTGCTGCGCGGTGTTTAGTCCTTATTAGATAGGATTAGCGGAGTGTATCGAGAAAGTTCAAAGAAGAGTAGCTCGTTTTGTAGTACGGAGAAATGGGAAGACAGTGTCACCGACATGATTTGGGGTAGACGTCAATAAAACAAAAACGTTTTGCGTTGTGGCGGAATCTTCACACGGAATTTCGATCACCAACTTTCTCCTCTGAATGAGAAAATATTTTGATGAGGTCGACCAACTTAGGAAGAAACTATCATCATAATAAACCAAGAGAAATCATAGCTCGCACAGAAAGATATAGATGTTTATTTTCTTCATGCGCCGCCTGAGATTTTAATAATAAAGAATTATTGTGAAGGTGATTCGATGAGCCGACTGCCAAATATGTAAGTGTGATTTGCAGTGTACCCACGTAGATGTAGATGATTCAGTAAGCTCAGTTTTCTAATATTCCTATACAAAAGAAAATCTTATAGTATTGCTCCACCTTAATTCAGGCACCACAGCAAGGATGATTGATGTAATGTTTGCGATGCTGAATAGCGTCTGCAATCACTGAAATGGAATAAAGCTTAAGAGCAAGGTGAAACCACAGTTAAACTGTGTACCAAACTTGCGAATGAGTTACCCTCTCTTATAACCGTAACATATCATACGACTCCCAAAGATAAAATCTGCTCAGCAGAATGTAGCACTAGTCACGCATTTCTAGTACACAAGAGGATTAGCACGTTATCACGGACGGAGAGTCGTAGACAGATATACGTAGATATTATTTTTGAATTGAACCAGGGAGGTGTGTCGGGCAATTACTGTTCACACCCTATAATAATGTCCTTTCAGATCAGTTTAACTGCCACTCAGACTCTTCCTAGATAATGCGATCATTTACAATGAAATACTGTTGGATAAAATTTGTGCAACTATTCAAGAAAATTATATGGGGCTCAAAGTGGTACAAAGAATACCAACTTGGTATAAATGTTCTGAAATACAATATTATATGCTCCACAAGGTGGGAAAATATAGTATCATATGACTGCCAATATCAGCGAGTGGCAACTGAACTCCGTCAACTAACACAAATACCTTGGTACAACTGTTTCTAGGAATATCAAATAGAACAAACTCATAGTCGCAGGTACAGCAAGAGGCAGATCTCTGTTCGTCAGAAAAATTTTAGTGAAATGCAGAGTACAAAGAAGAACCCATTGTAAAATATTTCTGAAATGTGTGAGTCCTTACTAATTAGGACCAAAGAGGGACAATGAATATATATAAAGAACGACAGCACTCGATTGGTCACACGTATATCTCGTGGGAGAGTGTCATGGATTTGCTGAAGTATATGAATTGGCAGCTTAAGGCAGACGAAAACTATTCAGACAAACATAAGGATGCGTATCCTAAGAGAGACTACAAAGTTTCAAGTATCAACTTTAAGTGAAGACCGTAGGAATATGGTACAACCCCATATGTATCGCTCCGCAGGTTTCATGAGAACATTAGATTGCTTGCAGAGGCGTTTAAGCAAGGATTCATTCTGCGCTCCATACAGGAATCAAACAGGAAGGGGCCCTAATAACTAGTACAATGGAAAGTCCCCTGTTCCACGCACATCATAGTAGTTTGCAGAGTATGAAGCTAAGAAGTCATCAACTTAAGCTGTTTCAAATGTGGTCGCACATTTTAACAGCAGTAATTGCGTTGACTGGTTTATGAAAAAATGTAGTAGTTTAAATTTTTTATGTAAAATATCTGTACACAACCGTTTATTCCATTTCGACGTCAATTGTGCTTGTTCCTCCTAATATGTAGAATACTTTAGTCAGAGCTTACAGTGTATCGCCTGGTTTCCTTCTTGATTGATGACTTATGTCACATACTTCATATAAATACATATTTTTTTTTTAAAATTGTTCAGAAGTATTACAGCAGATGATTTCGCTTCTTCGTCACTAACTTTTCTATGGAAACGTAGAGTTTCAATAATTTTGCCTTGAAACTGAGTATATAATGCCAGAGATTGAAACGTTACCTGATATACTTCTTCACAATGTTAACAACACCTATGGTAGCGTTACCGTACGAACTACCGACACCTCTCCTATGATGGAATTAATGTATGAACTATAACCAAGTGTTTACTGTGAATGCTTGTTCCGCCCTCTGCATCATATCTAAGTATTAATCGTGCTTGTGAAAATGGGATTGGAATAAATTCATAACGTTAAACAAAAATGTTTTACATATCTTCTTAACCAACGAAACACAAACGTCTGATTGCCGCATGTGGTTGGCAATCAACCACACTAGTAGACAAAAGTTCTTTGCTTAACACCTGGAGGAGCATCAGTGGCAGCTTAGACCTAAAAGATATGAAAAATTGTCATGGGAACACATATTACTTGCAATGGCTGTAGTAAGAGGAAATTGAATATAAGAGCAAGGAAAACACTGTTTGATAGGTAGTTGGCCGTAAAATCAATGGTGTGCTTCCGGGTGCTCAGTCGAGTTGTTCTTTCCATTTTTTTTTTCACAAAATTTCGACGATCGACACCCATTACCTAAAGGTGACGACTGGGTTGGTTGTCGAAATATTGTAACAGAAACAAATCAAAACAATTAGAACACTCGCTAGCACACGTTTAGTCAATACCGCCGAGAAATCCTGAGAAAAACTCAAATTTATGTAATTCATGTAGTGAGGTTAATGGCTTACGATAGAAAAATAAAACTTTAGTGACAATGCAACATAACGTAAATTATGTAGTATAAGAGACATGATTAATTTTACTATGTTTAAAACAAACATCTGAAATAGTCATATTAATTAAAACTTTTATCCATTATGTATGAGGAACACTGCGATTGTGATGAATAATGTTTTCCTGAAATAACTTCAACCAGTCGCCTTTTGTTTTGTTCTTAAATTCTTTTATTATTCCATTACCGGTTTCGAACCGCCTAGCGATTCATCATCAGATGGGACACATTTTATTGATTGTCTACAGCAGTGTGGAAGTCGTGTAGCCGTGGCAAGATGTAATCACTGAGTGTGGCAATAATTATTCACATTATGAGATAGATTTTGTTGCTTTACTTACAGTGATTAGTAACGTTTGGTTGGATGTTAGTGAACACAGTTTTCGTGTTTTTCCGTTTCCCTCAATACTGCGCACTCCAACATCCAGCCAACGGCTACTAATCATTGTAGATAAGGCAACAAAGCCCATCTTCTGGCTCTGAGCACTATGGGACTTAACATCTTATGTCATCAGTCCCCTAGAACTTAGAACTACTTAAACCTAACTAACCTAAGGACATCACACAACACCCAGCCATCACGAGGCAGAGAAAATCCCTGACCCCGCCGGGAATCGAACCCGGGAACCCGGGCGTGGGAAGTGAGAACGCTACCGCACGACCACGAGATGCGGGCTAAAGCCCGTCTCACAATGTGAATAATTCTCATTACTCTCAGTGCTTACACGTTTAGTTTATACGTCTTGCCACAGATACACGACTCCTACACTGCTGCAGACAATTCATAAATATGTACCCTCTGATACTGAATCGTAGGTGGTTCCAAACAAGTAATGGAATAATCAAAAAACTGAAGACCAAAACAAAAGGCACTTATTTCGAGAAACGTTCATGTGAATTATTCGAACACACTGAAACATCAAATATATGCAACATAATACAAAAATATTAGCGAAAAATATTATGTAGAAATAGATTTGATATGTGCTGTTCACGAATAATATGTCAGCCAACAGTGTTCAAGAATCTTTCATAAGCGAGTGAAAAACAGAATGTTTAGCTAATCTTTACACTGAAAACTGCGACACCAATTAGAAGTTCATTTATAAATGGACAAACAGTTACCTCATGCACAAGTTTGAAACATTTCCATTTGCTACTGGTCAACCAAAAATTTAATTTTGTAATTAAAATTATGTAAAGTGATACAATATGTGCAGATGATCTTCAGCTGGCGACATGAGACGTAGGATTGTAATTTAATCATGACCCGATCTGTATATATTCAGCATTGCATTCACTGTCGTATGTTCTGTGTATTGAGTGACAGAGCTTTGACAGTTAAGGAACGTGAGAAAAATAGGCTGCCAAGCAGCTTAAGTCGCTGGCACCATTAGGCCAATTAAGGTAAATACGCTGGAAATCTAAGGAGTGCAGGGATACAAATAAAAAGTACAACTCTATAACACAAATATGACGACATTTATTGCTACCCATCGATAGGGTTGTGATGAATATGCTCTGCAATGGCCATATTCTCATCTCTCATTCAGTGTCTATAAATCTATTTTTAATTACCATCCACACAAGTTTTAAACATTATTAAATCAGTCATCAGAGAAAAGTGGGATACAGAAGGGCAAGAGATCTGCAAATAAAAAGGCAACGATTATAACGAAAGGAACATGCTTCCGGTTCACAACTTCCGCCACGAGAAAAATCAAAACACCTTAAGATCCATGAACATTATAACGTGCCTCATACTCTACCACTGCTGTTGTGGGAATTATCTACAACATAATGGTTTCTTCACAACCCTATTATGCGAATGCGGTTAAGAAGAGGATGTCAGCCACATCTTTTTGGCTCCACGAAGAGATAAAAAGCTGCAAGTCACGTTCTGCAACGTCTGGTCAATATCGGTTTCTACTTATAGACATGTATGGAAATATTGCCCTGCTAGAAAGGCTTGAAAATATATCACCTCTTATGTGTCTTTTTTGCTGACCCTCGAATCATGAAACGACGCATGCAGTCATGTTTTGGTCAGCAACTGATAAAAAAAAATGGGGCTCCCGGGGTCGACTTCCAATATGATTCTTCTGTAATTTTATTTTTGTGTTGAAGATGATGTGCAGTGTAATATATACAATGTTTACCTTGCTCTTCAGTGCCACAAACATACACACACACACACACACACACACACACACACACACACACACATATATATATATATATATATATATATATATATATATATATATATATATATATATATATATTCTCAGGTGTAATCGCTGTTTTTTCCAGATTGAGTCATACACTGTTTGGTATTTCTGCAGTGGTGGCGGATGAGTTAACGTCAAAAGCATTGAATCCTGACACTGAAATCAACCATCAGTTTATACTGTTTTGAAGTGATTAGTAGAAAATGAGCCACCGTCTTTAAGATGCAGGCAGTTGTCTGATGGTTAGTGTCGGCAGGTACACTTCCTGTTCTACTTAGTTGTGAAGCAAAGTACAGATTATGTACAGCCGGCTGTAAAGCTGGGTCTAGCTTGAGCCGTTAGTGGCTGGTGTCTTTAACAGCTACTGCCCCTGCTCTTGGAGAACAGCCATCCATCTCCAGGTAAAGATCAGTCCGGAGCGTTGCGTGCTCATATCTGTTGTTGATCATAGGTCGTCACCCTCTGAAGCTGGCTACGCTGTCAGTTGGATGTTCGTTATGCTTACGCTTTGTTTCTCGTGTTATGTGTTCGTCTTTGAACAGCATTATATGGTTGCATACCGAGTACACAGGAAATTCCCTTACCAACTTCAAAAGACGTTTACTATAATGAATTAAATATAGGGTGGTAGTTTCACCATTTGGATTATTTTTGGTTCTTCAACAATATGAACTGAATAATAACACAGCTTGAATACTAAGTGCGTGAGATATGTTAGGTACATGTATATACTGTATATTAGTCATCATGCTATTAAGGTCTACTGCAAGTAAATGCATTTACCCCTAGATTTCCATTGATTACGGAATCCTCACTATTACCTTGATCAAGCTCAATTATAATAGATATTTTTACACATTAGCACTGGCTACAGAATATGTAACGTGCGTGACTCTACTCAGTTGCTCAGTTGAGATGCTCCTCATTACGTTCACAGCATCATTGAATCTGACATTTTGATAGTATATTGGTTGCCGTAAGCGATAAATTAGTTTCTCTGAAACGCGCAGTAGACACATACATATCATATGGTGCTCAACAAAACACTTCAGATAGATCATCAGTTCACTTAATTCTGCTCTCGTAAGTCGATCTCGTACTTGTGGACTATTTACATTACTTTCCCGACTCTGTTGTAATTCGGTTTGTCATTCATTATCAATTCTTTCCATGTGATGTTACTCTGTTTTATGGGTATCCATTCCCTCTGTTTACTAATTTCCTCAAGAACGAATGTCACTTGTATCCCTGAGAAGTCCTGCATATTCTCGTCATCGGCTTCAGACATCTGTACGTAAAGTAGCCCATCTGTACCACAGCTAACACCTTGCGGAAAAAAAATAAAAAAAATAAAAAAATAAAAAATCCCTACTGTAACGGTGCTACTTTACCACTGGCGACTCAATGGAGAATTGGAGTTTCCTTGCTGACGGCAAATCATGGCTCAGCGCACCTCGCTACTGGCTCCTTATAAAAATCTGAAGTGCTAGCCATCCCCATCGGACGAATTGATCCCATAGTTCGTTGATGCTTTTCTCCTTATCCTCTTTGTATTGTTGTCCCTTCGAGTTGCGACATTTCAGGATTCTATATTGTAGCTTTATAATTATACTTGCACGTTATTCAGAAAAATTTGTGGCCTAAAGTACTTGATTATCTTACTTACAGCTTCAGTAAAACTGTCGCCCTCAACGAACTTAATATGCCTCATTGTCCCCTTCTTAATCTTCTTAATCTTCATTTTCGTTGGTTTTATTTCCACCGTTAACTCCACAATCTCCTGATAACTCTTGGATGCGACAGGTGGATAATGAATGATTACCCTGATTCTGTTTGGAGGGTGTACAGAGCACCATTACTAATCTCAGTGTGTTACGTATAGTTTCATGAGGCAGGTCATTCAGATTGTTCTGTCCGGTACTGGTTCCAGGACCTGTGTTTTTGTAACAATACAAACGGCGCGACTTCACGTCCTCTCTTATAATTGTTCACTGGCACTCGATGCACAGTCCTTTCCTATTTTCTTATCATGAAATTTTTACACGATCTCAAAATGAAATTGTGGCCCATTGTGGGATACGTTCCTCTTAACTCGTCCAAATACGGTGTTCAAGTCAAAGGGCAAGCCTGGAACGAATTTTCGATTTAAAAATGACCATTGTGGAATAATCAAGGATAAAGATGTGCAGGAAAGACAATGACAATGTCCAGAATGGAGTGCAGAAGAGGCATTTTAAGTAGATTTGACTGAACAGTTCTTCAATAGAAATTACAAGGAAAGAAATAACTAATATCGGATTTGCTGGGGTTCGCGTTGTAGAAGGGACATATTCTGACAAACACAGTCCAGTTACGCGAGATTACTGGCGTTAAAGAAGACATGGGGTGTAAAGAATTCACTGTGGCATTGAAAGATACACAAAGATAGTTCTCTACAGATTCTGGGGAAACTACCCATCTTAACATCTGTTTTCGAGACCGTTTTCCTGTGCCCCTCTGTACGTGCACATGCAACTGTCTGACCTAAATCCCTTTTACGCTAATACTGTCCAGGAGGTCTACATTGTTTTCCTCAGGTAGAGCTTCCACGTCTCCATAATGAGGTTACAAGTATTTCGATCAACATATATGTGTGTGTGTGTGTGTGTGTGTGTGTGTGTGTGTGTGTGTGTGACGTCCTTCGGTTATGTAACTACACAACCGACGATTACGTGGCAACCTGAGAGTGAAAATCTGTGAAATTGTCTGTGTGTCTTCAGCGTGCTAAAAATATTTTAATAATACTGAAAATTAGTTTGGTTTTTAACCTATTTTGTTGGTAAATGTGAAATATAAAACCAGTCTTATGCAGTGTGAATGTATTTGCATTTCAATGCGGCACGTCCACAGTTTTCCAGTCCTCATACTCAGCAGCGAGGCGTGATCACGGAGGCAAACGTGCCAACCAGGCTGATACCCTAACCTCCATATGTCGGATGGTCAGATCTGTATCAAACGTTGTACAGCTATATAGTTTGCGCTATACGCTGTCGTCTAGGATAATGTGCTTAAATGGTAACACCTGTCCTACGAAGCACAGGATAAGCATAACTGTTAAAGAGATGTCGCTCAGAACTCTCGTGGGGAAAAAACGTAGAGCGTTGCTTTTGTTGTGGAAGGGCCCCAAGTTCGAGCCCTGGACATGCTATTTTTTTCTATACTATGTGTGAAACTGATATTTGGTACAGTATGTTCCAGACATGTAAAATGTCTTCTCGAACTTTACAGCAATGTTCTTCTGGCAGTACGGTTTCCCTTTGTTTGCTTGAAAATGCAAGCCAATAAAGCATATTTGTAGTTTAACAAAATAATCGGCGTAAACGAATAAAGAAACAGTTGCATAACAGGTGCGGTTGTAATACGAGTGAACTACAGTGTGGATGCTCATTTATGGGATTCATCAAATGTTGTATTACTATTGTTACTATGTTGTTTACTACTGATATTTTTATTATGCTTATTGTTTTTATTATTAGTCCTATTATTATTGCCATTAATACTTCCACGCATTTAATGCAGTTGTTTCTTTATTATTCTGTGCTGAATGTTTATGTTTAGAATGTGTTTTCCCTATAACAATTCCTCACGTACTACAGTACAAAGACTGGTACGACCAAGGTCCGAACCGGAGACACTTTATGCAACATATTAATTCTCCACCGGCTATCCCACGGCAGCTCTGCATGGCATACGCTCACAGTTATGCTACTCCTCCGTAGGTCAGGTGTCACTTCTTACTCACAGTCTACGCATGTTCTCCTGCACGACGCACGTAGCACAAACTATATCGTTGTTTTGGTTGATACTCTATCGATATACGAAGTTTGGTGCCGATCTGACTGACTGACGACTGGAGATTTTGGTGTCTGCTCTATGGCACCCGTGGCAGGGAAGAGCCGGCAAGTCGAATTCTTTGTGACTCCTGCCTTAAGCCTATCAACCTCATGTCAGTCATATCGGCACTTATCTGGTTAGGGATCACAAATTTGCCTTCCAGTAAAATTGTGATCAGAGTTGATCAATTCAGCACCTTCTCCATCTCACGTGGGTTCATCTCGCATAAAGAAATAATTTGAAATGACAGAGGACACAACTATATTATAGATGGAAGGCACGAAGGAATAATAACACAATATTTACGGTCCTCGTCTTTAGCCTCCACAAAAATATCGTCGTCATCTGGATGAGTACCAATATTTGGTATAGTATGTCTCAGATTGTCCTAGTCTGATTTCGTATAAATATGGGGGGACGCACGTAGATGTGCAAGTATGCAGACACAGTTGTCGACACTTTTTGTTATACTACTGGGCAATTTAGTCGTAAGTGAAACTAAGTCTGAGTTATAACACAGTTGCTGGGTTGATGAGCAGAAGCAATTCGTGTACTGGGGTGGATGTTTCAGCTGCCGAGAAATCTTCCGTGGTCCATGGAACTCTTCTATCCCTGACGTTTCGTCCAAAGCTACTGTGGACATCTTCGGAGGTGCTCCTGGTCGTGCTGAGTCTTAACTACTGAAATCTTTAAAATGTTTGTTAAACATTATATAATGTGGAAGATTAAATACAAAACACGTGTCAAATCTTGTTGATTCTATTATTTGTTTTTATGATTTCTGCCACTTTTTTATTCAACTGTGTGGGAGAAAATAGACCAACCATCTAATAATGATCGAAGTAATAGGGGTCTACGAGTGGTACAGATCAGACATATTGATCAACTCGCAATATTTACGCCATACAATATTGTACAGTAACTTACATTCTGAGTGAGGGATCTTTAAGTTCTATAATTTCATTACAGTACGTTTCAGAGATACTAGTTTTGGTAACTGTAAAAATTACACTAGTTTCTCGGATACTATATTCGGCAATATGGATAAACATTGCTTGTCAGGTCTACCAGAACAAGTGAGCCTCGTCAGCACACTGGACTCGCGTTTGGGAGGGAGACGCTTGAAGACCCCCGTCTCGCCACATAGATATAGATTTTCCATGATTGCCTTAAATCGCTTGAGGCAAGTGCCAGGATGGTTACCTTGAAAGTGTACGACTGGTGTCCTTCACTATTCTACTGCAATCTGAATTTGCGTCCGTTTCTAATGACACTGCCGCCGAACAACACATCATCTTTATCACCTGTTTTATCTCTTCAAACATTTTCAAAATGGTTCAAATGGCTGTGAGCACTATGGGACTTAACAGCTGTGATCATCAGTCCCCTAGAACTTAGAACTACTTAAACCTAACTAACCTAAGGACATCACACACATCCATGCCCGAGGCAGGATTCGAACCTGCGACCGTAGCAGTCGCGAGATTCAGGACTGCGCGCCGAGAACCGCGAGACCACCGCGGCCGGCTAGACATTTTCATGGCCTTTTAAGTCTCTAACTGCATTGTGAGCAATAGACTGACAATTTTGTTGTTGGAAGAGGCTCAAAGCACATTTTGTTAATTTGTGCACACATAAAACTTTAAAACATCAGATCAGCTTTCAGGGTCTCTGCATAATCATCATCATGATTACCATCACCATAAACGTCAGAGCAAAGGAAAGTGACACACATCTAGAGATATGCGGCACTATCACGTTGTTTACGTAGCATCCGTGGGATGAAATATTGGTATTTTCAGTCATCGGAAAGTCTGTGTTAGTGGTATTCTTCTTGGACACCTTTCCTAGATACAGTTTTTGCAGTAATCATTCTTGTCACTGGCTTGATGCGACTCACCACAAATTCCTCTCCTGTGCCAACCTCTTCACCTCAGAGTAGCACCTAAAACCTACGTCATCAATTATTTGCCCTCTCCAACTCCCTCTAGCGCCAGTAAGTCATTCCCCGATATCTTAACAAGCGTTCTCATTACTTTTGTCTTTCTTCAATGTACTCTCGATCCACATTCTGTGCTCATTAGACTGTTCACTACATTCAGCAGATCATGTAAATTTTCTCCACTTTCACTCACAATAGCAATGTCATCACCTATTCGTATCATTGATATCCCATCACACTGAATTTAATTCCACCTCTGAATCTATCACTTAATTCCATCATTTCTTCTTCGATGTACGGATTCAACAATAGGGGCGAAAGACTACATCACTGTGGTACATCTCCTTTTATCGGAGCACATCGTTTATGGTCGTCCTATCCTATTATTCCTTCTTCACTCTTGTGCATATTACCCGTCTCTCCCTACAATTTACCGTTATTTTTCTCAGAATTACGAACATCTTGCACCATTTTACATTGTCGAACGTTTTTTCCAGGTCGACAAATCGAATAAATATGTCTTGGATTTTCTTTAGCCTTGCTTCCATTATCAACAGAAACGTCACAATTGCCTCTCTGGTGCTTTTACCTTTCCTAAAGTCAAACTGATCGCCATCTAGCACATCCTCAATTTTCTTTTCCAATCTTCAACACTCGCAAGAAACATGGATGCATGAGCTGTTGAGATAATTGTGCAATAATTTTAGCAATTGTAAGCCCTTGAAGTCGTCGGAATTGTGTGGATGACATTTTTCCGAAAGTCAGATGATGTGTTGTCAGACTCATACATTCTACAAGCCATCGTGAACAGTCGTTTTGTTGCCTCTTCCCCAACTACTTTAGAAACTCTGGTGTCTGTTATGTATCCCTACTGCTTTATCTGATTTTAAATTCTCCAATTTTCTCTCCAATTCTGAGTCTAATAGTGGATCCCCTATCTCTTCTAAATCAACTCTTATTCCTTCTTCTATGACTTCAGACAAATCTCTCCCCTCATTGAGGCCTTCAATGTACTCTTTCCATCTATCGCTCTCTCCTCTGTATTTAAGGGTGGAATCCCCGTTGCAGTTCTAATGTAACCGCCCTTGCTTTTAATTTCACCGAAGGTTGTTTTCACTTTTCTGTATGCTGAATTACTCCTTCCTACAATGGTTTCTTTGCCGATTTCTGCACATTTTACATGTAGCTCTTTCGTCTTAGCTTCCATGCACTTCCTACTTATTTCATTCCTCAGCGGCTCGTGTTTCTGTATTCCTGAATTTCTCTGAACACTTTTTTACTTCCTTTTCTCATCGATCAATTTAAGTATTTCTTCTGTTACCCATAGATTCTTCGCAGTTACCTTATTTGTGCCAGTGTTTTCCTTCCCAGCTGCGGTGATTGCAGTTTTTAGAGACGGGCATTTCTCTGCAACTGTGCTGCCTACTGAACTATTTTTTATTGCTGTGTCTATAGCCTTAGAGAACTTCAACGGTATCTCGTCATTCCTTAGTACATCCGTACCCCACTCCTTTGAGTATCGATTCTTCCGAACTTCTTTCTGAAACTTCAGCCCACTCTTCATCGTTACTACATTGTGATCTCAGTCCATATCTGCTCCTGGGTATGCCCTAGAGTCCAATATCTGATTTCGGCATCTCTGTCTGAACATGATGTAATTCAACTGAAATCTTCCCATATCATTCATCCTTTTCCATGTAGACTTACTGCTCTTGTGACTCTAAGCCGGCCGGAGTGGCCGAGTGGTACTAGGCGCTACAGTCTGGAACCGCGCGACCACTACGGTCGCAGGTTCGAATCCTGCTTCGGGCATGGATGTGTGTGATGTCCTTAGGTTAGCTAGGTTTAAGTAGGTCCAAGTTCTAGGGGACTGATTACCTCAGAAGTTAAGTCCCATAGTATTCAGAGCCATTTGAACCATTGACTCTTTAACAGAGAATTCGCTCCCACGAGCTGAAATTTATTACGGATCTCAATGAGTCTTTCTCCTCTCTCATTCCTCGCCTCAAGCCCATATTCTCCTGTAACTTTTTCTTCTACTCCTTCCCCTACAACTGCATTCCATTCCCCCATGACTATTAAATTTTCATCTTCCTTGACGTAGTGCATTAACCTTTCAGTATCCACATATACTTTCCCTGTCTCTTCATCTTCAGGTTGCAATGTCGGCATGCATACCTGACCTATCGTTGTCAGTGTTGGTTTATTGTCGACAATCACAAGAACAACGCTATTACTGAACTGTTCACAGTAACACACTTTATGCCCTACCTTCCTATTCACAACGAATCCTACTCCTGTTATACCAATTCCTGGTGCTGCTGATATTACGCTATACTCTTCTGACCAGAAATCCTCATCTTCTCTCCATTTCACTTCACTGACTCCCGCTATATCAAGATTGAGTCTTTGCATTTCGCCTTTCAGTTTTTCTAGCTTCCCTACCTCGTTCAAGTTTCTGACGTTCCACGACCCGACTCGTAGCACGTTATCCTTTCGCTGGTTATTCAATCTTTTTCTCCCGGTCACCTCCGCCTTGGCAGTCCCCTCCAGGAGAACGAATGGGGGACTACTCCGGAATCTTTTGCCAATGGAGAGTTCACTGTTATACTTTTGCAGTTACAGGATACATGTCCTTTGGACACAAGTTATGTGTCTTTAATGTAGTGGTTTCCGTTGCCTGTTGCATCCTCACGCAGTTGGTCACTGCTTATTCTCCAGCCTCTAGGGGCATTTTCCCACCCCAAGGATAAGAGAGTGCCCTGAATCTCTGTCCGCGTCGCCACACTCTTTGACAAGGCTGTTGGCAGAATGAGGGTCATTCTTATGCTGGAAGTCTTCGGCCGCCAATACAGATGATTAATAGATATTTACGGTGGCGGGTTTTGAACCCAGGACCGAGACAGTGTTTATTGCTAATCAAAGACGCTACGCCTCAACCACGCGGTAGACTTCTTAAATACAAAGTTAATGTCTTCTGGTACATCAATATTTATGGATGCAGTCTTCATCTGTGTACCAGAGAAAAGGCCTTTGAAATTTATTCCATCCATTCTGGAGACGGTTTGGCTGATAGTAAGAGCGCTCTATAGGGTCACGCAATTTTTCGTGCCGCTGGCGGTAGCAACATTCAGATCATTTTGCTCGTTGCTTGTGTGGGTGTCTTGATAACTGTGACCAAGCGATGTGTCGCCATCTTTAAGACCCTGAAATTCGGAGGGATTTGTATTCAAATAACCATCCGGCCATTCTAAATCAATTTCCTATGACGTGTGATTAGCTTACGGTGGCTTTTTCGAAACAGGATGCAAACTTTCTTTCGTCATCCTGTCCAAATCCGAGCGTCCCATAGATCCTAGTCGACCAATTTTTATTATAATCTTAAATTTTCTTGGGCTTCCAGCCGGGTGGCGGTGTCTTCAAACTGCGACGTTTCGACGAGTGACATACTCATCATCAAGATGATGAGTATGTCACTCGTCGAAACGTCGAAATTTGAAGACACCGCCACCCGGCTGGAAGCCCGAGAACTCTTCGCCAGCTGTATACGCCGGGAAAGCATACATTCACATTAAATTTTCTTGGCAATTATGATATCATGAAATGAGTAAATGTCAGTTTTGTTGTCTGGTGCACTTATGTATTTTTATCGGTCATATTATAGGCATAGATCTAGCAGGGGTCGCCGGCTGCGGTGGCCAAGCGGGTCTAGGCGCTTCAGTTTGGAACCGCGCGAGAGCTACGGTCGCAGGATCGAATCCTCCCACAGGCATGGATGTGTGTGATGTCCTTAGGTTAGTTAGGTTTAATTAGTTCTAAGCTCTAGGGGACTGATGATCTCACATGTTGAGTCCCATAGTGCTCAGAGCCATTTGAACCACTTGAGCAGTGGCCTCTACTCTTTTCAGCGATAAGTAATCCATCATGTCGGCATCGTACTGTGGGGACATTGAAGAAACATGGAAACTTCTGTCTTTCTATGCTAGGGTGATAGTTCATATAATCTTGCGAAAATTGGAAGGTAAAATGTAATCCTCAGATATCCATTTCTCTTTCTCCACTCTTGCTTCATTCGAAATATGAAGAACTGAGTTTATTTTCAGTTGAAGCGATGCCTCTCAAGAGTTTTAGAATAATCCTCCGTGTCAATGAGGGCTGTACAGAAATGGAAATTACTTGAAGCTCAGCCAGATTAATAGATAATTTGGAATTCCCTACTGATCGGTTTCTTGGAGTAGCGCAGGACTTATTGCAATGTTTTTTTGAAGTTCTGTGAGGTTTCTCGTAAACTGCACTCGAGACCTCTTACAGTTGCAAGCAGTCATTCCAAGAACTTCGAATTATATTGACTAAATGGAACCGTTTTGTTTTTCAGTCAGTCATTTCTTCATCTGTTCCAAATTGTGTAAGATAAGACATAAAAGGCAGTGGAGAGCTAAAATAAGGACAGGGAGGATTGCAGATACCTACTTGTAAGAGCAACTTACTCCTCACCAATGACTCAACTAACAGCTACTATTCTTGTACCTGATACAGATATTGCATTCATTCTGAAGGTCATTCGTCTTTCAGCTGCAAAAAATCAAATATGCGACCTTTTAACAACAACGTGATTCCTTTCTTCGTAATTTCCTGCCTCTTTACTATTCCATCACTACCGAAATAGTGAAAAAAGAAGTATGCGGCTGTATTCCTGGTGAGAGGTGCCTATTAATCGGCTCTTTCACTTGCTCACACTACATATTACGTTTTTCGTATCTTTTAGTGTTTCATTTTATTTCCGCTGTTTCTACCGTGCAGTAACCAGTGCCATGATATATTTGTAAACACACTTTCGCAAACTGTTTGCTAAGCCAAAGCATCTGTCTTATGTCTTTGGTGATTCGGTTTCCTTCGGCTAAGAGCGTTCCCTGGCGGTCTGCGAGCCATGTGGTTTCAATGTTCAAAGGAAGGCCAGTATAACACCGCTGTATAATAATTTGCAGTGTTACATTGAGCTTATTCGAGGATACGAGCTGCTCTGATAACTTTCTTTGTGCTTAATGGACTTACTACCTACAAGATGGTTGAGAATAGCAATGAAATTTATATTCACTACTGAAATATGTTTTTCGTGTGAGGTTAGTTGCGATGGTTTACTTGCGTTGCTTTGCGCAATGGAATAGGTCCGAAGAGGTTGCAGACTTATAATTATTTGAAGGTTCGTTACCGCATCCTTCGTAGGTTCACTAGCCGAGTACCAGAACCTGCTTGGGCTCCTATTTATTCCAGCACCGTTATTCCGTCTCCTTCTTCACCGGCTGCTGGTTTTTACTCCACACTACTTTATTCTAACTAGTAACTGATATGTGTATCAAGCTGTGCTGAATTGGGTCTATGGGTTAGAAGGAGTCAGGGGTTTACTGTGATCTTATTGATCAACAAATTTGCCAGCACACGCACTTGTCAAAATATTTTACTTATACCTAACTTTATTTAAAAAAAATTTGTACTCATATTTAACCTGTATCTGTAGTAAATTTCCGCCTGCGGTTTCGTTTTCAAGCAGGTCAGTGTATGTGTATATCTCCTGAACTGTATTTTGTGCAATGAAATACTTTTGCATGTACATTGAGCGGTATGTCAGGTCCCTCATTACAGTGTTCATGACGTCATGTATCATGAACTATGTGTCGTAAATGACATATTTTTGCACGTACAGTCAGTGGTGTATGTTAGTACTGTCTGCTAAAAGAGCTACGATTGCAGTTACTAATAAAGAAGTAATACATTAAAAGACCATGTCTCATGTGGCAGTTTTACTGCATGAACAGTGAAAATGTAGTAAGCAATAAACTTACTTCCTTTCGTCATTTTGTTGGGAGTGTGAACTAGAAAAGTCTCATAAAGGCATGGAATTATGTCTAACGTTGGTTCCAAGTCATACATTTCTCCCAAGTTCTGAAATTCATATTTTTTATTCATGTATTTTTGAGTCATTCGTCTTCTGACTGGTTTGATGTGGTCTGCCACCAATTACCGTACTCTGGCCACCCCTCCATCTCAGAGTAGCACCTGCATCCTACATCCTCTATTATTTGTTTGATGTACTCAAATCTCTGATTTCCACTTTGAATTTGCACCTCACTCTTAAACCTTTCTTTTATTTCAGTCATTGCTTCTTCGATGAACAGGCTGAACGGTAGGATGAAATACTACATCCATGTCTTACACGCTTTCAATTCGATCATTTCATTATCTACAAATCTTATGGTTCCCTCTTGGTGCATGTACATATTGTATATCACCCGTCTGCTGATAGCTCACTGCTGATTTTCTCTGACATATTGCACCATTTCACTCTGTCGAAAGCTTTTTCTAGGTCAGTAAATACCAAGAGCGTGTATTGATTTTTCATCAATTTTGATTCCGTTAGGTCTCTCTCGTGACCTTACCATTGCTGAAGCCAATCTAATCGCCATCTAAAGGATCCTCTTGGTTATTTTCGATTTTTTCTCTTTATTATTCTTGTCAGCATCCTGGAAGCGTGAACTGGTAAGTTTTATGGGACCTCGCACGTATCTGACTTTTCTCTCTTTGGATTTCTGCCGATGAAATTTTCTCGGAACTCTTAAGGTACGTCAAAAATCTCTCAGATTCTGACACGAACTTGAATAGTCGTTTGGCTGCCAATTTCCCCAAAGGTTTTAGAAATTCCGATGGAGTGTTACCTTTCCCTCCTGTCTTATTTGGTCTTAAATCTTCCACAGACCCTAATGGGATACACTATGTCTCCGATAACGTCCGTAATTCCTTCTTCCAACACGTCTTCAGAGCAGTCCTCCACATTCTCCACATACTCCGCATCATCATCATAGACGCCTTCAGTGTATTCTTTCCACTTACTCGCACTCTGCTCTGCGTTCAATAGTGGAGTTACCACTTTCAATTTCTCCGAAGGTTTTTTTCTTACCCTTCTATAGACAGACAGTCCTCCAGACTACAAAATTTCTTTATCGATTATTACAAATCGTTTTTGTTGCAATTTCACCGTTTCTGCCTTGCACTTTGTTTTTTATTACTAACTTATTTCTTTTGGTATGTATTCCTGTCTTCCCCTTAGCGCTTTTCTACTTAATGCTTTCGCCTGTCAGTTGAATTATTTGTATTGTTACCCAAGGTTTTTTTCGCAGTTACCCTTGTTGTAGTAATGTTCGTCTGTTCAAATCTTGTGATTTCCTTTGTGCAGATGCGCACTCTTCTTCAATTGGACCGTTTACTCCGGCATTCCTTATCACAAGATCCACATCTTTAGCTAACTCTGAAGACCTATCATCATTACTCAGTACTTCATTGTCCCCTTCATTCTACACTGATTTCTACTTGTGAATATCTTAAACTTGTGTCTAGTATTCATTATTACTAGATCGTAATGTGACTCTTTATTTGCACTTGGGTACACCTTATTTCAAATCTCTGTCTGACCGTGATGTAATCGCACTGTAATCCGGCCGTGACTCCTGGTCTTTATTCTAGTATACCTCCTCATCTTGTGCTGCTTCAAGAGAGCATAAGCTATTATCATCCAAAATTTATTGCAGAATTCAGTTATTCATTTTCGTTGCTCATTTCTGTTGTGAATTCGATATTCACCCAGAACTGTTTAATTTGTTCCTTCCCTTACAACCGCGTTTCAGTACCGCGTGATTATTGGATTTTAATATCCATGTAAATATTGAATTACCGCATGTGTACCAGAACATTCGTCGACGTTGTTTTGTTGCCGAGCCTGCTGAGAACTCTCTGCCCTATCTGTCTTACTTTCTTATTCATAACGAATCGTACGCAAGTATTACATTTTACATTGCTGTAGATCTTACACTAAATTCTTCTGACAGAAATCCTCGTCTTCTTGCATTTCACTTCATTTCACTTCACTGACCTCCACTGTATCTTGAGTGAGCCTTAGCATTCCCCTTTTTCAGATTTTCTAGTTTCCTTACACGTTGATATTTCTGAAGTTCCATGCCCCTTCTTGTAAAACATTCTTTCGTTGACTGTTCAAACTTTTTCACATGGCCACTTACCTCTTTGCAGCCCAATCCCGGGGATCCGAATGGGTGTCTAATCAGGAGTCATTCGCCTACGGATATAGAATCATGAAAATTTCTCATTAACCGGCCTTATGTGCTGCGAATACACGTTGTGTGTCTGTAACTCATCCTGTACAGTTGATCGTTGCTGATTCTTCCGCTTGTTAAGGGCAGTTTCTCACCCTAAGAGTGGGAGACTGTCCTGAACCTCAATCCGTTCCTTCACCCTCCCTGACAAGGTTTCCGGTAAAACGAGGGTGACTTGGTACGCCAGAGCCTTAGTTCGCCATTTCTGATGATTTTTCTACGAAACTTAACCAGTTTCTGGGTTCGAGCCCGGGATGCTAGTGGTTTGGATTACAAGTAAACGGCGCTTTTCCTAGACCACAGGTCAGCCTCATATACTTAAATACTCGATAAATATAGTCTTTGTTGCCCTCTTGTGAAATATGAATATGCGTTGTTTAGTGATTTTGAAGAATCAGGATTCAATTAAAGGAGGGGCGAGGGGCGCAGATTATTATTATTAGAAATACTAAAATCTCGTTTCATGCTAGTTAATTCTCTGGAACCGAATAGGCAAGGATAACTATGACCTTGCGCCGCTGGAAGCCAATGTGAAATCGCAGCTAAAAAACTGTGTTGCCCAGGTATTAATTTGTGGCTGTGCCCAAGACTTCGTTCGCGTGGATTTTATTTATGACTTATAAAACTTGTTTTATACAACGTCTGAAGTAGTTTTTCGGGTACATGAACGAACAGCTTGTTTCCTTCATTAACACCGGAGAGAGCAACGTAGAGCTGGCTGTACGAACAGCAACTGCCACTTAGGTCCACACCAACACTGACGGTGTAGCCTTGTGGTTTCTCTGCGATCGTGGGGTAATAAAAGCTCTCTGAGAATTGTATTCTTCAGAAGAAAAATGCTCAACTGCTAGGGGCAAGATTGGCTCGGGATATAAGAACTCGCTCGCATGGGAGGTAAATAACTTTAAGCCTCGTTCCAATACATTTTCGGTGGGCTTAAATTCTGTCACTAAATTATATTTCCGAATATATAGGGCGATTATAATTAAAGTTAAACTTTCATAATGCTGTAGATATAAAACCACTGGGGAGAATGACGACAAATTGCAGCAGAAGATTATCGGAGAAGGGGGAAAACGTATGGCAGAAGAAAAAAAATTATGTCAAAATTGATCAATAGATGGTACTGTATGTGTCAAAATATGTAAATGACAATACCTGTCATGCGCGCGACCCATTGAATTTGGTATAAAAGCGCCGGGTACACGGCTTTTCCTTCTTTCGCGTCTGCGACTTTCGTCATGACTGTCTCATTGCAGGATCGCGCTCTGCTTGTAAAGCTGTATTACAAGAATGATGGCTCTGCACACGTCACTTTGCAGAAGTTCCGGACACTTAAGGGTTTGGAAACAGGCGTTGGTCTGATTTCTGCCGTGGGTTTGGCGAAAATGATGCGGATATTCGAAAAGACGGGTTCCTTTTGGTGTGCCACCTTGTAGAGGGAGGAAAGGAATTGGAAAAAACTGGAAATTTGTGGAAACGTCTTATGCGACCAAACTGCTGAGGTCATCGATCCCTAAGCTTACGCGTTACTTAATCTAACTTAAACATACGCTAAGGACAACACACACCCCCTTGCCCGAGGGAGGACTTGAAACTCCGATGGGGGAGCCGTGCGGACCGGGACAATGCGCCTAGACCGCGTGGATACACCGCGTGGCACAAACGAAATGATGCGACATCAGTAGAAGCAGTGGCCACAGCAATGCTGGTGGAGACGAGTGGTGGTGTGCAAACGTGTAGAGCACGGAGAATTGCCCGAACATTGGACACAGCCGTCAGCACGGTGCGTAAAATCCTACGAAACATCCTTCTTTGGTAGTCATTCAAAATTACCCACCGGTAAGAGTGGCTTCCTGTTGACCTGCCAGCAAGAGGAGACCTTTGCCTTAGAATTTCTTGCTCGCATGAAAATGGACAATGACTGGCTGTGGTAAATTTTGTGGATAGACGAATCCCACTTCTATCTGACTAGGTATGTCAATACACAGAATTGTCGAATATTGGCAACGGAAAGTCCACACGTAAATCAACCAGTACCACTTCGTATTGTAAAGGTCACTGTGTGGTGGCAGTTTACGGCATCATTTATCATAGGATCATATTCTTTCGGAGGGACAGGTGCTTCCGGTCCTGTTTCCTGTACCGTCATTGGTAAGTGCTATGAGTGTCTTTTGTGCAACAACGTCATTCCAGCTCTCCCACAGCGTGGAGGTGTGGATGGGATCTTTTTATGCAACATGGCGCATTTCCGTACATTGCAAATCCTGTTAAGCAGCTGCTGAAGCGCCATTTAGGAAGTGCTAGAATTATCAGCCGCCATTTCCCTGCAGTCTGGCAGTCCCGATCACCTGATGTTGATCCGTGTGACTTCTGGCTGTGGGGATATCTGAAAGATGTTATGCTCAGTGTTCCGATTGCCAACTTAGCTGCATTGAAGGTACGCGTTGGGCAGCACTTTCTGAACGTAACCTCGGAAACACTTCGATCAGCTGTGGAACATGTTCTTTCTCGATTTCAACTTGTTGCAGGAAACCGTGGACAGCATACTGATCATGTTTTGCGCCAGTCGCACGGAAATTAATAATGATTTGATTTTTGTTGACGCTCTTTATGCGGTTTTTGGCCTCAGGACAACTAAAAACCAATATTTCCCATCCGATGTGATACATCCTTGCCGTGGTGGATGAGCTTACGTAACTAACGGTATCACACCTGTACTCTGATGCACACTGAGTAGTACAGTTCGTTTAACGTCAAACGTACACCAAGGGCAGTGTTATATGATTCATTTGTCATTTGTAGTCTACCACTATTAAATTATGACGCTTACAGGGCCATCTATTGCTACATTTTGTAGCTATTCATTTTTCCTCTGCCATATGTTTCTCCCCTTCTCCGATAATATACCGATGCAATTTGACATTCTGACCAGTGGTGTTATTTCTACAGCGGTTTGAAAATTTAACTTTACTTATAATCACCCTGTAAATTTTTCACTGAGTTGAAACAAACTAAGAGTGACATATATTGGTTCTTTGGTGTCCTACGAAGCTAACACCACCATCTATTGGTTCTTAGGTGTACTAAGCCGTGATATTCGTGTCACTGAGGGAGCCAAAACGATTTTAGATAAAACTTTAAATTACGATGTAATTCTTTTTCTTCATCCGATTTTGATGATATAAGGCCTGTTTGGTACCCCAAGCTACGCTCAAATTACTCATGAGAACCCCATCGAAATTTGACTAGTAGTATTGGAAATTACGTGTTCCAACAGAAAAAAAACCAGACATGACGGTTTTACAGTTTTGTTATTAGTGTTGATATAGATGTATTGTTACTGTCTGACCGAAACGTTATTATGCAATTTGGCGGTACGCCACACAGCGTTAAAAAATAATATTGAAGAATTTCGCAAATATAACAAAACTGACATCGTATTGAAAAAGCTACTATTACAAAAAATCGAAAAGACTATGTAATCAACTAATATCATCTGTGATTGTTGTTATAATCTGTTCCTTTTGATTAAGGATAGCACACACTTCCATTTTGTTTCTTGGTTGTGTAAGAATCCATTTTGTGACGAGGCACGAAATCGTGTAAGTTTCATGTGATATTTAGACTAACTATAACCCAAATATTACTTAAAGCTGTCGTTAACGTTTTACTGTAACAACTCATTTTCATGATTTACTTTATTAATTTTTGCAAATTTTATAGGGGAACTTTGGCACAGAGGTCAACGCCGTTGTTCTAATGTTAACGGCCCTGAATCATAATAATTATTTTAATATTTTGCTATTTTGACTAATAAGAAAAGCAAATGTAAATGTAGATTTCTCTTGATTAGTGCTTCTTCTTTTGAAACAGTACTAGCACTCAGTTTTTCTACTATTGAACCATATTCATCTAACGTGATTTCAATAAAACATTTTGAACTCCGCTTAAAGCATTGCAATTTAACAAATAATAATTAAGCAGGTATATATCTGGAATATTCATTGTTGTTGGTGTGTCTTACTATAAAAACAGCGTGTCCGGAAATATTAACTGCGAGAAGTACCATAATAGAGTCATTAGCGTAAATAATTTCTGAGTTGTGAGGCAGACAGAATAATACTAACTTCAATTTTACGTAACATATAAATACCAACAATACACATGCATAAAAAAGAACCACCACAATGGCGCCCAGCGTGGGACACGAACCACCGATTTATACATAAAGCAACACCACGATGGGGGCCCAAAGCGTTTATCTCGAAAAACGTACATAAATATATCCGAATAGATATACAAACAGATACATTGTTGTATATAGTTGTTGATTAAACTCAGAATCTCAAACTACAACTTAGATGTAAATGTTTATTTTGTTTATGTAGAAATTCCGTTTGTTAAATATTTCAACGTTGTTAAAATAAGTGTTCCATGCACCACTTCCATCAAAATCGTATAAGCAACGTATCCATGTGTGAGAAGTGGCTGTAGCTTTGAAAAGAATAACCAGAACAATAAATAAAAACTACAGAAGATAGGAGTGCAAATACAAGTGCTGCTGTCTGGTGGAGGAAAAGACATAAATGAGTAGGGGGGGGGGGGGGGGGGGGCAAGGCACACTGCACAGTGAAAAAATTTAAATTTTCTACATATTCTAATGAACTTACATTTGCATATTTTTGCAGTGAAGTCAAAACGATTCATTTACTAAGATCACTAAATGATGTGCTCAGTTTGAGTGTGACAGATTGTTTAATGTAGTGCATGTTTAATACGAATTTACTTGATGGATTAGTGTAAAGCAATTTAAAGTAAAGAGTGCGCAAAGTTAACTTCAGAGAATGGATCGTAAGGGAATTTTACAGTGTTTTTGACAATTAAAAGTTCAGTAGAGGTAAGACTTACACTACAGTTGCAGGAAGTTCTGTATAGGTATACTAGCTCAGTTCATGTACAGAGTCATGTTTTGAGTCGGTTTGTAAGAATTTTAGTTAATGATGGCCTTAAATTCACTTCCCTTTAGTTATTTAAGTAGAAATTTATAATTTTTGTGTGTTCCTTTTTTTAGTATATTGTGACAATTTCGTGTTATATTTCTTGTTTTTTGGTGTGTGTCTTGTGTATATTGTCATTGAATAGGCATGGGTGGGCTACGCAGAGAGAAACGTGCCGAGAGTGAGGCTCTATCTGATACGGAAGTAGACGATAATGTCCGAGAACTAAGTAGCAGACCCGTGTGAGGAAACCCGTTCGCAAATTCCTCGACAGGAACCAGAACAGGGAGCAACATCATGATTTTAGTGAAAATACTGAACAAGCTCAAGTGGCACACATGTTCATGAAATAAGGCCAGAAACGATGGGTGATGTCACAACATCAGCTAATACTGCATCAGTAGAAGCAGGTCCCAGTCCGGATTTTCTTGCAATGTTGTTTGCACAATTAGATATCCGGGACAGACAACCAGAACCAGCACCTTTAGGTCAGGTAAAGGACTTGTAACAATCAGAACTTAAACGTGAGAAGGAAGGAGAAGAGCGTGACGCCCTTCTCGTTCAAAACGCGAACGACCTCTCAGAAGAACGAAAAATGGGTATCTTTTTATCTTTTCACATCTATCGCAGGAGATGTGATGTATCAACAATTAAATGTTCCACGCCATGCTTGAGTAGGGAATGCGGGTCATCAGCAGGGCGCTTGACCTCGCACAAAAATTAAACCAACGCCTAGACGAACGTGTATGTGAAGCGATGAGCTGGGTGTAGATACCCTTCACATCGTAGGTTGCGGCGGAGTAATTTGTGATATACGATCTACTCCTGCAAGATCACCAGAAAGGCATCCTCTTAATTAATATACGGCGTGTAGAGAAATTTGTCTGCGGGAGTCAGCCAAGCCAGACTCCACCCACTTTTACCGGCATTGTTCATGTCGCAGATTCAGGCGTATTACAAACCGTTGCCCAATTAAAGATTAAGGAATCGTTAATAAAACACCGACAATTTCAGACATACAATGATGTGAAAAAGACTGTTCATCCTGTCGTCTTTATAAAAAGTTTTAAAAACGTTTTGCCACTCTCATGGACAGAGAGGCAAAAGCTTCAGTTCGTCACATCCTTTATAACATTAAATGCAGCGCTGTGGGCACTAGAAACGGCCCAACAGTGAGCATCGTTTTCTGACTTTGAAAACGAATTTGTTGGTCCCGATCTGTACAAGAACGTTTAAGAAAATAGGTCTACAATGCCGAACTGTTCAAATCCCGCCTGGGAAATTTAAGACAGTATTTTGAGAAATATGTTAATACGAAGCGCTATTAGGATGAGCCGATGTTGGCAAGAGATGTCTTGCGAATTCTTAAGGAAAACTACCCATTGCCATTCGAGAGAAACTTATTTTCCAGACACGGCCTTAGAACAATTTATGTCAACACCACGAGATTCTTTGGAATTAATCCAAGCAGATGCACGTCAAAACGAATATGGCAGTGCGGGGAGTAATGAAAACAATAAATCACGACGGTTGAATAGTAGCAGCCATAGAAAGAACAGGTTCGCGAAAAATAATTACTTTTCTAATGGTGAAGAGTACAATAAAAGGCAAGCAAACGAGTAACAGTAACTGGCTCCTAACCATGCGGAAGGAAACCAATATTCACGACCTACTTACACGCCGATTAAAAACGGCAATGAACAATACAACCGTAAAAGGAAATGTGAAGGAGGAGGAAACACCAACTTCTCCCACAAAAACAAGTTCACTGCCGACAAACACTGACAACGCCCAGGGTCGGCAGGCTGGCAGGGACAAAGTAAAACGTCAAGTAATAATGTACCGATCCATCACATAAACGTTATACCAATTCCAACGCCACCGCCGCATCCAACTAACCCTAATGCGCAAGTGTATGTGCCATAGAGGCAGTCTTGCGCTTAAAACGAGAGCGTGAGGTATGTGGACGTCGCAAATGAGACACCTGCGGAGGGAGACAGGCTGTCATATGGCCGACCGCTGTAGGCCCCTTCCAGTCGGTCGGCTTTGAAGGAGTAGGGGGCGCAGGGTGTAAATTTGTGTATGCTGAGGTACAATGATGGTCAGCATTTAAAGGGCGAACTAATGACTGAACAGCGACCGCGAAGCACGGATGACATGAAATTGCTTTTCAGGGTAAAATTAATGATATTTTAGTATCAGAGATTCTGGACATCGAGGCCAGCACATCTGTGATAGATGAACAATTGCTCCATTCTGTGGACAAGTTCAGAAGCTGCCGATTTTGCCAGTAGAAAACCGTAGAGTGGTAGAAGCCCTGAGAGGGAAGCTGCAGTTAATGTAAAACGAGGTGAAGGTAGAGCTAACACTGGAATAAAATCATTTTCAAGCTCATTCATGGTAGTTAGAAACCTCGACGTACCCTGTATCATGGGTTCAGATGCTCTCCGTGAAATGAAGGCGAAAACTGACCTGGCACGGGGCATCTGCACCTTAATATGCCATGATAAGCAGATTGAATTGATGTTAATCAGGACGCCTTATGTGTGCACTAACTATTGTCAGCACATTAGCGTAGTGCTAGTGAAAATGATACGGAAGTTGCCTGGATGCAGATATCCAGAAAACTAAGCAAAATGTTGAAAAGGAAGCCGAATCTACATATTTGAGTGACAAGCAACAAAGTGAACTGTCACAGTTGGTTAACCAATTTGCCGAGATGTTTACCAAAAGACCCGGTATAATCACAGTGAGCCGTACGTGGCTCGTGTTCGCACCAGCTCTTACTTTACAGCCTGTTTTATTTTTTATTTTTTAACCATACTACCACCTCGTTATGTTACTTTCAATTTCTGCTGTCACCGAGTTGCTGCTTTGCCTGCCCGTGAGCGGCAGCAACAGCGCTTATTGATACAACCAGGCCGTTTTATCTTTGCTGACTACTATTACTTCCCGGTTGACGTCCATCGTGCAGCGAGTTTGAACCTGCCTGTAGTGCAGTTCGGACCTGACAGTCGTAGAATTGGGATGCGGCGGAAGTTGGTTGGGTGGGAGAAGTAGTGAGGCTTGGATAGCCATGACTCGCCCGACCGTTGCCGGCACACATGACTAACTGGGGACGGTCTTGGTTGATCAGCGGTTGGTCGACTTATAGAACAACATGTATTTGCTCGCCGGTCGCTTATGGGATTGCGGTGTGTGTCTCAACTCATGGTTCAGCCGTGACATTGCTCGGTCACTGCTTTTAGCATTGTTTGTGTTCTTTGTCCTTGTGTTTCTGAAATTGTATGTAGCTGATGATGTCGACTGCCCAGTTATTTTGTGCTGTCTCCGTGCTGGTGTGTGAGGAGTCGGTCGGCTGGCGTGCAGCAGGGAGAAAATCTCCACGGGGCATAGTTTGGCCGGGCCTGCTGACGGTCTCTATGCAGTGTCGGAGTTTGTGGGGCTGTTTCCATTGTTACGAGGTCCGTGGCTCACAGATCCTAGACGCGGAAGTTTAATTTGTATTTAATATACCAGCAAGTGAACACTGTTCACATTGTGCCGTATGGTTCTCATTGTTTGCTGTTGGGACATTCCCACGACCAACAACGTGTGTGTTCGAGTTGGCGGAGTCTAACTGTATTCGCAATTGAAGTGCACCAGCGGAATTTTCTGCCTCGTCGCAGTTAGCATTCCGGTTACCTGCCCTGGCCGTAGACGTAAATTCAGGCAGTGTCCTTTGCTCAATGTGTTGTCGCTGTCCAGCACTGTGTGTAGTTTGACAGCTTAATGTATGCTTGGTTGTGAGCGTCCATTCCTTTTATGTTTTGCATTGAACTCCCGGTTGTCTGCTGGTCGAGAGAAGTGCTAGTTACATTGTCGGTGGGTTCATTGACTGTCTGTTGGTTGGGTTGTCATCGGGATCGAGAATGGTTCGGCCGACTGCCTGTCTCACCTAAGTGATCGTTAGTATTTCAAGTGCTGGCCAACCCCTGAATCCTGTGAGCACCGTTAGCAGCAGTGCCATTTCTTATTATCTGTTGTGTGTATTTGTATGGCTCAAGGCCGATTATTTTGAATTATTGTTGAATTGAGTTTAGTGGTATTTTAAGTCGTGGGCGTTCAGCTGCTTTAAAATTAAAATTCCTTGCTTGTCAAGCGTTAGATTTTTTGGTCTTTCAATCTGATTAGAATATTATTTATTGATCAAGCCTTGGGACTTCTACCTACTAAAAATTATTTCAGTTGTGTTTTCAGTCATGGGCCTTCAGCCGTTTTAAAATTAAAGTTCCTTGATTGTCAATTATTAGACTGTTTGGGACCTTCAGCCTAATTTAAGATGAGGCCTTGTGCCTCGTGTTTTTATATAATTTTACCTTGAGTCTTAGATCAGGGGCCCTCAGTCGTCTTTAAATTTAATTTGCGGCTTTTCAAGTGTTAGATTTTGGCCCTTCAGCCAAATTGTAGAACTTACTTAACGTGAGTCCTTCTGCCCTCTAAATATTCGCTTTGGCGTCTGAAATTTGAGTTAATGGCTTTTAGCCGTTTTTTTAAAGTTAAAGTGGCTGTGCCCTTAAGTCATAAGGTAGTGTGGCGTATTCAGCCGATAACTTAGTTCAAGAATTTGTACTGGAATGTTTCCTGAAATAAATAATGTTGTATGTGTTCGAATCTGACAGCCGCTCATTTTGGCCCTTTCCACAATTCCAACTACCTGTCCTGTCTTGCGGGTTTAGGTGGGCGTTTCACGTTTAGCAGAGCGTTGTTACACTTCTGCTTCCCATTATATTTGCTGTCAGTTTCACTCTTGTTTCTGTTTCTGTTTGGTGGTATCATATTGTTTTGGCTGTTACTTGTTCCAGGTGCTTAGTGTAATGGTAGTCAGTGTCCGGGGGTCGGCCTGCTCAGTAAGGACCACCTTGTTTACGAGTTGGCAATAAGGCGCCAACCGATTGAAGGAAGTGTTCCTAAATTGGTAGGCCCTTTGCGAGCTGCCGTTCTTCAGCTAGTTGAAATCACGTCGGGGGTGGTGGGTGAGACAGGAGCGGCAATCGAATTTTTCTTTGAGGCTCTTAAAGGTCGTGAGGTCACTGTTCATGTTTTGGAAAGGTACTCAGCCTGCTGACAGTCAATTGAATAGGGGTCGGGCACAGTTAAGCCGTTTTAAGTAGGAGGGCAGCCTTAGACAGCTTTTAAATTCTTGTAGCTCCTGATAGTTCAGCTTCTAATTGTTCAGATGTTCATCTTGTGGGGCTTCGCTCCGTCCCTTCTTCAGTGTAGGAATGTCGGGTTGCCTGGGGGAATGTTGCCTCTGCATTGCAAGTCCTAGCGTGTGTCTCGCTATTTTCATTGCTGACTTAGCAGTGGTTATGATAGCAGTGGTTATGAATTCGTCGTCATGCGGGACTTAGGTCGGTCCCTTCCCCAGGCAGGGATGTCAGGTAGCCATTGGGCGTGTTCGCTCTGCAGGGGTGGTTCCGAGCGAGTTTTTGGCTTGCGGCTTTTCTCGTCCGTCTTTTGCCGTCATTAGGAGCTGCTAGTTGATTTTGTTTCGGTATGTGACCCTCGAGTTGATGTTGAATGCCTAACGACTGCGCTACAATCTGCCTGAATTTACGATTACAGTAACTAGAACTCGAAATTACACCTCCTATACGAAACTATGCAACAAATAAGTGAGCTAGGAGTAAGCGACTTGCTGCTGGCAGCTGCTTATCCAACACAGGCAGGGCTGTGACCAACCGACACTGTCGGTTCAAAACAAGCACGGAAGACAAACGACTACGCGAATTTACACTATTCAGGTACTAAAACGCGTTGCTACCACTCTCAAATACTATAATACGCCCGAAATTTAGGAATTAAACAATGCAGGTACCCAAAAACACGCAAAGAAATTAAGAATTAAAACTATGTAACAAATAAGTAAGCTAGGAGTATACGACTTGCTGCTGGCAGCTGCTTATCCAACAGCGGCAGGGAGCACACTTATTAATGATCACATCTAAACACAGAGACCTTATGATTTCTAAAAATATGGTTCAAATGGCTCTGAGCACTATGAGACTCAACATCTTAGGTCATAAGTCCCCTAGAACTTAGAACTACTTAAACCTAACTAACCTAAGGACACCACACACACCCATGCCCGAGGCAGGATGCGAACCTGCGACCGTAGCAGTCCCGCGGTTCCGGACTGCAGCGCCAGAACCGCTAGACCACCGCGGCCGGCCTTTATGATTTCTCACCGCTGTTAGTGAACATTAGGTTTTTGGTTGCTGCGGCTTAGAGATATGGTAAAGGTAATATTAAATGAACAGTATTAGCAGATTAGGAAGCCGTTTTGAGTATCTGCTTCGAGTTACAGCACATCCATACATGTTATAATTATTTATATGTGTGTATGTTACACATCTTCTCCTAAACCACTGTACCTAATTCAGACAAACGTTTTAAGCGTATCACTTACTGTCTGCCAAGAATCACTGTGGAGGTAAGACCCACTGACCTACCCTAGAGATGGAGGTGGTTGTGAAAAAATGTGTAACCCAAGATTCGCAAATACCCAGACTTAGGTCACGAAGTGTTTGAAAAAGAGAGCACTTAGTGACTGGCAAAAAAACTATACATAATTTAAACAGTGTACTAATCATCATCTCGCTAGCAACCACCACAAATTGATGAAAGGAAACGAGTTCATTACTCAATACATTTTCGTCATGTAGTAAAATTGAATTTTGCAGATAGTATTAATCCACACTACTGAAAATAGTTGCAAAATTATATCATTTTACGACCCATAGGTCAGGAGAGATAACATCATAAATATTGAGTTGCGTGGAAACGAAACCGCAGGGTGAAATTCGCAAGAGATAAAGATGAAGTATCTGACAAATATGTGTAAAATATATTTTACATATATGACATACATGTGACATGGGCGTACGTGGGCAAAGGCATGGGTAAAAAGCTCCTCAGAAGTCCCTGGATCGACTTCGACCAAACTTGCTACATATAGCACTTACTTTTTACTATCTGGAAATGAATATTGTGGTCACTAACATCCTATTCGAGGGGTAAGGGGAGAGGGAAAAGAGTGGAGGAGATGGACAGAGAGAGGAGGGATTAGGAAATAGACTGTGAAAGGGAGGAGGAAAGTTATGTAAAAAAGTGGCGAATGAGAATTTGGACTTACAATGAGTGAGGAGGCGTTGGAGAGGGAAGACCGGACTGTTTAAATGGGAGGAGAGTAGATAGACAGAGGCGAAAGGCGCAGATGGGTAGCGTGGCGAGAAGGTGATGGACATAGAAAGGGAGGAGAAGGGATGAATAGAGACAGAATGGAGGAGGAGTTGGAGAATGAGTGGAGAGAGTAGGAGATGGACTTCGAGGAGAGTTGAGGAGACAGGAGGAGACGGAGGAGAAGGTGGAAAGATGGGAAAGGAGCATATGGACCAGACAGAGGAGGACCAGGTGAATATAAACAGGGGAGGAAAGGAGATAGACGATGGGAGAGGAAGAAAGAGACAGAGAAAGGAAAGGGGGGATGGACAGAGAGATGGAAGAGGAGGAGATGGTTAAAGGTAAGAGGAGGACCTAGGCAGAGCGAGGGGGGAGCTAGCCTTGAAGCCGTAGAAACTGTAGAAGCAGAAGTATAACTTCAAACAGCCAAACTCGCTATTGCACAGCATTTATTGTGCTGGCCGGTTCCAGCATAGTCCAATTATGTAGAGAGGCGTGATACAGTTTTACGTAAACATAGATGAAACCGTAGAATGACACACACATCCTGCAATACATTTCACTGTACCTTGTTAAAACGCATATTATACCATGTCATATCATAGAACAATACCTCAGAAGCGCGATCATAGTAGAACGTAAGCAAGTCATGCATAAAGCAAGTATTACCTAAAACAAACGTTTCACCGGTTATACAAGCTCATATTCGTACTTAAGGTGAATAAAGACAGATTCTCAAGTAAAAATCATAGACGTTACAACCAGCCACAAGACGACGCTGTGGTGCTGCATGAAAACAAAAATACGTTGTGCCTTATAAAGTATAAAGACAAACCAACGATCAAACGATGTGACACTGCAAACGTACAAGAAATATTCTAAATCGGATTACGTTACACTTATTCTTATAATAGTCTTTAGTTAATCTGCATAAAGTATAAACGATCTTAACAAACATAACAGGAACCACTATACCTTCAATATATCGGTTAACACACATGTAGGAAGCAGTTTCGTATCATAAAAACATATATAAAAATTATATATGCCGTAGTATGAAGACTACATACAGCCTCGACAACCAGACGCTGGTTTAGGTACCTCTGTGTATTTAAGGACAGTTGAAGAAACTACAAAGGTAAATGAAGTGTTCCACTGATGACTACCACAAACACATCGTTAAAAGTAGAGCACCTGTACAAAGAAATCACTTATCTGGCTTTATACAAATCACGGTACTTACTCTATCACCATGTAGGCCAACGTTTAGCTGCTAGAGGTTTTGGTGTGAAAGACAGACGTCAACATCATAGGACTAAATAGCGTAATCATGAAACATTCTATGTAATGCAATAAAAATTAACTTGATACATACAAAAATTATTCTACTCATAAAAGTTACGAAAAAAACGTAACAGTCATAAAATCTATACAGATGCTACCTTGTAGCTGTTTAGGTGCTAGCATAGTGTTCGAGATCTAATTGTGAAATAGGAACTGACAGGGACAAAAGGAGCTAATAGCATAGGCCAAAAATTGTCATGTCGTGAAGTTTAATATTTCTATACACTTTACAAATTAATAAATACCAAACACAAAATGTTACCATAAATGTCACATCATAATAGTGAGTTGTCCAATGTCAACGTGATATATGACGTAAGTGCATAAAGTAATGTTCGAGGATATAGTGTGACGATGAATATCATCAAACCAAAAGAGGAGACAATGTCCTTCCATTTTGGGTTTTCCACAGTTCCAGTGTCTGAGCGAAAGGGAAGACATCATCTTTCATAAAATTGTACATTTACATTATCTTCGTAAAAACAAATCACAAAAGACAGTAAAAAATACTACAAAAATATTTCACTAAGTTCTAATTGATCATTCAATAAATTATTCCAAGATCTTTTACAACTATAAATTTGTAGAATTTCTAAGATAGTAAAACTTTTCCCTTTGGGAACGTTGTGTAAGAATGTCATGTTACTACGAATATAATTAATGCTGTGCTTCGTGTCTCAGATAATATCCGAAAGTGGTTTTGATGTAAGTACTAATGTGTTCTTTCAATCTCGTAAAAAATTACCCAGGCGCCTGTTCCACATAACATCCACTGCAGTCACCATACTTTGATTTGTAAACATCTGTTCTGTTGTATTATTGATCACTAATGTCAGTTTTGTGTCAGCATTGACTGAAGCATATTGGAATTATGTATGACTTCCGGAAATGCTGTTTAATTTTGTTCGGTAACTTCCCTCTACGTATCATGGGAATGTACTCTTATTTAGGATTTTGTTTTCTGTATTGGCCTTAAGTAACGCTATCTTTGTTATCTTTACTTACTTTCTATTTTAGTTTTCCGCAAAGATCTTCGACAAGTTCCTGAGAGTGGCGATTAGCTACAGTGATATGTTTTAATGTTACGAATTCCTGTTCTACACTTTCGGCAGGTTTACAAAATATGCTAAAGGAATGCCCACCGTCATGCTTCTTAATGGAGATATCCAATAATTAATGGCATTATCTCTTACCATTTCTAATATTAACCGTATTCGCTGTTTGACGTTTCTATATTACTCTAGTTCGCCCTATTCCTTTATAATGTCAAACATATATGAAAGGTTTTCGTTTAGAATAAGTAATGCAGTCACTGGCGAGAGTACAAAAGCTTCCTAGAGCACTGTCAGTTTTATGAAAATAGTTTTCGCTTTAGGCTGTTCCATTTTAAAACTTAGTCACTCTCATAACTGATGTATCGTCAGTCTCTGGTATGGTCTCCTTCAGTTCATCTAAATTGTTCGTTTCTGGGGATAGCCTTGCCTACACAGTGTATAATTAAAAGAATCCAGAACCTATTAGTGTACACGGAGAGCGTATGCGCTTCACCTTTATGGTGGCTGCAGCTCTGTTGACGACGAAGACGACGTTTTAAATCATTCCAAATGTGCCCTATTGGCTATAGTTGCGACTCTTGATACGCCGATACATTTCTGGAATTGTGTCAAAGACGCCACTTTACAACGCGATGAACTGTCATACTAATACTATTTCTTTACTGTACCTAGTACACATTACATTAAACTGTTCATATCCTTCCGCATTTAGCGTTTTTTTTATGTTCAATAATGAGACCACATCGTAACCATAATTAACACCACAAAGACGTAGGAAAATCTCTATACATCACTGTTGGCTCTTAAATGAAGGCAGTTATATTTCTCGAGACATTAGTCAAAACCAAAATTTTCATTCGGTTTGGCACAGGATAGGTCTGATTCATCAGTCCTAATCACTGTTTCTCCGTCATCCACTGTGCAGTGGCTTCGCTCTTTACACCTTCTCAAGTGTCTTTTATCATTGACAAATGAAATGTGTGGCTTATGGGAGCTGCGCGACCTACTTTTGTACTGGGAGGTCTATCTTTCATGATCTTTAGTGGCCTATTCCGTAGTATATAGGGGAGTCCGGTTACCTTTGTTTTGACAGAGCATACCGTTTCGTTTCGGTTGTTACATGATAACCTTGTGTCACTTTGCTTCACGCTGTCGTGCAGCAGAAAGTCAAGGTTACTTTTAAGAGCTGGCTGCACGGAGTGATATTCTTTTTGCTACTCAGGCAGGGACTAGAAAGCAACGGCGAATGAGAATTTGTAGTAGATAATTTTGGCGAGGTACAGCCTGTTCTAAAGCTGATGTTGGAGATAAGAGAACACAGAAATAAACTACTACTCAGAAGTACTGGAGGTTCTTCTCAGATGTATGTCGCTTACAAGAATTGTGGTATTGGGGCACTCATGAGTGCTACGAAATTGGTCATTTTCTTCATTTCCTTAGTGAACTGCAGGAACATCACCAACTGTAAATCAAGCGTAGTTCGTCCAGAAAATCTCCTCCACTTATAATTACTGAAGAAAGAAAATATAATCTGCTGGATCTCACGACACGTAACATTTCGCAGAGTGAAATAAGTGATTTAGCAGTCAACAGTGACCCCACGATACGCTCTGTTTCATGGTGGTATGTCCACGTACATAGCGCCGGCTGCAGATGCTATCACAGAGCCTCATGTTATTGATCGAGATCGTGCAGAAGTGAGAGAAAATATGATGCCTTCGCTGAAATCAACTGTCCGCCTGTGGCGTGCCACCTTCTAATCACTGAGGGTAAATTGAATTGTTCTCACTAGCACTGAAATGGTCAGTCCTACCACACGGATTTCTGATACACCGAGGAGTCGCCACTTATGGATGTTCCAAACGTGTCAGTATCAGTGGAAGAGTGCACTATGTTCACTATCAAATGGACAGTTCGTAATTTGGCTGAAAAGTGTCCTTTATTACGTGTGATGGTATACAGTGTCATGCATATGTCAGACATTTTCTGTTACTCTTATACACTGATCATAATAAGCACTCACGTAATTGGACTGGATCTAACAATCCTGTCTTTCGCATTTAATGATCTCTAGACTCTACTACATCATCATAATAATATCCTCAAGTCTTTACTTTTAAATGTCCCATGATTCACTTAATATTTACCATTTTGTTGCATTTGAACTCGCTATAACAGAGTTTTGACGTAGTTTAAATTGTACTGATCATCGTGGTTTTCACCATTAGTATTTCCTATGCTGCCATTCAGCTCTAGCCATTAGCCCTTCTCCTAATATTGCTGACCGGAGACTGACGCTTTTCGAGTAAAGAGAATCCTTAAAGGCCACTTCCAGCAAGTAGCAATGGATGAAGAAGAAGCTGTCTCACGAGTAATAAACTCTAGAGCCCAATATGAAGATGTATTGTACCACTACTAGTGGTGTCCACTCCAGTTCCACTGATGAACAGAGCGAGGGAAAAGACCACTGTCTGTATTCCTTCATGTGCGACCCAGACTGATATGTTATCTCCGTGATCCTCATGCTAAGCGTACGTTCGCAACTGTAGATTGTTCTGTAGTCACCTTCAACTACCGATTCTCTACGTTTTCTCAATAGTATTTCGCGAAAAGAACGTCATCTTACCTCCAGGTATTTGCACTCGAGTTCACGGGCCCACATGTTGCCCGGGTTATTATGAGTGCGCTGCAGAAGTTTCTCTGTGGCGCCTTTACATATATTCTATACTTTCCCGATCTCTCCCAGTGCGATTTCAAAATTTTTGGAGCTCTGAAGAAACACATTCGTGATCATGGCTTTGCTTCAGTTGAAGAGCTGCACGCCTGAGCACAATCTTGGCTCTAGGGAAATCCTAACATTTTTCCCTGAAGGCGTTGACTCACTTGTCTCATAATATGGCAAATGTGTCAACAGTTATGACGACTGATTTTGAAGTAACTAACAGTTTGCCTTTTTTTTATCCGTGTGTCTCGTTTTCATTTGAATAGCTCCTAACAAAGCGAAGCTGATTATTCACTACCAGCACTGCCAGGCTTACATACTCGTTACATTTTATATTGATTTAGAGTGTTACGCTATTTAATGGACGTGAATGTGTCACGCAGCACCCAATCAATGCTGTATTTGACATTATGTGAGTGTTTTTCCAAGTCATGTGCGGCAACTCAGTTTTCTATACTTACAGCGCTAGCTATAAATGTTCACTAAGTCATCCTGCATTCCGTACGGTCGCTCGAAGACGATACCTACCCGTGCAGCACATCGTCATCGGCAAACACCTGCAGATTGCTGCTCACCCCTTCCGTCAGATGATTTATAGATATACAGAATGACAGTGCTTTGAATACACTACTGGCCATTAAAATTGCTACACCACGAAGATGACATGCTGCAGACGCGAAATTTAACCGACAGGAAGAAGATGCTGTGACGTGCAAATGATTAGCTTTTCAGAGCATTCACACAAGTTTGACGCCGGTGGCGACACCTACAACGTGCTGACATCAAAGTTTCCAACCGATTTCTCATACACAAACAGCAGTTGACCGGCGTTGCCTGGTGAAACGTTGTTGTGATGCCTCGTGTAAGGAGAAGATATGCGTACCATCACGTTTCCGACTTTGACAAAGGTCTAATTGTAGCCTCTCGCGATTGTGGTTTATCGTATCGCAACATTCCTAGTCGCGTTGGTCGAGATCCAATGACTGTTAGCAGAATATCGAATCGGTGGGTACAGGAGCGTAATACGGAACGCCGTGCTGGATCCCAACGGCCTCTTATCACTAGCAGTCGAGATGACAGGCATCTTATCCGCATGGCTCTAACGAATGGTGCAGCAATGTCTCGATCCCTGGGTCAACAGATGGGGACGTTTGCAAGACAACAACCATCTGCATGAACAATTCGACGACGTTTGCAGCAGCACCGACTATCAGCTCGGAGACCATCGCTGCGGTTACCCTTGACGCTGCGTCACAGACAGGATCACCTGCGATGGTGCACTCAACGAGGAACCTAAGTGCACGAATGGCGAAACTTCAGTTTTTCGAATGAATCCAGGTTCTGTTTATAGCATCATGATGGTCGCATCCATGTTTGGCGACTTCGCGGTGAACGCACATTGGAAGCGTGTATTCGTCATCGCCGTACTGGCGTATCACCCGGCGTGATGGTATGGGGTGCCATTGGTTACACGTCTTGGTCACCTCTTGTTCGAATTGACGGTACTTTGAACAGTGGACGTTACATTTCAGATGTGTTACGACCCGTGGCTCTACCCTTCATTCGATCCCTGCGAAACCCTACATTTCAGCAGGATAATGCACGACCACACGTTGCAGAACCTGTACGGGCCTTTCTGAATACAGAAAATGTTCGACTGCTGCCCTGGCCAGCACATTCTCCAGATCTCCCAACAATTGAAAACGTCTGGTCAATGGTGGCCGAGCAACTGGCTCGTCACAATATGCCAGTCACTACACTTGATGAACTGTGGTATCATATGGAAGCTGCATGGGCAGCTAGCCAGTAGTATATGCAGAATATGCAGAATAAGATTGGTCCCATCTCACTTCCCTGGGGCACTCCGACGATAACCGTGTCTATGATGAAAATTCGCCGTCGAGATCGACGTACTGAATTCAGTTACTTAAGTAGTCTTCGAGCCACCTGGAAAACTGATTCTCATGCTCGGACCTTCATGAACAGTGAGCAGCTGGCCTGTGCGCAAACGTATTTCGGGTATCATGTGAGAAAACGACACCTGCGTTCTTCAGTATGAGCAGTGCTTTAAGCCACGCTGTTTTGTTGACGGAAGCTTTTCCACATGCGGGAAATTTATTTTGTTTCAGCTGAGAATATTTTCAAGAATTCTGCAGCAATCTGATGTTAAGGTCATTGGTCTAATTAGGCTTGTCTGTTCTTCTAACCTTATGTACAAGACTCACCAGCGCTTTTTCCAGAATATGGGTGTTTTTGCGGTTCGAGTGATTCGCTATATATGCCGAGAGGCCAATGTCGTACAGTACTTTCTGTAAAACCTATTTGGAATAAACTTACTGTTTACTTTAGCTACATTTAATTCGAACATCCTGAGCCGTGAGCGGCTCGCGTTGGTGCCGTTGGTAGGTTTGAATCGTGTAATAGGGATAATGGCGTCTCGTTTTCTTCTTGTGTTTACTGGCGCCATTACGTTTGCTAGCGTTGTCTGTCCTTGCTTGACAGCAGCAGCGTTTATCGATATCTAGTACCGTGGTACCATCTCTGGAAGAACGTGAAGTGTTTTCCGGGTTGCAGTGTCTCGGGCAGTTCGGTTGGGACAGAGCAGCAGTGAGGTCCGGCAGCGCAAGGATATGTCGGGACTGCTGGCGGCACGCAGGCACTGCCAGATCGAGGGGCTGCAGTTTCGAGGGCCACAACCATGTTGTCCACCGGACCCAGGACGTTTGAGATGAGTGAGCATTAACCCAGTAATGAAACTTCCAGTATTTTGAGATCACGCCATTTGTTTGCGCGTTGCTGCTTGCATGGCCGCTGAGACGAACAGCAACGAGTGGAGTGTTAGGACTTGGCGAGATTAGTTAGCTGTCCTCCGCTTCTTATTAATTATTGAATTCCTTGTGTTTATTGGTGAAGTTCAACCAGCGGTACATTTCTGCCTAGTGGCTGCTAGCTATCCAGTTACCTGCCCTAGAGGTTAGCGTATTTTCGTGGCAGTGTACCTTTCCTGGCCTTGACGCTGCTGTGCAGTAGGGCTTGTAGTTCGACAACCTCCTTTGAGGTTCTGATATTTGTTCCTGTGGACTCCCTTGGTCGTAGTGGCGCCTTCTGATTGTGGATGTTCTAAACACCGGATTCGAAGACTCAGTCCTGTCCGCCAATTCCGCCTTGCCTGGGTTATTCCAACATTGTGCTGATTACCAGACGTTAGGTAGATTTTGCAAGAGTTTTGGTCTACGTTTGAAATTTCACTAGTTTGAGTTGCCATCCTGTTAAGTGAATACTACTCTCGGCCGCCTATTTTGTTGGTTATGAAGTTGAGCGATTTTTCCCAGGCCGATCCTTGGAGCACTGTCTGAGGCCCACTTCTCTCTTGATTTCGTCATATTGTGATGATTGTCAATAAGGCCTTCAGCTGTGTATGCAATTCGTCTAAAGAATTTTTAATTAGTCAATGTCTTAACAGTCAAATTTGATAATTATATGCAATTAGTTCCAATAAAGTGTATGTAATAAAAAAAAACAGAGCAACCAACAGCAACTGAGTAAGGTCCAGTTCACACCTTTTCCTGCCTTCCCTAACTCCGATGTCTTACATCTACTAAAAATTAACAATCTCAAATCTATAGTTCACATGTTTATACTTAGCCTCTAGCGGCTTATTGTTCATTGAGTCATGGTTTATTTCTTTCCTGTTCATTAACAATATGACATCGATGCTCTGATGACCTTGATCAGTGTTTAAACTTTTAACTTATGCAAAAGCTATGCAATGCTATATCGTAAACATGTACATACCTGTTGCTGCTGACGCGTCTACCAAGGCACTAACAATAACCAATGCCCATGCAAGAGATCCTGCCAACACAGGCCAACTTTCAACTGAAGCAACTGCCTTATTATAGAGGATTTTTATAACCAAAGGGATTTTGGAACAGATTTCAATGAGTACATACATACAGCAAACATGTACGTGCCATCCTCATGATGTCTGTTCTCGTAGGGGTCGAGAGGAAGAGGTAAGACACTTGACCTAAATTAATTTACATATTTATTCTATAAATAGTTAAGTACCAGAAGATTGGGGATATCAAAGCTCAAATCTTGACTTTCCTTCACTCTCAACGTTGCATACACTTGCTTCATATTACAGTTTCTGATGACACCGTGCTACAAGAATAAAAGCTTAACAGTTTGATGGAAACGCACATGAAATCCAGCTCAAATGACGGTTTAAACACACTGACTATAGCTCAGGAAGAGAAGGTATATAAACTGACATCAGTTTCATAGAGTATATACAAGTCAAAACCTTAGTTGGATAACTTAGCTATGTTTTCCCAAATACTAACGTAATTCAGTTCCAGAAGAATGAAGGTGCATACCTACAACTAGTGACCATTTAATTCACAGATTAAATACACAAATACAAAGTGAGGTGTCAGGTCAGAGGGGTGTTCTGAATACAATTTCGACACAAAGCAGCTCAATAGGCTTTGGTGTGGAAGGGGTAGGCTAGAAATAGGACAGTGCATCACCATTGACTAGACACTCATTTATTGAACACGTAAGTCAGGGTTTACCCAAATGGAACAATCAGTACAAATTACAAAATAATGTTTTTCCTTTAAGTCACTCAAAGATTTAACCAGGCAAATAGCAATCATTTAACTGAAAACCTTTTAAGAAAGCAAGACTAGAAAATTTGAAAGAGGAGTTAAAATCATATTTAAATAGGCTCTGACGGAATACTTCCTTTAAGGAACCAGCGACCAATATTAATTACATAATCCTCAACACCCATATTACATCCAAGACATTTAAGTTTAAACAATAATATAGATCAAAGAGCTGCAGAACCAAGTTTTAAGCAGCACGTTTCATGTCCAGACCTAAAGCAAACTAAAAGCTCCCTTATGTTTGGTACAGTTAATTCCCTTTCAACATAACATACATCACAAGTCTAGCCCTTGGACGGCACCGACACCCAGCAATTTAGCTCGCGGAAAACTACGGCGATGCACTCATCACGTTTCCTTACAAAATGCAAGAACAGAGAGCCGGCTCCCCAAGAGCGGAACATTTAACCACGAGCAGCGTGCGGGTTTGCGGGATGCTGATCTCGCCCTTAACCTCAACACCAGTTCAAATACTAGTCAGCATACAATCTTGAACCACCATACACATTCCTTCAGTTACTGCATAGAAAGCCAATGTGATAGGCAAACAGACCAGCATATGATAGAGGCTTAAGCAATTTCCTTACTAGACAACCATTATGAATAGTAGCCGTGATTTTTTTTAACGTGAGCACACCCACAATCAAAAGACAAACGCGAATCGTAAGAACAGTAGCACATAAGCAAGTAACAATGGTAACTTCTGCTTTGACTGGCTACAAATCAGCGCGTGATTTAACACACTAGAGAACATTCATTACAACATATCCATCAATACAATAGTAAATTACTCACACGTGTACTCCCCCACGATTCCGATTCGCAAAGCCATAGACAAAACGTGGAGAACGTATCACTTAAACCAACATAATGGCGCTCCCTCAGTTACCCCAAATAACTGACTCCATTATTTGCACAGCAAAGAACCAGACTTCATGAAACCACCACAGTTTTCGCCTCTAAATTGTTACAGTACAAGTGAGAATCACAAATGTAATTTTACATCACCAGTTCCCGTATAGTCAACATAAGCGCCTGATTTTTATCCGTTTATAATGGCAGGCAGCAACATCGTACGGAAAAGAGCGTAGACACAAGCTCTTACCAATTCTCTTTTCCGAAAGCAGCCACCGCAACTCTCGGGAACCACTGGGACATCCAATCGTTACTCCTTCACACAAATTACAGGACGCCCGCTTCCCGCTGCTTCTACGGCGCCTTCCGTTCATAGCCAACTTGTATATATCCATGCGATAGCCCGCATCTCGTGGTCGTGCGGTAGCGTTCTCGCTTCCCACGCCCGGGTTCCCGGGTTCGATTCCCGGCGGGGTCAGGGATTTTCTCTGCCTCGTGATGGCTGGGTGTTGTGTGCTGTCCTTAGGTTAGTTAGGTTTAAGTAGTTCTAAGTTCTAGGGGACTGATGACCATAGATGTTAAGTCCCATAGTGCTCAGAGCCATTTGAACTATTTGAACCATCTCCATGCGATAGGTCCGGTCCCACACTCGCTGCGTCAACCCGACAACCGCCTCCCACCACGTCCCGGAGCACAGGACCTTGCCTCGTTACTCCTCGCGCAGGCCCCAGAGGGCGCTGCTTACCGCCCTGACGGTGGCACTATTGATATGAACCGCTACGGCTCAAAAAGTAGCGTAAATTTCTGGTATGCGTTCTTTTTAACAGTAAGTAAGGATAGGAGCTGAGGTATCTCATTAAAAACAGTGGTACTTCCAAGAAAACTTTTGTGATAGCTAAAAATTAAACTGCCATTTTCTGTAGTTAACACCAAGTAATAATTACCAATGGCTGGCCGACAACATGGCAAATGAAAATACTGACTAGCTTACTATAAAATCCAGATTACTTAACAGCCTCGATCCAAATAATAATACACAGGTACAAGCCACACAAACACATCACTCATCAATGAGGCTTCTACAATGCATTACCAAACAAGAATATTTGAATAGCAATACATAACAGATCTGGTACCACAAGCAGTCAACTTAACTAAAAAACAAGGGCTGGCACTTATACACTTGTAATGTGCAATAGCTATTGGTTAGAGTGTTAACAAAATATGACCATCTTGAGGTTACAGCACGGGGGTGGGGAGGTAGAGGGGGGGGAGAGGTAGAGGGATGGGGTGAGAGGAGTAGTGGCAAAAGAACAATTATTCAAGTTGGCGTGTGTTGAGTGCATGAGACTGGCGATATACTACCTGATGTTCGAGAAAAGATAATCCACACAATTCCCAAGGTAGCAAGAACGACAAGTGCGAAAATTATCACATAATCAAATGAACAATTGTCACCATCATACCTTTTCAGATGATCTTACCGAGAACTAGAGAATATTTTGAGCTTAAGTAAAACCCGTATGCACGTAGGACTTCCGTACAGTCCGTCACTGACCAGTCTGATGTGACAGCTGAAGACAGCACAACGAAAGACGAAGTTAGGAATTCTGCTTTTAGGACGTCGTTCAAACAAGAAACTCGTACAAAAATAACGTCATTTGACCTTAGCGCAGTGTCGTGTGTGGGAGACACAGTGATAAAAATCTCCGACGTAGAAAACAACTGAAAGAGTTGAAATAGAGACAAGTCGCCAGGTTTGGATGGAATCCCAACTGGGTTTCATAATCAGTACTCAAAGCAGTGTCCAATCACATGACTGGGATTTATAGCGAATCTCTCGCCCATTTCAAAGTGACTAGAAAAAAGCGTAGGTGACTCCTGTATATAAGAAGTGTAACAGAATGGGTGCACAAAATTACCGACCAATATCCTTAACACCGGTTACCCGCAGAATTCAAAAACATATTCGGAATTGGAAAATAACAAGCTTCCTAGCGACCTATGTCTACGAATCAGCACGGATTTAGAAAGTACCATTCATGCATAAAACTGCTTATCCTTTACTCACATGATGTAGTGCGAACTATGGATGGAGGGTAAGAGGCAGGTTCCAAACGCCTAAGTTTTCGAAAAGCTTTTGTCACGTTACCCCAATGCAGACTGTTATCGAAGGCCAAACATACAGAACTTGTTCCCAGATATGTGGGTGGCTCTGTAGCGTATCGATCGTATTAGGTCGAAATGTACCCCAGAGTGGAAGTGAGTCAGAACAGAGCCAGTCTCAGGCAGGCAAGTGTGACGCGCTGTGAAGCAAAAAACCGCCGATAGGCTGTTGCCAAGCAGAACGATTTGGGAGTGGTGTAGCAACAGCCGAAACTGCAATATGCTGGTGGAAGGATGGAAGCCTTTCCCTACTCGCCACTATAGAAGTGCTTAGAGTGCATCCCTTAAGTCATAAACGAACATAATCTACAGCGTTTAAGTACTCAGCCATTCGTGTACTAAGGTATACTCGTCTCACCATCACAGCCCACTCCACGAGCCTGTGACACCCAGATTAACATCCCAGAATGCTGTATAGGCCCCTCTACTAGAGCACAGGATTTAGCATCTTGTCCTGAGTCACGAGAGCAGCCATTGCCAGAATACTGTAGATAGCTTACCCTCTCGCTGGAGGGAGGTCACGGCTGCCTCCGCAGTGCCATCAGCTGGACTGCCGCACTGTCATCAGGGTCACAGCCAGAGACATCACTGGCAGCAGCATTCCAGTGACGCCACGTTCGACCCTGCTCTTTGTGCTGTCAGGAATGCCAGACGTCCATTGTTTCACATGAGAATAAACTGTACGCCTCCACCAAGTTCATCCAGATGTACTATGGCTGAAGACTGGTATAAAGCATTTGATTAAACAAACGTAATGTTGTCCTGATGTCTCATTTCACTCTCCAGAGGTGACAATCCATGGGTCATATAACACTGTTGACAGATCACTGACGTCGCCTTTGTAGAGCAACTGAATCAACAGCCTGCAGTATGGTGATTCCAAAACAACTTTATTGAATTTTAGTCATGGAAATAAGGTTTAATGGTCGCTCATTTTCTAAAACAGATATTATTGTAGTGTATTTTTCTACTTTTAGAGGTAATGGGAGTCGTGATTGGTTACTGCCTGTTAGATGTGCACAGTGTAATTTTGAGGGCCACTCAGTGCCACGCATAGTATCAGTTCCTGTAAACTGTTATACATGTAAGATCTAGAGGCTAGGCAATGCTGAGAGTCGAAATGGCTCATGATTAAACGTAAGAATTAAGTTCATGTATTTTGTTTTCTTGTCTTGTAAAGTTTAATTCTCAAAATGAATGTCGTCAAGGACAAAGTTTCGCCAGAACCACAAACACGAGCTGTGTCAGAGCCAGAAATAGTAAGCACATTGTTAGAAAAATTAACACAATTAATAGCAGATAACACAGACCTGCGTGGGTTGGTGGAACTGCAGTCGCCACAGTGGGGTGTACATATGTTAGTCACAAGTTTAATTGCTCTTTTTTCTGGTAATGCAACCGATCATGTGGGGGCCTTTGTTGGAGACGTCAATAATCCGACTGAGATGGAAGGTCGGTCTGATAAGGAATTATTGAATCAAACGAAACTGACACTAACACAACAGCAAAAACTTAAGTTAGATATTCAGAATATTTTAAGGAAGCGACAATATTTGAAGAATTTAAAGAAAGATTAATTTAGAGTTGAGGAAAGGAAATAGTGCGAGAAACTATAGGGAACAATTATGGCTAATGAGTGAAAAAAAAACTGTGTAACAGTTTGCTGGTAGGAAAGGTAAATTAATGCTCGTACCTACGAAGCAGGACAGGATGCTGCAGTCAATGAAATTATTTTGCAAGTATCTTTGAAGAGGGCGCTTCATGCTTTTTTAATAAGGTTGGACTCGGAAATGTCGAGATGTGTATGGACAGGGGTCCCACGGATTTACACACAGCAGTGTGGTTAGCTGTAGTGTGGTAGGAGGCTGATTTGTCGACTGGAATAAACTGTAAACGAACAGTGTTTGCTGTTAATCAGGTGTGGTCGAATTGAGATTCTAAAGATGCAGTGTCGCCAGTCTCACAGTGGTCTGAATTTAGAAAGAGGAAGCAATACTTCTAGAAGTACAGGACCGGATAAGAATGTAGTGGGTTCAACGCCAACAAGAAACCCCGTCCACCTATAGTCATTCTCAGTAAGGTTGGATGCTACGAAATCGTAAGCAGAGGCGGATTGTGCGATAAGAGGAACAGTGGGAACAAAGAGATGAAGAATATTGTTTGATACAAGAGCTCATGTATCGGTCGCCAGTAGTGATCTGGGGAAATATAAGCAATTGGACCCACCACGGTACGGACTGCGTGGAGTGCGGGATGAAGATGTCACACCACTAGTATCGGTGGACATAGATTTTTGTCTAGATACTGTTCCAGTTAAGTGATGTGTGCAGGTTGTCCACTCATGAGTGAGGGCTACGACATGATTCTAGGATTAGATTTCTGTTATCAGCATTGTTCCGTAATCGATTTTCAGCAACATAAGGTAGAACTTGATGGAAAAATGTATCGGTTAGGTGAAGCCAGTGTAGGGCAGTCATGTGGGGTGTCTGCCCGAAAGAGGAACCGATTAAACCACAAACGATCACATTAAGAGTTGATTCCCTCAACTGTGTACCTAAGGTCACTGGGAGATCACTTTGCCTCAGTGTTCAGTCTAGTTTGCTGGCAGGAATTTTGTGTGTGGTGGAACTGTTAGAAAAGGATGAAATACTGAATAGATTGTCAGAGGTATTGTATGAAAAGAGGGAACCTGTGCTTACAGATAATTTTAGAGCAGAGTGCACAGGATTAATATAGGGATTGTTAATCGCTGGATATCCGAGGGGCGTCAACGATGGACAATCGCTGAATGCCGTTGCAAATGCATTACAAAGAAAGTGAAAAACCTAGAGGGAAGCAATAGGGAATGGATGGAAATATTACTTTTGGGAATTTAAGGATTTATTTGTTCCAAAAGGGCCATTACAAGCTATGCCTATTACACAGCACTGCATACCAACGACAAACGAATCACCAGTCTACGGCAGACTTCACAGAAACCTAGCTACTTACAGCCAATTTTGGAGGAATTCATCGATCAGCAGCTGACAAATGGAGTAACTGAAGTAATCAATAGTACACGGAGGATGGGAATACTCGTTGTGCCAAAAAATCGATGGGCAGAACAGGAAAACAGGGATTTTTGGTTATGACACACATATGAAAGCGAAAACCATACCGAACGCTTACCCTTTACCAAGCTTCACAGAAACGTTACACCATTTAGTGAACAGCAAATGTTTTCAACAACGTATTTTAAGAGTGGTTACTACCAGATGGAGGCTGCCACGCAAGGTTGACCCAAAACAGCGTTTTCGTCACCCTGGGTGCACTACTAATTCACAAGAATGCCATTCATATTAAAAAATGCACCTGCAACGATTCAGAGGTTGATGGATTGGGTATTCAGACGTTTAAAGCGGCAGCAAAAATGGCTCTGAGCATTATGGGACTTAACAGCTCTGGTCATCACTGCCCTAGAAGTTAGAACTACTTAAACCTAACTAACCTAAGGACATCACACACATCCATGCCCGAGGCAGGACTCGAACCTGCGACCGTAGATGTCGCGCGGTTCCGGACTACGCGCCTTGAACCGCGAGACCACCGCGGCCGGAAAGCGGCAGCACTGTTTAGTCTATCTTGATGACATAATCGTCTACGGGTGTGATGTGGAACAGCATACCTAGCTATTAACGGAAGTATTCCTAATGTTAAAATCAGCGAACTACCGAAAGAATACCATATCATAAGTAAAGATGGGATTAAGGCTAACTCAAGATTAATTAGAACTGTACGTGAATGCCCTGTACGAGAAACTATAAAGGAGTTGCCATAGTTCTTAGAAGTTGTTAACTATTACCTCCGGTTAATAAAAGGGTTTGCAGGTATTGCCAGAACATTGACACAGTTCTAAAAAGAGTGTACTAATTTTATTGCGGTGAGAAGTGTGCCAGTAAGCTTTTCAGGAGCTAAAAGATGCATTAAGATCGAGTACAACATTGGTACTTCCGTATTTTAACAGAGAATTTGTTTTATCACGTGATGCATCACACGATGTACTTGGCTGTGTGTTATCACAAGGTGCAGATGGCATAGAACATCCGCCGGCTTAGGCATTAGGACAACTAAATTCCGCAGAAAGAAATTATTCCACATTCGATAAAGAAATTTTATGCCTTATTTATGGAATCACACGTTTCAGATGTCATCTGTGTAGTAAATAGTTTAGACTAATGACAGATCACACAGCCAAAAAATGGTTGTTGGGGTTAAAAGATCCTTCTAGAATATTGACGAGATGGACGGTAGGACTAACTGAATTTTATTTCGAAGTGATTAATAAACCTGCAAAGAAGCATTGATACGCAGGTGGCTCAAGTAGCAAAGTTGCAGTATTATATATTGTGGGTAAGAAATGGGAAAATGCACATTCAGCGGATGATGAATGTAAACAGAACTTTAAGCAGTCACAGTTTTGTATGCAGGGTGGATTGATAATTGGGGCCATGTGTAGTGGTACCGGCGAAGCTAAGGATCAGAGTGCTACAAGAAGCTCATGACCACGTAATAGCGGGTATGGAGGTTGCAGATCTACCAACAGAAGGGTAGTAGAAAGGTACTAGTGGAGGGATAGGTAGATGGTCTTAAAGTGGTATGTTTGAAATTGCGTACAGCGCACGTAGAGAGGGGATTTGCGTCGAACAAGACTGCCATTGAAGAGGTTACCTTAATAATTAGCACTATTCGGACTCTGGAAATTAATGTTTTGGATCCATTCATTAAAAAACCTGCAGGGAATAAGGACATACAATCATTGATCACTTGTGAATAATTGGATGCTAGAGTTCGGAGTGCCTGAAACAATAGTGACACGTCATGGAACGAACTTCATGTCAGATGTATTCAAGGAATTGTGTGAGTTATTGAATGTGGAGCGGTTGAGGGTCATTTCTGTCGACTCAGAAGCCAATCGAAGAACTGAAAGAGTGCATAGGACAATAAGGAAGATACTAAGATATTATGTTGACTTATATCACACCAGCTGGGATTTATATTTGAAATACGTCCTCTCCGCCTATTACTCTACGAATAAAGGATTATCGCCCTATGAAGTAGTATATGGTCGTAAAATGCCGTCATCCTTCGAGAAAGACAAGACTGGAGAGTAAGTTAAGGAATTTTCAGAGTGATTAGGGAAATTTGGAATAGAGTTCGGAGTGGAAATACACGAACACTGGAGAAATAGGTAGTAGCAGTTGGTGGCACGGCAAGAAAGCCACAGTACAAGGTTTGATCAGTAGGTCATGCTCTCAACTTCATATACGCCAGAGTGAAAGACAAAGAATGTTTTGTCAAGCGTCAGAGACCATCTTAACTGGTACAGACTACATCGCCAGTAAATGTCAAGATCCAATTGCCGACAAGAGCGACAATTGTGCATGTAAGGCTGTTGAAACCTTTTCAAGGGAGTCCAGAAGTTATTCCAAGGATAGGAGATGTGGACCCGGAAGGAGAGTGAGGAGAAATATGTCGGAAGATAAACCAGAGGTTGTGAATGAAGTGGTAACGAGGAATCTGTGTGGATTAGGGCTAGGAGTTAGTCATTTAATATATTTTAGGTTAGGTATAGATTTAGTGTAATTACTATAAGCAGCTGCGTAGCAGCAATGAATTTAAGGGGATGGAAAGTGATAGATATCCCCGCCCGTAGTTGCAGACAAGGCGAGATATTGCAGTTCGTAGTGGGAATAGTGATCTTCACCGGGGTGGAAGCGTTACCGAATCAACCCCTGGAATGGATAGTGATGCTCGCGAAGCAGGAAGGCCTAATGATCAGAAGTCACCGTTGGATGGTACATTTGGTATTCAACGCATGGGTGAAGCATAACGAGGTGAGAAGATGGCAAAAAGCATACGACAAATTCCGTAAGGGAACGGCACAGGATACTTAGAGGAAGTTCTGGGGAATGTAGAAAGTACATGGAGCGTACGAGATTTTAAGTAGTGCGATGACTCAGATACCTGTGGGTATTCCACATACGCGAAGAAAGAGGCGAAGGATCGACGCTGTAAGTCCTTTTACAAAAACAGTATTTGGCACTGCTGATGAGGAAGTCATTCGAAGGGTGAAGAACCCCGCAGAAGAGGTGAAGCAATGGCCAAAAGGGAACAAATCCATGGGTGATTGGCACACTACGCAGATTGCAAGGTTAGAGAAGGACGTATTGAACAACACACGACTGCTACGATAGCTGACTCGAGAAATAATGCAGTATGACAGAGCTACAGAAGAGAATCAGAATATCAGGGAGCTACAAACCGAAGTAGAAGTCTTAGATTAGTAAGCAGTAATGACAAAATGGTTACAGTCCGTGGAAGATAGTGATTGGAAAGCACAAGGGAAAGTAACAGAACTACAAGAGGCTGTGAAGCAGGCTGTAGGGGCTTAGCTAGGAGTAAATTTATTGTTGTTAGAGCCGTATTTAGAGGGTCATAGGAAAGTGTAGAAGGAACTACTGCCAGAGTTAAGGCTGGTCTTAGAGCCCAAGCACAAAAACTTACATGTTTATTTCAAGGTAACAACATTTCGGTGAGAACTGATAGAGCAAAAGTTTACACTTCAGTTTCTGTACCAGTAGCACACACAAAAGTATATTACGGGTGCTACATGCTTCGTCTGTATCGGATCAACTGGGGGATAGGAAAGGAATTTGTAATAACAAAAACGCAAATGACGAGGGAAGATAGTAGAATTTGAGGCAATAAAGTTATAAAAATACCACTGAGGAGAAGCCACAGTCGATCTGAGTATGGTAATAAGAGATTTTTCACATTATCAGTAGGTTTTAAACTAATCAGATTAATGTACAAGAAGTATAAATTAGACTACTGGATTAAAAACTTACCTCAATTTTCTGAGAAGGAGACACAGTTTGAAGAAAAAGCTGGTACAGTAATAATAACCTTAGAAACAAAAGCAAATGCTTGGAAAAATAGTATAATCAATGAATGGGTCGCTCATCGACTTTCCATCTCGAACAGAAGGCGCTATTGTGAACACGTCCTCAATCTGCCAAACACAAGAAGCTTAACGAAAAATGGCAGTTATTATAAATAGGACTATAAACTGTAGACCTCAAACTACATCCTGGATGCTTTTTGCTGAGCAACCCAAAAACTGAGAAAGTAAGTAAACTGTATGCACATAAAAATATCAAAGAATTTTTATACTAAAAATAAGACGTCAGTGCACCTCAACCATTTCAGCGTCTACAGCCCTTACGGAAAATACAATAATCGGTAATCCCTATACAAATCTGGAGAGTCGATCTGATAGTAAAACTTGAAAACACTTCTAGAATGTGGCACAACATAGATTTTCACTTAACAACACGCAAAATATCCATATTACTCTTGAAACAAATGTGAGAATCTTATAATGAATGTTAGAGTAGTCGTAATCCAAAGTGAGTACGAAGATTCTTTGAAATATATTATGAAAATTTTGTTATTCCATTCAAAGCAAAATGACAATATACAAAGTGTCTGTTAAATACATTTTTGGAAAGAGTGAATTCGAACGACAACAATACAATCTGGCAGCCTGCGCTTGGTGCGGCGTGGGGAGAGCAGTTATCTGAGTAGTGGGTGGTATATATTTCCCCCCACTTGTCCTTCCACTTTTGACGTAGTCTGCAGTGCCCGTATTTACGCATGCTCACTATACCCAACACTTAATAAACAATGATTGAATGTAAGAGACACAGAATGTCTTTCAAACATTACCTAGTAATAAGACAAAGTAAGACTTAATTTTACAGAGGAAATGCTGTGAACAAACCGTATTAGGTAAACGTTGACATATGCGTGAGACAAAATTACAGGAAATTCGACAAGTGAAGCACGAGATTTCCATGTTGCACAAACAACTAGTTACAGGAACAAAGAGTACACTTGATAACCCATATCGCTAGCTAATGTATTTACCATAAAAATAAACATGAATAACGCGTATTATTACGTATGTTCTACACATATTTTTCTGGTGTGAAATATTTTATCTAATGACACGCCCATTTTGCCACATCATCATGTGACAGACTTCAAAACCACCTTCACAAGTAGGACCAAACGTAGACGGAGGACTAAGAACAAGAAGAAAGATATCTAAGAGAAAGAAGCTACATCAAAAAAAAAAATTATACATGAGAGTTATGGTCATGTGTGAGGAAAGAACTATTAACAGAAGGGTTGCTATTAAACTGAAGTAAAAAATAAAACAAAAGTTAAATAGTAAGCTACGAAGAGGAACAGGCTAATGATTACAGTAAGAGTACAAAAATGAAGTGCAACTTGTATTGCACTGTCTACAGCTACTTATTTATATAAAACTACAACCATTTTATCTATGAAAATTACACAGTACTTTACAATACGCTATTTAAAACTACCTCTACATTAAAATGAACACGAGAAACTAATTTACTGCATAGGAAGGAACAGAAATTAAGCATAAAATTAAATTAGTCAAATGTAATTAAAATGACAAAAGTTTTGCATAACTATAACCTACATCATGCCAGGTAAGTTAATGCTCATTTCAGCAAAGAAGCGTTATTTACACAAATATAGTGCAGCTGCCGAATCACTGTCAGAGAGCGGGTAAGTTTGAAATATTGATAAACACATACTCAGAGAGATATGAAGATGGAACGCTACAAGCAAAAATATTAAATGTACTGAGCTACACTTTATGAGTGTGTATGTGTGAATGAACAGGCCGACTAATTAATGAGCAGCTTCCCATAATTAAGAAGTTATGTAGTAATAAGAACTTCGTAGGCAATGATGTAAAGTAACACATCCCACATGGTGGAAGGCTTGAATTGGGGGTGGAAGGTACCAAAGAACCCTCCCCCTCTTATTAGTTTATAATTTACGTATTATTGTGACAGTGAATTCATGGAAAGAAGGATAAGTAAATCGGTTTATATTCAATAAGCTGAAACAGCTAAACACGAGTGTAGTTCTGCCACCTGAAGAGTAATAAGGAGTACAGTGGATCTCACATCAACTTATCATGCACGTTAAGCGATTACATAAACCTTTTAGTGCTATGTCCAGTGAAATTCATTCACGGTTATGCAAGCTACGTTTGAGGGTAAAGTAACACCTATGTTCCTAGTGTACAAATAGTAATACAAAACTAGCGTAGTAGAAACACTTCAACACTGTGTTCAAACACAGAGTTACCAGTGAACCTGAACATAAACTGAAATGAAAACGAAGATATCCAGACGTATCTGGTCCATTGGGGTCCTTCAGCTTCACGATACAAGGAAGACTGTCGTAGCATACGGAATTCGTAGACAAAGGGAAATAGTTATCCTGAGTGGACAGTACGAACTGTTCAAACTCTATCATGCGCCCGAATAATGCTCTGCTTGGTGGAAAAAACAATAGCTGCAAGAAACTTCAAACAATAGATCCAGTTCACGCCAACAACTCAACGACTATAGAAAAACAGAGGGCAAAAGAGGGGCAAATTTTGGTTGCAAACTAAAGAAGAGACACGCAGTTCTCACAAATGTAAATAAAGATAGATAAATGTTTAATGTAATGTGGAAGTGGAGGACATTATATGAAACAAAATTTCTGATATTTTCGTTATATTTTTAAAGTAATTAGTTATTTGTGATTTTAATATAGTGTAAGAAAATTTTTGGTGAAATATGTTACATGTAAATAATCTGGTACAAACGAGATTCCCAACATAGCTGAGACACATTAGTCAGATAGTATATTTAGGTATTATACACAAATATACCAAATACTGAATGGTCAAAATAAAGGTTGCTAACCATTCGGCCCTGAAAGCGGAGACTGCACGTTTTCCATCTTGAAATAACGTAATGTATAAATTCGTATAAATAAAAAAATGAAATTTATGTTTTGCGTTATGTATGTGAATCCATAGCCCATATTATGGGGTAGGTGTAATGGGACTTGCTAGATGTTTCCAAAAAGATGTACGTAAGAGGAAAAATGAAGTGATGCGTTGCATAACAGATGTGTTAGATAAGAGAGATGTGCTGTAACTATTGTTCTTAGTCGGCAGAAAACAAGAAGTCTGTGGTGTATCTGGATGAAGGGAGGATACAAACATTTTATCGCTCCCTGTTCTAACATATTTGTTAATAATATTCGATTTTGGTCTAATATAAATAATGTGAAGTGAAATACAGTGCTTAAATATTTATTCGACGACCTGTTCATTTCACCGCATCGAAACATGATTTTCTTTATTCAGGTGACAAAGTCAACAATTAACAACTTCTGTGGCAGTGGCATTTGGGACGACCATTGCAGCAGAGAGAAAAGGCAAAGTTTTCCACTGAAAAGAAAATACAACTCGAAACATTTTCTATCAAATACCCAGGAAGTTTATTTCAAATATGTATTTCATGGTGTCCGTTTAAAAACTGGTTGTAAAAGCTTTTTATTAACTTCCATTATTACTTCACAGTTAAAGGTCAGAAAATATTTCCATTTCAGAGACTCTAATTCAATTTCCAGCCAGGAGCGAAAAATAGAATACAGTACATACGTGACCTTACAAGAGGAGTCTAACTGAGTAACCGTTACCCCCTCAGGACTCATTAGATGGGGTACCTCATTGGAAGGGGTAATGTTTTATTCTGACAATTTTGGTGCCATAAATTTGACGTGAAATAAGATTGGTGCACAGCTAACTTCGACTAAATTAATACTTCTATATTTAATTCTAAAGCAAATACTTATTTTATTTTAGGCAGTACACAGTTTCTCGCCAGATGATACCGTAAGTATCACAGAAGCAGAAGGAACATTTAAATGAAAAAAAAACGTGCAGCAGGATTTCCTTAACATTAAGACAAACCTCTTTAAGTTGTCGACTACAACAACAAAATTACAAGCCACGTGTCATCCATTGGCAGACTCAATGTCCATCGTTAAGGTGTTCCAGAGATATCGCAGTCATGCCAAAGGAAAACTGAAAGTAGATGCAAAGAACGAATTGAACCGTGTATAGACAAGAACACAGACTACGGATTCTATCGTTCAGTAAAGAAGATATTTTGTGGTGAAAGCACGAATGAACAACTTGACACTGTCACACATATGTTCGTTAAAATTTGCACATGCAACTTCTTGTGATGTAGAGGTCAACTTCTGCCTACAAAAATATTTTGACTGATAAGCGAAGGTATCTCACAGAAAGTAGTTTAGCACTTACGGTTCTGGTCTTCAACATAGCAGCCAGTAACTATTGACAGGCTAAAATATGTGGCTTTGGGAAGCTGTATCTCGTTTTTACGAATATGTAGTTGGAATTTCAAAACTTTTTAGGTTTATTGGCCTTTCTACTTTAACCATCCGTTAGTAACATGAATAACACTCTTTTCAATGGTAACAGCGGTGGTTCGCCACCCCAGACTTTTATTTTGCATATAATTACAACTTTACAAAACTTACAGAACGAAACACTTAACTGCAATTGGGTAACAGTTATTAGGAAATTGTTGTTTAAGAGAAACAAGTTATTCCAATTTCTTTTCTATGATCATTGCACGCAGGAGTGCAACATTTTACACCAGCTACTTTCACTTTTCTCTCTTTAACTCTAGGGCATACATGACATATTGCTTGCTTCTGCAGTTTTGTAGCCCTCTTTCCCTGGTCTTATGGGTCCTTCGTTCTTTTCGTTCCTAAGAGTGAAGGTTTATTTTCCGAAAGCTCTCGTGGCAAATTTTTCTGCAGGCTCAGTTTCATGTGTGAGAAGCAAGTTTAAGTAGATGAATTTTTGAAATCTTTGCACCACACTTTTTCTGTGATTTTACAAGGAACAGAATAAAAGAATTTGTGGGTGCCAGGTCCAATATTCCATAAAATACCTGAAGTGACCAGCGTCGTGTACTCCTCCAAGCAAAGTACGCATGTACGATTTTTGTCAAACAACATCCACACATCTACATCTACATTTACATTTATACTCCGCAAGCCACCCAACGGTGTGTGGCGAAGGGCACTTTACTTGCCGCTGTCATTACCTCCCTTTCCTGTTCCAGTCGCATATGGTTCGCAGGAAGAACGACTGCCGGTAAACCTCCGCGCACGCTCGAATCTCTCTGATTTTACATTCGTGATCTCCTCGGGAAGAATAAGTAAGGGGAAGCAATATATTCGATACCTCATCCAGAAACGCACCCTCTCCGAACCTGGACAACAAGCTACACCGCGATGCAGAGCGCCTCTCTTGCAGAGTCTACCACTTGAGTTTGCTAAACATCTCCGTAACGCTACCACGCTTACCAAATAACCCTCTGACGAAACGCGCCGCTCTTCTTTAGATCTTCTCTATCTCTTCTGTCAACCCGATCTGGTACGGATCCCACACCGATGAGCAATACTCAAGCATAGGTCGAACGAGTGTTTTGTAAGCCACCTCCTATGTTGATGGACTACATTTTCTAAGGACTCTCCCAATGAATCTCAACCTGCCACCCGTCTTACGAACAGTTAATTTTATATGATCATTCCACTTCAAATCGTTCCGTACGCATACTCCTAGATAGTTTACAGAAGTAACTGTTACCAGTGTTTGTTCCGCTATCACATAATCATACAATAAAGGATCCTTCCATCTATGTGTTCGCAATACGCTACATTTGTCTATGTTAAGGGTCAGTTGCCACTCCCTGCACCAAGTTCCTATCCGCTGCAAATCTTCCTGCATTTCGCTGCAATTTTCTAATGCTGCCACTTCTCTGTATACTGTAGCATCATCCGCGAAAAGTCGCATCGAATTTCCGACACTATCTACTATGTCATTTATATATATTGTGAAAAGTAGTGGTCCCATAATACTCCCCTGTGGCACGCCAGAGGTTACTTTAACGTATGTAGACGTCTCTCCGTTGAGAACAACATGCTGTGTTCTGTTTGCTAAAAACAGCCACACAGCTGGTCTCATATTCCGTAGGCTCTTACTTTGTTTATCAGGCGACAGAGCGAAACCGTATGGAACGCCTTCCTGAAGTCAAGGAAAATGGCATCTACCTGGGAGCCTGTATCTAATATTTTCTGGGTCTCATGAGCAAATAACGCGATGGGGTATCACATGATCGCTGTTTCCGGAATCCATGTTGATTCCTACAGAGTAGATTCTGGATTTCCAGAAATGACATGATACTCGAGTAAAAAACATGTTCTAAAATTCTACAACAGATCTATGCCAGAGATATACGCCTATAGTCTTGCGCATCTCCTCGACGACCTTACCTTTCGTACTACTATAAAATTGAATAACCTCAGGTTTATTTGTGGTCTGATAAACATCAGGAACACTATTCACTGTAGACAAAAGGACAACAGATTTTTCCCTTTTTAGGAGTGAAGGAGACAAGTATCTTTTTTCTGATGAAAAGCAAATTACGATGACAGCACTGTCTTCTTTCTGTTGGGTAGTAAACTTGTGGGATTTCCGCCTTATTTTTCCTCAACTTACCAACAATTACCAAATACTCTTTCAGCAACATGTCTGCTAAATGTAGAGATGTGAACCAATTGTCACAAGTGATATTCCGACCAGTCCTACGATTAGTTCCGGACATTTTTTTCACATAATATGTTCGCAGAGTTTCATTTGTGTTTCTGTTCTCCTTCCCAATGTATGGACTAGCATCTATCATACAATATGTTCTGGCGTCACACATTGTGATTATTTTGATGCCATATTTATCTGGTTTCGAAGCAATGTAAACACGGAATTGGCATTTGCTACGAAGTCCTAAAAGCTGCTCATCGATTGTTACATACATATGTGACGAATAACTTGAACAGCAGTTAGTAACAAAAGCTGTCCAGTGCTCACGAATAGGCGAAAATCTATCGTTCTTATTTCTCTTCGTCTTATCATCAAATCTCAGACAATTTAGAAGAAATTTGAGACTTAACTCATTTGTACACAGATGAGCCACAACACAATTCTTCACTGTTGAGATGACCATCTTTTCTGCTACCTGACAAATAAACCTATCCCATTAGTGCACATATTTGCTCCTTGTCTGTATCACCAAGAAACCTCTGGTCAGTATATGCAAATTTTTGTCTTTGGATGTCCTCATTTGCTTGAGCTACATTCGTATCAACTATTCTTCTATCTAGTAATATTTCGAGATCATCTACCTCTGAGTCAACGTTTTGAGCAAAGTTAGCAGCTTTAGTCATCTTTTACAGTGTTCCTACTTTGGGTTTTACCTTTCCTAGGCGATATTTTAGACCATAAAAATCTATTATTACCGTTTATTGTGTTTGCTGATGATACCTTCTCCACATCATCATCACCATCTTCTGACGTCGTAGCTTCAAACTCAGAACTACGTTCAGATTGTATTTACAATGGTCGTTGTCTTCCTCCAAAACACTTCTCACAAAGTCCTCAAACCTTGTATGATTCACATTTACAGATTCCATACTCGAAAAGCTTATGAAATCTAGCAAATACGTTTCACCTACGAAAATGGTAACAGGGGTGGCCTATAACCCCAAGAACTATCCAGTCTCAAGTAGCAGCTGAACACAGCTGACCAGCACCACGACAGACCAGTGACTGATTTATACAATGACGAAAGAATGAACGAGCCTGCCAGAAAAATACCATTATTGCCAACTTAACAAAAGAAAAAAACTATCACTGTGTGACGCATCATCCCTGTTACCTCAGGAGAGTTAAATATACATATTTTCGCAATGCAAATGTTAAATCTGAGTCCACAGGAAAAAGTTCAAATTAATAGTCATTATCAAATAAAAATAATTGAAAAGGAGTTCTCGTATTCAGATACATACCCTGGTAAGTAAACAGGTGATCTTTATGTTTATATTTCTATTACAGCCCATTCAATGCCAAAGAAAAACTCAGAACTCAAAAACAAAGCAAAGATTAAACTAGAAAATTAGAGAAATTGCATTTCATACGGAGCTTTACCGGCGGTCAATTGTTCACGCGCCTCATTCGTTAATGGAATAGGAATTAGGGTGAACGATAGTGGTACATCTACACGACTAATCTATTAATCACAGTTAAGTGCTTGGCAGTGTTCATCGAATGTACAGAGTGATAAAAACATTACACTCACTAGAATGACAGGCTCGCATTTCTTCTCATATTCACCATCAACTTCACAGATAAATTGTTTCATTCGTTTCTTCTCTTCACTGCACGTTTTGAACACAAAATCAACACAACAGTATACAACGTAGACGGACGAGAGAGAAACTGAACGTCAGCAACCACCTACAAGAGACGATAACAAATATTTCAAAGACGAAGAATTTTTCCCGTGATACCACTACTACCGTCCAGCAAAAACTGCTAAGCCTGCAGACATGACAGGCGTTTGCGGGAGCCGTAAATATAAGTTTGACACGGTGGAAAAACATCATAACCGACGTGACGTAATATAACACCCGTCACACATTCCCAATCCCGCCTACGCAGTAATATTACGTCAGCCGCACATTAAGTGTTAGAAGCATTTTTATTTGTCTGTCACCTGTGTAAAAAGGTAACTGAAGCAACAAATTTGAAGTGAAAATGACACTGGATACTTTAATGTATTTTTCATTTGTAATGCATGCATTGCAGTTCGACAGTGCATGAATGCATTAATTTACGGGATTTTGTAGCGTATGTAATTCACATCTGTACCGATAACATAATGGGATGCGACTGACTCGCCAGGGTTGCCGACAGAGCTAATGCGCTAGTTCCTGGACTTGGGTAGGCGCACCGGCCCGGGATCGAATCCGTCAGGTGGATTAACGTCGGGGCCCTGTATGCCGGCCAGCCTGGATGTGGTTTTTAGGCGGTTTTCCACATCCTGCTAGGTGAATACTGGGCTGTTCCCAACGTTTCGCCTCAGTTACACGACTCAGACATTTGAACATGTTCACACTATTCCATGGCTTACACTAGGGTACACTATTTACGTCCTGAGGGGTTCAGGGTGGCGGCAGGAAGGGCATCTGGCCACCCTGTGCCACTGACACTACCAAATCCGTAATAACACGGCTGAACCCGCGTTGGCACAGGAAAAGGCCAAAAGGAAAAAAGAAAGGTGTAATGCGGCTGAAAAGGAGGAAAAGGTGTTTCTTTCAGCTTATAAACACTCTGGCCATGTGGGTGGCATTGCTGAAGATGTAGTTACAAAAGGCAAAGAAGTGGGTTTTGCTAGAGAAATCAAAATATCTGTTGGCTTACAATATCTCAGATTGGCAAAGAGCATGGATTATGAATAAGTTGGAAAATATATGATTGGTCACTGACATAGTCTGTTGTGGCTGGGAAATCCAAATATGGATTTGTTTCCTTATTGGTTGTGTAACTTATTTGGATAGAGGCGTACCTTAGAAAAAGGAATGGGCACCATGACATCATAAATGGATACAGGAAATAACGTACATGGTATGTATGTGTTAACTGAAAAGGGTGGGAAAATGCATGTAGTTCTACCACAAATGGTCTACTGACTTCATTCCCATATCGTGAGACAAGCCCTGAGTCAGGATTACATCCATACATAGGACGCAGATTAAGTATGGTGTAAATTTAATTGAGTTATGGCTAAGAGTACAGTAATTTCAGCGCATCGAAACAACATTGGAATCGCATTTCTAATTCCTGGACTAAAATCAAGTGTGCTGTAACTTTAATTAAGTTCATGTCTGATAATACAGACAATTCAGTGCATCTAAATGACTTTGGTAATGCATTTCAAATTCTTGTATTCAAATCTTGTATGGTGTTAATTTACTTCGATTGTTGGCTAATAATACTGACAGATCAGTGCTTCTAAATGGTATGGGGAATATATTTAATATTCTTGATTCTGTTTATAAGAGGTGGAAAGGGCTGAAAACATACAAAATACGAAAATCAGTAGAAAACGCAAAAATAAAATTATGCATGATATAATTACTACATAGTTGAGACATTTCCTTTTGATTGGTGGATTACACAATAATATTCGGATGTCGCCTAGGTGATGTGTTGCTAAAGTTACTGTATTTTGATTTCCTGCTTCAACTGTGTTACATAAGACAACGCCTACATAAGACAACAAGTGTCTGGCGCAGTTGTTAGATCTGTTACTGCTCCTACAACTGCAGGTTGTCAAGATTTAAGGGAGTTTAAACGCGGTGTCATAGTCTAAGAACGAGCGATGTGACACAGCATCTCAGATGTAGCGATGAAGTAGGGATTTTCGTGTACGGCCATTTCACGAGTGTACCGTGACTAGGTGAAAATCAGGAGTACTGTAAAACATCAAATTTCCGACATCGCTGCTACCGGAAAAAGGTCCTGCAAGAACTAGACTGAAGAGAATCATTGAACGTGAGAGAAGTGCAACCCTTCTGCAAGTTGCTGGAGATTTCAGTGATGGCCCATCAACAAGTTTCAGGTACGAACCATTCAACGAAACATTGTCTATATGGGCTTTCGGAGACGAAGGCCTACTCGTTTACCTTTGATGGTTGCACGACATAATCTTTACGCCTTGCCTGGGCCCGTCAACACCGACATTGGACTGTTGATGACCGGAAACATGTTGTATGGTCTGACGAGTCTCGGTTGAAATTGTATTAAGCGGATGGGCGCGTACAGGTATGTAGACAACCTTATGAATCCATGGATTCTGCATGTCAGTAGAGGAATATTCAAGCTTGTTGAGGCTCTATAATTGTGTGGGGCGTGTGCTGTTCGACTGATATGGGACCTCTGATACGCCTAGATACGACTCCGACAGGTGACAAAAACGTAAACATCCTTTCTGATCACTCGGATCTATTCATGTCCATTGCGAATTCCCACAGCCTTGGATAATTCCATCAGGACAATGCGACACGCCACACGTCCATAATTGCTACAGTATGGCTCCATTAGCACCCTTCTGTGTTTAACCACTTCAGTTGGACGCCAAACTCCCCAGACACGCCCATTATTGAGTATATCTTGGATTCCTTGCAACGTGCTGTTCAGAAGAGATCTCCAGCCCGTCCCACTCTTACGGATTTTTGAACAGCCCTGCAGGATTCATGGTGTCAGTTCCCTCCAGCACTACTTCATATATTGGTCGAGGTTTCGGCACTTCTACGTGCTCGCGTGGGACCTACACGATATTAGGTAGGTGTAACAGTTTCTTTGGTTCTTCAGTGTATTTAACAGTGTTTATCAATCTGTACAGATTTTACATCCACTACTCTTATTTAACTATTCGGAATACATCACGGTTCCGACTAGAAAAGACAAATTAATGTGTTCTGCGAAGATATCAATAATTATTGAAGACACTTTCTTGATCCTTGTGGTAGACTGTATGTCTTTTGTGTTGATTAATTTCGCCATAAAACTTATCATCGTTTGACATGAAATTCAAATATGAAAATTTGTTACGTAGTTATTATTGGCATCTGTATCTCTTTCTGTTCCAGTTTTTGTTTCTCGAAAGGTCACTGATTTTAATTTTGCTACCATAGCATCCGACGGTCTCATCAATAAGAATATTGAAAAGCAGAAAATTCTTATGCGCTAAGCACAATGGCTAAAAGTAATTTTCCATCAAGCCCTTATTTCCCGCCTAGTTAACGACGGAAAGAAAACTCGGATTACATTCATGAAGACACTGCTCTTGTTGGATAACTTTCACATGAGTCTCGTATATAGTACTGTGTGAAATGTTATGGCTGAAACTTGATAACGAGAAACGAAATGGGTTCGTCTAGCGTAAGCTTGATGTTTAACTCTTGCTGAGTTTTTAGAAGTATGTGACACCTTTGTAGCTTCGTAATGACGACATTAATCTGGCGAAAGAAAAGAACATCATGCGGAGAGCAGACACGTTAACTGATCACGTTTTTGTTTATCCATAACAGTATCTATTTAATTTTATATAAAAGTTATATTGATTTCGCGATATGGTTGCAGCAATACCATCCCAGTGATCCAAAAAGATATTTACGTACTTTTTATTTCAGTTACGCACAACAAGTATCTTTTTAATACTGTCAGATTATTAATTTCAGTCTATACTGACCATCTGTGAACTTCAGGTCTAGAGATGTTCGTTACAGATCGAAATCAATAGCCAGATATTCTTCAAAAACCGGTGATCCGTAAGGGGAATTAGAAATATATAAGTGAATAAGTAGCACCCAGATATAGGTAGTTGTCGACAGGGAACCTGCCCCTAGCGACTAAACGTCGCGTTGCACTCATCTAGAAGATAGGGTAAACGGGATGTCTACTTCGTGTCTTGTGCTACGTACTACGTGTCTACGAAGACAAAGGAGGAACGCACATAAAACCATTGCCAATCTCTTTCATGTAGTCGGAACTGAAGTCATCTCGTACATGGACATGTTACACAGCTAAACGAAGCATACCATCCTCCTGTGCCTGCCAAAGTGTCGATTAATACCATAGGTTAACGGCGACTAGAGGAGAAAGCACTTCTAGTCGGAATTTATCGAATGGAATCCGGCTACAGGCTTCGCAGAATATGAATAACTCTGATAGACCGACCACTATTTGCGGAATACATTGCAGTCTTGATAAATGTCTCAAATGATTCTCGTATCCCCTGTATCTGTTTACAGACGTCGTTTGTGGTAACTAAAGTGCTAATCGACATTAATGATCAATATTCAAATATTCACTCATATTCCAACAAACAAGAGTTATCGGAGAAATTCTGTGCCTTGGACAATGTTCTCTGTAAATTCACTGCACCCGTGATGCACAGGCCCGATAAAATATTGCTCACTTATTTTGGAGAGAGTTGAATATCAGCTATGATGCATGTCATACATGATAGGCTCCTAGTGAGTACAGATGACACGAAAAAGAATACAGTTATTGTATGCAGTGGTAGAGCTTTTTAAGACAATGTCTTAATGTATATGGTTGACATGAGTGCAATGTCCACTTAAAAATACACGTTTTTGCAATGACACACTTAATAGCGAGCTATCACCAGTTGGTATTGGAGTAACAAGCCGGATTCTCAATTGTTAAGCAATATATCTGTGCGTAATAACAGTCCACGCGGGAAACGTTGGCATTCCTAAAACTTTGCAGGACCGAGGACGCAAGTAAGCATAATGTGCACAGCGTAGTGTTCGTAATGGTAAGACGGATGAAGTAAATTTTAATGTTGTATTAATTAACAGCAGTAACGTCCATAAAAATACTCCAGAACTAAACTAATATATAAACGATAATAATGAAGCATTCTACAACGAGCACAAAGCAGTCTGCTACCAAAAGTGAGCTTCCACGAAATTTTAAATACTAATACGAATGTACACTATGTGATCAAATGTATCCGAACACCTGGCTGGAAACGATTTACAGGTTCACGGAGACCTCCATCGGTAATTCTGGAATTCAGTATGGTGTTGGCCCACCCTTAGCCTTGATGACAGCTTCCACTCTCGCAGGCATACGTTCAATCTGGAGCTGGAAGGTTTCTTGGAGAAAGTGCTGCAATGAGGAGAGGTATCGATGTCGGTTGTTGAGGTCTGGTATAAAGTAGGCGTTCCAAAACATCCAAAAATTTTTCTACAGGATTCAGGTGAGGACTATGTGCAAGCCAGTCCATTACAGGGCTGTTATTGTCGTGTTACCAATCTGCCACAGGCCGTGCATTATGAACAGGTGCTCGATTGTGTCGAAAGATGAAATCGCTATCCCTAAATTGCTCTTCAATAGTGGGAAGCAAGAAGGTGCTTAAAACATCAAAGTAGGCCTGCGCTGTGATAGTGCCACCCAAAACAACAAGAGGGGCAAGCCGGCTCCATGAAAAACACGACCACACCATAACACCACCGCCTCCGAATTTTACTGTTGGCACTACACACGCTGGCAGATGACGGTCACCGGACATTCGCCATACCCACACCTGCCATCGGATCGTCACATTCTGTACCGTGATTCGTCACTCCACACGACGCTTTTCCACTGTTCAGTCGTCCAATGTTTACACTCCTTCCACCAAGCGAAGGAACATTTTGGCATTTACTGGCGCAACGCGATGTGTGGCTTATGAGCAGCCGCTCGACCATGAAATCCAAGTTTTCTCACCTTCCGCCTAACTTCATAGTACTTGCAGTGGCTCCTGATGCAGTTTGGAATTCCTGTGTGATGGTCTGGATAGATGTCTGCCTATTACGCATTACGGCCCTCTTCAACTGTCGGCGGTCTCTGTCAGCCAACAGATGAGGTCGGTCTGTACGCTTTTGTGCTGTACGTGTCTCTTCACGTTTCCACTTCAGCATCTCATCGGAAACAGTGGACCTAGGGATCTTAAGGAGTGTGAAAATTTCGTGTAGAGATTATTGACACAAGTGACACACATTCACATGTCCACGTTCGGAGTCGGTGAGTTCCGCGGAGTGCCTCATTCTGCTCTCTCACGATGTCTAATGACTACTGAGGTCGCTGATAGGGAGTACCTGGCAGTGGGTGCCAGCACAATGCACCTAATATGAAAAACGTATGTGTTAGGGGTGTCCGGATACTTTTGATCACATATTGTATATTATATAGATGGAAAGCACTAACACGATAAATACTGGTTAGTAGAAATTCAGAATTAGATATAATTTGGGTGATGTTAAGCGTTTAAGACTGGTATAGCAAAAAATTGGGTTGTTTTATTGACCAATCACCACTCCCTGGTTGTGGAGCCATAGCGCCATTCGACTACAGGTAAGTGAATATCACGCAAAAATTACCTCACCCTGTTGTAGGCGTAGTGGGGGAAGGGGTTGAATTCAAACCTATCGACCGTACACCTGAAATGCCAAGTGGTATCGTTCGAAATAGCGTATTCACAAATTACGGCCGGCAGTTGAACAACCGACTCGAAAGGATAACGTCCTAGATCTCCTTCTTACAAGCTGATTGAGTTAACATAAAGCAGTGAGTCAGTGGCCATAATATTTTTATTGTAGTACTGACTAGCAGTAACAGCAGAAAAGTTAAGAAGGTGGGATGATATTTCCGCTTAACTACCGCGACCGTTGTTCAACGGCCGTGTTTGATAGGACGCAAATACTGCGCATAGAAAACGCAGTATAAAAAGGAAGGAGAAAGAAGTTAATAATCTAAATCAACAAAAATGAACTCGAGAAACAGCCTCTGCTGAAATGTGCAAGCATTTTAGTTCCTCATTACCGCACAGAGTATTTTGTAAGCCTCTGACATTAGCTATTTCTGTCAAGGGAATGTTCACGCTTCCTCAGCGTGTATGTCACATAGTACGTGGCGCGCTCGCTCTCCTGGCTTACTGTTCGCTCCCGCTGGCCCCCCGGTCCCGCGCGTGCTCTTACTGTCTTGGCATTTGTCCTCGCCAGACGGCACATTCGTCGCCCGTCCTCCGGGTGTACTCCCTGCCGCTTCACAGCGGTGGCCACGGCCCTACAGCAAACAGACGCGCAACAGAGGGGGCACGGACAGTCCGTACCCAGGGCCGCGGCAGCCTGAAATAAAAGCCACAGAGGCACGGCGCCGGTTACGACCCCACGCGATGTCCCACCGGTCGACCCCTGGTTTCCGTCTCCAAAGATCTTCCTTATTGTGTTCCGGCCTGTAGCGTACGCGTTTTACTCCAGCAGCCAGGAAATAATATAAACTCTACCGTCAGTCGTGTCGTAGAGTACCGAATTAGAATTTTGTAGAAAAATTGTACATTTCAGTACATTTTGCTGAACAAAGACAAGAAGTCATTATTTTCATAGAACCTACCCATTTTTCATTTTAAATGCCGCTAATACATGCCCAAAGAATGACAAAACCGCAAAGCTTTGTATACATTTATCTCGTAGTCGATTTTTTCACGAGATTTCAGAACGGCATGACCATTTTTATGTTTATGTTTGTTCTGATCTTAGCCTACAAATAACAAACAAAAACCTTGAGTAGTGTTTGTTTATTATTTCTCAGTACAATGACAACACTACGATAGACTAAAATCTCTCACACTATCAGTGTTTTCAAGTTCACACTATGCAGAAACCACAGTGCCCCATCTTATAGTCAAGCGCATCTGTACAGTCGTCGATATCCAGATTCTCGCAGCAGCTTTTACAACACTACCTGCAGCTGAGGCTGCTGCGTTGATTGCGGTGACATGTGAGGTCATTCCCATTACACCAACGAAGCCCTGTGTCATAATTACGATGTTTGTATGAATCAAGTTAAGTTTCATATAATTTTTATCTATGCTGACGGACTGTTATACAGATAGTACAATGCAGCAAGTGATATTTAAGAGTTCCTCATGAATTTACCGGCTCTGTCAGCATGCAAATCATGTTCATAGTTTACTGGCTGAATCGGGTTGAAAGGATAGGGAAGAGAATCAAAGACAAAAACCAAAAATTACTAGAAAAATATGAAAAAAGTCAAACAATTTTTTTGAATAGAGGACTGCGAAACAGAAATGGATTATGTAGGCAAGGAATTACAAAACTTGTTGATGTATCTTTGACAATGTTTGTTAAATTAATATAATTTAAGATAATAGTTTGTAAGTAAAATTAGTTATCAGGTTTACTAAACAAAGAAATTCACGAATACATTACAGTTGCGACTAAGTAGCATTTTGTCTTTATGTCAATTTATCCACATACTGCAAGATATTCAATGGTTTGTGACTAAGCATGTGGAACCCATTTAGAAATGACACTAGAAAATGATATTTAATGTGTGTATTGAATGTAGGAAGACGAATGAAAAAGAAGCCCAGAAAGTACTCAAGTACTATTATAGACTTATTAACCTCGTTCAAATTTCGTTAACTAATGTCGAATAAACAATACTGGGAATAACCCATAGTAACATATTTGCCCTCAGATTAAGCAAAACACAATTAAAGAACTTATGTAGGAACGAAAAGGAGCCACTGAAGTTGCTAAGCTGAATAAATTCAATGCAATAAATACCGCTGTTAAAATAAAAAAAATATGCTAATATAACACTAAGAGTTCATCTAATAATGACATACAGACCTTGAATAACCTCAATAAAAAAGTATAAATGCATAAAGCCCACCATTAAGTTGGCTTACAATTGCAATAAAACTTTTACTACATGTAACAGCGACTAAAGTAAGAAAACTGACTCCTTTCTTAACTCAAATCGAAAGTAAAAAGGATCCCAAAAATAACTTCCATAATATCTAGAAAGGGGAAATAGATAGTTTCATGTCCGTATTTACACAAAACGATAAGAAGTCTGTTATAACGATGAATCGCAGTATCCCATGCTTAAGATCTCAAATTAAAATACGTAAGGAAGAAAAATCCATCAATGCACTTGCTAACGGTATTACGTCTCCTAACTATGAGCTAAACACTTTACTTAATAAAGAACGTGGAGGCACCGTACGCTTTGCGATAGTAGTTCTTCATAAGTATTAGTTTTGAGCTGGCTAAAGCATTAGCAGAAATTTAAATCCCAAATAGTGCGTTTTTAGTATTTCGAAATATCACTGACTTATACACAAATATCCCAATCAAAAAGTGTATGTATTTTGTAAAGGAAAATTTATTTTCCATCAGAAAATTAGTGTAGGAGAAGCAGTTCCGCTGGCAGAGATGTCAATAACCTTATAATTAACTTGTTTTTAATGGAAAGGTATATCACCAAAAGGACAGGCTCACTATGGGAAAAATTCTAGCTGTCTCCTTATCTGAAATATTCATTAATAACCTGTATCTCACGTTCCTTTCAGAAATATAGAACGTTATGCGACAAAAAAATTTACTACAAATGAAGTGTGCAAGGGTTTCTAATTATTTTCAAAGGAACTAAATCTGTCAGACGTCATTACACAAATTTATTAGAGGTCATTCATAAGAAAATTATTTTTTATCCTTGAGTGAGAACGAAAATATTGCGTTAATTATCTCGACTCGATCATCAGTAGGTAAACTGACTGTTCTGTCTGTGAGATACATAGGAAACTGACGTTCACAGACACTACAAACAACTCACATCCGTACCATGCACAGCTCTATGACTAAGTATTTTTCAACCTACGATTCAACGCCTCTTTAAGCAAGAGGAAATCAACAAAGAAAAAGAGATTTGGAAACAGATTACAGTAACTAATAGACACAAGTAGGAGGTGTTACTAATAAAGATAAAGAAGTGCTCACGAAATATTAATAACAACTCATTAACTAAGAAAAACAATGGAAAGGTGGAAACAAAATTCGTTGCCGTGGTATGTAATGATCAAGTGTCACGAAAAGCTAACGTGAAGATAGGCTTCCATAATACAAACACAGTGATATCAGGTCTTCAGCATAAATTTGGTTCTGGTCTCTACAAGTTTATTAGTTCAGAAGCACACAAAGTTAAAAGCAGTAAAAGCAGTCAGTGTTATATTAGCGAAATGTGCAATTTCTACGAAATACATTTTAGAAGCGCACATATTCCCATAGAAATACAGCTTTCGGTATGATAATTACTGCAGAGAGCACCTGATTTAAGATGTTAACAATAAAATATAAAAGTTCTGGATACCGCACCCAACAGACCTGATACCGTGTGCGAGTTCAGTGAGATACTTAATTTTTATATTTTCGATGACTTAACTTAAATGGTGCAAGTTTTGTGTACTGAAAACAGTGGATATGACTTAATTAATGACAGTCATATCCGTATAAGTATCACGAGAGGGTTACGTCTCCTTGTCACAATCTACCGGATGCGAAGTTTTGGTTCTGACTACCCGGATCAGTTTGAATTGATCTTACTCAATGACGTTTAAAGTATCCTCGGAGGGTTGCTCGCCAAATCACATCATAATTTTACCATTTTCCCGTCATCCTCCCATAGTTTACACTAATTCTTTAAGTACATATTGACATCTGTGGTTAATTATTTTAAGTGTGTCGACTGGAGCGATGTTCCCCAAGTCACACTCTAGCTTTGAGCATAATTGACCTCTGTCAGTCAATAGTTTTAAGTGTGTTGACTGGAGCGATGTTCGCCAATTCACACTTTAGCTTTAAACATAATTCCGCTGTCATTCCCTCAGTTCAACGGCAGTGGTCACCAGGCCCGAATTATGATAAAAAGTGTTCCTCACACAGTTTTTACAGTATGTGTGTGGATCCCCTCCATGAAGGCAAATTGAGTACCCCTTTGCCGCCACATTATCCCCTACTTTAGTGTTTCCTGAAACACATAACCATAACTTCGTCAAGAGGCTCATCAAGCACATGAATTAATTTTTAACTTGATTCTAGACCATTTCAGGTCAAATTTACTAATCTTAAATAATGACCATCTATTTTATATGGCTTGTATTGCCGGATGTTACAGATTAGATATACACTTGTTCATAAGTACAATCATGACCATTTGTGTGCTAAGTCAATAGGATGTTCCTATTGTAACCATAGCTAAGCAAGTGCTTAACCTTTACGTCTCAAAAATTTCTATACCTAGTCATAATAATGACGATATTGGCTTTATATTATCCTCACCACTCCCAAGTTCTTTTTAGGTTATTAAACTTCGTGCTTTAGTACAAAATTTTCATAGACAGGCCATATCTTGTAAGCACATTATGTCTTCCTCATATTATGACCAACGAGTACTTCATAAAAGTTAAGACAGTCGATCTAAGTACGTTCTGCACAGTATAACATATACGCCCTTTTCGTCAGCTATACCTTTTATTTTATTTTACTAGTAAATTCTAGGGCAGGAGTTAGGTTCGCGTCTTGTCCCAAAAAGTAACTGTCACACAGCTTATGCGCAGGCGCAAGGTATTGTGTCCACCTAGGCAGTCCTCATGACGCTACGGTCATTTCATGTACAGCACTCGTGGCTGCCGCATCGCGGCCTCGAAACAGGGCTGAGGCAGTTTCAGATAAGTTTTTACAGTCTGACGATAATTTATAGATTTGTAGTTTTAGCTTGACAATGTCCACTGTGGGCAAACGGTAGTTACTTTATTCTGAAGAAGGTTGGGGTACGCCGACTGAAACGTAGGTAAATTCTAGGAAAACGGTGCAACTGGGGCTGCTGGTTATTAAAATTAAAATTAATATTTATACAGTTGCTGAAAGGGCTGAGAAATGTTGAAATGATTTAAGAATCTGAGTTTACGATAGGCACGAGATGCTGTGTTGTCCAAGTAGATTTTAAGATTTCTAACAGGGAGCAACGGTACCCGAACAATAATGTGATGTGCTATTAAGCATTCGTATAGCGGTTTTCATGAACAGACGGCGCTCTGTGTGGAGAAAGTTCCTCATTGCAGTGGATCGAGTACGTCGTTGTAACCAATCTGGACCGCGGCTGTCGGTGGCTCTCGGGAGGTTGAATATGGTCAATCCTAAGCGACTTTAGAGGTACCACAGTGAGAAGGAATTTTGCATTAAAAGAAAGTTAGTTCAAATGGCTCTGAGCACTACAGGACTTAACGTCTGAGGTCATCAGTCCCCTAGAACTAACTAACCCAAAGACATCACACACATCCATGCCAGAAGCAGGATTCGAACCTGCGACCGTAGCGGTCACGCAGTTCCAGACCGAAGCGCCTAGAACAGCTCGGCCACAGTGGCCGGCTAGAAAGTTAGTCCATGTTTCGGTTTGATAAAGTTGAGCATCTAAACGGCTGTAAAACTTTGTTCACTATTCGTGTTGTAACTGTGCAATATGTTTTGCCCTGCTCCTACGGGCAGTCAGCTGTATCAGTGTTATCTTAATTGGTATGTCAGTATGCTGGCTGCTTTTCAAAAATGTGTTTTATTTTTACACATGTGTAAAGTTCCTTTTAGAGCTTTTGTGTGATTTCTGTATTACGGAGTTATCTTAAGAAGGCAGAGTTTAAGGCAGTAGAGTCTTGTATAATAACATTGGCCCTTTAGCCTATCACAGCCACAGTTCATTAGATGTTTGCTATCAGATAGTCGCTCTTAGTTAGTTTTCAATTAAAGTAACTGCTCAGTAATATTGTGGGGCCATTACATTGCGTCATGTACATTTCATTTAAAGTTGGGTCTGAAATTTTATTACTTACGAAAATATTTCATTAATTATAGTTATTGCCACAGCGTTACAATCCCAAGCTTGGGATGAATTGTAGTCTTGTGAAATCATTGTGCTTGTTCTTACATGAGTGCCCGTTTCTTGTTTCAGTAGTTTGCTGCACCAGCCTTTATAATCAGTGTGTTCATTTCACGCCAGGTGGCCGCTGTTGGCATAATATGTGGCGAGAGGGCGTGTTATGCCTTTTTTAGCCGCGTTTGTAATTATCAATATATATTGGTTCCAGCTATTTGCTTCTTGCAGGGGACTGCAATAAAATGTTGTGAATTTAAATTGTAGCTTGTGAGCTATGTTACAATGCACTCCGAAGTTTGAAAATAATTTGGTCCTATCTCTCGCGTTCATGGTCTTTTTTCTTAGGCAGTATTTAATTTGTTTTTAAATTTAATCATCTATACGCAAGGACTGTTCGGAAAGCTAGGTCCGATTGAACGCGATACGGAAACCACCGTAAAACAAAAAATGTTTTATTTTCAACAGTTATCTTCTCGTTCTTGCCACTACTTTACACAGTCGCTACACCGACTTAGACACGTTCCATAGCGTTGTATCAATTTTGCAATACACTTGTCATACAAGCTAGCCCCCTGTGCTTTCCGCCAACTGTCTACACAGGTCTACAGCTTGTTGTCTGTGTCAAAACGTTGTATTCGTAGCCATTGGTTCCTGTGAGTATAGATGAAACTAAGGGGTAGCAAGATACAGGCTGTATTATGGGTGACCAAACACCTCCCACAGAAATTCGCCGGCCGGAGTGGTCGAGCGGTTCTAGGCGCTACAGTCTGGAACCGCGCGACCGCTACGGTCGCAGGTTCGAATCCTGCCTCGGGCATGGATGTGCGTGATGTTCTTAGGTTAGTTAGGTTTAAGTAGTTCTAAGTTCTAGGGGATTGATGACCACAGCAGTTAAGTCCCATAGTGCTCAGAGCCCATCCCACAGAAACCGCTGCAGGTGCTCCTTCATTGCCCCTGCAGAGTGCAGCCGGGAAATGTAATGAAGAAGGCGATGCATGAGAGTTATGTTATGTGGGCTGCATGACAATTGGCGAAATCTCTCGTCAGGCCCTTACTCTTGATGTGAGGCACTGTTTAAGTAGAAGTGTTCACTCTGTGTTGAGAACGGGAAAGAGCGACGTGACGTGATCTACAGGCACACTAAAGACACTGCCTTACATATGTGTGAGGCTTCATTGGATTTTCACTGTGGTTTCCATTTCGCGTGCAGTCGTACCTTACTTTTCGAATCGCCCTCTCACACATACACACACACACACATTATATATATATATATATATATATACTCCTGGAAATGGAAAAAAGAACACATTGACACCGGTGTGTCAGACCCACCATACTTGCTCCGGACACTGCGAGAGGGCTGTACAAGCAATGATCACACGCGCGGCACAGCGGACACACCAGGAACCGCGGTGTTGGCCGTCGAATGGCGCTAGCTGCGCAGCATTTGTGCACCGCCGCCGTCAGTGTCAGCCAGTTTGCCGTGGCATACGGAGCTCCATCGCAGTCTTTAACACTGGTAGCATGCCGCGACAGCGTGGACGTGAACCGTATGTGCAGTTGACGGACTTTGAGCGAGGGCGTATAGTGGGCATGCGGGAGGCCGGGTGGACGTACCGCCGAATTGCTCAACACGTGGGGCGTGAGGTCTCCACAGTACATCGATGTTGTCGCCAGTGGTCGGCGGAAGGTGCACGTGCCCGTCGACCTGGGACCGGACCGCAGCGACGCACGGATGCACGCCAAGACCGTAGGATCCTACGCAGTGCCGTAGGGGACCGCACCGCCACTTCCCAGCAAATGAGGGACACTGTTGCTCCTGGGGTATCGGCGAGGACCATTCGCAACCGTCTCCATGAAGCTGGGCTACGGTCACGCACACCGTTAGGCCGTCTTCCGCTCACGCCCCAACATCGTGCAGCCCGCCTCCAGTGGTGTCGCGACAGGCGTGAATGGAGGGACGAATGGAGACGTGTCGTCTTCAGCGATGAGAGTCGCTTCTGCCTTGGTGCCAATGATGGTCGTATGCGTGTTTGGCGCCGTGCAGGTGAGCGCCACAATCAGGACTGCATACGACCGAGGCACACAGGGCCAACACCCGGCATCATGGTGTGGGGAGCGATCTCCTACACTGGCCGTACACCACTGGTGATCGTCGAGGGGACACTGAATAGTGCACGGTACATCCAAACCGTCATCGAACCCATCGTTCTACCATTCCTAGACCGGCAAGGGAACTTGCTGTTCCAACAGGACAATGCACGTCCGCATGTATCCCGTGGCACCCAACGTGCTCTAGAAGGTGTAAGTCAACTACCCTGGCCAGCAAGATCTCCGGATCTGTCCCCCTTTGAGCATGTTTGAGACTGGATGAAGCGTCGTCTCACGCGGTCTGCACGTCCAGCACGAACGCTGGTCCAACTGAGGCGCCAGGTGGAAATGGCATGGCAAGCCGTTCCACAGGACTACATCCAGCATCTCTACGATCGTCTCCATGGGAGAATAGCAGCCTGCATTGCTGCGAAAGGTGGATATACACTGTACTAGTGCCGACATTGTGCATGCTCTGTTGCCTGTGTCTATGTGCCTGTGGTTCTGTCAGTGTGATCATGTGATGTATCTGACCCCAGGAATGTGTCAATAAAGTTTCCCCTTCCTGGGACAATGAATTCACGGTGTTCTTATTTCAATTTCCAGGAGTATATATATATATATATATATATATATATATATATATATGTGTGTGTGTGTGTGTATACCTTACTTTTCGAATCGCCCTCACACACACACACACACACACACATTATATATATATATATATATATATATATATATATATATATATATGTGTGTGTGTGTGTGTGTGTGTGTGTGTGTGTGTTAGAGCTCATTTTATCCATTGAGCGTAGGTGGAAGAACATGGGGCCCAATCAAGACATCACCAACAATGCCTGCCCAAACGTTCACAGAAAATCTGTGTTGATGACGTGATTGCAAAATTGCGTGCGGATTCTCGTCAGCCCACACATATTGATTGTGAAAATTTACAATTTGATCACGTTGGAATGAAGCCTGATCCGTAAAGGGAACATTTGCACTGAAATGAGGATTGACACGTTGTTGGATGAACCATTCGCAGAAGTGTACCCGTGGAGGCCAATCAGCTGCTGATAGTGCCTGCACACGCTGTACATGGTACGGAAGCAACTGGCACTCTCCATACAGTGACGTGGTCAACGTTACTTTGTACAGCAGCAACTTCTCTGACGCTGACACTAGGGCTATCGTTAGCTGCACGAAGAATTGCCTCGTCCATTCAGGTGTCCTCGTCGTTCAAGATCTTCCCCAGTCGCGAGTCATAGGCTGGAATGGTCCGTGCTCCCTAAGACGCCGATCAATTGCTTCGAACGTCTTCCTGTCGGGACACCTTCGTTCTGGAAATCTGTCTCGATACAAACGTACCGTGCCACGGCTATTGCCCCGTGCTAATCCATACATCAAATGGGCATCTGCCAACTCCGCATTTGTAAACATTGCACTGACTGCAAAAGCACGTTCGTGATGAACACTAACCCGTTGATTCTACGTACACATGTGCTTGATGCTAGTACTGTAGAGCAATGAGTCGCATGTCAACACAAGCAGTGAAGTCAACATTACCTTCCTTCAATTGGGCCAACTGGCGGTGAAACGAGGAAGTACAGTACATACTGACGAAACTAAAATGAGCTCTAACATGGAAATTAAGCGTCTCCGGACACATGTCCACATAACATCTTTTCTTTATTTGTGTGTGAGGAATGTTTCGTGAAAGTTTGGCCGTACCTTTTTGTAACACCCTGTATATATAAATAAATAAATAAATAAATATATATATATATATATATATATATATATATATATATATATATATATATACATATATATATATATATATATATATAGACTCAAGGAAGTTTTACATTTTTTTTCTGTTTTGTTGATGAAAGTAGCAGAGCTTTCGTCTGTAAATTGTTGTCTTTCAAATACTTTTCTACACTTTCTACGAATTCATTTTAGCACTACGTTTTTAAAGATGTCTAAATTTATGCATCATTTCTTCTGATGTGTATAATTTAGGAAGGTGGTTCCTGATTTTTCAGGTTTTTCAAACCTCTAGGTTTTCAAGAATTATCTATTAATGAAAGCTTGTGGTATCCAGTTGAATTACTGCAAACCAATATGATTACTTGTTCCTTACTTTTCTTGTATGCACTTGTCGAAGCTTCCTTTCCTTGAAGTAAATAATCTGGCGAATACCGAACAGCTTTTTTTCACCAAACCAACCAATTATCATTGGCAGTGAATTTTGGTTCACCTCTTTCTATTTGCTTGTGGGGTCGTGAAACGGCTTCTGGTCCAGTACACCACTAAGGCAATTTCTCCCTGTCACGATTACACATGTATGCCCTAGGGTCAGGTAACAGGATAGGAGACCTTCTATAACAGTCCAAAAAATTGGTAAGAAAGTCATACAAATGAGTTAAAAGGATTACATACCTTTGTGACTAGTTGAATATTGAAGCCTGCAATACTGTATCTAATATAACACAAAAAAGGCCCTCAGTAGTTAAGTGCAAATAATCGTAGGTAATCTTCACAGTACATAGCAAATGCGATTACAAAAACTGTCTGTTCAATTCTAAGAGTTTACTAAATGACGTTCCATGCCTATGTCAGCCCTGGACAATGATCTATAACCAAGTAGGCGAGAGCTGTTCTTCTGCCTTCTGAATAGACTTCTGTCCATTCCGGTCATTGGTGGACTGTACTCGGCCAGCAACTGGCCAAGGCAAAATCGATATCTTCATCAGCAGCGCCGCCTGTGGCTCTGGTGGAACTCGCGCAAGTAGCTAATCTCTAAAGCACTGGCATCATTTCCTATAAGTGCGCCTATGCTACTTTTGCCCTAGCTGTATCTTTATCGGAAGACACAGCACTTTCAGCATAGTCTTCCTCAGTTTTATTCCCATTCACTAGCTTGGGAAGCACATCACATTTAAATATCTACTTGATTTACCTTCCAGTGTCTGACAGTACTATTTCCCTACCCCTATCATCAAAGCAGTAGTTTAGGTTGCTAGTCCTGATTCCTATCACATTACAGCCCATTGTATCTGGTCCACAGTAAGTACCAATTTTTTTGTTTATCACCCATCTTCCACTTTTTAATTAGAACACAAAGGGCCATACAAAACAACTATTTAACAACACATGCAATTTGGATGTTTGATACAAAACTGAAGAATCAAAGGGCACAAGGTTCCCAACAGAGCTGCCCCTTACATGTATTCATTGCTTTTCGTGACAACTAAAAGATGGCTTTTAAGTATCGCTTGTTGATGAGTGGTTTTGGTAATTTATAAAACATTATCAATGCAGTATCCACCTTACAATTGTGGCTCCAGATGTGCTAGAAGCAAAATGGTTCAAATGGCTCTGAGCACTATGCGACATAACTTCTGAGGTCATCAGTCACCTAGAACTTGGAACTAATTAAACCTAACTAACCTAAGGACATCACACACATCCATGCCCGAGGCAGGATTCGAACCTGCGACCGTAGCGGTTGCGCGGTTCCAGACTTAAGCGCCTAGAACCGCTCGGCTACACCGGCCGGCTGCTAGAAGCACAAGAGACACATAACACAGTTCTAAAAGCTACACAGCACTGTAGCTGGCACCTACTTGCTAAAGCTTTGGAAATGTACATTCTGTGCTATAAATTATTCCAAATTTTATCACACAGAAATATTTCTATGATATTAATTTAGTAGGATCGGTTAAGTCTGCCTGGCTGTATGGAGCTTGGGTAGTCACAAACTATCCAAGTGATTTTGATGCCTATTGACGTAATATCTCAGCATCTTACCGATCTTTTGAGTTGTCTGTTCCATCCATTCATTGTCCTGAGAATGAAATGGGCCATTTCTCAACTAACAATTATGTAACAAACGACATAGATGCTTCAATAGCTTTGTCATGAAGCTGGTGTTCTGATTCATGATTATCATTAATGGAACACCGACTTTAGTAGCAACTTACTTACCATCAGCTGTATGGTTATGACTGCCTGTTGATATGGAGTAGCAATCATTGACACATAGCAGGAGAAACGAACTATAATAGTCAATATGTAGTGGTTTACTCTGGTTTGTATTTAAATGGTCCTAAAATATCCATTCTGAACATTTCGAAAAGCATAGTCACTTATGCCTACTTCTGTAAAGGAACATATGGGTGACTCCGATTTCCAGATTGTGTGCATGACATACTGTTCCTTACACATTAATGGACGTTTTGTATGCCTGTGTTCTTCACCTAATTAGCACACTGTTGTGAGGGCAAACTACAGCTTCTTTGTGAAAAGCCTGCAATGAATGTCAGAGGCCTGCTCTCTGTACCATTCACCAAGGCTATGATTCATTGTCTGTATTACAACAAACTTCGTTTTATGCCAATGTGTGTTACCATGTTTCTTACTGGATGTGAACCAATTTGGCGTCAAATTCACTTAATTTCATTGCTTGCCATCTAAGTCTACTTGACTGATGCTTCACACCTAAGAACCACTTTAACACTACATAATATTTCAACATCACAAATTTCTTTTCGCAAATAACATCTGAAACACTGCATGCCGTATTCGAAGCTCAACATCTACATCTCAGATTAATTTTTCCCTCCTGGTTCAATTGCCATGAAGTGTAAGTGACTGGGTGCTCCTTACCCTGCACTTCATGACTTATAACACAATCTCCAGTTTTGTTGCCAGCATCACATCATAAAATGAATTATGCTTATGAAGCATTGATCTGAGAAGATCAACACAGGACTACTTGTTAAACATGAAACGTGAGTTGACATTCTGCTGGCCACTGAAAGCTTATCCCTGTTTCCAATTAACACGAAAGTTGTCATGTTCTATCAGCAAATCCCATTACAAACTTTGTATATGAATTAGCTAACCCTACAAATGACTGTAATTCTTAAGTCGTCTGTGATGTTGGGAATCTTAACATTACATACACTAATCTTGAATCTGTTCTTACTTTATCGTGGCTAAATGTGTGTCCTAAGCAATTTATATCCTACAACACAAAACGGCGGTTTTTATGCATAGAGTCAGAAATGACGAACGTAACCAATGAAAATTTGTCTCAACCGTCGTAAATGTTCGCTCTTTCTTTTCCAAATACAGTAATTTCATGTAGATACACCATAAATTACCCTGTTCCAGCATCCTCAATACTCCATTTGATTAAGTTTGAAACATAATATTAAGTTTGAAATATAACATTTTTCAATGGCAAATACAGTCTTTGGTCAGTCCTCTGACACTACTTGTAATTAACTACTGATATCCATTTATTATGGACAAGTATTTACTCTGTTCCAAATTATTCAGGGTTCCTGTAATGTTTCATATTGGAAATTTATCTGTAATCATCCTACTATTCAAGCAATAATGGCTACAACACAATGTAAATTTCTAGTGCCATCCTACAAATTTTTGGTATTATAAAGATAGGTGCTCCCCATGGTCTAGAATTTCTTGAAGACTGTTATTATTGAATTTATGTTTCAAGTACTCTTCTAGTACTACTTTTAGGTAATGTGACACACTAAAAGGCTGCAGTAAGGAGCTTCATTATTTTAGTTTGTAATCCTGTGGTGCATAACCGGAGTTGCTGGCAGTGGTCCACAAGAACTAAACATATCATAGAACTCCAACAACAGCTTCTCTGTTGCTACTCTCTTCCTCTCTGCTCTCTCTCTCTCTGTCTTTCTTTGGCTCCTTCAATATGTCCATCTTTTGCATATAGTATAGTCGTATTGGCGGTTTGTTTACGGTTTGGGTAGAAACTTGACATGTCTTCATCATCCTCATGTACAAAATTTAATGTTTCAGCTAATAGCCTTTTTGACAAACTTACATAACACTCACCTAAATTATCTGCACTGACAGGTACCACTCTTCCAGCATCTGTTTCTTGTGGCTGTACAACACCGATATGTGCTAAATATCACAACACTTCCATTTCATCGTTTTTCTCAAGTGGTTCCACCACACGCAATACTTTTACAGGTCGTTCCCTTCTTACATACCGACATAGGAGGAATAATGTTTAGCTGACTGTACTCACAGTTCGGAGAACGATGTTTGAAATCCACATATAGTCACCCTAATTGGTGTTTTACTTGCATTCACTGTATCACACCAGGGAAATGATGGTATGGTTCCTTTGTAAGTGGAACGACCATTTTCCTTCTATAATCTTTCATAGAGCTTGTTTCCCATCTCTAATGCCCAACATTCACCCAATATGATTTCCTTGCACCTCACACCACTTTGCACACGAATTTTGTCTTAAGGTTTGCAAACTATTTAAACGGTTCGTCGCCGGCCAAGGTGGCAGAGCGGTTCTAGGCGCCGCAGTCTGGAACCGTGCGACTGCTATGGTCTCAGGTTCCAATCCTGCCTCGGGCATGGATGTGTGTGATTTCCTTAGGTTAGTTAGGTTTAAGTAGTTTCAATTTCTAGGCAACTCATGACATTAGAAGTTAAGTCCCATAGTGCTCAGAGCCAATTGAACCATTTAACCGGTTCGTTCTTCAAGAGGAAGAACGTTGTGGCATTACGACAGCGACAACAGCTTTCCTATTTGGAACAATCTTCCACTGAGTTCCACTGTGAATTTACTGGGACAAATTTCTGTACGATGTTTACAGACGTTTAACCCCTGGATCACCCAGTATCCTTCAGATACATGGAGAAATACTTCTGTACTTTTCCCAGAACAATTTTGCTTGAGCCTGAAAAGTTAATGTCTCGGAAACTGGTTACCATACATCAGTATGTCCTACTCGATGTAACTTACATAGGGGGGTCTTTTAATAGCCTCTAGTTCAAGGGGCACATTCACACTGCACGTAAAAGAACTTGTGTCTAAATAAATCTATGCTCTCAGCCATCTACTACGTCTGATAAGCAACACTCCACCTCTGTATACGTCTTCATAGCATCAAAATTTGCTGTAACACCGTCTGTCCGATGTGGAGTTCCCATTCCCAGACAGATTATTCGCACTTTGCACCTACCCTTCTCGCCTCTTGTTTCGGCAGTCTTGCTGCCAGAACTCCACTTTCCCAAACCTCTCCACTGCGGTTAATGACAATCACCTCTGAAAGTGACTTGGACGTCAAATTGTAAGATCTCACGTCAGCAGAGGAGACGTTCCTTCTTTCTGCACACCTGTTTCCACGTTTCTCCCCTCGAGTGTCGTGGCCACCTAGATGCCGCTGTCTATGTCCTTGAGAAATTCTACCTGAACTTTTGGTGAGACCTCAGGCGGCGGTCCCCTTAGGAAAGCGTCCAACATCTTAGGTTGTGGAACCTCCAAATCCTACGTGGGAGCAGTGAAACTGGACGAGTGACTATGCTCTCTTGCAGCATTCAGCGATCTATGGATTTCTGTATTATCAGCGTTTAAATGGGCTACATGCTCCCAGAAGGTTTTTGTAGCCTCGTACGTGGTAACATTCTCCTTACTGGAGTTAGACTTTGTGGAACCCCCATCCAATACAGTAAAACGCAAAAGGAGAAAGACACGAAAGACGAAACGGACGCTTAAATGTAACACTGTCGAAAAACATCTTGCTATACTTCAGTTTCATCGTGCGAGATGATGCACACGGTTAATATTTTACAAGTAAACAGTAAGTGATAATTGTGCCATTCTCCCTTGATCACAGTAAGCTATGTTGCACACAGCTCAGTGCACGATGTATCACAACTTGTAGAGACGACCTGTGGACCCCTGGATGGAATGCAGTGTACTGTCTGACAGCTGTAGAGTTTGCTCACACGCGGCGAACCAGTAACAGTAGAGTTTGCCCATGGAAAGTTGTGGTATATGCCTTTATAAAGTAGCTAGATAGACTCAAGCGTGAACCACTGTCCTCCACGTACGAGACTTTTGTAGGCGGAAGTCCCCCAAGTACGAGCCTGTTATTGGTGGAAGTCAGTCAATAGGTGGCGTTGTGGATGGAAGGCACCATTTCAGCTCCCAGCGGTACTGGGACTTAACGCACGGCATGTAGTCCTGCAGGTTAGTGAATACGTGACTCCGCTTGACTGAAACTAGCAGTATTTGTGCCGCCTCAGACTAACACTGTTTTTGAAAGGGCGTCATTTTCCTTGACCCAAGTCACAACTGCCGTCCCGCTGCCTCAGTGAAGTCACAGTTCTGCCTATCTGTGGTGGCTTCAAAGTGTGGTAACTGACGTCCTGTCCTACATCCTTTACGCTTCTTGCACCAGTGGATGGTGACGTCTTTCCATTAACTGTGCCACGACAAGTAAAGCAGCTGCAGCGCACCAGTAGGGCAGAGAAATATCATGACAGTGTAGAGGAACCACTGACATCATACCATGACATGAGATGTAGCATGCCACTTAGACTACGTGTCTTGAATGGTCATTTAGAGTTCATTCTGGTAGTTACTAACACTAAAAATGGTTACCCCAGTACATATCCTGAGTGGAAAAATAGTGAATAACGCAAAATTGATTGACTACAGGTGGAATATAGAAAGTTATGCTGTCGAGTCAAAGTACAACAGGAAATAGGAAAAGAAATATTTTTAGGTACGATTCTCTAGAGTTGTTTACTTTTGTGTTATTTATTTCTCTGATTCCCTCTCGAACTGACAGATACTGTTGCTGTTGCCATTTGGAAATCTTGTTGCGGAAGTGGTCATTTTCCCGCGTACATATAACATAAGGGCAGTCAAATGATTAACGAGGTAGATGAAAAAAGCGAGTATATTGTTTATTATTTAAAAACAGGATCACAACAATTGTTAATACATTTACGCTACTATGAGACAAGACTGCCAATGCCTACAAGGAAAACTGACAGCGATTGCCTACGGAACCATTATTTTATGCAGTCATGCACATTTGTGTTCGAAGCAAATCGATGACCCCGAGCGTCTGTGTACAGAGCGAACCCACAAGTTGTCAACGTCGTTTCGACTACATGCAGAAGTTTGAAAAGAACTTACACATCCTCCATACGGTCCCTATCCCTCGCCATGTGATTTCCACACTTTTGGAGCCTTGAAGAAAGACATCCGTGGACGTCGATTTGCTTCTGACGAAGGGTTCCACGACCAGATAAAATCATGTTTTCATAGGGAACCGCAATTATTTTCCATGAATACGCTGACCGTCTTCTCTGACAGAGGGCTAAATATAATAACAGCTATAGCAATTACTTTTGAAATACGTTTACTTACCTTTGTCCATCTGCATGGTTTTGACTATCCCCGAGTAAGCATTTGCAAAAGACGTTACTGCATTAGATCTGAAACTCGAGGTAGCGTGGCTGATTCGAAACCTCATTTTGCAGTCAGGTTCTGTCACGCTCCAGTACAAATTCAATCATCAGACTCTACCAACGCGGGCACCTCTGACACTGTTTCTCTGTAGCCTATTGCTGGCTGTCATCAAAATCCATCTCTTACGCCCTCAACAGCTATGTATTCTTTGGCCTGCTGTCAAGTACCTATCATCGACTTCTAGCCATACTCCATACAAAAGGAAATGACTAAAACGTAATAATAATAATCACAATAAAATGTATGCTACAGGTGTTAAGTGTAAGAGTACATGGCCCTTACAACACCTTAGCTAGTCTCGAAATAATCACTAGCAACATTGATCTGCATCATGCAGGTTTCGGGCTGTTTTGAATGCGTTGGCTGATGAAACACCCAACTATGTAGCAGTTAGTATTAGTCATTCAGTTTACTTTAAATATCCTATAGAATACCACAATGTGTCCATTTACCCGCTTCAGAACATCTGGGTAAAAGATTTCCAAAGACGTCTCTAAACACTCGAACATTCGAGGCTTTAATGTTCGCAGGGTTCAGTGGAACTTTAGTTACGTTTTTGGAGCGATTACTTCTTAAAAAATGGTACTCGTTCTTATCTTTGTCATACACTTCGAAATTACTGTATTACTGTTTTACCCCTCTTGATGATGCATTACATGAAATACATGAATACAAGATTGATTAGGGAAAACTGTTTTCGCCCTAGGACTGTGCCCTTACTCTGCTGCAGTGGATGAGTTGTTAACATCATTAATGGTCTCATGCTTCACTGAAACTCGAAATCGATGATGGATTATCAAGGCGATCACCAGCAACTGAAAACGTTAGGGAAGTGCACCAGTTCCTGTTCCCATCGATAATGATACAAGCAGAAGAAATAACATTTTGTTACACGTGGGACTTGAACTCATGTCTCCTGCTTACGAGGAAGATGTGCTACACTTTACACCAGCATATCAGTGCGGCTACTACACATGACAGAATACCTTAGTCCAATGCACCCAACCCCTACTAAAACTTCAAACCACACTTTCAGCCCATTTTCTCCTTCTTAAATCGTCAGTATTGCCTAGGCTCTCGAGAGCTGCAACAGCGCGCAAGAGTTGAAAGTAATGGGGATATCCTGACTGTACCTGAGGTGCTGATGTTGCAGTAATCTGATGGAATTACAATAGCCTTTATTTTCTGTAATGATAGAACTGAAGAAATGATTTAAAATTTGTGACACAAAGTGAGGGTAATCGACTAGAATAACTTGTGAAGTTGCATTAACTGTACTGCTATGATAGTGTAATGGTTAGTATACCAACCTAATAAGCAGGAAACCTAGTTTTAAGTCCCAAGCAGCGCCCCAATTTTATTTCGTTTCTTCAACTTCTGTCACAATCGAAGACAGAGTTGAGACTCATGTCTATCAAGGAAATTGTAATTGCATCAGATCAATAGTCTCCTTTACATTGTTACATACATCATACCGAAAATTTTCGAAGGGGTATAGGACTTCCACATAAAAGAACTGCTGTTCCACTGACAGTAGTTTGATCGATTCCGATGGATATCGTCTCACCGTTAAGACACAGTTCTACCCCGGGAACAGTTCTGCAGTATGGCTTCAAGACCAATAACTCATTAACAAAGCGAAATATTTCCGTTCATCTCCGTCAATGAAGTGTCTCCACTCGAAAGGTGCTTTACCTTCTCTTATAACCTAGTACTGTTAACGCCAACAAATATTCGCCCAGGTATAATTTTGTGCAATTACTTCAGCTAGCTATATATGCCTCTTATTACCGAAGAGTTGTCGTAAGCCACTTCACACAGTAAGCACATGGACTTATGTTGGGACTCTGCTATACAGGTTGATTTCATGATGATGTTATGAACTTTCAGGGGTGATGGAAAAGCGAAGAAGTAACAACATGAGGCAAGGGATCCTGATCCGGAAACGATATAGTCCAAAGTTAAAAGCCAGAATCTTCCTGATACCTCTGACAGTGTACATATTATGCTGTAGTTCCTCTGCTTTCTGTATTTTGGGAGGATGTAGTATGGATCAAAACGAAAAAAAGTCTAGTAAACATGTCCTCTAAATTGCATATCGTAAGATATATGAGCATTGTTAAGTTGTTCCCATAGCTCTTAAGATATGCACTTTACAGCTAATATTTAACTGTAGACGTTTATATTGTTTTTCTTCATACTACCTCCTCCCAAAAGACGGAAGGGAAATAGCTTGCTGCAAACTAGGTCTATTGTCAGAGGTGTGAGAAATACATTCGCTTATAACTTTCGAACCAATCATTTCCGGACCAGGCTCCCATATTGATATACTACAATTTACCCTCCTCCAGCATGCCTAAAAGTTTGAAACATCATGGCGGAATCACTCTATGTACTTCGCGAGTATAGTATCTTCCCCATCATCTCTTTGTGTTAATTACGTCACAATTTGCCTTATTATGGTCTCGTAATTGTAGTTGATACGTTTTTGCTGGCCCGCATTTTACCTCAACATGTGTAACGGTCAGCTGATATTTCAAGGCGTATGCAGTCCATGCCTACATAGTTCTCTCCTTACACCATCTAATACTCTTTTTAAGTGTTTCCCCACTGTCATTTACATTTACAGTTGACGTACGTGCTTGTGATGGTTGTACTTTCAGTTATGTAAGGTCACACATTGCCTACAACAGCTGGTTACGTCTGCTTCCTCGTATTTAGATGTGTGATTGAAGTCCTCATCGTTACTGCTATTTTCAACTCGATTCAGACACCGACCATACCCACCCTCTCCGTAATCTTCCGTAATCCCCGACCGGTCTTTGCATTTGTTATATCCCGTCTTTTTTAACAAGCTGATGAGTCTTCATTCACACGTGTACATAAATGCGTTTTCCTTCAACGTTAAAGGTAAGTTCGTTGCTGTACGAGTCAGGACTTGTGTGACAGATGCACAGGAAATATCCTTGGCTCATAATTACAGTGCACGGTCGAAAAGAGTTTCAGGATGTATTTCAGCCATTAATTTCTTATTACCGTTAAAGGTAAATCCCTTCTAGGAATAATTTCAGTGCTTCCGAAAACGTTTATTTTAAGTGAGATTACGACCTAATTAACATCCATTCCAATAATTTTCTTGTAAGAATCAAATTAATTCCAGCATATTAGAAGGCACTAACATACATTATCCTAGATATAGGTTTTCAGCTAGTGACTACTAATTTAGAAGCATTCTCATAACAAAAGTAACAGCCAGTAACTTCCAACTACTGAGGCAATACCGCAGGCGTCTAGAAAGTTAGTGACCTACTATTACCCCTCATGACAAATTATGGCCCTCATTTCTCATCGCAGTTCTTCAAATAATTCTGCTACTGACAGCATACAGCACATAGCGGTCATGCTTCCTCCCGCAGTCCAGTACTGAGGCCAAGTGGCTGGTCAGGAATTAATAGCGACGGATGCAGAAGGCGATGATATGAGACTAGTAGTCTTCTGGAGCATATAGCTAACATTTGCCATATGCCACAGAGCCACAGCTCTCACATAACAGTGCTGTATCTGTGTTACCTCACGGCCGCATGTTTGAGACACAGGTAGCAGACAAGCCGCACAGTGAATTTAGCCTCAGTAAAGACGAGATATGGAGTGAACATTAACATTAGTTATGTGTCCCAAAAGAATCGTTGAATCGTTTGTACATTTGCAACAAGGTCAAAACGTATTCCTTTCTCTCACTCTCTGTCTCTCTCTCCCTTTTCCCGCATGGATAACAACTTACACGATTTATTTGGGTCATTCATCTAACAACCGGTAAAGGTTTCTAAAATTCGGTTTCGGAATGTAGCCTTCCCCGCTAACCATCTAATTATTAGATTGGTGCATAAGTTCGTAGCGTTTTTGTTTATATATTGGCAGTCCATTTGCTGGGGTTTGTTAAAGGATTGCCATTTTTATTTGTAGTTCAATGTTGCTATTTGAGTTTACAAACTGCCATCTTCTCATCTGAAGATAGTGAGTGGGCATGTGGACGCTAGAAAATGTAATGCGAAGTGGAGATATCGCAACAGTTACATGTTGTCCTGTTTGATTGGAACAGAGGGGTGACAACAGCGGAGGGAATTGATACATCATGTGTGTGGTTAATACTATTATAAAGAGCACGGCAAGAAAATGTTTTACTCGTTTTACGCAGGATCGTTTTGACATTAGTGACTGCAAGTCCAGGAAGACTTCAGGAGTTCGATGAACTTTTTAACGCGTTGATCCACGATAATCCACGTCAGAGTCCCCGTGGATTGGGAAATATGATGAACTGTGATCATTTTACCAGCGTGCGAAATTGCATGCATGCAGTGGGAAAGGTTCAAAATTTTGGTGTGTGGGTACCGCATGCCCTAAGCCAGAATCACGAAAATCAGCAGGTGGGCCCTATGTGCAACTGTGTTTGCTCTTCATCAATTGACTCATTAACAACACCGACCGTTCCTATCCTGCATCATTACTAGTGACGAGAAGAGGTGTCACAGCTGACATTTATCGTCAACGAACTTAGACGTTTTGCAGATGCATACCAAGAACAGAGACCAGGAAGACCGCGTGATGCTATGCTACTCCACAATAACGACCGCCCGCTTGCTGTGAGGCTGACAAAAAGGACTGTACAGTACTTCGGCTGAGAAATAATTCCGCACCCACCTTATTCACCTGGTTTTCTGCCCTCAGATTTTCACCTTTTCCGCTCTTCAAGAAACTTCATTTCCGTACAAAAATGGGCTGAAAACATGGTTCGACCAGTTTTTCACCTCAAAACTGCGTGATGTCTAAAGCTGCGGAATCCAAACTTTGCCCAACGTTGAAACACTTTTGTGAACAGTGAAGGAGAATATATGGTTGATGTTTAAAGTCCCTGTTATATGTATTTTTGGCGTTTGTTAAGCTTATGGAAGAACGATACGAACTTATGTATCAACCCAGTTGGTGTGTTCGTTAGGAAAGCTTCAAACCCCTCTTTATGATCTCAGCTTACTGTGCTTACTGTGGCACTGATAACACCAAAATCTACACTAGTAATAGATAAGTAGTGGTATTTAGTGGATTCGATCATGTAAGATTAAAATTTTTCAATTAAAACCGGATAAAAGAACGACTTTGTAAAATTCTAATACATCTCTGGCGCTGTTAACGGAAGATTACAATTTACAATTGGGAAGGGTGTTGAAATTAAAATTTATGATACTGTGTCAGGTGCTGTACTACGTTAAGTCGGTGAGAATTGGATTTGTATCAAACGATAGAGAGACAAAGTTAATGCGTCTGAAAAGATAATCGTAATTCTTGTGAAAGCATGTACTAAATTAGATATTATCAGGAAATATAGGCTATGAAATTCTTAGAAATGAGCTGAATGTTGAGGTATAAAACAGATTAATACGGCCAAATCATGTTGAACCCACTGTTCAGTTTCGTAGCTGGATTGTATTGTTATGAATACAATGAGGCGGTGATTGTCACTTTCTACAGTTGCCATAGATTAAGTTGGTGTGAGGTGTAAGTTCTTACACTCAAAAACAGAAAGAAATCTGTTAACCAAGCATTGGACCTCTCTGTTAAAAGACTCGGTTAATAATATTCTATTATCTCAAAAACATTTACCGCAGAGTCTTTGGACACCCTGATACAGAATTAAAAGCACATTTTAAAAATACTGGCAATACATGCACACAGTTATCTATTTCCCTTTTCGTTGCTTTCTAAATTCTTCTTAAACAATATGAATCCATGTGATTACTACTACAGAATGTTTGTCGCCAGCTTCAATAGCCCGTATTATTTTCTTCGATATCACGAAAACCTGAAATGTTATTGAAAACGTAAAAACCGTATGGATTTTCGTTCTCACGGCTGTCTGTTGACATGAAAGAGTTGACACTTATCCTTTCTCTTGCGTAACGATGTTTTATGCAGGAATAAGATTTGCTTGTCGTTTTTTTGCTGAGACATGCCGTTGCTTAACAGACTTTGTGAAATCTCTGGCGTAAATCCGCGAGATCTTCTTTACGAAGTTCGAGACACTCCATCGGATTTTCTTTCCTTTTGTCCACTTCACTCTCAAGCTCTTCTTACAAATCTTTGTTTTACTGAACTAAGACGGAGCCAGACCCACTCCAGAGGAACGTTTTCCATATCGAAGGAAACTTTGCTTTCCGACTGCCTTTTCGCCACCTCCCCGTTTTTACTTACTCAACCAACGAATTTAGACGAATTCCAATGACATTGTCCATATATCCGCTCAGATCTATCACAATTGGTTTTGACGTCCAATAGAAGCCCACTCGATGCCAATACTGTATAGTTCCATCGCTAGGTACAAAACGCGGCTTTGATCAACTGGACAACATACCTGATTGCAAGGCAGCTACATATAAACACTGACTTTATTACTGGAAAAAATGGCACAACTGAAGAAGACTAATAAGTATGTCCTTCATACAATTGACAATAAAGAGAGAAAAAATGTAAGTGAAAGCATTTCATGTTAACCGAATCATTAGACGCTTGTTTAAATGTAAAACATGTCATGTGGAATGTGTTAGTTCGTCGTCATGGCTACTTCGAGTATTTCATGAAAGGAAATACGTTACCGAACTATTTTTTCTGAAATGATGAACTCAGCAGCTGTCTTTTTCACAACCAAAGTGTGTGGAGCATAAATAGTTGTCTCTAGATACTGAAGGTGCTCTGAAAGACATATATTTTGGTTAAATTCGCCAAGCATCGCAGTGAAACTTTTCCGTTTAGATTTCTGGGCTTCAGAAGTATTGAATCCTCCATATGGCTTGGAGTGACACATTGTGAAACACTTCGATTGCGTCCCAAACTACATTAAAAGAGAAGTGTTTGCCGTATGGTATCAGTTTATGTGTTTAATGATTCCTTCTTTTTGTTTTGGTCAATCGTATCTGTACTTCAATAGCTTCTCGTTCTTTTAAAGAAGCTTCATGGTTTTTTATATTAGGAAGTTAGGAATTTCTGAATCACCTCACAACAATCTCTTCGTTTCTATGGCTCTAGCGTCATTAACCTATGACTGTTATTTGTCTAGTTAAGTTGATTCTTCGGATATATTAGGCAGCTGCTACCCTTTCTCCACATGTATACCAGCATAACAAATTTCTTGCTCTTTTTGTAAGATTTTCACACAATGGACTTACTTTTCATTTTCTTTACAATGCCAAACTCCCTGCTGTTTATCATTAACAACTTCGGTTACGGAATAAATTTTATGTTCAGATAAAAGTTCCGTCAGATGCTGAACTTTCACAGCTAGCTCCTTGATATTTTTCTGACGAAGAGAAGTTTATGGAACTTACTAGGTTCCAGATTTAAGAACAGCTCTTCTATCTCTTCATTATCACTGATAATAAATATTGCTAGTTCTGTAATCCTCTTTCTAATTTTTCTTCTTCCATTTTAAAACTGTCTTAATTTTATCTCAGTCAACCCCAACTTTTTCCAGAAAACTTTATAATTGTATTCGACCACACATAACGATGCATAACCGTCGCAGAATGTGGTCTTGTTACGGAATCCTTCACAAAGCAATATCGAGATCCTGTAATTCATCGGTTCATATCAATTTTTTAAAGCCCATACACTAACCTACTGTTTGCTTGATGTCTGATATCTAGTATTACCCATATCTTTTATTAATGTCCCACCAGCAAAGCAGTTTTCGCTTCACCAGCACATTAATGGTGAGAGTGTTATTCATTTCGGAGAGACAAACTGCATATGAGAACGTTCTGGTGCTAATATCAATCCCAAACAGCAGCGCACAGTGAAAATAAGAAAAATAATTCAATTTAAAATAAGTTAATTGGTTGATACAGACCTCTTACACAGCTTACGAATGTAAAGCGACCTGCCAAAATTGAAGTAGTTTAATTCGTCTGTATTATGAAACATAAATACTGAACTGAATGAGAAATATCAAACGCCACAGTCTACAATTTGCTCGCAGTTAACGTACTGTAATCTGGTTAAAAAAGCAAAATAATTATTATAAAAATAAATATTAAGCCACTTTCATAGGGTTTATCTACATGAAACGATTTAGAGAGTGTAAAATTTTGCTACATGTTCGAAATCAAAATCGCCAAATCTCTCTCCATATCCTTCTACCCCCCTGTTTGTAAATCTCTTCCTAACACCCATCCATACCGTCCTCCTCCTCTCTGAGTCAGTTTCCTCCTCTCCCCACTATGTATTCATCTCGTCCTGTCCTCACTCTGCCCATCTTCTTTTCCCAAACTCTGTTTCCATCTCTTCCTCCCATTCTCGAAGTTCTTCTTCCCCTGTCCATCACCTCATCTCCTGTCTCTGTCCATCTCATTCTCCTCATCCCCCTCCCATCTTTGCCTATCTCCACCCTCTCACGGCACATTTCACCCTCCTCCTTCACTCCTTGTCTATCTCGTCCTCCTATCCCACTAGTTCTCCACCCCTCTCTCTGTTCACCTCCTCTTCCTCCCCTACCCTCTGTCCATTTCCTCCTCCTCCATTCTTTGATCATCTCTTCATTCCTTGTCTCTCACTCTCCATATCCTCTTCCCTGACCCTATTCTTTCCGTCACTCCCATCCAGGAAAAAGACTGATGATTTTTCCACCACCGTATTTCTTGTCAGACACTAAGTAACATGTGTACCAAGTCTGGGCGAAATCACTAACAGTGTTTAGAAGGGGCTTTTTAACCACCGTTTCATCAAAGTATGCACATTTCACATATGTTTAACTTATTTCAAGCACATTTCTACAAATATTTCATCTGTACCCCCAGTGAATTTCGACCTGCAATTACCGTTTTTAATCGGCTCAGTGTTTACGACGTCATATTGTGTGTGTCGTACAGTGACGTAATTTGCAGGTCTGTGAAATGTGTTACCAAATGAATTAGAACTACCGAAGTATTAAAATTTCATGCGTGATGTGGCAAGTTTCTACGCGTCTCAGTCTTTGTAAAGTCATATCCCCGGAAACGTATGTCATACAATAATTTTATAGATAAACTCAGCAGAAATTATGAATACCGTCTGCAAATGTGTTGCGAATAGAGTTATTAGGAAAGATGTAGTAAATAAAATCGTCACGCATGATTCAACAGCTTTTAACGTATCTCATTTTTTATGACGTCATGCCTCTTGAACTACTGGTTGTACTTTGCAGATACATTCAGTATTTTATGTGAAGACTGTCTGCACAATGCGTCGCTATTATAGTTGATAGTAAAAAAGTAATAAATTTAATCGTCTAGCCTGGGGCGATAGCTTTACAACATGAACAGCATAAATGTAATAAGCGATTCATTTTTTTCCTTTCATCAATCTGTGGGAGGTATCTATGAGAATATTTTTAGCGAAGCTTTGAAATTATGTGAGGTTTGTTGCATGTTAGTAGCTCATGGCACTCTCAAATACTTGTTGAATAAAGTCTGGCTATTCGCATACGACCATCATTGGCACCAAGGCAGAAGCGACTCTCATCGCTGAAGACGACACGTCTCCATTTGTCCCTCCATTCACGCCTGTCGCGACACCACTGGAGGCGGGCTGCACGATGTTGGGGCGTGAGCGGAAGACGGCCTAACGGTGTGCAGGACCGTAGCCCAGCTTCATGGAGACGGTTGCGAATGGTCCACGCCGATACCCCAGGAGCAACATTGTCCCTAATTTGCTGGGAAGTGGCGGTGCGGTCCCCTACGGCACTGCGTAGGATCCTACGGTCTTGGCGTGCATCCGTGCGTCGCTGCGGTCCGGTCCCAGGTCGACGGGCACGTGCACCTTCCGCCGACCACTGGCGACAACATCGATGTACTGTGGAGACCTCACGCCCCACGTGTTGAGCAATTCGGCGGTACGTCCACCCGGCCTCCCGCATGCCCACTATACGCCCTCGCTCAATGTCCGTCAACTGCACATACGGTTCACGTCCACGCTGTCGCGGCATGCTACCAGTGTTAAAGACTGCGATGGAGCTCCGTATGCCACGGCAAACTGGCTGACACTGACGGCGGCGGTGTACAAATGCTGCGCAGCTAGCGCCATTCGACGGCCAACACCGCGGTTCCTGGTGTGTCCGCTGTGCCGTGCGTGTGATCATTGCTTGTACAGCCCTCTCGCAGTGTCCGGAGCAAGTATGGTGGGTCTGACACACCGGTGTCAATGTATTATTTTTTTCCATTTCCAGGAGTGTATTTAGAACGTGACACTGTTGTCTGGAAAGATATCAGCACGAAGGGGCACAGGTGGTCGGTTATCATGATCATGTGGGACACAGGCGACGATTCTGGAATTATTCGGGATGTGGCACTGTTGTCTGAAAGCGAAGTCCTTAACGAAAGTCTGGAAACTCAATTTCACAGGCGCTTGTGCATCATTATGACGTTTGCGCGACTATCCTAGCGCTCTTTTTAATTCAGCGTACGGATAAACATTCTTAAGCAATGCACTGGTAAGAGGCTTTAATTCAGCGTCAGTATCTTCTTGATCACAGATGTTCCTTGCTCTATCCACCAAAGTTTTTATGACGCCTCGCTTTTGCTGTGGGTGGTGGTTCGATCCATGGTGTAGGTAATGATCTGTGCTCAATATACTGTGTGGCCGAACCTACCATTTTCATTCTTGAAAACTAGAACTCCTCCTCCACAGAGAACTAAATCTTCGAATAATCGCGTTCAGATGCATGTGAAAACGACGTAGCTCCTCTCTGTCATGCCTCCATGAAACAAATGTATCGTCTACGTAACGGAACCAGATATTCGGCTTTTTGTTGGTAGGTTTAAATGCGTGCTCCTCGAAGTTTTCCATAAAGAAAATCTCTATAATTAAATTCGCCAAGATTGCTCGCAATCCGCAACAAAAAGCCGGAATCTATACGGTTGCGTGCAGTTGTGTAGAATATACGTCGGTACTACAAAAAACTGTCAGAAAAGACCAGAAGACCACAAGACAACTGTATGAAAGGAGAGATTGACACAACACCTGTTGAGTAACATGCTTTGCAGCCAGAAGACAACCACATTCGTTTTGATAGGACTCCAGTACTGGTAGGCATAAACGGATATTATGAAATGCCATACAGAGAGGCTACAGAGATTATTATATACTCAAGAATTTCAGTAGGACGGTGGAGTGCGTGACACTGAATGATATCTGGATCCCGGTGCTCAAGAAAATTGTATGAGTTCTCCACCATCGGTGACAACAGCAGTAGAGAACGGCAATCAGCAATGGCCAATAGCAGCCTGGTATTAGAGCATGTGACATCACACCACTACGCTGAAGGATATGTAAACGGAATTATGTTACAGTCTGTAGCGTGGGATTGTCTTAATTGGACACTAAAAGAAGCTACGATCCTCCTTGGAAACGATCTTCATAGACGGGAACGAAACGTTTCGATGGGAAATCCATCCGACCACGGCATAATAGCCCTGAATATTTTATTAATTCTGATCTTTCTGGCCGTGAAAGTTTACATTTTGCAAACGACCAGTTGCACTCTCGGTTCAAAAAATAACGAGCAAATGACGACAGGCAAAAGTTAGTTGACATTTGTCGATTTGCAAAATGCTAGATGGGTGAAGCGTACAGCATCGACCACCGTCACACCCTAGCAATAAGTTTTGCCGGAACCCAAGATAATATCCCGGTCCTACGTAAAATCTCTAAACAGATCGAAGGCTTCTATCGAGTTACTCGCTGACCAGCATAGTGTGGCAACAGAAGACGCGAAAACAAAAGCCAAAGTTTTAAATCTCATACAGATTCCCGTATGGATGACATAGTAATAGGTATTGCTTACGGAGAGGAGCATATGAAAGAGTTGAAAACAAATAAGTCGCCGGGTCCAGATGTATCCCACTTTGGTTTAACAGACCCCTCACTTAGCTTGCATTTATCGCAAATCTGTCACCTAGCGCAACGTCGCAAGCAACTAGCAAAAAAAGAGCAGTATAAAAAAAATGACCCGCAAACCTGGAGAATTATTTCATTTACATCGATTTGCCGAACAATTCTGAAACATATTTTCATATCTTCTATAGTAAATTTTCTTGAGACGAAAGATCTTCCGTCCATAAATCATCACTGGTTTAAAAAAAAAAAACCCAATGCGAAAATCTGCATCCCCTCATCCCACATATCTTCAGAACCATAGATGAAATGCAACAGTCATATTCAATACCTGTAGGTGTCTGGATGGAATTCGAAATGATTCCCCAGTGCAGACTGTTAGCGAAATTACGAGCATATGGAATAGGTTCTCATATTTGTCAGTGACTCTAAATAGTAGAACCCAGTAAGTTGTCCTCGACGGCGAGTGTTAAAAGAGATAAGGGTGCCAGGGAAGTGTGATAGGACCGCTATTATTTTCTGTATACTTAAATCATCGTCGGAAAGAGTGGGCAGCCATTAGACGCTGTTTGCTGATGGCGCTGTGCCGTGCGGAAAGAAGACGTCGTTGAGTGACTGTAGGAGGTTGCAGGATGACTTAGACATATACTACTGGCCATTAAAATTGCTGCGACACGAAGATGACGTGCTACTGATGCGAAATTTAACCGATAGGAAGATGATGGTGTGATATACAAATGATAAGCTTTTCAGATCATTCACAGAAGATTAGAGCCGGTGGCGACATCTACAACGTGGTGGCATGAGGAAAGTTTCCAAACGATTTGTCATACACAAACAGCAATTGACCGGCGTAGCCTGGTGAATCGTTGTTGTGATGTCTCGTGTAAGGAGGAGAAATGCGTACCATTACGTTTCCGACATTGATAAAGGACGGATTGTAGCCTGTCGCGATTGCAGTTTATCGTATCGCGACATTGCTGCTTGTGTTGGTCGAGATCCAATGACTGTTAGCAGAATATGGAATCGGTGGGCTCAGGAGGGTAATACGGAACGCCGTGATGGATCCCAACGGCCTCGTATCACTAGCAGTCGGGATCACAGGCATCTTATCAGCATGGTTGTAATGGATCGTGCAGCCACGTCTCGATCCCTGAATCAACAGATGGGACGTTCGCAAGAGAACAACCATCTGAACGAACAGTTCGAAGACGTTTTGCAGCAGCACGGACTATCACCTCGGAGACCATGGCTGCGGTTACCCTTGACGCTGCACCACAGACAGGAGCGCCTGCGATGGTGTACTCAACGACGAACCTGGCAGCACGAATGGCAAAACGTCATTTTTTTTCGGAAGAATTCAGGTTCTGCTTACAGCATGATGATGGTAGCATCCGTGTCTGGTGACATCGTGGTGAACGCACATTGGAAGCGTGTATTCGTTATCGCCATACTGGCGTATCACCCGGCGTGATGGTATGGGGTACCATTGGTTACACGTCTCGGTCTCCTCTTGTTCGCATTGACGGCACTTTGAACAGTGGTAGTTACATTTCAGATGTGTTACGACCCGTGGCTCTACCCTTCATTCGATCCCAGTGAAACAATATATTTCAGCAGGATAATGCACTACCGCAAGTTGCAGGTCCTGTACGGGCCTTTCTGGATACAGATAATTTTCGACTGCTACTCTGGCCAGCACATTCTCCAGATCCCTCACCAATTGAAAACTTCTTGTTGTGGGTTGGCAGCAGAGCCAACACCGTGTTACTAGAGGGAGCCGAAAGGCACGCGTTTTAGCTCACGCAGGCTGGCGTGTGGTCTGGAACAGGACAAGGAAATTAGAATATAGAAAAACGGACGTAGCTGGTAGAATACTTAACTTTAATCCTTTAATGTTGAACGTCGGTCTGGACGGTACATGATTCATAATATCAATAGTAACTCGTAATGGCGCCCTGCTAGGTTGTAGCAAATGACGTAGCTGAAGGCTATGCTAACTATCGTCTCGGCAAATGAGAGCGTATTTTGTCAGTGAACCATCGCTAGCAAAGTCAGTTGTAGAACTGGGGCGAGTGATAGGACCAACTGGTCATGGGAAGCGATCGGCGGCGCGTGACCGAGGGAGGCGCCCGGCGGTTGCAGCGACGCGTCCACTGCGGGCGTCGCCGACGGGGAACAGGCGGCGGCGCGTCGCCATGGGCCCAATGGAAGGCAGCGTCGGTAACACCTGGGGCCGAGGCGAGCCAGTAGATGGGTCCCCAGGGCGCTGACCGGACGGCACCGTCGCTGAAAGCAGACGGGGAGCGGCAGATCCCGTGCGACGACAGAGGCGCAGCTGATTGAGATGCCGACGCACCTCACCAGAGGACCCCAAAACCGGGTACATAGCGCGGCCGAGGCAGCGAAGAATGCGCCCTTCGAGCCAACGCCGTGAATATCGATAGTGGCGGCAGTAGACAACGTCGCCTGGGGCAAAAGCAGGCGTCTGCCGCTGCGCAGGTACCTGATGCGGCGGATGTAGCAAAGACATCAAGGTTCGATGAGGGCGACCGTGGAGCAACTCAGCCGGCGAGCGGGGCTGAGAGCGATACGAGGAAAAAAAGAGCAATAACGCGTCCTCCCGAGAATGCGACTCTTTCAACTTCAACATCTGTGACGTGCATGTCCTGACCTATCGTTCAGCGGAACCTTTTGACTGTGGCGAAAACGGCTCGGACGTCAGATGTTGAATACCATTGGCCTTGCAGAATGACTGAAATTCTGCGGACATGAATTGTGGGCCATTGTCGGAAACAATAGTCTGTGGAAGACCTTCAATGCAAAAGATAGCAGATAACGCTTGGATGGTGGCAGACGACGTCATGGAAGACATCAGGACAACAAAAGGAAAATTACTGAATGAATCTACCACAACCAACCATCGAGCATTCCAGAATGGACCAGCAAAATCGATGTGTAAGCGTTGCCAAGGGGAAGTGGCTTTTGGCCATGCACAGAATTTCCGCGGTGGTGCTGATTGTTGTTCGGCACACACCATGCAAGAAGAGCACATATTCGTAATCGCGGCAACGATTCCGAAACAAGTACAGTGCTGACGAGCAAGTTGTTTCGTTCGAACTATACCCCAATGTCCTTAGTGGAGGAGCTGTAAGACAGAGGACTGTAACGAACGTGGGACCACGACCCTGGACTGATCATTATCCGAACGCAACAGCAAAACACCACGTCGTACAAAAAGTCTCTCCTGGTGAGCAAAAAATCGGCGAACCAACGAATCCCCGATCCGTGACTTTGACAAGGGCCATTGCGTAGCAACAAAACGCAGAACGGTAGCAAGGACAGGGTCGGCAGCTGTGGCTGCAGCTACACGACGAAAATCAATCGGAAACGATTCGACATCGTCATCGGTCCCCGAATCAATGAACATGCAAGCAAGTTCGGAGGAATCGAATGCTCTATCCTCAGCAACAGGCAAACGGGACAACGCATCGGCGTTTCCGTGCTTAGCAGTGGACCGATACAAGATATCGTAGCGGTACTGCGAGAAGAAAATAGACCAGCGAATGAATTTCTGCGCTGTACGTGGAGGTGCAGGCTTGGTCGGATGAAAAAGCGATGTCAAAGGTTTGTGATCTGTGATGATGCTAAAGTGAGGACCATACAAGGAACCACGAAACTCTGTAACACCAAATACGAGAGCCAATGCTTCTTTCTTGGTCTGCGAATAATTTCTTTGCGCAGACGAGAGCAATTTGGACGCAAAGGCAATAGGGCAATCGTGCGAACCATCTTTGTGCGCAAGCACAGCACCGATCCCGAAATCCGATGCATCCACCGTCAACAGAAGGGGCTTCTGGGGATCGAATGGCGTAAGGCAAGTATTGGAAAGCGACGCCGATTTCAACTGGCGTTCGCATGCCGTCGTCCAGACGAACGGAACACCTTTACGGCGTAAGCGATGAAGCGGAGCTGAAATGGAAGAGGCATGTGGAACATATCTGTGATAATAGTTAATTTTTCCCAGCACACTCTGTAGCTGCTTCAAATTCTGCACCGAAGGCAAGTCTTGTATGGCACGGAGGAGCTCGGGACTGAGATGTATGCCTTGGGCATTGAGTACATGTCCCAGGTAGGGCAAGTCATGAGCAAAAAACACGCATTTGTCCTTCCGCAAGCGAAGACCGTTTTGTCGCAAGACCTGAAATAATGTTCTGAGATTGGCTAATGTTCTTCTTCCGTCTTTCCGGAGATCACAATATCGTCCAGATAGTTTGCTGCAGTAGGGACCTACGCACAAACAATTTGTAGATATTGCTCAAACAATGCAGGGGCGGATGCACACCCGAATGGCAGTCGTTTGAATCGATACAAACCAAGATGCGAGTTAACCACCAAAACGCGCTTTGATTCTTCGTCCACCAGTATTTGCAAGTACGCATTCGCTAGGTCCAATTTTGCAAAAAATATTACCCGGGCACAGTTGGTCAAAAAGATCTTCTGGGCAGGGTAAAGGAAAAGTTGCAATCACCAGTTGTGGATTCACTGTTGCCTTGAAGTCCACACAAAGTCTCAATAGTCCGGAAGGTTTTGGCAAAATGACTAAGGGTGATGCCCAGAGAGAAGCCTCCACACGTTCAATTACACCTTGTGATTCCAAATTGTGTAATGTTTTTGCAACCTCATCACGCAATGCGTGAGGAACATTGCGCGCTCTGAAAAATTTCGGTTGCGCGTTTACTTTCAGTTCCAAATGTGCTTCATAGTTCTTAGCGCAACCAAGGCCCGTTGCAAAAATGTATCCAAAATCTTCACATAGACGAGAAACACTGTCGGAAGATGCAGTCTGGTTCACTGATAGGACCTGATTTACTATAGACAAATTAAACAACTGAAATAAATCGAAACCAAAGAAGTTCACTGCAGAAGAAGAACGAAGGACGTAAAATGACACAAGTTTTGTTTGTCCCTTGTATGTTACAAGAAGGCTGCACTGTCCTAACACAGGGATCTCGTGACCTGAATAGGTAGTTAACTTAACAGTTGCGGCACGCAACGGAGGTGTGCCCAGCACTTTGTAAGTGTCTTGATTGATCAGTGAAACTGCAGCCCCGGTATCTAGCTGGAATGGTATCACTTTGTCGTTAATGTCCAAGTCCACAAAAAGTTTATTGCCCTGCTGACGACAAGAGCGACGGTCTCATGCAACGTGAACTGACACTGATACAAAATCACTTGTGACTTGACGGGAGTTCCGGCGATGTCTACGCTCACTATTTGCAGGACGAACACAGTCACTGTTAGAGAGAGTGGCACTGGGCGGAGTGGTATGAACTATATGAATTTCCATGGGCGAAGTTTCGCGAGCCTGAGTAGCCTTGGTTCGATTCCGATTCCGGCGCAAAGCAAAGGGCCTGGAATGATTTTGAGGTCCCGATCTGAGCTTTTTCTGGCAAACACTTTGAACACGTCCTTTTTTATTACAGTAAAAGCAAATAGCTTGGCGTGATGGGCAATTCTCATGCGAATGTCTTGTAGCACACAGTGGGCATGATTTTAGCACTGCATTTGCTAGCTGGCGCAGTACACATGGCTGAGAGCCTGGCGGCACTGGCGCGGCTGGGTGCGAGAGCTGTTTACTGTTCTGTGCAGCTCGCACGACGGGCCGGTTAACCTGACACACGGGTGGCAAAGGTGCAAATGATTCCTGAGTAAAGTTAAGTGTGTCCTGCCAATCCAATATGTCCATCAGTTGTTGAAGGGAGGGAATGACTAGTTTCAAAATCTGTTCCCTTATATGAACATCAGAAACGTTCTGTGCAATTGCATCACGTACCATAGTATCTCAATAAGGGAGTCCACATTGACACTCAAAAGCACAATCCCTAGTAAGGCCTAGCAAGGTTGCAACCCACTCCCTATTAGTCTTACTTGCCGTACGTTTTGTACGAAATAACGTATACCATTTGGCAACTACATTGACTGAGTCTTTGAAATATGCATCTAATGCAGACAAAATTTCGTCGTAGGACAGAGATGCTAAATAGTGTCGGGGAAATAATTTGACTATCACATGGTACGTGTTCACCCCTACTGAGGGCAACAAAACAGGCTGCCGCTCGTTACCTGGAATTCTGTAGGCGGCGAGATGGAATCCAAATTGGCGTGACCACTCTGTCCAGCTTTCCAGTGCAGCATCAAAAGCACGAAAAGTTGGTGCAACTGCATGTTGTGGCTGCATTAGCGGTGTAGCGGCGGCTGTCGCATCATTTTGCATCGCACGTTGACCCTGGACGAGCTGTCCAAGGGCATCCAGTAAGGCCTGCGTCTGCTGATTCTGTAAGCGATAAAATTCGGACAGTACATCTGGAGATGGTGGCGAAGCCATTACACAAGTAAATCAGGGCAATATCGATAAGAACGCGGTTATGCCTCGTCGCCAATATTGTGGGTTGGCAGGAGAGCAAACACCTTGTTACTAGAGGAAGCCGAAAGGCACGCGTTTTAGCTCATGCAGGCTGGTGTGACGTCTGGAACGGGACAAGGATATTAGAATTTAGAAAAACGGATGTAGCTGTTGGAATACTTAACTTTAATCCGTTAATGATGAACGTCGGTCTGGACGGTACATGATTCATAACATCAATAGTAACTGGTAATGGCGCCTTGCTAGGTCGTAGCAAATGATGTAGCTGAAGGCTATGCTAACTATCGTCTCGGCATATGAGAGCTTATTTTGTCAGTGAACCATCGCTAGCAAAGTCGGTTGTACAACTGGGGTGAGTGCTATGAAGTCTCTCTAGACCTGCCGTGTGGCGGCGCTCGGTCTGCAATCACTGATAGTAGCGATACGCGGGTCCGACGTATACTAACGGACCGCGGCCGATTTAAAGGCTACCACCTAGCAAGTGTGGTGTCTGGCGGTGACACCACACTTCTGTTCAATGGTAGCCGAACAACTGGCTCGTCACAATACGCCCGTCCCTACTCTTGGAGCCAGCCGGAGTGGCCATGCGGTTCTAAGCGCTACAGTCTGGAGCCGATCAACTGCTCCAGTCGCAGGTTCGAATCCTGCCTAAGGGAATGGATGTGTGTGATGTCCTTAGGTTAGTTACGTTTAATTATTTCTCAGTTCTAGGCGACTGATGACCTCAGAAATTAAGTCGCATAGTGCTCAGAGCCATTTTGAACCACTACCCTTGATGAACTGTGGTATAGTGTTGAAGCTGCATGGGCAGCTGTACCTGAACACGCCATCCAAGCTCTATTTCACTGAGTGCCCAGGCGTATCAAGGCCGTTATTACGGCCGGCGGTGGTTGTTCTGGGTTCGGATTTCTCTGGATCTATGCACTCAAATTGCGTGAAAATGTAATCACATGTCAGTTCTAGTATTATATATTTGTCCAATGAATACCCGTTTATGATCTACATTTCTTCTTGGTGTAGCAATTTTAATGGCCAGTCGTGTAGTTACCAGCTAGTGTGACGAATGGCAACTTGCTGTTAATGTAGGAATATATAAGATAATGCAGACGTGTAGTACAAAAATATCCATAAATGTTCCAATATAGCAATAGTAGTGTACTGGTTGACACAGCCACGTCGATTAATTATGTAGGCGTAACGTTGGAAAGCGATATGAAACGAAACGAGACGTATCGAATATAGTAGGGAAGGCGAACGTTCGACTTCGGTTTCTTGGCAGCGCTATAGGAAAATATGGTTCATCTGTAAAGTCCACCACTTATAGAATACTAGTGCACGCTTACTTGAGTACTGCTAGAGTGTATGGGATCTCCACCAGGTCGGATTAAAGGAAGACGTCGAAGCTGCTAGATTTGTTGCCTATAGGATCAACCCACACGCAAGTTTTGCGGAGATTCTTGATGAACTCAAGCGGGAAACCCTGGAGGGAAGGTGACATTGTCTCCACAGAACATTGAGAAAATGTTGAGCATACATTGCACGCCAGATCCAGGAAGAAAACAAATGAAGGCTCCTACGGAAGCATACAGACAGTCTTCTCGTTCTATTTGCGAGTGGGACAGGAAAGGATATGACTAGTAACGGTATGAGGTGCCTTCCGCCACTCACCGTGCTGTGACTTGCGGAGTATATACGTAGACATATATGTACATGGAACAATTTCATTTTCCAGGAAGTTGTATCGAGCAGATAATGTGAATTTCATCAACAGCATGGAACTATGTTCTCCAGTCACGTGATATACTGTTTACGTTAGCAAGTGCCACGGCTCTCGAAGCGTTCCTGGTTTCCAGCTGTCACCCGGAGAGAACATACAAACGATACAGTCCACGGAACTGAAAAACAAAACAAAATAAAACAGCCAATACTGTACCAGCAGCCCAACATCAGGGGTGTCGCATCAAGGGGAACTCTGTCCATGCGGTGTACCGCTTAGAGACCAAAAAACTGGCCAAAAGCAAATACGAAAGAGCTGCGATCATTACGATGCGCGCTCACGTCCAATAAATTAGGCCGAGCGTTAAAAATCGCATCAGGCACGTCATCCGTCAACGGCTGCGGACCTGCGACGGGCGGCCACGGGCCATATTTCACGCACAGGTTATTGCTCACGTCCGCACTTTATACGCATAAAGGACGGGGTGCGCAACCGTGGGTGGCTATGGGAAGGGGGGGGAGGGGAGGGAGAAGGGCGGAGGGATACTGGAGGCCAGACCGCTTGACCAGCAACGTGGGTGCGGCAGGTGCGCTACTGCCGTGCTCTGCGACGCGGGTTGCATAATTCCTGTCCATTAGGTGCTCATCAGCTTGGGTTTAGGGGCCGTCGTTTCCATTTTCATACACTTTTAATCACCGGACTTTGTTATTCATTTTCACAGATGATAAATGTGACAACTGAATTCGGGCAGGCTCTTCCGCCATTATTTTTCGAAGCAGTGTGCTCAGTCTATCGTTTTTTTTTTTTTCTCTCATCAGTCTACTGTCTGGTTTGATGCGGCCCGCCACGAATTCCTTTCCTGTGCTAACCTCTTCATCTCAGAGTAGCACTTGCAATCTACATCCTCAATTATTTGCTTGACGTATTCCAATCTCTGTCTTCCTCTACACTGTTTGCCCTCTACAGCTCCCTCTAGTACCATGGCAGTCATTCCCTCATGTCTTAGCAGATGTCCTATCATCCTGTCCCTTCTCCTTATCAGTGTTTTCCACATATTCCTTTCCTCTCCGATTCTGCGTAGAACCTCCTCATTCCTTACCTTATCAGTCCACCTAATTTTCAACATTCGTCTATAGTACCACATCTCAAATGCTTTGATTCTCTTCTGTTCCGGTTTTCCCATAGTCCATGTTTCACCACCATATAATGCTGTACTCCAGACGTACATGCTCAGAAATTTCTTCCTCAAATTAAGGCCGGTATTTGATATTACTAGACTTCTCTTGGCCAGAAATGCCTTTTTTGGTATAGCGAGTCTGCTTTTGATGTCCTCCTTGCTCCGTCCGTCATTGGTTATTTTACTGCCTAGGTAGCAGAATTCCTTAACTTCATTGACTTCGGGACCATTAATACTGATGTTAAGTTTCTCGCTGTTCTCATTTCTACTACTTCTCATTACCTTCGTCTTTCTCCGATTTACTCCCAAACCATACTGTGTACTCATTAGACTGTTCATTCCGTTCAGCAGATCATTTAAATCTTCTTCACTTTCACTCAGGATAGCAATGTCATCAGCGAATCGTATCATTGATATCCTTTCACCTTGTATTTTAATTCCATTCCTGAACCTTTTTTTTTATTTCCATCATTGCTTCCTCAATGTACAGATTGAAGAGTAGGGTCGAAAGGCTACTGCCTTCTCTTACACCCTTCTTAATACGAGCACTTCGTTCTTGATCGTCCACTCTTATTATTCCCTCTTGGTTGTTGTACATATTATATATGACCCGTCTCTCCCTATAGCTTACCCCAATTTTTTTCAGAATCTCGAACAGCTTGCACCATTTTATATTGTCGAACGCTTTTTCCAGGTCGACAAATCCTATGAAAGTGTCTTGATTTTTCTTTAGCCTGGCTTCCGTTATTAGCCGTAACGTCAGAATTGCCTCTCTAGTCCCTTTACTTTTCCTAAAGCCAAACTGATCGTCACCTAGCGCATTCTCAATTTTCTTTTCCATTCTTCTGTATATTACTCTTGTAAGCAGCTTCGATGCATGAGCTGTTAAGCTGATTGTGCGATAATTCTCGCACATGTCAGCTCATGCCGTCTTCGGAATTGTGTGGATGATGCTTTTCCGAAGGTCAGATGGTATATCGCCAGACTCATATATTCTACACACCAACGTGAATAGCCGTTTTGTTGCCACTTCCCCCAATGATTTTAGAAATTCTGATGGAATGTTATCTATCCCTTCTGCCTTATTTGACCGTAAGTCCTCCAAAGCTCTTTTAAATTCCGATTCTAATACTGGATCCCCTATCTCTTCTAAATCGACTCCTGTTTCTTCTTCTATCACTTCAGACAAATCTTCACCCTCATAGAGGCTTTCAATGTATTCTTTCCACCTATCAGCACTCTCCTCTGCATTTAAAAGTGGAATTCCCGTTGCACTCTTACCACCGTTGCTTTTAATGTCACCAAAGGTTGGTTTGACTTTCCGGTATGCTGAGTCTGTCCTTCATACAATCATATATTTTTCGATGTCTTCACATTTTTCCTGCAGCCATTTGGTTTTAGCTTCCCTGCACTTTATAAAGGCACATTTGCATGCCGAGCGTGAGCTTCCTCGGAAACTCGAAATATTAATTAAATAAATAATCAGTGACAAATAAATACAGCCTATGGCACACAACTGCAGCGCTGTGTCGCTGATAAAACAAAAGCACAATTACGTTAGTCTTATGTTTGATTAAGAAAGGAGAGAGCTCTGGTAGAAGTGGTGCGAGAAGCACGTATTTTATTCTATTGTCTGGCACACCGCCATATTTCATGTTATAGAAGAATACTGCGAGTTGCAACCAGACTAGGCACTCGATTCTGTAAAGAATTTATATCTATAAAAGTAAGTAGGATTATGAACTGTAGGTTTATTCATTGAATATATCTGATTTAACTAACTGTGTAACTTTTTTATGTTTAGTAGACAATCACCTCTGTACGACGTATTGGCATGGCTGGCAAGTTATTGTAATATTGAGATTTAGATTATGAGTCCGCACCTACCGCAGCAGTCTTTGGAAACGATTTATTTACGAAGTCCGATTATTTCAGTTTTATTTCACGGTCAACTACGAGTAACATTGCCTTTACGAAAAAAGCCATTGTCAAGCGTCTGATACCGAATAATTAAACGTCCACGTTCCAGATAAGCAAATATCAATTACAATTACAATCACCATCATACAGATAGAATAATTAATATTTAAATAATATTTTTTATTTTATTTATTTTATATTGGCGACTGCGTGTCGGACTTGTTATTTTGTCATTTGTTACATTGTTCTCTTTGTTTCATGTGAAAAATCAACTTTCTGGACCTGGACGTGAATGTATGAGAGATAACAAAAAATCTGAAGATATTTTCCAATTCTAAAATTTTGCGGGAAGACGCAATGAAACTTCCAGCAAAATAAGGTAAGACGCAGCATCTTTGCATTAGCAGGCTTGACCAGACGTATAATTCAGTGTATTAGCTTTTCAGTAGATTCTGTAGTGTTTCTTTCGCGCATAACAGTTTTCAGTGATAAATTTCATTCTCAGTACTTTTCCTTAAACAATAACGTATGCAACAATACCAATACACGAGTGTACAATATGGCCGACTTCTGTACGATACGTAGTAACATGGACAGCAGCCATTACCAATAATCTCAAACTCAGTTTATATTTTTAAATTAACAGACAGCCATTGTTGCTACGAGCGATTCATGCTCAACTGCATTTTATTTTAAAATCAGTGTCAAATATTTTCTTGAAACATATATCACGTGTGGCATGGTAATAACTAGAAATCAATACGCAAAAATGGAACAGCAAAGACGTACTATTCAGACGCAATCCGACTCGGACGAGAGACAAATGTTAGAAAATGACTTTACGACAGCAACCGGTAGTGACGATTTATCAAACATTGACGCAAGTGTTGACGGAAATTTTGGCAATAGGCCGTCCACTACAAAAATTTCAAAGTCTCAGTCAGAGCCCATGTTGATGCATGACGTCACGTCTAATGACGCGACGGGGGCACAGACCTTGCAAACAGTAAACATTGCCGACATGTTACAAATGCTAATGAAACAAAATGCAGAAAATATGGCATACATAAGGAAACAGAACGCCGAAAACATGGCAACCTTACAGACACAAAATGACGCAATTAAATCTGACCTCATAGCACTCAAGACAGGTAATGACACTTTATGTAAACGTGTGGAACTTATAGACGCCACACTGACCAAACAGATGACTGAACTCAGTACTAAATTTTCCCAGCTTAATATGAGACAAGAAAAGACTACAACTGACGTAGCACTTTTACAGACACAAGTAAAAAACCTTAATGTCACGTGTGAAGTTCTTACTGAACAAATTCAAACATATCCTTCAGTACATGACACCCTTGAAAAACGAATTACTGACGTACAGAATAAATTTGACAATGTTGAACAACACCTGACTGACATCTTACAATCTGATGCCACAACTCATTTTCAAAATATTAATAAAGAATTTCATGATTGGGTAGTGAACAAAGACAAACATTTTGATAGATGCTTACGTGAAAATTTACCAACAATTGTGCACGACTCCGTAGCGCAATACATTACTAATAACAAACAGCTGATCAGTGACGCAGTACAATTCGTCACTGCACCCATGAGACAATTCACCGATCGACCACAGTCTGAATGTAACGAAAATATCAGTCAAAGCGCACAGTTCAGGAACCAATATACATTCGAGTATGACACACACATACCGCACACGACAAACACACAAGAACAAAACACACCACGACTACAACACATACCACGATGTGCAAACAAAAACACAAGCTATTATCATGGTAAACCACAGCAACATTATCGTAATTACTCGCCAGCTGAACATACCAGTAATTACAGTGGAATAAATCCATATCACAATACGAAGGAAGAAGAAAGCTTAATGAAACACAGGCAATTTCAGATTTTTATCCCAGAAAAACGAACCATTCATCCGGTGATTTTTCTTAAATCTTTTAGTAACGCATTTCCACGCACTTGGAGTGACCGGAAAAAAGATTTCATATATTGTCGGTTACATCCAAGGCGATGCAGCTGTCTGGGCATACAGTCAAGCTGACGTATGTACCACGTACAGTGAGTTTGAGCGTGCTTTTCTGAACAAATTCTGGTCGCAATCCGTCCAGGAGCGACTCAGAAGACAAATTTTAGAACCTGAAACTTTTAACAGTAAAAATGGCAACTTACGCAGATATTTTGAAAAATACTTGAACATGGGACACTTTTTAGACGAACCAGTCGAAACGCGTGATATACTCCGTGCGTTGAAGGCCAAATTGCCTTTCAACATTAAAGAAAAACTCCTACATATCCCGGATGACGATTCAGATTATTTTTTAACAGCCTTAGATTCGATTGACATGTTACTTGAAGATCAGCGCTTCGCGCGGCAAAACAGCAGCCACAATGTTTACACTAGTGGTATGCAAAACATGCAGGCTTGCCAACTCAATTCTGGCGCGCCCACAGTTGGATACGCGGTACAGCAAAAACAGCAAACTCACATGCCGTTTCAATACGAAAATCAAAATCAACACGCGTATTCCAATACAAACAATAGTTACAACAGTAATAACACTTCATGCGGCAATCCATACAAAAGGCACCGCGGTAATAACTACAACGGTAACAACGGATACAAAGGCAACAACAAAAACACAAACAGAAATAGAAATAATAATAACTACGAGCCAAGACAGCATCAAGGTTGGACTCGTAACGATCAGTACTTTCATTCAAACTCTGCTTTACCACAGCAGCCACCAGGACAAAATTGGAGCATACCTTACGACCGACAGGTAAGTTATAATGCGCAACAGCAACAACAACCGCAAAAGTTTGGAGATCATAATAGGCAATATCCGAATGTGAATATAATAGAAATGACACCTGATGCACAACCTCAATCTGTGTCAGTACCTAGAACAAATGCTAATCCAACAAACTAGAAACAGTCACTTCTATGCCCCAGGTCGTGGCTGAAGAATTCTTGGGGGGCGACTTCAATGTTAATCAGTTATTTGACACCACACTTGAACAACAGAATAATGATATGCCGAATAATTCTAAACAAAAATTCCCTGTTTTATTTATAAGATACAACTACAATAACAATATATCAGATGAACTTTTACAAGACAGTACACAATGTCGTTCAAACACAAATGAAATTGTTTTAGCATCTACTACTGCTGTAGTAGGTGGGATTCCAACTACTATTATCCTAGATACAGGTGCAGCTGTGAGCGTTTTGTCTTTTGATTTCTATAAAAAGATGTGTGAATTGGAACCTGTGCCTGAGTTTCCTGCCAAAAACTGTAAAATAACTACTGCACTAGGTAATAAGTCATGTAGGGTTACGAAGCAAGTTTTTGTAAACGTTAAAATAGGTAATGGAACCGTACAATGGCCATTCCTGGTTGTACAAAACCTTGTGACTAATTGCATATTAGGAATAGATATTATGAGCGAGAAGGACTGCATTATAGACTTCTCAAAAGGTAAATGTATTTTAAATGATAAAGGCAGTGTAATTATTATTGATTTGGACAGGAGAACTCTAAAGCATGACAAACACTGTACAGGGTACAAGGTTCAGTTAGTACTTGACAATGACATTCAAGATATGCAAACACACTCATCTGACACAGAGCTATTGGACTTGAAAACATTGCTTGATCATAAGATAAGTGAAGCTACAGCTCTCAGTGTACATGAACGTATAAAACTACAGGAAGTGTTATCCAAATATTTACAAGTTTTTACCAAACGATTAGGTGTTATCAACACGTATGTATACAAGATTGAAGTTAAGCCTCACAAGATATTCTACCACAAGACATATAACGTACCGTTATCTCAACGACCTGCTGTGTGGCAAGAATTAAAACAAATGTTAGACTGGAAGGTCATTGAACCATCCACCTCACCTTATTGTAGTCCTCTACTTGTTGTCAAAAAATCAAATGGAAGCATTAGGTTAGTGTTAGACGCACGAGCAATTAATGAAATAATTTTACCGGTTCACACAAAACCCGAAAATTTAGAAGAGCAATTACAGAAATTTCTAGATGCAAAATATTTTTCCACAATAGATCTCGCTAATTCGTTTTGGCAGGTGGGTATCACTCCTGATTCACGGAGATATACTGCATTTATGTTCGGGGGGCGAACCTATCAGTTTTGTGTTCTACCCTTCGGACTGAATGTGAGCTCTGGGGTATTCATTACAGCCCTGGATACCGTGCTTGGCGACGATTTAGTTGAGACAGTCACACACTATGTAGATGATATACTGATAGCTACACAGTCTTGGAAGGAACACGTTGACACACTTCAAAGAATTTTAGAAAAATACGCACACCGAGATCTTAGAGCATTTCATGCTGAATAATGTCAAAGTCATACCCATCAAAATATTGCTAAGCAACTCGAAAAACTCTGTTGTTACAACACAGATAACAAGTAGTGTAGAAATTTTCTTTTCAGCGGTCCCAGAGTCGCAGTTGAAGGCAGAAGAACTCTTCTTTCAGCGCGCGCCACCACCTGGAAGACAGAATATTAAAATAAAATTTATGATTACGTAGCAGTGAATGATATATTAATTTTTCACGGAACATTTGTTATTGTAGGTACCACTGACTTGATATGACACCTGACGAACCGACAGACATCATCTGTGAAGCGATCTTTTACTTTGAGAAATAGATTAGACGCACATCTCTCAACACGAAAAGCATCTATCAGTAGTCAAGGCCACACAGACACTCTACACACACGCACAAAACGCGAGGAATCGAACATTTTCTCTCTCTTACTATTTTGAATATTTATTGAGTAGTGAAAACGCCTGGTCTTGCCTACTGATGTAATGAATGTTGTGTCTAACCTATCTTAATTTCAGATGACATCACGTGACACAATGTAATAACCTATAGCTATGTAATGATGATGCAAACATGTTTATGTGCAACTGTATTATGTTTATGCTAAGAAAATATGTGACGTGTGTATGTATAATTACTTATTTTTTAAACTGATGTATCATGTAACTGTTACTATGTAAAAAATTTGAACAAAACAAGTGCCAAAAAGACATTGCATAGTGAACCTCTGTTCACAGACATTAACGAACATTATTAACTCTGCAACTACGCAGAAACCTATGTGAAAGAAACGGTTAATGCCATTCATTATGCAGTGTATCTATGTAAACGCGATGAATGATTTCTTTGATTAATAACTACGAACATTTAGGTGAACTACACTCCTGGAAATGGAAAAAAGAACACATTGACACCGGTGTGTCAGACCCACTATACTTGCTCCGGACACTGCGAGAGGGCTGTACAAGCAATGATCACACGCACGGCACAGCGGACACACCAGGAACCGCGGTGTTGGCCGTCGAATGGCGCTAGCTGCGCAGCATTTGTGCACCGCCGCCGTCAGTGTCAGCCAGTTTGCCGTGGCATACGGGGCTCCATCGCAGTCTTTAACACTGGTAGCATGCCGCGACAGCGTGGACGTGAACCGTATGTGCAGTTGACGGACTTTGAGCGAGGGCGTATAGTGGGCATGCGGGAGGCCGGGTGGACGTACCGCCGAATTGCTCAACACGTGGGGCGTGAGGTCTCCACAGTACATCGACGTTGTCGCCAGTGGTCGGCGGAAGGTGCACGTGCCCGTCGACCTGGGACCGGACCGCAGCGACGCACGGATGCACGCCAAGACCGTAGGATCCTACGCAGTGCCGTAGGGGACCGCACCGCCACTTCCCAGCAAATTAGGGACACTGTTGCTCCTGGGGTATCGGCGAGGACCATTCGCAACCGTCTCCATGAAGCTGGGCTACGGTCCCGCACACCGTTAGGCCGTCTTCCGCTCACGCCCCAACATCGTGCAGCCCGCCTCCAGTGGTGTCGCGACAGGCGTGAATGGAGGGACGAATGCAGACGTGTCGTCTTCAGCGATGAGAGTCGCTTCTGCCTTGGTGCCAATGATGGTCGTATGCGTGTTTGGCGCCGTGCAGGTGAGCGCCACAATCAGGACTGCATACGACCGAGGCATACAGGGCCAACACCCGGCATCATGGTGTGGGGAGCGATCTCCTACACTGGCCGTACACCACTGGTGATCGTCGAGGGGACACTGAATAGTGCACGGTACATCCAAACCGTCATCGAACCCATCGTTCTACGATTCCTAGACCGGCAAGGGAACTTGCTGTTCCAACAGGACAATGCACGTCCGCATGTATCCAGTGCCACCCAACGTGCTCTAGAATGTGTAAGTCAACTACCCTGGCCAGCAAGATCTCCGGATCTGTCCCCCATTGAGCATGTTTGGGACTGGATGAAGCGTCGTCTCACGCGGTCTGCACGTCCAGCACGAACGCTGGTCCAACTGAGGCGCCAGGTGGAAATGGCATGGCAATCCGTTCCACAGGACTACATCCAGCATCTCTACGATCGTCTCCATGGGAGAATAGCAGCCTGCATTGCTGCGAAAGGTGGATATACACTGTACTAGTGCCGACATTGTGCATGCTCTGTTGCCTGTGTCTATGTGCCTGTGGTTCTGTCAGTGTGATCATGTGATGTATCTGACCCCAGGAATGTGTCAATAAAGTTTCCCCTTCCTGGGACAATGAATTCACGGTGTTCTTATTTCAATTTCCAGGAGTGTATATTCAGCAAAAAACTGAAAATGTGAAGGGCATAATTCGTGCATCGTCTAGTGACATTACTACAGTACCTAACTTCAAGATGTTAACTGGATTAAATGGACACAAAGTGCCTGTCCAGAAAACAACACGACGGGTGGAAGAATTTTGGTTGGCACTTCAGGGAATTAAATGTTCTCGAAATGTGACGGACACTCTTACCTGGACTGTCCAAGGATCGACGCCAGCTATGCGCCGTCCGAGATTCTGCAACCAAGCATCCACGGAATGTAAAAAACGAACTGCACGTGGACCAATTACTCGACGGGTCACGTCTGATCTGTAATAAGCAATGCTTTTAGTCACAACGAACTGCATCACAACGACTATAATGGAAATGGGAAATGGACACGCTTATGTATTAATCACATTGTTATACAACGATGTTACTGTGATCAAAAAACTTTACCACGACGATACTAACCTGTAAAAAATTATTGTGCCGCAGATAAATATGAACTGTAATAACGACACGATGTGTATAGGTCAACGCACCTGAAACATACGGACATTTTTCTTTGAAGTATTTCAAAACAATACTATGTAACTAAGAACATTCAACAATCTAAGTTGTATTGTGTTATAACAAATATTGTAAATTTAAAACTAAGTTACCTGTCATAGAATGTAGTCTTCATATGTAGTCTTGGTTGAATATTTTCTTTGTGCAACGACTGAGAAACGCGCGCACACGAACAATATGAACTGCAATACTGTGCCGCGTGATCTAACTGTACGATATAACGGCAGTGCCGGAGTCACACAGACGCTTCTGCGCATGCGCGCACTCTATCTGCCAACATAAGAACTTTTATGGCGCACCCGCATCATTCAAATTTTGTATATAATGTGTATAATGTGTATAATGTAGGTCATGTAAATAGTTGTAGATAACTTAGATTTTCTTGTGCCTTTAGGTGAATTGCTCGCCTGCAGGTGTGTCCTTTCGCCTCGCAATTCAGGGGGCAATATAAAGGCACATTTGCATGCCGAGCGTGAGCTTCCTCGGAAACTCGAAATATTAATTAAATAAATAATCAGTGACAAATAAATAAAACCTATGGCACACAACTGCAGCGCTGTGTCGCTGATAAAACAAAAGCACAATTACGTTACTCTTATGTTTGATTAAGAAAGGAGAGAGCTCTGGTAGAAGTGGTGCGAGAAGCACGTATTTTATTCTATTGTCTGGCACACCGCCATATTTCATGTTATAGAAGAATACTGCGAGTTGCAACCAGACTAGGCACTCGATTCTATAAAGAATTTATATTTATAAAAGTAAGTAGGATTATGAACTGTAGGTTTATTCATTGAATATATCTGATTTAACTAACTGTGTAACTTTTTTATGTTTAGTAGACAATCGCCTCTGTACGACGTATTGGCATGGCTGGCAAGTTATTGTAATATTGAGATTTAGATTATGAGTCCGCATCTACCGCAGCAGTCTTTGGAAACGATTTATTTACGAAGTCCGATTATTTCAGTTTTATTTCACGGTCAACTACGAGTAACATTGCCTTTACGAAAAAAGCCATTGTCAAGCGTCTGATACCGAATAATTAAACGTCCACGTTCCAGATAAGCAAATATCAATTACAATTACAATCACCATCATACAGATAGAATAATTAATATTTAAATAATATTTTTATTTTATTTATTTTATAACTTCCTATTTATTTCATTTCTCAGCGACTTGTATTTCTGTATTCCTGATTTTCCAGAACATGTTTGTACTTCCTCCTTTCATCAATCAACTGAAGTATTTCTTCTGTTACCCATGGTTTCTTCGCAGCTACCTTCTTTGTACCTATGTTTTCCTTCCCAACTTCTGTGATGGCCCTTTTTAGAGATGTCCATTCCTCTTCAACTGTACTGCCTACTGCGCTATTCCTTATTGCTGTATCTATAGCGTTATAGAACTTCAAACGTATCTCGGCATTCCTTAGTACTTCCGTATCCCACTTCTTTGCGTATTGATACTTCCTGACTAATGTCTTGAACTTCAGCCTACTCTTCATCACTACTATATTGTGATTTGAGTCTATATCTGCTCCTGGGTACGCCTTACAATCCAGTACCTGATTTCGGAATCTCTGTCTGACCATGATGTAATCTAATTGAAATCTTCCCGTATCTCCCGGCCTTTTCCAAGTATACCTCCTCCTCTTGTGATTCTTGAACAGGGTATTCGCTATTACTAGCTGAAACTTGTTACAGAACTCAATTAGTCTTTCTCCTTTTCCATTCCTTGTCCCAAGCCCATATTCTCCTGTAACCTTTTCTTGTACTCCTTCCCCTACAACTGCATTCCAGTCGCCCATGACTATGAGATTTTCGTCCCCCTTTACATACTGCATTACCCTTTCAATTTCATACACTTTCTCTGTCTGTTCATCTTCAGCTTGCGACGTTGGCATGTATACCTGAACTATCGTTGTCGGTGTTGGTCTGTTGTCGATTCTGATTAGAACAACCCGGTCACTGAACTGTTCACAGTAACACACCCTCTGCCCTACCTTCCTATTCATAACGAATCCTACACTTGTTATACCATTTTCTGCTGCTGTTGATATTACCCGATACTCATCTGACCAGAAATCCTTGTCTTCCTTCCACTTCACTTCACTGACCCCCACTATATCTAGATTGAGCCTTTGAATTTCCCTTTTCAGATTTTCTAGTTTCCCTACCACGTTAAAGCTTCTGACATTCCACGCCCCGACTCATAGAACGTTATCCTTTCGTTGATTATTCTATCTTTTTCTCATGGTAACCTCCACCTTGCCAGTCCCCTCCCGGAGATCCGAATGGAGGACTATTCCGGAATCTTTTGCCAATGGAGAAATCATCATGACACTTCTTCAAATACAGGCCACATGTCCTGTGGATAAACGTTACGTGTCTTTAATGAAGTGGTTTCCATTCCCTTCTGCATCATCATGTCGTTGATCATTGCTGATTCTTCCACCTTTAGGGGCAATTTCCGACCCCTAGGACAAGGGAGTGCCTTGAATCTCCATCCGCTCCTCCGCCCTCTTTGACGAGGCTGTTGGCAGTATGAGGCTGACTTCGTATGCCGGAAGTCTTCGGCCGCCAATGATGATTATTTATCAAAATTTAAGCAGTGGCAGGGATCGAACCCAGGGCCGAAGACGTTTTGATTATGAATCAAAGACGCTACCCCTATCGTACAGCCTGAAAATGTTCGTATCATCGAGTCACTCAGTCATATACCAAACCATTTGATATTTTACTTTCTCCGAACTTCCATGGCATCACTTGAATGTCCACTCTCGGCCAATCTCAATACACAGAAACTCTTAGTGATGAGTGACGCATTAGACCAACGTAGCGACGTACCGCACCGCAGATGTCTTGTGAAACGTTTATTGGCGGATCAGAGTAGTTTTCTGTGTACCACAATATCGAGTCAGTTGAAGTAAGATGCAGAACTAAGACTAGCCTCTAGCCCACCACAAGTTGTGCAGTAGGAACGAATGGCCACTCTGCCCAGCCATTTTGACAAATCGAGAGCACCATAACCAAATACGTTACACATTCCGACAATAAATTCGAACTACTCTCAAATTTACGGACTATTTAATGTATCACAAAGCTCGATCCGAATAATATTCTCAAAGTCGATGAAATTAATCGACAATTAAACCATACCAAATTATATCCTCCAGTGAGATAACACCATTGCTGACGTGACTAGAGAACTTTTGTGTCGTGGAGGCGGTGTGGTTTTTTCGTATGAAAACTGAAGGCGGAGGGAAGAGGAAGGAAAGGGAAGGAAAGGTCTTTGGGTGGCATTAGCGGCGATGAGCGAAAACGTGTACCGTACTGGGATTCGAACACGGGATCTCCTGCCTACTATGCAGTTGCGTTAAGCAATGCGACACTCGGACACAGTGTTTATCGCAGCAGCGGGAACTATTTCGTCATGCCCCTGGCCCATCCACACTCCCAACCAGCGCCAGAAAATTTTGAAACTGTGGTCACATAGTGTGGGCTGTCACTATCTTTCCGGTTACAGTTAAATACTACTCCACTGAAAACATTTCTGCAGACGCATCTCAATATGATTATTACTTTCAGCTATGAAGAGGCAAATGATCACTAAATTAGGGAAAGATAGTGGAACGACATTTGTCAACATCTTACTTTTGGTTTGACTGTTTATGTTCAGGGCCCAGAGTGGTGGTGCTCTCATCTGTCTATTCTTTTATTTTTTCATCATTGTCCTAGGAAACATAGCGTTCCTGGCACTTATGAACTGCCGTCGTTATTCTGCTACACACTTAACGATACAATAAAGCTTCGGTGAGCGAACCAAATACAAATAGTTTCCGAGATTTCAGTAGAAGTACCGGTACATACAGTTTTCTCCAAAATAAGATACACTCCCAGAAGTTGTAATCCAATATGCTCTACTGGCTCGACATGTTGCCTTGTGTGCATCATCATACAATTTTAGTGTCATCATCCACAAACAGTATTAAATGTCTCCTTACTGACTGACAAAATGCTACAGGCGTGGAACTCCGCCCCAAAAACTGACATCTGGCACATGTGTAGCACAATGCACACATGTTTGCGTGCTTGATTTAAGTTCTGGCGGTTACACCTGTTATTAATGTACCAGCATTTCAATTTTAGGATGGCTTAACTTGTACTTAAATTAACCTATGCTCATGCAATGTTATTCACTTAAATATGTTCCCTAGATAATTGTATCCCTCATATTTCATTACCCTACATTAATTGGTTTTTGTCTTGCGACTTTTTTCCGTCACTGTATTCATAATCTGCTTCACTCTCAATTTCTGATTCCTTGAATCACCAATAAATATCTTAGAGTAGATTAGCATTATTTTCCTTCTTTGCTTCTTAATACATGTTTTCTAGCATTTCTCACTTGCTGAAGTGAATCCATTCAATGTGGAATTCATTAACGATCGCTTTGTTTACTTGATTACTTTTCCTTTTGTTCAAAACTACACAAATTAGTACAGGTATCATGATAGGATTTGTACCTGATATATTGCCGTAATTACATTTGGCCTACTTTTCCCTCGATATTTCCGTGCATGCTATAGGATTTGATCTACCGAAATTTGCACATCTTCCGAAATAATTTATTCGTCTGTTGTCTGTAGTCTAGGGGGTAATAAGGTCTTATTCAATGAGTTTCGGTTTTGTATGGGTACTACACTTAGAGGTTTATCCAGCTAAAACAACATTGGTCGTATACCTATAACTATACTGGTTACCTTAATCGCAGCGGGAAAGTCAAATTGCTATGTCACACCTATTTCCATTAATAAATAATCCACTCTGCTGCAATTCAAATTGCGCCACACCTGTGAACATTCTACCTTCATAGCAATTAGCTACTAGCGTTTCTGGCTGCAAAATGGAATAAATCCAGTGATTGAAAATCCACTGAAAGTATTTTTGTGGTATTGATATTATCCTCTTGCATTCTGTTGCTTCCATTTACCACAAAGAAAGCTGGATTCCACTTGACTGCCTGTCATTTTGTACCATTTGAGATGGACAAACTGTCGCTAGCTCCTTGATAAACTGTCTGAGACCTGGTATTGCCACAAAAACGTGAGTATCCCTTGTTCCGAAATTAGTAGCACCTGGCAAGTTTGTACGTCATCGTCAACATCACCTCGGACAAAGTAAGTTCACGATTTCTCTTCCTTCTTAGGAGCATGGTATATCGTAAAATAAAATGACACACTGTAGAAAAGTAATGAAATACTGTCACCCGATTTAGCTTAAAGATAAATATATCCAACCAATACTCTATTGTGTACTGTGTATTGAACCAGGCACGTAGGAAGGACGGAGAGGCTTCGCCCTGCGGTAGCCCGCAGTGGTTCATAAACCCACAATAGGCCGCAGCAGTCAACCAACCCCACCGCCGATCCACTCAGAACCCAGGATTTGAGTGTAACCCCGAATGTTTGCATGGTAGAGTAATTATGGTGTACACGTTCGTGTAGACACTGTTTGTGCAGCAATCGCTGACAAAGCGTAACTGAGGCGGAATAAGGAGACCCAGCCCGCATTCGCCAAGGCAGATGGAAAACCGCCTTAAAAACCATCCACAGGCTGGACGCTCACCGGATCTCGACGCTAATCCGCCGGGAGGATTCATGCCTGGGACCGGCGCACCTTCCCACTCGGGAAGAAGCGCGCTAGACCGTGCTGCTAGCCGGGCTGGCTCAATACTCTTTTACTTATCACAAGACTTAAGTTCATATGGTAGCTTTATCTTTTGCAATAAAGGTGGAAGTACTTGTGGTAATGTGTGAACAGTACCCATAAAGATTTTGTCTGACGAACAAGGACTGTCGACGTTTTAGTTGGTAAATGTAACATGATATCTACAGGTGAAGTGTAACAGATATTGTCCTCGAAACTTTTTCAAGAATTTCTTAGCTTTACACTTTGGGGTATAAGAAGTTCTTACCAAGAATCGTTGTCCTGCTCCATACTGCTGTAACGTGTCCAATATGTTCTTGACACTCCAGAGCTTTTCTATTTGCATGTTTTATGCACTGGCATGCCTCTTTCAAAGTTCTTGCAAATTGTTTCAAATTTTCGCTCTGAGTTCTTAGCACTGGGTGGATGTCCGCCCCGATAGCAGAGTGGTCAGCGTGACGGAATGCCGTCCTACGGGCCCGGGTTCGATTCCCGGTTGGGTCGCGGATTTTTCTCCGCTCAGGGACTGGGTGTTGTCTTCATCATCATTACATCCGCATCCGGCGCGCAGGTCGCCCAATGTGGCGTCGAATGTAATAAGACCTGCACCAAGGCGGCCGGACCTGCCCCCTACGGGGCCCCCCGGCCAATGACGCCAAATGCTCATTTCCACTGGGTGGATCACGTCAAATATAACTGCATTTTCCACCCATATAACATCTCGTGTTGTGAAAGACCTTCCTGCCTGAATTTGAGACCTGTGTTCACTCAACTCATAACTTAAGTACATATCCTACACAGGCCGGCCGGTGTGGCCTTGCGGTTCTAGGCGCTACAGTCTGGAACCGCGTGACTGCTACTGTCGCCGGTTCGAATCCTGCCTCGGGCATGGATGTGTGTGATGTCCTTAGGTTAGTTAGGTTTAAGTAGATCTACGTTCTAGGGGGCTGATGACCTCCGAAGCTAAGTCCCATAATGCTCAGAGCCATTTGAAACATATCCCACACAATTTACTTTTTTGCTGTGATAATGTGGACTCACACTATAGGACCATTCGCTTTGCGAGGAAGGGGGCTGGTACACATCTTCTTAACTTTTAACAGCCGACGTAACTGCATGATTAGATCAGATATAAAATTATTCTTTGACCTGTGACTGTGGTTGAGTCACTCTCTCGCTATTACCCATGTTCAAGGCTACACTTTAATGTGGACTTTACAACCAAGGCACCATTATTGTGAAATGACAGGAAGTTATCAGCATAAGCAGGCACTGACGGGAGCATATACGCTGTTAACGCATGAGGGAGCTTTAAGGCAACTCTTCTTCGAATAGTAATTTCTGGAATTGAGAACGAACCGCCAGTTTGTCCATTTAACAGTAAATCATGCAGTTGACGTTTTGGGCCTGGAAGCCACATCCAGCCATTGGAGAAAGGAACATCTCGAAGCACTTACCAGGGAAAGAATGATGGTGTGTAAACAATGTATCCGGCCATAGATGCTAGAAAAAACTGCCCACCTGGATCTGTCTGTTAGACGCCTCTAGCCACAGCAGGGGCAAGGGCATGAGAGAAATCTCGGTCGCCCAGCCAATACATTTCGACAGTGTTGTATCTTTTGTGAACAGCGATGACAGCCATAGAAATTAGTGAGTTTCCATATTAACTGTACAACAGACATTATCAACGGAGCCATCAGTTGGTGTCATCCCTATGCCTACAGAGCTTTCTGGGAAGCCTCATGTCTTCAAACCTATTATTGAAGTACTACAACAACTTTCCCAACTCTGAAATGATCTACATTGGGACACAAAAGCACTTCTCATTATTTACGTGAGGCCCCTAGGACTCGCTGTGAAGCGGGCCATTTAGATAGTGATCTCCATGATAAATGTGTTGTTCACTTTAGAGCTATACAGAAATATGCCACCTAAAGTGGCTGTGGGGAAAAACAAGTCAGGAGCACAATGTCTTCTCCTCTCTGCATGGGAATTTACTAGTCACGGTTTCAACCCCTCTTTCATTTCCCTCATTACTTCTTCGATGTATGGACTCAAACAGAGGGGCGAAAGACTACGTCCCTGTCTTATACTCTTCTTAATACGCTCACTAGTCCTTGGTCTACCACACTTATTATTCCCTCTTTACTCTTTCCCTGTATCCTATACCTACGTTTCTCAGACATTCTAACACCTTTCATCATTTTACATCGTTTAACGCTTTTTCCATGTCGGCAGATCCTATGAAGGTGTCTTAGCTGTTGTTGCTTTCCTGCTTCCAGTATCAACCTTAAGGTCAGATCTACCTCACTGGTACCTTTATTTTTCCTAAAACAAAACCGATCGTCACCTATAAGATCCAAAGTTTTCTTTCCCATTCTCCTGCATATTATTGTAGTGAGCAACTTGGATGCTAGAGGTAAGCCGTTTGTATGATTTTTCTTGCGTTTCTCGGCTCTTACAGTCTTCGGAATTGTGTGGGTGGTACATCGCCAGTCTAATACGTTCTACACATCAACGTGACCAGTCGATTTGTAGCACTTACCGCAATAGCTTTAAAAATTCTGACGGAATATTATGTAACCCTTCTGGTTTACTTCGCCTTAAATCGTTTAAAACTCTCCCAAATTGTGATTCTAATTCTAGATACACTATATCTTTCAAATGATAGAGCACAGCTGTTAGTCGACCTGTTCTTGCAGCTTTCATTCGGCTAGTGGCTAGCCATTATCATTGCTAAAAAGTACAGGAAGTACATAGCCATCCGATAGTATGAACAGTTACAACTCATGGCATAACCTATATGGCTTAAACATTACATTACATACCACCATTTCGTAATATCAACACATGATCTAGTACATCAGTCCCCTGTTGTTCGGCCGTCCATCACAGTTTTTTTCAAGATTTCTCTATAATGAAGGTAGGCTTTGCGGAGAACACATTGACTGGCTGTATGGCGCCCTCTCTATGAACTACGTAAATCATTTACGTTGCTTTCCGACTTATTTCCACATTTAACAGTAGACGTAAGAAATGTGAAAAAATTTCGGGTTCGCTCCTTGTGAGTCAGTTGTTTTGTTATTCTTTAAAATGCATATGTAACGTCAGATTGGTCAAACTTCTTTAAAAGATATTTACAAAACGCGAGGAGGAACATGTTGTATTCTGCAACTATTAGAATTGATTTCATTTAAATGTTTTTACTTTTTAATATTTTTCTCTTTATTTAATTATCGTGGCGGGTTATTGTTCCTCTTATTTGCTGAACAGTTCATAGATGGCGACAAATGTCAACAAAATAGATAGTTGGTGTGACTTGCCATTTCGTTACAGATGTAGAGGGTCCTAATGCCTGTGCCGCTTCAAACAGATTTTAATTATAAATGCAATAAAACCAATATACTGATTTCTGTTACTAACAACGTACGTGCATCTTAACTACCGTAGCATGGAGAACGTTGTACAGCCTCAATGTTACAAGCATCATGCTCGTACAGTATTACGTTAATGGCTCCTACATATTAGCAAGACGGTATGAGCTATTCCCGTCCCCCACCCGACCCTACGACCGCCCCTTTCCTTTCATCCCTCCGCCTTCAGCCCACCATCCCCCGCTGCATTAGCAAGACGGTATGAGCTATTCCCGTCCCCCACCCGACCCTACGACCGCCCCTTTCCTTTCATCCCTCCGCCTTCAGCCCACCATCCCCCACTGCACCTTCGTCATCTCTCAGATCTTCTCTCCCTCGACATGTCCCTCTCGGCAGTTTTTTATTCTACGTTTCTCCGTCTGATACCATGCTTTTTAAGCGTCGTCGTTCTGGAATGTGTAAGTAGCCTGTTAGTATGATGGCAGCGCTATAGACTGTGTTAATATCGCTGACAGCGCTCTGCACCCTCGGCAAGAGATTCTGTACTCGGACGGACTAGCAGTTAGCAAGTGGATAGGGAAGTTTATAAACATGATATTCTTAGTGGAGACAGTGTGTTGGTAGGACATGCATTGTAAAGTGAGACGCAACGAAAGGTATTATAAATGATGTATGGTTGATAATGTTTGGGTAGTGGAAATATTGAGAGCTATCTACTTTTGGGAACTAGATGTAACATCAATAAGGTAAAAGTTTCTAAATACGTAGCTTGCTCTTCAGCAAAATCTTTCTTTTGCTAACAACATACCTCCTAGTAGTTAGAGTCTATAGTAGTTAGAATCCTTCAATTTAGGTGGCTGTTGTTGTTACTTACTGAACTGCTGTAGTTTGTTTTATGAATATTTTCTGTGAGGTAAGTGACTTATGAAAAAGAATGGGGTTTCCACTATATGGAATCGAGATTGAAATTAGTTTCGGCAAATAACAGAGCTGGAGGTAGTTTTGTATTTCTTTAATTTCATATCTTTAGGATCTGTGTTATTGTTAGGACTTCTTGCAATTCAGGGTTATTCTTTTGTGTTAATTATTGGAAGTCATGTTGTCAATGTATAGCAGTCAGATTGCGTGGGGGTTGTATGTTGTATGTTGTATGTTGTGTTTGTCAGGGAAAATGCTGTAGGTCAGTGTTTAATAAAAAAAAGTAGTAATTAAAGAGCTGGTTCCATGTGTTTTAATACTGTGCCCAATTTTTAACTTGTGCGTGTGGCTTCAGTGTCTTTTTATGTGCTACGCACATCACACATTGTGTTTTTTATCTTTATGTATACTTTGTAATTGTCCCACATGACATTCTCCGTGTACGTATATACACTCCTGGAAATGGAAAAAAGAACACATTGACACCGGTGTGTCAGACCCACCATACTTGCTCCGGACACTGCGAGAGGGCTGTACAAGCAATGATCACACGCACGGCACAGCGGACCCACCAGGAACCGCGGTGTTGGCCGTCGAATGGCGCTAGCTGCGCAGCATTGGTGCACCGCCGCCGTCAGTGTCAGCCAGTTTGCCGTGGCATACGGAGCTCCATCGCAGTCTGTAACACTGGTAGCATGCCGCGACAGCGTGGACGTGAACCGTATGTGCAGTTGACGGACTTTGAGCGAGGGCGTATAGTGGGCATGCGGGAGGCCGGGTGGACGTACCGCCGAATTGCTCAACACGTGGGGCGTGAGGTCTCCACAGTACATCGATGTTGTCGCCAGTGGTTGGCGCAAGGTGCACGTGCCCGTCGACCTGGGACCGGACCGCAGCGACGCACGGATGCACGCCAAGACCGTAGGATCCTACGCAGTGCCGTAGGGCACCGCACCGCCACTTCCCAGCAAATTAGGGACACTGTTGCTCCTGGGGTATCGGCGAGGACCATTCGCAAACGTCTCCATGAAGCTGGACTACGGTCCCGCACACCGTTAGGCCGTCTTCCGCTCACGCCCCAACATCGTGCAGCCCGCCTCCAGTGGTGTCGCGACAGGCGTGAATGGAGGGACGAATGGAGACGTGTCGTCTTCAGCGATGAGAGTCGCTTCTGCCTTGGTGCCAATGATGGTCGTATGCGTGTTTGGCGCCGTGCAGGTGAGCGCCACAATCAGGACTGCATACGACCGAGGCACACAGGGCCAACACCCGGCATCATGGTGTGGGGAGCGATCTCCTACACTGGCCGTACACCACTGGTGATCGTCGAGGGGACACTGAATAGTGCACGGTACATCCAAACCGTCATCGGACCCATCGTTCTACCATTCCTAGACCGGCAAGGGAACTTGCTGTTCCAACAGGACAATGCACGTCCGCATGTATCCCGTGCCACCCAACGTGCTCTAGAAGGTGTAAGTCAACTATCCTGGCCAGCAAGATCTCCGGATCTGTCCCCCATTGAGCATGTTTGGGACTGGATGAAGTGTCGTCTCACGCGGTCTGCACGTCCAGCACGAACGCTGGTCCAACTGAGGCGCCAGGTGGAAATGGCATGGCAAGCCGTTCCACAGGACTACATCCAGCATCTCTACGATCGTCTCCATGGGAGAATAGCAGCCTGCATTGCTGCGGAAGGTGGATATACACTGTACTAGTGCCGACATTGTGCATGCTCTGTTGTCTGTGTCTATGTGCCTGTGGTTCTGTCAGTGTGATCATGTGATGTATCTGACCCCAGGAATGTGTCAATAAAGTTTCCCCTTCCTGGGACAATGAATTCACGGTGTTCTTATTTCAATTTCCAGGGGTGTATTTTAGCCCCCAGTGCCTCCCCGTACAATGTTCTCATGTCCCCCTTTATTGTCTTTCATATGCCTCGTGATTCGTCTCTTTTATTAACTGTATCACTCGGCTGAAGAGCCGCGGGTTGTGCCGCTGCCAGCCGTCCCCTGCCCATCTGGACCAGGGGAATGAAATCGCAATAAAGAAAAGTAGCTACTTTCTACACTCTGGGTGAAATCATTCGTTGCATCTCAGCAATAAGTTTTCAAACAATTCCTAAAAATTGCACGTTTTTCATAAAGAGCTCATCGTTAATCAGGGTATAGTTGACATTTTTGTGACCATCTCCAGCTCTTCAAAGAGGTCGAGGAACATGTCATCCTCACACTTAGGTAACCACTCACATTAAATGTCAATGTCGGCCTCTTAAGTTTTGTTGTACGTAAATGAGCAGCCATACTCGGTTTCTCCGTGGCATCATTTCTGTCCAACGCGACGAGTTCCCAAGTCCTAATTTTTAGTGTCCTTCCCGCTTGGCCAACTTAAGAGGCCACACAGCCCAGGCAATCAATGTTACAAAATCCAGAAACATGAAACAGGTTCTTTTTGTCTACACTTGAAAAATTAAACCGCATGTACCTAATGGAAATTTGGGAAAAGCAATCGTCACCGAAGTTAATTTGCCGGTAAAGAGGGAGGAAAGGGTTACATATAAATGAAAGGAAAAATGCTAATGAAACTGGTGGAAATTAATTTTGAAAAGGGGTAAAGTTAATAAAGAAAGTAAATGTGCGGCCGTTACGTTAACAATTAACTAGTGGTAATTAGATATTTGAGATTTGGTGGAAATTACGGTCGCCAGTCCTAAGGACAATTACTATAGTAACTGAAAAAGATAGGTTATTACACATACAATTAGCACTAGAAGCGTGGCAACTGAAGGTAGGATCCTACTGAAAGTTTGTCAAAAGTAATGAATTTCGCTACACTCTGACTTAATTTAGCAAAAGAATTAAGAAAACCGGAAATTCAAAAGTTAATTTAGTGACTGAAGTTAATAGTGAGCTTTCTTTCTGAAGCACATCGAAATTCAGTAAAATACGGTTAGTCTTGGACTACCTCAACAATCATTTCAAAAGCTACTTGAATCTACACAATTTAGAAATAAGAGATTTAACTTTGAACTTGAATTAAATGATTCTGAACAATTAACAGTAGTAAAATTTAGTACGTACCAAGCTGAGCTGCAGTCACAGGTAAGCTAATATATGGTAACAAAACTCGCACTCTTAATTCGTGCTTGTGTAATCTAAATATTGTAGCCAGCTGTGAATACTTTAACTGAACTTTGAAATTAAAGCAATGAAATCGAATGATGCTGCTTTACTGCTGGCGTTTGAATTTCAACGACACTCGGGTTCATTCCGGAAAAGGAAGGGACCCTGCTTGGTAATGCAATTGGGACAATGAGCAACAAAGGTTCATGCTACGTTGCTGTAATTTTGTGATTTGAACAGTTTTAAAAGCTGAGGTCTGCCATACGGTTCTAAAACTTTACGTGCTTCCAGTCTTCCTTGTTGGTTGATTGAAGGTTTGAAGCCGTCGATCGAGGAGGTGGCGACAGTCACTCATTGTCGGCCGTCGCTGTTGCAGAAGCTGGATGTTGGCGCGCCTTCTTCTCGACGCGGTCACCAGACGAAACGGGCTCTTGATGTGCGCCAGCTAATGCTTCCCGTCCGCGACACCATGTCAGAAACTATCATCGCAAGTCGAGCGCAATTACATGCTGCCAAACCCCGAAAGCGCGGCAACTCGCGGGAGCTTCACACAACACACCTGCTCCACTCGCTACTCCAGCCACACTCTCTCTCTGCCCGCGCTCCACGCGGCAGAGTTAACACTACCAAAGATCCTACACACTTTGATTTTTCACACGACCTATCGATGTCATCGTTCGATAGCAGTTTTCCCTAGGCAAGACCCAGCGTAAAAATCCCAATTATATTTACAAAACAACCAATTATACATCGACATAAGTGCATAAATATATATATACAAACAGTAAAACAATTACAATATATAAAGAGACAGAAATGTCATATCTTGAGGTAACAAAACAAGGAAAAAAAAATAATAGTACAATAGATGGAAATAGGAGGATATGCATTTCCGGCGTTACACACTATGTTGCAAAATACAACTTAAGTTATTTTTGGTTCCAAAAGACATGGTCACATTGCACTTTCTGGAGACAGTAGCTATCCTTGTACTCTTTTTTCCATAGTATGGTGAACTAATAAGCTTAGTATTTTCTTCAGAAGCCATGTTATTGGAAGGCATCACCGTATTTTTATATTTGTTAGCTGTGTGTTTATATACACTGCCTACGAAGTGTTGTGGATAGTTATTCAATTTTGGAATGTGCCTTATTGTTGCCATTTCATCTCCCCATTCGTCTTTCGATAGAAGAATTTTGAACAACCGATTGATACCAAACTTGACCTCTTCCCTGTACAGTCCTTTTTCTTCTTTCATCACGTCGTCAGACAAGTTCTGCTCATAGAGGGTTTCAGCGTATATTTTACACCTATCAGCTTTCTCCTCTGTATTTAATTATGCAGTTCCCGCTGCACTTTTAGTATTATTTACCATTGCTTGCAATTTCATCAAACGTTGTTCTTACTTTCCTATATGCTGATTCAATCCATCTGACAATAATTTCTTTTTCGATTTCTTAACATCTCTCATGCAGCCATTTCGCCTTAGCCTGCCATTTATTGCATTTTTCTGTGACACGTATTTCTGTATTCATTAATTACCCCGAACGTTTTTGTACTTCCTCCTTTCCTAAGAGGGTTCTTAGGGCCGACCGCGCCTGCGCCGTGAGAGTCGGCCGCTTCTCGTTCAGGACGCAGTGGTGGCCGTTGGTGGACAGAAACACAGGCTGCACAGCAACGAGCGGACAGCGTGCTTCTCCCTTGATGTGGGACAAACTATTGGTTGGATGATTAAATATAAGTTCTCAGCCAAAGTTACTCCAGACTGCGCTGAATGTTGTGTGACAACTCATCCATGGTTGCTGCCAAGCAGGTGCTATGGACTATTTCATGCTGCATTTGTGCTACCGCAACTGCAGCTAGTGAGCATTCGATTCTCGAAAAATCTTGTGACTTTGTTCGGACCCTGTGTTCTTCCAAGGTCCCTGGCCGTGCTGCAACATTTACATCCTCGACGCAGCGAAGGGTGCAGACGAATAAGTAGTTAATTATTAAAATCAATGGAATGGTGAACCGATTGTCAAAATTTGGTTCCCCTTTGGTTGTTGGGTGTTAGAAGTTCAGTCCTACACGAGAGCCGTATGCGAGAGTTTCTCTGTGAAAGCTCTAGTCATACATCATGAACAACAGTCACCTAAGGAAAGACAACTGATCGTAGATCTAGTCAGGATCACGAATATCGTCCATAAGTCTGAATGGAGAAATTGCTTTAGAGTTCGATCGGATTTTGGATCACAATGTTAGTGTGATCAGTTTTTGTAAACGAGTTCTGCAGTGTGTCTGCTTCGACTTTGTGCTGTTCCATAAGAGAGATTTAGGGTATGCTCAGGTCAACTAATTTGCGATTTTTCTGGTCGTAAGATCTAGAGAACGCGACATTGTACTTGGTGAATGTGTTTATTCGTGTTTACGGAGGTGAAAATTGTCGGGCTAGCGTGCAGAAGGAAAGTTACACTCGATTTGAGGAAATTGTGTTCCATATTTGGAGAAGGTTAGAGAATTCCCTCCATAGGCCCGACAAGACTCCTCCTGAGACGCGGCAAGGTAGGAGTAGGCAAAATGCAACAGGGAATAACAATATTAATGTGCTAATGGTAAACTGCAGGAGCGTCTGTGGAAAAGTCCCAGAACTGCTCTCATTAATAAACGGTCACAATACCCATATAGTACTAGGGACAGAAAGTTGTCTGAAACCAGACGTAAACAGTAATGAAATCCTAAACACAGATTGGAATGTATACCGCATAGACAGGCTGGACAGTGAAGGGGGAGGCGTGTTTATAGCGATAAGAAGTGCAATAGTATCGAAGGAAATTGACGGAGATCCGAAATGTGAAATAATTTGTGTGAAGGTCACGGTTAAAGCAGGCTCAGACATGGTAATTGGATGACTCTATAGGCCCCCTGGCTCTGCAGCTGTTGTGGCTGAGCACCTGAAGGATAATTTGGAAAATATTTCGAGTAGATTTCCCCATCATGTTATAGTTCAGGGTGGAAATTTTAATTTGCCGGATATAGAGTGGAAGACTCAAACGTTCATAACGGGTGACAGGCACAAAGAATCCAGTGAAATTTTTTTAAGTGCTTCATCTAAAAACTACCTTGAGCAGTTAAACAGAGAACCGACTCGTGGCGATAACATATTAGACCTTCTGGTGACAAACAGACCCGAACTATTTGAAACAGTTAACGCAGAACAGGGAATCAGCGATCATAAAGCGGTTACTGCATCGATGATTTCAGCCGTGAATAGAAATATTAAAAAAGGTAGGAAGATTTTTCTGTTTAGCAAAAGTGACAAAAAGCAGATTACAAAGTACCTGACGGCTCAACACAAAAGTTTTGTCTCAAGTACAGATAGTGTTGGGGATCAGTGGACAAAGTTCAAAACCATCGTACAATATGCGTTAGATGAGTATGTGCCAAGCAAGATCGTAAGAGATGGAAAAGAGCCAACGTGGTACAACAACCGAGTTAGAAAACTGCTGCGAAAGCAAAGGGAACTTCACAGCAAACATAAACATAGCCAAATCCTTGCAGACAAACTAAAATTATGCGAAGCGAAATGGAGTGTGAGGAGGGCTATGCAAGAGGCATTCAATGAATTCGAAAGTAAAGTTCTATGTACTGACTTGGCAGAAAATCCTAAGAAATTATGGTCTGATGTCAAAGCGGTAGGTGGATCAAAACAAAATGTCCAGACACTCTGTGAGCAAAATGGTACTAAAACAGAGGATGACAGACTAAATGCCGAAATACTAAATGTCTTTTTCCAAAACTGCTTCACAGAGGAAGATTGCATTGTAGTTCCTTCTCTAGATTGTCGCACAGATGACAAAATGGTAGATATCGCAATAGACGACAGAGGAATAAGGAAACAATTAAAATCGCTCAAAAGAGGAAAGGCCGCTGTACCTGATGGGATACCAGTTCGATTTTACACAGAGTACGCGATGGAACTTGCCCCCCTTCTTGCAGCGGTGTACCGTAGGTCTCTAGAAGAGCGTAGTGTTCCAAAGGATTGGAAAAGGGAACAGGTCATCCCCGTTTTCAAGAAGGGACGTCGAACAGATGTGCAGAATTATAGGCCTATATCTCTAACGTCGATCAGTTGTAGAATTTTGGAACACGTATTATGTTCAACGACTTTTGTGGAGACTACAAGTCTACTCTGTGGGAATCAGCATGGGTTTCGAAAAAGACGGTCGTGTGAAACCCAGCTCGCGCTATTCGTCCACGAGACTCAGGGGCATAGACACGGGTTCACAGGTAGATGCCGTGTTTCTTGACTTCCGTAAAGCGCTCGATACAGTTCCCCACCGTCGTTTAATGAACAAAGTAAGAGCATATGGACAATGAGACCAATTGTGTGATTGGATTGAAGAGCTCCTAAATAACAGAATGCAGCATGTCATTTTCAATGGAGAGAAGTCTTCCGAACTAAGAGTGATTTCAGGTGTGCAACAGGGGAGTGTCGTAGGACCGTTGCTATTCACAATATACATAAATGACCTTGTGAATGACATCGGAAATTCAAAATCGTTCAAACGGCTCTGAGCACTATGGGACTTAACATGTTAGGTCATCAGTCCCCTAGAGCTTAGAACTACTTAAAACTAACTAACCTAAGGACATCACACACATCCATACCCGAGGCAGGATTCGAACTTGCGACCATAGCAGCTGCGCGGTTCCAGAGTGAAGGGCCTACACCCGCTCGGCCACCAGCGGCCGGCTCGTAAGTTCACTGAGCCTTTTTGCGGATGATGCTGTGGTATATCGAGAGGTTGCAACAATGTAAAATTGTACTGAAATGCAGGAGGATCTGCAGCGTATTGACGCATGGTGCAGGGATTGGCAATTGAATCTCAATGTAGACAAGTGTAATGTGCTGCGAATACATAGAAAGATAGATCTCTTATCATTTAGCTACAAAATAGCAGGTCAGCAACTGGAAGCAGTTAATTCCATAAATTATCTGGGAGTACGCATTAGGAGTGATTTAAAATGATTATAAAAAGTTGATCGTTGGTAAAGCAGAGGCCAGACTGAGACTCATTGGAAGAATCCTAAGGAAATGCAATCCGAAAACAAAGGAAGTAGGTTACTGTACGCTTGTTCGCCCACTGCTTGAATACTGCTCAGCAGTGTGGGATCCGTACCAGATAGGGTTGATAGAAGAGATAGAGAAGATCCAACGGAGAGCAGCACGCTTCATTACAGGATAAGTTAGTAACCGCGAAAGCGTTACGGAGATGATAGATAAACTCCAGTGGAAGACGCTGCAGGAGAGACGCTCAGTAGCTCGGTACGGGCTTTTGTTGAAGTTTCGAGAACATACCTTCACCGAGGAGTCAAGCGGTATATTGCTCCCTCCTACGTATATCTCGCGAAGAGACCATGAGGATAAAATCAGCCGGCCGCGGTGGTCTCGCGGTTCTAGGCGTGCAGTCCGGAACCGCGCGACTGCTACGGTCGCAGGTTCGAATCCTGCCTCGGGCATGGATGTGTGTGATGTCCTTAGGTTAGTTAGGATTAAGTAGTTCTAAGTTCTAGGGGACTGATAACCACAGCTGTTAAGTCCCATAGTGCACAGAGCCATTTGAACCAAGCCATTTGATAAAATCAGAGAGATTAGAGCCCCCACAGAAGCCTACCGACAATCCTTCTTTCCACGAACAATACGAGACTGGAATAGAAGGGAGAAACGATAGAGGTACTCAAGGTACCCTCCGCCACACACCTTCAGTTGACTTGCGGAGTATAGATGTAGATGTAGATGTAGATGTAGATGTAGAAGCTTTGTGGTCATAAGAGTGATAGTCGTCCCAGAACTGGACTATTAGCGCGATTCGTGTTTTTCCCTGTGTGTGAAAGGTTTTGAATGTCGTTGTGGTTGCATTTTGTGATTTTTAGAGGAGCACACTTTTTAAGGTAATTAATCGTTTGCCATGAATTTTTGGTTAGCACCTGACGCACACTCTAAGATAACTGAACGTTGAACTGTTGTGTCTGTTGAGGTTTTAATACGCACTACTGGGATAGTGGCGTATCGTATGTGACTTACGTACTGCAGAGTTGAAGTCCCAAACGGTGTTCAATAAGAGCCAGGAACCAGAATCAGCGCAATTTTCACTGCGAGAACACAGCTTTTGTTTCTCGTAAATTAGTGACCTTAAACACTTGAGTTAATATAGTACCCTAGCGGAACTAGCTGACGTAAACCGACAATAAACCATTGCTTGATAGGGTGACGAGTGATAGTTAAATCAGGGACTGTTAGTAGGAACGCGTAAGCCAACGCCTGAAGAGGCTGAGCGTTTAGTAAAAAGTTTGTAGTTGTACGTAGGGTGTTTGTTTTAATGATTTGTTTTTCCTTATTTCCGGTTATTGCGGGCTTTAGCTTTTGTGTCAATCGTTCACAATGGAGTTTAAAAGATGTACTGAAATTAATTAACGGAACTAAATAATGAAGGAGACAAACTTAAGTCTGTGTTACGTGTTTCAGTTTAGTGGAAAGCGTAGAATCACCACTGAAGCATAATTGCTGAAGAAGCGTAAGCTAAGAGTTATTTTGAGTTTCGAAGCATTTAAAAGCGACTATTGAAAAATTACTCATTTTCAGAAGTTTCAAAATTAAAGATACAAAGAAAGCAGTTTGTCGTACTTATAATTCAACTACGAATAAAGTTCAATAAGTATTAGAAAAGGTTTCAATCAGCATTTCATTTGAGTTACATAAAAGGAAATCATAACCTTCATAACCTTCATAGTCTTAAAGACATACAGATAATAAAACGTATAATAAAGATCATCAAAGATCATCGATCTAAATATTATCGCAGAGGTAGCTATCCCGCTATATCGCCGATTTATAGTAAAATTATACGTTCGATTATTACAATCAGAATTTTCGTAAAAAAAGAGACGAGTTGTCATTTAATGTTAGAGAGATTTGGTAACTGCTAAGAACGTTTGCCTATCAAGCCGCAGGGTGCAAATGATATATATCGAACGTGCGATTCTAAAACGATCACGCAGGTGTGGTGGCGGGCGATATGATAAATTATATGTGATATGGTAAGAAAACCCAAACGATTTATGACGGTAGTGCGTGGGATGTCTGGTATTGTAGATGTTTCTTCGGCCGATTGCATTACTTGGAAGAATCTAATTCCATGCTTATGCAATATAGAAAAATTTTGAACTTTTGTCGGAAATATGACACTCTACCAATATCTTTGCATGACATTGCCAGAATCTACCCACCTTACGGCAAACAGGGGAATGCCTCCCGTAGCGTACACATGACGACAACGTCGACGACGAGTGAGGTAAGTCATTTCCTTTGTAATTACAACTATTTTAGTAACGCTCTTTTGTCGTTGCTATTGTGAGCACTATAAACATGCTCATAATTCCCACCATCACAGTCGCGTGATCGATTTAGAATTGCACGTTCGATATACACTCCTGGAAATTGAAATAAGAACACCGTGAATTCATTGTCCCAGGAAGGGGAAACTTTATTGACACATTCCTGGGGTCAGATACATCACATGATCACACTGACAGAACCACAGGCACATAGACACAGGCAACAGAGCATGCACAATGTCGGCACTAGTACAGTGTATATCCACCTTTCGCAGCAATGCAGGCTGCTATTCTCCCATGGAGACGATCGTAGAGATGCTGGATGTAGTCCTGTGGAACGGCTTGCCATGCCATTTCCACCTGGCGCCTCAGTTGGACCAGCGTTCGTGCTGGACGTGCAGACCGCGTGAGACGACGCTTCATCCAGTCCCAAACATGCTCAATGGGGGACAGATCCGGAGATCTTGCTGGCCAGGATAGTTGACTTACACCTTCTAGAGCACGTTGGGTGGCACGGGATACATGCGGACGTGCATTGTCCTGTTGGAACAGCAAGTTCCCTTGCCGGTCTAGGAATGGTAGAACGATGGGTCCGATGACGGTTTGGATGTACCGTGCACTATTCAGTGTCCCCTCGACGATCACCAGTGGTGTACGGCCAGTGTAGGAGATCGCTCCCCACACCATGATGCCGGGTGTTGGCCCTGTGTGCCTCGGTCGTATGCAGTCCTGATTGTGGCGCTCACCTGCACGGCGCCAAACACGCATACGACCATCATTGGCACCAAGGCAGAAGCGACTCTCATCGCTGAAGACGACACGTCTCCATTCGTCCCTCCATTCACGCCTGTCGCGACACCACTGGAGGCGGGCTGCACGATGTTGGGGCGTGAGCGGAAGACGGCCTAACGGTGTGCGGGACCGTAGCCCAGCTTCATGGAGACGGTTGCGAATGGTCCTCGCCGATACCCCAGCAGCAACAGTGTCCCTAATTTGCTGGGAAGTGGCGGTGCGGTCCCCTGCGGCACTGCGTAGGATCCTACGGTCTTGGCGTGCATCCGTGCGTCGCTGCGGTCCGGTCCCAGGTCGACGGGCACGTGCACCTTCCGCCGACCACTGGCGACAACATCGATGTACTGTGGAGACCTCACGCCCCACGTGTTGAGCAAATCGGCGGTACGTCCACCCGGCCTCCCGCATGCCCACCATACGCCCTCGCTCAAAGTCCGTCAACTGCACATACGGTTCACGTCCACGCTGTCGCGGCATGCTACCAGTGTTAAAGACTGCGATGGAGCTCCGTATGCCACGGTAAACTGGCTGACACTGACGGCGGCGGTGCACAAATGCTGCGCAGCTAGCGCCATTCGACGGCCAACACCGCGTTTCCTGGTGTGTCCGCTGTGCCGTGCGTGTGATCATTGCTTGTACAGCCCTCTCACAGTGTCCGGAGCAAGTATGGTGGGTCTGAAACACCGGTGTCAATGTGTTCTTTTTTCCATTTCCAGGAGTGTATATCGATTTCACCTTGCTGCTTCGATGTGCAAACATTCTTGGAAATTACCAAAGATTTTACTATATCTGTACTTAAAGAAAGTGAGATTAGTGGTAGCTACAGTAAATACTTAATAGATGTGTTGATGTGCATTGTGTTTTTCGTAGTAATTTGACGCGGGCTGCTATAGAGTATCTTACCGACGTATAATATTGTTCTGAGGTAAATAACCAATTGTATCCGTAGCTATTTCGCATCGTGAAGTTATTAAATTCTCATAGAAGTGGAAATAGTAGATACTGTAATGGATAACATAACAGTAGCCACATTACGTGCATATAATCATAATAAGAGTTATTGGCTTGTTGATTTCCTTAGCAACGTACTGTTCGACAGAATTAGAGATCGTGTTTGGATGCAATTTTTAAAGTACCGTGGACTCGACGTTTAGTCATTTCATGTCTGTTGCCAGCGCTAATATTAGCGCTAACAAATAAAAAATTTTCAACACTTCCCGCGTGTAGTAATATTATTCACGAGCACAGTAAATTGCTTTCAGAATAGCTGACATTATATGCAGGTACTAGTGTCATACGCCTGAGTTCTTCTGAAATATGATAGCAGATAAGATATTTCCACGCAGTCACTAGATCTAATAGGTAATTAGAGATCCTAGATTAAAATTTAACGTTCTATTAGTGCTGGGGACGAATTGTGGCTAATTGTAATACCAGGGCTGTGTCATTTGCACAGGTAAGCGCAACACATCGCCATGCGCACAGGTTAGCACAACACATCGCCACACCACTCTATACATAGAAAGAAGAGACACAGGATAACTATTTTACGTCAGTATCTCCAACAGACAGTTCCTGAATTCGTGTTCCCTTTCAGCTATTTTTAACGTCTATTCTACCGAACACTGGTAAAACTTTTTTGTCTGTTTTTCCCCCGCTGTAGTGAGTTGTGGCAGCCGTTTTGGTAATTTCCTTTTTTTTTTTCTTAGTTATAGTAATCTCAGGTTTACGTAATGGCTTGTCTGTATTTAACTGGTTCCCATTAATAGTTGGATGAGCATCTAAGGTGGAAGCTGCATGGTGCTATATCACTACTTCATACAGAAGCCACTTCATTCACGATTTTGGTTCACGTATTTCTTGTTATTAAATTTTGTCACTACATAACAGATGCATGTCCCGTTGACTGTATCACAGCTTGTGAAAATTCTTTAAAATCATTTGGATATAATACTTCCAGAGTCCCAAGCTTCATGTAGTTGCTTAAGTTTTAAGTAAGTTCATTGTGAATATTCAAAGATTCACTTAACTTCATTTGCATTAAAACTGGATAAGATTTCTTATTTGACGTAAGGGTTTCTATTGTACCAAATTTCCTTTAAATACAGAGAGGGAGAAGAAACAAAACGGCTCTAGAAAACAAATGTGTTACAATTTTAAAAAATATTTCTTTTCTGGTTAACCAAACCTTGACTCTTCCCTTTCGATGCATTCGCTAATCAGTCCCATATAATTGATAGCAAGAGCGTGGTTGTGTTATGGGAAAGATAAAAGAAATTTGGTCTAATTAATCCAGAAGAATTAAAAGCTACCATTAAGAAGTTAGTATTTTCTTGGTATCGCCTCTGTGATATTTGTTAAGTATGCGAACCCGATAACCGACTCGTATATCGTATTTAGGAAATGAATTCTCACAGTATGAGATACAAGTGAGAAATGAAGTTACTGACAGAAGCGTCGCCGAACTTACAGACTGCGTGCTTAGGCCGTCCGTTGCAACCGCCTAAACAGGGCAACGCCCGCGAACGTGTGGTAACCATCTTGTGCTCCGAATGCCTTTTTGCAGTGCAAGCCACTATTGAGTTCTTTCAATGCAACCTTCCATCTCTTTATCAAATAGTGCGTATTTAATCACGTTTAAAATATTTGGCAAATAGAGTTATGGATTTCTTTATAATTAATAAGAAGAAGATTTCTATACCGCAAAGGCTACAAGATAAAATATCGGAATTTCAGATATTAAGTGATAACTTGCTTTCGCTGGAAGGGCTGGAAGAAGATAATAATAGTGCTGAATGCAGGGTTGTTCAGAACAATGCTGATACTGGAATGTGGGGATATTTTAACGAGCTGACAAACCCGATCGTCCCACCATTCTTTAAACGACGCACTTGTTCGTGCTCTACGCCATACATCTTTTTACTGGAGGTAGACTGAGCGGATTGGTGGCTCAAAGTATCCACGAACAACTTTCGCTGTAGGGGTTACGTCAGAGGTTCAGCTGGAGTTTTTGCTAACAACGTTTCCACTTTATATAATACATACATATTTATATACCATATATATTAGACAGGGAGTACCATGCTCATAGTGTGTTTTCGTTGACACCAACCAGACACTTAAGTGGGAAATGCAAGAGTACCAAGTGTGGTGTCACCGCCAGACAACACACTTGGTAGGTGGTAGCCTTTAAATCGGCCACGGTCCGTTAGTATACGTCGGACCCGCGTGTCGCCACTATCAGTGATTGCAGACCGAGCGCCGCCACACGGCAGGTCTAGAGTGAGTTCCTAGCACTCGCCCCAGTGGTACAACCGACTTCGCTAGCGATCGTTCACTGACAAAATACGCTCTCATTTGCCGAGACGATAGTTAGCATAGCCTTCAGCTATGTCATTTGCTACGACCTAGCAAGGCGTCCTTACCAGTTACTATTAATGCTGTAAAACATGTACCGTCAAGAGCGACGTTCACCATTTATGGATTAAAGTTAAGTATTCCAGCAGCTACGTACGTTTTTTGCTAAAGTCTAATGTTCTTGTCCTATTCCAGACCTCACGCCAGCCTGCGTGAGCGAAAACGCGTGCCTTTCGGCTTCCTCTCATGCCGGTGTTGGCTCTCCTGCCAACCCACAACACTTAGTATTAAAAGCAGCTGACTGTGTCGGCAAAAATGGTAGGCCGTCAAGGACCTATAATAAAACTGAGGGAGGTAATCGCGATCTTCCTTTAGTTTGTGCGCTCATTACGTGGGAATGAGTTTGCCGTTTACCTGACTCAGGCAGTGGTTCTTCAGTGATAAATTGTCGGTGATACCAAAGTCATAATTATCTGTGTAAATTCTTCGCCTTGCTGCCACTTAGAAAACGATGCAGGGCGGTGAACTGCGGAGAACTGGAGTTGATGTGAAGGTCTCAAAATTTTCCTGGCTAGTCAATTTCTTGGTTGCCAAGCTCCTATCTTCAAATATTAGCTTGGGTTATTATTCCATAATTAAACCTCGCTGCGTTTTGGATTATGGTGAAAAAGATTGTTTTTAAAATTTTGCCTTGAGAGCAAGTATAGGTTGTGCAAAGGTCATCGAGGACATGGTATTCATGCTGTGGAAGTGTGTGCGAAAGTGATACAATTACATCATCGGAAAGCTAAGCAAACTCGACGCATCCTGAGTCATCAGAGCAGTTCCCAAAGGTGCTCACTAAGAGAGCAGGAGTAGCCAGTAAGATAGAAGCTAACATCCACCGGATGCATCTGGCCCCTGTATGGCTATCACCTTATCTCTTAGCCCTAGTCAAAATGCGCGAGCTAAAGATAACTGTTGTGCATTAGTTGGAGGGTGTTGGGATCAGGCCCTTCACCTACCCATACGCGGCAGTAGGTCATATTCTGCCTGTTAAAGTCATGCAGGCCAGTGCTCTTTCGACTGTCCTTGCAAATAATGTATTGAAACAGAAGAGCATAAGCTTTGAAGTTGTTGATATTGTACCTGATAATGATGCCATCAATAAGAACGATATACCATAGTTTAGTGACCCACCAGAACTTAAAATTAAATATGCACATCCCTCCGAGATGCTGGATTTAGGCCTTTGTATTTTCTCTTTGATAATGTGCACCCATTGATAAGTATACGTATTAAGTGCCTAAATCAGGAAGAAGAGATTGTGAAGATTCCAGGTTTTAAGAATTAAGTTGATCGTGTTCTTACATCTTTCTAATAGTTTGAGATCTCTCCATTCACTTGAAAGGCCAATTTATTAAAGAGAGGAATTGAAGGTAGCGCCTAGTCATTGGTTAGCGAAGGTTAAATTCCAGGGTGGTGTTAGAATCAGTCCCATTGCCTGATGTTCGCGACTGTTTCTCGTGGCTCGCGAGATCAAGTTACTTTACGGTAAATCACGCCTACTATCAGGAGCCTTGAGGGAAAGATCCAAGCCTTTCACAGCTTCTGCAGCGATTGTAATCTCTATGAATTAACCGTGTGTCCCTTCGGTTAGCGATCAGCGCTGCTCTCCTCTCCGGTTTATTGAATTCGGTATTCGGAGAGCTAAAATTTCAGTTTGTATATAATTACTTGAACCACGTTCTCATTGCAAGTAAGACCTCCGAGAAAAATCTCGATCAATTAACATCTTCATCGTTTAAGACAAGAGTTAAAGAGCCTGAGGGAGCTGGGCGTGACCGTAAAGCCATCTAAGATCAGCTTCATACATTCTGAGATTTCCTTTCTGGGACATTTAGTGATAGCTGAATGTGTGAAAACCGACAGGAGAGAACCAGTTCCGTTCGTTACTGCCCGTCTCCTAAGAATAAGACAGGAGTATCCGGATGTATCGGAATAATCATTTCTTTTCGAAAATTTATTCTAAATTTCACACAAGTTGATGCTCCATTAAAAGCACGTCGTAGAAAAGAGCCACCTCTGCTGGTATACAGTTAGCCCTTGCCGCACTCAAGGGAGCACTTTGTAACGCGCCGGTATTGGGAATTCCGGACTTTGAGAAAGAGATTGTGCTTCAGACTGACGCATCGAATGTCGGGGTAGCAGCAGTTCTTCTGCAGGAGCAGGAATGAGAGCGGCGGTCGACGGCTTACACCTTGAGGTCTTTAACGGAAACACAGATGAAATATTCGGTCTATGAACTGGAGGCCCTCGCGCTCTAGTTTGGACTAGAGAAATTCTGTTACTATCTTGACCATACAAGTTTCAATCTCTTAAAATACAACCAGGATTTGACCTGGCTCCTAGCCAGGCTTTGGAATACTGATAGAACAGCTCCTTGGGAAGTCTGCATTATTGCCTTACAGTTTTCCATGAAACACTTTAGAGGCTCGGATAGTGTAGGTGGCCGATGCGTTGAGCCGAATGTTTGAAGGGGACACGCCGCTGCGGAGTGTAGCTCGAGAGTGCATCGTGAGCGTCAATGTCTTAAAAGGGATATCCGCCTTCTTTGAAAATTTACCCGATAATGAGGAGGTAGACGAACCTTGGGAGAAGTTAGTCGGTAGCTGAGGAAAGGTAGGTCGGTGGAGAGATACTAGTAAAGTAAACGAGTGTTATGTTACTGCACCTGTTTCGTTTGTGGTTCAATTGTGTTTTTAAGTAATTTGAAATGCCAGTTCAGTTCTTCAGCTGGGACAATGGGGTGATCTGCAGATTTTACTTTGCCTATACCAAGATTTTTCTATATGGCTGCTGGGCTATTTCTATTGCTGACTGATGTATGGATGTGCCCGAGTTCTGCATTTTTCAGTGCTAGACTAGCTGTGTTCCGCTTCTGTGTGTAAGCAATTTGATTTTCAGGCCAGAGATGTAGTATATATGCCCAATGTGCAGCGTCTCTGAGATTCATGTTATGGTTTAGTTCATCTGTTAGCCAAACTGCAGGTTTGCTTCTCACTTTTCTAGTCTTTGGGTGAGCACATTTGTCATATAGCTGAGTACGTTCTTAGCAAATTAATGATGTTTTCCGTTTATGTCTGAGAAGTGAACATAAGACATCTAACAAACTATTCTTGCACCTCTGTTGCAAGTTCAGATAAATCAATGCAACTAATGCTTCGGTATGGAGTTTGTTTCGGTTGCATTGTAGGACATTCTACCAAGTATATCATGGAAGTTGTGTCATGGACGGACAAACCAGGTGAAGATCTTTGAGAGGTACGAATCACTCTGTTTGGGGATTTTGTTGCAAACATGTCTATAGGCGTGTGATTGCTATTCATCAGATGGAAAGGGGCAAGCTGAAGTAGCGATACGTTTGAAGAAGAAGGCATCCGTTTAAATTTCGCACTGAAAGGACTATGGTACAGAAAATTAATATTAGTGCAACCAGTTATAAATACGAGGGTTGGAACTTAAATAGTGGCAACTATTTATTCACAACCGATACAACAGAGTTACATGTTTGCATCTGTTAGTATCTTTCAAAGTAGTCTCCAGCGTTGTGTAGATCCCGTTGCCAGCGACGTGGAAGTCGTAGTATACCGTTAGCATAGCCTGTTCTGTTGATGGTGCGAATGGAGCGACCTACTGCCTGCCGAATCTCTGCAACAGTTCTGAAGCGAATGCCACGAAGTGGTTCCTCCATCGTTGGATTGAAATCAAAGTCACAAGGACTTACGTCCAGGGAGTATGGTGGATGGTACAGTACCTCCCAGACCCATCGACCGAACACAGCAGCCTAGGCTTGCGCTGTATGCGCCTAGGCATTGTCGTGCGAAATGATGGTTGGGTTGCGTAGGAAGTGTCGCCGCTTCTATCGCAAAGCTGGTCGCAGGTGATGCTCCAATTGCGAACAGTAATACTGTGCATTGACGGTCTGCCGTGGAGGAACGTAATGCGTTATAATAACACCATCACAGGCGTACACGAGAATGACTATAACTTATGAGCTGGTGGACATTAGCGTCTCTGAGCCAGCGAGGGTAGAGGAAAAATCCATGGCCGACCGTTCTTCGGTGGGGGACACATACGTTCGCGTAAGTGGAAGTGGTAGGTATCTTGGCTTTATAGCCAATGCCTCCAGGCTTTGACAGCAGTCATTAAACAGCCGACTGGTGTGAGGAACAGAAACTCACTAAACAGAGCTACATTAATCTGAATGCTACTTTAGTGAAAGCTAGATAAGCGGAATAAAAAGAAAGTGTGCTGTAAATGGTTCTAATGATGAGTAAAAACGGCAATATGATAACACACTTCTAAATAAAAGTGAAACCAACAAGGAGACGGCACGACCGTGGGGTCTGGGATTTGTCCGATATTTTGTGTGGTGAAAGAGGACCCCTAATACCTCACGTGGTTAAAATATTAGGACGCACTACCCGGAAAATCCCGAGAAAAATCGATCCAAAGTTTCTTAGGTGCGTTATGAGCATAAAATGTTAGTTCACTGCCAAGCCGCCGATTGGCCCAGATGGACAGGCCTCGGACTCTTACGCCAGGGGTCTGGGGTTCGTTTCCTCCTCCGGCATTGTTTTTTCTTCTGTTCTTTTGTTATTCCATCATTATTCAAAAAGTTTCTCAAATCTACATTATTTCTGAAACAATATTTTAGCTCAAGAACGTAAAGTTTTTCAGTCACTGTAAAATATTCGTGCACGTTATTCTGTTTCGTTTTATGGGGTTTCAAGGTTTAAAGGGGCTTTGTAATGGTCCCCTTGGGATTATAGCGGTCATCTGCGCATAGGGCAGTGCGCGAGCCGTGAGAAGCAAATGGCAATTTGTTTATAGATTTCGTCGTGAACAGACGTACCTGTTTCAAATTTCAACGTGTTATTCCGATCCGAGATTAAACATGTCGACTGAAGAAGTTGCTGGGTCATCTGGAATAGGAGAAGAAATTCCTGAACAATCCATTCATAGTGATCTATCAAAATTACGATTGAAGGACGCAGTGGTGTAGTATGAAAAGCTGTTGACGGAAAATAATTTAATATCATCGACATCTTCGGAAGAAATCTCTCGCAATGCTATATTATTGGCCCAAAAAACGTGCTGGAGCAGGAATCGAACCCAAGACCTCTAGCGGAGGAGTCCGAGGCCTAACCATCTAGGCCAGACGGCGGCTCAGCAGTGGGTTAACATTTCATACTCATCACGCACCTAAGAAACTTTGGATCGATTTTTCTTGGGATTTTCCGGGTAGTGCGTCCTAATATTTTAACCACGTGAGCTGTTAGGGGTCATCTTTCAACACACAAAATTTCGGACAACTCCCCCACCCCATGTTCATGCCGTCTCCTTGTAAGACAGTCAACTAATCATCTCAATCAAATCCCTGTCAGAGTAGTGAAGTAACAGTGAAACAACGAAGTATACAGGCATTGGAAGAATGTTGCAGACTCGCGTCTTCCAATTTCCGGTTGTCACCAATATCCTGCCGCCGTTTATTCACGCGGTTTGTAGCCCAAATCTCGAGCCCGCACTATTCAAAATCTTTAGTCTTAGAGAGATGAGATTCTTGAGTATTATCAGACCTAACATCGCGAGGTTCTTCATCGCTGTTTTCGACATCTCAGACTTAGTTTCTATGCTTATTATTGCAGTCCCATTTAAGCTTTTGACTTTCATTCACACTTCACAGTGCCTCTTTTTAATCGACGCACTAGACTGCTCTCTAAAATTTACAAATGATAGATAGTAATAGTCTGTTGTTTCACAGCTTCATTCGCACGAAAAAATGTTCATTTGTCAACGAAGTATAGTAATGCCCGACATTTGTGCCAACTTTGTGGTAATGTGATAACCCTCGACTTCACCTAGATGCCAAGTGTAATCAGTTACAGCGATGGCTGCCTGATGACGTCGCTGTTACGTAAAGCCTACAGATGTATTTGGCAAGTTTCAGCACTTGCTTACATTAAAAATAAAAGAAAGAATTTTATAAAATAAAATATTTTTTCCTTCAGTAAGCCTTAAAATATGCTACTGCTACAGTGATAAATCTTTTTTTCTCTCTCTCTCGCTTTCTCTCTCTTTCTCTCAATCTTTACCTATTTTTCCCTTCTTCTTCCTTTCCTCGCAGCCACCGAGGCACCATGTGTTCAATTGACTTTCGTTAGCTTTCTGTTAATGACTAACATTTCTTCATCTTTTTATGACGTAGTTTTTTGGTTCCTTCGAACTTGCTCCCATCCGTTCCTTCTCATTAGTTGTTTTTCTCTCACATTTCTTCATACTTTCACCCTATCATATTTTTCCTTCCTTAAAAAAAAAAGTAGCTCTACTGGTTTTCGTATAGTCGCATCCTATGAATTCGTATTTTAATTTCCATCTCTGCTGCTTCTGGATTTCCGCCGTGTACTTCTCCGATACAGCTTCTTGGTGATTACTTTTACCAGAGATTCTTGAGGTTATTTGTTGTTAGTCAACTAAAATTCCTTCTGGCAAAGACTTAAAATCTCTTATTTTTGTTTCTGTGTTGCGGTGTATTACATCATTTCATCTTAATTACCAGGCATCTGTGCTCCGTGTTGGGTCAAAAACTCTAGTATACTTTCTCCAGATGGTAATTTTGGTCTAGCAATTAATTTGAATCTTGGTGCTCTGTTTTAACTGAAGTTTCGTGAAGCATTATGTATTCTTTTGTTGATATCCCAAATTTATGGAAAATGCTCTTGGCTAATCCAAATTATATTTCCATTTTGGGTATTGTTTCCTCCATCGCAGATTCCGTAATCCTTTTTCTTGAATAATTTTTATGAAATTATCTGGAATTTTGCTCTTCAATATAAGTTTTAAATCTTTCTTGTTGCTTCAGCCGTGTCAGTGCTTACATAAACATTCACTCTGAAGATATTCACCAGGTCTGAGTTACTGTTAGTGGAGCTATGTAACATGTTGCACCATTTGCATGTGAGTGCAGCAAATGGTCAACACGAAATGCTGTAGCAGCTCTTCTCTTCCTACGAGCTAGCATTAGAAGGAAAAGGAATAGCAGACGTAGCAAACAGCATCACTTCAATGGGAAGTCAAAATTTTAATTATATATCTTTCTAAAATTTCCTTTCTAGGGGCAATCGAGAATTGCAATAATTGTCCCCGTTAAATTTCGTAGAGCCTATCCGAAATAACATCGCTTCAGATATTACTGATCCCTACTATAAGAGAGACAGCTGACAGTTCGTATAGATAAAATGGTGAACCGTTTTCTGTTAGACCGACGTTTATTACTAAATATTTTAAATATATTTACATGTTGAAGAAGAGTTTTCTGCATCGATTCTTCAACGTGCTGTTAGTGATGCTGTTTCTGTCCTTTCCGAGAGGTCAAATTATGCTTCTGCTCCTGGAACAATTTCTGAGACTGTGTCATATTTCTTAATTTTTTCAGTTTCTTCAGTGCAGACACTTATTAAAAAAAGCATTTCAGACAAGCCATCACCTTGTCTGACGACTGTACTTATTTTAAGGGGATCGTGATAATGTATAAGTAACCATTTTATATATTACTTTACTTTCCTAATTAGCACCTGCTTTAAGGTTTATCTGTCCCACGGTGGTAAAACTGAAAGACCTATACCGCCCTCACCAACAGAGAAACAGGATATTAATAAACATGATCAAAATTAATACAAATTGTGTTTAACATAAATACACAAAAAAATATTTTTGAGTCTCATTTAAACCATGAGCAAATTTTTATGTTTGAAGAATAAACATAAAATCCACGAAAATAAACCAATAAAGAATCATAAATAGAAAATATGAATGTCAGTTTTAATAGTGAAAATAACATTAGGGTTGTAAACCAGAAATAACATTAGTGTACGATTTTAAAACTGCAAAAAGTAATCCAATGGGTGGTCCAAAAAACGAAGATTTTAATAACCTATCCCATGAGATGATTCAAATATTTATTGTAACACATCGCCCCTGAGCGAGAGCCGATTAAACTTAGCGCTCCTTTTCGTTCTTGAAATTTTTCAGTAATACGGCACCACACAGATGATACAACCATGAAACCACACTTGTGATATGCTCCATGAAATCTACGAGGGAGTGTTGAACGGCAGTGCTCCTGAATTTTTTATTCTATTATTAATATCGGTTGAGGTATTACATGTCATGCATATTTCTCGGTCGTCTTTCTTTCTTTGCAGACGTAAGTTGCAATCCCTTGCCGCAAGTCGGCTCCGAATTGTAGTGGTGTGTAATGTAAGTATGTCGGTGCTTGAGAAACAGCGTCCTGTAATCGCGTCTCTGAACACGGAAAAAATTTCAATAATTGAAACCCGTAGACGAAAGAAAGATGCATAGGGTAACGATTGTACTGACATCAGTAATATGTGACGTGGTAGTTGGAATCCTGCCTCGGGCATGGATGTGTGTGATGCCCTTAGGTTAGTTAGGTTTAAGTAGTTCTAAGTTCTAGGTGACTGATTTCCTCCGATTTTGAGTCCCATAGTGCTCAGAGCCATTTTGTGGTTGTTCGAGCTCGTAATAAACGAAACGGTGGTGCTAACGTCAACGTGTGTGACGAAGCTCGGAGTGGACAATGAGACTCATTGAAACCGGGTTGGTTAACTCATCAAAGAAAAACGTCGGATAACATAGGCACAGATCTCAGGTATGAGTGGTGTATCACAAGAGCGTGTACAGACCAACGTTGCGGAATTTCGGTACAGAAAACTGTGTACAAGGTGGGAGCCTCGAATGCTCATTCATCACACGAAGTATAAGAGCCTGGACAGCTCTCAATAATTTCTTTGATTTTCGAGCGCAAGGGAGATCGGTTCATTAAATATGGCGGCAGGTGGTAAAAGCTGTATTCACCAATTTAATACCAAAAACAAAAGAACATCAATTTACAAAACTGAAAGAACACTTTCGAGAAATTATCTTTGATAGTGATGAAGCGGCGCAAGCAGAGGTAAGGTCGTGGCTCTGTGAACAAAGTCAGACATTCTACTGTGACAGTATCAACAAACTGGTTTCATGATTGGAGAAATACGTTCCCTGCCAGGGTGGCAATGTACAGAAATAAATATGTAGACATGAAGAATAAAGATGTAAAATGTTAGTAAAGTTTATATCATTTAAGAGGCCTTACAAGTTCCCACATTAAAAATTTGGCGGCGTTACATTTTAGAACGCCTTTGTAGCAAGCTTTAGAAACTAATCTACTTGATGAGGCATAAACGAGTAAGGGATAGCACGTGGAATATTACATAGCGACACCTATTTCACAGGCGTGCCAAGCACCGACGGTGTTTCGGAGTGTGCCGCAGGTAAGCACAGCGGCGCTGGAGGATTTGCTAATGACGTCACCGGCATCAGGCGGTGCTTCACCACACGGCCGGGGAGTAACGCGGTTACCAGGGCCGCAATTTCCTCGCCACCGGAGGTTGAAAGGTGGCGGCGAGACCAGGGGGTGGGTGGCGAAAGAGGACGGTGTTATGAGCTACCTGCGCTAGAGGAGAAACACTTTTTCATACCAAAAAGAGCTCCTGCGACTTTGCTGTCGTGAAAAAAGTTCCTTTACATGAAAGAATGATGACCTTCCCTCGGCGTAGGAGAAATGAAAGTGCTGCACTATCATAACCAAAAATTGCACCACCAATTTTTATACATTACTGATATGAATTATATTACAAGCAGGAATTTTGTATCACATGTAACACGAATTTGATTACTTGATTGCTAAGTAGATGGCTACAAGACTACCAGACTAAAGGTCTGACATTAGATTATCAGTAGGTTCTGGAGTGGTATTATGTCTCTTACACCTTTTTACACCTACGGAAAATATTTGGAAAAATAAGAAGTCCCACCTGCACAATGGCTTGTAGTCCGCCTTTATATTTATTCGTAAGTCACTTCTACAAATCAGTGGAAAGCAACTGCAAACAGTCTTTAACATAATTACTCAAGTGCTTTGGTGCACAAACGAAAATACTGCCTGAGGACAGCTTATCCTCTATATACTATCATGATGAGAGGAAACATTCCATAGAAACAGCGTAATTCCGATTTCAAAAATTTCTGTATGATGTGAAGTTCTCAGATCACAAAACTTCATGATGTGCTATTAAAGAAGACCATAATGCATTCCTACGAAATATGTTTAAAACATATATTTCATGCCTTCCCATGAAAGTCAAAGATGATTGCAGGAGGACTGTAGATCACTTCTTGACGATCAACCAGAAACTGTTTATGATGGGCCATATGACAAGTACGTGTGAAGTTCCGGGTGGTGTTAACACCTATTATTCTTCCTAGAAATTTTCCACATCTTATGTTACTCGTAGATTGCCGTTGTCTTGCTGGTATGTGCCACTTCAATTACTGTGAAAGAGAAACCCTCAAACTAAGCTCTAAAGAACTCCTTCATTAGATAGTGTGTAGTATCTAGTGGAACCGTAATACATAACACTGTACATTGGTCCACTATGACAATAAATACTGCATTTTACCACTTTGTTGTGAAATACGCTGTTGAGGTAAAACATTCAAACCAAGTGTGTCACCAGCACAAGTGGAAAACAGCAGGTACTAAGAAGCCATCCAAAATCCTTAACTACCTCTGTTCCATGAATAAGAGTCATAATGAGCGAAATTTCATAAATTTATATCTTAAGTAGAAAAATATTTGTGGGGAAGTGGTACAAAATGTCATTTGGTGATAAAATTACATACAGGTCAAGGAATAAAAGCGAATGAGATTGGGAACTCACTAAAAGAGAATTAGGAGTGACTAACAAAAACATATCATACCATATCGAAAACCATGTGAATGAGCAATTTTCAGGTACTGGAGAGAAATTACCACAAAAGTTTCCAAAAACCGATGTATCACCTGTAAAACATTATGCATGCACTAAGTACAGTGATGTTGCTATCAACCACAGAGCATAATATCCGTAAATGTGGACAAAAGCTAAAAAATGAAGCCACTAGAATGAGATGAAGCGCCGATGTGTGTTGAAACAATATTACTGAGTATACAAGCTTCCTTAAACGTAATCAAACAATCATTCCTGTCAGAGAAATATCCGGATTATTTCAGCAAGAGTTATACGTCTTCTAAAGAAAGGTAATGTGGAAGACATAGAAAACTAACAACACATTACCCTTTGCCACCATTCTCAGAAATAATAGAATAAATTATGACAATCACATCAATAAATTAATTGACAAATTACAGATTTTTAAGTGCATCACCGTTAGATTTACGAAGTGCTATAAGTGTAGTATCATCTACATTAGAATTCGCTAAAGAGGTATTTGATGCTCCTGACGATGATAGGTGTCTCACATGCATACGTGTAGCTCTTCCTGAACGCTTTTGACATTAATAAGCATAAGATTCCACTAAAACACAAGAAGTGTTAGGAATAAGAGGTGTGCCGCGTGGGATTAGCGGAGCGGTCTAAGGCGCTACCGTCATGGACTGTGTGGCTGGTCCAGTCGGAGGTTCGAGTCCTCCCTCGGGCATGGGTGTATGTGTTCGTCCTTAGGATGATTTAGGTTAAGTAGTGTGTAAGCTTAGGGACTGATGACCATAGCAGTTAAGTCACATAAGATTTCACACATTTTTTTTCTTTTAGAATAAGAGTTGTAGCTAATGATTGTTTCGGACCACACCTTCCAGATAATGTACAAAGGTTAGAGATAATATATACTTCAGGTAAGTCTAAACGTTTCATACAACACTTATCAGGAAAAACACATAATCGTAGGAGTTCTTCAGGATAACAGTTTAAGACCAATACTTTTGATAATATACATCTTCCAGTGACGTTATTTTTAAGGTATAAAATTCTTTTGGAAGATGACAGCAGTATTATACTCACTGAGGAAACAAGAGAACTCTTTCTAGAGAAAGTAAAAGAAAATCTCAAGACACTTTACAACTGGTCCATATGAAAGAACGTGACATACACTTAAAGATAACAAATACCATGAATTTCAATTTCAGGAGGGAAAAGGACTGTCTTAAATTAAACGTAAATGGCACCTCCATAGAATGCCTAACAAACGCAAAATGATTATAGGTTCTTAGTAGAACTGGTGTGGTCACAGGACGATTCTTCAAAACAGAACACCATCAGCGTTTTACACTCTTATATTCCTGTTATCAGTGTGTAACAGCCCTTATATTTCGTTACGTGTTATTCATATGTACCCACAGCTCCTAGCTACGGAACAAATGCACAAAAATAATCACTGTTTTCAAACAACAGGAAAGCCATAAGAATAGGAACTTAATATAGTAACAGACCTCATAGTAAAGATCTGTTCAAAACAGTGGGGATTTGGACTATACCATGTGAGTACATTTACCATTCACTTGTACATATCAAAAATAACTTTGATTATTACTGCACAAATAGCTTTGTTCATGATTGTGGAACAAGAGCTGGTCTGAACATACAGTGGACAAGATAGAACAAACATAAAACTCAAAATTGTATTTTATACCAAAGAATATAACTGTACAATAAATTACCACAGGAGAATAATGAGGTTACTAAAACAAACTTGTTTAAAAAGCACTCAAAAAGTTCCTAATAAGCAGTACGTTAAATATATGGGAGGATTATCCATATAATACAGAAGGGGTCTGGTAAACAATGGACATATATAGACACTAATAACGAAGCATACAGTGGCAAATATATACCTCTTTAAAAGACGCTGACTGGAAAGAGGGAAACCTGCTGCGTAAATCCCCATTCCGTATAGCTTACTAAATATTTTCGCATGCGAACATATCCACGCTCTTTGAAACCAGAACCCTTTTAGCCAGTCTCTCTTTGTAGTTAAGCTTCTATACTCAACATCTGTCTCTCTCTGTCACTGCCACTGTCTCTCTCACATCGTCTCCTTCTTCTCCAATTGATATATGCAGTATAAGCCACTGTCACTGTCTCCTCTATAATTGCGTTGCTTCCTTTTGTCTTTCTTTCTGACTCCCACTGTCTCCACCACAACTCGGCAACTTAAAAATTCTTGGCATCTAAGTTATTTTTTCCCCAAAACCCATGTGCCTAAAATTTCGGGCCAAAAGGCGACTTGCCTTACACCTCCATGTTAAAGTTCGCCAGTATGGGAGGGTCATGATCCCAAAGCCCTGTTATACCCATTCATCTACCTTTTTCCATTTCCACTTCTCCAGTCTCATTTGTTCCAACAGGTTCTATCTGCATTCTTCTCTCTTTCTTTCTCACTGCCACTGTTTCTCACTGACCATTGGTATCTCCTATCCCATGGCCCCACTGCTATTGCTCTCATCCATATCTCTTTGTCTTTCACTGCCAGTTCCTCTCTCCCAACACTGCAGTCTCCCGACTCTTTCTCTTCCACTGTCATTGTGCGCGCCCGCATCTCGTGGTCGTGCGGTAGCGTTCTCGCTTCCCACGCCCGGGTTCCCGGGTTCGATTCCCGGCGGGGTCAGGGATTTTCTCTGCCTCGTGATGGCTGGGTGTTGTGTGCTGTCCTTAGGTTAGTTAGGTTTAAGTAGTTCTAAGTTCTAGGGGCTAGGGGACTTATGACCACAGCAGTTGAGTCCCATAGTGCTCAGAGCCATTTGAGCCATTTCATTGTGCGCCCTCCGTTCCACCGTCATTGTGTCTCTGCTACTCTCTTTGAGCAGAAAAAACAGCGAATACCTTCGCATACAAAAATTTTCGGCGAGGAAGACGGAATGAGGATTGAAGCAACTGGTTCTCCATTTTCCTATCAGAGTCGTTTAAAGAGTAACGTCTTTTTCGTGCTCCGACACGAGCATTTTTCCACTCGTTTCCTTCTAGTCTCTGCTACCGCGATGTGTGCTGTTTATATAAAACGGATTCTACAGGTTACTAAAGTTTTGACAGCTTTCATTTGTATATCTTGACACAAATACGAGTATATACCACAAGTAAGTACACTTAACACAAGCCTAACACAAAATCGTCGAAAAGTAATTAGGATTATTTCACTGAATTTGCAGTCTTTCTAGTTTTGCATAATTTTTGTCACTTTTCAGTCACGTGAGTAACTATATTAGCTCATTTTATGTCACTATACTACAACTTTTCACATATCTGTATAAGCACAAAGTAAAGATTATGCAGAGACATCACGGGCATGGCCATCAATTGAATTTTTTGACGGCTCAAGGTAGAATTTTACCAAATTTACCCAGAAAATACGCAAATTCATCATGTGTATACTTATCAATTTACAGTTTTGACACCAAAGAGTATAAATTTCAGGAATTGCTCTCGCAAAATTTCCGCAAGTTTATCATGGATACAACCTTAAGTTTACAATTTTTGAAGGCGTCGGGTACAACAGTGACGACTCGGAATCTAAAAATCTACGTAATGCATCATCCGTTCATTTTACAGGTATAACCGCCAACTTATTTGAACTTTAGATGTATATTTTGCGCGTAGAAGCAGGGTAGTTTTGAAGCATTGCCTCTCATAAAGCGATGAATATCTTAAGAAAATTATCAAGTTTACGGGATATCGGGATGTCAATATTCCACAAAAATTTCAGCAATTTTCTGTGCATAGCCATCTTGAAATCCGCGGATTGGTTTGCTGCCCAAAAACTATGCTTTCGCGGTGTTTCAGGATAGCGGACAAATGTTTCTGGGAATAGGAAGATGGCACTAGTAGATAAATCCAAATAGAATACACCGCCAAAATTTGAAAGATTTACTATGGTAGATATCCTTTGCTGACGGCGAAAAAGTGGTAAAAACACGATTTTTTGGTTTTTCCCACGACCGCCCATGCACTAATGCTCCCTCCATAAACCCCTCAAGGTCCTTCCGTAGATCACTTCCAATGCAAAAACATCCAACCGATTTGTTCCATTTGCCTGCGCTGGAGGAAATGTGTAACATTGAAACTCTGACCATGCAGTGTTGGATATTACATAGGACAATCCTTCTATTGGGTCTAGAAATGGTCCCTAAACCAAGGATTATACAAAGAACTTGATCCTACCCTTCTATCATCATTAGAAACTGAGATATTAGCCCCTGAAAAATCCAACTTTTAAGGGCTGCGTTTTGGGGCATAGTGGTAGCACATGCACTCGCAAGCGTACCGACAAAACAGCATGTACCATTTCACTTAATACTTCCATATTACGTTATTACCATAACTTTTGTTTTGTGGGAATACTTATCTCAAAACTCTTGCAGTATGTTATTGTAACACATTTTCCTCTTTCTGAGTTCAGCGTTTCATTCGTTTTCAGTCTAGCAAATGAGAGGTTGCGGTACAGAAAATGGATACGAGACATCACCATGTTCCTGGCATCAGTTCATAGTGTGTGTGGCATTGCATTATGAAACTATAACTGTATAGGGTGTGTAGTGTGAAGTGACTCGGACTGAGAAACGAATGAACACTATTATGAAACATTTCTTTTTAAAACAGAATTGTACACTAGGGATAAACCGAATGAGTTAGCACTGTTTCAAAAAGCCTGGCCTTGTGAGGATAAAGTCTATAATTTTCATCCGGCCATCCTAATTTAGATTTTTCGCGGTTTCCCTACATTACTTAAGTCAAATACTGGGATGGTGCCTACTCCAAGGCCTCTGCGGACTACCTGTCCTACCCTTTTCAAACTAAACCTGGAAATATTTACATATTTACATATATATTATGCTGTTTTTGTTGTTCTTAAATTATAATACCAAAACATTTCCAATATCCTTGTAAAAGTGATCTATGGACGAACAAACCTATTACTTAGATTACTACCACTACTGCTACGCCTACACAAGACGAGCTGATCCACCTTTGGAACGCAATTCAGTAGCTGTGGCACGTGTGAAATGAATCCAACAATTTCTTGACAGGTTTGCAGCAGGAGGCATCAGGTGTCTATGAACAGATTCGTTTTTTGTGGGAGTTGAGCTGTCGCCCTCGCGCCGTCGCATATGTGTCCCATCCGGTGACTCTGGTGGCAAAAAATTAGCATGAGTTGACTATCCTGCTCTTAAAACCGCGATAGCACGATTTCGATCTCGTAAAAAGGACAGTTACATTGCTGGAAGATGCCAAAGCCGACGGAGCAGACACCAAGCTAGAAAATGGATACAGGTGGTCCATAATAACGACCACATCGTCCACAGTTGTCACGGTGCCCTCGATTACTATCACACTTCTCAAAGAGGACCAAGTTAAACTCCCTCGGAGCATAATATTGTCCCTACTGACCTGCGATAGTGGCATGATGCATACTTCGAGAAGCTGTGCAGCTACACGACGGAGTAAGAGGACGCGAGCAGAAATGTGGTTCGTCCGACCAACTGACACGTTTCCATTTATATACAGTTTCGATGGTCCCATACCAATTGCAAACGTAACTGACGATGTCGTTGGGCCAGCATGGGAACACGCATGGATCTTTTGTGGAGGTTTTTTATTCAGATAAATTGAATTTTTCTACCCATCTAACCAGAACATCTTTTATTCGACGGTAAGGTGAAACATTGATCTTCGGGTCCGCTAATCAAATGGTTCAAATGGCTCTATGCACTATGGGACATAAAGTATGAGCTCATCAGTCCCCTTGACTTAGAACTACGTAAATCTAACTAACCTAAGAACATCACACACATCCATGCCCGAGACAGGATTGGAATCGGCGGCCTTAGAAGCAGCGTGGTGCCGGACTGAAGCGCCTAGAACCGCTCGGACACACCAGCCGGCGTCCGCTAATCCCTTTAGGGCACATTTTCCTCCCCCTTTTTTCGGATTTCCAAATCGTTTTTATCAATCTTTAATGTGCAAATGAAGACATAAATAAGTTTTCGGACCATAACCAATGTCAATATACCAATAAATAGAAGTATATTACTAGAAAGAGATTTAATTTGGAAATTCATTACTTGAAAGAAATTTAATTTGCTGTATTTGCTTTATTACACTGCACTCATTTTGAAATATATTTTTTACCGTAATTCCTATTCCGTTGTAAGGAAACTGAATACCTGGAAGTAAAGCAAAAAGAAATTCGAAAGTTTATTTTCCGTCGCTTACGTTTTGCACGCTTTACGTGAACACTCCAAGCACGTTGGCTCTTCACAAGAAATTCACTCGTAGACAGTTTTCCGCTTTTTGTTTTTTTCATATTGGCAAAATAGACAAATTTTTCTTTTTTCAAGCTTGCTTGTTGGGCGTGAAATATCATCAAATCGAACTGAAAGTTTATTGCGTTGTCTAACGACTTTCTTTTGGCGTCTCTTCTTGTACAGACGAAATATTTTGTAGTTCTTGAGTCAAGTTGGAGATTTCCGTTCGGGATTTTACGATATCGTTGACCAACTATAGAAAAACACATTTCAGGAAATCAAAACGTGATATGGGTTTCTTTCTTCAAAAAGTCCACTAAAAGTAGTTGCTTTTGATCCCGCCATTGTCACAATGTGTTAAAGAAAACAGACAACGGCCACCTGCGTTTTACGATTGGGAGAATAAACGCTGCGCTTAATGTCTAGTGTGTCTATTCAAGTTTCTGTGCAATTACAATAAGACGTGATTTCACTCTTACCATTTTAAACGCCAGTGTGATTAGAATGATACATTGCTAAATGGAGTAGGGCTGTCTTAATTTTCGATGGGACATAAGAAAGCAGGGCCATATCTTTTTTAGTAAAGCCAAAAGGATAGATACGGGGTATTTTAAAGAATCTTTAAAGCGAATATTTCTCTTTCTATGACAAGTTTGCTTAGTAAGTTTGAATATGTATATGAAAAGCTAAACGAAATTAAAACGTAAAATTCGGGTTGTTAATTTTTTTTCTTTCGTCTATGAGCACAGAAGTATTAATCGTAGTCCACTACCACTACTTTTGCTCAAATTCATTAAATGTTCCGACAGAGAAACCTAGTAATAATATGACACCAGTCTAACAGACCGATAAATAAGTGACAGTTTTAGGAATACCCAGTCGGAGAGACACGCAAAAAGTTAACACTTTAAGGAACACCTGGTATGTCCAAATGGCATGAGATTGCACATTTTGTGAACACAGTCTCACAGACCGACAATGGGTAACAGCAGATCTACTTACTGGAGAAAAAATGAATGAGCCAACAACGAGTTGTTGACCAACTGCCATTCGGGACACGACTGAGATTCACCCAGTTTGCCGCCTCCCTCTCGGACGTCATTCAGCACTGTTAGCATTGTTAACGTCAACTACACTGTGGTGGCAAAAATCATGCTCTATGTCCTAATATCGTGTCGGAACTATTATTCCTCAGCGTAGTGCAGAAACTCGAAGTGTCATGGACTCAACAAGTCGTTGGAAGACCCCTGCAGAAACACTGAGGCATGCTGCGTCCGTAGCTGCCCATAACTGCTAAAGTGCTGCGTAGCAAGATCTTGTACACAACCAGAGCTCTCGATTATGGAATTCATGTCGGGCGATCTGGATGGCCAAATGAATCTCTCTAATTGTAAAGAATGTTCTTCAAATCAATCGCGAACAATTGTGCCATGGGGACATGGAGTATTGCCATCCATAAATGATAGATCATTGCTTGGGTACATGAACACCATGAATGGGGCAGATGGTCTCCATTTTCAGTCATGATCGATTCAGTTGGACCAGTGGACACAGACCATTCCATGACATGAATAAAGCCCATACCACTGTGAAGCCACCACCAGCTAGCACAGCGCCTTGTTCACAACTTGGGTGATTGACTTCGTGGGTTCTCGCCACACTCGTATCGACCATCAGCTCTCAGCAACTGAAACCGGTCGTCTAGGGTGCAACCGATATGAAACCGAGTCCGGGAGAGGCTCCGCAGGCGACGTCGTTTTGTCAGCAGAGGTACTTGCCTTGGTCGTCTGCATCCATAGCCCAGTAACACCAAAGTTTTCCGCACTGTCCTAACGGATACGTTCGCCGCACGTCCCACATTGATTTCAGCAGTTATTTCAGGCAGTGTTGCTTGTCTGTTACCACTGAAAACTCAACGATTACCCCCCCCCCCCCCCCCCCTGACGTCGGTCGTTATTAAAGGCCATCGGTCACTGCTTTGTTTGTGGTGAGAAATAGTGTCTTAAATTTGTTATTTTCGGCACACTCTTGAAACCGTGGATCTTGGAATATAGAGCTCCCTAACGGTTTCTGAAATGGCATTTCCCATGCGCCTAGCACCAACTACCAAACCGCTATCAGAGTCTGTTAATTCCTGACTTGCGGCCGTAATCACTATTTTATGAGAGTCACCTGCCTGCCAGTGACATCTTTGCCAACGCACTGCCTTTTATACCTTCTGTACGCGATGCTACCAGCATCTGCATATGTGAACATCGCTATTCCATAACTTTCGTCACCTGACTTTATTTTCTTTATAGTATTAGCTATTCTTAACTTGTTACAAGGAACTAGAGCCACTTTTTCTACAACGTGCTCTGAATGGTGTGCTCGGAAACAACTGCACCATAATTGTACTATGCATTCTACTTCGCCGGCCGGGTTGGTGGAGCGGTTCTAGGCGCTACAGTCTGGAACCGCGCTACCGCTGCGGTCGCTGGTTCGAATCCTGCCTCAGGCATGGATGTGTGTGATGTCCTTAGGTTAGTTAGGTTTAAGTAGTTCTAAGTTCTAGGGGACTGATGAACTTAGAAATTAAGTCCCATAGTGCTCAGAACCATTTGAACCAACCTTCTTCTTCGCCACTAATCTTCCGCACCTACCCTACTCGTATTTCGCAGTACGGGCGGGTCACCGACTTCGGTGTTCTGTGATGTGTGTATGTCCAGCACCTTGTACCTCACTCGTGGTCCAACCGTACTCACCTGCTTTCCACAGATGCTGATGACAGTAGCAAGCGAACAGGAGACCTGCTTCCTCGTGTCCATGACAGCATCTGTCGGCGCCGGTTCATAAATATCACACTTCTACAAAGTCGCTTTAGAAGCAGATCTGCCGTTTGCGGCCTGTTCCGTAGAAGAATTCCCCGTTCTTCTCTACATTTACATATGGGGTGTCCATAATCAAAGTTCAAGTTTCTAAACACTGTAGGAAGAGAACCACTACGCAGAAAGACGACAAATTTTAACTTCATATTATTGACACAGCGGGAAACGTCTTAGAGGGAAAACAAAAAAAGTACAGTGAACCAACTTGGCTGTCTCCATGAAGGATTGCGCGTGGCTGGTAAAGCTCTTTTAAAAGAATGATGCTTGTCCGCGCAGAACAAAACAAAACAATTTCAGGTACCCAACACGGCTGTCTCCATGAAGGATCGCGCGGTGCTGGTACAGATTGTTTGAAATAAGTGTGATTGTGCTCCATTAGCACTGTAAAAGTTCGGGCACGCAAGGATATGGAAAGAAAAGATGTCTGGAGAAAATGATTACAAATTTCAAAAAGACAGATTCCTTTGAAGTTCGACGGGGCAGAGGGAGGAAAGCAGTTCATCTACATCTACATCTACATTTATACTCCGCAAGCCACCCAACGGTGTGTGGCGGAGGGCACTTTACGTGCCACTGTCATTACCTCCCTTTCCTGTCCCAGTCGCGTATGGTTCGCGGGAAGAACGACTGTCTGAAAGCCTCTGTGCGCGCTCTAATCTCTCTAATTTTACATTCGTAATCTCCTCGGGAGGTATAAGTAGGGGGAAGCAATATATTCGATACCTCATCCAGAAACGCACCCTCTCGAAACCTGGCGAGCAAGCTACACCGCGATGCAGAGCGCCTCTCTTACAGAGTCTGCCACTTGAGTTTGTTAAACATCTCCGTAACGCTATCACGGTTACCAAATAACCCTGTGACGAAACGCGCCGCTCTTCTTTGGATCTTCTCTATCTCCTCCGTCAACCCGATCTGGTGCGGATCCCACACTGATGAGCAATACTCAAGTATAGGTCGAACGAGTGTTTCGTAAGCCACCTCCTTTGTTGATGGACTACATTTTCTAAGGACTCTCCCAATGAATCTCAACCTGGTATCCGCCTTACCAACAATTAATTTTATATGATCATTCCACTTCAAATCGTTCCGCACGCATACTCCCAGATATTTTACGAAGTAACTGCTACCAGTGTTTGTTCCGCTATCATATAATCATACAATAAAGGATCCTTCTTTCTATGTACTCGCAATACATTACATTTGTCTATGTTGATCCGACGTCTGCCGAAGAAGTCGCCGAAACATGGCAGGAGGGGTCGAGCGATAGTGTGCAAGCATGTATTGCTCAGGGAATTGCATGAACGTTGGACATTCTTACAAGCACGATGCATAAAATCCTACGATACATCATACATCGCTGACCACAAAAAAACCATGTTCAGCTGTTGCTTTCTTCTGGACTGCCAGCAAGGCAAACGTTCGCTGTGAAATTTCTTGCTCGCTTGAAAGTGCACAATGAATGGCCGTGGAACATTCTGTGTGTAGGAGAAGCCCATTTCTATTTCCAAAAACACGTCAATACGCAGAATTACAATAGAAAATCCGCACGCACATCAAACGATGCCACTGCGTTCTGCAAATGTGGCTGTAAGAAGCTGATTGATGGTCTCGTTTACCGTAGTGCGGTATTTTATCGAGTAGGTCAGTCCTGCGGGTCCTGTTACCTGTACCGTCAATAGTGAAAGCCATTAGAGTCTTTTGCATATCAACGGCAATCCAAGCCTTCAACTTGGAGGATGTATGTGTAGCAACATTGTTGTGCAAGATGGTGCTCCTCGCGCACTGCACAGCCTGTAACGCGGCTGATCCAGAGGCATTTCTGAAATGCTAGAATTATCAGCCGTCACCTCCCTGCAGTTTGGCCGTCCAGGCCGCTTGATCTTAAACTGTGTGACGTCGGGCTATGGGGTTATCTGAAAGATGTGTTCAGTGCTCCAGCCATGTAGCACTGAAGGTACGCATTGCGTAATGCATTCTTAACGTGAACCACTAGACATTTCTGTCTATTGCCGAAAGTGCTGTTCCTCGATTTCAACCGTGCACGGCATACTGATCAAGTCTTGCGCCAAACTCAAGGAAATTATAAGCCTATGTCATTGTTTTTATGGGTTTTTTGCCTCGTGGCAGTGTAAAACCTATTTTTTCTATCCGATGTGGTACGATCTCGCCGTGGTAGGTGGACATACGTCACCGTGACGTCACTGTTAGCTGTCGAACTTGTGTCATCATGCGGTTTGAAGAGTAGGGATAGTGTAATGTCTAACTCAAAAGACAGATGTCCTATTGTCATTCGTTTGCCATTTGTAGCCGGCCGCACTTACGTTAAGACACTCACAGCGTCATCTCCTGCTAAAATTTTCGTTTATTTGTTTTTGTTTCCATGATGTATCCAGGTGCATTAATAATACGCTGTTTAAGTCTGACGTCATTCTGAGCATTGGTTTCCTTTCTACAGAGTTTCAAACCGTAATTATGGAATCCAGCACATTCCCTACATTGGAAAGTGCCCGCAACAGGACCTCGCGCCTATCAATCTTGCGATGGTCAGTATTCGTAATGTTTAGTTACACTCAAGAGCGTAAATAGCATCTACGGTGTACACGGCCCTAATTAGAGGACAAGTTGAAGCCGTACCAACCTGTAAACATTACAATTGACCGTTTAGTAAAGAACGTTTGAAACCTTTAACGGTTCCTGGAAGTCGACAAAATTACACGCAGCACTGGTATTTGCTGTCAGGTTTGTGCTTCGTTTGAGCGTTCTCCGGTAGAGGTTTACGCTACGTTGGTGACATTCCTGGTCCCGTAAAAGAGACCACTGCAGGTTGTTATACATACCCAACCGCAGTGTAATCATATCCACTATTTACTCATACGTTTCTACACACATCCTTCGACTTACGATTCAGTTGCACTATTCCTTTCGGATGTTCCTGCTTTCGTAAATATTTGTGTATTGCTTTACTCCTAGAGCACATATATTTGTTGAAATCAGGCAAATCACGTGATATAACCTCAATAAATTTGGTAAAGGCGACTTCACTGTACTGTCTTCATTCCATGTGTCATGTGACACTCTTAATCACTCAACAGTTTCGGTAAACCATCGTCCTCTTCAGGTGATTGACAAGCAGCTGCAAAACTATAGCCATACTTATGTCTTTAAAGTTTACGTTATCCACCTTGTAATGTGGCTGATAGGCAGACTTTTCTTTATCTTATTAAAAATGTTGGGAAAAACTGCGATTACAATGAAGTAGTTTAAATCCAAACGGCTCTTAGCACTATGGGACTTCACATCTGAGGTCATCAGTCCCCTAGACTTAGAACTACTTTAGCCTAACTAACCTAAGCACATCACACACATCCATGCACGAGGCAGGATTCGAACCTGCGACCGTAGCGGACTGAAGCCCCTAGAACCGCTCGGCCACCACGGCCGTCTATGAAATAGTAATGAAATATGGCATAGAACACTATGGATCACATAAAACATTATTTACCACTCGTAAATAAAAAGATTTTGCTGCGATCAAGATAACTATAGATAATTTTTATTACTTCCTTTTTTCACTGTATCTGTCTTAAGTGAATTTGAAATTGTAATTCTGTAGTTATCAACCTGTTGATTTTATTAGCACATAAACTAGCACTGTCGTGATGGGCGTGGGATTCGTATCTATCTTGGCTACAAGAATACTTTCTCTGTGCTTTTCATAGGAATTTACCCATATTTCTGCATACGTGTTTTCAAATCTAACAAACAGTGTTTACAATGTGCTTCTTTTTACTCTCTACCAATCACGACCATATGGTTCTTCTAACAACAACCTTACAGAAAAACTGCCACATGGTTTTTATAACAACATTCTGCAGTATGTCTACTGAGGTGGTAGGAATACCTACAAGTTAATTGCTGTCTTGGATGATGTCCTAGAGAGCTGTTCTGGGTATGAGTTCAATCGTTAACAGCAATCGTTAACAGCAAGTGTCTCCATACTACTGCCAACAGAGGACTTCCAACAAATGTGTGACGGATCATATCCAGCAAACCGATGGATTTCGGCACCCACTTTTAGACGAACGAAGACGCATAAAACCTACACCATTCCCCAGTCCCATTTTGGACATGTGTCAAGCCATCAGTTTCATAACTTCCTTGATTCTGAGTCACTGACAAATATTTATGAGGCACTGAAAACCCTGTGTACATTTGCTTGGCAGTTGTCCTGTTCACGAAGTCAGTGCAGCATGGCGTGCAAAATCACATGTCCAACATCGATGCTATGCAGTTGTCTATTTCCTTATAAGCTGCATTTTCCGTTGCTGACGATCATTTTATAGGACTGATGCGAGTATAGCATAATTTCTGAAATGTAATCGGATGCGGGCGTTGGACGATACACTCCTCTGGAAAGCCATATTGTGCATATATCACAAAGAAACGATGATTTTATTTGGTGTACAAGGAAGTAGTTCTGTTATTTTAAATTTGTCACCGTAGTGAGTGGGACAGAAAACCTGTACAGAGAATGTATGTAAGATTTTTGACATAAATGTTGTGCATTAGAGTATTAAAAATGTTGCATTACGCACGAGTAATATTTCGCAAACCACATGGCTTTAACGGTATAGCGTCTTTAAGTGCAGAAACGTGTAGACTTAGGAGTGCATGTGTTTCTGTTCTACCATCATTGTTTTTTACCAACAACTTCTTCCTATTGACCCCAGACACTAGAACAGTACTGCAGAACTGGCAGCACAGTTGACTTACGTAAGATGTTTCACACAAGCTCCATCATGCCTAAACCACACGTTTCTTATAAACTATCTGTTGTATCATAAAAATAGTCTCATATCAACTATTAAACAATAAGTGGTGCTTATCTCCTCAACCTGCACACTTCTGGAGAGATCTTTTGCACTTGTATTGGTGCTTTGAGCTAGACGGGTGCCGATCAGTCTTTGTTCAACAGCAGCTCGCTCTGGTTCTTCACAAGACGTTTTTGCACCTCCTCTCTACTGATGCTTATTTCCAGCACCAAGGAACAGTATTTATGTCACTTGATGTAGGTGGTGTAACAGGGCTCAATATATGTCCAACTTCTGGTCAGTTGCAAATCAAATTGACGATATTGTTGCAGGGAGAGTTGGTCAGAGGCTACGCGGAGAGATCTTTCAACCTCCTACTTTGTCCTAAGAGTGTCTGAATACTTATGCCTCTCGTCCAATAAAGGTCAGATGGATATTCGTAATAAAATCTTACCGAATTTATGAAGTGTTTCAGCTAAGGAAGATAGTTTTTGCACCTCCTCTCTACTGATCCTTATTTCCAGCACCAAGGAACAGTATTTATGTCACTTGATGTAGGTGGTGTAACAGGGCTCAATATATGTCCACATGTTTATAGGCTTCGCACATTAATGGAGAACGTTGTTCGGCAATGATACAGAAATTGAGAACCTTATTGCAATGACACTGGCTGATAGTATGACGAAATAGAAGCGAGAGACTTTTCGTTTACAGGAAAACTCATCGAGAGTGGTGGTTCGGACCTAGAGTAGTTGGGTAAATGCTTTGAAAAATACGGAAAACCTGGTAAAATTGCGAATTTGGTGGAGAATATGTAAAATTGAAGAAAATACGACAAAAATTTGGAATGAAGGCGGTACTTACATGCTCGCCCAGGTGAATGAAATTCATTCCATTCCTCCAGTGGTAGGAATGACAACTGATGGTTCATACTATCCACGCTCAATGGGCTTAAGTTCTACATATGGTTATGTACTTTAAGTCATAAAATATTCGAAAAATGGAACACTGAGACATCTGCTACCCACTCAGTGTGGAAGATGAGAATAAATGTGGAGGGCATCACCTTTGGACAACCGTTCAGAGACGCTCCACAATGCTGCAAATTCTTCCAGTTTCCCTACATTGTCATGTCTTTCACCTGCACCATCGCTGTCTTTCATTCCAACCATCCAGTGTTGTGGGGGCAACATAGTCTACACATTGCGATGTCGAACTTTACATGAGAGCCAATGGATCGAAACTTGTTAATGTCGACTTAGCACGTGACACAGACTTCGAAGTCATTGTAGAAAATCAAAATTTATGGCTACGTACATAGCTGTTGTCATACACTGCTTCAATGTGTTACAGCAAAAACAAAGTATCAACCTGTTCGTGAAACAACGCCACAAGAAACCTCGCACTGTGATTCACAGTCTGTGGGATATGGTCTTCCTCCAGTACAGGAGGTAGAACTATTTTCAGGTCCATGGAAGCGACATTGATCATTGGCCACCTGCTACAGTGGACCGATATATGTATATTTAATTTGATCACCACATATGGTCAATGTCCACACGCAAACAGAATTTATTTTCCGATATATCGGAAGAGAGAGCCATGGTAAAATCTTATTGAGTTCTCTAGCAGGTGAGGTTAGCGAAGTTTTTGTAATTCGTATTTTTACTCCATTGGATATTAAAAAAATTGCAAGGGGACAGAGGGAGAGAGAGAGAGAGAAAGAGAGAGAGAGAGAGAGAGAGAGAGAGAGACTTACACTGTATATTTCTACAAGGTAATCATAGAAATACGATAGAGGAGATTCTCTTGTGTACAGGTGGATATTTATACAAAGTCATTTGATATCGATGAATTGTAAATGTTACGCTTCCGAATTTCTTTGTGTGGTCCATGTATGCTCTGCATGGTTGTGAATTTCCTCCTGTACAATAGTGTGCTATATTCCTCATTGTGGTAACTCTCTACCTTGTTAGCGACGTGTGGGGATCTAGACAGCCTTCTAATTAACAGAAACAGTGCTGTCGGAATATGATGGGATTTCGAGATAATTAGCAATGGTCGGTAACTTGGTGGGGGATACCTTTTTCTTGTAGAGATCAGGTGGATTCAAGTGCTATATACTGAGAACAGGAGGATTCGTGAGAATACAGAAGGTAAGCGATACTCTGACAAAACAGGAGTTCTGAGGTTAACTCTTTACAGTCCCTTCTAATTATCGTGGGCAAACATATTACAACCTCTCGTATACGTCTCATGATATGACTGCAATGAGAAAATTATGACTTAATGCGAAGGCTTCTACAGGGAAACAATCAGCAGCAGAGGTTTCCTCTCTGTTTTCTTTATAAATAAAAAACAACAGTCTTCCATGAGTTTTATGTATTTATAAGTGGATGGACTTAAAACTTAATAGACAGACCAAATTTACATCTACATCTATATGTGTACCCTGTAAGCCATAATACCATGCTTGTCGGAGGGTACTTGTACTAATAATTGTCATTGCCTACCCTATTCCACTCACAAACAGAACCCTCATATTAGCGTTAATATTTTTGTGTCTTATCTTCGTGGTCCACATGCGAAATAAATGTTGGGGGCAATAAAACCTCTCTGCAGTCACCTCCAAACCTCGGTTTTCATATGTGATTCCCTCCAGAGGAACCATGTGAGTTCTCGAAGCATCCATCCACCAATTTGGCGGTGGCCAATAGGAACATTTCTGTAGGGCTGTATTCGGAGGGAAACCTAGGTCCGCAAGCTCGTACACATTTGTGATATGGCGGACAGTAGACAAGCATTTTGCTATTGCTCTTTGTGTCAGGCTTTCCGGAATATTTCGGAAACATATTACAACATTTCGGTTTGCATGATGGTTAAGGTGAAGCATCCTGTTCAGTATCCCAGTATTTATCCCAGCGATTTTTAAGCATCCAGTCCTTCTGAGAAGTACAGGAGAACTTTTGACAGTTCTCTGGCGTTGCGAGCAGTGGGTTGTCGGCTGGCAGCAGTACAGCCCTGACACATGTGTGGGGGTTCGTGACCTGGTGGTGGTGGTGGTGGCAGCTGTTCACATGCGGCCCAGTGTGGAGGATGGGGATGGAGACAGGAGCGATGCATACTACTGCCGCCATAGACCGCGGGCTCAGCGGAATTAGTTCAGGAGCGATTTACCAGGATTCCAGGTGACTTGCTTCCACCAGCACTCCAATGCCACCAAGAGAGGGAGCGTTATTGGCGTTGGATGTCTTTAGCTATTTCACGATGGTTACCACCCGTTTTGGTATTGGGGGAAGTGGCTGCCTAGCCTATGGATAACACCCATTTTTGTATCGCAGGAAGTGATTACTTAGCCTATTCCTAGCCTTCAGAGACTTCACCGAAGTGTCTGCAATGATTACCAGGCAGGTCTAATCCGACTGCGGGAATTAACTTCACACCATGAAAAGGGAGTCATATGATCAATTTAATTAACTGGTCAATCAGTTTGATATCAATGATGTGCCACCAGGTGGTTGGAAGCGAGGGCAAGTGTACCAGATATGATTCGGGAGTTGGAGTGATGATCATGTTTTTTCGTTGTGGTGAAATCTTTTAACGGAATTTCAGTCTCTTCGCCCACATAGGGAGAGATGCTTGTCATAATAAAATCAGCTACTTTATCGAATTCATAAAGCGATACGCAGTATAAACCTGATATTTTCAACTCCTCTGTGCTGCTACTTTTGAGGCTTCATAGGTGACAAGGCAGTTTTTTTAACTGAGGAGTCTATGTCAGGGGTGAAAGTGCTGTTAGTCCAAGTCACCTCTGCTTGTGTCACTCTGTAGCACAGCCAGTGTCAGGAGGGTTCACGAGGTATCGGCAACTGGAAACCACAGCTTAAGGCTGTTGTGAGTAGCAGTTACTTAGAATAGTTCTGGTTGCTCCGACCCCCCCCCCCTCTTCAGGTACACAATACACTCGGTATATATTGTAGGACTATATTGGAGGTTAGCTGTCAGTTTTTCGTCTTTAGAGGCCGTGTTCCAGTAAGATAATAGGCACTACATACGAAAAAAATTTCACATGCTGCAATTCCCATATTTATGTAGGCTAGGATGCGACTTTCGACTTGTAAATAGATTTAAGTGCGTTTCATTCTGTGGTGATGTTTGTGCAAGTGTCCTATATATAGCAACAGGAATTTATAGTCTCATTGGGACAGTGGTTCGCTGTTCTAATAATAATCCCAGTCTTTATATTCCTCCCAGGAGCTATTCACTTGTAGATTGGCAAGATGCACTTCATAGCTTGCTATCCTATTACTATTACCCATCTTTCCCATAAAGGGATATTGGTTAGACTGGCATGAGACTAATAGCGAAAATATCCTCTATGCGTCAAGCAGTTATTGGCAAACTGGATAGAGCTACAGTCTAGTGCTCAATCAGTGGCAAATACCCCTCCACAAATCCCATGATTCACAGTGACAGGAAAAAATTTCGATTTTCTAGCCATTTTTTTCATTTCCTGCCAATAGAAAGAGGAGAGTTAGACTGCATCGGTATTCTGGGCTGGCCATCTTGCATTCTGATCCCCTAACTAGACTGCAGCAGTATTCCAAAGATGATATTCAAATTAAATTTCTATAAATAAAGAATATGTTTTTATTAATTATCATTAAGTCCTCTGCGATACCATGTAAGAAATGTTGAATTTCCCACTATTTTCTGAATTTCCCACCAAATTTGAATTTCCAACAATTTTTTATGTTGGAGGAGAGGAGATTTCCCAGAGGAATGATGGGGAAGGGGCCACATGCCAGACTGGGATAATCCGTATGTCATCGTGGGGAGGACCAATTATTAAATTTTCATACTTAATTTGATATCAGTTTTATATAAAAAATGTCCCAGAATCCTTACACTGTGTATGTACAAGATATGCATTACCGCCCATGGGTCCCCTATCCTTTTATAGTGGGTTGTGGAGCCACTATCATCTATTGCAAACTGATTCAAATGATTTGAGGCACCCAGCATGCAGGCCTTCCTGTTTAAGGCAGCTCATACTCTAAACGCATGGGCATGTAGTACTAGTCATCTGTTGTGAGTAAATGAAAACTGCAAACTAATAAGTGAATTCGGCTATAAGAGGACGCAAGGGTAGCAGTATATATATTGAAACGTCCCCTTTAGAACAATTTATACACGACTGTGCTGATAAACCTCTTACACTATTTGCTTTTCAAACAGCTGAGGAAAACTTAACGTACTCAAACATTCACTAAAGTGACACACAATATTTTTAGCGCAACGCAATCTGACTATCAAAGATCCCTGCAAAAGAATGGCCCTGAGTAACATTAAACTACACCTTTCAAAAATCACTTACCTCACAAAAATCTTCATTACTGGAACTACTGCAATACAGCGAGCGCCACTACTGCCAGCTAAATAAAAGATTCAAACTACGGAAGGCACTAACTACTGATAGGGATAGTTAGCAAATGAAAGATTTTAATAGATAACAAACAATGTATTTACCTTGATATCATCACAAGTCATAATATATGTAATTTCAAAACTCCGCCATCTCTCTCCTCACATCCACCACTGCTGGCGGCTCACCTCTAACTGCGCAACGCTACGCGCTGTTAACATCCAGCTGCCCCTCTACAATGGCAGACAACAATGCAAACTAGCCACAGACTGCACACAGCACAGCCAGTGATTTTCATACAGAGAGCGGTACGTGGCGGCGGCGTTACCAATATAAGAACCTAAACAGCCTACTTACAATATCATTTACATATTGTAATTGTACAGACATCTATAGTAAATGATTTAAGTATTAAACTTTAAATTGCAGTAAAAGTAGAAAATTGTCATACTAAATTTGTTTCAGCAATTAAGTACACTCTTGCACCATCATGTGGAGTACTTACCACTGAGACAGATGGCATTGCTCATGAACGACACTTTAAGCCTATTCATATGATTAACATTCACAGTTCCTCATTAATACATCCTCCATAAACGTCCATTTAAAATATATTTATAGACATTTATGTTCAACAGTATAATGAAGTAATTAAATAAGTAGTGTCATATTATACTGTTCATACAACTAACAATGGATAAAATAGAATGGTTCCAATTAATAAGCTGTGTAGTTAAGACAATTCAAAATTTTTAGACAAACTATACACAACAGTTTTCTTGACCATGACTGATGTTTGCAACATACACTCCTGGAAATGGAAAAAAGAACACATTGACACCGGTGTGTCAGACCCACCATACTTGCTCCGGACACTGCGAGAGGGCTGTACAAGCAATGGTCACACGCACGGCACACCAGGAACCGCGGTGTTGGCCGTCGAATGGCGCTAGCTGCGCAGCATTTGTGCACCGCCGCCGTCAGTGTCAGCCAGTTTGCCGTGGCATACGGAGCTCCATCGCAGTCTCTAACACTGGTAGCATGCCGCGACAGCGTGGACGTGAACCGTATGTGCAGTTGACGGACTTTGAGCGAGGGCGTATAGTGGGCATGCGGGAGGCCGGGTGGACGTACCGCCGAATTGCTCAACACGTGGGGCGTGAGGTCTCCACAGTACATCGATGTTGTCGCCAGTGGTCGGCGGAAGGTGCACGTGCCCGTCGACCTGGGACCGGACCGCAGCGACGCACGGATGCACGCCAAGATCGTAGGATCCTACGCAGTGCCGTAGGGGACCGCACCACCACTTCCCAGCAAATTAGGGACACTGTTGCTCCTGGGTATCGGCGAGGACCATTCGCAACCGTCTCCATGAAGCTGGGCTACGGTCCCGCAAACCGTTAGGCCGTCTTCCGCTCACGCCCCAACATCGTGCAGCCCGCCCCCAGTGGTGTCGCGACAGTCGTGAATGGAGGGACGAATGGAGACGTGTCGTCTTCAGCGATGAGAGTCGCTTCTGCCTTGGTGCCAATGATGGTCGTATGCGTGTTTGGCGCCGTGCAGGTGAGCGCCACAATCAGGACTGCATACGACCGAGACACACAGGGCCAACACCCGGCATCATGGTGTGGGGAGCGATCTTCTACACTGGCCGTACACCACTGGTGATCGTCGAGGGGATACTGAATAGTGCACGGTACATCCAAACCGTCATCGAACCCATCGTTCTACCATTCCTACCCCGGCAAGGGAACTTGCTGTTCCAACAGGACAAGGCACGTCCGCATGTATCCCGTGCCACCCAACGTGCTCTAGAAGGTGTAAGTCAACTACCCTGGCCAGCAAGATCTCCGGATCTGTCCCCCATTGAGCTTGTTTGGGACTGGATGAAGCGTCGTCTCACGCGGTCTGCACGTCCAGCACGAACGCTGGTCCAACTGAGGCGCCAGGTGGAAATGGCATGGCTAGCCGTTCCACAGGACTACATCCAGCATCTCTACGATCGTCTCCATGGGAGAATAGCAGCCTGCATTGCTGCGAAAGGTGGATATACACTGTACTAGTGCCGACATTGTGCATGCTCTGTTGCCTGTGTCTATGTGCCTGTGGTTCTGTCAGTGTGATCATGTGATGTATCTGACCCCAGGAATGTGTCAATAAAGTTTCCCCTTCCTGGGACAATGAATTCACGGTGTTCTTATTTCAATTTCCAGGAGTGTATTAATCTGTTCTGGTCTGAGGCCACTATAGTCGTCAGGAGAGCACAGGGCAGGATGCTGTGGAGAGGACCTAGCTTCACTCGAGACCAGCAGCAAACATTATCGACAACAACACATCTATTAAGATGTAAATCAGTACTGTATCCCAAGACACCGCGCCACAGTTGGGCCAGCAGAATGGTGGCCTCATCAGAAAACGGAGGCCGGCATGCACTCATGTTCCAGTTCTGCCAGTGCAGTGAGGTGTCGGCTGACGGCACTTATGTCACTGGGCGAAAATCGATGTGTGGACGCAGGTGGCCTCCAGCTCTACGTATCGATCTGCAAACTGCTCTCGCTGAATGTGAAGATTTGCACTCAGGACACACGACCCAAGTTCCACCCGCAGTGCTTGCTGCCCCTTAGCGATCAGCCCTCAACTCCCCCTTATTGGACAGGAGCATCGACGTCTGCCACAGAAACCACATGAGCAGCTGCAGTCGCTTTGGAGGATTATGACAGCGTGCTGGTCAAGTAGGTCAAGAGTATAGCGCGCCTACAAGGTGAGGACAGTCCCTGTGCCACATCATTGCTTCGAAGGTTGGCACTGACAACTATCAGTGGCGGAGTCCTTCCAGCGGACTTGGAACTGCATAGATGATCAAAGAAGGCTAGGCGTGCTGTGGGTCGACTCCCACAGTCTCCCTTCCCACTGGATAGTTGTAACTGAGACAAGAGCCAAGACAATGCACTGGGCGGTCATCATTTAACACTCATCAATAAGACGTTTGTTGACAAGTGTGGGGTATTTATATTAGCTCTTTTTGTGCTCTGAGGTGGTGGGGATGGCAATGGCATCACTTGTCCTTTTTCGTCCTCGTTGTGAGCTCTCCTAGTGGCTTCAGAATTTCAGAGCTTCACATCTCAGAGGCACTTTTCAGCTGTTCTAGCATCTGAATACTTATTGTTGCGTTGTACTGAGGGCTTCATTGCGACACTAAGCTTTGCAACTATTGCTACTATAATGACATTATACTTCGCTTATAGACTTGGGTACCCTGATATTCCATGGCGCTGCAACAGCTTCCGTGATTAACAACTCGCCCCGCATTTCCCAATAGCTGGCACTTTTCTGGTCACTGTCACAGGCGCTTCTGCTTCTGGTATTTGCTAAGATAAAACGCCACCGCTCTCCTTCAGATAATTCGTCTAGAATTTTTCAATTTTGAGTACACGTCATAACCTTGTCACATACACTGAGCACATTGTATATTTCCATATAGTCTTTTATTACCAATCAGCTAATTTACAAGATTTCCAAAGGCTGATACATAGAATCAATAACGTAGGTGGTTACAGAAGTCATTTCGTACACAGTAACTCAATCATTCATATACTTACAGGTTCATCGATTTGCTTACACGTAATTCTCTTACTATATCCAGGGTCTATTTAAAAACGAATCAACGAATATTTGGTGCACAACGAAATTTGAGCAGTGTCTTGATATTTGTTTAAAAGAAAAGTAGGTTACACAAATCGCAGTCAGAGCCGCAACAGTGCTGGTAGTCTTATTAAAGTATGGTTCCAAGTCATGAAATTTGTTGTTATAATTATTCATTTTCTTTAGTCCATTGTATCTCAATTTAATCTGCATTTCTGCAAATCATAATTAGAATCCAGTTAGAATCACAATTATTTATCAATTTGAAATACGTGTCTTGTAAAAGATTAATAACCTCGTTTTTAAGTTTCGTACAAATCTCTTCTCTGTATCTAGTATTAAAGTATTGACATCCAGCTCACAAATTTTTAAAGAAATTAGGATTGCTTGCTTTAGTGAGTTTTTAGAGTAGGTCTCCATTTATATTCATCTCGTACTTTTCCTGAAACTTTCCTGTTTACTTGTGGAATATTGCGTGTATTACCTTTCGGATAATTGCTTGTATCAGAGAGATCAATGATAGTCTTCGTACAAAACTAAAGTTTTTGTATTCTATACATATGCATCTGTTTTTCACCATAATTTTTACTCATAACTGTATAGTAAAAATCATACTATTCTGGTAGCTGCTGATATATGTTTACATAAATTATGTAGTTCTCTAGGACATTCTACATCTACTTCAAATTTATGTCCTACTTGAGAAGTGTCTAACAACCCTTTTGTTTTTTTAGAAACAAAATCATTTCGTTCATCTCATTCAAATCTTTCATATGGCATTTATTGACTCTTAACATAACCACAGAAACTGTTTGCATCCAAATATGCTAAATGATTTATGCACCATAATTTTTCATGTATTTATTATTTGTCTTTAAATATTTCTTACAACATTAGGATATGCAATGTCTTATTCGTTTTTCTACTTGTCGAATCATATCATGCTACTCAGGATAGCTGCGTGGTCTTGGGCGTCTTGTCACGGTCTGGGCGGGCCCCCCTCCGAAGATTCGAGTCCTCCCACGGGTATGGGAGTGTGTCGTAAGTTAGTTTAAGTTAGATTGAGTAGTGTGTAAGCTTAGGGACTGATGACCTCAGCAGTTTGGTTTCAAAAGACCTTACCACCTATCCCCAATTTCCAAGCATATCATAATCATGTGATATTTATAGTGGTGGTCCATTTTTAGCATAGGATTCCAAGGTAAACTACATGCAGCAGAGTATTAAACGAATACAACTTGTATCCCTTTATAGTAGTTTTTCTGCAAATTTCAAACACATCAGCCAATATCAAAACATCATGATATTCACTAAGCTACTTGGTATTACCACCCCAAGAACCATCGAACTTTCCGTTGGTGGGGAGTCTTGCGTGCCCCAGCGATACAGATAACCGTACTGTAGGTGCAACCACAACGGAGGGGTATCTGTTGAGAGGACAGACAAATGTGTGGTTCCTGAAGAGGGGCAGCAGCCTTTTCAGTACCTGCAGGGCCAACAGTCTGGATGATTGACTGATCTGGCCTTGTAACACTAACCAAAACGGCCATGCTGTGCTGGTACTGCGAACGGCTAAAAGCAAGGGGACACTACAGCCGTAATTTTTCCCGAGGGCATGCAGCTTTACTGTATGGTTAAATGATGATGGCGTCCTCTTGGGTTAAATATTCCGGAGGTAAAATAGTCCCCCATTCGGATCTCCGGGCAGGGACCACTCACAAGGACGTCGTTATCAGAAGAAAGAAAACTGGCGTTCAACGGGTCGGAGCGTGGACTGTCAGATCCCTTAATCGGACAGGTAGGTTAGAAAATTTAAAAAGGGAAATTGATAGGTTAATGTTAGATATAGTCGGAATTAGTGAAGTTCGCTGGCAGGAGGAACAAGACTTTTGGTCAGGTGATTACAGGGTTATCAATACAAAATCAAATAGGGGTAATGCAGGAGTCGGTTTAATAATAAATAACAAAATAGGAGCGCGGGTGAGCTAGTACAAACAGCATAGTGAACGCATTATTGTGGCCATGATAGACTCGAAGCCCACGCCTACTACAGTAGTACAAGTCTATTTGCCAACTAGCTCTGCAGATGACGAACAGAGTGAAGAAATGTACGATGAAATAAAAGAATTATTCAGATAGTTTAGGGAGACGAAAATTTAATAGTCATGGGTGACTGGAATTCAAGAGTAGGAAAAGGGAGAGAAGGAAACGTAGTAGGTGAATATGGATTGCGGCTAAGAAATGAAAGAGGAAGCCGCCTGGTAGAATTTTGCACAGAGCACAACTTAATCATAGCTAACACTTGGTTCAAGAATCATAAAAGAAGGTTGTATACATGGAAGAAGCCTGGAGATGCTGACAGGTTTCAGATAGATTATATAATGGTAAGACAAAGATTTAGGAACCAGGTCTTAAATTGCAAGACATTTCCAGGAGCAGATGTGGACTCTGACCACAATCTATTGGTTATGAACTGTAGATTAAAACTGAAGAAACTGCAAAAGGTGGGAATTTAAGGAGATGGGACCTTGATAAACTGACTAAACCCGGAGGTTGTACAGAGTTTCAAGGAGAGCATAAGGGATAATTGGGGAAAGAAATACAGTAGAAGAAGAATGGTTAGCTTTGAGAGGTGAAGTAGTGAAGGCAGCAGAGGATCAGGAAGGTAAAAAGACGAGGGCTAGTAGAAATCCTGGGGTAACAGAAGAAATATTGAATTTAATTGATGAAAGGAGAAAATATAAAAACGCAGTAAATGAAGCAGGCAAAAAGGAATACAAACGTCTCAAAAATGAGATCGACAGGAAGTGCAAAATTGCTAAGCAGGGATGGCTACAGGACAAATGTAGGGATGTAGAGGCTTATCTCACTAGGGGTAAGATAGATACTGCCTACAGGAAAATTAAAGAGGCCTTTGGAGAAAAGAGAACTACTTGTATGAATATCAAGAGCTCAGATGGAAACCCAGTTCTAAGCAAAGAAGGGAAAGCAGAAAGGTGGAAGAAGTATACAGAGGATCTATACAAGGGCGACGTATTTGAGGACAATATTATGGAAATGGAAGAGGATGTAGATGAAGATGAAATGGGAGATACGATACTGCTTGAAGAGTTTGACAGAGTACTGAAAGACCTGAGTCGAAGCGAGGCCCAGGGAGTAGACAACATTCGGTAGAACTACTGACATCCTAGGGAGAGCCAGTCCTGACAAAACTCTACCATCTGGTGAGCAAGATGTATGAGACAGGCGAAATACCCTCAGACTTCAAGAAGAATATAATAACTGCAATCCCAAAGAAAGCAGGTGCTGACTGATGTGAAAATTACCGAACAATCAGTGTAATAAGTCACGGATGCAAATTCTAACGCGAATTCTTTACAGACGAAGGGAAAAACTGGTAGAAGCCGACCTCAGATTAGGAAATGAGACACTTAAGTAGTAAAGGAGTTTTGCTATTTGGGGAGCAAAATAACTGATGATGGTCGAAGTAGAGAGGATATAAAATGTAGACTGGCAATGGCAAGGAAAGCGTTTTTGAAGAAGAGAAATTTGTTAACATCGAATATTGATTAATGTGTCAGAAAGTCGTTTCTGAAAGTATTTGTGTGGAGTGTAGCCATGTATGGAAGTGAAACGTGGACAATAAATAGTTTATACAAGAAGAGAATAGAAGCTTTCGAAATGTGGTGCTACAGAAGAATGCTGAAGATTCGATGGCTAGATCATATAACTAACGAGGAGGTATTCATTAGAATTGGGGAGAAGAGATGTTTGTGGCACAACTTGATTAGAAGAATAGATCGGTTGGTAGGACTTGTTCTGAGGCATCAAGGGATCACCAATTTAGTATTGGAGGGAAGCGAAGAGGGTAAAAATCGCAGAGGGAAACCAAGAGATGAATACACTAAACAGATTCAGAAGGATGTAGGATGCATTAGGTACTGGGAGATGAAGAAGCTTGCACAGGATAGAGTAGCATGGGGAGCTGCATCAAAACAGTCTCAGGACTGAAGACCACAACAACAACAACAACTTGATATTAATTTTTTTTCCAGGCTAATTATTCTTTCCTGTGACCGTCATCACTAATTTCACAGTCATTTAGTTTATTGTAAAATACTTTTTTACTTGCCGCTGTGTCTCTTCTAATTTCGTTCAACAATGCATCTACTCATATGGAGAGACACTTTTTCTGACCATTTGATTGATAAATTCCTCTGTGATACGTTGCCTAACGTTTCTTATTTGATTCGTTCTCAAATTTGATGAAAGTCTGTCAAGAATGAAAGACTTAAATCCAAATGTGTCACTATGTCTCATCTTGCAATTTGCTGCGTGTCTTCGTTGTTGTGTATCAAATCTATTGCTGTTTTATTATTAGTGAGTTATTTTATGAAAAACGAGAAGCATATACTGAGAGATTATGTAAGCACTGGGGGGAGGGGGGTTATAATTAAACTTTCTGTATTTAACATACTGTATCACAGAAACTAATTACTGTAGGAGTACTAAACTTGGCAACATTATGTCCAGAGTATGGGGTGCTTGAGTGCCATGCATCACAGCACCACCGTCCAGTTGCAACTATGGCTGCCAGGTGCCGTGCTCAGTCATCGTGATTCATAGTCTTACACACCTGACGAGTTGCAGTGCACTTTCTGCACCTACTGTGAAGAGCATGATGAAGATGTTCAAATCAACTCCAGGAAGAGGCTGACGACCAGTTGAACCACTGGTGGTGGACAATGTTGCACATGACTCTCGATTGTCAGGCACTGTGCATGCTATTTCACAACACTTTAACATCCCGTGGTACACTGTACAGAAGGTGCTTCGAACTATTCCCAAGTGGTATCTGTACAAGGTACTTATCATACAGCAGCTTACACCAAACGACTCACAACGACAAGTTGACTTTGCTCTCCACTTTTTCGCAGTGATAGAAGTGTCGAGTGGTCGCCCTGGGTCTTACTATGGACAGAGGGAGCTCATTTTACTCACACACAGAGAACTACCGTGTGTGGGGATCTTCAATTCCAGTCGCTGTGCATAACGTTCGTCTGTACGATGAACGTGGCACCATATTGTGGGGCTTCGTTGTTACGTTGGTCATTGGCCTATTCCTTTTGAACAGGTTGGCGCTCAAGAACTAAAGACATGCATTGAGACTGGAGAGCGTTACTGCAATACTGTCGAGTCAGACATTACAAAAAGAAAAACCTCATTAGCGATGATCCTGCAGAATTGTATGTCAATGATTCAACAGTCAACATTCTCTTACAACGTGACATTAATCAAAATTCTAAAGATGATTTTTCTAATTCAAGATGATCAATAGACGATAAAACCAGATATTTCAGCAAAAATATATTTTACCACAAACTTTTAAATGGTGGATCAACTTTGTGTGTTTTTCTAGTATGTTCCTACTGCACCGGTGCTGTTTCTTGTGCACCAAGTAAATTGTTCTGAGGTACGGCCGCGTTTGCTACTAATGGTATTGAAGACTGGGAAAATATTTCTAATATTTTATCTCATCATAAGAATTCACTTGAACACAAAAATTCTGAGTCATCACCCTTAACAAGAAAAAAGTCACTTGGAACAATAGATAACCATTTCGAGTCATATGTACAGACAGAAAAATATGTATTTCCGCAGTGTGTTGAAAACGGTGTTTGCAGTACTGAAGAAGCTAACAAGTCGTGGATTCCCCTAAGTGGACACGTTGAAAGATTCCATTCATTAAATAATGGTCAGTTTATGATGCCTCTTGAACTTATAGCCGAGTCTGATTCTTTTCTCGCAGAGCATGTTGATCGATTTGGAAATCCAGGGCGGGGACACACTATTTATCTTTCTTCAACGATCTGTGATGAAATAATATAGCTTCTTTCTGAACGAATTAAAAGAAATATTGTGAGTGAAATAAAACAGGGCAATTTTTTGTTTATAATAGTAGATTCTACTACGGATATTTCACATATTGATATTTCACATATTATCTTTGATGTTAAGATATGTGAACGAGAATGGTGAACTGTTTAACGGTTCCTTCTGTTTTTACCAAATCCGAGACACAAGTTCGAAAACTTACCTGAGGCCGTACTAGAAGTCCTGTCCATAAATTCCATTGATATTACTGACTGTAGAGGCGAGTCATACGAGAATGCGAGGAACCTACACTGGTTTGCAGGCACGCATTAAAGAACGATATCCGAAAGCGCGTTAAGTGCCTTGTGCAGCACATTCTGTGAATTTAGTCGGCACTAGGGCAGCAACCTGTTTGCGGGAAGCATGTTCACTTTTCACTGTAGTGCAAAATCTTTGTAATTTTTTCTCTGCTTCTACACAGCACTGGGATAAACTTCTTTCTATCATGAAACCAGGACGCAAAACTATAGAATGGGTATGAGAAACACGTTGGTGAGCAAGAGAGGATGCGTGTGGAAGTCTGCATGAAAACAGGGAGGGCGTTATCAATTCCCTCACACATATTGTCAATAATACGTTTGAAAACCACTTGTGTGAAATAAGGCTTCAGCTTTATTGAAGAAAATCAGCGGACTATAAACAGTATTCATGATGACAGACTGGAAGGACATACTCCAGAGATTTAATAGTGTAAATATGAATTTGCAAAGTGTAAATATTAATAAATCCATCGAGTTCGTGACTGGTGATGACTGATGTAGACTATGAATGCACCTATAAAAGATCTCGAAAACGCAAACTTCATGATGACGAAGAAGCTCACTCTGAAGAAGTTTTTCTAGCTGGAAGGGAAAAATTTAGGGCCGACACATTTCTCCCAAAACTCGACAACTTGTACGCTCTATTACTGCGGAGGAAGGGTGAGTATAGAACACTGTTAATATTATTTTGTGATTTTTATTATAACTTAGAGTACATTCATTGCATTTACAAACTATATATTACCCGTTTGTTTCACAATTGGCGATGACAGAGCGCAGAACTAGATCTCGTTTACGTGCAGACGTAACCGAAGGTGCCCAACAATATTAAACAATACCCGAATGACCCAGGCCGCTCGGCGCTCTACGGTCAAGTCATACTGATACTGTATTGTATTACAACTGATGCGTATTCTTGGTGTCTGCTGAAATGTATAGTTATCGCAGAAATATTCGTTATCGGAGAGTACGCTCAGATGAAAAAGTGTTAGTAAAAAACGTAGTTCAGTTCTGTCGATAAATACGTAAAAGCTTTCCTAATACCGTTAGAAACTGCTATGGTGAGAGCAGTAGCTGCAGTACAAAACTGTTCCGCCCTTACATGGTCTAAAGGTATTGTGTACACTTATTATGCAGCATCTAGCTACACAGACTCTAATGCTTTACACGTTAACTATTAGATTATAAAACAAATTTGATATTTCCACACTAGTCTGTAAAATTATGCAACACCAAATCCAGTTCTATGTTTGTTCGTCAGTATTTAGTTATTAGTTCGTGTACCGAAAGCTCTATTTCATTATGATTTCTTACGCTTTCCTATAGATTCACGTATTAATACCGAAGGTGTTTTTTTATCCGCTACACATTCAAGTTATTAGATCGTAAAACAACAGTTTAATTTTAATTTTGTATGCATCTCTGTAAAAGTGCCTATTAATCTCTAATGTATGACTTGTTCACTTCAATTTTTAGATTGTAAAACAACATTTTTATTTTCGTTTTCGACGGTTTTGTGTAAAAGAGCATATTAAAAGTGAATATATAACAGAAATCCGTTGTCTGCTACAGGCTCTGCTGCATTTTTAGGCCGTAAAGGAAAGATTGTTTTCCTTACGTTCGTTTCTGTTGTCCTTCGACAGAAAAATGTGTTAACACAGTGCAGATTTAAGTTTGTTTCATCCGTTGCCACACACCAAGTACAGTTCTCGAATCATATTACATTTCTATTGAGTCCGACTAGATCGCTGACGCGCCCTTCAGAACAACGATTACCAGTGTACGGAAACAGCTCACAGCGCTCCCATCCATCCATCCAAAACGGCAAATATGAAGTGATAGAGTAATAGTTATTATTTAAAGCACGTTTTTTTGGGCGGGGGGGGGGCATATAATACGGTGTGATTAGGGGCAGAAAATTGTTTAATCCGCCAATGGGAGCCGGACCACCAGGCACTCCGGACAGTTTGATGCCGGTCTAGTGCCAGTCTACTGTACTTAGTTTCTAACATTACTGAAAAAATGTATCTGAAAATGAGGTTCCACAACGCTGACACAGTGCAGGTGCATTAATATACATACTCAGTTGGCTACTTTACAAGGTCCGGAAGAGCTTTCTTTGTGCCATTACTATACATTATTTCTTCCGCTCCATTCACGTAATGAGTGACGGAAAACGACAGTCTGTTACCTCTGTACGGATACAAACGTTATTCGCATCATTCCTATGTGAGATATACAATGTTGGAAGCGGAATTGTCGCATATTCTTGAAACAAAAGTTTTATCAAACACGATGCGACGTTTCCTTCCAGGAATTGCGATTGAAGTTCCAAATGCATTTTTTATACTTTTGTATGGGCAGTACCAATAATTTACGATATAGCTGTTTCCCTTTGAGGTTTTCCGACGTCTACTGTCATCCCACTTGATAACGACGCCAAAAACAATAACGCAAAAGTCGTCGCATAAGCATCTAGTGTGATTTTCTGAGTGGATGCTCCGCGCTCTCCTACAATTGCACACATGAGCAGTGAGAGGAAATTTACTTATTTCAACAAAGTTAAACAGTGTATGCCTACGTTGTTGGCCAAAATTTAAAAAAAAAATGGTTCAAGTGGCTCTGAGCACTATAGGACTTAACATCTGAGGTCATCAGTCCCCTAGAGCTTAGAACTTCTTAAACCTAACTAAGCTAAGGATATCACTCACATCAATGCCCGAGGCAGGATTCGAACCTACGACCGTAGCGGTCGTGGGGTTCCAGACCAAAGCGCCTCGAACCGATCGGCCACACCGGCCGGCGCCAAAATTTAAGGAGTTTTACTGTCGTAACTGAAATGTAAATATTAACGTGTACAGATTGTTTTGAAAGACCCTTAGCCTCCTTCATTTACTGAGCAATAGCACTGAATTATCTGACGAATACCACACAATAACTGAATTTCAACTTTAATTGTCCCTTTCTATTCATTCACTTAAATCTTCATGATTATTATGAGATTATGTTACACTAGTAGATCACTGAAGAGGGGCCTAAAGTAACTACCATGAAATGAGACGTTCTTGCACACATATAATTGAAATATTGGAAGTAATATATTCATTTTATACTTATCTACGCATTTACAGTTCTGACGTACGCTACGTCAGGAAATTGTGTCGCTATCTTTGTTTCCACGTTCTACACAGCTTCACTCTACAAGCAGCTCAGACGTATCACTTTTGACAGACTGCACGCTCTTCCTTCCGGCTCAGCATCTGAAAAGGCAATTAGGAGGCTCGACTGTCACACTTCTACGTTTTTGACACGCAACTGACGCCCATCCAGCGTTATTAGATACAATCCTCATCCTAGACCGATCAGTGTCCATACGTCTTGCTGCCTAACTGCGCGTCTGGATGGCGTCCCTAGTCGGTACGCATACAGCTCGCACCTTACATCTTTTCCACTGATGCCTCTGCTTTTTCTACTGTCTGTTGAATGTATCTGAGGGTAATGAGTTTTTGTATGGTATTGTCTCATGTTTGCGTTGTGTGGTGATTACGAAGAGGAGGATGAATTATAGTTCTGTCACGCAGCCTAGTGTTCCCGAAGAGGACAAATGTGGTCTCCAAGCTTAATGCCCCATCCAACAGGCGGGTCAACATCAGCGTCACTATGAGACGCTGGGGAGGTAACATTGTTCCAAAGCCTTATGACAAGGACTTCTACATAACCACCTTATCACCCCTTGCTAGCCAAAAATTATCTGAGAAAATAACATCTGCTATCAGGACGCAAACCAAATAACTTTGAGTGGAGTCGGTAATGCGAGGACGCGCTGAGAAAGGATGGTAACTTTCATAGAAGAATATCAGATGTTCTAATGATAAGTAGTGTGAGGGGGTGGAGGGGTGGCCCAAGAAAATGGAGTGGAAACGGACAGCAATAAATTTATTTGCCAGGAATAACGCACAAAATTTTATTGATACCTTTTAAAACAGTTAGAAAAAATTTTGATTAAAAGATCAACAGATAAATAACGAAGAAAATTCCAAAATGACAACAGGAGGCGCAGAAGGCATTTTAACTCATAGTGCCAATTTTTTTAATTACTTGAGACAGTTAGAAAACAATAACACGGGATTCGCCCTTTTCGAGCATTAACCAGTAGGCAATGCAATTTATATACCATCACTATTGGGTAAGGTTACACAGAAGACAACTTTTACAATTTAGAGAATCCTATTTTAAAAGAAATATACAAGTAGACCGTTACGCTGAAACCCTGGATCATTCGAATTGCACAGAAACCAGTTTAAAGCATTAATGGATTATGCAATATTCAAATGGAATAAAACAGATGTACCAAGACCGGGGAAAGTCACCTGTGATCTAGTGGTAGCGCCTTTGACTAGTAATCGAACGCTGCCATTGCTTAAATTTGGAATAAAATCATCAGCAAAGTTGCCCGAAGACTCAAAGCATAAGAAATCACACACGATCTGACAACGAACTCGTGAAAGAGGTTGAAAGAACGGACAGATGTTCAGGGCAATCTCTTACACTTGGGGTGGGGAAACTATCGCTAACAGGTGGCTCACCGGATCACCGGCATGAAGAGTTTGAAGACAATGGAAATGCATTCATTAAAGACATATAATGTGTGCCCGTAGGATATGTGGCCGGCAACTGAAAAAAGTCGTGATGATCTCTCTATTGACAATAGATTCCAGACTGTCCCCAATTCTGATCTGCCAAGGGGAGGTGACCACGAGAAAAAAACTGAATAACCAACGAAGGGATAACGTTCTACGAGTTGGGCCGTGGAATGTCAGAATTTTGAACGTGGTAGATAAGTTATAAAATATGAAAAGGGAAAAGTAGATGCTCAATCTAGATATAATGCGGGTCAGTGAAGTGAAATGGATTCCTGCTCGGACGGATACGTGGTAATATTAACAGCAGCAGAAAATGGTATAATGGGAGTAGGTTTCGTTAAGTATAGGAAGATAGGCAGAGAGTGACTTACTGTGAACAGTTCAGTGATAGGGCTGTTCTTATCAGTATCGACAGCAACCTAAACCGACGACAGTAGTTCAGGTATACATACCATCGTCCCAAGCAGATAATGAAGTCATAGAGAAGGCATCTGAGGGTACTGGACGAGTAATACATTACGTAATGCAGGTGGATATCTAATCGTCATGGCCGACTGCAATGTCGTTGTAGGGGAATGAGTAGGAGAAAGGGTTGAGGAAGAACATGTGTTGGTAGTAGGAAAGATAGACCTAATGGCCTAACTGAATTCTGAAATAAATTTTAGATAGTAATATCGAATACACCCTTACCAAGAATCACAGGAGGAGGCGGCTTCCTTCGAAAAGGAAGGAGGAAACGTGAAGCCTTCGAGTAGATTACACCATGGTCAAGAAGAGATTTCTAAATTCTGGAGTATGAGGCGTACCCAGGAGTAGATATAGACTGAGATTACAATTTAGTGGTGATCAAGAGTGAATTGAATTTTAAGAGAATAATTAGGAACAAACAATGCGCAATGAAGTGTTATACGGAAATACTAAGTTCAGCTGAAAAGGAGTTGAAAGTCCAACGGCCGGCACAGAAACTGGAAAGGAAAACGCAGTTACAAGAAAAGTAACTGCGAAGAAAGCATGGGAAACAGGGAAACACTTCAATTGTTCGACGAAAGAAGAATGTATAAAAATTCAGAAATACAGATCGCTGAGGAATGAAGTAAATATGAAATGCAGAGAAGCTAAGACGAAGTGGCTACATGCAAAATGTGAAGAAATCGAAAAGGGCTGACTGTTGGGAGGACTGACTCAGCATGTAGAAAAGTCTAAACAACCTTCGGTAAAATTGAAAGCGAAGGTGGTAACATTAAGAATACAACGAGAATTCACTGGTAAATGACGAGAAGAGAGTGGAAAAGTGGAAGGAGTACAATGAAGGCCTGTATGAGGGGGAAGATTTCTCTCATGTGGTAGAAGAAGAGACAGGAGTTGATTTCGAAGAGGTAGGGAATCCAGTACTTACAGGGGAGACTCGAGGCGGAACGAGATACTTAATGTTTAACAATTTCTATAAAATAAGCGAACATAAGGAAACTCTTCTTAAAGCTATAAAAAAACTTTGTACTGTAACCTAATGTACCTTACTTTAAAATCACTTAAAACAATACATTTTGTATTTTTTACTATTTTTCAAAGGAAGTCTTGCATATTGCCCGTTCCGCCCCACCCACGGGGCAGAATGGGATAAGGTTATTTCTTGTTACATTATTGCATAAACGTTGAATTTGTATTAGGAATATCGTATTAAACTATGACAAAATGTTTTATAAAAGGCAATTCAGACTAAGGAATGTGTAATTTAAACAATTAAACAGTCATTCTTGAAAATAAGAATATATTTTAATATCATTCTGAAAAATGTGCAATACTTAATAACCACCAAACCACTAACTAGTAATCCTTTAGACAATACTCACAAATCAGTATTTTCTCTTCATCTTCACTGTTTATGCCAGCACATGAACTATGTGCCCACTTGAAACACCTCTCGCATGCAACCCAGCCGCAGTAGAAGTCCCCACAGTAGAGACAGCATCCTCTCTCTCTGATTCTGTCTTCTCCATCATCTTGTTCCTTTTATTTTTCTTAAGGTCTTTGATGTCCTCTGTTATGGTTTTTTTGGGAGTACAGTTTGATATTTTTGCCTTAAGTTGCATTGCACCTGACGTCTCTGTCCTGACATTGTTCACATTTGTGCACCCTCCTCCTTTCTGTAGGCCTACATTACGTGCGACAGAATTCTGCAGTTCCTTGTTATAAGGAGAATCTGTCAATACGACGGTTTTTCTTTTTCGTCTTATAGTCTGCTGACTATTTTGACAGATTAGTGGGATTAGAATGACAGCCTCGACCGATATCTGGAAAGATGAGTTGTTCGGCGAACATAGCTGGTTGGGAGAGTTAAACTGTGAAACTGCTACTTCGTTGAATCCCATTGCTCGAGCACCAGAAGTATTTTCTGGCTGGTGAATAGACAGTGTAGGACGCCTCGAAATAAATCCTTTAATCAACTCTTGTCCAGCTAGACAAGTTTGTTTGTCAAATCTGTGTTGTAAGCCATTTCTTTCGGCTAGTTGATAGGCTAGTTATCTGAGATCTTTCATTTTTACACCAAAAAGTCTGCTTTCCATTGAATTGAGATATGTTACAAGCTCATGTTCTTGTTCTGCAGTGAACAGATTTTTAAATTTTCCATCTGGTTTGTCAATTATGTAGTCAGGATTATTCGTAGCTTTAGGCACATATCTTTCCAATATTGATTTCGGTACGTTGAACTGCTTAGATACTTTTAAAAATCCCATTTGGGAAGATGAAACGGCTGAAACTGCCATTTCCATCGCTTCTGCGTCCCATTGCTCTCTGTCAGTCTTATTCATGTACGTTAGCACCATCTGGAACAGCAAGGGGGAAAGAAAAATAATACAGTTTACTCTCTACTTGCGTCAAAACATGACGGGGCATAACGGGACACTATACCATTCTGCCCCGTCCCATTCCGCCCCAAGAGCACTTTTGAGGTTAACAACTTTTATGGAGTGCAATAACTGACGTATTTAAACGCATTAAATAACTAAAGTATAACGAATGCCGTGAACTTTAAGGGAATGTGTCATTTTAGGGTATATAATTAACAATTAACAGCTGACATGGCGTTGAAATTCACCAAACGTCAAAACAACGCAAGCGGTAACGTGACGGACAACAATTAACTTAGATCTCGCACTTCAAACTAAATAAAAATGGCTGCCCTAACTTCCCTTACATTCGGAGAGATAATTACATGCCCATACGACAGGTTGCAGCACTGTGTAGTCTAGAAAAGAGCAATTTCCCATTGTGCCCCGCTATCCCGTTCTGCTCCGAGTTCCCCTATCAGAATTTAAAAGGGCTTTGGAAGACTTAAGATTAAATCAGGCCGAAAGGATAGATAACAGTCGATCAGAATTCTCAAGTCATTGGGGGAAGTGGCAATAAAACGACTATTCATGTTGGTATGCAGAATGTATGAGACTGGTACACCATTTGACTTTCGGAAAATTGTCTTCCTCACAATTCCGAGGACTGCAAGAGCTGACAAATACGAGAAGTATCGCACGAGAAGTATTGCACAATCAATTTAACAGGTCATGAATCCAAGTTGCTGACTAGAGTAATACACAGAAGAACAGAAAAGAAAATTAGCGATCTGTTGGATTACGATCAGTTGGGCTTTAGCAAAGCTAAAGCCACCAGAGAGGTAGTTCTGACGTTGTAGTTGCTAATGGAAGCTAATCTGAAGAAAACTCGAGACACGTTCATTGGGTTTGTCAACTTGTAAAATGGGTGCCAGATTTTCAAAATTCTGAGACGAGAACTGTGCAATATGTAAGACAATGAGAGGCCAACCCGACTCCTGGTGGAAAGCCGACCTTTGTCACCGCAATCGACAACGTCTTTCTCCTAGCCGGCGGAGCCACTTAACTCGCTTTCCCCAGCCATGCCCTCTCTCAGCCGGTCAGGGAAGTCATAGAAATCTCGGAGCAGAGATTGGCGAGCGTATAGTCTGTCTGTAAACTCAAGAGCGAGCAGTGGTTTGATGGGGGAAGTGACCTTTCCGGCCACCGGACTACAGGGGCACCCAAAATCTGTTGCCCATTACCTGTGTAGCGGTGTAGATCGGCGTGCAGTGATATACGTAGTTTCTGTTCGTGGGATCTTAGTTGCCAGTGTCAGTTAACTTTGTATACTTACTGATATACTTCGATATCCGGAAGTGATGGATAATCGCCTAGCATTCCAAGAAAATATCAGAATACGAAGAAGAGGAGGTATTTGCGGAGTAACGAGCATTCGATCGTCTCTAATGATATTACAGGGTGCATTAAAGAGGCCATACAAAAATAACTGTTGGCTCATATTGCCAGTCCCAATAAAAAGGGTTGCAATTTATGCAAACGTCAGCCTCACCCAATAGGACGCGTAAGGCTGGAACGCGAAAATAAGCCGCATGGTTTACTGGTATCGCCACGAAGGAGATCTAATGATTTTGAGAGGAAACCCATCGATGTAGACAGTTTCAAAATTACGTAAAACCTTTTATGCTTATGGAACACTAAATCTCTATCTCGGCCACTATTCACCTGATATTGCTTAAAACACGTGCGCAATAGCAATTCTAAACACTGCTGAAATTTCCTTCAAAACAGGTAGCCCGATTCTGGACTTCTAAGCTGAAAGCTTCAAATACTAGGTGGGTTTACATATAAATTTTTATTTTTTGGTAAGAACTTTATTTGTTAATCTACAGCAATGCTATACTCTTCAAAATATTCCGCATTGCATACTGTATTTTTCCAGTTCCCGAAACACTTTAGGAACTGTTTGTTCGGGATAGTTGATAGGTCTTTTAATTGTGCACTTTTAATCTCATCCATACTTGTAAACCCGCTGCACTTTAAGACCTGCTTTGCAATGTTTATACCACTTGTATGCCCTTGGTTTACTCATAACTGGCTCACCAAAATCAAAATTTAACAATTCAAAAAATTTGATACATTTTATTCCGCTCTTACAACAAATTCCAATACAGAGTCTCTAACCTATTTTTATACAAAATAAATAATCGTTGATGCTAGCAAAACACATGTAACCTTTTTGACAGCTCACAAGAGAGCGAATATCCGATATGCATAACATTGTACACATAATTTTGATACATGTTTACGAAGACAGTTACAAAATAGTAGTGCAAATCGGACAACTACAACACACAAAATTATAAATTTCTGCTTACTTTTTAAACACTCTTCGTGTTGCAAGAATTGTTAAGTTTCAATACAGTTCTTCAAAGAAAACTTCTACCTTTCAGTAGAGACACAAAGTAAGAACAAGCCTTAAATTCTACAGATTGATTGCATTACATAGGGTTCGTTTTACGAATAGCAATAGAGGAACATACATTCACATGAACAGGCATTCGGTTCTATGTTTGTAGTCGACTGCTGACTTCCGTTCTTATGTCAATATTATTTAATCTATAATGCTGTGTTTCGGAAGAATCTATCTTATTTTGTATTCTTAAGGTCTTAATGCGCTTGTCTAAAAATAAACGCAGCCGAGACGCATCTGTACACGGCTTCGTCACAGATTTAATGCTCGCGCCACGGCAGGGGCGGTACTACGTTGTGAAGCAGCCTGTAGAAGCGCCTTGTGGCGTAGCTGGGTTGGCAGAGTGCGGACAAGCTCGCTCGCTCTTCCGTTCACCGACAGACTATAATAACTATCGATATGCGCCCTCTCACTAAACGCATTTCTTTCCCAATCGGTGGAAGAATGATAATGAAATGTCATACCTGGAAGAACTAGAAAGATTCCATTTGTCTTGGTTACTGACATCATATTTATCCAGAAGAACCGTGGCTACGAGAAAATGCCTGATTCGGGATTCACTAGCAGCCAATGCGATCGGGAGCCTAATGACAAGACAGGCCGCTGATTCGATGCGGTTGCAACGTGCGCCAGGTATCGACCGCGCAGCCGAGGAGGCTGATGTTTTATTCATACTGCCATTTCAGCTACTGTGTTTCTCTCATTTCCGCTGTCACGGAGATGATGCCACGAGCCGACGCCGCCGCGGTATGTAAAGATAAGAGCGCGAGCGTGCGTCTGTGTTTTTGTATGAGCGTCTGTGCGTGTGTTAGCAATCGTGCGTTTCTGTGTTTGCGCGAGGGACAAAGTTGCCTGGAAGCTCCACTTTCATGTTATATTAAAACAGGCATTCGTCTCCCGGCCGAGTCTGGCGGTTGGGAAAGGCTTTCCCGCATGCAGCGCCAGAAATAACACAGCAAAAGGGCGAGAAAGGAAACAGGGAGAAAAAAAGGAGGCAGGCTGCGTTAACCCGGACTCTTTTGCAGACGGCGTGTGCGTAACGGAGTTGGAGCAGGTGCGAGAAAAAAGGTGAGGAATATGAAGACATTTTGTGCGGCGTCGCCAGGTTGGACGAGGAAATGGATATGTCTACAGGTGGTTCCGTTTATTTTCGCATGGAGGGTAGACTGTTGGTGATTGTAGTCTAATAAGTATTGTGCGTATGAGCACATGGCTTCTTGGATGAAAATAGTAAGTAAAATGGAAAGAAGGAATATTTCGTAAAATGCTGCATTTGTTAGCAGTCTTACTAGCACCACCATACTATGGGGAAATGCTATCGCGGATAATGAGTAGCAAGAAGGACAGTCTGAAGAAAAACAAAAAAGATTTTAAAAAAATACTTGTGCCTCGCAGACTGCATCGTAGTGTCAAAAGATGATGTTTCGGTCACTGTTGCTTCCATCAGCAAAATTATGTATAACTACATGGACAATTAAATTAGAACAATAGTGGGTGAACCATTGCTTCATGACTTTAAAATATTAAACAGTTTGCAATTCAAAAGAAACTACCTCACGTCGCTAAATCCTGTAAACATAAGAGTACAAATTAAATAATGATCGTTGGAGAAGGGATGAATCCTCATGTGGTTGTGCAGGCTGTACCTCAACTCGTCTTCACATTCAGTTTCCATATCACAAGCAAAGTAAGCTTCACGCAAAAATTAATTTTCTTAGCTTGTTCTCTCACCTTCCATGGTAGACATTACAGTCTGCTAAAAACTGGATACATTACTAAATATCATAAAATAGCAGTAAATCAGTATATTAGCGGATACGCATATGCAATCATCTCGTAATTAATATGAAATCTGACATAATTATCACAGGTTAAAATAAGAACGTTTCACGTTGAAACTAGTATTGCTTTTCTTTTCATCCCATGTCAAGTATATGCCTTTTCCACAATGACTTGAGTAACGAAAGTATGAACATAAATTCTGAAACATATGGCGTAAGGAAAGTGATTTTATTATCATATTTAATTTTTGAGATGATTGATGTCCAAGCAGTGCTCCAAAAGAAAACACTATTCACCACTCTAAACAAACTTGAAAACACAAAATCACACACACACACACATACAAACACACACACACACACACAAACGGAACAAACTCAAATTTCTTGGACGTCAAATAAAACGAAACAATGAGATAAACGATAGTCAAAAGTTTATCAGACATAAATTGTGCAGTGAAAATTGTGCTCAACTCACAGCAACATAACATGCAGAATTCACAAATAAGCAAGATACAACGTGAGTAAACGCTGTTGGAATACGAAAAATAATCCATGAGTAACATGTGGGTTCCTGTAGTCATGTCCTAGTTCATGAAGCACGGGAAACGTATGAGTGGCCAAGTAAGTGGTCCCGACAGTCGGGATACCAGTTACTTTGGAATAAGGCTGGGCATCTCGGACATATTCTAAGTCGTGGTCACCTTTGTGCTCATACGGCGAAGACTACCAAATCCACCGGTTAGTCCCTCAACCGTTAGGGGTAAAACTCAATGGGACTCGGAGCAAGTAAGGCTAGCAACCTGCTTCCCTGGTACTTTAAATATGATGCTGGCAACAATCAGAGTAAAATGCCTCGGACCTTTGGAGGTGACGGAGTCCCACCTCTAACTGACAAACCAGGGACTCCTAAGATACGACTTGGCAAACAAATGGTAATGAGATGGGGAGCTATTAATATCAATAGGGGCTACTCTGGGAAGAAGGTAGGGCTGGCAGAGGCTGCAAATAAGATGGGGCTGAACGTTTTAGCTGTTAGTGACATTCGGGTAAGGGGTGAGAAAGAAGAGGAAGTGGGAGAATACAAGGTCTACCTGTCAGGAGTCAAAGCAGGAATAGCACAATGGGGTGTAGGGCTTTACATCAGGAAAGAAATGGAACCCAGCGTAGTTGCTATAAGGTATGTAAATGAACGACTGATGTGGATAGATTTGACAGTGTCTAGCAAGAAAATTAGGACTGTGTCAGTATATTCGCATTGTGAAGGGACAGATCAAGATAAGATGGATAGTTTTTATGAGGCACTCAGTGATATAGTTGTTAGAGTAAAGGAAAAGGACAGTGTTCTGCTCATGGGTGATTTTAATGCCAGGATTGGAAATCGAACAGAAGGCTATGAAAAGGTAATGGGTAAATTTGGAGAGGATATGGAGGCCAACAGGAATGGGAAACAACTCTTGGATTTCTGTGCCAGTATGGGCTTACTAATCACAAAATCCTTTTTTAAACATAAGAACATTCACCGGTATACTCGGGAAGGCAGGGGAACCAGATCTGTCATTGACTATATAATAACAGATCAGGAATTCAGGAAGGCTGTGAGGGACACACGTGTATTCAGGGGATTCTTTTATGTCACTGATCATTATTTAATCTGCAGTGAAATTGGGATTGTGAGGCCGAAAGTGCAGGTCAGGTCCACATGTAGGAGGATAAGAGTGGAGAAACTTCAGGATAAGGAAATCAGGCATAAGTACATAACAGTGATCTCCGAAAGGTACCAGTTAGTTGAATGTAGTCTATTACAGTCATTGGAAAAGGAATGGACAAGGTACAGGGACACAGTACTAGAAGTGGCTAAAGAATGTCTTGGAACGGTAGTGTGTAAAGGTAGGATGAATCAAACAGCTTGGTGGAATGACACAATCAAGGCAGCCTGTAAAAAGAAAAAGAAGGCGTATCAAAATGGCTACATACTAGAACTCAGGTAGACAGAGAAAGTTATGTTGAAGAAAGAAACAAAGCCAAACAGATAATTGCAGCATCCAAGAAGAAATCTTGGGAAGCCTTTGGAAACAGGTTGGAGACTTTTTGTGAAGCTGCTGGAAAACCATTCTGGAGAGTAATTAGCAGTCTTCGAAAGGGAGGTAAGAAGGAAATGACAAGTATATTGGACAGGTCAGGAAAACTGCTGGTGAATCCTGTGGATTCCTTCGGCAGATGGAGGGAATATTTTGAAGAGTTGCTCAATGTAGGCGAAAATACGATCAGTAATGTTTTAGATTTCGAGGTACAATGGAATTGGAATGATTAGGGAAATAGGATCACATTTGAGGAAGTGGAGAAAATGGTCAATAGATTGCAGTGTAATAAAGCAGCTGGGGTGGGTAAAATTAAGTCGGAACTCATCAAATACAGTGGAATGTCAGGTCTTAAATGGCTATACAGGATAACTGAAATGGCCTGGGAGTCGGGACAGGTTCCATCAGACTGGACAAAACCAGTAATCACAGCAATCTTTAAACATGGAAACAGAAAAGATTGTAGCAACTACAGAGATATCTCTTTAATCAGCGTTGTGGGTAAAATCTTCTCAGGTACTGTTGAAAGGAAAGTGCGAGTATTAGTTGAGGACCAACTGGATGAGAATCAGTGTGGGTTTAGGCCTCTTAGAGGTTGTCAGGACCAGATCTTTAGCTTACGGCAAATAATGGAAATGTGTTATGAGTGGAACAGGGAATTGTATCTATGCTTAATAAATCTGGAAAAGGCATATGACCGTGTTCCTAGGAGGAAGTTATTGTCTCTTCTACGAGATTATGGAATAGGAGGCAAACTTTTGCAAGCAATTAAAGGTCTTTACAAGGATAGTCAGGCAGCAGTTAGAGTTGACGGTAAATTGATTTCATGGTTCAGAGTAGTTTCAGGGGTAAGACAAGACTGCCACGTGTCTCCACTGTTGTTCATATTATTTATGGATCGTATGTTGAAAACAATAGACTGGCTGGGCGAGATTAAGATATGTGGACACAAAATAAGCAGTCTTGCATATGCGGATGACTTAGCTGTGATGGCAGATTCGATTGAAAGTTTGCAAAGTAATATTTCAGACCTAGATCAGAAATGTAAGGACTATGGTATGAAGATTAGCATCTCCAAAACGAAAGTAATGTCAGTGGGAAACAGATATAAACGGATTGAGTGCCAAATAGGAGGAACAAAGTTAGAACAGGTGGATGGTTTCAAGTACTTAGGATGCATATTCTCACAGGATGGCAACATAGTGAAAGAACTGGAAGCGAGGTGTAGCAAAGCTAATGCAGTGAGCGCTCAGCTACGATCTACTCTCTTCTGCAAGAAGGAAGTCAGTACCAAGACTAACTTATCTGTGCACCGTTCAATCTTTCGACCAACTTTGTTGTATGGGAGCGAAAGCTGGGTGGATTCAGGTTACCTTATCAACAAGGTTGAGGTTACGGATATGAAAGTAGCTAGGATGATTGCAGGCACTAGAAGATAGGAACAATGGCAGGAGGGTGTCCACAATGAGGAAATCAAAGAAAAACTGGGAATGAACTCTATAGATGTAGTAGTCAGGGCGAACAGGCTTAGATGGTGGGGTCATGTTACACGCATGGGAGAAGCAAGGTTACCCAAGAGGCTCATGGGTTCAGCAGTAGAGGGTAGGAAGAGTCGGGGCAGACCAAGGAGAAGGTACCTGGATTCGGTTAAGAATGATTTTGAAGTAATAGGCTTAACATCAGAAGAGGCACCAATGTTAGCACTGAATAGGGGATCATGGAGGAATTTTATAAGGGGGACTATGCTCCAGACTGAACGCTGAAAGGCATAATCAGTCTTAAATGATGATGATGATGATGATGATGATGAGTAACAAACCACACCAAATAGTTATCCATACCAAAGCTTCACAAAATTTTAGCTATGTCCACCACCCGGCGTAATTACACATAAATAACAGTAACACGTTTGGCACACAGCTCAGGACAAGCCAAATACAGCAACGGCAACGCCAAACAAGTGGCATATGCCACGATATTAGCAGAATATTTATTTTAAAGTTAACATTATAAACAAAGAATTAAATGTAGCAGATATATCAATGTAGCCGATATCTATTATGTTTTGCAGATGACATGGTGTATTAATTACGACCGCTGGCTGATTTCGTTTGCAGGCCACACACAACGTAAAACAAAAGTTAAGTACATATGTAACTGAAATAACAATAAACCTCAATATAATCCGTATACATGTATTTCAGGAAAAGTAAAAGAAGAAGCCATCTGAGATTGTCACATCTGTGATGAAACATGTTTGTGTATTAAAGCAAAACAATAATCGTATACTCGCTAACAAGAGGATCCATCCGTAATTCCTTACCCCCCCCCCACCCCACCCCACCCCCAAGAAAAAGAAAAAAGCATAGTGAAGCACATTAGACAGCACCACATGAAACACCAAAATGGTCTTTTGACTGCAAACGTAGATCATGAGCCCGTTTCCGACATGAATGCTAGACTTCATATCGAACGTATACCGTACACAGTGGGACGCACTATTGGCGTAAAGTTGCCGCGGAGTGGAAGGACATCATTCATATAAAGATTTCTTGATATTCCTCAGGAAAAGCAACTCTGCGAATCAGGTCAAAAGGATCTTGATGTAATACGACAGAACAATGCAGTTGGATAAAACAATTTAAGAATACTTACTGGTAAATCATCAAAAATGTCTTCAAATATTTCATTGAGCTAAAAACAAAAATATTATAGTGTTAATTAAAATACTTGCTATCCACTCTACAAAAGTATCCAAACGTGTGGAAATATGAAATATGGAAGTTTAAATTTACAACAACTGTTATTCTCTTTCTGAAAACGTGCAATCTTTGAGTACCACTGGTTATTACTCTTGAAATGTTTACAACAAATTTTAATAAGAGAATTAACATAATGATCTATCAGTTTTAGTGACATAACAATCTCTCCAAAGCTTCTAGGAAAAGAGTCTTCAAAACAGGCAGGCAATAATCAGGGTATACTTAAAAGTAGTTCATTAAAGGGAATCAAAAACTATTAAAGCTGCTAGATATGACACCACTATGGATTGGGCAATGTGGTCTGGACGAACGGTCTCGAAATTACTTAGGGGAAACCCAATGCACTGTTGACCACTCTCCACCTCTTATAAGCTACCGTTGGATGCACGCCCCAAGGTACATCATACAACGAGAGCCGGATGATCAGAGAAATAACTTTTAAGGAACACGAGTATAAACTGAAGTCTTCAGATTACACGCTGGCAGCATAGACATAACAGTTGCAGTAAGTCGCTAAAAGATAATAAGGCAAATGGCCGAGTCAACCACCCCAACTTACACCTGCTTGTAGAGAAGTTCAGCAGGTAACAGACGTTTAACTTCAAATCACGCCAGAAGGCGGAAATGGTAATTGCGTAACCATCGTGCGGGAAGGAAATCATAGGTGGAAAGGAAGCGCGAACGGTTGGATAGCGAAGCTCATCTACTTTAAACCCAAGTTCCGCTTGGAAATATAACCCACCGAATTACATGCAACAAGATTTGCCTCCATAAGGCGCATAAGCTTGAGGGCTCCAAATAACTACAGAAAATGACTTGGCGACTTAGTGCACAACATACCAGGCAAAAAACTAAGTCTTTTGTGCTTCACGAACCATGCCACACTGAACGTGCAGTGCCCCGTCATGGCAAAGTTCGTGTTCCAGAAGAGGTGACGTGAGCTATCGATAGTGCACAGTTCAGCGTCTCCCCCCCCCCCCCCCCCCCCTTCCAGGAATCCTGGAGAGAAGATGAGGTTGGTGGGGAATGGCTCACAAGGGAGAATTAATTATTACCACCTCTTTTAACTTGGTTTAGGCGCACCTGAAACCCATTATCACTCTTTACTATGGAGCCTAAGCGTGAACAGAGTAGGTACCTCCAACGCCTTATATGGGCCCACAAAACGGGTTGGACATTTTTTGGACGTCTCACTCCAAAAGTCTCTACCCCCAAAATTTCCGACGAAGATTATATCCGCGACCTGAATATACCCCAGACGTAAGCCTTGGTTACGGAGTATTGCTTCTATTTCGTTGGCATTCTGAATATTTGCCTTTGCTCTACCACCAATTATCCTTGATTAACTCAGGACTGCCGGCCGGAGTGGCCGTGCGGTTCTAGGCGCTACAGTCTGGAGCCGAGCGACCGCTACGGCCGCAGGTTCGAATCCTGCCTCGGGCATGGATGTGTGTGATGTCCTTGGGTTAGTTAGGTTTAATTAATTCTAAGTTCCAGGCGACTGATGATCTCAGAAGTTAAGTCGCATAGTACTCAGAGCCATTTGAACCATTTAACTCAGGACTAATATCGTTTGGCAACAAATCATCTACGGACCAGATATTTGATAAAGAGGGATTAAGGGGACAGGCGTATATGAGAGAAGCAGGGGTATCTCTGTACGACTCATTTCTGGCACTACTGAAGGCTAGGTACAGCCATGGCAAAGAGAGAACCCATGTAGTTTGAGCCTCAGAGTGGAAAACTATCAGAGAGGACAATTGGTTACAATTAACCTGCTCTGCAAACGAAGGTTAAAGGTAATATGGTGTCGTGGTAAAGTGTTTAACCCCTGATCGGAGAGAGAAGTTTTTAACATCCATCGAAGGAAAACAAGGCGTATTATCATTGAGAATGAGCCTTGGTCGGCCGAAGGAAAATTTTATTCACATGCCTAATACTTTGTCTGGCAGTAGTACTATTGGGGAGCTACCAGGTGAACCGAGTAAAGCTATCAACCACCACACATATGTATCGCGCTTCCCACCTTAGGTTGACTGAAGAGGACCGATTCATTTGTAGGACTAAGAAGTATGTAAATTTAAATTTGTAACAAATGACAGTCTCTTCTTAAAAGGACAGAAATTGGTGTTTCACGGGTTCCTATTGCTGAAATATTTACATCAGATTTCTATAAGAGACGGTAGATAATGGTTCAAAATTTGTAGTTACGTAACAATCTCTTCAAAGGTTGTAAGAAAATAGTCTTCAAAACAAGCAGACAATAAGCATCTCTACAGTTTGTCTGACTGAAACACAAGAAATAAATGAGGTGCACCTAACAGGAGTTCATTGAAGTGAAACAAAAAAATTAAAGCTGCTGGATATGTTGCCGGTCTAGGGCTAGCGTCTTTGATTTCTAATAAAAACGTCCTCAGTCCCGGCTTCGAATTCCGCAGCTGCTTCAATTCTGATTAATAATCAGAGTTGGCGGCCGAAGACTTCCGGAATTAGACGCCACCTAATACTGCCAACGGCTTTGTCAAAGAGGGCGGAGGAGCAGACGGAGGTTCAGGGTAATCTCTTGTCCTACGGGTGGGAAACTGTCCCTAAAGGCGGAACAATCAGAAATGATCAACGTGTAACCTCCCCACAAAATAATTCACCGCAACCTCTCAACAGAAAATATTAACATAAATAATATTCACGTTTAGTGTAACCTCAAAACAGAAAAATTCCTAAACCTCTCAACAGTATAAATTTATAATTATGTCGTTCACATTCAGTGTAGCGTCCCAACAAAAAAAATAAATTCAGTAACCTGGTGATAATACAATGTAACTATCCTCTCAATTAAATTGTCACTCACTTATAACTTTTCAATAATTGACTGTGAATTTAACCTGGTAAATTGTGGACGTCAGCAGTGCTGCGTCATGGCCCTGAAAGATCATTCTGAATAAAAAGAGACAAATTCTAACCTCAATGAAGTCACCAGATAACGCATATATATATCTGCTCTTAAAATAATGTTTTCTGGCACAGCCCTGTGCAATGCTGGCCGATAGATTTGTCATTTATGAAAGGAAGCAACTGATTTTTCTTTTGCAACAATCGGGATGATCATGGATGGGAGAATTTAGTAAATTCTTTAAATTGAAATAAATGGTTGTTAAAAATTACTTTATATGACAAGGATTATTATTACGAGATTTTTAAAACATTTACATGGGACTTGAGATGACATTGCTACATATGCGCGAGGCTGCATTTTACCTCATACAATAATACTCAGGCTCCGGCATCGCTGCACTGCGACCGGCCCAGCTAACACGATACACCAGACCAGACCAGAGCAGACAGCAGGCTAGCAACAACTTACTGCTACAGCTGCACAGTTCCTACTGCAGTGAACACTGCTCTCTGGTCAGAGTTCTCTTATACCTTGCATATCGCAGGCAGCGCATGAGCTATACATCGAAATTACAGCTGCTCGGACCTCTTACATAACCCTCCACTGGGGGGGGGGGCAAAAATTTGGCAGCGATGGTGAGTCAATTGGACTTGCCATGAGCAACAATTTTTTCTATAATCTACTTAATTAACTAAGTTTACAGTCACAGAGTACATACATACACACATTTATATATATATATATATATATATATATATATATATATATATATATATATATATATATACTCCTGGAAATTGAAATAAGAACACCGTGAATTCATTGTTCCAGGAAGGGGAAACTTTATTGACACATTCCTGGGGTCAGATACATCACATGATCACACTGACAGAACCACACGCACATAGACACAGGCAACAGAGCATGCACAATGTCGGCACTAGTACAGTGTATATCCACGTTTCGCAGCAATGCAGGCTGCTTTTCTCCCATGGAGACGATCGTAGAGAAGCTGGATGTAGTCCGGTGGAACAGCTAGCCATGCCATTTCCACCTGGCGCCTCAGTTGGACCAGCGTTCGTGCTGGACGTGCAGACCGCGTGAGACGACGCTTCATCCAGTCCCAAACATGCTCAATGGGGGACAGATCCGGAGATTTTGCTGGCCAGGGTAGTTGACTTACACCTTCTAGAGCACGTTGGGTGGCACGGGATACATGCGGACGTGCATTGTCCAGTTGGAACAGCAAGTTCCCTTGCCGGTCTAGGAATGGTAGAACGATGGGTTCGATGACGGTTTGGATGTACCGTGCACTATTCAGTGTCCCCTCGACGATCACGAGTGGTGTACGGCCAGTGTAGGAGATCGCTCCCCACACCATGATGCCGGGTGTTGGCCCTGTGTGCCTCGGTCGTATGCAGTGCTGACTGTGGCGCTCACCTGCACGGCGCCAAACACGCATACGACCATCATTGGCACCAATGCAGAAGCGACTCTCATCGCTGAAGACGACACGTCTCCATTCGCCCCTCCATTCACGCCTGTCGCGACACCACTGGAGGCGGGCTGCACGATGTTGGGGCGTGAGCGGAAGACGGCCTAACGGTGTGCGGGACAGTAGCCCAGCTTCATGGAGACGGTTGCGAATGGTCCTCGCCGATACCCCAGGAGCAACAGTGTCCCTAATTTGCTGGGAAGTGGCGGTGCGGTCCCCTACGGCACTGCGTAGGATCTTACGGTCTTGGCGTGCATCCGTGCGTTGCTGCGGTCCGGTCCCAGGTCGACGGGCACGTGCACCTTCCGCCGACCACTGGCGACAACATCGATGTACTGTGGAGACCTCACGCCCCACGTGTTGAGCAATTCGGCGGTACGTCCACCCGGCCTCCCGCATGCCCACTATACGCCCTCGCTCAAAGTCCGTCAACTGCATATACGGTTCACGTCCACGCTGTCGCGGCATGCTACCAGTGTTAAAGACTGCGATGGAGCTCCGTATGCCACGGCAATCTGGCTGACACTGACGGCGGCGGTGCACAAATGCTGCGCAGCTAGCGCCATTCCACGGCCAACAGCGCGGTTCCTGGTGTGTCCGCTGTGCTGTGCGTGTGATCATTGCTTGTACAGCCCTCTCGCAGTGTCCGGAGCAAGTATGGTGGGTCTGACACACCGGTGTCAATGTGTTCTTTTTTCCATTTCCAGGAGTGTATATATAAGTGCAGAACATGAAATGAAATAGAGTGCACATGCACTGAGTGCAGAACATATCAAGAAATAACAAAACGTATACGCAATGAGTACAAAATACATTAACAAATGACATAAAGTGCTCATGCACTGTATATATTTTTTACCATTTTACAAGAACTAGGAAAGGAAAGGGAAGGATTGCATCATGGTTGTCGCACAGTAGGTTGCACGTAGCTGCACTGAAAGTCCATATCTTTCTACAGAAGCACAACACGAAGTGAGACAATCTAAAGTTCTTTTCCCAGAAGTATCCTCAGTGTAGCCAAGACACTGAAATGTCGTATTAATATTCAATGTTATCATTTAGGTAGTACATTAGGTACACCAAACGGTGGGCCATAATAACATCTCCATAGTTTAACGTGGTGGACAGGATGATGCGTCAACAACACTTTCTTGTAGAATCCATACTCTTTCACCACCGTAGAATTAGTGCAAAAACCAAAAATAGTGCTCCATGATCATGAAGATGGATAAGACAAACGGATATTGCAGTAATTACTGGTAATTATATCAGAAGGTGAAGGACATTAAGTCTTACGCTAGTCATCATTGAGAATTACACTAGTCTATCAACCGATTTGAGTAATTGTTGACACTCATTGCCTAGTTACTAAATATTTCTGTACTATGTATGGAGTATTGCAGAACATTATTCATAAGTCATCTGATGACAGTAAATATTGGCACTCATTGGCCAGTTACAAACCATTTTTATGCATTATTCAGAAATGATCATTCAAAACAAGAGTTAATTAATGGCAAAGTATTTACATAATTCATCTAATTATAGTAATCATTGGCATTCATTGGCCAGTTACAAACCATATTTATGCATTATTCAGAAGTGATCATTCAAAGCAAGAGTTAATTAATGGCATAGCATTTACATAATTCATCTAATTATAGTATTCATTGGCATTCACTGGCTAGTTACAAATCATTTTATGCATAATTCAGAAGTCATCATTCAATACAGGAGCTAATGAGTGTAGCATCAAGCTACTGCTATTCATATAAGATGTCATGTGAGTGACATAAGACTAATTTAATATATAAGAAACAAAGGCTTTCATTGGCCAGTTACTAAACATATAGCAAGTATCAAATATTACAAAACATTTTTCATCATTCAAGTGACATACGACATATTTAAAATAATTATTGGCACTCATTGGCCAGTTACAAAGTATTCATATCGTTTTATAAAACATTATTCAGTATTATTCAGAAGTCATAATTCAAAATGAGAGTTAACTATGGAATAGCATTTATAGATTATAACAAAAATTATTATTTACAGAAATTATTGGCATAGCATTTATGCTTTATTACAAAACATCATTCAGTATTACTCAGAACTCATCAGTCAAGTGACATAGGACATATTTAAAATGTAACACACTATAACTATTACTCAAGGTCTGTGGTTAGAAAACATCATTCAGTATTACTCGGAACTCATCATTCAAGTGACATAGGACATATTTAAAATGTAACACTGTAACTATTACTCAAGGTCTGTGGTCCAATAATACATAGATATAATGGATTCAATACATCTGAGAAATTTGCATTATATTTAGTACTAGAAATATCTCTTAAACTAGTAGCATTATTTGGGACTGGTAATACATTTTTTTGTGCTAGCAATGCATTGTGTTGGGATCGATAATTAATTTCTGGGGCATGAAAATATTTGCTTTTGACCTATAGCTACAAATAACTATTAATAACATCATTCGTCATGAGTCAGCTGTAGCAAGGTTATAAACAAGTAGAGTATATGTGATCACATTCATGAACGACACACACAAATGGGTAAAAAAAATGCAAGTACTAGAACAGGTTTAATGACTAACTACTTATAGCACATTAATTTCATAAATAGCTTCTCCTGGAAAAAATACAAAGTGGATTATTCAGCTGAAAGAAGAAATGCATATTATGCTGAAAAGTAGTGAACTTCGAATTAACAGGTAATGAAACGTGTACTCAATATGTATGTACTCTAGCTGTCCTTTCCAAAACATTCAGTCATTATACCATGTGATATAAGACATACTGTCAAAACGAACTGCAACAAATACTTAAATAACTACATAGCATTTCTTAACTAACAGAAAATATATAAACTTCATCATTATCCTCATCTGCAAAGAAAAACTTCGTTATTCATATTACCATAACTTCATTACTATTATCACCTGCAAAGAAAAACTTCATTATTCATATTAGCATATTCTTCATATAATTATTCATCATCATTTATTATCATCTGCAAAAAAGACACTTCATTATTCATATTACCATTTACTTCATACAGCTATTCATAGTATAGAGTTTCTTATTTCTAGCATATTTCATCACTAAAACTAAGATGTGTAGTTCTGTCTGACAGCCTGCATCAATCGCCTCGTATTCTGAAACAAAAATAATTAGTTAAGACTGCTATCATACGATGTGTATAGTATATTCTTGATAATGCTTGTTAATTCTGATCCATTTACTCTTCATGACATGGTATTGCATTTTCTTTCGTTCATTCCGAAGGTGAAATTCCCATTTCATAGTAATCCACTGCGGTTTGTTTAATTTATTTCTTTTAAACGTTATTGCTTTCTGAAAATGATGAATAAGGATTAATATCTTGCATTTAAATCATATACTCATTAAATAAAAACTTGTTTCTAGTGATGCAATTAAGCATACAGCATAGCATGACAGAAAACGTATTGTCAAAAACATAGACAGTTTTCAAGTGCAAAAACAAAAAAAATGTACACAGAGGATCATAATGTAGTAGCAAAAAAAAATAATGTAAAATAGTCAAGATATCGAGATATTATAAGGAAAAATGTCAAAGTCAACTGGTGTTGGTTACATCTTAAACATTTCATAGTGCATACAGACAAAGCAGGAAAACAATCATACATACACGAAAAATGGAAAATGTGCACGGTCTGATATATAACGACAAGAAAAGCGACCTGCTAACCTTACCTTGCCGGGCACTTGCCAAGAAAAAAATATGACAATCATCAGTAAGTAATCACATAGACAGAATTGCATAATGGGTCATAAAATATGTAAGATTATCTGGAAAAATGTGCACGGTCTGATGTGTAACGACAAGAAAAGCGACCTGCTAACCTTACCTTGCCGGGCACTTGCGAAGGAAAAATATGATAATCATCAGTAAGTGTTCATATAAATATAATTGCATAAGTAGTCATATAAAAATCAGGAAATGGCATTACAGTGAGATGAATCATAAAGTATATTCATTCAATAAAGGGTTTAATATTGGAGACATGGTGATTGCCTTTGCTTTTGTTTGTTCTCTAAGCTTCGACGTGTACTACATTGGGGTGAGGAATGCTGCGAATTAGATATGGACCTGCGTATAGAAGCTCAAACTTACTACATCTACTCTTTCCTCTGCTGGATAAATAATGTGTGCGTACTAATATCTTCTGTCCAATGTGAAAGTCACGGCGTGTACAAACCTGTTATTGCTGTCTTCTTCGGCGCTCTGCGGCGCGTTTGATGTTGTTGAGTGCAATGTCAATTATTTCATGGTGTAGGAAAAGATACTAATTCTTTAATTTCGTTAGGTGGTTCAACATTTTTCATTATAATAGTCGGAGATAGCATAGTAGATTCATTTGGTATCGAATTAATTACATCCTGGAATGAGAGTATGTGCATGCCCCAATCAATATGTTTTTTTATGGCAGTATAATCTACATAGTATACCAATTTATTTCATTAGTCGTTCACAAGGGTTCGAAGAAGCGTGATACTTGGATACATAAATTGGAGAAATGTTTCTTGCTCGTAACATACGTGTCCATATAGCAGATCGAAACTGTGATCCATTGCCGGAAATTACTTTCAATACATGCCCTACTTGAAAAAAAAGTTTTACAATTGCATTCGAAATCGATTTAGCAGTAGCTTTGCGTAACGGAGTGATGGTTAGAAATTTTGATGTGAATTCAACAGCGACAAAGATGTAGCAAAAACCTCTATTAGTTCTGGGAATCGGACCAAAAATGCCTACAGCGGCCATGTGTCTCAATTTAACGGGTACAATGGGATGTAATGGAGGAATATGTGAAGTCGTGTCTGACTTAGCTCTCTTGCCAGATTTTACATGACGCTAAAACTCGTCGAATACGTTTCTCCATGTTGGCAAAATAACAGTTCTGTCTCAGTATAAGAAAACATTTTCAGGCTCCGTAATGTACGTAACTGAAATGAGTACATCAAATTAATTTGTTAACAAGCTCGTCAGGAATACATAGTAACCAGTTGTTGCTGTCAGGGTGAGAGCGGCGAAACAGAATATTATTGCGTACAGTGTAATGGTTTCTGATGGTAACATTATTCCTATCGTGCCAGAGTGTTTAATTTGTTTCCGCACGTTGTCTTTACTCTGCTCTTGTGCTATATCTCGTAATGATGCCGAAATAAAATTTTCGAATACAACTTGTTGAATATACATGACGTAGTATTTGCTTGGCAGAAGTTGGTTGCGATGTCTTGCTGATTGTTGCTGAGAGAACGGGATAGTGCGTCTGCTATAATATTTTGTGTGCCGGGAATGTGAACAATTGTAGAATTAACTTCCTGTAAATAAAGTTTCCATCTGCTTAACCTGTCATGTGTAAATTTTGCTGAAAATAAAAACTGTATCGCTCTATGATCTGTATAAACGGTCGTATGTCTTCCATAAAGAAAATGCATAAATCTCGTAAATGCCCATACAACACATAATGTTTCAAGTTCAGTAACAGAATAATTGCGTTCAGCAGGTGATAGAATGCGACTCGCAAAGGCGATATTTTTAATTACTGTATTACCGTCTTCTTCAGTTTCCTGAAAAATGTGTACGCCTAAAGCTGTGTTAGAACTGCCGGTGGCAATGGAAAAATTTCTAGTAAGATCTGGATGTGATAAAAGTGGTGCATTATACAAAGCATGTTTCAGATTGACAAATTCAGATTGTGTTTGGGTATCCCATTGCCTAATAGTGTTTTTACCTGTCAATTGACATAATCTAGGGGTGTCTAAAGCAGAGTAATGAGTAAATTTGCGGAAAAGGTTAATTAATCCCAGAAAGCTGCGTAATCGTTTCTTCGTCGTAGGAACAGTAATGTTACGTAAGCTTGAAGTTTTACCGGGTCAGGCGCAATGCCTTCTGCTGAAATTACATGTCCAAGAAATTTTATTGAAGTTTTGCCAAAGGGCTGTTTCCTAAGATTAACTGTGAGTCCTTGTGCACGAAAAATTTGTAACAGTAGTTCAAGAATCAGATTGTGTTCAGACCAGTTAGCTTCTGCAATAAGAATGTCGTCTACATACGTTGAGATTCTGTCTTTAAGTTCTGTCGGAAGTATACTATTCAAACCGCGAATAAATGCTGCTGAAGAAATAGTTAAACCGAACGGTAATCTGCAAAATTGATAACAGTCACCCAAACAGAGAAAAGCTGTGTACTCTCTGCAGTTCGGATGGAGCTGAATTTGCCAAAATCCCGATTTCAAATCTAACGTGGAATAAATAGTAGTACCATGAAATTTCTGTAGAAGTTCTTATAGTGTTTGAGGACGATATGTTTCATTAATAATAATGTCATTGATGTGACGCGAATCAAGTAGGAGGCGAAGTGAACCATCCCTTTTCTTAACTATTTGGAGCGGGTTTATGTACGGACTAACTGCCGGTTCAATAATTCCTTGGTCAAGGATAACTTGCAATTCTTTCTTCACTTGTTCTCTGTGAATGTATGGAATGGGATAATGTTTGGCTTTAAATGTATCGTGCTGTTTAACTTGAAATTCATACATGAAACCGGACATAGTACCAGGGATGTTGTCAAAAACTGGAGCTTGCTGTAAAAGAATTTAGCGTAGTTGCGTGCGTTCGTCGTCTGTATTTGCACTGCTCTGTTTAACTTTATCGGAAATCATTTGCATAACGTCATAGTTGGCTTCGTCTGGAGTATTATAGTTGTGTACGTACGTATCTGTGAACAATGTGGAATGACAGTCTATGTTACGTGATGCAGAAATGACCTCTGTACGATTAATTGTTTGTTCTTCTGCAGATAAAGAGTGCTGAAAGTCTAAAGCCAGTTGCACATTTTCATCCTTTAACATTAAATAGGAATTTTCAAAGTCAATAATTGCGTCGTGTTGTACCAGAAGATTCGTACCTAAAATAACGTCTGTTGTCAATAAGGGAACAATCCAAAAATTTGAGTGGAACGTATGACCTGCAATACAAAATGATAAGTGTGTAACTTTACATCTGCTCCTTTACCAGATACTGCTCCTTTTATTTTAGTTTTGCCTAATGGTAACGCAGGATAGATATTCTCTTTGTTACATTCGTTGAAAGTTTCCTCATTTATAACTGACATAGGTGATCCAGAATCGATTACTGCTGAAAATTTGGATGGTCCAATCTTTACTTCAATGACAGGGTGTGAAATGGTTTTTTGAATAACTGGTTTTTCATGCAAAAGTGTGTTTCTGATGTCGTCAAAAGTAATAACATTTTCGTGAACATGATTCTCGGTGTCAAAAGTATTGCTTGCGTTGCTGGAAGATGCAACCTGTACTGTATCTAGTCAAATTCTTTCTGACGTGCTGATATTTGCGGGAGGATGCTGTGGCATTTCGACTATCTGTACTGTTCTGTTATTTCTTCCTGACGTATTACGTTCGGGATGATATCAACTGTCTGGTTCATTCATGATAAACTGTTGCTGCGGATGATTCTGCTGCTGGTAAGGCCGACTGTTATTAAACGTACGCTGAAAATTGTGCTCATTACTTTTACGTCTGTCATGATAGTCATTTCTATACGGTGCATTGCGATATGAGTTGAAATGGTGTTTTTTCTGTACGTACTGATTTCCTTGTTGCTGTGCGTTACTATTAGGTGGAGCCGACGCTATACGTGTAGGCGGCGAAACATTAAAGCTTGGGTGACATTGCACATTACATTGTTGGTCAGGTATGCTAATCGGCTGGTTTTGTCGCTGTTGTTGGGAAAAACCTCGATTGTTACCAAAATGTGGTTCCTGTTGCTGATAATTTTGACGATACTGATGATTAAAATTTTGTCTGTTATTAACGTTCTGGTGGTTGTCGTTCCTAGAGCGTCTATTACCTTTGCTATTGAAATAGCGTGGCTGATCGTAATTACTGTATGTTGGTTGGCCTTGGTTGTGATGTGAAAAAGTTTTGTTTATGAAGGAATAATCTAATTGCTGAACTTCCAAAAGCTGTAACAGATCTCTGAATGCCGAAATATTTTCTTTCTGCTGACCCGTTAAAAGTGATACTCTCAACGATGGTGGTAATTTAGGAATACATATTTAAATAAGTGCAGATTCACTGTATGGTTCACTTAAGTACTGGTTTTGTTGGACCATGTGTTCAAAAAATTGCGTGACAGTGGGAAAATTTGAGTTCTCATAATTCGGTAAACTAATTAATTGATCCTTGATTCCGCGCTGTGTCGTCTTCGACCAATACGCTGACAGAAAAGCATTCTGAAATTCTTCTACGGAGTAGCATTGTCTCCCGATCGGTCTCATGCGAGTTGCCGGTTTGCCTTCCAAAAAACTGCAAATAAATTCAAGTTTGTGTGTTACGGGCCAAGTTGGTGGAAAAGCAAAGCTAAATTGTTGTATCCAATCTAAGGGGTGAATCTGTGTTCTGTCATTTTTAAATACCTTAAATATTCTCACGGATAGAAAGTATTTGTAATCAAAATTATCTTCAGTGTATGTCTGAACAGGTTCAGGATTGTATAAGAATCTATTTGTCTGTGACTGTTCGGAATCTAACTCACGTACCCTCTGTAAATTACCTAAATTATACTGGCTGTGTGAGTCTGACAAATGTTCGGAAAGTGGCGTATGCTGTGATGTGTTAAAAGCTGAAATATTTTTCATCTCCATCTTGCTGTAAAGATGACAATTTTCTACGTAATGTATTACTGGACGAACCTATCTCACTGATCGTCTGCTGTAAATTTTGGAATTCGGGTGTTTGATTAAACGAAACTAGTGACGGTTCGTCTGATATGGTGTCATTATTACTTTCGATAACGTCAATACGACTGGCAAATTCATCATATTTTTCAGTCAGTGCTTTTACGTGATCGTCGTTTTTAGTGTCACAGGCATTAATTTGTTTTTTTTTTTTTTACGTGTGGTTTTATTCAATTTCCTAACATCTGCTTTGATGGCATCGGGATCCTGTATTAGTTCCAACTTTTCAAGTCTGTTGGTCATTGTCTGAAAGTCTAATGTGTGTGTGTCTGTTTTCGTTTTAAGATCGGAGATTTCATCATGCAATTCGGTGTTCAACTGTTTGATTTCGTCCGATACTGTAACAATATTGTTGTCTACGTATGTTTTTGCTTTCGTAAACAATTTACGCTTATCTTCCTGTCTCTGTGCAATAATTGTTTCCATGACTTCTTGCTTTACTTTATTCTGTTCCTGTATAAATTTACGGTAACACGTTTCACTGCTTTGTAAGTGGTGATTAAAACGTTCGTCAATTTGTCTGTTCTGTTGGTCAAATTTCGCGTCTACTTTCGCATCCAGCGTGCGTGAAAGTTCTGCTGACATTAATTTAAACTCGTCGCGTAAGTGTGTTGCGTTGTCGGAACATTGTTTAGCGACTGCACTAATTTCGTCTCTAAGTAATTTAGTTGTGGCTGCATGTGTATTACTTAATTCTTGTGCCACAGATCTAATTTCTTCACTGCTATTCCTAGCACAAGCCTTAATTTCCTCACGTAATTGTCCTTTAGTATCATGACATTGCACGACAACGGCTGCAATCTGTTCACTAAGTTGTTTGTTCTGTTCATTAAGGTTGTCTTGTTTTTCATTATGTTGTTTGAAATTGTCGTCTTGTTCTTTCTTAGGTTGTTTGAGATTTTCATTTATTTGTTTGTAATTGTTGTCTTGTTTTTCATTATTTTCATTAATTTGTTGTTTGAGATTTTCATTAAGTTGTAGCATTAATGCTATAACTCGATCCATGCCAAAATTAGCTACTGTATTCTCGGTGCTGTGTGATAATGTATCTGTATGTGTCACGTTTTGTATAACCATTTGGTCATTCTGTGATTCTTGAAAAGGTTTGCCAATCGGATGTGCACTGGTGGCCACTACATCGGAATCAAACAAATCTGACGTACTTTGAGTACATTGTTCACCTTCGTTAGAAACAATTATCTATTCATAATTCAAATTTTGCAAACCGGGTGTGTCAAACTGAGCAGTGTTCATTGTAACGGAATGTGCAGCGTCATCAATTGTTACATTTACTGTGGACATAATTGAATTTTTTTGCTCATCATTAGAATTAAAATCATTACTAGTGCTCGGTACGCACTGATTATCAATAATTAGAGCATTATCGCTATGACACTGAGTGTCGCAAGTATTATCGGTCAAATTATTCGAGTCGGCTGTTTCACTCATTGCACATCGCGATGTACTGTTAACAGTTTTTCGCGGCATTTTTCACAAATCAAAAATAAGCACAAAAATGAAACAAAGACAAAGCAAAAATGGAACAAACACAATTACAACAAAGAGCAATAAATAGTCGATGATCTGTGAAAGAAAGAGTAACAAATTAGTAAATGCGTTGCGCCAGATGCAAACTACATTTAAGTAAATAAGAGCACATATATGACTACTTCTCAGAAATTAACAAAGAAATACGATCCTGGCCGGTTGTCGCCAAGTGTAACCTCCCCACAAAATTATTCACCACAACCTCTCAACAGAAAATATTAACATAAATAATATTCACGTTTAGTGTAACCTCAAAACAGAAAAATTCCTAAACCTCTCAACAGTAAAAAATTATAATTATGTCGTTCACATTCAGTGTAACGTCCCAACAAAAAAAATAAATTCAGTAACCTGGTGATAATACATTGTAACTAACCTCTCAATTAAATTGTCACTCACTTATAACTTTTCAATAATTGACTGTGAATTTAACCCGGTAAATTGTGGACGTCAGCAGTGCTGCGTCATGACCCTGAAAGATCATTCTGAATAAGAAAGAGAAAAATTGTTACCGCAATGAAGTCGCCGGATAACGCATATATATCTGCTCTTAAAATACAGGCCTATTACAAATGATTGAAGCGATTTCATAAATTCACTGTAGCTCCATTCATTGACATATGGTCACGACACACTACAGATACGTAGAAATACTGATAAAGTTTTGTTCGGCTGAAGCCGCACTTCAGCCAGAGCGCTCGAGAGCGCAGTGAGACAAAATGGCGACAGGAGCCGAGAAAGCGTATGTCGTGCTTGAAATGCACTCACATCAGTCAGTCATAACAGTGCAGCGACACTTCAGGACGAAGTTCAACAAAGATCCACCAACTGCTAACTCCATTCGGCGATGGTATGCGCAGTTTAAAGCTTCTGGATGCCTCTGTAAGGGGAAATCAACGGGTCGGCCTGCAGTGAGCGAAGCGACGGTTGAACGCGTGCGGGCAAGTTTCACGTGTAGCCCGCAGAAGTCGACGAATAAAACAAGCAGGGAGCTAAACGTACCACAGCCGACGGTTTGGAAAATCTTACGGAAAAGGCTAAAGCAGAAGCCTTACCGTTTACAATTGCTACAAGCCCTGACACCCGATGACAAAGTCAAACGCTTTGAATTTTCGGCGTGGTTGCAACAGCTCATGGAAGAGGATGCATTCAGTGACGAAACAGCATTTTTTCTTAATGGTGAAGTGAACAGACACAATGTGCAAATCTGGGCGGTAGAGAATCCTCACGCATTTGTGCAGCAAATTCGCAATTCACCAAAAGTTAACGTGTTTTGTGCAATCTCATGGTTTAAAGTTTACGGCCCCTTTTTCTTCTGCGAAAAAAACATTACAGGACACGTGTATCTGGACATGCTGGAAAATTGGTTCATGCCACAACTGGAGACCGACAGCGCCGACTTCATCTTCCAACAGGATGGTGCTCCACCGCACTTCCATCATGATGTTCGGCATTTCTTAAACAGGAGATTGGAAAACCGATGGATCGGTCGTGGTGGAGATCAGGATCATGTCATGGCCTCCACGCTCTCCCGACTTAACCCCATGCGATTTCTTTCTGTGGGGTTATGTGAAAGATTCAGTATTTAAACCTCCTCTACCAAGAAACGTGCCAGAACTGCGAGCTCGCATCATCGATGCTTTCGAACTCATTGATGGGGATATGCTGCGCCGAGTGTGGGAGGAACTTGATTATCGGCTTGATGTCTGCAGAATCACTAAAGGGGCACATATCGAACATTTGTGAATGCCTAAAAAAACTTTTTGAGTTTTTGTATGTGTGTGCAAAGCATTGTGAAAATATCTCAAATAATAAAGTTATTGTAGAGCCGTGAAATCGCTACAATCATTTGTAATAACCCTGTAATGTTTTCTGGCACAGCCCTGTGCAATGCTGGCCGATAGATTTGTCATTTATGAAAGGAAGCAACTGATTTATCTTTTGCAACAATCGGGATGATCATGGATGAGAGAAATTAGTAAATTCCTTAAATTTAAATGAATGGTTGTTAAAAATTACTTTATACGAGAAGGATTATTATTATGAGATTTTTAAAATATTTACATGGGACTTGAGATGACATTACTACATATGCGCGAGGCTGCTTTTTACCTTATACAATAATACTCAGGCTCTGGCATCGCTGCACCGCGACCGGCCCAGCCAACACGATACACCAGACCAGACCAGAGCAGACAGCAGACTAGCAACAACTTACTGCTACAGCTACACAGTTCGTACTGCAGTCAACACTGCTCTCTGGTCAGAGATTTTCTTATACCTTGCATATCGCAGGCAGCGCATGAGCAATACATCGAAATTACATCTGCTCGGACCTCTTACAAACGGCATGAGGAGGCAGAAAGCAATGGAAACCACAGCATTAAGGACATGCAACGTGTATCCACAAGACATGTGGCCTGTAATTGAAGAAGTGTCATGATGATCTCACCATTGGCAAAAGACTCCGGAATAGTCCCCATTAAGATCTCTGGGTGGGGAGTATCATTTGGGAGTTTGCCTTGAGAAATAGACTGAATAGTCAACGGAAGGATAGGGTACTACGAGGCGGGTAGGGAAACTAGAAAATCTTAAAATGGAAAAGCAAAGGCTCAATCTAGATGTAGTAGGGGATCAGTGAAGTGTATTGGAAAGAAGACAAGGATTTATGGTCAGATGATTATAGGGTAATATCAGAAGCAGCAGGAAACAGTGTAACAGTAGTAGGATTCGTTATGAATAGGAAGGCATGGCAGAGAGTGTGTTTCTATGAATAGTTCATTGACAGGGTCGTTCTTCAAGCTGAAGATGCAGAGGATATTGAATGGGTAATACAGTATATAAAGGAAAATGAAAATCTAATAGTCATGGGGGACTGGAATGCAGTTATAGGGTAAGGAGACTATGGGCTAGGGACAATGGATGAGAGAGGAAAAAGACCAATTGATTTCTGTAACAAGTTTCAGCTAGTAATAGCGAATACCTGTTCATCAATCACAAGAGGAGGTATACTTGGAAAAGTCTGGATGATATGGGAAGTTTTCAGTTGAATTACATCATGGTCAGACAGAGATTCCGAAACCAGATATTGGACTGTAAGGAGTAGATATAGACTCAAATCACAATATAGAAGTGATGAGGAGTAGGCTGAAGTTTAAGACATTGGTCAGGAAGGATCAATACGCAAAGAGGTGGGATACGGGAGTACCAGGGAATGACGACATACGGTTGAAGTTCTCTAAGGCTATAGATACAACAAGTAGGCAGTACAGTTGAAGAGGAATGGAGATCTCTAAAATGGGCCATCACAGAAGTTGGAAAGAACAACATTCGTACAAAGAAGGAAACTGCGAAGAAACCGTGGGTAACAGAAGATATGCTTCAGTTGATTGATGAGAGGAGGAAGCAGAAAAATGTTCCGGGTAACTCAGGAATACAGAAATACAAGTCCCTGATTAATTAAGTAATTAGGATGTGCAGGGAAGTTAAAACGAAATGGCTGCATGAAAAATGTGAAGACATCGAAAAGAAATGACGTCGGAAGGATAGACACAGCGTACAGGAAAGTCAAAACAAACTTCGGTGACTTTAAAAGCAAGGGTGGTAACATTAAGAGTGCAACGTGAATTCCACTGTTAATTGCAGAGGAGAGAGAGCAGATCGGTTGAAAGAATATACTGGAAGCCTCTATGAGGGGAAGATCTATCTGATGTGATACATGAAGAAACATGAGTCGATTTAGAAGAGATAGGGAATCCATTATTAGAATCAGAATTTAAAAGAGCTTTGGAAGACCTAAGGTTAAATAAGGCAGAACATTCCATCAGAATTTCTAAAATCATTGGGGGAAATGGCAACAAAACGAATATTCCCATTGGTGTGTAGAATTAATGTTTCTGGCTACAAACCATCTGACTTTCGGAAAAGCATCATCCACAGAATTCCGAAGACGGCAAGAGCTGCCACGTGCGAGAATTATCGCACAATCAGCTTAACAGCTCATGCAACCAAGTTGCTTACAAGAATAATATACAGAAGAATGGAAAAGAAAATTGAGGATGCACGAGAGAAGCAATTCTGACGTTGCGATTAATAATGGAAGCAAGACTAAAGAAAAATCAAGAAACTTTCCTAGAATTTGTCGACCTGGAAAAATCGTTCGACAATCTAAAATGGTGCAAGTTGTTCGAAATTCTGAAAAAAGTAGTGGTAGGCTATAGCGAGAGACGGGTCATATACAATATGTACAACAGTCAAAAGGGAATAATAATAGTGGACGACCAAGAGCGATGTGCTCCTATTAAAAGGGGTGTAAGACAAGGATGTAGCCTTTCATCTCTACTGTTCAATCTGTACATCTAGTAATCAATGATGGAAATAACAGAAAGGCTCCGGAGTGGAATTAAAATTCAAGGTGAAAGGATATCAATGATACGATTCGCTGATGACATTGCTATCCTGAGTGCAAGTGAAGAGCTGGCCGGGGTGGCCGAGCGGTTGCAGGCGCTACAGTCTGAAACCGCGCGACCGCTACGGTCGCAGGTTCGAATCCTGCCTCGGGCATGGGTGTGTGTGATGTCCTTAGGTTAGTTAGGTATAAGTAGTTCTACGTTCTAGGGGACTGATGACTACAGATGTTAAGTCCCATAGTGCTCAGAGCCATTTGAACCATTTTGACGTGTCACTGTTCAAGGGCATTCGTATTCGGATCTGACTCCATACTGAAGTTAGCAACCACATTTTGCACTTGTTCGGTTATGTTACTATATTATAAAAACATCTGAAATGAAAAGGCAACTAAGTTACTTTCAACATATCCACATATTCATGAAATCATTGTGCAAAATTCTGAAGTATGTACCACAATGGAGATTTCAACAGTTTACATTTTAGGAAATAGGCCTAAAATTCGTTGTAACATTTTTGTGAGCAGACTTAGGCCTAGATATTCGACGTCCCTAAACTACTCATACATGTTAGATAAGTAGTCAAATGGAGAGACTGCGTTTAACTATACAGAACTCACACTCAGAGTACATACATCAGTGTTTTTAAATAATACCCGAACATCATTTTTGGAGGCACAGAGGTAATTCCTTAAAAACATAAATTTCCTCCTCTTCTGTCGTCACTTTTTCCCTTCTGGTGCGTTGTCTAGTTGTTAGAATACCACTTTCACTCAACGGGTTGAAGAGATGGATAAATAATTGCCTTGATGGTTCACATCAATTGGGGTAACTTGCTGCATAGACCGCACAAAAACGAATTGAATTCTTTCTACACTCTCCACATACAATGAGAATTTCAGAGTTTTATGCAGTGGTAAATCCCATCGTCCTCCCAGGACCTGCTGCTTAGACTGCCACACGCATTCTGAATAACAAGGTGCACTGCACTAAAGTAACACACAAGTACACTGTAATCAAACGTAACAAATTTCCTAACCACTATGCAGGTGGAATGTTACAAACACGTTCCCAAACATCATTTTTGGAGGCACAGAGGTAATTCATCGTGTAGAAAAAATGTAAGCGGTGTTATTGATGCCTATTGTTGCATATATTGCAAATGTCACATGCCTACTAAAGACAATGTAAATAACCGCTGTCCGCCGTCAGAAAGCTCCCTACAAACTTTATAGACAGCGTTTCTCCGATACTATCGCTCGCAATATCCTAAAAGAATACTTCAGCAGCGATGTTCATGTGTGTAAATTTGCGAAGTGTGTATTCAGTCTGTGCAGTCGCCTTTGTGGAAAATATGTCTTGCAAAAATAAAAACCTGCAATAAATCACACCAAAATGATCGTACTACACGCATAACACAGTTGTCTTGTTAGGAAAGGAAGGAAAGAGGAATGTGTTGTTTCTTACCAAAATTGTTACATAGACAACGGAAGCACATGGACAGGTTTCAAACACACGACGAAAGGTAATAACAGTAGGAGGTACGGAATTCTCAAAAACAATGCCAGAGCCCATAATTCAGATAGCTCGATAACGTATATATGTGTAGATGTGGATATCTAGGCCATCATGTCCTAAAAAATTAGTGGAACGAAGGCGGAAATGCTGTTAGAGATTATACCAGCTCGTGACATTGCCTCAGCTGAAACATAAACTCAGGATCAAGTCCTCAATACATCGTCCATGCTAAGTCTTCCAGTGAGCAAAGCTTGAACAAAATGGCTCTAAATGTACGAGGTTGGTAAGTCAACATTGCAATGTAACAGATTTTCAGAGACGAAGGTATCGACTTCGTAATTCACTTAAAATAATGTTATTATACCACCAATAGCGGGTCACGATACAATAATTGCCGAAGCAGCGTGATTATGTTCCACAACAGACTAGTAGAAAAGTCAAGTATGTACCTAAACAGCCTTGAACAGGAAACAAACACACGATCCATTCTGTAGTGGTCTCCAGCCTGGTAATACCATGTTCAGTTACATGTCTGATGTGTTTATAAGGTCTACAATGTGGTTGTCAAAATTTTGCCCTCTCCTGGGTTTCTTATTTGGCACATGTAATGTACCATATAAGTTTTACTCTACAATTGGAGGTCATCCTAAATGCTTTACCACATACTGTAATCCTATGTTTTACTCTGTTACCGAAGTTGGCTAAATTTGTACAGTAGTTTCGTGAAGTGGAATACTTACGCTGTGTATGAATTAATGGCGTCACAGAATATTCCAAATAGAAAAAAGAGAGGAAAAAAGGAAAATGACAGTGAATGATAATGTAACATGATGATTTAGTGGTAGCCGGCTGTTGTGGGGGAGCGGTTCTAGGCGCTTCAGTCCGGAACTGCGCAGCTGCTAAGGTCGCGGGTTCGAATCCTGCCTCGATTATGGATGTGTGTCATATCCTTAGGTTAGTTACGTTTAAGTAGTTCTAAGTCTAGGGGACTGATGACCTCAGATGTTAAATCCCATAGTGTTTAGAGCCATTTGAACCATTTTTTGATTTAGTGGTAAATACCGTGATTTGTGTGACAGAGCACCAAATAGTGACGAACAGCTGTACCACCGATGGTACTGTGGAGAACAATGCGTCTCCTGTTTCAATATTGCTTTATTACCGCTGTAGTCACATAGAAGATAGTGGTTAATGGTCTACCTATACATCAGTTGGCAAACAGCAGAGGGGCTCCCCACACTGTGTTAGCAGAATTGACAGAGTCACAGCATTGGGTGCTCAAAAACAATGAGTGTAACATGCACATTGTGTTCTCAGACCATGTCATTCTACATATAATACATCTTAGAATTCGCGTGTACAGCACTTTAGCAAGTCTACCACGTTACATCACAGTATTTTCATATATAACGGGTAAGAAGTACAGTCAGTTCTACAAGGAAGTGTAGACCATAATTTGAAATGAAACAACCTCAGTGACATCTCTGGCAGTGGGTTGGAATCAGTAATCAATGCGCTTTTGCACAATGAATAGATATACAGAGTGAGAATTGAATGTTTAGTTTTGTCGGTCACAGTTTAAAATGAGTGCAAAATGTCTGAAGCGTCACGAGGCAGTGTTGCTTGTAAATCATCTAAAGGGACCGAAGCTTTCAATATGGAGCTGCTGCTAAAATTCTTAGAACGTCAAAGACATTTCCTGCGATGTTAGTCAAACGATATTTAGAGGTAGGAAACTTGGATGATTTGCCGGAGAGAGGGCAAAGATGCCAAGCTATAATTAATAATATGGAAACTGAGCTAAACACTGAGTTAACAACAAGATAATTGTGCAATTACTAAAATTTTTGTATTTTCACGTGAACATAAATTTATAATAGTCTCTTTTCTTTCCGAGCGGTCTAAGGCGCTGCAGTCATAGACTGTGCGGCTGGTCCCGGCGGAGGTTCGAGTCCTGCGTCGGGCATGGGTGTGTGTCTGTTTGTCCTTAGGATAATTTAGATTGAGTAGTGTGTAAGCTTAGAGAATGATGACCTTAGCAGTTAAGTTCCATAAGATTTCACACACATTTGAACATTTTTTTGTCTTTTATTTCATACAGATAACGGCATTCAATTTCTTGTGGAACTCACTGTAAATACTGTTTGCTAATGTGAAATACCATATGAGAATTTGTACGTCATAGTCTGAAATTCCTGTATACATTCACATTAGTAGATGTACAGGGTGCACCACCAAAACTTTGCGCTGACAATATTGCGGGAATGAGAAGTGCTATTAATGTACAGTTCCCACAGGATGGATTGGTAGTTAGTGGCTCATAATGTTGGCCAATCAACATATCGTAGTAATACTCAACTATTTATCGTCCATGTTTTTATTTCCATACATGGCTACACTCAATACAAATACTTTCAGAAACGACTTCCTGACACTTAAATCTATACTCGGTGTTAACAAATTTCTCTTCTTCAGAAACGCTTTCCTTGCCATTGCCAGTCTACATTTTACATTCTCTCTACTTCGATCATCATCAGTTATTTTGCTCCCCTAATTGCTAAACTCATGTCTCATTACCTAATCTAATCCCTCAGCAACACCCGACTTAATTCGACAACATTTCATTATCCTCGTTTTGCTTTTGTTGATGTTCACCTTATGTCCTTTCAAGACACCGTCCATTCCGTTCAACTGCTCTTCCAGGTCCTTTGCTGTCTCTGGCAGAATTACAATGCCATCGGCGAAAGTCAAAGTTTTTTTTTCATTTCTTCACCACGTATTTTATTTCCTAACTCGAATTATCTTTTTTTTTTCCTTTACTGCTTGCTCAATATACCGATTGAATAACATCGGGGAAAGTCTACAATCCTGTCTCACTCTCTTTCCTTTGTATTTGTACCTCAATGTAATTAAATAAATTTCAACACTTATTCACCTTCAAAACCAATGATTATTTCTTGTAGGCTTCACAGGACAAAAGCTAATCCCGACAATACACAGTGAGGAACAATGAAACACAATATACACTAATATATATTAATACAAATCTTCCTACCTCCTCATACAAAAATGTGCCAGAAACAATTTTACTATGGAACCATATTAATTATAATTACTTCAGTATTGTTAAGTTTGGTCCTCTCTGTGACCATAGGATCCTGTAAAATCAATGAAAATCGGTTTCATCTGGAAATATGGCAAGCTGACAGTTCACGAACGTCCAGCATGCTGAAGTAATTGCAGGGCAGAAACTTGCATCAATAAATACAAGCAGGCAATTTTGCAAATATTACTTTTATACCAGGTTGCCCTCCATGGGATGGGTGCACGCAACGACTGTGATTATATTGGGTTAGATAGAGCAGCAATCAGTCGTAGAATTACAGGGTGTTTCAAAAATGACCGGTATTTTTGAACCGGCAATAAAAACTAAACGAGCAGCGATAGAAATACACCGTTTGTTGCAATATGCTTGGGACAACAGTACATTTTCAGGCAGACAAACTTTCGAAATTACAGTAGTTACAATTTTCAACAACAGATGGCGCTGCGGTCTGGGAAACTCTATAGTACGATATTTTCCACATATCCACCATGCGTAGCAATAATATGGCGAAGTCTCTGAATGAAATTACCCGAAACCTTTGACAACGTGTCTGGCGGAATGGCTTCACATGCAGATGAGATGTACTGCTTCAGCTGTTCAATTGTTTCTGGATTCTAGCGGTACACCTGGTCTTTCAAGTGTCCCCACAGAAATAAGTCACAGGGGTTCATGTCTGGCGAATAGGGAGGCCAATCCACGCCGCCTCCTGTATGTTTCGGATAGCCGAAAAAGCAATTACACGATCATCGAAATATTCATTCAGGAAATTAAAGACATCGGCCGTGCGATGTGGCCGGGCACCATCTTGCATAAACCACGAGGTGTTCGCAGTGTCGTCTAAGGCAGTTTGTACCGCCACAAATTCACGAAGAATGTCCAGATAGCGTGATGCAGTAATCGTTTCGGATCTGAAAAATGGGCCAATGATTCCTTTGGAAGAAATGGCGGCCCAGACCAGTACTTTTTGAGGATGCAGGGACGATGGGACTGCAACATGGGGCTTTTCGGTTCCCCATATGCGCCAGTTCTGTTTATTGACGAAGCCGTCCAGGTAAAATTAAGCTTCGTCAATGGCTCAAATGGTTCTGAGCACTATGGGACTCAACTGCTGTGGTCATAAGTCCCCTAGAACTTAGAACTACTTAAACCTAACTAACCTAAGGACAGCACACAACACCCAGCCATCACGAGGCAGAGAAAATCCCTGACCCCGCCGGGAATCGAACCCGGGAACCCGGGCGTGGGAAGCGAGAACGCAACCGCACGACCACGAGATGCGGGCGCTTCGTCAATAAACCAAATGCTGCCCACATGCATATCGCCGTCATCAATCCTGTGCACTATATCGTTAGCGAATGTCTCCCGTGCAGCAATGGTAGCGGCGCTGAGGGGTTGCCGCGCTTGAATTTTGTATGGATAGAGTGTAAACTCTGGCGCATGAGACGATACGTGGACGTCGGCGTCATTTGGACCGCAGCTGCAACACGGCGAACGGAAACCCGAGGCCGCTGTTGGATCACCTGCTGCACTAGCTGCGCTTTGCCCTCTGTGGTTGCCGTACGCGGTCGCCCTACCGTTCCAGCACGTTCATCCGTCACGTTCCCAGTCCGTTGAAATTTTACAAACAGATCCTTTATTGTATCGCTTTTCGGTCCTTTGGTTACATTAAACCTCCGTTGAAAATTTCGTCTTGTTGCAACAACACTGTGTTCTAGGCGGTGGAATTCCAACACCAGAAAAATCCTCTGTTCTAAGGAATAAACCATGTTGTCTACAGCACACTTGCACGTTGTGAACAGCACACGCTTACAGCAGAAAGACGACGTACAGAATGGCGCACCCACAGACTGCGTTGTCTTCTATATCTTTCATATCACTTGCAGCGCCATCTGTTGTTGAAAATTGTAACTACTGTAATTTCGAAAGTTTGTCCGCCTGAAAATGTACTGTTGTCCCAAGCATATTGCAACAAACGGTGTATTTCTATCGCTGCTCGTTTAGTTTTTATTGCCGTTTCAAATATACCGGTCATTTTTGAAACACCCTGTAAATTGCTTTAATATGACATTTATAGTCACAACGCAGATCAGATTTCCGACAAAATATGCAATACTTCCTATAACGTACTTTACGTAACCATAACAGTTTTATAATTAATTTTAGCCCATGAGGCTATGTGCTATAGTAATTTTAAACATCGAGCACATTATAGACATGAGAAAAAGTAAGATTTGCAATTTTACATAGTTTTACTCATAATAATTTCATGTTACTGCTTAGTTACTATACAACATAAATATAACAAAAAATGTCGTCAAAACTGTAAACTTCAGACGCAGCTCATAGAGGGCGCCATAAGCAAAACCGATGTGTACTGTGAAACCAATATATAATTTTACGACAGTAATGGTTGAACTGTGTAAGCATTCACTTGAGCACGAACAACTGCTACATTTCCGCACTGGTATGTAATGTTAACATTAAAGACAACGATGTGATGGACTTATAACTCTTGTAAATCACATTGTAAAATATACTCTTGTATTTGTTTTAGCATTGATAATGACCTGACACAGGTCGAAATCTGATCTGCGTTCTGAGTATAAATGTCATATTAAAGCAACGTAGTTGTACGACTGATTGCTGCTCTATCTAGCCCATTACTTTTATACTTTATGACTCGTTTTGGGTTGGAACCTATTTTCAAATCATCGAGATAGTCAAAATGATATTTCCCAAGATAACAATCATGTACGTATAACAAAGTCCAATTTAATAGTTCTCTGTGTGTTCTGTAATTGTTCATTCACACTTTGTTGTATGTAATTGTTATCTTGACATGGTTCTTATATTTTGGGGAATACCATTTTGACTACCTGAATGATATGAATTTGGGTCCTGAACTGAACTAGTCGACGGGTAAATAAAACTGAAATTTACGACTTTGGCTGTTGTTCTGTTGAAATGAAGTTGACAGTTTTCACTATGAATTATTCATGCCTTCTCCTCAAGCACATCTTCATACAGACTCAAGATACTGAACGACTGTTTTCTTCGACATTCTGATAAATTTTCTGGGACTTTGTACTTTATTTTGAACTTGAGTCATTTCTCCTACGAAACATGTAGGTTTTGGTGGATGTGCTGACGTGTTTTTAGTGTCTCGATCCTTGTAGTTAGTCCGAAAGCCTCGACAGTATTTATCATGCTTATCCTCCTTCCACAGTAGGTCGACTGGAATCTCTGCATCTTTCATCAAGAATGATACCTAACTCGTAGAAAATTTTGAGTCTGTGTCCCTTTCTCGGATGAAATCAAGACGCAAGGTAAATTTGACAATTAACCCTTCTAATACCAGAAACGAGCATATTATTGCTACAATATCAAGTTTTATTTCCAAATGTGCTTATATCTTCACATTCTTCGACCCGTGCTAGTACATCAAGTACTTTGGAACTGTGCACCGGAGAGCTATATAGCTTTGTTCGCCTTGTAACCTTGTTAAAAAAACTGTTTGAAATTAAATTAACACTGGCGTCTTTTTACAGTACAGAGCAGACACCTTCTCTCACATATGCACTGTTGTTACATCATACGTCAAAGCTCATATTCCAGGGCTGTACAATGTCGAGCTTAGTTTACCGTCCGTTGGTCAGTCTGACGACCATTATTGTCAATGATCTTTATGATTATGGGTGGTTCGGACATCGAATCATTGTTACCTGCTGGCAGTTCCTGCTGCCGAATATTTTGCCAATAGTTATTCTTGTTTGGGGTATAAATGGGACTGAATCTCCATTTTAGTCTCTTATAATTATTCCTATTACCCTGAAGGTTGTTACTCCTATTCGCATTTCCTTGGCTCTGGTTCGAAAATCAATTTTGGCGACTGTTATATTGGCTGAGATACGGGGCATTTAGATCATGTCACCATCCATACCCATACCTACTGCTTGTACTTAGTTCTCCTCCTTGATAAGATCCTTGCCCATGTCTTAGTGCCAGATCATTTTGGATCTGACCAGTAGTGTCTAATTCTGCTAAAATATACTCCAGCTTCGACTGAGATACATGAATTAGCTTTCCTGTAATTCTAAGTAAATTTATGAGGCATCGACTCACACCAATTCTTCATTTTCTTCAGAATTTTTCAAAATATTTTATTAAACTGCGATTGCCGAAATAGGAGTACTGGTCTCAAATAGTGAAGCAGAGACTCTGTGAAAGAGTCTCTGCTTCACTACCTGAGACCAGTATATAGAAAAGAATGCCTTTTCGAATCCGCTATAGGTTAACATGTGTCATAATAGCAGCCCATGGGGCTCCATCTCCCTGTATGAATCCTGTGATGTAGCTTATCATTTGAGTGCAAGTTCCAGACTGCTTATATATTCCTCTAAACCCCTTAGCCCGCCCGGTTGGCCGTGCGGTCTAACGCACGCCTTTCCGGACAGGAAGGGGCGCCTGGTCCCCGGTACGAATCCGCCCGGTGGATTTGTGTCGAGGTCCGGTGTACCGGCAAGTCTGTGGATGGTTATTAGGCGGTTTTCCATCTGCCTCGGCGAATGCGACTAGTTCCCCTTATTCCGCCTCAGTTACACTATGTCGGTGATAACTGCGCAAGCAAGTTTTCCACGCAGGCATACACAACCATTACTCTACCACGCAAACATAGGGGTTACACTCGTCTGGTGTGAGACGTACCCCCCGGGGGTCCACCGGGGACCGAAACGCACAATAACCCTAGGTTCGATGTGGGGCGACGGAGGGGTAAAGTAGTCTGCGGTAGTCGTCGTGGGGCTGTGGACCATTGCGGTTGTGGCGGGGACAGAGCCTCTCCGTCGTTTCTAGGGCCCCCGGTTAACATACAATACAATACATACAAACCCCTTACGAGTACTATCAGGTTAAGCGTTTTATTATCGGTCAGTGTGGTGATGCTTTAAAGGTTCTCCTCCTTAAACATTGTTACGTAAGTTGATCTTGCTGGTAACGCGCCAAACACAAACTGCAAAAAATTCCGTTTCGCCACTGATGTATCTTGCTAAAGCCATTCCGTGCTGGGACTAGATGTTGACGCTCTCGCGGAACCACACAGTTCAGTTTGACCTTCACTGGTCTCCCGCGCGCTAGTCAACCCTTGGTTAATCAGTTCGAAGCTTTCCGTCGTTTGGACGAGTCACTGCCGGCCGGTGTGGCCGTGCGGTTCTAGGTGCTTCAGTCTGGAACCGCGTGACCGCTACGGTCGCAGGTTCGAATCCTGCCTCGGACATGGATGTGTGTGATGTCCTTAGGTTAGTTACGTTTAAGTAGTTCTAGGTTCTAGGAGACTGATGACCACTGATGTTAAGTCCCATAGTGCTCAGAGCCATTTGAACCATTTTGACGAGTCACTGTTTAAGGGCATTCGTATTCGGATCTGACTCCATACTGAAGTTAGTAACCACATTTCGCACATGTTCGGTTATGCATTCCACAATCTCTTCACCATTTGCATTCGTCCGAACGTCTAACTAAACAGTTCTCTTCCTGTACGAGAAACTATTCTTGTATCTTATGGTCGTACTCTCCGGCAGTATCGATTCATTATCGGTCAGTGCTTCATGACTTACTTTTATTATTTTCATCTGTTTACTTTACTTGTAAGAGTTTGAATAACCTCTGGGATGATCTTGTGATTCTTCCTCAACTCAGATATCTCTTTTGTGAACTAATTTTTCTAATTCTCTGTTCGTCTTAGGATCTAAGCAAATGGATCCTTCCGTAGTGAAGCTGGCACACACAGTGCCACTACCTCTTCAACTGGACGAACTTTCCCTACATTGTCTTGCTCCATTTATATTGTTTTCGTGCTTCTACTGGCCCGCCGGATTGGCCGTGCGGTTCTAGGCGCTGCAGTCTGGAACCGAACGACCGCTCCGGTCGCAGCTTCGAATCCTGCTTCGGGCATGGATGTGTGTGATGTCCTTAGGTTAGTTAGGTTTCATTCGTTCTAAGTTCTAGGCGACTGATGACCTCAGAAGTTAAGTCGCATAGTGCTCAGAGCCATTTGAACGTGCTTCTACCAGAAGCCTCTATTACAATTACGTAAAGACCCTAACACTCTGTCAGATGCACAAGCACCTCAAACCTCAAACACGTACACAGTCACATTACTAAATGTTCACACTTTTAAAGGTTAAACCATTAAGATCCTACAAAGTAGTATCACTAGGAATGAAACCACTAGTGAATTCTTGGCACTAGTGATTCTAGTTACGATAAGCTGGATCATATTTCCTAACTTCAGTTTCTGTTCATGCAGATATTTTTGTGTGATGGACGCGACTCTACTTGACGGTTGTAACCATTCGCCCACAACGCTTGCATGAAAGAAAAGATACCTACATTATGTGATCAAAAGTATCCGAACACCCCCAAAAACGTACGTTTTTCATATTAGGTGAATTTTTCTGCCAGTTAATATCAGGGACCTCAGTAGTCATTACACATCTTGAGAGAGCAGAATGCGGCGCTCCGCGGAACTCACGGACTTCCAACGTGGCCAGGTGATAGGGTGTTACTTGTGTTGTACGTCTGTACGCCAGATTTCCACACTGCTAAACATCCCCAGGTCCACTGTTTCCGATGTGATAGTGAAGTGGAAACGTGAAGGGACACGTACAGCACAAAAGTGTACAGTCGACCTTGTCTGTTGACTGACAGAGACCGCTGACAGTTGAAGAGCGTCGTAATATGTATTAGGCAGATATCTATCCAGACCATCACACAGAAATTCGAAACTGCAGCAGGATTCACTGCAAGTACTATGACAGTTAGGCGGGAGGTGAGAAAACTTGGATTTCATGGTCGAGCGCCTGCTCATAAACCTTACACCACACCAGTAAATGCCAAACAACGCCTCGCGTGGTGTAAGGAGCGTAAACATTGGATGATTGAACAGTGGTAAAACGTTGTGTGGAGTGAAGAATCACGGTACACAATGTGATGATCCAATGACAGGGTGTGGGTATCGCGAATACCCGATGAACTTCATCTGCCAGCATGTGTAATGCCAAAAGTACAATTCGGAGGCGGTGGTGGTATAGTGTTGTCGTGTTTTTCAAAGAGGGGGTTACACTCATTGTTGTTTTGCTTGGCACTATCACAGCACAGGACTACATTGACGTTTTAAGCACCTTCTTACTTCCCACTGTTGAAGAGCAATTCGGGGATGGCGATTGCGTCTTTCCACAGGATCAAGCACCTGTTGATAATGCACAGGCTTATGGCGGAGTGGTTACATTACAGTAACATACCTGTAATGGGCTGGTCTGCACAGAGCCCTGACCTGAATCCTATAAATCACGTTTGGGATGTTTTGGAACGCCGACTTCGTGCCAGGCCTCACCTACCGACATCGATACTTCTCCTCAGTGCAACACTCCGTGAAGAATTGGCTACCATTCCCAAGAAACCTTCCAGCTCCTGATTGAACGTATGCCTGTGAGAGTGGAAGCTGCCATCAATGCTAAAGGTAGGCCAACACTATACTGCATTCCAGAATTACCGATGGAGTGCGCCACGAACTTGTAAGTCATTTTCATCCCGGTGTCCGGATACTTTGGATCACATGGTGTACATATGGTGATACAGCTTCCCCTACCAATAGCTTTTATGCAGTCCACAAGACCTTCGAAAACCACGAGGGTTTCACGTTCTCTTGATAGCTACACGCAAAATATTAGTCGTACAGAGGAAAATGAGCAGGAGTTTCTTGAAGGAAATTTAATGTAGTTACATTTTGTACTGTGAAACGTTTTCGCTGGGGGCCTCGGTTTTCGAGCTATTCTAGAAAAAAACGCTTTTGAAGGTCGTATTTGTATATTTTTCTTGACTAATTCGAAAACTACGACCTCTATCGAAGACATACCCCAGTACACTACTTAACTACATTAAATTTTCTATAAGAAGGTCCTGTCCACTTTTTCTGTAGGACTAATAGTTTGCAAAAAAGTGACTAAGAGAATATGAAAATCTTGGATAAGGTATTTGGAAGTGTTGTGAATTGCATAAACCCATAACCGGGAACTGTGGAATCACCCTGTACGTATTTTGTACCATGTATCTTCGTTCCCGGAATAAAGTTTCACGAAAGGGGATTCCTATTCCCATAGTCTGAAGGTCGACTTAACAAAAAGTCCTAGTTCTGGTGTTTCTTTTGAAAGACGATGAAAAATTGTTTCACCTGTGTTCATCCAGATATTAGTAGCCAAAAGTGCACTATTGAAGAGTTTGGACATACTACGGCGGAATAAATGCGAAACATATCGGCCACAGAAAGCAAGAGAATAGGTTACGTAAACAAATGCTCCATTGTCGTCCATCGTCAATCAGAAATTTCGAATATGGAAGAGAAGTAAGAGGGAAGGAGATACTAGATAATATCTAGTGGACTCCCATCATAAAAAACAGCTTAGTATTTTAATTGCATGTAAGGCGATTACATCTTCAGTATCCTGATATTAAAATGCGGAAACTCTCCAGCTATTTTACAAAACTGGAACTGAGTCAGCATTTCAATAACCTCATTCTTATTCAGTACCCTGGAAGGCAATTATCGCTATAATATATACATATTCTTGACAAGTTTCATTCATCCGTTTCGTAATTTAGAGGATTCCTACAACCTGCATTTCCTTTTAAATATGAGTTCGTGCAGCAGCACAATACACTTTTCGCTGACCTCGAAATTTGTAGCAGGACGGGAGATAACCTTAGACTGCGGCCGCGAACGAAGATAAATCACGGAGCCCTCAGGTGGACGAATTAATTGCCGTGTACCCTCGCTGACAGCGCTTCCCCGTGAACTACACAGAACAAAGGTCGAGTTCTTGGAACGTCGGTGTATCAACACGCACCTAAGTTTTCCTTGCGTTTCTATTCAACACTCTGATAGCGAGAGTGCTCGCTGAAAGACAAAAGAGCGAAGTGGAAACTAACAGCCGGGAAACAGAAGGGATGAAGGTATGGCCAAAGCAACAATGTTTTATTTACTGTATCTGCGCGTGCTTCGGAGAATCGGAATAACATCGGCCAGCGGGGGGCAACTGGAGGCCTAAGAAGAGAAAATTCTGATATAGAATCGACATTAATAACAGCGTGGATACAGCAATATACTGGGTTCAAAATATAGCTTTTTCTGTTGCTGTTTTCATGCCGGGAAAGTCTCAAACAGCACATTTATTTTGCTGATTATCAAGAATGTTTATAATGCAGTTGATCATATTTAATGATTGTGGTAGTACTGTAACTGACCATGTAGATTCTAATTATTAACTCGATATACGTACCTTTGGAAAGAACCAAAGAAACTTTTACCTCAATGGAATAAACATTTTAAGGAACAGACGTTAGAGGAACCCATGCTTTCTTTCGTTAATGAGTTCTGTATATTTTCGTCCTGTATAGTCGACTTACAGAATGTTATGTGGAAGGCACGGTCAAAGTAAAACGCTAGTATTGTAATTTTATTCTATTAACAACTAAAGGGAAATGTATGACAGAGTTTTCTGAACTATATGGGGAACTGCTAGTTGTTTAGTTGAACTCTGTTTATGTAGTGGTAACATAACGTTTATGTACCTCAAAATAATCATATGACGCACATCTAGAGGGTGTTTTTTTAACTTGAGACAAATAAATCCTTCCAAATGAAGCATCGTACGAAATAAATCTTCTAAGCTAAAAGTTAATGTTAGTAAGGCGGACATACGCCTGTGCTACAACTGGCCATCCCCTTCCCATCCCACCCGCATGGGCGGCATCCACTTTGTATTTTTAAATGGGAGCCCCTCACTTTTATTCCATACTAGAGTTCTACACTAAAAATACGTACGGTTTACTTAAACCATAGTTTTCCATCCCTGGTAGATGGCGCTGTAATCGACGTATACCAAGTGTGCCTGGTTTTGAAATCGAAAACCGACGCATATCATTCCATATTTCATTTACGATGTAAACCTATGGGTTCTAACGGTTGATATTTATCTTCGAAATTTACTTCAGTGTTGTAAATTTTGTTTTACAGTAAAATGTGGTACGTCCTTTCAATGTCTGGCTGAAGACTCCGTTTAGCGTTATCCAGGAATAAGATCATGGAGGTAATAGTTTTCAGATCCCCAACGAGACGGGTGGTATCTGTGAATACCATAATACCATTGCCTCTCATTGCTTGGTTTCGCTGTCCCCTTCCCTCTCAGCCGGCCGAAGTAGCCGTGCGGTTAAAGGCGCTGCAGTCTGGAACCGCATGACCGCTACGGTCGCAGGTTCGAATCCTGCCTCGGGCATGGATGTTTGTGATGTCCTTAGGTTAGTTAGGTTTAACTAGTTCTAAGTTCTAGGGGACTAATAACCTCAGCAGTTGAGTCCCATAGTGCTCAGAGCCATTTGAACCATTTGAACCTTCCCTCTCACCATAGGACGCTTGATTTCAGTGAGTATCCAAAGAAGGACCCCTGTCACTATCAATTCACGGATATTTAATTTTTTTTACGGTTGTTGTGGTTTATATTTTTCCGGTAGGTGTGTAACGACTAGCGCGAGAATTATGGCACTTGAATGGAAACAGCCGGCCGGAGTGGCCGTGCGGTTCTAGGCGCTACAGTCTGGAGCCGGGCAACTACTCCGGTCGCAGGTTCGAATCCTGCCTCGGGCATGGATGTGTGTGATGTCCTTAGGTTAGTTAGATTTAATTAGTTCTAAGTTCTAGGCAACTGACGACCTCAGAAGTTAAGTCGCATAGTGCTCAGAGCCATTTCAACCATTAGGTGGGTAGATCGCATAACTAATGAAGAAGGTATTGAATAGAATTAGGGAGAAGAGGAGTTTGTGGCACAACTTGACAAGAAGAAGTGGCCGGTTGGTAGGACATGTTCTGAGGCATCAAGGGATGACAAATTTAGCATTGGAGGGCAGCGTGGAGGTTTAAATTGTAGAGGGAGACCAAGTGGTGAATACACTAAGCAGATTCAGAAGGATGTAGGTTGCAATAAGTACTGGGAGATGAAGACGCTTGCACAGGATAGAGTAGCGTGGAGAGCTGCATCAAATGCATCAAACCAGTCTCAGGATTCAAGACCACCTCAACAACAACAACATCAACAACTGGTATTAATTTTCACCTAGAACTTATTTTCCGTACAATGCATCGTATTCCAGATATTTTGTTGTTTGAAATACAAACAACGTCCTCTATATTGTAAACTTTTTCAAAGCAGTCATGGCAATGTGAGTAAATCAAGTTTCCACTAATGAATTTATTTTCTGTACTCCATTTAACTTTAACCATTTGACTATATCTTTCTTGTGTGGTTGTACACCTCTAATTGGTGGAATACAGACGTAGATGAAATGTATCACGGAATGGAAGAATATTAAATAAAATGTCCTTCACTAAACATGACAAACATATACATATATGGGGCAAACGTACCGATGTTAAAACTTTCCAGTGATCTCCGCAAGTCACACTGTATGTTTTAAACTGTAAGTCACTGACAATGAGTACAGTCGTGTTCTCCTGTTCTCCGAGCCCGATGTTCTCGATTTGCGATGAAGTATAGCTGCGTTTCCTTTAGCTGACAATGGAAAAAACAATAAAGTCATCGTAATGCCTTATTGGCCGTTAGACAACATCTGGGTTAGTAAGGCCGCCTAGTGCTAATCTTTTTATTTGACGCAACTTCGGCGACTTGCACTTTGATGGTGAATTGATATTGAGGACAGCAACACACCCAGTCTCCCAGCGGTTAAAGACACCGACACCGCCGAGAATCGATCCCAGGTTCTCTGCATGGTAACTCGCTGACCTCGCCACTCAGCTGTGGAGGCCAACAGTTGACAATGACATATATTGTGAGAATGTACTCATTCATATTATGGTACTCCTACGTCCACCCATTTGCGAAAGTTGAAAAAATCATTTGACAATGATATGCGGAATTAACTCCAAGGGATTCAAAAGGTTTCACTCATAAAATACATTGAGCGAAACGACGATAACGTAGGAGGGTGTGGTGAAAAGTAATTCCACCGAATGCTTTATGTGAAAACGCTGGGATATTTTAAATGAAACAAACATTATTATCATTCTACATCTTTATTCTTCATATCTACGTATTTATTTCTCAACAAAGTGACCCTGGGGTTGAACACATTTCTCCCAACCAGTGACTGGTTAGTTGATACCGTAACCGTAGAACGTTGGACTCTGTTGACAGAGCCACGACCTCACGTCTGCTTCCATCGCTTCATCACTGACAAATTTCAGTCCTTGAAGGCGCTTTTTATGTTCTGGAAAGGAATGAAAACCGGAAGGGGCCAAGTCCGGTCTGTTTGGTGGATGATCGATGACAGTCAAGTCAAGGCGTTGGTTTGTTGCAGTTGTCGCAGCACTCTTGAGTGGTCTGGTATTATCATGCTGAAGGGGAGGGTGTCCCACGTGAGGACGAACGGTTCGTATTTGAAACTTCACTATTTCACGGTGCTTATCACTCACTGACGCAGGTACGTTTCACACTGCCATGTTACAAGGTACAATTCGGAGCCCTCTAGCCGCAGAAGTATGCAAATATGTAGATATGAATAATAAAGATACAGAATGTTAATAACTGTTGTTTGTTTCAAATGTTTTGACGGAGGAGGCATTACCTTTTAGCATGCACCCGTGTACAGAAACCTGACCGCTGTGATACGAGTCCAAGGACATCAGGAAGCAGTAACTGAGAAGAAAATAAGGATTTCAGCTCTCCATTGTGCTGTTCAATCTGTACACTGAAATATCGGTAACGGAAACTAGGGAAAAGTTTGTAAATGAAAATACGATGGTCAGGGAGCATAAAACAAAATTTTAAGGTTTGACAATATCGTGGAAATTCTTGTAGATATTGCAAAGTCTTGAAAAATCACATGATAAAGTCTTGAAACATGTTAAAGATGGATATCAACAAAAGTATAGCCAAGAGAGATCAGATGACGGTTAAGGTCTTAGGGCAGGAAATGACACAAAGTGGTAGATGAGTATGGTTACTTGGACAGCAATTAGGCTGACAACAGCGATAGAGTAATGTGAATATAAGATACAGACTAACAGAGTCGTTTAGTCTTTTTATTATAAATTTCATGTCATAAAAAATCCCAAAGTTTAGTCGCAGTGAGACATTTAAAGCGAGTCGAGGACTAAATATCTCTATAGCACAACTCGTCTAAAATAGCAGATGGATTGATAGGGAACATACTGAGGGCACAAGGAATAAGTAATATGGTAATAGTGAGACATGATGGGAAAATTTATAGAGGCAGACCAAAGATATATCACAGGAAGGATATTCAACTGGATGTAGGCTGCTGTAGCTATGGAGATATGAAGAGACTTGTACAGGATAGTCTAGCTTGGAGAGCTTCATCAGACCAGTCCCCGGACTGAATACCAAACACAATTTCATGTGATCCTGCTTTTCTCAGCGTATACATTTAACACACAGCAGAATGTGTGAGAGGAGGTAGATACGTGCGAATTCAGTTACAGTATGTGGCTACGAAGTCTTTCGCGACGTATTTCCTGAGACCAGTCAAAGATAGTCTCGGCTAGTCTCGGCTTAAGAGTGCCGGGAATTTATACTATTCCTTGCGAATGCGGCAAGAATTACGTGGGCCAGTCTGTAAGAACCGTTGCCGACCGCTGCATCGAGCACCAACGCCACCTGAAATACAGGTATTTAGAAAAATCTGCGGTGGCTGAACATAGCCTGCTTAACAAGCATAAGATTTTATTTGAAGAAACCAGAGTAATAGCCCACACATCGAATTACTGGGACTCTGTGATCCGGGAAGCAGTCGAAATTAGACTTAGCGATAATAACTTTAATAGAGACAACGGCTATGCACTCAGCAACACTTGGAAGAGTGCACTGGATAAAGAAAAATCGCAGAGAAAAACTTCTCGCACTTTACCTCCTGATTTAAGGGATGGCGCTGCAAGCAACGCGGGATAGCAACTACATCTATGGAAGTAGAGGGCACCACTTCGCTACGCGCCATATCGCTGACGTATTCCGGCCAATAAGAAGCCGTCATTTGCATATAAAGGTGGGAACCTCGCTAGTTCACGACAGTCAGTTTTAGCCCTGACGACGACCATGGAGGTAGTGGTCGAAAGCTCGGAGATTTATCCTGATTTGACGCGGCATGTACACCGAGAAATTTTTACTCAGTTACAGTATGTTTGGTAACTGTATTGTAGGTACTTGTTTAGCGTTTTTCCTCAGTCGTTATGGACTGAAACTCCACAGACTGTCCCCTTACTCCAGTGAAAGAGAACAGCAAATATACGCCAAATTGTAAAATGTAAACTCTGGTACAGCCGCAAAGGAAAGCCGTGCGCTCTAAGGCGCCTTGCCACAGTTCGCGGTGGTTCGAGTCCTCCTTTGGGCATGGGTGTGTGAGCTGTCCTTAGCGTAGGTTAGTTTAAGTTGGGTTAAGTAGTGTGTAAGCCTAGAGACCGATAACACTCGCAGTTTGGTCCCACAGAACTTACTACAAATTTCCATTAAACTCTGGTACTGCGCACCGCGGGTTTCGAATGCGCTCCAGACAGCATGGAACTCGATAACCACTAGAGAGGCCTCTGCAACACTCGCGCCGTAAGCCGTGGCTGCAAGCGCTCCTGGCCCCGAGTCTAACGAGAGGGCGCCACTGTGGAGCACGTGGTCCCAGTGGCCAATAGCGACATACCATGTCGTGTATTTAGGCTGCTGGCTCTCACTCAGCGAGATCTTTTACACCTACCTCAGACTTGATCCCCCTCGCCCGCTTGTCTCACCCATTCTTTGCCTCCCCGTCCGCTGCCGGGCCTGTACTCCCACATCCCACCCGCTCTCCATCTCGCCACACTTCATACCCTTGCCCAAGGTGGCTTCCGCCAACTCCCCCTCCCTTATGATTACCTCATCCCCTCCATCTACCCCTCCTACAAACTTTGATCCTCCCCTTTCTCCCCCTGTGTTTTTCCTCCAGGGTACCCTGTTCCCCTTCCCTCCCCCCTCACTTCCTCCCTCCCTCCCCTCCCCCCTCACAGGGCCACCAACCGCCTCCCTACCCTCTCCCCTCTACCTCCCTTCTTCTCTCCCACTGGCATCAACCCCCTTCCCTCTCCTTATTACCCTCACCTCTTCCTCTGGTAGGGCCGCGGCTTTTTGTGTGAACTCTGCGTCTTCGTGCGCCGTAGATAAAATGAAATGCTCGTACGGCATTGTATGCCGGGAGACCCTATGCATGGTGTTCGGCCCCCGAAACTGCAAGTCGTTTTTAGTTGGCGCCACTTCGGCGATGGAATGATGATAAAAGACACACAACACCCAGTCATCTCGAGGGAGAGAAAAATCCCTGACCGCGCCGGGAATCGAACCCGGGACCCCGTGCGCTTTTTTTTTTTATTTTTTAACTCTAATTTGGTTCGCTTTTGTTCGTTTCATCTGCTCGGGGCGGAAGTCGTAAGACATCCGTTTAAGTTCGTTGTTGCTCCATTAACTCAGTTTTTTTTTAATACATATGGCAGCTAACCCTCTGACCGAACACGCTGAGCTACCGTGCCGGCTGTGCTGGAACGCCACCGCATCACCACGAGCTGCGGACCGTGCGCCAGAGATCGTCGCCGCAGTGCTCGTGTTTGTCGTCCTGTCGGTGCATCAGTGTCCTTCCGGCCAAGTTCCTCTGTTCACGTGTGACATTCTGTATTCTCCGTTGTGTGCAGTGTTGAACTTTCTTTCTTTTTATCCGAGCAGTTCGTTGGTGAACGACTTCGCTTGTTTCTACTATGTTTGTCTCCCGTTTTTGTCCTCCATATATGTTTGCTTTTCTGTATTTCTGTTGTACTGCCGGCGGGAGTGGCCGTGCGGTTCTAGGCGCTACAGTCTGGAGCCGAGCGACCGCTACGGTCGCAGGTTCGAATCCTGCCTCGGGTATGGATGTGTGTGATGTCCTTAGGTTAGTTAGGTTTAATTAGTTCTAAGTTCTAGGCGACTGATGACCTCGCATAGTGCTCAGAGCCATTTGAACCAACCTGTTGTACTGTGTGTCTTTCCTGTGGCCGAAGCGCCGCGTAAATAGGCCACTGCCGGCCTACCTTGTTTGTAAGGTATCAAAATGACAATAAAGAAAAAAAAACTCAGTGAGACAGTTTGGTATTCGTGCTGAGGCGGTTGATATCTCGCTTACAGACATCGTAATTACGTTGCGTGTGCTTACTTCCCGTTTACGAGCGGACTTTGTTTTTATCTCGTGAGGTTATTTCTTGTGACCCCATTGCTTAATACTTTGTTGTTGATCTTTATGTCTTGTTTGGTTGTCTGCCATCGTGCTTGTCCTTCCATTCCCGTTCGTCCGTGTTGTTTGTTCGCGGGCCACTCCCGTTCGGCCCCGCCGCGTTTTTGTTAGCGGCAACCCCGCGATTGTTCCTGTCGCGGTTACAACATAAACTTTCAGGGCTGGAAGTGTCACAATTAATAAAATGTTCCGTGCTGTTACGATGTGGTCACCTGGACTTCACCTTCAAATACGACCTTTCGTTCCTATCGACGGAGCCAGGTTGGGAATCGGATATTGAAAGAAGCTACGACCCAGCTTGAAAATGTCCTCCGCAGATGGGAACGAAACTTCGGGTTTTAAGGGGAAGTCCATTTGACAACGACATAATAATCCGGAACATTTCATTAATTCTGATTTGTCATACTTTTACTATGATATCTCGAAGTCCCGAAAAATTTACAAATTATGGTGGAGATAAAATCCGCCATCCCTTCTTTTAAAACAGATTTAATATCCGTCATGACTGCGTTTAATTTAAAAAAAAAAAAAAAAAACACCCCGAGAGCTCACTATATAGGTTACAAGTGTAACCCGTCCAGGAATCAGCAAAATTTACATCACAAATCGCTTAGTAAAGTTATATGACATAGCTTCGAAGTCACAAAAATCTGCATAATTTTCTGTCGCTATTGCTACTGTCCAGAAAGTAAGCCTCCAAAGAACAGAGATACCGAAATAACATCCTCCAATAACGTTAGGAACTGCTGTAATCTTTTGTTTCTTGGGTGCATGAACAACATTTATTATAACTGACTTTTCGCTCCTGTAAACGGGAAAGTGTGGTGGTCGTCTTCAGTAGTCTAAGTCACCTCAGCATTTCAGTGGTCTGCTAACACACGAACCGTGAGTGACGCGACGTAGCTTCTAAATTGGACGGTTTACCGAAAATGGTCATTTAAAAAGTCCGTGCTATAGAGGTGGATAATGAATCTGTTTTATCTCGGAAGTTCTCATCTGCTACGAATATGCATTCAATAGCTGCAATGTAGTGTTAAAAATATTCTGCAATGTAATGTTAACAATGATGGTGTATAGTTTGTTGCAAAATCACAGTTCTTACATATTACCTTGTGCTTTCCCCACGTCACTCGTATGAGTACCCTATAGATAGCAGTATCTGTTCGAGGATAGCTGCTTATCACAATCTCAGCACGACTTCCACAAATAAATATAATATCTGCTTGTTTGTAATAAATTTTTTGACTAGAATGTGATAGAATATTCTGCAGTGTGCCAGTATACCCTAATGTATCGAATAATTGGTTCTTTGATCACAACAATACAGCTGTTCATTTTTCCTTCGATATCACAGTGAATCTACTTTCAGCAACGACCTGTACTTCCACATTCCAGTGATATCGTTTCATAATTTTTAGATATTTGTCATTGTGTTTTCTGAATATTGTACATATTTCAGTTATTTTCAGGTATGTAGAGTATTCACTTTGAACAAGTCCTAACTTTTGGTGAAACACATTAATTATTTAAACTCAGTAATGTAGTATTTAAGCCTTATTTTGTCGCGGAACAATGCATTGACGAAGAACATAAATATTTCATTCATTAAATCTAATCTCAGGACTGTGGTGGTCAAGCAGTTTGAAACATATTTCTGTAAAATACCATCGTTACGTTCCTCATGATTATTCATAGATTACAGGGCAAATGCCTGAATGTTAAAAATTTCTCAAGGTTTAAAGGGGTCGCACCCTCGCGTCAGTACTGTTCCTACGGTCGTTAGAAGTTATCGTAAATTTTGCAAGTTAATTTCACTCCGTTCGGAAAGTAACCGTAATTACAGATAGTGCTTGATGAGACTCTGCCCCAGCAGTGATTGAGTAAAAGTGGCTGTACAGTACTCGGAATTCACCGTCCATTACTACGCTCTACTGCGAGGACGGTTCTGCCGACAGCTAGAGAGACCCAAAAGAAGAAAAAAGAGAATGGTTCATACCGCTACCTGCGAACCAGAGGCAGGAGCTTTCTGTGCTAAAGCGGGACTGAAAGAGAAGCACGTGGAAAACGCTGCAGTGGTGGTGTGTCTGCAACTTCTCTCTTAAATGGGACGGAGGGTGGGGGGTGGCAGGTGGGGCTAGTGTTACACAGCAGCAGACAGAACGCGGGGCAGCTACTGCAGCAGCCGGCGGAAGCGTCTCCATCGTGCTGGGATTAGGACGGGCTAAGCAGCGAAAGTCACTGATCGTCTACGTGTCCTATGAAAATCACTTAATTATGACTGATTAATACACATCACGAATGTTTCTCATTCATTTTAACATTAATAATGTTCAACGTAAATAACAATAGTTCTGGCATATAAGAACTAGTGTATACTACAGCGCTATTGAGCAGATCATAATTAAGAAATAAAAAAGTTAAAACTTTCAATTTTCACTTTCTGTTTTTGTAATTTCATTAATTTCTGCTCTGTGGCTCTCACTGATTTTATTAGTTAAGATTGATTTCAGTAAGGCATTTCATACCGTCCCGCATTGCCCTTTAATGAAAAGAGTATGAGCTTACGGGATACCGGAGCAGACCTGCGACTGGTTTCAAGAATTTCTTGCAAATAGAACTCAACACGTCGCTCTTAACGGAACTAAATCGTCAGATGTAAAGGTAATATCCGGAGTACCACGGGTAAGTGTGATGGTAGCGTTGCTGTTCACAGTATATGTAAATGATCTAGTAGAAAGCGTCGTATGCTCTTTAAGGCTATTCGTAGATGATTCAGTTGTTTATACCAAAGTAGCAACTCCAGAAGATAGTAAAAGTTTTCAGAACGATCTGCAGACAATTGATGAATGGTGCAGACTCTAACAGTTACCCTGAATGTAAATAAATGTAAGATATTTGCGCATACATTGGAAAAGAAAACCACTACTGTGTAGTTACACTATTGATGACAAACAGATGGAGACAGCGTTTGCCGTAAAATACCAAGGTGTAACTATCCAGAGCGACCTTAAGTGGAATGACCATATAAAACAGATAGTGGTAAAAGCAGATACCAGACTAAGATCAATCGGAAGAATCTTAAGGAATTGTAACTCATCCACGAAGGAAGTGTCTTATAAGGCGCTTGTTCGCACAATTGTTCAGTACTGTTCATCCATCTGGGATCCGTACCAGGTAGGACTGATAGAGGAGATAGAGAAGATCCAAGTGGATCGTTTAGCTGGCGAGAGAGCGTTACGGAAATGCTAAACAAACTCCACTGGCAGAAGTTACAAGACAGGTGTTATGCATCACGGAGAGATTAAGTATTGAAATTTCGGGACATCACTTTTCAGGAGGAGTCGGACAACATATGACGTCCCCCTCCCACCACATACATTTCGCGTATTGAGCACGAGGAGAAAGTTCGAGAATTTAGAGCCAATACAGAGGCTTACGGACAATCAATCGCCCTACTCAATATCGGCGAGTGAAACAGCGTTGGATGGATCTGATAGTGGAACTGAAATACCCTCCACCACCCACCATTAAGTAGCTTGCGGAACATGATGTAGTTGTTGTAGATGCAGGTTAATGTTACTTCTTTTGTATTTTTAAGGGCAATTGTCTTGTTAATATTTTAAATTTTTAGTGCTCTGTTACTTCTGGGATTTAAATATTTAAGAAAGAGTTTATCCTCTACATCTCATTCTGCAAGCTCGTTATTTCTGGGTTGTAATAAGTTTTTTTTTTAATGTTATAGCGTGGCCAGTTATTGAGTGAAGTTAGCGAAGGAGTCATTCGGAAGGCACATCCAGTATTGGTGAAGGGGTCAGCTCCTTGTTTCATGGCCTGAGTTCAACCTGTTGTAAAAATATTTGGCATCTCTTTGACAAGAAGGTCTCTTGCTGTTTCCTTGTTGTAAATCCTTTCGGCAACAAACAAATAAGTCGTATTATTCTTTTGGTGCAGTACTGGTCTGAGGAAATGAAATAATTTTCTTTTGAGGGATACGTAGACTGTAAAACATAAAAAAAGACGCATCATGAAGAAAATATACGATGAAAAGTGGCAGATGTGATATAAATGTACGGACAAACAAATGTGTACAATTTCTGAGAAGTTGGATGGTTTACTTCAGAGAAAGAGCTTCACAAACTCAGCACGGCGATTACAAGATAGTCCAACTGCGGACCGAACGTAAGCAGGCATTCGGCTTGACACTGATACAGTTGTTGGATATCCTTCTAAGTGATGTCATGTAAAATTCAGTTCAGTTGGTGTGATAGATCATCAATATTTCGAAGTGACTGGGAAACGCTGTCCATAATCCGCCAATGGGTTCCGATTGGGGAGAGAACCGTCGGCCTTGCCGCCCAAAGTAGGGTTTGGCAAGTGCGAAGACAAGCAGTAGAAACTCTTGTAGTGTGCAGGCGGGCATTATCTTGCTGAAATGTAAGCCAAGACGGATGCCCATGATGAGCTACTAAACGGGACGTAGAATTTCGTCCACATAGCGATGACACCCAAAAGTAACGAAACAAAGTAAGAGATGTTGGTCAAATGTCGGCCCCAGGCCTCCCAGCACATGATGTAATATTCTTGGCCCACTCTGTGCAGCCCCCAAGGATCAGATCGCGTTACATAACTTGTAGGAACATGAAACGTATTGACCTTGACGCTCTAACAGCCGATTGCTCAGAAATCTCATGGCATCAAATAATCAGAGAACCTACAATCGACCGCAAAATTAATGAATTCGGTGATAAACTCACTGCCCTCTACGACAAACATGCACCTGTACGCACAATCCGCGTAAGAAAATCCCCTGCTCCATGGGTGACAGCTGAATTACGTCAAATGATGAAAAATAGGGATGCTGCCCACAGGCGTTTCAAGGCAGATCCGAAACCCGAGGGTTTCGAAGAATATAGAAAGCTACGGAACAGAGTGCAACAATGCATTCGCAATGCTAAAATCAGGCACGCTTGCTCCCTTGTATGCAGCGATCTTACGCCGACGACTCTATGGAAGAATCTACGTAGCTTGCGGGTCGGAAAGGCAAACTTGGTAACTGCTTTTCATGTCTCTGCTAACGAATTAAATGAGTTCTTCTCTGCACCTCTGAATACCCACACGGCTGATAATTACCGTGCACAAGAATCCCCTAACTGGATAACTAAGAATGATACCTTCCACCTAAAAAAAGTAACAATAAATACGGGAGAATCTCTTCTGGCGCGATAGGCAATGACAGTATCAGTATAAACATGATTAAGAATGTTGGCTTTTCCCTCGTGAACGGAATATACCCCACTGCATGGAAAAGAACCATAATTCGACCTATCTCTAAGATCGAAAAACCGCAACTGCCTAGTGATGACCGACCAATTAGTATACTGCCTGCTGTTTCCAAAGTACTTGAATATATTGTTCATGATCAAATCACTGAACACCTGCATGAATTCAGCCTGTATGACAAATTTCAATCCGGTTTCCGTAAACATCACAGCAAAAACACTACTCTAATTAAAGTAACTGATGACCTGAAATATTCCATCGACAGCCGAAAGGCAACAATATTGACGCTACTAGATTTGAGCAAAGCTTACGACACCGTTAACTTTGACAAATTGCTCAGAAAAATGCAACAGCTTAATTTCTCAGATAGTGCAATGAGATGGTTTGAAAGCTACTTAAAAGACAGACAGCAATGTGTTGTCTGCGTAAATGAAAAATCTTCCTGGAAACATGTCTCATCGTGAGTGTCACAAAGACCAGTGTTAAGACCACTTTTGGTTTCTTTATATGTCAACGATATTTCGTCGATTCTGTCCTGTAAATATCATTTCTATGCTGACGACCTCCAGCTGTACTTCAGTGTCAGACCTTAAGACATAAACAATGCAATCGCTCAGATGAATGATGATCTGTCTTCAGTAGTAATATGGGCGAAAAACCTGAGACGGTATTCTAATAGCGTATCAGAAAACAGCTAAGAACTTGGGTGTAACTTTGGATGAGCATCTCAACTGAGCGGAGAATCCAGTCGCAGTGTGCCGGAAGACGTCCGTTTGTCTCTATGCTCTGAAAAAGTTTCGGAACGTATTTCCACACGACTTGAAACGCCATGTCGTGCAAGCACTCATTCTACCGAACCTCCACTATTGTTATGTAATTCAACAAGGTATGAGTAATGAAAACAACCGACGGCTAGAAATAACTACGAATGCCTGTGTGCTTTACACCTGCAACATTTGCCGATATGATCATGTTAGTGCTTCATACTCCCAGCTAGGGTGGCTGCGCCCGGACAAATTGCGTGACTACCACACTCTATGTCTACTTCACCGACTCCTCGTCGCGCAGTCACCCCAGTATCTTGCTTCAGAGATTAAACACCTTTCATGTCATCATAATCGAAACACGGGGTCACTCTTATTTGGTATCCTAACTGTGCCCACTCACAAAACAAAAACTTTTGCAAACTCCTTCTCAGTTGCCGCTATCTGCCTCTGGAACAAACAGCCCCTTACCTTGCGCAAAATTCAATCCCCTTTTGTTTTTATGAAGAAGTTCAAGCATTTCCTACTATCATCCTCATAACGTTTTCCACAAAATTAATGTACAAGGCCAATCCTCTCCTTTGTCAAATAGCAAAACTGGTGTCTCCTATCTTGCTCCTTTCTCTTCTTCCTCTTCATCTATCTCTATTAACCACACAATCTTCTTTTCCTTTCTATTTCCTTAATTATGTTACATCATGTCTCTATTCTTCTCCTCCCTTCACCATCAGTCTCCCTCATACTCCCTGCTGCTAGCACCGCTATCTAAAATCTGTCTCTTTCATAATGTCTAATTATAACAGTACTTATCATCTGCGAATATAAACTCTATATGTATGTATTTTGCCAAGTGTTTCTTTGTAATTGTTTATTTCACTTTTTCTGCTAGATGTAGCTTAACATGCCTACTAAAACATATGACTGTAAATTAAGTAGAGTGCTTGGTTAGATGTAAGAGAGGGCCTGATGGCCCTAATATTACCAGGTTAAATAAATAAATAAATAAAAGCGTTCTGCTATTAAAAGAAGTGGCTACTCAAACTATAATTCCTGGTTGTCGGGACGTATGGCGGGCGACATTCAGGTTAGTAGCACACCAGCGTCCAGGGCGTCTCCAGACACGGCTTCGTTCGTTATAGGGGCTCAGTTCGGAGTGGGGCTCATCAATAGAGACAATTCTATTCCATTCAGTGAGATTCCAGGGCGAAGATGTATCTGGAGGCGTCCAGGCCTGCGGAGGGGTACCACCCTGACTGTCGTCCTCCATACAGCCCGACAACCAGGACTGCTGGACTGGGATGCCATTTCCTTTTATAGGACGACCCTTTTGGTAACCATTCGCGGAATCCTTAAATCACAGAGGTACGTCGACGATATCCCACTCCCCATTTCATTTCCCGTCATGGCAAGACACCCTCGGCTTACAGTTCAGGAAGACAATGCCGATCCGGACACGGCGAGAGTTTCTACTGCTTGCCTCGGTGTTCGTCAAACCTTACTTTGGCCAGCAATGCCGACGTATCTCTCCCCAACAAAGAACGTTTCAAGCATTATTGGCAGAGCCCTCCAACCAGCTGCGGATCTTTTTATCTAATGCGCCAATTGGACAGAATTTGTTGGTATATGCCTCTAGAGGACATCCAAAAACCTGTCAGTCAATGGCAATCCGAGTAACTGCTTCCATAAGAACCACAGCTGGCCCAATGTGTTATTGCCTTGCTCATTTTTGAAGGTCTTTCCCATGACTAAATCATCCAACTTTTCTGAAATTGTAATCAATTATTAGTCTGTACATGTACAGCATATTTACCGATTTCCATTCGATTCGGATTATTGCTTAGGAATGCGCCCTGCTCCTCTCTTCCTGCTTCTCAGTATCCATTGAAATAAAGGTAAGAACACATTTGTAAACTCCCGAGATGTCGTCCCTGTAACACGATGCCCGGCGCGCTTCGCACTATTCAATGTCCTGCTGTGTTTAAGAAGGAAATGAAGCATTCCCTTCTGTCATCCTCACTGAGTTACCCCAGAAATTAACGTATACGGCTAGGTTTCGCTCTGTCAAATAGTAAAGCCAATTGTCCCATCTTATCCCAGTGATTCCTCTTTCTCTTTACCATTCTCTCTGAGTCATGCTCTGCCTCTTCCCTTAAATTCGTGTAATATGTGGTATTACATTTCTCTTTCTCTCTCTCTCTCTCTCTCCTTCCGCTATTTCTTCATGCCCATTGCTCGCTTCAAATGGTTCAAATGGCGCTGAGCACTATGCGACTTAACTTCTGAGGTCATCAGTCGCCTAGAACTTAGAACTAATTAAACCTAAATAACCTAAGGACATCACACACATCCATGCCCGAGGCAGGATTCGAACCTGCGACCGTAGCGGTCGCTCGGCTCCAGACTGTAGCGACTAGAACCGCACAGCCACTCCGGTCGTCATGCCCGCTGCTGCTAGCACTTATAATTAGAATTATGTCTCACCGTAATCCACACATATTGTTGTAATTATCATGTACGAATATATGGTGTAACGGAAAGGCAGGCAATATTCCCCACGTACATACGAGGAAAATATTTTCCATGGATACGGATCCAGAAACGCTTTAGTTCCGCATTGGATCTAATTTTCTATTTCCCCTCACAGACATATTAATCGCGGAAAACACACACAAATATAATTTACCATTATAACATGAAACATTTTCTTGCGCGAAATGTGTGAAATACAGTGTGAGGGTGCGTGAGACAATTCAGCCTACTACTCACGACATAGAGGGCCAGGGTCGAAGATATCTCATTAACTGCAGGAGGAACTTTTTTATGCATTTGACGACAACCTTAGTGTCAATGCAAGTCAGTAGGCTGCAGCAGGTAATGTTTACCACAAGACCGCCTGGAGAGTGCCAGCTTGCTGTATCCGTAATATTTACGACGTGTGGAGTCACTATCAGCAGCTGATATTCCAGAATGTGTAGGTTTATGTGATTTTATCAAACAAATTTCCGGCTTGCAGCCGCTCCTCGTTTAATTCATCGCACCATATTTCGACTATTCACCTGCCAATCATCTTCATGTGAGCCATCGAAGACGGACGAATATTTACTTTGTTCTGCTCTATTTAGCACGCTGCGAGTATTCCGCGTATGCGTCATAATTCAAGCTGAGAGACGGAACACACTTCACGGCGGCAGCGCCCTCGTCGGTGGAAACCGCGGAACAAAGCTGTTCTCTGTGTTACCGCTCGCCACCGCCGATGATCCAGTCTGTCGTCTCCGATTAGAAAATGTCGTGTGGTGGATGGAGTTCCAAGCACTGTCCAACTGGTTGTCACTACCACAGGTTAGCAAATTTTCCGCCAGGAATATTTTCCCAGATTAATAATGGAGTACCAAAATGATGTAGCTGTGGTCAGAATCACGGATCTATCTTACTCCATCGAATGACCAGTGGAAATATAGCGTTCGACGACAGCAGACTTGCTTGTTTGCAAAAGGCAAGTGGAACTTTGATGTGCACTTTACCGTTCTTTCACAGTGCGTGTGGCCTGTCTTCTGTAAGCCATACCACACTACAAAATATTTTTTTTTTAAATTCCGGCCTTCCGCAACAACAACTGATCCTTCGCAGGTCCCGAAAGATCTGCAGTCTTAGATGGTGTACGAAAAACCACTTTCACCTGAAGTTTCCAGAGCATTCTTGCTGTTTTAAAGGAAATGCTGGCTACAAAAGTAAGGAAAGCGGAAATTCTGCCGGCGTGTTCTCCCCTTTATCCACTTCCTGATTCTTGATATTTACAGACTGTCCCCTGTTAATCTGCTGGGTGGAGAATCCATTCCTTCTATACACTGTCTTTAGGTTTGCGAGCTCTTTAAATAAAGTATCTAGAAATAAGACAGTGCGAGCTTGGTGTATGTCTGTTTTAAGCAGACTCATAGTTTGCGACGGGTGATGACAAAGCTTGCAAATACAAAGCATTATGAGTGGGTTTACGATTAACTGAAAGTCGCAGCGAAGCATCACTCTTCCGTCTAACCAAGGCAACTAAGAAAGGCAGACAACCATCTTTCCCTACTTTCATGTTGAACCGAATGTTGTTGTGAATGGAGTTGAGGTGGTGAAGAAATACCGTCAGTTTTCCAAGTGGCCACACTTTCAAAAGTGCCATGCACATACCTCCAAAATACACTGCTGGCCATTAAAATTGCTACACCACGAAGATGACGTGCTACAGAAGCGATACTTAAAAGATAGGAAGAATATGCTGTGATATGCAAATGACTAGCTTTTCTGAGCATTCACACAGGGTTGGCGCCGGTGGCGACACGTACAACGTGCTGACATGAGGAAAGATTCCAACCGATTTCTCAAACACAATCAGCAGTTGACCGGCGTTGCTTGGTGAAACGCTGTTGTGATGCCTCGTGTAAGGAGGAGATATGCGTACCATTACCTTTCCTTCTTTGATAAAGGTCGGATTGTATCCTCTCGCGATTGCGGTTTATCTTATCGCGACATTGCTGCTCGCGTTCGTCGAGATCCAATGACTGTGAGCAGAATATGGAATTGGTGGGTTAAGGACGGTAATAAGGAACGCCGTGCTGGATCCCAACGGCCTCGTGTCACTAGCAATCGAAATGACAGGCATCTTATCCGCATGGCTGTAACGGATCGTGCAGCCACGTCTCGATCCCTGAGTCAACATATGGGGACGTTTGCAAGACAAGAACCATCTGCACGAACAGTTCGACGACGTCTGCAGCAGCATGGACTATCAGCTTGGAGATCACGGCCGCGGTAACTCTTGACGCTGCATCACAGACAGGAGCGCCTGCGAAGGTATACTCAACGACGAACCTGGGTGCACGAATGGCAAAACGTCATTTTTTCGGATGAATCCAGGCTCTGTTTACAGCATCATGATGGTCGCATCCGTGTTTGGCGACGTCGCGGTGAACTCACATCGGAAGCGTGTATTAGTCATCGCCATACTGGCGTATCACCCGGCATGATGGTATGGGGGGCCGTTGGTTACACGTCTCGATCACCTCTTGTTCGCCTGACGGCACTTTGAACAGTGGACTTTAAATTTCAGATGTGTTACGACCCGTGGCTCTACCCTCCATTCGATATCTGTGAAACCTACATGTCAACAGGATAATGCACGATCGCATGTTGCAGGTCCTGTACGGGCCTTTCTGGATACAGAATATGTTCGACTGCTGCCCTGGCCAGCACATTCTACAGATCTCTCACCAACTGAAAACGTCTGGTCAGTGGTGGCCGAGCAACTGGCTCGTCACAATACGCCTGTCACCACTCTTGATGAACTGTGGTATCGTGTTGAATACGCATGGGCCGCTGTACCTGTACACGCCATCCAAGCTCTGTCTGACTCAATGCCCAGGAGCACGAAGGCCATTATTCTGGGTACTGATTTCTCAGGATCTATGCACGCTAATTATGAGAAAAAGTAATCACATGTCAGTTCTAGTACAATACATTTGTCGAATGAATACCCGTTTATGATATGCATTTCTTCTTGGTGTAGCAATTGTAATGGCCAGTAGTGTATATTTAGTTTAAGGGCAGCAGATTCATGTGCTCTGCCCTCTAGATCCTCCATAAAAACGGTGGCGACCAAGGCACGCAGAAGGCTGCCCATTGCGGCGCCGTCAGTCTGTTCAAATTAATCTTGGTTGAACATAAAATAGGTTCAGGATAGAAACCTCCCAAACAAAGCAGTTATGTTGGCGTACAGCTTTGTGATAATTAGTGCCAAAGAACCTGCGAGAGGGAACCCTCTAAAAAGGGATAGTCCGCCAAAGCTAACCAAACGGTCAGGACTGCTAAGACGAAGAGTCCCTAGGCCGTCCCGAGTGGCCGAGAGGTTCTAGGCGCAACAGTATGCAACCACGCGACCGCTACGGTCGCAGGTTAGAATCCTGCCTCGGGCATGGATGTGTGTGATGTTCTTAGGTTAGTTAGGTTTATGTAGTTCTATGGTCTAGGGGACTATGACCTCAGAAGTGAAGTCCCATAGTGCTCAGTGCCATGAGAGCCATTTCGATGAGTCCCTAGTCTATCGAGAAAGTCAGCTCAGTTATGATTGTGATATGGGCGTTTTCCCACGAACGGTCTCAGCAACGAAGCAAGATGTTCGGCTAAATCATATGTAGGCGCTCCAATGTTGCTCACTACTGGACGTAATGGAACAGTTTCCTTATAAATTTTTTGTGGCGTACTACATTGCGATCTTAACCTCTTGACGACCTTTTAGAGGTAAGGTGGAGGAATATAATAGTGCTGAAGTTTTCCCAAACATCCTGTAGGATCGTAATCAATCCTCATATAGGTAGAGTAAAATGAAACATGCATCTTATCATCATATACACGTCGGGGTAACAAAATAACTAAACGGTTTCATTATCTTTGTGAGCACAGTACCACATCAGTATCCTCTCGTAGATTTCGTGGTGCAGTCCTTTGCGCAGCGGTTTAAGTTACTACGTTGAGGAGGAGATTCCAAAAACAGTACAATAAGTTTTCCTTCTCATTTCGACAGCAGCATCCGAAGGAAGGCGCCGTACGGATTCTTCAACACCACTCACAAATCTAATTAAAAGCGGCGCTCTAGTTGAAGGTGCAAAATTGAGTCATTTAGTACAGACAGCGTCGCATAGTCCGTCAAAATAACAACGGAGCGTCGTGCAGCTGTATCTTATGGCGACGACTGTTGTGGTATCAGGCTGATCCAATCTTGATCTCTGTCGAAACCGTGTACCCTTTTTGATCCAGTCGAACTTAGACGAAATCACTCCATTAATCCAATCCAATAATGGAGGACAGAGATGTGCTGCTGTCTTTAGATGTAACTGGTAGAATTCTTTTGAAACAGCATCCAGTCTTCGTCTTGTATAGTAAATCCTCTCTCTGATAATAGGATCACTATCCTTCTCAGCACCTTTCCGTGGACTGAAAGTTTTAATAAATGAGTAAATCTAGCGAATTCTGGTAATGTTCCATTGTTTCAACAGAGCAATGAAAAGGTTAACGAACTTAGCAGTTTTTCTCTCTTAACGCGCAGCTTGTCGAAACTCCGAATATCTGAGGCCGTCTCCTCCCCGTCGAAGCGTCTGATGTGAATTTTAAAATTTTCCAGGTGAATTAAGTCTGCAAACAAATTTCGGTCTTGCATGACTCACTATATGTTATTCGTCCATTCAACAGTGTGTAAGAGGTCCGAGCAGATGTAATTTCGATGTATTGCTCATGCGCTGCCTGCGATAAGCAAGGTATAAGAGAATCACTGACCAGAGAGCAGTGTTGACTGAGTAGGAACTGTGTATCTGTAGCAGAAAGTTGTTGCTAGAGGCTAGTCTGCAGTCTGCTCTGGTCTGGTATGGTGTATCGTGTTGGCTGGTCGGTCGCGGTGCAGCGATGCCGGAGCCTGAGTATTATTGTATGAGGTGAAAAGCAGCCTCGCGCATATCTAGTAATGTTATCTGAACTCCCATGTAAATGTTTTAAAAATGTCCTAATAATAATCTTGGTCATAAAAAAAAGGTCGCTAAACAATGTTCTGAAAACGCAACACAGTTACGCGACGAGTTTAAATTAATGTCAGCAGAACTTTCGCGCACACTGGATGCGAAAGTAGACACGAAATTTGACCAACAGAACAGCCAAATTAACGAACGTTTTAACCACCACCTACAAAACAGGGAAACGCGTTAGCGTAAATTTATACAGGAACAGAATAAAATAAAGCAACAAGTCATGGACACAATTACTGCACAGAGACAGGAAGATAAGCGTAAATTGTTTACGAAAGCAAAAACATATGTAGACAACAATATTGCTCCAGTATCAGACGAAATCAAACTGTTGAACACCGAATTGCATGATGAAATCTCCGATCTTAAAACAAAAACAGACACACACACATTAGACTTTCAGACAATGACCAACAGACTTGAAAAGTTGGAACTAATACAGGATCCCGATGCCATGAAAGCAGACGTTAAAAATTTGAACAAAACCACACGTAAAAATACAAAAACAAACTAATGCATGCGATACTAAAAACGATGATCAGGTAAAAGTACTGACTGAAAAATATAATGAATTGGCCAGTCGTATTGATGTTATCGAAAGTAATAATGACACCAAATCAGACGATACGTTACCAGTTTCGTTTAATCAAACACCCGAATTCCAAAATTTACAGCAGACGATCAGTGAGATAGGATCGTCCAATAATACATTACGTAGAAAATTGTCAACTTTACAGCAAGAAGTGACAGAGATGAAAAATGTTTCAGCCTTTAATACATCACAGCATACGCCACTCTCCGAACATTTGTCAGACTCACACAGCCAGTATAATTTAGGTAATTTACAGAGAATACGTGAGTTAGATTCCGAACACTCACAGACAAATAGAATCTCATACAATCCTGAACCTGTTCAGACATACAGAGACGATAATTTTGATTACAAACACTTTCTATCTGTTAGGAAATTTAAAGTGCTTAATAATGACAGAACACAGATTCACGCTTTGGACTGGATACGATAATTTGCTTTTGTATTTTCATCAGCTTGGCCTGTAACGCAGAAACTAGAATTGGATTGGATACAACAACTTGCTTTTGAATTTTCACCGCCATTGGCTGTAACGCAGAAACTAAAATTTATTTGGAGCGCGTAATAGACCTCAGGGGATTCATTACACTTCGATGAATATGTGCCGTAGCGTGCACAGAGGCCCGAGCCGTAGTAGTGCTATTTCATCTTTAGTTTTCTGCACTGCTGCCTTCTCTTTTACTATTATATCTATCAAAACAGCTCTTCAACTATCGACCTATATAAGATTAGAAATGAGTAAAGAAAACCCGATATGATAAAATTTTACCGAAAGTGATAATTTTCATTAGACACTTCCGAAATGACAAGATATACCAGTGTAATTTTAATAACAAACAAAATTTTAATCGTCAGTATGTACAAAATTTTCAGCAGTCGCAAACACATTTTGGTAACAATAGAGGCTTTTCTCCGCAACAGCAGCAAAACCAGCCAGTTAGCATACCTAACCAACAATGTAGTCTGCGAGGTCAACCAAGCTTTAATGTTTCGCCGCCTACAGGTATAGCGTCGGCTCCGCAAAATAGTAACGCACAGCAGCAAGGAAATCACTACGTACAGAAAACATACCATTTCAACTCATATCGCAATGCGCAGTATAGAAATGACTATCATGACAGACGTACAAGTAATGAGCACAATTTTCAGCGTACGTTTAATAACAGTCGGATTTACCAGCAGCAAAATCATCCGCAACAACAGATTATCATGAATGAACCAGACAGTAGATATCATCCCGAACGTAATACGTCAGGAAGAAATAACAGAACAGTACAAATAGTCGAAATGCCACAGCATCCTCCCGCAAATAATAGCACGTCAGAATGAATTTGACTAGATACAGTACAGGTTGCATCTTCCAGCAACGTAAGCCATACTTTTGACACACACAGAATCTTGTTCCCGAAAATGGTATCACTTTTGACGACATCTGAGACACCCTTTTACATGAAAAACAAGTGGTCTGAATTTGCTAATCTGAAACAAGCCTTGTTGAATGCATATCTTTTATCACACCCAGATCTTACTAGAAATTTTTCCATTGCCACCGACAGTTCTAACACTGCTTTAGGCGTACACATCTTTCAGGAAATAGAAGAAGATGGTTCTACAGTAATTAAAAACATTGCTTTTGCAAGTCGCATTCTGTCACCTGCTGAACGCAATTATTCTGTTACAGAACTTGAAACATTATGTGTTGTATGGGCATTTACGAGATTTAGGCATTTTCTTTATAGAAGACACACTACCGTTTACACATATCATAGAGCTATACAGTTTTTACTTTCCGCAAAATTTACACACGACAGGTTAAGCAGATGGAGACTTTATTTACAGGAATTTAATTTTACAATTGTTCACATTCCCGGTACACAAAACATTGTAGCAGACGCACTATCCCGTTCTCTCAGCAACAGTCAGCAAGACATCGGAACCAACTTCTGCCAAGCAAATTTTAGCGTCCTGTATATTCAACAAGTTGCATTTGAAAATTTCATTTCGTCGTCATTATGAGACATAGCACAAGAGCAGAGTAATGACAACGTATGGGAAGAAATTAAACACCTTTGGCAAGATAGGAATAATGTTACCATTAGAAACCATTATACTGTACGCAATAATATTCTGTTTCGCCGTTCTCACCCTGACAGCAACCATTGGTTTTATGTATTCCTGACGAGCTTGTTAACAAATTAATTTGGTATACTCATTTAAGTTACGCACATTACGGAGCCAGAAAATGTTTTCTTATACTGAGACAGAACTGTTATTTTGCCAACATGGAGAAAAGTATTCGACGAATTTTAGCGTCATGTAAAATCTGCCAGAAAGCTAAGTCAGATACGACTTCACATATTCCTCCATAACATCCGATTGTACCTGTTAAATTGAGACACATGGCCGCTGTAGATATTTTATGTCCGCTTCGCAGAACTAATAGAGGTTTTTGCTACATCTTTGTCGCTGTTGAACTCAATTCGAAATTTGTTACCTTCACTCCGTTACACAAAGCTACTGCTAAATCGACTTCAAATGCATTTGTAAACCATTTTTTATTTCATGTAGGGCATGTATCGAAAGTAAATTCCGACAATGGATCACAGTTTCGATCTGCTATATGGACACGTATGTTACGAGCTAGAAACATTTCTCCGATCTATATATCCAGGTACCACGCTTCTTCGAACCCTTGTGAACGACTAATGCAAGAAATTGGTAAACTATGTAGAATATACTGCCATAAAAAACATATTGATTGGGATACACACATACTGTCATTCCAGGATGTAATTAACTCGATACCAAATGAATATACTGTGCTATCTCCGACTGTTATAATGAAAAATGTTGAACCACCTAGCAAAATTAAAGAATTAGTATCCTTTCCTACATCTCGTCGACTACGACACCATGAAATAATTGACATTGCGCTGAACAACATCAAATATGCCGCAGAGCGTCGGAGAAGACAGCAAAAACAGGTTTGTACACGCCGTGATTTTAACATTGGACAGAAGATATTAGTACGTACACACTATTTATGCAACAGAGGAAAGAATAGATGCAGTAAATTTGAGCTTCTATACGCAGGTCCATATCGAATTCGCAGCATTCCTCACTCCAATGTAGTACACGTCGAAACTCTGAGAACCAGAAAAAGTAAAGGCAAACACTATGTCTCCAATATTAAATCCTTTATTGAATGAACATACTTTATGATTTATCACACTGTAATGCCATTTTCTGATTTTTATATGACCAATGATGCAATTATACACTCCTGGAAATTGAAATAAGAACACCGTGAATTCATTGTCCCAGGAAGGGGAAACTTTATTGACACATTCCTGGGGTCAGATACATCACATGATCACACTGACAGAACCACAGGCACATAGACACAGGCAACAGAGCATGCACAATGTCGGCACTAGTACAGTGTATATCCACCTTTCGCAGCAATGCAGGCTGCTATTCTCCCATGGAGACGATCGTAGAGATGCTGGATGTAGTCCTGTGGAACGGCTTGCCATGCCATTTCCACCTGGCGCCTCAGTTGGACCAGCGTTCGTGCTGGACGTGCAGACCGCGTGAGACGACGCTTCATCCAGTCCCAAACATGCTCAATGGGGGACAGATCCGGAGATCTTGCTGGCCAGGGTAGTTGACTTACACCTTCTAGAGCACGTTGGGTGGCACGGGATACATGCGGGCGTGCATTGTCCTGTTGGAACAGCAAGTTCCCTTGCCGGTCTAGGAATGGTAGAACGATGGGTTCGATGACGGTTTGGATGTACCGTGCACTATTCAGTGTCCCTTCGACGATCACCAGTGGTGTACGGCCAGTGTAGGAGATCGCTCCCCACACCATGATGCCGGGTGTTGGCCCTGTGTGCCTCGGACGTATGCAGTCCTGATTGTGGCGCTCACCTGCACGGCGCCAAACACACATACGACCATCATTGGCACCAAGGCAGAAGCGACTCTCATCGCTGAAGACGACACGTCTTCATTCGTCCCTCCATTCTTGCCTGTCGCGACACCACTGGAGGCGGGCTGCACGATGTTGGGGCGTGAGCGGAAGACGGTCTAACGGTGTGCGGGACCGTAGCCCAGCTTCATGGAGACGGTTGTGAATGGTCCTCGCCGATACCCCAGGAGCAACAGTGTCCCTAATTTGCTGGAAAGTGGCGGTGCGGTCCCCTACGGCACTGCGTAGGATCCTACGGTCTTGGCGTGCATCCGTGCGTCGCTGCCGTCCGGTCCCAGGTCGACGGGCACGTGCACCTTCCGCCGACCACTGGCGACAACATCGATGTACTGTGGAGACCTCACGCCCCACGTGTTGAGCAATTCTGCGGTACGTCCACCCGGCCTCCCGCATGCCCATTATACGCCCTCGCTCAAAGTCCGTCAGCTGCACATACGGTTCACGTCCACGCTGTCGCGGCATGCTACCAGTGTTAAAGACTGCGATGGAGCTCCGTATGCCACGGCAAACTGGCTGACACTGACGGCGGCGGTGCACAAATGCTGCGCAGCTAGCGCCATTCGACGGCCAACACCGCGGTTCCTGGTGTGTCCGCTGTGCCGTGCGTGTGATCATTGCTTGTACAGCCCTCTCGCAGTGTCCGGAGCAAGTATGGTGGGTCTGACACACCGGTGTCAATGTGTTCTTTTTTCCATTTCCAGGAGTGTATTTATGTGACTACTTACTGATGATTATCATATTTTCTTGGCAAGTGCCTGGCAAGGTCAGTTTAGCAGGTCGCTTTTCTTATCGCTACACATCAGACCGTGCACATTTTTTCAGATAAACTTACATATTTTATGACCAATTATGCAATTATATCTATGTGACTACTTACTGATGATTATCATATTTTTTCTTGGCAAGTGCACGGCAAGGTAAGGTTAGCAGGTCGCTTTTCTTGTCGTTACACATCAGACCATGCACGTTTTTTTCAGATAAACTTACATATTTTATGACCAATTATGCAATTCTATCTAGTGACATATCAATTTTATCTAATTCTTTCTCCATTAGAGTCTTCAACTCTCGCCTCTATCAACTGCACAACATACAAACTTAACACAAAGAAAGTCACTTCTTGTCGTTATAAATCAGACCGTGCACATTTTCCATTTTTCGTGTATGTATGATTGTTTTCCTGTTTTGTTTGTATGCACTACGAAATCTTTAAAATATAACAAACACTAGTTGACTTTGACATTTTGCCTCATGATATCTCAACATCGTGACTATTTTACATTTTTTTTGGTACTACATTATGATACTCTGTGTACATTTTTGCACCTGAACACTCTCAATGTTTTTGACATAATACGTTTTCTGTCATGCTGTTCTATATGCTTAATTATATCACTAGAAACCAGTTATTATTTAATGGGTATATGATTTAAATGCAAGATATTAATCCTTATTCATCATTTTCAGAAAGCAATAATGTGTAAAAGAAATAAATTAAACAAACCACAGTGGATTACTATGAAATGGGAATTTCACCTTCGGAATGAACGAGAGAAGATACAATACCTTGTCATGAAGTGTAAATGGATCAGAATTAACAAGCATTAATAATAATTTACTATACACGTCGTATGATAGCAGTCTTAACTATTTATTTTTCTTTCAGAATACGAGGCGATTGATGCAGGCTGTCAGACAGATCTACACATCTTAGTTTTAGTGATGAAATATGCTAGAAATAAGAAACTGTATACTATGAATAGTTGTATGAAGTAAATGGAAATATAAATAATGAATAATGAAGTGTCTATTTTTTGCAGATGATAATAAATGATGATGAATAGTTATATGAAGAATATGCTAATATGAATAATGAAGTTTTTCTTTGCAGGTGATGACAGTGATGAATTTTATGTGGCCACTTAACGCACCACTTTTAAGTTTTTTCTTTGCAGATAAGAATAATGCTGAAGTTTATATATTTACTGTTAGTTAAGAGATGCTATGTAGTTATTTAAGTATTTCTTGCAGTTCGTTTTGACAGTATGTCTTCTGTGGCATGGTATAATGACTGAATGTTTTGGAAAGGACAGCTAGAGTACATACATATTGAGTACACGTTTCATTACCTGTTAATTCGAAGGTCACTACTTTTCAGCATAATATGCATTTCTTCTCTCAGCTTAATAATCCATTTTGTATTTTTTCCAGGAGAAGCTATTCATGAAATAAATGTGCTATAAGCAGTTAATTATGAAACCTGTTCTAGTACTTGCATTTTTTTTACCCATTTGTGTGTGTCATTCATGAATGTGATCACATATACTCTACTTGTTTCATAACCTTGCTACAGCTGACGCATGACGAATGACGTTACTGATCCTTATTTGCAGCAATACGTCAAAAGCAAATATTTTCATGCCCCAGCAATTAATTATCGATCCCAACGCAATGCGCTGCTAGCACAAAAAAAAGTATTACCAGTCCTAAATAATGCTACCAGTTTAAGAGAGTTCTGAGTAATACTGAATGATGTTTTCTAATCACAGACCTTGAGTAATAGTTACAGTGTGTTACATTTTAAATATGTCCTACGTCACTTGAATGATGAGTTCTGAGTAATACTGAATGATGTTTTTTAACAATGTATAAATGCTATGCCAATAATTTCTGTAAATAATATTTTTGTTATACTGTATAAATGCTATGCCAATAATTCTCATTTTGAATGATGACTTCTGAATAATACTGAATAATGTTTTATAAAACTATATGAATACTTTGTAACTGGCCAATGAATGCCACTGTTTCTTATATTTTAAATTTGTCTTATGTCACTTACATGCTATTATATATGAATACCAGTAGCTCGATGCTACACTCATTAGCTCTTGTTTTGAATGATGACTTCTGATGGTTTGTAACTGGCCAATGAGTGCCAATGATTACTATAACTAGATGAATTATGTTAATGCTATGCCATTATGTAACTCCTGTTTTGAATGATGACTTCTGATGGTTTGTAACTGGCCAATGAGTGCCAATGTTCACTGTAATCAGATGACTTATGAATAATATTCTGTAATACTTCATACATAGTACAAAAATGTTTAGTAACTAGGCAATGAGTGCCAACAATTACTCAAACCGGTTGATACACTATTGTAATTTGCAATGATGACTAGCATAAGACTTAATGTCCTTCACCTTCTGACCTAATTACCAGAAATTACTGCAATATCCGTTTGTCCTGTCCATCCTCATGATCATGGAGCACTATACTTGGTTTTTGCACTAATTCTACGTTGGTGAAAGAGTATGGATTCTGCAAGAGTGTTGTGTTGACACATCATGCTGTCCACCACCTTGAACGATGGAGATGTTAGTATGGTCCCACTGTTTGGTGTACCTAATGTACTACCAAATTGATAACATTGAATATTAATACGACATTTCAGTGTCTTGGCTACACTGATTAATACTTCAGGGAAGAGAACTTCAGATTGACTCACTTAGTGTTGTGCTTCTGTAGAAAGATATGGACTTTCAGTGCAGCTACGTGCAACCTACTGTGCTACAACCATGATGCAATCCTTCCCTTTCCTTTCCTAGTTCTTGTAAAATGGTAGAGACATATACAGTGTGTGTGCACTTTATGTCATTTGTTAATATGTTTTATACTCAATGCGTATACGTTTTGTAATTCTTGATATGTTCTGTACTCAGTGCATGTGCACTCTATTTTTATTTCATGTTCTGCACTTATAAATATGTATATACTCTGTGACTGTAAACTTTATTAATTAAGTAGATTATAGAAAAATTTGTTGCTCATGGCAAGTCCAATTGACTCACCATTGCTGCCAAATTCCCCCCCCCCCCCCCCCCAGTGGAGGGTTATGTAAGAGGTCCAAACAGATGTAATTTCGATGTATTGCTCATGCGCTGCCTTTGATATGCAAGGTATAAGAGAATCGCTGACCAGAAAGCAGTGTTGACTGAGTAGGAACTGTGTAGCTGTAGCAGTAAGTTGTTGCTAGTCTGCGCTAGTCTGGAGTCTTCTCTGGTCTGGTATGGTGTATCGTGTTGGCTGCTCGGTCGCGGTGCAGGATGCCGGAGCCTAAGTATTATTGTATAAGGTAAAAAGCAGCCTCGCGCATATCTAGTAATGTTATCTGAACTCCCATGTAGATGTTTTAAAAATGTCCTAATAATAATCTTTGTCATATAAAGTAATTTTTTTAAAAAGCATTCATTTCAATTTAAGGAATTTACTAATTTCTGCAATCCATGATCATTCCGATTGTTGCAAAGGAAAAGAAAAAAAATCAGTTGCTTCCTTTCATAAATGACCAATCTATCGGCCAGCATTGCACAAAGCTGTGTCGGCAAAATGTATTGTAAGAGCAGATATATTCGGCGACTTTATTGAGATAAGAATTTTTCCTTTTTTATTCAGAATGATCTTACAGGGCCATGACGCAGCACTGCTGTCGTCCAAAATTTACCAGGTTTAATTCACAGTGAATTATAGGAAAGTCATAAGTGAGCGACAATTTAATTGAGAGGATATGCTAAATGTGAATGAGTTTTGAGCTTAGATTAAATCAGAAAGAATTTTGTGTTGAAGTTAATGTGAAAAGAATTTTATAGGGTGGTTGCAAATGAGAAAGAATTTTGTTTTGAGGTTACACTAAAATTAGAATCATATTCATATTATTATTTATTAAATTTTGTGGGGAGGTTACTAGTGTCAATACTCACTTTAGCGCAATGCGTTGTTCATGGATGAGGCTCCATTTCAACCTGACCAAATTGCAAATTTTCACACTCAGCACGTATGTGCCGTCGAGAATCTTCACGAAATTGTTTAATCAACTCCTCAAAAAAGGTTTTCTGATAACTTTTGGGCCGACGTAGTCGATGGTTGTTTGTTAGAACTTCATGTTTTTCCACTCAGGCTCAACTTAAATTTTTTATTTTCTTTGTTGATTTTCAGTTCCCCCCACAACCCCCCCCCCCCACCCCCCGGGCTGGCAGCAGCTTAGTACGCTGCTCTACAGCCTACAGACTTTGTTTCTAAAAACGGAAGAAGAAAAGAAATAAGAAAAACAGGCGATAAAACGGTGACTTAAAGTGTAAAACGGCGGAAAAATGCGGAAAGTTAAAACAGAAAGCAAAAGGGATTGGCAAAGTTTATAAAAGACACAGGAATCAGACAAGTAACATAGTACACACACAATTAAAAAAACATGGCGACAGTCTGGTTTCTGTTTACAAGAGATAAAAAGTACATCCAGCGACAGTATGACGGCCGTTCGCAACACTTCCCAAAAAACACAACACCGAGCACTCACTGTAAAACACTCACTGTAAAACACTGCACGAAAATGGCGGCACAAAGATGACACTCCCGAGCAAAGGCAGATGGGGGGGGGCCTGGAGTAGGGGGAATAACAAGGAGGGAGGAAGGAAACAACGAAAAGGTGGGAGACCAAGGAGGGAGAGGACTCATAAAGGGTGAGAGGGGCATGGCAGACGCGAGAGGGTATGAGAGGAGGTAGAGGAGGGAAATGCAAATGGACTCGGGGGAGAGAAGGGGGGCAGAGAGAGGGGTGGTGGGGAGAAAAGAGGATGGAAGGGGGGTAGAGAGAGCCCGGGAAAAGGACAGAGGAAAGGAGGGGGAGTGAGAGTAGGAGGTATAAATGGAGGGAGAGAGGGCATCATCCGGGAGGTGGAGTTGATGGAAGCCACCTTGGGAAAGGAGATGTATGGTGTAGAGATGGAGGGTAGGGGGAACACAGCGGTGAAGACGTGGCAGGGGGCGGGGATGGGAGAGGAGAGGAGCAACCAGGGGGTGAGGGGGTTCAAGACGGCGGGAGGTGTAGAGGTTGCGAATATGTTCGAGGAATAGGAGCAGATGGGAGAAAGGAATGAGATCATAGAGGATCCGCGTGGGGAACGGGAGGCATATACGGAAGGCGAGGCGGAGTGCATGACGCTCAAGGATCGACACAGAAATGAAGCATTCCGTCTTTTATCAAGTTGAGCACCACAGCTGACACTAATGTTAATCACTGCCAATACATGATACCACGTACTTATAAGATTGTGACTATTACAGTGCCATCCATCACAAAGCGAAAAAACTGGTCCAACTAAAACATTCATATTACTTTACGTATTACATGAATAAGTAATAAAAATTGGGGGTTCCTATTTCAAATAACGCTGTTGATATCTCTTTGACCTATGGCAGCGCCATCTAGCGGGCAAACCATAGCGCTATTTGGTTTCTCCCTTCAAGCTAGACAAGTTTCGTTCCTTGCAGTGTTCTCGTTTGACGATCACTTCGTAAGATATGTGGCCCGGCCACGATCAACTGACCACACTGTATTATAGCACAAGTCATGTTTACTGTTGTTACGAGAAATTTATGTATGTTTGCTGGTGGGGTATTTAGCTGCCATATAATAATATCCATTATTTTGCACAGTTCGCTACTAGCTTAGTCCAATGACCATTTTCAAGCTTAGTTGGGGTAGGTTTTCTGCTGTTTATGCCAGCTAAGCTCGATGATTATCATTGAGCGAAACTAGTAACGAACTGTGAATTGTGCTTATAACAACGGATGAAGGTTTCACCATGAATTTTAACAGTTACCACAAATCTCGAACAATTATCGGCCGATGCAGTTAAAATTTTTACGCGATGCTCCAATATATAAAAAAGTGTTTGTTTAATATTTTTACCAAAAGTTTCGAAAAGTTCTTGACAGATTTACTTCCGATTTTTACACGATACAGTTATAAACGTTCAGGAAGACGTAGGCTACATATTTTGAAATATATATGGCATATAAATATGTATGCACTATATAAAGTGGAAACAATGTTAGCCAGCCGGAGCGGCCGAGTGGCTCTAGGCGCTTCATTCTGGAACCCCGCTACCACTACGGTCGCAGGTTGGAACCCTGCCTCGGGCATGGATGTGTGTGATGTCCTTAGGTTAGTTAGGTTTAAGTAGTTCTAAGTTCTAGGGGACTCATGATCTCAGAAGTCAAGTCCCATAGCGCTCAGCGCCATTTGAGCCACGTAATCGTAATCGGAAACGTTGTTAGCAAAAATCTCGAAAAGTTCTCTACCGATTGGCTTCAAATTTTTACACAATAATCTCCATCGGACAGCCTTCAACAAATACATCAGAACCTTTACCACGTAATGTTTTCTGAACGATCGTAACTGCGCCACTTAGTGCACTGTGTTTTGCGTCCACGCGTCATCACTATCACCCCTTATGCACCTGACCTACTGCTCATGGGAAAGTAAGTATTAATGGCTTGCTGTTGCCACTTGTACTTGGAGGTGCTACCCAATCTAAAAACATACGACTTCTAATAGCTGCAATTATTAGCCTGCAAATGACGTAAATACTGAAATAATGTTCTTTAGTACACAGTCCTCAATCACCAATTGAAACAGCTGCGCTTACACCAGTCACACACTGTATACATACACCAAGTAACTGGAAAAAATTGTCAGAGAAGTATCGAAAAACTTCGCGATTGATTTACTTCAAATTTTTACATGATACTCTCACAAAAGTTCAGGTCGATATGGCCTACATATTTTTAATATAAATGGTTTACAAATTTACTTATAAATTCTGTATTACTACGTAAAGACAAATCGTTTTTCAACACTGCTAAAAAAATGTCCGGTATAGTTTCAGTTTCTTCGGGAAATAGTCTTAGAAAAGGGTCCAAAAATCTCTAAACTGATTTACTTCATATTTTTACACGAACCTCTAATAAAAGTTCAGGTCAATACAGGCTACATATTTATTAATATATATGAGTAGTAAATAAATGTCTAAAATCTGCACAACTCTATAAAGGCAACCCGTTTTTAACGTTGTTACCAAAAATCTCGAAAAGTTCTTGATAGATTTGCTTCAAGTATTTACACGATACTCTGATAATCGTTTAGATGGTCATGAAATCCGCAGGGTTAAGGACCTAACACCCGTACCGCAAATACTGTGGAAATCGAAAGTGCTGTTGACTTGCGGTTTTCACATAATGGATTAGTAGTCAGGCGCTTGAATGGTTCGTCTATCAATAGATTTTGATACTTAGAAAGTGTATTTTTCTGCAAATATACACTTTTAAATGGACCGACGGCTGTTTACATTAACAGACTCAAGATAGTGTAAATTACAATGTCAGCTGTGTTCGTTCGAGGATTGAAGGGCGAGCCGTTTACGAGACAATGTATTTTGAAAAGTTCTCACACCGGCACTTGTACAATACCTCTTGGCTGCACACGCTAAAGAACAACACAATTGCACACACTAGTTATGTGAATTCGGTCCAGTAACGAGACAACTGACCATCACAGGTTATGTTGAAAATGATCACCGGGCAGCAGCGGTACACGCTTCCCATCTGGTGTGTAACAACCGCTGCACTCGTGCTGGCATTTCTGTGGAGATATCCGCAATATCTCCTACAATTAGTCATTGAATATCGTCGCTTGTATGTGGTCTGTCCTTGTAGACAGAATTTCTCAACTTTCCACAAAGAAAAACGTCTACAGACGTCAAATAGGTGGCAAAGGTACAGGTCCTCTGCGTTCAATCCAACGACTTGAAAAGAGTCCGTCAAGACATGCTGTAGTATATCGTGCACTATGAGCTGGACAGCTATCATGATGGCACTACAGGATCCTCCTGGTCTGCAGAAGAACGTCTTCTAGCATCCGAGGGATACGGTCGGTTAGGATGCTGCGATACTGGCGTGCGTTCAGTCTTCCGTATACAGAAATCTGGTCTATGAGCTGATGGTTCACTATCCCACATGTTTACACTCCACGGACACTGACGTTCCACCTGACGAAGCCAATGGAGATTATGAACGGAACAATCGTGGATATTTCAGCGGTTTACCTGGCGATGATTGGTAAAGTGGCTCCCACATGTTTACACTCCACGGACACTGACGTTCCACCTGACGAAGCCAATGGAGATTATGAACGGAACAATTGTGGATATTTCAGCGGTTTACCTGGCGATGATTGGTAAAGTGGCTCCCACATGTTTACACTCCACGGACACTGACGTTCCACCTGACGAAGCCAATGGAGATTATGAGCGGAACAATTGTGGATATTTCAGCGGTTTATCTGGCGATGATTGGTAAAGTGGCTCCCACATGTTTACTCTCCACGGACACTGACGTTCCACCTGACGAAGCCAATGGAGATTATGAACGGAACAATTGTGGATATTTCAGCGGTTTACCTGGCGATGATTGGTACAGTGGCTCCACTGTAAACAAGGTACATGATACATCTGGAGTATCCTCTCTTAATGCCCATGTACAGACCTTAACCCGAATCTCGTAATCAATTCCACGCTGATAGGGATAGGGAGGAACATGAGAGGAATGGGGCCTATGGCAATGAAGAACGCTTAGGACAGTTCATGCCACTTGCTCGTGCGCTTGCACTGGAGATAAAGTGCGGATCAACTGCAAAACAGAAAGAACATAAATCACCTCCCACCCCCTCCTTCATATGTCGTCACTTTTTTCCATCTGTTGCGTTGTGTAGGTGCTACACTACCTGTTCCACGTATTTGGTTGAGGAGCCGGCCGAAATCATTGGCGTCTATTGTGATATCTTTGCCTCATATACCATGCAAAAACAAACTGCAGTCTTCCTACACTCTCCAAACACCACCAGCATGTCGGCTGTTTCTGCAGAAGTAAATCCCGTCGTCCACACACGAGTTACTGCTTAGTCTCTCACACAATAACTCACGAAATGTTGTGGCAGTGCCGTTCTGCGACGGTTTTGTGGTTCCTGCCTGGATGACGATATGTTGATATGATAAGTCGGTGTCCGGATTCCTCTCACTACAACTCAAAATATACACGTGATTAAAGTGCGGTTTGTTACAGGAAACAATTGCGTACTTAACTTCAAAGATGTCCAATTTGAAGTTATATGGTTAACTGCAGTTAAATAACTTGCACCAATTCTTGAACCTTGTGTGTGTCTATTTCACAACTACATACAGTGATTAACGTTCCATCACAGCTAGCTGAGGAGTGAGGCTGTGACAATCACTGTGGAAGACTAAAGCACAGTGCGACGTATTACTGTGTAATGTGAACTGAGTCCCGATACGACGTACTGAGGAACTGAGCCTGAGCAAACGAGCGATTGAGACAGCGCGGTCGGTAGCGGCAGTCCATATGCACGGTGCCCAGTGGGCGTTATCGACGCGTACAGTTGTTAACACGTGCCGACCGGTGTGCTGGAGAAGGCGTTTGCCAGCACACTAACGTGACGCAAGGCACTAAATCAACACATAAGCACACTGGAAGAAAACATAACAACACCGTACCTAGGAACCGCTCAGGTTGAATGGCATTAACAAGTGTCAGTGTGGAAACATTTTAAAAAGTTATACGTCGTAAACAACTCGCGCTAGGATGCTGAAAGAAACACCACTCACATTCAGATTTACCCTTCTTTTAGTTTTTTCATGTCAATAGGTATTGTTCCACTGGAAAAATGTATGTTTGCGCAAACAATACACCTTCTATGTACTACTGCAACCTATTGAATGACTAATAGTACGTGCATCTTACTATCAATCCATTCTAGGAAAACCGCACATCAGTAGCACTTCCCATTTCCTCAATATTTATAGTGCAAGTCTTAGATTCAAAATATCTCTAAAAATTCTTGAGTTATGTACTCGAAATTTTTACGTAGTACTGTAATAAATGTGTGTTGGGTACAGGCCAATTTTTTTTAACAACAATGTACAGGTGTTTTGCTATAACAGAGTGTGAGAAACAGTATATTGTAGTCTGCTGCGTGTGGAAATGCACGTTTTGGTTTCCTTTCTTGAAATGATTTTAACTAGAAAATCAGGGCACTTAAAGGTTTAGACAAACTGTTTCTCCCTTAACTATTCTTTCTCCTCATGTGTAGTTTTAAAAATAGTACACACGATTACGTAGTGTTTTGTTTCTTCCTCGCAGCCGATTTTCACAGAAAACAGTAAAGGTGTACTTATTGCTTATAGGCATGTGACAAGAATTTCTTCTGCGGGTTATCAATCGCACGAATCTATGTAATACTATCTCTTTGCAGATAAAACGTTGCGAAATACCGTCGATGAAGCTAGTATCTCTTACAGTTCCAGCAGTAGGAGACAATACCAATGGTTCCAGCAGTTATTCCAATTCAGCTTAAGCGACTTCAATGCCCAGTCAAGGATTCGTTGGGAACAACACTAAAGAAGGCTCAATATCAGAGAGAGGGGAAGAGGAGATGGACAGGAAGGGAGAGGAAATAGACATAGAGAGAGGGTAGAAGAAGAAAGAGGCGCGAGAAGGAGGTGGACGCGGATATGGAGGTAAAGGAGATGAACAAACATGGATATGGGAGAGGTGATGGACAGAGAAAGAAAGGAGAAGCATATTTTGATGTATATCCAATTCCCATTCATATTAGCAACTGTGAAATATTGTAGGGCCCGTTAGTGAAAAATAAAAACCACCACAAATGTATTATTACACATTTGTTTTGTGTTACGACCGCTTTCGTTTGTAGAACATCTTCAGGTTGTCGGTAGTATTATACAAACCACCTCAGCAGAATTATACATTTATTGTGTTACGACTGGTTTCGTTCGTAGAACATCTTGAGATTGCCAAGTCGTGTTATCACATCTCAGCAACCTGCAGATGTTCTACGAACGAAACAGATTATAACGTAATAAATGTCTAATCATAAAGCTGAGGTGGTTTTTGTCAATCATTAATATTACCATTCTTTCACAGAGAAGACTCTACCTATTCTACTAGAAGAAATGCCTTTCTCAGTGCGACAGAATGGCAAAATTTAAATTTCATGTACTATGGAGCACCTTTTCGATTCAGTGTTAAAGTTTCTAGACCTCCAAATAACAGATTACCTAAGAGGTGGATAGACAGAACTGGACCAATTCCTTTGTTTCCTCGCTCGCGGGACCTAAACGAACTCAGAGCATCAGGAATTCTATGCGGTGGCGGGTTGATGTGTGTATTCTTGCTAACGGATGGCAGTTTTTGAATAATTTGTGAAAGTGTTTCATACTACGATGATACGTTCTTTTCCTGCGAATTTTCCGTGATAATGTACTAGCAAGTTGTAGAAACAACCTCTAACGTGGAAATAAAGAGTTTTTAGTCCCTTGTACATATATCATATTTCCTTCATCTACGTGTGAGCAACGTTTTCTGAAAGTTTCGCGATAGCCTCATATTACAACCTATATAAAACGTATGTGTATGTTTTTTCTACCTGTATTATTGTAAATTTATTTCATTTGCTAGTATAACATGCTTGCCGTAATATAAGAAAAATTAATTATGTATACTGACTTGTTAGATGTTACAGGGATCCTAATCTTGCCAGGTTAAATAAATTAGTAAAGAAATGAACTCAGGACATGTCCATTTGTAAGTAATTCCAATTTAGAATGTGAAAAAAAGATGAGATGAGATACAGTAAATCTGTGTAGAAGTGGCGTGACAACATCGACACATAGGGAATTATGAAACAACTAAACGATTTTGTACGCAATAAACGGGTCAGGCTGTCTGTGGTAAGAAAGACTGGGCCAAAGGGAGAGTGAACATCATTCGCGTTGTGAACTTTCTGTTTATTTTAACAGAGCACACTAAGTTACATTTGATGAAGATCAGCTGGAAAATCACATCCAGTGGTATTAACTACAAGGAAACAGAATAATTTACAATCATAAATCTGTCTGATATTGATTAACGGCAAACAGATTAAATTTAATAATCAAACCTTAACAGTGCAATAAAAGAGTTAAAAATTCTGTCTCGAAAGGAACTTCGAATTTTACAACCCAGAATAGAAGTATACCCCGCAAACAAACACCATACAAGAAAATTACCATACCGTCTGATAGCGGAAGTGTGAAAGATGCACAAGAGATATAACCAGACAAAACTGATGTAAAATACTGCGTCGTAAATAGTATAAACACCCAGTGAGAACTTTCATTAAATTAATAGATCTTAAATAGTATTTACCCAGTTCAAAACCAACATTACATACAACGAGTAAGATTAACAACCATTTAGTTGGGCGAGCCACTCCTGCAAAACACATTTCTGTAAATAATCTTCTAATTACTCAACTGGCACATTAGTCGGTTAACACTTCGAAGATTGACATGAGATATAAATTTTTAAAACATGAAGAGCAGCATTAGCAGTGCAATGATTAACACACGGATAATACATCGTCGTGATGTACAAGTCTTCTTTGACAAGTTGCAGTGGGCTTTGATGGATTGAGTGGTGCCGTTCGGTAGAGCTCTGACTTGGCTCCACTTTCAGACGCTGGTCCTGCTCTATCAACAAGGTGGATTTCACCCACGTCCCACCAAAAGAAACATAAATGGTAGCCTAATTAATAGAGAAATACAGAATTTAGTGCAGGATTTTGGTGAGGCCCCTACTATAGACGGAACGACGCCACACGACAGTAAAGATAAATAAGCAAATAATTTTCCAATGAGTTAACGCAGTCAGATCAATGAAACTTGTAAGACAGCCAAAATCCAAACACAGTTGGTAATAGAATTACTGAGAAGGAAGTCTGCCTGCCAATAACGAAACGTACCAAGCTCGTGCCACGTGGGTGACGGGTAACTAAGTAACAGCCACACAGAGCATAGCACTAAGGCCCAGACTTACGCGTTCGGTTGGCTAACGAACCTCTGACTTTCAATAGACAAAATATAACCTTTTAAATGATATTACAACTACGTATAAGCTAGATGTAACAAACTCAAAATAAAGTCCTCACTAAGTAAGACTTAATCCAGATGGCCTATTTATATTTAACTCGCCTGCTAATTGGGACAAGCTCTTCATATTTATACCCAATGGGGTACGAGCACTGTGGCAGTCAGTTTAGGTGAGGTAGGACCAGACCCGTATGTATCATCCAAGCTCAGTTTAACCCGCTGTGAAAGCGGATTAGAGATTTTCTTGCTGGCAGCGATGGTAGCTCTGCATTATAAATTTCGCAGCATGTATATCGCCAGATACTTACAAATTTAATCGTCTGTTCTTGCCAATGTATTATACAGGGTCATTCGCGAAGGCATGCAAATATTTTTATGTGTTATTCTACAAGTAAAACTAAAGAAAAAAGTTCATATAAACATACATCCGCAAATGTTTGTTTACGGAGTTACGGCTAATAAAAGCTAATAAAAGTTTTTGCTTAAAATTTAGTCACTTCGCTAATATGAAGCCACCACAAAGCTGTACGAGGTTAAAGGAAATCACGAAATTAATCTGGTGAACCTCTTTCGGCAGTAGTTTTCCTGAACATCCAGAGAAGCAAAGTCTTAATTTCGTAAAATGGTATTAATAAAAGCAGATTATCTTACACATTGATACAGTTTCAGTTAACGTTATTAGCGTCATTTTTCAAAAATTAAATACTCTACAACTTGTGTTGAAAACTTTGTGCAATTGTCTGGAATTTTAAAACCTAATTTGGTCAAGTTGCTAAAACATAAAAATGTTTCCAAATTATGTCATTCATCACGATGCTACTATAAATGTAAATACAAGGTGTAATGGTAGATTTAATATCTGCTGCTATTACGAGATAGTTCAGTGACTGTATGGTAACATTTGAAAGAAGAAGTGTCCATTAGGGTTCATAGATACATTTCAGAGACCAATATGTGTTTTCACATGGGTAAAAGCAGATTACTAATGTCTTTAACGATGAGATTGTTGGCTATTTCGTCTTGGATTTTATGAAGTGGTGAACCTACAACTCTGTTTACCACCCTACAATATTTAGAAGACCTGCTGACTTCTCTGATGACAGAGAGCTATATGTACTAACAAGTAGTAGCGAATACGTATAAGCCACGTCTAAACCATGAGGTAAGTCTTAACCAGCTACGCAAGTGACTGTAGCGTTAACGTTAGGGATGTAAAACTAGTCACATTAACATTAAGAAGAAAATATGTCGGGAGATGAACTTCGAGGGTGACACCTTGCCGGTCAATAGCAAGCAAATAAGATATTTAAAATCATTATTGCTAAGATAATATAGTTTCGCTTACTATTGTTTTTGCGGAACCTAATGAATACTAAAAAAGAAACACAGCCCGAACAGGCCATGAAGACCCAATGGTATCGACCGGCCGCCGTAACATCATCACCCCTTAGGCGTCAATGGATGTGGATATGGAGGGACGTGTGGTCAGCACACCTCTCTTTGTCACCGACAAAACCAAATGCAACCGCTTGACGATAGACGTAAGTTCAAAACCTGTCTTTTAAATAAACACCTTCAATTTTGATTGGTATTGGGTTTTCTTCGATATTATCCTTCAAAGAAACAACCGTGGAGTTCAACACCGTCCACCATGGACTAAATTAGCGAAAGTAGTTGTCTGTAAATAAATATCTATTACAACAGATTTTCGTGCTTTTGCAGTGTATTAAAGTTAAAGCGAATGCGAAGAGACTTACAGGTACACTGTTACTTTTAACAATATTGCCCTTTCCTCAGTTATATAAATTGTTGCATACTACATGTTGCTAATTATTTAATACTTAGAGGTCCTCATTCCTGTTCCGAACCCTGGCATGGAAGGTAATATTTACATGATTATTACTTACGTGTCTCATATCGTAGTTGTGTAAATAGCAATCCAGCTGAAAAACATTTTCGTTATTGGCCTTGTACAGTACTGAGATATAAAAGTACTCGAAATTCAGTGTAACAACTGTAAAATTTAACTAAAGCAAAGTCAGTAGCTTACTTTTCACAGAAGAACAAGGAACTATGTATCTAGGGAGAGACGGAGAGGACAAAAAAGAAATACCCAAAGGAGCTCAAAAATGCCTCCAGTTTCAGTATAGATTTCAAGAAAAGTAGAAAGAAAACTAGAATTCTAATACGTATTTACCAGTAGGAAGTGTATCCAAAGCCATTTGTCATGAAGTGTCAAAACTGTTCTACAGTTCGCCTCATAACTAATGATAGTTACGCCCCACATTCCCCCCCACCCCCTCCCGTCCAAGAATCAAACCAAACCTTCAGTCATTTATATACAGAAACTTACATCAGAGTCGTCGACAGAATTGTTGGAGTTATCTTCGAATGTTGAGGTGATTCGCGAAATGTTGAGACAAACAGTAAAATGTATAGAGAAGAAGTCGGAGCAAGTGCAGGAGCCCATAAACTTAGGGCAGATGCACTCAAGCTCTGCATGCACTGCAACGCAGATCACTTTTCAAGCTCAGGAAAATTGCAGAGGAGACCGACAGAATGGTGCCAGCACTCGGCGGCACAGAACTGCGAATAAGAAGATGCAGCAGCGCATAGTGGCTCCCTAGAGACGACCTGGGTACAGCAGAGGAGGTCTCGAAACAGACAACAGGAAACTAGGACGACCTACACAACTCGAACGGAAACGATTGACAGCAGAGCTGAGAAAGCATGAAATATCAGAAAGGAGTCAGTGTCTACAAAATGACTTGGAAGTGAAGAATATTGGGTAGCGAAATTTGGCAGAGGGAAAATTTTATTTAGTATTCGAATATGCTTTTTAACCCTTCTGTAGATTTATGTTGAAGGAAGACGCAAAATGAATTAACGCTGGCTTCTCTTGAATTCCTTCTCCATTATCTTCGTTCCCTCTCATAGCTATGGTTAACTTCCGCATATACGTAAAAAGAAATTATGTAGTAGCAGTACTATAATTCGTTGTAGATAATTTATAGTTCAACGAAAATGCCGTTCACTAAAACGCAATTTGTATTGTTGCATATCTTGCGCTGCTGTATTCGCACTCTCTTTTGACGATATTTAAATTATTACCTAAAATTCTTTACCTTACGTCTGTTCTAATGTCGCAGAGTGCGTACATTAATCTCTGTTCTCTTTTCAGAGCCATGTTAGTCTATAACCCCTGTAGGAGACGTCATAATGCCTTCTTTCTTATATGTGATTTTCGCAGAATTTTCGTGCCCTTTTCACTGCCGATTAAAAATTTCGTACATTCCTGTACACTTCATTATTCTATGGCACCTTGCTTCAAACGTTTCCAGTTCATTGTTTCATCATTGCTTTCGTTTTACGTTTAAAGAATGCTTTGGTCAGACATTTACTGTCAGTACCTTCTACTTCAGATTCAGTATTAGATACTACATCAGTTGCTTCGTCATTGGTAAGGTATATCTACCATGTTTTACACAATGGCCATTTTCCACAAGAAGGAATATTCTCGAACCTAATCTAAAACGGAATTCATACAAACTTTGATACTTACTAAACAGCATTCTCCTTTCCAGTATTTATTGTCTTTTTGGAGTGGTGGTTCAGCCTCATCGAATTCACTGAACTGAACATAAAAATCTGTGTGGAGAAATCAGAAAGTCCGCACCTTGCCAAGCCGATGAGAATGGATACAAGCACTATCACGTAGCTGATGTACCTGAGTCACAATCCGAAATCACAACTGAATTACGAAACCAGAACAGTCTGTTGCAGTAACCTTAAACCTAAGTAAGCCCAAGTTAAAGACACGGTCTCGAGCATTGTCTTTGGCTTGTGTTTCAGTGAGATACGTAATTTGAGTCGCAGTCGATTCTTCTTCCGAGTGAGTCTAAAACGTAATCACTATCGTTGTAAAACATTTCGTAATTTAAACTAATTCATCTTCAGCGCAAAGATGAGGATATCGAATTGCTACTGTGCTTCAATTATTTTCTTTTCTTTTTTTATCCACAAGTAGTAAACGTATATTGATCCTATAGCTATATTACACCCTCTGTCTTTTGTAGGCGCTGTAGCGAATAAAACGTCGCAATCGTCTTCTTTTAGAGATCTATGTTAACATCTGCCACAAACTATTTTATGCACTTGATACGTTCTTCAGTGTGTGCTACCACAGGTATTGTTTAAGTGTCGCCGTCGGTACTTTTCAAAATACCGTATCTCGTAACCGACTCGTCTAGAGTCCTGCAACGAGCGCCACTCACATTCTAATTTACCTTAGGTTTAGTTTGTTAATGTCAATGGGCATCGTTCCATTATAAAGTGTTGTTTGCTCAAGAAATACACTTTACATCTATTATTACACTCTGTTGATCGGCTAAAAATAGTAGCCCTGATTACCAATCCATTCTGTAAAAACCGCACATTAACACACTTTCCATTTCCGAAACATTTGAGGTGAAAGTTTTTGGTGATCACCAACCATTCGCACTCTTTCTGTTGTTTCAAAACTATTTCCATATACAGTATCACACGTTCTGTTGCTTCAAAAATCAATACAGAGTTAGGAGCTTCAGCGTCTCTTGTTTAAAAGGTGGGCAGTGTATTGCAAATATTTTGCTCGAGATCTCAACTTACGTCCCTGAGAACTACTCCTAGATCGAATTGAGACACGTGTTATCAACCGCAGTGCTCAGTCATACCTGAGCCCTCTACAAGCAAACATCTCAATTTATAACATTCTTCATAGCTTTAGGCATTAGGCGTTGGGCACCAGCCATTGGGTTTGAGTTTTAAGCGTTAGGTCTAAGGTGGAGCGTCAGTCGCTGGGCTTTAAGCATTATGCGCTAAGCGTTAGGTGTTAAGTATTTGGCTATAAACCATTAGGCATTAGCTGTTAGGTGTTACCTGGTGTGGAAACCTGGGAGAATGATGAGCATTTAGTGCCAACGACAGATACCTACGAAGAAAATGGTCTGATCCTCAAGGCTGCTCGTCCAACCATACAACTTTTAGAAGCATTTAGATAACTGTAGCACTCAATCGTAACTGAAACAAGTACAAGCAAAATCCTCAATTTATACCAGTCCTCAAAATATGTTGCGTCGAGAACTAGCCATTATTTGTTGGGCATTATTGTTTGGGCGTCAGTTATTAGGCGTTAAAAATTTGTCCTTCGCTGTTAGCCATTGGCCACAAGCAGTTCGGCATTAGGCATTAGCAGTTAGTTTTCCGGCGTTAGGCTTTACCTATCAGCTGCTACCCATTAGTCATTATACATTAGCTCTTAGCTGTTAGGCATTACGTTAGCTGTTAGCAATCAGCCATTAGGTGTTAAGCGTTAGGTCTAAGACATTAGCCACACTTACGTTGAGGGTATGTAGCTTTTACCGCACACCTGATGCTATTTTCTAACTCTGCAAACTGATTGGTGGGAGATGGGGAGGATAAGGAATAAATGATATAGAGGACAATGGGTTTGTTATTGTCATCGTGGGTATTTAATACTGTGCTATGATTTCCTAGAGATAAGAAAGGGAGGCGGTGTGACTTGACGCATTCAATATTGATATTGTAATTACACATTCTTATACACCATTGCAAAGAGGAGGCGAAGAAAGGGAAGTGCTTGTAGAAAATAATGTAATTTAACATCATAATAATACTTCACTGTGACCGGCTAGAGATAGAGAAGAGGGTGTGGGGTATAAAGCACACAGTTGTTTTGTTTCCTTAATCTTTATCTTTTTCATTGGGGGTTTCATTTTAAAACTGCACTTAGACTGGTTCGAGACAGGGAGAAAGTTTGAGGAAAGAATTTTTTTCTTAGTTCTCTGATCTGTTTCCTAATACTACGTTCTGATTGGTTGCAAACATAGAAGACTTAGGAGAGGGTATAGGGCACACATTTAGTCTGTTTGCGAAATTGTATGATAGATACAACGTTAATATAACATATAACCACAGTAATAATAATATCGGGAGCTAAATTAACGACTCATAAACGCTGTAGGCCATACAGTTGCGATTTGGTTAGAATATTGTTTATCCAGAAAGCAAAGTAATAGCGAAAGTGGTTGTATTTAGAACTACTATCACACTCGAGCGCATATCCATTTGGCACAATCTCATCGCGAATTACAACTCCAATACTCCACCTCGTTAACTACGCGAAACTTTAGAGTTCACTCCAGGTGCGTTGCTGCTCACCACTCAGACACTCAGTTCCACGATACCACACAATGCGAAATTTTCTAAGTCATTGCACTTCCTAGCTACCTGAAGACCGACCGTCCGCTTACGCGTCTCCACCAGCACTGTCCCTCTGCCCGCCCCCGCCCTCGATTCCCACGCGCCTTCTTCCTCGCTCAACTGACAAGGGCAGTTCCCTTTCCTGAAGCCGTCCATCTGATTGGCTACAGCTTATTCTACATTATTTTACATTTTAACATATTTCAATAATCAAAGCTCTACCACTTTCACGTTCTAAATAATGTAACAATAATATCCATTACATAATAAACGTTAAATTCTTTTACATAAAAGCAATATATTTTTCTGCTTAGCTTTGAATGCACCAGTGTGCATTATTATAAATAAATAAAGAACAAAAGTAACTATTATGCACTAAACCTTACAACAAATATTCAATTACCTAATGTTTCAATACGGTGTCACGCTGTCAGCGTTCAATTTGTTTTGTGCTGAGGAAATGCCGATCTGATGCTTAACTGAAAATACTGGTAATTAAAATTTAGTATATCATTTAAAAAAATAAAGTTACAGAGTTCATATTTACAGCATTGGTCATTTTAATGATGCGCTTCTGGATGAAATGTCGATCGTTAAGATCGACCAAAGCATACAGATTTTAGCATTCAGGTCTTTATTACAAAACTTGTTAATTTCACTATAACAGTAAACACTAAACTATTATAGATATGATTGATATTCAAGTTTCACTGGGATCACCTTGACAATGTATGAAGGATGGTAGATTAAAATTACTGTGGCTTTATTCTCTGAAATACTACAGGGATAAATAATTTTCATAAGTGTATTCCTTTATGGACGATCTTAGGTCCCCCACATTTAACACTACTACGTCTCCCTGGCCACAAACAGCTTCTACAGAGTTTCCCTATGACATTGGTTCTCGTCTGTCTCACTCACACACTACAGCCCTTAGGCCTCATTCAGCAGAATAGACGCCTGTGAATTACCTCATCGCATGACGATCTGTGCTCTTTGTAGCACACGGTCCTGGACAACAGGGTTCGTTTCACAATTTCTGAAGGCTGTCTTTTACGGCCATATACATAAATGAGAGGTAAATGATCGTTAACTCACAGCATATAGGTTTCTGGCCCGTGACTTCTGCCACCTCAATATAGTACCCACATATACGAATGAAGATACTGACAAAATTATATCACTGTACGAAACATAGTTTCGCAGAAAAAGTACATTTTCAGAAAAACTTAACTAGCAGTCAATATCCGTGGTATAAATGTTTACAGAATAAAATAATGTTGTAAAATCTCATATGATTCAAATGGTTCAAATGTCACTGTGCTTGTCTGCTAGCACTGAAACTTAATGCAAACGCCGCTGCGTTGCTAATGCTGAGAGATAATGCCTCAGAGGTAATGCCTGATATTTTATTTCCGAAATGGAATGTCCCATGCGTCTTTGAATACCATAACGTATTCAAAGTCTGTTAATTCCCCTAGTCAGGCCATAATCACGTCACGTCGGATACTTGTTCGCATAAATCTTCTCAGTACAAATGACAGCTCCGCCAATCTACTGCCCTTTTATATTTTGTGTGAGCGATCCTACTGCCATCTGTGTATGTGCATATCACTATCCCGTGACTTCTGCCACATCAGTATAGTACCCACATATACGAATGAAGATACTGACAAAATTATATCACTGTACGAAACATAGTTTCGCAGAAAAAGTACATTTTCAGAAAAACTTAACTAGCAGTCAATATCCGTGGTATAAATGTTTACAGAATAAAATAATGTTGTAAAATCTCATATGATTCAAATGGTTCAAATGTCTCTGAGCACTATGGGACTTAACATCTGAGGCCATCAGTCCCCTAGATATAGAACTACTTAAACGTAACTAACCTAAGGATATCACACACATCCATGTCCGAGGCAGGATTCGAACCTGTGAAAGGTGGCTACACTGAGCCACAGCGCCAGAGATTGCGCCAAAGAGTTTATTCAGCCGCCTCCACTGGCAGTGCTTGTCGAGAAGTCATAGTAGGGAGTGCTTGTCGTGAAGTCGTCGTAGAGAGTTCTTGTTCAGAAGTCGTAGTGGAGAGTAGTTGTTCAGAAGCGGTGGTAGGCAGTGCTTGTCGAGAAGTCGTAGTGGAGAGTGCTTGTTGAGATGTGGTGGTAGAGAGTCGGTGTTGAGATGTTGTAGTAGGGAGTGCTTGTTCCATGTTTTATGCAGTTGTTTGATGGGCTAGACAGCAGATGTTGTTCGAATGGAGATATTGCAATGATCAGAGTGCTTTTCGACAATATATATGAAGGTAAAAAAAATTCCTTTTTTTTTCATTATTTCAATGTCTTAAATAATGCGTCATTACAGGTTCAGTCAACAAAGCATCTGGCTCGTGTTCTTGTATTAGAGTGTAATTCTGGTTTTCTTGCGCAATTATAGTATTTCTATGTTTTTTAATTACTTCAATATAAATGGTACTTAAAATTTTTTGTTTTATTGAAGAAGAACCGTGCCAGATGTGTACGTTGAATCACACTTCCACCAACAGAACAGTTACACTTGTGCTTTGGTTTCGTACCGGTTACGAGGCAGCGTAACCGCACAAACAGTAAAAATTATTTGCATAAAAGTTTAATTAAGCCCGAATGCACGTGGCGACCGCTGCTTCGGATCGTCCCTTGGAATTCTTCTGATTGTAAAAATAGTAGACAGTAGTATTGCTGTAGTAATTTGTAGTAATAGAATATTGCATGTGTAGATTTGGTAATTGAACGTTTGTAGTTGTCTTGTCTTTCTACTAATGGTATTTTTGCAGAATTTAATTTTTGATGTCTTGTATACGCGTTTGACAATTTTGTGCAATTATGAAGATTTCAATTGTTCGTTAATCGTGTTTGAGGGAAGCATTTCGTGTGAATGATATTGTTGATGAGAAAGTGTCATTGTGTGTAATTTTCATATAGTGACGAGTTTTGTATATTTTGTAAATGATTACGCGATCGATGAAAAAGGCAAAAATGATGGATAGTCAGAATGACGAAATTGTTGAAATGGCGAACTCGCTAACACAGGACAACAGTATGATGAATAATGAAGTTGAAAACAATGTAATAAGTCGGGAAAATAGTCCGGATCCAGTTCAAAATTTTTCTCAATCAAAAAATTTACAGAATACGAAATTAACGCTAGAAGATTCTGAAATGGTATCGAACTCAGATAGTTTTACTGCTATGACGAAGGAAGTTAGTTTTACGGGAAATGTTAGGGGCGAAAAGAATTTCGAACAAGTTAATATGGAGCAGTTGATGAGTGCAATATTAAATTTACGATCTGAATCAAAAACAAATAGGGAAACAATGGAAACACGGTTAGACTCACAAATGGAAACAATGGAAACACGGTTAGACTCACTGGGATCACAGTTAGGATCTGAATTAAAAACAGATATAGGAACAATTAAAACGGAGATGGAAACAATGGAAACACGGTTAGACTCACGAATAGCGACATGTTTCAAAAATATGAAAGATGAATTAAAGAAAGAAATTAGAGAAGAAGTACAACCAATTTTGAATGCTCACAATAATAGATTAATTTCAATAGAAATCAGACAAAAGGAACAGGATAGAGAACAGGAAGAAAGAGATCGCGCGATAGTACAAAAATTTTCAGAGTTAAATTTACAACGTGCACACGATAAGGAAGAAATATTTGAGAGAATCGAGGAATCCGTACCAAATGACAGATTAAATAACCTAACACAACAATATGAACAGTTAACTACCAAATGTGTCAATACTGAAACCCGAGTCGCGACACTTACGGAAGACGTAAATAAACAGAAAGAACAATTAGGTGACTTATCGGAAAGAGTTGAGGAGATTCCAGATAAATTGACAAGTCTTAGTTTAAATGGGGACAGAGATTCGGATGATACAGCTCCATTACCATTTGCAGAATCCGAAGAGTCCCAGAACATTAATAAACATGTTGAAAATCAGGGAAAATTTAATGAACGCGTTAAAAAGGAAGTTGAGGCATTAAGAAAGCAAGTCAAACAAATTGAAGGCGAAATCGTAGGAAAAGACAGCAGAAGGAATTTAGAATCACAGATAGCAGAGGGGTTTGAAGAAAGTAATTTATTTCATTTACGAGAAGCAACAAGAGAGCGCCAGGCGCGCGAACTTGACAATAATCGACATTGGGACAGGGACAGACGCGGTAGGTCTTTGTCGCCACGAGGAGAGAATTTTGACTATAAACACTTCTTAACTGTTCGGAAATTTAAGATCTTTCGCAATTCTAAGAACGACATACACCCATGTTCATGGTTAGATCAATTTATGTATGCACTTCCACCAAATTGGCCACTAAGTCAAAAACTGGAATTTATGTGTGGATATTTAGAAAATGAACCGGCGACGCGGATGCGCGCACTTATTAGAGATTGTAATAATCTAAATGATTTTTATCATGCATTTCTATCGGCAAATTGGTCTGAAAACACGCAAGACAGAGTCAAACACAGTCTTATTATGCAGCGTAATTTTAAACAGTCTGAGTTCCGCACACCAGCAGAATATTTTGAAGACATGATTCGAAAGAATCAGTTCCTTTCCAACCCTTATAGCCCGACTGAATTAATTCGCATTAGTTTAACTAAGCTGCCACAATCGATAAGACAAATTGCTTTGGCTGGAAGATGTAAAGACGACATTGAGACTTTTAAGACGTTGCTACAAGAACTTGAGTATGACAACGACGACGGGACTTCTTGTAATTTTTTCAGTAACAGTAATTACAATAGATTTTCAGAGAAAAGGGATAATGATCGGAACGGACGTTATATGGGTAAATTTGAGAATGACAGACGAAACAGACAGGATAACAGATATCAGCCGTATGACAATAACAGACGTTCTAACAGAAATTACACAGACAATTATAATAACGGTAATTCCTACCGGAATGATCAATCATACGGAAACAGTAATCGGTATCGTCAAGACAGAAATTATTCATACAATAATAGAAATTCTTACTACAGAAATAACCAGGGTAGTAGATCCAACAGTAATTTCAGAAGTGACAGTGGAAACTACACAAGAAGTAGTTATGCAGACAGACAGGAAAATTGAAATTTTAATAACAGACACAACCTAGAATTTGCATCCAACAGACAGGAAGGACCTAATTGGCATCCTCCACGTGACAGAACTTCAGAGAGACAAGTGCAAATCGTAGAAATTGATCCGCGAAATGACGCGAATAATCAAAGACGTGACGTGAACAATCGACAATGACTTAGTAGCTTCGGCTTCTGGCAGCAATATAGACGGTTCAGAAAGTAAAGACACTACGACTTTACACTACGTACGCCTGGAAGACATGAGAGACATTTTGCTAGACAAAATAGAAAATAATGTAGACGCATTTTTACATCCTGTTATAGAAGTATGTGTGGGTAAGAATAGGTTCACTGCAGTTTTAGATTCTGGGAGCCCATTGAATGTCATTAGTGAATCAGTTTTTCGTATATGTGTAAGAACTATTGCTTGTCCTGTGTTACCTATTTCTAAAACTACAATTCGAGGCGCTATTTCTGGAAAAAGTGTGGAAGTCAAACAACAGACCAACTTAAATTTCATTTGTCAAGGATACGAATTTTCTGCTAATTTTATTATTGTTCCGTTACTCAACACACAAATTATATTAGGTATGGAGTTTCTTAACGCACATAAAGCAATTTTGAACTTTAAAGAAGGAAGTGTGAATTTGACTGTTGCCGGAATGCCGAAATGTTTGAAATTTTTCGAGTGTTTAGCAAGATCTGAATCAGCTACAAAATGTTTAAGGTTTCTTACTTCTGATGTTTTCGTTGAGCATGATGAGGACAGTGTGTTTATTCATGACAATGACATTAGATACAGAGACGCGATGGATGATATAATTAATAGCGAAGAATTAATTAATGAAAATGTTAAGAAAGCTGAAGTGCCAGATGACGTTGCAAGAGAAGAGCTGCACCACATTTTGACTTCACATGCTACAGTATTTAGTCAACACACAGGAACTATACAAGGCTTACAATATTTATTTAAAGTAAAGGAACACACACCATTTCGGGGGAAAACGTACGCTATTCCTTTGGCTTACAGAGACAAGGTTAAGAGTGAACTTCAATACATGTTAGATCAGGGCATTATTGAGCCAGCAGTCAGTCCTTATACCAGCCCATTACACGTCGTTCTTAAATAGGATGGGTCAATTCGTTTGGTTCTGGATTCCAGACAGATAAATAGTATTATCATTCCTGAAACTGACCGTCCACAAAATTTAGATGAACTTCTTCAACATTTCCATGGAATTAAAGTTTTATCCACGATTGATATGCGCGCAAGTTTTTGGCAAATTGAACTCCACCCTGATTGTAGAAAATACACTGCAGTTTTAGCCTTTGGTAATTGTTACCAGTTTCGGAAATTACCGTTTGGACTTACTTTATCTTCAGCAGCATTCATTCGTAGTTTAAACGAAATTTTACCTGTTTATCTTCGTGACAATATTACTTCATATGTTGACGACATTCTTATTGCTAAACGTTCTTGGAGAGAGCACAACAAAATTTTGGATTCATTATTACGTATTTTTGCAAGAGTTGGTATTACAGTGAACTTGGAAAAATCTGAATTTGGTCGTTCTCAGGTGAAATTTCTCGGTCACATTATTTCTACAGAAGGTATTCTTCCTGATCCAGAGAAACTAGACGCAATTCGTAATTATACAGCTCCTACCACAAAACGTGATGTTCGTAGTTTCCTTGGTGTCTGTAATTTTCTTAGACGCTTTGTTAGATTGGACGATTTGGCCACACCTCGTTTATGTCAACTGTCTGGAAAGAAATCTAATTGGTGTTGGGATGAGGAAGCTCAGTCAGAATTTGAACTACTTCGTGATGCTTTAGTTGCTGCTCCACTTCTTTCACACCTGGATTTATCTAAAGATTTTTGTTTGGCGACGGACTCATCATACAAAGGCCTAGGGGCACATTTATTTCAAGAGATAGAAGAAAACGGCGTTGTAGTACAGAAAACTATTGCATTTGGAAGTCGTGTTCTCTCTAAATCAGAAAAGAATTATTCGATTACGGAACTTGAAGCTTTGGCTGTTGTTTGGGCTTTTACAAAATTTCTGACATTTTTGTTTGGCAGACATATTAAGGGTTACACCGATCATCGAGCTCTTCAATTTCTTATGTCAACAAAATTAACTCATGGAAGATTGTCACGATGGGCGCTGTAGCTACAGGAATTTGATTTTAGTATTATTTACATACAGGGATCTTAAAACATTATTGCTGATGCTTTATCACGTGCACCTATGGGTTTGAAACAAAGTGCCGAAGAGGACTGCAAAGAAAACAATTATTGTTTGATGTATATTCAAGGTGTTGCGTTTGAGAATTTTATTTCTTCTTCGCCCCAGGACATCGCTAAGGAGCAAAATAAGGATCCAATCTGGAAGGACATTAAGGAGAAGTGGAGGAGAAAGGAAAGCGTAGCGATTAGACAGCATTATTTAGTTCGCAATGATATTCTTTTTAAACGAAAATCGGTCGACAACTCTGTTTGGTTAGTTTGTATTCCTGATGAGTAGGTCAATAAATTGATTTGGTACACACATTTCAGTTATGCCCACTTTGGTCCCAGAAAATGCTTTCATAAATTGCGAGAAAATTGTTACTTCAGTAATATGGAAAAACGTATTCGATTTGTTCTTGCCAAATGCAAATTATGTCAAAAGGCTAAGCCGCCAACTATTTCTCACAGAGCACCGTTGTTATCTATCATGCCAGCGAAATTAAAGGACATGGCTGCAGTCGATTTGTTCGGTACAGTGGTTCGTTCTACTAATGGTTTTGCGTACATTTTCGTAGCAGTGGAACTGACATCAAAATATGTGTGTTTTACACCTTTACGCAAAGCAACAGCTCGTTCAGTATCTAATGCTTTCATCAAACATTTTCTTAAAGAAGTGGGTCATGCTGATAAGGTTATATCAGATAATGGATTACAATTTCGTTCTAAAATTTGGCTTCGTACTCTACGGCGTCGTAAGATTAAACCAATTTTCATTTCACTTTTTCACCCTCAATCTAACGCTTCAAAGAGATGGATGAAGGAAATCAATAAATTGTGTCATCTTTATTGTCATCATAATCACAGAACGTGGGATCAGTATCTTCATATTTTTCAAAACATTCTGAATGAACTTCCTAATGACACAACTTCTTTACCGCCTATACTGATATTAAAAAATAAAGCACCGACAAATCGCATTTCTGAAATCGTTCCTTTTCCGCCTACACAGAAACTGCGGTATTCTGAAGTTGTGAACCTGGCTCTGCAAAATATTGCATCTGCGGCTGCTAGAAGAGAGAAATCAGCTAAGCGTCCTGGTCGTTTAAAAACCTTGTCAGTTTGTCAAAAGGTGTTAATTTAGTTTCATCGTTTGTCTCACAAAGGAAAAGGCTTGTGTCGCTAATTTTTTCTGCTTTATAACGGTCCATATAGGATTCGCAAAATTATTCATAACACTGTCGAAGTAGAAACTCTTAAATCTCGGTGCTCCAAGGGAATACATCATATATCGAACGTTAAAATTTTTGTGGAATGACATACTTTTGAGAGACTAACAGTTACATGTAAACATGCAGAGAATACAAGGATACCGCGCTGTGTTTTGGCGGCGGTACATACTCAAAGCAACAGTCAAGTCTGTGCGCCGCACAAGGCAGTCGTTGACCGCAGACAGTTACTTCCTACGTCACGCGCCTACAGCTGATCGAGTGCTCAGTGCGAATGCACTGACAGCCGCAAACAAATACACAGTCTAATTTCTCCGATTAAATTCAGTATAAAGCTATAGTGACTTGACAAATTATGTTATTAACGTTCAGTATTTTTCAGGATACGGTTGTATAAAATATTTAAAACCTTCAGGTAAATTCTGTGTGTGTCCGACGTAAAGAGGAGTTGCTATCGAGAAATTTTCAGGAAGAAAGTAATTTCGAAGAAGAAACTAATAAACTAAAAAGGTAACTATTAATTGTGTTTATTTTTCAGGTAACATATTTCCGCTTAGGTACGTACTTTAGACGTAAATTGCTGCTCGCGATTACGTGATTTATACTTTGTGCTAATTTTCATGTTCTATGAATTTACTTGTGAAGCGACGTGCTTGCGTAAGTTAACTGATATTGACAATGATTGATTAATGAACAGGGTTGTTACTTGTGTGTATTATGCATCGCTTGGCTGCACTGCTTTTTCACTGATGTCACTTTTTTTAATTATGTGCCAGCTGTGCTTATTTATTTAAATTATAATTGTCACCTAATTAGTTGTGCTGATATGGTTATGTATGTAAGTTATACTTTGTGATTTATCTTCTTGCGCCTTCATGTTTACTTATTAAAATTACATATGAGCATTTATTTGCTTATGCTGATATGGTGTTAATGACCTGTTTATTATGTAAGATACATATTTGCTGCTTTGCGTATGGATTGCATATTTATACATTTCTGTTTGTTGTCATAACTACTCTTTAATTTGGTATATAGAAAGGCTGATATACGGTGTACGAACATGGAGTTTAGGACACACTATGGTAATAATTATTGTTCGCTTGGCAGAGCCTCGTTGTAGGGATTGTGCTACAACCATTTGTTGACATCGTGTTCTCTACTGGTATATTTACTCGCTATTGCATGTTTTGCTTACGCTCAGTACTTTATATTTTAAGATAAGAAAATGAATTGCCATGAGCTGGAGATTTTATGGAAGCTGTATAAATTTATGTTACTAGGAAGAAAGCTAACGACATGACACACCAACACTAGGTTTAGACTATTGACAGTTATTACACTGCATTCTTCGTGAGCAATTGAAATAGCAAGTGACACTTGACACAAAAAACACTCCACATGTTTGCTTCTGCCATGATTCTGGAAGTGGTGTACACACTGTGAAATATTATGATCATTCACACTCCGTAATCGTACTTAATTACTGAGAGTTCTTCGAACTCAAGTCTGTTAGAGGTCATGTATGCATTTCTTTTATTTTATGATGGACAAGGTAACCAAAATGTATTTTATAATTCATAATGAGTAGAAGAATTGGGTCAGATGGATTACACAGATGTTGTGTGTGGACACTGTGTCTTCGGATTGCATGGGATGATGAATTGAAGTTTGCACTAGGATTTTATCTGTACTTGTTCGAGGAGACTGACTAGAGGAAAGAGTTGTTATGGAAGTGAAATGATATTGGTAATAAGGTTTATATGTATCGACGTATTGAAGAGGTATTATTGAGGTATTGAGATTGTGTGAAGTTGATGATTATTGGAGTTTTGGTGGACAAGAGGTAAGGTAAATGATATTGATGACAAGTTTTATATGTATCGACGTAAGAGGTATTATTGAAGTATTAAGATTATGTGATGCTGATGATTATTGGAGTTTTGGTGGATAAGAGGTAAAGTAAGTGAGGAGCATATTTTTATTGTTGGTTTATATGGAACAAGGAAGATGAAGTTGGCAGACTAGAACACTCAAGTAGAAAGAAGATTGTCTACGCACACACTTTGTTAAATCACTAAGCAGTATATACTTTTTTTTTTGGAGAGAGGAAGTATTTGTATATCTTGGCACACGGACAGTTGTTCAGTTGATTTGACTTGGCAAACATTGGTCTTGACATGATGACTGTGACGTTGACTAACTATTATTGACTGTTATACATTGCTGCCACTACTACTTGATACACATGATGATCATCAAATTTTGGACAGAATTGCATTTACACAGTTAACATTATTCAATTACACAGTAGTACTTAATGTCGATGAAAAATGAGTGAGTGTGTTTTGTGTGTTTTCCTTTCCTAATCCCAAATAATTGGTACCGACCTATCTCCTAAATATTATTTAACTTGTTTGTTGTGGCTTGCACTGACACCCATAAAGGTTTACTGATATTTGTGCATTTGTAATAGTTAATATGACAATTATCTGGTATCATTTGTGTGTTTATTATAATTTGTATGTTTAGTGTAAGAGCATTGAGAATATTTTTGTAAAAGCAATTGTGTATGCATTCAAACTTTTGTTCACACCTGCACCTGTTCAACATTGATGTGGGACACTTAGAAATGTTTAAGTTCTGCTGATGAACTGTGTGATTAGTGATAGTGAATATTATGGACTGGTGTCTGCACCTGTTCAACATTGCTGGGTGCCACTGATGGAACTGCTTCTACTGAAATGGTGTCACTTGCTGTAGCACCTGTTCAACATTGCTGGGTGCAACTGATGGAACTGATTCTACTGAGATGATGTCACTTGTTGCTGTCTGCACCTGCTCAACATTGCTGGGTGCCACTGATGGACTGCTTCTACTGAAAAGATGTCACTTGTTGGTGTCTGCACCTGTTCAACATTACTGGGTGCCACTGATGGACTGCATCTATTGAAATAATGTCACTTGTTGGTGTCTGCACCTGCGCAACATTGCTGGGTGCCACTGATGGACTGCTTCTACTGAAATGTTGTCACTTGTTGGTGTCTGCACCTATTCAACATTGCAGGGTGCCACTGATGGAACTGCTTCTACTGAAAAGATGTCACCTGTTGATGTCTGCACTTGTTCAACATTGCTGGGTGCCACTGATGGACTGCTTGTACTAAAATGATGTCACTTGTTGGTATTTGCACCTGTTGACCATTGCTGGGTGCTCCTGCTGGAACTATAAACTACTTGTTTTTTTTGAATCATTGAAAGCATTTTATGTGAACATTTGTATAAACTGATTTTTTTGTGTATTGTGTAAACTATTATGTAAAGTCACATGTATGAAAGAATTTGTATTGCTTACTGTATTTTATATATTAGGTTATTGAAAGGTCAGTGCAAAGCCAAAATTTTATCTAATTATGTGATATTTACGTATTAATATTATCTTTTATTTGTGTCTGTATTTTTGTCGACGAATTTGGTGGTATTTTCACCAGCAATGCTGGCAAAAATACCATCAAATTCTGGCCCGTGGGGGAAGGGCATATGAAAGGTGGCTACACTGAGCCACAGCGCCAGAGATTGCGCCAAAGAGTTTATTCAGCCGTCTCCACTGGCAGTGCTTGTCGAGAAGTCGTAGTAGGGAGTGCTTGTCGTGAAGTCGTCGTTGAGAGTTCTTGTTCAGAAGTCGTAGTGGAGAGTTCTTGTCGAGATGTCGTAGTGGAGAATAGTTGTTCAGAAGCGGTGGTAGGCAGTGCTTGTCGAGAAGTTGTAGTGGAGAGTGCTTGTTGAGATATGGTGTTAGAGAGTCGGTGTTGAGATGTTGTGGTAGGGAGTGCTTGTCCCATGTTTTATGCAGTTGTTTGATGGGCTAGACAGCAGATGTTGTTCGAATGGAGATATTGTAATGATCAGAGTGCTTTTCGACAATATATATGAAGGTAAAAAAAATCCTTTTTTTTCATTATTTCAATGTCTTAAATAATGCGTCATTACAGGTTCAGTCAACAAAGCATCTAGCTTGTGTTCTTGTATTAGAGTGTAATTCTGGTTTTCTTGCGCAATTATAGTATTTCTATTTTTTTAATTACTACAATATAAATGGTACTTAAAATTTCTTGTTTTATTGAAGAAGAACCGAGCCAGATGTGTACGTTGAATCATACTTCCACCCATAGAACAGTTACACTTGTGCTTTGGTTTCGTACGTTTTATAGTTGCTGGGGACTTAATTAATTAATTGTGTTAACGGAAATTTTCTTTCATTCTTTGTTGTTATTCTATGCAGCTTGATTGCGTACTAAAACTAGTCAGGGCCAACCGGTTACGAGACAGCGTAACCGCAGAGACAGTAAAAATTATTTGCATAAAAATTTAATTAAGCCCCCATGCACCTGCGACCAAAATGTGTGTGAAATCTTATGGGACTTAAATGCTAAGGTCATCAGTCCCTAAGCTTACACACTACTTAACCTAAATTATCCTAAGGACAAACACACACACCCATGGCCGTGGGAGGACTCGAACCTCCGCCGGGACCAGCCGCACAGTCCATGACTGCAGCGCCTCAGACCGCTAGGCTAATGCCGCGCGGCTGCCTGAAACCGTAGCGGTCGCGCGGTTCCAGACTGAAGCACCTAGAACCGCTAGGCCACAACGGCCAGCAATCTCATATGACCCTATGATATATGGTCTACGACTATCGAATGAGAAAGGTATTTGGCAGACTAACTGTCTACATATGTTTGTAGCCGTTTTATACACGGGAGTTTGGTTCTTTAAAGAATCAGGGGTCACAGGTTACTGGCTCATATTCTGATAAGGCCTGGAGGAGGTATCATTAATATTCCTTCTTTCCAAAAGCCAATGTCATTATAGCCTTAGTGGCTTTACTCAGTGCTGTATAATCAATAGCCTGTAGCACCCCATTTAGACTACAGGCTACCGCCATTAGAGGATCTGCAAGGTTTATAAACGTTGGCTCACTCTAACGCGGCTAGATCTCGACACTGTTAGAAGCTGTTAGTCTCGTTAGCTAGAACACACCAGTGGGTAAGGGCGGGCTGATTCGGTGGCAATGGCAAAGCTGCCGGTGGCCGGTTTGTTCGGCGGATGCCGTCGCATTAGCCCCGCGCGCTGCGGCGCTCGGCTGCGCGGGCCCTGGCTCCGGCGCCTCGGTAAATATTTGATCGGCACCCTAAGAGCAGGCAGGCACTCCCGATGCGGGCCGCGGCCTCTGTCGAGTCGCAGTTGTACTGCGGGGCCCGCCGAAGCGACTCCACGGCGCAGGCCGTCGCCTCCACTTCACTTACGACTTTCTCGTGTTTACAAATCGCATCAGGCACGGCCATGTCTGCTCGCTCCACCAGCTCAAGTAAACCGTTCGCTGTATCGCTATGTCGCGAAAAGGCAAGGAGACTGTGGTGCGATGTTTATCGCAGAGGCCAAGTTGCACACTCTTCCTAGCGAAACAAGATTCTGAAAACATTATGTTAGCTTCATTACGTAGTAAGAAGGTCTGGATGTCGTAACAATCGAGGTTATGGTCCTATGTCTTTCGTGCCTCACAGTTTTAAACATGGCTGTCTCTCAGCAACCGTATATAAGTTTCAAGATAGGAATCACAGAGCCCGCCTATTGCCACTAACTATTTGTTACTTTGACCTAGGTTTCGACACCTACAAGGATGTCTTCATCAGAATGAAATTTTTAGAAACTGCAAAGTTACATCGCAAGAAGGCAATGGTCAAAGTATAGAGCAGACGCGCTGAAGTCAAAAATTAAAATTAAATTATGTCCAGCGTTTGGAGCCCATGACTTGGTAGGATTAACATAAGATTTATTTATTTAACTTTGACCATTGTCTTCTCGCAGTGTAGCAATGTAACTTCACGGTTTTGTAGAATTTCATTCTGCTGAAGACATACTTAACGGTTTCTACACCTAGGTCAGTATACCAAATAATCAGTTGTGTCTGGTACGAAGTCATCCTTCATCTCTTCTTATACGATGCAAATACGAGGGTCACTCGAAGAGAAAACGCACAGTGCTTTTCTAAACATCCAGTTTGTTAGGTTGGTGCATAAGTCTGTAGTGCTTTTGCCGGCCCGAGTGGCCGAGGCGGTTCTAGGCGCTACAGACTAGAACCGCGCGACCTCGCAGGTTCGAATCTTGCCGCGGGCATCGATGTGTGTGATGTCTTTAGGTTAGTTAGGTTTAAGTAGTTCTAATTTTTAGGGGACTGATGACCTCCGAAGTTAAGACCCATAGTGCTCAGAGCGATTTGAACCATTTTTTTGTAGTGTTTTTGTTTTGCATGTTGGTATTCCGGTTGTCATGGGTTTGTTTATCGATTGTCATTTTTTTACTTCTAGTTCACTGTTGTTATTTGAGTTTAGACATTGTCATTTTGTTATTTATAGATAGTGAGTTGAGGCTTGGATGCTAGAAAGTGGCGTGCCAAGTGGAGAAATCGTAACATCTCCAAGCTTTGTACGCTATAAATTGGTGTGCCAAGTGGAGAAATATGAACATTTCCGACAAATTCTTCTGAGTTCAGCAGGGTGTTGACAGCAGCGGAGGAAGCACCACGTCAAGATAATAGTTTTCTCGTGTTAAGGAGGATCATTTTGATATTAGTGACTCTCCATATTCAGGAAGGTCTTCAGGGTTTGATGAACACCGTTTAGATTCATTAATCCACGATAATCCTCGTCAGTGTACTCTGGGACTGGAAAGTGTGATACACTATGATTATTTCACCAGCGTGCTACATTTGCATGCAGTGGGGAAGGTTTAAAACTCGTGTCTTTCGGCACCGCATGCTCTAATCTAGAATCACAAAAATCAGCAGGTGCATCTTTCGCTGGTCGTTATCAATTGGTTCGTGAACAACACCGACCATTTCTATTGCGTATCGTTACTGGTAAGGAGAAATCGTGTTTTTATGTTACCATAAGGAAAAAACGGGAACGTCTGTGCCTAAAGAAAACAGCAACCTCCCGTACAAAGACCCGTGCCCATCCACAAACGACAATTTCATGCATCTGGTGCAACAGGGAAGGTGTGCAGTACTGCAAATTGCGTCCCCGAAGGATAACAATCAGTTCTGTCATTTATTGGTGATAACTGAGACGTCTTGCAGGCCCAGTCGAGTAATACCGATCACGAAGACTGCGTCAAGAGATGCTGCTCCACGATAACACCCATCAGCATTTTTCTAGACTGACAAAACCACCATACAGGAGTTGGGTTGGAAAGTCATTCCACACCCACCTTAGTCACCAGATTTTGCTACGGATTCGCATTTCGCGCTGTCTGTTGAACAGCCTTGAAAGGGCTTCCTTTCCGGATGAAAATGCGCTACGAACACGGCTCGACGAGTTCGTCGTCTTAAAACCACATGATTCTACAGTCGCGGAGTCGGAAAGTTACCCCTGCTTCGGCAGACTGTGGTGTATAGTGAATGAAAATTTATAATTATTGACATAAGTCTCTGTTATGTGTATCTGAAAACACCACGAACTTATGCACCAACGCAGTATATCTACCTTCGATAATTTTACAGTAAATCTCCGTAACTTTCAACTACTTGCACCTCTGTGGAACTAAGACTTGTATACATGAACAGTAGACGTCAGGACCAGTACGTTTGAGAGACGGTTTGGCAGTTCAAAAGAGAGGATATCATTCTACGTTCAGGTTTCTTTTCTTACTTGAGATAGCTGCAATTACGCCCAGTTCAATATCATTTTATTATCTGTGATGACTACAGTTATGTTTCACGTACAAGGCAATTCAACTTTAATATGTGTGACATATGCAGTATGTTATACAGGTATTATTACAATCTCTGCTTCCTAATGCAGTCTAAATCACGTGCAGTTGCACTTAACTATCAAATATCCTCGTCGCTTTCAATTCATTTGGTCAATATTGACAGCTACAATCGCGCTACAACTACAATGGACTTCTTACCTAAAAAGCTCTCCTCCTTAAATGCTACCGCAAAATGTTCAACTGCGAGTGGGAGTATGATTGTAGAAAATCATTTATTAATTTTATTAATTAATGTAGTTTCATGCTTCTCTAACTGTTGTTAATGTATGTACGTTATGTCCCGTTGTGAGGTAAATAGTCACTGGTGTGTCTAAAATAATGACTGCCACCAGAGAAATGTAATTGCTTCTTCACCTGTGAATTTGGTTGCTAAGCTCTATAACTCCTGGCCCGACCTGATTTCCATTGCGGTATGGAGGTGCAAAGATACCGATAAACAACCTCATAAATTATCAAATTAGTTACATGATGCCAGTAACTCTGATTGTTCCTTTAGTGCACCTACTTTTTTTACAAACTTGTAAGAACATATATCATCACCTTATTAGTATCTCAACGTTAAATTTAACACTTACTTAGGTCCTTACAGTAAGCAATTTATCAATACTTACTCTGTGCCTCGTCCGTCTTCTGAAAACTGGGCATCAAATGTCAGTTTTATAACATGGCTGCTGTTCACAGTCTCCTCATTAGCTAGTCAAACACATGCCTTTATCTATCTCTTAGTCTCTGCTGGTGCACCGAACGCTCGTGTTTTGTGATGATGATTCGTGCCTTGTCGTACTATCGGTGTCTTGATTGTTCGCCATGTTAATCACCTGTATTTCTTCATCGGGCTTCTGTGGAATTTGAAATTCTTGTACTTTGTTTCTTGTGCATTCTTTCCATTTTCGAAAAGACGTGATACGCTCTTAAATTTTATTATTTTACTGCAACGATTCTGATATGACAATTTTCTGACTAGGAACTTCTTCGCTTATCCATTTCCTGCACGCTCAGACTGCTTCCAATATCATCGTATTACAATTTGGCTTTCTACACTGGTATCTAAAATTAAAGTAACAAACCGCCATTTCCCGTCCTGTGTCTAATTCACAATATAATCATACAAACTGTCAACAAATGTTCTGCACGGAAGATGGCATCCGGTCGACGGACAACCACGCCAGCGATGACGTCAGGGCTCCTACCAAACGGGATTGCCGGTAGTCCCACACCAACAATCGCTTTTACACAGTCGCAGACGGCACTAAGGCACAGAAAAGACGCCTACCAACAAAACGCAGTCTTTCGTTGGCATTCCCCACAACATTTCTGTGTGGTCCTTCCAGATTAAGTTGTTCGGCATTCAGCTTCCTAGGTATTATTTTTTTATTTGTGGTAGGGTCTTATGGAACCAAACTGCTGAGGTCATCGATCCCTAAGCCTACACACCACTTAATCTAACTAATTTACGCGATGGACAACACACACACCCGGGCCCGGGGGAGGACTCGAACCTCCGAAGGGGTGGAGCAGCACGGACCGTGACAAAGCGCCCAAGACCGCGTGGCTACCCCGCGTTGGCTTAGGTATTAGTTAAGTTACGGCATTAGGATTTGACTGATTTATCGTGTAACGGAAGTTTAACGGATTCGTTTTACCAGTCATGTGGATGAACTCACATTTTTCATTAATTACGGTCAACTGCGAATTTTCACACCATACAGATATCTTTTGTAAATCGTTTTGCAATTAGTTTTGATCTGATAATGACTTGATTCCAATGTTTTTCACAGGTGCGTCCCGATACGGTCTGGAAAGTGATTCTCAACCCATTCGAATCTGGTGGGAACATGGAACACGATTTCGGGACCGAAACACAGCGGAAAAAAAGACCGATATCGAGGAGGATTCCTAATGGTGTGGGCAATGATTACGTTGATCACTTGAACAGCTCTTCGTGAAATAGTATGGGTGAATCGGCAAGGGTTAACGAGTGTCAGGTATCGTGGCAAGAACTTGGGACCTCATGTGCGGTTGTTGCGAGACGCTGTGAGTCCAGACTTAGTACTGATCGACGATAATGCTCGACGATCACGGGTCGTCGATGTTTTCTTGCAAACGGAAGATACTGCGCGCACAGCGTGGCCTGCTCGCTCTCTCGGGTTTAGCTAAATAGGGCATTTCTGGGAAGCACTAGGGAGACGGTTTGCATCACGTCAGCAACCGCCAACCAGAGAGTTGCGAGCAGCTCTGCTGGAAGAATGAGAGCAATTGCGTCAACGTGATGGTGGCGACATCGTTCATAGCAGTCCCCGACGTTGTCAGGATTGTACAGCTGCCAGAGGCGGTCACACCCCATACTGAGCACCTTAACCGGTTGTCCGAATGCGTGCGCAAACCCATGAAGCTTCAGTTGTTCGAGCTGATACTTGGCGTCCACGTGTCTTGTAAGCAACGCCTCCTTGTTTACAAACATCTCACCAATGCATTTGGTACTCTATCCTGGCAGTCAAACCACCCCATTCGGTTCTAACTCTGATGACTGGCCCTATCAACAATTCCTTGTTTAATGCGTCAGCCTTATAGTTACAGCTATAGTATTAGCTTTAAACTCACTGTACTTCTTTCACTCAAACACATAGCTGTTGCTGCACTAAATTTTTAAATAACAGGCACAGATGAAAGTAATACAACAACACTGTAAATGTGTCTGTCGTAAACAAATTCACTGACTAAATCTTCTCTTCATCGTAAATGTGCCTACTTAACTGACCTCTCACGTTTGCTGTTTCTTCTTGTTTATCTGATGCTTTCTTGATCGTTGGTTTGAGGAGAAATTTAGGTTCTTTTCATGCGACTTGACTAACTCCATGGTTTATTTTTCCTTCGTCTTCATCACTATATCGTTATTCGTTAAATAGTACTGCAAATAATGTCAGTGTATCATTCGTGTTCCGCTCATTCCATGTTAGTTTGGTAAATCGTCGCTCCTTCCAACTTCTACAATCCTGTGTTAACTCTGCCGCAATTTTGTAAAATCTCTTCTTAGTTCTACGCGTTCCCCTCTCGAGCTGTGTTCTGGCAATGTTGTTCACGCCGCCTACACTAACTAGTTGATCCTGACTCCCTTCTCGCGTGTGTGAGGAACCTTACATACTGGCTATTCAGTTTTCCTTGTGATTTGTGTTTTGATTTCTTGTCCTCTTCTCCTCCTCATTCCGTTGTTTTCTCCGTAGTAACGTCAACCTCTGTCACCTCTGTCACCTACTCCCGGTCCACCGATATCGTTGTTCTTGGTGTAGCCATTCATACAGTTCATGCTTGGTTCCAATGCTACGCTGTTGGTGAATCATGACTCCACCTTCTCTACTCTCCACATAAATATACGCTCTTCGATCAGCCACGCCTTGTTTCGACTTGATACACTCATCATGTTGAAATCTTTGCTTCATCACTAACAAACCTGTGTCGTAATTCCTAGACTATCATCTTACAATATGCTGACACTGTGCTACTGCCATATCCTGTGTTCCAGGCAAACTCCTTCATAACATTACCTTGTATTTCAGGTGACCAAGTTTTTTGTTGTTCAAACGATTAACACTGGGTTGATACATCGTATGTACAGTATAGACTAACATCTTTTATCGAATTTTCCTTCGTTTCATTCCAATGTGTTGGTGTATTCCCTCGTAGTTCATCAACAAATATTATGGGATGTACAGATGCTCATTTTCATAATTCTACAGTGATAAACTTTGCTTTCGCAAAATGTGACTCAAAATTCTCGTACTGAGCTCGAAACTTGACAAAGTTAGGGGAACCTGCTAGTATTTGTTGACCTATAGTGCTTATTTATTCCTCCACTTTGTCTTTTTCCCGATCTCTTCATGTTATTCGGTCATGACAACAGTTTCTCTCCACAGGCTTAACTTATTTAGTAATCCATGGTTTTATATGTTCTGTTACATATGTGATTCTTTTCTCCATTTTTTTATGTCTGTTCCTTTATATCCTAGATAATCTTATGAAATTCTAGTGTTCCATTTGCACTTCATTCTTACTCCTGACTGTAGCAAATACCCCGTCCAGCTTAGTCTGTCATGATGCTATCTTCTTTTCAAGTCGGCTTTGGTTAGAGTACATTTCTGTTTGTAGTTTCTCTTGCCCGGCTTCCAGTTCAGCCATCAGTTCAGTTTGAACCGCTTCTATTTATGTCTGCATGATATCAAATTGCTCTAATTTATTTTGACCTATTTTTACTTCAGTTTTCAGTTCTTTTCGATAAGCTTTCATTTCTTTAATCATTTTGAATAATTGGATCACTATATCATTACCGTTATATCTGATGAACCTGCTTGTGTTGGAGTAAGTTACTGATTCGGTTGTTCCACCTCCTCGTTCCTAATCGTGCACAGTGCTGCTTCTATTGATCTGCTCAGTTGTTTCAACAGGTGAAACCATCGTAATATTTTTTTAATTTTATTATGCTGTAGGAGACACTATCGGTTAATCTTTTCCAGATATTGCTGAACTAGGTGTAATAGCCTCTGCTAGTTATCATAATAACAGCATCTGCCTCAATGTAGCTAAAGGTATGGTTGAATTATTGTCTTAACAAGCATGGAGTACTGCTTTCTTACGCATGAATATCCTGAAATAATCCTGAATAAGTATTTGACGTCTCTGTCAATAACAAGCATAAGGAAGATTACCACCTGACCCGCTGCTGTATTGCCTAGACGATTCAGAGAGCTGAACGAATGCTTTTGCCAAACCTGTGCATGGATAATCTCTCACCTGCTCTTGTGTATGACAGGTGCCTTTCAACGCACACATAACCCTGCTCTACCTACACACGAATATACAAACTTACATAGAACAGATACAAAAAAGTCGGAATAATATTTATGTAACTATATAGGTCGTTAATTTCCTCTCGGTTTTAAATGAATAGTTGTGCATTAACATGGCTAGAGTGGACTTCCTGAGCAAAGTCAAGAATGTCTGACTGTTATAAACATAATGACCTCACTGACTGATCTGTACTTAGACGTGATGATTAACCGTAAACGTAACACAAAATACGAATCGTAAGGTTACTAGCATTGTGTGTGTCATTGTGTATTTTCCAGGCTCTGCTATTGTTAACGTAATGATGTGATATCACGATTGAACTAATTTCAAAATAAACCATACTAGTTTTCTTCGAGACTGGAAAAATAGATGTTTTGAAAGAGATGACATTTCTTCTGTACGATCACAAGCTTCTCCTACTTCGACTGAGCGCAAATGCCCAGGATTCAGCTGCAAGTGTGAGTCTGTGTTTAAGTGTAAAATATAGTATTCATTTTTTTTTTTACTTTTATGTTCATATTTAACTGGTGGCTACTGATGCGTTACCCATCATCCCGTAGTGAGAGTCAGGTGAGAAGTTTCTCATTGACGCGGTACGAATTTAACAGTTTGGGAATGCGGCAAATTAGAACAATAGAATAGCTGCGGCATACAGGCAGTCCCTTATTGATGATGGAATTCGAGAGTAGGAAAAGGGAGAGAAGGAAACATAGTAGGTGAATATGGGTTGGGTGTAAAAAATGAAAGAGGAAGCCGCCTGGTAGAATTTTGAACAGAGTATAACTTAATCATAGCTAATACTTCGTTCAAGAATCGTAAAAGAAGGATGTATACATGGAAGAATCCTGGAGATACTAGAAGGTATCAGATAGATTATATAATGGTAAGACAGAGATTTAGGAACCAGGTTTTAAACTGTAAGACATTTACAGGAGCAGATGTGGATCCTGACCACAATCTATTGGTTATGAACTGTAGATTAGAACTGAAGAAAATGCAAAAAGGTGGGAATTTAAGGAGATGGGACCTGGATAAACTGACTAAACCAGAGGTTGTACTGAGTTTCAGGGAGAGCATTCGGGAACAATTGACAGCAATGCGGGAAAGAAATACAGTAGAAGAAGATTGGGTAGCTCTGAGAGATGAAGTAGTGAAGGCAGCAGAGGATCAAGTAGGTAAAAAGACGAGGGCTAGTAGAAATCCTTGGGTAACAGAAGAAATATTGAATTTAATTGATCAAAGGAGAAAATATAAAAATGCAGTAAATGAAGCAGGCAAAAAGGAGTACAAACGTCTCAAAAATGAGATCGACAGGAAATGCAAAATGGCTAAGCAGGGATAGCTAGAGGACAAATGTAAGGATGTAGAGGCTTATCACATTAGGGTTAAGATAGATACTGCCTACAAGAAAATTAAAAAGACCTTTGGAGATAAGAGAACCACTTGTATGAATATCAAGAGCTCAGGTGGAAACCCAGTTCTAAGCAAAGAAGGGAAAGCTGAAAGGTGGAAGGAGTATATAGAGGGTCTATACAAGGGCGATGTACTTGAGGACACTATTATGGAAATGGAAGAGGATGTAGATGAAGATGAAATGGGAGATATGATACTGCGTGAAGAGTTTGACGGAACACTGAAAGACCTGATTCGAAACAAGGCCCCGGGAGTAGACAACATTCCATTAGAACTACTGACGGCCTTGGGAGAGACAGTCCTGACAAAACTCTGCCATCTGATGAGCAAGATGTATGAGGCAGGCGAAATACCCCCACACTTCAAGAAGAATATAATAATTCCAATCCCGAAGAAAGCAGGTGTTGACAGATGTGAAAATTACCGAGTTGTTAGTTTAATAAGCCACAGCTGCAATATACTAACGCGAAATATTCACATACGAATGGAAAAACTGGTAGAAGCCGACCTAGTGGCAGATCAGTTTGGATTCCTTACGACTTATCTTAGAAGAAGGATTAGGAAAAGACAAACCTACGTTTCTAGCATTTGCGGACTTAGAGAAAGCTTTTGACAATGTTGACTAGAATACTCTCTCTCAAATTCTAAAGGTGGCAGGTGCAAAATACAGGGAACGGAACGTGATTTACAATTAGTACAGAAACCAGATGGTAGTTATAAGAGTCGAGGGACATGAAAGGGAAGCAGTGGTTGGGAAGGGAGTGAGACAGGGTTGTAGACTCTCCCCTATGTTATTAAATACGTATATTGAGCAAGCAGTAAAGGAAACAAAAGAAAAATTCTGAGATGGTATTAAAGTCCATGGAGAAGAGATAAAGACTTTGAGATTCGCCGATGACATTGTAATTCTGTGAGAGACAGCAAAGGACTTGGAACAGCAGTTGAACGGAATGGACAGTATCTTGAAAGGATGATATAAGATGAACATCAACAAATGCAAAACGAGCATAATGGAATGTAGCCGAATTAGGTCGGGTGATGCTGAGGGAATTAGATTAGGAAATGAGACACTTAAATTAGTACAGGAGTTTTGCTATTTGGGGAATAAAATAACTGATGATGGTTGAAGTAGAGAGGATATAAAATGTAGACTGGAAATGGCAAGGAAAGCGTTTCTGAAGAAGAGAAATTTGCTAACATCGAGTATAGATTTAAGTGTCAGGAAGTCGTTTCTGAAAGTATTTGTATGGAGTGTAGCCATGTATGGAAATGAAACATGGACGATAAATAGTTTGGACAAGAAGAGAATAGAAGCTTTCGAAATGTGGTGCTACTGAAGAATGCTGAAGATTAGATGGGTAGATCACATAACAATACCTAACGAGGTATTGAATAGAATTGGGGAGAAGACGAGTTTGTGGCATAACTTGACAAGAAGAAGGGACCCGTTGGTAGGACATGTTATGAGGCATCAGGGGATCACAAATGTAGCATTGGAGGGCAGCGTGGAGGGTAAAAGTTGTACAGAGAGCCCATGAGATGAATATACTCAGCAGATTCAGAAGGATGTAGGTTCTATACATCTATATCTACATCTACATGATTACTCTGCAATTCACATTTAAGTACTTGGCAGAGAGTTCATCGAACCACAATCATACTATCTCTCTACCATTCCACTTCCGAAAAGTGCGCGGGAAAATCGAACACCTAAAGCTTTCTGTTCGAGCTCTGATTTCTCTTATTTTATTTTGATGATCATTCCTACCTATGTAGGTGGCTCTCAACAAAATATTTTCGCATTCGGAAGAGAAAGTTGGTGACTGAAATTTCGTAAATACACTCCTGGAAATTGAAATAAGAACACCGTGAATTCATTGTCCCAGGAAGGGGAAACTTTATTGACACATTCCTGGGGTCAGATACATCACATGATCACACTGACAGAACCACAGGCACATAGACACAGGCAACAGAGCATGCACAATGTCGGCACTAGTACAGTGTATATCCACCTTTCGCAGCAATGCAGGCTGCTATTCTCCCATGGAGACGATCGTAGAGATGCTGGATGTAGTCCTGTGGAACGGCTTGCCATGCCATTTCCACCTGGCGCCTCAGTTGGACCAGCGTTCTTGCTGGACGTGCAGACCGCGTGAGACGACGCTTCATCCAGTCCCAAACATGCTCAATGGGGGACAGATCCGGAGATCTTGTGGGCCAGGGTAGTTGACTTACACCTTCTAGAGCACGTTGGGTGGCACGGGATACATGCGGACGTGCATTGTCCTGTTGGAACAGCAAGTTCCCTTGCCGGTCTAGGAATGGTAGAACGATGGGTTCGATGACGGTTTCGATGTACCGTGCACTATTCAGTGTCCCCTCGAAGATCACCAGTGGTGTACGGCCAGTGTAGGAGATCGCTCCCCACACCACGATGCCGGGTGTTGGCCCTGTGTGCCTCGGTCGTATGCAGTCCTGATTGTGGCGCTCACCTGCACGGCGCCAAACACGCATACGACCATCATTGGCACCAAGGCAGAAGCGACTCTCATCGCTGAAGACGACACGTCTCCATTCGTCCCTCCATTCACGCCTGTCGCGACACCACTGGAGGCGGGCTGCACGATGTTGGGGCGTGAGCGGAAGACGGCATAACGGTGTGCGGGACCGTAGCCCAGCTTCATGGAGACGGTTGCGAATGGTCCTCGCCGATACCCCAGGAGCAACAGTGTCCCTAATTTGCTGGGAAGTGGCGGTGCGGTCCCCTACGGCACTGCGTAGGATCCTACGGTCTTGGCGTGCATCCGTGCGTCGCTGCGGTCCGGTCCCAGGTCGACGGGCACGTGCACCTTCCGCCGACCACTGGCGACAACATCGATGTACTGTGGAGACCTCACGCCCCACGTGTTGAGCAATTCGGCGGTACGTCCACCCGGCCTCCCGCATGCCCACTATACGCCCTCGCTCAAAGTCCGTCAACTGCACATACGGTTCACGTCCACGCTGTCGCGGCATGCTACCAGTGTTAAAGACTGCGATGGAGCTCCGTACGCCACGGCAAACTGGCTGACACTGACGGCGGCGGTGCACAAATGCTGCGCAGCTAGCGCCATTCGACGGCCAACACCGCGGTTCCTGGTGTGTCCGCTGTGCCGTGCGTGTGATCATTGCTTGTACAGCCCTCTCGCAGTGTCCGGAGCAAGTATGGTGGGTCTGACACACCGGTGTCAATGTGTTCCTTTTTCCATTTCCAGGAATGTAGATCTCGCCGCGATGAAAAACGTCTTTGCTTTAATGACTTCCATCCCAACTCGCGTATCATATCTGCCACACTCTCTCCCTTATTACAAAACGAACTGCCCTTTTTTGCACCCTTTCGATGTCCTGCGTCAATCCCACCTGGTAAGGATCCCACACCGCGCAGCAATATTCTAACAGAGGACGAACGAGTGTAGTGTAATCTGTCTGTTTAGTGGACTTGTTGCATCTTCTAAGTGTCCTGCCAATGAAACGCCACCTTTGGCTCGCCTTCCCCACAATATTATCTGTGTGCTCTTTCCAACTGAAGTTGTTCGTAATTTTAACACCCAGGTACTTTGTTGAATTGACAGCCTTGAGAATTGTACTATTTATCGAGTAACCGAATTTCAACGGATTTCTTTTGGAACTCATGTGGATCACCTCACACTTTTCGTTATTTAGCGTCAACTGCCACCTGCCACACCATACAGCAATCATTTCTAAATCGCTTTGCAACTGATACTTTTCTTCGGATGACCTTACTAGACGGTAAATTACAGCATCATCTGCGAACAACCTAAGAGAACTGCTCAGATTGTCACCCAGGTCATTTATATAGATCAGGAACAGCAGAGATCCCAGGCGCTTCCCTGGGGAACACCTGATGTCACTTCAGTTTTACTCGATGATTTGCCGTCTATTACTACGAACTGCGACTTTCCTGACAGGAAATCACGAATCCAGTCGCACAACTGAGATGATGTCTCATAGGCCCGCAGCTTGATTAGAAGTCGCTTGTGAGGAACGGTGTCAAAAGCTTTCCAGATATCTATAAATACGGAATCAACTTGAGTTCCCCTGTCGATAGCGGCCATTACTTCGTGCGAACGAAGATTGCTAAGTAGGGATCTATTGTATCAGCGTAATCTGAAAGGAACCTAAGCTGCGTAGCACAAGAGCGACGTTTTCTGAAACCATGCTGATTACGTATCAATGGATCGTTCCCTTCGAGGTGATTCATAATGTTTGAATACAGTATATGCTCCAAAACCCTACTGCAAACCGATGCCAATGATATAGGTCTGTAGTTCGATGGATTACTCCTACTGCCCTTCTTAAACACTGGTGCGACCTGCGCAATTTTCCAATCTGTAGGTACAGATCTATCGGTGAGCGAGCGGTTGTATATGATTGCTAAGTAGGGATCTATTGTATCAGCGTAATCTGAAAGGAACCTAATCGGTATACAATCTGGACCTGAAGACTTCCCCGTATCAAGCGATTTGAGTTGCTTCTCAATCCCTAAGGTATCTACTTCTAAGAAACTCATGCTAGCAGCTGTTCGTGTTTCAATTCTGGAATACACCATTCGTCTTCCCTGGTGAAGGAATTTCGGAAAACTGCGTTCAATAACTACGCTTTAGCGGCACAGTCGTTGGTAACAGTACCATCGGCACTGCGCAGAGAAAGTATTGAATGCGTCTTGCCGCTTGCGTACTTCACATAGACCACAATTTCTTCGGATTTTCTAACAAATTTCGAGACAATGTTTCGTTGTGGAACCTATTAAAGGCATCTCGCATTGGAGTCAGTGCCAAATTTTGCGCGTCTGTAAATTTTAGCCAATCTTCGGGATTTCGTGTTCTTCTGAACTTCGCATGCTTTTTCCGTTGCCTCTGCAACAGCGTTCTGACCTGTATTGTGTACCATGGGGGATCAGTTCCATCTCTTACCCTTTTATGAGGTATGAATCTCTCAATTGCTGTTGCTACTACATCTTTGAATTTGAGCCACATCTCGTCTACATTTGCATAGTCAGTTCGCAAAAAATGGAGATTGTCTCTTAGGAAGGCTTCTAGTGACACATTATCCGCTTTTTTAAACAAAATTATTTTGTGTTTGTTTCTGGTGGATTTGGGAGAAACGGTATTGAGCCTAGCTACAACGACCTTGTGATCACTAATCCCTGTATCAGACATGATGCTCTCAATTAGCTCTGGATTGTTTGTGGCTAAGAGGTCAAGTGTGTTTTCGCAACCATTTACAATTCGCGTGGGTTCGTGGACTAACTGCTCGAAATAATTTTCGGAGAAAGCATTTAGGACAATCTCGGAAGATGTTTTCTGCCTATCACCGGTTTTGAACAAGTATTTTTGCCAACATATCGAGGGAAGGTTGAAGTCCCCACCAACTATAACCGTGGGGGTATTTATTTGTTACGAGACTCAAATTTTCTCTGAACTGTTCAGCAGCTATATCATCGGATTATTAACTTAGTTCGGCTGTTAAATACAACCTACATCCCTACCAATTCTCACGGAGTATCTACTTCTACTTCACTACAAGATAAACCACTACTGACAGACACAAACACTCCTCCACCAATTCTGCCTAATCTATCTTTCCGGAACACCGTCTGAGACTTCATAAAAATTTCTGCAGAATTTATTTCAGGTTGTAGCCAGCTTTCTGTTCCTATAACTATTTCAGCTTCTGTGCTTTCTGTTAGCGCTTGAAGCTCAGGGACTTTCCCAGCACAACTACAACAATTTACAACTACAATTCCGACTGTTCCTTGATCCAAGCACGTCCAGTATTTGCCATGCACCCTTTGAGATTGCAACCCATCCCGTACTTTCCCGAGGCCTTCTAACCTTAAAAACCGCCCAATCCACGCCACACAGCCTCTGCAACCCGTGTAGCCGCCAGCTGAGTGTAGTGAACTCCTGACCTATTCAGTGGAACACGAAACCCCACCACCCTATGGCGCAAGTCAAGGAATCTGCTGCCAGTACACTGGATTTCTCCCCCTCCTTAGCCGCCATATCCCTAAGGGGCCCCATTACGCGCCTAACATTGGAGCTCCCAACTACCAATAAGCCCACCCTCGACGAATGCCCGGATCTTGAAGGCTGAGAATCATCCTCTGAAACATGGCAGGCAGCTGCATCTGGCTCAGCCAGAGACAGTACCTGAAACCTGTTTGTCAGACGCACCAGGGAGGCTTTCTGACCAGCCTCCGGGGACGTCTTTCGCTGCCTGCCACGCCTTGGAACGACCTCCCAATCAACCACAGGGGAGGGCTCAGCCCCACTGCGGGCAGCAACCGGGGCAACCACAGCGGCAGACGGATCTGGGGACAGATGGGACAAGTTTGACATCCCCGTGATACCCAAGTCTGGCTCCCCACAGTGGTGTCCATTGGCAACAGCCTCAAGCTGCGCGACCGAAGTCAGCGCCGCCTGCAGCTGTGAGTGAAGGGATGCCAACTCAGCCCTCATCCGAACACAGCAATCACAGTCCCTGTCCATTCTAATCGATGTTGAACAACAGGTTGCAGTAAGTACTGGGAGATGAAGAAGCTTGCACAGAATAGAGTAGCATGGAGAGATGCATCAAACCAGTCTCGGGACTGAAGATCACAACAACAACATTTTTCTAAGAAGTATACCATGAAGTGCGTCACAGGTAAATTCCCTGATTTTGTACCCCAATAACGTTACAAAAATCCATCTTGTAGAGGTTTATTTGCAGATCTGCGATGTATGACGCCACTGAGTAGGCTGGCAAGCGTCCTTGTTCGCAAACAGAAACCGATCAGACCTGCTCAGTTTTAATTGCAAAATATTGTATACCGACGAGAAATGATCAGAAGATGTGCCTCAAATCGGTTCTGATACATAACTGAAAATTAATTCAACAAAGGACACTAATACGTCCGATCGTTAATGTCAGAACAGTCCTCCGCCAACCTCACTTATCTATCTTGCCGTAACATAAATGATTAAAAGACAAGGTAATGTCATGAATCAATAGCTTGACACAAAGAAAATATTTATTTAACTATATCTTTATCGAACACATTAAGCTACAATTACGAAATATACAGCTGCACAGCTCGAACTCCAAACGAGAAAAATGATAACACAAGAAGAAGATAAAAGATCAGCGATCCTTCATTTAGTGAAAAAGACTTTAAATTCATCAGTTTTCTGGTAGTTTCAGCACGTTAAAGGCAATCTTTGAGCGTATATCAACATCGTGTTTCGTCTTTACAAACGTTAAAAATTTTCTTTATACACATGATTACATTACCAATTATTGAAAATAAAAATTTGAGCAAAAAATATAATTAAATGATCTACTACCTCGGAGGTAATATGAGCTGGCTGCTAATCTCTGGCGTTCTTGGAGCAGTACATGTTTTCAAAGTGGCAGGAAGGTGCAAATATGGCGATGACCAACCTGATAAATGATCAAATTAGCTAAAATTAGTTGACATCGAAGTAACTCTGACTGAGGCTTCGGTGCACCTTCCTCGCTGATAAACATTGTTGAGAAAACCTTTTGAAACTCCTCCAGGAGGAAAATTGGAATGGAAATAATGCAATGATATATAGTCGTGATTTTAAGCACAACAGTATAAGGGTTTATTGATTAGCACGCCATCACTTTATTAACATTTCATTGTTTAATATAGCACTTGCTGTGGCCCTAGTAAATAACGTTACAGTAGTTTTCTGCAAACTTTACAGTAGTTACTGTGTTCTCATGTGAATTTTAAAATTTTCCCGGTGAACTGACTGTTCAAACAAATTTCGGGCTTGCAGCCGGTCGTCGTTCAATACTTCGCACGATATTTCAACTGGGCACCTGCCAGTCATCTTCAGGTGCTCATTTGAAATATCGTGCGAAGTATTGAACGACGACCGGCTGCAGGCCCGAAATTTGTTTGAACACTGTGTTCTCAGTTCAACTCCACAGACACGGATATCACGAAATGATCACTTTCGTTACACTGTTCACACTACTGCTGTAATTCACAGCCTCTACTGCTTCCTTAGTCAAACTAACGCCTTTATCTACTTCGTAACCTTTCTCTGCTAGTGAACCGTACACTTCTGTTTTGCGACGAAGACTAGTCCCTTATCATACTTTCCCTTTCTTGATTCTTCATCATGATAATCTTCTGTCCTTCTTTGTCTGACGTTTGTAGAAATTGAAACTCACCGTTGTTTCTTGCTCCTTCTTTCTCTTCTCTTCTCTTTTGACGGTTTGGAAAATCGTGTTCCCCTCATAAATTCCGGTATTTTACTGTAACGTTGCTTCTACGATGATGTGCTGGGTGCTTCTTCGTTGCACTCGTCTCTACACTGTCATACTGCTTCAGCTGTACCCATATTACAAATTTTCTTCTCCATACTCCCCTGTCAGGCTATTACTATCAAAAATTATCTCTTTACCGCAGAATTATCTCTCTTTTTCTCCTAATTAAATGACATACCCCTTCAACTACTCGCCTTAAATTCTCACCTCCGTCTTACCAAACGTTTCACAAAAGCAGTTCCTTTTACAGCTGAATTACGTCAGTCCGAGTTATATAGTAATGACAGATTTACAGAATGCCACGAATGCGTTTACAAAAAAGTCTAAAATTATGCTGGTGTAAAAGTTATATAAAACCGTGACTGAATAAATTTTTTACTACTGATAACGCGCTGTGTTGGTTTGTGGCAGAAAAAAATATCCGTGGAATGCCTTCAATTTCCTATGAGTGATTGTCGCTGTATTGTTCTCATAACACAGGATCTCCATAGCGTACCGTCGAATCAGGCGAACATCAAATGCAGCAGCCATCTTCACGGAGCGCTACGTCAGCGAATCTTGATGAAACAGGTCGAATTGCATTTGAATACAAACGGGAAGAATGAACAGATACGTAGAACTATTCTCGAACAGTCCACCGGTATACTGCCGGTCCATAGCGTCCAACGGACACAATATTTCGGCGATCAGACATGTCGCCATTGTCAGGTGCGCTGACGAACTGAGCTCCTAATGGCGGGCTGCCGCCTTAAATCCCATCCCCTAGTGAGGCGTTTTCTCCGCCGTCCGCGCCCGTCTTTATTTGGTGGGCAAAAGACAGTTCCTACACGGTGTTTCCCAAATATTCTCCTATTTTCCTGCGAGCATCATTGGAAAGTGTCAAAGACGATCTCGGTGTGCTGAAGGCCGTCATATACCAGATTCTGTGTCAATGTGGGAAGACTTATTTTCGACAGACAGTGCGCACCATTGACGATCGTTGCCGAGAAGATCAGAGGCACACTCGAAATGGGTACCCCAACACTCGCCGGTCGCAGAGCACTGTTTGTCCGAAAATCACGAAATGGACTACCAACATACCAGGAGCCTGGTACAGACATCGAAATACTGGGACAGACTCGTTAGAGAGGCTATCGAAATTCGTACCAGGGACGGACACATCAACCGAAATTGCGGCTACAACCTTAGCAGGGCATGGGAACCGGCATTGAAGCTAATTAAAAAGACGCTCAGCAAAAGAAACGAACTGGCGACTAGGGTAGACGAGGTAATTACACCGAAGTCACCACAGACGCTGATGCCAGCGTCTCACCGACCGTTGGCGCGCGGACGCGGACCGCGGGAGAACGCCTCGCGAGGGGAGGGGCCGCCCGCCCTCAGGAGCTCAGCTCGTCAGCGCACCTGACGATGGCGACATGTCTGATCGCCGAAATAATGTGCCCGTTGTGGTGTCACCGCCAGACACCACACTTGCTAGGTGGTAGCCTTTAAATCGGCCGCGGTCCGCTAGTATACGACGGACCCGCGTGTCGCTACTGTCAGTGATTGCAGACAGAGCGCCGCCACACGGCAGGTCTAGAGAGACTTCCTAGCACTCTCCCCAGTTTGCTAGCGAAGTTACACTGACAAATACGCTCTCATTTGCCGAGACGATAGTTAGCATAGCCTTCAGCTACGTCATTTGGTACGACCTAGCAAGGCGCCATTACCAGTTTATATTGAGATTATCATTCATGCATCAACAAGAGCAATGTTCACCAATTATGGAATAAAGTTAAGTATTACTTCAACTACGTACTTTATTTGTTACTATAATTTCCCTTAAGTGTTCCAGACCTCACGCCAGTCTGCGTGAGCTTAACGCGTGCTACTTGGCTATAAGTCATAGTGGATTGGCTGTCGGGTCAGTCCACTACACCCGTTTGACACTATGGACCGACAGTACACCCGTGGACTGTTCGAGTAAGAAATGCGCCGGGAGAAACTGAAGAATCACACGTAGAACTATGTTTTCTTTTTATGTCATGAAATTCTTTTGGGGTGACTCTCGTATTACCAGCTCCATATCTGCAACATTCTCTAGACTCCTGTCTAATCTCATTTGGTATTGTTGTTTCTACCTCTTATAATACATTTCTGCCTGTTAAAATTCCCAGAAAAGTGGAAAAATAAGTAATCAATTGCGTTGGCGCTACCACGCGTTTGGTCCCTTATAAAAGACCATGAAGGATTGACGATTCCTGTCGGACGAGAAAGTGCTTCTTCAAGCAGCTGAATACAGTGTTTTATGAAACATGTATCTTCAACCTGGTGCGTTGGTGGGATGATTGCCTCAACGCTCACGCCGATTTTGTCTGAATGGAAGAGTGGTCCTGGGCTGTGCGACACTGGAACGGAAACTTTTTGATCGCCCCTTACAGGTAAAGCTGTTTCATGCGAACAATAACCAGAGAAGATCAACATACTAATGTTTGGAAACCAAGTGAAGATATTTAATTAGCAGGGATCTCTTTTTACATACTGCAAGAGAACTATTAAAAATAAATGGTTTCATAAAGCTCAATGTTTTGAAAATACTTGAAGTTTCACGAATAGATTAAATTATTTGTTTCAAAAAGATCTCACAATACATTATCATTAATAGTGGTTTTTCCCCAATATGCCTTAATTTTGTATAATTACATGCAACCAGCCAAGTTGTGCTCAGTCTGGTTAAATGGAAAAGGTAGAAACTAAAATGTACACGTCTCTAATACGTGTGAGAATCCAATATATATCCTGATAATCCTCTCCATCCACTTCATCATGTGTATCTCTTCTTCCGCACTTTGTCCATTTCTTCCTCCTTCTGTCTCTCTTTCCGCCCATCACATCCTCCTCTCTCTTTCTCTCTGTACTCTCCTCACATCTCTCTGTTCATTTTTTCCAGCTCACCTTCTCTGCCCGTCCTCTCTTTTCTGCTCTCTATATCTATTTCCTAGCACCCAACTTTGCTACTCCCTCTCCCACACCCTCTTTTACACCTTGAGTCTTGTTTATTGTTAATGCAAAATCAGATTCTTTAGTATTATTATAATCGTAAGCCGATAATCCGGAATATAATTTCCCTGTTTTCTGTGAAAATTATATTTAGAAATATACACTCCTGGAAATGGAAAAAAGAACACATTGACACCGGTGTGTCAGACCCACCATACTTGCTCCGGACACTGCGAGAGGGCTGTACAAGCAATGATCACACGCACGGCACAGCGGACACACCAGGAACCGCGGTGTTGGCCGTCGAATGGCGCTAGCTGCGCAGCATTTGTGCACCGCCGCCGTCAGTGTCAGCCAGTTTGTCGTGGCATACGGAGCTCCATCGCAGTCTTTAACACTGGTAGCATGCCGCGACAGCGTGGACGTGAACCGTATGTGCAGTTGACGGACTTTGAGCGAGGGCGTATAGTGGGCATGCGGGAGGCTGGGTGGACGTACCGCCGAATTGCTCAACACGTGGGGCGTGAGGTCTCCACAGTACATCGATGTTGTCGCCAGTGGTCGGCGGAAGGTGCACGTGCCCGTCGACCTGGGACCGGACCGCAGCGACGCACGGATGCACGCCAAGACCGTAGGATCCTACGCAGTGCCGTAGGGGACCGCACCGCCACTTCCCAGCAAATTAGGGACACTGTTGCTCCTGGGGTATCGGCGAGGACCATTCGCAACCGTCTCCATGAAGCTGGGCTACGGTCCCGCACACCGTTAGGCCGTCTTCCGCTCACGCCCCAACATCGTGCAGCCCGCCTCCAGTGGTGTCGCGACAGGCGTGAATGGAGGGACGAATGGAGACGTGTCGTCTTCAGCGATGAGAGTCGCTTCTGCCTTGGTGCCAATGATGGTCGTATGCGTGTTTGGCGCCGTGCAGGTGAGCGCCACAATCAGGACTGCATACGACCGAGGCACACAGGGCCAACACCCGGCATCATGGTGTGGGGAGCGATCTCCTACACTGGCCGTACACCACTGGTGATCGTCGAGGGGACACTGAATAGTGCACGGTACATCCAAACCGTCATCGAACCCATAGTTCTACCATTCCTAGACCGGCAAGGGAACTTGCTGTTCCAACAGGACAATGCACGTCCGCATGTATCCCGTGCCACCCAACGTGCTCTAGAAGGTGTAAGTCAACTACCCTGGCCAGCAAGATCTCCGGATCTGTCCCCCATTGAGCATGTTGGGGACTGGATGAAGCGTCGTCTCACGCGGTCTGCACGTCCAGCACGAACGCTGGTCCAACTGAGGCGCTAGGTGGAAATGGCATGGCAAGCCGTTCCACAGGGCTTCATCCAGCATCTCTACGATCGTCTCCATGGGAGAAAGCAGCCTGCATTGCTGCGAAAGGTGGATATACACTGTACTAGTGCCGACATTGTGCATGCTCTGTTGCCTGTGTCTATGTGCCTGTGGTTCTGTCAGTGTGATCATTTGATGTATCTGACCCCAGGAATGTGTCAATAAAGTTTCCCCTTCCTGGGACAATGAATTCACGGTGTTCTTATTTCAATTTCCAGGAGTGTATATAACGAGAAAGAACCTACACGAGAGAAACAGTATCTTTAGTGATTTAAGGGCCATGCTACTGCAGTAAAAACTACCTGTGACAAAGGAAACAACACAGCTTATTTTTACAGCGGAGCGCACCAGTGTTTTCTATCGTACAGTAGGTTCGTTCTTGTTTGACATCTATGTAGTCTGTGTCCATCTGAATTTTGCAGTGGAGTATCTTTTAAAATTCTGAAGTAAATTAATCAAGAACTTTTATGGATGTCGTAAGGTGGGCATGTTACTTTCACTTTCGAAAGTATTCAATGTGCACATCAGAGAGGGAGCTAGTTATGTCACAGTTGAACTGTTTTTGTTCTTGCTGCGGCACGGTCTTTGCCTCTACGCAGTCTGAGACATTCTTAGTTGAACTGTGGTAGATGATGAACGTATTAATTAGTACCGTGTCGACTTGTGATTTTATGTGTCGCATATAGAAAGATATATTGTAAAGTACAGCATGGATGAGTATGATGTATATGTTGGAAAACGAAAGGCATGTAAGTTCTGAATAATGTTACTTTTCTGAAGAGAAGAAGTTTGAGGTAAGACTGCAGCACTGCGCATCTGATTGGCAGAAATGATTATTGGCAGCTAATTAACTTTGTTCACTTGGTCGGTGCTCAGAAAAAGACCACCTCAGTTCTCTGAGGCTTGCATTAAAATATCAACTGATTAAGCTGTTTGGATTTTATAGACATTCTCCGTTAATCGTGTACCCATTTAAAAAACATTGTTCGCTTTGTTAAGAATAATATAGTTCAGATGAATGTGATTTTTAAAGATCACGTGAAGTGTTTGCTGTTGTGCTTTCGAGAAATCTGCTACAATGCTATCAAGAAGCGATAAAGTGCAAATTTTGATTAAGGCCAGATAATTGTTTTACTTCAGTTGCGCATTTAATATGAAGAATGTATTCAGACCAGTTAAAGCTCAATTCAGACTGGGTTCTGTTTAGTCAAATTTTGAATTGGATAAATGTTTGTGGGTGCATAGTTTTGTAATATGTAGATTTTTTATAGAGCGGGAGGTTGATTTGAGCTACATTTCGTACAGAAACACATGTCAGGAGCTTGCAGTGTTTGCTGACGACGTTTCACTGCTACATATTGTATGTATTTTTATATATCCGATATTAGTCCGGGAGTTTGTTAGATCAGCATGTAAATATTTGAAGTAAATCGGTCAAGAGCTTTCGACATTTTTGGTGATAATAGTTCTCCTTCACATATGGCATATTTATTAATATGTTAAATATATTGAAACACTTATTTTCGAGGTCGACAAATCCCATGAACGTGTAATGTTGTGTAAAAGTTTCAAGGCAAGGGACAACTAATCTGAAAGTTCTGCGAGCACAAATATACATAGGCAGAATTTTTATATATTAAAATAAATATTTCAAGCTTACAGTTGTAAGTATGCTATAAGTTGGGTCCGATGATCTAGTGGTGAAGCTCCTGCCTAGAAACCGACAGGTCGCCGGATAGAATCCCGGCAGTACCAAGGAAATTTTCAGTCAGCTTCATGAGAAGCCACCAGGAATGATAATTGGAGCAGATTCCAGTGGCGTTTCCCGCTCCCTAGTAGAATAGCTGGGATAGATTACGCACACACAAGAGGACAAAGTGGAGTCCAGCTGAATTACTAGCACCCAGCCACTGAGCCACGTACGAACTTCCGTGTAACAAAGCAAACTGAGATGAATACCCATCTTCCTTTCGCGGAAAATTCGTAAAACTGTAGAGCAGAATTTTGTTGGAGAAGAGTTCGGTTTGGAATGTGCAGGAGAGGGCTTACCTTGACATTATTAATCATACAAATGTAACTTCCTCTGCAATAAACAAAATAACAGTTTTTTTAGCCATCAGTCTCCCGGATGGTCCGATGCGACCCGCGATGAATTCCTCTTCTGTGCCAACCTTTTCATCTCAGAGTAGCAACTGAAACCTGCGTCCTCAATTATTCGCTGCATGCATGTAAATCTTTATCATACTCTATAGTCTTTACCCTCTACACCACACTGCAGTACAAGGAAATTATCCGCCTGATGGCGTACCATTTGTCACATCATCCTGCCCCTTCTTCTTGCCAGTGTTTTCCATTCATTTCTTTCCTCGCCGATTCTGCGTAACAGCTCCTGATTTCTTACCTCATCAGGCCACCTCATTTTCAACATTCTTCTGTGCCCTTATTTCTCAAAGGATTCGATTCTCTTCGGTTCCGGTTCTCCCAAAGACCACACATCGTTGCCGTTACAATGCTGTACTGAAATGAACATTCTCAGGAATTTCTTTCTCAATACCTGTCTTTGTTACTAGTAGATTATCCTGAACAGGAACGCCCTTTTTGCTAATGCTAGTCTGTTCTTTGTGTCTTCCTTGATTATGGGTTCATTTGCAGCTTAGGTAGCAGATTTTTTTAACTTCATTTGTTTGGTGATCCCAATTTTGATGTTACAGTATTGTTCTCGTTTCTGCTACTTCTCAACACTTACGTCTTTCTTCGAATTACTCTTAATCCATATTCTGTACTAATAGCACTGTTCATTCCTGCCAAAAAATCGTGTAATTCTCCTTCACTTTCTCTGAGGATAGTAATTGCATCAGTGAATCTTACCATTGATACTTTCCCCTTCAATTTTTATCCCAGTGCTGAAACATTCTTTTATTTCCGTCATTGATTCTTAGATGTATAGATTGAAAAGTAGCGGCGAAAGACTACATCGCTGCCGTACATCTTTTATAACCCTTGTGCTCCTTTCTTAGTCTTCCACTTCTATTATTCCCTCTTGATTGTTGTACATATTGTATAATACTTCCGTTTCCCTATAGTTTACACCTATCTTTCTCAGAGTTACGAACACCTTCCGCCGTTTTACACTGTCGAACTCCTTTTCCAGGTCGACATGTCACATGATCATCTCTTGATTTTTCTTCCGTATTGCTTCCATTACCAACAGAAACGTCAGAATTGCCTTTCTGGTGTCTGCTTTTTCTAAAGCAAAACAGATATACAATTTTCTTTTTCATTTTTCTGTCTATTACTCTCGTCAGTATGTTTGGTTGGCTGAGCTGTTAAGCTTACTGTGTGGAATGTTTGCCCTCGTTTTGATGACGTTTTTCGCAAAGTCTGATGATATATCGCCAGGCTCATACATTCGACACACCAACATGAATAGCCGTTTTGTTGGCACTTCCCTCAATGGTTCTAGTAATTCCAATGGAATGTTATCCATCCTTTTTGCCTTAATATATATTATGTCATCCGGAGTTTCTTCAAATTTTGCTTTTAATAATGGATTCTTCGTGTAGACTCCTGCTTCTCCTTCTACCACGTCATCAGAGAACGCCTCCTCTCATAGAGGGCTTCGATGTACTCTTTCTAGCTATACTGTCCATTTATCAGATAAATTCCTATTGTACTCTTAATAATATCGCGGTTGGTCAAAATTTCACCAAAGGCTGTTCTGAATTTTCTGTATGCTGAGTCAAACCTTTCAAAGATCAATTCTTTTTCGATTTCTTCACATTTTTATGTAGCCATTTCACCTTAGTTTCCCTGCACTTTCTATTTATTCTTTTCACATGTGACTTGTATTTCTGTGTTCCTGAATTTCCCTCAACACTTTTACACACAGTTCTTCCGTCGAACTACTTTCATCGCAGTTATCTTCCTTGTACGAATGTTTTCTTTGCCCACGTCTGTGGTTACCCCTTTTACAGATGTCCAGCCTCTTGAACTGAACTGCCTACTGACTTATTCATTATCGCAGTACGTATGGTCTCAGAGATCTTGAACGTATTTTCGCCTACGCTTCGTTATTACTAAACGGTGATCTATGTTTTTATCTACTCCTGCGTACGCCTTAAAATTCAGTATCTGATTTCACAATCCCTGCCTGACCTTGATGTAATCTAACTGAAATCTTGTCGTATCTAGTGACCTTTTCCAGGCATACCTCTTGCTCTTGTAATTCTTGAATAGAGCATTCGGTATTACTAGCTGAAAGTTATTGCCAGTGCTCAGTCTTTCTCCTACTATTGAGCGCCTCCTTCTGCTCCCTGCACTTACAATCCCATTCCAGTGCCCAATGACCCTTAGATCTTCATCTCCCTTTATGTATTTCATTTTTCGTTCAATATCCTCCATTCCCAAGTATAACTCTTCCTCTTCTGATTCTTAAACATAATATTCGTTAATACACTCCTGGAAATTGAAATAAGAACACCGTGAATTCATTGTCCCAGGAAGGGGAAACTTTATTGACACATTCCTGGGGTCAGATACATCACATGATCACACTGACAGAACCACAGGCACATAGACACAGGCAACAGAGCATGCACAATGTCGGCACTAGTACAGTGTATATCCACCTTTCGCAGCAATGCAGGCTGCTATTCTCCCATGGAGACGATCGTAGAGATGCTGGATGTAGTCCTGTGGAACGGCTTGCCATGCCATTTCCACCTGGCACCTCAGTTGGACCAGCGTTCGTGCTGGACGTGCAGACCGCGTAAGACAACGCTTCATCCAGTCCCAAACATGCTCAATGGGGGACAGATCCGGAGATCTTGCTGGCCAGGGTAGTGGACTTACACCTTCTAGAGCACGTTGGGTGGCACGGGATACATGCGGACGTGCATTGCCCTGTTGGAACAGCAAGTTCCCTTGCCGGTCTAGGAATGGTAGAACGATGGGTTCGATGACGGTTTGGATGTACCGTGCACTATTCAGTGTCCCCTCGACGATCACCAGTGGTGTACGGCCAGTGTAGGAGATCGCTCCCCACACAATGATGCCGGGTGTTGGCCCTGTGTGCCTCGGTCGTATGCAGTCCTGATTGTGGCGCTCACCTGCACGGCGCCAAACACGCATACGACCATCATTGGCACCAAGGCAGAAGCGACTCTCATCGCTGAAGACGACACGTCTCCATTCGTCTCTCCATTCACGCCTGTCGCGACACCACTGGAGGCGGGCTGCACGATGTTGGGGCGTGAGCGGAAGACGGCCTAACGGTGTGCGGGACCGTAGCCCAGCTTCATGGAGACGGTTGCGAATGGTCCTCGCCGATACCCCAGGAGCAACAGTGTCCCTAATTTGCTGGGAAGTGGCGGTGCGGTCCCCTACGGCACTGCGTAGGATCCTACGGTCTTGGCGTGCATCCGTGCGTCGCTGCGGTCCGGTCCCAGGTCGACGGGCACGTGCACCTTCCGCCGACCACTGGCGACAACATCGATGTACTGTGGAGACCTCACGCCCCACGTGTTGAGCAATTCGGCGGTACGTCCACCCGGCCTCCCGCATGCCCACTATACGCCCTCGCTCAAAGTCCGTCAACTGCACATACGGTTCACGTCCACGCTGTCGCGGCATGTTACCAGTGTTAAAGACTGCGATGGAGCTCCGTATGCCACGGCAAACTGGCTGATGAGCGATGAGAGTCGCTTCTGCCTTGGTGCCAATGATGGTCGTATGCGTGTTTGGCGCCGTGCAGGTGAGCGCCACAATCAGGATTGCTTACGATTGAGGCACACAGGGCCAACACCCGGCATCATGGTGTGGGGAGCGATCTCCTACACTGGCCGTACACCACTGGTGATCGTCGAGGGGACACTGAATAGTGCACGGTACATCCAAACCGTCATCGAACCCATCGTTCTACCATTCCCAGTCAACTACCCTGGCCAGCAAGATCTCCGGATCTGTCCCCCATTGAGCATGTTGGGGACTGGATGAAGCGTCGTCTCACGCGGTCTGCACATCCAGCACGAACGCTGGTCCAACTGAGGCGCTAGGTGGAAATGGCATGGCAAGCCGTTCCACAGGACTACATCCAGCATCTCTACGATCGTCTCCATGGGAGAATAGCAGCCTGCATTGCTGCGAAGGGTGGATATACACTGTACTAGTGCCGACATTGTGCATGCTCTGTTGCCTGTGTCTATGTGCCTGTGGTTCTGTCAGTGTGATCATGTGATGTATCTGACCCCAGGAATGTGTCAATAAAGTTTCCCCTTCCTGGGACAATGAATTCACGGTGTTCTTATCTCAATTTCCAGGAGTATGATCACGGCGATGGCCTTTTCGTACTGCACTGCTTCAAATGAGTCGCCCCAGTGACCCTATTCGGGTCCCCGCGCCAGCGATCGACTAATCAGTTGCTCACGTCAAGGCTCAGTGGGCGAGGCTTTCCGTGACATCGCAGTATCTCTCGCTCGGCTGTCTCCGCCTCCAAGCACACCCTGTTTCCACCCGAGTTCGGTCGTACATCGCATGCTGACCGACTGCGACCCCGTAAGTGCGTCCTGCACGGAGGTGTGGGCCTGCAAGGTTACCCAAGATGCAACAGTTCTGCCGGCCTCTGCTGTGTAGACATGGCCACTTGAACAACATAGCTTTTAGACAGAGTAGGATTGATCCTACTCTCGCATTTATAAGGTGCTTCGCGCATGCGCAGACGACCGAGTGGAGAGCCCAACAGCGAAAAGCTCCTTGTGAAATGTGTCTCCTGCCCAGAAAAACGTTATTCCTTGTCCGTCTCATAAACAATTAACAGGTGAAACATATGTTATAAATACACGTTGAAATTTAAACGATAAGATTCTTGTGCAAGGAAATGAAGTAAGTCAGCGATATGAATCTACGTGGAACTACTCATAAACAATATTTTCTAGTCCACTTCTGCATGCATTCATGACTTAATTAGAGGTGAGAGCAATTCGTCTTCTCATTAGAGAAAAACTTTGTCTTAATCTGCAACAGAAAAGAAACATTCCTGTTGCTTTGGCCATGATTTCTAACTTTCATAATGAGGTAGTTTACACTTGTAGGCGACATAGCTTCACATAAATTGCATGACAACAAGTAATACAGCTTCACAGTGCCAGTCTAAAATGCAGATAAATATAGTAATCAGAACAAAAGGATGTAAAATACCCCAGTAAAGTAAATTTAATCCGTCGATTCACTTGCTGGAATTTGGCAACAAACGCAGCAGGAACGCAGAGCAGACGGCTAGACAGTTACGTAAAACGTAAACGCTTGTTTGTAATTGCACTATCCATGTCGGCGACTTTGCTGTTCGAGTCGCACGGGCTTAAGGTTTTCCGACCGCTCCGCTGTGGTCACGGTGTGATCACGGGTCATGCTTCTTCGTAGCGAGCGAAGCAGGGACTGACTCTCATGTTTTGCGTCGCTCCAGCTTATCTCAGCTGGGAGCTTTCTGCTGCACAAACTTCACCGAGGCTGCCCCCATGCCAGCTACATGCGCTAGGGCAGTGCCTCCATGACCGGTTGGGCAGTCAGGGGGCACGACCGCCGAGAATTTAAAATTACCTGCACAAATACAAATGCGTCAGTGACAGAATGAAAGGCAGGTATTTAGTCGGTGCGTGAATCCAAAAGTTCGTTGTGCCATTTATTTGGATGTCGTCAGATTTAATGTAGACCATCAGAAGAGATTGTGATGAGCAAGACACCCGATGCATTACATTCAATACGTGCCACACCGAGGATGTACTAAATGCAGGCGCCAAAGTATCCATATGTTAGTGTTCTACTACGAGAAGCTCTATTCAGTGAATACTTCCAACTATAACATTTAAGCCGGCCAGAGCGGCCGAGCGATTATAGGCGCTACAGTCTGGAGCAGCGCGACCGCTACGGTCGTGGGCTCGTATCCTGCCTCGGGCATGGATGTGTGTGATGTCCTTAGGTTAGTTAGGTTTAAGTAGTTCTAAGTTCTAGGGGACTGATTACCTTATAAGTTAAGTCCCACAGTGCTCAGAGCCATTTATAACATTCAGCTGCAATATGCGGCAATCCGTTGGCGACGGTGGTCGAATGTTCCGGACTATAACAGCAAATAAAGTGGCAACAGTTTAGATAGTCATTCAGCAATTCAATGGGAACAACACTTGGTGAGCATTTTTATCATCCATAGCTCCTGTTTTCCACGTGATACCATCCCATACGAGTACCCTTGTTTAACAAACGTCACAAGTCAACCATATTATCCACAACACCGGAACATCATCGCTCGATGGTTAAACGTTCGTATGGGGTGGTATATTATTATGGATAGGGGTTATGAATGATACAAATTGTCAACAGCTGTTGTTCCCATTGAACTGTTGAATGATCCTATGAGCTGTTGTCGCTCTATATGCTACTTTAAATTAAAATTTACACAGTTCAGTAGGTTTCACGGGAGGAGTGCAGTCTCCATGCCGATACCCTCGAAATGACGCTGTCCTTGACCGGTTATTCAGTTATTTTCATATTTGGTATGTTTACATCGACCCTTCACATTTCTTCCATCGCCTCTCATTGGCTGACGATACACAGCGCTTGTGTAGCTTTGTTCGAATACAGTATCACGCAGATTATGCAGGACCTCATGGGTCCTGCATTTAATCTGATTGGTTTGGGGAATATTCTACGGATGTGAGGATGCTTGTGTACGACAATCTCTATCCTTCCGTTGAAACTACTGAGCTGTGTAATTTTTAAAATTCAGTTGCAGCTTACAGCTCTGCCGCTCAGTTTGTCCGAGGTGTGTCCGTTGTGGACTTGACTATGACCAATCATTTGCAGTTGTGGATGGCAGTTGAAATAATGCAGAGCATTAATCGTGAGTGTGCCCGGAAGAAATTTATCATTTCGTGTGAAATTAATGGATTTTATTTCATCAATAACTACACGATTAAACGTTAGGAGAATTACTAAATGCTTGAAACGAATTCTTCCTGCTCTTCGCGGTAAAATGCCGTTTAGTCCGTGTGCTTCCATGATGCCAACACGATGTATGTCCAGCAGACAATGCCTTGCGATCACGTCGTGTTCTGAACCGAAGCTATGCTGCAAGCTGCATTTGAGGTAAAGGAACAATGCATTGACCTGCTCATTTCCCTGACTTAACTCTTTTGGACCTTTTGCCTTGGGGATACATAAAAGCCCCCCCATGGCGACATTCCAACCACTCCAGAGAATGCGCGGTAAATTATCGTGTTTTTGTTTTGTTTCACTTCAGTAGGAAACATTCAGCACCTTTGTATGCTCTATTCTGTTCTGAACCCACAATGTGCTACGGTACTACAAATTGGTACTGAAGACCTCCAATTATTTTAAATTTTGTGTTTATGGTTTTGAACAGGGCATAAGGAGAGGGAACGGCTTACCGAATAAAAGGGTACAATTTAAAAAAGAAGAAACAAACGATAACGCGATAATTATATTTGTCGGTGTCCTCCTAGTAAGAATGGCGTTCAGTAAGTAATGCAGTACATTGTTTCTCCGGCCACTTTCGATTGGGTAAATGCGGAACTTGTTGTGGATCCTCTTGGAATATTCACGCTTCACCTCTTATGATTCCATGAAGTTCTCGCAGGTGAAGGCGCAATATGTAGCCTACAAATCGCCACCTGTTTATCTACAACTGCATCTACGTAGATACTCTGCAATCCACCGAGCGGCGCCTGGCGTAGGGTACCCTGCACACCACTAGTAATTCACTTCTTCACTTCCTTTCTCTTATCGCAAATACAGCAAGGAAAAAACGACTCTCTCTATACCTTTCTATAAGGCCTATTTTCTCTCATCATCGTGTTCCTTAAGCGTAATGTGTATTGACGGCAGTAGAACCGTTCGGCAGTCACCTTCAGATGCCGGTTCTCTGAATTTTCTCAATCTTGTTCGTAGAAAAGAATGTCGCCTTCCCTCCAGTGATCCCCATTTCAGTTCCCGAAGCATCTCCGTAGCATTTACATTTTGTTCGAAACTACAATTAAGTAATCTGGTGCAACGAGTAGCTCTGGAGTGTATTGTGCTGCTATCAGATGATTGAAGAAACTTCAGCGTGCTCGTAGCCTCAAAAATGCAAACGAGCTTCCCCTCCTCCAAGACAACGGAAGTTTTCACAGAAGTCTGCGCACGCTAGGGAGTGCTCACAAAACGTCCTTGGACTGTTCTTCCTCATCCACCCTACAGCCCGGATCTCACACGTTCAGACTTCCACTGCTTCGCCCACTGAAGAATGCACCCAGCGAAAATCAGTACTCGGATAAAGGGGAGGTTACTAAGGCAGCAAAACGTTGGTTCCCAAGTCGACCAGTTAAGTGGTTCCATGCCGGCATACAGGCCCTCCCTGGAAGGTAAGCTAAGGCCATCACATATGATGGAGATTTCGTTGAATAAAAGGGTTTTGCAGATAAAGAGTTGGGCATAGTATGATATATTGGAATCTTGAATAAAACCAACCTGGTTTCAGAGAAAGAGTGTGTCAAGCTACATTACCTACTGCACGCCCTTCGTAACTACACTACCGGCCATTAAAATTGCTACACAACGAAGATGACGTGCTACAGACGCGAAATTTAACCGACAGGAAGAAGATGCTGTGATATGCAAATGATTAGCTTTTCAGAGCATTCACACAAGGTAGGTGCCGGTGGCGACAGCTACAACGTGCTGACATGAGGAAAGTTTCCAACCATTTTCTGAACACAAACAGCAGTTGACCGCCATTGCCTGGTCAAACGTTATTGTGCTGTCTCATGTTACGAGGAGAAATGCGTACCATCACGTTCCCGACGTTGATAAAGGTCGGATTGCGGCCTATCGCAATTGCGGTTTATCGTATCGCCACATTGCTGCGTGGGTCGAGATCCAATGACTGTTAGCAGAATGTGGAATCCGTGGGTTCAGGAGGCTAATACGGAACCCCGTGCTGGATGCCAACGGTCTCGTTTCACAAACAGTCGAGATGACAGGCATCTTATCCGCATGGCTGTAACGGATCGTGCAGCCACGTCTCAATCCCTGGGTCAGCAGATGGGGACGATTGCAAGACAACAACCACCTGCAGGAACAGTTCGACAACGTTTGCAGCAGCATGGACTATCAACTCAGAGACCATGCCTGCGGTTACCCTTAACGCTGCATCACAAACAGGAGCGCCTGCGATGGTGTACTCAACAACGAACCTGGGTGCACGAATGCCAAAACGTCATTTTTTCCGATGAATCCAGGTTCTGTGTACAGCAGCATGATGGTCGCATCCGTATTTGGCGACATCGCGGTGAACTCTCATTGGAAGCCTGTATTCGTCATCACCATACTGGCGTACCAACCGGCGTGAAGGAATGGGGTGCCATTGGTTACACGTCTCGGGCACCTCATGTTTGCATTGACGGCACTTTGAACAGTGGACGTTACATTTCAGATGTGTTACGACCCGTGGCTCTACCCTTCATTCGATCCCTACGAAACCCTTCATTTCAGTACCATAATGCACGACCGCATGTTGCAGGCCCTGTACAGGGCTTTCTGGATACAGAAAATATGCGAGTGCTGCCATGGCCAGCACATTCTCCAGATCTCTCACCAACGGAAAACGTCTGGTCGATGGTGGCCGAGCAACTGGCTCGTCGCAATACGCCAGTCGCTACTCTCGATGAACTGTGGTACCGTGTTGAAGCTGCATGGGCAGCTGTACCTGTACACGCCATCCAAGCTCTGTTTGACTCAATGCCCATGCCCAGGCGTATCAAGGCCGTTATTACGGCCAGAGGTGGTTGTTCCGGGTACTGATTTCTCAGGATCTATGCACCCAAATTGCGTGATATGTAATCACATGTCAGTTCTAGTATAATATATTTGTCCAATGAATACCCGTTTGTCATCTGCATTTCTTCTTGGTATAACAATTTTAATGGCCAGTAGTGTAAACAGCTCTTGATCAATGCAGTTTTTTATCTTTCCTTCGGACAAAAAGTTATTTGGAGAAGGCAAGTTAAGTGCGGTACACTATACATTGCAGTACGTATAATTTTCGTATGTGTATTTCATAAAGTCTCAACTATCTGAATATCGGCTCGTAGTGGGTTGGACCACAGATGCTATCGGAACCCATATATAAGCTATTGTACGGCCAGAAAAGAATTTCAAATACATTACGGTTTCAGGGGAAGGGAGCTCAGACTGCGCAGCGCTGCCTGCGTGGTTCCGTCCTCTCTGCCGTGCTCGTTATGTGCTCGCGTCCCTGCCTCTCTGTAATGGCGGGGCCATTATGGGAAGACAGAAGCGTAGCAAGCACCGAGGACCCGGCCATGCAAATCCGCCAGACGGTCTCTTCTTATTCTCCGCCGTAATGGCTCGGCCGACACTGGGCTGACCTTGCATTCCAAATACAAACGCTCACCATTGTTTCGTATGCGAATTCCGAATACCCTTAACAGCTGGAAGAGAGGAGCTACTCTATGGAGGCTTTGCCCTCGTCGATAACGACATTGGTTGGATTAGAATTGGTGGGACCCAGTATTTAACCTCAGGTTGGAAAGCATTCTTTACTTGAGCGGTAAACGGCATCTGTAGTGGTCGAAGGTAAATACCTATAAACTGAAGGAATTGGTTCGTGTCTGTACCTTTGCACGGAATTTGCCTTAATAACGGAATTGTAAATACCAGATTGAAAATAGGAATTGTGTATCCCGTAGACAATGTAAACTGTGGCTGCACAGCGAAACGCCTAATTACTCCTTTAGTAGGCAATCTCATAATGTATACTTCACACAGGAAACTGATTGCTCGATGCATCTCACTTTTTATTTTTCCTCTGATGAGAGGATTGGTATTAAGACGCAAAAGTAACAACGGCTCAGTCCACAACACGGTATCCAGATACTTGAAATAACGTCCCTTATAAAAATTTTTAACACTTTAATAGTAGTCAATAGCTTGAAATTTGTGTATCCAGGGTGTCTCAATATTTAGAGTCCAGATGACAAGATCACATGTCTGAGATTTTACATTCGTGAAGCTACTGCGAAATACAGGAGGAAATAGTGCCTATGGTGACGTTTCTCGGTTGTTATCGGTAGAATCGCATTTATTTTCATCCCGTTTGAGTGATGCACATTACATACAGTTCGTACCACAGATACTGGACACTTGTTCTCCCCAAGTGAATGTGATTTAAAACACGACGATGTATTTACGTCATACCCATATTAAGGTTGTTAGCACCTGAACAACATTTACCGTCGTCCTACGAATGGGAGGTCCCCGTCGTGAAAAAGGCTATTGCTGAAACCATTGACTTTGATTTTGAAAGGCCGCAGCTCGTGGTCGTGCGGCAGCGTTCTCGCTTCCGCGCCCGGGTTCCCGGGTTCGATTCCCGATGGGGTCAGGGATTTTCTCTGCGTCGTGATGACTGGGTGTTGTGTGATGTCCTTAGGTTAGTTAGGTTTAAGTAGCTGTAAGTTCGATGGGACTGATGACCATAGATGTTAAGTCCCATAGTGCTCAGAGCCATTTGAACCATTTTTTTTCATTTTGCAATTGGGTTGCATGAGGTTGCTGGAGTGTGAAACCCAAGTAAAAACTCAAGAAAAGTTTGTTATCAGGGTCCTAGACCCATGTGTCATTAAACAATAACGTTATTCAGCAGGCAGAAAAGTTAATGAATGTGTCGTTGTAATGCATTCCTCTATTGAACATACTCCGCAGGCTAAATCTCATACACAGAATATCCAACTATTTATTTCAGTTTCTTTCTTCCGTACGGAGTGTTTCATTTTATTCTTATTATTTTCTTCTTATTTAATTGATGTGCGGAGTAATTTATTTTCAAAACATTGGTAAGGTAAAAAAACTAAATATATGTGGTAAAATGTGTCACTACCAGGAAAATTCTGTAATACCACCGGACATTTGCACCGGGAGAATCTTCCAGAAGAGCAACGTAAGCTATAGAAATGTCTGTGAAAAAAGAAAAACAAAAGAAAGACTGAGACATTTTACATTCCTTGGCAATTTCATTTGGTCTTTCCTTGGCGGCGGATTGTACGGAACAGACGTAAATTGAGTTGAATGTAATTTTGCTGGCTAATTAATTATGTGTTTCACCATGATAAGCAGAGTTCATTATTCCACAAGGACATGGTGCCTGTCCCTATATAAACCCCTGATGCAATCCCAATTAAGAGAAAACGTTGTAATGACTGACTCTAACAAGGTAACGCTCAGTTAGACCAAGAGAAGTTTTAATAAGCTGCTCTAGATGGTGGTATCTAAAGAGACTGTCCATGTCGCGACTGTTGAGTACACAAAATCGCATATCTTGTTAGCTCTTAATTAATGTCCCAGTGAATATCTCATTAATAGAAGGCAAAGCCACACATCAGTCTTCTGCTAATGAGGTCTTCTACCTATATGTCGATCCCTCCTTTCAAGACATAATAACTAAGTGTAGCCCTTTGTAACCTCCCCACAAAATAAAAAATAATATGAATAATATTCACATTTAGTGTAACCTCCCCACAAAATTCTTTCACATCTAGTGTAACCTCAAAACAGAAATATTCCTAAACTTTTCAACAGTAAAAATTATAATTATGTCGTTCACATTCAGTGTAACATCCCAACAAAAAAATAAATTCAGTAACCTGGTAATAATACAACGTAATTACTTATTTCATTCACATTCAGCGTAACCTCCCTCAGATAAATTCTGTAATCTTGGAACAATAAAATGTGACTAATCTCCTAATAAAAAAATGTGACTCATAGATAACCTTTAAACTATTGACTTTCAATTTAACCTGGTAAATTTTGGACGTCAGCAGTGCTGCGTCATGGTCCTGAAAGATCATTCTGAAAAAATTGAAAATTCTTACCTCAATAAGGTCGCCGGATAACGAATATATATCCGCTCCTATAAGAAATTATTCTGGCACAGCCGGTGCAACGCCGGCCGATAGATTTGTCATGTATAAAAGGAAACAACTGATTTTTCTTTTCAATAATCGGTATGACCAAGGATTGGAAAAATTAGTAAATTCTTTAAATTGAAATGAGTGATTGTCAAAAGTTACTTTTTATGAGAAAGATTATTATTAACAGATTCTTTAGACACATTTACATGGGACTTGATATAACAATACTACATGTGCGCGAGGCTGCTTTTACCTTACATTATATCGCTCAGGCTCCGCCATCGCTCCACCACGAGCGGCCCAGCCAACTCCATACACACGACTAGACTAGACCGCTAGCTAGCAACAACTTACTCCTACAGCTACACAGTTCCTACTGCAGTCAACATTGCTCTCTGGTCTGAGATTCTCTTTTACCTTGCATATCGCAAGCAGCAAGTGAGCAATACGTCGAAATTACATCTGCTCGGACCTCTTACACCTTTTGTTTTGCATCTTCTGACTGGTTTGATATCACGCTGCCACTGTTTACTAAATTATGCCAATCTCTTCATATCATTGTAGCACTCACTCTCAACGTCACGAATTATTTTAAGTGCTTCTCGGAAAAGCAGCAATTGAGTTGGTGCTTTCACTTTCTAGTGTGGATATGAATGCATCGGATGATAGTATAGTGTCAGCTAATAGGCCTTTAGTCCCACTGAAATCGAGGGTTATAATATAGGCCGTTCTGGAAAATAGCGTATGTCTAACATGATGCAGGGAAAAATAGCTCTAGTCATGGGCAACTGCTGCTGTTGCATGATGCGGCGCATGATGCTGCAGTGCAATGGTAGGCAGTGAAACTAGTCTTGTCAACACAGATGTGGTGTTTTCCGTAAAGAACTGCTGCCCTCCGACGCTACATTGGTCGTGAGAGGGTCTGTAATCAAGAACACAGGTGGAGAACCTGAAGGGTACGAATGGCCTTTACGTAAGACGAGGAAGACGCATATTGCTGGTACGTCAGAGTGGCTGCGATGCAGCATACAAATCATAAGGGCAGTGTTTTACCAAACCGAGTGACAGAAACTGACTACAAGTAAGAAACAGAACTATCTCCCTCGTGTTTATTGTGCAGTTTGCACACTACTGTTGGTATCTACATCCTGATTCATGTGGAAACTGTGTATGGTGTATTGTTCCTCGCAGTACTATTAGTATCACATAATCTTACATTAAATGTGATTTCATTTCCAGATGTGTGAGCTTTCACTGTTTTCAAAAGACAGGACATGAAAGGAAGAGAGCATATCCTTCAAACGTTTAAAGAATTATCAAAATCTTTACTAGGCTGGACTAATCAATGTGAATCACATATTCCAATGGTAAAGACCAATGTTCTGGTTATACTTACAAAGTAAGGATACGTGGCATGGATATGCTAATATGTCTGAAAGCATTCATAAGCCTTCATGTCATAACTAATGAGCGTGTGCGCAGGATTCAAATGTCTGATAGTTCATGGCATGTCCGCCAAAGACATGGATGTTAAGCATGACAACCGGTCTAATGCATAACTGTCAGTAGTGACAGATCTTACCACATAACATATCAAATCATTTCCTGTCTGGCAATCTCATTATTCGCTCTGACCGGAAGATACGTCAGTGATAAGGTTGCACAGCATGTTTATAGCACAGTATGAAATGCATATTCCTTACAAACACCGAGCGAGGTGGCGCAGTGGTTAGACACTGGACTCGCATTCGGAAGGACGACGGTTCAATCCCGCGTCCGGCCATCCTGATTTAGGTTTTCCGTGATTTCCCTAAATCATTCCAGGCAAATACCGGGATGGTTCCTCTGAAAGGGCACGGCCGACTTCCTTCCCTATACTTCCCTAATCCGATGAGACCGATGACCACGCTGTCTGGTCTCCTTCCCCAAACCAACCAACCAACCTTACAAACAGTATTGGCATGTCTTCTCCAATCATAACATTAAGTTCGCCTTCCACACGTTTTGTAATTCAGTACAACAGTCGTTAAACAATCCAGAGTTGACCGTAGAAGACTAAGAGAACTTGAGAACAGAGACGTAGCTTATCTTCCGCACAGCGGAAAGATTCAGGCAACAAAAGAGAACGTTCAAGGCAAGAGCCAAACTAATGAGGTGACACGCATTAGCATTGATTGTATGCAAAATCTTCCGCTGCATCACTTTAAATCCGTTGCTGTCTTTTATTCCAGGCAGTGCAAGGCAGCCAGTTATTACGAGATGACATTCGTTGCAGTAAGGCGAGCAGCCGTCTAGTACGGTGGCTGCAGGATGGTTATGTTTCATTTTCGCTTTATCACAGCACAGCTGACGCTGCCCGTCATGGCGTAACATTCAGTCGCGACGAAGATTCATTCCCTCTACGAATTTAATTAATCCATATTATTTATTACCCGATTTTGTTCAAATTTGGTACACAGCCTTTTTTTTATTAATGGAATGATGCTGCCAAAATTTCAGAGTTTTATTTACTATAGTTTTGGAGATATAGAGAATTACCTAAAACTCCTAACACCTACGCTTGTTTTTTAAAACCAAGTTAGGAACAATAATAGATTCACTTCCATTATCATTTGAAGCCATTCCAAGCTATCACTGCATAAAAATCAATTAATCAGAATTTTCTTTTTAAAACGTTAGTCACTGTGCATTACGTAATACAAAAATCGGTCAAAATAAATATTTGATTAGATTTTGCCATGTAAGTGCGTGATAATGTTTGAGAGGGTGTATGTAGGTGGGACATACGCTAAAATTTAATATTTAATTGTACGTAAACCCTTGTACAAACGAACCACGGCAAAGTTATGTTATTCAGGTGACGTATGTCGGTGTGTGGTTGGTTTCGTATAAAAGTAGCAAGAATTGGAGTTAGAGGCAGAATAAGTTTATTTATCAATTTGAAGAATATTCCGCACTTTGTTTATTTTGATTTAACACAATATAAGAAACTGAAGTTTTTCCTGACATTAAGTAATTGGATAAGGCAAGATTTGCCGCGAGAATGACTTGGAAGGAACGTTTTCATTGGTAGTATAGATCAACAGTCAATCAGAATTAAGCTGTTCCCGCGCAAAAAGAGGAGTGGGCGCGTAGGGGAGTACCTCGAGAAGAGGTCTATGGATAAATCGTTGTCGGATCGCTCCTTAAATATACTCTGTTAGATGACGGAATTATGAGTTAATTTTGGTTTGAACACAGCATAACTGAAGCGAATGGAGTTACATTTTAATGAATGTTTGGTGTTTCCAAATAATAAAAATAATTGAGAGATAGGAGCGTGTGAACTTTCTGGTCGTAGTAACAACTCCACGTGGCGTGTTTCGTGCTCTGTGTGGAATACTTTGGCGAGTACTTCTTACGAAGAAGACCATTGAAACAACCGAAAGTTTAACTGGTGAATTGTTGTGGTTCTGTGACTTGTAGAACGTGAAAATTATTCGCGTCGGACTTATTAAAATTCTGGCTGCTTTTCGAGTGAATATTTGTTGTACAGACAGTGAACTCTGAACGACAAAGTTTTACACTATTAAATACGGACTTGATAGCCATTTCATGTGTTTCAATATGAATAAAAAGGAGATGTAGTATAATTTTAAACGCTTTTCTCAAGTAGACTGAAGATCCAGAACGCCCCATTTTTTAACCATGAACTTTCAGGAACTGACTTTCAACTAGAGTTACGTGCCCTCTATGTGGTAGGCATTAGTTGGTGGTTTCATCAACGCTGCTTTACACTGCCTACCACGTATCTGCTACCTCGGAGTGAAGGGACATCGGCAAGAATCCTATCGAGGTAGGTGGACTGACAATGAGTGTTAACAATAACAAAACAAGACCACCGACCCCGCCCCGGGCCGCCGCTGCAGTTTTCGTACTATGGCTTTGGTGTACATTCCCGCTGATGACCGAGTTGCTATGTTTACTTATCATGAAGCTGACGTGAAACAGGGAGCCAGTGACGTTACGTGATGGTGCATCCGGAGAAAACAAAAACCATATAATGGCGTGTTCCTTTTATTTTCTAGAGCATGACTTGAAAATGTTTGGAAGCATAACGTACGTATTCTGAATGCGGGGACACAGTTACCTCTCAAATGATCAAGACTTTGCCCTCATAGGAAAACAGAAAATATAACTGTATACCGCATAATCTCCTAATGACTGGAAGGAAATAATGTCATGAGCACGACAAATTCCATCATCGTTTAGTGGTACAAGAAACGCAATACAGCGATTTCATTGACTTCAGAGCAACATTAGCCTCATACTTACTGAATCGACACAAACCTCCAATACAAACTAAAACAGTGACTACTTTGAAGATAGAGCAGAGATGTCCAGCTATTAAACTCAGGGATACATACTCAGGTCCGTGTAGAACTAGAGACATTCGCAGTAGCGTTCCATTTTAATAGGAAATTGAACTTAAGCCAGCAACCATTGCAAGGTTACCAATAGCACAAGCCAAGACTGGTGACCTACAAATCTTGATGCAACATTAGAATGAGCACGACAAGAGAGCCATTTATAATAAACTTTGAATGGCACCTGAAGGCTACAATGAAGAAGCTGACAATGACTGTGATGACAATAGCAGTGGGAGTGATGAATGAGCAGCTGACAGCAGCCGTTCTATGAATGTAAACTGCGTGTATTGCAGGGCAGTTCACCGAAATGATATTGAAGACTCCTTGGCCAAGAGCGTGCGGTCTAAATGTGTCATAGAGGGCTACATATAACAAGCACCCTAAATTTAATTATCATTTTTGTATGTTTCTGGTACATTTGTATACTTATAAATGCATCATAGCAAGAAAATGTGTCTATGACATCTTTATTTTTCAAGCGTAAATGATATATGTCCATCGTAGTTTTTATTCTCGTGTGTGAAATATGATACTTTATGTGTATTCAAATGCATAATATGTTTCTTAATTTGTAAGTGTATCCCTGTACATTACCAAACTCCATATATAAGGCTTCATTATAATGGTGGAGAATTTCGTTTCGTTTCCCAAAATCGTGAATTTTGGACTAGTGCTGTTTTTCCAAGAAGGCCTTCATTTATTATCTGTACAGCAATATTTACTATCCATACAGTTTTGGCTCTTTATAGCTCCCTACAGTAACATAAAATATGCTACCTAATGTTGTGCTCATGCGTCGCCGTCCCGTCTCTTGTTGCAATCTGTGTTACTTCATATGCTTCTTTCCTGTAACACCCCATTTTTCTTACTCTTGAAGAAGTATTGTCAAGCCTGTAAAATTTAGCATAGGAGATGGTGTTGAACCAAGGAACACTTTTCAAACATTCGCCTCCAGCCAGCCCTGAAGCAGAATTTCAGTATGTTTTATTATCTCAGTTAGAAATTATGGAATTAACTTACTCTGTGCTGCAGTCTTCTTACTGAAGTGTAGAAATTACTCTGGAAAAGTGAGTGATCTCCAAATATGGAAAAATGTTTTAATGTGCAACAAGGTGCATCATGGTGATGCACCTATAAACACATATTCAAACCAAAATAAATTGAGAAAAACTAGAAAATATTGACAATTCTGTATTTAATAGCCTATGTGTTGTTTTATTATTTTTCTACATACCAGTAATCAGTAACCGAAACGAAATTAACAAGAAATACGGTCAAAAACAATTTGAAGAATTTTGAAGTGTAAACTACTGGCAGCTAACACAAATTTACATTTTCGAGACAGACACGAAGGGAACTCGGTTCACTTGCGAATATCTTGTGTTGCGTGGTACAGAGACTTTCTGTTGCAAGGTACTAGATCGTACACCGCTGACAAAGTATGACCTAGTACTGAGGACTCTATGTAAACGCCGCTGCTCCCGGTCGTTAAGTGAAGGCCGTCGGCCACTGCGTTGTCCGTGGTGAGAGGTAATGCCAAAATTTTCCATTCTCGGCACAACCTTTACACTGTGCCTCTGGGAATGTTTGAATTCCTTTCGATTTCCGAAATGGAATATCCCATGAATCTAGCTCCAGTTGTTACTCCGCATTCGTAAACTGTTAATTCACGTCGTGCTGGCATATTCACATCGGTAACTTATTCACATGAATGACCTGAACGCAAATGACCTCTCCGTTAGCTTCGCCAATGCACTGCCATTTCATACCTTGTGTACACGATACTACCGCTGTCTGTATACGTGGATATCATTATCGCATGACTTTTGTAACTTCTGTGAACGTTGGTCGTTGCCCCTCCATTCGTCCGTTCCTGTAGCTATCAATGCAGCATTCAAGCGCTCGATCGTAACCAACAGCGGTGGTGCAGAATCACAAGTTGTTTTATATACAGTCGAGTGCTGTCCATAATTCCCGAAAAGTGTGTGTGTAAAACAAATCTTATAAATATCGTGAGTTTCATATTTTTCATTCGTTTCATGCTTTCTATGATTTAAATCCTGCGTTCAGTGTGCGTCTAATTGTTACGTGTAGTTCTGGATTCATTACAGTGTTTTGCATCATTTTCTTATAGCTCAGAAAATGGTTCAAATGGCTCTGAGCACTATGGGACTTTACATCTGAAGTTGTCAGTCCCCTAGAACTTAGAACTACTTAAACCTAACTAATCTAAGGACATCACACACATCCATGCCCGAGGCAGGATTCAAACCTGCGATCGTAGCAATCTCACGGTACCGGACTGAAGCGCCTAGAATTGCACGGCCACCGCAGCCGGCCTTCCTTATCGCACCAGTTTAATATTGTTGTTAGAAATACCGTGCGTTTTAGTTTCCACTCGATTCGTGTCTTCCACTACTTACATTCAACGAACGTCTACCGTGTCACTCAAATGTCTACCTGAAGTCTGGAAGTTAGCTGTACAGCTCATCGAAAGATAAGCTTCAGCTAATTCTTACTTTATTACAGTTTAGTAGCGTTATGTGTGAAAAAGTGGATATTATTGTAAGGTAATTGATATGGAAAAAATATGTCAAGATTGTGAGTTTGTATGTCCCTGAGGAGAATGCAGTGGGGAAACCAAACGAGTAATGGATAAGGTTCCTCCAAGACAAGAAAATCGTGGAACAGGGTAGACAGATTTGTGCACTCCAGGCTGAATTAGAAAAATATATTTTGAATTAGGATGAAGGGGAAAAGAGACAATAGGAGCTGGGAAAAGGTAAAAAGTAATAGGCAACATAAGAAACCAAGAAAGTCACATTTCAGATTCCGGCTAGCAGTTAGTTTGACCTGTCACTTAAAGTAGGAGAAGAGCCTCAACCAGTTTTGAGCTACAGTAAATGGACTGCAGCAGACTCGTAGCAACGACTGTAATGTCAGTTCGGTAGAATGGTTACGTAGAAAGGAAGGAGGATTGCTACAAGGGAGCATTCACGAGAGTGGTGCAGGCAACTTCAACAGGAAATCTAGGTGTAGAATACCAAATCACAAGCACCGTGAAACCTAGCGCCAAACTAACCCAGATGACAGAGTACGTGAGTCTTCTGCAGAGATTTTGATGCAGAGGATAGTATTTACAATCGGAGAATCGGAAACAGCTTGGCTAGCAACTTAAAATGTAGCATTAAAGGTGACATGGAGAAAATAGGAGCAGCAGCAATACACACTCGGGTGGGGTTTGTGGAGATTTTGCAGCGATGTACAAGCTCTGGGTTCACTAGGCTTTTAGGCATTTGAACAAAGAGCTGAGCAAATAGCTTTCGTCTGAAACAAAGTCTTACGTCTCTTTCGTACCTTTTGATCAGATTGGTAGGAGGGGATACAATAATCATGGCCTGCACCTGGAAAGGAGGAGGAATGAGAGCTTAGCTCACTACCTTACACAAAGTGTTAGGTGGGCTACAAGCCTTGTGTTTATTAGAGTCAAAGGGGCACATACTTTAGATTGGATTCAGGTTAAAGAGAGACAGCATTGAAAGAAATTAGAGCAAAACGGGACCATAATACATCTAACAGTTTCCGGGAAAATACAATTATTCTCTTTCATCACAACGTTAGATGGTTGGAAAACAGGGTAGATCAGCTCGACATTGTAGAAAATTCTGAAGTGAAAGATATTCTGTGCTCACCTGAATTCCATGTAACCACAAGGGTGGAGAAGTTAAATGTCAAGGATTACAGAACTGCATCTTTTTCGTGAGAGTTAACATTGGAAATGGAGGAGTTGCAACTTGTGTAAAAGTGGGACGTAAACTCAAAAACTCGAGACAAACAGTTTTTGTGTTGATCAGAACCTACAAGCATGTGCTTGTCAGTTGTCACAGCAGAATAGTGCTCTGATAATTGTAACAGTCCATACATCCCCTGCAATCATGAGGCACGTTCATAAAAACCAGTGACGCTTATAACTGAGCACAGCATACAGCATTTTAAGAATAAGTTAACGAGTGGTATGGGATGATGTATATGCAGAAAGAGATGTTATGTCAAATTCAGATTACTCCGTTGTAAATTTAAGTCGATATTTCAAAGATTCTTTGCGAAAAAATTATCTAGAGAATCCATTAAGAATACAAGTAAGTTATCGATAACTAAGAGAATTAAAATCTCATGTAAGAGGGAAAGCGAAATTTTGTGTTAGGGGCAGAGCAAGTGAAGATCCGACATTGCTTGCATAAAAGAAAAAAATACGGTAGAATTTTAAGGAAAGTCATTAAAATGTGCAGACATAAGCACGTCCTCACAGAATCATCAATAATGAAGGCGAAAAGATTAAAGCTATATGAGTCAGTCATTGTAGAAGATATCACAACAGTTAAAAGACAATACTGCCACTGCTACTTCATAAGTTGCGAATACTTTTAATAATCGCTTTGAAAATGTAGCATCACAAATAGGGTTAAATGGTTCACTTGAAGAAGCAATAGCATATGTTAAAAACGTCATTCCACAAAACTTTAATCAGTGTAAATAGCACCAACATCTGTCACTAAAATTAATAGGATTACAAAAATCCCAAAAAAGAAAATAAGATGGAATTTCTAAAATAATTGTGAAAAGTTGCTCCAACTTAAAAACAATTTTCTTAGTGGTACATGCAATGGATCACTGACAGGGAATTTTTCCAGACAAATTATGCGATTTCTTAACCTCTTCGTAATGTATGTGACAATATAGCTGAAACAATTATCGTCAAATTTCTTTATGGATATCTTTTTCCAAAATATTCGAAAAAGTAACGTAATCAAGAGTAGTTTCTTTCTTAAGTGCAAACACTTTACTTTGCAATCTGTAATCCCATTACAGAGAAAGTGACAGAAGAGAATGTAAATGACATTTTCCAACGATCTATGAAAGATTCTCAGTGAATAAACTCACCATCAGTTTTTAAGAAATACACCATATTCATTTCTGTACAAAAAACTGATTCAAACCAGCAATTGTTGTAGAGCGCGAGCGAAAGTCAATAAAAGTGAAAGAATGCTCCACATTTCGAATGTACATTTTGACGAGATCTTGAACTGTAAGATTCATTTTGCTGAGCTTCTCCAACAATTAATTTTAGTTGCTTTTGCTCTTCGTATTATTGCGAATACTGGAAACGAACATATCAGCCTTCTGACATATTTTGCATATTTCAGCTCAATGATGTCTTATGAACTAATTTTCTAGAGTAATTCATTACTTGAAGACAAAATACTGACTGCGCAAAACTGAACAGTAAAAATAATATGTGTTGCTGTTCCACGAACATCGTGTATATACCTCTTCAATGAGCTATGCATTTTAACTGCGCTTACACAGTACATATATTTGCTAGTGAAAGTCGTCATACATAATCCATCGCGGAGTTTTAGGAAGAGAGTGACGTCAGTATCTACAATACCGAAGAGTAAAATAGCTTTTATTACCCATAGTCAAAGCTGGAAGTAACTCAGAACGGAGTTCAGTGTGTGCAGCAACAAATATTTTTGATCATTTTCCCTGCAGCATAAAATATCTTATAGGAAGTAAGGCCAAATTTATCTTAAAATTAATTCTCCACGACAACTCGTTCTACTGCACTGATGAATTTCTACTTCAAAACTGATTCCCATTAAAAAACCACTTATATGTACTCATATCCTGCAAGTACTTCGTTCCACATCATTTCGATGAAAAAAATTTTCAGATGATGTATGGAGGATATAATAAAGTAATTAACCAAATAGCGCCCGCCGTGGGTGGTGGTGGTGAAGGTTGTGGTGGTAGTGATGGTTGTGTTGGTGGCGGTGGTTGTGCGGTAGCAACGCGTCGCTGAGAACTGTGGTATCCACTCTGCCGTACAGACACCACGGGATTCTATGAGTTAGAAATACGCAGGGAACACTTCATATTGAATTTCGCGTAATATGTAGCTCAAGGGTTGTTTAAGGCCCTAACTAAACACAATTTTTCAGCGATGTGCAACGGAAGAAGGGAATATTTATAACTCTTGTTCGTTGGATGATTATGACTTATGTGAAATACGAACGGTCACCATTCCGTGAAGGCTCATCTTACATAGCGTTATTGTAAGATGATTTTCATCATAGGTCAAGTGCTTTGAGGTTACTACAAATTTAACATTCAGGATCTATACTTATACAGTCAATAATTTCCCAATTCACTTCCTGATACTTGAAGCTTATTTTTATTTGGCATTATTTATTTTACTTTATTTATTTATTTTTGATGAATTTTCAGTCTTCTCAAGGTGAATTTCTCTCCACTGTCAGTTTCCATATTTCACAATAGCAACAGCAACCTACATCCTCCATTATTTTCCGGATGTATTCAAATCTCTGTCTCCTTCTACAGTTTTTACCCGCTACAGCTGCCTCTAGTACTGCAGTGGTTATTCCCTGATGCCTTAACAGATGCCTTATCATCTCCCCTTCTTCTAGTAATCGTTTCATATAGTCCTTTCTTCGCCGATTCTGCAGAAAACCTACTAATTTTCAAAATCCGTCTGTAACACCATATGTCAAATCCTTCGATTCTCTACTGCTCTGCTTTTCCCACAGTCCATACCTCACTACCATACAATCTTCAAATATATATACTTAAAAATGTATTTCTCAAATTAACACCAATGTTATATACCAGCAAACTTCTCTCGTCCAAGAATGCTTTTTCCCTGTTCTAGTCTGCCTTTTATACAACCATTTCTCCATCTGTCATGAGTTATTTTGCTGTCTGGGTAGAAGATGTCCTTAACTTTGTCTGCTTTGTGCTTCCCAATTCTGATGTTAAGTTTCTCACTGTTCAAATTTTTGATACTTCTCTTTAATTTCGTCTCTCTTCAATTTACTCTCAATACGCATTCTGTACTCATCAGACAATTCATTCTATTCAACAGCTCCTGTAATTCTTGTTCACTTTCACTGAGAATAGCAATGTCGTCAGCAAACGTATCACTGATACATTATAACTCTGTTTTATTTCCGTCATTGCTAGTACGATGTACATATTGAACAATAGGGTCGAAAAACAACATACCTGTCTCACACGCTTTTAAATCCAAGCACTTGGTTCCTCTTGTTTCAGTCTTATTGTTACCATTGGTTTTTGTACATATTGTATATTACTCATCTGTCCCTACAGCTTACCTCAATTATTTTAGGATATTTCGATCACCTTGCACCACTTCACATTGTCCAACGCTTTTTCAAGGTCGACAAATCCTACGAGCGTGTCTTGATTTTTCTTCAGCGTTACCTCCCTTTTCAACCGCAACATCACAACTGCATGTCTAGGGCCGATATCTTCCCTGAAGACAAATTGATAGTCATCTAAGACATGCTCAGTTTCCTTTTCCAATTTTCTGTATGTTGTTCATGTCAGCAACTTGGATGCATGAGCTCGTAAGCAGATTTTGCGATAATTGTTGCACTAGTCGGCTCTTGCAGTATTTGGAATTATATGAATGATGTCCTTCCGAAAGTCTGCTGGTTTATCGCCAGTCTCATACAGTCTACACACGAACTTTAGTGGTCGTTAGGTTCCCCCTTTTCCCAATGATTTTGGAAATCTCATTGGAATGTTAACTGTCCCTTCCACCTAATCTGATCTTAAATATTCTAAAGTTCCTTCAAATTCTAAATCTGGATCCCCTTTCTTTTCCTTATCGTCTTTCCGCCTCTTTCACATTATCAGACGAGTCCATCCTTCATAGATGTCTTCAGTATACCCTTCCCACCTATCCGATGACTCCTCTGCATGTAACAAAGGATTTGTCTCTGCACCCTTAATGTTATCGATGTTGCTTTCTATTTCACCTACGGTTGCTTTGGATTTTATGTATGCTAACTCCGGCCTTCTGACAATGGTTTATTTTTAGATTTACAAGCATGTTTCATGGAGCATTTCGCCTTAGATTCCCTGTACTTGCAGTTCATTTCATTCCTAAGTGACTTGTAATTTTGTATTCCTGAATTTCTCTGAATACTTTTCTAATTCTTCTTTCTTTAATCAACTGGAGTTGTAAGTGGTCAAACAAATAACACACTTTAAATTGAATTTCTGAAACAATTCCAGTGACGTAAATAGTATACAACAGGGCGCCGAAAGAGGCGATCAACATATTGCAGAGGAGCAGGAAGATGGGCATCATCTTAAATATGTATAGTCCATAGTGCATGTAACAAGACGACCCACACAAGCGAGTACAGGCAATCCAAGTCGGAAAGAGCCACCAAATGCTTCACTACAGTTAGTTACGGAAAGACAGGAGATGTAAGTGCAGAACGAGGCATGTTGGAAGAAGAGGTAATAGGACCCGTTAATTTGTCGGAAATATTCCAGCAATTAACGCGCGCCATAACGATGCCAAATAGAGAAATAAAACAACAATATCTGAGCAGAGTGAGCAGAATGCGGGAACAGTGAAACAACTGCTAAAAATACGTAATCATAATACGGAACAACGAAACAACTGCTTGAAATTTAAAAGACAAAACATAGATGTTAAAGAACAATTACGTCACGTTGAGGAAGATGCAAAAGAATCCCGAGATGTGAGCGAACATTTAACAGTAAGAACAGGTATTGATAAGTACAGACATTGCGAGATGACACACACACACACACCGAAATAAATACGTTGTGTGACGACACACAAGCCGAAATAAAAACATTACGTGATGATACTCAAGGTGAAAGATGCAAAGATAACCAAACAGGCTAATGCAACTACACGCCAGACGGGGAGCACAGTACGACAAATAGTTGAAGATAGTGTGTCGCAAAGACGCATCACAAAAGCGGTTCTCAAGAGTTACGATACTGCCATTGTGAGAATAGGAGCGAAAACTCAGAGTAAGTGTTGCAAACTAAACAAGAGCGGATGGTCAAGATTATACTAGCTCTGAATCCGCAACAGCTTCCGAGTCAATAATGCATCACAAAGGCGAGCAGTTTCAGAAGGAACGAAAAAACCTTTTACACAAATACAAGTCCAGTCACAGGCAGAGAAGAAGTTACGCGATAGCCGACCACCTGCGATGCTACAGGCTTATTTCGAAAGTTACGATGAGCATACGGCACCACGAAGACATGTATTATCACAAGCATACTTTTCCGATCAACTCGCACCACATGATGAAGCGGCAAGATTAGCCAGACAAGACACCGAGCAAATACGTGACAGGAAAATTCAAGGGCGCGAAGGCTGTAGCATAATGCATAAGGTCACTCGCGCACAGCCGATGGAAGAGAGTCACTGCGTTCCATTACGACATAATGCAAGACTAGGAGAAATTTACAGTGGGAATTATCCAATGGATTTACCAAAACCAGAAATACTGACACGTGAAAGTATCGGGAACAGAAGCGGCGAGGACACCCGAATTTCTTCCGGTACCTTGACGACTTATTACAACGATCATTACCTCAGCAATTACATGTAGGAAACTCACTGCATCTACGAATCTTCATTGGTCAGTTCAGAGTAGTATTAACAAGACATTGGACATTAGCACACAAACTGGACCTCATATGTGCCCATTTGCCTGGAACAGTAGCAGAAACGATTCAAAACGTAGCAGCTACATGTCGGTTATACGACGTTTTCAGAGGCAAGTTTCTCTCGCGCTACTCGTTGAGTGAAGCGCGAAATAGGGTAAACTACTAAAAAATCCATATTTAGAGAATTCCGGAGAGAAGAACCCTCCAAAATTTTTCAAAGCAGTGACAACGAAATACCAATGTTCAGATGTGCCATACAACGATGGAGAAATGATTAAATTGTGTACCATGAAGCTGCCACTAAAACAGTCACCAGTAGGGCGCGGAGGTAATGACGTGGAAGCCTTAAAAAACATTTTGGGAGACCAAGAATTCACATTCTGGGAAGATGCGGTAAAAACAAAGCGAAACTCGCGGGAGAAAGTGGATGAAAGGCGCGAAATGCGCCGGAGACCTCACGAAGGAATGTCAGCTATTTCGCACTGCGTCATAACTTCGCGCTGAGACGTAACGATAGATTACAACAAAGAGACGGGTAAGGATACGGAACCAGAAATGACAATGATTATCCACCCAAGAATGGCAATAATTGTTACAGAGGGAATAACGACAATCGCAACGAGTATTGGGGGACAAACAGGCGATTAATTTCCAGCAAGAAACCCTTATCGACAAGTCGAACAAAGAAAGGACCGAAAGAAGACGTGAAGATAAGTCCACCAAACCCTGATAAACGTTCGAATTGACGAGAGAGTGCCCAAGTCAAAGGGGACAGCGCACCTACCCACGCAGACGACAACAACGTAACGAGAGAAATACAAATCTTATCATGAGACGTGAATGATGAAGGAACAGAACCGCAGGGACCTAAAGAAGTCAAGAAACCGCAAACATCAGGTTGGACAGGAATTAGTTGGGAGAATTTCCCAAAAAACGGACTACCGGAACAAAACGAAGCAGGCATAACGAAAGTCGAGTTAATAGGCAAAGTTATTAGCATTCTAGAGTTATTCAATACTGAAACTAGGGAGACCCGATTCCGAGAGGATAACGTACCGTCGAGAGGAATGAACATTTTGTCATGACAGGTAATAAATCAGGAAATAGGACAGCAGTGATCAAACGAAGGGAGGAAAACAACAACCTCATGGTGGGGAGAAATTAATTTGGAGTATACTGACGAAGCGAAATAACTACCAGAGGCAGGCACAACAGAAGATAGGAATGGGGACGAAGTAATTAGGATTGTAAAGTTATTTGAGGCTGAGACGAGGGAAGACTACCTCAAGAAGGACAATGCACAATCGACGGAATTTGTAGGTAAATTACAATTGGGCACAGGTCTCAATGTGTACAATGAAATAAGTTAGAGAGATATAACAAGAGCATTTAGATGCGATTATTTGGGAGTTTCCACGAACAAAGAAGATGTAGTTGAGCTGAGGGAAAATGAAGTTAAATGTGGAGAAGAAGTTGTAGAAGAGAGGGAGATAGTGGTCAAGGCATATGCGACAGGAGGTTCGATTTCACAGGTAAAAGTCCTGAAACGTCTCACAAATGATTCAATAGAGGATGCTGTAATGCAGGGAGATGAGGAAGAACAGAGCAAACCGGTCAAGATCCAACCAGTTGTGAGGGCCACTGTACCAAAAATCGCAATTAACGTAGTCATATACAGCAAAAGAGAGCTAACCACGTTTTCGGAGAACTTATTCAATCACTGTTAATGAAGAATTACCGATTTTGATAATGAAGAAGATTAGAGTGAAAGGTCCCATTAAGAAACATGTTGTGGATGTCATTAAACAAAGAAGGTTAACTCTTTCCAGCCAAGTTCAAAAGATCGAAGCTAATTTCGTTATCATACAGTAATTAACGGTCGACATGATAATAGATGCGAATTGTCTGAATGAAAGTCGAGCTGTGATAGACATGGAGGAGGGTAGAGTGACATTTGGGAGCATTCCACTTCTCTTTGAGCAAAGGGGAAATACCAGTAATGAATATCCAATTAAGAATTCAGTTAGACGAGGATGATGACGAACCAGAAGGGGGGAATCACCTCATCTGACTAGAGAACTCCTGTTATAAGTATACAAAGAAGTAGACGAGTATGTACTAGAAGAAAAAGACGTTCCGGATGAAAGTAAAAGGAAATTAGAAAACATGTTGTGGGATAAAGTAGAGGTATTTTTACCCAAGCCAGGCAGTATTTAACACTGCCAATACAAATCTGAAGTCAAGGAACTCAAATCAATTGGAGTACCACCAAGTTACAGGGATAAAGGAGTTAAACGGCAAAGTCTCCTAGTATGGAGAATCGCATCGAGCACTGACAGTTAACGCCTGCGAGCGATTTGAGGGCAACGATGTTTGTGTTATTCCAGCTAAATACCGTGTATCATACCAATTAACTTAGCTGGGTAACAAATAGGAGTCTCGGCTTCACCGAAGATGTAGGAAATGTATCATACAGTCGAGAGAGTTTTAGATTAAATTCTAAGGTTCACAGCTCGCGCCGACAGCTGCGACTGCCGCCGCCACGCCACCAGAACTGTAGTCGTCTCCGTCACTCCTATTTTTTGTAAATTCAACTACGACCTGTAGTTAAACATATTCACGACTGTCGGGCTTAATTGAAGCATAAATACGAGATATCCGATGTAATGAAAAGGTTTGATCAGTCACTGTAGTGTGTTTTATACCCGAAAGTTATTAAATGCTTTTAACTGCGTACTTCTTTCTGATTGCTCTTTACCGACCCGCATTCAATGTGGGTATCTTCAGTGTGCATTTTAGAGTAATTGATATCTCTGGCAAAAAATGTATTAAATTTGTTTGTGTTTTATCTATAATGATTATAAAGAATCCGTCTCGATCGCAAATTGAAACCAGATGTTGACCTGGGTTTCGGCACGGATAATCACGCCTTCTTCGGAACACACTAAAACTATAAACTGTCTAAAGAAGCATGGTCCAACGTTCAGTTTGTAGTTAGTAGTTTCAGTGTGTTCCGAAGAAGGAGTGGTTACCACGATTATCCACGATTGCTGACGCCCTGCAATGTTAAAAAGTTCTCATGTTTTATCTATCTCAGATATCTGTATCAACCATCTTACTATTAAAGAACCTTATAACAGTTAGGAATTTCGCTTCACAATTTTGAAAACCTAATATCAATATTTTACCATACAACAATGATATTATGAAGTCATACTTAGAGAAAAAAATAAACCTTGAAAACGAAAATCTCATATTTTCAGTTTTGATATCCTATAGTTATGTTTGAATGCGTACACTAATTTCTGTTAGCGATAACTGCTGCACTCTTCTGAACTCTGCATGATGAGCTGGAATCTTCCAACTTGCACGCCATAGGTTCAACACAAATACCTAAAACACTCATGGCGCGTCCTTGCGCAACTGTGGTAGGAGGATAGATCAGAACCGGTATCACACATGTTAGAGAGTGCGTTCTGTGTCGCTTAGGGTTACGTTGCAGTTACCTTCATTGTACCTACGTTTTTCTTTGCAACTGTTGTGACTGTTCTTCCAAGGGATGTCATTTCCTCTTCAGCTGGTCTCCGTACAGAGCTATCAGCAGCGTCAGAGAACTTCGAGAGTATCCCTTCATTTCTTAGTATTACAGTATCCAATCATTTTTCATAATTACTAAATAGTGATCTCAGTCAATTTTTGCTCATGGGTTTGCCTTACAGACCAGTACCTGACTTCGGAATTTCTGCCTGACCAAGACTTAATCTGACTGAAATCTTCCCATATCTCCCGGCCTTTTTCAAGTATACCTCCTCCTCTTGTGATTCTTGAAAATATCGTCCGCCATTACTAGACGTTATTAGTCTTTCTCCTCTCTGATTCCTACTACCAAACCCATATTCTACCGTAACTCCTACTACTTCGCCGACAACCACATTCCATTCTACTACGGCTACTAGGGTTTCATCTCCTTCATGTACTGAATTACATATTCAAGAATCTCATATACTTTCTTCATCTCCTCATCTTCCTCTTGTGATGTCGGTAAGTGTACCTGAACTTACTGTTGTCGGTGTTGGTTTGCCGTAGGTTCTGATGAAAACAACACTGCCAGTAAACTGTTCACAGTGAAGCACTCTGTTCCTTACCTTCCTGTTCATGACGTATCCTACTCCCGTTATAGCATTTTCCTCTGCTTTTGGTATATCCTTCTCTTGTTTCCATTCCACTTGCGACGGGGCGGTAAAAATAAAGAAGAAGTGCGATTGCAGCGTTTTCACACGATACGTGCATATACAAATTTTGGTTAAAATGTTATTGCAAATTTTGGCTCTCACGTAAGTCTCAGGGGATGATTTCCACACTTGGTGCATTAGCACACTTCCACAACCGCGCATTTGTTGTAGTTTTTGAATGAATTATTCACTCAGACGTAAGTACAGTTTATGCTAGAAAACAAGAATTAGGTGATTATTATACTAAAATCAGTTTTTCAGGGCACAGTTCAGTCACTATTTACTGGCGTTGTCCTTTTGTTTCACACAATGAAATTAGCACTGGTGAGATGGTTTACAGTTTTACTTTAATAATAATTTGACTCTGTGCCCCCAATAGCAGTAATGTAGGCTGCTGTAAACGAACAGAACCACAAGTCCAACTGTCCTCTTTGTTCTAACAGTTGTGCGGCGAAATCACAGTTCGCCACATGTTCACTTACGACGATGTATACCTCGTAAATCGTACTCACACAAATAATCGTAGCACTTCCAGTTTACCAAATAGATGCTTGCACACACGCACTATTAAATAATAATAGAATTCTCAAACGACAACACGGGCCAGCAAAAATTGGGGCTAGCTCGCCACCCACCCTCCAATCGACTGACCAACTACTCATCCCTGTCCAAGATGGCAGTTCGTTTCTATAGGCTCGGCCGTCAACCCCCCTGGTTATGCAAATAACAATCTCACCAGTTAAGGTTACAAATTTTGATACATACATCCCTCGACAGAAATTAGTACACCATTGGAACCGCGCTAAAATGTACATCTCATTCACCAAGTTACATTAATTTCTAGGATTATTCTATCGCCGATAAATCAAGTTTCAATTTTTGCAAAATTTCGCCACTTAGCGCAAATTTGTTTGTTGACATCTGTGCTGCAAAGTCTTAACACAGAACTGCATATAGCACCGTTTTTAGACGTAATCTATAGCGATTTACACATTGCGCTGCTCAAAATATAACTTAACTAGTTTAAAATACGTGTGATGCCACTCAAAATATTATATAGTTCCGTTCATTACGACATGAATTTTCTATTGAATTTTATAAACAATTTTCCCTCAAACATTGACTATTGCTCTTTAGGGGCTTAATTATTTATGAATCTTCACATATGACTACGGCACTCGATCCGCTATGACGAAACGTTTTTAGTGAGTGCTCGCTCATCCTTGTAAGTTGGTATTTACTTTTTTTATTAATCTTTCAGTATTCGTGATATTAACCGATTTTCTGGTTACTATAACTTTTGCGTCTCGTGATTTGAAATAAAGATCGATCTTTCAGAAGGAGCATATTGCTGACCGCAATCCACCACCGCGTCGCTCTTCACCGTAAGTTACATGGTTTCCGCGTAATGCGCGGGAAGCAAAACAATGCCTCAAGCTGCAGGCTACGTGGCCGCCCGGCGGCAGAGACCATCCCACCGACCGTTGCAAATCTCGTGCGGACGCGCCACACTCTTCCCCGAATCGCATGCCATGTAGCGCGCTCGCTCTCCACAAAGCAATCCTTGCGTACTAGAAATATCCATCTTGTAACAGAGGTTTGTACCGTCACACACTTCACTAACCGCGACCATATCTAGACTCGCAGAATGCTACCCTTTCGTTGGTCATTCAAACTTTTTCTTGTGATCACTTCCCGCTTGGTAGTAACTTGTCCGGAATCTTCTGCCAATGGAAAGATCATCATTTGTTCTTTTTCTGTTACAACCCACTTCTCCCATGAGATAAAATGTTGTGCTTAACGCAGAGGTTTCCATTTCCGTCTGCATTCTCTTGGTGTTGATCATTATTGATTCTTCTTCCTCTTATCGTCAGTTTCCCACCCGAAGTTGGAGAGACTGTCCTGAACGTCTGTCTGCGTCTGCTTCCCCGCTCCCTTTTAGAAAGCTGTTTGCAAACTGAGAGTGACTTCTTAAACTGGAAATCTTCAGCTGCCATTTTTGAGGAATTAATTCAAAATTTTTTTAGTCTCAAAGCTCGGTCCCAGAAGCAAGTGTATTTCGACTATTAGTCAAAGAGGCTACCCTAGATCATGAGGGTACGTTTATTCTCTATTTTTTTTGTTTTTATTCTCCGGTTTTCTGGCTGGTTTTATGCAGCACACCAAGAATTGCTCTCCTATGACAACTTCTACATGTCAGAGTGACGCATGTGCCACTCGTTCTCATTTATTTGCTGGATGCATCCCAATGTCAGTCTTCCCCTACAGTTTTGGCCCTCTTTAAAACGTTCTAGTAACATGCAAGTTTTCCCAGTTGTCTTAATACTAGTCGTGTCATCCTGTTCTATCTTCTTACCAGTCTTAGCCGTATGTCTCTTTCCTCAGCTGTTGCGCGGGTATTGTCAACATTCCTTACCTAATCACTGGACTTAATTTTCAACAGCCTGCTGTAGCAACTCATCCCATATATGCTTATATCAGTATTATACCTATACTGTGCTCTTGTCGTACATTCTCAGAAATTTGTTCGTTAATTTAAGGCCTGTGTTTGACGATAGCAGGTTGCCCTTGGCCAGGAACATCCCTGTGATAATCTGCTTGTTATTCTTCCTTGCTCCGGCCTTCATGGATTATTTCCTTCCTTAATTTCATCTACTTCTTGACCACGAATTTATTGTTAAGGATCTCGGCACCCTGGTTTCTACGGCTTACCATTAGTTTGGTCTTTTCCCTGTTTACTCTCAATATATATTCCGTACTCTGAATTTTCATTCCGTACAACTGATCGTGTAATTATTTTTTCTTTTCCTGTTCACTACTGATAGTAATCTTATCAACTGATCTTATCATTAATATGCTTTCACCCTGAATTTTCTCTCCACTCTTAAATATTTCCCTTATTTCCGTCACTGCTTCTTTGAGAGATTTGACAGAAAGATTGCATCCTGGTCTGCACCTTTTTTTAAATCGAGCACTTCGTTCTTGGCTATCCAGTCTCATTGATCCTTCTTGGCTCTTGTACAATTTGTAGATGGCTAATAACTGTTGAATAGGTACAATGGAATAGCAGTTCCCACCCAGATAATTTGTTCACATGAATCGAAAATTGCAGATCAAGTATTGAACTTTGATATAAACACATGCCGTCATGGCGTCCGATGCCAAATCTGTTGTGTCTGTATTGTCCGCTTGAAGTTTCCTGTGTGTTTACTAATATGCTGGTGTGTTCTGCAATAACAGACATAAGAAGAAGTAAGTTCATCTTATAGGACTTGCAGACCTGGAAAAATGTTTCATCAATAACTGATCTGAAATAAGTTTGAAATCCTCTCAAAAAGTGATACAGATGTAATATAAAGTACTTACAATAATTAAGAATGAAAACTGAGATTAGATGGTCCTTTTGGTAAGGAATTCAGGCCTATCTATTGAGGAAGTGACGAAATATATAAAATAAGAACGCACACTGGCTATTAAAATTCAGAGATAAAATTTTCTAATTATTTTCTGCGACCTGTGAAAAGGAAGAAACATTGGTGGACCTTTCGAATGGCATGAACGATGTTCTAACCATTGTATATGAACTAAGAGTAAACCACCGTAAAATTAATGTAATAAGAAACAACATATATGAAAATAACTGCACCAAAATCAGGGACTTTGTTGTAGTTGAAGAGAAGACATTGTGCTACCTTGAAACGAAAATAACACTTGACGGATAAAAAAGGGGGACATAAAAAGCAGACTGGCAGCAGTATTTGCCCAAAGACGGCTGATAGTCTCAACCAAGGTTCTCTAAAGAATGAATTTTGTAAATGTGTAAAAAGGGAGAACGGTATTTGATGAAAACGAATCGTTGACAGTGGGCAAACCAGAAAAGGTGAACACCGCGTTTGGGATATTGTGTTATATAAATATACTAGAAATAAAGTTTGCTAATAAAAATGGACGAGGTAAACCATACGCTGAAAACAGTAACTAGAATGACAGCACATGTGTTTGAACATCATGAGATGGTTTTCATTGATCTAGAGGAAGCGGATGAGGGCAGAATTGTAAGGAAAGGTAAAGGTAGATTATATAGCGATTATAACTACGGACTTTGGTATAAATGTCACTCTGAGACGACAAGACTTACACGAGAGAGGAAATTTTGGCTGGTTGATTCAAACCAGGCAGAAACTGATGACCCAAAAGAAAACAAATTGCGTTAGGGTAGCTTACACTGTTGAAGAAGACAATATTTGCTGAAGTATTTTACAGTAACATTCAACTGACTTCAGAATACTTGAAAGGAAATTGTACACTAAATTAGTTAATGAAGATGATGGAAGTCCACCATTTGAAGCCAGAAGAGAAAGAGGGATCGGAGCACTACACGGAAACAAGGGATAGGGTAGCAAAATCCGGAAAATCTGTAAAACCTGAAAGAAACCTCTGACTGAATTTTCTGCAGTTCAAAACTAATCCTACTCATTAATTACCTGCCAAATGGCAGATCATAACAAGGGATTTGTATAAAGGCCTTCTGGACCGTTGAATCAGATCTACGTTCAAAACAAATATTATGCTTCACAGATAAATGTATTTTATCACATGGATGTTTTAACATCGATAAATGGTAAGGTTTAAGGTATTAACTGTAGTACATTGATCTTTTTCTAGATGTTTCATAACTTATGTCTGCTACCCATATTTAAATATAAAGAAGACTACAACGGAATGCTTCCTTGGGTCTAAGAGCGTCTGTAACAGCCATAGATCACCACATTGTACAATTTCAGGTTAGGCCTGCAAGATGAAATTTACTTACCTGATAAACATTCATCAACAAACCGAGCAGGGTACTACGTGAATTTGTAAGTGCAACTTCCACTAAAAAGGAACAATTACATGGAAATTAGGAGGAAAACTTAATGTTTCCCTCCCCAGCGATAAGGTCGTTGGTGATGTTTCAATTTCAAAGGAACATTCCGATAATTCTGGAGTTGAGATCTGATGTTGCTTGAAAGATTATCAACGGTGACATGATCAAAGAGGACTTAATACCAGTTGTAGAAACAAGGCCAAGGGAACGTGGAACGGCTAGGCATGGTTCAGGCCAAATATCTTACACTGTTTGGGTTAAAAACTTTATTTAAACTATATCAAAAAAATTTAAATAATAAAATATTTGAGGTGTCTTAAGAAATGTAATATCAAGGTTTAGAGAATTTAACTAAAAAGCCCGTAGAATGAACTACAGGACTACTCAAACTCTTGAGAAAGGTTTCCAATTGACCAATTCTTAAAGAAATGATAACCCCTTAAGAGAAAAAATAAGTAATTTAAGGGGCTCCCAAAAAATATCTTTTCAAATCCTTTCAAGCTCCCAATGAGTTCCGAATGTTTAGCAATAAACACTCAACATTTTTTAAGATATTCACAATTTAATAAAAAGTACCATTTAAGAGGCACCCCGCCCCCCCCCCCCCCCACAAGCTTTCAAGCCAAGCTTCCAGTTAATTACATTAAAATTTCAGTGATCCCACCATACTTCATACAATTTTGCAATCTCTTTCAATTAAAACAAACAACAGTAAAATTTCTTAACGTATAAACCATTTAAAAAAACTGACCTTTGAGAGACACACCCAAACTGTGATTTCAAGGCAAGCTTCCAACTATACTATGTGATAAAAAGTATCCGGACACTCACATACGTTTTTCATATTAGTTGCATCGTGCTGCCACCAATGCCAGGTACTCCATGTCAGCGACCTCAGTAGTCATTAAAAATTGTGAGAGAGCGGAATGACAGAGCGGAGTGGCCGCGCGGTTTGAGCTCTATGTCGCGGATTGCGCGGCCTCTCCCGCCGGATGTTCGAGTCCTTTCTTGGGGATGGGTGTGTGTGTAGTTTTAGCATACGATGGCTTAAGTAGTGTGTAAGTCTAGGGATCGATAACCTCAGCAGTATTGTCCATTAGGAATTCACACACACACACATTTAATGCAGAATTGGGCGCTTCGCGGAACACACAGACTTCGTAATCCGGTGATTGGGTGTCACTTGTATCATACGTCTTTAGACGAGATTTCCACACTCCTAAATATACTAGGTCCACTGTTTGCGATGTGATAGTGCAGTGGAAACGTGAACGGACACGTACAGCACAAAAGCCCACAGGTCGACCTCGTCTGTTGACTGACAGAGATAGTTGACAGTTGAAGAGGTTCCTAAAGCGTAATAGGCAGATACCTATCCAGACCATCAAACAGAAATTCCAAACTGTACCAGGATCCATTGCAAGTTCTATGACAGTTAGGCGGGAGATAAGAAAACCTGGATTTCATGGTCGAGCGGCAGATCATAAGTCACATATCACGCCGGTAAATGGTGTAAGGAGCGTAAACATTTGACGATTGAACTGTGGAAAAACGTTGTGTGGAGTGACAAATCACGGTACACAATGTGGCGATCCGATGGCAGGGTGTGGCTATGGCGAAAGCGTCGTGAAAGTCATATTCCAGCGTGTGTAGTGCCAACAGTAAAATTCGGAGGCGGTTATGTTATGGTGTGGTCGTGTTTTCATGGAGGGGGCTTGCACCCCTTGTAGTTTTGCGACCCACTATCACAGCACAGACCTACATTGATGTTATAATCACCTTCTTGCTTCCCACTGTTGAAGAGCAATTCGTGGATGGAGATTGCATTTTTCAACACAATCGAGCAACTGTTGATAATGCACGGCCTGTGGCGGTTTTGTTACAGGACAATAGCATTCCTGTAATGGGCTGGCCTGCACAGAGGCTTAACCTGAATCCTACAGAACACCTTTGGGATGTTTTGGAACGCAGTCTTCGGGCCAGGCCTCTCCGACCGACAACGATACCTCTCCTCAGTGCAACACTCAGTGAAGAATGGGTTGCCATTCCCCAAGAAACCTTCCAGGAACTGATTGAACGTATGCCTGCGAGCCTGGAAGCTATCATCAAGGCTAAGGCTGGGCCAACACCATACTGATTTCCAGCGTTACCGATGGATGGCGCCACGAAGTCATTTTCAGGCATGTGTCCGGACACTTTTGATCACATAGTGTATGTATAATTGCTTTAAAGTATTTAAGTGATTTGACCATACCTAATGAAATCTGACGATTTATGTCAGTTAAACAAACTACAGGAGGCTCGTCAAAGCATTAAGGCCCTCAAGCCGAGAATACTAGGACACACTAAGATGCGTGTTGACGGTCGGAACCATCCCACTTTTCCAGAAGCTGTTTTAATAAATAAACAACGGGAGGAGAATAAAAGTCATGGAAGAGTGGAGAGCCTTTGTGAAAGCACAGTCAATATCAAAGCCCAGAGCTACCAGGAGCTCAAATGGCAACTGGCAGAAACGAAGGCCAACACTCCTCACGGGGCCGTATCAAACCATAACACAAGAGTGACTCTACGGCAATGCAGAACAACTCAAGAGGTGACAGACGCGAAGCTGGCCGCGGTGGTCTAGCGGTTCTGGGGCTGCAGTCCGGAACCGCGGGACTGCTACGCTCGCAGGTTCGAATCCTGCCTCGGGCATGGGTGTGTGTGATGTCCTTAGGTTAGTTAGGTTTAAGTAGTTCTAAGTTCTAGGGGACTTATGACCTAAGATGTTGAGTCCCATAGTGCTCAGGGCCATTTGAACCATTTTGACAGACGCGAGCAACGGTCAGGCCAAAAAACCGCCCATTTTAGGTCAACTCTGGCGTAGACAACAGCTTGCACAGTTCAAGGGTGGAGTTTAAGGATACACACCCAGTACGTTGAGGATGTCACAATATATCAAGAAAAGAAAACTGGGAGGGCCTTCAGATTAATTGAATAAATATGAAAGAACTGCCATTCTTTCGGGAATTCAGCTAAGCCACCAGTGAGAGTTCTGTAACTAGGGTCAATATTCGTGTTTGGTATCACAGCATTCCACTGCATACCAAAAGGAGGAGAAAGTCAGTAAGTAGTGAAAAAACGACAAGGGCGGTCGATGATGCCCTTCGACCGAATTTAAACAAGTGTGAGCCTCTCGTCCTGAAAAACGATGGGGGCCATCTCCTGCCCGATCTGGCGGTCGCATGCCAACTGCCACTGCCACTTCCGTCCGGCCGGAGCCGTTTCGCGCGACTGGCTCGCATCCGTCACTCCGACCGCCGTGCTGCCGATCGCGCCGTCTCGCGGCCAACGTCGCTGAAATTGAGCTGCTTCTGCGACACCAGCGCCCCCACCAGCATAGGTACACCTCACAACCAAACAATCAGACAGCCCCCGGGAACTGTAAGGAAGTCGAGCCGCACGTTCTAATGGCGAAAATAGTCGCGTTCGCGAACAATATGAAGCATAGAGCTTCAGGCAGTTTTGAAAAATTGTTAAAGTAACTACGGTCAAATTCAAAATCCGCTGCAGACCCTCTTTTGTTCAACGCACATCTTACACGATGTGTCAGAGTTGCCGGTTAACTATTCACATCGTCCGATATAAATTACACGCACAATATGGCGGGTTCTTCGGATATGAATTATGGTATCGTGTTCCATCATGTCTTCAAATCTGTATGCCATCCCTGCTCGTTTACTTAAAAATTATTTCCGTCACGAAGGTACAGGCTTTCATGGACGAAACAGCTAATTATCAAATAGTTCTAACAGTTGCGAAAGTGCTATTTGTAGGATGTAAGAAATGGTTTAATTATGATCGTAATGGCTAACTATCGGCATTCCGAATATCTAACTAACAGGTAGACATAGACAGGGTATCATGAAATTCCACATAAACAGATAAGGGGAACAAGTCAGGTCGATGAACAATGCAACGACTAAGAAACCAGTGAAGTGAACAAAAACCAGTCTTCAAATAAGCGGCGCTTGTTAGCGTGAATAATGTATTTAGTCAGCACATGAGTGTTGGCCCGTGAACGGTATTGTAGAACGTAATGAAGAAACTACATTTTTATAATTCACTGCATCCGCTAACCTTTGAACCTTGTCACACTGAACTTCACAACATGATAAACCAGTGAGTGCCTCAAATCTGAACAGTAAATTTTCATCCCCCGACGTGTTCTTTTTAAAATGATTGAGTTATGAAGAGAGTTCGATATAGATTTCAGTGAATTTGTGGCACAAGTCAAATGGTGATTAATAAGCCTGTGTAAACTTGTTAGCCTTTTAATTGTACGAATACACGTAGTTACTCCGAAACTCCATATTCCTTTCGGTCGGTGGTACCCACATGACGATCGTTCATATGTGTTGTGTTACTTTGCGCGTCTTGCTCGGGAACACCTTTGACATTCCTTGTGATATGATCCCAATTTCCTTGCCTGTTGTTTTACTTCACTTGCCCAACATTTCACCTTATGACTTTAACGAGAAGGCTTGCGTACGAGACACCTGTCTACATCTCACTACATTCGTACACGGCAAATAACTGTGAAGTACATAGCAGAGTTTACGTCAAGTTATGCGAGTTAATGGAGATCCTTCCCGTCCCACTCCCATATAGAGCGTGAGACGGGTGACTGCACAGACGCCTCTGTGCGCACTGTAATTTGTCTGAACATGTCCTAAAGGTCCCTAAGGAAGCGATACTTACGGAATTGTAGTATGTTGCCAGATTTAATACATAAAGTGGTTACTTGAAACATTCTAAGTTTTCTAGGAGTGCTTTGCGCGATCTTCAAGTGCCAGCTTAATTTGATCTTCTTTCTCCCATCTCTCATTTCTGTACGGTTTGGTTCTCATATTGACGAGGGATTTCTTCAGACAAATGAATTGTAACGCGTTTGGTAAATCAATTATATTATCCTTAAAATTATTGCATTGAATCTCAGTCCTCCACCGATGGTTATTAGGACTTCTTTCTACGTCAAGTCGCTACTGGCGCATATTTCTTGTTATAACAGTATTAAGTAATTGATTGACAATCATGTCATAGAACAGCAAAGGGTCATTTTGACATTTTACGTGCAACACTTTACATTTGTTTATTTTCTCAGTGAACTGCATCACAGTTCGCCCCTATGCTGACCTTCTTGTATTTCACTACAGCTGCATAATGATGTGAAATCCCTGTATACAGAAGACTATAAACTGTGAAACGACCTAATGGAACGTCATGTGCCAGATAATCTGTGTATATTGCTTCTGTAAAAAAATGGTTCAAATGGCTCTGAGCACTATGGGACTTAACTTCTAAGGTCATCAGTCCCCTAGAACTTAGAACTACTTAAACCTAACTAACCTAAGGACATCACACACATCCATGCCCGAGGCAGGATTCGAACCTGCGACCGTAGCGGTCACGCGGTTCCAGACTGAAGCGCCTAGAACCGCACGGCCACATCGGCCGGCTTGCTTCTGTAACCTCCAGTCTTGTTGAATTACTCGTATGGGGATTTTTTCATGGATTTACTGCAGTATCTTATAAAAAATATCTGAACAATCTTCTTCCTTCTTTTTATAGATTAGACATCTTACTGGTTCGAAGCGCCCCGGCACGAATTCCTATCCTGTATCAACTCATTTACGTCAGGGTAGGTCATATAATCAATGTGCTCAATAATTCGCTCCATCTCTCATTTTCCACAATACATGATCAACACCCAGAAAATGCAATGCTCGCGAGAGACTTAAGTCTTACAATCCAAATACATAACTATCATCACGAATTCATTAACAATTTAGTGTTGATAAAATACACAAAGACCGTTTACTGTATCAACAGTTCTACGTAGTATTACGTTTGACTTCGCTTTAACGTTTGTTGGTATTCAAGGTTGTGATACTATTAAATTTAGTGTTGTAGGTGATTGTAACATGTATACCGTTGGGAATGTAGGAAGACGGCGTAGGTTATCTTCAATCAAAAAGACTGCAAACAGCAACAAAGCGATATTTATTAAACAGGGAGAAATATTCAATTGAGATATTGGTTCTTCTAGTGAAACGCCCGACACAATTATTACAAGTTCTCTAAAATATTCAAGTCCTGTCACTGTGCTTCTGAGTGATGACTACGTGGAACCTAGAGCTGGCCTACGGTGCCTACGGAGCTTACATCTCGGAGACGACGGACGAACTGCAGCTTGTAGACGCGGCGGTAAATGGGGATTGTACACAATTCGGAGCTATTAAGTGAACAGTCTGCCGTCACTCACTGCTCCGGTATTTAATATGGCATCGATAAATCGCTATCCGTAATACCCGTGGGTTTCCAGCTGTGGACCCTGGTGAACCTCGATTTAGTTAGTACTGCCAATCTATACAACCGCTGAGCTATGAGTGTTCCGAACGCCGCTTGTCGATTGTCATACGGCACTCTCTGGACCCCTGAGTACTGTTACATGTACTTTGTTGAATAACGTTATGTGCAACCCGCACAACGCTGAGCTCCGAACGTACATATTCAGAAATTTCTTCCACCTTTCAAGGCTGATTTTTGGTGCTGTTATGCTTCTTTGATCTGGTATGAATTGTTTCCTGCGTATGTCCGCTTTTTAAATCCTTCCTGCTTCATCCCTAGTGTGTTATCTAACTTGCAAGTTAGGAGAACTCCTTATCTTTGTTTGCTTTGTGGTCATAAATGTTGATGGTACGTTTCCCGCTAACATCATTTCTGATACTCCTAATTATTTCGTTTACTCTGTGTCCCTATTCTGTGCTCATCAGATTGTCCATACCATCCAGTAAACCCTATAAATCTTCTTTGCATTAGCTGATCATAGCTGAGTCATTAGTGAATCTTATTATTGATATCTATTCCTCCGTATTTTAGTCCTACTCTTGAATCTTTCCGTTATTTCCGTCATAGATTCTTCGAAGTATAGATTGAACAGTAGGGCGATAAACTGAATCCCTTTCTAACAACCTTTTTAATGCAAACACTTCCTTCCTGGTCTCATTATTGTATAAAATCCACCTTTCCCGAATTTTTACTGAAATTTTTCTGGGAACTTCGGATATCTTGCATAATTTCACGCTGCCTAACTCGTTTAATAGGTACACAGATTCTATTAATGTGTATTAATTTGGCTTCCAATAACAAGCGCAAAGCCGAGACTGCATCTCTGATGCCTTTATCTCCTAAATACACACTGATCGTCATCGTGTATTTCTTAAAAATCCTTAAGAACATGATTGTTGAATCCCATGGAAAGTATCGATCCCCAGGCGCCGCTGATTTAGAACTGGGCCGGCCAGCTGTGTGCTGTGGAGTGTGAGCGCAGACAACTGCGGTCGCCTCTACCTGCCACTACAGTAGCTGCACTCGGCCGCTTATCCACGGAGCTACACGCTCCGGTGCCTCTGAACTACTCGCTCCCCAGTGCCCCGCACTAGTTCCGGTCGTTTCCTCACCGAAGCCGCTCCAACACCGCCTCCTCTTCCACTGTCTGCACTAGCATTAAACACTGCCTTGAGCGAAGTTGGTAACACAACGTAAACACTGCCTATCTGGTGCCTATACATTTCCTGAAGTACATTTCCTGAAGCCAAACTGATCGTCATGTAACACATCTTCAATTTTCTTTTACAGTCTTCTGTATGCTGTTGTCGTCAGTAACTTGGATGCATAAGCTCTTAAGCTGATTGAGGAAGTTCTCGAAATTGTCGGTTCTTGCTGTCTTCATAACTATGTGGATCATATTTCTACGAATTTATATAGCCAGTCTCATAAATTCTACACACAAAGGCAAATATTCGTTTTCGTCCACTCTATCCAATGATTTCACAGTGTCCGATAGTGTCCCTTTGCACTATTTGACCTCATGTCTGTCACAATTCTTTTAAAATCTGATTATGATACCGGATCCCCTCTCTCTTTGGGGTGTCGACTCCTGTTTCTTCTTCTGTCCTGTCACCAGACAAGTCCTTCCACATAGAGAAGCTTTCATTGTACTCTTTCCACCTATCGGCACACCCCTCTGCATTTAACAGCGGAATTCCCACTGCGCTCTTAAAGACACCCTCCTTGCTTTTAATTCCACCGATGTTTGTGCTGACTTTTCTATATGCTGCGGTAGTCCGACCCCCCCCCCCCTCCACCCCCCGACAATCGTTTATTTGTAGAATTCCTTACATTTTTTCTGCAGCCATGTCGCGTTAGCTTCCCTGCACTTCTTATGTATTTCATTCGTAAGTGACTGCCATTTCTGTATTCCAGAGTTTCCCTGAAGATTTCTGTTCGTTCTTCATTCGTCGATTGTTTCTATGCAGTTACTTACCTTGTGCCTACGTTCTTCTTTGCAACTTCTACGATTACCCCTTTTAGAGATGTCCATTCCTCTTCAACTAACTGCCTACTGAGCTATTCATTATCGCATTATCTACAGCCTCAGAGAACTTCAAGCCTTCATTTATTAATATCTCCGTATCCCACTTCTTTGCGCAGAGATTCTCCGTGACAAGTCTCTTAAACTTCAGCCTATTGTTCATCTTTACCTAATCGTGATCTGAGTCTACAGCTGCTCCTGGGTACGCCTTACAATCCAGTATCTGATTTGGGAATCCCTGCCTGACCACGATGAAATCTAATTGACGTATTCCCGTATCTCTCCGCCTTTTCCAAGTATATTTCCTTCTCTTACGTTTCTTGAATAGAGTATTCGCAATAACTAACTAAAATGTATTGCAGAACTCAATCGGTCTTTCTCCTACTACCTAGAGTATGTCCTCCTTCGTCACTCTTTCTTCTACTCCTTCCACTACACACGCATTTCAATGAACCAAGACTATTAGAGTGTTGTCTCCCTTTACGTACTGTATTACCCTTTCAATGTCCCCATGTAATTTGTCTATCTCTTAATATTCAGCTTGCAACGTCGACATGTATACCTGGACTATCGTTGTCGGTGTTGTTTTGCTGTCAGTTCTAACAAGAACAACTCTAACACTTAACTGTTGAAAGTAACACGCACTCTGACCTGCCTTCCATTTCGTAACGAACCTTTTTCACGTTGTACCATTTTCTGTTGCTGTTATTACCCTACACCCGACTGACCAGACATCCTTGTCTTCTTTCCATTTCATTTCACCAACCCCCACTATATCTAGATTGTAGTAACATTTCCTTTCTCAGATTTTCTAGCTTCCCTACTGTATTATCACATTTTAATATGGAAATAACTTAAGACGTTAGTCCTTTACTAAGAAAATCGAACGTTACCATTGCACCATCTCTGCTTTTTACTATCGTTGTCGTTCAGTGTCATGCTAATGATTCCAAATTCGTTCATTCTCTGATAAAATCAATGTGAATTTATAATTGTGATTATTACAACTCGACAGTATGTATAAAATTTTTTGTCAAGGAAGCAATAAACGAGTTATCATCTCTGATAAATAATTAGGTGAGACTCGAACGGTGAATATTACTCTTTCCAGCCATTTTCATTACTATAGAGAGTTTCAACTGCGCTACTTCCGCGCTGAGTAGGAGACGAGCTGAGAAGAGTGGCAACAGACTCAAGATCACGCAACAAGAAAGCTGTCTTTACCAACATATTTCCACACGACAAATCACACGCAAGGCGAGTTTAGTTTCAATGGGAATACACCATTCCAAAACCAAGAATACATGCTAAAGTTGTCTTTAAAACCATAAAATTCAATCAAAATAACAAAATACTACCACGTTCAAACATCTGACATTTCACGCCCCGACACGTAGGACGGTACCCTTTCGTCGGTTATTCATTCTCTTTCCTATTCCACTTCCATTATGCAGTCCATTCCCGGGGATCCGAATCGGGGACTAGTCCGGAATCTTTTGTCAATAGAGGTATCATCATGACTCTTTTCTCATTTGCAGGCTACAGGTCCTGTGGAGACACATTGTGATTCCTTAATGCAGTGCTTTCCAGTGCCTTCTGCGCTGTCATGCCGCTGATCAGTATCGGTTCTCCTTCTGCCTGTTAGGGGCAATTTCCCACTCCAAGGATAACATAGTACCAGGAAACGCTCCTCCACCGCCCTCTTTGACAAGGCTTTGACGGCCACGAGAGGGACTTTTTATGCCAGAAGCCTTCGGCCGCCATTGCTGATTTAAACAGTGGCAAGTTTAAAACCCCTCACTAGCGTTTTTATTACCAACGAAAGGTGAGACCCCGAGACGCCGGATAATCTTTGTCGATTATAGAGTAACGCGAAAATCGGATTTGTTGCTGTAATTGGCTTAGACGCAGGATTAGATCTGCTGCCCTCGAGAGAGTTAAGTTCTCGCCCTGGGTGCGCAGTCGGAAGATTAGCAGCACACGCGGAGCCCTGGTGGTGCATCCTGCCTATTAGGGGCTCGCGGCTAGATGCTTTCTAAGGCTTACGTAAACAAAATTATTGCATAGTCTATGGCCAAAGCTCAAGGAAGGGTACGCTCAGCGATGAATAGGTGGACTGATCACAAAGGAAATAAATTTCCTGTCTGAGTCGAAGATCTTCATGAACAGTTTATGAATGAAAACGTATAGATCACTAAATGAAATGTCGCTATTTAACACATTTTGTTTAGACATCTAGAAGGTTTAATGCATAAAATGCACTGATTACGTTGTACACATATTTATTTAAAAAGTATTTGCAGTGGCAAACCTATAATACTAACTTTTGGAGTGTCAGCACCATGAACATCAATAGATGTTGCCCACACTCGGTATCTGAGTGGTCAGTGCGACAGTGTGTCAGTCCTAAGGGCCCGGGTTCGATTCCCGTCTGGGTCGGAGATTTCTCCGCTCAGAGCCTGGGTGTTGTGTGGTCCTAATCATCATCATTTCATCCCCATCGACGAGCAGATCACCGAAGTGGCGTCAACTCGATAGACCTGCTCCCGGCGAGCGGCCTACCTGACGGGAGGCCCTAGCCACACGACATTTTTGTAACACTTTGTGCTGCAGGTACAATGAGCGACCATTTTGAATTTGTTCAAGACGAACTTCCGGATGAAATGATCATGATTAAAGGAGCTAAGTCCATAGCAAGTGGCAGATGTCAGAGTTGGCCCTAGAATCTTTACATTGGTCCTAGCAGTTATGGTAACGAAAAGCTTCATACAAACAATGAGTCACGGACTTCTCGTGACAAGTGGGAATTCTTAGCTAGATGTAAGTAGTAACGATCGGGTCCGAAATATGTCAGCTTCTGTGAAATCCTAAGCAGTCAAAACCACGTATTTAGGAAATGAAAGTTTATGTTCCGCGAACTTTACGTCTTACCTTTTTTTTCTGATATTACATATTTAGCTATTACTGTGAACGAAGTTGTGAATGCACATTCATATGATGAACCCTTGTTATGTTTGTTAACAGAGTAATGGCAACGTGGGAATTGTGCATGTAGTAGAGGTTTACAAATTCTCCTTCCAGCCTGTGTCCCACTATCTCCACCGCAACCATTAAAGCATCTCATCCTGCCGCAACAGACAGAAAAATAGATGTGTGCTGAAGCACAGCGGTTAAAGCAGGCCAGCTTTTGTTTCTGCAAACCTGGCAAGGTTTCTGCCTGCTCCACCGGACAACAGGTTGCGCTACCAGTCCAGTGTGATTCAGAATAGCCAGGTACGTGTTTGCTTAGGTAATCTCATTTATAATACGGATGGGACCAGTAAAATAAACAAACCAAACTCAAGGACACCGACGAGAAACTGAGAAATGAGGAATATACACCAGTAACGAAACAGAACCCAGGTCGAGCAGGGGAAAAGTTTTCGTGTGTTTATGAGGCAACTTCTAATAAATTGGTAGGTATTTCGCACTGTAGCCTGTATAAAATGCTGATAAATAATCATTCGGAAACGTCGAGCTGAACTATCTCGAATTTCCATTGGATACGTATACATTGTCGTCTGCCCTGTGTCGAATGCTATCTCACGAGCTAGAATAGTTTACGCTGCATCTCTACGTAAGTAGTGTTATTATTCACCAGATTACAAGCATGATACTCGTCGAGCTTTTATTTGTCATACATACACCCAGGAAAATTAAAATAATTTCTGAACGTTTTGCGCCTATCGCATCCAACCACTTTCACGACCTGAGATTTGTTCAGTTGAGAGGGCTTAAACCGTTATTTCTAGATTCGATTAGCCATTGGCGAATGACAATGACTTGAACAGTAAATAACACCACGTAACACCCACAGTTTACGGTACCAGCATTATTACTTCCAAACCCGCACACAACGTATACGTAACAGCTTCAATTACGTAACGTATTTTAAAAACTACTGCTTTGTCGCTATCCTGCTATTTGCGAAGACTTTCAAAAATCTTTTTAATTACTATAGTAAAGTTATTCTCAATAGAAAACCACTATAATTAATTCAAAGTCGTAGCTTCACACTGCGATGCAATTCAGTTTAATTAAACCACCAAATGTTAAGGGATCCTCTGTTTATTCTCATATACTATTACCGGTTGCAGAATATATTGACGCCATCGTTAAAATAACTAGAATTAAATTTCTTCAAAACCTTTTATATGTACTTATTTCTCCATTCTTGATATTTAGCGTAGAAGTAGATCTTTTATTTTTTATAGTCAAATATGTGATAAACTGAGATCCCACTATTACGCAAACAGCGTCTCTGATCTAGAATTCTAATTAAAATATTAACAAAAGTTTCATTTAATTTTATTCATTTATCTCCACTTTGGAATTTCTTCGTAGTAAATATGACTTTATTAATAACTTACAAGTTTTATCTTTTTAATTAACTCTAGTTTTTTGAAGTGACACAAAGAACGCTGTGGTGAACTTTGGATATAATTCTGTAGTAAGAATTTCCTTTAATATCTAAAAGATGACACTTAGCAACAAAAACCTTCCTAGAGTACAAGTATGGAAAAAAGAATCCCTTAGGAGCAAGAGAATTCACACAACACAAAACAAAGCACCAGCGTAGGAGAGGACAAGAAACACGCAGTTCTTATTCATTTACTTTAACACTTGCCCTCAAATCAAACTATGGTGCACTGAACAACTTTTAAACAAAAAATAAGGGGTCAAAACGCATTAGTTACGAAGTCATATCTTGTTACATATTGCTTTAAATTTGCTTGATTTTAAAGGCTTTGTAAACTTGTTACCAAGTTGATTTTCAGAACATACATATTTTACATTGATATCCTATTTTGATAGTTCCAGCACAAAATAATATCGGACTTCGATTCGCTTAGAGCATTTATGGAACTCTGCATTTATCGCTAATTTAGTGGCACTCGCATTGTCAATGAACAATACGGGCGTGGTTTTTTTCCCACTGATCTACAACAGCAGTTTGCTAAGCCGTATTAACGCATTGGCTCCTTCACTTGCAGCGACGAACTCCGCCTCACTGGTGGATAGTGCAACTGATTTCTGCAGCTGAGATGTCAACGATACAGCCGTGGCACCAATCCTTTGTTGGCCGTCTTGTTTAAGCGTTGCCAACAAACTCAGCATCAGCACAGGTGCAAAGCTTACCGCCAGATGAAGTATTGGAAAGCGCTAAGTCTGAAGTATTTGAAAATGCGTTTTATAGCATTTATATCAGAAGAAGTGGTTTTACCCGTAGATCGAGCAACTTTTCAAACAGGATTAGCGAGACCTGGACGAGGAGAACATGCCATACACAAGGAGCGTTGTTGTCAAGAGTATTGCTGTATTCATTGTCTAATTGTTCATTATACTGGAAGTTTTAATGGCTGCGAATCAGCCATGTTAAAACAATTTAGAATCTTCTCCGTATATGCTCGCTGTAGAATAAACAGGCTAGACTCTCGTTGCTCTATTTGAATGCCTAAATATGAGTCCAAAGATCCCACTGCTATTTTGAATTCCGAGTTAAACATGTTAAAGATGAATTGACTGCACTTTGATTTGTCCCTGCAATAAGCCCATCATCTACATAAACAGCAATCAGCAATTTTTCTGTTTTTCTTTGTCGAATGTAAATGCAAGGACCTGCGGTAGAACTAATAAAGCCATTTTTCCATTAATGAATGAAGCTTATTATTCCGACAACAACGTGACTCCTCAAGTTCATACAGTGATTTCTTTGGGCGGCAAACACGACCTGATCCGTCATCGATACCTTCTGGCTGAGGCACGTATATTTCTATGTGCAAGTCACCATATAAAAATGCGGTAATAACGTCTAATTAACCAAGTTTCAAATTTTCTTCTGCTGCAAAGGTCATTACAGCACTAAGAGCATCATAAGGAGCAATTGGACTACAAATTTGATCATAATGTAGTCCGGCTAGTGGAAACATACCGCGTGTAACCAAGCGAGCACGCTATTGATCAATCGATTCATCACGTTTATATTTAATACGAAGTACCCTTAGATTATAGATAACACGTTTACCTTTACGCATCTCTACCAAGACCCAGATATTATTTTCTTCAAATGCCTTCATTTCTTCTATCATGGCATTAAACCATTTTCGGAATTACTACTTTCTATAGGTATGTTGAAATTTGTGGGTGCAAGTTCTTCATGGATTGATTTTGATAGGCAAACTTATGCATTTCCTTCTTAAGAGTGGTAGAGCTGGTATCCTAATTCGCAGTCACTAAATTTTATGCGGGACGTATTTCACGAACTGGACGTCGATTTGGTGACTTATTATATTATTCTTGGTTTTCAATCTTATCAACGAGAGATTCACTTTTCTCTCGCGTTTCTTCACGTACTGAATTTAGTTCCAATTCAGTCGAATTTCTAGTTTTGCATAGCTTTTCTGGTTGAAAATCAAAATTCCGTGATTTCATAACACGATGTTTTGATGGAATCCAAACTTTGGAACCATCTTTGTCATTCATGTAGCCAATGGAATGACGAGGTATATAGCCACGTCATCTAACATAGAACAAATTTTTTGGCTACTAAACATAGCGTTTTGATCCAAAAATGCGTAGATAGCTGAAACTGCTGAAAATTTTGCCAGCGCACAATTCGAAAGGTATTTTACCTTCAACACTTGGCTTCCCAGTACGACTGAGTAGAAAAACGGCTGTGTCACATGATCCCAAAATGTTTAGGTAACTAGCTAGACGTTAACACTGAGCGAGCTAATTGAACTATATGTCCATTTGCCTGTTTACAACACCATTTTGCTCAGAAGTGTCTGGACACGTAAGACAAAACTCAGTACCACGGCCTCGTAGCACAACAGCTACCATATTACAATTAAGCTCTCCTCAGCCGTCAGACCGAAAAAACTTTGACCTTCTGACCAACAGCATCACACTTCTTCAGAAATGTTTTCAAATTGTTAACTACTTCAGATTTATTTCCCCTGAAATATATCCGAACGAAAGAAGACTAATAACCTTCGAAAATCACACAGTAATGAAAACCATTTACAAAGTCAACAGATGTTAGCCAATTAACGTCTGTACTGATCAACTCACCGACTGTTTGTAGACGATCTCTGCGATGGCTAAATGGTTTGCGCTGCAATTTGCCAAGAACGCATCCATTACAAAACGATGTGGTATCATGCAACTTAACTGATATACCGCCACGACAGAGCACATATCATACATGAGATTTATCCTGATGACGGAATTTCTCATGCCGTTCTTTAGATGTTTTTCTGAAGTTGCTAAGTTAATCAATACTAGTGAAACCGTAGGACAAACTCGCATGTTCAGAAGTATACTGAACCAACTACTTATCCTTTCGTGACTATTTCGCTATGTCGCCGAATGATAACGCCGTTGTCATCATAATTCACATTACACTACTGGCCATTAAAATTACTATACCACGAAGATGACGTGCTACAGACTCGAAATTTAACTGACAGAAAGAAGATGCTGTGAAATGAAAATGATTAGATTTTCAGAGCCTTCACACAAGGTTGGCGACGGTGGCGACGACTACTACTAGCTGACACGAGGAAAGTTTGCAACCGATTTCTCATACAAAAACAGCAGTTGACCGCCGTTGCCTGGTGAAACGTTGTTGTGATGTCTCGTGTAAGGAGGAGAAATGCGTACCATCACGTTTCCCACTTTGATAAATGTCAGATTGTAGCCTATCGAGATTGCAGTTTATCGTATCGTGACATTGCTGCTCGTGTTGGTCGAGATCCAATGACTGTTAGCAGAATATGGAATCGGTGGGTTCAGGAGGGTAACACGGAACCCCGTGCTGGATGCCAACGGCCTCGTATCACAAGCAGTCGAGATGACAGCCATTTTATCCTCATGGCTGTAACGGATCGTGCAGCTACGTCTCGATCCCTGAGTCAACAGATGGGGACGTTTGCTAGACAACAACAATCAATCTGCACGAACAGTTCGATGACGTTTGCACCAGCATGGAATATCAGCTCTGAGACCATGGCTGCGGTTAACCACGACGCTGCCTCACAGACTGGAGCTCCTGCTATGGTGTACTCAACGACGAACCTGGGTGCACGAATGGCAAAACGCAATTTTTTCGGATGAACCCAGTTTCTGTTTCCAGCATCATGATGGTCGCATCCGTGGTGGAGACATCGCGGTGAACGCACATTGGAAGCGTGTATTCGTCAACGCCATACTGCCCTTTCACCCGGCGTGATGGTATGGGGTGCAACTGGTTACAAGTCTTAGTCACCTCTTGTTTGCATTGACGGCACTTTGAACAGTGGACGCTATATTTCAGATGTGATACGACACGTAGCTCCACCCTTCATTCGATCCCTGCAAAACCACACATTTCAGCAGGATAATGCATGACCGCATGTTTCAGGTCCTTACGGGCCTTTCTGGATACAGAAAATGTTCTACTGCTGCCCTGGCCAGCACATTCTCCAGATCTCTCACCAACTGAAAACGTCTGGTCAATGGTGGCCGAGCAACTGGCTCGTCACGATACGCCAGTCACTACACTTGATGAACTGTGGTATCATGTTGAATCTGCATGGGCAGCTGTACCTGTGCACGCCATCCAAGCTCTGTTTGACTCAATGCCAAGGCGTATCAAGGCCGCTATTACGGCCAGAGTTGGTTGTTCTGGGTACTGATTTCTCAGGATCTATGCACCCAAATTACGTGAAAATGTAATCACATATCAGTTCTAGTATAATATATTTGTCCAATGAATACCCGTCTATCATCTGCATTTCTTCTTGGTGTAGCAATTTAAAGGGCCAGCAGTGTATATCCACGTCGTGCAGCTTCACGGACAGAGAAAAATTCATGTGTGACCTCAGGTACACACTAGACATTTTCAAGTAAAGCACGTGTCCACCTTTTGTTTATGAATACTTCAACATTTTCAAGTAAAGCACGTGTCCACCTTTTGTTTATGAATACTTCAATACGAGTACTGCCAGTAGCATGTGCAAAAATAATTTCCTTGCCAGCTGTCTGTACACACCATGAAATCGGAAAATTTTTGAATGTAACGAAATGCCATTTATTTGGTGAAATATGATGTGTCGTGCCAGAGTCCGATACCCAAGAATCTGCACAACCGCAATTAACATGAAACAACAAGCTAGTGGTTAGAAAAGTATTTGGTTTACTGCTCTCTTTTAAACTGTTGTGGTTGTGGTCTTCAGTCCTGAGACTGGTTTGATGCAGCTCTCCATGCTACTCTATCCTGTGCAAGCTTCTTCATCTCCTAGTATCTACTGCAGTCTACATCCTTCTGACTCTGCTTAGTGTATTCATCTCTTGGTCTCCCTCTACGATTTTTACCCTCCACGCTGCCCTCCAATTCTAAAGTGGTGATCCCTCGATGTCTCAGAACATGTCCTACCAACCGATCCCTTCTTCTAGTCAAGTTGTGCCACAATCTCCTCTTCTCCCGAATTCTATTCAATACCTTCTCATTAGTTCCGTGATCCACCCATCTAGTCTTCAGCATTCTTCTGTAGCACCACATTTCGAAAGCTTCTATTCCCTTCATGTCTAAACTATTTATCGTCCACGTTTCACTTCCATACATGGCTACACTCCATACAAATACCTTCAAAAACTAGTTCCTCACATTTAAATCTATACTGGATGTTAACAAATTTTTCTTCTTGAGAAACGCTCTCCTTGCCATTGCCAGTCTATATTTTATATCCTCTCTACTTCGACCATCATCAATTATTTTACTCCCTAAATAGCAAAACTCCTTTACTACTTTAAGTGTCTCATTCCATAACGTAATTCTCCCAGTATCACCCGACTTAATTCGACTACATTCCATTATCCTCGTTTTGCTTTTGTTGATGTTCATCTTATACCTTCCTTTCAAGACACTGTCCATTACGTTCAACTGCTCTTCCAAGTCCTTTGCTGTCTCTGACAGAATTACAATGTCATCGGCGAACCTCAAAGTTTTTATTTCTTCTCCATGGATTCTAATACCTACTCCGAACTTTTCTTGTCTTTTCCTTTATTGCTTACTCAATATACAGATTGAATAACATCGGGGATAGGCTCAAACCCTGTCTCACTCCCTTTCCAGCCACTGCTTCCCTTTCATGCCCCTCAACTCTTATCACTTCCATCTGCTTTCTGCACAAATTGCAAATAGCCTTTCGCTCCCTGTATTTTACCCCTGCCACTTTCAGAATTTGAAAGAGAGTATTCCAATCAACATTGTCAAAAGTTTTCTCTAAGTCTACAAATGCTAGAAACGTAAGTTTGCCTTTCCCTAATCTTTCTTCTAAGATAAGTCGTAGGGTCAGTATTGCTTCACGTGTTCCCATATTTCTACTGAATCCAAACTGATCTTCCCCGAGGTCGGCTTCTATCAGTTTTTCCATTCGTCTGTAAAGAATTCGCGTTAGTATTTTGCAGCTGTGACTTATTAAACTGATAGTTCGGTAGTTTTCACATCTGTCAACACCTGCTTTCTTTGGGAATTATTATATTCTTCTTGAAGTCTGAGGGTATTTCGCCTGTCTCATACACCTTGCTCGCCAGATGGTAGAGTTTTGTCAGGACTGGCTCTCCCAAGGCTGTCAGTAGTTCTAATGGAATGTTCTCTACTCCGGGGGCCTTGTTTCGACTCAGGTCTTTTAGTGCTTTGTCAGACTCTTCACACAGTATCATATCTCCTATTTCTTATTCATCTACATCCTCTTCCATTTCCATAATATTGTCCTCAAGTACATCGCTCTTGTATGGATCCTCTATATACTCCTTCCACCTTTCTGCTATCCCTCCTTTGCTTAGAACTGGGTTTCCATCAAAGCTCTTAATATTCATACAAGTGCTGTAGTAGGCGTGGACTTCGTGTGTATCTTGGCCACAGTAATGCGTTCCTATCTTTTTATTCAGATATTCATACAAGTGCTGTAGTAGGCGTGGGCTTCGTGCCTATCTTGGCCACAGTAATGCGTTACTATCTTTTTATTCATTATTAAAGCTACTCCTGCATTACCCCTATTTGCTTTTGTATTTATAACCCTGTATTCACCTGACCAAAAGTCTTGTTCCTCCTGCCACCGAAATTCACCAATTCCCACTATATCTAACTTTAACCTATCCATTTCCCTTTTTAAATTTTCTAAGCTACCTGGCTGATTAAGGGATCTGACATTCCACGCTCCGATTCGTAGAACGCCAGTATTCTTTCTCCTGATAACAACTTGAACTCGAATTATTATTGTTGTTAGCTGTCGATTTTGCTTCTTCTGCGGTAATGGGTATTTGAAAGTTTGCTACAATATGTCCAGCTTTCTTGCAATAAAGACATGTAACACTTATTTTCTTCTTTGAATTACTCCCCTCTGTTGCAAATTTCTTATGTTTTTGATGTTGCTCATACGATTTTGATTTTACATAGAAATCATCAGCTGCCTGTGTAGCTAGCGAATTCTCAATGGAACACCAATTCTCAATAAGAAGCTTTTTCGTCTTCTCAGATTCAGGAACACGATACCAGGTCGACCAGTAAAACTAATATTCGGGTCCTAATGTTTTGAAAATACGATGGTGGAGAAGCGAAATGCGTAGTGTCGCATTTCGATACATTTTGTCCTGTTCATGGGGCAAGTCATGGAAAATTTTTGCAAGTAGCGGCGTGTGTTTTGTTATAGACGTGACGTTAGCTTTTGATGTTTCAAGGAAACAACCGAACAGCGCATATAGTCGGTGCAATGAAGATTGTTCGTCTAATGATGTAAGGATGTTCGAAATTCTTTTTGCGTCAGTCTTCTGTCTTACATAAATAGCAGGTTCCTCATCAAGCGACGTTCCAATGATACGAGCTGCCCGAGCATTGTCCCGTTGCCAGCAGCCGATATGCGTCGGACGGTTCGTCTGCTCCCGCTAATTACGGACAATGACGTGTACCATCTATAATCGAATAAAGAGAATGTTCCTTTAAACAAAACTGAGTCTGCGATTTCCATGATTCTCGCTGATCTGCACTTGACAACTTCCGAATGTTTGGACCACTATTGCCATCACTCAACTGAAGTGCTGTGGGTGTAATTCCAAAAATTTTCTCTACTCACGAGTATCCAAGTACATGGAAAAATAGTCCTGCGAACGAATACTATCATTCTCATAACCTGAAGCGTTCAAACCTGGGCCCAGAACCTTTGATGGTGAAATTAGGATACAATATTATAGCAAGAACACAGCACTATTAGAAACAGTGGTCTGCTTCCTTTAATATCTAAAAGACGACACGTAGGAACAAAAAACTGCGTAGAGTAAAAGAATGGAAGAATAGAAACTCGTAGGAGCAAAGAAATTCACACAACAGAAATCCAAGCACCACCGTAGGAATGGGTAAGAAACACACAGTTCTAATTTATTTACTTTAGCAAAGAATAATTAATACCTTTCGTTCATAATACTGTTATTTGTTACGTGTACTCGCAGATAGCTGGACATATGTTAATCTCTCTCAAATAACTAGAAACTGTACGTGGAAGTTGATCGTATTGCTATATATTTAATCAATAAAGCACTTTACGAAAAACATGATAAATATCCACACTATTTAAAATTTATTGCCTCTTACAGGACACTTTAACACCCTCACACGACGAAATTAGGAGACGATTTTTAAATTTTACTTCCTTTCCCAGCCTCGGCTACCTTTTTTTCTATTTATTGGTAAAAACTCGATTGTCATTTACACTTTTCGAATACATGTGCGATCAGTGACAAGAAAACTGTATACCCTCGAATAGAATCAAAAAAACAAGAATCCTTACGTGTCACCGCCACTCTGAATATTGAAATTGAATGATAATTGAAGCTCAACCACTCCAGGGTTTGACAGTTCGCTGTCTCACTACTTCAAACAAGTAACGAAAGTCACTCATCACGGATCTCTTCAATACTCTTAAAGTGGTTACACAGTCCCTAGTAATATGGTTACAACTTTTGTGATCTTCTGTTCCGTTTCTTTACAAGTTACGGTAATGCAGAAGCAAAATAAGACCTCGGTTCTCATACTATAATTCGTTAGCGACTGCCCAACACTATATAAGCTACATCGAGACCTCTGCTCGGAAACCACAATAATCCTACAACCAACAACGACCAAATAATAACTAGCTCTATCTTCTGAGAGTCGGCCATCAGATTGGCTAATACACTTTTACGGAACTGTAAGACCCCTAAAATTAAGACCCCTAAAATCCAAATAAACTAACTTCCACTGGAATTATCTAGCATCACAAATATACAGCTTACTGCAACAGCTCCCAGCTTAAACAGGCGATCTCCCTAATCCACGTAACTGCATTCGCAGGTTAATTAATCATATTGTTAGAATCGAAACCTAACGATTAGGAGTATTACTAAATTTCCTAAAACGTACAGATTTTTGAATGAGCTAAACGCGACCTCTCCCAGCTGTTAACTTACCGACCCAGGCTGTTTCCAGTATTATCTCCCGTGAGACCATCTGCTGCGTCCTGTGGCAAAACTAGGTTTCAGCTAACTGTCTGACAGTGCGAAAATCTCCATACACCACATCACAGACAAAATGCAGGAATTTTTTTGTCTTCACAATAATGTTCACATTGTAGAGCATTGCGCCCTATAGTGGCCAGATACCTGCGATGGTGGTCTATCTCTGGACGTCGCGATCGCTGCTGCCCAATCTCTACTTTGGTGCACGGTTGATAGGTTTTGTAGCCGTTTGTCTATCTGGGTATATACAACATGTATACAAAAATGTTTAGGCCACAATTACAACATGACTACGTTAAAACCGTTAGTATTTCTACTCTATAGCTCGCGTGACTTAGCACATATGTGGAGATGAACAACGTCTTTTAATGTACACCAAATCTGACGCAAGACAGAGTACATTACGACATGGTTGTGAATTTGACCAGCAATTTCTCCACTCTATAAATATCTTGAAAGTGGACATAGTGCTAGGAAACGAAGTTTCCTAAAATAATCAGATAAAATTAAGAAAAAAGGAATCCGAAACAAAAACATATCAAACATCACTCAGATACTTTGTCGCACTTACTTAAAACGAGTTTCTGTTATTCATAAACAATTTTCGCACTTATTAGTAATAACAGAAAATCTTCCCTTTGGCCTTGATGATGATTGTACTTGCATAAAAAGCTATTGTTTTGCCTGCGTAAAGGGGTAGAACTTACGTGAACCAAATACTTTTTATTATTTATAAAATGCAATTTTCCTCTGAACTAACGCTGAAAGATCTGCGGCTCTAGTTATGTGAAAAATAAGAAAACAAAGAGCAGTCGTCGGTTCCCAGAGTCTCTCTCTCACACATTCATTTATGATTCTTTCTCTATCAATGCTAACAATACTAACAGTAATCCTACGAGGGTGAGTCTAATGAAAACCTTAAATATTTTTTAAAATACTATTTACTGTGCAGTAGTGGTACAAAGCTGTATTACTTTTCAACATAACCTCCCCCACGCTCAATGCAAGTCCTCCTGCGCTTACAAAGTGTATAAATTCCTTCAGAAAAAAATTATTTTGTTAGTCCGCACAACCACTCATGCGCCGCGTGGAGTACCTCTTCATCAGAACGGAACTTCATTCCTCCCATTGCGTCTTTGAATGGTCCAAACATATGGAAATCACTTGCAGCAAGGTTTGGTGAGTACGTTGTATGAGGAAGACACGCAAAATGCAGGTCTGTCATTGTTGCGACTGTTGTACGGACAGTGCGGGGCCTTGCATTGTCATGTTGCAAAAGGACACCTGCTGACAGCAATCCACGTTGCTTTCATTTGATTGCAGGCCGCAAGATGATTTTTAGGAGAACTGTGTATGATGCACTAGTGACAGTGGTCACTCTAGGTTTCCCAAAAGACAGCCAGCATAACCTTCTCTGCTGATGGTTCTGTTCGAAACTTCTTTGGTTTTGGTGATGAGGAATGGTGCCGTTCCTTGCTCGGGTCTCTTCGTTTCCGGTTGGTGGAAGTGGACCCAGGTTCCGTCCCCAGTAACGATTCTTGCAAGGAAGCCATCACCTTCTCGTTCAAAGCACCGAAGACGTTCTTCACAAGCATCAACACGTCGCTCTGTCATTTCAGGAGCCAGCTGCCGTGGTATCCATTGGGAGAAACTTTGTGAAACTGGAGCACATTATGCATAATGTGGTGTGCTGACCCATGACTAATCTGTAAACATGTTGCAATGTCATTCAGTGTCACTCGGCGGTTTTCCTTCACTATGGCATCAACCGCTTAAATGTTCTGTGGAGTCACAACTCGTTGTGCTGACCTGGACGAGGAGCATCTTCCACTGAAGTCACACCATTTACGAACATCCTACTCCATTCGTAGACTTCCTGCTGTGACAAACATTCATCACCGTATTGAACCTTCATTCGTCGATGAATTTCAATAGGTTTCATAACTTCACTACTCAAAAGCCGAATAACAGAACTCTGTTCTTCTGTGGTAGCCAACGGCCTTACCGCAGTGGTAACACCGGTTCCCGTCAGAGCACAGAAGTTAGGCTCTGTTGGGCTGGGCTAGCAATTGCATGGGTGACCATCCGGTCTGCCGAGCGCTGCTGGCAGGCGGGGTGCACTCAGCCTTTGTGAGGCGAACTGAGGAGCTACTTGATTGAGAAGTAGCGGCTCCGGTCTCGTAAACTGCCATACGGACAGGAAGGCGGTGTGTTGACCTCATGCTCCCCCATATCCGCATCCAGTGACGCCTGTGGGCTGAGGATGAAACGGCGGCCGTCGGTCCCGTTGGGCCTTCATGACCTGTTCGGAAGGAATTTAATTTTTTTTAGCTTAGTTCTTCTCTGGTGCAAGTCTCACATTGGGCGGCCATCTTTATACTGATGTTGTTGTTGCGGTCTTCAGTCCTGAGACTGGTTTGATGCAGCTCTCCATGCTACTCTATCCTGTGCAAGCTTCTTCATCTCCCAGTATCTACTGCAACCTACATCCTTCTGAATCTGCTTAGTGTATTCATCTCTTGGTCTCCCTCTACGACTTTTACCCTCCACACTGCCCTCCAATGCTAAATTTGTGATCCCTTGATGCCTCAAAACATGTCCTACCAACCGATCCCTTCTTCTAGTCAAGTTGTGCCACAAACTTCTCTTCTCCCCAATCCTATTCAATACCTCCTCATTAGTTACGTGATCTACCCACCTTATCGTCAGCATTCTTCTGTAGCACCACATTTCGAAAGCTTCTATTCTGTTCTTGTCCAAACTAGTTATCGTCCATGTTTCACTTCCATACATGGCTACACTCCATACAAATACTTTCAGAAACGACTTCCTGACACTTAAATCTATACTCGATGTTAACAAATTCCTCTTCTTGAGAAACGCTCTCCTTGCCATTGCCAGTCTACATTTTATATCCTCTCTACTTCGACCATCATCGGTTATTTTACTTCCTAAATAGCAAAACTCCTTTACTACTTTAAGTATCTCATTTCCTAATCTAATTCTCTCAGCATCACCCGACTTAATTTGACTACATTCCATTATCCTCGTTTTGCTTTTGTTGATGTTCATCTTATATCCTCCTTTCAAGACACTGTCCATTCCGTTCAACTGCTCTTCCAAGTCCTTTGCTGTCTCTGACAGAATTACAATGTCATCGGCGAACCTCAAAGTTTTTACTTCTTCTCCATGAATTTTAATACCTACTCCGAATTTTTCTTTTGTTTCCTTTACTGCTTGCTCAATATACAGATTGAATAACATCGGGGAGAGGCTACAACCCTGTCTCACTCCCTTCCCAACCACTGCTTCCCTTTCGTGCCCCTCGACTCTTATAACTGCCATCTGGTTTCTGTACAAACTGTAAATAGCCTTTCGTTCCCTGTATTTTACCCCTGCCAACTTCAGAATTTGAAAGAGAGTATTCCAGTTAACATTGTCAAAAGCTTTCTCTAAGTCTACAAATGCTAGAAACGTAGGTTTGCCTTTTCTTAATCTTTCTTCTACGATAAGTTGTAAGGTCAGTATTGCCTCACGTGTTCCAACATTTCTACGGAATCCAAACTGATCTTCCCCGAGGTCGGCTTCTACCAGTTTTTCCATTAGTCTGTAAAGAATTCGCGTTAGTATTTTGCAGCTGTGACTTATTAAACTGGTTCATGGGGGGGTTTATACTGATACTACGACGATATTTGTGCATATGCACTATGCTGCCACCTGCAGGCCATTCTGCGCGCTGTTTGTAGCACGCTTACCAAATTACAGGATAACGGCGCGAAATTTCTATTCGTTATTACAAATTTAAAGTTTTCATTTGATTCATCTTCGTACCTTTCACTGTGTTATGTAAGTGCCGTGGCAAAACTACAGGGTGTTTCAAAAATGACCGGTATATTTGAAACGGCAATAAAAACTAAACGAGCAGCGATAGAAATACACCGTTTGTTGCAAAATGCTTGGGACAACAGTACATTTTCAGGCGGACAAACTTCCGAAATTACAGTAGTTACAATTTTCAACAACAGATGGCGCTGCAAGTGATGTGAAAGATATAGAAGACAACGCAGTCTGTGGGTGCGCCATTCTGTACGTCGTCTTTCTGCTGTAAGCGTGTGCTGTTCACAACGTGCAAGTGTGCTGTAGACAACATGGTTTATTCCTTAGAACAGAGGATTTTTCTGGTGTTGGAATTCCACCGCCTAGAACACAGTATTGTTGCAACAAGCCGAAGTTTTCAACGGAGGTTTAATGTAACCAAAGGACCGAAAAGCGATACATTAAAGGATCTGTTTGTAAAATTTCAACGGACTGGGAACGTGACGGATGAACGTGCGGGAAAGGTAGGGCGACCACGTACGGCAACCACAGAGGGCAACGCGCAGCTAGTGCAGCAGGTGATCCAACAGCGGCCTCGGGTTTCCGTTCGCCGTGTTGCAGCTGCGATCCAAATGACGCCAACGTCCACGTATCGTCTCATGCGCCAGAGTTTACACCTCTATCCATACAAAATTCAAACGCGGCAACCCCTCAGCGCCGCTACCATTGCTGCACGAGAGACATTCGGTAACGATATAGTGCACAGGATTGATGATGGCGATATGCATGTGGGCAGCATTTGGTTTAGTGACGAAGCTTATTTTTACCTGGACGGCTTCGTCAATAAACAGAACTGGCGCATATGGGGAACCGAAAAGCCCCATGTTGCAGTCCCATCGTCCCTGAATCCTCAAAAAGTACTGGGTCTGGGCCGCCATTTCTTCCAAAGGAATCATTGGCCCATTTTTCAGATCCGAAAAGATTACTGCATCACGCTATCTGGACATTCTTCGTGAATTTGTGGCGGTACAAACTGCCTTAGACGACACTGCGAACACCTCGTGGTTTATGCAAGATGGTGCCCGGCCACATCGCACGGCCGACGTCTTTAATTTCCTGAATGAATATTTCGATGATCGTGTGATTGCTTTGGGCTATCCGAAACATACAGGAGGCGGCGTGGATTGGCCTCCCTATTCACCAGACATGAACCCCTGTGACTTCTTTCTGTGGGGACACGTGGAAGACCAGGTGTACCGCCAGAATCCAGAAACAATTGAACAGCTGAAGCAGTACATCTCATCTGCATGTGAAGCCATTCCGCCAGACACGTTGTCAAAGGTTTCGGGTAATTTCATTCAGAGACTTCGCCATATTATTGCTACGCATGGTGGATACGTGGAAAATATCGTACTATAGAGTTTCCCAGACCGCAGCGCCATCTGTTGTTGAAAATTGTAACTACTGTAATTTCGAAAGTTTGTCTGCCTGAAAATGTACTGTTGTCCCAAGCATATTGCAACAAACGGTGTATTTCTATCGCTGCTCGTTTAGTTTGTATTGCCGTTTCAAATATACCGGTCATTTTTGAAACACCCTGTACTTACCCTTAATATTAGTTGAGTATCATCCTTAACACTCATGGGGTCATGGTCAGCGCGTATAGATAATGCCTTGGTGACCGCTGCTTTAACTATCTCGCTGACACGGCATGCACCATCGTCTGGCTTAGTATTTCCGTCGAGGAGTCGTTGCCTGAGTCTTCCCACATGTCGTCGACATAAGCAATGAGGCTGTATGTAGGTCGCTGTATCCTTACCCGTTTGCCTTAGTGATGGTAAGTAGATTTCTGTTTGTCTAAACACCATGAAAAAAAATGAAGACAGACAAGTAATCAACGACTTCATGAGGAAATGGCTGCGGTTTCCTACGAAACAGTGATTGTACCAAGGCGAGCACATCTTCAACCGAAGTTAAACGCCGGTCTTCCTTCAGGTCTCCCAAAATATGGATATCGCATGGAGAGAGATCGGAATGATGGAGATTTCGCTGAGAATCACTTACACATACACCATTAAGTCACGAACTCTTCATAAGCGGTTTCTACGATGTCTGTATTTTGAAGCCCTGAATAAACATATTCGCTGCCGTTGGTTTATTTCGTACGAATAGGTGTAAGCCTCGGTACAATCATATTTCCGTAAGCGACGGCAAACATTTTTCCAGGGAGGCATTGATCCGGGTGTGTGACAGTGGGATAAATGTATAAACAGATTTGGAGACTAGTTTAGAAATAGTAATCAGTTCACTTACTATTTTCCATCAGTCCGCTTTTCATTTAACTGCCCTTTATAAATGTTGTATCCGTCATCGATCCCAGTTCCCTACCTCTCACAGCCACTGCACTATCAGTTACCTTAACAGAGAGCGCCATCCAAATTAACTACGGTTCTCTTCCCACTACCGCTTAAATCCGGCAGAGTTTTTGTACTAATACGTGAGACTAATAATTCCGTGATAAAGGATACAGCCTCAGTTTAACTGCTTTATTGTATCAGTGTACTTACCGAAACATTTACTCTCCAGTCATCACATGAACAGTTGTGGCCAAAATATGAAAACACCAAAACTCACCACATTACTATTGTTCACACGGTGTAAGAAAACCGTTGGCATTAAAAAAATACTAGCTCTCCCAGATTGGATAAATACAGGTACTGCGCAGTTTTCAATGGTATCTTGTAACGTTAGTCCTGCAAAATAGTGGCTAGTTCATGTAAACTTGATGGAGATGGACAGCGAAAACGCTACCTTCTCTTCTAAGTAGACTCAAATTCTCAATAACATAAAGACATAGTCCCTGTGGTGGCAGCGGAGATGCGACATTTCATCCTTCTGATATCAAAGCCAGTCTTGAACGATGCGAGCTGTGTGAACAGGATACGTGTCGTCTTCGAACGCAATGTCACCACTGGGGAAGAAACATTGTATCGTGGGATCGACATGATCAGCCAAAACAGTCACTCAACCTTTGACACCTATGCGAACTTGCAGAGTAACGATGAGGGTCATGATTTACGGCGTTAGGGCAAATCATTTTCGAAACTCCGTTATGTTTAATCATTAGCACGTAAACTCGGACAGAAGTTGGAAACTGTGCAACAAGACTCCTCCGACCAAGTGACGTTCTTCCATTGCTCCATAGTGGCGGTTTAATGGCTTCGGGACCACACTTTCCTGTGATGGGAATTTGCTTCACTCGTGAGTGGTTTTGGAGTTCTAGCTCGCCATGCAATGCCCTCCTTATATAGCTCCCTTCGTGTTGTTTCGGTGCTGACCGGATTTGCGAGTGTGACATTCGGCTCTGCAGTGGTTTTTCAGCTGTTGTCCCTCACCTTATTTTCTTAGCGGATGATGTTTTCACGATGTATCAGTCTGCGGTATGTATCTTCGATACTGTGCCTCTTGAAACACCAAACACCTGGGATAATCTGGGCCACAGAAGTATCGTCTGTACGAGCACCGCCGGCCGGTGTGGCCGTGCGGTTCTAGGCGCTTCAGTCTGGAACCGCATGACCACTACGGTCGCAGGTTCGAATCCTGCCTCGGGCATGGATGCTTGTGATGTCCTTAGGCTAGTTAGGTTTAAGTAGTTCTAAGTTCTAGGGGACTGATGACCGCAGAAGTTAAGTCCCATACTGCTCAGAGACATTTGAACAATTTTTTTACGAGCACCAACAATTTGAGCTCGTTCGAATTCACTTAGCTTCCACATAATGCTCACACAGCTACACAGTACACTATTCTGACCATGATTGACACCTCCAACGAATTGAGGATAGTACAAAGGTGCTGTCCGTGGCCACACAGAACAGCGCAAGTTGCAGACCACGCTACCATATGCGCTTAATGGACGTCTCGGGTACAGACCTAGTAGCGGCACATACTTCACTGGCACGAAGCCAATCCACAACATTCGTTTTTGCGACGCACTATCGCTAACCTGTGCTCAAAGCAACCTCTCGGAATTTCTGTTACTCTATGGCATACACTAATGACTGTTTCGTCTCCGCAACAAACAATTTTCGAGTGAAGACAGCAAGGACGGAGATTAACCTACCGAATTACAGTGGTTGCTAAACATTCAAATTTCGTCGTCTCCATCAGTGAAAAAAATTAAGTAATATGTATAAAATTTTATTAATATTCGACGTTGTTTTTAATGTGTTGTTTCCTTTTCGTGTCATCTTCAACGCAAACAAATTTAACCGTCGAGTGGGCGCGCCTATGTATAAAGTCTGCCAGCAACAAATAACATTGTCTTGTACCATTCCGCTGTTTTTTATAATTTCATGAATTCTTCAGCTAACACGGTTGTGCCGCTCGCGATGGCCGTGCGGTTCTAGGCGCTCCAGTGCGGAGCCGCGCTGTTGCTACGGTCGCTGGTTCGAATCCTGCCTCGGGCATGGGTGTATGTGATGTCCTTAGGTTAGTTAGGCTTAAGTAGTTCTAAGTTCTAGGGGACTGATGACCACAGCAGTTGAGTCCCATAGTGCTCAGAGCCATTTGAACACGGTTGTAAGAGAAAATTTACAGGCTATGCAAGAAAGGACACAGATATCGAGTAAGCAGCGCAACCTCAGAATGAGGCAGTTTTCTTCGAGACAAGTAGTGATTAAATAAACAACTGGCTTTTATCAGAAACAACTATGCTGTTTGATGCTTCAAGTAGGTCATTACGGTGGGGTAACACTTGGATGCACCAAAAGAGTGATAAAATGAATGTTTACTTTTTATTCTTTAATTAAACAGTGATGTAGTACTTGTAAGTTTATTTTATCCTTGTTAAATTAAACTAAGATTAAACTGTGATTTGATCATATACGTTTACCTTGATAAGATAACAACTATACTTTACATGTGTACAAAGTGTGCCGTGCACCCACTTGTGTTATGAAAATCGGCGCGCCATCTCAAGGCTTGAAACACATACAGAAATGTCTCACTTCCGTTCCATTTGTTGTAGCTCCTGTACAGTCAATGAAAAGTCATGTAGTTTGTAGCCACAGGTAGGTGTGCTTTTCAGTACTTCTTAGCTTGAGGAAAGTATGGTCATGGGACACGCCCAACGTAATCGTTTTAACCGATGAGGAAACGTCTTTTCAGCTTGATGTCTTGAAAATAGTTTAACTAAGATATGTTTTTAACGAAATTTTAACCTGGCATTTTACTTAGAGACCTAAAGAACTTTAAATTTCATAGAAATACTGATTTTGCTAACATTAGATTTAATGAACAGATTATTTCTACTCTGAATGAAGAGCTAGTACAGTATTACTATTTGTACTGTTAATTCACACCTAAGATCTTTCACTGGCAAACATAAACCTGAAATCGACACATGCCGTTTTTCTAATATGCAATTACACACCATATTGTATGAGAGACAACCACTACCATAAATACACGCCTGGGATAATAACCGTTTGGCTGTCCTTGTAAACGATTTTTTTAACGCACCGTAGCCTAAAAGCAACCCATACTTTCCGTTTACTTCCCGATTCACTAATTGAGTCTTATTATTGAATTCTTACTATAGAATAACAATGTTTTTGTCCCGTCCACGTTGCAACTTTATTGTCCTGATTCGCAAAATTTAATCTGAAGATGTAGCTTCTAGGCTACAAAACCGGTTGTTGCCTATTTATTCATAGCGGACTTCTAAGAAGAATGCTAAGGTTTTAGGCCTTGCAACCAACGTGTTTCTGTGGATAGCTAACGACTTCATTATTGTCTGGCACCGCGGAGGCGATGACCTAAGCAGAGCTGTCCTCATCCCAGCGTGAAACTGATCAAAGGTTGAAAGTTATGGGGAAGCATCCATTTCTGAACATGATTGTTTACAAAAGACATGAAGGTATTCTGGGACATAGTGTATACCGATAACTCACATACCGGACTATTCGTGAACGCACAGAGTGGCCACCCACGATACCAACGCAGCAATGTTATTAGGACACTGGTACGACGAGCATAGGCTGTTTCCAGTACGGATGGCTTATCACAGGAACTTGAACACTTGGTGTATGTGGTGAAGGAAAATGGATACCCCGAGAAAAAGGTTCGTCGGGCCATGAAGTCTGGAGTATCCCTTGAGGTGTACAAACAGGAGCATATATGTGTCTCCTTTATTCTTTATGCCGGGGATATAACCTTTAAGACGGGTTTGAGGAAAATTTCACGTGCCGGATGATTAAGTACTCAAAAAACCTTGGATGAAACAAAATTCCATGCATTATTGGAAGGATTGCATCGGCCATTCGATTCGCTCAGTTGAGGATAGGTGGGTTGATCGTCGCTGTTACACGAGACTAAAGCAGCCAGAAATATCGGTGGCAGCGAACGTTATCTAAACCATGGAAAAAACGAACGTAAATTGACGACTCACTGATAGGTGTGTATTTCGGGTTTTTCGGAGAGTGTTTCTAAGAAATTAGGTTGGCAGAAAATTTTTTTAAAGACAAATGTTTCAAGACAACATAGAACCCTGCATTACTCCACACCAAAGTACAAGGTTGTTTGACAGGTCGGTCCTCACCGCCTACGGTACGGAGAGCTATATCCACGGTAGAAACACGTTAACCGAACCACCATCTCTGTTCGACGACAACGTGTAAAAGCCAGTCACAGACGGCACGTGACCGCACTGGCAGTGGAGGGTATATAAAGCACGTCTGGGAAACGCGGAAACAGTGAAATCGTTGCTGCAATGCGGAAACGGAGTGATTAGTCTGACGTCCAGATGGGCATGACTGTTGTCTTTCTGATCAAGGTGGGCGCATTTCTATAACGACTAACTTTGTAAACTGGGGGCGTGCCGCCGTGGTTAAAGTATACCGAGTAAGGAGAAATGACGCCTTCCAAAACCGGCACCGTGGCAACTGGGGTTCACCACGAGCCGTAGATGAAAAGTTTCCTGATGATAATTTACAAACAGCGGTATGTATTGTAGAAATTTATTTTATTTTATGAACTTCAATGTGCTACCAGTTTCGGCGTTACATTGATGTCATCTTCAGGCCTCATTCATCATAGTGCTAAAATCGCTGTACACAGAAGAAGCCATATAACTGGAGCCGTGAATAAATCGTCCTGCAACAGCTCTAGGTGGCCAGGTGACAAGGACTGAGGCTGTTGCAGGACGATTGATTCACGGAGCCAGTTATATGGCTCCTTCCGTGTACAGCGATTTTACAACTATGACGAATGAGGCCTGAAGATGGCATCAATGTAATGCTGAAACTGGTAGCACATAGAAGTTCATAAAATAAAATAAATTTCTACAATACAAACGGCTGTTGGTAAAATATTGCATCAAGACGTTCATCCCAGCCGTCGTCCCACGATCCATAATGGATCAACGAAGAGTAGATGACAAGGGTCAATAATGGCTGCGGAGATGCGTCCGGCCGAAAAGACGTATAACTGATGAACACCTGACCGCTCAGATGAACCAAGGGGTTATCTACAGAGTCTCCTCAACGACCATACAGCGAACGTTGCTGCGTATGCACCGTCGCAGCAGGCATGTGGTTCATGCTGACTGCCGTTCATCACCGACGGGGGCTAGAATTTGCATGCCGGTACTGTAGCTGAACACCTATTGATTGGTAACAGGTGTCCTTTTAATAGTTTTACGGTCCATCGAACCGATGCTCGTTGGTGTGTACTGCCTGAAACGTCTAAAAGCAAAGACCATGCAAGAATCATCGGAAGCGTACAGGTCGCAGGAGGGAGTATGGTATGGTGAATATTTTCGTGGGATTCAAGGCCTTTAATGGGTGACGTGGTCAATGTGGAAAGCACAACGGCTCAACACAAGTACGCATCTATCTTGGGGATGACGTCAATCCCTACATGCTGTTTGTTTTTACTCGGCATGCTGGCCTCTACCAGCAGGACAATGCACGGCATTTAGTTTACCTTCGTGGTTCCAAGAGAATCAGGATCAGTTTACCATACTCCTCTGGCCACTATATTCCCCGGTTTTAGACCTGAGCGAAGGCCCGTGGGACCACCCCGACAGCGTTTTCGCGCCATAGACCATCAGCCGAGAAACCTGGCACAGAGGGTCATGGCATTAGAATCGGCATGGCTCCACATCTCTGGTGGTACCGTCGAGAACCTCTCTGATCCTCCTCCGGCACGTCTCACACCGTAAAATCTGGATATTAAGGGTACCCTCCGTCACCCATATTACGTTGGCGTGCGGAGTACCTATGTAGATGTAGACGTTTTGACACAATAATGTTACTGGAGAGTTTCAAGTGGGACTCTTCAGTAGTAGTGTCTCTCGGAAAGATGAGCAGATGTTTATTTTCGGATTCGGCAAAAAACCCAAGGAAACTACGAAAAAGAAAACAGTAATGACAATTGCTACTTGTGTAAATTGACAGTGGACTTGGGATTAGCTTACTACACATGACAGATGTCAGTTTTTCGACCGTAGACATTGCCAGGATATGAAGTTAAGGTGTTAATGATAATAGAGTGAAGAAACATTCTGTAAAAGCAGTCGTTCTCACTAGGAAACGTATTCTTAAGCATTTACGTATACCAGTAAATATAGTGTCTTCTCGCTTGTCTTCAAGAATACAGGAATGACAATTACGACAAATAGTAGTGCGGGAGTATGCGATAGTAAGAAAGTAACGTCTTCGCTGCATCGAAGATCTGATTATTAACACTTTCCCGGCGATTTGAATGTTCCAAGTAATTTCGGGCTTGCATGGAAGGCACTACTGTGAGATATGCAGATTACAAAGAATCGGATCCCTTGCGTAAAAAAAAAAAAAAAATAAAAAAATAAAAAAATAAAAAAAATAAAAAATTAACTTCTCTGCAATAAAGGAAAGACTACCATCCTACGAACTAACATTATAGTACGTTTATTGTGAGCTTCTGCCACCATCTTTCTAACAAATCGTGTACTGCTGCTGTTTTACTGGAGGAATCCCAGAAGTCTAGAACAAATGCAAATAGTCTCTCGTCAGCTGCACAAAATATCAAAGTTCAGATTTCTCTGACGGACCGGCTAACAGGGTTGACGGAGCGCAAACTTTTCCGACAAGAAAAACTGGAAACCAGAAGTAAAAGGAGGAAAGAAAGGCAAGTCTCCACTAATGTAAATAACGTTTAATACCACAGAACTCCCGTACATTTTTGTAGCACATCATCAGCGGCAAGGCTGGAATGCAGATGTGAAGCAACGCTAGCAATGGGAACATATTAAACTTCTGTTTCTAAAAAATCGCATTTTACGTGTATTTATATTGTTTGCCTCAGCTAGAAGATACAGAAATGACAGGAAGAAACTCTACTAAAGTGAGAATAATATCCTACACACTATTTAATGGAAACATGGATATGGAAATTGCAGTTGTAGTCTGAGACATCACATGTGTACACATTGTCGGTTCTGTTGTTTTACTGATTCCAGATACCGATTACTCCAAATACATTTCCCTTTTGTATTTCATCTCCTTGCTTCCTACATATAGTTTTATATTAAAATGCGATGTGGCGCTATAAAAGACCTAATAAGCTGCCATTATTATACATGGTGATTTTTTCCAACGTATACAAACTCTAGGGACTGGTCGATGAGAGGATACGGAACAAGGAAGCTCTAATGAATTTACGTCCGGAAATGCATTGTTTCCATGCTAGAGACCATTTATTCAACCATACTTTGTTGCAAAGATTGCGTGCTGTACCATGCATCCACAGTTACAGCACGCATGGTTTTCTCCTAGGGAGTAGTACTGCTCCTCATACGTAATGCCCTAGCTCCCGCTCCTGCCACAGTTACTGGTAACGTTGAATCCGATTCACTTCTCTTGTTGACTCTGCTTGTAGTGGATGTGTACACAATGACTCCGTATTCGAATCGAGAGCTTGCCGACATGTAGTTTACTCACGGAAAGGCAAATGGCAAAGGGCGGTGGGCTGCAAGGTTGTATCAGGAGACCCACTACCTCCGACTACAACTACGGCATTCAACTGTGTTTCTCCATTCGTCTAGGTATAGTATCAGGAAGTAGGAAATCATGAAGGACATACCCGAAATGTTCGGACGCCAGACTGGCATAAAAAAGTTATTAAAACTGTGAAAGACGACCGCCGTGTCAGCAGCAAGCAGTGCCCTCTCGAAATCTCAGCAGTAAACCTCTCCGTGAGGCAAAACGCCTCTCTTGTATCTGCCACTGGAGTTTGTTGACAATCTTTCTTATGGTGTCGCACCGACTAAACGATCCCGTGATGATACGCGCTCCTCTAAGTTGGATCTTCACTATCTCTTATATCTGTCCTACATGCTACTGCAAGCACATTGATGAACAGTACTCAAGTACAGGATCCCTATACGCCACTTCCCTCGTGAAAGAGTTTCATTTTCTTAAGATTCTTTCTATGAATCTGAGTCTGCCATGTGCTTTTTCTACTGCTTGTTATACAGGGTGAGTCACCTAACGTTACCGCTGGATATACACTCCTGGAAATGGAAAAAAGAACACATTGACACCGGTGTGTCAGACCCACCATACTTGCTCCGGACACTGCGAGAGGGCTGTACAAGCAATGATCACACGCACGGCACAGCGGACACACCAGGAACCGCGGTGTTGGCCGTCGAATGGCGCTAGCTGCGCAGCATTTGTGCACCGCCGCCGTCAGTGTCAGCCAGTTTGCCGTGGCATACGGAGCTCCATCGCAGCCTTTAACACTGGTAGCATGCCGCGACAGCGTGGACGTGAACCGTATGTGCAGTTGACGGACTTTGAGCGAGGGCGTATAGTGGGCATGCGGGAGGCCGGGTGGACGTACCGTCGAATTGCTCAACACGTGGGGCGTGAGGTCTCCACAGTACATCGATGTTGTCGCCAGTGGTCGGCGGAAGGTGCACGTGCCTGTCGACCTGGGACCGGACCGCAGCGACGCACGGATGCACGCCAAGACCGTAGGATCCTACGCAGTGCCGTAGGGGACCGCACCGCCACTTCCCAGCAAATTAGGGACACTGTTGCTCCTGGGGTATCGGCGAGGACCATTCGCAACCGTCTCCATGAAGCTGGGCTACGGTCCCGCACACCGTTAGGCCGTCTTCCGCTCACGCCCCAACATCGTGCAGCCCGCCTCCAGTGGTGTCGCGACAGGCGTGAATGGAGGGACGAATGGAGACGTGTCGTCTTCAGCGATGAGAGTCGCTTCTGCCTTGGTGCCAATGATGGTCGTATGCGTGTTTGGCGCCGTGCAGGTGAGCGCCACAATCAGGACTGCATACGACCGAGGCACACAGGGCCAACACCCGGCATCATGGTGTGGGGAGCGATCTCCTACACTGGCCGTACACCACTGGTGATCGTCGAGGGGACACTGAATAGCGCACGGTACATCCAAACCGTCATCGAACCCATCGTTCTACCATTCCTAGACCGGCAAGGGAACTTGCTGTTCCAACAGGACAATGCACGTCCGCATGTATCCCGTGCCACCCAACGTGCTCTAGAAGGTGTAAATCAACTACCCTGGCCAGCAAGATCTCCGGATCTGTCCCCCATTGAGCATGTTTGGGACTGGATGAAGCGTCGTCTCACGCGGTCTGCACGTCCAGCACGAACGCTGGTCCAACTGAGGCGCCAGGTGGAAATGGCATGGCAAGCCGTTCCACAGGAATACATCCAGCATCTCTACGATCGTCTCCATGGGAGAATAGCAGCCTGCATTGCTGCGAAAGGTGGATATACACTGTACTAGTGCCGACATTGTGCATGCTCTGTTTCCTGTGTCTATGTGCCTGTGGTTCTGTCAGTGTGCTCATGTGATGTATCTGACCCCAGGAATGTGTCAATAAAGTTTCCCCTTCCAGGGACAATGAATTCACGGTGTTCTTATTTCAATTTCCAGAAGTGTATTTCGTAAACAACATCAAATACTGACGAACCGATTCCACAGACCGAACGTGAGGTGAGGGGCTAGTGTAATTGTTTAATACAAACCGTACAAAAATGCACGGAAGTGTGTTTCTTAACACAAACCTACGTTTTTTTTAAATGGAACCACGTTAATTTTGTTAGCACATCTGAACATATAAACAAACACGTAATCAGTGCCGTTTGTTGCATTGTAAAATGTTAATTACATCCGGAGATATTGTAACCTAAAGTTGACGCTTGAGTACCACTCCTCCGCTGTTCGATCGTGTGTATAGGAGAGCACCGAATTACGTAGAGATCCAAAGGGAACGGTGATGGACATTAGGTGCAGAAGAGACTGGAACTGCACATTACGTCCACATGCTAACACCTTTTTATTGGTCTTTTTCACTGACGCACATGTACATTACCATGAGGGGTGAGGTATAAGTACACACGTAGTTTCCGTTTTCAATTACGGAGTGGAATAGAGTGTGTCCCGACATGTCAGGCCAATAGATGTTCAATATGGTGGCCATCATTTGCTGCACACAATTGCAATCTCTGGCGTAATGAATGTCTTACACGCCGCAGTACATCTGGTGTAATGTCGCCACAGGTTGCCACAATACGTTGTTTCATATCCTCTGGGGTTGTAGGCACATCACGGTACACATTCTCCTTTAACGTACCCCACAGAAAGATGTCCAGAGGTGCAAGATCAGGAGAACGGGCTGGCCAATTTATGCGTCCTCCACGTCCTGTGAAACGCCCGTCGAACATCCTGTCAAGGGTCAGCCTAGTGTTAATTGCGGAATGTGCAGGTGCACCATCGTGCTGATACCACATACGTCGACGCGTTTCCAGTTGGACATTTTCGAGCAACGTTGGCAGTTCATTCTGTAGAAACGCGATGTATGTTGCAGCTGTTTGGGCCCCTGCAATGAAGTAAGGACCAATGAGGTGGTCGCCAATGATTCCGCACCATACATTTACAGTCCACGGTCGCTGTCGCTCTACCTGTCTGAGCCAACGAGGATTGTCCACGGACCAGTAATGCATGTTCCGTAGATTCACTGCCCCGTGGTTTGTGAGACCCGCTTCATCGATAAACAGGTAGAACTGCAACGCATTCTCTGTTAATGCACGCGATGATTAAAGTCATCATCATGTAATTGCTGATGTAGCGACACATGAAACGGGTGAAAGCGATGACGATGCAGTATGCGCATGACACTACATTGACTCAATCCACCGGCTCTCACAATGTCACGTGTACTCATGTGTGGGTTCATGGCAACAGCAGCTAACACACCAACTGCACCCGCTTCTCCTGTGACGGGCCTGTTACGGACCCGTTTGCGTGCTACGACCATTCCTGTTGCATACAGTTGGCGGTAGATGCTTTGCAATGTGCGGCACGTTGGATGCTCTCTGTCCGGGTACCGTTCTGCATACACACTGCAGGCTTCAGCTGCATTTCGTCGACACTCGCCATAGGTGAGTATCATCTCCGCCTTTTCAGAGTTCGAATACACCATGGTCACAGTTCCTACAACACTACACTATCACAGACGTCTGGTAACACGGTGTACTACAGCTGATCTGGGTGCGGAGACGAAAGCAGAATAACAATAGCAGCATGCGCTACATGCGGACACTGCGACAGCTAGACCAAACCACAACAGTGCACTACAGCCACACTCGTAAACTCGGTCGTCATCGTAAACATGTCCTTGCAGATGCTGCTCGCTGACCGTAGCCCATGTTTGTTACAACACGCAACTGAACGTCGGAGGTTTCAAGCGTCAACTTTAGGTTACAATATCTCCGGATGTAATTAACATTTTACAATGCAACAAACGGCACTGATTACGTATTTGTTTATATGTTCAGATGTGCCAACAAAACTAACTGGGTTCCATTTTAAAAAACGTAGGTTTGTGTTGAAAAACATACTTCCGTGCATTTTTTTATGGTTTGTATTAACCAAATACACTAGCCTCACGTTCGGTCTGTGGAATCGATTCGTCAGTATTTGATGTGGTTTACGAAATATATCCAGCGGTAATGTTAGGTGACTCACCCTGTATATGGTCATTTCACTTAAGGTCACTCTGGATAGTTACTACTAGATATTATAAAGTAGATACTATTCCCAGCAATTTTTTATCACTAACTTACGCTAAGAACGACACACACACCCATGCCCGCGGGAGTACTCGGACGTCCTACGGGAGGCGGGGGGGCTTGGGGCCTTGTCACGCGACACGCGAGCGACAAACGTTATCCTTCGACAGCTTTCCGCAACGCTTCGTTCTAACAACCCTCGTAACCAAGCGATGGCCAGAAAATTCCGCAACATGTACCAGTGACGGCTTGCATATAACAAGCATGATTCATTAGCACCTAAGGACGACAGTTCGGAAAGAGAGCCTCATCTTACCCGTTGATTGTTGGTTCTTTTCCTTTGTCTATAGTGCCGTTTTTCCATGGTGGTGAACCTCCACCGTTATCTCTTGTGCTCCTTCGTCTCAGGGTCATAACGATACACCGTGCACTACTCCAAGGTGGTTAGGTGGGTACACAAGTGGATTGTCCTGACACAGCTGCAGTATTTCTGCGGCTGTTTCGTTTCGGCGAGTGTTTTGAATCGGCGTAATTGCGAAACCTGCTGGTGACAACATTTACCATGTGAGTTTTAAAATTTTTCCAAAGAACAAATTTTGGGTTTGCAGTCGATCGTCGTTTACTTCATCACACCATATTTCGACTAGGCACCAGCCACTCATCTTTAGATCAGCCATCAAAGACTGGCGAAGACTTACTCTGTTCCGCCATATACAGAGCGCTGCGAGTATTGCGTGCATGCGTCAAAATTCATGTGTTGTCCAGGTGTGAATTTCAAGCTAGACGCATGTGCGGAATATTGTGTATGGCAGAACGGAGCAAGCTTTCGTCAGTCTTCGATGACTCACTTGAAGATGTGTGGCAGGTGCCCAGTCGAAATATCGTGTGATGTATTAGACGACGACCGGCTGAAAGCCCTAAATTAGTTTGAATAACATGTATCACGTTGACAGTGTCACGCAAGGTGCCGAAAATTACTTCGTGGCTCATTTTCACTTTATGCACTGTCGCCTGGACTGTGACATGCTGGGCTTACAGCAGAAGAACCTCCATTCTTGCCGCTCTCAGAGATGGCCCACCACTTCGTTCTTCGTCATGTAGACTTGATTCACAACGATGGAAGCGTCTGTAACATCTGACATCTGCTTGACGCGATGATACATCGATGACGTATACTTACAACTCAACACAGATTGTTACAGCAGTGAGCCCTTTCTTATGCAGATAACGTATAACTTCACGATACTACCTTATCTGTGAGCTCCTGCATTTTGGTTTGGCTCCTCTAGTGGCCAATAACTTTACTAACACCCTGTGATGTCAACGTGTACCTGCATTTCAGACCTACGAGGGTTTTCAATTAAAGTGCAGCTACTCATCGAATGTCAATGTTGCTTGTAATTACTGTAGGGCAGTGAAACTTGGTAAGTATTCTAATGCGTTAATACGAAACCGATTAAGGCTGCAAATAATTAGTTCAAATTTTCGCCACCATGTGCAATTCTGGGCTGTGGATGCAAAAAAGGTGTACAAAAACATTTACAAAAAAATTGCAAAGGCATAATTTTTATTTTATTATTAACCACAGCTTACACAATTCGTTCAATATGAGTACTGGAGACGTCGACGGGAAACTGAACTGTGCCAGAATTGCAGATACTGAGCAAAATTAATTTTTTTTTAGTGGAAATCTGTTCCTCATGAACACATTAGGAAATATACTATGTTCGTTGCTATGGGATAATTACAACCGACACTGGACGCTACACCTGCAAACAAAGAAAATTTATAATTGTGTAAATTTTCTTTCAAGGGGATAATTACAAATTAATGACTATTCCTCATATGTTGTAAACATATGACATGTAGAGCAGCCTGCGATGATTTCCACTCCTGCGTCTTCATATTAGAGTATCTCTAACACCCAGTTTCTTAGCTGCATGTTTTGTACACGGTGTTTCGAAAAGGGCTTTACAACTTTGAAAATTCATCTTAATTAATTCGTAATACCTACAGACGAGATAGTAGCGTCAGTTTGTAGGGAAATACATCAAATTTTGTCTCGCGTAGTGGCACCATAAGGAGCGCTAGAGGCAGTTGCGTTAAAGATGGCTGCCTTCAGTGGACCCGAGCATGCTAACTGTGTGTTTTGGTTTAAAGAATCGAAGTCAGCGACAACAGTTCAGCGTAATTTCCATACCAAGTACGCTGATGTGGCATAAATGTTACGTAGAAACGAAGTGCTCGGTTAGACACGGGAAATGATCAGCGCATCCAAGCATGTCTGACGACATTGAGAGAGTGAGTCAACTTTTCGTCAAAAGCCCTACGAAATCATGCCATCGTGTATCTCGCGAACCGCAAACCCCACATATGATTATTTGGCGTGTGTCGAGAAAAGTTTCGCATTTGAAACCGTACAGACCGACGATCGTACAAGCAATAAGACACACTGATAAAATTGCTAGCATGAACTACTGTGCGAATATGTTAAATCGATTACATGAGGATAAAAATTTCTTGGACAAATTATCTGATGAGTTGACTTTTTACTTAAGTGGCAAGGTTAATACACGTAATTGTAGAATTTGGAGCAGTAAAAATGCACATCAAACATTGTAAAATGTTCATGATAGCCCTAAACTGAAGGCTTTTTGTGCATTGAGCAAGAACAGTGCACGGCCCCTTTTTTCCGTTACAGAACCATCAATGTGATAGTGTACCTAAGTATGTTACAACAATTTTTCATAATACCGATCAATGGGGATGACCAAGAACGAAATGTTTGCTTCATGCAAGATGGCGCATCACCCCACTACCTGGGATTTTCTCAGTGAGAACTTCCCACGTCAATGGATTGGCTGCGATGAGCCAATTACATGCCCCCCTCCCTCCCGCCACGTTTCCCAGACCTGACACCACTCGATTTTTTTATGGGCATTCATCAAGGATATCCTGCTTGTACCTCCTGTGCCGGCTTGTCTACCTGAACTTAGAATAAGAATTTATGCCACTATTTAGCAAGTTACACCTGCAATGCTACAGCGAGTTGGGGAAGAAATTGATTTCCGGTGAGATGTGTGCAGGATAACCAACGGAAACCACATACAATATCTTTAAGGTAAAATAGCTTGATGTGTTTCACTACAAAATAACACTAAACCCAGCTCTATATCTTCGTTCAATAACTTTATATCATCATCATCTTGGACAGTTTCCAGCCACTGGCTGGGTCTGTCGGGAACACAAGCCTCTCCATCGTGTTCTGTCTTTCCACCAATCCCCCTCTTCCACCTTCGTCCAGTTCTCTCCTCTTCTCATCACACATTCCTTCACTCCCTTCACCCGTCTATCCCTTGGTCTTCCTCTGGGCCTCTTCCCCTCCAGTGGCAGATCAAACATCCTCTTTGGAATTCTTCCCTCATTCATTCTCTTCATGTGTCCATACCACTGCAGTCTTGATTTTTCTATCCTGTCCTGTACTGGTTCCTCCTTTAGTCTTTCCCTCACATACACATTCCGCAATCTGTCTCGCCTTGTTACACCCAACCTGCTGCTCTGGAACTTCATTTCACTAGCCTGTATTTTGCTTTTGTCGCTTTTGTGCATTACCCATGTCTCACGTCCGTATGCCAATATGGGGACAAAGTAGGTTCGGTATATAGTTCCCTTGTATTTCTGTGGCACCTCCTTGCTCCAAATAAGCCCCCTAATGCATTTGTAGAACTGCCCTGCTTTTCTGCACCTTTCATTTATTTCCATTGCGTTTCCCCCCTTACTTTCAATCACGCTTCCCAGGTACTTGAAGTTCTCTACCACTTGTAGTTTTTCCCCTCCACAAGTTATATCCACATTTGGCCTATTCTTCTTCCTTGTTGTGACGATTATTTCACTTTTCTTTGCAGAGAAATGCATTCCATATTGTGCTGCCGTTGCCTCCCATGCATCTAACTGCTCTTGCACCTCCTTCTCGCAATTTCCCCACAGCATCAGGTCATCGGCAAAAAGCACTGCTTTCATTTTATGATCTCCAATTGCATCTGATACTTGCTGTAGGATTTCATCCATAACAATAACAAACAATAAAGGCGAAAGTTCACTTCGCTGTCGCAGCCCATTTTCCAGCTTGAACCATGCAGTACGTTCCCTCCCCACTTTCACACAAGTCTCACTTCCCTCATACATTTTTCTGACTTTTCGTGTTATCTCTTCATCTATCCCTTTTGCGTTCAGCACATCCCAGAGCTTGTCCCTACAGATGCTGTCATACGCCTTCTCAATATCCAAAAAGGCCATGATTAAGTCCTTCCCGTACTCATAGTGCCTCTCCTGCAGTTGCCTTACCGCTAATATGAGGTCCGTTGTTGATCTTCCCGGTCTGAAACCGTACTGCTCCTCTTGCAGTCTACTTTCGATACTGATTCTTATTCTCTTCTCCAGGATCTTTTCATAGATTTTTCCACAGTGGCATAGCAGGGTGATTCCTCTGTTGTTCTCACATCTCCTTTCACCCCCTTTCTTGAAGATCGGGACTATAATTCCTTTCTTCCAATCCTCAGAAATTCTGTTCACCTTCCACACCACCCTCAGCACTCTGTATAGCCACTGGGTTCCTACTTCTCCTGCTGCTCGTATCATATCCACTGTTACTTCGTCCCAACCTGGTGCCTTGCCCCCTTTCATCCTCTTTATGGCTTCTTCCACTTCCTTCCAAGTTAGATCATCAATTTCCCCACTATTATAATCGTCTGCTGCCTTAGGCTCTCCATCGCTGTTAGTTACCCGCTTGGCGGCATTCAACAGATCTTCAAAGTACTCCTTCCAAATCTTTTTGAGCTCATGCATTTCCTCCACAACTCTTCCATTATTATCCATGATCCTCAGGCACTCTCTTCTGTCGTTCCTCTTATTTCTTACCATGGTGTAAAGTACTTTTTTGTTCCCTTCACTGTCCTCTTCTAACATTCTTGTCCATTTTCCCAACCACTTCTTCTTCTCCGCCCTTACTATGGTCTGTGCCGCTTTCTTGCTTTCGTTATATTTTACCCTAGCTTCTCTGTTCGGGTCTGGAACCATTCTCTGAAGGCTTTGTTCTTTCGAAGTACTGCCTCTTTACATATGTTGCTCCACCATTAGGTTTCCCTACTTCTCCTCTTTGTGCTAGTTCTTCCGCACACAGTCTCAGCTGCCTCAACTAGAGCCCTCTTAAAATCTCCCCATTCTTCTTCCACTGTTCTCTGATCTTCCTTTGGCATCTTCTTCCTGATCAGTGTCTGGTACTGGGTCCTCCGTTCATCCTCTTTCAGCATCCATGTCTTCAACCTTTTCTCCTGTATTTCTGTTGCCCTCCTATCTTTTCTCTCTCTCAGGGTGGCTACCAACAGCCGATGGTCACTGTCTAAGGCCTCAGATGGAATGACCTTAACATCTGTGAGGCTGCTCATCATCTGCCTATCCACTAGTATATAGTCTACTACTGAAGTTTGGGACCAGTCCCCACTGTACCAAGTTATTTTGTGACTACTTCTCTTCTTGTACCAGAAATTTGCGATCGCCAGCCCATTCCTCTTGCAGAATTCCTGCAACAATTTTCCTTCTCTATTTCGGTTCCCCCAGCCCTCTGATCCCATTATCTCCTCGAATCCTTTCCTGTCTGTGCCAACATGTGCATTGAGGTCCCCTATTATAATCTGATTTCCTCCATTTAGCTGCTTTTGCATGTCATCTCCAAATTCCTCCTCCTTCTTTGTACACCCCACCTGTGGGGCATATGCTTGGATGATTTCAATGCTTTTTCCTTTCACCCGTACTCTGGCTTTTATCATTCGATCATTGATACCTTCCACCTCCTCCTGCAGACCCTCTCTAACCACTATTGCCACTCCATTTCTTCCCCTCTCATTCCCTATCCAGTACAGTTTACATCGTTTACTTAGTGGGTTTTCACCAACTCCTCTCCACCGAGTCTCAGCAAGTCCCAGGATGTCCAATTTCCTCCTTTCCATCATTTCTACAATTTCTTCTAACTTCCCAGTTATAACTTTATATAAAATTTTAAATTGGTAAAGTCTTTTAAAATACCCTGTATATTCCGTTCTCTGGCTTCTCATGTTGCTTCTCCTCAGTGTCTCAATCTAGTAACATAAAGGAGACTTCCTGATACCTTAATGCACAGGCTGTCGGTATGTCCTTTCGTCTAAGGTTTTGTGCATATTACATTTCTTGCTGTCTTTTCTTTTTTCCCCAAAGAACCTCAAATGCTTCTATTCCCTCCTTTCCCTTCTTTCCCAAAGCTTATAATTATTTTCTGATATTCTGAGGAATACCTTCCTCAGACGAAGAAACATCTTAAACCGAAGGATGTTCTCTTTTCGTGTGCTAGTCTCTGACGCTTGTTTCGTACGCCACGTGCTAGTTTCCCTCCGAGATAGCAAAACTGCTTCACTTCGTGTTCTGTAAAAATAAATGGAGATAGGTCGTTAATCTTATCTTCGTATTTTGCCTATGTCCCTATTTAACTAATGCAAGTCCATATAAAATTCATAGAGTTGTTCTGCTATTACTTAAGTATACAATTTGTATCAAGGATAAGTCAGCCTTAGGATTATTAAAATGATCTTACGAGGAGTGCAAGGAGGAAAAAGGAGTGCAACTAATATAAAAATCTATCAGCCACCTACATGCTGCCATTAACTAAGGTAGACTGATGTACTGGCCCAGACGTCGTGGAAGGGGTTCACCATGCTCATCCATCAATCAACAGAAGACGCTGTGGTACTCTTCCACGTAGTGAAAGTGCGCGAAAATTTGCTTTCTTTAGGGATAGATGAGAGCCTGGGATCAATAAATCCCAATTCATTTAGCGATCTGCTATTAGGAACTATTATTTTTCAAATTTCATGTTTTTCCAGGAAATATGATTGTTCTTTCTGATATTAGTATTTGCATTGCGTTGGTAGTTGTCAGAGATCACCGATTTAAAGCAAAACACCGATTTCACACTCTCGAAATATCCAAGTGATTGTGAATGTATGTCTCTATTAACTTTAGTCGTTTTCATTGGTCTTTTATCCGTTACATTGAACGACAGATAACTGGGTTTTATTTGAGACTACCTAGCGTAAATTAATTGCTACACAGGGAATGAATCAGTGCACATAGCGGTAGTAGCTGATAAATACCCCTAGTTTGTCTATTGCTGAATGTGAATTTGCCACGGCTAATATTGTTTTTGTGATGTTTCATTTTCTCATTATCGTTTCTACCGCTTTGCTAAAATACTGTAAAAGTCAGTTTTACCTCGTAGAATTATCAAGTAACTTTCAGCATTATTTATGTAATTCCTGGTTAGAGAAAAAATTTCTTTTGACTATGAACATTGCGTCACATTGGAGGTAATTACAGATTTCATAGCTCTAACTTCGTAGCTACATCACTTATTACTTAAATTTACGTGGCACAGTCGTGAACAAACGTCACTCATTTAGGAAACGTAGTAACCTGTTACGCCCGCTTGGAATGTTGGTTTACTGCCTCGAAGCAAAATCAAGCTTTTATTCAGCCATGCTGTAATTACGACGGTTACGTAACTTCAACGTTTCCCTTTGAGCTGAATGGACAGCTAGGCGCGTGAGGGGAGAAACGTTATGTTGCCAGTTTCTCATGCCACACAATCAAATGTACATAAAAGCTACCCGCGTGTTAAAGACGAGTAACCAGCTATTCGACTGGGATCTTTCAGGTAACTACTTAATAAAAATATTTTTCACCTTATTTTCAGCTTCGTTAAAGTATTTGCTGATCAAAACATTGACACATTCAGAGGATTGCAGTTTAAATCCCCAGTATATTATCATTTGTTATAGAAAACTATTAAACAATATTTAGCTTTTATGATACTGAAAGCTATTTTAGTTAAAAGTAATAATATCCTTCATCAATTGAGCTTTGATGAGCACATGTTGTCTCACATAAATCCTGGCGTAAGAAAGCATTTGGAAACATTTGAAAATAGCTAAAGGAAAGACACATTACGTCATGTGGGCCTACTGTTTCATCCAGTTTACTGTTGGCCATAGCATTCTGTCTCCAAAATGTAAGGACTGTCAGCATTTCGTTTATAGTTTTATTTTAGTGTGATGTTCGCGTCGAATGCGATTACATTGTTCAGAAACTACCGCTTCCTATGTGGTACTGTTGACAACCAGATAGAAACACTGGCCTTTGTAAATGTTTGTGTTTTCATTCCGACGTCAGAGACGGCACATAAGGCAAAGGCGTCCAAATTATAGTTTCCAGGGGGGGGGGGGGGGGGGTGATAGAGGCAAGTCCTGGGTGTATAGAGCATTTTTGGTACTTTAGAAGAGGAATTGCTACTCTAAGTAGCCATAAAAGAAGCGTCAGATCCGACCCTCTTGTAACATCAATGTTTAAATCATTTTCTTGAAATAGAAACACCTGCGAAGGGAGGCAGGGAGGGGGGTTGGAGCGACTTCCTCTGGCACACAGGAATAGGCTCCCTACTCAGAGGGGATCTATAGATATTAACGAATGACAGTAACACTTTATCAGGTTTGTAGCGAGATAAGAATAATAAGGTGAGACTTTATGTTACGGGTGCCACAGTCTATGTAGGAAGTATTTTATTTCCATCGATTTTTACCTTCACCATTGTTTCATACTTCACATGTGTAGTCACTCTTAGGTCCTATATGTACCCTGTACACGCACAATAAGCCACCTACAATCGGTAATGATGTTTTTGCATTGATCGTAGAGCATAGGACAAATACTATTCGGATAGTTTGTGGAATAATTTGCTCATCCACATGGGCTTTCCTTCTACAGAGGGGTCCAGAAAAATATAGACACTCTTAGGTAGCTAATATCTTCGGAGCAAAGTGACATATCGTTGCAATTTTGAGTGGTAGCGCAGTCCACTGTTTTTGCAACAGATCTTGGGCGCGTTTTCTAATTGGTTGAAATGTCTCTGAGCACTATGGGACTTAACATCTGAGGTCCTCAGTCCCCTAGAACGTAGAACTACTTAAACCTAACTAACCTCAGGACATCACAAACATCCATGCCCGAGGCAGGATTCGAACCTGCGGCTGTAGCGGTCGCGCGGTTCCAGACTGGAGCGCTTAGAACCGCTCGGCCACACTGGCCGGCGGGGAGCGTTTTCCAGTAGATGACAGTGCGGCTACGAATGAAATAAAATTGTCGTTTCAGCAATGCAAGGCCGTAATAAAATGTTACTGGAAGTACGAAAACATGATGGAGGTACAACGGCAATGGTATAACGTCTACGGAAATCAGCCACAAACATGTCCAACGATTTATCGTATTCGGGATAAATTTGAAGCCGACGATACTGTTCATGATGTGAATAAGGAAAGGTCTGACCTGCCAAAATCGCCGAGTCCAGCTTCCACCGTTGCTGTGTTGCAACATTTTCCGAGGTCACTTCAAAAGTGAAGAGGAGTGCACTTGAAAGTGGGGTGACACGATGAAGCGTACGACAAATTCTCATGGCTGCAAAGCTGAAAGTGTACATTCCAAGATTGCTGCACGCTATGAAAGAGGACGACCCGGATCGAAGGATGGAGTACTGCGAGTGGTTTGAAGGCCTACTTCTCGAGGATTAACGTTTTCCACCGATGCTTATCTGATTTGGCGAACTGCAATTCAAACTCAACGGTACTGCACACAGCCTCAACCGCTTGTACTAGGGTCTTGAAAATTCTTCCTTTCACTTGGACGCACATGTTAATCTACAGGGTATCATCGCGTAGTTTGATTGGTCCATTCTTCTTTGAAAGTAACGTAACTGGTGAGTATACCTTCATATGCTGGAATCATCCATTTTAACTGCCATCCAAGAAGTGTTTGGAAATGAAAGATTTTACCGGAAATAAGATGGTGCTCCGCCTCACCACCACAGACATGTCAGAGCCTACTTAGATGAAAATCGACCTGGACTACGGGTAGATGGAAGGGGAGCTACCGAGTAACCACCACAGTCTCCAGAAATTACACCTTTTGACTCTTAACTATGGGGGACCTTGAAAAATGAATTTTATCAACAGAAAAGAAACCACCAAGGCATCCTGTGCGGCTATCACACGGGCAACACTCATCTCCATATCTTGGTCAACAATTTAGCGTCATCGACGTTGTACGGCTGCTAATGGATGTCACTTTGAACACATCAAAATAACCTTCACTCCGTGCAAGAATTGTAACGGTATGTCGTTTTGTTCCATTAATATTGACTATTGTCTACATTTTTCTGGACCTCTCTGTATGTCTTTTGTTGCTGTTGTTGCTGTCTTTGGTCCAACCACTGATTATTCTTTTCTTTGCGAACATCTTGCAACGATGTCGCGGTACTATCTCCCTACTGAAAACAGTTCCACTCACCTTGCGGTGACCTTATCATCTGCAGTCTCTTGTTAAAAATCAATTAATGTTTCTCGACTGGAAGAGTTGTAGTAAAACTAGTCCCCCAACTTTATTTAAATATTGCTTTAAATTTTCTTTTAGTTCCAGATATAGTGAATTAGTGAGTGAAAGGAAAAGTCTTCGAATAAGAATTATATTATATTATATTGTAAGTAGGCTGTTTATATTTTCTTATTGGCAACGTTATGTAGGCTATGTAAGTAGGCTGTTTATATTTTCTTATTGGCAACGTTACGTAGCGCTCTGTATGAAAATCACTGGCTGTGCTGTGTGCAGCCTGTGGCTAGTTTGCATTGTTGTCTGCCATTGTAGTGTTAGGCAGCGGCAGCTGGACGTGAACAGCGCGTAGCGTTGCGCAGTTGGAGGTGAGCCGCCAGCAGTGGTGGATGTGGGAAGAGAGATGGCGGAGTTTTGTAATTTGTCATGAACTTCTATATATATTATGACTATTAAGGTAAATACATTGTTTGTTCTTTAGTAATATCTTTCATTTCCTAACTATCCCTATCAGTAGTTAGTGGCTTCTGTAGTTTGAATCTTTTATTTAGCTGGCAATAGTGGCGCTCGCTGTATTGCAGTAGTTCGAGTAACGAAGATTTTTGTGAGGTAAGTGATTTGTGAAAGGTATAGGTTAAAGTTAGCCAGGGCCATTGTTTTGTAGGGATTATTGAAAGTCAGATTGCGTTGCGCTAAAAATATTGTGTGTCACTTTAGTGAATGTTTGAGTACGTTCAGTTTTGCTCAGCTGTTTGAAAAGCAAATAGTGTAAGAGGTTTATCAGCACAGTCGTGTATAATTGTTCTAATGGGACTTTTCATATGTCGACTCTTAGCCGAGGATACCTCACTGGAATCTTCTGATTTTTTCTTGTAGTTTGTGTATTTAGTGTAGCTTTTGTTTATTGCTAGCGCGTAATTATAGAGAGAATCTCCTTTGTAGTTGCAGTCTTTCATTGTTGTACAGTAAAACAGTTGTGGCATGCATGTAGATTTGCACCAAGTATTTCGCAGCTGCAATTAACTAGATATTATTTTCAGTGCTATGTTAATGTGTTCTCCTATTTTTGCTATTCAAATTGTGTTTTTCTGTGTTGTCGTGTGAAATATTGTGACAATAATGGCGTGTGAAAAACGTAACACTCGGCTCCAAAGTAAACTGAGAAATAATAGTGACGACGAGCGTAGCTTATCAGCACCACTGGGTAGTGAATTATCAGACATTCGAAGTAGTAATTTGGTAATTGTGCATAGGGAAATGGAGCGGGCGGCAAATAATGGTGTAGACAGTCAAACAGGTAGTGAACAGGGAAGCATTATCGATCGATCGGTCGGCAACAGCTCGCCTCAGGAATCCGAAATGACAGAACACAATATTGCAAATACTGTAGACTTGGGTTTTGGGTCCTCACCGTTTTCTCAAATAAGTCAAGACACATTTTCTGCTTGTCAAAATGTGAATGTTGCTGGTGCAAATGCACTGCCGAAAAGCGTAGAGGAACAGATTCCAGACACTAATGCATTGTTATTACAATTAATGCAACAAATGGGACAAAATCTTCAGAAGTTAAACACAATGGAACAAAATCAGAGACAAACACAGCTAAAGCTTCAAAAGTTAGACACAATGGAACAAAATCTTCAAAAGTTAGACACAATGGAACAAAATCAGAGACAAACACAGCAAAAGCTTCAAAAGTTAGACACAATGGAACAAAATCTTCAAAAGTTAGACACCACACTTGAACAAACACGTGAAGATTTAACCACTGAGTTACATAACATCGAATCGAAATGTCAAAAGGTCTGTAATGACGTAAAAACACAAATTTGTGAGCATTTCCAACCTATTTTTTCGCGTCATGAAAATGCATTACAGAATCACAAAGCAGCCATAAAAGAACTGCAAACTGTTGTTCATGAAAATCATGAGACCTTGCAAGCTAATATTGACTCAGTTGCATCTACCGATTCGGTTACGCCACTGGCAAAAACTCAGGAAAATTTAAAGGACACAGTAGTTACCCTGAAAATTGGTTCAGAAAGACACATGGAGGAAATAAGTACACTATTGGAGAAAGTAGCCGAACTTTCGGATCAGGTCACTAACTTATCTACAAAGGTAGATGATGATCTGAATGACACAAGGCCCGTAGCCTTCACTGACACAGAAGAGTATGAACAAATTAGAAAATTCAAACAAAATCAAAATCAAATCAATACTCAACACCAAAGAGAAATCCGGGAAGTACAAGATCAGCTGACACAGGTAATACAAGAATTACGTATTTCAGAGGACACTCGCGCTCCAATATCGGAAGAGGGACATAGAAATACGGAACAGCCACAAAATAATAACACAGGGCATTTCGGAAGTTATGAAAGAAATTGGCAATGCGCACCGAATTTTGAGATCGAGCCGCCGACACGACATAACAATGACCGACATGCCGACACGATGATTTTTACTATAAGCTGTTCACTACTACACGTAAATTCAAAACGTTTAAGAATTCTGCCAACGACATTCATCCACAAGCGTGGCTCCATCAATTGTCTCATTGTTTCCCTCCCAACTGGTCATTGGAGCACAGGTTAAAATTTATGTGTGGCTACTTGGAGAATGAAACAGCTGTAAGAATGCGATTGGTCATTCACGATTGTCACAGTGAAGGAGAATTTTACCATGCCTTCCTCTCAGCATATTGGTCTCAAGCCACACAAGACCGAGTAAAACATGGCATCATAATGATGAAACATTTCGAACAATCTGAATTTTCCAGTCTTGTGAAATATTTTGAAGACATGTTGCACAAGAATCAGTACCTGTCAAACCCATACAGCCCCTCAGAACTCATCCGCATTTGCTTAATAAAACTGCCTTAACATTTACGACATATTATTTTAGCAGGACGTTGCAAAGACGACATTGAAGCTTTTCAGGGACTATTACAAGAATTAGAAATTGACACAGACAGTCGCGGGATGCGAAAACGGGAAAACAATCACTACAGGTCACATCTGTCACAATTCCGTGACGACAGAAACAATAAATGGCCACGACAAGCCTATTCTTACAACGTAAATCGTGACCAAAACAGAAACCACCCGTATGTGAACCACTGGCAGAGTAACAGTTACAGGGAAAGATCACCTTTCCGCAGTAATGACTATCACAGAGACAATCAGAGAAACAGACAATATGGGAAAAAAAAATTATTATCAAGGGAGACAGAATAACTTTAGACACAATGGTCCAGCGCGCAGTTACGACTCGGGAGAAATTCTCCACCACGTGACCGACAAGAAAGAAACTATCGAATCTACGCCGACATGTCGGTGACATGACGACAGACGATATGATCGTAACGACAGACCTGAATTGCATCAGAACTGGCGAGCTTTAAACAGAGCTGGGCCCTCTCGGCAAGGCGAATTTGTGGAAGTTAGGCCTCCTAATCCCAGTAACGATGCGCGGCAACAAAGAGACAGACAATGACTCGCACCGCAGGCATACACGTGCACCGGCTGGCTCCGAGAAAAATAACATTATATCTGGTACTGCTAATGAGATTCTAATGCAATATTTTGGTTTACTTGAAAATACGTTCTGGATTTAAAGTACTTTCTGTGAGATACCAGATGACACAGTGGTTAGTTTATGTGACAGCTACACGATTATATCACGACGCTACTAATGAGTGACAATTTAAAATGTTGCTTTTGCGGTGTATCTGTTTTATATCTGCACAGTTTTTCTGAATTCTTCTGGAAAGCAAAACATGTTTTATCAGTAACTTTTGTGGTATAGCTACAAGGAGACAGCCTTTTCCATAGCACAACAATACGTTACAGCACAGTACTTTTATCATCACAACAATAAGCGTAATAACTAAGATATCTCTACGCCAAACATTTCACTTTTGTTTATCATGAGGTAAGTACATTGGCTTCTGCAGAACTTAGCTTTCAGAATAAAATAACTACGATACTTCCACAGAGATTATCTTACAACAAGATGCACCTTTAGCGCTACAGGACATGCATTTCAGTGATTAATTTTGTACTTAAAACATTTATTTTTAAAGATTTTTGAATTACAAAGAAAGTTTTCCGTGCTACATTTCATTTCATTGCTGTAATCTGTAACACCTGAGGGTATAATTACATTAATCTTCAGGGGGGTGCACGCTTACTTTGTGTACCATGTGTTTGGCAAGCACAAGGAGCCCTAGCTAATAAGGTATCTGCTTATACAACTTTACACATTGGTACCATATTTCTCTAACACAAATTACACAGCTATCTGATCATTTAACTGAGAGATACAAACTTATTTATTACGTCAGTGACAGATGTTTACGTAATTACACTGTTGTATAACTTCACACTTACGAAACTGTATTTTGTCTATAGTTTGTGAACTGTTCAAATTTTTTTGGTACCATTGTGATACTATGAGAGCTTTGTATGATGTATTTGGTAAGGGAGCATGATTTTAATATACGTTTGAGGCAGATGACACTTTTGACATGAGCAGAGAATTTTTTTTAATTATTGCAGAAAGCTACGACGTTTTTGAGATTTGACTGAGGTGTTATGATGTTATTTTTATGACGACAATGTGTATTATGCTGTTGAGGTATGTTTATGTCAATAAGATGATGCTACCATATATGAGGAAGGTGATTACATGTTTATATGTATATGAATAATGAATAGAAGTTAGGGACTCTTGACTTGTGAAAAAGGATGTTGGAAACCAAGAATCGTACTTTAAGAGTTATGAAATGTGTGTAAATGCGTGAATGTATCACAATGCCGGCGAAAATTTTTTTGGACACTGTTATATTCATAGGATTTTGTTTCTACACGTTTGCAACGTAAATTCTCGACCTGTGAAATTTTTTATATGAGACTGTCACTGTAGCGGAAACTGCTGTCGTAAATATTTCCATAAGAAAGTTAAGTGACCACCTGCACGTGTGTCGTCGGCACACAGCTGTGTCAGACACCTGGAGAACAAGCCATTAGGGTGTGCCTTTCCGGAAGCACAGGTAGAAAAAAAAAGGGGAGGCCATTATCCTCGCTATTGACATTTCCTTGTTGAAAGCATACTGTGGAGCTCGTAATTTATGATATTTACTGAAATGCCTAATGAAATGACGAGAAATATTTTTACATCTGCTCACCTGATTACGACAAGCGTCTTTCTATGAGAGTTGAGAGAATTTCTACTAACTTATGAAATGTCACATGACTATTGAATGATATTTTTATGCTTTGGTTTGCGTAATTGCTTATTTCATTTGATATCTGGTTTCCAGCTGTGTTGCAGCATTGCTTTTATAAAATAAAATGCATTTGCTAATGTGAACACTTTCTGTCAACAGATCTATTAAATAATTATTTTATGATCCACATTCTTTAAAAAAGGAGCACTTGGAAAGGAAAGAACAATAAGAAGGAACTAGTAACAGTAACACATAATTTTCTTTTCAAGTACATGGTAATATTTTTTTACAATAAGTTGTTGTGGTGCACCACTTTAATTACATAGACATTCAGATGTGAATAGACATTTCCCTTGTCTGCATTGTTGTTTTTACTGTAATATTTTTTTCTGCTTGAGCTATGTCATGTCTAGGTATAAGTTGCTGCTGTTTGCCAGGCATAGTGTTATTGAATTTGACTTTGTATTATTCTGTTAAGCCAGTTTTACTAATGCTTTAGTTTTCTTGATTGCTGCACAGTGCCTTATATTAGTTGTAATATTGCAATTGCTTTGCCAATTTGAATTGTTTTGTCATTGATGTTTGTGTTAATCGTTTTGCGCTGCTGCATTGCCTCGTCCCTTAGTTTAGCATCTGAGCTCAGTAGATTTAAGTTAGCTTAAGAAGGGGTAAACTATATAAGAAACTAACTATGATGAATTGGAAGAAATGCATTAAGAAGCTATAAGAAAATAGTTTGGCCAAAAAAAGTAGTGCACAGTGGAGAAAAACTATTTTTGAAAGAGGATATGAACAGAATACAGAAAGCATGCTTGGATAGGATTTTTTTGGTGGAAACAAATGTTGAAATAAGACGAAAGATCTATCGAATGAAGTTGTGGGGTGGACTGCAGTACCAAATGTTACACTGAAAACAAACCCTGTCCTTTCCTTTTGTGTTATCCCACTATGTGTTTGTGTACCCTTGTGTATTTGTATTTTTCCTGTCTTTATGTGTTTAGCTGATGAGAGCTATGTTGTAGAATTTTCTAATACTATGTTATTTACTTTGTAAAGATGTTGAGACATTATTTATTCTGTTTTGTTGCTCATATGTGAAGGTGATGTTTCAAAAGTTATTCTGATCTTTATGTATGTACTTATGTCATTATTTTTGTAACACTGATGTATATGTTTATTTCTATTCTTTTGTAAAGCCTGTGTTACTACAATTGTTATCTGTATTGTTATGTTCTTTAATGATGTATTTAGTACCTTTGTTATTGTATTCTTATGTTATAAAATTGTAATTGACACCAGTTCATCAAATTAATTAACTTGTAAGTTACATTTCACTGCACACGTTTCTGTTGGTCATAGTATATGGACAATATGTGAGAAGTTGGGACTGTTAGTGTATGCACGTGTGTTAATAATTCAGCAAGGGACTGGCTAACAGCATTGCTGGTTCTAAGGACATTTCAAACAAATTTTTTTGTGAGTGGACAAGTGGTGGTTTATGGACTTGCTATATTCTCCGCAAGACTCTTCGATGGTGAATGTGCACCTGCACAGTCGCAACAGATGGCTGCTGGTCGTCTCCACAAGGACTACAATGGGTCTGCATCTCTGATGGCCCACCAATACCATTATTTCTACAAGGAGTACAGTGGGTCTACACCTTTGCTAATTCACCAATACCATTATTTCTACAAGGACTACAGTGGGTCTACATCTTTGCTGACTCACCAATACCATCATTTGTACAAGGACTGCAGTGGGTCTGCACCTCGGGTGGCCCACCAATACTCTCTACCAGGACTGCAGTGGGTCTGCTCTGTGATGACCTACCTACTAATATTCATCAACTTAGACTGACTCTGCTGTGGGTTTGCTCTGTTGTGGCCCATTACCTGTCAGCATGTCAAGAGTCAGCACTGTCTTTCTGTTGGAAGGACAACACTACTTCTTCAAGACTGCATGGACATCCACTACTTCCGTGCGCATTGTCTTTTACTGCTCAGACTTTGATAAAAGAAACGACAGTTTTACTGTGATGAATGATCAGGACTGTCTTTATGGACTGTGAGAAAATTTTAGCTTTTGACCAGCATTGTATAAATAAATGTGTGCATTTGATATCTTCGTTATTGTAATTATGAAAAAAAATTTTCAAATCATTATTGGCCACTGCCCAAAAATATTTTGTAAAATTTTTTTGGGGGAGCATGGGGGCTATGTAAGTAGGCTGTTTGTATTTTCTTATTGGCAACGTTATGTTGGCTATGTAAGTAGGCTGTTTATATTTTCTTATTGGCAACGTTACGTAGCGCTCTCTATGAAAATCACTGGCTGTGCTGTGTGCAGCCTGTGGCTAGTTTGCATTGTTGTCTGCCATTGTAGTGTTAGGCAGCGGCAGCTGGATGTGAACAGCACGTAGCGTTGCGCCGTTGGAGGTGAGCCGCCAGCAGTGGTGGATGTGGGAAGAGAGATTGCGGAGTTTTGTAATTTGTCATGAACTGCTATATATATTATGACTATTAAGGTAAATACATTGTTTGTTCTCTATTAAATTCTTTCATTTGCTAACTATCCCTATCAGTAGTTAGTGCCTTCTGTAGTTTGAATCTTTTATTTAGCTGGCAATAGTGGCTCTCGCTGTATTGCAGTAGTTCGAGTAACGAAGATTTTTGTGAGGTAAGTGATTTGTGAAAGGTATAGGTTAAAGTTAGTCAGGGCCATTGTTTTGTAGGGATTATTGAAAGTCAGATTGCGTTGCGCTAAAAATATTGTGTGTCACTTTAGTGAATGTTTGAGTACGTTCAGTTTTGCTCAGCTGTTTGAAAAGCAAATAGTGTAAGAGGTTTATCAGCACAGTCGTGTATAATTGTTCTAAGGAGACGTTTCATAATATATATATCTTTGTGACAAAACAACCAGCTGGTCCATGCTAGTCCGAAGTTACAGTTTCATTATTTACACTCACCGATAATCACTCGTAATAGCGAGATTATTGTATGAATTATTGTATGAAATCGATACTGTCACCGAAAAGTTTACAAAACAGACCCTCTGCGATAGAATGCTGTTTCTAATACTCCACAAATAAATCACTCACGATGCATAGTTCATGGTCACTTGTATAAAATTCCACGCCGATTTGAGTTAGTTCAATAATCATGGTTGACACAAATAATCCAGATTTCTAGCGTTCGTCTCTTTTCACTCGCTCGCGATAACTTTTCGGCACTCCACAGCAAAGTTTAACTCATAATTCCACGACAGTATTACATGTATTCTGAGCTCCTAATACACGCGACCCAACACGATGAAGGTTGAGTTTCGAATTGTACAAATACTCCACAAGCCAATTCTTCCATTACAAACATCATAGGCAATTATCTGTTAGTATTACACTCCTACAGCAAGCGTCTTTTTGTATCTACCATTCACAACGCAATATCACTTCGGAGTGATTTATGAAATGATGGTATTTAGAAAACCCACGAATATCAGAATAACTCCCGCTATGTGTAACTGAATTACCGTCAAATGTTTTTTGCTTCCCCAGTAACGTAAACCGGTGAACTGCAATTTCAGTAATAGGCACGATCATTTTCATTTATCTTATTACTTCCTAGTCTTACCTTCATTCACACTAATGACTAAACTTATTAAATCATCAGTAATTAAAAGCATAATATTCTCAGAAGCCAACATTTAGTCTCCATAAGACATTGTTTGGACACGAGGAGGTTATGGCCATAATGCAATTTCATAGCAACTTCGCTCAGTGGAAGAGGGGCCAAATAAGTGTAAGGTGGTCATGTCATTTGGCTTTTGTGTGTGATCGATTTGCACGTCAGAGAGAAAGCAAGTTACGTTGCTGTTAAACAATTTTCGGTCTTGTCGTGGCACAGTATTGGCCTCGGCGCACGCTGATGCATTCTTAATTGAAGTGTGGTAGGTGATGAACGTATTCAGTAGATCGTGTTGACTTGTGATGGTCTCTGTTGGATGAAGAAAGGACAGCAAGGATGAGTATGATATGCACGATGAAAGGTGAAGGGGATTTAAATTTTGAATAATGTGACTGTTGACAGAATGAGATTTTCACTCTGCAGCGGAGTGTGCGCTGATATGAAACTTCCTGGCAGATTAAAACTGTGTGCCCGACCGAGACTCGAACTCGGGACCTTTGCCTTTCGCGGGCAAGTGCTCCACCAACTGAGCTACCGTAGAGCACTTGCCCGCGAAAGGCAAAGGTCCCGAGTTCGAGTCTCGGTCGGGCACACAGTTTTAATCTGCCAGGAAGTTTCAATGTGACTGTTGTTCAAGAGAAGGAGTATGAGATAAGACTGCAGCACTACGCTCCTAATTTGTCGGAATGATGATTTTCAGCTATTTCACTTGCTCAGAACTAAGAGAAAGACCATACCACTTGCCTGAATTAATTGATTAAGCTGTTTGATTTTTACGGAAATTCTCTGTCAACTTCGTACCCTTTTTAAATCATTGTTGACTTGCATTAAAAAATCTTTGTCTTGGCATATCATTTCATAGGAATAGTTACTCTCCAAAAAATGGTTCAAACGGCTCTGAGCACCATGGGATTTAACAGCTGAGGTCATCAGTCCCCTAGAGCTTAGAACTACTTAAACCTAACTAACCTAAGAACATCACACACATCGGTGCCCAAGGCAGGATTCGAACCTGCTACCGTAGCAGTCAGTTACTCTCCCCACCCCACGGTTTATCATTATGAACTACTACTTGCAACAATTTGAATATGTGTTTACAAGCTTAAATCACGCTTAGCCGCTGCCTATTGGTTGCAGATTTTTGGAAAGCACAACAGCAAACAGCAAACAGCAATATTGTCAAGACGCAATGTAAGTGAAAATTTTAATTAGGACTAAATAATTGTTTTATTAAACTAAACTAAACTCTGTCCGAACAGGCCTTGTTAGGTTAACGGTACCGACGGGCCGCCGTGTCATCCTCAGCCCCCACGCGTCACTAGTTGCCTATTTGGAGGGGCATGTGGTCGACATACCGCTCTCCCAGCCTTATGTCAGTTTACGTGACCGGAGAAGCTACTTCTCTGTCAAGTAGCTCCTCAGTTTGCCTCACAAGGGCTGAGTGCACTCCGCTTTCCAGCAGCGCTCGGCAGCGCTTAACTTCAGTGATCTGACGGCGACCGGTGTTATCCCTGCGGCAAGGCCGTTGGCAGATAATTGTTTTGCTTTAGTTGCATTCAGATCAGTTGCGGAACAATTCAAACCAGGACCTGTTTTGTCGAAGGTTAGAAAATGAGTGAAAGTAGGACAACAGTCTGTGAATACATAGTTTTGGAAATGTGTAGACATTTATGAAGTTAGTGGTACGCGTAAAGTTGGACTAAATTTCATACAGAAAGAAATATAGTGTGGAGTTTACAAAGGGTACATGTGTCTTGGCTTATTCGTAGACTCGACCGTTTCTAACAAAACGACTGTTGAAGTTTTCGAGGTACTTTAAGTGCGTTTTAGCAAGGAGGTCTTTCAGACGAAGTGGTGGTGCATCGGCTAGAGTCCTCGTGTTCGAAACCCATCTATTATTTTTATTTTTGTTTTTCATTTACCTACCCAAGTCGAAAAGGATTCCTACAGGAGTGCTTTCCAACGTGTTCTGAAATCAAGCTGTGCTTATTGGTCTGCTAATTGTATGTTGAATGACTTACAAATACAAAAGACTACAAATGAATGGAAATATTATTTGAGATTGTTTTCGTTGAAATTCCTGTGGTGTTTCTTGATTCATAATAAACTGTAAGCGCCAGTTTTCGGAAAAGTGATCCGTTATGCGTGGTCCGATGTTAACTTATTCTGTACGTATAACATCTTCAGCAGTGTTCAAGATGTTTCTTTGCCAAGTGAGAGTAATACGAAGAAATGTCGCTGTGGCAAACTTGCCTTCGCGTGGTGGTCTTATTGTGCGAAATTCCGACGTTACGAATCTCTCTACGATCGGTATCATCCAAGGGACTGCACCAAATCTTCCTGACGAATAAACATGAGACTAAAATGTAAGAATTAGAAACTGATATAGGAATATGAGAATTTGAAAAGTTCGTAACAACTGAAAATACCGTAACTCGTATTTTATAGTAAATGTATACACTTATTGTGGACCACTGTTGTAATTTTGTAATTTCAATGTAACGTCATTATTTGCCCTAACTTGATAAGAAACATTCGTGTAGTAACCTTTTACAGACATGGGTAGATAAATGAAAAAAATTAAAATTAATAAAAAATAAGTACAATAATCGGGTTTAGAACACAGAACGCAGAAACGAGCAGCCGCGATGCTAGCCATTGTGCCGCCGGTTGGACAGAGGTTAATGGCCCGTAAAAGCCATCTAAGTTAGGTCGGAAACTGTAACGGCCATTTTCTCTGAAGCGGTCGAGTATCTACGTACAAGCTGAGAGAAGTGTTCAATCATTCTGACTCCTCTTCCACTGAGCGAAGTTTCAGTGAAATCGGGTTATGACACTAGGAGTGTTCTCCTAGCTTGTTCGATATCAAAATCAATCGCCCACAGCCGTTACCACTAGCAGCTCGCTTTCCATACCCGTCTTTCACGAGATGGTCATTGCTCATAGTCGGTATGAAGCTGGTCGCTAACGTAATATCAGTGTACGCGCCTTCTGAAGGTGCTGCGCCACACCTTCCATCTCTGTACAAATACTGCAGCCAACATCCTTATTAATCAGTTTAATGGAATAATGTATCTGCTGTTTTTAACTCGCACACATCCGTGCATTAATAAACTAACGATTCGTTGATCTCTCAGGAAATGCCTTAATAGCTCATAACGCCTTCTAGAAAAGTTACACCATAAATAATACCATCTCGCGCATATTATTCAAAAGGTCTTCGTAAGTTATCCCTAAGTACTCATCTTATTCTTAGCATTTCTCTGACATTTCGAAAACTTCTGGTCTCTTCTTGTCTGAACGGTTTATCGTCCACGTTTCATTTATAAGGCCCCAGTCACACACCGTCACACATTCAGGAACTTAAATTCAATTTCGATGTTTAGAAATTTTTCATTTACAAAAAGATTTTTCTCTTCACCGTCAAAGTGCGTTTCATATATTCTCTACTTCGGCCATCGCAAGTTGTTGAGCTATCCAAATAACAAAATTCTTCTACTACCTTAGTACCTATTATTCAAATACAACTTTCTATGCCTTGCCAAATGTATTTCGACTACGTGCTCTGGCTTTACCATTTTTCGATGTTAATTTTTTAATCTGTTTGCAAAGTTCTATCCATTCCGTTCACCTGGTCTTCCAGCTCCTATACCTTCACTAGCCGAATCAATATGTCATCTGCGAAAGTCAAAGTTCTATCGCTTCCCGCGAATTTCAATTCTGTTTCCCAAATTTTTGTATGTTTTCTTTACTGGGTGCTGAATATATAAACTGAGTATCTCTGAAGATAGGCTATAGATTTTCCTCACTCTCTGCTAATGAAATACTTCCCTTCCATGTCGTTAGCCCCTCATAACGGCAATCTTATTTGTATATAAGTAGATAAGTTTCTGACATTTACCATTGACTTTACTGGCAAAACATTTGGATCCTCTCGACATGTGGTTGAAAGTATTTTATGACTTACAAAGTCAATGTTGATAGCAATGAAGTCATACCTCCAAACAGCATCTTTTCTGCGCGATTGCTGTGCCAACAACATGGATTGATTTACCGTCACTAGATGGCTTTAGGACTTCAGAGCACTACCAGTGCACCGTAGTAAGTGAAACGCTGATCTCTGCGACACTTAAGTTTCAGTTCACGATTTGTGGAACAGATGCATCCCATCCTTACCTTACTGATAGATATTTGAGCATATCTCCCGTAACTTCAGCTAGATGCAAGGATTCCATATACCATTCGAAGTTCTGAAAAGCTAATCGATGTACAGAACTGGGCAGTAGTCACGATGGTTGCGTGCAAATTGAATTTTCTGACTGCTTTGAAGCAAACGTTCACGGATTTCTTCCTTGTGCCAACCTCTCAATCTCAGAACGCTCTCTTTAGTACGATGCTAGTCACTCACTGACGTCTTAACACATGTCATGTCATCAAGTTCCTTCTCCCTCACGGTATCTTTCATGTCTTCGTTTCTTCACCGATTCTTTGGAGAAATTCCTCATTCGCTCTCTTATCAGCCTACCTCTTCTTCAAAAGATCGCATTTCAAATTCTTCGATTCTCTTCCTTTCCAATGTTCCCACAGTCCATGATTCAATTTCAGCCTCAAATTATGGCCTATATTGATCCTAGTAAAATTCTTGTGGCCAGGAACATACTCTTTACTTGTGTTAATTGATTCTTACGTCCTCTTTATTTCGACAATCATATATTATTTTGGTACCAAAGTAATTCAGAGGTCAAGCTGACTTCTGATCTTATTTTCGCTACTCCTCAATACTTTTGTCTTTCTTCGGTTTATTGTTAATCTATATTCTGCACTCATTAGATTGTTCATTCCAATCAACACGCCCTGTAATTCTCCTTCACTTTCAGTGAGTATAATGACGTCATCAGGGAACCTTTTCGTTGATATCCTTTCACCCTTTAACAGTGAATTTCTTTCCGTCACTGTTTCTTGGATGTATATACGAGGATTGTCCAGAAAGTAAGTTCAGATCGGTCGCGAAATGGAAACCACAGGGAAAATCTGGTAAAGTTTTGCACAGTCGTGTTGAGAAATGGCTCTAGTATGCCCGTCGATCAAGTCGCGTCGCTCTTTTCAGTTTTGAGTGAACAGTGAGCCCGTAAAGATGCGTAGGGAATTGCGTCTCCCACCAAGTATGAGGGCCTCGTTAGAGATTTCGTCTGTGTTATGCAGCCCACATAACACAACTGTCGCGCAGTTCCTTCTTCATGTCAACTCTCGGCGGCACACTGCACGGGCATTGAAGACGCTCCTGCAGCGTTTCTGATGAGGAATGTTTGATCACCCACAATACAGTCCGTAATTGGTTGACCCTGATTCTAATCTCTTCTCACAAGAACCGCTGGCTATGAAGACAAAACTTTTCCACAGACAACGAGCTGCAAAGCAGTGCAGATAACTGACCGAAAGCATAGGAGAATGCTTTCTATGACGAAGATATTGGAAAGTTGATACAACACTACGACAAACCTCGAAGTTGGAGCGGCGCCCATGTAGGTGGAAGGTGTACCTAACTGTTGCAAATAAAACGTTTCTGGTTTTCACTGTGGTTTCCATTTCGTGACCTATCGGAACTTACTTCCTGGGCAACTCTCGTAATGAACGAGAGGAATGACACTCTTTCTTAGACGCTTTCGAATCCTAGTACTTCGATTCCGGTCATCCATCCTTCTTTTCCCTATCGATTCTTGCACGTATTACACGAGGTCGCTCCGAGAAGTAATGCCTCCGAATCTTGATGAGCAAACTCTTAAAGCTTTTCAAATGAAACATATTTTATTAAAATTCTGCATCCTTATTCTTCCTGTCTACGTATTTATTTCTATTCTGGTGCCGGCCGGTGTGGCTGAGAGGTTGTAGGCGCTTCAGTCTGGAACCGCGCGACTGGTCGCAGGTTCGAATCCTGCCTCGGGCATGGATGCGTGTGATGTTCTTAGCTTAGTTAGGTTTACTAAGTTCTAGGGGACTGATGACCTCAGATATTACGTCCCATAGTGTTCAGAGCCATTTGAACCATTTTTTTTTCTTTTCTGGTGACGAAGACGTCCCTCCCATCTTAACACCAGTGTCTTGATACCGTCACTACAGAATGTTTCACATTATTGACGGAGACACTACCTCGCTTCTGCTTGCATCACATTACCGCAATCAAAGCGAATTCCTGGAAGGTTATCTTTAAGGTTTGGATACTCTAATGGGGCCAAGTCGGGACTGTATGGAGGACGATCGATGACAGAGAACCCAAGGCGTCAGTTTGTCGCAGAAGTCGCAGCGCTCGTGTGTTGTCTGGCAATGTCATGCTCAAGGAGAGGGTGCCCCATGTGTGGACGAACTCTTCGAATTCGTGCCTTCTGTTCCCTGAGGGCATTACATCTCAGCACGCCCAAGTATCATTCCGTTCCAGCATTTCTCTATAGTTTACCCTCATTTTTTTCAGAATTTCTAATACCTTGCACCAATTTAATTGCCGAAGGCTTTCATATTTACATTTCTTGATTTTGCTTTCGGCTTGCTTTATTATCATGCGCAACGCCAATACTGCCTCTGTGATGCTTTTACCTTTTGGACAGTGATTTATTTTCAAAGAATTTTCTTGAGAATTTATTTTATTTACTAGCGATTCATCAAGAACAATAACACATTTAATCACACTATGTAAGCATGGATGTAGTTGCCAGGGAGTAACTGATGAAATCATTACCAAATTTCCTTTAACAAATGGGAATTTTATTGACTTTACTAGTGACTAAACACATTAAAAAAACAGTATTAAAATTATAATCAGAAAGCACCCTCTAAATATCAATTTACAATTTATTCAGAGACAGAAAGAAACAAGTTTTGACTGTATGAGCTTTAGGGCACAGAACCTTGCTGCTCGCTTTTGACACGGCCGTAGTTACGACCGATCACAACAGCCTCTGAAAGACTACACTGGTAGCCGGCCGGAGTGGCCGTGCGGTTCTAGGAGCTACTGTCTGGAACCGAGCGACCGCTACGGTCGCAGTTTCGAATCCTGCCTCGGGCATGGATGTGTGTGATGTCCGTAGGTTACTTAGGTTTCATTAGTTCTAAGTTCTAGGCGACTGATAACCTCAGAAGTTAAGTCGCATAGTGCTCAGAGCCATTTGAACCATTTGAACTACACTGATGCAAATCTGCAACACACCAGATTACTTTAATTAAAGTATGCACCCGGTAAGAGGGATGGAAATTGTACAAAACACTAAAAATTAAAATAATAACCTTGCCACCAAAGATGCAACTTGATTTTGACTTCTAAGAAAGTCTTACAGTGGAAGGATGGCAACTGTATATACTAAAATCATCATTTAAATAAAAGCCCATGAAATGCAATATTACATAAAGTTCTACAGGGTTGGCCAAACAAGTTAAGATGCTCTACTGTACAAAGATACCGCCTCTCAAGATGATTGGCATGATCAAAACATGTTTCAGGAATTAGGTCGTTACACTCCAAGCAATAAATTCGTTAACACACCAAATCTGACAAACATGACAGAGGCAGCTCCGAACGACAGACAGAGACTAACTCCCTAACAAATACGGACGACAGACGAGCATGCTGGGGGACGAGAGACTGACTAAGAAAACAAGTAGAATTTAACATCAGTAAATCACAGAACATATCACCTAACACTTTTCTAATAAACTGCGATTTCTTGAGAAGTCCTGGCGCAGCACCCCCAAATCGCTCTCCCGAACCGTCCGCTGCCAGCCGCTTCAACGGACGCAGGAAGGCGCGCCGATCTCCCGTCTCACGGCGAGACCGATGTCGAGGGTTGACTCCTGTTGCTCTCGTGTCGACTGCGAAGCCACTACCCCTCGCTATAAGGCGCGGCCCAATGGACTCAAGTGGCGACCTTACAGGCGCCGACGCTCAAGACGAACAAGTCATCTTGTGTCTCAGTGCGCAACCGACCAACCGATCGATCCAACCGCCAATGACCATTGCCTGAGCAAGTTCGAGCAGACTGGCGGCCTAACGCGCAGACTCAGCTGTAGGAACTAAGCCCCGACAGGGCGAACACTCGTTGAGTTCTCTTACTGGTGGAGTGGAAAGACTCGCATTTTGCCGGCTTTAAAGGTTGATCCGAACGACAGACATACTAGCACTCTGAACGACAGACAGATACTAACTGCCTAACAAATGCGGACGAGAGGCGAAGTAGCAGGCTGTGGACGAGAGACTGACCCCAGACCGACTGGCTCAGACTGACCAACTGGCGAGCTCATAGCGCCCCTTAAATGCACGTGGACAGGCTACCTTTCCCCTTTCCCACCAGAGGGAGACACCAAAGCTGCGATTGCGACAGCGGCGCCACCGTCAGAAACGGAGGGCGACTGCTTCACGCTACGAGCTGCGGCGCGCTCTTCAAAACAGCAATTTTTACCATGGCACACCTTTCTCTCAAGCAAAACTGATCCTCATCTAACAGTTCCTCATCGTTCATTTCCGTTGTTCTGTATATTATGCTTAGCAGCAACTAGTGTACACGAAATGTTATGGTGATTCTACAATAGTTTTTGCAACTGTTTGCCCCTGCTATCTTCTGAAATGCCTGAGCGACTTTTTCCGAAAATCGTTTGGTTGCCAGTTTCTATAAAGATTTTAGGAATTCCGGAGGATACTGGCCTATCCCTTCCAACCTCTTTGATTACATCTCTTCAACAGCTCGATAAACGTCTGACTATAATATTGGAACCCTAATGAGAGCCACATCGACTCCTATTTCTGCTTTTAGGATTTCATCATCACTTAGGGCGTGACAGACGCCTTCAGTGTGGTCTATCCACATAACTGCTCTCTTCTGCATTTGGCAGTGAAATTTCCAAAGCGCTCTTAATGTTGACGGATATGCTTTTAATTTCACTTCACTATAATAAACATTGAATCACTCTTTCCGACGACATTTTTTCTTTCATTTCTTCATATTTTTCTTGATCATTTCCTCTTGGGTTCCTTGCATTTCTCATTTATTTTATCCTGCTTTAAATTGCTGTGTTATTGCCAGTCTCTCAACACTTATGTACTTACTCATCATCAATCAGTTGCAGTAAGTCTTCCGTTACCCACAGTTTCCTAGTAGTTATCTTGCTTGTACCTGTATTTGTCTACTCAACATCTGCAATGTCCCATTTTAACAATGTTCATTGCCCTTCAACTAAAATGTCCATTGTGGTCATCATTATCGCAATAACTAAATGATGATGGAATTGAAATACTTCTCATCATTGATCACTATTTCAGTATCTCATTTCTTTGCATGCTGGTTCGTTGGGATATTTCTCTTTAATTTCGATGTACTCTTCATCGCGACAAAATTGTGGCCTGGGACTATTTCTGCTACAGGGTACGCTTTAGAGATCAATATCAGCTTACAGAATCTCTGTATTACCGTGACGTAATGCAGGTGATCGTGTCCTCTTATTATTTTTGAAGATTGTATCCGTTATTACTAGAAAATTATATTGCTGGACTCAGTTGGCCTTATTCTTCCTCATTCCTGCGACCAACCCCATATTGTCCCGTAGCTCTGCCTTCTGTTCTTTCCTGTACAACAGTTTTCAGAACACCATGAGTATTATATTATCAACTCCTTTTACATACTGAATTTCCCGTTCAGTACATTCATACAAATGTTTCTTTCTACTCATCTTCTGCTTGTGACGTCGGCAGGTATAAATGAACTTCGTTGGTTTCTGTCTATTCCGACGAGGTAAGCCCTGAAACTCAACTACTCACGGTTCTACCCTGTTTTCTTTCTCATGACGAACCCTGTTCCTGCTATGTCATTATTTCCTGCTATTGATATTCCCATACATTCTCCTGGACATAAATCCATATCTGTTTGGCATTTCACTAGATTGAGTCAACGGACATCTAGGTGTAGTCTTTTGTATTTCTCATTTCAGATTTTCTGCCTTTCCTACAAATTCTGACTTTTAGGGTGTTACCTTTTCATTGGTTATATTGGTCACCTCCCCTAACCAGTGCCCTTCTCGTGATCCGAATAGAGCACTAATGTCGAGTCTTTGACCAATGGAGTCTTTGACCAATGGAGAGATCATCAGGACACTATTTCAATTAACGTCCACGTGGTATGTGATTATACATTACGTTATTCAATTCACTGCTTTCTGTTCTTCTGCATCCTCATGCCGTTGACCGTTGAATCATCTGCCCTTTAGCAACAGTTTAGAACTGCAAGGACAAAAGGTTGTCCAGGATTTCTGTTCTCTTTAACATGAGCTTTAGCAGAAAAAGGATGACTGCTTATACCGAAAATCTCGGCTTTGTTTATTAAAATTTAGTCAAAATTCAAGCAATAGCTGGGTTCGAACTGGGGAACGAGAGCGTTTTTATTATTGGTCTATGACGCTAACTATGCTTTAGGAGTGGATAATTTTTAATTAATTTTTTAAAACCGAGATAAAAATATCTGCTCATTGTTTATCAGGTGCGTTGTTGTAGGGTAAACCCTATTCTGGATTGTTGCCAAATTTATTCAATATTGTAGCCTCTCGTCCACCTCCTTTTCCTGGAGGGTAGATGTGGCAACAACACAGAGATGACATCACCACCCGCCTTCCTCTACATACCATCCCCTCCCTGAATTCCCCATCCCATCCCCCATTTGCCCTTCCCATCACTTGGGAAATGATAGGAAAAAAACATGGTCTGTGCTGAACTGTTTGTATGTGAGGATGACACCTGCTGTATGTGTAATGTGTTTAACAAATGAGATGTTGGTGTTGGACAGGAAGGAGTTTAACAGACATATTACCTGCTCTTATGTAGCTGAGAACTATGTCCATAGCCTCCTGCATCCGGCTTGGAAAGCACAGAAATTGGGTCAGTCTAAGAAGAATACTTCTCACGAAATAATGGTGATGGTACAAGTTTCACTAACATACTATACTGTGCTCCAGACGTACATTCACAAAAACGTCTTCCTCAAATCAAGGCCTATGTTTGATACCAGTGGGTTTCTCTTGGCCACGAGGGCTCTTTTTGCCAGTGCTAGTCTGCTTTTGATTTCCTTCTTGCTCTGTCCGTCTTTGGTTATTTTTCTGCCTAGGTAGCACAATTCCTTTAAGTTCAGCTACTTTGTGAGCATCAATCCTGACGTTCTCATTTCTGTTACTTCTCATTACTTTTGGCCTTTTTCGATTTACTCTCAAGCCATATTCTGCTCTCATTGGACTGTTCATTCCATTCAGAAGTTCATGCAGTTCTTCTTCAACTTCACTCAGGATAGCAATGTCATCAACGAATCATATCATTGATATGCTTTCAGCTTGAATTCCACTCCTGAAATTTTCTTTTGTTTCCATCGTTGCTTCTTTGGTGTCCTAATAGGACAGTAGTGGCGAAAGTTCACATTCCTGTTTTGCACCCTTTTTAATCTGAGCATTATTATTCCCTCTTGGCTCTTGTGTATACTGTATATTACTCGCCTCTCCCTACAACTTACACCTATTTTTCTCAGAATTTGGAACATCTTGCACCATTTGAAATTGTCGAACGCAATTTCCAGGTCATTAGTTCCTTTTATCGTGTCTTGCTTATTCTTTAGTCTTTAGTCTTGCTTTCACTATCAATCTCAAGGTCAGAATTACCTCTCTGGCTCCTTTACCTTTCCTAAAGCTAAATTGGTCTTCCTCCAGCAAGTGCTCAATTTTCCCCCATTCTTGTGTGTATTATTCTCGTCAGGAAACTGTACGCATGAGTTGTTAAGCTGATTGAGCTATAATTCTCGCACTTGTCACCTCATGCAGTCTTCGGAATAGTGTGGCTGATATTTTTTTAGAAGTTAGGTAGTATTCGGCAGACTCATACATTCCGTACGCCAACGCAAATAGCCGTTTTGCTGTCACTTCCTCCAATTATTTCAGGAAATCTGATTGAATATTACCTATCACTTTTGGCTTATTTCATCTCTTATTCTAAAACTGGATCCTAAATCGACTCCTGTTGCATCTTCTATTACATCAGACAAATTTCCCTCTCGTAGAGGCCTCCAACGTACTTTTCACCTATCCGCTCTCTCCTCGCCATGCAAAAGTGAAATTTCCGTTGCACAATTAATTGCTTTTAATTTAACGGAAGGTTATTTTGACTTTCCTGTGTGCTGAGACTGTCCTTCTCACAATCATTTCGTTTTCCATTTCTTCATATTTTTCATGCAGCCATTTCTTCATAGCCTCCCTGCAACCATTTATTTCTTTCATGAGCGATTGTATTTCTGTTTCCTGAACTTCCCTGAACATTTTTGTTTTATCGATCAACTGAATGAATACTTCTGTTACCCATGGTTTTTTCGCAGTTACCTTCTTGTAACTATGTTTTTCTTTCCGCCTTCCCTGATTGCCCATTTTAGAGATGTACATTCCTCTTGAACTTTACTGCCTTCTGAACTATTCCTTATTGCCGTATCCATAGCTTTAGAGAACTTCAAGCGTATCTCGTTTTTCCTTAGTACTTCCGTATCCCACTTCTTTGCGTATTGCTTCTTAGTGACTAATCACTACTACATCGTGATCTGAGTCTATATCTGCTCATGGAACGCCTTACAGTCCAATAACTTATTTCCGAAACCCTGTGTAACCATGACTTTATCCAACTGCCGCATATGGTACGATTTCCTTTGAACGTAGTATCAGAGAAGGGTCAACAGGTGGTATTGGAGTAACGGCTCTGATTAGGAATCAAAACTTAATCGGTCCTGGGTTAGAAACCCACCATCGCTTACATTCTGAATAATAGTCAGCGGCCGAATACTTTCCTGTATGTTGAGTCTGTCCTTCTCACAATCATTTCGTTTTCCATTTCTTCATATTTTTCATGCAGCCAGTCACTCCCATTCTATCATCGTCATGGAGGGCAGAGGATCCGACAGAGATTCAGAAAACTATGTTGCCTTTATGGTGGGAAAATGCCACTAAAGCCTTAAGAATCAGCAATGATTTACGTAAGATGAACCTGAAGGCAATGGAACCACTCCATTAAAGACACATAACGTGTATCTACAAGATACGTGGCCTGTAACTGAAAAAGTGTCACGGTATCTCTCCACCGGCAAAAGATTCCGCTGTAGTCCCCCATTCGGATCTCCAGGAGGGAACTGCCAGTGGGGAGGTGAGCATGAGAAAAAGATTGAATAACCAACGAAAGAATAACGCTCTACGAGTTGCGACCTGGAACGTCAGAAGCTTGAACGTGATAGGGAATCTGCAAAATCCGAAAAGGGAAATGCAAAGGATAGATATGGGGGTGATCAGTAAAGTGAAATGGAAAGAAGACAAAGATTTCTACTCAGATGAGTATAGGGTAATATCAACAGCAGCAGAAAATTATGTAACGGGAGACGGGTTCGTTAACAATAGTAAGGTAGGACTGAGAGTGTGTTACTGTGAATAGTTCAGTGATAGGGTTGTTCTCATCGGAATCGACAGCAAATCAACACCGACAACAAAAGTTCAGGTATATAAGCCGACGTCGCAAGCTGTAGATGAAGAGATGGAGAAAGTATATGACGATATTGACTGGGTAATGAAGTACGTAAAGTGAGATGAAAATCCGAAAGTCTTTGGTGACTGGAATGCGGCTGAAGGAGATTGAGTAGAAGATAGGATTACAGGAGAATACGGGTTTAATACCAGGCGTGTGAGAGGAGAGAGGCTAATTGAGTTCTGTAATAAATTTCAGTTTTTTTTTTTTGTTTTTTTTTTTTTTTGTCATCAGTCTACTGACTGGTTTGATGCGGCCCGCCACGAATTCCTAATTCTTTTCCTGTGATAACCTCTTCATCTCCCTACGTCCTCAATTATTTGCTGGTTTTCCCACAGTCCATGTTTCACTACCATACAATGCTGTACTCCAGACGTAAATCCGCAGAAATTTCTTCCTTAAATTAAGGCCGGTATTTGATATTAGTAGACTTCTCTCGGGCAGAAATGCCTTTTTTGCCATAGCGTGTCTGCTTTTGAGGTCCTCCTTGCTCCGTCCGTCATTGGTTATTTTATTGCCTAGGTAGCAGAATTCCTTAACTTCATTGACTTCGTGACCATCAACCCTGATGTTAAGTTTCTCGCTGTTCTCATTTCTACTACTTCTCATTACCTTCGTCTTTCTCCGATTTACTCTCAAACCATACTGTGTACTCATTAGACTGTTCATTCCGTTCAGCAGATCATTTAATTCTTCTTCAGCTTCACTCACGATAGCTATGCCATCAGCGAATCGTATCATTGATATCCTTTCACCTTGTATCTTAATTCCACTCCTGAACCTTTCTTTTATTTCCGTCATTGCTTCCTCGATGTACAGACTGAAGAGTAGGGGCGAAAGGCTACAGCCTTGTCTTACACCCTTCTTAATACGAGCACTTCGTTCTTGATCGTCCACTCTTATTATCCCCTCTTGGTTGTTGTACATATTGTATATGACCAGTCACTCCCTATAGCTTACCCCTACTTTTTTCAGAATCTTGAACAGCTTGCACCATTTTATATTGTCGAACGCTTTTTCCAGGCCGACAAATGCTATGGGAGTGTCTTGATTTTTCTTTAGCCTTGCTTCCATTATTAGCCGTAACGCCAGAATTGCCTCTCCCGTGCCTTTAGTTTTCCTAAAGCCAAACTGATCGTCACATAGCGCATTCTCAATTTTCTTTTCGATTCTTCTGTATATTATACTTGTAAGCAGCTTCGATGCATGAGCTGTTAAGCTGATTGTGCGATAATTCTCGCACTTGTCAGCTCTTGCCGTCTTCGGAATTGTGTGGATGATGCTTTTCCGAAAGTCAGATGGCATATCGCCAGACTCATATACACTACACACTAACGTGAATAGTCGTTTTGTTGCCACTTCCCCCAATGATTTTAGAAATTCTGATGGATTGTTATCTATCCCTTCTGCCTTATTTGACCGTAAGTCCTCCAAAGCTCTTTTAAATTCCGATTGTAATACTGGATCCGCTATCTCTTCTAAATCGACACCTGTTTCTTCTTCTATCACATCAGACAAATCTTCACCCTCATAGAGGTTTTCAATGTATTCTTTCCACCTATCTGCTCTCTCCTCTGCATTTAACAGTGGAATTCCCGTTGCACTCTTAATTTACCACCGTTGCTTTTAATGTCACCAAAGGTTGTTTTGACTTTCCTGTATGCTAAGTCTGTCCTTCCGACAATCACATCTTTTTCGATGTCTTCAAATTTTTCCTGCAGCCATTTAGTCTCAGCTTCCCTGCACTTCCTCTTTATTTCATTCCTCAGCGACTTGTATTTCTGTATTCCTGATTTTCCCGGAACATGTTTGTACTTCCTCCTTTCATCAGTCAACTGAAGTATTTCTTCTGTTACCCATGGTTTCTTCGCAGCTACCTTCTTTGTACCTATGTTTCCCTTCCCAACTTCTGTGATGGCCCTTTTTAGAGATGTCCATTCCTCTTCAACTGTACTGCCTATTGCGCTATTCCTTATTGCTGTATCTACAGCGTTAGAGAACTTCAAACGTATCTCGTCATTCCTTTGTACTTCCGTATCCCACTTCTTTGCGTATTGATTCTTCCTGACTAATTTCTTGAACTTCAGCCTACTCTTCATCACTACTATATTGTGATCTGAGTCTATATCTGCTCCTGGGTACGCCTTACAATCCAGTATCTGATTTCGGAATCTCTGTCTGACCATGATTTAATCTAACTGAAATCTTCCTGTGTACCTCCTCCTCTTGTGATTCTTGAACAGGGTATTCGCTATTACTAGCTGAAACTTATTACAGAACTCAATTAGTCTTTCTCCTCTTTCATTCCTAGTCCCAAGCCCATATTCTCCTGTAACCTTTTCTTCTACTCCTTCCCCTAGAACTGCATTCCAGTCGCCCATGACTATTAGATTTTCGTTAGTAGTTAGTAGTTGCGAAAACACTGAACAAGAGTTGCAAGAGGAGGTGTTATTCTTGGAAATGGCCGGGAGATACGGGAAGAATTCAATTAGATTACATAATGGTCAGAGAGAGATTTCGAAGTCAGATACTAAATTGTAAGGCGTACACAGGAGCAGATGTAGACACAGATTACAAAGTAATAGTGACGAAGAGTAGGAGGGTGTTGAAGAGATGAGTCAGGAAGACTCAGTATGCAAAGAATTCATGGTAGTACTTATGAATTAAGAGATACGCTTGAAATTGTAGGCAGTACAATAGAAGAGGAACAGATATCTCTAAAAAGAGCAATCACTATGTGTGAAAAGAAACATAGTTACAAAGAAGGTAGCTACAAAGGAACCATGCGTAACAATTGAAATAGTCAGATGATCGATGACGGAAGGCAGTACAAAAATGTTGAGGGTAATTTACGGAGACATACATACTAGCCACCGAAGAGTGAAGCAAATATGAAGTGCGTTTAAGCAACGATGAAGTGACTACATGAGAAATGGGAAGTAATCGCAAAAGAAATTATTGTAAGAAGGACTGATTGATGGTATAGGAAAGCCAATGCAACCTTCGGTGAAATTAAAAGCAAGGGTGGTAACATCAAGAGAGCAAGGAAAATCCCAGTGTTAAATACAGAGAACAGAGCGGACAGGTGGAAAGAGTAGACTGAAAGACACTATGATGGTGAAGATTTATTTGAAATGATGGAAGAAGAAACAGGAGTCGATACAGAAGAGTTTGTGGATTCAGCATTAGAATCAGAATTTAAAAGAGCTTTGGCGGACTTAAGATCAAAATAGGCAGAAGGGATAGGTAAATTTCAATCAGAATTTCTAAAGTCAGTGGAGGAATGAAAAAGAAAATCAAGATGGTGTGAAGAATGTATGAACCTGGCGATATACCATCTCACTTTCGGAAGTATATCTTCTACACAATTCCGAAGACTGCAAAAGCTGACAAGTGCTAGATCTACTTACTATCAGCTTAACAGCTCATGCATCCAAATTGGTGACAAGTTTAATATGCAGAAGAATGCAAAAGAAAACGGGGGATGTTCAGATGACGATCACTTTTTCTTTAGGAAAGTGTTGATAATGGAAGCAAGACTAAAGAATAATGGAGACACGTTCATTGGATTTGACGACCTGGAAAAAGCGTTCCATAATGTCAAATGGTACACGACGTTCGAAATTCTGGGGAAAATACGGGAAAGCTTTGAGGAGAGACGGGTAGTATACAACATCTGCAGTAAGCTATGGGGAGAGAGGTGTTATATGCAACATGTAGAAGAGGCAAGAGGGAATAACAATAGTGGAAGACCAAGATCGAAGCGCTCAGTTCACCAGGTGTAAGACAAGAACATAGTTTTGACCCCTAATGTTCAATCTATACATAGAAGAAGCAATGGTGGAAATAAAATAAAGGTTTAGCCGTGGAATTAAAATTCAGAGTGGAAATATATCAGTGATGCGATTCGCTGATGACATTCTATCCTCAGTGAAAGTGAAGAAGAATTGTATAGTCTATTCTGCTGAGTGGAATGAACAGTCTAATGAGAACAGTATATGGGCTGAGATTAAATCAAAGAAAGACGAATGCAATGAGAAGTAGCAAAAATTGTGAACAGCGATATACTTAACATTAGGATTTATGGTCAGGAAGTAAATGAAGTTAAGGAATTCTGCTATCTAGGCTGCAACATAACCAACGACGGATGGAGCAACAAGGACATCGATAGCAGACTAGTACTGGCAATAAGGGCGTTGCTGCTCAAGTAAATCTGCTAGTACCAAACATAGGCGTTAATATGAGGAAGTAATTTCCGAGAATGCGGGTAAGCTACTACAAACAGCATAGTGGACGCATTATTGTGGCCAAGATAGATACAAAGCCCACACCTACTACAGTAGTACAAGTTTATATGCCAACTAGCTCTGCAGATGATAAAGAAATTGATGAAATGTATGATGAAATAAAAGAAATTATTCAGATAGTGAAGGGAGATGAAAATTTAATAGTCATGGGTGACTAGAATTCGAGTGTAGGAAAAGGGAGAGAAGGAAACGTAGTAGGTGAATATGGATTGGGGCTAAGAAATGAAAGAGGAAGCCACCTGGTAGAATTTTGCACAGAGCACAACTTAATCATAGCTAACACTTGGTTTAAGAATCATGAAAGAAGGTTGTATACATGGAAGAACCCTGGAGATACTAAAAGGTATCAGATAGATTATATAATGGTAAGACAGAGATTTAGGAACCAGGTTTTAAATTGTAAGACATTTCCAGGGGCAGATGTGAACTCTGACCACAATCTATTGGTTATGAACTGTAGATTAAAACTGAAGAAACTGCAAAAAGGTGGGAATTTAAGGAGATGGGACCTGGATAAACTGAAAGAACCAGAAGTTGTACAGAGTTTCAGGGAGAGCATAAGGGAACAATTGACAGGAATGGGGGGAAGAAATACAGTAGAAGAAGAATGGGTAGCTTTGAGAGATGAAGTAGTGAAGGCAGCAGAGGATCAAGTAGGTAAAAAGACAAGGGCTAGTAGAAATCCTTGGGTAACAGAAGAAATATTGAATTTAATTGATGAAAGGAGAAGATATAAAAATGCAGTAAATGAAGCAGGCAAAAAGGAATACAAACGTCTCAAAAATGAGATCGACAGGAAGTGCAAAATGGCTAAGCAGGGATGGCTAGAGGACAAATGTAAGGATGTAGAGGCTTATCTCACTAGGGGGAAGATAGATACTGCCTACAGGAAAATTAAAGAAACCTTTGGAGATAAGAGAACAACTTGTATGAACATCAAGAGCTCAGATGGAAACCCAGTTCTAAGCAAAGAAGGGAAAGCAGAAAGGTGGAAGGAGTATATAGAGGGTCTATACAAGGGCGATGTACTTGAGGACAATATTATGGAAATGGAAGAGGATGTAGATGAAGATGAAATGGGAGATACGATACTGCGTGAAGAGTTTGACAGAGCACTGAAACACCTGAGTCGAAACAAGGCCCCAGGAGTAGACAACATTCCATTAGAACTACTGACGGCCTTGGGAGAGTCAGTCCTGACGAAACTCTACAATATAGTGAGCAAGATGTATGAGACAGGCGAAATACCCTCAGACTTCAAGAAGAATGTAAAAATTCCAATCCCAAAGAAGGCAGGTGTTGAATGGTGTGAAAATTACCGAACAATCATTTTAATAAGTCACGGATGCTAAATACTAACGCGAATTCTTTACAGACGAATAGAAAAACTAGTAGAAGCTGACCTCGGGGAAGTTCAGTTTGGATTCCGTAGAAATACTGGAACACGTGAGGCAATACTGATCTTACGACTTATCTTAGAAGAAAGATTAAGGAAAGGCATACCTACGCTTCTAGCATTTGTAGACTTAGAGAAACCTTTTGACAATGTTGACTGGAATACTCTCTTTCAAATTCTAAAGGTGGCAGGGGTAAAATACAGGGAGCGAAAGGCTATTTACAATTTGTACAAAAACCAGATGGCAGTTATAAGAGTCGAGGGGCATGAAAGGGAAGCAGTGGTTGGGAAGGGAGTAAGATAGGGTTGTAGCCTCTCCCCGATGTTATTCAATCTCTTTATTGAGAAAGCAGTAAAGGAAACAAAAGAAAAATTCGGAGTAGGTATTAGAATCCATGGAGAAGAAATATAAACTTTGAGGTTTGCCGATGACATTGTAATTCTGTCAGAGACAGCAAAGGACTTGGAAGAGTAGTTGAATGGAATGGACAGTGTCTTGAAAGAAGGATATAAGATGAACATCAACAAAAGCAAAACGAGGATAATGGAATGTAGTCGAACTAAGTCGGGTGACGCCGAGGGAATTAGATTTGGAAATGAGACACTTAAAGTAGTAAAGGAGTTTTGCTATTTGTGGAGCAAAATAACTGATGATGGTAGAAGTAGAGAGGATATAAAATGTAGACTGGCAATGGCAAGGAAAGCGTTTCTGAAGAAGAGAAATTTGTTAACATCGAGTATAGATTTAAGTGTCAGGAAGTCATTTCTGAAAGTATTTGTATGGAGTGTAGCCGTGTATGGAAGTGAAACATGGACGATAAATAGTTTGGACAAGAAGAGAATAGAAGCTTTCGAAATGTGGTGCTACAGAAGAATGCTGAAGTTTAGATTGGTAGACCACATAACTAATGAGGAGGTATTGAATAGGATTGGGGAGAAGAGGAGTTTGTGGCACAACTTGACCAGAAGAAGGGATCGATTGGTAGAACATGTTCTGAGGCATCAAGGGATCACCAATTTAGTATTGGAGGGCAGCGTGGAGGGTAAAATTCGTAGAGGGAGACCAAGAGATGAATACACTAAGCAGATTCAGAAGGATGTAGATTGCAGTAGGTACTGGGAGATGAAGAAGCTTGCACAGGATAGAGTAGCATGGAGAGCTGCATCAAACTAGTCTCAGGACTGAAGACCACAACAACAACCACAACAACAATTTCCGAGAATGTCCATCTGCTGACGGTTTTATATGGTAGTGAAATATTGACTGCGGGAAAACATGAACAGAAAGGTATCGAAGCATTTGAGATGTGATTCTACAAACGAGTGTCGAAAATTAGGTGGACTGACTGTGTAAGCAATGAGGGGATTCAGCGTAGAATCTATGTAGAAAACACTGTGAAGAATATGGGACAGGTGATATTATGTGCCTCAATTTTAGGAATGTTCAGGAAATTAATGGGAACTCGATACCGTCATATTTGTAAAACGACAAACGTTAATATCTCTATTGTATCCAGTTGGGTACTCTGATTGTAATTTCTCTCCCAAGCCAGGAGTACCCAAAGCAATAGTTGTGTATTTTACCTTGGACATTAGTACAAGCCTTCTGGCAGCTATATCCTTAGAAAGCTCCATATGCCTGGGCCCTCTATTGACGTGATCGTGCACTTGTGAGTGGACGCCTGGAAGTAGTACACGGCTGACTGCTTTATGTGAACGTCTGCATTCCATATTGGAAAACTTAACACCTATAGCCCTCTAGGTCAATTCACAGAACCAGTCCGCGATTGAGTTGCTCTGCTATATCACCTGAAATCCCCCCCCCCCTCCCCCCACGTATACACAAGACTTAACTTTACAGAACCCTCTCCCTATTTGGGGGAATGTGTTAGTCTACAGCGTAATAGTGCACCACACTCGATTGAGGTATATCGCGGACCATTAATTATTTTAATGAATACCCTTACTGCAGTATGAATGCATGCACCACACTCGATTGAGGGATATTGCGATTCATTAATTATTTTGATGGGTACCCTTACTGCAGTATGAATGCATGCTTCAAGGAAGGTGATCAGATCTCAGTACTCTCTATACGCGCAGCCGAGATCCATTCCTCAAAAGCATCCTCAATTGCTGAGTAGTTTAATTGTGATGTGGCACCACTGACTTCGTGTCGGTTACTAACGGAACAGGATACAAAGCCACTGACAGTCACAGGGTCACTAAACCAACCACTATGGCTTGACTGAGTCTATCCTGTTGGTGAAGGCGGTTGCAGGGTGAAGGGAGGAAGCAAACGGCAAGCACACAAGCGTTGCATGGCAGCCAACGATGGGGCGCAGCACGTCAGAACAGTGCTAACACCTGGCTGTGGTCAGCTGGCTGCAGGAGGAGGGAATGCTGCGTTTGGCCAGTGCAAACATCCAGATTGGGGTGTTGGCTACTGTGTGATACCAGCGTCTCAGAGACCCAACCCAGTTGTTTGCGGTGCAAGCGGCCAGTGGGGTGGAAATCCGCAGAGCGGGGCAGTGATGGTGAGGCGTTGGCAGGAGGGCGGGGACAGCAGAGGCAGCTGCAAGCGTTGTCCTGCTGGGCCAGATGGAGCCACATTGTGATGGTGCTACGTATGCCACTGTACCTACACAACAGTTTACTGTGATGGTATGACTGTGAAGAGAGAGATAATAAGTATACACGCTTGTTACTACAGACGATACTCCAAAGAACACTATTATATATGTAATAACAATTATATACTTCTCGTCCCTCCAAAACCAAACCTCCAACAGGCAAACACGTAATTAAGTAGGAGGTCTGGACGGATTGGGGTTCACATCATTTACCACTCTTTATTATAAGAAAATTATTTAAGAAAAATAGGTAAAGTAAGATAGATTAACAGGTTTACAAACACTCTGAATTTCAAAGCTTTAGAAATTATACACTTCCGTTTAATGACAATTTAAACAAGACAATAGGTAAAGAGAAAGCTGTGTCTTACTGTTGTTCTTTGATTTCAGACTCAAATATTTCCACCTTTACGAACCACAAGTCAGGAAATGCTTCAACAAATGAACAAATGATTAATATTTGAAACAGATCGATGTTTAAGACAACATAGAAGCATAATTCATCTCAAAAGTTTAAAAACTTAATAGATGTACCGGAAGACAGAGTAACTTACAGCTGCCTGGAAAAGACTAGGAAAAAGAAATCCTTAAAGTACACCTCCAAGGACATGTAGATAATTGAATAAGGCAAACAGGTGCAAAGATTTATAGAGCTGGATTCAGGCAGACAGAGCGTCACCTTAAATCTCGCCCAAGAAAGCAGTTAAGTAATTAATAAGAGAAAGATTGTGCGTATATTGATATAACTGCCTTCTGACAGACAGTGAAAATTCTGTTAAGGTATACCGTAGAAAACACTTAAGTGATTGAGTAAGTGAACATGCATGCAGAGATGCTCGAGAATGCCATTTAAAAGGAGGAGAACCAATAATAGTGCTCAAAACCATTGCAGCAGAAGATAAAAAAATAAATAAAAGGTGAGAAATGTGATCCCTTCAAAACATATTAATAACAAATAGTAGGACAATCAAATGTAGTAAGCTGTAACTAGTCCTGATATAGGGAATAAATTTCTTTCACTCTTCAGCTGATAACGTGCTAGCGAACGAACACATTACAAATCTTCAGAGCATGTTGTTGTGGTCTTCAGTCCTGAGACTGTTTCGATGCAGCTCTCCATGCTACTCTATCCTGTGCAAGCTTCTTCATCTCCCAGTACCTATCTCAACCTACATGCTTCTGAATCTGCTTGGTGAATTGATCTCTTGGTCTCCCTCTACGATTTTTACCCTCCACGCTGCCCTCCAATTCAAAATTGGAGATCCCTTAATGCCTCAGAACATGTTCTACCAATCGATCCCTTCTTCTAGTCAAGTTGTGCCACAGATTTCTCTTCTCCCCAATCCTATTCAATACCTCCTCATTAGTTATGTGATCTACCCATCTAATCTTCAGCATTCTTCTGTAGCGCCACATTTCGAAAGCTTCTATTCTCTTCTTGCCTAAACTATTTATCACCCATGTTTCACTTCCATTCATGGCTAAACTCCATACAAACTCATTCAGAGACGACTTTCTGACACCTAAATCTATACTCGATGTTAACAAATTTCTCTTCTTCAGAAACGCTTTCCTTGCCATTGCCAGTCTACATTTTATATCCTCTCTACCTCGACAATCATCAGTTATTTTTCTCCCAAAATAGCAAAACTCCTTTACTACTTTAAGTGTCTCATTTCCTAATCTAATACCCTCAGCATCTCCCGACTTAATTCGACTACATTTCATTATCCTCGTTTTGCTTTTGTTGATGTTCATCTTATATCCTCCTTTCAAGACGCTATCCATTCCGTTCAACTGCTCTTCCAAGTTCTTTGCTGTCTCTGACAGAATTACAATGTCATCGGCGAACCTCAAGGTTTTTATTTCTTCTCCATTGATTTTAATATCTACTCCGAATTTTTCTTTTGTTTCCTTTACAGCTTGTTCAATATACAGATTGAATAACATCGGGGAAAGGTTACAACCCTGTCTCACTCCCTTCCCAACCACTGCTTCCCTTTCACGCCCCTCAACTCTTATAACTGCCATTTCGTTTCTGAACAATTTGTAAATAGCCTTTCGCTCCCTGTATTTTACCCCTGCCACCTTCAGAGCATAGTAACACTTAATATTTTTACACCCTTCTGCCTTTTACACTCCCTGAACGTCAAACGTGTCTGTTAGCTGTCATCAATGGGCTAAATTTTCATAAGTCCTCACGTCATCTCAATGTGACATGTGCGAGTTATGAATAACCGTCTAAAACGTGGTCACCCTGACGGGGCTCGACACTATGTCCAACTTCAGCATTTAACTTAACAAAGGTGGCTCAGTTCGAGGGGCAGGTAGTCGTCGTCTGAGCAAGGTTTTCAGGAATATCGGCTACAGCGCCCATCAAGTAAAGGAAGTGATTTCTGGGAAATATCAGAATAAGACCACCGACCAAGAGCAGGAAAGTAAACTTGCTTTGCTGCCATTCTGTGGCTCTGTGTCGGGCAAGATAAGCCGCCTGTTGAAAAGACACAAGATCAAATACATCTTCAGGCCTCCAACGAAAATCCGTCAATTACTGATATCAGTTAAAGACGCAGTAGGGCTCAGAACACCTGGAGTCTACGAAATACCCTTTTGGTGTGGCCAGAAGTACATCGGACAAGCAGTGCGCATTGTGGAACAACGCAGGAAAGAACATGAGAGGTATTATCGCCTACGCTATCCAGAGAAATCAGCGTTAGCTGAGCATGCATTAGAAAACGGCCACTACACAAATTTTGACGATACCTCTGTCGTGGCTCGCACTAACGGCTTCTGGGACAGCTCAATAAAGGAAGCTATTGAAATAAAAATTACCGCAAACACCCTGAACAGAGACGGTGGCTTGCAGCTCAGCGCTGCGTGGGATCCAGCGATCGCGCGGTTGAAGAGGGAACACCCAACGCAGACTCAAAACATGCCCATATATGGCAATGTGACGGGCACCAGTGAACGTCACAGCCGGCAGCTAGCGTATATAATGGCACACCAACAGCCCACTGGCAGTCATAATACTTGAAAATGGCCAAGCAGTTCTTGGCCGAAAGCTCGTATAGTTTTAAGCAATTGACGCGGTTGGAAACCCGAGGACATTTTATTCAATGTTATCGCCGCGACACTCTGCATTCATACGAATTTGGATAAATTCGCCTGAAACAAGTATGTAGACGTAGGTGTAGATATAAATGATGAGTCCGAATGTGATTCGTAAACAGTGGCGTGAACAAAACATTCTTGTGCTAATTGTCATGTGGAATATCTACCCTCTGTGTGAGTGCACCGAATTCTTCACTACCGATATGCGTTCTGAGCAGCTGTTGGTACTCTCTACAGCGATATATTTAAGTGTTGAGGATATCGTTGCCTTTGACGTAGGAAAGAACTGAATCTGCAAGTATTCTGTAAGACCGCTGGACCTATGTCATCTGCTTGAATATTAAACATTGCAGTGAACTCTCAAGCACAGCTTAAATTTGCCTTTAGTTAGAATGATACTGAAGTGGTGCCCTTATGCTATTCCAAGACGATGAGAGAGATGCAATTGCCTCTGAATTAGTGGAGATTGCCTCCTATCGTACAAGACACCTTAACTAACGCTTCATTAATTTAAACAACTGTGAACGCAGTATTTATCAAGGTAAAACCACCGTTTCGACCAGGTAAGGCGTCCTACGGGTGATCAGAAACCTACAAAATGTTTGCTGCGCATTCTTCTCTCGTGGCGGTCTTTTTAGTTGCTTGTTGCGCCCAACACCCATATGCTTGCTGGTCATTGGGTAGTCCCCAACGTTTCAGTTGTTTTAACATTTAGCGCCCAAAAATTACCTCCATGAGGTAATTATTAGCAGTGTAGGCTGCTGATTGACTGTTTAAGAAACCTTTGCAGCATTCAGTTTCCCAAACAAAATTGATGCCATTTTTATCCTCCTATATAGGTCTTTGTATTTACAGTCGCTTTTTGTTTTCAGGAATCCCACTGTGAAACTCCTTCAATGTGTAACGTTGCCCTGAGCCAGACAACTAATTAAGAGCTGGAAACTTCTTTATGTTCTAAGCTACAAATGAGTCTTCGCAACACTAACAGATAATGAAAATTATTTAGGGATTGTGTCTACGGATCGTATAGTAGTGGTTTGGACGTATAAATTATTTAAGGGGCTAGACCACGATGACGCTCGATATCGGAACCGATGTTCATGATTTATGTTTCAATAAAATAACAAACAATTACAAAACTAGCTTCAGAGCTTCATTCTACAACGTATTTCTTAACTAAAACGCTTGCACCCAGTGGACACCACACGACATTGATGAAAGACCTTCACGAAGTGCGGGGTGATTGGAGGGAGCTCTGATTCTGCAATTTTCAGTCTAGAGCAAAATCTGAAAAACTGCTTTGAAATGGCGCTGCTCTGGAACAAGTCAATTTTTTCGACAAAAATGCCTTCATAGAAACATGAACTACAAATCGAAAGTAAAACATATCGCAAAAATCCTACGAGCTACAGAAGAAAATACGGCAACTCATAATTTACAAACAGGTATAATGCATTTGCAGGTATATTTCCTAAGTTACAGCTCCCGCCATCTTGAAAAAAAAGTTATTTGGGAAACACAATCGTTTGAAGCCTCAGCTTCTATTTTTTGTTATCGACAATGAACAGGCCGCTAATCGGCAGTTCCAACATTGTAAATATGTCCCTTTCTTCGCCGATGTCGAAAACACTCTCATTTTTACGAAATTATGTCGATCAACTAGCTTCCGCTTACAAATCGGAATATTCTTTGCACTAATGAGACTACGTTTCGAACTTTTCTATCTGTTTAAATTCGTCCGTTTGTCTTCTTCAGGTACACACGTCTTAGTTCATATAAAAGACAAGGGAAATGAAAGGTTAAGCAGACACGAGAGAAGCACGTGCTTTCAGACTGTTTACTACAAGGGAATCTTGTTACGAAGAGAAACCTCGTTAAGAGTAGTATTTTAGTTGATATTAATACCGACTGTGCTGCTATTCTAAACTAACATGACATCTGTTCCGTTGGTAACTATTATCGTATGTCGTCGGTTGCATTTGAGGGCTCAGATGCGCCAGATCGCCGTGCAGCAAATGTTTGTAACATATTTTAACGTTTGTGGCACTCTTCATATGAATGAAACTTCAAAATACAATCTCTAAGGAACATTTTAAGACAATAAAAAATTATACAAAAAGCTTCTACCTGGTTACACCCACTGAATACGAATGGTAGGTATTTAAAAGAAAGAATCAAATGGTTCAAATGGCTCTGAGCGCTATGGGACTTAACATCTATGGTCATGAGCCCCCTAGAACTTAGAACTACGTAAACCTAACTAACCTAAGGACATCGCACAACACCCAGCCATCATGAGGCAGAGAAAATCCCTGACCCCGCCGGGAATCGAACCCGGGAACCCGGGCGTGGGAAGCGAGAACGCTACCGCACGACCACGAGATGCGGGCAAGAAAGAATCTCTCGAATAACACAACAAGTGATGTGTAGGAACATAACAATTTATAGATATCCTGAATGGAGAAAGAAATGCATTCCAAATTCTTTATGTAAATTCTAAGTAATGATATGTTTTCTGGGCGGGAAGAAGCGCCTGGTTCCCGGCACGAATCCGTCCGGCGGATCTGTGTCGATGTCCGGTGAATCGGCCAGTCTGTGGATGGTTTTTAGGCGGTTTTCCATCTGCCTCGGCGAATGCGGGCTGGTTCCCCTTATTCAGCCTCAGTTACACTATGTCGGCGATTGCTGCGCAAACAAGTTCTCCACGTACGAGTACACAACCATTACTCTACCACGCAAACATGGGGGTTACACTCGTCTGGTGTGATACGTTCCCTGGGGTGTCCACCGGCCGGCCGGAGTGGCCGAGCGGTTAAAGGCGCTACAGTCTGGAACGGCACGACCGCTACGGTCGCAGGTTCGAATCCTGCCTCGGGCATGGATGTGTGTGATGTCCTTAAGTTAGTTAGATTTAAGTAGTTCTAAGTTCTAGGGGACTTATGACCACAGCAGTTGAGTCCCATAGTGCTCAGAGCCATTTGAACCATTTGGTGTCCACCGGGGGCCGAACCGCACAGTAACCCTGGCTTCGGTGTGGGGCGGCGGAGGGGTGAAGTGGACTGCGGTGGTCGTCGTGGGGTTGCGGACCACTGCGGCTGCGGCAGCGGCGGGGACGGAGCCTCTCTGTCGTTTCTAGGTCCCCTGTTAACATACAATACAATACAGTACAATGGATATGTTGATTCGCAAACAAGAAAAGTTCCCTCTGATCCTAGTACCCGACGTAATTTTACTCTCATATCCGTTAGCCGCAAACAGGAGACAATAAATGTTGACCAAACAGAAACTGAAAAACTCATACAGTCGTCACTCCAATTGTGGACGTGATAAAGTTTATTGTTCTGATTTCCGCAAGCGAAGAATTAGAAAATGCCCTATCAGGCTGGCGCTGCTAATTACGCTCACTGTAATTATTCACTGACAGCCGTGCAGAACGTCGCCGTCGTGCGAATGGTTCATCGATAGAGGCCGAGGGTATCTCCGTTGTCGCAAAAGCTCTGCGCCCTGCTCCTCTGCTAAGATGTTCGCCGCTGTCCGTCTCCAACTTCCGTGCCTGACACACTGCTGTGACAAAAGTCACACTGCACTTCTTAATAACGCAGTGGACCCCGTTTTTCTCGGCATAGTGCCGCAGCACGAGATGACATGGACTCAAGAAGTGCTGCCTTTATAGCCGGCCACAATTACGAAGCGTTGTCGGAGCAGGATTTTGTGCACTAACTGACTTCATCATTATGCCAGTGTTCTATGGGACTTATGTCGGGCGGTGTGGGTGGCCATATCATTCGCTCAAATTGTCCAGAACGTTCTTTCACACGAATCGTGGCCCAGTAACCTGGCGCATTGCCATCCAGGCAAATTCCATCATTGTTTGGGAACATGGAGTCCATGAAAGGCATCAAGTGGTCTCCAGTTATCCGAACACAACCATTTGCAGTAAATGATCGGTTCAATTTGACCAGAGGTTACAATCCATTCCATGTAGATACAACCCACACCATTATGGAGCCTCCATCAGCTTGCACAGCACCTTGTTGACAACTTTGGTCTATGGCTTCGTGGGATCTGTCCGAACTCGAACCTGTCCATCCACTCATACCAACGGAAGTCTTGACTCATCTGACTGGTCGGCTAGGGTTAAACTGATATGGTCACGAGCCCAGGACGGCCGCTATGGGCCATGTCGTTCTGTCAGCAAAGGCTCTCACATCGATTGCCAGCTGCCATAACCTATCAACGACAAATTTCGACCCACTGTCCGAAAATATACGTTCATCATACGTCCTACATTGATATTTTCGGTTAATATACGCCATATTGCTTGTCCTTTAGTACTGATAAATATCCGCAAGCAGCACTGCTCTCGTTCGTTAAGTGAAGGCTGTCGGCCACTGTGTTGTCCGTGGCAGAGGTAATGCCTGGAATTTGGTATTCTTGGCACACTCTTGACAATGCGGATCTCGGAATACTGAATTCCACAACGATTTCCGAAATGGAATGTTCCATGCATCTAGATGCATGTACCATTCCACTTTCAATGCCATAATCACGGCGGAAACCTTGTAACATGTGAGTGCAGATGAGAGCTCCGCAAACGCACTGCCGTTTCATGTCTTGTGTATGAGATACTACCCCGTCACTAAATCGTTTCAGGCAAATGCCGGGATGGTTCCTTTGAAAAGGGCACGGCCGATTTCCTTCCCAATCCTTCCCTCACCCGAGCTTGCGCTCTGTCTCCAATGACCTCGTTGTCGACGGGACGTTAAACACTAACCACCACCTACCCCGTCAACAGTATGTGTGCATATCGCTATCCCCCGACTTTTGTCGCCTCAGTGTCTGATCACGACGAACACAGCTCCACATCTCCGAACGAACTCTCAAGACGCACTCACTAGGGCGTCTGATCATGGACTCCACTCTCCTTCGCGTCTAGCCATTGACCCCTTACTATTTTTATGAAATCCTATTACACCCAACTGTTTCTTCCTGCGAAACTGTACATGCCCACCAATAATAGAAAATGTTTACAAGGCTGCCAAATAGTAGGAGTCCTTCAAGCACATAAAATTCCGCCAAGACAGCATGTCGCTATAACACGCCAGTCACATTATACAACTCCCATGTACGTCTAATCCGCTGTCGCTGCAGCTTCGTCTCTGTAACATTACTTACAAGTTTACCAACAGTACGTTTTCGCGTCCAGCACCTAACATCGCATCAGAGATCCTCTGATAATAGAAAGCTTCTCATGGTGCTTGGCTATTATTCTCGGCAAACAGTGTTCCTTTCGAAAATCGTAAGAGACTTATATATCAACCACTCTCTGCAAAAGACGAGAATGCACCGCTCTTCTGCTGCTAGATCTGACTTCCGTCTCAGTTCAACAGCTGGTCAGGGCCCGGTTGTAAAACACGCAATGGTTATCTATCTCCCTTGGCTGACCACGGAGTCCCGACTTCCGTCAAAGCCCGGGCTGGCTGCAGAAGGGTACATTGACAGCCCTTCCAATCCAGCACGCTGTGCCTTCCCGCACGCACAGAAATCATCCCGCAAACGTGACACTACAACATTGTGTTAAATGAAAGGAAATAAAGCTAGAAAACACTCAGTATGAACAGTCACCTGATACAATATACCTTAAATAGAATATTGCTACTGTATCCCACTCCGTTATCACGCTCCAGTTACTGAATCATCCTCAGACTAAATGAAAAAGACAAACGAAACACGCCCGCCGTATTCACCATGTATAAATATTCATCAGCTGGTAATGAACTGTTGAAATCCTTTCATCATCAATTTGCACTGTCTTACAATCAGCGTCATATTCTTAAATCATTCTGTTGCCACTGCCGTAAATCTTTAGGTCAACTTTATTGTCTATAATATAGCATACAATCACCTACAATCCTAAACTTACAATTGTCATTCCTTACTTTGGCCCAAATAAACAGTTATTCGTCAGAGTTCAGCTTATTCTTTCTTCTGGTAGACAAAAAACGAACGGCTTGTCCGGAACCCAAGTACCATGCGGAATCGTAGCTAGTAGTCCTGTAATCTCTGTTATACTCCACGCCTTCACACAAGAGTGTTAGCATCAGAGAAAGCTTCAAGACCAGCGTAATCTGCATGATTCCCCCATACCACAGCGAAGGTCAACCATGTACTGCCTCGAAAGACAGCTGAAACATCACATGTGAACTGCATTCGCAATCCACGAAAGATATTTGGACCACCAATTAGCTGCTGTTCATTCAATCGGCCAGCAAGGTTAATGTCTATTGACATTAATATTAACATTCTTGCGTGGAAGACTTGGAGTATAACAGAGAGTACAGGACTACTAGGTAAGATTTCGTATGGTACTTGGGTTCCGGACAAGCCGTTCGTTTTGTCTATCAGAAGAAAGAAGAAGCTGAACTCTGACGCATATCCGTTTATTTGGGCCAAAGTACGGAATGACAATTGTAAGATCAAGATTGTAGATGACTGTATGCTGTATTATAAAGTTGGCCTTGAATATAAAAACTGTTTTATTTAAAATAAACTTGACCTTGAAACCAAAGAAGATTACACACTGATCTTGCCAAAAGCAGAGAAGCGATCAGCGCGTGGTATTGACACTGATTAGTTCCTTCCTCCTCTGCTGAATGACTGCATGTGTCCGAAGGAAATAGAACACTGCCATCATTAGGTCAAATCTGTTTCATGTAAGATCCGTTCAAGCATATTCCTTTTTAATACCAGTTTCGTTATTTGAAGAGACATTCCAAGGCTGCAGAAAATGGTTTTCAGAAAAGTGAGTCATTTTCCTGTCCCTCAACTGCTTCCAGTACCGATTTTGTTGTGAGGGACATTTTCTTATTCATAAAGATCATAAAAATGTACGTATGTTTCACATCCGTCCTAAATTTCTGGGTTATCCTGTATTTGAGAATCAGGGCAATTACGCAGCTGCAAGGAACTTTACACGTAATTCCTGCTGACATCCCGCAAAATGTCAAAAGGGAAATCATTTATCGCTTACACCATGTTCCTTGTGCATGCACTGAAACTGCCGCATCCGGCCTGAAGTTGTAATTTTTTACTTCTATATCGCTAATTTTATTCGTGATAAATGTTGCAGACAGTATTCACGTATACCACCGAATGTAACTCGGAAATTGTATTATTTTACGACTCATAGTTGGGAAATAACCAATGGATTGTGGTCAGACTCCACATCTGCCCCTGGAAATGTCTTACAATTTAAAACATGGTTCCTAAGTCTCTGTCTTACAATTACATAACCTATCTGAAACCTGTCAGTATCTCCAGGCTTCTTCCATGTATACAGCCTTCTTTTATGATTCTTGAACCAAGTGTTAGCTATGATTAAGTTATGCTCTGTGGAAAATTCTACCTGCTTCCTCTTTCATTTCTTAGCCCCAATCCTTATTCAGATACTACGTTTCCTTCTCTCCCTTTTCCTACTTCCGAATTCCAGTCACCCATCACTATTAAATTTTCGTCTCCCTTCACTATCTGAATAATTTCTTTGATTTCATCATACATTTCTTCAGTTTCTTCGTCATCTGCAGAACTAGTTGGCATATAAACTTGTACTACTGTAGTAGGCGTGGGCTTCGTGTCTATCTTGGCCACAATAATGCGTTCACTATGCTGTTTGTAGTAGCTTACCCGCACTCCTATTTTCCTATTCATTATTAAAGCTATTCCTGCACTACCCCTATTTGATTTTGTATTTATGATCCCGTATTCGCCTGACCAAAAGTCTTGTTCCTCCTGCCACCGAACTTCACTAATTCCCACTATATCTAAATTCAACCTATCCATTTCCCTTTTTAAATTTTCTAACCTACCTGCGTGAAGAGGTTGACAGAGCACTGTGGAAGATCTGAGTCGAAACAAGGCCCCGGGAGTAGACAACATTCCATTAGAACTACTGACGGCCTTGGGAGAGTCAATCCTGACGAAACTCTACAATATAGTGAGCAAGATGTATGAGACAGGCGAAATACCCTCAGACTTCAAGAAGAATGTAAAAATTCCAATCCCAAAGAAGGCAGGTGTTGAATGGTGTGAAAACTACCGAACAATCAGTTTAATAAGTCACGGATGCTAAATACTAACGCGAATTCTTTACAGACGAATAGAAAAACTAGTAGAAGCCGACCACGGGGAAGATCAGTTTGGATTCCGTAGAAATATTGGAACACGTGAGGCAATACTGACCTTACGAATTATCTTAGAGGCTAGATTAAGGAAAGGCAAACCTCCGTTTCTAGCATTTGTAGACTTAGTGAAAACGTTTGACAATGTTGACTGGAATAATCTCTTTCAAATTCTGAAGGTGGCAGGGGTAAAATACAGAGAGCGAAAGGCTATTTGCAATTTGTGCAGAAACCAGATGGCGGTTATAAGAGTCGAGGGACATGAAAGAGAAGCAGTGGCTGGGAAGGGAGTGAGACAGGGTTGCAGCCTATCCCCCATGTTATTCAATCCTTATATTGAGCAAGCAGTGAAGGAAACAAAAGAAAAATTCGGAGTAAGTATAATATCCATGGAGAAGTAATATAAACTTTGAGGTTTGCCGATGACATTGTAACTCTGTCAGAGACAGCAAAGGACTTGGAAGAACATTTGATCGGAATGGAAAGTATCTTGAAAGGGGGATATAAGATGAACATCAACAGAAGAAAAACGAGGATAATGGAATGTAGTAGAATTTAAGTCGGGAGATGCTGAGGGAATTAGATTACGAAATGAAACAATAGTGGTAAAGGAGTTTTGCTATTTGGGGAGCAAAATAACTGATGAAGGTCGAAGTAGAGGGGATGTAAAATGTAGACTTGCAATGGCAAGGAAAGCGTTTCTGAAGAAGAGAAATTTGTTAACATCGAGTATAGATATAGTGTCAGGAAGTCATTTCTGAAAGTATTTGTATGGAGTGTGGCCATGTATGGAAGTGTAACATGGACGATAAATAGTTTGGACAAGAAGAGAATAGAAGCTTTCGAAATGTGGTGTTATAGAAGAATGCTGAAGATTAGATGGGTAGATCACATAACGAATGAGGTGGTATTGAATAGGATTGGGGTGAAGAGAAGTTTGTGGCACAATTTGACTAGAAGAAGGGATCGGTTGCTAGGACATGTTCTGAGGCATCAAGGGATCACCAATTTAGTATTTGAGGGCAGCGTGGAGAGTAAAAATTGTAGAGGAAGACCAAGAGATGAATACACTAAGCAGATGGATGTAGCTTGCAGTAGGTACTGGGAGATGAAGAAGTTTGCACAGGATAGAATAGCATGGAGAGCTGCATCAAACCAGTCTCAGGACTGAAGACCACAACAACAACACAGTTCGGAAATATTATGTCGTAGCCACTGATATGCGTAAGAAATGGCCCCACCGTTTATGACCTTTCTTACTTCTTTAGTGATAAATCTTTTCCCAAGACATTCAAAGGAGGTATCCTCATATTCTGGATGAACGTTCCTTAAAATTTCTATATTCGAACGAGGCTTATTTCATGAAGTAAGATATACCAAAAATTGAGCTGCGTTAAAACGGAACTGCATGGCAAGATTTGCTAGAGGTTGAGGTGAAATATGTGTACAAATACGTGTGAAACATATTAACAGCATATACACACATACGACATGTCCTACATCCACATGACAGGTGCGTACACGGATGAATGCACGAGTAAAAGACTCCTCCTAAATACCTGGATGGCTTTCAACTAAACTTGGTGCACATGTTACTTACTATCTTAGTGAAATACTGTTGTGGGTTAGAACCTCTAAACTCCTACTGGGGTGACCATAATGAACAAAGAAGTGTGGTGGATCAGGATATGGAGGGATACAGAAGGAGAGGGAGTAGATGGACACATATGAAGGGACGAGGTAATGCACCGAGAGAGTGGGACGGGTAGGTACACATGGAGGGTGATCATTAGAGGAGAAGATGGAAAGAGAAATGAAACAGAAGGAGATGGACAGAGAAAAGGGTTGATGGACAAAGAAAGGGGAGCAGGGAATGGACGGAAGGAAACATTGAAGAAGGAATTGGGTGGAGAGATGTGGGAGGAGGTGGTGGACTCCCAGATGATTGGGATAAATTTATGTGCAGGTAACGTCGGGTATAAGCTAGTATTCTATAATCCCTCCCTGTACCAAATTATTTGTGGTAACAGTGCATATTTCTACAACTTTGCTGACAAACAGTTATGGTCTATTCTGCTAAACCATACTCGCTTATGAAAACAGCTTTTATTTTATCTCATTAAAGTCAAAAATTTAATTTTGAATAGCCAGTTAGTAAAGATATTTGTAACGACCTTGTACCCCACTGATACACGTTTAATGAGCCTGAACTTCTTCTCACCCTCCCTTCTCCCTGTTACGTCAATTAAAACATTTACATCATTGCTCCAACTATACGGTTCGCTAGCATACAGAAACAAATTTTCAGTACTTGCTCTGGTTTCTTTTCGGACCCTCTCTCCCCGCTTATAAATTTTTTTGGGAATAGCTCATTTTTGTTGTTGTCTTCCGCCCAGACACTGATTTAATGCAGCTGTCCATGCTACTCTATCCTGCGCAAGCTTCTTCATCTCCAATACCTATTACAACCCACATCCTTCTCAATCTGCTTAGTGTATTCATCTCTTGGTCTCCCTCTACGAGTTTTACCCTCCACGCCGCCGTCCAACACTAAATTGGTACCCTTGATGCCTCAGAACGTATCCTACTAACAGATCCCTCCTTCTAGTCAAGTTGACCCACAAATTACTCATCTCCCCACTGCTATTCAGTACCTCCTCATTAGTCACCTGATCTACTCATCTAATCTTCAGCATACTTCTGTAGAAATACATTTCGAATCCTTCTATTCTCTTCTTGTCTGAACTATTTATCGTCCATGTAGCAATTCCATAAATGGCTACACTCCATACTAATACTTTCAGAAAAGACTTTCCCATACTTCAATCTACACTCGATGATAACAAACTTCTCTTCTTCAGAAACACTTTCCTTTCCATTGCCAGTCTACATTTTACATTCTCTCTATTTCGACCAACATCAGTTACTTTGCTCCCCAAATAGCAATCTCTTGTACTATTTTAAGTGTTTCATTTATGAACCTGATTCCCTTAGCATCACCTGATCTAATTCGACTACATTCCATTTTCCTCGTTTTGCTTTTGTTAATGTTCATTATATATTCTCCTCTCAAGACACTATCCATTCCGTTCAACTGCTCATCCTGATCCTTTTCTGTCTCTGACAGTATTACAATGTCATCAGCAAACCTCATAGTTTTTATTTCTTCTCCATGGATTTTAATTCCTACTCCACATTTTTCTTTTGTTTCCTTTACTGCTTGCACAACATACAGATGGTATAACATCTCAATGCCTTCCCAACCACAGCTTCCCTTTCATGTCCCTCGACTCTTATAACTGCTATATGGTTTCTGTACAAATTGTAAATAGCATTTTGCTCCCCTCACTAATTTCTCTCTTCCAATACGCCGAATAACTTTTCTTAATACCTGTGGTAGTACTTTTGGAATGCACGTACTCACCCTGTATCCGTTCGTAGAGGTGCACCCAATAGTTATTTGGAGACACTGTTGTGACTTGGCAAGACAGCCAAGCCACTATGACAGGTAGCCGAAAGGCACGCGTTTAAGCTCACGCAGGCTGGCGTGAGGTCTGGAACAGGACAATGTAATTAATATAGCCAATAAGGTACGTTGCTGCTGGAATACTTAACTTTAATCCATAATTGGTGAACATCGGTCTTGACGGTACATGTATCACAAGATAAATAGCAAATGGTAATGGCGCCTTGCTAGATCGTAGCAAATGACGTAGCTGAAGGCTATGCTAACTATCGTCTCGGCAAATGAGAGCGTAATTTGTCAGTGAACCATTGCTAGCAACGTCTGCTGTACAACTGGGGCGAGTGCTAGGAAGTGTCTCTAGACCTGCCGTGTGGCGGCGCTCGGTCTGCAATCACTGAAAGTGGCGAAACGCGGGTCCGTCGTATACTAGCGGACCGCGGCCGATTTAAAGGCTACCACCTAGCAAGTGTGGTGTCTAGCGGTGACACCACATTCCTCTCCCGTAAATCGGCGAACGGTTGTGTTATAAGGCTTCCGCCCGCCATGGGGAGGACCCCAAGTTGACGTATGCGACGAGGTGAGGAGCCTAACAACAGACGAGGCTGTGCCACCCGCACCCTGCCATTCGGTCCGACGGGAGCTAGGAAACGCCTGAAAACCTAGTCCAGGGTGCACGCCAACATGCGGTGTACGCGCCCGTAGAGAGACAGGAGGGGCCGAAGGGTCGAATTACATCGGGTCGGAGCACCCGACGGGCGAAGACGACAGATAATCCGGAGCGGGCAAGAATTCCATGGCGGAGGACAACTGGTCACGGGAAGCGATCGGCGGCGCGTGACCCAGGGAGGCGCCCGGCGGTTACAGCGACGCGTCCACTGCGGGCGTCGCCGGCGGGAGAACAGGCGGCGGCGGCGGTGGCGGCGCGTCGCCATGGGGCAATATGGAAGGCATCGTCGGTAACACCTGGGGTTGAGGCGAGCCAGTAGATGGGTCCCCAGGGCGCTGACCGGACGGTACTGTCGCTGAAAGCAGACGGGGAGCGGCAGAGCCCGTGCGATGACAGAGGCGCAGCTGATGGAGATGCCGACGCACCTCACCAGAGGCCCCCAAAACCATATACATCGCGCGTCCGAGGCAGCGAAGAATGCGCCCTGCGAGCCAACGCCGTGAACCTCGATAGTTGCGATAATAGACAAAGTCGCCTGGGGCAAAAGAAGGTGTCTGCCGCTGCACAGGAACCTGATGCGGCGGATATAGCAAAGACATCAAGGTTCGATTAGGGCGACCGTGAAGCATCTCAGCCGGCGAGCGACCATCTCGGGGCTGAGAGCGATACGAGGACAAAAAGAGCAATAACGCGTCCTCCCGAGAATGCGACTCTTTCAGCTTCAAAATCTGTGACTTGAAAGTCCGGACCAAACGTTCAGCGGCACCGTTTGACTGTGGCGAAAACAGCGCGGACGTCAGATGGTGAATACCATTGGCCTTGCAGAATGACTGAAATTCTGCGGACATGAATTGTGGGCCATTGTCTGTGGAAGACCTTCAATGCAAAAGATAGCGGTTAACGCTTGGATGGTGGTAGATGACGTCGTGGAAGACATCCAGACAACAAAAGGAAAATTACTGAATGAATCTACCACAACCAACCAGCGAGCATTCCAGAATGGAACAGCAAAATCGATGTGTAAGCGTTGCCAAGGGGAAGTGGCTTTTGGCCATGCAAAAAATTTCCGCGGTGGTGCGGATTGTCGTTCGGCACACACCATGCAAGAAGAGCACATTTGTGTAATCGCAGCATCGATTCCGAACCAAGTACAGTGCTGACGAGCAAGTTGTTTCGTTCTCACTATACCCCAATGTCCTTGGTGGAGAAGCTTGAAGACAGAGGACTGTAACGAACGAGGGACCACGACCCTGGACTGATCATTATCAGAACGCAACAGCAAAACACCACGTCGTACAAAAAGTCTCTCCTTGTGAGCAAAAAATCGGCGAACCAACGGATCCCCCATCCGTGACTTCGACAAGGGCCATTGCGTAGCAACAAAACGCAGAACGGTAGCAAGGACAGGGTCTGCAGCTGTGGCTGCAGCTACACGACGAAAATCAATCGGTAACGATTCGACCACGTCATCGGTTTCCGAATCAATGAACATGCAAGCAAGTTCGGAGGAATCGAATGCTCTATCCTCAGCAACAGGCAAACGGGACAACGCATCGGCGTTTCCGTGCTGAGCAGTGGACAGATACAAGATATCGTACCGGTACTGCGAGAGGAAAATAGACCAGCGAATGAATTTCTGCGCTGTACGTGGAGGTATAGGCTTGTCGGATGAAAAAGCGATGTCAAAGGTTTGTGGTCTGTGATGATGGTAAAGTGACGAACATACAAGAAATCATGAAACTTTGTAACACCAAATACGAGAGCCAATGCTTCTTTCTCGATCTGTGAATAATGTCTTTGCGCAGACGAGAGCAATTTGGACGCAAAGGCAATAGGGCGATCGTGCGAACCATCTTTGTGCGCAAGCACAGCACCGATCGCGAGATCCGATGCATCCACCATCAACGAAAGGGGCTTCCGGGGATCGAATGTCGTAAGGCAAATATTGGAAAGCAACGCCGATTTCAACTGGCGAAAGGCGCGTTCGCATTCCGTCGTCCAGACGAACGGAACAGCCTTACCGCGTAAGCGATGAAGCGGAGCTGAAATGGAGGAGGCGTGGCGCACATAGCGATGAATAATTTATTTTACCCAGCACACTCTGCAGCTGCTTCAAATTCTGCAGCGAAGGCAAGTCTTGTATTGCACGGAGGTGCTCTGGACTGGGATGTATGCCTTGGGCATTGAGTACGAGTCCCAGATAGGGTAAGTCACGAGCAAAAAACACACATTTGTCCTTCCGCAAACGAAGACCATTTTGTCGCAAGACCTGAAATAATGTTCTGAGGTTGGCTAAATGTTCTTCTTCCGTCTTTCCGGAGATCACAATATCATCCAGATAGTTTGCTGCAGTACGGAACGACGCACAAACAGTTTGTAGATAATGCTGAAACAATGCAGGGGCGGATGCACACCCGAATGGCAGTCGTTTGAATCGGTACAAACCAAGATGCGTGTTAACCACCAACACTCGCTGGGATTCTTCGTCCACCGGTATTTTCAAGTACGCATCTGCTAGGTCCAACTTCGAAAAATATTTACCCGGGCACAGTTTGTCAAAAAGATCTTCCGCGCGGGGTAAAGGAAAAGTTGCAGTCACTAGTTGTGGATTCACTGTTGCCTTGAAGTCCACGCAAAGTGTCAATTTTCCGGAAGGTTTTTGCAAAATTACTAAGGGTGATGCCCAGAGAGAAGCCTGCACACGTTCAATTACACCTTGTGATTCCAAATCGTGTAATGTTCTTACGATCTCATCACGCAATGCGTGGGGAACATTGCGCGCTCTGAAAAATTTCGGTTGTGCATTGACTTTCAGTTCCCAATGTGCTTCATAGTTCTTGGGGCAACCAAGGCCCGGTGCAAAAATGTCTGCAAATTCTTCACATAGACGAGAAACACTGGCTGATGGCACAGTCTGGTTCACTGATAGGTCCTGATTTACTATAGACAAGTTAAACAACTGAAATAAATCTAAACCAAACAAGTTCACTGCAGAAGAAGAATGAAGGACGTAAAATGACACAAGTTTTGTTTGTCCCTTGTATGTTGCAAGAAGGCGGCACTGTCCTAACACAGGGATATTCTGTCCTGAATAACGACTGAGCTTAACATTTGCGGCACGCAACGGAGGTGTGCCCAGCTGTTTGTACGTGTCGTGATTGAGTAGTGAAACTGCAGCTCCGGTATCGAGCTGGAACGGTATCACTTTACCGTTAATGTCCAAGTCCACAAAAAGTTTATTGTCCTGCTGACGACAAGAGCGACTGTCTCGTGCAACGTGAACTGACACTGGTACAGAATCACTTGTGACTTGACGGGATTTCCGGCGATGTCGATGCACACTATTTAGTGGGACGAACACAGTCACTGTTAGAGAGAGTGGCACTGGGCGGAGTGGCATGAACTACATGAATTTCCATGGGCGAAGGGTCGCGAGCCTGAGTATCCTTGGGTGGATTCCGATTCCGGCGCGAAGCAAAGGGCCTGGAATGGTTGTGAGTGTCCGTTCTGAGCTTTTTCTGGCAAACACTTTGAACATGTCCGTTTTTATTACAGAAAGAGCAAATAGCCTGGCGTGACGGGCAATTCTCATGCAAATGTCCAGTAGCACACCGCGGGCATGATTTCACTGCATTTGTTTGCCGATGAGGAACACGTGCCTGAGAGCCAGGCGGCATTGGCGCGTCTGGGTGCGAGGACTGTTTACTGTTCCGTGCAGCTCGCCCGGCGGGCCGGTTAACGTGACACACAGGCGGCGAAGTTTCAAATGATTCCTGAGCAAAGTCAAGTGTGTCCTGCCTATCCAATATGTCCATCACTTGTTGAAGGGAGGGATTGACTAGTTTCAAAATCTGTTCCCGTATACAAACATCAGAAAAGTTCTGTGCAATTGCATCACACACCATAGTATCTGAATAAGGGAGTCCACATTCACACTCAAAAGCACAATCCCTAGTAAGGCCTTGCAAAGTTGCAACCCACTCCCTATTAGTCTGACCTGCCGTACGTTTTGTATGAAAGAAGGTATACCTTTTTGCAACTACATTGACTGTTTCTTTGAAATATGCATCTAATGCAGACAAAATTTCGTCGTAGGACAGAGTTGCTATGTCACGTCAGGGAAACAATTTCACTATCACACGGTACGTCTGCACTCCTACTGAGGAAAGGAGATAAGGCTGCCGCTCGTTACCTTGAATTCTGTAGGCGGCGAGATGGAATCCAAATTGGCGTGACCACTCCGTCCAGCTTTCCAGTGCTACATCAAAAGGACGAATAGGTGGTGCTACTGCGTGTTGTGGCTGCGTGAGTGGTGGAGCGGCGGCTGCCGCATCGTTTTGCAGTGCACGTTGACTCTGGATGAGCTGTCCAAGGGCATCCAATAAGGCCGGCGTCTGCTGATTCTGCAAGCGATAAATTTCGGACAGTACATCTGGAGATTGTGGCGAAGCCATGACACATGTAAATCAATACGAACGCAAAAGTCTCGTCGCCAATTTGTTGTGACTTGGCAAGACAGCCCAGCCACTATGACCAGAAGCCGAAAGGCACGCGTTTAAGCTCACGCAGGCTGGCGTGAGGTCTGGAACAGGACAATGTAATTAATATAGCCAATAAGGTACGTTTCTGCTGGAATACTTAACTTTAATACATAATTGGTGAACATCGGTCTTGACAGTACATGCATCACAAGATAAATAGCAAATGATAATGGCGCCTTGCTAGGTCATAGCAAATGACGTAGCTGAAGGCTATGCTAACTATCATCTCGGCAAATGAGAGCGTAATTTGTCAGTGAACCATTGCTAGCAACGTCTGCTGTACAATGGGGGCGAGTGCTGTGAAGTGTCTCTAGACCTGCCATGTGGCGGCGCTCGGTCTGCAATCACTGACTGTGGCGACACGCGGGTCCGTCGTATACTAGCGGACCGCGGCCTATTTAAAGGCTACCATCTAGCAAGTGTGGTGTCTAGCGGTGACACCACAGAAACATCCTTCAAATAGCTTTAGTACGATCTTCTGGTTCACCGTAGCAGAGCTACATGAGATTGTGATCTATTTTGATATGGAATCTACCCAGCAGTGCTTGCTTTAGATTTTCATATTTTTTTCTTCTCCACTGTACCTCTTAAAATTTACCTGTTATTGTTCCACACAGCTTCTCGTTAAACTTCATGAGTACTTTTTGGAGTTGATTAACTGACAATTGTTATTTAGAACCACTTATTTTCGTTTCTTGATCATGTGTCCTGTGTCTTCTGATATTTTGTTGTGTTTGTTCTCCCAACAACTTTAGCAGTATCCGGTTGGGACTTTGTTGAAATTTGATGGAAAGTCACTGCGGTCTAATGTTTGGAATCTATCATGACGGTTCGACTCCGTTATGGCTAACGTGCGCCGCCAAGGGAGTGTTAACTGTGGCCACACCTGTCGAGCGGACGCTGTATGGGCGCCTCGGTGCTGTCGTCTTCTGTTGTGGTCTCAGTTCTCGTGCGGCAGCCAGCACGTGTTCACGGCGGAGTCGACTTGGACCACGTGAGAACGTGTTACGGATGTTCCAATATGACGAGAGCCGGCAACCGTTAACGGATCCTTGTGTTGCCTGTTGCATGGCCGTCACTATCCGTTAATTCAAGCTGTGTCAGTTTCTTCGAAGGTTCATTTTTATAGTTATATATTTTGCCGGACCCTTTTATTTAAACTAGTGTTCTGCCACGATTTGCGTGAGGCTCGTTTTTACAGCGTCTTATATAGTTGATAACTTGATATTTAAAACTGTATTAGAGTGTTATTACTCCTATTGTTTTAAGTGAGGTGCGCATCAGGCTTGCTTCTTGCCTTAATCTTATTCAACAGATTGTGAAATAGTTGCGTAACTTCCTTACTATTGGTATTTTCTATCATTAATATTATTGAACATTTTGGGGTGCATTATAAAATTTCCACGGGATGCTGTTCGTATTGTTTTAAATGACTGTGCATTTTGAGGGTCTTCGTATAAGCCAATAGCAAAATTGTAATTCTGTAGATAACCCCGGATTTCGCTGTTTACTTTAATACTTTGATTTTTGTCTCATTTAACAGAAAATGTTGCAAAGGACGCCTCTCCAGCCCAGCATCCACACTCCCACTACCGTCACATCGGTGGAATTGACATAAGTCTTGGTCTGATCAAAGAATTCTTTTATTTTATAGCCAGTTTCCATATATATGATGACACACTATCTTGCTACAATGTGTATTAAAAATAAAATAAATATGGTGAAATATTAAACTTGCTATAATTGTATGACAAAGGCACACATGACATGCAGTATGCGCCATGCGCCTTTATTTAACATTTATTATAATCGCCTCACATATTTATGACTTCATTATCAAACCAAATACCATTTAAATTATAGAATAGGGGCAATCTGAATACTATGTTTCATTACCTCTCCAAACAGGTGACGTTAAGCATTATGTTATAATGTGGAATGACTTCAGAAGACTGTTCCTATTTAGTATTACATTATTCTGCACAAAGTTTAGTTTGCTCTGGAACTCTTATTATAATTTATTTATAATACGTATAGCCTTTTTGTAGATTTCCTCCAGTTAGCGTAGTTTTGGTTGACATTAAACGATTTGTATGAACAACTGAAAATATTTTGTTTTTGTTTCTTATTGGCGAGAAGGTTTGTCAGAGCAATACGCAAAGCTCAGCTCGAGTCACATGCAGAGTTTGCAGTAATAGCGAAAGTTATTTACACGTAAATTTCCTTGGCAAACTCACAAGTTGCAAGGCGCTAAGTATAAATTGCTCATAAAAATCAATCTGATGGACTTAAATCTAATCTTTTCCATTCATCAATGCAGGGAGTGTATTCTATGTTTGTAACTTGATTTAGCTGAACAGCAGATATAGCAACGTACGGATGGCGCAAATGAAGTCATGATTATCTGAACCAAGGCGAACAAAGTATCAGTTCGAAAATGGCTATGCTGTTCTAGAAGCGAAAGATAACAGTACCACATACTGCTTTCTAATTACGTTTGGTAGAAGGCGCACACTGAAAGCTAACAAAAATAAATTATATTCACATAAGGATTCCACTTTACCTTCTGGTAGACCTCTCTCATTAATAATCACGTCAGTGGTAGCTAATTTTATTTTGTACTTATATTTATACGAGAGAACACCAGCGCAAGCTTAGGAAAATAAATCTGTATTCTGTCAACTGTGCTTCCAAATACGTCACCAGACAAGGCTGAGTCGAATCAATATATGATTGGCAAACTCTAACGCTACGAGCAACCTTCTCGACGTCTGTCAGAGCCACACGTGCATTTTACGATGAAGAATTCCTCGCCTGTCTGAGAGAGTTGATGCCTTCCCTTATGTATTATGTAGACGAATACGTCGAATCGCCTGGAAAGAAAATGTACCATCTATGATGTGTCACTTATTATTATCATAGAGCGCTTAGGGGCAGCGGCGCATTCACAGCGCACGGCTGTAAGTCTCAAGGACACAGGGAGAGAAGAGAGTCGAATGCTTGTGACAGGTGTATAATAAGGGAATCCGTCGTCAAAGGGCGGTAATGTCGTTCTTGAAAAATGGACATTATTTTATCGATGACTGCCATACGTTCCTTGTCTGTTAGATCAGCTCCGTGGCAGCGTGTTCTCCACATTCCATAATGTGCACTGGATGAGAGCTAGAAGATATGAAAAATGTGTTATTTTCAGGTTACAGTTATTCTCGTGAAATCTCCATTGCATTGCAACCTCCATCAGTGGGATAACGGAATGAGAACAAATACATCTACCGTCTATTACTCCTTCCTCAAACTCGTGAACGTAATTAAGTATGTCAGAGAGACCCAGTCATGTAACTCACCATCCAGTGTCAGAAATGCATTTGGAGGACTTTATTGCTGATCTTCGACCCAATGCCTTATCCATGAATACAATTGTACTGAATTAGTCTTCAGTTCAGAATAGACACTGACCTGCACTTGCCCAATGTGCCTTCCAGCGATGGGCTCTTAAACCATATCCCATTAACTCTTCAGTATATATCCATGCAGCCTTTAGTCCTTCCGATTGTGAATCAAGAATGCTAATCTTTTCGCGGTTCGAAGACTGCCTTTTTATGCTTTTTTCTTTTCATATCATCAGGCTCGTGACTGATTTGATGCGGTCTAAGATCAATTCCTCTCTTGTGCTAACATCTTCATCCCCCTTGACTCCTTTTATTTGTTGGTGTATCAGAATCTCTGTCTTTCTCTGCAGTGTTTACTCTCTACAACTCCTAGTATAATGGAAGTTTTCTCTCCGTGTCTTAATACATGTCCCATCTTCCTGTCCCTTCATCTTATCAGTGTTGTCAGTTTGCTCCTTACCGATATTCCGAAGACCTTCCTGCTTACTAACTTTGTCTGTCAACCTTATTTTTCAGTATCTTTCTATAACACTCCATCTCAAATTCTCCTGACGGCTTCTTTTCCCTTTTTCTAGCATTTTACGATTTGCTACCATAGACTGCTGTGCTCCAAAAGCATATTCTCAGAAATTTCTTGCTCAATGTATGACCGATGCTTGATATAGTTGACTTCCTTTGAGCAACAATGCCCGCATTCCCTGTATTAATTCCTTATTTGTGTCTCCTTTGCTTCGTTCTTCCTGCGGTACTTTGCTTCGAAGATAGAGGAATTTCTTAATTGCGTCTACTTCAAGAACAGCCGTTTTAATGTTAAGCTTTTTGGTTTCCACATTTCTTATACTTCTCATTACTTCTGCCTTTCTTCGGTTTTCTTTCATTCCATATTCGTTAGACAGCTCATTTCATTCAACAGTTCCTATGGTTTTTCTTCACCTTCACAGAGTATACCAATATCAACGTGAATCCTATCATTCATAGACTTTCAACTCGAATTTTAATCCGATTCCGGAACCATTACCATATTGTCGTCGCTATTTTTCGATATATAGGTAGAAGAAAAATGGCTCTGAGCACTATGAGACTTATCATCTGAGGTCATCAGTCCCCTAGAACTTAGAACTACTTAAACCTAATTAAACTAAGGACATCACACACATCCATGCCCGAGGCAGGATTCGAACCTGCGACCGTAGCGGTCACGCGGTTCCAGACTCAAGTGCCTAGGTAGAAGAGTATGGACGAAATGTTACATATTTGTCTTACACCCTCTCTAATCCAAGTGCTTCCATCTTAGCCTTCCATCCTCGTTTTATTCCTCTTCATTCTTGTATGTATTGTATAAGTGACAGTCAAACGAAAACGAGACAGATTGATAGAAAGTAAGTAAACTGTTTATTATTTCACAATTAATCGGAATAACAGTTAGTACGTTCATCCCACTATGATACAAGATGATCAATGCTTTCATGGAAACCTGTTGCCAGTCGTGCACCGCTTTGTCCGAATCGAATCGACGGCCACAAATGTGTTTCTTCAGGGCTAAAAAAAATATGGAAATGGCAGTAGATGGAATCAGAACTGTATGGAGGATACGTTAGGAGATCACAGCGAAAATTTTTTACCATGTGTCTCGTTTTCGTTAAACTGTCCGTTACATACTGCCAATTTTTTGCAAATAGCCTGGAAATGTTTTTCTGGGAATTTTAAAGATGTTGCAAAATTTAACATTGTCGAACTTTTTCCGCGGGTAGACAAATAGAAGTTGTTCTGCTAACTATAACGTGTCTTGATGTATCTTAAGTCTTGCCTTCTTTATCAAGCGTAACGTCGGAATGTCCTCGTGCTCTTACTTATTTGCAGTTCTACGCCATTTAAACCATATCGTTCCACTGCACGTTGCGAATCGTACGTCAATTGCGAACCCTTTGAGTGATCACGAAGGTAGTAATTTTCCCTGATGAAAGTTTCTCTCATTGATCCCAATAAACTAATGTAATAATAACGCTTCGTTATTGTGGCTTTAATGTTATGGTACTTGTGGCAGGTAAAGTGATTCATATTACGTGGAGATGATTTGGCTACATTTATTACACATTCCTTTTAAAGCATGTTATTACATACTTGCAAGCTACATACACTCCTGGAAATTGAAATAAGAACACCGTGAATTCATTGTCCCAGGAAGGGGAAACTTTATTGACACATTCCTGGGGTCAGATACATCACATGATCACACTGACAGAACCACAGGCACATAGACACAGGCAACAGAGCATGCACAATGTCGGCACTAGTACAGTGTATATCCACCTTTCGCAGCAATGCAGGCTGCTATTCTCCCATGGAGACGATCGTAGAGATGCTGGATGTAGTCCTGTGGAACGGCTTGCCATGCCATTTCCACCTGGCGCCTCAGTTGGACCAGCGTTCGCGCTGGACGTCCAGACCGCGTGAGACGACGCTTCATCCTGTCCCAAACATGCTCAATGGGGGACAGATCCGGAGATCTTGCTGGCCAGGGTAGTTGACTTACACCTTCTAGAGCACGTTGGGTGGCACGGGATACATGCGGACGTGCATTGTCCTGTTGGAACAGCAAGTTCCCTTGCCGGTGTAGGAATGGTAGAACGATGGGTTCGATGACGGTTTGGATGTACCGTGCACTATTCAGTGTCCCTCGACGATCACCAGTGGTGTACGGCCAGTGTAGGAGATCGCTCCCCACACCATGATGCCGGGTGTTGGCCCTGTGTGCCTCGGTCGTATGCAGTCCTGATTGTGGCGCTCACCTGCACGGCGCCAAACACGCATACGACCATCATTGGCACCAAGGCAGAAGCGACTCTCATCGCTGAAGACGACACGTCTCCATTCGTCCCTCCATTCACGCCTGTCGCGACACCACTGGAGGCGGGCTGCACGATGTTGGGGCGTGAGCGGAAGACGGCCTAACGGTGTGCGGGACCGTAGCCCAGCTTCATGGAGGCGGTTGCGAATGGTCCTCGCCGATACCCCAGGAGCAACAGTGTCCCTAATTTGCTGGGAAGTGGCGGTGCGGTCCCCTACGGCACTGCGTAGGATCCTACGGTCTTGGCGTGCATCCGTGCGTCGCTGCGGTCCGGTCCCAGGTCGACGGGCACGTGCACCTTCCGCCGACCACTGGCGACAACATCGATGTACTGTGGAGACCTCACGCCCCACGTGTTGAGCAATTCGGCGGTACGTCCACCCGGCCTCCCGCATGCCCACTATACGCCCTCGCTCAAAGTCCGTCAACTGCACATACGGTTCACGTCCACGCTGTCGCGGCATTCTACCAGTGTTAAAGACTGCGATGGAGCTCCGTATGCCACGGCAAACTGGCTGACACTGACGGCAGCGGTGCACAAATGCTGCGCAGCTAGCGCCATTCGACGGCCAATACCGCGGTTCCTGGTGTGTCCGCTGTGCCGTGCGTGTGATCATTGCTTGTACAGCCCTCTCGCAGTGTCCGGAGCAAGTATGGTGGGTCTGACACACCGGTGTCAATGTGTTCTTTTTTCCATTTCCAGGAGCGTATTTTCAGAAATTTTCACTTCATTAGTGTTTTGCGAAGTAAGTGAAAAAGCAAAGTTTTATTGAACTTGACCTTGGAAACAATTGCAGGAAAAGTAATATTACAGTTCAGTCCCTCAAGTGGTCAAGAAGAAGGGAATTCATTGAGGCTCTAATGTTGACTTCGTCCCAACTGTGTTTCACCGTTCACACGCAGCTGTCTCGTGTTAAAATCGGTTGTTTAACAAATGAAAAAGATAGATAGATACTATGTTACAGGTAGGGACTCTATAAGCTTGTTGTACACCAAATAACATACGGCAGTAGCCACGTAGATGTGTCATGCCTAAAGAATCGGGTACGTTGTAGACTTTGAATTCTCTATACGTTAAACCCGATTTTTGCTATATTTCACTAAAGATTTGGTATCGCCACCTGTTGATAACAGCGTACATCCCACCGGAGTCCCAATGACGATCTTTAAAAATTCAGATGGAGCCTAGATGAAGACTTTGCATAGGTCACCAACATACAGGAAATGAAAAACTGTACATATCTTTTCTCATATTATTAGTATAATTCTCTGTCTCAAATAATCTCTGTCTCGTTGTAAACGGAAAACCAATATGACTAAATTGAAAAGTATCGATGTAGAACTACTATGAGATTTTTCGATATCTAGTAGAAAATTCTATGTATGTTTCAACCGAAATGAAAGATATTCGTATCCATTACAGCAAAGAAAAGCCGCTTCCAGACACTGCACCAAGTATGTCGATGAGACAAGTAATGAGGAATGACGGTTAAGTTCGTTGAAACCTGCAGGCTTGATAGTACAAAATCTGAATAATAGTGCCATCATTGGCTCTCCCATGAAAATATTTTGTTGATAGGGCACACGTATTTAAAATCAGTACTTGTGAAACGGCCAGGGACGTGGATGTGGAGTGGAGAACTGACTTGTTTGCGACCGAGGTTGGTTGGGCTGACACATTTATTGCTACATCCTTTATTACGCTTTCCAAACTTAGATCTCATTAAAAACCAAATGCTCGGATGCTCCTCCACGCCGGAGGAGGACGCCAGATGTGAGACCCCGCCCATCTCGACCAGCGCACTGCCGGCAGCAACGACAACGGGCAATCCCCAGCTGCTGAATATAGGATGAGCGGAAAACGGGGGCACTCTTGCTCTGAAGCAGAGATCTGAGTAAGCATCTAGGTACCAACGCCACCAGTTGAAAGCACCTAAAATCGCACCGAAACCTTCAGCTCAGCATTGTCCTAAAATTTACAGTGGCATTCAATAAATATCACACGTGATAGCCCCATGCAAAGTACTTCAAAAACTGGCAATCACATTCCAGTTGCGGCTCTAAACCAAAGTACTAACGAAGTTATTTCTACACGGTATTTCGCGGCGTGCAGTTGCAGCTGAAGCGGTTCTTAGGTTAAGTACTGACAAAGTTATGAAACTTCCTCGCAGATTAAAACTGTGTGCCGTACCGAGACTCGAACTCAGGAACTTTGTCTTTCGCGGGCAAGTGCTCTGCCAACTGAGCTACCCAAGCACGACTAACGCTCTATCCTCAAAGCTTTAATTCCGCCAGTACCTCGTCTCCTACCTTCCCAAATTCGCAAAAGCTCTCCTGCGAAGCTTGCAGAACTAGCACTCCTAGAGGAAAGAATATTGTGGAGACATGGTTTTGCCACAGCCTGGGGGATGTTTCCTGAATGAAATTTTCACTCTGCAGTGGAGGCAAATGTCCCGAGTTCGAGTCTCGGTACGGCACACAGTTTCAATCTGCCAGGAAGTTTCATATCAGCGCACACTCCACTGTATAGTGAAAATTTCATTCTACTGACACAGTAGTTTGTGTGCACTGATATTCGGTTATTTGATTTAGTTGTTTTCAAAAGTATATCGTGCTGTTTTTGGTGAAATAACGGTGAAAAGAACTTTTTGAAACTTCTGATCACTGTTTTTTATAAAGTTGTTGGTCTGTTGTGGTCCTTTATTAAATTTAGAGCGGTAGTTTTCAGCTAACGTTTCTGTTTCTAGTGAAATATTTCGGTAAAGTCTTTGGTTCACGTGTTTAATTTCGGTGAGTGTTGAAGTGGACGCTTGAATTTTTAGTTTTAGCGCAGAAATTGTGTGAAGGTTTTGTTGTATTGGCATTAGTTGTGATTTAGTTGCATTAATAAAAGTAGTTTGCTTTCTTAGTAGAGAGCGAAATTAGAAATCACTATTGTTAGTTCTTTAAACCGTTGTACTGTAGTAACTAAAATTCCTTAATGCAGATGTTTAGTTTTTGCAGTAATTGTGAACAGTTTACCATGACTGAAAGGTGTGGGCTTTGTCGTAGGTTTGTGAGTACTGAGTTGCGGTGTGAGATTAGTTCAAAGTATTTTCGTTGGTGAATGCAGTGTGGAAGCCAGTGGCCGTTCTAACAACACCCTCTCGTGGAAATGAAGAATTTGTAGCGTAAATAAACTGGTAAAGAAGGAGGAGAGTAGGATCTGTGTCATTCAGGTGCTGTTACAAAAGGCAAAGGAGGGACTATATGGGATAGCGAGGGAGAAGCGTGATAGGTAATGGGAGCTGCCAATCGGTAACAACACTGCTCGGAGGAGGAGATATACAGACAGTTGTACTTTGCGTATAACTAATAGATTTGACCAAGTATCAGAGCTTAGTGGACAGGACCAAATGGTGGGTTCAAATGGCTCTGAGCACTATGGGACGTAACGTCTCAGGTCATCAGTCCCCCAGAACTTAGAACTACTTAAACCTAACTAACCTAAGGACATCACACACAACCATGCCCGAGGCAGGAATCGAACCTGAGACCGTAGCGGTCGCGGTTCCAGACTGAAGCGCCCAGAACCGCTCGGCCACCAGCGGCCGGCTAGTGGACAGGACCCTCTTGTAGGAACAGGTGTAGGAAACATGCAAGCAGACCTCAGCACTTAGGGAGCCTAAGATAGTTTGAAAATCTGATAGAAAAATGTTTTGCTGCTAGGTAGTTCTCATGGCTGGCATGTAGACTAAGAGTTGCTGTAAATGTTCGTGAGTGAGTACCAGGTCGTCTCAGGTGACTGTTAGCAGAGGGAGTTATGTAGTAGTTTTACGAAACAGCATCAGGTAATGATTGTCGGTGGAGCTGGGAATAGTCTTGATAGGACGTGGTGTATGATGTTGGGGGAGGGGGACTTGGAAAAGACAGCTAATCAAACTGGTGGCATTGATGCGCACTACGTGCAGCTGTTTCAGCGACATGATCGGCCACATCTTAATGCTGCTGTTTTGCGTGTTAACGTGGTGCTTGAGACAGCACTGATGGCGGAGGGCATGGCTCGCATTGCAGTGGTGTCAGTTGAGTCTATCAGTACATCGGGTTTCACTATATAGGACCTACACCTCACTAGATATGGGACGGGGAGGCAGGCAAAGCTTAGAAGTGACACTGTAGTTGGTGGTGGTGAGATCACTCATGGCAAAATTCCTGTAGTAGCAGCTGTCAGAGCCGCACCTTTTTTAGACTGAAGTCTTCTCATAGGTATCCCTGCTTAAGGGAAGTCTCTCTAACAAAGGAACCATCTCCAAAGGAGGTCAGGTATCCAAGAAGTGAAAAATGAGCATAGTTCAGTAAAATATGAAAAGTATTAGCCGCTCGGAGTGGCCGTTCGGTTTGAGGCGCCATGTCACGGACTGCGCGGCCCCTCCCGCCGGAGGATCGAGTCCTCCCTCGGGCACGGGTGTGTGTGTTGTTCTTAGCATAAGTTAGTTTAAGTAGTGTGTTAGGCTAGGGACCGATGACCTCAGCAGTTCGGTCTCTTAGGAATTCAAACACATTTGAACATTTTGAGAAGTATTAAAGATGAAATTAGTGAACTGCTCGTAGATATTGACTTCGAAATTATTGGTATATCAGAGCAACATATAAACAATTTGAAAATTCAGAGGCTTCCTTTACCAGGACTCAGATTAGCTGGCTGTATTCCATGAGTTCTGCGTAATGCGGCAGTGGACATATATGTATAAAACAGTATTCCATTTGAGTCCTTAGTCGTATCAAAGCACTGCTCTGAACACGTATTTGAAGGTTGTACAGGAACGGCTGAACCTAGTGAAATTAAACTTTTAATAGTTGCTGTTTATAAGTCTCCTGACTCTGACTTTGGAACATTTCTGCTCAAGCTAGAGAGGGTTCTTGGCTCACGTTGCAAGAAGCACCAAAATTAGTTGAATATGGTGACTTCAATATTGATTATGTATGTGACTGTGCAAAAGAATAAGGATGTTGGAAGATCCACTAAATTCATATGATCTAATGCAAACTATTTTTTCCTACCAGTGTGCAAGAGCACAGTAGCACAGCCACTTACAGTATTTTTATTCCTTCTTCATTACGAGATATGCATTCTGTTAGCAAAAGGGGGAATGGCCTTTCGGACAATAATGCCCAAATTTGAACACTAAAAGGTTTTTTATTCAAAGTAATGTAATATGTAATTACATATCGTTGTCGAAAAGACATCAAACGGCAAAAGAAAGTTTTTTAAATCTCATTGAGGAATAAGAGTGACAGAATGTTTAAGCGCCGATACCAGTGATGACAAATATAATGCTTTTCTTAAGACATTTCTCATGCTTCCTGAAACTTGCTTTCCATTAGAACGTTTTAAAAGGGTACTAGCTGAAAAGGCAGCCTGGGTGGCTGACTAGTGGGCTAAGGATATAATGTAGAACTAAGTAGGAATTATATCAAAATGTTTTCGCTCTTTTTACTGCTCATGAAAAGCACAAATTGCATGTTGAACCACCATACACCGAGACCTTCAGAGATGGTGGTCGAGACTGCTATACACCGACACATTTAATACCTAGTAACACGTCCTCTTGCATTGATGCATGCCTGTATTCGTCGTGGCTTACTATCCACAAGTTCATCAAGGCACTGTTGGTCCAGATTGTCCCACTCCTCAACGGTGATTCGGCGTAGATCCCTTAGAGTGGTCGAGCATAAACAACCCTTTTCAATCTATCCCAGGTATGTGCGACAGGGTTCACGTCTGAGAACATGCTGGCCACTCTAGTCAAGCGATGTCGTTATCGCCGGCCGGGGTGGCGGAGCGGTTCTAGGCGCTACAGTCTGGAACCGCGCGACCGCTACGGTCGCAGTTTCGAATCCTGCCTCGGGCATGGCTGTGTGTGATGTCCTTAGGTTAGTTGGTTTTAAGTAGTTCTATGTTCTAGGGGATTAATAACCTCAGAAATTAAGTTCCACAGAGCTCAGAGCCATTTGATGTCGTTATCCTGAAGGAAGTCTTTCACAAGATACGGACGATGGGGGCGCGAATTGGCCTCCATGAAGACGAATGCCTCGCAGATATGCTGCTGATATGGTTGCACTATCGATCGGGGGATGGCATTCACGTATCGTACAACGGTTACGGCGCCTTCCATGACCACCAGCGGCGTACGTCGGCCCCACATTGGCACCCTAACACAGCAGGGAACCTCCACATTGCTGCGCTCCCTCTACAGTGTGTACAAGGCGTTCAACCTGACCGGGTTGCCTCCAAACACGTCTCCCACGATTGCCTGGTTGAACGCATATGCGACATTCATCGGCGATGAGAACGTGATGCCAGTCCTGAGCGGTCCACTCGGCATGTTGTTGGGTCCATCTGTGCCGTGCTGCACGGCGTCGTGGTTGAAAGATGGACCTCGCCGTGGACGTCGGGAGTTAAGTTGCGCATCATGCAGTCTATTGCGCACAGTTTGAGTCGTAAACGACTTCTTGTGGCTGCACGAAAAGCATTATTCAACATGGTGGCGTTGCTGTCAGTGTCCCTCCTAGCCATAGTCCGTAGGTAGCTGTCATCCATTGCAGTTGTAGCCCTTGGACGGCCTGAAAGAGGAATGTCAACGATAGCTCCTGTCCCTCTGTGTCTCCTCCATGTCTGAAGAATTTCGCTTTGGTTCATTCCGAGACGTCTGGACACTTCCCTTGTTGAGAGCCCTTCATCTAGGCATGTTTGAACTACAGACAACAAGACCCGTGTACCTCTGTCCTGGTGGAATGACTGGAACTGATCGGCTGTCGGTCTCCCTCCGTCTAATAGGCGCTGCTCATGCATGGTTGTTCACGTCTTTGGGTGGGTTTAGTGACTTTTATGAACAGTCAAAGGGACTGTGTCTGTGATAAAACATCCACAGTCAACGTCTATCGTCAGGAGTTCTGGGAACCGGGGTGATGTAAAACGTTTTTTTATGTGTAGAATAACTAATTCACAGGATAAAACTAAAAGCATTTTGTCAATCGAGAAGGAAGTGTCTGGTCAGCAGCATAAGATCGACGATATAAATTCAGTACGTAGCAAATATGTTTCTGTTACTGATGTCACATATACGTACAGTAGTTAAGAATTACTTTCCGAACATTGCTGGTGAACTAAATAAATCTTAGTTACTAGCGGGAATCATGTAACTCTCATAGAAAATGCCTTTCCGATGCTGATTTCTGACATCTCTCCTGTGATACTTGACAAGGGGGAGATTTAGTCAATAATTTAATCACTGACGACTAAGGACTCTTATGGATGTTACGAAGTATCTAGCAGAATATTAAAGCACAGTGCTGCTTATGTTAGCCTTTCGTTTAGCCATATTTGTAATTTTTCCTTTAAGAATGGTCAGTTTCCTGAACGATTAAAGTACTCAGTAGTGAAGCTGCTTTATAAAAACTGAGAAAGGGATAATGCAGACAGTTTTAGACCTATTTCTATGCCATCAGTGTTCGCTAAAGTTATTAAAAGGTTATGTATGTAAGGATAATTGATCATTTTCTTTCACATAATCTGCTATGAAGTGTAGACCTACACTTCGGTTTCGTAAGTGATTTTATAAGTGGTTTTCCTTTGTTTGTGAAGTACTGGATGGATCAAACAAAAAGTTTCTAGTGATAGGCATCTTTCTTTCTCACTTAACTAGGGCATTTGATCGCCCTGATTACAAAATGGAGCTCCAGAAGTTGGACCATTATGGAATACGGGGAGTACCTCACAACGATCTCACCTCCTATTTTAATAAAAGACAGCCGAATTGAGAATGGAATGGTTTGAGAGGGTATGGTCGAAAGGGGGTGCCCTGGGGATCAGTTCTGGGCCGCTCCTGTTCCTTATTTATATTTATGACATGCTCTCGAGTGATTCTAAAATTTTTCTGTTCGCTGATGACATTAGCTTTGTAGTAAAGGATGTTGTGTGCAACGTTGGCAATGTTTCATTTAGTGCAGTTCAAGATATAAGTTCGTGGCCTGCAGAAAATAAACTAACGCTAAATCAGAGTAAGATTCCATTTATACAGTTTCTAACACACAACTGAACTAAACCCGACATTTTAATTTAAGTTAAAATTTCTAGGTGTTCAGACAGATAGTAAACGGTCGTGGAAAGTGCTTGTTCAGGATTTTGTTCAAAGACATAATGTTGCCATTATTACTATTCGAACGGTATCTGAAGTTAGTGGTAGTTTGACACGAAAAGCTGTCTACTTTGGTTATTTGTATTCGCTTATGACGTATGGTACTATACATTGGGGAACTGTTCCCATTCTCAAAGGATATTTTAGGGTCAGAAACGGGCGGTTCGGGCAAGAAGTGGTGTAAGTTGGCGAACTTCTTATCGACCCCTGTTCATTAACCTGTGTATTCTGACATTGGCCTCTTAATGTACACATTCTTTACTTTCATTTCTTGTTAAGAGTATCAGCTTATTCCCAAGAATTAGCAGCTTTCACTCACTTATACTAGGCAGATATCCAAACTACACTTGAATCGCACCTCGTTGAATTTTGTGCAGAAACGCGTGCAGTATACTGCTGTAGTAATTTTCAGTAAGCTAACATAAGAATTCAAAATCTTAGCAGTAATCGACGCGCTTCCAGATCTAAAGTGAAGAGTTTCCTCATGGGTCACTCCTTCCATTCATACGAGAAGTTCCTAGAAAATGTAATCTGATTTCAGTGTTATATTGTTGATTGCGTTTACGTAAACATACGGCTTGTAGCTTTTTTTGGATTCATAAAAATTTTAGCTTTTATGGTCTTTTTGTTGTAATTTCATGTACTGAAGTGTCCGATGACCTTGAAGATTTGCTCCACAATTTGGTCCTACAGAAGCAGAAGTGCAAAGTAAGAAATTCAGAATTAAGTTCTTTTCCCAGATTCTCATTTAGTAATACAAGTAGTAAAAGATGTAGCAGAGAGAATATCAGCCACTCTCCAGACTATACCCACAGTTACTTCAAGTCCAGCGCTCTCTTCTTTGCTGTGAAGAGGATAGTATAACACGATTGTCAGGATCGTGGGTTTTCTGGCAGGACGTGGATAGTAGTCGTGTCCTAAAGGCAAATTAAAAGTAATAAGTCTTTACAGTTGCTGGATGGACCAGTGCAAATTTGCATCTTGTCGTAGTACACCGGCAGGGACAGCGGATAGCGGAACGCACCTGGAGCGCTTGTTGCGACGGCGTGTTGCTAATCTAGCGGCAGATGATTCCGCCACAGGCGTCGGCCTTCCGCGAACGCTGGCTGTGTCGGGACGTGGCGCGGCTATCGCGGATCAGCGATTTGCCTGGTAGATCATCTCCGCGACGGCATCTGTCTGGCAGGTGGGCAGGCCAGAGTCCGGTGCTCGAGGCTCGGTCGCGTTGTCCGCGGAGGCGGCCAATAAGACGTTGAAACGCCCTAGCAAGAGCCGGTGTCCCCGGCTGATGTGAACGTGGCACGGTCACTGAACCCCATGTCGTCACTTTGGTGTAGATAACGCTGTCGATCGTCATGTGTCCCCTCCTTTAGACGTACTCATTTTGCCATCTTTTGTCTGACACGGCTGGTCAACGATCCATGACGACACGCCCTCGTTCTCCTGAGCTGATAACAAAAGTCACAGTATTTCTCTAAACCTTGTTAATGCTTTTAACCAAGTCAGTCAATTTCCCTCTTCGTAGCATCACTGAGCTTCACGTCACTTAAAACTATGCCAGTAAGCGCTTATGGTAAAGTCTTAGTAGAGTAATTACCATTAGTCGTAGCTTAATCTAGGTTTTACCTTTACAGCGGAACTTAACCACTTTATAACAAAACAGGCTCCATACTGATCAGTGCTGACAGTAGAAAAAAAGAATACGGCAATAGCTGTAGTAGTAAATAGCGCTCTAGACTAATTTATCGGTTGTGTTGTTGTTGTTGTGGTCTTCAGTCCTGACACTGGTTTGATGCAGCTCTCCATGCTACTCTATCCAGTGCAAGATTCTTCATCTCCCAGTACCTACTGCAACCTACATCCTTCTGAGTCTGTTTAGTGTATTCATCTCTTGGTCTCCCCCTACGATTTTTACCCTCCACGCTGCCCTCCAATACTAAATTGGTGATCCCTTGATGCCTCAGAACATGTCCTACCAACCGATCCCTTCTTCTAGTCAAGTTGTGCCAGAAACTTCTCGTCTCCCCAATCCCATTCAATACCTCCTCATTAGTTATGTGGTCTACCAATCTAATCTTCAGCATTCTTCTGTATCACCACATTTCGAAAGCTTCTATTCTCTTCTTGTTCAAACTATTTATCGTCCATGTTACACTCCCATACATGGCTACGCTCCATACAAATACATTCAGAAACGACTTCCTGCCTCTTAAATCTATACTCGAGTAAACAAATTTCTCTTCTTCAGAAACGCTTTCCTTGCCATTGTCAGTCTACATTTTATATCCTCTCTACTTCGACCATCATCAGTTATTTTGCTCCCCAAATAGCAAAACTCCTTTACTACTTTAAGTGTCTCATCTCCTAATCTAATTTCCTCAGCATTACCCGACTTAATTCGACTACATTCCATTATTCTCGTTTTGATTTTGTTGATGTCCATCTTATACCCTCCTTTCAAGACACTGTCCATTCCGTTCAACTGTTCTTCCAAGTCCTACATCTACATCTACGTCTACATTTATACTCCGCAAGCCACCCAACGGTGTGTGGCGGAGGGCACTTTACGTGCCACTGTCATTACCTCCCTTCCCTGTTCCAGTCGCGTATGGTTCGCGGGAAGAACGACTGTCTGAAAGCCTCTGTGCGCGCTCTAATCTCTCTAATTTTATTTTCGTGATCTCCTCGGGAGGTATAAGTAGGGGGAAGCAATATATTCGATACCTCATCCAGAAACGCACCCTCTCGTAACATGTTGAGCAAACTACACCGCGATGCAGAGCGCCTCTCTTGCAGAGTCTGCCACTTGAGTTTGTTAAACATCTCCGTAACGCTATCACGGTTACCAAATAACCCTGTGACGAAACGCGCCGCTCTTCTTTGGCTCATCTCTATCTCCTCCGTCAACCCGATCTGGTACGGATCCCACACTGATCAGCAATACTCAAGTATAGGTCGAACGAGTGTTTTTAAGCCACCTCCTTTGTTGATGGACTACATTTTCTAAGGACTCTCCCAATGAATCTCAACCTGGTACCCGCCTTACCAACAATTAATTTTATATGATCATTCCACTTCAAATCGTTCCGCACGCATACTCCCAGATATTTTACAGAAGTAACTGCTACCAGTGTTTGTTCCGCTATCATATAATCATACAATAAAGGATCCTTCTTTCTAAGTATTCGCAATACATTACATTTGTCTATGTTAAGGGTCAGTTGCCACTCCCTGCACCAAGTGCCTATCCGCTGCAGATCTTCCTGCATTTCGCTACAATTTTCTAATGCTGCAACTTCTCTGTATACTACAGCATCATCCGCGAAAAGCCGCATGGAACTTCCGACACTATCTACTAGGTCATTTATATATATTGTGAAAAGCAATGGGACGACACTATCTACTAGGTCATTTATATATATTGTGAAAAGCAATGGTCCCATAACACTCTCCTGTGGCACTCCAGAGGTTACTTTAACGTCTGTAGACGTCTCTCCGTTGATAACAACATGCTGTGTTCTGTTTTGCTGTCTCTGACAGAATTACAACGTCAAAGCGAACCTAAAAGTTTTTATTTCTTCTCCATGGACTTTAATGCCTACTCCGAATTTTCCTTTCGTTTCCTTCACTGCTTGCTCAATATACAGATTGAATAACATCGGGGAGAGGCTACAACCCTGTCTCACTCCCTTCCCAACCACTGCTTCCCTTTCATGTCCCTCAACGCTTATAACTGCCATTTGGTTTCCATACAAATTGTAAATAGCCTTTCGCTCCCTGTATTTTAGCCCTGCCCCCTTCAGAATTTGAAAGAGAGCATTCCAGTCAACATTGTCAAAAGCTTTCTCTAAGTCTACAAATGCTACAAATGTAGGTTGGCCTTTCCTTAATCTAACTTCTAAGTCGTAGGGTTAGTATTGCCTCACGTGTTCCAATATTTCTACGGAAATCCAAACTGAGCTTCCCCGAGGACGGCTTCTACCAGTTTTTTCATTCGTCTGTATAGAATTCGCGTTAGTATTTTGCATCCGTGACTTATTAAACTGATTGTTCGGTAATTTTCACATCTGTCAGCACCTGCTTTCTTTGGGATTGGAATTATTATGTTCTTCTTGAAGTCTGAGGGTATTTCGCCTGTCTCATACAACTTGGTCACCAGATGGTAGAGTTTTGTCACGACTGGCTCTCCCAAGGCTGTCAGTAGTTCTAATGGAATGTTGTCTACTCCCGGGGCCTTGTTTCGACTCAGGTCTTTCAGTGCTCTGTCAAACTCTTCACGCAGTATCGTATCTCCCATTTCATCTTCATCTACATCCTCTCCCATTTCCATAATATTGTCCTCAAGTACATCGCCGTTGTATAGACCGTCTATATACTCCTTCCACCCTTCTGCTTTCCCTTCTTTGCTTAGAACTGGGTTTCCATCTGAGCTCTTTATATTCATACAAGTGGTTCTCTTTTCTCCAAAGGTCTCTTTAATTTTCCTTTAGGCAATATCTATCTTATCCCTGCATTTTTTTATTTTCTCCGTTCATAAATTGTATTCAATATTTCTTCTGTTACCCAATGATTTCTACTAGCCCTCGTCTTTTTACCTACTAGATCCTCTGCTGCCTTCACTACTCCATCTCTCAAAGCTACCCATTCTTCTTCTACTGTATTTCTTTCCCCCATTCCTGTCAATTGTTCCCTTGTGCTCTCCCTGAAACTCTGTACAACCTCTGGCGTAATATTTATCGGTAATAACTTGAAACTGTTCCCGCTGTAGGACTCTGCAGGCGAGAGCTCAAGAGAGCTGCCGAGACAAGTATCGACCACAACCACATACACGTGCGTTAGTCCTAACACGCCGCTAGAGCACACCTTAATAAATATCCAAACTTCCGTAAAGTAAGCAACACAGACAACTATACCAAATTTTCACATAACACAACCAACAAGGTCCTCATTCATCCAGTCAAAACTCACAACGACAAAACTCAAGGCTCACAGTGATTAGCACACGTGGTCGACATAATACAGATACGCAGACGAGTATTTAATACACTAGAAATATTACAATCACGAACAGAATACTCAAAGCAAACACAGAGCAACACAACAGATTGTGGTATACACCACTTCTAACAAACACCGAACAACGCGCTCCAGTACGCGGCCGCCAAATGCATCGCTGACTGTACTTCTCTGGGCGGCCCGCTGCTTCCATCGCTGGTCGTCTTCACACGCACGCTCCCTTACGTGGCCGAGAAATACATCTCTGGCCGCACTTCTCCGGGCGACTCGCGGCTACCATCACTGGACGCCTTCGCGCGCGCGCGTTGTCAGCACACAGCAATTGGCTACGCCAGGAAACATTGCGATTTGTTTTCCCTGGAAAACAGCGACCCCAGCCGACGGCTCCATTAACTAGCAAGCCTTATATAAACCCGGCCGCCGCAGACGACAGTTCTCATCGGGAAGTGCAGTACGCCGTGTTCCAGCTGCTTGTGGATGACTCGCCGCACCACTCGAGGTTACCTGGCTGCTCGGCGGAAAAATCTTGCGACTTCACTTGGAGAGACTGAACTTCACTGGACTTGGGAATAATTACGGGACGTGCACCCCACCATGCACATTCGGACATTGGTATGCCCAAACTTTAATTCTGCATTACTTCTGAGTGTGAGCCTGGGTAGACGCTTGGCTAACATAATTGTTAAAAAGCGATTTGTGATTTAATAAACCAGACTGAAGAGGTTATTGTGTTATTCCTGGTTATAACACAGATGATGCACGTTCGTCCTACAACAGAGCAATCAACAAGACCACAACAAATTAATAAAATGCACTCAGTTAAATTACTGTGGAACACTGCTGTCGCGAATCACGTGTCATCAAGCAACAGTACAGAGTAATCGTCTGAAGCACAAAAGTGGTGACAGGTTTAATACAGCTGCTCATGATTCGACAGACCACGAGACATTCTAGTTGTTCCATTCAAATGACAGGCAAAAGTTATTTCTTCGTCAGTAAAATTCGCTACTCGTATCATACCACTGAGGCACGGAATCAGATTTCAAACAGATGCAACAAGGATTTCAAGACAGCAGTTAATACAGAGAAACTACTCACAAGCCACTAACTAACCTTGCACGTAGTTGGACTACCGAAACACATACGGCTTTTGTGCACAATCGCCTATCACACGTCATGGTAGAACCACTTAAGATAGAGCTGTAACCGATTTCAAAGCAAATGATACATGATAGATCAGGAAAACATACTCCATGCAATCCCACTACAAATCCACTATGACAACAGCTTGTCGGTGCCTGCCGTAGAAAACAACTCTGACCTGGTTTGATAGAATATGACACAGGCTAGCCAGTACTTTCACGTTTCGAAATGAGTTAGCAAGCGTTATGAGAGCGGAGAAAAGTTTCAAAATGTAAGTAGGCTGTTTATGTTTTCTTATTGGCAACGTTACGTAGCGCTCTATATGAAAATCATTGGCTGTGCTGTGTGCAGTCTGTGGCTAGTTTGCATTGTTGTCTGCCATTGTAGTGTTGGGCAGCTGGATGTGAACAGCAGCGTTGCGCAGTTGGAGGTGAGCCGCCAGCAGTGGTGGATGTAGGAAATGAGATGGCGGATTTTGGAGTACAGAATGGATATTATGAACTGCTATGTATATTATGCTTTTTCAACACTATTAAGGTAAATATATTGTTTGTTCTCTATTAAAATCTTTCATTTACTAACTATGCCTATCAGTAGTTCGTGCCTTCCGTAGTTTGAATCTTTTATTTAGCTGGCAGTAGTGGCGCTCGCTGTATTGCACTAGTTCGAGTAACGGAGATTTTTGGTGAGGTAAGTGATTTGTGAAAGGTATAGATTAATGTTAGTCAGGGCCATTCTTTTGCAGGGATTTTTGAAAGTCAGATTGCGTTGCGCTAAAAATATTGTGTGTCAGTTTAAGCACAGTCGTGTACAATTGTTCTAAGGGGACGTTTCATATAAACAAATGTTGAAATAAGGCGAAAAATCTATGGAATGAAGTTTTGGGTTGGGCTGCAGTACCAAATGTTACACTGAAAACAAACCCTGCCCTTTCCTCTTGTGTTACTCTGCTATATGTTTGTGTACTCTTGTATATTTGTGTTTTCCCTGTCTTTATGTGTTTAACTGATATGAGTTATGTTGTAGAATTTTTCTGATAATATGTTATTTTCTTTGTAAAGATGTTTAGGCATTATTTTTTCTGTTTTGTTTTAAAGCTCATGTGTGAAGTTCATGTTTCAAAAGTTATTCTGATCTTTTATGTATGTACTTATGTCATAATTCCTGTAACACTAATGTATATGGTTATTTCTATTCTATTGTAAAGTCTGTACTACAAATGTTATCTGTATTATTATGTTTTAATGATGTATTTTGTACCTTTGTAATCGTATTCTTATGTTATAAAATTGTAATTGACACCAGTTCATCATATTATTAACTTGTAAGTTACATTTCACTGCACACGTTTCTGTTGGTCATAGTATATGGACAATATGTGAGAAGTAGGGACTGATAGTGTTTGCATGTGTGTTAATAATTCAGCAAGCGACTGGTTAACAGCATTGCTGGTTCTACGGAAAAAAAAAAACTTTGTGAGTGCACAAGTGGTGGTTTGTGGACTTGCTATATTCTCCGCAAGACTCTGCGATGGTGAATGTGCACCTGCACAGTCGCAACAGATGGCTGCTGGCCGTCTCTACATGGACTACAGTGGGTCTGCACTTTTGATGACCCACCAATATCATTATTTCTACAAGGACTGCAGTGGGTCTGCACCTCTGGTCGCCCACCAATACCATACTCTCTACCAGGACTACAGTGGGTCTGCTCTGTGATGACCGACCTACCAATATTCTTCAAAACGTCGAATGACTCTACGGTGGGTTTGCTCTGTTGTGGCCCATTACCTGTCAGCATGTCAAGAGTCAGCACTGTCTTTCAGTTCGATGGACAACACTACTTCTTCAAGACTGCATGGAAATCCACTACTTCCGTGTGCATTGTCTTTTACTGCTCAGACTTTGAAAAAAAAACCACTGAAATTTTACTGTGATGAACAATCTGGACTGTCTTTATGGACTGTGAGAAAATTTTAGCTTTTGACCAACATTGTATAAATAAGTGTGTGCATTTGATATCTTTGTTACTGTAATTATGAAAATTTTTTTCAAATCATTATTGGCCATTGCCAAAAACAATTTGTAAAATTTTTTGTGGGGAGCATGGGGGCTATGTAAGTAGGGTGTTTATGTTTTCTTATTGGCAACGTTACGTAGCGCTCTATATGAAAATCACTGGCTGTGCTGTGTGCAGTCTGTGGCTAGTTTGCATTGTTGTCTGCCATTGTAGTGTTGGGCAGCTGGATGTGAACAGCGCATAGCGTTGCGCAGTTGGAGGTGAGCCGCCAGCAGTGGTGGATGTGGGAAATGAGATGGCGGATTTTTGAGTACAGAATGGATATTATGAACTGCTATGTATATTATGCTTTTTCAACACTATTAAGGTAAATAAATTGTTTGTTCTCTATTAAAATCTTTCATTTGCTAACTATGCCTATCAGTAGTTAGTGCCTTCCGTAGTTTGAATCTTTTGTTTAGCTGGCAGTAGTGGCGCTCGCTGTATTGCAGTAGTTCGAGTAACGGAGATTTTTGGTGAGGTAAGTGATTTGTGAAAGGTATAGATTAATGTTAGTCAGGGCCATTCTTTTGCAGGGATTTTTGAAAGTCAGATTGCGTTGCGCTAAAAATATTGTGTGTCAGTTTAAGCACAGTCGTGTACAATTGTTCTAAGGGGACGTTTCAAAAACAACTTCCCCTTCCTGGAGCATATTGCGCAGGATCGAACACTATGTCGATCTCGTTGCTCATTACAGAACTCACTACGTGAAAATTGCAACCACTATTACGGGTATCGAATACAGGATTGCGCAAACATACCTCAATGTACAACAGATAGTACTAATCATAGGGAATCAATTTTGGAGTACCTCCAAAAGTTTCGCACAAATGCAAACGTAAACATCCAAAGGATTGAACGTCAAGCTGGAAACCTCGCAAAACGATTAAAAGATTTCACTAGACGTTGTGCCGAACTCTGCCGGCAACACACACGTTCATTAGTGCAAAACAAAAAGTTATAAACTATTCCTACCATCGGTGTGCACACCATATAAACACAACACATATTGCTAATCACTAACCACGTTCGTCTTCAAAACCAGTGCCAGTGGAATCAGTACATTTCAGATCACGTTGTTCACGATAGGTGAGGAACAAGAACACGCACTGCATTCACCACAAACCGTGAGGACATGAGCTCGCCGGTCCAAACAACTCATATTACATATTTCAGAAAGTACTAATTGAATCTGATGCCGCCAACAATCGACGAATAATTAACCACCGTCAAACAACGGACAAAACCTTGCAGCACTTCACCTACAGGGAACAATACTAAACAGTACGAAACTCCACTTTACCTCCCACGACGACACGATGAAACCCTTCGCAACAACCTTCAAATACATAACTTCACGCCTCGGCGATACAACCATAACCCCAAGAGGCGGCCCGTACTGCCATACTTCGTTCGTTATAGTAATAAACCTGATATAAACAAACACAAACTGATCAGCAGTCGTGACACACTTATAGTACTGTATTTACGTTCTTGAAAGTACCTCCTACTTGGATATTAGATATCGTTTTACTATGTCACTGCAAAAGTAACACTAAACAGTATTAACAGCGATCAACGTTTTTCTTAATCATACATCAATTATGTTTTCATTTCAAAAATCGTATTACAGTAACAGTCTCTGTAGATGTTCGTCGTGCTCTGATTGTTGCGTTGTTAATACGTATTGTGAAATTGGCTGTCAGTGCTTTCTGCTTCGTAGAAAACTCAGAGCGTTCGGTCAGAGGGTTAGCTGCCTTCTGTAATAAAAAAACGGAGTAAACGGATCAGCGTTGAACATGAACAGATATCATGGGTCGTCCGCCCCGAACAAATTCAATTAACAGTAACGAACAAAATGAGATCAAAAAAGAAGTTCAGTTAAAACTACTGAGGCGGGTTTTTGGGAAGTCATTGATTGTAGTCTATCCGTGGCCTTCTTTTTTTTCTCGCTCTGTTTGAATACCTATATAATTTAAATACGGAGTTCATCAAATATATTCCAATTAGCAAATACTTAATCATCACTTTTTATGAAAAATTCAAGCATTATTTTTCTAATTACGTATGGCAAGCAAAATTTCACTCTCCATTGCAAATATAAATTCGTAATTATCGATATTTTATAAACGACTGCTAATAACGGCAGTTAAAGTTGAGAATTAATTACGCAGTTATATTTTTGACAAAAATGAAAACCAAATTCTTTATACTGGGACTGTTCCCATTATTTTATACCACATACGTGGCCTCACACGAGACAGAGTAATAAACGTCGTAGAAACATGGAAGACAGTAATTTTCACGGCTTCGATCACACTGTAAAAACGCCACATTTTGCTAGTTGCCACCGTAGCACAGCAATATGAAGCGATTAGAAAGGATCTGGAGCCAAGTTAGGGGATTTGTCGTGAGAAATAACAAGAGATTTCAGCCAGACGTACTGGAACTAATGCACGAAGTTTTGACACATGCTGTTACCGAATGCCGGCGAAATTCAGAACAGCTTGTCGGAAAGGAAGAGGGCAAATCGTGGTTTCTCCTGAACCTTCGAAGATTCTATTGGTGATCGCCTCGTTATCAAAACAGCAGATGACAGTTCCAGTACTGAAATCAGAAACTAACGGACGACTTGCTGTAAGTAACACGTTCAGTGGCTTCATTTGGTGAAATCAGATCACACATATCTAAACCTAAAAAATTACCCTGCGTGTAAATTACGAATATCCATCACTCTTAGTTTTAATTATAATAGAGCTAAGAACGAGAGCATGTTAATAATTTCCGTCAGGTCTCGAAAGAAGAGTATTGCAAGAATTTTGCTACGACCTATTTCATTCTGTTTGAAAATCAAAGGATATTCGAAGCACTATTGTTTTCTTTACCTGCCTCTTTTTACGTCTTAATTACGACTGATCATATCACTGAATATTAATCGGACCACTTGGGTGGTGTAACACCCCAAATATGGAACCCCTAATGAAAGCTCTTTGGTACTAAAAGAAATAGCAAAATTAGATATCCTGACAAAATTAACACTATTCCAAGTTTGACTATCAGGAATACTGTGTAACTAATAATGTTTGATATAAAGAAAGGACTAAATGAAAGACTATCAGATGATACGAAGAATGAAACTTTAAATAAATAATTCAAAATATATTCTTTACGAAGGTTAAAGCCCAGACCATAAATAGATCAGTGATAACTTTTATCCAAGTAGACAGCTGTAGCCGCATCGAGCTGCAAGCTCGCTGCGACCACAGTGTAACACTGCAATAGAGATGTTAATTCAGTCTCTCTTGTAGACGTCGCAGTAGTAGTAAGCCTACTGAACGCTGCTAGATTGTTTCAAACCGATCTGAAGTTTTAAAAGTTTTCCGGTATCGACTTGACGTACTAGTCAGAATTTCGAACTGAAATAAAACAACATGTACGGTTTAGCCAGACAAAGGATCAGTTATGTGTGAAAGAAAAGTAAATCGTATGATACCTGATTAACGCCGGGACTTAACCTTCGTGATCTGTGACTGTCACGAACATCAAAGAACACAGCAATATGCCAACCACAGTATAAACTCTATTATTAGCCCTGAGTACGAAACAGCTGCAAGTGATCACGAAGGACTTACAGATACGCCGTGTTGTCGGAAGCTGTAGTCAATGTCAGAATCGCTGATGCAAGTAGATTCAAGACCCTGAATGACAGATCGGTATGTTATCAGTCCAGGTTTAAATAATTACGAAGTTCAATAAACTGCAATATAATCTTAATGTATAGTGTCGGCTATGTCATTTACGGAGATTTACTGTGTTATTGTAAAATTAACTATTTCTTGAGAGAAACCGAAATTAAAGGTGATTTAATGATTTTATTAACAGTGAACGACGCTTTCTGTATGTTGTCAGAAGAGTATTTTATCTCTGGAATTACGTCGTATTAGTTGTTTAATTAATACCATAGCGACGCCTTGACGACGCTATATTAATTAATAAATCAACATCCTCTCAAAACTATGATGTGGCATCAGCTTGAGTGATGAACTTTATAATTCAAGATATACAATTATCTGCGTTTGAACACTCATTCGCTAACCGGGCATAAGAACTACCGTTATCAAGTTCGCCTAAGCTCAAGTTCGCCTAAGCTTATCCGTTTGTCGCCAACACGCGAAGCATATATGGTTAATTGTTTTAGATCGAGGGAGGTGTTGCGGTACCGAGTGGTGCAGTCGCTGTGGGATCCAAGTAAAGAAGACCGACTGACTTGGAAAACCGGTGCTTCAATTTTAAACAAGAGCTGTTTACACATCCCGGCGTGCTGCTACGTCGATAGGGCCTACGCTGATATCAGTCTAAGGGAGATAGTGTCTGAAACTAATCAACCAAGCGAAGAGTTTCTTTTTAACAGTTACAGATAGGAGTCGTCGTATTCGACGGACACTGTTCCATGTCACCCAGACTGGGACAACCTTCACCATCGAGCCGACACAAATAGAACGTGACACTGGGCAATGCTTCCCAAGTTAAATGCGGCGGTAAAGCTACTGCCCGTATCATCGTTGAGTCCACATGCGCGTAACATACGCCATGGAACATATCCGTATTGTCGCACTTGATTGTACCAGAGACGGCTTGGCTTCCGCTCCACGTCAAACGAAATACAATGAGGATCCAGCAGATTCACAGGAATACATTTAGTAATATTTACATCACGTTTATTCTCACTCGACAGAAAACCTGATCTCTGGCTGCTGCCCGCCTCAGGTCACCAAAAAAAACAGCCGCCAGAAAGTGTCACGTTGGCAGCAGTACCTTTCACGACAGGTGGCGATATATCAGAAACACCAGAAGGCAGGACCACAGCCTACGATACTACTTGAATAATATATAACTCAATCATTTGTGCTGTTTCAAGACAATCAGTCTAGAGATATGAAGTAACTGAAACGGCATGGTTTTCTGTAGAAAAATCTACAGTAAAACGGCTGGAATAGTGACAAAATGAACAGCTACCAGCCATAACTGTTTTAGTGCAAGCCATAGCAAACTTTAATTCATTCAGGTCGTATTATTTTCCTTTTACTTTAATCGTTGGTGGTACATCAAAATTAATTCGTAGTATCTGAACTATAAATATATCATCCATAACAACTAGGGTTGGTTTAGGCTGCAGAATGGGCTCCACATACAAAGAAGGCTGCGAGTTGTACGATTTCCTTAGATGAACACTGAATCCAGCCTTCGTAACATCATACAGAAAGTATGTGAGAATACCAAAATCTGTTGCTACGGCAAAGTATTTCTACAGAGAGAAACCTAAACGAACTAAATCCTTCTCCGTTACCTGAAAGTTTCCATTATTCATAGTCCCCTGTCAGCTAAGTCCATGTTGTGTAAGAAACAGCTCAGTTCGTTGGTAAACACAAAACAAGATTGAGCCATCGTTCTCGTTGATTTTTGCTTGACGAATGGAATGGTGCCAAGGATGGTGAGAGCGGCTGCCTATCAAAGTATTCGCCAATCGAATAATGGATATCCGGTAGTCTGATTACAGGATTACAAATACTTAATTATGCAAATCCAACACAAATTCATGTTCACGTCACCACTGGATTTGCATAATTAATAGAGTGTTAGTAATCCTGTGGCGCGCCTACTTCTACATTGACCAGGTGGTGACACAGATGCTTTCAATATGAAGATGGTATCTGTTCTTTCGGACATGTCCGGCTAACCGGCCATTGACCTTCCTCTTCTGTGATGGATGCACACGCATTGCCCGAACTCTTATGGGACTCGGTAAGATTGTCTGCCACGAGTAATGAGTGTAATGGGCAGGGGCACTACGAAAGTACTGTGTGAGCATCAAGTTGGGAATGTGGGTTTCACGGGGAGCGTGCAAGGGATAAATCCCTGCAGTCGCACTATCAAATGGCTCTGAGCACTATGGGACTTAACATCTGAGGTCATCAGTCCCCTAGAACTTAGAACTACTTAAACCTAACTAACCTAAGGACATAACACACAACCATGCCCGAGGCAGGATTCGAACCTGCAACCGTAGCGGTCGCGCGGTTCCAGACTGAAGCGCCTTTAACCGCGTGGCCACACTGGCCGGCAGCAGTCGCACTATCCTCTGTGCCCTTGCTGGCTCTAATTGATGCCGGCACGGTAGCTCAGCGTGTTCGGTCAGAGGGTTAGCTGCTCTCTGTAATAAAAAAAACTGAGTTAATTGATCAACAACGAACTTAAACGGTTGTCTTACGACATCCGCCCCGAGCAGATGTAACGTACACAAGCGAACAAAATGAGATTCAGTCTGCCATGTAAACAGAAGATCGCGGGTTCGAGTCCCGGTGGGTGCACACATTTTCAAATGTCCCCATTGATGTACATCAACTCCTGTCGACAGCCTAGGGTTTTGATTTCATTATCATTTGATTTTTTCTGGTGGGTTCATGCTATTGCTACTAAAGGCGAAAGCTGTTAAGGGAACAAACACTTTTCTCGTCAGCCATTTTCACACTGCTCTGGAACTGCACGTTTTACAGACGAATTGATGGTACACAGGCATCTACCCATCCTCTACCGAAATAACATGGCACCATATTATGAATGTTAGATTTTGAAAAGTGGTGGACTAGAAGTGTGCTGAATGAATGCACCTTTTAAGTCATCACATGTAAATATCTCCAACACTGTTCCGTACTCATATAGCCCTCTTCTTCCACGAAATTTCTCCTTTCAGCGCAAGACTGCATCATTTAGTTGAAAATATCATTTAGTTTCAATGTAGTTTGTGTCACTGCAATGGAATTTTTCAGAATTTAGCCAGACAGTTAAATTCATATACGAAGTAAGTCTCCGTAAAATCTGTAAAAAAATCAATCTATTAGTAGCGGAACTTACTTATTTTTCTTACTGTAATTTTTTTTAATTTACTCGTTTCTGTAAATGCGTATGTGCCATATCTGTACATTAAGGATCATGTTCCAGAAGCTCATAGGTTTATTGTCAGCCCCGAGAGCTGAGTGGTCAGCTTGACGAATTGCCGTCCTACGGGCCCGGGTTCGATTCCCGGTTTGTTCGGGAATTTTCTCCGCTCGGGGACTCGGTGTTGTGCTGTCCTAATCACCATTTCATCCCCATTCGGCGCGTACTGAAATGTAACGTCCACTGTTCAAAGTGCCGTCAATGCGAACAAGACGTGACCGAGACGTGTAACCAATGGCACCCCATACCATCACGCCGGTTTATACGCCAGTACGGCGATGACGAATACACGCATCCAATGTGCTTTCACCGCGATGTAGCCAAACACGGATGCGACCAGCATTATGCTGTAAACAGTACCCGGATTCATCCGAAACAGTGACGTTTTGCCATTCGTATACCCAGGTTCGTCATTGAGGACACCTGCGTAGGCGTTATTGTCTGTGATGCAGCGTCAAGGGTAAGCGCAGCCATGGTCTCCGAGCTGATAGTCCTTCCTGCTGCAAACGGCCCAGTCTGTGGACTCAGGGATCGAGACGTGGCTGTACGATCCGTTACAGCCATGCGGATAAGATGCCTATCATCTCGACTGCTAGTGATACGAGTCCGTTGGGATCCAGCTCGGCGTTCCGTATCACCCTCTTGAATCCACCGATTCCATATTCTGCTAACAGTCATTGGATCTCGACCAACGCGAGCAGCAATTTCGCCTTACGATAAACCGCTATCGCGGTAGGCTACAATCCGACCTTTATCAAAGTCGGAAACGTGATGGTACGCATTTCTCCTCCTTACACGAGGCATCACAACAACGTTTCACCAAGCAACGCCGGTCAACTGCTGTTTGTGTATGACAAATCGGTTGGAAACTTTCCTCATGTCAGCACGTTGTGGGTGTTTCCATCGGCGCCAAACTTGTGCGAATGCTCTGGAAAGCTAATCATATGCATATCACAGCATCTTCTTCCTATCGGTTAAATTTCGCCTCTGTAGCACGTCATCTTCGTGGTGCAGCAATTTTAATGACCTGTAGCGTAATTTGTTGCTCCAGGCCATATTGCATGCAAATGTAGGAGCATTCTCTGTTGTAAACTGAATTGATGGAACAATTGACGAAATTGAAATTGCAACATAGTCTGTGTCGAAGGCAAGACACTTTTTGTAGATGAGTATACCCCAGTAATTGGATTCTTAGTCGCTGATGATTCGAGTTGTTAATTTCCAACTAATTTTAAGGACTATTAATCTTGTAACTTGTATGTGTAGTCACTTCAGGAATGAGTTAATATTCCGTACGTCCTAGACATTCACGTCGGTAGCCTTATTTGGGCAGATTGCTGTTCCCTTGTGATATGTGTTAGCGAGATAGTTCTGGCAGCAGACGACGCGGTCCTGTTTCCTGTACCTGGAGCAGAGACGTGTTTTCTTTCTGCTGTAGCGACATTTACGTTGTCACATGACGTCTGCTGTGGGTTGGCCCGCAGTCAGGTGCCTCTACCAGCTGCCTGGTGTTGGCTCCAGTAAAGTAAATTTGATCGTTTGATACGTGCCACGGCGGAGTGGGACCAGTTACTTCCGACACTCCTTTTCCAGCTTTTATTTCATTTTGAGGGGTTTTGTATTTTGTTGCTTAAGGGATTTTATTAAGAAAGTTTTAAGGGCTTTCCAACAACCACAATCTGTGGCATGACTTGTATCCTTTTTTTTAAGGGCAAGAGTGGAGCGGGAGGGGGGGGGGGGGGTCCTTTATTGGTTTAAAGTTCTATTAATCCTTGCGAACTGTTACTTCTTTTAGTGGCAGTCGTTTGTAATTCATTTTACCGGTAAAATTCAGTTTGTGGAACCAGCTTGCAGTCATAACCAGCTGGTGTGATTTCATACTTTTATTTGGGGACTTACATATATTGCTGGTTTTCAGCTCATTTCTTAACAGTAGAAATTGTTAAAGTTTTTTGTTAATGAATTGATTCTCTTCAACTTCTATAAATTATTGAAAGCGTTGTTACTTATTTTATCAAGGTTTTTAAATTGTAATCATAATAATTTTTGTTAAACAATAAAATGTATTCCATACAATGAGAACTGGCAAAATATGTGGGCCCACTACCATATGTTTCTCCTTAAAATTATCCTAATCCGTGTATCGCGACCATTAAACTTGTTCTGTTTGTAAGGTAATCTTTTAAAAGTATCCCTTTTACCACCCCTTTAAACAATAGGTCTAACACATTCGATTTATCAAAATAATTCCTTTTATTTCTTTTGTATTGAACGTATGCTTCCATCCCCACTTTGATAGCTTTTTGCTTGGAGTGTTTGTTCCAGAGTAAGGAATCAGAACGCGTAATCAGGAGGATACATTTTCAGACTTCATTACCTTCCGTATGACTATATGACAAGCCATCTGTCTTTGAGTCATTTGGGTTCTGTTGCTTACTTTTAATTTATGCTGTTTTACATTCTTCATACAGTCGAAATTGCATCGAACGTTGTTTCAGTGGAGCCCTGTCTGACAAATGAGGAGAGTAAAGCTTTGAGTTTTTAAACAGAGTTTTAATTAAATTGAGCGCTTGGAGCGCTTCCAGTGTGCGTTTGTGCCGGCTGAAGGGACGCACGAGGCAACAAACAATCCGTGTGGGTAATTGAGAGCGTAACGAGGCTGGCGATTTATACTGTGCAGTTCAGTCAGTCGAGGCACATATCGTTGTCTCCAAAAACAAAGTTGCTAACGAGTTCATCTACGGAAGACAATGGAGAAATGTTGAACTGTTGTGGAAGCTGCATGTCCCATACCGAAGTAACATTTCCTTACCTACCTCGCACGTTAAATTTTAACCGTAATTACTTAATTTGGAAGAGATTCACCACCAACTATAGAAGAAATTGAAGAAGTAATTAAAACCCTCAGAATCAACAAAGTTAGTGGAGAATATCCTGTAACAGCTGATCTTTTGTAGTGGCCCTTGCCAAATACAGTAAAGAAGCTAAATTTACATTTTGAGGAAATCTGGAAAACACAAAAATTTCAGGGGAAGAAAGGTAATAACTGGATGTAAACAACTACAGAGGACTCTCTTCATTAACAGTAGCGTATACAGTATTTTCTAAGATTTCAATAAGCAAAATAGAAAAACACTAGACATTCATTTAAGTGAATATGAAGGTGATTTTAGGAAATGGAGGTCATGCTCAGAAAAAAAAATTTAATCTCAAGTCAGAGATTGACCACAAATTACTTACTTCAAAGGATGTAGTTCTCATGTTTGAGCATTTCAAGAAGGCAGAGAAACTATAGATGAAATAGGTCGGGAATTTGGCGTAAAGTCTAAATTGGAAAACATAATCAGTGAAATACTTGTAGGTACAACTTTTAAGTAAAATTTATGGAAAAAATTTCACGGAAAGTGCGATGGCCTGTCCCCAATTCTTTTTAATAGTGTGTTAGGGAGAACAGTGAGAATTTGGAATGAAATACTTACTGAGCTCTGCACTTCGCCTATAAAATTAGGGAGATAAATCAAATAGATCTAAATCAACTGTCTTGCATTTGCAGATGATTTTGCTATACTTTCTCAAAATGTGGTATCTGCTATAACACAAATAAATCTCCTGGAATAAATAGCCAGCAGAATAGGCTTAAGAATGTCCGAAAAAAAAGATGCTTCAAAATTCCTGAAAACAGATACTGGCCACAAGAGAGGATAAAAAATCAAGTATCTACAGTAGATAATCCCAAAAATTCTTTCGAGAAATCTTCAATAGAGGAAAGGTTGCATCAATGGGGAGAGCGTATGATGTCACCAAAGACCTCTACAATAAAAAGATCCTATCGTAAAATGCAACAGAGTGGTGAATCAAGAATGCCTATATGCAAAGGAATGCCTAACATTAAACTATAATTTGGATAAGTTAGAAGTACCAAAAAGGCGAATTGAAAGAAAAGTATTAGGACCACAACAAACGGCAGAAATTTGGAAATTACAAAGTAACTCTGAAGTGTACCAAACTAAAGAAAATATTTTCAAACGTAATGAGAAAAACGAGACTCATGTCTTTTGGAAATTTATTTCGAATGCAAGACAGTAGATTAACTAATAAGATTTTCAAATATTTGTGGGCTAAAAAGCACACAACAATCTGAGTCAACAAAGCGAAGAACGTTTAGAAAGAAACAATATAAAAACAGAAGCTATAAACAACAGAGAAGCCTTTCGGGAAAAAATATTGAAAATGGAAGGATTCCAAGGCCAGGTAGATAGAAAGACTGGTTCAAAATCGTCTGAAAATAGCAAGAAGAAACATAGTGCACAGATGAATGAATACTGGAAGAAAAAAAGAGAACAAAGAACGTAGAACTGAAACTGGAACGTGCTCCTCAAATAGTCCACTTGCAGTACTAATAATTAAATACTCTATCCGATAGGAAATATTCAGGCGAAGAATCTGTAACTTGATAATATTATATGAAGAAAGAAACTAAATTTTTCGTCTGCGAAGATTGTGATCTCTTGCGAACAAAGTAATCTAAAAAGTTTAACATAATTTATTATTATGTTTCGGCTACTGCCATCATCATATCAAAAATTAGAAGTCGTAAAACAATGAAACTTAAGAGTTGACGCCCCGCTTTGTCGTAGGTCTTATTATTTCTGACACCGAATTTTGATTTACGAGATCTAAATTTTGATTTGATGACGGCAGTAGTTGCAGCGCTACCTAATATCAAATCCTATTTACCATAATAATAACAGCAAACGTGGTTATGAGTTTAAAAGTGACATTTGCTCACTGGACTCACAGGTCATCGTAAGACAATAGATCAAATCGGGGTAACACAAGCTCCGTGGCGTAATTTTCCCAGAGAAGTAACCCTGGTTCATTATTCCTTAAGGTCGGCCGTAGTGGACGAGCGGTTCTAGACGCTACATTCTGGAACCGCGCGAACGCTACGGTCGCAGGTTCGAATCCTGCCTCGGGCATGGATGTGTATGATGTCCATAGGTTAGTTAGGTTTAAGTAGTTCTAAGTTCTAGGGGACTAATGACCTAAGAAGTTAAGTGGAATAGTGCTCAGAGCCATTTGCACCATTATTCGTTTACCTTTGATTTTCTTGACATCGGCAAGAGAGGGAAGTCTTCGGGGAAACAGCGTGCGCACAATGTGTTTCGCCAACCTATGATAAAAATATGTGTGGAAGTTTGGTAGCGTGTTTAGAACCGTTATGTTGGCTATAGTCTGTCTTTTCAAAGTACAGAATGCAAATTTTACGGCGGGAAATAAAGGAAGGCACACAATCTGTTGAACTGCAGTCATCTGCAGTTTCTCGTAGAGTGACAGCAACTGTTCACAGAAAGGGCAGAAAGGCTATTGAACGATGTGACATCGTTAGTCAGCAGCTTTCCAGTTATTTAGTCGTCTGTGGCGAAAATTTCTGATTACACCGCCGAAAGCGACGTTGTTATATAGGCTGTGGACTAAGTTTTCCAAGACCACCATGGTGAGAGTCGATAATATATTTTGATGTTCAGTTACAGATATAGCCGACAAAAACAGATCTTTCACTTTATTATTTTTACGTACCTGTCTGAGCTATTTGCGTTACAAATCTGCAAAACCTAATATCTGATTTTATTCCCTTCCAATGAAGGCGAGAGAGTGCTGTAAAAGAGGATCTTACGTAAAAGATACATATTTTGCAGTTCCACTGTCGAGAACATTCTCCCAACCATTGGTAAATTTAATTCGTCGTGTTGGACGTGACAGACTCGATATGGATGGAGGGATCTTCGATGGATGACCATATCACTCGAATTCGTAAGAAATGACGTCCTGCTAATTCGGATCCCAGCTTTACATCAAGAGATACTTACAGTTTAAATACGGATTTATTCCTTGTTACCTTCTGTACACTAATAAATGTGATTCATCTTTTGCTAATGAATTTCGTTTTTAATGGTTTCATCTAAAAGTGCTCCTCAGACTGAATAATTAAACACTCAAAGGATGATGAGACTTTAACAATATTTAAAACTAAACCAATAATTGTTAAACCAATTTCAGTGAACAATAGAAAAACTCGGATTTCAGTGAACAATAGAAAAATTCTGTTATGGAAGTAACTGTTATCCTTATCTAAAAGATAGACAGCGTTGAAGTAGCTGCTGGGGGGAGATGTATAATGCTTCAGCAGCACATACGTAAATAAGTATTAATTGAATTATAAAAATGGAGAATAGGGTCAAGACAAAGAGCTATTCCTTCTACAACACCACACACACACACTCTTAGCAAAAATGAGTGGTCGAGTTCCTCATTATCAGTTTTGGTACCACTCTTCTACACCATGCACTATTTCAAACCTTCTTGTTAGTAGACACTTTCACGAAAATTAATATTTTTTTCTTTGAGCAGCTCTTCTCCACTGTAATGAGATTTAATTATTTTGTTGCGTATCCAAACAAAGAAACTGAATTTTTTTAAATTTATGACAAATTTATCTTGCTGAATTGTTAATACTAGAATATTTAAAATAAAGTAGAACCCTTCAAGAGAAAGAGTAGAAAACTTTACTTCCACTTAACAATAATGATAGTAGAAATGTACTTGTTAACTTACTATTGAAGAATATAGTGTAAGCGAGATTTATCGACATGATGAAAGTAGTTACCGTCAATTTTCTATTCATTATTATCAGTTACAGAACATGTACCAGTAGTAGGGAGGCTTCCGTGCCTCAAAGATACAGTTAGCAGTACCATAGATGCAACCATAAAGGAGGGATACCTGTTGAGAAGCCAGACCAAGTTGTGGTTGCTAAAGAGTGACGGCAGCCTTTACAACGTTTTGGGGCAACAGTGTGGATGAGTGACTAATCTGGCTTTGTTATATCAATCAAAACGGTCTTGTGCTGGCACAGAGAGTTGTTGAGAGCAATGGGAAACTTCAGCCTAATTTTTCTGAGCGCGTGTAGTTCCATTGTACGATTAAATAACGATGCCAACCTCTAGGGTAAAATGTCCTGGAGGTAAAATAGTCCCACAGATCTCCGGATGTGACAGCTCAGGAGAAAGCCATATCAAGAGAAACATAAGTAGCGTTCAGCGGATCGAGTCGTGGAATGATTCCTTCATCGGGTAGGCAGGTTACAAAATTTAAAGGTGGAAATGGATGAGTTGCAGTTCGATATTGTGGGAATTGGTGAAGTTCTGTGGCAAATGAAATAGAACGCCTAGTCAAGTGAATACAGAGTTATAAATACAAAATCAAATAGGGGTAGTGCAGGAGGAGGATTAATAATGAATAACAAAATAGAAATGTGAGTAAGACCAAGCGCACCACAGTAGTACAACGTTATACGCCAACTAGGTACGCATATGAGGAAGAGATCGATGAAATTTATGATGAGATAAAAGAAATTATCCAGATAGAGATGAAACGTTAAGCGTAATAGGCGACTGGAACTCAGTAGTAGGAAAAGAAAAAGAAAAGTTGTCGGTGAAAATCCACTGAAGGGAAAGGAATGAAAGGGGAAGCCACCTGGTAGAATTTTGCACACAGCTGAATATAATTATTGCTAAAAGGTCGTTTGAGAATCATGAAAGACAGCTGCACACATAGTGGATACCTGGAGACACCGGAAGGTCTAAGATTCATTATATAATCGTAAGACAGAGATTTAGGAGCCAGATTTTAATTTGTAAGACATTTCAAGAAGCAGATGTGATCTCTCATCTCGATGTAGTGATTGGATTATCAACTGTAAATTAAAACTGAAGAAATTGCAAAAAGATGGGAAAAAAAGGAGATGGGATATGGATAAGTTGCAAGGACCAAAGGTTGTTCAGAATGTCAGAGAGGGAGCATTAGGCAACGACTGACAAGAACTATGGAAATGAATGTAATAGAAGAAGAATAGGTAGCTTTGAGACATTAAGTGCTGAAAGCAACAAATTATAAAATACACTCCTGGAAATGGAAAAAAGAACACATTGACACCGGTGTGTCAGACCCACCATACTTGCTCCGGACACTGCGAGAGGGCTGTACAAGCAATGATCACACGCACGGCACAGCGGACACACCAGGAACCGCGGTGTTGGCCGTCGAATGGCGCTAGCTGCGCAGCATTTGTGCACCGCCGCCGTCATTGTCAGCCAGTTTGCCGTGGCATACGGAGCTCCATCGCAGTCTTTAACACTGGTAGCATGCCGCGACAGCGTGGACGTGAACCGTATGTGCAGTTGACGGACTTTGAGCGAGGGCGTATAGTGGGCATGCGGGAGGCCGGGTGGACGTACCGCCGAATTGCTCAACACGTGGGGCGTGAGGTCTCCACAGTACATCGATGTTGTCGCCAGTGGTCGGCGGAAGGTGCACGTGCCCGTCGACCTGGGACCGGACCGCAGCGACGCACGGATGCACGCCAAGACCGTAGGATCCTACGCAGTGCCGTAGGGGACCGCACCGCCACTTCCCAGCAAATTAGGGACACTGTTGCACCTGGGGTATCGGCGAGGACCATTCGCAACCGTCTCCATGAAGCTGGGCTACGGTCCCGCACACCGTTAGGCCGTCTTCCGCTCACGCCCCAACATCGTGCAGCCCGCCTCCAGTGGTGTCGCGACAGGCGTGAATGGAGGGACGAATGGAGACGTGTCGTCTTCAGCGATGAGAGTCGCTTCTGCCTTGGTGCCAATGATGGTCGTATGCGTGTTTGGCGCCGTGCTGGTGAGCGCCACAATCAGGTCTGCATACGACCGAGGCACACAGGGCCAACATCCGGCATCATGGTGTGGGGAGCGATCTCCTACACTGGCCGTACACCACTGGTGATCGTCGAGGGGACACTGAATAGTGCACGGTACATCCAAACCGTCATCGGACCCATCGTTCTACCATTCCTAGACCGGCAAGGGAACTTGCTGTTCCAACAGGACAATGCACGTCCGCATGTATCCCGTGGCACCCAACGTGCTCTAGAAGGTGTAAGTCAACTACCCTGGCCAGCAAGATCTCCGGATCTGTCCCCCATTGAGCATGTTTGGGACTGGATGAAGCGTCGTCTCACGCGGTCTGCACGTCCAGCACGAACGCTGGTCCAACTGAGGCGCCAGGTGGAAATGGCATGGCAAGCCGTTCCACTGGACTACATCCAGCATCTTTACGATCGTCTCCATGGGAGAATAGCAGCCTGCATTGCTGCGAAAGGTGGATATACACTGCACTAGTGCCGACATTGTGCATGCTCTGTTGCCTGTGTCTATGTGCCTGTGGTTCTGTCAGTGTGATCATGTGATGTATCTGACCCCAGGAATGTGTCAATAAAGTTTCCCCTTCCTGGGACAACGAATTCACGGTGTTCTTATTTCAATTTCCAGGAGTGTATTTGGAGTACGAATTAAAGCAGTGGGAGGTGAAATAAAAAGTTTGAGCTTTCACGATGGAATTCTGGTTCTGTCAGAGATAGCAAAGGACTTTGAAGAGTAGTTGAATGGTTGAACAGTGTCTTGAAAGTAGGATATAGGATTAAAATCCAGAAAAGCAAAACAAGGATAATGAGAAGTAGTCGAATTAAGCCAGGTGATGCTCAGGGATTAGATTAGGAAACGAGACGCAGTCATAGATGATTTTTGCTATTTTCGCGGCAAAGTAACTAATTATGGCCGAGAGAGGATATAAAATGTAGACTGTCAACGGCAATAAAAGAGTTTCTGGGGAAAGACAATTTTTAACACAGAATGTAGTTATCAGTGTTAAGAAGTCTCTTATCAAAGCAGATGTATGTGAGGTAGCATTGTATGAAAGAGAAACCTGGACGATGAACAGTTTAGACATGAGTGTTGTGCTACTGAGGAATACTCAAGATTAGATGGACAGATCACGTAATTAATGAAGTTGCACTAAACAGAAATGGGGAGAAATTTGTGGCACAGCGTGACTGGAAGAAAGGACAGGTTGATAGGGCAAATATTGAGACTGCAAGGGATCACCAGTTTAGTATTGGAGGGAAGTATGAGGGGAAAAGTCGTTGAGGCTGACCAAGAGATGAAGACACCAAGCGGACTCAGAAGGGAGTGGATTGCTGTAGTTATTCGAAGACGAAGAGCCTTGAACTGCATAGAGTAACATAGGGAGCTGCATTAAACTAGTCTTCTGACAGAAGACCACACAGACAACAAAAAGAAACTTAACACAATGAGATCTCACGAAAACTATCAGGAAAGTTGCTATTTCGAATGCAGGGAAAAGAAAAGGGTTATGCATAAGTTCCCTCTCGGATCTCTAGCACTGCTACTCTAGGTGATTGACATGAAGACGAATATCTGCAACTAGTTAGTACGAGCTAAACGAACTCCACTAAAATGTTATACATTCGGTATCATGGCTGTATTGGGAGGGTATAAAATTGTTCTCTTTCTTGTGTAATTGTGATCCGATCGCTACGAAATCAGCATGCGCAGACGTTATGAAATATATCTCGGATACGTTGTTTACAGCGAAGTTTCAAATTAAGCACTTACTGTGAACGGCCACTGCAGTAAAGTACCAGGACCAAGTTGAAGAACGTTGGAGCCGTAAGTGCCTTGAATATATGTCGGTGAAAATATGACAATGGTGTTAGAGAATGAAGAACTGCCCATTTAATTTTTTCTTGCTTTACTCAAGTACCTGTAATACCTCTGGTGAACGACACCGCTCGTTATTACTTGTAGAATCACAACGGACACTAGATGCACCAAGGAAAGAGTGTGGAGGTGACATGCAATACGAACACAATGGTAAACATCAGTCAACTGCATCGAGCTATTGTGCACTGAAGATCGGTCCAGGCAAACGAGTACACCTTGCGACAGCGAGAATAAGGTTGAAAGATATCAATGTAAAATGGAACTGCCGTGCTCTATTAGATTCTGGGTCGCAGTCATGCTTCATATAGCAAACATGCGCACATCGCCTCGGACTTACAAGGTGGCACAGAAGAGTACCGGTTCAAGGAACAGGTGCAACCCACTCAGAAACAAAACACCGTGTCACTTCACTAGTGGGCTCCTGTGTAAGCAGCTTTATGTCATCTGTCGAATGCTTAGTTTTGACAAATATGACACCTTGCCTGAACAAATAATTGATCATAGTACGTGGCGCTTGCCAAATATACAACTCGCTGATCCAGAGTTTTGGTCATCTGGAAAGATCGATGTGTTGCTAGGACCACAATTTTGTATATACTTTCACGAATCAAGGACTATCTTCGCAGGAAGTGATCATCCTGTGCTTCAAGAGACAGAACTAGGTTGCGTCATATCTTGTCAGTATCAGACGGTAGAGCACAACATTTTCTCATGGCGGCCGGTCATGTCGTGCTTTGTAAAACCGAACGCTTATGTTCAAACACTCTTGCAAAAGTTCTGGGAAACAGAAAAATTAAATAGTGACGTAATGACGAAAATCGAGGAACAATGTGAAGCATACTTCGTGCAACACACAACGGGGGATTCCACATCCAGATTCATTGGGACGTATTGGGTAACTCCCTCCTTTAGTGGACCGCGTGGCTGAATAAACTCGGAGGCGGCGAGTCACAAGTATTTATCTCTATCTGGCGCGTCCAGAAGGCTGGCCTATCAAATAAAGGTTCCCTGAACAGATTTTGATGCCAGAGCTGCTTCAGGAATCTGCCAACGGATTGTATTACAGAAATTAATGAAGTTAATTGCATTGTATTACATTTTATTGTACAGGGTGTTTATAAATGAATATCGGGGCTTTCACGCTTTATAATATTTATTGTACTAAACTTACAGCTCTAAATGATATGTAAAATGAAAAAGCAACTGAAACAGTTTTACCAAGAACCTTATATATGTTCATTGTGAGCACCATCTATCACTCGACACACTTCAAGTCTACAGCCGTGTTCTTCCGAAACGTTCATAAGTGTGTCTTCAGTGATTGTAGTAACAGCTGCTTCAATCCGGTTTCTTAATTCAGGGAGGTCTGCTGGTAACGCAGGCACGTACACACGATCCTTGATGAAGCCCCAAAGGACAAAATGTCATGGCGTTAGGTCGGGTGAACGTGGAGGCCATGCAAAGGAAGCCCTGTCATTGGGTCATTTGCGGCCTATCCAGCGCTTGGGTATAGTGAAGTTCAACCAATCGCGTACTTCGCTATGCCAGTGAACATTTATAAGGTTCTTGGTAAATCTGTTTGAGTTGCTCCTTCATTTGACATATCATTTATAACCGTAAGTTTAGAGTAATAGATATTATAAAGCGTTAAAACCCCGATATTCATTTATATGGCTTCAAATGGGTCTGAGCACTATGAAACTTAACATGTGAGGTCATCAGTCTCCTAGAACTTTAACCTATTTAAACCTAACCAACCTAAGGACATCACACACATCAAGCCCGAGGCTGGATTCGAACCAGCGACCGCAACAGTCGCGCTGTTCCGGACTGAAGCACCTGGAACCGCTCGGCCACCGTGGGCGGCGTTAAAACCCCGATATTGATTTATAAACACGCTGTATTATATTTATAGCTATTTTTGGTAGAGTATATATGGAGCTAGCACGCAAGATCTGCTTACCTGGACAACTCATGTATCAACGTCAGTGTTGCAACTAGAAGCAACAAGTATAACCAAAGTAAGCAACGTAAGTTGACTTGGCGGAGTAAGCCAGTTACGAGCCTCACGGAATATAGATCTTCAATTACACTACTTACATTCCCTTAAACAGCTAACTTGCGGCGATTAACACCAAACAGGGTTCGGGGATGACGCTCTATCTATCGATGCACAGCATAGCTCTCTCCCCACGACGAACCAGAAAAGAAAGCTCAGAATGCAAGTACATGGCCAACGACCTCTACTCCCCCCCCCAAAAAAAAAAGAAAAAAAAAAACTTTACGTGACGTTGATATTTTTGTCAATGAAAATTCAAAAAAAAATTAAAAATAATAAGTAGGTACCTGAAAACACCTTTTGCCCCACTCTTAGCATTATCAGTGTCCTTACAATAATATGTAACATAGACTGCGTGACCACCACAAATAAATTAAAAATTAAAATTACGTTCATTGTTGTTGAGTTGTACTCTCATCACATTTTATTTAAAAGAGACACTGAAGTATTAGTAAGACCACGAACCTCGTCATAATGAATATGAGATTCAATGAGGAAAGTGACACCTGCTACCGAGACTAAAATTTCTAGGTATAGATTAACCAAAAAATTTAAGGAGATATAGAATGTGGTTTCAGAATTCATTAAAACAATGAGAAATTTTTCCAAAATTTTAAAATCTAAACTAACTGACTAGATTGCAATTATTTCAGAAGTGGGCATACATTACCCCCGCCCCTTCACTGGTATTGTGACGGTTAATTTTGTGCTCAGTAACAGCATCCTGGTTCCTTTTGCGCCTATATGATATGTGCATCACTACTCCGGACTGGTATTGTGAGGCAAAGATGTTCGTTTTTTTTATGTCGAACATGTTCTTGGTAGTTTTGGCGAAGATGCATCAAATTCGTTGTCTGCTTGCCACAATACTGTATGGAGTAGGGACGGGCTTGTAATGTCTTCAAGGAGCTTCCCTTAATTTCACTTTGTAAATTTCTTGCGATTATATGTTGTGCTTGCTAGTTACCTGTAAAGTGCCTTGTATTTTATTACGTATTTTACAGTGTTATGAATTTTAAAGTTGTCAGCCTCTGCTCGCTTTGATATTTCATTGAAATGCTATGTAGCCCTTAATGCTGGCCTACCGAATCTTGTCTCCTGGGTTACATTTAAGTAGAGACCTTTCATTCTGTCTATATGTGAGTGTGGGGCAGGACAGATTAGACACTGTTTAATGACATATTTATCAGGATCTTCACTGTATTCTTTAATCGATCTGGTGACATTCACCAAACATTTCTCCAATACAGCTGTCAGATGGTATCTGTTCGGTAAGGCAGCATGGCAGCTGATTACATGAAGTCCGTATTACTTCTCATTTGCTTGAGTTGTGAGCATGCCACCTCTCCGACATTGTTTGTCATGCCTTTCTTTATATTGCCGCCAGCTGGGCCGTGTCCATTCTCTTTTGTATTAGATCAGCTACTGTTGTAGTTTGCTCCTTGTCTCCCCATGGTTGGGGATTTGCCTTATTTGAAAATTTTGAGGTATGTACATTTTGTGTGTAAACGTTTTCTGTTTAAATGCTTCGTTAAATTTTAAATCCACCTACAGGCTATCTATAATATTCTCGTAATTTCAGACTAATTTTAACTAGAACATTGTGCTGTAAATTTTACTATATACACTGAGGCGCCAAAGAAACTGTTACAGAGGATTACTTTGACTTTTCTGCCCCCTCAGTTAGTTTGCTCGATGATTATTTCGTTTTCTATGTCTCACGTCCTTCCCGCAGACATTTCGTCTTGGCTGCCCTGCACTTGTTATTTATTTCATTCGTAAGTGATTTACGTTGCTGGAAACCTGTCGCTCGCTTAACATATCTGTACTTCATTCTTTCGTCAATCAATTGAAATATTTCATCTGTCTGACATCTCTGATTGTCCTTATTAGGTATGTTCACTCCGCTTCAACAAAAGTGCTTAATCTGATATTGTTTATAGCAGTATCCACAACCATAGGCAACTTCAAATTCGTCCCATCATTCATCAGTACCTGAGTATCCCACTTCCTTCCACATTCATTAATCGATTAAGACACTAACTTCTAGACGATTCTATTAAACGTGAGTCTACTCTTGATTATCACTGTGATGTGTGTGTCTTCATCTGTACCGGGGTACGGCTCACAATCCAATATTTGATTTCGGAATCTCTGTCTCACCATGAGACAATGCCACTGGAATCTTCCTGTGTCTCTGAGGTCTTTTCGAAGAATACATGCTCCTTTCGCAATTCGTGGGCAGAGTATTCGTTGTTACCACCTGACATTTATTGTTAAACTCGATTTGTCTTTCTCTCTCTTGTTCCTACTGCCAAGCTCATATACTCACTTAGCCTTTTCAACTATTCTTGTCCCTACAATAGTGTTCCAATCCATCACTGCTATCAGGTTTTCATCTTCATTTCCATACAGAATTAACACTTCACTATCCTCATGTATTTTCACTATCTCTTCTTCCTCTCCCTGTGACGTTAGCATTTACATCGGAATTTCGTTATCGGCACTTTCTAGCTGTCGTTTCTGATTAGAGAAACCATATTACTGAATTCAGAATGAAATTTTCATTCTGTAGCGTAGTGTGCTGGCAGATTAAGACTGTGTACTGGACCGAAACTTGAACTCGGAACCTTTGCCTTTTGCGGGAAAATGCACTATCCAGTGAACTAGACAAGCACGACTCACGACTCGTCCTCAAGATCTTAATACCACCAGTACCTCGTCTCCAACCGTCCAAGCTTCACAGAAATTCTCCTGCGAAAGGCAACGGCAAAGGTTCCGAGTTCGACTCTCGGTCCGTCACACAGTTTTAAGTTATTATTGAATTGTCCACAGTAAATAACTCTCTACCTTACTTTCGTGTTCATGACGAATCCTAATCCAGTTGTATCATTTTTTTTCTGTTGTTGACACTACCGTGTATTAAACTGATCATAAATCCTTATCTTCATTCCGTTTCACTCCACAGACGACCTGCTATATCTAGAATGAGAAGCTGTATTTCCCTTCTGACAATCCAAGTTCCGACTATTATAATGTTATCCCATCGTTAGTTTTTCCACCTTCCCCTCGTCACTCCTCGCCATGAGATCCGAATGTGGGACTAAGGTGGAATCTGTTGCCGGATGGAGAGACCATCATGACACTTTCCTTCTATAGTACATACGTGTTGTGGACTCATTAAATGAGTCTGCGATTCAGTGGTTTCCAATGCCTTTTGCATCCTCATGCTATTGATCAGCGTCGATTATTTCACCTTTTAGTGGCAGTTTTCGACCTCAATGGAAGGAAAGTGCCCTGAATTCTTTTACCTCCCCCGCACTCTATGACAATGCCGTTGGCAGAACTACGGTGATTTCTTATGCAGATAGTCTTCCACAGTCTTTACTGATGACTTCAGTCCAAAATTTAAGCAGTGTTTGGGTTCGAATTCGGGACCCAGACCGTTTTGATTAGGAGTCAAAGACGCTACCACTAGATCTCAAGCACCAAGCATGATGGTATTGGTACTCCGAGGGCTTGTGACTATTGATAACAAGTACTATTGAAACAGAAAGAGACTGCAGAGCCTGCCCTACAGGATACAGTGCTACGCATTCTTTATACCGAATATGTTGTAAATAAACACATTTATAATTTAATTTTTAACTAGTGTATGATGTGTTCTAGAGTGTCCATCGACCTCGTTACACCGACTGTCTCAATGCTGCTTGTATGTAATACGCAATATTCTATTCAAATGATTTTCCATCTAGAATCACAGTATTTTGCCGAATATTAAACCGTGTTAAATAGTTTCTCATAATAACTTGTGGTGTCACCGCCAGACACCACACTTGCTAGGTGGTAGCCTTTAAATCGGCCGCGGTCCGTTGGTATACGTCGGACCCGCGTGTCGCCACTATCAGTGATTGCAGGCCGAGCGCCGCCACACGGCAGGTCTAGTCTAGAGAGACTCCCTAGAACTCGCCTCAGTTGTACAGCCGACTTTGCTGGCGTTGGTTCACTGTATACATACGCTCTCATTTGCAGAGACGACAGTCTAGCATAGCCTTCGGCTACGTCATTTGCTACGACCTAGCAAGCCGCCATAGTTATTATGTATCCTAAACAGATAATATTGTGAATCCTGTACCGTCAAGAGCGACGATCATCATTAATGGATTAAAGTTATCAAACTAATTCGGTCCGCCTTCTGAATTCTAATTCCTTGTTATGTTCCAGACCACACGTCAGTATAGTCCCTCCCTCCTCACGCCAGCCTGCGTGAGCTAAAACGCGTGCATTTCGGCCTCCAACTAGTAACATGGTGTTGGCGCTTCCGCCAACACATCACAACTAAACATGGATAGTCCTCATTTCAAAGCAGTGTTTTTTATCAGACTGCTCATCGTCGTTGTGTTTCACACGTATTATTTTTTTCTTCTTGAATCCAATTTTTCAGACAATTTTGTGAACTGTGTCACAAATAAATTATTTAAGTATATTAACCACGTGGATGAATGCCGCTTTTTGTGCTAGCGTCCATCGTTAAGTTCCCTTTGTATGATATCAGCAATGAGTCTGCAGTATTGTATTGCTAGCAGACGCCGACAGCAGTTACCGAACGGTTCTAGGCGCTTTAGTCTGGAAGCGCAACCGCTACGGTCGCTGGTTCGAATCCTGCCTCGGGCATGGATGTGTCTGATGTCCTTAGGTTAGTTAAGTTTAAGTAGTTCTAAGTTCTAGGGGAGTGATGACCTCAGATGTTAAGTCCCATAGTGGTCAGAGCCATTTCATCCATTTTTTTGCTAGAAGACATGATGACAAATGAGGACGCGTGGACGCTTCACAAGAGTAAACGGTACATATTAGGAGACATTTATCGGATATTAGGAAGCATGTACCATACCATGTTGGTTCGATTACAAGTCAACTTACGCCAAATCGTTATAGCAGGGAGAATGAGTACTGGCTCCCTCAAGGTCATGCCGACCAGGAGGAGAGGTGCTGAAGAAAGATAGGTGCACGGTTCACATGTGCTGCTGCTCGGCGAAGTTGCCATGTTAAGTGAATCGTCTATATCCACACAGATCAAGGTGGGCCTCCTCTCCTAATTGGGCCCCTACCTGTTGTAACATTAAACACAATATTTTAAGACAATGTAGCATGCCAAGTGTACTTCGTTAGTGGCTACCGTACCAACATAGGTACTCCAGTGCTTTACTAGCTGTCGTCGTGTTGACTGATACCATTAATTACAGACATCCTTGCTGTTGCAGCAGTTCTGTTTATTTAGTACACAAAGCCCCAGCACGTGCAGAAGTACCTAGCGTGGCTCCTTCTCGGGTTGCTATCTTCTCGAGGTGCTCCTCGCGACCTCTCGGGGATGACGTAATCCGCTAGCAGCTATTGTTAACTCGCTGGCCCCGCGGCCGACGCAGCAGGTAATTAACGAAGCAGCGCGCCGTTCCTCCAGCGGCTTGCAGAAATGGGATCCTTGGTGGCAGAATACCGTGAGATTTGCTACATTCGTCAGTAACTCGCCACATGCCCGGAGTTCTTGGAAGGAGAACACAGCAAGAGCCATTACCCGATTCCCCATAAACGTCACTATTTGGAGGAGTTGTCAAAATAAGCAAATATCGGTCTAAGCTTACCCGTAATACTCGACTGTTTCTTAAGAAGCTACAGTCAAAATTTTCTAAATATTTTTCAGATGTTTTGTATACGTTCTACCGCACGATATCACTAGACAAAATGCTGGTACAGTGGTTTTTATTTACATAACCGTGCATGTAGAAGATTACTACACGAATGTTCTTCTGTGTATATTAATATAACGTTTTCCTTTTTCGTTTGCTAGTGAAAGTTGGATGAATGAATTTTTTTAAAAAAATTTTGAAACAGTTTTCGATAAAATTTCAGTACTGTATCTTGATTCGTAGTCAATTGCAGGGGCCAGTTTTCGGAAATGTGATCCGTTGTGCATAGTCTACAACGAAATTACTGCCAAGGTGCGAAACCGTTAGCTGTATCCCAAGTGAGAGTCATTTGAAGAAACCTCACTTTAGTAAATCTGCCTTCTCACGGTGCTCATGGTGTTTGGAATATCTGTGTTTCCAATGTTTCTACGATTGGTATCATCAAAATGAGTGCACCAAATATTCCTGACGAATAAGCGTGCGAGTAAAATATATGAACGAATATAAGAAATGGTATGGGAAAGAAATATCACAATATACGAATTAAAACAAATTTCCATACACATATATTATGTAATAAGTCTACAACACTTATTGTGAAATCTAGTTGTAATTTTGCAGTTAATATAGCGCCCTTATGTCCTCTAATTAGATAAGAATCATTCGTGTAGTAAGCGTCTGCAGACATAGATAGATTAGTAAAAACAGTAACAAAACAGTGAAACATGGCGCGCAAACGTAATAAGCCGCGATGCCAATCACTGAGCCACCAGTTCATCCGAAGATATAGCAGATTAAAAGGGACATAACGTACCTGAAAAATAGCTCGAAAACTTTGACCGACGTTTTTTCAAAAACGTCGGAGTACCTATCGATAAACCGAGACGAGTGTTAGCTTATTTTGAATCCCCTTTCACTGAGTGAAACTCCTGGAAAAAAGTGCGATGACACCAGCCATGTTCTCCTCGTTAGTCAACCAGTGAAACATACCCAATGCTTCCACTACGCTCTAGGCAATTAGCAGTTCTCTTGAGTAATGTCGTGTGTCATCTTGTCGTTATTCGTAACACACTATATTTCTTCTCATCCACGTTTGTTGAACACTACGTAATAATTCAGATGACAAGGAATCTTGCTTCTAAGTCTGTGTACTCTATTGTGACCTAAAGTTCTTCACTGACTGAAAACATTAATTTTAGATTGCAGTTTCGGCTTTCTACAGCGAGAGAAGTTAAAGATAACCGAAAACGTCGAGCAGTGAGGACGAAGGAGTTGTGCGGCATAAGCGAGAGTTGGTAGTATGCTTCTACATCTGAAAGATAATGTCAATTCAGATTTCGCAGCAGTCGCGTAAGAGTGGCGCTAGAAGCACCGATATGAGGTAGCATATCAGGTTTTCTTTGAAATATAAGCTGTGACGATCGTGAGCGTTTGTTACCTTTGAGATGGGACGTGTTGAGTTGATGTTAATTAGTTTAGTCAAACCTCAGTAAGCCTCAACGGGGTCGTGTAACAGACCTACGAGAAGATGGATGTGCATTTTGCGATACTGCAGAAAGAATTGGCTTGAATGTAGTCACACTGTACATCATTACTGGCAACAGTGGTCACGAGAATGTACTATCGCAAAAAGGCCATCCTCCGGTCAGTCTCGTGGCACTACCGAGAGCGACAACCATCGCGATCGTTGTATGGCTCTGACACGTAGTACTGCATCTCCGGCAGCGTTTTGAGCAGCAGTGGGCACTACAGCGAGACAAAGAACAGTTACAAACAGGTTGCTTCAAGGACAACTCCAAACCAGACGACATATCGCGTGCATTCCATTGACCCCAAAAAATTAGCGAATTCAGTGGTATCAGACGAGGGCTGATTGCACGGTGGGGTAGAGGTATATTGTGTTTTCTGATGAAAGCTGGTTTCGCCTTGGTTCCAGTGACGGCTGTACGTTGGTTAGGAGGCCAATTAAGGGCCTGCAACCAACCTGCATGCGCGCTAGCCGCACTGGACCTGCACTTGCAGAAATGTTCTTGGGTGCGACATCGTACGACAACAGGAATTCTCTCCTGGTTATCCCACGCATCCAGACTGCAAATCTGTATATTACCTGTTTTGCTGCCACTGATGAACAGCATTAGAGTGGTTGTTTGTTGTTGTTGTTGTGGTCTTCGGTCCTGAGACTAAGTTTGATGCAGCTCTCTATGCTACTCTATCCTGTGCAAGCTTCTTCATCTCCCAGTACGTACTGCAGCCTACATCTTTCTGAATCTGCTTAGTGTATTCATCTCATGATCTCCCTCTACGAATTTTACCCTCCACGCTGCCCTACAATACTAAATTAGTGATCCCTTGTTGCCTCAGAACGTGTCCTACCTACCGATCCCTTCTTCTAGTCAAGTTGTGCCACGAACTCCTCTTCTCCCCAATATTATTCAGTACCTCCTCATTAATGATATACCCATCTGATCTTCAGCATTCTTCTGTAGCACCACATTTCGAAAGCTTCTATTCTCTTCTAGTCCAAACTATTTATCGTCCATGTTTCACTTCCGTACATGGCTACACTCCATTCAAATACTTTCAAAAACGACTTCCTGACACTCTCCTGGTTATCCCACGCATCCAGACTGCAAATCTGTATATTACCTGTTGTGCTGCCATTCATGAACAGCATTACAGTGGTTGTTTGTTGCTGTTGACCTATACTCGATGTTAACAAATTTCTCTTCTTCAGAAACGCTTTCCTTGCCATTGCCAGTCTACATTTTATATCCTCTCTACTTCGATCATCATCAGTTATTTTTCAGAAGTTAAGTCGCATAGTGCTCAGAGCCAAAGCCATCAGTTATTTTGCTCCCCAATTAGCAAAACTCCTGTACTACTTTAAGTGACTCATTTCCAATTGTAATTCCCTCAGCATCACCCGACTTAAATTCGACTACATTCAATTATCCTCGTTTTGCTTTTGTTGACGTTCATGTTATATCCTCCTTTCAAGACACTGTCCATTCCGTTCAACTGCTCTTCCAAGTCCAATGCTGTCTCTGACAGAATAACAGTGTAATCGGCGAACCCTAAAGTTTATCATCGGGATAACACTTGACCCCTTACCGCTGTTCTAAGGCAATGTGCTCTAGAGAATGTAGACATATTGCCTTAGCCTGCTCGATCGCCTGAGACGTCTCTAATTTAGCACAACTGGGACATACTTAACCTGCCTTGTATTGACGGACCACGTGAAACAGGCGTGCGACCATGTACAACAGGCATGGAACTCCTTCCGTACAACTCAGTGCATGCAATTTGCCCCCTTGCATTCTACATTATGACGGTTACACCGGTTATTAATGTGCAGACGTTTCACATTTCATGTGTCTTATTTCATGCTTACTTTATCCAGAGATACTCACTTAAATATGTTACCTGTAGACAAATGTACTCCCCATGAAATTGTTCTTCCGATAAAATGAATTTCCATGTCCTCCACAAAATTCAGTGTAAGCAATTCTGGAGCAACTTGTTCATTAGGTTTCTGGTTTAATAATAATTTACTATTGTTATAAGCTTTGTACATTGCAATGAACTAGCCAATCTTTCAAACTTAGCTCCATTCAGAACCATTCCATTAACACAAAGGTAACAATTTTCGAAAAAAAAAAATCTAACGGAAAAACAGATATTAGGTGGGCGCTGTTCTGAAAGTCGATGAACGGCATGTGGTTAGATATATGATAAGGCGGTACGTCTACAAAGGCCTCACCCCGTAGTCAGCCGTTTATGAAAAGAGGAAAATCTCTCTAGTCATTAGTGATACGTACATATAATTCAAAACATAACAAAATGTCTAATAGAATATGTCGAACATACATTAGGTCGCTGCAGGGAAAAATTTGTGTCACAAATGAGTTTGCTACACTACAATGGGGTTCACATGTCGAGTGCCTTAGTCTGCGTACACAGCCGTGAAAAATCTTTCTGTTGTAACAACATATTATCGTCCATGTATTGAGCTGCTTGCGTGTGGATATACGATGCCTTATTTAAGTGTCGTCATATCTGTCTCGTTCTCTGTTAGCCATTTGTGACAATTGGATGAGGTCTTCTGGATATGGGGAAAATTCGTAATTTTGCTACGAACTATTCCCTGTAATGGATCATCGTTTAGTTCCTGTGGCTCACCCATGAAAATTTCCTAGTCCTCCTTTCGTTTTTCTAAGTTAAGTGTGCCCTTTGTGCTTTCTTCACTCTATTTTTGGACAAATTAACACCGGTTTTATGGTTCAGTCCATGATCACCACTCTACTGGAGAGTACGTCATTACTTCGCACCGATTGTAAAACCTAGCGATAACCCTTCGATGACAGTTGTATTCATCCGGAAGCCGCTTCTTTCATGGCTTAGTGACACCAAACCTGCTTTACTACATTCTTCCTTTTCGCCCCAAAGCTAGAAAAAAAATGTTCAAATGTGTGTGAAATCTTATTGGACTTAACTGTTAAGGTCATAAGTCCCTAGGCCTACACACTATCTAACCTAAATTATCATAAGGACAAACACACACAACCGTGCCCGAGGGAGGACTTGAACCTCCGCCGGGCCCCAAAGCTAGAAATTACTGACTTAGCTTTTACACGCATCTTAGCTATTTTACTACTACTTTCGAGTATAAAGAATCCAGACGTGCTCTTGTCTGAATTCCTCTCACGGATATGCCAACGATTGTCAACATTTTCATGCAACTTCGGGTCATCACACTGCCAGTACCGCTCATTGCAAGTCTGATGTCCCTACTCTACTGAAGGTCATTCAGATGTGCGTTCCATGCACCTCTGCCTGAGCAGGGCCGAGTGGTTGCGAACCACCATTCCTTTAACTGCCTTTTTCGTTATGCGACGCTTGCAAGCAATTCATTTCCGATGCTTCGAATCTACCTTTCTGTTCCTGGTGTGTACCATGGCGCCCATCGAACTCTAGCCTATTCCCGTACCTCCTTCGTCCGTTATTGTCCCAATTCTGCCTGTTACTGCGCAGCAGACGCACATGAGGCATTTTTTATTTTCTATCCTCATTTCGCCAGCGTTTTCCATCCTTTCTTTCTCCTGCTACTCGATGTCGTTCACATACCTTAAAAGATCGAGTAGCTATTCTTTTGACAATGCCCGGACGACTGCACGTTGAACGTGAGTAGGAAAATGTGAGCGTACCGTGCAACATCGTTCTTCATCTGTCATGTTGTCGTCCAAGTATCCCGCCAGAATGGCGAACTCAGCGGAGTATGTTTTCATCGACAGACGTGGCTTTGACGCAGACTATCCCCGATATAAGCCCATCTTTGCACTAGCCTTTGCGGCAGGGATCCTGTATGTTAACAGAAATGGGGTGCAGAAATCCATATAACTACTATTCTCGCAAACTGTGACATTAAACGAGGCAGCTTCCGCCTGCACGAGCGTCTGCCACGCTGCAAGTATAGCTTTCCATTCCCTCACCCTTTTCAAACACAGATATGCGTCTTAATTATTCAGGTATGCGTTCGGGTGGACTGCACATTCCTCCGAACTTAGGCAGTGGTATGTCCGTCCAGTATATAAGGAATGTGGTCTGCAAAGTCGTTGACGTGAGCAGTAGTACGACGCTTCTTACTCCAGGACTAACACTTCCCTCGACTATGCATGAGATCTGTCGTCTTCGGGTTTACCGACCATTCTCGTCGACCATCGCTTCAATATCAAAGTCAGCGCACTAAGTAGCCGATTGATGAGATAGCTTCCACGTCCTCTTGCTTCCACCCTGTCTCTTCACTCCTCACTCTGCTAATCTCACCGATACCTCGAATTTTTACTCCTCTCGGCGTTGACATTGGCGGACAAAATTTGCAACTCTGCCCGGTGACTCAACGCTGATCCATGACCACGCCTCATGGTGCAGGGTAGAATTTTTCTGTTTTGCGTGGGCTGGCATGTTGCTCGAGAATTGGCGTTTTCCTTGCGTTATCACTGTCAAGGCGGTTCGCAGTGTTGGTTTGGTTGCACATTGTTCCGTCACCGTCTTCACCTAAGCCGAGCTTCTGCTCCGTCTCTAGTGGCCTCGTTTGGGACGGGATGTGAGAAGCTAATCTCCTCCTTCTCGTCCTTCTTCTCTTCTAACACTTAGTCATTCAGTACAATAAGCTCTTGATGACACAGGTTATTGAACTGTCATAGACCAACCCTTTTAGCATTGGACTGATAACACCATAACACTTTCATAACAGCGCTCCATATTCCTCCTCAGTGAATTTGGTTCCCATCGATAAACACATATCATGATGAAACTGGTGAATTCTTTTCTACCACATCACCAGTACTTATTGTATTTAATGTACATATCAGCTATCTTTGAGAGGCCTCCTTCTTGCATCCTACGTATTTTAGTGTCATCTGTGTAAGATGTGCGAGCAGACTTGAACGTCTACAAATGAAAATCGCGTGTGTACTTAACTTTCAATATTCGAGCGATATTAGCCTACCCTTATCTTGTAATATGCTAAATCAGTCTCTCTCTTATTTACAGGGTTTCATACTGTCAGTGGTGTGAACCAAGGGAACAGACTGGAATGTCAAAAGAAACAAAAACAAAAATATCGTGTGTGTTCATAACTTTTTACACTGGAGGGATGTTAGCCTACCACTAACTTCTAACAGTCAAAATAACCCTCACATGTTTCTATTTACGCCTCATGCACTACTCTGCAAAGTGTCTTCTCCGCCGACTGCAGGGTATGTGTGACGCGTCTCGGTATTCTGCAACTCAAATCTCGTCAAGTAATGATGCATGTGTGATTCAACCATCTACGTTCCATTTGGATGAATGTGATAGGATGAAATCATACGATGATATTCGTGTACATTATAATACATTTAAGTACACTCGACAAAAGAAAGAAAGTTAAATACATGGAAAAGGCAAAAGTCACATGTTATTGAACGCAGGAGGCACTTCTCCACCTCGCGCTGCAAGAGACATCGGCACAAGGAACCCATGGTAACACACAATGAGCCTTCATATCAGCCCGCCACATACACCCCAAGTGCCCCACAGTCCACAGACATACAAAAGTCTAGGTATAATAAATAAGTACTACCTGCTATGACATAAAGTTTACTCACGATATCCAACGTGTTGTTAACTGTTATCTACAACTGCCAATACCGCTACTGATGTACACTACACTACCGGGCCACATATTGCACAGGTTACATACTCTAACCTCGCACCCGTCATCATGAACAGCATAAGCATTCGGTGTTGTGTGAAGTGTCCGCTTACTGCAAATCAGACATAAATTGTTCTCGCCACTTCAACAAGTGAAAATACCTGCGGTCCTTAGATGTCTCAGGTTTGTAATCTTTCACCCGCGGATAGAATAACAATGTCTTCTACTACTGGAAAGCATTTTATACTGCAATTTCGTGGAGCGCCAGTTGTCATTGGATTTGTCTGTGGTCTCTACTTTTCATTATGTTCTACTTAGGGTATGTCTTTTGTACACACACAGCTTTTTATAAATTCTTGATATTCTGATTGATCCAAACTTTTTCAATATACACGAAAATGATTACTTTTTCCGTTTTAACCATCATGTCATAGTTATCAATCATTAATGTTGTTTTTCCACAATGACCTGGTCCTATTATTGCACATAAGACTGAATTTGGTTAAAATTACCATGTTTATTTTTTAATCTCTTTTCTGGAATTCTCAGTTTTGGTTCCCAATCTGTCACTTATTTTCATATTTTTGTACTTATTTAAATGAGTAGATTATTTCAACTTATTGATAAATGTCATGTTCTGAAAAAATGTTAACTGTTCCAATAATAGAAATTTATAAAACTGTTCACTAGTAGGATTTTACTCAATTTAATTAACTCCAAATATTACATAGAAAAATAATAAACTCTATTGTGATGGACAAGCAACCAAAATTCCTGTTGGACAATACGATATGAAAAATTTATAAAAATTTTTTTCATTCAAAAAATCCATATATTCATATTAAAGCAAAATAAACGTACCAACAGAAGTGTTATAGAAAGTGATGTTAAATTATTTATAGACAAAGAATGTTGTGTTGGTTAAGTTTTAGGATATTATAAGCAAATTATTGAAGCTAATTAAAAACTGTTGTTAATGATATTACTAAAATCATTCAGTTTTAATTACTTAATATAAATTGTAATTTGTCTGATGGAATGTTTCTTAACATAATTTTCATAACAAACTAATATTATTGTTACATTTAAATGTAATTCTGAGCATGCTCGTCCAATAATTTATGAACCAAATCATCCCTTAGATATTCCAGTTTTTGATACTATTCTAAATTTAGAAGTAGCTATAACTGAGAAAAATGACAATTTAATTGACTTTAAAGGTGTTTATGTAACAGTTGTTTTTTAGAACTGAATTGATAAATTTTTCCCTTAGTAATTCGTGGACCAAATGGAAATTTATTAATTTTACTCATTTCCTTTTAATGAGAAAACAAAAAATAAATTAAATTTTCCCAACAGGGAAACATAAATTAATATTAATATTGGTGTTGATGAGATTCATCCTAATAATTTGTAACATCCCCTAAGATAAATTATAAATGACTGTACTGATAAACTTCTTACATTTTTCGATTTTCAAACAGCTGATCATCACTAAACTGACACACAATATTTTCTTGAACACCATGCAATCTGACTTTCAGTAATCCCTACAAAAGAATGGCCCTGACTAACAATAACCTATACCTTTCATGACTCACTTACCTCACAAAAATCTTCATTACTCAGAGTACTGTAATACAACGAGCACCAATACTGCTGGCTAAATGAATGATTCTAACTACTGATAGGCATAGTTAGCAAATGAAAGATTTTGATGCAGAACAAACAATGGCTTTCCTTCATAGTGTTCAAAAGTCATTATATATATATATATATATATATATATATATATATATATATATATATATATATATATATATATATACACTCCTGGAAATGGAAAAAAGAACACATTGACACCGGTGTGTCAGACCCACCATACTTGCTCTGGACACTGCGAGAGGGCTGTACAAGCAATGATCACACGCACGGCACAGCGGACACACCAGGAACCGCGGTGTTGGCCGTCGAATGGCGCTAGCTGCGCAGCATTTGTGCACCGCCGCCGTCAGTATCAGCCAGTTTGCCGTGGCATACGGAGCTGCATCGCAGTCTTTAACACTGGTAGCATGCCGCGACAGCGTGGACGTGAACCGTATGTGCAGTTGACGGACTTTGAGCGAGGGCGTATAGTGGGCATGCGGAAGGCCGGGTGGACGTACCGCCGAATTGCTCAACACGTGGGGCGTGAGGTCTCCACAGTACATCGATGTTGTCGCCAGTGGTCGGCGGAAGGTGCACGTGCCCGTCGACCTGGGACCGGACCGCAGCGATGCACGGATGCACGCCAAGACCGTAGGATCCTACGCAGTGCCGTAGGGGACCGCACCGCCACTACCCAGCAAATTAGGGACACTGTTGCTCCTGGGGTATCGGCGAGGACCATTCGCAACCGTCTCCATGAAGCTGAGCTACGGTCCCGCACACCGTTAGGCCGTCTTCCGCTCACGCCCCAACATCGTGCAGCCCGCCTCCAGTGGTGTCGCGACAGGCGTGAATGGAGGGACGAATGGAGACGTGTCGTCTTCAGCGATGAGAGTCGCTTCTGCCTTGGTGCCAATGATGGTCATATGCGTGTTTGGCGCCGTGCAGGTGAGCGCCACAATCAGGACTGCATACGACCGAGGCACACAGGGCCAACACCTGGCATCATGGTGTGGGGAGCGATCTCCTACACTGGCCGTACACCACTGGTGATCGTCGAGGGGACACTGAATAGTGCACGGTACATCCAAACCGTCATCGAACCCATCGTTCTACCATTCCTAGACCGGCAAGGGAACTTGCTGTTCCAACAGGACAATGCACGTCCGCATGTATCCCGTGCTACCCAACGTGCTCTAGAAGGTGTAAGTCAACTACCCTGGCCAGCAAGATCTCCGGATCTGTCCCCCATTGAGCATGTTTGGGACTGGATGAAGCGTCGTCTCACGCGGTCTGCACGTCCAGCACGAACGCTGGTCCAACTGAGGCGCCAGGTGGAAATGGCATGGCAAGCCGTTCCACAGGACTACATCCAGCATCTCTACGATCGTCTCCATGGGAGAATAGCACCCTGCATTGCTGCGAAAAGTGGATATACACTGTACTAGTGCCGACATTGTGCATGCTCTGTTGCCTGTGTCTATGTGCCTGTGGTTCTGTCAGTGTGATCATGTGATGTATCTGACCCCAGGAATGTGTCAATAAAGTTTCCCCTTCCTGGGACAATGAATTCACGGTGTTCTTATTTCAATTTCCAGGAGTGGCTCACCTCCAACTGCACATCGCTACATGCTGTTCATATCCAACTGCCCAACACTACACAAGCGAATATTCGAACAATGAGTCCAACTAGCCACAGACTGTGCACAGCACAGTCAATTATTTTCATACAGAGTGCTACATGGCGTTACCAAAATAAACTCTTACACAGCCTACTTACATAGGCCCCATGTTCCCCCAAAAAAATTTACAAATTGTTTTCGACAGTGCCCTGTAAATATTTGATAATTTTTTTATATTAACGATAAAAAATAGATTAAATGCACACACTTATTGATACAGTGTTGTTCAAAAGCAAAAACTGTTCTAAAAAAACAGTTCTGATCAATAATCAAAGTAGTAATTGCAGTTTTTCTCTTCTCTAAGTCTGAGAAGTAAAAGAAAATACAAACAGAGGTAATGGATTTCCATGCAGTCTTGAAGAAGTAGTGCTGTCCTTCCGATGGAAAGACAGTGCTGATTCCTGACATGCATATAGGTAATGGGCTACAACAGTGAAAACCCACAGCAGAGTCAGTAGTAAGTTTTGAAGAATATTCGTAGGTAGGCCATCACAGAGCAGACCCACTGTAGTCCTGGTAGAGATTGTGGTATTGGTGGGCCACCATAGGTGCTGACCGACTGCAGTCTTTGTAGAAATAAATTTATTGGTGGGCCACAAAAGTGTAAACCCACTGTAGTCCTTGTAGAGATGGCCAGCAGCACAATCACCATCGAAGAATCTTGCAGACAATAGAGCAAGTCCATAAACCACCACTTGTGGATCCACAAACTTTTTGGAATGTCCTTAGAACCAGTAGCACTGTAAACCAATCCCTTGCTGAACTATCAACATGCGTGGAAATGCAAACAGTCCCCTATTCTTAACTTCTCGCATATTATGTATATACTATGACCAACAGAAACGTGTGCAGTGAAATGAAATTTAATTTGAAGAGCTGGTGTCTATACAATTATAAATTTACAACATAAGAATAAAATTACAAAGGTAAAAAATACATCATTAAAGAACATAATAATACAGATAACATTTGTAGTAATACAGACCTTATAAAAGAATATAAATAAACATATACATACGTGTTACAGGAATTATGACATAAGTAAATACATAACAAATGAGAATAGATTTCAAAATATTAACTTTACATATCACCATTAAAACAGAACAGAATAAATAATGTCTAAAATCTTTACAAAGTAAATAACAAATTATAAGTGCAAATTATATTTGAGGATAACAGTATACCTCATCTGAATGAATGTAGCTTAGTATTGGAAAAATTCTAAAACATAACTCTTATCAGATAAACACATAAAGATAGGAAGAACACAAATACACAAAGATACATAAACACATGGCAGAATAACCCAAAAGCTAAGGAAAGGGTTTGTTTTCGGTATGACATTTGGTACTGCAGTATTTGTCACATTTCATTTGCAAACAAAACGTTCTTTTCTTCTTGGTGATCTCCCCTAGTTCATCATTATTCCCAAAAAGTCATATCTATACCTGTTGTCCCTAAACCCTACTGTTTTGTTCATATCCTCTTTCAAAATAATTATTCTTCATTGTACACTACTGTTTTTGCCAAGCATTTTTCTTATAGCTTCTCAATGCATTTCTTCCAATTCATCACAACTCATCTCTTATATAGCCTAACCCCTCTTAAGTAACTTAAATTTACTGAGTTCAGATATATATACTAAGGAACGAGGTAATGCTGCAGCACAAAACAATTAACACAAACAGCAATGACATAAAATTGCAAATTGGCAAAGCAAGTAGCAAAAAATATAAATTAGCAAAGCAAATGCAACATTACAACTAATATGAGCCAATGTGCAGCAAAAAGAAAAATAAATCAGTAGTAAAACTGGCTTAATACAATGTAAAATTCAGTAGAACTATGCCTGGCAAACAGCAGCAATGTATGCAATAACATATACCTAAACATGATAAAGCTGAAGCAGTAAGAATATTACAATAAAGATAGGAAATCTCTTACCTATGTCAGATCGTAACACTAGAGTGATTCATCACAATAACTTACTCTACCAAAAAAGAACCCAAATTGTTAAAAAATTTAAGTATGCAATTCCTGTGAATGGAAATGTCCAGTTGTGCTCACTTTTTTTTAAGACATAAGGTCATAAAATAATTATTTAATCCACCTGTAGATAGAAAACAGTTCTATTAGTACATCTACTAAATTTTATTTTAACCAATGCTGCAGTGCATCTAGAAACTAGATATTAAAAAAAATAGGCAAATATATACATAAAGCAAATCATGAAACGTTAGTTACTAGCAATATGGCATTCCATAAGTTCTTTCAACTAGAAAGACATTGTTTGTAATATGTTTCTCATAATTTCATTAGGAATTACAGTAAGTAGAAAGTACAAGCTCCAAACTGTGATCATATGTTTTCAGGTATGAGTGCGTCGTATTTGCGATGCTTTCTACAAAGGAATGTCAATAGCGAGGTTAATGGCCTCGTTTTTCTCCACCTGTACCTCTGAAAGTTATGCACTAATGTATTTTTTTTTTCAGGCGACTGTCACACGGCTTCTTCCTTTAGATGTGTTCCCTAGCGCAAGTTTCATCTGCTTGGCACTATGACACAGGTAAATTGGTTTCATATTTTTTATTGTATGTAGGTGTTTTTAAATGGTTCTCATATGCTTTATTTATTAAGACAGAAGGTTTGAATTAGCGAGCTTTTAATAATTTTGATGTTCATGACTACGTATCCATGGGTTTTAATGTGCCCGAGTGTCTCGCACATACCACAAGTACCCTCTCTCGGTGAAACTCTCTGGTCTAGGGCTTTCACACCCACATCACGCTAGTTCACAGGCGCAGTACTGATGCAGTGCTGTGTTCCCTTTGACCTTCTTTTCATAAATATGTAGTATAAATTGAGATGATATTTTAAGTACTGACGATGGCCTTGGCACGATTTTTTTTATTATCTCCACTGCAGGATGTGATTTTAGAAAGTGACTAGAAGTTTTTGTGCTTGTGATACTTTGGTAATTTTACAGTTACTTAAGCTTCAAGTGTTTTTTCTTTCTCAGTTCCTGTGCTAAGTTTTTGATAATGAAGGTGTCTTCCTGTTCAGGTGTATTTTACTTCTCATGAAGGTATACCGAAATTGTAGTCAAGGATTTTAATAAATCTTTATCCTGCATCTGTTTGGCTTTTAACATTTACCGTGAAGAATATCAATAGCTGCTGTTTCAGCCATGTTTCAAATCTCGTGATACCTTAAAAATCATGATCGCATAGCAAATACATCATTCAAAGCTCCCATAGTATCACAATGGTTGCAAAAAAATATGAAGAGTTCACAAAGTACAGAAGAAATACAATTTCATAAGTGTGAAGTTATTCCGCTGTGTAATTGCGTAATCACGTGCAGTTATGTAGTAAAAAATGTTAGTCTCTCTAAGTTAAATGATCATTAGATAGCTGTGTAATTCTGTGTAATTCCGTGGCTCCAATGAGTAAAGACGTATACGCAAATACCATATTAGCTAGGGCTCCTGGCACTTGCCACACGCTTAGTATACAAAGTAGGCGTGCGCCCCATGAGGATTAATGTAATTATACACTCAGGTGTTACATATTACAGTAATAGAATGAAATGTATCACCAAAAACTTTCTTTATATCTTTCTAATTCAAAACCATTAAAAATAAATGTTTTAAGTACAAAATTAATCACTCAAATAGTTGTACTGTAGTGCTGAACTGTGCGTCTGGTTGTAAGATAATCTCTGTCATTACTTAACGGTAAAAATGTGCCAAGTATCGTAATTATCGTAGTATGTAAGCAATGTTCTGTTGAAGTCAACGTACTTACCTCATAATAAATAAAGGTGAAATGCTATGCATATAGATATCGTAGTTATTACGTACATTACCATACTATACTATACTGTACTATACTGTAACCAATTGTTGTGCTACAAAAAGGCTGTCTCATTGTAGCTATACCACAAAAGTTACTACTAAAACATGTTTACTTTCTAGAACAATTCAGAAAAACTATGTAAATATAAAACAGATACAGCACAAAAGCAATAATATAAATTGTGCCACTCATTAGTAGCATCGTGATATAATTTTGTAGCTGTCAAATAAACTAACCACTGTGTCATTTGGTATCTCTCAGAAAATACTTTTGATCCAGAATGTGTTTTCAAGTAAACCAAAATGTTGCATTAAAATCTCATTACCAGTACCAGTATATGTTCTAAGTATCTAAGCCTTATAGTCGTTACGTAATTGTTCAACGAAAAAGCAAGACTGTACACACAACAACACTGTGTCCTCTGTTCACTACAAAAATGGATTCGCAATTACTGTCTAAGTAAGTTCCCTAGGTTCTTGATTGGACAGTTAACTTTAAAACATTGTAGCATGTTCACAGTTTCTAAGTGTGACAAAGCGTACTAGCAATGTGAAGTGAAAATTTTTATGGCCAAAATTAAGTTAAAAAGCAGATTATCTCTCAATAAACAGCTTTACATGTGAAATATAGTGCAACATTTTACTCTTCCCAGTACGCAGAGTTTCAACTTCAACGCAATTATCATGTGGTATACGTCAGATTCTGTAAGGTCTATTGTAAATCAGAAGGAATTTGTGACTCATGTGTTTCTTCTTATGAGGGAATGACTAAGCTTTAATGAGAACTTTCTAAACAATATATAGTTTCTTTGCATTTGCTTTACCATGTAGTTTTCTCCTTTTATCTGCTACAGAATTTATATTTTTATAACCTAATCAATTATGTCTTTGTGTCGAAGTTTACATGTATTCAGAAAAGGTAAAAGCTCTCTGATCCTGTTCGGTGGTTCTTAATTCTTCAGCACAAGAATAGGTGGTAAAGCAGTGGAGTCATGAGGAATTTCACTGAGCATGTCTTGAAATAAGTGTAAATATCTCTCCCAATACTGATGCTATCTGTTAGAATACAGTCTGCAAAGCTTTTTAATTTCTTTCATAATCCGTTCAGATGAGTTACAAGGTGGTGAGTACAATGAAATAAAAGCAGGTTTGATTTTATGATTCCGAAGCATGTGTGACCAAATAGCATCTGTAATGACTTCACCAACGTGTCCAACTTCACGTAAGAAATTTTTAACAAAGGCGTTGGACACAGACCCTCCAGTGGCTTTACGTAACAGTGTGAAAGAAACAAATTTTGAAGTAAGTTCAACAGCGAGTAGAACGTACGAAAATCCATTCGATGTTCTGACAAGGGGTCCCGTGAGATCAAAAGCAGCAAATTCTTTACTTTAGAAGGAATGATAAGGAACAACGAAGCACGATGTGAGATGGTAGATGGTTTGGCTTTTTGACAAAGTTTACAAATAGACAAGACTCACTGAATTCTCTTTTCCACATTGTTAAAATAACAAGTCGTCCGAAGAATGTGATATTATTTCGTGGACCAAAAAGTGCGTAGTTGAAATGAATGTACGAATCGAGCTTATTAACAAAATCGTCAGGGATGCAAAGTACCCATAGTTTGTCATCAACAGTGCAGCATTTGAAGAGTATGTTGTTTCTAACCAGATAATGCCGAATCTACTTGTTTGTCCTTTCATGCCATTTACTTTTGATGTCTTTGCAAATTGGATCCTTATCTTGTTCATGAGCAATGTCCTTTAAAGATGTTGTGATGAAGTTTTCCAAGGCGACTTTCTGAATGTAAAGAATACTGAAATTTTTTTCGAAGTTGCCTTCTGTGTTACTTTTATCAAGCCTAGCCGGTGTACGTGATAGTGCGTCCGCAACAATGTTCTCCATGCCGGGAATGCAGACTATTGGGAAGTGGAATTCTTGCAGAAACAATTCCCACCGGTTTAACCTGTCATGATTTAATTTTGAAGACAAGAAATTGTAATGCACGATGATTACTGTATACTTTTACGTGTTTACCAGAAAGAAAGAAACGGAATTTGTTAAATGCCCAAACGATAGCTAAAGCTTCCAATTCAGTAACGGAGTAATTTTTTTCAGATTTTGTTAGCACTCGGCTAGCAAAATCAATGGTTTCCTAAGCAGTAGTGTAAGTTTATATGGCTTCTTGAAATAAATGGGCCCTAAGTTCGACTTTAGAATAATCTGTGCTAAGGCAGAAATCTTGTGACAGTTCTGGATGAGCTAGTACTGGCGCGTTATGTAGCGCTTTTTTCAAAGAATTGAATTCTAACTGTGCCTGTTCGTCCAAGTTCCAAATAGTATTTTTTTACATTGAGAGAACAAAGTTTGCGTTTAACTAGAATTTGCATATTCAGAAAACGACGGTAAAAATTTACGGGACCTAGAAAATTGAGGACTTATTTTTTTGTGGATGGAACTGGAATGACTGTGATTGCTTCTAACTTTTCAGGATCCGGCTGAATGCCTGCAGAAGAAACAATATGTCCCAAAATCTTCACCTTTGATCTACCGAATTCAGACTTTTCCAAGTTAACTGTAATTCCAGATTCTGCAAAAATACGTAACTCACTGTTGAGGATGCGATTATGTTGTTCCCATGAGGCTTCTGCTGGTAGAATATCGTCCCCATGTAAGGTGATGTGACGTTTTAGGAACTCAGGTAATAGGGAATTTAGCGCACGAATCAATGCTGTGGAAGAATTGTTCAAACCAAAACGAAGTTTCCGAAATTGATAACAGACGCCGAAACGCCGAAACAACGAAAAACTGTGTATTTTATACATTCTGGAAGAAGTTCGATGTGATAAAAGCTGGATGTGAGACCAAAAGAAGACAATACTTTTACACCATTAAAATTTTGAAGAAATTCTTCCAACGTTTGCGGCCTGTCTGTTTCTTGAATGATGATAGTATTGATTTGTCTCGAATCCAAGACAAATCTGATCGATTCATTTTTATTCTCACCAACATGTAATGGATTGCTGTATGAGCTTACGGCAGGCTCAATAATTCCCTCATCAAGCATAGATTGTATTTCTGTTGTAACACGGTCCCTCTAACGTGCTGGAATTACGTATGGTCTAACACCAAATTTTGGAACGTCACGAGCACTAAATTGGTATTCAAATCCCTTGATTGTTTCGGTTTTGTGATTGAAAAGGTCCTTCCTATAAGTGTAATTACAACTGTAAATTGTTTGAATTTTATTCTGAATTAACTCATTATTATAAAATACGCCATACATATCATCCCTGTCAATACTTGCAGAGTGATTGTTTGTGTCAAGTTCCGTCGAAAATTCCGAACTGTTGTATAACAAGAGGTAAAGCCGATTAATTTCCTCGTCATGCTTTGAGATCCCATCTTCAAATTCCAAAACTGTTGACTTACCTTCTGTTTCTAAACTTCTTTCAGCATCGTGAAAGTATAAGTTTCCTTGTATTCATTTAAAAAGTCTACTCCCAATGTAATTTCTGTTGACAATAATGAAACGATAAGGAAGTTCATAGAGCAACTGTGGCTTTGACAAAAGAATTCTAAGTTTGTTTGTTGGTATACATCTACACTTTTTCCAAAGATTGCACCTTGTGATTTAATCCTACGTAACGGACGTGTGGGGCAATCGTTCAGTTTGTTGCATTTGCTAAAGGCAGTTTCAGTAATTACTGAAATGGGACTGCCAGAGTCAAGTACTGCCGTAAATTTTACATCATTTACTGTAATGTGAATTACGGGATATGCAATGTTGTTCTGTTTTATGTCGTGTTCCTGAAGTGTGGTGTCCCCAATGTCTTCCACTTTTACGGTATTAATGGCCATGGTAGCTGGGTCGTCAGCTTCATAAGTAAGTTTTATGGCTGCCAGCGGTGTGAGTCATTATCTACTGTCTATTTGTTGTCGCGCATTGTTATTGGGATTTGGAGATCTAACCTCTACAACTTCAGTCTGACAAGAGGACCCTGCCCTGTTTGAATTCCGCAAGTTCTGATTAAACTCTGGTCTGTTGTTAAGATTATATCGTCTGTCGTCATGTCGGTAGTTTCTGAAATTTCTTTGTTGTCGGTCGTGTGGGGAGAACTTCTCCCTCAGTCGTAACTGCGCGCTTGGCTGTTGCATATGAAATTGTTCTGTCTCCCTTGATAATATAGTTCTGGCAGATTAAAACCGTGTGCCCGACCGAGACTCGAACTCGGGACCTTTGCCTTTCGCGAGCAAGTGCTCTACCATCTGAGCTACCGAAACACGACTCACGCCCGGTACTAACAGCTTTACTTCTGCCAATGTCTCGTCTCCTACCTTCCAAACTTTACAGAAGCTCTCCTGTGAAACTTGCAGTACTAGCACTCCTGAAAGAAAGGATATTGCGGAGACATGGCTTAGCCACAGCCTGGGGGATGTTTCCACAATGAGAATTTCACTATGCAGCGGAGTGTGCGCTGATATGAAACTTCCTGGCGGATTAAAACTGTGTGCCCGACCGAGACTCGAACTCGGGACCTTTGCCTTTCGCGGGCAAGTGCGTTGTTATTGGGATTTGGAGATCTAACCTCTACAACTTCAGTCTGACAAGAGGACCCTGCCCTGTTTGAATTCCGCGAAAGGCAAAGGTCCCGAGTTCGAGTCTCGGTCGGGCACACAGTTTTAATCTGCCAGGAAGTTTCATATCAGCGCACACTCCGCTGCAGAGTGGAATTCTCATTGTGGAAACATCCCACAGGCTGCGGCTAAGCCATGTCTCCGCAATATCCTTTCTTTCAGGAGTGCTGGTTCTGCAAGTTTCGCAGGAGAGCTTCTGTAAAGTTTGGAAGGTAGGAGACGAGATACTGGCAGAAGTAAAGCTGTGAGTACCGGGCGTGAGCCGTGCTTCGGTAGCTCAGATTGTAGAGCACTTGCCCGCGAAAGGCAAAGGTCCCGAGTTCGAGGCTCGGTCGGGCACACAGTTTTAATCTGCCAGGAAGTTTCATATCAGCGCACACTCCGCTGCAGAGTGAAATTCTCATTCTGGAATATAGTTCTGGTTCCCATATTGTCTGTTTCTATGATTGTTTCTGTCATAACCGCGGAGAGGTGATCTTTCCCTGTAATTATTACTACACTGCCAACGGTTGTCATACGGGTACTGTCTGTTTTGGTCACGATAGGCGTTGGAAGAATAACCTTCTCGTGTCCAGATATTATTTCTGTCATCGCGGAATTGTGACCGATGTGACCAGTAATTCTTGTGCTCCTGTTTCCGATGTCATAAGCGTTCAGGCAATTTGATTAAGCAAATGGGGATGAATTCTGAGGGACTGTATGTGTTTGCAGATACTGATTTTTATGCAACACGTCTTCAAAATATTTGACAAGACTGGAAAATTCAGATAGTTCGAAATGTTTCATCATTATGATGCTATGTTTTACGCGATCTTGAGTAGCTTGAGCGCAATATGCTGACAGCAAGGAATGATAAAATTTTCCTTCACAGTGACAATCGTGAATGACCGATCGCATTCTTACAGCTTGTTCATTCTCTAAGTAGCAACACTTAAATTCTAACGTGTGCTCCAATGACCAGTTGGAAAGAAAACAATGACAGAATTGATGAAGCCAAGGCAACTGGTGTTGTGTCATTCAGATCATCATCTACCTTTGCAGATAAGTTAGTGAACTGATCCGAAAGTTTGGCTACTTTCTCCGATAATGATCTAATTTCCTCAGTGTGTTTTTCTGAACCACATTTCAGAGTTTCCGTTTGTGTTGTAAGCGTATCTACTATCTCCTTTAAGTTTCCTTGACCTTTTCAAGTTGCGTAACTGAATCGGAAGATAGTCAATGGGCCATGTCCAACCATAAACATAGGCCAGTGTGAGGTGCAGCGTACACCATTAAGTTAAGTAGTAATTGTGACTTTGTAGATGTGTACTGTTTGCGTTTTCCTTTTTTTCGTTCATAAATGTATAGCTATGGTGTTCTTTTAATCATTGACAGAGGTCTTCTTAGGCACTTCTGGGTTTTATTGTTCTGAAGAAGGTGTAGTTATCTACGCCGAAGGTGCTTTTTCGCAATTGACGCTGGTTTCTAGTTTTTTAATATATTAACCAAAGATTGCTGACGCGCTGCGATGTTGAAGGTTCTTCAATTGTGTTTCCCTTTTGAAGATTTTTTCCAGTCTGTCTAACATTTGTATCTGTTGCTGTGTTTGATTTGATTTTGTTTCATCTGTTTTTGATTTTGTTTCATTTGTTGCATTAATTTCAATAGTAATGCACTAGTGTCTGGAATCTGTTCCTCTATGCTTTTCGCAGTGCATTTGCACCTGCAACATTCCCATTTTAAAAAGCAGAATATCTGTCTTGACTTAATTGAGCAAAATTTGAGGATGCAAAACCTGAATCTATGGTATTTGGAAAATTGTGTCCTGTCATTTTGGGTTCCTGGGGCGAGCTGTTGCCGACCGATCGATCAACAATACTACCCCGTTCACTAGTTGTTTCGCTGTGTACACGATTATTTATTGCCTGGTCCATTCCCCTACGCACAATTACCAAATTACTATGCTGAACATTAGTTAATCAAATACAAGGTGGCGCTAACACACTACTCTCGTTTTCACTGCCCTTTCTCAGTTTACTTTGGAGCCTAGTATTACGTTTATGACACGCCATAATTGTCAAAATCATTCACACGCTAACACAGAAAAGCACAATTTGAAGAGCAAAATAAGAAAACGCATTAACACAGCACTGAAAAAGGTATGTAATTAATTAAAACCATAGCTGCGAAATATTTGGTGCAAATCTACATGCATGCCAGAACTGTTTTACAGTACAACAAAGAAAAACTACAACTACAAATGAGATTCTCTCTACAATTACGCGCTAGCAATAAACATTAGCTACACTAATTGCACAAACTACAAGGAAAAATCAGAAGATTCCAGTGAGATATCCTTGGCTAAGGGTCGACATATGTAACGTCCTCTTAGAAATATTATAAATGATTGTACTGATAAACCTCTTACACTATTTGATTTTCAAACAGCTGAGCAAAACTGAACCTACTCAGACATTTCTCTCTTTACTTATTCTGACCATCAGTAAACTGACACACAATATTTTTTTAGCGCAAATCAATCTGACCTTCAATAATCCCTACAAAAGAAGGGCTCGGACTAACAATAACCTACACCTTTCATGAATCACTTACCGCACAAAAATCTTCGTTACTCCGACTATTGTAATACAGCGAGCGCCAATACTGCCAGCTAAATAAAAGATTCTAACTACTGAAGGCACTAATACTGATAGGCATAGTCAGCAAATGAAAGATTTTGATGGAGAACAATCAATGTATTTACTTAATAGTGTTCAAAAGTCGTTATATATATATATATATATATATATATATATATATATATATATATATATATATATATATATGTAACGACTTTATATATATATATATATTGCACAAATATATATATATATATATATATATATATATATATATATATATATATATATATATATATATATATATATGTAACGACTTTTGAACACTATTAAGGTAAATACATTGATTGTTCTCTATCAAAATCTTTCATTTGCTGACTATATATATATATATATCAGTTCATGACATCCAGTCTTACAAATTTCCTTTTTCTGACAGATATACGTCCTCATTGTCCACTCTCAAAACTCTGCCATCTCTCTCCCAAAATCAACCATTGCTGGTGGCCCACCCCCAACTGTGCAAAGCTATGCGCTGTTGACATCCAGCTGACCAACACTACAGTAGCAAATATTCCAACAATGCAAACCAGCCGCAGACTGCACACAGCACAGTCAGTGATTTTCATACAGAGCGCTATGTGGCGTTACCAACATAAAAACCTAAACAGCCTACTTACAGATTCACAGTTTTATATGAGTTATGATCTGATTCACATAGATTGAAATGATTTTTCTGCATATTATTTTAAATCAAATGTCAAACTAATTAATAATTATATTCTAAAATTGTTTGATGGTATCACATCAAGAAAGGAATTGAACAGCCTATTATTCCTACTTCAACTCTTATTCAATTAACTTCATCCCTTTCAAATGAATTAAATATTTAAGGTCATATTCCTAATAATGGAAAAGTTAAAACCAACAAAATAAGTTTTTTACCTACTAGAATTATTCGGTGGAATTTTAAAGATTGTAATCAAATTATTTTTGAAAGTGATTTAAAAGAAATTTTTATTTGGATTTCCAGATCAGATCAAGAAGATTCTGTTCCTCATTGGACTACTGAAAATAATAATATTACACTTCTGAGAGAAGGTAAAATTGTTCTTAAAAGTAGTGTTAAATATGAACTAGAATTTTCACTTGAACTAGAACAAGAGAGACTTAAAAGTCCAAAAATTCCAATTTATCTCTTAGACTTACAAACAATTGAATTTGCCAGTTTACAGGTAAACAGAAATTTTAGCTAGATATTACTACTAATTATTATAATTCCACCGAATTTTACATTCCTTACTTTATTTTCGTTCTTATACAAATTAATCAAAAAATAGGCAATAACATGATTCTTCTTTTTCGGTCAGGTTAAATTATAAAAATGTGTGTTAAAAAGGGAGAAAATGAACTTTTCCCTCAAAAAGTATGGAATCTTTATCCACCTAGTAACATCTTAATAAGTTCTTTTGGATATTTTAAAATAATAATTCAATTAAATAATGATATAAATTAAACTATACGTAAAACTGTACAACAACTATTCCATGAGGACAACTGAAGTCCTCGTGAACAACTAAGTTGATCCAAAAGCTAATAAAAGTCCGTTTTTATACCTTTGTTTATGGATACTAGTTTAAATTCTCCTTCTGCATTTATTATGATTGTGGTGATATTTGTAATACACTTAAGATATCAATAATTATTGAACCTTGGACAGCAGAAGTTCCAGCTTTATTTGCGTACCTTGCTCGAATCTGATTACTTAACCAGCATTGTGAGGTGAGTTAACATTCATTTTAGCTTTACTCTAAATATTAGTTAAAGGTTATCCTTTATGGCCAGGGTGTACGCTTTGTTTTTATTCAGACTATTCTCTGTTTATAAGAGTTGTGCAGCATATTTGCTGGCTTGTTGTCATAGGGGTTGTCAGCAGGGGTGGGGCTGTGGGGGTTCAACTGGGTCCCAATGTGTACATCTGGGGTCTGTTGTGTGGTCTGTGGGTTTGTGCCCTGTCCAGACATGGAACCACTCTATTACACTACTATTACACCATTGAAATTTTCAGTGTATGGTGTGTGTGTGTGTGTGTGTGTGTGTGTGTGTGTGTGTGTGTGTGTGTGTGTGTGTGAGTGTGTAATTGTCTTTAAATAAAATGATAGTTAGTGGTGAAATAATGCGATAGCATTCAGTGGTTGTGATGCCACAACGAGCGTAATAGGGTGAAAAAGAAATGGCACACGGGTTCCACCTTCTGTCAGTAAGCCATTGCCAGTGACTGTTTTTCGGTGTCATCCCATGTGTTCCATAAAGAGGTAGTATGGCCAGGAGCTGCGAGTTGGATAAATACTTTAAACCAGCTTTTATCTTATAATAAGTTAGTGTGTGCTGATTATGTAGGCTAACTTCTGACTGGAATCTGATTCTTTGACTGAGAGTTTTGGTTTGTGTTGTTGTACACATATGTTAACTTCAGTTTTGTTTATGGGATTTGTTGCAGCTGTCAACTGTGTTTATTTGCTATAGTTTGTTGTTATATTTGTGTGAGGTGAAAGTGTTGGATGTTTATCACAGTGGTTATTGTGAATAAGAAATTTTAGTTTTCATAGAAACTGAAACTGTAAACCAAATATTCGAACTTTGAACTTCTGCGGATGTTTTTGTGAATAATTGTGACACTGAAGTTTCCTCACACATTCACACTGTGCTAGTACTAAATAAATTGATGTTTGCTAAATTGTTTTTAGTTTAATGTACAGATATATGTGAGACCACTAAGCTCATAGTGTTCAATTTTTAGTTATTAAACATCGCTTTTTAAGCTTATTGAATGAAAACTTTCAGTGACAAAAATTTATTGAGGACTGGAATGTGACAGTTATACAGAGTGGTCCATTGATCGTGATCAGGCCAAATATCTCACGAAATAAGCGTCAAACGAAAAAACTGCAAAGAACGAAACTTGTCCAGCTTGAAGTGGGAAACCAGATGGCGCTAAATTTGGCCCACTAGATAGTGCTGCGATAGGCCAAACGGATATCAAATGCGTTTTTTTAAATAGGAACCCCCATTCTTATCACATATTCGTGTAGTACGTAAAGAAATATGAATGTTTTAGCTGGACCGCTTTTTTCGCTTTGTGACAGACGGCGCTGCAATAGTCACAAACATATGGCTCACAATTTTAGACGAACAGTTGGTAACAAGTAGGTATTTTTAATTAAAATACAGTACGTGGGTACGTTTGAACATTTTATTTTGGTTGTTCCAATGTTATACGTGTACCTTTGTGAACTTATCACTGCTCAGAACGTATGCTGTTACATCGTGATACCTGTAAATGCCACATTAATGCAATAAATGCTCAAAATGATGTTCATCAACCTCAGTGCATTTGGCAATACGTGTAACGACATTCCTCTCAACAGCCAGTAGTTCGACTTCCGTATTGTTCCCAAATGCATTGACAATACGCTGACGCATGTTGTCAAGCGTTGTCGGTGGATCATGATAGCAAATACCCTTCAACTTTCCCCACAGAAAGAAATCCGGGGACGTCAGATCCGGTCAACGTGCGGGACATGGTATGGTGCTTCTACGACCAATCCACCTGTCATGAAATATGCTATTAAATACTAAATTGCCATCGATAAATGGGGGCCAATTATCCTTGCTCGCATAATGCCGCACCATACATTAACACGCCAAGGTCGCTGGTGTTCCACTTGTCACTGCCATCGTGGATTCTCTGTTGCCCAATAGTGCATGTTATGACGGTTTACGTTACCGCTCTTGGTGAATGACACTTCGTCGCTAAATAGAACGCGTGCAAAAAATCTGTCATCGTCCCGTAATATCTCTTGTGCCCAATGGCAGAACTGTACACGACGTTCGAAGTTGTCGGCATGCAATTCCTGGTGCATAGAAATATGGTACGGGAGCAATCGATGTTGATGTAGCATTCTTAACACCGACGTTTCTGAGATTCCAGATTCTAGCGCAATTTGTCTGAAACTGATGAGCAGATCAGCCGCGACAGCAGCTAAAACACTTACTTGGGCAACATCATTTGTTGCAGGTCGTGGTTGACGTTTCACATGTGGCTGAACACTTTCTATTTCCTTAAATAACGTAACTATCCGGCGAACGGTCCGGACACTTGGATGATGTCATCCAGAATAACGAGCAGCATACATATCACACGCCCGTTCGGCATTTTGATCACAATAGCTATACATCAACACGATATAGACCTTTTCCACAATTGGTAAACGGTCGATTTTAACACGGGTAATGTATCACGAAGCAAATACCGTCCGCACTGGCGGAATTTTACGTGATACCACGTACTTATACGTTTGTGACTTCTAGAGCGCCATCTATCAGAAAGCGAAAAAAGTGGGCCAACTAAAACATTCATATTTCTTTACGTTCTACACGAATATGTAATAAAAATGGGGGCTCCTATTTTTAAAAAAACGCAGTTGATATCCGTTTGACCTCTGACAGCGCCATCTAGCGGGCCAACCTTAGCGCCATCTGGTTTCCCCCTTCAAGCTAGACAAGTTTCGTTCTTTGTAGTTTTTTTCGTTTGACGCTTATTTCGTGAGACATTTGGCCCAGTCACTATCAATGGACTACCCTATGTAAATGAAAACTGGTTGTCAAAGATAACAATGAATTTATGATAGCTTAAGTAGTGGTAGTTTTTTGCCAAGTAAACCTTAAGTCGTTCTTTATAATGTCTCTGTTTGAGAAGATCAAACTTTAAATGACCAGTTTAGCCTACATAGGTACCCTACAGGCTATTATCCATTATTTCATATATTAAGTAGTCATTTCACTAAATGATATTTTTCTTTGTTTGCTAATATTTCTATCTACCAAACAATGATATCAGGAATATTTCTATATTACACCTCGGGACTACAAAGCAACTGCTTATGACAGTTCTTCAGGCCAAAACAGGAATTCTACGCAACAGATAAAGAATTTTTCAACTGCCCACACTGACTGGAGCTCATAAATACTGCCACTGCGTCCGTTTAGTGATTCACTGATATGAAATAACTCAGACTATTTAAACAGTGGTGACTGGCAATAACGTGCATCGATATCACGGTCTGAATATGTAGGTATCATGAAAATCGAAAATACATGTGTGTTGTCAGCTTTCTCAGCGGAGAGATCTATGGGGTTAATGGAAATCTCTTCTTCTCCATATGCAATAAAAGTTATTTTTAGACATATGCTACATACTGGTTCAGCAAATGCATTAACTTCATGAAAGTCGCATCTGTCAATAATGCAATATCTTTGACATACTGTTTAAGATGAACAGCTTTTTTCTATTACCTATGGAAACTTGACTACCCCCATGAACCATGGACCATGCCGTTGGTGGGGAGACTTGCGTGCCTCAGCGATACAGATGGCCGTACCATAGGTGCAACCACAATGGAGGGGTATCTGTTGAGAGGCCAGACAAACGTGTGGTCCCTGAAGAGGGGCAGCAGCCTTTTCAGTAGTTGCAGGGGCAACAGTCTGGATGGTTGACTGATCTGGCCTTGCAACACTAACCAAAACGGCCTTGCTGTGCTGGTACTGCGAATGGCTGAAAGCAAGGGGAAACTACAGCCTAATTTTTCCCGAGGGCATGCATCTTTACTGTATGGTTAAATGATGATGGCGTCCTCTCGGGTAAAATATTCCAGAGGTAAAATAGTCCCCCACTCGGATCTCCAGGCGGGGACTACTCAAGAGAACGTCGTTATCAGGAGAAAGAAAACTAGAGTTTTACGGAGCGGAGCGTGGAATGTCAGATCCCTTAATCGGGCAGGTAGGTTATAAGATTTAAAAAGGGAAATAGATAAGTTGAAGTTAGATATATTGGGGATTAGTGATGTTCGGTGGCCAGAGGAACAAGACCTTTGGTCAGGTGAATACACGGTTATAAATACAAAATCAAATAGGGGTAATGCAGGAGTAGGTTTAATAAAGAATAAAAATATAGGAGTGCGGTTAAGCTACTACCAACAGCATAGTGAACGCATTATTGTGGCCAAGATAGACACGAAGCCCATGCCTAATACAGTAGTACTAGTTTGTATGCCAACTAGCTCTGCAGATGATGAAGAAATTCATGAAATGTATGATGAGATAAAAAAAATTATTCAGGTAGTAAAGGGAGACGAAAATTTAATAGTCATGGAAGACTGTAATTCGAGAGTAGGAAAAGAGAGAGAAGGAAGCATGGTGAGTGAATATGGATTAGTGGAGAGATATGAAAGGGGAAGCTGTATGGTAGAATTTTGCACAGAGTATAACTTAATCATAGCTAACACTTGGTTCAAGAATCATAAAAGAAGGTTGTATACATGGGAGACTCCTGGGGATACTAGAAGGTATCAGACAGAATATATGATGGTAAGATAGAGATTTAGGAACCAGGTTTTAAATTGTAAGACATTTCCAGGGGCAGATGTGGACTCTGACCACAATCTATTGGTTATGAACTGTAGATTAAAACTGAAGAAACTGCAAAAAGGTGGGAATTTAAGGAGATGGAACCTGGATAAACTGACTAAACCGGAGGTTGTACAGAGTTTCAGGGACAGCATAAGGGAACAATTGACTGGAAAAGGGGAAAGAATTACAGTAGAAGAAGAATGGGTAGCTCTGAGGGATAAAGTAGTGAAGGCAGCAGAGGAACAAGTAGGTACAAAGACGAGGGCTAGTAGAAATCCTTGGGTAACAGAAAAAATTTTGAATTTAATTGATGAAAGGAGAAAATATAAAAACGCAGTAAATGAAGCAGGAAATACAAACGTCTCAAAAATGAGATCGACAGGAAGTGCAAAATGGCTAAGCAAGGAAGCTAGAGGACAAATGTAAGGATGTAGAGGCTTATCTCACTAGGGGTAAGATAGATACTGCCTACAGGAAAATTAAAGAGACCTTTGGAGAAAAGAGAGCCACTTGTATGAATATCAAGAGCTCAGATGGAAACGCAGTTCTAAGCAAAGAGGGGAAAGCGGAAAGGTGGAAGGAGTATATAGAGGGTCTATACAAGGGCGATGTACTTTAGGACAATATTATGGAAATGGAAGAGGATGTAGGTGAAGATGAAATGGGAGATATAATACTGCGTGAAGAGTTTGACAGAGCACTGAAAAACCTGGGTCGAAACAAGGACTGGGAGTAGACAACATTCCATTAGAATTACTGACAGCTTTGGGAGAGCCAGTCCTGACTATACTCGACCATATGGTGAGCAAGATGTATGAGACATGCGAAATACCCTCACACTCCAGGAAGGATATAATAATTCCAATCCCGAACTAAGCACATGTTGACAGATGTGAAAATTACCGAACTGTTAGTTTAATAAGTCACGGCTGCAAAACACTAATGCGAATAATAGAGGAATGGAAAAACTGGTAGAAACCGACCTCGTGGAAGATCAATTTGGATTCCGCAGAAATGTTGGCACGTGAGGCAATACCGACCCTACGACTAATTTAGAAAATAGATTAATGAAAGGCAAAAATACATTTCTAGCATTTGTAGACTTAGAGAAAGCTTTTGACAATGTTGACTGGAATACTCTGTTTCAAATTCTGAAGGTGGCAGGAGTAAAATACAGGGAGCGAAAGGCTATTTAGAATTTGTACAGAAACCAGATGGCAGTTATAAGAGTCGAGGGGCATGAAAGGGAAGCAGCGGTTGGGAAGGGAGTGAGACGGGGTTGTAGACTGTCCCCAATGTTATTCAATCTGTATATTGAGCAAGCAGTAAAGCAAACGAAAGAAAAAAATTTGGAGTAGGTATTAAAACCCATGGAGAAGAAATAAAAACGTTGTGGTTCGTCGATGACATAGTAATTCTGTCAGAGACAGCAAAAGACTTGGAAGAGCAGTTGAACGGAATGGACTGTGTCTTGAAAGGAGGATGTAAGATGAACATCAATAAAAGCAAAACGAGTATAACGGAATGTAATCGAATTAAGTCAGGTGATGCTGAGGGAAATAGATTAGGAAGTGAGACACTCAAAGTAGTAAAGGAGTTTTGCTATTTGGGGAGCAAAATAAGTGATGATGGTCGAAGTAGAGAGGATATAAAATGTAGACTGGCAATGGCAAGGAAAGCGTTTCTGAAGAAGAGAAATTTGTTAACATCGAGTATAGATTTAAGTGTCAGGAAGTAGTTTCTGAAAGTATTTGTATGGAGTGTAGACTTGTATGGGAGTGAAACGTCGACGATAAATACTTTGGACAAGAAGAGAATAGAAGATTTCGAAATATGGTGCTACAGAAGAATGCTGAAAATTACATGGGTAGATCACATAATTAATGAGAAGGTATTGAACAGAATTTGGGAGAAAAAGAGTTTGTGGCACAACTTGACAAGAAGAAGGGACCGGTTGGTAGGACATGTTCTGAGGCAGCAAGGGATCACAAATATAGCATTGGAGGGCTGCGTGGAGGGTAAAAATCGTATAGGGAGACCAAGAGATGAATAGACTAGCAGATTCAGAAGGATGTAGTTTGCAGTAAGTACTGGGAGATGAAGAAGCTTGCACAGGATAGAGTAGCAGGGAGAGCTGCATCAAACCATTCTCAGGACTGAGGACAACAACAACAACAACATGGAAACTTGGCAAGAAAATATATGTTTTGAATCACTCGCTTAAAGGTCTGCTGAAGTATCAGCTGCAGTACACCCCACCACAGTACCATCATTTTGATGATATATTTTGTCACTGATGGTAAAATTTGTAGGATAAAACAAATTCTAAAAATTTAAATTATTCTGTACATAATAGAATACCATTCTTAATATGGTTAAGCAGATTAGGTCTATTTATTTCCATTGCTTCATTTAACTGGATACACATATAGGTTTTCTTTTAGAGACTGTGGTATACTAGGGTGACTTTATTTAGTACAGATTGTGTACGGTACTTTGTTTACAAGCTCGGACTTGTTATTAACCCAAAATATGTACTGAGAGTGCGAACCGATTTACGTTTGCTGTCAACTAACTTATTTCGTCAATAACTTCTTGCTAACATGTAGTTGACGATCTGTCAAATGGGATTATCGGTTTATTGCATTTTACTTGTGATATAAGTTGTGGAAGCTCAGAACCATCACCATCTAATGATATCTTGTCACATTCATTAAAGAGAAATCGGGACCTACTTATTTTTCAATACACATCAGTTAGGATTATGAGCACATCTATTGGGTACCTAAGAGTATTTTCGTTATGTCTTTACAACTACAAGAAAAATCATATTTCTCTCACCAGACGTGTTTCGCTATATTGAGGTAAAGCATCAGCAGTCTGTAATAAATGATATTTAAATTGGATTTCTTTTCAAGATCGAGAAATAATTGGTAGACAATTTCTTGGTTTTTACTTAAGGTATTAATGTTTGGTTTCTCGCCTACATCAGGAAGCGCTGTCTGCTACCACAATCTTGGTCTCTTTCATTATTAGATGCTGACGCTTGTAGTCTAATTTTTCGCTGCTCTGGAGAACCTAGCATTCCTTACGTTTTAAAAGGCACACTTGTTCATATGCCACTCTCTACTGTTTATTTTTATACTTCTAAGTGTGCATTATCTTTTGCAGTTTGCCAACATAACGTTACCAATAGTTTGGCTTTCATATATTTTTTTAGTTAATTGTAAGTGTGTTCTTCAATTTAATTATGTTGCCGGGTAATAAAGGAATAGTGATGGAGTGATTATTTTGTGAGTTGATATAAGTGCAAAGTAGCATGATGGTGAGTGAGTTGGAGGGAAAGTTGCGCAGCAAGAAGTGAAATAATACTGGAGGGGTGGGGTGGATGTTGGGATGAAGAGGGTGCAGGATGAAAAATCCTCTTTTCTTCTTATGTGAATTTCACAATTATTTTGTTAAGTGTCGTACTGAAACTGCTGAATAACTAACACGGACTTTTTTGTGGATTATATTCCAAGTTAAGTTTGGCTTTTCGGAACACTTGACAATTGAAATTACATCATTCAGAAATATACGTCGTTTTTACTCATTTATTTACAAGCAATGAGATTTATACAGAGAGTATTATCTAACCTCACTGTAAAAGAGTATAAATACAAATCCTCAAATTACATATAAATCTGTTAACAAATCTTAGAAACATTATCTTTGGGTCTGTGTTACATCATGTACAGCACCATAGTTCCATTTTGGTTTATATTAATGTTATTATCATATTTGGGTGCCAGACACATGTGTGCTCCAGTACACTCCATTTAATCTTTGCCAGAGGTTTTTTATAGTGATCGTTTCTGCTTACAGTTTTATTCTTTAAATCTTTAAGTTTTGTTTCATTGCAATTGTTTTTGAATTTATTGCTTCCCTTTTAATCTGTGTTGTTCTGTTTTTAATTCTTCCTTTATTAATTACCTACTTTATCCTCTATTTACATTACTGCTATGATTTTCTTGCTTCTTTAGTGAGAACTCATTCTGATTCTATACTGTTCTTCTGCTTGTTGATCACTTGCTGTTGAGTCAACACTGGGTATTAAACCTTTTCGTTTTCATTTAGTTTTGCATCTGTAAGATTGACCACCTTTCGATAGAAATGGGGTGTGTAATTGCGTTTGTTGTTATGGGGTTTTGTGTGGCGTATCCTGAGACTTGCGATTTTATTATTATGCTTCACTCACGTTTAGGTTATTGCACTGCATGAGCAGCATTCGACTTTCTCCATAATAAAAGCGAGAATAGAAGGATTATTTAATTTTTGTGCAATATCAAGACGAATTTCGTGTAATTCTTCGTTTAGAATATGTGTTTTTAATATATAGTTACTTAATTTCATGTTTCAGCCAACCATTTTTAGCAGCTTGTCTGGCAACGTTTCCTGCTTTCGAAGTATTTTCGACCTTTATATTTGTGTATTTTGGCATAATAATACTAAAGTTACACTGGTTATTAAATCTAATGGTTTCATTTGTTTTACTCAAATTAAAATTAATCTTCTTACATGGGTAACAAAGCCAACTGGGAATGTTCGACAGGGTGTCATTAAATTCTTCATTTGTGTGTCGTTATTGCCCATATTTACTTTTAAATTATTGAGGGAATTTTCGTTCCATCGTTGCAACAGCGAAATATTAGACTACAAGTATCAGTGTCTGACGAAGAAAGACACCAAAGACGTGCTAGCACATGACATTTCCTGAATTAGGTGAGAAACCAAACAGAAAACACCATAAGTAAAAACCTACAAATTGTTAAAAACTATTTCTCGTGATTAGTAACAAATCAGATTGTAAATATATTTAATTAAAAACTCCTGATAATTCGTTAACTCAATAAAGCAAAACAAGTCTGCTGAGTAAAACACGCATTTACTTGTAGTTATAAAAACGGAATGCTAAAATCCTAAGTAACTGTAAAGCAACTACAGACAATATAGGCACAAAAATGAAGAACCTGTTGGGTCTCAAGGGACATACATTATTCCAACAAATTGGACTTACTTGTCGCACGGAGAAGTTTGCAGTTCTTATTTATACAAAATAAGGTTATTTTCTACCTGTAAATCGCTTTTTTTATTATTGCAATGTAGTGCACCTTCAGAGCTGTTATACTAACAGAATTAGTGACAGATGTGTTCCGATCCTATGTCTGCACTATTAAAAACTAATTTTCTAACAGTAGCACACAATTTTACAACCTACCATTTTTGTTACACATACCAAAGCTTCACTTACATTCTGTCACGTTACATTAAAATTTTAAAAGCGATTTGACTGAATTTTAAATCCTATAGTTTTTATGAGTGCCCTTTACATGAAGTAACGTATTGTAAGTAGGCTATGAAGGTAGGCTGTTTATGTTTTCTTATTGGCAACGTTACGTAGCGCTCCGTATGAAAATCACTGGCTGTGCTGTGTGCAGTCGGTGGCTAGTTTGCATTGTTGTCTGCCATTGTAGTGTTGGGCAGCGGCAGCTGGATGTGAACAGCGCGTAGTGTTGCGCAGTTGGAGGTGAGCCGCCAGGAGTGGTGGATGTGGGGAGAGAGATGACGGAGTTTTGTAATTTGTTATACTGGATATTATGAACTGCTATATATATTATGACTATTAAGGTAAATACATTGTTTGTTCTCTATTAAAATCTTTCATTTGCTAACTATCCCTATCAGTAGTTAGTGCCTTCCGTAGTTTGAAACTTTTATTTAGCTGGCAGTAGTGGCGCTCACTGTATTGCAGTAGTTCGAGTAACGAAGATTTTTGTGAGGTAAGTGATTGGTGAAAGGTATAGATTAATGTTAGTCAGGGCCATTCTTTTGTAGGGATTTTTGAAAGTCAGATTGCGTTGCGCTAAAAATATTGTGTGTCAGTTTAAGTACAGTCTTGTATAAATTGTTCTAAGGGGACATTTCATATGTCGACCCTTAGCCGAGGATACCTCACTGGAATCTTCTGATTTCTTCTTGTAGTTTGTGCGATTAGTGCAGCCTTTGTTTATTGCTAGCGCGTAATTTTAGAGAGAATTTCCTTTGTAGTTGTAGTTTTTCATTCTTGTACAGTAAAACAGTTGTAGCATGCATGTAGATTTGCACCAAGTATTTCGCAGCTGCGCTTGCAATTAACTAGAAATTATTTTCAGTGCTATGTTAATGTGTTCCCCTATTTTTTCTCTTCAAATTGTGTATTTCTGTGTTGTCGTGTGAAATATTGTGACAATAATGGCGTGTGAAAAACGTAACACTAGGCTCCAAAGTAAACTGAGAAATGACAGTGAAGACGAAAGCAGTGTGTTAGCGCCACCGAGTAATGAATTAACTAATGTTCAAAGTAGCAATTTTGTAATTGTACATAGGGAAATGGAGCGGGCGGCAAACAATGGTGTAGACAGTGAAACAATTAGTGAACAGGGAAGTATTATCGATCGATTGGTCGGCAACAGCTTGCCTCAGGAATCCGAAATGACAGGACACAATCTTGCAAATACTGTAGATTCAGGTTTTGCGTCCTCACCCTTTTCTCAAATAAGTCGAGACACATTTTCTGCTTTTCAAACTGCGAATATTGCCGGTTCAAATCTATTGCCGAATAGCACTGAGGAACATGTTTCAGACACCAGTGCATTGTTATTACAATTAATGCAACAAATGGGACAAAAGCTTCAAAAGTTAGACACAATGTCACAAAATCTTCAAAAGTTAGAGACAATGAGACAACACCAGAGACAAACACAGCAACAGTTAGACACAATGGAACGAAATCTTCAAAAGTTAGACACAATGGAAGAAAAGCTTCAAAAGTTAGACTCAGTGGAACATAAGCTTGAACAAACACGTGAAGATTTAACTACTGAGTTACATAACATTGACTCGAAATGTCAAAAAGTCTGTAATGACGTAAAAACACAAATTTGTGAGCATTTTCAACCTATTTTTTGCGGCATGAAAATGCATTACAGAATCACAAAGCAGCCATAAAAGAACTGCAAACTATTGTTCATGAAAATCATGAGACCTTGCAAGCTAAAATTGACTCAGTTGCATCTACCAATTTGGTTACGCAACTTTCAAAAACTCAAGAAAACTTAAAGGACACAGTAGATACTCTGAAAATTGGTTCAGAAAGACACATGGAGGAAATTAGTTCATTATCACAGAAAGTAGTTGAACTTTCGGATCAGCTAAATAATTTATCTACGAAGGTAGATGATAATCTGAATGACACAAAACCGGTAATCTTTAATGACACAGAAGAGTGCGAACAAATTAGGAAATTCAAACAAAATCAGAATCAAATTAATACGCAACACTAAAGAGAAATTGGGGAAGTACAAGATCAGCTGACACAGGTAATACAAGAATTACATATTTCAGAGGCCACTCGCACTCCAATACGGGAAGAGGGACATAGAAATACGGAACAGCCACAAAATAATAACTCTGGGCACTTCGGAAATTATGAAAGAAATTGGCAAGGTACACCGAATTTTGAGATGGAACCGCCGACACGACGTAACAATGACCGATATGCTACTCGCCGACACGATGATTTTGACTATAAGCTGTTCATTACTACACATAAATTCAAAACGTTTAAGAATTCTGGCAACGACATTCATCCACAAGCATGGCTCCATCAACTCTCTCATTGTTTTCCTCCCAACTGGTCATTGGAGCACAGGTTAGAATTTATGTGTGGCTACTTGGAGAATGAACCAGCTGTAAGAATGCGATCGGTCAATCACGATTGTCACAGTGAAGGAGAATTTTACCATGCATTCCTCTCAGCATATTGGTCTCAAGCTACACAAGACCGAGTAAAACATAGCATCATAATGATGAAACATTTCGAACAATGTGAATTTTCCAGTCTTGTGAAATATTTTGAAGACATGTTGCACAAGAATCAGTACCTGTCAAACCCATACAGCCCTTCAGAACTCATCCACATTTGCTTAATCAAATTGCCTGAACATTTAAGAAATATTATTTTGGCAGGGCGTTGCAAAGACGACATTGAAGCTTTTCAGGGACTCTTACAAGAATTAGAAATTGACACAGACAGTCGCGGGATGCGAAAACGGGAAAACAATCACTACAGGGCACATCCGTCACAATTCCGTGACGACAGAAACAATAACAGGAGACGACAAGTCTATTCTTACAACGCAAATCGAGACCAAAACAGACACCACCCATATGACAACCACTGGCAGAGTAATAGTTACAGAGATAAATCACATTTCCGTAGTAATGAATATGACAGAGACAATCATAGAAACAGACAATATGGCAACCAGAACTATTATTATCACAGGAGACAGAATAACTTCAGACGCAACGGTCCACCATGCAGTTATAATTCAGGGAGAAATTCTCCACCACTTAACCGACAAGAAAGAAGCTACAGGAACTACCGACATGACGACAGACGATATAATCGTAACGACAGACTTGAAGTGCATCAGAACTGGCGAGATTCAAACAGAGCAGGGTATTCTCGTCACGGTGAATTTGTAGAAATTAGGTCTCCAAATCCCAATAACGACACGCGCCAACAAAGGAACAGACAATGACTCGCACCGCAGGCTGCCGCGTGCGCCGGCTCGCTCAGAGGAAAATAACATAGATGCTAACCTTGAGAAATATTCCAGTATTCTTTACCGACGTATACCACATGATAATTGCATTAAAGTTGAAACTCTGCATACTAGGAAGAGTAAAGGTTTACACCACATTTCACATGTAAAACCATTTATTGACAGATAATCTGCTTTTTAACTTAGTCTTTGCAATTTTCACTTCACACTACTTGTACAATTTGTCACACTGAGAAACTGTTGACATGCAACAATGTTTTGAAGTTCAATATCCACTCAAGAACCAAGAGAACTTATTTAAACAGAAATTACGAATGCATTGTTATTGCGAACAGACGACACAGTGTTATTGTGTGTGTGCATTCTTGCTTGTTAGTTGCACGATTACGTAACGAATATAAGGCTCACATATTTAGAACACATACTGGTACTGCTAATGAGATTCTAATGCAACATTTTGGTTTACTTGAAAATACATTTTGGATTTTGTAACGTCTAGAGAAACAAAAACAATATATTATGTAGTAATTAGAGAATTAGATGTATCATATTGTGTCATTGTATAAAATTATGTACTTTTTTTATTATTTATTTTTGAAAACGTCTGCGTCGGCGAGTAATAAAACCGACACAGAAGATAAATGTTAAACAGAGATTAAAAAAGGAACTAGTATATAATACGTGTTGAATATGAATGTCTTTGTCTTCTTGATTTGGAAGTTGTGTGAGTAAGATCTCCTGTTGTTGTCGTAGAGAACGCGAATGTAGCACTCTTTTGTCGAGACTAAGCAATGTATGCCATTACGTGTGAATTCACAAAGGTCTGTAATCACTGAGATATTTAAAGGTTTTAATAGAGTTGTTTAAATGAAAACTTGTATTATTTATTGTTAAGCTTGCTTGCATATTATCCCACCCTGTTGAGACATTTTTCAGTTATATAAATATTATCTGTGGTGCTGAGCTGCGTGGAGAACGAAGAGCCACTGCCGCAGCGTATTTAAACGACTTACAATATAGTCGAGCATACCGCAAGGAAGCGGTAAAATAATAGTAAAATAATATTATTTCTTTTAGCTCCCATACTGGCAGTGAAGATCAGCAGATTTTATGATGTGTTGCAGGTTGACGCAGGCTGCTGATAGGATGTAATTTACAGTGCAAATAATTTAATGTACCTTCAGAATCTGATAGGAATCTTGCTGTGCTCCGTTCTGATCTGGCAAACTTTATAGTGACAACGTATTTTTTAATGAGAGTCTCATGTTCTTGGGCTAGTCGTGGTATGAAATAGTATTTTAACGAGAAATAAAATCCACTGCGAACTTGTATTTTTGAACGATCATACGAACTGTAACATCAGTGTTCATAACAAAGTAATTTCAACTTTTAATCACTATGAAGTAGGGAAGATATATTGATTCTTAGCATGAGTTGCAGTTACGAAAAATCGTTCCTTAAATTGTAGGCCAGATCCAGAACAATCAGACTTCCATATATACATTTTATTCCGCTAAAAGGTAATGATGATAAAGAAAAGCAAAGCACAGCATTGCTAAAAGTATTTCACGTAACTCTCTTCGTAAATGTGTTGTTACAAAGAGAATAAATAAACTAAAGAATAACAATTTAACAATTCGCGAGAGAGTTGTACGCGAAACTGTCGCCCAAAAACGCGGGGCCCGAATTTGCAGTGGCCACAAATATAAAATTTTATGTATTTTTCTTTCAGTGTTGATTGTTATGTATGTGTAGATATATATGTATTTAGTGATAAATGTATGTATGTATATCATGATCAATGCTATGTATTAATGAATGTGTAAACACTCTTTCATGACAAAACGTACTACTGCAAACGAGTCTGAGAAGACGATCCTGATAGTACTGAGAAGCTGTAACGACTACGTAATCCGGGGGCAGCCGAACCCCGAGATAAGATAAACTAAAGGTAAGACTACAGTGTAGTTGTCCTGTTTGTAGAAGTCGAGCTCCAGTGAAGTGATCTCATTTTGCTAGTGGTGTGCATATTGTGCGTAGTTTGATGTTAGTGTTTGTGACAGGACAAAGTTGATGGTAGATAGTAATTTTTAGTGTGCAGTTAGTGTAGATAAATTAACGTATTTTGTGTGCAAGGGGCAAAACCGTCAGACTTTGTGTTTTAGTAAGCAATTTAGGAATATGGTTAAGCTGCGTAATCAACGTCCGAGCAATATGGATACTGAGGAACAACAATTAGTTAGTGCAGGAAATGTGGAACCGGGTACCTCAAGTAGTACTAGTACTCTCTTTGAGGATATAACATGTGAGAATGTGGGGGCAGGGGCACAGGAAGTGGTGCCACCGCCCACTAGTCCTCAAGGGGATGTAGAGAAAGAAGTTGTACCACCACCAGAAAAGCAGGAACCAGAGAGTGGTAATCTGCCTGGTGGGTATTCGCTTCAGGCTATATTAGAGCGCGTGCTGAATTACCAGGCAGAATTTGCGCAACAGCAAGTCGAGCGAGACCGCCAGCAAGCTGAGCGAGATCGTAGGCTAGCAGAAAATTTACTTGCCCAGCAAGCTGAGCGAGATCGCCAGTTAACAGAAAGTTTCCTTGCCCAGCAAGCTGAGCGAGATCGCCGGCAAGCTGAGCGGGACCAGCAACTTGTGCAATCGTTAGAAAACATGAAAAAAGAGATTGCAGATATGAAACAGAATTATGAGTCGATACCTAAGGCCGTGCAGGAGCTGACTGAACAGGTTAACAACCTGCAAGTAGCAAACACTAACAGGGTAGACGAAATAGGTGTATTAGCCAATCGAGTAGAAAAGCTAGAAATAGATTCCACGCAGCTTGTAGAGCAGAAGTGGAACGAACAAGCAACTAAAATTGAAACAGAATTCAACTCATGGCTAGAAGTGAAGGAGTGTGAGATTGACAAGAACATTAATTCCAAAGTACAAGCAGCCATAGCAAATAGAGGCTCCGAATCGTTCAGTACCGCAGTAAATAGTCAGGTACAGAACGACGTGCAAACCATCAAACAAATACTCAGTGAGGATATTCCGCAGTGGCAAGTGAATATGAACAAACGGATATCCGACCTGGAGAAGGGTTTAGCACAAAGCAGAAAGCATTTGGAACAGGAACCTCTGTCGCCAACAGCCCATGGTTTTGGCAACGCACAAACTTATACGCGATACAACAATGGGGAATCTGTAGTCGATAATGCGAAGAGCTGTAGCTTCGGTTCGGAGCACACAGCATATGTCCCAGGAGCAAAACCGTGTAGTTCAAAAATATTAGTGGAAGAAAGTTTAATCAAAAATAGACAATTTCAAACGTTTACTACTGAACGGAAATCAGTACACCCAGTAGTATTCATAAAAAGCTTTAAAAATATCTTGCCCAGTGTGTGGAACGAAACACAGAAAATTCAATACGTAATGTCGTACATTCAAGGTGACGCAGCGTTGTGGGCTACAGAAGTGGCAGACAGCTGCATGACATATGAACAGTTCGAAAGGGCATTTCTATCGAAATATTGGTCGCCTTGTATACAAGAGCGGCTAAGAAAAGAAGTATATAACCCCGAACCGTACTCACCTCGTCTGGGGAATTTGAGACGGTATTTTGAAAAATATATAAACAAAACACGCTACTGGGACGAGCCTATATCACCAAGAGACATAATAAGACTACTAAAATCACATTTACCCATTCATATCAAAGAGAAATTAATACACGTACCAGAAAGTGATATGGAAAACTTCCTGTCTGTTCTAGATTCTATAGACTTGATACAGGAAGACGCCAAATCAGCGTGTGATCACTCGCGGAATAATGGGTCAGGATTTAAACATGACAGAAATAGTAGTGCACAAAACCACAACCATGGAAATGGTGGGGGTGGTAACAAGCGGCAAGAACATTCGCAAAATGGTAGTAATGGTAGAGGCCAGAACGGGTATGGACAAACAACTTATAACAAAAAGCGTCGATTTGACGACCGGTACGAATCCGGAATGTCAGGGACCAACCGCTGGAAGAATGCGCGAGGTCAGTGGCAGAGCAATTATAGTGATAGTAATCGAAATTGGCAGCAAAATCAGCGAAGAAGCCCAGAGCGACAGGGTAATGACCGGTATGACAACAATAGACCACCACCGCAAAACGCGCCTATTGCGCAGCCGTGGCGGCCGACAAATCAGAGTGTACATATAGTGGAGGTCGCGGACAATAGCCGTCCAAGTACTTCACAAGTAACTAATCCAACAAACTAGAATCGGCCTCGATATGCTCTCCATCGATGGCCGAGGGATGGAGTGAGAGCAACACGAGTGATAATAATATACCTGGGATACGTATGCTGCGATACAACGACGGTGTCAGTATGGATAAAGATCTACTGAACGAACCGCACGAATGTAAGAAAGATAATAACGAAAATGTGCAAGCTATTATCGAAGCGAAAATCAATGATGTTGCAGTGAATATAATCATCGACACAGGTGCCTCAGTAAGTGTAATGAGTATGGAGTTATTTAAGGCACTGGGAAAAGGACATAGCATTCCGACTTTCCCGGTTAATAATTGTAAGGTGTCTGGAGCCATTAGTGCACAGAGCCAATCAGTTAAGTACCAGGTGCAGGTGGAGATTTGTAAGGAGGGCGAAGCCATAGTGAGCTCGTTCCTCGTTGTTAAAGGATTGAAGGTGGCCTGCATTCTGGGAGTAGATTTTCTCCGTGAGAGGGACGCATTGATCGACCTCTCCTTGGGGAAATTAAGCATAGTTAATAGGGGTAGGAGGATTGAGTTATCTATGATGTAATCGAAGGAGGTACTTGTGCCGTGTTGTAATCGAATCAATATCAAGGGTAGGAACCCTTGGGTACTACACCTTGATGATTTGTCACATGCAGCAGACCTCTATTATCCGAATTTAGAGGATCAAAATTTTGAAATAAATGTTCAGGCATTTCAAACCAAAGTGCAGGAATCTGAAGGGTTAAGCGATACACAAAAGCAACAGTTGACGCAGCTGCTATCGGAATACACTATGGTATTTACCGACCGACCAGGAATAGTCAGAGGGTACCACTATCACATAGAGGTGATGCCCCATAAAACATACTGTCGCGCAACTTACTCCATCCCTTGGTCGAGGAGGGAATTGGTAGCTAAAGAGATTCGGAAGATGTTAGAGTGGGATATCATTGAGCCCTCCTTCTCTCCATACAGTAGTCCTCTTGTAGCAGTGGCGAAAGCCAATGGAAAAATCAGGCTAGTGTTAGATGCGAGGGACAGTAACAAAATTATCATACCTGTCCGGACTCGCCCTGAGAATTTAGATGAGCAGATACAAAAATTTCATGGAGTACAGTACTTGACCTCAGTCGATCTTAAAAGTTCATATTGGCAAATTCCCCTTACACCGGAATCCAGGAAGTACACAGCTTTCATATTCGGAGGGCGAAGTTACCAATTCAAGGTACTTCCCTTCGGATTGAATGTGAGTGCTGGAGTGTTTATTACTGCACTAGACACGGTACTGGGTCCAGACCTATTAGAAAAAATCACTGTATATGTTGATGATCTGGTAATCGCTACTGCTACTTGGGACGAACATATGGAATTGTTGCGTAGAGTACTAGAGAGATTTAAGCAAGCAGGTGTGACAGCAACCTAGAAAAGTCAAAATTTGGACGAAATAAAATTAAATTTTTAGGCCATCTTATTACACCACTTGGTATCCGCCCAGACAACAAAAAACTAGAGGCGATCCGAGAATTTCCAAGCCCCCGCACTAAGAGACAGTTGAAAGCGTTCCTTGGGCTCACGTCTTTTTTCAGAAGGTTCGTGCCCAATCAGTTGTTAAATGACGCGTCACTACTAAATCTACTACGAAAAAATGTGCAGTGGGTTTGGACTGACAAATGTCAACAAGCTTTCGAAGCGATTAAAACCGCCCTACTGAATGCAAATATTTTGCAGCACCCAGATCTGTCAAAAGATATTTGTCTTGCGACGGATTCATGTTCCTATGGCCTGGGAGCGTGCTTATTTCAGTGGGGGGAAGGAAACGACCCGACAACAATAAAGATTATCGGCTTCGCCAGTAGGACTTTAACTAGCTGCGAGAGAGCCTACTCGGCAACCGAACTGGAAGCACTTGCAGTAGTCTGGGCTGTAAAAAAGTTTAATTATTATCTACAAGGGAAGGAGATTAGAGTGTATAGTGACCACCAGGCGTTAAGTTTTTTGATGTCATGCAAACTATTCCATACCAGGCTGAGGAGATGGACGCTTGTCTCACAAGAATACCGGATAAAGATTATGTACATAAAAGGCCAAGATAACGTAATAGCGGATGCTCTGTCGCGACTGCCGGTAGGATTACCGGATTTAGCAGAATTGTTAGAGCAATCCGCGGAGTACAAAGTGCTGTTAGTGCGTGACAATACTTACATGAAAGATTTTTTATATATATGTAAAAACATGTTCGAATTACAAAGGGCAGATCCGATGTGGAAAAAAATCATTAATAATATTGAAGAGGGTGTTAACAATAGAGATGAGCAAGGTTTTAAAATAGTGAACCATATTTTGTATCATAAACTTAGTACGAAAGAAGACTGCTGGGCAGTATGTATACCTAACCAGTCGGTAAAAGTTATGATATGGCACACGCACTTGGCATGGGGCCTTGCAGGGATTGGAAAGTGTGCAGAGATCATGGCGAGATACTGCTACTTTCCCAGTATGAAACACCAGATTCAGGCAACAGTTAGAACTTGCGTGATATGTCAAAAAGCAAAACATTATAATAGATCCACTAAGTTTGAACTACATCCCATAATTCCACTCAGGAATAGTATCTGTGGATGTAGCCGGTCCCTATCCCATGGCCAGAGGAGGTATGAAATATATACTGGCCATGTACAATATTTTTTACAAATACTTGGCAATTTATTGCATAAAATCAGCTACTGCCAAAACCATGGTCAGGCGGATCAATCAAGAATACTTGCCTCAAGGGGGAAAACCCGAAGCCATAACGACTGATAATGCTTCTTATTTCACTGGTCGAACTTGGAAAAATTACCTACGGGAACAAAATATACAGCATATTCTGGTATCCCGGTTCCATCCCGAAGCAAGTCTAGTTGAAAGAATATTCAGAGAATTGAATAAGTTCCTTAGAATCTACATAGGGAACCGACATACAAAATGGCCAGGGCTAGTACCGAAATTTGTAGAAATACACAATTTAACACCCCATTCAAGTACAGGCTATCCACCGGTAGAGATATTGAATGGATTTAATGAGACACCGAATGAATGGCTCACGCCTTTGCCGAGACTACCAGTCAAGGCAGAAACAAGGGAGGAAAAGATGAAAAAGATATGGAACAGACTAACCAGCTGTGCGGCAAAGAGGAAAAGGAAGTACGACCGAGGTGTAACTAACGAACAGAAATATAATGTAGGAGATCTAGTACTTATTCGTAACCACGCTAAATCCTCAGCCACCTTAAAACAGAATAGTAAGTGGCAATTGCTATATTCAGGGCCTTTTGAAGTAATAAGCGTGCCACACGAATGTAGCTATTTGTTAGCACATCCCCATACGGGGAAGATCAAAGGATTGTATCCACGTAAAGATGTGAAGTTATTTATTCAGTGACATATCACATGTAAAGAGTAATAGTTGTAAGAAGATTTTAATTGTGTTTTAGAATATAAGTATGTTAGTATTAAGAAAGAAATTTGTGTGTAATGAAACTTGGAGGAAGTAGGCAATAGCTTACAGAGGAAAGATTTTGTTTACAGACAATTAGAGCCATTTAAAATATTATATGCTCACTAAGCAACGAACAATCTTCTTGTTGATAAAGTGAGGATTAATTTCTTGAATCATTATACAAAGGATTAATTTCTTGAACCATTTTCTATGTGTAGTGTGTAAGTGCAATTAATGAGGCAATCTAATATAGTAAGGTAACTGTTGTAATTGTATTAGAATAAGGAACCCTGAGAGAGAGAGTCTTGACTAGCCAAACATGGACTTTGTAATATGCAACAATTATGTGATGTTTGCTGCCAGTAGTGATTTGAGAACGACACTGGAGCATAAGCTAATCAATAAAACAAGCCGGTTCCGTGGAAACTCCGCTTTGTATATAACAATGCTTCAATTGAAGCCTGTGTACTTGGTACACGCCCTTGAATATTCATTACGCGATACGCGAATTAAGTCAACCAATGTGGAACCTACACTGTAGTCATATAGGAAAAATCATTAAAAATAATGCTAGTGCTAAATGAAGTATTTATTGAGCAATATGCCCAAGTCAAGCTGTCATGCACATGGTAAAATCTGTTTGATAGATGGGTGATAACCAGGCAAGCTACACTGATAAGAAAATTAAAAATTTTTACAAAAGGGCTATATACGTCTAGTAACAATATGAAAAGTGTGTTGTGATAAGGTAAAAACAAATAGACGCCATGTAGATTAGAGTGAGTATGCGAAGATCAGTTAAAAGGTATTAAAAAATAAACTGTGTGCATAAACAATGGAGGAAAGGACGGAATATTGTGTGTAGCAGGGACAGAAAATGACTGTTGTATCTGCACCAATACAGACGTCGATAAGTCTAGTGTTGAGTGATAAACTGTCCTAGTGCCGTGCTCAACGAACAATAGACAGTGTATAAAAACAGTAGTTATTGATCCGTTCGGAGTCGATTTAAACGAACATCGCTCGACGGGGACATTTAGTATGTGTGTTACGAAACATTTTCACGTGTTGAAAGACGCTCTGGCAGTGTACCAACCGTGGAGTGAGTGAAAATGTGTAGTACAATGTGCGTGTGACGAACCTTGAATACCAGTGTCACAATGCCACAAGAAACCTGTTATCACGCCAAACCATCCTGTGCATACCAGTGAAGCGACGGCTTACTGAACAATAAACGCTTTTAACAAGTTACATCTTCTTCCACAGCTAGTAATCTGTATCCTTAAAGACAGTACACCGTTGTGGAATGTTTGTTTCATGCGCTACGACGGGGAGCCATGCGGAGAAGCCGAGACGAGTGCCGTGCCGCCAGCCAGCCGGTCGCGGTAAACCACTGCCACTCGCCGACATCGGCGAATGGTTCAGCGCGGTTCGCGACTGCTTGGGCGCCACGTCATCACGACGTCGCTGTTAGTGAGAGCCGGTCGTCGAACCCAGCGGCCGTCGGCACGCGGCGTTCCAGACGACGCTACTCAACAATTGCTTCGCGCCGCCAGCTCTGTACAACATTGTTGTCATTCAAATGAACTATCAAATATGTGTTTAATGCACTAACATGAATAGGGTTTAGTGGACACGAAATGACGTGACAAACATTTGTTTTTTTTTTCTTGAGTTATTCAATACGGACTCCAAGGATTCATTGGTTCAGTGATATATAGATATAATATGTTTTCGTCATGTTAATGAAGTATACTCGCATGAATGCTAGACATTTTAAACCAATTGTCGCGAGTAAATGCAAGGACGATTCATGATACTACTGTAAAAATGTGTAATAAGTGACTTTCATTACAATCCAAAACACAAATACTATATGGGTAACAAAGAGACTAAAGGTTTAACATGCTCTCACAAATAGCCTTTGTTATATGTGAACATTGGATAGAATCTGAACTTTTTGTGATCAAACTGGGTATTAAAACAAACCAGGCGAGATGACCATGGCTCCGGCGCAGTTTTCCCAGGTTTTTTGATCGCACGTAGCCCGAATGGGGGAGCCAAATAAATGTAATGACCCTGGCACTAGGTTGACGGTCACCTCGCAAAGTGTAAGAACAGTATAAAAAGTGTAATTAAACCTACAGTGTAAAAGAACTAAGAAGTGTAAGGTGAATGTTCCAACCAAGGTAACAGACAATAACCAAACAGACGTTAGTGGCAGCATATTGCCGAACATTTCCAACGTTAGTCAATTGCTGCCAGGGGGCATTGTAACGTCTAGAGAGACAAAAACAATATATTATGTAGTAATTAGAGAATTAGATGTATCATATTGTGTCATTGTATAAAATTATGTACTTTTTTTATTATTTATTTTTGAAAACGTCTGCGTCGCCGAGTAATAAAACCGACACAGAAGATAAATGTTAAACAGAGATTAAAAAAGGAACTAGTATATAATACGTGTTGAATATGAATGTCTTTGTCTTCTTGATTTGGAAGTTGTGCGAGTAAGATCTCCTGTTGTTGTCGTAGAGAACGCGAATGTAGCACTCATTTGTCGAGACTAAGCAATGTACGCCATTACGTGTGAATTCACAAAGGTCTGTAATCACTGAGATATTTAACGGTTTTAATAGAGTTGTTTAAATGAAAACTTGTATTATTTATTGTTAAGCTTGCTTGCATATTATCCCACCCTGTTGAGACATTTTTCAGTTATATAAATATTATCTGTGGTGCTGAGCTGCGTGGAGAACGAAGAGCCGCTGCCGCGGCGTATTTAAACGACTTACAATATAGTCGAGCATACCGCAAGGAAGCGGTAAAATAATAGTAAAATAATATTATTTCTTTTAGCTCCCAGACTGGCAGTGAAGATCAGCAGATTTTATGATGTGTTGCAGGTTGACGCGGGCTGCTGATAGGATGTAATTTACAGTGCAAATAATTTAATGTACCTTCAGAATCTGATAGGAATCTTGCTGTGCTCCGTTCTGATCTGGCAAACTTTATAGTGACAACGTATTTTTTAATGAGAGTCTCATGTTCTTGGGCTAGTCGTGGTATGAAATCGCATTTTAACGAGAAATAAAATCCACTGCGAACTTGTGTTTTTGAACGATCATACGAACTGTAACATCAGTGTTCATAACAAAGTAATTTCAACTTTTAATCACTATGAAGTAGGGAAGATATATTGACTCTTAGCATGAGTTGCAGTTACGAAAAATCGTTCCTTAAATTGTAGGCCAGATCCAGAACAATCAGACTTCCATATATACATTTTATTCCGCTAAAAGGTAATGATGATAAAGAAAAGCAAAGCACAGCATTGCTAAAAGTATTTCACGTAACTCTCTTCGTAAATGTGTTGTTACAAAGAGAATAAATAAACTAAAGAATAACAATTTAACAATTCGCGAGAGAGTTGTACGCGAAAATTTAAAGTACTTTCTGTGAGATACCAGATGAGACAGTGGTTAGTTTATGTGACAGCTACACGATTTTATCACGACGCTACTAATGAGTGACAATTTACAATGTTGCTTTTGCGGTGTATCTGTTTTATATCTGCACAGTTTTTTCTGAATTCTTCTGTAAAGTAAAACATGTTTTAGAAGTAACTTTTGTGCTATAGCTACAAGGAGACAGCCTTTTCAGTAGCACAACAATACGTCACAGCACAGTACTTTCTTCATCACGGCAATAAGCGTAATAACTAAGATATCTATACGCAATGCATTTCACTTTTGTTTATCATGAGGTAAGTACATTAGCTTCTGCAGAACTTAGCTTTCGGAGGACGATAACTACGACACTTCCACAGAGATTATCTTACAAGACGCACAATTTAGCGCTACAGGACACGTATTTGAGTGATTAATTTTGTACTTAAACCATTTATTTTTCAAGAATTTTGAAATACAAAGAAAGTTTTCTGTGATACATTTCATTCCATTGCTGTAATCTGTAACACCTGAGGGTATAATTACATTAATCCTTAGGGGGTACACGCTTACTTTGTGTATCATGTGTTTGGCAAGCACAAGGAGCCCTAGCTAGTATGGTATTTGCTTATACAACTTTACACATCGGTACCATATTTCTCCAACACAGAATTACACAGCTATCTGATTATTTGACAGAGGAACAAACATCTTTTTATTACGTCAGTGACAGATGTTTACGTAATTACACCGTTGGATAACTTCACACTTACGAAATTGTATTTTGTTTGTACTTTGTGAACTGTTCGTATACTCCTGGAAATGGAAAAAAGAACACATTGACACCGGTGTGTCAGACCCACCATACTTGCTCCGGACACTGCGAGAGTGCTGTACAAGCAATGATCACATGCACGGCACAGCGGACACACCAGGAACCGCGGTGTTGGCCGTCGAATGGCGCTAGCTGCGCAGCATTTGTGCACCGCCGCCGTCAGTGTCAGCCAATTTGCCGTGGCATACGGAGCTCCATCGCAGTCTTTAACACTGGTAGCACGCCGCGACAGCGTGGACGTGAACCGTATGTGCAGTTGACGGACTTTGAGCGAGGGCGTATAGTGGGCATGCGGGAGGCCGGGTGGACGTACCGCCGAACTGCTCAACACGTGGGGCGTTAGGTCTCCACAGTACATCGATGTTGTCGCCAGTGGTCGGCGGAAGGTACACGTGCCCGTCGACCTGGGACCGGACCGCAGCGACGCACGGATGCACGCCAAGACCGTAGGATCCTACGCAGTGCCGTAGGGGACCGCACCGCCACTTCCCAGCAAATTAGGGACACTGTTGCTTCTGGGGTATCGGCGAGGACCATTCGCAACCGTCTCCATGAAGCTGGGCTACGGTCCCGCACACCGTTAGGCCGTCTTCCGCTCACGCCCCAACATCGTGCAGCCCGCCTCCAGTGGTGTCGCGACAGGCGTGAATGGAGGGACGAATGGAGACGTGTCGTCTTCAGCGATGAGAGTCGCTTCTGCCTTGGTGCCAATGATGGTCGTATGCGTGTTTGGCGCCGTGCAGGTGAGCGCCACAATCAGAACTGCATACGACCGAGGCACACAGGGCCAATACCCGGCATCATGGGGTGGGGAGCGATCTCCTACACTGGCTGTACACCACTGGTGATCGTCGAGGGGACACTGAATAGTGCACGGTACATCCAAACCGTCATCGAACCCATCGTTCTACCATTCCTAGACCGGCAAGGGAACTTGCTGTTCCAACAGGACAGTGCACGTCCGCATGTATCCCGTGCCACCCAACGTGCTCTAGAAGGTGTAAGTCAACTACCCTGGCCAGCAAGATCTCCGGATCTGTCCCCCATTGAGCATGTTTGGGACTGGATGAAGCGTCGTCTCACGCGGTCTGCACGTCCAGCACGAACGCTGGTCCAACTGAGGCGCCAGGTGGAAATGGCATGGCAAGCCGTTCCACAGGACTACATCCAGCATCTCTACGATCGTCTCCATGGGAGAATAGCAGCCTGCATTGCTGCGAAAGGTGGATATACACTGTACTAGTGCCGACATTGTGCATGCTCTGTTGCCTGTGTCTATGTGCCTGTGGTTCTGTCAGTGTGATCATGTGATGTATCTGACCCCAGGAATGTGTCAATAAAGTTTCCCCTTCCTGGGACAATGAATTCACGGTGTTCTTATTTCAATTTCCAGGAGTGTATTTTTTTCGGAACCATTGTGGTACTATGAGAGCTTTGAATGATGTATTTGGTATGGGATCTTGATTTTTAAAGTACGTTTGAGGTAGATGACACTTCTGATACGAGCGGAGAATTTTTTGTAGGTTTTAAAATATTCAGAAAACTACAACGATTTTGAGATGTGATTGATCTGCTATGATGTTATTATTATGACGATGATGTGTATTATGCTGTTGAGGTATGTTTATGATCAATGAGATGATGCTATATGAGGAATTTGATTATGCTACATATTTATTATTGTGAAATATTCAAGAAGTGTCGACAAATAAGGTAAAGAATAAAGAGTAGTGTTTACGGACTCTGGTTTGTGAAAAAGGATGTTGGAAACCAAGAATCGTACTTTAAGAGTTATGAAATGTATGTAAATGCGTGAATGTATTACAATGCCGACGAAAATTTTTGGACACTTTTATATCAATAGGATTTTGTTTCTACAGCTTTGTAACGCAAATTCTTGACCTGTGAAATATTTTTATATGCGACTGTAACTGTAGCGGAAACTGCTGTCATAAATATTTCCGTAAGAAAGTAAAGTGACCACCTGCACATAATGCGTCGTGGGCACCCAGCTGTGTCAGACGCCTGGAGAAAAAGCCATTGGGGTGTGCCTTTCCAGAGGCACAGGTAAAAAAAAAAAGGGAGGCCATTATCCTCGCTGTTGACATTCCTTTGTGGAAAGCATCGTAAATACAACACCCTCAAACTTGAAAACATGCTAACACTGTGGAGCTCTTAATTTATGATATTTACTGCAACGCCTAATGAAATGACGAGAAATATTTTTTTGTCTATCTTTTTCTTTAATATCTAGTTTCTAGCTGCACTGCAGCATTGTTTAAAATAAAATTTTATGAATGTACTAATATAGATATTTTATGCCTACAGATCCAGTAAACAATAACTTAAAAAAAACGAAGGAGCACAAAAACACATTTCCCTTCACAGGACTTGCATACATAATTTTCTTTTCAACTACTTGGTAATTTTTTTCGTAGAATAAGTTGTGGTGCACCACTTTAATTACATAGACATTAAGATGTGAATATACATTTCCATTATCTGCATTGTTGTTTTTACTGTAATATTTTTTTTTTTTTGCTTGAGCTATGTCATGTTTAGGTATAAGTTACTGCTGTTTGCCAGGCATAGTGTTACTGAATTTGACTTTGTGTTACTCTTCTAAGCCAGTTTACTACTGATTTATTTTTCTTGTTTGCTGCTCATTACCTTATATTAGTTGTAATATTGTTGTTTACTTTGCCAATTTGAATTTTTTTGTCATTGCTGTTTGCGTTAACTGTTTTGTGCTGCTGCATTGCCTCGTCCCTTAGTTTAGCATCTGAGCTCAGTAGATTTAAGTTAGCTTAACTGGGGTAGACTATAAGAAACTAACTATGATGAATTGGAAGAAATGCATTAAGAAGCTATAAGAAAATGATTTGGCCAAAAAACTAGTGCACAGTGGAGAAAAAGTATTTTGAAAGGGGATATGAACAAAAAAAAAGTAGGGTTTAGGGACAACAGGTTTACATAGGATTTTCTTGGAAATAAATGTTGAGGTAAGATAATGGTAAATAAATAATGAGGTAAGAAATGTGTGAACAGAATACAGAAAGCATGCTTGGATAGACTTTTTTGGCTGGAGCAAATATCGAAATAAGACGAAAGATCTATGGAATGAAGTTTTGGGTTGGACTGCAGTACCAAATGTTACTCTGAAAACAAACCCTGTCCTTTCCTTTTGTGTTATCCCACTATGTGTTTGTTTACCCTTGTGTATTTGTTTTCTTCCTGTCTCTGTGTAGTTTCACAGAATTTTTTCTTCTTCTAATACTAAGCTACATTCACTATCTTGAGGAATACTGTTATCCTCAAATATAATTGGCATTAATAATATGTTATTTACCTTGTAAATATGCTTAGACATTATTTATTCTGTTTTGTTTTAATGCTCATGTGTAAAGTTGATGTTTCAAAAGTTATTCTGATCTTTTATGTATTTACTTATCTCATAATTCCTGTAACACTGATGTATATGTTTATTTCTATTATTTTGTAAAGCTTGTACTACAAATGTTATGTGTATTGTTATGTTTCAATGATGTATTTTGTACCTTGTAATTGTATTCTTATGTTATAAAATTGTAATTGACACCAGTTCATCATATTATTAACTTGTAAGTTCCATTTCACTGCACACGTTTCTGTTGGTCATAGTATATGGACAATATGTGAGAAGTAGGGACTGTTAGTGTTTGCACGTGTGTTAATAATTCAGCAAAGGACTGGATAACAGCATTGCTGGTTCTAAGGACAATTCCAAAATCTTTGTGCGTGCACAAGTGGTGGTTTATGGACTTGCTATATTAACTGCAAGACTCTTCGATGGTGATTGTGCACCTGCACAGTCGCAGCAGATGGCTGCTGACCATCATCTCTACAAGGACTACAGTGGGTCTACACCTTTGCTGACTCACCAATACCATTATTTCTACAAGGACTGCAGTGGGTCTGCACCTCTGGTGGCCCACCAATACCATACTCTCTACCAAGACTATAGTGGGTCTACTCTGTGATGACCTACCTACCAATATTCTTCAAAACGTCGAATGACTCTGCTGTGGGTTTGCTCTGTTGTGACCCATTACCTGTCTGCATGTCGAGAGTCAGCACTGTCTTTCCATCGGAAGGACAACAGTACTTCTTCAAGACTGCATGGAAATCCACTACTTCTGTCTGCAATTTCTTCTACTAATGAGACTTTGTGAAAAAAAACTGTAATTACTATTATGATGAATGATCAGGACTATCTTTATGGATTGTGAGAAAATTTTAGCTTTTGACCAACATTGTATCAATAAGTGTGTGCATTTGATATCTTTGTTATTGTAATTATGAAAAATTTTATCAAATCATTATTGGCCACTGCCCAAAACAATTTGTAAAATTTTTTGTGGGGAGCATGGGGGCTATGTAAGTAGGCTATGTAAGTAGGCTATGTAGGTAGGCTGTTTATGTTTTCTTATTGGCAACGTTACGTAGCGCTCTGTATGAAAATCACTGGCTGCGCTGTGTGCAGTCGGTGGCTAGCTTGCATTGTTGTCTGCCATTGTAGTGTTGGGCAGCGGCAGCTGGATGTGAACAGCGTGTAGCGTTGCGCAGTTGGAGGTGAGCCGCCAGCAGTGGTGGATGTTGGGTGAGAGATGGCGGAGTTTTGAAATTTGTTATACTGGATATTATGAACTGCTATATATATTATGACTATTAAGGTAAATACATTGTTTGTTCTCTATTAAAATCTTTCATTTGCTAACTATCCCTATCAGTAGTTAGTGCCTTCCATAGTTTGAATCTTTTATTTAGCTGGCAGTAGTGGCGCTCGCTGTATTGCAGTAGTTCGAGTAACGACGATTTTTGTGAGGTAAGTGATTGGTGAAAGGTATAGATTAATGTTAGTCAGGGCCATTCTTTTGTAGGGATTTTTGAAAGTCAGATTGCGTTGCGCTAAAAATATTGTGTGTTAGTTTAAGCACAGTCTTGCATAAATTGTTCTAAGGGGACGTTTCAGTATTTATAGTACAATTTTTAAATAATGTGTACCTAAAATATTCCGAAGCATTGAACACATTAATGAGGATTGTTTTAAATTTATAAGCATATTTTGTAAATAGAAATATTTTAAAAGTTTCGTGTCTTGTTTCCATTAGACACTTATAGAGGGGATGGGTAAGTGCCAGGTTGAAAGTAGTGTCACGCTGAGGTCCGCTACCCACCCCCCACCTCTTCCCCACCACACTAAATTATAACCTGCCAATGTGCAGTGGACTGCAGCAGTAGGCATAGGGGTAAAGCATTATGACTCTTCGTAATGCGATGAGTTGATAAAAGTTAATACATGTATTCAAAAATTTCATGAAAGGTATTGCGCACTGATTTGCTTTGTTTGTTCAACTGTTCTCCATTGGTTCCTAGGCATAGTGGGTGTAAATATCAAGTTCCTTCAGCACATTCATATAGAAAACTGTCTGGAGATCTTTGCGGTATTCCTATCTGTTCTATTGTATGAAGTTGACCTTTGTTTCATGTCATATGTCCCTCATATTCTTTTCTATTAGTGTCTATACCAAATATAAAAGTTTTGCACAGCATGGACTTCATAATATTTGTTACAATATGCTGACTTGAATTTACACACTGCTGAATTATTATATTGGTTCCGTTTTGCATGCTGTATTTATGTCTTCTGTGTGTGAAATTCAATATATTGCAGGTACATTCTCCACAAAAAATGTTGCAGTTGTTTGAGGCATACCGTACGCCCTTTGTCAAAGTGACAAATTTCTTCTTTAGTTTCCTTAATTTCAGCATCTGTGTAAGCAATTTTCCTTCTGATTTTTTTTAAACATACAGTTGAAATCTTGTGTCCTATATCCATTTGCAGGTGCCGCTTGGTTCATTACTTGTAATTCTCATTGCTGTTTGTCTTCTGTGAGGGGCAGTCTGAGGCCTCTGTTGCACATTGCATAAACGTACGATCTCTTACGTTGGGCTTGATGACATAAGGTCTCTCCTATTTTCTTACCTGAGAAACTGTCTTTCCTGAAGACAGTCAAATCTAAAATGTTACTAACGGCATTCTTCGCAATCTCTGACGTGAGCAGCATCTTCTGATGCTGGTCGCTTAATATTTTTGTCTGTTCTTCCGTTTAAACAACAAAATCGAGTCGGCAACGTGTATACACTACTGGCCATTAAAATTGCTACACCAAGAAGAAATGCAGATGAAAAACGGGTACTCATTGGTCAGATATATTAAACTAGAACTGACATGTGATTAAATTTTTACGCAATTTGGGTGCATAGATCCTGAGAAGTCAGTACCCAGAACAACCAACTCTGGCCGTAATAACGGCCTTGATACGTCTGGGCATAGAGTCAAACAGAGCTTGGATGGCACGTACAGGTACAGCCACCCATGCAGCTTCAACACGATACCACAGTTCATCAAGAGTAGTAACTGGCTTATTGTGACAAGCCAGTTGCTCGGCCACCTTTGACCAGACTTTTTCAATTGGTCAGAGATCTGGAGAATGTGCTTGCCAGGGCAGCAGTCGAACATTTTCTGTATCCAGAAAGGCCCGTACAGGACCTGCAACATGCGGTCGTGCATAATGCTGCTGAAATGTAGGGTTTCGGAGGGATCGAATGAAGGGTAGAGCCACGGGTCGCAACACATCTGAAATGTAACGTCCACTATTCAAAGTGCCGTCAATGAGAACAAGAAGTGACCGAGACGTGTAATCAGTGGCACCCCATACCATCACGCCGGGTGATACGCCAGTAAGGCGATGACGAATACACGCTTCCAATGTGTGTTCACCGCGATGTCGCCAAGCGCGAATGCTACCATCATGATGCTGTAAGCAGAACCTGGATTCATCCGAAAAAATGACATTTTGCCATTCGTGCACCCAGGTTCGTCGTTGAGTACACCATCGCAGGCGCTCCTGTCTGTGATGCAGTGTCAGGGGTAACCGCAGCCATGGTCTCCGAGCTGATAGTCCATGCTGCTGCAAACGTCGTCGAACTGTTCGTGCAGATGGTTGTTGTCTTGAAAACGTCCCCATCTGTTGACTCGAGGATCTAGACGTGGCAGCACGATCTGTTCCAGCCGTGCGGATAAGATGCCTGTCATCTCGACTGCTAGTGATACGAGGCCTTTCGGATGCCGGCGTTCCGTATTACCCTCCTGAACCCACCGATTCCATATTCTGCTAACAGTCATTGGTTCTCGGCTAACGCGAGCAGCAATGTCGCGATACGGTAACCCGCAATCGCAATAGGCTTCAATCCGACCTTTATCAAAGTCGGAAACACTATGGTATGCATTTCTCCTCCTTACACGAGGCATCACAACAACAACGTTTCACCAGACAACGCCGGTCAACTGCTGTTTGTGTATGAGAAATCTGTTAGAAACTTTTCTCCTGTCAGCGCGTTGTAGGTATCGCTACCTGCGACAACCTTGTGTGAATGCTCTGAAAAGTTAATCATTTGCATATCACACTATCGCCTTCCTGTCGGTTAAATTTCTCGTCTGTAGCACGTCATCTTCGTGGTGTAGCATTTTTATTTTATCTTATCTGCATGTTACTTTCACTGCCGACATCATACCTCCGACGTAGTGTTCAATCCTCTTCGTCCATGGGCTGTGGTTAAGCCCTTTGTTCTCAGATCTTGTTCTTCATTGAGAAAAACAATATCTGTGACATTAACTGTCATGTCGTATAACCCACGTATGTATTTCAGTTTCATTCTTCCTTTTCCCCTACTTGCTGCTACGTTACAAAAATAAGCTACTTCCTTACTCTGACTTTTTTGTGGTTGAGTTCAATGTACTCAAATTCTAGTCAATTGAGAATATTGGGAGAGTTTTTTCTGCTACAAAAAGCAGATAAGCAGTTGATAGCATCTCATTTAGACGGTAAATTGCAATCACTTAATTCCAGTGTGATGGACATATAGGAATTATGGGAAAATTTAAACAAATTGTAAATTGTGCTCTGGACAAGTATGTGCGGAGAAAGCTTGATTAAGGACAAGAAACACCACCGTGGTTTGGCAAAGACGTATGGAAAATGTTGAGGAAGCACAGGCTATTGCACTCTCGGTTAAAAAGGGAACGTGCAGATGATAACAGGTAAAAGTTAGTTAAGATACACGCATCTGTGAATAGTCATACAACAGCTACCAGTAGCATAACTAAGCAAAACATTTGACTGAGAACAGGAGAAAATTCTGGTCCTATGTGAAATGCTAAGTGGATCTAAGGCTTACATCCAATCACTCGTTGGTAGTCAGGTGTAGCAGTTGAAGGTAGCAAAATGAAAGTTGAAATTTTAAATTCCGCTTTTAAGAAATCGTTCACATGGGAGAACCGTGCAAACATACCGTCGTTTGACCATCGTAAGGACTCTCGCATGACGACATAGTAATAAGCATCTCTGTCGTGCAGAAGCAATTGAAATAGTTGAGAACGAATAAGGCGTCAGATCTGGATGGAAGCGTAGTTCGGGTTTACAGAGAGTACTCCACGCCAGTAGTTCCCAGAAGGTGTTCCGCGGACCCCCATGGGTCCGCGAGCTACGCCAGATGGGTCCGCAAGATGATATTATAATAAAAAATATATTAAATATATTTCGTATGACAAAAGATTTTTTTGTTTTGGCCGCTTCCTGCATGAGCAGAGCTTTAGCGAACGCTAACTTCTACGTCTTCAGTAATGAATATGTTTTTTCCTAAGTACCAAAAATAGAAAACGTATAAAAAGACTTTTAATTTCGCTTTTTTAGGTACTTGATACTGTGATATGACACGGTACCAATCATGCTCGATGAGGGGGTTTTTGTTGGGAACCCCTGATCTACGCCATTGGACGGTAGCTTGTCATGTATTTATCGCGAATCTTTCGACCAACGAAATTTAGAAAGCGACTGGAAAAAAACGCATGTGGATCCTGTATATAGAAAGAATAAAGGAATGGACGCACAAAATTGCAGAGTACTATCCTTAAAATTGTTTGCTGCAGAATCCTTGAACATATTCTCATTTCAAATATAATTAATTTTCTAGAGATCTAGAAGCTTTTATCCACGAATCAGCACGGTTTTAGAAAGCATTGCTTTGCCAAACTCAGTTCGCGCTTTACTCACATAACGATGCGGAGGGTGGACGAAGGTCGGTAAGCGGAGTCCATGTTTCTAGATATCCAGGAAGTCATTTGACACAGTGCCCACTGCATATTGTGAACGAAGGTAAGAGCATATGGCGTAAGTTCTCAGACAGTGGCTCGAATATTTCTTAAGTAATACTACCCAGTTCGTTGTCCTCGACGGCGACTGCTCATCAGAGACAAGGGTATCGACCGGGGTATCGCAGGGAAATATGAAACGTCCGCTATTATTTTCTATACACGTAGAGGATCTAGTGGACAGGGTGACGTCGTTTAAATACATGGGAGTAACGTTTCAAAGCCATACGAAATGGAACGGACGTGTGAGGACTGTGGCAGAGAAGGCGAAAGGCTGACTTCGGTTTATTGGGAGAATTTTAGGAAAGTGTGGTTCATCTGTAGAGAAGACCGCATACAGAACGGTAGTGCAACCTATCGTTGAGTACTGCTCGTTTGGGATTCGCATCATGTCGGATGAAAGGAAAAAGTAGAAGTAGTTGAGAGACTGACTGCTTGATTTTTTGCCAGAAGACCTCGATAACAGGCAAATGTCCCAGATAGAGGAACCAGAAAAGCAATATTTGCTCCAAAACTAATAATAGAGAAACGACTACATAAGAACTGGACAACATACATAGCTTTCGTAGATGTAGCGGAAGCCTTTGTTAATGTTAAATGGGATAAGATCTGTGACGTACTCAAATAAGTGGGAATAAACTATAAAAAAACAAAAAGAGGTGCAGATACGGAAAGATGTCCGACAAAGTTGCGCACTATCCACTGTTATCTTTAACCTATACATTGAAGAGGCGCTGAAAAAAGTAAGGGAAAATTCACAGACAGGTGTAGTAATTCATGGCCAACGAATAGATATGATAAGATATGCTGATGATATAGCTGTCCTACCTGAAAGTGAAGAATATCTTGTAGTCCTACTGAATAGATTGGATAAAGTTATGGGGGAAGAATATAATATGAGAATTAATAAAGCAATAACAAAAGTAATGGCTTGCAATAAAAAGATCAAGTGAAAGTCCAAGTCCATGTAGGCAATGAACTGCTTGAACAAGATGATAAATTTACTTATCTTGGCATTAATATTGCCAGGGTTGGAAGGAGCAAGGCAGAAGTGAGTAGTAGAATTGTTCAAGCAAACAAGAAGAAAAACATCTTAACGTCTAAGCGCATCAGTCTTGAAATCAGGAAAAGATTCTAGATACCATATGTGTGGAGTGTGGAGTGCTATGGGAGTGAAACATGGACTCTCGGGACAGAGTAAGACCAGAAGGAAAAAATCTTTTGAAATGTTGGACTATAGATACATGCTCAAAATAAAATGTATCGACAAGGTCACAAACGAAGTGGTTCTGGAAAGAGCAGGTGAGAAGAGAAGCTTCTGGAGTTTTATTGTTTAAAGAAGAGTGAAATTTACAGGCCATCTATTAAGACATAAAGGACTCCTGAAAACAATCATAGAGGGATATGTCGAGGGAAAAAGACCAAGAGGAAGACTATGGCCCAGGTACATGGATCAAATCGTGAAAGATGTGGGATGTAACACCTATAAAGAAATGAAGAGAAAAGCTGAAAGACGCACAGAATGGAGACAAGCTGCCATTGTAGCTGTTCCAAACCAATCCTTGGATTGACCACTACAGAAGAAGAAGAAGAAGAAGAAGAAGAAGAAGAAGAAGAATAAGTCCCAGAGATGCTTAGGGAACTCAAATGGGAATCCCTGGAGGGAAGGCGACGCTCTTGTTGAGAAAATTTAGAGAACTGGCATTTACAGGTGACTGCAGAACGATGCTACTGCCGTCAACATATATTTCACGGAAGGGCCACCAAAATAAGATGCGACAAATTAGGACTCATATGTAGGCACAAAGACTATCATTTTTCCCTTGCTCTGTCTGTGAGTGGAACAGGAAATGAATGACCAGTAGTGATGCAGGAGTAACCTCCAGCACGCACCATACGATGGCTTGCGGTGTATATCTATAGCGATAATTTCACTATTACCTTCCCTGCATTACAGTGGTGTCAACAGATTATTTAGTTTTACATGCAGTTCGGATGCTACGTTCTTAAGAATCTTCTTTCGATATAGCGAGACTTCATATTGTCTCTTATCCGCATCTATTCCTCTTTCTTCCTCCCTTTTCGGGCTGGGACAGCCTTATTATTAATCTTTACACTTACAAACTTCGGCATTCTCGTAACTTTAAACAGTTCTTATTGTGTTCAAGTAACGGACATGGTCTTCGTGGATCTCACAGCAGCGTATGATACTGTCCATCATCGGTTACTCCATGCAAAATTATACAATATGATCAAGAACGCCCACCTTGTTAGACTACTCAGCACCCTCCTCCAAAACCGCAGGTTTTTTTGTTGAATTTCAACGACAACACAGTCGCTGGAGAGGGCAGAAAAATTGTCTACCTCAGGGAAGCGTCTTGGCTCCACCTCTCTTCAACATTTATACCAACGACCAGCCATTGACCCAAGGCACAAGGAGATTTTTATATGCAGATGACCTAGCCCTTGCTACGCAGAGCTCATGCTTCGAAAGAGTGGAAAGAAACCTGACAATAGCACTTAGAACACTGTCAAGCAACTGCAATCTGAAGCAACTCAGACCAAACCCTTCGAAGACACAAGTGTGTCTGCCTTTCATTTAAGTAACAGGGAAGCTAATCGTGAGCTACATACATCATGGTCAGGCATCCAACTCCAGCATCATCACGCGCCTAAATACTTGGGAGTCACTCTCGATAGGGCTCTGACATTTATAATTCACTGCAAGAACACCAAATTGAAAATCTCCGCTCGAAACAACCTAATTCGCAAACTACCGGGGACACAGAGGGATCACATCCACAAACTATCCGCTGTTCTGCAATGGCACTGTGCTCTTCTACTGCTGAATATGCTTTTCCAGTCTGGTACAGGTCATTTCATGCCAGACAAGTACACATTGCTCTCAACGAAACCTGCAGGTTGATCACAGGTTGGTTAAGACCTACCCCAACTGATAAGCTCTACTGCCTGGCTGGAATAGCGCCACCATGGGTACGCAGAACAGTGGCTGCCAACAACGAGAGACAAAGTGGAACAGGACAGCGCCCATCCACTGCACGGACATAATCCACCACAGCAACGGCTGATATCGCAAAAGAGCTTCCTGGGAACATCCGAGAAGCTCACCATTTCACCAGAGAAGGCAAGGCTGGAGTTATGGAAGAAGTCGACGCCTCACCTGCAGACGACAGAAGCTCAAGAACTACCATCTGAACACAACGAGAGCTGGCTGGTGTGGAAATCTTTAAACAGATTTCGATCAGGGTTTCGACGATCCAGAGACAACCTGAAGAGATGGGGCTGTGATTGTGGACAAGAAAAAACCACAAGCCACATTGTCCAGTGCCTTTTGTGCCCTACATCCTGCACGAAGATTGATCTCCTGCAAGCCACTCAAAGCGCCTTGGAGGTTGCAAAGTACTGGTCACATGTAATATAAATACAATTTGTATATACATATTGATGTGCATGGCTACTATAAATTTGTATCTTTCTGACTCGAGAATAAAAAAAAATCTTTAAATTAGCGTCGTCAGGTTTACTTCTGCTTTGAAGAATGTTTTCGCGTCTCCCACTGCCTGAATAGGCAATACTTTATCGCAACGTGACTTACTTGTCACAAGGAGTTGTGTGATATCCTTAATTGTAGAAAAGAAATTTATTTCTGTCTGTGAAAAAAACGTCCAGTATCCAAATAAATGTCTTTTTATGGTACAATACTGAAGGATTTGAACATAAATTTTTGTATATTTCAATCGATTCATTACGTTTTTCGTCTATGACTTCCTCCTGTTTCCCCATGTAAATAAATTTTGTGTTGGACATCCTTTACATCCCAGACAACAAATTACAACAGACGTAGATTGGAATTTCGAACCCCGTTCGGAATCGCAGTTCATAACTGAAATATCTTCACTCGAGGAAACTTTGGACAAAGAAGACTGCGTTGAAAAGCATTTTTTACCTTAAAAACACTGTTTTACTGACAGACGAAGATACTTTCCTTTTGCTCATGTATAACCCTCGTAGCTGTTCCCTCATTATTATTTCCTGAACCTGGTGGAAACTTGGTCACACTTTTAACAAAAAAATTCCCTTAATTAAATTTGTGAGTTCTGCGCTTCGATGTGTTTCCAAAGGTGCCACGACACACAAAGGGCAAAGGTTCACAGGAAAATTGTGTTTCCGTTATTCACCGCGGAACGAATATAACTGTGTGCGTGTGACTGATAGAGGGCCACCAGCTTCCTGTCGGACGTTGCGTGCCCGATTTTCATTATTGCTTGTCCAGCCGTATTTCCGATGCCGCCCGCGGCTGCTATTGTGCATATACTACGACTTTTTTTGTGTCTCTTGTTTTCCTGTGAGGCACCGGCCACCAACTGGAGCGTGGAATCCATTAATGAGCGCCACAGCTCCCGTCCCATGGCGACGCGCTGTTTAAATCTTTCTGTACCCAATCCCCACCGAGCCATTTCAATCTGTTAAACGCTGACACACAGAAACGGACTTTATTTTTCGTATAATCAGGCCCGTGACGGTAATAGGGAGAATATATTGGTCAGCATACACATCAGTGCTGCTCTCATTGCTGCTCTTTTAAACCAATCAAAGCCAACTATTCTTTTTTCGCTCAGAACATATCCATTGTTGCTAGTAATTTAGTGACTGTTTAGACAGTAGCCTCTCGATAAAGAAGACGAACCTGCGATGAGCAGCTTCCATTCGTTGTCCATCATACCGTAAATTGCAGAAATTCCATACAATTTCCCGAGGATACGTTGTATTGTGGCATTACAATGTTGTCAGCAAATACGGGTTAACACAAATGGTTTAACTTTTATATCGAATAACTGAACGCAATAAAGATTTGTATATGGTTCAAATGGCTCTGAGCACTATGGGACTCAACATCTTAGGTCATAAGTCCCCTAGAACTTAGAACTATTTAAACCTAACTAACCTAAGGACATCACACATACCCATGCACGAGGCAGGATTCGAACCTGCGACCGTAGCAGTCCCGCCGTTCCGCACTGCAGCACCAGAACCGCTAGACCACCGCGGCCGGCAAAGATTTGTATATATAGCTCCAGTACGCTATTTTGCTTTGTTTTGTGTGCAATGATTATTTTGGGACTGGCTCAGAAGCGAGTTGATTTATTTTTGCTATGTATTAGGAATTCAGCCAAGAGCTGTAACATTAAAGGATATAAGAAGTATGAAACTGATATAAATGAATGAAAAACTCTGGTAATAGCTTCTAAGTAACCGAAAAAAATTTACTGTTACAGATATTTAACGATATTCATATCAGAAAGTGGTTCCAAAATGTGAATTTAGAATTATGGTTGTTGCTATCTGCCAATACATGTTTTATGTTATTCTGTTTGTTCTGTTCCTAGAAACTGTTTACTTCAATATTTGCAAGCAGTTTACTGTTCGGTAGCCACTACCGTGTAGTTACCGTTGTTGCGCGGCCAAAAGCGTGCAGGTGAAATAGTCTTCGTTCATGAAGTTTACAGCAAGCATAAAATTCATCCATTTTCTTTCTTGAGAGTAAAAGGCAACGTGTCAGCAGGGGGCAGCACAGTATACTCACCCCCGATAGCCGCAAGCTGGAATTCGTTATCCGGGTTTCACAGCCGTCATAAATCCTTTTTCAGTCCTGAAGGCATTCGACTTCACCGGTTCCTTTACAAATACCATCTGCTTTAATAGGACATGCATGGAAAAACAATGTTTCGACATAGGATGGAACCTCTTTACGAACATGGAGGCCGGTCATTTCCATCTTATGCATTTACGAGAGAAAACGGCAGAAACATGATTTCGAAGTATCACCGCCAGGAGCGGTGAAACACTTTCATGTTGAATCCATATCCAGCAACGCGTAACCAACTGCACATGTTTCACTAATTACTGCTCCAATTACGACCACCAGATGCTTGACTCCAAGCCTCTGAAGAGCCGATGTGAGGCACCGCTACGGTCGCAGGTTCGAATGCTGCCTCGGGCATGGATGTGTGTGATGCCCTTAGGTTAGTTAGGTTTAAGTAGTTTTCAGTTCTAGGGTACTGATGACCTCAGATGTTAAGTCTCATAGTGCTCAAAGCCATTTGAAATAACTAAAGTCTTGTAACTTGTACAAGCTATAGTTTCACTCAGTGACCGTCGTAGTATCGAAAGCCACACTGGGGCCGGTCGACCTTGGATGCTTCTGAGTGTGAAGGCGGTGAAGCCAGGACTTTCCGAAATACGTACGGAACCTAGGGGCGCAAAGGCATACCTAATGTTGAACAATTTTTGTAACTTAAACACAATAAAACGCTTTCGTAAAGATATAAAAGCCCACCTTGCCGTGTAACATATCGTACCTTACTGCAAAATCACTCAAAACAGGGTATTGCGTATATCTTACATTCTTCAAAGAAATTCTTGCCTATGTTCTGTTCAGTTCCATCCACGGGGAGAACGGAATAAGACAATATATTTCGTACAATTAATGCACAAACATTGAAATTATTAGGAATACAGTCTTAAAACTAAAGTAGAAAGTTGTTTAATGAATAATTTAGACTAAGGAATGTGGAACATTCAAAACTATCGTTAACAATAATAAAATACTATAATGCTGTTTTGAAGAATGTAAATTGTTTTTAATGCTTAATGTTGAGTGACCGTTATGTTATTACATTGCATCCCATTGCCCCCACATCTGGCTTGCGAATAGACAACGTAGCATACCTACTAATAAATGCTGCCCAGCTAGACAAGTTTCTTTGTCAAATCTGTGTTGGAAGCTAAATATTTCTGCTAAATGATAGGCTAATAATTTGAGAGAAAAATATTCCATCGTTGGACAAGTGAGTCTGCTCTCCATGGACTACAGGTCTGCTCGTCTTTCTTCTTCTGCAATGAAAATGTTTTTAAATTCTCCGTCTGATTTGTCAACTGAATAGTTCGGATTATTCTTACCTTTATGGTCGTGTCTTTCTAAAGTTGATTTGTATACTTTAAGATTCTTAGATGGTTTCTATACTTCCATTGTAGAAGATAAAACGGCTGAAACTACCATGTCCGTTGATTTAATATTCCATCACTGTCTATCAGTTTTTCTAATATAAGTTCACAACAATCGAAAAGGAACGCAAGAAAAAGAAATATCTAGTTTGAAACCTATGTGCATCAATAAAAGACCGGAAGAACGGAATACTAACCCATTCTGCAACATCCCGTTTGCCCCAAACAGCACATTTCATGTCAGCAACATTTACGTAAGAGACTGATGACCTTGCTGTTTGGTCCCTTAAGCCCCAATCAACCAACCAACCAACCAACATTTACGTGTTACATAACTAAAGCATAACGAATGTCATGCATTTTAAGATTAGATTGGTTTAAATCGCTCTGAGCACTTTGGGACTTAACATCTGAGGTCATCAGTCCCCTAGAACTTAGAACTACTGAAATCTAACTAACCTAAAGACATCACACATATCCATGCCCGAGGCAGGATTCGAACCTGCGACCGTAGCGGTCGCGCGGCTCCAGGCTGAAGCGCCTAGAACCGCTCGGCCTCTGCGGCCGGCGAATATTAGATTAAGAGCATACAATTAACAATTGAGGGGTTCTCTTGCGCTGAAATTCACCTGAAGAAGGTAGGCAACGTGAAGAACAGACATTCAGTTATAAGTCATGCTCCATACCAAGCCAAAATGGTTGTTGCGCCTTTTCTTCCATTCAGATAGTTACATGTTACTACGATATGTTGCAGCGCTCCCTGGTTCAGAAAACAGCACAATCCCGTTATACCCTCCTATTCTGTTCTGCCCCCTGTTCCGTATGGCCTGTGTCACTAAAACAACACCTATTTAAGGTGTCGCAGTGGTTAAAGGCGGGTGCACGCTAGGCCAAAGTAGGCCACAGAACGGCAGCCAACCGCTTCGTTGGCCTATATTTGCTAAGTATTTACTGGTGGAAAAACAGACCCAGTAAAGCGATTGGACTTGGTTGCGCTTCGGTCTGCGGGCGGTAACATCAAAAGGACTGTTGGTTGATACTTGGACTCCTCTCCTAGTGTGGAGACCGGATCGACTGTTCGTTGGCCCAGCACCTATTTGTTGTGACTCCAGAACCTGTGTGTACTTAAGTTTTTCATGACGGCCACATCTCCCACTTAGTATGTATTATTGACCGGTGTCGCTCTTCGATAGAACAAGTGCATCAGTAGAAGCTCTGGACTTTACAGTTTAAAGTGTAGTAATTGTCTGTTTAACTGAATAGTGAAACCAGTCTATATAACATGCTGAGCGCGACTTGTGGCTGTCCTGGAAAACTTAATTTCAACAGTCGCTGTTAACCCTGCAGGCAATACCAGATTTCGCAAAGGGTGAGTATTTGTGTTTAAAAATACTGCAGTATAGAGCGGAATATGGAGAGAGCATTAGAAAATAAACAGGCACTGAGCACTATGGGACTTAACTTCTGAGGTCATCAGTTCCCTAGTACTTACAACTACTTAAACCTAACTAATCTAAGGACATCACACACCCATGCCCGAGGCAGGATTCGAACCTGCGACCGTACCGATCGCGCGCTTCCAGACTGTAGCGCCTAGAACCGCTCGGCCACCCCGGCCGGCAGAGCATTAGAGCTAATAGAGTTTTGTCGTGATTGGGTAAGTTTATGGCCCCATATGAACTGCGATTATAGAAACAAACTGAAAAGACCAGACGCTTGGAAAACACAACTGAGACTATTAACTTCATACTGCAGGTGCAGCTCTCCTAAGAGATGTGTTACCTTTGGAAATATTACGGCCTATACAGTTCAATAACAATTCGAAATCTTAACTTTCGTTAGGAAAAAAAAAATGAAATAGCCCATATTCCAATTCAGCTGCAAGCTAGCCATTAATTTTGTCCCAACACATTGATGCCCATTTTTTAAGAGCGAGGTCGTCTGTCAATGTCTTCAGCTGTTTCTTGCCATAAAAAAACTGCACACGCGACAGCTGATAAATGCTCTTCTTCCTCATAATACCGGCCGGGAAATTTTAATTCAAACGCTTCTTCATAACGATAACAAAACGGTTGCAGTGTCGAGAAGTTATCAAAGCTAGCCACAGGGCCGAATCCCTTTGCCCAATATGCTCTTCGTGTGGTGTGAGTAAGAAGCTGAACGCCAATGGATTGAGGCCCAACGTTCGGCCGAATCCAGTCTTTCTCGTTCGTTGGGCTGCGTTGGACTTGCGTGTACGTGCCGTAAGACGTGCGGCATCTCTCTTGGAGAATATGGGTTCCATTCCGCTTCCAAGAAATAAAATATACGCTACCCATGGTTTCTGGAATGTCTTACCACTAGTTAAGGGTAGGAGTTGGTTAATCTACGAGCAGGTTAACATGGATGCATGAATCTTGGACCAGTAAGCCACTGATCCCTTTTTATTGAACATTTATTTTTGCAAACACAGAGTATAAAAGTTGTCCTTTACGTACATTGGCACTTGAACAACCGTTACACTGGTCGTTCAAAAGAGGACCATTCATCATACTAACGGGATTATGTCCCTCAAGCAATGAATTGTGGAAAAAACCTTAAAACAGTTCTTAAGAAGGAGCACTGGGCTTTAGTCCTTAACACACAAGAATTTAAACAGATAACAAAACGTATTAAAGAACTCAGCAGATCTGACATACGATCAGAAAACTTGTAGAACGTTAACTAACTTTAATAGCTTAAGTAGCACCTCACGAGGCATTCAATGCTCATAACCGAGACACCAGTTTTTAAATAACCACGTCGCTCAGCAGAAAACTAGAGTGAAAATAATGTAAGGCACACAACCAAGCTTTACCTTTTACTACAGGAGCGAGTTTTGCCAGTTACTGGAATGACTAATGACCCAAAGCACTGGAATTAAAAATATTAATTAAAAAATCTATATACGCGATTATGACAAAGTGAATATTACGTTTGTACATACATTCGCAGCGTTTTCCCATAAATTTACTACAAGCAACAAATAGACATACCAGAGTTTATAGTAATTAATACAATATCTTCCTTCACTATTTACTGCATTCAACCAACGCTGGGGACATTTTTCGATTGCACGACTGTAGAAATCACTTGTCGAGGCATGATCAGAGCACATCTTTATCCGGAAAGGAAGTCCCTTGAAGGCTATTCGATGGAGAACCTAAAAGGTGAGCATCTGAGACTGTAAATCAGTTGTATAAGGTGGGTGCGAAATGACTTCCCAATCCAACTCCCGTAAAGCGTTGTCAGCCTAGCAGAATGCAATACTTCAATCAGTCATCCTGGTCAGTGTTCCTCGATTGCGTGTGCAATACACCTCATTTGTTGAGAATAAATGCCAGTCGGGAGGACGACGGTTCAATCACGCGTCCGGCCATCCAGATTTAGGTTTTCCGTGATTTCCCTAAATCGCTCCAGGCAAATGCCGGGATGGTTCCTCTGAAAGGGCACGGACGTCTTCCTTCCCAATCCTTCCCTAATCCGATGAGACCGATGACCACGCTGTCTGGTCTCCTTCCTCAAACCAACCAACCAATAAATGCCAGCAGTGATGCTTACACCTCGTGGAACCAATTCGCAGTAAAACAGATCGTCGCTGTTCCACCATGTGCATAACGTTGTCTTTTATGGATGAGCTCTGGTCTTTGTGTGAAGCATTACTGATCTGTTTGGGCTCAACCACGCCTTCCTTTTTCTTATGCTAGCATAAAAACACCATTTTTCGTCCCATAATAATAGAGTATACGAACGGTCGATGTTGTCCACTAGTTTGCTGATGCCGAGCAATTAGAAGTGCACGTTAGGTCACACGCTTATTTTTATGATTTTTACTTAGAGTGTGCGGTATCCATACACCAGGTTTCTGAACCTTCCCCACTGAATGAAAATGTCACACGACGGTGGAATGATCACAGTTCATCCTATCTGCCAGCTTACAAGTACAATATCGTAGATCACTGTGGATTAATGTGTTTAAACGTTCTTCATCATACCCTGAATGTCTTCCTGAACGTGGAGAATCACCAATGTCAAAGCGATCCTTCCTAAAAACAAAAAACTATTTTCTTGACCTGCTCTCCCCAGCAGTATTATCTCCATACACGGCGCAAATGTTTGCCTCCACTGGTGGCACTCCTGTATTGAACTCAAACAGAAGAATATGCAGGAAATTTACCAATTTCTCTACTTTAAACTCCATTTTGTAACGGCCACAGCTCCACTCACTGTCTCCAAATGACAAAATGAAAAAATTTAAATTCAGACGGCTGAGTGAACTACAAATGAACAATGACAATCGATAAGTAAACCCATAGCAACCGGAATATCAACATACAAAAAAAAGCTACTACCTTAGGTACCAACCTATTACAGTCCTTTGCTGATTTGACATCCATCACAATGCCTTACCCCAGCTATACAGTCTGAGTCAAAAAGGACTTCAGAACTTTGGAATGACATAGAAATCCACTCAGCTAACTTAAAGAATTAGTAAATGTGTTATTTTGTAGCAAAGAGCTCAAGTTTGATTCACAAAGTGCATGAGCACTCCATTCCGCCACCACGAACACCGGAGTTGTGCAAAGTCATAATGGCTGCTTACATGTTGCGGAGCGTGCTCGTTGTCTGTTACGGTTTCATAAAACGAACTCTGTAACAACAGTTCGGCAGCGGAAAGACACGTGTAACCCTGGAACACGTTCGTGACGGCCACAAAGTTAATGTGTTTTGTTTTGTGCCCTTAGCAAATTGGAAGTGTATCTCCCATCGTTCTTCATGAAGTAAACTGTCAACGGTAATGTGTATCTGTATATGCCTGAAAACTTTTTAAATCGACAGATCGATGAAGATGACCGAGATGGAATGGTTTACTACCAGCAAGACGTGGGACCATCTCAGTTCCCCACGAAGATCAAGGTTTCATCGATAATCGCTTTCTAGGTCGATGGATTAGCCGTGAAGGGCCAGACGTGTGACCTACTCGCTCCTCAGACTTGACAACATTGAATTTATTTCTCTAGGATTGCTTCAAAGACCTCTTCCAAATAATTTAGCCGATTGAAACATCGATTCTGCGCTGCTGTCTCACAAGTTCCCCAATTGTTGCATTTGGTGTGGGAAGGACTTGATTAACGGTGGGATATTTGCTGCATCACAAATGGTAGTTTCATCGAACCAAAATAACACTTGGCACTTTCATGTGAAACTTGATGTTTTGTTTCCTACAAAATCAAAATGACACATCCACCGGTGCTATAAGTTTCCTTAATATCTGTATCATTCCATAGCTGTAAAGTTCTTTTCGACTCACCCTGCACAAATAACTATTCGGGAGGCCCATGTCCAATAACCCGGCGTCTATTGTGTCACATTTGGCAGAAGAACAATTTTCGCACCACCATTTGTTTCAACCCATAATGCTTCACAAATACGAAGGGAATTGTAGAACAGAGAGAAGGGCACTATTAATTCACACATAATAAAACAAGGTAATTATACAGTACTTAACACTGCCACACCGCCCAACCGATCGAATGGCTGCAACTGGGAGTGTAATTAATGAACAGAGTTAAAGAAATCACGACCAAACAGGTAAACAGGCGTAAACACGAGTACGGGCGTGAGCACCAGTACGTGACCCCTAAGACAGGCTTCCTCCTCCTGTGCTGCGTACACTCCCCACGCTGGAGCCATGTTTATAACTTCTCCCCAAACCGCGGCTTGCACGCTCTCACCAAGAAGAGAACAAGTGTCACCTTATGCCGGTGAAATCGAGACACGGAGAAATCGATACCGTCTCATTTTTTTCTTAAATGGATCAAAGTACGTGCAGGGAGTGTCGCTTTCAAAAGAAAGCACGTGATCTCGTTCCACACTCTCCCACAACCGTTGCTTGTGTGGCTTCTTAAGGGATCTCGTCGTCTTCCTTACTTCACCTACAACCGTAAGCCCTCGGCCAATGTTGAGTTGGAAAGTCGAACTTTACTTTTAATTGGATCTGGGACAGTCAATTAACCAGTGAGATTGCACGGATAGTGCATTTACTAAAATTAAGACTTTCAGTCTGGACGTAATATGCACGTACGAGGCAAATGCCCGTTAAGGCGAAAAGGCCATTAACAAGCAAGTGGGACACCTGCTGCATCCCTGCTGTATTTGGCTTGCCCTCATACACAGAAAACAGCTAACCCGGACACGGTCAGCTACTCCTGCTCACAGATTACCTCCCTAGCTGCTACTAGGGCCAAAAATTGTAATTGTAAAACATTTCACCCTGTTAGTCAACAAATTTAGAATGCTGTCATATCCTACCCTTAAGAGCTAAAATGCTTCTGTTACAGATCTAACACGGTAAGTCGAGTATTACAGTTAGAAACTGTGTCTATATCTTGACTATAACTGTACCTCATAGCGCGAAAATTACCCAGGTTATATTAAACCAGTATTTGATAATGCGAGCACTTTTCGATTTCCAACTTACTGTACAATTGATTTCGTACTCTTTTCTCGTTGACGCCCCCCACAAAATGATGGAAAAGAAAATACTTTATCAATTACTTTCTTTTCGCTATTATTGTAGTAAAACTGCAACAACAGGCAAAACCTTTTAATTTATTACTTCTTTGCGATTAACTCTTTTCACAACACGTTTTGCAGACAATATCCACGTACACCACTTAATATTCCTGCAAAATTATATCATTGTCATATACTTGAGCATACAGAAAATAAATATTGAGATGCGTGGAAAACTACATTTTGCTCGAAACGGAACACAAATACGTAGACTATACTCATAACAGTACAGTGTTCCGAAATGAGAACACTTTGTGCGGCTTCCAGCAAACATTAATCATAATTTCTCGCTTCCATGCTTAAAATCAAATATATAACACATTAACTGATACGTTAAGTAATACGATGGTTGATGCTGCCTTATACATGTGAGTTTCATTCTTTAAAGAACAGGGTATTTACTGGTTAGTCTCTACTTGGTAAGACTGTTCCAACTCGATGGATGTGGCCCGTGTGCCTACTCTGAATGATTAGAATCTGGTGCACCAATTGCCATCAGTTGCATTAATTTGTTCTCTTACTTCAGATTTTCCACTACTGCATGGATTCGGCTATGTAATGATTTTCAACTGAGTATAGTATAAGTTGTTAAAAAGAGATAGGTGAACAAAAGCAGGGCCGGTTGGAGGATCAACCTGAAAAGTGCGCCAGGGGCTTCCAAGTGCAAAATTTGCTTGCAGGATGTATCACAGATAATGGTGAAAACGGACACGGGTGAAAGAAATAAGAGGGTACAGCGAGCGTGTTGGGGACGGAGGAGGCGAGGATGGCGCGGGTGGGGCCAAACGGTAGGACTCTTATGTGGCAAGTTGCTGAACCGACCCTTGGTAACAGCCAACAAGTATATCTTGTGGAATGTAGCAATTTTGAAGTGGGTACAGTGTAATCTGCTGGATTTAATTCAATCTTCGGTTATCATGCTAAAGTCGAATGCGACATCTAACAACAAAATCCTTGATTATAATCAGAACGTACATCAAGTGAATTTAACTTTGTATACTTAAGACTAGTTTATGATACAGCTCGACATACGGCTTGCTGAGTCCATAGACACCTTTTAGGACCCCTAAGTGAAATCTACATTTAGAATTTCAGACCAGAATACAAGAAAGACAGGTTTCACGTGGGAGTAAATAGCATGGCTAATTCCAAAGTTACAACACTTATTAAAATAGAACTAGTTGTTCAATATTAATATTCGTTTAACTGATTGTTTTGAAACCTGACATTTATTCAGCACATGCCAGAGAACGAAAGACTGCTTTTTACACGTACAAATATTACCAAGGTGAATCAACTGAATTAGTAATACTAAAATATAAATCTTAATATATGCATCAAAAAAAGTTTTGCATGACCTCGGTTCCGAAACTTCCGAAACCTGTACAGAAAATTGGAACAGTGATCAACATAAACACCATTTCAGCCCTTTTTAAGGCTCATGAAAACCACACATTGCATGTTGTACCACCATACAACGAGACTTTCAGTGGTGGTGGTCCGGATTGCTGTGCATAACGATACTTCTAATACCCAGTAGCACGTCCTCTTGCATTGATGCATGCCTGTATTCGTCGTGGCATACCGTCCACAAGTTCATCAAGGCACTGTTGGTCCAGATTGTCCCACTCCTCAACGACGATTCGGCGTACATCCCTCAGACTGGTTGGTGGGTCACGTCGTCCGTAAACAGCCCTTTCCAATCTATACCAGGCATGTTCGATAGGGTTCATGGCTGGAGAACATGCTGGGTACTCTTGTCGAGCGATGTCGTTATCCTGAAGGAAGTCATTCACAGGATGTGCACGATAGGGGTGCGAATTGTCGTCCATGAAGAAAAATGCCTCCCCAATATGCTGCCGATCTAGTTGCACTATCGGTAGGAGGACGGTATTCGCGTATCGTACAGCCATTATGGCGCCATCCATGACCACCAGCAGCGTATGTCGGCCCCACATAATGCTACCTTTCCACCTTGCTGCACTCTGTGGACAGTGCCTCTAAGGCGTTCAGCCTGACTGGGTTGCCTCCAAACACCTCTCCGACGATATTCTGATTGAAGGCATACGCGACACGCATCGGTGAAGACAACGTGATGCCAATCCTGAGCGGTCCATTCGGCATGTTGTTGGTCTGATCTGTACCGCGCTGCATGGCGTCGTGGTTGTAAAGCTGGACCTCTCCATGGACGTCAGGAGTGTAGCTACGCATCATGCAACCTACGGCGCACAGTTTGAGTACTAACATGACGTCCTGTGGCCTCACCAAAAGCATTATTCAATATGGTGGCGTTTCTGTCAGGGTTCCTCCGAGCCATAGTCCGTAGGTAGCGGCCATTCACTGCATTAGTAGCCCTCGGGCGGCCTGAATGAGGAATGTGATCGACAGTTCCTTCTCTCTGTATCTCCTCCATGTCCGAACAACATCGCTTTGGTTCGCTCCAAGACGCCTGTGGAGAGCCCTTCCTGGCACAAAGTAACAATGCGGACGCGGTCGAACCGCCGTATTGACCGTCTAGGCATGGTTGCACTATAGACAACGCGACCCGTGTACCTCCTTCTGGGTGGAATTACGAGCACTGATCGGCTGTCGGACCCACTCCATCTAATACGCGCTGCTCATGCATGGTTGTTTACATCTTTGGGCGGGTTTAGTGACATCTCTGAACAGTCAAAGGGATTGTGTCTGTGGCACAATATCCACATTCAACGCATTTCTTCAGGAGTTCTGGGAACCGGGGTGATGCAAAATTTTTCTTGATGCGTGTATTAAATTCTCCACAACTACAGATATATTAGAAACTCGTAACAAAAATTTCTTTCAGGCAAGGTAGTTTAAATCTGAAATCTCTATCATATAAAATTTCCTAAAAACTTCAATATTTATTCTGCTAAAGTAGTAGAAAGGATTTATGGAAATGATAGTGAATTCTTGTATGGTTTTTACTATATAAGTTCATCAAATGTAATATTCAAATGAAAAACTTTTGTAAATTAGTTCTAATACAAATAAAAATGACATTATTCTTCAGGCAGCTTAACTGTCTTATTAGATAATTAAATACATACCTATATTCCATTTTGTGACATCATAAGCCTTGAAAACAAATTTTAGAGAGACCCCAAGCGTCACTACACGGTGAATTGTATTGACGCGATACATGCATGTCACAGCACGGTATCTTCCACCATAGACGCTATAAAGTATGTTAAATGTCTCCTGTCCACAAATGTCTGCGGTATTTTGTATTTAAATCCCCATTCATTTCCTGTAATGTGATGACTGGTTTGTAACCAGATATATGTGATACGTGTTACAATCCGGACACAATAGGAAGAACCAGGCCCCTTTGCTTTTTTTCTTTTATCACTCGTTTATTACATCAGAGAAATACACATTTTGAGACAAATTTTAACTACATGAAATATTGCTCCCAGTAAAGGTTAACGTAAGCAGTGACAAAACTTAGTTGTCTTAAGAGTTTCTGGTGGCAGAAAGTTTAAGGAAGCAATGTAAGATACATCAATTTAGCTCAAACACGTAGCTTGTGATTGAATCACAACACATACACTTTAACAATTTCGGCAACCAATAAATAGCGTGAATTTGTACTCACCTTAATCAACTAATCAACAGCCTTGCCATTGAATAAGTAGTAGGCCATTTGGAACGAATTAGCAACACCAAGCAACTAGGAGAGTTAATACCAACAGTCTTTAAAAGTCTTGCTCCCCATTAAATAAACAAACTTACAGTAATTAAATGAATAAGAAATCAAACACACTACGCTCCACTCAAACTCTTCAGTGGAAGCCAAGTCAAAATGAAGATTCCATTAACTGACTAGCACTGAAGTCACACTAAATCTCATCTCTGTGTTCCCAAACACACATGTGGCAAACTTATACAAGACAAAATTTTGAAGTGAGCACATCAGTAAAACCGGCAGTGGAATTAACTCCTGCCACTGAAAATTAAGGTACTAGACCGGAGCACAAGGTGGTATACAATGAGGTTGCCTTAGTGCTATACTGCGCTCCAAAATATTAATTCAAATGGCCAATTCAAAATTAAGTACACATAAACCAGCATTAATTAACGAGGAGTGACACCAGGTCGCTCGAAGGGATGACAACACTTAATTGAAAAGACGAATGCCGGAGGCGGCAGTAACATCAAACATCTTCTCCAAGTTTTAACCAGGAGTCACTTTCCGCTATACAAGTAAACATTTAACCAAGCACAAGGAATGAACCACAAAGAGAAAATTCAAAATAAACCCCCAAAAGACTATAAAGCACAGGGAACCCCAACTATTTAAATTTAAAAGAATTAGCTTTCCCCAAAGGCATTGTAAACGCTAACGCCGCACTTAAGAGGCCACCAAAATTGGTTACAAAAGTCTTATACATTTGCTCCTTTTCTTTAAAAGAAACACAAGGCTGCTTAACTTCTATTGGACGTCCGGTATGGTTCGCGTAGGATACACCAGGCAGCAACCCAAACTAGGCGGTCGCAAGGAACGGCGAGAAAAATCAGGAGAGCAGACAGGCAGGCATCCTACACATATCCTCCATTCTGAACCGGCAGACCGCGTACAACCAACTCCACATATACGTGGTTGCTTCCCACCTCGTACCTCGAGGAGTCTCAGCAGGTCGCCCGAGCAAACGTCAACTGCCACTCGCCCCACGAATGCGGAAAACAACAAGGCAAGCAAAGATAAGAAACATCGAAGGATCGATAATGGACATCCAAGAGACTGGCGCGCCAGTAACGACGTCCATGGCTCAATATGTTCAGTGTTTCGACGATGACACTTTTCAGGCATGCCTGCCGTTTTGTGAAGTTTCACCTTTCCTACTGATAATAGCTGTAACACTGAAGCTGCGATAGTTTGAAATAGAGGAACATTAAAATGTGCAGTCAGATAGCGGAAGCTTCATTCAAAAAGTTCTACATCACTATAATCCCCAACGAATGAAATATCGTAGGTAATCGGGTGTTTCTGACGATGTAGAATGATCGATAGGAAACGTATCTCCCATCTAGAGACAAATAGGTCTCAAATTCATAGCAGTACATCTGAAATCGATGATGCATTCAAGAAATGGAGCACAGCTAAAAGAGACGGCTGCAAACTGTCAGGCTACGCAGATAAAGACTGGTCTTTCTGCTAGTATCTTCCAGTCACCGAATTTAAAATACCATAGAAACGGCATTGTAACATGTGGCGACTTAATACGCATTGCCTTGAGCGTTTCGAAGGGTAAATGGTATCACGTTGTAAATGAGTCTGGTAACATGAACTGCAAAGTTTCTAACCTGGTCAGAAATAGTACTCACGATTCTTTAAACAATCGGACTCCCATCTCCACAACAGCTTGAAAGTGTGATTACTTTAAAAATGAGTCAATGTGTTAAATACTCTACGTTAAACACGTAAAAACTTTCTGCTTGAAGGAACTAAACCCTAATTATGTTCGCATCATTAGTTTCAGATTATTCAGCCACAGACTAACGGTAGCTTTCACAAAAGATCTGAAGTTGTGTTTGAAGTTTGTTGGAAGTGAAACAGCCCGTCGCATCCTGTCACACTTAGTGGTACGATGGCCCAATGGATAGCCCCCCATAAACTGAATACAGATCAAGTACGAAAACAGTAAGATGGTGTATTGGAGTGTGAAAGAAAAAACAAAATAGAAACAGCAAATAGCAGTGGATTAACAAGTGCAACATCGAGCAAACTAGAGCACTCTACCTCAGCGTGTTCGATCAGAGAATGAACTACCTTCCGTAATAAAAATATTAAGGGAATGGATCAACAATAACACTGACCTGGTGTCTATGGATGTCCATCCTGAACAAACGTAAGGAACAAAATTATATCAATTTTTTTAAAAAAAGTGGTTACGGTGTTGGACTGCTCCACAGACGACCCGGATTCTAAACTGTTTCATGTTACTAACATTTTTTTTTTTCACCAAACATGAAATGTCGGTCCGCTCAGTGAAACGCTTGTTCTCTTTCTGTAGTCGTGGCAGTTGTCATACTCTAAACTCGTTATGATCTATGAGTCATGTGGTAAGAATCCGTTACCGGCCAAAGCAAATGTGAGTGTGAGAGCAGCAGAGATACCTCACATACGTCTCACAGAAATGACAACAATAAATAAACGGGTGTGACTTGCGTTACAACAAAGGAATTCAAGAGTCAAGAATTCAAAAACGTAACCCAACTTCAAAAACGTAACCCAACTTCAAAAACGTTAAAAACATATGTTTTATCACAGCACAGGGAAATTTATGTGAGTGTGAAACTATTGCGGTCGTTTGCTGTAGCTTATGCGACAAACTATTATGTTTTCCAAAATTGTTAAGGCTTTCGTGGCCACTTGTTGACAAAGTGCCTATTGGCTTCTGTCTCGGGTTCTTCGGCCGACGTTCATCTAATGATTTTTCTGACGTTTCGCCAGCACGAGTGGCTGGCGTTGCAAAAGCTTCACCCTCCATTGCCGGTGGTGAAACTGCCATTTCTAGATGTGCTGGTCACAAGGGACGGCGAAAACCTGGGACACAGAGTGTATCGATAACCGACACACACGGACCGATACCTGCACAAACTGTGAAACCACAAGCCGGGCCAGAAAAGAGGCATGATTAGTATGCTCGTAACGAGAGCAGGACGAATATGTGAGCCGCAACACCTCAAACGAGAAATGCAACAGCTGGAAACTGTCCTGAGGAGCAATGGGTACTCCACAAATTATGTTAGAAGTGTAACAGAGCCAAACACTTGGCGAAGTAAGGAACCAGAAAAACAGATGTCGGGTACGGCCTTTCTGTCACAGATTCCCAGAGTGACGGATAGAATCGGCAATATATTGCGCAAACATGGCGTAAAAACGATCCTCAAACCGACAAGAAAGGTCAAAGAGTGTCTTAGATCGGCGAAGGAGAAAAGAGACCCACTTGCAATGTCAAGAATATACCGTATACCATGCAATTGCGGAAAAGTTTATGTCGGAATGACTGGAAGATCAATTAACACCAGGATCAAAGAGCATAAGCGACATTGCAGGTTGGGGCAGGTGGAGAAATCGGTCGTGGCAGAGCACGCACTGAATGAGACCGACCACGTAATAAAGTTCGCCGACACGGAAGTTCTGGCTGTAGAGAAGCACTATCACACGCGCTTGTTCAGAGAAGCTGTAGAAATACAAAAACACGCGAACAGTTTTAACAAGAAAGAGGAAAGCCATAAGGTAGACGGACCCTGGCTTCCCGTACTGCAGCGAACGACCGTTCGCAGGTAGCAAGAGGAGAACCGCACCGGAAATGACCGCGGAGAAGCCCTCGGACGTTGGCGCGCCATGTATATGTAGTCTGCGGCCGCGAGCTAGGCTGCAGATCACCACCGGCAATGGAGCGTGAAGCTTTGACGATGCCAGCCACTTGTGCTGGCGAAACGCCAGAAAAATCATTAGATTAACGTCGGCCGAAGAACCCGAGACAGAAGCCAATAGGCAATTTATTATGTTTTCGTCATCTCCTTGCGAGTGACCACTTTCGCATTAACAGGAACACCTAAATCAGTCAAGGAGGCATATCTCTCACTCACTCACCAGGCGTAAAAGTTAGGTGCCTCGATAAGTGATTCCTGTCATATGACACACATACTGTAACTAATGCCATGTGTGACACACGAGAAATGTTTTCCGGTGGGGGATTCGGTTGACTTGTTGCCTTGTCATCAATCGTTTGCGATTTCCTTTCGAAAGCCACTTCCTTCCGGCTGCTAACAGAGTAGTTTGGCAGAATCAGCTTTCATTACAGGTCCCTTCCTTGCACCTTCCTGTTGCAAGCGGACGTTACACCACGAGACATAGACACAACTCTGAATACAGCGAACTGCGAAGAAATAAATAAATAAATAAAATGGCACAATACAGGACTGAACATGGCTCGTTTGCCTGGCAATCCAACACCGTGAGCTCTTAACCACGACGCTCTTTCCTATTGCTCCTATATTGGACTTGTCCTTAGTCGCACATTGTCGTTTTTCATGTTTGACCTGTGTTCAGTTTTTTATGGGCTGTCAACTGGGCATTCTTACCATTAAACCTGAGGGAGTGCGATGGGGAGTCTCCCCTGTAAGTACTCTGGTTATCAAACGCTGGATGACTATAGAGTATAGTGCCCTGCGTTTGAAGAAAATTAAGTTTTCGCATTTCTCAGTGTTTACCATGTCATATTTTCTCACCTATATGTTATCAGTTATACAGTTTCGCGTTTAGTGTCATTGGTGTATTTAGATACTGTATGAAAAACATGTTGCAAATAGCATTAGTAATAAAGAAAGAATATATTAAAACGTCGTGCCCGACACTGGAGTTTAATTGGACGAAAACGAAATGGTAGTAAGCGAAAATCTTTGTTCCTTAAACTGTTTTGCTTGTGGTGTCAGCCGCGCATAGTTTCCAAAAAGTTTGAAATTATTCGTAAAGTTAATTGGAATAAAATCTTAAGTAACGGATCAATATATTTGTGCAATCTTCGCCCTGTGATTTATGCTGCTTCGCGAAATGCTGACTGCTTCTAATTGTAATATTTTCATGTAAGATTGTACCTCTTAATTAGCAGGTCATGACAGCTTTTTAAAGCTTAAATTCGGTCAGTAATTATATGAATTACCGAAAGCCGAATTACTGTCGTCTCTGCAGACGGTTAGGCATCCTTCGATTGGGACCGTGAACCGTGCAACGTCTCAGCCATTCAGTAGAATAATTGAGCTTCTTGTATGTCAGGTGGCCATTGCCTGCAGTCATCTACATCTCGAGTTTCATTGTACTGGTCCCGGGGTTAACTCTTTTTGTCACCATCGTTGAGATTATAAATATATGTCAGCGTCGTAACCAATAGTAACCGGAATAAAGCTTGTAAGCTTCATTACTGTAAATACGAAATTCCAGAAGAACGCTAGCTCCGAAGCAACTCTCCTTGTTTGTAATATTTGTCTCTGGAAAAGGAAGATAAATGATTACTGTTCTCTAGTCGACGACGAGGCCGCAAGAAACGGGAAGAGTACTTGTGCACTTGCCTCAGGAACCATCTTGTCATCTACATCTATATATATACTCCGCTAGACACCAAGCGGTGTTTGGCGGAGGGCACAATTCGCGTCAAAGTCATATTTCCCCCCTCTGTTCCATTCGCGGATCGCGCGAGAGAAAAACGACTGAACGCGTCAGTTCGAGTTCTAATTTCCCTTATCTTTGACTAGTGGTATTTGAAAGTTGGTGGTAATAATATATGCTCTACATCCTCAGCGAAGATCGGATTTCGGAATTTTGTGGGCAGTCCCTTCCGTTTAGGGCGTCGTCTATCTGCAAGTGTGTCCCACTTCATTCTATGAGATTTGTTACGCTCTCGCAATGGCTAAATGTACCAGTCACGAATCTTGCCGCTTTTCTTCGAACCTTCTCAATCTCTTGAATCACACCCAACTGGTAAGGGTCCCATACAGAAGAACAGTACTCTAGGACTGAACGAACTAACGTATTTTAAGCAATTTCATTTGTTGAAGGACGGCATTGTTTCAGGATTCTACCAATAAACCGCAATCTAGAGTTAGCCTTTCCCGTTACTTGTGTAATCTGATCATTCCATTTGATATCGTTTCGAATATGCACACCCAGATTCTTGATGGATGTTACCGCTTCCCAAGACTGGGCATTTATTTTGTACTCGTACATTAATGACGATTTTCGCCTTGTTATACGCCGTAGGTTACTCTTATTAATACTGAGAGATAACTGCCAGTCATTAAACGAAGCATTTATTTTCTGCACATCCCCATTTATTTGTTCCCATCATTCGTGTGATACTACTTTCCTGTAGACTACAGCGTTATCGGCAAACAGTCTATCGCCGCTGTCAATACCATCAACCAGATCGTTCATGTAAATCGTAAAATGCAGCGGACCTATTCGGCTGCCCTGCGGCACACCTGAAGTTACGCTTGTTTCTGTTGAAATCACCGCTTTCAGGACGACACACTGCTCTCTGCCTGTTAGAAAACTTTCTATCGAACCGCATATGTCAGCGGATAGACCGTAAGCGCACTTTTTGGAGCAAGCGACAGTGCGGAACTGAGTCGAACGCATTTCGAAAGTCGATAAATATGGCATCAACCTGGGAGCCGGTATCTGGAGCCTGTTGTGTATCATGCACAAAGAGGGCCAGCTTTGTCTCGCATGACCGCTGTTTCCTAAAGCCGTGCTGGTTTCTACAGATGAGCTTCTCAGAGTCTAGAAAGGTCATTATATCTGGAGATAAAATATGTTCCATGACTCTACAACAAATCGATGGCAGTGAATTTGGCCGGTAATTATGTACATCATATTTTCTAACCTTTTTATAGATTTCGTGTAGTAACGCAAAACCTTAACCTTCATGGCAAACGCTGACATAAGTCTAGAATTTACTTCCTTTCACTTAACTACAAATAGTATTACTCAAAACTCTGATTTTTTTTTCTGTGAGTATCACTTCATATCGAGAACGTATTAGTGGTTGGAGAAACATGATATTGCCGGTTTTTAAAACACGTCCCGCTCATCGCATAAGACGGGTATCACAGCATCAAAGACAGTGGCGTTTATTAACGTACACAAGTTACTGATACCAGAGAAGGACTGCAGTTTCTATATAGGAATGCAGTTTCTATATAGGAATGCAGTTTCTATATAGGAATGCAGTTTCTATATAGGAATGCAGTTACAAGAAATCCATTTTCGCCCGTAGACAAGTCTCTGGAATCAGAGCAAAAAGTTTTGAGACCTCAGACTTGCAGTACACTAGTTTTTAACACTGTTATAGTTGTGATGTGATGATAATCTTCTTTTAGTACTAATGTAGGAAGAAAATACTCTTCAGTTATAGTCTTAGTTTTTTATACCACCCAAGGATTAAATACATCCGTAAGCATGTAGAATGAATCCCCAGTATAACTTGGTGGCAATCATAGGCGATTTTTTGGAGAGGTATTCGATGTTTCTGTGAAGCTATGTAGCATCGACAATGCTATGTCAAGTTTCCAAAGAAATGAAAATTTTGCCTTCACAAGAAATATACACTATAAGAACTGTAGCGTTTCCGTAATATCGGCAGTATGACTTGATATATTTTTAAAGTGCAGCATATCCAATTTATATGATCCTCTTTTTAAATTTGTTAACCCAATCTGTTTGATCAAGAAACAATCGGTCTCACGTTTTGAAAGCGATATCACCACGTACGGCGTTCACTACTGTAGTTAGGACTTGCCAGAGGTCGTTGCACTTTGTGGCTGGTTCCGACGTCCCCTCTTAATATTATGCAAATGGTTATAGCCACTGTCTGCGTAACCAATGTCTAGGCCATCACAGGAAACGCCAATAGGAAATCCCATCGGCTCCTCGGAAGCGTAGATTAAGCCCTTTCGAGCCTCTAAAAGTAAAAGGTGCTCTCCGACGAGATAGGGAAGCTCTGCGTGACCCTTCTGCAGCGGAGAGAAGTGGAGGTCTTCCACGGTAAGGGTTTCAGGATAATGCCGAGTAATTTGAAACCGCTGAGCCTAGCGAGGAGGCGAGGCCGATTTTGTACGGCCTCCGGTTGTAGCAGGAGTAACTCAAGAATGACGTTGCATCGCTCCAAGTCTCCTCGTTCCATTTTGTAAAGTATTCTGATACCTTAACGAAAGTGGCCCTCTGAAATTTTGCACGTGAAACTTGGAGGTAAAGTGACGGGGAAAGGCCAAGTCGATTCTCTGAAACACCGCCAGTAAGACAATCCTTGGCGAAGTTGATCAGGAAAATCCCTTTACATTGGGGCGGTCGCTTTTCTTTTCTTAGGTGCACTAGATGCGTTTTGCTTCCTCATAACACAAACGGGTCTTTATATACAATCCAGACGTTGAGGTCGGGTGCCGTGCTGCAGATTTTAATACTTGAAGAAATACTTGACAGCCAAGTTCGCATTTATACGTTTATTTTGAACTTATGACCGGTTTAAACACTACTTTACTGTCATCTTAGAATCTCATCTTTTCAAAATTAAGACATATTTTGACAACGTTGAAATTTTAAATTACTTACATTCCTAAACGCCTAATATTGTCAAATAATATGGCATAATTTTGAAAACCTGAGATCTGATGATGACAGCAAAGTACCGTTAAAACTGGTCATCAGTTCAAAATAAATATTTAAACACTATCTTGGCTGTGAAGAATTTCTTCAGTTACTGCAGAGAAGGCATTCACTGTCTCACCGTGTTCTGTCTTCTACATACTTCCCTGAACTGCACCATTTATGGTGCATATAACTAATTTTTTAACATGCCGCTTCCCAGACTGGTAATATCAAATAGTTCTATAAGCTGTTTATTGACAAACACATATTAACGAGCTCTAAAACTACAACCTTCATTTTCTGATGTGTTTCAAATAATTAATATTTGAGCGGTAGGCGAGAATGTTTTACGAGGGGAACTGTTTTCGGACTTGCACCTCAGGCGAGTCCTGTAATAGGAGTTTTATTTGTATTCTTATTCTGTTTTGAAATGGTATCATTTACTTCATGTGAGCAGCTGTCTTTTTAGAAACTGCAAAAATTAGTCCAGAAAAGTATGGGGTTTCCACCTATAAAAGCGTTGTCCAAGATACAACTTGCTCATGTACTTAGCAACAAATATGCTACTCAGTTTTCAAAATTTCTGTAATAAAAAAATTAGTTCTGTTTTTAGAAGTCTACATAGCAGTAATCATAAACAGAAACCAAATTATGAAACAAACCCCAGTTATGAAGTTAAAAAAATAACAGTTACTGAAACTTAACACAGATCTCGTTTTCGAGACATGGAGAACTACTACAACATTAAAGAAACATATTAAAATATGGCGTTTCAGTCTTCGATCGCTATTCTTTATTTTCAATTACCGGTTTCGGGCTAGCTGCCCATCTTCAGATCATATATTGTAGTTACAGAGCAACTTGTCCGTACAAACAGTTACAGAGTAACTTGTTCGTATAGCGAACCGAGTGTTCTGTACGGACAAATTACTCTGTAACTGTCTGTACGGACAAGTTACTCTGTAACTACAATATAAGATCTGAAGATGGGCAGCTATCCCGAAACCGATAACTGAAAATAAAGAATAGCGATCGAAGACTGAAACGCCATGTTTTATTTAATGAACAGTCGCGGAATTCCCATTGAGACAATCATGTCTAGTTTTGATAAAGAAACATTTTCTTCCACTTCAGGGAATAACACGGTGCATGAACCATGTATTATGGAAAATGTTGTCTAACTAAATTTAAAAATATTCAGAATTTTATGCATCATTCGTGGTGACCCTCTGGACTTAAGATCTCCTCCACTGCCTTACCTTGTACTTAACTCCTTCCATCAGCCACTAGCTGGATGCTGTACACATGAAGCAGCATTTCCCATCCATTATTTTAAATGAGATGAGTGGCGATCAGATGCAGTGTGGTACAGATATAACTCCATCTACATTGGCCATTAACATACTGTGTTGTATCTTTGAACATTTTCAGCTTTTCGACATTTTCTAAACAGTACTTATAAGGGAGAGCATATATCTCACGCATCACATCAGCATAACTACCATAACACGGCATGTGAATAATGTTCCACTTTGTGTTTTAATACCGGTACTGCAGAGCTGTTGGTCTCAGAGTGTGACACCAAAACAACATACCGTGCAGTACATGATTTGAAACTAAATAAATTAAATGGAGGATGAAGGTATAACAAATAGGTAGATCCACAATTATATCACTCTCACAGAATACTTGTCAGTTATAACACGAGACTCAAGATGTAGTTCACATTAGTACACGAGGTTAACACATGTTACAGCATTTAAGCAAAATAAGAAAAAACCACAAAGTTACGTCTGACAATTAATATACAGGGTGTCTCATTCATCTTGACTACCTTATATAACTTTTTTTCCAGTTGCAAATGCTTACAAAATGCTTAAGCAAATGTTCTTCATCAGTCAGGGGGACATCTATCTGCGTGATTGCCTTCATTGTAGCTTCGTTCTCTACAAAAATATTGAAGTGGCAACTCCTGCCACCGGACAAATCAGGATGACCAATGTAGCAGGAAGAGACAGAAGGCACTATATTAAGACTCGTCTGAGCTTTCCAAATGATTTATTTGTTTGCACTACAGTGCCCCTTTCACCTTGGTCGTTGCCACAGGTTCCTGCAATGCTGAGGCCACCGCCCCAGCGACCCGTGCAATGCAGTTCTGTATCGAGCCTTGGACGCCAGTAGAGTTGCGATATCGTCAGGGTGCCAGTAGTTGACTCGGCAGTCTGCCATCTCAGCGCCACGCGTTGTGAGCCACAGGTGGCCGTCTGCATCCTTCTCGCTGGCATGGCTGAGATCGCGGCGACAACGAGCGCCCCCGATCAGGCGTGCGAATCTACGGCCCTCCCCTCGCAATGCCTATGGCGTATTTTGGCAGCCAGGACAACTGCCTCTGGTAACGAGCCACGGAGTGGCCTGCCGCCGGCTGGCTATGGACCTGACATCGGCGTCAGAGGGTCGAATCAGCGACCTGCCGTGAAATGGAACGCTGGCGCCCAATCTGTTGCAGCATTTAGCTGGTGGTGTGACACGCCCCGCCATCCAAGAGAGCTGCCACACTTGAATGAATCTCATTAGAAACCCACATTTATTTACAGGCAGCTGTGTGCCTCTGTTTTGCTAACACACCACTCCGAGTCAGGTACTCACAACACCTAGGTTGCGCCAGTGGACCCCTTCTGCCTGTAACTTGCGCCATGCCATCGGCTGCATTTACTCTTTTCAGCGGTTCGACGTCCCTGTGGCCTCTATTCTACATTGCAATCACTGGTCAGTGTAACTTACTTTCAACAGGCCCATGTCTGGCTGTAATTTGTGCGCTCCAAAATATTACACCAAAACTGACTTTTACTATATAAAATAGTAGTGTTGCTACATTATTCCACTCTTTGGAAAGAGCTCTTAGCGTGTTTGGGTCGGCTCACATGGCATATTTCCCACGCATGGCATATTTCCCAATGTAAATTTAAATGTTGTCTAGTGACCCTTAAAACTATGACATGAAACAAAACGTGGAAATTACATATTGGACTACCACTGCTCGATCAAACTTTTACCTGCTCGTCTCACGCCCTCGGTATCCAATCGACTGGGACTTAGACTACCCTTGGTTCCCTCTTGGAATCAGCACTCTGCCTGATCAGAAAAAAATGTCACATAACAGAGTTAAGGCTCCTATGACTATTGGCACATAGGTGCTCAAAATTATTCTTACTTGCCGTTGCCTTTCCTTATACTGAGCGACATGTTGGACAAGTTGCTCAGCTGATATGCATCCCTCTTGCTCTACAATGAACTGGTTTACGGATCTCAACAGACCTGGCCCCAGAGTTTGATTTAACAAGGTCAGATTCTGCCTTGGCAAAAACTCTAAAGTGGCTTCTGCCCAGTACAGCTGTGGCTGTTTAACATTCAATTACATGACTCCTGAAGTTGACGCTGGCAGGTGGAAGGTTGGTCCTATTATGTTACACTTGGTTCCATTGATTGAAATTACGCTCCCCTCGAGGACTATACGTTTCGCTTCTGCAAATACTCCCCACTCAAAACAACTTGCTACGAGTACCAAATTCACATAGGTGGAGAAGATCCAATGCATCCCGACTCTTTGCAAGCTCAATTTTGCTCCAAGAGGTCCTTTTCCCCTATCTAAAAATGACTGCACAGTGGATGTGTCCTGAATTTGCAGCTTCACAATTTTCCCTCCGACATTCAATATTTTTTATCTAAACTCAACACCAATTGTGTGACTACTTTCATCCTTAAAATTACATTATGTGAACTGGTGCAATAAACACAACTTTCCTGACCCAGCTCTATCGATAACAAAACATTTGAACAGGTATTGTACGACTCTCACATCGTTCACAAAATATTTATTTAGGCTTTACCGCAAAATTTACTCCGACGCATTTATTTCTCCAGAACTGCGTTCGATTTTTCCTCCAACAGCACTCCACATACGTCAGACGCTACACTCTCCTTTTCAGTGACCTGAGTACAGCGATCACCATCACACCCCCCCTTTTCAAAAGGACTGATGATCGAAGCAGACTATATTCGGAAATATATACAATATACACTCCTGGAAATTGAAATAAGAAAACCGTGAATTCATTGTCCCAGGAAGGGGAAACTTTATTGACACATTCCTGGGGTCAGATACATCACATGATCACACTGACAGAACCACAGGCACATAGACACAGGCAACAGAGCATGCACAATGTCGGCACTAGTACAGTGTATATCCACCTTACGCAGCAACGCAGGCTGCTGTTCTCCCATGGAGACGATCGTAGAGATGCTGGATGTAGTCCTGTGGAACGGCTTGCCATGCCATTTCCACCTGGCGCCTCAGTTGGACCAGCGTTCGTGCTGGACGTGCAGACCGCGTGAGACGACGCTTCATCCAGTCCCAAACATGCTCAATGGGGGACAGATCCGGAGATCTTGCTGGCCAGGGTAGTTGACTTACACCTTCTAGAGCACGTTGGGTGGTACGGGATACATGCGGACATGCATTGTCCTGTTGGAACAGCAAGTTCCCTTGCCGGTCTAGGAATGGTAGAACGATGGGTTCGATGACGGTTTGGATGTACCGTGCACTATTCAGTATCCCCTCGACGATCACCAGTGGTGCACGGCCAGTGTAGGAGATCGCTCCCCACACCATGATGCCGGGTGTTGGCCCTGTGTGCCTCGGTCGTATGCAGTCCTGATTGTGGCGCTCACCTGCACGGCGCCAAACACGCATACGACCATCATTGGCACCAAGGCAGAAGCGACTCTCATCGCTGAAGACGACACGTCTCCATTCGTCCCTCCATTCACGCCTGTCGCGACACCACTGGAGGCGGGCTGCACGATGTTGGGGCGTGAGCGGAAGACGGACTAACGGTGTGCGGGACCGTAGCCCAGCTTCATGTAGACGGTTGCGAATGGTCCTCGCCGATACCCCAGGAGCAACAGTGTCCCTAATTTGCTGGGAAGTGGCGGAGCGGTCCCCTACGGCACTGCGTAGGATCCTACGGTCTTGGCGTGCATCCGTGCGTCGCTGCGGTCCGGTCCCAGGTCGACGGGCACGTGCACCTTCCGCCGACCACTGGCGATAACATCGATGTACTGTGGAGACCTCACGCCCCACGTGTTGAGCAATTCGGCGGTACGTCACCCGGCCTCCCGCATGCCCACTATACGCCCTCGCTCAAAGTCCGTCAACTGCACATACGGTTCACGTCCACGCTGTCGCGGCATGCTACCAGTGTTAAAGACTGCGATGGAGCTCCGTATGCCACGGCAAACTGGCTGACACTGACGGCGGCGGTGCACAAATGCTGCGCAGCTAGCGCCATTCGACGGCCAACACCGCGGTTTCTGGTGTGTCCGCTGTGCCGTGCGTGTGATCATTGCTTGTACAGCCCTCTCGCAGTGTCCGGAGCAAGTATGGTGGGTCTGACACACCGGTGTCAATGTGTACTTTTTTCCATTTCCAGGAGTGTATATTTATACAATGCCTAATTACTCTACGCAAACCGAATGATACGTGAAACGAAAACAAAATAATAAACTACAAATACTCTACTACTTCTAGACTGCAAAGCACACGGTACTTCATGTTCTACTCTATCTTCCTGGTTTTCTCTGTGCTTAGCACCTCTCTTCACTCTCTCTTTCTTCATGTTTCCTTCCTATAACATTCCTGGAATCATATCCGCGCAATCCTTAAATGGCTGTAACCGCCCAATGTGTACTATCACTGTTCTAGTTGGCAGCTGAAGTTTAACATTAACGTGGGATGTGTTTTCAACTACCTGGTATGGCCCTTGATACCTCGTGAGGAACTTCTTCGTTTTCCCTTTTTGCGTATAGGGGCTGGACAGAATTACCCATTCTCCCACTCTATACTGCGGCAAATTTTCTTTCTGATTTACTGCGTCTTCCTGCTTTCCGAAGCCTTCGTATTCGCATTTTGTACACGTTTCCAAGCATCCCGAATTATCCTTGCGATTTGACGTACAGATTCACCGGTCCTTCCTTTCTGTAGCTTCGCTAAATCAAACGGTGACGGGATTTTTCCCCCGTACACTACCTCATATGGGGACAAACCGGTATTTGTATGGACTTTTGCATTGTAGAAGCATACAATATGCTTCAAATACTCGCCTCACTGATGGTGATGAAAATCCACATAAAAACTCAGCATCTTTCCGATTGTTCTGTGTACCTGTTCGGCCCTACCATTGGCCAGTGGATGCAATGCGCTCGTCCTCAACTTCTTTACATTCAACGATTTACACATTTCCTTAATTAAATCTCACATGAAGTTGGTCCCTTGGTCAGTAATTATTGTCTCCAGTACACCAAACTTCAAAATCCAGTTGTTTACTAACGCTTGCACGACCATTGCTGCCTGTTGATTTGGCGTAGCCACCATCTCCACGTACCTCGAAAAATGATCTGTTATTGTGAGAACGAATCTGTTCCCCGATGGCGTTCACCTAAAAGGTCCTAGGACATAAACACCCAACAAAGAAAATGGACATGTCGCTTCTGGCAGTCGTTGTAGCTGTATCTGTTTCCAGCTCAAATCTGCTCTCTGTGCACATGGTGTACAACTCTTGACATACTGATTCGCATCCTCTTCCCTACCTCTCCACCAACACCTTTTCGCGATTCTCCTATTCGTCGCTCTACACTTTCCATGACCACATAACACGTGATCATGTCATCCTTTAAAACCTCATAACTTCACTGTCACTACTAGCCTTGGACCTAACTTCGCTTCCCTGCACAGAAGTCCGTCGTACATATTGAATTGTGGCTGTGTTCGATACAATTTACAATCGTTGTCCACATCCTGTAATTCTTGCTATACTGCTAGGTCTTAACCTATGACTTCTACTTTTGCCGCCTTCCTACTTAGTGCATCCTCATAACCGTGCTTCTTCCCAGGCTTGTGCATCACCTCGTAGTCGAATTCACTAAGCCTCACAGCCCATCGAGCGAGTCTAGTGGACGGATCCTTCAATCCAACAACCACTTCAATGTAACATGATCTGTCACTACCCTAAATCTTCTCCCATGTAAATAACATTTAAAATATGTGATTGCATAGATTACGCTAAGCATCTCCCTCTCAGTTGTTGAGTAATTCCAATCTGCTGCATTCAACTGCCTAGACGCATAGGCTACAGGATGTTCTTTCCCATCAATTTCCTAAGAACACACCCTAATGGTTGATTCGATGCATCGCATTCTAGTATATACTCCTTTTTAAAATCTGGAGACACAAGAACCGGTCTTCATTTTAACACTTCTTTCAGTTTGTCAAACGCTTTCTGTCCACTCAAATTTCACACCCTTCCGTAACAATCGCGTCAACGGCTGTGATAAATCTGCAAAACCCTTCACTAACTTTCTATAGAAGTTGCAAATTACGATGACTGACTGCACTTCCTTAACTGCTTTCGGTTCCCGAAAATCCCTTACAGCCTTTACAAACCTCGGATCTGTTCGCACTCCGTCCTTACTGATAATATGACCCAAATATTTTACTTCTTCCAATGCAAAATGATACTTCTCCGGGCTCAATGTCAAACGAGCTGCTCTTAACCTCATAAAGATATCTCTTAACCACTGTCTATGTTGCTCCATACTACTTGAAAACACTATAATGCCATCCAAATAGATCAAATACTGCCGTGGTTTCAAATCCACTGTCTAGCAACCTCTGAAACGTTGCCGGAGCGCTTTTCAAACCGAATGTCATTCTAATGTATTGGTAATGGCCTCCAGGCGTAGAAGAAGCAGTTTTTGGACGTTCGTCTGTATCCACCTCTAACTGATGATAACTATATGTCAAATCCATCGTAGAAAAGTACTGGCACTGTCCTAAGTGATCCAAAGTCTCCGATATGTTTGGAATGTGGTATGCGTCCGTTACTGTCTTTTTATTAAGATATCGGTAGTCACAACAGAACCTGTATTTCTTAGTTCAATTCATAGATTTCTTAGGCACAACGACAATTCCCGCTCCCCAACAACTATTACTATGCTCTATAATACTTTCCGCAAGCTGCTGATCAATGAAATCTTCCACAATCGGCTGCAAATACTTCGGTATTCTGCACGTTTTACGGTAAACAGGTGCTTCATTCCCTGTTGGTATCCTATGTTGAACTAATGGAGTTGCTGGTACCGGACCTTGTTGAAAAAACAAATCCTTAAATTTCCACAATAACTCTTCTCTCTTTCTCCTCCTTTCAAATGCTCAGTTTTGTCACGCAATGCAGTCCTATCGGCAGTTATTGGTTGATCGCTTGGCCTACCCCTCGAACAACAGTCATCGTCATCTGGCACATCCAAATTTGCTACTAAAAGTCCTTTCCTCAAATTCGCATCTACAGCCCTAAAATTATCCACGTTCACGCGAACTATTCGCCCGTCGTTCCCCTCCTGTACGTGTACAACACTACGTTTCACAAAACAACCCAATTGACCAAAAACTTCATTATCCTTCAATCTTTCAATAACACATACCGTACCCGCTGGTAGATTCGACTCCACACTTACCCAAACGACTTCCCGGCGCTACTAGACACACACTCATGGGAATTAAGCCTTAATGCTAACGTACGCGGTTCACTTTATTTGTTCATTACGTTTAACACCCGTCGCAACAGGTCTGCATTGACAACAGTTGCCCCTAACTGAAATAACATTCCACCACGTTCCCAAGTTTGTTGTCCAAAGTCAATTTTGGCATGATATTGATACAGGAAATCTGCTCCTAGGATCACGGAGCAGCCCTCGGTTACCCATGGTACTACCTCCATGCATGTATTAAATCGGACTTTCCCTGTTCAAAAGTCAACTGTCACCGACCCCAAAGGCGTGACCTCTTTATCCCCCACTCCACGCAACCTATATGTGGTGCGTCTAGCTTTCTTCGTCACATTATATTCCTAGTAGCCACTGACACTTGTTCCCCTGTGCCCAACAAAATCTTAGTCTTTTTAGTTCCTAAGGATCCTACACACTGAACACTGTACCTCTATTTACGTATTCGTAGCATTGAAATTAAACGGGAGCTCCCTTAGGTGGGTCTTGGGCCCCATCTGCCGTTCAATGCTTGTCCAACTCTGCTATCTCCACTTCTCCATCCTCCCCGCTGCTGATTTCCACCCCTTCCTTTATTCCTTGGTGACTGGGTACACTGCCCCTGCACATGTCCTGTATGAACACACTTAAAGCATTTCACACTCGCTGTAAACACTGTTTGCCTCTTGCGTACCCCTGTTGCGACGTCTATTGCCTCATATTGAATTGCCAGCTGCATGGCTGAATTCAAGTCTTTCGGAGTCCCTTCACGAACTTTCCGTGGCATGTGCGCCGGTAACTCTCTCAAAAATACATCAAGTGCCCTTTCCTCGGCCTCTTACCACATAATACTATTGTCTTCATCGCTCTGACCCAATTCGTAAGTATACTCATAAATTTCTCTTATTCTGTCCGCAAATTTCTCCACCGTGTGCCCCTGTCTCTTCGTCATTGTACTCCACCTCTCCCTAAGCTACCGAGCGCTATTCTGTTTCTTGTTCCTTAGTAAAAGCCTTCTTTTAACTGTTTAAACTCTCCTGCCTTCCTTAGGGCCTCAGAACACCTTACATATGTTTTCGCTTCATCCGTTAATCTAATCTTGGCTATATGTAACAACTGCACATCAGCCCAACCATTCATCATAGCCGAAGTTTAAAAGTCCTCGACAAACGAACGCAGATCCTCAGATGCCTTACCAGAAAACAAAATAACCAGTCTCGTGGCCGCTGGATCTATCTCCTGCACCCTAGGCAACAATGACGGATCTGATGGGGTTTCCCGCTCACTGCTATATGTTAATTCTTTTCTCAGCTGCGTATTGTCTGCTGTCAATTGTGCTATTTTTTCCCCCAAAACCCGTACTGCGTCTTGCTCCCACACACCTCACGTCCCTGACTCTCAGTTTGTGTTGTTTTCGTTCCCAGTTAGTCCCGAAACAAAACGTTTAATTACAAGAACAACCTGACTTCCTACAGCTCCGTATCATCACAATCAGTATAATCATAAACCAATACAAAAGTAATTATGTTGCACGAAAAAATAATAAAACTTACAGCCCCAAATACACTAAGACTTGCTCTGACAACAAAAAGTACTACACCCACGGAAAACATCCCCTTGCAGGCATACTCAAAATACAAATAAAAAAGAAAACGTCCAACACTCAAAACAAAACTGCTCAAAACTCACCACATCTTGGAACCACAATGCAGGTCATGGGCCTAACGTCATGTTGTACAGATGATGTCCACTATTCTGACAACAAATGTGTCAGAGGCCTAAATTAGTGGAATGAGGTGGAAAGAAACATATTAAGACTTATCCAAGTGTTCCAAATGATTTACTTGTTTCCACTACAGTGCCCCGCTCACCTCAGTCCATGTCACAGGGTCCCGCAATGCTGAGGCCACCACCCCAGTGACTTGTGAAATGCAATGCTGTGGCGAGCCTTGGACGCCTGTGGAGTTGTGGCGTTGTCACGATGCTGGCAGCTGACTCGGCGGTCTGCATCCCTGGCAACTGTGGGACGCAACCCTGGCCTTATGAAGCCTCCGGCGTGTGTTCAAAGCCAGGACGACTGCCTCCCCTAGCGACTCATGGAGTGGTCTGCCGCTGGCTGGCTAAGGGCCCTGCATCGGCCTCAGAGGGTCGAACCAGTGACCCACTGTGGACTGGCACCCTATCTGCTGCTGCATGTAGTTGATTGTGTGACACGCCCTTCCAGCAGGGAAAGCTGCCACACTTGAATGAATATCGTTAGTAACCCACAGCTATTTATACGCAGCTGTGCACCAAGCTGCTCTGAGTCACATACTCACAACATCTAGGTTGAGCCAGTGGGCCCCTTCTGCCTGTAACTTGCGCCATGAAAACCGCTGCATTTACTCTTTTCAGCTGTTCGATGGCCCTGTGGCCTCTTTTCTACTTCACAACTGCTGGTCAGTATAACTTACTGTCATCAGGCCTGCGCCTTTCTGTAACTTGTGCGCTCCAATATCTTGCACCAAAACTGACTTTTGCTATCCCAAACGGCAGAGCAGCTACAGGACGAACAGTACTATGACTTTTTTAAATGGCACCCTGTATTTTTTAGTCGGTAATTCATTTCGTATCCTGAAGACCTATTCAAAAATGTATCACAGTGTACCATTAATTGAAACACAACGTTATTAAGCACATAAGACAACTTTGACGTTGATGCTCCCAGAGCTTAGTGCAAGTACTTGGGGTAATGGAACACATCCACGTGCTGACGGTGACAGAGGAAAAATGTAAATATAAGTAGAATGCACACGTGTCATTGCATCAACCTTCGTCAGTTGAAGTCAGTAGTATGAGTAGAATGCACACTAAAGAAGAGAAGGTAGAAATGCTACTCATTTGTGGGGAATGGAAATTAGCAGAACTGTAATTGCAATACTTTTTCTTTTGTATGGGAACATTTAATACAGTAGTTTAGTCCTTTTAGATACTGTTATGTAGAGTAGGCATACAGTACAGGCTGTCCTTCCTACAAACTACATCCACATAACGTTTGTTTTACTGTTGTTGTTGAAGGTAGGCGGAATGCTACGCAGGCAGCTGAACTGTACAGAGAGCGATATCCTGGTAAGAATCCACCTTCCCGACGGATGTTTTCTCGTCTTGTTACGTCGTTTCAGGAAACAGAAAGTTTCAACCCTTAACAACGCAATCGTCCTAACACTCGCACAGACGAAACTGCCGAAGTTACTGTTCTCGCTTCCGTTGCTATGAATTCACCTGTGAGCATAGGGCAGCTAGACTATGAGATTGGCATAACTAAAACCAGTGTACATAGTATTCTTACACGTCATCGGTTCCATCTTTACCATGTACACCTACATCAAGATTTGCGTGGGAATGATTTCCAGAATCGTATACAGTTCTGTCAGTGGGCACAGCATCAAATCCTGGCCAACCCGAACTTCTTCTTAAGTGTTCTATTTACCGATGAATTTTCCTCCTCAAAAATTGTTGTAGCACCATCAACGCTGAGCTTAATTGCCCACATTCTCCACAACATACGGCTTCTTGCACTCCTGCAGCTTGGATACTTGCGTCATTAATACTATCTGTCAGTACAATTAACAGTATACCCCCCTTCCCCCTTCTCGACTGCGATACTCAGTAGTTTCCACATGACTGCAAGGTTATTACTGGCCATTGATATTATACTGGGCACGGATTCCTTTAGTTCTTTAGCTACCTCCTTTAGTGCTCCAGTATAGTTCTGTACATAACACTCTAGGTTCGTTAGTTGCGAGGTATGCCACTCTACCGTTGGTTCACACATCTTTTACTGTATCCCGAACCTCATGCCCATCCTCTTCGTCTGCTGCCTCAAATAAGGTTTCTAACAAATTCCTACCTTTGTTGACCTATCCCCTACTTCTACGCACAGCTGCCTGCAGAACTTCATCCGTCACTTGTATCAACTGAACTTTTAACTTCTCGTACGAAAGTTGCAGCTCCTGGTATTCGTCGTTCATCGATAAGTGATTTTTATCTATGACGGACTATTATCAATAGTTACATTTTATCTTTGACTAGTTTTCTCTCTGCTACTATGTGCAAGCTAGACCACGCCCACTTTCCTCGGTATTTAGGCCGCCCTCCGACGCCCGACTCGTCAGTCGGCAGGACTCAGCAGGACCAGCCATACCTCTGAGGATGTCCAACGTAGTATTGGACGAAACGTTAGGAATAGAAGAATTCCATGGACCACGGCCATATAACCCGGAAGAATTATCTATAACATTCGTCGTTAACGTCGGAGACAATGGCTTTATTCAATGTATCCTCGTGTAACTCCCTGAATCTCATTTCTAACTTTTCATACCCCGGAAGCGATGACTAGTCAGCAACTCGTCTGATCACCAGCAGATGAGGTCTGCGTGGCCTTGGTTTAGCTGTGATTACTCCTTCGTGTTTTCGCTTCAGAGTCGAAGTAGGCAACTTCACAAACGTGGAAATATCCCTTATGGATTTGGTACTGTGATGAGATCCACGGGACTAGTCCTTTTTCTAAGTCTCTGAGCTCTCTAGCCGACTCACCCTGTTGTTACGGACTGCCTGTTGACAAAACAACGGTCTTGGGTCACTTTGTACTGGCCAATCCGTCTCTTGTGACATCTAGTGTTCAATTCTGCATTATTCGAAGGTGTCCGAATAAATTCGACCAGGCAGTATGTGTTATAAATACAAAATGACATAGGGGTAATGCTGGAGTAGGTTTAATACTGAATAAAAAAACAGGAGTGCCGTTAAGCTACTACAAACAGCACAGTGAACGCATTATTGTGACCAAGACAGACACCCATCCCATGCCTACCAAGGTAGCACAAGTTTATATGCCAAGTAGCTCTACGAAGAGATTGATGAAATGTATGATGAGATAAAAGAAATTATTCAGATAGTGAAGGGAGACGAAAATTTAATAGTCATGGGTGGCCGAAGGAAACGAAGTAGGTGAATATGGAATGGGGGTAAGAAATGAAAGAGGAAGCCGCCTGGTAGAATTTTGCACAGAGCAGTCGAGAATCAATTAATCATAGCTAACACTTGCTTCAATAATCATGAAAGAAAGCTGTGCACATGGAAGAGGCATGGAGATACTGGAAGGTTTCAGATAGATTATATAATGGTAAGAAAGAGATTTAGCAACCAGGTTTTCTATTGTAGGACATTTCCAGGTGCAGAAGTGGACTCTGACCACAATCTATTGGTTATGAACTGTAGATTAAAACTGGAGAAATTGCAAAAAGGAAGGAATTTAAGGAGATGGGACCTGGACAAATTGATGAACCAGAGGTTGTATAGAGTTTCAAGGAGAGCATAAGGGAACTACTGAGAGGAATGAGGGTATAAGAAGAATGAGTAGCTTTGAGGGATGAAATAGTGAAACCAACAGAGGATCGAATAGGTAAAAAGACGAGGGCTAGCAAACATCCTTGGGTAACACAAGATATATTGAATTTAATTGATGAAAGGAGAAAATATAGAAATGCAATAAATGAAGCAGGCAAAAAGGAATACAAACGCCTCAAGAACTTGATAGACAGGAAGTGCAAAATGTATATGCAGGAATGGCTAGAGGACAAATGTAAGGATGTAGAGGCATATCTCCTAGGGATAAGATAGATACTACCTACAGGAAGATTGAAGAGACCTTTGGAGAAAAGAGAAACACTTTATATGAATATCAAGAGCTCAGATGTAAACCCAGTTCTAGGCAAAGAAGGGAAAACAGAAATATGGGAGGAGTATACAGAGGGTCTACAAAGGGTGATGTACTTGAGGACATTATTATGAAAATGGAAGAGGATGTAGCTTTGGAAGAGATGGGAGATATCTTAGTGCGTAAAGAGTTTGACAGAACACTGAAACACCTAAGCCGAAACAAGGGGCGAGGGGTAGACAACATTCCTTTAGAACTACTGACAACCTTGGGAGAGCCAGCTCTGACAAAACTCTACCATCTGATGAGCAAGATCTATGAGACAGGCGAAAGCGAAATACCGTCTTACTTCATGAAGAATTTAATAATTCAAATCCGAAAGAAAGCAGGTGTTGGCAGATGTGAAAATTATCGAACTATCAGTTTAATAAGCCACAGCTGCAAAATACTAACACGAATTCTTTACAGGCGAATGGAAAAACTGGTAGAAGCCGACCTCGGGGAATATCGGTTTGGCTTCCGTAGAAATGTTGGAACACGTGAGGCAATACTGACCCTACGACTTATCTTAGATGGTAGATTAAGGAAAGGAAAACCTACGTTTCTAGCATTTGTAGACTTAGAGAAAGGTTTTGACAATGTTGACTGGAACACTCTCTTTCAAATTCTAAAGGTGGCAGGGGTAAAATATTGGGAGCGGAAGGCTATTTACAATTTGTACAGAAACCAGATGGCAGTTATAAGAGTCGAAGGGCATGAAAGCGAAGAAGTAGTTGGGAAGGGAGTGAAACAGGGTTGTAGCCTATCCCCGATGTTATTCAATATGTATATTGAGCAAGCAGTGAAGGAAACAAAATAAAAATTCGGAGTAGGTATTAAAATCCATGGACACGAAATAATAACTGTGAGGTTCGCAGATGACATTGTAATTCTGTCAGAGACAGCAAAGGACTTATAAGAGCAGTTGAACGGAATAGACAGTGTCTTTAAAGGAGGATATAAGATGAAATCAACAAAAGCTAAACGAGGATCATGGAATGTAGTCGAATTAAGTCGTGTCATACTGAGGGATCTAGATTACTCTTAAAGTAGTAAATGAGTTTTGCTACTTGGGGAGCAAAATAACTGATGATGGTCGAAGTAGACAGGATATAAAATGTAGACTGGCAATGGCAAGAAAAGCATTTCTGAAGAAGAGAAATTTGTTAACATCGAGTATAGAATCAAGTGTCAGGAAGTCGTATCTGAAAGTATTTGTATGGAGCGTAGCCATGTATGGAAGTGAAACATGGACGATAACTAGTTTGGACAAGCAGAGAATAGAAACTTTCGAAAGTGGTGCTACAGAAGAATGCTGAAGATTAGATGGGTAGATCATATAACTAATGAGGAGATATTGAATAGGATTGGGGAGAAGAGAAGTTTGTGGCACATCTTGACCAGAAGAAGGGATCGATTGGTAGGACATGCTCTGAGGCATCAAGGGATCACCAATTTAGTATTGGAGGGCAACGTGGAGAGTAAAAATCGTAGAGGGAGACCAAGAGATGAATACACTAAGAAGATTCATAAGGATGTAGGATGGAGTAGGTACTGGGAGATGTAGAAGCTTGCACAGGATAGAGTATCAAGCAGAGGTTCATCAAATCAGTGTCTGGACTGAAGACCACAACAATAACAGTGTGTGTGTGTTTCTGTGTGTGTGTGTGGAGATGTGTGTGTGGAGACGTGTTTGAGATGTGTGTGTGGAGATGTGTGTGTGGAGATGTGTGTGTGGAGATGTGTGTGTCTCACGCTTTGAACGCACACTCTTACCATGGATGTTCAAGGTCTGTAATACTATAATCTGTGTTAGCTTAATATTGCTTAATTCACACTACTGCTACCAGTTAAAATATTAGTTTGGACGGAAACTTCACCAATATTGCTGTTATACAACCTTTCCAGTACCATGGGTGTCGCAGACAGCCAGAATATTAGTACACACGAAGTGCACACCGGCAATGCGTACTGCGTAGCTCACATTTCCCTTTTTTCGGCCCAACCGTAATGGTTGTTAAGTAATGGTGAGAATTAGCACACCTCTTTTCATTGCTTTTGGCATTCTCCTTACTTACCATGATGTGTAAATCCAGTATTACATTATTCTAAGCACTTTCATCGTGTTTAATTCATGAAGGTGAGAGGTTTCCATAACTCTGTATTCCGTAGCAACGCGTTTTTTAAGACTTTTCATATATGCTAATTACACTTTTACAGTGTAGAGATTTGCGATTAATCTCTGACTTGCTCATTTAAGATCAAAAATTTGTTTTTTTGCTCTTTCGATACTCATTCTATACGCAGTATTGTCTACATGTTTAACCTATTTAGTTGTTGCAAGCATACTACCCGTGTAGACTTCATTTATAACTATGACAAACTCCGTATAGAAACTAAATTTTAACGCGATCCTTCTCCTTAAGCAATGTTCGGAGATATGTGCGTTATAATTCTGTAGTGCGATCACATTGCAAATTAAACTAAAACACGAATTCCTAAACCGCCATGGACGTGTCAGTGGGTATCAGTGGTAATATTACAGCCCTTGACGGAAGTTGCCTTTGCGTAGATTTAGGCCAAACAGAAGAAGGATATCATGTACACCACAGGAACTGTTGTAAACGCTGTCAGATAACTTCGCATTTTCAGATACTATGAAGTCATCTACCATTTCAAACCTCTGGTGAGCTCGGAAGCTTGCTCCGTGGAGAACATGAAATACTGAGTGAGGCCTTCAGAGGCAATCTGGCCAAACTAAATATAATGATTTCAAACAAATCCCTTCCTCAGCAATCTACTATTATTTTGTTAATCGATTTTAGTGAAGTTAGTCCACTGTCAACATCGTCACACCTACTGATAAAACAAATATTCAACAAACAGAGATACATCCTTTGCTTTGTGAGCAGTTTTAACCTCATTTTCAACGAACCCTTTCTCAGTCTCCGAAGTCTCTAGATATGGAAGATTCCCTCTCTTAGACCTGGTATTGTCGCAGTTTGTTATTTATGTATGCACTAAAGTATGTTTTCCATCCGTCGGTATTATAATCAACCTTAGTAGTAGTGGTACCCACCTCCGTAGATGAAGTCACTAAGGCACGTCCATGTGGTGGCCGTCGACTCAGAAGCAAGAGGATTCGAATCACGGGGGCGAAAAATTTTCACTGCCAGTATGTGGACAGCAGGAGGAGGAGAGGTGACGCATACGTTTTCTGTTCACTAGCCATTATTCCAATGTCCTGAATTAAATTCGAAGCCTCGCCGTAGTCTTCCACATGGGCAACCACCTGAACGTGGTAAGAAGGTTTGTGTGTCTCAGTCATCCACACAGCTACGCTGACGAGAACTGTACTTCTGCTAGGGCCACCCGTATCAGTTTGGTCAGTAGGTGAGAGAGAAGACAGTAAACCACCTGGGAGGCTGCGTTCGTGGGAGTATGTAGACGGGATCCTCATGGGCCCTTAACTAAGTGTGAGTTTGCTCTTCCACTTAGTTGTGTCAGACCTCCTCTGTTTTTATTCTTACCGTCCTTCTAGAACATCTCTGGCTTTTGACATCCCGGCGGTACTAGGTTTCGAGGCCTGAGGACGTCTTTCATATTTCAGTCTCTTGTCTTCAATGGAAGAGGAAAGCCTCTTCAGGCTTACTGAAGCGAGACATCCTACGAGAGCAAACCCCAAAGAGAAAGCCTGCTTCCAGTTAAGAGTTAAGCGATAGGTAGTGTAACCTACCCACCTGAAAATCTTTATGTTCATAATAGCCAAAAAAAGCCTTGGCTAGAAACGAGACGTCATGGACGATGACCAGAAGAGTAAACGTTTAAGAATGTCCGGAATAAATGACGTACTCACTGCTACCGCAGAGGTGATACAGAGTTTGGGGGAAAATAAGACCTATCTAAACAAAGTACCAGTTTCAATATTAAAACAGCAGTCATTACAGGATCCAAAAGAAGTTGAAATGTACAAAATAAATAGATCACCTTGTATTATTCAGTGGAATGTATTTGAGAATAGTTTAGTGGCAATATTGACAGCAAATGTAGTAATAACATCACGGTAGTATCCACTAGAAACAGAAAGTATCATCACAGTGAGACTGAGACTTATGAGACATGAAGTCTCGTAGGAGGCAGGCGACCTTGGTTATATAGAACGTAGTACTGTACTTGAGCTGAATAAGTTGCTTTAAAAACCATGGGCATCTACCTCCTATGAGACAGAACATTGACGGGAAGAAAATCGCAACACCAAAAAGTAATTAATGTAGAGTAATGAAATTTCGAGGTTGCATTGTTCTAGGTAACATAATTAAGTGATTAACATAAGACAGTCACAGGCTAATGTAAGCGTGATATAAACTACTGCAAATGTAACATGTTGGTACATTAATATCCGGTATAACCACCAGAATGTTGAAGTGAAACATGCCGTCATGCATGCATTGTGTTGTACAGGTGGGAGAAGTCAGTTTGACGAATGGAGTTGCATGCCTGTTGCACTTGGTCGGTCGATACAGGGACGGCTGACGCCGTTTGTGGATGACGCTTGAGTTCTCAAAAAATGGTTCAGATGGCTCTTAGCACTATGGGACTTAACTGCTGAGGTCATCAGTCCCATAGAACTTATAACTACTTAAACCTAACTAACCTAAGGACATCACACACATCCATGCCCGAAGCAGGATTCGAACCTTCGACCGTAGCGGTCGCGCGATTCCAGACTGTAGCGCCTAGAACCGCTCGGCCACTCCGGCTGGCGCTTGAGTTTTCGTCCTATGATGTCCCATCTGTGCTCTAATCGAGACACGGCAGGCCAAGGCAACATGTCGACCCTCTGTAGAGCATGTTGCGTTACAACAGCGGTATGCGGCCGAACATTAACTTGCTGGAACTGCCCCCTGGAACGCTGTTCATGAGCAGCGGCACGAAAGGTAGAACCACCAGACTGACGTACAGGTTTTCACTCAGGATGTGTAGGATAACCACGAGAGTGCTTCAGCTGTCATACGAAATCACACCACAGACCGTAACTCTGGGTGCTGGTCAATTGTGTCTGCAAGCAGGTAGACTGGTTGCAGGCTCCTAATTGACCACCTCCTAATCCCTAACACACGGCCATCACGGGCACCCACCGTCAGATAACACAACAGTCCTCCAACCTGCCCTCCGAAGAGCCCTCGCTTGACAACACTGAAGTCGCTGTTGGCGATGGTTTGGGGTCAGTGAAATGCACGCTACAGGGTGTCTGGCTCGGAGCTGTCCATGAAGTAACCGATTTGTAACAGTTATTAGCGTCGCTGTGGTGCCAAATGCCGCTAAAATTGTTTCTACAGATGCAGTCCGATGCCCAAGAGCCATACGCCAAACAAGATAGTCTTCTTTCTCGGTATTGCCCACTGTAGGTCCAGAGACCGGTCATCTTGCTGCCGTATATTCCCGTGACCACTGCTGCCAGCAGTCATGTACGGCGCATATTTTCCTGCTAAGTCTTTCTGCAGTATCGCAGAAGGAACATCCAGCATCTCGTAGCCCTATTACATGAACTCGTTCAAACTCAGTGAGGTGTTGATAACGTCGTCTTTCTCATCTTAAGGCATTCATGACTAACATCACCTCACCACGCCCAGTGTCAAATGTAAGTAACGCACACGACCGTTACAGCGTGTATTTAAATCAAACCTGATCTGCATCCTCATAGTGACGCCATAGCTTAGGTGAGTGGCGAGAAATCTTAACAGACATTGTCTTTCAGTTATAGAAACGCGACTACCATTTTTCGTCTGTGTCGCACAATGCCTTCTTAGTGTTGTTATTTTCATCCGTTCGTGTATATTGCTTCATGCCGAGCGCGGTTTCAAGGGAGGCTAAATTTCTGCACATCCTTCGAAGAAAAGTGTTAGCATTTCTACTCACAACTGTGTGTAACAGAAAATTTTTATTTAACGGCGTGGTTCCTAATTACGCCAAGCATGTATTTAAATCCTTAGCTTGGAGTGAAAACTGTGGTAAGGTCAAGTGGGAACGTTTGTACGTAAAATGTGGGATTCACTTGACATATAAATGCGAGAATTACGCTAAAGAAGCGATTTCAGATAATGGAAATAAATCCGAAACTCGGCGAATGAGTAATAAACTAACTTTTTTGCACGATGTATGACTTTCTTGAAGTGGGCTTTTCAGCTCCAGTACAGTACTACATTAGAATGGAAATTTATACTTCGGATAATTACTGGAACAGCTGAATAAAATATACAGCATTGAACATAACATGTTGGCAGTAACGCAAATGTGAGATCAGCTACAGAAGCCATCAATCAAATGATGGGTAGCAACGGAGAAAATACTATTCAGACAAAGGAATAAAACTCAGAGCGTTCGTCGCCTTTAATGAACTGAAAGTAACCTCATTTTTTAAAAAGAAATATAAAAATAACAACACATGCTTTGCAGGACCCACATATCTCTTGCTGATGACATAATACTAAATGAACGTCGAACACTATACCACAGTGGGAGAAACGTGAGTACTGGCCACTACCTTGTTAAACCAATGATTTAGCTGTCGTAAAGATGGAAAACAATAAACAACATAATAGTGAAGAAATTGTTGAGGTGTATCTGCTCGATGAAGGGACTTTAAGGAAATCAGACCCGTTGTGGGGTTAACTAAAATAGTCCATAGGTCTAGCAGAAGGATTGACAAACAATTACAATAACAAAAAATGTCGCTAAAGAAGTAAGAAGAGAAAATATCAAAACGAATCGAAAGAAGGGACTTAAAAGCTGCAACGAAGAACAGAACTAGTTACAGAAAAAAATTAAAGCATAGGCCTATGCGGAGTTCATTCAGAAACAGCTGAGGATATCAAATGTTAATATATTAACATAAAAAGGGAGTCATTCAGAAACAGGCTGTGGAAACCAAATAAAAACATGATAGAATAAGAAATGAAACAACAAATTTATAGGACAAATATGTAGATCTTCATGGGATACAATTGTAAGCTGAGGAGAACATGAAATTAACAGTATAAAATGCACTGGTCTGACAGTTAAAAAGAACGAAAGTACTATGTACATAAAAGACATTCCAGAAGATCGTGTTAATCACTGAAATATGTTGTTGTTGTTGTCTTCAGTCCTGAGACTGGTTTGATGCAGCTCTCGATGCTACTCTATCCTGTGCAAGCTTCTTCATCTCCCAGTACCTACTGCAACCTACATCCTTCTGAATCTGCTTAGTGTATTCATCTCTGGGTCTCCCCCTACGATTTTTACCCTCCACGCTGCCTTCCAATACTAAATTGGTGATCCCTTGATGCCTCAGAACATGTCCTACCAACCGATCCCTTCTTCTGGTCAAGTTGTGCCACAAACTTCTCTTCTCGCCAATCCTATTCAATACTTCCTCATTAGTTATGTGATCTACCCATCTAATCTTCAGCATTCTTCTGTAGCACCACATTTCAAAAGCTTCTATTCTCTTCTTGTCCAAACTATTTACTGTCCATGTTTCACTTCCATACATGGCTACACTCCATACAAATACTTTCAGAAATGACTTCCTGACACTTAAATCTATACTCGATGTTAACAAATTTCTCTTCTTCAGAAACGCTTTCCTTGCCATTGCCAGTCTACATTTTATATTCTCTCTACTTCGACCATCATCAGTTATTTTGCTCCCCAAATAGCAAAACTCCTTTACTACTTTAAGTGTCTCATTTCCTAATCTAATTCCCTCAGCATCACCAGACTTAATTCGACTACATTCCATGATCCTCGTTTTGCTTTTGTTGATGTTCATCTTATATCCTCCCTTCAAGACACCATCCATTCCGTTCAACTGCTCTTCAAAGTCCTTTGCTGTCTCTGACAGAATTACAATGTCATCGGCGAACCTCAAAGTTTTTATTTCTTCTCCATGGATTTTAATACCTACTCCAAATTTTTCTTTTGTTTCCTTTACTGCTTGCTCAATATACAGATTGAATAACATTGGGGAGAGGCTACAACCCTGTCTCACTCCCTTCCCAACCGCTGCTTCCCTCTCATGCCCCTCGACTCTTATAACTGCCATCTGGTTTCTGTACAAATTGTAAATAGCCTTTCGCTCCCTGTATTTTACTCCTACCACCTTTAGAATTTGAAAGAGAGTATTCCAGTCAACATTGTCAAAAGCTTTCTCTAAGTCTACAAATGCTAGAAACGTAGGTTTGCCTTTCCTTAATCTTTCTTCTAAGATAAGTCGTAAGGTCAGTATTGCCTCACGTGTTCCAGTATTTCTACGGAATCCAAACTGATCTTCCCCGAGGTCAGCTTCTACTAGTTTTTCCATTCGTCTGTAAAGAATTCGTGTTAGTATTTTGCAGCTGTGGCTTATTAAACTGATTGTTCGGTAATTTTCACATCTGTCCACACCTGCTTTCTTTGGGATTCGAATTATTATATTCTTCTTGAAGTCTGAGGGTTTTTCGCCTGTTTCATACATCTTGGTCACCAGATGGTAGAGTTTTGTCAGGACTGGCTCTCCCAAGGCCGTCAGTAGTTCCAATGGAATGTTGTCTACTCCGGGGGCCTTGTTTCGACTCAGGTCTTTCAGTGCTCTGTCAAACTCTTCACGCAGTATCGTATCTCCCATTTCATCTTCATCTACATCCTCTTCCATTTCCATAATATTGTTTTCAAGTACATCGCCCTTGTATAGACCCTCTGTATACTCCTTCCACCTTTCTGCTTTCCCTTCTTTGCTTAGGACTGGATTTCCATCTGAGCTCTTGATGTTCATACAAGTGGTTCTCTTATCTCCAAAGGTCTCTTTAATTTTCCTGTAGGCAGTATCTATCTTACCCCTAGTGAGATAAGCCTCTACATCCTTACATTTGTCCTCTAGCCATCCCTTCTTAGCCATTCTGCACTTCCTGTCGATCTCATTTTTGAGACGTTTGTATTCCTTTTTGCTTGCTTCATTTACTGCATTTTTATATTTTCTCCTTTCATCAATTAAATTCAATATTTCTTCTGTTACCCAAGGATTTCTACTAGCCCTCTTCTTTTTACCTACTTGATCCTCTGCTGCCTCCACTACTTCATCCCTCAAAGCTACCCATTCTTCTTCTACTGTATTTCTTTCCCCCATTGCTGTCAATTGTTCCCTTATGCTCTCCTGTACAACCTCTGGTTCTTTCAGTTTATCCAGGTCCCATCTCCTTAAATTCCCACCTTTTTGCAGTTTCTTCAGTTTTAATCTACAGGTCATAACCAATAGATTGTGGTCAGGGTCCACATCTGCCCCTGGAAGTGTCTTACAATTTAAAACCTGGTTCCTAAATCTCTGTCTTACCATTATATAATCTATCTGATACCTTTTAGTATCTCCAGGGTTCTTCCATGTATACAACCTTCTATCATGATTCCTAAACCAAGTGTTAGCACTGAAAGATATAACGGTATAAACCGGTTGCAGAAGAAGCAACAGACGAACAAGTGGACGAAGGGACAAATGTAATAAATCTGACACAGTTAAAGAAGGTACTGAAGAAAATAAAAAACAGAAAAGCACCCTGAGTATGTGAAATCGCCTCAGAATTGATTAGATATGGTGGAATATTTCTAGAATTCAGCATGCTCCATCTCTACGACATTTGTTTGTTGCAGGTGAAATACTAAATCAACGGAAATGCACTGAAGATAATTCATTTCTTACAAAAAAGGAACAGAGGTAACTCAACCAGTTAGAGAGGAGTCGTTCTTCTAAACGCTTCTTATAAAAAGTTACAGCAAAACAATTAGTGGAAGGCTTTTAAGCATATCTCATTCAGTTTTATTGGAACAGAAAGCAGGATGTGAAAAGGAATGTCCTATGCCGACCATGTTTTACTGTGGACAATTTACACAAAAATTTTGAGAATTTCATCTGGAAACACGTCCAGCATTTATCAACTCCGACAAAGAATCTGCCCGCTTCCATCGAAAATGCTCTGGTGAATAATGGAGACAACACATTTCCCCAGGCACCTAATAAAAGTAGGCCAAGGTTTATGCAAAATCGTCAAAATAAGAATGGGTACTGACAAAGAGCTGAAAAGTAGAAATAGAGAGAAGTAAGCCATCCTCATACAGGACATCATCATCATAGCGAAGCACACCAGACGTGGCGTTTGTCACGGTTGCTGCACGCTCAGAAACGACTTGCTACATCCGACAGAACGAGATACTCACAGCGCTCTACAGCGGCAGGATTCGGCTGGATTTGGCGTACAGATCACGCAGTTAGTTTACGAAAATAGAAGCGATTAAAATAGCTACAGTAACTCAGTATGACTCATGCGGTAGCACCGAGTACGTCATTTATTCCGTAATTCTTAAACGTTTCCTTACCTGGTAATCGTCCATGACGGCTGGTTTTTATCCAAGCCAGCCGGGGTGGCCGAGTGGTTCTAGGCGCTATAGTCTTGAACCGCGTGACCGCTACGGACGCAGGTTCGAATCCTGCCTTCGGGCATGGATGTGTGTGCCGTCCGTAGGTTAGTTAGGTTTAAGTAGTTCTAAGTTCTAGGCGACTGATGACCTAAGATGTTAAGTCCCATAGTGCTCAGAGCCATTTGAACCATTTTTTTAAAATCCAAGGCTTGTTTTGAGGATTGTGAACATGCTGTTACCGATCGTTCGAGAAGAGCGTAGAATATTGCAAAGAAGATTCTGGACTCGTCGATGGCTTCAACAGCGAATTACTGTTAGAGGAGCGCTATCAGTGTTGAGATACATCCTAGTAGACGAAATAGATATTCATTGGCCACTTAGAAACATGAGACCCAAGGTTCATAATAGCAGGAGGTCATCGTGATAGCTACCTCACCTGGGGTTCGTTATATGTGCTCGTTCAACTTTAAATCGTTGTGGTACTTAACAGATGTGACTGATTACAGTTATTGTTTGGCAGTTGTGGATAAAACACACGGTCAAGTCATACCAATGTGGCCTCCGCCTGTGTTTGACATCAACGTGCAGTAACCCCTCACAGACAGTAGGTGGCAGCACTAGCACTGGAGGCTATATAAAGCGTTTCGATAGGAAAGGGAAAGAGGAGTACGTGTAACACAATGCAATCTTTAACGTAGTGCGGAAACAGAGAGATTTATCTTGCATCCAAAACAACATGGTCATTGGCTATCTGGCCAAGGGTGGAAGAATTTCTATGACAGCTAACTTTTTAAACTGTTTGCATGCCGCTGTGGTTAAAGTATAGGGTGATTATAATTAAACTTTCAAACCGACGTAGAAATAACACCACTGGTCAGATTGACGTTAAATTGCAATCGAATATTACCGAAGAAGGGGGAAAATGTGTTGCAGAAGAAAAAAATAGTGTGAAAATTGATCAACAGATGACGCTGTATGTGTCAGAATACGTAAATGAAAACACCTGTCATGCGCAAGACCCATTGAAGTTGGTATAAACTCGCCGGGTACACGACTTTCCTTCCTTTCGCCTTGACTGTCTCAATGCAGGATCGCGCTTTGCTTTTAAAGCTGTATTACAAGAATGATGACTGTGCACACGTCACTTTGCAAAGGCCGGCCGCGGTGGTCTCGCGGTTCTAGGCGCGCAGTCCGGAACCGCGCGACTGCTACGGTCGCAGGTTCGAATCCTGCCTCGGGCATGGATGTGTGTGATGTCCTTAGGTTAGTTAGGTTTAAGTAGTTCTAAGTTCTAGGGGACTGATGACCACAGCTGTTAAGTCCCATAGTGCTCAGAGCCATTTGAACCATTTGAATCACTCTGCAAACTTCCGCATACTGAAGGGTCTGAAAAAAGGCGTTTATCCGATGACGGCCACGGGTCTGGAGAAAATGATTCGGAAATTCGAAAAGACGTGTTCTTTTGGTGTGCAACCTGGTAGAGGGAGGAAACGAATTGATTCGACGTCAGTGTAAGCAATGCCCACAGCAATGCAGGAGGAGAAGAGTGATGGTGAGTAAACGTGTAGTGCACGGAAAAATTGATCGAACATCGGACATACCCGTGAACACGGTACGTAAAATCCTACGAAACATCCTTCTTTGGTATCCATTCAAAATTTCGCATGAGCACGAGTTGCTTCCTGTTGACCTGCCAGCAAGGGAGACCTTTGATTTAGAATTTATTGCTCGCATGGAAGTGGAGTATGGTGGGAGATTTTGTGGGCAGACGAAACCCACTTCCATCTCACAGGATTTGTCAATACACACAACTGTCGAATATGGGCAACGGAAAATCCACACGCAAATCAACCAGTACCAATTCACCCTGAAAAGTCACTGTATGGTGCGGGTTTACGGCATCATTTATCATAGGGCCATATTTTTTCGAAGAGACAGGTGCTTCCGATCTGTTACCTGAACCATTAATAGTAAGCGTTACGAGTGTCTTTGGCGCTACCACGTCATTCCAGCTTTCCAACAGCGTGGATGTGTGGATGGGATCATTTTCATGCAAGGTGGCCCACCTCCGCACATTGCTAATCCAGTTATGCAGCAGCAGAAGCACCATTTCGGAAATGATAAAATTATCAGCCGGCATTTCCCTGGCCGTCCCGATAAGGTTATTAAACCGTGTTACTTCTGGCTGTGGGGCTATCTGAAAGATGTTTTCTTCAGAGTTCCAATTGCGAACTTAGCGCCATAGAAGGCACGCATTGTGCAACACATTGTGAAACTGACCCCGGAAGCACATGGATCTGTTGTGGAGCATGCTGTTTCTCTATTTCATCTTCTTACAGAAATCGGTGGACAGCATATTGAACTTGCGCCAGTCACATGGAAATTAACAATCGTATTTGATTTTGATTGACGCTTTTAATGCTGTTTTTGGCTTCAGGACAATTAAAAACCGATTTATCCCGCCGATGTGATATGAACTTGCCGTGGGAGATGGACTTACGTAACTAACAGTATCATACCTGTACATCCAAGCACACTGAACAGTACAGCATGTTTAACGTCAAACATACACCTCAGGCATTGATGTATGATCCATTTGTATCTGTAGTCGACCACTATTAAATTATGATGATTACAGCGCCAACTATTGTTACATTTTGTAACTATTTATTTTTATTCTGCCATACGTTTTCCCCCTTCTCCGATACCATGCCATTGAAATTTGCCGGCGTTCTGACCAGTGGTGTTATTTCTACAGCTGTTTAAAATTTTAACTTTAATTATAATCACACTGTATATCGTGCGTAGCGAAATGGCGCTATCCGAAATCAGCGCCGACTCAACTGTGGTATATTAATGGCCATAGATAATCATGGGAGAACGATGGCTGCAGGGACGCGTACAGGCGAATAGACGTCCAACTGTTTAGTAAGTAACTGATCGCCCAGATGAACCAAGGAGCTTCCAACAGTGTCTCCTCATCATTTTCATATTCAATACAAGCAAAAGATGTGGATTATGATTCAGGCTGATAGATTTAAACACAATATTGAGCTCAATATATATATATATATATATATATATATATATATTGTTAATATTTTAAGTCATACACAAATCATTTCCAACATTTTTGTAGCACGAATCACTCTTACAAAAAATTTTACAAAACGCTCACTGTGTCGAACCTTGAACATACAAATCCTAACTCTGAACATTATCGAACAGAAACCAATTTGAACTCATATGTCTTCTCTCATTTATGTGCTAAAATTTTCCTAGGGTAACTGGACAACGAGCGCGACTCCTACCTTAAAGCTGCCCGCACACTTTTGCTTCCTCCGGGCACATACCTGCGACTCACCGGTTTTTTTACTGCGCGCGCCCTGCTCTCTTAACCACGAAAGATCCTCCTACTCAAAGATATTCTACTCGTTCCACCTTGCGGTTGGCAACTACCGACTTTATTTTCTGGATCTACCCTGATCAGACCTTAGCACATACCCTTCAATACATCCCAGCCGACTGCTATACATCGGCCACAAAGGCTGCAATTTGCACGCGATTGCGGCAGCTGGAGGTCCACTGAGTGGTGATAGGCCATCTTCTCAGATGCATCAAGTTTTATGCTCCATCGGAGAGATGGCAGTTATCGTGAACGGCCCTGTAACAATTGTCGGAAGGGTTGAGGCCATAGGAAGGAGCGTTAGAGTCTGGGGAACGTTTTCGTTACATTTTCTGGAAGGCGTAATGGATCAACACCTGTATGCATTCATCCTTGGAGACCGTGTCCACCGCTACGTACAGTTCCTTTTTCTTCAGCATCTACTGGCAAGACAAAGCAACGTGTTAGTCACACAGCTCGCAGTATACGTGCGTGGTTCGAGGAGCACCATGGTGAGTTTACCGTACTCCCCAGGCCAAGAAACTCCCCGGATTGAAACCCATCCGTGAATCTCTGGAACAATTTCGATCGTTCTGCTCGTGCAATGAAACCTACCTCAGCTGGGCACGGCACTGGAGTCGGCATGGCGCCTCATACCTGTCGGTAAATTCCAGAAGTAAACTGACTATCATTTCTGCACGTCCACAATGGAAAAGGTATGTGCTCTGGAATTTGATAGGTGGTCACATTAAGGTGACTTGGTCGTGGGCGGCCGGTGTGGCCGAGCGGTTCTAGGCGCTGCAGTCTGGAGCCGCGCTACCGCAACGGTCGCAGTTTCGAATCCTGCTTCGGGCATGGATGTGTGTGATGTTCTTAGGATAGTTAGGTTTAAGTAGTTCTAAGTTCTAGGGGACTGATGACCTCAGAAGGTAAGTCCAATAGTGCTCAGAACCATTTGAACCATTTTGAACTTGGCCATGTAATAACGGTTAATACGTACACGCAATACGTGACTTTTGTTTATGTTGAGAGCAAGCTGCCACTGCGAACAGCTCTTGCTATTTTAAATGGCCTTAGATATATGCAGCTCTTGTTCCATGAAATGTTTTGATTTTTAAATCTACCGTTACTTTTGTTATTACGTGTATTGCGATTGTTATCACTGGCGTAAAAATATTGTACAAAGGCTTTTTATTCCAGTCTTTGCTCACAATATAAAGTACTTTGACGATGACCGGTTTCAGTCAGAAATGGCCATCTTCAGATCTACAATATAAAAATATACAATCAGTGGGCAGTCTGTTTTTCAAAACAAGACAGTATTTCTTGTCACGATATACTCTGATACGAACTGGGAATGTATAGATAAAATAAGGTAAAGCGTACCTGTTCTGCACCATGCCCTAATGTGATGAAGCCATAATGGCATAGTTAAAACATTTCAATACACTCAGCAAAGCATTGTCACATAGCAATAAAATATGGGGTGAAATAGGCCGCATCGTTCACACAGTCATTTTGCAACTGGCGCTACGGTACAAAACATACTGAAATGTAGTAGCTACAAGAAATACGTTTGCCTGTATGCTTGACAGACGTCGCTACTGTGATATTACATGTATTATTCATTTACATAAGAAGGATAATACGACGAAAATACGGTAGATAAAATACTTGTAGCAGACTAACTATAGAAACCAATTGTGATAAATTATCTTTCACAGGTAATTTATAGGTTGCTATAGGTAGTTTATTATGTGTGTGTGTGTGAAATATTATGGGACTTCTCTGGTAAGGTTATTAGTCCCTAACCTTACACACTACTTAACCTAAATTATCCTAAGGACAAAAACACACAGCTATGCCCAAGGGAGGACTCGATCCTCCGCCGGGACCAGCCGCACAGTCCATGACTGCAGCGCCATAGTCTGCTCGGCTAAGCCCGCGCGGCAATGTATTAGGTATATTTTATTTTTGACCGTTAATTTACCAAAAAAGTGCCAAAACCTGTTACCTTTATACATTTCCTTTAAATAATTTTATATGTTACTCTATTCGTCTTTTATTTTATCCCATAGTAATTACCAAAATTTAAATGTCTGCTATATGTGTTTCACCTACTGTATTTTCATCGTATTGTGGTTCTTATGCAAATGAAGAATACATCTAAGCCCGCAGTAGTGACATCTATCAAGCATACAGGCAAACATACTTCTGGTAGCTACTGCACTTCAGTATGTTTTCTACAGTAACGCCAGTTGCAAAACGACTGTGTGGACGATGTGGCCTACTTTACACTGTATTTTAGTTCTACGTGACGATGCCTTAACGGCTTTATCACATTAGGGGATGGTGTAGAACAGGTACGCTTTACCTTATTTTTATCTGTATAATCCCAGTTTGTATCGGAACATATCGTCATAGGAAATACTGTATTGTTTTGAAAGACAGACTGCCCACTAGTTCAATATTTTCAAATTGTAGATCTCAAACCGGTCATCGTCGATGGACTTTATGTTGTGATGAAAGACTGGAACAACAAAAAAAAACTTGATAGTTCGTGGATCACTGTTTGTACTCTCGACTGCCGGCCGCGGTGGTCTAGCGGTTCTAGGCGCTCAGTCCGCGCGACTGCTACGGTCGCAGGTTCGAATCCTGCCTCGGGCATGGATGTGTGTGATGTCATTAGGTTAGTTAGGTTTAAGTAGTTCTAAGTTCTAGGGGACTGATGACCACAGATGTTGAGTCCCATAGTGCTCAGAGCCATTTGAACCATTTTTTGTACTCTCGACTATCTCGCAGTTTGTTAAAATACTGCACATATAAAATCTCGATCATAGATAGTAGTGGTTCCCGAAGGCCCTGTTCTTACATGGTTAATTGCATGCGTCACTTTACGTTCCGTGGTTGGATCGGAATTATTTTAGAGCACTTTGCCTGACGGTTTGATGTGGATACCGCTGCAGAGAAACTAAATTCTAGTCAATTAGTAATGACAGGGGAACAAATATCGCTGTTGCAGAGACGCTACGTTCTCAGAACCTAAGTATCTTCGAATAATGACATAACATCGAGTGGATGGTCGGCTTTTGCAGCAGCGGTAAGTGGCTGCCGTTAAACAGGGCAGGTCCCAGTAGCGCGTGTGCTGTTGTTAAGCCGCTTTGTCTGTCGAGAGCAGAACGGCGCGTAGTCCAAATTTACTCGCCGGGACGCGACGCCCTGTGAGCTCGAAGACCAGCTGCGCCCTGACTTGTGTGTGTAGCCGTGCGTTTCTGCTTCCGCCCGTCTCTCTCTATCTGTCTGTCCTACGTCTACCTCCACTAATGTCACCAAGTGCTTGGCTGTCCACTTAACACCGCCAAGGTACTGAGGGCAGTGTGCACGGGGACTCAGAGGAGCTCGCTTCCAGAGGTCAGAGGTCAGTCAATACTGAGCGATGAACGTCGGGTAGCTTGGTCCTCATGCTCTCAAACGTGATACCAGAGCGATACAGACTTACGGCAAAATGTATGTCGCACCTTAGCCTTTTTCTTTCCCGACCAAAGTTCGACTATTGTAAAAATTTATTTGGGTCATCGGTCTTCAAACTGGCTTGATGCGGCCCGCCATGAATTGTTTTCTTGTACCAACCTTTTGAACTCAGAGACGCGAACGCAACTGAAGATTTATTTGTTGGATATCCTACGACCTCTGTCTTCCACTGCAGTTTTTGCTCTCAAGTACCGTAAAAGTCAGTCTTCGATGCCATAGCACATGTCCTGTCTTCATGTCCCTTCTTTCGTTAATGTCTTCCACACGTTCTTTTCTTCCTGTGGAGAAACTCATTTCTTATTTGTCCTTATTTACAGTAACCCTCCATACCTTCTATAGCAACACATTTCAGGCACTTCCAGCCTCTAGTTTTCCAGTTTTCCAACAGTTGTTAACTTTCATTCTGCACAGTGCCGCAAAAGTAAATTCACAGAAACGTGTTCTTGATATTAAGATGGATATTTGATAACAATACACGACATGGCCTAGAATGTTTTCTTTGCTTGTGGCAGTCTGCTTATTACTTCCTCCTTCGGCGATCATGTTATATTCTTATCCCATGGGAGCGTTGTTGTTGTTGTTGTTGTTGTTGTGGTCTTCAGTCCTGAGACTGGTTTGATGCAGCTCTCCATGCTACTCTATCCTCTGCAAGCTTCTTCATCTCCCAGTGCCTACTGCAACCTACATTCTTCTGAATGTAGGTTATTCCTCTCTTGGTCTACCTCCACGATTTTTACTCTCCACGCTGCTATCCAATACTAAAATGGTGATCCCTTGATGCCTCAGAACATGTCCTATAAACCGATCACTTCTTCCAGTCAAGTTGTGCCACAGATTCCTCTTCTCCCCAATTCTGTACAATACCTTCTCATTAGTTATGTAATCTACCCATCTAATCTTCAGCATTCTTCTGTAGCACCACATTTCGAAAGCTTCTATTCTCTTCTTGTCCAAACTATTTGTCGTCCATGGTTCACTTCCGTACGTGGCTACACTACATACAAATACTTTCAGAACCGATTTTCTGGCACTTAAATCTATACTCGATGTTAACAAATTTCTCTTCTTCAGAAACGCTTTCCTTGCCATTACCAGTCTATATATTATACCCTCTCTACTTCGGTCATAATCAGTTATTTTGCTGCCCAAATAGCAATACTCCTTTACTACTTTGTCTCATTTCCTAATCTAATTCCCTCAGCATCACCCGACTTAATTCGACTACATTCCATTATCCTCGTTTTGCTTCTGTTGATGTTCATCTTATATCGTCCTTTCAAGACACTGTCCATTCCGTTCAACTGCTCTTCCAAGTCCTTTGCTGTCTCTGACAGAACTACAATGTCAAAGTTTTTATTTCTTCTCCATGGATTTTAATACCTGCGCCGAATTTTTCTTTTGTTTCCTTTACTGCTTGCTCAGTACACAGATTGAATAGCATCGGGGAGAGGCTACAACCCTGTCTCACTCCCATCTCAACCACTGCTTCCCTTTCATGTCCCTCTTATAACTGCAATCTGGTTTCTGTACAAATTGTAAATAGCGTTTCGCTCCCTGTATTTTACTCCTGCCACCTTTAGAATTTGAAAGAGAGTATTCCAGTCAATATTGTCAAAAGCTTTCTCTAAGTCTACAAATGCTAGAAATATAGGTTTGCCTTTCCTTAATCTAGCTTCTAAGATAAGTCGTAGGGTCAGTATTGCCTCACGTGTTCCAATATTTCTACGGAATCCAAACTGATCCACCCCGAGGTCGGCTTCTACTAGTAATACCTTCATTTAGTTGCTCCGTGATTTCGAATTTTTAATGTTTATCACTAAACACGTCTCTACTACTCCTCGTTAGTTCTGGCATTTTTCTATTTACTCCCAACCTATAGTCTGTGCTAATAGCAGGCCTTTTCTTTTCGCCTGCTCTTTTTCTTTTCTTTTTTTATCCTTTAGTTTCAAGGAACTCTACCGAGTTAAAGAACAGTCACGGTTAAAAATGTACATCCGGAATATTTGGCTGAGGTAAAAACGTTAAGCATGAGGTATCAGCCACAAAATGTCCGCCGCCGGTAGCTGAGTGGTGCCGGCAGGGTAGCTCAGCGTGTTCGGTCAGAGTGTTTAGTCACCCTCTGTAATAAAAAAACTCAGCCAACAACCTGAACGAGTGTCAACGGACGTCCGCGACTAACAAATTCAACGAACAATATATAGAACACGAATGAGATAAAAGAAGTTGCTGGCCAGCGCGACAGAATGTCAATCCTAAGGGCCCGGGTTCGATTCCCGGCTGCGTTGGAGATTTTCTCTGCTCAGGGACTGAGGATTGTGTTCTCCTAATCAACATGATTTCATCCCCATCAACGCGCAAGTCGCCGTAATGGCGTCAAATTGAAAGACTTGCACCCGGCGAACCGTCTACCGGACGGGAGGCCCTAGTCAAATGACATTTACACTTTAGCCACACAGTGCAGAGTATATGTTTTTCCTCTTACAGCATTTGACTGTTACCATCAAACACAATAAATAGAAATCAACAGGGTGATGACCTGACAAAATAAGGTATAACTAAAAACAAATTATTTGCAACGAAGCACTGCACCTAATGAGATACAATCAACTGAGGACAAACGAAGCACAAGGTCCCAAAAGCCGGTGCCTTTACTGGCCACAACATTAAAGGGAAGGAGGAGGTCTGTCACATTAAATAAACTATTAATCCAATAGAACGAGTAGTTTACAACAGGAGTAGTTTTTGGTAGTAATTCTAAAAGTCCGGGCTAAGTTTGAAAATTTACTACACTGTTGAAACAAGGGGTACCAAACTCCCGTAGAACAACAGGCCTCTTTGACCCATTTAAGACAAAAGCAGCAGTAAAATAAAACAGTTAACAGGTTACGATTACGTAACTGGCAAGCGGTGACCTCCGCGGCGTTCGTGACGCCGGAACAGACCAAAGGAACATCAAATTCCTGACCACCACTTCACACTCAACACTGCCACAGTTACAACATTCAGTGAGAAGGTTGAAGTTACGTTACATTACTTACACATTACGGGTATCAGAAAGATGTCAGGATAGAAAAATAATTCCGGAAGTACTGCCGAACTTCGAGTAAGAACCCTAAATGGGCAGAAACCTCCAACTCGACTAGGGTCCTGTCCGATTTACAAAGGCATCGGGAACGAGACAGAAGAAGCAGGAAGTCACTTTCACTTATGAAAGTTCGATGAGTTTCAAACAAGAAGTAGCCAAAAATCACAATAGGAGAAAAAGCAATATGGGGGCTTAATTCCACGGCGCCGACTCAGCTACCATGTCAAGTTAATCGTTTCCGGAACACTTGAATGAGCTCTATATTAAGAAATTCCGACTTCCTCGTCACAAATTCGAGACACATGGCCGCCCTTGACACCGAGAGAGGAGCGCAAGCATCACCGCTCCCAGCTCAATACACACCGTGACAACGCCTCGCTTTCCCGATTTCGACAGCACCAACATGGCCCTTTATTAACAGCGCTCTCTATACTGAGGCTATAAAATCATGTGGACGTGGTGGGCAAATTGTAAAAAGAAAGGGAGCTGAGAAGGCCCAACTTTCCCCACCAAGACGAGAAAAGGAGGTTGTTCCCTACCCCCCTTTTTTATATATAGAAATAACTAATTCTCTTTAACTTGGATCACATGACCCCACAACAATCTACCTCTGCAGAGATTCTGCGGAAGAAGGTTAAGTGCGATTAGTTTCCGCACGATCTCATAGGGACCGTGGAACCGTGGAGCCTATTTATTAGCGTACCTCACCTCCACTTTCAAGGCGACACTGGGGTTCCGCACAGACGCTCGATGTCCTAGTTTCACTTTAAACTCCTCACGACCAAGATTATAACGCCTTCCCAACTTCTGAGAGGCAAGATGGACGTTGGATATCGCCCTCCTCTGATTCCGCTGAGTAATTTCCGAAGTAAACTACTCTAGAAGAAGGCCGTTAATAGGTCATGAGTTAGCCGAAGGTGAATTCACCTGATGAATAAATATATGTCCGACCGGAGAGGTCTTAAGTGACTTATGTTTCGTTGTGAAACTGGGGGGAGGTTATGACCAACTGCCAAGTAATGCTCGAGTGTTGGGTACCCGCACCAGGTTGGATCAAGGGAAGACGTCGAAGCAATTCCAAGGCTGGATACTACTTTTGTTACCGATAGGTGAGAAGGTGAGAACAACACGCAATTATTACGGAGATGCTTCGGGACCTGAAATGTGAATACCTGAAGAAAAGGCAACGTTCTTTTCAAAGAAGACAATTGAGAACATTTGCAGAATTGCCATTTGAAGCTGAATGTAGAACGATTCTACTGCTAGCAATGTACTTTCTGCGTAAGGACATGAAGATAAGATAAATTAGGCTCGTATAGAGGCATATAGATAGCCTTTTTTCCTCGCTCTGAGTGGAACAGAGAAGGAAATGCCTAATAGTGGTACACGGTAGCCCCCGCCACGCATCACACAATGGCTTGTAAAGTATCTATGTAGAATTAGATGTAGACGTAGCAGTTTGATCGTACACATGTATCATATTCACACTGCAGTGAAATTATTGCCGAGTCGGTGTGTCGAACGCATTCAAATTATGAGTGACACTCTGTGCAAAGGAGCGTTGTTGATAGTGCGGGCTGGTGGTGATATGGTTAACAGCATCTCCATCTACATCTACTTGGACACTCTACGAATCACATTTGAGTGCGGAGCTATTGCATAGCTTACTCTGAAGGAATCCTAATTTGAGTACGGTCTGGACCAGAAGACCTGCTTTTATTAAGTGATTTATGTGGCTTCACTACCTCAAAGGCATTTACTTCTACGTTACTCATGTTGGTAACTGTTCTTGATTCGAATTCTGGAATATTTACTTCGCCTTCTCCTGTGAAGGCATTTCGGAAGGTTGTGTTTAGTAACTTTGCTTTGGCTGCTCTGCCTTAGTATCGGCATTGCCGTCGTGTATGGAAGACACTGAGTGTATCTAACCGCTAGCACACTTCAAAATTCAAGCTTCTGTAAAAGATCACTAATCTTTGAGATTTTGCATGTTTAAATTTGGTATGTCTTTTTTGTTGTTGTTGTTGTTGTTTGTGCAAGTGTTCTGACCAGTTTTGTGTACCAAGGAAGATCAACTCCGTTGTTTGTTAATTTATTTGGTACATATCTCTCAATTGCTGCTGATACAATTTCATTGAATTCAAGCCACATCTGGTCGGCACATATATTGTTAATTTGTAACAAGTGAAGATTGTCTCTCAGCAAGGCAACAAGTTAATTTTTATCTGCATTTTTGAATAAGTATATGTTTCGTTTATTTATGGAGGATTTGGGTTATTATCTGAATTTTTAATAGGTATGTTTTTCGTCCATTTTTGAAGGATTTCGCGATTACAATATTCGATGTTATCAGGAGAAAGAAAACTGGCGTTCTACGGATCGGAGCGTGGAATGTCAGATCCCTTAATCGGGCAGGTAGGTTAGAAAATTTAAAAAGGGAAATGGATAGGTTAAAGTTAGATATAGTGGGAATCAGTGAAGTTCGGTGGCAGGAGGAACAAGACTTTTGGTCAGGTGATTACAGGGTTATAAATACAAAATCAAATAGGGGTAATGCAGGAGTAGGTTTAATAATGAATAAAAAATAGGAGTGCGGGTTAGCTACTACAAACAGCATAGTGAACGCATTATTGTGGCCAAGATAGACACAAAGCCCATGACTACTACAGTAGTAAAAGTTTATATGCCAACTAGCTCTGCAGATGACGAAGAAATTGAAGAAATGTATGATGAAATAAAAGAAATTATTCAGATAGTGAAGGGAGACGAAAATTTAATAGTCGTGGGTGACTGGAATTCGAGTGTAGGAAAAGGGAGAGAAGGAAACGTAGTAGGTGATAATGGACTGGGGGTAAGAAATGAAAGAGGAAGCCAGCTGGTAGAATTTTGCACAGAGCACAACTTAATCATAGCTAACTCTTGGTTTAAGAATCATGATAGAAGGTTGTATCCATGGAAGAACCCTGGAGATACTAAAAGGTATCAGATAGATTATATAATGGTAAGACAGAGATTTAGGAACCAGGTTTTAAATTGTAAGACATTTCCAGGGGCAGATGTGGACTCTGACCACAATCTATTGGTTGTGACCTGTAGATTAAAACTGAAGAAACTGCAAAAAGGTGGGAATTTAATGAGATGGGACCTCGATAAACTGAAAGAACCAGAGGTTGTACACAGTTTCAGGGAGAGCATAAGGAAACAAATGACAGGAATGGGGGAAAGAAATACAGTAGAAGAAGAATGGGTAGCTCTGAGGGATGAAGTAGTAAAGGCAGCAGAGGATCAAGTAGGTAAAAAGACGAGGGCTAGTAGAAATCCTTGGGTAACAGAAGAAATATTGAATTTAATTGATGAAAGGAGAAAATATAAAAATGCAGTAAATGAAGCAGGCAAAAAGGAATACAAACGTTTCAAAAATGAGATAGTCAGGAAGTGCAAAATGGCTATGCAGGGATGGCTAGAGGACAAATGTAAGGATATAGAGGCTTATCTCACTAGGGGTAAGATAGATACTGCCTACAGTAAAATTAGAGAGACCTTTGGAGATCAGAGAACCACTTGTATGAACATCAAGAGCTCAGATGGAAACCCAGTTCTAAGCAAAGAAGGGAAAGCAGAAAGGTGGAAGGAGTATACAGAGGGTCTATACAAGGGCGATGTACTTGAGGACAATATTATGGAAATGGAAGAGGATGTAGATGAAGATGAAAGGGGAGATACGATACTGCGTGAAGAGTTTGACAGAGCACTGAAAGACCTGAGTCGAAACAAGGCCCCCGGAGTAGACAACATTCCATTGGAACTACTGACGGCCTTGGGAGAGCCAGTCCTGACAAAACTCTACCATCTGGTGACCAAGATGTATGAAACAGGCGAAAAACCCTCAGACTTCAAGAAGAATATAATAATTCCGATCCCAAAGAAAGCAGGTGTGGACAGATGTGAAAATTACCGAACAATCAGTTTAATAAGCCACAGCTGCAAAATATTAACACGAATTCTTTGCAGACGAATGGAAAAACTAGTAGAAGCCGACCTCGGGGAAGATCAGTTTGGATTCCATAGAAATACTGGAACACGTGAGGCAAAACTGACCTTACGACTTATCTTAGAAGAAAGATTAAGGAAAGGCAAACCTACGTTTCTAGCATTTGTAGACTTAGAGAAAGCTTTTGACAATGTTGACTGGAATACTCTCTTTCAAATTCTAAAGCTGGCAGGGGTAAAATACAGGGAGCGAAAGGCTATTTATAATTTGTACAGAAACAGATGGCAGTTATAAGAGTCGATGGACATGAAAGGGAAACAGTTGTTGGGAAGGGAGCGAGACTGAGTTTTAGCCTCTCCCCGATGTTATTCAATCAGTATATTGAGCAAGCAGTAAAGGAAACAAAAGAAAAATTCGGAGTAGGTATTAAAATCCATGGAGAAGAAATAAAAAATCTGAGGTTCGCTGATGACATTGTAATTCTGTCAGAGACAGCAAAGGACATGGAAGAGCAGTTGAACAGAATGGATGGTGTCTTGAAGGGAGGATATAAGATGAACATCAACAAAAGCAAAACGAGGATAATGGAATGTAGTCGAATTAAGTCGGGTGATGTTCAGGGTATTAGATTAGGAAATGAGACACTTAAAGTAGTAAAAGAGTTTTGCTATTTGGGGAGCAAAATAACTGATGATGGTCGAAGTAGAGAGGATATAACATGTAGACTGGCAATGGCAAGGAAAGCGTTTCTGAACAAGAGAAATTTGTTAATATCGAGTATAGATTTAAGTGTCAGGAAGTCATTTCTGAAAGTATTTGTATGGAGTGTAGCCATGTATGGAAGTGAAACCTGGACGGTAAATAGTTTGGACAAGAAGAGAATAGAAGCTTTCGAAATGGTGTGCTACAGAAGAATGCTGAAGATTAGATGGGTAGATCACATAACTAATGAGGAAGTATTGAATAGGATTGGGGAGAAGAGACGTTTGTGGCACAACTTGACCAGAAGAAGGGATCGGTTGATAGGACATGTTCTGAGGCATCAAGGGATCACCAATTTAGTATTGGAGGGCAGTGTGGAGGGTAAAAATCGTAGGGCGAGACCAAGAGATGAATACACTAAGCAGATTCAGAAGGATGTAGGTTGCAGTAGGTACTGGGAGACGAAGAAGCTTGCACAGGATAGAGTAGCTTGGAGAGCTGCATCAAACCAGTCTCAGGACTGAAGACCACAACAACAACAACAACAACAACAACATATTCGATGTCGCTACGACAACCTTGTAAGATGTCCACATTTTCGGGCCTTGCATAAGCTGCATAACGACCATACCGAATAAAATCCCAAGCAATTAACTATATTATTGACAACCGGAAATAATTTGAGCCACATCATGTACGGAATAACAAACGATTTACCCTTTTAACGACAGGGGCAGAGTGGCGAATTAGCGATTTCAGATCCAGCACGGAGACAACGCCGCCGCTGTAACCGTTTGGTAATGTACGAAGCGCTTTTGGCGAAACTAAATGCAGAGTCCAATTTTGCGAGAGTTGCATATTCCAACATGCGTACGCTTTGAATAGAGAAATTCAAGACGTAATTACCAACCTACTCTCCAATTAATATATGAGAATAGATTACATGAAGTCATCCTCCCCTAACTTAGTTCACTGTACAGCTACGATGTAGGTCTAATTTTCACTTCTAAGGATTTACTTGTTTCAATTGATAAGATTTTCACATAAGAGATATAGTTTGATTAATTACATATTCAATGTTTATACATTAGGTAGTTCATTGAGAGAAGAAGTAATGAAACTTGCTTATTGATTATAGCTTGATTCTTGAGAGCTTTGCTAAATTAAATGTAATATGGAAAAGGGAGTGGTTGTGTTATCATTTTAGGTTAAATCCCAAACTTGACATTAATACCAATTTACATATTCTTGGAATGTCACAGTAGCAGTTTTTATTACTGTGAGGTAGGGCCAGATTTAATAGCTATGTGGATTGTGCTGTTTACTACCCTGGGCTTGAGAAGACAATCAGAATGTTATCCTTTGCCGCATTAAAAATTAACAGATCCTACGACATATTACAAAATGGCGAGCCTGCCAGGATACTAAACTAACAGCATAATGATAGCCTTCCATGATTCTGAATTAACAGCACTCTGGTAGATAGGATAGAAAACTGATAGATAGAGAGGTAGAGTAACTCTAAAGCAAATTGGAGAAAAATTAATTTTGACATTAAATGTTACTCAAATGAGTAGTTAAGGAAATAAGCAGTACATAAGTGTAGATAGAAGTATATTTTTGTATGTTTATTGCTGGCGCAAATACATTGTTGTATTGGGTTGTGTTGTTCTGTCTAAACTCCATGAACAGAAAAGATCACGTATAGGACTGTGAGAATGATATTTTCGGGTAGAGTTAAATATTTCAGTGTGATGTTAACGCATAGTCAAGTTCGTAAAATTTAAGAACAAGAACGCGTAGAAGAACGATTGAAATTGACAGACAACAATAGGTCTTGACAGAGCGAAATAATGGCAAATGTTGATAGGACCGATTTGGACTTGCAACAGCTGTGGGAACAACCCGAAACACAGAACGTGGCAATATGGAATGAGACCGAAAATACAACCCATGGTGTTCAATCAGGTCAAAGTAATGGGCATGAGAATTTGGTTGCACATGATTCAGATGTAGAATCAGTAGACAGCAATTTACAGTATGTAGAACCGAACGTGATTATAATGAGTAAGACAAGTATACAATCTTATGAAAGAATGAGTGTTAGTGCACCTACACTGTGCTCGGAAGAGAGGGAAACGGTTTATGGGAAACGAGACAGGGAACGGTTGCGTCACATGGCAAAAGCTGAGAATGACGTAAGTGCAGAAAATGCTAACATATTTTTTATGTTCCAGTGTTTACTACAAACATCTCAAGAAACTAATACAGGACAAAAAGAATTAGCAGAGCGTTTAGAAGGACATATAACAAAGGGGCTGAAAGAAACTAATAGAGAAATACAGATAACACGTGATAATATACAAGGACAATTACATCAAATCCGAAATGAAGCTCAAGAAGCACAAGTCTCGCTTCAAACGCTTATGACAGGGCATACACAAGTGAGAATAGATATCGACACTGTACAAGCAGATATGAATACGTTACGTGAAGATATGCAACAAGGTGTCAAGAAGGTAAAACAACAGGTCGAGGCTTTTGCTGTCAGAGCGTCGACACAAGCGAAACATGTCGTAGCCTAGACGATGTCTCACAAACGAACAACTAATGCATTACGGAAATTCGATGCTCGTATAGTAAAGACACAAGCGAAAAACGAACATCAACTTCAAAGGCTCCGGTCGGGAATTTTGCTTTCAATTGACAGAGTGGAGACGCAAAAAGCGTTAGTGGGGTGTCGCAGACGACGACAGAATAAACGTTAATATCAGTAGATTCTAATGTGAAGACGGCAAAGTCAACAGTCGTCACTTACACGACAGAAAACGAACGCGAAGGTACGTGTGACGCACGACGGGAAGGCACATGTGAATGTCATTCCGAAAACACAAACAGAGATCGAGGATTTATTCAAAACAGCATATTCCAGAACAATACAGTAGCAGTAGTGAATAATGTGGTTTACAGCAAGGTTATGAACGTCAAACACAGAGCGTGGTATACGCAGACCAAGCGATAGCGCCACATTGCGCATTACCACAACCAGTAGCAACGAGTACCGACAGGTGACAGTACGGTATCTCACGAGCCAAATTGCTTTCTAAACAAGATACAGAGCCGTTAGCAATTGGTGTTAGGCATGCATACTGCGCAATGAAATCTGCAAGTGATTCTGCAACACAAATGTCACACAATGAGCAGCCAAATTATACACGTTTTCGGAGATTTGATGCAAACCTAGGGCAGAATTCGAGTTTCCAAAACACAGAAGGTACATTGCATAGGTGCTTAATTAAATATTATGCAGATAATTTTAATTTTAGTAGCTGTTTGTCCGATTACGCAGTCTCGTAACCGGTTGGCCCTGACTAGTATTAGTACGCAATCTGAATGCATAGAATAACAACAAAGAATTAAACAAAACTTCCGTTAACACAATTAATTAACTAAGTCCCCAGCAACTATAAAAGCTACGAAACAACAAAGCACAAGTGTAACTGTTCTGTGTGTGGAAGTGTGATTCAACGTACACATCTGGCACGGTTCTTATTCAATACGATAAGATGCATTAAACGCCATTTTCAATGAAGTAATTAAAAAAAACAGAAATACTATGATTGCACATAGATACCAGAATTACACTCTAATACATTAACACAAGCCAGATGCTTTGTTGACTGAACCTGTGACCCAGAGGAATTGTTATTTAGCACATCTGAAATAAAAAATTTCTTTTACCTTCATATATATTGACGAAAAATACACTCTGATCATTACAACATCCGCAATCGAACAGCATCGGCTGTGTAGCCCATCACAACAACTGCACACGACATGCTCACAACTAGTACTGCAACTACGGCTACCTCAGAACTACAACTGCCCACCGCAACTTCTCAACAAGCACTCTCCACGACGACTTCTCAACAAGCACTGCCAGTGGAGGCGGCGGAATAAAACTCTTTGGCGCAATCTCTGGCGCTGTGACTCAGTGTAGCCACCTTTCATATGCCCCTCGTCCACGGGCTAGAATTTGATGGTATTTTTGCCAGCATTGGTGGTGAAAATACCACCAAATTCGTCAAAAAATACAGACTAAAGTTAAAAAGTAGTATTAATAAGTAAATATCACATAACTAAATAAATTTTTGCTTTGCACTGACCCTTCAATAACCTAATATATAAAATACAGTAAGGAATACAAATGCTTGCATACATGTGATTTTACATAATACTTTACACAACTATCATGTGGTTAAACAATTCAATCATTGGCTTCAGCAATGACGAATAGGTGCAGGTAAGAGTCTCATAACATTTCATAAACAGTAAACACACAAAAAATCAGTTTATACAAATATTCACATAAAATCCTTTCAATAGTTCAATAAACAAGTAGGACTCCTCAGAGTAGTTAACAGTTCCAACAGTAGCACCCAACAATGATCAACAGGTGCAAATAGCAGTCTCATAACATTACATCAGCAGTATTGAAACAGCTTCAACTGTGGCACCCAAGAATGGCGAGCAGGCGCAGACACCAACAAGTGACATTGTCTCAGTAGAAGCAGTTCCATTAGTGACACCCAGCAGTGTTTAACAGGTGCAGGCACCATCAAGTGACATCATTTCAGTAGAAGCAGTCCATCAGTGGCACCCAGTAATGTTGAACAGGTGCAGACACCATCAAGTGACATCATTTCAGTAGAAGCAGTGCATCAGTGGCACCTAGCAATGTTGAACAGGTGCAAAACCAACAAGTGACATCATTTCAGTAGAAGCAGTCCATCAGTGACACCTAGTAATGTTGAACAGGTGTTGATATCAACAAGTGACATCATTTCAGTAGAATCAGTCCATCAGTGGCACCCAGTAATGTTGAACAGGTGCAGACACCAACAAGTGACATCATTTCAGTAGAAGCAGTGCATCAGTGGCACCCAGCAATTTTAAGCAAGTACAGGTAACAATCCATAATATTCACTATCACTAGTCAGAGAGTTCATCAGAGTTTATCAGCAGAAATTAAACATTTCCAAATGGCACCCATCATGTTGAGCAAGTGCAGGTAACAGTCCATAATATTCACTATCACTAATTCAGACAGTTCATCAGAGTTTATTAGCATAAATTAAACATTTCCAAGTGGCACCCATCATGTTGAAAAAGTGCAGGTAACAGTCCGAAATATTCACTATCACTAATCAGACAGTGCATCAGAGTTTATCAGCAGAAATTAAACATTTCCAAGTGGCACCCACGAATGTTAATATGTGTAAGCACGAACAACAGTTTGAATGCACACATTATTGCTTTTACAAAATTATTATCAATGCTCTTACACTAAACATACAAATTATATTAACACACAGATGGTATCAGATAATTGTCATATTAACTATTACAAAAACACAAATATCAGTAAACCTATAATATTTATGGGTGTCAGTGCAGGCCACAACAAACACGTAAAATAATATTTCGGAGATAGATCGGTACCAATTATTTGGGATTAGGAAAGGAAAACACACAAAACACACTCAGTCATCTATCATCCACATATTAAGTACTACTGTGTAATTGAATAGTGTTAACTGTGTAAATGCAATTCTGTCAAAATTTGATGCTCAATATGTGTATCAAGTAGTAGTGGTACACTGTACAACAGTTAATAATAGTTAGTCAACGTCATAGTCATCATGTCAAGACCATTGTTCGCCAAGCCAAATCAAATGTACGGTTGCTGAACAACTGTCAGTGTGCCAAGATATGCAAATACTTCCTCTCTCCAAAAAAAAAAAATATATATATATACTGCTTATTGATTTAACAAAGTGTGTGTGTATACAATCTTCTTTCCACTTGAGTGTTCTAGTCTGCCATCTTCATCTTCCTTGTTCTGTATAGACCAACAAAAAAAAAAAATGCTCTTCACTTACTTTACCTCTTATCCACCAAAACTCCAATAATCATCCGCATCACATAATCTTAATACCTCAACAATACCTCTTACGTTGATACATATAAACCTTATCATCAATACCGCTTACCTTACCTCTTGTCCACCAAAACTCCAATAATCATCAACTTCACAGAATCTCAATACCTCAATAATACCTCTTCAATACGTCGATGTTTATAAACCTTATCCCAATATCATTTCACTTCAAAAACAACTCTTTCCTCTAGTCAGTCTCCTCGAACAAGTACAGATAAAATCCTAGTGCAAACTTCAATTCATCATCCCATACAATCTGAAGACCCAATGTCGATACACAACCTCTATGTAATCCATCTGACCAAAATCTTCTACTCATTATGAATTATAAAATACATTTTGGTTACCTTGTCCATTATTAAATAAAAGAAATGCATACATGACCTCTAACAGCCTTTAGTTTGAATAACTTTCAGTAAGTAAGTACGAGTACGGAGTGTGAATGATCGTAATATTTCACAGTGTGTGTACCACTTCAAGAATCGTGGCAAAACAGAAGCAAACATGTGGAGTATTTCTTATGTCAAGTGTCACTTGCTATTTCAATTGCTCACAAAGAATGCAGTGTAATAACTGTCAATGGTCTAAAACTAGTGTTGGTATGTCATGTCGTTAACTTCTTTCCTATTAGCATAAATTTATACAGCTTCCATAAACCTACAGCTCATGTGACTTCAATCAATGAAGTTTCTTGTACCAATGTCGTTCGTAGAATTATAGCAGTTCATTTTCTTATCTTAAAATATAAGGCACTGAGCGTAAGCAAAACATGCAATAGCGAGTAAATGTACCAGTAGAGAACAGAATGTTAACAAGTGGATGTAGCAGAATCCCTATAACGAGGCTCTGCCAAGTGAACAATCTATAATTAATACCATAGTGTGACCTAAACTCCATGTTCGTACACAGTATATCAGCATTTCTATATACCAAAATAAAGAGTAGTTATGACAACAAAACAGAAATGTGCAAATATGCAATCCATAAGCAAAGCAGCAAACATATATCTCACGTAATAAACAGGTTATTAGCATCATTTCAGCATAAGGAAATAAATGTTCATATGTAATCTTAATAAGTAAACATGAAGGCGCAAGCAGATAAATCACAAAGTATAACTTACATAAATAACCATATCAGTACAATTAATCAGGTGACAATTGTAATTTAAATAAATAAGCACAGCAGGCACATAAAAAAAATGTCACATGAGTGAAAAAGCAGTGCAGCCAAGCGATGCATAATATACATAAATAACAACCCTGTTCATTAATCAATCATTGTCAAAATCAGTTACCACAAAGTATAAATCACGTAATCGTGAGCAGCAAATTACGTCTAATGTACGTACCAAAGTTGAAATATGTTTCCTGAAAAATAAACTCAATTAATAGTTACCTTTTTAGTTTATTAGTTTCTTCTTCGAAATTACATTCTTCCTGAAAATTTCTCGATAGCAAGTCCTCTCAACGTCGGACACACACAGAATTTACCTGAAGGTTTTAAATATTTATACAACCGTATCCTGAAAAATACTGAACGTTAATAACATAATTTATCAAGTCCCTATAGCTTTATACTGAATTTATTCGGAGAAATTAGACTGTGTATTTGTTTACGGCTGTCAGTGCATTCGCACTGAGCGCCCGATCAGCTGTAGGTACGTGTGACGTAAAAAGTAATTGCTTGCGGTCAACGACTGCCTTGTGCGGCGCGCAGACTTGACTGTTGCTTTGAGTATGTGCCGACGCCCGAACACGGCGCGGTATCCTTGTACTCTCTGTGTGTTTACGTGTAACTGTTAGTTTCTCAAAAGTATGTCATTCCACAAAAATTTTAACGTTCGATATATGATGTATTCCCTTGGAGCACCGAGATTTAAGAGTTTCTACTTCGACAGTGTTATCATGAATAATTTTGCGAACCCAATATGGAGCGTTATAAAGCAGAAAAAATTTGCGACACAAGCCTTTTCCTTTGTGAGACAAACGATGAGACTTAATTAGCACCTTTTGACCAACTGACAAGATTTTTAAACGGCCAGGACGTTTAGCTGATTTCTCTCTTCTAGCAGCCGCAGATGCAATATTTTGCAGAGCCAGGTTCACAACTTCAGAATGCCGCAGTTTCCGTGTAGGCGGAAAATGAACGATTTCAGATATGCGATTTGTCGGTGCTCCATTTTCCAATATCAATATAGGCAGTAAAGAAGCTGAATCACTAGGAAGTTCATTCAGAACGTCTTGAAAAATATGAAGATACTGATCCCACGTTCTGTCATTCTGATGCCAATAAAGTCGACACAATTTATTGATTTCCCTCATCCATCTCTCTGAACCGTTGGATTGAGGGTGAAAAAGTGAAATGAAAATTGGTTTAATCTTACGACCCCGTAGAGTACGAAGCCAAGTTTTAGAGCGAAACTGTGATCCATTATCTGATATAACCTTATCAACATGACCCACTTCTTTAAGAAAATGTTTGATGAAAGCATTAGATACTGAACGAGCTGTTGCTTTGCGTAAGGGTGTAAAACACACATATTTTGATGTCAATTCCACTGCTACCAAAATTTACGCAAAACCATTAGTAGAACGAACCACTGGGCCGAACAAATCGACTGCAGCCATCTCCTTTAATTTCGCTGGAATGATAGGAAACAATGGTGCTCTGTGAGAAATAGTTGGCGGCTTAGCCTTTTGACATAATTTGCATTTGGCAAGAACAGATCGAATACGTTTTTCCATATTACTGAAGCAGCAATTTTCTCGTAATTTATGAAAGCATTTTCTGGGACCAAAGTGTGCATAACTGAAATGTGTATACCAAATCAATTTATTAACCCAATCGTCAGGAATACAAACTAACCAAACAGAGTTGTTGACCGATTTTCGTTTAAAAAGAATATCATTGCGAACTAAATAATACTGTCTAATGGCTACGCTTTCCATTCTCCCCCACTTCTCCTTAATGTCCTTCCAGATTGGATCCTTATTTTGCTCCTTAGCGATGTCCTAGAGCGAAGACGAAATAAAATTCTCAAACGCAACACCTTGAATATACATCAAACAATAATTGTTTTCTTTGCGGTCCTCTTCAGCACTTTGTTTCAAACCCATAGAAGTACGTGATAAAGCATCAGCAATAATATTTGAAGAACCCTGTATGTAAACAATACTAAAATCAAACTCCTGTAGAAACAGCGCCCATCGTGACAATCTTCCATGAGTTGATTTTGTTGACATAAGAAATTCCAGAGCTCGATGATCGGTGTAAACCTTAATATGTCTACCATACAAAAATACGCGAAATTTTGTGAAAGCTCAAACAACAGCCAAGGCTTCAAGTTCCGTAATCGAATAATTCTTTTCGGATTTCGAGAGAACACGACTTCCAAATGCAATAATTTTCTGTACTACAACGCCGTTTTCTTCTATCTCTTGAAATAAGTGTGCACCTAGGCCTTTGTATGATGAGTCCGTCGCCAAACAAAAATCTTTAGATAAATCCGGATGTGAAAGAAGTGGAGCAGCAACTAAAGCATCACGAAGTTGTTCAAATTCTGATTGAGCTTCCTCATCCGAACACCAATTAGATTTCTTTCCAGATAGTTCACATAAAGGAGGTGTGGTCAAATCGTCCAATTTATCAAAGCGTATAAGAAAATTACAGACACCAATAAAACTACGAACATCACGTTTAGTAGTAGGGACAGCATAATTACGAATAGCGTCTAGTTTCTCTGGATCAGGAAGAATACCTTCTGTAGAAATAATATGACCAAGAAATTTCACCTGAGAACGACCAAATTCAGAATTTTTCCACTTCACTGTAATGCCAACTCTTGCAAAAATACATAATAATGAATCCAAAATTTTGTTATGCTCACTCCAAGAACGTTTAGCAATAAGAATATCGTCAACATATGAAGTAATATTGTCACGAAGATAAACAGATAAAATTCCGTTTAAACTACGAATGAATGCTGCAGAAGATACAGTGAATCCAAACGGTAATTTCCGAAATTACTTTTCATAGATACAAAGAATAGTAAAAGAGTAGGCAGCGGCGCAGAAAAGTAAAAGTACAAGTCGGGGCCCTGTGCACACTACGGCACATATTCACTTAGTGTAGTGAATCCCCTGAGGACTTGAGTAGCCACACAAATTCCAGTTTGTGACTTAGTGGCCAATTTGGTGGAAGTGCGTACATAAATTGATCTAACCATTAACATGGATGTATGTCGTTCTTAGAATTGCGAAAGATCTTAAATTTCCGAACAGTTAAGAAGTGTTTATAGTCAAAGTTTTCTCCTCGTGGCGACAAAGACTTACCGTGTCTGTCCCAGTCCCAATGTCGATTATTGTCAAGGTCGCGCGCCTGGCGCTCTCTTGTTGCTTCTCGTAAATGAAACAAATTACTTTCTTCAAACCCCTCTGCTATCTGTGATTCTAAATTTCTTGTACTGTCTTTTCCTACGATTTCGCTTTCAATTAGTTTGACTTGCTTTCGTAACGCCTCAAATTCCCTTTTAACGCGTTCATTAAATTTTCCCTGATTTTCAACATGTTTATTTATGTTCTGGCACTCTTCTGTTTCTACAAATGGCAGTGGAGCTGTATCATCAGAATCTCTGTCCCCATTTAAACTAAGATTTGTCAATTTATCTGAAATCTCCTCAACTCTTTCCGATAAGTCACCTATTTGTTCTTTCTGTTTATTTACGTCTTCCGTAAGTGTCGCTACTCGGGTTTCAGTATTGACACATTTAGTAGTTAACTGTTTATACTGTTGTGTTAGGTTATTTATTCTGTCATTTGGTAATGGTTCCTAGATTCTTTCAAATATTTCTTCCTTATCGTGTGCACGTTGTAAATTTAACTCTGAAAATTTCTGTACTATCACGCGATCTCTTTCTTCTGTTCTCTGTCTTGTTCCTCTTTTCTAATTTCTATTGAAATTAAACTATTATTGTGAGCATTCAAAATCGGTTGTACTTCTCTAATTTCTTTCAATGTCTCATCTTTCATGTTTTTGAAACATGTCCCTATTCGTGAGCCTAACTGTGTTTCCATTGTTTCCATCTCGGTTTTAATTGTTCCTATTTGTGAGCCTAATCGTGTTGCCATTGCTACCATCTCGGTTTTAATTGTTCCTATTTGTGATCCCAAATTTAATATTGCACTCATCAACTGCTCCATATTAACTGGTCCAAAATTCTTTTCGCCCCTAACAATTCCCGTAAAACTAACTTCCTTCGTCATAACTGTAAAGCTATCTGTGTTCGATACTATTTCAGAATCTTCTGTCGTTAATCTCATATTCTGAAAATCTTCCGATAGTGAAAAATTTTGAACTGGTTCCGGATTATTTTCCCTGCTTATTAAATTGTTTTCAACTTCATTATTCATCATACTGTTCTCCTGTGTTGGCGAGTTCGCCATGTCAACAATTTCGTCAATCTGACTATATATCATTTTTGCCATTTTCATCGATCGCGCAATCATTTACAAAACATACAAAACTCGTCACTATACGAAAATTACACACTATGACACTTTGTCTCCAACAATAACATTCACACGAAATGCTTTCCGACAAACACGATTAACGAACAATTGAAATCTTCATAATTGCACAAAACTGTCAAACCCCTACACAAGACATCAAAAATTAAATTCTGCAAAAATACCATTAGAAGAATAACAAGACAACTACAAATGTTTAATTACCAAATCTACACATGCAATATAGACTGCAATTACAAAACTACAAATTACTTCAACAATACTACTGTCTGCTATTTTTACTATCAAAATAATTCCAAGGGACGATCCGAAGCAGCGGCCGCCACGTGCATGTGGGCTTCATTAAATATTATGCAAATAATTTTAATTTTAGTAGCTGTTTGTCCGATTACGCACTCTCGTAACCGGTTGGCCCTGACTATTATTAGTCCGCAATCTGTCTGCATAGAATAAAGACAAAGAATTAAACAAAACTTCCGTTAACACAATTAATTAACAGTCCCCAGCAACTATAAAAGCTACGAAACAACAAAGCACAAGTGTAACTGTTCTGTGTGTGGAAGTGTGATTCAACGTACACATCTGGCACGGTTTTTCCTCAATACGACAGGATGCTGTAAACGCCATTTTCAATTAAGTAATTAAGAAAAACAGAAATACTATGATTGCACATAGATACCAGAATTACACTCTAATACATGAACACAAGCCAGATGCTTTGTAGATTGAACCTGTGACGAAGAGGCATTGTTATTTAGTACATTTGAAATAAAAAATTTCCTTTACCTTCATATATATTGACGAAAAATACACTGATCATTACAACATCCGCAATCGATCAGCATCGGCTGTGTAGCCCATCAGAACAACTGCACACGACATGCTCACAACTAGTACTGCAACTACGGCTACCTCAGAACTACAACTGCCCACCGCAACTTCTCAACAAGCACTCTCCACGACGACTTCTTAGCACTGCCAGTGGAGGCGGTGGATTAAAACTCTTTGGCGCAATCTCTGGCGCTGTGACTCAGGGTAGCCACCTTTCAATATCGCAGAACGAAGTACGAAACTTTGATGGTAATCACTTTCTTACAGTGGACAAATATCAGCACTATAAGGAAGACACAGTCTGATCCATCGCACGTTCATGGATCAATTCAAAGTATGGATACTAACACACTGACCTGTGAAACATCAACTAGATTTCATTTGCGCACACATGGACGGAAGTATAGCGCAAACTACGCAAAAATTAGCGGAGACTTGTAATTATTATGAATATTTTTGACTAGCCTTTATTGCCAGGTATTGATTACCGGAGGCAAAAATGAGAATAAAGTATGGCTTATTGCAAAATCTCTCATTTGAAAACTCACGAGAGAAAACCGCAGTCAAATTCTTCCAAAATATGGCTAAACGAAATCAATATTTAAACAGTCCATATAGTGACAGTGAATTAATCCTAATATGCAAGATGGAATTACCGATGAGATATGAAAAGGCATTGATAGGACGAGGGGGTGACAGTGCTGATACATTCAAAGGTATTTTGCGAGAGGTGGAATTTACGTATGAAAACGACGCTCAAAAACGTCGCGATTCAGGACAGAATAACTTTGAAAGGACAAGTAATAAGAATGATAGTACTGGCAGTAATGGTAGACAGATATTGGGCTTGAATTCTGTGAGAAATTGCAATAATTACGTAGGTGGGAAAAGTGTAAATACGCGACCACAACGTAACGGATAATAATAATAATAAGTTAGAACAGGGACGATAATCGGAATGGCAACTGGAGAACTCTGGAAAACCGACAGCCTGATTTCAATCAGCGGTCGCCAGGTCTATGCAGAGAAAGGTGATGGATGGTGGGTGCTGGAACGCAGCCACAAACAAACACGTCAGGAAATTACATGAGAAATGAACCGCAGGGGTAGGTGGAATTAAGACCACCAAATCCAGGGAAGCATACAGAATGACTAACCGTACAAAATGATTAACATCCGGAATCTCAGGGGTTCGAGCAGATGATATACCTTCTACAGAGACGAACAACACAGTAAACGTAGCGATAAATAGGTTAAAATATAATGGTCAGGAATTGAAACTGGAAAAAGGGACGAGATAATGTTCGTCAGAAGTATCAGAAACGATATTTCAGACAGGAAGGAAGTCACAGTTAAAGTGTTGGGACGAGATGGAATGGACAGATACGGACTAGCTTTACCTATTCAAGAAAAAAATGACAATGAGGAAGCGTTAAGGTATATGGCGCAAATATTTGGTTCTGAACAGACAAAAGACGATTCTGTGCAGGATAATGTAAATCCAAACGTACATCACAATACACTTGATCAAGACGACAAGAGTAATCCACCAAATACGGCTAGTATAGGTCCCAGAGAGGAAAAGCAAAGTACAAAGTTGTACACCTAACAGAAAGTTTGACACATTACAAGATTTGCTAAAACCCTTCCATGGCACTTTAGAAGACAAACAGTTAAGAGTCCGAAGCGCTATGGATACAGCGAATCGAATAGAATAGAGACGAACAAGTAGATTATAGAGAGGCCAATAATAGGACACATATTTCGGCTAGGGCGGAAAATGATTCATACCGGGAAGTATCTGAACAGACCGATAAATCAGAGTCTGACGTATATAATTGTGGTACATTTGAGGACATAGTACGGCAATATCACCACCTTCAGTGGCAGACAACAGACATGAGAACGAATTATTGACTCAGGGTGCGAGTACAGACACACCTAATATAGAATTTAATGAAACCATAGAATCTAAGCGAGAGGTACTATCACAGTTAAAGATCAGTTGTCATGTCTTAAAATCCAAATTAAAACGGTCACGAGAATGTGTGACGAACAAACATATTTTAAAGAAAGAGCAAGGTGTCAGAATGAGATTTTAAAAAATGGTTCAATTGGCTCTGAGCACTACGGGACATCACATCAGAGCTCATCAGTCGCCTAGTACTTAGAACTACTTAAACCTAACTAACCTAAGGACATCACACACATCCATGCCCGAGGCAGGATTCGAACCTGCGACCGTAGCAGTCGCGTGGTTCTGGACTGAAGCGCCTAGAACCGCTCGGTCACCGTCGCCGGCTGACATTTTAAAATCGAGATTGGCTAAGGTAGCAGCTGTTCTGAGAGCAGCCAAAATACAGTTACACGAATTGCAGACTGGAAATACTTCTCCTCAAATAGTTTAACAGACACCAAGAAATCGATTACATTACGTTGTTATTGATGATACATTAATGAAGGAGGTGAAAGATGATAGCATTTTGGAAATAAATCGGATTATGTGTGTAACAGTAAAAGGTATTGGCGTTAACGTGATTACAGATAGCGGAAGTGAGTTAATGGCGATATCGGATCGATATTTAATCAATGTAATAGTGACAATGAGTCGTTAAAGTTAAAAACACGTTAGGTTAAAGTACATGGTACAATTATAGGACGTTCGTCGAGCGTCACAAGGCAGACAAGTCTTACATTTGGCTGCAAGGGTCATATAATAGAGACCAACTTCGCCGTAGTACCGAATATGTCAGTCGATATGATTATCGAAGATGATTTCCTTAGTGAACAGAAAGCGGTATTAAATATGGGCAGAGGAAGTCTCACTTTAGGGGGAATTAAAGTTTGAAGACAACATGAGACGCGAAGAAATCTACGGAAACATATACAAAAACCATATAATAGGAAGACACTCAGAGGCTTTTTGGGACTGGTGACATTTGTTAAAAGGTTTATTTGCATAGATACTCTAGCTACACCACAGTTATGCAGTTTAACTGGTAAAATCAATCCATTGATATGGGATGAAACTGCGGAACAAGAGTTTCTGAAATTAAAAAAGGCGCTAGCGGAAGCACCAGTTCTGACACACCAAGATCTTACCCAAGATTTCTGTATGGCAACAGACAGCGCCAAGACTGGAATAGGAGTAGTATTATTTCAATGTTACGATGATGGACAGACTGTACATAAAACCATAGCATTTGCAAGTCATGTCTTATCAAGAAGGGAGAGGAACTATTCCATTAGAAAGTCTGAAGCTTTAGCGGTCGTCTGAGGTTTCCGAAAGGTTCAATATTTCCTGTTTGGAAGGAAAACTATTGTATACACGGATCATAAAGCTCTCGAGTTTTTACTGACAGCAAAGTTCACACATGGTAGGCTAGCAAGATTAATTTTAATCTTGCAACATTATAATTTCTGTGTAAAACACATACCAGGAGCTGCAAACTGCTTAGCAGATTTTATTTCACGATGTCCAAATGGTAAATTCGGTACATATCAAGACCAAGTTAGAATATATTATATAACAGGAGTACCTTTTGAGAATCACACTACAAAAGCCTTTTTAAATATTGCACACGAACAAAACAAAGATCTAGAAGTATTGGCGGTCAAGCATAAATGGTGGGACAGGAACCTCGGTCGACATTCGTAAGCATTACCTCCTGAAGAATGATGTGTTGTTCCACAGACGAGACCCAGGCACTAGTTTCTGGATGGTATGCGTTTCTGATGAATTAATGAATAAGGGTGTATGGTACAGTTAGTTAAGAATGGGCACTATGGGGCAAAGAAGTGTTTCATGAAACTCAAAGAGACGGCACATTTCCCCAGTATGGAAAGACGAATTCGTCAAGTACTTAAATGATGTAAGGATTGCCAACGTGCCAAACACATGTCATTTCACACCAGACCATTATCACGTATAGTACAGAAAAAATTAAAATATTTGAGAGCGAGAGATTTAATGGGACCGTTACCAGGAACAAGGAACAAGGAATGGGAACACTTATTTTCGTGGTTTTACAATTAACATCGTAATATGCTACACAGACCCCTCTGAAACGCGCAACAGTATTACAATTAGTAAAGCACTAGAGCGTGATTTCCTTGAACAAGTGAGACATGTACAAAGATTAATTTCAGACAATGGGGCACAATATACTTTAAGACCATGGTTAGCAACTTTGAAAAGACACAAAATTCAACCCATATTCATATCTCGCTACAAACCAAGCGCTACTGTACCTAACGGCAATGACAGATATTGGAACATGGTGTGGGTTGTACTGTAGCTCATGACACACGACATGGGATGCAAATTTACATCATTTACAAAATATCATTACTGAAATACCACATAGTACTACGCGTTTACTGCCAATCACAGTACTCAAGAACAAAAGACATCTGGATAGGGCAAGAGATGTGGTACTTTTCCCACTCCACCTAGAAAACCATCACACCAACAGATCTTAAAATAGCACTGGAAAGCATTACACAAGCAACTGAAAAACGGAAGCTTAGAGCTGACAGAGGTGCATCCACACTAAAATTGTCGGTGGGCCAGTTCGTTCTTGTTAGAACACATCTGTTATCGAATAAAGGGGAACAGGTCTGTCACAAAGTTTATCCCATATATAAAGGAACTATGGTAATTAATAAAATATTTCATGCCGACGCAGTGAAATTGGTGAACCCACAAACTGGAAAGAATGTAGGTTTACATCATGTCACCTGTCTTAAAGTTTATAATGAATAAAATGTTTTACAGTAAATACACTATAAATAGCCAGAAGAATAATCAATAGGCCACACATAATATAGAAGAACGACAGTTATGTTACAGGTTGCAGCACACACAAGAACTATGAAAAAGTAACACTTCATCTTTCAATCTCATCACAATGATCAATGAAAATAGCACAGTCGATAAAAAAAGAATAATAAACAGGAAACTAATTGCCTTACAAACTATCGCATGAATGCACATATCACCCATCATATTCATATATCACTGTTCCGGAAGAAAAATGACACAACTGCGAAATTCGCCAAATCTAGATTATTGCACCAGTCATCTCAGAAAACGGTAACGCATGCAGTGAAAGATCGTCAGAAATGTAGTTATACATGGTGTTGCTCGAGAGTAGTGGCGTTTTTGTGGAAATATCGATTGTTGTGACTCGGGATGTGAAGAGCATTGTTGTAATTGCCAGTTACGTGTTTCAGTTTGGTGAGTGTAGTAAAGTATCTGGTGAAATAACGACACGAGTTATGAATACTGCGGACTGAGAATCGTTTCTACTAAAATCCTTGGTGCAATAACGACGTAAGTGTACATTGTGTCATTCTTTTCCCGATGTTTGAATAACTTCTGAGTCGTAATTGTTCACACCATCATTTTTTCTTCAACTTTTAAGTAACATTTTAGTCATAACTGTTCTTCGCGTCATTGTTGATGTGAACAAAATGGCTTTTTATTACATATAGGTCAACTATATTTCCGTTTTATAGGGGTAAAAAATGAGCGACTGAGCAAAGAAAATTATGCGACTTGCTCTTCAAGGGCTAGTGGAGGATAACAAAGGGACAAGGGAAATAAACTGTTCCATGATAAGTGGACTACAAGCACGGGTGAGCAGTATAGAGCAACAACTATCAAACCCACACTGTGAAATAACAGAAAAGCAAGTGAGAAAAGTGGAGCCACAGGCATCATCATCGAAATATAAATGCAAGGTAACAATTGCTGGAAGCTTCAAATGTGAATGTGTTTGAATGGGCTAGCGCGACAAAATAACTTATGAAAAGGGTTTCCAGTAACATCCCCTTTGCCGAGCAGCACTTCCGATAGCAATTCAGATTGGTCCTCTGGCTCAAGTGACAATCGTCATCCATCAAGCAGCGATGAATCCGCTAATTCAAGTGGAAAATCAGTCGTCCACAAGGAGAAACCTCCCATTACGACTCCTAAAAAAGAATTGGAAATTTTAGCAACTGGGACAGAGTAAAAGCCAAAATGTTGAGAAACAGTGGGAAAAGTTGTACATCACGTACGGGTAAAACTGTCAAGGCTCGAAAAATGAGTGCTCCGTGTACTGATGAATGTATCCTCTGTGGTATAAAGAAAGTAACAGAAGACTATAGGTTTCAGCCGTTCACGAATTATTGGGCACTGGGATCATTACAAAGACAACTAGATTTTCTAAATACATGCATTGAAACGCTTGTTCTCGAACATCGTCGTAGTACTGCCGAAGAACCTAGAATACCGAATAGAGTTTACCTACTTGGTGAAAGATCAGCAGAGGATTCGTGTGCGCAAAACATTTCTGTTAAACACTTTGGGAATAACCGAATTACAAATCCGTACTGTTATCGAAGCGAAAAGGACTGGGACTGGGCTGACACCTGTGGACAAAAGGGGGCAACATGGAAAACACCGTAAGCATGATCCAGAAATCTTGGAGTCAATCAGGAATAACATAAACTCAGTTCCCCATATTGGGAGTCACTCTGTAAGAAGTGAGACAACAAGAGTATTCATCGATGGAGGCTTATCCATAGCAGAAATGCACAGAAATTACTCTTTAGAGCTCAAAATAAGAAGATAGAAGCTGTCTTATCGGTACCAACGGGACAAACATGTGCCTTTTTCTACAAGTCAAGGCTCAATTGTTACAATTTCATAGTAAGTGACCATACACACTACTTTTTCACTATCTATTATTGTTATTACTCTTGAAGTCTGTTCTACTTATTTTTGGTGTTTGTTGCACGTCACTGACATTGGAAACGACAAAACTTACTTTTTTTTTTGGGCACGAGGACATCGGAAACAGAGGCGTGCTAAAAATGGCAACTTGTGTCTTACAATATCTTGAAGAGTTATCCAAGAATCCTCCTGGGATGGTTGTCGTATTTTACTCTGACAATTGTGGAGGTCAGCAGAAGAACAAGTAACTACTGTAAACTCGGACTGTAATTCGCAGAAATCATGTAACAAAATGTTTCTATTGCAAAAATCACATTAATTAAAATCTTCATTCCCTTTTGTTTCAGACACATGATTGCAACTTATTTGCATACAATACAAAGGTTGGATATTCAGTCCGTTACGCACGAGTATTTGATTCGTGGTCACACCCAGGACGAGGGAGATGAAGTTCACAGCATCATTGAGAGAGCAGTTAAGAGCGCTCAGAAGTCAGGGCCAATTTATGTACCAGATCAATATATATCAGTCATCAGAAATGCAAAAAAGAAGGGAAATCGGCTACATCTTAGAGAAATGGGTTTTTCTGATATCAGTGGCATTAACGCTTTGCATGATAAGATGGCTCTTTACATGGCCAAGGAAGTTGACGGGAGTATTTTCAAAGTGTCCGACATTAAATTATTTCGATGTGAAAAGGGAAGTGATATGTTTCAATATAAGAACAGCTACAAACAGTCCCAGTGGGGACAAGTTCGATTCAAAGGGAGAAAGAGGCGTTTAACAGGGAATGTATATGGGAGTAATATGGATCTGAAACCTGCTTATACTAAAAAAATATCCCTCTCAGGAAACAAAATTTAAGATTTAAACAGATTTGGTTAACAGCAACATCATTACTAAATGTTACAAGGCTTTCTATGAGTCTCTTCCCACATAAAAGTAATTTGTTGCTTTTATGTCATGTGGAAGTTCTTTATTTCACTTAGTGTATTATTTTATGCCAATTTTAAGACGCAAATAATAAAAATGATAATAAGACAATGAAACTGTGAGAGTGAACAAAAAGTTATGGTTTACAGTATATATCTTTCTTTCCCACACACCTTCTTTAGTCGTATTTGTTAAATTTCGATAACAATGTCGGAAGTACAATGACACATTTACTTAAAGTGTTGCAATGGGGTGAATGGGATGCTGTTGTTAGGAAATAATTTTTGTATTTTGTAGACAGTACTTAGTGTCACAGTTAGGCAAACTTTCAATTCCATAAATAATTTTACTGTTGTTTAATGAAGTTTTTAAAAATGTCGCTTTGTTTTCTGCCTCTTCTGTAAACTATTCATTTTGATAGGTATGTCATTGTTCTTCTGGAACAGCAATATGAAGTCAAGAAAATGTACAACACGTAATATGGACATATAAATGATAAACGTATGTAACTCAAAAAAAGGATTTAAATATCGAATATATATAATTATGTTATTCATGTACATGATCATTCATGCAAAAATTCAATAGCAAAGTCTGCATAACAATTTAATGTTAAGTTAATATTTATTGTATTATCTAGGTAATTATTGATTGTCAAAATTGTTATAAATTTATGGAAAAAATTGTAAAGGGTCAAAAGTTCAAAAGATGCACGCCCTGTTATCACCAAAGTCTGGGGGAAGCAAGGGCCCGCCAAGTTGATGTTAAAAAAAATCCAGAATCCGCGGGAAGCTACGGGTCTGAGTGAAACCGATTGTGTAACATGGTGTAGCAATAAACCAGCAACCAAGGGAAACTGCTCACTCATGCCTCACATTAGGGGGATAATGCGCCAGGTGGACAATGAGCCAGATGTTACGGAATGTCTCTCACGCTTTACCACCCCTTTGCGCCATTACTGGGGAAATATAGCCATTAAGACATTTGGAACACCTGCGACGAAGGCAAGCAAACCCCATTAGCGACAAGAATAGCGACAGGAAACAAGCCCATAATATCATAATGACCGCCTGGGAGAGTATTTGTGGAATAAATTTCTTAATGACCTTATAGACATGTGTATATCTGAAAGTAGATTCATCACTTCCGTAATATAGTCAAACTTAGTATCTCATAATAACAACGGGTAATCTTTTCAAACAATTTTTATAAACAGCAAATCCTATTCCTATTCCCAAGAAGCACAAGTTCCAAGATAGAAGACAAGAAGAAGCACCAAGTAACGAATAGAAGAGAGGTCCTAAGATGAGGGCAGAAGACAGAAGATTCCTTTTTTTCCAGTCCCTTTCCTCAACACCAGTATCAAGTTTCTCAAATCCACTACAAGTAATAGTCAACAAACTGTAACAAATAACTTATTCAACAGAACACCGATCAAATCTGTGAGCAGAGCACATATTGGGGATGTCAAACATCAATAATAATACTCAGTCATTGAGGAGCTACATTCAACATCCTCAATGGCAATCATGAACCAGAAAAGGGACAACAACATTTATGTCATCACCTTATGACAGTGTCTTGGCCAAATCTACCATGTATTAGCAGTCATACTCAATCACTCAGAACTGTAGACATCACTGAACTTCAATTACAGCAGAGTCCATAAACATCAACAAACATCAGCAACCACTAATCAGCAACATAAACAAAACCAGCAGAAACTGACAGTGTCCTGAGAAAAAACTATACATGTGGCAAATTTACGGCAAGTTAGTATGAAAGGAAGTAAAAAAAAAGACAAACAAACACATACAAAATTATACATGACAGTTGACCTTTACCGCTGCAGATTTGTAATTTTCTTGTAATGTTGTAAATTCATTGTATTGTGACTGAAATATGTACCCTGTTTTTATCTTATGTAATTCACATGTAAAGATGTTACACTCAATCAGAATTATATTTTTTATGTGTATATTTCATATGTGAAGTCGATTCATTTAACTATTGGTGTGCTGTAGATACAGAAAACATATTTGTAAAGACAAATAGTGATTGCATTAATATAATGAGAACTGAATTACAGTATTAGATATATACAGGGTGAGGCTACAGACATTAGGGAAAATATCCGTTTCCCTAACTTCAAATCATCCTCTTAATCGGTCTCATGAGTGTTTGATAAATGTGGAATCACAGTAATTATTATTGACAAAGGACAACACCAGAGTGCATGAAACATTTAAAAATACGTTAACAACAAAAGAAAGAATTTTTAGGAGAAATGAGGACTTTTACAAAGATAGTAAAAACAAAATTATCTAGAGAATGTAACTTGTAAAGTTAGGATTTAAATTAGAAATTCAAAAATAAGATCATCTAAAATATTTTATACCAGTAGCTGGACAATGGAAAATTGAGATTATAATTTTGCACTGCAATGACCAATGCCTCACAGTAGTAAAACAAGAATTTCGAAGGAACATCCTGTGTAAGGTGTCCACATTTTCGATCCTCACATAAGCTGCATAACGACGATACCGAATAAATCCCCAGCAAATAACGATATTATTGACAACAGGAAATAATTAGAGCCATCTCATGTACCGAATAAGAAACGATCTATACTTTTAAAGAGAGCGGCATGTGTAATATAACAAAGTGAACGCAGCTTGCAAATAGACAGGGCAGGAGGCTAATGACATAGGAATGACATAATTAGCTTTAACAAAAGAAAGCGCAGGTGCACTGCGGAAAGAAATAAGGGTAAACCAGTATAATACCTAACAAAATGAACACGGTCGAGACGCAAGTAAGAGGCCAGAGAACATTAACGAGAGGAGACCGGGCAAGAAAAATAAGAATGTACCTTTGACGTGGGGGCGGTCGGCTGAAGCCAGACGTGTGACGTAGTGGAATCAAAGTGGGGGTGATAACGTCGTACAAAAGCACTTTGAGAAATCAAGAGACAGACACAGAGAGAGCGGGCACTCACGTCTAGCGGCAGGCCACACACCTGCGTGTGATAAAGGCGCGACTCTGATTCTACTCTACGTTTCCGAAGTGAGAGCGATGCGCTTCACGTACCGTGGCGACAAATGTAAAGCGATAGTTGAATATTCCTGAGGGCATCTTTTCGGGCTGAATTTGGCGCACGTCGCTCCAAGCCAGAACGAGTGTGCAGTTGCCATTAATTTCGACTAGGGAAATTTGAATGTTCGACGAAACGCATAGCGTTTCATACTGATTACTTTCAGTCAAGGCCATAGTAGGGAATTAGCGGTTTCAGATCCACCACGGAGACAATGCCGCTGCAGTTGGCGTTTGGCAATGTACAAAGCGCTCCTGACGAAACTAAATGTCGAGTACCATTTTGCGAAAGTTGCATACTCCGACATGCGTACGCTTTGAATAGACAAATTCGAGAGGTAATTACTAACCTACCCTCCAATGAGTACGTGAGAATAGATTAGATAAAGTCATCCTCCCCCTACTTAGTTCATTGTACAGCTACGATATAGCTTTAATTTTCACTGCTAAGAATTTACTTGTTTCAATTGATAACATTTTCACATATAGAGATACAGTTTGATTAATTACATATTCAATGTTTAAATATTAATTGATTTATTGAGAGAAGAAGTAATGAAACTTGCTTATTGATTATAACTTGATTCTTGAGAGCTTTGGTAAATTAAATGTAATATGGAAAAGGGAGTGGTTGTGTTATCATTTTAGGTTAAATCCCAAACTGGTCATTGATATCAATTTATGTTTTTTGGAATGTCACATTAGCATTTTTGATCACTTAGAAATAGGGCCACAATTAATAGCTACGTGGAATGTCTGTTTATCACTCCGCGCTCGAGAAGACAGTCGGAACATTATCCTTTTTCGCATTCAAAACTAACAAATCCAATGACACATTACGAACTTGCGTTCACTAATCCCTGTATCCGTTTTGGTGCTCGTTGTCAATGCAGGATTATGTCTTGCTAAGAGTTGAAGTGTTTTTTTCACAACCGTTTTGTATTGTCGTTGGAATATGAACTATCTGCTGAACGTGAAATCTGGAGCATTATCTCTCACAAGAGATCTAGGCTGTCCAAAGGTGGGAAAGAATTAGAAGAGTATGAATGTTCAAGGGAGCCAAAACCTGACTGCTGGCAATCAAGCACCAAAGATGGGAAAATGCATCAACAACCACCAGCACGTACCTGTTGCAGCAGAAGTACGAGGGAGGAGTCCTATATAATTTATGGGAATCGGATTAGGGTTTAGCACTCTTGCAGCTTTCACACTCCCCCATCAATCTCCGAATATCCTTATAAAGGGTTTACCGATTACATGTTCTTTACGTTAGCAATGGTTTTATGAATATGATAGTGACCAACCTCCTCGATATCTTGAGAGTATTGGAATAGGAATTGACTAGCTCCATGGCGAAACAAAACTTAGGTTCACTCTCGCCACGACGATTATAACAAAGTAGGCTTTTCTGCAGGCTATACCCAGAGACCTACACACCTATTCATAGCCTTCGGCTAATCCCAGAAATCGTTAGATCAAAATCTTGCTTACCCTTCAGATATGTAAAGAATTCAAGGACATCCGTCAACACTCCTGCTGCCCCATCCCCGGAAGTCCCCCCTGCTCATCGTGATCCTGGACTTCGCCTTCGAGTGTGCTGCTTAAGACATCCACCATCTGATTGTTCGAGCCCCTAATATGACTGACCTTAAAGCGAAAGGCGGAAATCTGAATCGCACAACGCCCTCTTCACCCAGTTTTCGGTGGGCGTTCGACAACACAACTCGAGGCCCGCTTATCTGTTTCTAGAAGGAAGACAAAACTTAATATTCTCATGGGCAAGGAGCCTTAAACGAATATTATTACGAGTGTTTCCCAATAGTTTCAGGGATATGAACTTCCTAGAAGCATAGGCTATGGAACGCCGCTCCCCGTTCTGCTTTCGCAGAAGAACGACCGCTGTTCCACAAGTGGAAGCATTCGTGTATACAACAAACAGGACCTAAAAATCGGAAATAGCCAAAACGGGGGAATATTAAGTGCCTCTTTAACTAGCTCAAAGAATTCCTTATGAGCCTCGTCCCAGTAGAAAACAACCACTTTCTAGCCAAGGTCGTTAAAGGTCCCTAATAGAGTAAAATCTGAAACGAACGTACAAAAAGTTCGATATGCCAATAAATCTAGCCACAGCCTTCTTATTCCTTGGTGCAGGGCATCTCCATAAATCCCAAGTGTGACTTGATCGGTACTAATATCATTGGCAGAAACCTTTTGGTTAACTAATCTACAGGGTGTTACAAAAAGGTACGGCCAAACTTTCGGGAAACATTCCTCACACGCAAAGAAAGAAAATATGTTATGTGGACATGTGTCCGGAAACGCTTACTTTCCATGTTAGAGCTCATTTTATTACTTCTCTTCAAATCACATCAATCATGGAATGGAAACACACAGCAACAGAACGTACCAGCTTGACTTTCAACACTTTGTTACAGAAAATGTTCAACATGTCCTCCGTTAGCGAGGATACATGCATCCACCCTCCGTCGCATGGAATCCCTGATGCTCTGATGCAGCCCTGGAGAATGGCGTATTGTATCACAGCCGTCCACAATACGAGCACGAAGAGTCTCTACATTTGGTACCGGGGTTGCGTAGACAAGAGCTTACAAAGGCCCCCATAAATGAAAGTCAAGAGGGTTGAGGTCAGGAGAGCGTGGAGGCCATGGAATTGGTCCGCCTCTACCAATCCATCGGTCACCGAATCTGTTGTTGAGAAGCGTACGAACACTTCGACTGAAATGTGCAGGAGCTCCATCGTGCATGAACCACATGTTGTGTCGTACTTGTAAAGGCACATGTTCTAGCAGCACAGATCATGATAACGGGCTCCATTGAGCGTAGGTGGAAGAAACTAAAATGAGCTCTAACATGGAAATCAAGCGTTTCCGGACACATGTCCTCATAACATCTATCCTTTATTTTTATGTGAGGAATGTTTCCAGAAAGTTTGGCCGTACCTTTTTGTAACACCCTGTATAGTCAACCACTGGACGGAACTCCTGACTCTTTACATTTCCTACTAGAAGTATGCGAGGCTCTTTTAGCAATGTGGCTTGTCTGATGATACCCTCACGTAACATGCCACCAATCAAAGAATGTAACTTCTATATTGTCGGAGGGGATACCATATGTGGAGCTTGCTGAACTGGCACCTTAGGAATAAGGATGATCTTACACTCAGTGGTATTCGTTAAACCCAGTTTGTCAGTCAGGACGTGTGGAAGACGACTAAGAAGCTACAACAATTAACTGGCCTCGTTTGGACTCAAGCGATTGTTCTCAGTTTTTCCTGAGGGGCTCAATACACTGTAAACTTACACAGAACTATGACAAGATCACAAGGCAAACCTCTCAACAGGACGAAACTTGAAGTAAACAACCCTCTCTCTATAATTAAGTGTTAACTTAGTAGTACGGATGGAATCACACCTAAAATAAAACTAACAGAGAAGTTGATCGGCCGTGAAAAGTTGCCAATGCTTAACTTGGCTTGCATTTCCTCAACTACAGGTAGAATCTGCCCATTAACCACCTGACAACTCCAAGAGGAAGGGTGCATTCAAGGTAATTGACAGACAACCTTGTATTTCAAATACCACTGGGAGTCAAGATAAACTGCCAGAACCAATAGAAGGGAGAACAGTCTCTTGATTAATATCAGCGCAAATACAATGTAATGGCTCCCCTACCACAGCTGTATCAATTCTCTTTCCGATGGCGTCACATGTTCGGCCTCCCCGTCCGTTCAACAGGACCATCACATACCAAGTTTACACTGTCTTGTAAGTCCCACACCTACAAATGTAGATCTCGAGTGAGTTTACCGTATTTGTAACTAAGTTTCAACCACTGAATATCGCTCAAACGGTTGGGCTTGGATCCTATAAAATCGTTTACTGGTGGGTTGACCAGTTCCCAAAAAATTTACTTTTTGGAGTAAGGCCGATACAGCAATGGTGCAATCATCTTGTGCGGCGCCTACCTTGGTTATTGCGTCAATGGTGGGGATTAACGGGCTGTCCAAGGCTGTACCGAAGCGAGCCACTAACTCAGTGACACTTCCGTGACAAGGGAGACCAAAATATCTTTCTTAGGAAAGGAAATACCAGGACAACAGCGTGACACCATGTTTGGCAATACTCCTGCCAATAGACAGAATTCATTACAACAATGAATTACAGTAAACAAATACAATACAAGAGACAGCAGTGAGTAAAAGTATTAACCCAGAAAATGGTGAATGACACATTAAGTTCAAGTCTCAACCCAGAGAGAAGAGGATGCTATTACTGAAATACCGCCTTTCAGAGTGCTGCGTAGCCAAAATCAAACATATGGACGACTTTGCCAGGGTTTCAAATAAACATCATTAACCATTTGTAAAGCTTCATTACCAATAAAAAACACCGAATATACTAAGAGAAACAATTTTTTAAGATCATCAACAATTATATTAAAAAGCTATTGAAACGGACACAACAGTTTGGATACCAACAACAATTATGAAATAAAACAGCCACTTGTCAAATTGTAACTCTTTCTAGACAAGCTCATAAAGCAGAAACCTTTAATATCAATGTATGACCAAACGTTATCATTTAAACCCCAGACTGTCTATATTTTAACGAAAGGCATACCTTGGGTGAACAGTAACAGTGGAAAATAAGTTTAAATCAATTTTCCGTTATCTTTGACAAGAACTGGCACCACTGAGCTGACATAACATTTAAAGAACTATGAAACTAGACGCAAAGGCTTTAATTTTAGAATTAAGAAAAATAAATGTCATGTTAGGACTAGGCACTGCCTCTTTATCTCCAGCGAGAAAAAAAACCCAGCGCCGTAACTAACCTTAGAATTCAATGGGTGAGGATATAAATTTAATATTTTTCGCTGCAGCCTTTTCTTTTCTCGTGCTTTTTTTTATAAAAAGAACATCAATAGCAAGGTAGTCTATTCATTGCTAGATTAAGCACAGTTAGCAACACTTGGCCAGAATTTTCGGCAGAGTACCTTGAAGCACGACGTTTAAATCATGCAGTGCTGATTATATGCTTTTCCTGTTACAGAATTTGTCTGATAACAACTAACAGAAGCCAATAGGGCAATGATCTGACGAAACAAGGAAGAACTAAAAACAATCGTTTTGCATCAAGGACTGCGCCTACATAATTCAGTCAACTGTGACCAAACAAGCGTGAGGTCCCCAAATTCACTGTCGTCACAGTCCCTGTCATTAAAAGAAATAGTTGAAGGGGGGAGGAGGAGATCTGACACATTAAATAAGCTACCAAACCAAAAGAATATTCAGTATAGAACAGGATTACCGTCCCATAGTAATCAAAGTAACTTGGGCTATTTTAGAAACACATCACACTGTTGAAACAAGGGTACCAAACCGCCACAGATTAACAGGCCGCTTAGGCCCTTAGAATGAGAAAACTGCAGTTACATAGAAGAGTTGTTAGGTTATGATTATGTATGTTAACGAGTGGCAACATCAGCTGACCGCTTAGGCCTGTAAGCGGTCTGAGGTGTCTTGTCGCGGTCTCCGCGGCTTCCCCTGTTCGAGTCCTCCCTCAGGTATGGGTGTGTGTGTGTGCATCGTCCTTAGCGTAAGTTAGTTTAAGTTAGATTACGTAGTGTGTAAGCTTAGTGATAGATGACCTCAGCAGTTTGGTCAAATAAGACCATACCAAAAATTTCCATTTTCCTTAGGCCTTTAGAATAAGGAACAGTTACATGAAACATTTGACATGTTACAGTAACTTAGCTCGGCAGTCTCCTCGGTGGAGAGGGAGCAGGCTATGGTGGCGTGTAGAATTACTACGGTCCAAGAGTCCCATAAGGCGGCGTACCACACTGACCGTGACGCTGGAGCAGATTAAAGGCGCGTCTAAGTCCGGGCCACCACTGCACGCTCAACACTGCCGCAGTCACACCGGTCAGCGTAAGCCTAACGTTGAGTAATCATTATATTACATATGCACAGTGGGATTCACAACAGACGATAGAATAGGAAAACAATTCCAGAAGCACTGCTATGGACCAAAAAACCTAAACAGCCAGAGATTTGAGACTCAGCTCAGCTCCTCTCTGATTTACCAAGACACGGGCAACGAGCCAAGTGGGGTAGTGAGACTGTTAACGGCCAGAACCATCACGCTCACCTGTAAAATTCCACACCCTCCAGATGGTTAACGAACGTAAAGAGGTCCGTAGTATACGTGCATTGCATGTATAGTCCGCAGCTCGTGGTCTAAGTCTAGCGTTGCTCCCTCTGGATCAAGGGGTCCCAGATTTGATTCCCGGCCTGGTTGGTGATTTTCTCTGCTCGGGGACTGGGTATTGGTGTTGTCCTCATCATTTCACCATCACCATCACCATCACCATCACCATCACCATCACCATCACCATCACCATCACCATCACCATCACCATCACCATCACCATCACCATCACCATCACCATCACCATCATCCATGACAACGGCTAGATTGGACTGTGTAAAAATTGGAACTTTGTACACTGCTGGTAACAGCGCAGTTGAGCGCCCCACAAACCAAACATCATCATCATCATCATCATCATCGCATGTATAACTAACACTTCACATCTCATGTCTTATCTTAACATGAGGTGTGTAAAGTGTTAGTTACACATGTGATGCATGCACACGATGTAGTGCTTTTTCATGCAGGTTTTACAAGTGCCATTAACTAATCGCTCGATCACGTCACAGCCTACAACGGATCACTTGTAAAAGTTTCATCTACCCTTGCAGACAAGAAGAGGGTTAATCGGAGACAAAATTCACGTTATACAAAAAAACAACATGGGGCTTAACTCGGTGGCCGCGAGTAATCAACCGTGCGCAATTACACTACTGGCCATTAAAATTGCTACATCAAGAAGAAATGCAAATGATAAACTGGTATTCATTGGACAAATATGTTATACTAGAACTGGCATGTCATTACATTTTCACGCAATTTGGGTGCATAGATCCTGAGAAATCAGTACCCAGAACAACCACCTCTGGCCTTAATAACGGCCTTCATACGTCTGGGCATTGAGTCAAACAGAGCGCTGGTGGTGGATACAGCTGCCCATGCAGCTTCAACACGATACCATAGTTCATCAAGAGTAGTGACTGACGTATTGTGATGAGCCAGTTGCTCGGCCACCATTAACCAGACGTTTTCAGTTGGTGAGAGATCTGGAGAATGTGCTGGCCAGGGCACCAGTCGAACATTTTTTGTACCCTGAAAGGCCCGTACAGGACCTGCAACATGCGGTCGTGCATTATCCTGCTGAAAAGTAGGAATTAACAGGGATCGAATGAAGGGTAGAGCCACGGGTCGTAACACATCTGAAATGTAACGTCCACAGTTCAAAGTGCCGTCAATGCGAACTAGAGGTGACCGAGACGTGTACCAATGGCACCCCATGCCATCACGACGGGTGATACGCCAGTATGGCGATAACGAATACACTCTTCCAATGTGCGTTCACCGCGATGTCACCAAACACGCGTGCGACCATCATGATGCTGTAAACAGAACCTGGATTCATCCGAAAAAATGACGTTTTTCCATTCGTGATCCCAGGTTCGTCGTTGAGTACACCATCACAGGCACTCCTGTCTTTGATGCAGCGGCAAGGGTAGTCACAGCCATGGTCTCTCAGCTGATAGTGCATGCTGCTGCAAACGTCGTCGAATTGTTTGTTCAGATAGTTGTTGTCTTGCAAATGTCCCCATCAGTTGACTCAGGAATTGAGATGTGGCTGCACGATCCGTTACAGCCATGCAGATAAGGCGCCTGTCATTTCGACTGCTAGTGATAAGAGGCCGATGGGAACCAGCACGGCGTCCCGTATTACCCTCCTGAACCCACCGATTCCATATTCTGCTGACAGTCATTGGATCTCCACCAACATGAGTAGCAGTGTCGCGATACGATACACCGCAATCATGATAGGCTACAATCTGACCTTTATCAAAGACGGAAACGTGATGGTACGCATTTCTCCACCTTACATGAGGCACCACAACAACGTTTCACCAGGCAACGCCGGTCAACTGCTGTTTGTGTATGAGAAATCAGTTGGAAACTTTCCTGATGTCAGCACGTTGCAGTTGTCGCCACCGGCGCCAACCTTGTGTGAATGCTCTGAAAATCTAATCATTCCCATACCACAGAATCTTCTTCCTGTCTGTGAAATGTCGCGTCTGTAGCACGTCATCTTCGTGGTTTAGCATTTTTAATGGCCAGTAGTGTAGATTACCACAGGATAGATTAATCAGTTCCGGAAGATTTGAGTGAGCTCTTCACTAAGAAAGCCGTTGTACACACACAAACTTCCCAATGCTCAAGGTCTGTATGACTCGCCACAAATCCGAGCCGCATGCCCTTGACACCGAGAGAGGAGGACGTCGCCGCCCCAGTGTCACTGGTCCCAGCCCACTTCTCACCAAGGCGACGCCTCGCTTCTCTGACAGCGATGCCACTAGCACTCTCCAGAGATAAACAGCGCACTCTGTACCGCGGCTACGAACTCATGCAAAAGAGGCAGGCAGTTTGTAAAAGAAAAAGCTGCCGACATGGATCAAAACAGTTTTAAATCAGTTTGCAAGAATAAAGACACCTGCTCATATCTAATTTTTAAAAATACAGCATCAGTATAAGAATCAGCATGGGCACTCAGCCAAAACAAACTACTGAAAAATCGGGGAACCGTCTGATCATAGGCGTCGTCTTACCACAGAGTGTATTACTCATAATAGGCCTGAACACATTGATGTCAAACAAAGAAACAAGGTTTATCGGTTGCACATTAATACCAAAGCTGACAAATGTATACGTATCATACCTTTTACTTGTCTGCGTTCTCCCTTACTTTGCTACAATGAAAATTCACAAGCAATACGGCGGAAACCAGCGAAAGCGCCAAATGACAGGAGCCATACTTGTTGCGCCTGTTGACCTTTAGATGAGACCGACCGCACATTCAGCATCGCATGCGTAATTCGTAATCTCCGCGCAGGGTTAGGTCGTCCAGTAAGCATAATATTCTCGTGTCCGTACTCAGTTTAAGCTCCAGACATCACTTCAACTGCAGTATCATTCTTTGCCAACACAGCGTTCGACATTTATGACTAACAGTTTTATCAGTTGTTTATGCTTCACGCCGATCTTACATGATTTTTGGGAGAGAACAAACCACCATAACGGTTGTTAACGTTTTACTAGCGAACAAAAAGCGATAAACATATGTTTTTCTTTTATTTATTAAAACCAGCGAGTTTGGATGGAACCTTGCGTCTCTTATGGTGCACTTCGAAAATTCCGTCATACATTTTGTGGGATTGGGTTCAGTGTTTCGGTCTTGTTCCTGCCCACAGTAAAACGAAGAGATACACTGTTACTTCAGAATGTACTCAGATGTACTGTATGGATGGCGGCTCTCTGTCTGTACAGGAGAGCATTTGTACAGTAGAGCATGGCTGAAAGTCAAAATCTGCAGAACTTTTACGACTATTTCTGGACCAACGCCTCTATAAAAAAAGGTATGCTAAGGGATATACGGAACAGCAATGGGAGGTGCTATCTAACTAGCGTGTCTGAAGGATTGAACAGAATTTTAAGAAATCATTAATATCAAAAGTGGTTCAAATGGCTCTGAGCACTATGGGACTTAACATCTATGGCCATCAGTCCCCTAGAACTTAGATCTACTTAAACCTAACTAACCTAAGGACAGCACACAACACCCAGCCATCACGAGGCAGAGAAAATCCCTGACCCCGCCGGGAATCGAACCCGGAAACCCGGGCGTGGGAAGCGAGAACGCTACCGCACGACCACGAGATGCGGGCTGATATCAAAAGTTCAGCACAATGTTCACTTACCAATAAAATGTCTTCGAGAAGACTAAGAATTCATGGCCACAAGCATAACCGTTTAGTTTTAAATTTCGATAGGAAGAGAAGAAAAGTTCAGCAATTAAGGCTAACGAAACCCCTGCGAAAGATTTAAAGAGATTCCAAATTGACGGCAATTTATAATCATTTCTGACCTGTGGGCCTATGTACAGGTATTACATTTAAGAAGGAAACTTCGCCGTGATTGGAAATTATTTAAATACTGAAAAGTGATTTAATACACGTCGTAGTCATTGGAAGGATAGTAAATACTGTAAATATGTGTCACGGGGGACGAAAAGAGACTACCTATTCGTGGTTTTCCTTGGAAAGTGCACTATCCGTCTTAATGTCTCTTGCAGTTTGTAAAACTTTCTCTATCTCAAATGCCGTTTCCTTTCCAGGGATTCACTGCGGCATTCCTGTGGAGAAATTCTTAGAATCAATATCTGTATGGGTGGACACGGGACAGAAAATCTTTGTAGGGAAAACGCAATTTAGAAACAATCCGTTTGAGGGTACAATATCTGATAAGTTTGAAAAGTAACCGTTGGTCAGGTCTTCCACAATGTTACCTTCTTAAGTAGAATAATTGTGGTACAGTGGCTATCAAATTCTTCTGTGATCTATAACACATTTACGAAACAATTTCTTAAAAGTGAAATAAGCAACTACAATATTTACTCTTCAAAATAAGGAGAAACACTTTCTCTGGTTGTGTGATCTGAAAACCAACTACATCCATTCATTCTCCCTCCGTCTGGAGACATGTCGTAGACTAGAGCATGATGAGGTGGACTGGTGGACTTCTTAATTCGCCTGTGATGTTGTAAAACGGCTTAATCGAACAACAGCCCACGGTTCCGTAGAAGTGTCACTCTTACAAGCGTTTCAACCCCGGAGCAAACACTTCCAATTTGGTCAAACCAGCCATCATGTCGGAGCATCTAGAAGAGAGTCAGCCGTCGTAGGTAAATTCGAGATCCTGAAGTACCTCACTCGAGGTTATGGTAAAAAAGTGAAAATATGTCGGATCACATTTTAGTATCGTGCATGACATTTTCAACACGGCGAAGGTTACTGCTCGCTGAGTTCCGCGACTCATACAAAAAAGTCAGCCTAACCGAGACAGCAGTGGGAGTTTTGGAAATAAGTGGGGCCAATTCGAATGACACCTCGCGTAATTGATGTGGACAAGTACTGGCTGTGTGAGAGTTGCCACGATCCAAAGGAGCAGAGAAACCAATGCAAAAACATGTGAATGCAGCACCGCTGGCAGATGTCATTGATGCGTGGTACTTACTGGAATGAAGGAAAACGTGGAAGGGAGGACACATTAATATAAGTTTCTTTGCATAAATGGTTCAAATAGCTCTGAGCACTATGGGACTTAACATCTTAGGTCATCAGTCCCCTAGAACTTAGAACTCCTTAAACCTAACGAACCTAAGGACACCACACACATCCATGCCCGAGGCAGGATTCGAACCTGCGATCGTAGTGGTCCCGCGGTTCGTGACTGAAGCGCCTAGAACCGCTCGGCCACTCTGGCTGGCTTTATTTGCACACAACATGTCTATTTAACAATATTTTAAACATGAATTTTTGTTTCTTTTTTTTTAAAAAGAATGAAGAAATAGGCAATTTTTTCACCTTAAACCTTAAGATGAATCAGCTTCTGCAAAAAAGAAATCAAAACAGCAAGCAATACGACAACGATTACAAGACGGCCGGACCTGCAGCCCGCCCGTTAACGGGTGAAACAGCTGTGTTTACTACTGCGCTGGCCACAGTCTCCCTTATTAAATGCCCTTCTGCAACATATGAAAACTATATAAGCACCATTGATGACAAGAGTGATTCAATTACTCAAAACTGATGATGTAACTTTTAATTTTAAAGCTGTATTTCGAAAGGTTCTGGGTTAAGATGCGCACATTTGGATAAAGGTTAAACAGGTTAGGAAACAATATGACAATGATAAGGTTTACTTCAAAGCAACCAACCTGTTAATTTCAGTCAACACCAAAATGCGACTTGATGCCAACCTGTCCATTTTGACAATCTTATTTTGCATAAAGCTCTGGTGAAAGTTGGCTGTTAATACTTTCAAAGTTAAGCTGTTAGTCACTTATTGAGACCGCACTGAAGGAATTTCTTAAAACATTGTTTGTAAACACTTATTACAAGAGAACTCACTCGGCGGAACTACAAGATCGAGCTAAAATACACAAATAATGACCCGGTCTTTCAAACACAGCAACGCACAGCTTTGTACAACAGGTTGTTCAAATTATAGCTAATGACTGAGAAAAGCAATTACAATCAAAGAATTGAACAGGTTAACATGTAAATCTAACCACAAAGGCCCTGTTTTGTTCAACGACAACCTGTGTCATGGTACAATTTTTCCGGCTGTATTTACGACCAGAAGCTCATTCATTGGAACATTAATGATCGGGTATAAACCACATAGGAAAGGCAGTATAACAGCGGGAAAAATTTTTAAACGACAATTAGTCTTAGTACAATACTACGGCCTATATTTACGAACAAAAAACCAACCGAGTAAAGCTCTGGGGGTTGGGTACAAACCAGAAAATAATAAGGAGGGCAGGTAGACAATGACACAAATCACAACGATGATTACAGAATGTTACTCCCCTTCAGCAGCAAGCAGTTCCATGGATCCACGGAGCGTCGCGGTGGTTACTGAGCGGTGCCGACGAAAGCCTGACAGAAGAGGGCAGCCAGGCCACGAGCGGTCGTCTGACACGAATGTTATCAACCAATCGACGGGATGTCGGCCTGCTGCTTGTAGACGACGCTGACCCCGGTGAAGTACTCCGATATTTTCGCCCTGTGCAGGCCCTCCTTGCGCAGCTCGTGCCTTCGGCCGCTCGGACCTCGTGACCACCTCTTGTCACGACACTATCTCTAATTCCCAAACTTCGTGCCTCCTCGTCTAGGGCCATTGAACCCCGTATATACGTCCGAAAGCAAGGACATCACCCACAGAACCAACTGCTCCTCATAGATATTGGCAATGGGGCTGCAAGAGGTATAGTCGGTACTACGCTTGAGCCAGTGGCGCCAGACAGAATAGTCTACTAACTCAATGGCGTCACGGGTCGTTGATAACATAACTATCGTCGGACAAGGTGTCGGTGAGTTTCTTCTTCGCGACTGGCATGATGAGGTGCAACAGATTATGGTAGATAAGGGTGGGGCGTTTCCGCATCGATATTCAGACATACCGAAAGCCGCGATCCTTGGCAACACCTCCCCTGGCGTCCCGGTAGACGGTCGCAGGTTCGTGCGATGAGTCTTTAAAGCACTGTACTCGGATCTGCTCAGGTTTTGCCATTTGTAGGAGCTAGTGAGTCTTGTGAGACAGCGGGAGGAGTTGTTCCCACGTCTAGTTGATGCCGCAGATTTGGCACAGTGTCAGAATTTACGGTACACCTCTACATTGTCACATGCAATTGAGTTGCAGTTGGAGGGATGTCTGGTGCTTAAACTGAGCATCGACTTGAAAGTATAATGCTTACTGGCCCAGAAAATTCTTCGTTGAGACTTATGCATGTGCCGTTGAATGTGCTATCGGTTTTATCTAAAGATCAACAAGCCCAAAAAGTACAGTTGCTGTCATTTGATACTTTTGAAGCGACTCCTTAGAAAAATTAATGAATTACTGTGCTGATAAACCACATTATTTGATTTTCAAACAGTTGAGCAGAACTGAACGTACTCAGACATTTTTCTCTTTACTTATTCTGATCAACACTAAACTGACACACAATATTTTTAGCGCAACGCAATCTGACTTTCAACAACCCCTACAAAAGAATGGCCCTGACGAACACTAACCTATAACTTTCATGAATCACTTACCTCACAAAAATCTTCCTTACTCAAACTACTGCAATACAGCGAGCGCCAATATTGCCAGCTAAATAAAAGGTTCTAGCTACGGAAGGCACTATCTACTGAAAGGCATAGTTAGCAAATGAAACATTTTAATAGAGAACAAACAATGCATTTACCTTAATAATCTTCAAATGTCATTATATATATATATATATATATATATATATATATATATATATATATATATATATATATATATATATATATCAGTTCATGATATACAGTATTACAAATTTACTCTTTCTGGCGGAAACACGTCCAGATCGTACGCTCTTAAAATTCTGCCATCTCTCTCCCCACATCCACCACTGCTGGCAGCTCACCTCCAACTGCGCAACGCTACTCACTGCTTACATCAAACTACCCAACACTACAACAGCGAATATTTCAACAATGCCAACCTGCCACAGACTGCACACAGCACAGCCAGTGATTTGCATACAGAGCGCTATGTGGTTTATCAACATAAAAAGCTAAACAGCCTACTTACACTTTTCTGGATTTCGCTGTATTACTTGCGGATTTTCATTGTAGCACAACGAGGTAAAACGCAGTCGAATAAACAGTGAGCTTTGTAGTTTCAAGCACACGTTTGTCAGGTTGGGCGTTTCCTCGCGCTGCAGCAGCTACCGGCCACCGGCCAGACGCCACCTGCCGCCTGAAATCCGGCGCCGCACATGTGAAAACGGCGCCACGCTGTCAGTGTATGTATCAATGCCATTTTCGAATTTGAAGTTCTAGTTAGTATCTTGCAGTTAAGCATTGGATTTTGCATACCTGAAAATCATGAACTACGGTTAAGCATTGTAAAATTGAGTCGCAAGTGGAAAAAGGTGTAACATCTGCAACACAATATTTACTTTGATATAACAGAGGGGTGAATGTAGAGGAGGCAGCTAGAAATATTTGAACTGTGTTTGGAGCGAGTGCTTTTGGGAAAAATAACGCCAGAAAAAGATATTCTTGTTTCAACAAAGATCATTCTGGTATGAATGATTTTCCACATTAAGGAAGTCTCGACTACTGATCAAATTCTGCCCCAAGGGGTGTGTGCAACACAGCTGGAATTTGTTGTCAACAATTGAGACACCTTTCGGTCGCAGTGTAAGAAAGTCGAGCAACAAAACTACATCACCTTTGCTACTGCATGATAACTCCCTCTGTTGATTTGAGAAACAAAACTATCCAGGAGATTGATAGGAACGTCGACTCTCAGACACTTGTATTGTTAGGGAAGTCCTCTCTCAAGCACTTGTCCCTCTCGTCATGTATTCGTAAAAAATTACCTTTCCCGCTCTTGATCGATCAACCGTCATGGCAATTCATTTCTAGACGAAAATACTCTTAAAACTACTACGGTTTAACGACCTCGTTAAAATAAGTAGGTTTCACGTGCGTAGAATTTGTAAACAACTGTTGCATTGTCACATTGTTTTAGTTATCGTGTAAGAAAGTTCAGCTGCTGATTAATTTCTCTTTGATGATTACTGTTTATAAAAGTAATCGAAAATTCAAATAAAATATTCATTTTACTAATAGAAATTAAATTCAGCTTACTACAGAAACATCACGACAGCAGTCTATCTTAATAAAGCATTAAGTTCAAAAAAGGTTCAAAGGGCTCTGAGCACTATGGGGCTTAACTTCTGAGGTCATCAGTCCCCTAGAACTTAGAACTAGTTAAACTTAACTAACCTAAAGTCATCACACACGTCCATGCCCGAGGCAGGATTCGAACCTGCAACCGTAGCGGTCGCGCGGTTCCAGACTGTAGCGATGCATTAAGTGTCTGTAAGACGATTAATCCTATTTTAACACGAATTAGTAGGATATTACCGACTTTTCACTTCGAAAAGATCTGTATTTACTTTATTTCCTGTATAGTTCGCAAGTGTTTTGAAAATGTGGCATTTCATAGATAAAATTATGTATTAACAACAACAAAAAATATGTCGGCAGAAAACAAAAGTGTCATTATGAAATTGGGAGTACAGTATGGCTTCCGCTCTGACACTAAGCGTTACTGTAAGTAGCAGGACGAATTTTGCTCCAGCGTTATCTTACGATTCTCTTATTGAGTTTGTATCTGCCTGCTTGTAGCTCCACTACAAAAGCATTAAAAATCTGGCTTTCAGCGAGTCTAGAAAGGTGAACGACAGCAGCTTGCACCTGGTAGCCAAGCATGTTACCTGAGAAATGGTATTTTCCTAAAGTGGGAAGACATTCTTTTGTGGTTGAATTGTTGGCAAATATCAGTCAGACGTGTGCCGTTGGTCTAAGCGTTTCGGTGTGTTTTCTGTCCCAAATAGAGAGTTGAAGTCCCCCATTAGTATTTTCACGTCATCTTGGTGAATTTTGCTCATAGTATTTTCGAGTGTGTTGCAGAATTTTTCGACATTATTTGTGTTTTTCTTATTTTCGATGTTGGTGGGGGCATGTGCATTGATGAGCGTATATTTTTTACTGGGGCTCTGAATGAGCATAGTCCTAAGTCGATTGTTGATGGCTGTGATTTCTTTGACGCAGCTGATGATAGATCTGTGTTCGAGAAAGGCAATGCCGAAGATTGGTACGCCTTTCGCTACCTTTTGTTGTATTTTGCTCTTGAAGATGAAATGGTTTCCGTAATGCAAGGTTTCATTGTCAGTTAGTTGTGGTTCTTGAAGAGCAATGATGAGAATTTTTTGTCGGTCGATTTATTATGTGAGATTATTTAGTTTTCGTATTTGGATCAATGTATCGATGTTTAGTTATAAAAAAAAAGTTCTTATGTGTGTGAAATCTTATGGGACTTAACTGCAAAGGTCATCAGTCCCTAAGCTTACACACTACTTAACCTAAATTATCCTAAGGACAAACACACACACACCCATGCCCGAGGGAGGACTCGAACCTCCACCGGGACTAGCCGAACAGTCCATGACTGCTGCGCCTCAGACCGCTCGGCTAATCCCGCGCGGCGTGTAGTTTTCAAATGCATGTTTTCTGCTTGTAGGGAAATTTACAGGAGACCTTCAATATTCTTTGCTGTGCTAACCTGGACTCCCCAGAATCCGAAATTCCAACTGTCGCCTGTCGACAGCCGGGTTGTGTACCACCTGGGGTATAGTTGACTTTGCTTGCACAGTTCATGTTTGCTTGTGTTTCATTGGTTTGCCCTGGGTGATTCCAGGACCGGACATGACCAGAGGGTGTTGAAGCCTTTGGAAGCAAATATTTTCAGCCGAGCTCATTGAGCTAACAGACGGTGACCAGAGTAGCGGTGGTTTTCACTCAGACGTGTCTGGATTTTGAGTTCAACGGATTGAGTAGCCGTTCAGGATTGTGTTAGTATTTGGTTCACCCCAAGTATTTGATTTCCTCGGTACCACCCATGTGGGGGAGGGTTTCCCCTATCGGCCCCATGGGATTTTTATTATTATTGTTATTATTGTCATTATGTCATCAGCAAATCCGATACTTCCCACCACTGAAATAGATGTGCATTGTTCGATACAGTATTTCCTTCACATAAATATGGGTTATAATTACGTGACATTGCTGCTGGTAGATATATTTCTCACTTTTTCTTGGGCAGTTCCTACCTGTTACTCCATCGTAGGAATTTATGTGCGCAGCATTGTTCAATACAGACGTTCAAATTATCCGATTTCTGTAATTTCATTTCGATACCAGATAGTTCTAATCGGATGCAGACAGTCATGCTTAATGTGGATATCCGAGTACGACTCTCATAATTTGATAGACTGGGTAAACCACATTCTTAATGGGACAGTTGAATCTAGATCACTTAATTATGACAGGGCCTGAATTCTTAAACACTGTGGAAAATAATAATACAATGTGCTAATTACTAATATGTTATTTAAATATGAATATATGAACGAACGAGATAACAGTTTATTTACAGGAGCAGAGCCCCATCCATCATAGCAAAGCAGTGCGAGATTGGCTTCAGGGCCAAGAGAGGATAAAGCTGTTGTCGTTTGTTCCACGATCACCGAACATCAACCAGATAGAGAATATGTGGGCAGAGGTAACAAGGTCATTGCCATGTGGACCTACAAATGCAAGCGACCTTTGGACGAATATAGAAAACGTATGGTGGGAAGTAAACCATCACGCTACACTGTCGACGTCTTGATGAAATCAATGCCCCTACGCCATCGAGAAATCTTACGTAATGATCGTGGGTGGGTTGGTTACTAAAAGTATACTCGTCCACAAAACCCATGTGGACAATTATCTGATAGTCGGTCAAGCTTTGCTTTGTCGCAGTTCTTTAGATACAAGTCCATTTGCTTTCAGTCTTTTCCTTACAATTCGTGCAATGCAAGGTACTTGAAAAATCTCACCCACTCGACGCCAACTGAGGAATTGACTGGTGCATGTGTTGTTCAACACACAGTAGTTGTCACCCTCACTGGAATCAATGACTGTGTGTGTGTGTGTGTGTGTGTGTGTGTGTGTGTGTGTGTTTTCGTGTTCACGCACAATCTGAATCAATACTATTAACATTAGAGAGACAACCAACAATAGATATTGCATCAAATATGACTGTAAAGTATTTTAATGCGATGGGAAGTGACAAACTGAATTTTTACCCTACCCACGACCTGCATATTACGTTAAGTAAGATGTATTAACTCCATAGTATCGTTAGCAGAGACAGTGCGCTCGTGTTTCGAGGCTCGCGACAAGCGCAGCGATTAGCAGTGCCCAATGCCGCCGCGATTTGTTTATGTTGGCTGAGCGGGGACACTGCAGCAGACGCTTCGCCATAAACAGAAAGAAATCACCTTGGCTCTGACTGCAGTGAGCGGATATCACTGCCTGCGTGTTCTTATAGTAACCAACGTGAGACTCTACTCACAGGTGCCATGGAGCAATTGCAACGGGTATCATGTCATTAGTCATCAGAATATTAACCAGTGATTAAATGTTCACTCTATTTGAGTCCCAAGGAAATAGGAACCTTCGCACAAAGGAATGTGAGGCGTTATCAAAATTTATCCAACATACAAAAATTAACTGCAGGGCTTTCATGTATGCAGTAGTAGCACACAAGGAAATATTATGTCTTGGAATCGTATATTTCATTTCCTCTGCTCATATTAACGCCCTTGTTTTAGTATGAAGTGAGAAAATAAACACGAAAAACTAAAGTTCCTGAGAAGCATATCAGTCATTTCCTCTTCTCACATCATAACTTTTATTTTAGTATGAAGTAAAAAAAAAAAAAAATAAACAGTTTAAGGTTGTGAAGCATAATATGACACCAGATTCTTATCGTAGGCGCTATCGGAAACGCAAAAAGCAGGGAGCTGTCCATTCTTTTGTCCAACAGTCTGTCTCCTTTCATGCAATACTCCCGCTAAGAGATTCTTATTTAAGGACTTGTGGGCATCAAGTTCTTCAGCAGAACAAGCCTTATGTTATTGTGCTAATTACGGTATCTAAAAAATGCAACAAAGACTATTGCCCCTAAAGCAGGGGGGGGGGGGGGGAGTATTTGCAAATGTCTGTATTGAGCAATGACTGCCAGCTGCCACAACACTTCACAGAATCCATGCGGCGGGCAACACAACTGTGCGTGCACTTCAGACTTCATTCAGTAAGACGTCAGGAGATGGATGGAAACGTCAAATTAACGCTGCTTTCCGAGTGAGAATGAATGGGGTTATTAAGGTAGTTGAGCGTTCTAGCAATTACACTTTTGTAATTCACACATGAGTATTCCGATAGCCAAAAGAACCCGTTAGTGTGAAACTATCGGGAACTGCATTAATATCAAATTGCTATAACTTGAGACAATACGTGGACTCTTCTCTTCGCTGGGTGACCTATTACTGTTATTTAGGATTCTCTCCGTCCTAGACGTAATGCAAATGGAACTTCAGAGGCGCATTCCGCTATTCTTGACAAACATCAGCAACTTGTAGTACTCCATTAGCGGGCTGCTAATGATACAGTATGACTACAGAGATCATCGTGCGGCTATTACATTAATTCTGCAATGAATTGCTTAACCAATATTACCCTCAGCTATGCATCTGGAATGACTCATTACACAGGTACTCTATGTTTCACTTGGTTAAGGGATCAGTTCGCGGCAATCTTGCTTCTACTGTTCGTAAATACTTGTATACTTCATAAATGGTTCAAATGGCTCTGAGCACTATGTGACATAACTTAGCGGTCGCGCGGTTCCAGACTGTAGCGCCTAGAACCGCTCGGCCACCAACCCCGGCCGGCGTACTTGTATACTGACCATTCGTTATTTGACTAAATATGAACTACAATCTGATTCGCATATATATGACATGGGTTAGCGCCGCCACAAAGCGATGACTAAGGGTTGGATGCCGTTGAAGTCCCGTTACACTGATGGCAAGACAAATGTTCGCAAATCACCTCTATTGCCTCAAAAAACAATAGCATCTTAAATATCGAAGGACCGACGCCCTCACTGTCATAGCGCGTTGAAATACAGCTAAGACGGCAGATGAATATTTGTGACTGACTGGGCTTTGAACCTGGACCTCCTGCTTACTAGACAGGCATGCTGATCACTGCACTATTATTTTTTTTTTTTAAGTTGAGAAGACTTTCAGCACTAGGTAGGCAGAGGCAAAGAGGGCAGGGGTTGAAGATCCGAGGCCTGGCCTCAATGCCTCCCCCATACCTGTCACTGAGCAGCTGCATTATTCTCATGTATTTCATGTTTGCACCCATGTATACCTTTAAATTGTGGAACAAAATTGAAGTAGTAATTAAGGTAAAATAAATTACAGATTGCCGCCTCCAATGGCGTGCGTTCCTTGTAGAACATAATTTATATCAGTGAAAAGGGTGACGGAAAATACATAACAAATATTCATTCAGACGTATATTCACAATTTAAGTTATTATGCCATTAACCACAATCCGAGTTGGAGTCTCTCTTCGGTTACAGCTAACCGCTGCGTACCCATAGCACTATTGTAAGAACCGAGATGCAGTATTTTGGATTTAAAATTTTGTAAATTCGTTGTAAGAACTTATGAGATCAAGCTGCTTAGGTCATCGGTCCCTAAGCTTACACACTACTTAACCTAACTTAAACTAACTTACGCTATGGACAACACACCAACACACACTCCCATGCCGGAGGGAGGACTCGAACCTCCGACGGTGGGCACAGTCGGGACGCAGGAGCCAACCTCTCTTCAGCACCTGTCTACACACGCGGTACCCCCAGCCCCCCCTTCCCCCCCTTCCCCCCTTCCCCCCCGCACCCCCCCCCCACCACCCCGTGGTCATTATTCCACTCGCTCGCGGCCACACTGTATTCCCGCTAGGGTTCGGACAAGGTTGTGCGTCTAGCACTGAAAACTTTCGATGACCCGTCTACACCCAAATAATTATACAGGATGTTTGAAGAGGAATAGTAAATAATGTAGGAGGTGGTGGTATAGACAAATTGCAGAAAAAATGCCATATAACCTCCTGTATATGGATATATGTGTGGTGTCTGTTCTTTCGGGAATGTCCGAAAGAAAAGACACTACGAATCCGGGTTCGAACCTGGTCAGGCACAAATTTTCATCTGTGCAGTTGTTCTATTTTAATGCGCATGACAGCCTGGACATCTGTCCATCAATCTTTAATTGATTTACAAGGCTGTCTATTTAGATTCGTAGAGTCTGTTTTTTCGGAAATGTCCGAAAGAACAGACAGATACACACACACACACATACACACACACATACACATTTTTATCTTAAGTGCTATTCGGAAAATGTTTGCCAACTCAGTGATAGTGCCGGACTGGAGCTACACTAACCTACGCATTTCACAAGATATAGTTGTAATTTTCTGAACAATTCCTGTTTAATAAGTGATAGCGACAGTGTCTCTCATCGTTTACTTTGTCGGAAACCTGCTTCTCTCTGCCCTAGCTTATACTATAGCAATGAGTGATTGCTCACATGATTGGTACCTCACTGGACGTGCTACTGTAACTGTAGCCAAAGATTCAAATCCCGCTGGAAAAGTATGTTTCAAGTCAGATGGTTTTGCTCCTCCCGTACTGTCATTGAAAATGATCACAACGAAATTAAGTATAGGTATCCTATGAAACCCTTGAGTTCATACTGTGGTGCCGAAAAGATGAAAAAAGTAGTTTTTCACAATTATCAGATGACAGATGGAATTTGTCAGATTCCACTAATTATGATTGCATTATTAACTGTTGATTCACAGGCGCTATTCTGCCGCTTATTGTAACTGTTATTGGAATGTTAGAGCTGGAAGAATAGAACCATCAAACTTTTCCCATATGGAATATTCGAATTCACTCTGTCTTCATGTTTCGAACAAAGGCAGAATATCCGTCAGGAATGCTGTCAACAATAAGCCAGGCCATGCCTGTCTTCTGGTGGATGTGCCAGTGACAGTTATCTCAATACCAATATTGCACAGCAAATATACATTACTAACTCAACCACTGGAGAAGCTCCAACACTGTGAATCGCGTCTGGTGAACCCGCTTTCAAGGTTTCGGTGCGATTAAGTCAGTAAAACACAAATCATTGCCGCAGTTATTAATTTATGACATTTAGTTTGCATTCAGTGCATCGATGTATTACAAGTAATTGCACTCTAGCCCCTAAACCTAGTTACAGAAATGCGAATAACACTCATTTACATATAATAAGGATCTTGCGGCCCTCGGCATCCGCAACTTTGAAACGAAGTTATAGTCACTTCCGAGGTCACTCACAGAACACATCAGCTGGTATATCCTTCCTGGCGTATAACTGAAACTTGGCAACAGTGCAGAATATGTTTGGCAACTCAGTGACCGACGAGTTACTTCCTTGATGGCACAGAACAATCCTGCTAAATTCACTTGATATTATCGTGTCATTTCTATTTAATACTGAGTGATTTTCGCTTGAGATGTGACATAAGGATATCAGTTAATTGTTTTGAGTCCACGAAATTCGTTCCAACATGGGAAATACAACTACTGTCGCCTCTTATGTTGCGGTTTATCTGCCTTAGCGCATACTGAGTCAATAAGTAAGTGGAAGACACCGCGCCTATTCGCTGGCTCCCAGGTAACGTGCTTGCCTGTCAGGTGCATGCTGCCTGTGTTCGCCTTTCGAACCTCGCGGAAAGCCACATTTTTGATTGTTTTGTAGCAGAGCTACAAGCAGGCAGTTACAAATTCAATGAGGGAATCGTAAGACAACGTTCTAGCAAATTTCGTCTTGCTTCTTTTAGTAACCCTTAGTGTCAAAGCGAAAACCTTGAGGTACTGTGAAATTCATAATGCCACGTTTTGGTTTTCAAACGACATATTTGTTGTTGCTGTGAATACATAATTTTATCTAAGAACTGCAACATTTTTATAATACTTGCGAAGCAAATCATGTGAAGTAACACTTCACCAACTTGTTGGGAAGGTGGAAAAAGCACTACCCTTTCTGGATGCTTTCTGTATCTTCCTGGATGTCGAGTAATACGACATTCGAGTAAATAGTTAGAGATGAAGAACCTAGTGGCGAATGAACTCATAGATGAGCTGAATGCGGGAGACTACTCTTGAAAAGAATAAGTAGACGATCTGAACTGTGCAAGCAAAGTCAACTATACCCCAGGTGGTACACAACCCGGCTGTCGACAGGCGGCAGTTGGAATTTCGGATTCTGGGGAGTCCAGGTTAGCACAGCAAAGAATATTGAAGATCTCCTGTAAATTTCCCTACAAGCAGAAAACATGCATTTGAAAACTACACGCCGCGCGGGATTAGCCGAGCGGTCTGAGGCGCAGCAGTCATGGACTGTTCGGCTGGTCCCGGTGGAGGTTCGAGTCCTCCCTCGGGCATGGGTGTGTGTGTGTTTGTCCTTAGGATAATTTAGGTTAAGTAGTGTGTAAGCTTAGGGCATGATGACCTTTGCAGTTAAGTCCCATAAGATTTCACACACATAAGAACTTTTTTTTATAACTAAACATCGATACATTGATCCAAATTCGAAAACTAAATAATCTCACATAATAAATCGACCGACAAAAAATTCTCATCATTGCTCTTCAAGAACCACAACTAACTGACAATGAAACCTTGCATTACGGAAACCATTTCATCTTCAAGAGCAAAATACAATAAAAGGTAGCGAAAGGCGTACCAATCTTCGGCATTGCCTTTCTCGAACACAGATCTATCATCAGCTGCGTCAAAGAAATCACAGCCATCAACAATCGACTTAGGACTATGCTCATTCAGAGCCCCAGTAAAAAATATACGCTCATGAATGCACATGCCCCCAACCAACATCGAAAATAAGAAAAACACAAAAAATGTCGAAAAATTCTGCAACACACTCGAAAATACTATGAGCAAAATTCACCAAGATGACGTGAAAATACTAATGGGAGACTTCAACTCTCTATTTGGGACAGAAAAAACCTGTAGAAAAATCATTGGTACAAATTCAACACACCGAAACGCTTAGACCAACGGCACACGTCTGACTGATATTTGCCAACAATTCAACCACAAAAGAATGTCTTCCCACTTTAGGAAAATACCATTTCTCAGGTAACATGCTTGGCTACCAGGTGCAAGCTGCTGTCGTTCGCCTTTCTAGACTCGCTGAAAGCCAGATTTTTAATGCTTTTGTAGTGGAGCTACAAGCAGGCAGATACAAACTCAATAAGAGAATCGTAAGATAACGCTGGAGCAAAATTCGTCCTGCTACTTACAGTAACGCTTAGTGTCAGAGCGGAAGCCATACTGTACTCCCAATTTCATAATGACACTTTTGTTTTCTGCCGACATATTTTTTGTTGTTGTTAATACATAATTTTATCTATGAAATGCCACATTTTCAAAACACTTGCGAACTATACAGGAAATAAAGTAAATACAGATCTTTTCAAAGTGAAAAGTCGGTAATATCCTACTAATTCGTGTTAAAATAGGATTAATCGTCTTACAGACACTTAATGCATCGCTACAGTCTGGAACCGCGCGACCGCTACGGTTGCAGGTTAGAATCCTGCCTCGGGCATGAACGTGTGTGATGTCTTTAGGTTAGTTAGGTTTAACTAGTTCTAAGTTCTAGGGGACTGATGACCTCAGAAGTTAAGTCCCATAGGGCTCAGAGCCCTTTGAACCATTTTTGAACTTAATGCTTTATTAAGATAGACTGCTGTCGTGATGTTTCTGTAGTGAGCTGAATTTAATTTCTATTAGTAAAATGAATATTTTATTTGAGTTTTCGATTACTTTTCTAAGCGCAACAGTAATCATCAAAGAGAAGTTAATCAGCAGCTGAACTTTCTTACACGATATCTAAAACAATCTGACAATGCAACAGTTGTTTACAAATTCTACGCACGTGAAACCTACTTGTTTTAACGAGGTCGTTAAACCATAGTAGTTTTAAGAGTATTTTCGTCTAGAAATGAATTGCCTTCACGGTTGATCGATCACGAGCGGGAAAGGTAATAATTTACGAATACATGACGAGAGGGACAAGTGCTTGAGAGAGGACTTCCCTAACAATACAAGTGTCTGAGAGTCGACTTTCCTATCAATCTCCTGGATAGTTTTGTTTCTCAAATCAACAGAGAGAGTTATCATGCAGTAGCAAAGGTGATGTAGTTTTGTTGCTCGACTTTCTTACACTGCGACCGAAAGGTGTCTCAATTGTTGACAACAAATTCCAGCTGTGTTGCACACACCCCTTGGCGCAGAATTTGATCAGTAGTCGAGACTTCCTTAATGTGGAAAATCATTCATGCCAGAACGATCTTTGTTGAAACAAGAATATCATTTTCTGGCGTATTTTTCCCAAAAGCACTCGCTCCAAACACAGTTCAAATCTTTCTAGCTGCCTCCTCTACATTCTCCATTCTGTTATACCAAAGTAAATATTGTGTTGCAGATGTTACACCTTTCTCCACTTGCGATTCAATTTTACAATGCTTAACCGTAGTTCATGATTTTCAGGTATGCAAAATCCAATGCTTAACTGCAAGATACTAACTAGAACTTCAAATTCGAAAATGGCATTGATACATACACTGACAGCGTGGCGCCGTTTTCACATGTGCGGCGCCGGATTTCAGGAGGCGGGTGGCGTCTGGCCAGTGGCCGGTAGCTGGTGCAGCGCGAGGAAACGCCCAAGCGTAAGCTGTATGATCGCGACGCAGCCACGAGCTGTCCTGCGGAATTGTTTCTGGAATACTTGTTATTGCGGATGGGTAGAATGTTAAGCGAATTGTCTTTGGTCTTCAATCAGACTCATAAGTTTAGACCGAAATGTGGTTAAAAAAAAAATCTGCTGGACGCGAACACGCGACTCTAAGTTTAGACCGCACGACGATTACCGCAAGACCACAGGCTCACTGCAACCATATCATCTCGGAAGTAGACAATACTTCCTCCTAACACTTCCGCATCTTACAGCGTTCCCAGATTGTGCAGATGGTTGGACCTAGAGTTGTCAGGGGCGGTCAGATTTATTGGCCACCTTAAGTGAACGACTCGGACTTGGTCTCTGTAGCGGCCGGCCGGCGGTCAGTTTTTGTGTCTAAGACTGTACATGTATTACAATGGCGGTCAGTTTTTTTGTCTAAGACTGTACCTTTCTGAACTCATCATTTCTGAGAACGCATGCTGTTATAGCGTGATTATCTGTAAATACCACATTAATTAAATAAATGCTCAAAATGATGGCCGTCAACCTCAATGCATTTGGCAATACGTGTAACGACATTCCTCTCATCAGCGAATAGTTAGACTTCCGAAATTTTAGCACATGCATTGACAATGCGCTGACGCATGTTGTCAGGCGTTGTCGGTGGATCACGATAGAAGTATCCTTCAACATTCCCCACAGAAAGAAATCCGGGGACGTCAGATCCGGTGAATGTGCGGGCCATGATATGGTGCTTCGACGACCAGTCCACCTGTCATGGAATATGCTATTCAATACCGCTTCAACCGCAGGCGAGCTATGTGCCGGACATTCATCGTGTTGGAAGTAAATCGCCCTTCTGTCATGCAGTGAAACATCTTGTAGTACCATCGGCAGAACATTACGTAGGAAATCAGCATACATTCCACCATTTAAATTGGCATCGATGAAATGGGGGCCCATTATCCTTCCTCCCATAATGCTGCACCATACATTAACCCGCTAAGGTCTCTGATGTTCCACTTGTCACAGCCATCGTGGATTTTCCGTTGCCTAATAGTGCATATTATGCTGGTTTACGTTGGTGAATGACGCTTCTGTCGTCGTCCTGTAATTTCTCTTGTGTTCAGTGGCAGAACTGTACACGACGTACAAAGTCGTCGACATGCAATTCCTGGTGCATAGAAATATGGTACGGGTGCAATCGATGTTGATTTAACATTCTCAACACCGACGTTTTTGAGACTCTCGCAATTTGTCTGCTACTGATGTGCGGATTAGCCACGACAGCAACTAAAACATCCACTTGGGCATCATAATTTGTTGCAGGTCGTGGTTGACGTTTCACATGTGGCTGTCAGGGGCGGTTAGTTTTATTGGGCACCTTAAGTGAACGACTCAGACTTAGTCTCTGTGGCGGCCGGCCGGCGGTCAGTTTTTTTTGTCTAAGACTGTACATGTATGACAATGGAACAACCTAAATAAAATTTTCAAACGTACCTACATTCTATATTTTAATTTAGAAAGCCTACCTGTTACCAACTGTTCGTCTAAAATTGTGACCCATATATTTGTGAGTATTAAAGTGCCATCTATCACAAAGCGATAAAAGTGGTCCAACTAAAACATTTATATTTCTTTACGTACTACACGAATATATAATAAGAATGGGTGCTCCTATTTAAGAAAACGCAGTTGATATCCGTTTGACCTATGGCAGCGCCATGTAGCGGGCAAACTATAGTGCCATCTGGTTTCCCCCTTCAACTTCGACAAGTTTCGTTCTTTGTAGTTTTTTCGTTTGTAGCTTATTTCGTGAGACATGTGGCCCGGTCACGATCAATGGACCACCCTGTATACAAAATAAATAGTACAAACATAAAAAAAACGAAACATAGCATGCCCTACCCATATAAATTACTAAGTTAAATCATGGTTGCAATTCGCCAACGAAAGTGGATGTAATGAACTTTCTAGAAATTGTAATGTAACTGTTAAATCCTTGAAGGATAGCGGTTTCCTAAATCCATTTGGTTTACGTCATTGATACCGAGCCACTGCGTTAACGACGAAGGGAGTTGCCAAAGTATCCACCAGTCTCGGTTTACGTCCTTGGGGATCGGAGTAAATACACCTTCGCAGCCAGACCCACCGACCACCGCGCAGAATCCCCGTCTACGTGGGGCCCCTTTCCTTCGTTTGTGGCGAAACTGGACGAGCACGTCGTTAATTCCCGAGCCTTCCTAGAACCCGCGTCACCACCGGTAAGCCGGTTTATCTGCCGGGGCCGTACTCTCAGCGCAGAGCTGCTTGGCTTTGCGTGTATCTCCCGCAGTAACCGTGGTCCTGCGGACTTAACCTGTTTGCCAAAGAGCAGCAAGTGTCTACGTCAGACCCATTGCGGTCTCAGTAACGTGGAACTGCGGCGTAGCGTCAGAGGCGAAGCTGTATAGCGAAGCGCAAAGGCCTTGCCTGCTTTATGGCTGTCTCTGGTTCTGAGCAAACTACTTAGTATCGGTGGCCACGCTTATCGCCGGAAGCCCAGGGGAGGAGGTAGGCTTCGTACAGCTGCGCAGCAACCAGCGGCGTGTCTAACTTTCCCCCAGGATAACACGATATTACTCAAATGTTTCTATTTATTTATTATTTATTCATTTAATCTGCTCTGATTAGGGCTGTCAAGCCTGCTCTCCTTTCGGACCATGGTTTCACAAATACACTATCGTTTTCACGTCATAGTTGCCTAAGAAATAACAATTTTAGCAAGACAACCAGTATTAAAATAGTATTGGTGGAAAACAGTCTTGGTTGCAATTTCAGTTTTTTTTATTTTTCAACGACGCGTTTCGCCTTATTTAGGCATCTTCAGGTTATCTTTTCTAGATGGACGCGAGAGGCACCAAGATCTGCATAACGCTTTCCCGTTCACAGGAGCGAGTAATAGTAAGATGGGGGCTCAGGTAGTAAGCACAATTGCGCCAGGAATGAGTAACAATAAGATGGGATCTCAGGTAGTAAGCAGAATGCGCCACAGCGTCTGGCAATCCTAAGGGTTGAAAATCTCCGAACGAACTCCAAAGAACTATGTAAGCTCTTAGGTGTGGCATGCGTGCAAATGGGAGAGGGCCTAAACCTAGGGAAAGTATAAAAGGATTTAGTGGGGGCACATGGACCGGTGTTTCTGTTTTTAAACTCCTTCACTAAATACCCCTTTCGAAGGTAATTCAGGGTAGTACCCTAGTAAGCATGGAACTAGGTAGGCTCTTAAATGAAAGAAAAGTACAAATCGCCCGCCTTCAGGGACCCTTTTTGCAAGGCGAGAATATTCTCAGGCGTCCCTTACATTATAACACAACGCAGGAACACCAATACGAAAGCCGCGATTACAGTAATTAAGAAGACTTCCTAGTAACACAGATCACCCAGTTTTGCTCTGAATATATCGCCACATCAGAAATAACAGGCGGGCAGGAGGTATGGCTCATATATACATATGCTCAATACACGTATGATACAGAAACTTTCGTAGACAAAATAAAGGATTTTGCACGACATCAGGAAGAAGAAGGCTGCTCATTCTAGTCGATATCAACGCAAAATCCTCCCTGTGGAACTCGGACACTACTAACAGCAGAGGATAACTAGAGCTTGAGTGGTAAATGAATGCCACATTTTCGTACTGAATAGGCAGGGACAGCCACCTACCTACCGTGGGGCCGAGCGAAGTGGCACAGTGGTTAACACAATGGACTCTCATTCGGGAAGACGGCGGTACAAACCCTCTCCGGCCATCCAGCTATAGTTTTTCCGTGATTCCCCTAAATCACTTCAGGCAAATGCTAGACTCTTTCCTTTGAAAGGCCTCGGACGATTTCCTTTCCAATCCTCGACACAATCCGAGCTTGCGCTCCGTTTGTAATGACGACGATGTCGGCGGAACGTTAAACTAAACATTCCTCCCTATCTTCCCCGGAGACACACTTTTACTAGTCAACGCATGGAAGGTATTAGACACACAGCGACCACAACGCAATCGTCGTAACCACAGAATAGTATCAATAAAAATAACATGGATCATGAGCAGCAGAATCTATGCATAGGAAGGGACATCTGGCAAAATGTTCGAAACGTTGTTGAGGCGTCGTCACTACATTCTGTGCAAGGCAGTAATAGAATACAAAAAGAATGTTCTGGCAGACGATCTAAAACGAAAACAGGAAGCAAGTATATCATGGGCAAAATCTAGGTGGGGGCAGAAACTACCGTGATCGGAAACTTGGCAGGATTAAGGAAGGTTTCACGGGACGGAAGGAAGTACTACCAACAAGCAAAGACAGCTCCTGAAAGACATATCAGACTCGAAATGTACCATAAATCTAAACAGAAATACGAAAAAGTAGCTAAAGACAACAAGGTAAGACTACTGGACCAATTTCGTCAAAACGCAATTACAAAAAGACATTGGGACATCCGGGGAAAACCATTCAAGGTAGAAACACAACGAATTAAGATACCGACATCTCTATCAACATGAAAGAAGCTGGTAGCACAATGACCAGAGCATGGAGAAGCGCCGGTCGTTGTGGCCGTGCGGTTAGAGGCGCTTCAGTCTGGAACCGCGTGACCGCTACGGTCGCAGGTTCGAATCCTGCCTCGGGCATGGATGTGTGTGATGTCCGTAGGTTAGTTAGGTTTAATTAGTTCTAAGTTCTAGGCGACTGATGACGTCAGAAGTTAAGTCGCATAGTGCTCAGAGCCACTTGAGCCATTTGAACCATGGAGAAGCACAGCAAAATATCTCCTGAACAAACTCCTTCCAGATGACGACCCCATGCAAGACGAGCGACATCACTTTGAGCTAAGAGGCACGATGAGGAAACCACGCGTCAATGACAGTGCAACAATACCATTCTCACAAGTGGTCGCGACAGCAATCAGAATGCTTAAAATCCGAAAAGCACCCAGTCTAAACTAAATGTATTAGGAACATTAGAACGCACACTAAATCTCATCTTTTCTTTGGAATTTGTTCAACGAGCCACTAATAACAGGCAGAATTCGAAACCTCTGGAAAACTGCTAATGTAGTAATATTCAGGAAATCGAAAGACAGAGAAACAACAGATCCCAGAACGTACCGACCGATCCGCCTCTTAAACACGCTCTCCAAGGTACAGGAAAGTCTCCTGTGTGACAGTCTACCAACGAACAGAAGTCTCTTCGGCCTAACACCCCATATGGCTTCTGACGACCTCTAGTGGCCGTTCCTCTCAGCCAGGTTAAAGGAAATGCACCTATCAGCTACACTTTGCAGTAGTACCCACGACTACTGCAGACTGCCGGAGCAGAGGCTAGCACACGCAGGCTTGTCCAGAAAAAAACAAAGCGATGTCCACAGGGCTCGATGTGCGGACTATTATTTTGGGATATCGCAAATGAGCCCTTGCTGAACAGCCTGGACGGTGACGACAGGGTAAGAGGTGGTAGTGTCAGCCAACTGTAGAGCAGCACTAGAGGTAAAATCCAGGCAACTGTTTCAGAAGCTGAACAATTAGTGCAAAGAAGATAAACTAAAAATAGGACCCAATAAAATTGTGTATTTACTGCTCAGAGGGTCACTATAGAGGAATCCAATTCTAAAATTAGACATTATTGGCATACAGAGGTAGCATTCCACGTGTATTCTAGGACTGTATGTTGTCGACAACAGACTTTCAAGGAACATATCAAACTGACAATTGACAAAGCCTCTAAGATTATGCACAATCTAGTACGACTCAACACAACGTATTACAAATTACCTATCAAGAAGATATGGACCTACCACAATGCAATACCTGGATCCATCGCATGCTTCATCATAGTCTGAACATACAGACTAATAGGTCAATTGCAAGAAAAGGTAAACGTAGTGTACTCCTAAGAATGAGCTGAGTTTTCAACACCAGAATACTAGAGGCACTTGGCACTGTGACGGGGCCTTGCTCCATAGACATAACAATTCGTAATAGAGCTACACTTTACTGGTTTAATACAGGGAGGCTCTATAAAGTCACCGAGATACAGGAAACAACATTAGAAACTAAACACAAATGAAACAGTGGCAGATTCAAACATGGTAGAGAGAGAGAGAGTGGGAGGCATCCGACACGGTCGCAGAGTACATTATTTCTTTCCTGACGTACCCGAAATATTTCAACTAAAACATGTTGACCTAAAACGGTCCATTTCCTGACGGGCAAGAGACGTTCCTGCTACGCTTAAATCGCATGAAACCAACTAACGATGAAATCCACATCATCGGAGAAACTGGGACACCACGACATGTCACACTACAATGTAAAGCGCTAGCACGTGTGAGACCCATACAAAACGACGAAAACAACACAATTTCGATTTCTGGAACACAATAAATAGCGTAACCCATATTGTATTGAACACACTGCACGAAGAATACAAACACCAAACCCTGTATGGTAGTAGGTAAAGTCAAGAACACACAATACAACAAACCACATGGGAAGACAAGCGCGACCACCGACTCCGAATCCGAGGAAGGAACCAACAGACTGCATGAATATGACTCATAAGGGATCAACACGTAAGGGACCCAAAGCAACAATTCATGACACTTCATGCCATAACACAGCCACAAACAAAACAATGGGCACTATCTATCATAAATAAAGCACCGACACAAGCAATGACAGCAACAATGACTGTATTTTATATATCAAATATATTTTCTGTATAAATAACGTATAAAACTAAAAACGTAACGTCTTAAGTTATTTAAGTAATACTGCACTCAAGCAGCAATGAACTGCATTCTATTTCTGATAATAAATTTACAGCCACACGTTTATTCCTCGTATAAAGCTAGACTTCGTCTATTCCATGTGTCAAATGCTCAGTCATTATATAATCAGTACAACGTGAGTTGTGTACGTACTTAACGTATCACACAGAATATACCGCAACTAGCAACAATTAGACCAACAAACGACTGCTGAATATCATGTAGCGTCCTGACATGCAACTCTCTAAATGAAAAACACAAAATAAACAAACATACATAAACACACACTGTTTTACATGGGAATAGCGCGTGGTTCTACCGAGACCTTCTCGCCCGAAATGGGTAGAAATAGGCTATTATCAGCCAACAAACTACTTAGACTATATTACACACATAAATGTAGCATGTCATTGCCCTCTACATATTACAACTTAGATTTACCACTCTTATTGTATGTCTTTCTTACATTTGCTTTTATAAGTCATAAACTACAACTTATATTCTTTACAACTAGGCATGTAACTAATTATACAGAACTACTTTCACAAGCTTAAAGCATTAAATTCTCTCTAACCTTTTATATATTATGTTATTTACGTTATTTAAGATAGCATCAACAACTGCATACCAATAAGATTGTAACAACGAGAAATCTTTGCTATTAGGTTTAGTAGCTTCCGACCCACCTTACATTTGAAGGCAGTGAGATACTCTATACTATTAATGAAATAAATAAATAATGAAATAAATAAATTCCAGACTATCGGCTCCATGGCTCATTCATTTCCTCTGAGTAGGCATACAACTCATTAAATAATGAAAAATGCAACTAAGTTGTTGGATAAGGAAAAAAATATATGAAATGCGTATTAACGGCTCTACTCTTGCAGTCATTATTACTACACATACTGGTAACACATTTATATAAACGGGCTCAATCATGTGGCAGATTTTCGTAAATCACAGAAATAAAAATGAAACATGAAACAAATTATCCCAAATTTAGGTGGACACGTTTCAATAAGACCGTAGTTTCATGGCTGTATTCAGTAAAAGAAAATAGAACATTAATTTAGACAGCCTCTCCAATAACTGGAGCTCGTTGTGTAAGGTCAGGTACAGGAAATCATAATAAAATAGGTTAACGTTTATGAGTCATCATAAATGTTTTGTATCGTTATACATTCAGTTCCACAAGAAATTATACGCTGTCATCGGTATGAAATAAAACACACAATTATAAATATATATTTACCTGAAGTGAGACGTCATTACTAATGCACAATTACCTAACAGTTAAACCAATCACCGCTTTGTCGATTACAGCTTGGCACGTTTCTAGCATGCTTTTCACGCGATTTTCTGCATATTTCTCGGTAACGAACTCCATATCGTCCTGATTTTATATGACAGCTGCTTCAAAGAACAAAGTGGCTTTCCTTTAAGATTCATCTTAATATACGACCAAACATTTGCATCCGGAGACATTGCAGGCCAATCCATCGTGGACACCCCATTGTCTTGTTTACATGCTGTACATAGACGGCTGCGATGTTTCCGATCATTATCCTCTTCAAGCACCCACTTCGCCTCGTATAAACCAAATAGCAAGTTATCGGACCCTGGAAGGCATTTTTGATGGATATTACACGTTTTTCAGAGTTTAAATTGACTGTAAATAAGTGCAAACAGCGAAAACTACAAACGACAAAACAAGACATTCAACTCTCAGACTGTTTACCTATACACTGTATGAAAGTGCGTTGAGACTGCAGATTCGAGAACTCTACCAGAGATGTCGCTGCGGGCGTTACATTTACAATTATGGTGCACAGTTTCTTGTGGAAGTGACTGTAGAAAAAAATGGTTCAAATGGCTCGGACCACTATGGGACTTAACGTCTGAGGACATTAGTCCCCTAGAACTTAGAGCTACTTAAACCTAACTAACATAAGGACAACACATAAATCCATGCCCGAGGCAGGATTCGAACCTGCGACCGTAACGGTCGCGCGGTTCCAGACTGACGCGCCTAGATCCGTTCGGCCTCCTCGGCCGGCTGACTGTAGAAAGACGTCAATTATTTCAATATTTCTGTAGTGGCACATATTGCATCGTGACATAAGAAAAGTTTCATTTTTATATTGCGTACGACTTTGGTTTCTGTGACTTACATAAAATAGTCGTGCTGTATGTGTGCCTTATGCTTATTAGATGCAATGGAATACCATGACTTCATGGGTTTGTTTCTCTCGGTAAATGCTTACAGAACGTCTAATCCTAAACTAACAGCAGTTGAGAAATACACGACTTAGTTACAACGTAGCCTTCTATTTTTCAACTTGAAGGAAGTCCCTAAAACGGGAAGTACAGATGATGGTTCAAATGGCTCTGAGCACTATGGGACTCAACATCTTAGGTCATAAGTCCCCTAGAACTTAGAACTATTTAAACTTAACTAACCTAAGGACATCACACACACCCATGCCCGAGGCAGGATTCGAACCTGCGACCGTAGCAGTCCCGCGGTTCCGGACTGCAGCGCCAGAAACGCACGGCCACCGCATCCGGCAGTAGAGATGATGGCATGGAGCAAGTGAACCATTCGTCACATATACGACGTAGGCTATGCTATAAGCTTATGATAACAAAATGTATGGTGCATTTTTCTCGAATTATGGCTGATTCGATAGCTACAAGCCCTGCACTTCGTTAGAAGAGTACTTAACTACCAGGAAGATGGAAACAAGTTTATGCCTTAGAAACAAAAACAAAATTACCATTCATCACTTTTACAAAAAGATGAATTTGCAATGGTAACCGAAAAGGATATAAATGAATAATCATAACTCGTTGAAACAAAATGTTTGGAGTCTGTAGGTTTTGCACCCTTTGAAATGTATTTTGTACACATTTCTGAATGACAGTTAAATGGAAAAAACTCGCTTATCAAAAAGCACTGCGGGCACAGTATACTGTATTGTATTAAAATTGGGGTGCATGGATTAATGAATACTTTACTTATAATAAACACAGAAATACGCTGCAGATGCTGACGTTTTTCGTGTCGACCATAGTACATCTCTTGAAGTAACTTGTAACCCAAAAACATTTCGGGGACTTTTAGAGCGCGCGACGAAGTCTCAGAAGCTGTCTAGATAACCTCCACTAGAAAAGGAGAGGTAGACTAAAATCAAGTTTCCAGTCAAAGTCTACATATGCAATAATGAGTTCAATGTTTAATTAAAATCTCTACCAATTTAATCTGTTTGTTTACACATTAAAAGTAGTTTCCCTTTGCCAAAAGTCATGGGACACCTCCTAATATCACGTCGGACCTCCTTTTGTCCGGTGTACTGCAGAAACTCGACGTGACAGACTCAACAAGCCCCTTCTGAAGTAGTGAGCCATGCTGCCACTACAGACGTGCATAATGGCGAAAGTGTTGCCGGTGCAGGATTTAGCGCACGAACTGACCTCTCGACTATGCTCCAAGTATGTTCGATGGATTCATGTTAGGCGATCTAGATGGCCAGATCATCCGCTCGAATAGTCCAGTGTTCTTCAAAACCACGCGAACAAATGTGGCGCTATGACACTGTGCATTGTCATCCAAACAATGCTATCGATGTTTGGAAAGATAAAACTCCAAGAAACCAAACATAACCATTTCCAGTCAATGATCGGTTCAGGTGGACCAGAGAATCCAGTCAATGTCAACACAGCCCACACGCTTATGGAGCCACCAAGAGCCTACTCAGTGCTTGGTTAACAGCTTAGGTCCATGGCTTCGTGGGGTCTACGCCACGCTCAAACCTTACCATCAGCTCTGACTAACTGGGATCGGGACTTATCTGACGATGCTGTAGATTTCCCGTCGAATGGACCAATCGATATGGTCACGAGACCAGGAGAGGCTGTCGACCGTAGTATTGTCCGTGGTGAGAGGTAATGCCTGAAATTTCCTATTCTCAGCATATTACTGACACTGTTGGTGTTGAAGTATAGAATCCCTAACTATTTTCGAAATGGAATGTCCGATGCCCCCAGCTCCAACTGCAATTTAACGTTCAAAGTCTGTTGATTCGCGTCTTAAGGCAATTATCACGTCGGAAAACTTTAATTGAGTATCACTTGAGTGCAGATGACAGCTCCGCCAATGCTGGCCCTTTTATAACGTGAGTGTGCGATACTATCGCCATCTGTGTAAGTGCAAATCGATATCCAATGACTTTTTTTCACATTAGTGTAAATCACCGATAGTTTGTCTAAGTGCTGTACTATCTAACAGTGAGATGGATCAATTTTCGTAATCACCAATAATTTAGATTGAGATTTTCATTCAGCAGCGGAGTGTGCGCTGATTTGACACTTCCTGGCAGATTGGAACTGCGTGTCGGAAAGAGACTCGAACTCGGAACCTTTGCCTTTCGCGGGCAAGTGCTCTACCAACTGAGCTACCCAAGCACGACTCACTCCCCGTCCTCACAGCTTTACTTCTGCCAGTATCTCGTCTCCTACCTTCCAAACTTTACAGAAGCTCTCCTGCGAACCTTGCAGAACTAGCACTCCTGAAAGAAAGGATATTGCGGAGACAAGGCTTAGCCACAGCCTGGGGTGCTTGGGTAGCTCAGTTGATAGAGCACTTGCCCACGAAAGGAAAAGGTCCCGAGTTCGAATCTCGGTCCGGCACACAGTTTTAATCTGCCAGGAAGTTTCATATCAGCGCACACTCCGCTGCAGAGTGAAATTCTCATTCTGGATAACAGTTCCTATCCATAATAAAGACCGTGGAAAACTAAACTACCCAGATAAACGGACAATCGGCACGTACTGTAGACACTGACGAAAGCGCAGGTACTGTGTCTAATAAATTAGACTACTACGGAGAAATTAAAAAAACTATCTACTGAAGCACTCTGGTGAAACTAAATAACTCACCCTTCATTAGGAACTTGTAATATGTCAGAAAATCGGTTAGCTTTCCGACGTCAACGAAAACGCGAGAACTGTGGCTATTAGAAATTAAATTAACATGCAGAAACTCCAGAAACTGAACTACTAAAGCTCACAATTCAGAGTATAAAATTTCCTAATTAGGAACTCGTAAAAGTCACAAAATATGTTACTTCCCTGCTGCTGCGTCTGCGTCTGTCTCGGCTGGCTGCAGCTGCCTGTCAAATAGGACCGACGCTTAGTGCTTCGTACTGAGCACACGGGGTATTAGTTACATTCACAAGGAGGTCACATTCAGAATAATGATTACTATAATCGTAACTCATATCGCCTCATACTATGACATGGACCTTCAGCTGCTACTGTGCAAGTTTATGTCATAGGGGCTAAATCAGTACCGCATAGATAAAGGACAATGTTAACGCTGCAACTTCTTTTGAGAAAAACTTATTGTGAAAAGTGTAATAGGGTGACTTGCGGAAATTTCCTATTTTACTGTGCTTCTGATTATAATTCTTTTATAGGCTCTATCTCATAGAAAAAGTATAATAATTACTTTTTTATACTTCTCTTTGTGCAATACCTCATTATACTTCTATAATTGTGCAATGTTACGAAGACATAGGATAGACTGTTATAACCGTGATTGAAATGTCACCTCTGATTTGTGTCTCAAAGAAATAATTAACACTGGCTCGTTCAGAACAACCAGCTACAGCGTAATATTTAATGTGCAGAAAGACAAATTCTAATTCTGATTGCTGTACAACCAGTGTACCGTGACCTATACGTAATATAACTGGGCTACATTTGAACACAGAGATTAACTGTCTCAACTGCAACATACGAAAAGCTACAGAAATTTCAAAACCCAACTTTCAACAATTTAATGTAGCAGTTTTGCAAGGAAACTTAGTATCAGTAAACAATTTACATGACAGCTCATTAATTAACATTATAGCCTTACCCGAAACACTACATGGGTTGGTATCTATTTGTGTACTATGTGAAATACAAATTTGTTAAACTTGGTAAAATCTAATGAATAATACTTCAACACAAAAAGTGATTCACTCGACAAATTGACTAGAAATAATTAAAATCTGAAACAGTTCATAGTCATCTGTTAATCAGCATAGGCAACTGAAAGCAACTTTTGAATTATATAGACGAATTAGACAGACTCACTGTCACCTAATCACATCATTCAATACTCCGTCTCTGTCACGAACTTGATCCTTACCTGTACAATAGAAAAGCTGCCTTGCTTTGCTCTGCCCTGGCGTAATACCTAGAATAAGTCACTGAGCTGCTACTATACTTCAGTTTAATGTAGCTGATAGCTAAAACCAAAATGTTCGTAAAGTATGTGGTTAGCTGGCTACGCAACTCTGGCAGCCAAAGAGGTGTATTTACCCATGCGTTCAGGTACAGAAACACAGAAGTTATGAAATTTATCGTCATTACACGCTTCTTTTGATATTACTTACGTTATCCGCCGTCTAGAAGCAGAGTACCAGGGTAGTTGTACAACCCATGGCATGAATAACGGCTTTACCTAATATTTCAGACACGACATACAATTCATTTGAGGCTGGTCGCGAGTTACATAATGACAATACTATATGAAATAAATACGATACGAAATAAAATCCTCAAAACTTCTGACAGGTTTGCTTTAGGACGTTCAAAGTGCACAGTTGACCGTGATGGGAATTAGTATGCGCAACATGGTTTGGTTTAGCGATGAAGCTCGTTTTCATCTGGATGGATTCGTCAATAAGCAAAACTGGCTCATTTAGAGGATTGATATTCCGCATTTCGCGATCGAGAAGTCTCTTCACCCTAAACGGCTGGCTTTGTGGTGTGTGATGTGAATAATCCATGCAATATTCCTTGAAGGCACGGTGACTACGGAACGGCACATGAAGGTTTGGGAAGACGATTTCATCTCCATTGTCCAAAGTGACGTATATTTCGACGAGGCATGGTTCATGCAAGCTGGACCTCGACCCCATCGAAGCAGGAGAGTGTTTGATGTCCTGGAGAAACACTGTGGGGACCGCATTTTAGCTCTGGGGTACCCAAAGGCCACTGGTATGGGCCTCGATTGGCTGCTATATTCTATGGGTCTGAAAACGTGCGACTCCTTTTTGTGGGGCTATATTAAAGACAAGGTGTACTGCAATAACCCCAAGCTGAGATGAAACAAGCCATTCAGGAGATCATCAACAGCATCGATGTTCCGACACTTTGGTGGGTCATGCAGAATTTCGCTATTCGTCTGTGCTACATCATCGACAATGATGGCAGGAATATCGAACATGTCAAACCGAAATCCGAATATCTCTACTGACGTTTACATGTTGAATAAAGTGGTTGCACGCCGTAGTTTGTAAGAAATTTAGTTTTTTTTTTTCATACAGTACAATCATGATACAATTGATAGAAATTTCTCAATAATGTGGTATGAGATAAGGCACTAATATTCAGTGTTGTATTGACGTAAGCGACATACGCCTCCTATTAAGAAAGTAAGCTCATATAAACTGTTAGAAGATACGAACGCCAGTCTCAAAACGTGCATTAAAACATTATATACTGGTAAGTCAGAGTTTTATGTTCAAAGTTATGATGTGTGTAAATAATGCGTATAGCTGACCAAATGCAAGCTCGTTATACTGATGAAAGAAAATTCTAGTTAGATACAAATGTAATCATTTTTCTCAAATAATTTCGTTTTTCGTAATAAATGGTATGTGATACGTCCATCGCTGCAATGACTGCACAGGAATTTATTTACTAGAGACGGTGTTTCCCACATTATGTTTGTGGTGATAAAATATTATACACTAGTTAAACGGAATCCAGGACATATTGTATAGCATAGGCCTCCTTTATTTTCCTTGTTTACTTAACAATCGATACGTATTTTTGTCTAGGAGTCTCAACTTCTCTATTTGTACACTGTTACAAGATGAACTTTCTAGCATTCTCTGGCCTAATTTAAGTCCGACTACTCACCAAAAAGTGGAAACATTTCCAGGAAATAAATGTTCTTGGTGGAGGATTATAATTTCTGTAGTGAGTGTCTTAATACCTTAAGTAGTGTTGAGATACAATTGCGGAACTGTTAACATGTGTCGCAAAAGAAGGTAGGAAACACTTTTTTCTTCAAAAGAATATCGGAACGTATTTTTATAGTTTGTATTAATGCAGGAAGATATTTGATATTAGTATTTAATGTAATTACTACATATTATACCCTAAATAGCAATAGAACGTTTATAATAATTTCTGGACCTTGGATGAACAGTTACAATTTTGCTTTGGTTCAAAGAAAACAGAGGTATTGGAAACAGACAATCTAGGTAATCTGAATGCCAACAAACATTTGAGGTTTGCCTAATTTATTGAGGTATTGTTAGTACTTGTAGCCATTTTTCATCAGATGCTTCTTCAATTTTGATGTAGCTCATAAGAAGAAATAATTTCATCTTTCGCTAGTAAATGTTTTACTTGTCTCTACCCAATACGTTTCCTCTACATACGGTGTAGGACTACTACGTACATCTAGTACTTACAGAAGAACACGTGGATATGTGAAAAGACGTATATATATATATATATATATATATATATATATATATATATATATATATATCTTAATGACTGCTGATGATGCCTACCACGAATAGACAAATGTTTGTCACACACAAATCAATGTTCATGCAAAGATGGATCTTTTATCTACATGATGAAGAATAGTTCTTGAGATATGTTTCATGGAGTAGCTCGAATCACATCACGTTTCACTAGTTGCCAAAGATGATTGAAGTACATTAATTATGCAGACATTGTACTTTCCGGTGTGAAGAGTATTGGTGAAACAACCTATAAGCCGCGTAACTTGACTGTCCCAGGCACGCGAAGAATAATGGCGATTTTCTATCAAATACGTGGAGACTGCGCAACGATGGCGTAGTCAAATGACGCAAAGTTGTTCCATCCATCTAGGCGCCGTACATTATATTTATTTAAGACACCACATTATGTTTATTCATGACATCACAATTTCTTCAGTCGGTAACCATTTTCTAACGGCGTGACTTCGCAGTTCACCACTGTGTCGTTTAGAAACAGCATCAGAGGAATATTTTCTGTTGTTTATTTTTTAACAGAGTAATGTGATCAGCACAACCAGTTTTGAATCTCTGTCTGTGGTGTTTAAAGTCAAAATTTTTCCATCGACAAGAAGAAGTAAGATTTCGATATTTGTAAATTTTGTTTACAACATCAGTCATTTTACCTGCGTATTACATTTTAATTGCTTCAGAGAGAGGCTCCCTTTACTTAATCGTTTTCCATAAGTGGCAAGTTTATACTGTTCATATAATATCTTAGGCTCTCGGCTCCCGTTATTAATTTAGGCCTACCAACGTTGAGCTGTAGGATCGTGTAGCAGATTCCTCGAAAAGCAGATTTCAAAGTACTTGACGGGTAAACACAAAAGTTTTGTCTCAAGTACTGATAGTGTTGAGGATCAGTGGACAAAGTTCAAAACCATCGTACAATATGTATTAGATGAGTATGTGCCAAGCAAGATCGTAAGAGATGGAAAAGAGCCATGTAGTACAACAACCGAGTTAGAAAACTGCTGCGGAAGCAAAGGGAACTTCACATCAAGCATAAACATAGCCGAAACATTACAGACAAACAAAAATTACCCCAAGCGAAATGTAGTGTGAGGAGGGCTATGGGAGAGGCGTTCAATGAATTTGAAAGTAAAGTTCTATGTAATGACTTGGTAGAAAATCCTAAGAAATTTTGGTCTTATGTCAAAGCGGTCGGTGGATCAAAACAAAATGTCCAGACACTCTGTGACCAAAATGGTACTGAAACAGAGGATGACAGACTAAAGGCTGAAATACTAAATGTCTTTTTCCAAAGCTGTTTCACAGAGGAAGACTGTACTGTAGTTCCATCTCTAGGTTGTCGCACAGATGTCGAAATGGTAGATATCGAAATAGATGAAAGAGGGATAGAAAAACAATTAAAATCGCTCAAAAGAGGAAAGGCCACTGAACCTGATGATATACCATTTCGATTTTACACAGAGCACGGGAAGGAACTTGACCCCCTTCTTGCCGCGGTGTACCGTAGGTCTCTAGAAGAGCGTAGCGTTCCAAAGGATTGGAAAAGGGCACAGGTCATCCCCGTTTTCCAGAAGGGACGTCGAACAGATGTGCAGAACCATAGACCTATATCTCTAACGTCGATAAGTTGTAGAATTTAGGAACACGTATTATGTTTGAGTATAATGACTTTTCTGGAGACTAGAAATCTACTCTGTAGGAATCAGTGTGGCTTTCGAAAAAGACGATCGTGTGAAACCGAGTTCGCGCTATTCGTCCACGAGACTCAGAGGGCCATAGACACGTGTTCCCATGTAGATGCCGCGTTTCTTGACTCCCGCAAGGCGTTCGATACAGTTCCCCACAGTCGTTTAATGAACAAAGTAAGAGCATATAGCTTATCAGACCAATTGTGTGATTGGATTGAAGAGTACCTAGATAACATAACGCAGCAAGCCATTCTCAATGGAGAGAAGTCTTCCGAAGTAAGAGTGATTTCACGTTTGACGCAGGGGAGTGTCGTAAGACCGTTGCTATTCACAATATACATAAATAACCTTTTAACATCGGAAGTTCACTGAGGCTTTTTGCGGATGATGCTGTAGTATATCGAGAGGTTGTAGCAATGGAAAATTGTACTGAAATTCAGGAGGATCTGTAGCGAATTGACGCATGGTGCAGGGAATGGCAATTGAATCTCAATGTGGAAAAGTGTAATGTGCTGCGAATACATAGAAAGGATGATCCTTTATCATTTAACTACAATATAGCAGGTCAGCGACTGGAAGCAGTTAATTCCATTAATTATCTGTGAGTTGGCATTAGGAGTGGTTTAAAATGCAATGATCATATAAAGTTGGTCGTCGGTAAAGGAGATGCCAGACTGAGATTCATTGGAAGAATGCTAAGGAAATGCAATCCGAAAACAAAGGAAGTAGGTTACAGTACACTTGCTCGCCCACTGCTTCAATATTGCTCACCAACGTGGGATCCGTACCAGATAGAGTTGATAGAAGAGATAGAGAAGATCCAACGGAGAGCAGCTCGCTCCGTTACAGGATCATTTAGTAATCGCGAAAGCGTTACGGAAATGATAGATAGACTCCAGTGGAAGACTCTGCAGGAGAGACGCTCAGTAGCTCGGTACGGGTTTTTTTTTTTTTTTTTTTGAAGTTTAGAGAACATACCTTCACCGAGGAGTCAAGCAGTATATTGCTCCCTCCTACGTATGTCTCGCGAAGAGACCATGAGGATAAAATCAGAGAGATTAGAGCCCACACAGAGGCATACCGACAATCTTTCTTTCCACGAACAATACGAGACTGGAATTGAAGGGAGAACCGATAGAAGTACTAAAAGTACCCTTCGCCACACACCGTCAGGTGGCTTGCGGACTATGGATGTAGATGTAGATGTAGCAAGGAAGCCGAAGTTCCTTTTTGCAGTCATTGGCCAATTTATTCCAAATTGCTCCACTTAGTGCAGTAATAATGCTATATTATGGTGGTTCGTATAATTTAACTTCACAGTAAGTAAGCATGAAATTGTAATTAGCAGTGAATTCAAACGAAAGTTAATAAATTAGAAAGGAAAGTAAAGATGTGGAGTCGCATTCAGTGTTTCTCCATATGTAGATTTATTTAGCGTCTTGCTTTATGTTGCTGCCACGGTACTGAAACACCTGCCAAGCACGCTGGGCAGAAAAGGTGATTAGGACTGTGGAAACAGCCAAATAAGGTGTCGGTCAGTTTCACTTCCAAGTTGTAATTTATTGTAATTTAATAACACCTTTAAACCAAAACGGCAGATAGTCGAACCTTTACAACTACTAGTTTCAAAATCCAATTCATTCACGGCTGAAGGCCTCCAAACAAGAAATCTTTCAAAGCATCAACATAAATTGCAGTTAAAATAGCAAATAAAATAATCAATATATACAGCACAGCTAGGTGGAAAGCCTCAAGGCAAAAGTACATAGAACAAACATACAAGGTGCAATGCAAACGGCTGAAGGCCACAATTAAATTTCAAAATTTCATAATATGTTACCATAAACTTTGAAGGCAGAAGGCCGCAATGTTTTCGCTTAAGGGAAATTTTGAGAATAAGGCTTTAAGCGGCTGAAGGCCCACAATTGATTTACATACATTCATTTACAAAAATCACGATGTAAAAAATTTTTCTTTTAAAGCATTGGCTATAATAGATTACCAACAGACCGTTAAACATCCGAGAAAAGGACAGTATAGACAACGGTACTCTGACGCCTCCGGAGGGGAGGGGGGGGGGGGGGGGAAGGCTGCCCTCTAAACATTAACGTTCACTTAGGTGAGACAGGTGGTGGGCCCAACTGCACTTGATCCGTCAATAACCCAACCGAGAGACAGTCACAGACCAACCGACCAAACAATTTCCGTGCCACCAATCGGTACATAAAAACGCAAAGACCAAACTGTTATGGATGTGATTATCTACAATGAAATATGTATTAAACTGTCAAAACTACACACCATGTTGGACAGCGACCACAGTGGCCAGGCCAGGTAACCGGAACACTAACGGCCACAAGGAAGACAATTCCGCTGGTGCACTTGAATTGTAGGCCCGCCACTCGCCAGCCGGAGTGGCCGTGAGGTTCTAGGCGCTACAGTCTGGAACCGAGCGACCCCTACGGTCTCAGGTTCGAATCCTGCCTCGGGCATGGATGTGTGTGATGTCCTCAGGTTAGTTAGGTTTAATTAGTTCTAAGTTCTATTCGACTGATGACCTCAGAAGTTAAATCGCATAGTGCTCAGAGCCACTTGAATTGTAGTGAACCAATATAGTTAATTGCACCGCACAGATGCTCGATTTCATCACTACCAGCACTCGGTGTTTCTCACAGGAAAAGCTCCCACAGCGAACCACCGAAACGAACGACACAACATGAATGGATGTGGCTTTGATACTTGATACACCACTCAACTTTGACATCCTGCGTCGGTGAGCCACGAAGCTCGTAGCGATCGGACAGCTCCACACACGCTCCGACACTGCGCGGAATGACACAACATGAATGGATGTGGCTTGGATACTTGATACACCACTCAACTTTGACATCCTGCGTCGGTGAGCCACGAAGCTCATAGCGATCGGATAGCTCCACACACGCTCCGACACTGCAGAGACTGCCAGCGGACCGAGCCGACTACACCGCTAGGAGATATCCTCCCTGGTCCGCACAAACCCACCGACTGCCCACTGACCCCCTAGCTGAGTTGAAATCTTGTTATATATCCATGCCCTGAACTGTTGAATTAAATCCTAGATTAAAAGACTTGACAATGTCCTTCAACATTCCAGTGTTTGATCGTGTCAACTGACGCTGGCCTTGATTGGTTTCCTATCTTTCAGATGGGTTGTCTGTGTTGGTGTCCTATTGAATGATAATGGTGTAGTTACGGCAGCGTTGGCTTATACGTGAGTCACCAAAACTTAAATTGTACAGTTGTCTTTTAATCAATGTCAGCCAAACCAATTAAAATACCAAAAGTATAAACTAAATAAGGTGCCCTGTGGAACCGCGTATTGTGCCATGTAGTGAACAGTGCTACATTGCGAGAGGTCATAATACGGACTTGGAGTTCCAATACAAAGCTAACAGAATAAAGATGTTGGATACTAACAGACTGAATTTTGAAAGAATAAATAACCAAAACGTTTTCTGTAAAAACTTATGACTTTACTTATATAAGCTACCTAATTAAAATCGTAACACTGAATAATACACATGCGAGTATGACACTGCACTGCGGGAGTAGAGCTGTCTGCGTAAGAAACATAATCTGAACTGAACATTACCAAAATAAACCTGAAAATAATTTTAAATACCCAAGGTAACTGTGAACCATATAACTGTCTTGACTGTAATACAAACTGACCTTAACTCGTTTTCATGGCGTAGCTGTGGCAATGGAAACCCAGTACTGCTCGAAATGGTGAACATAAAAGAATACAGTGCAGCAGCAAAAAAGTTAAAAGAAAATAAAACCTTGTGCATTGCAATACAAGAGCGCGCAACTAAGTACATCATGCTTTGACCTTAAACATTGTGCTCCGCAGAACGCAATACGGCGACACACGTAATTATAAAAATGAAATTTTTGCGTTAGGAGATGGTAGTGAAATTTTATCTTGCAAAAAGGAGTACTGCGAAAATTAAAACTAGTATTTTGACAGTTACGACGAGATTAACTAAGATTACTTATTACTCTGTCGTGAAATTAGCTATTGTTTTGGTAAAGGAGCGACTAATCTACAACGTCTGCGTGCAAGCCATGTGAATAGGTGACTTTACTTATTCAGATCTGACCAATGAAATTAACTAACCGAAATCAATGACGAGAAATCGCACTACAACTTTCCGTTATTCAAAACATCATAATTACGCACAAGCAAGCAGTGCAGTAACAACTCTAACTGGTAATCTTCACTTCTGAAGTTAATCTTTACCAAACCGCATTTCAAAATTCATGGCTCTCTTTGTCTTTATCTCCGTGGCCTACAAACTATTTCAGAGCGCTAAGTAGCATGGCCAACACCCGACTCATTCAGTAGCTTCTCTTTGAGTGCTGATTCAACGACAATGCTACTAGCTACCAAATAACATAGAGCTTGTACTCATAACCTATAAGACGTGACACATCAACTACTGAAATCACCTGTTTGAAAAAATATTTATTTTATAAACATGAGATATGACACATCCCATGAAAATCTAAAGCGCATATAACTTTCCTTGAATACCAAAAATAAACTAGAAGCCCTACAACTCTGATACTAGAGGTATGGTAGAAACCACGAAGGAGTGGTAAGGTACCAGGCTAACATTAATTGAGACATCCTTTACAACAAATTTATTAACAAACCATTCATACTCATGAATTATTAAAGAAACTATTGTCCTCCCTCTTTTATTTCTTTCTTCTTTAAAGGGTGCCATTACAAGGCTTACTCTTAATTGATAATACTTACACTGATTCGGCACTAAGAGTAAACTACCGATGATACAGTAGTGTCAAATTTGAGCCCAATGCAATTATAATGTCAGTTAAAAGTTCAACGCAAGCTCGGTAGCTACTTGTGATAAAAAATTTAAATTGCTCAATGCTGTCTTAAAACTGCATGTAATAACCTTAAAAAAATTTAATATAGCTAACTGATAGCAATTCCAACCTAAAGACAATATTCAGGTAAATCCCATTTAGTGAAAGCGCTTGAAATACACAACAACAATTTCCAGCGAGACCACTTATCACAACTTTTGTACACACCAGCAGTTCTCGCGCCACAATTTAAAATAGGCTGATTTATTGTACAGGGGTAACGAACAATTTCAAAATACGTTTTGATGCAAAACCCTTCAGATGAACTCAAAATTAAGAGACGTGTTCAATTGCAGTTCAATTACAAAAGGTAATTACTTTACTCAAGAACAAATTTGCAGCACTAGAATACATCCGCTGATACCTCAGTGGGTTTACGGAGTCGTAATCTTGCAATCTTATTTCACACGGCAGTGTTGCAGGCACTTCCCGGCAATACACCATACACATGACTGAATTGGTGTGATAGGACCTGAAACATAAATCAGTTACCACTGTTTCCAGAAATGTTTACCACAAAGGCAAACTCAGTGACAACCTTCTAACATGAACAGTTGAAACAAACAAATAACCAATCACGAAATAGTGGAACTAACGGCGCCCCTCATGGGCACACATAATTACAATTTTGCAAGATGAACTAGTAAAGCACACATTTGGGCAAGCACTCTATAATAAAGTTACTCAGATTCACGTGGAGTTATCAAGTACTCGTGTATAAATGCAACCAAAGCGTGGCGACAGTACAGTGAGGGGTGTACAAGTTTAATTGTCCCTCCCATTAGTCTGTGGTTCGGTAGGTCTCCAGACAACTCTAATCCTTGAGGAGGGGAAAGAAGATTAGAAATTAACGAGCCGTCAATAGTGAGTTCGTTAGAGGCGGAGCACAAATTCGGATTACAAAAGTAGAGGAAAGGAAAGCAGGCGTAACCCTCCCAAAGCACAGCACTCCACCGTACTGGCTTCATACAAAATGTTCTGCATGTTTGAGTAACTTTTACTGATTTAATTATAAATAATTGTCGGTTATTAGGTGTCTTAATAAATCCTCGATTCATTAGGGTTCTCTGCAAATTGCGTAGCATCCCATTCTTCTTCTGCTGCATATCCAATAATGGACGTTTGCGATCACATTTGCCCAGTCGCCCAGTATTCTCTTTCAGCATGGATCAAGTCCTCCTCCCTCGGCTTTATCTTATTTCTGTGCACTGTTTGACGTTGTGGAGCCATGACGTCCTCCTCCTAGCAATTTCTCTCTTGCCTTCAATCTTCCCCTCGATTATCAGCTGAAGAAAGTGATTCATTTCGTACCACGTGGCCTGTTTTCTTATGTTTGATTGTGGTTAGCTGTTCTCGGTCTCTTTTTACTATGTTAAAGATCTCTTCATTTGTTTTCCTTGCTGCAAATGGAATTTTAAGGTTTCATCGAAGCCGGTTAGCCGAGCGGTCTACGGCGCTGCAGTCGTGGACTGTGCGGCTGGTCGCGGCGGATGTTCGAGTCCTCCCTCGGCCATGGGTGTGTGTGTTTGTCCTTAGGGTAATTTTTGTTAAGTAGTGTGTAAGCTTAGGGACTGATGAACTTAGCAGTAAAGTCCCATAACATTTCACACACATTTTTTTGAACATTCATGTCTATCAACATATCTCTTCTTCCAGTCAGCATTTTCCCCAGTTGTTTATTTAAGCGTAACGATTACACTGCGGTAATTAAAGAAGAATGAACATATCTCGAATGCTAGTCTGATGGGCAGTACAAAGGGCAGCAATATCTTAAATATTCGATGGAAATACCGAGCAAAACCAGTAGTCTTCTGATAGGTTAGGTACAGCCCACCAAGAATTCCTCTTCAGTGCCAGCTTTTTCATCTTAGAGTAGAACTTACATCCAAATCCCTATGTTAACTTCTACAACAGCTATACTATCGTCTCCCTCTGGTAGAATGGTCGTTATTCGTTCACGTCTCGCCGCGCGGAATTAGTCGAGCGGTCTCAGGCGCAGCAGTCGTGGACTGCGCTGCTGCTCCCGGTGGATGTTCGAGTCCTCCCTCGGGCATGGGTGTGTGTGTTTGTCCTTAGGATAATTTAGGTTAAATAGTGTGTAAGCTTACGGACTGATGACCTTAACAGTTAGGTCCCATAAAGTTTCACACACATTTGAACATTTTTTGGCTCTTCGAAATAACCACATCTCGAATGCTTCCAATTTGTTCATTGTGTTTACTTTCAGCGTCCAGCTGAGATAAACCTCAGAGTCAATGCTTGTAAACACTTAGTTAAAGTTTATAAATGCGCTTCGGGTCTTCTCTATTCTACGTCCGATTTTCATGTCGGACTACCAATGTTCGCATAACCGCGTCCCTATGTATCTGAATCTATTCTGCATTTCTATGAAATGATTGTTATGTAGTAGTTCTACATTTTGATGTTCGTTTGAATTGCGGGTGACAACCCATACTAGCACCTACATAAACTAAATTTCAGTTGCATGGGCTACTACTTTGAATTTGACTTGACAGTAGACGCAATACTTGCGGTGACTATCACTGGTATGTCAGGTCGTGACAATTACTCACTCAGTGTGGGCACCTACCACAGTTATTCATCAGAGAACCGCAACCTGCATAAATTGCCTCTGAGATCGATAATTTGATTGTTGGTGACTTCGACGCCTCTCATCAACTGAAGGAATGTTATGTCGTGACTGTGAATAATAAAAAAAAGGCTCCTGCCCAGTCCGTGAAAGCACAATAAGTGTCTACCGGTCACCGTGTCGTCCTCTGCCTTGCACTGTCATGTGAATGAGGTATGAAAGTACATGTGGACAGCACAGGGCTGTCCCGGCCTTTTTTGCGACTTTCCAGACAGTGGAGTCGCTACTACTCGGTCAGGTAGCTATTCAATTGGCATCACGTGCCTGAATGCATCCTGCACGTTTTCCCAACGAGAAAACATCCTTAGCAGTACAGGGAATCGATCAGGGCCGGAGTGGCCGAGCGGTTCAGGGCGCTTCAGTCTGGAACCGCGCGGTCGCTACGGTCGCATTTCGAATTCTGCCTCGAGCATGGATGTGGGTGATGTCCTTAGGTTAGTTGGGTTTAAGTAGTTCTAAGTTCTAGGGGACTGATGACCTCAGATTAAGTCCCATAGTGTTCAGAGCCATTTGAACCATTTTGAACCAGGGCCCTCCGCATAGCCGCCATCTACGCTGACTACTCAGCTACAGAACCTGACGTAAGTCGTGACTAGTCGTACTAAATTACGTGCTACCAGACGCCTGCGAGGTAGTCGGCTCTTAATTATTGGATGCGGCTCAATTCACACAGTTCTCTCGAAAACTGGTTGATATATATCTGTACTCATGACAGCTGTAAATCTTTTCGATTATTAAATAAAAAAAATTAATCTAAAACAATTGTTCGCTAAGAAATTAAAGTATGATTAATAGTTTCGGTATCTTTCTACAAATAGCTCTACGTCTGTAAAGAGGCAAAGGAAAAATAGCCTGAGAAAAATTGTAAAATAATGTAGTATTTAAAATAAATTAAAAATATCTAAGGAGATCCAACTCCAATAGTAGCAATGAACATGTAACAAATCCACTTAACTGTGTTGTATATGTTTTAAGGTAAACCACCGTTCAGATCGTAGAAAAGAACTGTAGGCCATCTTAAAAGCAGTTACATATTACATTTACAACACTCTTAATTGTAACCGTTGCAAGTTCATTTTTACTGTTATAGTTGGCTTTCGTTCTATATCTTGTTCAGCAGATATATACTATCTTAATCCTACTAGACTGTACAAAGTTTTCCTAGCCTATATTTTCTCTACTTGTTTACAGATCTGTACATAGTTGTAAAAAGCAACTGAAACTACTCATCGTGTTTTAATTGTGTAATGAAAATTGCGGTCTAGGTATTTAAACATTTTTACATAAAATTTTATATTTAATAAATTACATTAAGACCCCTGTCTCCTTCCTGATAATGTCAGCATTCACTAATTTGTCTCGTGTGTTGAAACCGTTTGCCAGTAATGAGGTGTGACATTCGTATCAGATTCATGTTGCCTGGGATCTTTTTTCGAACTCTGCTGTTACGCCGTGCCACATGGCAACGAATGTTACGTCATTCCTTGTGTAGAGGTTGGGCATTGTGCGTTGACACACGAAATCGGACAACTACATTTACGGTGTTGCCATGGGCACATTCAAATACGGTGGCTCAATTGTTCCATTTTCTCGCGGCCAAACGGCAAACTTATTGTCTTGATTCCGTACAACCTACTGGCATGTACACACAATCACGCTGCCATGACTTACAAGGGTCCATGAGACTTGTTGGATTTTTATTGGTCTTAGCTACTTTCAGAGCCACATGTCCTCAGTACCAGGCTAGCGGCTTTTCACGCGACGGCCTGTAGTCAGCGAAATATCAATGTTGAAGTTATATTCATACTTTATATACGTGTGGCAGGAGGAACAAGACTTTTGGTCAGGTGATTACAGGGTTATAAATACAAAATCAAATAGGGGTAATGCAGGAGTAGGTTTAATAATGAATAAAAAAATAGGAGTGCGGGTTAGCTACTACAAACAGCATAGTGAACGCATTATTGTGGCCAAGATAGACACAAAGCCCATGCCTACTACAGTAGTACAAGTTTATATGCCAACTACCTCTGCAGATGATGAAGAAATAGATGAAATGTATGACGAGATAAAAGAAATTATTCAGGTAGTGAAAGGAGACGAAAATTTAATAGTCATGGGTGACTGGAATTCGTCAGTAGGAAAAGGGAGAGAAGGAAACATAGTAGGTGAATATGGATTGGGGGGAAGGAATGAAAGAGGAAGCCGTCTTGTAGAATTTTGCACAGAGCATAACTTAATCATAGCCAACACTTGGTTCAAGAATCATAAAAGAAGGTTGTATACCTGGAAGAATCCTGGAGATACTAGTAGGTATCAGATAGATTATATAATGGTAAGACAGAGATTCAGGAACCAGGTTTTAAATTGTAAGACATTTCCTGGGGCAGATGTGGACTCTGACCACAATCTATTGGTTATGAACTGCAGATTGAAACTGAAGAAACTGCAAAAAGGTGGGAATTTAAGGAGATGGGACCTGGATAAACTGAAAGAACCAGAGGTTGTAGAGAGTTTCAGGGAGAGCATAAGGGAACAATTGACAGGAATGGGGGAAAGAAATACAGTAGAAGAAGAATGGGTAGCTCTGAGGGATGAAGTAGTGAAGGCAGCAGAGGATCAAGTAGGTAAAAAGACGAGGGCTAATAGAAATCCTTGGGTAACAGAAGAAATATTGAATTTAATTGATGAAAGGAGAAAATACAAAAATGCAGTAAATGAAGCAGGCAAAAAGGAATACAGACGTCTCAAAAATGATATCGACAGGAAGTGCAAAATGGCTAAGCAGGGATGGCTAGAGGACAAATGTAAGGATGTAGAGGCTTGTCTCACTAGGGGTAGGATAGATACTGCCTACAGGAAAATTAAAGAGACCTTTGGAGAGAAGAGAACCACTTGTATGAATATCAAGAGCTCAGATGGCAACCCAGTTCTAAGCAAAGAAGGGAAGGCAGAAAGGTGGAAGGAGTATATAGAGGGTTTATACAAGGGCGATGTACTTGAGGACAATATTATGGAAATGGAAGAGGATGTAGATGATGACGAAATGGGAGATAAGATACTGCGTGAAGAGTTTGACAGAGCACTGAAAGACCTGAGTCGAAACAAGGCCCCGGGAGTAGACAACATTCCATTTGAACTACTGATGGCCTCGGGAGAGCCAGTCATGACAAAACTCTACCATCTGGTGAGCACGATGTATGAGACAGGCGAAATACCCTCAGACTTCAAGAAGAGTATAATAATTCCAATCCCAAAGAAAGCAGGTGTTGACAGATGTGAAAATTACCGAACTATCAGTTTAATAAGTCACAGCTGCAAAATACTAACGCGAATTCTTTACAGACGAATGGAAAAACTGGTAGAAGCCGACCTTGGGGAAGATCAGTTTGGATTCCGTAGAAATGTTGGAACACGTGAGGCAATACTGACCTTACGACTTATCTTAGAAGAAAGATTAAGAAAAGGCAAACCTACGTTTCTAGCATTTGTAGACTTAGAGAAAGCTTTTGACAATGTTAACTGGAATACTCTCTTTCAAATTCTGAAGGTGGCAGGGGTAAAATACAGGGAGCGAAAGGCTATTTACAGTTTGTAGAGAAACCAGATGGCAGTTATAAGAGTCGAGGGGCATGAAAGGGAAGCAGTGGTTGGGAAAGGAGTAAGACAGGGTTGTAGCCTCTCCCCGATGTTATTCAATCTGTATATTGAGCAAGCAATAAAGGAAACAAAAGAAAAATTTGGAGTAGGTATTAAAATTCATGGAGAAGAAGTAAAAACTTTGAGGTTCGCCGATGACATTGTAATTCTGTCAGAGACAGCAAAGGACTTGGAAGAGCAGTTGAACGGAATGGACAGTGTCTTGAAAGGAGGATATAAGATGAACATCAACAAAAGCAAAACGAGGATAATGGAATGTAGTCAAATTAAGTCGGGTGATGCTGAGGGAATTAGATTAGGAAATGAGACACTTAAAGTAGTAAAGGAGTTTTGCTATTTAGGGAGTAAAATAACCGATGATGGTCGAAGTAGAGAGGATATAAAATGTAGACTGGCAATGGCAAGGAAAGCGTTTCTGAAGAAGAGAAATTTGTTAACATCGAGTATAGATTTAAGTGTCAGGAAGTCGTTTCTGAAAGTATTTGTATGGAGTGTAGCCATGTATGGAAGTGAAACATGGACGATAACTAGTTTGGACAAGAAGAGAATAGAAGCTTTCGAAATGTGGTGCTACAGAAGAATGCTGAAGATAAGGTGGGTAGATCACGTAACTAATGAGGAGGTATTGAATGGGATTGTGGAGAAGAGAAGTTTGTGGCACAACTTGACTAGAAGAAGGGATCGGTTGGTAGGACATGTTTTGAGGCATCAAGGGATCACAAATTTAGCATTGGAGGGCAGTGTGGAGGGTAAAAATCGTAGAGGGAGACCAAGAGATGAATACACTAAGCAGATTCAGAAGGATGTAGGTTGCAGTAGATACTGGGAGATGAAGAAGCTTGCACAGGATAGAGTAGCATGGAGAGCTGCATCAAACCAGTCTCAGGACTGAAGACCACAACAACAACATACGTGTAACGTTTGCGAGGCTGCCAACGAGTCATCGTAGCGCCGGGGCTATGTTTATTAGCTGCAATGGCGGCGGATCAGACTCAAATCCTGCCTATGTACTTCCTTCTTTTTAATTTCATAGAACACAATATAATTAAATAGTATACGTAAAGAAAACCTGTTCAGGAACAGTCGTTTTCGCCGCAGTAATTTCATCCACAAATCAGTCGTTACAGTGAAATTCCTCAAAATGTGTGCACCGTATGTTGCAGAATAGATTACATAATTATCTTACTCGCTATAGCCTGCATCGCTATGCTAGAACAGAATTCTAGATAGTATTTGTCTTAGAAGCAACGCAAACAAATATTCGTAACGAAAGCTGCTGCCTTGCAGGCACGCGGATACCGAAAAAACACTGTGTATTTAAATTCAAAAAGATTGCTCTTTCTTCGAACAATGTCGATGTGAGCCACACTTGTTTCACCATTCTTGTGAAAGAAGGTCCAGCAAATTGATGCAGAACTAAACAATGTATTTTTAGGGAATTCCCTTCGAAGAGATTCCTCTATTAGTCTCTAGCAAATCGGGAACATTTTGAATTACTTTCCTGTAATTTTTAACCTGCCTGTAAATATGTCACAGGTTTGTTAAATTGGAGTACATTTAAGTGTGACATTTTTTACGGTGCGACTGTATGCTTTTGTGTCACATAGAAAGGTTTGATCATAAAGTATCTGATCAGTCTGCTCTCGTCACGAACCGATAATTTAAAGGAATTTCTCTGTTCAGTCCTATGGAAGAACCAGAGATAGAAAAATCTTCATACAGCACATCCTAAATTTTGCGTCAACTCGTCAACACTTTTTTCAAGTGTCAACTTCCATTAATGATTCATGTATACATAAGAAAACATAAGGGAGTATCTTTTCTGAAGCCGTTGTGGAATGCTGTGCTCTGAATTTTTGATTAATCTTGTTCAAATCTTTTTTCTGCACTGGGCCGGCGTTTTCGCTCCTTGTTCTGCTAGGACCCTATTGTACGTCGGTTCATAATGGCATCGAGTTTGATCGGCGTTAATTACATAAGAGGTCAGTAGGTTTGTCTGCAGTCCTCCGACAGCTGCTAATACTTCGTCCGTCAGTGCGAGCTCTTTGGAGTTGTCCAAATATCTAGAATTTTAACTACGAACAATAAATGGAGTACACATTTGAAGAAATTGTGCTCTAATGATTGACATATTAGTGAAATTACTATTGCGAAGGTGGCTATTTCTGAATAATTTTGCATAACATTCGCTGTTTAATGATACTGCGTTCGATAACATTAAAACAAAGAAGTTCATAGACAGGACTTTAACCTGTACCGCCACCAAGATATCCGTGAACATCAGCCGCTAGGCTAAGCTCGCTTAGTCGAAAGATGGGTAACATTACGGATGGAGGAGACAGGCGTAGCACTTCAACATCAATTTTGTCGGAAATAGGGGCCGTCTCGTGAAAAGCCGCCACCCAGGTACTCAGAACAGGTACCTCTCCAACATAGCTAAGACTCATACAAATCCGTGATTAACAGGTTCGATGGTTCCGTCGTTAGTTAGCAGTGCATGTGTAACCTCCCCCTCACTTATCGAACTTAATGACAGTGAAAAATTACACCGCGTGTACCTAATGGAAATTTGGGAAAAGCAATCGTCGCCGAAGTTAATCTGTCGGTAAAGAGGGAGGAAAGGGTTACATCTAAATGAAAGGAAAAATGCAAATTAAACTGGTGGATATTAATTTTGAAAAGGGGTAAAGTTAATGAAGAAAGTAAATGTGCGGCCGTTACGTTAACAATTAACTAGAGGTAATTAGATATTTGAGATTTGGGGGGAATTACGGTCGCCAGTCCTAAGGACAATTACTATAGTAACTGAAAAAGAAATGTTATTACACATATAATTAGCACTAGAAGCGTGGCAACTGAAGGTTGACACGTGCAGTGTGAAAACTGAAAGTTTGTCAGAAGTAATAGTTTTTGCTACACTCTGACTTAATTTAGCAAAAGAATTAATAAAACAGAAAAATCGAAACTTAATTTAGTGACTGAAGTTAATAGTGAGCTTTCTTTCTGAAGCACATCGAAATTCAGTAAAATACGGTTAGTCTTGGACTACCTCGACAATCATTTCAAAAGCTACTTGAATCTACACAATTTAGAAATAATAGATTTAACTTTGAACTTGAATTAAATGATTCTGAACAATTAACAATAGTAAAATTTAGTACGTACCAAGCTGAACTGCAGTCACAGGTAAGCTAAAATGTGGTAACAAAACTTCCACTCTTAATTTGTGCTTGTGTAATCTGAATATTGTAGCCAGCTATGAATACTTTAACTGAACTTTGAAATTAAAGCAGTGAAATCCGGTTACATTACTTTAATGCTGGCGTTTGAATTTCAACGACACTCGGGTTCATTCCGGAAAAGGAAGGGACCCTGCTTGGTAATGCAATTGGGACAATGAGCAACAAATGTTCATGCTAAGTTGCTGTAATTATAGTTACGAAAATGGTACAGTTTGAAAAGGTGAAGTCTGCCATACAGTTCTAAAACTTTACGTGCTTCCAGTCTTCCTTGTTGGTAGATTGAAGGTTTGAAGCCGTCGATCGAGGAGGTGGCGACAGTCACTCATTGTCGGCCGTCGCTGTTGCAGAAGCTGGATGTTGGCGTGCCTTCTTCTCGACACGGTCACCAGACGAAACGGGCTCTTGATGTGCGCCAGCTAATTCTTCCCGTCCGCGACACCATGTCAGAAACTATCATCGCAAGTCGAGCGCAATTACATGCTGCCAAACCCCGAAAGCGCGGCAACTCGCAGGAGCGTCACACACCACACCTGCTCCACTGCACCACCCCAGCCAGACTCCTCTCTCCCCGCGCTCCACGCGACAGAGTTAACACTACCAAAGATCCTACACACTTTGATTCTTCACACGACCTATCGATGTAATCGTTCGATAGCAGTTTTCCCTAGGCAAGACCCAGCGTAAAAATACAAATAATATTTACGAAACAAAAAAATTATACATCGACATAAATGCATAAATATATATATATATATATATATATATATATATATATATATATATATATACACACACAAATACTAAAACAATTACAATATGTAAAGACACAGAAATGTCATATATTTAGGTAACAAAAATAAGGAAAACAAATTTATAGTACAATAGATGGAAATAGGAGGATATGCATTTCCGGCGTTACAGATGGTCGCATGACCGCCTGCTACAAACCTTACGCCGTATCCAGAGCGGCCAGTGGGCCTTCTAAATCGGTGACTTATTTTGTCCGGTGAACATATTTGCTGGCATGCTAAAGCAGGACTCACCCAGGCTTTATCATAGAGCCAACGGGCTATGAAAGGGACAAGCCTGACGGGATCCCTGAGTTTTGTTGAAGTGCAAGAGCAGCACGAAACAAATTATTGAGAAATATGAACAACGAATCCGGTACGAACACTCTAAAAATCTTTTATTAGGTATTGTGAAGAGTACAGTAAATATGAAACAATAGGAAAGGACGGAGGGGACCCTGATTGTCATGTCAGGCAGACTAAACAGAATTTTCAGTATCGATAATTAGATTTTCAATTGCAGAAGTCAAATGAAATCCATGACCAGTGAGGGAAGAGGCCGCCTCTGATTGGCTGAGAATGATGTCGCTCTGGGAACAGAGAGGACACTCGTTCCACTCGCTTCTTCTGTACGCTTATTAGCTAGCTGCTCCTGGCCGATAGAAAAGTGTAGCGAGTGAACCCTGTTCCGATTTTGGTCATCACTTTAATTTCCCGTGGAATAAACCACAATTTTAGCGCTGTCAGCACAGAAATTTGCGTGATCGTCACTCAGCATGTAAGATGAGACTCTACCAACGATATCCCGTTCCGTTATAGTAATTAATATGGCGTTATCATTCTCTACGAAATATCCTAATAGAAACTGTCGAGTGAAGATGGCAGAAGAATGTTTCTATACATTTATTTGCTATAAAATAGTAATTTTTTGCGCTATTTTGAATTCCGAATGGTAACAATCAATTCTTGTTACAGCATCCTGAGGGTTTCAGATTTATTCAGAAATACTGAGGCCAAGGGAAAATGGTCACAGTTTGCCTCATCCTACAGAGGTGTTTCGTTCTCCACAAAACTCCGCGTTAAAAGGCCACAATCCGATTATTCAGTTAAAGCAAAGCCTAATGGAATTCTATTCAGTCAAAGGTTTTCCGTGCGAGACGCATGTGTACATACGAAAACGCTAGAAGCTGTTATCGCGTGAGCTGACAGATATAGATTTAGAATGTCCTGCACTGATCTCAGTGCACACTGCGAAATTCTGAGGATACGAGAAATATGATTAAAAACTGTGAACCAAAACGAAGAGTATAATTCTTATTCTATCGTTCCTGGTAAAGCACAGTTGTCGGCAGACCGAACACATGTTTCTTGCAATGATGACGGTGAAAGATAAAAACTGCCTTGTATCCACAACTGTTTTCGAGAAGAAGGCTATCTACGAATAGTATATCTGACCCTCCAGTGTCAAAGACTTGAGATTTATTTTCTTTTTTACTTCTGGAAGTTGGAGAGCGTGTTTCACTTATCGAGGGTAGCTCAGGTTTACGTGTTTGTTTTCCTATCTCGCTCAAAGATTCCAGTTAGCTGTATTGGAGAGGTTCTAAAGGATCTTTGCTTGCTCTTTATTCCATGACTATCTGTACCCTAAATATTTTGTATTGTGTGATTAAGCGCGCAACATGACAGAAGGCTAAGAGGACACCCGGTGTTAACATTCGAAACTGCCGCAGTTTGCGTGAGCAATGCGACGTCTATTCGCTAGACTGTTATTTATCAGTCCCACGAACTGATAGCGGCTGACCCAGTTTCCTGTGAACTGAAACTGGAATGGATGGCGAATGTATCAAGTCTTCATCATTTTACATAACATCAACATTCTGTGGAAGCAGTTAACAGCTACTGTTCTGTGTTAGCTGATTGGATTAACGGATAACTGAAAGATTCGTTGTGGCCATTTTGTTGTGTAATGGAGGACATAGTTATCGCCAGATAGTCACCTAACACTTCTAGTACTTCAAACATTTAATGAGCTAGTGGTGATGCAGCGGTAGATATTAATACTAGTACTAGTACTTTTCTTTTCCACATGTTGTTAGATAAAAACAGTGTTCGTAGTCTCACTCACACTGATGGCGCCGTGGAGGCTGTGCAAAGAATAGGCAGTTCAGTGTGACCGCCCACTGCAGAGCGGTGAAAGAAGGACCAGAAGCAAAGTACAGTGGACCGCTAGAAACTCGACTACAGCACGCTTTTCCTCATACACCTACATAGTTACACTACCCTTCAGTCTGTTACCCGCTACAATGCGGGGTCCTCTAGCCGCAAACAGTTACAACTTGCGTCGGCAAAGTGGATACGTCGGTTGACTTATCCAACCGACTGAAGTATATGACATGTAATTCGTGAACCGATATTGAGAACAGTAAAAAATTCGTAGATATTATTTTTCAGCACGCAAACTTAAGAACAAATACCTGTGCAGCACAAAATTACTTAAACCGGCGAACACTGGGTGTTTGGACGGGACACTAAAATAAATATTTTGCTGTAATGTCATATTTTACTGCGAGAATTTTTTAAACGCGGTAAAAGTAGTTTTTTTCTGCATGAAAATTAATTAAACTAATAAGCTCTGTAAGGTTACAACGGAAATTCAAAACACTTAGTGTAATGTGTTTCCTGGGACATCAGATCTTACTTACAGCAGACAAAAAGTAACACAAACAGCTTTTAATTCTTTATTAACAAGAGACTACACCATTAACACATCACACTTACTTGAAAAATGTCTCGGTTGACTAGTAAACAAAGCTTACACAGGCAGATCATATTCTAACATATTCTGCTGCTGTTGCTACTATTAGGGCAACCAGACACGTTGCTCATGACAGCGGTTTTTGTGAGCAAGGTTGCATATCTCTCCCGACACAGAAAAGTTCAGTGGATTCATATCATGGGATCGAGTACGCAGTGATACAGGACCACTTCTTACAAATCACATTTCTCAAAACTGTCGGTTCAAGAATCTAGACAAAGGACGATTGAAACGTTCTGGCGCACCATCACGCTGGGACGACGTGCACTTTGTTGTAGCGAATGACAAGACCATGCAGCAATCTAATCTGGCAATTCTCTAGCGAGGGAAATGCAATAATCCCTGCCATTTAATGGCCTAGGTAGGAGATATGGCCCAATCAAACAGTCACCGACAAAACCTGGCCAAACATTCACGTACAACCACACTTCATGAGCTCGACAAAACGTGGCAGGTGGATTAAACTCACTGCAGACACATGGATTGTGGATGATGAAGACCCTATCGCTATGTTGTAAGCACCTACAACATCAGTGTACGCTCTCCAGATGCATAGCTTCATTAGTATACAAGTACGATATCGAGTCAAGACTACAAGTAAATATGAATTGTCAAACAGCTATTACGAGTATGTCCTCTACGATATAAGAGAAACAGTTAACATCACATCAGTCATTACAACTGATGAGTGCTTAAGCACTCTTACGGATTATCAGAGCAGAGTGGTTGCGTAGTTTAGGGCGCCTTGTCAGGATTTCGCGGCTCCTCCCACCGGAGGTTCGAGCTCTCCCTCGGGACAACGTGTGTGTGTGTGTGTTGTTCTTATCATAAGATAGTTAAAGTTAGTGTACGTAGTGAGTAAATCTAGGGACCAATTACCTTAGCAGTCTAGTCCCTTAGAAATTCACACACATTTGAAAATTTTTACCGATTAAATACGAGGGTTATTCGGAAAGTAAGGAACGATCGGTCGCTAAATGGAAACAACAGTGAAAATCAGATGAAGTTTTACATAGGTGTGTTGGGCACTGTGTCTACTATGCCCGTCTATTGCGTTACGTCGTTCGTTTTAGTTCTGAGCACACAGGGGGCACATAAAGATACCTAGAACAATAGTGTCTCCCACCAAGTTCAAGGGGCTGGTGAGAAATTTCGCCTGAAGCTATGCAGCGAACGTTACACAAGCGTCATGCGGTTTCTTTTTAGGACCATACTCAGCCGTATTTTGCAGCTGCTATGAAGATGCTCCTGCATCGTTTTCGATTGGAAATTTTTGATTACCCGCAATACAGCCCGTAATTGTCTCCCTCTGAGTTTCAGTTCTGCTCGTATGAACCGCTGGCTATGAAGACAACATTTTGGCACAGACAACGAACTGCAGGCCAGCTTAGAGCATTGGCGGAAAGCAGTGGCGGTTGCCTTCTATAACGAGGGTATTGTAAAGTTGATACAATGATAGGACAAACCGCTAAGTCGGATCGGCGACTATGGATATAAGTAGCTGGAAGTTGTAGCTAACTGCTGCAAATAAAACAGTTTTGATTTTCATTGTGGTTTCCATTTAGTGACCTATCGTTCATTACTTTCCGAATAGCCCTCGTAATACTGTCAGGAAATTATGAGATTCCTTTTCATAGCCCGTGCAACCTCCCACAGTTTGTCGGTTTAAATAATTTTCATCCCATATATTTTTTTAATCTCATCATATATTTCATGTTATCGATCTAACACATGTCGAACAGCGCCAGTCAATAAAAAAAGGTAACCGAGTTCCCTAGACTGAAGTACATCAGTAGACCTGTATGTTATGTAACGTATCAGATTACTGAACTGGCCATGAAGACACGAATAATATGTACAGTGCTACGCTAAAGGTTAGAGCCAGGCAGAATAAAATAAAAATACTAACCAGTTTAGATTAATAGCCGCAGTGCAGTAGACTACCTTCATATGTCTTACAAGTAAATGTGAAAAAAATTGTACCATAGTGGAATTTATATGCGTTCCCAGAGGCGCAGTGGCATTTATAACTGTGGTGGAAAGTCTTATTATACAGTGGTGTGCAAAGCTTAAGGTAAAAGCCAATTTCCGGATGATGTGCCACTGCCATGGGACACAGATGAACGAAACTTGGATCATACATAGAAAGAACTACTACAGTATACTACAGAAGGTAGCTCAAAGAATTACCCAACAACACAAACAGAAATGACACTTTAATTAAAAGATAACAGTCAATGTGACATCTTATGGCCCCGTGGGCTGTGGCTATTACAAAATTCGGGACATGGTTTTTAATAAGGCGTGTTCATCACGGACGGCAATACATGCTAAGCAAGCAGACCCATTGTGGCCATTTGGTTGGGAAATTATTTTTGTGGTAATGCGTTCCAGCGCGGTTAGTAACTGGTGGATCGTCGTTGATACTTGTGGGCGAGCAGCAGTTCGTCTCCCCCCCCCCCCTCCCCCAGGCAGCCTACATGGGGATGGGAATTAAGTCAGTGGAATGTGCGGGCCAGTCCATTCGACGAACATCGTGTCGTTCCATGACTTCCTCCACATGTGCTGTTCGATGTACTCGCACACTGTCATGAAGTCGGTGCCAAATACATCTCTGAGAAGACGCACATGTGAAAAGGGTACAGTGTTACGATAACGGTGACTGCTGAGTGTAGCGTAATTAGTTATTTAGATGTCGGTACACCCTTGTAACAATATGCCTCCCCACACACAAGACCTTGACGATCAAGGCGATCACATTCGTCAATGTTTCTAGGTGCATTACGTGTTCCTATCTGTCGCCATACTAGAGTATGTCCAGTGTTCTTGACCATGATCGATTTGGTAGTCAAGTTGTTTTGACGTGGAGAAGCATAATATTGTGTGGACGTAAAGATCTTTTAAGCGTTGAACACAGTTTACTCTGCGGATATCATTATTATGACACTGCTCTCATCCCTCATGGGCTTCTCACGGTGCATTCGGCCCCGACTTCACGTTTTAGCTGCCATGCGCATCGAACTGTGCAGGTGGAGGAACTCTTGGAACGAAAGGAGATTCGGCGAATGGGCGAAGCGGTCCGTTTCCCCGGCTTAAATCTCACAGAGAAAGAATGAGATGGAGTGTGGAGTCGTAAGGCAGCACTTCCACATGTCCGAACGGAGATCCAGTAGTTGTCATCCGCGCTGTTGGAGGAATGGAGCGCCCTCCCACGGGAACCCCTTACCAAACTTGTAGCCAGCGTGGGAGCACGTTCCAGAGCATGCATTTTAATACATAGAGATCGCACGCCCTATTAAGCACCCGTTCCTCCTTTCTCTAATGTCCACGCGACCATTTATAAATTACGTGACTGCAGTACCATTTCACTAGTGGCCATTAAAATTGCTACACCAAGAAGAAATGCTGATGAAAAATGGGTATTCATTGGACACATATATTATACTAGAACTGACATGTGATTACAATTTGACACAATTTTGATGCATAGATCCTGAGTAATCAGTACCCAGAACAACCACCTCTGGCCGTAATAACGGCCTTGATGCACCTGCGCATTGAGTCAGACAGAGCTTGGACGGCGTGTACAGATACAGCTTCCCATGCAGCTTCAACACGATACCACACTTCATCAAGAGTAGTGACTGGCGTATTGTGACGAACCAGTTGCTCGGCCACCATTGACCAGACGTTTTCAGTTGGTCAGATATCTGGAGAATGTGCTGGGCAGGGCAGCAGTCGAACATTATCCGTACCCAGAAAAGCCCGAATGGGACCTGCAACAAGTGGTCGTGCATTACCCTGCTGAAATGTGGGGTTTCGCAGGGATCGAATGAAGGGTAGAGCCACGGGTCGTAACATATGTGAAATGTAACGTCCACTGTTCAAAGTGCCGTCAGTGCGAACAAGAGGAGGCCGAGACGTGAAACCAATGGCACCCCCTACCATCAAGCCGGGTGAGACGCCAATATGGCGATGACGAATACACGCTTCCAATGTGCGTTCACCGCGATGTCGCCAAACAGGATGCCGCTGCAAACGTCGTGGAACTGTTCGTGCATATTGTTGTTGTCTTGCAATCGTCCCCATCTGTTGACTCAGGGATCGAGACGTGGCTGCACGATACGTTACAGCCATGCGGATAAGATGCCTATCATCTCGACTGCTAGTGATACGAGGCCGTTGGGATCCGGCACGACGTTCCGTATTACCCTCCTGAACCCACCGTTTCCATATTCTACTAACAGTCATTGGATCTTGACCAACGCGAGCAATAACGTCGCGATACGCCAAACCGCAATCGCGATAGGCTACAATCCGACCTTTATCAAAGTCGGAAACGTGATGGTACGCATTTCTGCTCCTTACACGAGGCATCACAACAACGTTTCACCAGCCAACGCCAGTCAACTGCTGTTTGTGCTTGAGAAATCAGTTGGAAACTTCCCTCACGTCAGCACGTCGTTGGTGTCGCCACCGGCGCCGACCTTGTGTGAATGCCCTGAAAAGCTAATCATTTGCATATCACAGCATCTTTTTCCTGTCAGTCGAATTTCGCGTCTGTAGCACGTTATCTTCGTGGTGTAGCAATTTTAATGGCCAGTAGTGTATAAAGTACGTGACTAGTGACTACAGTACAATTAATACATTGCAATAATTTACAAATTCTGTTAGGGGTGATGTAATGCTGTAATTTATAGTATTAGAAGCCACGATCACTCAGTGTGAAATAGTTTATTTCATGACGAGTTTCGACAGTAACTAGCTGTCATGCTATCATCCTCAGCTCAGATTATCAGATCGCTAGAACTGCAACTACACAACCCTCGTCAACCCACTGGAAAAATGTTGACGATAAAAATCTGTAATTAGAGTTCTGGGGATCTTATATTCTGAGGATGACAGCTAGTTGTTGTCGAAACTGGTCAGCTAGTTAGCTAGTCAGATGATTTGCTTGATAATTAAAAGTTGTGTGGCCTCGTGACCACGAAACAAACAAAACTTATCCGAATATGCGGAAAAAATTATAATTTGAATCAACATTTGTAACACTCTAATTCCTCTCTCTCAAACCCCACCCTATATGGAGAGAAGGAGAGTTTTAGTTTTAGCGAATCAAAATTTACGAAGTAAATAACTACTTTTTATCCATCCGTAACCGTTTTTCACTCAAAAATGAACACATGGAATTTCTTGAATTACAGCGCCAACTACAAAGAATCAACTTAAATTTTTAAGATTAAATGTACGTAGTTTTTCTATGTAGAATCTGATTCTGCAATATAAAATGGGGGTTGAAATTTTAAAGTTGTCTCCCACCCCACCCCCAGGGCGTTTGGGTGGTTAGCTAATTTTAGCAGCAGCAGATGTACCCCTTGAAAGTAATCACCTTTGGATTCTACACATTTTTTCGTGTAAAAGCTTATTTTTCGAGTTAGTCTGGTTTGTCAACTTAAAATTTACACCCTGTACATTACCTTTGAATAAAAGTGTTATTACTGTTCATCTTGTTGTGTAATGCTTTCAGTTACCTTATGCGGTATACTATAATATTTCTTCTCGTGTATTGTAGAAGTTTTATCGTGTTATGTACCATGGCAGTGACACATCATGCTGAGATATTTCTTTGCTTCTAAGTTTTGCACGGAGTATTTCACTGATTGGGGGCGGAATCCAGTTAATTTAAATCACATAAGGGCTATATTTTAAGGCAATCTTTATTTCTAAGTGTCCTTAAAGTAGTAAACAGAGTTAATGTGTTAAATATTTGACGTTAAGCATGTAAGACATTTGTGAAATGAAACAAAAACCGTAATTAAATTGATTTTGTTCCAGTAACGAATAAAAAGTTCAATGGCAAAACTGTGTTTTAAGAAAATCCAGTTCTTCACGTACCTCAGTGTTTCTGACGTCATCTTCTCCTGTGCTATGTATTCTACAATAATATACTTTTGCAGGTGCATTCGATGGTGTATGTAGATAATGTCTGCAAAACGTATTGCGAATATAGTTACCAGTAAAAACTACGAAATTAAAACGCTATGTCTGATGCTGGAGTTTTAGTGCATGATCAACGAAAATGTGACAAGTGGGTTAATTTTTACTCTCACTCATTTTGAGTGGGGAGGAGGAGGGTGAAATGGGGGGGGGGGGGGGAGGAGGGGTGAAGGAGCGAAAACAAGACTTCGAAAGAGTTTGAAATTTTGTTTGAAGTTTCTCTCTTTGTTAAATACTAGGCTATTTGCGAGCCGTAAATTAAGCTGTCTCCAGACGTACAACAGTTTCCAGAATGAGATTTTCACTCTGCAGCGGAGTGTGCGCTGACATGAAATTTCCTGGCATATTAAAATTGTGTGCCGGACCGAGACTCGATCTAGGGACCTTTGCCTTTCGCGGACAAGTGCTCTCTCTCTACCAACTGAGCTACCCAAGCACGACTCACGCTCCGTCCTCACAGCTTTACTTCTGCCAACTTTAAAACCCGACATTTTTTGCTAAACCTTTAACATATCTACATATGAGGGAGGTTCAATAAGTAATGCAACCTTTCTTTTCTGAAAGTACTTTGATTTTATTCAGGATTCAAATACACCATATTATTCCCTACTCTTTCGGCTATCAAATCCTAATTTTCAACGTAATCTCCTTTCAATGTGGCGCCCCTACGCCACTTTACTGAGAGGTCCCGTGCCCGCATCTCGTGGTCGTGCGGTAGCGTTCTCGCTTCCCACGCCCGGGTTTCTGGGTTCGATTCCCGGCGGCGTCAGGGATTTTCTCTGCCTCGTGATGGCTGGGTGTTGTGTGCTGTCCTTAGGTTAGTTAGGTTTAAGTAGTTCTAAGTTCTAGGGGACTGATGACCATAGATGTTAAGTCCCATAGTGATCAGAGCCATTAGAACCATTTTTTTGAGAGGTCCCGCATGCCTTCAAGATACCACTCGACTGGTCGACGTCGGAGCCGCTGTTCTACTACATCAATGACCACCCCCGCTTCTCGTGCATCCTTCATTGCGCCAAACAGTTCGTAAGCATTTTTAAAGCGAAGAACACGTTGCAGAAGTCTCAATAGTGTGCGGGCGGCCAGCACACGGGAGATCTGACAGATTTGCGTGATCTTGTTGTGGTGTTGAGAGACGTCGCCCAACACTACCACCTCCTGGTAGACATCCTACAAGTGATTATGAATCTCAGCAAGCTTGCTGCAGTTATAGTATGAAGGTTTGCCTTGGCTGGAATTGTTTCCCTGTTGTCTTTTATGACTTTAACTGAATTGTAATGCGCACTTCAGTGAGTGTCAGACAACCGTTTCAAACTTCTTCCTGTTTTTCTGCAAGTAATTCCCATATTTTCGTAGAAGCCTAGAAGAATGATTATAACAACTCTACAGGTGCCTCAAGAGGAAACATATGAGAATACATGAACACCAAAAAGATTCAAGGAATGGTTTTTCTGCCTAAAGAAACTGAAAGACAACAATATGCTTTCAACGCACCTCCATTACTACAGACGCCATTTAGAAGTATACGCAAAGCGCTGCTACCAATCAGAACTTCATGAAACTCTAGGGCCAGAAGCAGAAATACTCCAAGATGTGACATAAAAAATACAGCATTTTTTCTACCAAAACTGGCCAGAAGAAGATGTGTTGCATTATTTATTGAACACCCCTCGTCGGACTTAATGCGTAGATTGTAGCAGCATTTAAGATTTTTGAATTCCGCATGTAGTACATAAAAGACGCAAAGTGAGATTTTGTTGCACCTGTAAATCGTTAGGCAGACAACTGCCACTAGAAATGCTTGTTTTTCAACTGGTTCACCTGGCTCTGAGCACTATGGGGCTTAACTTCTGAGGTCATCAGTCCCCTAGAACTTAGAACTACTTAAACCTAACTAACCTAAGAACATCACACACATCCATGCCCAAGGCAAGATTCGAACCTGCGACCGTACCGGTCGCGCGGTTCCAGACTGTAGCGCCTAGAACCGCTCGGCCACCCCGGCCGGGCTTGTGTTTAGGCGTTTAACAATGTATATGTGATTTTCTTAAGTGAAGGAAGAATACGTGCCGGAAAAAACATATTACAGAAGTAGATATATGGAGGCCTTGGAAACGTGATGAGAGTATGCATTCCCCAAGTGACACCAAGACACTTTCTATTTCAACAATGAATTAGATAGATCACAGAACAGTACATCGCCTAGAAATTGTTGCTATTACTCGTTATGCTCGCTGTGAAACAGCGCGTAGAATCAAATGTCCCTGATAAGACGTCGACTCCACGCAGTTCGCTGCCTACAACAGCCCAGAGCTTCTCTCAAGTTCGAGACGGAGGCTTCCGGAAACGCCGTACAGTAGCCAGCACACACACGCACACACACACCCCGGCGTCTCGCCAGTAGCCTCGTCGGCTGCTGCGAGAGGGGTCCGGGGTTCCGTCGTTGTTGTCGTTCATAGAAGTTGCCCGGTAATCTCGCCGGCACTTGCGGACTTGCCGGGCGCGTTATCTAAGTTGGTAATATAGCGGCGCGAGGTAAGGCGGCGAGCGCTGATTATGAGCGGCGCCTGGACTTGGCCGCGCCATTGTGGTGCGAGGAAGGCACTCGCCCCTAATGGACGACTCGCCGGCCACAAGTAAGTCGCCGTCTCACGAATTAACTCCGGCCGAGCTGCACAAAAGCCCGTACTGCGGCCCACTGCCGGCCTGAGAGCACTGTTCTGAAGGTGGAGCTGCGGACTCGTTCACGATGTGCCGATGTCCGGTTGTTCAACATAGTATCCATGAATGGTCTTCTTTGAAGAGTGGATGTTACTCAGCTGTGGACTCCAGTCCCTCCCAAGTTCTGTAAGTCGCTGCAGATCCTCAAACGCCATGCACTTAGCCTCGCTTTCCGCATCCGTTTACCTTCCCCACAAGTATCTTTTTACCAACTCATCAAATTCCCGCCTCTCCTATCTCACAAACACCTCCAAACAATCTACACCATGCGCAAACCTGACTCTAATAATCCCGTCATTTCCTCTCTACTTTGCCGTCCTCTTATGCTTCTGCCTCTTCTCCCAAAGAAACTTCATCACCCCTTCCCAGATCACGAACTCTGTATCGACATTTACCCATCGTACGAGCCATAATCCCACAACACCTATTCCACTTTATCAGAGCTTCCTCGGCCTCCTGTCTCTACATTTCCTTACTCCCCCCTTTTAGTTCCCACCTGTCTTCTTTTCCCCACCCTTCCCATTTACCCTCCTGCTATAAGCGTCACCAAATCATTGTTTGCTCCATCCCTTCTTCCGTCCCAACAGCCATTTCTACTCACCGCTGCTATGCATCAGTCCTTTATCCTTGTATCACTACATTCGTATCTCCCTCATTGGTCCGCATTTTCCCCTTCAACAACAGGGTGGTCCTTCCTGTTCTTAGTGACAAAAAAGTGTTTCTTTAAATATCATTGATTGTAATTGTTTCTAAATGTGCGGTTATTGTGTTTGGTTTTACAGTTTAATATTACTGTTTTAACTACTGGTGCAAGAGGTAATATGCCTCATATGTCTAACAGCTTCTTCTTGCCCTCTAAAACGTTTTAAATTCAATGTTGAAATGTACCCTACACGTTTCTTGTTTATTTTTCGTCTACAAATAGCCTGAAGAGCGAGTTTCCTGTACTGCTGACAGCCCTCTGCCTCCCCCCTCCAAACCATTGTCCACAAATGGCGTGGGGGAGGTGATAAAAGTTGTGAATACCAGAAGATCCAGGAGAAGTACCTAGCAGTACTGCTGTGTGCCATTTTTCCGTCGGCACAACTCTCTTCAGTTCTTCAGAATCGTGGTATCAGCGGATTCTACCCTTCGCGATTTGTTCGTTGTATGAGGGACGTACACAGGACCGGTGGATGTTAGCGCAAAAAGAGGCAGTCTAGATATCTATCGTCACAAGCTTATAAAAATAAATGGCAATGACAAAAGAGAGGGATGAGAATTCAAACTATACATTATGCATCACATAAATGGTGGGTACTGCAGATTTGCTGTGATATGACATTACAATTTCATGCAGAAAGGATTTAAAGATTTAGTTGATAATGAAAGAGCATAAAACCATCGACAGACGGGATTCACTGTTGGGTACGTCAAGAAGAACTTTACGATAAAGTTATAGGCATGCAGCACATGGTGGTAAGGAAAGTAAAATTTGTGGCTGTTTGCTTTATTATATACTGCCAGTTGCAGTCGTTTTCCATGGAGTTGAACAGATAATATAATATGGCGACCTCATGTATTACTGCAAAGTACGGTGGTTAAGTCAAGGGGCAGTCCTGGAACGATTTTTTAATTTAAAACTCGCTGTTGCTAAATAAGTCACAATAACGTGGCAACTTGAATGCGTAAATATGTGAAATTCTCTGGGTCTCTGTATATGCTGACTGTTTGCACCAAATAATAATTATATCTTTAGCGCGCTAAAAATAATGTTACAATACCGGATAAAGGTTTTCTTAGTGATCTATGTTATTGAGAAATGTGTTATATAAAATCGTGTGTGGTGCATCTGCACATCCATTTAAATGCGGATTTTGTACATTTTGGAGTCTCCTCCCTCCTACCATTCAATTAGCATGCTGTGGTCGTGGCACTCCTGCCTAGTCACAGCCCTCTAGCCAGAAAAGCTGCACATGATATTTAAGAGGAATGTGACACAGGGCATCTGCAAAGGAAATTCACTTTCAGTGCATAACAATCTGCAAGACTTTCTCCGCAGCTTGTGAATGTCGACCGGAGATGATCTGGTACGGTAGCTTATCTCTCCTCGCAGTACAATGCTAACAACGTATTATGGATCCACTTCTTCTTCGTTTTTCTCTGCTCGAAAAGTGGGTCGTAAGATAGACGTCACGGTCCATCCACCAACGACCAGGTGTGTTCTTTCTGCACGCGCATTTGGCCAACGAGGGAATATAAAAGAACAAAATGTGTTCTGTTCTTTTAGCACCGCCTGCGAAAGACACCAGCACCGTTATGACAACACAGCTCGTGGTGTTTTCTGGACGGCATGCCAGAATGGTATCACCCTATACTCCTGTACACCTGAAAAACGTTTCTCCGAAATTCCCTTTGCCACCAGCATGTTTTTCTTCGTCCTCCTGCGAACGGTCTTTGTTGCCTAATTGCTGTGCTGACAGAAACAGTGAGAGGTTCGTGTTTTTACCACCACAGGTTTGTCTGGCCACATTGGGCTAAGTCGGAATGTGCCGGTGTTCGGCGCCTACACATAATTCCGAGCAGTCGCTTTCTCCATGTTGTGTGCTCACGGCCCAGTTCTGAAGGATATCACTGTGGGCACCACGAGGAAGTGGTCGTTGCATCAGTCCTTCGCTGCCTCATTATCATCTTCCCGAAACGGCCAAGTATCCCTCTCTTACACCTTCGGTTATAGAATCATAATAAGCGAAGAGCACGCTCATCCTTCAAGAGGTAACAGATGAAAAATTCCTCTGCTGGCAGCTCTTATAAGGTCAATATCCCTCACAAGTTTCTCTCAGAAATTCCATCATCTGCACTGAAACATTTTTCGGAAGTACATTTACTGGTTAAAGTAGTTTTGAAAGTCACTACAGAGGTGGGTCGGTAGTTCATGATGAGTATTCGGATTCTCTGCGGTTTATCTCCTATCACTCTTATTAACCAAAAGTATTTTCATTGTTTATTCGAAAATCTCACTTCGACATTAACTCATGCGCAAAGTTCGGGTGACTAGTACAAATGACACTGCAATTACGCATTTGTTCTTTAATTACATCTGCTCTAGATTTTTTTTTTGAGAAAACTTGTAGAATATTCATATTAATCCCTTTATCTGGCGTGAATTGTGTAGAATGTGATCAGTTTACTACTACATCTTTTGTGTGGTTGCTCTAAATGCTAATTATTTTCATATACAATCTAAATTTGATGACTTTTGCATCTCTCCTCTATTATGTTGTAGCTTCATTGATCTGTAACGTAATAACAAATAAACACACACACATAATATGATCAAACGTATCTGGACACCTGTTTGTGCACATCAATATGGTGTATGTCATTCCTTCGCTTTAACTCTGCAAGCAACACTCATTCATTGGGGTATATGAGTGTCTGTAAGCCACTCTTCCTAAAGAGCCGAAACCAGACAAGGTAGTGATGTTGGACGCTGTAGTCTGGAACGGTCGACTTTCTAACTTATCCAGAACGAGTTCCACTGGGTTCCCGTCAGGAATCGGCAGCTTTTACTTCATGACAGTGTGCATTGTGATACTAGAGGCTGGAAATAACGCTTCAGTTGTAAATTTCTTTTATTATCACACGACCGGTATCGGGCTCTTATAAGCCCATCTTCAGGCGTCGTACTGGAAAAAACAAGAGACAGGATAGCCGGCCGAAGTGGCCGTGCGGTTAAAGGCGCTGCAGTCTGGAACAGCAAGACCGCTACGGTCGCAGGTTCGAATCCTGCCTCGGGCATGGATGTTTGTGATGTCCTTAGGTTAGTTAGGTTTAACTAGTTCTAAGTTCTAGGGGACTAATGACCTCAGCAGTTGAGTCCCATAGTGCTCAGAGCCATTTGAGCCAAGAGACAGGATATAATTTTCACACGTCGCAACACATATAAAAAACAAAATATTCATAAAAATGTTTTAAAAACTTTTAAAAAGCAGTTTGAAACCGCCGGTCGTTCTAGGTGCTGTTAAGCCTGTGTCAATGCGAAAATATCACCAGACACCACTACGGACGACTGCCTGGGTAAGGAAATATACAAGGGTTGGAACTTTAATAATGGCAACTATTCATTTACACCTCGTTTAAAATACACTCATGATCATAAATTAAAGATAATGCTGATACATGGTGAAACAACGCTCTGGTCGGCGGCTTGCGGGTTTAAATCACCTCGGGGTATGACCATGCGGTGCATTTGACCAGCGGTCGTCGCACGGTGGCGCTGGCAGCAGTCCACATACGCAGAGGTGTGTTGGTGCATGTCAGAGTACGGTGCAGCGAGTAAGTGTGCAGACGTTTCCAGACGTGCTAATTGTGAGTGAGGATTGAAAAAGGTTCAAAGAACACATATCGATGACGTTATGAGGGGTAGGATACTAGGGCGACTGGAGGCTGGTCAAACATAGCAGATCCTATCACGGGCCCTCCGTGTGCCACAAAGTGTGATCTCAAGATTATGGCAAAGATTCCAGCAGACAGGAGACGTGTCCAGGCGCTACAGTACGGGACTTCCACAGTGTACAACACCACAAGAAGACCGATATCACACCATCAGTGCCCGCAGACGGCCATTGAGTACTGCAGGTAGCCTTGCTCGAGACCTTACTGCAGCCACTTGAACAGTTGTCTCCAGACACACAGTCTACGACTGAATAGGCATTGTTTATTCGCCCGGAGACCTGCAAGGTGCATTCCACTGACCACCGGTCACAGGAGAGCCCGTAAAGCCTGGTGTCAGGAACAGAGTACATGGTCGGAGGAACAGTGGTCCCAGGTTATGTTCACGGATGAGTCCACGTAGAGTCTGAACAGTGATTCTCGCCGGGTTGCCATCCGGCGTGAACCAGGAACCAGATACCTACCCCTTAATGTCTTTGAAAGGGATCTGTATGAATGTCGTGGTTTGTGGTGAGTTCAACTCGATTTCTAAACTCAAGGCAACACTTCATGGCATTCGCTTCAGAACTGCTACAAATACATGGGCCAGTATACCGCGGCGCTCGAACTCTCAACACAACTGTCACTGCTAAGAGTATCCTACGACTTCCACATTTCTGGCAACGTGTTATACACAATGCTGGTGGCTACTTTGAAGATCAGTGAAACTTTGAAACATGTATCTATTCTGTACGAGCTGTAAATAATTAGTTGCCACTATTGAAGTTCCAACCCGCGTACAAATAATACCAGGACACTTACACTTGGTGCTGTGAGCCGCGAGCGCCGCGGTGGAAGTTTACTAGGCTCGATGTGCTACCTATGAGATCAGAACGGGGAGTGCAGTAACCTCACACGACGGCACATGACGTCGTTAGCATTGGAGGGTGAATAAAGCGTGCCAGAGTGACGCGGCAACAGTGCAGACATCTTCGTAATGGGGTAACGGAGTGATTCGTCTAAAGCCCAAAATTACGTGATCGATAGCTTTCGGGAAGGGGTGAAACCATGTCCCAAAAGGGACTACGACTGTTATCGGTTCCCGTGAGACTGTGGTTAATGTGACGTAGCAAGACGGCCACGCCACTCGGAAGTAGCCGAAATGCACGCGTTAAATTCAAGCAGGCTTGCTGAGGTCTGAAACAGGATACGTAATGAATGCTATAAAGAAAAGTACGTAGCTTCTGTAATACTTAACTTTAATCCATCATTTGTATACAGCATTCTTGATGATACAAGTGAGACTCTTTAAATACAAACACTGTAAGGCTAATAGCGCCTTGCTAGGTCGTAGCCACGGACTTAGCTGAATGCTATTCTAACTGTCTCTCGGCAAATGAGAGAAAGGCTTCGTCAGTGTAGTCGCTAGCAAAGTCGTCGTACAAACTGGGGCGAGTCCTAGAACGTCTCTCTAGACCTGCCGTGTGGTGGCGCTCGGTCTGCAATTACTGACAGTGGCGACACGCGGGTCCGACATGTACTAATGGACCGCAGCCGATTTAAAGCTACCACCTAGCAAGGGTGATGTCTGGCGGTGACACCACAGTTAAGGTGTAACTTGCATGGCAAAATGGTGCTATCAGAAACCGGCGCCGACGCAACCGTGGTGCACTACGGGCCATAAACGAAAGGGAAAACGACGGCTGTGGAAGTATCTAAGGGTGAATAGACGTGCAATTGCTGAACACCTGATCGCTCAGATTAACTAACGAGTTAAAAACAGCGTCTCCTCAACGACTGTTTGGCGAACATTGCTGCGTATGGACCTCCACGACAGGTGTCTGATTCATGCAACCACGCTGAGTGCTGTTCATTACCGACAAAGATTGAAATTTACACGAAAATACCGCACCTGGGCGCCCGCTGACTGGTGGCAGGTGGCCTTTTCAGAAGAATCATGTTTTATGCTCCATCCGGTATGAGTACACACCCTCATTGCAACGGGTCAAGCCGGTGGAGTTAGAATTATAGTCAGCAGAATGTTTTCGTTGCGTTCCCTGGGTGAGCTCGTGATTGGATGAACACAAGTACGTATCTATTCTTGTGAACTATGTCAGCCCCTGCATCCAGTTTGTTTCTCCTCAGCAGGATGACACCTATTAGGAGGACAATGCAACATGTCTCAAAGCTTACAGTGCACATGCGTGATTCGAAGAGCACCAGGATGAATTTACCTCATTCCTCTGGCAACCAAACTTACGAGATTTAAGCCCAATAGAGAATGTGTGCGAGCACATCCATCGGGCTGTTATCTCCCTGGATTCTGAGCCAAGGAGTCTAGTGCAGCCGGCATAGCTCCACATCCCCGTCGATACCTTTCAGAACCCCCTTCAAGTCAGGCAGCAGTCCCGTTTGCAAAAGGTGGCTACTGAGGCTTTAGGCAGATGGTCACATTGTAACTGGACACTATATATTCGATGTTAACATATTTCTCTTTTCCAAAATCTCTCTCCTTGCAGTTATCTTTTCTTTGGCAGTTTCCTGTTCGGCCAAATAACAGAAGTGATCTACATCTTTTATTATCAAGATTCCTAATCTGTTCCGTGATTTAATGGCTCACACCACAGTAAAAGTCCGTCACCGCTCTGCAGTTGACGCCAGGGCTGGTGATATGTTCGTGTGTTGGCAGAGAGCACACACGAGGCAACAAAGCCCATGACCATTGCACCACGGCGAGTCGGCGATCAGGGCAGAGCGACAGCTTGAAGGAACTTTTCAGTTTTCTCTATATAGTCTGTATCGTGTATTAAAACCATAGTGCCGCCCTTATCTGCCTTTGTGACGATAGCCTTACGTGATTCTAACATCTTATTCAAGCCCTTACGAGTTAGTAGATCGTTTCTGTTCTTGTGAGCAGAGTGCATTTCATCTATAATCGACTTCTTTACTTTAATTGCCGTGTTTGTCTGTTCGTATCTATTCATATTTGCGATATCACATGCAATTTTCACTTCTGCAATAGTCTTTTTTATTGTATTTGAGTTAATTGCGGGATTTAGGTTATATTGCAGCCCTTTATTTAAAAGGTTCTGCTCATCCTTTGTTAATTCTATCTCAGTTAAGTTCACGACCCTCTCACAAAAAGTATGCAACTTTTTATACGCCGTTTCGTTATCAATATTAAAATCTACACCTAAGTTAAAAACCTTCTTCTGATGTCTGTTTAGAGTTAATTCTCGCTCCCTGTCAATTCTATTTTCAATCTCTCTGCTTACGTATGTGAACTGTAATGGAGATAAAATGTCACCTAAAATCAAGTGAAGATTAAAAGCTTCTCTATTTAACTTGTCTTTCATTTTATATGCTTCTCGAATTTGAGTTTCAATCCATAATATTTCACTTTTACGTTTTACTATTTGTGCTATGTTTGACATATTCCTGATTTTTACTTTTGCGTAATTAGGAGTAATCCCTGCGTCTAAGCATGTTTTGTTAAATTTTATTTTCAAGTTTTCTTTCATTATCTTTGTCCTAATACGTAAGAACTTCGTAATGTATCCCGAAGCCTGGCACAAACTTTGCAAAAACAGACATAATGTCTTATGGGAGCACACCTATTCTCAAAACAAAACAGATTTTGGGGCGCATATGGCTGCGACAAAGCACTCAGTCACGAATATTGAAAACAATTTAGAAATCCTGCATAGAGCTCATAAGGGGCGTTTTCTTAACATTTTGGAAGAGATCGAAATATACACCCACAAAAATAAAGATCCGGATTCAATTCTCAACGAACAAAACAAATTCAATCATAACGCCTATTTTAGCATTTATGACGACCTACTAAGATGACAACTGTTGCGTGTGGAGATCCAGGCCGAGAGATGAGAGATGGTGCGCGATGGAGATGCCGGAAGACGCGTGCATCGCCTGGCGTCGTTGACGGGGCCCTCCTGTGCGGCCCTCTTGCCCGCGGCGATGGACATCAGACGACTGAGCGCACCGCGGCACAACACCAAAATGGCGGGAACCACGGAAGCAGACCGTAGAGGAAAACAAGACCACACCAGCACCATACATATATAAATCGCCCTATGCTTTTAGATCGTATAAAAATGATAATTTTACTGTTTTTTAATCCTGACAAGTACAGATTTTAACTTTGACATCTACATAATTTAACCAAATATTTTTAATATAAAAAGGTCTACTGAATACAGTATGTACAAATGGAATGTAACAAATGTACCAGACGCCACCTGTCGGTTATAGTGTTATAATTAATATAAATGACGTGCACTCTGCCAACCAATTTTATGTGACGTAGCATGTGAAAGGTGCTGGATTTGGACGGGTTACTCCTGTAACTGAAATATCAGGTACGTTCTGGTACATTTGATGTTGATTAGATAGGGTGAAAAACATTTGTTTCCGTGAAATAGTAAATTAGAATAATTATTTTTACAGATCCGAAGATGGTTCTGAATGAACCAAAACCGGTCATATGAATTGAAACTTCCCCTTAGAACATTTTGACATATGAAATGTCCACTTAGAATAATTGTACAAGACTGTGCTTAACCTGGCACACAATAATTTTTAGCGCAACGCAATCTGACTTTCAATAACCCCTACAAAACAATGGCCCTGACTAACTTTAACCTATACCTTTTACAAATCACTTACCTCACAAAAATCTTCGCTGCTCGAACTACTGCAATACAGCGAGTGCCACTACTGACAGCTAAATAAAAGATTCAAACTACTGGAGGCACTAACTACTGATAGGGATAGTTAGCAAATGAAAGATATTATTAGAGAACAAACAATGTATTTACCTTAATATTCATAATTGACATCCAGTCTTACAGATTATCAAAACTCGGCCATCTCTCTCCCCACGTCCACCACTGCTGGCGGCTCACCTCCAACTGCCGAGCGCTACGCGCTGTTCGCATCCAGCTATAGCAGTTCATGACAACAATGGCAGACAACAATTCAAACTTTTCATATAGAGAGTGCTACGTAACGTTGTCAATAAAAAAACATAAACAGCAAACTTACATAAAGAAAACATAAACAGCCTACTTACATAAAAACATAAACAGCAAACTTACATAGCCCCCATGCTCCCCACAAAAAATTTTTACAAATGGTGTTGGGCACTGGCCAATACAGATTTGAAAAAATTTTTCATAATTACAATCACAAAGATATCAAATGCACACACTTATTAATACAATGTTGGTCAACAGCTAAAATTTTTTTCACAGTCAATAAAGACAGTCCTGATCATTCATCATAAGAGTAAACCTGCAGTTTGTTTGCTCAAAGTCTGAGCAGTAAAATACAATGCACACGGAAGTAGTGGATTTCCATGCAGTCTTGAAGAAGTAGTATTGTCCTTCCAACGGTAAGACAGTGCTGACTCTTGACATGCTGACAGGTAATGGGCCACAACAGAGCAAGCCCACAGCAGAGTCAGTCGACGTTTCGAAGAATATTGGTAGGTAGGTCATCACAGAGTAGACCCACTGTAGTCCTGGTAGAGATTGTGGTATTGGTGGGCCACCAGAGGTGCAGACCCACTGTAGTCCTTGTAGAGATGGCCAGCAGCCATCTGTTGCGACTGTGCAGGTGCACAATCACCATTGAAGAGTCTTGCGGATAATAGAGCAAGTCCATAACCACCACTTGTGCACTCACAAAGTTTTTGGAATTGTCCTTAGAACCAGCAATGCTGTTATCCAGTCCCTTGCTGAATTAGTAACACACGTGCAAACACTAACAGTCCCAACTTCTCACATAGTGTCCATATAGTATGACCAACAGAAAAGTGTGCAGTGAAATGAATGCTTACAAGTTAATAATATGATGAACTGGTGTCAATTACAATTTTATGACGTAAGAATACAATTACAAAGGTACAAAATACATCATTAAAAACATAACAACACAGATAATATTTGTAGTAATAGGGGCTTTACAAAAGAATAGAAATAAACATATACATCAGTGTTACAGGAATGATGACATGAGTACAAAAATAAAAGATCAGAATCACTTTTGAAACGTCAACTTCACACATGAGCATTAAAACAAAACAGAATAAATAATGTCTAAGCATCTTTACAAAGTAAATAACAGAGTATTAGAAAAATTCTACAACATAGCTCTCATCAGCTAAACACATAAAGACAGGAAAAACACAAATACACACGGGTACCCAAACACATAGTGGGATAACACAAAAGGAAAGGACAGGGTTTGTTTTCAGTGTAACATTTGGTACTGCAGTCCACCCCACAACTTCATTCGATAGATCTTTCGTCTTATTTCAACATTTGTTTCCACCAAAAAAATCCTATCCAAGCATGCTTTCTGTATTTATATGTTCACATATTGCTTACCTCATCATTTATTTACAAGAAAATCCTACCTATACCTCGTTCCTGTATTCTATTCATCTTTCTTTCAAAATAATTATTTCTGATTGTACAATACTCATTGGGGCCCAAATCTTTCTTCGCAATGCATTCTTTACCTATTCTCCATAGTCAGTTTCATATATAGTCTACCCCCTCTTAAGCTAACTTAAATCTACTGAGCTCAGATATATATACCAAGGGACGAGGCAATGCAGCATCACAACAAATCAACACAAACAGAAATGACAAAAAATGCAAATTGGCAAAGCTAGCAGCATAAATTAGCAAAAGTCAAATTCAATAACACTATGCCTGGCAAACAGCAGCAACTTATACCTAAACATGACATAGCGCAACCAGAAAAAATATTACAGTAAAAACAACAATGCAGACAAGGGAAATGCATATTCACATCTTAATGTCTATGTAATTGAAGTGGTGCACCATAACAACTGATTGTAAAAAAATATTACCATGTACCTGAAAAGAAAATTAAGTGTTACTGTTACTAGTTACTTCTTATTGTTCTTTCCTTTCCAAGTGCTCCTTTTTTAAAGAATGTGGATTACAAAATTATCATTTAATAGATCTGTTGACAGAAAGAGTTCACATTAGCAAATGCATCTCATTTTATAAAAGCAATGCTGCAACACAACTGGAAACCAGATATCAAATGAAATAAGCAATTACACAAACCAAAGCATAAAAATGTCATTCAGTAGTCATGTGACATTTCATTTCATAAGTTAATTGCTCTCAACTCTCGTACAAAGACTCTTGTCATAATCAGGTGTGCAGATGTAAAAATATTTCTTGTCAATTCATAAGCATTTCAATAATTAGCACAAAGTGCGAGTAATCATATGTTTTTAAGTAACGAGGGTGTCGCATTAGCGATGAAAGGCACACCTTAATGGCTTGTTCTCCAGGTGTTTGACACAGCTGTGTGCCCACAACGCATTACAAAAATCATATGTTTTCAAGTAACGAGCGTGTCGCATTAGCGATGCCCTCTACAAAGGAATGTCATAAACAGGGGTATAGGCCTCTCTTTGTCCTTCTCTTCCACCTGTGCCTCTGGCACACCCTAATGGCTTTCTTTTCTACCTGAGCGTCTGAAAAGGTTTGTTCTCCAGGTGTCTGACACACCTGGGTGCCCACGTCGCATTATGTGCAGGTGGTCACTTAACTTTCTTACGGAAATATTTACGACAGCAGTTTCCGCTACAGTGACAGTCTCATATAAAAATATTTCACAGGTCAAGAATTTGCGTTACAAATCTGTAGAGACAAAATCCAATTGACATAACAGAGTCCAAAAAATTTTCGTCGGCATTGTAATACATTCACGCATTTACATACACATTTCATAACTCTTAAAGTACGATTCTTGGTTTCCAACAACCTTTTTCACAAGTCAAGAGTCCCTATCTTCTATTCATTATTCATATACATATAAACAGGTAATCACCTTCCTCATATATGGTAGCATCATCTTATTGACATAAACATACCTCAACAGCATAATACACATCGTCGTCGTAATAATAACATCATAACACCTCAGTCAAATCTCAAAAACGTCGTAGCTTTCTGCAATTGTTTCAAAACCTAAAGAAAATTCTCTGCTCATTTCAGTAGTGTCATCTACCTCAAACGTACTTTAAAAATCATGATCTCATACCAAATACATCATTCAAAGCTCTCATAATATCACAATGGTTCCGAAAAAATATGAACAGTTCACAAAGTACAGACAAAGTACAATTTCTTAAGTGTGAAGTAATCCAACTCTGTAATTGCGTAAACATGTGTCACTGACGTAGTAAAAAGATGTTTGTTTCTCTGTTAAATGATCAGATAGCTGTGTAATTTATGTGTTAGAGAAATATGGTACCGATGTGTTAAATTGTATAAGCAAATACCATATTAGCTAGGGCTCCTTGTGCTTGCCAAACACATGGTACACAAAGTAGGCGTGTACCCCCCTGAGGTTTATTGTAATTGTATCCTCAGGTATTACAGCTTACAGCAATGAAATGAAATGTGTCACGAAAAACTTTCTTTGTAATTCAAAAATCTCTAAAAATAAATGTCTTAAGTACAAAATTAATCACTCAAATACGTGTCCAGTAGCGCTAAATGTGCGTCTTGCTCTAAGATAATCTCTGGGAAGTGTCGTAGTTATTGTCCTCCGAAAGCTAAGTTCTGCAGAAGTCAATGTACTTACCTCATGATAAACAAAGTGAAATGCTTTGCGTATAGATAACATAGTTATTACGCTTATTGCCGTGATGAGGAAAGTACTGTGCTGTAACGTATTGTTGTCCTACGGAAAACGCTGTCTCCTTGTAGCAATAGCACAAAAGTCACCACTAAAACATGTCTCACTTTATAGAAGAATTCAGAAAAAACTGTGCAGATATAAAACAGATACACCGCAAAAGCACATTGTAAATTGTCACTCATTAGTAACATCGTGATATAATCGTGTAGCTGTCAAAGAAACCAAATACTAAGTCATCTTGAATCTCACAGAAAGTACTTCAAATCCTGAATCCACTCTCAAGCAAACCAAAATGTTGCATGAAAATTTCATTAGCAGTGCTGGTAAATGTTCTAATCGTGCAACTAACAAGCAAGAATGTACACACACAATTACACTGTGTCGTCTGTTCGCAATAACAGTGCATTCGTAATTTCTGTTTAAATAATTTCTCTTGGTTCTTGACTGGATGGTTAGTTAGCTTTAAAACATAGTTGCATGTTAACAGTTTCTCAGTGTGACAAATTGTACAAGTAGCGTGAAGTGAAAATTGCAAAGACTAAGTTAAAAAGCAGGTTATCTGTCAATAAATGGTTTTACATGAGAAATGTGGTGTAAACCTTTACTCTTCCTAGTACGCAGAGTTTCAACTTCAACGCAATTATCATGTGGCATACGTCGGATTCTGTAAGGTCCATTGTAAACTAGAAAGAATTTGTGACTCAAGTGTTTCTTCTTATGTGACAATGAATGAGCTTTAATGAGAACTTTCTGACCAATATATAATTTCTTTGCATTTGCTTTACCGTGTAGTTTTCTCCTTTTCTCTGCTGCAGATTTTATATTTTTAAGAGCCAAATCAATTATGTCTTTGTGTCGCAGTTTACGTGTATTCGGGAAAGGTACAAGCTCTCTGATTCTGTTCGGAGGTTCTACATTCTTCAGTACAAGAGTAGGTGGTAAAGCAGTGGAATCATGAGGCATTTCATTCAGCACATTTTGAAATAAGTGTAAATATCTGTCCCAATGCTGATGCTTTCTGTGACAATAAAGTCTGCAAAGCTTATTGATTTCTTTCATAATCCGTTCAGACGGGTTACAATGTGGTGAATACAATGAAATAAAAACAGGTTTGATTTTATGATTCCGAAGCATGCGTGACCAAACAGCAGATCTGAATTGCGGTCCGTTATCTGAAATGACTTTACTAACGTGTCAAACTTCACGTAAGAAATTTTTAACAAAGGCGTTGGATACAGACCGTCCAGTGGCTTTACGTAACGGAGTGAAAGAAACAAATTTTGAAGTAAGTTCAACAGCGACTAGAACGTACGAAAATCCATTCGATGTTCTGACAAGGGGTCCCAAGAGATCAACAGCAGCAAATTCTTTTAATTTAGAAGGAATAATAGGAAATAACGGAGCACGATGTGAGATAGTAGATGGTTCCGCCTTTTGACAAAGTTTACAAATAGACAAGACTCTTCGAATTCTCTTTTCCATATTGTTAAAATAACAAGTCGTTCGAAGAATATGATAACATTTTCGTGGGCCAAAATGTGCGTAGCTGAAATGAATGTACCAAATGAGCTTATTAACAAAATCGTCTGGAATGCAAAGTACCCATAGCTTGTCATCAACAGTGCAGCGTTTGAAGAGTATGTTGTTTCTAACCAGGTAATAATGCCGAATCTGAGTGTGTGTCTTTTCATGCCATTTACTTTTGATATCTTTCCAAATCGGATCTTTATCTTGTTCATGAGCAATGTCCTTTAAAGATGTGGTGATGAAGTTTTCAAAGGCGACTTTCTGAATGTAAAGAATACTGAAATTTTTCTCGAGGTTGCCTTCTGTGTTACTTTTCTCAAGCCCAGCCGGTGCGCGTGACAGCGCGTCCGCAACAATGTTCTCCTTGCCGGGAATGTAGACTATTGTGAAGCGGAATTCTTGCAGAAACAATGCCCAACGTTTTAACCTATCATGATTTAATTTTGAAGACATAAGAAATTGTAATGCACGATGATCACTGTATACTTTTACGTGCTTACCAGAAAGAAAGAAACGGAATTTGTTAAATGCCCAAACGATAGCTAAAGCTTCTAATTCAGTAACGGAATAATTTTTTTCAGATTTTGTTAGCACTCGGCTAGCAAAAGCAATGGTTTTCTGAACAGTAGTGTCATTTTCTATGGCTTCTTGAAATAAGTGGGCACCAAGACCGACTTTAGAAGAATCCGTGCTAAGGCAGAAATCTTGTGACAGATCTGGATGAGCTAATATTGGCGCGTGAAGTAACGCTTCTTTCAAAGAATTGAATTCCAACTGTGCTTGTTCGTCCCAGTTCCAACTAGTATTTTTTCCAGTGAGAGAACAAAGTTTTGGTGTAACTAGAATTTGCATATTCAGAAAACGACGGTAAAAATTTACGAGACCTAGAAAACTGCGGACTTGTCTTTTTGTGGATGGAACTGGAATGGCTCTGATTGCTTCTAACTTTTCTGGATCCGGCTGAATGCCTTCAGAAGAAATAATATGTCCCAAAAACTTCACCTTTGACCTACCGAATTCTGACTTTTCCAAGTTAACTGTAATTCCAGATTCTGCAAAAATACGTAACAAACTGTTGAGGATGCGGTTATGTTGTTCCCATGAAGCTTCTGCTATTAGAATATCGTCCACATATAAAGTGATGTGACGTTTTAAGAACTCAGGTAATATGGAATTTAACCCACGAATGAATGCTGCCGAAGAAATGTTCAAACCAAAAGGAAGTTTCCGAAACTGATAACAAACGCCGAAACAAAGGAAAGCTGTGTATTTTCTGCATTCTGGATGAAGTTCGATCTGATAAAAGCTGGATCTGAGATCAATGGAAGACAACACTTTTACACCATTAAAATTTTGAAGAAGTTCTTCCATCGTCTGCGGCCTGTCTGTTTCAGGAATAATGATAGTATTGATTTGTCTCGAATCTAAGACAAGTCTGATCGATCCATTTTTCTTCTCAACAACATGTAAAGGATTGTTGTATGAGCTTGCTGCAGGCTCAATAATGCCCTCGTCAAGCATAGATTGTATTTCTGTTCTAACACGGTCCCTATAATGTGCCGGAATTACGTATGGTCTAACACAAAATTTAGTATGCTCACGAACACGAAATTGGTATTGAAATCCCTTGATTGTTCCTGTTTTGTGAGTAAAAACTGTGGAATGTGCTTGTAAAATCTCAAAAAGGTCCTGCCTATCAGTGTCATTACAATTCTCAATTGTTTGAATTTTATTCTGAATTGACTCATTAATTTCAAATATGCCGTCGATATCATCCCTTTCAGTACTTGCAGAGTGATTGTTGGTGTCTACTTCCGTAGAAAATTCCGAACTGTTGTCTAACAGAACATAAAGCCGATTAATTTCCTCATCATGGTTTGAGAGCCAGTCTTCAAATTTCAAAGCTATTGACTTACCTTCTTTCTCTAAACTTATTTCAGCATCGTGAAAGCTTAAAATTGCTTTATATTCATTCAAAAAGTCTACTCCCAGTATAATTTCCGTCGACAATAATGGAACAATAAGGAAGTTCATAGAGAAGCTGTGGCTTTGACAAAAGAATTCTAAATTGGTTTGTTGGCGTACATCTACACTTTTTCCAAAGATTGCACCTTGTAATTTAATCTTACGTAACGGAAGTGTGGGGCAATCGTTCGATTTGTTGCATTTGCTAAAAGCTGTTTCACTAATTACTGAAATGGGACTGCCAGAGTCAAGTACTGCCGTAAATTTTACGTCATTTACAGTAATGTGAATCACAGGATATGCAATGGTGTTACGTGTTACGTCGTGTTCCTGGAGTAAGATGTCCCTAATGTCTTCCATTTTTACGTAATTACACACAGCACAGCCAGTGATTTTCATACAGAGAGCGCTACGTAACGTTGCCAATAAGAAACATAAACAGCCTACTTACATAGCCCCCATGCTCCCCACAAAAAATTTTACAAATTTTTTTGGGCAGTGGCCAATACAGATTTGAAAAAATTTTTCATAATTACAATAACAAAGATATCAAATGCACACACTTATTGATACAATGTTGGTCAACAGCTAAAATTTTCTCACAGTCCATAAAGACAGTCCTGATCGTTCATCATAATAGTAATTACAGTTTTTTTCACAAAGTCTCATTAGTAAAAGAAATTGCACACAGAAGTAGTGGATTCCCATGCAGTCTTGAAGAAGTAGTGTTGTCCTTCCAACGGAAAGACAGTGCTGACTCTTGACATGCTGACAGGTAATGGGCCACAACAGAGCAAACCCACAGCAGAGTCAGTCGACGTTTCGAAGAATATTGGTAGGTAGGTCATCACAGAGTAGACCCACTGTAGTCCTGGTAGAGAGTATTGGTGGGCCACCAGAGGTGCAGACCCACTGTAGTCCTTGTAGAGATGGCCAGCAGCCATCTGTTGCGACTGTGCAGGTGCACAATCACCATTGAAGAGTCTTGCGGATAATAGAGCAAGTCCATAACCACCACTTGTGCACTCACAAAGTTTTTGGAATTGTCCTTAGAACCAGCAATGCTGTTATCCAGTCCCTTGCTGAGTTATTAACACACGTGCAAACACTAACAGTCCCTACTTCTCACATATTGTCACTATGACCAACAGAAACGTGTGCAGTGAAATGGAACTTACAAGTTACTTGATGAACTGCTGTCAATTACAATTTTATAACATAAGAATACGATTACAAAGGTACAAAATACATCATTAAAAACATAACAATACAGATAACATTTGTAGTAATAGGGGCTTTACAAAAGAATAGAAATAAACATATACATCAGTGTTACAGGAATGATGACATGAGTACAAAAATAAAAGATCAGAATCACTTTCGAAACATCAATTTCACACATGAGCATTAAAACAAAACAGAATAAATAATGTCTAAGCATCATTACAAAGAAAATAACAGAGTATTAGAAAAATTCTACAACATAGCTCTCATCAGCTAAACACATAAAGACAGGAAAAACACAAATACACAAGGGTACACAAACATATAGCGGAATAATAGAAGGAAAGGACAGGGAAACGATTTACTAACTCTTAAGGGCTTGAATAAGAAGTTAGAATCACGTAAGGCTATCGTCACAAAGGCAGATAAGGGCGGCATTATGGTTTTAATACACGATACAGACTATATAGAGAAAACTGGAAAGTTCTTTATGGAAAACAGAATAGTAGAAGTCAAGAAAGATCCAACCAAGAAATTTCAAACAGAAATAAGGAAACAAATAGATAACAGTGTGTTTCTATTCACAGAGGAGGAAATGTTTAAACTGAAAGTAATGAATCCGCGAATCCCCGAATTACGGTCACAAATAAAGCTCCATAAAGTAGAAAAATCGATTCGCCCAATCGTTAATAACACCAGCAGAGCAAGTTATAAATTAAATAAAGAGCTAAATAACAGATTGAAGGCGGCATATACATATCGTCGGACTTTCAACATTAGCAACAGCTACGAATTTGCCGAGCAAATTAAAGACGTACTTATACCTCAGAATGCGTCACTAGCTTCATTAGATATCACCAATCTGTACACAAACAGTCCCGTAAAAGAAACAATTGAGATCATTAAGAACTATCTCCTCACTCATGGTAAATTGGCACTGGGGGAAGTGATTGAACTAGTGGAAATGTTGGAACACGTCTTGTCGTTCAATTACTTTACTTTCAATGGTAAAATTTATCAACAGAAAGACGGGCTGGCAATGGGGAACAGTTTAGCTGGGACGCTGGCTGACATTTTTGTAAATCACTTAGAAAACAAATTCTTTGATGAAAATCCTAATATCGCTGAGAAAATTGTATATTACAGGAGATATGTTGACGACTCCATTTTATTATACAAAGGAGATAAAAATGATATAGAAAACTTAGCACAAAAAATGAGCTCTCAACACCCGAAAATTAGATTCACTATGGAATTTGAAGAAAACAACCGTATAGATTACTTAGATTTAACACTAATAAAGAAAGATGGGAAGCATGAATTTAGCATATTCAGAAAACCTACATGTACAGATCTAGTTATCAATGAGCGCTCCTGTCACACACCGCGATACAAATGGGCATATTTTACTTCGATGGTATACAGGGTACTAAGATTGCCACTAAGCCAACAGGAGGTAGAAAAGGAGTTAAGTATTTTAAAACAAGTGGCCGTAGCGAACGGATATACGTGTAAACAGGTGATGAATATTTATAGGAAGATAAAGAAGAGGCAAATGGAACAAACAGAAGGAAGTCAAGTAGCAGTTAAGAGGAACAACAAGAAAAAATATGTAGCTCTTACTTACAATGGAAGAATTGCAGACAAAATTGAAAGATGCTTTCGTAAATCCGACGTTAAAATAGGGTTCCGAACAAATAACACGTTAAAATTGAAGCTCCGGCATAGAATATGTAATAGTAGGAATAAATTTCAGGATTCAGGTGTATATAAGATCAAATGTAATGACTGCTGTAAACAATATATAGGACAGACTGGTAGGAACTTTTGAAACCAGATTCGGGGAGCACACCTACTCTCAAAACCAAACAGCTTTTGGGGCGCATATGGCTGCGACAAAGCACTCAGTCACGAATATTGAAAACAATTTAGAAATCCTGCATAGAGCTCATAAGGGGCGTTTTCTTAACATTTTGGAAGAGATCGAAATATGCACCCACAAAAATAAAGATCCGGATTTAATCCTCAACGAACAAAACGAATTCAATCATAACGCCTATTTTAGCATTTATGACGACCTACTAAGATGACAACTGTTGCGTGTGGGGATCCAGGCCGAGAGATGAGAGATGGTGCGCGGTGGAGAAGCCGGAAGACGCGTGCAGCGCCTGGCGTCGTTGACGGGGCCCTCCTGTGCGGCCCTCTTGCCCGCGGCGATGGACATCAGACGACTGAGCGCACCGCGGCACAACACCAAAATGGCGGGAACCACGGAAGCAGACCGTAGAGGAAAACAAGTACACACCAGCACCATAGATATATAAATCGCCCTATGCTTTCAGATCGTATAAAAATGATAATTTTACTGTTTTTTAATCCTTACAAGTACAGATTTTAAATTTGACATCTACATATTTAACCAAGTATTTTTAATATAAAAAAAGATCTACTGAATACAGTATGTACAAATGGAATGTAACAAATGTACCAGACGCCACCTGTCGGTTATAGTGTTATAATTAATATAAATGACGTGCACTCTGCCAACCAATTTTATGTGACGTAGCATGTGAAAGGTGCTGGATTTGGACGGGTTACTCCTGTAACTGAAATATCAGGTACGTTCTGGTACATTTGATGTTGATTAGATAGGATGAAAAACATTTGTTTCCGTGAAATAGTAAATTAGTATAATTATTTTTACCGATCTGAAGATGGTTCTGAATGAACCGAAATCGGTCATATGAATAATAAAAAAAAATTTTTTTTTGCAATCAAGACGGATTTTAAGTAACATTCCAACCGTTTTCCTACTCTGGGCAGCCAGCACCAACCTAGCCGCCCTCTCCACTCTCCAGCTGTCGCTCCAGACAATGACAATGGATTCTGCCGGCTCCCTCAAGCTGCACCATATCAGAGCCACGAGCAGTGTCCATGCCGCCCCTGTCGAGTCAAAAATAAAAATGGTTCAAATGGCTCTGAGCACTATGGGACTTAACATCTGTGGTCATCAGTTCCCTATAACTTAGAACTACTTAAATCTAACTAACTTAAGGACATCACACACATCCATGCACGAGGCAGGATTCGAACCAGCGACCGTAGCAGTCGCGCGGTTCCGGACAGCGCGCCTAGAACCGCTAGACCACCGTGGCCGGCTCTGTCGAGTCAGAACGCTGAGTTGGCGTACCACAGTGCCAGTAGTTCGTAACCTTATAAGCCGGAGACATACTTAGATGACTATATGAGGTGAAAGGATTAACTAAAGATATTTCTGTGTTTGCCTTCATGTCTGCCCACAGCTACTTCTGATCAGTTATATGTTGGAGCTAAGATGAATAAATTAACAAAATTACTAAGGAAGTTATTCTGTCCTTAACAATATTTTCTTCTGTTGCTGCACGTCGATCCCACCTTCAGCATTGAACCACGTCCACTCCTATCCATATATTTTCATTCCATGACAGTGTCGAGGCAGGAGAATATTCTTTGTGCATGCATCAGGGGCAGCTGGCCTCCCGCAAATTGTAAATGAAGTCCTGTATGGAAGGAGAATGGGTGGACACTGCTGTTGTGGGGTCCAACAAGAAAAGTGTGTTGTGTAACAAAGAAATAGTATGATGCAGGAGGAGTCAAGCGACCGTTGGTGACTGAAAATGAGCATGCTAGCTTGACGGCTATATGTATGTGATGCTTAGTGTTGTCTTGATGTTTGGAATTCTGTTCATTGATGTTCCTGGAGAGCACATAGTGTGGCAGAGTCTTCATCTGTGTGTCTTTCTTGCATACAGCGCTTCATAAGGGCCAGTGAAAGTTGTTTTTAAGTCTGCCTTCTAAATGACCGATCATATCTCACCGAAAACAGAATAGGCACTCGTGCTGTAATGTGTATGTGGTCAGTGATTTTCGCAAAGCTGACTATGACGTAACACTACCCTTTATTGCTTTTGCGTATGTCTAGCAAGGTATGTTTGTGACTCTGTAGTCTAATATTATTTCGTGGAGTCCTTGCACAAATATTATTAGGTGAAGACAATTTTGTATGTTTTATTTAATGAAAGACTTACACCTGACATATGAAGATCTTTTTGGGATTTTGTTGTAGTGATGACATGTTGTTAGTTCAGATTACCAATTCATTCTGTCATTTCGTAAGGCTTTTGACCATGACAAAACATTATGTTCATTTGATCGCGAGGGGCTAATGTCATTAAAATGTGTTTCGCATACCATGAGTACTGACATTTCATTACTAAATTTCATTTCGTCATTGTTAATAGTAATTCTTTGACTTAGACTAGAGTTAATTAGTTCTACTGTGTTTGGTATTGTTGGTACAATTTATCGTCATTCTGGATTTGTTAATCTGAATTATTTGTAAACCCTTTAGTGTTGTTCCTGAAAATGTGCCTTGAAATTTGTCATTCTTGGTAGGTGCTCGAAGATTTCGTTTATGGGTCCATATTCATAGTGAACTGTATCACTGTTTGCTAACTGGTTTTTGTGGTTCTTTTGTGAATAAATTGTGTATTCTAATGAGAAAATATACGCCTCCCCGTACCCCAAGCCACGACCATTCCTCAACCTATGTTGCTACAAATCCTATCTCATCACATATAATACGTTTTCAAGACGCTAACTTACCGTTCAGCCGATTTACCTAGTCCTTTACCGTCTATAGCAAAATTACATTGCCTTATCCTTCAACTTTGATTGATCTTATTAATTTCTTCGTGGTTTCCTTAACAGCGAAATCAGTTCAGGAATTAACATGTAATATGTAACATACTCTACAACCCTGTCTCACTCCTTTCTCAACTACTGCATCCCTTTCGTGTTTTCCGAGTCTTAAATCTGCAGTTTGTTGTCTATGGAAGTTAGAGATTACATTTCACGCTACGTGTTTTATACTTGTTTCCTCCAGAATCTGAACGAGTTTGTTCCAGTGAACACTATAAAAAAGTTTCTCTTAATCTACATACGCCTGTTTTTAGTTTGCCTTCTACGTTGCAGGTTCACTACTGCCTCATGTTTTCCTGCATGTCTCCGAAATCAACTTTTTCCATATTTTGCCGCCATGAGTTGATAAACAGACATCCACACCTGTCAGCATCTAACTCGTTTGTAATATACTACATTCTTCTAGAAGTCTGTGGGTATTTAGCTGTTAATTAACTCATATCTCAGTAATTCTGAGGGAATGTCGTCCTTTCCAGGTGCCTTGTTTCCATTTCAGTCTTTCGGTGACGGGCAACTTTCTCTCATAATACAATCTCTCCCATCTAAATCTCCCATTTCAACCCTACTGTCTTCCGTTTGTTTCCTTTGTATATGACTCCTTCCACCTTTCAGCGTTCCCATTTTTTGCTGTTACTTGTTTACCGCCTGAGCTGTTATATTCATATAGGTGCTTCTTTTTTGCATACGCATTTCTTTCATTCTCCTATAGACCTTATCGATATTTTCTATAGTAATGAATATTTCTATAGCTTCGAAACTGTCCCTGAGGAATTACTGGTTTGTCTGTACATCTGACATTCTAATTTTTTGGAGTCAGTATTCACTGGCTGGTTTCTGTATTTTCTCTTTCATCAGTCAAATTTAATAACTCGTCTGTTATCCAAGGATGAAGAGTAGGCAGAAGTTTAACAGAAGTGTCCAAAATAATAAGTGTGGAAGGTAGTGGGATACTGAAGTACCGAGGAATGACGAGACGCGTTCCAAGTTCGTTAAGGATGTGCATATAGCGACAAGAAAAAACCAATGTAAGCATCTCAGTCTCAAAGGAGTTGACATTTATAAAAATGACAGTCACAGAAGTTGAAAAGAAAAACGTAAGTACAAGATAGGAAACAGCGAAGAAACAATAGGTAACAGAACAAATATCTCATCTGATCGCGCCGGCCGCGGTGGTCTCGCGGTTCTAGGCGCGCAGTCCGGAACCGCGCGACTGCTACGGTCGCAGGTTCGAATCCTGCCTCGGGCATGGATGTGTGTGATGTCCTTAGGTTAGTTAGGTTTAAGTAGTTCTAAGTTCTAGTGGACTGATGACCACAGCTGTTAAGTCCCATAGTGCTCAGAGCCATTTGAACCTTTTTTTTTTTTTCATCTGATCGACGAAAGAAGGAAGTAAGCAAACTGACGTGTAAACAAAAATATAAATCGCTTAGGAATGCAATAAACATGAAGTATAGGGAAGCTAAGGTGAAATGGCTACATGAAAAATTCATAGAAATCGAAAAAGAAAAGACTGTCGAAAGAACTGCCTGAGAATGTAGAAAAGCCAGAACAACCTTCAATGAAATTGAAAGCAGCGGTAACATTAAGCGTGCAATGGGAATATCAATGTTAAATGCAGAAACAAAAGCGGATATCTGGAATGAGTACGTTGAAGCCCTTTGTGAGGCGGAGGGATTATCTGATAACGTGACAGAAGAAAAACATGAGTCGATACGGAAAAGTTGGTGATCCAGTATCACAACCTGTTTTCTAAATAGTTTTCAATGACATAACATCAAATAAAGCAGTAGAGATAACACTACATCGGAATTTCTAAAATCATTTGGGGAAGTTTCAACAAAAAGACTATTCACGTTGGTGTTTATAATGCTTGAGACTGACAAAGACCATCAGAGTCTTAGAAAAAACGTCATACACACATTTCCGGAGACTGCAAGTGCCGACAACTACGTATCAGATTAACATCTCATGCATCCAAGCTGCTGACAAGAATAATATACAGAAGTATTGAAAAGATAATTGAAGTTCAGGAGGACGAGGTTGCCTTTAAGGAAGGTATGGACACCAGAGGGGAAATTCTGACGTTGCAGTTGGTAAGGGAAGCCAGACTGAAAAAAAGTCAAGGCACATTCATAGGCAAGGAATTATGACATTGGCTGCGAACGGACACTGATTGAGATCAATGGGGAGCGTTGATAATTAGTGCAAGACCGGAATTCAAACCTGGATCTTTTGCTGATCAGGCAAATGCTCTGACCACTGAGCCATCCGACACATTGGCCTTTAAACTGCACGGAATAACGTAGCCGGCTTCCCAACAGATCCAAATTCTCAGCTTATCCACACAATACTAAAATAGTGCCTGCCCTTTGCCCATTATCCTCAGTACACGTGACATTTCGCCGATAACCGTAAGAGATGGAGCCTGCACTGGAGAGATCATTGGCCGTCTCATATATATAATGAAGCGAGACGGCCAACGATCTCTTCAGTGCAGATACACAACCGGCTCGAACTGTTATTGGAATAGGTGAAATGCCGCGAGTGATGAGGACAATGGGCAAGGGGTTCTACATTAATAGTTTGTGGGAAAGTGGAGGATTTACCTATAGGTCTCACGGGAGGCGTACTAAGATAGTCGGCGCAGTTGCAACGGCCGCTGTATCCTGATGGTTCAGTGGTCAGAGAGTCTGTCTATTGAGCATGACGACCGGTTTTGAATCCCGGTCCGGCACAAATTTTCGTCCCTTCCCACCAATTTCAATCAGCAAATGTCAGCGATTGACATTTGTGTCTTAATTTATAAAGATTGATGAATAAAAATGGTGTCTATTCTTTGGGACATGTAAGATAAAACATATATATATATTGATAGTGACCGGGCCAAATATCTCACGAAATAAGCATCAAACGAAAAAACTACAAAGAACGAAACTCGTCTAGCTTGAAGGGGAAAACCAGATGGCGCTATGGTTGGCCCGCTAGATAGTGCTGCCATAGGTCAAACGGATATCAACTGTGTTTTTTTAATTAGGAACTCCCATTTTTATTACATATTCGGTTAGTACGTAAACAAATATGAATGTTTTAGTTGGACCCCTTTTTTCGCTCTGTAATAGACGGCGCTATATTAGTCACAAACGGATAAATACGTGGTATCACGTAACATTCCGCCAGTGCGGACGGTATTTACTTCGTGATACATTACTCGTGTTAAAATGGACCGTCTACTAATTGCGAAAAAGGTCGATATCGTGTTGATGTATGGCTATTGTGATCAAAATGCCCAACGGGCGTGTGCTATGTATGCTGCTCGGTATCCTGGACGACATCATCCAAGTGTCCGGACCGTTCGCCGGAGAGTTACATTATTTAGGGAAACAGGAAGTGTTCAGTTACATGTGAAACGTCAACCACGACATGCAACAATTGATGATGCCCAAGTAGGTGTTTTAGCTGCTGTCGCGGCTAATCCGCACATCAGTAGCAGACAAATTGCGCGAGAATAGGGAATCTCAAAAAAGTCGGTGTTGAGAATGCTACATCAACATCGACTGCACGCGTACCATATTTCTATGCACCAGGAATTGCACGGCGACGACATTGAACGTCGTGTACTGTTCTGCCACTGGGCACAAGAGAAATTACGGGACGATGACAGATTTTTTGCACGCGTTCTCTTTAGCGACGAAGCGTCATTCACCATCAGCGGTAACGTAAACCGGCATAATATGCACTATTGGGCAACGGAAGATCCACGATGGCTGCTACGAGTGGAACATCAGCGACCTTGGCGGGTTAATGTATGATGCGGCAATATGGGGGGAAGGATAATTGCCGCGCGGGATTAGCCGAGCGGTCTGCGGCGGTGCAGTCATGGACTGTGCTGCTGGTCCCGGCGGAGGTTCGAGTCCTTAGGATAATTTACGCTAAGTAGTGTGTAAGCTTAGGGACTGATGACCTTAGCAGTTAAGTCCCATAAGATTTCACACACATCTGAACTTTTTTTTTTAAAGATAATTGGCCCCCATTTTATCGATGGCAGTCTAAATGGTGCAATGTATGTCGATTTCCTTCGTGTTGTTCTACCGATGTTACTGCAAGATGTTTCACTGCATGACAGAATTACGATGTACTTCCAACATGATGGATGTCCGGCACATAGCTCGGGTGCGGTTGAAGCGGTATTTAATAGCATATTTCATGACAGGTGGATTGGTCGTCGCAGCACCGTACCATGGCCCGCACGTTCACCGTATCTGACGTCCCCGGATTCCTTTCTGTGGGGAAAGTTGAAGGACATTTGATATGATCCACCGACAACGCCTGACAGCATGCGTCAGCGCATTGTCAATGCATCTGCGAACATTACGAAAGGTGAACTACTCGCTGTTGAGAGGAATGTCGTTACACGTATTGCCAAATGCATTGAGGTTGACGGACATAATTTTGACCATTTATTGTATTAGTGTGGTATTTACAGGGAATCACGGTGTAACAGCATGAGTTCTCAGAAATGATAAGTTCACAAAGATACATGTATCACATTGGAGCAACCGAAATAAAATGTTCAAAGGTACCTACGTTCTGTATTTTAATTTAGAAAACCTACCTGTTACCAGCTGTTCGTCTAAAATTGTGAGCCATTGTTTGTAACTATTACAGCGCCATCTATCACAAAGTGATAAAAGTGGTCATACTAAAACTTTCATATTTCTATACCTACTACGCGAGTATGTAATAAAAATGGGGGTAGCTATTTAAAAAAAATTCAGTTGATATCCGTTTGACCTATGGCAGCGCCATCTAGCCGGCCAACAACCATAGCGCCATCTGGTTTCCCCCTTCAAGCTAGACAAGTTTCATTCTTTGTAGTTTTTTCGTTTGATGCTTATTTCGTGAGATATTTGGCCCAGTCGCGATCAATGGAGCACCCTATATATATGTCACTGAAAACCTTAAATGTATGACATGGGCCGGACAAGTACGAAGAGACCTTACCGATGCTCACCTCACCATTGAGGACACTGCAAGCAGTAACATCTACAGAAGCAATTAGACAAGTGGGAAGTCCAGCCAGAGACAAGAGCCAAAAAGACAGGTACAAAGTGGACGGATGGAAGACAGAGAGCCATGAGCGAGAAAATGAAGGTCTCATGGAAAAACAGCAGGAAGAATTGTGGAAGCTCCCCGTGAGCCACATAAGTCGGCCTTGTAGCAGTGGTCACACCGGTTCCCGTCAGATCACTGAAGGGAAGCGCTGTCGGGCTGGGCTAGCACTTGAATGGGTGACCATCCGGTCTGCCGAGCGCTGTTGGCAAGCGGGGTGCGGCAAACTGAGGAGCTACTTGATTGAAAAGTAGCGACTCCGGTCTCGGAAACTGACATACGGCCGGACGGCCGGGAGAGCGGTGTGCTGACCACATGACCCTCCATATCCGCATTCAGTGATGCCTGTTATATATATATATATATATATATATATATATATATATATATATATATATATATATATATATTGTGTGTGTGTGTGTGTGTGTGTGTGTATGGACCCTGAGGGATCACGAATTACATTTATGATTCGCCTTTCTAATAGCTCACTTAGCTTTCATTCTTTCGCTATGTGATTTCTTCCTTTCTTCTGACCACTTGGTCCCTGATCTTTTAGGGACTTCATCCTCTGGCTTTACTACCGATCTATTTGTCTTCTGATGGCAAAGCTTCCTGTCTAGTATGTCCGTGACATGTCTGTGACTTTTCCAAGTCGTATTTGACTTCTTCTATCCATGGAATGTTTTTCAGTTTTGCAGTGTATGTCAAAATCTTGTGAGTTACCATTGAAGATGGGAGTCTACGAACGTGTCCATAGAATTTCAGCCTTCGTTTCCTGATATCTGCGGCAAGGTTGGACAGTTCTTCTATTGCGTTATGCGATCTGAGTCTATACCCCTCTTCTGTTTTATCAGGTCCCAGCATTTTCCTCATGATCTTTCTTTCCTACCTCAAGATGTTATCCAGATCGGCTTTTCTATTAGGTACCAAGGTACCACTCGCGTACAGAACTTCAGGTTTAATCACTGTATTATAATGTTTGATGTTTGTATGAATAGACATACATTTCTTGTTCCTTACTTTTGCAACGCTGTTGGTTCTACGATCTCACCGAGATACTTGAAGTGTGGAACTCGTTTGATCTACGCGTATTTTGTGCTCAGTTCCTGAATGTCGAATTTAGTGCAAATGAACTTGGTCTTCTCTAATGAAAGTTGTAGTCCAGTTTTCTCAGCGCATTCCTTGACGACTTCAGTCTGTCTGATCGCTGTATTTTCGCAGGCCGCTGGTATCGCTAGGTCGTCTGCGAAAGCTAAACAACTGAATCTTATGTCACCATTCTTTCGTCCGAGTTGAATGGGTTTCCAGTGATCCTGAGTTTTCAGTTCTTTCTCCCATTCTCGGATGTCTTTATCGAGAACAAGGCTGAAGAGCAGTGGTGACAATCCATCACCTTGTTGCACAACAGTTTTTATCTCAAAGTGCTCTGGCAACTCGCCTATGAATTTCACTTTAGACTTCGTGTCCCTGAGTGTTTCCTTGATGAGTCTTAAGGTCTTTCGATCACGTCCTTGCTCTTCTAAGATGTTAAGAGGGACTGTCGATCGGCCGAATCATATGCCTTCTTGAAGTCAACGAACATACAGATTATCAGAGAGCTTCGGGTAGCTTCATACTTCAATAGCATCTTCAAACAGAAAATTTCTTCGATACATGAAAGCCCCGGTCTGAAACCGGCTTGAATGTCACCAATTTTGTTTCCATTCTGTTCTTGTGTTCTTTGAAGAAGGCATGCGGACCGAATTTTGTAGGTGACTTCAAGGAGAGAAATTCCTCTATAGTTATTGACATCTGCTGTGTCACTTTTCTTGTGTAACGGATGGATATGTGCACATTTCCATTCTTCATATACCTTTTCCGTTTTCCAGATGTCTATGATGATTTGTGTGAGTTCCTCAAGTGTATTTGGACCTATGTTCTTCAATAGTTCCGCAGCTATACCATCTTCTCCTGATGCCCTGTTATTCTTGAGTCTAAAGATGTGTCTATGGATTTCTTCTACCAAAGAAGTGGTGGAGATTCTGGGTTTACGTGTGTGGGAGTCTCTCTCGGTCGTCTTGATGTGGACTCCTGGCAACTGAGTAGCTCTAGGAAATATCGAGCTAATTCTCTAGAATTATCTCGGTTGGTCAGCGCGAGTTTGCCGTCTGGTTTCGGAAACGTAAGTTCGGAGGGGGGTATCCTCGAATACTCCCTGCGAACGTCGTATGAAAGGCTCGAGTATTCTGTCCTCGGAAGTCTTTTTCTATCAACTCTAACAAGTTATTCATGTGCCTCCTCTTTGTTTGTCTGATAATTTTTGAGGCTTCCTTTCTTGTTTGAAGATAACGTTGTTGACTCTCGAGTGAGCTCTTAGAGTTATATTTCTGGAAAGCACACTTCCGTCCTTCCAGTGCTTCTTCACATGTGGAGTCCCACAACGGCTGTTTCAAATTCTTCTTCAATGGCAGTGCCTGTTTGGCTCTTGGGGGTCAGAGTGAACATTCACCACTTTTTCACTTTTTAACATTATCCACCGCTTTTATCAGCTCCATATATAGGAACACATGGTGCAATTGTAATTTGGCTGCTGAATAAAAATGGTGTCTGTTCTTTTGGTCATGTAAGAAATTAAGTAAGAAAGAACAGACTCATATATACATATATATATATATATATAAAACAGCCACTGAAAACCTTAAATGTATGACATGGGCCGAACAAGTACGAAGAGACGTTCCTGATGCTCAACTCACCATTCAGGACACTGTAAAGTGTAACATCTATACATCGAAGAAGCAATGACGGAAATGTAAAGATCGAAAGTGAGTTAAAATTCACTGTGAAAAATATGGGTGATAAGATTCTCTGATGATATTGTTCCCACAGCGTAAAAGGATTACAGGATCCGTTGAATGGAATGAACAGTCGAATGACTACAGAATATAGACTGAGAGTAAATCGAAGAGAGACGAAAGAAATGATAAGTAGCTGAAATGTGAAGTGAGAAACTGAACATCACGGATGGGGATCACGAAGCAGATAAAGTTAAGAAATTTTGCTACCAGGGCAGCATAACAACCCATTATAGACGGAGCAATAAGGACACAAAAAGCAGACCAGCGCAGGCAAAAGAGGATTACTGGTCAAGAGGAATCTACTAGTATCAAACACAGGCTTTAATTTGAGGAAGAAATCTCTGACAATGTTCGTTTCGAGTACAACACTGTATGGTAGTGAACCATGGACTGTGTAATAAAATCTGAACAGAAGAGAACAGATGTGATGCTACAGAAGAATGTTAAAAATTAGGTTGGCTTGTGAGGTACAAAATGATGAGACCTCAACAGAATGGTCGAGGAAACAATATATGGAAAACACTGTCTATAAGAAGGGATAGGATGATAGGACATTTGTTAAGGCATTAGAGAATAACTTCCATGGTACTAGAGGGAGCAGTACAGTGTAAAACTGTAGAGAGAAACAGAGATCGGATTACGTCCAGCAAATAGATGAGAACTTAAGTTGGAAGTGCTACTCTGAGATGAAAAGGTTGCCAGAGGAGGGGAGTTTTGGGAAGGTAGCATTAAAACACTCACAAGACCTACGACTCAAAACAAAAAAATCCAACAAGGGCCTTGTCTTTTCGCCTCGTTGTTCACCTGCTCTCATAATACAATCTTTTCACTGCTAAACTATCGACTTCTGTTGTATTCCATTGAATGTTTCATAAAACGTACGCCTACTGCTCCATATTAAACTCTCAGTAATCTCTAATTCGTCAATGTATGTAGGTCTCATATTCTCAGTATTTTACCTCTCTGCTATTTATTGCGTTTCAGTCAGAAATTCATAACCAATAAATTTTGACAGTATTCTGCAGTTACAAATCTGCTTTCAAATTATGGTTCACAACATTATATAATCTATATGCAACCTTGCGGCGTCGATACATATCTGCTGTACATGCAACATTATTTCATAATTCTTAATACAAATGTTAGTAATGATTAAATTATACTGTGTATGTAATTGTACGACGTTTATACTCTACTTCTTTCTTCGCCTGTTTCCGTGAACAAATTTTGTTTTTCCTCTTTTTCTTTTTCCTGCTATTGTATTCTACTCTCCCACCATAATGATGTTTTTGTCTACCTTAACGATACGACTATTGAAATTTACCTAATCGCCATTATACCAATCCTTTATCACTTAAAGTGCTAGTAGTTACATAAGTTTGTACCACTGCAGTGAGAGTTGGCTTTGTATCTTTGTTGGTTAGTTTAATCCATTCATTGTACTGTTCAATGTAGCTCACTCTCATTCCTACCTTCTTCTTCGTTCTTAGATCCACTTCTGCCTCGCTCCTATTTGATTTTGTAATGGATACTCTCTATTCATCTGACCCAAGGTCTTCTCTTCTTACCACTATGTACGAGGGTTGTCCAAACAGTAAGTTCCGATCGGTTGCAAAATGGAAAACACTGGGAAAATCCGGTAAAGCTTTGCACAGATGTATTTGGCAGTGTCTCCAGTATGCCCGTCCATCGTGTTGCGTCGCTCTTTCCAGTTTTGAGTGAACAGTGAGCACGTAAAGATGCTTAGGGAATAGTGTCCCCCGCCAAGTATGAGAACCTGATTAGAGATTTCACATTTGTCAAGCAGTCCACATAACACAACTGTCGAGCAGTTCCTTCTTCATGGCAGTTCTCGGACGCACACTGCAGGGGCAACAAAGACGCTCCTGCAGCTTTTCCTACGACAAGTGTTTGATCACCCACAATACAGTGCTTAAATTGCTCCCCCTGAGTTTCATCTCTGCTCACAAGAACCCCTGGCCATGAAGAGAAATATTTTTCCACTGACAATGAACTGCAGACCAGTGCAGATAACTGGCCGAAAACACAGGTGGCTGCTTTCTATGACGATGATGTTGGAAAGTTGATACAACACTACGACAACACTTTAAGTTGGAGCCGCGACTATGTAGAGAAGTAGGAGGGAGTGTGGTGTGCGTACTGTAAGACCTTCGGTACACACACCATCAGATTATTTGACTTGTCGCTCTAACGAAGTAGGCGAGTGTCAGCAATATGTCTCGTGGTCTTATCGTGGCGTGTTTATCTTTTGCCGTTAGGTCAGACGACATAAATGCCACTTGCACGCTTAGAGTAGCATATTGACGGTGCCAACTTTAAACAGAACTTGATTAATTTTCACACAAATTTATTAAAATAGTAACAAACATAAACCTTACGTAACTTGATTCTGGATGCTATTTGCAATTGACATTCTGAAGTTCCTTTGGTCTTGGTACGTTAATCTTATTCTCACATGTCTCTGATACTTGACAAAGTGTCTATTCATTTATCTTCATGGCTATGTACAGGAATATGGTAATCGTATTAGGCGCAGACTGAAACTTGACTATAGACTGGTACAGACAAATGCAGACTAATGCATACTCGTACAGACTGGTGCAGACAAATGCAGACTGACTGATCGGAGGTCTGTACACTCGTTATAATACCTCGCGCGTTCAGGTATCACTGCGCGAGTGTGATCCGCGAGGATGTAAGGCAGCGCCATCTCGTAGTGTGGAGACGGACGAGCGCTGCTCCTGCGCTGTTGTGCTTAGCGAGGCGCGCTCTAGTGGGTAAGTTGTGTACGCGCTGATTACGCGGAACTATGTACACAACAGGGAGGTACACCTACCTGATGCAAATAAAACGTTTCTGGTTTTCACTGTGGTTTCCATTTATCGACTGATCGGGAGTAACTTTCTGGACATTCCTCGTATAACTTCAGACCATCCACTTTAAGTTTTGAATTTTCTAACCTACCTATCTGATTACGGGATGTTGCCTTCATTTGTTTTCCCTATGGTAGCATTCTGCTGAGTGGTCCTCACAAGAAGTTCTGAATGGAGGCTGTTTTATGTCCAGAATATTTAACACAATAGAACATCATCTTCGGTAAAAGTATACCCGTACTTCCTCTGTAAACATTACGGCTTTAATGTTTTTGCCCTATCGCTCAGCACAGCAAGGCCATGATGACTAGTATTAGAAACCCAGATTTTTACATCATCTACACTGTTTGCTGTACAACTACTGAAAAGCCTACCACCCCTCTTCAGGAACCAAATATTACTGTGAATGTGAAATTCGCTGTATAAGTCCATTAGGAAAGTACTAAACAAAGGGGTTTGGCAAAATGGCTCTGAGCACTATGGGACTCAACATCTTAGGTCATAAGTCCCCTAGAACTTAGAACTACTTAAACCTAACTAACCTAAGGACATCACACACAACCATGCTCGAGGCAGGATTCGAACCTGCGACCGTAGCAGTCCCGCGGTTCCGGACTGCAGCGCCAGAACCGCACGGCCACCGCGAGGGTTTGGCAAATAGAAACTATGTACAAAAATAAGGTGGTGTTGGACAAAAGTAATTCCTTGCCATAGTAGGGAATTTTCGACTTGCCCTTACTCGGCTTATAAAATGAAGGAATGATCTTTACAGTGTATCATCATTTGTAAGTGCACCGAAATCTTAATTCAGCACATACACTGCGCTACGTAATTAAATGACCACTTCTTTGAAACCAGAAATTTATGGATACCTCACTGCAACGCAGAAGTTTGAAATTTGGTTCAAATGTGCTTAGAACGCTCCTCTGATGGTACAATATCGTGGCGCTCTGCACCGCCAATCTCGGACTCGGTGGAAAAACAAAAAGCAAGACGGTGACACAAAGCGGAAAAGAGGTCAGAGCTCATAATTTCATGTGAAGTTTGAGGTAGCTTAATGGTCTCACGTTGGCCACCAAATTTCGCCAAAATTCATCCCAGCGCCACCGCGAACGTGTCACATGATGGAAACGCCGTTACAGCCCCTCTTACCTCAATTTCACCCCTTCGCTTGAAGCATATTCGATGGAGGTCAAAATTTCGACACCCAGCCTTTAAATTACGCGTTTCCTTATGGATAACTAAGGAGAACATTTCAGACACATCGCAGCTCGGACTCGATACGAAAAGGCCTCAAGAGGGAGGCATAACGGTCGTCCATGGAACCATTCCTTCTCTTGGCGGGGTTGGATCCAACACTTTATTTGTTTTGATTGAAAACCTGTGGCACAATTAATTAGTCTACCACAGTAGAATTGCACTACGGAGTGAGAGCACTTCAATGGCTTCAAATGGCTCTGAGAACTATGGGACTTAACATCTGAGGTCATCAGTCCCCTAGAACTTAGAACTACTTAAATCTAACTAACCTAAGGACATCACACACATCCATGCCCGAAGCAGGATTCGAACCTGCGACCGTAGCGGTCGCGCGGTTCCAGACTGAAGCGCCTTCAACCGCGTGGCCACACTGGCCAGCTGAGAGCGCTTCGATCGACGTATTGTTAGTCAGTGCGTAATAGGCACTGCTGGTATATCCACAACTGTTCTGAAAGCATTGACTGTGGGATGCTTTTCCTTCAACGGTATCGCGCGTTTCCTCAAACTCCAAGTTTAATAATGCCGTGGTAGAGTAGCACTGCGTGTCGTCTTTTATGTCAATGTCTGATGCACTCCCAGATAATCATATCAAATTACGTGAAAAGCAAATATCAGAAATTGACAAATATTTTCTACATCGGTACTAAGTGAGGATGCTATCTTTTTTGACGGTTGTTACTCTTGCGGTATCTTCGTTGTCTGTGAGGAACAGAAAGTGAAGCAAATATATGTCGTGTACTATGTTTGAATACAGTAATGAAACAGAGAAGTAATGATGCTCACAATTAATTATTTGTAGAACAGTGATAAAAAATGTGTTGATCGGCTGTTTCTTTTCCGTTGTAGCAATAACTTACGGATACGTCACTAACGATAAGTCATCAGCCTATATGAACTACACTGTCATATTCGCGCACGTTACTAGCCTGGGGATATTTGCTAGGTGACTCCATTTCAACGAAAAGTTAAACAGTGTCGTGCACCATATCTGATGTCATTACTTTGTTTTAGAAACAGCTTTTCGTACTCCATTTTTGCCTTCATTTGCTGAAGTGGAACTTCGACGTACGGAAGTGAGTGCCATGACACTCATATATTATTAACTGTGTGTATGAACGTAACAGTGGGTTGGAGAAATAAGACGTGCAGACGCAGCCTGTAGCGGAAAGAGTTTCTCACACGGGAGCGACAACAAACAGGTGCACGCCCAGCTTGTGGAAGGCAATCAGAAGAAGTGCTCCGCCTCTCTCTGTTGGCTGTATAATCATAAGTTGCCCACGGAGAAGTACAGACAGCTACCAGCTACGAAAAGTTACTGTGCCGCCCCCCCCCCCCCCCCCCATCACTTCAGCAAGTTTTCTGAGGAACAAATTCAAGTAGGTCCCTCACATTTATGGGTCCGCGTGTAATGTTACGTTGCTGTTTTTGCAAAACATTGCGTGAAGTGGAATAAGCAGTAGTTCATAAAGTCTAAGCGTGTAGGTAACACGAGGATACTTGTCTCTGATAGTTTCCGTTCAGTGTATTAATTTCAATAAATCTATTTCCTTCTTTCTAGCTCCTAAGTTTCTGCTACACGAACGAGCACTGTTATAGTTTGCATTCACCTCATCACTCAAAAGTCATATGCTGTCAGTGAAGAATATGAGTGGACCAAAGAAAAACGTAGACCTGAATACTCAAGAAATATTGTTCATTCATCTTAAATGTAAGCGAAGTTTTAGACAGACTTTATCGATCATACGAGGAACTGACCAAAGTTCAGCAGTTAATCTCGAGCCTCAAGCAGTTACGAACATGGGCGTACCTGTTTTGATTTTAACAAGAACTTGAAACAATTATGATGAACTATGTACTGAAGATTTAGTCTTGACTGTTCTACAGAAGTATTATACCTGCATTTATGCTTATCCTCACCTAATATTTTCATCTAAGTGTTCCTGTTACAGTGTATATGCTCTGAAATATATATTAAGTGAACCTGCGTGTCTCTGTCGTTCAATTTGTTTTAAACTCATACATCCTTTCCAGTGCAAATTCATTCCAGGAAGTCGAAACGTATCTCACATAAACTCATACCTTCAGACCTAACGTCTCACTGAAAAATCCGCAAGGTAGAAAAACCTTCCTTACGAAAAGTTCGCTGTGTATAGCCAGCATTTTTCCCGAGCCTACACGTAATACTCTTATAATACTATGTAGGTTAAGGTGCTAACTACGCTGAAGAGCCAAAGAAACTCTTACGCCTGCCTAATATCGTGTAGGGCAGGCAGAAGTACCGCAGCATGTCGTGGCATGGACTCGACTAATGTCTGAAGTACTGCTGGAGGGAATTGACACCATGAATTCTGGAGGGCTGTCCATAGATCCGTAAGAGTACGAGGGGATGGAGACCTCTTCTGAAAAGCACGTTGTAAGGCATCCAAGATATTCTCAATAATGTTCGTTTCTGAAGATTTTCGTGGCCAGCGGAAGTGTTTAAACTGAGTAGAATGTAGAATGTTCCTGGAGCCACTCTCTAACAATTCTGGACGTTTGGGCTGTCAGATTGTCCTGCTGGAATTGTCGCTGTAATTCGGAATGCACAATGGACATGAATGGATGCAGGTGATCAGACAGAATACTTACGTACGTGTCACCTGTCAGAGTCTTATCTAGACGTATCAGGGCTCCCACATCACTCCATCTGCACGCTATTACAGGGCCTCCACCAGCTCGAACAGTCCCTTGCTGACATGCAGGTTCCATGGATTCATGAGGTTGTCTCCATACCCGTACACATAAACCCGCTCGATGCAATTTGAAACGAGACTCGTCCGACCAGGTGACATGTTTCCAGTCGCCCACTGTCCAGTGTCGGTTATGATGGGGTCAGACGAGGCGTAAGGCTTTGTTTCGTGCAGTCATAAAGGATACAAGAGTGGACCTTCGGCTCCTGAAGCCCATATCGATGATGTTTCGTTGAATGGTTCGCACGCTGACACTTGTTGATGGCCCAGTATTGAAATCTACAGCAATTTGCGGAAAGGTTGCACTTCTGTCACGCTAAATGATTGTCTTCAGTCATCGTTGGTCCCGTTGTTGCAAGACCTTCTCCCGGCTACAGCGATGTCGGAGATTTCATGTCGGATCCCTTTTAGACTTTTCTGGAGACAAAAATTCTCCTTAAAAAAATCACGGTGGATTCCAAATTAACGATCGCGTGATGCCTAGCTCGAACTGTTAGTCTACGACGTTCTTAAAGCAGTAGGTACGGGCCTGTAGGTTTAAACCTTGATTTCCGCGCTAGCGCTTAGTGAACAATATTTGGGTGCAATATTAGACTGGCTTGCTATCAGAATGAAGAGATCTTATCAGTAAAAAACACAATATGTAATGCTGTTTTACACACAGATGTCACACCGCTAGAAAATTGCAGTAAGACCTGCTGTGTATCGACGATTCGTCCAGCGATTGGCAGTTGGCTCGTAACCTGAACAACTGAACCATACTTCGCATGAACAGACAGAAAGAGTACGTGATTGGTAAACAAGAACTAGGGAAGTTATTGGAAAATTGGAAGTTTGTGCTAAGTTCCTTTAGGTCCAAACTGCTGAGGTCATCGGTCCCTAGGCTCACACACTACTTAATATATCTTAAACTAATTTACGCTAAGGACAACACACACACACACACACACACACACACACACACACACACACACACACACACACTTACACACATGCCCGCGCGAGGACTCGAACCTCCGACGGGGGGAGCCGCGCGGACCGTGGCAAGGCGCGTAAGACCGCGTGGGTACTCTAGGGAAGATACCGCAATTAAAATACCGTTTACCGAGCGTACGAATTGATTTGAGTACTCAACAACAACAAAAATCCAGTTGCACGAAAGGCATATGCCAGACTGAGAGTCACTGGTAAAATTTACAGGAAGTACAGTCTCTCCATGAAGAAGGCACCTTAAAAACATCTGCTTCGTCAGGTTTTAGAATTATCGTTCTGGCAGCTGCTTGATGCAGGACTGACAGCAAATAAAGAAGATCCAAAGAAGAGTAGGGAGTTTACTTACAGGTTCGTTTAGTAAGTGTGAAAGTGTCACCTAGATGCTCAGCCACACAGTGGCAAACGCAGCGAGAGAGACATTCTGCACCATGGTGTCGCTTTCAGTTAGAGTTGCGAGAGCGTACGTTATTAGAATAGTCAACCATTATACTGTTTCCTCATAAGCATATTTCGCGAAAAGAGCATGAAGCTCAGATGAGAGAGACTGGAGGTCACAGGGTCTCCGCAACATTCTTTCTCGCCGTGACCACTCGCGACTATAACACAAATGGGAAAGTACAAAAAATAACCTCGGCCACACCTCACACCGTGGCTGTGGAGTATAATTGCAATGTTAATACCGATACAGTGTGTGCCGACGGTAAATTCCTTGTTTCACGCCGAAATGCATCCGCTTAAATCTATCGCTGAGTCAGCAATGTGGATAGCTCGCAATACACCACGCCTTCCCCTTCACCTGTTATTACTCCGATGACAAACAATGGCAACATATTTGCTCGCAGAAAATCGGACGAATCTCACTTTCCTTACTTAGTAAATGTATGGCCTCATGACAGACACTATTTGTCTTTAATTTTTGTGGAAGACAGGAATGAGTGTTTCAATAAACTTTAAGTAAAACTTCAGGAAAAATTAGATAACTATTTTGCAATAAAATGCAAATTTTCTTTTCAGAAAGCTGATTCAAGCTAACGTGCCGCATCTGGTGTTGAGGTTCCCAGAAGTCACCTAACTGAAATTTAAAAAAATCTGTGAATCGCCTCTATTTTACGATACCAAAATCTGTTTTTTTTTGCACTATTGTACATCACATACAGCCATCTGCAAACGTTTTCCATCTTTAGAAAGACAACGGTGTCATCCATTACTGCAGACGAAACCTAGAAAGTCTTGAATAGAACTCCTACTATCTCCGTGAGTCATGGGCGCAGATAAGCGGTCAGAACAGGTATTTCTCCAATGCTTTCGCAGTCCCGCTTCCATAAAACCGCTGTCATCAGTAGAGAAACCTCAGGAGTAGATAGGGCCAAAGTGCGAAATGTCACGTTGCAGAGATGTTTCCCGAGCTCATATTTACTCATACTTATACTGAATCATTTATATCGAAACAATGTTGCCATTTCATGTAATTTTTATGAACTTTTAGGTTTGCCAAATTCTCCTCAGGATTAATGAGCACGTGGTCGGATTCAGTATCTGTGCCGTGCTTATAGCAGCATATTGAAACGCGTACGTCGCGTATGTATTCTGTAACAGCGATGGCGAGGCATGACAGAATCTCTGACCAGAGAGTTATTTATCGTTGCTAGTCTGCGCTTGACCGCGCGAGAGGGCAGTAGTAGAGCGCGGGAGACAGTAGTAGCGGGCGCGAGACGACAGTAGTAGTGTGTGTGGAGTCGGCAAGAGCAGTTGCGAGTTGCACTCGGTCGGCAGTAGTTGTAGCGAGTGGACGGTTGTACTGAGCGGGCGTCGCCATGAGTCGGCGGCGTGCTCTCCCTCCATCTCTGGTCACGGTTCTGGACGAGGTATATTGTTAACGAAGGTAATGAAGCAGCATTGCGCTCAGCTAATAACATATGTTAATTGTAATTAATTTGTTCAAGAATTGCTCCAATAATAATTTTCTTTTAAATTAACTGTTTTAAACAAAAAGATTCATTTCAAGTTAAACAATATTTCCCATTCATTCCCTCCAAGAATCAGAATTAAATATACGCCAGCATTGCACGAAGCTGTGCCAAAAATAAGAGCAGATCGAGTTACACTCAAGTAAGAATTTATCAGGTTTAATTATTTCACAGGGCCGTAGGTCAGCGGTGCTGTACCTATAAAATTTGTCAGGTTTAATTATTTGTGTTGAGATGTTACAGTCAGTTCATGGTTCATTATCTAATTAACATTATTGTGGGTTTAATGAACAATCTTCATTCCTTAACTTTTGTGTGGAGTTTACACTTGCGCAATTTTTGTTCTCTAATTTTGCAAGGAGGTTACGCTTGGCTCATTTTTATTATGCAGTTTTGTGGGAAGACAACATTTCACTTAACATTGACTTTCATATTCTTGCTGGGAGGTTTCAATTTCGCTATTATTGACTTTTAATATTTCTGCGAGGAGGTTACAGTATACAGGGTGAGTCACTCACTATTGCCACAAAGAATAGCTCCGAAAGTATGATAGGGCTGAAACGTTTACTGGACAAAAGTTGCATAGCATAAAGGGGGCCATAATATGACGTTGGTATTTTGTTGCTAGGTGGGGTCGCTTCAGAGAGGTCAGCTTCGTTTTTTAAATGGGATGCTATAGTTTGGTACTTATTTTCTGATAGCGGCTATCGAGACGAATCCAGTGATGTGTAACAGTAAGGTCTTTGAAGGTCAACTAAGGTGAAAAAGGTAGCATAAACGTCCATTTAAAGAAGGTGTGCGAAGTGACGACCATCGGTATCAATGCAGTGCTGAAATTTTCTTATCATGGATTGCCTGGTATTCCTTATCACTTCGACATTTATCGAAGCACATTCTCTGACAATTATCTCTCGCATATCTTTAGGTGTAGTTGGAAATCATTATAAAGAATGTCTTTTACGAATCCTCACAAGAAAAAATCCAGAGGTGTTACGTCTGGCGAACGAGCCGGCCACGATACATATCCTCCGCGTCCAATAGAACGATGTGGGAAATTGTCTCTGCAACTAATTTCTAGCCATCAGGGAAAAATGTGCTGGTCACCCATCGAGTTGATACCACATTCTGTTCCTTGCTCCTAAAGGCATTTCTTCCAATAAGATACCTAATGTTTTTTGCAGGAATGTGGTTTTCTTCCTGCCATTAAGTTTTCCTTCGATGAAATAGGGGCCTATAGTTCTGTCCTAAAAAGTCCCACACCATTCATTTACCGACCACCGTTTCTGGTGTGTAGCTTGCTGTAGCCACATGGATTTTCAGTTGTCCAGTAATGCATGTTATGCAAAATAACATTTCCGTAGTTTGTGAATATAGCCTCATCAGTAGACAAAATCAAATTAATAAATATGTCATCCATCTGAATCTGAAGTTGAGCTCATCGGCAGAATTCAATGCGACGCATGCAGATCCGCACCAATTAATGCTTTGTGGAGACTAATATGGTAAGGATTATATTTATGGCGATGCAGAATAGGAACAACAATACTTTGGCTCCTGCAAGATTCCCTTGCGATTTGACGCTAGCTAACATAAGGATCTCAAACCACAGTATCAAAAAGAAATGTTCAAATGTGTGTGTGAAATCTGATGGGACTTAACTGCTAAAGTCATCAGTCCGTTAGTTTACACACTACTTAACCTAAATTATTCTAAGGACAAACACACACACCCATGCCCGAGGGAGGACTCGAACCTCCGCCGGGACCAGCCACACCGTCCATGACTGCAGCGCCCTAAACCGCTCGGCTAATCCCGCGCGGGAAACCATAATATCGAGAGTACCAATTTCCGTTTCCTTGTTAGTGACTTTCCTTTGCCAGATATGTTTCCGATGCGTTAAAGATCCAGTTGTTCTTAATTTATCATACACATATTTAAATGTACGCCGTCTAGGGATAGTACGTTGAGGATATCCTCCAGCATATAAGTCTCTACCGCTCTCACTGAATTTCGTTGGCATTCTGCATAAAGGAGAAGCATGTCGACTTTTTCTTAGAAGGAATACCTCATTCACATTCGCTTGATTCGACGATACTAGTCTTACCGTTCCTATTAGTGTTGTATTGCGAAACCGTCGAATGGTGTTTACATGTCAATGCCAAGTTAGATGGATACGCCGTATTTGGCGAATATTTATTATTTGCACGATATACAAGAGAGAAATGTCAGGACATATGCTTCGATAAGTGCCGAAGTGATGAGGAATACCACTCCATCCATGATAACAAATTTCAGCACTGCATTGATACCAAAGGTAGTCACTTCGAACACCTTCTGTAAATGGACGTTTATGCCACGTTTTCGACCTACGTCGACCTTCGGAGACCTTTGTGTTGCATATGACTGGATTCGTCTCGATAGCCGCTAACAGATAATATGTACCAAACTATAGCATCCCATTAAACAAAAAACGAAGTTGACCTTCATATCTCTGAAGGGATCTCACCAAGCAACAAAAATCCAGCGTCATATTATCGTCCCCGTTGTCCCATGCAACTTCCGTCCCACAAACGTTTCAGCTTCTATCATACTTTCGGAGTTATTCTTTGTGGCAACAGTTAGTGATTCACCCTGTATATCTGACAAAGAGCTTAGAGGGGTCATGAATCAACTTGTCTGTTAAATCACTTCAGGTCCAGGCGTCAACCAGACTAGCCTGAACACTGACGATCTACACATGTACCGTGAATAGCAGAAGGTAACCATGGTTTTCGATCGAGATTCTGACCATCACACGCTAGGATGGCTAACGTGTGCATCACTGACGTCTCTTTCAATGAGATAGTTTACACCGTCAGTCATCGCCCAGAGCATCGTTTATCGCAACAGCACGCACCATGTCGCCTCTGGACTCTAGCAACTAGCAGCTCAGTGGCCCGTGAGATGCTGGAACAGCAGTTACAAACTGTCAATCGGTAGAGCAGTACCGTTCTTCGCCACGCCAGACGCAGCATCTTGGCCGCCGTGTTCCTTCTGTCCCAGCCACCAGTGTGACTGGCTCATCTATGAACGCTGACCTCGCTTTTGAGTCACCTGGCATGCGAGTCGCCACATGCCGTGAACAACGCAACGGAAAATCTGTCCTGTTCTGCTACAGTACGCAGTATATAATCGTGTCCATCTCCAGCTGAAAAGAATCACGATGCTGTGCTAAGTGAGTGAACTTAATTTGGCAAGATGGGTATTCAGTTGTGAGTGGGACGTGTTGTGTCTAACGGTAATGTGACTAACAATTAAAACTGAACTCAACTTTTGTGCTGAAAGTAGAAAACAAATACAAGGTTAAAGGCCACAATTTTCATTCCAAATTTCAAGTGCATGCCTCATTTAGACAAATATGTGAAACCAAGCTGGGAACACAACACACCACAACATGACCCATATTCGTCTTTCTACTTACAATATCATTACATCTCCAAATGAAACAACCACTTTCTGAACAAACGCGGAGCAAGGAATCACTGCTCTTCCGCTAACTAAGGTTACAGTAAGCTCACAGTACATGATCGCTATTGGGACGTGCCAAATAACATCAGTGGGTGCTTGCAATGATAAGTGAGTCCAAGTAGTGAAATCATAATAAACTCTCGTACTAGATCGAGCTAAGAGCCCAAATAGACTTATTCAAGTTCCACGTGACTACCCTGAAGCGGCTACCTATCCAGTGGTTCTCTAATCACGAATGTAATACCAAAAGAAAAGAATGCAATATTATTATTCTGTCCCAATCACATTACAAAATACTAGAGATCGCAGCGTGCGCAAAACCATGTACTCACCTTACCACACTTAAGTACAGAGGCAGCCGGAGGAATCGGAATAGGCGATCTACACCACGCGGCTCCGTAGAAGCAAGTGTGTGTCCTTGCCAAGTACTACCTGCCCTTTAACGTGGCCGGGGAACCTCTGACGTCAGCTACTACCAACATCACCTAGCTTCCGCAGTGACGCACCCCAAGTGTATGTTCACTTCAGCTGTGTACGGTAAAGTTAGTAAACAATAGCTAACGCTGTAGTGGTAAATATGTAAACACAACGAAAACTGCAGCCACCTGCCAATTAAGCGTTTGGTATTCCACCGATAACTGGTTTCTTAATTCGACATGCTCAGCTTAGAATAATATATAGTTCGTATAAATCTAAATTACGGTAAGGTTTCTAGATGGATTGTTACACTGACGGAAAAACTCGCAACACCAAGAATGAATTGTGCAACATAAACAATTGGTAAATGTGTTTTTACCTCTTAAAGATGATTTATCTTCCGCGCCAGTCGCAGAAGAGTGGCGCTAGTAGCGCCATTATGAGAATGTAAATGAGGTTTGCGTAAGTAATGTAACGGTCGTGAGGGTTACCTTCGAGATTGGACGTGGTGTTAGTCAAGACTGCCTTTCTGGCGGCAAAGACGCACTTATCAAGGCTTCAGTGAGTTTAAACGAGATCGTGTAATGGGGTTACGAGAAACTGGATCTTCCTTCTGCGATACTGCAAAAAGACTTGGCAGCAGTGTTGCCGCTGTACATGATTACATCATTGCTGGCTGCGGTGGACACGACAATGTACGGTTGCAAGGAAACAGGGCTCAAGACGCCCACGCACCAAACGTTGAAACGTATGGTGAAATCTTATGGGACGTAAATGCTAAGGTCATCAGTCCCTAGGCTTACACACTACTTAACCTAAATTATCCTAAGGACAAGCACTCACATCCATGCCCGAGGGAGGACTCGAACCTCCACCGGGATCAGCCACACAGTCCATGACTGCAGCGCCTGAGACCAATCGGCTCGTCCCGCGCGGCCCACTTACCTCTACCCAAAGGGCAAAGCATCGTCTTCGGCGCATGGTCTGGCTCACAGTGCTGCAGATGCAGCAGCAATTTGAGGAGCAGTTGGCACCACAGTGACACAACGAACTGTTGAGAATCGGTTACCTGAAAGACAGCTCCGAACCATACGCCCTGCAGAGTGCTTTCTACTGATTTCAAACACTATTTTCCTCTTCAGTGGTGTCAAGAAAGTGCTCATTCGAGGGCAGTATGACTGCCGTATGTGTTTTCTGGTGAAAGCCGGTTCTGTCTCGGTACCAATGACGGTTCAACTGGCTCTGAGCACTATGGGACGTAACATCTATGGTCATCAGTCCCCTAGACCTTAGAACTACTTAAACCTAACTAACCTAAGGACATCACACAACACCCAGTCATCACGAGGTAGAGAAAATCCCTGACCCCGCCGGCAATCGAACCCGGGAACCCGTGTGTTAGAATGAGGCCATTGACGACCTGTATCCAACCTGTCTGTGGCCTATACACCATGGTCCCACCTTTCGTCTTACGGTCTGGGGTGACATTTTTCTGTGACAGCAGGAGCAATCTCTTGGTTATCCAACGCACCCTGAGTGCCAATTTGCACTTCAGTCCGGTGATTCGACCTGTTGTGCTGCCATTCATGAAGAGCATTGCACGGGCTGTTACAAAACATGGCACCGTTCGCCCACATGCCACTGTCTTAACGAAACATGCTCTACAGAGTGTTGCCTTTGCCTGCTCGACAGCCAGATCAGTCTCTGATCCACCACATATGGAACATCATCGTTCGGCATCTTCAGCGTCATCCGCAAATAGCATCAACAGTCCCTGGATTGACCCACCAAGTCCAAAAGGTATGGAACTCCGTTCCACAAGTTAACATCCGGCACCTCTACAAAGCAATGCATATATGTTCGCATACTTGTATTCCACATTCTGGCTGTTACACCGGTTGTTAATGCACTAGCATTTCACATTCGCATTGGCTTATCGGGCGCTTGCATTAAACCGTGATCTTGGAATGTTAATCATTAATATGTTGCGTAGACAAATTTATTCATAACATTTCGTTATTCGTCATTAATTTTTTTCCGTCAGTTTGTAAAGAAACAATGCCCACTGCTTGAATACTTTTGCCCACTGCTTGAATACTGATCACCGGTTTGAGATCTGTACCTAATAGGGTTGATAGAAGAGATAGAGAAGATTCAACGGAGAGCAGCGCGTTTCGTTACAGGATGATTTAGTAATCACGAAAGCGTTACGGAGATGATAGATAAACTCCAGTGGAAGACTCTGCAAGAGAGACGCTCAGTAGCTCGGTGCGGGCTTTTGTTGAAGTTTCAAGAACATACCTTCACCGATGAGTAAAGCAGTATATTGCTCCCTCCTACGTATATCTCGCGAAGAGACCATGAGGATAAAATCAGAGAGATTAAAAAAAATTTGTGTGAAATCCTATGGGACTTAACTGCTAAGGTCGTCAGTCCCTAAGCTTACACACTATTTAATCTAAATTATCCTAAGGACAAACACACACGCCCATGGCCGAGGGAGGACTCGAACCTCTACCGGGACCAACCGCACAGTCCATGACTGCAGCGCCTCAGACCGCTCGGCTAAACTCGCGCGGCAGAGAGATTAGAGCCCACACAGACATGCCGACCATATTTCCTTCCACGAACAGTACGAGTTTGAAATAGAATGGAGAACCGATAGATGTACTCAAGGTACCCTCCGCCACACACCGTCATGTGGCTTGTGGAGTATGGATGTAGATGTAGATGTAGGACGCCAACATGTTTTCCTAGTGTCACTTCGGTTTCATCACCCTAATGGTCAATAAGTCCACAGCGAAAGCAATCAATCGCACATCGGTGTACTGTCACACTGGGTGCTGCGATATAATTAGCAAACGACAGGTAATCAGCAGAGGCTGTGTCCCGGGCAGGACAAATATTAGCATCGGACAACAGCCGTCGGTCGTTCGCGTCCTCGGACAGGGGCGGACAGCGACGGACGACGATGGAACACGAAGCGACACGACGGGACACGACACAACGGGCTGTGGCGTTTCCCATTACGCCGGCCTGGGGCCACCTTTCCGCGTTAATTACAAGCCGTGCTGATGGGGGCGCGCCTGCCCGGCCCGCCGACCAGCAGCCGACCGGCGTCCCGGCTCTAAAACTAATTCGCAGACAAAATAGCGTGCGTGATCCGGTCGCCCCGCGCATCGGACACGCTCAATTTGGGAACGAAATTACTGTTTCCCGGCGAACGCGGGCGCCGGAGCTAATGATTTGGTTCAGGCAGCGCGCTGCGTCTGCCGGCCGCTGCAGGGGCGAAAGTGTCAGCGGCCAGTTGTCGTCACGGATACGGCATTCGTGACGTGAAATGCAGAGCGGATGCGACCTCCAGGAAATACTCCGCAGCAGTCTACAATATCCACGCTCGAGTTCATGCTGTGCACATGCGTCCGGGGAGAGACGCCTACATCGTACCGCACCTAAACTGTACCACTTCTATACTGATGGATCCCAACAGGAGGATTTTCTTGGCTGATCAATAGTGTTCCCCGAACGGTGCATCAGGATTCGCCTTCCCCAGGAATACACTGTTTTTTCCGCAGAACTTCACGCGATCCTGAAGGCATTGGAGCAGATACGGTGTACACAGGGCAAACACTTTCTAATTTGCTCTGACTCACTGAGCGCATTGCAGTCACTGCAGAACCCAGCGGAGAAGTTGGAACAGCTGATTTACTACCAACTGTACATCCTCCAACGACAGGGCAAGCAAGTGTCCTTTTGCTGGGTGCCGGGGCATGTGGGCACACGAGGAAATGAACATGCTGATCGAGTTGCCAAGGACGCCTGCAGATTACCGGAGGTGACACAATGTTCTATTCCTTTGCAAGGTGTCGTTTCTGTGCTGCGGCGGAAGTCTATGCAATTGTGGAAGGAGGAATGGCTGACGGTGAGGGAAAATAAGCTGCGATTGGTGAAACCCACCATCCAGCTGTGGTGTTCCTCCTGCCGGTGACCTAGGCGGGACGAAGTGACCCTTACACGTCTTCGCATAGGGCACTGTCCTCTTACGCAAGCCTTCTTACTACGGCGAGAGGAACCCCCGATGTGTGATGCCTGTGGCGTACGAATCACTGTACGCCTCATTTTATTTGAGTGTGATTTATATTGTTCTATCAGGGCGGATGTTAATATTAGTGGGGATCTGCCCTCGTTTTTAGCCCACGACGAGGCGAGTGTCAAGAAAGTTCTAAGGTACTGTGATGTTTCTGGGCTTCAGCCTAAAATTTTAGGTTGGAATTTTTAGTGTGTTGCCGAGTGGCTGACCACTCCTTTTTATTCTGGTAATAGGCTAGTTCCAAACATGTGCCATGTCTTTCTTTTTAACCCCTTCCACTACGTCCTCTTGCAGTTCTCCTCTTTACATGCTGCTTTCCACTTTGCTACTGTTGACGTGCACACTGCCTATGTAGACTGTCACCTTTAACTTATTTCTGCACTTGCTGCATTTTAGTGACACTCGGGCGCTAAAGACTACACTGTTGAGCGCCCATAACAACATATCCATCCATCCATCCACATTCTATAATATTCACGCCTCATCCGCCTCGGTAGCTGGGCAATGTGCACGGCGAGTTACTAATTAAGGGGCCCAGGGTCGATTCCCTGAGGGTTCGGAGATTTTCTCCGGTCAGGAATTGGGTACTGTATTGTCCTTACATTCTTGTTGTCACAATTGGCATTCCACAGCTGGGCGAACAATGCGGCGAACTGCTATCCAACGGAACCCGGGTATGATGGCAGCCCGGGTCGGAAATTCTCTCCGCTCAGGAACTGGATGTTATGTTGTCCTTACATTCGTTAGCCGGCCGAAGTGGCCGTGCGGTTCTAGGCACTGCAGTCTGGAACCGCGAGACCGCTACGGTCGCAGGTTCGAATCCTGCCTCGGGCATGGATGTGTGTAATGTCCTTAGGTTAGTTAGGTTTAACTAGTTCTAAGTTCTAGGGGACTAATGACCTCAGCAGTTGACTCCCATAGTGCTCAGAGCCTTACATTCGTATTGTCATGACTGACATTCCACAGCTAAGATGGCTGTATGCTCACGTCCAGAAAGCCACTAAAAACATCGCGCCCTTTTTGCTTAGTCAGGTCGGGATAACGTCCTTGCTTATTGGAGCCATATTGTCAGCTTTGATCTCTGAGTGTTGAGGGACATAGCGTCTGAAGGCAGCCATAATTTTACTGTGTCGTCCGAACACGACACAGTCAGGGAAGACGCATCACAGGCGCAAAAATACGAGCTGGTGTCAACGCCATAGAGGCTCGCCACTTGCGTGAGCTCCACCAGCGCCGCCGACGGCGCTGAGGATGAAGACGTCTACTTCGCCTCGGCCAATTGCCGGCCGAGTACAATCCGTCAATGACCGGACGGCAACGGACAAAAGCCTACTCGGAAGACAGAATAGCAGCTCTTCCCCACTTGGTTACAGATCATCGTCCAGTGCTGACTCAGACAGGGAACCTTGTTCAGTGAACTCTTAGAACTGAACCTACAGTTGTTGTAAATGTGTTTGCTATGTACTGCTTACCTACGTTTATTTGCATTTAGCCATTCAGGATCTATTACGTGTTATATTACAAACAGTGTTGCAGACTTAATCATTCAACAAGTCACAAAGAGAAGTAAACATTTTTTACTAAACTGTGTGACTCTGTTACTACTTTGTTGGAGTGCTCTAGAACCTTCGTTCTCCTATCCCGTTACAAGACCTAGGGCATAGCCGTGTAACAGTGGCAGGGAGAAATAGTCTTACCGGTGTACTGCACCTGAAGCCGTTTCACGAACTCGCAAACTCTGTGTACCATGATAGTGGCAACTCGGCCTCCACAGCAGTAGTGACAGGGCCTTTAAAAAACTGATGGTGAGGCTTTACCAGACCTTTTACGTACGTGGCTAGGAGAATGTTATAAGATCAGTTGCAACGTTGTGTTTTATTTGTGGGTGAATATACACGAAATAATCTTTCAAGGGGTGACCACGACGTGCTGATCACTGATTTATTTCAAACGTCATACACTTTTAATTCCATTAGGGCAACACAACGTGGAAGTAGCAAGGAGTGACATTTAGGCGATTTCGGGAAAACCGCAAGAGCCGTTTCATACGTCAGTGATGTAAAGTAACGGGCCCTAATAAGGTTCCTGCTCCTAACTTTGTCCCCCAAGCAATTTCTGGTTTCCACAGTGTGTAAGAAATGTTTAATTGTGCGTGCATGCGTGACTTCAGTCTATACATTCCGTGAGATCGTCTCCTGTGCGTAGTACGTTTAATTTCCCTGTACAGGGAACTCGTCTTTTACCCCCAGGCGAGTTACTGCAGCAGCCAAATTAATAGTCAGCAACTCCTACTGTTAACACTGGTTTGTGTTCAAATATTGCGCTTCAGTTCAGTAGTGTGCTGTAATTTCTGGCGATTAATCGTTACTGTCAACGGAGTGGCCTATCTTGCTCTATTGGGTCATTATATTTAACCTGAGGATGATCGTAATTTAGTCCCCCTTGCAGTTCGCATTGTCGTTCCGGGGACGAAATTTGGAACTGTCATTGAAAATTCATGTTTATTTCCTGTTTAGAGATATTATTTTACTTTCTCCTACTGAAAAAAGTTGTTGTTACAAAACATCTCTTCATCTGCCCAGATACACAAATTGACATATAACTTGTTTAGAAGGTTGAAAATAAATTCAAAATAATGTTCTTACAAGTATTATATAAAGTGTTTGACAATGTTATAATGGCAAAATACATTTAATGTAACTGTATTTTTGATAATTGTTTAGGTACGAAACTGCGAACATTTTTTTGTATTTTTATTTTTGCATCGTTAAGGTTTAGGTCAAATACTTGCTTCACTATGTTCTATGCCATAACAATGTAATTTCAAGTTGCCTACATGTGGAGAATAAAATCAAGAATATTCGAGGGTTGAAACTTTAATAGTGGCAACTATTTATTGACAGATCGTACAAAATAGATATGTGTTTCATAGTTTTACTGACCTTCAAAGTAACCAGCATTGTGTGTAACCCGTTGCCAGCGAGGTGGAAGTCGTAGGACACGCTCAGCAGTGCCAGTTGTGTTGTCAGTCCGAGCGGCGCCGTCTATTTATTTTTGGAACACGACCTACGACCAGCTTAGAGACGGAAGCGATGACACTTTCTGCAGGACCTGATCATCATTTTGCAGGACAATGCTCAAGCACGTACAGTGCAAGCTGTCACTGATTTGTTAGATTGATGGGGCTGCTAAGTGCTATACCACCTACTGCACTCCCCTGACTTAAGCCCTCGTCAGTTCAACTCGATTTCTAAACTGAAGGAAACACTTCATGGCATTCGCTTCAGAACTGCTACAAATTCGTTGGGCAATAGACGTAGCCGCTCGAACTGCCAACACAACTGTTACATGCCTTAGGTCATGTAAGGGGATGGGAGAACGAAGGCTATACACCACTCCCAAAAACTAGTAACACAGTCACACAGATGAGTTAAAAATGTTATCTTTGTGACTTGTTCAATGATTAAGGCCGGCCGCTGTGGCCGAGCGGTTGTATGCACTTCAGTCCGGAACTGCGCTGCCTCTACGGTCGCAGGTTCGAATCCTATGACATCCACATTGCTGGCAACGGGTTATACACAATACTGGTGACGACTCTGAAGGCCATTAATACTTTGAAACACGTATCTACATTGTACGAGCTGTAAATAAGTAGTTGCCACTATTAAAGTTCAAACTCTCTTAAGAGTTATACCAATCTGTAGACTTTTCATGCCATTCCAAGGCTTATACAGATCCTAATCTAGTAAGATGGCTCCCTATCTTTCCTGTGCGTTGCAACTCGTACCACGAGCAAAAAATATTATACGACTTTTATCGGTACAGGCAAGTTAAAAACTTTATCATGCGCTTTCAAACTTGTTCGTATTTCATTGATGAGGAAAGAGTAATTGCTACTCGTGGAGATGCTATTGATACGCACTCAGTCATACATCTCCAGTTTGCGGCACTGATATTTACGAAAATTGTTTGCATCCAAACTGTCGGAATATAGAGGAATTTTTCAAAATCACACTGAGCTTTGTCTTTCTTTAGGAACTATGAAGATCCCTTGCGCATATGCGAACACTGCGTCCTTTTGATATAGTAGATGCCGTTTTGATTGATGTTTTCCATGCCTGTATGAAAAATATAATCGTACGACTTTTACTGTCGAAAGGACATCCGACGATTAATCGTACATTATCCTTAGATTCTGGCTTATTGCAAGTCATTGTATTACAGAATAAAGTTATTTATATCTTTGTTTATATTTTATTCGACGATTAAATGGCTCTGAGCACTATGGGACTTAACATCTATGGTCATCAGTCCCCTAGAACTTAGAACTACTTAAACCTAACTAACCCAAGGACATCACACAACACCCAGTCATCACGAGGCAGATTCGACGATTAAAACCGTTATACTGTGGTCCTTCTGACTTGCTCATCAGCTTGTATATTATTTCTCTCTTGACTCGGGCTCCTCTTGAAGAGTCCCTGTTACTAATCGGTGAGAAATTAGATGAAAAAAACAACCAAGTTATGTCGTCAGGTGTTGACTTCAACATATTTTCTTTTTAATGATGTATATTTTGAGCAAACTGACGGAGTGGCTATGGGGGGTCTACTCTCCCCCATAGTCTGAAAGGTGGCTACACTGAGGCACAGCGCCAGAGATTGCGCCAAAGAGTATTATTCAGCCGCCTCCACAGGCAGTGCTTGTTGAGAAGTTGCAGTGGGCAGTTGTAGTTTGAGGTAGCAGTAGTTGCATTACTAGTTGTGAGCATGTCGTGTGCAGTTGTTCTGATGGGCTAGACAGCCGATGCTGTTCGATTGCGGATGTTGTAATGATCAGAGTGTATTTTTCGTCAATATATATGAAGGTAAAGAAAATTTTTTATTTCAAATGTCCTAAATAACAATGCCTCTTGGTCACAGGTTCAGTCAAGAAAGCATCTGGCTTGTGTTCATGTATTAGAGTGTAATTCTGGTTTCTATGTGCAATCATAGTATTTCTGGTTTCTTTTAATTACTTCATTGTAAATGGCATTTAAAGCATCTTGTCGTATTGAGGAAGAACCGTGTACGTTGAATCACACTTCCACACACAGAACAGTTACTCTTGTGCTTTGTTGTTTCGTAGCTTTTATAGTTGCTGGGGACTTAATTAATTAATTGTGTTAACGGAAGTTTTGTTTCATTCTTTGTTGTTATTCTATGCAGTCAGATTGCGTACTAATACTGGCCAGGGCCAATCGGTTACGAGACTGCGTAACCGGACAGACAGCGACTAAAAATTAAAATTATTTGCATATTATTTAATTAAGCCCCCATGCAAGTCGCCAACGTTTTTATGGAAGACTTTGAGGACATGGCACTCAAAACTTCGTTTCTTAAACCAAAGTGTTTTTTTTTTAGATACGTTGATGTCATTTTTATGGTTTGGCCACATTTAATTGATGCTTTGAATTGCTTTTCAGATCATTTTAATTCTCTACATCCGAGTATTCAATTTACTATGTTCATGCGACCATCTGTCATTCACCACACCAACGTAGTGGAGTTTTGCGGACTCTGGTGAAAAGAGCTTATGCCATTTCTGATGAGGAAGATTTGAAAGAAAAACTTGATAATTTGAAGATTGTTTTTAAACAGAATGGATATATGGAACAACAAATATGCCGTGCTCTTCAGTTTGGTCCGACATGCGAGCCAATAGGGGATACTTTCGAAGCTGTTGCCTATTTACCCTTTGCGGGAAGTATATCATCGAAAATTTGAAGAATTTTAAGAAAATTTTTCGCCGGTAGCGAAGACTAGAGGCCTTTTTGGATCAGTTAAAGATAATTTGGGCTTGAGGAAGCCCGGGGTTTATGAAATTCCGTGTCACTGTGGAAAGAAGTACATTGGTCGAACTATTCGGACTATCCAGGACCGCTGTGTGGAACATCATCGGGACACTCGGTTGTTCCAGCCTGAGAAGTCGAAAGTGGTGCAACACGGCCTTAACGAAGACACAATTGATCTCTCCTGCTTCTCGCTATTGTGAATGTGTTCTTAAAGAATCCATTGAAATTAGGTGATCAAGTAATATTATTAACAGGGATAAAGGTGTTTCTCTAAGTAACATACGGAATCCGATTTTGTCCGACATTAAACAACAATGGTCTCTTTTTCGGTTACTGGATTCTTCTAACTAGTGCTGCTGCGATTTATCGTTTCTGCCGTCTTCTCCCACCAGCTCGCTGCGTGTCTGCTTGCCGCCAGGAGGCGCTGCCATCATCTCGCGCACGCACGGTGCTCTGTCCGTGGTGTATAAAGGTTTCCGTCGTTGTGGCTGGAATTCAGTTCCGGCAAGGCAGTGCACGAGCATTAACTCACCTGAAGATGGCGGTCAGTTGATCCGCCAAAATATTGTGTCTGGATGGCGACATGAGCCGGCTGCAAACCCGTGAAGAATATCAATGAAAATATGTGCTGAAAATAACAACAAAAATACAAACAGGGATATACACTTTTAAGTCGCAATAAGTAGAACGTTGGTATTACAGATGTAAAGAATTGTAATATTAAATAGGGAAACATAATGATCAGTGCTGTTACTGCTAGCTCGCGTAAATCGGAGAAATGTATTCACTTAATGACCGCGGCTGCAGCCTTTAATGGTCTTGGCTCTGGTTTGGTAGTTAGGGCCGTGCGTCTAAGAATCTAAGATCCAACCTATTTAACATGGAGCTAATTTAAATAATCCATAATTCATGAAAAACAGTGGTCTGCATTCGATTATTGCAAGAGGAAGTGCTGTAGAATGCGCCCCGCATCAGAGTGGATGGGGCGTGGGGCGAATTTCAGTCATGAATGCCTGAATACAATTACGCCTACTAATGAACATTTATTGACTTCCATAACTTAACTAAAAACATTTCTGAATATAATAAAATGTGTACGTTGCTGGTGTCTAATATACAAAATGTTTCAAAATGACACCGACAAACTTCGACGGTATGCAGAAGGTGTCTTGATGAAGAGAATGAGGACAGCAACTTGTGCCTGGAAATGTCTTCCAACGACACTACAGAGAGTCAACTTACAAGAAACGGCACACGTATATTTATTTATACAGTATACAGGGCATTTCCATGATGGTTTACAGACTTTCAGGGATGGTGGAGAAGGATAAACGTATCAGTTTGTGGTAAGGCAGCCTGACAGGAAACGAAAGACTCGAAAGTTATGACCGAAAATGGTTCTGATACTCCTGTCAGTCGAATATAAGTTTTGGTCCTCACTACCACCTGTGAAACTTGCGTATCCTGCAATCTTAGCAATTGTAGTACCGGTCCATGTATTCCACTGTCAGAGGTATTGGAACGATTTTCCGTTATAACTTTCGACTCATTCGTTTCCGGACCAGAGTCTCTTAACTCAACTTCATACCTTTATTCTCCTCCAACTTCCCTGAAAATTTGCTACTTAATCACGGAATCACTCTTGATATCAACTTGGACGCACTGTAGCATCGTTACATAGCGTTCCGGACATAGCTCCCTATGCTCATTTTTTCTGTAATACACATTCTACAAAATCTCGAAGTTGGTCGGTGTAATTCTGGAACACCCTGTACATACGGTCCCACAATCCTAAACCATAGTTCGGAGTTCACTAGTGTTTTATAGAACCCAGAATAATCAAAAGACTGTTTAACAATACACGCACTTAACACCCACTTGCAATTTATGAGGTCTGCGCAGAGGAAAAAAGAATGAAGCCCCTCTTCGATGACAACACGTGTCTTGGAAAGAAATGCTGCTTCCTCGATTTTCACATGCCGAATAAATATATTAAGTCACCGTAGGAATATATGGACGAAGATTAAAACATGAGCCCAGAAATAAGTTTAATTTAAATTCATACTGTAAGAGAAAGGTTACGGAAGCTCCAGCACAAAAGGACCTTGGTCCAGACCACGAACACCTGGTGGTAACGAAGTGATAGAAAAATTAGCGGCAAAATCATAGTGGTATCATATGGTGTACGCTCACTCGCGGTTATAAAAATGAGAAACTGATTGAACTGAGTTGTTAGACATTCAACACAGCTCCTCGTGTTCAAGTGGCTACAAGTGACTAATGGAATCGAACAATAGCCTACTAAATCGGCTAAATTTCTAAGTATCCAACTCGCTATAAAAATTCATTACACGAACTAATGGATTGTTAACTATGGGAGAAAATACACTCCTGGAAATTGAAATAAGAACACCGTGAATTCATTGTCCCAGGAAGGGGAAACTTTATTGACACATTCCTGGGGTCAGATACATCACATGATCACACTGACAGAACCACAGGCACATAGACACAGGCAACAGAGCATGCACAATGTCGGCACTAGTACAGTGTATATCCACCTTTCGCAGCAATGCAGGCTGCTATTCTCCCATGGAGAAGATCGTAGAGATGCTGGATGTAGTCCTGTGGAACGGCTTGCCATGCCATTTCCACCTGGCGCCTCAGTTGGACCAACGTTCGCGCTGGACGTGCAGACCGCGTGAGACGACGCTTCATCCAGTCCCAAACATGCTCAATGGGGGACAGATCCGGAGATCTTGCTGGCCAGGGTAGTTGACTTACACCTTCTAGAGCACGTTGGGTGGCACGGGATACATGCGGACGTGGATTGTCCTGTTGGAACAGCAAGTTCCCTTGCCGTTCTAGGAATGGTAGAACGATGGGTTCGATGACGGTTTGGATGTACCGTGCACTATTCAGTGTCCCCTCGACGATCACCAGTGGTGTACAGCCAGTGTAGGAGATCGCTCCCCACACCATGAAGCCGGGTGTTGGCCCTGTGTGCCTCGGTCGTATGCAGTCCTGATTGTGGCGCTCACCTGCACGGCGCCAAACACGCATACGACCATCATTGGCACCAAGGCAGAAGCGACTCTCATCGCTGAAGACGACACGTCTCCATTCGTCCCTCCATTCACGCCTGTCGCGACACCACTGGAGGCGGGCTGCACGATGTTGGGGCGTGAGCGGAAGACGGCCTAACGGTGTGCGGAACCGTAGCCCAGCTTCATGGAGACGGTTGCGAATGGTCCTCGCCGATACCCCAGGAGCAACAGTGTCCCTAATTTGCTGGGAAGTGGCGGTGCGGTCCCCTACGGCACTGCGTAGGATCCTACGGTCTTGGCGTGCATCCGTGCGTCGCTGCGGTCCGGTCCCAGGTCGACGGGCACGTGCACCTTCCGCCGACCACTGGCGACAACATCGATGTACTGTGGAGACCTCACGCCCCACGTGTTGAGCAATTCGGCGGTACGTCCACCCGGCCTCCCGCATGCCCACTATACGCCCTCGCTCAAAGTCAGTCAACTGCACATACGGTTCACGTCCACGCTGTCGCGGCATGCTACCAGTGTTAAAGACTGCGATGGAGCTCCGTATGCCACGGCAAACTGGCTGACACTGACGGCGGCGGTGCACAAATGCTGCGCAGCTAGCGCCATTCGACGGCCAACACCGCGGTTCCTGGTGTGTCCGCTGTGCCGTGCGTGTGATCATTGCTTGTACAGCCCTCTCGCAGTGTCCGGAGTAAGTATGGTGGGTCTGACACACCGGTGTCAATGTGTTCTTTTTTCCATTTCCAGGAGTGTAGTTAGGTCTTCAATTAAACCGGTCACTTACACAATTCAAACATTAACTAAACTATGAAGAAAAACCTCTTAAGAACTACAGATGTTACCAAGCTCCCGCCGGGCAATGACGAACCCCCTCCCCCCGCCCCCCCCTGAATCCTGGGTTTATCCCACCCATCTAAATTGACCAGAGAACAGGGCGCTACTGTACTGCGCCAGTCTACAATAGAATTTCGACCAAAACAAACAGAATCCGCTTTGCTGCCCACCAAACATCTGCTAAAGTTGGCGTATTGCCATAGTAGCACTTTGGCTCCCACACTCATGCACATGGAATTCGTAACTGTATACTCAGTCGTTTTAATGTTCCAGGTGGAAGATACAGTGGACTATGGCACTCAGGCATTGAGAATATGGGCGTCAGAGGAGCAGCGAAACTTAATAGACTTTCCAGAGGTGCATCTGAAGCAGACAATTAACAGACAAGTTTAGTGTAAGATATGCAAAATATTGAAAGTGTAAATGATATGAACGCACTCAGCTGCTCACTATTTATATCGGAAGAAATTTACTAACTGCACCGTAAATTGAAGTGCAAGAGTACTGCCGGCCGGAGTGGCCGAGCGGTTCTAGGCGCTTCAGTCTGGAACCGCGTGACCGCTACTGTCGCAGGTTCGAATCCTGCCTCGGGCATGGATGTGTGTGATGTCGTTAGGTTTTAGTAGTTCTAAGTTCTAGGGGACTAATGACCTCAGATGTTAAGTCCCATAGTGCTCAGAGCCAGAGCAAGAGTACTGGGATAAAATTACTTTAAATAAAATATCATAATGATGCTTAAGAGTTTGATTTCTCAGGATAGGGTAGGATAAGGTTACAATTGAGGAAGGGGCCGTAATCAGTCACTCTCTGTTGCACAACAAATACGTAAACTTTATTTAAGGAAATTAAAATTTTAAAATAATCCCTTAAAAAAACACATTTGACTGTATGACGGCTGAAGATCTTATCACAGAAAGAAATTCCACAATTTTAGCGCCGAAGGCCACGAAAAAAACCTCAAACAACAAACGGCTGAATGCCTGAACGAGAAGTCAGAAGAACAATTCTAAGTGGCACATTTAAAATAAATCCCTTGCTTTTAAAACAAATTAGTTAAAAAATTACTGTAACAAGGCTGAAGGCCTTATAACGAAATAAGTGAAATTATTGCTCAGCTGAAGACCACACCAACAACAATTAAAAAGTTACAAATATCCTTACAACTTAGATGACAATCCAAGGAATCAGGGAAAGCGATTCTCAGCTAGTGTTCCAACGATTGGCCTGGGAAAGTAACTCAAACATAAGGAAAGGTGAGACAGGCAGCCAAGAGTTGTACTCACGTAATAGAATGACAACTCAAACTAGGGGCAGCTTAAGCGCTGACCGACCGACAAACCAATCCGCCTAACGTCAGGTCACCGGTACAACGATGGAATATTTCTAGGCAAGGGCGAAGAGACGGACAGTACTACGTCTTCAGAAAACAACCCAAGGTTAAAGGAAACACAACAACAAAGGTAGACCTCCCAAAAAATATCCTCAGTACGATACAAGAGGCCGTAGAACTACAAGCCATGTTGGACAGCATCAACACGATGAGGAAAGCTACACTCCCAGGAAAGTACGCTAACTGCCGGCCGCGGCGGTCTCGCGGTTCTAGGCGCGTAGTCCGGAACCGCGCGACTGCTACGGTCGCAGGCTCGAATCCTGCCACGGGCATGGATGTGTGTGATGTCCTTAGGTTAGTTAGGTTTAAGTAGTTCTAAGTTCTAGGGGGCTGATGACCACAGCTGTTAAGTCCCATAGTGCTCAGAGCCATTTGAACCATTTTGAGTACACTAACTTCCAGGGCAGGTGACTGGGGCGTTAACGGCCACAAGACAGAAAGTACTGCTGGTTCCACCTCACTATTAAGAATAATATTAAATTAAATGATGAATAACAAATAGAGAAAGATGGCTGCCATATTTCACCGTCTCGAAACACTTCACTCTTTGCCGCCAGGCTCAGCGGCCTTGGGAGCAACAACCCGCCGACCAAAGGCAAAATCTCAGAATAGTCGAGGTTGAATTAGCAGTTACCTCTTCCCTCAACTTAAACGTCCAGGGTTCGGTGTGCAACAAAGTCGTCGCTGTCGCATGTACTCCTCCTCGTTCTGGAAGTGGCAGCACGCCACCAGGCATGCCCCCGCACTGCTCGGACCTGTTTTCTGCTGCGCCTCAACCGAACTGATCTCCGTTCGCTACCCTCCTCCAAATCCAGTACGGAGACAGCATTAAAATAACTATTAAACAAAAAAATATGGTTCAAATGGCTCAGAGCACTATGGGATTTAACTTCTGAGCTCATCAGTCACCTAGAACTTAGAACTAATTAAACCTAAATAACCTAATGACATCACACACATCCATGCCCGAGGCAGGATTCGAACCTGCGACCGTAGCGGTCGCTCGGTTCCAGACTGTAGCGCCTAGAACCACACGGCCACTCAGGCCGGCAATATCTACTCATTCAAACATACGCATGGATCTGGGAAAACAATTCCACCAGCAACTCACAATACTAAAACCAGTCACTGTGAAACAAGATGGACGAATTATAAGTCGGAACAAGCACAGAGAAGCCAGACGCGGTCGGAAGACCAAATTCACGTCACCTGCTGCGACTACAGACCGAACGACCAACCAACGGTCGTCCCCACTCAAGTCAGGCACCGGAATGATCACAGTATAGATCGTCGACTGACAACTTACTGCCATGAGGTCACTTCGATGGGCAAACACAGACACACACACAAGTGAAAGTTGCACTGCTCTAATATTGAGGCCCATTCAACTAAAACTCGCACAATCCGGTCCTTGACATGGTCGTGCACTCTCGCGACCACAACCTTCCACCGGACAGTGCTTTTGTGTCGCCAGCGGTCGGGCGAGTACTGGCTGTCCGGCCCTCACTGCTGCTCCGTCCCAATTCATTTTTTTTTTCTTTATTGTATTTCAATTCCCCATCGGGGCGTGCTGGCAGCAGCATATGCGCTGCTCTTCAGCTGAGAGACATAGAACATACAATAGAAGACATTTACAAATAACAAAGGAGAGAATATGGTGAACATAGATGTAAAAGGGGGGGAACATCATGGAAGGCTATAGACAAAAAAAGAGGCGACTGTAAAATGGAGATAAAAGAACTGTTCAAAAGTAGCGCACACAAAAAGCCACACACTGCGACAATTAAGAACACAAGGCACAGTATGACTGGAGCATAAAAAGTATCGACGGATGGCGTAGCACATAACAATCACTGACGGCGAACCTCAAGGCATTACACAATTAAAATCACACCTCTTGACGCACAAGAGAAACAGCACTAAACACAACACTGACGTGCTACACTGACGATAAGGAAAACGGAGGATCTGCCAGGTGCAAGGAGATGAGGGAGACCGGAAGAAGGGAGGGAGGGAGGGAGGGTTAGAGAGGGGGTTGATGAGCGGGGGGCGCGCTGAAGAAGGCCAGGTAGGGAGGGATGTGGGAAGGAAAGAGGCAAGTATGGGGTGCCCAATTCAACTCACTCCCCACACGACGACGCCTAAATACTAGAGGCCGCTCCAAAGATGGTACCACAGTACGCGCTATCGATAAGCGCTAGCGCTGCTACTCACGGACAGACAAGGCGAGCAAACGTAGTGGCGCCAGTGAACACACTAAAAAAAACGAGACGCTACTATCACTATTACAAGATGCCAAGCTATGAACGGCATTACCATGAGCCACACACGTCTCAGCGCTCACATGCATATTCATCACGCGTTTAAGAAATCGTTCACGCAAGACAATCGTACAAACCAGACTCCCATATGGGCGACTTAGTGATAGGCATCCCTGGTGTAGAGCAAGAACTGAAAGAGTTGGAAACAAAAAAAGTCGCCAGTTGTTGTTGTTGTGGTCTTCAGTCCTGCAGCTCTCCATGCTACTCTATCCTGTGCAAGCTTCTGCATCTCCCAGTACCTACTGCAACCTACATACTTCTGAATCTGTTTAGTGTATGCATCTGTTGGTCTCCTTCTACGATTTTTACCCTCCACGCTGCCCTCCAATACTAAATTGGTGATTCATTGATGCCTCAGAACATGTCCTACCAACCGATCTCTTCTTCTAGTTAAGTTGTGCCACAAACTTCTCTTCCCCCAATCCTATTCCATACCTCCTCATTAGTTATATGATCTATCCATCTAATCTTCAGCAATCTTCTATAGCACCACATTTCGAAAGCTTCTATTCTCTTCTTTTCTTTTATCATTCATGTTTCACTTCCATACATGGCTACACTCCATACAAATACTTTCAGAAACGACTTCCTGACACTTAAATCAATACTCGATGTTAACAAATTTCTCTTCTTCAGAAACGCTTTCCTTGCCATTGCCAGTCTACATTTTATATCCTCTCTACTGCTTCGACCATCATCAGTTATTTTGCTCCCCAAATAGCAAAACTCGTTTACTACTTTAAGTGTCTCATTTCCTAATCCAATTCCCTCAGCATCACCCGACTTAATTCGACTACATTCCGTTATCCTCGTTTTGCTTTTGTTGATGTTCATCTTATACCCTCCTTTCAAGACACTGCCCATTCCGTTCAACTGCTCTTCGAAGTTCTTTGCTGTCTCTGACAGAATTACAATGTCATCGGCGAACCTCAAAGTTTTTATTTCTTCTCCATGCATTTTAATACCTACTCCGAATTTTTCTTTTGTTTCCTTCACTGCTTGCTCAATATACAGACTGAATAACATCGGGGATAGGCTACAACCTTGTCTCACTCCCTTCCCAACCACTGGTTCCCTTTCGGGCCCCTCGTCTCTTATAACTGCCATCTGGTTTCTGTACAAATTGTAAATAGCCTTTCGCTCCCTGTATTTTACCCCTGCCACCTTCAGAATTTTAAAGAGAGTATTCCAGTCAACATTGTCAAAAGCTTTCTCTAAGTGTACAAAGGCTAGAAGCGTAGGTTTGCCTTTTCTTAATCTAGCTTCTAAGATAAGTCGTAGGGTCAGTATTGCCGCACGTGTTCCTGCATTTCTACGGAATCCAAACTGATCTTCCCCGAGGTCAGCTTCTACCAGTTTTTCCATTCGTCTGTAGAGAATACGCGTTAGTATTTTGCATCCGTGACTTATTAAACTGAGGGATGGAATTCAAATTCGATTTTATTAAGAGTGATCTACGGCATTGTTCCCATTACTTAAAAGGAGTGAGTGCCAGGTGACAGTTCGAGTCTTTAGTAAGGCTCACTTGAAACTGTTGTGTTAACAATTATGACAGGAAAAATATTGGCTGCTAATGACTCACCATGTGCATCAGCAGGGTGACAGAAACCGCGTGTCCGAGAGGTGGAGAGATCGTCCTTCTATGGGATGTATGTATTACACTTAGCAAAATGGACTTAGTCGACATTCGAGAAATGAACGAAATAAACCTTTAACTTGGACCATGAACACTGAATGAAAAACAGTGCCCCACAGTGAGCCCAAAGATTGAGGCACAAAGGTCGAAGGCGAACTCCTTAGGAGTTAGAAATCATGCAGGATGTTCAGCCAGGTATCCATTCTTTAAAAAATTTATATCGAAACGTATCGGCGTTTGGTGTAACGGGGTGATGAGAACTGATGAAATGTAATAGCATGCAAGAGAATGCGAAACACTGCAATGAAACTGTCTATCCTTTAAGCTGCATGTAGTGAGATAATGTGTTTACATGCATGGAAAAAACAAATACCCAGAGGATGAATTTATCCAGTGATTCCAGGAGGTAGGAAATGAAGTGTCATACACTATTCCAAACAGACAGTTTATCCTAAAGGAGTTAGATTTTTATACGCAGACCCGGAAAAAGCAAAAGCAACTTGTTTTGACCAGCTATTGACCAAAAGGAGTGCTAATGCTGTCGTAATAATTCTCTTACGTCCAATGTTCCACTCTTGCTTGATCTGACGTAAATATTCCATACCGCCCTTGCAAAATCAAGCACACAACAAAGAATCTTAGGGGGCACGGCACCTGCAGCTTCTCACCGCTCAATAAATAACTTTCCAGCAATTTTATCATCTAGTTTAACCTCGGAATTATTGTATACGGATGCGTTAAGGCACTGATGTTAGTTGATCTTGATGCAACTATCTTGGTACCACTGATTTCCAGGGCTCCTGTCGTATGCATTTCCTCGTTGAATCCCGGTCAGAGTTGAAAACAAATTCCATACACAAGGATGGGATAACGTTATTTATCTCATCTACAAATTTTGGTACCCAATCCGCAGTTTGGTGTGCTTCGTAAGTTGACGCTTTGTTTGAAATTTCCCTATCTTACGTCTTCCAATTCTGTAGCAATGTTTGAAGTTACGCAACCATCAACTGCTTCGCGTGAAATCACTGTAGTCAATGTCGCACAGAATTTGATGTGCATAACTTAGTACGTCACTACCATGGACAGCCTGTAAATTGTATCGAGCGTCCTTGAAACGTGCTAACTCCTGTTTTTATAACAAGTGCGCGTTGTCCTCCCATGAATATCTGCAGATTTTCTCATGAACTATACGGTCTGACTGCTGCAGACCTTTTCGAAATCTGTTCATAATTATGTCTTTTACTATGCTGCTGACGAACTTCCATGTATCTAATTATGTTTACTACCCGCTCCTCTTACAACGATTGTCATTTATTACATTTCACTAGAGACGGGATTTGTGATTCCCGGTCCTACAAGGATGAATGAAGTACTTGGCTCGACACCTGTTTTAGTATCACGTCCACTTGTTAAGCATTATCGTTATCACTGTAATCCTCATGTACATTTTCCGCACAGACGAGCGTATAAGACTCAACACATTCCACTGACTCATCATGCTGAAAAGCTAATATCTCATCTGTCACTTCTCCTCTGCGAAATTCCTTGGCTTCCTTTCTGAGGAAATACCAACTTCGGCAACTGTTGTAGTAGATATAATGAAATTTTTGCTTTGTCTATCGTTGCCATTATCCAGCTTTCTATCAATACCAGCAGCACTTTAACACAATTGTGAGTTACTCGTCGAATAAGAAGCTCCACTACGCTCCGTTGCCTCATGCTGTGCTCACCAGTCCCGCCCCCTGTTGCCCTGTTGCCATTGGCTGCCAATGTGGTAGACATTATGTGGGACGTCGAATGCCATAAATATTACTGGCCTTTTACGACCTCAAATTCAAGGCGTTCCTTTTTAAATGGCATTTATTGCGAATTTCTCGCCAAGCACAAAGCCCCGTGCCACTGGAACAATGAGCATGCGAATCCAGTATATCAGAATGGTAAACGAACGGGCCTGAAATATTACAGACCAATATCCGTAACACCAGTTTGCTGTAGAGTTCTCATATAATGAACTTTCTTGAAACCGAGACGCATCAGTCACGTGAAACTCAGCTTGCCGTTTTTCACATGATATACTGAGAACTATTGATGAAGAACAATAGGCATATCTCGCATTTCTAAATTTCCGGAAGGCATTTGACACGGTGCCCCTGTGCAACTTGTTATTGAAGATACGAACTTACAGAATAGCTTCCTGGATATGCAAGTGGCTCGAAGACTTCTTAAGTAGTAAAACCTAGTACGTTATCCTCGATGGCGAGTGTTTATCAGAGACAAGGGTACCGTCAGCAGTGCCCAAGGGAAGGGTGACAGGCTGCTACTATTTCCTGTATGCATAAACGATCTGGCGAACAGCAATGGCAGAAATCTGTGGTTATTTGCTGTTGGTACTGCGTGTATGGAAAAGTGTTGAAGATGAATGGCTGTAGGAAGATACAAGATGACATAGACAAGATTTATGATTGGTGTGTTGAAAGACCGGTAATTTAGCCGGCCGCGGTGGTCTAGCGGTTCTAGGCGCTCAGTCCGGAACCGCGCGACTGCTGCGGTCGCAGGTTCGAATCCTGTCTCGGGCATGGATGTGTGTGATGTCCTTAGGTTAGTTAGGTTTAAGTAGTTCTAAGTTCTAGGAGACTGATGACCACAGATGTTAAGTCCCATAGTGCTCAGAGCCATTTGAACCATTTTTGAACCGGTAATTTAAAATATAGGAAAATGTAAATTAATACGATTAATGGGAAATACAAATGCGTAACGTTCGGATTCAGCGTTAGAATTGTCTTGCTTGATACAGCCACGTCGTTTCAGTATGTGTACATAACGTTGCAAAGCCATATTAAATGGAATGAGCATGTATTGTGGTAGGGATGACGAGTAATCGACTTCGGTCTTTCTGGAGACTTTTAGGGCGTGTGGTTCATATGCAAGGGAGACCGCATATAGGACAATAGTGTCACTTGTTCTTGGGTACAGCTCGAGTGTTTGGGATCTGTACCAGGTCGGATTAAAGAAAGGCATCAATGCAATTCAGAGGCGGGCCGGTAGATTTCTTGCTGGTAGTTTCGAACAATACGCAAGTATTACGGAGATAATTCGGGAACTTAAATGGGAATCGCTGGAGGCAAGGTGATGCTCCTTTCGTGGAAAATTATTTAGTAGATTTAGAGAGCCAGCATTTGAAGCTGACTGCCGAACGATTCTACTGCCGCCAACATACGTTTCGCATAAGGACCACGAATGAAAGATTAGAGAAATTAGGGCTTATACGGAGGCGCATAGACAGTCGTCTTTCCCTCGCTGTATTTGTGGGTGCAGCAAGAAATGAACTCATTAATAATGCGGTACTGGGTGTCCACCTCTATGCACCGTACGGTGGCTGGCGGAGTATACATGTAAATGAATGTAGATATATAGTTGAAAACGAATTGGAAGGTCACATTCTTACATTAGAAGAGACGGAATTTTGTTTATGCTTGTCGAACATGAGAAAACTTGTGTTCTATATTGCAGAACTAAGCGGTTTGCCACAGAATTTCAATGCGGAAGAAGCCGTGGTAAAACGTGGGATGAAGTTGCCCATCCTAGAAATATAGCCAAAATCTGTGGAATAGGGAGATCAAAGCTCCAAGCAAAACTTCAAGACGCAGCCAAGGAGCCTATATGCCGACAAGCAGGCCATGCAAAGAAAAGTTAAGCGAAGAGAAGGAAAAGAAGTCTAGAATCACCGCTACATCTTATAAAAGAAGTTGTTTTGAAAATTCTGCTGGAACAACACCACAGGACTTCAACCTCAGAACAGAGGACTGGTGTAGCGAGTTGTGCGCGGAAGATGGAATGGAAGAAATGGGGAGATGCATGAAATTGAAAGTGCTGATTGACGGATAGTTTGTAGGGGCGGGAAAAGATGAGGAAAAAGTTACGTTCCAATGGTGGCGGAATATGATGTAAGAACTGTAATTGGAACTATTCCTTAAACTTAGACCTACACATGTCTTTAACCTCAGGAACATATTTTGTCAGTGTCGTACAAATTATGAACTCACCGCCAAAATCTAGGAAGCCAGATTCCTAATTTGTACCACTTGGTGACCTTCAGAAAATTAAGTATAGAGTGTTAAGCTTTCTGAGAATTTCCATTCTTTGAATCAGATGCCTAAAACAACATCCTACCGTAGACGATGGCAATGTTTAAGTAATTTTGTAACTTAGTGTTCAGAACATATCAAATAAAATCTGATAAGTGATATAATTTTGGACTGTCTCCCATACATATTCTCACTGTGAACGTTAATACCTTTGCAGCAAGACAAACCAGTGCTGTTATTCGTTTGTTGTTATTTACATAGTCAGTGCATAGTGTACGCATAACTGTTACGAATGTCACGTGGATCAAAAGCCTTTCGCGAGGAACCAGGAAGGTGGTAAGCGTTCAGAACTCACCTGCCAACACGACAAACAATTCGTGTTTTCGAAAGCGATTTGAATCTGGCGACACACTCCGCATAAGATGTTAAGAAAAACCATCACAGATATATTTCAGGAGGATTTATTACGCCACAACCTGCTTCTGTCTAAATGAACATCTTCAGGTCACTAATTCTCACGAAGTAGTTGACTTCTGCCACATTGTGAGTCACCTAAAGAAGTTCATTTGGATCGAAACCGACTGAACTAACCTGAAACACAGCTACGGCAGTTTTTATCGACATTTATATTATTCAGCCGTGGAGGCATAAAATGATCTTGTTTACGATACCGTTCATTACGTGCGTAAATACATATTTAGTCGATCATAGGCAATATCGAGATCGGTTTCCAGTATTGTTACGTTTTCCTATCAATGTGCACGCGGAGTGGAGGAGAGGACAAAATAATTTTAAGGGGTACAGTTCTAAAACCGAGTAGCGTTGCGGTTCTTTCAGTGCGACTCCATGAGATCGCTTTAAGCGATCACACCTGCTGCGCAGTCGTGTGAGTCGGAGTGCGAGACCAACTAGGCACCACGAATGAGAATGGGGCACACCACAGAGAGGAACGTGTTCAGTACTGACAGTACTACGGAGACCGAATAACAGAGCGGACCAAGAGGTACAAACGAGCAAGTGGGCGAGATGATTTCACCAGACACCTGGAGGGCCGTCGTCTAATCGACAGGCGATAAGAACAGGCTGCTGGCCGCATTGAAGAAGTACGGAACACGTCGTACTCTGCGCTAAACAGCAGCCTGTTCTTGTATTTCACTGAAAAGCACGAATTGGGGCATCGTCTTGAGCTCTGTGCCTTTTGCGGTAGAGTGCCTGCCTAATTTTCTGGTGTAAATTGATAAAACCTTTTTTTTTTGCTTTGGACCATCAGTTTTCTGATTGGTTTGGTGCGCCGAGCCACGAATTCCTCACCTGTTCCAACCTCTTCATCTCAGAGTAGCACTTCCAACCCAGGTCCTCAATTATTTGTTGGATGTATTCCAACCTCTGTCTTCCTCTTACAGTCTTTGCCCTCTACAGCTCCCCCTGGTACCACGTAAGTCGTTTCAAAAATGGCTCTGAGCACTACGGGACTTAACATCTGAGGTCATCAGTCCCCTAGAACTTAGAACTTCTGAAACCTAACTAACCTAAGGACATCACACACATCCATGCCCGTGGTAGGATTCGAACCTGTGACCGTAGCGGTCGCGCGGTTCCAGACTGTAGCGCCTAGGACCGCTCGGCCACCGCGGCCGGCTAAGTCGTTTCCCACGCCTTAAAAGATGTGCTATGATCCTGGTCCTTCTTCTCAGTGTTAGCCACGTATTCCTTTCCTCACCCATTCTACGCAGAACTTCCTCATTCCTTATCATTCCTCCTCATTGTCAAAATTCTTCTGTAGCACCACATCTCAAATGCTTCGATTGTCTTCTCTTCCAGTTTTAATTGGAACTCCAAGTTTTACAACCATACTATGCTGTGCTCCAAACTTACATTCTCAGAAATTGCTCTCTCAAATTAAGGCCTATATCTGATACTAGTAGATTCCTGTTATCCAGGAATGTCTTTTTGCCAGTGCTAGTCTGATTTTTTTATCCACCATGCTCTGACCGTCATTGGTTATTTTGCTGCCTAGGTAGTAGAATACCTTAACTTCATCTATTAACTTCATCTACTTTGTGACCATCAATCCTGATGTTAAGTTTCTCGCTGTTCTCATTTCTGCTACTTCCCATCAGCACAGGCTGAAAATACCGCTTCAGTTGTAAATTACTTTATTTTCACACGACTAGTTTCGGACTGTTATAAGCCCATCCTCAGGTGTCGTAGCTGTGCTGTGGTCCCCGAGCACCGCGTGTACCAGGCGCGGCGTGCTGCCTATGAGTGCAGAAGTCCCTGTTATGCGCTCATAGGCAGCACACCGTGCTAAATCGAGTAATACGTACAGGATACATAACTTCAACCTCCGTAAGACGTAACGATGCACTTCACCTCGACCTTTCAGATGTCGGAGACCAGGCTTGTAGCCTCCCATCACTGCTCCGTCAGTGTGACCACTCAGTTTTTCCTGATGTGCCATAACTATAACTACTACATTGATCAACTCGCCTCGATTCTGGGATATACTGTTACTGTTATGGAGTTTTATTTACTCTGTTATATGTATCTAACACGCCAACGTGCCGCCGTTGTTTTAGATAGGTAGAGTGAGCTCTCGATGTGTTGGTGCGGTATATGGACAGTAAATATTATTTCCAGGAGGTATGAAGAAAAGAGTTTCATATCTGGTTACTATTTTGTTTTTCAACTTTTCAAGGCCAATTATTTGAAATAGCCCTTCAACCTTCTGAGAAGGTGAGAAAACCACTACGCTTTCAGGAAACCACTACGCTTTGAGGAAACTGCTCTCTGCATCCTATTGGGCATCAAAAGGGTTTTTAGCAGTACGACCTTCGAATCTATGGCAGGAGAGAGTCCGCAAGGAGGAGTTCCATCCCCACTTATTTGTAATCTAGCGGTGAAAGAGCTCATCAAGAGTTCAATACTTGAGGTTACTTTTACCAAGGGCACACAAACATCCTAGTTGTTGTACCACTTGGAAAATTTTCTAGTAGACTTCGAACAACGGCACAATGCGCACTGAACATTGTGTAGATCTGGTGCGGGAAACAGGATATGAGGTTCAGTCTCAAGAAAACTATTTCATCACCGGTCACGAGGAAGCATATCCGAAACACGCACTCGAATCTAAAACTCTTCTACGAAACTCTACTAGTAGAGGGGACAGTGACATATCTAGGGCTTACCCAGAATAAGAAACTGTCTGGGATCCCACATGTAATGAACACGTGTTCCAAGGCAAAAGGTATTGTTTTGTGCACTAGAAGGGCCTGTAGTAAAAACTAGAGTCCAAGTCCCAGGAGCATGTACTGGATATACACCACTGTAAAGAGTCCTGTGATAAGTTATTGGGCTGCAGTATGATGGAATAAAGTACACCAGAAAATATGCTGCTAAGAAGTTTGGCAATGTTCAGATAACAACCTGCTTAGCCATAACAGTCAGAATTAGCAGCACATCGATAGCTGGGATGGAGACCATGCCGGACATGCCCCCATTATATCTTTGGGTTACAATGGAGGTAGCAGCAGGGGCGTACAGGTTATAGTCTGGTAATAAAAGGAAAGCAAAAGTCCCACACCAATATAGTGAATGTGGTAAATATAGGGAAGGTAGGGGAATTTCTGGATGACAACAGTAGGCGGCTTCAACAAACTTTTCAAGGTAATACATGGAAATAGGGAACAGTGGAAGAACGTACCTCAGTACCAATCTGGAAACTTATTCTGGTTTATTAGCTGATCGAAAACAGACAAAGGTGCTGGGGTCGGGTTCATACGGTACATCCTACAGTAGAAAGAGCAGTCTCTCTTGGGATGCTGGCCGCAGTATGTGCCATCATACTGTGCGCTTAGGACAAGCTATATAGGTGCGACAAGAATCGTGGCATCGACATTCATTCAGGCAGCCTAGCAGCTCTGAAATATCTATCAGCCCTGTTAGAGAGGTCAAAGATCGTTGCAGAGTACAATGATGTGGTCAATAAAATTCTTCTGGGTTTGAGGTCGCATTGTCATCTGTAAAATTCAAACGTTTCGGCAACTGTTGCAATACACCCTGAGGAAGGCGCCTTGCAGCAGTCGCCGAAACGTCGGAATTTTACAGGTGACAATGCGGCCTCCAACCCAGAAGAATTTTTTTGACTGTGACAATGGCCGCGGAAGCCTACGTTTACATTACAATGTAGTGCTTATGAGACTAGTAGAAAGTACAAAGGTAACCTTCTGTGGGTCCTCGTTTACTGGGGAGTCGTGACAATGAACAAATTTACAGGCACATGAGGACAGTACGACTCCTCAATTTGTTCGACCGCAACGAGTATTAATCATTCCTAAGGCGAAGCTAAGCACAAAACATTTTAGCTGGCTTAGGATGCAACACTCAAAATGTTGGACTAAGGCCTAAAAAAATACATGGCGAGGTAACGCTGTCGAAAGCGTTTTCCAAGAGAAGGTCTTAAATCCACGCAAGATGAGGAGACGTATAAAACTGGCAGTGGGTTGGAGTCCCTAAGTGCAGACTGTGTGGTGTAGGAGATGAAACCGTACCACATTTAATCTTTCAATGCGAAGTGTTTGAGTCACAAATTAATCGGGTCATTAACTCTCGGTTACATTTCTTCTGATACAGAAATAGTAAAGGTTATTCTAATATTCTTTAAATATTCCAGCTGTCTTTATAAAACTTACGGGGAGAGGTACCGCACAGTAAACTCATTTTCGGCGTGAACAATAGTAGGCTGGTTTAATATCACTGGGTAAGTTACTACTCCGTTGAGTAGCACATGTGCTAATGCCGTTTGTCCTATCTGAATTGGTATTTCTGTGTTTTCAATAAATTATCGATTCTATCGGCACCCTCTTGACCATTCGCTTTATCAACCATTTGCGAGACTCGTTCAATGGTTTCAGTGGCTAGTCGTAAATTGTCTTTGAGACTTTGTTCCGTGCGGACTGTTCAGTTCTTAGCAATCTCAAAATCTGGTTCATTGCCCTATGTGCCTAGGAAAATTTTTGTTTTGTAGACATGTTGCTGTGCAAAACATATTTTAAGTTTTCGTGCAACATTTACATATATATGTTCAGATAAATGGCCGGTGGTTTATTTTTCTTGCCAAGTCGGCAAGATTCGGCGGAGGAGAGCCTCTGAGGACGTATTGAGCAGTCCTTAACGAAACGTCAGGAACAGAAGAGTTTCTTGCAGCACGACCTCACATTAAAAAAAATGGCTCTGAGCACTATACGACTTACCTTCTGAGGTCATCAGTCACCTACAACTTACGACTAATGAAACCTAACTAACCTAAGGACATCACACACATCCATGCCTGAGACAGGATTCGAACCTGCGACCGTAGCGGTCGCTCGGTTCCAGACTGTAGCGCCCATAACTGCACGGCCACTCCGGCCGGCTAGGACCTCACGTCGTGAAGGGTTTACCAGCAACTATGTCATCCGATCGTGAAAGCCTTCATTCTAAAAGGAGCTACTTATATGGATCGAGTATGTTTGGAACTATCAGTAATTCAGAAACGGATAAGAGATGGCAATACTGCACAACAAACCTGTATATGTGCATCGGACGAGCTACCTGTCTGGGATGTAAAATGAATCACTTGGTAAAAAATGGAGCATATGGTCAAATTACCTAAGAAAAGATCTAATGATGAACGGCGGAAAGCATTTTCTTGAATGATAAGGAGGCAATTAAGGTACCTCTACTGGTAAAAATGGTAAAGGTGTATCTACTGAGGACCAACGATTAGTCGCATTGGATGTGTAAATTGGTGGATCAACACATGCTGCAGGTATTACAATTTGAGCTGACTAAATTGTCCGTAATGGTGGTATAGGGGAGGTATTGACGTTGCGATGGTGACTTTAATATAATCTTAGTTTCTCCCTGTCTGGATGATACTGCAGATTCCTCAACTGAAGTGTCGTGTGACTAGGACCTCCCGTCGGGTAGACCGTTCGCCGGGTGCAAATCTTTCGATTTGACACCACTTCGACGACCTGCGCGTCGATGGGGATGAAGTGATGATGATTAGGACAACACCCAGTCCCTGAGCGGAGAAAATTGCCGACCCATCCGGGAATCGAAAACAGACCCTTACGATTGACATTCTGTCGCGCTGCCCACTCAGCCAGCGGGGCGGATTTTCCTCAACTGATGTTCAATTAGTGAAAAGACGCTGTACCTGCTTTCTTCAGACGTTGATTCTCCACAGCATAGCTTTCAGATGCACTTCTTAGTGACCTAATAGACAAGCAGAAACCAGACGTGTGATATTAACGAAGTTCTAAAAAAAGCAACTTCATTAATTTAATGTACAGGGTGGCGCACGAAATGTGTTACCATTTTGTTTTTGAATATAAACTTTATTGCCAATACAATCAGAAAGGGACATATACTACAATGAAGAGCCGTCCATGGAGATTTGTTCTAACTCAGCACATGCTCAATATGTCCACCATTTCGTTTCCTAACTTCCTTCAAACGAACACTGAACTTAGTGATTACTAAACGGCACATGTCTTCCGTAATTTCACTGCAAGCTTGAAGAATAAGTCTTCTGAGCTCCATTAAATCACGTGGACGTTACGGAAAATTTTTTTCCTTTAGGTACCCCCAAAGAAAAGTCACATGGATTGAGGACTGGACTATTGGGGGGCCAATTTTGTCCGTCATTGAAGCGACCTGGGAACCTGAGTGAAATGATCCGCATGTCGAAATGCTCGTGTAAAAACTCCAACATAGTGTTTGCAGCATGTGGCGTTGCTCCATCTTGCATGAACCACTGCGTGTTGAAGGGCAAGGCAGTAGCAAGAAGCTGTGGAATGAAGCAATTGCGAAGCATGCTAAAATAACGCTCGCTGTTCGCAGTTTCTTCAAAGAAAAAGGGTCCAATAAGTCCGTGACTGGAAATTGCTGCCCATGCTGTAATCCTCGGAGCATAATGTTGTCGATCATGAAGCACTTGAGGGTTTTCAGTGGCCCAAAACCACACCGTCTAAATGAAAATGCGCCTTGTCTGAAAACCAAACGTTGTTGAGAGTTTCTTCCCTATCCTCCACCCAATTAGCAAACAGTGGTCTCTGCTGCTTGTGTTCTTCAGTGAGCTTCTGTGCACAGGTCATCTTGTATGGGTACATATGGAGGTCACTATTAAGAATGCGTTGAACGGAGCTTCTGGATATTCCCAATTGCACTGCTGCCTTTCTACACCATTTCCCGGGACTTCTATGAACAGAAACTCGTACTGCTTCAATATTCTCCGGCGAACAAACAGGCTTAGGCCGAGGTCGCTTCGCTTCCAATACTGTTCCTTCCTGTACAAATTTATCGTACAACCTGTGGATGGTCTTCTTGCAAGGGACCCATCGTGTGTTAAAGTGTTGTCAAAAACCCCTCTGAGTCACAACAAGGCTTTTCGTCTCATGAAAAAGTAACACAATTGCCGATCGTTGCTGTGTCGTCAGTCTTCCATTGTCAGCCATTGAGCCATTGCTGCTTACTAGTCTCCTAGCGGCAGTATCGTGAATTACACGTCATTTCGTAACTCATTTGTTTTTCCAAGCTCTGCTGGTATTGCTGTAGAGAACACAGCGGGATTTCTAATGTGCGTCGTAAATTGTGAATGAAACATTTGGTAACACATTTCGTGCGCCGCCCTGTAGTATCCGAAACCATTCCGATCGCTCTGGCATTCAAACTGTTAAGTGCTACAGCGAACATGTTGTGGTCGATAGTAATACAGTTTCGCAAAAACCATTTTTTGAAGCTCCTGAGCAAGATTCATCCAATAAGTTTTAAATGAGCACACTGCCATTTCGCAGTATTGTTGTTTATTTAATTACGACGCGAGTTTCTGCCTTTTATGTAATTTTCAAGGGGCTGAGTTTATGTAATTAACATGTATTTCAGGAAATCGAGAAGCAATTTTGAGCGTGATGTTATGCGATATACGTTAATGACATAAACTAAATCGCTTGAAAACTGCATAAAAGGCCGAAACCTCGGACGTAATTAGATAAACCGCAATACAGTAAAATGGCGGTGTGTTCATTTAAAATAAATTGTTTCGCATGATGGCTAAATCTAACATGTCATTCCCTGTTTTAGTACTAGTTTGGTTCGCTAACCTGCTTTTGTGGATCACCTTGCAGTCGCAACAGCTGTTTTTGCATCTGCACCCGTTTAACGTAGTGATGTGAAGTCCCTGTTTCATTCTACATACAGCCAAGAATTTCTGCCTTTTCTCCAGAGTCACCAATTTACAGGGTTCTCCCATCATTGAAGCAGTAATCATTCAGTAATAAACATGTAATACTGTAACCAACTTGTTTCATTCCCGCGGTTAACAAAAGAAAACAGTAATTTGTGAGAACATTTTTCGTGGAGAACAGTGGTCTGACTGAACGTACGTTAAAAATTGAAAAAACAGTCTTGACCACAAGACCGTTTATTTTGATGGCAATCGGTTTTGGAAAATTTTGGATGATTGTCAAACGCATCCTCACACCTTTATGGTTGGCGGTGGAGGTGAATGGAATGGATGTTATAACTCAACAAACGTCAATTGCAGCAGTTGTGGACCACAACATCCGCTCCATTCACTGCCACTGCCTTCATTATGGTATGAGGATGGGTGTGGCGATGGTCAAAAACTGAACAAAACAGGTTACCATTAATTGATTTGTTAAGGTGGTATGAGAGGGAGCAATCATCAATTGGTTTAATTTCCTGACGACTAAATTAAAGGTTAAAATTAAATGGTTTTGTGGAGTTTAATTCCAAGTGATCATTCTACCATTTACAATTTCTCATTATTGCCAATTTCCTTTGTGTGTCTGTGTGTTTGTGAGTGTGTGTGAGTGTGTGTGTGTGTGTGTGTGTGTGTGTGTGCTTAGGGTTACCTCAGTTTTTGCCGTTATTACATGTTAATTAAGCGCTGTGACTTAGCTGTGATAATTACTGTTAAAACAGTTAATACATTTGGTATCGTTTTACACTCAGTTATAAAGGGAATATGAGATGCTATGTTCTACCGTAGTGAAACACAGAAAGGAATACTCGAACTTCGTATAAATACTCCAGTGTAAATAGTTAGTACTTTCATTTATTTCGGCATGATATTAAAGGCAAGAAGTTTCCAGTTGCGCTCGCAGAACATAACGGGCACCATTTATTACGCATAATTGATGCTGATGCGTATGTTTGTACATATACTGAGTTATGTAATCAATGTGCCATCAATAGAAAACGTGTTTAATCTGTGCAAAGTATTACACCTATTTCTGAAATTGATGGAAATAAAGTTTTCTTTATGTACGTGCAGCCAGAAATAGGTTATTCGTTATTTGATAAATCCAAGCGGCACTATGCAAAACTGAGTAACGAAGAACGGTCATGTAAAGAGACAGACGCGTTCGCAAATTGTGTAAACAAAAGCTTATTTTACTGTCCACATAATGACGGTATATCGACACCCCTGAGTCAGGACCAATGGTTATTCGTTGCTACAAAGGAAGAAGGCTTGAAAATGTTGTGTAATAACGAGCCGGTCATTTTATGGAAAATGTAAAGGGAATGGAACAGAGGTGCTTATGAAGTACGAACAAATAACAAGAGTTAATGTCACCACAGTCTGGAACCGCGCGACCGCTACGGTCGCAGGTTCGAATCCTGCCTCGGGCATGGATGTGTGTGATGTCCTTAGGTTAGTTAGGTTTAAGTAGTTCTAAGTTCTAGGGGACTGATGACCACAGCAGTTGAGTCCCATAGTGCTCAGAGCCATTTGAATCAGTTAATGTCACCAGTGAAGACATAGTGCCAGCTTTCAACACCGAAAGCGATAGCTGTATAAAAATAAGGAGAAAAAGAACATTTCTGAGCTACAGATAGACATATCGTTGGAGCATTTAAATGACCTTAAAGTAGTAGGTCATAAAATGGCAGAAGCAGAATAGGAAATAGTTTTTCAAGAGCAGCATAGATTCTCAGAAATGCATTGGTTTCTTATTCATTCTGGTCTTACCTAGAAGTTGCAATACTTACTATTATCCTTGTATGTTGTTTGTGCAGCTACTGCAAACGTTCTAAAGATTGATTTACGTACATGTGAAAAGGCATGTGCTATGATTGTTGAACCAAAGCGTGTTTGAGGACGACAGTAGTAAAATCGTGTGAAGGTTGGGAAATTACACACATTCGTAGTAGACGGACCGTTGGTTAGGCACAGGAAATAGTGAAGGGCGTGATGAACGCCTCGCTACGTATGTACGCAGTGAAGAAAGAGCTGCGTTACTTTGTCACCTCCACGCAGAGATAAAAGATAGTATAGCAGGTGTAGGTGAAACCAAGTAATTTTTTGGATATTTATACCGGATACCCGACTCTGCTGTTACGGTTCGAGAGTCATCAAGGAAAGTCAACGGTTAATAGCGCGTAAATAGCCAGATTATGCAGTATTAGTTGGAGGCGACATTAACCTGACGACTATGGGTTCACTCCGGGTGGTGTAGACAGACAGACAGACAGTCATGCGAACTATTATGGAACACATTTTTTGAAAACTGTCTTGAGCAGCTAGCTCGGCAGCTCAAATGCGTCGGAACTGTCTTAGACTTAGTAGCTACAAATACGTCGGACCTTGCCGACAATGTCAGTATACAGACGGGGATTACTGATCATATGTCGTTATAATAACTATGATTATGAAAATTAATAAATCAGTTAAGAAAGATAGCAGAGTGTTTCTGCTACACAGAGCAGATAAGCAATTATTACAATCTCAGACAGGTAACTAGTATCACTTAGTTCCAGTAACATGAATCTAGAGGAATTATAGGAAATGTTTAAGGAGTCTGTAAATTATTCCTAGTGAGTGGATAATGAATGGAAGAGACCAACCATTGTTTAATAACGAAATTCGGATGATGTTGAGGAAGCAGAGGTTGTTTCACTGTCGGTTTAAAAGGAGCGCTCAAATGACGGCAAGAAAAGCTTAGCAGAGATTCATGCAACTGTGAATAGATCTATGCGCGAGGCGTACAACCACTATCACTGTCACACCTTAACAAAAGATCTGGCAGAAAACCTGAAAAAATTCTGGTCTTACGTAAAATCGCTAAGCGGGTCTCAGGCTTGTAACTTGTTGGCCAGTTTGGTGTGGCAGTTAACGACAGCAAAACGAAAGCTTATCGAGCTTGCTTTTATTCTGAATCTCTCGCCCAGAACGAAGTCCCAAGCGACAGGAAAAAAGCGCAGATGACTCCAGTGTGTAAGAAGGATAAAAGAATGAGCCCGCGAAATTATAGACCAACTCCTTATTGCTGCAGATTCCTTGAACGTATCTCAGTACGAATATAATAATCTCTCTTGAGACTGAGAAGCTTATGTCCAAGAATCAGCTTGGTTTTAGTAAGCATTGCTCGATTGAAACTCAGCTGGCCCTTGTCTCACATGATATACTGAGAACAATGGATGAACGACAACACGCTGATAACATATGTCTAGATTTCCGGAAAGCATTTGACACGGTGCCCCCCAGCAACTGTCAACGAAGATACGAGCATATGGAATAAGTTCACAGATATGGGAATGGCTTGGAGACCTATTAAATAATAGAACCCAGATGTTGTCCCCGATGGTGAGTGTCAATCAGATAAAAGGATATGGTCAGGAGTGCCCCAGTGAAGTGTGATAACACCACTGTTGTTCCCTGTCTACATAAACCATTTGGCGGACAGGGTGGGCGACCATCTGAGGTTGTTTGCTGATGATAGCTTGGTGCGCAGTAAGGTGATGAAGTCGAGTGACTTCAGGAAGATTCGACTTGGGCAACATTTCCAATTGGTGTAATGACTGGCAGGTAGCCCTAAATGAGGAAAAATGTAAGTTAATGCGGATGTGTAGGAAGCCTGTAATGTTCGGATACCTGGGCGTGAAACCTTCCCGTCTCCTCTATACCACTTTTGTTATTACGCAATAACCGCCTCCTCAATATTTCGTTTGTTACGCAACCTTCCCTTTTACAATTACCTATGTAACCTTTCCTTAGGATTTATATCTCTTGCTTAATAGTAACAAATTAAATTTTCCCTTTGAAATTTATTCTCTTTCTCAATCTTCGCATATAAATTTAATTGCTTTAATTTAATCGATTTTCTGATTATTGCGACGAAACATAGAATGTGTCGTCGTCGTGGCCATCAGTCGTTATCTGCAATAACCCAAAACTGTTCCTTACCTTTTTTACTATTACTCGATCGCCATCTGACTGTTACATCGAACTGCGACATGAATATACATACTCTGGTTTACTATACTCCATTAACTGAGGTGGGCTGTCATAATAAGTGCCTGTATTTATTACCCAAGCTGACGTTATTCTTTAATTAATTTGACTGTAGTTACGTAATTCATAGTTACACTTTTTCTTGACAACAATAAAACTTTTGCAAAGTTTAATGTTGATGGTTTTTGGAATGGATTATAATCAGTAATGCAACATTGCTGGCAAAAATTAATTGCATTCTGAAAACGCTTCAAATGTTTACTGTTGGTAATGAAATGATTTTACAAACGTTCAAATGGGACTTACTTTTTACAATAATCTTACAACTAGCAATGCGCAAACATACCTTCAGTAGTCTTGGTTCCTCAAAAAAATTAATTCAATGATATTAGTTCCCCTTATTATAATAGTTGTGTCCTTTGCGGTCGGTGTTCGTTTTCTCTCCTTCTGTCGTTATAATTGTGGTTATAGGGCGAGGCACGCGTGTTTCTCTGTATCATTAACTTACTTATTACTACACATATTTCTATAATCAAATTTTCTCCAGACCAACTGACTTAGAGACGCAGGGAAACCCAATGGAGGGTTATGTAAGACGTGATATTTCTATTGTCTATTGTCTAACCACAATTTATTAAAGATATTTATATTTTATTAATAGGATTAAGTAGGAATAATGAATGTTTGTTATGTTGGAAATAATTGTGGTAGCAAGGAATATCTGCATCAAGTATTGTTGATATAATTTTAAAAAGGGCGGGAGAAACCGCGTACGCATACATTTTAAGAAAGGAGCGGGAAAGACTGCGCATTGATACATTTTGTAATGGTAGCAGGGTTTGTCTGCATCAAAAAGGAGAGATCGCACTTTAGCGGTCGTAGGAAGTGAATAGTAAGCGAGATGTGAAGCGAGTTGGTAGCAGGTCTGAAGCAAGAGGTTGAGAGGAGTAGTGTGCCTGCCAGCCACTAGCTATGATTTACAAGAGATTATGAACCGATGTACAGAGACATCAACTAACTATTATAATAAGAGAAACTAATATTATTGAATTAATTTTTTGACAAACTCAAGACTACTGAAGGTATGTTTGCGTCCATCCCAAAAACCATCAACGTAAAACTTTGCTAAATTTTATTGTTGTCATGGAAAAGTTTAACTATGAATTACGTAACTTCAGTCAAATTAATTAAAGAATAACGTCAGATTTTCTATTAAAGAATAATGTCAGCTTTGGTAATAAATACAGCCACTTATTATGAAAGCCAACCAGCAGGTAATAGAGTGTAGTAAAACATAGTAAGAATATTCATGTCGCAGTTCGATGTACCAGTCAGATGGCGATCCAGTAATAGTAAAAAAAAAAAGGTAAGGAACAGTTTTGGGTTATTTCAGATAACGACTGAGGGCCACGTCGACGACACACTCTATGTTTCGTCGAAATAATCAGAAAATCACTTTTGGTTAGCAGTAACTAAATTTGTGTGCGAAGCTTGAGAAAGAGAATAAATTTCAAACGTAAGATTTCATTTGGTATTATTAAGCAAGAGATAGAAATCCTAATTGAGGGTTACACCGGTTATTGTAAAAGGGAAGGTTATCATCAACAAAAGAGGTATAGAGGAGACAGGAAGGTAACAAAAGAGGTATAGAGGGTAACGTCGCAAAGCGATATGAGATGGAACGTGCTTGTGAGAACTGTGGTAGGGAAGGCGAATGGTTGCTTCGGTTTATTGGGGGAATCTTAGGATAGCGAAGACCGCATATAGGACGCTGGTGTGAACTATGCTTGAGTACTGCTCGATCGTTTGGGATTAGTACTAGGTCGTATTGTAGGAAGACATCGAAGAAGTTCAGAAGCAGGCTGATAGATTTGTTACCGGTAGATTCGTAAAGCACGTAAGTGTTGCGGAGATGCTTTGGGAACTAAAATGGAAATCCCTGGTGGGAAAACGACGTTCTCTTCGAGAAACACTATTGAGAAAATTTAGAGAACCGACATTTGAAGCTGACTGCCGAACGAACCGACTGCCACCAACCTACATCGCGTGTAAGGACAACGAGGATGCGGACATTAGGGCCCATACGGATGCATAAACACAGTCGTTTTTCCATCGCTCTGTCTGCGAATAGAACAGGAAAGGAAATGACTAGCAGCGATATGGGGTAATTTTCACCACGCACCCTACGGTGACTCTCGGAGTATCTTTTTAGACGTAGATGTAGAACAACGCACTGCAAAATTCCTTTAGTACGTAAGATATTACTGTTGTGAATCACACAAGCAAAATTTAAACACGAATTTTGTAAGATTGGATGTTCTCTTTCTGATTTAGTTTTGTAATGTTGATATGTAATCTACTGTGTGAAGATAAATGTTGTTGTTGTTGTGGTCTTCAGTCCTGAGACTGGTTTGATGCAGCTCTCCATGCTACTCTATCCTGTGCAAGCTTCTTCATCTCCCAGTACCTACTGCAACCTACAGCCTTTTGAATCTGCTTAGTGTATTCGTCTCTTAGTGTCCCTCTACAATATGTACCCTCCACGCTGCCCTCCAATACTAAATTGGTGATCCCTTGATGCTTCAGAACATGTCCTACCAACCGATCCCTTCTTCTAGTCAAGTTGTGCCACAAACTTCTCTTCTCCCCAATCCTATTCAATACCTCCTCATTAGTTATGTGATCTATCATCTAATCTTCAGCATTCTTCTGTAGCACCACATTCCGAAAGCTTCTATTCTCTTCTTGTCCAAACTATTTAACGTCCATGTTTCACTTCCATTTATGGTTACACTCCATACAAATACTTTCAGAAATTACTTCCTGACACTTAAATTATATTCGATGTTAACAAACTTCTCTTCTTCAGAAACGCTTTCCTTGCCATTTCCAGTCTACATTTTATAACCTCTCTACTTCGAGCACCATCATTTATTTTGCTCCCCAAATAGCAAAACTCCTTTACTACTTTAAGTGTCTCATTTCCTAATCTAATTCCCTCAGCATCACCCGACTTAATTCGAATATATTCCATTATCCTCGTTTAGCTTCTGTTGATGTTCATCTTATATCCCCCTTTTAACACACTATCCATTCCGTTCAACTGCTCTTCCAAGTCCTTTGCTGTCTCTGACAGAATTACAATGTCATCGGCGAACCTCAAAGTTTTTATTACTTCTCCAATGATTTTAATACCTACTCCGAATTTTTCTTTTGTTTCCTTCACTGCTCGCTCAGTATAAAGATTGAATAGCATCAGGGATAGGCTACAACCCTGTCTCACTCCCTTACCAACCATTACTTCTCTTTCATGTCCCTCGACTCTTATAACTGCCATCTGGTTTCTGTACAAATTGTAAATAGCCTTTCGCTCCTTGTATTTTACCGCATCCACGTTCAGAATTTGAAAGAGAGTAGTCCAGTCAACATTGCCAAACGCTTTCTCTAAGTCTACAAATGCTAGAAACTCATGTTTGCCTTTCCTTAATCTAGATTCTAAGATAAGTCGTAAGGTCAGTATTGCCTCACGTGTTCCAATATTTCTACGGAATCCAAACTGATCTTCCCCGAAGTCGGCTTCTACTAGGTTTTCCATTCGTCCGTAAAGAATTCGCGTTTGTATTTTGTAACTGTGGCTTATTAAGCTGATTGTTCGGTAATTTTCACACATGTCAATACCTGCTTTCTTTGGGATTGGAATTATTATATTCTTCTTGAAGTCTGAGGTTATTTCACCTGTCTCATACATCTTGCTCACCAGATGGTAGAGTTTCGTCAGGAGTGGTTCTCTCAAGACCGTCAGTAGTTCTAATGGAATGTTGTCTACTCCCGGGGCCTTGTCTCGACTCAGATCTTTCACTGCTTTGTCAAACTCTTCACGCAGTATCATATCTGCCATTTCATCTTCATCTACCTCCTCTTCCATTTCCATGATATTGTCCTCAAGTACATCGCCCTTGTATAGCCCCTCTGTATACTCCTTCCACCTTTCTGCTTTCCCTTCTTTGCTTAGTACTGGGTTTCCATCTGAGCTCTTGATATTCATACAAGTGGTTCTCTTTTCTCCAAATGTCTCTTTAATTTTCCTGTAGGCAGTATCTATCTTACCCCTAGTGAGATAAGCCTCTACATCCTTACATTTGTCGTTTAGCCATCCCTGCTTAACCATTTTGCACTTCCTTTCAATCTCATTTTTTAGACGTTTGTATTCCTTTTTGCCTGCTTCATTTACTGCATACTGAAGATAAATATTGCAACGAATATGGAGTTGTAGATATAACGTAAAAAAGAGAGACAATCGTTTAATTTTTGGTGGATATTTGTATGTGTAATGTAAAAAAGAGAAAAGATACCTAATCAATGATTTAAATTTACGTTCTATGTAATGTATGTCTTCATGGAAACTCAACCAGTGTTTTTTAACCGTGCTTCTAGGCGTATGTATATGTGTGTACATAAGTGCAGTGAAAAATGAAACAGAGTTTTGTCATAATGTTTAAATGTGTTCGAAAGTCAAGTGAAATACGAACTTTATAAGGTGCAAAATGTAAGTAGAACTAGAGTCATTAACGAAGAATGTCTACAATGTCACTGCTAGATCTAGGATATTTTAACTACAAAAGAAGACAGATTAGAAATTTGTTACACAATAATTGTGAATAATTTTTTCCCGTAGGGGAGATGTTATATATTGATGACGTAATAACTTGTACGTTGTTACGCTAAAGGCTGTTGAGAGCCATCAAAGACATTACCAGTTAGAAATTCAGAGACACAATGCAAAAAGCAGGCAAAATTGGTAGCGTATACATTACCGGAGCTAAATAGTAACAATGCAGCTCCGAAAACTGCAGTCGCTCTGGCCAAGTGTCCCAAGAGAGAAGTTTCATCTCTGAAAATTAACCGGTAAAACCATCCATCTTCCAGACACTGTCTTAAGGCATCACAGTAGGGTATGGGTAAAGAAATCCACTCCTTAGCAGAGGCTGTAAACTTGATACTTGCTCCTGAGGACTCCAACATCAATGGGTTTACACAGCTTAGGGTATTACTGCAGTAAATTCCACTTAGGACGGGGCCAAGTCACGTAAAAGACTGTTGTTGGTGGCGGTAGTAGGGATGGCCGTGAAGTTTAGCTTTCAACTGAACACTGTTGTTAGTGAACTTTGTAAATGTTAAGTCCAGGAGCATTACTACGTGTCGAGTAGGAGAAGGGGAGGAATCTAAACACAGTTGTCTGGAGGCGCCCTAGAGGTGCAGAGCTCGCTAGAATGGTAAAAGCTTGTTATGTGCCGGTGGATTGGTGGGTCGACTGTAGGAAGGAAGAAGTAATGCATCTCCCAAATTCTTTAAAAACTCATCTTTTTGTTTTCAGAGGGAGTTCTCAGTGATATCGCTTGGGTTCCGGGTTCGTTTCCTTTTTTTTCCAGTTGGAATGCTGCTCTCAAGTTTGTACTTAACATGCTGGTAATGTTCGCTTCATCTTTTAGCGCATACTCCTGTGGATTCAGTCACTGACTTCTGTTGTATACCCAAGTATATCTTTTGTTTTTTCTAATGCTTAGAATTAGCTTTCAGTCTGGTAGTTAGTCTGACCGCTAGTAAATAGTGTTAATCAGACCTTTGAATTCTGCAACAATCCTGTCCAAAAATCCGCGCCTCTCCTAGGTGCCCTATGACAGTGTTTGGCGCTGATCCAAATCATCAGCCTGCCTTCACTGGGAATTTTTCCTTCAGCATTTGCTCTTCACCTTTCGGAAATTGCAGACTGACCTCAGATCCCCTGTTTTCCCTCTGTCCTGTGTTAGGTCACGACACTGTTACCATCTATGTCTCCGGAATGACTTCATTTTTCTAATTTCCTACCTTCCTACTATTTTGTGCTGTAGCTATATTTTACGCAGTTATGAATAAGGCAGGGAAACTATAGTATCTGACACCTGGAGAGGCAGAATCTGCCGTGCAGTCGGAGCAGTCAGAGCCAACTGTGGAAGCAGTAGACCAATGGGAGTGCAACTTTCAGCGTGGAGTGTCTCTGGCTGTCCTGCAGACACTGTTTAGCTGTGGCAACATACAGTGTCTCCTCCATACATCTAGAAGATACGGCATTTCGTATCCAGTGAGGTGTAGTGCCAAAATGTTTCCGTTTTGACATTCAAAAGCAGGATAAACAAGTGACTTGAGCCACTGACTGTTCCCACAACTGCACGTGTGCTGCCGTTTGCGCGTGATGAGTATTTGAATTGTCAGAATAGAATGGGTCCATGTTGTGCCATGTTGTATTGGTGTATCAATAATTACGGAGCTGAATAAAAAAGGCACATCGAGACCTTGGTGTACTCTGCTGTATTATAATTGTAATTGAAACAGAAAGTGGTCTCGGAAAGTGACATACGGCCGGGAGAGCGATGTGTTGACCTCATGCCCCTCCATATCCGCATCCAGTGACGCCTATGGGCCGAGGATGACAACGCCCGGTCAGTACCGTTGGGCCTTCGTGGCCTGTTCGGGAGGAGTTTAGTTTGAAACAGAAAGGCACAGTGAAACCTTGGTGTGCGTATGTTACTAGTTATGAACGACGTTTATGCACATATCTTAGTTTAAAAACTTGCGTACGTCATTAGAGCTGCATTTTTTAATTTAATGTGTCTATTGAATCTAACTAATTTGATGCTCAGGTGCCAGTCTTTGCCTGGTTTACTTATGTATGCGCTCTGGCGCTGTAAACTGTTGTTAATAAAGCTAAGCATTTGTTGAGAAGCTCTTGTATACACGACCTCCAGGCAAATGACACTCCCTCCTGAATCCTTTGTAATACTTCAAATGTTCCAGGTAAAAATTTCATAACTATCTCTGGAAAGTAGTTTTACAACTGCAGCTCTACCGCTTTGCAACAGAATCAACCAGCTTGCTACGATTTATATTAGGATGAAATGGCAGCTACTACAAGATAGCATCTTGGAGCGTGTCTAAATCTATCCAGTCCGATATGTCAAAATTATTTACACAAGAAGAGTACACCGAAAGAAATACTACATCAAAATTTTAGCTGCTAAGACAAACTGCAAGTATTTGTTTTTTCGAAGTGATGACGAGTGTCTATTTCGTAGTTCGCTGGGTGTCTTCAGAAATATGTATCCCTACCTGAGGTGTAACATGCGGTTCACGTGCTATACACTCCTGGAAATTGAAATAAGAACACCGTGAATTCATTGTCCCAGGAAGGGGAAACTTTATTGACACATTCCTGGGGTCAGATACATCACATGATCACACTGACAGAACCACAGGCACATAGACACAGGCAACAGAGCATGCACAATGTCGGCACTAGTACAGTGTATATCCACCTTTCGCAGCAATGCAGGCTGCTATTCTCCCATGGAGACGATCGTAGAGATGCTGGATGTAGTCCTGTGGAACGGTTTGCCATGCCATTTCCACCTGGCGACTCAGTTGGACCAGCGTTCGTGCTGGACGTGCAGACCGCGTGAGACGACGCTTCATCCAGTCTCAAACATGCTCAATGGGGAACAGATCCGGAGATCTTGCTGGCCAGGGTAGTTGACTTACACCTTCTAGAGCACGTTGGGTGGCACGGGATACATGCGGACGTGCATTGTCCTGTTGGAACAGCAAGTTTCCTTGCCGGTCTAGGAATGGTAGAACGATGGGTTTGATGACGGTTTGGATGTACCGTGCACTATTCAGTGTCCCCTCGACGATCACCAGTGGTGTACGGCCAGTGTAGGAGATCGCTCCCCACACCATGATGCCGGGTGTTGGCCCTGTGTGCCTCGGTCGTATGCAGTCCTGATTGTGGCGCTCACCTGCACGGCGCCAAACACGCATACGACCATCATTGGCACCAAGGCACAAACGTCTCTCATCGCTGAAGACGACACGTCTTCATTCGTCCCTCCATTGACGCCTGTCGCGATACCACTGGAGGCGGGCTGCATGATGTTGGGGCGTGAGCGGAAGACGGCCTAACGGTGTGCGGGACCGTAGCCCAGCTTCATGGAGACGGTTGCGAATGGTCCTCGCCGATACCCCAGGAGCAACAGTGTCCCTAATTTGCTGGGAAGTGGCGGTGCGGTCCCCTACGGCACTGCGTAGGATCCTACGGTCTTGGCGTGCATCCGTGCGTCGCTGCGGTCCGGTCCCAGGTCGACAGGCACGTGCACCTTCCGCCGACCACTGGCGACAACATCGATGTACTGTGGAGACCTCACGCCCCACGTGTTGAGCAATTCGGCGGTACCCCCACCCGGCCTCCCGCATGCCCACTATACGCCCTCGCTCAAAGTCCGTCAACTGCACATACGGTTCACGTCCACGCTGTCGCGGCATGCTACCAGTGTTAAAGACTGCGATGGAGCTCCGTATGCCACGGCAAACTGGCTGACACTGACGGCGGTGGTGCACAAATGCTGCTCAGCTAGCGCCATTCGACGGCCAACACCGCGGTTCCTGGTGTGTCCGCTGTGCCGTGCGTGTGATCATTGCTTGTACAGCCCTCTCGCAGTGTCCGGAGCAAGTATGGTGGGTCTGACACACCGGTGTCAATGTGTTCTTTTTTCCATTTCCAGGAGTGTATATCCTTACCTGAGGTGTAACATGCGGTGCACGTGCTATACAAGTGCATAGGCTTGGTTGACGGTGCACTGACTCACCAGTAAACAGGTTACACGACAAAATAAACGGTTATTTGGAAGTGAAATTGAATTTCAGTTGATAGTTTCTCTTATAAAACTGCTCACTGTTACTATTCGCTCGAATTTGCAACTCATTTAATATCATGAACATGGAATAAATTATCAAGTGGCTACATCGCTAAAATCATTTTTCACCAAGATAATCTTTTCCTGCTGCACAATATATGTCCATGTTGTTGTCGTGAGCTAGACTAGAAGTCGGCTTGTCAATTTTTAGACAATAGCTATGTACAAACTTATTACTGCCTTGATTACAAGTGCTCATATTCATCGTCACTTTATAACCGCAAAGTGCTGGTCAGTGTGAGCACGCCACATAACGACGGTTTACAAATTTGCTCTCTTCATAATGTTATTTATTTTTTACGTGAATCCATGGAATATGGCAAATCGCTACTATTTTAACAATTAACGGAAATATTGCAGGGAGGGAAGTGGAGCAAACGTTACATTTGTACATTATCTTGTACAGAGAACGGTGTAGGACGTTTGCAATTTAGATCCTGTTCACATTTAGCAGACTGTTTCAAAAATATCTGCTTTTCTGCACCTCAACCTCGTCGCAGGAACCCGAGACGGTGTGGCAATGATGACGCGCCGTGCTGTAATATCACGAATCTCTGTTCAAAATAGGTCTCTATACGCGTTAGGTATCGTAAAGCATATGTAGTCACAGAATAATGTCTCTAAACCGTTATTTACTGCCAGAGACAACACTCACAACATTCATCATTAGCGTTACTTCGCGGCAAAACAGTTCTAGAGCTAACGCAATTTTAAAACGCTGCGCTGACATATTTACTGTCTATATTAGTCTGTATGGGTACAGTATCTTACTCCGTGGCACCCGCAAAAACTGCTTCAGTGCAGTGAGTGATGCGACAGAGTTCAAGTGTTATTCACGTCAAGGTACAACCCTCGAACTGTTTTATACCATGCACATTATGTTTCACTAGTGAATCACAGATTTGCGTTCACTGTACAGGCGGAAACTGTCCTGTTTCATCCACGTATAAAACAGCTATGCACAATTCACAGTTCCCTCAATATTAACTGATTGTTTTCAGAGGTTGACACTGACGAGCTGTACAATCTGTTTTAAATTTTTTGTGCTTGTCTACGCACGACAAATCAACCCACTAGCGGTGCCACTACATCAAGGGCCAGTATCTCCTCTTCGTCAGACCATAGAACGAGATTGTCCATTGTTGTATTAAAAACTGGCTCCCTAATAGCAAATATGCATACAGATACCTTGAAACGTTCACTCTCTTGTAATTTTTGAACATATTGACATTTGTGGCTAAACATATTGAAAGAAAAAACAATAAAATAAATCAGTATTTATAGACGCTCCCTTGAGCTATATCTGCACAGCATCCGTAAAATGTAGCACGGAAATGCAACCACTCTGGTGGCTGAAACTCTCCTTAAACAGATGTCCAGGGAAATGTTTACGCCTATACGGAGCATTGAAGTATCTCTGTCGGTAAAACATGAGAGACTGATGAGTATATCTTGTATTTAGTACCATGCAGCAAAGCAGGGCTCGAGAATTTCACAAATGTTTACAATTACGAAATGGAATAGGCTTGAGAAGTGTACTGCATTAGAAACGCCTAGAAAAATCAACAGCATGATGTGAGATGATGTAAATTTCTGAATGCACGTACCAGATGGAAGATGCAAAGCTAGGAAATCAAAGTCATAAAGTCTGGATCCGCACGGAACCTGTTAAGAAAGAGCAGAGCAGAGTATGTTCGTAGGCACGAGACAAACGATGCAGTGGCCCCCGAAACTAAGTCAGCGAGAGTACAGCTTGGGCCTGTGTAACATTCGGGTCCGCCGTGTTGGCTAAATACCGTGCCGGTCAGAACTTGTTTGCATAGTGTACCCCAGGTAAACGTGTGCTCACTAGGGACATAAGCGACCGAATTTACTTAAAACACTGCTTGCCCTCACTTGGAAATTCGTAGGGGTTTTGCATGCCCCATACAAATAGAGAAAAAGACAGACATTTATGAAAATAAACAATCTCGTATCAACTGATAGTTAAAGTAAAACAAAGCCACTGAAATTTAATAACCTAAGGCGTGATCTTTTCGCGAGCTATGCAGAACAGCGCAATGCGCTGAATTGTAGAGAATGATGAAGTCTTTTTAAATCGATTCATTAATATTTGATAAACAGTTAATTAATGTTGCATATTTAAAGTCGTTGCAGAGAATGTAGGCTCTTACAATCCTCGCAGGTTACTGTCCAAGGCTGCACTGGTCTTGCGGTACGAGTTGAGAAGCTAGATGCGACGATGAGTTCATGCCTTGACAGCAGTTACTTCAACTAGCAAGCCTTCCACTTGTCTACATGACCCATGCATCTGTTATATTGATTTTGTCCTTTGGCAGCGGTTTTTGTTTTCAGTCTGCATTAGGAGTTATGACATTTATCAGAATTTAAATGAACTTGAAAGCTGAAAAAAATTTAATGAAATTGGGGCCCTGCCATTATTGTAGTCAGTTCTTGATGGGTAATTAATATATCAACATGGGACTGATCATTAATAAAAATTATTTTTATTGATCGTAAAAAGGAAAAACAGAACAAGTCAAATGTGATGACAAATAAGTCATGAACTGCTGGCAACACAAATAGATGCAACATATAGTTGATACTCAACTGGGTGGCGATTGGTTAGCAACGACCAAAGTTTATCTCAGTAAACTACTTACTCAAGCACAAAACATGGATAACACAACTGAAATTATCTTACACCGAATAGAATTCGATAGATTTATTCTGCACAGAAGTTTTACTGCATTGGTAAGCCGAGAACAAGTGACAAGACTGTGATTCTGTTTGTCCTAACAAGTTGTAGCAGCAGTACTATTTCCCTTTCTCTATCTGTAGCACTATCTCAGGTGACAATCATGGTGCAAGTGTCTGGAGAGTAGTAGCATTGTGCGGCACCTGTAATTCGTTATCGCGGGTACAAAATAGGCAAAGTCGCAGTTGGAGATCTATTAGATGGATCGCAATTACTCTATAATAGAGCCCTAAAATCTCAGCAGATGCCAGCGTGTGACACTTCCGTTTGCAGGTCCATGAACCAATTTGACTCAGCTACAAGGCAGTGCACAGAAGGTGTTCAAACGTTAAGGTGGTGGACCTGTCTTGAATAAGATTGCCCTCAGCACAGCAAGTTGTTCGAATGACTGAGATTTAAACTGTCGGTACAGCTATGTCCTCACCACTGGATCCTTCTCCAGACTGGACCGAGCGAGGTGGCGCAGTGGTTAGACACTGGACTCGCATTCGGGAGGACGACGGTTCAATCCCGCGTCTGGCCATCCTGATTTAGATTTTCCGTGATTTCCCAAAATCACTCCAGGCTAATGTCGGGATGGTTCCTCTGAAAGGGCACGGCCGACTTCCTTCCCCATCCTTCCCTAATTCAATGAGACCGATGACCACGCGGTCTGGTCTCCTTCCCCAAACAACCAACCAACCATCCAGACTGGAGTCTGAATCAGGAGACCAAGTTTCGCCATTACTCACATTAAGATTGCCCTTGCCACAGTAAGTTGACCGAGGTGATTGAGGTCTAAACTGTTTGTACAGCTAAGTCCTCACCATAGTAACCACAGTCGTGACCAATGCCAGTGCAACATCATGCTTCAGAACGAGTGTTCCAATTGCCATGCACTCATGAGAAGCGACAATGCCAGAATACTCTCCAGACCAGAGTCTGAAACATAAGACCAAGTTTCTCCACTCCTCACATTACATCAAATTCCTGTAAACTCCACATTAGCACTGACGCTACCACCGCCACAAGGATTTCGTTCCAATCACAAGACTCTAACTCATCTGCTCTACCAGTCGGTGAATCCTAATCAAAGTTAATAGTAATCATCTCTTTTCTGCAGAAGCAGCCAATCCCTGGCACGTAAATTCCTGTGCAGAGAGGAGAAGGCCTTGCGCTCCTGTCTTTCTTTCCCATTGCCACTTTGGACAACATGTTTTGAGTTTCCATTTAGCCCCAAAGCGAATAGCATCTGGGATAGGCTACAACCCTGTCTCACTCCCTTACCAACCATTACTTCTCTTTCATGTCCCTCGACTCTTATAACTGCCATCTGGTTTCTGTACAAATTGTAAATAGCCTTTCGCTCCTTGTATTTTACCGCATCCACGTTCAGAATTTGAAAGAGAGTAGTCCAGTCAACATTGCCAAACGCTTTCTCTAAGTCTACAAATGCTAGAAACTCATGTTTGCCTTTCCTTAATCTAGATTCTAAGATAAGTCGTAAGGTCAGTATTGCCTCACGTGTTCCAATATTTCTACGGAATCCAAACTGATCTTCCCCGAAGTCGGCTTCTACTAGGTTTTCCATTCGTCCGTAAAGAATTCGCGTTTGTATTTTGTAACTGTGGCTTATTAAGCTGATTGTTCGGTAATTTTCACACATGTCAATACCTGCTTTCTTTGGGATTGGAATTATTATATTCTTCTTGAAGTCTGAGGTTATTTCACCTGTCTCATACATCTTGCTCACCAGATGGTAGAGTTTCGTCAGGAGTGGTTCTCTCAAGACCGTCAGTAGTTCTAATGGAATGTTGTCTACTCCCGGGGCCTTGTCTCGACTCAGATCTTTCACTGCTTTGTCAAACTCTTCACGCAGTATCATATCTGCCATTTCATCTTCATCTACCTCCTCTTCCATTTCCATGATATTGTCCTCAAGTACATCGCCCTTGTATAGCCCCTCTGTATACTCCTTCCACCTTTCTGCTTTCCCTTCTTTGCTTAGTACTGGGTTTCCATCTGAGCTCTTGATATTCATACAAGTGGTTCTCTTTTCTCCAAATGTCTCTTTAATTTTCCTGTAGGCAGTATCTATCTTACCCCTAGTGAGATAAGCCTCTACATCCTTACATTTGTCGTTTAGCCATCCCTGCTTAACCATTTTGCACTTCCTTTCAATCTCATTTTTTAGACGTTTGTATTCCTTTTTGCCTGCTTCATTTACTGCATACTGAAGATAAATATTGCAACGAATATGGAGTTGTAGATATAACGTAAAAAAGAGAGACAATCGTTTAATTTTTGGTGGATATTTGTATGTGTAATGTAAAAAAGAGAAAAGATACCTAATCAATGATTTAAATTTACGTTCTATGTAATGTATGTCTTCATGGAAACTCAACCAGTGTTTTTTAACCGTGCTTCTAGGCGTATGTATATGTGTGTACATAAGTGCAGTGAAAAATGAAACAGAGTTTTGTCATAATGTTTAAATGTGTTCGAAAGTCAAGTGAAATACGAACTTTATAAGGTGCAAAATGTAAGTAGAACTAGAGTCATTAACGAAGAATGTCTACAATGTCACTGCTAGATCTAGGATATTTTAACTACAAAAGAAGACAGATTAGAAATTTGTTACACAATAATTGTGAATAATTTTTTCCCGTAGGGGAGATGTTATATATTGATGACGTAATAACTTGTACGTTGTTACGCTAAAGGCTGTTGAGAGCCATCAAAGACATTACCAGTTAGAAATTCAGAGACACAATGCAAAAAGCAGGCAAAATTGGTAGCGTATACATTACCGGAGCTAAATAGTAACAATGCAGCTCCGAAAACTGCAGTCGCTCTGGCCAAGTGTCCCAAGAGAGAAGTTTCATCTCTGAAAATTAACCGGTAAAACCATCCATCTTCCAGACACTGTCTTAAGGCATCACAGTAGGGTATGGGTAAAGAAATCCACTCCTTAGCAGAGGCTGTAAACTTGATACTTGCTCCTGAGGACTCCAACATCAATGGGTTTACACAGCTTAGGGTATTACTGCAGTAAATTCCACTTAGGACGGGGCCAAGTCACGTAAAAGACTGTTGTTGGTGGCGGTAGTAGGGATGGCCGTGAAGTTTAGCTTTCAACTGAACACTGTTGTTAGTGAACTTTGTAAATGTTAAGTCCAGGAGCATTACTACGTGTCGAGTAGGAGAAGGGGAGGAATCTAAACACAGTTGTCTGGAGGCGCCCTAGAGGTGCAGAGCTCGCTAGAATGGTAAAAGCTTGTTATGTGCCGGTGGATTGGTGGGTCGACTGTAGGAAGGAAGAAGTAATGCATCTCCCAAATTCTTTAAAAACTCATCTTTTTGTTTTCAGAGGGAGTTCTCAGTGATATCGCTTGGGTTCCGGGTTCGTTTCCTTTTTTTTCCAGTTGGAATGCTGCTCTCAAGTTTGTACTTAACATGCTGGTAATGTTCGCTTCATCTTTTAGCGCATACTCCTGTGGATTCAGTCACTGACTTCTGTTGTATACCCAAGTATATCTTTTGTTTTTTCTAATGCTTAGAATTAGCTTTCAGTCTGGTAGTTAGTCTGACCGCTAGTAAATAGTGTTAATCAGACCTTTGAATTCTGCAACAATCCTGTCCAAAAATCCGCGCCTCTCCTAGGTGCCCTATGACAGTGTTTGGCGCTGATCCAAATCATCAGCCTGCCTTCACTGGGAATTTTTCCTTCAGCATTTGCTCTTCACCTTTCGGAAATTGCAGACTGACCTCAGATCCCCTGTTTTCCCTCTGTCCTGTGTTAGGTCACGACACTGTTACCATCTATGTCTCCGGAATGACTTCATTTTTCTAATTTCCTACCTTCCTACTATTTTGTGCTGTAGCTATATTTTACGCAGTTATGAATAAGGCAGGGAAACTATAGTATCTGACACCTGGAGAGGCAGAATCTGCCGTGCAGTCGGAGCAGTCAGAGCCAACTGTGGAAGCAGTAGACCAATGGGAGTGCAACTTTCAGCGTGGAGTGTCTCTGGCTGTCCTGCAGACACTGTTTAGCTGTGGCAACATACAGTGTCTCCTCCATACATCTAGAAGATACGGCATTTCGTATCCAGTGAGGTGTAGTGCCAAAATGTTTCCGTTTTGACATTCAAAAGCAGGATAAACAAGTGACTTGAGCCACTGACTGTTCCCACAACTGCACGTGTGCTGCCGTTTGCGCGTGATGAGTATTTGAATTGTCAGAATAGAATGGGTCCATGTTGTGCCATGTTGTATTGGTGTATCAATAATTACGGAGCTGAATAAAAAAGGCACATCGAGACCTTGGTGTACTCTGCTGTATTATAATTGTAATTGAAACAGAAAGTGGTCTCGGAAAGTGACATACGGCCGGGAGAGCGATGTGTTGACCTCATGCCCCTCCATATCCGCATCCAGTGACGCCTATGGGCCGAGGATGACAACGCCCGGTCAGTACCGTTGGGCCTTCGTGGCCTGTTCGGGAGGAGTTTAGTTTGAAACAGAAAGGCACAGTGAAACCTTGGTGTGCGTATGTTACTAGTTATGAACGACGTTTATGCACATATCTTAGTTTAAAAACTTGCGTACGTCATTAGAGCTGCATTTTTTAATTTAATGTGTCTATTGAATCTAACTAATTTGATGCTCAGGTGCCAGTCTTTGCCTGGTTTACTTATGTATGCGCTCTGGCGCTGTAAACTGTTGTTAATAAAGCTAAGCATTTGTTGAGAAGCTCTTGTATACACGACCTCCAGGCAAATGACACTCCCTCCTGAATCCTTTGTAATACTTCAAATGTTCCAGGTAAAAATTTCATAACTATCTCTGGAAAGTAGTTTTACAACTGCAGCTCTACCGCTTTGCAACAGAATCAACCAGCTTGCTACGATTTATATTAGGATGAAATGGCAGCTACTACAAGATAGCATCTTGGAGCGTGTCTAAATCTATCCAGTCCGATATGTCAAAATTATTTACACAAGAAGAGTACACCGAAAGAAATACTACATCAAAATTTTAGCTGCTAAGACAAACTGCAAGTATTTGTTTTTTCGAAGTGATGACGAGTGTCTATTTCGTAGTTCGCTGGGTGTCTTCAGAAATATGTATCCCTACCTGAGGTGTAACATGCGGTTCACGTGCTATACACTCCTGGAAATTGAAATAAGAACACCGTGAATTCATTGTCCCAGGAAGGGGAAACTTTATTGACACATTCCTGGGGTCAGATACATCACATGATCACACTGACAGAACCACAGGCACATAGACACAGGCAACAGAGCATGCACAATGTCGGCACTAGTACAGTGTATATCCACCTTTCGCAGCAATGCAGGCTGCTATTCTCCCATGGAGACGATCGTAGAGATGCTGGATGTAGTCCTGTGGAACGGTTTGCCATGCCATTTCCACCTGGCGACTCAGTTGGACCAGCGTTCGTGCTGGACGTGCAGACCGCGTGAGACGACGCTTCATCCAGTCTCAAACATGCTCAATGGGGAACAGATCCGGAGATCTTGCTGGCCAGGGTAGTTGACTTACACCTTCTAGAGCACGTTGGGTGGCACGGGATACATGCGGACGTGCATTGTCCTGTTGGAACAGCAAGTTTCCTTGCCGGTCTAGGAATGGTAGAACGATGGGTTTGATGACGGTTTGGATGTACCGTGCACTATTCAGTGTCCCCTCGACGATCACCAGTGGTGTACGGCCAGTGTAGGAGATCGCTCCCCACACCATGATGCCGGGTGTTGGCCCTGTGTGCCTCGGTCGTATGCAGTCCTGATTGTGGCGCTCACCTGCACGGCGCCAAACACGCATACGACCATCATTGGCACCAAGGCACAAACGTCTCTCATCGCTGAAGACGACACGTCTTCATTCGTCCCTCCATTGACGCCTGTCGCGATACCACTGGAGGCGGGCTGCATGATGTTGGGGCGTGAGCGGAAGACGGCCTAACGGTGTGCGGGACCGTAGCCCAGCTTCATGGAGACGGTTGCGAATGGTCCTCGCCGATACCCCAGGAGCAACAGTGTCCCTAATTTGCTGGGAAGTGGCGGTGCGGTCCCCTACGGCACTGCGTAGGATCCTACGGTCTTGGCGTGCATCCGTGCGTCGCTGCGGTCCGGTCCCAGGTCGACAGGCACGTGCACCTTCCGCCGACCACTGGCGACAACATCGATGTACTGTGGAGACCTCACGCCCCACGTGTTGAGCAATTCGGCGGTACCCCCACCCGGCCTCCCGCATGCCCACTATACGCCCTCGCTCAAAGTCCGTCAACTGCACATACGGTTCACGTCCACGCTGTCGCGGCATGCTACCAGTGTTAAAGACTGCGATGGAGCTCCGTATGCCACGGCAAACTGGCTGACACTGACGGCGGTGGTGCACAAATGCTGCTCAGCTAGCGCCATTCGACGGCCAACACCGCGGTTCCTGGTGTGTCCGCTGTGCCGTGCGTGTGATCATTGCTTGTACAGCCCTCTCGCAGTGTCCGGAGCAAGTATGGTGGGTCTGACACACCGGTGTCAATGTGTTCTTTTTTCCATTTCCAGGAGTGTATATCCTTACCTGAGGTGTAACATGCGGTGCACGTGCTATACAAGTGCATAGGCTTGGTTGACGGTGCACTGACTCACCAGTAAACAGGTTACACGACAAAATAAACGGTTATTTGGAAGTGAAATTGAATTTCAGTTGATAGTTTCTCTTATAAAACTGCTCACTGTTACTATTCGCTCGAATTTGCAACTCATTTAATATCATGAACATGGAATAAATTATCAAGTGGCTACATCGCTAAAATCATTTTTCACCAAGATAATCTTTTCCTGCTGCACAATATATGTCCATGTTGTTGTCGTGAGCTAGACTAGAAGTCGGCTTGTCAATTTTTAGACAATAGCTATGTACAAACTTATTACTGCCTTGATTACAAGTGCTCATATTCATCGTCACTTTATAACCGCAAAGTGCTGGTCAGTGTGAGCACGCCACATAACGACGGTTTACAAATTTGCTCTCTTCATAATGTTATTTATTTTTTACGTGAATCCATGGAATATGGCAAATCGCTACTATTTTAACAATTAACGGAAATATTGCAGGGAGGGAAGTGGAGCAAACGTTACATTTGTACATTATCTTGTACAGAGAACGGTGTAGGACGTTTGCAATTTAGATCCTGTTCACATTTAGCAGACTGTTTCAAAAATATCTGCTTTTCTGCACCTCAACCTCGTCGCAGGAACCCGAGACGGTGTGGCAATGATGACGCGCCGTGCTGTAATATCACGAATCTCTGTTCAAAATAGGTCTCTATACGCGTTAGGTATCGTAAAGCATATGTAGTCACAGAATAATGTCTCTAAACCGTTATTTACTGCCAGAGACAACACTCACAACATTCATCATTAGCGTTACTTCGCGGCAAAACAGTTCTAGAGCTAACGCAATTTTAAAACGCTGCGCTGACATATTTACTGTCTATATTAGTCTGTATGGGTACAGTATCTTACTCCGTGGCACCCGCAAAAACTGCTTCAGTGCAGTGAGTGATGCGACAGAGTTCAAGTGTTATTCACGTCAAGGTACAACCCTCGAACTGTTTTATACCATGCACATTATGTTTCACTAGTGAATCACAGATTTGCGTTCACTGTACAGGCGGAAACTGTCCTGTTTCATCCACGTATAAAACAGCTATGCACAATTCACAGTTCCCTCAATATTAACTGATTGTTTTCAGAGGTTGACACTGACGAGCTGTACAATCTGTTTTAAATTTTTTGTGCTTGTCTACGCACGACAAATCAACCCACTAGCGGTGCCACTACATCAAGGGCCAGTATCTCCTCTTCGTCAGACCATAGAACGAGATTGTCCATTGTTGTATTAAAAACTGGCTCCCTAATAGCAAATATGCATACAGATACCTTGAAACGTTCACTCTCTTGTAATTTTTGAACATATTGACATTTGTGGCTAAACATATTGAAAGAAAAAACAATAAAATAAATCAGTATTTATAGACGCTCCCTTGAGCTATATCTGCACAGCATCCGTAAAATGTAGCACGGAAATGCAACCACTCTGGTGGCTGAAACTCTCCTTAAACAGATGTCCAGGGAAATGTTTACGCCTATACGGAGCATTGAAGTATCTCTGTCGGTAAAACATGAGAGACTGATGAGTATATCTTGTATTTAGTACCATGCAGCAAAGCAGGGCTCGAGAATTTCACAAATGTTTACAATTACGAAATGGAATAGGCTTGAGAAGTGTACTGCATTAGAAACGCCTAGAAAAATCAACAGCATGATGTGAGATGATGTAAATTTCTGAATGCACGTACCAGATGGAAGATGCAAAGCTAGGAAATCAAAGTCATAAAGTCTGGATCCGCACGGAACCTGTTAAGAAAGAGCAGAGCAGAGTATGTTCGTAGGCACGAGACAAACGATGCAGTGGCCCCCGAAACTAAGTCAGCGAGAGTACAGCTTGGGCCTGTGTAACATTCGGGTCCGCCGTGTTGGCTAAATACCGTGCCGGTCAGAACTTGTTTGCATAGTGTACCCCAGGTAAACGTGTGCTCACTAGGGACATAAGCGACCGAATTTACTTAAAACACTGCTTGCCCTCACTTGGAAATTCGTAGGGGTTTTGCATGCCCCATACAAATAGAGAAAAAGACAGACATTTATGAAAATAAACAATCTCGTATCAACTGATAGTTAAAGTAAAACAAAGCCACTGAAATTTAATAACCTAAGGCGTGATCTTTTCGCGAGCTATGCAGAACAGCGCAATGCGCTGAATTGTAGAGAATGATGAAGTCTTTTTAAATCGATTCATTAATATTTGATAAACAGTTAATTAATGTTGCATATTTAAAGTCGTTGCAGAGAATGTAGGCTCTTACAATCCTCGCAGGTTACTGTCCAAGGCTGCACTGGTCTTGCGGTACGAGTTGAGAAGCTAGATGCGACGATGAGTTCATGCCTTGACAGCAGTTACTTCAACTAGCAAGCCTTCCACTTGTCTACATGACCCATGCATCTGTTATATTGATTTTGTCCTTTGGCAGCGGTTTTTGTTTTCAGTCTGCATTAGGAGTTATGACATTTATCAGAATTTAAATGAACTTGAAAGCTGAAAAAAATTTAATGAAATTGGGGCCCTGCCATTATTGTAGTCAGTTCTTGATGGGTAATTAATATATCAACATGGGACTGATCATTAATAAAAATTATTTTTATTGATCGTAAAAAGGAAAAACAGAACAAGTCAAATGTGATGACAAATAAGTCATGAACTGCTGGCAACACAAATAGATGCAACATATAGTTGATACTCAACTGGGTGGCGATTGGTTAGCAACGACCAAAGTTTATCTCAGTAAACTACTTACTCAAGCACAAAACATGGATAACACAACTGAAATTATCTTACACCGAATAGAATTCGATAGATTTATTCTGCACAGAAGTTTTACTGCATTGGTAAGCCGAGAACAAGTGACAAGACTGTGATTCTGTTTGTCCTAACAAGTTGTAGCAGCAGTACTATTTCCCTTTCTCTATCTGTAGCACTATCTCAGGTGACAATCATGGTGCAAGTGTCTGGAGAGTAGTAGCATTGTGCGGCACCTGTAATTCGTTATCGCGGGTACAAAATAGGCAAAGTCGCAGTTGGAGATCTATTAGATGGATCGCAATTACTCTATAATAGAGCCCTAAAATCTCAGCAGATGCCAGCGTGTGACACTTCCGTTTGCAGGTCCATGAACCAATTTGACTCAGCTACAAGGCAGTGCACAGAAGGTGTTCAAACGTTAAGGTGGTGGACCTGTCTTGAATAAGATTGCCCTCAGCACAGCAAGTTGTTCGAATGACTGAGATTTAAACTGTCGGTACAGCTATGTCCTCACCACTGGATCCTTCTCCAGACTGGACCGAGCGAGGTGGCGCAGTGGTTAGACACTGGACTCGCATTCGGGAGGACGACGGTTCAATCCCGCGTCTGGCCATCCTGATTTAGATTTTCCGTGATTTCCCAAAATCACTCCAGGCTAATGTCGGGATGGTTCCTCTGAAAGGGCACGGCCGACTTCCTTCCCCATCCTTCCCTAATTCAATGAGACCGATGACCACGCGGTCTGGTCTCCTTCCCCAAACAACCAACCAACCATCCAGACTGGAGTCTGAATCAGGAGACCAAGTTTCGCCATTACTCACATTAAGATTGCCCTTGCCACAGTAAGTTGACCGAGGTGATTGAGGTCTAAACTGTTTGTACAGCTAAGTCCTCACCATAGTAACCACAGTCGTGACCAATGCCAGTGCAACATCATGCTTCAGAACGAGTGTTCCAATTGCCATGCACTCATGAGAAGCGACAATGCCAGAATACTCTCCAGACCAGAGTCTGAAACATAAGACCAAGTTTCTCCACTCCTCACATTACATCAAATTCCTGTAAACTCCACATTAGCACTGACGCTACCACCGCCACAAGGATTTCGTTCCAATCACAAGACTCTAACTCATCTGCTCTACCAGTCGGTGAATCCTAATCAAAGTTAATAGTAATCATCTCTTTTCTGCAGAAGCAGCCAATCCCTGGCACGTAAATTCCTGTGCAGAGAGGAGAAGGCCTTGCGCTCCTGTCTTTCTTTCCCATTGCCACTTTGGACAACATGTTTTGAGTTTCCATTTAGCCCCAAAGCGAAGAACACATTTATCACATAGATCGTTATCTGAACAGGCCAAAACTTACAGCGTGTCTGACCAGAGGCCTCGGCTAAACTAAGGGAAAAGCCTTTGCATCCCAACATATACCATTTCTGAGCCGCCATAGATGTTGCGTTCCATTCTAAGCCGGCCGTGGTAGTGGAGAGGTTCTAGGCGCTACAGCCTGGAACCGCGCTACCGCTACGGTCGCAGGTTCGAATCCTGCCTCGGGCGTGGATGTGTGTGATGTCCTTGGGTTAGTTAGGTTTAAGTAGTTCTAAGTTCTAGGGGACTGATGACCTCAGACGTTAAGTCCCATAGTGCTCAGAGCCATTTTCTGTGTGTGTGTGTGTTTGTGTGTGTGTGTGTGTGTGTGTGTGTGTGTGCGTGTGTGTGCCAAATCCTATCGCTAGCGATGTGAAAGTTAATTTCTCTAAGTTCCGATTATAATGAGTGATAGATTGCCTTTGCAACCTACTTTCAAACACGAACGTAATTTGGCAAAATATTTTCGATTTATGTGACGCCAGTTAATCTAAACCTCATCTAACTATCTGTAAACGAATGTAATGAGTGATTATCACTAATACTCAGAATGGCTTTGTCATGAAACACGTAAAACACGTAAAACTCCTGCATAACAAAAACTAGGCGCTGTTATAAAATGCATCCACTGAATTTATGTGAGATTTTGTAAATGAAACTGGTTCTAGTATTCTCTCAATGATTTATGTGGGCCTGACAGTAGATCCTCACCCGCCAACAGATAACTCAGCTTTGCTGTGTCTGCACTGCAAAAATGATCATCTGAACGGTTAACTGTAATACGTCACTCTGTGACGATTTGGTTCTTATATTATTAATAAAGCTGCTGTAGCAAGTGTCTTTTTTGTCTACTTTCAAAATCACTCTTCACCCAACGATGCTATGCGTGAAGGTGCAACTTTTTACCAAACCCGTATTCCATTTAAGCAGTGAGGATAAGCTTCACCGAAATGTTGACTAAATAAATAAGAGGATATTTTGCAATTAAAATGAAACCTTTTGGTAACACAAAAGAACTCGACCTAATGTGGACTACTCCCCAGTCTTAAAATTATCCTCTCAGCATTATCGTACAACATACTGAGTACTCTCAACATCATATAAAATTTGCTCTTCTAAACGAATAATCAAATAACTTTAAATTATTCTTGGTGTGAGAAAGTAATTAGACTACTGAACACATGACTGATGATTCTCCCTGGATATCAACACATGTTGTTGAACACAATGAAATCTTCACACTACAATAGTTGCTAAATTAGTTCTAGCAGCAACATGAATTCAATAAAAATAACCTTTTCTTTCAAATGAGCTGTCTCTCTATGCAACCGTGTCAAATCTACCTCTGTCCTTAATTACTCGTCATGGAACATCCATAAAAAATAAAAATTATAAACTCGGATTTATATATGTAACACATCTTCTCTTAAACAACTGCACCGATTTCAACCAAACTTGGTACACATAGCATCTATTCTCTAGAAAGACTTACTGTATAGGTAAGAAACAAGCACCTGTCAAAGGGGTGGGGGCGATTGCGAAACGTAGTGTAGCTGGTCACAATGCGAGAACACTCATAATTTGGTGATCAAGTAATTGAGAACGAGAGGACTTAGAGACTTACAACAAATTTTACACACAATTTCAAACCCTTACGAAACTTTTTCTCGCTGACGACTCCCACAATATGAAGAGAAAAGCTTGTCGTTTACTGTATTTTCGCTGTTCATGCAGAAAATTGCTACATGAAACATGACACATTAATTTATTACTTCTATACTACAAGCTGTTTTAGAGACACATTCTGCAGACAGTATTCACATACACACTGAATGTAGCAGAAAATTCACATCATTTTAGAACACGTAGTTCAGCAGATATAACGTTGTAGACGCTGAGATGCGTGAAAAATTACGGAATCATGTTTCGTAGCTACTAATTGTATTCACAACACTTTTTGATCACAGTATTCACATCTTCCACTGAATGTACCTACAAAAAATATCACTGTATGACACATAGTTCAGGAGATATAACATCAGTTCCTGACATGCGAGAAAAAACGGCGGTATCATGATTGCCGTTTTATTTATTTCTTCTTTGCTATCAACTCCATTTGCAACACATTTCGTAGACGCTTACCCCACAAGCCTCTGAATGTACCACGAAATATATATCATGGTACAATACACATTCAGGAGGTACTACGTCATAACCATTGAGCTCTAAGAAAATGAAACTGCAGGGCGAAATTCGCTAGACATAGAGGTGAAGTATGTGAAGAAATAAGCGTGAATTACATTACTGGCCATTAAAATTGCTGCACCAAAAAGAAATACAGATGATAAATGAGTATTCATTGGACAAATATATTGTACTAGAACTGACACGTGATTACATTTCCACGCAATTTGGGTGCATAGATCATGAGAATTCAGTACACGGAACAACCGCATCTGGCCGTAATAACGGCCTTAATACGCCTTGGCATTTAGTCCAACAGAGCTTGGATGGCGTGTACAGTTACAGATGCCCATTCAACTTCAACACGATACCACAGTTCATCAACAGTAGTGACTGGCGTATTGTGACGAGCCAGTTGCTCGGCCTCCTATGACTAGACGTTTTCAATTGGTGAGAAATCTGGAGAATACGCTGGCTAGGGCAGCAGTCGAACATTTTCTGTATCCAGAAAGGCACGTACAGGCACTGCAACATGTGGTCGTGCATTATACTGCTGAAATGTAGGGTTTCGCTGGGATAGAATGAAGGATAGAGCCACGGGTCGTAACACATCTGAAATGTAACGTCCACTGTTCAAAGTGCCGTCGATGCGAACAAGAGGTGACTGTGACGTGTAACCAATAACACACCATACCATCACGCCGGGTGATACGTCAGTATGGCGATGACGAATACACGCTTCCAATTACGTTCACCGCGATGTCGTCATACACGGATGCGACAATCATGATGATGTAAACAGAATCTGGATTCATCCGAAAAAATGACGTTTTGCCATTCGTGCACCCAGGTTCGTCGTTGAGTACACCATCGCAGGCGCTCCTGTCTGTGATGCAGCGTCAAGGGTAACCGCAGCCATGGTCTCCGAGCTGATAGTCCATGCTGCTGCAAACGTTGTCGAACTGTTCGTGCAGATGGTTGTGGTCTTGCAAACGTCCCCATCTGTTGACTCAGGGATCGAGATGTGGCTGTACGATCCGTTACAGCCGTACGCATAAGATGCCTGTCATCTCGACTGCTAGTGATACGATGCCGTTGGGATCCAGCTCGGCGTTCCGTATTACCCTCCTGAACTCACCGATTCCATATTCTGCTAACAGTCATTGGATCTCGACCAACGCGAGCAGAAATGTTGCGATCCGATAAACCGTAATCGCGATAGGCTACAAACCGACCGCCGGCCGGCGTGGCCGTGCGGTTAAAGGCGCTTCAGTCTGCAACCGCGTGACCGCTACGGTCGCAGGTTCGAATCCTGCCTCGGGCATGGATGTGTGTGATGTCCTTAGGTTAGTTAGGTTTAATTAGTTCAAAGTTCTGGGCGACTGATGACCTCAGAAGTTAAGTCGCATAGTGCTCAGAGCCATTTGAACAATACGACCTTTATCTAAGTCGGAAACGTGATGGTACGCATTTCTCCTCCTTACACGAGGCATCACAACAACGTTTCACCAGGGAACGCCTGTAAATTGCTGTTTGTGTATGAGAAATCGGTTGGAAACTTTCCTCATTTCAGCTCGTTGTAGGTGAAGCCAGCGGCGCCAACCTTTTGTGAATGCTCTGAAAAGCTAATCATTTGCATATCACAGCATCTTACTCCTGTCGGTTAAATTTCGCTTCTGAAGCACGTCATCTTCGTGGTGTAGCAATTTCAATGGCCAGTAGTGTATGTTAACTATGTGGGAAACATATCTGATATGTGCAGATGCCAGCAAAGCCTCGAGTAAACAGCTCATCCTAAACCAATGGAACAATTTCAATGAAAATTGGTTCATATATTAGTTGCAATCTGGACAGAAATAGTGCAGGGGTAAGAGCCACCAGCCTTCAGTTGGGATGAGGGTGATAATGTGCAGAGAGATATGAGGATGAGGAGATGGTCAAATGTCGAGGGGGGGGGGGGGGAGAAGGTACAGAAAGCAGGAAGAGAAGACGAACAGAAATAGGAGGAAAGGAAAGAAGTAGGGGAGGGGAAATCAACAGAGAGACGCGAGAAATGGATAGAGAGAGGAGGAGAAAATGGACAGACAAAGGAAAGAGGAGAACAGGGTCAGAGACAGGGAGAGAGTGAGGTAGTCAGGGAGATGGGGTAGGAGGAAATGAACAGACAAAGGGGAAAGAGGAAATGGACGGAAATAGAGAAAATGGTGAGAACGACAGAGATGGACTGTCAGATTAGGGAATGGAAATAGGTGGTCGAGAAGGAGATGGACAAGATGGAAGAAGTACTGGGACAGAGGGGATGGAGCTGCTTGACAGAGAGAAGGAAGATGTGGTGACGGTCAGAGGGCGCAGAAATAAATGGGCAAAGAGTGGTGGATAGGTTGAAGTGGACAGACGGAGAGGGTGGCGGAGATGGAGGGAGGCACAGAGAAGGAGGAGACATTTTAACAGACAATTTCAATAAACGCATATCGTGGCAACGCTGGATACTTTGCTAGTCTCAATTAAAAATAATATGTGCCGCACATCCGCCATCCAATTCCTCAGGTTACCGTGACACAGTACTCTCTCTCTCTCTCTCTCTCTCTCTCTCTCTCTCTCTCTCTTCCTCCCTCTCTCTCTCTCTCTCTCTCTCTCTCTCTCTCTGGTTGTCTGGCTGACAACTGCTTCCGACTCCATCGCTCACGTGAACTCTACTCAACGGTAATACCAACTCCTGTGGCCAAGGAATAAGTACTACTGATGTTTGCCGGCCTGAGTGGCCGTGTGGTTCTAGGCGCTACAGTCTGGAGCCGAGCGACCGCTACGGTCGCAGGTTTGAATCCTGCCTCGAGCATGGGTGAGTGTGATGTCCTTAGGTTAGTTAGGTTTAATTAGTTCTAAGTTCTAGGCGACTGATTACCTCAGAAGTTAAGTCGCATAGTGCTCAGAGCCATTTGAACCATTTGAACTTCTGATGTTTTCGGTATGCAGAGATGGTGACGGTGGTGAACATCCCATCTAAACTGCGAAATAGCAACCAAGTTGAGATTTCTCGTGATGTATGCGTCTTTCATAACCATTTTCCCCAATACGATACACCTTCCCTAACCATTTCTCTTAATATGTATATATTTCAATACGTCAGCTGAGTAAACAACCTGTATCTTCAACTGCTTTGTTTATCCATGAGACTGGGCCCTGTTCTTCAAGTATTCTTCCGGTAAGCGTACTTGCAATGGATTGCTATATGTCTTCTTCATTTCGCCTTATATTTTTTCCCAACAGGCAACTGGGTCGAATCCTGCCGGCCATTTCGTTGAGTTCTGACAGCCATTCTGGGAAACAGTGATGAATGCCTGGTGTGCAGGTGACTTGTTGCCGTTTATAATACATCTGTGTCGGAATATATGGATGTCAGGACCGATGTACTGGTTGCATTCCGGTTCTCGCTCATGTAGGCGATGGCTCATACATTGCCAAACTGGAGCCACGGTATTGTAGATATTTGAACTACCGGCATGACGGCAAATAGGTGTTACATTGGAGCCACAATAAAGTCCAAACGGAAGGCAGAGTCGTCAATGAGGTACATAACTTAGCACAGGATGCTTGTTTATTATGATCATCCACGTACAGATAGAACTGAACTGACTTCGTGGACAGGGACTGGTACTGAACCTTCAAGAAATTATAAAGGTTAAATAACAAATAATTGCTGCTAATTACCTTTGAACTGGCATTCCACAGCACGCCAGGAAACGAAGCTGATCACTGCATATACGGCAGTTTCAGGCAATATACGGGGTGTAACTAACACAACTGCAGATAGCTGTATGTGGTAAAGTAATATGTACACACATTAGTGTGTTGGTTGTTTTTTCTCTATGTCGAACAGCGTGATGTTTTCTGCTTGGCTGTACCTGGGCTACAATGTGAATGACGTCTGACAGTATAGACTAACTATTCTGTGTCCGCACATTAACATCTGATTCCCTATCCAGGAGAAAATAGTTATCAATGGCCTGCTTTTGCTACATGAACTTGGAGGTACAACCCAACCTAAAAATATGGGACTTGTAATTGCATTAGATATTATTCTGCAGGTGATTTAAATACTGATGTAATGTTATTCGGTACACTGTCCTCAGCCGGCTGGGGTGGCTGAGCGGTTCTAGGCGCTACAGTCTGGAACCGCGGACCGCTACAGTCACAGGATCGAATCCTGCCTTGGGCATGGATGTGTGTGATGTCCTTAGGTTACTTAGGTGTAAGTAGTTCTAAGTTCTACGGGACTGATGACCTTACAAGTTAAGTCCCATAGTGATCAGAGCCATTTGAACCACTTAAACCCATTACACCCTATATAGTAATACGCTTGTCACCCAAAATTTTTCTGTGTGCTGGATAATGGATTTTATCGAAAACTACCGCGGATTAAATTATAGTAATGTCATTTCTAACCTTTACCAAAGCCCTATATAAAAAAAACACAAATTATTGTTTCTATATCACTGATGTAGCCTGAACTGAACAACATTATTGTTAATAATTTCTTGCCAATATTAATGCCAGAGTTACCAAAAAGCATTAAAGTACATGTTAAGAAACAGGTCTGGGAGTTTCAAAATTTTTTTGGAATTCATATCTTAGACTTGAGATAAAATTTAATTTTGTGACTGGCAGTATTAGAAGTTAATGGACACATGATTCAGAACTTAGTCATTTAGGTAATTTCATCTACAGGAGCCGCATATTTACTGCAAGGAAAACTTTATAGTCAATTCGATGAGCCTCGTCTGTGCTTTAATTGCTTCTTTAAGGGGAGCCGGAGGTGGTCAAATCCAAAAAAATACGATTTTTTTTTGCTACCGAAAATTAATTGGAACATTGCTCTTTAATTTAAACTTTGAATTATTGTTCCACTCGCCCTAGAAGTGGAGTTATTACCATTTTCCCCCACGCCTGCAGAGGAAATGTGCGGCCGCTGAAGGCATCTAACACCCTCTCGTGACTTCCTGGCGAACTGCTTTGGATTTTCTCGGCCTGTTACGCATACAGCGCCTTATGTTACGCATACAGCGAGTGTGCAAGGGTTGGCTACATTGTTTTCTGTGACAAATGAAGCGCTAAGAGCGCGGAACATCGTCTCTTTGCTGTTTACCGTTTCAAATTAGTTCAGTGTTGCTCCTGTTGTTCGTAGTATTATACTTCTTGTGTAAAGCGTTGTTTTGGTTACGACGCCACGTTTTAGTAACCGTGTATATAAGAAAAGGAAGAACGTAGGGAAAAGTAAATTAACACTAATACCAAGTTGCGATACTACAATTACTGAAACAGTGCATTCTTCTGCTAAGCAACACACGGCCAGCCATAGCCCTGTGACATCTTCTAGCAAATACTACCTTGGGGATGGTGACTCCAAAGGTATCAAGACTATAGAGGAACTGAAACCATATGGAAATGAATTTGTAGTTGAAAAGTAGGAATGCGTTGGGCATGTGCAAAAGCGTATGGGTGCACGGCTTCGAAGGCTCAAACAAACTTTGGGTTCAAGTAAGCTCAGTGATGGAAAGACAATAGGAGGGAGAGGAAGGCTTACTGATGAGGTGATTGAACGTCTACAGAGATACTATGAGTATGCTATAAGGCAAAATACTAGTAATGTTAGTGACATGCGAAAAGCAGTGTGGGCATTGTTCCTTCATACTGCCTCTTCCAATGAATACCCTCAACACAGCCTGTACCCAAAAGATTCCTGGTGCAAATATAATGCAAAAAAGGACTATGATCACAAACATGGTTTGCCAGCAGCTGTGATAAATTCAATAAAACCAATTTTTCATGACTTAGCACAGCCAGAATTGTTACACAAATGTCTACACGGAAAGAAACAGAATCCTAATGAGAGCGTAAACAATTTGATTTGGAAATTGATTCCTAAAAGGGTGTTTGTAAGCATAAAAACACTGCACTTTGGCATTCATGATGCAATAGAAACCTACAACCAAGGGAACAGTGTGAAGTGTGAAGTTCTGAAAGCATTAGGATTTACAGCTGGGGTGAACACTGTACGAGCACTAAGAAATATTGACAGAGAAAGGATAAGAGGAGCAGAAAGAAGAGAAAGGCATATGAAGTATGATGGAACAACAGGCCAGAAAAGAAAACAGAAGAGGAAGCTTTTGGAGTATAAGGAGGACGACCCTGATAATCCATCCTCTAGTGCAGGAATGTATTGAGAAACTTTGATAGCCATTTACCGTAAATCAGATTTTTCGAATATAAGGAACATTTCCTCAAAATCCACTCAAGCTAGAGAGATGAAATTTTTATACAGCCCTCCTAGTGGTCAAACTTACATTGTAACACAGCCATTTGGCAATATGTTCAGTAGTTTCATTTCAGTTTAATTATAAAGCAATTATTTGTAAAAAAATTTGGGTCGTTAATAAAAAAAATAATTGGAAGGAAACTAGAAAAGATACTCCAAAATCCCTCCGTCATAACTGCAATACTAAACCACTCTATATGTAAAAAAAATTAATTTTTCTATTTGTTAGTTTATTCATAAATACTCCTCAAACTTAGTGATTTTAACATGGGCAGCATAGGCACCTCCGGCTCCCCTTAACTGTCGAGACTGTGTACAGCGAACCGCAGATAGAAATAACGTGGTGTTAATTTTAATGAGCAACCGTTTATCGCCTAAATCCGCGCGTGAGCTAATGTGATCGCTCTGAAAGGAAAGCTTTCATCTGAGTACACAGATACGTATGTTTCGGTAAGCACTCTAGCTTCATTCAGTCCTAGGAATTGTCCGCTCTTAGTGCCGCCATTCAAAACTCAAACGGTGCTGTGGTAGTTCTGCTTTACTTTCATCTCCCAGCCTATGCGTGCGCATAACAAAAGCGGGGCGCGAGAGGAAAAAGATACCTGCTCCACGTGGCACGTGCATAATTTAATGAAGCGAGCCATTTAGGTAGGGTGGGCTGGGGGGTGCGGTCTTCAGCCGGCGTCGTTTTTCATTAGCGTAATGAGAGCCCACCAATGTGGGTGCGGCGCGGAGCGGCGCGGAGAACCGCGGCAGCTTCCGTTTCCCTGCACGAATAAAGAAAATATAGATTAATTATTCAGCGTTCATTAGGGCGACATTTGAGAAAGGGGCCGCGAACGCGAGGCGAGCCGGCCGGGCCAGGCCAGGCCCGGCCGGGGTCGGTTTTTTAGTCGCAGCTCATTAGGAGCGCAGTAACGAAGGCGGGACCCCAGGGCGCGGGTCGAGAGCGGCCCCGCTCGGCGCACACAGGCCGGTAAACAATGGCGCGCCCTCGTGGGCGGAGGAGGCGGCTGCCGGGCTGGCCCCGACTCGCCTGGCCTGGAAGCCCGCGGCTGGACGCCCTTAAAGGGCCGCTACTGCCCTGCGGGCGGGCCGGCTCAAAGGGCTGCCTGTGCTCTTCCGTCTCTCCTCCTCAGCCGCCTGCTGCGCTCTGCGTTGTAACTTTGCTTCCAATATAAATTAAGGAACAAGTATCAAGCATAACTTGACCAAAATGTAGTGAAGTTTACAAGTTTAAAACTCAATTAAAGATACATGAAATCTACCGAGATGCCAACAGATTAGCGATAGAAAAATGCTTCTGGTGCTACATAAATAAATTACACACTTAGGGGTGACATGTTCATAACTAGTAACTCTTCGGATTCGAAACCCATATGTTACTGATATTGCGTCACAGGCATTTTTCACTTCCTATGCCACACAGAGTAGTGTACAAGTGAGAAACGACCACACTTAATCAACATCAGTTGGATAAACATAAATCTAAAGTGGATTAGTGTAAGGTCGAGAGGAAGAAAATCTATGGAGCTATGTTGCTAACACGTCCGCCATCTTGGCTGGGCCGGCCACTGTGGCCGAGTGGTTCTAGGTGCTTCAGTCCGGAACCGTGCTGCTGCTACGGTCGCAGGTCCGAATTCTGCCTCGGGCATGGATCTGTGCCATATCCTTAGGTTACTTTGGTATAAGTAGTTGTAAGTCTAGGCGAGTGATGACCTCAGATGGTTCAAATGGCTCTGAGCATCATGGGACTTAACTTCTGAGATCATCACTCCCCTAGAACTTAGAACTACTTAAACCTAACCAACCTAAGGACATCAGACACATCCATGCCCGAGGCGGGTTAAAATCGGGAATTATTCCGCTGTGTAGTATTTAGGACAAAATTAGAGTTAATTTCTTTTGAAAATAAATGGTTCACAATATTTTATGAGTGTAATCCACATATGTACATTTGGCTAATCTATCATCGAACTTGTTCCTTTTTACGTCACTCATTTGAGAGTCTTGATGTAGTGAGTACATTTCTTTCCAGAAAGAAGAGAATTTGTTATGAATGGTTCAAATGGTTCAAATGCCTCTGAGCACTATGGGACTTAACATCTGTGGTCATCAGTCCCCTAGAATTTAGAACTACTTAGGCCGGCCGGAGTGGCCGAGCGGTTAAAGGCGCTACAGTCTGGAACCGCACGACCGCTACGGTCGCAGGTTCGAATCCTGCCTTGGGCATGGATGTGTGTGATGTCCTTAGGTTAGTTAGGTTTAAGTAGTTCTAAGTTCTAGGGGACTTATGACCACAGCAGTTGAGTCCCATAGTGCTCAGGGCCACTACTTAAACCTAACCAACCTAATGACATCACACACATCCATGCCCGAGGCGGGATTCGAACCTGCGACCGTAGCGGTCGACCGGTTTCAGACTGTAGCGCCTAGAACCGCACGGTCACCCCGGCCGGCGATAACCTCCGATCTTACGTCCCTTAGTGCTTACAGCCATTTGAACCATCTCGGCTGCTACTCTCAATTTCCTAATAAAAAAGGATTCATGTATCAAACACACAGGGAGTTACGTGAGAGCCGCGCGGGATTAGTCGAGCGGTCTAGGGCGCTGCAGTCATAGACTGTGCGGCTGATTCCGGCGCAGGTTCGAGTCCTCCCTCGGGCCTGGGTGTGTATGTTTGTTCTTACGATAATTTAGGTTAAGTAGTGTGTAAGCTTAGGGACTGATGACCTTAGCAGTTAAGTCCCATAAGATTTCACACACATTTGCACCTTTTTGCAATTACGTTAGAAAAACAACGGAACATTTCATTTGCGCATATATTTATTCGATGTGGAGTCATGTTGCAATTTATGCGTACAAAGGGAAAAGCTAGTGATAAAATAAAAGTTACGTGATGTGCCCGACGTGTTGTCCAGTGTGTTGTTAAGACTGTTGTCATCCGCTTCACCAAATCTTCACGGAGGGCGAACACAAACGTCAACCCTCTGCTGCCTGAGGTGAGAAAAGTTTTTGATCTTCACCACATTTACAATACCCCGCATACATCTCAAAACAGAGGGAGGTGGACCACTGGTTCGCACATTGGGGTCCAGTTCGGGAGGGTGACGGTTTAAACCCGAGTCCGGACATCCTGTTTAAGTTTTCCGTGATTTCTCTAACTCACCTCAGGAAAATGTTCGTATGGTTCCTTTGAAAGTTCATGGCAGATTTCTTTCCCCATCGTTGCCTACTTAGATGGGACCGATCACTCGCAATTTGGTCCCCTTCCCGCTCCCCCAAAGCAATCAACCAACCAACCAGGTCTGAACGAACAGAACTCCAGTGGACTTATATGGCGTGGCTGGTACGTCGCCAGACGTCTGCCACCTACCCATCTCTGGCCGACTAGATATTCAGGCATGCCTGGGAAGCTAGCTCATAACGAGGTGGAGCACCGCCGTGCTGAAAGAATGTAGGAAATGCCCCGTTCTGAGACAGAAGCGACAGCAGTGCCATTACTTCTAAGAAAGTAAAGAGAGTAGACTGCAATTAGTGTATCCTGAATGAAGCAGTGCGCAACAAAATGAGAACCACATAATGAATAACAAATCACGACTTTCGATGAATCAGTGTTTTCTTTTGGAATGATGGTCTTGCACTTGTGGGCCGCTATGTAATGTAAAGTAAATAATCCACAACTATTACAGAAATTAGATTGCTCTACTGCTTTATTCCGCAAACCACTCTAAAGTACGTGTCAGAGTGTTCTTCCCATCCAGTTCATCCACGTAGGGGTCATGGGATCATACGGGCTCTAGTTACTCTTCTCTTTGCAGTTTCTAGGGGCGCTATATATAGGTGGTTGCACAATAATCCTCGATCCCTAACTTAATACCAGTTCTTCGAGCTTATTAAGTAATCTTTCGCAGGAAAGTTGGCGCTTATCTTCAGGCGTCTGCTGATTCAGATTCAAAAACGTTATCGAGCTCTCAAATCGGCCTAATAAGTCTGTTTCCGTACTGTCAGCAGAATTTAGTATCAGTCCGACACACCTCAATAATAATCTGGAATGAGTCAAGATTCTGATTTACAATCAGTTTCCTTTTGTAAACCGACTGCACTTTCCCTGGATTCTAAAACTGAACCAAATTCTGTCATCTGCTTTACCTAAGACAGAGCTCATGTGATTATTTCATTTTTCATCCCTACAAATTGTTGTTGTGGTCTTCAGTCCTGAGACTGGTTTGATGCAGCTCTCCATGCTACTCTGTCCTGTGCAAGCTTCTTCATCTCCCAGTACCTACTGCAACCTACATCCTTCTGAATCTGCTTAGTGTATTCTTCTCTTGGTCTCCTCCTACGATTTTTACCCTCCGCGCTGCCCTCCAATACTAAATTGGTGATCCCTTGATGCCTCAGAACATGTCCTACCAACCGATACCTTCTTCTGGTCAAGTTGTGCCACAAACGTCTCTTCTTCCCAGTCCTATTCAATACTTCCTCATTAGTTATGTGATCTACCCATCTAATCTTCAGCATTCTTCTGTAGCGCCACATTTCGAAAGCTTCTATTCTCTTCTTGTCCAAACTATTTACCGTCCATGTTTCACTTCCACACATGGATACACTCCATACAAATACTTTCAGAAATGACTTCCTGACACTTAAATCTATACTCGATGTTAACAAATTCCTCTTCTTCAGAAACGCATTCCTTGCCATTGCCAGTCTACATTTTATATCCTCTCTACTTCGACCATCATCAGTTATTTTGCTCCCCAAATAGCAAAACTCTTTTACTACTTTAAGTGTCTCATTTCCTAATCTAATACCCTCAACATCACCAGACTTAATTCGACTACATTCCATTATCCTCGTTTTCCTTTTGTTGATGTTCATCTTATATCCTCCCTTCAAGACACCATCCATTCCATTCAACTGCTCTTCCAAATCCTTTGCTGTCTGAAAGAATTACAATGTCATCGTCGAACCTCAAAGTTTTTATTTCTTCTCCATGGATTTTAATACCTACACCGAATTTTTCTTTTGTTTCCTTTACTGCTTGTTCAATATACAGATTGAATAACATCGGGGATAGGCTACAACCCTGTCTTACTCCCTTCCCAACGACTGCTTCCCTTTCATGTCCCTCGACTCTTATAACTGCCACCTGGTTTCTGTACAAATTGTAAATAGCCTTTCGCTCCCTGTTTTTTTTTTTTTTTTTTTTTTTGCCCCTAACACCTTTAGAATTTGAAAGAGGGTATTCCAGTCAACATTGTCAAAAGCTTTCTCTAAGTCTACAAATGCTAGAAACGTAGGTTTGCCTTTCCTTAATCTTTCATCTAAGATAAGTCGTAAGGTCAGTATTGCCTCCAGTGTTCCAGTATTTCTACGGAATCCAAACTGATCTTCCCCGAGGTCGGCTTCTACTAGTTTTTCCATTCGTCTGTAAAAAATTCGTGTTAGTATTTTGCAGCTGTGGCTTACTAAACTGATTGTTCGGTAATATTCACATCTGTCAGCACCTGCTATCTTTGGGATTGGAATTATTATATTCTTCTTGAAGTCTGAGGGTATTTCGCCTGTTTCAAACATCTTGCTCACCAGACGGTAGAGTTTTGTCAGGACTGGCTCTCCCAAGGCCGTCAGTAGTTCCAATGGAATGTTGTCTACTCTGGGGGCCTTGTTTCGACTCAGGTCTTTCAGTGCTCTGTCAAACTCTTCACGCATTATCGTATCTCCCATTTCATCTTCATCAACATCCTCTTCCATTTCCATAATATTGTCCTCAAGTACATCGCCCTTGTATAGGCCCTCTATATACTCCTTCCACCTTTCTGCTTTCCCTTCTTTGCTTAGAACTGGGTTTCCATCTGAGCTCTTGATGTTCATACAATTGGTTCTCTTATCTCCAAAGGTCTCTTTAATTTTCCTGTAGGCAGTATCTATCTTACCCCTAGTGAGATAAGCCTCTACATCCTTACATTTGTCCTCTAGTCATCCCTGCTTAGCCATTTTGCACTTCCTGTCGATCTCATTTTTGAGACGTTTGTATTCCTCTTTGCCTGCTTCATTTACTGCATTTTTATTTTTTCTCCTTTCATCAATTAAATTCCATATTTCTTCTGTTACCCAAGGATTTCTACTAGCCCTCGCCTTTTTACCTACTTGATCCTCTGCTGCCTTCACTACTTCATCCCTCAAAGCTACCCATTCTTCTTCTACTGTATTTCTTTCCCCCATTCCTGTCAATTGTTCCCTTATGCTCTCCCTGAAACTCTGTACAACCTCTGTTTCTTTCAGTTTATCCAGGTCCCATCTCCTTAAATTCCCACCTTTTTGCAGTTTCTTGAGTTTTAATCTACAGCTCATAACCAATAGATTGTGGTCAGAGTCCACATCTGCCCCTGCAAATGTCTTACAGTTTCAAACCTGGTTCCTAAATCTCTGTCTTACCATTATATAATCTATCTGATACCTTTTAGTATCTCCAGGGTTCTTCCATGTATACAACTTTCTATCATGATTCTTAAACCAAGTGTTAGCTATGATTAAGTTGTGCTCTGTGCAAAATTCTACCAGGCGGCTTCCTCTTTCATTTATTAGCCCCAATCCATATTCACCTACTACGTTTCCTTCTCTCCCTTTTCCTACACTCGAATTCCAGTCACCCATGAGTATTAAATTTTCGTCTCCCTTCACTATCTGAATAATTTCTTTTATTTCATCATACATTTCTTCAATTTCTTCGTCATCTGCAGAGCTAGTTGGCATATAAACTTGTACTACTGTAGTAGGTGTGGGCTTCGTATCTATCTTGGCCACAATAATGCGTTCACTATGCTGTTTGTAGTAGCTTACCTGCATTCCTATTTTCCTATTCATTATTAAACCTACTCCTGCATTACCCCTATTTGACTTTGTATTTACAACCCTGTATTCGCGTGACCAGAAGTCTTGTTCCTCCTGCCATCGAACTTCACTAATTCCCACTATATCTAACTTGTATCTAACTACAAATTGTTATATCCACATATAAAATTTTTGTCAAGGTATTGTGCTAACAGTGTATAAGGTGTGTGTTCTGTTTTCTGGTGCACAATTTTACACTTTTAGAAATTGAATGTAAGTTGCTGATCTTTGCTCCCCTTTGAAATATTATCAAAACATGATATTATTATGCAGTTTTCCTTCAGACAGTACTTCATTAACACGCGAGGAAGAGGTATACCATGAAAAGGCCCGGTGACACAGAAGGATTCCAGTTGGATTACATCAAGGCCAGAGATTGCGAAATCACATACTGGAATGTAAGGCGTACCCAGGAGCTGACAAAGACTCGGATAACAATGTAATGATGAACAGTAGGCTTAAGTTTAAGAGAACTGTTCGGAAAAATCAGTGTGGAGACAAATCGGATACAGATATAATGCGGAATGATGAAGTTCTCTAAGGCTGTAAATACTATGCTAATGAATAGCAGTCTAGGCTGCTCAATAGAAAACGAATGTACATATCCGAAAATGGCAATTCTAGAAGCTACACAGAGAAACAGAGATATAAGAGAGGTAACTGTGAAGAAACCTAAGCTAACTAGAAATACGTCAACTGATTGGCGAAAGAAGGGAACACAGAAACACAGCAATATAAGTCACTTGTGAATGAGGTGAATAGGAAGTGGCGGTAAGCAAACTCCGTAGAAGGTGAATAGAAAATGGTTGTCGGAAGGAATGATGCTGTGTACGGAAAAGTCGAAACAGCCTCCGTGAAATTAAAAGCAAAGGCGTCGACGTTAATAGTGCAATGTTAAATAGAGTGGTAAACGCAGGGGACAGAGCGGAAAGCTGTAAAAAGAACTATGAAGCCTCTCTTAGTCGAACGACTTGCCTGTTAAAGTTATGGAAGGACAAATGGCTGTCTTTCTCTATACAAGGTGTTCGGAAGGTCCCCTTACAAACTTCTAGGGCTCGTAGATGGGAGTGGATAGATAGTACCGGGACTTAAAGCCCATTTGAGAACATGTTGTAAACGCTACCACTTTCACACGTAACTGGAAAGCCTTGACACAGTACATTACTTGTTTTACAGTTCCACTCATTAATAATCAAAAACACTGCTCGTTTACTTGCTGAGAGTTCTCTTCGACGTGATGCTGTAAGGCCGCTTCCGAGTAGGATGCGTGGCGCCTTCTTGGAGCTCCGCAGTCACGCCTGCTGACAGATAAGGTACCATTTCTGCAACTCGTTGCGTAATTGTGGAGAAAATGGTATGCGATGGAGTCGTACGTTGTGGAGAACTATCTTGATCAAGGTGACGAGCAGCTACTCCATTACCAGAAAACTTTCCCATTCACAAGGATCATGTCGGTGTATTCTGGAAACGCGTACTCAACCATGTTGCTCAAACACTCATAGACACGCGAATGAGGCTCGAAACAGGTCAGAGAGGTAGGATAAACGTCAAATACATATTCCAATCTTTACAGAAGCTTTTCTGCGAACCTTGCAGATGTAGCAGTATCTCATCTCCTACCTTCCAAACTTTACAGAAGCTCTTCTGCGAACCTTGCAGAAGTAGCACTCCTGAAAGAAAGGATACTGCGGAAACATGGCTTAGCCACAGCCTGGGGGATGTTTCCAGAATGAGATTTTCACTCTGCAGCGGAGTATGCGCTGATATGAAACTTGCTGGCAGATTAAAATAGTGTGCCGGACCGAGACTCGAACTTGGGACCATTGCCTCAGATGGTAGACCACCTGCTCACGAAAGGCAAAGGTCCCGATTTCGAGTCTCGGTCCGTCACACAGTTTTCATCTGCCAGGAAGTTTCATATCAGCGCAAACTCCGCTGCAGAGTGAGAATCTCATTCTGGAAACATACCCCAGGCTGTGGCTAAGCCATGTCTCCACAATATCCTTTCTTCAACTTTTGTAAGGTTCACAGAAGAGCTTCTCCGAAGTTTGGAAGGGAGGAGACGAGGTACTGGTAGAACTGAAGCTGTGAGGACGTGTCGTGAGTTGTGCTTGGGTAGCGCAGATGGTAGAGCACGTTCCGCGGAAGGCAAAAGTCCTGAGTTCGAGTCTCGTTCCGGTACACAGTTTTTATCTGCCATGAATTTTCATATTCAAAGGGTTTTAGCACGGAAACGGTACACTTTCGGACCGAGGTTCCTATTCAAGATATTAAAAGTACTCAATTTTCTCTACAAGCCCCAGAAGTTTATACCCGGAATTTCGGAACTGCACGTCCAAAAGTCATGTACTGGAAACCTACTGCAGTTCCATGTTTCTACGTCGTCGATACTTCACAGTCCATAGGTGGTGATTGCCAATAACGAGTCTTCGACAATGCCAGCTTACTTAGGCTTAAATGCTAACGAACACCTAAACTACTTTCGCCGAAGTTAACGATGTAAGATCAGTATCTGACGTCGTCGATTAAATAAACAAACTAAGTCGTAAGACATTTGGAAAAAAGTATTTCGAACTTTGATTCCCCACGTCTTTCTCACCAGCTGAGGCTTCCTTTTGCATGCAGAAAGGTAAAATCGTAAAAATTATCTATTCAAATTTCATTTATTATAAGATTAATTAGTTCTTTTATTAAATTTTGAATCTCTCACTAGAATTTTGTCTGACCTCGTAAAACTTTATTAAGTCCTTTTGAAATACGTATTTGTGCCTGTAATAAAAGTGTGAACCTGTTATTGCCTCTGAAACAAGGGAATGTAGCCTACTATCACCGAAATTTGGCCAATTAGCGTAAGTTTCACATGAAGGGCACTTGCAATGTAAACTGGTCATTATATTGTAATGGCAGTTGTCACTTATTAATAAACATCTTTACAAAATTATGATATTTGAGCGCCTGTGTTGTTAACGAGAACAATGCAATGGTCCTTCAGACATGCATGCATGTGCTGGAGGAACAGGCACTGCGGCGACTACAGGCGTAATGAAGTGCATGGATTGCATTCACTGTTGCGAATACGAACAATCATCAGCTGTATAAGGGAATGACGAAAAGGGAAATTTTTGCCGGGCTGTGAAGTCCATTTTTCATACAAGCATGTCCGAAGACGTGCCACAGGGGAGTGTTATGAGACCATTGCTTTTCACAACATATATAAATGACCTAGTAGATAGTGTCGGGAGTTCCATGTGAATTTTCGCGGATGATGCTGTTGTATACAGAGAAGTTGCAGCATTAGAAAATTGCAGCGAAATGCAGGAAGATCTGGAGCGGATAGGCACTTGGTGCAGGGAGTGGCAATTGACTCTTAACATAGACACATGTAATGTATTGCGAATACATTGAAAGATGGATACTTTATTGTATGATTCATGACAGCGGAAAAAACACTGGTAGCAGTTACTTCTATAAAATATCTGGGACTATGCGTACGGAACGATTTGAAGTGGAATGATCATATAAAATTAATGGTTGGTAAGGCGGGTGCCAGGTTGAGATTCATTGGGAGAGTCCTTAGAAAATGTAGCCCATCAACAAAGGAGGTGGCTTACAAAACACTCGTTCGACCGGTACTTGAGTATTGCTCATCAGTGTGGGATCCGTACCAGGTCGGGTTGACAGAGGAGATAGAGAAGATCCAAAGAAGAGCGGCGCGTTTCGTCACAGGGTTATTTGGTAAGCGTGATAGCGTTACCGAGATGTTTACCAGACTCAAGTGGCAAACTCTGCAAGATAGGCGCTCTGCATCGCGGTGTAGTTTGCTGTCCAAGTGTCGAGAGGGTGCGTTTCTCGATGAGGTACCGAATATATTGCTTCCCCCTACTTATACCTCCCGCGGAGATCACGAAAGTAAAAGTAGAGAGATTCGAGCGCGCACGGAGGCTTTCCGGCTGTCGTTCTTCCCGCGAACCATACGCGACTGGAACAGGAGAGGGAGGTAATGACAGTGGCACGTAAAGTGCCCTCCACCACACACCGTTGGGTGGCTTGCAGAGTATAAATGTAGATGTAGATGTAGATGTAGAAGTTGTTGTCGTATTTATCTGCTGATACCAGGCAACGACTTTCAATTAACGTGTCGTTCCCTGTACGAAAATTACATAATGTATGTACACGTTGTGACGCCGGAACAACGAAATATGGAAGCCTGGCTCCAGTCGTCAGTCGTGCACTGATAGCCAAAGCGATTGACGCGGCCGCTCACTTAAAGCGGGGAACCCGGTTTCGAGTCGGGGTCTGGCACCAGTTTTCGTTATCAGCGTTCCCTTACACAGATGATTGTAGTTCGTATTCACAAGTGCATATATATCTCATTTCACCAAAATAACTGAAATCTTGGGATATTTACATAGTTACAAGAAACAACTTATTCCATTCAAAGCATATGAAATGTTTATTATTAAAAGTAGGTCACATATGCAATAGTATTCTTTAACAAAGTGATACCGAATCGGCACTCTCAGATAATACTTACAACCCCCCCCCCTTCCACCCACCAAATGCCAACATTAGAATACATATCTCTTTCTCTTGCAGTTTAAGTGAAAATCAGTATACTAATGAACAACTGTAACGGTAATAAGAAACCTCATTACTGGGGTCAGTGTCATCCTGAATCTTCGATTTAATCGTATCTGCATGGTGGTACAAGTACTGTGTCTATGAAAATTAAAGACAGACACAGCCTTCACTTGTATCAAAATTTCGTACATCTAATTCCGGTTAATTTTTTAAACGTGCTCATTTGTTTTTAACTTCAATACGAGTACTACGAGGGCAGTTCAATAAGTAATGCAACACTTTTTTTTCTGAAACAGGGGTTGTTTTATTCAGCATTGAAATACACCAGGTTATTCCCCAATCTTTTAGCTACACAACACTATTTTTCAACGTAATCTCCATTCAATGCTACGGCCTTACGCCACCTTGAAATGAGGGCCTGTATGCCTGCACGGTACCATTCCACTGGTCGATGTCGGAGCCAACGTCGTACTGCATCAATAACTTCTTCATCATCCGCGTAGTGCCTCCCACGGATTGCGTCCTTCATTGGGCCAAACATATAGAAATCCGACGGTGCGAGATCGGGGCTGTAGGGTGCATGAGGAAGAACAGTCCACTGAAGTTCGTTCAGATTTTTGTGCCTACGAACACGCTGAAGTCGTTTCTTCAATTTCTGAAGAGTAGCACAATACACTTCAGAGTTGATCGTTTGACCATGGGGATGGACATCGAACAGAATAACCCCTTCAGCGTCCCAGAAGACTGTAACCCTGACTTTACCGGCTGAGGGTATGGCTTTAAACTTTTTCTTGGTAGGGGAGTGGGTGTGGCGCCACTCCATTGATTGCCGTTTTGTTTCAGGTTCGAAGTGATGAACCCATGTTTCATCGCCTGTAACAATCTTTGACAAGAAATTGTCACACTCAGCCACATGACGAGCAAGCAATTCCGCACAGATGGTTCTCCTTTGCTCTTTATGGTGTTCGGTTAGACAACGAGGGACCCGGCGGGAACAAGCCTTTGAATATCCCAACTGGTGAACAATTGTGACAACACTACCAACAGAGATGTCAAGTTGAGCACTGAGTTGTTTGATGGTGATCCGTCGATCATCTCGAACGAGTGTGTTCGCACGCTCCGCCATTGCAGGAGTCACAACTGTGCACGGCCGGCCCGCACGCGGGAGATCAGACAGTCTTGCTTGACCTTGCGGCGATGATGACACACGCTTTGCCAAACGACTCACCGTGCTTTTGTCCACTGGCAGATCACCGTAGACATTCTGCAAGCGCCTATGAATATCTGAGATGCCCTGGTTTTCCGCCAAAAGAAACTCGATCACTGCCCATTGTTTGCAACGCACATCCGTTACAGACGCCATTTTAACAGCTCCGTACAGCGCTGCCACCTGTCGGAAGTCAATGAAACTATACGAGACGAAGCGGGAATGTTTGAAAATATTCCACAAGAAATTTCCGGTTTTTTCAACCAAACTTGGACGAGAAAAAAAATGTGTTGCATTACTTACTGAACTGCCCACGTACATCCAGCATCAAGATTTTTTATGCATAGCCTTCCTTTCTTTGAAATAAACTTGGATCGTCGTACTGTATTTGAAATATTTATTTCTAACAAGAACATAAGAGATATTATTTTTTTTTTGTCACTTCGTTGATTCCATGTTAGTTCTCACGTGCGCTATTTTAGAAATCAGAAAATAAAACGCGCACTGCGTGTTTATTAATTATATTTCGACGAAAAACGAAATACATTATTTATTTAATAACTTTTCCTTAAAAACGACACTACAAAGAGTTGCTATACTAAAAACACGAATGGCTGTATAGTTAACTGAGCGATTCGTATGTTGTTGGGTGTCATTTGTTTTTTGTGTACGCAGATGAGATCCTAAAATGGAAACAGAGGTTTCAAAGTTTGTGGAACCATAGGAACTGAGACGTCAGTCCAACTGACACACCTTCCGAAACCGTCAGGGTCGCACATTATAATGAATAACTGAAGGTATTAAACATTTCTCCATGGATGACTACACTACTATATGATCTTTGTCTTTAATATAAAGATTAATTCAACGTGTTTCTTGCTCAGTGTAATTACTGACACTGAAAGTTTTTCGACTGAAATAAAGCTCACGCATTTTATTTTATAAAGACAATATTATTTTACACTCTGACTATATTTTCTAACCACATAAAAGTTTTATTTTCATTGGTCTGCTAAAATGCTCGTATACGTCATTTCTTCATTATGAAACGACTACCCGAAGCTTTTTATGAAGGAATATAAAGCATCATGGCTGTCAGAGTACGGAATGGGGCATCAGCAAAGGAAAGGAAAATTCTTGTGGTAATATAAACCAGTACTTTACGATTACTAATAATAAAGCCGGCCGGTGTGGCCGTGCGGTTCTAAGCGCGTCAGCCTGGAACCGCGTGACCGCTACGGTCGCAGGTTCGAATCCTGCCTCGGGCATGGATGTGTGTGATGTCCTTAGGTTAGTTAGGTTTAAGTAGTTCTAAGTTCTAGGGGACTGATGACCTCAGTAGTTAAGTCCCATAGTGCTCAGAGCCACTAATAATAACATCCATCACTTCATTATTTGAAATAATTATTGAAATCTGTTTACCCTACTTTTCAGAATGCGGTAAGGAATAGAAGTACCATAACATTCATAACAAATTCTCTTCTTTCTGGAAAGAAATGTACTCAGTACATCAAGACTCTCAAATAAGCGACGTAGAAAGGAACAAGTTCGATGATAGATTAGCCAAATGTACATATGTGGACTACACTCATAAAATATTGTGAACCGTTTATTTTCAAAAGAAATTAACTCTAATTTTATCCTTAATACTATATAGCGGAATAATTCCCGGTTTTAACCGAACAGATGGTTAATAGAGATTACTTTTCTATAAGCCTTTTGTTAAGTAATGGGAATAAGACATTCTGAACATTTTCTGGGATCATGTATAAAACAAAGATCGTATGGGTTACCTAATATGTACATTAACATTCACTGGCTGAACAAGACAAAAAAGCGACTGTTGTTGTAGACAACAATAAAACGACATGAGAATAAGTAAACTTGTTTATGATTCACAGATGAACACAACATCAATCCCACAAAAAAATAAAAATTAATAAAATAAAAAATTAAATACAATAAAAATAAATTTGGTTGGAGTTTCTACAGGTATTCTTAGCTCTTAAGCTGTTCTTCCTGTATTTGATCTGTCGTTGTATTTAAACAGAGATACAGACCTTCTTTTAGCAGATGACGATTGTTGGCACCCTCGAAAATGAGATATTATAGGGGAAATAAGCACATCATTTAGAACATAATTAACTATATTTCCACCGATATGTTGCCCTTAGGCTTCATGAATACACAGTACATCCTATATTGCTTAATCTAAAATGGAGCATCAAAACGGTCAACCAAAACTAAGAACAGTATAGAAATGTGTACGTTATTGCCCGAACTTATCGAAGAAAATTTGAACCACTATTCAAATATACAAAATTAGCTTAAGTCTCGGTGTTAAGCTGCTCTTATCAAATAGATAATGTCACGCCACAGTATCACTCGTGATCAGGTCTGGAAACGACGCGTAAGTCACGTGACGGATGGAATTAAGCCGAGTTTGCGCTACAACACACTGTACGGAGTGGAGCAGCCAGTTGTTTTCTTGAAGAGCTGAGATCAAGCTTTGATCTGAATAATAAAGCAGCGCTTTAGCGTGTTAGCATTATACAAGTAGTCACACAATCAGTGTAATTTAACAGTCAACTAGTTGGATACAAACTAAAATTCTGAAGATTGTTTTTACAGTTTCTTCTGCATACAACGGGTATGCTTTTTACAACGCCAGACAGTCTGTCATTTGAAACCAACAGTGCTCGGAAAGTGAATTAGGAAATCGTTTCCAAATTTGATATCAATGTCCTTTCTCCTTTCTTATGAGCTTTTCCATCTCAAAATAGCATTTTTTTCATCGATTTTTAACAGCACTTGCCCTCTTCCCTAAGCGTAGATTGTCCCTGTGTACAAACCACTGAAGCAACACTGAGGTGGAAACAGTTTTCCCCTAATGTTACCTTCAACAGTCGTGTTCTCCACCACTGTTAACCCACAAAAATTAACTGGTCTGACAGATTGTAATGGAAGCTCATTGGAAAGACGACCGCTTTCCGTCCTACACAGTTAGTTAGTAACTCGGCAGTAATAGAAGTGTGTTATTTAACTTCTTCCATGAATAGCTGCACTTCGTTCCTTGCGGTCTATTTCCGTGTTATACCTTTCAGAAGGAAAATATTTTTGCTAGTTGAGGTTAAGGGCAGATGATCATAATTAGCATACTATTTTGAAGACTGTGTGGAAACAGTAATGAGCTGTTTTTGTGGAAGTTTAATGCACGAGGAAAATTCAGAAAAATGGTTCTAGTACTGCTGCAAAACGGTGTGTATGCTTGCAGCTCCATTGATCCCACTTCCAGGGCCAGTTAGTCAAAAATGGTTCAAATGGCTCTGAGCACTATGGGACTTAACATCTATGGTCATCAGTCCCCTAGAACTTAGAACTACTTAAACCTATCTAACCTAAGGACAGCACACAACACCCAGCCATCACGAGGCAGAGAAAATCCCTGACCCCGCCGGGAATCGAACCCGGGCGTGGGAAGCGAGAACGCTACCGCACGACCACGAGATGCGGGCGGGCCAGTTAGTCCATTTTCTTGACTGGGTAATGAACTCTCATGCCCACATTCTACCTCCAGGAAGCAAGTATCCATTAAACGTGTTTCATGAGCCAAAACTTAATAACCGCTACCCACCGCGAGATTCAAATGCTGCCCCGTAGTGTTGCCATTACATATGGCGAAAAGGAAAGCACACAGCGCGTTCAGCTCTTACAGTTAAAAACGAAGAAGGAGAGTAGAGGACAATGAAACAGCAATGAATCCTAGTAAACATAGGTCCAGAAACCGATGGTTTCCCCGACAGGTGCTACAGTCGTACTGACGTCGAAAGTGGTTTAAGGTCGTTTAGGCCGAAAGTAGACGACAAGATGTTACACCTTCACGCCTCATTACAGTCCGTTAAGTTCAGAGGCCAGCCCGCTCTGAAGGTAGAATAGGTGGAGACCTCTAGCTGATCAGAGGAAAGAGTACTACACTGTTGAAGGCACAAGTGTTTCGGAGCACATCGTTCAGCACACAGTGTTGGACACGGATCACCGTAGTCGACGACCTCTGCGTGTTCGCACGTCGACTCAACACCATCGTCGATACCGACTGAAGTTGACACATTGTGGGGCGGCGGGTGGAATTTATTTGTTAATATATGTAGAATGTTATGGAGAAAAGATGCATTTCCCGGCCGATTAACCATATGTGGGGCGGCAGGTGGAATTAATTGTTGTTAAATGTTCCTATTATTTATGCAGTCTTTTGCCGTTCTCAACACTGGCTCTCTAACTACAATATTGGCAACCAGAAAGTGATTAACAAAACGTGAAGCCTGTAATTAGAATTCCTAGTGCCCACTTCATCTGAGAAATACATTTAATTTGAACAGTTATAGTTGCATCAGCGCATTAGACTCTGAACTGCTCTGGTAGTTGGATTGTGTGGATTCTTTGTGGCCTGTTGACTTTCAGAATATAGTGAACATTTTAGAGAGAATCGTTCCTTTTTTTATTATGAATCCCAGACAATCTCCTAATTCCTCAGAGCTATAAGCTGCTACAGCACACAGGTAAGTAATCATAATAAAAGTCAGACGTGGCTAAGTCAAATATTTTGGGCGAGAGAATTAATTTAATTACACTACACGCAGTAGACGAGCTCTGAACTTGCTCTTTGGAGATACGCTATAGCTATAGTTTTATAGTTGTTCTGTTGAAACTTCTCACATCTTTATGATTATAGCGGATCTCCCTTCTACTTAAATTTAAACATCCTAGCCTTATTTATTAGCCTACTTAATTTATCTTGCTTCCTGAATTTCTAAGACAAAAACCAGAAAATCATGAATTTCAACTAAAATTTTAATTTGTCATATCCAGAATACTGTTGCTACTAAATTATTATGCAAGAGGAATCTAAATACAAATTTTTAAGTTTCTAGTTCTTTTCTGTTGTGCCAACGATTTTTACAGAAAAACGTCCAAATTTCGAAAATGGTTAAAGTTATTGAACTGATATCCAACACATATTGATTTAGTATTACTCCTGACATGCTAGAAACGTTTTAGGTTATTTACTTGATTTTTAAAGTATTGCGCAACATTTATGACGTCAGAGCTAATTACAGCGGACTGGCTGGCACACAATGGAAAGACTGATGTTAATTTTATACGGCGTGAGTAGGCTGCTTCCCTACAACATGATCATCGATATTAGACCTTGGATCAAAGGTACCGCGTATCTTGTAACATCGAGATGACGGTCGTTTTTGGATACGCAGTCACGTAGGTGGACGGCAGTTCGAAAGATATGCAGCGTCACGGAGTCTTGCCGGTGGATATTATACTATGGGTAACATTACTCTTGTACATCTAAGTGACCACTCTATAATCCATAATTAAGTGTTCGGTGCAGAGTTCATCAAACTACTCTACTGTTCCACTCCCGAACAGCGCTGGGGAAAACAAACACTAAAGTCTCTCAGTTTGGGCTCTGATTTCTCTTATTTTATTACAGTGATAATTTCTCTCGATGTGAGATGGTTCGAACAACATATTTTCTCATTCGGAGGAGATATTTAGTGGTTGAAATTTCGTGAAAGATCCGGCAGCAATGAAAACCGCCTTTGTTTAAAAGATTGCCACCCCAACTCGCGTGTCATATCCGTTGCCGTCTCTCCCCCGTTACTCGATGATAGAAATTGAACTGCCCTTCTTTCAACCTCTTCCACGTCTGTCATCAGTAATCTCTCATGCGGGCCGCACACCACGCAGTAGTACTCCACAGGACAGATTAGAATAGTGTAACACTCTCTTTAGTCTTCCATTTCCTATCGCACAACTTATCCAAGTCACGCGTCTCGTTTAAGTTATTAGTAACAGCAATCATACTGCAATCATAGCCTTTAGATTTGTGTACTATATTGTTGAACCGAAATTTAGCGGATTCCTTTTAGTACTCATGTAGATGACTTCAAACATTTCATTATAAAGAGTGAATTCGCACCCTACATATACCTTGTCTAAATCAGTTTGTAATTTGTTTTGATCATTTGATGACGTTATGAGATGGTAAATGACAGCATCATCTCCTAAATCGCTTATAGGGATTAGGAACAACTGAGGGCCTGTAACACTTGCTAGGGGAACGCCGGATACCATGTCTGTTTCACTCGATGGGTTCCCGTCTTTTACGACGAACTGTGGCCTTTCCGACAATAAGTCACGAATCTAGTCGCACAATTGAGACTGTACCTTATGGGCACGCGATCTTATTGTGAGTCACTTGTGAGCAGACGCTGTTAAAAGCCTTCTGGAAATCTATAAATATGGAATCGTTAGTACTCATTACTTCGAGCGAAAAAGATCAAGTTGTTTTCACAACAAGTACATTTTTGGAATTTGTTTTGGCTATTTGTTAATAAGTCAGCCTTGACTTCCATGTGACTAGGTATTAATCTAAGGCATCGTCACAGATGTGGACTAGGAGAACATTATTGCGGACCAACTACATCACTTCATTCTTCGTAACTTACGAAACTGAAATGGCATCTTCCACAAGGAGAACTGTCTTTCACGCGAAGTCAGAATCGCGCTATACTTGTTTGAGGAGAGTGACAGTGAATGCATGTTGACGCACTGGACACCAAATTCTTGTGGTATAAAGCCGATAGAAGAGACTTTGGACGCTATGAGGTGCCAGCTCCGCATCCAAAAACCATTGGTCCCTGATGCACTGATATTGAGTGAACTCTGCGTCCCGGCCGCGGTGGTCTAGCGGTTCTAGGCGCGCAGTCCGGAACCGCGCGACTGCTACGGTCGCAGGTTCGAATCCTGCCTCGGGCATGGATGTGTGTGATGTCCTTAGGTTAGTTAGGTTTAAGTAGTTTTAAGTTCTAGGGGACTGATGACCACAGTAGTTAAGTCCCATAGTGCTCAGAGCCATTTTTGAGCTCTGCGTAGACAGCTAATGGATACCTACGAAGTTGTTATAGAATCCATGCAAGGCAGAAGTGCTGCTCTATTGCGATCCAAAGAAGGATCAACACGATACAAACCAGGTGGTCACGATATTTACGCTAACAAGTACATAGAATAGTAATGCCCTCATGACAAAATATTTTATCTTTTCCTATGCTGTTTTACAAATTTCGGGTGTAGTCTTACATGATCATCAACGATGATGAGCGAAATTCAAATAAAACAGAATTTTTCATTTTCATTTACAAGGCATTTCGATCTGAGCTTATTACAGATTCCAGATGCTATCTTGTGCTCAAATTTCGTTTGTATATTTATTTCTTAATGTTAAAGACGTTTCCCTTGCGTGAGGAATGAGAGCTGACTTCAGCGGCGACGTTTCTGAAGGGTTCCGGGTCTAAAGAAATTACCAACTTAACCTGTTTCAAGACTAAAAATAAAATCATAACGAGCAAATAAGTCGCTCGCTATCATTTACAGATAAACAAGACTATGTAGTTATCAGTGAATGAATTTCGTTATGAGCAAAAAGTACTTCACAACAGTAATTCTATCCTCTAATTCTGCTATACACTCTCAGACAAGGAGAGAGTCCCTTCACAACGTAAAATCTACATTCGAGAATTGACGAACAGATCGTTGCGTTCATAGGAAGATATCGAAAGCACTGAATAAGATTACCAAGAAAACTATCAAATTTTCATTTCATAACCTTCTATGCACTTCATTGTCTTGGCGCAATGCATGTTCCGGACTTCAAAGGAAGTAAGATTTGATTAAATGTTTTCTTAAAAAATTTACTGTGCTGCATCGAACACACATATCTAATCCATACCGCTAAATGTATCCGTAAATAATTTTTATAATTATCTATATATTTAGAGAATGACAAGTATTTACCTCTTAAAATGTACTGAATTATTGTGAAGTATCAATTTTTGCAATAGTTTACTTTGCTACTGAAACAGTATCTGTGTCCTCAATTGCTTGTGCCACCCTTCCTGACCTGATTACTTTAACGAAGTGTTCTTTTGAAACGAGTATCTCGCAGACGGCCTCATTAAATTTGCTCGTCTTGCTTCTGTGAAGTTTCCCACACCTTTAATAAGAACGAAGTCTGCAGCGGTTATTTTTGTTTGGTTTTTGATTTACTAACTTTTCGAACACTTAAGTATGTATAAATGAATCACAGAAGTATCGTCGCAAGATTAAAGATTATTCATTATTTTCGTGGTTGTGTTGTTAATTTCGATTGTGTTGAGTTACCTATACCGAGATGTTCGTATGTAGTTTCTTTTTCTCTCAATGCACATCCTTAGATACGAATGGGATAAAAAAAATTGTCGATTTCAGTAATTGCAGTATACGTTATGGGAAGCTTACTCACGATTTTAAACGTTTCTGAAAACGTTGTTGTATGGTTTGAAAACCAATTAGAAAATTTTCGGTTAGTATCAAATTAAAGATATCGAGGAATGCGAATTGGCCCCACTTGATTCGTAGAAGTAATTTGGCAAAACTTTAATTTTTACGTTAACAATGACGATAAATATAATATTTTTTGTGATATTTTATTTTGCGACCAAAGTGATTAACGTAAACAGAATATAATGCAGTTTAGGGCTTAGTGCTGGAGCATGCTACTTAGTAATGTGTGTGTGTGATTTAATTCAGTATACATTAGGATCCGAGTATTAAGGACAACTAATTCATCTCCTATTTTTCTAACCTAAAATGCTCAGACGATTCGACTGAAGTAATTCTTGACAGTTATCTGCTACTATGATAGTTCGCCATCGAGGAATCGGCGGGTCTGCGGTAATCTGATGAGAACTCCTTTCAGATTATTACAGGTGCCTCAGTAGTATCAGTCACAAATGTCTGATATAAACTCGGGGTGTGTTTTGAAGCAAGTAGTCTCTAAGTATTGTGATTGCATTGAGCTCCAACATGGCTGCTTTAAAAATCATTTACACCAGCTGTGTAAATGCAGTGAGTTGAAGGACTGTACCTCCTTCAGTTGCACAAATTGGTGTGGCTCCATGCACAGTTTATTGCTAAATCTGATATAACTCTGCTCTTACTGGCCGTTATCAATAATGCCATGAAAGTATAAATTATTATTATTTATTTATTTAACATGATACATTCCAATGTAGTATTACATGCAAGAAAATTAGTTCAAAATCTTATGTTGACTTTAAGATTAGCAAAGACAAACATCTTTATGCAGTTCGTCTCCTTCTTCCTTTGGTCTTATCCCTTACCTGTCATAGTTATTATTGGATTTATCACTGTTAATATTAGAGCACTGTTCCCATCCAGGGAGTAATTACCCGCTGAGAGGTAAAGTGAAGTTTTAAAAGGGGCAAAAAAACCAAAAGGGTCGGATTCGTTTCATTCATGAAGTTAAATTACTTTTAAAAAGAATTACTATTGTTACAATTTTGTGGAACTTTTATTATATAAGATACCAATAACTCCTTTTTTCTCAATTACTATCATTAACGCATGACACCATGCGCTGGAGGTCACAGGCACCTCACAAAGACCAACGATTACAAACGTACTTTGTACTTTAAACTGTACCTCTATAAAAATAAAAGTAAGACGTACGTAACTAACATTAAATATCTCACGAAAATGCGTTCTGCAAGTTGTTAGTTCCTGCAATATATGAGAAATTGCTTCATTGATTGCTTTAAAAAAACATATTGGCAGCACAACATATTGGCAGCAATTGGCAGCACAACACTACAGTGATGTACACACAATTATCATCATTATTGTTCTTATTAGAGTGGTCAGACATAAAGCATTGACAGCCCGAAGTCTTTCAATGTCTGTCACTTCAGAAGTAAGGACTCCAGCAGTCAAGCGTTTTCCAAACAGTAACCATAGTGCACACATTTTAACTAGATGGATTTTAAATGGGGATGCCTCTGTGTGCGTGATGCAGACACCGCTAGAGATAGGATTAGTACCAAGAAAGCACGTTTTGTATTAAGTGTCTGTCCTCAGCGTGTATAGTTGGCTTTCGTGACGGGCTTGTAGATAGCACCGAAAATTGCTTCATCCTTCATTATAGCAGACACACACACACACACACACACACACACACACACACACACAAGCTAAAATCATTTGTCTTTGATAATTTTAAAAATAAATGTTTTTATTTTCTGTGTAGAGTTACCCACACGAAAGTGTGTGAACGTTCCCTTAAAGCTCGTGAATCGTGTAATGGAGACGGGACGTAGACACCAGCACGGTATCCATCTGGTTGGATATAGGAAATCGTCTGAAAAGCACTAGCAGGTGAGCCGACATGACAATCCACGTCGTTGATTCGCCAGACGGATTCGGTGCCTGGCCAATGCACGTACCCGAGTCCCGTAAGCGGCGAGCTAACGCGCGCAGCTATATCGGCTGCTGATGCACATTTCATACAATTATGTCAGGTATATTTCTTCCCAAATGCTAAATTAGAATATTTCAACACCTAACCATTTACTGATACATCACATAAGTATGTACCTGTACTAATCTGTATCCGGACTTCTGGCTGGACACTGTTCCTTTATATTAATGCGAACACCAGTCAAAAACTGAGTAACCAACTTTTGCAGTGCGGACCACTGCAAGAAGTGCAGTAAGAGAGTCAGTGAGGTTCCGGATGTGGAGCCAGCGCCGTGGCCGGCTGCACTTGTTTCTCAACTGAGGATCCATGACGAGGACAGCCCGATTGAAGTGGTCTCACAGATTCTCTGTTGATTTGCAATACGGAGATTTTGGTGGTGGGAGGAGGACGGTAAACTCATCCTCGTGCTCTTCAAACCATGTATGTACACTGTGTACTATGTGACACGTTTCGTTGTCCTACTGTTAGATGCAGTGGAAAAAACAAACTGTGTCTAAGGGTAATGGTGGTCACCCAACTTAGCTCCACACTTCTGTTGATCCGTTGTGTCTTCCAGAATGACAAGATCAACAAGGGAACGCCATGAACCAATTCTCCAGAGCATGATGCTCATTCTTCCGGCCTGCTCCCTTCCTAGAATTATTGCACAGTGTCTCCTTTCTTTCAGACGTTTCACACTGTACACGACAACTGCCATTTTTCCGGTGGAGCATAAAATTGATCCTTCTGAAAGGGTCACATGTTGCCAGGTCCAACTGCTGTACTGGCGTAAAAATTCCAGCCTTTGGCTCCGATGAACAGCAGTTAGCATGGCCATATGAACCAGGCGCGGTGGTCCACAGCAGTAACGTTCGCTGAACAGTTGTTGAGAAAACACTGTTGGTAGCCCATTGGTTAATCTGGGCTGTCAGTTGCACGTCTATTTGCCCGTGCACTTCTATTCGCCCGTGTACATCTCCGCAGCTGACGTTCACACCCGTCATCTATGGCCCACGGGGAAGGTACACCACACTTACCTCGTCGCCTGTTTTGTATGGCGCCATTTTGCAACGAACGGTCTACTTTAATCACAGCTGAACCGTGCACGGCTCGCATTTATTCCATTTATTGTTTGTCATCATCTATTACGGTTCTGCCACCTCGTTTTCTTATTCCATTTACTGGCGTCACTAACTTCCTGCCTTACTTGCCTGTAAGCGGCAGCAGCAGCAGCGCATATCGGTAAGTGCATTGTCGTACCATCTCTGGCGCGACCGGTAGTATTTCCGGGTCGTCGTGTGGAGTCATTTCAGGATGGACCAGCAGTGCAGTAGGGACGCAGCAACAGTGTAGTCGGGGAACGAAGCGTCGGTGAGGCGCTGACAGCCAGTGCTCGCCGACCTGTGGCCACACACATGAAATGACCGCTGGAAGGAGATTAGAGCGGAACGACTGCTGGTTGGTCGTTTGGTTGGTCGTCTCATCGGCCGATGTATACTTGGTTCTTTCACCGTTTCCGGGCCCGGGCAGTCGGTCGGCTGGCGTGGAGCAGCGAGGAATTCTCCGCGGGACGTAGTTTGGCCGGACCCCTGACGGTCTCTACACGTTGTTGGAGTGTGTGGAGCTGTTCCCTTTGGTACGAGGTCTGTGGGTCACCGACCCTGGACACGAAAGTTGAGTTTTCATTTAATCTACCAGCAAGACAAGAATGTTCACATTTGGTCGTTTTGAGTTCGTTGTCGGCTTTTGGGATATTCCCGCGAGCAACAACGTATTTTTCAAGTTCGAAAATTCTAGCCACCCTCCGGTGGAGTTTCACTGTATTTGGTTATTTGAATTGAAGTGCACCAGTGGAATCTTCTGCCTTGAGGCCGTTAACGTTCCAGTTACCTGCCCTGGCTGTTGACGTAAGTTTCAGGCAGTGTAGTTTCCTCATCGCGTTGTTGCTGTCCAGCACGGCGTGTAGTTTGACAGCTCCATGTATGATTGGTTGTGGGCACCAATATCTTCTACGTTGTTCCATTGAACTCCCTGTCGTACCCTGGTCGGGTGAAGTGGAAGTTATCTTGTCGGTGGGTCCGTTAACTGTCGATCGGTTGCGTTGTCGTCCGATCGTCAATAGTTGGCCCGACTGCCTGTCTGACTTAGCGAGCGTTAGTGTTTGAATTCCAGGCCCACCCTCGAACATCTGAGCCCCCTTGGGTGTACTGGTCTATTTTTTGTTCTTGTTGTTGGTACTTGTATGGCTTCTAGCGATTTTTTAAAACTAAGGTTGTTTTGCCCTTAAGGCGTAAGATTCTTTAGGCCTTCAGCCTAATTTAAAGAACTGTGTCATGTAACACGTTTGGCATTTTAAAGGTTTTAATGCTGTTGAATTTTAAGTGTTGGGCCTTTAGCCGATTTTGAATTTGAATTGTTTTGCTCTTAAGGCCTTCAGCCTAGATTCAAGAACTGTTTCACGTAAGGCATTTGCTATTTTAAAAAAAAAATAATGTTGTGTAGTTTTAAGTGTTAGGCCTTCAGCCGATTTGAATTTAAATTGTTTGTTGTTGAAGTGTCTGATTCTTTGGACCTTCAGCCTAACTAAAGAACTCTTTTAAGATAAGGCTTTGCCTTTTAAAATTCAGTTTTCGTTGACTTTTGCCTAATTACGAAGTGTTTTACGTAAGGCCTTTTTTTAAATTATGTTGTTTAGCCTTAAGTGTTGGGCTCTCAGCCGATTTTGAATTCGAATCGTTTCCTCTGAAAATCCAGGATTCTTTGGCCCTTCAGCTTAAATAAAGAACTGTTATAAGATAAGGCTTGCCTTTTAAATTTCTGATTGTGCTTGCGTTTTAGGTTATTGGCCTTCAGCCGTTTTTAAATGAAAGTGGCTTTCAGCTGGTAATTAAGTCCCAAAGATTAAAGCTGGGAATTAAAAAGAATTTTTTTGGGCTCTTCTAATGTTTGATCAAATAACGAAGTTGTATGTTAGAGTGTAACTGACAGCCCCTTTCGACAATTTAAACTACCTGTCTTGTCCTGCGGGTTAAGCTGGGCTTCTCAACGGCTGTACGCAAGCCGTTTCCAAAACTTACCATTTCAGAAATTCTTCCAGTCTTGGGCTGGAAGTCAATGATCATGCGCTTTAAGAGATCAGAAAAATCGCTTCATTCACGCATTATGGCCACGACTACACTCTTTTCCTCGTCTCCCAGACATGCTTTATGCACCATCCACTGCTAGCACAGCCACCTGCAGCCTCGGAGTGGTTATAGCACGTTGACTCGCAACATAAACTGTGTTCAGATTAATGTCACTCCATAGTGATAATCCTTTAGTGTTCAAGAACATGCCCAGGTTCTTCAGGGTATATTTGACAGCAAAGGATTTCCATAAAACTGAGAATCAGCCTGAATTACATAAACTGTAAAATTCTGTTGAAAATTTTAGAAGTACGTCTGACCCAATGTTGGGTCATTGTACTCCGATCTAAATTAGACACATCAAAAATGTGTTGCATCTCCCCGGTTCCAAGAACTCCTGAAGACCGATGTTGACTGTGGGTATTGTCTCACAGACTCAGTCCCTTTGATTGTTCACAGATGACACTAAACCCGCCCAAAGACATAAACAACAATGCATGAACAGCTCCTATTAGTCGGAAGGGTTCCGACAGCCTATCAGTTCCAGTCATTCCACCAGGAAGGAGGTACACGGCTCGTGTTGTCTATAGTTCAACCATGACCAGACGGTCGATCGGGTCCGCAATGTTACTTTGTGCCAAGAAGAGCTCTCAGCAAGGGAAGTGTTCAGGCGTCCCGGAGTGAACCAGAACGATGTTATTTGGACATGACGGTGATACAGAGAGACAGTAACTGTCCATGACATGCTAGGCTCAGGCAGCCCAAGGGCTACTAACTCAGTGGATGACTGCTACCTACGGATTATAGCTAGGCGGAACCCTGACAGCAACGCCACTAGGTTGAATAATACTTTTCGTGCAGGCACAGGACGTCGTGTTACGTCTCAAACTGTGCGCAGTGGGCGGCATGATGCGCAACTTCACTCCCGGCGTCCATGGCGAGGTCCATCTTTGCAACCACGACACCATGCATAGCGGCACAGAAGGGCCCAGCAATATGCCGAATGGACCGCACAGGATTAGCATCACGTTCTCTTCACCGATGAGTGCCGCATATGCCTTCAACCAGGCAATCGTCGGAGATGTGTTTGGAGGCACCCCGGTCAGGCTGAACGCCTTGGACGCATATCCACCGAGTGCAGCAAGGTGGAGGTTCGCTGCTGTTTTGGTGTAGCGTTAAAAGGGGCTGACGAACGCGGCTGGTGGACATGGAAGGTGCCGTAACGGCTGTACGACACGTGAATGCCATCCTCCGACCGATAGTGCAACCATATCGGCAGCCTACTGGCGAAGCATTCTCCTTCATGAACGACAATTCGTGCACCCATCGTGCACATCTTGTGAATGACTTCCTTCAGGATAACGACATCGCTCGACTAGAGTGGTCAGTATGTTCTTCAGGCATGAAATCTACCGAACATGTCTGGTATTTATTGAAAAGGGCTTTTTATGGACGACATGACCCACCAACCGAATAGCCGTTGAGGAGTGTGACGATCTGGACCAACACTGCCTTGATGAACTTTTGGATAGTATGCCACGACGAATACAGGCACACATCAATGCAAGAGGACGTGTTACTGGGTATTAGATGTACCTGTGTACAGCAGTCTGGACCACCACCTCTGTAGGTCTCGATGTATGGTGGTGAAACATGCAATCTGTGGTTTTCATGAGCAATAAAAAGAGCGGAAATGATGTTTATGTTGATCTCTATTCCAATTTTCTGTACAGGTTCCGGAATTCTCGGAACCAAGGTGATGCAAAACTTTTTTTGATGTGTGTATTAGTTTCCAGAGAGTGTCCCTCTCTTTCGTCAATTTACTGCAGACTCAAAGCTGCTGACGAGTAGTTTGTTCTCTTCCATTACAAGTGCACGTTGTGCCACCAATTACTTTGAATAGATTATAATAAGCTTTCAGTTTTCAATTCCCCGTTTAACATTATATAGATTTCGGTGGTAACAGTAGGCAAATCATGAAACGTTGGCTGACAGTACGAAAATACGGTTGTGTGTTTCTCCTGTTTTCAGTACATTCCCACTCAGTCTTCCACTTGTCACTAAACTCTTAGTTTTTCTGTATTTTACTTACTGATATTTTGCTGTAGCGCAGAAGAATGTCTCCCAAACCAATGCTTCCAGCAGCCTGAATCCGCAGCGCGCTGAGCTTTTCCAGCTGCCGTACACCTCGATGGCGGCGTCTGTGGAGTCGACCATCGACCTAGTGTCGCAAAAATGTTATTCGCCCGAAAATCCGACACTTTTTTATTGATAGATGGTGGAATCCCGATGGTCCCGTGTCCACTACAGTCGTAACTCGCGTTGTCGTTGCCTCATGTGAACATGTAGGGATGCTCTGCTGCGGAGCTCCATGTTGAACAATGAGCGATGAACGGCGTGTTCCAAAACACTTGTGCGTCAGCCATCACCGTGCTCTTTCCGCAGAGATGCCACTGCTCTCCATCTGACCACCTTACATAGCAGACAACCTTCCGAACACCGAATCGTTTACGTCCAAACTTGCAGCCCCTAGTGGTAGTTTCACTGTGCTTCTACCTATTTCCGTATATGCTCACAAAAGCAGCACGTCAATATTCGAGCAGCTTCTCCGTTTCTAGAAGTCGTTCAAAGGCTCTTCATAATAATAATCTGAACTTTGTCAAAGTCGCTTCTCTATGGGTTTCCGTAGATGCAGCCCATATCCTGGCGGCCGAAGATTAAAAAAAAAATCTTTATTGATAACCATTATAATTATACAAGTTAACCCACTTCCTTAAGCTCATTAGTGGGTCCTAACAGTCATACATTTATATTGAATTGTGCAGCTAGTTTTTAGTTTTATAGTGAGCTACAGTTACATTAACAACAATGGGCATTTAATATCTACATCTACTGTTTTACCTAATTCCTATAACTAATTGAATTTATGTATATTCTGCAGCGTCACATGTGTGCCAGTTAGAATATAAACCTACTATAATATGCCTTGTTCTTCGAGCTAATCCCGAAGAACATGCCCCTGGCACTGGGCAGGCCTCGACGTTATAATTCGCTGCAGTACCTATTCTAATTTCCTATAACTAAGTCCTACAAACTAACTTATCCTACGTCATGTCTGGTGTGTCATAATCGGTGGTTGATCCCTACTCCCCCTAGTCCTGCACATGGCGGATTCCAACTCGGGTGAAGTCGGCCAGTCCACGCACAGGCGGTATGGGACTAGGGCTCTTGGTCGTAATCGGTAATTATTATCCTTGTTATTTACTGTATCTCTCTTAAATATCAAGTTAAAACTTTTCGAGATACCTCGTTTGCCAAGGTGTTTAGGGTCTGAAAAGTTTCCTCACATCTGAGCAATTGATACGTGTCATGGTTAGGAAGTCTGTCTCGCAGTGTGTTTGCGACATCACTGAAGAGCGGACATTCGTAAACAACATGCTTGGGTGTACCCTCCGGATCGCCACAGTCGCACGCTGGTGTTGCCCTTTTCCCAAATCGACATAAGTATGTCGGGTAGGGTCCATTGCCAGTGAGAAAGTGAATCAGACCTCGTGTAGGCTCGAAGTACTTCATACCCAGGCGTTCCCTCACATCAGGTAGAAACTGGAAGGTTCGTCGTCCAGCCTCTTCTACCACCCAAGTCTCCTGCCAGAGTTCCTCCCCTCTTTTCCTTATTTCTCTTTTGTCTCCCACCCTGATACCCATAATATCTACAATCTTTTCGTAATTACCCTTTTTGGCCCAATACCAGGCCGCCTTTTCCCTTATCTTAATGTCCAGAGGGCAGAGCCCCATTATGACTAATAGGGCCCCTCCTGGAGATGTTCTGTAAGCACCCACAGCTCTTAGTAGCATGCTTCTCTGGACCCTTCCCACTGCCATGGCGGGCACTACCCTCGTGAGCCTGTGCGCCCAGACTCCCGAGCCGTAGCCCACAACTGAAGTTAGAATGCTGTTGTGATATAGCCTGATTAGGTGTGGAGGAAGATGGAATCTTTTGTGACCTATTGAGATGAGGTTGTTTAGTATCTGAAGGGCTCTCTGGGTGACGGTATCAATGTGCTTACCGAATCTCCACCTCTCATCAATGATGACTCCTAGGTAGCGTGTCTCACGTCGTTTAAGAACTGGTGAACCGTCTATTCTGACAGTCGGATTTCTAATGATATGTCCTTTTAGCAGGAGGTAAGTAGATTTGCTGGGCGATATCGTCATTTTAGTCGCGTGGCACCACTGTTGGAGTTTGTATAATGCTGTCGCTATCTTTGGTTCAATGTCTTCGCGGCTGCGGCCGCCAGCCAACAGGAGGAGGTCATCCGCGTAGGCTATCACCTCTAGCACCTCTTCACTCTGTTGTAAGCTATCTAACAAAGGCTCCATATGCATGTCCCAGAAGAGGGGTCCTAAGACGGAACCTTGGGGACATCCTTTAGTGATTGTCTTTCCAGCTCTTTCGCTAGAGGATGATAGCCAGACCTCCCGATCCTCGCAATAGCTCCTCAGGCAACCATATAGCGGCCCTGGACACTCTTCCTCCCGCAGGCAGGAGAAGAGCGAAGGCCACCACAGGTTGTCGAATGCGCCACTGATGTCAACCATGATGTCAACCACGTATTTGTGCGGGGTCGAGCCACAGACCTCGGCCGCCAGGGCGATTGCATCAGATGCCGACCGCCCCGGCCTGAACCCGAACTGCCTGTCACTTATCCCGCACAACACTCGGTGTGCTGTCAGTCTGTCAGCCAGCAATGTCTCCAGTATTTTGCCAAATATATCCAGCAGGCAAATCGGCCTGTAAGATTTCGCTTCTGCGGGATCCTTATCTGGTCCTTTCTTTATAATGACTACATGTGCCATTTTCCATCTCTTAGGGAATTTTCGCTGTCTGAAGCATTCATTGTACAGATGTGTTAGTGGCGCAGTCAGCTGAGGCGCCAGAAATTGCACCACCTCCGCCACAATGCCGTCTGGCCCAGGTGATTTTCCTCTTTGCAGAGATCTTATGTGTGTTGCTACCTCCTCTCTTGAGAAGGGGTAGACAGCCGTCTCATTGGTGTATATTTCTTGGTCTTGATCTCTGAGTTGCTGCTGACCCTCTGTCTCCCCATCCGCATTGTCGTCAGGCAGCAGGGAGTGGAGGAGGACCCCCGCAGTCTCCTGCTAGGACTCTGTCATCCTATCCCTGTACCTGACTGTAGATAACTCCAGAGGAGAGCGGATTTTTTCTCTCACCAACTTATATGGGAGCCCCCATGGGTCCGTGACTAGCTGGTTGAGCACGAAGTTTTCCCAACTTCTCATTCTAACTTCCCGCAATTCCTTTTGGAATTTCCGCTTTTCCTCCCTATACAGCACCTGCCACCTTTGTCGTTCCTGCCAGACGACACTGCGCTGATAGAATCTCCTCAGCCTTCTGACAGACCGACGCAGTTCGCCTAGTTCGGAAGACCATGGTGACGGGGAGGCCGCCATGGCCCTCCTCCTAGTAGGTACGGCTGCCCTCACCGCTCTTGTCACTGCATTCACCAGTTCCTCTGCCCTCTGGTCTACGTCCATGTCCAAGTGCATGTCGTCTTCCGGTGATGGAGGAATGTCACACTCCCTCGCTAGGCGTTCCCAATCGGCTCTTTTATAATTTAGTTGTATTTCCCACCCCGTGGCCCAGTGGCTCTCTCTTTCTCCTATGGTGACAGTTATCAGATTGTGGTCGCTTGTGGTGGCATTCTCTGTGACTCTCAAATTTTGAAGATTGTTGGCTGTATTTGGAGTTACAAGGGTGATGTCGATGTTAGTGCCCTGTCCTCCACCTGCAGCGTAGGTGGGAGGATTGCCGGGTCTGTTAGCCACCACAAGTTGTGATGCCATAATAAGATTTCCTGGATAAGAAGTTGTCCTTGTTTACCTACATCCTTGTCAAAGAGGGCGGAGGAGCGACAGAGATTTAGGGCACTCATACCCTCGCGGTGTGTAAGTACCCCTATAGGAGGAAGAATCAGCAATGATGAAGATGCATACCGTGTATCTACAGGCTATGTGGTCTGAAAAGAGAAAGTGTCATGACGATCTCCTCATTGCCAAAATATTCCGGAAATCCTCCATCGGGCCTCCAGGAGGAGACTGACGAGGGGGAGGAGACCCTGAGGAAAATATTCTGTGTGTCCGGGCGTGGAATGTCATTTTGAACATGGAAGGGAAACTAGAAAATTTGAAAATGTAAGTATTAAGTCTCAATCTGCATATAGTGGGGGTAAGTGAAATGAAATGGATAGAAGACAACGCTTACTGGTCAAGTGGTCTAGGGTAATATCAAAAGCAGAAAAAACTGTCATAACGGGAGTAGGATTCGTTATGAATGGGAAGGTAGGGCAGAGCATTAGTTATTGTAAACATGTCAATGATATGATTTTTATCATCGGTATCGACAGCATACCATAGTTCAGGTAAACATAGCGACATTGCACGACGAAGATGAAGAGATTCAAAAAGTATATGAGAACAGTGAACGGGTAATTCTTTTCGTAAGCGGAGATAAGCCTTATAGTCATGTAGAACTAGTATGCGGTTGTAGAGGAAGGAATAGAAGGAAGGGTTACGGGAGAATATGGACTTGGTAATTGGGATGATAGAAGGAAACAAATTGAATTCTGCAATAAATTTCAGTTGGGAATAGCGAATATTCTTTTCAAGGCCACAAGAGGAGGCGGTGTACCTGTAAAAGGCTAGGAGATACAGGAAGATTTCAGTTAAATGAAATCATGGTTAATCAGAGATTACGAAATCAGATATTGGATTGTGAGGCATACCCAGGAGCAAATGGAGACTCAGATCACTATTTGGCACTGATGAAGAGTATGCTGAAGTTTAAGAGATTCCTCAGCAAAAATCAATGAGCAAAGAAGTAGGATACCGAAGTTGAAAGGAATGAGGAGATACGCTCGAAGTTCTCTGAGCTAAGATACTGCGATAAGGAATAGCTCAATAGGCAGTTCAGTAGAAGAGCAATGGGTATCTCTAAAAAAGGCAGTCACAAAATTTGGAGAGAAAAATGTAGGTACAAAGATGGTAACTGCGAAAGGAACCATGTGTAACACAAGATATCCTTCAGCTGATCGTTATTTAGGACGTAGGTTGCAACTGCTTCTCTGCGACGAAGAGGCTGACACCGGAGAGGAAACACTGGCGCGATGCGCAGGTGTCATAATGTTTTCACTTGCTAGTGTAAAGGGGCAGTCCATTGGTGTGGTGTCACCGCCAGACACCACACTTGCTAGGTGGTAGCTTAAATCGGCCGCGGTCCATTAGTACATGTCGGACCCGCGTGTCGCCGCCATCAGTACTTGCAGACCTAGCGCCACCACATGGCAGGTCTAGAAAGACGGACTAGCACTCCCCCCAGTTGTACGGACGACATTGCTAGCGACTAGACGTACGAAGCCTTCCTCTCATTTGCCGAGAGACAGTTAGAATAGCCTTCAGCTAAGTCCATGACTACGACCTAGCAAGGCGCCATTAGCCTTACAGTGATTGTAATTAACCGTATCTGGAGATAGTCTCATTTGTATCGTCAATAGCGATGTACCACAAGGATGAATTAAAGTTAAGTATTCAAGGAGCTGCATAATTTTCTTATAGCATTAATTAAGTATCCTGTTCCAGAACTCACGCCAGCCGGCGTGTGTGTACGCGTGCCTATCGGTAACCTCACCCTGTGTCTAGACTCTTGTCTAGACACAACAAAACATGGCGACGAGTTAAAAAAGGGTTTTGTTCTTTCTAATTGCTTACATTTACTTGTGTCATGGCTTCGCCACAATCTTCAGATGTACTGTCCGAATTTTATCGCTTGCAGAATCAGCAGACGCAGGCGTTATTGGATGCCCTTGGACAGCTCGTCCAGGGTCAACGTGCGCTGCAAACCGATGCAGCCGCCGCCGCTTCATCGCTACCGCAGCCACAACACGCAGTTGCACCCTCTTTTCGTCAATTTCGTCCAGACGACGAAACATGGGCGGAGTGGTCACGTCAGTTTGGATTCCATCTCGCCGCCTCACTTATTGTCTTGTGTCGGCGTGCAAACGTACCGTGTGATAGTGAAATTGTTTCCCCGACGCGACGTCGCTACTCTGTCCTACGAAGAAATTGTGTCGGCTTTAGATGCCTATTTCAAAGAAACAGTTAATGTAGTTGCAAAAAGGTATACGTTCTTTCGTACAAAACGTACGGCCGGTCAAACTAATCGGGAGTGGGTTGCAACTTTGCAAGGCCTTCTAGGGACTGCGCATTTCAATGTGACTGTGGCCTTCCTTATTCAGATACAATGGTGCGTGATGCAATAGCACAGAACGTTTCTGATGTTCGCATAAGGGAACAAATTTTGAAACTAGTTAATCCCTCCCTTCAACAAGTGATAGACATATTGGACAGGCAAGACACACTTGACTTTGCTCAGGAATCATTTGCAACTTCGCCAGCTGTGTGTCGCATTAACCGGCCCGCCGAGCGCGCTGCAAGGAACTGTAAACAGCCTTCGCGCACGCCAAGCGCACCATCACGTGCCCCGCGAAAGCGAGCAAATGCAGTGCTGAAATCATGCCCGCGGTGTGCAACTAGACATTCGCGTGAGAATTGCCCGTCACGCCAAGCTATTTGCTTTTTCTGCAATAGGAAAGGACATGTTCAAAGTGTTTGCCAGAAAAAGCTCAGATTCGACAATCACTACCGTTCCAGGCCCTTTGCTTCGCGCCGGAATCAAACCAAGGACACTCAGGCTCGGGAACCTTCGCCCATGGACATTCATGTAGTTCATGCCACTCCGTCCAGTGTTCCTCTCTCTAACAGTGACTGTGTTCGTCCCACAAAAAGTGTGCGTCGACGTCGACGGCAATCCCGTCACGTCGCAAGTGATTCTGTACCAGTGTCTGTTCAAGTTGCACAAAACAGTCGCTCTTGTCGTCAGCAGGACAATAAACTTTTTGTAGATTTGGACTTTGCCGGACAAGTGATACCATTCCAGCTCGATACTGGAGCTGCAGTTTCATTGCTCAATCACGCTACGTACAAACAACTGGGCGCACCGCCGTTGCCTGCCGCAAAAGTTCAGCTCACTAGTTATTCAGGACAGCATATCCCTGTGTTAGGACAGTGCAGCCTTCTTGCAACATACAAGGGACAAACAAAACTTGTGTCATTTTAGGTTCTACGTTCTTCTGCTGCAGTGAACTTGTTTGGTTTAGATTTATTTCAGTTGTTTAACTTGTCTATTGTGAATCAGGTCCTATCAGTGAACCAGACTGTGCCTTCAGCCAGTGTTTCTAGTCTATGTGAGGAATTTGCAGACATTTTTGCACCGGGCCTTGGTTGCGCTAAGAACTATGAAGCACATTTGGAACTAAAAGTCAACGCGCAACCGAAATTTTTCAGAGCGCGCAATGTTCCCCACGCATTGCGTGATGAGGTCGCAAGAACATTAAAAGATTTAGAATCGCAAGGTGTCATTGAACGTGTGCAGGCTTCTCTCTGGGCCTCACCCTTAGTGATTTTGCAAAAACCTTCCGGCAAATTGAGACTTTGCGTGGACTTCAAAGCAACAGTGAATCCACAACTAGTGCTTGCTACTTTTCCTTTGCCCCGCCCGGAAGATCTCTTTGACAAACTGTGCCCGGGAAACTATTTTTCAAAGTTGGACCTAGCAGATGCGTACTTGCAAATACCGGTGGACGAAGAATCCCAGCGCGTATTGGTGGTTAACACGCATCTTGGACTGTACAGATTCAAAAGACTGCCATTCGGGTGTGCATCCGCCCCTGCATTATTTCAGCAATATTTACAAACTATTTGTGCGTCGGTCCCTACTGCAGCAAACTATCTGGACGATATAGTGATCTCCGGAAAGACAGAAGCGGAACATTTACAAAATCTCCGAACCTTCTTTCAGGTCTTGCGACAGAATGGTCTTCGCTTGAGGAAGGACAAATGTGTGTTTTTTGCTCGTGACTTGCCATATCTGGGCCATGTCCTTAATGCCCAAGGCATACATTCGAGTCCAGAGCACCTCCGTGCCATACAGGACTTGCCTTCGCCGCAAAATGTGAAGCAGCTACAGAGTGTGTTGGGAAAATTAAATTACTATCATAAGTTTCTTCCTCATGCCTCTTCAATTTCAGCTCCGCTTCATCGCTTACGCCGTAAAGGTGTTCCGTTCGTCTGGTCGACGGAATGCGAACGCGCCTTTCGCCAATTGAAATCGGCGTTGCTTTCAAATACTTGCCTTACGCCGTTCGATCCCCAGAAACCCCTTTTGTTGATGGTAGATGCATCGGATTTCGGGATCGGTGCTGTGCTTGCGCACAAAGATGGTTCGCATGATCGCCCTATTGCCTTTGCGTCCAAATTGCTGTCGTCAGCGCAACGCAATTATTCCCAGATAGAGAAAGAGGCTTTGGCTCTCGTGTTTGGTGTTACGAAGTTCCACGATTTCTTGTATGGTCGTCACTTTACCATCATCACAGACCACAAACCTTTGACATCGCTTTTTCATCCGAACAAGCCTGTACCTCCACGTACAGCGCAGAAATTCATTCGCTGGTCTATTTTCCTCTCGCAGTACCGCTACGATATCTTGTACCGGTCCACTGCTAAGCACGGCAACGCTGATGCGTTGTCCCGTTTGCCTGTTGCCGAGGATAAAGCATTCGATTCTTCCGAACTTGCTTGCATGTTCATTGATGCGGAAACTGATGACGTGGTCGAATCGTTTCCGATTGATTTTCGTCGTGTAGCTACCGCCACAGCTGCTGACCCTGTCCTTGCTACCGTTTTGCGTTTTGTTGCTACGCAATGGCCCTTGTCGAAGTCGCGGATCGAGGATCCGTTGGTTCGCAGATTTTTTGCTCACAAGGAGAGACTTTTTGTACGACGTGGTGTTTTGTTGTTGCGTTCTGATAATGATCAGTCTAGGGTCGTGGTCCCACGTTCGTTACAGTCATCTGTCTTAAAGCTTCTCCACCAAGGACATTGGGGTATAGTGCGTACGAAACAACTTGCTCGTCAGCACTGTACTTGGTTCGGAATCGATGCTGCGATTACGAATATGTGCTCCTCTTGCATGGCGTGTGCCGAACAACAATCCGCACCGCCGCGGAAATTCTTTGCTTGGCCGAAAGCCGCTTCCCCTTGGCAACGCTTACACATAGATTTTGCTGGTCCATTCTGGAATGCTCGATGGTTGGTTGTTGTCGATTCCTTCAGTAATTTTCCTTTTGTTGTCCGGATGTCTTCCACGACGTCCTCTGCCACCATCCAAGCGTTGTCTGCTATCTTTTGCATTGAAGGTCTTCCACAGACTATTGTTTCCGACAATGGCCCACAATTCATGTCCGCAGAATTTCGGTCATTCTGCAAGGCCAATGGTATTCAACATCTGACATCCGCGCCGTTTTCGCCTCAGTCAAACGGTGCCGCTGAACGTTTGGTCCGGACTTTCAAGTCACAGATGTTGAAGTTGAAAGAGTCGCATTCTCGGGAGGACGCGTTGTTGCTCTTTTTGTCTTCGTATCGCTCTCAGCCCCGCGATGGTCGCTCGCCGGCTGAGTTGCTCCATGGTCGTCCTCATCGAACCTTGATGTCTTTGTTGCATCCGCCGCATCAGGTTCCTGTGCAGCGGCAGACTCCTGCTTTTGCTCCTGGCGACGCTGTATTATATCGCAACTATCGCGGTTCAAGGCGTTGGCTCGCAGGGCGCATTCTTCGCTGCCTCGGCCGCGCGATGTATTTGGTTTTGGGGGCCTCTGGTGAGGTGCGTCGGCATCTCAATCAGCTGCGCCTCTGTCGTCGCCTGGGTTCTGCCGCTCCCCGTCTGCTTTCAGCGACGGAGCCGTCCGGTCAGCGCCCTGGGGACCCATCTACTGGCTCGCCTCATCCCCAGGTGTTACCGACGATGCCTTCCATTCTGCCCCGTGGCGTCGCGCCGCCGCAGCCGCCGCTGCAGCCGCCGCCGCTGCCGCCCGCAGAGGACGCTTCGCTGCAGCCGTCAACCGCCTCCCTGGGTCACGCGCCGCCGATCGCTTCCCGTGACCAGCTGTCGTCCGCCCTGGACCTCTGGCCCGCTCCGGACCACATGGCGTCATCGCGTGTCGGATACCCCGACGCAATGGAGGTCGACCCTGTCTCATTACGGGCGCATACGCCGCATGTTGACGTGCACCCTGGAGTAGGTTTCCAGGCGTTTCCTAGCTCCCCTCGGACCGAATGGCCGGGTGCGGGTGGCACAGCCTCGCCTGTTGTTAGGCTCCCCACCTCATCGCATACGTCAACATGGGGCCCTCCCCACGGCGGGCGGAAGCCTTATAACACGACCGTTCGCCGATTTGCGGGGGAGGAATGTGGTGTCACCGCCAGACACCACACTTGCTAGGTGGTAGCTTAAATCGGCCGCGGTCCATTAGTACATGTCGGACCCGCGTGTCGCCGCCATCAGTACTTGCAGACCTAGCGCCACCACATGGCAGGTCTAGAAAGACGGACTAGCACTCCCCCCAGTTGTACGGACGACATTGCTAGCGACTAGACGTACGAAGCCTTCCTCTCATTTGCCGAGAGACAGTTAGAATAGCCTTCAGCTAAGTCCATGACTACGACCTAGCAAGGCGCCATTAGCCTTACAGTGATTGTAATTAACCGTATCTGGAGATAGTCTCATTTGTATCGTCAATAGCGATGTACCACAAGGATGAATTAAAGTTAAGTATTCAAGGAGCTGCATAATTTTCTTATAGCATTAATTAAGTATCCTGTTCCAGAACTCACGCCAGCCGGCGTGTGTGTACGCGTGCCTATCGGTAACCTCACCCTGTGTCTAGACTCTTGTCTAGACACAACAATTGGCGCAGCTATGTACTCAGATGATTCATGTGAAATACTTTCGACACGATTATGGCAGCACGACGAGAATTAACAGACTATGAACGTGAAATGATAATTGGAACTAGTAGCGTGGAACATTCCATTTCGGAAATCGTTTGGTAATGCAATATCCCGAGATCCACACTGTCAAGACTGTACCGAGAATACCAAATTTCAGCCGTTAGTCTCAACGCGGACACGCAGCGGTCGACGACCTTCACATAACGACCGAGAACAACGGCGTTTTCATAGAGTTGTCAGTGCTAACAGACATCAAATAAAGCACGAAATAGCCAAAGAAATCTATGTGGGACGTGTGTCTTAGGTGTCCGTTAGGACAGTGCGGTGAATTTTGTCGTTATGGGCTGTGGCAGCAGCCGGCCGACACGAGTGCCTTTGATAGCAGAGCGACATTACCTGCAGCGTCTTTCCTCTGCTCGTGACCATATCAGTTCGACCAAGGACAACTGGAAAATCGTGGCCTGGTCAGATGAGTCACGATTTCAGTTGGTAAGAGCTAATAGTAAGTTTTGAGAGTGGTGCAGGCAACGCGAAGCCATGGTCCCAATTTATCAACAAAGCATTGTGCGAATTTGTAGTGCCTTCAGAACAGTGTGAACAGTGTTTACGCGGTATTAACTTCCTCATCTGAGTCAAATGAAACGATAGTTGACTGGAACTTGTAATGTCCGGTTACTTGTAGACAGTTTGCAGGCCTTTATGGACTTAACAATCCCGAGTAACGATGGAATTCTTATGCATGACAGTATGACATTTAACCGGGTCACTATTACTCGTGATTGGTTTGAAGAATATTAGGTAAGATCCGAGCGAATGATTTAACCACGCAGATCCCACAACATGAATGCCATCGAACGTGTGTGGGACGTAATGGAGAAGTTAGTTTGTGCACAAAATCTTGCGCTAGGAATGCTTTCGCAGTTATGGACGGCTGTAGAGACAGCATGGTTCAGTATATCTATAGGGGACTTCCAACGAGTTGTTAACTCCACGCCACGTCAAGCTGCTTCAGTACGCCGGCCAATAGGAGATACGACACGATATTAGTAGCTATCCTATGAGTTTTCTCACCCCACTGTACACCAAGCGGCCGAAGAAACCGAGACGTTTCCTCCTGGCTAATAATGCTATGACATGATATGGTGTCATACACCATGTATATAGCAACATTGTTGAATATTTATCCATAAATATGTCCGCCCCCGGTAGCTGAGTGATCAGCGTGACAAAATTTCAATCACAAGGGCCCGGGTTCGATTCCCGGCTGTGTCGGAGATTTTCACCGCTCGGGGACTGGGTATTGTGTTGTCCTAATCGTCATCATTTCAACCCCATCGACGCGCAAGCCGCCGAAGTGGCGTCAAATCGAAAGACTTGCACCCGGCGAACGGTCTACCCGACGGAAGGCCCTAGTCACACGCCATTTATCCATAAAATTTTATTGGAATAAAATAAAGTACAATTCAAAAATTGCTGTGGGCAACAGACAAGGAAGGAAATGTGTCCCCTGTATACATGTACCACACAGGCAAGAAGCTCTCACAAAATCGGTGCTTGATAGCTGACAAACCACACATGCTCATCTCTACTCAAGTGTGATGGATATACCGTTGATGTATACATCACTATAACCGTACGTAATTTCTGACCTTTTTTTTCCAAAAATATGCAACAAACATTGCTTGATGTACCTATTGTACCTAATATTTGAAATTACTCAGCCTAACAAACAAACACATGACAAATATGGAGGATAAAAGAATATCATATGTACTCTCCCCATCATATTTGCATGTTTCCTTATGCTGATTTTACCTTCTTTCATGCATTTGCTTTCTGTAATGAAAATTAAATCATTACCTTTCACCAGTCGTCTAGACGTATACAAGACACAGCAAATCTTAAATGTTATGACTGCGATAACGCATTCACATTCTTCTTTCTGTATCCTTCCGTTCAGCGGGGATACTACTCTATGCCACACACGTCACAGAAAGGATCCTTACGGCCACAAGTCTCACGTCACGTGGCTTCGGCCAATCACGAACTGCGGACGGAACAAGCGGACGATAAAAGGACGACTCTTCTTACCCAACACAGAGCTTGGGATCCGACAACACCTCTGCAACGCGACGCGCCCGACAATTCCAACCACTTTAGCGATGGTAGTGCACAATCTCCACCACAACAGATCTCATCCAGGTGCTGATGCTGTTAAACCTGCAAATGGAATGAACTTCGTCTTTCAGTAGACGTTTCCTCCAGCCAGAGGCAAGAACAGAGTGCTAATATTGACGTCCTCGCAGCGAGAGTCAGCGAAACAAAAGTACAACGCGCTCGCCCTCGCAATACTCACCGCATCTGGAGGCAGGACACGAAGCCAACGTGATGAGAGAATGAAAATCGATACACTGCCAACGGGCCCGTGACGACGGCGTTTAAAGGCTGTGGCCCTGTGATCCGGTCCGGGTATTAATTGGGTGCAGACGGCCGTTAGAATCGGTTAATTAATTGGAGTCGCGCCGCGTAATCCTCAGCGGCCGGTGGATACTAATTGACTTTGTGGCGGCTGGGGGTCTGCGCAGTCGAAAGTCGGAGAGACCCTTCTTTTTTTTGGGATAAAAGCCGACCTAAAAGAGACCTGCCGCAAAAAAACGGGGAAGGAGGCAGAGGTGAGGACGGATGGGAGAGGGAGGGGGGAGCAGAGGTGGAAGGGGAAAAAGAGAGACTCAGAGGGAGGCAGACGGCCCGTGATACCGCCCTCACGGCAACCCAAATCCAGTTCGGATTTATTGGCTGCATTCGCAGAGGGCGGCTCTGAACTGAAAAGCTCCCCTCCACATATGGCCAGCCTGCCGCAAACATTCCGCTGAATGATACGTGATTTAATAACGCACTCTCAATGGGATGCTGAGGTCCTCGTGAATATGGCCGCAAAAAGGTTGCTTGTATCTTAGTGAAAAACTGGTCTAATGCAAACGAATGAAATATAATATTACCTGGATTTTCTCTCCAGAGTGCGGATATGTCAGAATCGAATTAATGAATGACGCAATTTAGTGGAAGGTTATCTCTGCTGTGCCTAAAGCTTAATCCGCTACTGGTGTCATCCGGTCTGATAGCAGCTATGTTGAGAGACTTCACGCAATAGACGTACGGCCCTTTTTGGTATACGAATCCGCAGTCAATTCACAGTTTTATTTCTCATACATAGTTTGTAATTTTTCTGTAATGAATACACGCAGAGAATAAAACAAACAAGCATATATACATACACAAGTGAACCCAGTCACGCTTCAAAGTTGCTAAATAACTACGGGATCTTGACATACATCCTCAAGTTGCAAATTTCGACTCTTCGTTGCGACTACGCCCACTATGAAAGTAACGAACGATATAATTACAATAATTCATATAGAATATGAGTAAAATAGTTGCCTATCTATCCATTTCTGATTTTCATTGTATTTAAGTCGTTCTCTAAATTTTCCCTGCAGAACACGATATCCAAACTTCGGAATATACAATACATTTATTCTTTTGGATACTGTGTGGTAAGAGTATGAAATGGCTTTCTGACTACCAGTTCATGAAAAGGCAAGGTACACTTTACCATCTGACAAGCACAATGATCTTAAATTATTTCCAACATACCTGAAAGTGGGAAGTCTGGTCTCGAGCAAAAGAAACTTTCACCGGGCAATGAATTTTCTTCAAATAAATGTGTGAGTTGGTTGCGATCATCGATATATGTGGTGTAAGAGCCACCTTGAGAGATAAGTTGCTCTCTCACCTATTTTTCACATACAGAAAATTATTAAAGATTTTGTTACAACCTGACGCACCTTGAGCAAGACTCTTGAAAGTTAATCCACTGAGCAGACTTTGATGGAGCCTGGTAAGGCGTTAAAGGCATGAGGCCTTAGACACAGGGAGTCGAAAGCAATTGGCAGCAAGCCCATAATTTGCTAAATCTTACCAGTCACGCCTGCATCTATACAGGGCAGACAGGGCAGGCCCTCATTGAGACAGGGATCCAGAAGAACAATGCCGTGATACATCCCATGGTGCCAGCAGGAGCATGGGCGGGGGAAGAAGTCTAAAGGAACACGTCTACACAGTGGTGTCGTAAACCAGGCATTGTGTGCAGAGTCACGCGTAGTAAAAGTTCACGTGTTTTCGTGTTCACCAACAGTGCAAGTAGGCCAGTCATCCACTTCCCTTGGTTGGTTCTGTTATATAAGAAAACTCTGGCATCGAATCGTTTATGCCACCAACACGTCAAACCTCCTCTGTCGCACACATGTCGCCAGCTGCAATTCACGTCGCAGGAAGAATTAAACAGGGTAAAGTACTGCTGCTCTACCACTGTCAGGGCGTACACATCCCTATCGCCACTTGCTCTGAGGTGCACCTATGTAGAGAAACTTCAGTAGATTTGGCCAGTGAAAGTCTGCTTAGCGTCAGATTAATTCAGCTCGCGTTACCCACATTTATAGGGTCAGAGTACTTGACTCACTGATTACCTAATTAAACTGTCGTTGCGAACCAGGATCCACCCAGTGGAGCATTAAGTCACATGTTAGTTGCCTAGGGTATTCAATCTATGACTTCTTTAGTATAATTTATGTACTGTATGGGAAAATAAATGTTGTTAGTACAATAAATTTTGCCAGCATTCTCTATCGATCAAATAATGCAAACAACTTACCTTTCATTGTGGGGTCCCATGACAGGATCACGGATTCATGGCACCTTCTGTGACCGTGAGATCGCGTTGCCTAGCGTAGTCATTCAATTTGATGTCCCTTGCGCAGAATTGTGAATTGTTGACACTTTCTGTGGCCGTCAGATAGTAGATAGTATTGCCTAGTGAAGTTTCCGTTTCACATGTTTAATGTGGTGCAGTAGGTAGAGTAGCCTCGCGTTGCTGGCACTTAGACGTAGTACTAACATTTAATTATTGTATGTGTATATTTTCTTGTTGTGGTTGTGACTTCTGTGTCACTTGATTGTTTGTTCCTGACGGCGAACGGCGCTGTGCTGATTTGTTAGGACTGTTTGAGACTGTAGTTTGTTAGCGTAGACAAACGTGCTGTTATTTGAATTCTTTGTCATGGACTAGGAATCAGTAGCTCACGGGAGCGTAATTTAGAGGAGAATCTGTATGGCATAGGAATGCGTAGTGTTTAAATTTGTTTGAGTCAGATTTAGAGTGCGTGCTTACAAGAACCAAGGCACGTATGCTACAGTGTAGCGGAAGTAACTGAGTTATGTTAACCATGGATTCACGACGTCAGATTATTAGCGGCGACTGGGCAGATATTACACGGGATTCTCAGTTAAATGCGGTTGCAATCGGGCAGAAATGTCGAACGTAGAACCGGCAGAGTATGACGACATGTCGCAGTCAGGTAACGAAAGTGAACGGGAGACCGCAGCTGAACGAAATGTAGGCATTGCTTGTCCGAGACGCACCATCAGTGAGACTGGCAGACCAGAATCACTAACGAAACGTCACAGAATGATGGAATCTCGTTCTGGAGATGTTAGTGGTGGATGTTAGTTTGAGGCTCCAATGCAATTCACGCAAGAGGCAGAAAGGAAGAGACAAGAAGCACAGAGGAAGACACAAGGGGCAGAGAAAAAGAGACGGCTGGAATGAGGAGGAATGACACAAATAAGTCATAAGAGCGGTCGCAGACGGTACAGGTGGAGTCAAGAAAGAAATCGTAGGAATCCAAGAAGAGCTTGAGAATGTCTAGAACACGACAGCACAAAAGCGCGAGGTCGCGGACCAGATGAAGCGCGATGCCAAAACAACGCGATAGGCAACGCAAGTTGCACGAAAGGACGCATCACTGGCCAAAGAACAAGTTAAACTGGTAAGAACTGAGGTTTTTAAGACAAAAAAGGCACTTGCAACTCTCCAAAAGCGAGGCAGAAAAATATTAAAAAGAAAGAATGAGGCTGCGAAGCGAATCGAACAAATAGAAATCAAACAGGCCGAAATCTCTGAAGTTAAAGATCAGCAGCCCCGTGTCGGTGCGCCACAAAACGAGTTGACTAAGGAATTCGGCAGGCACACGAGCGGGTCGCGCAATTGCAAACGGCAGAGCGCCATCGAGAGCATCACAGAAGTGAAGAAAATATTTTGCGACTGTCTGAACCGCTATATGAGGACACATCCCCTGCACATGAGCCAATGCAGTAGGATTATGCTCCTGCCACGGCGTAACGCTTAATAGAACACGCTTCGTCAGTAACATTCTGAATGTCAGAGACCGAGCCGGAAAACAATTGCACACGTCTACGGTGGTCAGAAACGTTACTACGTGAAACTAACAACACGACTGGATACCATAACAGTGCACGAGGATCATTTGGGCACGGATATATTGAATCAGGCGCTGCAGACGAGAGGGAAAATTGTACGGCGGATACGTCGAACTTTTCGACCACAAACTTTTCTTGACTATCCAACATTTTCAAGTCTACAAATAGGTAAACAACGCATTAAATTCAGGGACCTGGATGGCACAGTACGATCACGATCCACTAGAATATTGGCCACAGAAGTGCAAGCTCCAGTTTATCTGTAGTTTCTTAGAAGGGACGATTGCAGAACTTACGCTAGGAGTTGAGGAGAGTTGTCGCTCCTACGAAGAATTTAAGGACGCATTCCTTGGCACATACTGGTCGCAAGACACACAGGAAAGGATAAAACAGGAGATCATGTTATGAAAGGACTTAGGAGCATCAGGATTCCGCAGTCCTGTCAAATTCTTCGAATCCATGGTCAAGAAGAACAGATTGTTGGATTAACTCACGGAAATTATAAGCCACTGTTACACTGGAAGATGGAAATAAGCGTATGGCATTGAGGGGAGGGAGTCCCCCATTCGGGGAAGATAAGCCGCCGTGTTCAAGTACTTGTTCGACGCCACATTGGGCGACTTGCTCATCGGAGATGGGGATGAAATGATGATGAGAACAATACAACACCCAGTCCCTGAGCGGAGAAAAGTCTGCTGCCCCAGCCCGAAATCGAACCCTGGAACCTTGGCGTGGCATTCCGCCGCGCTTACCACTTTTTTTTATTATCAGATTGACTTCGTATTTTCATGAAAAATCAGAGAACCATAGTCAAATCATCATTTAATATTAGCTGCAAAAAGAAAATTAACAATTTAGTTCAAGCACAAACTATTATTAAATTCTGAACGAGAAGACTAACCCACTATCCCGTCCCTCTTGTCAATTTTTTTATGTACATGTAGAAGAGAATAAGTGACAAAGTAAAGCTACAAGGGTAGGTACTCAAGGTCATGGAAGAAACAAGGATCACAGGGGAGCTAAACCTACACCCTGACGGTTAAACAGAAGAAAAAGCATATTAGCAAAAAGCGTTCGGTATCGTGGCAGCCGCTGCTAATTCCAATGCGCAGTTGTCAGGTAATGTTGAAAAACTCGGGGATCCGGGTCATTCGGCCTACAACGACATAGTGAACAAAGTAATCCAGGAGCCAGACAATCGAGTTCGTTTCCCTCTGAGGAAAAAAGGATCTGTCCGGAGGCAGGAGGATGTCATCTGGGAAAGCGGTTTCAGGACCTCGAGTAAGGAAAGCTAATTTACGGTAGACCCAAGGCAAATGATCCCATCCGCAAGCAACAAGCCTGTGAAGTAAGGTGTCAGTTTGTTGACATTCCTCACACTGAACAGTCAGACGAAGGCCAATACGAAAAAGACGATCACCAGCGGGTATTAGACGATGAGTGACCTTATACCACTTTGAAACAATCTCCATGGGCAATATAGGAAGACTAAGATGAGACCAGACCGTTCTCCAACACGTTGACGGGGAATCATGCTCAACAGAAGAAAGGGAACCTGGTGCACCCCAAAGGGATGATAGCATGTTTGTATTAATATGAGTCATAAAAAATATATCAGCAACGAGGGTACCCATAATTAGAAAGTATTCACGAATCTGCTCCAATTTAGGATTAATCCGTCCAGCATCAATAGGTGGGGTCAGACTGACCGGCCGGAGGCGGGAAAGTAAACGAGAGGTAACTTAATGCGGAGCCCGCGTACAGGTTAAAACATTACGGCGAGCAAATAAGATGGATGTCTTCATTTTGATATCGGTATGACCCAATCCTCCAAGCTTTCGAGGCCTGGCCACTACTACATACCGGGTACGAAAGACATGTCGGTGACACAGGAATCGACCAGACAGCTGTTTCAGTCTGCCGGCCATCATCGCGGGAAGACCTGCACAACGTAATATACTTCACTGAAGAGATACGTTTCTCAAACCGGTACCTTGTGAAGAACATTAAGTGAACGGCGTTCATGTTCAAGGATCGCCCCGTGAACGCGACTCGTAACCTCATGCCAATTTAGTGTCGCCATTTTGATCGGATTGCGATCCACTATGATCCCTAACGTCTTATGGCGATTGACGACCGACGCCCGAGGAATGACGACACGATCAAAGCCTCTCAACGGTAGGAACGTGCATTTACGATCATTAATACGAGGACCAGCAAGACGACCAAATGAATCCAAGGGATCCTTAAGCCTCGGTATGTCCTCGACATGTCGTACTAAGACCATGACGTCATCAGCGTATGCACGAACCGGAAAAATTTCCCCAATATAGTCCAGCCACGTAATTGCATGGCGAGGCGGCGAAGTAAGGGCTCTAAGAACAAGACAAAAAGGGGCATCATCGAGAAACTGATACCGGTAAAAAGGCGAGTTAAGACATGCCGAGCATCATTACTAAAGCCGATTTCAGTGAGCACTCTCCCTAAAAAAATCATGGTTGACACGATCAAACGATTTCTGGAAATCAACAAAAAGAAAAGCCCCTGGGATATTACGGCAGCCGCCACCGAAATTACACGCGACATTCCAGAACAGAAGTCAGTATCGTACGTCCAGGCACAAAGCTTTGGTGGGCGGCAATAATGATATCGAGCAGCTTAGAGAGACGGATATTAATGGCTCGAGAGACAATTTTGTAATCAGAGTAAAGGAGAGTCATAGGACGGAGGGAATCAATCGCAGGTCGACCTGTGGATTTCGGGAGGAGGACCAGATTACCTTCCTGAAAAGGAGCAGGAAGTGAGACTCCCCGCATCACTTTATTTACCATTGACGTTAAAGTGTCACCAATGAGTGGCCAAAATTCAGCATAAAACTCCTTAGGAGTACCGTCTAATCCAGGCGGCTTGCGGGACTGAGTTTCTGTAACAACATCATATATATCGTCCTTGTGAAAGGGACGCAGAATGGCGTCATTTAATTGAGGAGTGACGACGCGATACAGCAAGGATGTAAAGTCGTCGAGAGAGTCTTCAGCCGGGACATGGGTATCGTACAGATCAGTAAAATAAGTGTAAATAAAGTCGGAAATGTCACGGTGAGAGGTGAACATGCGGCCTTTAGCGGTTTTGAGGGAGGCAAGGCACACACGTTTCCGGCGTGCCCGTAAACAGACTAGATGGTAAAGTGACGTCAATTCGTCTTGTATAAGGGAACGTGGTTGAGACGTCGTCCGCAGTTCCTACATTTGAATTCGTTTGAGTTGCAGCACTTTGGCTTTGATGAGCTGTACATCAGTGACCCGTAGGGGAGCATGCGTTGCACTATCGTACAGTTGACGTAAAACTGAGTAGTAAAATTCTTGCGTTCTTCGATCGTCTGCCACCTTCGGAGCTCCAGAACGCGTGAGTGGCCTACGGATTTGTGGTTTAGCATGCAGTGACCACCATGTCACAACAGATGAGTACCGGTCCACACTGCGAGAACAACGAGCCTATAAGTCCTCCAGGACGACACCAATAGAGGTATCGTGGAAATATGCTATACTGAGCATCCAGGGAGGACGAAACAATTTTACCGGTTGCCGCTCGTAATTAAACGTGACGGCTACGACTCAATGATCAGTAAAACAGGCTGGTATCATATCAACATCCAGAAGTTGCCCACAAGGAGTCGGAAAGGTAAAAGCGATCGAGGCGACTGCTAGACGTGGGAGTAAAGTATGTATGCCGCACAAGTGTAGGATAGTGAGAAACCCACACGTCACGCAGGCGCATGGAGCGCACCAGGTCGTCGAGTTTTTTACTGGAACTAAAATTAGAGGACTGATCCACCGGCAGTAGAACACAAATGAAGTCCCCACCTAACATAATCTTTGTCGGGGATTTACAAAGCAGGTAAATGAATTCTTCTTTATAGAAACTTGAACGTGCGGTAGTACAACCTGGGCCAGAAGGTGCATAAAGAAGGAGTAAACTGAGATCACAAAACGTGCACCCGATCTCCCTTCCACTGTCGAGTACTTAAAATCCATCAACGGAACGCCTTGCCTATAAAACAAGGCAGTGGCCGTAGAAAGTTCGGAAGTGACATTAAAAAAGATTGAGAACCCAGGAATGGAACACTGGACGAATAAGACTCCCTGTAAAAAAATCATATCTGTCCCAGATTGATATATAAACTGTCGCAAAGCGGCGAGCCGAATCTCAGAACGTATTCTGTTAATATTCAGAGTAAGAAACTTGTATTTTTGCATGGAACTTGAACCCAGAAAGAAAAAGAAAGAACGGTAAAGATCAGTCAGTTGATGGAACAACACACAAGTAACCATACCAGAATCAATTGCCGAATCAGAGAGAGAAGAACTACGAAACAGAACCCTCATCTTCCCACTGCCTTTTCTTCGGCCGACACGCGACTCTCTGTGGCTGTTTACGAATTCGACTGTGGCTCCGCGATGCCGATGCTGCCGCGTTCGATCACGCGGGAGCATCATGTAGGTATTCAAAAATGGTTCAAATGGCTCTGAGCACTATGGGACTTAACATCTATGGTCATCAGTCCCCTAGAACTTAGAACTACTTAAACCCAACTAACGTAAGGACAGCACACAACACCCAGTCGTCACGAAGCAGAGAAAATCCCTGACCCCGCCGGGAATCGAACCCCAGAGGGAGGGAACACCAAGGGTTACAGAGCTAAAATGAACACCGCAATAACACAAAATAGAGGACACTTAAAAGGAGCAGAGCAAATAGTTGACTAGAGGAAAACAGAGTACTGTGGTTGATGGATCAGGTAAAAGGTCAACCACTCAACTACAAACGAAGAACCTCCATCTGGAAAGCGTTGATAGAGTTACCAACACAACTTGTTACCTTGAAAGACACTATTTTGGTATCCACGTCACAATTAAAAGTCGCTGAAGTGGGTGTATCCTGAGAAATCATGCGAGAGCACTCACACTAGAACGAGTGATAAAATCCAGCTGCACGGAGAAAACGCAAAACTGAGTTAGCTATAGAGGCATCGTCACCTGGAATTAAAGGAAGTGCAGCTGGTAAATTAAAGGACTGCCGCAAGGGGGTTAAAAGGAGGCAGTCCATCAGAAGATGGACCAGTGTCAGCCTGGCATCACAGTGACACTTGGGCGGGTTCTCACGTCGAAGGAGATAGCTGTGGGTCAACCGTGTATGCCCAATTCGGAGACAGCAGAGAACAACTGAGTCCCTACATGTGCCCCTCAAGGATGAGATCCATACGGCTGTGGACGACTTGACCATGCAGAGCTTATTTGGCGTGTTCAAGACAGACCATTCAGAGCTCCAGACATCGCGGACCTTGTGATGTAGGGCTGACCGGAGGTTTCTTTCCACGTGACCATGCTCCAGGGGTGGCGAAGTTGTGGCCTGCTTGGCCAACCGATCGACACGTTCGTTTCCTGGAATGCCGATGTGGCCGAGGGTCCACACAAACGTCGCTGAACGACCACACTCGGCGAGAGCAAAAACAGCATCTCACCAAAGGGTCCCGAGAAAAACACTGGTCGAGTGCTTGCAAACCACTCAGGAAATCACTGCATATAACAAATGACTCCCCAGGGCAGGAGGAAAGGTGAGCGAGTGCATGATAAAGAGCATCCAGTTCTGCAGTGAAAACACTGCTACCACAAGGCAGGGAATGGTGCTCAACGTAGTCGCCGTGGATGAAAGCAAACCCAGTGCGTTCATCAACCAAAGAGCCATTGCTGTAGACTACATCTGCATCGCGAAACGAGGCAAGAAGAGCCAGGAATTGTTGACAAAGACTGGCAGGTGGAACGGAGGACTTGGAGGTACAGGACAAATCCAAGCAAAGCCGCCAGCGAGGGAGGGACCAACGAGGGGTAGAAGAAGAGGGCCGGAAGGATGGAGGAACGGGAAAAGACTCGAGTGACGAGAGAAGGGAACGAACACGGATCGCGATCGGGAGACCCGACCTAGGCCGCCATCGTGTGGAGGGGAGTGCGGAAGATGGAAAAAGGAGCCTGCAGTTTGGTTGGTCGGGTGAGGCATGGACGCGGGCGATTTATGACGCAAGCAACTGTAGTCGGCGGAATCGTATGGGAGGGATTCCAGCTTCTACAAGAAGGCTAGTCCCTGTAGTAGTGCGGAAGGCACCTGTCGCTATTCTTACGCCACAATGGAGAATCGGGTCAAGGATCTGAAATGTTGAAGGTGCTGCTGAGTTGTACACCATGCTCCCGTAGTCGAAACAGGTCTGGACTAAGGCCTTATAGCGTTTGTAGGAGGGTTGTTCGTGCAGCCCCCAAATGGTGTGGCTGAGGCAGCCGAGGTTTTTGAGGTGCCACCAGTACCATTGTTTAAGCTCACGAAGATTTAGTGTCCAGGTGAGATGACAACATGTCAAGGAAGCGATACATCTCTTGAATACGAAGGAGTTCATTGGCAAGGTAGAACTCTGGATGGGGTTGGACCATTCGACAATGACAGAAAAGCATCAGTTGGGTCTTAGAGGCTGAGAACTGAAAACCATGGTTGAATGCCCCAAAATGTGCTTTACGGATAGCTCTCGGCAGCCACTGTTCAGTGACACTGATGCTTGGCGAACTGTAATAAAGACAAAAGTCATTGCCATATAGAGAGGAACAGACCGATGAGCCCACTGCAGCTGCAAGACCTTTAATCACCACCAAAGAAGGGGAACACTGAGAGCCGATACCTGTGGGACACCATTCTCCTTAATATGAGCAGAGCTAAAATATGTGCCAACTCTAACCCGAAAGGAGCGATTGGAGAGAAAATTCCGTAGGAAAATCGGAAGTGGATCCCGTAAGCCCCATTAGTGCAGCGTAGCAAGGGTATGATGGCGCCAGGTGGTATCGTACTCCTTCCAAAATCAAAGAAGACAGCAACTAGATGTTCTCGCCGAGTAAAAGCTGTATGAATTGCCGACTCTAGCGAGACTAAATTGTCGATCGCTGAGCGGCCCTGATGGAAGCCCCTGTGTTGCTGGGCTAGGAGGCGCCAAGCTTCGAGGATCCACATGAGCCGCTGACTCACCAACCGTTCCATGAGTTTGCACAAAACGTTGGTAAGGCGGATAGGGCGATAGCTATCAACCACCAGCGGATTTGCACCAGGTTTCAGTACCGGGATGGTAACACTATCTTGCCAAAGAGTTGAGAAAACGCCTTCCATCCAGATGCGGTTAAACAGGGTGAGTATTTCACCCTGACACTGCGCTGAGAGATGGCGAAGAAACTGGTTGTAAATTCAGTCTGGAACTGGAGAGGTATCGGGGCAAGCTGTAAGGGCATTTTGGAACTCCCATTCACTAAATGGGGTGTTGTATCATTCCCAACAGTGCATGCGAAACGACAACTGTCTACGCTCAGCCTGCTCTTTAATGGCTTGGAATTCTGCGATGTAGCCTGCTGTCGTGGAAATATGAGCAATGTACTCTGCCAGATGTTCGCCAATGGCGATTGGGTCAGTACAAAGCGCACTCCAAAGAGAAAGGCAAGGGACAGACACATGGGGGCGAAAGCCAAAAATGCGCCGAACCCACGACCACACCTGAGGTGGGAAGGCGCGAGAAACTATGGTGGCAACATATCGTTCCCAGCAGTCCTGTTCGCTCCGCTGGATTAACCGCCGAGCCGGGCCTGCGGCCGTTAATACGCAACCAGATTCTCTAGGGAAGGATGATGCTAGTGCCGTTGTTGGGCTCGCCGGCGGTCCCGGATAGCTTCTGCAATCTCTAGTGGCCACCAAGGGACTGACTTACGCCTGAGGGTACTGGAAGAGCAGGGGACAGTTTCCTCGGCAGCAGGATCAATGGCCATAGTGACCTCGTCCACTGACAAATCAATGTCACCAGGATGCGGAGCAATGGCCATAGTAGCTGAGGTATAGGCTGCCCTGTCAGCTCCACAAAGAGACCATCATGGCGTCTGGTCAGGGGGTTGGGATTGAAGAAGAGAAACCAGGATAGGAATGTAGTCGCTACCACAGAGGTCGTCGTGGACACTCTAACTGAGGTATGGAAGAATACCTGGGGTACTAAGAGAGAGGTCAACGGCTGAGTACGTCATTGAGTCAAGCTAAAATATGTGGGAGCACCAGTGTTAAGGAGGCAAATGTCCTGCTGTGCCAAGAGAGCCTCAACACTTCTACCCTGGCCCGAGGTCTGGGCCCCACCCCATAAAGGGTGGTGGGCATTAAAGTCCCTCGAAAGGAGGAATGGCGGGGGAAGCTGGGCGAACGGGCGAACAAGGCAGGTACCTTGGCAAGAGGGACAACCTCATAGGGGGGGGGGGGGGGGAAGGTAGAGGGAACAGATGGTAGCTCCATTCCTGCCCGGATTCTAACAGCCACAGCCTCGAGAGCTGTGTGAAGTGGCACTGGGGCACCAGAAACAGTGGCAAGAACATACACACAAACACCACCTGACACCCTCTCATATTCTATGGCGTTCTTATAGCAACCCCGGTAGCCACAGAGGGAGGGGGTCCACTGAACAGGCAACCAGGTTTCCAGTAGGGCCAGACAAGTGGCAGGGAAGCGGCACAAAAGCTGTTTCAACTCAGTAAGGTGATGGAAAAAACCACGGCAATTCCATTGAAGGATAATGGTATCCGACTGTGAAGACATGAAAGAGCCTGGGGGGGATGGGGGGGATAGGTCACACCACAGAAGCCTGATCAACTTCCATAGGAGCTGTGGGTCGAGCAACATCTAGCTCCTGAGTTGATGCTAAATGCTCCACATCATCGTCTTGTGCAGTGGTGAACTCCTCTTCTGTCTCTATGTCCTTCTCCTTTTGCTTTTTCTTCTTCCTGGTAGAGTCCCGTTTGTCCTTCGGTTTATCAGGCTGGGTGGGCTTTTCCGACACAGTCTCATAGACCGAGGAAGACCTAGAAGCCCTACAGCTCTCAGGTTGTGGCTTTTTCAGCCACTGGCTGCCATCTGGAGGGTCATTAACCATGGAAGTGAGGGGACCAAGCGATCCTTCCATGCAAAGGGAGCTGGAGGAGGCAGGCACTTCTCCAGCTCAGAGGTGGGGACTGAAGTCCCCAAAGAAGGAGGGGTTGTGACTCCCAATCTTGAAAACAGAGGAGCAACAGAAGAGGGTGTTCCCCCAACTACCTGGGGGGCAGGAATAGATGGCCGGCGGGAGGGCCTACCAAAAGTGGCTGAACCAGGGATGGCGAAATCGAAGCTGCTGCAGCAAACGTTGATGAAATGCGCACAGAGTGAAGTCGGTAGTACTTCCGTTAAGCCTCTGTGTAAGTGAGACTGTCCAAGGTCTTATACTCCATAATCTTCCATTCTTTCCGATAAACCGCACAGTCTGACAAGCAAGGTGAATGTTTCTGTCCGCAGTTGACACAAACAGGGGACAGTGAACATGGGACTTTGGGGTGGGAGGCACATCCACAATCCTGACAGTTATGTTTGGCGTCACATCTCGATGACATAAGCCCAAACCACAAGCACGTAAAGCAGCGCATGGGAGGAGGGATATAAGGCTTCACGTCACATCGATATATCATCACCTTGACCCTCTCAGGCAGGGTGTCTCCCTTGAAAGCCAAGATGAATGCGCCGGTGTCGACCCTACTATCTTTAGGCCCCTGAGGACACGTCATACAAAGTGGACACTGCGGCGTTCCAGATTTGCATGGCAGACTGCAACAACAGGTCGCGATGAAAAATAAGTCCCTGAACCATATTGAGGCTCTTGAGAGGCGTAATGGAGACTGCAACATCACCGAGCTTGTCACAAGCAAGCAATGCCTGTGACTGTGCTGGGGATGCTGCCTGTCTGAGGACTGTTTCAGACCTCATTTTAGACATGCCTTCAACTTCTCCAAACTTGTCCTCTAAATTTTCCACAAAAAGCTGAGTCTTTGTGGTTAGAAATGAGTCCCCATCTGTTCAGCTACAAACCTGAAACCGAGGGGAATACGTCTGACCAGGTAATTTAGACCGCTGTTCCTCTCCTAGTGTGGCCAGGGAAGGGAACGATTGGGGGTCATACTGTAACGCATTGAACTTTCCTTTCTTAGAGACTCGTGCTTGCGCATTATTCATATTTCCTTTCATTGTGATCCCACGAGCAGCTAGGGAAAGGAATGTCCTCCCAGACAGAGCCCCGCTTGCCTGGGCAAGCCTAATACAACTGTGGGCCGCAGGTTCCCCAGAGGCCGCCCACTAGCAATTATTCTACCTCAACAGCCGTGCATCTCCTCGGCGCGCAGCACACCTTGAGATTGACGTTTTTTTTTTTATAGAGGTTTATACCATACTCGCGACCAAGACAGTTAAGCCAAGATCCCTGGGCTCTGTACTGTACAACGTTCCACCGTCGCGCCTTACGCTGGCCGTTGAAGCATGCTCAGAGCTTACAGTATTGAGGACTGCTGGCGCTTCCCAGTCCCCTGCTCAGGGACCCTGGGTCACCAAGCCCATACCCAGCAACTAAATGCTGAGCCCCCTGAGGGTCGTCCTGTGTTCGGCGACGCTTGTTGTGAAAAATCATGGTGGGCACATCGGAATTAACGGCATCAACGTCCCGACACAAGGACACCAGGGGAAAATCATGGGCGTTGGCGGTCAACAGATCACTGCGTCCCTCAGCGAGCAATTCAGTCTGAGACCCTTGCAAGAGAAGATCAGCTAAAGTCATTTTTTACACTTATATAGGTTTTAATACTGCCACACGCAGCTGACAATTATTACTGATATGACCGGTTTGATTACAATAATAACATGTTACTTCTTGGCCATTGTACGTAGATGAGAAGGAATAAGTTTTTTGACCACAATTTTCACCAACCGAATACCACTTTAAAACTGTAAGCGGTGCTGAGCAGACCAGCGTTCCTTTCGAATATGATGTATTTCCCCATAAAGAAGCTAAATGAGCGTCAGAAAACAGTCGTCTACCTCGGGCGGAAGGTTAAACACCCGGACATCCGTATATATCACTTCTTCATTTGCCACGAGAACCACACAAGTGGAATTATAACCGTACGTAAGGGGTACAGGAGATCTGTGACGAGAAAGTATCCTACCAACCTGAAGCGGGTCAAGAAACTTAAAAAAACACATATAATTCGCTGTCAAAATATGCAGTATGCATTGTATCGACTAAACAGTCACGTACCTCCATAGAACTGGACTGGACGTGACGCGTGGATTTGTCAAAGGTGAATCTGACAGTATCTGTACTCGGAATTTTCGTGGGAAACATGGTGGACATAACGGCGTGAGACGACGCAGCGACAGGAAGGGCCGCACAAACACCGAACACTAGCCGACAACCAGTGATGAGACGCGCACGGAGACCAATACCACACTAAACGGACACGAGGAAAACACGCAGAGCTACCTACGGTAGAGGCGGAACTAATAGCTCAACCTACTCGCCCGACGCGCGAAGCGGGAATGACCAGTCAGCTAACTGGGACGGTCTACTGCTACATTAAATTACCTTTACGTTACTAGCAACTGCTGATCGGTAGATGCAGCGATTCAATCGAAGCTTTTCGAGAGTGCGCTGTGCGAACTCGATTACATGAATGAAATTCACACCTCGCGGGAAAGAAGTAGAAATAACACCGTAACTGGCCAGATTCACAGAGACGAATGACGATGGACGAAATGGGGGAAAACATCGATCGAATCGAAAACAAAAATTCAAGCTTCAATGGGAATAACGAGACATCATGGGAAAACAGAAGAAGTCGAGGATATATCAACAACAACTACCGACGAAATGGAAACCTGAGAGAGCAACAATAAATGGTTGAAATGGTTCTGAGCACTATGGGACTTAACATCTGAGGTCATCAGTCCCCTAGAACTGAGAACTACTTAAACCTAACTAACCTAGGGACATCACAAACATCTATGCCCGAGGCAGAATTTGAACCTGCGACTGGAGCGGCCACGTAGTTCCAGACTGAAGCACCTAGAACCGCACTGCCACACCAGCTGGCTATCTATGTCGGCCACTGACAGCCCATAGAGCAGACAGCATTTGCCCGAGTGAAAGGAAGAACTACCCCACGTTCAGCTTAAAAGCAAATTCCGCTACATTACCGGCCCCCCGGCGTGCGGTTTGCGTCTCCGGAACTAAAAGCTGCAGTGACCGTCGTGTCTGGAATGTATGTGTGTACGCCAGCCTCGAGTATTCCAATCTCGGTGCGTATTGGTGATTTACTAGTTATTTCCATATCGTTTATATGAATTCATACCACATTGACTTTATCTTATCGAGTTTGGGTTCGAATGAAGCGTCTTGATGTTTGGAATATGATTGTGAGGGCGCAATATGTAAGCAATGACTGTCAGGAGACCAAGACATCTTACAACATGTAAAACGATATCAGGATGAGATTATCCTACTATATTCAATGATTTCCACTAGTTCGTGTCACACTAAACAATGTTAAAGTGAGACACTATCCATGCAGAAATCAATGGCGGCTGGGGTGGTAGTGAGAGAGAGGACAAGTTACTTTCAACAATTTTTTGCATACAGAAGATTATTAAAGATTTTATTACAACCTCATGCAGATTGAATGAGACTCTGGAAAGTTAACAGCCTGAGCAGATGTTGATGGAGCCTGGTGTGGCGTCAATGCATCAGTTATTTTTAGCTTGTAGAAACTGCTTGTTGGGAGTTGAAAGCAACTGGCGGTTAGCCTGTCCCTTAGTAAATCTTGTCAGACAGGTCCACAGCCATACAGGGCAGACAGGGCAGCCCCTTGTCAAGACAGGGCTCCAGCAGAACAATGCTGTGATACCTGTCATGGGGCCAGCTGAAGCCTGGGCAGGGGTGGCAGTCTAAAGGAGCGTGTCTACAAAGTGGAGTCATAAACCAGGCATTGTGTGTAGAGCCAGCTGGTGTGACCAGGCAGTTCTAGGCGCATACGCTACGGTCACCGGTTCGAACCCTGCCTCGGGCATGGATTTGTGATGTCCTCAGCTTAGTTAGGTTTAAGTAGTTCTAAGATCTAGGGGACTGATGACGCTAGAAGTCCCATAGTGCTCAGAGCCATTTGAATCATTGTGTGTAGAGCCACACACTATAAAATTTCACATATTTTCGTGTTCGCTGATTGTGCAAGTACGCTACTGAACCATTTCCCTTGGCCACCTCTGGCATCTGAGAAATGTTTAGAGATAGAAACTTTGTTACACCTTGTAGCTAACCCAACAAGCTCCCAGGTTTGGGAGATTTAGATAAAGATCTTTGAGAGTGTATGTGTTTGCTTGTTTCCATGGGAAATGATTCACTTCGGAGAAAATCATCTCTTCCCTACTACGAAAACTTAAAAAAACCAGGAATTGGCGTTTTTTTTTAATTTTTAGAGACGCAGCTTTCTTAAATCTTGCCCTGATTCATTGTGACTTTGTGCTGTCATGTGGGAGGGGAGATATAGCGCTACTAGAACCTTGTGACTGGCTCAAGATGGGGTGAAGGCAGTGCCATTTGTGCACTTTACGGAAAAACAGAACTTTTTTCTGGAGAGGTCAGAAGCACGGGGGTGCAGGAGTTTAGTCTGCTAAGGGACTTCTAGTCGAAGCTCTGTTATGTGTGGCTGGTACTTGGTACCTGTCCTGAGACTGACTTCACTTGCGAGTAGTTTGGACTGGGGATGCTGCGTTGAAATTCTTACTGTACCGGCAGTGTGACTTTAATAGTCTCGGACTACTCGTTTTCCGAAGGCACAGTTATTCGTTTTTGGTTTGCCAGTCTTGACGTTCGGTACCCTTGTGCGCTCTGTTGTATAAGTGAGCCAAATTGGTCCTTGGTACGACCAGCGAACAGGTGTGTCGCACACTGCAATCTACTGTAATTTCAGGGATCTGGCGATCCATCTGATCGCTAGACCGTGAGATTTTTGCATTTATTTCGCTGTAGCTATTGATTCACAGTGCTGCCTACACATCTCACCTCCTCACTCTCAAACATCTCGCTATCTCCAATTCACGTTGCCAGACGAAGCAGACAGGGTAAAGTAGCGTTGCTCTGGCATTGTTAGGGCGTACAGATCTCAATCGCCACTAGCTGTCAACTGCACACGTGTAGATAAACTTCATTATATTTGATCAATCAAAGCCTGCTCAGCCTCAGATCAGTTCAGCTTGCGTTACCCTAATTGTAAGGCCAGATTACTTCACTCATTAATCACCTAGTTAGACTGCCTTTGCCAACCAGAATCCACCTATCGGAGCATTAAATCACCTGTTAGTAGTTCAGGATATTCACTCTATAACTTGTTTAGTATATTTTATGGCTTGTTTGGGAAAATAAATGTTGTTAATACACTAAATTTTGCCAACATTCGCAATCAAAAAATAGTCCAAACAAGTTACCTTTCAACCGTTATAGCTTTTGAATCTGGATGAATAGTATCCTGAATGACATGGCACAAAGATGACAAAAGTTATAGGATAGCGATATGCACAGATACAGGTGACGAGTTCATTTTTGAAACTGATAAATTGCGTATACCGAGATTCAAAATGTCAATAGTAGGCCGAGAATATAAAATTTAGTGCATTACCCCTCACCAAGGACAACGAAGTGGCTGACGATTTCTACTTAACCATCGATGGCGGCACTGTTTCTGTAGAATTGTCAGTGCTAACAGACAAGCGACGCTGCTTGAAATAATGGCAGAAATGAGTGTGGAACTTACGATGAACCGGCGAAATAAAACGTCAATGGGCTATGGCTGCAGACGACCGACTTCAGTGCATTTGCTAACAGCAGGACGATACCGTATGCACACCACCTCTTCTAGTTTCGTGACCATATCGTTTGGACCCTAGACGACTGGAAAATCGTAACTTTTTCAGATGAATCCCGATTTCACCCAGTATGAACTGAACGTAGTGTTCGAGATTGGCCCAGACCCTATAACGATATGTTTACATAATGTGTATACATAAACATACATTTATAAATGTCCCCGTTCGTCGTCTGATCAGCCGGAAGTTGCATTGCATAGGAGAGTAAATGCCTATTCAAAATATAATTATTTTGGATAGCTCAACATGAATTTCCTAAGGGACCGTAGTTTATCATGCATTTACCAGTAGAATATGGCGCGGAGAAAGTATTTCGCCGCATGCAACTTCCGTCCGAACTCGACGAAAGAATTCGTGACTGTGAACTCTCTATTTGGCAGAAACATAAAGAAAATTAAATAACTTCATGAAGGAGTGAGACATAGATTCTATATTAAATAAATAGTCCATACACTAGTTCCATTTAAGTCTGAATTTATGGCAATTAATAGACGAACTTACACTGCAATGAAGGATTTAACATGGATGCCGTTTTGACTGGCACTTCTCTTAATGAAAACAATTCCTTCGACGTTTTCACATACACGTCGCACAACAAATCTACTGCTAGGCACTTTTAGTATTACACATTCACTTTTCACAAAAACAATATTATTTTTAACGATAATAATACGGCGGCAAGACATGCGCGTCCGACACAAGAGACAAGAGAAGAATGAGTAAGTGTTCATCGAGAGTATCTCGTACCTCCAAAAAAAAATGTGTAATAGTGTTCTTCTTCTGTCCGTTTTTTCGCGCCGCGGTTTTCAAAGTCAATAACTCACTCATCTCTGACGGCGCTTCGACAATAAACAAGTTACGTCACAGGTCGTTCACCTTTTACATTCTCCAACATTATTTGCTAACTGTAGCTGTTGCCGAGCGACTGCTCGATTAGTGAATGATTTAAAATGATAAGACAATCACATAATGTTACATTGCCTTCCATGGGAATCTTGGAAATCAAGGAGATTACCAAGATTCACATGTCGCTGTTAACTTTATGGGATTGAGTACTTTACAGATTTACATTGATCAAACACAGTATTCCTGTCATTTGATTATTAGGATTACACAAATATGGTGATCTCTCATTCATAGACAAAGACAGTTCTTAAGGTAAAGATACACAAAAAAATTAAAAAAACTAAGTCAGTAAATCTACGAAGTTTACAATGGACATTATACATTATACTCATTACAGTCTTTTTTTTTTTTTTTTTTTTTTTTTTTTTTTTTTTTTTTTTTTTTTTTTTTTACAGAGTTCATACCGACCATCTTTGTGGCCTCAAGTTATTGTCCAGAGCTCATAGGCTCTTTGCTCCTGAAAGAAAACACATAGGATTCATCTTTTTATACGCACATAATTCTCACACATGGAATTTCTCACACGTGTCCATTTTTATACACATATAATTCTCACACATGGAATTTCTCACACGTGTCCATTTTCCATTGCTCACTAGTTGTCATGATTTTTACGCTTTCACTGTTTGTGTATTGACAGGTAAGTTAAAATTTGATTCTTCTCCAGGTGAAGCTTATGCCTTGAGAAGTTGGATCGCTACTTTGCGGTCTCCAAGTAGAAAACTTTTCATCAGCGCTGGCGGGCGAGTCTCCCTCGCACGTTACGTACACACGTTACATGTAACAAAAGAAATATAAATACCCATTACTCTAAAAACTAAGCTTAAATCTATTTTAGGACTTGGGATTCATAGGAATTTGACTTTATCACTATTCGCGCGTGGTTTGGCTGTTCACATTTCATCCACGGGATATAACATTAGCATAGTATGTGATATGTTGTGAACTCATATAAAAGTCTTTTATTTTGGGAGCGGCTTTCATGGAAAGTCCGTTTCGTTGAACTGCAGCGGGAGTGCTGTGCTAGTACATCACTTTAAATTTAACGCGTTTGTTGCGTCGATGTACGTTGACACAGGCTGATTGTTAAAGCTGAATCGCAACTCGAGGCGCTCACTAGCCTCCACGCGGTACTTCAGCTTTTCCGCGCACGGTTCAGTGAACACGTTGCGTCGTTGGTGTTGTGGTATTTTGTGGTTTGCTGAGGCTGGTGAGGAGGGACGAGGATTACCAGGGACAGAGACTCCATTGAAACCATCCCTGTCTCCACATTTTCCAGCCGATTTTGAAGGTTTTGAGGTAGGCTAGTGCTCGCACTTTGCAAAGCAGCTAACACACTTGGTTTCCGATGCACTGCACGTAATCACATCACCGCCTTCGGTTGCACAACCGGACTATCATTGTCCGTTGGCCTATCTGCACGTTTAACACTTTTTATCTTCACCGTGAATGAAATTATCACTTACTTATAACAACGATGCATTGCTTCGTGTCTGTGGCAGACTTCCACACCATTTTAAGCCTTCACTTATACACTACTATGTACACAATTTTTTTTACAGTTTATAATCAAATAGTTTGTCTCACATTGAAGCTTGTTAATTCAGAGCTTTGATTATCATGTCCATTTCAATTTCTGTTGCTTTGTTGCTAACTACCTTAACATTTCGCTTTACATTGTTCCTCATCTTTCTCTAAGACTAAGTATGCTTTTAGTTCACAGTCACAATACATTAGTTTCTCCGATCTGTTAGCAATTATTATTATTATTATTTTAATTCATTTGAATCGTTCTTTCTATTTATTAGATTCATTAAGGTTATCAATGTCATTTCAACAAAAATTCTCTTTTTACTAGACGTGAGGATCAATCAGTCACATTTGATTGCCCTCTCACATGAGAACAGAACACCATTCAAGAAAATTTCAAATTCCTTATCGCGATCTCGGTTTGCGTCTCGGATTGACTTTAAAAGGAAAAATAAAGACATTTCAAAACTAGCTTTTCCCGATTTCGTTCACGCGCTTCCTTTTGAAAATCGTATGCCAAACCAGCCTTCCACGTCAACCGCATTTCTCAATCTGTGACGTCAAGTCTACGGGACGGGTTTAGGCGGGTTAGGATATTTACACAAATTCAGAAGAAAGACATAGGTATAATAGTACATAGAAGAAGAAATCTAGCAAACAACTCCTTGTTCCTTATGACTCAGAAATTAATTTTCCTTTGCGCCGTACGTCTGCGTACACGCTCCAATTACAAACTAGCTACTTTGTTTTGCCGGCGGTTTCATTGTCATTTTATTCTCGCCTTGACGCCTGCTTGCGCTACACTGCATTGGCCTCTATATATGACCTTAAGTCATAATTGCTTTGTCCTTGCCACTTACACTCTTATACTTGGTATTTATTTCACTTATGGCTTTGAATGTATCTGTCCTGCGTATTGCAATTACAATTAATGCTACTTTGTTTATCTAGCTGAAGGATAGCGCTTTCGTGGTCATGTTGGTACTTACAAGTAACTCACATGCTTCGTAAACATTACGTTATTTTAATGCAGAGATGAAGCTGTTCCAGATTTCTATGTACATTGGAACTTAATCTAGACATAGCTGACTTAGAAACTAGTTACTTGTTTTCCCGTTTAGTGGGATCAGGAACCAATAATTGTCAAGCGACCCTTGTCCTTGACGAAAATACATTTCGTTTCTGGATCATTGCTCCTTGAACTTAAAAAAAAAATTCTTACATACTATGTTTTATTTTTACTTCTTTAGCATTTCATATCGCAGAAGCCGGCTTGTTAGGCACATCCTTCGCTTTATATTTCATTTCTCTCTCTTAAATATTATCTCCTTAAAACTAAATCTTAGAACTAGAGTTCTTGGAGTTGATCACTATCTTTGTTAAACAAGATTTTTTTTATCAGCGTGTCTGTACTTAAATTATGGCTCAAGATAATATATTTTAAATTGTCTGCTGTATAGCAAGATAGACTCACTGTCGTGTAATATATTCTAAGCATTTTTTTTAACGAAGTCAAATCAGTTGTCACTTGGTCACTAGCGGCTAACCTTCTCATGTCATTATAAAGCTTCCCTTTTGACTTATTCTGTAGCATGATATTTTTTAAGATCAGAGTGATGGTATAACCCTTTTATTTTTCCATTTGCGGGATCAGAAATCGGATAACAACCTGTATGCGGTATACGAAGATCTCGTAAGGTCCCTCAAAAAGACTTTGCCATTTTCGATTTTTGTGTAAGAGCAACGATGGTTTAAAGTGTGTTTTTAGCAAGACCTTTTCGCCTACTTTATAAGTTAACACCTTATTAATATGTTTGTCATACGCCTTCTTGCGTAAATTGGCTTGGGTGCTCAACGTTGTTAGAGCTTGTCTTATTCTGGCGTCTAAACTAGCGCTTGTGTTGTTACACTTAGGAATTGAATTGACCTTGAACATCCTTGGACGGGTAATGTTGGAATTTTAATTCATGAACTAATTTGCTTATAGAAACATAAGGACATAGCATTAATATTTGCACCTGTATCTAGGATTACAGTCGTCAAAATTCCGGCTATAGGAAGTTTTGTCATAGCTTGCACTTGGTCATCTATCGGTTCATCACCGTCAGTTGTCTCTTTCCCTTGTAATAATTCTTGTCTCATGTCAATCCCGTCATTGTATCTCAGTACAAGTACGTCATGGTTAGTCTCTCCGTCGAAGTGGTAGACCCCATTCTGTCTCACAGCATCACTTAGGGAGCTTTCAGATGCTGGACTTAGTTTTCCTGTTTGTGTGGTTTTGATTGGCCTTCATCATTAGAAAGTTCGACCAATCTGACATTATGAGAACACTGAGGAACAAAATTACTGTTATGCATAAACCTTGTGTCAAAATGTTGCTGCGTTTGTTCTGGTGTCCAATACGTGTTACTGTGTTCCGCGTTTGCGAAAAATACAGGGGGGATTGTAATGCCTTCGCGGAGTCTGATGATTTTTATTACTATTATGATTTCCGGAATTGTTACTGTGAAATCCACCTTCACACAGTGGTTTGCCGTTAAACTGTGTGTTTCTGTGCATTCCCTGCGCTTGATTTTTACTAGGCGCGGAGTTGTATTGGTATGAGTGGGCGTTATCAGCTGTTTGTTGCTGCCCGTAATTTGAGTGTTGGCTGCGCGAGTACGGTGCATTCCATTTCGATCCGCTCTGCTGTTGCCAACCTTTTTGACTGAAACCGTTTCCAAACTTCTGCTTGTACGATTGATTGCCGTACTGGTTACCAGTAGTGTTATAAACGGGATTGAATCGGTTGTGTTGATTAAGTCTATTCCTTTTGTGCGGATACCCACTGCCTTTATTTCCGTTTTGCCAATCGTTACTATTTTTTGAACCGTTCCCTGGTTTTTCATACCCGTTACTGTCGTAATGTTGTGGCCAAGAATTGTGCGGAGTATTCCGCGGTTTGTTAGCTCTCATGTCCTCATAGACCAGGTCTAGGGAATCTAATATCGACAGAAAGGTATCTGGATCATCATCTGGTATGGCTATCAGCTTTTCACGAATCGAAATGGGTAATTTAGACTTGAGAATCATAATTACATCTTTACTATTGATAGGGTTATCCCAATACCTAATTTTGCCAAGATATTTTTCGAAGTACATTCTCAGGCTACTATTCCTGGGGTCAAATTGTTCTGCATTATAGACTTCTTTACGAAGGCGCTTCTGAACACCTTCGCTCCAAAATTTGCTGAGGAAACAGTGCTCAAACTCCTCATATGTTCGACACTTATCAACCATTTCTGTTCCCCATATTGCCGATTCGCCACCTATATATCCGGTAACAAATTGGATACTCTGTCTATCAGTCCACGAATTGCAAAAATGCCGGAGAATCCACGAAGAAAGACAATTGGGTGGATATTTCGTTTTTCTGGGTTAAAGGTTTGAAAAACTCGATGCTTTATCATGCTTTCTTCCTTCATCGTTTTTACTATTGAGTCAGATTCTTGATTTCGGTGACTAACTGGAATATGTGGTGGTGAAGTGTGTTCATTAGATACAACAGGTATTCGGAATTGCCGAAATAATTCATCTTCTTCCTCTGAGGCTAAAGAGTTAGGATAATTCGGTCTCTGTATTCGAGAACTACTACTCACTTGTGCCTTCAGGTTATTTAGCTGTTCCGTTACCTCTTGCTTCCAATTTGGTAATTCTCGCTGAAGCGTACGCCTAATGCTACCGAGTTCAGACATTACGGTACCTCCGGAGCTTCCAGGAGCTGACAAGATACCAAGAGTGGTTGCTTTCACAGCCTCTACTAGGTCTTTGTTAATTTTATCTTCGACAAATTTGTCCTTTTCAGCAATCTAGTTCTCATACTTTTCTCTAAATTCTCTCTCATGACTATCTAGCCTCTCCTTTACTTTCGTTTCCGTTTCCAGAGTCAAGTTTGACATTCCCTCAGTTAGTTTTTCTACCTGCGTAGTTACTCTGTCTAATCTGTGATTAACCGTGGTTATGGTGGAGTCAAGATTCTTGGTTGCGTTTCGGATGTCAGCTGTCTCGCTTTGCATGGTAGCTAAAGTGTCATTCAGTTCGAAAATTATTCCACTTCGCATTTGAGAAACAGCATCCTTAACTTGCTTTGCTACTTCTTTGGCTACGTTTTCTCTAACAGTTTTTATTTCTTCGCTTACTGTAGAAAGTTTATCTTCAAGTGAGGCTAACATTTGTCTATTTTCGTCTTTCAAATCATTTTTAATGGAATTCACCATTTGGCGATTTCCGTCCTGCATCATTTGACTTATTTGACTCAGTAGCTGTTTGAATACATCGTCTGTCACTACCCCTGAATTGCTTTCACCTGCCTCCCTTGTAATCGGTATATGGCTACGACTACTAGTGGCAGAAACTATGTTGGCATTGTCTAGTTCAGTACCGGTAACATTATGGTGTGAGGCACCAAAGTCCGTAAGATTTCCCACCTCACTTTCTACAATTGTTTCAATTGGTGTCTCAGCCCTACTAATTACCGTGCGGGACCGTAAGCGACGCGGCACTTCACTCGTTTCATTCCGTTCATTTGAATCTAGTGATGACATTTTATCGTCTGCCATAGCTCACTTATTTACAAACAGTAAGTCAATGAAGTTCGTTTGAGCTACGGCCGTCAACTGTCGACAGAGATGTAATTTAGCGGTTGCGAGTCGGTTGTCACTGCTACGTCACAAGATCGAAATGTCGGGAGATGCACGTCACGAGAACAAGAGACTATTCTGGACCGTAAAGAAAGTATGGCTGCACACTGTTCAAAATAAATGAAAACTAAGGCTGGTCAGCTCCGTGAACAGGCAGCGGACATTTAAAAACAAATGAAATGCAATACACAACAATGGAATTTAAACAATACTTGAAGAAATTACTAATCTACTAAATGCAATCTACTGAATTCAAAGCAAATTTTACTGCAACTAAGATCGTCACAAATTGATTAATGTCGGCTGAAATCAAGGAAGCTTGGCTACGGCTAACAAAATTTTAACTTACGTTACTGATGACTTGGGCGTTGCAACTAGATTTTCGCACAAATTCTGTTCCAAAAAAAAATCTCTCTTCCATAATTTTCTCTGAATATCTCGTTTCTTTCGCACAATGGAAATTTTATTGGATGGCGTTTGGTGTCATGTAACAAATAAAAAGCACAAGATTAGCTACAATTATTTATGAATATTCCCACAATGCGTATCCTACATAAATTTTTATTCCTTTGAGTATATTTTTTTTTAAATTCATGTCCCTGTTCGGGCGCCAATTATAACGATATGTTTACATAATGTGTATACATAAACATACAGTTATAAATGTCCCCGTTCGTCGTCTGATCAGTCGGAAGTAGCATTACATAGGAGAGTAAATGCCTATTCAAAATATAATTATTTTGGATAGCTCAACATGAATTTCCTAAGGGACCGTAGTTTATCATGCATTTACCAGTAGAATATGGCGCGGAGAAAGTATTTCGCCGCATGCAACTTCCGTCCGAACTCGACGAAAGAATTCGTGACTGTGAACTCTCTATTTGGCAGAAACATAAAGAAAATTAAATAACTTCATGAAGGAGTGAGACATAGATTCTATATTAAATAAATAGTCCATACACTAGTTCCATTTAAGTCTGAATTTATGGCAATTAATAGACGAACTTACACTGCAATGAAGGATTTAACATGGATGCCGTTTTGACTGGCACTTCTCTTAATGAAAACAATTCCTTCGACGTTTTCACATACACGTCGCACAATAAATCTACTGCTAGGCACTTTTAGTATTACACATTCACTTTTCACAAAAACAATATTATTTTTAACGATAATAATACGGCGGCAAGACATGCGCGTCCGACACAAGAGACAAGAGAAGAATGAGTAAGTGTTCATCGAGAGTATCTCGTACCTCCAAAAAAAAATGTGTAATAGTGTTCTTCTTCTGTCCGTTTTTTCGCGCCGCGGTTTTCAAAGTCAATAACTCACTTATCTCTGACGGCGCTTCGACAATAAACAAGTTACGTCACAGGTCGTTCACCTTTTACATTCTCGCAACATTATTTGCTAACTGTAGCTGTTGCCGAGCGACTGCTCGATTAGTGAATGATTTAAAATGATAAGACAATCACATAATGTTACAACCCCACTAAGCCTTGGCCTCAAATTTCCACAAAGCATTGCGAAAACCGTTGGTGTATCCACAACGGTATGGGCTGTATTTACGAAAAGGACTGGGTGCTCTGGCTGACTGGAAATGGTTACGTCCGCCGACTTGTAGACTATTTGCTGCCATACATGGACTACATTTTACGGATGACAATATGAACATGTCACCGTGCCACAATTCTTCGTATTTGGTTTGAAGAACATTCTGGGCATTTCGAGTGAATAATTTGGCCAAACACAACGCATGACATGAATGCTATCGAAAATTTTGGGATGTTATGGAGGGGTCAGTATTTGCATAAATAGCCGGCACACGATATTAGGAGGCCACCTCAGTATACTTCCTTCTTTTCTTTTCCTTCTTTTAGTGTTCAACTCTGATGTTGGTTTGCAGCATAGCGCCATTCCTCTCTTCTGTCTGCCTTCCTCTTCATGTCCACGTATGTGTTATATCCAACGTCATTCATGATCTGTTGCATGTATGATATCCTTAGTCACCCCCACCGATTCCATCCCTCAATAGCTCCTTCTGCTATTGTTCCAATGATGTTGTTGTATCGTAGGATGTGCCCTACACGTTTGTCTCTCCTTGTTTGGATGTGCCTCCACAGAGATCTGGTTTCCTGTACTCTTCTAAGAACCTCTTCATTTGTTACTTTGTCTCTCCAGCTGATCTTCATCATCATTCTATTGCACCATATCTCCAGCTCCTCTAGCCGTCTTCTCTCCTCTCTTCCAATTGTCCAAGTTTCACATGTGTATAGGGCCACACTCCAAATGAAACCTTTCATGTTACGTTTCCTTATTTTCAGACTGATGTTGTCGCTGGCAAGTAAGTTCGTTCTCCGATTAAATGCGATTTTTGCCTTTTGTATTCTGGTCGCAATTTATTTTCGGCTTCTAGGATCTCTTGTGATTTTACTTCCCAGGTAAGTAAATTCCTCTATCTCTTCCAGCTCCTCTCTTCAAATTCTCATTCTCAAAGGTTCATTTCTGCTCCTGTACTGCATACCACCACTTTAATCTTTTTCTTGTTTATTCTCATCCCATACTGATTGCACAGAATTTTTTCCATTGTTCTGAGGACTCCCCCTAGATCCTCTTTTGTCTGTGTCCCTATACCACTATCATCTGCAAAATGTAACATGTCTATCTTCTGCCCATTAATTTTGATCCCCACTTCAGTAGCTTCTCGAACTTGGTCTATAGCTTCCTGGATGTAAGCATTGAATATAAGAGGAGAGAGAGCACATCCTTGCCTTAACCATTTTATAATATTTGCTTCTTGTTCATGGTGACAGTTCCTAATCACTGCCACCTCATTCTTATAGAAACTGAGTATAACACTGAAGTCTTTGTACTTTATTCCACTGTTACTCAGCACTCTTAACATTTCTTGCCAGATAACGTTATCAGTGGCCTTTTCCATGTCTACAAAGTCAATATAAGTTAGTTTACTTTTCTTTAATTGCTTTTCAATAACGAGTCTCAGTGCCAGAATCGCCTCTCATGTTCCCAATACCCTTCTGAAACCAAACAGATCTTCACTCAGCATATCCTCCACCTTCTCTTCAAATCTCTTCAGAGCTATTTTTATGAGAATTTTAGATGCATGTGATATTAGGCTTAGAGTTAGGCACTGTTCGCATTATGTAGCTGCTGCCTTCATTCGTATAGGAACAATGATACATTTCTGAAAGTCTGTCGGTATCTCTCCTGTGTTATAGATGGACCTAACAAGTTTAAGAAGCATCGTTTTCATGCTGTCACGAGCATTCTTTATTAATTCTGCAGGGGTGTCATCAACACCCGTTGCTTTCTTGTCTCGTAGTTCTTTTAGAGCTCTGTCAAATTCTTCTTGCAGAATGTCATCTCCCTTGTCATCTTCGTCTTCTTGCTCTTCTCTTCCTATTACTTCCTCCGAAAGAGGTGTTCCGGCATACAACTCCTCTGTGTATTCTTTCAATCTCTTCATCATGTCTTCACTAAACAGCACTTTCCTCTCTTTATTTTCTATTGTGCCCGAGAGTGTTGTTTTACGTTTGTTAAAAAATGATTTGCTGTTCTGTAGGCTAAATCAGTTCTTCTGTTTTGCATATTTTCTTCCACTTCCCTGCACATTTCTTCAGGAAAATTTTCTTTCCCTTTCCTAGCTTCTCCATTAACTAAATTCCTTAGTCTTTTGTATTCAGCTTTTCCTTGTTCATCAGTTGCATTTTTGTATAATATCCTGTTTTCTATGAGCATAATAATATCCTGTGTAATCCATTTCCTCTTGTTTTTGGGTTCAGTTCTTCCAACTATCTTTTCGGCTGCTTTGTATATACCAGATTTAATCTGACTCTTCATTTATTCCAACATGTTGAAAATTCTTAGCTAGGTTGTCTGTTTCATGAGCATAGCGCTTTGCCAGTCCCTCAGTTTTCAGTTTTTCTAGTTCCCATTTAAGTTTTACTGGCTTCTTCTTCATATGTTTGAATCTCAGTGAGCTTTTCAATAGGACCAGGTTTTAGTCACTGCCTATGTCTGCAGATGGATAGCTCATGCAGTCTTTTATCTGGTTCCTAAAACGTGCTTTCACTATAATGTAATCAATCTGTTATCTCCTCAGATCTCCAGGGGTCTTCCATGTGTATCTTCTTCGTTTGTGATGTTGGAAAAGTGTGTTTGAAACAACTAATTGGTTCCTCGAGCAGAAATCGATAAGCCGATCTCTTCTTTCATTTTTCTTCCAAGTCCATGTTTGCCAACAATTCCTTCCTCCGTTTCTTCACCCACAATCGCGTTCCAGTCCCCCATGGCAATCAGGTTTTCATCTCCCTAACATTTCTCATCGCATTACTTACCTCTTCGTATATTTCGTCAATGACTGTATCTTCTTCTTTGGATGTTTGCAGTTATATTTGTATTATCACAGTGTTCTTTGGTTTAGTTTCAAGTTTGAGTAGTATTATTTGAGAGCCATATTGCACATATCCCTTGACACGTGAGCCATAGCCTTTCCTCAAAATTATTCCAACTCCTCCCATTCCTGGTCTATCTTGGTCAGTTCCGATGTGAATGACTCTGTATTCTCCAGACCAGAAATCATCTGATTGTGCCGTCTCATCTCCAATATGCCTAGGATATCGATTTCCAGTCATTACATTTCAATTTTACATTTTCTAGCTTGTTACACTGAAGCAGTGTTCTCACATTCCATGTGGCTGTGTTAAAATTAGGATTCTTTTCCTTCACGTTGTCTGTATCTTTTGCAGTCCCCTCCCGGAGATCGGATTGGGGACTATTTTATCTCCGGAAAATTTTACAGGAGATACTGATATGGTTTTTCTGCTGATGCTTGGGATAACCGTAGTTCTTTAATGTGGTTATATCCCGTTGCCTTCTACATCCTATGCCGTTGACGATCAGCTGGTTCTTCCGCCTTTGGAAATGAATTCTCATTTCCAGGGCAAGAGGGTGCCCTGTCCATCAAATGCTGGGGTGATGACTTATCCCGGTCATCCCTCGGTCCCTGTCTACGTTAGCATGAAGTGACGTTGCCCACTCTCTACAGCGTGGAGGTGTAGATCAGGAGTTTTAATATACAGAGGGGAAAGCAAAGTTTCGGAAAATTGGGACGGTGCAGTAGTATTCCTCTAAGAAAGGGTAACATTACAAAGTATTCTACACATAAGCAGATAAACCATAAGTAGAGTTTTTGTAATGAACATAATTTCTATTGAGGCCGATTGCGGGGAAAAAACAAAACAGCACAATGTCGTATATACAATTATTATTTAAAATTACATATGCACGGAAACAATACAGGGGGTCCTATTTTTTTATAAGGTCAGATCGGTCGCAAATTTAAAACCACAGTGAAAATCGGATGAAGCTTTTTCCAGATATGTTGCGCAGTGTACTGGAATATGCACGTCGCTCGCATCAAGTCTCACTTTTTAATTTTGATCGTACAGAGAAGGCGCGAAGCTGTCTAGAACAAATCAGTCTTTTACTAAATGTGAAGTACGTATTGTTACTGGTTTTCATTCACGCTGAGTGGTTCCGCCTGATTTCATGCAGCCCACGTAATGTATCTGTCATATGCGATAGGGAATTGCGACAATGGTGCAGAAACTTTGAAGCATGATGTACCGACGTTCATGATGGAGCCGATCACAGAAGACATCGAGTTTAAATAGATAAACTGGTTCATAAAGTCACCTACGAAGGCAGTTCAGAGCCAGAGAAGATAAACATTGTCATTAAGTACTGTCCTTCTTCACGACAATACTCGTCCGCATACTGCAGCTTCTACGAAGATGCTCTTGCAGAGTTTTCTATGGGAAGCGTCTGATGACACACCTGGACGTACCTCCTCGAAATCTTCATCTTTTCGGTCTCATGATCCGCCTGATGGATCTCGATCTTCCACCATAATCGAGGCCATCAACATGAGGTGCCAACTATGAGGTAGCCAAGGAGGTGGAAACGTGGGTTCTACTATGCCAAGACTGCTTGGTAGCTACAACAGGAAAACACAGTTAATTAACAGGAGTATAAAATAAGAAAGTATTTATTACTTAACTTTGCTGCAGTCGATGATCAGTTGGTTGACAATTATAGAAGAAACGACTAGACTAAGCGTCTGTAGAATGACATAATTTACATGTCATAAATGTTGCAGTGACGAATTAATCTCTCGTAATCTTGAATGTCGAATCTAGTGAATTTGAAGACTAACTTGGAACGGAGCTACAAAGACTTGATGGCATCAATGCAGACTAACATCGTCGCTGGCTGACCAGTGAACGCGGCTACGAACTGTAAACTGGCACACTGCACTCCTCTGCACATGAAGTGGCCTAGCGGCGCCTCGCGGCGAACATAAATACTGCGACGGGCTGTGTACTCTTTGGCTAACACAGCCGTTCTTCTGTTCCGTTTATCGAGAGAATCGCATCCGGCGGATCGATCTCTCAGGCGGCGGTGTGATCGTATGACTGACATCACACCGCCGGCTATGAGAACAGTACTTCCCATAGACAACGAGCTGCAAATAGCGTAGAGAATTGCGGAGATTACAGGCGGTTGCTTTCTATGACGTGGGTACTGGAAAATAAGTCAAAGTCGGAATGGTGACTATGTAAAGAAGTACCTGGAAGCTGTGCCTGAATGTTGCAAATAACACATTTTTGATTTCCATTGTCGTTTCCACATCGCGACCGGTCAGAGCTTTAAAAGAAAAATATACATCATATCAGGGAGAAAAAATTTGTCTAATAGTTTAAATGCTCTCATATCGTAGTTAAACCTGACTGCGAGAAAGAAAACGAAACCACACATTTTCGCAGCACAGAATTTTTAGTCTAGCAGTCGGTTTCGACATTAAACCTGTAATTAATAGTTGTTTAAAAAATATATATGTCCGTCCGAATGGTTATTACAGTATCGTGTAAAAATTTTAAATTATTCTGTGAAGAACTTTTCAAGATTTTTCGTACTCATTAACATAGTTTTGATTTTTATCTGGAACAACGAGCAACAAGCGACAGTTCTATTAGTATCAAGTCTCCTAATTCCTACCTAGATGTTCAGGAGCTTTCCTTGAACGTTAGGCCAATGCTGTAACTAGATCTCACCTCCAAGATATCCCCAGTAGGAAATCCATCAGCCTCACTTCCAGCGTCACAGGATACGTGTCTGAAAAGACTGAAGTTCGGCAACTTTTGTAAACAAAAAGAAAGGAAGAAAGAAGAAGAAACAGCTTACATGTGTTACTTTATTTATTCTTGCCGACCGAAATTAAATTTGTTTAGGGTGACGGATTCACTCGAAAAGGTAGTGGAAATCAGCTGACCTTGAAGGTAAGTGTAGCATCTTTTCCCTAAATGGTGGGTGCAAAGGCGGTTTTATTATTATTATTAATAATAATAATACTATTACTATTATTGTACCGTTGCTGAATAATCACTCGAATGGATTATAGCTACCAAACAGCTGAGGGACTGAAGGTGAAAAAATTACATGTGCATCATGTAATTAATCCGATACGTGAGGGGATGAAAAATATCACTAGATTCTACGTTTAACAATGGTTCTTGAAATTTTAAGTTTAGACCCTTGCTTGATACCTGAGAACAGCTATTTAGTTCATAACGTGTCTTTTAACGGATTCTGGTGCTCTAATAGGACCGTCACACAATGGCTAACAGAAAATACTCTAAAACTGAATACATGTCGTTAAAAAAAGGCCTTGACCGTACAAAATTTCACAGTACTTGTCATCTCTGTTTTCCAAGATCCCGACTAATATACTACTTCATTTATATTTTCTGCTTGAAACTTTGAGCATAACATTTAAAACTTACATTACAATCACCTGTGTTAGTTATCGAACAATAACAGAACGTTCTACAAGACAAACCAACTGTTTGATAAACCAGTGATAGACAACAATGCAAATTATCCAGCGTAATTATCTTTTCTGCATGTCCACTGTTTCACTAAAAGACTAGTAGCTCTTGAAGAACGTTCGTGACGGAAGATCACTATTAACTTCAGAGCGAAAAATGGAAAACAAAGCAAGAGTCGTCAAAGAGGTAAGAAGTGTACGAACGCACTCTGAGATGAATACATTAATATAGGCTGTAACCATATTGAAGCAACGAAAGGAAAACATGCAAATCGGAATGTTTGTTTTAAGAAATAGCCTGTATATGAATAAGACAAACGTCGAACAGGATAACAATGGGAGTGAATTTGCCTAAGAGATGAGACGAAGACAATAAAAATAAGTAAATATCTGTGTCACTCTCATGCTATTTACGAGGAGAAGTAGGCGAGAGGTTCCTGAACGTGCTTCAACATTCAGAAAAGTGACAGAGAAGCCTATTTTTATTTATAGCCTAAAAAATATTTATAGAACGACAATAATTGTCTGAACACATTATATTTCTTTCATATGTATTTTTCTGGAGTGTCCTGAAGCAGCAGAGTTGACATTCGCTCAATATTTCGAGCTAAATATAATTTGAGAGTAGATTAAAGTGTGCACAAAATGAGGACAAAAACTTTTTCAATAATTTAAATGAAAATAAAAACTACACCGTGGCAGTTTTTTGTCACTCCTGACATTTTGTTTTCACTGTCAGCAGACTCAACCCTCACCCAGACTGTCTTACCAGAAAAATACTTCACCGCAGACGGATGTGACTGTATAACTGTATGCTTTTAAAATATTGGCAAGAGAAAGCACACAAAGCAGCTGTCTGCACATGGCCTGATACTGACACACGACGACGGCGAAATGAAATTGCATTTGTTGTGAGAGAATATTAAAATTCTTTAGAGTAAGATTTTATGTAAGAAGGTGCAGAAAATCTTAGTCTCAGATAATTTTCTGATTCTTGTGGTCCCTAAAACAAAAACTCCACAATGATGCTAATTCTTATGAGTTACAATGAAAGCTCAAAAGTAATTAATTAATTCGACATTGTCTTCCAATATGTAAGCATAGCTATTTGCCACCTGACCTGGTTTCTGGCCCTATTGAAAAAGAACTAAGAACACACGAAACAATGATTCCACCCTCAGAATATTATGACGTCTTGGGAAAGTTTGGGGAGATTAAAGTTTGAGGTAAGGGCTAGTTTATTTACGATCTGAAATAAATCTCCAAATGTGTAATGAAAGTCAACTTGAATTTTGAGCTATCTGAGGCAAGAGTACTGCATTATGTAATAAGACATAAGACCAGGCCAAAATTTCCTTTCTGAAATATTCATCTTTTTCAACTTGCAGCTTAGTATTTCCGTGTTTGCAGTAAAATTTGCTATATAGTGGGTCCACATGGTATGCAAAAACTAATTTTATGAAATGCGTACATATTTCACTACCTCTGCACCATTAGCAGTGGATTTTCTTTATTAAAGACTGTAAAATGTGAATATATTTTTACGTTATTTAGTGTCCTTCAGTGAGATACAAAAGCAAAAATAAAGCAAATGACATGAAGAGGTTGAAGCCTTATTTTGAAAATGATTCAGAGGCAAGTATTGAGTTCTATAGAAAAGATGTACATGTATATGCTAATGAAACTGAAGACAAAATTTTTGTATTAAGAAGAACCTTTACATTAAAGAGGACTGAATCTCACGTAACTTTAAATCTAGTCATTGTATTAATATCTGTACAGTTGTTTTAGTTGTCTTTTAAACATCTTAGTATGAGTTTCATAATCGGTTTACGATAAGAGACGAAGAGTTTATTGCTATGGAAATTCTTGTTCATGTGTTAACTTACAAGAAAAATATAAATTTACTAATAGTGATGAACAACCGTCGTTCCTTCATCAATAGCTATCTACATGGATGACAGCATTAAATACTTCATAATTTTTTGAATCAGTGTTGTTGAGTACATCTAAAAAATACGTCTCTTGAAAAATTTTGAAAATGGATGTTAAAACAGTTGTCAGTTGGTGTCTTTCTTCAACTGTGTTTCACTGCAGGTTCTTCAATTTTTCCCTAACGCTCTTCTTAAAGCTGGCCGAGCGGTTTTAGGCGCTACAGTCTGGAACCGCACGACTGCTGCGGACGCAGGTTCGAATCCTGCCTCGGGCATGGATGTGTGTGATGTCCTTAGGTTAGTTAGGTTTGAATAGTTCCAAGTTCTAGGAGACTAATGACCTCAGATGTTAAGTCCCATAGTGCTCAGAGCCATTTGAACCATTTTCTTCTGTAATTCAAACAAATTTGTGACCACTCATATGGCTTTTGATTGCACAAGTTCATGGTCCCGTTAGCCCTATTTGGTACGCGTTCTTCTCATTTGCGCAGTATTCTAAAAGAGACACACAACTGATTTGTGTGTAGTCTCTTTTGTAGAGTGTACTTCCCCAGTACCTCGCATATTCACCTAAATAATTCCTACGACTGGGACTGCTATTCATCTAAATATTACCTACGGGACCATGTGACCATTCAGTTTCACATACAAATAGTTGCACCCACTAGAATGAGAAATATAGAAGGGTAGATGAGATAATTACTGAGGAGACACTGAATCGATTTGGGGAAGGACGAAATACTTGGCACAACTTGACTAAGGGATGGGATCGGTCGATGGACACCTATCGCAGCGTCTACTAGACGGAATTGGTAGTGAAGAAAAGTGATGGAGAGAAAACAATGTAGAGGGAATAAAGGCTTGCATTCAGTAACTACGTTCACGTTGTTGTACACTGCAGCAGCAATTCAGAGATGAAGAGATTTGCACAGGATAGGGTATTGTGGAGAGTTGCATCAAATAAGTCCTCGGACTGAGGGCCACAATAATAATTTCAAATAATTTCAGTTGTGATGTTTCAGTCATAGTGTAATAACTTTTTTGCCTTTTGTTAAGTTTCACATTTTACATTTCTCAACGTTAAAAGCTAATTTCTATTTTTATTGACTAAACAATCAAACTTACAGAAAACACCCCGGAAGTTACTTGCAGTTCTGTCGATGACTCTTCGTCCATGATAACATGCTGCGTCCTCCCTATCAAGAAATGCTTAATCAAGTCACAGTTCTGTTTGATATCCTGTACAATCGTACTTTTGTTAATAAGTTTTGGTGCTGTACTGAGAAAATTCTTTTCCGTAGCGACGAAATTCTGCATCTACCTCATTACCTTGAGCGAAGTCTTCCAGAAAATCATGAGAGAAAAGCGCAAGTCGCTTTTCATGTGGTCGATGTTTTCGGTATCAACACTGGTTGTACTTAGATAATCATTCTCTTCGAAATATCTCGTTATGTTTGAAGTCGGAATATGTTCGAGGGTTGTACAACAAATGCATGTTCGTGAGACAATACGGTGGTTCTGTAAAGCACTTCTGCTACCTCTCTTGTAGATGTGTGTTATAACATTTGCGTCAGATGTCAGGTATCTAAGACCAAGAGTGCAATATAATGGAGATTTTTGTCTGCGTAGTGGGCTAATATGGCATCGGAATGACATAGAGGTTACAGCTTGGTACCTTCGTGACATGGTCTGGTGTCATGGCGACATCGACATCAGAAGCCAGCTACTGGCTCCGGAAAGCTCGAGTATGCATAGTAAGACAAAATTTCTGTGGCTGGGATTGAATGAAACGAGCGACGCAGAAGCTCCCTTGCTTCAGCAGGAACTAGTAGGACAGGGGTGGCAGCATCAGTCTGGTACTGAGGGCCACAGTCAACAGTTCTACAGGTGGTAATTCGCGCGAGTCATGTTAAGTATTGCACTATAAAAGAATTTCTTTGCATAGGCGCGGGCCAGCCAATAGTGCGACCCTTATATGCATCTGAGGAAATTAAAATGTCATCTGCCAACAACTGCAGAATTGTTTTCCTCATCTTCTTCACCGTGTTACTGAGCTGTTACTGGCACTGTTTCACTGTTTACCAGCTGCAAAAACCAGATGGCTAACAGTGAAACAGCTGAAGGTGTAAAAACAAGATGGCTGACAGTGGGAAAGTTGAAGGTGTTCCTGGCGGTTGCTCTGAGTCTTTGAGAGGTGTCTGCGCATTTTTGTGTGTGTGTTTGTGTGTGTGTGTGTGGAAACGGGGAGGGAGAGAGAGAGAGAGAGAGAGAGAGAGAGAGAGAGAGAAGGTTTGAGGATTTTTCGTTATTATTATTATTTTCCTTTTACTTTATTTTTATATCTTTTGTGTGTGTGTGTGTGTGTGTGTGTGTGTGTGTGTGTGTGTGCGAGTGGTGGGGGGGGGGATACGGGGGTAGGCACTATAGGTTTGTATTATCTAATAATTCTTTGAGGCCAAAGAACAGAATTCCATTGCAGAAAGCTGTGTATTCATTAATTACTTGTTCTCCTTCAACTACGGGTTCTTATATTTGATAGTAAAATTTTCATGACAGTATTGTTGGCTTAAATTTCTTGTCCGTAAGGTGTTCTCTGCCCTCAAAGAATTATTAGATAACACAAACCTATAGAGTTGTACAGACGATGTTGCAATGTCTCTTTACCAAGTCGTAGAAGCGTTGCCTCCGTCGAACCGACATTGTGAAGGCGGGCGTTAGCGAGCAACACGAAGATTCCCTCCCACATCATTCCTGGGTGTTTTGGTTCTATGGCACGTCGCAGTTTCTGCAAAGTGGCTTCGTAGCGCTGCGCACTGTTTGTGGTTCTACGCTCGAGGAGTAGTCGAAGTTACTCGAAGGAGGAGGTCATCATAAACTTTCCGGAACTTATGTGAGCGACTTTAGATTTCTTTGGCGGGGAAGATGAGGGATGTTTCCACTGTTGGCTTTGGCGATTGCCTTCGAGCTGTAGGAACGCCGCCGTATCGAATCATCCTGTCGAACGATAACGAGCGCACCATGACTGCCGAAAGCTGCTCTTCAGCATTTGATTGGGGAACAGCGCAGCAGCCTCTGTACAGCCCCGATCTGTCACTGTGTGATTTTCATATATTAGGCAACCTGGAGACACATGCGTGTACGTCGATTTCAGTCGGACGAGGATGTGCAAGAGCGGATACAATTACGGAGTCGACACCGACCGACAGCATTCACCGAAATAGGAATTGATCGTCCCGTCTCTCAGTGTGATAAACGTCAACAAGGTGGTGATTACTTTTAAATGGAACCATTGCATGGTCAAAACATAAACGAAACTGACAGCATGAATACGAGCAAACAAATAGTGATTAAATCAACACGTAATTGAGAGAGAAGGATAAATGTATTAAACCAGGTGTAAGACTAATACTGTCATAACCACTCGTATAAGAAAATAGGGTGCAGAACAATTAAGAGCTGCAGTCCTCACAAAGAATTCGTGTAACAGAAACGTCAGAGACACACATATGGGAGAAACTCGAAAACTAGATGCAGAAAAAGTGTTATTGATTGATTTATTTGTTTTCGTCAAGTGGATTTAATGTCTTTTATTGCGTACTCTTCAGTTTCTCATTTGAGAAGAATTGTTGGTGGTTTAATGACGATGAACTATTTTGCGGAAAATATACAAATTCCTTGAAGTTTCATATCGAGGGAAATAAAAACAAATAAACCGAATGAAATTTACTTATCAGTTTAAGACCAGAACAGCTAATTTGCGGAAGTTCATCGCTGAAAGGGACGTGTAGGAAATTGTTGTGCTCGTGGACACGATAGGAATAAGAAGTAAGAACAATGTTATATTCTATAGCTGTGAAGAAACACTGCACTGGACAACATAGTTTTTTCCACTCAAAACCTTAAGTAGAGGTCACCTGAATTAACAACCGAACAGTAGGTCGTTAATGTTGGACACGTTTGGATGAAAGGTCTGAGAAAAAAACGTTTTTCGTCAAGCTACTTCCCTTGCATATAATGTTTCAACTGATGTCCGCAGAGGAACAAACTGAGAAGGGTGATAAATTCCTATGGGACGAAACTGCTGAGGTCAACGGTCCCTAGGTTTACACACTACTTAATCTAACGCTAAGGACAACACACATACCCATGCCCGAGGGAGAACTCGAAACTCGAACCTCCGGGGCCGGGAGGGGGGGGGGGGGGGTAAGCCGCTCGAGCGGTGGCAATGCGTTTCAGACCGCACGGCTACCACGCGCGGCAACAATCTGGGGACAAAGGATCAATTTTACGTGGACGTGGAGGAATTCTTTTCATCGGGACACGAAACGAGGCAAACCGAAATTATCCATAAGGCTTGCCAGGAATTCGCTATATGTTCAACTTGAAAGTTTCTATATGCGTTCCCACTGAATGATAGCGGATAACGGAATTTCCAAGATAGACGTAAAGGAGGAACACATTACAGTTCTCTATCCACTCTTATTCTTGTCTGGCATCTCTACTTAAATTTACATATTTCTTCATGTATGACTGCTCGGAAAAGAATGCAAAATGTTTCTGTTGATTCTAAGTACCGGTCCTGCCTGTTGGTCTAGTAATGATGGTTCAAACGTCTCTGAGGACTATGGGACTTAACATCTGAGGTCATCAGTCCCCTAGACTTAGAACTACTTAAACCGAACTAACCTAAGGACATCACCCACATCCATGACAGAGGCAGGATTCGAACCTGCGACCGTAACAGCAGCGCGGTTCCGGCCAGAAGCGCCTAGAACCTCTCGGCATCATCGGCCGGCTTCTAGTAATGAATCGGTTGCCTGGAGCAATAACGTTGTTGCATCAAGTCCCGGTCCGACCACGGAATATTATAGTTTACCTTCACCTCTGCATGATCTGAGCTTCACCAGGAAGTATTTGAAGTAAATTGCAACTCCCCTTTTCCTCTTAGCATTACTGGGGTACGTTAGTGGTACACAAATCTCTGAAGTGGCGTCTAACTGAAAGATATGCATACGGTTTTATTACCACTGCTATCACTACATTACTATTGTTCTAAATTAGTTCAAAACCTTAAAGGAAAGGATATAATTAATGTGCATTCCTATTGAAAATTAATCATGGACAACAATCCATTTAGACATAGATTTAATGGTTACGTACGTATTTGACCCAGCGAAATAGAGTGATTAATGTCAAAGCAGCATCTTTATACAAACACGTTAATCTGGGCAAGAATATTATTAATGCTTGCAATTAACGTCAGGTTTGACATCCAACATGTAAACCAGTCGAATGGAGACAGATGTGGTGATTGAGCACGCGATGGAAACACGTCTGCACTTTGTAGAGCATGCTGGGTTACATCAGCAGCATGTGGGCCAGCGTTGTCAAAAAAAATGACTCAAATGGTTCTAAGCACTATGGGACTTAACATCTGAGGTCATCAGTCTCCTAGACTTAGAACTACTTAAACCTAACTAACCTAAGGACATCACAAACATTCATGCCAGAGACAGGAATCGAACCTGCGACCGTAGCAGCAGCTCGGTTCTGCACTGGAGCGCCTAGGACCACTCGGTCACAGCGGCCGGGGCCAGCGTTGTCCTTTTGCAAAACACTCTCTAGAATGCTGCTCACGATTGGCAGCGCAACAGGTCAAACCACCACATAAAAACAGTGCCGTGGAGGAGGACTTTATTTCTAAACTGCCTGTCAGGACACTTCTGTCCGTTTACGACCAACTCAGGGAAAGTTAGAAAGTTTTCTCTACGTCACCTCGAATCCAGGACAGCAGTGCTAGTCTGTACTTACTGCATACTCGTGTGACAAACCGGAGTTCGAAGCTGACATTCTATTACAGTGTTAACAGCCGCTTAACGAACAGTCATCTGACCTTAGACACTGCTTTTTTATATTCGGAAGAAGAGCGGTAACGGTCGAAACTAGGAATCAGTTTTCGCTATATGCGATCTTGTCTAATGATAATATTACAAAACATCTAAATTCATTGGAGCACCTTGTGGCGAACCAATTGCATATTGATTTCGGTCTGTGGTATTCCATGCTGCACTCATTCTGATTGCTGTCTATGCTGAATTTCATTCCAGTCTGATGTTCATTTTTACGAACATTCGACTTTTTTCTCGTTGCTGATGACTGTCATCCTTTTACTGTTGCTGCTTTTATAGTCTGATTAGAGTTTAGAGTGATTTTTATGAGCACCGTAGTTCTATTCAGTTTCGATTTCTTTGGTACAGCTTCTGCAGTTCCCCACCATGCATAATTCCATCCTATTCGTACCTGAACGGGAGGACCGGCCGAGTTACGTTGGCCGTTGGATAGGGGTCTTAATTAATCCACTTCAATTTTTAGACAACACAGTTGTATGGAAATAACAGCGATTACTTTACTTACAATGAATTATTCAAAATGATTGTCACAATCGCATTATTTATTTTGCCGCCAACCGGTTTCAACCCGCGATGAGGTCATCTTCAGGGCAATTTACACCATTTGGTCGCTCGCTCGAGTTACTAACCGTGCACAGGCAGGTTGACGAGGGTGACGACTCCAGCGAGCGAACAAATGGTGTAAACTGCCCTGAAGATGACCCCATCAGGGTTGAAACCGGTTGGCGGCAAAATAAATAATGCTATTGTGACTATCATTTTGAATAATTAATTCACTTCAGTCGCGCAAAATAAATTACGCTCTTCAATGCAGACCGCTGTGAATCATCGGCCATGCGCCCACCAGTTGCCCATTTGCAACAGCGACAGTAAACCATCACACGTATCGCCTCACAACATCGGTCACTGACTACTACAGTTTCACTATGGACTCGAGATCAACCACCTGGCAGAGGGGCCTCAACATCATACAAACCAATCATTTTGACGATGTTTACAATAACAATCCCTGTTTCCTCTTAGTTATTCACGCGTATTGCCCACGTCCAGAAGCCTTCTTTCTGCAAAGAGGTGATTTTCAGCTGAAGTTTAATAATTCAGTTTATTTCAGAGCAATTTCAATACACCACAATTTTTCCACCTGTTGTATGGAATGATAAAGAAGCAGAACACACCACAATTTTGTCCGCAGTTCGTGGTCTAGTGGCTAGCGCTGCTGCCTCTAGACCACAGGGATCCCACTTCGATTCCTGGCGGGGTTGCGTATTTTCTCTGCCCAGGGACTGTGTGTTCGTGTTGTCCTCATCATTTCATTATCATCATCATTCGTGACAGTGGCTGTATTGGATTGTGAAAAAATTGGACTCTGTCAAAATTGGAACTTTATACGGGGTCTGATGACCGCTCAATTGAGCGCCCCACAAACCAAACATCATCACACCACAATTTTGTCGCCCAGGATGTGGCATGATACAGTAGTAAAAACATCACAATAATGTTTTAGCAAAGAGAGTTTGTGTCGTGCACTTAACCCACTAAAACTGTGGCTGGCTATGGAAGACAGTACCAAATGTGTAATACGTTTAATATAACGTGAATATTTAAAAATAACATGTGAGACATGTTTGTCTGTTGACTGGCTCTGAGCACTATGGGACTTAACTTCTGAGGTCATCAGTCCCCTAGAACTTACAACTACTTAAACCTAACTAACCTAAGCACATCACACACACCCATGCCCGAGGCAGGATTCGAACCTGCGACCGTAGCGGTCGCGCGGTTCCAGACTGTAGTACCTAGAACCGCTCTGCCACCCCGGCCGGCGTTTCTCTGTTGAGGCGACATTCAGTAACAAGACGGCAGCCTTGAATTTTCTGTTTGCAATGCCCTTAATACCAATGATAATTCGGTAATTAAAAATATTACAATGGAAATTAAAATGGCTAAGTTGACGTGTAGTATTATACTATACAGGACGGTACTAAACGTTATGTGTTATTTTGTGCAGTGACGTATTAAAAGCATTGCGCTTTCCGTTGTTCCACAATGTTCACACCGTATGAAACCCCATAGCGCAGAACTGGCATGGTCGCACGTGCAACGCCCATTCCCTCACATTCAGAAGTTTTCTCGTTGGTCTGCCTAATATTATCTGTGAGGACAACATCGCTATCGAACAATTAAAAAAAAAAGATTATTCCATGAATCTATAACTTTATTATATATATATATATATATAGAAGGAAGAATATGCGTTGGCTTACCCTTCCTGTTCTACTGAATAAAGGTTCACAAACTCATACCAAGATCTGCTTCTAATATGAAGGCCACCTTTTCTCTTTTTACAAAACCAATCAAAGAAGCGTGTTTTTAGCACATACTGTTTCATTGTTTCTCAAAATATTTGCCTATAAAAGATTTCTATACTGTTTCATTGTTTCTCAAAATATTTGCCTATAAAAGATTTCTGGATGCGTTCTAAGAAATTGTGGAAACTTTTTCTTTCGTTCTGATGCGTGGTTTCGGAAGGTCCGATTAGTTTTTTGAAGTGAAGTAAATCGTAGTTTAAGTAAGGCAACAAAGCCAGACTAAGGGAGAACAATCGGATATGAAATCTTATTATTTTCTCAGCCGAATAAAGAACAGGGAAGAATAATGCTTTTGATTATTCCATCGGTGACATGTGGCAAACAAATTATTGAATACAATACAGGATTAACTAGAAGGAATTTTTCGAAGAAACGGTCTTCGCACTTTTCGGATTTTCTAGAAACGCGCAAACGAGAGACAGTTGCTTTATGTCCGGTTCCTACGAGCAAACGGTTAGCATACTGCTACCACATCGTGCTCGGATTTTGCAGTTCCTTGGTGGACATCCTTACGCTATTTGACGATGAACTTAACTGTGAGCTTCGGACAGATCGTGCTACATCAAATGCATTGCGTTCTGTCTCTCGCTAAGTTACATACCGATCCTAATCAAACCTGTTCTGCACTGTATCGATATTTTCAGAAAGAAAAATCGATTTTTGTCTAGTCTCACATTTATTGGTGACAGCAGAACAACTACGACAAAATTCTGCCCTACAATACTGGAAATAGTCTGATAACCGACATTTACGTGAATCGACGTGAGGTACGGTTGTTACTTTAGGACTGTACGGAAACCGTAAAAGAAATCATGTAAAGAAAACCTTTAGGCGAATTTTCAATTTTTTCAAAGCTGTGTTTCTTTAAATGCACTCCGTAAGAATCCTTTTGGACTAATTTCTAAGCTGCCATTGTTTTAACAATAATAAATAACAAGTCTTGTAATCAAGTTCACATTACATTCCAATAGCATTATATAGTGGCCGTTTGCAAAACATAGGGAGCAGCCCTCGCTTACTCGAAAAAACCTAGTTTCTAGTCTGTGTTAATCTTAGGTAGAGCCAGTTTTAGCACTAAGTGCCATTTTGCCGAAACTGCTTAGGTGAAGAACTATGAAACTACAGTCATCCCACGCAGAGCCCGAGAACGTCCTGTGGTCATTATAAAGTCGAGAGAAACTCAGATCACACATACAAGAAAAATATCCTGTCAGATTTCGAGATCTAGGAACGTAAACAAAATGCAACAGATAATTCACGACTTGGAAGGCAGCTACTACCAACGCAAAACCGATGCGGGGCATTACACACTAATAATGTAAATGGCACGGGGATAAATTAGGAAACGCGAAGACATTTTAGCTGAACGTCACATATTACTCAAGCTCATTACGTAAAGTAATCGAAACGGTAGAGGGAAAACACCAATGCCTCATCTCCGTATACGTTATATATTACTGCACACAGCACTCTGTCTAGCGTTCTCAGAATTCAGATATAGACATTTCCCTTGTAAAGTGGGCATGACATTTTTACTTTTGTAAGTTATCGATGTGCACTTCAGAGACGGTGTAAGTTATATTGCTGTTAAACAATCTTTGGTGTTTTTGTGGGACAGTCTTTGCCTTTGCTCAGCCTTATACATTCTTCGTTGAAGCGCGTTAGGTGAGGAAGAATTCAGCGGTGCTCTGTTGACGTGTGATCGTATCTGTAAAGGACAGCAAGGATGAATATGATGTCCATATAGGAAGGCGAAAAGAATAAGTTTTGAATGATGTTTCTTTGGAATGATTATTGTCAGCTATTTAACTTACTTGGACCTGAGAGAAAGCCCACCCAAATTCCCTAAATCATCAATTACGATGTCAACAGAATAAGCTGTTTCGTTTCTATAGAAATTCTCTGTTAACCTTGTGCTCTTTTCAGATCATCGGTCACTTTGTTGAGCAAGCATTTTTCAGACCAATATCATGTTTGGAGATCACGCAAAATTCTATTCTCGGTTTTTGGATACATACGAAATCTAGCATAGCCGCTGCCTGTTTGCTGTTTGCTATTGTGCTTTTGGAAATCTGCAATGATGTTGTTAAGACACGAGGTAATGAGAAATTTTTATTGGGATCAGATAGTTGTTGTACTTTTTTCCTCTCTTTTAATTCCTTGATTAGCTATTTTGCCTCCTCATTGGTTTTTAGTGCATGTGAGAGTGCCTGTGCGATAGAGTAATTGTGTGGTCATTTCGTGTGGATGTGTGTACGATAGTTTTCGTTCTTATCCCCATTCGTTTATTTTCATCATTGTTAGGGTGCTGATAATCTCGCCGTTGGGAGCCAATAAGATCCCCAAACCACACACACACACACACACACACTTTTGCATTTAATATAAAGACAAGTTGTATTCAGGCTAAATACAGATCAGTTCGAATTAGTTTCTTTTTAGTCAAAGATTAACAGATGAGTTTAAGATGGATAACAGTTTGTGGATACATAGTTTTGATAATACGTTGATTTTTTTATAGAGTGGTAGATAAATCTGGTCTAAGTTCAGTACAGAAAAATGTATTGGGGAACTTACATCCTTGATACCAATATTTATTCTCTACGAATGAGAGTGTATACAGCCATATTTCACCGATTGACGCCATAGAATTAGCTTTAGAAGAAACAACAAACTGCGTTCCATCCTCATCCTGTTACGGCTCTTCCACTAACACAAATATCATAATTTCATTCATCAGGAGGATAAATTATATATTTTGCATAGTATACACGTTTGATTCTCGACATCAGCACAGACACTTGATCACCGATTGTCATACTCTTAGCGTGCCACTAATTAACCCGTCCGCATACGCGTCCCATAGCACGTCCCATATCAAACGGAAGAAATATACAAGGCCTGTCCAGAAGGTTAAGTTCCGATTGATCGCGAAATGGAAACCACAGTGAATATCAGAAATGTTTTATTTGTAACAGTTAGCTACACCTTCCGTCTACTTCTCTACGTAGTCGCCGGTGTGACTTGGACATTTGTCGTAGCGTTGTACCAACTTTCCAATACCCTCATCATAGAAGGCAGCCGCCAGTGCTTTCCGCCAATTCTCCACGCTGGTCTACAGCTCGTTGTCTGTGCCAAAATGTTGTCTTCATAGACAGAGATTCATGTAACCAGAGATGAAACTCAGAGGGAGACAATTACGGGCTGTATTGTGGTTAATCAAACATTTCCAATTGAAAACGATGCAGGAGCATCTTCATTGCTCCTGCAGAATGAGGCTGAGTATTATCTAGAAGAAGAAACAGCACGACAGTTATGTAATTTTGGCTGCTTCAGGCGAAATTTCTCACCAGGCCCTCGTACTTGGTGGGAGGTACTATTTTCTAGACATCGTTACGCGCTCACTGTGAGCTCAGAAATGAGAAGAGCGACGTGATGCTATCTGGGGTCATACTTGAGACACTGCCCAACACATCTGTGCAACGCTTTATCGGATTTTCACAGTCGTTCCCATTTCGAGACCGATCGGAACTTACTTTCTGGACGCCCTTCGTATGTACACTGTTACGTACTTATAAATACATCTAATGTTGTTATATCAATAAGTTCGCTTGGTAAATAATTAGCCATCCTTTTAAATGAGAATACTGGTCACATCCAAATATTATAGATGCTGTAGAATCCGTACCAGGCTGTAACGGCGTAGATGAAGCCATGACCACAGATAATGGTCAGTGGCTGAATTACGGTTTTTTGTGGAGAACGACGAGTCGCAATGGTGTCTCTTTTCAAATATTACAAAGCGTCAAGTTCACTGACACCTCGATGTGACGTTTAACATACAGCGTCTAGTGCATATAATTCAGACCGGAGCCATTACGTGATGTTTCAGGGATGTATTTCGTCTCATTTTTTATCGTGAACAGGAATCGGTATGTCCTTTCCAGCGTTCTCTGTGACAAAGTGTTGCCCCTTCTTCTGCTAGAAGAGTAGGCTGTGGACATGGCTACCTTTTTAGAAATGACAACAATGAAGTTCACGTAGCTGCAAGCATACGTTACTGGTTTAATGCTCAGGCTCCTTGTCAACTTTCGACTGGTCAGCCATGTGATCCCATCTACATCGCGTGTAGAATGTTTAGGATTATTCGGAGCCCGCATCTCGTGGTCGTGCGGTAGCGTTCTCGCTTCCCACGCCCGGGTTCCCGGGTTCGATTCCCGGCGGGGTCAGGGATTTTCTCTGCCTCGTGATGGCTGGGTGTTGTGTGCTGTCCTTAGATTAGTTAGGTTTAAGTTGTTCTAAGTTCTAGGGGACTGATGACCATAGATGTTAAGTCCCATAGTGCTCAGAGCCATTTGAACCATTTTGATTATTCGGAAAAAATAGTGAAAGTCAACAATGGACCTATTTAAAATATGGTGTAAACAAGGCCACAGCTATGGCACAATAATACTGTTTCTATCGTTATTGTTCATAAACTGCAGTACTGTACCCAGAACACGGATTTTTGCCGTAAGCTCTTTAGAGCTGGCCACTGTAAGTCTACACATATTCGTGAGTTATGAAATCGTACGGTATGCCGTAAATGAAGAGTACAAAAGGTTTCAACGTGGCTTGCCGTTCTTGCAGGATCTTTTGCCGGCAGCGGAGATGTCAGAGATTGTATGTTTTACCGGATTTCTGATACGTTACACTCGTGAAATGGTGGTACTGGAAAATCCCTACCTCATCACAACTTCGGAGATGTTGTGTCCCATCGTGCGCCGGCCTTAACATCATGTTCAAACTCAGATAAATCTTGATAGACTGCCATCGCAGCAGCAGTAAACGATCTAAAACTGCATCAGACATTTGTTGTCTTATAGAGGCGTTGCCGACCACAGCGCCGTATTCTGCCGGTTTACACATCTCTGTATTTGCATACGTATGCCTACACCAGTATCATTGGCATCTCAGTGTTTGTGTCGAATGGAAGAGTAAAAACTAGGAGACTGAACGTACGAGGCACGTTCCAAAGTTCTCTGAGTCGAGGAACTTATAACGGCTACAGTTGGACTCACTTCATCTGCGAATAAAGCATATATTTTTGAGACAGACAGCACAACCTCACTCGAAGCTGCTGTTACACTGTCCGACAAAAATATGAAGCAGTTAGAAGCGGAGGAGGAAACAGAGTGTCACATTACTTGTTGAGAAGGTGTGTGATGTAATTTCATTGGTTACAAAGAACTTTGCCACTTCTGAATATGACACTGCACCCCGTCTGGCTTGAATACATGCGCTGATTCTGTTGCTACGAGTGTCCTAAGGGCGTTATATCCTCTGCGGAGGCAAAATGGTGCGCAACTGTTCTAAATGGTCCTTGGAATCGCAGATACAGACACGGGGATAGAAGTGACTTTCGATCTGATAGCAAACATATTTATCAGGGTAGTTTATGGGTATCTCACTGAGCACGGTTGTACCATAACATAACACAGACATGTCAAGTATGGACGAGCACTGCCGAGTTGAAAAATGTCACCACGTTACTGTCGCTTGGGAGATACGCATGAGTATACAGTCTGTAGTGTGAAATAGAATTGTGCCGACAGAATTCCCCCAGTCGTTACCGGCCGTGACCTGGTCAAAACCAATGACTCCCCACATGGCGACACAAGGAAAACCCCCTTGGCCTCTCCGAAACGTTAGAAGAATGGGATAACAGCACAGGTCGCCGCTAAACTCCCCGACAACTGTGAACTGAGGAAGTTCACAAGTGCGATTCATGACGCAACAGAATACGACGCCATTTTCCAGAAGTCTATGCCCCCCGCCCCTTCTCACCTGACCACTCCAGATGCTGCCGTTTGTGTTGTAGTGTGTATGTGTGGGATGGAAATTCCCTAGTCCGGGAGAGCGACGGTTCAAAACTGCGTCCGGCCATCCTGATTTAGGTTTTCCACGATTTCCCCAAATCGCTTCAGGCAAATGCCGGAATGGTTCCTTTGAAATGGCGCTGCCGGGTTCCTTCACCATCCTTCCCTAATCTTATGTGACCGATGACCTCTCTGTTTAGTCCCCTCCCCCAAACCAACCAACCAGAATCAACCTTAGTCCAACTGCTGTAAGTCTCCGATCAATGGTGCAGGATAGCACAGGATGATGCATGCTGTCCATTATCTGTTGCCGCATGGCAACTGCGGGTGTAAATGTCTTACAACGTGCTTGGCGCATAGTATGATAATCCTCACTTGTGGCCTTCTCATGTAATCGAACTGGACCTTGACGACGTGTATCCGAATTCCCAACAAATTTGGATATTGCATGCTTCGGCCAGCAGGCCGAGACCAAAAGTAAGGTGCTGTGAAAGCGGTCTCAAACGAGCACGCGGCGTCTCTGCAGGTTTCACAGTATCAGTCGATATATGAAGCTGTTCACGCCGCTAACACATCTTACCAAGCCTGGTAAGAACTTTAAACATGAACGACACTAATGCACAGAGGTGGCAGCTGTATCTGTTAAAGGGAATTTCAATTCCAATTATTTATGTATCAACCAAAGCTGTGTATATATACGAAGTTACGATTACATTGACGTCTGACCATGTCTCTGGGTGTTTCACTTTTTTGTCAGGTAGTGTACGTCCTTCTTCGGTAGATTCAGCAGCATGCTCATGGATCATAAAATACCAGTGGTAGCCAATTTAGTATGCAATCACATTGATGTACTGTAGAAACAACTAATTGGCGTACTGTTACAAGTCGTGGTCTTCAGGTTGTGTGCTCACTATTGTGTTCAAAAATGGCTCTAGCACTATGGGACTTAACATCTGAGGTAATCACTCCCCTCGACTTAGAACTACTTAAACCTAACTAACCTAAGGACGTCACACACATCCGTGCTCGGGACAGGATTCGAACCTATGACCATAGCAGCTGCGCGCTTCCGGACTGAATCGCCTACATGGCGCTGATGTAACGGGCTACATGTACGCCTCTCGGGCTGCCAGTGGAGAGGAAAAGCTTTTTCATACAATCGTCCAGGCTCAAGGGCACTACTATTTGTTGTGCCATAGATGACGTGCAAGTCAGCCTACTCTTCGTTGATGTAACCTCTGTCCATGGTGCCTTGACGCTTGTAACTAATTGTGGGCTGGTGTGGCACAGTACACGGACTGATAAACAAATAAATAGTCGATCCCAAACCTCGAGAGACCAACGTCAATACCATGATACTCAGGAGCGTTTACAGTTGGTTCCCAACTCTAATTAATACTGTACCTCGGCAACAGTTGATTTGCGGACCCTTGTTTATTGGAGCCTTTCAGCTAATCTTGGCCTGCACTTTCCGAGTGAAAATTATTGACCTTCACTTGTGAAACATCCTATAGAAAACTGCTGTATCATGCCAGGAGAGCTCAGTGATGATCTCTGCAGCAACGGTGATGATAATTGTCCAGAAATATCTGAGCATGAACTACTTTCCCCCAAATCTCAGAAAACGTCAGAATCATTTATTATAGCCACTTACCAACTTCCTCTAAACTAGAAGTTGGAGAAAAGTGATGAACTTCTCAGATGCTTTTTTGGAGGTTATGAACTTCTCAGACGTTTTTATGAGAACGTAGAAGACGAAGTCAACTCTAAAAGCTGTCTGAATGAGCTGTCGAAACCACTGTTACGTGGGATCATATCTCTAAACTGCCACACAACATGTTTTATGATGTTATATCCTCAACGGTCATTTTAGCCTACCCTTCAACGCTGCACCTTAAACACATATACAATATTCATTACTACCAGTGACTGCCCAGCTATGTTATTTTTCCTGCTTCCCTTTTATTATGGTGACGGCCTGTCGTTTTCTACAGCTGTGGAGAGCTGTTTCTAGCTGGCTTGCAACAAGGGCTTTAATTAAAAACACACGGGGCAGTAGGGGGGGGGGGGGGGGAGGGATAGACAAATTCGTTCAGAGCTGAAAGCTGCCCTTGATAGCAAGTAAAAATGCAAAATTTGCTTCGTCCCAAGTCTCTCCAACGGGTGACTGGGTAAGCAGCTATCTGTTGCAAAAACAGTCTTGTTCGAGACACTGGGAAAAATTATTTTAGGAACGATGAAAGTCTAAGCTAGGTGTAGCCTTCGGATACGCTGGAGGCAGCTTCGCCATGGAAATACGTTCATTCAAAAGCCTTGCAACCGGCTTTTTTATAGTCTCATAACATTCATTTCTGTATGGCTTTCTCATGTGTGCCTATATGTAAGCCTTTCTACTCATCAGCTTCAGAAACCTGACATGGAGTGGAACAGTTATTCTACCTTCCTCCCATGCCTCGGCACCATTGTTTAATCATAAGAAATTCTGGAAAAGTAGGAGTTTGTTTAACTTATTTACAAAATTATTACTGGACGGAACTCGCAAGGTCTGTTGTGGTGTCACCGCCAGACACCACACTTGCTAGGTGGTAGCCTTTAAATCGGCCGCGGTCCGTTAGTATACGTCGGACCCGCGTGTCGCCACTATCAGTGACTGCAAACCGAGCGCCGCCACACGGCAGGTCTAAAGAGACTTCTAGCACTCACCCCAGTTGTACAGCCGACTTTGCTAGCGATGGTTCACTGACAAATTACGCTCTCATTTGCCGAGACGATAGTTAGCATAGCCTTCAGCTACGTCATTTGCTACGACCTAGCAACGCGCCATTATCAGTTACTATTAATATTGTAAATAATGTACACACAAGAGCTACATTCAACATTAATGGATTAAAGTTAAGTATTCTACCAGTTACCTCCTTTTTTTCTGAAGTCTAAATTCCTTGTTCTTTTCCAGACCTCACGCCAGCCTGCGTGAGCTTAAACGCGTGCCTTTCGGCTTCCTCATAGTGGGTTGGCTGTCTTGCCAATCCACACCATCTGTTTCAATTGAGTGGCGAGATTCATACACTGGCAAAAACAGCCAAGTTTCATGGGGCTGAGATAGAGAATGGCCGCTAGCAGAAAGAAGAGCAGAGATCTGTGGACAGATGAACAAGGAGAAAAGACATGCTGCCGGACGAGACTTTCAACTATACGAAAGAATGTCTCCACTTGAGTACAGAGGTGTGAGCTGGAATCAGAGTTGCCACTTCACACTATGTAAGAGTGGTAAGACTGGGCTGGCAATGCGATCACCGATCGGCTAAGTAGGTGATGTCTGTTAACATTCATCAGGAGCTAATCACATAGTTTTAACATTTCCAGCTAAGTACTTTCTTCCATCGTGCAGTTTGGTGACTCAACGATATTCGTATTATTTAGCCAGGTTCTTTGTTTAAATCCCTAGCCGTCCTTGCATTCATTGGCCATGTCTGCGATTGGCGATAAGTCTTACAATTATGCTTTTATTGCATCTCCTGCTTGTGCGAAGACTACATTTCACAATTATAACCTCTTGCCCGTTTATTAAAAGTGTTTACTTATCTTAGTGTGTAATTCTCATGTTGATGCCTTACAGTAATAAACTTGATGGTTTCAGTGACAGCTTATTTCTGTTATAGATGATCCCTCCCCGCATTAAGATGGTATTCATATTTTCATACTACCAACCCTACTACCAACCCTATTGACTGTTATTCAATAAGTTTCTATTGTGCGACACTGCCATTTAACTAAAACTTGCATTTCCATTTGGGAGGCTACCCTCCTCAGTGGGTCAGCAAAGATCGGACTTAGCTATATAATTTATTTTAGTGAAAGTTGATCTGTAAAGCTGATTGTGTTTTTAATATTAAATTGTCTGTTAGAATCTAAACTTTCGGCTTCCTGTTTTGAATGGTGGGTCAACCAAACCTTAAAGTTGATAGTTTACATAAACCTATAGGTCTCAACTGTGCATAGAGAAACCTAACTGCGAGAAATCTATAAAATCGTAACCTCTATGAAACTTAATGTTATCACAAAATCTGACTATGAGCTTTGAGACTAAAGTTGATCCCTGTGAAATTTAATTAAAGAAAGAATCTGTTGTCGGTGCTGTTTGGCTTACCTGGATCGCTGTGGATAACGCCGTGCAAACTGCTCTAGAAGCTACAGTGCATCTCGATAACAGAGCTGTAATATCTAACTACTGAAATATGCAAAGTGCAATGCTACATCAAACTTACTGGTAGCTATGAAAGCTGTTTTATGGTTGTAAGTAGCTGAGGATTTTAATGTTTGTTACTGACTAGTAAAAGTTTTTCATAGAATTTCTAGCAAATAACAAGAAAATTATGAAGAACTACTGTACTTTTTGTCTTTCTTCAGAGCACGCGGAGGAAACATGGGCTAAATGAGGACGTTAACTATTAAACTGTTTTCATACTGTGTACTTCCCAGACAGCAGATGTAGACCGAATAATTAATAGGCCTGCTGTTTCATTTTATGTGAAAATACAAATGCACTATGCATTTAAGCTTCGTTTTCTGCCGACGCAAAACGTCCTGTCCTGTTCGCGCTGCGCTAAATTTCTGCTCCTAGAAAAACCCGTAGTAAATGAAGAGTGGTATTCAGTCGAGTGCGTTGTACGCGCAGCCTCACTCCCAGAATGAAGGCAGCCTAAACTCGGTTCGGCTGGCAGAGAATTCCACGAATATTCGGTTAATATCGACTTTCCACCGAACGCCAGCAGCCCACATAGGCCGACTAGTGTTTAATCAGATGCTTCCGACCGCAGGCAATACGGACGGCAGTGCCAGACACCGTTGGTCACCTCTTTAGTAGCCACCTCGTCGAGACACTACAGTGCCCTCGGCAGGTAATACACTACGTAATCAAAAGCATCCGGACACCCTAAAAAAATTAATCATACGTTTATCATATAAGGTGTATTGTGCTGTCACCTACTGCAGGTACTCATATCAGCGACCTCAGTAGTCATTAGACATCGTCAGAGAGCAGAATGGGGCGCTCCGCGAAACTCACAGACTTCGTACGTAGGCAGGTGACTGGTGTCACTTGTGTCACGCGTCTGTACTCGAGATTTACACACTCCTACACATCCATAGGTCCACAGTTTCCGATGTCATAGTGAAGTGGAAACGTGAGGGGACACGCATAGCACAAAAGCGTACAGGTCCATCTCATCTGTTGATTGACAGAGACCGCCGACAGTTGAAGAGGGTCGTAATGTGTAATAGGCAGACATCTTTCCAGACCATCACATAGGAATTCCAAACTTAATCAGGATCCACAGCAAGTACTATGACAGTTAGGCGGGAGGTGAGAAAACGTGGATTTCATGGTCGAGCGGCTGCTCATAAGCCACACATCACGCCGATAAATGCCACACGACGCCACGCTTGGTGTAAGGAGCGTAAACTTTGTACAAGTGAACAGTGGAAGAACGTTGAGTGGAGACGGTACACAATGTGGCAGGGTTTGGGTATGGCGTATGCCCGGTGAACTTCATCTGCCAGCGTATGTAGTGCCAACAGTAAAACTCGGAGGCGGGGGTGTTGTGGAGTGGTCGTGTTTTTCATGGAGGGAGATTGCATCCCTTGCTGTTTTGCGTGGCACTATCACAGCACAGGCTTACATTGATGTTTTAAGCACTTTCTTGCTTCCCACTGTAGAAGAGCAATTCGGAAATATCGGTAGCATCTATCAACACTATCGAACACCTGTTCATAATGAATCGCCTGTCGCAGAGTAGTTACACGACAATAACATCCCTGTAATGGACTGGCCTGCACGGAGTCCTGACCTGAATCCTGTAGAACACCTTTGGGCTGCTTTGGGGCGCTGACTTCGTGCCAGGCCTCACCTACCAACACCGATACCACTCCTCAGTGCACCACCCCGTGAAGAATGGGCTGCCATTCCCCGAGAAATCTTCCAGAACCTGATTGAGCGTTTGCCTGCGAGAGTGGAAGCTGTCATCAAGGCTAAGGGTGGGCGAACACCATATTGAATTTCATCAACATTGTATACATGACTCCATCCAAAGTGTAAATCACTTTTGCGGCCTCGAAAGAGGCATAAACCATGGCACATATAGTCATATGTGCCATTTACAAGAGGATAACTTCACACCAACTCCGAGGGGAACGTCTGGGCCGACGGATACGGCACAATCCTCGACATCATCGCCACTCCACAACTGTCAGTCTCGCCGCTTGTAGAAGGTATACAGCCTAGTCGACGGACTACTGCGCGTTTTGGTCTAAGACTGTAGGTATGGACCTTCTTCGAGGCGCGTAGTAGAAGCCAGTTCAAGATGATAATGTTAAAAATTAACCATTTTTAATTAATTCAGTTTGCGAGACAGTTGTGTTTTTTTTTCATTTCTTGTCGTATTAACCTTAGTAACAGAAACACATTTTTCACAAAGCGTAATACCAAGGGTGTGGGGAGTACATTGTGCCCTTCACCAAAAATACCTAAAAAACATATTTCGTTAAATACACTCCTGGAAATGGAAAAAAGAACACATTGACACCGGTGTGTCAGACCCACCATACTTGCTCCGGACACTGCGAGAGGGCTGTACAAGCAATGATCACACGCACGGCACAGCGGACACACCAGGAACCGCGGTGTTGGCCGTCGAATGGCGCTAGCTGCGCAGCATTTGTGCACCGCCGCCGTCAGTGTCAGCCAGTTTGCCGTGGCATACGTAGCTCCATCGCAGTCTTTAACACTGGTAGCATGCCGCGACAGCGTGGACGTGAACCGTATGTGCAGTTGACGGACTTTGAGCGAGGGCGTATAGTGGGCATGCGGGAGGCCGGGTGGACGTACCGCCGAATTACTCAACACGTGGGGCGTGAGGTCTCCACAGTACATCGATGTTGTCGCCAGTGGTCGGCGGAAGGTGCACGAGCCCGTCGACCTGGGACCGGACCGCAGCGACGCACGGATGCACGCCAAGACCGTAGGATCCTACGCAGTGCCGTAGGGGATCGCACCGCCACTTCCCAGCAAATTAGGGACACTGTTGCTCCTGGGGTATCGGCGAGGACCATTCGCAACCGTCTCCATGAAGCTGGGCTACGGTCCCGCACACCGTTAGGCCGTCTTCCGCTCACGCCCCAACATCGTGCAACCCGCCTCCAGTGGTGTCGCGACAGGCGTGAATGGAGGGACGAATGGAGACGTGTCGTCTTCAGCGATGAGAGTCGCTTCTGCCTTGGTGCCAATGATGTTCGTATGCGTGTTTGGCGCCGTGCAGGTGAGCGCCACAATCAGGACTGCATACGACCGAGGCACACAGGGCCAACACCCGGCATCATGGTGTGGGGAGCGATCTCCTACACTGGCCGTACACCACTGGTGATCGTCGAGGGGACACTGAATAGTGCACGGTACATCAAAACCGTCATCGAACCCATCGATCTACCATTCCTAGACCGGCAAGGGAACTTGCTGTTCCAACAGGACAATGCACGCCCGCATGTATCCCGTGCCACCCAACGTGCTCTAGAAGGTGTAAGTCAACTACCCTGGCCAGCAAGATCTCCGGATCTGTCCCCCATTGAGCATGTTTGGGACTGGATGAAGCGTCGTCTCACGCGGTCTGCACGTCCAGCACGAACGCTAGTCCAACTGAGGCGCCAGGTGGAAATGGCATGGCAAGCCGTTCCACAGGACTACATCCAGCATCTCTACGATCGTTTCCATGGGAGAATAGCAGCCTGCATTGCTGCGAAAGGTGGATATACACTGTACTAGTGCCGACATTGTGCATGCTCTGTTGCCTGTGTCTATGGGCCTGTGGTTCTGTCAGTGTGATCATGTGATGTATCTGACCCCAGGAATGTGTCAATAAAGTTTCCCCTTCCTGGGACAATGAATTCACGGTGTTCTTATTTCAATTTCCAGGAGTGTACATTTTTGAAATACGTTCTGATGTAAAATTAGGCTAGAGAACCTGAAAATATTTTTTAGTGCAATCGTATTAATACCAAAGCATTTTCTGTGTGTCTGCACCAAATACATTTTTGAAATACTTTCTGATGTAAAATTAGGGTACAGAACCTGAAAATATGTTTTGGTGCAATCGTATTAACACCAAAGAATTTTCTGTGTGTCTGCACCAATTCAAGAGGTACTTTATGATCACAATAAAAATTTAAAACAATAGAATTTCGTTAACTGTGTTTAATTTCAGCCCACAACATAGGGTTTAAAGTTACATAGATATGTAAGAAGGGTCCCGAATCTGAAAATATTATTCTCACATTTGCTTCTAAATGTCACATTCCATATGACTTAAATTTTTGGTCTGAGTTTTACTGGAAAGTTTAAAGTAGTTACGTAAACTGATTCAAGATATCATTAGAAAGAACACATTTTTTTTCAGAATTTAAAAATTAAAGGACCACATTAAATTACCATATTTTTCAGAAGTTGGCCTCCAAGTACCCCCCCCCCCTTCCACGCCCCTTGCGGTTGAGAATCCGTGGTTTCTCCCTGGAACCATTACTTATCTTTTTAAATACTAGTGCCTTTTGCATGAAACTACTAATTTTGAGAAAAAAATGTAAAATTAATTCTTGGGACGCAAAGGGGCAAAGGCAAAGACTTTTATTCTGTTGTCCTTGTTTCTATGTTTTATTTTATTGTGATATAAGCTATTATTTTGCCAGTCTTAAGAACTAAAACAAAAGCGTCATTCTACCTAGTACAAGAGCAAGATGACTTTGACCAAGGGGCAAGTTGACAATACCGATAAATATTGAATTTATTTTTATTCCCCGAAAGTATAAGAGAATACCTAATGAATGGATTATTATGCTGAAAGTAAAGTCAAGAGCAGTCGGTTCCATTCCCAAAAATCACACGAAATGTTCCCTCATTCAAAGATGGACCACTCATTTAGCAATGTACGACATTTGCAACACACTGTCCAGTTTCTCTTGGAGGGTCAACGTGCATCACATCCTATTCACGTACCACAATGTGCTTACTTTGGATGCTCTCCTCCGTTGTTTTAAAGGCTCTTGTCCCAGACTATGTGCTTCGTTATCAACCAACAGCTTTCATAGGTTTAATAGGTGAACTTGTTGTAATAATTGCACTGTGTGCGCTTTGTGATGTTTCCGGTTCATCGTACATGGTCCTTCTTTAACCAGTGATTACAAATGAAAAATACTTTGACGCTATTTACACGCTGTGGAACCATTTGTGAAGGCGTTGATTATTCACTTTCTTTCACCTGATGTTCGCCGCTGTATTCATTAGTAGCTGCTGTGGCCTGGCCATTAGGTGCAGCAGCCTGGGTAGGAGCATTCTGACAGTTGACTTATAGTATTTTATGGACTGTAGGAAGCACTTTTTCTTCGTAAAGTTGCCTCAAAGTCCAAGTGCGTCTTATATTCGAAATAAATGTAAAAATGCTCACTGTTTGATTTAAAATTCCCACCAATTAAAAATGGACATACATTATGAGAAAGAGATATTGAGACAGGAAAATGCAGAGCTTGCTGTTATACCGGAAGGACATACTTCACCATTGCAACCTCTTGAAGAGTCGATAAATAAACCGTTTAAAGTCTACATGAGAGAAGAATGAAACAGATGGATGATGGATGGAACCCAAATTGAATTCACTCCGAGGGAGCTTTAAAGTGACCTCAAACCAAACAAGTGCCTAGTGGATAAAACTGTCGTGTTCTAGAGTCAGATAAGACATATTGTTGAATCTTTCAATAAATGTGGTATAAGTAACACACCCGATGGCAGTGAAGACCATCTTATATACGAAGAGGACAACTGAGACGACGAAGAGGAAGAAGAAAGGTCAGATGACGATTTCCAGGGATTTAGTAGGTAATTTCGGTTTTATAAATTAAGATTTTTTTAGTCTGGCTTTGCAATATAATAATAAAAATTGTAAAAATTTTATTTTTTAAATTGCTTAAAAGTTGTGGTACATCTAATACGTAAAATACGGTAGTCCTTCACAAGAGCTCAACCTGTGATCTTCACCTCAGGTAAGACATGCTCGTTAAAGGCAAGGGGACAGTAAGGATATCACGTTCTTTGAACGCATTACCGACTCTAGCCGCTTTGCAGCAACTTGTGCTCAGTACAAACTTAACAGATTATGAGGCCTTCTATTTGCCTCATTCATATTGCCGTATTAAAAGTCTTTGATTTCTGTTACAGGATTAAAAAGAACACGGCATGGATTCAGAATGTGTTTTCACTCTGCAGCGCAGTCTGTGCGGATATGAAACTTCCTGGCAGGTCTAAAATATGTGATGAGCCGAGACTCGAGCCAAGGTCCCTTACCCTTCGTGCTAAGTGTTGTACCGACTCCGCTATTATTTTTACTTCTTTTGCTCTCCAGTTATGCTTTCATTGACTGGATTCTTCTTTCCAAAAAAATTCTCTTTTTCTAGTATGTGCTACTATAGAAATGAAAGTGATCAAGAAATATGGTACACCCTCGTGAAGTAAATTAAATATATTATAATCTTTCATTTTGTGAAACTTACAAATGTGTCCTTCAAAACTAGGAAATTAAAATGTTATTCTCTCCTTTTAAGACAACTAACACCTTTTAAAGTGGAAAAAATTTAAAAGAAAATGAAAGATAGTCATTATCCTTTTGGCTAAGTTTCATACCTCAACTTTCTGTTAGAAATTTACAAGAAGATCACACAACTATAATACTTTTGTAAATTTTTGTGTTTGTCGTAGGTTATCTTCAGAACTCAAATACCTATCACTCAAAGCAGTTCGATACAACTAATAAAAATTCTCGAAGAAATTGGCTTTTAAGTTAACCGACAGCCTGTAATATCTTAATATAAGATATAATTTCACATCCAGCAGCATGACGATTTGGGTCGCGCTATTCGTCCACGAGACTCAGAGGGCCATATACACGGGTTCCCAAGTAGATGCCGTGTTTCTTGAGTTCCGCAGGGCGTTCGATACGGTTCCCCACAGTCGTTTAATGAACAAAGTAAGAGCATATGGATTATCAGACCAATTGTGTGATTGGATTGAAGAGTTCCTAGATAACAGAATGCAGCATGTCATCCTCAATGGAGAGAAGCCTCCGTAGTAAGAGTGATTTCAGGTGTGCCGCAGGTGAGTGTCGTATGACCGTTAGTATTCACAATATACATAAATGACCAGTGAATGACATCGGAATTTCACTGAGGCTTTTTGCGGATGATGCTGTGGTATATCGAGAGGTTGTAACAATGGAAAATTGTACCGAAATGCAGAAGGATCTGCAGCGAATTGACGCATAGTGCAAGGAATGGCAATTGAATCTCAATGTAGACAAGTATAATGTGCTTCGAATACATGAAAAGAAAGATCCCTTATCGTTTAGCTACAATATAGCAGGTCAGCAACTGAAAGCAGTTAATTTCATAAATTATCTGGGAGTACGCATTAGGAGTGATTTAAAATCGAATGATCATATAAAGATGATCGTCGGTAAAGCAGATGTCAGACTGAGATTCACTGGAAGAATCCTAAGGAAATGCAATCCGAAAACAAAGGAAGAAGGTTACAGTACGCTTGTTCGCTCACTGCTTCAATACTGCTCAGCAGTGTGGGATCCGTACCAGATAGGGTTGATAGAAGAGATAGAGAAGATCCAACAGAGAGCAGCGCGCTTCGTTACAGGATCATTTAGTAATCGCGAAAGCGTTACGGAGATGATAGATAAACTCCAGTGGAAGACTCTGCAGGAGAGACGCTCGGTAGCTCGGTACGGGCTTTTGTTGAAGTTTTGAGAACATACCTTCACCGAGGAGTCGAGCAGTATATTGTTCCCTTCTACGTATATCTCGCGAAGAGACCATGAGGATAAAATCGGAGACATTAGAGCCCACACAGAGGCATACCGACAATCCTTCTTTCCACGAACAATACGAGACTGGAATAGAAGGGAGAACCGATAGAGGTACTCAAGGTACCCTCCGCCACACACCGTCAGGGGGCTTACGGAGTATGGATGTAGATGTACACTCCTGGAAATGGAAAAAAGAACACATTGACACCGGTGTGTCAGACCCACCATACTTGCCCCGGACACTGCGAGAGGGCTGTACAAGCAATGATCACACGCACGACACAGCGGACACACCAGGAACCGCGGTGTAGGCCGTCGAATGGCGCTAGCTGCACAGCATTTGTGCACCGCCGCCGTCAGTGTCAGCCAGTTTGCCGTGGCATACGGAGCTCCATCGCAGTCTTTAACACTGGTAGCATGCCGCGACAGCGTGGACGTGAACCGTATGTGCAGTTGACGGACTTTGAGCGAGGGCGTATAGTGGGCATGCGGGAGGCCGGGTGGACGTACCGCCGAATTGCTCAACACGTGGGGCGTGAGGTCTCCACAGTACATCGATGTTGTCGCCAGTGGTCGGCGGGAGGTGCACGTGCCCGTCGACCTGGGACCGGACCGCAGCGACGCACGGATGCACGCCAAGACCGTAGGATCCTACGCAGTGCCGTAAGGGACCGCACCGCCACTTCCCAGCAAATTAGGGACACTGTTGCTCCTGGGGTATCGGCGAGGACCATTCGCAACCGTCTCCATGAAGCTGGGCTACGGTCCCGCACACCGTTAGGCCGTCTTCCGCTCACGCCCCAACATCGTGCAGCCCGCCTCCAGTGGTGTCGCGACAGGCGTGAATGGAGGGACGAATGGAGATGTGTCGTCTTCAGCGATGAGAGTCGCTTCTCCTTGGTGCCAATGATGGTCGTATGCGTGTTTGGCGCCGTGCAGGTGAGCGCCACAATCAGGACTGCATACGACCGAGGCACACAGGGCCAACACCCGGCATCATGGTGTGGGGAGCGATCTCCTACACTGGCCGTACACCACTGGTGATCGTCGAGGGGACACTGAATAGTACACGGTACATCCAAACCGTCATCGAACCCATCGTTCTACCATTCCTAGACCGGCAAGGGAACTTGCTGTTCCAACAGGACAATGCACGTCCGCATGTATCCCGTGCCACCCAACGTGCTCTAGAAGGTGTAAGTCAACTACCCTGACCAGCAAGATCTCCGGATCTGTCCCCCATTGAGCATGTTTGGGACTGGATGGAGCGTCGTCTCACGCGGTCTGCACGTCCAGCACGAACGCTGGTCCAACTGAGGCGCCAGGTGGAAATGGCATGGCAAGCCGTTCCACAGGACTACATCCAGCATCTCTACGATCGTCTCCATGGGAGAATAGCAGCCTGCATTGCTGCGAAAGGTGGATATACACTGTACTAGTGCCGACATTGTGCATGCTCTGTTGCCTGTGTCTATGTGCCTGTGGTTCTGTCAGTGTGATCATGTGATGTATCTGACCCCAGGAATGTGTCAATAAGGTTTCCCCTTCCTGGGACAATGAATTCACGGTGTTCTTATTTCAATTTCCAGGAGTGTACATTTTTGAAATACGTTCTGATGTAAAATTAGGCTAGAGAACCTGAAAATATTTTTTAGTGCAATCGTATTAATACCAAAGCATTTTCTGTGTGTCTGCACCAAATACATTTTTGAAATACTTTCTGATGTAAAATTAGGGTACAGAACCTGAAAATATGTTTTGGTGCAATCGTATTAACACCAAAGAATTTTCTGTGTGTCTGCACCAATTCAAGAGGTACTTTATGATCACAATAAAAATTTAACACAATAGAATTTCGTTAACTGTGTTTAATTTCAGCCCACAACATAGGGTTTAAAGTTACATAGATATGTAAGAAGGGTCCCGAATCTGAAAATATTATTCTCACATTTGCTTCTAAATGTCACATTCCATATGACTTAAATTTTTGGTCTGAGTTTTACTGGGAAGTTTAAAGTAGTTACGTAAACTGATTCAAGATATCATTAGAAAGAACACATTTTTTTTCAGAATTTAAAAATTAAAGGACCACATTAAATTACCATATTTTTCAGAAGTTGGCCTCCAAGTACCCCCCCCCCCCCTTCCACGCCCCTTGCGGTTGAGAATCCGTGGTTTCTCCCTGGAACCATTACTTATCTTTTTAAATACTAGTGCCTTTTGCATGAAACTACTAATTTTGAGAAAAAAATGTAAAATTAATTCTTGGGACGCAAAGGGGCAAAGGCAAAGACTTTTATTCTGTTGTCCTTGTTTCTATGTTTTATTTTATTGTGATATAAGCTATTATTTTGCCAGTCTTAAGAACTAAAACAAAAGCGTCATTCTACCTAGTACAAGAGCAAGATGACTTTGACCAAGGGGCAAGTTGACAATACCGATAAATATTGAATTTATTTTTATTCCCCGAAAGTATAAGAGAATACCTAATGAATGGATTATTATGCTGAAAGTAAAGTCAAGAGCAGTCGGTTCCATTCCCAAAAATCACACGAAATGTTCCCTCATTCAAAGATGGACCACTCATTTAGCAATGTACGACATTTGCAACACACTGTCCAGTTTCTCTTGGAGGGTCAACGTGCATCACATCCTATTCACGTACCACAATGTGCTTACTTTGGATGCTCTCCTCCGTTGTTTTAAAGGCTCTTGTCCCAGACTATGTGCTTCGTTATCAACCAACAGCTTTCATAGGTTTAATAGGTGAACTTGTTGTAATAATTGCACTGTGTGCGCTTTGTGATGTTTCCGGTTCATCGTACATGGTCCTTCTTTAACCAGTGATTACAAATGAAAAATACTTTGACGCTATTTACACGCTGTGGAACCATTTGTGAAGGCGTTGATTATTCACTTTCTTTCACCTGATGTTCGCCGCTGTATTCATTAGTAGCTGCTGTGGCCTGGCCATTAGGTGCAGCAGCCTGGGTAGGAGCATTCTGACAGTTGACTTATAGTATTTTATGGACTGTAGGAAGCACTTTTTCTTCGTAAAGTTGCCTCAAAGTCCAAGTGCGTCTTATATTCGAAATAAATGTAAAAATGCTCACTGTTTGATTTAAAATTCCCACCAATTAAAAATGGACATACATTATGAGAAAGAGATATTGAGACAGGAAAATGCAGAGCTTGCTGTTATACCGGAAGGACATACTTCACCATTGCAACCTCTTGAAGAGTCGATAAATAAACCGTTTAAAGTCTACATGAGAGAAGAATGAAACAGATGGATGATGGATGGAACCCAAATTGAATTCACTCCGAGGGAGCTTTAAAGTGACCTCAAACCAAACAAGTGCCTAGTGGATAAAACTGTCGTGTTCTAGAGTCAGATAAGACATATTGTTGAATCTTTCAATAAATGTGGTATAAGTAACACACCCGATGGCAGTGAAGACCATCTTATATACGAAGAGGACAACTGAGACGACGAAGAGGAAGAAGAAAGGTCAGATGACGATTTCCAGGGATTTAGTAGGTAATTTCGGTTTTATAAATTAAGATTTTTTTAGTCTGGCTTTGCAATATAATAATAAAAATTGTAAAAATTTTATTTTTTAAATTGCTTAAAAGTTGTGGTACATCTAATACGTAAAATACGGTAGTCCTTCACAAGAGCTCAACCTGTGATCTTCACCTCAGGTAAGACATGCTCGTTAAAGGCAAGGGGACAGTAAGGATATCACGTTCTTTGAACGCATTACCGACTCTAGCCGCTTTGCAGCAACTTGTGCTCAGTACAAACTTAACAGATTATGAGGCCTTCTATTTGCCTCATTCATATTGCCGTATTAAAAGTCTTTGATTTCTGTTACAGGATTAAAAAGAACACGGCATGGATTCAGAATGTGTTTTCACTCTGCAGCGCAGTCTGTGCGGATATGAAACTTCCTGGCAGGTCTAAAATATGTGATGAGCCGAGACTCGAGCCAAGGTCCCTTACCCTTCGTGCTAAGTGTTGTACCGACTCCGCTATTATTTTTACTTCTTTTGCTCTCCAGTTATGCTTTCATTGACTGGATTCTTCTTTCCAAAAAAATTCTCTTTTTCTAGTATGTGCTACTATAGAAATGAAAGTGATCAAGAAATATGGTACACCCTCGTGAAGTAAATTAAATATATTATAATCTTTCATTTTGTGAAACCTACAAATGTGTCCTTCAAAACTAGGAAATTAAAATGTTATTCTCTCCTTTTAAGACAACTAACACCTTTTAAAGTGGAAAAAATTTAAAAGAAAATGAAAGATAGTCATTATCCTTTTGGCTAAGTTTCATACCTCAACTTTCTGTTAGAAATTTACAAGAAGATCACACAACTATAATACTTTTGTAAATTTTTGTGTTTGTCGTAGGTTATCTTCAGAACTCAAATACCTATCACTCAAAGCAGTTCGATACAACTAATAAAAATTCTCGAAGAAATTGGCTTTTAAGTTAACCGACAGCCTGTAATATCTTAATATAAGATATAATTTCACATCCAGCAGCATGACGATTTGGGTCGCGCTATTCGTCCACGAGACTCAGAGGGCCATATACACGGGTTCCCAAGTAGATGCCGTGTTTCTTGAGTTCCGCAGGGCGTTCGATACGGTTCCCCACAGTCGTTTAATGAACAAAGTAAGAGCATATGGATTATCAGACCAATTGTGTGATTGGATTGAAGAGTTCCTAGATAACAGAATGCAGCATGTCATCCTCAATGGAGAGAAGCCTCCGTAGTAAGAGTGATTTCAGGTGTGCCGCAGGTGAGTGTCGTATGACCGTTAGTATTCACAATATACATAAATGACCAGTGAATGACATCGGAATTTCACTGAGGCTTTTTGCGGATGATGCTGTGGTATATCGAGAGGTTGTAACAATGGAAAATTGTACCGAAATGCAGAAGGATCTGCAGCGAATTGACGCATAGTGCAAGGAATGGCAATTGAATCTCAATGTAGACAAGTATAATGTGCTTCGAATACATGAAAAGAAAGATCCCTTATCGTTTAGCTACAATATAGCAGGTCAGCAACTGAAAGCAGTTAATTTCATAAATTATCTGGGAGTACGCATTAGGAGTGATTTAAAATCGAATGATCATATAAAGATGATCGTCGGTAAAGCAGATGTCAGACTGAGATTCACTGGAAGAATCCTAAGGAAATGCAATCCGAAAACAAAGGAAGAAGGTTACAGTACGCTTGTTCGCTCACTGCTTCAATACTGCTCAGCAGTGTGGGATCCGTACCAGATAGGGTTGATAGAAGAGATAGAGAAGATCCAACAGAGAGCAGCGCGCTTCGTTACAGGATCATTTAGTAATCGCGAAAGCGTTACGGAGATGATAGATAAACTCCAGTGGAAGACTCTGCAGGAGAGACGCTCGGTAGCTCGGTACGGGCTTTTGTTGAAGTTTTGAGAACATACCTTCACCGAGGAGTCGAGCAGTATATTGTTCCCTTCTACGTATATCTCGCGAAGAGACCATGAGGATAAAATCGGAGACATTAGAGCCCACACAGAGGCATACCGACAATCCTTCTTTCCACGAACAATACGAGACTGGAATAGAAGGGAGAACCGATAGAGGTACTCAAGGTACCCTCCGCCACACACCGTCAGGGGGCTTACGGAGTATGGATGTAGATGTACACTCCTGGAAATGGAAAAAAGAACACATTGACACCGGTGTCAGACCCACCATACTTGCCCCGGACACTGCGAGAGGGCTGTACAAGCAATGATCACACGCACGACACAGCGGACACACCAGGAACCGCGGTGTAGGCCGTCGAATGGCGCTAGCTGCACAGCATTTGTGCACCGCCGCCGTCAGTGTCAGCCAGTTTGCCGTGGCATACGGAGCTCCATCGCAGTCTTTAACACTGGTAGCATGCCGCGACAGCGTGGACGTGAACCGTATGTGCAGTTGACGGACTTTGAGCGAGGGCGTATAGTGGGCATGCGGGAGGCCGGGTGGACGTACCGCCGAATTGCTCAACACGTGGGGCGTGAGGTCTCCACAGTACATCGATGTTGTCGCCAGTGGTCGGCGGGAGGTGCACGTGCCCGTCGACCTGGGACCGGACCGCAGCGACGCACGGATGCACGCCAAGACCGTAGGATCCTACGCAGTGCCGTAAGGGACCGCACCGCCACTTCCCAGCAAATTAGGGACACTGTTGCTCCTGGGGTATCGGCGAGGACCATTCGCAACCGTCTCCATGAAGCTGGGCTACGGTCCCGCACACCGTTAGGCCGTCTTCCGCTCACGCCCCAACATCGTGCAGCCCGCCTCCAGTGGTGTCGCGACAGGCGTGAATGGAGGGACGAATGGAGATGTGTCGTCTTCAGCGATGAGAGTCGCTTCTCCTTGGTGCCAATGATGGTCGTATGCGTGTTTGGCGCCGTGCAGGTGAGCGCCACAATCAGGACTGCATACGACCGAGGCACACAGGGCCAACACCCGGCATCATGGTGTGGGGATCGATCTCCTACACTGGCCGTACACCACTGGTGATCGTCGAGGGGACACTGAATAGTGCACGGTACATCCAAACCGTCATCGAACCCATCGTTCTACCATTCCTAGACCGGCAAGAGAACTTGCTGTTCCAACAGGACAATGCACGTCCGCATGTATCCCGTGCCACCCAACGTGCTCTGGAAGGTGTAAGTCAACTACCCTGGCCAGCAAGATCTCCGGATCTGTCCCCCATTGAGCATGTTTGGGACTGGATGAAGCGTCGTCTCACGCGGTCTGCACGTCCAGCACGAACGCTGGTCCAACTGAGGCGCCAGGTGGAAATGGCATGGCAAGCCGTTCCACAGGACTACATCCAGCATCTCTACGATCGTCTCCATGGGAGAATAGCAGCCTGCATTGCTGCGAAAGGTGGATATACACTGTACTAGTGCCGACATTGTGCATGCTCTGTTGCCTGTGTCTATGTGCCTGTGGTTCTGTCAGTGTGATCATGTGATGTATCTGACCCCAGGAATGTGTCAATAAAGTTTCCCCTTCCTGGGACAATGAATTCACGGTGTTGTTATTTCAATTTCCAGGAGTGTAGATGTAGATGGGTGAACGCTCGTCCGCCACCTAGGGCCAGCTGATGCAAGTTTTTAATGAGTGGTACATATTCTACAAGTATTTCCGCAAAGTGTTAAATACATGCACATGAAAAAAAAACAGGGTGGTAATCGCTGGTTCCTGTCCCGTTTAGAGCATCATTTTTATCGTTTGTCTCCGTTCATTTCGAAACCCCATATTATTTCAAGGCAAAAGTTATGAAACACATGCTAATTGACACCTATCTGTAATTTTATGAGAAATGCACATGTTCTTATTTCTAATCACATACTGCACGCAAGGAACCAATTCCCCTTGCAAATATAAATTCCTAGTTACCGATGTTTTATGAAAGATTGGCAGTAAAGACTGTTTACGTTTAAAAAATATGAACTTACAAATGTTTCCATCTTCATATAATTTACGCATCACGGAAATGCTCATGGGGCATGTAACTTTCTTTGAAATTGTACCACAGTTAGGAATAGAGTGCACACCTTTCACGTGATAGATAAGCATTTTACAACGGAGCACGAGGCCATAGAAGGGAAGATTACTTTTACGCTATTATCGACTCTATGAAAACTTCGAATTTATTTTCTCGATGATTTTTGAAAACTGCATTGTACTTCTTCGGATTTTGATTCTTGATTTCCGAACTTAACGTACCATAAATTTAAACGACAGAAAATGGAAGCGCAAGTCCCATATGGTATCCTTGTCAATAGAGCTGACTCAGAACATTCGAAGAATGGGAACTATAAATGAAAATCGTGACTCCTAGCGTAAGCATTAATCTCAGTTTGCAGTCTCAAGTAATTGGCAGAAGAAACCTAGCATGGTATCACATGGAGGTGGCTTTAAGTCCCACGTGTACATGACCGAGCGATATGACGAAGTGACTACCACACTGGACTCGCATTCGGAAACTCCACGGTTGAAATCCCCGTAAGACCATCCGGATTTGGGTTTTCCCGATTTCCGTACAGAAATCCTTGTAAATGCCGGGATGGTTCTTCTGAAAACTGCGCGGTCAATTTTGTTCCTCGCCCTTCCGTAATCCGAGCGTGTGCTTCGTCCCAAATAAGCAGGTTAACGACGGAACGCTAATGTTCTCCTCTTTTTTTTTTTCAGTGAACAACTTTGTGTTTCTGTTTTCTTTCAGCTCACGTATCATGCAATGTTAGAGATACTCTGATATTCTTAAGACTGTAATGTCGCTCCCGTGAGTGCTAATCGTGTACTACCGTATTCATTTTTCTCTTAATTAATAAACATCTAACAGCTGTATATAGCGCAATGTTGACCATCTGTAACTGCTAGGATAATAACGTAAAATAATCGTTTCAACCTGGAAGGCATGGTCTTCCACTAACAATCTGAACTTCACCCCAGACATAATGCAACCCAGTAAAATTAATAGTAACACATATTCCAGGTGACTGTTTTTCTATTATCTCGGTTATTTTTGTAGTTTCTACGACGTTACATAATAGCAACGATTCCTGTGAACTGACAGTGACTTGCGGCTTGGGATGAGAACTGTATAGAATTACAGACAGGTCTGCTGGGACATTAATCAGATGCATAAAAGTTTTCAACAATGGCACTTCTGGAAGTTCTTTTTCCCTTTCGGAACTTCACTTCGGAATTTCATTAGTTTTGTTGCAGGGCTATCCATTTACTGAAGGAAATAAAATATAGCTTTCACAACTCCGCGCGATACGCCGCAGTTCTTGTCCACTAAAACCGAATGTACGATTAATTTAATTATAAATTAACCTCTGAATTGTTTACTTTATTTCATGTTGTTCTAACTAATTTTGTCAATTTCAGCTGCAGTTAAATTAACTCTCGTCTTCCTTTTGATATTATTCATCATGGAGTAAAGTTTTCTCGCATTCGAATGTCTTTATTTGTCGACTTATTTATATAATCTAAAATCTCCTGACGACTTTTTTTCTATGCTTCCACCCTTATTTGTAAAAGAATCAGTGCATTTCGTCGTTTGCATCACCTTTCATAAGTTCTGAAATTATTATAGCTCTACCCAAAGCATGTGGCAGAAAGACTCGTAGCTTTATTACCTAAATGAATTGAGATATTAAGTCAGGTGCTGAAGCAATGAATTCACATTTTGTCACAATGTCTGATCACCGGTAGTATCCTTGAGACTGCGCTTAAAGTTTATTTATCTTGAACAAAGAAAACGACTGTCACTTGTGACGTCACTTTCCAATGACTAATATTTTGGTAACGTAGGCTGTAAAACCTGGGGATGTACGAGAGCCATTCGGAAATTAAGAAACGATTTGTCGCTACGTGGAAATGAAAACTGTTTTATTTGAAACAGTTTGCTACACCTTCCAGCTACTTCTCTGTATAGTCACAGTTTCGCCTTAGACGTCTGGCGTAGCACCCGTTGTAGAACGCAACCTTCTGTCCTTTCCTAGAATTTTCTGCGATCGACGTCAGCTCGTTGTTTGTGTCAAAGTGTCTTCATAGCCAGCAGTTCATCTGAGCAGAGACGGAAATCAGAGGGAGTCAAGTCGCGACTCTATGGCGGGTGATAAAACGTTCCCAATCGAAAACGCTGCACGAGTGTCATCACTGCTTGTGCAGTGTGAGGCCGAGAACTGTCATGAAGGACCTGCATGACAGTTACATTATCTGGGGTTGCCTGAAGCAAGCGATGTCCCTCGGCAGACACCCGTAATTGGTGGAGAGCACTATATTCTAGGCATCTTTACCCGTTAAATTTGCTCTCAGACCTGAGAAGAGCGACGTTACGCTATCTACAGACATACTAGAGACACTGTCCAACTATTTATGGAAAGCTTCATCGGGCTTCCACTGCGGTTTCCACTTCGCGTCCGATCGTTCGCTCCTCTCCGAATAGGCCTCATACTTATGCTTCATAACTTTCTTCCAAGCGGACTAGCATTAGTCTTTCACACCGTATTCTGTGTTACCTCCATAACGGAGATATTCCTCCAGATATTCCTCCTTCACGAAGCCGTTATGATTTATGATGCAGCGTTTATAGCTTCTCCATTCGTTGACGAGTATATTGAGCAGCACCTTCACCGTATTCATAAGTTTCCAAAATTCTATGAAAGAGAAAAATTTTTATTTGGATTATTACATCATATTTCATGAACCATCAGCATAAACATCTTAGACAATTTGTCTTTTTAACAAGTTTCAGTGTGCACAGTTTCACTATTGCGCTTTCTTTACTCCCTTACTTTACGCAGAAAGCTCTTCATCTTAAATATCTTGCGTATTTATATAAACTGAAGATTTCACCTACAGTCCACATACTATGAAAAGATGTTTTGTTAATGTGGATCCAATCTAAGGATGAAATATAAAGTCTACTTTTGCGTGAAGTGAAAAATAACGTGACGTTTACGACCTGTAATAGGTAAAACTACACACGCAATTCAAAATGAAAAGTCGTCGAAATTAAATAAAGATCGTCTACATTACAGCCTACTATGGTGAATTTTTTCTTTTATTACACATTTAGAGGCCATGGATCTTCTCAAAAACTAAATTTTGAGCACTTTTTTATTTACTCGAGGAGTTTATAATCTGTTTTAAAGTCATACCAGATTTTAATTACGTAACGACGTAGAGGAAATCTAGCAGTAAATGGTTCAAATGGCTCTTAGCACTATGGGACTTAACTTCTGAGGTCGTCAGTCCCCTAGGACTTAGAAATACTTAAACCTAACTAACCTAAGGACATCACACACACCCATGCCCATGGCAGGATTCGAACCTGCGACCGTAGCGGTCGCGCGGTTCCAGACTGTAGCGCATAGACCCGCTCTGCCTCTAGCAGTAAGCTATATGACATGGGTGTTATTCTACTTCTTAATATCAGATGATTGCTGTGAAGCAGAAACCAACAATCTCCTTATATAAAATGAAACCTGGCCTAGTCGCTGAATTCTTCAGTTTATTTAATTTTCAAGCTCACCCACCTCGTTCAAAGTACATTAGGGTAGGTGAGCCTTAAGACCCGCATGGGTTTTTGAACTGACTGACATCGATCCAGGAGTTCATCACTCCAGTGATAACTGCCGCAAAAAACTACATTAAACTGACATTGCGCAAGACTATCTCGCCTGTAGATATTATTGCACTGTATGAAATAAAGAATGTAAAGATTTAGTGGAAAATATTTGGCAAATCTCTGAAGTCTGTGCTTGTAACCCAACAAAAAACGAATGGAACAAACATGCATGGGCAAAGAAAAGCCTGCTACAGAAAGAAGACGTGCCAAAAACACAAAAGATCTTGCTATAGAAACAGAATGACACAAGCTAGATTTTATTACATCAAAGCTAGAAAAGGAAGGAATCACATAAAACAGCAAGTTGACTGTTCTTTATAATCAGATTCAGACTTCTCCCATGATGACATCAGGTTAGATATAAATATGCACTTATTATTTGTCGAAGGAGAAGAGGAAGAAAAGAACAAAAGCATAGGACTTCAAGGAAGAATCAGAGGACCTAACAATGGACACTATTTAATAAGTACTAGATAGCTGCTTCAGTAAATGACCTCTTTCAGGTTACTCTACTAATTTTTCTTTGATCGAGGAGGAAGTATTATTTTTGTACCAGCATTTTCAAGTATTATGTTTAAATTTACGAGACATTTCAGTTAAATATCTTGTTGGCTAATTTGGCTGCAATACCAACATACAGAGAGTAATTTCAAATGTTTGGGTTATGCAGTCATCAATTTTGAGCGGTGAAACCACAGAATTTTTGTTCCAACTAAATTGTAAATTTCTCTGAAATTAGGAAGGATTACATGTAACAACCCAATATGACGTCAGCTGGAATTCATCGGAAAATCTGTCCCTCAGTGACCACAATATTAGAAAAACTGAATATTGTGGGCCGTTGCCCCCACCTGCCTTATGTTATGATGCTGTGTATTTCCAAAATTCTGACCACGTATTTCCTATTCCGTCGTTTACAGCTCCCACGAACTTTACTTCAGTGGACGGCACTAGATGCTTTTGATAAGTGTGCTCTTTTCGCTTCGGAACAGAAGGAAGTGAATGGCCATCAGGTCGCAAAACTTTCCCTGGGTCCCAATTTTGTCTTTCCTCACGGTAATTTTTTTATTGTTTCATACACTTAGTGCACAAACAAGCTTCTGTCACCATGTGAGTATATTTAATAACTCTTAAGATACATTCTAGATATCTGAAGACTTTCGCTTGTTCGAGCGAATGCTCTTCAAACAACGTTTCGGGCTGCCAATGGTTCTTTATCGCGCAAGGACGTAGCATTTGCTTCTGTCTCAAACAGTCCTATATCATCAGCATTTCTTGTCACTACTTCGAAGCGCTTAGATAAATCTTGTCATTCTGTAACATTTTAGTTTCTCCTGGTACCCTACGCGCACTAAATTAAAAAATAAGAGCGGAAGTCGGAAAGAAAACGGACTATCGCAATTTCTCGCTGTAGGGCTTGGTAATACTGCTAGTATCCAGGGTAAAAGTATTGTCGTCTGCAACTGTTCTATGCAACGTGTCACTCCAATTCCCGTGTTAGTAACTGCATTGTAGCAGAGTGTGAAACTTAGCAGCTCCATTGTTGATCAAGGCGTAAATAAGGCCAGTGATTCATTTTTTGTTTGCGGAATATGTTAAAATTGCGGGAATTATTCGTCGAATGCTGGCGCAGTATGGTGACAGTTGTTTATTGACAATATACAGGGCGCTTCAAACAGGGAAGAACTACTTTACATGACGAGGAAAGATCGGGCAGACCATCGACGTCAACAACTGAGGACAAGTTGCAAGTCGTTGAGGAAAACAGACGAATCACAGTTGGCGAATTAGCCAATATTTTACGCATCAGTCATGGTTCAGCGTATTGTATCTTACACAACAGGCTAAATTTTCGGAAAGTGTGTGCAAGATGAGTACCGAAGGAATTGTCAGAGAAACACAAGTCGCAAAGGATGGACGTCTCTCGTAAACATTTCATCTGTTATCATCACGAGGAAGATGGATTTTTACAGCAAGTCGTCACCGTAGACGAAACATAGGTGCATCTACACGAACCAGAAAATTGGGCTGCGAGCATAGTTTGGAAACACCTGTCATCACCAGAAGTTAAGGAACTTAACCATCAGCTGGTAAGGTTATGCTAACACTATTCTGGGTCCTGGAAGATGTGGTAGCCGTTCCTTCTAACCCAAGAGGCGAAACTTTGAACAATGAGAACTATTGTGATGTGTTGCGAACTAAACCGAAACCTGCAATCACAACCACATAACACGGAAAACTGCAGAAAGGTGTCATCCTGCAGAAAGATAACGCTCGACCACATTCTGTCACACGGATGGTCGAAACAATAAAGGAGTTGGGATCAGAATTGCTGGAACACACGCCATACAGTCCAGACCTGGCTCCAAGTGATTTCCAAATGTTAGGACCACTGAAGGAAGAGCTCAGAGGAAGAACATTTGAAGCCGATGGAGAAGTCATTGATACTGTGTAAAATTGTCTACAGATGCAACAAAAAGGAAAATGTTTTCTCACAGGATCAAAACGCTTGTGAAACGATGGAGAAAGAGGTTTGAACTTCAGGGAGCCTATGCAGAAATATAATGTATATTTCAGTTTCCTATCATCAGAATTAATATTTCTTTTCTCAAAAGTCCCTTTACTTTTTGACCTCTGCTCGTATTTGGTCAATGTAGTCTCGAGTCTACGACTTATGTTGTAAAGCACGTTGGATGTATGTACCTTGAACTACGTAGCCTCAGGATTAAATAATCGCGAAGCGGACAGGTGTTAAGGTGATTTATCAAGAGAGGAAGATATATCAGGAGTGGGCACCTCAAAAACAAAAGAGTGAAACACATAGTTATCATTGCAATTTGCGCTGTTTTACGTGAACTTGTAAGACCGGGCATAACAATATCACTAATAATTCATATTACATTCGGGGTTTACGTGATGCTGCTGCCCGTGATTAGAGAAAAACCGACAGGCACAAAATCCAAGGAGAAATCCCTGAAATATCTTACATCTTTATTTAAGTCAAACCTGGAGTCAGGCAAAACGTGGTGATCTCTCTGCCTGCTTTTTCATTTGATTTCTGGCAGATTTTTCGCTCCTGGAGAATGAAGATAACAATAAAACGGCTACAACCACTGAGAGTAGGAACCAGATACAAACGATTGCACTTGATCATCTTCAGCTGATGACATCGCCATACTGTCTGATGTCACACAATCAGCTATGATCCAAACCTCCCTGGAAATAGCCAGCTAACATGGCATAAAGATATCTTTCAAGGTAATGGTCAGTGGCACTGAATACGCCACATCGTTGTGGTAGATACTTTGGTATTATTTTGTGATACAAGGATGGTATTCTTGTATAGTATCATGTATGATGTCTGATAACTTTCTTTCTTTTTTTCTAAATATACATTACGGAATGTTTTTTCTCTATTTGGCTTTGGTATAGTACCTGGATGATGGTTTAAGACCGAAATCGCTCGGAATAAACATCAAATAAAAAAAATCTGCATTTTGTACGAAATATTTCGACTATTGACTGTCGCCTAAAATGGTGTTGGACTCTTGAGAATATAACATTCCATCCAGCAGTCAGTAAAAGAAATCAAAGTGCGTCACGAATAAGAATGAAACGCACTTAGGCACGGGGTAAAGCTCACAGCATCAAGATGAGAGAGCAGGAGTTAAGATGAAAAATCGCCAGTTCATGCAGTAAATCTTCAATATCAGACAGGGCGTTTTAATTAGTTACTTCTTCACTACCGACTCTCTTCGTAACACAGAGCGCAGACAGTATCCCGATTTACCAAGGAATGTACCTTCAAAATTATGCCACTGTACGACATAGTTCACGAGATACGACATCATAAACGCTGAAATGGGTTAAAACATGATTTTCTTAAAACAGAGCGCAAATTACCCTGGCTGTACTCATCTAATATTTGACAATTACAGCATAAATCTTAAATGTAGTCTGAAGTCTTTTATAAACTCTTTGTTGCTTGCATTCCAACACACAAATATTTCATTTATTATTATAAAGCAACCATAAGTCTGAAGCTGTTATATATTCGGGTGTTAGATTATTAAAAGTGTCAGAGGGTTTACTGGTTATTGTCTGGAGAGGAGCACTTATATTTCACATTGTTAGAAACGGATAAAGGGTTGACTTCGAACCGTAACAGAGGAATACGAGGAGCAATTTCAGTAGTATTTGATAGGTCCATGACTTTTATAAAAATGTTCTCAGGCTATGGTTACTCACAACCACTTGGAGTGTGGGGTGTGAATGAGATGGGACGACGTAAAAATTTTCAAAATACTCATTTCAAATTCGTTACCTGTATTCAATTGTCTTTGAATACTTTTAAAAGTATTAAGTTCAATTTGTGCTGGTCAGTGTTGGAATGTAAAAACCACAGCTCAATACAACGTCCTTTACACATGTCACATTTCGTATGTGCAACATCTCCTGTTAACTCCCTTAACTCCCTGGTTTGATTTCGATCAAAGATGATACACATATTTCTTACTATATGGAAACAAGTACTGTTTGTTTTTATTTCCTCAATCCAGTTGATTGGTTCAAATGGCTCTGAGCACAATGGGACTTAACTTCTGAGGTCATCAGTCCCCTAGAATTTAGAACTACTTAAACCTAACTAACCTAAGGACATCACACACATCCATGCCCGAGGCAGGATTCGAACCTGCAACCGTAGCGGCCGCGCGGTTCCAGACTGTAGCGCCTAGAACCTCTCGGCCACTCCGGCCGGTTATCCAGTTGATGGAAATGCTTTAAAAGTATGAGACACCATTTGTCTCTTATGTAGAATGTGAACCAGTTCGCGAAAATGAGGACAGCAGTGATATGATAATTTTGGGAGAGTGTTTCGGGTCTCTAGATCAAGCCACAGATCTCTCTGGAGTCGTATGGTGTAGAACACTACAGAATCAGACATATATGACTGCAGTATGTCAGACACACATATTTTCTACATCTTAGCCCCAGGATAGATTTCAACTAAATTCAGTACCCCTATAACTTAGTATCATGAAAGAATTACTGTGGGAGTAAAAACCAACAAACTTTCATTTGCGGTGGCGTTGTGGGTGATAACCTGGTGGACAGAGAAAGCGTTGTGGAGAAGGTCAGAGAGGGAGGGCAAAAGAGAAGGTCTAGAGAAGGAGGTGGACAGAGAGCGAGGGGTGGGGGGTAGGGGTCCAAGTAAGCTATATGGGCTAACAGAAATAGGATGGAGGAGGAAGTGGATATAGAGAGGAGGCAGGAGGAGGTAGAGGGGGACAGGTGAAGAAGGACGGAAAGAGGAGGAGGGAGTAAGGAACACAGAGTGGGGGTGAGGGACTGCACAGAGGTGGAATTGCACTAATAGACGACAGGAATAAAGACAAGCCTAGGCAAAAATGGGTTTTCCAGTTAGTATAAATAATAAAACCCTGATGCACAGAACCACTTACAAGGTCGCTAGAGAATCACGGTATCATTTCGAAATTCAATATTTCTCCACGACTACGAGTATATGCAAATTCCCAGGAGATTTTCAGAAATCGATGCGAGACCAAAATTCTATCGAGATGTAGTTCAGTGTTCTTCTGGTTCTTCCGTAACTAGAGTATAGAAATCTAAATCTTACAGTTTTCGATGTCAGAATACAGAATATTAATCGTTGGACTACACCACGCAGTGCCTTAAGCCCCCTTTTAAGCTACTTTTCCCCCTATAGTGAAAAATGTATGTTCCCTACCGCCATTGTGCAATAGAAATATTAGCACAGACGCGCAGAAATTAATCAGAGAAATGTCCGAGAAATTACTGGACGATATAAATTTTAATATGTGTTTTTCGAAATTAGACACTTCCTACATGCGTCATATCTGAAGGGAGCGCGCGGACGAATTACTGAAAGTGTACCTTTGTAGCAGCGGCTGGCCCTACTTCCGGGTGAGGGCCCAGCGATTTAGAGCGAGCTACGGCGCATTTTTGATATTAAATTTACTTCTCAAACAAATGAGCGGAGGATGGTCGATGGCTCCAGGGTGGTGACGCGGCTGGGGTGGGGAAGCGGTGGGGTGATCGAGGCAGGCATCGGAATAAAGGACGCGCTCTTTAAAAGAGTAAATGCGCGGAGGGCGCTGTTTTTGACAGGAGCAATGAGCGATGTTCCCCAGAGGGAGCGTAATTTTTTTCATTTCCTTTTCCATTGTTTGATCTGTTCCGACGGGTGCTTCTGCTGATTTTAGGGTAGTTGTTTTCTCTTCTCCCGGTTTCTGACATTCATTCGTTTAGGTTTATATTCTCACGCCTACTTTTAGAATAAAAGCGTATGAATTTCTCAGAACCGGAGAACATGGAAGGACATTTATACTACAGGACTAAAGTGGTATTTCACTGATGCTGGTTTCCTCCACACAATTGATGAAGATCTGCTTTAGCATATTGTGCTGATTCGTGTGTTAATTTCGAACAAAAGTGAGGGAACTTTTATCAGCTGCGAAAGGAAAAATCTCTTATACTTTAGTGGGTTGATTACTGTTGTAAAGTTTTACGAAATTAAGGATACTTATTCTTTAGTGCTAAACAATTACGAAGCACAGTGTTATACATGGTGTTCAAACTTATACTGGTGGCTTCAAAGATATTTCGCTGTGGTACTTTAATTTTAAAAAGAAATTGATCACGTGTTACATGGATTGGGCAAAAATATGGAAAAACCGTGACCAATACGTGCGTAAATATTAATGCCGATACTAGCCTACACGTTCCACTGTTGTATTTAATCACGAACGGCACTTGTGTTGCTGGTCTCAGTGGTGGTCATGGGAGCGTTCGTGTAGTTGTGAGTGCACTATGTCGAACTAAGAGAATTCGAGCGTGTACAATTTATTCGTGCTAAGTTACAATTCTGCTAAGTCACAATTCTGCTAAGTCGCAGTTCTGTTCAGTCACAATTCGGAGAAAAGTGTGAATTCAGCGATAGTGACATACTGTCATTTAAGAGGTCTATGACGAAAAATAAGAGGACGACTGTTGCAAAATCGACAACAGAAATCAATGTTGAACACGTGATCACTGTCAGCACCAGAATCACACAGAAGGAGCTCCACATGCAAAGAACTGCAGGGCAAGCTGAATTTTCAAAACCACTCGTCAGTGAATAAAATGAGCGTAACAGGTAATCATGGTGCCGAAGCCATAAAACCTGGAATGTGGAGCAATTGAAGAATGTTGTGAGGCAGAATGAGTCTAGTTTCTCACTGTTTCAAACTGGTGGCCGAATTTACGTCACGAGAGTGGGAGATGGTTTGTGTTCCGCGATGATGTGAGTCGCCATATCGTATATTCAATGGGTCTAAGGTTGCTTTGTAGGATCACATTACTACCGCGGACCTTGTGGCCATCGTATCTGGTGAAAAAAGTGGTTCAAATGGCTCTGAGCACTAGAACTTAGAACTACGTAAACCTAACTAACCGAAGGACATCACACACATCCATGCCCGCGGCAAGATTCGAACCTACGACCTTAGAGGTCGCGCGGTTCCAGACTGAAGCGCCTAGAACCTCTCGGCCACATCGGCCTGCTTATCTGGTGAATCTCATGGTAAAATGTTTGTTTCCCAAAGGGGATACTGTGGTCCAAGATGACAAGTCCTCTGTTGATACAGCTGTCATCACTCAGGATTGCTTTGGCGAGCATCAAACCGAGCCACCACAAATCTCAATATGATTCAATCTTTGTATGCATGATCGCTATCCACGTCCATAGCTGCTCCATGAACGACTTCAGCTTCCTTTGAAAACCATACAGCACTTGTATTTATCCATTGCGAGACGACTAGAAGCGGTTTTCAATGTCAAAGGTTTTCTTAACCATCTTACGCATGCTAAATGTTGTGTCATAGTCCCATTTCTCTCCTCTCTCTGTAGGTATGCACTGGGATTTGTATTCGAGAAGGAAGGCTAAAAAGAAGAAAGATTACGCTATAATGAGGACGATGAGGTCACAAGAGGCAGAGTTTGTACCCGGGTCCAAGACCTATTGGGTTAGTAATGGCGTGTCAGCACTTCAAAGTAACCAACGGGCCATCCGGCTGAATGTAAGGTCTTCTTTAGGAATATCTGGTACGTGTTTTTCCTGCTTGCTTGGGCCGTAAAAGTATTGGAAACCTTCCCAAGTCATTCGTTAGAACTGAAGAAAAGGCCCTATTTTTCATTTAATTCTAGGCAATAGGTCACAGGAAACGAGTATGTAGGTCTTGTGCATGTGCTACGTGCATTAGTTTCTGTGTTAGGTCAGCGATATTCTCGAGTATGTACCGTATACTTCCCACCACAGAAGAGACGACTGGTGACGGAAATTAATTGGCAGAAACAATTTTGAGGTAAATTTGCCAGTATTCACCAGAGAGTGAGGAACAGGGAGCGGTCTCTATAAAATCTGTTCATTGATAATTCACAGTATCTCTGCATCAGCAGATGATTGGCAGATAAATAAATCTCACATTGGTCATATGGCTATAGCTGATTTTATGACAATAGAATAGCATTTCCTGAGAATAAATTATTTTTGAACAGTAACCCCCTTCCATCCCCGCCACCCACCCCTTCTGTAACGTAACGAAATCCCATCCACCAAACAGCTGCTTTAAAAAACGAATTAATGTGTGAAACTTTTGACACAAAAGAATTAAATCTTTATGGCCGAAGATATTGTGAAGTTTCACGTATCTCATTGTTTATGACAGCATATCTCCTGAACTATGTATCGTATTTGCGAATAAAATTACTAGTAAAAAAGCAATAAACTGAAAAGAAATGTCTGTCACGGAATGTTTACTGCATGAAAAGCGAAAATGTAGTAATGAATAAACATTCATTCTTTCATTATTTTCTGGGGTTTGTCAGCAAATAAATGTCCGGAAAATGTTCGAAATTAAGTGTGACGCTTGATGGAAGTCGCTACGTGCGATCATTTTCATATATTGAATGAGTAGTTTTAGGGTGATTTGCGTGCCGTGAGTTAGCTGCCTGCTAAGTTTCTAACTTTAATACTTCACTCATTCTACTTAAAACTATATCTATTAATGTATATGACAGCATTTTAAACTTCTAAATTAAGGAAATAATTAAGTAAAATAATGAAAATTAAGTTTTTGTTTCCTCCTGGAATTAGTTACACAGGGATCCTGCAATTGACAGTGGCAGCTTAGTGATATTCATGACATCGTTAACAGAGGATTATTATATTAATGGAATGGCTAAATTGGTAAGCATCATTTGATAGAAGGTCCATAGCATAACGAAAAAGATAAACATGCAGTAAATACCACGTATATCGACTTGCCAAAAGTATACGTACCAGGAGAGTTATTTCAAAACTTTTACAGTTACACAGATGTGTCCCAAGCAAACAGTAAACGTAGTGATTTGTTTTTACTCAAAAAATGATGAGATTAAAAAGGGACAAAGATTACAATGCAAAAATGTTTTTAAGCCCTGAAGACATTATTGACGTGTATCTAACGTTTGTGTGGTGAGGTAAACGCGGGCTGGTCTTTGATTTCGAAGTTTCTCAGTCTCAAAAAAAACGTCTTGGTGGACTTTCGATGGACTAGATGCATTAAGCTCATTAGCTACTCTACTGGAAAATAAATTTAGTTTCAAACAAGTAAACAAAATTTACTACTTATTTCACGAAACTTTTCGATCTGTCTACGCAAGTGTGACTTCTGTTTCGATCGGAGGCGTTCAGATACCCAGAATAAGTACTTAAAGCATTACAGCAACTGCAGAAAAGTTGTTAAAAAGGAGGCAGTAGTTGTTGACAGAAAGAATCCAAACCTCGTCTCATATAATTAAAGAAATCTTGGGAATTGTTACATTGTATTGACAGACGGCGACTTGGACGTATGAGGAATATCTTGGTTTAGATAGATGTTTGAGGCAAGAAGACATTGACGAGTGTGAATTCTAAGAAGGATATGGTGAATTTCTGGCATCAAGAAATTAGCCGAACCCGTGTCGTACATTTGCAAAGGAAATAACTTTCCATCATATTATGTCTCCATGCTCGTCGTAAAATACGTGGTTTCTAAGAAACCTGCGTACTCGCTTCTAGAAAGACAATCGAACAAAGCGTATTAAGGAGTTTCATTACTATAGGAAAAGAAACAATATGTAACTTTTGCATTTACACAGATGTGTCCCAAGCAAAGGGCGATATACAAAATCAGCAATTTTTTTCAGTATAAGCAATTGCAAGTCTGTGCTACATAGAAAGTACAAGCGAAGTGATCTAGCACTGATACTGTTATTGAACTGTGGCGCCACTAGTTGATCGTGGGCGTATGTTCGCTACACATAGGTGCCGATTCTGTCGCATTGTCTTCCTGGAGAGGGGTCGTCCAGCGTGCGATCGGCTGACGTCTTCTCACAGGCCTTTTTTTCCTTTCGTTCCAGACTGGTGCGCTTGACTTTACACCGTAACGCATCAGATACAACGAAATGCAATTGCACAAGGAACAGACAGTGAAATACAAAAATTACACGGGAATCGTTCTCATGTCTAGCGCATCTAAGCTGCTGACTGGAATAATATATTTAAGACGAGAGGCATAATTGAAAGAGGTACTGGGTAGTAATCGATCTGCCCTCAGAAAAACCAAGATCACCAAAGAATTAATTAAATGCGTAGAGCAACGAAAAGAAGAATGGAGAAGAGACACGATACCTTCACGGTATTTTCAGATTCTATTATGGTACATATATTGTATTTAAAAGTGAGTTGTTAAGGGATACCACAGCAATTACTCTTTTCATTATCAAGAGAATTGCAGTGATTGTATACGCATTGCTGGAGAGAACAGGACCACTGACATGCTTAATCAGGCTAGCAAACAGTCTTTAGGAACACTTACCTTGAAAATAGGATATTTTATCAGTATCTCTTTGTCGTAAGAATAAGTATGCGAAATTTCTGCCGGCAAACTGTCACATGTCTTTATCCAGCGTTGGCTACATTTCGAACCGGTAACATCCTGTTCTGAACGTGCTCGCGTGTATGAAGTTTCACATTCTCTTAATACTTTGCAGTAGCTTCCGAATCGCAGTTTAAACTAAGGGTGATATTGATTCCACCCTACAAACCAAATATGTTATGAACAAACTAGAGAAAATTAGTCACAACTTAAAGGAATCCACAGGTCGCCTTGCGCTTTAGATAGTGTGGAGAGAAAGAAGGGTGCACCATTGAACGGGATGAATTTACTCTCTGTCTGTGCGTGGAAGTTCATTTATAAGCGGTATCTCGGGATATTTGCACAGCGAGCAATTTTTACATGAATCATCGTTTGCAGAAGTTTCATCCGCTCACTCACATATAATGTGAAATTTTACCTGTTTATTGAAAAGCCGTTGGCTGTGTGAAAGCAATAGACCCTGTCAAGTAATAGCGTTATCAATATTCATTTTACGCTCCAATGTGTCAGCTTCTTTCAACAATTCATATGTCTTTCCTCTTCTTTCTCAAAAACCAATCTTCAATTTCATTTCTATGGTCTTAAGTTCGGCGAAGACTTCGGTGTACGACAAAAAGATCTTGAGGACGCACGAGTTAAATTTTACTCCTCGCAGATAATATTCCACAAAAAACTGCTGCAGATAATGAACACCGTTACGAACTACTTTTGGAAGATTATAATAACAACCTGAAAGGAGAGCGTGTATTTGGGACCGTTCACAAGCATTTTCTACATAAATTCAGCTATATTACTTAACACGTTATCTTTCTAATTCAAGTTTAATAGAAGTCATTTTTATTTCTTTGCGGTGTGCAGGTTTTATTGAAACTGAAAGCGTCCTATCAGCTACTGCTGGCGAGAACAAGGTATGCACTAAATTTTCAGCTGTTAGTAAAGAAATCTTCTTCACCGTAACCTTGCAAAGTGTTTCGTAACTGAATAACAGTAGTTGCTTTGATGCTGATACAATATTTCGAACAGGTGATCTGTGTTAGTGGCTACATCATTTTCAAGCAAAAATCATGTTTCGTGGCAAGTGCCATAAAGTTCGGTTCAACAGAAAAAACAAAACTTTTATTTCGTTGTCGATATGATTGATGAAGCTAAAGTCGTTAGTGGAAATACCACTCTCTTTATTCAGACCACTTTTTTCTGCGCTATCAACTGATAAACTTATTGCTTCAACACCACTGACTATTGAGCACAGTATTTTCCTTAGCATTGCCTGGTCAGAATTGCAGTACAGTAAAATGGTTACTTCTACCCATGATTAATGCTACGTAGCCTCACAACCTATCCTACCTCCTCCCAAAACATTTCCATTTGTAGACTTCTTTTATCGAAACTTAGAGCTGTAGCCTTCTGCAATCTTCATGTTAACGTGAAAACTTTAATAAGCGACAACACATTTTGTACAGTACACGGGAAACAAAGAATTTTTGAAACCCATTTTCGAATTTTATCCAGAGCTGGAAGAGCAAATTACAGTTCGTTATGTAAGTAACGGTAAGCTATACGACTTGTACATTTAACGATTTTACAGCTGACAAGTCCTCATATGCCCAACAAACCATACTTTTATTTGTAAACAACCAAAAGAAAGAATCGTTCCCGGAATCAAAACCCGTTATAAAACTTAGAAGTTTTTATGTTGACTATCTTTGTATTATATTTGAAGTATTTAAGTTCAGAATACAGTGAATATTCTTGTGTCGACTTAGTAGCTATGTACCGCATTTTTAAAATGTGACTACGCCTATTCAGGCTGTTTTAGTTTTATTCCTTGACCATGCCTTCACAGACAAATTATAGATTGAGGTATTTCTTCTGGAGAAGGCTCAATTATTTTAGCTGAAACCTAGGTAGTGGTTGCTTTCATTACCGCAGCCGAGACTGATAATTTCTAATATATTATATTATCTCTATTGCTGACTGGGCTGCAGTGTTGAAAGTACAAACATGTTTAACACTTCTTGCTGGAGTGTTCTGCCACATACTAGAGAAGAAATTTTATCATCTTCAGATTCTTATTATTCTTACCTCAATAGCGACGTAGCCTGTAAAGAAATAGGAGCCCCCGAACAACTTCCACTAAATTGCTGCGAACGATTTGTTTAATTCAATGATTCATTTCGACAGCAAACTTGAATCGGTATCTTATACAAGCATTCACGTCTTGAAAACTAAATAATTCTTCACTGAAGTACCTTTCGCACTCCATACATGTGTACCCGACAATAACACGAATTGGCATAATAACAAAAGAATAACTACCTTAACACTATGGATTCAAAATCGCGCGGGCGTCTGTACCCGTATTTTGCCTCATCCATGTTGTAACAGGACTCCAGAAAGACGGGAAACATGCGCAGTTGTATGTATTTGTTCCACCACGGTATAGAACTGGTAGCTGGCAAGCTGACAATCATGTGACCCTCCATTGCTGACATAGTCATGGTAACGAAGAGGTGAGAATATGCCCATGGTCATGTGGAATCAAAGGATTAGGTTGTGCCGAGGTGGAAAAGTAGCAGAATGGCAGAAGGCGCTATCGACTTTAAAAGTGTCCATGACGAGAGTGTGAATGAAGTTGGCTGATTTGTTGGTGTATAAGTGCGGGATGTCCAACGTATTTGCAGGGAATGGTACAGCACTCGCTGCCACTGATCATGACGCCTGAAAAAAAAGTTACCACAAAAATAGCCTAAACGACACGGGCCAAAGAGGAATGCTACGCCAAAATGAAACAGTGACTGCTGTTGTCAACGAAAGTTGATCTACCTCAACCAATTTACGAAAAACCACTGTAAACTAAACAGCATTCAACCAGCGTTTGGGATCGGGTACCTGGCAAATTGCCATTTCTCACAGCGGCAGAACAGCCGCACGTCTTCAGTACATCATAAAACACAGATAATGAATAGTAACCTTCTGGAACTAAATAATGTGGTCCAACGAGTCCCATTGCTAAGTACGCAAAACAAACAAAACAGGTCAATTTAGTGCGCGTGATATTACACGTCATGTCCAAGTATGAGCTTTGAAGTCTATCACCCGAGCACAGCCCCCAGGGAGGGTAAGGGACAGTCTGGAACGCCCCAGATAGTGTCACAAGCATACACGTCTTTGTCTTCGCAGCCCAGGGGCTCTGCAGCGATCGATGTAGAGCTAGTTGGCCCCTACAGAGGCCACAATGCTGACTATCCAGATAACACCGCTATATATATTCATCAAAGGCAGATGTAGCTAAAATTAGCTGTTTCAAAACATATATATGGTGAGCGACAAGATTTCCGAAGTTTTTTCGTTGTTCATTTATCTAACGTGGCCCATACTGTTTGACTACTGATTTTTATGTTTCGATATTTTCTTCTCCAGCATATGGACAATCTTGGTGCAGATTCCGCTACTGTAACCGCATTTTTTAAGAAAATAGCAACACCAGTCACATTTTTCTTTTTGTTTATAAACACGACCGGCTTTCGCCCACGAAGCGGTTATCTACTGGTACCTGCATTCTATGAAACAACAAAGTACAAGTGAATTAGTGGAATGGTGAAGAATATTCCAGAAGGTGTCATCATCCACGAAAGTCAAATACATAAATGTTCAAAACGGTTCATCGACACAATTCCCAAACCCACAAATTCAAAAGAAGAATGTAGTGTGGACACTTCTATCATTGAAATGGATGTATATTACGTAGACTAGATGATGTCCACAAACTACTTGGAAAAACACATCACAAAAACACCATAACGAGACCGATGCTATATAAAGTCGATTACGTTCTAGTAAATCGAAATATGTGACCTGAACTTATATGACAGGCGTTCTGAAACGACATAGGGCGACTGTTGAGGCATGCCAGGAGGCGGCCCTTAAACAGGAGAGTCTCAAGTTAGAAATAGAGCCTGTATAGGTAGGTAAGTAGGAAGTTGGAGACTAGAGTTGAGATAAATTTGTTTCAAATTTGGATAAAATTCATCAAAAACTGGAACATAGAACATTCACTTAGAAGCGGAAACCTACGATGGTAAGCGAACAGGAGTAGCAAAGGATATTTTCGTAAGCAAACATGACATTTATGCGGCAGTAGCATGAATAATTGAGCTTGTTCACAATGAATGGGCCCTTGCAAGGTACACTTAGGCGACGAAACTCATGAGATAGCGATATGTACGTATACTGATGGCGGTAGTATCGCATACACAAAGTATAAAAGGATACAGCTCTGGTGGAAATTCATTTGCACTCTCATTTGAAAGGTTATCCGTCTTGATGACAGCACGTCGGGGACTAACAGAATGCGGAAGGGTAGAGCTCAATGCATGGGACATTCCATTTCGAAAATCGTTAGGGAATTTGATAGCCCGAAAATCACAGCGTCAAGAGAATTCTAAGACTACCGAAAGCCAGGCAGCTGTCAAGAGTGTTACCTCAAGACAGCCATTACTCTCACCACGGACATGCCAACAGTATTGACTTAATGACCGACAGCAGCAGCCTTCTCGTAGAATTGCCGGTGCTAACGGATAAGCAACACTGCGTAAAACCAACGTGCCACATACTACAAACATAGCCATTAAGACTGTGAGTCGAAATATGGAGTTAATAGGCTATGGGAAAAGACGACCCATGCGATTACCTTTTTGAGTCACCAGCATCTGACTGCTCTGATGCCGAACGCCACAAATTCCTCTCCTATGACAACCTCTTCATCTCAGAGTAGCACTTACAACCAGTATTGGGACAAGGTGGCTTCTGCGCCGAAGTACTGCTATCCAAGATGGCGGCGATTATGTCAGCAACTGTTGACAGTTGATGGCGTCATCCAAGATGGCGGCTGTGACGTCAGCTGGTGTTGCAAGAAACGTTATCCAAGATTGCTGCAAAATGCCACACCCCCCTGCCATGCCCCCCCCCCTCCCACTACCACACCCCACTGCCACACCCCGCCTAGTGAGAAGTTCAGATTCCATCAGGACAATGCAAACTCTACTAACCTAAGATAATGGCGGGAAAGAAAGGTCACTTGTGTTACCTCCACTAACATAAGTCATCCTACCACCACCTCCTCCTAGGGATTGGCACGAAGTTGGAATTTTGGCAGTAAAGAAAGTTCACTTGGGCTATCTCTGCTAACCTAAGAAAAGGGTGGGAAAGAAAGGGCGCTTGGGCTACCCCCACGAACCTAAGTCTCCAGACCACATGTAGGGAAGCAGCCTACTCACGCCTTATAAAATTCACATCAGTCTTTCCATTGTGTGCCAGCCAGTCCACTGTAATTAGCTCTGATGTCATAAATATTGCGCAATAATTTAAAATGAAGTAAATAACCTGAAACGTTTCTAGCATGTCAGGAGTATTACAAAATCAATATGTGTTGGATATCAGTTCAATACCTTGAACCATTTTCGAAGTTTGGATGTTTTTCTGTAAAAATCATTGGCGCAACAGAAAAGAGCTAGAAACTTAAAAATTTGTATTTAGATTCCTTTTGCATAATAATTTAGTAGAAACAGTGTTCTGGATCTCACAAATTAAAATTTTAGTTGAAATTCATGATTTTCTGGTTTTTATCTTAAAAATTAAGGAAGCAAGATAGATTAAGTAGGCGAATAAATAAACCTAGGATGTTTAAATTTAAGAAGAAGGGAGATCCGCTATAATCATAAAGATGTGAGAAGTTTCAACTGAATAACTATAAAACTATAGCAATAGCGTATCTCCAAAGGGCAAGTTCAGAGCTTGTCTACTGTGTGTAGTGTAATTAAATTAATTATCTCGCCCAAAATATTTGACTTAGCCACATCAGATTTTTATTATGATTACTTACCTGTGTGCTGATTGCACATTTAAATTGAGAGCTTCATCGGCCATCAGCAAAGGAAGCAATGATTTATTCGATAACTTGAAGGGGTGCCCAGCGGCTTGTCGGGAGAGCAGATTTGATCAGGCGTTCCCTTAGCCGTCCGCACCGTGGCTTTATATGTAAGAACGCTGCGTGAAAAGAAGGCCCCAGTTCTCTCCAGACGCTGATTAGCGCACCACCTGTGCCGGGAGTCGCGTCGCGTCGGTATCGTTGATATAAAGAGCCTCAGATGCAGTAATAAGTTACTCGGGATACGCGTAACCATGAAATCGTTTTCGAGTGAAGTGTTAATTCTGGGATGACCTTAATGATCTATCTTCAGTTTTTGTATGTCGTATTTTCACGTGCCGCCGCAGGACAGACATTCTACCATTATATAGCGTGGCGTTTAATGAATATTATCATGAAATTATGGCGTGCATTCACTTAAACATTTAATTTGAACAATTATAGTTGCATCAGCGCATTAGACTCTGAACTGGTCTGGTGGTTGGATTGTGTTGATTCATTTTGGTCTGTGACTTTCAGAATATAGTGAACATTTTAGAGAGAATGGTTTTTGATTATGAATCCCAGACAATCATCTAATTCCTAAGAGCTATAAGCTGTAGCTATAAATGTATTTCTCAGATGAAGTGGGCTTTACGTTTTGCTAATCACTGTCTGGTTGCCAATATTGTAGTTAGAGAGCCAGTGTTGAGAACGGCAAACAACAGCATTAAATAAATAATAGGAACATTTAACAATTATTCCACCCGCCGCCCCACATATGTTGCTAACAGACGGGATACAAACTAAGTAAAAGTGAAAGTGATTTTTAAATATTCGGATTCGGAAGTGAAATGCGACACGCAACTGAGCAATAGAACAGTGATAGACAGTGTTAGGTATGCATGTGGACGACGCAATTGGATTAACAACGCATCTGGATTGACGGAGCTGGCGCTGTGTCTAGCTGCACTGCTTGCATCGCGAGAAGTCAGTCTCGCCGCACCGCAGTCATCCGTCGGAGCGTCCGGAGCCGCGTCGGCTGTTGTCGAGGTGCTGTCTGCAGTTCAACGCGCCGCGCACATCAGTAATCCTGGTACGCCGCGCCGGCAACGCCATACGTCGTGCAGAAGGAACTAAGTTAAGTGAAAAGCTGTTAAAACTTTTACTAACCTGCACCAAAAGACTGTCGGCGATGGAACCGCAAAAAGAAACAGAAGTTAAACCTAAATCAAGATCTATGTCTGTTGAAGGAACTGTAAATCCAGGCAACGGTTCAAGTGTAAATATGCATGAAAATAGTAATGTTAAAGTGAAATCCGAACTAGTGCCTCGTGACAGTAGTGTGAAAAAGGGCAACGATTCAATAGTAGAGATCCCTGTAGTAAAGCAGAAATCAGAAAGTGTTAAGTTATTGGATGATAGTTTCTCTGATGAATTAAAAATGAAACAGTCATCAGAGATGGTAGAGTTTGAAAAGGAGAAGTTAGATATGATTGATCAATCAGAAGTTTCTTTTCGTTTTGATGATTCTGGTGTTGGAGCTAGTTTTTAGTCACCTGAATGTGATAAAAAGCCAGTTAGTGAGCAACCCAAAGATACTGGGTCAATTGATTTAAATGTAATATTACAAGCAATAGCTGCCAGTAATGCAAAGATGTCAGCCAGTATTGCTAGAATGACAGCTGAGTTAAAATCTGATATAATTGAGGTAAATAACAGGATTGTGGCCAGCCAAACCAATTTTAATAAACGGTTTGAGGCAATGGACAATAAATTAGAATCCAATAAAGCTGAATTAAAAACTTCCTTCAAGACTGGCTGCAATAAGTTGAAAGAGGATCTCGACAGTTTAAATTATAAAATTGATTACAACCCTGAGGATATTAAGAAATAGGTTGCTCAACAGTTATCTGAGATGTATAAAACAGTAAAATCCGAAGTCACTGAGGTTCGCAATGACTTCCAAATGGAAGATACGAAGCTGGAGCACAAGTTAACAGAAAAGATCGAGGTGGAATCTGAACTGTGCTCAGATAGGTTTAAAGGTGTTAATATAAAGGTAAACATATGTCAAGCAGAAGTAGACGCAATCAAAACTAATACTAATCATATTGTGCAAAGAGTAGATAATGTTGAAATGAGAGTAGAAAATGTTAGTACTACCATTGCTAACATTGAGAGTAAACTAGCTTCAGTAACTTCTCGTAATGGTAGTATGCAACAAGTTGTAGCTGCAAACGCCGCTTTTATCGGGTGTCGGCAGTTCTTGCGGTTCGATCCAGATAAAAATATCCACCCGCTAGATTTCCGGAACGATTTTGAAGATGTGATTCCACCAACTTGGTCTGAACGAGAGAAAATCTCATTTATTAGAAGCCATTTAGCGGGTGACGCCACGCGTTGGTCAGCTGATGTTATGTTGAAGTGTAAAACATTAGCGGAATTTAAAACAGCTTTCATTAATGAGTATTGGTCTAGCAATAAGCAAAATGAAGTGTTGAGAGAATTTAGGAGTGGTAAACGTTTCAATGCAAGCAAGGAATCTATTAAAGAGTTTGCCAGGTCTCACGTGTGTCAAATTTGGCCGAAAAGCTGAAACCTGAAATGATAATATTAGGTCTTGAAGCCAAACTGCCACGATATTGGCAAAATAGAATTATATCTGCCCCTAGAGACAATCTTGATCGTTTCATTGAGTATTTGGAACGTGTAGAGCGTGTTGCTGCCAATGAGGAGCAAGCACGTAATAACAGAAATGGTAATAACACTAGTAGTAATTTTAAGAACGAGCAGAATGGCAATGTAAATATCAGAACATTAGGTGTTCGCCATCCTAAGAAGGGTAGGAATTGGAGAAATAATTACCAGAACCAACAATGGCATCCAAATGATAGTAATTTGGTTGCTAACAAAAATGTGCAAGTAAACAACAGTACGGAAAGCAATGCTGTGCCTGTTAACTATAATGGAAATAAGGGAAACAGTAGTCGGCCGAGGCAGGAAAACTAGTTCCCCTCTATGAGGACACAGGCGCTCACCAGGCGGTTACTTTTCCTAAGCCAGTAATTACTGTAATTCGTAAGACAGATCAGAATACCCAGACTGAACATGTGGATGAGGGGTCGGTAGCATCTAAGGATACAGCAGAAATATTAGATCAATCACAGTATTTAATAGATACCATGTTAGAGACGCTTTCTAAGTGGGAAGACAAAGAGAAGGCGCAGCAGTGTAACCATAGGGAAGAGCTACAAAATACTGAACTGTCAGGTGAAGAGGCAGAAGCAATTCATGCTTATATTTACGATAACGATGATGTGCTCTTATCTAAAGTCCCTGTGCAGGATGTTGATACTGTACTAATAGATTTAGGACAGGAGGTAAGTGAGAATGTAGAGGATAGCCTGTTGTGGGTCGATGAACCCAGTAGCTGTGACCAGTTGTCACTAGAGAATGAACCCGACGATAATAGTGAAAGTGGTTTAGCTGTAACTAGTGTTATGCCCGGTCTGGAGGCGCAGAATCGCTCAGACTACAGTAATTTGGGTCATGTTCAGCAAACTAAATGTAATGAAGTCGTGCGGTGTTTCGATTTAAAATTAATAGACCGACTGGAAAAGGCAGCTGAAAATGTAGTTCAGGAAACCCCTACACACTTTGATCTAAATGTAATGAAGACAGATGTCGATCACTTTAGTTGGAGACAAATCCAAAAGGAACCATTGGATGAGTTTGAGGAACCACCTGTACAACCTATAATAAGCCACCCTATAATAATAGTGAATGTGTTGGGTATCAATGTACGTTGTCTCTTAGACAGTGGAAGCGAGGTGAGTGCAGTATCTCAGTCCTTCTTTGATGCATTACCTGGTAAAGACAAGCTTACAGTAATGAGGATATCAGAATAATTGTTGCTACTGGCAAGGTGTCAAAAACGGTATAGCAAGAAGCTTTACTGCCTTTTGATATTAATGGTAATTTAATTGATCATCCATGCTTAATAGTAAGCAATCTCAGTATTGAGGTTTTAATTGGCATAGATTTCTTGTCGAAATATCAGAGTATTGTTGACTTTGAAAGAAGCCAGTTAAAATTGGTCTTGCTGATAACCAGAGTGATTACGGTACCTTTTATTGATAAACATGTGGTAACTAATGATGAAAATTGGGAGCTGCCTATACGAATTCTGCAGGGAGGAGGTTGTTCTGTAACCTCTACACAGTGTGGCAGCTGTGCAGTCCTAGCTGTGTGAGATCTTCTTTCCTTTTCAGGTCTCACTCATTCTCCAACTTTCCTATCCACCAACATTTCGTCTCTTACTCTCAAATACTAAAATCTTCCGGTATGACTATCAAGCCAGCATTAAGCTTATGAATTCTGTAGGGAGGAGGTTGTTCTGTAACCTCCACACAGTGTGGCAGCTGTGCAGTCCCAGCTGTGTGAGATCTTCTTTCCTTTTCAGGTCTCACTCATTCTTCATCTTTCCTATCCACAAAAATTTCGGCCCTTACTCTCAAATACTAAAATCTTCCGGTATGACTATCAAGCCAGCATTAAGCTAATGAATTCTGTAGGGAGGAGGTTGTTCTGTATCCTTTACACAGTGTGGCAGCTGTGCAGTCCTAGCTGTGTGAGATCTTCTTTCACATTTCAGATCTCACTCTCTCTTCTGCTTTCCTGTCCACCTAAAATTTTGACCCCTTCCTTCCAATACGAAAATTTTTTGAAACTAATGAATTCTGTAGAGAGGACGTTGTTCTGCAGCCTCTACACAGTGTGGCAACTGTGCAGGCCCAGCTGGGTGAGATCTTCTTTCCCATTTCAGGTCTCATTCTATCTTCATCTTTCCTATCCACCAAAGTTTCGACTCCTTCTTTGCAATACAAATATTTTCCGTCATGGCTATCAAGCCACGAGTTCTGTAACCATTCTATCCACCGATTAGTGGTTGCAAGGAATGGCAGTGTAATAGAATTGAACAGTGTTTGTGCTTGAGACGTGAAGGACACGTCCTTGAAATATTTATAAGGTTGGAGCTGGCCGTTATTTGGTGTAGTGTGTGACAGGACACACCTACGCGTATTGAGGTTATGAGTTGGAGGCGTGAATGCGACCATAGGCACCCTTATGTTAGATGAGACAGAGCAGCTCATGGTGTCCTATAGGTTTAAGGAATTTAGCATTACGCTCGGCCACAATTACTTAATGCACTTCAGTGGTAGGTCGAGAGAGACTACCTGTGGTTTGAGCGTCCTATCAAGTGGAAATGGATTGCAACGTGAGCAAACTGGTCAGCTGCAATACACTATAGATATGAAATAAATGTGCTATCCTAAGCGTTATATGTTAATAGAGTGAGTGTTAAATAAGTACATACACTAGCAACATAATTGAGTAACATAATGGCAGACGTGAAACATTATTTGTAGCTCAGCATAAATACACTTTGATGAAGTAAGTACATAATTGCAGATGTGGAACTGGCACAACAGCAGAGGACCAATAAGTGGATTTAGTAGTCAACTAAACGTAGTGTGTTTTGAACAATGAGAACTGTACTATTACCACAAATTACTCACATGTACAAAGAAGCTGAGAAGATAACTACTAATCAAATATACTCATACTATCTCTAAGAATAAGGTAATCGAAGATGAGTCAGCTAAGTAAATAAAATACAAATGTATCTAGAATGGACCGAGCATTGGTTCAGTGTTCTGACCCCGAAATAATAAACTGAGATTAAATATGATTCTTGATTGCATGCCTTGAGCATAAAATTTCTCTAGTACGTGCCTAACGGCGATTTTAACCGTTTGTTTACCGATTTTATGACAGTTAAGTAACCACGAGAGTAAAATTGAAAAAGTTCTGTTAACTTTGTTCCAGTAACATATGTAAGTAGGCTGTTTATGTTTTCTTATTGGCAACGTTACGTAGCGCTCTGTATCAAAATCACTGGCTGTGCTGTGTGCAGTCTGTGGCTAGTTTGTATTGTTGTCTGCCATTGTAGTGTTGGGCAGCGGCAGCTGGATGTCAACAGCGCGTAGCGTTGCGCAGTTGGAGGTGAGCCGCCAGCAGTGGTGGCGACCCTGCTGCTGGCGGCTCACCTCCAACTGCGCAACGCTACGCACTGTTCACATCCAGCTGATTAGTGCACCACCTGTGCCGGGAGTCGCGTCGTGTCAGTATCGTTGATATAAACAGCCTCGGATGCCATAATAAGTTACTCTGGATACACATAACCATGACATCGTTTTCGAGTGAAGTGTTAATTCTGGGATGACTTTAATGATCTACTTCAGTTTTCGTATGTCATTTTAGAGAGAATGGCTTTTGTTTATGAATCCCAGATAATCTCCTAATTGCTCAGAGCTATAAGCTGTAGCTATAAATGTATTTCTCAGATGATGTGGGCACTTGGAATTATAATTACAGTCTTCACATTTTGCTAATCACTTTCTGGTTGCCAATATTGTAGTTAGAGAGCCAGTGGTGAGAATGGCAAACAACAGTATTAAGTAAATAATAGGAACATTTAACAATTATTCCACCTGCCGCCCCATACACTACTTCTACCTAGAGATTGTCAGGAAAAGGACTCGGCCTGTCCTGGACATAAGTCCTAATAATTTAGCATGCAACAGTCTTTATTTAAACAATTAGAGGCATTACCACCAGCCAGTGTGTTCACCACTAGGTCCAGACTCCAGCTGACCTAGTACACAGTACCACCACCAGAGGGCTCTCTCATCCATGACTCAATAGGAGAAGGCGTGATGACGTCAGCTGATGACACAAGTACCATTGTCCAAGATGGCAGGAAACAGTGTCTTCGCCATGAGGTCAGGGTCTAGTACACAGTCACCAGAGGGTGCTGTCATTTGTTCTGTGACTTAACCCAAGATGACTGTCTGGAGGGGAAAATGACTAAGCCATCGCAGGGCTGCTGGAAAGAGGAAGCAGTGTACTTTATTTATTTTGGAACAATTTATTTAGGGATGGATTTGAGATAGTACATCTATCACACTGATACAAAATACATGCTCTGACATGCCACACAGCCCACAGACCTGTAAGATACTCCTAAATAACGATCTGCAGACACAGAAACAACACGTAAATTACAGAAGTAATAGCAGTACAGACATGCAAACTCCTCAATAATTCAGTAGACTGATGTGCAGACACGAAATCACCTTCTAAACTGTCCAAATAAAGCACAGCACAGCCTACAGACTTTCTCACAAAATAATGCAGCGAACATGGAAACAACTTCCACAGGCACCACCCACTAAACCCTGTTCACAGGACCGCACAAGAGCCTACTGCACAAGCTCCCAGAAGTCGGAATGCACTGGCACCCCCACTGAAGAGATGCGGAGGTGCCTGTTCGAGTCCCACAAGCATGAGAAGGCAACATCCCTTTCGTACTTGGTACCTGAGAAATTCCTCTCGAAATACGTGCTCACCTAGGCACCATTGTTGACGCGACTGGACAGGGGCGAAGACCCATTTGCAGAGCACGGGCGCTCCAGGGGCGCGAGACACAGCTGGACACAGGCCAGTGTGAGCCATCATCCTCATGCCGCTGCAGATGGCGTGTGAAAGTTATTCGAGTGTTATACTGACATCATATGTGTATATAAATAAGCATGAAGTCATCCTCTGGGCCGCGTACGTGTGTGTTCGCCACTGCTGGTGCGATCCCACTCTCTACCTGCGGTCCAGTGAAACCTATTTGAAGAGTGACTCACCCCCACAAACGCTATAGAAAACTGTTCTGCCACTAGCGATTCCTAACGGAAAACGCGAGACGCGTCTATCTGAGCTTAACTCCCAAGCATAGCTGACACAGCGCCGCAAAATACGCTCGCGTAGCTACAAACCACCGCAAGCGCATCTAACAAGGTTCTCAATCTTATCTGATATCACATGGCTATGTAAAAATAAGAGCCAAGTCAAACTTTCAGAAATTGTATAGTGTCCCAGAAATACTTAACACTAGCTTTTGTAAGAGTATTCGTGATGTCTCGGCTTCTATGCATGGAAATTCTTGCCCTAACGGAACCTGTTTACGAAAATAGCGCGGAATAACGACGAATGCATTCTTCCTCGTTCTGTGTTCCAAGACTGCTTGTAAATGTAACACTGCTGCCAACACCTTGCCCAAATGTACTGATCGGGAGGCGTATTATAGCACTGTACTCAACTGTATCGTCACCTCCACATCTGCAGAGCGTTTGCTCTGCTTTCTGTATGCCTGTGTATATTCATGTGTTTCATGTGTTGCAGACTGTTTTAGAACACAGAACGAGAGGTTATGTCATGATCGCATGGATAGAACTGACATAAAACAACCGATAGAATTGCGAAAAATGACGAGGAATAGGTATAAATTGACCGAATATACACCGAAATGCGGGGAAATTGACGAAGTAGTAGCGTATCTTCTGGTTTGCACAGAACAATTTGTACATGGCTGTTGATATACTTTCCGGGATGTGAGGTCGTGCTCCAAGAACTTTTCTGCTCCTTACGTTTCGTCCAGGACTGCGCTGGACTTCCTCAGAGGCGCTGCTCCGCTGAGTCTTGCGGAGAGAGCACCGATTTTGGCTGATGTGGGCACTTCTTCCGCTATGTGGACGACACTTTCGTGATTTGGTAGCATGGCAGGCAGGCACTGGAGGCGTTTATGGACCACCTAAACGGCATACATGAGAATATCACCTTCACGATGGAAGTAGAAGAGAATGGCTGTATTCCATTTCTGGACATACTGATCAGGAAGAAAGCGGATGGCACGCTGGGCCAGTCAGTATATAGAAAAAAGACGCACACAGACCTGTACCTCCATGCAACCAGCTGCCACCATACGGCGCAACGCCAGTCAGTACTGACCACCTTGGTACATAGGGCGCACGTCATTTGTGACAAAGAAAGCCTCTCAGACGAATTACACCACCTAAGAGAGGTATTTCGGAAAAACGGGTACAGTGAAACACAGATTGGCAGGGCCTTCATGAGGAGACAGGCTGACAAATTTCAGGAAGAGGAAGAGGAAGTTAACAAGAGACTCGCCTTTCTTCCATATTTGGGACCCACATCAGCCAAAATCGGTAGGCTATTAAGAAAATCAAACATAAATACCGTCTTCCGACCACCGCCGAAGACGAAAGAGCTGCTGGGCTCAGCTAAAGACCCACTCAAACTAAACACACCTGGTATATACAGCATTGCCTGCGAATGTGGTGTGCAGTACATTGGTCAAACGCAGCGCTGCATCTCTAAAAGGTGCGACGAACACATCAGGCATGTTCGACTTGGACAGATAGAGAAATCTGCTATAGCTGAACATAGCATCAAAGAAAACCACACCTTTGATTTCGAAAACACCAGAGTGCTGTGCCGAGCCGGGAGCTGCATCTCTAAAAGGTGCGACGAACACATCAGGCATGTTCGACTTGAACAGATAGAGAAATCTGCTATAGCTGAACATAGCATCAAAGAAAACCACACCTTTGATTTCGAAAACACCAGAGTGCTGTGCCGAGCCGGGAGCTATTTGGATAGCGTCATTAAAGAATCAATAGAAATACGGGTCCACGAGAATCTTGTGAACAGGCACGAAGGCTATCAACTGAGCGCGGCCTGGAATCCAGCATTAGCCGCAATACGCCAGGAACGCAACAAGAACCGTCCAGCTCACGAGACGCGATCAGAATGGTCTGACGGAGACACGATCGGCGCACCCGCTTCCCCCTCCACCCCGCCCGCCATCTCCACTAGACTCAGCCTCCCGCGGCCAGGTGGTGGGGAATCCTAATTCTAGAGTAACCTCCAGAGCAGGCGCCAAACTGCAACAACTAGTGCGCACCCACCACTTGGAAACATGGGGTCCAGTCGAGTGCACACATTTTCCAAAAAATGGGGGCAGGCCCGACGTGATAGATATAGCTCTCACTAGGAGGATCGCAGGGTTTGTGACCGCAAGGACAATCAACAGAATGTCCTCCGACCACAACCTAGTGATTCTGGAGGTCGATGTGGGAGAATGGGTAGCACTCCCACGGTACCAGACGTCGTACAAACGTACAGACTGGGAGCGATACCAAGAATCGGTCGCCTCTGATATCGCTCGCGCTCCGCCACCTACTGCCGAAACAGTAGAACAAGCGCTACAAGACCTAACAGGCAGCATCTTGCAGGCAGCGGAAGAAGTCATCTCTCCACAAAGGGATGGCCCACCGCCGCAAATACAGCTCCCGGAACACTTGCTAGCTCAAATTCGACATAAGAACAGAGTAGCAAAAGAGTGGAAGATCACCAGAAATCAGGCCACCAGGAGGCTGCTCAATCGTCTACAGAGAGAACTGAAGGTAGCGCTCAATGAGCACAGAAACCAGCAATGGCAAAACCGCCTCACGGCTCTCAAAGTAGACGATCATTCACTAAGGCAAGCGACAAAACAGTTTACAAAACGACGCGCTAGTATGCCGCCACTGCATGGCGAGCGGGGCCAAGGCTGGAAAGGCCAACGCCCTCGCCGACTCCTTCGAGAAGCAGTTCCAAGCGGCAGAACCCCAGGATGAAGAGCATGAAAGAGTGGTCCGTCGTCGGCTGGCTGTCTTCCCCAATGCCGAGGAGGACCCAGAGGACGAACCCATACTTTTTGCCCCCGAGGACGTGGCAAGAGTAATCAGGTCCCTCCCTACAAAAAAGGCGCCAGGGCACGACAGTGTCACAAATCAGTTAGTCAAAAAACTCCCACCCACAGCGATCACACACCTCGCGAACGTCCTCAACGATATTACTCGATCCCGTGTTTTCCCAGCTTGCTGGAAACATGCGGAAGTGGTCGCGATACACAAGTCAGGGAAAGACCCTCTATTCCCGCAGCACTACAGGCCGATTAGCCTCTTGCCAACGCTCAGCAAGACCTATGAGCGCCTCCTGCTAAGACCCATACAAGAACATACACTCCTGGAAATTGAAATAAGAACACCGTGAATTCATTGTCCCAGGAAGGGGAAACTTTATTGACACATTCCTGGGGTCAGATACATCACATGATCACACTGACAGAACCACAGGCACATAGACACAGGCAACAGAGCATGCACAATGTCGGCACTAGTACAGTGCATATCCACCTTTCGCAGCAATGCAGGCTGCTATTCTCCCATGGAGACGATCGTAGAGATGCTGGATGTAGTCCTGTGGAACGGCTTGCCATGCCATTTCCACCTGGCGCCTCAGTTGGACCAGCGTTCGTGCTGGACGTGCAGACCGCGTGAGACGACGCTCCATCCAGTCCCAAACATGCTCAATGGGGGACAGATCCGGAGATCTTGCTGGTCAGGGTAGTTGACTTACACCTTCTAGAGCACGTTGGGTGGCACGGGATACATGCGGACGTGCATTGTCCTGTTGGAACAGCAAGTTCCCTTGCCGGTCTAGGAATGGTAGAACGATGGGTTCGATGACGGTTTGGATGTACCGTGTACTATTCAGTGTCCCCTCGACGATCACCAGTGGTGTACGGCCAGTGTAGGAGATCGCTCCCCACACCATGATGCCGGGTGTTGGCCCTGTGTGCCTCGGTCGTATGCAGTCCTGATTGTGGCGCTCACCTGCACGGCGCCAAACACGCATACGACCATCATTGGCACCAAGGCAGAAGCGACTCTCATCGCTGAAGACGACACGACTCCATTCGTCCCTCCATTCACGCCTGTCGCGACACCACTGGAGGCGGGCTGCACGATGTTGGGGCGTGAGCGGAAGACGGCCTAACGGTGTGCGGGACCGTAGCCCAGCTTCATGGAGACGGTTGCGAATGGTCCTCGCCGATACCCCTGGAGCAACAGTGTCCCTAATTTGCTGGGAAGTGGCGGTGCGGTCCCCTACGGCATTGCGTAGGATCCTACGGTCTTGGCGTGCATCCGTGCGTCGCTGCGGTCCGGTCCCAGGTCGACGGGCACGTGCACCTTCCGCCGACCACTGGCGACAACATCGATGTACTGTGGAGACCTCACGCCCCACGTGTTGAGCAATCCGGCGGTACGTCCACCCGGCCTCCCGCATGCCCACTATACGCCCTCGCTCAAAGACCGTCAATTGCACATACGGTTCACGTCCACGCTGTCGCGGCATGCTACCAGTGTTAAAGACTGCGATGGAGCTCCGTATGCCACGGCAAACTGGCTGACACTGACGGCGGCGGTGCACAAATGCTGCGCAGCTAGCGCCATTCGACGGCCAACACCGCGGTTCCTGGTGTGTCCGCTGTGCCGTGCGTGTGATCATTGCTTGTACAGCCCTCTCGCAGTGTCCGGAGCAAGTATGGTGGGTCTGACACACCGGTGTCAATGTGTTCTTTTTTCCATTTCCAGGAGTGTATTACCAGAGAGCAAATCCTGCCGGATTTCCAATTTGGCTTCCGACAGAACCATTCTGCCCCACAACAGGTCATGAGAATGGTTGAAGCAGCCACAGAGGGCTTCAACCACAGAGGCTACTGCGGGATAGTGCTACTAGACGTAGCCAAAGCCTTAGATTCAGTATGGTATAGAGGGCTACTCTACAAGTTGTACACACAAGGATTTCCCAGGCGCATAGTTCAGCTGATCAAGAGCTACCTCATGAATAGGACTTTCTCCGTCAAAGTAGAAACTGCCACCTCCACCAGAAGGCGAATTCGTGCTGGGGTGCCACAGGGATCGGTCCTGGGGCCCGTATTGTACAGTTTGTACACTGCGGACACTCCAACGGCCCCCCCTGGTGCACACCGCACAGTACGCTGACGATACAGCCTTCTACACGAGAAACGCGAACAAGGACCTGGTCATCCGTAGGCTACAAAAGGGTTTAGATGACACAGAAACTTGGGCCCGTCGCTGGCGCATCACCATCAACTCTGAGAAGACGCAGGCAATGCTGATTACCTGCAGGCTCGGAAGGCGCGATCCTCCTCAACGTCCCCCTCTCCACTTTCACCTAAATGGAACCCAACTCCCCTGGCGCAGAATCGCCACGTACTTTGGCGTAACCTTGGACTCTCGTCTTACGTGGAAACCCTACATAGACGAGGTCTACAGGAAGGCCTGCGCCAGAATGTCCATCCTATATCCTATCCTGAACACAACCAGCTCCCTTCCCTGCCCAGTCGCAGTAAATGTGTTCCAGGCCCTGATCCGGCCAGTAATGGAGTATGCGTGCCCTGTCTGGGGATACGCGGCAAAGCAGCACCTGGACAAACAACATCCACAGGCACCACCCACGAACCCCTGTTCACAGGACCGCACAAGAGGCTACTGCACACGCTCCCAGAAGTCGGAATGCACTGAAACCCCCACTGAAGAGATGCACAGGTGCCTGTTCGGGTCGCACAAGAATTAGGAGGCAACATCCCTTTCGTACTTGGTACCTGAGAAATTCCTCTCGAAATACGTAGTCACCTAGGCACCATTGCTGACGCGACTGGACAGGGGCGAAGACCCATTTTCAGAGCACCGGCGCTCCAGGGGCGCGAGACACAGCTGGACACAGGCCAGTGTGAGCCATCATCCTCATGCCGCTGCAGATGGCATGTGAAAGTTATTCGAGTGTTATACTGACATCATATGTCTATCTAAATAAGCATGAAGTCATCCTCTGGGCCGCGTACGCGTGTGTTCGCCACTGCTGGTGCGATCCCACTCTCTCCCTGCGGTCCAGTGAAACCTATTTGATGAGTGACTCACCCCCATAAACGCAATAGGAAACTGTTCTGCCACTAGCGATTCCTAACGGAAAACGCGAGACACGTCTAGCTGAGCTTAACTGCCAAGCGTAACTGACACGGCGCCGCAAAATACGCTCGCGTAGCTACAAACCACCGCAAGCGCATCTAACAAGGTTCTCAATCTTATCTGATATCACATGGCTATGTAAAAATAAGAGCCAAGTCAAACTTTCAGAATTGTATAGTGTCCCAGAAATACTTAACACTAGCTTTTGTAAGAGTATTCGTGATGTCTCGGCTTGTATGCATGGAATTTCTTGCCCTAACAGAACTTGTTTACGAAAATAGCGCGGAATAATGACGAATGCATTCTTCCTCGTTCTGTGTTCCAAGACTGCTTGTAAATGTAACACTGCTGCCAACAACTTGCCCAAATGTACTGATCGGGAGGCGTATTATAGCACTGTACTCGACTGTATGGTCACCTCCACATCTGCAGTGCGTTTGCTCTGCTTTCTGTATGCCTGTGTATATTCATGTGTTGCATGTGTTGCAGACCGTTTTAGAACACAGAACGAGAGGTTATGTCATGATCGCATGGATAGAACTGACATAAAACAATCGATAGAATTGCGAAAAATGACGTGGAGTAGGTATAAATTGACCAAATATACACCGAAATGCGGGGAAATTGACGAAGTGGTAGCGTATCTTCTGGTTTGCACAGAACAATTTGTACATGGGTACGAGTACGCAAAGGCAGGAGTTATCTGAGAAAACGTCGATATGGAAGTGAAGGGAATCAGGTAAGCAGTCGATTTTTTCTCCATCGGGGTAGAATTATACTATGCTCGTATGTCTGCTGAGGTACCAGTGATACACTCTAGATGAGTACTGTATTTGACGCTTTTCTGGAAGACAGAGAACCATCCGCCTCTAAACTTACTTGCACCTGCGTTAAAGGATAACAGTGAGTGGACGGGGTGATCGATTGAGATGGAGCTGTTCCGAGTAACGATTTACTGGTAGACTGATGATGCATTCTAGAGAGGGAGAAGTTGCTGTAGGTCAGTTTTTCCACTGCTCTGTCAGGATGCATCAGTCGCGTGACATCGCCTGCGTTCGTCTCGTATCCATCCACGTGTTCTGTATGTGATTTAGAGCACTGTCTACTTGCGACTGTTCACGGTAAACCTGTCGGTGATCATAGGACTTCCATTTCATATGTGATGAAACTTGACACATTCATCTAAACGAATTTTGATTTATGTGATGCGCTCCATCGCCCTATTGCATCTTTGGTAAAAAATTGGGACTTCAGCTTCATAACTAAGTTAGCGATAGGTGCTTGTGAGGTGCTGCAATTCTTTTGTATACATTTGTCTGATAACTGTGGTGTCTACAGATTTCGTGTCGGAATGACTTGTAATTTTCGTATGTCGGACACTGCTGCTATGCCTCTATCTGTTTCCTTGTAAGAGGTATCCCCGTTACTAACTATCATTTTATATAAGGCTGATGCAGGCATAATATAATTTACCAACTGTGATCGGATGTGAACAGTGGACGCTATACATCTCTGGAAAGCTATATTGTGCTCGTTTCACGCAGAGCAAATGTTTTATGGAAGTAGTTTTTTTTCTTTTTAAGGATCAATAACATGGTTTATCGTAGAGAAATCGGGAAGAAGGATGAATGTCATGCCCTTGAAATATATTTCTATCACTGGAATATTAACAGCGCTACATTCCATATGACTGATATGTCGAAAACGCAAGCGATCTAACATTACAGCCTGTTTTAAGTTCAGAACATTGTAGCCTTAGGAGTGTGTGTGTTCATGTTCTCTCTTACTAATACCTTCGAGGTACTGATACTAGAATCCAGAATAATACTAAGAAATTGATATCTTGGTTGATTTATGTAAAAATGCTTCAAATTCCATTCCTCTGCAGCTCCATTGTGCAAAAAATCATGAGTTTCATGTTCTTCTTAACTGTCTGCTTTTACATCACGACACTCTCAAATCTGTTACTATGTGTCGACAAGGAGTTCTACCCTCCTCAACATGGGTGGATCTCGAGAAATCTTGTGCACTTGGATTGGTGAGGACTCGGCAAGCTCCATTCATTCAGGAGACGTGGATTGAAGTGGTCTACTTCTGGTCGGTTGCAGATCAAATCGGGGTTGGTCAATGACTGATGGGGGTCTTTCACCTTCGAAATTTACCCTAAGAAAGCGAGAATGATCTGTGACTCCCATACGCAGATAAATATATCGTAAATAAGGCACTATGCTTGAGGTGGTAGAAATATGTAGAGCACTGTCTGATATACTATGATGGTGTATGAGCTCGAGAATTGACAATGAATGGAGGTACTGCACAGTCATCTATTCACATTCGCAGTGATACTGGCGAAGTGGAGAAGGGGTGGTTTAGATATGATACTGAAACTGGGAAACATGCTGTCCCATCACTGGTCGGTGCCGAAATTACTGTAATATTGCTAAAATTGTTTGCACTATCAAATGTGATGCTTATTATTAGAATACATTGATGGAGTCTTTTCTATCTCATCTGACCACTGGCACACTGTTTGTTACCACATAATGATTGATTGACATCACTTGTTTGAGTAGCGGAAAGAGTTTTGGTGGTGGTAGGGGGGGGGTGGGGTGGGCAGGATCATCTGTGGTGGATTGTACCGAACCAGTGATCATGTACACGACTGCAATATTATTAATCAGTCGAAACGGAACGTAGAGCCATCAGCTATTCGGTTAATGTGACTGATGAGCTAAATGTAGTTTGTATCTTTTGTTACGGGCTATTCTTTGAAGGTGTTGGGGATGGGTTGAGAAAAACCGATGTTCGATGTGGTTGCTGTAGATATTAGCGATTTTGGTGACGATGGTGGACCCCATCGCTAACCCGTCAGAACTCCATCCCTTTAAAACTTAACAAAGCCAGTTCACTGTAACTAGGAACAGTAAATGGTCATTGTCGAGTACGGTTGGGCTCTCGTGAGAGATACATTTACACACGGGTCCAATCCACCTTGTATAGAATCAATAAGTCACTTCAGGACAGCTAATCTTTTTATATGCGCGCAGACATAGGTTGCATATCCGTTACTTCGTGTGAGTCGAAAATGTACAGAAAGCACTAAACTTGTCTGCACTGACTTCACAACATGCCCATTCAAACCCACAGTTAATTTCTTGCAGATACCAAGAAGGCTCTTAAATTAACAAGCAACTTGTTCAATTAGTTCACTACGTTTCTTCAATAGACTTTATCATTTGCATGCAGATTACGCAGTTAGGAATAGAGACGATTTAACTACATACCTCAATCGGTAATCGTAATCAACGATTTAAATTTAGCAAGTCTGGACATCGTAAGTACGCACACAAATATCCCCTTTAGAGAAGTGATTCCTATTATGGAATCCAGCTTACAACTGCACTCTCAATTAAAATCGCAAACGGGTAACAAAATCCTAATCTTTATCACAATCGTCCTGCATCATAATGCTGGCCTTTTTAAACACCGTATAGTTCACGGATAACCCATGGGATCCCCCATCGTCAGCAAAGTAGCTAATATCTGCACCACCATATCGAATATCGGTTCTTCTCAACTCATCCACCATACCCTCAGTATAGCCACTAAATAGCATATGCCTATCTATTATGAAAAGAACTTTATTGTCAGTATAGGTTTTTTTCGGTACATGACTCTTTAACAAACTACCTCATTATTTAATGATTTTCATCATCTATTCGTTTTGTTTATTCATTTTAACTTGTTTATTAATCGTTTAAAATTTGTATGTGAACTGGGGTAGTCGGTCTTACGTAGTTTACTTCCAGTCGTCCTAACAGATAGCCATAGATTCGTCACACCCGAGGTGGTTTCTCTATTTTGTTATTCGTTGTTGCCATGGTGTTGTGACGGATTCCTTTCTCACTTTTCACCATACGTAGGCCGACCATGTCAGTAATTTATAAATGGTCTCCTCATTCGTTTTACTTTATGCATACCAGTGTATGTAAAGATGATTTATTAGCGCATTTCTCTTGACTGTTTTCAGTAAGTGCACCAGACGATGTTATTCCAAAACCGGTCGTGAATTTAAAAAGAAAAGCCTGGGAACTGAAGCCGTGATTTACATGTCTTTCCCTGTTAAATTTAACAAATTGGATGTGGTATCTCTAGTGTATTTAATCAGCCAGGTGTTGCGTCCACGTTGAATTCAGAGTTGCTATGTATCTACGACAATACAGTATACTCCAGTTATCAGAGCTCAAACCTGCAACGTTTGAAAGATACTGATTTTGCTCATACTTGTTAATTACACTCAGAGTTAACGTGGAGCACGTCAAGAAGTTAATAGCTCCATAGATTTTCTTTACACTGTCTTCATATCTCTGGAAGCACTCGCGGTGGTTAATCAGTCAGAAGGCAGTGTAGCTTGGACAAGTTTAACTCATTCTACCAAACTTGGAAGCGAAGTAACGCAGTATGGATGAAGCAAGGAGGATGCAAGACGCCAAGTAGCAAACGTCCAGAGGTCCAGAGGGCATTCCTCACTAAGTGAGGTCTACTACTATCACATATAGGTCTTAACTCGAGGAAGAAATTCCTGAGACTGTGCGTCCGGAGCATAGTATTATACGGCAGCAAATCATGTAATATCATGAAATGATGAAAGAAATGACTGATAATGTAAGCACTAATGTCTTCCGCAGAACCGTCGAGGGTGAAAGTATGGGAAAAACGCGGACTGGAAGAAGAGATATATTGATACAACATATCTTAAAACATGATGGAATAACTTCCATTTGACTAGAGGGAGACGACAGTATAGCTGTTGAAGAAGATAACATAGGGATTTGGATGTAAGTTCTAGTCTAAGATGAAGAAGCTGGCACTGAAGAGGAATTCCTGGTGGGCTGTATCCAGCCCATCAGAAGACTCACTATCGTTTCTTCTCAGTGTTTCTTTCGAATATTTTAAGATATTGCCGCCCTTTCTCATTGCCCATCGGACTGGAATTCGAGATATTTTCATTATTCTTGAATTTCCACAGTGTAATAGTTACGCTGAAATAAACTAACTGCTTATGAACTTATTCATGACTCTCAATCGGCCACGTTGAAACTACCTACTTCAACGTAATGCTCGTCAGTTGGTGCGATATGGATTGGAATATTTGTGACTCTGTTAGTATACACGGTAAGAGACATTTCCGCTGACAGTAGCGAGTCTGGAGCTGTCTGGAAAGACTTTGTGAGAATGATCGTTTGTACAGTGTAGTATGAATGTGAATTCCAGCGCATTGGTTATTTGCTTGAAGAGTACAGTTTTGTTACTACGATTAAAATTGTAGTTACAGAACGCTCGCGTGTTCAGTTTATTAACTGACATAGGATCCTGCACCTATTAGTAATTATAACCCGAGCTCCACTGGGTAAATGAAATAAATTGCAAATAGAATGTAACTAAGGTACTTCTTTGTTTGAAATATTGATCAAGTATACTGTGAAATATGATCTTATAAGCAGTGTGTTTTGATATGAAACTGACATAAAATCACGAGTGGACAGATAAAGACCTGATACAGAGTGTTTCAAAAATGACCGGTATATTTGAAACGGCAATAAAAACTAAACGAGCAGCGATAGAAATACACCGTTTGTTGCAATATGCTTGGGACAACAGTACATTTTCAGGCAGACAAACTTTCGAAATTACAGTAGTTACAATTGTCAACAACAGATGGCGCTGCGGTCTGGGAAACTCTATAGTACGATATTTTCCACATATCCACCATGCGTAGCAATAATATGGCGTAGTCTCTGAATGAAATTACCCGAAACCTTTGACAACGTGTCTGGCGGAATGGCTTCACATGCAGGTGAGATGTACTGCTTCAGCTGTTCAATTGTTTCTGGATTCTGGCGGTACACCTAGTCTTTCAAGTGTCCCCACAGAAAGAAGTCACAGGGGTTCATGTCTGGCGAATAGGGAGGCCAATCCACGCCGCCTCCTGTATGTTTCAGATGCCCAAAGCAATCACACGATCATCGAAATATTCATTCAGGAAATTAAAGACGTCGGCCGTGCGATGTGGCCTGGCACCATCTTGCATAAACCACGAGGTGTTCGCAGTGTCGTCTAAGGCAGTTTGTACCGCCACAAATTCATGAAGAATGTCCAGATAGCGTGATGCAGTAATCGTTTCGGATCTGAAAAATGGGCCAATGATTCCTTTGGAAGAAATGGCGGCCCAGACCAGTACTTTTTGAGGATGCAGGGACGATGGGACTGCAACATGGGGCTTTTCGGTTCCCCATATGCGCCAGATCTGTTTATTGACGAAGCCGTCCAGGTAAAAATAAGCTTCGTCAGTAAACCAATGCTGCCCACATGCATATTGCCGTCATCAATCCTGTGCACTATACCGTTAGCGAATGTCTCTCGTGCAGCAATGGTAGCGGCGCTGAGGGGTTGCCGCGTTTGAATTTTGTATGGATAGAGGTGTAAACTCTGGCGCATGAGACGATACGTGGACGTTGGCGTCATTTGGACCGCAGCTGCAACACGGCGAACGAAAACCCGAGGCCGCTGTTGGATCACCTGCTGCACTAGCTGCGCGTTGCCCTCTGTGGTTGCCGTACGCGGTCGCCCTACCTTTGCAGCACGTTCATCCGTCACGTTCCCAGTCCGTTGAAATTTTTCAAACAGACCCTTTATTGTATCGCTTTTCGGTCCTTTGGTTACATTAAACCTCCGTTGAAAACTTCGTCTTGTTGCAACAACACTGTGTTCTAGGCGGTGGAATTCCAACACCAGAAAAATCCTCTGTTCTAAGGAATAAACCATGATGTCCACAGCACACTTGCACGTTGTGAACAGCACACGCTTGCAGCAGAGAGACGACATACAGAATGGCGCACCCACAGACTGCGTTGTCTTCTATATCTTTCACATCACTTGCAGCGCCATCTGTTGTTGAAAATTGTAACTACTGTAATTTCGAAAGTTTGTCCGCCTGAAAATGTACTTTTGTCCCAAGCATATTGCAACAAACGGTGTATTTCTATCGCTGCTTGTTTAGTTTTTATTTCCGTTTCAAATATACCGGTCATTTTTGAAACACCCTGTATATGCCTTAAAATACGAGGGACGTTGAATGTTAATTGTCACACAATTCTTTTCGGACAATTCCAGTTAAGAAATTCTGAATTTGCTGTTGGACAGCGTGGGATATTCCCGACACACTCTTGTAACTTCAACAAGTCTCGATAGCTGGCGGCGCTGCAGTAGTCTTCAAAATGGCGTATGTAACGGAGGTGCGTTCCAACCAGAGTGCTGTCACTGAGTATCTTTAGGCGGAAAGCCAGAGCATCATACCTGTTACAGAACAAAAGCACGGTGAGCCGATGGACGAGTCGTCTTTCATGACTGCAACGAGGTCGTGCAAACCTGTCCTATCACCAGCATGCCGGGTGGCCGCCCACTGCTCTGATTCTGCAATATTGGAACGTGCAGACACTCTCATCCGACGAGATCGACGGGTGACAATCAAACACCTCGCTGCACAACTGGACGTCGCTGTTGGTGTTCTGACACACGTCTGCGCAAGCGAGAGGAGCTCACAGATCTTCATGGGGCTGTTCTTCCTCATTCACCTTACATCCCGGATCTTGTGCGACTTCAGTGTGTTTGGGTAAAGAAAGATCCACTCCATGGGAAACAGTAGGTGGACGGTGTCAAGGTTATTGATGGAAAAAGACACATGCTTTGAACTAAAATGTTCGCACACTGACTTAGCACTGACCGGACAGGGATACGTCGACAAGATGGAGCCACACCAGCATGCCATTGTCGAATATTAGAGTAAATGTATGGCTTTGGAAGTAGCGAAAACACTGTATCGCACTCAAACTGTGCAAACAGGTAACAAAACCATCATGGGTTCTCAGTACACGTAGCAGAATTGAATAGTAACAAAATGGAAATACTGATTTCTATGTAAGTCTTCTAGAGGGACAGTAAGATATTCAAAACGCAGGGTAGAATGATAAGATTGAATACATAATAGAAAATACTGAACAGATATTATTTGATCCCATCAATCAGCTTCCCGTTTACGTTAAGGGGCTCCGGAAAGGCTCAAAATCATGAAAAGTTCAATTTTTACTTTTTTACGTTTTCTGAATCTGCAGACTATTAACTTTTAATAGATATATAATTTATTCAATTCCGAAGACTACAACTATTTTTAAATTTTTTTTGAAATGTGTTCTACATGGGCGTGACCCACTGTGGCGCTGTTAAACTGCTGTCAAATGGTGTTATTATTAACGTCCGTGTTCATCAGGTACATTTTAGTGATGTAAGATAAAGTATGTGTTGTGGCTAACCTGTGATGGTTCAATATATATCGCTGGTGTGATTGTCGATTGTTTCATGTTTATTTACTCAGTCGTTATCTCGAAAATATTCGTAATTAATTCTGTTTCTTGAGTCTCTGTTTTGTTGAAGTATAATAATGAGTAAAAGTAAAGTTATTAGAAATCCTCTGAAGGCTTTTAAGAAAAGGAGAAATGTTGGAAAGCCAAAGGTATGTGTTATTACTGTAAATAATAACGTTCTAACATGGTACGAGCGATGCATGCTTTAGACAAGGAACGCCTTCGGGCTGCAGACAGGGCTGTAAAGAGTCTAGAAATACAAGCAAGAGTAAACAGGAGGAGGAACAAGAGGAAGCCGGAGGAGGAGTTTGCAGAGGATGAAGATAATCCATCCTATGGATCTGGAATGCACTAAAAAGTTAATCCAATCTTTGTCGCTCGATTGCCAAAACTTTTATTTTCTCATACTAATTACATGTTTTCTAAGGATCTTCCAAACATATTTGTTTCAAACTTTCAGTAAATGTTACACAGTACCTTCTGCATAATTTAACACAGCCTTTTTCCAAAAAACTGTATATTTTTGAATATATAAATAAAAAATTGCAAAAAAAACGTTGTGAATTTTCATTACAATTGAAAAAAAATCGTCTTTAATAACTGAACTAAAATTTTGTAAAATCCCTGTGTTAAGTTGTAGCCCATATTCCAATAAATAATCTGTAAAAAGTTCAACTTCCTACCTCAAATACTTTGTGAGGAAAGATGTAATTTATAAGCGTTATTTTAACATTGCAAGTATAGAGCGTTCCGGAGCCCATTAATAAGAGAGTTGAGCCTATATGACGCCAAGTACATAACACCAATTTACATTACAATACAGTGCAAAGATTGCAATGACTGCAAAATAACCGTTCGAGTATTTATGTCAGACGACTGAAATGACCTACACGTCACCTAATATCCACCACGGCAAGGTAATTTGAAAGATATCATGGAAAATCTCCACCATTCAGATCTCAGAGTCACAATGCGCCGAATCTGTAGACACTGCACGTGGATTACCAAATTCGTATATCCACAACCTTGACGTCCCGACAACTGGCGGCGTTTCTCGTTCGCCAAAGCCTGACCAGCACTCCATAGATGCAAAAATCATTCAGAGTGGTGCAATTCATATCCTGACGGCATCGTGGTCCATGAACAAGCCAGTGTTTCTCATTGGTTGAGGCCTGAGCACCGTTCCAGAGATGCGAACACGCTTCAGTGATGCCAGAAAGAGATAGCGGAATGATTTTCCACCACTAATCGAAGCTGACGGTTGGATGTCTTTGTCGAATATTGAAAAGATAAATTCACTGTTTTGGAAAAATAAATATATGATGGGGAAAGTGGATGTGCAACTTGATAGACAACTTTCAGCATTTCTTGTTTATCGATACTGGTTTAATAATTAAAATTCATACCGAAGGCTATGAGTCTTAAATTTAGAAAATACGTGCGCCATCAAATGATTATTTTCGTTGGTACGAATTACTCTGAAACAGATTTTTCATACGCCTTCTAAAATTTATGTGTATTTGTGTTTGTACTGACCCTTTCATGTTGTGGCTTGGTATGCTGCAGTTCGGTGTTAAACCATCCCCTGACTACAATATTGTTTCATGTGCTATTCAGGAAAACTGATTTAAATTATTTTTCGTCATGTTACCCTGCGCAGAATGAAATGAAATGACCGTATGGCATTATTGGCCGGGAGATCCAATGTGGAGCTTTTCGGCCGCCTATTGTTTGTTACTTTATTTGACGTCACTATGGCGAATTGCGCGTAGGTGGGCAGAGTAAAGGACGGATAATTAGTTGTGAATTTGTGTCCGTATATTTTCCTTGTCTAGTATCCATTTTTTTTTATTTTCCATGGTTATTGTGTAACTGTTATCCTCTTTTCAAAAAATAACAAGAATTATATTTTCTCCAGAACAAAGTCACATGATTTTGACTCATACAAGAAGCTTCAGACACGTGCACGCTATGCCTTTAGGCAATCATAAGATTACGTGTTACTGTAATTTATGTGGACGGCAAACGCAATAATTAAGTAGTTACACAGGTCAGTTGTCTGTAATGGACTGCCTCTTTTATTACATTGTGGTAATTAGTCTTGTTCTTCCCACTATTGGTAAATGATTAACATTTGTATCATTTCAGCTTGAAAGTGAGCGGCACTACTTTTAGACAAAACGTCATGTGTTATCTTAGCTTGAAATTAAGAAGGTGATGAGACTATCCAGTTTAGTAGAATGAGTAAATTTCCTCATCTCGTTAGACTGTAATTCACAACTGACTGTCTTACTACCAAGCTGCTACAATCGCACGCTCATTGAAATTTCAAGCATTAGCGCTTGGGACTGTTACAAGGGCATTTTACATTTCAGTTTCATTTTATTTTATTTTCTTATAAAAAACAACAAAAATGCCTCGAAAAAAGTAATTAAAATCATTTTTATTACTACAACAGGGTTTGAATCACTGACTATCATGGTTATTGGATGCTTCTTAGCGTTATACAACCCATTTGCGTAAACAACCAAATGTTGCTTCTACGTCATCATTAAGTATAGTCAATGACTCATTGAGAACTAAGTGCGCAAGTAAGAACAGCTCTCAAAATAAGAAAGTTTCTCCTATTCGTACTACGCCAAAATATGTCCTGGCGCTTCCGTATTTTGTATCTTCTGTTGGGAACAGTACATACTCGAAAACTATTTGTATTCATAAGCAGCGAAATTGTGGTTGATGATAAAACTAAACACGCTACAAATAGAGTCTCCAACTGACGACTGAGTCTTTTCTCTCAACAAAATAACCGGATGTTAGCTTATGTAAATAGTCTTATTGTCAGTTAAAATTATTCACCCCGCCTTGAGTAATTTTATTCATACTTTCAAATACCAAAGAGCGCTTTAAAAAGGAATGATTGAAATGAGCTCAAAGTCAATTTTTGCACGCTGTCAAAATCATTTTGGTGAGGTAGTATCGATTTCTCACAATATGCATAACAACTACAGGCTTCAACACGCCAGTGAACTGGACTGCTATTTACAGTACCACAGTTCAATAATAAGTTGACAGTTTCTCAGTTATTAATGTACGAAAGTTACAAAAACTGATATTTGCTGAATAAAGCCATCCTGCGTCACCAGAGTGTAGCCATAATACAGCTATGTTATCCTTCTCCAATCCCGAGTCAGAGAAAACGCGCGCTAACTACTTTTTATTTGCTAAAAATATTCTTCTATAACTCCTCAAAAATTATTCTTTCTGTTTTTTTCGTTCATTACTCTACATATGACTGCAAATTTTTATATTATTTTACCTTAACCTTATGGTAAAATGTGCGTTAAATATTACTACGATATCTATACGTAAAGTTACTTTTTTACAATAGGTACCATAGTTATTTGAGGTCCCCTACACCGGAGAGATATATTCCTTTTTTTATTCTTTTGTTACAGTATTAAGTTTACTATCTATAAAATAACGAGATCAAAGTTATAAGTTAACTCTGAAATTAAAATTAAAGTTTAGTTTACAGTATACACTCTCTTCGAACTCTGCTGTGTTCTTCAGTGATACTAAACGTGGCTTTTCCAAGATAAAAAAATTAATTGACTCCGCCACTTTAGCCCTATAAATTACAAATTTCATTAGCAAATCCCTTCCTCTTCAGGCTTGGCCATCAGCCCAACAAGATTCACCACATTAAATTTCTTACAGTAGTTCGTTTGTACTCGAAGCAATACTTCCTTCAAGTTGGGAAAATTCCTAGTTGTCTGACAGTTCATCAGTACTACTGGAGGAAGTAATAGTAGTGTGCGGTACTAATGAATACACACAACGACTCGAATTATCCGGTAAACTATAGCATCAGCCACCTTTCCACTGTCGAGCTTTCTCAGCACTCACCGTCAGTTTGAACAACGAGCAATGCTACGAAGACACAAAAAAGTAACCTGTCTCAGCGGAGAAGGTTGTGCCAGCGGATAGCTACCAAAACCAGATAAACATCGGAAGTACATACCCGTCAATCTCTTCTCCAACACGAAAATCTACCTAAACGGTCGCAATCGTTATTCACTCAAAGATCAACTTGTGATCACTCCAATTTTATTCAATCGCTAATTCTCTTATTGGGATTATCTGTTACTACGACAGCAACAGTCATCACGGTTTACCCGAAAAGTTTTTAGGTATTTCATGTGAGAAACCCTTTTCGTTTGAACTGATCTACAGACACAGTAGATTGTACTTAACTAATCCCAATAAGTTTACCTCTTGCATTAAGATGACTTCACACCTACCGCAACCATCTAGTGGATAGTCGAACACAGCATCACTGACTCTTAAAACAATTCTTATCTCGTGAATAACCTATAAAAAACAAAGGAACACCGTTACTTACCTTTTAAACAATAGTAGAGGGTTTCACACACGAGCGACGGATCCCATTGATCGGTCGCATACACCATCGCATGCAGTTGGACGCACGCTTCGACACTGTATTGAGAAGTTCTGCTATGGAAAATGAACTACTACGTTTAGCAGCAGTGTCAGTTGGTTTCCGTATCCCGACGAATAATTGCAAAAAGTAAATGTAAAATGAACGAGAATCTCAATTTATTAAACTTGTTTTGAAACACTTTTCTTGGGAACTGTAGGTTGCATTACAGAATATATTACTTTTTCCACTGAAGTTAAATGGTTTGTGCACATCTTTCCTGCACGCCAGTACAGTTCGTGTTACGTTTATTGGTTCTCAGTTACTTTTTCATTCATTAGTCTTAGAATATTTACAAAATTGATTCGATGTGTCTACGGAGATGTTGTCAATAGCGGCACTACTGATATCTGTAATTCTCGTTATGAACTATATGAAGGCAAATTAGATAATATGAAATGAAAAGGCACTTGACTATAACTATATAGTGGACTTGACCTTAACATTTACATTAAAATGACCACTTAACGTCACAATAGGTACGTATTTCATTATCTTCAGTAGTTAATAATTTTAATAATACGTATAATTATTTTACAAATAAAGTCATAAGTTGGAGCCCACAGTATCGCGACTATTAGTGTCAATTTCTCGTCAGTCCTACTTCTATGGCACAAGCCTCAAAATGCTAATCACTGCAAAAATCGGAAGGTGTATTTTGTATGAGGTACTTAGTAACACAAATGGCAGGTTCGACTTCTGCTTAACTTCTCATAGTAGTGTGTGGTCCTTGCATAACTCTAAATTCGAAGTTCAGCTCTTTACTCAGCGCGGGAAAATCGAAACGAAACAAAAATTCACAACCAGGCTTCATAAATGGAGACAAAAGTCGCAGCCTTATTGACACGCACCGCTGCTAACCAGACATACGTGCACGAATAGCATGAGTCCATGAGATTACCTGGGAATTCCATGCGACTTGTACTCACTAACAGGATTTGGGCAAGGGAAGCGCGTTGTGAAAGGAGGATTACTTGGGGGTATTATGTCACAAGCTATTGAATAAATTGATTATCTTAGCTGTAGATTAGTGATATACGACTACCTATCTAATGTTTTATGAATGGAAACGCGTGTTTCCATCACCGACTACGATGCAGGCAATGAGGGTATCCTCGAATGCTAAATTGCGAGGGTCGTTAAATAAGTAATAGAAGACTTTTTTTAATGAAAGCAAGTTGGATTTATTCAGGCTTCCAATATACAACACTTTTGGCTAAGAAATCCTATTTTTCAACATATTCCGCGTCGAAAGCGACGGCCTTACGCCACGTTACTGCGAAGGCATGTATGCCTCCCGCTCTAAACCGAAGCCAAAGTCTTGTGGCATCGATAAACTCAACTATCAGTGTACTGCTTCCCGATGAGTGGATCGTACGTTGGACCAAAGAGACGGAAGTCGTAAGGTGTGTAATCCGGGTTGTAGGGTGGATGAGGAAGACATTCCATTTAAGTTTTGTGACCTCGTGTGGGTTCGCAGACTTGTGTGTGCAGCTTTGGACGTTAATTCGGAGGACGAGTGATATGCCACCGCTCCATGGATTACCGTTTTGTTTCCTGTTCGAAGTGATGAACCCATGTTTCATCATCTGCGACGATGTTCGACAGATAATTGTCACGGTCAGCCTAGAAACGTGCAAGTAATTCACCGCAGATGGTCCTCCGTTGTTCCTGGTGGTGTTCTTTTAGGTGGTGAGCAACTCGGTGGGCAAATGTTTTTGAGTACGTCAGCTGGGGCACGAGTACGTCAGAACTGCCTACTGAGACGCCCCGTTGTACAGCGAGTTGTTTGATTGTGGTTCAACAGTTACCTCGAATAAGAGTGTCCACACGTTTCAACATTGCAGGAATCACAGCCGTGTGCGGCCAGCTGGTACGGGGGAGATGGGACAGGTTTGCGCGACATTGTTACGATGGTGAAAAACGCGTTGCCCAACGGTCCCTAGGCGCTTCAGTCCGGAACCGCGCGACCGCTACGGTCGCAGGTTAGAATCCTGCCTCGAGCACGGATGTGTGTGATGTCCTTAGGTCAGTCAGGTTTAAGTAGTTCTAAGTTCTAGGGGACTGATGATCTCAGATGTTAAGTCCCATAGTGCTCAGAGCCATTTTTTTAACTCAACGGTCCACCGAGCATTATTTTCACTCCTAGGTGTTCGTAGACATTTTGAAAGCGTCTGTGAATATCAGCTATTCTTTGATGTTTCACAAAAAACGAACCCACTGAGAGCTGCCTGCGTGGAACGCATTTTTTACAGGCGCCTCTTTGAAGGCTATGTACAGCGCCGTCCCCGATCGTAACTTCATGAAACTATAGACAACGGTGGGGTGTATTCTGCTATATCCTACAACAAATTGCACAATTTTTCAACCGGAAACGGCCGAGAATTCAGCGCCACGGGCAACATTCTCATATTCTTTAGCAAACTTATATAGACAATTGTACGCCTTTACCTATAAAAGACTGCGGATACAGTCTGATATGTATAAACCTACAGAAGGCTGGTTTGCATACCACGGTTCTCTACAACACATGGTCTTGTGGGAAGTGGTACATACTTCCATCTTGCGAGTTACTCACCGACTTATAGGAGCATTCTGATTTGATTTGATTAATTATTTATTCCATAGACCTACAAAAGAGGAGATCCTCCTGGGTGTGCAACATGTCAGATAGACACATTACTAAAATGTAATTAGAAAAACTTGAGTTTCATTAATTTTAAAAATCCTCAGTCAATAAACAGTAAAATTATGTACATGAATTAAAATTAAACTTCTAATATTTACAGGTTTAATACTTACATCTGCTTTCATTAAATCCATCATTCACACAGTAGCTAGTTACTTGGCTATTACAACCAAGCATTGCCAAAAATTAAAGTAAATTATTCATTTTTATGCTCATCAGTTAAGAAAAATCAAATTATGTACAAGATTCTGAACCACAAGATCTTAAATGTGTTTCGACAGCAACAATTATTATACCTTCTGTAAATGACACGTAAACTTGCTACTGCTACTATGATTTTGCAAGGATTTCTAGCTTTATTATTTCTTAATGCACTACTAAATCGTAACTGAGCCCTGTATGTTGCAAAATCAGATAAGTCTCGTCGGTAACAGTGATACTCTAAATGCTTTTGCCATTGACAACCCATAACGAATTGACCGACAATGCTAAACAATTCATTTTTAATTACATCTTGACCTATTGTACTCCTAGATGTGATATCAGTGAAGTATGGAATTATTAAAACTGTATGTAATTTAAAGAAGGCATACATCAAGTTTCTGTTTATACTCTCACCTCGATCTACCATTAAATTAAAGTTATTATAGGAGTTATTACCTTTTAACACTACATCTATGCATTCATGAACACTGTGTTCTTCAGTGTCTCTATACTGCTACAAGAATGTAGAGGCCTAAATCACGAGAAAGTTTGTTGCATCGCCTCTCTTGTTCCTCGAGGAGGAGCCGTGTGGGCGGAGAATAAGGCTTCAGAGTGAATGCGGGTGGAGCAATAAAACGCTGGCGGAGCCACATACCCTGGGAGGTTTCTCCACCCCCTACCCTCCTCCTAACCCACCCGTTTGCTGTGCTTACCTGTAAGGCAGATACTCTGTCAAGAAATTTCCGGTCTCCGAAATTCACCTGCGGAGACGATGTCGACCGAGCAATCACTCTTTTCCTAATGTTTTCTGCAATTCCCCTATTGTGTGGAATTTACCTTCCTCAGTACACAACCTGCCTTGTCTAGTGTCTTCTTCACTTTTCATTAATATGGTGTTCATTTTGCTGCCCCTGTGTTCATTAAGTTTTAGAATCCATTGCCAATCCCGCAGAAGGAAGTGTTGTCGGAATTTCCTTTTCCATATACCTTATAGTATCCGAAGAATTCTGTTTCTATTGCACTGTTTGAGAAATGAATGCTTACCTTACTAACCAGCTTCAGTTGTTGCATGATCCCACACACTAGTATAAAGAAAATATTCATTATTAATTTCATCCACGAAGAACTATGATAGTACGCTTACTTCGATACTCCAAAAATGAGCCAATCTGATTCCTAGAATGTATGTATTTATTAATCTGAATCGAAGTGAACGTATTAGTTCATTTGTCATGCCTGCTAGGACTATACCTCTAAGGGAAATATCCTCGTTCGTAGGAAGGAAGGAGGATTATGGTTTTATATTCTGTCGACGAAGAGTTCATTAGAGACGGAGTAGAAGTTCGTAATGGAAGAGAATCGGAAAGAAAAAGGCCCTGTCAGATTCAAAGGAACTATATTCCCTTAATAGATTTAGGGAAATTATATGAAACTAAGGAAGATAGTCGGACTGGAATTTAAACCACCTTCGTTGGGAATGCGAGTCCAGTGTAGTACCGCTAAACCACCTAAAAACAGTCCCTAGTTCGTGACACGGAGTGATACTATATTCTGTCATTTTTGAAAGTTTCACTACGTCCAACATGTCAGAGTGAGAAACTCATAAGCGAATCAGCGTCGACCTAATGGCTGTTCTTCCACGGTATTATTTAAGTGTATTTCGTAAATTACCCGAAAATTTTTCAACTCGCAAATATAATGAAAGGAACCGTGTAAAAGAAAAGGCCCTTCATAGTTGGAACTAAGATCCGCTGAGGGATTTTGGTACCTACCATTATGGGACGTGATCCAGTTTCGCTGTTCTGAGATAATGACATTGATGATGGGGAATCTGGTTGTAAATCTTCAGTAGCTTATGATCGTGAGGGACTGCAGTGACAAGGGACTGTCCCTAAGTTACTTCAGAGAGGAGGAGTGAAGTATAATGTTGAGATAAACGTTTTCTGGGTTTGGTACCGCGTCATAATGTAAAAACTACTGCTGCTATAGAAAAGCCAACGTTTCGGCCACGATTGCAGCGGCCTTCTTCTGGGTCTGACCCAGAAGAAGGCCGCTGCAATCGTGGCCGAAACGTTGGCTTTCCTATAGCACCAGTAGTTTTTACATTATGACGCGGTACCAAACCCAGAAAATTTTTATGTCGACTGAATGTGGCCGCGGAAGCCTACGCAATTAAAGTATAATGTTATGCGATACCCAAATTAACTGAGAGATTAGGAACACCTGAATGTGCAAGCCACATGTTTTACCGTAAGTCATTTCCCTGAGTAAGCAATGTGAGAGTGATATATAATATTTTCTTCTCGCTATTAAGATTTTAATACATACTAACAGTAGCGCTTTCTTTTAAACTAGCTGCTCACTTCAGGTGTACCAAGGCCACCCTCGAAAGGGACAGAATTTTCACTTCATCATAATTTGCGTACGAAGCCAGCGACTACATTTCAATAGAAGCTAATTTAGCGTTACACTACTTGTTAACACCTTCATTCAATGGTCGCTGTGTTGCCACTGCTTCAACAGCTCTAGTGCTGGTGAAACCCCAGGAAAATCGATAAACAAAAGTCGGCTGATGATTCCGACACAGAAGCCAACGGACGTCACAAGACACTTTGACCAAGAAAAGATTCTTACGGCTCGGGGCACGGAACGAAAATCACGCAAAAGGTGATCCCGGCTGGCGGTTCAGTGCTATTGTTGTGAATATCTATGGAAATCAGTTGAAGGTCACTGGAAAGACGAGTAGACGACATTGTGTTGGACACGCTCATCCCATAGGGATTGAGGAGTTCAGAGGCTGTCGTCCTCTGTAAAGCAGGATAAATGTCTATCTGTGGCATATTTGACGACAGAATACAACACTGATGCAGTGTTTCAAAGCGCAACATTTGGTGCACATTGTTGAACAAGGGCTCCACAGCAGACGACCCCTACATGTTCCTATACTGAACCAGCGATATCGTCCATTACAATTTGCAGTGCGTACAGGAACTTGAGATTGGACTGACGAGTTCCCTGGTCAGATAACTGAAGTTTCTTGCTGCACAAGTTCGTTGTTTTTACGCCATTATACAGGCAAACGGCTGCTTTAAACAATCACCCGACAATGAAGTCATGGATGTGTGGGTACTACCATACTATGAAGAACAGTGATCTGAGCAACCATGGTGCCTTTAGCAGTAACCGAAGATACAACAGCAGCTGTGGATATTTGAACATTCTGGCATGATGTCTTCCCCGATGGCAATTATATCTTCCAGGAGGATTGAGCCGTGCTCCGGCTCGCGTTTGTACCGTTGAAAGGTTGGTATAGTGTATTCGAATTGTGACCTCCCGTTTTCTTAGTGCGTTTACTGGCGCCACTACGTTCGCTCGCTTTCTCTGTCCGTGAGTGGCAGCAGCGGCGTTTATCGATAGTGAGTACTGTGGTACTATCTTTGGAGCGACCTCTAGTTTTCCGTGTCGTACTGTGTCAGGGCAGTTGGGGGACGGAGCAGCAGTGAGGTCGGCACAGCGCCAGAACTCGCCGGGACAGCTGGCGATACATGCACTGCCCGATGGAAGGATGTGGTCGCGAGAGTGCACGACCTCGTCGTGGTCCGGATTCACCGAGTTTAAGTTGACTGGATCGTCATATTCTAGAAGTGCAACCTTCACTTGTGTGTGTGTGTCCGTCCGTGGAAGTGACCTCACGACGATAGTCTGTCAGTCGACGATTGATATTGGCACCTTTCCCTTGCCTGACTTAAGCATGGACGACAGTTGGTGGGTCGTTCGGTCTGTCGTGTCATCGGACGACGTGTATTTGGTGTTCCGACAGCTTCTGGGCCCCCTGTGTTTGTGTCGACTTGTGGTTCGTGCTTGTTGTTCCACAGTGACTTGTTTTACCATTGTTTGAGTTGTTGGTGGAATTGTTTTCGCGGGTCCATGTGTAGGTAGTGTGTTTGAATGAGCAGTTATTTTAACGCTGTCTGCGTTCTGCATTTGTGGAGTGGTTACTTCTGCCTTTAGGTGTTTTAAAAGCCGGATTCTGCAGAGCAGAGCTGTCTATCACTTCGCCCTCGCCTCAGTTATTCCATCCTTGTACTGGTTATCAGATGTTAGGTGGATTTGGTAAGAGAGTTTGTCGGCGTTTAACTGTCCCTAGTTTGAGTTGCCATCTTGTTACGTGAGCATAATGCTTGGCTGCCTGTCCCACGCTTAGGCAGCTGTAGGAACTTTTCTCAGGTCGATCGGTGGAGCACTGTCTTTGGATCACTCCCTTCATTCTTTGGTTTGAGCGTGTCAATTGTTAAAAAAATAATATTTTGTTTAAATTATTCCTGTTGCTTGTGGCCTTCAACTGAAAAATAATTTGAATTCTTATTAATAAGGCCTTCAGCCGTCAGTGTAGCTTGTGTTACAATCAATGTTTTTAATGATTGTTTTAAAAATTATTTTGGTACTTTCTTCGCTTATAATTCAGGCCTTCAGCGGCTAATTGTTCTGAAGTATTGCTTGTGTACTTCAGCCGACAAATAATTTTGAATTATTTCTTAGTGTAGCTTGCGTTACAGTTAATTTTTTTAAATGATTGTTTTTAAAAAATTTCCGTAAATAAAGTGTATGTGTTTACTGAGTAACCAACGGTAACTGAGTAATGCCCCATCCCCACCATTTTCTGCCTTCCCTAAGTCCCATATCTCAAGGATAACTGTCTATGTCCTAGTCCCAGTATCGTCATACTGTGGTCTGAGGATCGCAACAGTGAAATCGAATTGGTATCCAATGGCCACCAAATCTGCCTGATATGAATCCCATATAACACATCTTGGAAGCCATCGGATGCCACTTCTGAACCCACAGACCACCGGCACATACATTACGGGAAATGCCTGGCCTGTGCGTTGGCACCTAATGCCATGTAACTCCGGAAACACATCAAAGACTTGTCTAATTCAAGCCAGGCAGAATCTCTGCGGTATTGCGTTCCAAAATTGGACTAATATGTTACGAAGTTGGTTGTCATAAAGTTTTGGTTCATCAGAGTATTGAAAACTGTTCACTGAGTGTTCTTTCCTCAACAGTTCGAGGACAGGGTAACTTAAAGAAAATGTATCGTCGAGTCAAAGTTAAAGCGAAAAGAATGTCTGAAGACAGCCTGAAGTCCTCGATGATGGGTGGACTAGAAAGAGAAGAAAACAAACATTACATCAGCTACTCCGAGCTGGACAAGTCCGGAAACAAAGGAGACAAACAGTTACAACTTGCAGTTTCGAGAGACCGATTAGTCATGACGATGATAAGGAGGAGGAGGACTGACCAGGCAGTGAGTCATCAAATGGGTGCTGTTTACCGAACATTCTTAGAGCTCTAGCAAAGATTAAACAGGAGGTGTAAGTATTTAAGCGTGGGACGGGTTATGAAACTAAGAAGAATTGGTATCCAAGAATATATTGAGGATGCCATTCACTCGCTAATTCTGTGTAGAATCTGACAGTAAATCCATCGGACCCTGGTCACCTTTCACCAAGATACAGTGGCCAGCTGCTGTGGTCGAGCGGTTCCAGTCGCTTCAGTCCGGAACCACGCGGCTTCTACGGTTGGAGGTTCGAATCCTGTCTCGGGCTTGAATGAGTGTGACGTCCTTAGGTTAGTTAGGTTTAAGTAGTTCTAAGTCTGGGGGACTGATGGCATCAGATGTTGAGTCCCATGGTGCTTAGAGCCATTTGAACCATTTGAACTGAGGTCAGTGACACACACATCTGGCCACCAAAATTCAGCACAGTGATGGAAATGCACTACAAAGACCAAATGAACGTAAAGTGTTTCACTTGCTTGCATATGCATTTCGGGGCAAACTGAGTGGTCACCGCAACAGATCCTCAAGCGGGTCGTGTGGTTTCAACTCTTGGCAATGCTACGAATTTTACGTATGTGGAAGGACTGACCCTCAGCCTTGCTATGTAAATTGAGGTGCTACCAGACCGAGAGGTATCGTCTCCAAGGCCGAAGCGTCAACAACTGTTGCGGGACGGGCTGGGTGTTGGGGGGGGGGGGGGGGTGAGGGAGTGGGGTAATGGTGGGTGGGAGATGGGTGCGGCTGACCCTGTGAACGTTCATGCCGCAACCGATGATGAATACTGACGATTATACTGCGGTCGGTGACTAGCATGAGATCCTTAGGGTCTAGTTCGAGGGGTTTATTATCCTTTCATTTATGGGAGTATTGGCCAGGAGAGCTTGCCTGCAGTCATTTCAACGTTATGTGAAAGTCTTCCTGCTCGGCACCATTTCAGTGGCTTGAGCGTCGATGAAGAAGAGATCAAATGATTAGAACAACACACCAGACTCCAAATCCCCTAGGTAGAAAATCTCCATCACGATGGGGGAATCGTACCAGAGACCCCGCGATCTAAAAGTAGCGAAGCTAACCACTGGACCATGAACTATGGACAGTAGGTATAAGTAACTCCATATACGACTTGCAACGAATGAAAGACTATGCACCGTGATTCTCATTTTACAAATCTCATTTGAATGTTGGTTGTTTCGTAGAGGATCATGCATGCATGGTGTAAGAAGAAAAAGGGACTACCAGCGTGTGTTTGATTTCGACTGGCAAGTCTGTTACCTATCGCAGCTGCAGTGTATATTTCCGCTTCCGTTGATCGGGATCCCACGATTGCCTTACAAATTGTCATCTGGTTAGCCACACGAGCCCTAGAGGACATAGCTATTGTTTGCTTGGTAGTGCAGGTTTGTTGAGCCAGGTCACGCACAGTGCAACAACGCCTGCAGCACTGCTGATTGTCGGTACGGCAACCTCTTCTCTTGGCGCGGCAGCGGACAGAAGTGTGTTGAGAATGGTGTGACTAACGCCTACACTCCACGCTTGGTTTCAGGAGAATCATGCTCTACATACAGCAGGTGGACGGACGTACCCGGATGTTGAGGTCACGAGAAGAATAAATATATCTACATTGCATTCCGCAATGTCATCCCCGCCCAGCAACTGGCTTAATAATTCGCGTATCGTAGCCAGTAACTTAGAAAGCTGAAATGTTTCATAACCGGTAACTGTGCCATATCATCAAGGCATTTGTGACGTTATTTCTCAATAAGGGAGCCTAAGAGCACCTTTTGTCCTTTCTGGTCTGGCCACATCAGTACTTTATCGTTTGACTTTTGCCCTTTCCTGCAGACGCACAACTCACTGACTGACACGCTACCACTCGTCGCCCTACTTATGAAAGCTGGTCACTAGTGTTGAATCCGGACAGAATGAGGCATCCACCTCCAGTTTCACTTCGACTCTATATCCAGTTCTTGAGAGCTTTAGTTTGTGTGAAACATGTTAGCAATATGTAAAGTCACCTAAATGGTCTCCATCCCCTACCCCCTTAAATGGGACTATGACATTATTTTTTATACTCTAGTTGCAATGACTTCCTCTCTTGCACCAAACTTCTCGTTTTGGCGTAGCATTTGTGACCTGCGTCCTCAATTAGTTGCTGGATGTATTCTAAACTCTGTCCTCTTATTTCGTGGAACGCCTTGCCATGCCATTTCCACCTGGCGCCTCAGTTGGACCAGCGTTCGTGCTGGACGTGCAGACCGCGTGAGACGACGCTTCATCCAGTCCCAAACATGCTCAATGGGGGACAGATCCGGAGATCTTGCTGGCCAGGGTAGTTGACTTACACCTTCTAGAGCACGTTGGGTGGCACAGGATACATGCGGACGTGCATTGTCCTGTTGGAACAGCAAGTTCCCTTGCCGGTCTAGGAATGGTAGAACGATGGGTTCGATGACGGTTTGGATGTACCGTGCACTATTCAGTGTCCCCTCGACGATCACCAGTGGTGTACGGCCAGTGTAGGAGATCGCTCCCCACACCATGATGCCGGGTGTTGGCCCTGTGTGCCTCGGTCGTATGCAGTCCTGATTGTGGCGCTCACCTGCACGGCGCCAAACACGCGTACGACCATCATTGGCACCAAGGCAGAAGCGACTCTCATCGCTGAAGACGACACGTCTCCATTCGTCCCTCTATTCACGCCTGTCGCGACACCACTGGAGGCGGGCTGCACGATGTTGGGGCGTGAGCGGAAGACGGCCTAACGGTGTGCGGGACCGTAGCCCAGCTTCATGGAGACGGTTGCGAATGGTCCTCGCCGATACCCCAGGAGCAACGGTGTCCCTAATTTGCTGGGAAGTAGCGGTGCGGTCCCCTACGGCACTGCGTAGGATCCTACGGTCTTGGCGTGCATCCGTGCGTCGCTGCGGTCCGGTCCCAGGTCGACGGGCACGTGCACCTTCCGCCGACCACTGGCGACAACATCGATGTCCCCCCCTTCTTGCAGCGGTGTACCGTAGGTCTCTAGAAGAGCGTAGCGTTCCAAAGGATTGGAAAAGGGCACAGGTCATCCCCGTTTTCAAGAAGGGACGTCGAATAGATGTACAGAACTATAGACCTATATCTCTAACGTCGATCAGTTGTAGAATTTTGGAACACGTATTGTGTTCGAGTATAATGACTTTTCTGGAGACTAGAAATCTACTCTGTAGGAATCAGCATGGGTTTCGAAAAAGACGGTCATGTGAAACCCAGCTCGCGCTATTCGTCCACGAGACTCAGAGGGCCATAGACACGGGTTCACAGGTAGATGCCGTGTTTCTTGATATCCGCAAGGCGTTCGATACAGTTCCCCACAGTCGTTTAATGAACAAAGTAAGAGCATATGGACTATCAGACAAATTGTGTGATTGGATTGAGGAGTTCCTAGATAACAGGACGCAGCATGTTATTCTCAATGGAGAGAAGTCTTCCGAAGTAAGAGTAATTTCAGGTGTGCCGCAGGGGAGTGTCATAGGACCGTTGCTATTCACAATATACATAAATGACCTGGTGGATGACATCGGAAGTCCACTGAGGCTTTTTGCAGATGATGCTGTGGTGTATCGAGAGGTTGTAACAATGGAAAATTGTACTGAAATGCAGGAGGATCTGCAGCGAATTGACGCATGGTGCAGGGAATGGCAACTGAATCTCAATGTAGACAAGTGTAATGTGCTGCGAATACACAGAAAGATAGATCCTTTATCATTTAGCTACAAAATAGCAGGTCAGCAACTGGAAGCAGTTAATACCATAAATTATCTGGGAGTACGCGTTAGGAGTGATTTAAAATGGAATGATCATATAATGTGGATTGTCGGAAAAGCAGATGCCAGACTGAGATTCATTGGAAGAATCCTAAGGAAATGCAATCCGAAAACAAAGGAAGTAGGTTACAGTACGCTTGTTCGCCCACTGCTTGAATACTGCTCAGCAGTGTGGGATCCGTACCAGATAGGGTTGATAGAAGAGATAGAGAAGATCCAACGGAGAGCAGCGCGCTTCGTTACAGGATCATTTAGTAATCGCGAAAGCGTTACGGAGATGATAGATAAACTCCAGTGGAAGACTCTGCAGGAGAGACGCTCAGTAGCTCGGTATGGGCTTTTGTCAAAGTTTCGAGAACATACCTTCACCGAAGAGTCAAGCAGTACATTGCTCCCTCCTACGTATATCTCGCGAAGAGACCATGAGAATAAAATCAGAGAGATTAGAACCCACACAGAGGCATACCGACAATCCTTCTTTCCACGAACAATACGAGACTGGAATAGAAGGGAGAACCGATAGAGGTCCTGAAGGTACCCTTCGCCACACACCGTCAGGTGGCTTGCGGAGTATGGATGTAGATGTAGATGTAGATGTACTGTGGAGACCTCACGCCCCACGTGTTGAGCAATTCGGCGGTACGTCCACCCGGCCTCTCGCATGCCCACTATACGCCCTCGCTCAAAGTCCGTCAACTGCACATACGGTTCACGTCCACGCTGTCGCGGCATGCTACCAGTGTTAAAGACTGCGATGGAGCTCCGTATGCCACGGCAAACTGGCTGACACTGACGGCGGCGGTGCACAAATGCTGCGCAGCTAGCGCCATTCGACGGCCAACACCGCGGTTCCTGGTGTGTCCGCTGTGCCGTGCGTGTGATCATTGCTTGTACAGCCCTCTCGCAGTGTCCGGAGCAAGTATGGTGGGTCTGACACACCGGTGTCAATGTGTTCTTTTTTCCATTTCCAGGAGTGTATTTCGTATCAAATACTGACGAACCGATTCCACAGACCGAACGTGAGGAGAGGGGCTAGTATAATTGTTTAATACAAACCGTACAAAAATGCACGGAAGTATGATTTTTAACAGAAACCTACGTTTTTTTTAAATAGAACTACGTTAGTTTTGCTAGCACATCTGAACATATAAGCAAATACGTAATCAGTGCCGTTTGTTGCATTGTAAAATGTAAATTATATCCGGAGATATTGTAACCTAAAGTTGACGCTTGAAACCTCCGACGTTCAGTTGCGTGTTGTAACAAACTCGGGCCACGGTCGGCGAGCAGCATCTGCAGGGACATGTTTACGATGACGACCGTCTTTCGAGTGTGGCTGTAGTACACTGTTGTGGTTTGGTCTAGCTGTACCAGTGTCCGCATGTAGCGCTTGCTGCTATTGTTATTCTGCATTCGTCTCCGCACGCAGACCAACTGTAGTACACCGTGTTACCAGACGTCTGTGATAGTGTAGTGTTGTAGGAACTGTGACCATGGTGTATTCGAACTCTGAAAAGGCGGAGATGACACTCATCTATGGCGAGTGTCGACGAAATTCAGCTGAAGCCTGCAGGGTGTATGCAGAACGGTACCCGGACAGAGAGCATCCAACGTGCCGCACATTGCAAAACATCTACCGCCAACTGTATGCAACAGGTATGGTGGTAGCACGCAAACGGGTGCGCAATAGGAGAAGCGGGTGCAGTTGGTGTGTTAGCTGCTGTTGCCATGAACCCACACATGAGTACACGGGACATTGCGAGTGCCGGTGGACTGAGTCAAAGTAGTGTCATGCGCATACTGCATCGTCACCGCTTTCACCCATTTCATGTGTCGCTACATCAGCAATTACATGGTGATGACTTTAAACATCGAGTGCAATTCTATCAATGGGCATTAACAGAGAATGCGTTGCAGTTCTACCTGTTTACATATAAAGCGGGTTTCACAAACCACGGGGCAGCGAATCTACGGAACATGCATTACTGGTCCGTGGACAATCCTTTCTAGCTCAGACTGGTTGAGCGACAGCGACCGTGGACTGTAAATGTATGGTGCGGAATCATTGGTGACCACCTCATTGGTCCTCACTTCATTGCAGGGGCCCAAACAGCTGCAACGTACATCGCGTTTCTACAGAATTATCTGCCAACGTTGCTCGAAAATGTCCCACGGGAAACGCGTCGACGTATGTGGTATCAGCATGATGGTGCACCTCCACATTCCGAAATTAACACTAGGCTGACTCTTGACAGGATGTTCGACGGGCGTTTCATAGGACGTGGAGGACGCATAAATTGGCCAGCCCGTTCTCCTGATCTTCCACCTCTGGACTTCTTTCTGTGGGGTACGTTAAAGGGTACGTTAAAGGAGAATGTGTACCGTGATGTGCCTACAACCCCAGAGGATATGGAACAACGTATTGTGGCAGCCTGCGGCGACATTACACCAGATGTACTGCGGCGTGTACGACATTCATTACGCCAGAGATTGCAATTGTGTGCAGCAAATGATGGCCACCACATTGAACATCTATTGGCCTGACACGTCGGGACACACTCTATTCCACTCCGTAATTGAAAACGGAAACCACGTCTGTACGTGTACCTCACCCCTCATGGTAATGTACATGTGCGTCAGTGAAAAAGACCAATAAAAAGGTGTTAGTATGTGGACGTAATCTGCTATTCCAGTCTCTTCTGTACCTAAGGTCCATCACCGTTCCCTTTAGATCCCAACGTAATTCGGTGCTCTCCGATACACACGATCGAACAGCGGAGGAGTGGTACTCAAGCGTCAAATTTAGGTTACAATATCTCCGGATGTAATTAACATTTTACAATGCAACAAACGGCACTGATTACGTATTTGTTTATATGTTCAGATGTGCTAACAAAACTGACGGGGTTCCATTTAAAAAACGTAGGTTTGTGTTAAAAAACATACTTCCGTGCATTTTTTTATGGTTTATGTTAACCAGTTACACTAGCCCCTCTCCTCACGTTCGGTCTGTGGAATCGATTCGTCAGTATTTGATGTGGTTTACGAAATATATCCAGAGGTAATGTTAGGTGGCTCGCCCTGTATATGAGGGCTATCCAGAAAATAAGTTCCGATCGGTCGCGAAATGGAAACCACTGTAAACATCCGATAAAACTTTGCACAGATGTGTTGGGCAGTGTCTGTAGAACGTCCAGTGATCGCGTCACATCGCTCTTTTCAGTTCTGAGTGCACAGTGAGCATGTAAATATACCTAGAAAATAGTGAATCCCGCCAAATACGAGGGTCTGGTGAAAAATTTCGCCTGAAACTGTGTAGCCCACTTGACACAACTGTCACACCATTCCTTCTTCATGACAATTCTCAGCTGCACCTTGCAGGGGCAATGAAGGGCCTCATACAGCGCTTTCAGTGGGACGTGTTTGATCACCCACAATACAGACCGGAATTGACCCCCTGAGTTTGAACTGTGCTAGCACGAACCGCTGACAATAAAGAGAAATGTTTGGCAGAGACAACGAGCTGTAGGCCTGCGAAGAAAAAGCACTGGCGGCTACCTTTTATGACAAGGGTATTGAAAATTGGTACAATGCCACGACAAATGTCTAAGTCGGAGTGTTGTTTATTTAGATAATTAGCTGGGAGTTGTGGCTAGCTGTCGCAAACAAACATTTTGGATTTTTACTGTAGTGCCCTTTTCGCCGACTATCGGAACTTACTTTCTCGATAGCCCTCGTATTTCTTTCCTCGCCGATTCTCCGGAGCACCTCCTCATTCCTCCCCTTATAAGTCCAACAAATTTTCAACAGTCTTCCGCAACATCACATCGGAAATTAATTCTCTTCTTTTTCGGTTTTCTCTACCATACAATACTGTGTTGCAAACGTAAATTCTCAGAAATTTCTTCCTCAAATTAAGGCCTATGTTTCATACTAGTAGATTTCTCTTGACCAGAAATCCCTTTTTTGCCAATACTAATCGGCTTTCATGTCCTCCTTGCTCCATCCTCCATGGGTTACTTTGCTGCCTAGGTAGTAGAATTTCCTAACGACGTGTACTTCGTGATCGTCAATCCTCATGTTAAGTTTCTACTGTTTTCAATTGAACTAGTTCCCTTACTTTCATCTTTCTTCGATTTACTCTCACTTCATATCCTGCCTGTAGTCACTAGACTTTTGATTCCGTTCAGCAGATCCTGTAATTTCACTTTCACTGAGGATTGAAACGTCGTCAGTGAATCTTATCACTGATATGCTTTCTTCATGAATATTAATCTCATTCTTCGACCTTTCTTCTGTTCCCCTCAATCCTTCCTCTATGCACAGATGAAACAGTACAGGCGAATGATTACAACCCCGTTACACCCTTTTTAATCCGAATACTTCGTTCTTTGTCTTCCGCCCCGCTGGCCGCGGTGGCCGAGCGGTTCGAGGCCCTTCAGTCCGGAACCACGTAGCTGCTACGATCGCAGGTTCGAATCCTGCCTCGGGCATGGATGTTTGTGATGTTCTTGGGTTAGTTAAGTTTAAGTAGTTCTCAATCTGGGTGACTGATGGCCTCAAATATTAAGTCCCATAGTGCTTAGAGCCAATTGAACCATCTTCCACTCTTGTTATTGCCTTTTGTAAATTACCCGTCCCTCCATAATGCTGATTCCTATTTTTCTCGGAATTTCGTACATCGTGCACAATTTGACACTGTCGAACGCCTTTTTGGGGTTGACAAATCTTATGCATGTTTCTTGATTTTTCTGTAGTCCTTCTCCCATTATCAACCGCAAAGTCAGAACTGCCTCTGTGTTGCCTTTACCTTTCCCTAAACCCAATTTGGTCGTCATCTGTCGGGTCCTTAATTTTCTTTTCTGTTCTTCTGTATATTATTCCCGTTAGCAGGAGCTATTCAGCTGATAGTGTGATAATTCTCGCACTTATTGACAATTGCAATTTTGTTAATTGTGTGGATGATGTTACACCGAAAGTCAGACGATATATCGCCAGACTCACACATTCTCTACATTTTCGTTGCTGCTTCGCCCAAAGATTTTAGAATACGATGAAATGTTATCGAGCCCTTCTGTCTTATCCGGTATTAAGCTTTTCAAAGCTGTTTTAAACTCTGATTCTAATACTGGATCCCCTGGCTCTTCTATATCGACTCTTGTTTTTTCTTCTATCACATCATTGGACGAATCTTCCCTGAACTCTTGCGGGAAATAACATTTCAAGCTTCCACCATTCTGCAGTTTATTACATACGTCACGTGGTTCACTTGCTGGTTGTCGCTCCATTATAACACATTTTGACACTGAAAAATATTCTTCCATTGTAAAATATCCTTTGTTATTTTCCTGATTTTACACAGCAGGCTGTTTAAAAGTGATTGTGTAGTTTGTGTAAGGCTGGTAGATCACAACATGGGGAACACAGACAAAACATGCTCTGACCCTTCGCAGCATCGCTGGGCTTTTTCTTTTTTTTTTTTGTAGGTTATGTCCGCGACAGAGGTCAGGGAATACGCACTCTGCAGTGTCTGTATGCTTTGTGTGTTGCCTATAATCCAGTAACACAGTTACCATTCCCGGTTCGCTTCTGAAATATCTTGCTCGACATACGGACACTCACTCTAACGGTTTTCTTCTTAAAAACATTTATATAAATTTAATGGCGTAGGTAATATCAGTACATATGATTTGTAGACCCTACAAATTCGGTGAAATCTCGTCGTCCAAGTCTAGCAAGTACATGATGACGCCAAGCCTCGTCGGGAACCGTAATCGAACAATTTCTCTGTAACTAAAGTTTGACGCACCCTGTATGTTATTAGATGGGATGATTTAAGTTTAATGTCTGTCACCATTCCCTTTTAGTAATATATTTCCCTAAAAATGTTTTGGTTAACACAATGCAGGCTACGGTCGCATAAACCAAGACCCTCTTCAGTTTCCTAAACTAGAAACAGTATTTTTTCATGTTTCACGCGTGCCTCTACTTGTACAGACTCTTACTGTTTTGCAGTTCTGTTTCTGTCTGAAAAGCGATAATTCGGAATGTGAGTCAAAGAAACTAAAGTCTGCCTAAGATGAATACAGCTATTGATGCAGTTCGGAAAAGGAAGATGGTTAGGAAGAAGGCAGAGCACAGTCACAGTTACGAATATGTCATTCATGATGTTTTTCAACATGAAATATGCTGCACATAATGATGCACGAAGAACACAAAGAGACAGACCTATAATTTCGCTTGAAGATATGGAAAAAGGTCTGGATTACTGTTTTCTTTGGACTGAAGCTTTCGTTTATTAGTTTGGCCTGATCGTAATGACTTATGTAGAAGAGACATACAACCGGCAGAGAGAAATAACGACCAACGTTCTTAACACGACGAAATTGTTAGGAAAAATTTCATTAGTCTTTTCTTATATGCCACATAACCAAAATGTCAGAAAGGAAACGTACTGGAGCATAAAACAGAAGTATTCTTGGGTTCAGCAAAGAAATTCTATATCTCTCTGGAATATGCCGATGACAATGGTAAATTGACTTCTAACACAATACACAAACTTTATGGGAAGGGCAGTACTGTAAAACAATCCAAACAATCAAAAGTGATTGCGCTTAAAAGAAAGAAGCCGTCATGACATCAGAAGAACGTGGTGAACATATAAATGTTGCTTGTTTGAATACTGGTGGCTCAATCGTCCTTCTTTTAGTAATTTTTCCGAGAATAAATATAAGTGAAATGTTGTAAAAAGAGGCTCCTATAGGGACACTCTTTGCATCGTAGCTTTCAGTTTGGATTCAAGGCAACTATAACACTCGGTGCTTTCGACACATCATCGAGTTTAGCCAGACACAGAAAATTTAACTGATTGATTTGGTGAAAACATGTTACGTTGTCAGCGGTTTGGACTTAATAAGTCTCTTTACAAATGCCTATATTGGATACAAAACACCTCCAATAGTAATATACTGATTTGAAATAGCCGACATAATATAGCCATTTAACAAGAACATCTTCTGAAATGCTGAATACAGTAACGATACAGTAACCGAGATTCCCATTTATAGGAATATGTGTTAAAACCAGCACTAAATCACAACGTTCCAGATAACGAGTGATTGTAGAGTTTAGTAGTGAGGTTAAGATAGATGGATCACATATTTGATATCAAATTGATATACCTGCCATACCTGCCATTGATCGAGTACTGGAGAGTATCCCTAGCCAGTCTCGTGAATAACTGCTGGATGCAGGGAAGATGTTTCCGCTATTGGTGTAGCACTAGAGAGTAGCCTGAGCCCGTCTATCTAATAGCACTATGTGGGAAGGGTGGGTAATAATAATAGGACAGCAAGCTGTGAAGTGCAGGAAGTAGCCTGTGCAGTTCTAAAAGTGAAGGGGACACACGAGGATGGGTAATAATGTTAGGATAGTGTCCCAGTGCCCAGTGCTAGTATATTTTTTTTTTGCTTTGTTGATACCTCATAGCCCTCACCCCATGTGGATGGGGGATGGGCTGTCAGCAGTATGATATTCTCCTCTTTTGCCACATGAGTTAATACTATAATGAGAGTTATAAACATAATAAGGGGCTGTTTTTCTACTTTAAGTTACTAATCAAAAACAGACAGCTAAAACAGCAATATATATATATATATATATATATATATATATATATATATATATATATATATATATATAGGGTGTTACAAAACTGTACGGCCAAACTTTCAGCAAACATTCCTTACGGCCAAACTTTCAGGAAACATTCCTCACACACAAAGAAAGAAATTATGTTATGTGGACATGTGCATGGAAACGCTTACTTTCCATGTTAGAGCTCATTTTATTACTTCTCTTCAAATCACATTAATCGTAGAATGCAAACACACACCAACAGAACGTACCAGCGTGACTTCAATCACTTTGTCACAGGAAATGTTCAAAATGTCCTCCGTTAGCGAGGATACATGCATCCACCCTCCGTCGCATGGAATCCCTGATGCGCTGATGCAGCGCTGGAGAATGTTTCAAATACCCCCATAAATGAAAGTCAAGAAGGTTGAGGTCAGGAGAGCGTGGAGGCAATGGGATTGGTCCGCCTCTACCAATCCATCAGTCACCTAATCTGTTGTTGAGAAGCGTACGAACACTTCGACTGAAATGTGCAGGAGCTCCATCGTGCATGAACCACATGTTGTGTCGTACTTGTAAAGGCACATGTTCTAGCAGCACAGGTAGAGTATCCCGTATGAAATCATGATAACGTGCTCCATTGAGCGTAGGTGGAAGAACATGGGGCCCGATCAAGACATCACCAACAATGCCTGCCCAAACGTTCACAGAAAGTCTGTGTTGATGACGTGATTGCACAATTGCGTGCGGATTCTCGTCATCCCACACATGTTGATTGCGAAACTTTACAATTTAATCACGTTGGAATGAAGCCTCATCCGTAAAGAGAACATTTGCACTGAAATGAGGATAGACACATTGTTGGATGAATCATTCGCTGAAGTGTACCCGTGGAGGCCAATCAGCTGCTGATAGTGCATGGTACGGAAACAACTGGTTCTCCCGTAGCACTCTCCATACAGTGACGTGGTCAACGTTACCTTGTACAGCAGCAACTTCTCTGACGCTGACATTATTGTTATCGTCAACTGCACGAAGAATTGCCTCGTCCATTGCAGGTGTCCTCGTCGTTCTAGGTCTTCCCCAGTCGCGAGTCATAGGCTGGAATGTTCCGTGCTCCCTAAGACGCCGATCAATTGCTTCGAACGTCTTCCTGTCGGGACACCTTCGTTCTGGAAATCTGTTTCGATACAAACGTACCGCGCCGTGGCTATTGCCCCGTGCTAATCCATACATCAAATACGCATCTGCCAACTCCGCATTTGTAAACACTGCACTGACTGCAAAACCACGGTCGTGATGAACACTAACCTGTTGATGTTACGTACTCATGTGCTTGATGCTAGTACTGTAGAGCAATGAGTCGCATGTCAACACAAGCACCGAAGTCAACATTACCTTCCTTCAATTGGATCAACTGGCGGTGAATCGAGGAAGTACAGTACATACTGACGAAACTAAAATGAGCTCTAACACGGAAATTAAGCGTTGCCGGGCAAATTTCCACACACACACACACACACACACACACACACACACACACACACACATATATATATATATATATATATATACATATATATATCGCAGTTAGCTCATAAAAGAAAGTTTCCATGATCAAAAAATGGTTCAAATGGCTCTGAGCACTATGGGACTTAACACCTGTGGTCATCAGTCCCCTAGAACTTAGAACTACTTAAACCTAACTAACCTAAGGACATCACACATATCCATGCCCGAGGCAGGATTCGAACCTGCGACCGCACGGCCACACCTGCCGGCTTCCATGATGATATGAATACAGTAATATATATATATATACATATATATATATATATATATATATATATATATATATATATATATATATATTACTCCGATAAAAAAGAAAACACTGAAGCTCTTCATTTTTACTTCAGATCTGGACGACTTGCACAGAGTGAGAAGTATTGTCAGAGGAGAGAGTATGTCCCATTGGGTTGACGCATGTGGGTAGAGATAATAGGTAGAACCTGAGGTAGATAGTAGGAGAATCAGTTGGTGGGAAAGACAGAGGATGAGGACTGGTGTGGAACGTGGGCAGTTTAGTGGTTACAAGAGGAAAGGGAAGGTGATGGATGGAGAAATAAATTGAGAGAGGGGCCCAGATGTGGAGTGGGATAGGTAGGGGAAGAGTTAAAGTCCCAGATGGGAGAAAAATTTCTCACGTGAAAAGTAGATACTTCCCGTTTATGCACTTTATTTTTTGAAGCAAGAAGAAATCTTAGTATACACGTGTTTTTCATATCGCTAAAGTATCATTTCTTGTTGATTCTTAGTGTGAAAACTTCTACAACAGTATGGCAAACGCTGTACTGACAAGCAGCAATGAGACTACATCGGACGGCAGGAGAAGGCTGTGAATGCACTCTGCGGCCGGCGGCAGGAAAGCATCTCGCACGGCAGCGTGGCCCCAGAAGGTGCGGCGCGTCGTGGGTAGCGGCAGCGACACCCGCCTGCTACCTGGCGTAGGAGTTTTTCTGACCCCACGGCGATGCACGGCGGCATTGGCGGCGTGATCAAACACTGCACTCGACTCCGACGGCATGGCGTGGAGTGCTGCATGGAGAAAGAAATCGATCTAGAGCTTTAGTAGCAACGCGTTTTGCCACTAGGAGCGCATAAAGCGAACATTCCAGAGTCAGTAAACCGAGTACCATTGCTGAAAAAGGTCAGGACTAGTTTATAATGACATCTTTTTAGTGTGATTGTTATTTTTGCAATGGCTGATTTGTGTGAACAGCGTGCGACGGTGAAATTCTGCCTATTGCTTGGAAAAAGTGGAACAGAAGCTACTGAAACGCGAAAGCGTACAAGGACAATGCTATGGGGAAGACTCAAGTGTTTGAGTGCTTTCTGCCGTTTCGAAAACGCTGAAATGCCAGTTGATAACAAACCTCGTTGTGGTCGCCCCTCCACGGCCCGAATACATGAAAATGTTGAAAACTATCCTGCAGTCAGCAACGGGAAAGGAAGGAAGATGCGTAACGTCCCGTTGACATGAGGGTCATTAGAGACGGAGCGCAAGCTCGGATTGTGTCAAGGACAGGGAAGGAAATCGGCCGTGTCCTTTCACAGGAACCATCCCGTCATTTGGCTGAAGCGATTGAGGAATATCATGGAAACCTAAACCTGGACGGTCGGATGCGGGTTTGAACCATTGTCCTACCGAATACCAGCCATCTCTTTCGCTGCAGTCATCAACGAAGGTCGACGACGGCACACTAAACAAATTGTGAAGCTATCGGGAGTTACTCAGAGCTCAGTGAAGTGAACTGTGACAGGAGATTTGAAAATGAAAAGTGTGGGATCTTGCCGACTCGCGTAATACAGGGTGCCTAGGAAAATTGCTCTCTCGGAAAGCTAGATAACACTGAAGCAAATCTTATTAATGGAGTTTATTACAGAAAATTAAGTAGGCAATACTTAACTTGCGTTTCTACAATGAAGTGTCGCCATCAATTGGCGGCGTGCAAATATTCAAGGTCCAATTTACATGCAATCAATTGTCATAGACCACAAGTCTCTGCTAAACAGTTAGGAAGACGGCTGGTCTTCTCATGTGGCACCCCTAGTGCCGGTCTTCTAGTGTCAGTGTTCTAGTGCGGTAGGGGTACGTCTGGAGCGGCGCTTATATTCTCTTCGGATAGAGGCCGCCCCTGTCGTGGTGCAGCCCTGCTCACCATACTATTCGCTCAAGTCGTGTCACAGCCTTCCCTGCAATTACGTTCCACGCCGACGTGCCGGCGCTTAATGTTACGCCGGGAGAAACAGGGTGGCTGCCAAATTAGTGCCACGACTGCTGACTGCGGAACAAAAACAAGGACGCATGGAAGCATGTTGTGCTTTGAAAGAAGAGTCCCAAAATGAGCGAACGTTTCAAATGATCTAAAAGTTTTTTTTAAATACGAGGGCAGTTCAATAAGTAATGCAACACATTTTTTTTTCTCGGCCAATTTTGGTTGAAAAAACCGGAAATTTCTTGTGGAATATTTTAAAACATTCCCGCTTCGTCTCGTATAGTTTCATTGACTTCCGACAGGTGGCAGCGCTGTACGGAGCTGTTAAAATGGCGTCTGTAACGGATGTGCGTTGCAAACAACGGGCAGTGATCGAGTTTCTTTTGGCGGAAAACCAGGGCATCTCAGATATTCATAGGCGCTTGCAGAATGTCTACGGTGATCTGGCAGTGGACAAAAGCACGGTGAGTCGTTGGGCAAAGCGTGTGTCATCATCGCCGCAAGGTCAAGCAAGACTGTCTGATCTACCGCGTGCGGGCCGGCCGTGCACAGCTGTGACTCCTGCAATGGCGGAGAATGCGAACACACTCGTTCGAGATGATCGACGGATCAACATCAAACAACTCAGTGTTCAACTTGACATCTCTGTTGGTAGTGCTGTCACAATTGTTCACCAGTTGGGATATTCAAAGGTTTGTTCCCGCTGGGTCCCTCGTTGTCTAACCGAACACCATAAAGAGCAAAGGAGAACCATCTGTGCGGAATTGCTTGCTCGTCATGTGGCTGAGGGTGACAATTTCTTGTCAAAGATTGTTACAGGCGATGAAACATGGGTTCATCACTTCGAACCTGAAACAAAACGGCAATCAATGGAGTGGCGCCACACCCACTCCCCTATCAAGAAAAAGTTTAAAGCCGTACCCTCAGCCGGTAAAGTCATGGTTACAGTCTTCTGGAACGCTGAAGGGGTTATTCTGTTCGATGTCCTTCCCCATGGTCAAACGATCAACTCTGAAGTGTATTGTGCTACTCTTCAGAAATTGAAGAAACGACTTCAGCGTGTTCGTAGGCACAAAAATCTGAACGAACTTCTCCTTCTTCATGACAACGCAAGCCCTCACACAAGTCTTCGCACCCGAGAGGAGCTCACAAAACTTCAGTGGACTGTTCTTCCTCATGCACCCTACAGCCCCGATCTCGCACCGTCGGATTTCCATATGTTTGGCCCAATGAAGGACGCAATCCGTGGGACGCACTACGCGGATGATGAAAAAGTTATTGATGCACTACGACGTTGGCTCCGACATCGACCAGTGGAATGGTACCGTGCAGGCATACAGGCCCTCATTTCAAGGTGGCGTAAGGCCGTAGCATTGAATGGAGATTACGTTGAAAAATAGTGTTGTGTAGCTAAAAGATTGGGGAGTAACCTGGTGTATTTCAATGCTGAATAAAACAATCCCTGTTTCAGAAAAAAAAATGTGTTGCATTACTTATTGAACTGCCCTCCTAAATTATCACAGGTGATGAAACTCGGTGCTACGCTTATATTCCTGAATCGAAGCAACAATCAAGTCAGTGGAAGACTTCGACTCGTCCCAAGAAAGCTCGTCAGATGAAGTCAAACAGTGTAAGACAGTGCTGATTTGTTTTCTTCGATGTGAGAGCAGTCAAAAAAATCTTAAAATGTGTGTGAAATCTTATGGGACTTAACTGCTATGGTCATCAGTCTCTAAGCGTACACACTACTTAACCTAAACTATCCTAAGGACAAACACACACACCCATGCCCGAGGGAGGACTCGAACCTCCGCCGGGACCAAATGGCTCTGAGCACTATGGGACTTAAAATCTGTGGTCATCAGTCCCCTAGAACTTAGAACTACTTAAACCTAACTAACCTAAGGACATCACACACATCCATGCCCGAGGCAGGATTCGAACTTGCGACCGTAGCAGTCGCGCAGTTCCGGACTGCGCGCCTAGAACCGCTAGACCACCGCGGACGCCGGGACCAGCCGCACAGTCCATGACTGCAGCGCCTCAGACCGCTCTGCTAATCCCGCGCGACGAGAGTCAGAAAGTTAACCAGGCTTTGTAATTGTAAAGTTTTGAATAAAATGTGCAACAGTGTGCTGCAGAAGAGGCCCAGTTTTTGGCAGTTGGGTGACTGATTTTCCACTCATGACAATGTCCCTCCTCAACCAACCAAGTGTTTACGACGGTTTGTGATCAAGAATGGTACGACTCGTTTCCCACCACTGTACACAAACGACCTTACCCCGTGCGACTGATTTCCTAGGATGAAACGAGACATGAAAGGAAGGCATTTTGCTGGGGTTGCTGAGGTGAAGAAAATAACAACTGAGTCACTGTTAAAGCAACACAACAGATCGATTTAAACAATGTTTATTAAAGTGGAATAAAAGAGTATACAAGGGTATCAGCGTAAGCGGAAATTACTCTGAAGGAGATTGAAGATTTGTGGTTAAAATGTGAATAAATAACGTCTAAAAGCAAGTTCGATTTATTTTAGGTACCACACGCAATATGCTGCGTCAAACGAAAACTGGGCACAGAGCATTGTCCTTGTTATATCGTTGTCGGATAAAACGCATGATTTCTGTATTCATTTGATCATGGAAGCCGGCAGGTGTGGCCGTGCGGTTCTAGGAGCTTCAGTATGGAGCCGCGCGACCGCTACGGTCGCAGGTTCGAATCCTGCCTCGGGCAAGGATATGTGTGATGTCCTTAGGTTAATTAGGTTTAAGTAGTTCTAAGTTCTAGCGGACTGATGACCACAGATGTTAAGTCCCATAGTGCTCACAGCCATTTGAACCATTTTTTGACCATGGAAACTTTCTTTTATGAGCTAACTGCGAGTTAATGTTCATTTCTGTAATTTATTTTAATAATTAATCATATTTAGGAATTAAACTTCATCCTCAAGTTTCCTGGTACCGTCGTTACACACTCGGTAACACATATAAAGTATGTATATGTCAACGTAATCGTTAAGAATTATTTAAATACATATAAAATGTTGAAATAAATTTACAGCAGTCGTCAAAAGAGGTGTACCTACGTAAATGTGCGTATAAACAGACCTGTAATCACTGCTAACCGATCAGTCGGTACATTGGCATATAACTTGCTTCCGTTATTTAGACAGATCGAACATTTTGTGACATTTCAACTTTCACTTTAGAATGGTTATAAACTGAAGATCATGATTGTGTGAAACAAGAGAATAGTAACTTACAGTTTAATGGCGGAATTTCTTTCAAAACTGTTTCTTATGTAGCGAGAATGCCACGAGTCCACAGTTACACTTGCAAACTCCTGTACTCGCTCTCCAATATGAGCGAGTCGAAGCCACTTGTACCCGACAACAGACTGAGGTGAAGAGTGGACTCACAAATCGAGCCGCATCTACGGGCAAACGGAAGCGGTGAGTTCTGAGATGAAGTCACAGGTCACGCTGGCGATTTTAAAACGAGTGCACGGAGATCATTTCCGATCTCTTGTGAACGGTTTCCAACACTCCAGCTGAATTTGTCAATTTCAGAAACGGAAGCCCGGGTGTCGTAGATGCGGCAACGGGATACCGTGACGGGACCTCAGAGTTCTCCAGCATGGTCTAATCGTGAGCGTGTGCTCTACGTAAGGTAGGATCCAGTCGCTCCCTGTAATTCTCAATACAGATGATTTAAAGGTAGTAAAAATATGGGTGGCAACTTCAGTGCAGTTATTAACCATGTGTACAGAAGTGTCCTATTCGGTCGTCTTAAACACCAAAGTAATAGAGCATAGCGTTTCGAAATCCCTATTCTGATCACCAGATTCTGCGTGGCGGTTCGAGTGGGATGCGGGTGGGATGGAAAAAGCGGAATTTCAAGGCTATGTGAAGTCTTAAAATTCAAGATTCCGCCGGATTGTTGTTGCCTCTAGGAAGAAAGTAGCACTTGCCAGTGGCATGGGCAACTGGGTTGGTGGCCGAAAGTTAATCTACCAAATTTTAAATAGAAATTTGTCCATGGAATATAAAGAGCTGTCCAGGACCAACGTTTTATATTAAACTACAAATTTTCTTTCCTAGCTGTCACACTTTTACGTTAAAGGGGAAATTACCCACGGGCAGCAATTATAGCAGTACGCCGCTGATCTGCTTCGGTTTCTCCTTGTGGGAATTCCAAACACTCGAGCAGTACTCAAGAATGGATCGGATTAGTGATCTAGAAGCCGTCACCTTTATAGATGAAATACATTTTCCCACGATTCTCGAAATACAATGAAGTCGGTCATTTGCCTTCCCTATTACTTCCAACCGCTTTATATCCCGCCTTAACAGTTCGAAGAGAACGTCACAGGATGGTTTTTCCTACTCATCCGCATTAACGTATATTTTTTTTGCATTTAGAACAAAGTGACATTCATCACACTAACTATACATTGTCTCTAAGACATCCTGAATCCTTCTTCAGTCAATCAATAATGACTCATTTCCGTACACAAGTTTCATCAGCACTGCTGCGCGCTGTGTCTGTCAGATCATTTATGTAAACAGGACGTGGTGGATATAATGGCAGATATTTTTATTGATGACTCAGGACAGTATACTGAACAACATGCTACCACTATTTACTTCATTTCCAGACTAATAATTATTGCTATTGAGAGTAGTATGTTTCAAGGGAGGTTAGTAAGTCCCAGTACTAGTCACAGGAGCGAGCCGTTAATGCTTATTTTCCCCAGGGCAGAAGGCAACGTGTTGAAGTGTGCATGCGTGTAGGCACAGTCCAATTTTTGGTGCAGTTATGACTGTGACATTTTGTGGAAAGATTATCCGTTGTGGAGAAAAACATCCAAGACTGATTTATGTACATTTTAAAATACCATAACTAAAAATATCTGCACTCTCTGTAAGGAATAATAGTGTACTATCACACTTCCCTGTGGCGCTCTTGAGAATACGCTTGTTCCTGATGAACACCCGCCGTCGAGGGCAACGTAACGGGTTCTATTATTTAAGAAGTCTCCGAGCACTCATGTACCTGGGAACCTAATCCGTATGCTTGTAACTTCATTAACATTCTGCATTGGAGCACCGTGTGAAACACGTACTGGAAATCTAGGAATATTGAATCTGCCTGTTCCCTTCAGCCATGGTTCTCAGTATATTACGTAAGAAAAGACCACGCTTTGTGCTCACACGAGCGATTCTTTCATAATCCACTGTTCTGCCGCCTAGGGAATTTATTACATTCTAACTCAGAATGTGTTCAAACACTTTACAGCAAACCGATGGTAATAGTATTGATCTGTAACCATGCGAGTCCATTCTTTTACATTTCTTATGTACAAGAACCACCTGCGTTTTCTCCAGGAGTTTGTGACTTCCTACTGGGTGAATGGTTCACGATTAATGCATGCTAAGTGAAAGGCCAAAACCTCATAGCACTCTCTGCAAAACAAAACAGATTCCATCTATACCTGGGGACTTAAATTTTTTTCAACTCTTTTAATAGCTTCTCTACGCCAGGAATGTCTATTTCAATATCCTCTATGCCCGAGGCAGTACGTCAGTCCGCGACGGTAATTTGTGAGAACTTCAGCCGTCAATTATTTTTTAAAAGCGAAATTTTAAACTTCATTACTTCTTTAGACGTCTTCTATTTATACCCTAGATTGGTCGAGCTGCTTAGTGATTTTACATGTGACAAGAATTTTCGCAGGTTCTTGGCACGATCCTTCGCTAAAGCAAGATAGTGGGTTCTGTGCTTCATGAATCGATCTCCTTACGGACGCACGTATTTTCACTAACTTTTGCCAGCTGAACCGAGAGCACTACAACTTCTGGTACCTCAGTATTTTCGAATTGTTTCATCACAGTGGGTCTTTTCCGTCCTTCATCAATTTTCTCAGCAAATACTTCCTCAGAGCGCAATTTAGAATCTCTACGCCCGCCATGTATTCACTGTCTAGGTGGGATCCTAACAATTACTGTCTGGTTTTTCTATCATAAATACTCTCGTAACCTTCCTGTTGAATTTATTAAATTTAGTAAACATCGTCGCTCTAATGACATCGTGATGACTAATCCCTGTCTGTACTGACACAGTCGATAAGATCAGTCTCGTTTGTAGCTACAAGGTATGCATATTTCCATTTCGTGTTAGTTGTCTAACTAGTTTTTCAAGACAGTTTCCTGAAGATGTGTTTAAAAGTATTTCCCGACACTGTCTGTCTATATCATGTACAACGAAACCATAGACATTCCATGCTATACTCGGGAGATTAAAGTCGCCTCCAGCTCATGTTGCGTGATGTGCGTATTTTCTCACTGCTGAGTGTACACTTTCTTCCAATTATACTACTATTTTTACAGGGGAATCGAATTGATGGTAAGAAATCCTATAGTAAAGTCAGTTCATCTAGGCTTGCTATTGCTCTCGAGATATCATGGCAGACACGCTTTCGACTGCAAAAGACACAATAAATACTTTGTCGAGAGCAGTGAACGCTCCCCTTATTATGCTGTATCATCTGTATTTCAACTACTTTTAAAGAATCACTCAATATTTCGGAGCTTTTCATTCCCCTGTTCATCCAACTCTTGATTCCGAGAAATGTTTGAATATGACAATTTCTCTGCAGGGCAGGAAGTTCAGTAATTTCGTTAAGAATACTTATACATTTTATTGTTAAAATTTTGACAGTCGGAATGTCTTTAATTTGTACACAATACGATTTCGCTCTATGTGTCGACTGGCGGGCATTGATAAGAGGATCTTAAGCTACAGACTAGCCTATGTGCACACCACAAATATTCGTCCACCTTAGTAGCTGCTTTGCTTGTGTAGCCCAAACCTAAACTGTCAAGGAGAGTAGTACAACTATCCATGCCATAAGGCAGTTTAAGAAGTCAGCAGCCATGATTGTGACAAACTCGGTGGTGCGATTGGCGTCATTGGTGCTGACATCAGAAACAGCTTCCGGACTACTCGACCTTGCACCCTCGATACCTGCAAGTAGGGACTCCTCCACACCATCCCAGCAGACACACCAATTGGGCACTTGAGATACTTCCGGTCATACTATTTCCATGACAGGCTCCATGACGTGGGTAGGATTTCAGCTCCTGGTAACTAGTAAACTTAGTGTTCCTGGTCAGAAGCTGTTGAAGGAGTGTCCATTTGCCCACTAACAAAGTGAATGGGAGGGGCCAGTTGTTCAGCATTCACACTGGCTCCTTGCTTCGAGCGACAACACCACATAAGGACCAGCTGTTCACTCTATAGCGAGTGTACCTGTTCGGGAACTGCTTAAGAAGTGTCCATCAGACCACTCACAGAATCAATGGGCGAGGCCCGTTGACCAGGCTTCAGATTGACACTCCACCTCATGGGGCAACACCATGTAACAACCTGCAACTCACTCTGCCTCTCGCTGTGCCTGGTCAGGCCCTGCTCAAGGAATATACATATGTCCACTCACAGAGTGAATGGATGGGGTCAGTTGGCCTGCTTTCGCATTATCTCTCCGTCTCGAGGGGCAGCACCATGTGACAACCCGCGACTCACTCTGCAAGGAGCGTGCCTGTTCAACCCTGTTGAAGGAGGGTACAACTGCACACTCACAGAGTGAGTGTCTGTGGGTCCAGTTGGCCAGCCTTCATCCTGAGTTTCCACCTTCAGCGACATAACCCTGCATTGACTGTGGACTCCCTACATTTTGTATGCTGCAAGGTGCCTCGACAGCAGTAGCTGTGGGCAAAGCAAATGACACCGGAGTTGTACCATGCACTATGCCAGTACCTCCGCTGCCTCCAGATCCCAAAGCTGCTGCCTACCACAAGCATCTTCTGCTGTTCACGAACTCCAGCCAGGTATGCAGCTTCCATATACAGTACAAACGCACACTACTTTAGGAATTAAAGTACATAAACAAATAGAAAAAAATATGTAAGTGATTTTCTAGGCTGTCATACTCACCAGCAAAGGCTGTTAGCTGACGGACCTGTAGTCAACGGTCACTGTCCTTCCTAAACAAATAAATGGTGACTGCTCTACATAATGTGCGAATAGACATGTGATCGTTACTATAACACGATATTAAACCTGTCAAATACGCTGAAGATTCAAAGAAACTGGTACACCTGGCTAGTATCGTGTAGGGCTGCCGCAACACGATGTGACACCAAGAACCCTGCAGGGATATCCCTGAATCATATCGTAAATCCACAAGATTAGGAGGGGGGGTGGGGTGGAAATCTCTTCCAAACAGCACGTTGCATGGCATCCCAGATATGTTTGGTGGCCAGCGGAAGTGTGTAAACTCAGAAGAGTGTTCCTGGAGCCACTCTGTAGCTATTCTGGACGTGTGATGTGTCGCATGGCCCAAGTCCGTCGGAATGCGCATTGGACATGAATGGATACAGATAATCAGACAAGATGCTTAAGTACGTGTCACCTGTTAGAGCAGTATCTAGACATATCAGGGGTCCCATATCACTTCAACTACACACGCACCACACTATTACAGAGCCTTCACCAGCTTGAACAGTCCCCTGCTGACATGCGGGTTCATGGATTCATGAGGTTGTCTCCATAAGCGTACACGTCCATCCGCTCGATAAATTAAAAACGAGACTCGTCCGACCAGGCAACATGTTTCCAGTCATCAACAGTCCAATATCGGTGTTGACGGCTCCAGGTGAGGCGTAAAGCTTTGTGTCGTGCAGTCATCAAGCGTAAACCAGTGTGCCTTCGGCTACGAAAGCCCATGTCGCTCCGTTGAATGATTCACGCGGTTACACTTGTTGATGCACAGAATTGACATCTGCAGCAATTTGCGTAAGAGTTGCACTTCTGTCACTATAACACCACGTTCAAACACACTTAAATCTTGATAAATTGCCATTGTAGCAGTAATAACCGATCTAACAACTGCGCCAGACACTTGTCTCCGATAGGCCTTCTTGACTGCAGAGCCGTATTCTGCCTGTTTACATCCCTCTGCACTTGATTACGCATGCATATACCAGTGTCTTTGGGACTTCAGTGTATAAAAATAAGCCAGGAATTTGACACTTCAGACACGCAAACACACAAGAACTAACTATGAGAGAGAAACTTCGCCAACATATTACTGAGGCATCGTAGTAATTACTGTGTAATGCGTAACATTTTCGTATAGATTTCAAACATATAACTACACGTGAATGGATTTTTCAGTACAGGATTCCACTCTAAGGTTGTAAATGTATTGTTTGATGTATTCGTTACGTGTATTGTCATAGATGCGTTTGCTACCGCATTGTGTGAGTGTTAGACAGGTATTCTCCTAACGAGGAGCACGTTTCATCGTCAAAGTGACTGAGCTGAAATTCGTTTAGTGATGTTTATTTTGACAAGGCGTATGAGTGAAGGTGTAGTTCCCTACCTTCAACGACATAATACTAGATGAATCTATGGAAAACGATGTTGTATTTGAGGGAAGCCACATCCGCTGTCGAGCAAAAGACGATGAAGATGATTAATTATTAGTTCTCCAAGTTTGGAAAATTTCATGCCAGGAAGAAGCTGGTTGCTACCTAAGTACGAATGGGTAACAACCATGGTTCAACTCCTTGGCAGTTACATCGAAACATCGGTATGGGAGATCTTTTGGGATTTTTAAATGTGTTGTTGGCTGCTCTGTTCTGTTTTCCACTATTTCATCAACAATGCTTTTTCGTTTATGGAGCAGAAGGACTATAGTTCAGCTTGTGGCTTCTCGCTGTCAGGTATGTATTAATCTGGTAAAATATGCAGGTGTGTTGTACAGGATGTTTCGTTTTACATATGAAACGGCTCAGTCTGATAGACTGGGTGTTTTGCATTACATGTAATTTAATTTTTCTTTTACACTATTTGTTTTGGGATATTTTTTGCATGCTTTAGAAGCCGCCTTGATGGACAATGCTCGTAAATCTACAAGAGGCCCAGAAAATGAAAGAAGACGTTGCTCTGATGCAAATTTTGAGAAGACACATTCAGTGCTGTTGCAAGAGAGCAGAGGAAAAACCCTAGGTGGGAAATGATTGTTCACATGCTGATTTTGAATTTATAATCACCAACACGTGAGAAGACGATCACAGAAGTAAAGAGAGTGGTAACAGATTGACAGTAAGTGAGAGTAGTGAAGATAATGATGCAACTGCTGCTGCTGATGATGATGATGATGCTGACAACTATGACTGTGACAATATATTGGAAGATGAAAAGGATACAATTTTTTACAGTAAAAATGCATAGCAATGAGGCATACCTTTTTTCTGTTGGTTGTATTACAATATTGTGCCTCACTCTCAATGAAGACTAATATTGAAACTGTTTATGATAACCGCAGCTACTTTTCAATAAATAAACCTTATATGGCCCTCTACCTGAATTTAGATACAAAAAGAACAAAAATATTATCATAAACAAAGAAACAATATTTTATAAATGATAAAACTATGAAAAAATTAAGTGGAAGATAAATCAGGTCTTTCGGACTGGATTTTTCAAGTTACGTACTTTCAACCTACGTTTCTGTGTAAGGCTTGGGATAACTCTATCTGTGACTTTAACAAAAAGGAGAAGGTGATGTCAAACATTCCTGGTTTCTGCAGTCCTTCGAAACCCACCAAAACAGTTTATAACGAAACTTTGTGAAAATGGAGGTGCCACTTTGTATGAGATAGTAAGATGCGTACTTGAAATTTGATGTACTATTTTTGGTTGTATAAACACTCTAATCTCTGTTGAGTTCGTTTTGTATTCCTTCTCTCTATACCTGATACATCAAACGCGTTTAGCTTTAGGTATTGTATCCATATAGATATTATAATCAACCTGAAATAGTTCTTCAATCTTTTGACATATTGATTTGTATGTATATTGTCCCTTATGAAAGTATTTGTAGAAGAATATTCGTAGTATAGTCCAATAAACCAGAGCAAAGAAAAAAATTCAGTGGATATTCCCTTTCAAGAAACGCTTCACTAAGAATAATCTTACTGTGGGTTAGCATTTGACAGTGAAACACCATGATATGTTTAACAAAATGAACATAGTAGCGAAATTAAGGCATGCCTTCCATGCTTGTTCATTGAGCGATCGTTTCCAAAGAAATTTCTGTTTCTGGAGTAACAGATGTTGTCGGTTCCATTAAGGATTTCTTTATCTTTTGTGATGGAAGTGACTGAAGTCGCTCGTGAAATATCTGGACAGAAACTATCACTTAACATGTAGTTACTGAAGCGTTTTATTTGTAAGGGATATCTCCTAATTGCTTTCACCCTGTGAAAATGATGGCTGGCGCGAGTAATGTAAGGAAAGCATGTCTACATCTGGAGAGGGAAGATACCGAAAGAGGAAAAGAGCTGCTTAAAATTTAAATCAGAGCGTTGGAATCGATTGAATCTAATCTAGCGTGTTGTGTTTCTCAGTGGTACAGAACAGTCTCAGCGCTTTGATTACCTTCGTATTTCGTGAGGCACCTTGTGGCTCTTATTTTGCTGTGCTGACTGTAGAAACCTCGGAGTTCCCTGGTAGTGGATAGATGTCTACGCAGCTGAATCGATACGATCTCGGTGAGGCAACATGCACCGTCTTCCTCGAATAACTTTATAATAGGATCCGTTCTGCTGGCTGTATACAGTTTATACACGCTGGAGGGAACGAGTATTCTATTCACAGGAACTGCAGCAAAGAAAACGTAGAACTTCTTCTTATTTGTGGAAGGAAGTAAAGTTGTTATGTTAGTCTCCGGAGTCGTAATTTAGGAAAGAACGTTTCCGCGTGCATTCTAAGTACATTTCCGTCCGGACTTCTCTGACTCGTACTGCAGATGTAAGCATCACTTAACGACGCTAGTTTGTGGCAGCTGGTTTTCATCTTCCCGTAAGGCCACCTAGAGAAAAACCTCACAGTACACAGAAATTATGTTGCTCTGCAGACGACGCTAAACTTCTATTACAGCTGCATAAATCACCGCATTCGTGCGAATGTAGTGCGCACTTTCTTACTTATCATACGAAGTACACAAAACTGGGGTGCGCGTAAGATTGGATGGCGCATTAGGTTCGAGTACAAACTTGAATCGTTCAACGGTATTTCTTACGCTATGTAATCAGAAGTAGCAAAACATTTATTGAATACGAGCAAGAAAATATAGGTATTGTATCTGTGAAGACGTAAATCGGGTAAGAGGTTGTGTGTTGAAAGAGCTGGTATATATTTCCAGTTCTGACTTCTGTTCGCAGGCGTCAGAACAAAATCCATTACTGCCACGAGAGGAAATTTTCTCTAGTCTTCGGGTCAAGCAGAACGTGTCTTTTTTTTTTATTTGCTCGGTGAAATTTACGTAGTGTCCCGTACATCACAACGCATTGTTGTACTTATCTACCTCATTTCATTACATTACCTACTCTTTCGGACATGTCCGATCTTGTAGCTCTCGGTAAGTGGTAAAATCTTATAGGACAAACTGCTGAGGTCATCGGTCTTTCAACTCTCGAAAAATGAAATAACATGAAATCTAGACCATTAGCTGCTTACAGGCATTGACAAATATCAACGGGGACAGTTGAAAATGTGCTCCCCGATCGGGAATTGAACCCGCGAACACCCGCTAACATGGGAGACACTCTATCTGACCGAGTCATCAAGGACGGATAGTGCGACTACATGGACTTATCTCTGGCCCGCTCCCCGTGCGACCCCGTGCAACAATATGCCAAAAGCTTCCACAGGATATCGAGAAGAAACTTCAGGAATTTCAGTAGTATGTTATCACACTTCGGAAAGAGAAGAATTTTTCGATGGACTAAATAGGCAACGTTGATGAGACTCCAACTTGGTTTGATATGCCACTTAATTACGCGATTGACGAGAAGGGTACAAAAAAAGTGACCAACAAAACATCTGGTTGTGAAAAACAGCAAGTAAATATAATGCTGACAATCCCAGTAGATGGGAACAAACTTCTCCCTTTTTTAATCAAGCTTCAAGACTCCAAAAAATGAAAAGCTATTCCCTGATAAGGTCATTGTTCAATATCAAGAGAGGGATGCATGACTGAAAGTTTGATGCTTGATTGCCTCAGAAATGTGTGGGAACTCCATCCTGGTGGGCTTTCCAAGCAACCATCAGTGCAGCTAAAGATAGGAACCGACGCGCATATTGCACAAGCACACAGCTAAGACCTGTTCGTGTGCAACACATTTGTCTTGCTGCATTTCGTGGTCATCTCACTGACGATGTAAAAAAGAAGATCCACAGCCTACCCAGTGCTCGTGTTATTATTCCCGGGAGGAATGACTTCAGTATTACAACCCCTTGACGTTAGTATAAATTAACCTTTCAAATGCTACGTTCACGAACAGTACCAAAAATGATTTTGCTAACCATATCTTGAACTGACTCCCACGGGAAAAATTAAATGTGCTGCACCCTACATTATTGTCCACTGGGTTTCGGCTGCCCGGAAACGCGTAGAAGCACCAAAGATCGTAAAATTATGGAAGAAATGCTGTACTTCAAATACTCTGGATGTCAGTGAAGATAATGTGCTCTGGAACGACAGAGTATGGCGGGTAAGGAGAAAATGAATATGTTTCTGATATAGACACTTCCGAGAATTCCAGTAATGATGACATTTTTGAATAATGATGCCCAACGCCTGTAATTTACAGTATGTTTCTTTGTATCTCATGTAGGTAATCAGGCTAGGCGTTCTTTTTTAATAATGAAGATGTGACTTATTACCGTAATCAGTAACTTAAAAATAAAGTTACTGTTGTTTTTCCTAGTTCACTATTCTTGGAAGTAAAGCTACCTTTGTAAAATAAATTGCAACAATACAAAATTACCTTTCCAGCGATGTGCCGAAGATCCTTTTCTTATTAATTTAATTTATAAGATTGGGGTGCGGATTACATTCGATGGCCCATTAGATTCGCGTAAATACGGTGTCTATGTTCTTCTGCTAAGGGACATTTAAAAACCGCAGAAGAAATCTTACGGTCCGATACATTACTGGAATATTAACAAATTTAATGAACTGTTTGAACAGATGATAGTACTCGTTATAGTAGTTGGTATACCGTAGATCGAGTGCATGAGCTCTACACACGACCATAGCTCAAAGCACGTGTAACTGAACGCTTTACATATAAGGTAAATTAACATTAAGACTCATGACCCCCTCCTCGCCTTTAATGATCTTACTGTCCCTATAGCTTCTTTACCAGGCTTCTTTTTTGTATCCCAACATTCGCACTTACTTAATCCTACGCAAATGTTTGATCTTTTCCACTATTTACGCTGTTGAGAAAATCAGCCCGCACACACATATTTGCTGCTACGTACTACACACAGTGTCCTCTCACCACATTGCTGTTTAACATACATACCAATGACCAAGCGAAGAAACCGGACACCCAGTCTTTTACCTAAGCGGATCATAACAGCTAACATCTACAGCTACATTTTTACTACGCAATTCACACTTGACTGCTTAACAGAGGGTTAAACTAACTAGTTTCACACTATTTGTCACATGTTCAATTCTCGAACAGAGCGCGAGGAAAACGAACTTTTATTTCTCCCTAAGACGTTGAGCGTGTAAAAAATATTTTAGCAATCGGAGGAGATATTTGGTGATTGAAATTTCTTGAAAAAATCTCGTTTCAACGGAAAACGTCATTGTTTTAATCATTTCCATCCCATCTAGCGTATCATATCCTTGACACTCTCTCTCCTACTTCACAATAGTACAAAACTTGCATTTCATCTTTGAACGTTTTCGATGTTCTCCGTCAATCCTATCCAGTAAGGATCCCATAACGCACAGCAGTAGTCCAGCAGAGGATAGATAAGTGTAATGGAGACAGTCCCTTTAGTATATTCGTTGCATCTTCTAAGTGTTCTGCCAATAAAACTCTATATTTGGCTAGCCTAACCGGCAACATTTTCTATGTGATCGTCTCAGTGACTATCCCTAGGCATTTAGTTAAATGAGCAGCCTTTAGAATCGTGCGATTTGTTGAGTGACAGAAATACAACGGATTCCTACTGTAGTCGTGTGGATGACTCACATTCTTCACTGGAGCAAAATGCTACTTTTTGCACCATAAAAGTACTAGACGGCAGATGACAGCATCATCTTCAAAATTATCTGTTGCGCAGCATAATAGTTATATTGTATTTGTTCCGTTTTTTTAGTCCTACCGGGCGAACTCTGAATAGCCAAGGCTAGCTCATGGCTGTCAACATGATGCACTGTCTATGAAACAGATCTGGAAGGAACTTTTCGAGATAGTGAAGCTTATTTTAATATATTCAAGGAAAAAAAAAACAATGACTAGTTCTATTAGTCACTGGCCTTCAAATTGCACAAAGCAAAATAAAATGGATGCCCTCCATGCCCATCGCGGTAATCGAGTCCCGTTCTCGGGAACAAGATTACCAGTGTGAAATGGACACAGTTAAATTCATAGCAGCTAGTAATAGATATACACTAACTTTATTGATGTACTCATTCAGTACATTGAATCTAAAGCGACACCTAACATCCATCACCAGATTACCGTATCTTCGACTACGAAAAACAACTTTGAAAAAATTGTTTTATGATACCATAAGTAAGTATTTTGTCAGGAAAGACTGGTAAATGGCTTCAGAAAACAGGGGTTTCACCCGCCTTCTGTGCTTCCAGTATATCCGTATACAATTTGAAAGACCACGAAAATAGGGAATTAAATTGCTACACTGAGTCAGGTGCTTATCAGATTCAGTGTAGCGATTGCCCATGTGTCTATATAGACCATCCGCCTTCGTAGCGTAGCTGTAGCATTACCGCCTGCCACGAAGGGGGCCCAGGTTCGATTCCCGGCAGGACACAGGGTGCTGTGTGTCTTTCAGTATCAACTCGCAAGTCGCCGATGTGACTTCAAATATAGGGGACTTGCAATACGGCGGCCGAACTCAGCCGAATGGGGCTCCCAGCCTACAATGCCATACGATCATTTCCATTTTATATAGGCCAACCCTTCCCCTCCTTTCACGTAAGTTTCAGAGAACACAAAAATCTTACCAATGCAGAATCAGTCCTGACTAAGCACCCTAAAAATAGTAGTGTTTTCCCTCAGATACAAACATAGATAGCAGTGTTTTACATCTTCAGTCATAGGGCCATGTGTTACATATTCTAGACGAAATTGAAACACTCCGCAGCATTCACCAGGATCCGCTGTTCACTTAGAATGAACAAACCACGCTAATGCACGTAGACCTACTGAACAATTTTTCTTTCTTGAAGTAGCATCCGACTTCACCCCTTCTTTGTAGTTCCTGATAATTACCCACTGCATATGTAGTTTCAACAGTCTTATTAACGGCTTGTTATTGCACATTATCAGAATTTTGCTAGTTGTTTAGCAACCAGATGGGACACATTTCTCACTTACGACAAAAATTAAACACTGATAAGGCAAAACATTGAGACGATTTCCCACCACGACACTGGATGCCGCTTGATGGCGTTGCGGGTACGGGACACGGTAACAAAAGTATACAGGGTGTTACAAAAACGTACGGCCAAACTTTCAGGAAACATTCCTCACACACAAATAAAGAAAAGATGTTATGTGGGCATGTGTCCGAAAACGCTTAATTTCCATCTTAGAGCTCATTTTAGTTTCGTCAAAATGTACTGTACTTCCTCGATTCACCGCCAGTTGGCACAATTGAAGGAAGGTAATGTTGGCTTCGGTGCTTGTGTTGATATGCGACTCATTGCTCTACAGTACTAGTATCAAGAACATCAGTATATAGCACCAACAGAATAGGGTTCATCACGAAAGTGGTTCTGCAGTCAGTGCAATGTTTACAAATGCGGAGTTGGCAGATGCCCATTTGAAGTATGGATTAGCACGGGGCAATAGCCGTGGCGCAGTACGTTTGTATCGAGACAGATTTCCAGAAAGAAGGTGTCCCGACAGGAAGACGCTCGAAGCAATTAATCGGCGTCTTAGGGAGCACGGAACATTCCAGCCTATGACTCGCGGCTGGAGAAGACCTAGAACGACGAGGACACCTGCAATGGACGAGGGAAATCTTCGTGCAGTTGACGATAACCCTAATGCCAGCGTCCGAGAAGTTGCTGCTGTACAAGGTAAAGTTGACCACGTCACTGTATGGAGAGTGCTACGGGAGAACCAGTTGTTTCCGTACAATGTACAGTGTGTGCAGGCACTGTCAGCAGCTGCTTGGCCTCCACGGGCACGCTTCTACGAATGGTTCATCCAACAATGTGTCAATCCTCATTTCAGTGCAAATGTTCTCTTTACGGATGAGGCTTCATTCCAACGTGATCAAATTGTAAATTTTCACAATCAACATGTGTGGGTTGACGAGAAGCCGCACGCAATTGTGGAATCACGTCATCAATACAGATTTTCTGTGAACGTTTGGGCAGGCATTGTTGGTGATGTCTTGATTGGGCCCCATGTTCTTCCACCTACGTTCAATGGAGCACGTTATCATGATTTCATACGGGATACTCTACCTGTGATGCTAGAACATGGGCCTTTACAAGTACGACACAACATGTGGTTCATGCACGATGGAGCTCCTGCACATTTCAGTCGAAGTGTTCGTACGCTTCTCAACAACAGATTCGTTGACAGATGGATTGGTAGAGGCGGACCAATTCCATGTCCTCCACGCTCTCCTGACCTCAACCCTGTTGACTGTCATTTATGGGGGCATTTGAAAGCTCTTATCTACGCAACCCCGGTACCAAATGTAGAGACTCTTCGTGCTCGTATTGTGGACGGCTGTGATACAATACGCCATTCTCCAAGGCTGCATCAGCGCATCAGGGATTCCATGCGACGGAGGGTGGATGCATGTATCCTCGCTAACGGAGGACGTTTTGAACATTTCCTGTAACAAAGTGTTTGAAGTCACGCTGGTACGTTCTGTTGCTGTGTGTTTCCATTCCAGGATTAATGTGATTTGAAGAGAAGTAATAAAATTAGCTCTAACACGGAAAGTAAGCGTTTCCGGACACATGTCCACATAACATATTTTCTTTCTTTGTGTGTGAGGAATGTTTCCTGAAAGTTTGGCCGTACCTTTTTGTAACGCCCTGTATAAGCGTAGCAGACACAGATGGGGTATCACCCCAGCGAAGATATGTCCTGCAAGTCTGAAAATGCATTGAGATAAAACGCTTTGGCAAAGGGCAGACAAACATGATAGATGGTGATGTGTGGCGTAACTGCCGAAAGAGCACAACGCTGGCGATTGCACAATTGTTTCCGAGCCCATCCTTTACTGTACTTTGTTGAACACTGAGCTCCGCAGCAGACCGCCCCAAAGTGTTTACATGTTGACCCAACGACACTGTCAATTATACGAGGGTTGGAACTTTAATAGAGGCAACAATTTATTTACAGTTCGTACAAAATAGATACGTGTTTCAAAGTTTTACTGACCTTCAATGCAATCACGAACATTGCGTATAACCCGTTCCCATTACCAGCGACGTGGAAGTCGTAGGATACCCTTAGCAGTGAGCGATGTGGAAGTCGTAGGATATACTTAGCAGTGCCAATTGTGTTGATAGATCGAACGGCGCGGTCTATTGCCCAGCGAATTTGTAGCAGTTCCGAAGCGAATGCTTCTGTCTCTATGTTTTTCATTTCTGGAACACAACCTACGACCAGCTTAGAAACAGAAGTGATGACACGGGACCTGACCATCATTCTGCAGGACAATGCTCAAGCATGTACAGTCCAAGCTATTACTGATATGTTTGACTGATAGGGCTACTAAGTGCAATACCACCTATTGCCCTCCCCTGGCTTAAGCCCTCGTGAGTTCAACTCGATTTCTACACTGAAGGAAACACTTCACGTCATTCGCTTCAGAACTGTTAGAAATTCGTCGGGCAATACACCGCGCCACTCGAACTATCAACACAACTGGCACTGCTAAGAGTATCCTACGACTTCCACATCGCTGGTAACGGGTTATGCACAATGCTGGTGACTTCTTTTAAGGTCAGTAATACTGTGATACTGGTATCTATTTTGTGCGAGCTGTAAAAAATATTAAAGTTCCAACCCTCGTAGTTGCAGTGGGCACAGGACCATCGGGATTCGACCGTCGTTGAATGGAAACGTGTCGGCTCTTCCGGTGAATCACATTGTAGGTAGAGGAGATAGCATGTCATCTCCATAAACGCCGTCATCGAGCTGAACAGCGGCTCGAAAAGTGCAGCGCGCCACGAACGTATACTACTGGGAGCAGTATTATGCTGTGAGAAACATTCTCCGGCGCATGCGAACCACCTGCATCCATTCATGCTTGATATCTTCAAAGACAGCTATGTCACCCTTCAGCAGTATAATTGTCCGTATCTACAATCAAGACAGCTGAATGCGACTTTGGTTCAAAATGGTTCAAATGGCTCTGAACACTATGGGACTTAACATCTGAGGTCCTCAGTCCCCAAGAACTTCGTTAGCGGTCGCGCGGTTCCAGACTGAAGCGCCTAGAACCGCTCGGCCACACCGGCCGGCTGCGCCTTTGGCTACGGCAGTCACTTTCAGGGTGAAGAGGCACCATCCTGCCTGCCTCTTCACCTTGTGAGTGGCCGGTGGCCGCTCCTTCAGAAGGGTCTGAGCAGGCACACAGTGGAAAGGATTACTAGTTACTCGAGCTCCAATGTTAGGTGCTTTATGGAGCCCCTTAGGCAGATTGCGTTCCGTGCTGGAAAGAAAGCCAATGCACACTCGGAATGGTTGCCGGAGTACAACATCCGAGATGCTGTCGTCTGAAAAACGTGGTTCATGTCGTCACTAACGACACCTGTCGTGTGATTTCTGACACGATCCTAATTTCGTACAGGCGTTTGGCGGAGGTTGTAAAGAATGCGGGCCTCGCGCACGGGATGCAAGCTCACAATTTACAGCATTGTTCCCAGAGTTGATCGGGTTCCTTTGGACTTGGAGGCGATTGGAGGATCTCAACAAAATGCTTCGTCGACTCTGTGACGACCTTGGCTACAGATTTCTAGACTTGCATCACAGTGTGGGTATTTGTAGCACTCCCCGTAATAGGTCAAGGGCGCGCTACACAAAGGAAACAGCTACTCGGATAGCGGAGTATTTGTGGAGTGTAGATGAAGGTTTTTTAGACTAGGCAGTATTTTGAGGTGCCAGTCGATACAGAGAGAGGGAAGTCCAAAGGCTTTCAAAATAAAGACACTTCGATAATCATAATTTTATCAATAAACAGTCGAAGCATTCTTAATAAAGTTCCCGAATTTACTGCCCTCCACGAAAGTTCTAGACTCAGATTGTTCCTTAGACTGAGATCTGTGTGAAATCCGAAGTGGAAAGCTTTGAGATATTTAGCGAGTCCTGGAAAGAGATGTAAGAGGTCATGGGAGGGGGACTGTTCACTGCGGTAGACAAAAATATTGTTTCTTGTAGGGTCGAGGTTAAGGGTCACAGGGAAGTTATCTGGTGGCGTATAAGAGATGTAGGTGATACCAAGTTAATTTTTTGATGTTTTTTACCAGCCACCCGATTCTGCTGTGACAGTTCTAGAGTCATTGAAAGGACATCTACGGTCAGTAGCGCGTAAATACTCAGATCATGCAATACTAGTTGGAGCCGACTTTAACCTACCGAGAAAAGACCGGGATGTCTATGAATTCAATGGAGCGGGTACAGACAATGTGAAACACTTTTGAACTGTTTTCTGAAAACTGTCCTTAGCCCTTAGCTCGGAAGCCCATACGCAGTAGAAATTTCTTAGGCCTTGTAGCTACAAATAGGCAGGATCTGATACACATTGTCAATACAGAAACGGGGCTTAGCGATCATGATGTCATTATGGCTTCTATGATTACGAAAGTTAATAAATCAGTCCAGAAGGCTAGGAAGGTATTTCTGTTACACAGAGCAGATACGCAGTTATTAGCGTCTCACGTATACAGTGCGTTGGAAACAGTTCCAGTAAGATGGATGTAGAGGAGCTATGGGCAAAGTTTAAGCAGGTGTAAATGGTGATCTTGAGAATTATGTGCATAGTAAGTCGATAAAATATGGAAAAGACTCACCATAGTTTAGTAACGAAATTCGATATATGCTGAGGAAGCAGAGCATGTTGCACTCTCAGTTGAAAAGGGAACGCACAAATTACGACAAGCGAAGTTTAGTAGAGATTCGTGACTCTGTTAAAACACTGATCATCATCTTGTGACTCTGTGAAAAGATGTATGCACAAAGCATACAACTTCCACCGTCACACCGTAGTAAAATATCTGGCAAAAAAACCGAGGATGTTCTCGTCTTACGTAAAATCACTAAGCGTGTCTAACGCTTCCATTCAGTCCCCTGTGGACCAGTCTGGCGAGGTACTTGAAGATACCAAAAATGAAAGCCGATGGTTTAAACCTCATGTTCAAGATATTTTTCACACAGGAGCATCGCACGAACATACCGTCATTTGACCACCGGACATATGGACGACATAATAATAAACATCTTTGGTGTAGAGAAACTACTGAAGGATTTGAAAGCAAATACAACATCAGTTTCAGATGGAATCCCAGTTAGATTTTACAAATAGTACTCTACTGCATTGGGCCCTTTCCTAGGTTCTCTCGAATCTCCTCCCAAGCACAAAGTCCCAAACGATTGGAAAAAGGAGCGGGTGACTACAGTCTATAAGAAGAGTGAAACAACAAATCTGTAAAATTACAGAGCAAGATTGCTGAATTCTATTTCCTGTAAAATCTTAAAACATATTCTTAGTTCGAGTATAATAAACTTCCTTGAGACTGAGAAGCTTATGTCCCCGAATCAGCATGGTTTTCGAATGTGTCACTCGATCGAAACCCAGCTTGGCCTATAAGAAGAGTGAAACAACAAATCTGCAAAATTACAGAGCAAGATTGCTGAATTCTATTTCCTGTAAAATCTTGAAACATATTCTTAGTTCGAGTATAATAAACTTCCTTGAGACTGAGAAGCTTATGTCCCCGAATCAGCATGGTTTTAGAATGTGTCACTCGATCGAAACTCAGCTTGCTCTTTTCTCGTGTGATACATCGCAAACTGTGGATGAAGGGCAACAGGCAGATTACATATTTATTGATTTACAGAAAGCATTTGACACGGTGCCCCAATGTATGATGTTAACGAAGGTTTAAACTTATGGAATAAGTTGACAGATACGTGAGTAGCTCTAAGACTTCTTTAATGATAGAACCCAGTGTGTTGTCCTTGACAGCGAGTGTTCGTCATAGACATGGTATCCTCAGAGTGCTCCAGGGAAGTGTGACAGGACCACTGCTGTTCTCTATATACATAAATTATTTGGCGGACAGGGTGAGCACTAATCTGCGTTTGTTTGCTGATGATGCTGTGCTGTACTCTGAGGTGTCGAAGTTGAGTGACTAGAGAAAGATACAAGGTGATTTATACCAAATTTCGCCGGCCGATGTGTCCAAGCGGTTAAAGGCGCTACAGTCTGGAACCGCGTGACCGCTACGGTCACAGGTTCGAATCCTGCATCGGGCATGGATGTGTGTGATGTCCTTAGGTTAGTTAGGTTTAAGTAGTTCTAAGTTCTAGGGGACTGATGACCTTAGAAGTTAAGTCCCATAGTGCTCAGAGCCATTTGAACCGTATAGCAAATTTCCTGTTTGTATGATGAATGGCAGCTATGGCTAAATGTGGAAAAGTGTCAGGTTCTGCGGATGAGTAGGAAGAACAAACCTATAATGTTTGGATACTGTATTACTAGTGTCCTGCGTGACAGTCAAGTCTTTTAAATACCTGGGCGTAACACTGCAAAGCGATACGAGATGGAACGAGCATGTGAGAACTGTAGTAGGGACTGCAAATGACCGACCTCTGTGTATTGGGAGAATTTAGAAAAGAGTGGTTCATCTGTAAAGGAGAACGCGTATACTATACTGGTACGACCTATACTTGAGTTCTGATCGAGTGTTTGGGATCGGAACCAGGTCGATTGAAGGAAGGCACTGAAGCAATTCAGAGACGGGCTGCTAAATTACAACCACACGTAAGTGTTACGGAATAGCTTCGGGAATCAAACAGGAATCCCTAAAGGAAGGCGACGTTCTTTTCGAGAAACACTGTTCAGAAAATTTTTAAGGGGGGTAGGACGTCAAACGGGCCGACTTGGAGCAGGAGAGGCATCTCAAGACATTTTAGTTTCCAGTGTCTATACTTTTACAAATGTATTCATAAAACTTTGTCAGCATCACCAGGAAGGATTCGGGATTCACACCCATTGTAGTGGAAGTTCGAAAACATAACGCAATAAATTTTTTTACGTGCGAAATTTCATGATTTTTTCACTTACTAATGACTGCATTTGTTCCTATAGGTACACTTTTCTTCATAAGTTAGAGAGATTCTTCGATTAATTTTGCAAAGCATACAAATCATACGTACAGTTGTATGAAACTTAAGAATTTATTAAATTTATGAAAAAACGAATGAGCTGTTATATTTTAAACTCCATGTTTAGAAAAAACACAAACTTTCTAGTTAATTACCTCAATTTTTACCACAGTTTTTAATAGATTTGTAAAATTCTAGAGCTTCATACACCTGTAAGTATGGTTTGTATGCTGTGCAAAATTCATCGAAGAATCTCTCTTACTTATGAAGAAAAGTGTTCCTATATCAACAAATGCTGCCATTAGTAAGTGAAAAAATGATGAAATTTCATTTGTAAAAAAAATTATTGTGTTATGTTTTCAAAATTTCACTGCTGTGAGTGCAAATTCTGAATCCTTCTTGGTCATGCCGACAAAGTTTTATGACTATTTGTAAAAGAATGGACAGTGGAAATTAAAATGTCCTGTGATGCCTCTCCTGCTCCAAGTCGGCCCGTTTGACGTCCTACCCCCCTTAGGAACGGAATTTGAAGCGGACTGCCAAATGTGTCTACTGCCACCAACATGCATTGCGCCTACGAAGATATAAGAAATTAGGGCACACGCGGAGGCATATAGATAGTCATTTTTCCCTCTCTCTATTTGCGAGTGGAACAGGTAAAGAAATTACTGGTACAGGGTACCCTTCACCACGCACAGTATGGTGGCTTGCGGAATATCTATGTAGATGTACACTGAACCGCCAATGACAATGTAATAGGCATGGGTATCCAAATGCAGATATATATAAACAGGTAGAATAGGGCGCTGCGCGCGACAACGCCTCTATAAAACAACAAGTGTCTGGCGTAGTTGTTAGATCGGTTACTACTGCTACAATGGCAGGTTACCAAAATTTAAGTGAGTTTGAACGTGGTGTTATAGTCGGCGCACGAGCGACGGGACACAGCATCTCCGATTTAGCGATGAAATGGGGATTATATCGCTTCACTGGTGTACCGTGAATATCAGGAATCAGGTGAAACCTCGAAACTCCGACATCGCTGCAGTCGGAGAAAGATCCTGCATGAACCGGATCAACGACGACTGGAGAGAATCGTTGAGTGTGACAGAAGTGGAACCATTCCGCAAACTGTTGCAGATTTCAGTGTTGGGCTATCGACAAGTGTCAGCGTGCGAACCACTCAAAGGAACATCATCGATATGGGCTGTCGGAGCCGAGGGACCACTCGTGTATCCTTGATGACTAAACAACGGAAAGCTTTACGCCTCGCCTTTGCCCGTCAACACCGATGACTGGAAATATGTTGTCTCGTCGGAAGAGTCTCGTTTCAAGTTGTATCGAGCGGGTGGACGTGTACGGGTGTGGAGACAACCTCATCAATCCATGGACCCTGCATGTCAGCAAGGGACTGTTGAAGCTGGTGGACGCTCTATAGTGGTATGGGGCGTGTGTAGTTGGATTGATATGGCACCCCTAATACGTCTAGATACGACTCTGACTCGTACGTAAGCATCCAGTCTGATTACCTGTAAAATTCATGTCCACGGTGCATTCCGACGTGCTTGGGCTATTCCAGAAGGACAATCCGACACCCCGTGTGGTGGTTCGTTATGTATTAGTATTGATATATTATGAAAAGTTATAGCCAGTGTTATTGTGCCTGCTTCACAACTGGAAAATTATAAATGTCAGTGACTCAGTTATGGTACTTCTTGCAGTTAGTTAGCCCGACACGATGTGTTTATATTAGAATATACCACAAACAAACAAATTTCCACGCATTTAACTGCAATAGTTTCTAAACTTACTTTTGGTAATTATTTTTCCTGTTGTGGAAATGAAAGGCTGAGGAGATTCTCGCGATTTCGTTAAGTGGACATCGAAAAAAAATTACTGAACTCAGTTTACTCAAATATGATTCAAAATTGGAAATATTGATTACTTTCAGTGTTTCAATGGAAGAAACACTAATCAAGAGACATCTTCTACATTTACATTTAATCTACCTTGTCAAAATTAACGAACACTAACATATTTATTACTATTCTGGGCCGTTATCATTTAGAACAACGTCACTGACCTCTGCATCAATGTTCCTCTATACAATTTGCACAAATCATTTAAATTTACCGCTTCATGAGTATATCAGCTGGTACAGATAAACATTAGCAACACTTTTAAGTAGTATTTGAATATATTTAGAGTAAATGTTGCATAAAACTTACGTGTTTTCATGCCTCGTCACAAAATTACTTCTTACACTATGAAGAAACAAACTAGAAGAGCAAGCAATCTTACCGAAAAAAAACCGTATTGAAATTACGTTTGTAGATCATATTAATTGATTACAGAGTCTTTGTTATATTCCTGAGATAATTCTCATGTTTCGTTACGACGTCAATTATGGTATATTTGTGAAGTTATTCAATATCACTTATATCACGTTATGTGGCGTTCCGCAGCATGGGCCCCCTAGTAAGTGTGTAGCCAAATATTTCTAATGTTGGGTCTCACTCACTACCAGACCCCATCACTTCACATGATTTTTAAAGTCTTCAATCACACTTGTCACTGCGACTCAAGAAAGCATAGTTTCAGAGTATTCACACTATTAATCAAGTAGAGCTTTAAGCTACACCTGTAAGGAGACTGTTTAGGTTTTTATGTTGGTAATGCCACGTAGTGCTCTGTATGAAAATCTCTGACTGCTCCGTGTGCAATCTGTGTCTGGTTGGACTGCCTTCAGTAGTTAGAAACTTTTATTTAGCTGGTAGTATTGCCGCTCGCTGTGTTGCAGTAGTTCGAGTAACGAAGATTTTTCTGAGGTAAGCAATTCATGAAAGGTATAGGTTATTGTTAGTCAGGGCCATTCTTTTGTAGGAATGATTGAAAATGAAACTGCGTTGCGCTAAAAGTACTTTGTGTCAGTTAAGCGATGGTCAGAATAAGTAAAGATAGAACTGTCTAAGTACTTTCAGTTTTGCTCAGCTGTTTGGAAATCAAATAACTAAGAGTTTTTCCAGTACTGTCATTCTTAATTATCTGAGCGGAAGTTTCATGCACGTACAGTATTTATTTACAGTGTATTTTGAGGTTTACAATTATTTTTGTTAGGGCTTTTGCTTAACTTACTGTCTGCCCTGTTTCTGCACATGAAGGCAAACAGTTCAGAATAACCTATAGCCCGATAACAAAACGCTTAGACTTCCCCATTCGGATTAGGGGCGTATGGGAAAAAACGGGTCGAAAATAACCTTGCCCGGAGTCTTCTAACTGTTTATTTTCACGTGATATTTAATGATTTTCTCGAATGATAGACATTTAAAAATGCATATATACAACAACTATGATAAAATAATATTTACATCAACAGAAAAGAAAAATAGTTCATGCAGCAGGTGTTTATTGTGAAAATTATTTCATAATGTTTTTCATATTCGCAGATTAAGGGGAGCTAGAACACCCTATCCTGCTAGTGTTAAATTTGGTGACTTGTCTTCTCTGTATTTCAGGAACCACTATAGCCATTGACATGAAACTTTTACAGGACATTAAACTGTTTATGTTCTGAGTCTACTGATCTACAACAGAGAATTTCGGCCACTACTTTTGGAAATACAATTTTTTAATTTCACCGTTGAAATTTTGTGTATCTTTTTTGTGCGTTATCCTAAATAATTTTAATTATACATAACATTATGTTCTTGTTTTAGTTCAGTAGTCTCAGGATTTGTATGTTATTTTTCCCAGGAAATTTGAATACTCCACTCGAGGTGGTTTCTGAGATTTAGGGAAAAATCCACCAGATAATGTAAATTTTCAGGAACAGCTTTTAAAGTTTCAAAAGACTGTAACTCACTTAATGTATGCTTATTTCTTTTGTTGTTTGTCGCTCAGAAGCACATCGCACCATACCGTATATCATCCTCTTGATATTTTTCCTACTTTTTTCTTCTTTCTGAACTCCTTGGTTGTCATCTGTGCTGCATACTCTGCTTTATCAATGCGAACCTTGTCCGTACATTCAAGTTCTCTGATGCAGTTTGCTCCAGGATTAATCCCCATATGCTGTAGCACTTTAACCCTACCAAAGTTGTCATCATTAAAAGCAATAACAGCATCACTGCCCCTCTACTTTAGTGTCTTTATTCCAACAAAAACAAATTTTGGTAAGCCAATCCATATTATTGAACGACTGATTGGGATTTTGAGTCCGACCTTGCAAACACTTCTTCAGTAGTTCAGGATTTGCCAGGTCTCTGTAAATAAGTTTTATGATATCCATGACTGCTGTTGGGATGGAATGTGTATGTCTGTATGAACTGCTTGAGTACAGGGCATTGCACTAATTGCACCGTGTATCAGGTCCAGGAGGGCAAAGGTAGTCTACTGGTCTTTCATCAGTTGACAGTCAATGGAAGAAGGTAGACCATACTGCCTGCATCATTTTCAGCAAATCCCCAATATTATTTTTAATGGCCATCCCATAATATTGCTGTAGCTCATCAATAATTTTGTCTGTCAGCCTGCCTCTTATGGTTTTACCATCAGAAAATTTCTTGTCTTTCAAACGTTGTTTGAACTTCCTCAACCTGGTGCCCATCCTCATCTGGACATGATCAACACATTCGAGTTTTGTGATAATCTTCTCACCATAAGGTTGAGCGGCTACTACACTGTTATATGCTTTTGAGTTTTCATCACATAAGAACTCAGTGTAACAAACTCCCCTTTCGTTCACAGATCGACTAAAAATTTCAGTAGCTGCAGAGGCCTCCATACCACCATTTGTTCCTTCATAATTTCTGTCACAGGTGTGCAGTTCTTCATTCCATGATTTACACATATAACAATGTTTGGTTAAAATCTGGAAATCTATTACCTTTCCATTATCCACACTGGTCACCGTAGCTACAGAATTCTTAGAACTGTAGCTACACTTCTGCCAAGTGCCATCAAAAGCTACTGGTATGTCACTCATACCATCACTTATTTCCACAGCTTCGTTTGCAGCACCCTTCATTGACTCACATACAACAGATTCCACAGCAGCTGCAATAAATACCGCACACTTGTCGATTTTACAAGGTCGGCGTGGCATATTCATCATGGCACACATTGTTTCTGCTGCAGTGTGTGCTTAGCCAATAGCTCTCTATCCATGAAACCACCTAACATTTACTTCACTATGATTATTTTTACACTCATCAGAACTCCAAAACGAATTAGTACATTTACAACTGGCACAGTTAATGATAAATTTCCTGGCTATTCCATTTGATACCTTACTGTCTTCATGTAAATTAACTGTCCCTTCACATATTTTGCAACACACACATTTACCTAACACCCTTGTTACGATGTGTAAATCTATATGCATATACTATATGCATGTACTATCTATACGCATAAACTATATGCATGTACTATCTATATGCATATACTATATAAGCGAGCGAGAGCCGCGCTGAGGCTCATTCGCGCTGCTACTGCTCCACAGGCAACTGCATTGAACGCCGCCACGATGCCTTACAGGAGAATTCGTCACCGTTCTAAATAGACAGTTTATAATACCATCGAGAACATCGAGTTCCCCACAACATCTGGAGACAAGAAGAACCGCATACCAGTTAAGAGTGTTGCAGGTACTGCACTTGTCGACGGACCTTGTGTTTTCCGTGGTTGCAGACTGAATTTTAGTATAGACATTAATGATACTTTCGATCATGGTAATGGTTGGCTCACTGTAGCCATTGTACATGGAGGTACTTCACATCACTTTCGTATTGAGAAAACTGCCGCACGCGATTAGCCGAGCGGTCTGAGGCGCTGCAGTCATGGACTGTGCGGCTGGTCCCGATAGAGGTTCAAGACCTCCCGCGGGCATGGATGTGTGTGTTTGTCAATAGGATAATTTGGATTAAGTAGTGTGTAAACTTAGGGACTGATGACCTTAGCAGTTAAGTTCCATAAGATTTCACACACATTTCAACATTTTTTGAGAAAACCGTGTGTCACAACGTTTAATTTCAATCTACGAAGGACTGATGGGTGTTTCTCTAGACACTGACATGTTTGGCTGTATTTCATAGTCTGTAACTTCACACGCCACTTGTTGAACACAATGTTTCCCTTTATTCGAAAATCTATTACCATGAAACCCACATTTCTTAAAAACACTCCATTTTGGCGTCATACTTTGCTTTTTGAGAGATTTACAAATCTATTCATCACTTTTCCTCGGAAAAACGTTAGCACTTTAACTTACAATGCGTGTTTATACTATGAAACGGTATGACAATGTTTTTAACACTGTTACTAATACAAACGCGTAATTTAACCTTTATCACACATCAATCCACAGCCTTCTATAAAATAATTACCGATTTTATTAGATCTTGAAGTAATGGACGTAAAAACTATAATGTTTTCAATCAGCGTAGATTATATTTAAAAAATAAAATAAAATACATCCCATGTGAGTTTATTAGTGGTATATGTATAGATCATTTTATTCGGAAAATTACAAATTTTATAATGCGATAAAAATCTCAATAAGTGAATAAAAATTTTTTCTTCCATTCTAACTCCCCTTATGAATGTACAGTCGTGGACAAAACGAGCGAGACCCCTCGCCTTTTCGTTATGCTGATCCGCACGGCTTTAAAGTCTGCTACACAGCATAACAGGCAAGGCGACGAAGTGCTACCAACATACTATGCACAGGCGTGAAATTGACAAACTATCTGAACTTTTTTAGACTGTTTTCCATAATTTGTAAGACTATATTAATGCTGATTAATGTGTTAAACACAAACCGTAAATGTAAGACAGAAATGAAAGAAGAAAAGCTAATTGGTATGAACTGTACCAATAAAAATGAATTTCAACTTATCGAGAAAACATAACTGTTTTAGTAGGACAAAGAACCCCAGATCGTTACGAATTAGCAAAATATTATCCGCATTCGGCCGCGAAACGGTCTGTGTCAACGTTCAGATCAGTCATACTGGACTACCGTTGCTGACCTACCATGAAAGTGTGCAAATTTAGCAATGCGTGAAGATTCATAACGAAATTCAGTTAAAAATCATTCAGTGACACACTTAAGTCAATTCCATTATTGACAGAAGCGGAAAAAGTAGGCAGTAACATGAATTAAATTCTACAAAAGTGTCATATTGACATCCACAGTATAGAATAAAGGTAGCGATAAAACGTATTGGGGGGGCGAGAATTTCTTAAAATTGCTTTACTGATATTCTACCTGCCTCCATCGAGATTAGAACCGAAAACAAACCAGACCTTTCTTTCACTACACTAGCAGACAACCCAGGCAAACAGCCCTCCATTGTTACCCCTGACATGAATAAGCCGGCAATTTCGCTATGAAAATGGCAAAATGAGCTGCCGTTTCTGTTGCATAGAGCTTTCTGGAATCAAAAACATGAATTTTCTATCTTTATGCCACCGCTTATGTGACAGTCATTCGGGATGTTTATCGAAATAACAAAATACTGTTATTAGCGAGTAAATTTAGTAGGATAATTCTGCACCACCCCAGGAAATAAACGGCTACATAGCCGCCAAACGTATTCTACACTGTTTAGAATTCTCCACTAGACTCGCCACAGCCAGAAAATGTTCATTAGCCGAAGTGTTTCTTAAGCTAGCTAGCAATGGGAATGTTCGCACTTCTAAAACGCGGTGGCATTAATATTGGGATGTGAATTACTACGTGTATAGACAAATGGATTCTATTTGCATTCTTGTAAACGTGATTTGGATCGAAAGCGTAGCTACGATTAATATGCTGATGTATCGATTGCAACTAGAACATTTCGGAAAGGAGTTGGGGGTGGTAATTATGCGGCCGTCATCTTCAGTAACTGTCGTAGCTGTTTTTGTTGTTAGGATTTCGGCACCTAAACCGGCAAAAACGGAACCCTACTAGTCTCACTTTCCCTCACTTTATTTATGATGTTAGATTCGCAATCTGAGCATACGTATTATCCATAACCACACTTTAGCGCCACATAGATCTGTGATTGCAACACATTGGCGTACACTTGAGATATTTCGTTTCCCATGAAGCGGTGGCAGACGATGCTGTGGCGTCTTTGAAGCGCGAGCTTCGTCAGTGCAAGATGTCTCAGCACAGTTGCTAGTCTAATGGACAACGGAAATACTGTAGAATACTTTTGACAACTACGTGACCATCGATTTACGTTCGTGAGTCGTTCATAATTATGTTAGTAAATTCACTCGTTATTTTTATGTTCTTTAAATTACATTTGCTACATGATTCGCATTGAAGACGTAGGAAATGTATGTTATATGGTCCAGGAAGCACGTTCCAATAGAAATTGATGCTTACATTGACATTTATGTTGCGAATTAGTCGTCTTATCCATCACATGGATAACGAGGATGCTCCGTTTTGCTACAGTTGTTTCGTAGCTTACAAGGGAACCCCCCCATTGCACCCCCACCCCCACCCCCCTCAGATTCAGTTATAAGTTGGCACAGTGGATAGGCCTTGAAAAACTGAACACAGATCAATCGAGAAAAATATAGAAAAAATAGAAAAAAATAAGCAAATTATACAAACTGAGTAGTCCATGAACAAGATAAGCAACATCAAGGACAATGCATACTCACGAGCGCCATGGTCGCGTGGTTAGCGTGAGCAACTGTGGAACGAGAGGTCCTTGGTGTAAGTCTTCCCTCGAGTGAAAAGTTAAATTTTTTATTTTCATACAATTATTATCTGTCCGTCCGTCCGTCCGTCCGATGCGAGGTAACTGCGCCGTAGTATGGGGACGCTACACCTAAACAAACGTCGAAACACACGATGTCAGTCGACTACAGCGCACGGAAGAGAGAGTATTCCTGCTAACGAGGCTGCCTGGCTGGCAGTTGACTGTTCGCTACTTTGGACGAGAGTGCTATTAATACGTGAGATGTATTCCGTGGGCAATATGAATCCAGAAAATATAGCTCGCGACTTCAATAACATGGTCAATGAATATTTTCCGAACTGCAAGGGATCGAACGATTGTAACTGGCTCTTCGACTTCCAATTTGACAATTTGTGGAAAAATTGTGACTCTTCAGGCTTTGTTTATCTTGCTAGTCCTAGTTTGAAACATTGTCTGACAGAAAACGTAGGCATGAAGGAGTCAGTAAAAGCAATTATTCGCTATTATAGCAAACTTTTGAATCCACTGGACACTTGAATTCTCTATATTCATTGTGAAAGTTTTGTTATTTCTCTTGTTATTTACTGTCTCAATGTCATCCGTGAGAATAAAATTAGAGACAGTTGGATTAGGTTCCTGATCTATAAACTATGATTTAATATTCTGCGCTGCTAAATAAATTTTGAAGGTTATATTCTTTACGTAAAACAGAGTATCGGTTTCAGTCCTAGGACTGACGATAAACTTCAGAAATACAATTACAGAATAGTGGCATATCGATTATGTCTCCTCTCCATCAACAATAGTTGTTATCCATAGTTTCGTATTTGCTATTTGACAATTTAGAGACCAACTTGATCTTTCCACAATGCCATTTTTGACTTGCTTCTTAATAGGTCCTATAACTACTGATTTGTTGAAAATATTAACTGTTAAATACGTTATTCCACAAATTAAAAACTTCGAGTTATTCTTCATATCTTGAAACTTACTACCGTTCACTTTCACTGAAGAAAAGATACATAATAATAAAATGAAATCAAAGATTAGAATGTCAAAGCATAGTGTGAATGGTTAAAATGAAATGAACTAAAAATTATCTTCTTGTCTAAAACACGTTACTGTTCCAGAGAACTTCGGCACCTCTCAAAATTTTTTACACCTCTGATGTTTAGCCACATGTGGACAAGTAGTGGGTCTCATGATGCAGCACTGTTTAGCTGCCACAAAATTAAGCCTCAAAAATCAGTAAATAAATCTATTGTTCTACTGTTGCTCCGAATCGCATATACCAACCGCCCTCTGCTGCGACAACAACTCAAAGTCTACTGGGTATTCGATTTTTATCAGCTTTTTCGGGCCACCTTACCTCTTCTTCTATCCCAACCTTTGTTCTCCAATTACGCCTTCATCGGCGAGCTTCTCCTCAATATTTTTCATTTGTGCTGTATTGTTTTGTTCCCTTCTTGCATATACACGTGTGTCATATATTTTTAGAGACTGCATAAACATATAAGGTGAGTATTTCTTCCCTTGGCAAATTAATTATTACATATCTTGCTGTGAATTAATTTGTTTGTCCACAATCCACTTACTGCGTTTCCCTAAAATTATAAAAAATATACGTCTGTAAAAAAAAACAAAAAAACAAAAAAACCTTGAAACATCTGTTGCAGCTGATTGGTGAAGGGCTGAAAAAAAAAAAAAACACCTCTGCTAATGCTGCTTAGTATCGCGTATAGCCTCCTTCGGCTTCCACAACAGCTCGAAGTCTGTTGGGCATTGAGCCCACAACTCGAGCCACATAACTAGGAGATTCAAGTAACTCATTCCAAGCGTCATGAATCACATCAGAAAGCTGTCGGCGAGTCGACGGTGCCTGCCCCTTTTCTCGTATTACTCTGACCATTTCTGCCCAAATATTCTCAATGGGATTCATGTCAGCTGCTTTAGGTGGCCATTCCATTACAGTAATATTACTATGGTCGTCGAACCACCTCTTAACCACACGTGCCATATGAATAGGCGAGCGATCTTGTTGGAACATGATCTGATCATCGCCAAATCTTGCTGTCACAGAAGGCAACATCACGTTCTCCAGAATTGAGATGTAATTGCGCGCATCGAATCTGCCTTCCACTTCCCACAGGAGCCCACACCCTTCGGCCGATATCCATGCCCATACTGTTACCGACTCCCTGCCACTCCTTCGGCAACTGTAAATATATTTTCGATTATACCTAGCACCTTTAGGTCGGTAAACAAGTACTTTTCCGGTTGATGCCGTCGAGAAAACTTTTTCGTCCGTGAAAATCACTCGCCTCCAAAACTGGAGAGGTCTGTCGACATATTCAGCAGCAAAAGCAAGGCGCGCTTCTCTGTGGGAAACTGTCACTGTCTCTTTCACAGCAGCGCTTCTTGCTCTCAGTCCACCTTCCCTTAGACGACGAGTGACGGTCTTACTGCTAACATTGAGACCCAAAGTCTGCTGAATTTGTCGTGCGTTGACAAATGGGTGGTTCTCACTGAAACGGGGTATCTGCTGATCCTGAGCTGCTGTTGTTTTGCGGCGACGGCCATGAGGCCTCCCATTCAGGTTACCACTCTCTTCCTTTCGTCTGATCCACCTGGCTACCGTCGACTTGTGAAGACCCATAGTTCTTGCTATATAGCCATTTGAAAATCCCTCTGCATGGAGTGCTATTATAGCGCCCTTGTCTGCCTCAGCCAGATGTGCCATTTTGGGTTGACTGAATGATTCGTCGCAGTTAATATCTGCTGCCGAAAGAACGCTAGCAGGAAACAGACTACGTCCTCCACGACGTCAGCCACAACACAGTGGCCAAGTATGTGTAACACGGAAATCGATGGCATAAACGATAGATCGCAAGCCCGTACCCGTGTCATTACATAGCGGAGCAACTTACAAGGGAACCTCCCCATCGCACCCCCCTCAGATTCAGTTATAAGTTGGCACAGTCGACAGGCCTTGAAAAACTGAACACAGATCAATCGAGAAAACAGGAAGAAATTGTGTGGAACTATGAAAAAATAAGCAAAATATACAAACTAAGCAGTCCATAGGAAACATAGGCAACATCATGCACGATATGAGCGCCTGAGCGCCGTGGTCTCATGGTTAGCGTAAGCAACTAAGGAACGAGAGGTCCTTGTTTCAAGTCTTCCCTCGGGTGAAATTTTTTTATTTTCAGACAATTATCAGGGTTCAGGCACTCACACATAATCAACTTCGCTGTGCAAAATTCCAGGACATGTTCAGATTTGCTTGGACATATGCAGAATTTGACGGTCTACACACGGAAAAATTTGAAAACCTTAAAAATATATGTTTTGACAGAGCACAGAGAAAACTGTGCGACTGTGAAACTGTTGCATTAATTTGTTGAAGTTTATGTGACACACTCTTATGTTTTCATCAATTTTTTGGAAGTGATTATCACATCCACAAGAAAACCTAAATCGGGCAAGGTAGAAGAATCTTTTTACCCATTCGCCAAGTGTGCAAGTTAGGTGGGTCGACAACATATTCCTGTCATGTGACGCACATGCCGTCACCAGTATCGTGTAGAATATATCAGACGTGTTTTCCTGTGGAGGAATCGGTTGACCTATGACCTTGCGATCAAATGTTTTCGGTTCCCATTGCAGAGGCACGTCCTTTCGTCTAGTAATCGCACGGTTTTGCGGTGCGGTCGCAAAACACAGAGACACTAAACTTATTAGAGTGAACAGAGACGTCAATGAACGAACGGACAGATCATAACTTTGCGAAAGTAAAATTTTCAGTCAAGGGAAGACTTGAACAAAGGACCTCTCGCTCCGCAGCTGTTCACGCTAACCACGAGACCACGGCGCGCCTATCTTCATATAACCCTAGATGTTGCCTATATTGCCCATGGACTACTCAGTTAGTATATTTTGCTTATTTTTTCATAGTTCCACACAACTTCTTCCTGTTTTCTCGATTGATCTGTGTTCAGTTTTTCAAGGCCTACCCACTGTGCCAAATTATAACTAAATCTGAGGGGGGTGCGATGGGGAGGTTCCCTTGTTAGAATCTGTAATTTTTCTCAGAAGGGACTGGTCCACCTTTGTCATGTCTTATCCTGATAAATATTACATGAAATGAAATGTTTACGTTTTGTATATGCGGCAGGCCAAACGCAAGAAACATTTCTGAAATATCTGAGGCAACCTGAAGAACACTACGTGAATTTTAGCTGTAGAAGGTTGCCTTATAGGAAGGAAAATGTGTTTGTGCTCGCTCGCCGTGTTTCCAAGCGGCGCAGTTTACTCTGAGGCATACATAGTTCTCGCCGGGCGTTAAGAAGCGACTCGACTAACAAGGGGAACTCGCCAGGTGTCGTAGGCTGATTGTCCGGAAACTTTGCTCAGTGAAGGAGAGGACAAAATAAGCGAACCTGTGGTTCGGCTTATATGCAAACACTCGACCGTTTCCGAGAAAGCTACGGTCCAAGTTATCAACGTGCTGTTACTATAGTGTAGATACCTTCTGCAATCGAGAACGCAATTGAAGCGGTGGCTCATGGCTATCGCCGTTCCTTCATAACTTTTATTCCCTTGTTCGAGACCATCTTGGTTTCTTTTAATATTATTTTTTGTTGCCTCTCTATCAGAATTATCTACGAATGTTTTTTTTCTGATTTATGTTGAAATAATTTTGTCGTTATTCGCCAATTACCTTTATATGGAATTAATGAATTTAAAAAAATAATAAACGAACGAGACAAGCTGATCTAAAATCATCTGGTCTGCCTCATGTATCGTTATATCCAAATTGTTTATAAATATTAATTTACATTCAGATCCGATGATGGCACCTTTAATGTGTGGAAACCGGTTATCCAGTAAACAGTATTTAAGCGATCTTGGCTTCTGAATTATTTCTACAACAGAGTGATCGCCCCACTACGCACTGTGTGTTCCCTTTTTAACTTCTTTCTTTACACAGTACATTAACTGACGAATAACGACAACATTGTTTCAACATAAATTGGAATAAACATTCGCAGATAATTCTAAGAGTGAGGGAGGAAATAAGAGTAACAACCAGGTTTCGAACTCGTAGCGCAAAGTTTCGAAGTCGCAATGGTAGCCACAGAGCCACCGCTTCAGTTGAATCCTTACCCGCTAAGAGGTATCTACACTATAGCAACAGCGCATTGAAAAATTTGACCGTCGTTTTCTCAGAAGCGGTAGAGTGTTAGCAGAGAAGCCGAGAAAAAAAACATTCGTAGATAATTCTGATAGAGAGGCAACAAAAAATAATATTAAAAGAAACCAAGATGGTCTCGAACAAGGGAATAAAAGTTATGAAGGAACGGCGATAGCCATGAGCCACCGCTTCAATTGCGTTCTCGATTGCAGAAGGTATCTACACTATAGTAACAGCGCGTTGATAACTTGGACCGTAGCTTTCTCGGAAACGGTCGAGTGTTTGCTTATAAGCCGAACCACAGGTTCGCTTATTTTGTCCTCTCCTTCACTGAGCAAAGTTTCCGGACAATCAGCCTACGACACCTGGCGAGTTCCCCTCGTTAGTCGAGTCGCTTCTTAACGCCCGGCGAGAACTATGTATGCCTCAGAGTAAACTGCGCCGCTTGGAAACACGGCGAGCGAGCACAAACACATTTTCCTTCCTATAAGGCAACCTTCTACAGCTAAAATTCACGTAGTGTTCTTCAGGTTGCCTCAGATATTTCAGAAATGTTTCTTGCGTTTGGCCTGCCGCATATACAAAACGTAAACATTTCATTTCATGTAATATTTATCAGGATAAGACATGACAAAGGTGGACCAGTCCCTTCTGAGAAAAATTACAGATTCTAACAAGGGAACCTCCCCATCGCACCCCCCTCAGATTTAGTTATAATTTGGCACAGTGGGTAGGCCTTGAAAAACTGAACACAGATCAATCGAGAAAACAGGAAGAAGTTGTGTGGAACTATGAAAACCACGAGACCACGGCGCGCCTATGCTCATATCACCCTAGTTGTTTCCTATATTGCCCATGGACTACTCAGTTGGTATATTTTGCTTATTTTTTCATAGTTCCACACAATTTCTTCCTGTTTTCTCGATTGATCTGTGTTCAGTTTTTCAAGGCCTATCGACTGTGCCAACTTATAACTGAATCTGAGGGGGGTGCGATGGGGAGGTTCCCTTGTAAGTTGCTCCACTATGTAATGACACGGGATTTTCAAATGGCTATATAGCAAGAACTATGGGTCTTCACAAGTCGACGGTAGCCAGGTGGATCAGACGAAAGGAAGAGAGTGGTAACCTGAATGGGAGGCCTCATGGCCGTCGCCGCAAAACAACAGCAGCTCAGGATCAGCAGATACGCCGTTTCAGTGAGAACCACCCATTTGTCAACGCACGACAAATTCAGCAGACTTTGGGTCTCAATGTTAGCAGTAAGACCGTCACTCGTCGTCTAAGGGAAGGTGGACTGAGAGCAAGAAGCGCTGCTGTGAAAGAGACATTGACAGTTTCCCACAGAGAAGCTCGCCTTGCTTTTGCTGCTGAATATGTCGACAGACCTCTCCAGTTTTGGAGGCGAGTGATTTTCACGGACGAAAAAGTTTTCTCTACGGCATCAACCGGAAAAGTACTTGTTTACCGACCTAAAGGTGCTAGGTATAATCGAAAATATATTTACAGTTGCCGAAGGAGTGGCAGGGAGTCGGTAACAGTATGGGCATGGATATCGGCCGAAGGGTGTGGGCTCCTGTGGGAAGTGGAAGGAAGATTCGATGCGCGCAATTACATCTCAATTCTGGAGAACGTGATGTTGCCTTCTGTGACAGCAAGATTTGGCGATGATCAGATCATGTTCCAACACGATCGCTCGCCTATTCATATGGCACGTGTGGTTAAGAGGTGGTTCGACGACCATAGTAATATTACTGTAATGGAATGGCCACCTAAAGCAGCTGACATGAATCCCATTGAGAATATTTGGGCAGAAATGGTCAGAGTAATACGAGAAAAGGGGCAGGCACCGTCGACTCGCCGACAGCTTTCTGATGTGATTCATGACGCTTGGAATGAGTTACTTGAATCTCCTAGTTATGTGGCTCGAGTTGTGGGCTCAATGCCCAACAGACTTCGAGCTGTTGTGGAAGCCGAAGGAGGCTATACGCGATACTAAGCAGCATTAGCAGAGGTGTTTTTTTTTCAGCCCTTCACCAATCAGCTGCAACAGATGTTTCAAGCTTTTTTTGTTTTTTTGTTTTTTTTTTACAGACGTATATTTTATATAACTTTAGGGAAACGCAGTAAGTGGATTGTGGACAAACAAATTAATTCACAGCAAGATATGTAATAATTAATTTGCCAAGGGAAGAAATACTCACCTTATACGTTTATGCAGTCTCTAAAAATATATGACACACGTGTATATGCAAGAAGGGAACAAAACAATACAGCACAAATGAAAAATATTGAGGAGAAGCTCGCCGATGAAGGCGTAATTGGAGAACAAAGGTTGGGCTAGAAGAAGAGGTAAGGAGAGAAAAATCGAATTCCCAGTAGACTTTGAGTTGTTGTCGCAGCAGAGGGCGGTTGGTATATGCGATTCGGAGCAACAGTAGAACAATAGATTTATTTACTGATTTTTGAGGCTTAATTTTGTGGCAGCTAAACAGTGCTGCATCATGAGACCCACTACTTGTCCACATGTGGCTAAACATCAGAGGTGTAAAAAATTTTGAGAGGTGCCGAAGTTCTCTGGAACAGTAACGTGTTTTAGACAAGAAGATAATTTTTAGTTCATTTCATTTTAACCATTCACACTATGCTTTGACATTCTAATCTTTGATTTCATTTTATTATTATGTATCTTTTCTTCAGTGAAAGTGAACGGTAGTAAGTTTCAAGATATGAAGAATAACTCGAAGTTTTTAATTTGTGGAATAACGTGTTTAACAGTTAATATTTTCAACAAATCTGTAGTTATAGGACCTATTAAGAAGCAAGTCAAAAATGGCATTGTGGAAAGATCAAGTTGGTCTCTAAATTGTCAAATAGCAAATACGAAACTATGGATAACAACTGTTGTTGATGGAGAGGAGACATAATCGATATGCCACTATTCTGTAATTGTATTTCTGAAGTTTATCGTCAGTCCTAGGACTGAAACCGATACTCTGTTTTACGTAAAGAATATAACCTTCAAAATTTATTTAGCAGCGCAGAATATTAAATCATAGTTTATAGATCAGGAACCTAATCCAACTGCCTCTAATTTTATTCTCACGGATGACATTGAGACAGTAAATAACAAGAGAAATAACAAAACTTTCACAATGAATATAGAGAATTCAAGTGTCCAGTGGATTCAAAAGTTTGCTATAATAGCGAATAATTGCTTTTACTGACTCCTTCATGCCTACGTTTTCTGTCAGACAATGTTTCAAACTAGGACTAGCAAGATAAACAAAGCCTGAAGAGTCACAATTTTTCCACAAATTGTCAAATTGGAAGTCGAAGGGCCAGTTACAATCGTTCGATCCCTTGCAGTTCGGAAAATATTCATTGACCATGTTATTGAAGTCGCGAGCTATATTTTCTGGATTCATATTGCCCACGGAATACATCTCACGTATTAATAGCACTCTCGTCCAAAGTAGCGAACAGTCAACTGCCAGCCAGGCAGCCTCGTTAGCAGGAATACTCTCTCTTCCGTGCGCTGTAGTCGACTGAAATCGTGTGTTTCGACGTTTGTTTAGGTGTAGCGTCCCCATACTACGGCGCAGTTACCTCGCATCGAACGGACGGACGGACGGACAGATAATAATTGTATGAAAATAAAAAATTTAACTTTTCACTCGAGGGAAGACTTACACCAAGGACCTCTCGTTCCACAGTTGCTCACGCTAACCACGCGACCATGGCGCTCGTGAGTATGCATTGTCCTTGATGTTGCTTATCTTGTTCATGGACTACTCAGTTTGTATAATTTGCTTATTTTTTTCTATTTTTTCTATATTTTTCTCGATTGATCTGTGTTCAGGTTTTCAAGGCCTATCCACTGTGCCAACTTATAACTGAATCTGAGGGGGGTGGGGGTGGGGGTGCAATGGGGGGGTTCCCTTGTAAGCTACGAAACAACTGTAGCAAAACGGAGCATCCTCGTTATCCATGTGATGGATAAGACGACTAATTCGCAACATAAATGTCAATGTAAGCATCAATTTCTATTGGAACGTGCTTCCTGGACCATATAACATACATTTCCTACGTCTTCAATGCGAATCATGTAGCAAATGTAATTTAAAGAACATAAAAATAACGAGTGAATTTACTAACATAATTATGAACGACTCACGAACGTAAATCGATGGTCACGTAGTTGTCAAAAGTATTCTACAGTATTTCCGTTGTCCATTAGACTAGCAACTGTGCTGAGACATCTTGCACTGACGAAGCTCGCGCTTCGAAGACGCCACAGCATCGTCTGCCACCGCTTCATGGGAAACGAAATATCTCAAGTGTACGCCAATGTGTTGCAATCACAGATCTATGTGGCGCTAAAGTGTGGTTATGGATAATACGTATGCTCAGATTGCGAATCTAACATCATAAATAAAGTGAGGGAAAGTGAGACTAGTAGGGTTCCGTTTTTGCCGGTTTAGGTGCCGAAATCCTAACAACAAAAACAGCTACGACAGTTACTGAAGATGACGGCCGCATAATTAACACCCCCAACTCCTTTCCGAAATGTTCTAGTTGCAATCGATACATCAGCATATTAATCGTAGCTACGCTTTCGATCCAAATCACGTTTACAAGAATGCAAATAGAATCCATTTGTCTATACACGTGGTAATTCACATCCCAATATTAATGCCACCGCGTTTTAGAAGTGCGAACATTCCCATTGCTAGCTAGCTTAAGAAACACTTCGGCTAATGAACATTTTCTGGCTGTGGCGAGTCTAGTGGAGAATTCTAAACAGTGTAGAATACGTTTGGCAGCTATGTAGCCGTTTATTTCCTGGGGTGGTGCAGAATTATCCTACTAAATTTACTCGCTAATAACAGTATTTTGTTATTTCGATAAACATCCCGAATGACTGTCACATAAGCGGTGGCATAAAGATAGAAAATTCATGTTTTTGAGTCCAGAAAGCTCTATGCAACAGAAACGGCAGCTCATTTAGCCATTTTCATAGCGAAATTGCCGGCTTATTCATGTCAGGGGTAACAATGGATGGCTGTTTGCCTGGGTTGTCTGCTAGTGTAGTGAAAGAAAGGTCTGGTTTGTTTTCGGTTCTAATCTCGATGGAGGCAGGTAGAATATCAGTAAAGCAATTTTAAGAAATTCTCGCCCCCCCAATACGTTTTATCGCTACCTTTATTCTATACTGTGGATGTCAATATGACACTTTTGTAGAATTTAATTCATGTTACTGCCTACTTTTTCCGCTTCTGTCAATAATGGAATTGACTTAAGTGTGGCACTGAATGATTTTTAACTGAATTTCGTTATGAATCTTCACGCATTGCTAAATTTGCACACTTTCATGGTAGGTCAGCAACGGTAGTCCAGTATGACTGATCTGAACGTTGACACAGACCGTTTCGCGGCCGAATGCGGATAATATTTTGCTAATTCGTAACGATCTGGGGTTCTTTGTCCTACTAAAACAGTTATGTTTTCTCGATAAGTTGAAATTCATTTTTGTTGGTACAGTTCATACCAATTAGCTTTTCTTCTTTCATTTCTGTCTTACATTTACGGTTTGTGTTTAACACATTAAACAGCATTAATATAGTCTTACAAATTATGGAAAACAGTCTAAAAAAGTTCAGATAGTTTGTCAATTTCACGCCTGTGCATAGTATGTTGGTAGCACTTCGTCGCCTTGCCTGTTATGCTGTGTAGCAGACTTTAAAGCCGTGCGGATCAGCATAACGAAAAGGCGAGGGGTCTCGCTCGTTTTGTCCACGACTGTACATGACATATTTTTTTACTTAAGGTTGAAGACCATAACAGGTTATACTAGTTTCACTTATAAGGCAAAAATCTTTGTCAGGTTAGAAATATTGGCGAAACGTTTGACGTTTATGACAATTTAGCAAATCAAATTCATTTGACTTTAGATGCTCGAGGAAAATGTTCCATGTTTTCTCAGTTACTTTGGTATAGCGTTCATGTAGTTTGATATTGAGAAAAAATATGTTAGCATTCACATTACTGTTGCAAATTTTTTTTTTTTACAAACATTGTACACCAACGTTAGTTCAAGGTAATTCATCGATCGGCGCCACGGCAGTTGACGTCGGTGCCGGCGATTATTCAGAGCAGGGTATCGGCAGAAGCGGGAACAAGGCGCGGAAAACAGGGTCGATGACCGGTGGATGACGTCAGTGAGCAAGTGAACGTCGCCCAGCGTCAATCATCCGAGTGGTCCAGAGCTGCTACCACCCACTCGCCACTCATGCAACATGAAAAATAACCTACTGTGCATTAGATTTCTCACCAATAGTATTACAAAATACACTGGCTGTAAGGGAAATTAGACCATACGCTCCAGTCACATGAGTATTTGTAAGTGTCTGTATTATGTGGGTCGAGAACAGACAATAACAGTACTTCACTTGGGATTTAGCTTTTTCAGATCACTCTTTTACTTTAACGTAAGTAGTGATTCGTAGCACTCGTTTTCACTATGATTTTCTTGTACGTCACTCTGGTGGCCGTCCGTACAAGGTTTATTGTTGTGACACTTTCATACTGTTCCGCTAATACTAGTGCCGCTCAAAGCGGTCACTTGTGATTTTATCTCGCTGTTAGCTGTTCCTTAACCACTCAGTCTCAGCTACGATGCACAGGTTGACTGTCTTGCAATAAACACCACTGTTTCTTGCTATGCACAGTTCAGAGAAACTATAAAAATCACATAGCACTTTATTTCAGATATATGCGATGGGAATTGAAGTTTACTTTATTACTGCAGCACTTTGGTACAGTTTATCAATGTTTTGGCTAGCTGTAACACGTATAGTATGTTTCGCTCTTGTTTTGCTTAAAGTTTGTACCATGTGAGTAAATTGTTTTCTCATGTCACTATCTGAGCGTCCGGAAAAGTACTTCACATTAAAGGTTTATTGAGCACATTTTGATTCTTTTCACTAATAGTCTGTGCATAAATACATATACAATCGATATTACATTTGTCGTCGGCTTTAGTGACAAGTAAATTGATATGTAATAAGCTTTGTCTATTACAAAATTATCATGTTGCTTGTCAAGTCCTCTTACTCATTAAGGTCGGCCATTTGGTCAATCTGATATCGTGAATTCAGTAAATTTTGTACATAATATTATCATTCAACACAGAATCATTCGCTTAACTTAGATTGCACACTTGCATCTGCCTTGTATGTAAGAGTGCAGCCACAAGTGCTTCTAGCTCATATTCGCGCTAAATATATCAAGCTGTACTTAAGTTGAAATGAGAAATGCGAACGATCCCGTCCAGAGAATGGGCATTATCAATACTTTAGTGGGACAAATTTTCGGGTGCACGCACTGCCCTCAGTGTTAGTAGGTCATTTATGAATACGTATGCCCGATTCATCTTATAATAAGTTAGTTCGTGTACATATATGATTCACACATTCAATTCAACTCATGCAAGAATACACATACTTACACACTTAGCAAGACAAGAAAATTTAACCACAAAAATGAGCAAAGCACACATAAATCACAAAAACGCATATTTAAACTAACCTAAATTTGTTAAAAGTATGCTTGCTTATCAAGTACGAATCTATTAAGAATTCTCACTCACTTATTTGTTCTCAGTTTTTAGGAATGCCATTGTTCTACGCAATAAAAGGTTTTAGATCTTTCTACGGATATAATCCACGAATTTTTCTAGTCTCAGGGTTTGCTAGCGAAGAGCACCTTTCGTTGCGCATATCCACAATTAGATGTGCCCCTGTATATATTAGTTGCCACTTTTTATTTGTTTTATTAATACGAGAGGCTTTTGGATGACTCGTCAGCAGAACTAACTCTCCAATCCCGTAGGAATGCACTTGTTTCAAAATCTTGTCAAACGTTCTTTTAAGAATGTTTGCCTCGTGTTGCAACGACCTAAAAGCCTGTAATCAGCCTCTCCTCTGTTGCCACTACGTTTGTCATAATGGGAAAACGTTGTAACAATTCGTTGCCAGGCCGATCAGTCTGAAGGATTTCCGCCAGCGTCCATCCAGTTCACTCATGTGGTCGGTTGATACGAATTTTTTCGAACAACGGGATGTACTTTAACCACTTGGTCTGTTGATTGGCAGCATAAGTCCGTATAAATCTACTTAGATTACGAAAGCATCTCTCTCTCCCGGGATTAAAATAAGAGACAAGTCTATGTTTTATACCTTGATCTTGTACGAATTGCTTCCACGTCTGCCTCTGAAGTAAACCACATTGACAGTTGGCAAGGAAGTGGGTTTTCGTACATTAGGAATAAAATGATTTGCTAAATTCTTCACTATAGTAGTTGAAGTGGAACTTTTTGATGGCTAAAGCTTTAAATATTTTGTACAGATATCAAATACAGCATTAATATACTTCACTCCTCCCCATGCGATGTGTAATGAGCCAGTGACGTCGACCGCTGCGATATGCAGTGGTTCGGTTGGCACTATTGGATGAAGTACGTTCTTTGTGCTACGCGTTGTTGACTTAGACTTCTAACATATAAGGCAAGTTCTCAATATTTGCTTCACTTTTCTGTACTAATTTGATAATAAATCGGGCGCTCTTCTTACCTCCAAAATGTCCCTAGTAAGTGTGTGTGTAACAATCGAAAACACTAATAAATCCTGGTGGGTCGCCAATACACCAATGCACTGACTGTTCACTCTTTCATTGTGAAATTAATACACCAAGTTATATTGCCCTTCGTTGTTCCCTTATAACGAATTAGTTAAATTTGTCAACGTAGGGTGCTCTCGCTATAATTCCTTGATGTTACGGCACATACCTACTTATGTTAGCCTCCTAATAGGATATCTCAATATGAGAAACTTAAACTTACTGGATTATTCAACTAGATTGGCGAATTCTGGTAAACCTTGCGTTAAACGAGACAACGCATTGACGGCATTGTCTGCACTTTTCACGTGCCGTATCTGTAGGTTATAATCTTGCAGCGCTAACACCCAGCTGGTGAGCCTTTTGTGTAATAGCCTAGCACAGTGCCTGGTGATCACAACATACAATAGTATTTCTGCCATACACATAGTAATGATACTTCTTTTGGGCACACTCCACGGACAAGTGCATCCAACTCCAAAGCTGACTACGATCTCTCGCATGCTTTATGTACACGACTCGCGAATCCTATTATTTTTATTTGTGTCTGTTGTCCCATGTTGGCTTTCTGGAATAGACAGGCTGCAAGATCGGAGGTGGAAGCATCCGTCGCAAGGAAGAAATCCAGAGACATACTAGGATGGTGTAGTATGTCCACAGTAATAGAGCCTGTTTTATCTGATCATATGAATTCTGCCATTCCTGTGTGCATATCCATGGTCTATTTTTCCTCAATAGTATCAGTAAATCCTTGTTGTTCAGTAACTGTCCAGAAACAAATCTTCTAAAAATGAGTCCATCCCTAAGAAAGCCTTTAGTTGGTTTCTGGATGTTGGACATGACATTTTCTCGATTGTACGAGTTTCTTAGCGTTGGGCAATATCCCTACAGGTGAAATTATATTTCAGAGGAACTTAATTTCCTCATGACCGAATTTCGATTGGTTTAAATTGGCAGTTACTCCACACGTCTGGAATTTACACAGAATGCGCTGCAGTATTTCAGGCTACTGAGTCCCCGTCTCCATGGCTATAAATATATCGTCTACATAGACAGTCACTTTTTGTTCCAAACCAGGCCCTAGCATTGTGTCAAGAGCCATTATAAACACTCCTGCACTGACATTTAGGCCAAAGGGTAAAACTCCAAACCGATAACTGAGGCCTGCGAAAATAAAGACCGTATATAATCGCGATTCAGGCGTTAAGGGGACCTGCCAATATGAACCTTTTAAATCAAAACTAGTAAGGTATTTAACCACTTGAAATATTTGTATCTGCACCCCTATGTTCTGTAGTCGAGTACTCACAGGTATTACGATGTTGTTTATGTCTTTTGCGCCTAACACTAACTTGATGCTACTTTCAGGTTTAGTCACAGCTATTAAAGGGCTACTATATGGCGACAGGGATGTCTCCATGATTCCCCATCTCAACATCCTCTGTATTTCCTTTCCTACCGAATGTTTTTTCGACCAGGGGATAGAATAGGTCACTCGGTAGAATGTATCGTGAGCTCGGACTTGCATATTGTACTCATACCGTGTGGCTATAATAGGGCTTTTACCCAGGCGCCTTACGTATCGTTTTCACTTTCTGCTGGGATATTGTTCACCTCCATTAGTGTGGTACTGTCAGGGAGCACAAAGCTAATGTGCCGATAATAGTTCGTGCACATGTTTTTCCACTGGTAAAGTTGGCAGCTTCCTGATCTCCACACAACGGAACAATTGTTCATCTATCACAGACGTGCTGGCACCGGTGTCCAGAATCACTGTCATTAAAATGTCGTTAATTTTAGCCTGAAAGGCAGCCTGTATTAATTCCACATCATCCGTACTTAGCTGTCACCGTTCAGTTATTAGTTCGTCCTTTAAATAATACTGGCCATCACTGTGCCTCAGCACACACACGTTCACATTCCGCGCTCCTGCCCCCCCCCCCACCCCCCCACCTACATCCTCCACTCTTCCACTGCCGACAGACTGGAAAGGGGCCTACAATGGTCGGCCAGTGTCTGACTGCCTGTGTATAGCTTCACGTGTCTCATCTGCAACGTCCACAATACCCATGCTCTCGTTTTGAGCGCAAGACTGACGCCGTGGTGCTTACACTTGGGCATTATGGCTAGGTAGATGAGGCGGTGGCCATGGCGTGGGTATAACGTGTATCTGATGGATCGGTACATTATCATTTGACAATTTTTTTGTGCCGCCAGTTTGCCAGCCCTGGGCGTTGCCAGCTGTCGTTGGCAGTGTGCATGTTTTTCTGTGAGAAACTGTGGTTACCCCTCCTTCACCTCTCCTTTCACGGTTCTATTGCTCATTGCCGAAGTAGATCGTGAATATTGGTTTTCTTCCACATGGTTAGTATGCCTGTTACTGTTACTCGGTTGCTGGTTATGCCCCACTTGCCTTTTGTTGTACGCTAGACCATTTGAAAAGTCTTCATTCTTCGCGAACCCGTTCTTTCTGGGGTTGTTACTATTCGACTGTCGAGATTTATTGTCGTTATGATTGCTCCCCGCATTGCCATATTTGTTTTGATGTGCATCTTCTTGCATTAAATCAAATCAGAAAACGACGCGCACTATTCGGCTGTTACTAGTGCCCACAGTGCCGCATCTGCTGTTGTAAAGGATGTGACAAACTGAATCTTTAGCCTGACTGTCCATGAAAGAGGCAAAACATTTTTAAAACTTTTTATAAAGATGACAGGATGCACTACCTTTCTCTCATCATTGTATATCTGAAACTGTGCTTGTTTTATCAACGATTCCTCAAGTTTTACTTGGACAAGGGGTGGTAATACGCCTGAAACGGCGACACCAATAATCACCGCAAAAGTCGGTGGAGTACGACTTGGCTGACCCTCGCAGACAAATTTCTCGTCACGGCGTATCTTAAGTTGCAGAATGAGAGTCACTTCCTGTGTGCTTTCTATGAAGCGGGGACATGATTCTTTACTTACTGTGGATATAAGTCTGTGACTAAGTGTCCACATCAAGCCCGCATCAAAGAATTGCGGCAAAAACAATGAACCAGAGCGCGCTAAGTTTGCAACAGCAGTAGTATCAGGTTCCACAAGTCTGGTTCACGCGTGTTCACGAGGCGGCTTGGAGAGCGCCAGTGTCGCAATAAAATGGGGCGAACAGACAGCGGTATATATTGAAAAGTGTGCGCTGTCTTTTGAGGCATGACCAGATGTTAAATTCTTGTTAACCTTCATAGGAAGCAGACCTACCCACCGCGCTATGATGATAGTGAATATTTTCTATTTTCATGTAAATGAAAAAGTTCTATCAGAATTCGCGTTATAGATTTCTAAAACCATTTTTCTCATCCTAAACTTTATTCGCTTCACAAGTTTGCAACCACCCAAGTCTGAGATGACAGATTTGTCTCTACAGCTTTTATTCTGTACTGAAAAAGTGTTCTATAGACATATGCGGAATTGAGCTCGGTTCTTACTGGCAAATAATTTTCAGACTGTAACTGTGTTTCCCATTTATTGTCATCTTTTCTTGATTATTGCTCAGTGGCATCGCAGACGCAAATAAGACAGAAACCTGCGCAGCTACTTACTTCTTATCAACTCAGCTATTCAAGTCAAATTGTGAACCGAATTCAGAGATGTAATTAGCAACTTTTTGGCAAATAGTTTCCCCTTGAACAGGAAATATTTCATTCACCTGCTTCTGTTTCTAGTCTAATAGTCCGAAACACATTGGGACTGTAGTGGGATAGGAGGCACCACTTCACGCGTCCGTCGAATTGGCCAATAAGCGAATAACTGACTACTGAAAGAAGGGAAGTAAGAGAGCCGATACTCCGGTGGAGCCAAAAATGAAAGTGCGGCATGAAGTAAGCAGCCGGCTGGGACTATGTGGTTGTCATACCCGACTGCAGGCTCGTTTCAGATAATTGTAATACGTTCGCTGTGACCTCTACCTCGTCGCATTATACGTTAATGCTCACACATAAGTATTTTAAATTTACTTACCCATTGGTCTATCAAGCTATTGGTACTGATATTTTAAACAGTTTAATTTCATGACAACCAAAATCGGACATTTCCTGATTTTACCCAATCGCCCTTTCCCCAAAGATATTTAATTTTACCACTGATGTGGCAGTTACCCCAAGTGGAGGACCACTGATATAAGGTATCAGACCCAGGTTCTAATTCATTTAGAACCTTAAACAACTGAAGTGTGTATCAGCCAACACAACTACGGCTTGCTGCAGCTACGCTGTTAGGACAAAGTAAAAAGGAAAACACAACCCTCCGTGTGCTAGCGCGTATCAAACATAAAAGACAGCCAAAAGTCAGACGGCTACACAACCAATATTTTCGCCGAGACGCTTCTTGTAGACCTTTGATGAACAGTGCACATAATGAATAGTATCCACAGGTGTCTCGCCAGTTCGGCCTTCCTTGGACCCAAACTGCCAGCCTACTCACAACAAGAACCGATATCTGCATGCTGACAGGGACTTGTCGCTAGCTGCTACCTCGGAATCGGCCTCCACTAGCCAGTTTTGCTACATCTACATCTACTGCTACATTTATACTCCGCAAACCACCCAACGGTGTGTGGCGGAGGGCACTTTACGTGCCACTGTCATTACCTCCCTTTCCTGTTCCAGTCGCTGCTGGCCAAGTGACGTTGCAACTCTGTCCTTATTGCTCATACCCTTCTCGTCCTTCCTAGTTGGCTCTCCACACACTGCCTGACGAGTTAGAATCGATATATTGCAACGATCTAAATTTTTAGTCACCCACTGACCTTCTCGCGCCAGTTCGTAGCAATTCTTCGAGATTATCGGGGCGTTACCAAAAATTACACTGGCGGCTCGAAATCCATGGAAAGACGGGACCTGCATTTATATTTCCCGTGTGCAAGAGAAAACGTGTTGCAGGGAACGTGTAGTGTGTCTAACGAACAGCTCATAGCCATTTATAGACATTAACAGACTTTTGGAGTCATCAGTCCTCGAACTGGTTTTATGGGGCAACCACGAATACATCTCCTGTGCCAACCATTTCGTTTCATAGCAGTACTTGCACTCTACGTCCTCAATCATTTGTTGCCTGTATTCCTGTATCTGCCTTACTCTACAGTTTGTACCCTGTATAGCTCTCTTTAGTACATACGGAGGTACGCTTAGTACTAACCGGGGCCACAGCCTAATTTGTCAAAACAATAATTAGGACAGTTCTCACTGTAGAACTTTACAGATGAGAGTTCAAGACAGCCACTGAGAAAAGCAGACAACCACAACGAACACACATCCTTTGTTCCTTAGGCACACAAGGGCACAACTTAATAAATGTACATACCTCCTTAAAATTAGCAGCACGGACTAGTATTCGACACATTCACATGACGCATCCAACAGGGACATAGTTCCTTACAGCCAGCCACAGCACATAACGGCAACATCAAGCCACACGCTGATCAGTACAAAAAAAAAATGGCTCTGAGCACTATGGGACTCAACTGCTGAGGTCATTAGTCCCCTAGAACTTAGAAGTAGTTAAACCTAACTAACCTAAGGACATCACAAACATCCATGCCCGAGGCAGGATTCGAACCTGCGACCGTAGCGGTCTTGCGGTCCCAGACTGCAGCGCCTTTAGCCGCACGGCCACTTCTGCCGGCTGATCAGTACATGCTGATCGTATATAACATGTGAAGACGTGTGTTCAGCACACAAGTACTATGAAAATGAAGACTCGAATAGTCAAGGCATATACGAAGGAACACAAGCTGACGAAGTAACTAGACACACTCATATTAGTCGAACAATCAGACAGTCAATAAGATGAAAACAAATCAGTAACATATACCCAGTCATATTTAATACTCTCTCGCAAACCAAATGTCACTTGTATAATGCCACTAACTGGCCATATAAAGCACAGTGTTGCCTCCAGTCTTATTGTAGTTGCTCAATATTCCACACAGTACACAGGCGAGACCTTCTGGTTGTTACTCTCGAATGACATGCCAAAGTTATCTCCTCGTCAATAAACCCACAACTCGCACCATAGCATGATATATGCAATCAATCTGACGTTTCAGATTAATGTCACAGAGATCTCAAAACACAGAAGACACCATACAAACTTAAATTTTTCGTGGTTTACCTACAAAACTCACACAATAAGTGTGAGCCTAATCACCGATTACTTGCCATTGCGGAACACTCACGATGGAGTCAAAAATGATTCTCGAGCGCGAGATACGTGATTAACCAGGAATTCATACGCCACAGAAACTCACTACAAAAACTTTGACAAAAGCTTCTCGGTGTCTGTCGCGCGAAACAAACAAGCTAGTCAGAAATTTCACGTTTCATAAGTAAGTTACCGGGCCATAGATGACACATAGCAGTTCCATAGGCGCAGATGATCTCGTCAAAGTCGTCTCATGCAACACCGATAATACAGTCTGACAGTGAGGGGACCAAGGTGATGGCAGAGGTTTACAACTGTCAGCTTACTGTTCGGTAAGTGCTGTGTGGTAATTGGTCGGCTGAAAGAAGGTGAAAGTACGATATTGCAGGGCCTTTGTTATTCTGGTTGCGATGCAAAATTCCACTGCTATGGCACTGCGGCGGCCACAGCCGTTGCGAAACACATCAAATGAATTCGCAAATACGAATAAGGACTACCATCGGCTGTAGAATGGAATGATGACAATGAAAATCTTTACCAGACTTTACCGGACCAGGACTCAGAGCACGGATTTCCCGCTTATTGCGAACAGTCACCTTACCATTTGGCTATCCGTGCACGACTTAATGCCAGACCCAAACTTCCGCATGTCGTTAACCATGCGTCAACGACCTGTACTCGTACATCCATTAAGTATACTCCTGTATAGCTCAGGCGTTGCACTTGAAAGTCGCTAGCCCGGTAGCGGCAGATAAATGCGATATTGCAATGCCTGTGTTATTCCGAATTACGTTGCAAAGTTCTTTTGGACATGCATGTCTAAATCCGGGTTCGAGTCCCGGTCCGACACAATTTTCTTTGTCGTCATTGTATTCTATGGTATTCTTTATTCGCCATTGCAAAATCATTTGATGCAAAGTGAAAGGGTCACTGAAAAGTAGTCAGTGTCCCAAAAATTATCTTGTAGTGACAAATGTTTCGAAGCAAGGAAACAGCGACAGAGATCGTTACGTATGTAGCTGATGCTCTGAAAGAAGCCAGTCAGAGCTAAGTATTCTCCAAAATAATGACTCAGTGCTTTTCTACTGAGTGTGGTATGCATTGAAAATTCCATGTAGGATAATGATCTCAAGGTAAGTAAGTACGCTTCCTGGAAAATTGAGATGAACAATGGGATCAGAATGAGATTTTCACTCTGCGCTGATATGAAATTCCTGGCAGATTAAAACTGCGTTCCCGACCGAGACTCGAACTCGGAACCTTTCCCTTTCGCGGGCAAGTGCTCTACCATCTGAGCTACCGAAGCACGACTCATGCCCGGTCCTCATAGCTTTACTTATGCGAGTATCTCGCCCCCTACCTTTCAAATTTTACAGAAGCTCTCCTGCGAACCTTGTAGAACTAGCACTCCTGAATGAAAGGATACTGCGGAGACATGGCTTAACCACAGCCTGGCGGATGTTTCCAGAATGAGATTTTCACTCTGCAGCGGAGTTCGAGTCTCGGTCGGGCACACAGTTTTAATCCGCCAGGAAGTTTCAACAATGGGATCGTTTGCACTCGCACCTCTACTTCTTCTGCTGCATTACAGAGAGGAGTCCACTGTGCGAGCTGATATACAGACCCTTCCAGATGCCCTCTCAGGGCCAGTACGTTTACCGTTTTACGCTGTCGTACATTTATGAAGGCTCATCCGGTGTGTGTGTAGAAATGGAACAGGAGTGGACAGCTCTGGGACCCACAGTACTTGACTCCTTCATCCGCTGGTTGCAGTCAGACGTCGGGGGAAGGATGCTACTTCTCTAGCTGGATGTGGGATGTCGAGGTTCCAGAATGTAGAATGTAGAAAGCAGAATGTAGAATCCACAACATGGGAGAATCTATTATCTCCACTGTCAAATTTACTTGAGCGACTGCCGAAGGTAGACGTTTAATGGGGTACTACACGAAGTACTCCCGAAGACCTGGCCACAGTAGCGACGAAAGTCGATTGCATCGAGACATAATATAAACTACCCTTGGTTTTACGAGGTTCAGATTGTGAGAGGTGACCGGTGACTTACACTTCCTTGATTTTGCGTTCCTGAATTACGGCAGCACACGTCAGGGATTGTGTAGAGTCGTCCATTCTGCAGTTGTCATAGGGAGGTGCAACTCACATGATTCATTTATATGAAGGGGCCAACTGCAGTCTCCCCATATCGGGTCGTATGTCCACTGGGAAGATATATTCCCGAAGTATTATCATTCTAAACACGGCATCGGGAGTGAGAGATACGGCTTCACATCGTAGCCGTAAACCGTGGTTCCGGCTTTCCCCGGAAGCAAATCTCACTCAAAAGTGAAGACGAATGCTCCGAAGTTAAACATGTTGTTTGGCAGACCTCGACGTACGTTACTTGCAAAGTGGGTCTCTCGCTTCTTCGAGTGTCCACGTACATCTTCATCAATGTGCATCCTTAAAAACCGATAAAAAGCCGATATCACGCTTAGGCTTTTATAGTATGCTTCTGTAATAGGTAATTCACAGAAGTCTTCACAAGAGCAACGCCCAGGACCGGACAGGATCCGCCATTGTAATAAAGATATAAGTGGAATGGATTATTAATTCGGACCGATAGATTGCAATTAATTTACCGTTTGCGAACAAGAGAACAGGGACGACAGATGAGAGGGGTTTGTTTGATTACATCAGCTTGTAATCTCAGAAGGAAACGTCTGAAGAAAGGAAGATACCCTTGTACCTTTTCTTAACGCGATTCCACGTACAACGCCTCTGTTTATGAGCTGTGGTGATAATAATGAACTTCTGCTTAGGTCACGTTCGTTAGCTATCATATTTTTTTCACGAGTGGGCCTTCCTGTACAGTGCACCATCGTACGAAAACACCTTCACGGAGCTACTGAAGTTCTCAACGATATCACGTACCATGTAAGCAGTTACTGCCGTATAATACTCCCGAATACACTTCTCCATCAGTCGATTTCATCCGTTTAAGAACGACGTGTGGAGTTCTATCTGGTTGATAATCTTCAGTCTGTCTAGGAATAGTGACAGATCCACTCTAAGAGCTTGTTTTGTTAACTAAACGTCAGAGTGGAATGGTGCCGAATGCCTGCCGGAATTTCGGACACATTGACTCGATCGCTACGCTGTTATCTACAGTTCTCTAGGTCACGTGCACAAGCAGCGGGCCTATTTTCACGAGAGCTCAGTTTGGAACTCATAATGCGCGAGCATAAAATTTGTTCTATAAGTAAACATCAGAATGACGTCAGTGCGTGAGGAGAAAATACGATCCATGATCCTACAACCGATAGCCGTAAACGATATACGCTGCAACTGTACGACGGCTATTCTTCGAAACGGAAATGACCAGCAGTTTCCTCCAATCACAGCGTATCTGTGTATCAGTTGTTGCTTAGGGACCTATGACAAATGATCAGGGTGACACAGTCACTATGAAGGGGACAGGGATTCAATATTATTAATTTTGAAAACCACAACAATCTCTGATCGCAAATATTCGTTTATGTAACTATCGGTTTCGATCGTTTTGATCATCTTCAGATTGATTCAAAATGGTTCAAATGGCTCTGAGCACTATGGGGCTTAACTTCTAAGGTCATCAGTCCCCTAGCACTTAGAACTACTTAAACCTAACTAACCTAAGGACATCACACACATCCATGCCCGAGGCAGGATTCGAACCTGCGACCATAGCGGCCACGCGGTTCCAGACTGTAGCACCTTTAGCCGCTTGGCCACCACGGCCGGCTTCAGATTGATCAAATTACTGTCATGTACATATTTTATAAAAAATGTGGACAATGTTAACAAGTGCAGTAAGCAGTTTCGTAATGTACATAGACAGGAAAGTTAGCAAACGTATCTGTCTTCATAGAGGAAACGATTAGAATATGTGGCCATAAGTGCTGTTTTGACTTGGAGTAACATCACGATAAGATAATAAATTCTCATATCCGATAACGTCGGGTCGTAGCTTGCGCATTGGGCTTACAGCACCGGTACAAACAGCTGAGAGAGGCGTGGTCCTTACACATCGTGGGCCGAATACAATTTGCTACAGCGTATTTTTGAGATGTAATCTTGGACTACGTCTGTATATAACTCAATTGAATACATAAAATGTACATACCAAATTCGGTACAGTAAAAGTTAATTGACAGAAGCTTGTCAAAGGCAACAACGTCGTGGGCACAGCGGGCATACAAAAAAACATATCCGAGCAACCGCTGACGACACTGGACCAAGAGATAATGAAAATTAATAGAATGAGGAGTACAACCTATGAAAGCTTCAAGGCTAAACAAAAGTTCGTTGAAATTACAAGAGCTGGTTCCTAGAAATAGCCTGTGACAGGACCAATACATAAATAAGCAGTTGAAAGAAGTGTATCAAATCACGATAAAAAAGGCTGCTGGTAGAACACTTTGCCGAAATCAATGCAAGATAAATATGAGCGGCAGCGGCAGTAGCATAGCACTACCAGGATATAATACCCGTAACATAACCAAAAGTGGGAAGAATAGTCATTGGGTGCAAAATAATTCATTTCATTGAGAAGTTTAGAGCGATATTATTTCTAATCCCATATATCTCTATTCCTCTAAAGATTCAATGGTCATCTCTTAGAGGCAGTGCACACAACCTGCATGCTGCAGCCTATTTTAGCAATAGTATGATTTTGCGCAGTCGAGTGCTGTCGAAAAGCATTTATGTTCTATGGATGTGTGTGCTACTTGAACCTCTTGTAATTTCTGACCGTCTGTGCAAGAGTCTTTTCTATAGACTACTGAATTCAAAGATTTATTCCGTTTGTAGTCTATCTTTTGCCTCACATGCACTTTTAGAGTGTTACTCATTCGAAAGCTGCTCCTCACCGTTGTGTTTTTTAATTAATGAACTTCATGCCGCGACTATCACATCTCTATTTCAGTGAGTCTTGAGTATACATATGAATTGTAAAGCAGCATATTACGCCGTGCGATAGAAAATTTTATTTTATACTTTTTCTTAACAACATCAGACATACAAACTTTTCCTGAGAACTATTGACGGAAAACCTTGATATTTGAAAGGTGCCTAAACCAGCAACTAGTGACTTCAGCTCAACACCGCAAACAAACAGACACAACAGAAACGTCGCACTGCATCAGCGTCCTTCTGCAGGAAAATACCGCCCATGGTTAAAGCAACCGACTCGTTGTTGCTGTCTATCCACCCGCCAGAATTGCAAAAGCAGTAGCCAATCATGTAGCCACCACTCCGTAATAACAATTACTTCTAACTGTCCAATGGCATCCCAAAATTTCACGTTTTTAGTCAACTAATAACAGAAATAAGACAGTACGTAGAGTCTCCATCCGCTGAAATTAGCATTTAGACTACGGCTTCAAATACTGTCGAAGTAATAAAAAAAATATTTCAGTTGACACACAGTATGGAAGTCTAAGGACTTATACAACGTTACTAGTTAAGTACTCTAGGCTACTGAGGAAATATTGTAGAAGTTGTGCAAACGGTCGATGGCGGGATTCCTGAAACTAAATATTTGGGTACTATTTCATTTTCTAGTACCTTTGAAGTTTACCGTTCTCGTTGAGCCGTAAGAGATTACAACGTGCTCATAATGTATGGAATTCCAGGAGCAGTAAGTAAATCAGTGGATGATGAAAAGTTTGCAAGAAACGTATCGCAGAGGTCACAGTGAACACCTGGCTTTTCTCTTCAAACGCGCAGGTGTGCTGTAATGAATGCACGGCCGGGGAAACTTTTTAACAAATTCCACATGCGCCAGAGCTGAGATTTCCTCAAAGAGAGAATCGCTAATGACTCTCATTGAATATGCGTATGATATCCGTAGCGCTTTAAACAAGGCGGAATACACAGGAAGTACGCGTCGCTGACGCCTGAAACATTAAAAATAGCATATGAATTTGTACGCGTACGTATATCTGTTGCCAATTAATACATGTCTGCCTATTTACAAAGCGAAAAGAGGCTGCCAATAAGCAGTACGATCCCTTCTGAAATTATAACTAACAGCACAGCGTTACAAACGCACCATGCGTTTCATTAAAATAGTATATCAGCTTTTCTCTTTTCATAGATGAACATTTCAGACTTACGCCTCTCCTGCACAAGCGAAGATAATTACTTCGATACACAGAAAGAATTATTAAATAGCCGTCTCTTTTATGAACGTCACGGAACATAATTTACGACAGTTGCTACAGGCAGCCTAAGTTCGCAGAATTCACCAATACTGAAACGCGCAAATTGGAGGGCAGTGAATGTAAAGTAACTATAAGCAAAGTAATCGCAGAAACTGTCCATCAGTACTATAGGGAGGAGACTGAGCGTGTTTTTTAAGAGGAATCATAATCATTACGAAAGGAATAATTGATGATACACGGACCGTGTTCTGTACGGCAGGTAGCGCGTTACTATCACACAATTAAACTCAAGTTTCTACAGAACTCTGGGCTCGTAATACAGGCTGTAACCAAGACACAGAAGAAAGTCATTTCACGTCACGTATGCTGTGAGCTAGACATAACACCGGAAAAACACAGAATAAAAAGTAATTTCCCAAATAACGGAGCTGTTACTGACGAGAGTTCTTGGAGAACTGTGAGGGGCTATTTGTGTCTACCTACTTTAATGCCAAGATATTATTTACTTATCAAATTCCGTGGGACCACAAGATCCAAAGTTAACTCGTCATGGAACGAGGCAGTATATGCGTTACGCAATGTTTATACGTCAATGTACGAAGAACAAAATAATTAAGAAAACACCAAAAAAGTGTACCGCAATAGCTCTACAAAATGTCATAAACCAATTTAATCTCTGCATAAATCAATTATCGTTTCACCTATACTTCTTATACGTTCATAGGTGGCATTAGAACTACATGCATGTTTCATGTATCTATGACTTTTATTATACAAGCGCAAAACACCCTGCATTCTTCCTACTTCGGTTTGTTCTGATGTAAGACCTGAAACTGACATAAATTCTTTTCTCGCAGATCGGCACCATTTGTAACTATGAGGGCTATTCGGAAAGTAAGGAGCGATAGGTCGCGAAATGGAAAGCACAGTGAAAATCAAAACTGTTTTATTTGCAACGGTTAGCTATACCTTCCAGCTACTTCTCTACACAGTCGCCGCTCAGTCTTAAACATCTGTCGTAGCGTTATACCGACTTTTCAATTCCCTCGTTATAGAAGACAACCGCCAGTGCTTTTCGACAATTTTCTACTATGGACTGCAGCATGTTGTCTGTGTCAAAATATTTTCTTCATAGCCAGCGGTTCATTTGAGCAGAGATGAACCTCAGAGGCTGCCAATTACGGGCTGTATTGTGGGTGATCAAACAGTTTCCATCGAAAACGCTGCAGGAGCATCTTCTTTGCCCCTGCAAAGTGTGGCCGAGAATTATTGTGTAGAACGAACCGCATGACAGTTATGTTTTGTGGATTACATAGCTTCAGGCGAATCTTTCGCCAAGCCCTCATACTTGGCAGGAGACGCTAATTTCTAGCCATCTTTACATTCTCACTCTGAGCTCAGAACTGGAAAGAGCGAAATGATGCGATCGACAGGCGTACTAGACACAGTTTCCAACGCATCTGTGCAAAGCTTCATCAGATTTTCACTGTATTTTCCATTTCGAGACCGATCGTTCCTTACTTTCCGAATAACCCTCGTATTACCAAATACGCACATCCACGTCACCGATAGCGTTTCAACTAAATAGTGATATTACCTGTGGTTTAGGAATTACGTTTTTGGTTACTAATCGAAACTTCCTCGGTCCAGGTTTCGAACACAGCCACCATTAAACTCTAAATAAAAATTACCAGCAGAGGCAGCCAAAGATTTCCTGAATAAGAAATCGCTCTCATTCTGCCGACGGACATGTGAAAACGGACGGAGGAGCGGACAGAGGTTCAGTGCACACTTGGGTCGGAAACTGCCCTAAAGGCGGAGAATCAGCAATGATCAACGACATAAGAACGCAGAAAGCAATAGGAAGCACTAATTTAAAGACACGTAGTGTGTATCCAGACAACATGTGACCCATAATTCAAAAAGTATCTTAATGATCTCTCCATCTGCGGAGGTGACCACGGGAAAAACAGCTGAATAGCAAACGAAAGGATAACCTTCTATGAGGCAGAGCGTGGAACGTCAGAAGTTTTAACGTGGTAGGGAAGCGAGAAAATCTGAAAAGATTCCATCCAGATATAACAGGAGTCAGTGAAGTGAGGTGGAAAGATGACAAGGATTTCTGCTGAGTTGAGTACAGAGTAATAACAACAACAACAGAAAATGGTATTGCGGGAGTAGAAGTCATTATGAATAAGAAGATAGGGAAGAGAGGGAGAGAGTTGCTGTGAACAGTTTAGTGACAGGGCCGTTCTCATCAGAATCGACAGCAAACCAACACAGACACTATAGTTACAGGTATATTGTACGGAGTACATTGCGCTCCAGTGGGAGCGATCTAGATGCTAGTAAAACAATAAACTGGTAGCCAAAATCGCAGGAACTCTTTATTCCATGATTACGGGTTCCGATGGCGGATTTAAAAAAATGGCTCTGAGCACTATAGGACTTAACATCTGAGGTCATCAGTCCCCTAGAACTTAGAACTACTTAAACCTAACTAACCTAAGGACATCACACACATCCATGCCCGAGGCAGGATTCGAACCTGCGACCTTAGCGGTCGCGCGGGTCCAGACTGAAGCGCCTTTAACCGCGTGGCCACACTGGCCGGCATGGCGGATTTAGTTTCTCCGAGACTGGTAATTATGGAATAAAAAGAATTCTTACGGTTTTGGCTACAATTGTTTTACAAGTTACAGGTATACACAGCGACGTCGCAAGCTGAATACGAAAAGATAAAGATAATGTAAGAGAGTACTGAACTAGTATTTCAGTATGGAAAATGAAATCTAATAGTCACTGGGGACTGGAATGTGGTTCTAGATGAAAATGTAGAAGAAAGAGTTACTATAAAATATGGTCTTGGTACTGCGAACGAGAGAAGAGGAAGATTAAGTCTCTTCCGCAATAATTTCACATAGTAATAACGAGTACTCTACTCAAGAATCACAAGAGGACGAGGTGTACTTGGAAAAGGCCGGGAAATAGGAGAAGATTTCATTGGATTACATAATGGTCAGGCAGAGATTTTGAAATCAAATACTGGATTGTAAGGTATACCCAGGATCAAATATAGACTCAAATCACAAATTGGTAGGGATGAAGAGTAGGCTGAAGTTTAAACAAATAGTCAGCAAAAAACAGTGCGCAAAGAAGTGGAATACCGAAGTTTTAAGGGACGATTAAATGCGCGGTAGGGAATAGCTCATTACGCAGCTGAGTTGAATGGGCATCTCAAAAAGGACAATCATTGAAACTGGAAAGATAAACGTAGATAGATATAAGGTAACTGCGAAGAAGGCATGGGTAACACAAAAGATATTTCAGGTGATCGATGAAAAAAAGGAAATAGACGTTCAGCGAAATTCATGAACACAGAAATACAAGTCACTTGGAAGTGAAATAAATAGGAAATGTAGGGAAGTTAAGGCGAAATGGCTGCAGGAAAAAAGGGGAGAAATCGAAAAAGAATTGATTGTCGAAAGGATTGACTCAGCGTATACAAAAGTTAAAACAACCTTTGCTGAAGCTAAAATCAGGGCCAGTAACTTTAAGAGTGCAATAGTACAGTGGGAATTCTACTATTAAATGCAAAGGAGAGAGCAGATAGGTGGAATGAGGCATCTCTGCTGGGGACAACTTGTCTTATGACGTGACAGGAGAAGAAACAGAAGTCGTTCTAGAAGAGGTAGGGGACCCAGTACTAAAACCAGAATTTAAAAGAGCTTTGGAAGACTTACGACCGAATAGAACGGATAAATAACACTCAATCAGAAATTATATAATCATTTAGGGAAGTTTTAACGAAACCACTGTTCACGTTGATGTGATGAATGTATGGCTCTGGCGATATACCATCTGACTTCCGGAAAAACATCATCCACACAATTACGAAGTTTGCAACAACCTACAAGTGTAAAAATTATCGCACACTCAGGTTAACAGCTCATGCATCCAAGTTACTGACAAGAATAACGATACCTCTGAACACAGGATGGCATGGGAAAACAAGACTTGGAAGGACAGGCTCACAATTGTTATTTGTCAATTACAAATTCATATATAGTTTTAATAAACATAATACTTTAACAAAGTGTATGAACAATACGTGCCAATTTCAGTATGGTCTCTGACTCACCACGTAATATTAGTCCATAATTAAAACCAGTGGCACCATAATGGAATTAAAGATAATTTAAAAAGAGAATACCAAACTGTCTCAGCCCTTAAGGCTGGAACTTTACAGTTAATATTTAATGACAGTTAAATAAGAAAGTTCTGTAAAACATACTCCCGAAGCCATCAACAGAGAAGATTTTCGTTAAGATAGCAGACACCAGTAGCCTTAATAAACGATCTGAATCATGACAAGTGGAGTAATAGACAAATTTTCTTCAAAAATGAAACAATGTTTAGTGAAACATTACTAAAAATCAGGACCTAAAATAACCTACAGATTAATGGGACATTTCATATGCAAGTCACTAGCTGCCATGAGAAACTTGCACGACAAGGCTCACTGGCAATCAGAGTGAAATAAGTATGTCTGACTTTATTTAAAACTCACAGTATCCTGAAAACGTGACGTCTACATATATACGCATGCGTTAAAACAATAACCTTTAGAGGGGAAAGAGAAAGGCTGATAAAACTCATTTGAATCTGTAGACTGCCGACATAAGCAAACTTGGTCTCCATGCAGTGGCACCGCGCCAAAAATACTGCAAACACCGCGGTGTCACCCCAACAGGCCTCCCGCTCGTAGCAAGCACGCTACAGTCATGCGAGCGCCGGCCGATCTTCAGGGACACAAGTAGCAAAACATGTCGACAAATATAGTATAGCCTGAGTAAAAATAAATTAAGCTAAGGTATTTCAGGTCTCTTATAACGTTACTCGCCAAAAGGCGCATTTAAAAGCAAATGCTAAGATGCAAAAAATTAATCCAGTCAGCTACGCATTCAGATATGCCTTTAGACGTTTTAACATAAGAAGGACTTTAAAACAAGAAAACTGTACACCACCGCTTGCAAATTCATCTAAGAGACTAAAGGTAGCTCGAACCAGACAACAGGAAGTGAACAAATTAAAGTCCAGAAAATTTACTTTAATGTACGGCCTAACCAATACATATCTGACAAAGGGCGGTTAACGTAATCAGTGTCAAAGGATGCGTAAGCCTTACCTCTATAAACAGATGGAATTGAGCATAATCTTTTAGCCATCAAGAAATTCAACAAGGTCTTCACGTTCCACAATAGGATCTAAAACAGTTAAAACACATACTAACAGTGGTCCATAGAATCAAAAAACTTCATTTTAAGAAAAAAATATATTGTGAACTTAATAGACACCAATCCACTCAAAATAAAGCGTTGCATCAATTTAAAAAGGAGAGAGAGAGAGAGAAGGTAAATACAATTTATTCAAAACGAATATCTCCCAACTGTAACGTCTTGTCATTTCCTATAACTAAAACTTGCAAGGTCTAATCTGAGCCTGTCCTGAACAACACCGAAGAACATTTATGTTATCATATATTTTCTTCGTTTGACCACGGTTGTGATTCGCATGTTTCTTTTTGTTACGCGACGTGTTATTAATATTTTCATTATACGCGCAAAAGTGCACACAGCTTTAATCGAACTTGCGTCTTTCGGAAACGATAACTTTTAATCAGTACAATTACGCGAATACCGTCTACATCGCAACCGTGATCGTGAAAGTGTTTCCTGGACCAAATAATTCTTATAAAATGTGTATTCTCCAGCGCTGGGGACATTTGCTCCAGGAAGTTGAGCCGAAGCTCTTGCCACTTAGCGCCCGAAAGCGTTAAGCGGCTTGCGCGGGTTCGTGCCGCTCAGAAGAGCGTCACTGGCAGCTACGCCAGTTGCAGCGGGACTCTCCCGTTCTTTGGTAGGGTAATCTCAGTGTCAGGGGCCCGTTCACGTCGGATAACCCCGCGCACTGTAGGCCGCTCTCTTCAACCCGCGCTCTCTTGCGCCGCGCATTGCACTCCGCGCAGATAGGTCGTAGGGACTCCCCTCTTCTGTAGGAACACGATACACAGCGCTTTCGCTAAAAAGCAAATATTGTCGCTCCTTGAAAAGAGCAAAATTGTTGTGCATCCATCCTTCCCTACCCAAATAAATAAATACTCCCGAAACAGCAAAGATGTCCGATCTTTCCTGTGCTTCCCCACCACTCACCCGCAGCAAAGCTGCAGCACAAGAGGCGGTAATGCCGGCTACTCCCGCCATCATTTCCGTCCCACTGTCCACCTTCCAGGAGCAGGTTGCCCTGAAGGACAAGCAGATCGCGGAACAGCTGGAGCTGATCGCAGAGCTGATGGGCAGTGAAAACACACAGACAGAAACACCCACAACACACACACAGGCACCTGCTGAACAACAGAAGGACATGCCCCCTATCTCACCTCTGGCGGCCCAGGCACCGACGGAACCGGATCCAGAGCCGACAGAGGACACAACAAACACAGATGAAGACGGGCCGTGGCAGCAGGTCGGCCCAAGGCGCAAACAGCAGCCAAATACGCAAACAAGTGAGCCCACAAACTCACGAGGCAACGGCCGAGCGCTGCTGCCAACACCATCTACATCGCGAACAAACAACAACAATAACATCACAGGGACCAACACAAACAACCCTGCGACTGCAGCAACCACAAATATACACGCAGCTACGCAGAACACAAACAACACCGCGACTGGCTTCCCACCGGTCATCATTCACAACTATGGAAACCTAAGTCTCCTAAACAAGGAATTTAACAATAAGCACAGCCCCACAACATATTACTCTAAGCTCACCGGGGAACACGCCGCACTGTACGTGGCGAACAAGTCAGATTACACAAACCTACTGGACTTTCTCAAAGAAAGGAAGGTAGAGCACTTCACGTACAGGACAGTGCTGGAAAAAACACAACAATACGTGATAAAGGGGATAGACTCACGAACCCCGACCGAGACAGTACACAATGAACTCTCTGCTCTCGGGTGGGAGTGCATTCGGGTAAACCGAATGTCAGAGTTCGGCACAGCGAGACCGTCTCACAACTACACTCCTGGAAATGGAAAAAAGAACACATTGACACCGGTGTGTCAGACCCACCATACTTGCTCCGGACACTGCGAGAGGGCTGTACAAGCAATGATCACACGCACGGCACAGTGGACACACCAGGAACCGCGGTGTTGGCCATCGAATGGCGCTAGCTGCGCAGCATTTGTGCACCGCCGCCGTCAGTGTCAGCCAGTTTGCCGTGGCATACGGAGCTCCATCGCAGTCTTTAACACTGGTAGCATGCCGCGACAGCGTGGACGTGAACCGTATGTGCCGTTGACGGACTTTGAGCGAGGGCGTATAGTGGGCATGCGGGAGGCCGGGTGGACGTACCGCCGAATTGCTCAACACGTGGGGCGTGAGGTCTCCACAGTACATCGATGTTGTCGCCAGTGGTCGGCGGAAGGTGCACGTGCCCGTCGACCTGGGACCGGACCGCAGCGACGCACGGATGCACGCCAAGACCGTAGGATCCTACGCAGTGCCGTAGGGGACCGCACCGCCACATCCCAGCAAATTAGGGACACTGTTGCTCCTGGGGTATCGGCGAGGACCATTCGCAACCGTCTCCATGAAGCTGGGCTACGGTCCCGCACACCGTTAGGCCGTCTTCCGCTCACGCCCCAACATCGTGCAGCCCGCCTCCAGTGGTGTCGCGACAGGCGTGAATGGAGGGACGAATGGAGACGTGTCGTCTTCAGCGATGAGAGTCGCTTCTGCCTTGGTGCCAATGATGGTCGTATGTGTGTTTGGCGCCGTGCAGGTGAGCGCTACAATCAGGACTGCATACGACCGAGGCACACAGGGCCAACACCCGGCATCATGGTGTGGGGAGCGATCTCCTACACTGGCCGTACACCACTGGTGATCGTCGAGGGGACACTGAATAGTGCACGGTACATCCAAACCGTCATCGAACCCATCGTTCTACCATTCCTAGACCGGCAAGGGAACTTGCTGTTCCAACAGGACAATGCACGTCCGCATGTATCCCGTGCCACCCAACGTGCTCTAGAAGGTGTAAGTCAACTACCCTGGCCAGCAAGATCTCCGGATCTGTCCCCCATTGAGCATGTTTGGGACTGGATGAAGCGTCGTCTCACGCGGTCAGCACGTCCAGCACGAACGCTGGTCCAACTGAGGCGCCAGGTGGAAATGGCATGGCAAGCCGTTCCACAGGACTACATCCAGCATCTCTACGATCGTCTCCATGGGAGAATAGCAGCCTGCATTGCTGCGAAAGGTGGATGTACACTGTGCTAGTGCCGACATTGTGCATGCTCTGTTGCCTGTGTCTATGTGCCTGTGGTTCTGTCAGTGTGATCATGTGATGTATCTGACCCCAGGAATGTGTCAATAAAGTTTCCCCTTCCTGGGACAATGAATTCACGGTGTTCTTATTTCAATTTCCAGGAGTGTACATGGCGGAATTGGCCGACACGGCCAAGTCCCGCGACCTGCTGAAGTTGAAGCTGTTTCTTCACATGGTCGTCAATGTAGAGGTTTACAACACGCCGCGCACCCCCGAACAATGCCACAACTGCCAGCGCTTTGCGCACGCGGGTATCAGATGCGGTCTCGCACCCCGCCGCCGCATTTGCGCTGGCGGTCACACGACCCAACGCTGCAAACTCCCCCATACAGCACCTCGCAAGTGCGCCAACTGTGGTGCTGCCCATCCGGCAAACTACAGAGTGTGCATTGCATACAAAGCAGCTCTGAGGTGCAAAATCGCGAAAAATGCGAAACCTACCGCCATCACAGTCCCAAAACCGCCCCCGCGCCCAGTAAGAAGTGGAATATCCTTCGCTGGAGTGGTTGCTGGCAGCCGCGGCAGCGCGGGACGATCAGAGGAGGCCCAGAGCTTAGAACACGCTCAGCAAACACCCCCAGCAACAGACACACGACAGACAAACACAACACCTGACACCACACCCGCACCGGGCACACCGCACGAAACCAGCAACAACACCACCGTACCCCCCTGAGATCGCGGACTGCAGCTCACCACAGGAGACAGAAAACGCACCTGTCCGCCGCTCGTGGTCTCGCGGTAGCGTTCTCGCTTCCCGAGCACGGGGTCCCGGGTTCGATTCCCCGCTGGGTCAGGGATTTTCACCTGCCTCGAGATGACTGGGTGTTTGTGTTGTCCTCATCATTTCATCATCATCCAGAAAAGTGGCGAAATTGGACTGAGCAAAGATTGTGTAATTGTACGGGCGCTGATAACCACGCAGTTGAGCGCCCCACAAACCAAACATCATCATCATCATCATAATTAAAAAAAAAAAAAAAGAAAACGCACCTACACAGGGACGACCACAGCGCCAGAGGAGGAGGAAAAGGAGAAACAGCCACAGCACGAGGAACACGACCACACCACAACAAGTACACAGACAACAAGGCACCAACACTCACGAACACAACCCGGACACCAACTCAACAACCCACATAACACACCCACTCACCACAGAGAATACACAGGCAACCACAACTGCCACACGAACAGCCGACTCTCAGGCCAGCCCTCACCAAACGCCAACACTGGAACAAGCGGCCGCTAACACGACCAATAACTCGCAGGCCGACATGACCAACATTACGACAACATTCCAGAGAATAATGAAAACATTATTCCCCGGACGCACGACCATCGAAATAGTCACGCAGATTATGGGGTGTGTCTCACAACTCTTCATGCAGTTCATGTCGGGTACGCTCAACTGGACTAGCTTCCAAGCCACTATCACACCGCTTTCTACACTACTACATGGATAATACACCACACCAGCCCCGAAACGCAGACTTAAACACAATCACACAGATCCTGTTTTGGAATGCCAACGGGATCGCAAGCAAAAAAGCCGAGATGGCCGCGTTCATGGTGCGGAAGGGTATCCGAATCGTTCTTGTGAACGAAACACTGCTTACGCCTCACAAACAATTAAACTTCCCAGGGTATTGCGTCTATCGTACCGACCGAGCGGATGGCAGGAGGGGAGGCCGCACGGCAATCATCATACACAGAGACATAGAACACACGAACATCGAGCTCCCAGCACTTGAATGACTAGAGGCTACGGCCGTCAGGGTCAAGCTCAATGGAGCTCACACCACACTGGTATCGCTATACAATCCTCCTAAAAACATAGTAACACGCGATATCAGCACAGTACTCAACATAGCACCGCGGGTAATAGCCGCTGGAGACCTCAACGCAAAACACCCCGATTGGAACTCACGAATACGAACCTCCAATGGCAAGAAACTGTACGAACACGCACTAGGCCGAAACTACATTATACTTGGGCCGGACGTTCCCACGTTCGTGCCTACACAGGCTCGACATAGGCCAGACGTGTTAGACATAGCCCTCATAAAGGGCATCACATGCACACTCAACCTAACGGTTGAAAACGATCTGGACTCAGACCACATGCCCGTATTACTGCACATGGAAGAGACACTGCAGGACATCGAACCACGCAGGATGCTGAACTACAAGCGCGCGAACTGGACACTGTTCAAGGAAACGCTTGATAGTCGCATTCCTGACACCCACGAAATTAACAACACACAGAAAATCGATGAGGCTGTGGCGGCTCTCACAACTGCCGTCCAAGACGCAATGACTGACGCCATTCCATTTACAACACCAAGACAACCCTCGACGGCCCTGCCCCAGGATATCCTGGGCCTTATCTCAATGAGGAACCGCCTCAGTAGATACTGGCAGCGTACCAGGCGCCCGTTCTATAAACTGCACGTCAACAGACTCCAGGGCATAATACGGAATAAAATTCAAACATTCAGAAACGAACAATGGGGGCAGAAACTCGCTGGGCTGGATACCACACGTCCTGGCGTGTGGCAGCTGGCCAGACACTTCACCAGGGAGAAACATTACATTCCCACGTTACAAGGACCAGACGGCCCGGCCCACTCCGCGACGGAGAAGGCAGAGCTTATGGCCACAACACTTGCAGCGTCTTTCATGCCGAATCTGGTTCCTTCAGACCCAGCATTCACACTTGAAACGGACCAGGAGGTTACACGACTTGTAGCCCAGCCCTCGCGCGACGAAATAAGACGTACTAGCACAAATGAAGTCACATGGGCTATCAAGCACACCAACGCTAGAAAAGCCTCTGGGCCTGATGGCATTCAAAACCGTGTCCTCCAGGAGTTCACGGATAAAGCCGTAGAATACCTCACACACCTAACAAATGCCATCCTGACACACCAACACTTCCCTGACTTTTGGAAGGCGGCCAAGGTCCTGATGTTCAGGAAGCCAGGGAAAGACCACTCCCTCCCACAAAATTACCGACCCATCAGCCTGCTGTGCTCGCTCAGCAAGATTGTTGAGAAGGTAGTACTAAAACGTATCACTAGGCACTGCATCGCCAACGACACCCTAAGACCGGAGCAATTCGGCTTTAGGAATCACCACTCGACAACACAACAACTCCTTCGCGTAGTCGAACATATAACACACGGCTACAACATGAACAAAGCCACAGGGGCCGTGTTCCTAGACATCGAAAAGGCTTTCGATCTTCTCTGGCACAACGGACTCATACGCAAACTAAGCGAAGCTGGTTTCCCGGACGGACTCGTACGTCTCATACACTCATATCTCACGAACAGATGTTTCAACACTAACGTGCAGGATAAACAATCAACACAACACGGTATCCAAGCTGGAGTACCCCAAGGAAGCATCCTGGGGCCCATCTTGTTTAACCTGTACATTAATGACTTCCCAGCGACACGAAACACGACGTTAGCCGTCTACCCGGATGACACAGCCATCCTCGCGCAAGACTGGAAACCGTCGAACATCAACTCACGAATACAGACAGCACTCAGAACAGCTGAGCCTTGGCTGGAGCGATGGCGTATTAAAGTAAACGTCGACAAGTGCGAAGCAGTTCTGTTCACACGCAGACCGAAACTACTGCGCAAACACCAACACTGTAAACCGATATCAATACATACACGCCCAATACGTTTCCGAGAGAAAGTCAGATACCTTGGTGTCTGGCTGGACCGGAAACTTACATGGGGGGACCACATCGAATACGTTGCCAACCGAGCGCACGCGAGGCTCAAACAGCTCTACCCAATGCTCAACAGGGAAAGCACACTGAATAGGAGGGTGTCGAGGTCCTTATACATGACACTGATTAGACCTCTGATGACGTACGCAGCTCCCGTCTGGGGATATGCAGCTCCCACACGACTGCGCCGCCTGCAGATCATACAGAACAAAGTGCTACGAATCATTAGCAATGCTCCACGCTACACACGCACCGTGGATCTTCACCATGAATACCGCCTTGATACCCTCAAGGAAGTATTCAAGAAACACGCCACACGACTATACAGGAACTCGAGACACTCAAACAATCCTTTCATCCTCACTCTGGGAAACTACGATCACAACCACAGGTAGAAACACAAGCGACCAAAGACACTGCTAGCTAGGGCATAACCACATATGGTAAACTAACATACGCAAACAGCGACAAACGTCGGTAAGCCCCTGAATATCAGCAACACTGACTGGCAACTACCAGCTGCTATTAGAGCCGACCAACAGGCCACAGCAAGGACACCGACGAGCTCGCCCACAGACGCACGAACAATCTGCCAACACTCCCTCACACTGTGCCTCCGGTATATGACCTATCGGACACAAGCCCGATAACAAACCTAACTGTTGCAGGTTGCAGGAAGCTGAACGAGGACTCTGTACCTGCACCCAGCGCCAGCCGCCGAGCAGCACAAACGCACAACGTCAAGTATCGACATGCATGATACCCACTACTAACAAAGCCTATCCCTGCACAACCTTTCGCAGGCAGCAAAACAACCGCTACTGCTCTTGCCGCTCGACCTAACTTTCGCAGAGGTTTTTTTCCCTTGGCTCTTGCCTTGGCACTTTTTTTCCTCTGCCCTTCAAACCGCTACCCTTCGTCAGATTTCGACCAATCTATCTCCAGATGAGCGCGTATTAATGGTTAATCCTAACCAGACGTACGCAAACATCGCAGTACCGACATCCTGCGACACCTCACTTTAGTGAATACTAACCCTTATGTAGAGATGGCAGTAGACCTTTTGTGTTGGCCATCATGCCGGTGTGGGCGTGGAGGGGCTCCACCTCTACTAAAAAAAAATCTCCTTTTTACAGCCTTTACACCTTCACATCGATTAAGGAACTTTTCCTTCTCTACCGACCAGTACGCGAACAAAATTCAGACTCAACAAAATGTCTTACATCGAATTATTACATGCTTAACCCTTAACAATCATATATAGTGTCGTAGTACAAACAATGCTAATTTCTTCCGTGCACTAGAAAGTCTTTGATACAATGAGCACAAAAATGAAAATAATAAAATTATAATTACGTTTTTAATATCATGAAAAATTCTTTAAATCATGAAAATAAGGTTTGACATCGTCGTAATATTAATTTTCATCGTTGTATCACTACAAACTGGAACTAAAATTCAAGATGAAACTATGAAAGCTATCAATGATAAGATTTACTGACGACATTCCTACCCTCAGTGAAGAATTAAAGGCTTTATTGAATGGAATGTTCAGTCTAATACAAAAATATGTACTGAGAGTAAATCGAAGACAAACGGAAGTAATGAGAGGTAGCAGAAACGAGAACAGCGAGAAGGTTAACAACAGGAAGGGTGATCATGAAGAAGATGAACTTAATAAATTCGACCACCTAGGCAGCAAAATGACAGGGGACGGCCGGAGAAACGAGCGCACGAAAAGCAGGTTACCACTGGCAAAGAGGGTTTTCCTAGCTGAGATAAGTCTACTGGTATGAAACATAGGCCTTAATTTGGGAAGAAATTTCTGACAATGTACCTTTCGAGCAGAGCATTGTATGGTTGAGAGACATGGACTGTGGGATAAGCAGAAAAGAAAACAATCCAAGTATTTGCCATGTGGTGTAACAGGAGAATGTTGAAAATTAGATGAACTGAAAAGGTAAAGAATAAGGAGGTTCTCCGGAGAGTGAGAGAGGAAAGGAATGTACGGAAAATAGTGATAACAAGAAGGGACTGGACTGTAGCATATCTGTCAAGACATAAAGGACAAACGTAGAGGGTACTAGAAGAAGCTGTAGAGGGTAAAAAACTGTACAGGAAAACAGAAATTAGAATACATTGATCAAATAACTGAGGATATAGGTTGGAAGTGCTACTCTGAGATGAAGAGACTGACGCAGGAGATGAATTCAGGGCTTGCCACATCAAACCAGTCAGATGATTGACGATTCAAAAATAAATAAATAAATAAATTAGTAGATGACCTGTCCAACTAATTCGCACTCTACCCTGATCTGTGACCTATAGGTAATACAGTACTGGATAAATAAGTAGATTCAGGTATTCATTAATAAAATATATTATATTTGGAATAATAATGACAGTTATTAGCCTCACTTTAAAAAAATCGATATTATTTACAATATGGTTAACTGTGAACCATATAACAAGTAGATAATGGCTGTGTCTGATTAATTTTTTTTAATGATAGATGCTTATTTTACAAAACTTCTTTGAAAAGAATGTTAGCAGTTATAATGTAGACATCGGTTACTTAATAGCTGTGCGTCTCTTTAGCACAAAAATAATTATCACCGATTTTGCAAAGACGTGAAAAAGTCACATATAATTTCCATGTGAAAAACTGAGTACTGGTGAATACTATCCGCCCCTCTGAACCATTTGACCTAATGCTGTATTAACTGTCATAGCGAACGCTATTTTTATTGAGAATTGTTGTTATGCTAATGCAGGAATGAGTCCAGTAGCTGACACAACTTGAAAATATGGCAAGTGAAGTTTAAGTAAACTACGGTATGGGCACTTCATGGGCAGCAAGTAAAGTTCGGCACTGTTTCCACAGAACTGATACTAGTCTGTAAGTTACTGAGGTGTAACAGAAGACACTTCGAACATACTGTGAAAATCCACACGGCTAAATATGGTCGTAAGCAAATACAGAACAAGGAAGCAAACAAGTATCAGTCACTGACCACACTACATTCTTATGAATAAAATTATAAACCGCCGACCAGATGCAATGGATAAAGAATTCTTTACCTAGGTTTCGACAAATGTAAATTAGTCTTCTGCAGAAGGTGGCCTAAGGACAATGAACATCATAGCTTACATTAGAAAAGTATGAAACTTAAGTCAAGAACAAATTTTAACACAAATTAGAGAGCTCTTGCATTACAGAAATATGAGAACGACGACTGGTACTTACAATTTTATATTAGTAAGGACTAATGTACCATTGCCGTTTTTACGAATGTCGGCATAGATCCATTTGTCAAAATTAAAATACAGCCCTAGAATTAGGGTTCGACACGTAAATATATAAATTAGTACAAGGATCTTGCAGAGCTCACAACCGACTGAGTGTAATCGGCCAGTGTAGTTACTCTGCGACCAAGGCAGGTGGTTTTCATGGCGCGAACCACGTGCCAATTGGCGTACAAAAGCAACGTGTAAATTATCAGTATTAATAACGTCCTTAGATAAAGTAACAATAAAAAGAAGGAAGGCGTTTAACACTCCCGTTACAACAGTATGGGAGCCTTGGTACAACTAATGTAGTTATACATCAAAAAGGCAGGTGGCGCTTACACCGAGAGAGTTACGCACAGTGGCATATACAGCCAAAATATAAAAATTACATTACTATATTAGTGAAGCCCACAAACGGTATAATGTCAGAACTTGACAATAATGGGTCTTAAGACAGAATTACGACCCTTGGTACACAATCCAGTTAATACACATTCGCAGGGAACCAACGTTTTAGAGCCAGACAAAATCACATCAGGGCTGATGTAGTGGCAGCCAAACATCGTGAGAAAACCACATTACATAAAGGGTAGTGAGCTTAAAGCACTGAAGGTGCATCATAGCTTCCTGAGGAAGTAGACCACGAAGGTTACCAGCATTAATGTTATACCATAAACAGTACAGGTTTAAAGCCTTGGAAAAATTGTCTACAAGCAAGGTTGAACTAGTCATTCAGTATACTCGTATTACCGTCCTTGAGCTGTAGATGTTTAAAATTTTGTAACTCTTCCCACAGACCTAATCTACGCCCTTTGACTTCTCTGTGTAGGATAACAGTGTCTTCTAACTGTTTAGGCGTATGACCGGCTATCAAGAAGTGTTCCGCAAAAGTAGAGCTGTGTATATTCACTCCTTTTTTACCTAATAGGTGCTCTTTATATCTTGTTTTTACAGCTCTGCCTGTTTGAGCAATATAATACGAAGGACAATTATTATAGGTTAGTTTGTAAACACCTGAATTGGAAAACCAATCACTGGAAATCTCTACTGAATGTACAAGATTTCTTTTTAAACTGTTATCTGTAGAGAAGGAGACGATACAGTTATATTTTTTCCTTAGAAGACGTTTTATCCTATACGATATATTACCCAAGAAAGGAATGGAAATGAATTTTTTAGCTTCTTTGGTATCAGTGGGGAGGTTGTTGCTCGAAGTCGAACAGTTTTGGGAAGTTTTCTTACTGAACAAGTAATCAATCATATTCTGATTGTACTCATTATTAGCCGCTATCGCTTTGATGACATTCAATTCTTTTTGTTGATCGGCAGGTGATAAAGAAGTAGTTACCATACGGTGAATGGCAGAATGAGATAACGCCAGTTTTGAGCTTTTGGATGACATTATCTGAATACGTTTCCTTACGGAAGATATTGAAATTGAAGGAACTATTCTGTGTAGAAATTGTTAAATCGAGGAAGTTAAGTTCACCTTTTTCATTCTGAAGTTCTTTTGTGAAGGAAATCTTTTCATGTAAACCGTTGAAAGTATTGAAGAGAAGCTCTAACTCATGATCAGTACCGTCAAAAGCAATGATAATGTCGTCAACATAACGTGCATAATAGCAGATTTTGTGGCGTAATAGTGAACTTGAATTGAAGAACGTTATTTCCAGGGCGTTGATAAAAACTTCTGCCAAAATACCGGCGATGGGGCTACCCATTGCTAAACCATCTGGTTACACATACATTTTCCCATTGAACGTGAAGTAACTGTATTTTAAAACGACCTTAAGCAAACGAATCAGTTCCGCAATATGAATTTCACTTAGTTTTTTATGTTTTAGAAGATTCTTTTTACAAGGGCTATGGTTTCATCGACCGGGACATTTCGGCTTGTAGCTCGTGTCAGAGCAGCGTAAGCGGTCGGCTGCTCTTGCCCTAGAGATGTGAGTGCAGATTCAGGCGCAGACATCTCTAACACTGGTAACCACATTGCTGATACCAGATATAAAATATGGTCCCAGACTCCTACAGTCATCAGGAGAGAGACAGGCGGGACGCGGTGGTGAGGACCTTGTTTGCTCGAAAGCCCCCCCCCCCCCAAAAAAAAAAACACGTTAACAATCTCACATTCAGTAATCAGTAGCACAGGATTCTCTTCCAAAGCCTCGCGCCACAGTGAGGCTGGTGGAGCAGCGCCTCGCCAGTACTGAAAGGCCGGCGCGCGCTGAACCCCCAGCACCACCGGCACAGTAAAACGTGAGGGAGGAATGCTATGTCATGGATTGTTCGTCGATCTGGCTATCTCCAGCTCTTCATATAGCTCTTCTAAGTGCTGTCATTGATGTTGAAGATTTACGCTCAGGCCACAGGAACGGATGAGCAGAAGCAGTGTGGCCGACGCGTCGTATCAAAGGTGGACGACCGACAGCGTCCAGTTTACGCAGGTCAAGCCTCCAGCAGATCTACAGTTTGATGGCTGCTTCCGACCCCCATTACCGTTGCCTTGGAATTTGCTAGTGCAGCTGGCAGCAACAGCTTCTTTCTAGCCGGACTAGTGGCTCCACAGACGATCGAAGACGTCTAGTAAGGGTCGACCTCCATAGCCTCCCCCCCCCCCCCCCACCTCACACTGGACAGCAGCAACTGACACAAACACCCTACACTGTGCAACCAGCACTCAGCAATCAGGCATTTTTAAGAAATACGGGCTATTGATGAAGCGCTTCCCGTGAGCTCTGTAGCGGTGGGGATGGCTATGACATCATGTGTCGCTGTCATCTCTCCTATAGTTCAATTCATTTATCTTGGCGGCTCGCGCATGCCCGCCTAGACGCGGGAGATTGCTGCGTTGCCAGTTGCACACGACGCACGCGCCAAGGAAAACAGCGCCATAGTATAGCATAGTTTGCACGCTTACATTTAGGGGGGAGCGCGCAGTTCATGAAGTGAAGCCACCACGGCCGCAGTAACCCTTTCGCTGCTACAAAGACGTGCTCCCTGCATTCCGCTCTGTGGGCGATTTTGTCACTGCACTGCTCGCCTGTGCAGACACACTGTGTTCCGACTGCTTTGACACTCTTTATCAATCGATTCCACAAAAACTATTTGGCTCAAAAATTAGATTTTTACCTATCTTCTTGACTGATACCTTCCCCCCATAAATGACTTAATTTTGTTTCGATGTTCAACGCAGTTATTATGCAACATTAAATACAGTAAACCATTGCACGAAATTTTGAAGAGTTTGCAGAGGTAAAGTCCATAGAGTATACTTTCCGGATGGTCGATTTTAGTTGCCACAATGTTGAGAATGAAATGTGGACAAGATACCTTTATATTTCATTTAATTTAAGTACCACATAAGTGTCGTATGTAATATTGAGAAATATTCCACCTTTCGCGACTGTAACGAAAGTTTTACTTACACTGGGCACGTTTGGCTTTATTTTAAAGCACTTCAATCAATCAAAAGGAAGTAGACAAAATACATTAAACAAAACTGTGGACTTACAAAAACATTAGGACTTGAATATTCCGTCTGTCAGTGAAGCGCTCAGAGCTATGTCAAATATAATTTTGTGTGTGGCACACACAAACAGCATTTATTTGCTAAAACACTGATGAGCCAACACAAACGTTGAATATTGTGCTACCGCAGCACAAAACTACGAAAGGTGACTTGCCAATGGAGGACACAAAATACAGTCCTCTTATGATGCTTCAAAAGAGAGAAACGCGTCTGGTCTAAATAAGTCGCTTATTACAGTTGCAGAAGAGGGATATATTTCAATACCATTGGTAAAACTGCGACTGTGGAACAAAAACAAGAAACAGAACATGAATACCATTGTGTATGTGCCATAGCTTTCACCGATGGAAGTGCTTTAAAATAAAGCCAAACGCGCCCTGGGTAAATAATACTTTTATTACAGTCGCGAAAGACGGAATATTTCTCAATATTACATACGATACCTATGTGGTACTTAAATTAAATGAGATATTGTTATACAGTAAATATTATATGAAATTTAGGTATCTTGTCCACATTTCATTCTCAACATTGTGGCAACTAAAATCGACCATACGGAAACTATACGCTATGGACTTTTACCTCTGCAAACTCTTCAAAATTTCGTGCAATGGTTTACTACATTTAATGCTGCACATCAAAACAAAATTAAGTCATATATGGGGGGAAGGTATCAGTCAAGAAGACGTGTAAAAATCAAATTTTTTGGCCAAATAGTTTTTGTGAAATCGAATGATAAGTGTGTCAAAGCAGTGGGAACACCATGTGTCTGCACAGGCGAGAAGTGCAGCGATGACAAAATCGCGCACAGCGCGGAATGCGGGGAGCACATGTCAGCAGCAGCGAAAAAGTTGATGAAGAGGCAAAGCACTCGAAATTTCATTCAAACGAATAAAATTCGTGAAGTAAGGCACTCCAATATTGTTTTAAAATAAAGAAAATATTAAGCACTGCACAAGGTTTGAACTCATAACCTTTCGCTTGGCAGCCCAACACCTTTACCGTTCCGCCACCTCAGCTCATCGAACAGTGTAACTCCATAAGGAGTCTAACAGTCACGCAACTACTTATAAACACTGTTGGTGTGACTATGAATTACTCACGTTTCGTCGAAGTACAATAGGAAATAAACAATTACCGCTGTTCTTTATTGCGAAAAAGCAGTTCGTGAGATTGAAACAAACACCTTTCCTTGCTATCGCCTGAATTAGGAGTCTTATTGCTTGTTTGGTTTAATTAATTAATAGAATATGAAGCAGTTGGTGTAAAGAATGCTTTTTCCAAACATTCTATAAAAGAAAGTCTGCTATCAAGACATTGCTTTTGTTCTATTACTTTATTTATGACTGAACGTTTCTAGAACTGAAGACACTCGTCCGTGCTCTGCACTGCAGTCGAGATCTGGCAACGTCGTTCTCTGTTCATTGGCTGACTGTGTTTTGTGACGTCAGATGCGCAGAACGAACCTAAACTCGGCCGCCAAGATATATGACGCGCACTATAGTGACTTCAGACTTTCTCATCTACAACTTTCAGAGGCTGGTTTGACACCTGAATACTTATTGTTCTATTTTACCTGGCTTGTCACTAGTATGATGATATCTCTAGCCTTCAGTGATGTTATTATGCTTCGTCTGCAGATTTGGGAGCTCGGTCGTTCTCCTGTGATGCGATAAATTCCATGTTTCCCAAAACTTGCTCTCCCTAACGGGCAGTCTACTGGCCAAGGACATATGCAATTCGTCTTCCGGGAACCGACAAGTTAGAACTTGGACAAATATTCAGTGTCACCGGGATACCATCCTGGAGTGTAGCAGAATTTAGCAGCGATAATATACTTGCCTAAGTGGTTTAAAACCAATCTTACAACACTAATGAACGCCATATTAGCGTTAAAAGAGTACATTAACACAATAATATCATTTTTTAAATCTTAAACATTGCTGCGAAATAGCAACTGTGTAATTCTGTAGGAACTGAAAAATCAGCTAACCGGTTGCAAATAAAGGTCTATTATTTCTTGACCATGGTTTCGATATTTCTAAAAATATCTTCTGTAGTAATAAGGCTAATACTTCTAAAGAAGATATTTTTACAAATATCTAAACCATACTCAAAGGATAATAAACCTTAATTTGCAACTGGTTGGCTGATTTTTCGATCTCTTCAATATAATTTTTCTTAAATATCAATTGATGCATTTAGAGAGTGCAATACTTCTGCAGGATACAGCTGATAACTTTTTATTTCGTCAAGTTGGACAGAATCAGAACTACAATACGCCACTGTGTCTTCAGGTAACAAACTGAAAATGAATTAATCGTTAACTATTGAATGATCATCATTTTAAGATACAGAATCGGCGTTGAATACAACAGCGAAAATTTTTCATCATTGCTTGCTGTGGCATTGAATAATTAGGTAAGAAAACTATTGTAATCACGATAACAGTGTTGAGGAATTTTGATGCAGGTTAATGGTACTGAGGTTAGGAGAAGAGTAACGTGGCGTTACAAACGCTGTAGACTAATAACGGATTAAGTTTTACAAATAAGTATATAGATGTGTGGTACGGAAGATAGGAGAAATGTAAAGTAACTTTGCAAATGCAGTAAAGGAATGATGAATTAATCAGGTTTTAAAAGTAAACACTACTTACTTGTGATGTTGAACGCTGATTTAATTCTGTTTACTTGCGCAGAACACAACGCTTGCTTAAACGAAATAAACAACTCTAACTGCTGTGGTGCGTAATAATAAAATTATACTCGCAATAGGTGACGCCTTCTAAATTCTTTACACCGACGTGTATGACCGAAATCACGTGATAGGCTAAGCTTATGTAAAAAAATCTAAACAACATTAACAGCTGTCGTGCGTGTTAGTTAAAAATATTGCCAATAGATGACTGGTTCAACATTGGCTTTATAAAAATTTCTTCAACATGATGTTTCAATGAGAGAAATAACTTTCAACTAATTATTTATTTTTCGACATTAGTGACAAATGAAATTTAAAAAACGATGTCTCTATCTCTAGTTTTGATTACGAAATACGGGAAATATGTAGTTCCGACAGAAAACAATTGGTTCAATTGGCTCTGAGCACTATAGGACTTAACTTCTAAGGTCATCAGTCCCCTAGAACGTAGAACTACTTAAACCTAACTAACCTAAGGACATCACACACATCCATGCCCGAGGCAGGATTTGAACCTGCGACCGTAGCGGTCGCGCAGTTTCAGACTGAAGCGCCTAGAACCGCTCGGCCACTCCGGCCGGCGACAGAAAACACCATTAGGAAATAATATATATGATTATTCTGGAGAGAAAGTCAAACACATCTCGAGCGTAAATGTATTTGTTCTAGAGTTATCTACGAGAGACTTTTTTCGGGAATTGTAACGTGTATTCTCTGACGGCCAAAATTACCGCACATTGTTTTGGCTCTGTTGCTAAAAGTGTTTTGAAATCAAGTCAGATCTTATTTGATTTGGTGATGTTATCCATGTAATCGGTCCAAGCCTAATTATTTGAGAAAATGAGTTTTATGGTCTCATATAATACAGGTATGCGGTAACTATACACCCCCGCACCCTGGAAAAAAGATGTAAATGCGTATTTTCTACGTTGTTTGAAAGTTATTCTAAAGAATTCAAGGTCCCTTATTGTGTCTAATTCAGAAAGTATTGGAAAAATCTTTATCTCATTAACGAAAGGTAAAGCATTATCTGGAATTTAATTACAATTAAAACAGAGAATAATTATTAATCCAGGGGCACTTCAGAGTACGAGTAATTACAATCAGAGAAGAGAATTCTCAATTACTGAAAGTATCTTCTGTACAGAATACAAAGAATATGCCAAAAGAAACCTTTCAACTTCAATTTCATGTTTTGTGTTTTTCACTCAGTTTTCAGTTCTACTGGGACCCTATTAAAATGAAATCTGCTGAATATGAACAATGATCAAGGGTTATCCAAGTGCGTACCGTTTTCTCATGTAATATTCATTGATTTGGTGTTTCAGATTTTTGTGAGTCAGTATCGTCAACGATAAAATCGATGATGAAGTACATGTACAGGGACGACAGGGTTAAAATTCCGACACACCTGAAGAACGGATTACAAGAAATTCGCGGACTGACAGCACAGGTCAGTCTACGCCACCTCGTCTGAGCTAAGAATATTCTTGGTGAGGGAGCAGACGTGCCTCTAAATATAAAAGTATACGGCACAACAGAGTGTCAGTGAGCGAAGTAAACAAGCCTACGAGTTTCATTGTCAGAGACAGTGGAGGTAATTCTGTCAGCGAAGGCCGCAGCATTGAGTTTCCGCACGAAATACCAAGTGTCATTATCTCCGAGGAAGCCTTCCCATACCCTCAGTCCTAGGAATTTAAAATGATTCTTTTCGGTCATTCTTTGACCACTTTAGTATCCTGAATCTTTCAAAGATTTCCGTGTCACAAACTGTATGCAACAGGTTTTGTTATAGTACAGTGTTAATTTTTTCTCTGAAAACGCGGGCTGCTGTTACTGACTACCATGTTAGCTACATTATTTATAATAACGTACCACGCCTTTCAGAACAACATTTCTGTTTCCCGCAAAAGGAACTATTTTAGTGTCATGTGTAATGTTTAGTTGCAGATCACTGATGTACAGATTGTCCTAAAAAAACACCGACAAACTTTAAGGTTCCTTACACCAAAACAATTAAAAAATACAAGGTAAATACAAACTCTAAAGCGCGTACCTTAACAGATATGAGTAGTTGTTCATCTCAGATGCTACGAAACACAATTCTTCTACAGCAAGCTCTTTGCTTCTCATACTTTGGGAAGAGGTAGTAAAGATCAAAACCAGAATATAATGTCTAATAAACAAGAGTTTTAAAATGCGTAAATTAATAGTTACGAGCACTTCTTCAGTCGAGTAATCTGTCTCACAGCAGCGAAGATTAACAAGTGGTTAGCTCTTAATGTATGTAATTTAGTCTCCCATGTTTACTGGACTATTTTCCTTGTTTTACTTAATGCCTCCTCTTCCTAAAATATGGAAATCAAAGACCTTTCAGTAGAACAGATCTGTTTCACAATATCGAAGATCAATTAGGGCTTTCACCTCTCAAGATATGTATTTTACAGTCCATGTTTACTTGACATTTTTTTACTTACTTTGGTATAAGGATCCCGTCCCTAAAGTTTGTCCGTTTTCTCCTTTTTTAGTATAACATATATATCAAGAGAAACGATGGACCAGAAACACAACCCAGTGGGCCCCTTAACTTATCATGACCACAATCATTTTCACATCTCATTCCCGTTTCCTGTTTCCCCTAATAACATAGTGCAAGAGTACTGTACGGTCCACACAATGAAACGCTTTTGTTAAAGTCATTAACCTACCGGTTAGCTCTCCTAGAACTTCACAAACGTAGTGGATACTCTTTTCTTGAAGCGAAACTAGAAGTGTGACAAAAAAATTTGTGAAATGAGATGTGCCACTAATCTGATACACGTTGACTTCTCAAAAACGTTTGACAACAGCGCAACGGAAGCAGAGAAATTATCCTATACGACGTGCAGACACCTGTCCACAGAAATGTATTCACAGATCAACCCGACCGTGCTATCAGTTGAATTGAATGGGCCGATATTTAACGTCGTCTCTTTCGAAGAATTATTCTCTGTATTTTGCATGTTCGTATTTTCCTAAAGAACAGACGAACACTAATAACTTTTACTCTCTCGTAAAGATTCATGTTGGAAATAACAGTTTCTCGCAACTTTTCGTACTCGAATATATTGGAATGAGTTTCTGTTGTTAGGACAACCAGAGATACTCTATGGTATTAGTAAACAGTCAAGCGAACAATAGCGTTAAGCCTGTCTATGATTCGCGTAGTGTAACTGTTAAAATATTTCTCTTTTCATTATTATATGATTAAATGTAACTATTCTCGCCGTTTTAAAATAAACCCACTAACATTCATAAGAACAAATTAGTCACGTCTTTAAGAAAAAAATGAAACAAAAAAACTGAGCAGTCATATTACTTTATAGTGTTTCTTGGTTGTTTATTAGTTAACACCTTATGCCTCCTTTTCAGGTCAGTAGGATTTTAATTAAGTTCTTATAAATAGTTTCCTAAGTAAATATCTTCGTCTGCAGGTTTTTTTTCTTTTCACAATAATTATCTTCTCCGTTGGTTGGTTGATAATTTTTCACAATACACCTAGTGTGATACACATTTCCATCCGACGTCTAACTTTAATTGAATGCAGACATGACCTGTATAAAATTACAATAATAAGAAGTTCTTTTTGGCATTAACAATGGTATTATTTATTCTGTGTCGAATATGCTGACCCAACGATGTCTAGATGTCAAAGAACGCATTGCTTTATTTTTCAATAAGAGTTTTTCTTATTTGTTTCGGACTGCTAACAGAGTGTGACATGGTTGTCGGCTCGGTGCGTACAGCGAACAATTTCCGAAGCTACCGTTACCGTGCTGCTGGCAGTCCGTCGACGTTATTTCAGCGTCATCGAACACATGAAACATAACAACGCAAGAACACTTCACACAGTAAATCATTTGCGTGGTTAAAACCTATTACGTTCAAGAATATTAAACACGATACTCGTTAACTACGTTCAATTTCATATATTGTCGTATTCTTAATGCAAAATAATACATCGTACAGCGTTCTAAAAGGAAGGTAGTTCTGATCGGCAAAAATTGTGCGATATTCACTCAAAAATATCAGCACATCGGTAACTTCCTACTTCGTCACTCTCACCCTTTTGGTAAAATAATATTGGCGTGTTTCCGGCGTTTCCTACAACGCCACCAACCCGCATTGTCGCATCGCTATGCGGGTCATCGTTCCAGTTCCGCAGGCGCATCGGTGGAAATCAACCGATCTTCGCCTGGGCTGCAAGAAGCAGGCTAGTTCCGAAGGCGAGGACTAGAGCAGTAGAGGCCGCCTCATATGCGGATCTTTTGGTGCATCCTCAGCGTCATTTTTCCGCAGCCAATCGGAGCCCATGTGGCTAGAGGAATAGGTATCTAGTACTCATCCGACAAGCCGGTATAATTGCCCTCGCCCGGCGATTAGCAGGCAGTTCGGTCTCCGGCAGCAGAAGTAGAAATTTTTCAGAGGATAGTCTCACGCAAACATTTATTTATGTTGTTTTCTAAGATTTTCCAGATGTCAAAGAACTCATTGCTTTAGTTTTAAAGAAGAAATTTTCTTATTTGTTTCGAACTGCTAACAGATTACAGAACTTCCGTTTGTTAATATAAACTGTGTCCATAAATTGATTTGTCAGTGTAATACTGGCCTATTGTAAAGTGTCCCACGCCGGTAGACTTCAGATTTCAGCAACGAGTGTATCAGTCTATCAGGAAATTGAAAGACACATTGTACGAGTGACTGAGTTCCGAAGTAATGGTGCACTGATCTTCATATTCCACCGTACCCTTAAGAGCAGTCGCTCTTCAAAGATGTATCACTGGTTTTGTATTTTCTTTACTTTTTTTCAGTAGCTGCAAATGCTTTAGTTGATTCGAAACACCAGCTTTCAGCAGTTTTACAAATTTACCAAGATTCCTTTTTTAGTCATTAAAGACAGAAACATGTTTCAGGTATCACCTGGACAATAGGATATTTATTCCCTAGCCGTTTCACTTACAACAACCATTTTATCAGAAGAAAACCATAATATCAGAAGAGAGACGAATACAAAGAATACACGGGCAACATAGAGAATGGAAGAAATTTAAAAACCGTAGTACTTATCCATTATGCATGAATGGATCAGAACTACATTTTCGTCAAATACGACACAACCAAACTTAGAACTTATATAGCTGTCGTAAGAGACTGTTTCATCTTAATCCATAAAATCGTGCTGCGCATTAAGACAGTTAGTATATTTGGTGTGAACACACTTCGTAACTGACGAGTTGTAAGTTTCAAAAGTGCAGATACTGTGTGATCATCTAACAGATCATTTGAAACAAATGTGAAATTTGAATACCTAAACAGCTACAAATGTTCTGTGGTCTAGTCATAGATTAATAAAAATGTAGTAATGATATAGCTTCCATTCTCTGAAAAACAACGTACACATAACCTGGTATGATGTATGTTCACCTTAGATTGGATGACTTGGGTGAAGGGTCCAAACAACGAGACTTCCCTCCCATCGGATTATGGATGGATGGGGAAGACAATCCACCGTGTCCTTTCAAAGGAACCATCCTAGCATTTACCTGAAACGATTTAGGGATGTCATGGAAAACCTAAATCAGGATGGTTGGATGCGGATTTGAACCGTCGTCCTCCTGAAAGCATTGATCTTAGAATTGCAGCAAGCAAATGGTAGATATTTATCCAAGCTAACACTGTGAAAAGCAGAGAGAGAATCGTAATGAAGTTGGGCTTCTAAAACATTACACTATATGATAAATTGCGGGTAGGTTATTAGTTTATGTAGATTGACAGAAATAGTAGATGTTGAAAAATGCTGAGAAGGAACGTAGAGAACATCTGTAATAAACAAACCTTTTAAGCCTTAAAATTTATTGTAAAGTGAGTAGGAACCAGTACTGATGTAATGTTGGTCTTGTGCAGGAAATACTAGCGGACACCTTAAGAAAGACAGCATGATCTCGGTTTAGCACACGTAAACAAGTAGTCATACAACCGAATATTTCTATCTAAATCTTTAGGGGTTTGCAGATGAGCTCACGAAGGCAGCATAGGCAATCTGCACAAAACTTTAATTTAATCAGGCGCCTATGAATAAGAAGTAATTATCAAATATTTTTCCAACGCTGGTGGACCACTAACAGTTTCATTCTCACATGGTGTAAGGTGTCAGGCAAATCCAACACCTTCCATGAAAACCCTGACATGATAGCAAATCCGGCAGTATGTCACATAGCTCCAAATAAATCCTGACATTAAATTAATCAAAGTAATACGATCAACGAGTGAGCAAATGGAATACCATAGACTAACACAAGAACCCCTAAATGCATGCCATACCTTCCCACCGTGAAACAGACGCAATTCCGAGGGGAGAAACGAGAAGCCGGGAGCAGAATCGTGTAGGCTAGGAGGCCCTACGATAAGGGACGGACACCCACGTCACCAGCTGACCGCCAATACTACCCCCCAGCCCATGTTAGAGCCCTCCAGAAGAACAGTCTAGATCTTACGATAACACTAAAAGGGCCACACCAGCTGCAAGTTTTAGCGTGAGACTTTTTCGCGTCTCTGTCACGTTGCAAACGTTAAAAACATTGCCCCACCACGAAAAGTATAACGTTTGTCATTGGATAGATAGAATTTTTGTAGGCGGAGCTTAAGGTTAACATTGAGACCCTGATTGGTCAGTTGAAAACACAGACAGATAGCTTTTATTAAACCAACTTCGGTAAATAGTAGTAAGGAGAAGACAGAGAGTAAGGAGGAGACAGAGAGTTGCTTCCGAGACGGCGAGGTGAGTGGAGCTGCGCCGCCCGCCGCCCCCTGGTTCAAATGGCTCTGAGCACTATGGGACTTAACATCTGTGGTCATCAGTCCCCTAGAACTTAGAACTAGTTAAACCTAACTAACCTAAGGACATCACACACATCCATGCCCGAGGCAGGATTCGAACCTGCCACCGTAGCAGTCGCGCGGTTCCGGACTGAGCGCCTAGAACCGCGAGACCACCGCGGCCGGCGCCGCCCCCTGACACTGCCTAAACACCGTCAAGGTAAGAACGCACGCGATGCCGAATAACAGCGCATAACGCTTCACTCAGAACTGCAGAAGTCTCATCTGTTACATCGCCTTTTTACGTAATACTAGTGTCGATCGTCAATTAAAGCTCATGGTGTTCACATTTGCCACTGAAGTATAAATCTGAAACGCGATGATTATACTGTTATATAGTTATTGAGAAGCAACATCAGCCACTGTAATTTAAGACAAGTTAAATAAGTAATTAAAGATAATTGAGGGTCACTGTAGGCCATTTTGATAGTTTTCTCTCTTATGAAACTGAATTTAAACCTGGATTATAGATGTGATATGCCATAGGTCAGCCTTCGATCCATTATAGAACTTGGAAACCCATTCAGGGAATATTCGTTCACATTTTTGTTGATCGCAGTTGGTTTTTATCATCCTGTATTAAAACATTTCCTTTTATCAATAGTGCAATTTATAAACAATGTTTTGTGAGTAGAACAAAATTTCCAGTGGTAAACTTAACTGCTTCTTCGACGTTATTTTACCAGCTAACTAAAAATAGGAAAGCCTTGAACCCCTTCCACTAAATATAGTTAGTATTAAGATTCTTTTACAGGGAGTGCAGTGGAGCTGACGCTGAAATCATTAAGTATTTGATTATATCATCGCTAGTCTCACTGAACTCTTCTGAACTCTACATGTCATTTGTGGTCTGGCGTCTCCTTACCAGCAACAGGTCCCAAGTTCAAACTAGTCAATTCCCTAAAAAACAAGCTCAGAGCGTCGTTGAGCGATAGTGGTAGGGAGACACGACTTAGAACCAACAGACACCGCGCAGAATGTTAGAATGGCGGAGGTGTGATATGTTGTGAATGCACATACTACCATGACACCTATTTAACAAATGAGCATATGCTTTTAATATTGTTCTGAGAGGTTTCTATTCTCTTGGTGTCATGTACTGTTTTCGCCTGTCTGTTGACATTCCTCAGCAGTTTGCAGTATTGTCTGTAGTAAAATTCTGTTCCAAGGGTCTGTCTTTCAGGCAGTGATACATTGTCCATTGTCTCCTACACGATATTCTAATGCCATTAATTGTTCAAATAGCTTACGTGTTTGTACTACGCATATGCCTCGTACTTTTTAACGAGAAAGAGCTGTTACAGAGACTGGTAAAGAATTCAAATAATGTATTAGATTTGTCGTTAAAATCCTTTATTATAGACTTCTTGTCAATTTAGCTTCCGCAGCTGGGTTTAAATGTCTGCATTGCAAGTGGACTAATCTGAAGGTTTTGTTTCCTGCTTTGGATGGTACCGACGACGTCGCTGTTTGGTCCCTTCCCCCAAATCAACCAACCAATCTAATTTCGGATATTCCTTTGAGTATTGCTATCTGTCTAACTGTACTCTTCCGATTCTGAGTGGCCAGCTTAGATGGCTCCCAGGTGGAGAACCCATGTTCAATTTCCGCTAATGCCGAGCATTTTTCCTTGGTGGAAGGACTGGTACAGAGTGAACTCAGACTCCTGAAGATAGGTAAGGAGCAACGTGAAAGAGAAGTAGCAACTCCGTAATTAGGAAAGCCGGGAGAGTGACACCTTCCCCTCCATACGGCATCAGCATGACGCCACTAGACAAAGGATGACACGGTGACCGGTCAAAATCCCTTGGACCTTCAATGTCTGGACAAGCAATTCACATCTGTGCATCATGGTGCTTCTAATTTTTTATGCAATACCCACCCAGTAGGGAAAAACCAATGAAGATATTGTTGTTCGTTCTAATGTTTTCATGAGCTCACGGATAAGTATGACCTCCAGCACACCGTCGTACGAAAGGTAATAATGCCAGTTCACTAGCTTTGAAAAAGACAGGTTCAGATCCGTTGAACCATAGTTAAGGTTAATTGAAAATCACCATTTAGCTATCGCAAGTGGTGATCTGTCTTATTCAACTCCTGTCCTGCGACAGTGGCTGAAGTGCAGCCATGTTAAAAATACTGAAGTTCCTGCCTAACAAAACATCTAAGACTGTTTCTAAATACATGGACACCAATCTGAAAATATTGAATTACCGCCATCATGCCTTAGGAAAAGGTCTTTCGAACCCGAAATAATCCTAATGCTACGTAACATCACTAAGCAGGTCTAAGGCATCTATAAAACCAGTCATTGACCACTCTGGTTTGACAATAGAATATAGCAAACGTAAAACCGACGTTTTAAATTTCGCATTTAAGGAAATGTTCACGAAGAAGACTCGTACAAACATACACTCGTTTGACATCACACAGACTCTCGTATGGAGGACATAGTAATAAGTTCCTTGGTGTAGAGAAACAAGATTTGTTTAACGGAGAATACTCTACATCATTGGCCCCTTAGGTAGCTTGCATTTATGCAAATCCTTCGCTTAGCGACTGCAAAAAAGCGCATGTGACTCCTGTATATATCAAAAGAACGGTCCCGCAACATTACAGACCAATATCCGTAACATCAGTTTGCTGCAGAATACTTGAACATGTTCTCAGTTCGAATAAAACAAATTTCTTGAGCGAAAAGCTTCTGTCGACAAATCAGAATAGTATTAGAGAGCATCGGTAGTGCAAAGGTGAACTTGCTCTTTTCTCACATGATACACTGGGAACAATGGATAAAGGCCAATAGTCGGATCCCATATTCCTATACTTCGGTAAAGAATTTGACATGGTGCCACACTGTCGACTGTTAACGAAGGTACAAGCATAGGAAATAGGTTCCCAGGTATATGAGTGTGTGGAAGACTTCTTAAGTAGCGGAACACAGCATGTTGTCCTCGACAGCGAGTGTTCATCACAAAGATCTCGTCACTAGCCCCCACGGAAATGTGATAGGACCACTGTTACGTTTCCATATACACAAATGATCTGATTAACAGGGTAAGCTGCAGTCTACAACTGTTTATTGAATACGCTCTGATATACGAGAAGGTGTCGTCGTTGAGTGACTGTCGGACGATACGAGATGACTTAGACAAATCTGCTAGTTGGTGTGATGAATGGCAGCCGGCTCTAAATGCTAAAAATTGTACGTTTATGCAATTAGATAGGAAGAACTAATCCATAATGTTCGAATACAGCATTACTAGGTTGCTGCCAGGCACAGCCTCCTGGATTAAATATCTAAGAGTAGCTTTGCAAAGCAATATGACCTGGAACGAGCTTGTGAAGATTGTAGTAGAGAAGGTGAAGATTGTAGTAGAGAAGGTTGGGAGAATTTTAGGGAAGTGTGAGTCATCTGTAATGGAGACCGCATATAATACACTAGCGTGACCCATTGTTGAGTAGTGTTGTACTGTTTGGGATCCGCACTAGGTCGGATTAAAGGTAGAACTCAGAACAGTTCAAAAACGGGCTTCTCGAATTGTAGCAGCTAGGTTCGAGCAAAGCGCAGGTATTACGGAGAAGCATCGGGAACTCAAATGGGAATCACTGTAATACTAAAATAATTCACAGAACCAGCATTTGAGACTGTCTACAGAACGGGTTCACTGCTGCCAACGTACATTTCGCATAAGGACCAAGAAGATAACATTACGGAAATTAAGACTCGTACAGAGCCACGTAGTTGTTCTTTCCTCGTTCTGTTTGCGAGAAGAACAAAGAAGGAAATGACTATTTGTGGCACAAGGTACCCTCCGCCACGCAGCACACCTTGCCTTGAGAAGTATTTATGTAGATGTAAATACAGAAGACTCATACTAGCCGCTCCTATTGCCATTATCCTTCTGTCTGTAGTAAAATCTCTACACAAAACCCGTAAGTTCATAACCTAATTGGCCCAGGCCCAATGTTTAGAAATAATCGTCGTTTGCTGCTCTTTACCTAATGTCTGCTGCAACTATAACACTAGATCCTGCCTGTGAATTCTACCTAGATGCAGAATCCTCCTGTTGTGAACTACCCTGACTTTGCTTTCTTAACAACAAGCTCCTTATTATATGCTCCTATAACTACTAATGACTCTTCTTCACATGACTGGCAGTTGACTAAACGAATTATCAGCATTCAAAATGAAACTATACGCGGGCGTTCTCTTTCTAGTGGTCTTACCGCCAACTGAGAGTTCCCACTTCTCCATCCTCTATCTCCGTATCCTCTCTAGTTCCAGTTTAGTAACTTTTAACATTGTCTGAAGATCAAATATTCTCACTACCGTCCCTGTTACATTCACTGCGGTGAAACTACTTGCTACACAATTCAACACTCTCTAGCAACTCATTAACCTACGAGAATCGGCGGATTTCTCAGAACTGATGTTAGAAAACTTTAAACTGAAATAATTAATCAGTGACACAGATTGTAGAAATAGTGACTAACTATCACTATCGAGTGCTGCAAGGAAGATAGTGGAGCTAGGCTTCACCTGTGTTTGGGTAAACATAGAACTTTAGCATTGCTAATGTCATCAAGAATTATAAAGGATCTGAATGACCTTCAAGAAGAAAGAAATATTTCCCGAAAATGACGCTGCATAATCAGAAGAGGTTCCCAGTGAATGTTCATATATAATTTGAAGTGCACGCTTAGATGCGTAAACGCGTGAAGTGAAGTTTTGCGGTTAAGTAGTGAATCATGAGTGACGGTTAACGCCGCAACGATAATTTCCCGCGCAAAACAATTGACGTCGGCGCGAGAGTTAGAATCGATATAGACGACACAGATATGCTTTGTAAGAGACTCGCATCAAACGCGAGGGGAAACTGATTGATGTTGAACTTCAAAAAAGTGTCATAATCAGACGTTAAGAGTTCTTGATTTATTGTTGAAAAGCAATATTCATAGAATTAGTAGTTATTTAACGGGTCTTGTTCACTTTGGAATTTTGTTTAAAAATCCATTTCCATATATGTGCATGTATGAATGCCGGATGAATCAGAGAATAAATGAAAGAAGTGAATCCACATTCCTCACTACTAATAACTTTTACATTACAGCAATCAAGCAGATAAATATATGTATTTAGGATAAAATTTTTTTGAGTATAGATATTTTCAATGAAATGATGGATTATGTCTTTGTATAAAATGAGCCACACTTTCCATTATTCGATGGTTTGAATCCAAAATCTACTGTAAGTTGCATGAATCCTTTAAATTACGAAGAATAAATCATTGACAGACAATGTGTCCAAATTTTTGGACTTATAAGCACAAGTGGTGATGCGAAGTCCAAAAGAAAATTCAAACTAGAGTAAATATTATGATGTTTTCGGCAACAGCATTAGTCAATGGATAAATGGAAACCTTAAGTCAATGGCTAAATTCCTTGCAGTACATCGTAAGAAAAAGGATGCATGAAGCCATAGGGATTTTGTTTTCAAAAAGGAGAATCTTGGACGGTGCAACCTAACCAGTTCTTTTACAGGAAGAGTTTCCCTTTCGGTCATTGCTAATTCTTTTGGAATGGATGTTGCATGTAAAATCTGGTATCCCTGTCCCTTCTACTCTTCCCATTGTGGGCCGCGTAGAAGACCGACTACAAATGTGGACATCGGGGACATGAAAGATCCGGGGGAGTTTCAGCACCGCAAGATATTGTCCTGGTAACAAGATTGTAAAAAAGAACTCGTGTTATTGATTGTAAAAATTTTTTGTAGCTAGAGACACAAATCGCTCTTCTCCAAACCGTTATATAAATCGATCCCTATCTCTCCTTTAGAGATCAATTTCAAAATTATTTTTTTCTCTTCTGTAGGATTTCGTATTTTCTATCTACCGTAGGCTGGGGGTCTAGTCTTAAGGGGTTTTCCAAGGTTTCCCTGCTTAAGAAAGTTCCCGAATGGGTAGACCCTGATCTTCCTTGGTTGTGCGCAGCAGACATAACACCTTGATGCACCTAAAAGCAATACAGCCGCGGTACCTGTCTCTTCATTTCTTCTGTTTTCAATGTTTCTTTTCTTCGTCTGTCTTAAACATAACCATTTTTTTTTCAGTCGGAGGACTGACACTCATCACTCCCGGGTTACCCACAGTAATAGATAGCTAGCTCGCGAAGTGTGTTCGGTAAATCAAAATTAGGCTCACAAACTTCGCTCGCTGCAAGGGGCATTGTAATGTCCCCACAGAAAATACCCTCTACCACGCACCAATTAATCATTTCCAATCAAACCACCCACATTCATTCACTTTGGAAAAGTTATCTGATCTGATTTTCTCGTAATATATGCGGCGATACCTCGACGACGCCAAAGTATTTTCTAGTGCATTTATTCTTTGAAACAACAGAGATGCATATATGCATTCTCCATGGTTGTTAGAGTGGTAACTAGGATAGCTTCTGGAGTATCTGTAGAGGGATTGACGTGTTTCTGAGACATACATATTCTGCTTTTCTTCTCGCTAAAGCGAGCTAATTAACATTTGTGCCGCTAGCAGTTTGTTTGAAGAGAAAGAGACTGTAAAAGGAAAGTAATTAAGGCGTGGAATTACCGGAAATCTGGACATGTAATGGAGATTGATTTAATACACAATTTCCTTCATAAATAAGGTTTGTGACTTTTTTGTTCTGGAGTGAATGAACGAATGAGTGTATCTGAATCATTTGATGATCACGTTGGCCCTGTAATTAGTGGGGAAGTTTCAGCTGTGTCGAAGAGAGCCTGCAATCACTGAGTCTGTGTTAAATCGTCCCAAAAGGCTTCGTACACATCTGGAATTCTCAATCCTAAAAGGAATAAATTGTCCACACGATTGATTCTCCCGACTGACTGCCGTGTTTAACAGTACTAATAAATGTAAAGATCTCTTACAGCAAGCCAGCCGCTAATTACCAAGACGAAGGACTCTACCAAAGATCCTATTTGGCTGATTTCACGTAACGAAATATTATATTAAAAACTGTACATAGATAAAGGAGAGAAAGAGAAAGAGCGAATGAAAATAGAGATAATACTAATAATCCTCCATTAGTCTAACTTTTCGCCTGTCTTATCACGGGTCAGCCAAGAACTGGGAGGGCCTTACTTTACTGTATAGATTTATGTGTAAAGGGATCTTAAGGGCAACAGATACACGTCTATACAGACAAGACATTACACAGAGATAGCGGCTAGCTGCATTCATCATCTATTCTTAGATAAAGAGACGGCAACTTATTATCCGAACATTAAAATGTTAAACTGATCAAGTTTTACCACGTTTTGGAACAAATACAATCAGATAATAGGAAACTAAGGACACAAATACCCCGCTATAAACTACTTGTAAATTACTTACATTAGCTTACTAAAATCTCAAAAGCTTTATAAGAACGCGTAGCCTACTCTTCATCAGATACAGGAAGGTAAATACAAACACTTGAGCGCTAGTTACATCTGCTGTACACAAACAGAACATTAACTCACAAAAAAATTTACGGTAAAAAAAAGATTATCCTCAGTGTTCGTCTACCAAGTAGCTAAATTCAAACAAATGGTGGACCCTCTGAGGTTGAGCTGTGCTGACAGAAACTACTAAACTTTTAAAGCAGTGACTAGCTATCGACTAGTTGCACGCGCACAGACGACTTACACTAACATACAAAAAGCAGGAAACAAGTAGAAGTAAACATACACACAGATATGCTCCCCACAACTTAAAGTCTAACACAAAACGTAACTTCTGAAAAAACCGATTACCACTAATACGCTTAGTAACGATATCATACAGAAAATATAACCGGAAAACAAATGTGAGCAGCACCTGATGACATACCAACGATGACCATTTTCTAGGCTGGCACAGGGTCAGATATCAGCCAAATTTTTTGAGTTACTTATCTCGTATTTCCCAGTATTATTAAGCGTAAATAATTTAATGAAACATATTTTCCGCCGTTTCTATCTTTATAATAATTTTTTTTCTTAGGAAAAATTGCTCGCCATATTAAACTAGCATAGATCACCCACGTTCTTCATTTAGGACTTTTCCAAGGTATTGTACCTGTACTAGAGGCTGCCAACAGTAGCACCGTTAGTGACATCACAGGGGGCAGGAACTGTGACCTTGTCACATTCTTCATTAAACAAGTATTAATTACACGGTCCAGCCACATTAATGTCACCAACTGTCAGAAATCTAAATAACCCTATTCTGCAACGGGGACCACTGCGAGACGCGCAAAAAGCGAGTCAGTGATGTTCTGGAACATATCACCATGAATGCGATGCCATATCGACTCCAGTGCCGTGGTCAGCTGAGCTCGGTTCAGGATCCATGGCGCGACCATCCCGATGGAGGTGGTCCCACAGATTCTCGATTGAGTTTAAATCCGGGAAGTCTGCTGGTCTTGCGAGTCTGATAAACTCATCCTGGTCCTCTTCGAACCACGCACGTACATTGCGAGCTGTGTAACACGTTATGTTGTCTTGCTGGTAGATTCCATCATGCTGAGGGTAAACAAAGGGGTGGACATAGCCCTAAGGATATGTACATACTTGTATTGATCCATTGTCCCTTCTAAAATGGCGATATCATCCAGGGAATGCCATGATAACATTCCCTAGACCATAACGCTCCCTCCTCTGGTCTGAACCCTTCCGACAAATGATGTATGGTGTTCACTTTCAGACGTTTCAAAAAAATGGCTCTGAGCACTATGGGTCTTAACTTCTGAGGTCATCAGTCCCCTAGAACTTAGAACTACTTAAACCTAACTAACCTAAGGACATCACGCACACCCATGCCCGAGGCAGGATTTGAACCTGCGTCCGTAGCGGTCGCGCGGTTCCAGACTGTAGCGCCTAGAATCGCTCGGCCACACCAGCCGGCCAGACGTTTCACTCCGATGGAGCATAAGACGTTATTCATCTGAAAAGGCCACCTGTCGCCACTCCATTGATGTCAGCGTACAATATTGACGCGCAGATTCCAGGCTTCATCGGCGATGAACAGCAGTGAGCTTGGTTCCAGTAAACAGGAACCTGCTGAGGAGGCCCAAAAGCAGCAACGTTCACAAAAAGGTCGTTGAGGAGACACTGTTGGGAGCCCTTAGTTCATCTGGGTGGTCAGTTGCTCAACAAGCTCACGTCTATTCGTCCGCATACATCTCCGCAGATGTCGAACATAAGCCGTAATCTCATTAACGTTACTGGACTGTATACTCCTTCGTTGTAAAACAACTTAGAGTACTTCTGAAGTATCTTTCGTGAACTCTTTGCGTATACTGAGCGTCATGTTCACAGGGCTTATGAGAGATATTTGAAATTGTACATTCATTATTTATATTACTACCATGAGCTTGTACAACATGTTTTCGAACATTGACGCTCCCACCTAAAGAAGTTAAATCGTTTCTGTTATTACGTACCTTCATGATCAACACCTGTAAATCTTATTTCCTTACATATTCCCGAATTTGAAATTGGGACAGGCGACCAAGTATTTCAAACTGGAACCGTAGGAGGCCACTGAAATATGGAGCGAGGGAGGTCAGTTCGCACTTTTGTGTGTCAGCAGACGTCAAACAAAGCCGCGGAGAGCGAATCAAAGCTGTCCATGGGGAATGAAGCTGCCGGTGACCCGTTGAGCTGTCGTCGCCACCCGTGACGTACACGCCGGACTTAAGTCCGTGGGCTACCAGAATTTTGAGTGCGTGTGTATGTATCGTGGTATGACTAAAGACATGCTCTGGACTATGGCTATAGTTATCACTTGCCTGCTCACCGTCTGTGACCCCACAACCCACCAACTTCCATCTTGGACGAAGCATAGGGTGTACCCTTTATGGGGCAAATAAATACGTACTTACAGAAATGTTTGGTACAGCACTGAATGAAGTATATGTTTAAGTTTTATTTACAAATCGTCAGTGGGGCTAAGTTTCGTAAGACAGCATGCGTCCCTTGCTTAATCAGTCTCCTGCCAGCAAACCTTGATGTTGAGAGGGGGCGCACCGTTCTGTCACTTTAACAGATTTGTCAGACAGAGTAACATTCATATAGAGGACATAATCTCAGTGTTCTCAAGTACTGCATTTGCTAAGTGCGGGTAATAAGTTTTTCTGCATGATGAATTGTCCGCAGAGTGTTCTTGAAGCTGCCTGCGCAACCTGTAGAAAGCTTGTGCCTAGGGGGCTTGTTAGCGGAGATTACCAACAACGGGGAATGAGATGAACTGGGGGCCGTATATGGTGAGTGCAGCGACATGGCTGTGGGAGTGATTCCGGGAAAATATGATTTAATAATGAGCCTCAGTGGAAGGATGGAAGGAGACGGGAAACGTATGGTGGTAATTTTCAAGAAAGCAGAAATGGAAACAGTAGGGAGATGCAAAATTCTAACCAGTATTTGCAGCCGGTTTGGAGCTCAGGGCAAACAAGGAATAATGGAGGGATTGGTAGACGAAGTCCGCAATATGAACACCAGAATGCGTATTGGACGTCAGACCACCTAACCTTTCAAACAGAAACCACAGGAGAAGACGGCGTAGGAACTGACATTAGGCCGCTGTGGCCTCAGCCCAAAACGATGTCGCTTATATTATCGGCACGGAAAACTTGTACATTTATATCTTTCACGTGGTGTTAAGAAAAAATTGTTTCCAGTTCATTTAGTGTATTGTTCTTTATTTGTTCGCACTTACACTTTTTGGGTGATTTATTGTAATAATTAGCACATAAGATCTTCTCCTGCGAAATCCAATCAAAGAGTTAGCATTTGCACTTTGATAATTTACCTCAAATTTGTACTGAAATCCTCTCAAGATTTACAGATGAAAATTATTTAGTGGATAGTAACGTACTGATTTCTTGGCAGAAACCTCTTGGGTTTAAAATAAAGATGGTTGTTTTAACACTTGAGCATTGCTATTTTAATTCCTTGTCACGCCGTAGCAAATGTGTGTGTAGGAATACCGTGAAAATTTCAGTTCCTATTCACAAATAGCTGCACAAGCCTTGGGGAAATAATTTTCTCAGAATTCGTCTTGGAATGTAGTAATGGTTTGGTTTCTTCCACTGATATTGTATGCATTGCCGGTTGGTCGAATGGACAGTCTGTTTCACCATTCGTAGCAAGGACGCGATAGTGACGCCACAGAAATTGATTTACGATCCGGTGGTGGATCTTGGAGTGGTTTGTAAGGTGTCAGGCAAATCCAACACCTTCCATGAAAACCCTGACATGATAAGCAAATCCAGTAGTATGTCACATAGCTCCGAATAAATCGTGACATTAAATTAACCAAAGTAATACGAGTAACGAGTGAGCAAACGGAATACCACAGACTAACACAAGAATGCCTAAATGCATGTCATACCTTCCCACCGTGAGACAGACGCAGTTCCAAGGGTAGTAACGAGAACAAAAGCCGAGAGCAGAACCGTGTTAAGCTTGATGGCCCTACGATAAGGGACGGACACCCACGTTGCCACCTACCCGCTAGGACCAACACCCCTCCCCCCCCCACCCCCGCCCTGGCCCATCTTAAAAGCTAGAGCCCTCCAGAAGATCAGTATAGATCTTACGATAACACTAAAAGGACCACACCAGCTTCAAGTTTTAGCGTGAGACTTTTTCGCGTCTCTCTTACGTTGCAAACTTTAGAAACATTGCCCCACCACGAAAAGTATAACGTTTCTCATTGGATAGACAGAATTTTTGTAGGTGGAGCTTAAGGTTAACATTTAGACCCTGATTGGTCAGATGAAAACACAGCCAGATCCTTTTTTTTAAACCAACTTCGGTAAATTGTAGTAAGGAGAAGTTAGGGAGAGTTGCTTCCAAGATGCCAAAATGAGCGGAGCTGTGCTGTCCGCCACCCCCTCACGAACACCGACAAGGTAATGAACGCACGCGATGCCGCATAACAGCGCATAAAGCTTCACTCAGAACTGCAGAAGTCTCATCTGTTACACCCCCTTTTTGCGTAATACTAGTGTCGATCGTCAATTAAAGCTCATGGTGTTCACATTTGCCACTTGAAGTAAAAATCTGAAATGCGATGATTTTACTGTTTTATAGTTATTGAGAAGCGACATCAGCCACTGTAATTTACGACAAGTTAGATAAGTAATTAAAGATAATTGAGGGTCACTGTAGACCATTTTGATAGTTTTCTGTCGTGTGATACTTAATTTAAACTGGTAAATAATCAGCACAATATTTCAAGATTATGTTGCAGATAAGATCGTCAGGAGAAAGAAGAATGAAGAGAGAGGAAGGTGGGAAAAAGAAAGTAGTTTCAATAAAAGCATAAACAAAAATAACATCAACAGTACCATGGATTAAGGTGAAGGGATAAAGTGTAGATAGTCTAACAGCATGAAATACTAAAATGCTATACACCACAACACTACACAAAAAATAAAAAAAACAAATTTGAGGATTTTAGTAGAAGTTAAGACTCAAAATATCTTAGAATTGTAACATGGAAAGGGCGCCGAAATTTGTAAAGCTTTTTAAGAAGGCGTAAAACAATGTAGGTACTAGACATATGTTACATGATTATAAGTAAAACTTTTTGTAAGAACCATTGTAAAAACTCCAACAAAGACCAGATGCAATGACCCACATGTTGCAACGCAAAAAGTAACAACTAAGAAATGGACGTAATTAGCAAGACATGATTCCTAGAAGGCAGAAGCGTCGAGAGAAGGGAAAGGACAGCGAGACCAACAGGGGGTAGCTTAAGTGGGCAGTAAATCTGCTGAACCACAGGGTGGCGGAACCCTGCTGGGACAGAAGATGGAGCCACAGAGTGGCGGAACACGGAAGGGACCGGTGCAGGGACTGAGAAGCAAACACCGGACTTTCGCCACTCGTAAACCCCGGGACTCCCCGACTCAGCGGAGCGATCAAAGAATGGCCCGATCAGAAGACTGCTTGGGCAAGCCACCACTGGCAAAAAAAAAAAAAAAAAAAAAAAAAAAAAAAAAAAAAAAAAAAAAAAAAAAAAAAAATCTGTAAAAGTCACACTACTGCTATTATACAGCACGCCCATGCACGAAACTGAAGAACACTTCCACAAAGTAAAAATGACATGCCCAAACAATTTATTAAACTGTTACTAAGAGGAGAACTTCAAAGCGACTAGTTATCAATAAATATTTCTATATCCTGCCCAGAGAAGAACCAAGAAGCAAGTCAGATGCAGAGAAACAGCAGGAAGAACAGAAGTTGAAGATTCGCAGGATTGAGACCAAGAAAGAAGATAGGTGAAGAATAGACGACATACCTTCCCAAATCCCTATCCTACTGTAAACTAGTCATCTGCGAAGTATTACAACGAAAAACGACCGTTTTCAGCGACACAAAACGATGACTTTCACGCATACAAAGCCAGTAAACCATGAGATTCTGCACTCACAGCTCCATTCCATTATGGGACCTCCACAACAGCAACACACACTTGCAAAGTCAACAAGGAATGACGAACGAAGCTGTACATCAAATACTTGCCCACATCCATCTCGCTCAAGTCCATCACATTCGTGCAAAAAAAAAAAAAAAAAAAAAAAAGAAATTCGCCAACCTCATGCTTAAACATTCATTGGATTGTGTGAATGTGTGAAATCAAATTATGTGATGTAGGAATTGTGCAAAATAAACGTGAGAAAAACTAAATAAGTTAAGCACACCAGACAGCTAATAAACTACAAAATAACAGTCATTGACTATGGACTTAAGTAAAAAATATACTATCGATGAAAATAAGTCTTTAGTTCTGAAATGGTCAGTATATAAAGAACAAAAGAAAGGCATAATAAACACTAAAACTATATACCACTTATTTTCTCCTCATAAAAATAAAACAATATTTTACTTGTGTATGTATATTCCTATGTCAAAGCAATTCTTGGAAATAATTCTTATTTGTTAGTGTAACAAAGTTGAAACGAGTGTGTAGAAACAAAAACATTTTACTTGTACATGATATTTAGAAAATATATTAGGAATAGATTTTACTTAATAACTACATTTATAAGAACAATATTTGTAAGAAAATCGATGTGAAAGACTCCACATCTTCGATAACAGACTTCTTAAAACACAAACTTCACAGTTAAATAAAGAAAGAAAATAATTAAAAAATAATAATTATAATAGAATAAAAATATTCTTCCCCTGTCAATATGAACATATTTTTGATAATAATGTCGAAGAATATAAAAATATAAATTAGTAATACAAACTAGCATAGAACAGAATAACGTGGCTGAAGAGTAGGCAACAAAATTGAGATAACGGAATAATTTTTGACTGTCTTAGACAACGATTCAATCATTGCCTAACCTCAGTGCAAAAATTAAGTTCAAAGGGTGGTGTTATGTAAGCGATCAAGGAAATCCAACACCTTCCATGAAAACCCTGACATGATAAGCAAATCCAGTAGTATGTCACATAGCTCCAAATAAATAGTGGCATTAAATTAACCAAAGTAATACGAGTAACGAGTGAGCAAATGGAATACCACAGACTAACACAAGAATGCCCAAATGCATGTCATACCTTCCCACTGTGAGACAGACGCAGTTCCAAGGGGAGTAACGAGAACAAAAGCTGAGAGCAGAACCGGGTTAATCTGGAAGGCCCTACGATAATGGACGAACACCCACGTCGCAGCTAACCGCTAGGACCACCCCCCCCCCCAGCCTATGTTAAAAGCTAGAGCCCTCTTGAAGAAAAGTATAGATCTTGCGATAACAGCAAGTTTTAGCGTGAGACTTTATCACGTCTCTGTTACGTTGCCAACGTTAAATCATTGCCCCACCACAAAAAATAACCGACAGCCCCCCAGCCCATATTAAAAGATTGAGCCCTCCAGAAGAACAGTATAGATCTTATGATAACACTAAAAGGACCACACCAGCTGCAAGTTTTAGCATTAGACTTTTTCGCGTCTCTGTTACCTTGCAAACTTTAAAAACATTGCGCCACCACGAAAAGTATAACGTTTCTCATTGGATAGACAGAACTTTTGTAGGCAGAGCTTAAGGTTAACATTGAGACCCTGATTGGTCAGATGAAAGCACAGCCAGAGCGTTGCTTCCAAGACGGCGAGGTGAGCGGAGCTGTGCTGCCCGCCGCCCCCTGACCAATACCGACAAGGTAATGAACGCACGCGATGCCGCATAACAGCGCATAAAGCTTCACTCAGAACTGCAGTAGTCTCATCTGTTACACCCCATTTTTGCGTAATACTAGTGTCGATCGTCAATTAAAGCTCATGGTGTTCACATTTGCCACTGAAGTATAAATCTGAAACGCGATGATTATACTGTTATATAGTTATTGAGAAGCAACATCAGCCACTGTAATTTACGACAAGTTAAATAAGTAATTAAAGATAATTGAGGGTCACTGTAGACCATTTTGATAGTTTTCTCTCTTGTGAAACTCAATTTTAACCTAGATTACAGATGTGATATGGCATAGGTCATCTTTCGATCCATTGTAGAACTTGGAAACCCAGTCAGGGAATATTCGTTCACATTTTTGTTGAACGCAGTTGGTTTTTATCATCCTGTATTAAAACATTTCCTTTTATCAATAGTGCAATTTATAAACAATGTTTTGTGAGTAGAATAAAATTTCCAATGGTATACTTAACTGATTTTTCGACGTTATTTTACCAGATAACTAAAAATAGGAAAGCCTTGAACCCCTTCCACTAAATTTAGTTAGTATTGAGATTCTTTTACAGGGAGTGCAGTGGAGCTGAAGCTGCAATCATTAAGTATTTCGTTATATCATCGCTAGTCTCACTGAACCCTATGAACTCTACATGTCATGTGTGGTCTGACGTCTCCTTACCAACAACAGGTCCCAGATTCAAACTAGTCAATTCCCTAAAAAACACGCTCAGAGCGTCGTTGCGCGAAAGTGGTAGGGAGACACAATATAGAACAACAGACACCACGCGGAATGTTAGAGGTTTTCATAACGACACAGATACCGATGGGGGTATCTTGCTAGCTGAACTTAGGTTTTCCACGCCAGAGGCGTGTTGACGTTCAAGTAAGATTTTTTTTTCCTTGTTCACAGTGGTTCGATTAGGGTTGTCAACAAGGCAGCGCTGTTTCCTCGTTGTTGCCTTTTGAGTGTGTTTACGCTTATAGATAATCGCCAATGGCGCGATATTTTTTGCTGGTTGTACTTTTTTGACTGTGGTTACCACTTTTGGATTGTCGCGAATAGTGGGATGATGTATGCCTTGTGGTATTTCAATAGTGGATCGCTAGCGCCAGAAGCGCGTCATTGGTGTTTGTGTTAAGTGGCGTGACCACGTGGAGTAGTTCGTGTTTGTATGAGTGTGCAAGATATGGCGAATGGAACCAGACAGAAACGGAAGGTAGTCACAAATCTTTATGCACTAAAATGTATAAAAACGTATTTTATTCCTTTACAGCAGCTGTTATTGGATAATATCTGTACATCGAATTTTTTGTGTTGTAGATGAGTTTCAGATGGAAAGGTGAGTTTGTGCCGAAGTCCAATCTATCGTGACCGCCCAGTAAGGAGTGTACAGATGGCGGTGAGCGGTATTCGACGCAGATCGTGCACCAGATGGCTGTACCAGCATCACTACCACATAAGCCGGAATCACGACAAGTATCAAAATCTAGATTAGCGTAAAGTAGAAAGGTCTAGAGGTAGCTGTCCTTCGTAGTGGGTATGACACACTATTGGTCCTTAAAATTGCTACACTAAGAAGAAATGCAGATGATAAACGGATATTTATTGGACAAAGATATTAGACTAAAACTGACATCTGATTAAAAATTGTTCAAATGGCTCTGAGCACTGTGTGACTTAACATCTGTTGTCAATAGTCCCCTAGGACATAGAACTACTTAAAACTAACTAACTTAAGGAGATCGCTCACATACATGCTCGAGGCAGGATTCGAACCTGCGACCGTAGTGGTCGCGCGGTCCAGATTGAAGTGCCTAGAACCACTCGGCCACACCAGCCGGCCATATGCTTACATTTCCACACAATTTGGTTGCACAGATCCTGAGACATCAGTACCGAGAACAACCACCTCTAGACGTAATAACGGCCTTGATACGCCTGGGCATTGGGTCAAACAGAGCTTGGATGGCGTGTACAGGTACAGCTGCCGAATCAGCTTCAACACGATACCACAGTTCATCAAGAGTAGTGACTGGCGTATTGTGACGAGCCAGTTGCTTGGCCACCATTGACCAGACGTTTTCAATTGTTGAGAGATCTGGAGAATGTGCTGGCCAGGGCAGCAGTCGAACATTTCCTGTATCCAGAAAGCCCGTGACAGGACCTGCAACATGCAGTCGTGCATTATCCTGCTGAAATGTAGGGTTTCGCAGGGATCGAATGAACGGTAGACCGACGGGTCGTAACATATCTGAAATGTAATGTGCACTGGTCTAAGTGCCGTCAATGCGAACAAGAGACGATCGAGACGTGTAACCAATTGCACCCCATACCATCACGCCGGGTGACACGCCAGTATGGCAATGACGAATACACATTTCCAATGTGCGTTCACCACGATGTCGCCAAACACGGATTCGACCATCATGATGCCGTAAATTAAACCTGGATTCATCCGAAAATATGACGTTTTGCTATTCGCGCACCCCTTGTTCGTCGTTGAATACACCATCATAGGCGCTCCTGTCTGTGATGCAGCGTCAAGGGTAACGGCAGCCATGGTCTCCGAGCTGATAACCGCAGCCATGGTCTCCGAGCTGATAGTCCATGCTGCTGTAAACGTCGTCCAACTGTTCGTGCAGATGGTTGTTGTCTTGCAAATGTCCCCATCTTTTGACTCAGGGGTCAAGACGTGGCTGCACGATCCGTTACAGCCATGCGGATAAGATGCCTGTCATCTCGACTGCTAGTGATACAAGGCCATTGGGATCCAGCTCGGCGTTCCGTATTGCCCTCCTGAACAAACCGATTCCTTATTCTGCTAACAGTCATTGGATCTCGACCAACGCGAGCAGCAGTGCCGTGATACGATAAACCGCAATCGCGATAAGCTACAATCCGACCTTTATCAAAGTAGGAAACATGATGGTACGCAGTTCTCCTCCTTACACGCGGCATCACAACAACGTTTCACCAGGCAACGCTGGTCAAGTGCTGTTTGTGTATGAGAAATCGGTTTAAACTTTCCTCATGTCAGCACGTTGTTGGTGTCGCCACCGGCGCCAGCCTTGTGTGAATGCTCTAAAAAGCTACTCATTTTAATATCACAGCATGTTCTTCCTGTCGGTTAAATTTCGCGTTAAATTTCGCGTCTGTAGCACGTCATCTTCGTGGTGTAGCAATTTTAACGGCCAGTAGTGTATAATTAGAAGTAATTGTTGCATGGTTTGAGCGTGCTTGTATGAATGTGGTGGCTGTGGTGGCTTTGGCTATTTGGTGCATGACGGTGTTGGGAAATGAACAAAGCACTGAGATATTCTACAGCAACACAACTTCATCACTGGGAGGTAAGTAGTTCATGCCTTTAATGTTTATTGAAATCAGAAAGGTCTGTAAAGTATTACGTGTCTTTAAAGGAACCTTAGTAGTAACATTGTTTAAAAAAGAGAAAACAGTAAGGCATGTTTCAACTACAAACAGTTACAATTTTTGCCATCATTGTCTATGCATGTGTATTTGCAAACAGTCATTATAAAACTACGTCACTAAAACATGCTCTAAGAGTTGTGCACAGGACAATGACGTTTGAAACGGCGAGTTAGAAAAAGACCCGTGGCCGGCCGTGACTGGGAACTTCGTGGCAGCACCTGTCGCACTGCAGCTGGCGGGGCTGGTGTGATGTGGCGCGACCTCGATTCATGGGTGGGCTACAGCACACAGCTGCCAGTGTGACGTACTAGGAGGCCATCAGCTGGAGCGAGCGACCAGCGGAAATGACGTCAAAGCATGGCCACACTAGCAGCCGGCAACTACAGGTAACCTGCCCCCATCTCCCTCCGCCAAGGCGACAGGGCAGCCGGTTCAAGTGACTACACTGGGGCCACTCACAGGCGGCATAGGTGTGAACAGAAAGCCGCTCTTCCAGCAAAAGGAGAAAGGAAGTCCAGGCTCCACGGCGCGTCAGCAGGGGAGCCTCGTGTGCAGTGAGCAGATTATGGAGGCTGGTTCATCACTTCACACGACGATCTGGGGCCATTCCGGTTTCATGCAAAAGCCCTGAGGGAGCGGACCTAAAGGCAACGCTGCTGCGGACGGAAGAGGGCGGGACAAAAAACACCCAGCCAAGCGATTGACATCTCCGGATACTTTCCACAACACCATCAACTGCTGCTAGAGGACTGGCTGCCACGAGGACAACAGTTTTCCACCTGCTGCCCCATCTGTTGACAATTAATAGTCCAGATGCCTACCCGTTGCTGCCATAGAACAAGAGACAGGTCCTGCCACAGACACCTCTAACACCATTTAGCACCAACTGAAACCCCACAGCTGCCAGATCCAACCTTGACGTACTTAATGAGTGTAGGGCTGTGTTTATTCATGTGAGTCATGTCAAGTTCATTTATGGGCTCCCTAAAGACCCTTGAGAAGGGAACTACATGTAACTTAAAATATGGTGGTTTTCTTTTACTCTTATTTTTGTGTGTATTTCTATATTTATTTTATTGAGTTAAAAGTAATTTTTCACTTGTTTTTCCTGTTATGTTGGTCAAGAGGGGCAACACCATTTTCACATATGCAATGGGGTACAAGGTCACTCTCATCTACTGGCTTCGCTTGTACTGCTTGCGAGCAGCAGTGATGACGAACTTTTAATAACTGGAGTCTCCGGGTAATCAGTCATGACGGATACACAGCGCGACGTGGATTTATAGACCTTAGAGAACAAACACTCCCAGAAAATCAGTAATTAAATGCAGAGGCTGCAGATAGGAGAAGCGGCCCTTAGAATACACTGACGGGAGAGAATTGGAAAACTGAAAACTAGTTAATTTAAAGTAATGAAACTTCGGGATTACATTTGGCTAAGTAATATATTTAAGTGATTCACAATGCAAGAGCACAGGTTAAAGTGAGCGTGACACAAGTCATTGCAGATGTAAAATGCTCGTACATTAATAATTGGTTTAACCGTCAGAAAAATGAATGCAAGCATGAAAACTTGTATGCATTATTTTGTACTGGTACCAGAAGTTAGATTGTGGAATGGAGTTCCATGCCTCTTGCACTTGGTCGGAAAACATAGGGACAGTTAATGCTGTTTGTGGACGACGCTAGAGCTGTCGTCCGACGATGTCCCAAGTGTAGTTGATTGGAGACAGATCTGGTGATCCAGTAGGCCAAGGCAACATGTCGACACCCTGCACAGCATGTTGGGTTAAAACAGCGGTATGTTGCCGTTCATTCGTGGCAGCACAACAGGTAGAATCACCAGACTGATGTATAAATTTACTGTCTGACTGCGTGGTATAACGAGAGTACTCCTGTTGTCATACGAAATCGCACCCCAGACCGCATTTCTGGGTGTAGGTGCTGTTTGTCTAGCATGCAAACAGGTTGGAAGCAGGCCTTCAAATAACTTCTTTCTAACCAACGCACGGACATCACTGGCACCGTGGTAGAAGCAGCTTTTATGAGAAAACACAACACTCCTCAACGCAGCCCTCCACTGAGCTTTGACTTGACACGGCTGAAGTCACAAACGGCGGTGATTTTGGGTCAGTGGAATGTATGTTAGAGGGTATCTAGCTTGAAGCTGTCCTTGAAGTAACAGAGTAACTACGGCAAAACTGCGAGTTCGAGATGATGCACTCGATTTCATTGCGTGCAGATGTGCATCTACCCACTAGAAATTTGGGAGCAACTACACAGCAAACATATTTTCGATGGAGAATCGATCTAGCAAGTTGCTGATCGCGTCATAAACATTCATGCTAACACCTATGATTCCAGTGAGAACAATTCGACGAAAGAGACAAAATTATTGAAGCCGGACAGTGGACATTAGACACGTTCTCGAAAGTTGTTCAGGATGAAGTCGACCGTGTAGTAAGATCGGCACGCTGCAAGTCATTTTAAGAAGTAGTTCAAATGGTAGTTGGATTTGTTGAAGTGCTATAAGGACCGAGAATTCATCACAAACCGGATCGCTGCGTTTCAGAAGCTTACTGAGTGATCATTTATCATGATAGCAAACAGTTAAGTACACAGGAAGATTTGATGCCGAGATTGAGCAATGGAAAGACATATTACCTCGAAAATGAATGACGTGGGAAGACAAAGCGACAGTGGAGTGCATTGTGATGAGAATCTTGAACGACTGACTTGACGGGAGGGCTTCAACTCTTTTCACTCTCAAGCAGCAGTAGTTACTTGGTGACATTTACTCACAACAGCTTAAATTTTTTGCAAGTTATGTGTTTCTCAACGTTAAAGTTCGATGCATCTGAGCTGGTTACATGTAACCATCACTGAGGTCTGTGCGTTGTGGCTCACTTGTTCGTCCTTGTACGATTGTGAGACTGAACATCATCGTCATCTTACTCTTTAACCCTTTATTTGTGTCTAGAGAATGACGTCACTATTGCTGTCAATTCCTATCACGGGAAGAGCGTTATTCGATGAATTCCACAGTCGTGAAAGATCCAAATACAATGGAATTTTTTACTGTACAATGTCTCCTCTGATTACCTCTCCTTTCTTGTGCAATATAAACTTGCACCTTGTCTCTACTGGCATCCGTTTAACGGAATGGACTGAAAAATTTATTTTACATACACCTACGCAGGGTGAACGCCAAATAACACCAACAAAAACTGGCCGTTGTTGATGGATATTTTCTGGATATTTTTACATGAATGACCGTTGATTCCTGGTGGCTCGTTACGAAGTGATTGCATTTTGTTTGATTGATGTGGTATTACTCGGAGTGTATGAACACGTTAATGATATATTGATGGTATATGTTGTGTGCGTTGCTTGGAAACAAATTTGATCCAGTCACTAAGTTCATGAGCTGTTAAAAAATAATCACTTTATTCCTCGCTCTCAAGCTTGTATTCGGTATTGTTCGGATCTGTCTCGGTCTGATTTTTTCCGATGCTGTTTGTACATCATCTGTGCCATCTTTCAGTGCGTGTGGTTTTACGATTAAGAGTTGGCTGGTTCGCCCCCTTTGGTGGAGGAGGGTCTCAGCGACGTTATGAGTAGACAGAAATCCCACCGCAGCGGTCAACGGCTGCCACGTTGGTAACACTGGTCCGCGCCCGATCGCCAAAGTTTAGCAAAGTTGGGCCCTGCTGCTACTTATTTGGGTGACCGTCCGGAGAGTATCAGGTGCCGATAGCTTCAAGGATACGCAAGTTGCCTAAGTGGGGCCCCATTGAAAGATTTGCACCAGGCCGTGGTGCCTCACATCACAATACAATTATAACTGAGGATAGCTCTGTGCTTTTTACTGTATGTTTTGGATATTGCATATTACTGGAAAAAATACTGTAGTGAAGTTAGTTTCTTGGAGTTAGTATACATGGAGTATCAAATCGAATAAATCATAATAACGTAGTATTCCGCAATGAGCCCTGTGACCACTAGTGTCTTAGACACAGACCTACATTAAAAACCTAAGATATTTGGTCTTTGGGATCTGGCATCGCCCTGTACAGCTAAACAAGCAATTCTTCTGGTCATGAGAGTAAGTATGGCAGTTTGTACCCGGCGATTATCATTAAAGTGGAGCTACTCACGGACGTCCAACTTGGGCTGTAATTATCATAAAGCAGCGAAACTGGGTATATATGCCAGTGGAACCGATTTACGCTGGATGAAAATTCTATCCAATTTTAGCCACCTGGTGCAAATCTGGCGCTGTGAAAGCAATAAAGACATATAGGAAAGTTTCCATATCTAATGCATTAGTCACGGACATCGGCAGACAAGGTGAAACAAGTGATAAAGGCATAATGTTGATTTTTATTACTAACCAACATTTATACAACTTGTTCCGTATGAGCACCATAGACGTTACAGAGATTCTGCATCCGCAAAACGATGTGATCAACAGTTGCTCACCGGAGTTCCGGTCGAATATGAGCGACGTGTTTCTTTATATTGGCCTTCAGATCAGATCGAAAGAGTCCCTGGTAAATGCACGGTTTTACGTACCCCCAGAGCTAAAAGTCTCATGGATTCAGATCACGTGATCTTTCAGGACGCACATATAGAAAACCTAGTTCGTCGGAGGTTGCATTACGCACTTCTTTCACTGGTAGAGCGACATGATGTGTTGCCCCATCTTGCACGACAACAGTGGTTTTCATATACTTGAGCTCTTCCAGACCAGGTATCACATGCTGTACGAGGAGGTCTCGATGATATGCAGGCGTCACGGTGCACCTATCAGTCTCTCTGTGCGTATTCTCCTCAACGGACAGAGAACGAAGGTGCTTGCGAATCCACGACAGACAGTCACATACGGTGGGTGGAATGGCTACTTGTGCACAACAAGCGAATTAACAGTACCTCAGATTCGTCAGTTCTGTGTATTCAGTGCACCCTTTGGCGTAACAGTGCCTCGTCACTTCACTGAATATTGCCTTGTGAGATCACATCAAATACGATCCATGCCAGAAACCGAAGTACAAATTCAGAACATTGCTGCGGATCATGAGGTTTCAGCCCCTGCATCGTCTGAATCTTGTACAGGTACCAGTGTAAAACAGACCGAAAGACTTTCAGTAACTGTTGACCGTTGGATGTACAGCTGTTGTGACACTGCACGAGCACAGGCCCTACCCATGGCACGTGCTGAATGAACCGCTACAGCAACAGTAGCCTTGTCAGTAACTCCCACCGTTATAGGACCCCTTCCTCTTCGAGGTGCCAAACCAAGGTCACCCATGTTTTCGGATTTCACATTAGGCCACTCCTCAGAACTTTCAGTCGAAAATACTCTGTCAATGCAGCAGTGGAATTTCTTCCATAAACACAAAACAGTTTCTCTATACCTAGATATGAATATCAAAGTAACTAATGCTAACTGTTTACAGGGTTGCTACCATACAATAGCCAATCACAAAACGCACTCGGTCGCTCCTTCCGTTTCGTTCACCGTTGTCAAATCTCTGTGTTGCTGCAGGTAAAGGATACCATCGCAAACTGCAGACTACGCTTGCTGTTGGTAATCATAAACAGTTGTGGTCTGTTTCGTTGTGTGCATTGCTTCGCGATGCAGCGAGTGTATTTTACGCTAAAGATTGCCAGAAGCTTGCAGCGGAAGTGAGCAAAAACGTGTGGTAGCTATTTGGAAATGTCAGCCCTCTGTTCATATTTTGCGTGGTCAGACACACGAATTTGTCTCTCTGTTGGGAATATTTCTAGAAGGACAGAGATAATCGTGTGACTATTGCCTCTAACGAAGGTAGTCAAAAGAACTGCAGACGCTTTGGAGATACATAAAGACACTGTCGACGAAGCTTGTAAAGAATGAAATACTGTGCAGAAAGGGAAAAGCCTTGTTCATCTAAACTACGGACACCCAGTAAAATTAGTGAAGAACAGCTAGTGGAGACATTCCAGCAAGACGCTGATCATTACCACGTCTGTAAATAACCAAACTGCCAAAAACTTTACGTTACTTTTCGCGAGGCAGTTATTCAGTGACAGCAAGACTTCTTCAATTACCGATTGTCAGAACTCTCGGTTTTCTGCACAAAAAAATTGGGATTAAGGCTCACAATATTATCGTCAGCTTTGCACCCTGTCGGGTGCGAACGCCTTCTCCTCCTATAATAACGCGGTATTTTCATGAACGGCTGCACGAAGACTGACGCCTTCTTACCACATTCATGACTTATTTAGGAAATACTGGTGCCTTCTTGAGCTCCTGGTTCTCGATGTACCCGCAGCGGTCTTACAATTTTCGCGGTCGGCCAGTGGTGCGTTATTCCGCACGAGCGTAAAGCCGTACTATAGTGACCGGCACGAAATTAGGGCTTGAAGGTCATCCCGCCGTCTTACAGCATTGCCAGTTTTTTTATAGTGATAATTCCAAACGTTCGTAAAAATTTAAAAAAAATATTGGGCAACTCTACTTTTAGTCTAGAATATGATGGAGTAGTTTCCAAAAGAAAATTCTCACTAACTGCTAGGAAAAAAAATTAAAACTAACGCTACAAGAAATTTTGGAGGAAAATAATTTTTTACTTCAACCTGTGGTAGTAAGAGAGTCACTAATGTAATTGGACTGAACGAAAAATGAAAATCCTTCAAGTTTACAGATGCATGTGCTGCTTTAATATGCATTAATATGACCGAGAATATTCCCTACTTCCCGAAAATATTTTACTGGGTGCTAATACATATCCTTCGGCATTGCATCCATCACTCAGAACGCCAATATACGCTACACAAAAGTAATTGTAGTTATTTTGAAGCCAATAGTTTCACTGAAGTGGAGCAAAATATTAGTTCGAAAGGTTTTGTGAAACTGAAGTTTTATCTAAATTTCCTGTTAGCCTATTATTCTGAGCACACAGTACACAAAAACCTCGTTCTTACTACCACAATGTCCCTATCTTGTGTTACAAATTTCGTCCGTCATTACAGTTTCTGAATTAAAAACAAGTGGGCGGAGAAGACAGTGTATTGAAGTGACTGGCCAGAATAATCAAATTTAACACGGACATTACCTTGTATTTCTCTAGCCGTCGGATACTATCCTCTGTTATACTAAAGTAATACATTTCTACGTTCTAGCTTTTTGTAAAAGTTGTCAAATATCTCAGATTTCTTTGCCATTCTCGGATAATCAGATCAGATGCTGCGACTGTCCTGATGTTACTGCAGTGTTTATATATACAGTCGACACACAAGCACTACAACGTTTTGTCGTTTTCTGAACTGCATTACCCCTACTACAAAACAGCCAGTAAATCCTTTAAAAAAAAGGGAGTTAAATTTCGAAAGTACAAGTAAATCGAATGCAATACGATTATATCCAATTGTAAAGACATTCGATACAGGTTCTTAGGAGAAACTGTTTTTAATTAATGCAGAATTGACAATCTTCTCTTAATTGAAAGTTCTTAACAAATCGCCACCACTTTTGATAAATTTATCAGGCGTCTACTGTAAGGGAAAAACATTCGCAGTGTGTTCTCTATAACTGAAATGAATAGACAAACATTTAAATCAAGTCAGCTTTATGCACAGACGGCACTTGCCTAAACTGAAGGATCTTCTGCCTCTATGTATTCAGATTTACTGTCGCTTGTTACAGCCAGGTGTATCATCCACTATGGTGTCTCTTAAGCAGGGTTTCAAGAAATCAGTTTCTTGCAAAGCTTCTGCATGTTTTACGCACCTATCCCAGTCCTCCTGAGTAACATTGAAGAGCTTCGTGTATTAGCTTCTCGACATCAGCAAGTTTTAAAGTAATATTTCTTTTACCTACTTCTCGCTTTACTCGGGCCCATATCAGTTCAATGGGGTTATACTGGAAGTGATATGGTGGTAGACGTACCACTTGGTATCCCATTTCGTTTGTCAGTTGATCTACTTCGTAAGTCTTTTTGGCACCTACGAATTTTTCCTTACACAGGACTTCAGATTTCGTTTCACCCACGGAAAATGAAACATTCTTTCTCTTTAACCACTCTATAACATCTGCCTTGCGCCAATTTTAACGTGACAGCTTTTCTATCTGAATGGAATGGTACTTGGAGTTACGCATCACGACAATTGACCCTATTTCCAGTGCAGACAACAGTCGAATAAACCAGTTCTTAAAAACTTCTTTCACTCCTGAATGGTAATCAGATTGGCAAGAACTTTTTCCACCGCGAAAAACAAGTTTGGCCTTTGGTATGAAGCCTGTGGTTAATGAACCAGCGTGGGCTATGATTAATCGGCCACCTCCACCAGTAGGCAGTTTCAAACTTCAGTTTCCTTCGGAGTCGTGCCTTATATACTTATTGGTGTGGTTCTGTAAACCCAAGTTGCACCCAAGTACACACAGGCCTCGTGTCTTCAGCATGCAAAAGCGCATTATGCACAAAAACTACGCTCTTGCTGCTGCAATGTCTCTGCTTTCCATTAAGAATTTCCGTCCGTCATTACACTCTTAATCGAAAACCAAGGGAGCTGATAAGACGAAGAACGGAGGTCTCTGAGCCCGAGTGATTAATTTTTTCACAGAGGTCAGCTTGTATTTTTTTAGCCGTTGGACAATCTCCTCTGTCGTAATATCCAAGTGCAGTTCTACACTCGAGCTCTTTGTTAAAATCGTCAAAGTCGGTTGATTTCTGTTCACGTTCATATCCCTTTCTTGGAGAATCGAAATATCTGCCAATGACACAGATTTGCTAATATGGCCTACAGTTGACTTGGAAACACAACATGCTTTAGCAGTAAGTTTATGAATTTCCGCAAAATTTTAGTTATTCCTCGCCCCTTCACTGTCGGCCAGATCAGTAAAAAACTTGAGTACATTCGATATGATATTTTTCTATTGTTTACGAATGTCTTTCCGCCCTTTACGCACACAGACCGAGGAGTGCTACATGTAGGCCGTTGCTCTTGTTGCTCCTGCATTGCTTTTCACCACCGAACACACGTCGAAGCACCTTACTGAAGACACTAAGACATTGAGGTCAGATGTGAACACTTGATATAGCACGGTAACACTAAAGACTTCAGCTGGTGGGACCTATCGAACCGCCAACGGTACCTACATGGCAACAAAAAGCCTAGAGGCGGGTGAATCACAGCCCACAGCACCGGCTGACGGCAGGCAGCAGCCGTGACCTTGAGGACTCTACTTTCGTGCTGACCACTATAGTACGCTCATGCTCTGCTGGTGTGCTTATGCAATGGCCAGAAAGAGATTAGCGATTACATAATCCCTTCGACCAAGGCTCACACAGAGCTACAACACCAAGAAGAATCGCTTCTCAGCTTTTGGAAAGTTCAATGTGTAGTTTTTATTTAATATAGGTAGAGTGGCATTGTAGATTTTTAAGAAATATCTTTGAAGTGCCTTTTGAAGACGGAGGATGTGGTCCTTTATCAAATCCGTTTATACCATTATATCAACAGCAATACCTGGCCTTTCACTCAGATTAACTCCGCCGTGCATCAAAACAATCTTTCCGTTCAACGAATTCTCTTCGTTTCTTTTTGTCTCTTTTATTACTGGTGTATCAGGTTTTGCTCAGTAAATTTGGATTCGGGCTCTTTGTTGCAAGGGCCTCTTAGAGTTCATATGACCACCTTCAATAGTTTATTGCTCCGATTAGTCTTAGTTCTTTTCATAGTCATAGGAATCGTATGGACTTGCTTTCAGAAGGACGGCCGTTAAGATCCGCGTACAGTTTTTGTGATTTCCCTTACACACGGCAGACAACTGCCAGGACAGTTCCCTTCAAAAGGTGCGGCCTATTTCCTTCCCCATCCCTGAAACCTCCCGAGCTTTTGCTCTGTTGCTATTGACTTCGACGTGAATGGAACGTTAACACCTGATCTTCATTTCTTCCTCTATTTGGTCGCCATCATAGTGTCAGTCTGGCTTTTATTTGTTGGGTAGAGGAGAGCAGAATATTTATTTACATTATAGCCAAGGCATGGAGGAGGTGTGGCTGCCACCTTTAGACTCGATTATTTTTATTATTTACTTTTTATCAATATTCTACCTGGTTCGATGTGGACCACCAAGAATTCCTCTCCTGTGCCAGCTTCTTCGTGTCAGAATATCACTTGCATCCTACATCCTCAATTAATTAGTGGATGTAACTCAACCTCTGTCTTTCCTTAAAGATTTTGCCCTCTACAGCAACCTCTACTACCGTGGGAGGTATTGCCTGATGTCTTAGCACATGTCCTATCATCGTGTCTCTTCTTCTTGTCAGTGTTTTCAATATGTTCCTTTCTTCACCGATTCTCCGGAGAATGTCGTCATTCCTCGGCCTATCGGCCTACATAATTTTCAATAGTCTCCGGTGCTTCGTTTCTCTTCTGTTCCGGTTTTCCTACAGTAGATATCTCGCCACCACACCATGCTGTGCTCCGAACGTACACTGAAACAAATTTATTCCTCAAATAAAGGCCTATCTTTGACATCAGAAGACTTTTCTTGGCCAGGATCACAGTGTTCGACTGTGCTATATTTTTTATGTCATCCTTGGTTCGTCCGTCATGGGTTATTTTACTTCTAACGGAGCAGAATTGATTAATTTCGTCTACCTCGTGACCACCTATTTGTTGTTAAGTTTCTTGCAAATCTTGTATCTGCTTCTTCTCAGTATTTGGTCTTTCTCCGGTTTACTTTCGGTCTATATTCTGTACCCATCAGGACGTTCATTCCATTCAGCAGATCCTGTAATTCTTCTTAACTTAGACTGAGGCTAACAATGGCATCAGCGTATCATATCATCGATAACCTTCCATCCACTATTGAACGTTCCTTTTATTTCTATCTTTGCTTTTTTCAAATACTGACTGAACAGTAGAGGCGAAAAATGTATCCCGCCTCACATTCCTCTCAGACCGCGAACTTTGTTCTTGGTCTTGCATTCTCTATGTTACCTTTTGGTTTATTTACATATAATACATTACTCGTCTTCCCGTACAGCTTACACCAGCTCTTTTCAGAATTTATAACATCTTGCCCTACTTTACATTCAAAAGCCCCTTCTAGAACACCGTGTGTTATTTTTTTTCGTCTTGCTTCCATTATAAGGCGCAACGTCAGAAGCAACTCTCTGGGGCATTCCACGTCAGTCTAATTTTCAAAGACGCAAAGTAATGATGAAACTAAATCCCCTGAAAACAGCCACAAACATGTAGCTCCATAAGTTCACACAGAAATACAAAAAACAAAAATTGAGAATCTCTATATAGACCGATGAGATGAAGAAACTGATACACCTACCTAATAACGTGTAGGCCCCCCGCGAGCACGCGGAAGCGCCGCAGTACGACGTGGCATGGACTCAACTAATGCCTGATGTAGTTGTCTCACTGGGAATTCCGCGATCGTTCAATAAGTAAAATATGGAGTTTCAGTCTTCGATCGCTATTCTTTATTTTCAATTACCGGTTTCGGGCTAGCTGCCCATCTTCAGATCATATGTTGTAGTTACAGAGTAACTTGTCCGTACAGAATACACTGTTCACTGTCATGACAGTGTTATGACAGTGAACAGTGTGTTCTGTACGGACAAGTTACTCTGTAACTACAACATATGATCTGAAGATGGGCAGCTAGCCCGAAACCGGTAATTGAAAATAAAGAATAGCGATCGAAGACTGAAACTCCATATTTTAATGCCTGATGTATTGCAGGAGGTAACTGACACCATAAATCCTGCAGGGCTGTCCGTAAAACCGTAAGAATACGAAGGGTCGGAGATCTCTTCTGAACAGCACGTTGCAAGGCATCCCAGATATGCTCAATAGTATTCATGGGTGGGGAGTCTGGTGTCCAGCGGAATTGTTTAAACTCAAAAGAGTTTCCCTGGAGCTATTCTGTACTTGTGGGTTGTCGCATTGTTCTGCTGGAATTGCCCAAGTCCGTCGGAATGCACAATGGACATGAATAGGTGCAGGTGATCAGACAGGATGCGTACGTACGTTTCACCTGTCAATGTCGTATCTAGGCCTTTCAGGGGACACGTATCATTCCAACTACACACGCCCCATACCATTACAGAGCCTCCACTAGCTTGAACAGTACCTTGCTCACATACAGGGTCTATGGATTCATGAAGTTGTCTCCATACAGCGTACACATCCACTCGATAGAATTTGAAACGAGACTTGTCCGACCGGTCAACATGTTTCCAGTCATCAACAGTCCAATATCGGTGATGATGGGTCCAAGTGAGGCGTAAAGCTTTGTGTCGTGTCGTCCTCAAGGGTATACGCGCGGGCCTTGGGCTCCGAAAACCTAAATCGATGATGTCTCGTTGACTGGTGCGCACGCTGACACTGTTGATGGCCCAGCATTGAAATCTGCAGCAGTTTGCGGAAGGTTTGCACTTCTGTTACGTTGAACTAGTGGTTGGCCCGTTCTTGCAGGATATTTTTCCAGCCTCAGCGATGTCGCAGATTTGATGTTTCACCGGATTCCTGATATTGACGGTACACTTGTGAAGTAGTCGTAAAATCCCCACGTCACGGCTGCCTCGGAGATGCTGCGTCCCATCGCTGGTAAGGACTATAAAATCACTTTCAAACTCAATTAAATTTTGGTAACCAGCCACTGTAGCAGCAGTAAACGCTCTAACATCTCCACTAAACTCTTGTTGTCTTATATATTCATTGCCTCCCTGACCGCCGTATTCTGCATGTTTACATATATCTATATTTGAGTACGCTTGCCTATACGAGTTTCTTTGGCGCTTCAGTGTATAAAAGGCAATGTCTTGACTGACACACCATCGCCCAGTCCAAATCGCGATGGTTATTTGGTGACTGTGCTCATCTTGTACTGCAGGCATCGTTTAAGAATGGGATTTTGGAAATTCCACCACAAAGGGGGTGAAATAGGAGATGTAAATTTTTTGAAAGAATGTAGCTATTCAGTCAATTTTGAAGCTAAAACTACGAAAATTGACATTTGCTTTCTCTGTCAGAAATAAAAAAATTATTGATTCAGCATTTTTGAAAGTTTAAGCAGTAAGAGGGTGAAAAACCGGGTGAAATTTTTTTGTGAAATATATCATTGTTGACCCCCCCATGAACCATGGACCTTGCCGTTGGTGGGGAGGCTTGCGTGCCTCAGCGATACAGATGCCAGTACCATAGGTGCAACCACAACGGAGGGGTATCTGTTGAGAGGCCAGACAAACATGTGGTTCCCGAAGAGGGGCAGCAGCCTTTTCAGTAGTTGCAGGGGCAACAGTCTGGATGATTGACTGATCTGGCCTTGTAACATTAACAAAAACGGCCTTGCTGTGCTGGTACTGCGAACGGCTGAAAGCAAGGGGAAACTACAGCCGTAATTTTTCCCGAGGACATGCAGCTTTACTATATGATTAAATGATGATGGCGTCCTCTTGGGTAAAATATTCCGGAGGTAAAATAGTCCCCCATTCGGATCTCCGGGCGGGGACTACTCAAGAGGACGTCGTTATCAGGAGAAAGAAAACTGGCGTTCTACGGATCGGAGCGTGGAATGTCAGATCCCTTAATCGGGCAGGTAGGATAGAAAATTTAAAAAGGGAAATGGAAAGGTTAAAGTTAGATATAGTGGGAATTAGTGAAGTTCGGTGGCAGGAGGAACAACACTTTTGGTCAGGTGGTTACAGGGTTATGAATACAAAATCAAATAGGGGTAATGCAGGAGTAGGTTTAATAATGAATAAAAAAATAGGAGTGCGGGTTAGCTACTACAAACAGCATAGTGAACGCATTATTGTGGCCAAGATAGACACAAAGCCCATGCCTACTACAGTAGTACAAGTTTATATGCCAACTAGCTCTGCAGATGATGAAGAAATTGATGAAATGTATGACGAGATAAAAGAAATTATTCAGGTAGTGAAGGGAGACGAAAATTTAATAGTCATGGGTGACTGGAATTCGTCAGTAGGAAAAGGGAGAGAAGGAAACATAGTAGGTGAATATGGATTGGGGGGAAGAAATGAAAGAGGAAGCCGCCTTGTAGAATTTTGCACAGAGCATAACTTAATCATAGCTAACACTTGGTTCAAGAATGATAAAAGAAGGTTGTATACCTGGAAGAATTCTGGAAAGACTAAAAGGTATCAGATAGATTATATAATGGTAAGACAGAGATTTAGGAACCAGGTTTTAAGTTGTAAGACATTTCCAGGGGCAGATGTGGACTCTGACCACAATCTCTTGGTAATGAACTGCAGATTGAAACTGAAGAAACTGCAAAAAGGTGGGAATTTAAGGAGATGGGACCTGGATAAACTGAAAGAACGAGAGGTTGTAGAGAGTTTCAGGGAGAGCATAAGGGAACAATTGACAGGAAGGGGGGAAAGAAATACAGTAGAAGATGAATGAGTAGCTCTGAGGGATGAAGTAGTGAAAGCAGCTGACGATCAAGTAGGTAAAAAGACGAGGGCTAGTAGAAATCCTTAGGTAACAGAAGAAATATTGAATTTAATTGATGAAAGGAGAAAATATAAAAATGCAGTAAATCAAGCAGGAAAAAAGGAATACAAACGTCTCAAAAATGAGATCGACAGGAAGTGCAAAATGGCTAAGCAGGGATGGCTAGAGGACAAATGTAAGGATATAGAGGCTTGTCTCACTAGGGGTAAGATAGATACTGCCTACAGGAAAATTAAAGAGACCTTTGGAGTTAAGAGAACCACTTGTATGAATATCAAGAGCTCAGATGGCAACCCAGTTCTAAGCAAAGAAGGGAAGGCAGAAAGGTGGAAGGAGTATATAGAGGGTTTATACACGGGCGATGTACTTGAGGACAATATTATGGAAATGGAAAAGGATGTAGATGAAGATGAAATGGGAGATACGATACTGCGTGAAAAGTTTGACAGAGCACTGAAAGACCTGAGTCGAAACAAGGCCCCGGGAGTAGACAACATTCCATTAGAACTACTGACGGCCTTGGGAGAGCCAGTCCTGACAAAACTCTACCATCTGGTGAGCAAGATGTATGAGACAGGTGAAATACCCTCAGACTTCAAGAAGAATATAATAATTCCAATCCCAAAGAAAGCAGGTGTTGACAGATGTGAAAATTACCGAACTATCAGTTTAATAAGTCACAGCTGCAAAATACTAACGCGAATTCTTTACAGACGAATGGAAAAACTGGTAGAAGCGGACCTCGGGGAAGATCAGTTTGGATTCCGTAGAAATGTTGGAACACGTGAGGCAATACTAACCTTACGACTTATCTTAGAAGAAAGATTAAGAAAAGGCAAACCTACGTTTCTAGCATTTGTAGACTTAGAGAAAGCTTTTGACAATGTTGACTGGAATACTCTCTTCCACATTCGAAAGGTTGCAAGGGTAAAATACAGGGAGCGAAAGGCTATTTACAATTTGTACAGAAACCAGATGGCAGTTATAAGAGTCGAGGGGCATCAAAGGGAAGCAGTGGTTGGGAAAGGAGTGAGACAGGGTTGTAGCCTCTCCCCGATGTTATTCAATCTGTATATTGAGCAAGCAGTAAAGGAAACAAAAGAAAAATTCGGAGTAGGTATTAAAATCCATGGAGAAGAAATAAAAACTTTGAGGTTCGCCGATGACATTGTAATTCTGTCAGAGACAGCAAAGGACTTGGAAGAACAGTTGAATGGATGGACAGTGTCTTGAAAGGAGGATATAAGATGAACATCAACAAAAGTAAAACTAGGATAATGGAATGTAGTCGAATTAAGTCTGGTGATGCTGAGGGAATTAGATTAGGAAATGAGACACTTAAAGTAGTAAAGGAGTTTTGCTATTTAGGGAGTAAAATAACTGATGATGGTCGAAGTAGAGAGGATATAAAATGTAGACTGGCAATGGCAAGGAAAGCGTTTCTGAAGAAGAGAAATTTGTTAACATCGAGTATAGATTTAAGTGTCAGGAAGTCGTTTCTGAAAGTATTTGTATGGAGTGTAGCCATGTATGGAAGTGAAACATGGACGGTAACTAGTATGGACAAGAAGAGAATAGAAGCTTTCGAAATGTGGTGCTACAGAAGAATGCTGAAGATAAGGTCCGTAGATCACGTAACTAATGAGGAGGTATTGAATAGGATTGGGGAGAAGAGAAGTTTGAGGCACAACTTGACTAGAAGAAGGGATCGGTTGGTAGGACATGTTTTCAGGCATCAAGTGTCACCAATTTAGTATTGGAGGGCAGCGTGGAGGGTAAAAATCGTAGAGGGAGACCAAGAGATGAATACACTAAGCAGATTCAGAAGGATGTAGGTTGCAGTAGGTACTGGGAGATGAAGAAGCTTGCACAGGATAGAGTAGCATGGAGAGCTGCATCAAACCAGTTTCAGGACTGAAGACCACAACAACAACAACATCATTGTTGAACTACAGCTAAAGTATTTTAAAGCTGCATCTGTGATAATTGGTGTCTGACTTGTCAATTAGAAATAAAAACTACGTGTTGCAGTATTTTTCGAATTTCAACTCTTAAGGCGGTGAACTAAGGAATGAAATATTTTACGAAAACATTTCGTTGCGAAAGGATTTTTGAAGTTACTAAATCTGGGAAAATTCTGGCTTCTCAGTTAAAAATTTAAAAAATTATCTTTCAGTGGTTTTGGAAATTCAACCCCTAAGGCGGGGAGAAATATGGCCTTGCTGATTCAGTGACTCATCCTCGCCCAACCCAAACCACTAAGGATCGGAAATTTGCAGAGTGTGTTGATCTTATACTGCAGGCTCGTTTAACAAGGAGTTGTTCAAATTTTCACCCCTAAGGGAATGAAGTAACAAATGAAAATATTATTTGAAACTAGGTCGCTACTAAGGCTATTTTGAAAGTAGAACTACGAAAAATAGTATTTGGTTTCTCGGTCGGAAATACAAAAATACGTGCTTCAGCATTTTTTGAAATTAATCACTGATCAGTAAAATACTGAATGAACTTCATGTTAAACAAAATCGTTATTAAAGTACTACTACGGTATTTTAAACCTATAACTATGAAAACTGATATTTGACTTCTCGGCTAGAAATAAAAAATACTGATTTTAGCCTTTTTCGAAGTTCAAGACTTAAGGGAATGTATCAAGTATTTCTAAGAAAATATTTCATTATAAAAGTATTTTTAAAGCCAAATCTAAGGAGGCTTGTATTTGCCTTCGCAGCTACAAATAAAAGAAACATATGTTTCAGGGTTTTTTGAAATATTTCCTTATATTAAAATATTTTTACGGCAAAATCTATGAAAACTGATACATAATCTGCAATGAAATATGTGTTGGAGGATAAAAGTTATTACGGAAATATCACCACAAGAATTCAAATGGCAGGATTAGCAAAGACGTCCGACCCCAGGTACCAGAATCGTTAGTTGGTCAGCTGTGAATTCTGAAAAGACTATTCTTCTACGGCCTTAATTAGCGTGAAAAATTTAGATGATGATGCGATTTGTAAACAGCATAAAAAGAAGGGTAAGTAAAGAAACCACACATTTTACGCGAGCGAAGCAGCTGGCGTTAAGCTAGTCAGTATATATACTTTAAACTGAGGATGCTCAATTGACTCTACTCGTAACAATTACTTATTCCTTGAGATCTGCTGATTCAGTCGCAAATTTTTTTGGCAATTCATTCTACTGATTTATTTGTGGAATAAAAATGCCATGTTGAATAATGTTTTTAAATTTTATTAATTATACATATGTGATCCCTTTATGATCACAAATAGACATGTCGCTGTATTGGTAACGAACGTGTTTATCAATGCGATGCACCAACATTATGGTCTACTCACCCGCTGCAGTCAGATCGTTCAACCTTTTTGCCATAACCAGACAGCGACTCATCTAATGAGTAAAACCCCAGTTCATACGGTTCTTTCCTGTAATATAAATTTTTGATTCCTATTCTGGGCTTCAGATCGGCAAAATGTATTTTCTCGATCTAATATTTGACAACGAGATGGTGGGTGTTGGCAGATGTTCACTTAACTCAGAGTAACTACTGCACAATAATCACTGTTAAGGATTTTGTGTTTCCTTAATGGAAGTAGATGGCTCCAGGGTGTAGTATGAAACGCTTGTTTCCAGGATTTGAGGGAGAAAAAAAAGACATTCTCTTCTTATGTTTATGTTTCACGATACTTTATAATCTATCAAAATTTCCAGAATGAGATTTTCACTCTGCAGTCGAGTGTACGCCGGTATGAAACTTCCTGGCAGATTAAAACTGTGTGCCGGACCGAGACTCGAAATCGGGACCTTTGCCCTTCGCGGGAAATTCCTCTACCAACTTTTTTTAAAATCTCATTTTGTTCTGTACTGTTCGATGAATTTGTTTGTGGTGGACGTCTGATGAAACCTGTTCACGTTATTCGTTGATCCGCTCATTCAGTTTCTTTATTACAGGGAGTAGTTAAACCCCCTGACCGAACACGTTGAGCTGCCCTGCCGGCAATCTAATTGAGCTACCCAAGCACGACTCACGACCCGTCTTCACAGCTTCTATTCTGCCAGTACCTCGTCTCCTACCTTCCAAACTTCACAGAAGCTCTTCTGCGAACCTTACAGAACCTGCACTCCTGGAAGAAAGGAAGAAAGTTTTAATCTGCTATAAAGTTTCATACCAGTGTACACTCTGCTGCAGAGTGAAAATCTCACTCTGGAAACATCCCCCAGGTTGTGGCTAAGCCATTACTCCGCAATATCCTTTCTTCCAGAAGTGCTAGTTCTGCAAGATTCGCAGGGGAGGTTCAGTGAGGTTTGGAAGGTAGGTGACGGGGTACTGGCAGAATTGAAGCTATCAAAATTTTAATATCATCCTTCAATGTATTATTTTCTTTTAGTGGCCAGAAATATTAATTTTTATCACCGTGTACAATACTGTTATCCTCGGCAAAAATTATTCCTTCTCCCTGTCTCTCAATGAAGAAACTGCGGTTTTGTGAGGGTGTCGGTATTAAAACATTACCATCATCAGCTTCGAATGCATAGTTGCCTCATAGGGTGGATCATGGAATCTATGACAATTTAAGCACGTATTACCGAACGTTAGTATTGTGGGATAAACTCATCAAAGCTACAATTTCAGGTACGTTTAATTGGAAAGTCATAAATGGCAGTATTCTGTTTCTCTCAGCATCAATACTTTTTGATATAACTAACTCACTCAAGTCCCATTTTGTATTGACTTATATCTAATGCCAGTGTGCTCAGCACACAGTTTTTGGTACTCTTTGGTAAAAAATCCTGAAAGGCAGCTTACTTTCTCCCTACACATTTCTAGCCAATTTAATTTTTCGTAAACTATACAACCGTTCTCCAAGGGAAGGAGATTTTTTAATGATACCATTTCACTGGTAACTCTGTAAAAGTATTCAGAAACTGAGCATCTTTATCGATCTGGTAGTGTCACCAAATGGATACGATAGAAATTCCAAGTGACATACCGACAACTTGATTGTATCAAAGCTTGATGCATATAAATTGCCCTGATAAATAATTAAAAGACGACATTGTTGTTCGCGTTTCAGAATAGCGTTGCAATAGAGCATTTCGGTTAATCCTTAACAGTATCACACAACAGCCGCGTAACAAGAGCTCCCACCATTAGTTAGGGTGATAAATGATCTCGTGTTATTGTACTGCATGCATCACAAGCCTCTGTGTTATCCTCCTCTGCTATCTGCCTGTGGTATGAAAGCTAATTCACTGCTGCAATGTGTCTGGATTGTGACGCTTGTTATGTACGGAGGGCAGTACGGTAGCTTTATATTAGCGTGCATGCATTTTACACTACCGGACTAATTTTCGCTACGCGTGTTTTAGTCTTTAGTCCCTCAACACCATCTGCTAAAAGTATTCATTAGCAGTCTTGTGGTTTCTAATTTCTTGACATCATTTCCGTCTATTAAGTCATCACTTTTCGATACGAAGGTATGATCCGAGGGCAATCAAGGTACTTAATCTTCCAATATCCAAGCACACTACGTACGCAGTAGATATGCTGAAGTACACGTGTTAACTGCTTCCGAAATTTCTTTATTTAACTACCTATTTCGGAGTAATCAATCCTTTTCAAATGATTACGTATGCAATATAGAAAGAAGAGTCAGTACTAATTACTACTACGTACGCTGTATAATTTAATACTTATTGCTGTACTTTTATCAGGTCATTTGAAGATGGCTGGAGTCCGGATGCACAATAAGGGACACAACAAACGGGTCTAAAAGACATCTAGTCCCTGTTTTTCTGGATCATCCGGCTTCATTAAACGCATATAGTTTTTATACCAGTAGCTTTACATGGTCCAAGAAGTACCAATGTATGGTAACTGGATGAGCATAGGTCATAATTACATTTAGTGTAGAAAGATAAATATTTCACTCTTTACAGAGGAGCGCACTGAGTAAGCCTTGCATGACTAGGGTTTCGAAAATATATTACTGAAAAGCAGAGAACTACCGACTACTCTCACACACACACAATTTCACCACTCATACAGCATTATGAAAATCTTAAAAGAAAATAATAAATGGAGGAATAAAGTACATAAATACACCTCTAGCTTTTTAAAAGTTTATGGTTAGTTGTACGGTACAGCAATGAAAAAATGCTCGCAAGGCAGTTTAAGTGATGAGTTCATTAGCTGTCCAAGACGCAGCAGAAAGTATTTTCCATTAATCCCTTCGTAATGTTATCTGACAAAATCTTAATACCATATAACTTAGAAAGACTTACCTATACGGTCGTATGCGTGTAAGAACACGATTCCATTCCAACGGAAGCGATATGGTCCATTTTTTTTAAAGAAAAAGCACGTCTAATTAACATCGTCATTAAGATGATGGTTTCCGGAACGAACTGGCGTGATTATTTGCAAAATATGGATTTCAAGAAAGTAAATTAAAAATGGCAGAGACTTGCACTAACGGCTTATGATTAATTGAATATTTGAAATAAAACAGACAAGGACATATATTTGGCAACAACCATCAACCCACATTTTTTAACAATGGAATTACATTTTCGGTCACTGTTCTTGTAAGTGTCAGTGAGCTATGCAGATAAACTCTTCATTCATTATCATTTCGTGTAAGACAATCTGGGTGTGTAATACAGCGTATGGATTGCTGAAAGTGAAAGTACAACCGTTCCTCCGGCTGGAGTGGCCGAGCGGTTCTAGGCGCTACAGTCTATAACCACATGACCGCTAAGGTCGCAGGTTCGAATCCTGCCTCGGATATGGATGTGTGTGATGTTCTTAGGTTAGTTAGGTTTAAGTAGCTCTAAGTTCTAGGGGACTGATGAACTCAGAAGTTAAGTCCCATAGTGCTGAGAGACATTTGAACAAACGTTCCAGTTCTCTGAAATACTGTTAAACTCTCAGAGGAATTGTAAATAATAAGAAATTTCAGATTGTTGGAGGCAACACAAAACTGCGCTGACAGCATCTGACCGACACTAATTTAACAGACGGCACGGGTCAAATGACTCTAGCACCGTCGAGTGGTTTCTTGCCACGTTATGCTGGGCGCAAGTGAGGGAACCTCGCAATCCTTGCATTTAAAGCGTTCATGCGCTATTCAGCTAGCCAGTCACACATATGCATTTGAAAACTGTGATAACTTACATTAATACGATGTTATGCATTGTCTTCTTCAGCAACAGGATAGACTGTGCAATGGTTATACGCTGAGGGAAACTGGAAATGAAATTACAAATTAATCTATGGTGTCGGGATAGGAACTGTGACTTTTCAACCACTGTGACAACTACTAGTGGTTCCAGTGAAAACTGAGAACTTTTCTTGTAGTCGATAAAGTCAGAACTTCCATAACGTTGTTGGCAGTTAACGCTGTTGTCAATAGAGCAGCGCCAGAATCCTGTAGCGACATGCAGAGTGAAATACAGATGATCGACGTTTTATGCGTGGCATTTGACCGTGATCTTTAAACATAACTTATTCAGCGCGATGATTTCAGATATACATTACTTTAGAGTTATACAATTGGCGAAAAAACGCTGCAAAAAGTAACCACCATGAAAGTACTAATGAGAACCGTGCGGATCCACCTACAATGGGTAGTGGTGTTAAACTGATGATGATGTATCATACTCCGAGGAGCGTAGGGGACGATGTGGGAGACCCCCACCGCCGTACTAGGCAAGGTCCTATTGGAGGTGGTTTGCCATTGCCTTCCTCCGACCGTAATGGGTATGAATGATAATGATGATAAAAACGACACAACACCCAATCATCTCGAGGCAGGAAAAATCCTTGACCCCGCGGCGAATCGAACCCGGGACCCCATGCACGGGAAGCGCGAACGCTACCGCAAGACCACGAACTGCGAACTGTGTTAAATTAATTGCTCAAACTGCAGAAGCCACGATGGACTTTTTGGAAGAATCGTAAGGAAATGTAACCCATCGACGAAAGAAGTGACCCGGAAAACAACAGTAAGACCGGGTCCCATCACAACAGTCTGGGACTTTTACGAGATCGGACTAATGGAAGGGACAGAGAAGAGCGGCGCATTTTGTCGGAAGATAGTTTAATCGGCGCTAGAGAGTTACAGAGATGCTCAAAAACGTTAGTGGGAGGCGTTTTGAATCCGAGGGCGTACGCTCCATGAAGAATCCGGCAACATATGACTCCTTCCCTCAATTTAGTTAGCGCATCTCAGTTTGGAGCCTAGAAGGTGTAACGCAATTTAAAAAAAAAAAATTAATTTATTATATCTGCTTTGATATCTTTTAATAAAGTGACGTCAAAACAAAAGAGAAGTAACTAATAATACTATGAACAATGTAATGTATTTTTAATTTAGCCTGACGTGGATCAGCAATCAGCCAACTAGCTCAGTACTCAGGGTTGTTACGGGACTATAAATAATTAATTGTCTCTCTCTTGAATCATCACAGATATTCCCCAATGTACGTATATCCGAAGTATAGTTAAAACTCATGAGCTTATAGAACCAGATAATATTTCCTATGTCAGTTCGGTGTGAAGTAATGCAACACGTAACTGAAGATCGTGGTTTCGTCTCGAATAACAATGTAAGATAACAACCCCTAACTTTTGCAGATGAAATCTTACACTAGAACTACAATCCTGATACCAGGCATTTCTGCCTGGGATATTATCTACAACCTTGAGAAAATCTGAAAGTGAAATATATTAAATTATTCATAGCGGCTGCATAGCTCGTGGAATCTGAAAGAAAGTTTAGTGTTCTAATCGGCGGCACGTCTCGAAGATGGGCTGAAAGAAAATTACTAATTATTTTCTAGTATGGCGCCTCACAATGGTCAATATTTCGTTAAGGCGACGTCTACTCAGGACAAGCAAGGCTGAAGAATGCACATTATTGAATCCTGTACAGAAAGCTTAAGTTATGAAAAACTACAATTTTTTCTACGTTTTAAACATACATAGACAATTACAGCAAGGTGAACTTCAGACAATCGTTCTTTTCTCTTCCAGTCCAATAACAGAAGAAGACTACCAAAGAATAGAGAGTTCAGACACAGAATCTATAATTTCCATGGAATACATTGCAACACAATACATTTGATTACTCTTTGGTGCACTACGGCAGCTATTCATGAAATAACTATCATCACATGGCACTTATAAACTTCAAATACTTGACCACCCCAGGACATACAGTACAAAGAGTAGCACGAGTCAGAATCCTGTGTAATTTTTTTGTGATCTTTCCAAGATGTTTGATTAAAGTGATCATCTTACTCTTTTAAAAAAATACATTCGAAACTGATGGTTTTCCACGGAACCGGCTTATACTAGCACTTAATAAATAGACCGCAAGAAGTATTTCTTAATTATTGAGAGTTGTTGAAAGAGGAAAAAAATGTGACTCTGGAGACAGCAGGATGTGGGTCACACAGCATTCAGTTTTTCTTGAAAGCAAAAGAATTAAACTCCTGAGAGGTTTTGCATATTTCCTTTCTATAATATCTCGGGGAATAATTTTCTGAGTATCTCGTTTCTTAGAAAAAAAGTATTCTATGCACAAATGCGTGCAGTACGAATAATATGCGGTTTTCTCCTGCAGCCATCATGTAGGCCTCTTCAAGGAATAAGGCATTTTAACTGGCCCTTCACAATCCATGTATTCGCTATTGAAATTCGTAAAAAACTATCAGAATCTGAGAAAAACAGTGATGTCCATACTTACACCTCTACTGGAAAAAATGACTTCTATAAACCATTATTAATTCTGTCAGTGACTCAGAAAGGAGTTCAATATGCTCCAACAAAATATTTTATCAATTCGTTCGATTTCATTTCGATAAAAGAATCGATCAAACGGTCTCTGGCACATACAACTACCTACAGTTAATGCAACGGATCTCCTACAGCACATCATGAGGTCAGTGTTAAGAACTAGAAAAAGTTCTGATAAGGCTGGTGCTAAAGATCGTAATTTCCTTGTAGCATAGCAAAGTGCCCCAGTATCATACACTAGGCGATATAAGTGGCTAATATACCATCTGAGTTAGATGAAAGAGGAAGTAGGAAATCATTAATACGAAATTCTAAGAAGAGCTTCCAGTAACATTTGAATATGTTTTTGATACATTTTTGCCTATGAATTGGTACCCTATTGGTTGTTTTCTTGTAGAAATTGACCCTGTAATTCAGCTATTTACGGAAACGATTACCAGATAACTATTTCTTTTACGTATCGGATGGCTGATATATATTAACAACTGCCGAATGTAGCTACATTCACATGTGTGAATGAAAGTTACCAAGAAGATTTGTACTGTCTGAAAAACGAAGGCCAGACAACAGTCTTAATTATTTTCGATGAACATTTTCAGCCAGCGTAGGTCACTCCATGTATAAACTGGTCACTGCCATAGCAACTAATTTCGTGGTGAATTTCTTAGATCTGAACATGACCCATGTTAACTGAAACTGGTTACAGAAGATAAATAAAATTGTAATCATGACGGCATTAGTCAGATATTTAGAATCGAATATACAGCTTACTCTGTTTTAGTGCGCGCTTTTTTGCTACTAATAGATGGGTTTAGATATTTATTTAGGAAATTTTCGTTACGTGATATTACGCGATCTATGCAAGAAAATTTCAATGGTTATTTCAAGTAATATATTTCAAGTATTATTTACTTTTATACGTACCAAACAGCCAGTTAGGCTTATGTCTAAGAATATTTTAATTCGCATTTATGATCGTTTGTAGCACTTACATTTTTGTGCCTAACGAATTTTCTTTTTCGTTATGTAAAAGGATTGTATGTCTCTAAATAAAGTCAGTTAGGCTTATATATAAGAATATTTTAATTCGCATTCATGATCGTTTGTAGCTCTTACATTTTTGTGCCTAACGAATTTTCTTTTTCGTAATTTAAAAGGATTGTATTTCTGTAAATAATTAAACGCAGCACTTCTGACATAAATTTGTACTGAATATTCATTGCCAAAAGTGACAGTAATAGGCAACCAAAAAGATAAAACGTATCCGGAAGAGAAAGAATTTTGCACTTAATTTGCCGGGATGTATCTCAGAAAGGTGTAGTTAGGAAACTGAACAATACTACATTATTCGCTTAGGAACCTTGATACGTAAGTATTTGTAAAGCCTGACCACCACATTCACCAACATCTCGTGTTAGCGCGTAAGGTCAACGACCAACTGCTGTTGAACTTTCCAGAAGGACAAATTACGGCCTAGCCCTCCCGCAAGCCACTTTAAACACAAGCGCCTATGAACTCATTAGTAAGTCAATTACCGGAAGGGAAATTGTTGTGTAGCTAGCCCGACGGCTTAAACTTTATGACGCTATATAGCTCACAGCACTGTGCCCGTAAAGTGCAATAATAAATTAAAAAGCCGTTGTAAGCCACCCAATGGCTCTCGATTAACACCACACATTACTTTGGTGGCATTCAAATCTGCATGTGTAATAAGAGTTCCACAGTATGCAATGATGCAGAAAAAGGCATAAACTCATTTATTACTTTTTAAGCCTTTCTGGGCCAAACTACTTTACAAATTGTTTTCAACAACTCATTTTGTTTACGAACTCCAAATAAAATCATATGTTTATTTGTTTAATCACACTAAGGTACCTGTAAACCCCACAGTGAATTCGAACCTTCAAATGTTCAAGGGGCGTCGCCTGAGAAATGAGACCCATTTTTTGTTTCCCGCCCAATGTCGATTGAAAAATGCAGAACGTGTTGTGCGACATCATGAAATATTCCTTTTTCAACCTCTATAGTCTCACCAAGTTCCGATACGTGGAGGCGGTATGCGTAACCTTCAAAATGGCGTCTGTAACGGAGATACTTTCCAACCAGAGAGCTGTCATTGACAAAAGCTCGTGCTGATCGACGGATCAGAATCAAGAACCTTGCTGATCGATTGGATGTCTCTCGCTGTAGTCTGGCACACTCCTCCACTAGTTGCGGGTACTGTTGGGTGCTGCCCTATGGATTCCTCATACGCTTAGCAGAAGTCCATTATGTGCAACGGACAATCTGTACGAAACTGTTTGCGTGTTACGGGGCTGACTGTGACAAACTTTTGTCGAAAATCGTCACAGGCGATGAAATATTGGTTAATCACCTCTAACCGGAAACAGAACGGCCACACCACCTTTCCTCCGAAGAAAAAGTCAAAAGTCGCACCCTCGGTCGGTAAAGTAATGGCGACCCTCTTCTGGGACTCTGAAGGGGTCATTATGTTTAATGTCCTAGGTGCAACGACAAGTCTGAAGTGTGCTGTGCTACTCAGAGGGAACTGGAGAAACGACTTCAGGGCGTTCATCCCCACTAAAAGGCAACAAACAACCTCTTTCCCAAGTCAACACAGTGCAGTGCCTTACACATGTCTGCGCATAAGAGAGTAACTCACAAAACATCACTGGACGTCACGAAACTAGTGCCACGATATAAAAACAATCGTAAGAAAGAATGAAAATTACTACTAATACAAAAACTTTACTTCAAGGATAATCTGTGAACAAAGATAAAAATGAATACACAATCCTCTAACGAGGAAGAAAGAGACAAAACTAACTACTCTTAGTTTTGTTCTTGTGTGTAGAAGGACGCCGTTATTTATTTAGCGTATGGCAAGTACAAATCACGTATCAAAAATCTAAAAGTACATAACACACAAAACAGTTACAATATCACAAACAAACATCTAGGTTAGAAATATAATCGATTGCACTGTTAGTCGCATCCATGAAGTCCCTTGTTGGCCCAGGGTAGGCCCTCAGAGGGCATTCTACCACGATATGGTGAATTGTCTGCCTGTCAGCGCCGCAGTCGAACTGTGGTGATGGCACTATGCTCCATTTGTACAAGGAGTCCGCACAACGGCCGTGGCTCGTCCTGATCCTGTTAAGGGTAGACCAGATTTTGCGGGGCAAGTCAAAGCCCCGAGGTCTGTTAGATGTTTCCAATAAGGTGTTAACCTGAGGCGGTGTCTTTTCCTCCCATTCTTCTCTCCAGCGGTCCTCAAGAATAAAAGCGTTCTTTACCAGATCTTTGGCACTTGCGAGAGGGGGGTGTCTGGATTTCAATCTATTTTGCTCAATTCCATTACTCAGGGTGTGGATAGGAAGATCTGGGCTATTTTGGATTTTTCGACACTCTCTGACAAGTGCGTGTTCTCTGCGCAAATGTGGCGGCGGGATATGGCTCAATACAGGCAGCCATTGGACAGGAGTTGACCTGATCGTCCCAGAGATAATCCTTATCGTTTGGTACAAGACTGCATCCACCTTCTTGATGTGAGCACTATTTAACCATATTGGGGAACAGTACTCTGCTGCAGAGTAGACAAGTCCTAGTGCGGAGCTACGCAGAACGGAGGCAGTGGACCCCCAACTAGTGCCACAAAGCTTTTGGACAATGTTGTTTCTAGTTCTGACTTTTTCAGCAGTGTTTACAAGGTGTTGTTTATAGCTCAATGTTCTATCAAGTGTCACGCCCAGATACTTTGGTGTTCTGTTATATGGAAGAATGCCGCCATCAAAGCGGATCTTGAGCTCTTTGTTTGCTAATTTGTTATTCAGGTGGAAACAAGTGGCCTCTGTTTTGGATGGGCTGGGTTGGAGCCTCCAGTCACGGAAGTATTTTCCTAGAGTGGTCAAATCGCTGGATAGTGTGATCTCAGTTTCCTCCATCACTCGATGTTGTGTGGCCAAGGCCCAGTCGTCCACATATCCGAACATTTTGGATCTCGTCCTAGGCATATCGGCTATATACATGCTGAAAAGCAGTGGAGCCAGTACTGAGCCTTGGGGCAGGCCATTATTAAGTTTCATGAATTTACTTCTGTTGTTACCGATGACAACCTGGAATGGTCTATTGCAGAGCATTTCGTTGATAAGGTTAGCCGTTTTTAGACATGGCACGATGCGGAGGAGCTTATAAATCAGGCCCTGTCTCCAGACAGTGTCGAACGCCGCCGTCAGGTCAACAAATACCACTGATGTTTTTTGCTGTCTTTGGAAGCCCGCCTCGATGTAGGTTGTTAGAGCGAGGACCTGATCCGTGCAGCTTCTTTTCGGCCGGAAGCCCACCTGTTCCACCGGTACAGCCTCCAGGATGACTTCGCTCATTCTGTTGTACATAAGTCTCTCCAGTAATTTATAGATCATGCTGAGTAAGGCGATTGGGCGGTAGCTCTGAAGTTGGTCACTCGGTTTGCCCAGTTTTAATATGGCAACAATTTTAGCCCTTTGGAGAGTGTGCGGAATTTTTCCAATTTGCAACACGTTAGAGAAGAATCGCGCAAGCCATAATCTTGCAAATTTACCACAGTGGAGCAGAAATTCTGGGTGAATCCCATCAAACCCTGGGGCCTTTCCTGGTTTTATATCGTTCAGGGCCATATTTAACTCTTCGAATGAAAAGGGTTGGGAATAAGATGTATTGTTCTCTGCTGTCGATTTTAGCTCTTTAAGCTCCTTTTTAATTTTTATAGTATGGGCTCGTTCCTTTGGGGCCCTGGACGTCTTGCTGATGTGAACCGCAACTGTATTTGGGGACATAGCACTGGTCATTCGCAGATTTTTACCTCTACCTCCAAGTCTCCGAAGCAAAGACCACGCCCTTCTGCTTGATCTAGTAAAATCCATTTGTTCCACGGTCTCCATCCACTTAGCACGCCTGGCCGCGTCTAGGCTATGTAATAGATCGTCTGCAATTTCTTTATCCCCATTGTCCAGAAACTGTCTATAAAGCCGTTCACTTTCCTCGCTCCATCCTGGCACATATTCTTTTCTGAATCCTCTGGGCATACTAACTTTAGCTGAGCTGATGACGGCTCCAACAAATCTTTCGTAGTTCTTATACGTTGGGGGTATCCATCCAAGGCATTTATCAAGTTTCTCCGAGAAAGCAGCCCAATCTGCCCTCCCAAAGTTCCATCTAGGACGAGGATAAGAGGATATCAGGGGAATAGTAAGACCTATTTCCAAGAGCACTGGGCGATGCTGAGAGTGGGGGAAATCCTCAAGTACCCTGCGAGAGACCGGCAGGGGTTTATTGTTCTTGTCAGTTGTAACAAAACTGAGGTCAGGGCAGGTCTCAGTTAGCCAAGCGGCTGATTTAAATGTACCTCGGTCTTTGGCGTCAAAGATTAGTTGAGTATTATGATCTTCTGTCTATTTCACCAGGTCTTCGCCGTTTTGGTCAGATATTCGATATTTCCACAGTTCATGGTGGCTATTAAAGTCACCCACGTATATTGCTGGGTGAGGCAGGGTTTGAAGGGCTTGTGGGGGCCACGATTGCCCTGGAGGCTTGTATATATTATTTATTGTGACTTCACCCACTTTTATAATGACTTCGTGAAACTCGTTTGTGGTAGATGTTGATACGAGAGCCACTTCTTCGATATTTCTCCTGACGTATGTTGCCGTGCCATAATGTCTGTGGTGTGTGGCGCCTATTAGGTCATAGCCAGATATTATGCCCCTTGATCTTAGCTGCTCGTCATCTTCAGTATGGGTCTCCTGAATTGCGACTACGTCAATGTCGTACTTTGTTAAAACTTTATGCAAGTACATGCATTTGGCTCTACTTATGCCTTCAATATTCAGGTGGCAGACTCGAATCAGCGATCCGAGTTCTCTAGTCAAAGGGTTCGTTTTGCTAGAATTCATCGTGATTTGCCGTGACCAGGAGATCAACTAAGGATTATCTGGTCGCCTGTACTTTGCTAGTTCATTTAGCGTTACCCAGGGTGCACGTGTAGTATTCTACTACGGACGCGAACTAGCTTTACACCCCAAGGACGCCGTTGATGATTCGTGATGAGAATGGTAAGTGTTTGTTACTAATATTGTAAGAAAAAGCATTCTGATGATAATAATAATTAATTCTACAAATGTGTAAACTTGTGGTTACCTTTCGGTAGTGGAGGGAAAGGCATCCCATAATTATTACTGAATAATTTGCAGTTTTCATATACTAAGCTGATGTTGTTTCAAAGACGCAATTACGAGAGAAAACATAATTTTAAGTTTGTCTTAACGCCACATGGCTTAAAAATAGGAACTCCCTCGCTGAGAATTATTTGCTTAAGTGTTTCACTTGAAAGTGAATTAATATTTCAATCCAGAAAGAGTTTTTGTGTTAGCCTGGAACAGTCATCACGGATCAGGTCTCTCACGATTCACTACATAAAAAATAATTCTAATTCAGATGTAAGTAGAAAATAGTTTTCAAAGAATTTTAATCAGTTCTATAACAAGATTTCAATGTGAACTTCACAGAAAGCCCAGAGTCTCTCCTCATTAACAGAACAATGAAGCTGATGGGATTTTAATGTGCGCGACATTTAGCTTTGCTTTCATTGCTTAGCTTTCATTTCTAATACGTTAAACACATAGATGCTAGACGGCTTAAACTCGCAGTTGAAAAGAAATTAACATCGTTCGCACAACAATCACAGCCTTTCACATAACCGTCAAGATTTTGGTGCACTTTAACACAGCACTTCAGCTTCCTGTTACAGAGGGGCACTGTGCGTCTGCAAACGACGAGAGGTACGTGAAACATAATATTCTAATAACGACAGGCCCTAAGGAAACCGAAGCGTTTGGGGCCAAGGCGCCCAGGAAAAGTACATTTATTTTTATTGAAAATAGCAAAGCTCCATTAAGGTGGCTTTAATGGTGTTGCACTTTCTAATTTGCACCCTTCCATATCAGAGAACATCATTACGTGTCAGTAGAATTGCGTATTCTGCATTTACAACTGCATTTACCATTGATACTGAGAATAAGTGATGTTAATTATTTCTTGTGCTACAAGAACATTGACCATAATATCATACAGTTCGGATATTAGTACATCTCCCTCATCCACCCTACATTCCTGATCTTGCACCTTCTGACTTCCACCTGTTGGCCAGTGAGGTATGCACACCGCGGGAAGCAGTACGAGGATGATGTGGAGGTTACTGATGCAGCAAGACGTTGCTCCCGACGTCGAACAGTAGAGTGGTACAATACAGGCATAAAGTCCTTACATGTAAGGTGGGGTAAGGTCGTCGCATTGAGCGTAGATTATGTTGGTAAGTAGGGTTTTGTAGCCAGAAGTGTGGGAAATAATATGGTATAATAGTATCTTGAATAAAACTAATCTGTTTTCAGAAAAAAAGCGTATTGCATTGCTTACTTAATGTCCCTCGTACACGGGGTAATTCTGTAATAATGTTACAAATTTCAAAAATGATGGAGAAGTGTGAAGGTAAGAATGTGACCATTCAAAATTACCCATGTGCACGAGCTGCATTCCATTGACCTGCCAGCGAGAGAGACCTTTGCTTCAGAATTTCTTGCTCGCATGGAAGTGGACAATGATTGACTGTGGATGATTTTGTGGACAGACAAAGCCAACTTCCATCTGATAGGATATGTCAATACACAGAATTGTCGAATATGGGCAACGAAAAATCCACACTCAAATCAACCATTACAACTTCATCCAGAAAAGGTCACTGTGTGATGCAGGTTTACGGCGTCATTTACCATAGGGACATATTTTCATCGAAGAGACATGTGCTTCCGGTCCTCTTACCTGTACCGTCACTAGTAAGTGCTATGACTGTCTTTTGCGCAACCACGCCATTCCACATCTCCAACAGCGTGGATTTGTGGATGGTATCGTTTTTATGCAAGACGGCCCACCTCAGCACATTGGAAGCCCAGTTAAGCAGCTGTTGAAGTGCCATTTACGAAATGTTAGAATTATCAGCCACCATTTCCCTACAACCCTGTCGTCCCGATCACATTGATTCGTGTGACTTCTGGCTGTGTGTCTCTCTGAAAGATGTGTTCAGTGTTTCGAGTACAGACTTTGCTGCATTTATGGCAAACATTGAGCAACAGATTCACAAGGTGACCCCGTAAACACTTCGTTGAGTTGTGGAACAAGCTGTTTCTCGATTTCAACTTGTTGCAGACGACGGTGGACAGCATATTGAACATGTATTGCGCCAGTCGTACGGAAATTAATAATGCGATTTGATTTTAATCGATGCTTTTTATGCATTATCGGCCTCAGGATAATTAAAAACCAATGTGATTGATGCTTTCTTTGCGGTTTTTGGCCTCAGGATAGTTGAAAACCTATTTTTCCCATCCGATGTGATATGACCTTGCGGTGCTGGATGGGCTTACGCAACAAACAATATCACACCTGTACACCCATGCACACTGAGTAGTACAATTTGCTTGACGTCAAACGTAGACCTGAGGCGTTGTTGTATGATGCGTAGGTGTGTGTGTGTGTGTGTTGTCCCTAGCGTAATTTAGGTTCAGTTAGATTAAGTAGTGTGTAAGCCAAGTGACCGATGACCTCAGCACTCTGATCCCATAGAACTTACCACAAATTTCCAATTTCCAAATTATGATGCTTACAGCGCCATCTATGGCTACGTTTTGTAGCTATTCATTTTTCCTCTTCCATAGCTTTTTCCCCTTCTCCGACAATATTCCGTTGCTATTTGGCGTCATTCTGACCATTGGTGTTATTTCTACAGCTGTGTGAAGGTGTAATCTTAATTATAATCACACTCTATTGAAGAGAAAGAGCTTCACAAGCTGACCAAGTTAGTATCGCGTAGACTAACCCCTGGCTTTAACGCAAACATTTATTAGGCTTAGCACTGTTTGACAGAGTTGTTGGATGTCCTTCTGAGGGATATCAATATCGTGCCAACTTCTGTCCAATAGGCACGTTAAATTGTCAAAATCCCAAGCTTGTTGGAGCACCCTGCCCATAACACTCGAAACGTTCTCATCTGGGGAGAGATCAGGCTACCCCGATGGCTACGGTAGGGCTTGGCAACCACGAATACAAGCAGTTGAAACTGTCGCCGGTTTTTGGGCGGCCATTAGCTCCTGAAATGTAAGCCCCGATGGCTTGCCATGAACGGCAACAAAAGTAACTAAACAGGCCGTGGAATATCGTCGCTGTACCGCTGTGCTGTAAGAGAGCCGCTGACGACAACCAAATGGTTCTGCTGTGAAATAACACGGCACCTCCGACAATAAATTATAGCTGTCGGCCGATTTGGCGAGCGACAAGTTGGTTAGTGTCCCAACGCTGCCTGGGGCGTCTGCAGAGACGATTCGCTGGTCACCGGGTCTCAGTTCGAGGCGGGACTCATCACAGAAGACAGCTCTATTCATGTTTAGGAGATACCAGGCCGAAGACGTGGCTAGAAACACCGAAAAGCGGTGGGGCGTGAACCTGACTGTCGTCAGCCATATGGCCCTAGAATCTGGAGTGATCTACTGACGTGAGTTGCCCTGTCTTTTCATACCATGCTCCCTTTGACTGTCAACCTTGGCTCCCTTACAGCACAGCGTTATGTCCACGATATTCTGCGCCCCTTTTTGTTGCTCTTCAATGGAAGCCATCCTGGGTTTACATTTCAGGAAAATAATACCCACTCCCAAACGGCGACACCTTCTGCAGCTTGTCTTCGTCCTTTTCCAACAAATTCGCCGCATCTGTCTCCAGTTGAGAGCGTTTGGCGTATTATGGGAGGGCCCTTGCACCAGCTGGTATTTTGACGATATAACGCGCCAGATGTACAGAATTTGGCACGATATCTCTCACAAGGACATCCGGCAACACTACCGAACACTGCTAAGCCTAATAACCGCTTGCATAAGAGCCAGAGGTGACCAACGCGTTACTAGCTTTCTCTATTTGTGAAGCTCTTCCTCTTGAATAAATCATCCAGTTTTCCGAAATCATAATCACACGTTTGTCTGCACATGTTCTACACATCTATCGATTTCCATCTCAGTAGGATAATTTCTCCTTGATGTGTCTTCGTTTTCTGTCTGAGAGTCTACGTCTGTATCTGGGGGTAGTTTGGTTGCATTGTATGTATGTATGTATTGAACTGGGGACCTAGCAACGACGGAGAGGCTTCGTCCCCGCCTTAACCCTCAGTGGTTCACAACCCCACAACAGGCTACAACAGTCCACTCACCCAAGCGCCGTCCTACACCGAACCCAAAGTTATAGTGAGGTTCGGCCCCAAGTGGAATTCCCCGGGAACGTCTCATTCCAGGCTAGTGTAGCCCCAATGTTTGCGTGGTAGGTTAATTATGGTGTACGCGTACGTGGAGACAGTGCTTGCGCAGCAATCTCTGACATAGTGTAACTAAGGCAGAATAAGGGGGACCAGCCCGCATTCGCCGAGGCAGATGGAAAACCGCCTTAAAAACCATCCACAGGCTGGCCGGCACGCCTTGGCGCTCGGGAAACAGTGCGTTAGAGCGCACGGATAACTGGGCGGGCTTCTTTGGTTGCATTGCTCTGCGTTTTATCTTATTTTGCCGTCTTTTTCAAATTACAGGCTTTCTCACTTTTGCCATGGTCTGTGCGAAGAAACATATATTATAGGGATAAAGAATCGTGTTTACTTCATAGCTATGTCACTATCCATGTCTCACCACGGGCCCCTTGCAACAAATATAAAATGTCCCTGAACCACCTCCGAAATATTGCCACTAAATTAAATAGTCTGTCATTGGGAATCGATGCGCGCTATGACCAAGGTTAGCATAACTGAACGTGGTGGATGTGGGAGATAGTCATAGAGCTGTGGATACGCAGCTGGGCAGTGCACGCTACTTGCCAAAGCCTCTCACACCCAAAGGACGTACAAATCATCAGCTACTAGTCACCAATAACCACCCCACCACAAATCTAAGTTTCATGTGCAAAAGAGCCTCAGACGTCTGATTACTTTACAGATCAGATAATGTGTTGTATATTTGACATTGCGCAAATGAAACATTTATTGTTCAAGATTAAAAATCCTAATAATGGTGGCTGTATTAGTGTCGCGTTATTCATCTGCAGAGTTACGAAAAAACCAAAACTAAAGGTGATTAAACAAAATAGTTAGTTGGAAGCCGAAAGGTGCTCTCGTTATCAAAAACTGAAAAGGTGTAATTGAGTATATCGCCCTCTATATTAAGAAATGTCATTTTTCACAAATCATATGTTTATGACGTCATATTCCGTGAAGTATATGTCGTACAAAAGACATTACCTAGCAAGTACATTTGGTGATGCAGTCAGACACTGTCTGTAAAATCTGTTTCGACGGATTTAGTAGAACAAAATGAAATGGTTATAAGAATTTCACTGTTAAGGCCTAACACGATTCTTTTCTTAATACTGTTCTTTCGCTATCACTGAATGTATAATGAAATTACTGAATATGTTACTGACCAGCAGTTGCCGGCCGGAGTGCCATGCGGATCTAGGCGCTACAGTCTGGAACCGCGCGACTGCTACGGTCGCAGGTTCGAATCCTGCCTCGGGCATGGATGTGTGTGACGTCCTTAGATTAGTTAGGTTTAAGTAGTTCTAAGTTCTAGGGGACTGATGACCACAGCAGTTAAGTCCCATAGTGCTCAGAGCCATTTTTTTTTTTTGACCAGCAGTTAACGTCCTTAACAAAACCTCGAATAGATATTCCAACTCTTGCTATTAGAATCAATCACAGGTTTACAAATGCCTATCGTAATGTGTCGCAAAATCTCATATCTTCACTGGAAAATAAGCTCTCTCTCTCCCACACGCACACACACACACACACACACACATACACACACACACGCGCGCGCGCGCGCAAATCGACTGATATAGACACAATTATAACTTTAAATAATATTTACTACTTCAGTAGGTAAAAATGGACTACGTGTCAAGTGAGGTAAAGCCACTGAATGTTAACCGCCCTAGTGCAAAATTATCCTACGTCAAGTTTTGAATGATTCATTCGTTTCCAATGGAGTAAACGAAATGTAGCAGCAAAGAAAAAGCACCTCCAGATAATGACATATACAGCTTCCTCTTTCTCTTGGCGAGGTTATATATCACCTCCAATGGTGGAATAAATACTGAACGATGAATGGTCAAGAGAGTTGATCTTTTAGTTTTCACTGAGAGCAAGAAAGACAATTATCAACTGATACAGCAGAGTACCTTACCTATTTTTCGAACTTGAAAATGTCAATAATCAATAATGTAATAATTGTTATACGTCTCAACGGGAGACAATGAATTTCAAAACTTGCCTGTCCTGATAGACCTGGCGGGTATGTGTTGATTCTCTTTAAACTCGGAAAGGACTCCTCTGTTGTGACATTAGTTAAAGGAAGTGTTGCCAGCATCTACACAATCTGGTTAATTTGCGTATAAGCTTATCGTCGCGTAATTGTAGTGCTTCCGTGGCAGATAAAAGTCTGGAATATTCTTTCACAGAGTTTCTTCTCTATAAATATAACACAGCAAGGAAATCTTCAATTCCGCGTTGCTTATCTTCAATGTGCTTTTTTTTTTTTTTTTTTTTTTTTTTTTTTTTTTGAGTCATCAGTCTTCTGACTGGTTTAATGCGGCATGCCACGTATTCCTGTCTTTATCTCACAGTGGCAGTTGCATCCAATGTCCTCAATAATATGCTGTATGTATTCCAATCTCTGTCTTCCTCTACTGTTTTTGCCCTCTACAGCTCCCTCTAGTACCATGGAAGCCATTCCCTGATGTCTTAACAGGTGTCCTATTAACCGGTCCCTTCCTCTTGTCAGTGTTTTCTAAATTTCACTTTCGTCCCCGATCCTGAGAAGAACCTCTTTGTTCCTTACCTTATCATCAACCTAATTTTCAACTTTCGGCTGTAGCACAACATCTCAGATGCTTCGATTCTCTTTTGTTCCGATTTTCCCACAGTCCGTGTTTCACTACCATTCAATGCTATGCTCCAAACCTACATTCTCAGAAATTTCTTCCACCAATTAAGCTCAATGTTTGATACTAGTAGACTTCTCTTGGCCAGACATGCCCCTTTTGGTGGGGCTCGTCTGCTTTTGATGTCCTCCCTGCTCCGCCCGTCATTTGTTAGTTTGCTGCCCAGACAGCAGAATTCCTTAACCTCATTTACATTGAGACCATCAATCCTGATGATAGGGTTCTCGCTTCCCAGTACTTCAGTCTTTCATCGATCTACCATCAATCCATAATTTTTACTCATCTAACTGTTCTTTACATTGAGCATAACATATAATTCTTCTTTACTTTCATTCAAGATAGCAATGTCATCACCGAATCGTATCATTGATAGCTTTTCGCCTTGAATTTTAATTCCACTTTTGAAGCTTTCTGTTATTTCCATCATGGCTTCCTCGCTGTACGGTTTGAACAGTAGTGGAGAAAGACTAGATTCCTGTCTTACACCCGTTTTCAGCCGAGCATTCGTTCTAGGTCGTCCACCCGTATTATTCTTTCTTGGTTCTTGCACATACTGTATATTACCCAACTCTCTCTACAGTTTACCCCCATTTTTCTCAGAATTTCAAATATGTTGCACATTTTACATTTTCGACCGCTTTTTCCAGGTTGACAAATCCTATGAACGTGTCTTGATTTTTCTTTAGTCTTGCTTCCATTATCAACCACAACGTCAGACTTGCCTCTCTCGTGGTTTTACCTTTTCTAAACCCAAACTGATCGGCATCTAGCACATCCTCAGTTTTATTATCCATCCTTTTTTATATTATTCTTGTCAGCAACTGGGATGCGTGAGCTGTTAAGTTGCTTGTGCGACAAGTCTCGCACTAATCAGCTCTTGCAGTCTTCGGAATTGTTGGATGATACTTTTCCAAAAGTCAGATGGTATGTCCGCAGACTGATACATTCTACACACCAACGTGAATAGTCCCTTTGTTGCTACTTCTCTGAATAATTTTAAAAATTCTGATGGTATGTTACCTATTCCTTCTGCCTTATTTGATCTTAAGTCTTCCAATACTCTCTTAATCTCTGATTCTAATAGTGCCCGTGTCTCTTCTAAATCGACTCCTATTTCTTTTTCTATCACATATGACATACCTTCCCCGTCATTGTGGCTTTCAATGTACCCCTTCCACCTATCCGCCCTCTCGTCTGCACTATACAATATACTTCAGAATTCAATTAATATCTCGAACTTACCTCGTTCTTCACCATTTAAGGGCACTTCACTGGTTAAATTGGGAACGGTGAAGAATATTCAGAAGGCATTTTCATCGTTCCGTACACTTCAACCCTCTAAAAATCTGTCTAAAAGCTGAATAAAGACTACCAGTCTGTAGTACAGTTCATGATCACGTACTACGTACTTTGTTAAGTTGTATTAGATCTTACCAATCCTGAGAACCAAGATAAAGATGTGCAGCAGTTGAGATATTTCCGTTGCTCCCTCAAAAACAATCCCGAGAGTTTTGGTACTTCAAAATTTTCAGTTCAGATGGTTCAAATGGCTCTAAGCACTATGGGACTTAACTTCGAAGTTCATCAGTCCCCTAGAACTTAGAACTACTTAAACCGAACTAACCTAAGGACATCACACACATCCATACCCGAGGCAGGATTCGAACCTGCGACCGTAGCGGTCGCGCGGTTCCAGACTGTAGCGCCTAGAACAGCTCGGCCAATCCGGCCGACAATTTTCGGTTCTTCTTTAGAGTTTCAGCTACTTCCATGGCGTTCATGGCTTCTCTAAGACACCGTGTTGGCATATGAAAAATTATGCTTAATGTACAGCCGCGCCGCGCTGGGTAACCGTGCGATCTGAGGCGCCTTGTCACGGTCTACGTGGCTCCCCCCGTCGGAGGTTCGAGTCCTTCCTTGGGTATGGGTGTGTGTGTCGTCCTTAGCACAAGTTAGTTTAAGTTATATTAAACAGTGTATAAAGTTAGGGACCGATGACCCTAGCAGTTTGGTCCCATAAAACCTTACCACAAATTTCCAAAAATTTGTACAGCCAAATTAAAACGCTTTAGCTATTACTGGAAGAGAGATGACAAATTCACTCTGCCGCCGACATTAAAGTGTTGGTCTTTAGCTGTACGTGAGGAAACATTCGTCCAGCCTGATATAGCTGCAACCACTTGAGTCAACGGTTCCAGTAGCTTCAATATATCAGGGACAGCATAAGGTTTTTGAGTCGACCGAAGTGCACAAAGCCCGCATCTCGTGGTCGTGCGGTAGCGATCTCGCTTCCCACGCCCGGGTTCCCGGGTTCGATTCCCGGCGGGGTCAGGGATTTTCTCTGCCTCGTGATGGCTGGGTGTTGTGTGCTGTCCTTAGGTTAGTTAGGTTTAAGTAGTTCTAAGTTCTAGGGGACTGATGACCATAGATGTTAAGTCCCATAGTGCTCAGAGCCATTTGAATCATTTTGAAGTGCACAAAACTTCTTAAGGGCTTTTCAGTAGTAAATCCATCACAATTCGTAATGCAGTCTGATAGAATATCTTTCGTTTTCGGGTTCCTAAAAAGTCTCGAGCTGCCGCTACAGCCCCTAAGCAGTTCCTAACAGCCCGAACTTCAGCAGCTACAGGAACTCTTACATCAAGACAGTGAGCTGAGAAGTTGTTGTAGAGAGCAGCAGCATGTGTCACTCTGTCAGCTTACATTCTTTCCAGTTTCCTTAACACTGATGGCGCTCCATTAAACCTTGTCTTCTTACATAACGAGCATCTGTTTCAATTTCTCTGATATTTTCCAACATAGAAGTCGCTAAAAGTTTTCTAGATAAATCTTCGTACTAAGGGAATGAACTTTATGAAGTTTTCCCATATCATTTGTCATTCCCAGTCAGCGTACGAAACACATGAGGCTACTTCTCTACCGTTCCAGTCGCTGACAGCACGTGGAATGAGTCAACACTTAAATTGTTCTGTACAAGTTCTGATTTCTCTTATTTTAGCATGATGTTAATTTCTCCTTATCTAGGTTGACGACACTGAAATATTTTCACTTTCAGAGGGATAATTGCCGATTGAAATATCGTGAAAGATTCGCAACAACGAAAATCGCCCTTGATTTAATTATTGCTACACCACGTAGCTTATCAGTGACACATTCTCCCTTATTTCGAGGTAATAAAAAACGAGCTGCCCTTCTGTGGATCTCTGTAGCGTTTCCCGTCAATCCCATATCGTACTGTACGACCCTACCAGAGGACTGGCAAGCGTTGTGTGATGATGACAATGATGTTTGGTTTGTGGGGCACTCATCAGCGCCCGTACAAAGTCTACGTTTTTACACAGTCAATTTTTTCGACAATCCAATCTAATCACTGCCACAAATGGTGAAGAAGATTATGATGAAATGATGGGGGGCAACACAAACACCCAGTCCCTGGTCAGAGAGAAATCCCCAACCCGGGCGGGAATCGAGCCCGGGACCGTGTGATCCAGAGCAGCAAAGCTAGCCACTAGACCACGAGCTGTGGAACAAGCGTTGTGTGAGCAGCCTCTTCAGTAGCCTTGTAGCATCTTCCAAGTGTTGTGCTATAGTCACTGGTTTCCCATCCCAGCAATATTATCTTTGTCATAATTCAGATTTACGTTTATCGTAATTTATTTTCTAGGTATTTAGTTCAATATATAGCCTTTAAATTTGTGTGATTTGTAGCGTGACGGAAATTTGTAGCATTTCTTTTGTTGCTCGTGTGGATGACCTCACATTTTTCCTTCCTCAGAGACAATTATCGCTTTTCGCACAATACACACACTCTCTTTCATTCATTTTTCAACTATTTTTGATTTTCTGATGGTTTTACGGTACATTAAAGCATCCTCTGCAAACAATCTAAGAGGGCTGCAGAGATAGTCTCCAGTATGGATTAAGAACTGTATAAGGCCTACAACACTTCTTTGGGGGATGCCAGATATCACTTACGTTTTTCCTTTAGATTTTCCGTCGATTACTACGTACTGTACCCTTTCTGCTGGAAGTCACGAATCTAGATGTACAATTGAAGTAATGCTCCTTAGGAACTTAATTTGATTAGAAATATGTTGTGAGGAACGATGTCGAAAGCCTTCAGGAAAACTGGAGATCTGGGTTCAATTTTACATACTTTGTAGATAGAACTAATTAAGTCATGTGAATAAAGAGCTAGTGTTGTATCACTAGTGTGTCTCTGGTGACTATGTGTCAATAACCTTATACCTCGAGGTAAATGATAATGTTCGAATAGAGCATATGTTCCTAACTCTTCCTGGAAATCGACGTTAGTGATATAGGATTATAATTCATTGGACCAATCCCGTGTCAACCAGAATTTCTTAAAATTTTTCTTGGAACTACCAATTCATTGCGTTTAGCGTCAAGAACCGAGGAAGCTTCAGCATTATTTTACAGCCCCTGTAGCATAAGAGATTGCAGAGAATCTAAGATGAGAATTCGCTAATTAATTGTTACACCCTGTCATATGTCATGTGCAGCCTCAGCCTTGTGTCACAGATCTTTCGTCGAGCAAGGCATGATATATGACTCCTAAGTAAGGGGCTATTGTAACAGTATGCTCTGAAAGGAACCTGACTAGTATACTATGTGTACTGGAAGGCTTGCCTATACTAAGTGAAATTTGCTGCTTCGCTACACTGAGGATATCTACTTTTTAGTTACTCCTGTAGTCAATTCTTCTTGATTCGAATTATGAAGTATGAACTTCATCCTCTGTGGTGAAGGAATTATAAAAAATTGTGTAAAAACACTGGTTTTGGCAGTCTCATTAAATAATATGGAAAAACACTTCGAAATATTTATATTTTCAAAAAGTTTTCAAGAATTATTACATTGCATAGTGCAATAAATCCATTTGGTGTGCTAGGAACTGTGTACTTATTCTTTCTTCCACGACATTCTAAAGCTTATTTTAACTCTGTGTCTGCTTTGGCAAAATATCTTAACACAGCTCGAAAGTTTCGTTCATTATGGTCTTGTAGTTCCTCAGAATGTTTTGTTCTATAATATACCATACTCTTACAGCAAGTTCTTGAATACCATATCAAATAACGGTTTCAGTTATGGATGTTAAATTTGTTTTATTTTATACACATTTTCTTAGTTTCTCACTATCATTTAAGTTACTTACAGACGTCTCACATTTTTTTAAGATAAAAATGGATTTGCATCAATAATGTAGCTGTTATAACATTGAATTATTATGTACTTGTCAAAATATTCTACTGCTTTCTTCCAGTAGCTATATTTCTTTTTACAAAATAAATCAAGCATTTCTAACACACCATCTCCATGTTCTTTAAGGTTTTCATTGGGTGATAACAGTTTTGCTGGTTTACACTGTAAAATGATTTGAAGGTCAAGAAGAGCTCTTTTGACCTAATGGCTGCCTAAGTTCCAAAAAAGAAACGATGAGCTTCTGAGTTGTAGAGCTTTGAAATTTTGTGATATGATAATGTTAAACACTCATAATTACTATGTGTTGATGTAAAAGTGGGAAAGTAGTCTAAGTAATGCGACCTTCTAGATTATGTGTTATCTAATACGTAATCTGAAAGGTAAGAAATTACAGAGAACGAAATGATTAAAAATTCCACAGACTTACATTGGTAATATTCAAGAAGATAGACCAATTACAAAAAGGACGTCCTCGCAATTTTTTATTAGAGGACAAAAAACAGAAGTCGCTATAACTTGTCGACGCTAAGTTATGTCTCCTATCTTTATAATAAATATTTCCCATGTTACCCTTTTTTAATTGGTCTGTCTTCGGTAGTATTACCAAGGTCTTTATGTGGAATTTTTAATCATTTTCTTGTATGTAATTCTTAACTTCTCAGCTTACATATTAAAAACTTCTTGCTGTTGCCAAACTTAGCAATTTAACAGTCGTAGTAAGTGTGCACCAGGCAAATTTCAATCTCACAGTAAACGCAACTAATAATTCTCATGTCTTAATGGGGGCAACAATGAACCAAGTAAAAATGAAAAATCGGGGAAAAAAATCTTGACTTGCACGCCCCCACCCTACCCGCTACCCAGTGCTCCGCATCAACGCCTCGAGTTTGTTCTGAAAATGGCTGCCTCCAAAGATGTGTAGCGTTCCTCCTAATCTGTGTCTGTAGCAACGACGATGGCTGAAAAAGTTCTCTTACCTATGGCTCAGAAGATGTTTTCGCTGAGGCAGGATGCTGACAACATGGGGACGACCAATTTCGTAAATGAACCACTTAGACGACCGGTGCTGATAACTCAAACTGCAGACACGTCGCAGTGTCCTACTGCTCGGATTTCTTTAAATAACTGGGATGCTATATTTAAATGGAATGCCACTTGGTTACTTCATGAATACAAATACACATTGTTTGACAGTCACAACAATGGTTGACAACAGAATATTTCACATACATGACGTTTTGGAAATTTACGTACGTCTTTGTTTTCAAAGATAAACTACGAGTATATCTGGTACTCACAATAAATGTTCTGGTAAAAATTGCACCGTCTTCCCCAGCACAAGGATCGCGTACTAGTCACTTCTGTTTATACAGGCCACTCCTCCGCTGTAGGTCACCGTCTCTGCACGTCTCTCAGTCATGATCAAATGCGACTGCCCTATCCAACTGAGTCGTTGCTTTTGTTCTGTAGCGGCGCGGAGAGGCCGCGCGGTTGAGGTGCCATGTCACTGACAGCGCGGGCCCTCCCGCCGGAAGTTCGAGTCCTCCCTCCGTCATGGACGTGAGTTGTTCTTAGCATAGGTTAGTTTAAGTTAGTTTAAGTTGTGTGTAAGTCTAGAGACCGACGACCTCTGCAGTTTGGTGCTTTAAGTACTCACATACATTTGAACATTTTGTTCTGTGACCTAAACTCCTTTGGAGAACCTATACAATTATTGTCCTTGGGTGACTTCAGTTCTTCTTTTTTTCCTGGTAATCTTCTATTTCAACTCTATGGCATGGACAACTCTGTAGAGCTACTACACTGTGGAAAATCTTCCATGTCGTCACATATTAGTTCTTTTCCACCATCAGGCCTTTCCATAACCCGAGAACATCAAACCCTGGTGGTTCGTCGCAGAAGTGGCTCATTACATCAGCAACGCAACCACTCCTTTTTTACCTAGTTCTAAAATCTTCATAACTGGATAAAAGATTCTACGCTAGCTACATTGGAAATAATCTGTGTCACGAGAAGTAATAAATCTTCGTATCAGATACTGAAGTTTTACAGTATGAACAACAGAAGCATAGCAAGAGAGAAACTTATTGTCCTTTCAGTACTTTGTCGGAGAAGTCAGCGAGGAAGTTTGGAATAGTTTTGAAATTATTTGTAATGTTTGGTGGAAGTGTCTAATTGTTTTCATTCTCCCATTCTCTAGTTGTTGGAAATAGGTGTCGCACTGATAACACTCTGAGTGGAAACTTAAATAGACATCATCCCAAAAGAAAAGAAGACACGTCCAATTGGACAATGGATGCTACACGAACTAAGGCGTGACTTCAATGGCTAGGTCCCACATTATAAAATTAATACGAATGTGACGGCATAATGAAATGTGGGCAGGTAACATAACAAATCATGCAGAAGCAACGCTGGAGCAATTGGTTCTGGTTATGTTCGGCGAAGTGTGAAAGCGATCCTCTTCCTCGTTGTTGAAGGTCGTCTTTTATAGGTATCTTCAGTATCGCTTGTTTCTTTTGCCATCTGAAGATATCTTTACTCCTTCATAAATTCAAAAACTAACATTTTAATCCATAAATTTCATTATACGATAACTGAAATAAAACATGACATACGTGATTTTGATAGTCACAGAAATAATACACTTCTGTTGCAGAAAACTTCAAATGGTGGCATCCACCATCATGAAAACCACTATCTCAGCTGTATGATAAACGTCTTTGTATTAAGCAAGTAGTTTAACTGCGTTACAGGCACATTTTCAAGTATTCATATTTATTTTATAACGTAATAGAAGCGATAATCAGTGGACGACCTACATTCCTCTGTCTAACTGTAATAAAAATGTTCAACCGTCAAGGCGTCGGTAGTCAGCTATAACACGAGAGAATGGAGGGCACATCGTTCTGTTGGCTTTCTTGATCGGAATAACGTTCGCTGCATTCTGCCGTGTTTTAACTGACAACGTATCTCTTGACGCTTGAACATTTTTATTGCAGTTGCACAGAGGATGTTGGTTATCCCTTGAACTAATTTATGAAATAAATATGTGTACCTGAAGATGTACCTCCAACGCCATAAAACTAATTAGTTTAAATATAGACATTTATCAAACAGCTGAAGCAATATGTTTCGTAATAATAAACTTCTGTTGATTGATGACACTGGATCACTTTGTTTGGAATTATACATCGAACACGTTGTATTTAGACTTTTACTGTAGATACTAAATAATTCTTCTATAAATGACAAGATCTATATGAGATATCGAAGCATTTGTTATAAAACTGAGAGGCTATAGACGACAGAAATACTATATGTAAACGAATTTTAGGTTATTTTTAAACTAAATACCGATGTTAATTCTGAAATAATGAAAACATTTATTCAAATAAAGAGATTATGTTTGAGCCAGTCTTCTCTTCGGATACATTTAGAAAATTACTGAGGGCATATCAATGAGACGCATATTCCAAGAGCTCTCAAATAAAGTAACGGATAATAAACGGGATGGCAGAATTCAAGGAAAGTTTAGAAAAAGTAGGTCATTCCTTAATGCGGAATATATGAGACAAAGCGAAATATTAACAAAGTAGCAAATTAAGGCAGAAGAAATTGGAACATACTGTAGCAGACACAAGCAAAAGTTGTCGAGAGATGGGAGAGGACCGCTGAAAGTGAGGAATTTCCTTTGCAACATTTAAATTTAAGTATTCCGAAACTCAAAGTGAGTCCGCAACAAAGTACAATGAGGAGCTCGAATGAGAGTCGCTCATCTCGCATGGAACGGGAAAGAATTTCAGAGATGGTACAATACTTGAAGAGAAACCTTTTGAAGTAACGCCGGAGAGCGCGGAGAAATGAGAACACTTACGAGAGGCAGTGAGGTAGTCTCGCGGACGAGGCTCTCAATAATCTGTGTCTGTGAGAGGTGCGTACACGCACGCGTGTGTGGATTTTTTCCTCTCAGTAGGCAGTGCACGGGTGCAGGTGCTCTGTCGGAAGAGATTCCTGCGCGGCACCCCCGGCAAAGAAAATACCCATAAAGCGGGAGACTGCTCTCGAAATCACCTTCCCGTGAGACATGAATTACCGCGAGGGCGGACATTCATAGGAAATGTAGTACACTTCCTCTCTAGCAAGGACGACGCAAAAAGAGGAGTAAGAAGGAGCGGAAAAATGTAGCGCTGCCCTGGTGTGGGGGGATTCCCTGCTCGGCTTTAAAGCCGACCACTTTGCAAGCCGGCGCCCGGGCCCCATCACTCGTGCTCTAGTTCAGCCCAGCTAGCGGCCTCTTCTCGCGTTTGTTGCTATCTCCACGGCGCAGCCAGAGGTCAAGCGCCCCATTACCACCTCTGCAGCACTCACAACACTGTCCATTTATACCGTTTGTCGTCTGACTAGTTTGATACTGTACTCATTCGCACGGACTAACTACTCACGCTACCGGATTTCTCTTCGTTACGAATCAAATGGCTCTGAGCACTATGGGACTTAACTTCTGAGGTCATCAGTCCCCTATAACTTAGAACTACTTAAGCCTAACTAACCTAAGGACATCTCACACATCCATGCCCGAGGCAGGATTGGAACCCGCGACCGTAGCGGTCGCACAGTTCCATACTTAGCGCCTAGAACCGCTCGGCCACTACGGCCGACTGTTACGAATCAACATAATTGCAAATATAACTACTTTCTTATAGGAATTTTCTTATAGTACGTGCCGGATGCAATGATAAAAAGGTACGTCAAATGAATTGATACCAGAAAAGTTTGGGAAATCATTCAACAGTATTCCTGTATAGGTTTGGATTTAATTTCAAAACCTAATAATGGAATTTTTCTCGGAATAAAAAATATCAAGATGGTGTTAAATGCGTTGGGGAAGCTTGTAAGTAAGCTTTAGCAGTGTTACAAACTAACTAATGAACTCAAAACAGAAATGAATGGTAGAATGAGAATATTAGGAAACGGGAACAGGACAAAAATGTGCATAAGATATGTAGTTAATATCGACGAACAAAGGAAATAATTATGATTTTATAAAATATGGAGCAGAGGTGAAGAAAGCGTTTAGGAATGCAAAAGAAGGAGAGTGAGAAAACAGATGTAGACACAATGAGCAATGTAATGGTGTGAGCGAAGCGATGGAGCATCGAGAACTTTTAAATCTTTGAGATGCAACACAACGGGAATCCAGTTACTTTAAGTAGATTGGAGGAATGGTAGAAGTAGTATGGGAATCTGTTTACTGTTTACTGAAAAGATTTCAAATTCTTTGTAAAAAGTGACGTCGTGTTACTTCTCTCGGTTGCATCTTATGAAGTGAGAGAAATATTTATGCCTGTAGAAATAAAAAGAATGCTTATGCTGATGAAGAATGGACAAAATTCAGCTTCCATCCAAAGACTGTTTGCCATGCTACTCTATCCCGTGCAAGCCTCTTCATCTCAGAATAACTGTTGCTACCTACATAATTCTGCACATGTTTGGTCTCCCTCTAGAAACTTTATCCCCCACACTTCGTTCCGATACTAAATTGGTAATCCCTTGATGTCTAAAAATGTGTCATATCAGTCTATCACTTCTCTAAGTCAAACTGCGCCACAATTTTTTTATCTCCGCAATTCTGTTCAGTAGCTCCTCATTTGTCACATGATCTACCCACCCTGTTTTCAGCATTCATCTCTAGCACCACGTTTCAAAAGTTTCTATTCTCTTCTTGTCTAAACTGTCTATCGTACATGTTTCTCTCCAAACAAATACGCTCAGAAAAGACTTCCTAACACTCAGGTAAGTCCATATTCGATGTTAACAAATAACTCTTCTTTAGAAACGTTTCTTTTGTCATTGCCAGCCTAGAGTTCTCGATCGTCGTTTCTAAGGATTTTTAATTTCAAATTTATGTATGGGCTGGGTTCGAACTCGGGGATCTGCAAGTTCTGATTACTAGTCGAAGACGCTATAGCTAGTACACTTGAACTTTTTTTTAGAATTTCCAGCTTCGCCTCAAGAATACGAACAGAAATTCGGTTTTTTTTTTTTTTTACAACTTGTAAGTTCTAGAAAAGAAACGAATTTTTCATTATACATGTGTATGGTGTTACTAGTAAACACGCGTAACTGTATTTTAAGTGTCACATTACGGAAGGAAATTAGTACACTTCTAGTCATCATAAGTGAAACACTCGTGATGATAGAAAACACTCAGATATAACTTACTGTGTCGATCCAACTTTTGAGGAAGAAAATTAAATTTGTAGGTGATATTAAATCCTGGATAGGAAACGAATTATACATTTTACACGACTCTTATATTTCTAGCAAACACACATATTTCAGTATCAGTTGACCGATTATGCATAGGACGTGTATCGCTGATCACTAAAATTACAAAACTCGGAAATATGGTAAGTAATCAGATATCACTTATTACGTGTGTCCATCTTAGCAGGAAGAACATTAAAATAGTATGTGACTTGGATGTATAGACAGTGCAATGTTTAGTAGGCCTACACATTGTTGCCATCTTTTTGCACATCGGAGGCTCTAACCCACCTTGGCAGCGACCTGAGCTAGGAAGGTGGATGAGGGTACATCATTTCATGCTGCCTGAGTTCATCAATAATTGTGGCTCGAGAATTGTGGCTTGTGAGACGCTCGGCAACCCACGATCAGGTGTTTTCCATGGAGGACATGTCTGGTGGATGTGCTGGCCAGCCCTACAGTCCAACATCCTACGTATCCTGGTCTATCAGGACATCTTGGCCAACACGTTGGCAAAGGTTGTCCAGCGAAATAGAGACGTAGAAGACAGAGCTACGCCATTAGCCTTAACACATGAGGACTGTAGCGTCCTTTGTTCAAATTGCTGTCTATGCCATCCAGAGGCACTCGTGTTGTGTATACAGTAATATGCCACACCGCCATGACCGATGTTGGGCGCGTTCGGCTATACGGAAAACAATGTTAAAACTTTAGTTTTCCTCAACAAAAGGATACGTCCACCGTCATGGTGTACACAAGGCCAGGAAAAAGACGTGTGATGCCATTCCTGTGCCTAGTGATGTGACTTTCTCTGCAACTTTATGAAGAGAACTCGTATTAGTGGCTACCTTGCAACATCCTGTCGCGCTCCGCACTTCGTGGCACTGTCTGTGTGGCTACTTGTCGTGCTGGAAAGAAGCCCATACTCTGACTCCAGGCACGTAACGGTGCTATATGATCCTGCGTATACGAGCGAAAAATACTCTAGCTGATCAAAAGAAACCCGACACTCTCATGTAATGCGGAATTGACAAGTAGACGGCACGAGTGGCAAACACGCCAGTATAAAAGGAGATGGGGGTTACCAGCATAAGGCATCACACTGGAGACCACATCCACTTTCAAAAGTGGATGAGCTGTTGAATGTCACCTAAATAAGAATCTATAATGAACAAGTCGACGAATCTAAAGCGGCACAAATCGGCTATCGCTGATGTGATAGTGAACGAAGACCACGCATATCACATGTACTGTCAGTAACAGTGATGTATGAAAGACATGGTGTTACTGTTTCGCGGCTTTCTTGTGTGTCGAGTGTCCGAGTCGTGTGTGACTCAATAGGATTCCCGCCCCTGGATGAGCATCTTTGGTTTGGTTCCCTAGAGACGGACCTACTGATATCTGACGACGGGTAACCTTGCGCATTCTTGAAGGGACTGTAACGACACCAATGGCTCTCTGTGGAGTCTTGTCTTGCTGGTCGTTCTGCACGCGAATAGAGTTCGCTCGACGAGAATAGAGGAAGAAGTCACCGTGTTGTAAATGGTGGCTGTGTATCGTAGAGGGTATGTTGACGCCATGTGAAGATTCATTGCTTTCCCTCTGCTTTCGCGGACGCGGGTTGTGTGTTCTCAGATAGCCGGTTCTAATTTCTGGTGTCTTGATGGATGGATGTGGTCCTACCAGAAATTTTTGTGCCTGCCGGTCTGGGATGGAAACGGTAAGAATCTCGTTTGAGTGTGATTAAGTGCTGGATGCCATTTGCGAAAACCCATTGTTAACCCCATCTCACTGAGACTGTCTTGGATTCACACCTATGGGGCTGTGCACCTTTCACTGATGGTCGTTATTTGACCATCGTTTAAAAAGAGGAACAGTATCCTTGGAAACCGAAACTTGCCCGAGTTATATTTAAGACAGTTATAAAAAGGGTTACGTTTTAGTCGGCACTGGTCTCATTATTACATGATTAAGTACAGACACTTTCTTCGTAATCTCACTTGTGCCTCATTTTAAAATACTCTGGATATCAAGCCCTGTAATATCATTTGTATTTAAAGCACTCGTGAGTTGATTCGTTGAAACTGCACGTCGTTTGCGGGCAGTAACATTTTTGAATCCGATTGGCCTGTCTAGAGTGGCGATCTGAACCGAATGGGACGCCTTTAGGATTAGTTAGAATGTTGACACCGCTCCAGACCCCAGCGTTCCCTGGTTTCGGCTCTTGAGGAATAATGAGTTTCGATTGCTCCGTAGATCTTCAAAAATGTGGTGTCAACGTTAGACACCACGCTATACGTTGCGATAATCGATAGGGGTCCAGCAATCCCTCTGGACTCGCTGGCGCTTGCAGCGGCGCCGTATGGCACGCACAGAGACTTGCAGATCGCACCGGCCGAGTCAGCTACCGGTCGGGAGCGAAGTCAGATGAGAATAGCCTTCAGCTCGCTAGATTCGCAGCCTCTAGTTCGCGCATGTATTACGCACGTAATACCAGAATTGTGTTATCTTGCTTGTTGTATAATCCAGTTAATGTTTGTTAATGAGTCATTTCTAGTCAAGAAAGATAGTTATTAGTTGTGTTCCTGGAGTGCAGTATCAGGATAAAGCTAAGTGAAAGTTACTTACTAAAGTATTCCAGTACTACCCCAGAATATAGAATGTTCCAGATTCCTACAACCACCCCACACGTTCTAGCCTCTATCATGCCACTGCAAATCCCAGGGTACCGATCGGAAAGCATCCTGCATTTGTGTGAGGTCATGACATGCTGCCATCGACCTTCACATCAAGAAACACTACTGAAAGTGTACGCCTGCAGAGCTGAAGCCATCACAAAAGTGAAGGGTGGATACACCTCCACTAACATACAGGGTGTTTCAAAAATGACCGGTATATTTGAAACGGCAATAAAAACTAAACGAGCAGCGATAGAAATACACCGTTTGTGGCAATATGCTTGGGACAACAGTACATTTTCAGGCGGACAAACTTTCGAAATTACAGTAGTTACAATTTTCAACAACAGATGGCGCTGCAAGTGATGTGAAAGATATAGAAGACAACGCAGTCTGTGGGTGCGCCATTCTGTACGTCGTCTTTCTGCTGTAAGCGTGTGCTGTTCACAACGTGCAAGTGTGCTGTAGACAACATGGTTTATTCCTTAGAACAGAGGATTTTTCTGGTGTTGGAATTCCACCACCTAGAACACAGTGTTGTTGCAACAAGACGAAGTTTTCAACGGAGGTTGAATGTAACCAAAGGACCGAAACGCGATACAATAAAGGATCTGTTTGAAAAATTTCAACGGACTGGGAACGTGACAGATGAACGTGCTGGAAAGGTAGGGCAACGCGCGGCTAGTGCAGCAGGTGATCCGACAGCGGCCTCGGGTTTCTGTTCGCTGTGTTGCAGCTGCGGTCCAAATGACGCCAACGTCCACGTATCGTCTCGTGCGCCAGAGTTTACACCTCTAGCCATACAAAATTCAAACGCGGCAACCCCTCAGCGCCGATACCATTGCTGCACGAGGGACATTCGCTAACGATATAGTGCACAGGATTGATGACGGCGATATGCATGTGGGCAGCATTTGGTTTACTGACGAAGCTTATTTTTACCTGGACGGCTTCGTCAATAAACAGAACTGGCGCATATGGGGAACCAAAAAGCCCCATGTAGCAGTCCCATCGTCCCTGCATCCTCAAAAAGTACTGGTCTGGGCCGCCATTTCTTCCAAAGGAATCATTGGCCCATTTTTCAGATCCGAAACGATTACTGCATCACGCTATCTGGACATTCTTCGTGAATTTGTGGCGGTACAAACTGCCTTAGACGACACTGCGAACACATCGTGGTTTATGCAAGATGGTGCCCGGCCACATCGCACGGCCGACGTCTTTAATTTCCTGAATGAATATTTCGATGATCGTGTGATTGCTTTGGGCTATCCGAAACATACAGGAGGCGGCGTGGATTGGCCTCCCTATTCGCCAGACATGAACCCCTGTGACTTCTTTCTGTGGGGACACTTGAAAGACCAGGTGTACCGCCAGAATCCAGAAACAAATGAACAGCTGAAGCAGTACATCTCATCTGCATGTGAAGCCATTCCGCCAGACACGTTGTCAAAGGTTTCGGGTAATTTCATTCAGAGACTACGCCATATTATTGCTACGCATGGTGGATATGTGGAAAATATCGTACTATAGAGTTTCCCAGACCGCAGCGCCATCTGTTGTTGAAAATTGTAACTACTGTAATTTCGAAAGTTTGTCTGCCTGAAAATGTACTGTTGTCCCAAGAATATTGCAACAAACGGTGTATTTCTATTGCTAATCGTTTAGTTTTTATTGGCGTTTCAAATATACCGGTCATTTTTAAAACACCCTGTATGTCCGTATACTTTGGATGAGATAGTATATCAGGGGTCTCGGCGTTAATCGCGTTTCCCGAGATTCCGCTTGGCTTGACTGTACCAAAGTTGAACCCACCGACTCCGTATTCGGATTAGAATCATGAGATCACGATCAACACAAGCAGCTACATCGCTAAATGATTAACTGCTTCCTCAGTAGGTCATGATTGTGCCGACGTTGTGTTGTTACTCATGCAGGTAACGGTTCTTCATCTTACACGAGGTCTAAAACGATGTTCTCACAAACAAACGACACTCAGATACGATTTCTGAACGAAACAACCGCTGTGTAAGCTTTTATTTCATACACCATGCGGAACTTGGTGTATCCAAGAACGAATTACATTTTGTATAATTTATTGTTCATTTATTTTCGATGCCGCCTACGTGGTGTTGCAGTTCTAGTGGCCATCCGCTTGCAGCTTCTTCTGCCAACTATAACAGTAAGGGTAACAAGGAAACCCGGAATTTCAACTGAAGGTATGCGATCAACACGTCTACCGATTAAATGACACAGTCATGAAATACCATCAAACGCACAGCTCACATGTGAAAAAAAAGTCATATACAATTTTAGAGACCCGTGTAGAAGAGTGTGCATAAGGAAGACCCAATGAAACGATCGATATTAAATAAAATATGAAGCCCGCTATTGTCCTAATGGCAGATGGTCGTAAGAAAGAGAGAATTTCAGACTTTACCTTTAGTAATAGAGGGAAAAACTAAAAAAGAGAAAAGGAGATGTAGAAATCTACTCACCATGATAAACTCAAAATTCTGCATAGATTGGGAGAAATTACAGAAATATACTACTACATTATAAGAAAAGTAATGCTTCCGAATTTTTTATATGAAAACTCTCAAAACTTTTAAAATAAAACCAGAGTTATTAAGGGGGGACGTTGAGGAAATTGACCAAAATGTCCATTTTCGATTTATTTCTAATTTGTTAGTACAACTCATGGACAATAAGTTCGCAAAGTCTCAATGTTGAAATCACATCCGAAGTGCCTGCAAATTAATTTAAAGTGTGACGCGGCCTCCGTGCCACGCCCACGTTTTGAAGTAGCACTTCAATAACAGCTCAGTGAACAACTATTCTGTGTGTTACTTTAAAACAAACATGTGCGGGATACATCTAGAAGGCCATAACATATACTTTTTGGTTTTATAGATCATCTTTGGCCGATCTTGCACTTCTAAAAAAATGTGTTCATGGCAAAACCCAAACTCCAAATGCGTCTCTAAATTTACTCACATGGAAACGATGCCCTAAAAACACAATTGCATCTGTTACAGTTGTCAGAATTGCAACGTATGATGCGGTTATTGTATTTAATGATGGGAACGTCGGGAGGATGAAGGTATTAGAAAGAATGGGCTTCAAGATAGGAAATATTACTCAAGACATCCTGAGAAAAATAGAGTTACAGCTGAAAAGTCGGATGAAGACATGGTAAAGGAAAGAAGACAGACAACAAGAAACCAGAAGAGAAGCCTTAAAGGGAAAGAGAACCCAGAGTACAAATGTGGTGCGTTCTGAAGAAGTGATATAAGAGAAGGAATAGGTTGTAATTTAAATTGCGTTTCCTGAAAATTTTCCTTTTATAAAGTTTATGTACCTCTTCCACATGCTTTATGAATGCCAAAATTAAGAAATTTTGTGCACATATTTCTGTAAACCTAATAAACGTTGTCTCAAGAGCGAATTTTGAAATTCTGATTGTAAGCTGAGATATGGGGCAAAGTGCTTGGAATTTTGCATGAATTTAAAATTGCAACTATGGAATTATAACTAAAAAATAATGAGAATTCTTCTGTTTGACCTATTTCAAAAACTTTATGAGAGAAGCATAGAACATACAAAGAGATGAAACAGATAAATTTTTGTAGAAATGTCTTGAATACTTTCTGAGAAAAAGGAACATATATTATTTTTTCAAATAAAACTTCAAATTTCATTAAAAAAAGTTGAAGATATATAATCAAAGGATTTTATATGTAAATGTGTTACTTTCATGTAAAGCCTGGTACAAAATTTCATTGCGAAATCTCCTAAACTGTGGATTTGGTGCATTTTTGAAATAGTGTGTGTTTTTTGTCAACGTGCCCCTTAACATCCAACATTTCTACGCCACAAAAGTCAATCGAGCCAGAATAAAAGGAGATGGGGGACTACAACTTTGTCAGCAGAGAAGCATTACCAGAAGAATGGGTCAGACAGGAGATCACAATCACTTTAGGCCCACAAATTAGTTTCTTAAGATAGTCACCCTGGCGACGAAGACATTTCTCCTAACGAGAGACGAGTTTGTTGATACTGTCATTGTACAATGTTTGACTTTGTTGACGGAACACAATATCACCTCCCCTTGCACTAATTCACCGCTGTCGAAGTGCAGTACTCGAAGGTGTTCCTTACGCTTCGCAAATAGAAGAAAATGAAATGGGATTGCGCGATGAGCGATGACAGCGGAACCAGTGCGTCCGATTGTTGCAGATGTCACAGCACACGTGTGGAGCCTGCCATTGTCGTGCTGAAGTATAAGTCGCTCCATGAGTGGACAAACTCTTCGACCTCGAAACTCGATTAGAGGACGGTGTTTGTCGGGTTCTGAAATAGGTACATTACACACCGCCATGCTCCACGTTACTGTTCAGAGCCCTCTGCCCACATAGGGCTTCAAAAACGTAGACATGAAGAATAAATACGTCAAATGTCAATAACGTTTATTTTACTTTAAAACTTTTAAAAGTTTTATCTTAAAAACTTTGGAGGCATTACTTTTTAGGACTCTTTAATATATATATACATCTATTAGGGGAAACAGACGAGGAAATTTAGATGGACTGATTCTCGTTATGGAAATCGTAAGCCATGTTTCGAGCTGAAAGCTACCAGTGGAGGTCGAAGAGCTAATGGCCTAAATAGAATAACATTTGAGAATAGGAATGGAAGGAAATGAAGGTTCACAGCCAAAAGATTCTTCTGCCAAGGTTTACTAGAAAGGAAGAAATGCGGAACGAAGTGAAGAGCGTTTTTAGTGCTTAACTGCCACATAAACCAACTTCGGAGATTGTGAACTGATTAAGAGTAGTTGCAAAAATATACTGACTTGCTTCACATGATATTTGTCAAAGTAACATTAGCGGATGAAGTGGAAATGGTTTCCTACCTAGGAAGCAAGATTACACAAGATGGTCGAAAGAAACCGTCAGAAATATCTAGGCGCAAGCGACGGAAGATTTCTTCACAATGTGAATCGAATCTTCGCTCAGACGTGCGGTGGGTGGTACTGTAAGTGTGCGTCTGGAACAGAACACTGAAAGGGTGTGGAACGCACTCCGTACGATGGAGCAAAACCAAGAGAGGCCCATATAACATAAGCGGGTCTCAGATTAGATATACAAAAGCTTTCAGAAGAAGACCGTTCACACGAACGAGCCAAGGGAGAGTGAAATATATTACCGAGATGTAATACTTTAAACAACTTATTAAATGAGACAGGTGTAGCAGGTATGTTAAGCTGAAATGATCAACAAATAACACTAGGAGCTACAGGACTGCAAAAATTGTTTTCAAAACATAAATAATACGTCTCACTTGACTGATATGAACGAGAACAATCCGCATTATACCTTAGCATCTCACTTCGACTGATATGAACAAGAATAATACGCATCATACCTTAGCACATTCTATGACGTTTTCAGTGGCATTCTGATAGTCTATACCCTCGTTCCAAACAGCTGAACCTAAACCTCCTTTGTCCTCATTTTCAGAAACACAGCAAATAATCACTCAAAGTGATGGAGAATTACTTTCTTAGAAGCCTACACACAGAGTGTGACTTTCTTATAAACCGAAACAGCAAACGCACTCAGTCATATACAAGGATTTCCCAGCGGTGATACTGTATCAGGCGGTATGCTTTGTGCATGTCATTGGCGAGATTTCCTTCAAACGTACAGGCGGAAATTAATTTCTAGTCATTTCCACTTAGTCACGGAGCCTTATGCTTCGAATGCGTTAAGATCTGCAGGAGACAGACTGCAGATGTTATGACTTCTTTGTACTACTCTGTACATAGTTTGTGAGATCAATAATTTCTATAGGGTTCACAAAATCATGCATCATACATAACCACCGAGCGTAGGTAACTAGTTTTCGGGCTGCTATTATCCTTACTGCGCTCACATTACACACGCAGATCTGCCCCAACGGGGAACTAGGAGCTGCCCTGCTGCCCACACCTCCTCCATCGACGCCATTAATCTCTGACATGATCTTGTGTTCCATCGGGCACTGCAGCTGTTGATTAAGAAGTTACTTTCACTTCGACCAGAGACTGGCAAATCCACCGAGTTATAATTGAGTTTGGTCTGAGGAACTTTTCTCACCTCCTTCTTTCCTCCCACCCGACCATCCTTCACCTCCACCCCTTTTCTCTTTCTTTCTGTTTGTGTATATGTGTGTGTGTGTGTGTGTGTGTGTGTGTGTGTGTGTGTGTGCATGTCGCCTCAATGCGTATCTCTGTGCCCACCCGGCCAGCTGGTGAAAACCAATCAGCACGATACAGACGTTAGAGAATATAAAATGACTTAGAAATTGTGTAGAAAAGACCACATTTCCAAAATAAATTTATCCAGAATGATTGAAAAACCGTATCAGATTAATTAACTATAAATTCTGCATTCATTTACAAATATGTTTATTTGTAATCATGTACAAAGTTTTCAAGGAATCTGTGCGTCAACGCTCTGGAGTCTGCTGCACCAAGATGCATCCCATTATAGGATTTATTGCCTTTGTTATTAAGGAAATCAGAATTGCAATAGATTGAGATTTTAAGACACTACACGACTGCTCTGCAATTCACATTTAAATGCCTGGCAGAGATATCATAGTACCACTTTCAAGCTTTTCTCTACCGTTCCTCTCTCGTACAGAGAGCGGAGATAATGAACACTTAAATCCTTGCGTACGAGCTCTGATTGCCTTTATTTTATTATGATGATCGTTTTACCTATGTCGATGGGTGCCAACAAAATGTTTTCACACTCTGAGGACAAAACTGGTGATTGAAATTTCATCAGAAGATCATGCTGCAACGAAAGACGTCTTTGTTTTAGTGATTTCCCCCCCTCCCCCCCAATTCGCGTATTATATCCGTGCCACTATCTCTCCTGTTTCGTGATAATACAAAACGACGTGTCCTTCTTTGAATTTTTTCGATGTACTCTGTCAATCTTATCTGATGCGTTTCCCACGTCGCAGAGGACTACTCCAGAAGAGGGCGGATAACCGTAGTGAAGGGGAAATGTTACATTTTCTAAGTGTTCTGTCAATAAATCGCAGTCATTGGTCTGGTTTCCTCACAACGTTATCTATGTTATCGTTTCAAACTAAATTATTCGTACATGTAATCCCAAAGTATTTAGTTGAAATTACAGCGTTTAAATTTGAGTGTTTCATCCTGTAACCTAAATCCAGCGGATTCATTTTAGTACTTATGTGGACGACTTCACACTTTTCATTATTTAGAGTGTGCTGCCACTCTGCACATGATACAGGTGTGTTGTCTAAAGCGTTTTACAATTTTTTTGATGATCTGACAACCTTAGAAGACGGTAAATGACAGTATGATCTGTGAACAATCTTAAATCCTTATCCTAAACCGTTTATGTAGATCAGGAACAGCAGATGACATAACACTTGCTTCAAGAACGCCAGGCATTACTTCTATTTTACTCGATGATTTTGCACCAGTAACAACCAACTGAGATATTTCTGATAGGAAATCACGAATCCAATACTCCAGTTGAAACTATACTCAATATGCACGCAGTCTGATTAGATGTCGTTACTGACGAATGGTATCAAAAGTCTTTTGGAAACGTTATTCATTTCGTTAACATGGGTTTTCAACATCACACAACCTATATCTACCTCTCTTGTTTACAAGTACAAAAAATTGCTTAAAAACGCGCATGTGATGAGCACCCAGTGTCCGAAATGTGGCTTTTGGACAAAGTTACTTGACACTGAAGTCGGAAAGTTAAAGCACAAACTGGTAGCATTATAGTTATTCATTCAGGATTTCAGTTTTTCATTTCGTTTGACTGTACTGTGGACTGTAAAACCAAGTGATATAAAACTAAGTGTTACACGAATATGAAATTTAGCTTCAGAATGATTACAAATTCGGAGACATAAAACCAGCTATGAAAACTCTTGGTGTTCGGCCAGGGCGGATAGGGTTTTGTAAACGTGAATTCAGTGTTTTCTGAAAGGTAAACATTAATCTGTCATGCTGATGACAGATCACGGCAACAGCCGAAACATGCCACGGAATGAAGTAAACACCGAGAGATTGCAGCAAAGTAGAACTGACTATAATACTCCTCACCAAAACGTAACGGCAACAAAACCTCGATTGGGGCCCTCGACGATGTCGACCCGGTAAGAAAGTACTACAGTATCAGTTGTTCGTGACTATTTCTCTTCTTCCACGAGTAACCGATGCTCTTACAATACACTTGCGTTTTTCACCTCTTAGCCTCACCCTTTCATTCCTACGTCGTTTTCCCATAGTTCGCTCTGGCCATACCACGGTTCCCAATACTTTTCCTAATTGATAGGTGGCTACAGGTACATGTTCTTCAGGTTACTGGTTTTGCTCATTGGTAACTTAGCAAGTAGGCAGGCTGAAATTGGGACGCTCACCGACTTTTAATCGTGGGAAGCATAAAGGTATAAATTAGCTATTGTGCTCTTGAGTCCTATGTGTTCTTGACCGGCCATCTGAATGTAGTGACCTGGTTGTGGCCTAATTAATGAGTTCTGGTTCATGTCCTCGAAAATTGGGTACTGTGTCTATCGTAGTTCGGATTGATAAGGTGGTTTATTATGTAAATAGCAAACTGGGTACTTTTGTGGGCCACGGTCTGTGAGACTGGGATTGGACATAAAAGTGACTAAGTTCTTACCTGCCCCTATGGTGTTTTCAGTTGGACGATGGCCTTCCAATGAGATATAAACCATTGAAAGCGGTATTTCTGTCCCTCGTTCTTGAAACGATGGCAGATTTATGTAGTAGTAGACCAGTGCTCAAGAGTAATTGAGTGTTCGTAACGGAGTTTCAGTGCGCAATAACCAATAGATTTAATCTGAACAACGATGTTCTTCTCATCTGGCTTGGACTTGAATAATTGTAATCTCCAATATAATTTTAACTAGCAGTTTCACTTTTGCGCTTCTTTCTAACTGAGATACGGAGTCCTTATGAAAGGTATAGCATTTGTTAAGTCACTGTGTGTTCAACGTTTTATAAAAATGTTTGGCATAATTTACTAACAATGAGATTTCACTTTTGTAGTTCTTTGTGGAACGTGAAGTACATAACTCAAACATCAATACTCTAAAAGCAGTTCTATGCAACCCTTAAAAATGTCAGAAAGAAATCCACTTGGAAGTTTTCTGATCTTCTGTAGCGCCGCAAATAAGTCCGTTATTTGCGACAGGTATCGTGGCTCTCCGGTACAATGTTTACAAACCACATCCACATTGTCGGTTCGAAAGCTGGCAGATATAAATTTTTAACCAAAGGTGCATCTTATACGACCATTTACGAGAAGTGTAGAATATATAAAGCTGGAAAAAATCGGTAGCTTAAGTCTAGCTGTAGGACCAAATTGAAACGAAAGTCTCCATGGTCATGGAGCGAGTCAGTAGATGAAATTATAACAGAACAGTAATAATAGTTAACATGAAAAGTACATGAATCATATACAGACGACGAGACATAACTCTAAATAAAAATAATCAGCAACGTAGCACAGGAATCTTGGTCATTTTTTAAATTTTTCCAGGAGTTCCTCGATAGAATCGAAAGAGTGTGCCATGAGGAAATTTGAAAGTGAACGCATTACTGCTGATATTTTTCAGTCCTTGTGGCAGCTTATTGAAACTGGATGCAGCAGAACACTGCACGCCTCTCTGCACAAAAGTCATGGAGGTGCGTTCCAAATGCAGATTGGAAAACGGAAATGGTTGAAATGGCTCTGAGCACTATGGGACTTAACTGCTGAGGTCATCAGTCCCCTAGAACTTAGAAGTACTTAAATCTAACTAACCTAAGGACATCACACACATCCATGCCCGAGGCAGGATTCGAACCTGCGACCGTAGCGGTCGCGCGGCTCCAGACTGTAGCGCCTAGAACCGCTCGGCCACCCGGCCGGCTGCAGATTGGATTTCTGCGTAGTTTTAACTGAGTGAAAGCAATTGACTCCGTAGAATAAGCTGATATTGTTAACAAGAAACGACATTAAGGAAAATATGCATTGTTAGCCAACGTCAGAATCCCCAGACTACCGAACAGTGGTCGACAAGAGGATCGCGATCTTTCCTCACATATCTCTCGAACCACCCGGTTCTAAGCCAAAAATATCCTTTTTGAATCAAAAAAGTTACTCCATAAAGTAACACCATAAGTCATAAGCAAATGGAAATTAGCAAGGTAGACACTACTACTCTTCGTGTTGACCTGTTACTTATTTCAGATACTGTTCTAACGGTAAATAAAGCAGCATTTAATTTTTGAGCAAGATCCTGAACAAGGGCTCTCTTCGACAGCTTACTACCTATCTGAAAGCCTAGAAATTTGCACTTTTCAGCCTCACCAATCATATACCCATTCTGTGAAGTAAAAATGTCAATTGTTGTTAAATTGTGAGTTGGAAACTGTAAAAACTGAGTCTGACTATGATTTAGCATCAATTTATTTTTTACAAGGCATGAACTTAGGTGTGTAACTGCATTGTTTGATACTGCGTTAATTTTACACTTAACATCCTTCACTTCCAAGTTAGTGTCATTAGCAAACAGAAATATTTTAAAGTCAACTGTAATATTAGAAGGCATATCAATCATACAAATAAACAATAGCGCCACCAGCGCCGGCCCCTGCGGCACCTCCCAAACACCTGTGCCCATCGGTGACCGCACGTCGTAGCCGTTCTCAGTAGTGCGCAGCATGATCTTCGCAATTTGCTCGTAGAATAAGAGGTGAACCATTTCTTACCTACTACTATTATTCCATAATGATCCAACTTCTGCTGTAATGTTTTGTGATCGACACAAGCAGAAGCCTTAGTTAAATAAAAAAAGGCGCTTAGCGTTAGCAGACTTTTATTTAATCCACCCAGAGCCTTACAGACAGTTCTTAAACCACTTCTGACACCAAACTGTACATCTAAAAACAAATTATGTGAACTGAAACGATCAAATACCCTTGCATGTACAGCCTTTTCAATAACCTTAGCAAACACCGGTGGCACAGAAAAAAGTCTAAAATTGTCTACGTTTTCTCTTTATCCTTTCTATGAAGTGACTTCACTACCGACTAGTTTAATCGGTTTTAACTTTTTTTTCTTCCTGTTCGTATGCCTGCGTCATTTAAATTTAAAATTTATCAAATATATGCTAATTAACACAAACATCTACTGTAATTTTTATGAAAAACATGCGTTTTTCCTTTGCAAGCAGAAGTCTTTGTAAGTCCTTGCAAGCAAAAGTCCGATTCTCATCATCATCATCATCATCATCATTTAAGACTGATTATGCCTTTCAGCGTTCAGTCTGGAGCATAGCCCCCCTTATATCTTAGGGGTCCGTGGTTTGTCAGTTAGAGGTGGGACTCCGTCACCTCCATAGGTCCGAGGCATTTTGCTCTGATTGTTGCCAGCATCATATTTAAAGTACCAGGGAAGCAGGTTGCTACCCTTACTTGCCCCGAGTCCCATTGGGTTTTACCCCTAACGGCTGAGGGTCTAACCGGTGGATTTGGTAGTCTTTGCCGTATGAGCACAAAGGTGACCACGACTCAGAATATGTCCGGGATGCCCAGCCTTATTCCAAAGTAACTGGTATCCCGACTGTCGGGACCACTTACTTGGCCACTCATACGTTGCCCGTGGTTCATGAACTAGGACATGACTACAGGAACCCACACCATGAACCACTCAAATACTTAAAATTCAAAATTTACCCCTGCCATCAGTCAGACTCAAACCAACCACGTGGTAGGCAAACATTCTACCACCCTTTATCTCAATCTACATGGATATTCTGCAAATCACAATTTAGTGCCTAATAGAAATTTCATTGAACCATATCAATCATACAAATAAACAATAGCGCCACCAGCACCGCCCCCTGCGGCACCTCCCATACAACTGCGCGCGGAAAGAACGAACACCTACATCTTCCCGGTGAGCTCTGATTTCCGTTATTTTATTATGATGATCGTTTCTCCCACTGTAGGTCGGTGTCAACAAAATACATTTGCATTCGGAGGAGGAAGTTTGTGATTGGAATATTGTGGGAAGATCCTGCTCCAACGAGAAACGCCTTTATTTTAGTGATGTTCATATGAAATCCTGCATCATGTCCGTGACACTCTCTCCCCTCTTTGCCGGTAATACCAAACGTGTCTGCCCTTCTCTGAAATTTCTCGACGTATTCCGTTAATCCTATCTGGTAAGGATCCCACACAGTGCAGCAGTACTCCAAAAGAATACGGACAAGCGTAGTGTAGGCAGTCTCTTTAGTAGGTCTTCGGCTTGTTCTAAGCGTTCTGCCAATGAAACTCAGTCTTAGATTCGCGTTCCGCACAATATTTTCTATGTCTGCTTTCCAATTGAATCGGTTTGTAATTGTAATTCCTAGATATTTAATTTAATTTACGGCCTGTAGACATAACCAATTTACCGTGTAACAGCATATTAACGGATTACTTTTAGCATTCTGGTGGATGACCTCACACTTTTCATTATTTAGGATTGGCTGCCAAATTTCTAACCATGCATATATCTTATCTAAATCGTTTTGCAATTGCTTTCGATTAAGAAACAGCAGAGAACAAGTACACAACCTCGGGGAACGCCAGATATCGTTTTTGTTTTATAGATGACTTTCCGTCTATTACTACGAACTGTGACCTCTCTGAAAGGAAACCACGAATCCAGTCGCATAACTGAGACGTTATTCCATAAGCCGCTTGTGAAGTACGATGTTACAAACATTAGGGAAATATAAAAATACGGAATCAATCTGAAACCGCTTGTCGATAGCACTCAGCATTTAGTGTGAGTAAAGAGCTAATGTATTTCAACACAACAATGTTTTCCAAATTCATGTTGACTATGTATCTATAGAACGTTCTCGTCAAGGTAACTCATAATGTTCAAAATATGCTGCAAAATCCTGTTGCATATCAACGTTGATGACATGGGCCTGTAATTTAGTGGATTACTCCTTTTGCCTTTCTTGAATATTGGTGTCACCTGTGCCGCCTTCCAGTCTTTGGGTACGGATCTTTCGTCGAACTAGGACTTGTATATCATTGTTAAGTATGGAGCTATTGCATCAGTATACTGTGAAAGGAACCTGGTGGGTGTACAATCTAGACCGGAAGACTTGCTTTTATTAAATGATTCAAATTCCCTCACTAGTCCAAGGATATCTATTTATAAGGTACTAACACTGGCAGTTGTTTTTTATTCAAATTCTGTAATATTTGCTTCGTCTTCTTTGGTGAAGGAATTTCGAAAAATCGTGTTTAGTAAATCTGCTTTAGTCGCACTACCATCGATAGTATTTCCAATGCTCTCGCACAGAGAAGGCATTGATTGTCTGCCGCTAGCATACTTTATGTACGACTAGAATCTCTCTTGATCTTCTGCCGGGTGTAGAGACAACGTTTCGTTCTGAAAATTATGATACCCATTTCCCACTGAAGTCCGCCCTAAATTTGGAGCCTATGGAAGAGATCACCACCAATCTTGAAGGTTTTGCGTTCGATAAATTTGGCATGATTTCTTCGCGATAAAGTTCTTAGTTTAAGGTATTAAAGACATCTTGAAAAGTGTTTTTGCCAGCAAATCTGACAGCCTACGGTTTCCTCGTAATCGCAAACACGACATTATCCTTCAGATGGCGGCTTCAGTATGGGAACGCTAAATTAGCGCTGATGAGCGGTCTAGTTACCTTTAGGAAGCATGTGGCAACTACCAGCAACGAGAACGTCTGCACAAGTTGCTTCGTGCTTCACACTTAGTTCCGTTACCATATTGCTTACTGTCTACGGATGCGAAGAGCGACTTTCGACAGTGTTCCCAGGTGCCGTAAGTTCCTTTACTTGTGGTCTGTTTGCTAGAACTAGAGTTACGTATGTTGTTCGCCAGTAGGTAGGACTAGGGACTGTTGCCGTTGCAGGTGTTTGTAAAGTTGGCTGCTCCCTGAGAGATTCTGCAGGCTGCGTTAATGGCTGCTGAGTCTCATTCACACCGAAATGAATGAAAGCGAACACAAGCAAACGAGCATTCGCAGACAACTCGCCAGTATTTACTGCCGTTTGCTTGCTCCTGTGAACAAACGAATTCATACCACGAGAGGAAATTAAAAAATACGTCACAACCAATTTACAGTCTACGGCGCAATGCGGATAAATTTACGAAATCAACAATTGTATCACCACTTCTCTATTTTCTCCAATGTCAGAAAGTAAACCAGAATAACATTTGGTGCAGATGTGAGCTTGTCTCTGCAGCTGACAGGAACAATGCACTAAATCGATCGCCCAGGACTGTGTGCTCTTGATGGCGAACGTTGTTACCAGGGCTCATACTAAGTGCACATGGGTCTAGTTCTCCATAGCGGTGTGTAACATTACAGCTGCATACCTCACATCTACTCAATAGAAATATGGCCCATCATTTCTGGCGCTTGCCACATATGACCTCCGTCGGAAAACAGCGCCCATAATAACCGCCAAGTGGTGGCAGGTGACCATTTACTAGGAGACAGAATTTTTTTTATCGCGGTTAGAGAAGCGGTGTTAATAGAACAATATGGATGTTGTTGTTGTTGTGGTCTTCAGTCCTGAGGCTGGTTTGATGCGGCTCTCCATGTTAGTCTATCCTGTGCAAGCTTCTTCATCTCCCAGTATCTACTGCAGCCTACATCCCTCTGAATCTGCTTAATGTAGTCATCTCTTTGTCTCCCTCTACGAGTTTTAACCTCCACGCTGCCCTCCAATACTAAATTTCTGATCCCTCGATGTCTCAGAACATGTCCTACCAACCGATCCCCCATTCTGGTCAAGTTGCGCCACAAGCTCCTCTTCTCCCCAATTCTATTCAATACCTCCTCATTAGTTACGTGATCTAGCCATCTAATCTTCAGTATTCTTCTGTAGCACCACATATCGAAAGGTTCTATTCTATTCTTGTCTAAACTATTTATTGTCCATGTTTCACTTCCATACATGGCGACACTCCATACAAATACTTTGAGAAACGACTTCCTGACACTTAAATCTATACTCGATGTTAACAAATTTAGCTTCTTCAGAAACTCTTTCCTTGCCATTGCCAGTCTACATTTTATATCCTCTCTACTTCGACCATCATCAATTATTTTGCTCCCAAAATAGCAAAAATCCTTTACTACATTAAGTGTCTCATTTCCTAATCTAATTCCCTCAACATCACCCGACTTAATTCGACTACATTCCATTATCCTTGTTTTGCTTTTGTTGATGTTTATCTTATATCCTCCTTTCAAGACACTGTCCATTCTGTTCAATTGCTCTTCCAAGTCCTTTGCTGTCTCTGACAGAATTACAATGTCATCGGCGAACCTCAACGTTTTTATTTCTTCTCCATGGATTTTAATAGCTACTCCGAACTTTTCTTTTGTTTCCTTTACTGCTTGCTCAATATACATATTGAATAACATCGGGAATAGGCTACAAACCTGTTTCACTCCCTTCCCAACCACTGCTTCCCTTTCATGCCCACCGACTCTTATAACTGCCTCTGGTTTCTGTACAAATTGTAAATAGCCTTTCGCTCCCTGTATTTACCCCTGCCACCTTAAGAATTAGAAAGGAAGTATTCCAGTCAACATTGTCAAAAGCTTTCTCTAAGTCTACAAATGCTAGAAACGTAGGTTTGGCTTTCCTTAATCTATCTTCTAAGAAAAGTCGTAGGGTCAGTATTGCCTCAAGTCTTCCAACATTTCTACGGAATCCAAACTGATCTTTACCGAGGTCGGCTTCTTGATAAGTGATTTTTACGATCAAAGAGGTTAAAAGCACAAACTGCTAGGCTGACGTGTATGAACCTTGAAACACTGGATTTGTTTTGTGAGCTCTGCTCATTTAACAACAAAGCCACACAATGGAGAGAGTAAAGTGCATTTCTCACAGCTGATTGTGTTCATGGACGTTATACAATTATTCAGGCATTTGTTTTGGGAAAACTCACAGATTTATTAACAGCAATATGTGTCACACATTCACAGGCAAATAATGGTTTTTGACAGTGTCACGTCCGCCCTTCGGAACGTCCTCACTAACAAAAAAATGAGTCGCCTTGTTGTCGCAACTATTCACGGCGAGAGTACGATTTTTGCATCAGGAATCAATTTCTGTTTGACATATAAGACATACTGTAATGCAACTAACTGATTCTTGACTCTAACATTCTTTCTCTTTCTTCTGCTGCCTTCTGTACCCCATACCTCTATCATTTATTCGTAAGCCCTGCCAGTTTCACGCACCGCAGCGCTATTTAAGTACTTATTTCCACCCCAACGATCAATACAATTTCCTACGAAAACAGGCCGTAAATTACAAGAAAAATACAGTGGTGTTCCTGTCCTACGGCAGTGTTTCGTGAGAGAGTTAAATGACATGAATGATTCTGGTCATTTCCTGCGTAAACGCACCTGCCACAAAGGACTCCCTACTGATTGAAATTCTCCGCGTATTGAACGATTTATCCTTCTCTGCCAGCGACTCAGCATCGATTCTTTTTTTTCTTTATCGGTCTGCTGTTCCCTTTATACTAATTGCTCTCAGTGCAAGCTGCGCGAACATAAATAAGCTACGTTCTCAGTGATTTGTTTGGTCGAAGTCTAACTCATTACTCGAAATTACTGGCAGAACGGAAAAATAAAAACCCTAGAGTTTTTGATTAGGATAAGATAACTAATAGTTCATTTTGTTCTCTTTTGTATACGTCCAAACTATGAAATAGAATAATCATTTCTTAAATATGAGACCCGCGTACAGGTACAAAAGTAATCCTAAATGTGAATGATGATGAGGATGCCAATAATGCCGTGACGATACGACTTTTTCGGGATGCAGTGCTTTTATGCTGTTTCTGTTGTGGACTGTCAAGGCAGCCAGTCCACAGTGACGGGTAGCCGATAGAAAGGCACGCGTACACACACACCGACTGGCGTGATTTCTGGAACGGGATAATTAGTGAATGCGATAAAGAAAAGAACGTAGCTACTAGAACACTTAACTTTTATGCATCCTTTGGTATACAGCAATCTTGATGATACAAGTGAGACTCATTAAGATACACGCAATGTTACAAATGGCGCCTTGCTAGGTCGTAGCCATTAACTTAGCGGAAGGCTATTCTAACTGTTTCTCGGCAAATGAGAGGAAGGCTTCGTACGTCTAGTCGCTAGCAATGTCGTCGTACAACTGGGGCGAGTGCTAGTCCGCCTCTCTAGACCTGCCATGTGGTGGCGCTAGGTCTGCAAGTACTGACAGTGGCGACACGCGGGTCCGACATGTACTAATGGACCGCGGCCGATTTAAGCTACCACCTAGCAAGTGTGGTGTCTGGCGGTGACACCACAGTTTCAACTGCAGTTTCCGAATTGTTCCAGTTAAAAAGCGAGCAAGAGACTACCACCTCGCCTTGCTCCTTGCTCTCTGTATTGCGTCGCTTCCTTGAATCCCACATACAGAGTGAAGCATTTATTTCTCTTTAGATTTTAATAAGCAAAAGGTACAAGTAATTTATTTCCTCTTTCACAATAGTCACTACGGGCTCATAAAATAGTGAACGCCATGTTGTAATCACGTTGATCCCTGAGATACAGTACACTATCAAATTTCTTTTTCGGGTAAAATCAAGTGGTTGAATCAAAATTCCCATGAATTCTGATGCTCTTTACGAAGCCTTCATAAGTTAGTATGTCCATTATTAAAAATCATTTTTTGCTTAAAATTATGTATACTCGTACATTAATAACTCTATAAGAATAATTATTACGAGCACCATAAATTACTTCCAGTTTATCCCCCGGTACGTCTGATATCCGTATAATTTTATTCCACTTTACTTATTCATACTAAAGAAAATTTCAGAAGTAACTGAGAACCTCCTACCTGAGCGAAGTACTTACTGTTGGGAGAACAATAAAATTCCAAGCGTGGAGTATCCAGTCATATGAAGAAGAAAATATAAATAAATTTTTGCTACCCAATTTTTTTCCACACCTATGTAACTCTTTCGTCGCTGTATTATATATATTTAGAAACACACATACGTACATACACCGGTACATTTAGACCGTAAAACAGAATCAGGAACGCGTACCAGTCGCGAGAGCAGGGTTGGTCAACACCATCTAACAGCTTACGCTGAATATGCGTTTACGGAGTCTCTATAAATACATTTATGGGTAAACTTATTCAACGGAGAGTGCATCTATTTACATGTGCATGGTATGTTCTAGGAAACTGCGGTATTTCGTGAGTAAGAAAGTCCCAAAATCTTCCAGATATCAGAAATTCCAAACCATAAATAGCTCCAGAAGACAGCAGTCGAACCGCTTATGTGCAAATCCCTCGCCAGCGAAAACGATCGCTGTACGCACAGAATGAGGGATTGGTACTCTAGTTCGTCTTTTTAGGAGTGGAATATAGTTCCCGGACCTCGATCTAGTCAGTTGTCAGTACGACGGTACTGGAGGATCTTCGCGTCCTGTCCGTGTTGCCACGTCCTCACAGTCACTTCTTCGTTCGAATGGAGTTCTTCGTATCGGGAGTCCCTATCGATACGCGCCGCAAAACTGGGAGTTGAACCTACGACGGCCCCGCGTTTTAGCCTCTTCGAAAATCAACATATTCGACTTTGTATATGATACCTGACAAAAGACAAAGGATTCGGAATGGGCAATGAAGAACTTTGAAATTATTTTGCTAACACTTCTGCACTTCTCACAGGTTTTAAAATACACACAATTTCTCCCGGATAGTAACTTGCGTATGGATGTCTGGTGGTCTTCTCAAGGCCACTTCTGATGATGTGCTTTTCGATCAACCGTACTGTGTTCCATCATGTTGAACCGGGAACACGGTGTTCATTGATGTTTCAGCTTCTCGAATGTGGACTATTAAATAGTCGAGTAGAACAGAAGTGGTATCTGGCGATCCGCAAGATAGTGTCACAGGCCCTCTGCTGTTCCTCATTTACGTAAATGATCTAGGTGATAACGAGCAGGCAACTTAGATTGTCTGCAGATGACGCTGTAATTTACCGTCCAGTAAAATTATCAGACGATCAATTCATCTTACAAAATGATGTAGAGAAAATTTCTGTATAGTGCAAAAAGTGGCAATTGGCACTAAACAAAGAAAAGTGCGAAGTCATCCACATGGGTACTAAAAGAAATCCGATAAATTTTCGGTATACGATAAATCGCACAAATCTAAGGGCTGTCAGTTCGACTAAATACCTATGAATTACAATTACGAGCAACTTAATTTGGAAAGACCAATAAGATAATGTTGTGGGGAAGGCGAAACAGAGACTACACTTTGTTGGCAGAACACTTAGAAGATGCGACAAACCCACTAAAGAGACAGCTTAGAATACACTTGTCCGTCCTCTGCTGGAATATTGCTGCACGGAGTGGGATCCTCAACAAGTTGGATTGACGGGAGATATCGAAAAAGTACAAGAAAGATAGCCCGTTCCGTGTTATCGCGCAATAGGTGTGAGAGTGTCACTGATATGATACGCGAGTTCGGGTGGCACTCACTGAAACAAAGGCGGTCTTCTTTGCGGCGAGATATATTTACGAAATTTCAATCACCAACTTTCTCTTCCGAATGCGAAAATATTTTGTTGACAGCTACCTACGTAGTGAGAAATGATCATCATAATAAATTATTATATTTGAGTCACTTTAGTTCTATTCACTCAAATAAACTTTTCTCATTCAGAATTCGAACGAAAAGATTTAGGTGTTCCTTTTCTCCACGCCCCATTCGAGAGTGGAATGTTAGAGAGGTAGTATGAAAATGGTTCGATGAATCCTCTGCCAGGCACGTAAGTGTAAATTGCAGAGTAACCATGTAGATGTAGATGTAGAAGGTGAACGACAATTCCAGGATCTCTGTAGTCGCAAAAGTGCCAAGAATTCTCACAAGGAGGAAAGTGGAACTTAAGATATGAGGAAGATATCAGTCTGCTTAAAAAGGTGTCATGAACGTCAGAAGGTTCTTAGACGAAACACAAACTTGAACCACTGTGGCTGCGGCGAGGACGGAGCCTCTCCGTCGTTTCTAGGCTCCCGGTTAACATAACATAACATAACATAACATGTGGAGAGATCGGGACTATGGGTTACGTATTCGAGTGTCTCTCACTTGACTTGCCTCTACGTTTGCGATATGGGGACGAGAGTCACCTTAAAGCAGCAGCACCGCTGGACGCCAACTCAAGTGGGAGACAGTCGAGCAAACGTCCCATAGTGCTGATCTCTTCCGATGCGTTTATAACGCCTTCAGTCCCTTAAAACGGCCAGAAGGACTCGAATATTCCTGTTTGAAGGTTATGTGCAGCAAGTAGTTAAGGACTTCTTCAAGCATCAGGACGCGGGGTTTTACCAAACGCGTATCAGAGCCCGATGCGTCAGTAGGATGATTGCCTCAGTGTTCACGGCTATGTCGCATGACCGGCAGTTCGATTCTGGGCTGTATGGAGTTCGAACGGTAACGTTTTGATCGCCCCTTATATTAAATTTCTCTAGAAATGTGGGGTTATCTCGCCTGTCTTATAAGCATAATTTGCGTGGTAGGATAGATTTGTCGAGCAAGCTCGTCCAAGGATCTCAGTAGCCCAGAGAGAGTACCTGCTACTCCGGGGGCCTTTTCTCGCCTTGGGTCTTTCGATGCTCTGTCAAATTCTTCTCACTGTGTCACATCTCCCATGCCATCTTCATGTACTCCCTATTCTCTTTCGATGATATTTTAAAATTTGTTTTACTAGCACAGACCCTCTGTACTGGATAACCACTACTCGATCGACAAACTTTCAGAGGTTCTCGGATACCTTCTGAGTATTTTGATGTCCAAATGTCTACCATGGCTCGTTATAAAGTTATTGCATTTCGTTTGTTTTCTTGCACCAATTAGCTTTGTATCTGTATTTTACCGAAAATAATGCACAATACTCAAATGTCGACGGTATATGTTGTGTTTATTGCGTCCATTCGCTAACGGAACTTGTTGTTGACAGTAGAAATGCGCCGTCCGCGGTGGCCGAGCGGTTTTATGCCCTTCAGTCCGGAATCGCGCGACTGCTACGGTCGCAGCTTCGAATCCTGTCTCGGGCATGGATGTGTGTGATGTCCTTAGGTTAGTTAGGTTTAAGTAGTTCTAAGTTCATTTTAGTAGAAATGCCTCTTTAAATCCTTACACTCAAGTCTGCACCCAGTATTTTTCGAGACTGTCTTACTTGTACTTTAGGAGTTATACACAACAGTTCAATTCATAGGTGGGGGAGCACCTTGTCTAAGGATTCACTCAAAGCAGCGGAACAGAGGCGCCATGACGCCCTACTGAGACGTCACCGCAGCGACGGCATGTACGTCAGCTGTACACAGTAGCCTCCGACAAACCAAATCCTGTGTTTCGCGTTCTGTGTTCTGGCTTTTAAGTTAAAGGCTTTTTCACTGTTGTCAAGGGATTTTCTCAGAAAGAAAGGAAACTGTGGTAAGAAGCTGAATAAATCGTAATTGCAATTTTACTCGCAGGAGACTACGAGTGCCTTATACCCTAAAACTCAGACGGTATCCCTGAACAACGTCTGAAAGACTCTCGGTGGTTTTCTGGTCCACCCTCTCTACTCTTTCATAAATCTGCCTTCCGTTCTTCCCTAAGAATTGGTTTGACATCTGAGCATTTAATAATCTGCTCTAAAGGCCTTTTTAATTTTTGCTAAATGCGCCCTCGATCGATGTCACAGTTATTCACAATTCAACAACTCTAGATTTCTCTTCTAGGGATTTCATCTTTGCCGCTTTGTGTTCCTCCAACAACCCCCCCCCCCCCCCCCCCCACGACCACTTTCCTTCTTACGTTTTTGGTATATTCCCTGTATTTTTTACATTTTCTACCCATTCATCCTGTATTATATTCCCTTCACTACTTCATTCAACTAATACTCCCTTAGTATCTCTCAGCTGCCTCCGGTTCCTTTTAAAGTATCAGGGTCCCATGTCCTTCATTTATTATCTTTCTGAAATGTCTTCAGTTTCAATGTGCAGTTCATAACCCATATTGCCCTATGAATTCTTTCCGCAAGTCTAAGTTCTGCTATTGTGTTCCCTATTCTTCTTTGTCCTATTACCGAATTCCAGTGTCCCATGACAGTTAAATGTTGGTTTTCCTGAAGCTCTGATCAATTTCTTGTACCTCATAATAAATCCTTTCGATCTCTTCGTCTGCATGGATAGTCGGAATACGAGCTTGTACTACTGAAGCGGGTTTAGGCTTTTTTCGTATCGAACTTCGCTACTAGAATACATTCACTTTGCTGCTCATGACAGTACCCAAAAGTCTTATTTAGCTATTCAATATTAGACTTACTCCTGCAATGCCTTTTGCCGATTTTGTGTTGATAAGACTATATTGACTTGACCAGAATTCCTTTACTTCTTGCCATCACATTTTATCAAATTACACTATATCTTATTTCAATCTATGCAGCTCTCGAAAAGCCATCTACCATCCCGTGCTCCGATCCGTCGAACGCCAGGTTTCTTTCCCTAATGACAACATTCTGCTAAGTAGTCCCCAGCTGGAGATCCGGATGGGGTACAATTTTAAACATCCTCATTCAGCTATACAGCAGAGTTTCAGGTCTTCGGAATATACGAGAAAGGTTGTTTCCCCTTGTTTTCCACCGTTCGCAAAACCAATATGATGAGGTCATGTTGCCGAACGTTACAAGATAATATTAGGCACTAGTACAAACTCGAGTCAGCTCTGAGGATCAGATTGCAAATCCAGAACAATATTCAAGCTTGCGACCTTTTGTCGCCTGATAGAGGTTACTACGCTGCCTGACATAGAAAATGAAGCATCCAGTAGATATATTCGGTTGCTAGTATAACTTTACTCGAGTACGCACCATTCACAGCTATGTAAATGATAAAAGTCGCAGTTCAGAGTAACACTTAGAACGGCTGCGAAAATCCGTTAGTGTCGTTCGTGATCAGTACTGTTACAACTATGGTTACAGTAAACAAGGGGTGTGGACAGTATCAGATGTCGAGTGAAGGACACAGGGATGCCGCGTAAACATCTTTGTCAGTGTCCTGATGCTGCACTTCATGGGACGTAGGGCTGTTATATTCCTCGTCAAGGTTCCAATTGAGCACGACAAGGGAGGTTCGCCGTATTGTGCTCCAACACAGCCTTAGCTACCACCCGATAAAAAGTAACGGATTCCCCGAAAATTATACCGCACGCAGCACTGGTCAGAGTCTAGTGCAGCTCGACCAATGAATTACCATCACAATCGTAGGGTCCTCTGAGTACCACAACACAATCGTCTGCGATGGAGACGCGACAGGGAAGCGTGGGCTGCCAATGAATTGCATCGAACTGTTTTCAGCAATGAATCGCTTTTCTTCATCGTCGTCGAGACCACGCGAGAGGTCTTCCAGTGTTTTGGAGAGGCGTGGCGCTATAATCCTGCCGTCGGGTTTTTGGGGGAGATCACCAAGTGTGGCTTCATATCACTGCTGGTTGTGATTTAGGGGGTTCTGACGATAGTACGGCATCCTGAGTTCTCACGATTCACCTCTCATGCAACAGTACCGTAACGCCATTTTTTTAGCAGGACTATGGTCGTCCACACAAGACAAGTGTTTCTTTGAACTGTCTGTGTGATTTTGAAATACCCCCATGGCCAGCACGATCACCAGATCCGTCCCCATACAACTTTAATGTGACCAACTCGGAGACAACTCTGCCCAAATGCTAGTATGAAGTATTTCGAGAACCATTTACAAAACTTATAGGCCGGTTTGTTTCAGGGGTGGCAGGGGCGGAGGGGGGAGAACGGATTTATAACACCCGTATCAGTCGAATCAGTGCACTCATAGAGACCAGAGCTAGTGCAAAATCATAAGTAAAAGTGAACTCCTACTGCGTAGTTCTTCATAAATTTGACTCGAATTTGTAATTACTGCAATAACATTAAATAATCTCTCGTTCCGTAAAGTTTCATTTAGTTTCCTCCTCCTCTTTTAGGTGCTGAGATGCACGCCAACGGCTAAAAGCAGTTTCTTCAGCAGAACATCGTTATTTGACAAATACTCACACTTTCTTCCAGTGACACGACGTTGCTTGAATTAATGTAACTTATCGGGTGTGAAAGTACAGTGTTTCGGACCGTCCGTGAGTCAGGAGGACAAGGATGCGAATGTTTGCAGACGCAGGGGATACAAAAATGGAAAATCTGGCATGCTGTACTTACTTTTATTCCGTAATGTCGTATGGGATGATTTTTAAGGTAATTAATCTAGCCAAGCTCCATTTTTCACGCTCTAAAAACATGTGATAAGAATTATTTGTAGTGTAAACGTAAGAACATCCTACACAGGCCTTTTTATGGTACTAGGGATACTCGATACTGATTCCCATCATATATATTTTAATGAAATTTTTCATTAAAATATATCACTTTTTCAAATCGACAATCACGGAATCAATACTAGAAATGAGAATAATCTTCACAAAGATTAAAAGTCGCTTCCTTTGGTCCAAACCGGTGTCCGTTGTTTAGGAATCACGCAAGCATTAACACAAACCGACTTCTGTACAAATTCAGTGCAGTAAAGCGATCATTGTAAGTAAGTTTCATAAAATAATTCTGCTTTTGTTTATTACTTCATGAACCAAAATATATTTGAAATTGTTTCCACTCATCATGCATCCATGACGGTCATCCATTTTCAATCTGTGGAAGGTACGTGAGCTTACTAATTTCATTATAAGTATTTCTCGTGTATGCTTGTTTTTCTGACATTATCTACATCCCGGACGATCTCTTTCCTATGGATCAATTGGAACAAAAAGAACATCTGATCTAATACACTACGAATCAGGCGTCTCTGGTGCATATTTTGCGTGGTTTCCCAGGAGATGAACACTCGGCTGTTATTCGGCTTCATAGTCCTCTCAACGCCTTCTCGAAATTAGGTCATTGCTTAGCAGTACCCTCAAATTCAACGGTAGAGGATTTACTGTGTCCCATTATTTTCTGATATGTGTAGAAGTGCATAGTTCCTACTAATATTGATTCGACTTGACATAAGCAGAAAATCTTAGGAGTGCCGAATAATTTACAATCATATATGCGTACATTTTGGTAAGTAACTGTATATCGTAGATTACAATGATACACCAAAACATTTTGATCATTGTCAAGCACAAAACTGAGAGCCACTTAATCGCGCTGCGAATACGCGACGTGGTATAGGAAGTAGACAACACGAATTGCGGAATGAATGACCCAATTTGGAAGACTTTTATTGATTCAGCACGAAATGAATGACCCAATTTTAAAAACTAATTTTTGAATCATCAGTTTTTTGACTGGTTTGATGCTGCCCGCCACGAATTCCTCTCCTGTGCCAAACCTTTCATCACAGAGTAACATTTGCACCCTTGATTCTCAACTATTTGCTGGATGTATTCCAATATCTGGCTTCCTTTATAGTTTTTACCCTCAACAGCTTCCTCTAGTACCATGAAAGTTGTTCCCTAATGCCTTAATCCTATGTGTTATCTTCATGTGCCTTCTTCTAGTCATTGTTCTCCACACGATCCTTTCCTCGCCGTATTGCGGAGATCCTCTAGTTTCTTATATTATTACTCTATCATATTTTTAACGTATCAATTTTAGATTGCAGCAATCAGTCGTCCTTTCTAGATTTTATTATGCAAATCCAGATTTCGGCTAGTAGCTAGCCATTCCCAATGTACTATTTGCATTGCATGTAAGTCCTTGTTGTTCGGGCGTGTCACAGTTCTTCTGAAGATTTTTAACATTTTTCTGTGGCACCACATCTCAGATTACTCGATTGTCCGCTGTTCCGGTTTTCCCAAAGTACCTTTTTCACTACCATATAATGCTGGGCTCTAAACGTACGTTCCCAATAGTTTCTTCCTGAAGGCCAATGTTTGATCCAGTAGGCTTCTGTTGGCTAGGAACGCCCTCTTTGAGTGCGCTAGTCTGCTTTCTGTCTTCCTAGCTGCCTGGGTATTAGACTTCCTTAATTTCGTCTACCTCGTCACCACTAATTTTGATGTTAAGCTTCTCACTATTCACATTTCTGCTACATCTTATTACCTTTGTCTTTCTCCAGTTTACAAGCAATCCACATTCTGTACTCAACAGACTATTCATCCCATCCAGCAGAACCTGTAACACTTCTTCGCATTCACTGAGGATAGAAAATTTCCAGCGAATCTTATCATTAATATTTCTCTCCAAATTTTGATTTTCTCTTGACCCTTTCTTTTATTTCCATCATTATTTCTTTGATGAACAGTAGGGGCGAAAGACTGTATCCGTGTGCTACAAGCTTTTTAATCCGAGCACTTTGTCCTTTGTTTTTCAGTCTTACTGTTCGCTCGCTTTTAGATATTATATGTTAACCGTGTTCTTCTGTAGCTAACTCTTATTTTCTCAGAATTTCGAACATCCTGCATCATTTTACTATATCGACCCCTTTATCTAATTCGATGATTTCTGTGAGTGTGTTTTGATTAATATTTAGTCTCGTTTCTATCATGAAGCGCCACAGGAGAGCTGCTTCTGTGGTTGCTTTATCTTTCCTAAAGCTAAACTGATCGCCATCTAACAGATCCTCAGTTTTCTTTGGCATATTATTGTTGTTAACAACTCAGATGCATGAGCAATTAAGTTGATTGTGAAGTAATTCTAGCACTTGTCGGTTCTTAATATCTTCGGAATTGTGTGGATGATATTTTGCCGAAAGTCTGATGGTAAACCGTCAGTATAATAGATTATGAACACCTATGTGAGTAGTCGTTTGTTGCCACTTCATCAGTTACTTTCGTTTATTCCGCAGTTATTTTCGAAATTCCGATAAAATGTTATCTATTATTCTGTCTTACTTGACTTTTAGTCGTCCAAGTTCCCGATAAATTCTAGCCCCCTTCACTGTCGACTCCCTTTTCTTTCTCCATCACGTCATCAAAGAAGTCCCACCTCTCATTGAAGCTTTCAATGTACCCTCCTCCTCTGTCCGTTTTCCCCTCTGCGATTAACAGTGGAATACCCATTAAATTCATAATGTCACTACTCTTGCTTTTAATTTCGTTGAATCGTTCGATTTCTTCAAGCTTTTCGTGCAGCCTTTCTTCTTGACTGCCCTGCATTTGCTATTTTCTTCATTGCTAGTGGATTATATTGCTTTATTCCTGTTATTCCCTAAATATTTTTGTACTTCATTCTTTCGTTGCTCAGTTGAAGTATTTCATGTGTTATCCCAGGTTCCTTTGCAGTCACGTTCCTTCAGTATCTGTGTCGGACCTTGTTAGATGTATCCAACCCTTCTCGTCTGAGATGCTTCTCTCGGGCTCTTTATTGCAGTATCCGCATTCTTAGCGAACTTCAAATGCGTCTTGTCATTCCTTAATACTTCAGTTTCTCACCAACTTCCACACTGGTTTATTCAGACGACTCTCTTAAACGCTACAGCAACAAATGGAGAAATTTACTGGCATAAGCGACTTTCAAAAAGAGACCATGTTTGTAGCCCAGTGGCTGAAAAGGGCGACTCGGAAACAAAGGAGCTGCTCGACTGTTCGCGTGCACCTGTGGCGACTGCCTGAGGACGGTGAAATCACGAGAAGGCGACAATGTATTAGACAGAAACTCGCCAGCACAAAACATGAAGTCTGCAGCTCGTGGTCTAGTGGCTAGCGTTGCTGCCTCTGGATCACGGGGTCCCGGTTTCCATTCCCGGCCGGGTTGGGGATTTTATCTGCCCGGGTACTGGGTGTTTGTGTTGTATTCACCGTTTCATCATCATCATCATCATCATCATCATCATCATCATCATCATCATCATCATTCATGATGCTAGATTGGACTGCGTAGAAAATGGAAGAGTGAAAAAAAATTGGGCCTTTTTACGGGCGTTGATGATGGCGCAGTTGAGAGCCCCACAAACAAACATCATCAAACAAAACACGAAGCTCGGAGGCTCGCACTCTCTATAAAATTGGATAGGCAACGTTCCGTGACATATCTGTCGACGTAGTAGAATACGAATGGACATTTGTTGTTCGGAGCATAATTTGGCGGACATTGTAGACAATGCAGCTCTTCAGTAGACAATCCTTTCGTGTTCCCATTACGGGGTTATCAGTATACTTGATCACGGATCTGTGGAAACGCGTCATCTTTGCTATTTTCTAAATACATAATTGATAAGGCATACAGGGTGGGTAGGAATCTGCGGTTGTACACTGATGAGGATGTGGTGTACAGGAAGGGGTCGAAGATAATTTACTGTAGATGGATACAAGATGGCCTAGACGAAATTTCTAGTTGGTGTGATGAATTGCAGCTGGCTCTTAATGTATAAAAGGTAAGTATATGCGGATTAGTAGGAAAATAAACCCTTAATGTTCGTAGACAAGATTGGCAGTGTCCTGCTTGAGACAGTCAGATCTTTAAAATACCTGGGCGTAACGTTGCAAGGCGATATGAAATGGAACGAGCGTTCGAGGACTGTGGTAGGGAAAGGTGAATTGTCGGCCTCGGTTTTTTGGGAGAATTTTAGGGAAGTGTGCTTCATCTACAGAGAAGACCGCATGTAGAACGTTAGCGCTACCTGTTCTTGAGTGCTGCTAGACTAGAGTGTTTGGGATCGGCACCAGGTCTGATTGAAACAGGACATCGAAGCAATTCAGAGACCACCTGCTAGATTTGTTACCAGTAGGTTCGATCAGCTTACAAGTGTTACGGATATGATTCGGGAGCTCAAGTGGGAATCCCTGTAGGGCAGAAGACATAGATTGAGCAGAACACTCCTGAGGAAGTTAAGAGAACTAGCATTTGAAGCTGACTCCAGAACGATTCTACTGTCGACAATATACATTTCGCGTAGGGGCCATGAAAATAAGATATTGCTTCGTTCTGTCTGCGACTGGAACAGGGCAGGAAATAACTAGTTATGGTACAGGGTACCCTCGGCCACAAACCGTACGGTGGCTTGTAGAGTACGTATGTAGATGTAGACCTCTTAACGTGAATCACATTTCCTGTTGTACTAGGTTGAAGATTGGGTCAGAATACGCTGTCATCCAGACAGATTAGTAGAATGAGATCTTCTCTCTGCAGCGGAGTGTGCGCTGATATTAAACGTCCTGAAAGTTTAAAACTGCGTGCTGGACGAGACTCGAACTCGGGACTTTTCCCTTTCGTAGGTAAGTGCTCTACCATCTGAGCTACCCAAGCACCACTCACGCCCCGTCCTCACAGCATTACTTCAAAATCAGATATAAAGAGCACACCATAGAAAGTGAGAACAACCCATTCACATTTTTTTAACCTCTAGAAATACGACGTAAAACGCATAAACGAAGCACTAGAAATCCTCCATATTACGCAAAAGGGATGAACATTCTTGAGGAAATAGAAGTATATTGACATGGAAATAGCAACTCCACAAATTCACTTCGTCTACAAACCGACCTAAAGCACAAAAAGTACCTAGACAACTTTATTCACATTATAAATCAAGAAAACGGGTAAAGTAATAAATCAGGGACCATAAGTACCACACATTAACAACGACAACATGAAGAGTATAAAATAAAGACATAACACAAAGAAAACACCATAAATCACAGACAATAATGAAATTATTACAAAAATTAAAAATGTAACATAAAAATCTAAAAAAAAATTCCAAAAAAGGTCATAATTAGAATCAACCCTATAAAAATAATAAAAAAAACAGATTTCCACATATCACTCAGAAGATGACAAATATTTAACTATAAGGAAAAAAACATAAATTATTTTCAAACTACGGCGTGCACAATCTTTCAACATGTAAACGTCACTACAGACACCCGAATTTAAGGTATGACATGTTCGATATGGCTGCCATTATTGGCGATGATGCGGCGCAGATGAATAGCGAAATTCTGAATGACCCGCTGAAGTGTCGGAATATAGATGCTGTCGACGACCTTATGAACGGCTGTTTTTAGCTCATCAATCGTTTTGGGGTTGTTGCTGTACACCTTGTCTTTAATATAGTCTCACTAAGAGGAGTCGCATGTGCTCAGATCCGGAGAACATGGCGGTCAATCGAGGCTCATGCCCGTTGCCTCTGGTTACCTCAGAATCAGAATACGGTCCCCAAAGTTCTCCTCCAGGATATCAAACACTCTCCTGCTTCTAAGTAGCCGGTCGAGTTCCGTCTTGCATGAACCACGTCTTGTGGAAATCAGAATTCACTTTGGATAATGGGGATGAAATCATCTTCTAAACATTCACGTACCGTTCGGTAGTCACCGTACCATCAAGGAATATCACACGAATAGTTCTATGACTGGACATTGTACATTACACGGTCACTCATTCAGGGTGAAGAGATTTCTTGGTCGTTAGATACTGGTTCTCAGTCCCCCAAATGTGCCAATTTTGCTTATTAACGAACCCATCCAAATAAAAATGGGCTTCGTCGCTAAACCAAACCATGCATGCACATACTAATTCCCATCATGCTCCGCGGCCAACCGTGCCCTTTTAAAGTCCTAACGTAAACCGTTCAGAAATTATGACGATTTAATTTTATGTAATTCAATAATTGTCACCCTGTATGTATTACGGTAACTATGTGAACATGTAATATCACTGATCCACTGTCAAACAAGAAGTCAAGAGAAAAATAGCGTACATAAAAACCGGCTAACGTCAGGTCTCCAACGCACATCTGAGGAGAAACTAGTAACTTTACGAAAGATGGCATGGCAGCAACGACATTACATGCGACGTAAAAACATCTATCGATGTACTATATCCTTTCTGATCATAGTTACAGACGATTATATTAAGACGTTCGCTTACTTATGTATTTACAGAGCACCTGATGATATTAATATGCCGAAATGAGCTCATCGTGAACGACTTACAAAATAAAAACCATTTAAAGAGTAGTGTAGCTGGCTCATATTCGTAATAAGCGTGTCATTACAAGACATCTTTTGCACTGCGGGCCCAAAAGAACGAAAGAAACACGTAGTTGGTTATAATGTTTAGACTCGTCAGTTTGCGTGAAGTGTACTTCTTATTCAGATACAGTGAGGGATGTGATTTCTGTTTTTTTTCTATTTTTTAAAATTCCCTGAAAAGCATTCTGCAAGTCTGTTCCTCTTAATATTTTTATTACGAAGGCGTGTATGATTTACTAGGCCGTTACTAGATTTTATAATCGAGAAATGTTAGTTGATCATAAAATCAATTTGTTTCCTTTTCACCGGTAAATATGAAGTTTTTCCACTGAGAAGTGATGGAAAACTCGGTTGTCACGTCTTGCGTTTAATATAACCTTTAAACATAACTCTCCCGTTCCAACACCGTCGCAGTAGTTCACCTTTAGTTTTGCGTGTTTCTCTCCACAGAAACTTTTAATAGACTCTTTGGTAATGTTTTGCAGTCTATATTGCGGAGCTAATTACTTAATTAAAAATGTGGTAAATATTAACGCAGCTCTTTGAATTGAATGTAAAAAATGGCAAGTTTTTTATCTGCAGGAATGAAAAACTTGTATCGCAGAATAAAATAAATTAAATTGTAAACCACTGCTTTGTTATATTTTCACCCACTTCAGAACATCACGGTGCTAGGCACAATATGTAACACTAATGTACTGTTTAATAAAGCTTTTCCCCTTTGTAATTATGATCTCTGGCAACTCTCCTTGGTTTCAGGTCGTTGTAGCAAGGCGATTAGGAACGTTGTCTGGCACATTCCACTCATGTATGTGCGGGACCTGTACATTACCAGGTGATAGAAAGAGATAACTGCACTGTTGGGAAGCCTTTATAGACATAGCAATCAAGCCGGCAGAATTTCAAACAAAACTATTTCATCTTCGTACATCCATATTTAAACTGGATGAAGGTGGGACACAGCTGGTATAATTTTTATTAAAAATGAAATTCCTCCAGCTGTACTTAAGACCTTATATTTACTTCGCTACTAGTTTCGACGTTGCGTCAACGCATCTTCAGGCCCGTACTCTTTGACAAAATCAGCTGTGTGTGGCTCAGTCTAGAAGTCCGCGGTGGAGCACACACAACTGATTTCATCAAAGTGTGTGGGCCTGAAGATGGCGTTGACGCAACGTCGAAACAAGTAGCGAAGTAAATATAAGATCTTATGTACAGCTAGAGAAATTTCATTTTTAATACAAAAGTATTTTGGCGTCACGTGACATCTAATGGACAATTGCGCATTACATAGATTTGGCAAAGATCAAATAGTGTATGGATTTGTATTTATAATCTTCACCAACTACGGCCTCCTTCGAATGCTGGGATACTGAGCATATGTTGCATCTGATATGGACAACCTAGCAAACGAAAATGCAACCTACAATCCGCGTTAATAGAAAACGGATACTCTTCGCGTCAGACTGGAGCAGATGTAACGAGGAGCGAGCGTGACCGGTCACAAGATAAACAGGATAAGTAGCTGTTCTACTTCAGGTCTTTTCTTATGTAGACGACATTTTCGTAATTTATTCAGATTTCTGAAGAAACAATATGTATTATCTGTGGCTCTCGATCTTCCACCATAATCGAGCCCATCAACATGAGGTGGCAAATATGAGGTAGCCAAGGAGGTGGAAACGTGGGTTCTACTGTGCCAAGACTGCTTGGTAGCTACAATACGAAAACACAATTAATTAGCAGTAGTACAAAATAAGAAAGTATTTATTACGTAACTTTGCTGTAGTCCATGATCAGTTGCTTGACAATTACAGAAGACGCGACTAGACTAAGAGTCTGTAGAATGACATAATTTACAAGTCACAAATCTTGCCGTGACGATTTAATCTCTCGTAATGTTGAATGTCGAATCCGGTGAATTTGAAGACTAACTTGGAACGGAGCTACAAAGACTTTATGGCAGCAATGACTGAGCTGCAGACGATGACTAACACGGCGCTGGCTGACCACGGAGCGCGGCTACGAAGTGCAGACTGGCGCAACTGCACTACACTCCTACTGTACATGAAGTGGCCTAGCGGTGCCTCGCGGCGAGCGTAAGTACTGCGACTGGCTGAATACTCCTTGGCTAACACAGCCGTTCTTCTGTTCCGTTTATCGAGAGAATCGCATCCGGCGGATCGATCTCTCAGGCGGCGGTGTGGTCGTATTACTGACGACATCACATTATCATCCTAGCCAGAGAGAATGGACACTACTCGCAAATAATAAATGAACTGAACAACAAAATAAGAAAGAAAATTAAAAGGAACAAACCATGAATAACTTTCGAGTAACAACGACGAGGCATGAACACAAACACCTGACGATCACAGGAAACTAGGAACATCTTAAAAAGACCACAGCCTAGGACATACTAATATACAGGAACAAGAGAATTCACAGTGTGTTACGACGTTCTGCATAAACAAGGGCTTTAAATATTAGCATAAACAACGTAATACAGAAAAATCTAAACACTATGAACGCCTCCACAGACCAATTCTCAAAGAATGGAATTCATCAGTTAACCTGTAATTCACGCCAGTCTGTTTACATAGACCAAATAAATAGAAGTTTTGAACTACATGTTATAAACAACACAGAGCATTACAGAGTATCAGTACGTTTGCCAAGCAATTTTCCTTCATGACTACTTTGCTGGTGATGTCCTATGAAAACGATATACAACTGCACAAAGAGCCGACCTGTAAAATACCATTTTCGCTAGTAATGAAATTTTTAGGATAGCAACCAAAAGAAAGGAACAAAATGTGCATAATATTGTTTTAAGGCCCTCAATAGATTAACAACCACGGAATTTGAATCACATTTTACAGGAATAAATTTTGTCCATATAAGATGACACATCGGTGTATCAACGTGTCCGGGGAAACTAAAACATATAGTATTGTGGGTAAGGCGGAGACTAAAAACAGTCAAAATTAAGTTTTATATTGGAGCCACCTACAATGATCTGTGCTTCTCTTGGCTCGGTAAAGGATGATCTGGGTTTGTGGAAGAACCGAGTTCACAGAATACGCTACTGTGGCAAAACGTGCATGGCCAAATCACAAGTACAGTTCATTAAAGCTGCCTGGCAGATAATTTTAAAACTGGGGCAACCACAGCTAAATTCACTATACGTGATTGGTAGGAATTCATAAAGTGGACAGTATTTTAAAATACAGATGTTAAAACTATTAAAATGAAACTGAATGAAATGCCGAATGGTCCGCTATAGCTGCATTTGTTCAGGTCGGTTATAAACCCACGCAGCCGGTTTCGCAACTTTTTAGTTGCACCTTCTGGTGCCAATATAAACGCTATGTCACAGGTTGCAGAATGCCGCAGAGTAACAGCTGGCGTGGCTAGGTAAAATTCTCAGCCCTACTAAATTGACAGAAAACCATCGTCAATGGAACAACAAACCACCGTCAATGATGAATGTCATCTCTCTGTGAAGTTGCGAACTGTACACTTTCCTCGATGATATTTTTGTTCTGTCGTTGGGTCTACAAAAATGCGTGATTTTTTTTTTCACCAGACGCTTATCGCTTTGTTGAGGTAAAGCATAATCAGTGGTCTATAATTAAGTTATTTACATTTTGATTGGCTTTAAGATCAAAAACCAGTTCGTTAAAACTATGTTGATTTGTACTTACGGTGATTATCGCATAATTTCTTGCTTACATCGGGAAATGCCGTCTGCTAGCACATCGTTGATGATTCTCTGCATTAGACATTGGTAATGTTCGTCTAATTTTTAGTTCTTCTGTAGCACTATGCATTTCTTACATTTTCAAAGCATACTTTTACGAACACCATTGTTTTCTGTTTGTTTTGTGGTTTGTGTTTTGTAGTGTTGCCAACATAACCTTTCCACTAGTTTGACTTTTACTCCTACAACGAATTTTCGCTTTTCTTTCTTTATTAGGTTATTGTATGTGTAATTCTATTTATTTATGTTGCTGTATATATCTATACTGTGTAAGAACAGGAAAGGAAGAGTGATGGAGGCTTTTTCTCGGCATGGATGAGGAAGAAACCATGATTAGTGGACATTAGTGTACAGTAGTGTGATGGGGTGTGAGTTAGAGGAGAAGGCGAGGAGCAAGAAGTGAAATGAAGTTGTGAGTATGTGAGAATGTGAGAATTTTCTAGTAAAAGCAGCAGGTATCAGTCTTTACTGTTTTTTATAATATTCATATCTGTTTCGGTATTTCTTGGTCTATGGCGATCTTGCTATAGATGATGTGCGAATGTTGTATGCTTTGTACCGTATTTAAACGCTCTGATGTGTTGTTTACATGTTGTGTCGAATGTTCTGGTAGTCACACCAATTTATACCTTTTCACAATCTCTACAACTGGCCTGATAGATACCAGATTGTTGGTATCTGGTTTTAATTTCACTACAAAATACAAACCTCAACACATACTTAGAAGCACAAAAACAAACAGAAAACAGTGGTGTGCGTATACGTGTGCTGTGAAAACCATAAGAAATGCATAGTGCTGCAGAACAAATAAAAACTAGACCGAAATTATCAGTTTCTAACGCAGAAAAACGTCAACGATGCGCTAGCAGGCGGCATTTCCCGATGTAAGCGAGAAATCAAGCGAAAATCGCCATAAGTGATTCTTTACGAAACGTTTTTGCATCTTAAAGCATATTAGAATGTAAATAACTTAATTACAAACCACTGATGATGCTTTACCTCAATTCAGCGACACGCGTATGATCAAAAAGGCACGTAATTTTGTAGTTGCAACGACAGAACAGAAATACCCTCAAGAATTGTAAAGCAACTACGGACAATATGGCCACAAAAATAAAAAATGTACACTTTTCGATTAAAACCTACTCTTGTTTTCGCCTACGAGGGCATCGTCTTGCTTGGCATACGTGGACAAGAGCGTGTTTTAATCGAAAAGTGTAGAGTTCGCGGCTGAACACAGACATGGCATTCATTATTACCGATGGTGTTTTATTAGTTGAGGAGGGCTGAGAATTTTACCTAACCACACCATTTATGACATAGCTTTTATATTTGCCCCAGAAGACGCAACTTAGAGATTGCGAAACCAGCTGTGTGGGTTTATAATCGATACAGATACAGAAAACTATTGGACGAAACTTCCTGGCACATTAAAACTGTGTGCCGGACCGAGACTCGAACTTGGGACATTTCATTCAGTTTGATTTTAATAGTTTTCATATATGTATTTAAAAAAAACTTATTCACTGCATGAATTGTCTTGCAAACATATAAAGCTGCGTGTAATATGATCGCCAACCTTCAATTTCGCAGCCGTTAAGTCAATCACGGCTGAAGATCTATGGATTATTCAACCAGAAAAATCTTGGCTCCGACGAATTACTTCTAAAATCCAGAATTGTCAAGAAATCTGTGAAAACATGCTTGGTGGAAGGCCTCATTAATTGTGACGAGAGCTTTCAACTTGATGAGGCGTAGGGCCGAGTGATCTCTGTACCTTCGTCAAAATGACAACATTTTACGCATAATACCACGTCAGGCGATAGTTTTATTGTTTTTTTTTTTTTATCATCCATCCAGGGAGTACAGCAGGGCTGATTTAGATCCCGCCCATCATTATAGGTCTCCGTTCTTCAGAGCCAATACCGGACGAACTGATACTGTGACATAGGCTTTCCCATCTGGGCTATCCAGTTCCAGTAGTTAGCTGAGAACAAATGAATACTTTCGTAAAACTTTGGTCGTTTTGACATCTAAATTTTAACTTCGTCTGTTTCTAATATCAGCGTGATGTATGTGCCTGCCTGACACAAATGAAAAAAACATTTGACAGTGTCAGCTAAACTGGAGTGAGGGCGATTGTGCAGCTGATAATCTGTGCGTATGAGTCACTGTACCAGCCTTTGGTTCATAGTCAGCGATATGCTCCAGCAATTTTCAGTCCAAGACAGGCTCATCCAAGAATTGCGCCCGGGGCGCAAGACAGTGTTGTTCAGCGCCCCGTCCGTGTCCCCCGTGTGTCGCTAGTGTCGCCATAGGAGCGAGAGAGAGTAAGAGAGAGAGAGAGAGAGAGAGAGAGAGAGAGAGAGAGAGAGAGAGCTGCAGAGCGAGTGAGACCGCACAGCACTGCTCTGCGCTGGACTGTCCCGCGGTCAGATCTAACGTAAACAAAATTTTCTATTTTAGAATTAATTTTATGTAAGGGATACGGAGTCTCATTCTTACTGTTAGTAGTTACAAGTAAGTATTTTTTGCTATACTTCGTGCTACAACTTTTTGTATCCCTTTTCAGAGTTTAGAAATCGGATCCTTAGTCTGCTGTTTTGTACGTAATGATTTTAACTGACCAAGTTTGAAAACTTATTAAAATAGAATTAAGGATATAAAGCTCTTTAATTCTTACAGTCAACATTGTTAAAGAAGACAATTAACGTTTTACACGTTTTTCTTTTTCGAGGAAACGTTTTTGTCTAGGCTTGGTACAATATTCCGTGAGACTGGTAACCCCAAAGAATTGGTCAAATTTTTATCGCCAAGGAATGATCGGTTCTTAGTTTTAGCAAGCTTTAAAAGAGTGATAAAGCGCTCACAGATATACGTGGAACCAAACATTGACAGAACTTTGGCCGCGTCCTTATGCAAAAGAGGATATTTCTCTCGTGGAAGACGTCTGTAAATGTCATCCAAAGTTTTACACATAAAAAAGCGGTCGTTCAGGCGTATATGGCACTGCAGGTCAATCAGCTCCAGTTGAAGCACTTGTGAGACGTCCTCTGCCCGAAGGGAAAACGGGCGAACAATTAATATATCTATCGGCTGGCGTTCGGGCGGTCCGCACGGCCAGTTAAGCGGCACGATTCGGCCACTGCAGCAACACGCGAATTCGCCCGGTGCGCTGGCCCCGGGCGATCGCGGGCGCTAGCGCCCCAGGGGCACAGTTTGGACGAGCCTGGTCTAAGGTACTCTATAAGATGGTTTATAGGTTGTCAGTTGAAATATTATCGTAGAATATCGACGTGTCCGGCTGTAATACCGTAACCTGGTTAATTATCAATTTAGATTTTATAAAAACGCCAGGCTCGTGGAAACAGGCAGATTAATGCAGAGACAAACTGTGTAGAGCGACTGCTCCAGAGTAATACTCGCACTCGGGAAGAGCTTGGTTCAGATTCTCTACAGATCAATCAGGTTTACGTTTTCTGTTGCTTCACTACATCACTTTCGAATTCAGACTAGTGTTCAATATCTAACGACGTTAACGAGGACAGGACGTTAAACTCGAAATTTCTTTCCTTTCGTTTTATGCAGCTGTGAATTTACGAAACATTAATAGCCCTACCACAATCGAAAGCTCCGTCTGCTATCATGGTCGATGAGTGATCACATACCCCATAAAAGCTTGTACTTCACAAAATGTAAAAACTGATATCCGTAGATGTGAGTGCTTCTGTTACCAGAGAAGGGGCAACTTTTCACAAAGATTTCCGTCATATGAATGTGACACTCAAATATACCAAGTCCAATGCAGAGGTGCTGTTCCAATACCGGAGAGACTCGACAATAGTGTCGATTTTAGAAGGGTAAAATAATCTGAAGATTTGACTTCAAGTTGTGTTAGGTGCGGGGGGGGGGGGGGGGGGGGGGAGCATCGGACTAGATTAGCCCGTGCAGGGGTGTTACTTATTCTTCTATGGTGGTGTAAGGGCTAGCACACAAATTTTAATACAATTCTTCAGCTTCTATCATTATCGTAGGTTACATTATGGGACTGTACATGATTCAACACACTGGTTGATACTATTGAAGTCCATCATTAAATATTAAATGACCATTTTCACATCATTTATCTCGTCGACAGCGAAATTAAATGTTTGTTTGACTAACTGGGCTGATTTGACTATACTCATTCATTGTCAAAATATAACAGTGAATTCCAAAGGACAAAACTTCCATACGGTATTTACTTCCTGTAAGGGTATTAATTCCAACGGATGTTATCTATCTCTTCGACCATGTGAGATAGCAATTTGTAAAATTCTGACTTTAGTCCTGGGTTCCCTAAGCCTATTTCAAATGGTTTTTCGTCTGGCGCAAGCATATATAACCCAAATGGAGAGACACTTCTTCTTGCATAACGTCACCAGACAGTTATCCTTCGTAGAACGCTCCTTCGTATTCTTTACAATCATCTTTCCTCTCCTATGTGTTTCGTAATGGAATACCTTCTTCATTTTTAATGTTTACATCTTTGCTTTTATTTTCTCCAAAGTTCATTTTGACATTTCTAGATTCAGATTCTGTAGTTCACATGACCGTTTCCTTTTAAATATAGTAATGTTTTTCCCCTCACTTTGTATTGATTTCATTCATATCTTACAATCCCGTGTTCTTAGCATTTGGTGGATATTTTGTCTTTCTTTTCGTATACAAACTGAAATTTTTACTGAAACTGCAATCGCTAACTTGCCCTATTGTTTTACTATCTAAAGCTCTCTCCAACTATGGGGGTTGTTCCCCGATGTCTTAACACAATTTCCTTCGTCTTGTCCTCCATCTTGTCAATGTCTTCCACATGTTCCTCTCTTCCCCGATTCAGAGGAGAATCTCCTCATTTCTTACCTTGTCAACTGACGAAATTTTCGACATCTGTCGATAGCAACACACCTCAAACCCTTCGATTCTCTTCCTTTTGGTTGTGATTCAAACGTACTTTCTCAGTTATTTCTGCGTCAAATTAAGGACGATGTTTTTTAATATTAGACCTGTATTAGTCAGAAATGACATCTATTATTTCTTATCTTCGTCTTTCTTCGTCCAGTACATGTTATTTTGCTTTAAATTAGCAGATTTACGTCTAGTTCATGGTAACCAGTATTCAAATGGTTCAAATGGCTCTCAGCACTATGGGACTTAACATCTGAGATCATCAGTCCCCTAGATTTAGAACCACTTAAACCTAACCAACCTAAGGACATCACACACATCCATGCCCGAGGCAGGATTCGAGCCGGCGACCTTACCGGTCGCGCAGTTCCAGACTGAAGCGCCTAAAACCACTCGGCCACTCCGGCTGGCTAACTAGTTTTGATGTTCGGTTTGGCACTTGTCTCATTTCGGCTGTTTTTCATTACTTTCGTCTTTCTTCGATTCACTCTCAATCAATAGAGCGCGCTCATTAGACTGTTTATTCCATTCAGTAGCGCCTGCAATCCTCCCTCAATTTCATTGTGAATACCAAATTCATCAGCTAGTCTTGGCATTTATAGACTTCTACCCTGAATGTAACTCAATGCTGAACCTTTCGCTTATTCCCGTCATTGCTTCCTCATTGTTTATACTGAATACTAGGAGCGGAAGATTACATTTCTCTTTTATATCATTTCCAATCCTAGCAACTCGTTATTTTCTTCAATTCATACTTTTACCTCATAGTTCTTGTATATTTCGTACTTACGACGATCAGATAATACTTTATACACGTCGTTCCACACTAAGATCATTGCGCAGCAAGAGCAGTGTACTGCTCGAAGAGAATACACATTTGAGACGTTCTCGAGCCACAGTTCTGCTGAGGTAAGGCCAACAGGTGCATCGCATCGTGCGAATGAAACGGCCTGTCAATTGGAAACGTACTCCTAAATTCAAGTAGGCCTACGCAAGAGATACGTTTCTGTGTAGGCAAGACGTCTAAAATGCGCTGCGTGGGGCAAATGCCGTGTCACTTCGAGCTTTAGTGAAATGGTGCCAATAATTTGACCAAGCCGCACAAACGTGGGTGATACTGATCCGACACACAGTCCAGATTTTGACAATAACTTTCGATCTTTTCTCAAAGCTGGAAGAATACATGGAGACGTCCACTCTATGGATCTCGATGGCTCTGTTTCCAAGGCAGGGACTTCTGTCATCGAGTCATTGAACGACTGGTGGAAGGCTCTGATGGTTATTTACAGAGACCCGCTGACTATGTTGAAAAATATATCTGCAGTTCAAGCGCATTGAAGCATCGAATGAAGTTTGTTTGGTCCACCATGTTAATGTTTATCTTACATTTTGAAGTCTCATCAAACATTAGCCATTTTGGCTACTCCCAAGACCTGTTTTCCTCACAGATTTCAACATGTTGCACCATTTTGCACTGATGAACGTTTTTTCTAGGTCGACAAATACTAATGATGTGTTCTGATTTTCCTTATGTTGCTTACGTTATCAAGTGCAACTGCCCCTCTGGCCCATTACCTTTTGTATTGCCGAAGTGATCTTCATCTAATATACTTTCAACTTTCTTTTCTGCTCTTCTATGTACTATGGGAGTCTCTCATGGTGGAAATATCCACTATTTTGTCAGGTTATGTGGCCAAAGCACCAGTGGGGCGTCGTTTGACACTAATAGAACAGGACTGGTTAGCACTCGTTGGATTGCTCAAAATACATGTCGTACCTGGGGCCTCGCCAATGGCCGATTGTTGTGTAGGTCATACTGGAATCTGCTGTCCTCAGTGACTGACTCAGCGCTACCTAGAGGTCACAGGAGGTCGTGGTCTGCTGGGTGACCCACACGCCAATCCGAAGACGCTTCCAGTATAAGTGAATGCTCTGGAGAGGAGGCGTGACCTTGGTAATTGATTGACTCGCCGCTCTGAGAGTTCTCTTCCCTGTCTGCTTACTGACCGCGTTGTCCCATCACATGGATTGCGGTTACACGTCTGACGTCGTCGTGCATGCTGATCCTGGCCTACCGGTTTGATAGGCCGTCTGGTCTCTATGATGCCGAAGTATCGGAACCAGTTGTGCCCTGAATTGGAACGGTGTTCGTGGATCCACGAACTACCCGTCATAAGAAGTGTCAGTCCTGGACTCCAGCGCCAGTTATTCATGATTATCGAACTGCTGTCGTTATACAAGGCAATGAGAGTACGACTGGTGTAGCGTGACAGTACTGGAACAATGTTACACAAGATGTTACAATACAATAATCACATAACCGATTGTGAACGACATGGACGGCATCGATGCTGCTAATCGACTGCCTCTTGGCTAGCTGGCGGGGTATTTATATGTAATTTAGGAGAGGCTTTGCTGTGCGCCATCTACGACTGGCCATCAGTTTATGGTTCTCCTAAATTTGCGTAACAGATTTTTTTAAGCACTGTAACTGTTCCGTCAGGACCCTGGTACGTGCTGTTGCGTCCGGTCCAGTGCACCTTACTTACTTTTGCGAGAGTAACGAAAGTACTTCAGTGTGTACTTGTCTTACACTTTTTCTCTGAGCTTACTCATACTCTCACACAGAAGTGTCATTCTCACACTGTTAATGGCCAACTCACCATGTCGAAATGTTTACACTTTGCAGCTGGCTTGTGTGACACGTCATTGAACTGAAACAATACCAGATCGTTGGGGCTTATAAAAATTTTTTTCTCTCCAGTTCCCGTACTATCTAGGTGCTTAACAATACTATTCTTGGCAGCAACTTGGATACATGAGCTGTTAAGCTGATTGTGGGATATTTCTCGCACTTACCCTACTGTTGCTGTCTTCTGCTGTGTCGATGACATTTTTCAGCCTTTCTGCTGGTATGTTTCCACCATCGTAGATTCTACAAACTTGAAGTTATTGGCATTTCCACCAACGATTTTAGGAATTTCTAAAGAATGTTGTTTAAGTCTACCGCCTTACTTGATCGCAAGCGTTCGAAGGCTCTATTAAGATCTGACATTAATACTGAATACCCTATTTCTTCAATATCGACTCCTATTTATTCATTTACCACGTACAAGGTATATCCTTTTTTACTCTTTTTCAAATATGACTTAAGTGAAAGTCCGTTTTTACCTCAACAGTCACACCTACCTTAAAATTAAGATTTTATGTCACTCTTACAAACTTGAAATTTGGTCTGATTTCCGATATGTAGGGCGGTATTTTGCACATGCTGTCGGATAGCTACTCTCTGGTGCACCACTGCATTGCTAAGGTCAATACTCACCCAACGGCCATTATTTTGTTCGAAAGCGTCATTTGTCTGTCCTCGCTGTGTGACTTCCGACATGGTGTGCGTGGGGGATTGCTGCAGTTTCGAGGGTTTATTCAGCCATTTCGTACCTCATATCTTGTCTACAGTCTACAGTACTTAGGCCCTTTCATTTGTTCTATCATGTATTATAGTAGCATGGCGGAGTTGTACTATTCCAAAGGAGGATTTGTGAGTACGGCCACACAGGAAACTAACAACCCGAAAAATAGGTAAACATTATCTATATGGCTACAGTGAACTGGAAGGCTACAGCTACTGATAGCATACATTAGCTTACAAATTAAGTTGTTTAAATAAACGTTGTGACTCTGAAAAGGAGGGAATGGGAATGTCATTTAAAAGCCTACTGATCCATGATAACATCCAAAACTGCAGCGTCATTGGTACCCAGTTGGCTTATGGACAAAAAAAGCCAGGAGCTGAAGGCTTGACTGAGAATGGAATAATTTCGTAGCAAGTTACATCCAATATTACCGGCATATCGCAGGTTTTATTAAAATATTTCTTACTCTCTTACACTGCAGGATATTAATTTAGAGAATGGTTTCCAAAGTTATATGTGACCTTTATGTATAAACGTACACTCTGACAAGTCTGCAGGTGTGTCTGAAAGTACCAGGAAGAGATGCATACCGTTCGATGACTGTTGATTGCTAGCAGCTAGTATTGCTCTCAGCGCAAAGCAGTGAGCAACTGTCAAACGGAAACGGAAGCTGAGGAATTTCGCCTGAACTATACCTCAGTAACTCACAGGTGAATTACGGAAAATGTGACTCAGGTAAAACGAATAAAATGAAAAGTAGATGAAAATAGCAACAGATTAATTAAAACTGTCAAAAATGAATAATTTATACATGCAGATCATGAAAAATATGAAAATCTCTGTGTTATAAAAACAGTATTGTTTGCAAAGACATTCGTTTACACTAACACATTTCAAACTAACATTGTAGCAGGTGCTGAGCTGCTTACCACGTCTCACCAACCCTTCACACAATGTATGAGTTGCGTATATGTTTCAAATTAAACTCAGATACATTCAAGAGAATGAGAAAGTCACGTGACAAACAGCTTTTTCTCAGGTTGTTAGTGATTGTGGACGGCTGTCATATAGACTGGGGCTTTTAAAGACAGTGACATTTATGAAAACCATGACTGCCATCATTCTGGCTTCAGCAGTTACCAAAGATTGCTTACATTTTATGAGATACATGTTTTGCTTCGTTGTATACCGATAGCTGGCATAGTCGTTGCTGTTGTGGGAGACGTGTTAACATAGTTAGGGAATGTGTGTCGTGTTTGTAGTCACTCTATCTCGAAATGCGTGTCAGGTATTGCATCGGCCTTGTACTGGTTTAATAGTGACCATAATGTCGTACATAGCAGAGTAATCATGCGGTTGTCGCGATCGACCGCAAGAGATTAATTCAGCGACGGCCAATACCAGTCGCAGTCCATGCACTGAGATCAGAAGTAGACGCTAACAGCCACTATATGGGTAGACTTACATATACTTTGCGATGGTACACTGATAACTTCATTAAATTGTTTAAAAACGAATAAATTTATTTACTACATGTGATTATTGATGTGCTTCTGAGTGATATTTCAATCGCATGCTACGCGTAGCTGTATAGGTAGCCGTTTTAAGGGCACATTCTCCTCAGTCACCAAATAAAAATAAACAATTTTTACGATTATTTCAGGAAGAACTAATAAAGCAACCTACTTCAAGTCTCTTGCGTATTATCGATTCAATCTTGATTTCTTAAGAGATTCACTCATCATTAAGTCTCTTAGCCTAAGAGATAAAGTTGCTCTGTCCAAAATAAGATGCGTCAGTGACGAACGTCCTGCCGTCTGCAAACGTTATTTGAAATCAGAAACCAAACAATTTTCTTCTTCTACAGGATTTTGTGAAACTTGAAAAAAATAGTAAAAGGGCGAACGTTTTACACAAAGCTGTAGTTTTGTTGAGTGTTGTTGGTTACGTTCATAGCAATAAACAATGACCCGGTTCAAATATTAAAAAAAATAGTTCTGTTTCTCCCTTGTGGATATCTCCAAGGAGCAATTAAGCAACAATTGAGTAAATTATCTTATAAATATTCCCAAAAGACACTGTGTCTCTGACTGTCGGAGTGCATTGCGGGTACACTAACAAAGATGTCTTACTGAAAGTTGGCTGAATCACTCTTCGGGCATGACCACAGGAAGTAATATGCTATTCCTTTATTTCAGTTTATTCCTTAATTATTGAAAAACAATGTGACCAAAACACACGACAAAACTACATTTTTGTTTGAAACTCCGCCATTATATTATTTTTTCAGATTTCATAAAAATGTGCTATTACTCTGTGCGCAACATCTTATAGTTTAAGGGGATTGCTTATTTTTTGATTTCGTATAAGATTTTCAACCTGTAGGACTTCCGTCATGGACACCCCTCGATTTGGACAAAGCAAACTTAACTCATCGTATCGGGCCTTAATGATGACTGAATTTATTAAGAACACCAGGAAGTGATGTCCAAGAATAACGTGCATAACATTTACATCGACTGTTTCATTAATTTTTCCAAAACAAAAATTGTAAACAATTATAGCCACTGGTGCCCCCAATACTTATCTTCTCACATTAAACACCTATCATCATTCCACAACCGCAATACCAGATCGCATACGTCTAGCATCTTGGCTGTACCTTTACATAACACAAAATCTTTCTATGTGTCGTTCTCCATCTCAGCCATACGACTATGGAACGCGCTCCCCTGTGATCTGCGTCTTATCCAGAACCACTTAACATTCAAGAGGGAACTCAAGACTTACATATTAGGGACGGTATAGCCACCATTGTCGTGCCCCTCTCATCTTTTTCTTTCTCCTCTCCATCATAGCTTCGAATTTTACCATTCTATTTCTCTTCCTCTATCTACCTCTTCTGTATCTCTTTCACCCCATTCTATCGTCTTATGTCTCTGCTTGATGAGAATAACTCACAAGCTGCAAGAATATAACGAGAAAATTCCCAACTAGCAATATGACTGACATTCATAAAAGAAAAAATATGTTTACTTTCCTATACATAGTCATTACTATTATTATTATTCTTGATTATTATAATTATTTTTTGATTGTTATAATTATCATTGTACTACTTTTATAATCTCTGATTTTTTCTGTAACATTAATACTGTATAACATGTTATATGTCCTTAATGCTCTGTAGAAACTGAAATTTGTTGAATCTGAGTATGCCTGGTTAGGTGTAAGAGAGGGCCTGAAGGCCCTAATCTTGCCAGGTAAAATAAATGCATAAATAAATAAATAAATATATTGTGGGCTAAATGAAGAAAATTGACCCTGGAGTCACCTGTGTCTTCATTAGATAGATATGGATAAAGATAACTGATGTCTATTCACAAAACATTAATTTTCATTTAAAAATTTGCCTTTTGCCCAGACGCAACCTGTGTAAGTCCATCTCAGGTCTGAACCAGCAACCATAATTGTATATCACTCGATATATCAAATCAGACGGATTATATTTATGAAACTTCCTGTAATGTTTCCAGGATCTATTCTAGTTTTCATCCTCTACAGCTTCCTAAAGTGCCACGAAAGTTATTCCTTCATGTCTTGAGACAAGTCCTACCGTTCTGCTTCTTCATCTTGGCAATGAACTTCACATCTTACTCACCTCGTCGATTCTGATTAAAATTTCAATTCTGTCCTTATCAGTCCACCTATTTTTGAAAATCTTTCACATGTACTGCATCTCAAACGTTTCCATTTTCATCGTTGCCGTTTTCCCACCATCCATTCACTACAACACAATTCTGTACTCTAAACGCATATTCACAGAAATTTCTTATACAATTTAAAGCCTATCTTTGTTCCTAGCAGAGAACCTTCCTTTGGGCAGAAATGCCCGTTTTGCATGTACCAGTCGGTTTTCAGTGCCCTTAATAAAGTAACTTTAGACAAGTATATTTAGAAACGATAGACAAGGTAAACATTTCCAAACAGTTAATTATGAGAAGAAACGGAAAGATAAAGGAAAAAATATTGCAGCAAAAACGTAACGAATTTGATCACTAAATGAGAAACTAATTTGTTAGAGACCCTATGACAAACTAAAATCACTCTGCCTGAAAGTTTAGACTGTAGTTCAGACAACCTAAATAATTTAAAAACGTCTCTATTTTCGTTATCCTTGCCTTTCCGTTAAGTTCGGAAAACTAAAATGATTGAAGTTTATTTCTAAGGCCTCAACTGTTTCGATTATGTGCTCTTAGCACATAATATCTATTTATTTATTCAACTAAATGAGATTAAGACAGTCAGACCTTCTCTTTCGTCGGACCAGGACTTCACACCATTTTTACATAACAGGTACCTAATTTTAGTATGACAAAGAGCATTATTCAATGTCTATAATGTCAACGTGATTAAATAGCAGAAACCATGAAGTAATGACGTTAATACTGGCAGTACACGTACTACTGCTGCTGCCAATAATAATGAGCATAACAATAATGACAATAGTAACTACAATAATGAAACTTCCTGGCAGATTAAAACTGTGTGCCGGAACGAGACTCGAACTCGGGACCTTTGCCTTTCGCGGGCAAGTGCTCTACCAACTGAGCCACCCGATCACGACTCACGACCCGTCCTCACAGCTTCAATTCCGCCTGTACCTCGTCTCCTACCTTCTAAACTTCGCAAAAGCTCTTCTGCGAACCCTGCAGAATTAGCATTGCTGGAAGAGGGGATATTGCAGAAACACGTGACGAAGATTGTTCTCTATCGCGCCATATCGGATTCATTATTGTGTCAGTATGTGTGGTACTGTTCTCGTGGAAAATCACCTAAACGCTAGAAATTTGTATGGTCATCAGAGTTTTCTTAGTATGAGTGTACACGGTCAAATTCGTTCTTTCCATTGTCGCGGTTAAGCTGTCTTTCAAGGCGCTTGACGTTTTCATTCATATTATTCCTGTACTGCTTATTATCTCGATTAATTTCTTTTGGTTTTCTTTAAAATTGATTAAAGACTATTATTCTGCTGTATCTGAAAACTGTACTGGCATTTTGTCATTTTAATCTGTATGCACTGGTTGACTAGTTCACCATTTTCGTAGTCAGGTCATTAACTCTTCATTTTCCTCTTCAGAATTTAGTGTCAAAGATTCCACTTGTTCTCTAATTTCTTTTAGCGTTGTGTTAAGTTGTTCGTTCTGTTCGCTTATCTGTGGAACCCGTCGCACTCGGAACTACAGTGTGCATTTTAGCTAACAATTCGTCGTTGCCATTATGCTGATTTATTTTCAGGTTTTCGTATTCTGTTTCAAGTTAACGTAATCAAGTTGGAAAATTGTTGATTATTGATTGAAAGTCATTATTTAACTTCTTCCCTAAGCGATTTACTGTTTTGTTCTTGCGATTTTTTTATTTCTTCCAGTGATTTGCTATTTTCAGCTTGTGTTTTCGCCGATTTTCTTCCTCATTTAATCTCATTTATCTTTAAGCATCTGGCGAATTAATTCTCGAAAATCGCTCTCCGCTTCGACTTAAGACATTTGTCGTAGCGTTGTACCTGCTTTTCATTACCCTCGTCGTAGGAGACAGCCACCTATAATTTCCGTCAATTCGGTACGCTTGTCTGCAGCTCAGTGTATGTGCCAAAATGTAGTCCTTATAGTTAGCGGTTCATGTGAGCGATGAAAGTGAGAGGGATTCAAAACCCGGACTATATAGTGGGTTTTCAAACACAACGCCATAAATTTATATGGTCACCAAAGTTTTCTTGATATGAATGTTGACAGTAAAATTCGTCCTTCTCATCGTCGCAGTTAAGCTTTCTTTCAAGGCGCTTGACATTTTCATTCATAGTGTTTCTATAAAGCTTATTTTCTCGATTTCTGTCGATTTTCTGACTCATTTCAACTCATGTTTGTTTAAGCATCTGGCGAATCGATTCTAGAGAATTTGTCGGATTCGCACAGTGTGGTTCTATATAATTGTTCACTGAAGGTAATGTGTGCTGTGTTTGTTCAAAAGACATAAAGCAAAACCTGATTCTGAAGTGTCTGTTACCAGTTGTAAGATTTCGCATTACCGTGATGACTTTCGTAAGCTTTCACTAGACTGTTTCCACTTATCGCTGACCGACTCAACTTCAGAGTTTACGTGTCCATTAATCACCGTTTTCTCTGTTTCATAATTGTTCGCTAAATTGTTTAACAGTTACGGATCAGCGCCATTTCCTGAATTCTCATGTAAACTATTTCCTAATCATTCAAGGTGGTTTATCTCATCCAATACCGAATCGTTATTTTGCAACATCATCTGAAGCCTTGTGCGACGACGGATTTTCCTATTGTTTTCTTTTGTACCAAACATGATGAAATGCTGTTTCTAGGAAAAAACACAATTACTGCAGTAACGAAACAAACAAAAATTATATGGTAATGTACGCTAATCCTCAACAATGAATCAAATGCACACACAGAATCTCTGCTATTATGTAGACACTTTATGTAATAAAGTAATTAATAAACGTCACACGACACAAAATTTCACAAAATGGACACAAAATTTTAAATTCATTACCTGTAAAAGAAGTACAACATCAGTGAAACTAGTGCAGTGGTATTTTTGCATTCGAGAAATCCAACATTATCTGACTAGGTATTACCAAACGGACCAGCGAACTAGCCTGGCAGAAATGTCGACGTATGTAACGTCACAACTATAATTGTTACTGTATGAAAGGTGGCCCAACTCTACATTTAACTGTATAAAAGTCTACCTATTACCAAAACTACGTCCTCACAAACTTATATCCAACTTAAATTCGAAAGCTAACCTTTGAATAAACAGAACCTAATTTGAACTGAAATGTAACGATGAATACAACTCGTCTTTATATTAAATGTAGAACTGAAGTAAAAAAATTATCTGGCCATAATCAAAATTTCCACTTACCTCGTGCCTTGATAACATTGTTGCAGATTGCTCGAAGACATAACAGGAAACAGCAAGCAGGCAGCAACTAAGTTAGATTTCTGTTTCTCAATAACGTTTCCAAACCACATTGAAACTGTGACGTTCGAAATGCGTGATGATGAAAAATGAGATAGGGGGAGCAACAATTCCTATGGAATGATACTCCAAGGCAACAATTTATAATTAAGTGTAAATTCAAAGAGACAGAGTAAAACTACTCGTTATGTTCACACATAACATAAATCTGAGCTAAGCTGTGCTTAACCAATTAAACATTGATTTAAAACGAGTGCAATATTAACAGAGAATTTCTATAAAAAGCAAACCTCTCAATCAGTTAATTTGATAATACATGACACAGGGAAGTGGGGTGGTTTTTCTATGACCTCTTAGAATATTATCTAGCAGACAATAATCATTTCTAACTGCGCAGTGCTACAGCCTTATCTCAAACTTCTCTGCAAAAATAATAACATTATTTAAAATTATATCCTTTTCGCCTTCCAATATGTACATGATATTCATGCTTGCTGTCCTTAACAATAAATCTTCCTTCATTCAACAGATACCATTACAAGTCAACGCAACACTACAGAATACGTCCATCACATACTACACTTCAACTAAGAATGTATCAGACTGCGCGAAGGCAAAGACTGCACCACGACAAGACCAGAGATTGCTTAACGTAACGTAACTTCGTGTCTCTCTCTCTCTCTCTGACGGGCACATCGGTAACATACAGAAACCAAAATGACATGACCACCTTACAATTTGGACTATGAATGCCAAACTGTTTACCAGGCAACTGCAGTAGCTCCGGTTGAAGAAATTGTTTTTTGCACGTTAAAAAATCACCGTTTATTCAGTAATTATTTCACTGCACCATTACATCGCCGGCGGTCGCTTTCATAAATGAAGGCAAAGGAAACACGTGAGAATACTATAAAACAGATATCGAATACATTTGGCGAATGGAAGATCTCAGTTGCAGTCCGTGTCAAAGCTGCATGCGGGAGGATATAGTGCTGTGCTGTACTGTACAGACCGTCATATCGTTTAATCGTACATTTCGTGTGTGTTTTAACATTATGGTTGTAAAGGCTTACATCATAGCCCATAAAATAACGAATGATACTTTTTTTTTAATTATTTTTCTACGTACGATCGGTCGGGAAATTAAAACCACAATCAAAAGTGTTTAAAACTTTGCGTATATACACTCCCTGAAGTGGAAAAAAGAACACATTGACACCGGTGTGTCAGACCCACCATACTTGCTCCGGACACTGCGAGAGGGCTGTACAAGCAATGATCACACGCACGGCACAGCGGACACACCAGGAACTGCGGTGTTGGCCGTCGAATGGCGCTAGCTGCGCAGCATTTGTGCACCGTCGCCGTCAGTGTCAGCCAGTTTGCCGTGGCATACGGAGCTCCATCGCAGTCTTTAACACTGGTAGCATGCCGCAACAGCGTGGACGTGAACCGTATGTGCAGTTGACGGACTTTGAGCGAGGGCGTATAGTGGGCATGCGGAAGGCCGGGTGGACGTACCGCCGAATTGCTCAACACGTGGGGCGTGAGGTCTCCACAGTACATCGATGTTGTCGCCAGTGGTCGGCGGAAGGTGCACGTGCCCGTCGACCTGGGACCGGACCGCAGCGACGCACGGATGCACGCCAAGACCGTAGGATCCTACGCAGTGCCGTAGGGGACCGCACCGCCACTTCTCAGCAAATTAGGGACACTGTTGCTCCTGGGGTATCGGCGAGGACCATTCGCAACCGTCTCCATAAAGCTTGGCTACGGTCCTGCACACCGTTAGGCCGTCTTCCGCTCACACCCCAACATCGTGCAGCCCGCCTCCAGTGGTGTCGCGACAGGCGTGAATGGAGGGATGAATGGAGACGTGTCGTCTTCAGCGATGAGAGTCGCTTCTGCCTTGGTGCCAATGATGGTCGTATGCGTGTTTGGCGCCGTGCAGGTGAGCGCCACAATCAGGACTGCATACGACCGAGGCACACAGGGACAACATCCGGCATCATGGTGTGGGGAGCGATCTCCTACACTGGCCGTACACCACTGGTGATCGTCGAGGGGACACTGAATAGTGCACGGTACATCCAAACCGTCATCGAACCCATCGTTCTACCATTCCTAGACCGGCAAGGGAACTTGCTGTTCCAACAGGACAATGCACGTCCGCATGTATCCCGTGCCACCCAACGTGCTCTAGAAGGTGTAAGTCAACTACCCTGGCCAGCAAGATCTCCGGATCTGTCCCCCATTGAGCATGTTTGGGACTGGATGAAGCGTCGTCTCACGCGGTCTGCACGTCCAGCACGAACGCTGGTCCAACTGAGGCGCCAGGTGGAAATGGCATGGCAAGCCGTTCCACAGGACTACATCCAGAATCTCTACGATCGTCTCCATGGGAGAATAGCAGCCTGCATTGCTGCGAAAGGTGGATATACACTGTACTAGTGCCGACATTGTGCATGCTCTGTTGCCTGTGTCTATGTGTCTGTGGTTCTGTCAGTGTGATCATGTGATGTATCTGACCCCAGGAATGTGTCAATAAAGTTTCCCCTTCCTGGGACAATGAATTCACGGTGTTCTTATTTCAATTTCCAGGAGTGTATGTCGTACAGTATTTCTAGCATTTTTGTCTATCACGTCACTTCGGACGTCTCAGTTCCAAACGTATAATGAGCACGTAAAGATGCGTAGGAAATAGTGTCCTCCGACTAGTGCTGGGTGCCTGCTGAGAGGTTTCTCCTGATTTCTTCCAGCCCATGCTTTTCCTTCGTATCAGTCCTCGACCATACACAGCATGGTAACGAAGACTCTCCTGCATTATTTCAGACTATAGTGTTTGATCACCCACTATATAGTCCAGACTTTGAATCCCTCTTATTTTCGTCGCTCACATGTACCGCTAGCTATAGGGACTACATTTTTGGCAAATACACTGAGCTTCAGACAAGCGTACGGAATTGGCGGAAATCACAGGCGGCTGCCTCCTATTACGAAGGTACTGAAAAGCTGGTACAACGCTACGACAAATGTCTTAAGTCGAAGCGGCGAATATGTAGAGAAGTAGCAGAAAGGTGTAGCTAAATGTTGGAAAAAAGTTTTATATTTTGATATTGGTTTCCAATTTGTGACCGACTGGTTGTTGATGAAGAATAGCAGTTGTACATATGCCACATTTTTTATTTTCAGAATAAAAGGAATGGAGAGAAAATATGCTTTTGGTGTTGATACTAGCGTATGGAACAGAAACGGCGAGAGATAAATGTGTCTGTGGCCGGTTCGGTAACCTTAAGAGGCAGAAAGGAGCCCGCTGATGACCCGACCAAATCACACTGCTCGTCAACAAATACTACGGCAGATAATGTCATAAGAGACTGTGGCACCAAGTCAGCCGCTGTCTCGCATACTAAAGTTCGGGAATCTGTAGACAAGGTTAATAGTGTCATTCAAGACTAGGAGGCTAGCAGATTTTTTCCATCGGTGTAGCAAAACTAGAAGACAACGAGGATGGAACCTGGTCCTGGTGCCTCTGACAAGTATGCTAGAAACCAACTCACTGCTTTCTTCATGAGGTTTTGATGGAAATGTAAATTTAAGGCTAAAAGATGGCGCATAGGTTACGATACTGGTACCAGCCGTCTGGCGATCCGTAGGCGAGTTTTCCTCAGCTCACATACATAAGCCAAAATGAATTCCCTACTTGTTCCTTGGAAAATGCGGAAGGTTCAGACACTTCGTTGTCAAATCAGAGCTGGTGCTCCGTAGTATTGACTTGGTCCTCGACGGTCTTAAACACTTCCATCCCTTTGGCTTCCGCCGATTCCAATAGAGGCATTCGTCGACAGTAGCGAGTCCTACATCTTCAAATGTTCCCAAAGTTGTCTAGAATCTTATAACTTTAATACTACGCAAAAGTATTAGGTTTGTACTATAAGTACTATAAGTTTTCTATGTTTTATCGTATTATTCACAAAGGCACAGTTACATATAATAACTTATGAGGTTTTAATATTTTCCGCCAAACACTGCAGTACCGTACTATGTACGATAATGTCCAGAATATATACTCAGTATGTTAAGGGCGGTGGAGAGCCTGAACATGCCTTGCAAGGACCTCGAGGAATCTCTGACTTTGTCGAAAGTAGTGCAAAGTGTAAGGCCTGTAAGTGTACTTAAAAAAAAGTTCTGTTGCAATAAACGGTACATCGTTTGTGTACAACAACACGGTAGCAGCGCATGTTTGAAGAAAAGAGCAAGGCTATAAGGTCTAAAGCACATCCTACAGTACGATTTAGTGATGTACTCGTACAAAGACATAAACACAGTAGGTCGTTACGTTCGTAGACTTCTGTTTCTCATTCCTTTGTTCCGTAGCACACCAACAACAAACGGGAATGGCTCAAAAATGTCATAGTCGAGCGCCTGATGTTGCCTTATTTCACTTCCTAAATTAGAGTATTAAATTCTTCACGCGACAGAGTCAAACTTCTGTAAGTTAATCCCTCCATTTTTACGCTGACACCTTTTAAAATTTGTGTAAATAAAGCGTCAAATTCTGAAGGTAACAGGGGCTAAATACATGGAGCGAAAGGCTATTTACAACTTGAACAGAAACCAGACCGCAGTTGTAAAGTCGAGGGGCATGAAAAGGATGCAGTAGTCGAGAAGGTATTGAGAGTGGGTTGTAGCACAGCTATCGCCGATGTTTCCCAATCTGCGCACTAAACAAGCAGTAAAAGGAACAAGAGAAATATCTGGAGTAGGTAATAAATTTCAATATTTACCCACCTTATTCACTGCTGCTTTGGAGTGACATTTTACTTGGCAGAAATTGGTTAGTTTGAGAATATATGTAGAAATTCTGGTTGTCTCTTTTCGCATCGCTAAAAGCCTTGAGATTTGCCGATGACATTGCAATTTTGTCAGAGACAGCAGAGGACTTCGAACTGCAGTTGAACGGAATTTACTGTCTTGAAAGGAAGATATGAAATTAACACCAACAAAAGCAAAACAGAGATATTGGAATGAATTCGAATTAAATCAGGTGATGCTGAGGCAATTAGATTAGGAAACGACGCACTTACGGTATTAGATGAGTTTTGCTACTTGTTGAGCAAAATAAATTATGATGGTCGAAGCAGAGTGGATATAAAATTTAGACTGGCACTGACAAAAAAAGCCTTCATGAAGTAGAGAAATTTAATATCGGATGCAGATTTAAGTGTTACGAAGTCTTTTCTGGAATTGTTGGTACTGAGTGTAGCCATGTATGGAAGTGGAAAGTGGACAATAAACAGCGTAAGCAAAAGGAGAATGTAAGCTTTTAAAATGCGGTGCTGCAGAAGAATGTATGTGTGTACAGCACGTAACTAATGAAGATTTTCGGGAGAGAACTAGGGAGAAAAGAAATTTTTTGATACAGCCAGCGTAAAAGAAGCCATCGTTCGACAGAACATATTCTGAGTTATGATCAGGAACTAAGCTCGAAAGGTCTTGCCTTCGTGGAGCTGACGACTGCATTCTTTCTACAAAACTGGGATCTTAAGGCACGCAAGGGTCAGCACCTAACATCCTCAAAAATTAACGACATTGCTTGGGCCGTTGTAGAACCTGTGTAATGAAATTCCCTACATTCAGACATTGTGTTGTGAATGTGTTGTATTTCATATCTATTTATTTTTGTTGCGTACTTTTTGATGCCAGAGTCATAATAAGGAACATGTATTACCTCTTCATTTACTGTGTTCTCACTAGCAACGTAGTTATTTGAGATTAGTTTCTAATATGTAATATCTCTTGTAGTCCAGCATGCATCAGAAAAATAAATTCATTAAAAGATTTGTTGTATTCGTGTCTGTTTACATACTGCCATCTTTGTATTATTATGTACTGAAGGATCATTTGGATATGCCGGAATGTTGTGAAATCAACAAGTGAGTGTAAAAGTGGTACCCTCTCGTAGAACTGATGTCACATATCTATGGAAAGACAATATGCGAAGTGGCTCGCTCTCCCTCTTTCAATCTACCTTAAGCAGATCTGCAAAGAAACGAAAATTTATGTCTAAGAGCCTCACGACGACGATGAGATTAAAGAAAATTGAAGGTGGGTAAGAAAGGAAATGGACTGTACCATTCTCGAAGGAACAATGCCAGCATTCACCTCAAGCGAGTTAGAGTGATTACAGAAAACGAAAGTCAAGCTACGCAATGGGCTGAGGCGTGAATGGGAATTTGGCTTGAGAAGGAAGGCGTGCTAGTGTAGTCCACCAGTTGTGCAAAGCCCCTGTGCCAGGATGGCGTAATGGTTAGCATATCTTCCCAGTGTGCAGGAGACCTGGATTCGAATCCCAACGATGATATAAACTTTCATTCGTCGCTACAATCTGCAGATATACATAATAGATGTTTGACACCTCAAAAGATCCTTGGAACTACATAGTTTTATTTTATTAAAGCACCTATGCCTCAGTTTCAATTATCACACCCAATTCGTTCGATGTTGAGGTGCTATCGCAGCAGAGTTGGAGAGCTTCTGCAACACTGTTCGGATATAGGAGGAATACCAAGTGGGCTGAGACGTGAATGGGAATTTGGATTGAGGAGGGAGACATGCTACGCTAACCCCTATGCCTGGGTGGTATAGTGGCTGAGCGTAACTGCCTCCTGAGCAAGAGACCCCGGTTAGAATCCCATCCTTGGTACTAGTTCTCATTCGTCACTTCAGCCAGCATACATACATTGACACATAGCGCGTTAATTCAAAGTTTTCAGGAATTACACTAACAAAATTTGCTTGGACTATTCAGTTCCTATATTCTTTACCACCAAGGTGGGCACTTGACAGCAAATTAAAATTTCTCTGTGGTTATTTCGAAAATGAAACTACAGCAAGAATGCGTTGAATAGTGAGAGTTTGCCGAAGTGATAATGATTTTTATCGACCGTTTTTGTTATCCTACGGGGCGAAGGCCACACAAGATCAAGTGGTACATAGAATTATAATGTTATGGAAGTTTGAACAGTCTCACTTCTCGAGCCCAGAAAAATATTTTGAAGACATGGTGCATAGGAATCAGTCCTTTCAAATCCATACAGTCTGTCACAGCTGATTCGAATTTGTTTAACAAAGTTACCAATAGATTTGAGACACGTAATTTCGGCCGGCAGATGTCAAGAGGACATAGAAGCATTTCAAACATTACTTCAGGAATTTGAACTGCACAGTGACATGGGTTTAACGTAAAGACTCAGTAAAAACCAAAACAGAAACTATGACATGCAAGATGCTTGCCGGCTCGTGTGGCCGAGCGGTTCTAGGCGCTTGAGTCTGGAACCGAGCGACCGCTACGGTCGCAGGTTCGAATCCTGCCACATTCGAATGTGTGTGCTGTCCTTATGTTAGTTAGTTTTAAGTAGTTCTAAGCTCTAGGGGACTGATGACCTCCGATGTTAAGTCCCACAGTGCTCAGAGCCCTTTGAAAGATGCTTTTGTACCGCGTGAAAACTATGGGAACTCGCATAACAAAGATAACCACAAAAACAATTACAGAATGGATAAAGGACGTCATCCGTATGGCGATCAGTTCTCGCAGTTGAATAATGATTATTGTGAAACAAGTCATTTCCGGGGCCCTGACTGCGAACATCATAACATCATAACAGATTTAACAGGATTTACGATGAAGAGAAAAGGTGTAACTATACATATGATAACAATCTAATTAGTCACAGACAGTACTGCAATTCACATGGTTATTGAAGTTTTCGTGGGCACAATTTAGGTAGATCAAATCTGTAAAATACATGTTAAAGCAACTATTACGCAAACAGCAGCAACCAACACAGTCACAATAATCAATATCACAATTGACAGTGGCAAAATTCTGGAAGCGGAAGCCCCGCGGGACAGATAAAAACCGTTAAAATAGTTGGGTATGAGGTCCGCCAATTACGTAAAACACCGTTTTTCTCAGCACCCAAACATGTTTCGGCACCACTGTGCCATCATCACAGGGTTTTCGTTTTTATTTATTCTGCAATGTGAACATTTTTGTTAAACGATTATAAAGTTATGTGCATTTATAGTTCAAACAACAGATCGTTTCTTTTTGTAAATATCTTTACATTTGGTGTGCATGAATTTTCTGGATCTCTTATGTGTTAATGACTACAGGTAGCTAGTCATCTGCAACCAAACGATATTGATGAGAAAGTTTTTTTGCTGGGAGTTAACCTATCTTCCAGAATGTAATTTAGTTTTCGCGCATATTTTCGTATTTAACAATTTCATATATAATAGTTAAAGTTAAATCACTAAATCCTCGAGATAATGAACGACGAGGAAACGCTACAGGACGGAATTGATACTATTCTGACACACAAGAGCAAGGGAAGTCATCATATTTCTCATATCATTATAGAATAATTCTCTTTACCAAAGTCGTACGCAGATGACAGAACTACTTCTCATGTTTCTAAAATGTTGCTTGCGTTACAGCGCACAGCAACAGTTAGCCATAAACAAGGGTGTGGCACTCTAGTCGCGCATAGGCAACTTTTGACAAGAACTGGACGATTATCGTCGCGCAACCAACTTCATTTATCGTGCAAAGATCGAGCGATTTGCCGCCAAGACGCATACGCTAAATAAACTACTACGAACTCTGAAATTTCGTCTAGATTCCGAATAATAAATACTTTCTAATAAAAAGAACACTGACAGTATTTTATTTTAAACTAGGCTGTCAGCAATGTGTTATTTTAGATCATACACAGTGATGATAATACAGGAACCTATAACATTTTTTACCACTTTTGAGGAGATATACAGTCTATTACGAAGGTAATTGTGTTGTGTGGGAAGACGAGTGACAGGTGTTTTGATGTAAGAAGTTTTTCAGCATCTATTGTGAGGTAATGAAGTTGTGTTTACTCAGCTGTAATATTTACAATTATAGCCGTGAAGAGTTGTTCATGTGGAAATAAGTGGACGAAAAGAGAGCAGGGAATTGTTATTTGAAATTTATATTTAGACGAAGACAACGAATGTGATTAATGTTTTAATAGGCTAATGAGATTTATGTTGGTGAGGTAAATGAGATAACAGTTATGAGAAGAGACTGTTATAGAATGAGACAATGATTATGATGATTAATGAAGAGGAACAGTGAGTGAGTAATGGACAGAACATAGGGACCTTATTTCTTGTTTTAGTCAATTTTTGTGCCATGTGGATACATTTCGTGTTTATAAGTGCAAAACGTAAGTTTCTGAAAGGATGTGGCTGGATGACAATAGTGAATGAAAGTAACGTGGCTGAAGACAGTGAAGTTATTCAAAGTTTTTACTGAACATATGCTGTCATTTTTTATCGGAGCAACACAACATATAATAGTTTAGGAAACCTTACAATAATTCGAGAAGGGACATTTTGTCTCAATTTGTGCACGTAAAATGTTTTGCAAAGATGTGGCTTACCATTGATTGTCGGTGAAGTGTGCCATCATGTGATATTTTAGTATACAATAAGTTGACATATTTTTTCTCCCCTGGCAAGTTTCAATGTTTTGTGGTGAATGGTAAATCAGTGATTGTGTAGTACAGTATACAATTACCTATTTTATGATAGGAGTAACGAGGTTTTACATAGATGTATAAATGGAATGCACATGTGCTGTAATGGTAACAACAGATTTCTATGTCTATAAAAACTGCGAAAAAATAGCATCTTGGTTTTACAATAATGAATTGCAGAAATATCAGACAAGTAAATCACGTGAAATAGTTTATAGTAATAGGCTTGATAAGACCTACAGAAAAGTCAGTGAGACGTCAGTCTATGATTATATCTAATATGGTCAGGAGTTAGCATACTATCTGGTTATATTTCATCCTTTACTTCGTGCACCTTTTAGTCCTTTTGCCTACAATTTCATGAAACTTTCTACAAATACCACTGTTTACTGTGCTCTCTGCTTCTTTCTGTCAAAATATCAGACAAGTAAAGCACGTGAGTGTACAGTAATAGGCTTGATAAGACCTACAGAAAAGTCAGTCAGACGTCAGTCTATGATTATATCTAATATGGTCAGAAATTAGCATGCTATCTGGTTATATTTCATCATTTACTTCGTGCACCTTTTAATCCTTTTGCCTACAATTTCATGAAACTTTCTACAAATGCCACTGTTTACAGTACTCTCTGCTCCTTTCTGTCATATGTTTCTCATAAGCTCGTGTTATGTAGTTCCATTGCCCCATCTAACCATTTGTCATCTCTGTCCCACCTAGCCATTTTATCTCGCATCCCATAACCTCCTGTGGCCCTTCCTCTTATGAGCGACTTCAGGTATTTACTCCTTAAGTTCGTAAGAAAGACAAATACAGGAAGTATTAATTACCTGTAAGTCTCGAGCATAAAATTTAAAGTAGTGTTCAACTATAGGACTTATATACAGCCACTTCGGTTGCACAGAATTTTACCAATTGACCATTGTTTTCATTGCACCAGGGCAATCTTCATCAGAACAGAAAGTTACATGGAATACAAGTAATCACACTCTGGTCAAAAACGTCTGAGAAAAAGTGCTCTCGTCAAACAGAAGTGTCACAGGAATAAAATCTAAAATTCCTATGACATATCTGTTTGACGAGAGCACTTTTGCTCAGACGTTTTTAACCATAGTGTGATTACATATACTCCATGTAACTTTTTATTCTGATGAAGACTGCACCAGTCCAATCGAAACCACTGTCAATCGACAAAATGTTGTGCAACCGAAGTCGGTGTATATACCTCCTGTAATTAAATAGCGTACGGTTGCTGCATGACAGCCAATAAAAATGTTTAAAAACTAGTCTTTTGTAATTTGTCTTTACTGAAGTAGGTTTTCACCTCCACTACGTTCCACCTCAAATAGCTTGTGTGTTAAACACATATTTGTTGATTAATATCAGAAAACTTAAATGTTCAGCTAGTGGGTTTGATTCTTTGTTCAGCAGATATCAGATTTACCTGCGATCAGGTACTTCACGTAAAAAAGTCTTTTTTTCGGTCCCAGGAATTGCCAGGAATACAAGTAATCGAGTTTGAATGTAGTGTTGATAGTCAAAGTTTCAGTTATATGCTCCCCTGCTTATTACATTTTTTTAACTTTTATGTCCGTCGCTAAAAAATATAAATTACTACCCTTGTTACTAAATGATTTAATATATTCAGTTCAAATAATTTTTACTACTATCTGTCTTGGAGCTCTACACAAGAATTTTCAACATCAACTCTTCTTTAGGACATCTCTCACTGAACACTACCTAAGAACTACTTTTACAGATATGTTCCTCGCAATACTGGTTCCAGAAGAAGACAATACAAGTGAGTACATTAATATAACATCACATATAGTGATTCACACACTTTGACTTCAACGTACTTTTCTTTTAATACAATAAAATTTCGATTTGTTGTTTTATAACAGCTTTTTTCGTTTAATTTTCAAGGATTATAAATATTACACGTATAGCTCGAAAACTGGACAGTGGACAAAAAGAAAGTCAGCATTACAGTATGACACTACAAAACGACGTATAACAACATGAGAAATACGTAATTTATTTAGTCAGCTATAACTTTATTTTCCATCAATCATACATGTACCCTGCCTGCTGTTCAACGAATTAGCAAGAAAAAGCAAAACGGTAATTGGAGGATGCGAAGTGTGTGTGAGCGCTCCCTAGACACTGTCTGGCCTTAATATTAGCAGGCTACTTTATTCTCTTTCATTACTCCCTTTCGTTACCCCCTTTCATACCGGGAACATGTTATTTTATTATACAGTCGCAATACCTTTCAGAATAATCAGAATATTAACATATACTCTCCCGTTCTTTATTTCCTGCACGAAGCTTCGTAACTCGACATACGGTTAGAGCAGCAAAGCAGTGCAACCTTCGGAGAGGCACATCACAAAGTCGTCTGAGGCACGGACGCAAGCGCGGTTATTCCTCGTCGCAGGCGCCAGGCCGCATTGAAATTCAGCGCAGGGGATCACAAAGAGTTTCACAAGGAAGAGTGGAGCTGCAGTCAAGTCTAAACAGCGGAGCCGCCACTCGAGGTGTACCTCAAAGCATTCGGTGCGCTGTAAGTCTGCAGCTACAGCTTTTGAATTAATTAGTTAATTAATTCCTCTTGTCGTCCTCATCCAATTAGAGAGAGAGAGACCCCGACGGAAGTGTTGGGGGGGAGGGGAGTGTTACGCCGGTGCTGAGACGAACCGCAGGTGCATTCTCCGGGGGCTGCGGCGCGCGCAGGCGCCACCTCCGGCCGCCGCGGTGACGTCCTTCATTAACGGCGGGCCGATAACTCGATCAGTGGGCCGGCGGTCGAGGTGGTAGCCTGCCTGCAGGGGGCGTGAGAGGAGCCCCAGGGGCACTAATGAGGCCTGTAGCGGCGACAGCTGCCGGCGGCGCCCCGGCGTTCCTTTCCGTGCCTACCAAAGCAGCACGTACCTTTCGTTTGCAGTTATTTTAGGCACTACGTTCTTGCGACACTGACATAAAAGTAATGATGATCCAAAACATTGTTACCACTGTCCAACACGAGATTTGATGCCGCCTGGTGGCGTTGCGGGAACGTGATGGTCAGGAAAGTGGAGCGCTGGGGAGCAAAGGTGGTAAAAAATAACGATAGAAACAACCAGTTACTTAGAAGTAGCAGTTACTGTAATAACCGCTCATCTGATACTATCAGTTATTCTAATAACTGCCAGTAGAGCATGGGCCATCTATTGACCAAAGTGCGTACTACGATTTCGCATCTTCTGAGATCCGGTGAACTAGATAGACGAACAGACGACAGGGAATGATCATGTGTAAGGTATTCTATAGCTCATGGATATAACTGTTAGACTGCGCGCTATCTGTTCATCGAAGTATGTACTTCAGTACAGCATCATCTGGAGTGCCCCAGGGAAGTGTGGTAGGTACGCTGTTGTTTTCTATCTACATAAATGATCTTTTGGATAGGGTGGATAGCAATGTGAGGATCTTTGCTGATGATGCTGTGTTGTACGGGAAGGTGTCGTCGTCGAGTGACTGTAGGAGGATACAAGATGACTTGGACAGGATTTGTGATGGATGTAAAGAATGGCAGCTAACTCTAAATATAGATAAATGTAAATTAATGCAGATGAATAGGAAAAAGAATCCTGTAATGTTTGAATACTCCATTAATAGTGTAGCGCTTGACACAGTTACGTCGATTAAATATTTGGGCGTAACATTGAAGAGCGATATGAAGTGGGACTAGCATGTAATGGTAGTTGTGGGGAAGGTGGATAGTCGTCTTCGGTTCATTGGTAGAATTTTGGGAAGATGTGGTTCATCTACAAAGGAGACCGTTTATAAAACACTAATACGACCTATTCTTGAGTACTGCTCGAGCGGTTGGGAGGGTTGAGGGAGAACATAGAATCAATTCAGAGATGGGCTGCTAGATTTGTTACTGCTAGGTTTGATCATCACGCGAGTGTTACGGAAATGCTTCAGCAACTCGGGTGGGAGTCTCTAGAGGAAAGGAGGCGTTCTTTTCGTGAATCGCTACTGAGGAAATTTAGAGAACCAACATTTGAGGCTGACAGCAGTACAATTTCACTGCCGCCAACTTACATTTCGCGGAAAGACCACAAAGATAAGAGAGATTAGGGCTCGTACAGAGGTATATAGGCAGTCATTTTTCCCTCGTTCTGTTTGGGAGTGGAACAGGGAGAGATGATGCTAGTTGTGGTACGAGGTATCCTCCGCCACGCACCGTATGCTGGATTGCGGAGTATATATGTAGATGTAGATGTAGGTCTCGTGCTATTTAACAACTTAGAGTGACCATAAGAAACTCTTGCGACTAGTTGGGTATTAAGTTATACTCTATGATTATAACTGTCAGACAGCGCACCGTCTATGGAAATAACCGTCAACAGAGTTTTATACTGGACACTATTTTACTGTGGCACTTACTTCTTCACCCACAGTTCTTTTTCTCTGAGAGTGACGGGCTACCATTACAGGTAACTGAAAGTAGACAACCGTGTCCCAGACTCCAGTATATACTAGCAGACATAATATTTCCAGAGAGGACAGACACAGGACTTGAACGAATATTTTCATACTTTACGGAAATAAGTGCCGACCGTCAGAGGTATCAAAGTGTTGATTTATAATTGAATTCTCGATGAGCTACAGATCTGAAACTTCCAACATAGCTCAGAAGGGGATGGCAATTCAATATTACTTGCTTTCTTCTCTGGTCTGTGGTACGGGGTACTTGGTTTTTCGCACCGTCTGATGTTCGATACAAATTGATTTTAAACTATATTTCAGATGAGGTAAAGACGTCTGATGTTTGATACAAACTGACTTTAAACTAATTTCCAGATGAGGCGGAGACTTAAATCTTTCGACGTGGCTCACAAGCGAATGACAATGCGATATTAACTGGATTTCCTGTCTGGCGTGTGGAGGAGTGTACTTTGTTTTTCAGTATTCGCGATGTTCATTACATATTGATTTTAAACTTACTTCCTGATAGGCTGGACACTTGGAAAACTTAATATAGGTTGCATGTGGATTACAATGAAATATTAATTCACTTTCTTGTCTAGCTCGTGACGGAATGTAGCCAGTGCATCAATGTTATTTCCCTCCTTTCTCTATCCAGTCGCGAATGTTTCACGGTAAGAACGATTGCTGGTAAGCCTCCGAATGCCCAAAGCTCTCTAATTTTTACCTTCATTTTCTTCTCGCAATACGATATGTACGTAGTAGTAAGCAGTATGTTGGTTGACTCAGATGAAGAGTAATTGAAATAAACCAGAAATCTGCCGAATGTGTCTGCTATAAAGTCATTAAAAAGTTTGAAATCGATTGAATAATTTCACGCACACAAGACTAAAAGCATAAATTAATTATTTAAATAAAAGACTTGTTAATATACCACGTTCGTACAAAGAAATAAGAACTATAAAATAATTTGTCTTCTCCACATACCTCTTACTGACACTCCTGAAAATCAATGCTTCTGAATTGTTAATAGCTTTGACAATACCTGTAAAATTTAAAACGAAAACTATGGGGCGCATGCAACAGATGACACTAAGAAACTTAGAGAGTAGCGGCCCTGAAAAAAAAAAAAGAAAAGAAACACCCACACAACAGTCTACACTACTAAGTTATACTCTATGGTTATAACTGTCAGACAGCCCAACGTCTGTGGAAATAACCGTCAGCGGAGTTTTATACTGGAAGCTATTTTACTGTGGCACTTAGTTATTCATTCACAGTTCTTTTTCTATGAGAGTTACGGGCCACCATTACAGGTAACTGAAAGTAGACAACCGTGTCCCAGACTCCAGTATATCATAGCAGACATGATATTTCCAGAGAGGACAGACACAGGACTTGAACGAACATTTTCATACTTTACGGAAATAACTGCCGACCGTCAGAGGTATCAAAGAGTTGGTTTCTAATTAATCTCCCGATGAGCTACAGATCGGGAACTTCCAACATAGAAGAGGATGGCAATGCAATTTTATTCGCTTTCTTCTCTGGTCTGTGTTGGAGGGTACTTTGTTTTATTGCCCGTCTGATGTTCGATACAAATTGATTTTAAACTAATTTTGAGATGAGGTAAGGACGTCTGATGTTTGATACAAACTGACTTTAAACTAATTTCCAAATGAGGCGGGGACTTGCAACTTTCGATGTGCCTGAGAAGCGAATGACAGTGCGATATTAACTCGCTATCCTGTCTGGCAGGTGGAGGAGGTTACTTTGTTTTTCAGTATTCATCATGTTCATTACACATTGATTTTAAACTTACATCCTGATAAGCTAGACACTTGAAAACTTCAATATAGCTTACGTGCGGATTACAATGACATATTAATTCACCTTCTTGGCTATTGCGTCGCGGAAGGTAGTCCGTGCATCACTGCTATTACTCCCTTTTCTCGTTCCAGTCGCGAATGTTTAGCGGTAAGAAGGATTGCTGCTAACCCTCTGAGTGATCTCGAAGCTCTCTAATTTTTACCTCCATGGTCTCTTCCCGATACGATATGTACGTAGTAGGAAGTAATATGTTGGTTGACTCAGGTGGAGAGAAGCTAAAATAAACCAGAAATCTACCAAATGTGCCCGCTATAAAGTTTGAAATCGATTAAAGAATTTCACACACACAGGACTAAAAGCAGAAAGTAATTATTTAAATAAAAGACATGCTAATATACCACGTTCGCAAAACGGAATAATAACTATAAAATAATTTGTCTTCTCCACATACCTCTTACTGACAGTCCTGAAAATCCATGCTTGTGAATTGTTAATAGCTGTGACAATACCTGTAAAATTTAAAACGAAAACTATGGGGCACATGCTACAGATAACACTAAGAAACTTAGAGAGTAGAGGTCACTGAAAAAAAACACACAACAGTTGACACTATTTCCAGTGCAATAAAACTGTAAGTCACTTTGGTAAACTATACATGCATCAGTTACCTTTTACACGTACGCCAAATGTTTATGGTTACAAGTATTGTCATATCTATTAAAATTCACAAGAACAAATTTCAGGGCTATTTATGGGGTTAGAGATCTGTGTGGTGCTAGCAGAAAATATATTATACCTTTTAGTCCGTTTTGAAAACGTTTTGAAAGAAATACTAACTTAAGAGCTTCACGGCACTGTGAAGACTTGGAGAAAAAAAAATGGTTCAAATGGCTCTGAGCACTATGGGACTCAACTGCTGAGGTCATTAGTCCCCTAGAACTTAGAACTAGTTAAACGTAACGAACCTAAGGACATCACAAACATCCATGCCCGAGGCAGGATTCGAACCTGCGACCGTAGCGGTCTTGCGGCTCCAGACTGCAGCGCCTTTAACCGCACGGCCACTTCGGCCGGCACTTGGGGAAATGTAATCAGTCATTCTAACAATAAAAAATTTGAACCCCTCTTTGTAGCTGAAGAAACTTCGCAAAAATCGAGCAGTTTTTCAAATGTCACAGAAAACTTTGTTACCATTCTCGCAATTTTCTTAGATGGAATATCTAGCCGTGCAACAATGTTTACTCAAACGAATGTATCATGTTATGTTTATTTTTGCGTTGTATTTCATGACCCTAAAGTTATTGCACTAAGTGAATCACACCAGAAATAAAGCTTCGAATTTTGCCTACAGAGTGCAGCAGCTTTGATGTTTCTTGATACTTGAAAAAGCACATCTTTAATATTTCGGTTTTATAGTTTTGTGCCAATAATTCGCATAATTTCTGTAGCAGCTTCGAGAATCACTTTTTAATAGCGACCGATAACCTATATAGATATAAAATAAAACACCGATAACCCTTCAAACAGTAACCGAAATATAATGGACAGTTACTTAGCTAAGGGTAAGACTCGATTCAGCCGATATTCCTGTCATTTCTCAATATCAGCAGTTTAAATTACGTTGATAAACGAAGCTGATTGATTACACCTACTTAATTATGTAAGTGTGCCCCCGTCTGGTGAAATCGGTAGTGTAAATAACTGATATAAATAACTGTTAAAAGTATCTGGTAAAAAAATAATCGTAACCGCGATAACTAATACTTCAAAATAAGCGTTTGGCCCACCACTATTTTGGAGAGATAAGAACAGAACACCCAAATATCAGTAGTCCAAAACCTGTGCTACGACACGAAAACAGAACGACAGCCAAGAGGTGTGGCAGTGAGCCTTGAATACGAGAGATAAAGCGCAGAAATCCATACTATTGTTTCTCGGAACACGAGTATTACACGATGAAATTTTCATTTGCACTTTATGGGTGGATATGGTAGTCTGGTGGTAAAGCTTATTTATTCGTAAAACCCACTATTGAAATTTCCACCTTGTGGCTAATGTATGAATATCTTGTGTGTAATGCACTCTTTAAATTGCAACGTAATTTTTGCTCTCATTCGTAATGTTAGGTAGTGTAAATGTTTGTAAATTTTTGTTTCATATGAAATACAGATTGGTTTCATCACATGGTTTTCTATACACTTATGTTCATTTGTCACTGGTTACTAATCCCTGTGTAGTTACTTTTGTTGCCATCCGTTTTTCGTATTCCCGCATTTAATGGAGGTAACCGAAATACTTACTGGTTTCTGCAAAAATCTACTGTTGTTTAGTTTCTGTTAAAGGTGTGCGAATATATTTGCCTAACTAGTGTGACATTTTTATCACTTGGAAGGAAGAATGCTCTAGTCACCAACACTACAAGGTACAGGGCATAGTTACCTACATCTTCATCCACACTTCGCAAGACAGTGCCATGAATGGCACTCAGTGTCATGAAGTAATACCATTCGAAGCATAGTTACATACCCACTCCGTGCCAAAGTGTAATAGAGTTGAATATCAATATTGTAAAAATCTGCTAACATGTAGGTCGCCATTAAACGACAGAAAAAACGGAAAACGGGTGCTAACAAAAATAACGTAGAATACGAGCAAATAGACTTATAATCCAACAGAGGGCAACGCACACTAGAAGTCTTAATCAGAAGCAAACTATGATGAAACCATCTTCTGTTAACTATGAAACGAAAACAAACGTGGAAGACTAAAAATCAGCCAATGAGAGAGCGAGATGATTGGTTGGTAAACTTGCAGCGCTCCAAATGGCGTGGCAGCAAATCGATGGCGTGTTACCAGAAACCTCTGTATGAAATTCATCCGCGCGCTGGTAAGGTGATGGGACCACAAAATCGTATATATTATGTATTATTTCTCTACCGTGTTTTTTCGTCGGTATGCTATATCTCTCGTATTACCTAATCTAAATTAATGACTCGGATATCATTTTCAGATTTTATACTCCACTAATGACGGAAAATACCCATATAGTTGAAGGTTATTGTTTTCGTTAAAATACTTTATCTTGAAATCATTGTTATGAAAGTAATGTACAAGGTGCCATTTATTGACAATCTAAATATACTATTACGCACAACAGCGGTTTTAGTTGTTTTCTTTCTTTAAGCAAGCGATGTGAGATGTGGCAATAGGCTGAATTGCATCAACGTTAATCGTCATAGCTAAGTAACGTGTACCTTTATTTCTTGATTTATTTTACTTTTCATTCCTCATTACTTTACTGTGTTTGGAACTTCACGTTACTTTTGTCCTAATACCTTATTATTATTAATTTGCATATTCATTTTTAAAACTTAATTCTTCATTACGTAAAGAAATTTTAAGAAATAACATTAATCTAACCTTATGTTTTAGAATTAACCTCATTGTACATAATAATATCGAATTGTATACAGTGACACTAATATCCTTTCTTTCAGGAGTGCTAGTTCTGCCAGGTTCGCAGGAGAGCTTCTGTAAAATTTGGAAGGTAGGAGACGAGGTACTGGCAGAAATGAAGCTGTGAGGACGGGGCGTGAGTCGTGCGTGGGTAGCTCAGTTCGGGTAGTATCTCTGCTTAGCAACGTAAACAGAGATCGCAATTTGGTTCGCATTGTGAAATAATTTAAAAATATAGTTGTATTACAGACAGTTGTACTTTGAGCGGTTTCCATTATCGTTCACAGCCTTTTGACAAGCAATTACACAAAAGTTTCGTTTGTCTGGGACCAGAATATCGGTTTTTGCGGCCGTCCTGAGCGGACGCGCTGTGACGCTTCTGTTTGAATTTTATGACTCTGCGTTACAGTGTTGTGTAAAATTGTGATTGTGGTGATGCAGCATTTTAGAGTTCTGGTTTTCGCGAGCTGTTAACTGCTGACATGGCAACCATGTTTCCCAGAAAGCTTACCCTAAGATCTGGATTTGACAAAGCAACCCGTAATGTTCAGCCAAGTTCACTAGAAATTCATGAGTGGATCGTTGACGTTATTGGCATTACTTCGGATCAGACGCACACTGCTTATTATGACTTGAAGCAATACTGCTTTTCTGTGAAGCTGCTTTCCCCGTTGGTGCTGGAACGGATTTTGCAGAAATTTGAAGGAAAAGCTGAATTCCGCCATCGCGATAATTCTGTGAGTACAGTTACCATTTCAAATGCTGATGTTGATTATAAACAAGTCAGAGTATTTAATTTGCCCCCTGAGGTAGAAAACTGCTACTTAAAAGACGCATTATCTAAATACGGTGACATCAGGCAAATTCGTAATGAACGATGGTCAAGCCAGCATAGATTGCAATGCTTTAGTGGTGTTCGTTCCGTCGATATGCATGTCAAACAAAACATTCCATCTCATATTTTGGTTCGTGGCTACAAATCACACGTTATATACAGTGGACAGACTTTAACTTGTCATATATGTAATGAAAGTGGGCATCTCCGGCAAAACTGTCCAAAAAAGGTGTTTGTATTGCAGAATAATTTGCAACAGCGTAAAAGGTTAACACTGGCTGATCTTGTGACCGAAAATGAGATGACGGGTGGTGAAGTTTCCAGCATTACGGGGAATGTAGACGACAGGCCACAAAATACTCTTGAAGCATTTCCACCTTTACTCAGGAAAGACACTGTAGACAATCCGGGTGGAAAAAGTAGTATGGGCACTAACAAGAGACGTCGAACTTGTGACGGCAGTAGCACAGATGAAGAAGATATCAATCTGTAGCTGAAAGCTGTAGGCGACATACAGAAAACAGTAGTGGAAACTGCTGTTTCGGACAATATTGTCAGCATAGATTCAAACTCTGCGTCAAGTACATCAGTAGACAAATCTAATACGCCACCATCATCCGAACAGGTCGAAGTGACATCGGAGTCCCATTCTGTAGCGCTGGACGCGCCAGTAGATGGCAATGCGCTGCTCTTGGTGACGCCACAACCCCGCGCTGCAGTACCCGTACGTCAATCAATGCAGACAGATTCACTCGTGGATGCAACTGAAAGAAATCATGACGAGGTAGCGAGTGATTATCAACAACAGCCGACGTCACAGCCCAAATCCCAAGACGAAGAAGCGGAGTTTTACAGCAATAACACACAAGCAGTAAACGAAAGTGATCATAGAAGTGATGGGGCATTGGATGAATGTTTGCCAACTACTTCTGCGCCGCCTTTGGCAGACGAGATGATGGCACACGACCGCCCTCAGATCCACCGACACCGCTCTCGGTGGAAAACTGTTCAGGGGGTGAGCGGAGCAGACATTCGGTGAAGGCCAGTGTCAATGCAAACCGCAAGAAAAGTAAAAAGAAAGTTTCTAATGCAAACCGTGACGGTGGTCTCCAGTCAGATTCCCTGGAAGTATCCGGTATGGAGTGGCATGAAATGATAGACTAGCGGGAAAAAAGGTCACTCCCCTATGTTACAGTCATATACGTTTACCACGTTAAACATTAATAGGACACAGTCGGATGTTAAAATATCTGCTCTGAAACAGTTTCTGTATGAGTCAGCGACGGATATTGCTCTCCTACAGGAAGTGGTATTCCCGCAATTAAATTTTTCCAATTACGTTGATTTTTACAATATTTCCACTGAAACGAATGTTGGCACGGTCATTTTAGTTAGAGAAGACATCCCCGTACATAGCGTAGGTAAATCAGAAACGGGGCGAGGTATTGGAATAAATGTAGCAGGCGTTACTATAGTCAATTTATATGCTCCTTCTCGCACCAGTAATAGAGCTGCAAGAGCTTCATTCTTTAATGAAAGCGAAATTTGTTTACTGAGGAAAAGCCCGCTCCAACTTATAATAGGGGGAGATTTTAATTGTGTATTGAGTCGAAAGCATCAAATTCCCAACTTCAATTACTCAACTGACTTGAGACGCCTTGTTGTTGATTTAAAATTAAAAGATGCGTGGGAAATAAAATACCCAACAATGGTGAATTCACTCATATTGTGGCGAATTCCTGTAGTAGAATTGACAGAATTTACGTATCGGAAAATTTAGCAGATAAAGTTCTGAAAACAGAAACTGTTCCCGTTAGTTTTTCCGATCACAGTGCGTTGTTGACCTGCGTAAATTTAACACCACAACCTACCCAATGAGTAAGAAGCCAGTGGAATCTAAATATATCGCTATTATCAGAAGAAGACTTAGAAGATGCCCTAACCAGAGCTTGGGAAATGTGTCTCCGTTCACTGAACAACTTTCCAAATGTGATAGAATGGTGGACCCAACGACCGAAACCGAAGCTAAGGAAAGTTTTAATATCTTTAGTATAGATTTGGCCAGAGAAAGGAAACAGACTGTAGAATTCTACCACAGCGTGCTAAGGGACCTCTACGATCAGACAGATGCAGTTCCTACAAGATTAAAGGACATCAATAAAATAAATGCAAAATTAATAATTCTGAAACGTAAGAAACTGGAGGGACTTAAAATAAAATCCAAAGCAAAATCAGTCACTGAAGATGAGACTGCTGCATTGTACCACCTTGTCAGACACGCCAAGAATAGAAGAAGAAGTTTCATGGATGAACTTCAAATAGATGATGGTACCATAATCACCGCCCAGAAGGAATTAATTAAAGAGATCTCAGCGAACTATGAACATATGTATGCGTCAGGGGAAACAAACGAAGACGAATACGATGAGCTCTTTGGTACATATCTTCCACGAATATCGCGAGATGTTGATGAGAACATTTCTTCGGACATCACCACGGAAGATGTATTAGAAATTGTGTGCAGCTCCCCTGCTAGAAAATCTCCAGGACATGACGGACTGCCCATTGAATTCTATAAACGATTTTGGACCCTAATAGGAGAAAAGTTCACCGAAATTGTCAATGAAGTCTTATAAGGAAAGAAAAATAAACAACCTACCGACGATTTCGCTTTTAAATTCGGATTATAAAATTATAGCTCGAGTAATATTAACAAGCGCTTTACACCATGCACCGCTGACATCATAGGCCAACAGCAGACTTGTGCTTTTAGAAGAACGATTTTACAAACTGCGGCTTTCTGTCGTGATGTCATTGCGCTAGCGCAGGCAAGTAACATAAAATGTGGACTGCTTTTCACAGACTTCTATAAGGCATTTGATCAAATTGATCACAAATACCTGATAGAGACAATGCGCCGAATGGACTTCTTGCCAAAAACCATCGACATCATCAAAAACATGGCAATGGGTGTTACTGCACAAATCTCCGTTAACTGTCAACTGTCAAAAAAAATTGAAATAAAAAGGGGTGTTACCCAAGGAAGCCCCTTATCCATGCTCCTGTTCGTTATATCGCTGGAACCTTTCTTGAGACAGCTACAGCACAGGCTGACAGGCATTACCATTCAAGGAACAAAGACCGTGGTAGGTGCTTACCCGGACGATATAGGCGTAATCATCAGAGACCAAACAGGTGTGACACAACTAGAGATGACACTTGCAAAATATTGTTCCGTATCAGGTGCGAGGGTAAATGAAAACAAAAGTAAATTTCTAAATATAAAGCGGCTTGCTAACTTGCGCATTGAGTGGGCGAACCATGTTAATGAACACAAAGCTCTTGGAATGGCATTGACAACTTCCCTTTTAAAAATGATAGCAATAAATTGGCGGGAGGTGGCAAGAAAAATCAAGGGAGCTTTGATTGAAAACTGTCAACGTAGTATAGACCAGTTCCAGAGAATACTGTTTATCAACACGTATATTTTATCCAAGGCCTACTACATAGCACAGGTTCTCCCCATTCCATCAATGGTGGCGAAGACGATCATTTCCATCTTAGCAATGTTCTGATGGAAAGGGGAATTGTTTCGAGTGTCGGTGAAGACAGCAGTTTTGGATCCAAGCAATGGAGGAATGGGTCTAACCGACATCAAGTCTAAAGCGATGGCATTGTATGTCAAACGAACATGGAGCATAATGTGTAATGATCCAGGGTGCATTACAGCAAAACTATACGAAATTGTCAGGCCAGAAATTGTAGAGCCGCCGATAAATATACAAAAAATAAGTTTTAAGCTGAAACGCATTAGGGGGTATTATCTTGAACTAAGTTATCTCAGCAAAAAGCTTTTAAACTCCAAAACCGTTACAGCAAAGGCGATTTTAGATGAAAGACGGAAACATGAAAGGAAAAATAACATAGAAACTAAATATGCTGGATTAGCATTTAATGTGGTCTGGAAAAATAAAGCCGGCCGGTGTGGCCGTGCGGTTCTAGGCGCTTCAGTCTGGAACCGCGTGGCCGCTACGGTCGCAGGTTCGAATCCTGCCTCGGGCATGGATGTGTGTGATGTCCTTAGGTTAGTTAGGTTTAAGTAGTTCTAAGTTCTAGGGGACTGATGGCCACAGATGTTAAGTCCCATAGTACTCAGAGCCATGTTTTGGGAAAATATCAGTAGTGATGTTCTTTCGTCTGACGTCAGAACAGCGTGGTACAAGGTAGTCAATAACATCATCAGCACTAATGAGCGTCTCTTTGCCATCGGTTTATGTGACACTAACCTCTGCAGCAAATGCAACCTCATTGATAGTGTGCCTCATCGTTACACATGTGGACATCGGATTATCAACTGAAGGTGGATCAGGGAGAAAACTGCTCAGATAACAAGAACTTCAGCAAAAAATAACACAATTATTTCGTTAATGGGCAAATATACAAGTTATGTTTTTAACAGTATTGGGAGCGATGAACATATTGAATACAAGATTTATATGGAAAATGAATTCGAGAAAATACTTAAATATCAGAATCACAATAAGAAATATGGTAACATGCTCCGAATTGTCTTCAACAGAGTGGGTATAGGTTAGGAACTGAATTCCTCGTTGAGAGGTAATAGACTATGTGATTGCCGTAAGCATAGTGACAACAGTGCATCCTAATTTAAGTTATACAATATAGCACTGAAGATGGTCACTCAGTGACAGAAAATCGATTTTGCGATAGTAAAAAATATACGACCAATGCTGTCTCTTTTTTCAAGTATACCTAGTACTAATTGCTATTAACTGAATCTTTTTTGTGTCGTGTGAGGAAGAAATCAACACATTCTCAGTCTCCCTTGATTTCCCTTAACATTTCAAAATTATAAACGAACACACCTGTACAAGTTGAATTGTGTTATTATGGTACTTCTGTATATACTCGTCATTTTTGTCAAAAAGTTCCTAAAATATGGTATCCACTCACATTTTATAGGCAACTTTACACAAGCTGACTACAACGTTATTGTCGCAAGATCACCTTTTTGTGACAATAGATTCCGGATTAGTCCCCCATTCAGAACTCCAGAAAAGACGGCCATTTTGAAGGTGTCAAGGGGGAAAGATTGTATAACCAATGAGAGGGTAACGTGCTACGAATCGCAGCGTGAAATATCAGATTCTTCAGTGTGGTAGGGACGCTAGAAAATCTGAAAAAGGAAGTGTACAGAAAGAGTCTAGATATGAGGAGATTAGTGAGATTAGGTGGAAAGAAGATAAGAAAACCAGTTTGTGACGAATATAGGGTAATAAAGCCACAAGTGAAAGTTGAACGAGTGTATGTTTACTAGTTGCTATGAATTGATGGGTGACAGATTTATTGTCATCAGAACCATCAATAAACCAATCCAGACAATAAGATTCACATACTTACAGCATCAGCAGAGTGCGAAGAGATTGAGAAAGGTAATCAGGAGACTGAACTTGTAATTCATTAGTTAAATGAGGCTGAAAGCCTAATAATCGTGTGTGACTGATAGACTGTTGTAGAGAGACGAAAAGAAAACAGCATTGATGAACCATATGGGTTCGGTTGCAGGAATATGAGACGAGATAGACTAATTCAGATCTGAATAACTTTTAGCAAGTAACAGGGAGTCTGTGCAAAAGCATAAGAGGAGGATGTGTATTTGGGCTGGAGACAAGGGAAGGTTGGTGCTGTATTACATCATGGTCAGACAGCGGTTCCAACATCTGTTACTTGATTGAAAGGCGTACCCAGGAATAACTACGGACACAGATAACAATTTAGTGATGATGTTGATGATGACGGGACTGAAATTTATTAGAATGGTCTGCAACGATCATTGTGGAATGAAGTGGGACACAGGAACAATGAGGAAAGGTGAAATATGTTTGAATTTCTCTATGGCAACAGATACTGCGGTAATGAATGCCAGAATCAACAGTTCAGTTGGCGAAGAATGGACATATCTAGAAATGGTAATCATAATAGATAAATAGACAAACATAGATTCAAGGAACATAAGTGCGATGAAACCTTGGGTCCCAGCAGTAATAGTGCAACTGATTGACGAAACAAGGAATCACATAAATGTCCAGAATGAGAGAACAGTACAGCAATGTACCTCAATTACCAACGGAGTAGAAAGGACGTGTAAGGTAGCCAAGGCAAATTGGCTGCAAGAAAAATGCGAGGAAACCGAAAAAGAAGTTTTCACACATTGCAGGCTATCACAGCCGTTATTTGCTTTTCAAATGATACTTTCTAATGGCTTCAGGACATGACCAAAGACATATATCTCTGCGTAACGTTTCGCCTTCCGATGCTGGTGACATCATGGGAGATAAATAAAAACTCAGAAAGCAGTTATAATGACAAACAAGTTCAACAAGCCCAACTATTTACACGTATTCAGGAAACCACAAAATTCGTTTCACTGATGCGATAGTTATATCAGGGTCGAATCCCCACTATGCCAAGAAGTTGTGGACTTGGATGCCGATTAGCATTCTTCTTACTAGATGTGGCCATCTAAATGTTCGTTCAGGTTTGCAGTCGTGCTTCTCACTTTCGGATAATTTAAGTGTTCGGTTGGACTTCCATTGTTGGTTGATTCCCGATGTGAGAGTTTGTCTAGCCAGAAAGTAGTGCTTTGGTTATACAGTACGCAGCTGGAAATGGGAAGTCATCTGGAATTGTTCTGTCTGTTCTCACACTGTATGTTAACTTAGAAAATATGGACGTACAGTGTAGTCATGGTTAGCTTCTACCAGCACCAGTTTGCAGTTGTTAGCTGGCAACTCACATGCAATTTTCGGTGTACGTTCGGAGTGAGAGTAAAAGGCTTATGTATTTCTGGTCTGTTTTATGTCGTGCGTTCGGGATTCGAAAATTGCTCCATGGGGAATGGTTCCATTGTGGCGTGCGAGCTAAGATTAGTTACACATGTCGGCTGTGCGTTGACGGTTCAGCGAATTAGAGTTCTTCCTGCTGTCGGTTCCCACAAGCTGTTGTCAGAGACGGTTTCCACTGTGTATTCTTGTTTGTTTGGATCACACGTTAAAGAATATGTTATAGTTCCCTGTGAGTGTCTGCTAATGAGGCAGACACGTGTCAAATATGTTCGTTAGTTCAACCATGTGAAAGACAATGCCATTTAATTTGGCTGTTTGTTGTGCTGTGTTAGGTTGTGTTAACACCATGTGACTAGTGTTTGATATCTGGTTGATTCAGTGTCTTAGTGTTTGCTGACGAGGAAATAATTTGCGCGGTCTCGAGAAGATGACTGGAAAGTATACCATGTGTGTAGTAACCTCAATACTAGTCACTATATTGAATCTCTAACTACCAATGTTTGTTAGACGTCGATTTAGTTGCCCTGATCTGTGAGCAAGTCGTTTGTGAGAGCTGTGTCTGACAGTACTGCATTAGTCTGGTAGGATTTTAGTCTGCTATGATCTATTTGTTCCTACCTGAGTTCCTACCTGAAAGCACGTCGGCGTCTTTAACGGTGTCGCTGGCGAGTTTCCTTGTATTGGTTTCACGTGTTCCCATTTTAAACTGGGGATAACTTGTCTCTGACTGATGTGCGGTTTCAGCACTGATGTTATGCATTTTGATTGCTTTTAAAAACGCGAGAGCTTTGTGGCTCGTTGTATGAAAATGTTTCATGCTTGCCCGTGTTGTTTGTTACGGGCATGTCCAGTTACCTAGCTGACTTCGTGTAGTTTTGTCGTTGCTGTCGTCTTCGTCACTCAGTGACAGCTCTTACGGTTCTTTTGTGAAGCCCTACATCAAGAATTATACCCACTTGGTGGTACTTCAATAGCCTAAAGAGCACATTACTATTGTAGTGCTTTTAATTTGAAATTAGGACTAGTGTTTGTTTAGTTTTAAAGGGGTTAGTTCTCACTCTGAAATGAAGGTAAGATCAGACATAGTTCATTATAAGAGCCTATTGACATATTCGTAAGCGGCGCCAAGCTAATTAAGGAACCAATTGTGACTTCGCTAGTTGGAGTAAGCTTGGTTGTGGCTTGGAGCAGCTGCCCTTTGCTTGTTATGTGTACTGATTTGGCTTACTAACTAAACACATAAGGAAACGTTAGCTATGTTACTGTTTGACAGTGAAGGCTCGTTGTTGTACATTATGTTTGCTGTTTTTTATGTTCAAGATGTACTGGAACCATATTTTCATTAAGGCGTTTTCGGTTTACCTGAATGGCAACGTGTAACGCAATATTCACTAATAAATATGAAGTCAGAACTTGTGCAGGTTTTTGCTCTTTCGCACTTTTTCCTTAGATGATGTCGAACAGTGGTGTTTTGTAGTGCCTTGCAATGAGATCAAGTCACATATTTAGTTCTGGGTTACAGAGCAAGGTACGTCCACTGTCTTTGAGCGTTACCCCTTCGGTAGCTTATGGGGTGCATGCCATCGTTTCTACTCACGCTTCATCAGTACTGGCGGTACGGATAATTGCTACCAGCAGCTGGGACAAGTAGCGTCTGGGTGGGCGCTACATCCAGTCAGTTGCTGACGATCTTTAGAAAAATAGAACAGTAATAAAAAAATAACTACAAAGAAATTATACAATAAAAAATTAAGTCAGCCCTGAATATCCTCATTCGTAAATACCCAGCTCTCCACTCCTAATTTCCCACGCTCTCTGCACATTCCATTTTTAACAGAAAAGAAGAAGGACTGAAATTAGGCAAAGCTGTGGGCCTCCCTACTAAATAAAGCTCCATAACAGACGTCGGTGTGACTACATGATCAAAGGCACTGATCTTGCACCGTCTCAAACCGACTGTTATCAGGATACACACCAACAGTTCGGCTCTCTGAGACTGTTTCAGCTTGTAATCAATTTATGAGATTAGTTGTTATAAACCTCTGGTGATTGGAAGATGAAACGTTAGGCACGGAAAAATGCTTTCAAATGTCCAAATCTGTGTGAATTCCTAAGGGACCAAACTGCTGAGATCAACAGTCCCTAGACTTTCACATTACTTAAACTAATTTATCCTAAGAACAACACACACACACACACACACACACACACACATGACCCAGGGAGGACTCGAACCTCCAGCGGGAGGGGCCGCGCAATCCGTGACATGGGGCTTCAAACCGCGCGGCCAATCCGCGCGGCAAATATGCTTTGGACCACGACCGAATGACCGTAAAAACAAATATCACCGAAAAGAATTGGTAGTCGCAAGGATTGTTTTAAAATACGGGAAACTGGAAATAACTTTCAGCGAAAGTAAAAAAAAAAGGGTCGGCATCAGAAGTGTCACAAGAAATTGATTGTCAGCCACAGAGGAGAGAGCGGATGGACGGTAGTAGTACGATGAAAACCTCAGCGAGGTGGAGGAACTGTCCAACGACGTGACCGAAGAAGAAATGTGAGTCGATATAGCGTTAAAAAGAATCTGGGAAGACTTTCGATCAAATAAGTTGAAAAGCCTTCTTAAATTTCCTTTGGAATTTTCAAAATCGTTGAGGAAAACGGCAACCGAACGATTTGATTTGCAGTTAGTCTCGGGATGTGCAATTATACTACCGAAAAGATAGGAAACAAAATAACTAGAGTATAGCAAATACAGTTATGTGCGATAATCATTGCCCAATCACCTTAACAACTCATGAACCGCAGATTCTGTCATAATAATGTAGAGAAGAACAAGAGAAAACTGACAATCTGTGAGACGACTATAAGATCTGTTTTCAGGAAGGTAAAAGCACTGCAGAAACAGTTCTGACGTTTTTCTGGACAACGGAAGCAAGATATGAGAAAAATCGAAAACATTTACATTCACAATCACGTTGTTGTTGTTGTTGTGGTCTTCAGTCCTGAGACTGGTTTGATACAACCCTCCATGCTACTCTATCTTGTGCTAGCTTCTTCGTCTCCCAGTACCTACTGCAGCCTACATCCTTCTGAATCTGCTTAGTGTATTCATCTCTTGGTCTCCCTCTACGATTTTTACCCTCCACGCTGCCCTCCAATACTAAATTGGTAATCACTTGATTCCTCAGAACTTGTCCTACCAACCGATCTCTTCTTCGGGTCAAGTTGTGCCACAAACTCCTCTTCTCCCCAATTCTATTCAGCACCTCCTCATTAGTTATGGGATCTACGCATCTAATCTTCAGCATTCATCTGTAGCATCACATTTCTAAAACTTCTATTCTCTTCTTGTCCATACTAGTTATCGTCCATGTTTCACTTCCATACATGGCTACACTCCATACAAATACTTTCAGAAACGACTTCCTGACACTTAAATCTATACTCGATGTTAACAAATTTCTCTTCTTCAGGAACACCTTCCTGGCCATTGCCAGTCTACATTTTATATCCTCTCTACTTCGACCATCATCAGTTATTTTGCTCCCCAAATATCTAAACTCCTTTACTACATTAAGTGTCTTATTTCCTAATCTAATTCCCTCAGCATCACCAGACTTAATTCGACTATATTCCATTATCCTTGTTTGGCTTTTTTTGATGTTCATCTTATACCCTTCTTTCAAGAGAATGTCCATTCCGTTCAACTGCTCTTCCAAGTCCTTTGCTGTCTCTGACAGAATTACAATGTTATCAGCGAACCTCAAAGTTTTTGTTTCTTCTCCATGGATTTTAATACCTACTCCGAACTTTTCTTTTGCTTCCTTTACTGCTTGCACAATATGCAGATTGAATGGCATTGGGGAGAGGCTGCAACCCTGTCTCACTCCCTTCCCAACCACTGCTTCCCTTTGATGTCCCTCGACACTTATAACTGCCATCTGCTTTCTGTACAAATTGTAAATAGCCTTTCGCTCCCTGTATTTTACCCCTGCCATCTTCAGAATTTGAAAGGAAGTATTCCAGTCAACATTGTCAAAAGCTTTCTCTAAGTCTACAAATGCTAAACACGTAGGTTTGCCTTTCCTTAATCTTTCTTCTAAGGTAAGTCGTAGGGTCAGTATTGCCTCACGAGTTCCAACATTTCTACGGAATCCAAACTGATCTTCCCCGAGGTCGGATTCTTCCAGTTTTTACATTCGTCTGTAAAGAATTCGCGTTAGTACTTTGCAGCTATGAGTTATTAAACTGGTAGTTCGGTAATTTTCACATCCGTCAATAACTGCTTTCTTTGGGATTGGAATTATTATACTCTTCTTGAAGTGCGAGGGAATTTCGCCTGTCTCATACATCTTACTCACCAGATGGTAGAGTTTTGTCAGGACTGGCTCTCCCAAGGCTGTCAGTAGTTCTAATGCAATGTTGTCTACTCCCGAGGCCTTGTTTCTCCTCAGGTCTTTCAGTGCTCTGTCAAACTCTTCACGCAGTATTATATCTCCCAATTCATCTTCATCTACCTCCTCTTCCATTTCCATAATATTGTCCTCAAGAACATCGCCCCTGTGTAGACCCTCTACATACTCCTTCCACCTTTCTGCTTTCCCTTCTTTGCTTAGAACTGGGTTTCCATCTGACCTCTTGATATCCATGGCAGTGGTTCTCTTTTCTCCAAAGGTCTCTTTAATTTTCCTGTAGGCAGTATCTGTCTTACCCCTAGTGAGATAAGCCTCTACATCCTTACATTTGTCCTCTAGCCATCCCTGCTTAGCCATTTTGCAGTTCCTGTCGATCTCATTTTTGAGACGTTTGTATTCCTTATTGCCTGCTCCACTTTCTGCATTTTTATATTTTCTCCTTTCATCAATTAAATTCAGTATCTCTCAAGGATTTCTACTAGCCCTTGTATTTTTACCTACTTTATCCTCTGCTGCCTTCACTACTTCATTCCTCAGAGCTACCCACACTTCTACTGTATTTCATTGCCCCATTCCTGTCAATTGTTCCCTTATGCTCTCCCTGAAACCTCTGGTTTTTTAGTTTATCCAGGTCCCATCTCATTAAATTCCCACCTTTTTGCAGGTTCTTCAGTTTTAATCTACAGTTCATAACCAATAGATTGTGGTCAGAGTCCACATCTGCCCCTGGAAATGTCTTACAATTTAAAACCTGGTTCCTAAATCTCTGTCTTACCATTATATAATCTATCTGAAACCTTCTAGTATCTCCAGGGTTCTTTCACGTATACAACCTTCTTTCATGATTCTTGAATCAAGTGTTAGCTATGATTAAGTTATGCTCTGCACAAAATTCTACCAGGCGGCTTCCTCTTTCATTTCTTACCCCCACTCCATATTCACCTACTATGTATCCTTCTCTCCCTTTTCCCACTCTCGAATTCCAGTCAACCATGACTATTAAATTTTCGTCTCCCTTGACTACCCGAATAATTTATCTCATCATACATTTCATCAATTTCTTCGTCATCTGTAGAGCTAGTTGGCATATAAACTCGTACTACTGTAGTAGGCGTGGGCTTCGTGTCTATCTTGGCACGTTCACTATGGTGTATGTGGTAGCTTACCCGCCCTCCTATTTTTTTATTCATTATTAAACCTACTCCTGTATTACCCCTATTTGGTTTTGTATTTATAACCCTGTATTCGCCTGACCAAAAGCCTTGTTCCTCCTGCCACCGAACTTCCCTAATTCCCACTATATCTAACTTTAACCTATCCATTTCCATTTTTAAATTTTCTAACCTACCTGTCCGACTAAGTGATCTGACATTCCACGCTCCGATTCGTAGAACGCCAGTTTTCTTTCTCCTGATAACAACATCCTCTTGAGTAGTCCCCGCCCGGAGATCCGAATTGGGAACTATTTTACCTCCGGAATATTTGACAGAAGAGGACGCCATCATCATTTAATCATACAGTAAAGCAGCATGCCCTCTAAAAATTACGGCTGTAGTTTCCCCGTGCTTTCAGCCGTTCGCAGTACTAGCACAGGAAGGCTGTTTTGGTTAACGTTACAAGGCCAGGTCAGTCAACCATCCAGACTGTTGCCCCTGCAACTACTGAAAAGTCTGCTGCCCCTCTTCGGGAACCACACGTTTGTCTGGCCTCTCAACAGATACCCCTCCGTTGTGGTTGCACCTACGGTACGGCTATCTGTATCGTTGAGGCACGTAAGTCTCCCCACCAACGGCAAGGTCCATGGTTCATGGGGGGAAGACAATCACGTTAAGTGGATTAAAATACACGAGCTTTGACGACAGTATTGTAGATGTATTCATGCACATTTTGACGTCATAAAATTTTTTTATATTATCTAGAACATTTGAATTAGATGGATGGTGTCACGATGGGGACTCCATAGCTCCATTTGTAGCCTTCCTGTTTATGATGTACTTTAAGGAAATCGCCCTGGACACAGCTCTTGCAAAGCATAGTTGTTTTTATCATTACGTCGACGATACATTCGTTGTCTGGGCTCATGGACGTGAAATTCTGGGAGAATTCTTGCACCACATCAGCAACATCCATGACAGCATCAGGTTCACGATGGAGGTAGAGACAGATGGCGCCTTGCCTTTTTGTACCTCCTCGTCCACTATAAAGTAAATGGGCCTCAGGCATAGCATTTACAGCGAACCCACCCACACTGACCAATAACGGCACGCAAATATCTATCACCACCTGTCGCAGTAACGTTTTGTTGTGAAGACCTTCGTGCATCGGATGGAAGCTGTCTCAGACACTTAAAACCTGCAGAGGAAACTGAACTATTTACGAAAAGTATTGAAGGAAAAACGCTACAACAACCGCCAGATTTCGCAAGCCTTCACGTTGATGACAGTGCCCTGAAACACTGTCCGCTAGTATGCCATCTTCGACAACGCCGCTGGCAGAACGAGCCTGGGATCTAATGCGGGAAAGCGTCTGTCAGCACTGTTTATGATATTCATTCAAAATTTAAGAGTGGCTATGTACGTATCTGTTATTCGGGACGTTTTGATACAGCAGCTGCAAAATTGTCCAGATGCAACCAGCAAACGAAGAGGTTCTCCGTATAATCGAGGAAGAGAAGAACACGCGGCCAACATTCGCAAGAAGCAGGGAAAGAATGATGCATTGAGACATAACTTCCATGGTTCTGTCATGTTCTGTAAGGGGTAAAAACTGCTGGGGAAGACTAAGACGGCAATATATCGAGAAAATAATTTAGTACTTTGGGTCGCATGTGTTATACTACGAAAAATATGTTGCCGTGGGAGAGGCATTCTTACCGGACTGCATTAAACCTGTCAGAAGAGTGATGTAGTGGTTTGATGGAAATAGAGAAGATCAAACGAATAGGAGCGAAAGAGTCAAAGAGATTTTCATCCAACTCCATTAGCACACGATGCAAGAGAGGCTAACGTGAATCACAGGGTGCTCTGCGCTAAAATTCCGATACTTTACGTTCGTAGAAGAGCCTAACAGCGTGTTGCTTCTTGCACAATGTATCTGGCGTTAGCGCATTGAAGGTAAAAAAAAAGATGCTTATAAAATAATAGAGAAGCCATAGAAAAGCTTCTCTCCCAACTTCATAATTCAGGGCTGGGAGTGGTATAGGCGAAATGACAATAGTGTACGAACTACACCCCGTCATACACAGCAAGGAGGTATAATCCCAGCCCCTAACGAAGTTTCGTACTCGTATGATTGTAGATTCGAAATTTCTGAACGATTTTTATCCCTATGATATGACTGATTTCTTCGTTATTCATGCACTAGTTTCATCGCAGTGAATCTATCGGAACTGACAGTAGTGTATCAGATGCTGAAGAAGAATTTGTGTCAAACCTGTAGTTATTTCTCATTACTCTCACAGCCATGTGTGCAATCGAACTTTTAACACGTTGAAGTAAAATATTGGTACACAGGAGATATGGACAATAAAAGAGTGTTTTCGTGTTTTATTGAATCACATGATACATTCCGAACCCTGTGGGCCTTCTTCAGGTGCAAATCATCTTAATAATTATTTTCTTCTGCTCCTGAGTGCGGTGATGCAAAATGTATGTTCCTATTATGAGAAACTTAGGTGTTAGCTTTTGTATTTTGCGAATAAAATGATGTAAAATGTGATGAGAAATATCGACAAACAGTGAAAAACGTACCGAAAGAAACAAAGAAAAATATTTTTAACATTTTAACGCACTAATGTTCCTGGGTGAAATTAAGTGTTCCCACCCCATGTAATATGAGGATTCTTTCAGCATTTTCTAACGAGATCGTTTTGTTGGTCCACGTGTTGTGAAATAGGAATGTATGGCATACTGACTTCCAAACCTTTGTACATGGTACACTCAACGGTCATAGTATTGTAGCATGGTGCTCCTTCCTATGCGCGTGTTTTTAGGAGTACCTTAGATCGTCACTTAATTTTTATGGGTGATGATGCACGACTGCAACGAACACCGTTCTCCAGACTTCAAGGGCATGGAGAACGTGTGGGATGTTCTGGGAAACACATTTCAGTACGTCCACATGCACCGTCGACCATACAGTGTTGTCAGCCGTGCTGGTGAAGGAATGGAATGCTTTACCACAGGTCCTCCTTACCAACCATTGGAGCAACTTTGGAGTCCATTTCAGAGGATGAATTGCTGTTCCTGATTGTCGCACGCCCTGTTAAGAAGTATGTCCCGCCACTTATAATGTACAAGGGGCCATCATGCATCGCCGTGACTTCAGTGTAGGTATCACCCTCGAATAAAAGCGCTATTTCTGTTCGTTCTTTCAGTTATATTCTGTACTGTACATCAACGGTCCTCTCCGAGCGTTATCCAAGTTTCTTCGAGCTTTGTTACTTGGCAGTAACACAATAACACGTCAATACAAAGCATAACCTCCTCCTCCCCTTCCCCTCCCATGACAATGCAGGCTTGTATTCTCGCATGAAGACGATAATAAAGGCCCCGATTTGAATCCTGCGATAGATCGTTCCAAGCATCTTGCTGCTTTTGCTGCAGTTTCGCTATGATTCTATCTTATACTAAAGAACGAGTAAGTCTCATTACCCATACATTTCCAACTGGCGAGAGATGTGCTGGTCTTGCTGGTCAGAGCGGTTGTTGTGCACCAGGAAGAACACGATGAGGCGCAACAACTGTGTGTGGACATGCATTGCCTCGTTGAAAAAGCACATTACTGCTGAATTTCCATGAGCACGAGGACAACAGTCTTGGCTATGTAACGTGCAGTTATTACTTTATCCTGCAGAAAAATCAAATATTACTAGGAACTGTAATCGATAGTCTACCCCGACACATCTTGAAGATGGGATGGTACCAGAATGCCACGGGCGCAAGTTCTCTGGAACACGCACTTCACCGGATCTATGTCCTACACGTGATGATTCCTGATGACACAGAAGGCGCAACAAGTGCTCAGATTTCGTCCCTGGATTACGAAAAAAAAAATGGTTCAAATGGCTCTGAGCACTATGGGACACAACTGCTGTGGTCATAAGTCCCCTAGAACTTAGAACTACTTAAACCTAACTAAACTAAAGACATCACACACATCCATGCCCGAGACAGGATTCGAACCTGCGACCGTAGCGGTCGTGCGGTTCCACACTGTAGTGCCTTTAACCGCTCGGCCACTCCGGCCGGCCCCTGGATTACGTTCGGTGGGCCACCGTTGCACGCAGAATGCGTCGTTCTTGACGTGAGTCTTTACAAAACTAGCGTACAGATCATGGTCTACAGGTTATGTTTCACAGAACACCGTTGAAAGTAGCGACACACAATCGATACATTGTGCCAAAATGTGCAGGAATCCATCGATACGTCCATCGAGCCCACAGTGCGATGCTATTCAGATGTCTGAAGCTTTTCAGCCGGTAGGGCACGTTTATACCCTATAATTCATGTTGCAAACACTGTTCGCTGCTAAACTCAGTACAATTAATGCCTGCATACTCAAAACAGAGGGTGCACAGACAGGCCTTCTGAGTTCCACCTGGTTGCCGATGACCGTAACTACAACACCCCAGTGTACACGTGTTACACCCTGGTGCCACTGAACAATCACTGAGGGGGTGACATTATTTTTCCGACGGTGTATATTTGTGTTGTCCACGTTTGAGTTAATCGTAGGAGCTACATGTTAAAAGTCGAAAACATAATATTTACAAACTACACTTATATTTCGCTATGCAGAGGTAGATGATATGTGTGCCAACTATACAAAACTTCAATGAATCAGGAAAAACTGTTAACATGAAATATCACTAACGTGCAAATGCCTTAGACCCAGTTGAAAATGTCCTAATGACTTACTTTTGTAACAAGACATGCGGAAAAACATGTACATTTTTAGTTTTTGAGTTCGATTTCTTGATTCAAAATGGAATTCGGTTTGCTAACATAATGCAAAGGAAGTTACCATCTTGTCCATGAGGCCTACCCTCCGCCTAATTTAAATCGGGTACACTATTTTCCGCTTGTCGTCCCTTATATACGCAAGAAAGTATGACGGGTCAGTATTTATCGGAGTTACAATGTTTTCTGTACAGTGTACATATTTTTCTACCAGGTGGTCCAATGTAATACTTCTCTCATTAGTTATTTTTACAAGTGTATGCATGTATGCACCTACTTCTTACTACAATTTCTAAATACACCTGAAACACTTATCTCATTCGTAATTTTTACAAGTGTATGTAACTAATTCTTACTACAATTTCTAAATTCACCTGAAACATTTTGGTATTAAAGGCTTTGTGTTAGAAAATGGTCTTTGACCGGAACCTGTCGCGCATGAAAGAATAAATGAAACAGCAGCTTAAAGCTTTTTATAAGGTCATTTTTATAGTTTATAAAAGCTTTTCAGTACTATAAATAATATATACTTTACAACCTATCTGTCTCGAAAGCTGCATTTGTTGTGGCGGGTAATGCCACTTCAGTCATTGACGTATTGCAGCATGTTAATACTTTTCAAGGGCAAAGTGGAGTACTGTAATACAAACGTCGTGAATAATACGGTTTAACTCAGCATATGGAGCGATTACAGTCTTTGCGTGACAAAAGAGACTGCCGACAATTTACAAAGTGGTAAGTATTTACGAGCTCTGGCATTGCAACGCAGACACTTTTGATAATTAAGCTTTTTATCTCCTCACAGACCGAGGCATTTATATTAACTAACCGCAGTGGTAATGTGTTACGCCTGCGGTCACATCTACAAACGAAACACAGAAAGCATAGTAAATGATATGCTTAGCGGACTTTAAGGGTTGTATTCTCTCATGTGTTATTTTATTCATTAAGTCACTGGGTTCCGTAAATACCATGAACTGGGGGAACTTTTCAGGGCTGTGGAACGAGTCAAAGTATTTTAAAGTTATTTATGCTTGTGACAGCTAAATTTCATCGCATAAATCAGAAATAGAAGCGCTGTAATGAGCACAACTGTTGCATCCTCAGTATATTACACAGCGATTCCGTACCTGCCATTTCTAGCTTAATATTATTTGACTGCAGTAGCAGTTTGCAAATAAACCTTTTACTGAATATTACTACTTCTAGCGCAATTTCAAGGAACATTAATTCTTGACACGTAGCTAACAGAAGTTTCCTTTCCCTGATTATAGACATTCATGTAATTTATGCATACAATTTTTTTTTCATTTTAGTTGTAAGGGATCCCCTTCTTTTTTTTGCTTTAAGTGAGACTGGAGCTTGTCGAATATCTTCCAACCAGAATATAGCAGCCTGATCTCTAGACAAGGAGGAAAAATATACATGAGCTCAATTTTTGGTAGGTAATGTGATTCCGTAAAGCGTTCGTATGCTAACACTATGACAGATGCTTCCTAAGGGACAAATATGCTGAACTGAACTTCTTGCTTAGTATATCTATGCGTTTACTCCAGGCTGAAAATTAATTTATCCCGCTGGAGACCAAGGTGTTTTATCAGGGTCTTTCATTTACGATATGACCATTAATTTCTGCTTCTGGAGCTAATAGGTCCTTCCATAATATGAATGTTTGTGTAATTAAGACTTGAACAGTTTGCTGTGAAGCTGTCTTCTGAGCTGCGCCTGATAAGTTTGAGTTTAGAGCCGGTCATTAGTAAACAATATAGTTTTTGACCTTCCCTTCGACACCATTGTAAGATAATTTGTGCAGGTTAGATATAACAAGGGGCCCAGTTCCGAGACTTGTGTCAGTCCAAATCTTATACATCCGCTTTCCAAAGTAAGTCTGATGCGTCAGACGCAATCCGTTAATGGGACGCTAAGCTCTGTGTTATGAAGATAAGAGTCCATCAGAATAAAAGGGGTGCCGTTAACGCCATAAAAATTCAACTGCAGCGTAGAATTTTGTGATCCACATAACCACATTATTTGACAAGACTAAATTTGCTATTTATGTGTGCTAGCACTTCATTTCTGATGTCTTGTATTGATTTCTTTGTGGTCAATACTTCGCCAAAGTCAAACTGAGAGGCATTTAACAAATTCTGCTCTGTAAAAGTGTCACTATTCTATCGCATACCGCATTTGTTACGACTGGGAAAAGTGATATTAGGTCTGTAGTTAGAGGTGGTTTGCACAGATGTGCGTTACTGTAACTATCAGGAAGTATGCCTAGAGTCATTGACAGATCACAAAGGTAGTTTGCGGATAATGCTACCAAGTCAGCTTATTATTTTTACATTCTGTTAGAAACACTTCCATAGCAACAATAGTTGCTGTTTTTAGAGTTCTGTACGGCAGTCGGTAAAACCGGAATTCTTATAGGATCATTCTGTTGTCCGTCTGTCTGTCTGTGCAACTGTTCAAAACCGAAATTTTTGAGGAACACATTGACGTACCAAGTTGAAATTAATTTCACATACTAAGGTCTGCGGTGTCTTGTAGACCTATGAAACTGAAGCTTCTAAGTCAATGCAATCAAAGGCTACTGCCATTTACGTCACATATTTTGATACTTGCGAACTCGCTCAATAAAATCTACAGGATACAGATACATGAAATTTGCCAATCAGGAAGGTCCAAAGGAAAAAAATCCAAAATTTGTTAATTTTTAATTATATCAAATGATTTTTTTTTTCATATGTTATCGGGCTGTCTGTCTGTCCGTCCGTCTCTTAAGACTTCGCATATTTGGAACTGGTAAACGTGTCATGTCCAGACATACGCCACACATTAAAGCCTATAGTCCTGTGGCGGTACAATTAACGTCTGCTTCTAATTCAGTTCGATCAAAAGATGCGGCCATTTATGTCACATGTTTTGATAGCCTCAAAGTCACTCATCAAATTCTTCACGGTAGCTCCCTTTGACCTACTATCATGACAATTGCCGAGAAGCAATGTTTTACACTAAAACCAAAGATGAAAATCCGAAATTTTTTTATTTGTAACTATATAGCACGAAAAAAATTATGTTTGCCATGTTTATCAGACTATCTGTCAGTCCGTCCATGTGCGAAGATACGCTTTTCTCAATAACGGCTAGACATATCAAGTTGAAATTTATGTCACATAGTAAGGTGTATACCCACTTGGTGGTATACAAAACGATACTTTCTAAGTAAATGTAATCAAAAGATAGTGCCACTTATGTCTTATATTCACATATTTCGATACTTGTAAACTCACTCATAAACACCTGTAGGGAGTTTTCTCTCGACGTAGAACTTCAAATTAAAACATCTTCGAAAATCTTGTAATATCTTCCCAGTATCAGTGGCGATACTCGATACTCGATTCAGGGACCGAGCGAGGTGGCGCAGTGGTTAGCACACTGTACTCACCATCAGGAAGAGGACGGATCAGTTCGCGTCCCGCCATCCTGATTTAGGGTTTCCTTGATATCCCTAAATCGCTTCAGGCAAATGACCCTTTGAAAGGGCACGGCCGACTTCCTTTCCCATCAAATGGCTCTGAGCATTATGGGACTCCTCAACAACTGAGGTCATCAAATGGCTCTGAGCACTATGCGACTTAACTTCTGAGGTCATCAGTCGCCTAGAACTTAGAACTAATTAAACCTAAGGACATCACACACATCTATGCCCGAGGCAGGATTCGAACCTGCGACCATAGCGGTCGCTTGGTTCCAGACTGTAGCGCCTAGAACCGCACGGCCACTTTGGCCGACTCTGAGGTCATCATTCCTCCTTTCCCATAGTTCTCTATACCAACCAGCTCGATTCCGGTAGTGGATGAACTGTCTTTACACGTTATTAAATTTGTAGGAACCCTCACTGCGCCAATACTATGCGCACCTGGTCAGTTATTTAATGATCAGATGAATGCTGCAGTCTCCTCACGACTTGTGTTTTCAAGTTAAGTTCTGTTGGCGGTGCATGTATTGTCTGCAAAAGTGAATCGAATGCATGTGTATTTGTTGATATGTTACTTGGTACAGTGTTTGCTGCCGTTGTAAGGAAGTAATCATTGATTTGGAGGCCAATGATTTGGATGTGTTATCATTTCTGCATGATGCATTTTCAGAAGGCTCAGTATCACTTGAATTAAATTTTTGTTTTGTTTGTTGTGTAGGTTTTTGCCTTCATCTGAGAATCTTTTTATGTTTTTATCTATTTATTTCTTTATATATTTGAGAAAGTACGTGAGGAACGCGTTTTTAATGACAGACTGTGGGTTTTTACTATACTGTTGGTAATGGAGTATCATATCTTGACTGCTGCATGTTCGCTGCAGTAAGGTTAAACATATATGTACACAAATGTCCACGTTAACACATGATATTGACAAAATGAAGTATTCTTGGCGTGTCAGAAGCCTAGCTGCAGCAGCACCACCGTCAGCTCTACAACGAGAAATATTCTTCGTCATTCTTGGACAAACTTCAACATGTTCGTTGAAGATCATAGAGGTAATATTGTTACTGATGGTTTTATTTAAGTGTATTCTAAAATCTAATGGGACAAATATCGCTAAAGAAGGCATAAAGTAAAATCGTTCTAGAGCAGAAATACGTTTCCAAGAACGTGGACACACACGTACATACTCACTCACACGCAGATACGTCCTTATGCACGCACTCGCACACTTAATTTGTAACCTCTGTAGGTCCGGAGTCATAGCAGAAGTAAATGAATTTAATAAAAAAGATATCAGATCAGTGGTACAAAATCGTGGCTAGCTTATCCATGTCCAAAAGAAATTGAGTTATAAGCTATTCTTCAAAGGCATCATTAACTAAGAGCCATGACGGATCTCTTATAGTATTTTTAAAGTCAGCTAATATAAAGTGTAGATCGCCCCCTAACTTTGTTTCTACGCTCTCGTCAAAACAGAGAATTAATTTGTGGAATATAATGGTATTTATTCCAAAAGCGCTACATATCCGTATCTTCTCCCGTCACAGAAATGGGTTAATCAACATCGATCTGTTCGACGTCACGTGATTCCAACGCCTACAAATGATCTATATACGAAGGGATGCCAAAAAGTAAGTTGCTGTTTATTATGGCACGCGAAGAGACTTTTATTGAACGGCGCACTACACGTCAAAGTGACAGGAATATGACCTTTCTTTTTCACTTCGTTTGTAAACTATGGTTGGAACGTTGTACCAATCGTCCAATTCCTCAACGATAGATATCTGCTCCTTGATCACGGTGCCATTCGAGAATGGATGTATGAATTCCTCATCGTTGGAGAACCTATTATTACTGCGAATTAGTCCATTGCCTGGACATTCCGTTCGATGGTGATGACATTCCTTACAAATTAGCGTCGTCCATATCTACGCGAATTTGGACCAATTATAGGCACCATTTCATTACAGATGGACTGACATTGCATTAGGTTAATATACTGACTGACCTCCACTGTGAGTCTATGTCCAATTTAGGCGTTGTACCACAAGAATTGCTCTGTGTCTCCCTCTTCATCTATAGAGTACCTGCAGAGTTGACGTGCCATTTCTCTCGCACCATGTAATGCACCTGACATCCGTACCGCATCACAACTGTGGCTCCAGGGAAAGCAGAACATTTACTCTTGCTGTGCAGTGGTCTCAGAATGGAACGATAAGAGTAAATTACTTTTTGACGTTCCCTCACAAGACAAAATTGGGTCATTCACCCATAATGTAATGCGAGACGTTATGACGGGTCTCATCACTTGTCATATGGGTGTTCCTCTGGCAGCTAACTAACGCACATTATCAGCTATTTCCCATGTCACATCTGCGTGGCTCTTTGACTTCACAGTCAGAGGACGGCTTACAGCAGAATACGGTCATTAAGAATATTAACACACTTGAAGACTTCTTTACCATTCTATAACATTAAAGAACTAAGTGTACGACCTGCTGGGATTAATAAAAATACATAATTCATCAAAGTTCTTAAGCCCGACCCTCACACACTTTTCAGTCACAGAAAATAACAATGTGGCATTTCTATTAATATTTACATCTGGGTCTTCTGCGAGGCTTTAGATGTTAATGAGACGAACGGGACATTGGCATATTAAAGAGATGTCTGGTAGTGAGAAGTAGTGTTATGGGATTTCTAGAACACGTTACATTCGTTCGATGGTGTTGCTCAATCAAAAACAAATATGGAATATCATTTCCAAGAGATTTTGGTAACTGAGACACGTTGATTTTCTCTGAGCAAGAATGACTAGTAACTTATCTATATAGGTCTCTCGCATATGCAATGGTCGTGCCGTATCGGAGAAGAAATTAAGCCCTGTCATGAGTCTAATCCATCAAATAGTACATAATGGTAACGCAAGATTCAACCGACCGTAAATCGACATGCCTAAGTTTTAATTATTTTCTTTACAAATATTACAAAATTCTTAACAAGTGTTTTGTTAAATTCTAGTGTGGCAAATATCTATTGGGGTGGGATGGGGTGATGTCGTATGTTCATTAAAAAGGAGAATTCTTAATCATGAATCGAATTTTGCAAAAACAGACATAATGTCTTATGGGATAACAGCAATCAGTGATTTTATAATGTTACTTAAAATCCGTCTTGATTGCAAAAAAAATTTTTTTTTATTATTCATATGACCGGTTTCGGTTCATTCAGAACTATCTTCAGATTTGATATTTCAGTTACAGGAGTAACCCGTCCAAATCCAGCAACTTTCACATGCTACGTGACGTAGCATGTGAAAGTTGTTGGATTTGGACGGGTTACTCCTGTAACTGAAATATCAAATCTGAAGATAGTTCTGAATGAACCGAAACCGGTCATGTGAATAATAAATTTTTTTTTTTTCTGCAATCAAGACGGATTTTAAGTAACATGAATCGAATTTATGACACGAAGTGTTTAACTTTTGAGTACAAATGAAAAGAAAAGCTAGTTATTATAATTAACTACGTCGTCTCCCAGTATAATCTGACCTGTCTCGTTGTCGTCTCAGCAGTGACATCTCTCTCGATATGGAGTAAGGGTAAAGGAGAAAACAGGAAAAGCAGAGTTTGTGCGGGAACTTGACAGTCGCGATATGAAAATTACCATACTACTTGGAAAGAACTGTGAGTACTAAGAACGCAAATTAAATGTATGGGAATACTTGCTACGGGACAGTTAAAAGAACAAAGGAGTCTACCATCGAAATTTCTGTGTAATTTTAGAGAAAGTTCTTCACACGGTTCTCCAATCACTAGAAAGCAAAAGTTATTACTGCAATTTCGAACATACATATTCACCATTGAACACCACTACATCAACGAATTAACCATTTACCACGTAGTTTCAAGATCACGCATCTCCAAAAATATAACTTACTCGGAAATATTCGTTTAGTACGCGAATTGAAGAACAGGTTGGAAAATCACTAGAGGGACAACTGATCCCAATAAGAGCGGAAGTTACTTAGCGTGGGCGTCTAGTAGGTACATGCATATGAAAACTGCGTAATGGACGAAGAACAGGCACAATGTCCAATTCGGCTCAAAGATAAGCGAATTTCACTCGCAATAAGTAGAAAAAAAAGAATTTACAGGGGATAAGAAAGCGGTGATTACTGATTTCCTAACTCAAATACATCGCGATTTAATCTAATTTCTGTCCACTAGCAACACACATGCTACCTGCCAGGACCTGCAACGCAACTCCCACGACAGAATGTCACCTTCCTCTTTCCTTTGCTCAGAGCGAAAGCAGAATTTTTTAGGAGGAAGGTTGCGCCCGCTCCACTAGCCAGTGAGGATGGACAGAAAGGTCCCTAGAGCTACTTACTGTTTTAGTTGGCATAGGGAGCGAACGACTGTGATTCGCTTAAGGTAATTCAGGCAGATTGATGAGACGACATTTGTGAATGTCTGGTCGCTGCTACTGAACAACACACACCTATCAGCAATGATTCTGGCTGTTTGCCGTTGTGCTCCCAGAAGACCTCAAAACACTACAATGTAACGTTGACCCCAGCCCTCACAATGGTCTCAGTTCGGAGTGAAAAAGTCAAGGAACAGAAGAGGATGAAGAGCTTCCGTATCGCTCTCAAATTGCGGCAATTCCGGTTAACTACGTTTCACCTGCTGTTCCTAATACCCACACCGGTTGTTGATTTACGATCACATGAATTAAGGGTCAGTGTAGCTGCGACAGTGTGCCTGTGTATTTAGCGAACGAAGGATGTATGCGAGCGGCCCTCGGAACAAGGTTATTGTCATCTTGAAAAAAAGGGATCGCCTTCTGAATACCCATCATTAATTTGCGGAAGGAAGAACAACACTAGTTCACCGAATGTTTTGATACATGTTGAAATAAACGTACTGGTTCATTTTCACGGTAGGCAGAATGAGCAGGGTCAAGTCACGGTGCAAAACAGATCCACACATCGCAGACTACAGGTAAACATCCTTATTGTGCTGTCGGCCCATTTGGCGTCGGGCATCATTTAAAAACAGACAAACTCACACTAATAAACAACACTAAGTGTCTTCCGTGGGCTCCTGTGTTGTTTGGTTAGTTTTTATCTTTATGGATTCATCTGTTGCTGTGAAAATGACTCTTTCCAAGGTACTTAACTTCAGAGTTTCAGTTCATGCAGAGCGCTTCGCAAAGGTTGTTAGGAAACTGGTTGAGCTGGAGCTACATTGTCCGGCCGTAGTAACTCCCATTGGTCGTCACTCAGTCCTGTCGGTTACGCTTTTGTCATGGTCCCTTTTGTTGTCGTGTTACTCCATTTTCTGTAGACAGTCTACGATGTGACACCAAAAAGTCGGCTAACTTCAGACATGTTATGATCATGGGCAATTTTTTTATGGACGCTGTCTAGAACAAACTTGCTCCAGGTCGTTGCACGATCGCGCAGAGTGATACGTCTCCAACTTAGAGCCGAGTACATAGGCTGATCTGAACCTAAGCTTTTCAGTCACCAATGCAGCCAACTCCAACACTCGCGCTTGAGAGTGATAACAATACAACGCCGTTGTAGCTACCATGACGATGGAAGCTACTTGCACCAATCATATGCCTTGATAAAACTGTTGCTGTTACTTCATGTGTTTCCGGGACATTTTCTTTAAATAACTAACGTTTTTCACAGTCATTGACCATATTCGTGATAGTGTATATTCTGTTGTGCTATGCACTCACCCAACTGTGCCAACGTTATACTTTGTAATTACAGTCCTTTGTCAAGATGTTAAACGTTTATATGCTTGATTAAGAGAATAAACCATTTTTAAATACAATATGGCAATAAATCAAATTGTTGTGGTGACTACTACTTTGGTAGCTTGAAGGCTCCTTTCACTAACATGCTCATGTGAGGTGTGGTGACCATAATTAAATGCAAAATTAGGCCACCATAGTAAATTATACTCAATAAGATGCTACCTGCTGTTCGTTTTAAATTTGTTTGCTCTTGTATGGAGCTTCGGAGGTGCTGGGTCGCATGACGACTTTCTACTAGTTCTACACCGTCTACAGCTCTCAAAACCGACCAGCATTCTCTATTAAGGGCATGAATTATAAGTTTTCCTCTGTGTTTATATTAGGTTGCTGCATAAGTTCGCAGCGTTTCTCCATATGTTGAATAAACACATCATTTGGTTATCAGTAACACATTCTCCTTAGCTATTTACAACAGTTCGACAATTTTGGGATAGCTTTCCCATTCCGCGCGTTTTGAGGTGAAGACCTCGTCGAGCCGTGTTCGGAGCGCATTTCCATCCAGAAAGGGAGTTCCTGGAAGGTTGTTCGACAGAGACCGAAAAGGTGAAAGTCGAGGACGCAATACAGGTAAATATTACGGATGCGGGATAATTTCGCAACCCAACTCCTGTATAGTATTTTTCGTCAGTCTCGTAGAATGCGGCTTGCGTTATCGCAGAGCAGAATCACTCTGGCTGTTGTTCTTAGACTGCAAAACGTCTCAATTGTAAACAGTAAATGTCAGCAGTGATTGGTATTCCTCGGGGAATCAATTGGTAGTACGACACACTATCGCTGTTTCAGCAGATGCACAACATTATCCATTGTGGATGCGCGCAGGACTTTCTACGGGGAGTTACTGTATTTTTATTTATTTATTTATTTGACACAACCTTTCGTTTCCTTCCTTACGTTACCATAAAAACACCATTTCCCGTTGACAGAGATAATAAATGGTCGGTACTGTTCACGAAACAACTAATGAGGAGCAAGCAGAGATGCCTTTTGTCCATCGAATGATTTTTGTGATTTTGGCTTAGAGCATGTGGTACACACATAAACACGATTTTTTGAACCTTCCCCATTGCATGCATATGTCGCACTACGGTCGAACGATGACAGTTCGTCACATTTGACAGTTCTCGAGTACAGTGGCAAGCATCGTTATGGATTAATGCGTTTGAACGACCTTCATCAAATCCTTAACGTCTTCCTATACGTGGAGAGCCATTAACATCAAAACAATCTTTCTTAAAACGAGAGAAGCATTTTCTTTCCGTGCTCTGTCCAGTGGTATTATCGCCATAACGACGAAAATGTTTCTGGCAGCCACCACTACTGTCATTCGTCTATTAAACTCAAAGAGAAGATATACACTCCTGGAAATTGAAATAAGAACACCGTGAATTCATTGTCCCAGGAAGGGGAAACTTTATTGACACATTCCTGGGGTCAGATACATCACATGATCACACTGACAGAACCACAGGCACATAGACACAGGCAACAGAGCATGCACAATGTCGGCACTAGTACAGTGTATATCCACCTTTCGCAGCAATGCAGGCTGCTATTCTCCCATGGAGACGATCGTAGAGATGCTGGATGTAGTCCTGTGGAACGGCTTGCCATGCCATTTCCACCTGGCACCTCAGTTGGACCAGCGTTCGTGCTGGACGTGCAGACCGCGTGAGACGACGCTTCATCCAGTCCCAAACATGCTCAATGGGGGACAGATCCGGAGATCTTGCTGGCCAGGGTAGTTGACTTACACCTTCTAGAGCACGTTGGGTGGCACGGGATACATGCGGGCGTGCATTGTCCTGTTGGAACAGCAAGTTCCCTTGCCGGTCTAGGAATGGTAGGACGATGGGTTCGATGACGGTTTGGATGTACCGTGCACTATTCAGTGTCCCCTCGACGATCACCAGTGGTGTACGGCCAGTGTAGGAGATCGCTCCCCACACCATGATGCCGGGTGTTGGCCCTGTGTGCCTCGGTCGTATGCAGTCCTGATTGTGGCGCTCACCTGCACGGCGCCAAACACGCATACGACCATCATTGGCACCAAGGCAGAAGCGACTCTCTTCGCTGAAGACGACACGTCTCCATTCGTCCCTCCATTCACGCCTGTCGCGACACAACTTGAGGCGGGCTGCACGATGTTGGGGCGTGAGCGGAAGACGGCCTAACGGTGTGCGGGACCGTAGCCCAGCTTCATGGAGACGGTTGCGAATGGTCCTCGCCGATACCCCAGGAGCAACAGTGTCCCTAATTTGCTGGGAAGTGGCGGTGCGGTCCCCTACGGCACTGCGTAGGATCCTACGGTCTTGGCGTGCATCCGTGCGTCGCTGCGGTCCGGTCCCAGGTCGACGGGCACGTGTACCTTCCGCCGACCACTGGCGACAACATAGATGTACTGTGGAGACCTCACGCCCCACGTGTTGAGCAATTCGGCGGTACGTCCACCCGGCCTCCCGCATGCCCACTATACGCCCTCGCTCAAAGTCCGTCAACTGCACATACGGTTCACGTCCACGCTGTCGCGGCATGCTACCAGTGTTAAAGACTTCGATGGAGCTCCGTATGCCACGGCAAACTGGCTGACACTGACGGCGGCGGTGCACAAATGCTGCGCTGATAGCGCCATTCGACGCCCAACACCGCGGTTCCTGGTGTGTCCGCTGTGCCGTGCGTGTGATCATTGCTTGTACAGTCCTCTCGCAGTGTCCGGAGCAAGTATGGTGGGTCTGACACACCGGTGTCAATGTGTTTTTTTTCCATTTCCAGGAGTGTATATAAGTGTATATATGCTTGTGTGTGTGTTCCTTATCACGGGATACTTATACACTTTTAATTTTTATAATTATATTTTGTGATTTTGGTTGGGATGGTTCAAAATACTATGGGCTAGCATGAGACTATTAATTAACTATACCGCTATAACACTCGTTCGGACATCGGCTGCCCCGAAGTACGTACAATATAATATTTTTTAAACACAACGCGCGACTCACTGCCTCCTAATAAATAGTTTGCGTGAGTGCTGCTATTTAGAAAAGAAAATATGCGTGTTCTTAGGCAAACTGTAATTATTAATATGGGTCTCAGGGGCGCCTGGTTGTTTATGTACCAAACTACATAAGGATTAACTGAGATATTGGGAAGCCTACTGGATAAAAATATTTTCAATCTTTCTTATTCATTATTTGAGAGGCAAAACTGGAGAGAATCTCATATGCCGTTAGGCGGGCAAATTGAAACATACTGAACTAATCCAGTGCTGTGGATTTTAGTAACTGAAATTTATTAATACGCTTTTTAACTTTGAAATTAATGAAACAACAAAACTGAGAAGTCTGTCGCATTTATATTTAATAACATGAATTGTCACCGTAATGGCCGACTAAATCCTGCTAGGGGAGATGAGCTACGAAGTTCTGTGAAAATCTTGTTTACCATAATTAATGGTTGCGATCAAGAGAGGTGACATCTAAGTCAATAATACTTAATTTCTAATAACAATTATAAGTATATTTTACTAAATTACAATCAAATTTACATTAAATATTATCCATCACTACAAAGGCGGCCTACCTCGAGACGAAACAAAAATAGGAGAGCTGATTCAATCAAAGCATTGTCTCTCATATTCATGGCCTCTGTTACACAGAAATTATACCCAAAAAAACTGTGTTTTGTTAATTACATCGATATTTGTGTTTTTATAATAATAATTTTCAATCTATTCTATTTGTTATAAATCGCTCAGACGTACGCAATCGTGAAATAATTTATAATTCACAAGTGACACAAGCAAAAATTTCTTCTCCCTTTATCCAATTGTCTATTTATGTGACGTACCGTCACAAAGAGTATGTCGGAAATGTTCCGATTTTTGCATTTGGCCACCCCTCTTCTAGCGTTCATACCTCCACTCATCATCTCCAACTGACAAAATGACAATATGTAAACTCTAATAGCAACAGCGAACTACAAATAAAAAGTGACAATCAATAGATGAACTCATAGGAACCGGAATACCAACACACAGAACAAAAACGCAACGAACTTAGGCAACAAATTAGCACTTTTACGTGACAATAAATTACTTGTTTGGTAAATGATCGACGGTAGTAATCCTGTGTGTCAGTACTCACAGCCTTCAATCAAGGGTATTTCCCCGAAAGCATGTACCGCACTGTTGGCTACAACTAGTTGTGTCGCGTCCGGCATTCGCCTCCCTTTACGGCTATTATTATCGTTATTTCGGAGCTCTGCAGACGGAATCTGCAGCGGCGTCACGCACGTCGCGCTGGTCCTCATTAAACTGTGCAGACTCCCCGCTCGCCAGAAATAACAAGCGGACCACGATGGGTCTGGCGAAGCCCTCCGTAAACAACCAGCGGCAGGCGAGCCGAACGAATCACGCCTTCCGGGTGAAACTGCTTCTCCCTGCCGCCGCCGTCTGTCCGGGCCGTACGAGAAAGCGGATCATGAACAAAGGCGAATAAAAAAATGGGAAAGAAAACTCGAGGGAAAGAAAAATGGAGAAAAGCAGCCTGCTGCGGCCGAGAAGTGGCCAGCCACACTTTCCGCGTGGCCCACTTTGCTTCATTAACGGACGGCTGCCCCCTCTGTGTTCCGTGGGGTGGTTGCCGGACACTGGCGGGAAATAATTAACAGCCAGCCCTCGGCGATGAGCCTCACCGACACGGGAATAATTGTGGCCTGTTACAGTGGAGCAGCCGCCATTACCAAACGGAAGAAAGAGCGCTGAGGTTTTCACTGCTGCACTTCGATTTCCCTGTGAAACGTCGATATTAACCCCGCGAGACATAAACCAAAGCACTGCATTGAAGAGTCGGTGTACAGCGGAGCACTGCTGAGGAAAAAAAAGGAGAACTCTCTTCTGTGCTGACAGCCAATAAGTTGGTGATGTACTATAATACTAACCTTTGTCCCACCCTGGGTAATGAAGCACAATTAAATTACGCTATTTGATTATATAAAGGAACAGTCCCGGTTTCAAAGTTATTTTTATTACAAATAATGCCTTTCGCCATGTTAATGGTTCCTCAGATTTTTGTAAAAGGAGGGGAAAGGCAAGGATGTAATTATAAACGATGACTAATTAAGGATCAGTGTTCCAAGCTACACTAAACTAAAAGAAATTATTTTAAGATATTTAAAAACGAATTAGCACTCATGAAAGATTATCAAAGCAATGCATATTACGGCTAGTAGGCTGGTTAGTTAGAACGACGCTAACAACCACCTGAAAGAAGAACTATGTGAACGTGGTATCTGTTCTTTCGGACATGTCCGAAAGAACAGATACCATCTTCGTATAATTAAGGTTAACCAGCCATTTACCTTCTTCTGTGTGGACGCACACGCATTGCCCGAACTCTTACGGGACTCGGTAAGATTGTCTGCCGCGAGTAATGAGTGTAAAGGGCATGGGCACTACGAATGCAGTTTGTGAACATTAAGTTGGGAATTTTGGTCTCACGGGGAGCGTGCAATGAATAAATCCCCGCAATCGCACTATCCCCATTGCCCTCGGTGGCTCAGGAGGATATCCCGGGTTCGAGTCCCGGTTGGGCCACGCATTTTCACCTGTCACCGTTGATGTATATCAACGCCTGTCGGGAAGCTTAGGGTCTCGACTTAATTATCATTTCATAAATGAAGAACCGTCCAACAGGATAAACTGGAACAAAACCAAGTGCATACGCTTAAACGGATAAGTTCCGAGGAAAGTTAATAAAAGCGAAAATAACGGGGGCGAGGAAGTCACAGGCAAATAAAGTAACCGAAATTACCTTGAAACAGTCATAGCCACCAAGTAAAGCGCAGAGTAGAGGCCCACGTACATCGAAAGCACCTGCAGTGCGGTGAGTAAACAGTCTCATACATGACCACATTCACACTAAAGTGCAGAGGAAAACTATGATTCCCACACTAGTACGGCGGCATATTACCAGAAGGTGCTTGTGTCGACAAAGTTTGACTAATCTAGGGTTGAGATTATAAAATGGCGTTGGTAACGCCTTAACCGACTATGTATGATAACGTGTAGCATAAAAATACAAAATACTTCGAAACTGAAAGAAGGTGAAGAATGGGAAATACTATAAAATCAAATGATGCCAATGATTAACAGAGGCACCCAAAATGTTTCAGATGAGTGTACATAAAAATATTTTGCTTCAAAATAACTGTATGCATGAAAGTAATCAGAGTATTAAAATCGTAAAAATAGATTGTGTAAAATAAGGGAAGAAAGTGAGCAAAATGAACACAACTTGAAACAGATATTAGGATGTTGCAAACAGTTGTCTTCTCACTGATCAACTGGTCATACATTTCCCCACATGTGGCTGTGTTGCACTCAGATGGTTCTTACCATCACTCTGACTAAGTGCCATACAAGATGATGATATGCATGGCGTTGATGATTACCTTTAGTTGGTGCTAAAACATTTTTTAAAATGTTCTAACTTTTTTTAAATTTAGCGCCCTTTAGCGCCCATTAAAACAATAAAGAACAACCGCCTTCTGCCACACATCGTTATTTTATTAAAATGCATGAAACATATCGAGGCTTGGGCTCATCTTCAGGTTCTTTGACAGTCTACATCAACATTAGAATTCATTTAGTTCTGGACCTGGGAAGATAACATTGCTACATTACGAAATGCCATATTATGAAATATATGTTTATAATATTATGATAAATCGAAAAGGAACTAACTGTTACTAACTGCAAGTGCATGGTTCTGGAGAATTTTCTATTAAGCAGCACATTTACAGAAACATTTTCACACAGCACATTTTCGAATACAATTCAAAACAAGTTAAAAAATTTCGATCATAAAGGTGCTGCATTTTGACAAATACACAGATGTTATTCACAAGATGTTACATTCTTTTTTCACGTGGATGTCCCAAACAATACACATATTTGTGAACATGTTAAATGTGCATAAATTTTATGAAATGATTACGTTATTAAATACTTACTTCTGTAGGAAAGAATAAACTTTTAAAGTTATGGAAAAAATTGTGACTGCCAAACTCTGTTAGTTCATTCAACAAGTTTTCAGAAGTTTTTTCTATATGCATATTTATTTCTAATTGCTGTAGCAGATCGAGTTCCTTCCATTGTTTTCTGTATGTAGTATAGTTAAGCAGTTATCGATGTCACTGTGTATTAAGGTACAGTCGTGCTCAAAAGTATCCGAACGACCTGAATTGCATTTCGCCTGATTCGTATACAACCCTCATAACGCAGCTGTCTAGCAGGTCCTCTAATCGCTCCTTGCTACGGTCGTTTGACTATTGAGAATGGTTCCAATTACTGCTCTGTATCGCAGTAACTCAAGATGAAGAGTAATACCACGATACTACAAATAGCAGGGAACACCTTATCACAGATAAGACTGTCCTTAAGGCTTCGAAGCTCACATTTATTACAATAAATGACGTACCTGAAATGTTACCATTCTCATTATTACGTCAGATGGGTAATGCACGTAGTAAGTTCGTCGTATTCATGGCTTCCTCTTCAAAGTAACATACCGTACCTATTATTTAACACAAAATGACATTAAAAATTTAAGTTATTCACGAACTTCTAGTTGAGAATATGTATGAATTTCAAATGACACGACGAACCGTCTCGTTCTGCATATGGATTCAAACCCAGGTCATGTAGACTAAGCAAGGATTTCGTGACTGGTGGAAACTAACAGTCATTCCTGACTAGGCATACAGAGAGTGATATACCTCGATTTTAGACAGTATCAGTCAGGAAATATTAACTTTAAATTACATAACGTAAACATATTTTAATGGACGCGAATTCTTACCCAGCATCTAGTGTCCCTATTAAAAAACTACGAGAGATGTCAAATATTGCTTCTTCACAAGTAGCTTACTTGAAATGCCGCGAGGTAAAGCTTTGTGTTGGACAGGGATTCGAACCCAGAACCTAATCAGATTGTTATCGAAGAACAATCAACTGTGACATATCGGGTTTCCTCGGCAGTAGCAACATGTTTTAAATGAAATGACGAGACGAAACATTAATTTTTTCCTTCCAAGGTCTCCAACCCGGTACCTAGAAATATTAATTTTTTCCTTCCCAGGACTCCAACCCGGCACCTATCGCTGTTCTATTCTAGAGAAAACGAACGTTAAATATGGGTTTGTTACACCAGCAGCGATATGTGAGCATGTTTGAACTAAAAGTAATATTATGAAGAGTTCAGTGCTGACTGGTAATCGAACCCCACAAATTTCGTTGTTGACTACACACAAAGAGACGTCAGCAACCAAATTTTTCTCCACCAGCAGCTCGGAATAACATCCTTGAACTTACAGTGATCTTGCAATTAGTTCTGTGTCTCACTGGGAGTCAAAATCGTCAGATATCGTTAGTGTTGACAACGAATGAAAATACTTTAAAAATTAAAATTATTATGCACCAGCGCATAGGTGTTCTCATGCTAGAGTTTGATATCACTTGATGAAAACTTTAGTGCCGAGCCAGGATTCGAACCCATTCACGCGCAATATGTGGAGATGTTGAGGAATCTGCAGTTTTCAACAAATAACAAATTGTAGTTGAGCTGTATTGTCACGAAGGAATCAAATTTCGCGTTAAGGGCGGTCTGAGTTGCATTCCTAGTTCAGAACCAATTTTATCGACATACAGAAGCTCAAATAAAAGATGGAATACTTGTCCTGTGAGCCTAAATAGTGTTTCTTTCGTCACTAGAAATAAATAACTAGTATAAGAAAGGTTACTCGTGCTGGAGTTTCTACATGTCGCCACTCCTGACTTTATTGCGGTTCCACCTAATGTTTACCTGGCAGTGAAGTAATACCATGTTTAATAAGAATCTCAGACCACAATGCCATTATATCTTCACTTCGCGTAGGCAGTAGAGAATAGAATCTGCTTCCCCCTATCATAAATCATCACCAGATGTTGGAATCGAACCTTGACCATGTGTATATGTCTATCAGCAATCCAACAGACCACCAAGTCCTCTCCTCTATGGCACATTTTTCTATTGTGACACCATTCGGCCACACTGGATAAGAATTCTGACACACAGGCTCCCCGTAGTGGTTCGCAGCATGTTCAGTAAATTCATTTACATGGTTGACCGAATCACCATGAAGTAGCTGCCTCGGCTACCCAGTGCATACATTCAACTCTATTCTGTAATCACTGAAATATAATCACGTAACTGCCACCTACACAGAGCTGCCAACAGTGTAGGATGCAGAAATTTAAATAGGCAGTGTTCCTTTCCACTTGAGCTACTCTATTGCGCTATCTGTTTGTGGAAAACGTCGTGCAGTGCAAAAGAAAAGCTGTAACTGTCTGTCCATCAGAAGTCTACATCCGGCCTTATGCATCATCTCACAACACTGGGGAATGCGGAATTTCTGGAGGGATTGTGTTCGACTTCTGGAGATGCTGTACTTTGCCGCGCGGTATTAGCCGAGCGGTCTTGGCGCTGTAGTCATGGACTGTACGGCTGGTCCCGGCGGAGGTTCGAGTCCTCCCTCGGGCATGGGTGTGTGTGTTTGTCCTTAGGATAATTTAGGTTAAGTACTGTGTAGAGACTGATGACCTTGGCAGTAAAGTCCCATAAGATTTCACATAGATGCTGTAGTTACGGTTCAGCTAGTAGTGTAACGATATGTGTAGTGCACCGTAGACAAAACGTGGCGAGTTCAAATACAATCACTGCTACATTTTTAAAAACGCAATTCTTCTGTCTGCTGAAGTTATCAGTCTAATGGAACTTTGAACATAATTCCTTTCACTTCGCAACCTAGATTAGTCGCATGTGGAAAAAGAGCCAACTACTACGACATTTTGATCTTTTCAGGTTTAATAGATGGCTAGGCAGCAGATGCATCTCGAAACTTTTGTATTATGTATGGGGGGAGCGCATCGTGCCAAAATACGTCAGGAAAGTGTTTTCTACATTCGCTGTCGTGTGGTAGTGGCATTTTATTCTTCTTCAAACCATGTTTGACAGCTTTAACACAGAACAAGTTTCCTACATGCATGTAATCAATAAACAGCGTGATCATTGTCAGACTGTTACTGATAACATCAGAGAATTCGCATATATCGTTGATGATTAATTTCTCTCTCATGTTTACTATTGTTTAAACAACACTAAAGGAAACCCAATGAAAAATGTGCACTGTATTATAAGGAATGAAATGAAGCTACCCACGATAACCAAACGAAGAAAGTCGGTTTTACTAAGCTGAGAATTTGTACACATGCGTGCATCTATCGAACAGAATTAGCAAAATACTACTCGCTTAGATTTCGATTTTTAGTTGGTATGCTCTGTCATACTCAAGAGGTATGCAAATGTATCATTTCATACATAAAGTTATGTGTTCCTAAAAACCCTAAATTTGCCTGTCAGCAACGGAAAGAGGCATCACCTGTTGTGCAGCATTGTGTTTTTTTCACCATTGCACGATGAGGCGAAAGTATTTTCTTGCGTTTTTCTTATCGATGTTTGATCTGACTGCTTGTAGCTCTTTCACAGAAGGGATAAAAACGTCCCAGTCTGGGCGACTGGAACCGCGAAACACAACAGACGCTTTTTTTACAGGGCACCATGTTACCACGGTGCTTCAGAGCGTTACGTTTCAGTGATTCCTATTACGGGTCCAATAGTGGCTAGAACTCGTAAATCGCTATTTAAAGGACAAGATTATTTGCGATTTCCATGTGCAACGACTTTACTGGGCTGAAAACCGTAAACTCACAATCTTTTGTTACACCTCAAGCTATAATAACTCAGATTATTCAATGGAAATGACAGGGAACATCGAGTGAACTTTCATGCTTAATTCGGTGCATACCAGGAAGTAGCTCGTCGGTCACAGAGTTGCCAAACCTACCTTACGTTGTTGCTAAATCTCAGTTACAGTATCAGCAGGAAGAAGACGAACCGATGTGTTCCTACAGAGGATTGGGAAGTGACCATAGCTGGCGTCTCAAAGACGCGGCTGGCACGGCCTGGAATACGTAATGCATCTGATTCACATTTCTGTAACTAGGTTTAGGGACTGGAGCGAAGTTACTGTAAACTAAGCATCATAAGTCAGTAACTTTCATAGTTGTTTTTATATTTCTTTCTTAAGTGTACTCAAACCTAAGAAACTCATTCATGGACGTTTTCGTGCCTGGCCGATAGTCGAGCACAACAAACAATGTTTGTGTGTGTGTGTGTGTGAGATTAAGAGAGAGAGGAGTCAGAGGGAGAGAGAGAGAGAGAGAGAGAGAGAGAGAGAGAGACAGACATTAAAAATGTATGTTAATTTTCACTAGCAGGCTGGTGTGCACGTGATGGGGCTTGAAATGAAATTATGAATATATTTGTACTGGATCAGTATTCGGACCCACATAATTATCTTTGGAAGAGACATAGAGAAGATTGCAGTCTTGGAAAAAGGAACGAATTGACTGAGCTATACTGTTCCAAGAGATTCAGATCCTCGAGAGAGGAGATACGAATTCAAATCACAGTCCAGCACAAAATTTTTCAACATCTGTAGTTCGATCAAGTACAAGTAAAATAAGAGCCCTGTTCCTTGAAATGGCTATCGGTTCATCAAATAAAATAAAATTTTCTAATGTAAGTAAGTTTACTGGCGACAGTACCTCTATTTACCATGTCTTCCGACTATGTCATTTCCCAACGTAAACCGGCTCCGCCCAGTTGGTAATGAAGGAACGTCAGGTTTAATGCGGATTCTGAAGGTAGAGTAAATGTGTTTGTGCCTCTGAAAAGTAAATGCCTGAACTCATGCATTGCACCTGTGATAGTTCGTTCCACCAGGCCATTGTGGCCACATTTTACAGCCCCAGGTGTGTGCTGTAATGGATCATAAACTTAGCTTACAAAATTAGTCACTATGGAAAAAATGCGATTATATTAAATGGTTATGTAGAAGCAAGCTTCTGTCGTGGAGATTATGCTATTCTCATGTCAGAAGGGTGTAAAGTCTCTTCAAGGCATCATAGCCTCGATGTGAATCCATTTTGTAATTTTCACTAATTCAGCAAATTTCTTAGTTCGAGAAAATCCACTGTGAAGTGTGAAGTTACCGGATAAATCGATTATTACCTTCATTATTACTATGATTTTCTGCATACCGCTGCTGGAACACATGTGCTTGAAGATCATTTAATGCCTTTCCGTCGTTATGGAAGTATTTTCCCTAGAACAGGTTCTTTCCCTGTCTACGGAATTCTTTTCATGTTAATGTCAAACATCAACCATTACTCGTAGATTACATTATAACTGAAGTAATTGATGAAGACGTCACTTGATAACAAAAGCGCGCTGTCTTTCTTCGTTTCATTGTGCATAGAAATGGCTGTAGAATACTTCCAAACCAAAAGCCGAGGGATCTTACTGCCTTCTGATATACGTCGCTGTCAGTTCTTCCATGTGATTTGGTCGACGTGACCTGTTTCAAGTTGTGTATCATAGAGAATGTTTTAGAAAATCAATTGTTTTCCTTTGCAATAAACAGAAAGATTGTCATTCTAAGTTATCCAAGTTCAAAATTTTCGCAATACTAGTTCTAATTTAATATTCGCTTCTGTAATGTGGGAAAGTATTTCACAGTTGCAAAATCCAGATCCGACCCATTGAGCTTACACTTAGTCGCTGACCATAAATTCTAGCTCAGAGTGACAACAGTGTAGGTAACCTAATGAAGCGGAGACTGTTTGCCAGTGCTTTTTCGCACCGGAAAATACGCAATTAACCCATTGGGCTCCATAAGTACACTGTAACAGAAATTTCTGTGTGTATGCAATGCATATGGATTGCAGAATTTTGTGGTGCTCTCTCTTCCAATTCTGTATACAACATGCCTGATCTAAACTGATAACCTCACTGTTCGTTTTACTTGATTTTGTAATCATTTAAATAAAACAACATGAGCTTCCAGTGGGAGATATTTCGTCCCACTTTTCCTTCGGTGAAATTTGTAAGTAAGCTTTTTGCCTTCCAACCAGCGAAATGCGGCAGAGTACGGCTGGTAAATGATACACAAACCACGATTTAATGCCGTTAAGTCGACTTCTATAACATTGTCGTAGCTGAAGGAATTTAGTTTCTTCTTAATTCGTCTTATGCAGCAACGTTCATAGATATCTCAGATAGGAAAACCTCTTTCTCCAGGTATGAAAGTTGTAAAACATGCTTCACACAGTTTGTGTCAGATTGATCTGTACATCTGATAGCACTGCGGAAGTATTTTGTCTAAGAGGTATCACAAGTAGTGTTCCTGTAGCTGTGGGAATCATTGGATCAAAACGAGTTTAACACCAGTGGGTACGGCACTGCTAAATATTCAAAATGATTATCAATCTAAGACTCAGTCCATTCACAAACTGAGGCGTATTTATATAATTGAAGCTAGACTATATATCCTTGTCTTCCTTGAGTGGGCATTGGAAGGCGTTTACATACATGCATACAATACTATGAAAACTTCCAACGCTATAGTTAGCGTTGATCTCATAAACTAATTTTTTTTAAAATTCTTCTGGGTCTTCAGAGTGCAATATCTGTTGTAGATACAGTCTTAGCCAAAAAATTGACCGCCGAGTCGTTCAAGTAGGGTGGACAATACAGTCGTGCTCGCCACAGAACTGTATGTTAGGCAATATGCTCGATCTGACAACATTGTAGACTATGGCACTGTACTTGACTGCAGTCTGAGTACATCAGTCCTGACGACGACCGTAGTCTTGAGGTAAAACACGAGAGCAGCTAATACGACATCTGTCAGCAGAAAGCACACGTCGACAAAACTTTTATCGCCCCTTTCCTCTCAGTGCTGAAGCTATGAGTGTAATTCAAGCGAATCTACAATATATTTCGCTTTCTGTCACATTGGTAATAACAATTTCGTTCAACACTATTTTAGCGAGAGATTTCTTGGCCGGCCATCTGCCTCTGAACACCGCATGCGTCTGACTTCTCTGGGACCCATATGCTGCCTACCGGCGGGGGCTGAGGCACTGCACTGCCTCGCCTTCTGCCGACAACGTCTGTTCCAGTCCTCACTCTGGACGGTGGAACATGCTTTAATGTTGATGAGTGGTGACCCATAAAATATGTCTACGATTTGTGTTTCACACTCGATAGCAACGAAGGCACAAAATCGTTTTTAATTGATGAGTGCCTTGTGACACTAGTTTGCAATACATCAATGTGACACAGAAATAATTTCATCGTTCCTGATCCAGTGTGTTATAATTAAAGCATCACATCCTGTTCTTTTTCCTTTCATATGAGATTCTTCAAATAATTTATTTTTGTCATGGATTCATGTGTGATAGTCAAGGCACAGAGAGTAAATGCAATGTAATGTGTTTGGTTTCTTTCTTTGATTCCCTATGGTAAATGGATGCGAAACATTGTGTCAATATCTTTCAGAACCCGCTCTATAGCTACTCAGGCAAATCGCTCGTTTTGAGGTCCATACATTAATTAATGGAGAAGTGAATGCTGTGCAAAAGTGATATTTAAAATATTCAATTGGATTTAAGGCGACATAATTGCCCATATTTGAAGCTACCCGGAGAAAAAGTAAGTTGCTAGAGCCGCTGTTAGCAAACGTCTGCAGAGAATTCCTAATTGCTGTGGAAATTTTGCATACAGGTCTTATAGTAATCAAGAAGTTCATTTCCTTCATACTTATCACCCTGGCATGTGAGCTTTAAGTGAAGAAAAATATTAAAATTCGTATCATTGACGGTCCATTCGAATTTCTTCAGAGACGCTTGTATTGTGAAGCAGCTTGGCAGTCAGAAGGCCGAGATCAATGACCATTAAAACAACTTGCTGTGTCGAGCTACCAATAAGACTTGATGTGTAAAGGTTTCCTTCCGATTTCGTTACAGAATTTTATCTGGAAATTCGCAGCACCATAAAATAAATCAGAAAAAAAGGTCGCACATACTGATCCCAGCCACAGTTAGAACTGATGACTCATTTAGCGGTGTGACACGAGATACAGGTGGGTCACGGGGCTACGAACACAATGCTGCCAGCACTCCACTCTCCTGGTATTGGTCGCTCAGCTTTATAAAGCATGGTGAACGATAATAGAAGCTGTCACTTACGTGAAGAATAGCATTTCTTTAGCCAAAAAATTGAATTTTCTGTCTCAGTGTCTAGGGGTTATATACCTCGAGTCATTCAAATGGAAAGGGAATATCAAGTGAATTTAGTGAGTCAGTTCAGTACCAAACGTGGAAGTGATTGCACTGTCACAATATTGCCAAATTTTTGTGACTATGTTGCCAATTCTCAGTTGTGCTAGGAACAGCTCTGTAGCGGTATGCGAGGAGAATCCCGTGCTCATGTCATAGGAAGATACGGAGAGGAGGTTCAGGGTTTGGTTAATATGCAGCGTTTGCTCCTACCAGTCGCGTCACACGTTCAGGTGTATAAACTCCCATCACGATTACAGTTTCCCACAAAATATATACGAATAAAACACTTACCCTGTTACTTTGTGACTAAAGATTTTTTCAGTACAATAAAAAGTCTTTGGAAATCAACTTTGTCCAACTGTCGCGCAAATTAAGATAACAAACACTTTGCACCTCGAAATCTATGGCATCTATGTGCAGTCTTGTGATCATACCAGTAGAATTTCATGAATTGCACGAGAATGTAGAAAAATGTTGGTGGGAATGGGAGCTATAAGAAACACAGTTAACTAATTATACTGTGCTACGTAATTGTCAATACACTTGAAACTTCAGAAGAGAAGAAACTAAAAATTAAGCCCACTAAGACAGAAACTAATGTGCAGATGCGGGGACTGTGCAGATCCGGGCTTTTTCACCTTCAGATCTATACAAATAATGTATACTAACCAGTGTATTCATTGTTTTCGTACTGTTTCCCTCTTGTTTAGTCTTCTAATAATGAACTGGATACACACCTATGAGTCTGGTTGTTTATTTGTATCCTTCCATCTACTATCTTTGTGTGTTATTGCTTGATGTTCAAAAAACAAAATGTAATGCCTGCTCCCACGAGGTATTAGAACGAGGTCGCAGGAATGCTAACGCAGTATAATCAAAATACATTGAGACGCCAATTTGTCCGTCGTCATGGTGTTAAGCTGACAGAAATAGTTGGGTATTATTGCCTGGATCACTAGCATCCCATTGTTGTCTTCTCTTACTGAGATTTTCGTATTACTCTGAACACAAGACGCTAAGATAAATGTGTATATTCTCTGTGACGAAACATCCCATAATCCATTCATCCTGATCCATTCGTTACGTGCATCGGCAGCAATCAGTGATTCGAAAGTTTTTGTGAGATGACTAAAAACAATAACGAAGGTAGCAGTAACAAAACAGTAATCAAGGATATTTACCGCATTACAGACAATTGTTAACGATTAACAAAACAACCAAGAAAGGCTGAGTGTTTAATTGGGCACTGCATAGGTGTTCTTACCACGTTGTTACTGAATTCTCTTCTGGTTGTTTGCAGAGGGGAAAAAAGAGAGAACCCTGTAGCCATACATATCGCTAGTACAACGAGATATTACCTATCAACTATCCTTGCTTTACATCACGAGACGAACATGGCGTCACGGATCTGATATCTGAGATACCTTTCTGTTTTCTCTCTCTGTCTCTCTTTCTCTCTTTTTATTTTTCTTTTAATTTTTTGAGGATAGCATCAAGAAGCGCGAGTAATAGGCAAATTGCCATATAATCTATTTACAGTTAATTTCATTGGGTTATATGATGTAAAAAATCTTTTAATTGTATTATTGTGAAATTCCAATTATTGATAGTATATTCATGAGCTAGCGCGCATTCTGTGGGGTGAAGCCTATCACAGAAGCAAGCAAAACACAAATATTTCTTGCAGCATGCCCAACACATAAACGAAATCTCGCTGCACTGACGTGTTGTCTTATATATCGCTCGGAAAAAATATCTGATTCATGTTGCTAAATACAGCTCTATGAGATATCTATGTGGATGCGTACCAAGTGTGTAACAGTATATCTTGAAATACACAGAAAGGCACAAAGGGGTATTCTAATGATACATAACCATGAACGAGATTCTAACTGGGATCGACAGCATCGTCGTCTAGCACCTTGACAACTCGAACGGTGACAGTGCACGGCCTTTTACTTACGTTTACTGGTATCAAAGCTACAGCATGAACACACAAAAATGTTAATTACCTGAAGATCATTAACTTTGGAACCCATAGTAAAGTAAAGCAGTCATCAGTTAGAGGATTTGTTTGAACACTAGAGTGCTTTAATATGCAAGGTCCTCTTGGAGGTGGTATGCTGTTGCATTCCTCCGAATTTGAGTTGACTTGCCTAGACAGTTAATAGGGGAACCTACAGTTTAACGTGGCTTTCGGACCACAGTGCAACTAGGCATTTTTCCCTTCAACAAACACTGCCCGAGGGGTAATAAGTGTAAGATAGGAGATAAAATTCGTGGGACTGACCAGGTATCGAACACAAGACCGTCGTACACGTAGTCTAGCTATTTATCACTTTGCCGCCATGTAGCCACCACTGTTGCTACCCTTGCATTAAAATGAAGGATCTCTTGTTTGAGCCTGTGTTGGCAGTTGCGCGTCCCTGCACCAAAGTAAAGAGAACTGAATTGAATGTAGTGCCCTCGAGTTGGCATAAACAGAAAAGGAGAAAAATTAAACAACATAAATGGTCTCTCCTTTATGCCTCAGTCTTATCAGAAAAAACATACACTGGGAGGTCATGTTGTTTTATTTAAATGATTACAAAATCAGGTAAAACGAACAGTGGGATTGCCAGTAAGAGCACATTACTGTTGTCAGTCTGATGTTGCACTGCACAGGGCCTGTAATGATAAAGGGCCCGTTTAGATCAGGCATGTTGTATACAGATGTGGAAGAGAGAGCACCACTAAATGCTACAATCCATATGCATTGCATACACACAGAAATTACTGTTACAGTGTACTTATGGAGCCCAATTGGTTAATTGCGTATTTTACGGTGAGAAAGAGCACTGGAAAACAGTCTTCACTACATTAGGTTACTTAAACTGGTGTCACTCTGAGCTAGAATTTATGGTCAGCGACTAAGTGTTAGGTCAATGGGTCGGATCTGGGTTTTGTAACTGTGAGATATATTCCACATTACAGAAACGAAAATTACATTTGAACCAGCATTGCGAAAATTTTGAACTTGGACAGCTTAGAATGAAAATCTTTCCATTTACTGCAAAGGAAAACAATTGATATTCTAAAACATTCTCTTTCATACACGACTTGAAACAGGTCACGTCTACCAAATCATATGGAAGAACTGACAGCGACGTATATCAGAAGGCAGTAAGATCCCTTGGCTTTTGGTTTGGCAGTATTCGACAGCCATTACTAGGCGCAAGTAAATGAAGAATGACAGCGCGTTTTTGTTATCAAGTGAGGTCTTCATCAACTACTTTAGTTTCAATGTAATCTACAAGTAATTGTTGATGTTTGATATTAACGTGAAAAGAATTCCATAGACAAGGAAAGAACCTGTTCTTGGGCCACTACTTCTATAATGATCAAAAGGCATTAAATGATCTTCAAGCACATGTGTTCCAGCAGCGGTATGAAGAAAATGGTAGTAATTATGACGGAAATAATCGAATTATCCGGTAACTTCACACTTTACCGTGGATTTTCTCGAACTAAGAAATTTGCTGAATTAGTGAAAATTTCAGATGGTTTCACATCGAGGCTGTGATGCCTAGAAGAGTCTTTACATCCTGCTGACATGAGAATAGCATAATCTCCATGTCAGAAGCTTGCTTAGCCATTTAATAGACTCGCCTTTTTTCCACCGTGACTAATTTTGTAAGCTAAGCATATGATCCATTACGGCACATTGCTTGGGATGGAAAATGTGGTCACAATAGGTCTGGTGGAACGAACTATCACAGGTTCAATTCATGGGTACAGTTATTTACTTTTAAGAGGCCGCACAAACAGATTTAATTTACCTCTGGTAACCTCAAGAGAAGGACGTTATAATTCAGAGTCCGCATTAAAAATCACGTTCCTTCATTATCAACAGGGCAGAGCCGGTTTACATGGGTACAGTTATTTACGTTTAAGAGGCACAAACAGATTTACTTTATCTCTGGTAACCTCAAGAGAAAGACGTTATAATTCAGAGTCCGCATTATACATCACGTCCCTTCATTACCGACAGGGCAGAGCCAGTTTACGTTGGGAAATGACATAGGCGGAAGTCATGGTAAACAGAAATACTGTCGTCAGCGTAAACATACTTACATTAGAAAGTTTTATTTTACTTGATGATCCGAAGGCCTTGTAATGAAACAGATGTTGAAAAATTAGGTGCTGGACTGTGATTTGAATTCGTATTTCCTCTCTCGAGGATCTGAGTCTAGCGGAACAATATAGTTCAATCATTTCGTTCCTTTTCCCAAGACTGCAATCTTCTCTAGGTCTCCTCCAAATTTAAGTACTTGGGTCCGAATATTGATCCAGTACAAAAATATTCATACTTTCATTTCAAGCCCTATCACGTTCACACCGGCCTGCTAGTGAAAATTAGCATGCATTCTAAAATGTCTGTTCATGTGTTGCCAACATTCGCAATAGGTGTCGTCATTTCTGGTCAAACACGCACACATCTGATTGTTGATGAGTAACCAATTGATACTTAAGCTATATTCGTGGATGATAAAGAACTACTGTAGGTGTGCCGTTCGATTTTCGCTCAGGCACAAAAATTTGTATCCTTATTTTAGATTCAAACACCTAGCAGCTGGTAGGAAAAACCGATACAAAATATTTGATTATATTTACTTAAATATCCGATTACGTTTTGGGTTCATACCTCCACCACAGAACTTCACATCATGCGCTTCATCTTTAAATGCATGCACACATTGTTCCTTCTGAATGGAGGTATATCATACATCTTTCGTGGTTAGTTAACAGAGACGAAAGGGTCTTGATAGGGGTCCTGGTTTATTACAAAAACTGTGGTCTTTTATTTTCAAGTTTAGATTTGGTTACTGATATTGGCGAAAATTTCGCTAATTCATGACTCTTCATGGCAAGTCAGCATGATTAGATTAGATTAGATTAATGTTTGTTCCATAGATCATGGATACAACATTTCGTAATAGTGAGGAACATATCATTTTGATGAAAGATTTCTTTATAAACCATGATGCAATTTCTATCCATTTACTCTCTCATTCTTTTTTATATTTATCTCTATCTCTCACTTCTCTCTCATCTCTTCCTCTCTCTCTTCTCCCTCTCTCTCTTCTCTCTCTCTCTTTCTCTCTCTCTCTCTCTCTCTCTCTCTTTCTCTCTCTCTCCCTCTGTCTCCTCTCTCTCTCACACACACATAAACACACACAAACATTGATTTTTTATTTGTTTGTTGTGCTCGACTATCGGCCAAGCACGAAAACGTCCACCAATGAGTTCCTTAGTTTTGAGTACACTTACGAAAGAAATATAAAAACAACTATGAAAGTTACTGAATTATGATGCTTAGTTTACAGTCAATTTTGAATATTATTAGTAACTACGCTCCAGTCCCTAAACCTAGTTACAGAAATCCGAAACAGAGGCATTACGTATTCCAGGCCTTGCCAGCTGCGTCTTTGAAATGCCAGCTATTGTCACTTCCCATCCCTCTGTGGGAACACATCGGTTCGTCTTCTTCCTGCTGGTACTGTAACTGAGATTTGGCAACAACGTAAGGTAGGTTTGGCAACTCTGTGATCGACGAGTTACTTGCTGGTATGCACCGAATTAAGCCTGAAAGTTCACTTGATTTTTCCTGTCATTTCCAAAGAATAATCTGAGTTATTATCGCTTGAGGTGTAACAAAAGTTTGTGAATTTACGGTTTTCAGCCCAGGAAAGTCGTTGCACGTGGAAATCGCAAATAATCTTGTCCTTTAAATAACGATTTACGTGTTCTAGCCACTATTGGCCTCATAATAAGAATCCCAATGGCTCTTTTCGTTTCCGACAAGCAAATTTAGGGTTTTTAGGAATACATAACATTATGTAAGAAATGCTACACTTGCATACCTCTTGAGTATGACAGAGCATACCAATTAAAAATCGACATCTAAGTGATTAGTATTTTACTAATTGGGTCCGATAGAGTCATGCATGTGTACAGATTCTCAGCTTTATTAAAACCGACTTTCGTCGTTTGGTTATCGTGGGTAGTTTTATTTCATTTCTCATAATACAGTGCACAATTTTCATTGAGTTTCCTTTAGTGTTGTTTAAACAATAGTAAACATGAGAGAGAAATTAATCATCAAATATGTATGTGAATTCTCTGATGTTATCTGTAACAGGCTGGCAATAAACATGCAGTTTATTGATTACATGTATGTAGAAAACTTGTTCTGAGTTCAAGCTGTCAAACAAGGTTTGAAGAAGAATAAAATGCCACTACGACACGACAACAATTGTAGAAAATACTTTCCTGACGTATTTTGGCACGATGCGCCCTCCCCATACATAATACAAAAGTTTCGAGAAGCATCTGCTGCCTGACCTTATATTAAAAAATGAAGAGAAGAAATCGTCGTAGTATTTGCCCCTTTTTCTACATGCGACTATTCTAGATTGCGAAGTGAAGGGAATTATTTTCAAAGTTCCATTAGATTCATAACTTCAGCAGACAGCAGAATTGCGTTTTAAAAAATGTAGCAGTGAATGTATTTGAACTAGCGATGTTTTGTCTACGGTGCACTACACATCGTTACACTGCTAGCTGAAGCGTAACTACAACATCTCCATAAGTCGAACACAATCCCTCCAGAAATTCCGCATTCCACAGTGTTGTGAGATAATGCATAAGGCCGGATGTAGACTTCTGAGGGACAGACAGTTACAGCTTTTCTTTTGCACTGCACCACGTTTTCCACAATCAGATAGCGCAATAGAGTAGCTCAAGTGGAAAGGAACACTGCCTATTTAAATTTCTGCATCCTACACTGTTGGCAGTTCTGAGTGGGTGGCAGTTACGCGATTTTATTTCAGTGATTACAGAATACAGTTGAATGTATTCACTGGGTAGCCGAGGCAGCTAGTTCATGCTGATTCGGTCAACCAAGTAAATGAATGTACTGAAGATGCTGCGAACCACTACAGGGAGCCTGTGTGTCAAAATTCTTATCCAGTGTGGCGCAATGTTGTTACAATAGTAAAATAAGCCATAGAAAAGAGGATTTGGTTGTCTGTTGGATTGCTGATATATCCATATACGCGTGGTCTGGTTTCGTTTCCAACTTCTGGTGATGATTTCTGATAGGGGGAAGCAGATTGTATGGCTACGCGAAGTGAAGATATAATGCCATTGTGGTCTGAGATTCACATTAAACATGGTATTACTTCTCTACCAAGTAGACATTAGGTGGAACCGCAATAAAGTCAGGAGTGGCGACATGTAGAAACTCCATCACCAGTAACCTTTCTTATACTAGTTATTTATTTCTAGTGACCAAAGAAACGCTATGTAGGCTCACAGGACAATTCTTTCATCTTTTATTTTGGCTTCTAGATGTTGATAAAGTTGGTTCTGAACTGGGAATGCAACTCAGACCGCCCTTAACGTGGAATTTGATCCCTTCGTGACAATACAGCTCCTCTACAATTTGTTGTTTGTTCAAAACTGCAGATTCCTCAACATCTCCAAACATTGCGCGTGAATGGATTCGAATACTGGCCCGGCACTGAAGTTTTCATTATGTGCTATCTAGCTGTAGCATGAGAACACCTATGTGCTGGTGGATAATAATTTTAATATTTGATATATTTTCATTCGTTGTCAACACTAACGATATCTGACGTTTTTGACTCCCAGTGAGACACAGAACTAGTTGCGAGATCACTATAAGTTCAAGGATGTTATTCCGAGCTGCTAGTGGAGAATAATTCGGTACCTGACGTCTCTTTGTGTGTAATCAACAACGAAATTTGTGGGGTTCGATTACCAGTCAGCATTGAACTCTTCGTCATATTATTTCTAGTTAAAACTTGCTCACATGTCGCTGCTGGAGTAACAAACCATATTTAACATGCGGTTTCCGTAGAATAGATCAGTGATAGTTGTCGGGTTGGAGTCCTGGGAAGGAAAAATCAATGTTTCGTCTCGTCATTTTAGTTAAAACAATCCGATTTGTCAGAGTTGATTGTGCTTCGATAACAATCTGATTAGGTTCTGGGTTCGAATCCCTGTTCAAAACAAAGCTTTACCTCATGGCATTTCAAGTAAGCTACTTGTGAGGAAGCAATATTTTCATCTCTAGTAGTTTTTTAACAGGGACAATAGATGCTGGGTAGGAATTTGCGTCCATTAAAAATGTTTATATTATGTAATTTAAAGTAGATATTTCCTAACTGATACTGTCTAAAATCGAAGTATATCACTCTCTGTGTGCCTAGTCAGGAATGACTGTTAGTTTCCATCAGTCACAAAATCTTTGCTTAGTCTGCATGACCTGGGTTTAAATCCATATGCAGAACGAGACGGTTCGTCACGTCATTTGAAATTCATGCATATTCTCAACTAGAAGCTCGTGAATAACATAAATTTTTAATGTCATTTTGTGTTAAATAATAAGTATGGTATGTTACTTTGAAGAGGAAATCATGGATACAACGAACTTATTAAGTGGATTACCTATCTGACGTAATAATGAGAGTGGTAACATTTCAGGTGTGTCATTTATTGTAATTAATGTGAGCTTAGAAGCCTTAAGGACAGTCTTATCTGTGATAAGGTATTCCCTGCTATTAGTTGTATCGTGGTATTACTCTTCATCTTGAGTTACTGCGATACAAAGCAGCGTTTTCTAGTGGTGATTTGTTGGTACCATTTTCAATAGTGAAACGACTGTACCAAGGAGCGATTAGAGGACCTGCTAGACAGCTGCGTTATGAGGGTTGTATGAGAGTCAGGCGAAATACAATTCAGGTCTTTCGGACACTTTTGTGCAGGACTGTACATGTGGTTAGATATAGCAGATTTGAGAAAGTGGTAACTCTAGAAGCATATGTGTGTTCTTTGTAACGTGTATGGAAAATTCTTCCTGTTTTACCTGTGTAAAATGCAGGGCAGCTGTTAGATTGTTACTTATATATTCAACTTTGTTCAATTATTGTAGTGTTTGTGTATACTGTGTGAGGTAAATGGTGTCTCAGTTGGTTCCTCGAGGAGAAAAAGTTAAACAACAGAGTTTCTGAACAAGTTAGTAATATTTAGTGATGCTGTGCCTAAATATGGAGTGCTTTTGAATATATTTGCAGTGTCAGATATTTTTCCTGTAATGTTTCTATTACTGACATTGACCTATATGTTGTTTGAGGCTTTGTCATTTGAATTTTCAGAATATCTATTATGTCCTTCAACTGTTTCGATGATATCTATTTCTTGTGTTAGCGCTTTCGACTTTAATTGTAATATGTGTGCCCTGTTCACCATAGAACTGAAGGCAGCATACTGGGGTGTTTTGATTGTGTGAGGGATCCTGTATTGTGATATCAGCAGAAGTTAGTTTACGATAAATGTAAAAATTGGGACCTTGCTGTTTATTGACAGTTGTGAGGTCTAAGAAGTTTATGGAAAGGTCGGATTGTAAATCTTATTTTAAACTGGGAAGGAAACTAAATATTGTGGGAAGTTCATCAGGTTAATCTTTTGCGCTATAGGATAGGTGAAGAGTATCATCCACATATCTTCTGTAATAAAAAATTTTCAAACAAGTTTAATTTTCCATTAAAAATTTGTTTTCTGTGTAATTGATTAATATGTCAGCTAGGAGGCTTGACACGTTACTACCCATAGCTAAGTCTTTTGTATGCTGACGTTTTTATCATTAAAGGAGGAATAGTTGTAGTACAGTACTAATTAAAATAGATCGACCAGTTCAGAAATCTCTGGTATTGTCAGTTTTTTGGGGTGTGATACGACTTTTTCTTATAATTTCAGTTGTATCTTTGACATGTATATTGGTAAATAGATTAATAATGTGAAATAAGGCAAATCTAACTTCTCCAGTGATTTTTCATCTTTCATAAGCATTGTTAACTTGTGTATATATTTTACTGAATAAGGGTGTTAAAACAGTAAAATTTTCTGAAGATACTATTTAAGGGAGTATTCTTAGAGCTGACAAAGGACTCACTGAACAACCAGGTTTGTGGATCTTCAGCTGAACTCTGAGTTGTGGGGCAGTGGGATTTGTTAAAGTGCAACACTTAATTAGTTTATCAGATAGGAAGAAGCTACACTGGCTAATAGTTTTGTTTAAGTTGGTGGTGGGATCAGGGTCAATTAAGTAATGTTGTTTTCTGAGAAAAAATTAAGAGTTTTGGCAATATAATAATTTTTGTAAAGGGCAACCTTGAAATCTCCTTTATCAGCGACAGCAACAACAGCATTGTGTTCCTTCAATTTATGTTTCAACTGTATTAACACTTTGTTTTTATCATAAACTGTATTAGTGCATTTTGTAACTCTTTCCCCACCATTGTAGAAAATTTCATTGATATTATGCACTAAGACAATCTGATACTTGTGATGTAGGCAGGCCATATCTGCATCTTTCTTTGTACTTACTGTGAGGCCTTTTTAGTTTGTGGTGACTGAACATGGGCCTGATATTGTGCTTAAGACCTTCATTCAGTAAGGCTTCCTCTGTGTTTGTGAAAGTGATGTCTGTTTTGTTTATAACTGTTTCATAGAAATTCTGTGTTTCAGAAGTTATATTGTTCTGGGCACTTTGGTGTTTTACTTTAAGAGATTCACATTGCATGCTTATCAGCTTCCTCAGCTCTAAATTTTGTACATAACATTGTAACATCTTCATCTCCATAATTCGTTTTTAAGTGGAGCCAGAATGATGAAAATGACAAAAGTAAGGTTTTTTGGTTTTTTTAATTATCAAATTATCTGGAGTTTTCTGAACAAAATTAATCAAGTTTCACCCTTATAATTGAATTCTAAGTTTGTTTTTATCGCTGCAAGGTTGAAGCTCCGCGTAAACGGTTATAGCGACTTGGTGTGTCACCTCTGATGGCGCCACTCGCTGGGTGCAAGCAGGGTATCTTTGCAGAGTTAGACAGTGTTTTGTTTTCCAACGTTGTATGGCTTTATCCCTGCGACAAGCGACTATTCATATCAGTAAACTTAAATGCTATACCATGTGTGTTGACTTGTGGAGTTTGCTTTGTGTTGTTTAGCTGTTTAATTTTTCATATTTGACGAATTTTGCTCGTACCTGTTTTACATATTTGGTTTGTGGATATCAATATGCCGCCTTTCAGCAATCGAGTGTTTAAGAAAAGGCACAATGAGTGGAAAAAGATATATTTTGTTGTTTCGAAGGGAGATGCTACTCAGACTGCTTCACTAAATTCTCCAAATAAATGTGATAGAACTTCTTCCAGCAAGAAACTTTGTGACAGCCAAGAAAAATTTGAAAACTATTCTAAAGTGACAGTAATGATGTGAATGAAATAATTAACATTTCCTTGCTCTCTAATATTTTGAAACATAACGTATTATGCCAAGTTTGCAAAGAAAGAGGACTGGAACTGAAAATAACTTCACTTGGTTTGGCATGTAAAATGTTATTGAAGTGTAAGAAATTCTAACAGTATTCCTCGTAGTGATAATAGTGGAAAGGAGGTGTATGATATAAATTATAGGCTAGTGTATGACTTGTGTTGCATTTTCAAAGGCAGTGCTTCAGGGACAATGTTACATGTAATTATGAACTTGCCAGATCAAACAACCAAGTTTGGATTTTATGATGAATTGGTGGGATCTTCTTCTGAAGATATTGCTCAAGCAACAATGAAGAAAGCAGTTGAAGAAGCTGTGACAGATAATAGGAATTGTAGAGATTTAACTGGTGCTTTAGATGGATAATGGCAATGTAGACATCTTAAATCTCTAATGGAGTTTTGACAACTACCATTGGAGACTGCTGCAAAGTAACTGATGTTGCTATTCTCTCAAAACATTGTAGATGTAAGGGCAGTACCAAGGACAAACATAGTGAATGTTGTGAAGCAAATTTACACTGCATGAGAGGAGTGATGGAAGTAGAGGGAGTCAATGCAATTTTTTCCAGATCAAAGGAGTGGTATAATGTATGGTACACTAACTATCTAGCAGATGATTATCCTAAGAGGTGCAAAGTTGTAGAGGAACTGAAACTTTATGGCAATGAAAGTCACATTAAGACAGAGAAGTGCATTGCGCATGTGCAGAAGCACATGGGGGCTCACTTGCGCAAACTAAAGAAGACATTAGGATCCCAGAAACTTTGTGATGTAAGACCCCTGAAGGAAGAAGAATATTGCCAGATGTAGCAATTGATTGACTGCAGAGGTATTATGAGTGTGCAATTAGGCAAAATACTAGAGGCATTGAGCATATGAGGAGAGCAGTATGGGCATCAACAAATGAGTACCCACAACATGCACTGTGCCCCAAGGTGATGACTCATGGTGTAAGTACCAGTCAGGAAAGGAATATGCCCATAAAAACAGTTTGCCAAATGCTGTAATTGATGTAATTAAGCTCATATTCAGAGATTTATCAAATTCAAGTTTATTGAAAAAGTGTTTACACAGGAAAACACAAAATCCTAATAAAAGTGTAAATAATTTATTTTGGATTAGGATTCCCAAATGTGTGTTTGTACAGATAAAATCATTGCATTATGGAGTGTATGATCCAGTGGCAACATACAATGAAGGAAACATTATCAAATGTGCTAAAACGTTTAGGTTTCCAACCAGATGCTCATGTTCATTGTTTAATGTGTTCTTATTATTCTCTCTGTATTTACCATTATTAAATTATCTTGTCAAATCTGTTGTTATAAAACCAAAATCATCTATATGCAAAACTTTTAATATATATTCCTTTAAATTCGTCAAACTTAAAATTAGCATCAACAAACTCCTCAGAGATGCACTTTAAAATTTGTGCCATTTTCTCAAAATATATTGTAGAAAGTCTGATTATCTCAAAATGTTTTGTTATTACTGAATATGTTTGACTTAAATGAAAGTGAAATTACAATGAAATGAACACCCTTAGCTGCTTACAGGCGTTGACATACGTCAACAGGGACACATCAAAATATGTGTTCCGACTGGGACTCGAACCCGGGATTGTAAATGTCTCCCATAAATATTGAACATAAATGTTGAACATAAATATTGGGTATAAATATTAAACATAAATGTTGAATGTAAAATATAGTATTTTTATCCTTAACAAAAGTTTCAAAATACGATCCAGAGGTTTTTTAAAAAGCAAGCAAAGTAGAAGAGTAAAGGAACATTTAAAACAAGGGTTTTAAATGTGGAACTAACAACCAAATATAATACTGAAAAATTTGAAAAAGATGTTCATCCAGTTATTAACACAATCAAGCAAGTTAACCAAAAATCACAGGATAGGTGATAAAGTTTTGTTAGTGGTTGAAGAAAACAAAGATGTCAAAAAGTAAATGGTTCGCTACATTCAACAATATTTATAATATATTAACGTTGTACCACCAACTAAAAATGTAATCTTGTTAAAAGAATAAATATGTGTTAAATAATGATGGAGTTTACCTATCACAGTGAATCTATTGTGTTAGGATTAAGAGCATTTGGTACAATTCAATGTATGGGAAAATTAGCAGCAGTTCAAAGGTAACAATTGATAAAGAATGTGAAATAGATGGATTAACGTATCTGAAGAGATAATATACAATAACCTATGGATGTTTTTGGTACAGAGCTTGATTCTCTTGATTTACAAAATTATGCTAGGACTGTATTAAACTAAAATGCTGTATATAAAGGAAAAAATCCAAATAAAATTAAATCGAGTGGAGAAAGTAAACTTTACTATCTGATGAAAACAATTCTTAAAGCCTATTTTCCTAGTTTTTCTGAAAGATATCCTATCAGTTCATTTCAAACCGTTGGTGAAGGTCCAATAAAGCAAATTAGGAAATCCCAGTTTAATATGTTTCAACAAATGGTATTTGTCAGTTAATTAATAGATCGGGAGTAATTCATGGAAGGGAATTACCTGAAACAAAAATTAACATCGAAAAAGTTGCAATAATTGGAATGGTAACTAATAAATTTAGTCATTTTGTTTCTAATGATGTCAGTGTACTCCTCATTTAGTTGTATTTTTAAATTATTTCCCACATAGTTTGGAAAAGAGAAAATTATAGAAGATAATTAGTTAAAACCTTAATTACTATTTTAAATGGATGTCCCAAGTTAACAATTAGCAGTTCAAGGACCAAATCAGATGAGAGATTAGCGAGGGATTGTAAAGGAATTAATCTGTTAGATGAAGGTAGCAAAAACATGATATTACATGTAGAGAAAATAAAGATTTAGATACAAAACGTGAAGCTGATAAAGAACCCCAGTAATTTGCAAAAGAAGGAATGCGTGCTTCTAATGATTGATTAGTAGGAAAAATAGTTTCAAAAGCAATTATTGGAATAATGTATTGCAAAGTAAAATTAGATATGGGACTTGAATTTGATGCAAATGGCCTTGACACAGTGGTAGCAGCAGTTCCCAACAAATCACCGAAGTTAAGTGCTGTTTGGCTGGACTACCACTTGGATGGGTGACCATCTCGTCGGTTGAGCTCTGTTAGCAAGCTCGGCACACTAAGCCCTTGTGAGCAAACTGAGGTCCTGTTTGATTAAGAAGTACCTGCTCTGGTCTTGGAAACTGCCATATGGTTGGGAGAGTGTCAATTTTATGATTGATGGAATACATGCTAAACGAAAAAAATTTGAATGGGAAATAGTAAAATTAAACACCTCTGATCTTGTGGGAACTCACTGGATTTGTTATTACATTTAAAAAAAATTTTTTTGATTCGTTTGGAGGAAATATACCACAGCAACAATAATTTGGAGAGAAAATTTTATTATAATATGATAGGAGTACAGAATTTTGATGAAGTAATTTGAGTACATTTGTATCTACTTGTTTTAGAAGTAGTATGTATGAATAATAAGTTTTATGTTAATTTAATATTAATAAATAGGCATTTATAAGTTATAAGGTAAACTTAATAACGATTTTAAAAAAATAAAAGTTTTTCATTTATTAAAACCAAAAATTGAAGAGTGAGAGTGGCTTTCCACAGCTCTGCAAAACTTAGAAGATTTCAGTCATAAATTAAATACATTCAATCATAATAGTAATCAAAAATAGTTAATGTAATTATAAATTTTTAAACAGAATTAAATGTTATTTTTAAAGCTACTACTCATTTTGTTCGTTTTAAAGATAGAAAAACTGCAAAATAAATTATCCCATAGAGTAAACGTTGCAGTGAACAGACAATGTTTACAGAATCAGTTTGTTTCTAACTTTCAGATTAAAAGATTGTGTTAAACTCTTCCAGTTTATGTAAAGGTAGTTGTTTTTTCGTTAAACAGTTTAATTAATTTTTATCTATATAAATACAGAATCGTAATCATATTCACTGTTTCAAATGTAAGAAGTTTACTAACACATATCATCCAAACAGATTAACAACTACAAATGAACGATAGATGACTGACGAACTTTGTAAAGTATGTAAATGTAAAATGAGTACATTTCTTTAAAAAACATGGAGACGAATTTCTAAATATTTCTGAATAAGTCATATATGATTGCTTATGCAGCCAAAATGGATTCAGGTAATATAAAAGGAATTTAAAAAATTAATAAAGGATGTAAGTATTAATTAACATATAGATGAGGTTTTTAGAAAAAAGTTCAAGTTGAAAAAAATTAAAAAATTAGAAACAGAGAATAGGAAAGAATTTTATAATTTCAAGATTTACATCTACATCTACATCTACATCTACATTTATACTCCGCAAGCCACCCAACTGTGTGTGGTGGAGGGCACTTTACGTGACACTGTTATTACCACCCTTTTCTGTTCCAGTACTGTATGGTTTGGGGGAAAAACGACTGTCTGAAAGCCTCTGTGCGCGCTCTAATCTCTCTCATTTTACATTCGTGGTCTCCTCGGGACGTATAAGTAGGGGGAAGCAATATATTCGGTAACTCATCCAGAAACGCCCCCTCTTGAAACCTGGCGAGCAAACTACGCTGTGATACAGAGTGCCTCTCTTGCAGTCTGCCACTTGAGTTTGCTAAACATCACTGTAACGCCATCACGGTTACCAAATAACCCTGTGACGAAACGTGCCGCTTTTGTTTGGATCTTCTCTATCTCCTCCGTCAACCCGATCTGGTACAGATCCCACACTGATGAGCAATTCTCAAGTATAGGTCGAACGAGTGTTTTGTAAGCCACCTCCTTTGTTGATGGACTACATTTTCTAAGGACTCTCCCAATGAATCTCAACCATGTACCCGCCTGACCAACAATTAATTTAATATGATCATTCCACTTCAAATCGTTCCGCACGCATACTCCCAGATATTTTACAGAAGTAACTGCTACCAGTGTTTGTTCCACTATCATATAATCATACAATGAAAGTTCCTTCTCTCAATGTATTCGGAATACATTACATTTGACTATGTTAAGGGCCAGTTGCCACTCCCTGCACCAAGTGCCTATCCGCTGCAGATCTTCCTGCATTTCTCTACAATTTTCTATTGCTGCAACACCTCTGGATACTACAGCATCATCCGCGAAAAGCTGCATGGAACTTCCGACACTATCTACTAGGTCATTTATATATATTGTGAAAAGCAATGGTCCCATAACACTCCCCTGTGGCACGCCAGAGGCTACTTTAACGTCTGTAGACTTCTCTCCATTGATAACAATATGCTGTGTTCTGTTTGCTAAAAACTCCTCAATCCAGCCACTCAGCTGACCTGATATTCCGTAGTCTCTTAGTTTGTTTATCAGGCGACAGTGCGGAACTGAATCGAACGCCTTCCGGAAGTCAAGGAAAATGGTATCTACCTGGGCGCCTGTATCTAACATTTTCTGGATCTCATGAACAAATAAAGCGAGTTGGGTCTCACAAGATCGCTGTTTCCGAAATCCATGTTGATTTCTACAGAGTAGATTCTGGATTTCCAAAAACGACACGATACGTGAGCAAAATTGTGTTCCAAAATTCTACAACAGATCGACGTTAGAGATATAGGTCTATAGTTCTGCGCATCTGCTCGACGACCCTTCTTGAAGACTGCGGCTACCTGTGCTCTTTTCCAATCATTTGGAACCTTCTGGTCCGCTAGAGACTTGCGGTACACTGCTGTTAGAAAAGGGGGCAATTTCTTTTGCGTACTCTGTGTAGAATCGAACTGGTATCCCGTCAGGTCCAGTGGACATTCCTCTGTTGAGTGATTCCTGTTGCTATTCTATTCCTAGGACACTTATTTCGATGTCGCCAGTTTTTCGTTTGTGCGAGGATTCAGAGAAGGAACTGCAGTGCGTGTCATCCTGTGTTTCAATGCCATCATCATCCCGGAGTGGCTGGATATGCTGTTTCGAGCCACTTACTGATTTAATGTAAGACCACAGCTTCCTAGGATTTCTGTCAAGTCGGTACATAGAACTTTACTGTCGAATTCACTGAACGCTTCACGCATAGCTCTTCTTATGCTAACTTTGACATCGTTTAGCTTCTGTTTGCCTGAGAGGTTTTGGTTGCATTTACACTTAGAGTGAAGCTCTCTTTCCTTTCTCAGTAGTTTCCTAACTTTGTTGTTGAACCAAGGTGGGTTTTTCCCGTCCCTCACAGTTTTACTCGGCACATACCTGTCTAAAACGCACTTGACGATTGCCTCGAACTTTTTCCATAAACACTCAACATTGTCAGTGTCGGAACAGAAATTTTCGTTTTGATCTGTTATGTAGTCTGAAATCTGTCTTCTATTACCCTTGCTAAACAGATAAACCTTCCTCCCTTTTTTTATATTCCTATTTACTTCCATATTCAGGGATGCTGCAACGGCCTTATGATCACTGATTCCCTGTTCAGCGCTTACAGAGTCGAAAAGTTTGGGTCTGTTTGTTATCAGTAGGTCCAAGATGTTATCTCCATGAGTTGGTTCTCTGTTTAATTGCTCGAGGTAATTTTCGGATAGTGCACTCAGTATAAGTCACTCGATGCTCTGTCCCTACCACCCGTCCCAAACATCTGAGTCTCCCAGTCTATTTCTCGTAAATTGAAAACTCCACCTAAGACTATAACATGCTGAGAAAATTTATGTGAAATGTATTCCAAATTTTCTCTCGGTTGTTCTGCCACTAATGCTGCTGAGTCGGGAGGTCGGTAAAAGGAGCCAACTATTAACCTAGCTCGGTTGTTGAGTGTAGCCTCCACCCATAATAATTCACAGGATTTATCCACTTCCACTTCACTACAGGATAAACTACTACTAAAAGCGACAAACACGCCACCACCGGTTGCATGCTATGTATCCTTTCTAAAGACCGTCTTTGCCTTTGTAAAAATTTTGGCAGGATTTATCTCTGGCTTCAGCCAGCTTTCTGTAGCTATAACGAGTTGAGCTTCGGTGCTTTCTATCAGCGCTTGAAGTTCCGGTACTTTACCAATGCAGCCTCGACAGTTTACAATTACAATACTGATAGCTGCTTGGCCCCCACATGTCCTGACTTTGCCCCGCACCCTTTGACCATTACTGAACTTTCAGAGAATTGAAAGCATGTGTTGTCAATCGATTTAATAGTTCATTGAAAGGAAATATGTGGTAAAAATTTGCTTTTTAAAGAAATTGTAAATTGTTTGTCTTAGTTTCGAAACTTATTGATAAATACAGTGACACAGAACAAGAACAATGAAACCAAAAGATGTATACCTAAAAATTAAGAATTTTTAAAAAAATATTACATGTAATAATTTTTTAAGATACTAATCCTAAATACAAAATTGTCAGAACATAAGAATTACTTAATTAAGTTATATCTCAATAGGAAAATGCTGCCCACAGATCAACAGACATTTTCGAAACAAAAGTTGTCGTTTATACTAAACCAATCATGTATAAATTGAAATGTTTAAATGATGAACAGCTGTACAGAAATTTGTATGAACAAGAAAGTACTGAAAACGAGTTTTCCTGACATTTATCTTGTTGAAAAATACTTTTATAATAAATAATAAGTGTATGTTACATGGTTACAACGTGATAATTCACACAATATAGGGTAAATGAAAGTAATGTCAGTTTTAAAAATGTTATTGAGAAATTTTATACGTAAATTGAGTTAGTTATTGGAATTTCACACAGTTTTGGCTTTGAACATAATTTTCAGTATGACTATTGTTTTAGAAAAGGAGAGTCTACTTTGATATTCAAATAAAGGTTAGCAAAAATGTCTAAATGTCTGAACAACTTTTGAGTTAATAGATCAACTAGTTTTGATAAATGTTATATAAAAAGTAGCTTACAGAAAAGAACCTGGAAATTAAGTTTTATATTGTAAAAAACGATTGCTAGATACTGTTTAAAGACTGTATAAGCAATTGCTATTTTTGTTATATCATCATATAATGGTTCTCATGAATCATTATTCAAATTATTGAAATCATTTTGGTCACTATTACATCTAAAAGTTACTTTCATGCATTGACAACAATTTACTGAATTAGTGTATAATTAATTCTAAAAATCCTTCACAATTGATGTGTATATTTCTAATAATATCTATTTGCTTTGTGCATGTCTTGAGTGCTTTCGAGTAATGTAACATTCGTAGTTAAAATTGCATTATCTTAAAATAACAGAAACTGGTTTTAAATTTTTATCAGGCACTTGAGGTGTCAAATTATGATATAGTTAACTTATTTCGTCATTCATTTGTTTATTAATTGTGAACTAATTCTTTTAAACTGTCTATTGGCCACCAGGGCACTTTTCTATTTTAATCATTTTTTGATATATTATATTTAACGATTCTATAAAATATTTTACGATTTAATTAATCTTAATAAGAAATTATTATTTATTTCCAAATTTTTTGTATTTCATCTTTTGAAATTGAATGAAAGACATCTAGTGTTACCAATTTTTATTTCATAACTAAAGAAAATAAACCACATTAATAACTTGTTTCAGGATGGAAGACAAACGAAGGGTTCCACTATAAATTTTATAGGCCCTAACCCGTATGATGCTTTTCGCAAACGTGATCTCCAATTTCCTTTCTGCTATTTATATTCTAAAAATGCTGTAACAACTTTTACTTTAACACATGAATTATCATTTTTAACAACCCATATAATAACTTTTATGCCGTTATTTATAAGTCCCTTTTTTTAAATGTATAGTATCTTCATTTATGTAATATAAAATTTAATAAAATTTTGACTTTTGATTCGTATATAATTTTTTTTAATAAATGGAAACTGAAAATTAAATGATTCGTCTGTGTGAAATTGAGAAAAGAAATTCATAAAGAAGTAACAATAACAGAATTGATTACACCTTAAAATATGGGATCTACATACTGCCTAAAAAGGAAACAAACAGAAATATGTAAAATAAAAGTGAACACATAAATGAATTTTTGTACCTGGAATAAGACATTTATTTTTATAAAAAGTAATTGGGAATAGAGAATTAAACATATTCCTAACTGCGCCCAATAAACAATTAAAAAATCGAAAACAGCTTTACATTTTAGAAAACACAGGATAAAGAAGTTATCAAACATAACATAAAGATATTATAAAAATTTCGAATGTCTTTCCAAAAAATTTATTTGTATAATGTTTTCTTTAATATGATGAATTTCATTATGATGAAAATATTAGAAACTGATGAATATTACATTTTCTTAATTGTCTATTCAACTATTTAACTTGTGTAAGAGTCTGAGTTAGGTAAAAGCTGAAACGTCCCCTTAGAAAAAATTATACACATGAAATGTCCACTCAGAAAAATTATACAAGACTGTGCTTAACCTGACACACAATATTATTTAGCGCAACACAATCTGACTATCAAAGATCCCTGCAAAAGAATGGCCCTGAGTAACATTAAACTACACCTTTCAGAAATCACTTACCTCACAAAAATCTTCATTACTCGAACTACTGCAATACAGCGAGCACCACTACTGCCAGCTAAATAAAAGATTCAAACTACGGAAGGCACTAACTACTGATAGGGATAGTTAGCAAATGAAAGATATTAATAGAGAACAAACAATGTATTTACCTTAATAGTCATAATATATATAGCAGTTCATGACAAATTACAAAACTCCGCCATCTCTCTCCCCACATCCACCACTGCTGGCGGCTCACCTCCAACTGTGCAACGCTACGCGCTGTTCACATCCAGCTGCCGTTGCCTAACACTACAATGGCAGACAACAATGCAAACTAGCCACAGGCTGCACACAGCACAGCCAGTGATTTTCATATAGAGCGCTATGTAACGTTACCAATAAGAAAACATAAAACAGCCTACTTACAAAGCTACCTTGAAAAATAATATTTTTACCGTCATCAAAAGTGAAAACAAGATTGTTATATTCACTTTTACACTATTTGCATGTAAATGAGCTAATTTAATTAATTTTTCTGTTATATTTTATTTCACTAGTTAAACAATTTTTATGATCAACAGTACTAATTTCACCTTTCTCAACAGATTCCTCTACTCCCTTAGACTTTTCTCTTCTCTATCACATACATTATTGATCTTAAACTATACTTCCGTAAAGTAATTTTCGAAGAGATTTCATCTTCCATGTTTTGCAAAATTTCCTTGGGGAATTCCTTTAAATATTATGATTTAAATATATATTTGTGTTTCATTCATTTATCAAATATTTCATATCTTTATAAAAATCATCTTTTTTACCATCACAAATAAAAGAATCAGTATCCATATATGATATATCAATATTTTCTTCATAATTTAGTTTGATACCATTATAACAGATACCGTAGATATTTATTTTCGAATTATGTAGGAAACCCATTCCAATATACAGTAGAACCCTTCTAATCCGTCACCCTCGGGACTGGGACCATGGTCGGAACGAGAAAAAAGTCGGATTATCCAAAAAATCTAATATTTATTGCAAAAAATTTAAAAGACATTTAGTACAAAAAAATCAAACGATTTAAGAACTAAAATACGTGTACAGTAATAGAAAAAGAAGTTTTTTACACAGTGTTAAACAATATACTAACTAAAAAAGTCCACACACACACTATAATATGTATTGATTTTAAAAGGAAAAACGACAAACAAGTTACAGCACTGTACTGTACTTCATAACGTATAAATGATATATACTGTAAACTAAAAAATGTTTTTAGCACTGTATATAAAAAAGAAATTTTTACACAGAAATAAACTACTGTAAGTATAAACTAAGAAATGATTATACTGTATGCATCGTTTTTACAGTAGAAACGGAAACAAATTACTTGGTAAAAAAGTCAGTGATAAATTTTTGTTTAGCAGATGTTATTCTAGATTTAGTTGCAGTGTACATCCATATTTTTATCGACACAACATCCATTGGATTCTGCTCGATTTAATGAAGGGCGATGTCAAAAGCATTTTTTGCATTCTATGAAATCCGGGTGAATCAACAGTAATAAGTACTGTAGAGAACATGGAATAAAGCAAAAAACGACGTTTTCTAATCCCAACAAAGAATAAAACTGCACAGTAATGTAGAGTATAATAATATGCACAGCAATAGACTCCGCAACAATGGCCCGACAGGCGTCCAGTCAGTGAAAATTCAGCACAGGCTCGTGTAACTGAGCATGGTCGGACCAACCGTAGTGACGGACCATCCAAGGTCGCATTAGTGGGGTTCTACTGTAAATTTATTTTTGAATGTTATTAGATTTTCTGAATATTCCTTCATGTGTTAATATATTAGTTTGAATTACAATTCATAGTTTACTTTGTATCTGTTATTATTTTAGTATTTAGTCTGTTTATGATATTTCCCTTTGTTTTTCAAAGTACTAATTTTTTCATTAATGTGTAGAAACTTTTTTAATTTTGTTAGCTGCATTTAACTCATCTCTGTATTGAGACTAGTGAATTACTTCAAGCAATGTCATAATTTGAATGTAAAATTCCATGAATTTTCTTTCATTTTCATTTACAATTTAAGTATTTGCTAAGATTTCAATAATGTAAATCATGTTTCCCTTTATTATTTAATGTTGTTAATAATTTGATTCCTCATACTGATGATAATGATAAATCTCATGTAGTTTTCTGGAATAGTCTCACTCAATTTAAAAAAATATATATAATATTTGTTCAGATGTGTTATTTTAAGATTTTTTCAGTAATATACCATTTTGTTTCTAACCATCTGAAATCTTTAAATGATAAAAACTGAGACATTGCCCATATAAATTATATGCCACTAAATACATAATACAACATTAATGTTTTTCTTGCATGAAATTTTTCATATATTTATTATTTGATTTAGAATATCTAATACTTTATGAAATTCCAACTCTAATTCCTTTCTCAAAAATTAAAATATCACAATCATGTAATAGATATAATTCAGTTCTTGTAATTTTAGTGTAGAATCCCAAGATAATTTAGGCACTGTAAAAGAGGTAGATGGATCGAGGTCAAAAGCTCTAATAAAAGTGTTCCTTTGCATTTCAGAAATATCTGACAGTACTAAAACAACAGTTTTATTAATCAGTCTTGTGTATTCAATAAATGTACAATTTTGAATTCGTCCCAAACTAATTTTTCATGATTATACTCTTTTTTAGAAATATTTCATATATTAAGGCATGAATAAGAACATTTTTTCAAAGTAATTTTATTTTTAGCAATTTCTCTTTAAAATTGGAAGTTTTCATAAGGATGAACTACTTTTAAAATATTTTGATGTTCCTTCAGATAGTTCTTTCTTAAGATTAAGTGATAACTTATCAATACTTGAAATATTTAGTCTAAACTTATCCATAAATCTTAATCCTAATACATCTAAAATACATTTACTAAAGTTATATGATTTTATTCATTGGTGGAATATCATCAATATCTCGATTATCTGTTGCTAATTCATTGAAAATTGTTTAATTGTCATTTATCTTCATTTGACATTATCACTAGAATACATCATGCACATATTTCGGCAAATACTTTAGATTCTTCTTGTAATAGTTCAATGAAATTTTTGCTGCATCTATACAACTATATACAACAGGTTTTTTATAATCACTTTGAGAATATTTTACATACTAACTGAATGAATTTGGTATATATTATTCATATTTATGTATTTAAGCTATTTCATGATTTGGTTGACAAGTGTTAACATCCTTCAAATGACATTGGAAATCTGTCCAAACTACAATAGGGAGAACTAATGAACTATTATAATTTTCAAGTTCTTCTTTTTCCCTTTTACAGCATTATCTGTTTTAATTTCTTTATATTCTTTGCAATAAATTTCATGATTGTCTAATATCTCTTGTGAATAATCTCTTTAATATGTATAACTGATTACTGTTTTTAATTTATTAATTTATAAATTGAGATAAACGTTTATCCTACACTAATGAGAATTATCTTTTTCCAGAATCAAAAGAAGATTAACATAACTCTTTTTGTTTACTTTGTGTATCATAAAGAGAATATATTATAATTGTTTTTTTTCTTCGTTGCTTTCATATGGAAAATATTAATGGCAATATTTGATTTCTTTCAAGTTTACAAGTATGTACTAAGTGAACAGGAAAATTAAATTCTTTTTTTTTAATAAAAATTCATGTAATAGTAATCTAATATTATTAAAATTATCAACAATTCCTATATGATAATTTGCCAGATATAAAGTTGATTTTATTGAAATACCAAAAAAAATTTATGAATATCTTATACATTAATTACAGATTTTTTCTTTAGTTGTTTTTGTATAGTGATATAAGAAAACCAGAAGTTGTATTGAGTCCATTAAAACTTAATTGTAAACTATTTGTTTAAAGAAAGGTCAACCAGATTTTTCCTCTGTATTTCTTCTATTATATAGTTAATAAGTTACTTTTTGATTTTTGATAATAATCTTCTAAATCAGTATACTTAATAAAACTTCATTAGTTGTTTTAAAATTAAAGTTTTGAATTTCATCTCACCTTCTGAAGTTACAATAAAATTTCTTGTTAGTTTTTTTTTTGCATTTCCTTATATTAAAATTTTCTTCAATTTCGTGATTATTTCTCCATTAAGTTGACAAAAAATTCTTGCAATTCTACAATATTATCATTATAATTGATTGCATAAGTCATTATTGTGAAATCAAAGAAAAACCTCTTCTATAACTCCATTTACGTTATTTAAGATCATCAGCATATAGAAAATTGAAACCTGATGTTTTTTTGTTCTATTTGATAATATTAATCTACTTGAAGCTTTTGATAATAATTCGCATTTTAATTTTTACTGATATTGCTCCCAGATTTGTTGATAATATCGATTAATTGTAATTAGTAAGAGTGAAATATTTTTTAGATTTTTATTTTACAGATTTTCTAAAGATCATTTAGTGATTTTTTCTCAATTAGGTATGATTATTATTGATTTCACCTTCATATCTTTCAGTGAGAGATATTAATCGTGTTTTATCAGGTTTATAAGGTTTTTTAATTTTTTTGTCACACACATTTTAAAGAAGATCTTTTAAATATTTTTATTCAATTCATGATCACTGTAGTTGTAACTGATATTGACAATAGGATGTACAAGAAGAACGATGGATTTTGGAATAATTATTTAAAGTACTTAATTTACAAATCATTCGAAATTGTTCTACGTTTTTGTATTTTAATTCCCTCTTCCTAATTTCTTTTTCAGTTCTTTCTTATTAAAATAATCAATAAATCCCATGAGGTCTTGTCTAGTTACATTTGAATATCGATTTTCTTAATTTTTTTCTAAATCACTCTATCTTAATACACATTTTTCTGAAATCTAATTTTCTAAGTTTTGAAAAAGCACAGCTTTCGAGTACATTTTCTTTTCATTTTATTTACATAGAAAAGATTTAAGATTCCAAAAATTAAAATGTTTGTGGTTGAAATGGAATTTATAAAGAAAAAACTGTACATCTGTTTTTAAATTTTAAGTGGATAATTCGTTTTGAGAATCTATATTGGTTACGTTTATTGACTCTTACATTTTTAAATTTTATATTAGAGTTTCGGTTTGTGGGTATAGAAAAATTTGTGATTGGGGAATAAGGTTAAAATAGAATCTCTGTTTATATCCTGGAATTTTTAATCAACATGTGCTTTTGTCAACAAATGCCATGCATATATTACTCTTCAAGAAGGGAAATGTATTATTTTGGATAAATAACTTTGCAATTGAGATTTTTCGAATATTTAATAATGAAAAGCGGTTTCTATACCAGTCAGCCTATCACAGAATGGAATAAGAGCTATGCAACGTGATTACATGAAGGATATGAAAACTGTAGTTAACAAGGAAACAAGCTGTTTCCATGAAAATATGCTTGATTAATATGGTCAAACATATGACAGAACTGAGATGAAAAATTAATGCCATTAAATAGAAAAAGAATAAAGGTTGTATATTTGGTGCTCACAGATGATGTTGTGGTGTATTTGGTACCATTCGAGAAAGCACCAAATGATAAGGAGACCTAGTGAATTACATTAAGAGATTTACTTCAGGAAACAGTACTCTATGACGAATACTGTGTTATCTGGCATGCAAAGGGAGAAACGTTTTTGTTATTTTCTTCTTATGAGACATCACAGCAGTTATTTGGTTAAAGGACAGTGTGGCGATCAGACTTTGGATGTTGCTTTATGAACTATTATTTATTGTATGTCTCGCATGATTAGCCATTTTCGGCCCTACAGTTCATTTTCAACTGCTGTTGCACTGTCGGTACCTGAAGCACTTGAGAAAATGAGATGAAGTGAGCATGTAAGAACAGTGGTACGATAGGAAATCGGTCGACTTCAGATTATTGGGAGAAATTTAGGAATGTGTGGCTCATCTGTAAAGGAGAATGCGTATACGACGCTGGTGCGACCTGTCCTTGAGTATTGATCGAGTGTTTGAGATCAGTACTAGGTCAGATTAAAGGAAAAAATTGAAGTAAATCAGACGTGGAATGCTAGATTTGTAACCACTGGGTTCAAATAACATGTAAATGTTACAGAGCACTTCGAGAACTTAAACAGAAATCTCGGCAGGGAAAGTGGTTCTGTATTAGAAGACCACTGTTGAGGAAAACTGGCATTTGAAACTGACTGCTGAATGACTCCTCTGCTGCCAACATATGCTGTGCATCAGGACCACCAAAATAAGTTTCAAGATATTACGACTTGCATGTAGTTGTATGGAAAGTCATTGTTACCTCGCTTTTTGTGAATGGAATAGGAAGCTAAATGACTAGTGGTTGAATGGGTATTCCTGCCACACACCATATGAGAGTATCTATGTAGACAATTTATAAGTGAAAATTTTCTCACTTGTGCTTAACATAATATAGCATATACTTGTTAATTAGGCAACAGCCAAGGTGGAACGATGGCATAGCCATGAAAAATTAATTTACATACATTTAAATACCTTGTGGACTAAATGTAAATGATTTAATGCAAAAAATCGGTAGGACCTCGTATAAGTAACATCATATGCTATTAAGACTCACGATGAATGTTGAGGTCGAGGCAAACTCTTGGTTAATGCAAAACTGGGATGAGGAAACAACAAAGAGGTTCCTAGAATGAAAATTTCACTCTACAGCGGAATATGCGCTGATATGAAACTTCTTGGCAGATTAAAACTGTGTGCCAGACCAAGACTCGAACTCGGGACCTTTGCCTTTCGCGGACAAGTGCTCTGCCAACTGAGCTACCCAAGCACGACTCACATCCAGTCCTCACAGCTTTTACTTCTGCCAGTACCTCGTCTCCTACCTTCAAAACTTTACAGAAGCTCTCCTGCGAACCTTGCAGAACAAGCGCTCCTGAATGAAAGGATATCGCGGAGACATGGCTTAGCCACAGCCTGGGGAATGTTACTAGAATGAAATTTTCACTATACAGCGGAGTGTGCGCTCATATGAAACTTCCTGGCAGATTAAAACTGTGTGCCGGACCAAGACTCGAACTCGGGACCTTTGCCTTTCGCGGGAAAGTGCTCTACCAACTGAGCTACCCAAGCACGACTCACGCCCCGTCGTCACAGCTTTTACTTCTGCCAGTACCTCGTCTCCTACCTTCCAAACTTTACAGAAGCTCTCCTGCAAACCTTGCCATTGTTGACTTGCATTGCTATTCTTTCAGTGTTCAACAATCCTCCTTGTGAGAAGTACACATTTATATCAATGCTTTACTTCATAACGGTTGTATCTTCTATAAACTGAAAATATTACATAGAAGAAAACAGTAAGTTGAAGAGATAAGGGAATTATTGGAGCAGTCTTCTGTTTCTGAATACCTACGTAGTGTATGTGTATCTTCCTGTGATGATGATAATAAGGTAGATCTCGCTGAAAACTCAGAACTACACGAAGATGATGGTTCTGAACAATCCCTTTATGAAGATGCAGAACGAGTAATTTAGTGCACGTAATGTTGAGTGTCACTTACTATTATCTCGTATTGAGAAAAGAATAAGGACTACAGCTCTTCAAGCTGGAATTTTTGGTTGTCAGAGCAGAAGGGATGTACTGACCAGGGACCTAGAAGTTATTTAGTTAGGAGCTATGTTGATGAAGAATCAGTATTTATGTTGTTCTTCCGTGTACTCCTCACTAAGATAATGTGTATGTGGACCAACAAGGAAGGTCGACTAGTTTACGAAGACTGGATGGATGTAGATAGATATCCAAGAAATGAAAAACTTTCTTGGTGTTCTGATACTGACTGGAGTTCGCACGTCAAGAAATAAAGATATGAGCCAGCTTCGAAGTGCTGAGCATAACCAAACACAGTTCAGTGGAATTATGTCTCGCAATCGCTTCCATGCTATTCTGTGGGTGTTGCGCTTTGACAGTGCAGCAGCCTGACGTGAACACAGGCCAAACGTTAAATTGGAACCTATCAGAGTACTTTCTGAGATGTGGTAAATTACCATTAGGGATGGCTGCATTCCGGGATGGTGCATGATCGTTTAGGAACAATTGGTCACATTTCGAGGAGGCTGTCCATTTCGGCAGTACAGCCCATCAATTCGTTGTAGATACGGACAATTTGTGACAGTGCAACAAGCTGCTGATGGAAGATGAAAGTGTTTTTGGGGAAGGAGGAAGAAACCTCAGCCTTGCAAATTGGAAAGAATGTTGTGAAAACCGTAGTGATTGAACTGGAAAAGCCTGCTCTTAATACTAGCTGTGATAGCTTTTTACGTTTCTCGATGTACTCATTATTTACTGTCGACAGTTCTGACACTAGGCGGTACTTTCCGAAAATACCAGGGTGAACTGCCTGCAGACTTTATTACACCCTAAGGACATGAAGTATACTCCACATTATTTGGTTTGTACCCAGAAGTGATGGTAGCCTCCTAATAGAAACGATGTTGATACTGTCCTTAGCTCTCTACATGACCAATCAAAGGTGTCATCAACACAAGTGAAGAATCCACAAGCTATAGTGACATAAAACTCCACAAAGGGCTGTGTTGATGCCATGGACCAGCAGACTAGACGCTACAGTATGAAGAGAAAAACAAAGCACTGGCCATCAGTGGTTTTCTTCAACATGACCGATGTAAGTGTAATAAAGGCATACAAAATCTGGATAATGGTGAATACCAAAAGAAAAAAAAAATGAGATGTCGGACTTTCATCATCAATTTCGGAAAGGAACTAGCAGGGGTAAAGACATAAATGAATTCATTAGGTAACACCGGACTCAGGAAGGTCAGTGAATCCACCAGCTATGAAAAGAAGAAGCTGTGCATTTTCTGTAGAATAGAAAATAGAAAAAACCAAATTAAATGCTACAACTGCACCAAACCTGTACGCTCGGAACATTTTGCTAACGTTTACACACCCTGCGCAAATTTGCAATGAGAATAAATGCCACCAGTAAAAGTACAAAAACTAACTATTTAAAAACGTAAACTTTAAATAAATAAAATTATTTTAAAAGCATTTATACCTCAAAAATCTTTCAAATACAAAAAAGTAATAAGTGTGAATTTAGATAACACGGCCTTGAGAGGCCCGACTGTTAGGCAACGCTATTCAGATTTGCTGGTAAGCAGAGGGTTACATTTTGATAACGGACTCATGCCCGGAATATTTGGGATACAAGGTAAATTGGAAGGTTGGACCAATTTCAAATCATACAATTCCTCATTCGCTATCAACTTTACTATGCGCTCTGTAGCAGCCCAAGTCATGGGAGGTGTTTCAAGTGCTTGTCGTATTCATTTAAGATAGGTAAAATTTAAGATAGGTAAAAAATGGCAATCGAATGCTTTTAAATACCACACGGATCAGGAGCTCTAGTGATTGAGCGCTGCAGACAAAACTTGCAGAATATGTTTAATCACTGCTTTTGAATACGCCGTTGTAATAGTGGGTGACTTGCCGGGTACTGACTGGGAGTGTCGTGATATCAAAACTGGTGCTAGAGACAGGGATTCGTGTGACACTGTTCTGGAAGTCTTGTCCGAAAATTACTTGGAGGAAACAGTTATAGAACCAATTGCAAGTAGCCTGTTAATATGTTTTATGTTGGCAGCGCTTTAGACTGCATTAATATCACTGACAGCGCTGTGCGCCCTTGCTAAGAGACTCTGTGGCTGGTCGGACTCGCAGTTAGGAGTGAATAGCCGGCAGTGATGGAGGTTAGAAGCAGTGTTGGAGCGAGCAGATGGTCTGGACGCGTGTCCATCTTGGAGATTTAATATTGGTTGGACATGGATTGTAAACTGTGGGTAATGGAATTATTGACGATTATATAATTTTTGGAACTGGCTGTCACATGGTTAAGGTAAAATCTGCTAGATACATTGTTTGCTCTGCAACAAAATCCTTCCTTTGCTAACAACATGCCTATTAACAGTTAGAGCCTACAATAGTTATAATTTTTTTTTATTTTCGATGGCTGTATACTTGCTGTATTTGCTGTAGTTCTTGTCATGAAGATTTTCTGCGAGGTAAGTGACTTATGAAATGTATGAGTTGTTGTTAGGATTTCTTCTGATTCAGGTCCATTCTTTTGTGTTAATTAATAGTCAGATTGCGTTGCGTTTGTATATTGTTGGTCATAAATGAAGAGAATAACTTTGAGCTGTATTTACCAGGGTAAATTCTGTAGGTCAGTTTTGAAATGATAAAGACAAGTAAAGTGACAGTACGTTCAGTTTCACTCAGCAGTTTCAGAATTAAATACAGAAATTTCACCATCTCAGTTATTTCAGTCTATGTAAAATTTTCTTATTAAGAAGTTTCACAACTCATCAAGTAACGTCTTAGACCTACTGAAAAAAACCGACCTAAGCTTATACAGTTAGTTTCAATAGTAGACGAAGGTATCAGTGATCATAAGGCTGTGATAGCATCTATGTAAACGGATTTTACAAAGAATGGTAGGTTAGGTAGGAAGACATTTTTGCTTCGTAAGAGTGGCTGGATAAAATTTTAGATTATCTGAGCAGTGGAGAACAAATGAAAAAAAAATCATTGACATAATTTAATATGCCCTAGACAAGTATGTTCCTAGTGAGTCTTAAGGAATGGGAATGACCCACCGTGGTTTAATAACCATGTTAGAATAATGTTACATAAACAAAGAGATATTCATCTCATAATCAAGAGAATTAAAAACCTATCTGACAAACAAAAACTGAATGAAGTGTAAATGAGCTTTACGAAAGCAATGAGGGAAGCGTTGAATGATTTTGAATGTAAGACATTGTCAACTGATCTGAGTGAAAACACTAAGAGGTTTCGGTAATACGTAAAACCAGTATGTGTGTTAAAGTCATCTCCTTATCCACCCAGTGAGCATACTGACACCGAAACGGAAGGTAACAGAGACAAGGCCCAAATACTGAATTCGGTCTTCCGAAATTGTTTCATCGAGGAAGATAATAACATGGTCTCTGTTTTAAATCTTCGTACGAACGTCGAAGTGGCAGATATTGAGATAACCAATCGCGGAATAGGAAAACAACCACAATTGCTTATAGTGGAAAGGTGTCAGGACCGGAGGAGATACCTGTAAGATTCTACAATGATTACGAAAGAAACTTGCTACCCTTCAGGCAGCAGATTATTGTAGATCGCTTGAGCAACGATGAGTATCTAGAGACTGGAAGAAAGCTCAGGTCATTCACGCTTTTAAGAAGGGTCGTGGGTCACATGCTCACATTTATATCGTTGACGTTGATCTACATCTACATCTACATTGATACTCCGAAAGGCACCCAACGGCGTGTGGCGGAGGGCACTTTACGTGCCACTGTCATTACCTCCCTTTTCGGTTCCAGTCGCGTATGGTTCGCGGGAAGAACGACTGTCTGAAAGCCTCCGTGCGCGCTCTAATCTCTCTAATTTTACATTCGTGATCTCCTCGGGAGGTGTAAGTAGGGGGAAGCAATATATTCTATACCTCATCCAGAAACGCACTCTCTTGAAACCTGGCGAGCAAGCTACACCGCGATGCAGAGCGCCTCTCTTGCAGAGTCTGCCACTTGAGTTTGCTAAACACCTCCGTAACACTATCACGGTTACCACATAACCCGGCGACGAAACGCGCCGCTCTTCTTTGGATCTTCTCTATCTCCTCCGTCAACCCAATCTGGTACGGATCCCACACTGATGAGCAATACTCAAATATAGGTCGAACGAGTGTTTTGTAAGCCACCTTCTTTGTTGATGGACTACTTTTTCTAAGGACTCTCCCAATGAATCTCAATCTGGTACCCGCCTTACCAACAATTAATTTTATATGATCATTCCACTTCAAATCGTTCCGCACGCATGCTCCCAGATATTTTACGGAAGTAACTGCTACCAATGTTTGTTCCGTTATCATATAATCATACAATAAAGGATCCTTCTTTCTATGTATTCGCAATACATTACATTTGTCTATGTTAAGGGCCAGTTGCTACTCCCTGCACCAAGTGCCTATCCGCTGCAGATCTTCCTGCATTTCGCTACAATTTTCTAATGCTGCAACTTCTCTGTATAGTACAGCATCATCCGCGAAAAGCCGCATGGAACTTCCGACACTATCTACCAGGTCATTTATATACATTGTAAAAAGCAATGGTCCCATAACACTCCACTGTGGCACGCCAGAGGTTACTTTAACGTCTGTAGACGACTCTCCATTGATAACAACATGCTGTGTTCTGTTTGCTGATAACTCTTCAATCCAGCCACACAGCTGGTCTGATATTCCGTAGGCTCTACTTTGTTTATCAGGCGACAGTGCGGAACTGTATCGGACACCTTCCGGAAGTCAAGGAAAATAGCATCTACCTGGGAGCATGTATCTAATATTTTCTGGGTCTCATGAAAAAATAAAGCGAGTTGGGTCTCACACGATCGCTGTTTCCGATATCCATGTTGATTCCTTCAGAGTAGATTCTGGGTTTCCAAAAACGACATGATACTCGAGCAGAAATCGTGTTCCAAAATTCTACAATAGACCGACGTTAGAGATATAGGTCTATAGTTTTGCGCATCTGCTCGACGACCCTTCTTGAAGACTGCGACTACCTGTGCTCTTTTCCATTCATTTGGAACCTTCCGTTCCTCTAGAGACTTGCGGTACACGGCTGTTAGAAAGGGGGGCAAGTTCTTTCCCATACTCTGTGTAGAATCGAATTGGTATCCCTTAAGGTCCAGTGGTTGAGTGATTACAGTTGCTTTTCTATTCCTTGGACCCTTATTTCGATGTCAGCCTTTTTTCGTTTGTGCGAGGATTTAGAGAAGGAACTGAAGTTCGGTCTTCCTCTGTGAAACAGCTTTGGAAAAAGGTGTATTTCAGCTTTACGCGTGTCATCCTCTGCTTCAATGCCATCATCATCCCGGAGTGTCTGGATATGCTGTTTTGAGCCACTTACTGACTTAACGTAAGACCAGAACTTCCTAGGATTTTCTGTCAAGTCAGTACATAGAACTTTACTTTCGAATTCACTGAACGCTTCACGCGTAGCCCTCCTTACGCTAACCCTGACATCGTTTAGCCTCTGTTGGTCCGAGAGGTTTTGGCTGCGTTTAAATTTGGAGTGAAGCTCTCTTTGCTTTCGCAGTAGTTTCCTAACTCTGTTGTTGAACCACGGTGGGTTTTCCCCGTCCCTCACAGTTTTACTCGGCATGTACCTGTCTAAAACGCATTTTACGATTGCCTTGAACTTTTTTCATAAACACTCAACATTGTCAGTGTCGGAACAGAAATTTTCGTTTTGATTTGTTAGGTAGTCTGAAATCAGCCTTCTATTACTCTTGCTAAACAGGTAAACCTTCCGCCCTTTTTTTATATTCCTAGTAAATTCCATATTCAGGGATGCTGCAACGGCCTTATGATCACTGATTCCCTGTTCTTCACTTACAGAGTCGAAAAGTACGGGTCTGTTTGTTATCGGTAGGTCCAAGATGTTATATCCATGAGTCGGTTCTCTAATTAATTGCTCGAGGTAATTTTCGGATAGTGCACTCATTATAATATCACTCGATGCTCTGTCCCTACCACCCGTCCTAAACATCTGAGTGTCCCAGCCTATACCTTGTAAATTGAAATCTCCACCTAAGACTATAACATGCTGAGAAAATTTATGTGAAATGTGTTCCAAATTTTCTCTCAGTTGTTCTGCCACTAACGCTGCTGAGTCGGGAGGTCGGTAAAAGGGGCCAACTATTAACCTAGCTCGGTTGTTGAGTGTAACCTCCACCCATAATAATTCACAGGACCTATCCACTTCTACTTCACTAAGGGATAAAATACTACTAACAGCTACAAACACGCCACCACCGGTTGCATGGGATCTATCCTTTCTAAACACCGAGTAGGGAAGTAGCCTATTCACGCCTTGCAAAATTCACATCAGTCTTTCCATTGTGTGCCAGCCAGTCCGCTGTAACTAGCTCTGACGTCATAAATGTTGCGCAATACTTTAAAAATCAAGTTAATAACCGGAAACGTTTCTAGCACGTCAGGAGTAATACAAAATCAATATGTGTTGGACATCAGTTCAATAACTTTAACCATTTTCGAAAATTGGATGTTTTTCTGTAAAAATCATTGGCGCAACAGAAAAGAGCTAGAAACTCAAAAATTTATATTTAGATTCCTTTTGCATAATAATTTAGCAGAAAAAGTATTCTGGATCTCACAAATTAAAATTTTAGCTGAAATTCATGATTTTCTGGTTTTTATCTTAAAAATTAAGGAAGCAAGATAGCTTAAGTAGGCGAATAAAGAAAGCTATGATGTTTAAATGTAAGTAGAAGGGAGATCCGCTACAATCATAAAGATGTGAAAAGTTTCAACAGAATAACTATAAAACTATAGTGATAGTGTATCTCCAAAGGGCAAGTTCAGAGCTCATCTACTGCATGTAGTGTAATTAAATTAATTGTCTCGCCCAAAATACACTCCTGGAAATTGAAATAAGAACACCGTGAAATCATTGTCCCAGGAAGGGGAAACTTTATTGACACATTCCTGGGGTCAGATACATCACATGACCACACTGACAGAACCACAGGCACATAGACACAGGCAACAGAGCATGCACAATGTCGGCACTAGTACAGTGTATATCCACCTTTCGCAGCAATGCAGGCTGCTATTCTCCCATGGAGACGATCGTAGAGATGCTGGACGTAGTCCTGTGGAACGGCTTGCCATGCCATTTCCACCTGGTGCCTCAGTTGGACCAGCGTTCTTGCTGGACGTGCAGACCGCGTGAGACGACGCTTCATCCAGTCCCAAACATGCTCAATGGGGGACAGATCCGGAGATCTTGCTGGCCAGGGTAGTTGACTTACACCTTCCAGAGCACGTTGGGTGGCACGGGATACATGCGGACGTGCATTGTCCTGTTGGAACAGCACGTTCCCTTGCCGGTCTAGGAATGGTAGAACGATGGGTTCGATGACGGTTTGGATGTACCGTGCACTATTCAGTGTCCCCTCGACGATCACCAGTGGTGTACGGCCAGTGTAGGAGATCGCTCCCCATACCATGATGCCGGGTGTTGGCCCTGTGTGCCTCGGTCGTATGCAGTCCTGATTGTGGCGCTCATCTGCACGGCGCCAAACACGCATACGACCATCATTGGCACCAAGGCAGAAGCGACTCTCATCGCTGAAGACGACACGTCTCCATTCGTCCCTCCATTCACGCCTGTCGCAACACCACTGGAGGCGGGCTGCACGATGTTGGGGCGTGAGCGGAAGACGGCCTAACGGTGTGCGGACCGTAGCCCAGCTTCATGGAGACGGTTGCGAATGGTCCTCGCCGATACCCCAGGAGCAACAGTGTCCCTAATTTGCTGGGAAGTGGCGGTGCGGTCCCCTACGGCACTGCGTAGGATCCTACGGTCTTGGCGTGCATCCGTGCGTCGCTGCGGTCCGGTCCCAGGTCGACGGGCACGTGCACCTTCCGCCGACCACTGGCGACAACATCGATGTACTGTGGAGACCTCACGCCCCACGTGTTGAGCAATTCGGCGGTACGTCCACCCGGCCTCCCGCATGCCCACCATACTGCACATACGGTTCACGTCCACGCTGTCGCGGCATGCTACCAGTGTTAAAGACTGCGATGGAGCTCCGTATGCCACGGCAAACTGGCTGACACTGACGGCGGCGGTGCACAATTGCTGCGCAGCTAGCGCCATTCGACGGCCAACACCGCGGTTCGTGGTGTGTCTGCTGTGCCGTGTGTGTGATCATTGCTTGTACAGCCCTCTCGCAGTGTCCGGAGCAAGTATGGTGGGTCTGACACACCGGTGTCAATGTGTTCTTTTTTCCATATCCAGGAGTGTCTTTGACTTAGCCACGTCAGACTTTTATTATGATTACTTACATGTGTGCTAATTGCACATTTAAATTGAGAGCTTCATAGGCCATCAGCAAAGGAAGCAATGATTTATTTCATAACTTAAAGTGGTGCATTACTAGCTTAGCGGGAGAACAGATTTGATCAGGCGTTCCCTTAGCCGTCCGCACCGTGGCTTTATATGTAAGAACGCTGCGTTAGGTAGAAAGACCCCAGTTCTCGCCAGACACTGATTAGCGCACCACCTGTGCCGGGAGTCGCGTCGCGTCGGTATTGTTGATATAAACAGTCTCGGATGCAGTAATAAGTTACTCGGGATACGTGTAACCATGAAATCGTTATCGAGCGAAGTGTTAATTTTGGGATGACGTTAATGATCTATCTTTAGTTTGCGTATGACGTATTTTCACGTGCCACTGCAGGACAGACATTCTACCATTATTAGTGTGGCGTTTGATGAAAAATATCATCAAATTATGGCGAGCATTCACTTAAACATTTAATTTGAACAGTTATAGTTGCATCAGCGCATTAGACTCTGAACTGCTCTGGTAGTTCGATTGTGTGGATTCTGTTTGGTCTGTGACTTTCAGAATATAATGAACATTTTAGAGAGAATGGTTTTTGATTATGAATCCCAGACAGTCTCCTAATTCCTCAGAGCTAAAGCTGTAGCTATAAATGTATTTCTAAGATGAAGTGGGCACTAGGAATTCTAATTACAGGCTTCACATTTTGCTAATCACTTTCTGGTTGCCAATATTGTAGTTAGAGAGCCAGTGTTAAGAACGGCAAACAACAGCATAAAATAAATAATAGGAACATTTAACAATTATTCCACCTGCCGCCCCATATATGTTGCCAATCGGCCGGGAAACAAACTGAGTAAAAGTGAAAGTGATTTTTGAATATTCGGATTCAGAAGTGAAATGCGATACGCAACTGAGCAATGGAACTCTGATAGAAAGTGTTATGTGTGCATGTGGACGACACAATTGGATTAACAACGCATCTGGATTGACGGAGCTGGCGCTGTGTCTAGCTGCACTGCTGGCATCGCGAGAAGTCAGTCTCGTCGCACCGCAGTCATCCTTCGGAGCGACTGCAGCCGCGTCGGCTGTTGTCGAGGTGCCGTCTGCAGTTCAACGTGCCGCGTCACGTCAGTAATCCTGGTACGCCGCGCCGGCAACGCCATACGTCGAGCAGAAGCAACTAAGTTAAGCGAAAAGCTGTTAAAACTTTTACTATTCCGCACTAAAAGTCTGTCGGCGATGGAACCGCAAATGGAAACAGAAGTTAAACCTAAATCAGGACTAATGTCTGTTGAAGGAACTGTAAATCCATACAATAGTTCAAGTGTAAATATGCATGAAAATAGTAATGTTAAAGTGAAATCCGAACTAGTGTCTCCTGACAGTAGTGTGAAAAAGGGCAACAATTCAATAGTAGAGACCCCTGTAGCAAAGCAGATATCACAAAGTGTTAGGTTATTGGATGATAGTTTCTCTGATGAATTAAAAATGAAAGAGTCATCAGAGACGGTAGAGTTTAAAAAGGAGATGTTAGGTATGACTGATCAATCAGAAGTTTCATTTAGTTTCGATGATTCTGGTGTTGGAGCTAGTTTTTCGCCACATGAGTGTGATAAAAAGCCAGCTAGTGAGCGACCCAAAGATACTGGAGCTATTGATTTAAATGTAATAGTACAAGCAATAGCTGCCAGTAATGCAAACATGTCAGCCAGTAATGCTAGAATGACAGCTGAGTTAAAATATGATATAATTGAGGTAAATAACAGGATTGTGGCCAACCAAACCAATTTTAATAAACGGTTTGAGGCAATGGACAATAAATTAGAATCCAAGCTGAATTTGAAACTTCCTTCAAGACTGCCTGCAATAAGTTGAAAGAGGATCTGGACAGTTTAAATTATAAAATTGATTACAACCATGAGGATATTAAGAAAAAGGTCGCTCAACAGTTATCTGAGATGTATAAAACAGTAAAATCGAAGTTGCTGAGGTTCGCAAAGACTTCCAAATGGAAGATCCGAAGCTGGAGCACAAGTTAACAGAAAAGATCGAGACAGAACCTGAACTGTGCTCAGACAGGTTTAAAGATGTTAATATGAAAGTAAACATATGTCAAGCAGAAGTAGATGCAATCAAAACTGATACTACTCATATTGTGCAAAGAGTAGATAATGTTGAAATGAGAGTAGAAAATATTAGTACTAACATTGCTAACATTGAGAGTAAAGTAGCCTCAGTATCTTCTGGTGATGGTAGTATGCAACAAGTTGTAGCTGCAAGCGCCGCTTTTTTCGGGTGTCGGCAGTTCTTGCGGTTCGATCCAGATAAAAATATCCACCCGCTAGATTTATGGAACGATTTTAAAGATGTGATTCCACCAACTTGGTCTGAACGAAAGAAAATCTCATTTATTAGAAGCCATTTAGCGGGTGACGCCATGCGTTGGTCAGCTGATGTTATGTTGAAGTGTAAAACATTAGCTGAATTTAAAACAGCTTTCATTAATGAGTATTGGACTAGCAATAAGCAAACTGAAGTGTTGAGAGAATTTTGGAATGGAAAACACTTCAGTGCAGGCAAGGGATCTATTAAAGAGTTTGCCAGGTCATGGATCTCACGTGTGTCACATTTGGCGGAAAAGCTGAAAACTGAAATGATAATACTAGGTCTTGAAGCCAAACTGCCATGGTATTGGCAAACTAGAATTATATCTGACCTTAGAGATAATCTGGATCGTTTCATTGAATATCTGGAACGTGTAGAGGGTGTGGCTGCCAATGAGGAGCAAGCATGTAATAACAGAAATGCTAAAAATACCAGCAGTAATTTTAAGAACGAGCAGAATGGCAATGTAAACATCAGAACAGTAGGTGTTCGCCATCCTAAGAAAGGTAGGAATTGGAGAAATAATTACCAGAACCAACAATGGCATCCAAATGATAGTAATTTTGTTCCTAACAAAAATGTGCAAGTAAACAACAGTGTTGAAAGCAATGCTGTGCCAGTTAACTATAATGCAAATAAAGGTAACAGTAGTAGGCAGAGGCAGGAAAACTAGTTCCCGTCTATGAGGATACTGGCGCTCACCAGGCGGTTACTTTTTCTAAGCCAGTAATTACAGTAATTGGTAAGACAAAATAGGATACTCAAACTGAACATGTGGATGAGCGGTCGGTAGCATCTAAGGATACAGCAGAAATATTAGATAACTCACAGTATTTAATAGATACCATGTTACAGTCGCTTTCTAAGTGGGAAGAGAAAGAGAAGGCGCAGCAGTGTAACGGTAGGGAAGAGCCACAAAATACTGAATTGTCAGGTGAAGAAGCAGAAGAAATTCATGCTGATATTTACGATGAGGATGATGTGCTCTTATCTGAAGTGCCTGTGCAGGATGTTGATATTGTACTAATAGATTTAGGACAGGAGGTAAGTGAGAATGTAGAGGATTGCCTGTTGGGCTCGATGAACCCAGTGGCTGTGACCAGTTGTCACTGGAGAAGGAACCCGACGATAATAGTGAAAGTGGTTTAGCTGTAACTAGTCTTATGCCCGGTCTGGAGGCGAAGAATCTCCCAGACTACAGTAATTTGGGTCATGTTCAGCAAACTAAATGTAATAAAGTCGTGTGGTGTGTCGATTTGAAATTAATAGACCGACAGGAAAAGGCAGCTGAAAATGCTACACACTTTGACCTAAATGTCATGAACACAGATGTCGATCACTTTAGTTGGAGAGAAACCCAAATGGAACTATTGGATGAGTTTGAGGAACCACCTGTACAACCTAGAATAAGCCACCCTATAATAATAGTGAATATGTTGGGTATGAATGTTCGTTGTCTCTTAGACAGTGGAAGTGCGGCGAGTGCGATATCTCAGTCCTTCTTGGATGCATTGCCTGACAAAGACAAGCTTAGAGTAATGAGGGTATCAGGACTAAGAGAAATTGGTGCTACTGGCAAGGTGTCAAAAACGGTAAAGCAAGAAGCTTTACTGCCCTTTGATATTGATGGTAATTTAATTGATCATCCATGCTTAATCGTAAACAATCTCAGTATTGAGGTTTTAATTGGCATAGATTTCTTGTTAAAATATCAGAGTGATGTTGACTTTGAAAGAAGCCAGTTAAAATTGGTCTTGCCGGTAACTGGAGTAATTACGGTACCTTTTATTGATAAACATGTAGTAACTAATGATAAAATTGGGAGCTGCCTATATGAATTCTGTAGGGGGGAGTTGTTCTGTAACCTCTACACAGTGTGGCAGCTGTGCAGTCCCAGCTGTGTGAGATCGTCTTTCCTTTTCAGGTCTCACTCATTCTTCATCTTTCCTATCCACCAAAATTACAAGCAGGATATGAAATGGCAGTGAAACCTATTGTATGCTTTAGAGCTAACTAAAGTACAAAGTTGTTGTTTTATTGGAAATGGTCCACCAACAGTAATTTAAAAAGATATACATATTCGTGTACAAGCAGGATATGAAATGGCAGTGAAACCTATTGTATGCTTTAGAGCTAACTAATTAATAGAAAAAGAGATTGCTTAGTGTTATGAAAAATATGCAGATAAGTTATAAGAATGAACTCACCTTGTGTAGCAAGGAATGGCAGTGTAATAGAATTGTGTAGTGTTTGTGGTTGAGTCGTGAAGGACACGTCCCTGAAGTATTTATAAGGTTGGAGCTGGCCATTGTTTTGGTGTTGGGTGTGCAGTGACACACCTACATGTATTGAGGTTATGAGTTGGAGGCATGAATGCTACCATAGGTAACCTTATGTTTGATGAGACACAGCAGCTCATGGTGACCTATAGGTTTAAGGAATTTAGCATTATGCTCGTCCATAATTACTTAATGCACATTAGTGGTAGGTCGAGAGAGACTACCTGTGGTTTCAGTGTCCGATCGAGTGAAAATGGATTGCCACATTAGCAAACTGATCAGCTTTAACACACTATAGATATGAAATAAATGTGCTATCCTATTGCATTAAATTTTAATGGAGTGAGTATTACTTAAGTTCATACACTAGCAAAGTAAGTAAGTACATAATTGCAGATGTGGAACTGACACAGCAGCAGAAGACCAGTAAGTGGATTTAGTAGTCAACTAAACGTAGTGTGTTTTGAACACTCAGAACTGTACTATTACCACAAGTTACTCACATGTACAAAGAAGCTGAGAAGACTACTACCAATCAAATATACTCGTATTATATCTAAGAATAAGGTAATCGAAGACGAGTCAGCTAAGTAAATAAAATACAAATGTATCAAGAATGTACCAAGCATTGGTTCAGTGTTCTGGCCCAGAAATAATAAACTGAGATTAAATAGGATTCATGATTGCATGCCTTGAGATTAAATTTTCTCTAGTACATGACTAACGGCGTTTTGAGCCATTTGTTTACCGATTTTATGACAGTTAAGTAACTGCGAGAGTAAAATTGAAAAAGTTCTGTTAACTTTGTTCCAGCAACATATTGAAAGATAAATTGTATATATCCCCATTTCATTGTGACCCACCCTTAGATATTAAGTGAACAGAGTCTGAGGCACTCTTTTTGTTTGTTCTACAGAAAAACCAGATAATGGCAGCCTGGTAGCTGTGTGAAAGTGAGGAGTGACTTGGACACATATCACAGTGACCCCTCCCCTTTCCGCATATAATTTAGAGTGAACATGAAGGACGCACACCATAGCAACTTCCCCTCCTCTACCCTTGTGAATGGAGGTGTAGAAAGCCAGCCAAAGCGGCTACAACCACATGTGTCAAAATGAAATTGTCATGATTTGTGAAATTTTCATTCAGGTTTAGAAAAGACTGCTAAGATATAATTATCTGTTTATATATCATGAATAACAGTGTTATTTTTTTGAATTTGTGCATGTAAAAATATTTGCAGACAATTTAATGGATTTAAGATTTTCATAATTTTACATATTTTTATATGTTTGTCTGTCTAAAGCAATATGTATGCCAAAGTGTTTCATTGATTTTGCTTAAATTTTAAGTGATAATGTTGCTTAAGAGGCAGTGAAAATGCCAGAACTTTAAATAATTGAAGCAGGTAATATGTTTTCTTTTAAAATTGCTATATGTTTACATTTCAATTTTAAATTTTCATAGGGAGTTAAGATGTACTCTTGCTTCCCTTTTTGTAATTAATTTTTTTCATTTACATTCAAAAAAATTAAGTAGATGGTGATGTAGGGATGCAGCCTATCATGCCTTATAAAATTCACATCAGTCTTTCCTTTGTGTGCCAGCCAGTCTGCTGTAACTAGCTCTGATGTCATAAATGTTGCGCAATACTTTAGAAATCAAGTAAATAACCTGAAACGTTTCTAGCATGTCAGGAGTAATACAAAAACAATATGGGTTGGATATCTATTCATTAACGTTAACCATTTTCGAAATTTGGATGTTTTTCTGTATAAATCATTGGCGTAACAGAAGAGAGCTAGAAACTTAAAAATTTATATTTAGACTCCTTTTGCATAATAATTTAGTAGAAACAGTATTATGGATCTCACAAATTAAAATTTTAGCTGATATTTAAGATTTTTCGGTTTTTATCTTAAAAATTAAAGAAGCAAGATAGATTAAGTAGGCGAATAAATAAAGCTATGATGTTTAAATTTAAGTAGAAGGGAGATCTGCTATAATCATAAAGATGTGAGAAGTTTCAACTGAATAACTATAAAACTATAGCGATAGAGTAACTCCAAAGGGCAAGTTCAGAGCTCGTCTACTGCATGTAGTGTTGTTGTTGTTGTGGTCTTCAGTCCTGAGACTGGTTTGATGCAGCTCTCCATGCCACTCTATCCTGTGCAAGCTTCTTCATCTCCCAGTACCTACTGCAACCTACATCCTTCTGAACCTGCTTAGTGTATTGATCTCTTGGTCTCCCTCTATGACTTTTACCCTCCACGCTGCCCTCCAATGCTAAATTTGTGATCCCTCGATGCCTCAGAACATGTCCTACCAACCGATCCCTTCTTCTAGTCAAGTTGTGCCACAAACTTCTCTTCTCCCCAATCCTATTCAATACCTCCTCATTAGTTACGTGATCTACCCACCTTATCTTCAGCATTCTTCTGTAGCACCACATTTCGAAAGCTTCTATTCTCTTCTTGTCCAAACTAGTTATCGTCCATGTCTCACTTCCATACATGGCTACACTCCATACAAATACTTTCAGAAACGACTTCCTGACACCTAAATCTATATTCGACGTTAACAAATTTCTCTTCTTGAGAAACGCTTTCCTTGCCATTGCCAGTCTACATTTTATATCCTCTCTACTTCGACCATCATCGGTTATTTTACTCCCTAAATAGCAAAACTCCTTTACTACTTTAAGTGTCTCATTTCCTAATCTAATTCCCTCAGCATCACCCGACTTAACTTGACTACATTCCATTATCCTCGTTTTGCTTTTGTTGATGTTCATCTTATATCCTCCTTTCAAGACACTGTCCATTCCGTTCAACTGCTCTTCCAAGTCCTTTGCTGTCTCTGACAGAATTACAATTAATTATCTCGCCCAAAATATTTGACTTAGCCACGTCAGACTTTTATTATGAATACTTACCTGTGTGCTGATTACACATTTAAATTGAGAGCTTCATTAGCCATCAGCAAAGAAAGCAATGATTTATTTGATAACTTAAAGTGGTGCATTACTAGCCCAGTGGCTAGTCGGGATAGCATATTTGATCAGGCATTCCCTTAGCCGTCCGCACCGCGGCTTTATATGTAAGAACATTGCATGAGGTAGGAAGGCCCCAGTTCTCTCTATACACTGATTAGCGCACCACCTGTGCCGGGAGTCGTGTCGCGTCGGTATTGTTGATATAAACAGTCTCGGATGCAGTAATAAGTTACTCGGGATACGTGTAACCATGAAATCGTTTTCGAGTGAAGTGTTAATTTTGGGATGACGCTAATGATCTATCTTTAGTTTGCGTATGACGTATTTTCACGTGCCGCCGCAGGACAGACATTCTACCATTATTAGCGTGGCGTTAGATTAACATTATCATCAAATTATGGCGAGCATTCACTTACACATTTAATTTGAACAGTTATAGTTGCATCAGTGCAATAGACTCTGAACTGCTCTGGTAGTTCGATTGTGTGGATTCTTTTGATCTGTGACTTTCAGAATATAGTGAATATTGTAGAGAGAATGGTTTTTGATTATGAATCCCAGACAATCTCCTAATTCCTCATAGCTATAAGCTGTAGCTATAAATGTATTTCTGAGGTGATGTGGGCGCTAGGAATTCTAATTACAGGCATCACGTTTTCTTAATCACTTTCTGGTTGCCAATATTGTAGTTAGAGAGCCAGTGTTGAGAACGACAAACAACAGCATAAAATATATAATAGGAACATTAACAATAATTCCACCCTCCGCCCCACAACCATCTGTGCCTTTTTAAAAATTTCGGCAGAATTTATCTCTGGCTTCAGCCAGCTTTCTGTACCTATAACGATTTCAGCTTCGGTGCTTTCTATCAGCGCTTGAAGTTCCGGTACTTTACCAATGCTGCTTCGACAGTTTACAATTACAATACCGATTGCTACTTGGTCCCCGCATGTCCTGACTTTGCCCCGCACCCTTTGAGGCTGTTGCCTTTTCTGTACTTGCCCGAGGCCATCTAACCTAAAAAACCGCCCAGACCACGCCACACAAGCCCTGCTACTCGTGTAGCCGCTTGCTGCGTGTAGTTGACTAATGACCTATCCAGCGGAACCCGAAACCCCACCACCCTATGGCGCAAGTCGAGGAATCTGCAGCCCACACGGTCGCAGAACCGTCTCAGCCTCTGATTCAGACCCTGCAGAATTATGGAAACTGTTCTACGTTGAAAAATTAAGACATTTTTGGAGAATGAAAATCTCCTCTATAAAAATCATTATGGATTCCGCAAGCAGAGATCCTACGACACTCGGCTCGCTCTGTTCCTCCATGAGATCCACAGTGTTGTTGACAGCTGCACTCAAGTTGATGTGTTCCTTGACTTCAGCAAGGCATTTGATAATGTCCCACACTGCTGTTCAGTGAAAAAAATACGAGCTTATTGTGTATCGGAGCAGATTTGCGACTGGTTTCAAACTCCCTTGCAGATACAACTCAACACGTCATTCTTAACGAACAAAATCGACAGATGTAAAGGTAATTGCCGGTATACCACAAGGAAGTGTGCTATGACCGTTACCGTTTACAATACACCTAAATGATTTAGTAGAAAGCGTCGGATGCGCTCTAAGACTATTCGCAGATGATGTGGTTGTCTATACCAAAGTAGGAACGCCAGAAGATAGTAACAATATGAAGAATGATCTACAGAGAACTGATGAAAGGTGTAGGCTCTAGCAGTTGACCCTGAACATAAATAAATGTAACATATAGTGCAGCATAAGAAAAGATATCCACTACTGCACAGCTAGACTGTCGATGACAAATCGTTGGAAACATTATCTACCCTAAAATATCTAGTAGTAACCATAGTTACCATACAGAGCGACCTTAAGTGGAATGACACATAAGACAAACAATTGGAAGAGCAGACGTCACACTGAGATTCATGTGAAGAATCTTAAAGAAATATAAGTCATTCACGAAGTTGAGTGGTTTACAAGGCGTTAGTTTGATCTGATCTTCAATATTGTTCATTTATCCAGTATCCCTGCTAAGTAGGATTGATAAAAGAGAAAGAAAAGATCCAACGAACATGGAATCGTTTAGCCGGCGTGAGAGCGTTACGGAGATACTCAAAAAACTCCGCTAGCAGAGGATACAAGAGCGGCGCAATGCAACATGAAGAGATTTACTACTGAAATTTTGAGAGCGCACTTTCCAGAAAGAATCGCACAACATAGTACTTCCTCCCAAATACGTCTCGCTTAATGAAAAGAGGAAATATTCGAGAAAATAGAGCCAAAACAGAGCCTTATCTGAAATTATTTTTCCCACCCGCTATTCGCTATGAAACAGCTTTAGAGGTACAAAAGTACCCTCCGTCACACACCAAAAGTTGGCTTACGGAGTGCGATGTAGATGTAGAAACACACAGTTTCAAACTCCTGTTGTAAAGCGGTACAAACTACTATCTTACGGCAGTGGTACTTCTCGTGGCGTACGAGAATCTTACACCACTAAATCTTACACAACGTAAAGCAGAAAGCGGGACTCATACGGCTACCGCGCGATGTCACACAAAATGGTTAATCCTTGCAGAGAGCCGCAAATATGCCGTGCAAAAAGGTTTCTTCACGGGAGTTTCGCGGTTTTGCAGCAAATATCACGGGGTGGATTTGCCTCCGCTTTAGTGGCAGATAAAGCGGCTTCCAGGACTTGACTGCGTTAGTAACAGCGGTAGCTGGGTCCCGAGTGAGCAGTGTAAACGCGTGGAGGGTCCGTGAAGGCTGAAGCAGCTGCGCGGGTCCCACCAGACTGCCGCATGCACCAGTTGCAGACTAAAAAATAGAAAACAGGGCTCCCAAGAAACTAAATTCTTTATACTAGTAGGAAATGAAAATAAATCCACTTCCGTAGCAGCTGTTCGCGCTCTTCTGAAAGTAGTTCATGCTTTAGAGAAGTATCAGGTGGTTCATGAGAGAGGATGAGAGAGAGAGAGAGAGAGAGAGAGAGAGAGAGACAGAGAGAGAGAGAGAGAAACAGAAAAAGAGAAAGAAAGCGAGGGGGGGGGGGGGGGAGACATGAAAGAGCATATAAAGAGCAACGGCAGAAGGCGCATTTCCTTTACAGAAAAAAGATAACGAGACATTAGTGGGTTATTAATGAAGTTAAAAACTGAGTTGACTTACATATTGTGCGTAATTTGACCGAAAATTAAGGAATGCAAATATCCACCTTTCCATCTTATTATGTGATGAAAATAATATTGTTTGGTTTGTGGATCACTAAACGATGCCGGTAACAGCAACCGTACATATTCCCAGTCTTTACACTGTTCATTCTCGCCATTTTCCCGAGTGATGATGAAATGATGAGAACAAAACTCGGTTCCTGGGGGAGAAAATCCCCAACCCGTCGGAGACCCACTGCTCCAGAAGCATGAACACTAAACACTAGACCAAGAGCTGGGAACAATACGTGATAATAGGTACTAAATTTCATGTCAGATTAGTTCCCTGTTTTTATCTGAGTGTTAGATTCAAATGATTTCAGTTTGTCAGCAGTGGTTGTTGATTACTGAACATATTTAAATTTTTTGTGATAGATGTTGATGAAATAATTACTGTCGAGGCCTGTAGGTTGATTTTCTGTTGCTAGACTGTATACCAGCATTCATTTACTCATTGTGTGCCGTGTGCAATTCTAAATAGTGGGATATTGATGCTTGGCTAGCGACATGCACTTGCGTATGAAATGCTGTTCTGAAACTCTTTGTGATAAAGGGTTAACATGGTACGCCGCGGCGGTTCTCCTAAAGACCGCCGAGCACAGCATCAGAGACAGTTTTAAATACGCGTGACATCCTTTGGAAATGGACTGTACAAAGTTAAGTAATTATTCTTATTTAACTCAAAATAACATGAAATAATATTTTATGTGTTATACACCTATCAAAAAAGGTTTTGCATCACCCCGGTTTTCAGAACTCCTGTAGACAGACTGTTGTTTACATAGTTCTGCGTAGTCAGCGCGTACACAACTTTCCCATTAGAGCGCGCCCCCCTAAGCACAACAGCGCAGGCTCAGCGCTCGTCCGTCTCCGCACTGCGAGATGGAGTTGTCTTAGAGACGGACCAAATTCTGCTTCCGCTGATCCGCGTATTAACATGTAATGCAGCCAATGAGATTGCTGCTAAGGTAGAACCTTTTCTCCTCGCGGATCACACTCGCGCAGTGATACCTCAACGCTCGAGGTATTACAACGAGTGTACAGACCTCCGATTGGTCAGTCCGCATTAGTCTGCATTTGTCTGTACCTGTCTATAGTGAAGTTTCAGTCTGCGCCTAATAAGATTATCATATTCGTGTACAAAGCCATGAAGATAAATGAATAGACACTTTGTCAAGTAGCAGAGATATGTGAGAATAAGATTAACATGCCAATACCAAAGGAACTTCAGATTGTCAATTGTAAATAGCATCCAGAACCAAGTTAAGCTATTTTTATGCTTGTTACTATTTTAATAAATGTGTGTGAAAATTAATCAAGATTAAAGTTGGTCACCGTCAATCTGCTACTCTATGCGTGCAAGTGGCATTTCTATCGTCTGACCTAATGGCAGAAGATAAACAAGCCCAATAAGACCTCGAGACATATTGCTGACACTCGCCTACTTCGTTAGAGCGACAAGTCGAATAATCTGATGGTGTGTGTACCGAAGGTCTTACAGTACGCACACCACACAGACGTTGACCAGTTCAGAGATGTCACTAAACACGCCCAGAGATGTAAACAGCCATGCATGAGCAGCGACTATTAGACGGAGGGGGTCCGACAGCCGACAGGTTCCAGTCATTCTATCAGGAAGCAGGTACACGGCTCGTGTGGAAGGGTCCAGGCGTCTTGGAGTGAACGAAAGTAATGTTCTTCCGACATGGTGGAGATACAGAGAGACACTAACTGTCGATGACATGCCGCACTCATGCCGCCCAAGGGCTACTACTGAAGTTGATGACCGCTATGTACGGATTATGGCTCGGAGGAACCCTGACAGCAACGTTACCAAGTTGAATAATGGTTTTTGTGCAGCCACAGGACATCTTCTTAAGACTCAAACTGTACTTAATAGGATGCATCACACGCAATTTCGCTCCCGACGTCCATGACGAGTTCCATATTTGCAACCACGACACCATGCAGCGCTGTACAGATGGACCAAGAACATGCCGAATGCGCCGCTCAGGGCTGGTATCACGTTCTCTTCACCGGTGAGTGTCGCATATGCCTTCAACCAGAGAATCATCGGAGACGTGTTTGGAGGCAATCCAGTCAGGCTGAACGGCTTAGGCACACTGTCCAGCGAATACAACAATGTGGAGGTTCCCTGATGTTTTGGGGTGGCATTATGTGGGTCCGAGGTAGGCCGCTGGTGGTCATGGAAGGCTGCACGATACGTGAATACCATCCTCCGAACGACAGCGCGACCATATCGGCGGCATATTGGCGAGGCATTCGTCTTCGTGGACGTCAGTTCGCACTCCCACCGTGAATATTTTGTGAATGACTTCTTCAGGATAACGACATTGCTCGACTAGGATGGCCAGCATGTTCTCCAGACACGACCCCTACGGAACGCGGCTGGGATAGGTTGAAGATGGCTGTTTATGGGAGACGTGACCCCACCAACCACACTGAGGGATCTATGCCGAATCGCCCTTGAGGAGTGGGACAATGTGGAACAACAGTGCCTTGATGAACTTGTCGATAGTATGCCACGAAGAATACAGCCATGCATCAATGCAAGGGGTCATGCTACTGGGTATTAGGGGTATCGGTGTGTACAACAATCTGGACCACCACCTCTGAAGATCTCGCCGTATGGTGAAACAACATGCAATGCGAGCTTTTCCTGAGCAGCGTTGATCTCATATTTTCTGTACTGGTTCCGGAACTCTCGGAACAGAGGAGATGCAAAACGTTTTTGGTGTGTGTAGATATGTAAACAATAATTTGCCTCCAGTTTCATTGTATCTTGTGCAAATCACTGTGAACTGGGTTTTGTTGTCTCATATCATCAAGAATAAGTATACAGTCTTAATTATCCGCTAATTCATAGTAATACAGCAGTTGCAAACACATACACATGCAAAAGTGGGACAGAAAATAAATTAAAATCGCTGAAAAAAGGAAAGACGACTGAATGTGATTGAATACCGAAACTATTCTCTACAGAGTATGACAAGATTTCGTTCCTCTTCCAGCAGCTGTGTACCATACATCGCCAGAGAAACGAAACTTTCTATTGATCGAGAAAAACGGTAAGTTATTCACGGTTTCAAGATGGATCGTCGAACTAATGCACAAAACGGTAGGCCTAACTAGTCAATCTAAAAAGTTCGGAGACTGGATTAATAAATAGTAGAAAGATACTAAGACGGTTGATTTCATGCTTCATATGTTTGTCTCCATAGTTCCTACATCCCGCCCCGCCCAAAATTACCACTTCACTACAACACAAAGACCTTCCATACAACCCATGCGTAACTGTCTGGATAGTCCTTCTTTGGGACGTTGTTCAACTTGTGGATTGCATTGCCATGAATGTCTCGAAGCGTTAACCCTTCAAGTGAATTTCTACACTTTGCCGTTTTGCAGTAAATTCGTATCAATAACTCTATGTCTCGTCACCTGTGACGATTTTTTCAGACGAGAATTGTCCGAATTTCTTGTTTCCATCAAGTGGCAGCAAGCGTCCACCCGCCATTGTTTCTCTTATGGAGTCAAGGTGTGTGGTGCAAACTTTGTACTCACTTTTCCCTTCTTCAAAATATTCTGGCGAATATCCTGAACGTTTCATTTAGAAGTGTTACTCTATTGTGATTCTTGACACAGCGACATTGACACACTATGTTCGCACGTCCAATGCTTAACGACAGCCGGCTCACAACTGACTGGTCAAATAAACATCTGTTGCTTACAGTTGTGACTTAAAGCTGCCACCCCAGCTACTACGCAGACGTCGCTTATAGGACAGGAATAAATTCAGTCTCGAAATCTTTCGAAAAGTGGGTGTACATCGGTGACGTTAGTCCGTTGTAGAATTCGAGAACACATTATATTCGTGCGATTTGTGACTTAGAATGTTGTTAATGCCAAATGCCATGTTAGTGACGGGAAATGAAAAGGGTGTTATGGGGACACCCTCGTTCACAATACATAGGGTATCCCAGAACTGTTGCGATAAACTTAGAGGGATTGTAGAAGGGGTCTTGGAAAGCAGATCGGTGACAGGAACTCGTGTTCTGGAACGTCATGCAACGACGCTACAGAGCGGCGAATTTATAGGTATCGGCCCCTGACACTGCTATTCATATCACAATGATTGACCCCGTACTTTGAGCTCACATTCCAGTTACGTCGCATGACGAACGTCGATGTGTTGCACCTTGCCGGAATGGTGAAACTGTTTTCTTTCATATAATGTACAACATTCCATTGCAGTTGAAATAGGGAGCGGGAAGCGACATAGGCGGTAATATTAAAGAGATAGAGTGCTTTTTCGAGCATTTTTGTGCTTTTTCGAGCATTTTTTGGCACCTGTCAACTTTGAAGAGTTATACAAGTTAGTCCACAGTCAGCAGAGAAATTTCGTTTTCACAGTTTAAAGATACAACCTTTCTCTGTTTGCAGGTGGATTTTCGTTATTTTATGGTTAGTTAGTGTGTTTGAGCTTTCCGTTGTAGCTACAGTGGCGAGGAAAGCACAGGTGTAACGCTTGAACTTTTTTTGGTAACATGCAACATCATTACTAACCAATACTACACGTGTTTGCCAGTTAAGAGTCTGTAAAGAAATTGCGTTTGTATCTACAGTCTATGCGAGGCTGGCGTTGAGTGCAGTTGTCTAACTCTCTGCCATTGTTGTACTGAGCGATAAGCACCAACTCGCCGGCGAAGTATGGCAATTTCGTACTAACGTTCCAATACAGCACTTTCGCGTTCAGTTGTTGCTACAAATAGAGGGCAATAAAATAGGAGCTTGCAAGTGAACGCTCAATATACAAGCAGCTTTGAATAAATGAACAACGTAGTGTTAAACAGTAAATGAAAAATCCTTTAGCTCGAGTACATTTTGTAGGAAGGAACGTGAACGAAATAAAACGTACCTTAATCTCTCGCTACTGGCTGAGGTTTGTTTACTGCTGTCGTAGTCATTTGCCTGGTCGAGCAATGGTTCTATTAAGGCTTTTTGTGCATATGTGTTTTCATGTTTGTGCACATGACTCACTGACTTCTTCCAGATGCTAAGGGGAACACTTTTCAGAGAGGAGCTGCGTAAGTGTAAACTACAGTTAATCTCAAAATTCTTGTTCTCGTTTGCAACCTTATTCCTGACATATGCCCAAATATGTTCAATGGTGTTGAATTCGCAGTACGTCACAGGCAACCGCAGAAGTTTTATTTCCTTGTCCACTGGACCCAATATACTCTCCTAAATGTATTTTTGCGACCTGAAGTGTAGTCGCGTGCATTTCAGTAGGCCTACTTTAGTAAGTTCAACGTATGACACGACGTCAGATGTAAGCTCTACATAATTGCTTTTCATCCACTCAATAATTGAATCCTTTCTCTAATCTCTAGATGGATTTCATGATACTGGATTTAACATAATGTGATGTGGAGCCTCATCTAAAAACGTTAGCAGGTATGTTTCATAATTTTTTGTGAGTACTTCTAAAACACTCTTCACAAAGTCTGGCATTCATCATGATAATCTATACCCCTCTTTGGCCAGTATAACAAGCCGGCATTCTGTCTAACCATCTTCGTTTCCATTGTGGCACGTTGTAAATCGTTTTCCAGAACTGGACGGTGTCTGAATTCCTCAATTTGGCGATTCCAGTCTTTGAACCCCCCCCCCCCCCATGTGATAACCGTATACATTTTCTGATGCTTAACGGATGTTTTGGTCTTGCCTTACAAACATTGTGGGATGATTAGTACTACGCTAACACTCATCATTGTATTAGGTACTTTATTCACTGTTTCGCAATTGTTTCTAGCTATAATTCGTATGTGATACTCGGTTATTTTCCGTCAGCACAGGTGTTTTGTGGAACTTCTCATGTGTGAAGCCAAAATTCAAAATAGCAGGCCAAAGGTTATCTTACATATATCCGCTGAGTCTTCGACTTAAGTCTTCAACTTTCCCAATACGGCTACCTATAATGGAACCGTTTACTGCAAAGAGATCGTGGATTTTTCTTCTTATGTCTCCCTGTGTAAACTCGTCTCATGTAAACTTCTGTCGCCGGCCACAACTCTTCTTTGGCGATACAAGCATGACATTTCTCTACATTCCCAGGAAATTTGTTTCATTGTGCTTTCACTAATACCGACACATTCAGAAGTTCTCTTTACTGGCTGTGGAACGGAACTGCTTGTGCCCTGTTATTTTTCACCTCACAGTAAGCACGCGCACTGATCACTAGGGACTTTTCACAACTTCGTAAATGATGCATGGTTTCACTAAGACAAGGCAGCTAATTAAGTTACAGGGACTGTATGAAGAACACAGCATCGAATGGGAGGTTGATGCTTTCCTGCTCGATGGGAAGCTCCTGTGTAAAAGCTACAGCAATGAACAATGCAATGGAAAGATACTGTTCAAAGATCCGGCAGCTTAGCATTCGCAAGAAGATAGTGTATAACGGTGCAAAAACAAATAAATTAAACACATAATATTAGAGCTGTATGTAAATTTATGTCCATAAAAACATAACAGGTATGAAAGGCAACAAAAGAGCTTGCATTTACTCTGTTCTTCCTTTTTAATATATGTCACCATTAGGCGAATTGCGGTAATGTACATCCGCCATTATTATGACAAAATGACTAGTTGGAAAGCAACGAAAACTCGTCTGTAAGTACATAACGGATGTATACTTAAACTGTGCAAAGGAAATAGTTCTCCGAATTAGAGTCTAACTTCTATGACCCCTCAAAGTTGACACTGCAGGAAAAGTCCTTGGGAAAGCACGCTTTCTGTTAAATATCACCACATACTGAATGGGGGCTTAATTTAAAATGCAATAAAAATAATTTTAGTAGCTGTGTGTCCGGTTACGAAGTCTAGTAACCGGTTGGCCCTGAGTAGTATTAGTACGCAATCTGACTGCATAGAATAAGAACAAAGAATGAAAGGAAATTTTCGTTCACACATTTGATTAATTAAGTCCCCAGCAACTATAAAAGCTACGAAACAACAAAGCACAAATGTAACTGTTCTGTGTGTGGAAGTGTGACTCAACGTACACGTATCTGGCTCGGTTCTTCCTCAATACGACAAGATATTTTAAACACCATTTACAATGAAGTAATTAACAAAAAACAGAAATACTATAATTGCACATAGAAACCAGAATTACAGTCTAATACATGAACACAAGCCACAGGCTTTGTTGACTGAACCTGTAACCAGGAGGCATTGTTATTTAGGAAATTTGAAATAAAAAAATTTTTGTTACCTTCATGTATATTGACGAAAAATACACTATGATCATTACAACATCACCAATCGAACAGCATCTCCTATCTCGCCCAACAGAACAACTGCACACGACATGCCCTCAACTAGTACTGCTATCGACATCCTCTCAGCAAGCACTGTCCACGGCAATCTCTGAACCACTACTGCTCCAGTGGATGCGGCGGAAAAATACACTTTGGCCCAATCTCTGGCGCTGTGACTCAGTGTAGCCACCTTTCAATACGTAGCCCCCTTTTCAATGTAGATGCAATAATAACACACCTATTACAAGAAGACATTTGCATGATTGCGGCAAGGTAAAAAATATCGATTTATGTAATGTGACGTAATTATAATATCAGTTCAAATTCAGGGGCCAACCATCATGAACTGTTTATCAGCCCACCGCTTCGGTAACGAACGTGACTTTACGGTGACGGAGAGTAGATGGAAGTCCTGCAATATTGCATGTTATTTGGTGATCGCGACTGATTTCCATGATCGTCATTATCGGCTGCAGTTCATGCGTAAAAACACTTATAAACTCACTTTCCACTCGGACGCGTCTTGGTGATTATTCAATACATCTTCACAAGTAAATCCAAAACTAAAAATTCCTCTGAGCCGTGGCTGGCTCATGTTATGCACTGGATTAAACCTTCATTGAGATTCTGTGATTAGTCTCCCTTGGCTATCGCGATTATGCTGTTATCCTCTCCTTCCGCAGGTGGCAGCAGCGGTGTGTATCGATATTCGCACCTTTTACTGTCTTTGACCGGGCGCTTATAGTTTCCGGCTGGCCGATGTGCGAGCAGTCAGTCGGTTGGCGTGGAGCAGCGAGGAATTCTCGGCGGGGCCTAGTTTGACCGGGGCCCGCTGGCGGTCTCTACGCGGTGTCGGAGTGTGTGGCGCTGCTCCCATTGCTACCATGTCCGTGGTTCACCGACCCTGGACACGAAAGTTGAGTTTTGATTTAACCTACCAGCAAGTCAAGACTGCTCACATTGTGTCGTTTGGAGTGCGTTGTCGGCTGTTGGAATATTCCCGTGAGAAACAACGTGGTTTTCAAGTTGCAAACTTCTAGGCACCCTCCAGTGGAGTTTCACTGTATTTGGTTATTTGAGTTGAAGTTCACCAGCGCAATCTTCTGCTTTGTGGCCGTCAACGTTCCGGCTACCTGCCCTGGATGCAGACGTAAATTTCAGGCAGTGTGGTTTCCTCATCGTGTTGTTGCTGTCCAGCATGGTGTGTAGTTCGACAGCTCTGTGTATGATTGGTTGTGGGCGCCAATATCTTCTACGTTGTTCCGTTCAACTCCCAGTTGTGCCCTGGTCGGGTGAAGTGGAAATTATCTTGTCGGTGGGTCCGCTGACTGTCGGTCAGTTGGGCTGTCGTCGGATCGTGAATGGTTGGCCCTACTGCCAGTTTCACCTAAGCGAGCGTTAATGTTGGAATTCCAGGCCGACCCTCGAACATCTGAGCGCCCTTGTGCGGATTGCCTTTTTTTTTAAATTTGTTCTTGTTGATGGTACTTGTATGGCTTCTAGCCGGTTTCGTATTTTAAATTAGAGTTGTTTTACTCCTAAGGCCTTCAGCATAGGTTAAAGTACTGTTTCACGTAAGCCCTTTGGCTTTTCAAAAAATCTTTGAATTTTTAAGTATTCGACCTTCAGCCGATTTGAATTTAACTTGTTTACTTCAGCCTATTGAATTTTTAAGTGTTCGGCCTTCAGCCGATTTGAATTTAACTTGTTTACTTCCGCCTAACTAAAGAACTGTTTTAAGATAAAGCTTGCCTTTTCATTTTCTGATTATGCTTGCGTTTTAGGCCATCAGTCTTCAGCCGGCTTTAAATTAAATTGGATTTCGGCTGGTAATTAAGTCACAACGATTAAAGCTGTGTGTTTAAAAAATTCTTGTGGGTTCTTGTAATGTTCGATCAAATAATAAAGTTGTATGTTCCATTATAAATGACAGACACTTATTTTGGCCCCCTTCCACAATTTTTTCTATCTGTCCTGTCCTGCGTGTTAAGCAGGGCATTTCACCCTCACTACTTCTAAAATAACATGTTACTCCACATTCATATCGCACCGTATCGAACGAACAATCTTGCTAATACCTCACCACCTTGCAGTACATTAGACAAAGAATTGGTAGGAAGACCGATCGTTAACAGGCCTCAATACCGTACAGAATCACATCTTCGGATACCGATCCCAAAATGAGTTCACTACCGACGCTGACCTACAGAGCCAGACCGAGTGGGCGATACAGAACAGTGCTACTGGCTCTATATGGCCACATAGCGCTACCGAGACAGAAGATCGTCGTGTGCAGTGAGTGTATGGCTCACGCAAAACGTGCAGCATATGCAACAGCAATTTTAGAAACAGTTGGCACAACAGGCACACAACAAATGTTACTTCAAGAAAAGCTCCGAGCCAGGCGCCCTGTGGAGTGCCTTACATTGACACCGAATCACCACCATTTGCGATTCCAGTGGTGTAAAGCGAAGAGCTAACTGGCGGGCAGGATGGAGGTTTCTTGTGTTTTCTGATGAAAGCTGCTCTGCTTTAGTGCCAGTGATGGGGTGGAGTTACCATAAAATGGGGCTACTTCGAACATGTTTCACTGGTCTCTTGGTGGTTACTTTTTGTATTTTCTTTTTTACTCCAACCAAAAAAACGTCTTTGGCTATCAAACATGCATCAATATCAAACGCCACTAGCTCTCCACAATTTCAGTTTTTTTTTAAAGTGTCCAAGTTACCCTGAGCGTGGGTTTATTTTGACAAGGAACTGAAATGCAAATTACGTCAAATATCTAAAATGTAAATGTTATTTTGATGCCACTTGATAAAAATATATCAATATCTTATTCATTATTCGGTAGAAAAATTAAAAACAATGACTTTGCCCTTGACGTTTTGATGTTTCTGGCCAGTCTCTACGTGTGGTTGTTCAGAGCAGCAGATGCATTCATAAAGTCATAGCCCAGCAACTTGTCATTCAGCTGGTCTACCATCATTGTTGATAATCCAGTCTGCTAGTAGACAAAAGATATCTGCAATTGATATCACACTCTGAGGTGTCAAAACAGTGGGACAGCCTGGCTTTCCTTCGTGTTTGTGATGGATCCTGTTAAGTATGGTGGACCTATTACTATTGTACATCTTGGCAGTAACTCCTTGGGTAAGCCTCTCCTCTCATACTTTCTCAATGGCTTTCTAAAGGTATTATCACTATAATTTTTGTAGTTCAGGCACCGAGTTTTCTTTATATGTACTGATCACTGTGATGTACTTTTAACGGAAATAAGAACAAGGGTAACCTATAACAAACAGTAAGTCCATATATAATACTGATTAAACCACAAATGCAACATACGTACATTAATCTATAGAAATCTATACACGTTTACATAAGTGATACTATAAACTTACCGAAAACAAGGTATCCAAAAGTACGAAATCATGTTTACGCTTTACACTACAAACACCAACGACGAATATCCTCAGACTCGTCATTGAGCCACGTGATCGCAACACAGCCCACACCCACCACTACTCTCCCACCACACAAGGTCACGCGAGCTCGCTCCGCACACGTTTAAACGTAATTTGGCACCATATTAAAGTATCACAAAACATTATGGAAGTTACCCTTAAAATAAAAGTAACCCTGTTTTATGGTATGTTCTGGGGTGCAACTTCGTCGTCAATAGGAGCACTCTCGTCTGAATGCCACGCACTGCGATTGCAAATTCATACATCCGTCAGGTGATTCGGTATTTTGGGCTGCCATTCATGAACAGCATTCCAGGGGGAGTGTGCCAACAGGATAACGATTGTCCACATTCCACTGTTTAAACGCAACATGCTCTACACAGTGTCGACATGTTTCCTTGGCCTGCTTATTCACCAGATCTCTGATATGGGACATTATGGGACAACTCCAGTATTATCTACAAACGCCATTAACCGTTCCTGTATTAACCGACGAAGTGAATTGAATGCTGTCCGCCGCTCGTGGTCGTGCGGTGGCGTTCTCGCTTCCCATGCCCGGGTTCCCGGGTTCGATTCCCGGCGGGGTCAAGGATTTTCTCTGCCTCGTGATGACTGGGTGTTGTGTGCTGTCCTTAGGTTAGTTAGGTTTAAGTAGTTATTAGTTCTAGGGGACTGATGACCATAGATGTTAAGTCCCATAGAGCTCAGAGCCATTTTTTTGAATGCATGGAGTTCCATCCCAGAAACTGACATCCGGCACGTGTAGAACACAACGAAATCATGATTGCATACTTGTATCCAACATTCTGGTTGTTAGCTGTTATTAACGTACCAGCATTTCATATTTGCAATGGCTTACCTCGCGTTTACATTAACCTGTAATCTTGCAACATTAATCGCTTAAATGTGTTACTCAGACAAAAGCATTCCTGAAATTCCATTACTCCACTCTAATTGCATTTTTTGATTTACGGTTTTCTCCATCAGTGTACTTTTACAGTATGAAACAGCCCTACAAAATAATTTACTTTCTGAAGTTTTACAAAAAAGAGGAAGTTCTTTCTAAAGATGACGAAATTCCATAGGTTATCTAGGCAAATGACATTGACAATGATGATCAAAAAAACTCCTTTTAGATAAATAAGATGTCTTATTCTTAGATCAAGGTGTCGAATGTGGTGGAAATAATGTTTTGATGGATGATGCTAGAAATAGTTTTAGTCAGGTTAAGAAAATGCGCCTTTAAGACCTAGCTCAGGTTATAATATCAAAAGTAGGAATGCACGAAAAGACTGGTTTGATAGAAAACTCTAAAGGGAGTGTTAGTACAGAATCAAAGATAAACGAACTTAATTTGGTATCATAGCCCACATATGTAAACGTACCGCGGATTAAAATATAACGAATGATAAGAGTGAAGTAAAGAATGGTAATATAGGTGTACTGGATCTCCCTGAAGTTCCAGATTTCAAATGGAATAGAACGTTTCAAACACCGAAGTTAATGGAGAAAGACGGTAATGAATTCGTCAAAGCTCACCTGTTCAACATTACACATAATGGTGAAGTACCAAATTCAACTGACACATACTGTTCTGTAATAATCCTCAAAATTCTCATGGTTATTATAATTCCTGAATGTGTGCAACACACTGCTCAAAAAGGTACTATGTTCACAGCTGACAAAAGCAGGATGTCAGCTTTTCTTTGCAAGAATCCTTTTATGGGATATCACATTCTTCCAAATTCAGAAGCTATTGGTTTCCTCTAAATTGCGCAAGGGATCTCTCTCCACTGGTTTGAGGAGATTGATAACTGTATATATTTTGTAGACATTGCAAATCAGTCTTCTTCAGATGTCAGTGGATTTAAAATTAGGCTTTTAATATGGCATCAAAACAAAAGCTTTGAAGCATCTGTTATTTATAACAAGTGTCAGTCTGTCGACAAGTCCAAAAGGGAATAATATAATCAGCGGATATATCACAAGTAATCCCATCAAAAAGGGTTTGAAAGTTGGTGTGTATGTGAGTCTGCAACTGGATATTTATGTGGATCTGATTTCTTTGCTAGAAGAAAAGTCTGGAGACCTAGAGTAGGCTTGATGAGATTGCAACACATGTGAGCGAACTAACACCTTCTTAGGACTTGGATACCAGATCTGTATAGATAGCCTTCTCAGCTGTCTGGCACTGCAGTTTTAATTGCTTTAGAAAAACATTGAGTTTCAGGAAGAGTATGAAGCAACCGTAAATTAATGCCATAACAATCTCCTTTCGATACAGTTATGAAAAGAGGTGACATGTAGCCCTCAGTTGACAGCGCTGAAGTGAATGGATAATGACTGTGCCATTTTTCTCTTTAACTTCACTTAAAATATTTAGGCAGTGTCAGTTAAAAGACACCAACACAGTTCTTCTGACAAAATTTGTGTTTCATATCCAAATACGGCACACCGAAGTATTAGTTCTTTGGACGCGTTTGTCACATCAATCAGAAGAAAATAATTTATGAGACTAATACCAGAGTAAAACTAAACTACTATTTGAAACTCTTACTTTGATTTCACTGATTCTGTTGTGCACAATTCATAAGTTAACTATTAAAAAAGTACTGTCTAATACTGATGTGGATGCAGGAAAACTTATTACTTCACTGCAATAAAGGCACTATGCTGCTCGAAAAGAGGGCTGTTAAAGTGGACAACAATTATCAAAACCAAGACAAACATTCACAATATCTGTCATCCAAGATGTCCTGATGATCGCATGACCAAAGCAGAAGTGATGAGATGGTATGTCAAATGTTCTCTCACAAACGTTGATAATCGTATTGACAATAATTGTGAAGAATGCGTAGTACATAGGTGTTTCATTTAAAACAGAGATAGTTGCTGTGAGTTTCATAGTAAACAAATGGAAACCAAGAAAATAATGCTTCTGTACATTTAAAGTACGTTGCATCATATATGTCTCGTAAATTTTCTTGTCGTTGTAAACTCAGAATTTGAAAGTATTCATTCTGGTTAATGCTTTGCCTTAAACTAGCACATTTTAATCAAAGAATACAGAAATTTACTTTCTGATCAGTTAAGTACGTCGAAAAGTTATGTCAACAATCATCATGCTATGTCATCAGTGACCGTTATCTTATGGATATTTCTGTGTGTAACCTACATCCCCAACCTCGAAGTAGTTTTATATTTCTCTCGGTGCTTCTTCGATACAGAAACAGAATACCAATGTTGACAATAAATAACACTGCTTTGCAGTTGTCCTAATTCTGACCTCTCATTCCGTTACGATTCGTCCGGTCTGCTTCACATAACCCTTCCCCCTTGTAGTTAATATCATATTGGATAGCATTTTACTGTATTTCTCTTGTCAAAAGCAAATCTACGAGTACAATTAATATATCCTTTTCTATCGACTTCGATAGGTTTGTCTTTGTACTGTTAATATTTGCTTATTTCTTATAATCACTGATTATGTGGTTTACTATTACAACACCGTCATGCTTTGCTTAGCCCATGATAACATTATGTTACACTGTCATAAATTTGATAAATGATTATTTCAATTTGACACACATCTTAGCCTTTAATTAAATTGCAAATGATAAGTGTTTACAAATTATTTCATTTTTGTGACAGTATGTGTACCTGACGATCAGAAATGACATTTTGCATTAATGTGATGAAGTTGTCTTCGGCGAAGGCTGTGTTTTAGTATCTATATTAACTACCTCCTCACAAACAGAAAGAATCGTGAAGTATTAAGTATTACAGCCGTCAACTGAAACATAATTTCAGAAATTTTTAAATACAAGTATCTTATTTGACTTCTCAATCCGAGTATATCTTCCCTGCAAATGGCATTGACATTAATAGCGAAAAGGCATAGTGGAGTAAAATTTTACGTAGTGAGATTACATCATCTCCTCTTGATAATTATTTACTTGGTTCAATGCTGAACCGTGATTTATTTTCAAAGAATATTCTTAAGAATTTATAAGCGATTCACCAAGAATATTAACACATTGAACCACACTATGTAAGCATGGAAGTAGTTGCCAGGGAGTAACTGATGAAATCATAACCAAATTCATTTTTACAAATGGGAATTTTATTCACTTTAATAGTGCCTAAACGCATTTTTTTAAAAGAAACAGATTTAAAATTATTATCAGAAAGCAGCCTCTAAATATCAAAGTTACAATTTATTCAGAGGCAGAAGGAAACAAAGAAGGACCCCACCACAACAGTAACCCGCAAGACCGTTGAGATGCTCAACAACTCGGGACTAGAGAAGGGTATCATCAGGAAGCTGTACCAGAGGGTACCGGCACCACCACGTCTCTATTGCCTCCCAAGGGTCCACAAAGAAAGTGTCCCATTACGACCTATTTTAAACACTATTAACTCGTAAACATTTGGTATTGCTAAGCATTTATCACAGATGCTAAAACCCGTGGTGGGTTACGGTTCACACCATGTGAAAAACTCGGCTGAGTTTGTGAAAGTACTACAGGGAATGCGGCTGAAAAATGAAGACCTACAAGTCAGCTTTGATGTGACACCCTCATTCACACGAATACCAATAGAAGACTCCCTGGCTTTACTCGAAGAACAATTTGAGGAGGATATCATGAAACTCTTTCGCCATGTTCTAACCACCACCTATTTCAAGTGTGGTGGGAAGTTCTACGAACAGATAGATGGTGTAGCTATGGGAACCCCCCCCCCCCTAGCATCAGGCATAACCAACCTATACATGGAGCACTTCGAAAAACAAGCACTGGACACTGCTAAACACAAGACTAAAGCCTTCTACAGGTACGTTGACGATACCTTTGTAGTTTGGCTACATGGCTGCTAGAGTTCCATCAACACCTTAACAGCAAACCTGGAAGTATCAAATTTACCATGGAGGTAGAAGAGAGCAGAAGCTTACCCTTTCTGGATATCCTGATCACAAGAAACATGGATGGCACGCTGGGACACGCAGTGTATAGAAAGAAAACACACACGGACCTCTATCTTAACGCCAATAGCTGTCACCACCCTGCGGAACGCAATGCTTTACTCATCACCTTAGTGCTCAGGGCCAGGTCCATCTGCGATAGGGAAAGTTTGCCAGGAGAATTGAAACACCTAAAGGACACCTTCAAGAAAAATGGATATACTGAGACACAAATATGGAGAGCTCTTAAGACCGACCACAAGAAGAGAGAAGAGAGACCGGATGAAGACGAATCAATGGGCTGTGCGTTCTTGCCATACGCGGGTTCTCCGACGTCCAAAATCGCGAGAATTCTCAAGAAACATAAAGTGAAGCAGGAAAAATCAAAGACCTTCTCGGTTCAACCAAGGATGCCCTAGGTCTGACGGCACCAGATGTGTACAAGATCGGATGCGAATGTGGGATGCAATATATAGGACAGACACAGCGTTGCATCTCACAGCGCCGCAGTGAACACATTAGGCATGTACGTTAGGGTCAGTCCAACAAATCTGCTGTGGTGGAACATAGTATTGACGAGACGCACACCTTAGATTTCGAGGACACAAAGAAAATATGCAGTACAAACGGATTTTGGGACTCAGTAATCAAAGAGTCCATAGAAATACGGTTACACGACAACGTAATCAACCGCGACAGTGGCTAGCATCTCAGCACATTCTGGGAGCCTGCAATCAGGAAAATCAGAGAAGAACGTTCCGTTCCCCCCCCCCCCCCTTCCCACCAGCGGCCGATCCAGGCTCATCGGGCGATTCCGCGGGCGCGTGATTGGCCGGCAGCGGGAAGCGGTGAGCGGTCCAGCAGAGATATAAGCCCGCGACCGACGATATCCCGACATGACACCGAAACTGACACATGACACATGACACCGAAGCTACAGCGCAAGAAGAAGAGTGGGAAGAAGTCCAATTCCTCCCGCTTCCATACATGTACAGCGCAAGCGCTGTAATGAAGAAGATCGCTGGCTGGCTTCGCGATGGTACTTACCCCCCCCCCCCCCCACGACCACCCTTATCCTTTCGTTCCACCTAACCATCCTCTACCTCCACTCCCACATCACCCACTTGGGTATCCAGAAGGCCTTATTGGTCTTTCTAGGGAGGAGTTCAATCCGATTGACTCCTACCCTATCTTCACAGAGTTGCATATGCGCTGTATCATCATCTCTCTAGTCAACGGAGAATATGATAAATTATGAATCCATATGCACGGTATCCCAGCCGAGGAAGAGACCTCAGCAACAAGTAAGAAGAAAAAGAAAAATCGTCATATCGACAAGCTCAAGAAATAGGTCATCGGCATTTCTTGCCAGTCCAGAAATACCTACCAGTACAGAAAGAAGATTCGACAAGATTCCCAGTGGAGTAAGGGCCAACAGGCCACAAACTTCCAATCGAACATTCTCACAGTGAGGAAGTCATAATAGGAGCAGCAGCCGATATCCCGACACTTCGCCTGAAGATGATGGAGACGCATTCCATCGAAACGTTGCTACGAGACGACGATGTTACTTGGCTGACAACCAATGAAGACTTCATACAAGAAAGAAACAAGTTTTGACTGTATGAGCTTTCGGGCAGAGAACCTTGCCGCTCCCTTTTGACACGGCCGTAGTTACGACCGCTCACAACAGCCTCTGAAAGGTTACGCTACTGCAAATCTGCAACACGCCAGATTACTTTAAACTAAGAGTTTTAACAATTTACACAAGCACACAAACTATGCACCCCGCCGTAGGAGGGATGGAATGTGTACAAAACACTAACAATTAAAATTCTAACTTTGCCACCGAAGGTGCAACTTGATTTTAACTTGTAAGAAAAGTAGTACGGTGAAAGGGTAGCAACTTTATATACTAAAACAATCTTTTACATAAAAGCCCATGAAATGCAATCTTATATAAAATTCTACAAGGTTGGCCAAACAATAGTTATGATGTATCTTTCTGGCAGATTAAAACTGTGTGCCGGGCCGAGACTCGAACTCGGGACCTTTGCCTTTCGCGGGCAAGTGCTCTACCAGAAGGTACTGCCAGAAGTAAAGCTGTGGGGACGGGGGGTGAGTTGGTTGATAGAGCACTTTCCCGCGAAAGGTAAAGGTCCCGAGTTCGAGTCTCGGTCCGGCACACAGTTTTAAACTGCCAGGAAGTTTCACATCGGAGCACACTCCGCTGCAGAATGAAAATATCATTCTGGAAAAATGCCTCAGGCTGTGGCTAAGCCATGTCTCCGTAATATCTTTTCTTTCAGGAGTGCTAGCTCTGCAAGGTTCGCAGGAGAGCTTCTGTAAAGTTTGGAAGGTAGGAGACGAGGTAGTGGCAGAAGTAAAGCTGTGGGGACGGGGCGTGAGTCGTACTTGGGTAGCTCAGTTGGTAGAGCACTTGCCCGCGAAAGCCAAAGGTCCAGGAAGTTTCATATCAGCGCACACTCCTCTGCAGAGTGAAAATCTCGTTATGGAATAATTAAGATGCTCTACAGTACATAGATACCTCCTCTCAAGATCATAGTTTCCAAAGGTCAAAACATATTTCATGTATTACGCCGTTACACTCCAAACAATAAAATCGTTAACACACCAAATGCGACAAACATGACAGAGGCAGCTACTAATGAACGGTAGATTGATAAGCAGATTACCGAACAACTCGAAGCGCAGGTTGCTCTAACCCGCCCCTACTCCACAAGGGAAAAACGGACCACCCAATTTATAAACAACCACCTTCCCACATTCCCAGTGGTGGGCAAACGGAGAAGGATGGTGTGACAACCCCAAAGCAAAACGGCTGGTGACCTCACTAAGGAAACGCGTAGAATTTAACAACAGTAAATCAAACAGCATATCACCAATCACTTAACTTCTTATAAACTGCGATATCTCGAGAAGACCTGCCGCAGCACCCGCAAATCGCACTCCCGAACCGTCCGCTGCCAGCCGCTTCAACGGACACAGGAAGGCGCGCCTATCTCCCGTCTCACGGCTTCGCAACTTGCACCGGCCAGACTGATGTCGTGGGTTGACTCCAGTTGCTCTCGTGTCGACCGCGAAGTCACCTGCCCTCGCTATACGCCGCGGCCCACGCCTCTTAATCAGGAAGCAACACGTTCTAGGGACGGTTCACGACCGACCGACAATCGCCGTCCGCGGTGGTCTCGCGGTTCTAGGCGCTCAGTCCGGAACCGCGCGATTGCTACGGTCGCAGGTTCGAATCCTGCCTCGGGCATGGATGTGTGTAGTGTCCTTAGGTTGGTTAGGTTTAAGTAGTTCCAAGTTCTAGGGGACTGATGACCATAGATGTTAAGTCCTGTAGTGCTCAGAGCCATTCGACCGACAATCTGACCGATTCAGACTGTAAAATTTTTGCACGACAATCTGACCGATTCAGACTAAAATTTTTGCACGACTCCTGGCGACGCGTTGCTGGAAGTTACTGCCTAGGCATGGTTTTTTTGTGTTTAGTAACGACCCAAGTGGGTTTTCTATCTGCCTTTATCGATATCATCCTAAGCCTGAATGACCGCGCCAAAACGCTTATTCAGGCCAAAGGCCCCGTAGCGGAAGCAGTGACCATCCGGCGCTCCATCGTGCAGGGATACTCACTTTCGTCTCTACTGTAGCGACCTCACATGCGCCGACGCTCAAGACGGACAAGTCATCTTGTGTCTCAGTGCGCGACCGACCAATCGATCGGTCAAACCGCCAATGACCATTGCCTCAGCAAACCCGAGCAGACTGGCGGCCTAACGCGCAGACTCAGATGCAGGAACTAAGCCCCGACCGGGCGACCACTCGCTGAGTTCTCTTACTGGCGGAGTGGAAAGACTCTCATTTTCCCTTCTTTAAAGGTTGATCCGAACGACAGACAGACACTAATTGCCCAACAATTGCAGACGAGAGACAGACTACCAAGCTGGGGACAAGAGACTGAACCAGACTGACCGATTGGCGAGCTCATACCGCCCCTTAAATGCACGTGAACAGGCAACCTTTCCCCTTTCCCACAAGAGGGAGACACCAAAGCTGCGATTGCCACAGCGGCGCCGCCACCAGAAACGGAGGAGGACTGCTTCACACTACGCGCTGCGGCGCGCTCTTCAAAACAGCAATTTTTACCACAGCTCAAATGCCTCCTGTAATAACGTTCCATCTACGGCCAGACAGTTAGTGGCAACTGACATGTTCCCACATCAACTGGTAGCTGTCTTGCTTTTTCCATTTAGCCACACTGAATTGATACTACAAGATCTCGTTACGTCACAGTAAGGGCTGGTGTTTGATAACACAGCAGGATCACTTCTGCACCAAACATAGTATGTATCAACAGGCGTCACTATACATACACAGACAAAATATTCGTGGAAGTGTTGTCATTCCATTGGCATGTAAAATGGTCCACAATTAGAAACACTACGAGAAAAATGGTTCAAATGGCTCTAAGCACTGTGAGACTTAACTTCTGAGGTCATCAGTCCCATAGACTTAGAACTACTTAAAACTAACTAAGCTACGGACATCACACACATTCATGCCTGAGACGGGAGTCGAAACTGCGACCGTAACAGCAGCGAGGTTCCGAACTGAACCGCTACTATGAGCAGACTCAGGCGTTCGGATCACTACAAATCTCATAAAAACTATTTGCGCAAACTGACTGCGACTCGTTGATATGCGAAAATTTTATTGGTAATTTCAATTCTTGAAACGGTTACGTTAACGACAGCCACAGCTGTCTGCAGAACTATCATGAAGAAAATGTGAAATCCCCGGTCTAGCAGGACAGAGTGGGTGAGTTTATATTTGTGGAAAGGGGCCAAAATAAATTGCTGTCAGTTACACTCAACATATAAATTTTATTAGTTAAAACAGACAATAACATAAGCAAGAATTAAAAACTCCCAAGGTTTTAACAAAAGAGTTCATTTGATTTAATTTAAATCGGCTGAAAGCCACATACGAAAATCCAGGGCCCAAGGCCTAAGCAAGGAATTGAGGTGCAGGAGGTCTTCTGGAAGTATCACTTCTTTCAAAAAAAATTTTTTACTTCAATATAAAAAGGCTGAAGGCCACATATTAAGCAGGAACAGTGTTACGGCTTAAGGCCAAAAACAAAGATTTTCAATGTTAATTCTAAATAGACTGAAACCCAGCTGAAGGCCGCATTTCAACGAAACAATTTAACGGCTTAAAGCCTAGGAAGAAGGGCTTTCAATTTAATAGGCTGAGGGTCTTAGCTTAACACGTTTCATGAAAACTCGGCTGAAGACTTCATACTGAAGAATAACGATGATATGATTTAAGGTCAAGAGCAAGATTTTGAATTTTCAGTGTAAGAGAGTTTAAAACTCGGCTGAAGACCACACACCATTGAGAAAACAATTTCATGGCTTAAGGCCTAAGGAAAGAAAGGCTTACAATTTTAATAAGATGAAATTCGGCTGAAGGCCATACAGAGTACCTAAGACTAAAAGAAAAACACTATGTAAAACACAAGGAGCGGCGCTCAGAAGGTTCAGAGCATCGGCCTGGGAAGTCACTAACGCACGTTTAGGTGAGACAGACAGCCAGACCGATAGCCTCTTAATCAGGAAGCAACACGTTCTAGGGACGGTTCACGACCGACCGACAATCGCCGTCCGCGGTGGTCTCGCGGTTCTAGGCGCTCAGTCCGGAACCGCGCGATTGCTACGGTCGCAGGTTCGAATCCTGCCTCGGGCATGGATGTGTGTAGTGTCCTTAGGTTGGTTAGGTTTAAGTAGTTCCAAGTTCTAGGGGACTGATGACCATAGATGTTAAGTCCCGTAGTGCTCAGAGCCATTCGACCGACAATCTGACCGATTCAGACTGTAAAATTTTTGCACGACAATCTGACCGATTCAGACTAAAATTTTTGCACGACTCCTGGCGACGCGTTGCTGGAAGTTACTGCCTAGGCATGGTTTTTTTGTGTTTAGTAACGACCCAAGTGGGTTTTCTATCTGCCTTTATCGATATCATCCTAAGCCTGAATGACCGCGCCAAAACGCTTATTCAGGCCAAAGGCCCCGTAGCGGAAGCAGTGACCATCCGGCGCTCCATCGTGCAGGGATACTCACTTTCGTCTCTACTGTATGCCATAACCCTGGAGCCACTCATCGGGGGCCTGACGACCCACCTTTGTGGTGTCACTTAGCGTCAGCATACTTTTCGGTGTCATGGGGATGCAGACGAGCTCCTCCTCTTAGTCCGCTCACGGAATGAAAACAAAATGGTTCTTGATTTGATATCAACGTACGGAACTGCAGCGGGCAGTAACATGAATGTGGCTACATCCTCGGCCTCACGCACGGCCATTTAGCACCTCTCCAGTGCGTAGAGAAACAGCGATACCTTGGTATCATTTTCACCTCCACCGTTCGCCGCCCCGCTGCCATCAATTTTCGGCGTACTCCCCAAATCATCCGACGACTCTATTCTTTACTGCGTGTCGAATGCCTGAATCAATATTTGCCGTCGAAAATGATCCACATCGCAAGGATACTACCGCTGCCGTCATCTACTGGACTCGTCCTCCAGGCAGCGTTCGGATACTTTCTTACGGACGGTACGCTCTTTGATCACCCTTCCCCGCGAGCGGGAGGCCTCGGTCTCGTCAAAGTTCGACTCCGAGCGGCGAGACATGTCCACCATGCACACGCAGTGGAACAAGAGCGCCTCCCTTAGGCGCAGTTTGGTGAACTTTCTTATGCTCGCGGCTATGTCGCCGCCAGTACCAGTACGCCCCATCACATAGCTTATGATACACATTTCTCATTTCACCGTCGACTTCATTTATGCTTACACTCGCTTACCGAGCATGCGCCTTCCTCGAACCAAAGATCTGTACACCCCACTGCTTCGTTACATATCCAGCTACAACTTCGAATTCAAATATCCATCGACGCGGTTGTTCACGGTATGGCATCACGTGCACCACCGTGTCCTTCCCTCCAACGTTCGGGAAACATGGTACAACGTCGCGTGTGGAAAATTCACCATACATCAACGTCTTCACGCAATCGGATCGTCGGACAGTAAGCTTTGGTCAATTTGCCACCTCGTGGATGACGATGCCCACCACCTGATTTGTGCTGCCACCAGTGATGTCTGGAAACTTGGTTGACAGTTCGTTGCCTGCTATCTCCTCATTCCGACGGACTCGATTGACCCAAGTACTTTTATCTATCGTGAGGATACTTATTTCCTAGCCACCAAAAATCATGCCATTGTATGGGTCAAGGGGTGGATGAATCACTTCAATTACAATGACGACGATAAATCATGCCTTGAGTTCTGATAGTACTTACAAACAGCCCACAATGATGCCGAGCACCGACGGCGCTACCGCGCCTTCTTCGCCAATTCCCTTCGCGTGATCTTTAATTCACGCCCCTACTCAGCTGGATAGTGCCACACACGGACGATAACCCCCTCCCGCTGCAGACATCTGAGACTCGTCGCACTACATTTCTATATCGTAACCCACAGAAGAGTGGGCGCACGGAAACGTCCCTTTCTTTCATGCACTGTCAAGAGCACGTTGAACATTTCTCCAACACTACTGTCCCCTCCTCCATGCTTCCTGCAATCCTTTAGGGGGCTTCTTCCCAGTAGCGTGCCGGAGACACCGTGGACATACCTCGCATGTTGACTCCTGCCCACTCTGGCTCCACGATCCATCTGCCGAGCAAGGGTATTCCTGCAAGTCTTATCATATCTCCGCACCTTCTTCCATCTTTGTCTACGACCTCGCTCCTCTTAGCTTACTTTCAGTAATATTATAATTTTTTTCTCCACACCTTGTTAATAAACACTTTTGCACGCCTTGTTTAAGTGTAATGTCTTATATTGGTTGAGCCGAAAGGATGGTATTTCTGTTGTATCTTGTACAAATAAAGATGTTTTGTTTACTTAACTCGTTTCCTGCTTGAAAATACTGGAGGGGAGCGATAAAAAAAAGAGTTCGTCTGTGATTAATAAGCAATACTTCTTCGGTCGTGGATTTAATCCCCAACACCGCTTAAATTTTTGCTTCTAATTCGCGCCATCAGCATGGCAGCCCAAATCTTCCGGCATAAGAAGTAGCCCCTCATTCGTCCAACACCTCGTCAAAGAGGGTGGAAGAATGGGCAGAGGTTCAGGGCACCCTCTTGCCCCTGGAGTGGGAAACTGCCCATAAGGCGAAAGAAGCAGTAATGATGAATGGCATGAGGATGCAGCAGACAATGAAAACCACTGCATTAAAGACACATAATGTATGGCCTGTAAGTGAAAAGTATCATAATGATCTCTCCGTTGGCAAAAGATTCCAGAGTAGTTCACCATTCGCATATCCGGGAGGACTGCCAAAGTGGAGGTGGCCATACCGAAAACATTGATTTACCAACTAAAGAATTACGTTGAAGGAGTCGGGGCGTGGAATGTTAGAAACTACAACGTGCTAGGAGAGACGTGGAATCTGAAAAGGGAAATGCTAAGGCTCAGTCTACATATGTTGGCGATCACCGATGTGAAATGGAAAGAAGACACGAATATCCTGTCATGGGCTTCGTACTATAAATAAGAAAGGTGAAAGATTAATTGAGCTGTGCAATAATTCTCAGATAGTAATGGAGAATATTTTGTTCAAAAATTAGAAGAAGAAGAGGTATACCTGGAAAAGGCCGGGATGAACGGGAAGATTTCAGTTAGATTACATCGTGGTCTGGCAGAGATTCCGAAATCTGATTTGGGATTGCAGAGCGTACCCAGGAACAGATATAGACTCAGATAACGGTACAGTAATATGGCGAGTAGATGTTTAAGAAACTAGTCAGGAGGAATCAATGCCCAAAAGAATCGGTGTACTGAAGTACTAATGAATGGAGAGGTACGTCTGAAGTTCTTTAAGGCTACAGACACTGCAATAAGCAACAACTCAGTAGGCAGTTCAGTTGATGAAGAACGGGCATCTTTAATAAGAGCAATCACAGAAGATGGAAAGAAAACGGTCAGTACTAAGAAGGTAACCGAGAAGAAATACTTCCGTTGATAGATGAAAGAAGGAAGTACAAACATGTTGAAGGAAAATCAGGAATACAGAAACAGAAGTCACTTATTGATGACATTAACGACCGGGAGAGCGCCCCTCCTATCCGTATTCTCCACTGAGGATGACACGGCGGTCGGATGGTCCCGGTAGGCCACTCGTGGCCTGACGACGGAGTGCTTTATTGATGAAATAAATAGGAAGTGCAAGCAGGCTAGGGCGAAATGGCTTCGTGAAAAATATAAAGAAGACGAAAACGAAATGATTGTCAGAAGGACTGACTCAACATATAGGAAAGTAAAATTAACTTTTTCTGAAACTAATCCCAAGGACGGTAACATGAAGAGTGCAGCGGGATACCAGTATTACATGCTGAGGGGAGGGCGGATAGGTAGAAAGATTACATTGAAGGCTTGTATGAGAGGGAGCACCTGTCTGATGACGTGAGAGAAGAATAAACAAGAGTCGATACCGAACATTTAGGGATCCAGTATTAGAATCAGAATTTAAAAGATCTCTGGAGGACTCAGAATCAAATAATCCGAAGGGATCGACTTCTATACTAATTGGGGAAAGTTCCGGAAAAATGACTATTCAGTTTGGTGTGTAGAATGTACAAGTCTGCGATATACCATCTGACTGTCGAAGAAATATCATTAACTGAGTTCCAAAGATTACAAAAGTTGACAATAGCGAGAATAATTGCACAAAGAGATAAGCAGATCATACAGCAAAATTGCTGAAAAGAGTAATATACAGAAGCATGGAAAAGAGAACTGATGATGTGTTAGATGACTATCACTTTGGCTTTAGAAAAGGTAAAGGCACAGAGTGACAATTCTGACTTTGCGGTTGATAATGGAAGCTAACTAAAGAAAGATCAAGACACGTTCGTAGGGTCTGTTGACCTGGAAAATGTTCGACAATGTAAAATGATGCAAGTTCTTCGAAATCCTGAGAAAAATATGGGGAAACTGTAGGAAACGACGAGCAATATACAATACGTACAACAACCAAGAAGGAATAATGAGTGAAGGACCAAGCACGAAGTGCTGGGATTAGAAGAGGTTTAGGATATGGATGTAGCCTTTCGCTCCTATTGTTCAATCTATACATCGAAGAAGCGGTGATGGAAACAAAAGAAAGATTCAGGAATGGAATTAAGATTCTGGGCGAAACTTATGTACAGTAAACATTGTCAGCTTATAAATGGTATTTACAATATTGTAGTACCAATAATGTGGAACTCACCTCCAAGGAGAGCTACAGTGGGCCACAACACAGATTCCTGAGAAAGGTGTGTGTGAATATTCTCCCTGGACTGTGTTTCACCCCCACAGGTGACGGACAACTCATTCTCCGCCTATACTGAAAATTTCAGACCTTGCGTTTTAGTAATCACTATGTCAGAGTTGAGGCTTTCGATCTTTGTGGGGTTCTGTGAATATATTTAACCTTTCCAGTTTGTTCGGTACACGATATAATCGACAGTGATTATGTGCATCCATTTTGTGGGAAAGGCACCGATTTCAAAGATAATTCCCCAAAGTAATGTGGAAAAGTGTACAACTCTTCCTCAAAATGGAAACTAAATCCACTGCTGCAAGTGTATGTAAAGAAATGTAATTAGAAACATGAATTTAGATTGGCTAGTCAAATTTATCATTAATTAAAATTTATATTTGGCGAAATTCTAATGATGCAATGAGATAATTCGTTCGTCATTTAGCAAGGGGACAATTTTTTTCTGAAGAGAATTGGTTATAATCAGCCTTAAGTGCACGTAATATTCAGTTACATATATATTGATGACATCAGCCATTAAACACTACTAGCTAGAAGTAAATCTCCTATTCAGTGGATAGCAAAATATTTAGTCAAATTAAATTTCAACGAAACGTTTTAGAATTCTTTAAAATAATGATAAACAAAATGAAAACTGAGAGGATCATAGTAGTAAGCGATATGATAGTAATGACTTCAGAGTAGTCTTGACTGTTAGGAATTTTGATGTACAAAATTTTCCAAATACTTAAAATTCACTCTTAATTTTACCTTACATTATGTGAAATCAAAGTAACAGGAAAATACAGCGATAACGCTTGAACACGACAGGCAAGACATCGAAACAGAGAAGACCGAAAATCATGGGAAATTAATTGTGTTACATAAGAGGTGAAAATTACTACCGTTCGCCATATACGATAATTTCAAAAGTTAATTTCAAACTTAACTGGAAAAGTTTGTTGTTATTATTTATTCTCGAACTTCAATCATCAATTAATTTAGTTATGAAGAATATCTATTTCATTCTGACTTTTTTTTACTTTGTGGTAATGCTGCTGTCTTCAGTGTTAATCAAATTTAGAATTTATATTTTGACAGTAGGAATATAGGACAATAGGGTACCTGTCTTTCTCTAATCAATAATGACTTTGGGGACTGATGATTATGAAATTATAATTTCTGGTTTACATAACAATTATATAGTCTAAATCAATGACAGCAGGTGCTAGCCTTTACAACGCTAAAAGTTTGTCGTGTTTCGATCTAACAGTTTCGGATTCCTCGGTTTCAGTGTAGTAACTCTGCGGCAAAAATTTTTCCATAATTGCAAATTATAATAACATTTCTCCATACTCAAATGTTCCTTGTACTTGCGTGCCCCAAACGGTACGCTTCCTCTTGAAGCATCATGACAAGTAACAAATGAATTGTTTCCCTTGTAACCGACAGTGCCTCTTGCAAGCACAAAAAACTGCTGCACCAGGGCGAGTCATCCTTCCATTCGATGGGCATCACTGTCACCTGTATTAAGACAGAAGTACATACACAACATACATATAAATCAATGCACACATACATAATTTAATTTTTGTGGAGAACATTGTCCCACAAATAAATCGAATTGCTTTCAGTCCTCCCGCTTTCGATCATCGTTTCGCTAGCATTTATTTGGTTGTCAGGAAAAAAAATATAAAAGAAACACGGCTTTATAATACGCCATATCAAAACAGCCGTTCTACTCTGGGGCGTAGAGGACGAAAAGTGCAAATAAATAATTCAAAACACACAGCGCCTGACACTTGGCCATTATTCAGTCGAAGCTGCACCATTGCTTCTCTTACAGCTAAGTGCTGTCAGAGACCGTCTATGGTGCTATGGAGTAGCGTCTCAGTAGCACGACAGGATTCGTGATATCATGTCAAAAATGTCAGAAGATGGCCTTGTAAGCCGAAAATCGGTTATCAATGAAAGTAAAATTGTGGAACAAAAGTAAACTGGTGCTTTTCATTTATCATGTCAAAAAGGTCATTATTCAGTCGAAGCTGCACCATTGCTTCTCTTACAGCTAAGTGCTGTCAGAGACCGTCTATGGTGCTATGGAGTAGCGTCTCAGTAGCACGACAGGATTCGTGATATCATGTCAAAAATGTCAGAAGATGGCCTTGTAAGCCGAAAATCGGTTATCAATGAAAGTAAAATTGTGGAACAAAAGTAAACTGGTGCTTTTCATTTATCATGTCAAAAAGGTCATAGTACGTAGTGATCGAAGGGAAGTCATCGAGTAGAACAGAAATGTATCTGGCGTTCCACAACGAAGTGCTACAGGCCGTCTGCTATTCGTAATCTATATTTAAGAGACTAACTAAGGTGCCATCTTAGAAGTTCAAAACCATTAGCAAAAGGACTTACCTTAGACGCAATTCCTATTCGGTACGGAAAGTGGCAATTGACTCTAGATAAGGCAAACTGTGTGGTCGTCCACATGGGTACTAAAATGAGTCCGCTGAATTTCGGTTACACGATAAATCACACAACTTTAAAAACTGACGTCTCAACTACATATCTACGTATTACAATTTCAATCAACGCAAGTCGGGACGATCATATAGATAGTGTTGTGGGGAAGGCAAGCCGTAGACTGTGTTTTGTAGGCAGTACCAAGAAGAGGCCACAGATCTGCTAACGAGGGACTGCCAACATTACGCTTGTCCCTCCTCTGCTACAGCACTGGTGTGCGGTGTGCGATTCTCACCAAACAGGATAGTCGGATCGCATCGAAAAAGTCCAATGATGGGCAGCTGGTTTCTGTATTATCACGAAACAAGGAGATGATAACTGAGTTGTGGTGGTGGTGGGGAGTGGGCAATAAATAAAACAAGTGAGATTTTTCGTTGCAGTGAGATCTTTAAATGAAACTTCTCTCACGAGTTCTCTCCTCTGAATGCGAAAATATTTTACTAACGACAGCCTACAAATGGAGACCATTGTGATAAAGTAAGACAAATCTGAGATCGTATGTGTTCATTTCTACCACCTATTGCTACAGCGTAGAATGGTTCTAAACGTACCAGGCACTTATGTGTGAATTGCAGAGTAGTCAAACAGATGTATGTGGAGAAAAATTTCGTTTAAACAACTAACATATTTGTGTCGACATCATACACTGAAGCGCCAGGCATGCGTATTAAAATACAGAGATATGTAAATAGGCAGAGTACGGCACTGCGGTCGGCTACGCACTACAAAACAAGCATCTGGCGCAGTTGTCAGGTTGGTAACTGCTGGTACATTAGCAGGTTATCAAGATTTAAGTGAGTTTGAACGTGGTGTTATAGTCAGCACACGAGCGCCGGACACAGTATCTCCGAGATAGCGATGAAAAGGGGGTTTTTCCGTACGACCGTGAATATCGGGAATCGGCAAAAACATCAAATCTCCGACATCGCTAGGGCCGGAAAAAGATCTTGCAAAGAGACTGAAGAGATCTGCTCAACGTGACAGAAGAGCAGCAGTTCCGCAAATTATTGCAGATTTCAATGCTGGGCCTTCAACAGGTGTCATCGTCCGAACCATTCAATGACTCATCATCGATATGAGCTTCCGGAGGCGAAGATCCACTCGTGTATCCTAGATGTTCTACACGACACAAAGCTTTAAACCTAGCCTGGGCTCATCAACACCATCATTGGATTGTTGATGGCTGGAAACATGCCGCTTGGTCGGACGAGCCTCATTTCAAATTGAATGGAGCTGACGGAAGTCTACAGGTATGAAGACAACCTCATGAATCGATGGACCCTGCATGTGCGCAGGGGACGGTTCAAGCTGGTGGAAGCTCCATGATACGTCTAGATACGACTCTGACAGCTGACACGTACGTAAGCATCCCGTGTGATCACGTGCATCCATTCATGTCCACTGTGCATTTCGACGGACTTGACCAATTTCAGCAGGAAATGCGGCACCCCACATGTACATAATTGCTACAGAGTGGCTGCAGGAACACTCTTCTGAGCTTAAACGCTTCCACTGGCCTCCAAACTCACCAGGCATGAACATTATTGAGGATATCTGGGATGCCTTGCAACGTGCAGTTCAAAAGAGATTTCCACCCTTTTGTACTCTCACGGGTTTATTGACAGCCCTGCAGGATTCATCGTGTTAGTTCCCTCTTGCACTACTTCAGACATTAGTCGAGTCCATGGCACGTCATGTTGCGTCACTTCTGCCTGCTCACGTGGGCCCTACACGATATTAGGCTGGTGTAACAGTTTGTTTGGCTCTTGAGTGTATGATACAATGTCACTCATATTGTTGGTGTCTCCTGCGAGAATAGGACCAACTACTACTGAAGAGAATCATTCAACGTGACAAAAGTGCAATCCTTTTGCAAATTGTTGCAGACTTCAATGCTGAGTCATCAAGAAGTGTCAGCGTGCGAACTGTTCAACGAAACCTCTTCGATATGAGCTTTCGGAGCCGAAGGCTCTTTTGTAACAATTGTGTTTCTATTATTTGGGTTTGTTTACACATTAATGGGACTGATCATATTCGTGAAAAAGGAAAAATAGAACTGCTGTGTTCTAGTTCTATGTTGTAATGTCACGCAGTCCTGCTCTTGCACATTTTAGAAGAGGACACGACAGTCTCTCGCGAACGTATGACGAAGCTTTTTCCGTGAGGTGTTAGTAGTTTGGGTTATGTACGAAATTCAAGTTAACAGTATAAGTAATGGTAGAGGCAGTTAGTACAAGAGGTTCAGAGGAGTAACTTGAGATCCAAGACGTCTAGCCTTTCCGACAGACTTTCATATTACACTAAGGGAATTGATCCCGACGCTAGACATAAGCCATTAGGGCGCGGTTTTCGCAGCACTTTACCAGAATGTCGCCTTGGTCGCAAGCCAACACTGTGTGTACACACTCCACGGATCCCCAGCGCGTTTAACACATTTACGGGACGTCGGCGACGCAGTCTGCGTCCGGTTGTAATGTCTCCGGACACGAGCAGCTGTTATTAGAGTCGACCGCGGCTTCCGTGTTTGCTCTGCAAAGTTTCCGTGTTTACCTTGACAGCTGGCTACAGTAGTGGGCAGCGAAAGCGAGAAGAATAAAAAGAAAAAAAGACACCGTCGACATTCGCCGGCACAAAGACGAGACACGATGCTGTGCACTTCCCTCTTGTACCGCAACTGGTCGCTTATTGCTAGCATTTTTCTTTATATAGGTAAAGTAGGTAACACGTGAACATGGTTTTGAAACTATTGAAAAGGGCCATCACAATAGCGGCCAAAATATTTAGTTCTCATTCTTAAGATCTGTTCAAAATACATTGAAGAAAGAAAAGTTAAGACCCAAAGAAGGCAATGTGTGACACAAATAGAATATATATACTAAGATGGCATCTGTTCTTTCGGACATGTCCGATTCTTCTACTCAGCATCGGTGACCATGCAGCTCGTTAGAATGAAATTACATCGAAATGAACACCCTCAGCTTCTTACAGGCGTTGACATACGTCAACGGGGACAGAAGAAGAAGATGGTCACGTGGCCGGTGAGAATTTACTATATATATATATATATATATATATATATATATATATATATATATATATACTAAGTTGGTATCTGTTCTTTCATCTGTCCCCGTTGACGTATGTCAACGCCTGTAAGCAGCTAAGGGTGTTCATTTCATTGTAATTTCATTCTAACGCGCTGCATGGTCACCGATGACCATCTTCTTCTTCTGTGCGAATGCACAAACAGTGCCCGAACTCCTATGGGAATCGGCAACGCGCCGCGAGTAATGAGTATAATGGGCGGGGGCACTACGAATGTAGTGGGGACAGTACGTTGAGAATGTGGGTTTTCCGGGAGGCGTGCGAGAGATAAATGCCTGCAGTCGCGCTACCCTCTGGGTCCTCGGTGGCTCAGGTGGACTGCCGGCACGGTAGCTTAGCGTGTTCGGTCAGAGAGCAGGTTGGCCTCTGTAATAAAAAAAAAAAAACTCAGTAGAAGGATCAACAAACGAACTTTAACGGATGTCATGTGACGTCCGCAAGGACCAAACCCATCGATCAACAGCAGCGAAAAAAAAAAGATGGATAGAGCTTCTACCATGTATGCAGGAGATCCCGGGTTCGAGTCCCGGTCGGGGCACACATTTTCATTTGTCCCTGTTGACGTATGTCAACGCCTGTAAGCAGCTAACGGTGTTCATTTCATTGTAACATAAAGAGAAGTTTATAGTAATATTTCTGCATCGTAAAGATGATTATCAATCAGATTTCGCGATAGTCACATGCGAGTGGAGCCAGTAGCGTCATCGTGAGGTCGTTTTAAATACAAACTGTAGCGGCAGTAATAGTTACCTTTGAAAGTGTACGTGGTGATTTAATGTTAGAGGAATGCCTTCAAGGCGCCAAAGAACCCATTATCAACACCTCACTGACTCTGAACGAGGTTCTGTGATAGGACTATGAGATAGTGGATCTTTCTTCAGCGACTCGGCAGAAACACTCGGCAGGAATGTAGCCAGTGTGCATGATTGCTGGCACCGTTGGTCCGAGAATGTATGATCGCAAAAGACGAGGCTGCGGATCGCCACTTGGCACCACCGAGAGGAAAAGTGCATCCGCAGCAGCAATGTGAGCTGCAGTCAGCACCACAGTGACACAGCGAACTGTTACACATCGGTTACTTCAAGGTCAACTCCGAGCCAGACTCCCTGTAACCACTCAACCACACGACAGCACCTCGCAGACGCAGGCTGAAGACACAGCATCATTACATGGAACATATCTACATGAGACGCCCTGCTAAACCCGCCGGACAGGACAGGCAGTTTAATTTGTGGAAAGGGGCAAAAATAAACCGCTGTGAGCTACACTCGAACGTACTACTCTATTTATTTCACAAATCATTACGAGAGCCAAGACATTTAAAAAGAGACACAGCATTAATTTTTGGAACTTAATTACCGGCTGAATGCGCCATACAATCTCATGCCTTAGGGGCAAGACCACTTTAATTTAAAATCGGCTGAAAGCTAATAACTTAAGACTCAAACCAAAATCAGAAATTTAAAAGGCAGAAGGCTTTATCTTAAAACAGTTCTTTCAATTAGGGGGGTTGGGTTGTTTGGTGAAGGAGACCAGACAGCGAGGTCATCGGTCTCATCGGATTAGGGAAGGAAGTCGGCCGTGCCCTTTCAAAGGAACCATCCCGGCATTTGCCTGGGACGATTTAGGGAAATCACGGAAAACCTAAATCAGGATGGCCGGACGCGTGATTGAACCGTCGTCCTCCCGAATGCTCTTTCAATTAGGCTGAAGGCCTAAACAATCCGACACCTTAATAGCAAAAGAACTTTAATTTAAAAATCGACTGAAAACCCATCACTTACGACTCAAATAAAACGAAATTTTTTAAAAGGCCATGGTCCTTACCTTAAAACAGTTCTTTACATTAGACTGAAGGCCCAAACAATCTTACCTTGAGAGCTAAACAATCTTAGCCTAACATCAGTTGAAGGTCCATCACTTAAGACTCAAACAAAATTTAATTTTTAAAATAGGCCAAGTGCCTTTCCTTAAAACAGGTCTTTAAATTATGCTGAAGGGCCAAACAATTCTACACCTTAAGGGCAAAACAACCTTAATTTAAGAGTCGGCTAGAAACCATACAAATACAAGCAACAAGAGAAAATAAGGAAAGGCAGTACACCCAATGGCGCTCAGAAGTTTCCGAGGGTCGGCCTGAAATTCAAACACTAATGTTCGCTTAGGTGAGACAGGCAGTCGGCCCAACCATTCTCGATTCGACGACAACCCAACCGACAGACAGTCAACGGACCCACCGACAAGATACATTCCGCTCCACACGACCACCACGCAACAGGGAATTCAATGGAACAACGTAGGAGGTATTGGCGCCCACAACCAATTAAACATTGAGCTGTCAAACTACACACCGTGCTGGACAGCGACAACAGAATGAGGAATACACTGTCTGAATTTGCGTCAACGGCCAGAGCAGGTAACCGGAACGTTAACGGCCACAAGGCAGAAGATTCCGCTGGTGCACTTCAGTTTATAATAACCAATTACGGTTAAACTCCACCGGAGGGTGGCTAATATTTGCCAACTTGAAAACACACCTTGTTGCTCGTGGGAATGTCCTAACAGCCGGCAGCGAAATCCAAACGACACAGTGTGAACAGTCGTGACTTGCTGGTATATTGACTCAAAACTCAACTTTCGTGTCCAGGATCGGTGAGCCACGGACCTCATAGCACTTGCCAGCATCACACACTCCGACAGCGCGTGGACGCCGCCAGCGGCCTCGGCCAAACAACACGCCGCGGAGATTTCCTCGCTGCTCCACGCAAACCGACCAACCCCCAGGTCCGGAAACGGTGAAAGGACCAAATACACGTCGGCCTATGAGACGATCAATCAAACGACCAACCAACGATAGTCCAACTCCAGTCTGCCTCCGTCGGACAGTTCAAGTGTGTAGCCAGCGGTCGGCGAGCACTGGCTGCCGGCGCCTCACCGGCGCTCCATCCCCGACTTCACTGCTGCTGCGTCCCGACTGCACTGCTGGTCCGTCTCCAACTGACTGCCAGACACACGACGACCCGTAAACACTATCGGTCGCTCCAGAGATGGTACGACAGTGCACTTACCGATACGCGCTGCTGCTGCCGCTCACAGGCAAGTAAGGCAGGAAGTTGGTGACGCCAGTAAATGGAATAAGAAAACGAGGCTGTAGTACCATAAAAAAAGATGACAAATAATAAATGGGATGAACGCGAGCCGTGCATGGCTCACTGCATTGTACTGCTAATGAAAAGAGGAAAGGGAAACTCCATCAGGGTATGAGCTACATTTCGTACATGACAGTGTCAGCTCAAAATGCACCAGACGTAAATTAACCATCAGCGGTATAATACTGTATTAAGTGCTGTTCCGTAAAACTGAAATTTCACGGCAGGTTTGTATTCCCGCCTTCCTAGCTCGTCCCCGAGTGATGGCCTTAGTGTCGACGTACACTGCTGGCCACCGTAAATGCAACACCCTGAAGGAAGCATCCGAAACAAGTGAAATTTACACCATGAGTTGGCAGCGATGAGATATGCAACTGATTAAAATTTCAGCGCAGACGCACATCACGCGCGCCTGTGGCGCCACCTCATAGCGCCATTTAAGGCTTGGCGATATCGACGAGTGTACGTTCGGCACGTGTGTTTACCTTGTGGTTGTTTCACAAGACGATCAGTTATGCCTCGTAGACAACAGCGAACTTCTTTTGATCAAGTATCCGAGTTCGACAGAGGAAGGATAGTGGCTTACCGAGATTGTGGATTATCATACAGAGAAATCGGTAGTCGTGTTGGACGAAACCAAACAACTGTAATGCGGATATGTGACCGTTGGATGCAGGAGGGTACGACGGACCGACGTGGTCGATCGCATTCACCTCGGTGCACCACTTCACGTGCTGATAGGCAAATTGTGCGCATGGCAGTGACATCCCGAACCATAGCACAGCACATTGCGTCTGTAACGCATCATCCAGTGTCTGCGCGTACCATTCGACGCCGTTTACAGCAGAGTGGTCTGTCCGCAAGACGTCCATTGCTTCGTCTACCATTAACGTAGAGCCACAGACGTCTCCGTCGCAAATGGTGTGATGACAGACGGATGTGGACGGCAGAATGGAATGACGTTGTCTTTACTGACGAGGCACGCTTCTGTCTGCAGCACCACGATGGTCGGATTCGAGTGTGGAGACACCGTGGAGAGAGGATTCTGGACAGCTGCATTATGCACCGCCACACTGGTCTTGCACCGGGTATTATGGTATGGGGCGGTATTGGATATTACTCTCGCACGCCTCTAGTACGCATTGCCAGTACTTTAAATATCCGGCGCTACATATCCGAGATGCTGGAGCCAGTTGTCCTTCCTTACCTTCAGGTCTCGGCCGCAGCCATATTTCAACAGGATAATGCGCGATCACACGTGGCACGCATTGTCCAAAGGTTATTCGTCAATAACCAGATTGAATTGCTTCCCTGGCCGGCTCGCTCTCCGGATCTTTCGCCGATAGAAAACATGTGGTCCATGGTTGCTCAACGAGTGACCCAGATTACATCTCCAGCTGCCACACCAGATGATCTTTGGCAACGTGTGGAAGCTGCTTTGGCTGCTGTACCCCAGGAACACATCCAACGTCTCTTTGATTCAATGCCGAGACGTGTGGCAGCGGTGATCTCCAACAATGGCGGCTACTCTGGCTACTGATTCTGGCAGGAACCACATGTCACAGACGTCTGTAAACGTAATCATTTGATACTTGGACAACATGTTATCTACAAGATAAATTTTGTTGTGCTACCTCTTGTCTTTCTTGTTGTTGCATTTACGGTGGCCAGCAGTGTATTTATGGGGAGGAGAGCCACACCGAGCCCTGCTGTGGCAGTGCGGCAGAGCGGTTGTGTGTCTGGTGCAACGACGTGAAAGCAGGAACACTGCGAAGCGAGACCTTGCGTGCAGTATTGCGTCGTGCTGGGCGTGCTGGTGGGTGTTGTTTACCCAACGGATTTGCTGCCTTTGTCATCAACTTGAGCGTGGGTAGCAGGCAGCAACTGGAATCGATGTCTGCAGTCTCGAAAGGAGTCACGTCATCTTCAGACAGCGGCGGACAAGCTTTGAGATCGATGATGGAACTGATACTACGCATCGGCCATGATTATATCCGTTATATGAGTGGCTGGCCAAGGGATTTGCTGGCAGTCATCAGCTGAGGGTGTTGCAGTGGGTTTAGCAGTTGGTTGACACCGCCCAAAGGCTTCTGATCGTAGACAGGCAGACAGTTTCATTGTTTTGGAGACACAGAGAGGATACAGTAGGTCCCTTGGACTGCAAATGATCAACGTATGTTGAGGGCAGCTGTAAACTGGCAGCAGATGTTGTTTCCCTCCATATGTCCAGAAGATGTATCAGCTGAGAATCAGAGAGGAAGTTCAGAAGGAAGTTTCCATTACAACGATTCTATAGCGGAGCATAATAACGACCTATACCGTTTGCTGTGCCCATAATTGTAGCTATGCTTGGATTAGTGTGTATCAGAGACTGAATGATCAAAACACATTCCAGTTGCCGGCCGGAGTGGCCGTGCGATTCAAGGCGCTACAGTCTAGAGCCGAGCGACCGCTACGGTCGCAGGTTCGAATCGTGCCTCGGGCATGGATGTGTGTGATGTCCTTAGGTTAGTTAGGGTTAATTAGTTCTAAGTTCTAGGCGACTGATGACCTCAGAAGTTAAGTCGCATAGTGCTCAGAGCCATTTGAACCACATTGCAGTTGTGTTTTGCCTCGACTGTTGGAACTGTGCATTGTATAGTTGTTTTTGAATTAGGAAAGCACCACGAGGCTGTGGTGTGCTCTGATTGTGATGTACTTGACTTTGCATTGAGAAAGGACGGCGGGGCTGTGTTGTGCTATGACTGTAACACAGTTGTACTTGAACTGAAAAAATGCGATGGATCGTGATGTGGTCTAATTGCGTCTTACTGAGAGGCCTTGTTTCCATGTAGACGATGCTATCATGAATGTTGTCTGCCAGGGATGTGTGTGATGTTTTGATAGTAGCTCGCTGTTGCTATAATTTCGTTGATCTAGTGCTCTTGTCGCAAGTATAATTTGTGGGTCGCTTTGGAAAATTACTTTTGGCAGCTGAAGCAGTGTGAAAGATTCAATGGCCATACTCGATGGCTCCCCACACCATTATGCCAATGAAACAAACAATGCAATGTATAGGATGTAACAATAACAATATGGTAAGGATACATGCTACTCACCACGAAGAGAAGCTGTTGACTCGCAGAATGATAAGTGACTATTACAATAATTAAGCTTTAGGAAAATGGTCTTTTTCTTAAATGGAAAAACACACACATCCGCAAAAACACAATTCACATTCAGATCACCATTGTCAGAGTGCCAGCAGCCACCGCCGCCCATATCCTGAACCATTTCCCAATGGCTTTCCACATCATAATGCCAAAAGTAACACCTCTGCGCCTTTCCAAAACATATGGAGAAAGTGGTTCTCGCCAAGTAGCCGCCATACTCGCTGACGATGATCAACATGAGCTGTGCAGATTCTTTGGTGACCATCATCAGCCGTCCATGCTTCCAGGTTTCAAGTTTATGTTGTAGTGTTAATGCCTTCCATTGCATTACCTAGTCCGCCTGCTCATATCTCCAACCAATGGCGCTTGGTGACACAGAATGCTGCATGAAGTTCATCACTTGTTGGCAGCTGGAAGGGACAGATGTGGTGTGCTTACAATGTGCTTGGTTGAATATGGCGATCCTCCCATATACATCCGAGTGTCCAGCAAATTTTGGTACTGCCCGATTGCACGACTCGATGAGACAATCAAACAAAAACCCACAATGTGTCCTATTCCAAATTTTGCTGATAACGCTGTCCCAGACTTGTACGGACATGTTGCGCCTTCATGTGTTACCTCTCATGTGGAATTATGGTGGTACCACTTTCAACAGTACAGTCCTCGTCCGCCGGCCAGTGTGGCCGAGCGGTTCTAGGCGCTTCAGTCAGGAACCGCGCGACCTCTACGGTCGCAGGTTCGAATCCTGCCTCGGGCATGGATGTGTGTGATGTCCTTAGGTTAGTTAGGTTTAAGTAGTTCTAATTTCTAGGGGACTGATGACCTCAGTAGAGTCCGTTAGTGCTCAGAGCTATTTGAACCATTTCAACCAGTCCTCGTCCACATACGTTGCATATCTCTATGGACTGTCTGCGTGATAATGAAATACTCCTCTGGGCCGCAATATCCCCAGATCTTCCCCAACAGGATATTCGAGGGACTGATTCATACGTTAATACCTTCCTAGTGCCAGTGTCCAAGATACCGCACTGGTTATAACAGTTGTGGGTCACCTTAGCACAGGAGAGTATACAATGGCTTCATGACAATCTCCCTAACCGAATCAGTGCATGCATCCAGGTAGTATGGGGCAACGACAAAGTGAGCATCTACCGCCAAGTTCTACGTAAATTTAACTCGATTTTGTAATTGCTACAGTAACATCACATACCCTTTCAACAACATTTTGTTTCGTCTTCCCCTTCTAGGTACCACTTTTGTCAGGCGGTGTATCTCCCGCTTTCCTTCTGCTCTCAGCGGTCCCCATACGTTCCTTTCTTCGCTGATATAACTCCATTCTGTAGTACAACTTGTTAAATGTTTAGATTCTTACTTTTTCGGTTTTCTCATAGTTAACGATCCATTCCGATACAAATCTGTGCTCCAGACGTACGTTTTCGGAAATTTCTTTCGCAAATTAAGGCCAATGCGTGATACTAGGAGACTTCTTATGGTCAGAAATGCCCGCTTTGCCTAGTCTGCTGTTGTTTCGTCTGTCATCTATTTTGCCTCCACGTTAGCAGAATTTGCTCTCTTCGTCACTTTAATGGTAACCAATTTTAATGTTTACTGATAATATCATTTCTTTTATTCTCCTTACTTTCTTCTTCTTTCCACTTTCACTGCGTTTTCTATAATGAATAGACTACTCATTGCATTCATGTTGTCTTTGAAATCTAGTCCATTCTAGCTGTAGATACAGATATCGGAATCTTATCTAAACATTGACACAATTTATCCCTGAACGTTAATCCCAGTTCTGAACTATACCTTTATCTCCGTTATTTCTTTCCGATGTTTACATTGAAAAGTAAGGTCGATAAACTGCATCCCTGTCGTAAAACCTTCTTAATCTGAACACTTCCTTCTTGGTCTCTCATATTTATTGTTCTCTTCTGTTTTTGTATTTACTGTGTATTAAACATCCTTATTCTCGCATATTCGTATTTTCCTAAGAATTTCGATCTTACACAGTAAAACTCTTTTTTCATGTCGACTTATCCTGTGAACATGTCATGACTTTTGATAAGTTTTCCCTGCTTTAGTATGTAGGACGCAAGCAAGAATCCCTTCCTCCTACCTCGTCGGATGCCTTAACTTTGAACATTCATTTTGTTTGTCAGATGATTGACATTTAGAGTCTTTCACAGTGGCCAGGGCTCGACATCTTTCGAATAGGCATTGTTCTGAAGAGTGACAGATTTAGAATTCTTCTGTACTGTAAGTTGCCCGTTTGTATGTTGGCAGCGCTATATACTGTGTTAATTTAGCTCACAGCGCTCTGCGCCCTTAGCTAGAGGTTTTGTGGTTGGAGGGACCAGCAGTTAGTGAGTGGATAGGGACATATATGGACATGATATTCTTAGTGGAGACCCTATGTTGGTAGGACATACATTGTAAAGTGATCTGAAATGATGTGTTTATAAGAAAATATGCAAGGAAATGTATGATGATGGTTAATTGGTTGATAATGTTTGGGCAGTGGAATTATTGACAACTATATAATATTTGGAACTGGATGTCACATGAATTAGTTCAAATTTCAACAAAATCTTTCTTTCGCTAACCATATGCTTCCTAGAAGTTAGAGTCTATAGTAGTTAGAATCTGTTAGCTAAGTGAGTTATGAAAAAGAATGAGGTTTGCATTGTTGGGATTCATGACTGAAATGAGTTTAGGCAGTTAACACAGTCGGATATAGTTTCATATATTTTTGTTTTCACATTTTGTTGGATTTGTATTATTGTTACGATTGCCTGCAATTCAGGGCCATTATTTTGTGTTAATTGTTGGACGTCACGTTATCAATTTATAGCAGTCAGATTGCGCTGGGCTTGTGTATTGTTGGTAATAAATAAATCGGTTAAATCTGCGTTATTGCCAGGGAAAATTCTGTAGGTGAGTGTATAACACTGCAATCAGATACCATATGTGGCTTATTACTTACTATGTCCCAACAGAACAAATAGTCCTGTCACGGAAAAGCCACGTATAACACTACCGTCTGCTATAGCTATATCATAACCTTAAAGTTGGAGGCGGGTCGTGAAATAAAGCAATTATGGTATAAAACAGTGTAGTGTTACCCTCTGAGAGGAATTTTGTTATGTTGACCGTGAAATACCTAACGGAAGTAGCTTATCGGAAATTAAAGCCAGAATTACGTAAATATTTAAACATTGTTGTTGTTGTTGTTGTTGTCTTCAGTCCTGAGACTGGTTTGATGCAGCTCTCCATGCTACTCTATCCTGTGCAAGCTTCTTCATCTCCCAGTACCTACTGCAACCTACATCCTTCTGGATCTGCTTAGTGTATTCATCTCTTGGTCTCCCTCTACGAATTTTACCCTTCACGCTGGCCTCCAACGATAAATTTGTGATCCCTTGATGCCTCAGAACATGTCCTACCAACCGGTCCCTTCTTCTTGTCAAGTTGTGCCACAAATTTCTCTTCTCTCCAATTCTATTCAATACGTCCTCATTAGTTATGTGATCTACCCATCTAATCTTCAGCATTCTTCTGTAACACCACATTTCGAAAGCTTCTATTCTCTTCTTGTCCAAACTATTTATCGTCCATGTTTCACTACGATGCATGGCTACACTCCATATAAATACTTTCAGAAACAACTTCCTGACACTTAAATCTATACTCGATGATAATAAATTTCTCTTCTTCAGAAACGCTTTCCTTGCCATTGCCAGTCGACATTTTATATCCTCCCTACTTCGACCATCATCAGTTATTTTGCTCCCCAAATAGCAAAACTCCTTTACTGCTTTAAACGTCCCATTTCTTAATCTAATTCCCTCAGTATCACCCGACTTAATTCGACAACATTCCATTATCCTCGTTTTGCTTTTGTTGATGTTCATCTTATATCCTCCTTTCAAGACACTGTCCATTCCGTTCAACTGCTCTTCCAAGTCCTTTGCTTTCTCTGACAGAATTACAATGTCATCGGCGAACCTCAAAGTTTTTATTTCTTCTCCACGGACTTTAATACCTACTCCGAATTTTTCTATTGTTTCCTTTACTGCTTGCTCAATATACAGATTGAATAACACCGGGGACGGGCTACAACCCTGTCTCACTCTCTTCCCATCCACTGCTTCCCTTTCATCACCCTCGACTCTTATAATTGCCATCTGGTTTCTGTACAAATTGCAAATAGCCTTTCGCTCCCTGTATTTTACCCCTGCCACCTTTAGAATTTGAAAGAGAATATTCCAGTCAAAATTGTCAAAAGTTTTCTCTAAGTCTACAAATGCTATAAATGTAGGTTTGCCTTTCCTTAATCTATTTTCTAAGATAATTCGTAGGGTCAGTATTGCCTCAAGTGTTTCAACATTTCTGCGGTAACCAAACTGATCCTCGCCGAGGTCTGCTTCTACCATGTTTCCATTCGTCTGTAAAGAATTCGCGTTAGTATTTTGCAGCTGTGACTTATTAAACTGATAGTTCGGTAATTTTCACAATTGTCAACACCTGCTATCTTTGCGATTGGAATTATGATATTCTTCTTGAAGTCTGAGGGTATTTCACCTGTCTCATATATCTTGCTCACCAGATGGTAGAGTCAGGACTGTGGTTCCCTAGTCCGCCTGCTCATTGTCTCCAACCAATGGCGCTTGGTGACACAGAATGCTGCATGAAGTTCACCACTTGTTGGCAGATGGACGGTACAGATGTGGTGTGCTTACAATGTGCTTGGTAGAATATGGCGATCCTCCCATATACATCTGAGTGTCCAGCATATTTTGGTACTGCCCGATTGAACGATTCGACCAGACAATCAAACAAAAACCCACAATGTGTCCTATTCCAAATTTTGCTGATAACGCTGTCTCAGACTTGTACGGACATGCTGCGCCTTCATGTGTTACCTCTCATGTGGAATTATGGTGGTACCACTTTCAACAGTACAGTCCTCGTCCGCCGGCCAGTGTGGCCGAGCGGTTCTAGGCGCTTCAGTCAGGAACCGCGCGACCTCTACGGTCGCAGGTTCGAATCCTGCCTCGGGCATGGATGTGTGTGATGTCCTTAGGTTAGTTAGGTTTAAGTAGTTCTAATTTCTATGGGACTGATGACCTCAGTACAGTCCGTTAGTGCTCAGAGCTATTTGAACCATTTCAACCAGTCCTCGTCCACATACGTTGCGTATCTCTATGGACTGTCTGCGTGATAATGAAATACTCCTCTGGGCCGCAGTATCCCCAGATCTTCCCCAACAGGATATTCGAGGGACTGATTCGTACGTTAACACCTTCCTAGTGCCAGTGTCCAAGATACCGCACTGGTTATAACAGTTGTGGGTCACCTTAGCACAGGAGAGTATACAATGGCTTCATGACAATCTTCCTAACCGAATCAGTGCATGCATCCAGGTAGTATGGGGCAACGACAAAGTGAGCATCTACCGCCAAGTTCTACGTAAATTTAACTCGATTTTGTAATTGCTACAGTAACATCACATACCCTTTCAACAACATTTTGTTTCGTCTTCCCCTTCTAGGTACCACTTTTGTCAGGCGGTGTATCTCCCGCTTTCCTTCTGCTCTCAGCGGTCCCCATACGTTCCTTTCTTCGCTGATATAACTCCATTCTGTAGTACAACTTGTTAAATGTTTAGATTCTTACTTTTTCGGTTTTCTCATAGTTAACGATCCATTCCGATACAAATCTGTGCTCCAGACGTACGTTCTCGGAAATTTCTTTCGCAAATTAAGGCCGATGCGTGATACTAGGAGACTTCTTATGGTCAGAAATGCCCGCTTTGCCTAGTCTGCTGTTGTTTCGTCTGTCATCTATTTTGCCTCCACGTTAGCAGAATTTGCTCTCTTCGTCACTTTAATGGTAACCAATTTTAATGTTTACTGATAATATCATTTCTTTTATTCTCCTTACTTTCTTCTTCTTTCCACTTTCACTGCGTTTTCTATAATGAATAGACTACTCATTGCATTCATGTTGTCTTTTAAATCTTGTCCATTCTAGCTGTAGATACAGATATCGGAATCTTATCTAAACATTGACACAATTTATCCCTGAACGTTAATCCCAGTTCTGAACTATACCTTTATCTCCGTTATTTCTTTCCGATGTTTACATTGAAAAGTAAGGTCGATAAACTGCATCCCTGTCGTAAAACCTTCTTAATCTGAACACTTCCTTCTTGGTCTCTCATATTTATTGTTCTCTTCTGTTTTTGTATTTACTGTGTATTAAACATCCTTATTCTCGCATATTCGTATTTTCCTAGGAATTTCGATCTTACACAGTAAAACTCTTTTTTCATGTCGACGTATCCTGTGAACATGTCATGACTTTTGATAAGTTTTCCCTGCTTTAGTATGTAGGACGCAAGCAAGAATCCCTTCCTCCTACCTCGTCGGATGCCTTAACTTTGAACATTCATTTTGTTTGTCAGATGATTGACATTTAGAGTCTTTCACAGTGGCCAGGGCTCGACATCTTTCGAATAGGCATTGTTCTGAAGAGTGACAGATTTAGAATTCTTCTGTACTGTAAGTTGCCCGTTTGTATGTTGGCAGCGCTATATACTGTGTTAATTTAGCTCACAGCGCTCTGCGCCCTTAGCTAGAGGTTTTGTGGTTGGAGGGACCAGCAGTTAGTGAGTGGATAGGGACATATATGGACATGATATTCTTAGTGGAGACCCTATGTTGGTAGGACATACATTGTAAAGTGATCTGAAATGATGTGTTTATAAGAAAATATGCAAGGAAATGTATGATGATGGTTAATTGGTTGATAATGTTTGGGCAGTGGAATTATTGACAACTATATAATATTTGGAACTGGATGTCACATGAATTAGTTCAAATTTCAACAAAATCTTTCTTTCGCTAACCATATGCTTCCTAGAAGTTAGAGTCTATAGTAGTTAGAATCTGTTAGCTAAGTGAGTTATGAAAAAGAATGAGGTTTGCATTGTTGGGATTCATGACTGAAATGAGTTTAGGCAGTTAACACAGTCGGATATAGTTTCATATATTTTTGTTTTCACATTTTGTTGGATTTGTATTATTGTTACGATTGCCTGCAATTCAGGGCCATTATTTTGTGTTAATTGTTGGACGTCACGTTATCAATTTATAGCAGTCAGATTGCGCTGGGCTTGTGTATTGTTGGTAATAAATAAATCGGTTAAATCTGCGTTATTGCCAGGGAAAATTCTGTAGGTGAGTGTATAACACTGCAATCAGATACCATATGTGGCTTATTACTTACTATGTCCCAACAGAACAAATAGTCCTGTCACGGAAAAGCCACGTGTAACACTACCGTCTGCTATAGCTATATCATAACCTTAAAGTTGGAGGCGGGTCGTGAAATAAAGCAATTATGGTATAAAACAGTGTAGTGTTACCCTCTGAGAGGAATTTTGTTATGTTGACCGTGAAATACCTAACGGAAGTAGCTTATCGGAAATTAAAGCCAGAATTACGTAAATATTTAAACATTGTTGTTGTTGTTGTTGTTGTCTTCAGTCCTGAGACTGGTTTGATGCAGCTCTCCATGCTACTCTATCCTGTGCAAGCTTCTTCATCTCCCAGTACCTACTGCAACCTACATCCTTCTGGATCTGCTTAGTGTATTCATCTCTTGGTCTCCCTCTACGAATTTTACCCTTCACGCTGGCCTCCAACGATAAATTTGTGATCCCTTGATGCCTCAGAACATGTCCTACCAACCGGTCCCTTCTTCTTGTCAAGTTGTGCCACAAATTTCTCTTCTCTCCAATTCTATTCAATACGTCCTTATTAGTTATGTGATCTACCCATCTAATCTTCAGCATTCTTCTGTAACACCACATTTCGAAAGCTTCTATTCTCTTCTTGTCCAAACTATTTATCGTCCATGTTTCACTACGATGCATGGCTACACTCCATATAAATACTTTCAGAAACAACTTCCTGACACTTAAATCTATACTCGATGATAATAAATTTCTCTTCTTCAGAAACGCTTTCCTTGCCATTGCCAGTCGACATTTTATATCCTCCCTACTTCGACCATCATCAGTTATTTTGCTCCCCAAATAGCAAAACTCCTTTACTGCTTTAAACGTCCCATTTCTTAATCTAATTCCCTCAGTATCACCCGACTTAATTCGACAACATTCCATTATCCTCGTTTTGCTTTTGTTGATGTTCATCTTATATCCTCCTTTCAAGACACTGTCCATTCCGTTCAACTGCTCTTCCAAGTCCTTTGCTTTCTCTGACAGAATTACAATGTCATCGGCGAACCTCAAAGTTTTTATTTCTTCTCCACGGACTTTAATACCTACTCCGAATTTTTCTATTGTTTCCTTTACTGCTTGCTCAATATACAGATTGAATAACACCGGGGACGGGCTACAACCCTGTCTCACTCTCTTCCCATCCACTGCTTCCCTTTCATCACCCTCGACTCTTATAATTGCCATCTGGTTTCTGTACAAATTGCAAATAGCCTTTCGCTCCCTGTATTTTACCCCTGCCACCTTTAGAATTTGAAAGAGAATATTCCAGTCAAAATTGTCAAAAGCTTTCTCTAAGTCTACAAATGCTATAAATGTAGGTTTGCCTTTCCTTAATCTATTTTCTAAGATAATTCGTAGGGTCAGTATTGCCTCAAGTGTTTCAACATTTCTGCGGTAACCAAACTGATCCTCGCCGAGGTCTGCTTCTACCATGTTTCCATTCGTCTGTAAAGAATTCGCGTTAGTATTTTGCAGCTGTGACTTATTAAACTGATAGTTCGGTAATTTTCACAATTGTCAACACCTGCTATCTTTGCGATTGGAATTATGATATTCTTCTTGAAGTCTGAGGGTATTTCACCTGTCTCATATATCTTGCTCACCAGATGGTAGAGTCAGGACTGTGGTTCCCTAGTCCGCCTGCTCATTGTCTCCAACCAATGGCGCTTGGTGACTCAGAATGCTGCATTAAGTTCATCACTTGCTGTCAGATGGAAGGTACAGATGTGGTGTGCTTACAATGTGCTTGGTTGAATATGGCGATCCTCCCATATACATCTGAGTGTCCAGCATATTTTGGTACTGCCCGATTGAACGATTCGACCAGACAATCAAACAAAAACCCACAATGTGTCCTATTCCAAATTTTGCTGATAACGCTGTCTCAGACTTGTACGGACATACTGCGCCTTCATGTGTTACCTCTCATGTGGAATTATGGTGGTACCACTTTCAACAGTACAGTCCTCGTCCGCCGGCCTGTGTGGCCGAGCGGTTCTAGGCGCTTCAGTCAGGAACCACGCGACCTCTACGGTCGCAGGTTCGAATCCTGCCTCGGGCATGGATGAGTGTGATGTCCTTAGGGTAGTTAGGTTTAAGTAGTTCTAAGTTCTAGGGGACTGATGACCTCAGTACAGTCCGTTAGTGTTCAGAGCTTTTTGAACCATTTCAACCAGTCCTCGTCCACATACGTTGCGTATCTCTATGGACTGTCTGCGTGATAATGAAATACTCCTCTGGGCCGCAGTATCCCCAGATCTTCCCCAACAGGATATTCGAGGGACTGATTCGTACGTTAACACCTTCCTAGTGCCAGTGTCCAAGATACCGCACTGGTTATAACAGTTGTGGGTCACCTTAGCACAGGAGAGTATACAATGGCTTCATGACAATCTTCCTAACCGAATCAGTGCATGCATCCAGGTAGTATGGGGCAACGGAAAAGTGAGCTTCTACCGCCAAGTTCTACGTAAATTTAACTCGATTTTGTAATTGCTACAGTAACATCACATACCCTTTCAACAACATTTTGTTTCGTCTTCCCCTTCTAGGTACCACTTTTGTCAGGCGGTGTATCTCCCGCCTTCCTTCCGCTCTCAGCGGTCCCCATACGTTCCTTTCTTCGCTGATATAACTACATTCTGTAGCAAAACTTGTTAAATGTTTAGATTCTTACCTTTTTCGGTTTTCTCATAGTTAACGATTTATTCCGATACAAATCTGTGCTCCAGACGAATGTTCTCGGAAATTTCTTTCGCAAATTAAGGCCGATGCGTGATACTAGGAGACTTCTTATGGTCAGAAATGCCCGCTTTGCCTAGTCTGCTGTTGTTTCGTCTGTCATCTATTTTGCCTCTACGTTAGCAAAATTTGCTCTCTTCGTCACTTTAATGGTAACCAATTTTAATGTTTACTGATATCATTTCAGGACTGGCCCTCCCAAGGCCGTCATGAGTTCCAATGGAATGTTGTCTACTCCCGGGGCCTTGTTTCGACTCAGGTCTTTCAGTGCTCTGTCAAACTATTCACGCAGTATCATATCTCCCATTTCATCTTCATCTGTTCTCAAATATATCGCCCTTGCATAGACCCTCTACATACTCCTTTCACCTTTCTGCTTTCCCTTCTTTGCTTAGAACTGGGTTTCCATCTGAACTATTGATACTCATAGAAGTGGATCTCTTTTCTCCAATGGTCTCTTTAATTTTCCTGTAGGTAGTGTCTATCTTACCACTAGTGAGATAAGCCTCTACATCCTTACATAACTTCAATGTTCACGTTAGAGAAAGTGCTAACAGTTATAAGAGAAGATGGGTATTTGCACAATGGTAACAGAAAATCACATATACTTTTGCCTTCAAGGCTTGGTCAACTGGATATTCTCAATAATATTACTACCAATATTCACTGGAGAATCATAAAATAGGCATAGGTTCAATATTACCTTTCAAACATTTTCCTATCTGACAAAAAATTGTAAATGTACTTCACTGCAAAATTATAAACTGGTCATAGGTTAAGTCTCTCTCAGCTAAATACCTTTTTATTTAGAATGAAAATTAAATGGAATTCGCTAACAGATTACTTCTCACTGACCTTTGAATAAAGAAGTTAATGTTTTCATAGATAGTTGTCTTTCTATTAATCGTTATGTAGCATGAGCACAACAGACATACTGTGGAGCCTGTTACAACATTAATATGCACTTTTAATGCACAAGAGGAACCCAATATCGTACAGAATTTGACTTGAATAGCAAGAGTAATTGAAACTTTCTATAATTAAGTAACTTTGTGCCTTTGAACTACTTTCAATGGGGAGGGGCCCTTAATCTTGACCACTGTAGCAGAGCGAACTAAACACACTTTCATTAGATTAGTGAAACAGTAAGCAAGCGTGAACATAAAACTTTCAACAGTTGCAGATCTGCTGTTTTACTGCAGTGAAACACAAAATTGACATATTTGTTAGATCCTTTCAACAAACATTATTAGTCTTAGCACACTCTATTGCCATATTAATTTTAATATGCATTCATAAAGGCACTCGGTAATCATAGTTCAAACGGAGAGGAACCTTATAAGGGTTGTGATACGGAAAAAATCAAGGTAGGTGCATAAATTCAGTTATAAATTACCTTATATTTCAGCACACTAACACATCCAATGAGGTGATCCTTCACTGTACATTACTATCGTTCTTCTGTTCTATTACAGTGATTGCGCAATGTGGCGGCGTGTGCATGTTGGTAGGTGGATTTGCAGGTAAAAATGCTGGCCTCTGTCATTTCTTGGTGGCGATGATAGATACCAATTTAAGAATATTACCAGCACTTTATCCATCCAACCAAGGCATTGGGAAGCGATAGGAAAAGCCTTTCTCGGAACCAGCACAATACACACCTTTTACATGAGCAGTTGATAGTTTGGTAGCTCATCCACGACTGACTCTCAATTACACCTTTTCTACCTACGCCAACCACAATTTGCGCTCGCTACACAGTTCCGTTCCCGAGGGGGACCACAACACCTTTTATATACAAAATAACTAAGAATCCTAAGCGGAGGTCAGCAGTTTACAAAACAGCAAACAATCACTTTAAATGAAACAGAACATTTGCATGTTTTGTTAGATCTACACAAAATTATTTAATTTAAATTATTGAATTTTAAAGATAACCAAAGAGATTATATGACAAAGACGAAACATATAATTTTCTCATATTGTACATATCACAGACATTACACTTCTTACACTCTAAAAGACATCAAAGTTTTTAACAGAGAAAAGAGTAAACACCCTCATGGTATCGATTCAATCCAACTAATATTACCGAAATTCAACGTTATAACATTAAACAAAACAAAAACGCAAAATAAATCAGTACAGCATTAGATCTATGGTGTTACAAGTGGTTAATAAAAAAATTAAAGAAGTAGTTTCAGTATCTGTAGATGCACTTGTGTTCAAAATTGAAGCAGCAAACCGCTATTTCGATCTGATGTGTCCAGTTCATGATATAATCATACAAACTATCAACACATGTCCCTACGATCCTCTTCTGTTCGGAAGGCGGCATTCAAGGGAAAATCAGGCTAAAGAAGGCACCAGGAAACCTATAAAACGGGATAGCGTTTGTCAGGTAGTCCTACATCCATAATCGCTGTATACCGAATCACTGACGCTGCAGTATGGCACAGAGAATACGCCTCTGCGGTGGATGGCCGTAGGTAGAATGACAGCACAAAAGTCGCAAAGTGATCTACGTATACATCTACATCTACATCCATACTCCGCAAGCCACTTGACGGTGTGTGGCGGAGGGTACCTTGAGTACCTCTATCGGTTCTGCCTTCTATTCCAGTCTCGTATTGTTCGTGGAAAGAAGGATTGTCGGTATGCCTCTGTGTGGGCTCTAATCTCTCTGATTTTATCCTCATGGTCTCTTCGCGAGATATACGTAGGAGGGAGCAGTATACTGCTTGACTCCTCGGTGAAGGTATGTTCTCCAATCTTCAACAAAAGCCCGTACCGAGCTACTGAGCGTCTCTCCTGCAGAGTCTTCCACTGTAGTTTATCTGTGATCTCCGTAACGCTTTCGCGATTATTATATGATCCTGTAACGAAGCGCGCTGCTCCCCGTTGGATCTTCTCTATATCTTCTATCAACCCCATCTGGTATGGTTCCCACACTGCTGAACAGTACTCAAGCAGTGGGCGAACAAGCGTACTGTAACCTACTTCCTTTGTTTTCGGATTGCATTTCCTTAGGATTCTTCCAATGAGTCTCAGTCTGGCATCTGCTTTACCGACGATCAACGTCATATGATCATTCCATTTTAAATCACTCCTAATGCGTACTCCCAGATAATTTATGGAATTAACCGCTTCCAGTTGTTGGCCTGCTATATTGTAGCTAAATGATAACGGATCTTTCTTTCGATGTATTCGCAGCACATTACACTTGTCTACATTGAGATGCAATTGCCATTCCCTGCACCATGCGTCAATTCGCTGCAGATCCTCCTGCATTTCAGTACAATTTTCCATTGTTACAACCTCTCGATATACCACAGCATCATCTGCAAAAAGGCTCAGCGAACTTCCGATGTCATCCACAAGGTCATTTATGTATATTGTGAATAGCAACGTACCTACGACACTCCCGTGCGGCACACCTTAAATCACTCTTACTTCGGAAGACTTCTCTCCATTGAGAATTACATGTTGCGTTCTGTTATCTAGGAACTCTTCAATCCAATCACACAATTGGTCTGATAGTCCATATGATCTTACTTTGTTCATCAAACGACTGTGGGGAACTGTATGGAACGCCTTGCGAAAGTCGAGAAACACGGCATCTCCCTGGGAACCCGTGTCTATGGCCCTCTGAGTCTCATGGACGAATAGCGCGAGCTGGGTTTCACACGATCGTCTTTTTCGAAACCCATGCTGATTCCTACAGTGTAGATTTCTAGTCTCCAGAAAAGTCATTATACTCGAACACAATACGTGTTCCAAAATTCTACAACTGATAGACGTTAAAGATATAGGTCTATAGTTCTGCACATCTGCTCGACGTCCCTTCTTGAAAACGGGTATGACCTGTGTCCTTTTCCAATCCTTTGGAACGCTACGCTGTTCTATACACCTACGGTACGCCGCTGCAAGAAGGGGGGCAAGTTCCTTCGCGTACTCTGCGTAAAATCGAACTGGTATCCCATCAGTTCCAGCCGCCTTTCCTCTATTGTTTCTCTATCCCTCTGTCGTCTATTTAGATATTTACCATTTTGTCATCTGTGCGACAATCTAGAGAAGGAACTGCAGTGCAGTCTTCCTCTGTGAAAAAGGCATTTAGTATTTCGGCCTTTAGTCTGTCATCCTCTGTTTCAGTACCATTTTGGTCACAGAGTGTCTGGACATTTTCTTTTGATCCACCTACCGCTTTGACATAACACCAAACTTTCTTAGGAATTTCTGCCAATTCAGTACAAAGAACTTTACTTTCGAATTCATTGAACGCCTCTTGCATAGCCCTCCTCACACTTCATTTCGCTTCGCGTAATTTTTGTTTGTCTGCAAGGCTTTGGCTATGTTTATGTTTGCTGTGAAGTTCCCTTTGCTTCTGCAGCAGTTTTCTAAATCGGTTGTTATACCACGGTGGTTCTTTTCCATCTCTTACGATCTTGCTTGGCACATACTCATCTAAAACATATTGTACGATGGTTTTGAACTTTGTCCAATGATCCTCAACACTATCTGTACTTGAGACAAAACTTTTGTGTTGAACCATCAGGTAATCTGAAATCTGCTTTTTGTCACTTTTGCTAAACAGAAAAATCTTCCTACCTATTTTAGTATTTCTATTTACGGCTGAAATCGTCGATGCAGTAACCGCTTTATGATAGCTGATACCCTGTTCTGCGTTAACTGTTTCAAACAGTTCGGGTCTGTTTGTCACCAGAAGGTCTAATATGTTATGGCCACGAGTCGGTTCTCTGTTTAACTGCTCAAGGTAGTTTTCAGATAAAGCACTTAAAAAACTTTCACTGGATTCTTTGTCCCTGCCACCCGTTATGAACGTTTGAGTCTCCCAGTCTATATCCGGCAAATTAAAATCTCCACCTAGAACATGGTGGGGAAATCTACTCGAAATATTTCCCAAATTTTCCTTCAGGTGCTCAGCCACAACAGCTGCTGAGTTAGGGGGCCTATAGAGACATCCAATTACCATGTCTGAACCTGCTTTAATCGTGATCTTCACCCAAATTATTTCACATTTCGGATCTCCGTCAATTTCCTTCGATACTATTGCACTTCTTATCGCTATAAACACGCCTCCCCCTTCGCTGTCCAGCCTGTCTCTGCATTATACATTCCAATCTGAGTTTAGAATTTCATTACTGTTTACATCTGGTTTCAGCCAAACTTTCTGTCCCTAGTACTATGTGGGCATTGTGACCGTTTATTAATGAGAGCAGTTCTGAGACCTTTCTATAGACGCTCCTGCAGATTACTAATAGCAGATTAATATTGTTATTCCCTGTTGCATTTTGCCTAATCCTACCTTGCCGCGTCTCAGGAGACGTCTTGTCGGACCTATGGAGGGAATTCTCTATCATAAAAAACCCACATGTGCACTCCACACGTACTCCGCTACCCTTGTAGCCGCTTCCTCCGTGTAGTGCACGCCTGACCTATTCAGTGGGACTCTACATTTCTCCACCCGATAGCGGAGGTCGGGAAATTTGCACCCCAGATCTCCGCAGAATCGTCTGAGCCTCTGTCTGTGCTCCAAACCAGAGGACCGCGATCGGTTCTGGGAACGATACTACAAATAGTTAGCTCTGATTCCACCCCACGAACGAGGCTTTCCAACCTCACCAACTCCACCAACCGCCTGTATGAACTGAGGATGACCTCTGAACCCAGACGGCAGGAGTCATTGGTGCCGACATGAGCAACAATTTGCAGTCGGGTGCACCCAGTACTCTCTATCGCCGCCGGCAGGGCCTCCTCCACGTCTCGGATGAGACCCCCCGGCAAGCAGACAGAGTGGACGCTGGCCTTCTTCCCCGACCTTTCTACAATTTTCCTAAGGGGCTCCATCACCCGCCTAACGTTGGAGCTCCCAATCACTAATAAACCCCTCCCCTGATGGTTTAATGTCAATCGTTCTATTGTTTCTCGAATGTGGTGACAATTTATAGAGACCGAAACTGTGTCCTGAAGACCAGAGCGGGGCCGACCACATGTAAAATAGAAAGAGAGAACCGTTATTTGGCTGTAAAGGCGCAACGGTACCGCCTTAATATTGCTCGGCAAGTGGCGTCTGACCTCGCAGCATCCAGTAGGTGTGTTACGTCGAGGCAAATGGTGTGCAGAGGGCCTAGACACAGTGGCCTTTACTCTAACACACCTGCTGTATGTGGATAGTGAACAACATTTGCATTTAAAGATAACTGCAGCGATCACACAGGACCCCCTTTAAAATCATTCTTCCCACTAGAAAATTTCTAATGTGATGATAAATGGTTGGTTTTGGATAATTCAGCCTAAATGAGCTCGCAACAATATCTCACAATATTGGTGAGAACAGAAAAACGCTAGAGAAGAGGATGAAACCTAGTGATGTGAAATTAAGCACCCTCCTGTAAATATAAAATAATTCTCATTTTTAAATTGCAATTATGGCTTTCGATTCATAACACAACAAATGTTAGGTATATAATTTTCTTTTTTCTTCTCTTATTCATAGAAATAATTTCTTGAAAATGTTCATTTATTATGTAGTAATTCTCCCGTATCCTAATTCTTCGAAAAATGAATCAATCTGGTGGTTTTTAGGCGTCTCTCACAATGCATATGAAGTCGGCAGCATAGAAGGGCGTATAATTCGTAATGAGTATGGCGTGTAACCCAAGAATAGAGAAAACGGAGTGTTATAATTTTTTCTTATCAGGTATTCTACATGTTGGAAAATGTTATAACACTGTCGTAAGAAATAACAGTTATAACTTTCAGCTATCAATTCACATGTTTTTTCAATTACTCGAAACGACAGCAAAATGGCAATGTAATGAAGCGTAATAACGAAACACACTAATCAATGGAAAGAAAGAAGTAATACGTTAAAATGTGTTCAAATTACTGTACAATCTACTCACCCTCCTCGCGCCAGAGCAGTTCATTACATAGCCCAACTCTGATAGAAATATTTGATAATATTCAGAATTGCTTTCTATGTGCACAGAAAGACTATATTGAGTAATACTCCGCTGCTGCCACTTTCGCTGACTCACAGCACCAGCAGCGTTGCACAACGGGAAACTCGGACACTTTAGTGTGCCAGAGAACTATTCTGCAAACACGCAGGGGGTAGCCCGACGGATGTCCTAGCCTCCCTTAAGAAAGGACGCCTTCCGAAGAGCCAGGTGGACAATACGAAACGTGCAGGTAACTGTGGGACGCCTACAAGCTCTCGTCTGCAGCGCAGACGCAAAGAGACTAGGAATCCTCACAGAGAGGTGTGTGGAACAAAATAATTGCGGACAGTAAGAACGTTGTTTATAAGTCATGAAGGCAAGCAGATTTATAGGCGAAGCACAAACATGTGGCTTCCCAGGCCTCCTGCGGAATGAGCCGTTACGCAATGTGTTGAGTGGCTGCTTTGACAGCAACTAAGGAATGCAGAAAATATTAACACTGTGCGCCCAATGATGAAAGCAGGAAAACGTCACGCAAGATAGAAGATTTCGACCCTACACTGGGAGGGATGGTCGTGGAACGGCGATGAGTCATTGGATTGCATTCTAAATTTAGTCCCCCAGTGACAACGCCGAAATGAGGAAAAATTCGACGAGTCGGTGAGCTTAGAAAGTGATGAGACACGTAGAGGACAGTCGGGGAGACAGTGTGGGTGCAAGAGGACATGAAGGTGCCTCCATCCATCACCTGCTCCCCCCTCCCGACACCGTCATACCGCAGCCTCGACCATAGCGAGGCACCGCGGCATCGTGGAAACCGTACCGCCGGCCGCGGTGGTCTAGCGGTTCTGGCGCTGCAGCCCGGAACCGCGGGACTGCTACGGTCGCAGGTTCGAATCCTGCCTCGGGCTTGGGTGTGTGTGATGTCCTTAGGTTAGTTAGGTTTAAGTAGTTCTAAGTTCTAGGGGACTTATGACCTAAGATGTTGAGTCCCATAGTGCTCAGAGCCAGCCAAACCGTACCAGTACCTCTCACGAGTTCCACGAAAAACACAGACCGTGGTGCGAGCGTCAGAGCACGTGACACTGCGTGTCTTACTACACTACCGACCATTGAAATTGCTACACCACGAAGATGATGTGCTACGGACGCGAAAATTAATCGACAGGAAGAAGATGCTGTGATATACAAATGATTAGCTTTTCACACCATTTACACAAGGTTGGCGCCGGTGGCGACACCTACAACGTGCTGACATGACGAAAGTTTCCAGCCGATTTCTCATATACAAACAGCAGTTCACTGGCCGTGCCTGGTGACACGTTGTTTTGATACCTCGCATAACGAGGAGAAATGCGTACCATCACGTTCACGACTTTGATAAAGATCGGATTGTAGCCTATCGCGATTGCGGTTTATCGTATCGTGTCATTGCTGCTCGCGTTGGTCGAGATCCAATGACTGTTAGCAGAATATGGAATCGGTGGGTTCAGGAGGGTAATACTGAACGCCGTGCTGGATCCCAACGGGCTCGTATCACTAGCAGTACAGATCACAGGCATCTTATCCGCATCGCTGTAACGGATCGTGCAGCGACGACTCGATCCCTTGCGTGGGGGCTTAATTATATAAAATGCAAATATTTTTAGTAGCTGTGTGTCTGATTACGCAAGTCTCGTAAACGGTTGGCCCTGACTAGTTTTAGTACGTAATCTGACTGCTTATAATGACAACAAAGAATGTAAGAAAATTTCTGCTAACACAATTAATTAATTAAGTCCCCAGCAACTATAAAACCTACGAACCCAACAAAACACAAGTATAACTGTTCTGTGTGGGGAAGTGTGACTCAACACACATCTGGCACGGTTCTTCTCCAATAAGACAAGAATTTTTAAATACCAATTATACTGACGTGATAAAAGAAAATTAGAAATACTATAATTGCGCAAGAAAAGCAGAATTAAACTCTAATACAAGAACACACGTCAGATGCTTTGTTGACTGAATCTGTAATGACACATTATTCAGGACACTGAAAGAATAAAAGAAAATAGTGTTTTGTTACCTCCATATACACTCCTGGAAATGGAAAAAAGAACACATTGACACCGGTGTGTCAGACCCACCATACTTGCTCCGGACACTGCGAGAGGGCTGTACAAGCAATGATCACACGCACGGCACAGCGGACACACCAGGAACCGCGGTGTTGGCCGTCGAATGGCGCTAGCTGCGCAGCATTTGTGCACCGCCGCCGTCAGTGTCAGCCAGGTTGCCGTGGCATACGGAGCTCCATCGCAGTCTTTAACACTGGTAGCATGCCGCGACAGCGTAGACGTGAACCGTATGTACAGTTGACGGACTTTGAGCGAGGGCGTATAGTGGGCATGCGGGAGGCCGGGTGGACGTACCGCCGAATTGCTCAACACGTGGGGCGTGAGGTCTCCACAGTACATCGATGTTGTCGCCAGTGGTCGGCGGAAGGTGCACGTGCCCGTCGACCTGGGACCGGACCGCAGCGACGCACGGATGCACGCCAAGACCGTAGGATCCTACGCAGTGCCGTAGGGGACCGCACCGCCACTTCCCAGCAAATTAGGGACACTGTTGCTCCTGGGGTATCGGCGAGGACCATTCGCAACCGTCTCCATGAAGCTGGGCTACGGTCCCGCATACCGTTAGGCCGTCTTCCGCTTAGTGGTGTCGCGACAGGCGTGAATGGAGGGACGAATGGAGACGTGTCGTCTTCAGCGATGAGAGTCGCTTCTGCCTTGGTGCCAATGATGGTCGTATGCATGTTTGGCGCCGTGCAGGTGAGCGCCACAATCAGGACTGCATACGACCGAGGCACACAGGGCCAACACCCGGCATCATGGTGTGGGGAGCGATCTCCTACACTGGCTGTACACCACTGGTGATCGTCGAGGAGACACTGAATAGTGCACGGTACATCCAAACCGTCATCGAACCCATCGTTCTACCATTCCTAGACCGGCAAGGGAACTTGCTGTTCCAACAGGACAATGCACGTCCGCATGTATCCCGTGCCACCCAACGTGCTCTAGAAGGTGTAAGTCAACTACCCTGGCCAGCAAGATCTCCGGATCTGTCCCCCATTGAGCATGTTTGGGACTGGATGAAGCGTCGTCTCACGCGGTCTGCACGTCCAGCACGAACGCTGGTCCAACTGAGGCGCCAGGTGGAAATGGCATGGCAAGCCGTTCCACAGGACTACATCCAGCATCTCTACGATCGTCTCCATGGGAGAATAGCAGCCTGCATTGCTGCGAAAGGTGGATATACACTGTACTAGTGCCGACGTTGTGCATGCTCTGTTGCCTCTGTCTATGTGCCTGTGGTTCTGTCAGTGTGATCATGTGATGTATCTGACCCCAGGAATGTGTCAATAAAGTTTCCCCTTCCTGGGACAATGAATTCACGGTGTTCTTATTTCAATTTCCAGGAGTGTATATTGACGAAATGCACTCTGACCATTACAATATCTCCATTAGAACAACATCTGCTATCTCTCCCATCAAATAACTGCATAAAACATGGAACAAACACTCACACTACATCTGAACAAGAACCGCCCACCACCGCTTCTCGAAAATCACTGCCAGTGGAGGCGGCGGAACAATACTCTCTGGCGCGATTTCTGGCGCTGAGGTTCAGTGTAGCCACCTTTCATATGCCCCTCCTCCACGGGCTAGAATTTGATGGTATTTTTACCAGCATAGGTGGTGAAAATACCACCAAATTCGTCAAAAAATATACAGACAAAAATAAAAGATAATATTAATAAGTAAATATCATATAACTAGATAAAATTTCGGCTTTGCACTGACCTTAAAATAGCCTAATACACTAGTGGAAATGGAAAAAAGAACACATTGACACCGGTGTGTCAGACTCACCATACTTGCTCCGGACACTGCGAGAGGGCTGGAACCGCGGTGTTGGCCGTCGAATGGCGCTAGCTGCGCAGCATTTGTGCACCGCCGCCGTCAGTGTCAGCCAGGTTGCCGTGGCATACGGAGCTCCATCGCAGTCTTTAACACTGGTAGCATGCCGCGACAGCGTGGACGTGAACCGTATGTGCAGTTGACGGACTTTGAGCGAGGGCGTATAGTGGGCATGCGGGAGGCCGGGTGGACGTACCGCCGAATTGCTCAACACGTGGGGCGTGAGGTCTCCACAGTACATCGATGTTGTCGCCAGTGGTCGGCGGAAGGTGCACGTGCCCGTCGGCCTGGGACCGGACCGCAGCGACGCACGGATGCACGCCAAGACCGTAGGATCCTACGCAGTGCCGTAGGGGACCGCACCGCCACTTCCCAGCAAATTAGGGACACTGTTGCTCCTGGGGTATCGGCGAGGACCATTCGCAACCGTCTCCATGAAGCTGGGCTACGGTCCCGCACACCGTTAGGCCGTCTTCCGCTCACGCACCAACATCGTGCAGCCCGCCTCCAGTGGTGTCGCGACAGGCGTGAATGGAGGGACGAATGGAGACGTGTCGTCTTCAGCGATGAGAGTCGCTTCTGCCTTGGTGCCAATGATGGTCGTATGCGTGTTTGGCGCCGTGCAGGTGAGCGCCACAATCAGGACTGCATACGACCGAGGCACACAGGGCCAACACCCGGCATCATGGTGTGGGGAGCGATCTCCTACACTGGCTGTACACCACTGGTGATCGTCGAGGGGACACTGAATAGTGCATGGTACATCCAAACCGTCATCGAACCCATCGTTCTACCATTCCTAGACCGGCAAGGGAACTTGCTGTTCCAACAGGACAATGCACGTCCGCATGTATCCCGTGCCACCCAACGTGCTCTAGAAGGTGTAAGTCAACTACCCTGGCCAGCAAGATCTCCGGATCTGTCCCCCATTGAGCATGTTTGGGACTGGATGAAGCGTCGTCTCACGCGGTCTGCACGTCCAGCACGAACGCTGGTCCAGCTGAGGCGCCAGGTGGAAATGGCATGGCAAGCCGTTCCACAGGACTACATCCAGCATCTCTACGATCGTCTCCATGGGAGAATAGCAGCCTGCATTGCTGCGAAAGGTGGATATACACTGTACTAGTGCCGACATTGTGCATGCTCTGTTGCCTGTGTCTATGCGCCTGTGGTTCTGTCAGTGTGATCATGTGATGTATCTGACCCCAGGAATGTGTCAATAAAGTTTCCCCTTCCTGGGACAATGAATTCACGGTGTTCTTTTTTGAATTTCGAGGAGTGTATATAAAATACACTAAGCAATACAAATTCTTTCATACATGTGACTTTACATAATAGTTTACACAAGTATTATATGGTTAAACAGTTCAATCAATAGCGTCAGCAATGACAAATATGTGCAGGTAAGAGTCTCATAACTTTTCACAAACAGTAATGCACAAAAAATCAGTTTATACAAATATTCACATAAAATGCTTTCACAACAATTAGTTGACAGTTCCAGCAGTAGCACCCAGCAATGTTGAACAGGTGCTACCGTAACAAGTGACATCATCTCAGTAGAAGCAGTCCATCAGTGGCACCCAGCAATGTTGAGTAGGTGGAGACAGCAGTCCATAATATTCACTATCACTAATCACACTGTTCATCAGAGTTTATAAGCAGAAAGTAAACATGTCCTATTGGCACCAATCATGTAGAAAAAGTACAAGTAACAGTCCATAATATTCACTATCACTGAACACACTGTTCATCAGCGTTTATTAGCAGAAATTAAACATGTCCTAGTGGCACCAATCATGTAGAAAAAGTACAAGTAACAGTCCATAATATTCACTATCACTGATCACACTGCTCATCAGAGTTTATAAGCAGAAGGTAAACATGTCCTATTGGCACCAATCATGTAGAAAAGGTACAAGTAACAGTTCATAATATTCAGTATCACTGATCAAACTGTTCATCAGAGTTTATAAGCAGAAATTAAACATGTCCTAGTGGCACCAATCATGTAGAAAAAGTACAAGTAACAGTCCATAATATTCACTGTCACTGATCATACAGTTCATCAGCAGAAATTAATCATTTCTAACTGTCACACTTCACTGTTGAACAAGTGCAGGTAACAGTTCATAATATTCACCATCACTACTCAGACAGTTCAGGCATGTACAATAGTTTGAATCCACATACAAATGCTTTTACACTAAACATACAAATTCTAATAAACACACAAATGATATCAGATAATTGTCATATTACTATTACAAATACACAAACATCAGTAAACCTATAATATTTATGGGTGTCAGTGCAAGCCACTACAAACAAATGAAATAATATTTAGGAGATAGGTGGGTAGGATTAGGAAAGGAAAACACACAAAACACACTCACTCATCTTTCATCCACATTAAGTACTACTGTGTAATTGAATAGTGTTAACTGTGTAAATGCAATTCTGTCAAAATTGATGTTCATCTTGTGTATCAAGTAGTAGTGGCAGCAATGTATAACAGTCAATAATAGTTAATTCAACATCATAGTCATCATGTCAAGACCAATGTTTGTCAAGCCAGATCAAAATGTACGGTTGCTGAACAACTGTCAGTGTGCCAAGATATGCAAATACTTCCTCTCTCCCAAAAAAAAAGTACATACTGCTTAGTGATTTAACAAAGTGTGTGTGTAGACAATCTTCTTTCCACTTGAGTGTTCTAATCTGCCATCGTCATCCTCCTTGTTCCATATAGACCAACAAAAAGAAAAAAATGCACCTCCTTACTTTACCTCTTATCCACCAAAACTCCAATAATCATCAGCATCACATAATCTCAATACTTCAATAATACCTCTTACGTCGATACATGTAAATCTTATCATCAATATCATTTACCTTACCTCTTGTCCACCAAAACTCTAATAATCATCAACTTCATGTAATCTCAATACCTCAATAATACCTCTTCAATACGTCGATACATATAAACCTTATTGCCAATATCATTTCACTTCCATAACAACTCTTTCCTCTAGTCAGTCTCCTCGAACAAGTACAGATAAAATCCTAATGCAAACCTCATCATCCCATACAATCCGAAGACACAATGTGAACACACAACCTCTGTGTAATCCATCTGACCAAAATCTTCTACTCATTATGAATTATAAGCAAAAGAAATGCATACATGACCTCTAACAGACTTAGTTCGAATAACTTTCAGTAATTAAGTACGATTACAGAGTGTGAATGATCATAATATTTCACAGTGTGTACACCACTTCAAGAATTATGGCAAACAGAAGCAAACATGTGGAGTATTTCTTGTGTCAAGTGTCACTTCCTATTTCTATTGCTTACGAAAAATGCAGTGTAATATCTGTCAATGGTCTAAACCTAGTTTTGGTATGTCATGTCGTTTGCTTCCTTCCTATTAGCATGCATTTATACAGCTTCCATAAAACCTCAGCTCATGTGACTTCTATGAAGTTTCTTGTACTAATGTCGTTCGTCGAATTATAGCAGTTCATTTTCTTATCTTAAAAATATAAGGCACTAAGCGTAAGCAAAACAAGCAATAGCGAGTAAATATATCAGTAGAGAACAGAATGTCAACAAGTGGATGCAGCACAATTCTTACAACGAGGCTCTGCCAAGCGAACAATCTATAATTAATACAATAGTGTGACCTAAACTCTATGTTCATACACAGTACAACAGCATTTCTATATACCAAATTAAAGAGTAGTTATGACAACAAACAGAAATGTATAATTATGCAATCCATACGCATAGCAGCAAACATATCTTACGTAATAAACAGGTCATTAGCATCATATCAGCATTAGCAAATAAATGTTCATATGTAATCTTAATAAGTAAACATGAAGGCGCAAGCAGATAAATCACAAAGTATAACTTACATACCTAACCACATCAGCACAATTAATCAGGTGACAATTATAATTTAAATAAATAAGCACAGCAGGCACATAATTAAAAAAAATATGACATCAGTGAAAAAGCAGTGCAGCCAAGCGATGCATAATATACACAAGTTACAACCCAGTTCATTAATAATCATTGTCAAAATCAGTTAACGTACGCAAGCACGTCGCTTCACAAGTAATTTCATACAACATGAAATTAGCACAAAGTATGAATCACGTAATCGCGAGCAGCAAATTAGTCTAAAGTACGTACCTAAGTGGAAATACGTTACCTGAAAATAAACTCAATTAATAGTTACCTTTTTAGTTTATTAGTTTCTTCTTGGGAATTACATTCTTTCTGAAATTTTCTCGATAGCAAGTCGTCTTAACGTCGGACATGCACAGAATTTACCTGAAGTTTTTAAATATTTTATAGAACCGTATCCTGAAAAATACTGAATGTTAATAACATAATTCATCAAGTCACTATAGCTTTATACTGATTTTATTCGGAGAAAGACTGTATATTTGTTTACGGCTGTCAGTGCATTCGCACTGAGCGCTCGATCAGCTGTAGGCGCGTGACGTAGGAAGTGATTGTTTGCGGTCAAAGACTCCCCTGTGCGGCGCGCAGACTTGACTGTTGCTTTGAGTATATGCCGCCGCCAAAACACAGCGCGGTATCCTTGTATTCTCTGCATGTTTACGTAAACTGTTGGTTTCTCGAAAGTATGTCATTCCACAAAAATTTTAACGTTTGATATATGATGTATTCCCTTAGAGCGTCGTGATTTAAGAGTTTCTACTTCAACAGTGTTATCATGAATAATTTTGCGAATTCTATATGGACCGTTATAAAGCAGAAAAAATTTGCGACACAAGCATTTTCCTTTGTGAGACAAACGGTGAGACTTAATTAACACTTTTTGACCAACTGACAAGATTTTTAAACGACCAGGACGCTTAGCTGATTTCTCTCTTCTAGCAGCCGCAGATGCAATATTTTGTAGAGCCAGGTTGACAACTTCAGATTACCGCAGTTTCCATGAAGGCGGAAAAGGAACGATTTCAGAAATGCGACTTGTCGGTGCTTTATTTTTTAATATCAGTATAGGCGGTAAAGAAGTTGAATCATTAGGGAGTTCATTCAGAATGTTTTGAAAAATATGAAGATACTGATCCCACGTTCTGTGATTCTGATGACAATAAAGACGACACAATTTATTGATTTCCTTCATCCATCTCTCTGAAGCGTTAGATTGGGGGTGAAAAAGTGAAATGAAAATTGGTTTAATCTTACGACGCCATAGAGTACGAAGCCAAATTTTAGAACAAAACTGTGATCCATTATCTGATATAACTTTATCAACATGACCCACTTCTTTAAGAAAATGTTTGATGAAAGCGTTAGATACTGAACGAGCTGTTGCTTTGTGTAAAGGTGTAAAACACACATATTTTGATGTCAACTCCACTCCTACGAAAATGTACGCAAAACCATTAGTAGAACGAACCACTGGACCGAACAAATCCACTGCAGCCATGTCCTTTAATTTCGCTGGAATGATAGGAAACAACAGTGCTCTATGAGAAATTGTTGGCGACTTAGCCTTTTGACATAATTTGCATTTGGCCAGAACAGATCGAATACGTTTTTCCATATTACTGAAGTAGCAATTTTCTCGTAATTTATGAAAGCATTTTCTGGGACCAAAGTGTGAATAACTGAAATGCGTATACCAAATCAGCTTATTAACCCACTCATCAGGAATACAAACTAACCAAACAGAGTTGTCGACCGATTTTCGTTTAAAAAGAATGTCGTTGCGAACTAAATAATGCTGTCTAATCACTACGCTTTCCTTTCTCCTCCACTTCTCCTTAATGTCCTTCCAGATTGGATCCTTATTTTGCTCCTTAGCGATGTCCTGGAGCGAAGACGAAATAAAGTTCTCAAATGCAACACCTTGAATATACATCAAACAATAATTGTTTTCCTTGCAGTCCTCTTCAGCACTTTGTTTCAAACCCATAGGTGCACGTGATAAAGCATCGGCAACAATATTTGAAGAACCCAGTATGTAAACAATACTAAAATCAAATTCCTGTAGGTACAACGCCCATCGAGACAATCTGACATGAGTTAATTTTGTTGACATAAGAAATTCCAGAGCTCGATGATCGGTGTAAACCTTAGTATGTCTGCCAAACAAAAATGTGCGAAATTTTGTGAAAGCCCAAACAACAGCCAAAGCTTCAAGTTCCGTAATCTAATAAATCTTTTCTGATTTAGAAAGAACACGACTTCCAAATGCAATAGTTTTCTGTACTACAACGCCGTTTTCTTCTATCTCTTGAAATAAATGTGCACCTAGGCCCTTGTATGATGTGTCTGTCGCCAAACAAAAATCTTTAGATAAATCCGGATGTGAAAGAAGTGGAGCAGCAACTAAAGCATCACGAAGTTGTTCAAATTCTGACTGAGCTTCCTCATCCCAACACCAATTAGATTTCTTTCCAGATAGTTCACATAAACGAGGTGTGGCCAAATTGTCCAATCTAACAAAGCGTCTAAGAAAATTACAGACACCAAGGAAACTACGAACCTCACGTTTTGTGGTAGGAACAGCATAATTACGAATAGCGTCAAGTTTTTCTGGATCAGGAAGAATACCTTCTGTAGAAATAATGTGACCGAGAAATTTCACCTGAGAACGACCAAATTCAGATTTTTCCAAGTTCACAGTAATGCCAACTCTTGCAAAGATACGTAATAATGAATCCAAAATTTTGTTGTGCTCACTCCAAGAACGTTTAGCAATAAGAATGTCGTCAACATACGAAGTAATATTGTCACGAAGGTAAACAGGTAAAATTTCGTTTAAGCTACGAATGAATGCTGATGAAGATACAGTAAGTCCAAACGGCAATTTCCGAAGTCACTTTTAGGTAAAATAGTCATATCCGGTTTTTTTTTCTACCTACTGTCTAGATAGATGGATAATAGAAGAGTTGTTTTTATAGATACAAAGAATAGTGAAAGAGTAGGCAACGGTACAGAAAACTAAAAGGGAAATAGCACCACTACAGCTCGGGGCCCTATGCTCGCTACGGCACATATTCACTTAGAGTAGTGAATCCCCTGAGGACTTTAGTCATATCCGGTTATTTTTCTTACCGTCTTTCTAGATAGATTGATAGTCGAAGAGTTGTTTCGATAGATGCAAAGAATAGTAAAAGAGTAGGCAGCAGTGCAGAAAACTAAAAGGGAAATAGCACTACTACAGCTCGAGGCCCTGTGCACGCTACGGCACATATTCACTTAGCGTAGTGAATCCCCTGAGGACTTTAATAGCCGCACATAAATTTCAGTTTGTGACTTAGTGGCCAATTTGGCGGAAGTGCGCACGTAAATTGATCCAACCATGCACATGGATGTATGTCATTCCCAGAATTGCGGAAGATCTTAAATTTCCGAACAGTCAAAAAGTGTTTATAGTCAAAGTTTTCGCCTCGTGGCGACAAAGACCTACCGCGTCTGTCCCAGTCACAATGACGATTATTGTTAAATTCACGCGCCTGGCGCTCTCTTGTTGCATCACGTAAATGAAACAAATTATTTTCTTCAAACCCTTCTGCTAAACTAAGACTTGTCAATTTATCTGAGATCTCCTCAACTCTTTCCAATAAATCACCTATTTGTTCTCTCTGTTTATTTACGTCTTCTGTAAGTGTCGTGACTCGGGTTTCAGTATTGTCACATTTAGTAGTTAACTGTTCATACTGTTGTGTTAGGTTATTTAATCTGTCATTCGGTACGGATTCCTCGATTCTCTCAAATATTTCTTCCTAATCGTGTGCACATTGTAAATTTAACTCTGAAAATTTGTGTACTATCACGCGATCTTTTTCTTCTTGTTCTCGGTCCTCTTCCTCTTGTCTAATCTCTACTGCAAATAATCTATTATTGTGAGAATTCAAAATCGGTTGTACTTCTTCTCTAATTTCTTTCTTTGATTCATCATTCATTTTTTTGAAACACGTCCCTGTTCGTGAGCCTAACTGTGTTTCCATTGTTTCCATCTCGGTTTTACTTGTTCCTATTTGTGAGCCTAACCGTGTTATCAAAGTTTCCATCTTCGTGTGAAATCTTCCTATTTGTGATCCCAAATTTAATATAGCAGCCATCAACTGTTCCATCTCTTCTGTCGTTAATCTCGTATTCTGAAAATTTTTCGATTGTGAAAAATTTTGAACTGTTTCCGGCCTGTTTTCCCGACTTATTACATTGTTTTCCACTTCATTATTCATCATACTGTTGTCCTGTGTTGGCGAGTTCGCCATGTCAACAATTTCGTCATTCTCACTATTCATCATTTTCGCCTTTTTCATCGACCGCGTAATCATTTACAAAACATAAAAAAAATTCGTCACTGTACGAAAATTACACACAATGACTCTTTATCTCCAACAATACCATTTGCATGAAATGTTTCCCTCAAACACGATCAATCGAACAATTGAAATAATTGCACTAAATTATCAGACGCGTATACAAGGCAATAAAAATTAAATTTTGAAAAATACCATTAGAAGAATGCCAATTACCAAATCTACACATGCAAAATAGACTACAATTACTAAACTACAAATTAGTACAACAATACTACTGTCTACTATTTTTACAATCAGAAGATTCCAAGGAACGATCCGAAGCAGCGGTCGCCACGTGCATGGGGGCTTAATTATATAAAATGCAAATATTTTTAGTAGCTGTGTGTCCGATTACGCAAGTCTCGTAAACGGTTGGCCCTGACTAGTTTTAGTACGCAATCTGACTGCTTATAATGACAACAAAGAATGTAAGAAAATTTCTGTTAACACAATTAATTAATTAAGTCCCCAGCAACTATAAAACCTACGAACCCAACAAAACACAAGTATAACTGTTCTGTGTGTGGAAGTGTGACTCAACGCACATCTGGCACGGTTCTTCTCCAATAAGAAAAGGATTTTTAAATACCAATTTTACTGACGTGATAAAAGAAAATTAGAAATACTATAATTGCGCAAGAAAACCAGAATTACACTCTAATACAAGAACACACGCCAGATGCTTTGTTGACTGAACCTGTAATGACACATTATTCAGGACACTGAAAGAATAAAAGAAAATAGTGTTTTGTCACCTCCATATATATTGACGAAATGCACTCTGACCATTACAATATCTCCATTAGAACAACATCTGCTATCTCTCCCATCAAATAACTGCATAAAACATGGAACAAACACACTACATCTGAACAAGAACCGCCTACCACCGCTTCTCGAAAATCACTGCCAGTGGAAGCGGCGGAACAACACTCTCTGGCGCGATCTCTGGCGCTGTGGTTCAGTGTAGCCACCTTTCACCCTGAGTCAACAGATGGGGACGTTTGCAAGACAACAACCATCTGCACGAACAGTTCGACGATGACGACTTCAGCAGCATGAACTATCAGCTCGGAGACCATGGCTGCGGTTACCCTTGACACTGCACCAAGACAGGAACGCCTGCGATGGTGTACTCAACGACCAACCTGGGTGTGCGAATAGCAAAACGTCATTTTTTCGGATGAATCCAGGTTCTGTTTACAGCATCATGATGGTCGCATTCGTGTTTGGCGACATCGCGGTGAATGCACATTGGAAGCGTGTATTCGTCATCGCCATACTGGCGTATCACCCGGCGTGATGGTATGGGATGACATTGGTTACACGTCTCGGTCACCTCTTGTTCGCATTGACGGCACTTTGAACAGTGGACGTTACATTTAATATGTGCTACGACCCGTGACTCTACCCTTCATTCGATCCCTGCGAAACCCCACATTTCAGCGGGAGAATGCACGACCGCATGTTGCAGGTCCTGTACGGGCCTTTCTGGATACAGAAAATGTTCGACTGCTGCCCTGGCCAGCACATTCTCTAGATCTCTCAGCAACTGAAAACGTCTGGTCAATGGTGACCGAGCAACTGGCTCGTCACAATACGCCAGTCACTATTCTTGATGAACTACGGTATCGTGTAGAAGCTTCATGGGCAGCTGTACCTGTACACGCCGTGCAAGCTCTGTTTGACTCAATGCCCAGGCGTATCAAGGCTGTTATTACGGCGAGAGGGGGTTGTTCTGGGTACTAATATCTCAGGATCTATGCATAAAAATTGCGTGAAAATGTAATCACATGTCAGTTCTAGTACAAAATATTTGTCGAATGAATACCGGTTTATCATCTACATTTCTTCTTGCTGTAGCAATTTTAATGGCCAGTAATGTAGTAGCAGCATCCGTCTCCGGCGGGGAGCGATAACAATTTCAGATTAGTTTTTTTTTAATGCGAGTGTAAATGCATGCAAATTCTCAATAGCACACGATTAAATCGATATGTTTCGTGGGCACCTTTCCAGTTAAATACTGTTTTCCCGTGTACTATGCACGGAGGAGAGTGTTCGCGAAGTGTGGCGGACAAGCCGACTAGTGTGACGTCACAAGTTCGCTGCAGGGACCGTACATCTCGTTGGATCCGACCTGATTGTATACCCGCGGGTGGCCGACGAGAGCTAACCGACTCACCACGGCGCTACGAGGCGAAGCTCCGTACCGATCCTGCGCCTACCGCCGTCATCACCGCACGATAAATGACCACAAAGAATGGTGCGTTCATTCGTCCACCCCTTCCTTCCCTTAGCAGCTGAATCGTGTGCTCACCCAGTGGAGTCTGACCTGAGGTTTTTAATTTTTGTTTTGACTGGTGTAAGCGGTACTAAAATAAATACATTTATTTCATGTTTTAATCATCTAAATGATCTGTTCCATACGATTATTAATCCCTTAATCTCGTAACCTTTTGCTGTTAGATTTCACTTATTTAATATTGGCTCCGAATGTGGGGTGATGTAATTGGTAATCTGCGTGTCATTTTAAGCGATAAATCAAATAATTCTTGGTTTAATACGTTTTTGGTGCCGAACTTGGGTCAATTTAATCTGTAATCTGCATGTAATTTTACGCAGGAGATCAAAAGAATTCTCATTTTACTACAATTGCCACTGTAACGCCAGAATAAATCACAGCAACATAATGTTTATATACTCTAAAATTAATAAATTGTTATATGAAACCACATGATATACGGTAGCGAAGTCAATTTTTCGAAAAGGAAGTCTAGACTATAGAACAAGTGAGGTTACTATATACTCATACCTCGTACTAATCAACCAGATGTGAGACAGAATCTTCAAGGAAGATACTAGTTAGGTTAGTTTCATTTGAAAAAGATCGTAAGTGCCTTAGGTGTTCGATGACATGCTTCACAAGCGATGAGACAGGTTGAAGGTATCATGCACTACATCCCTGCTATGGGATACAGCAAATACCTTTGCAAACAAAGGTGAACTTCGTTTACTAAAAGTAGACATACATTTTTTATGGTACAAAACTAGAGGAGAAACATAAATGTTATACTGAAAAATTTTCTTATAACTTCCTTTTCTCTTAACGCTAAGTTCTTTACAAAGCTATAACACAGCTAAATTAGTATCTACGACACTCCAAAATCACCAAAATTCTCTTTATATTTTGATAATATCATTTGCAGCAACTAAAACACCTAAATTACAAAGAATGTACATGTAGAGTTTCACCCCTTTATTATGTCCGCTATATCAATACATATGCTTCGTTACTTGACTCTGTATCATGCTCTAAAGTTTTCCATTCTATATCATCAATTACAAGTTCCTCTTTCCAGCCACACGGACAGGCAGACGTTCTTCTCAATCTACTTCACATAAAAAGCAGCCTAATGATACACAGTTTCCTGTACCAGCGATAAGGTCCTCCAGTGTGTAGCAGTTGTGGAGTGCAGCTGACTGTGTTTTGCATTTAGACACACGTCTAACTACTTTCCGGATTTCCTTTCTATCTTAATTGATAAGGAAAGGAATACCGCAAATCTTTTAAGATTTGGTTAAATGTCGACTGGTACTCTGAAGTAATTGGGAGGAATTATTTTAATGTGTCACGTGTCTTAGAGTATGTGGAGGTGTTCTTAATATGTCATCTGGTAGGATCGCTCATCCCTGTCTTTTGTAAGTGATCAGCGAGACATATATCTCTGTGCCATTATTTCACCCTTCTTTTTCAACCGCGCACGTCGTTTCTTAGAAAACATATGGAATACTAGCTGAGTGCGTGGCGTTTCCCGGGTATGAATTTATTCCAACTATCTACTGCTTCATGTCCTCCTTCCCCCTCTCTGCGTCCAACTTCTCCTTCACTCCTCTCTCTCCATCTCCTCCACTGTGTCTCTCTGTACATCTCCAATCCCACTGTCAGTCCACCCTTTTCTTCTTCCTCTCCTTGTCCATATCTTCCTCTCTGCTTCCTGTGGCCATTTACTCCACCACTACAGCCTTTTCATCTCCCCCTGCCCCTCTCTCTTTCTCTTCCTCCACTTGTCTCTGTACATCTGCTCCTTTTCCCTTTCGCTGTCCATCTCCTCCTCTCCATTCTCCTAGTCCATTTCTCCCCTGCACCATCCTCTATCCATCTCTCCTCCCCTCCCCTATATGTACCCACCGTCTCCTTCTCCCTCCCTCCCCTTCTTCCACCTTGTCTCTCGACGTTATCACGGTCATCTCAATAGGTGGCTGATTGTTCTTAACCCCACAGCATTCCTTTCCGGATTGTAGCTAATATGTATAGCACAATTCGGTAAAATCGTTCCATTGGTTTAGGATGAGCTTTTCAATGACGGCTTTGTCCGTGTACGCACATGTCGAATATTTTTCGCTTATTTTCAACATATTTTACACGTACAGTTTTTGTGCATCAATTTCACTATATCTACAGTGAATTTCGCTCTGCAGGCTCATTTCCACGAAGCTCGGTATTTATAAAGTTTTATCTTCTGATCAATTTAATTTGACAGTTTCATTCGGTGGTGTATGTGGCTACTGTCTGCGATACTTGCTAAGAATAGCGTTCGTTGGAAAGAAGTAACACATTAAAGCGTCATGTGTGATGCGGCAATTATTCACGCGTCTCAGTGTTTATAACGTCATACTTCCTGAATCATGAATCATAGAGTGGTATGATTTTCTAGGTACATTCAGCGACGTTTGTGGATACTATCTGCAATATGTGTTGCGAATGAAGTTAGTAATAAAGAAGCACTACGTAGAAATGTCATATATGGTGCGGCAGTTTTTCACACATCTCTACGTTTATGACTTCATATCTCCTTAAGTATGAGATGTAAAATGATATTATTTTTGTAGCGCATTCAGAGGTACATGTGAATTCTCTCTAAAGCTGTGTCACGAACACAATTAGCGGCAAAGAAGTATTACTTTAAAACGTCATACTTAATGTGGCAATTCTACTGCATGAACAGCAAAAAGACGGTAGGCAAAAAACTTCCTTCCTTTCATCATTTTGTGAGAGTCGTTAGCGAGAAAAATTTTCCAGAAGGCTTGAAATTAGGTGTAAATAATTTTGTACGTCTGGATGACTAAATCATGGGTATTCGTGTCTCGTGGCTACGCTGCTTTTTCACCCCCACCCCATCTAATTTGATAGGAGGTGGTTTTTATCCCTTCAGCGAAGATTTCCAAATTGTATTTAATATGTGTATCAAGCTTGGTCGAAACTGGTATAGTGATTTAGGAGGAAATGTGGAACAGACATACTTAAATGCCAATATACACACATAAATTTTAAAATATTCATGGATTCGACACTATTTACATTACATTACAGCATGCCTCATAGTATGAATAAGCCTGTGGATAAGAATGAGCTTGGGGGAGAATGTGCTATTTTGAGAAACGGTCTATTTTACTCCTCCTTTAAAGTGTCAGACATCTCAGGCGATTTAGTCACTAAATATTTTACTAAGGGCGCCGATAAGTCCGTAATTGAACGTCAGCAAGCAACAAACTTAGGCAACATGTACCCCAGACAGAAGACGTCAAAGGCCTCGGTGTCCAGCCCACACGCCGATGGGGCTGAAGAAGCAATGGCATCGTCCCTGATCTTGTAGAAAGACACCCTCCATCGGGTATTTTCCCTGTATTACAGCACCCTTACAACTTCACATTAGCCAAAAGCTGTCTAACCACGAGCTGCTAAGCGTACAGCGGCTCCCATGTCCTTTATCCTCGAAACTGATATGGGAAAATCCACACAAGAACGGTTGACCAAAAAGAACGAACAAGAAGACACCGACGGTGAAATAGAATCTCTTGCCGACTGGAGCTGGGGCCGAATTCCTTGCAGTATCCCACAAGCAAATGTAACATAAGCAATAACAACCGTAGCCTATACTCTTAACGTCCGGCTTCAGAACTACGCGTGGCGATAAAGGCTACGTTACTCTATATACCATCGCTAAACACAGAAAAATGATGCTTATCTATTCTGCAATGTGATCTTGCATTATAAGACCAGAAAACTAGGTTCCTAGTTTCACAAACTATTATACTTATTGAAAGGAAGAGCTCGTTGCAAGTTAGTGTGCCCTATCAATTTCATCAAAGAAATTCCTCTTAGTAGGAAAAATGACAGTCCGAGTAATGGTCACTACCGTCGTAACTTTATGCAGCATTTATTCCCTACCTAGGTAGGAATATAAGATACTATGAGAGGGTAGCCTTAATGCATCAACTTGCACAATTTTTCTTCTACGAGGGTCACTCCAAAATAAATGCACATTATTTTATTTTAAATCCATCTTTTATTCTATATGTTTGAAAGTTTTACAGTGTGTAGATACATCCTCTAGGAGCAATATTTTCATTTCTCCACATAATTTCCATCTCTCTCAACTGCCTTACCCCATCTTGGAACCAGCGCCTGTATTACCGCACAGTAAAATTCTGCACCAACCTTTTGGAGCCACTGTTTGGCAGCGGGCACAAGGGAGTCATTATCTTCAAACCTTGTTCCACGAAGAGAGTCTTTCAGTTTCCTAAAGAGATGACAGTCACTTGGAGATCAGGACCGTAAGGCGGCTGTTTCAGTGTTGTCCATCCGAGTTTTGTGGTCGTTTCCATGGTTTTTTTTACTGACATGTGGTCCTGCATTGTCGTGCAACCGCAAAACATTCTGCTTTTGCCGATGTAGTCGAACACGACTCAGTCGAGCTTGAAGTTTTTCAGTGTCGTCACATATGCATAAGAATTTATGGTGGTTCCACTTGGCATGATGTCCACAAGCAAGAGTCCTTCAGAATCGAAAAACACCTTAGCCATAACTTTTCCTACAGAAGGTGTGATTTTGAATTTTTTTTTTTCTTGGGTGAATTTGCATGATGCTACTCCATTGACTGCCTCTTCGTCTCTGGTGAAAAATGATAGAGCCATGTTTCATCACCTGTTACAATTCTTCCAAGAAATTCGGCTCCACCATTCTCGTACTGTTCCAAAATTTCACTGCATACCGCTTTTCTTGTTTCATTGTGAGCCACTGTCAACATCCTGGGAACCTACCTGGCACAAACATTTTTAACGCTAACACTTTCGTTATTCTGCAAACACTTCCTTCCCCTATCCCTAAATAGGTTGACAATTCGTGATGCGTCTGTCAGCAGTCACCAATTCGTTAACTCTCTGCACATTGTCTGGAGCGTGTGCAGTGCGAGGCCTGCCGCTGCGAAGACAATCCTCAATACTGCCGTGCCAGCTTTCATCACGTAACCTGCTTGCCCACCGACTAACTGTACTGCGATCGACAGCAGCATCTCCATACACCTTTTTCAACTTCTTGTGGATGTTTCCCACTGTCTCGTTTTCACAGCACAGAAATTCTATGACAGCACGTTGCTTCTGACGAACGTCAAGTGTAGCAGCCATCTTGAAGACATGCTGTGACGTCGCCTCTCACGAGAACAGGTTGAACTGTTTGAAAACAAGCGGCAGGAAGGGTTTATCTACACACTGTAAAACTTTCAAACATGCAGAATGAAAACTGTATTTTTACAAAAACAGTGCGCATATCTTTTGGAGTGACTGTCGTATCAGTCGGGTTACACACCTTCGATGCTCGTCGGGTCAGCATTAACATCTTTAGAAGATATATTATAGGGAAAAATAGTCTAGGAGATGGAATTCTGTTTACTTCAACCTGCAGGTGAAAATAAATCCGTAAGAGTACGAGGAGGCGGAGATCTCTTATGAACAGCACGTTGCAAGACAGACATGCTCAATAATGTTCATGTCTGGGAAGCTTGGTGGCCGGCGGAAGGGTTTAAACTCAGAAGAATGTTCCCGGAGCCACTCTGCAGCAATTCTCGATGTGTGGGGAGTACAATGACCCGCCGGAATGGCCCAAGTCCGTCTGAATGCACAACGGACATGAATGGATACACCAAGATTCTTATGCACGTGTCACCTGTTAGATACGTATCTAGACGTATCATGGGTCCCATATCATTCCAACTACAAACGCTCTACACCATTACAGAGCCTCCACTAGCTTGAAAAATCTCCTGTTGACAAGCAGGGTGCGTGGATTCATGACGTTGACTCCGTACACGTACGCGTTCAGCCGCTCGATACAATTTGAAACGGGACTCGTCCGACCAGGTCATCAACAGTCCAACGTCGGTTTCGGCGGGCTCAGGCGAGGCGTAAAGCTTCATGTCGTGCAGTCATCAAGAGTACATGAGTGGTCATTCGGCTCTGGAAACCCATATCGATGATGTTTCGTTGAATGGTTCGCACGCTGACACCTGCTGACGGCCCAGCATTGAAATCTACAGCAATTTGCGGAGGGGTTGCTCTTCTGTCACGTTGAACGATTCTCTTCAGTCGTCGTTGGTCCTAGTCTCGCAGGATCTATTTCCGGCCGCAGCGATGTCGCAGATTTGATGTTTTACACGATTCCCGATATTCAAGCTACACTCGTGAAACGGTCGTACGGGAAAGTCCCCACTTCATCGCTACCTCGGAGAGGTGTGTCCCACCGCTCGTGCGCCGACTATAACACCACGTTGAAACTCACTTAAAATTCTTGATAACCTGGTACTGTAGCAGCAGTTACCGATCTAAGACCTGCACCAGACACCTGCAGTCTTACATAGGCGTTGCCAACCGCAGCGCCATGTTCTGCCTGTCTACATACCTCTGTAGTTGAATCCGCATGCCTGTACCAGTTTCTCTGGCACTTCAGTGTATATCAAGCTGAGGTTTCTTCTAAATTATAGCGGATAATTTTTTCTAATTATATGGGGTACGCAAGCTATTTGTAACGATTGTGCCTACCCAAATATGACAGTATAATTTTTTATTTCCTTTAAAGCTGCCACCACGAATTATTCTGTCATTGTGAAGACATTTCTAAGAAAATTTCAACATAATTTGTGAGGAAATTTAACGAATAGTTACAAGATGACATCGTCGCAAACGATTGTCCTGCTGTGGGAATGGGAGGTGTGTGAGAAAATTAATACGACACATTTTTTCATGAATGGAAATTTTTATTTTTTCAAGTAACAATATTGTCCACCTCAGCAGCTTTACAACGACGAAGTCGCCGTTCTTAGTTTTGGCTTCAACTGGTAGGGGCATTAATACATAGGTCACATTCTCTAGAATGTTCTCCAGATTCACAAAATTACGTCCTTTGAGACATGTTTCAATTTCGGAAAAAGTAAAATTCACAAAGATTCAGGCCACGTAACTGTGGAGGCTGTGGAACAACGTGAATGCCTTTTGAGGTAATTCCGTGATGTGACGTGGGCCATTTTCACTATATAGCATTTACTTGTCTACAATGTCCTCTCTGACTCGATTCATGCTTTTCCTGAGCCTTTCAAGATCCTCTTTATAAAACACATAGTTGGCAATTTGTCTTGGAGAAATACATTCTATATGCACCGTACCCCTACTGCCAAAAAAGACACCTTCAACGTGTTCTCGGACTTCGAAATAATACTTCTGCCAACGAAAAGCTTGAGCTCTTGACAATAATAATGAATGTTCTGCAGAAGTTTTGTCTGCAACTGGTAGGGCCATTAATACATAGGTCACATTCTCTCGAATGTTCTCTAGATTCACAAAATTACGTCCTTTGAGACATGTTTCAATTTCGGAAAAAGTAAAATTCACAAAGATTCAGGCCACGTAACTATGGGGGCTGTGGAACAACGTGAATGCCTTTGAGGTACGAAATTCCGTGTGTGACGTGGGACATTTTCACTATGTAGCATTTACTTGTCTACAATGTCTTGTCTGACTCGATTCATGCTTTTCCTGAGGCTTTCAAGGACCTCTTTATAAAACACATAGTTGACAATTCGTCTTGGAGGATTAAATTCTATATGCACGATACCCCTACTGCCAAAAAAGACCTTTTAGTTGGTTTTTGAAGTTGAAGGGTTCCCTGAGTGAGGTTCACCCTCAACGTGTTCTCGGCCTTCAAAATATGACTTCTGCCAAAGAGAAGTTTGTGCTCTTGACAATAATAATGAATGTTCTGCAGAGGTCTGTCTCGCTCACGATCTCCAGAAATTTAAAAAGTGTTCTTTAATTCATTTTCTAAGCGAGCATATTTAACGGGTATTTTAAAATTTTATCGCAATGATGGACGTAGGTCAGTAGAAACTTTATTCCTTAGTTATTAAGAAAGAATTGCTGCTATTACATTTTCATACTTTTCTTTGAAGGCGGTCAACTATTAGATCGCAGTGTTGGCAGTTGATGGAACTTAATGGCATAACGTCGTTCTAAATGCCGCTGTTCCGTTTTCGTAACCCACAACAAAAATTAGTGCCACTGATGGCGTTCTCAAAAATCACACGAGAATTGTACGGAGGTGAAACTTCAACAGAGCATCTGGACGAGATCAATACCCTGCCCTACAAAGTAGAGCAACACAGCGTTGCCAAATCGCCCGCGGTCTTTCCAGTGTCATTACTTCTCTCACACGCCTCCTAGGAGATCCGACAAGCACCGCCCAAATCACTACCCAATCGAAAACCTACCAAGCAGGTCGGTCGCTGAACCAGCTATGTGCCAATAGTTACGACTTCCTGGCAGAGGAATATTATTGGTGTAACGAATATAACAGTGGAGGAAAAGATTCCCTAGTCATCGGAACTACCCTTACGGAAATCCGTGCCACGGTAAACTGAACAAACGTCTGTTACCGTGAGCGACTACACAAGACTACGCCAGCGACATACATTCCTAAATAACACTGAGAACAATGGCTCATCTCGCTAAGAGCAAAAAGCCTGTCCTCCCATGGTTACATCGAGTGCAGGATGACCAACTTTGATTCCGAGACTCCGGTTAACGGCAATCTTTCTACTGACTCTACTCCCGCCCCTCAAAACCCTGTCATCGCCTTCCACTTTGCCGTGCAATTTCCTCATTCATCCAAGTCTAACAAATACTATCCCACTTGCGGAAACCGTAAAAATCGGATGGTTTTTGGTACAAAAACTTGAAAAAATACACTCTACCTTTCAGTAAATGTGAGTTCACAAGTGCCTACCTACCTCTGTACCAGGACACCAAAACTGGAAGTAAAAAAACTCCTCAACCAGATGCATCGACCTCTGAGCAATGGTATTTGGTCCCCTGTTCCTGAGATGTTGAGCTGTAGTGAATTCGAGTAAGGTCGGAGATCCTGCAAATGGAACAATATATTGATTGTAAGTTCAATTGTTACGTTCTGAACGTAGGGTATGCTACATTCTATCTTGCTTTGGAACAATGTATACAAGTAATTTTTAAGTGTTTCTTAAGTGATAAATGGATGTTTCGTTATTACTTTCGCATTGTTACCTAATAATTGTACAACGTCACGCTTAATTCAGTTCCTCAAGCAGAAGTGGTTGAGCTTAACATTTGAATTGAAACCATCGTAGAACGGAAGCGATACGTTTCTCGGCCTGGGTTCCCATTCAAAAATATTATTTACTCTCTCCCCTCGACAAGTCCTAGAAGTTTGTAACGGGAATTTCTGAACGCACTGTGTAGGAGTGATGCGTAAAGAACAGAGTGCAGATAGGGACAGAAAAAGTGCATTTGAAAAGTAATGCTACCGTTGAATACTAAAGATTTTGTGAGTAGAAAGAATAATTAATTAAAAGATAGGAACAGAATTAGGGAGAATATATATTAATAACCCAGCTTTAGCGAAAGAAACCCTGCCACAAACGTTGATAATGGATGGATTGCTGAGGGTAAAAATTGCAGCCTTGAATAACACATGTACGGTCAAACAGATGTGGGGTGCAATAGTTACGCATAGACGAGAAGGCCTGCACGAGATAGACATTCATGGAGATATGCAGCAAACCACCCTTCGAACTATTGATTCGATCAACAGAAGTGCAACGGTTATAGTTAACGTGAGAGAATAAAGCACGTCATGTTTAAAGTATTCTTTGATTTCTCTTCTAAACAGGCATCTGTTTAATGGGTATTTTAAAATTTTATCACGGTGATGAACGTAGATCTGCAGTACATTTTTCTACAATCATTAAGCAAGAATTTCTGCTATGATATTTTTATACTTTTCACTGGAGACGGTAATCTATTAGATTGCGGATTTGGCAGTTGACAGTCGTGGCGTAAGGTCACACTCCAAAAGCTCTGCCATAAATATCTGCAGTTGTGGAACGCCACATGTTACTTCGGCTACGTTGCAGTGCTTTCCATAACTGTCGATTGGTGTTTGATTAATAGTGTTGTTAAAAATACTGTGATGTTTCTAGATTTCACTCGTTTCCTGTCTTCTCCGATTTACAAACTTAAGTTCACTGAACATCCGTGGTGTGTTTACAATCTACTGTGAACGTACCGTGTGTGGCCATCGTTTAATAATTACGTGTTGGTTTGGATTCATTACAGTGCTTTACATAATTTTTTGATTGCGTCAGCTTAAGACTGTTGGCAGATAATATCGTACTTTGTAGTCCGCATTCGCTTTGTGCCTTCTGCTACCTTACATGGGTTCTCATCTTTTCCGCGTCCGCTTGCCGACTAGAAGTTATTCGTTAAACTCACCAAAAAATAAGTTTTTGGTAATTAATAACGAACCAGTGCATGCTTCACATTTGCTAAATTTTTGTGGGAAACAGATATGTCTTCTAATTTTCTTTTCACCCCTCCTGCTCCAACGTCTCTTTGTCCATCTACTCTTTCTCCCCCTCTCTCTGTCCATCACCTCTTCTCCCCGATCTTTCCATCTCATCCTCCCCCCTCCCTTTGTCCACCTCCTCCTCCTTCCCACACCTTAGGCCTATTTTCTCTACCCCCGCCCCCCACACTCCATCCTCTGTTACTCCCCCCTCACTCTGACACTGAGCTTTTCTTATTTTTAATTACATCGAAATTGAATTCGCCTAAAATGAATGGTATATGGGGTATGGGAGACCTCTCCTGCTGCTGGATCTATGAGGATAATAGCTTCAGTGACGGAATTTCGCATATTTTTCATCTTCGAACGCATTGGGTTACAAAGTTTCGGAAGATTCTCATTCTGTTGTAGTAGTCTGTTCACAAGACGATAAACCTTAAACAGCATCTATGCTCTGTGTTAAAACCGACGGTAAGGAAGAGTACCTACAATATTTGTTCAAATTTAAATATGAGGAAAAATAAACCTTTGTTAGTAGGCTATTAAAGTTTTTATGGTGGTAACGCCACGTAGTGCTCTATATGAAAATCACTGACGGTGCTGTGTGCAATCTGTGGCTGGTTGGCATTGTTGGAATATTTGCAACTGTAGTGTTGGGTAGCTGGATGTGAACAGCGCGTAGCGTTGCACAGTTGGAGGTGAGCCACCAGCAGTGGTGGATGTGAGGAGGGTGAGTCACCTAACATTACCGCTGGATATATTTCGTAAACCACATCAAATACTGATGAATCGATTCCACAGACCGAATGTGAGGAGAGGGGCTAGTGTAATTGGTTAATACAAACCATAAAAAAATGCACGGAAGTATGTTTTTTAACATAAACCTAGGTTTTTTTAAATGGAACCCCGTTATTTTTGTTAGCACATCTGAACAAATAAACAAATACGTAATCAGTACCGTTTGTTGCATTGTAAAATGTTAATTACATCTGGAGATATTGTAACCTAAATTTGACGCTTGAGTACCACTCCTCCGCTGTTCGGTCGTGTTTATCGGAGAGCACCGAATTACGTGAGAATCCAAAGGGAACGGTGATCGACCTTAGGTACAGAAGAGACTGGAACAGCACATGACGTCCACATGCTAACACCTTTTTATTGGTCTTTTTCACTGACGCACATGTACATTACCATGAGGGGTGAGGTACACGTACACATGTTGTTTCCGTTTTCAATTACGGAGTGGAATAGAGTGTGTCCCGACATGTCAGGCCAATAGATGTCCAATGTGGCGGCCATCATTTGTTGCACACAGTTGCAAATGTCTGGCGTAATGAATGTCGTACACGCCGCAGTACATCTGGTGTAATGTCGCCGCAGGCTGCCACAATATGTTGTTTCATATCCTCTGGGGTTGTAGGCACATCACAGTACACATTCTCCTTTAACGTACCCCACAGAAAGAAGTCCAGAGGTGTAAGATCAGGAGAACGGGCTGGCCAATTTATGCGTCCTCCACGTCCTATGAAACTCCCGTCGAACATCCTGTCAAGGGTCAGCCTAGTGTTAATTGCGGAGTGTGCAGGTGCACCATCATGCTGATACCACATACGTTGACGCGTTTCCAGTGGGACACACTCTATTCCACTCCGTAATTGAAAACGGAAACCACGTGTGTACGTGTACCTCACCCCTCATGGTAATGTACATGTGCGTCAATGAAAAAGACCAATAAAAAGGTGTTAGCATGTGGACGTAATGTGCTGTTCCAGTCTCTTCTGTACCTAAGGTCGATCACCGTTCCCTTTGGATCCCTACGTAATTCGGTGCTCTCCGATACACACGATCGAACAGCGGAGGAGTGGTACTCAAGCGTCAAATTTAGGTTACAATATCTCCGGAAGTAATTAACATTTTACAATGCAACAAACGGCACTGATTACGTATTTGTTTATATGTCCAGATGTGCTAACAAAACTAACGGGGTTCCATTTAAAAAAACGTAGGTTTATGTTAAAAATCATACTTCCGTGCATTTTTTATGGTTTGTAGTAACCAGTTACGCTAGCCCCTCTCCTCACGTTCGATCTGTGGAATCGATTTGTCAGTATTTGATGTGGTTTACGAAATATATCCAGCGGTAACGTTAGGTGACTCACTTTGAACGCTATTAGGTAAATACATTATTTGTTCTCCATCAAAATCTTTCATTTGCTAACTATGCCTGTCAGTAGGTAGTGCCTTCAGTAGTTAGAATCTTTTATTTAGCTGGCAGTATTGGCGCTCGCTGTATTGCAGTAGTTCGAGTAACGAAGATTTTTGTGAGGTACGTGATTCATGAAAGGTATAGGTTATTGTTAGTCAGGGCCATTTTTGTAGGGATTTTTGATTCAGATTGCGTTGCGCTAAAAATATTGTGTCTCAGTTTAGTGTTGATCAGAATAAGTAAAGAGAGAAATGTCTGAGTACGTACAGTTTTGCTCAGCTGTTTGAAAATCAAATAACGTAGAGGTTTTCCAGCACTGTCATTCAAAAATTTTTCTAAGTGGATGTTCCACCTATTGTAGTTAAAACTGGCTGTGGGAAAGAAAAACAAAAATCGCACATATTAACAGTTTCGTTATTATGTATAAATACATATGTGTTTGTATAAACAATAACGTTTTGAAATCTTTGTTAACAATATTCAGCGCACTTTAGATTTTATATGTTTGTATTAAAATATGTAGACTTTCTCCTTTGGAATATTTATTACAGTTTCGTGTAAACATTTGAAGTAAGTCGGCCAAGAACGTTAGGAGATTTTTGGTAACAACTTCAAACAATTATGTGTCTTTATATAGGGAGAATTTTTCCACCGTGTACAAACTCTAGGGTTTCATCGATGAAAGGATACGGAACAAAAAAGATCTAATGAACTTATGTCTCGAAAAACATGGTTTGCCCGGTAGAGACCATTTATTCAATCGTTTATTCTTACAGAGGTCGCGGTCTACTACGCGCTGCACCATGCAGCTACAGTTACAGTATGTGTTGAAACTGGTTTCCATGTACCTCAACGATGCCTGTACGCGCCTTAACATGTTCCGTCTCACACGTTCACATCGGCCAGGCTGCATCCGAACAGTGTCAAAGGCCACACGAATACGTTACCCCAGTTTTTCCACATCTGAAATGGGCTCTGCATACATGATATTTTTGAGATGGCCCCATAACCAGAAATCGTACGGGTTAAGATCTGGGGAATGAACAGGCCATGCAACTGGACCCTCTTGTCCGATCCATGGACCATATGAGACATGACTGAGTAGCGTCCGAAAGTTAACGGCGAAATGGGCTGTAACACCATGATGCAGCATCTACACAACCCTTCTAATCATCAGTCGCACTTCTTCCAGCGGGGAGGGCAAAGACACCCGCAAGAAACGTCGATAGTTCAGACCTGGTAGGCAGTGCGGAAGGAAGACTGTTCCCAAAACACCGTCGCCAAGTATCCCGGCCCATTCATTCCGCCTGGGCCGATTCCAATGAACCCCCGTCACCATGCCATGGCCGGTTCTGAATTCTATCCCACAGACGACTGTTATGGAAGTTGAAGACCCCAATCCATGTAAAGATGGACTCATCTATTAATAGTATTGATGACAAAAATCCCGGAATCGTGGCTGCTTTGTGAAGAAACCACTGATAAAACTGCTCCTGATGAGAGAAGTCTGTCGCTAGTAAGCCGTGTAACTCTGTAAGTGATAAGGGCAGTAACAGTTCCCTCGGAGCATGTTCCACACGGTCGCCAGGTTTATCCTACCCTGGCGGGCCAACTGTATGGTACTGACAAGGCGGTCGTCTTCCACAGTGTAAATCACAATTCCTTCCCAGTCTGGTCTTCGAACATTTCAGGTAGTCCTTCATGGATTCATGATTCCTCACGCGACCCTATCTCACACAAGCGGCGGAACACTGTTACAAACATTGAACGCTGTGGTCGTTGTCGGTGGGGATAGGCCTCCTGATACAAACTACCGGCCCGCCGTCTGGTGCCATTTGCCTTTCCATAAGTAAACACCATAACGGTAAGCTTTCGATTCGAAAACGGAACCACTCCGAGCAACTCTGTATCTCATCCACTACAATGTGAGTGAGAAGCTAATCGAACTTTACCAATTACTATGGCAATAGAGGGCGGTGGTGCATGACTATGAGTAGCTACATTATGCAGCGCATATTAGACAGCAGTATGATAAATGATCTCTAGTATGGAAACCATGCGTTTCCGGACATAACTTCGTCAGACCTTTTTGGTTCCGTATCCTCTCATCGATCAATCCCTAGAATCTGTACAAGGGGAAAAAATTACTATGTATATATTACAAATGTATAGCCTCTGTCCTTCCGAACATTGATTGGAATGTTGTGTAAAAGTCTGAAGTAAATCGTTAAAATTCTTTTCGATATTTTTGCGTTTCTCTTTTCGTAGCACATGTATGCTTATGCACCATATATTTTTTAAAATATGTAAGCTAAGTTTCAAATAACATTTATTAGACTACCATGACAGAGTTCAAGTAAATCGATAAAGACCTTTTCGAGACTTTTGGTAACAGCATTCAAAAAGAGTGTCGTTATTTACTAGTCTACAGTTTTACAGTTGAAACGTGTTGTGGTGTTTATTAAGTTGCTGTAAAAGTAGCATCGCGTGTGACACACTTGGAGGTTGTTGTAGCTTAATATCGGAGAAACATTTCGGGATGTGAGTTGCTGTTAGACTGGGTTGATTGCTGTGGGGAAGCCAATAAGGTGTCGGATGACGCTCGTGCATGAACTTGTAGATTATGTAGTCGAGGCAACAGAATTGAGGACGAAGAAAGAAAGATTTGAGCCACTCAAGCAGAATTTGGAATGGCTCATTTGAATTAGATACACTGATGGGGGAAAGAGAGAATAGGGGTCGGAAAAGGCTACAAATAATATTTAAAAGCAGAAAACCTCAGAAATCACATTTCCAATTCTGGTTAACGATCCGTTTGACTATGTCTTATGACCTGACATAGAAGAAAAAAAACTCGGCAGATGTAAGCAAAGTGGAGTGCACCACACTCGTAGGAAAGAGTTTAAGGTTATGCCGGTAAGGAAGTTAGGTAGAAAGAAAATAATCCAGCTGTTAGGTAGCAGTCATGGGACAGATGTAGGCCAAATTCTATGGGTAATGTAGGTCAAGAACACTAGTCACAAGTATTTTGAAACCTAGCGCCAAGCTTAGCCAGGCGTTGGAGAACGTAGGAGACTTCTGGAGAAATTTTTATGGAGAGGATCACATACTTAATAGCAGGAGAAGAAGGAAACTTCCTGGCTAGAAGCTTAGAACACGGCATAACCTATATGATGATGGAAGCGGAAGTAGGAGCACCAACGGCCCACACTCGTGTGGGGTTAGTGGAAGTCTTACAGCGCCATAGTCAGCCCTGGGCTAATATGGTTGAAACCCATGTTAACAAAGAGTTAATCGGATTGCTTTTGACTGCAGTAAAGTCTCGTATCTACACCGCGCCTGCTGTTGCAAATTGGGAGGTGGGATACACAAATTATGGCCAACACCCAAATAGGAGGGGGAGGTAGGTTTAGCTGCATACCTTGTAGAAAAAACAATGGGGATTCACAAACACTTAAGATAAAAATCCCTAAGACTACTCGAGACAAAGAGTCACATTTTCAACGTTAGAGTCAGATTACAGATTGACTGTTTTGAGAGAAATTGGATCGTCAAAAAATACTATTGTGCCAGTGTAAATAATAGTAAAATTAATTTATTTCACGAGAACATTAGGAGGTTAAAAACAAGATCCGTGGATTTCATGTATGTTTAGAAGATGTGGAAAATTGAAGCGACAGATGTCCAACTCAGGCTGAAACAATTAATGAGTTGCCAGTTGTTAGTGAGCTATCTGATCACGATGCATCTTACAGTCCTGTGGCAGTTTCAAACAAAGCAGTGAGGCTTACTGATGAGAACAGGATAGAATGTTTTAAGAGTAAGCTAAAAGAGGTGACATGGGACAAGGTATATATAGAAAGGGATGCTAATGTCAAATTCAGCCTATTCCATTGTAAATTTGTATCAATATTTGAAAGTTGTTTTCCCAAAAGTTATCCAGAGAACCCATTAGAACAAAAATAATACTAATAAAAATAAAACAAAAAAAGACAAGTTAGTTATGAGTAGCTATGGGAATTAAAATCTCATTTAAGAGGAAGAAGGAAAGCTACATGAAGGCCATTGTAATTCATGATCTGACATTACTTGCATACTATAAAATATACAGTAATTTTAAAGAAATGTCATGAAAATGGACGATATTTATTATGCAAAAAATAAGTTTATAACTGTATGGGTTGTAGTTAAACAGGAGACAGGACAGTCAGTCAGTGTACTACACTCACGCTCATACATTAAGGATAACTGTAGAATGTGGTGCCACACAACGTGGCACTACACAAAACTGGCGCTAATAGCATAGGCGCATAGGGAACACACACGACACATATCTGTAAGTCCACGGTATTGGTGATAAGTTGAGAGAACCGTCCGAAACACATGTGCTACAAAACGCCACTGTTTCCTACGAATGTACCCAAACATAAATATGGGATATGATCAGTATGCACACGTACACAGGCCGCACAACGGCTTGGAGTAATCTGAATCAGGTGGTCGAGCAGCTGCTGGGCTATAGCCTCCCATTCTTGCACCAGTGCCTGTCGGAAATCCTGAAGTGTCGTAGGGGTTTGAAGACGGGCAGCGATACGTCGACCGAGAGAATCCCAGACGTGCTCGATGGGGTTTAGGTCTGGAGAACAGGCAGGCCACTCCATTCGCCTGATATCTTCTGTTTCAAAGTACTCCTCCACGATGGCAGCTCGGTGGGGCCGTGCGTGCGTTAGTATCCATCAGGAGGAAGATGGGACCCTCTGCACCCCTGAAAAGGCGCACATACTGGTGCAAAATGAAGTACCGATACACCTGACCTGTTACAGTTCCTCTGTCAAAGACATGCAGGGATGTACGTGCACCAATCATAATCCCACCCCACACCATCAAACGACGACCTCCATACATGTCCCTTTCAATAACATTAAGGGGTTGGTGTCTGGTTCCTGGTGCAAACCAGATGAAAACTCAGCGAGATTCAGACTATACCTGGACTCGTCCGTGAACATAACCTGGGACCACTGTTCCAATGACCATGTACTGCGTTCTTGACACCAGGCTTTACGGGCTCTCCTGTGACCAGGGGTCAGTGGAATGCACCTTGCAGGTCTCTGGGCGAATAAATCATGTCTTTTCAGTCGTCTGTAGGTAGTGTGTTTGGAGAGAACTGTTTCAGTGTCTGCGGTAAGGTTCCGAGCAAGGCTACCTGCAGTACTCCGTAGCCGTCTGCGGGCACTGATGATGAGATACCGTTCTTCTTGTGGTGTTGTACACTGTGGATGTCCCAGCCTCCAGTCACCCAATGTTCTACCCCTCATAACGTCATCAATACGTGTTCTTGGAGCCATTTTCAACACACAGTCACCACTATCACGTCTGAAAACGCCTACATACCTACTCGCTGCACCGTACTCTGACATGCACCAACACTCCTCTCATTATGTGGACCGCTGCCAGCGCCACCGTGCGCTGACCGCAGGTCAAATACTCCGCATGGTAATACCCCGAGGTGATTTAAACCCGCAAACCACCCACCAGAGCGTTGTTTCACCATGTATCAGCATTATCCTTAATTTATGAGCATAAGTGTAGATACCATAGCAATTAAAGTAAATGACATTGCTGCGACAGATATTTCAAAAGTTGCAAGATTTTTTAACTGTCGTTTTATAAATGTAGCAGCAAACATAGGACGAAATAGTTCAGATGAAGAAGTGAGAGGATATACTAAAAATATAATTCCACAAAAGTTTAAGCAAGTACAAGTAGGATCAATATCCTTCGCTAACGTTAACAGAAACCCATGGGATGTCGGAGGAATATCAACGTAATTCTGAAAAATTGTTCCAATGTAATAAGTGATGCCCTTAGCGATATACAAAATCCAGTATTGGTAGAGGGAATTTTCTGGGCAGGTTAAAATGTGAAATTGTTAAATCCCTTCATAACAGAGGTGACAGTTTTCTTTACTAACACCTTTTTCCTGGTCATGCGGAGAAGCAGTTTACTCGAGAGTAGTCTCCCAGTTAAGCAGAAACAATTTACTTATTATATCAGATTTTGAAGTGCAGTAGGATTGCCGACTGGGAAAGCTATTTATTCGTTTACTTATCATAATTACAAGCCTTAAATAATAAAATACTACCAGCTGGTATTTTTGTGATCTTTACAAAGCATTTGTCCGTGCAGATCATGTTACTACTTTAAATAAACTCAAGTTTTAGGAAGTAATGAGTTTACACATAGATCGCATTTAACAAACAGAACTCAAAATGTTGTGGTGAATAACTAAAAAAATGTAGGAAGGCTACAAAATTTTGGTGATGGGGAAGAAACCACAAAGGATATCTCACATAACTTAATTTTGTGTCTAGTGCCATTCCTCATGTTTGTGAATAACTTTCCACTTAATATTCAGCAAGAGAAATGCTACATTTTGCAGACTATACTGTTGTTATAATAAATCAATTTGGAGATAAAGCAACAGAAGAAATTGTAAATGATGTTTCCTAAAGAATTATTCAGTGGTTCCCTGAAAATTGGTAATCCTTAAATTTTGAAAAATCACAGTATATTAGTTTTATGCAACAAATAGTCCTACAAACAACTAACGTATCACATGAGTAGGAGTCAGTAAACTTGATCTGGACGAAAAATATCACTGACCTTCTTAAGAAAATAAATTCAGCTTCTTCTGCTCCCCGTATAATTGCTGGTACTGACAAAAAACGAATTTGCCACCTGAAGTGTTTTGCATACTTCCACTCAATAATGTCTTATGACATTATTTTCTGGGTTAGTATTGGCTGCACAAAAGCGATCAGTGTGAATAATATGTGTTGTTCATTCATGGACGTAAGGTAGATTCCCATTGAAGGAGTTACTCGGTCACAAACATACACCCGTTACTGAAATTTGTCACAAGTATCCCATCTCTATTTGAGATGAGCAGTGAGGGCCATAGATACAACATTAGAGGGAAAATGATCTTTTCTACCCATGTTTAAGTCCTTCAGCGATCCTGAAAGAAGTAAAATATGGTAGCAATCAAAATCCATTATCATTTTCCCAATAACATAAAATATCTGACGAGTAGCTAAGCAAAGTTTAAATCTAACCTCAGATCATATCTTATGGACAACTTCTTGTATTTCATGGACGAATTTCTATTTGAAAACTGGTAGCCAGTAAAAAAAGAAGAAGATATGAAACTAGTGTTCAAGTGTAGCTGCATGAATAGAACAAGGAAAGCAATGTGTTCACTAATGTTAACACTCATCATGTATACATATCATTTAAACTGACATGTTACATATGTTTAGATAAAAGAAGAATTCAAATGATTTCTGGAACATTTAAGTAGCTAACTAACTGTGTAACTAAGACCTACCGCAGTGCCTCTTGATAAAAGTGCACTACTGGCGTCTGAACAAATAATATTTATACCGTCTAAGGCCCACCATAGACCACACACAATGCAAAAGAACCAATCGTTTAGCTCAGTTGCTTCGGCTAAAAGAAGTGTGCAATGTTTAAATTTTAGCCCGGTACTGTAGGATAGCTACACTATTCCAGTTCTTCCGATACGTGTATCAAGGTCGATAGGCCAAACAATATCCGAAACACCTGCCCCCCCCCCCCTATTTCTGTGATCAATAAAACGTTATACGAGTATGTGTGTGAGGAATCCTCGAAAAACCATGTTTTTTGGGTACCAAAACTACCAGTTGTGTGGATTGACATTTCTATAATTTGTACCCATGGCACACCGCCGGAACTTTTAGCATATACTCTTAAGTGAGGTGCTCGGGGAACTTCGAAACCTTATTCGATATCATTATCCGATACCAAGATGTAAAGGTTAAAATTTACCGCACTTGCAAAAAACTGCAAAACCTGATTTTGGTCGTTTATCGGCCATGGGCCCCAATTATCTAAATAACAGAAAATGGCACTAATCTTAACTGTAAACTTTTTAGACATTTGTCTGGAAATATCACTTTGCCTTTTCAGATATTTTTATCCGTTATCGAGATACCGCAAAAGAACCATGATTTTCGGGTACCAAATGTACCAGTTATGGGAATGGCTGCTTCTATAATTTCTCTCCGTGGCAGCTCGTCCATATTTTGACCATATGTCCTTAAGAAGGTGTTCTCGGGGAATTTCGTGACTTTTTTCGATACCATTATGCGTTAGTGGTATCTAGATTTTCAAATTTACAGTACTAATGCTTCTAATATACGGTCTGAGGAGTACACGTGGTGGTTTTAAATGACGTAATGAACACGTGGCAAGCGTTGTGGGGTCATCGCAAGGTTTCTGCTGTCACCAATCCAAGTTGTTGGACTCCATTTTTCCACGAATGAATCTTCATGACGCGCTGTCTCTGAATGATGGGCAGTTCATGCCTATACAGGCTGTCCTGATCTATAAATACTTCGATGGTGCTACTTGGTAGCGCAAGGTCGGTAGAAAAAATTATATTCTGACGCAAAGTTGTTCGTACTTCCAAATCAAACACCGCATATTTTAGTTTACTGTAGGAGTGGCCTAAAACTTTTGTGCATCTTTATGTAAAATACTGTAAACTGCTGACCTTGTATTACGTATACTTATTTGTTGTTTGCATGTGTCAGAATATGTAAATGTGTCCAAGTATATAAATAAACCGCTAAAATTTTACTGATTTTCAGAACTCATTTCTATATAAGCAGCACACTCAGCTGTAAAAGGGACAATAGGAAAACCAACTGAAAACTGCTCCTGTTGGGGCAAAAAACAGGAAAGTGCTGAACCAGGTGCCTCACCCTCATTTCACCTTCCTCAAGAAACCTTTTGCATGCGAAAATTTTTACGCTTATTTGTGCTGAACGAGAGTAGCAGACGAACAGTGACTATGGAGCAGAGATGAGATAGTGCCAGTGGGAAGAAATAGGGAGGAGACTGTGGTGTTGACAGACAGGAGGTGGCATGAAAGTGAAAGAGACATAAATGAAAAAAAAATATCAGTGGGAGCAAAGAGAGAAGTGATAGCAATGATCAGCGAGAGACGGTAGAAGCCAAAGAGAGGGAGTGAGTGAGTGAGAGAGAGAGAGAGAGAGAGAGAGAGAGAGATGGGGAAGAAGGGAGAGAGGGAGAGAACGACATGTAAGGAGATAGTAGCAGTGGGAGCCAAAGCGTGGGGAGGCAGTGGAAATGACAAAAGAAACATTAGCGGAGATTAGGCCTATATAGAGGCTTGCAAGGAAACAGTCCAGGGGTAAAATCCCCGAGTAAACCATACCCAAGATACTTGTGGAGAGGAGATAGCAAACATAATAGTTAACTGTATTAATTACCTGCGATAACTACTTGAATATCTAGGAAATTAATACTGTACAAAATGGATAGCCTACGCAGGATTGATGGCATGGTACATTTGTATCTTTAACTTCTATAAAATCGTCTGTATCTTTTGATACAAATGTTGGATTTGAAACAAAGGCTACGGTTTCTTCGATGTCGTCAGCTGTCATTGGAGACTGCTCACGATGTGACCGCTTCAATGGTTTAACTGTCCAGAGATATAAAGAAACAGAGGCAATGAAAGAGAAAAAGAGTGAGACAAAGACAATGGCAGTGGAACATAGAGAGGATGAAAATGGCAGAGAGGGAGACAATGGTAAAGACGAGAGAGAGAGAAAGAGGGCGGAGACAGACAAAAGAAGGTGTCACTTGGAGAAAAAGGAAGCAGCAGGCGAAAGGCATATATAGACGATGGGTATGAAGGCCTCACCGCGAGGAGAGAAAGGGGAAAATAATTTAAAAAGTTATCTGTTAAAAGAGTACGAATACGTACACATGACAAAATTTTTGGTGTGGTTGACATAAAAAGGATTGAGGCAACTGGTTTTCTCCTTTCCTGTGAGTGTTTTATAGATGTGAATAATCGCCTGTTTTTGCGCTTTCAGATGGTATATTTTGTGTTTATCGTTATTTTCGTGTCTTTTGTTTTCCATCTTTTCTTAAACAAAAGCAGTATTACCCCTTATTTGAAAATATACTTTCAACATATCTGTTGAGTACCAGTAATACATTTTTAAACCAAAAAACTACTAAATAAGTACTTCTGGACTTTATTTTAATGCCTTAAGGCATGTTGGTATATTGGTCACTTCAATTCACATACACGTGCCGAAATCGAAATCCATTGTAGTGCCAAGGTATCTTGGCCTCGTCACCACAAAATGCAACTTTTACCGCCACCACTTGATACTTGACAGTGAAACAATTAAAGCTAACGTCTAATCTCCTATATTCCAGGAGTAGGCTCCGAAATAGGTTATTGTTAATGTTGGATACTCGAGCTAGCTTAATCGTTACTGACCGTTAATACTCTACGCCGTTCCTTTAAAAAGTTCCTCATTGCTCCACAGGAAAGTGATAAAGCATTCAGTCAACAACAGTTTCAGGTTAGTGGCCGATATAATCCGTTAACAGCTCGTATTTCCCTGTATAACGATAAAATAACCTCCTATAACTACAAATAGGCTCTTTATCATAAGCACTCAACTCATCTCCACAAACATTTACCGTAGTAAGAGACAGAAACTACTCTTACTGGATATTGCTCTGCTCAAGCAGTTTACTTCGCACACGAATAATAGCCGGAACATGAGCAGAACACAGTTCTGGGTACACACACCACTAATAAGTGAACTTTACTTGTTACAAGTGTAATGATCGGTTTATGACCATCCAATACTCCTGCAACCAAATAGCCTTACTTATATAAGACCCCTAAACGGACAAATAAACTGAATTCAGTGAATCTACATCTCGTAAATGAACAAAAGAAATAAAACTCGCCGGAACAGGTTATACGTGCAATCGAGAAAAATGTTCTAACCCTTAAATTACGACTTTGAACACTTCTTCAAAGTCCCCTTACGCAACTGGTATGGAATTCAACAGTCAGCTGCCCTAGGAGGACTATGATGCATCTTCCTTGTGCGAATTTCACACGTAGCTACCATTAAACCCACACGAAACCTCACTAACTGTTAAAATTTCACAAACGAATAATGCTACTGATAGTTTTAAGAATTTATTTAATATTAAGAGTTTCTTAGCATCGACGAAGAGTAAAGTTGTCTGCTTCACCCTCGCCACCAGAGAGTCTCGGCGTAGGTGGCTTCGTCTGGCATCAGCCGCTTGCGGCGTCTTTTTCCTTTTCTTCCTTCTGCACAGATTGCACAGAAATTTCACCCTCAAGAAATCATATAAAACCATCATAAAAACTGAAATTCCCGTAGATTGGTAAATAAGATTGTGCGACCATGTTTTTTTTTGTGAAAACTGCCACGCAAATTTTGGCAGGTACAAAACGAAGTAAGCGAGATGGTCTGTTGATATGTTGGAACTAAGGATAAAAAATGCAACTACGTTCCTTGGCATAGTCACTGTGTGCATATCGAGGTACAGGGTAAAGGGACACCGCACGAAATGTGAGCAGTGACACGGCAGGACTTGTCAGTGCAGAGGGACAGCGAACCAGAGACCAGGGTGCTCTCAGCCAGCAGATGAGAGTATGATGCCACTTAACGAGTGGACGCCTTCAACGGTGACAATCACCGACAACATGGCTGTCGTGGTAATGCATGTTGCTGTGGCTAAGAGTGCATCTTCACCACGACCGTACCGAGCCTGTCAGTAATGTCCCCGCCCAGGACGAAGGGAAAGAGGTTGGGATCTTTCTAGTGATAATGGTCGTCTAATGATCACACACTGTGGAGTGAGTGGAAGCCAAAGAAAACCGAAACGACGTTAGTGATAAACTGTACATAAAATTTGGGGACTACGAAATCGGTGAAGTGTAGGTATTTTGCTATGTTGGAAACACTAAGGTCATAAAGGGCAGACTAGCACAGGCAAACAGGGTATTGCTCACTAAATGCGGTCTGTCGGTATCAAACATCAGGTTTAATTTATGAATTAAATTTCTGAGGACGTGCGTTTAGAACATAGCATTGTACGGTAGTGAAGCTACTGAGATGTGGTTCTACAAAAGAGTTTTCAAAATTAGAGGCATTGGTGAAATACGGTATGAGGAGGTTCTCCACTGAATCGGCGAGGAGCTGTACATGGGGAAAAGTCTGGTAAGAAAGAGGCTCACAATGATAGGACATGTTTTAAGACATCGAGGAATAGCAGCTCCGGCTGGGGATAGAAACTTCCGTCAGGAGACTGTTGAGCCAAAGAAATAGGCGTGCATGTAGTTGGAAGTTTATTGCCGTCTTCCAGTTTGGTCTTAGGCTTCTCTCTGTTAGACATTCCTTGTTCTTAGTAAGGTGAGAAAGTTCCGGGATGTGAATAAGTCGACTTCTAATACTTTCGGTAAACGTTACCGAATTGTAGGATTTGTGATTTACTGAGCTTCAGTGCAACAGTTGAAATTGGTATCGGCTGCTGTGGCCGAGCGGTTCTAGGCGCTTCAGTCTGGAGCCACGCGGCTGCTGCGGCCGCAGGTTCGAATCCTGCCTAGGGCATGCATGTGTGTGATGTCCTTAGGTTAGTTAGGTTTAAGTAGTTCTAAGGCTCGGAGAATGATGACCTCAGATGTTAAGTCCCGTAGTGCCTAGAGCCATATGAACCATTTTTTTTAATTTGGCGAGATTGGCTTCCTCAATATCATTTATACACATTGTGTGTTAGAAGTAAGGGTGCTGTGATTGTAGAAGTTTTCCCGGCGTACTAAATATTCTGTGATGTTTCAGGATTGCAGCCATCTTCAGACGAGTATCCGCCAATGGCTGGAAGATTGCCAGACGAAATATTGTGCCAATAAATCAACATGATCTTTCTGCAATCCCGAAACCTCATAGAACAGTAAACGTGCTGTTAATAACCTGACACTCGAAGCAAAAGTTTGCTAATCTAAGACTTTATAGATCCATTAGGGCTACAGGAAATTTTATTGATTTTAATCCCAAGCATCGAGCCTGTGCGAGGAAATTTGAACCTATATAGGAACAGTTTCGGCCAAATCTATTGAGGACAGACTTCAGCGTCCCGTAAGCACACATTTTTGGAATATGTAATAACCCTTACATCGATGACTGCTTAATGTCAGCCTTACAGTTAGTGCAGAAGCCTAAATCCTAGCATCAGTGTAGTTTCATTACAAAATACAACATAGGCCCGCACCATTTAACTCCATATTTTGGATATAAATGGCGTTCAAATATGCGTGTACGTATATTACTTGACTTACTTTCTCATATCATGAATATATCCAAAAGGTCTTAATAACTACCTGATTTTCGTCGGACCATAACTTCAAATTGATATCTCATTTGGACCTGCACTAATCAATACTGTGAATGGAAAACTTGGTTTTTCATTCGTTGTACATACTGCCCTTGACTCCTTATATCACCTTTTAGGAGAGAAAGAAGTATTTTACCTTCGAAGTACCTATTTTTGCAAACTTTAACTATTTTGTGTATCCGCTCGGTAGAAATATTTATTGAGTATGTTTATTTCGACACTCTTTCCAACCATAGGAGGTAGATAATCACTGTGACAACGAGCAGCCAATTCCGTTACCCACGAGTCTCAAAATTAGCTCAAATAAAATAGAAAAATTGGTCAGATACCCCATGTCATGTCGCACAACTAAAATTTATATGATAGTTGAGACTGAATCCCCGAACACACTGTCGTGTATTTTACGTCCAGTAAAAGGTTAAAGTATGAACTTGTACTCATCCGAAATTATTTCAACGACAAGCTACGTTGTGTTACTAACGGGGCCGCTTCGTCACGCAGACAATCTTGACACCACCAACCACATCCGCTGATGCTGTGCTACTTACAACTGACGGCAGTCTCCTATGAAGACAGGCTGCCGAGGAAAGACAAGACAGCGTGCGTCCTGCTCTTCTAACATAACTACTGAATCCATGCTAAATATTCAACGAATGACGATAGTTCGTAACTAAGGCTATTTGCGCATACCCACATAATATTAGAATAATACCATCCGTACTATCTTTATTTTGGGACGCCTCATTAGAAATAAACTTTGTTACCTAAGTAATTTAGTAAATTCCTAAGCATGCCAGCATGTCGTGGTATCGTATGAACCACTTAAATTAATACACAGAAGATTTAGCCGGCTTGAAGAAAGTGCATCCTTCTGCACTCAAGATACGTCGTCTTTCGTGTAAACGTTTAATTTTTTCTCATTCCCGATCTCGTAGCGATTAAGATTTTTATAAGTGTACATTCACATACATAATCATTTTAACCATACATAACAGACAACTGTAGGTATTAATTACCTACGATGACTACTTGAATACCTAGGAAATTTATGCTGTATTCCACGGGTAGCCTACGCAGGATTAATGGCATGGTACATTTGCATCTTTAACTTCTATAAAATCGTCTGTAAGTTTTTATACAAATGTTGGATTTTTTGTTTGTTCGGCTATGATACGTCCGCAGCTCGTGGTCGTGCGGTAGCGTTCTCGCTTCCCGCGCCCGGGTTCCCGGGTTCGATTCCCGGCGGGGTCAGGGATTTTCTCTGCCTCGTGATGACTGGGTGTTGTGTGCTGTCCTTAGGTTAGTTAGGTTTAAGTAGTTATAAGTTCTAGGGGACTGATGACCATAGATGTTAAGTCCCTTAGTGCTCAGAGCCATTTGAACCATTTGACTATGATACTCTCTAGACATTTGGCTCAGGAATCCCAAACCCTCGAATTACTTCTGATATTAAGTTTTAAAGTGACCAACAAATGATAAAATTGATACTTTTTCGTGTCATGTAACTACAGAATAACAATTCTTGAATTTTTTTCTTTACCTCCACTGTGAAGACCTACTTTTTGTCAACTTTTGTGCTTCTGGTTCAACGAGAGGTTCCATATAAATTTTGATGAATGATTTTGCAAGCTTCAAAACATGGGACATAAATGGCCGTAACTTTTCATTGCATTGACGTACAAAGTAGATGATTATGTTTATAACACCATCCACTGACAATAGACCTCAGTCGGAACATAAATTTAAACTAGATGCGTGTATCCGTTTCACATAAAAAAAGGAGTGTTAATAGACGGACCGGACGGAGAGACAGTTGGAGAACAAATGACAGTTAAAATGTTTTTGTGTGATATATCTATAAATCAAATATTTCCGGATTTCTTACTTTACTTCTATGTGAAATCTAGTTTCTTGCCAAATTTAAAGATTGTAGGTCAGTAGGAAGTACCCTTTGGGTTTTGATAAGTGAGTTCGCAAGTATCCAAATAAGTGACATAAATAGTCGCGTCTATTCAGAGTACTGACTTAGCAGCTTATATTTCTTACACTAGCAAGTGAGAATAGACCTTAGTATGTGACATAAATTTCAAGTTGATACGCAACCCATCCTTGAGAAAAATGGGCATTGCTGACGGACGGAAAGACAGACGAAAATGACAAAATTAAACTTTATTCTTGTGCTATAGCTACAGATCAAAATTTTCAGAATTTTTTTCTTTACTTGTACTGTGAAACCCTGCTTCTTGCCAAATATCTTGATTCTAGGTCAAAGGGAAGTACCTTGTAGGTTTTGATGGGTGAGTTTTCGAGTATCAAAATATGTGACATAAATGGCCGCGTCTTTTAATTGCATTGACTGTAAAGCTTAAATTCTTAGCATGGCTGACACCTTACCACGTGTCATAAATTTCAACGTGCTACATTTACCTGTTCCTGAGATAAAGGGGATCTTAACAATTGGACAGACAGACAGACAGACAGAAAGAGACACAGATGGACAATAAACTCAACACATAAGTTCCTTTTTTGACCGACTGAGCTTCAGAAACACAGTTGTAACCTAGTTCATATCTGTCGTATAACCATGAAATAGTAATGAGTTCTTCTCTCATCCCCAATGTTATGGTGTATTTGCTTTTCTAGTGTTGGATCTGTAATGTAATTTCGCTAAAAATGCAATAGTCATTTTGTTACTCCTTTAATCCACTCACACTCATGCTACTTCATCTATCTCTCCCGTTGCTTGCATGGACCTGCCGGGTAAAATCCTACTCACCACTCACTGCTTACCTGCGACCCGTATTGCTCAGCCACCACATTAACAGTTAACACACTCTCCGCCAGCTCTGATTCTATGAGCTCGTAACAACACGAATTGAATTGCTGCATAGCAACAACACTGAATGCAGTGACTGAAGGTATTCTCAAAAAAGTGTGGGACAAGTGTGACTATTGCCTCCAGTGGAGGGATGAGAGAATATTTTGAAATTTAGTTAGTTATTTAGCCATCCATCGATGTATTAACTATAAACATCATGATATGAAATGTATTTACAAAATATAATAAATAAACTTGTGTGTGTGTTTGTGTGTGTGTGTGTGTGTGTGTGTGTGTGTGTGTGTGTGTGTGTGTGTGCATATGTGTGATAAATGTTATTATGCCTAGATGCTGGCCATTAACCACTTTTATTGTGTATAAGAGATTAATTATTTGTAATAAGCCATTCGCCTATAGTGTAGAAGGAGTTATTAACGGAAAACTTCTTTAATCTACATTTGAAGTCACTTCTGCGATCGGTCGGCCGCTTTGTTCTTCTGAGTATTCTATAAAAAAGAGTTTTAGGCTGCATATGTCACCTCTTTCTGTGTCAACGTTAGATTCATCAATGGAAAGTGCACATCACTCTCCATTCTAGTACTCTACTTGTGAGTACCTCTGTTACTGTCAAACTTAGAGAGATTGCGGATAATAAAACATCATAAGTGAATGAATTTTCTGTGAGACTGTGATTAATATTGCCAGCAGTTTGCAAAAGATGCCTGCGAGATGTACTTATTTGCACTCCACACATAATTTTGCTGAGTTTTTCGTGAGCAACAAAAACATTTTTATATAAGTGAGGAAGTGTCTCAGAGAATTATCCTATAAGAAATCAGTGAATGTAATTATGCTAAATACTACTGCATTCTATATCACGAAAGTCAGATACTATTAGCAAGGAAAAAATATCTGAACTTAAATGTATTAGGTCTACTATATAGAGTTTTCCAAGTTTAAGTTCTCATCAGTATCCACACCCATGAATTTAGAATTTTCAACGTTGTTTCTGTTTACGAACTTGGATTACCATAGGCACTAGAACCTCTGGACCATAATTAAATGAATCTCTGCTTTGTAATCAATAAATTCGTAACCCAGTGATCAATTTGGTAACACAATCTGGATTAGAGAACGAAAAAAGAATAGTTACTGTAGCATACACTAGCAATAAATTACGCAACTAGTAATTGACAGGCGTAGATTGTGCAATTGATCATCAAATACTGTAAAAATCACTTGTAAAATACTGTCTAAACGGCAGAGAGTGCAAGTGATGAACTCGCAGCTGAACGCGGGGTATGGGATTTTCGCCCTTGGCTGGAATCACAATACCTCTAAATGCAAATTATCGGCTGCTGATAACATCTTTTGCAATCATCTATATAACGAAGCCCTCTAAAGACAAAATTTAGAGGCACTGTTGTGAAATACTGAAGTCATCTCTACCACCGAAACATCTGTTCAAAAATGGCTCTAAGCACTATGGGACTTAACATCTGAGTTCATAAGTCCCCTAGACATATAACTACTTAAAGCTAACTAACCTAAGGACATCACACACATCCATGCCCAAGGCAGGATTCGAACCTGCGACCGTAGCAGCAGCGCGGTTCCGGACTGAAGCGCCTAGAACAGCTCGGCCACACCAGCCGGCCCGAAACATCTGTCACAGCAACTTTCCGTTCAGGACCAAGACTCAAAACTCTTTCAACCAAAAATTTATTCCTGCAGAGAACAGGTATTTATCACTATTAATGTTAGAAACTGTATGCAAACTGAGTTATCTCATTATATACACTATTAGTAACTATTGAGTAGATAAAAGTGGAATCCTGGAGACTGGTGTACACAAGATGGTGTCAGATATAGAGAACAAAAAAAAAAAATCGTGAAAATATGCGGTAAATGATTTCGGAAGGAGAAATTAGTAATAGCAAATTAAAATGAATTAATATAGCCTTCAAATGAAAGAACTTTTGGACCAGATTCCACCTGGTAAAGCAGACGGCTGTTGTGATCGATTCAGCAAAATGACCTCATAAGGAAGGCGTCGCAAGATTCTCAATTATAAGCTGCACTGGCGCAAGAGCACTTTTTCAGCACGCTGATATTGCGGAAGTTGCGTCAAAGGGCTTCTGAAATGAGAAGTTGAGACACCACTACACTGCCAGCAGGACTGCGGAGTTGATGTTACTGGGAATCTGAGGCAGCGATGTCATGATTATTTAATGCTGGGCCTCGTGTCTCTTGGAGGGCAATATCACTAATTGTTTTGAATCGACAGAATGTAATGTTAGCATATTTGCCACCAAATTTAATCTCAGTCATTGCCAGGCACTAATCAAAGTATGGGTCCACACCAGTCCTAGAGAAAAGATGAGTCTTCAGTTTGGCGCCGTCAGAAAATGTCGCCACTAGCCGCCGGCTGCAGTCTCTGCTAACTCCCGATTCTGCCAATTTGAGCCTTCCCACCAACCGACCGCTTTATGGCTGACTACTATCTGCCACCAGCCTATTTTATTGCGGACTAGGGTTCGAGCCAAAGCCATCTAGCCGCATAGTCGTCACCGCCTGAGGGGGCAAACACTGCCGCTGTCGATCACACTGTGTGGGCACCTACTGACGTTATTCACCTTCGCCCTGCGCAGGAACCTTACGCGGCCATCATCCATGTTAGCAGCAGTGGTTTCATCCCAGTTGATCCAAAACACTTTGTGCTGAGGATTGGGGGCAGGCCAACTGACGTAGCTACCATGCGCCGTCCGATGCACTCCAATCCTCTTCCTTCACGATTCAGCGGTACAGCCAATCTGCTGATGGCATCACGTTGCCGGATGCGAGCTCCAATTCAGGAAAGATGTCACGAGCTATCCCTTTGCCGGGCCGGCCCTGACACGAGCGGTTCTGTATGACACTCCTAACCAACAAGCTAAGAAACCATTGGATAAACGAAAAGAAATACTAACAAGGGAACCTCCCCATCGCACCCCCGTCAGATTTAGTTATAAGTTGGCACAGTGGATAGGCCTTGAAAAACTGAACACAGATCAATCGAGAAAACAGGAAGAAGTTGTGTGGAACTATGAAAAAATGTAGTATAGGCAACATCAAGGAGAGTGAGAGTCAAGGAGCGCCATGGTCCCGTGGTTATCGAGAGCAGCTACGGAACGAGAGGTCCTAGGTTCAAGTCTTCCCTCGAGTGAAAAGGTTAATTTTTAATTTTCAGTTTATGTGACAAACTCTTATGTTTTCATCTCTTTTTTTGGGAGTGATTATCACATCCACAAGAAAACCTAAATCGTGCAAGGTAGAAGCATCTTTTTACCCATTCGCTAAGTATACAAGTTAGGTGGGCCGACAACATATTCCTGTCATGTGACGCACATGCCGTCACAAGTGTCGTATCGAATATATCAGACGTATTTTCCTGTGGAGGAATCGGTTGACCTATGACCTTGCGATCAAATGTTTTCGGCTCCCATTGGAGAGGCACGTCCTTTCGTCTACTAACCGCACGGTTTTGCGGTGCGGTCGGAAAACACAGACACTAAACTTATTACAGTGAACAGAGACGTCAATGAACGAACGGACAGATCATAATTTTGCGAAAATAAAGAAAGTAAAACGTTCAGTCGGGGGAAGACTTGAACCAAAGACCTCTCGGTCCGCAGCAACTCACGCTAACCACGGGACCACAACGCTGCTAGCTCAGATTCTCCTGAATGTTGCTTATGTTGCGCATGGACTACTCAGTTTGTATATTTTATTAATTTTTTCATAGTTCTGTACTACTTCTTCCTGTTTTCTCGATTGGTATGTGTTCAGTTTTTCAAGGCCTATCCACTGTGCCAACTTATAACTAAATCTGAAGGGGTTGCGATGGGGAGGTTCCCTTGTAAGCACAAGAAATCAGTTACGATATCTGCTGTTAAAGGCGGATATTGTTAAGGGAATTTATTAATAAGAAAGAGGTTTGTAATATTATTTTAGTAGTTTGTTATGTGATGTTTCAGTGGGGATATGCCTGTAGGTGAAAACTGAGGGATGTTCTGTAAACTAATAACAACACTAAAAGAACTCACTACAATGCAGCAGATGGTCCAGCACGTACAACAGAGGTGTGTGTGTGTGTGTGTGTGTGTTTGAAGTTTACGGGCTCTAAACAGCGTGGTCATCAGCGCCCAAACGCATAAAAACAGGAACACATGCAGTGAAGGGACTAAGACAAACAGCGAACAAGGAGAACGGCTAAAACACACAGACCTGACGCAGTTCCAAAGCCTCACACACAGAGGCAAAACGAGAGGAGAAGGGACACACTAAAAAGGAAAGGAAACACAAGGAAAAGAGAACAGAAACCGAAGGGAAACAAGGAGGTAATCGTGACTGGCTGACCTCTTACCTAAAACCTGGGTGAGCCAGTCACCCAGCAGCACATTAAAATCCTCTCCCTAAAATCCGAGGCAACAAATTGGACAGGACACAAAACCGTAAGACCTTAACTACAGTCGTGGCGTCATCTTGTAAAATAGAGGGCAAATCCGGTGGCAAGGAAACCACCGCCCTCTGGTCAGAGAATAAAAGACAGTCTAGTAAAATGTGGCGGACAGTAATCTGGACGCCACAAGAACTGCAGAGTGGGGGGTCCTCCCGCCGGAGTAAAAAACCATGCGTTAAGGGACTGTGCCCGATGCGGAGGCGAGTGAGGAGAACCTCATCCGCCTGCATGACTGGTAGGACGTACGCCATGGCCGCGTGGTAGCCTTGACCAGACGCAGCTTATTGTCACCGACTGCCAGCCACTCCTCTTCCCACTGACGCATAACACGAAAACGCAGGAGGGAGGTAACAGCATGGAGGGGGACGGCACATTCAACAACGTGAGGGAGGGAACATGCATCTTTGGCAGCCACATCTGCCAGTTCGTTTCCCCACGTGCCCCGGCACCCAGCAGAAGGACACCTCCTTCCCCTGCCGTTGCAGTTGGAGGAGGGCATCATGGGTACAACAGAGCCACGAGGTATGACGCACTAATGTCGTAACACCGAGTGTCTCGATTTTTGGTATGGTTGTGGTTCTGGCTGAACTTTGTGTAACGCGTAGCTGTTTTTGGCGGAAAATGTCAGGCCACCGGAAATCCGAGTGCATCAGTTCCCTGCAGACTGGATTAATATGAGACAATAATAGTTGAAGCTAGATTAGAGTAAAGAGCACTGCAGTACATAGTGTACAATGTTGAACTATGAAATAGATCATTAAGAACGTTTTCAGAACGTTCAGCGAACAATATCTCAGCCGCGCGTTGCGCGAATGCACGTTCATGATGACCTCATATCTACATAATTGTAAGAAAAGAATCTCCTCTATTTCAAAACTACATACTCTGCGAGAGCATTGATTAATGAGCCTACCTATGATGTTCCAGCATCCTGCGAAGTATGCAGCCCGCCCTGCAGCACACGTAACACCGTCAGCAAAATTAAAACCATCTGGAGTTAATCACAGGGCTTCAAGGGGCGCCAGAAGTCCAAGGGACTTCAGAGTGTCTCCTTCGCATATACAGCAGTGATGGGCTCCACCTAATATCAACATGTCACTCGGACCATGGGACACCCCTTTGTGCCGGAGCGTAAAGAACTACATTTCCACGATCTGTACGTTCCTCTTAAGACACTGTGCTTGGGCAACCATTGCCCACTCTGGGGGCTAGGGACTACATCGAATCCCCCATAACTACAGAGTGCGAGTGATCTATCGATACGGAATGGCTCCTAGAAAACAGAACACGCGAACGGGACAATACCGTTGTCTGCAGGTATAAATTTCTAATAAAAAAATGAGTTTTGAAGTTTTGAAGTTAGCCACTTTCATAATGAAGTATTGTGATTAGAATCAAGGGCCACAATCCCATTCTACTGTGTTCAGTTATAAGTTGATCATTCGTAGTTTAGTTAGGATTTAACTAGTGATTTTCACAGTATACGATACTTAATTATACAGGCTATGCCTGCCAATTACTAGTTGTGAGATTTATTGTGTCTGCTACTGTGACTATCCCCGTTTGTGTCTCGAAGTCAGACTGTTTTACAAAAGATTTTATTGGAATGTGAATATATGTCGTATATATTATAAATGCGTAAGCTTCTGTGTACGTTTGTTATTGCGTCATGCTAAAACGGCTGAACGGATTTGGATGAAATTTCACGTGGGGATAGCTTACAGCCTGGATTAACACACAGGCTACTTTTAAAAGTGTATAGTGGAAGATATTTAGCTACTTAATGGACGTAACATTGAAATAAGGAATAATAACTGAGCTTTAAGCAACGACCAATGAAAAAACTGAATGATATGCGAGATTATCTGCTGATAACCGGATCACACACGGGGGCTGATGACGTTGCTTCACACGTAAATGTTATAAAATTGGTGATGCATCAGATTCATTTTCCTTCTACGTCGAGTTGGTGTCTTTTTTACCCATCCATGCTGAACAGGGTGCACGGATTTAGATGACCTTTGCAATTTAGATAGCCCAAACCCAGAATTGACACACAGGCTGCCTTCCGTACCGAAACAAAGAACTGATCCCGTGGGATGCTCAATGTAACTACTCTTCCTGTGGGATGGTAAAGGAGATTACAATCTCATACCTGAACGTACATATCTGAACGTACATACACATACGAAAGCATTAATATTACTTTAGGACAAAATCATTACTAAACATTGTAGAAAAGTAATGAATGCTAGTGAAAATATTTTGCAGAACGTAGATTGAGTATTCGATTTTGATGTTATTGGGATTCTTAAAGATCCTTTTTTGCTTGGATGTCAATGAGTTGTATTTGACTGTAACTTTCGATCATAGATGATCGAAGATTATGATATTATCTGGATTCTTTAACGTTGTATTGTCTTTGGATTCCAATGAAACTTAATTTTTTTGGTGATTTCGATCGTTTCTACTATTCGAAGGATGGTTTTAGGACACTGATGTGGCTTTGTTGGAAGATTTAAGGGATTCATAGTTTCTTTGGTGATCTCGTTGATTTGTAAGTGCTGGATAGTTTGTTTTCTTGTTGCGTTTGTTGTTTCTTTCGTTCATTTACTCGTTATTTGTTTGTTTATGGGTTATATTTGTTGTTTATTTCGTTCATTTGCTTGGATTTAGTAGGATCCCGATAGTAGTTAATTTCGTGTATTAACATGAGATATCTTTTGGGTAATTTTATTGTTGTTATACAGTCAGCTATTAGGATAGGCGGTTACGTCGGACCTCTTACATCAGTTCCTCAATTTGGGTGTTACTGTTTAAATTTCTAATACTTGTGAAACGGAAGTCGAATTTGTCACAGACCTCAAGAAGAGCTCGAGTTATGAAGATAACTAGACAGCAACAGTCGTTCGTACATGTTGAAGAGCGGAGAACTGAGCAGGCGGAGCGTCAGGTAAATGCTCGAATGGCTGAAACCGCAGCAAAGTATGATGCTCAACGACACCAGAATGCTGTTCTCATTATGTCTCAGCGTATTTCTGAGACAGTCAAAGATGCGGCTTTTCGGTGTCAAGCGAACGCAGCACGCATAGCATTTGTGCGTGCCCCTGAAACACTCCAAGAAGCAAACACACGACGACAGGCTTGCAAAATATCTAAGGAGAACCGTCAGTGAACGAAAGCACGGTGAGTCGTTGGGCCAGGTGTCTGACATGACCGCAACAAGCTCGCATAGACCTGTCCGGTCTTCTAGGTGCTGACCGGCTGCACACAGTTATGACTGCTGCAATTTGGGAACATGCGGATGATCGACAGATTACAATCAAACACCTCGCTGCTGAAGTGGATGTCTCTGTTGATGGTGCTGACACACTCGTCCGACAGCTGCGTTATTCAAACGTGTGTGCCTGCGGGTTCCTCGTCGCCATCAGATGACCATAACGAGCAACAGAGGAGAGCACCTGTGAGGAATTGGTTGCGCGGTACGAGGCTGAATGTGACAATTTGTTGTCGAACACAGTACCAGGCGACGAAACTTCGGTTCACCTCTTCGAATCGGAAACAAAACGGCAATCCATACAATGGCACCATACCATCTCTCCTCCGAAGAAAATGTTTATATGCGCACCTTCAGCCATTAAAGTCGTGGCGAGTTCTTTCTCGTTCCTGAAGCTGTTATTCTGAAGTACCCTCTCATAGTGCAACGAGCAACAGTCAAGAGTTTTGCGCTAGCCTCAGGAAAGTGAAGAAACTTCAGCGTTTTCGTCTCCATAAAAATACAAACGGTCTTCTCCCTCTCCATGGCAAAGTGAAGCCTGAAACAAGTCTGCGCACCCAAGGGGAACTCACAAAACTTCATTGGACTGTCCTTCCTTATCCTCTCTACATCCTGGATTTCGCTCCTTCCGCCATAAATTTGTTCGGCAAAGTAAAGGATGCCCTCCGCGAGAAGCAATATGTAGATTATGGAGAAGCTACTGATGCAGCAAGGTGTTGACGTTGGCGTCAACCCGTAGTGGTACCTGACGAGTAAACAGGCGCTCTCAATTAGGCAACGAAAGACCGTCCCATAGAACGGGCATCGTGTTAAGAAATAAGGCTTTTAGCAATAAGGGTAAGAAATAATGTAGTGCACTGGAATCCAGAATAAAATTGTGATGCATTGCTTATTGAAGGCCCTTCGTGTATACATCGTACGTAGAACTGCTAAGCACACCGAAGTTACCATTTACAGTTATACGTTAATTGTGGCCTTGTAATATATGATGTTCTTAGACACTTACGTTATACATCACTAACTCATTGTGTTTACCCAAACAGATTGAAATGTGCTGTTGTCAGGCCTCTCCAATTACCACCAGGTGTCATTCCTTCAGCCATTTTTGAAAGACATTTAGAAGGTAATGTACACGTGGACTGTCACCCAGCTGCGTGGCAATGCGATACTGAGCCACTCTCAGTTTGGATTTCTAAGGGATCGCTCGACTAAGAGACTTGTTGATACATTCACTATGCACATAATAAAATCTTTAAATGATTAAATATAGCCAGTTCGTATCTCGTGTGACATCTCGAACACATTTAACTGCGTGAACCATAATATTCTATTACAGAATGTATCTTTAGATCGATTGCGTAGCTCAGTACATGAGTGGTTTGCTTGTTACTGAAAATACAACGCAGAAGGACAGTCTAGACTGCTCAAGAAACACAAAGAGCGACGCTACACCCTCTGCATGGGGTGATATTATAGTGGGACTCTCACAGGGTGTGACAATTACCCCAATATTGTTCTGGTGTTAGGTTACTGATTTGCCACTTCATTTGAATCAGAACATAGCATTAGTCCTTTCTGGATATTATACGTTTTGTGAAGCCTAGCAAAGATGTATCAACGAAGAAAATAGAACAGGAAGTTTCTATGAATGAGCTGGTTTTTGCAGATACGGACAAACTTTGAACTACGGAAAAATAAAGGATGGAAATTTGCGTATTCGTCATTTTCAGTTTTGCTGTAGTATTGTCTTCTTTAACTGTCTTTGCAAAGACATTTTAAACAGGTACCAAAATGCAGGGCAGAATCTTTGAATCGTGTCTTTAGGACGCTCCAGAGCAATGTGTTTGGGTTTGGTGAGTTCTGCACACTTACAACCAACCAGAGAGAATGTGAACATCTTGGGCTATTGTTGCCAGTACGTTGGAGAATATTTTTTCCTGGGAAATAGAGCAACATATGTGGCGATTTGTTAAGGCCGTTTCAGCTATTTGTAGTGGTTGCTAATGAGCAGGGTTTTGAGTCACTTCCTCAGCGCTATAACCTTATTGTACAGTATATTCTGCAAATATTTGGCGTGTTATTTAGTACTTAGGCACGAAATAATACAGAAGTTGATTGACTTTATGCTTTCCGGAGGCATTAATCTGATTACTGAATCTGTCCGAAGCATTATCCACTCATTTTAATCACTCCCTCCTACACTTTAGATTGTTCTACGTTTTGGTGGAAATCGAGCAGAGAAAAATAGAACAATTTAAACTGTTAGAATTTCGACTTATGTTGCACATGTGTTGTGAATATCACAACGCTTGTGCTGTTTTTTATTTCTTGAAGGCAATATGTAGATAATTCATTTGCATAATTTGCAGTTACGCGTTTTCAGTGGTTTACTTCATGTACCTTTACAATATATTATGGTGAAATCAGCGTTGGCGTCATCTTGTGCGCACCTACTGCCAGCATTCCCCTCTTTTCGGTTCTTTGGTTACAAATAGCGCAGATGATGAAATAACTCAGTTCGTGTATAGTTTTTGCACATTAATACTGCTGAAAATCCCTGGGGCGCTATGGTGCTCGGGTTTGTTGAGAGCAGTAAGATGCTAGGCCACGATAAAATATTCGGTTTAATCATCCTCAGTTAAATTATTAAAACACCACGTGATTTATAACTGAACAGTGCCAATGGAGATAACCCAACTACGAATTTAAGAAAACAGTTAATGTCAAAGTTCAGTGTCACTCCACTGAACAGAAATAAGTATGCAATTAAAAAAATTAATCTTGTAAATCTAAACACCTTAATACAGAAACATGTATCTTCTGCAAATTAAAATGGATACTCAAAACAATTACCACCTGAAAAACAGTTATTCTTTAAGATTCACTGAAAGTCTGACAATGTTCTGTCAAAAGTAATACGTATTCTTTTAGATGAACAAAGCAAGTGTTTACAAGAGAAATATCCAGACTAAGGCAGTTAATCTAAGTCTCTCAATGTTTTAAATGTTCTGACACACCCACATTCACTAACATGATTCAACAACCTTGATACCTCTAGAAAAATTTAAGATTATGTTCGCACGTTATGCTGAGCCAATTAATATAGCAAATCAAGAGGCATCAAAAGAGGGAATTTTGTCTCCATAAATTAATTAATCACAATACTTGTGCATTATTTCCGCAAAAGGAATTTTAGCCAAGCTGCGACCATACAAATAATTTGACATGAACTTCTCCCTTTCCAGCGCAGCTAGTATTCATAAGGAAGTCAGAAATTAACTTAACCAACTAGTTAGATCTCTAACAGACGTTTTCTTTCTGAAGGATGCCCAACAGTTAACAGCGTTCCGAAAGAAAACTAAAAAAAGCGCTCTTTATATATATATGAAAGCAGTTACGCACATTTATACGAGACCTGAAGGCAACGAATCGAATAGTGGGAATCAGTACTCAACAACAAACAATAAACAGCAACCGGCCGAATCAATAGTTTGTTCAGAACAGCAATTATTCACATCTAACGGCCTATCAATTGCTTACTCACAACAGCACAGCAATTATTCACATCTAGTGGCCTATCAATTGCTCACAGTAAGATACATCAATACATAAACACTTCGGTCTCTGACAGCAACAAGGCGTGTTAGTACACATAAATCAAAGCTAACCAATGCAATTTCCACCAGCGCAATTTCCACAGAACAGTAATAATTATAATATCACGACTCATAGTCTGTATTAATACAGAAGACTTGAGACCCTTAATTAAAACACGTTGCATCAATACATGATAAATAGCAGTCGATCCATCTCGCAGTTTACATAGAAAAGAAAATGCTATGGTCCGTAGATTGGTCACACTCAAATGTATTCAAAGTATCGCAGTCTCATGCAAATGGCGACAGCATGTATACCAAGACAGCAAGAACCATAATCTATATAAGTTCCCCAGGCGCAAGCACCTGCAAAATTATAGGAGAGAACATTAACTGAGTTGAGACACAGACAGATCATGAATGCATTGGCAGACTTCCATGCCAAACCAGCACTTCGCTCGTCACATTGAGTCTCACCAATAGTTAGAAGAATAGCAACATCTGGCGGTCAAACCGATCTTCCTTTCGACCATGGCCTGATGTTTCGGGCGGTTGTAATTAAATCGGCGGTGTTCGGAGTACTGCTGTGCGGGCTGTATGCATTGCAGGATGGTGAAACATCTTAGATTTGCTGGGTAATTGGTGCGCTCACAAAATATGCAGAAAAAATAATAGTTTCACTTTCTGCCACCAGGTGGGAACAGCGCTGTAGGCAGTCAGAATTTCATATGTTAGTTGCTTTGACATCATTGTGCTGTTTGCATTCTGGCAATATCTGTTGATTTTTTTTTTTGTGAATTGACTGTTGGTGTAAATGACTAAGAAGGTAGGTATATTCCACTTGAAACGCTATGGCTATTGAAAAGAAAGACCGAGCACTGCTGTTAAAGTTTTATCAGAACAGCGACAGTAGTAGCGCTGCATTACAGAGACATCGCCGACAGAAACAGCTGTAAAGAGGGCGCATGTCAATAATTTGCCGGCCGGGCAGGGTGGCCGAGCGGTTCTAGGCGCTACAGTCTGGAACCGCGCGACCGCTACGGACGCAGGTTCGAATCCTGCCTCGGGCATTGATGTGTGTGTTGACCTTAGGTTAGTTAGGGGACCGATGACCTCAGAAGTCAAGTCCCCTAGTGCTCAGAACCATTTGAACCACTTGAATAATTGGGCGAAGAAACAGCTGAATTAGGTGGTGCAACCAGGATTGGTTGAAGTTTCTGTAGCTACTGCCGATCGCGCAACACATGCCTTCAGTTACATAGCCAGCGCTCGAGCGGTGCAGAGGGAATTGTCTCTTGCCTGGTCAACAGTTCAAAATATTTTGCCACACACTTTACACTTCCCTGCAAGATTGAGAATGTGCACCAAATTGAGCATCAAGATAGGACACAACGCCATGACTTTGCCGATGGTTTCTTGCCATGTATGGAAATGGGTGACATAGACTCAGGGAATACTCTGGACGGACGAGGTACATTTTAATCTGCACGGTGCCGTGCCATATGTTGTGCGGGAACATCCACTGCACTGAGCATATGGGACAGTATGGTGTGACTCAACAAGCTCATTCATTTTCATTTCGTTTGTATACGATGAGATGACACTTCGGGGGTCTGCTGGGTGTACAGTGACATCTGCACGCTATAAGGACATCCTTGTGGCAGACGTGATTCCAACTTTGTTAGAACTCAACTGTGTCCACATTACTATTTTCATCCAAGATGGTGCGACACATCATGTTACTTTCCATGTGTAAAATCTGCATCAAGAAACCTTCAGTAACGACCACTGCAAACACAGGAAATTTAAAGATGTGTTGTCTTTCGGAATCCCCGATCTAAATCCATGTGACTTCTGGCTGAAGGAACATCTGAAGGTTTCATTAACGTGCAAATACTGTAGTCGCCATACAACACGATAATCCATTACGTAGCCCAAACTACTTCAGTATTCGAGCAGATAACGTGGAATATATTAACTTTTCCCATAGTATCACACAAAAGAAAATTTCCCATGATACGTAATCCAAAACAAAAGCAAAAGAATGGTCTTCATAAATAGTGAGTACATCCACTAGACACAAATACTCAAGATAAATTCTGGAAAATAAGAAATAATTTCAGCACAATCACTGCAATAACATACTCATCAGCTTAAACTCATCAAATTTTATAATAGAATGACTTTCATTACTGGCTCAACAAAGTGTTGGCAGGGATTAAGAAATGTATGCCCAGTGTTATGGAAATAGACGTTAGCATACGCTATAATTGTAAATGCAGTACTCCACTGAAACAGTAAATAGCGCACAACAACGAGTATAGGACTTGCCAATAGAGCCCAATTACAACAAAAGTATTACCTCCAGCAGCGAAATAAAATCTAGAAATGTTACTTCACTGTTACCTCCAAGTTAATTAACTGCTCACACGCGAACCAGAATCCCTACGCACAATACTTCCGCCAAAGGAAAATCTTTAATTCTTCACTACAGAAAGGTAAGAATCGTAAATATAAAATATCAGTAAATTTCAAAAAAAAATACTAAATCTTTTCTCACTTAAAATAACTTCTAATCATCCACTACTGAAAACAGTAAAATCTGTATCATCTCAGTTAAAATTACCACCACTGACTGCTCAAAACCTCGAAGTACTCACAATAAAATGAGATAATTCGGCATCCATTAGACAAAGGCAAACCAAACTAACCAAGTAATGTAATATCTGTTCACCGTATTTCATGTAACAAGGATGACTTATCTGTATTTTATTCATACAACATGGCCTACAAACAAAAGTGTGTAGTATGAATTTAGAAAGAATAATGTCTCTAATGTTGAAAAATTATACTATTTGTAATCATTGAACCGACAAGACGCGAATGCTCACAGAAGATGAGGTCAGGAGCGTAATACAGTATACAATCACGTAAACGGTAAATGATTTACGAAACCAACAGCGTGTAACAGCAGATTTTTCGAATGACTTATCTGTATTTCCTTCAAGGAAAATAATAGGATGACACAAGCTTCGTGAGGTTCACCATATATGTGGGACATAGCCAAAATTCGTACAGTCAGAAATATTCACGTTTTCTGTACTCGATTTCCACCAAAACATAGAACAATCTGAAGTGTGTAAGAGGGTGATAAAATTCAGTGCATAATACTAGGGACTGATCGAGTAACCAGGTTCCTGTTTACGAAAAGCATAAAATCCTTGACATCTGTACTAATTTGCTGCTAAATACTAGCAAAAAAATGTCCCAAACTTACCCCATGCTCTCTGGTTGCTTATAAGCGTGCAGAACGCACCAAAGTTAAACACGTTACCCTGGAGTGTCTCAGAGTGGCACAGCTCAAAGATTCAGCACTGTATTTCGGTACTGGTTTGAAATGTGTTTGCAAAGACCACATCGTGAGTTCAAGAAGTCAAAACTGTAGCAAAATTGAAAATGCCAAATACGCAGATTTCGCTATTTTCTTTGTTATTTCTCTGACTTCAAAGCTGACCTTCGTACAAAACGACCCCATTCAAGAAAGCGTCCTTTACTATTTTCTGTGTTGATACATCTTTACTAGGCCTCATAGAAATGTATAATCTCCAGAAAGAACTAATTCCGCGTTCTGATTCAAATAAAATAGCACATCAGTAACGTAAAGCATGAAAAATATTGGGCCAATGATAAAACGCTGTGCGAATTCCAGCGTGATTTCTCCCATGTAAATGGTCTAGCATCCTCCTTTGTATTTCTCTAGCAGATGTGGACTACCTTTCTGTGTTGCGTTTATTAAGTAAGAACTAAACCATTCATTTACTGAACTACGCAGCCCATAAAAAGACACCCTCTCTTGTAGAATATTATAGTTCATCAACTTAAATGCCTTCACGTGGTCACATGAGATCCGAATTGGCAATACATTATTATTTAAAGAGTTTACTGTGTGCTCAAGTATAAGGAACTGTCTTAGTAGAGCGGTTCTTTTTGGAATCCAGACTGAAATTAGCTCAATATCCCACTGCTACACAGGTGGGGGGGCATACACTATCTTCTAATTTTTTTTCTCAAATGGCGTAATGAATTACAAATGGAGGTAGTTGGAGAAAACTAACAACACCAAATTTCAATCTGTCTGCGTACTTGTAAATGGATTCTGTTGGGTGACTGAAAGTTGTGTGTAGATGTATATACGAATGGCGTACGACATGTAATGCAACACTTTTTATTCTGAAAGCAGTTTCATTTTATTCAGGATTCCAATACCCCATGTTATTCCCAACTCTTATGGCTACAAAGCCCGATTTTTCAACAAAATGTCCGTTTGATGTCAAAAAATGGTTCAAATGGCTGTGAGCCCTATGGGACTTAACATCTGAGCTCATCAGTCCCCTAGAACTTAGAACTACTTAAACCAGCTAACCTAAGGACTTCACACACATCCATGGCCGAGGCAGGATTCGAACCTGCGAGCGTAGCAGTCGCGCGGTTCCGGACTGAGCGCCTAGAACCGCTCGGCCACCGCGGCCGGCCGTTCGATGTCACTGCCTTAGCAACCTTGCTGGGAGGGCGTGTATACCCGTCTGGTACCACTCTACTGCTCTTCGCCGAAGTCAAGGTCTTACTGTATCAATAACCTGCCCATCATCTACGTACACCTTTCCGCAGAGTGCATCCTTCACTGGGCCAAACAGATGGACGTTGGAAGGTTTGGATTCAGGTCTGTAGGGTGAATGAGGAAGAACAGTCCAATGAAATTTTATGAGCTCTTCTAGGGTGCCCGGAATCTGTCAGGCCTGACACTGTCGTAGAGTTGGCAAAGTTAGTTTGCATTCTTGTGGCGACTAACACGCTGAAGTTTCTTCAGTTTCCCGAGGATAGCACAAAACACTTCAGAGCTGATCGTTGCAGTGTGAGGGAGGATATGGAACAGAATAAGTCTTCAGAGTACCAGGAGATAGTCGACGTGATTTTTCTGGCTGAGAGTGCAGCTTTCAAGTTTTACTCAAGAGGAAAGATCGTGTGCTGCCACTGCATGTTTTGCCGCTTCCGGTTCAAAGTGATGAAGCTATTTCTCAGCACTCTGTGACTTTGTTTGTTAACAAATTGTCACGTTCAGGCAAGCAGTGCGCAAGCAATTCCGCACAGGTGCTCCTCCGTTGCTCTTTATGGTCTTCTGTTAGGCGGCGAGGAACCAGCGTGCACACACCTATGAATAGCGTAACTGTTCGACTAGTGTGTCTGCACTATTAGCAGATACGTCCAGTCGAGCAGCGAGGTGTTTAATTGTGGTCCGTCGATCGCCTCGAATGAGAGTGTCTGCACGTTCCGACACTGCCGGAGTCACAGCTGGGTGCAGCCGGCCAACAGGCAGAAGATCGGAGAGGTCTACGCGACCACATTGCGATGATGTCAGACGCCTCAAACAGCGACTCATCGTGCTTTTGTTCACTGTTAGGTTTCCGTAGGCATTCTGCAAGCATCTACACTCCTGGAAATGGAAAAAAGAACACATTGACACCGGTGTGTCAGACCCACCATACTTGCTCCGGACACTGCGAGAGGGCTGTACAAGCAATGATCACACGCACGGCACAGCAGACACACCAGGAACCGCGGTGTTGGCCGTCGAATGGCGCTAGCTGCGCAGCATTTGTGCACCGCCGCCGTCAGTGTCAGCCAGTTTGCCGTGGCATACGGAGCTCCATCGCAGTCTTTAACACTGGTAGCATGCCGCGACAGCGTGGACGTGAACCGTATGTGCAGTTGACGGACTTTGAGCGAGGGCGTATAGTGGGCATGCGGGAGGCCGGGTGGACGTACCGCCGAATTGCTCAACACGTGGGGCGTGAGGTCTCCACAGTACATCGATGTTGTCGCCAGTGGTCGGCGGAAGGTGCACGTGCCCGTCGACCTGGGACCGGACCGCAGCGACGCACGGATGCACGCCAAGACCGTAGGATCCTACGCAGTGCCGTAGGGGACCGCACCGGCACTTCCCAGCAAATTAGGGACACTGTTGCTCCTGGGGTATCGGCGAGGACCATTCGCAACCGTCTCCATGAAGCTGGGCTACGGTCCCGCACACCGTTAGGCCGTCTTTCGCTCACGCCCCAACATCGTGCAGCCCGCCTCCAGTCGTGTCGCGACAGGCGTGAATGGAGGGACGAATGGAGACGTGTCGTCTTCAGCGATGAGAGTCGCTTCTGCCTTGGTGCCAATGATGGTCGTATGCGTGTTTGGCGCCGTGCAGGTGAGCGCCACAATCAGGACTGCATACGACCGAGGCACACAGGGCCAACACCCGGCATCATGGTGTGGGGAGCGATCTCCTACACTGGCCGTACACCACTGGTGATCGTCGAGGGGACACTGAATAGTGCACGGTACATCCAAACCGTCATCGAACCCATTGTTCTACCATTCCTAGACCGGCAAGGGAATTTGCTGTTCCAACAGGACAATGCACGTCTGCATGTATCCCGTGCCACCCAACGTGCTCTAGAAGGTGTAAGTCAACTACCCTGACCAGCAAGATCTCCGGATCTGTCCCCCATTGAGCATGTTTGGGACTGGATGAAGCGTCGTCTCACGCGGTCTGCACGTCCAGCACCAACGCTGGTCCAACTGAGGCGCCAGGTGGAAATGGCATGGCAAGCCGTTCCACAGGTCTACATCCAGCATCTCTACGATCGTCTCCATGGGAGAATAGCAGCCTGCATTGCTGCGAAAGGTGGATATACACTGTACTAGTGCCGACATTGTGCATGCTCTGTTGCCCGTGTCTATGTGCCTGTGGTTCTGTCAGGGTGATCATGTGATGTATCTGACCCCAGGAATGTGTCAATAAAGTTTCCCCTTCCTGGGACAATGAATTCACGGTGTTATTATTTCAATTCCCAGGAGTGTATATAATACTAGAACTGTCATGTGATTACATTTTCATGCAATTTGAGTGTATAGATCCTGAGAAATCAATACCCAGAACAACCACCTGTGGCCGTAATAACGGCCTTCATACACCTGGGCATTGAGTCAAACAGAGCTTGGATGGCATGTACAGGTACAGCTGCCCATGCACCAAAGTTCATCAAGAGTAGTGACGACCCAGTTGCTCGGCCACCATTGACCAGACGTTTTCAATTGGTGAGATATCTGGAGAACGAGGTGACCAGAGCAGCAGTCGAACATTTTCTTTATCTAGAAAGGCCCGTACAGGACCTGCAACATGCGGTCGTGCATTATCCTGCTGAAATGTACGGTTTTGCATGGACCGAATGAAGGGTAGAGTCACGGGTCGTAACACATCTGAAATGTAACGTCCACTGTTCAAAGTGCCTCAATGCGAACAAGAGGTGACCGAGACGTGTAACCAAAGGCGCCCCATACCATTACATCGGGTGATACGCCAGTATGGCGATGTCGAATACACGCTTCCAATGTGCGTTCACCGCGACGTCGCCAAACACGGATACGACTATCATGATATTGTAAACAGAACCTGGATTCATCCGAAAAAATGACGTTTTGCCATTCGTACACCCCGGTTGGTCGTTGAGTACGCCATCGCAGGCGCTCCTGTCTGTGATGCAGCGTCAAGGGTAACCGCAGCCATGGTCTTCGAGCTGGTAGTCCATGCTGCTGAAAACGTCGTCGAACTGTTCGCGCAGATGGTTGTTGTCTTGAAAACGTCCCCATCTGTTGACTCAGGGATCGAGACGTTGCTTCACGATCCGTTACAGCCCTGCAGATAAGATGCCTGTCATCTCGACTGCTAGTGATACGAGGCCGTTGGGATCCGGCATGGCGTTCCGTATTACCCTCCTGAACCCACCGATTCGATATTCTGCTAACAGTCGTTGGATCTCAATCTACGCGAACGTCGGATACGTGATGGTACGCATTTCTCCTCCTTACACGAGGCATCACAACAACGTTTCACCAGGCAACGCCGGTCAACTGCTGTTTGTGTATGAGAAATCGGTTGGAAACTTTCCTCATGTCAGCGCGTTGTAGGTGTCGCCACCATCGCCAACCTTGTGTGAATGCTCTGAAAAGGTAATCATTAGCATATCACAGCGTCTTCTTCCTGTCGGTTAAATTTCGCGTCTGTACCACGTCATCTTCGTGGTGCAGCAGTTTTAATGGCCTGTAGTACGTAAAGGTGAAAGTTCGATATGGCAGCAACGTAACAACGCTGTGTTTATACCGACGGCGGTTTGCGTTTCATCGATATATCGTGCCGACTCTTATGGTTGCCGTTTGAATTCTCTGCTGATACTCTTGGCATTGAGATGTCAGTCTCAGTTCGGTTAGCTGCTGTGAACGCTTCATACGTTTGTCGCTCATGACAAGAGTCGGCTGTGTGAGGCCTTTGAAAGAATACGTGCCGAACTGAGTCGGCCAGCCGACGTGAGAGGACGCGGGCCACTGACAATCGCGTCTGTCTTTGGACGCTCCGCGCCTCTCATTATTCATGGTGGGCGGCCCCCAGCGCATCGCCGGCCATACCAGAGGCGCCGTACACAGCCTGCTCGCTCTCCTCTTCTGTTCTGCCCTGTCGTGTCCTGCCGGCAACAGTCTGTAGCGCTTTAATCATTCAGCGGAAGCGCCGCTACCCTTGCTCGCTTTTGACACCGTCTATTATTCAGAGATTACTTCGACCCCACTCTCTTCTGCGCGCGCTACTCGTCCGGCGCTTTCTGAAAGCGAATTTCCAGAGGCTTTTTCGACAGTCTTTTGTCTTATACATTGAATCCTTCATGCGCATCACGTTTTGGAGTTCCATATTAACAACGACTAGGTATATTCTGTATGGCAGTGCGGCATTAATTATTGTTTCCTTTCAACCTTCACTTCTGAATACTTGATGACTGCGTAAAGGCAATGAGCCCGTCGGCATTTTGACTTCGCTGCATTTCACGATTTATGCACGCTGAATTCTAATTTCACGGACAAAATTTCCGAGGTTGTTGAGCGATATTTTCTGCACTGGTGGTTCCGACGGCTGCCGTGGCCCGTTACAGGACAACTGAGTTCCGTTTAATTACTTAATTGTTCGACGATGAGTGAATAAATAAGCCACAAAATGAGGTAGAGGCATCAGAGTCACGTGTACCAGCACGAAATTTACTTTCTCTTTCAGGCTATTTCTCTTGTAAATTGATGACTTATCCCATCATTCGACAAAGTGTTAAAGAGCAGCAGCATTAATTCCCGTGGCAGCCTTCGCATCTAAAGACTGATATCTCAGTATATAACAAGTTTATTTGGATCCTTAAATAGCAGCAATCAACAATACCGAAGTGTGCTGGCAGTAGCGAAAAACCCGTAGACGAGGAAAGAGTGTGCCATCACTCGCTAACCAGTGCGACCAGGACGTTTCTTGTTTGTGACTTTGAAACGTCCCCTTAGAACAATTATACAAGACTGTCCTTCAACTGACACACAATGTTTTTAGCGCAACGCAATCTGACTTTCAATAATCCCTACAAAAGAATGGCCCTGACTAACATAACCTATACCTTTCACAAGTCACTTACCTCACAAAAATCTTCATTACTCGAACTACTGCAATACAGCGAGCGCCACTACTGCCAGCTAAATAAAAAATTCAAACTACGGAAGGCACTAACTACTAGTAGCAAATGAAAGATTTTAATAGAGAACAAACAATGTATTTACCTTAATAGTCATCAAAAGTCGTAATATATGCAGCAGTTCATGACATCCATTTTTACAAATTTCAAAATTCCGCCATTTCTCTCCCCACATCCACCACTGCTGGCGGCTCACCTCCAACTGCGCAACGCTACGCGCTGTTCACATCCAGCTGCCCAACACTACAATGGTAGACAACAATGCAAACAAGCCACAGACTGCTCACAGCACAGCCAGTAATTTTCATACAGAGCGCTACGTGGCGTTACCAATATAAAAACCTGAACAGCCTACTTACAACTTTTTCTTTTCCTTTGCTGAATTCCTCTGTCATATTGAACACAATTTTCCATGAAATAAGCTTCTAACAACATATGGAACCAATTTCACTAGGGACGCGTTCCTCGCAAAATAACTCCTGAATTGCACGGCATTCCGGCGAATTTCGTTGTTGAATATTTGACCAGCCGCTGTCCCATGTAATCAATGGGTCATCAGTGACTGAAATAATTAGTCGATACCTAGTCATCCAGCTTGACCTGGAGGCTGAGCACCAGAAGAGTAGACAAAATTCATCATTGAAGTATAAATAATTTGAAAGTGATAAGGAAAAATACTGGAGTCAGGTCGTGATTATATGTTCACAGGAAGTAATTTCGTGAATATAACTTTGTACAATCAAGACTTATCAATCTTTTGCAGCTCGCAGAGTAATACCTATATGGCTGCCATTATTAGCACACGGAATATTAACGTTTTCGTAGTTGACCATGTATAAAAGTTTAATATTGAAAGAATTAATGAAAAACTCCGGGTAAAGATACTAAATAACTGAAGCATTCGTAACACGCACTTTGCGTCAGGAACTGAAACGTGGCTAAGCAGGTTGGGAATTGTTGGACTGAGAGAGACGGTGAAGACACACCAACTTGTTCCAAGCCAAATAATAAATTGTATGTAATTGGTGTGAGTTTTGTTGTTTGAGAATAATTGTTAAACATATATTGTCTGACAAAGGAAGTAAATCTTCCAGGAGGAGAAAAGGAAACGAAATGAAATTTCTTAGATTGAGAGGATTTCTAGTGTTATTTCAGTTATTACAAAACCGAATCCAGTTTATGAAGATTTTGGCATGTGATTCTACTTACCACTGTGACTTTGCACTCCCTCTTGCCTACATGCATGCATTGATTTGCTTGGAAGAAACATTTGTATCTTCTCCAGGGGCACAGTAGTTGTACCTGGTCCATAATATCCTGAATACTGGCACTGGGATGGAGTTGACGTCCAAGATAGTCCCACACATATTGTTACGGTTAACGATCTGAAGATGTTCTTTGTCATTAACGTACATCAACGTCACGCACTCAGTTCATAGAGACATGTGCTGCATGTGGAAGTGCATTATCCTACCGAAAAATCGCATGAGAGGTATCATGCGTCACGCAGGATGTCCGTGATGTACCGTTGTATGTCATAGTACCCTCGACCTCTACCATCCGTGATCCGGGGATACACTACATGGCTCCCCACACCATCAAGTCAGTAATAACACAGCTGAGTTTCTCCTATTCAGCGGACAATGTAATCTTTCTCTAGCTCGACACCATACTCTGAGCGGATACTCGTCTTGGGCAGTGCAGAACCGTGATTTATCACTGACAACTATGGGACGCCACTTATCAGCATGTGTACCATTACTGCAGCACTCCTAAGGAAACCGTTCGGGTTGTGGCGCTCTACACATGGGACAGAAAATCTCTAGTCGGCCTGCTGCTAGTCTATGAATACTGGTAGAGGATGGCACTGTATTACGCAGGGACTCCTTGCTTGTTCTCGGATGGCAGGCGCTCTGTGCTCGATAGGGTGATCCTAGCTTGTGGTGGTCAGATGTGGCTGATTGGGATGTTGATGACGAGTATGCCTGAATTCACTTTCCATACAGTCGAACATCGGACCATAGCAGTATTTGAATGCTCCACAAATCTGGATATAGCACGAATCGACCACCCATCCAAACAGAAACCCACATTTAGGACCTTTTCAGAGGTCAGCCCGGTGTCGATGTGGCTGTCACACACGTGTACGCATCACCTATTTGTGGTTCAGAGTGATTATTCACCATCTGACACTGTTCAAACACCATATATAACCACTGAGTCATCAGTCCCCATACTTGTTCGATGCGGCCTGCCACTAATTTCTCTCCTGCGCCAACCTTTTCTGCGAAAAATCTCCTCATTCGTTACCTTATCAGTGCACCTATTTTCAATATTCTTTTGGAGCACTACATTTCAAATGATTCGATTCTCTTGTTGTGTTCCAGACATACATTCTCAGAAATTTATATCTGAAATGAAGGTCTATGTTTGATACTATCGGACCTCGCTTGGTCAGCAATGCCCTTTTCACTAGTGCTAGTCTGCTTTTTATGTCCTCCTTGCTCCGTCCATCTTAAGCTGCCGAGTTATCAGTACTCCTTATTTCGTCTTCTTTGTTGTCACCAGTTCTTATGTTTAGTTTCTCGGTATTCTCTTTACTGTTACTTCTCACTCCTTTCGATTTTCTTCGATTTATTTTCAATCCATATTATGCATTCATTATACTGTCCACTCCATTCAATAGATCATGTAAAATGGCTCTGAGCACTATGGGACTTAACATCTGAGCTCATCAGTCCCCTAGAACTTTAGAACGACTTAAACCAGCTAACCTAAGGACATCACATACAGCCATTCCCGAGGCAGGATTCGAACCTGCGACCGTAGCGGTCGCGAGGTTCCAGACTGAAGCGCCGAGAACCGCTCCGCCACACCGACCGGCCAACAGATCATGTATTCAACATCTATTTCACTTTCAGTGAGGATGGCAACGTGATCCAGTCTCTGTCTCCTAGAGTTTTTGCCCTCTATATCTCCCTCTGGTACCAAATAACGTATTGTCCAGTGTCTTAACGGGTAACCTATCATGTTGTCCCTTCTTCCTGTCAGTGTCTTCCAAGAGGTCGTTTCTATTATGACTTCCTTCCACGCTGTGTGATTCTTTATTGGATGTAGGAGCGATGAACTGATGCTGTTCATGAACAGAGAATTCAGATATTAATTTATTCTACATCTAATATCAAATAGTAAAAAAGTATATAACTTCGTTACTGTAGTTGGAGCGTCAGTTGCTAACAGAAGATCTAAATTTGGAAACATATACAGATATCAAATACTTATAAATTGGTCACTCTTCAATACCGTGTATATTCAGAAGACGTCGAGCACTGGCTGCTACGAAAGTCTGTAAGTACTACGCAATGGGCAAACACACAAAAAGGGCTCAGTGCATCAGTGTTCGAATCCAAGTACAAGAACGGCTGGAGCTCCGGAGAGGAGATGCTTGCGTTTCCTTGGCAGAGGCATAATCGTTCGCGGCCACATCCAGGTGCCTCGGTGGCGGATGTACGAAACGCCTCTGCGCAAATGGCGGCTCGCGTATTTGAAAGTGAAGCGGATAGGATAGGGGTCGATGCCGCAGTTTCCTCGCAGATTCTGCGAAGAATTTCCTCATTCGTTACCCTATCAGTGCACCAAATTTTCAATATTCTTATGGAGCACCACATCTCAAATGATTCGATTTTCGTGTTGTGTTCCAGACATACATTCTCAAAAATTTCTATCTCAGATTAAGGTCTATGTTTGATACTAGCAGACCTCTCTTGGTCAGCAATGCCCTTTTCGCTAGTGCTAGTCTGCTTTTTATGTCCTCCTTGATCCGTCCATCATGGGCTGCCAAGGTATCAGTACTCCTTATTTCGTCTTCTTTCTTGTCACCAGTTCCGAAGTTTCTTGGTATTCTGTTTTCTGTTACTTCTTACTCCTTTCGTCTTTCTTCGATTTATTCCCACTCCATATTATGTATTCATTATACTGCCAATTCTATTCAGCAACCCTGTAATTCTTTTTGATTTTCAGTGAGAATGCCAACGTCATCATAGAATCTTGTCACTGATGTCGTTCCACCACGATTTTGAATCCCACTCTTGAAACTTGTTTTCATTTCCGTCATTGTTTCTCTCGGCGTATACATTCCACAGAAGCGGCAAAAGATTATGTCGCTATCTTAAATCATTTTTAATCCGAACACTTCGTTCATCGTCTCCCAGTCTCATTATTCCCTCTTCGGTCTAGTGCATGTTGTGTGTTACCCGTCAATCCTTACAGTCTACGTCTATTTTTCTCAGAATTTTGGACACATTTGAGATCTTACGCTGTAGAAAGCTTTTTTCAGGGCAACAAATCCTGCGTACATGTCTTGATTTTCCCTCAGTCTTGCTTCCATTATGAACCGTAACGTCAGAACTGATTTTCTGGAGCCGTTCCGCTCATCATAGAGAAGTGCAACGGCTAATCGTTAACATACCCACCTGAGTGCTTAACATTCCTTGTCAGAGAATGTATTTCCATACGTATATAGTATGGAAGAGGCAGATTGGTTTTTGAGAGACGGTCTAGTTTAGTAGTAGCCAATGTATCTGACGTATAAACCCCTTTCAGTCATTCGACTGCCACAAAATTCAGTCAACACTTATTGTAAAAAAAAAAAAAAAAAAAAAAAAAAAAAAAGAGGAAGAAGAAGAGGAAGACGGCGTTCAAAGTAGGGGGCGAGATGTTTCAGGATGACAATCTATGAAGGTGACAAGTCATACTTGTCCTCACTGTTAATCCTTTTCTTGGCTCGTCGACTTTCAAGTCTTTGCCACTCACACAAAAGACAGAGACACTGTGCCTATAAGCGCGCTATTTCTCTAGCGCCTTAATAATTTACTGATAGTTCACTTTTTTAAATACCCTCATATTTAAGTGTTGTACGGGCCATTGTTTCTAGATACAAAAGGTTTCTCAATCTTTAGCGTATTCATCCAAAACCACATGTTGATGCAACTCACCAGAGAGCCTTGGACATTATAATTATTTCCTATTTCTTGTTCTCATCTCTGATTAAAATACGAGGTTTGTTCGAAAAGTAAGGCCTGATCGGTCACTAAATGGAAACCAAAGTGAAAGTAAAACTTGTTTCATTTGGAACATTTAGCTACAGTTGGCAGCTACATTCGTCCACAGTCGTCGCTCCGACTTAGACATTTGTTGCAGCGATTTACCAACTTCCCAATGTCCTCGTCATAAAAGGCAGCCGCCTGTGTTTTCCGCTAAGTCTCTACACTGGTCGGCAGCTCGTTGTCTATTCCAAAATGCTGTCTCGACAGCAAGAGATTCTTGTGAACAGAGATGAAACTCAAGGGGAGCAAAGTCCGGTCAGTATGGTGGGTGTAGAAACACTCCCCATCGAAAATGCGCCATTGCCCCTGCAATGTTCGGCCGAGTGTTCACATGAGAAAGGAAACGCATGTCATTCTTTATGTGGGGTTGCATGAAATCAGGCGATATCTCTCAGCAGGCACCCATATGGCGGAAGGCTCTTTTCTAGGATCCCTTACGTGCTCAGAACTGAAAAGAGGAACGTGACGCTATCGGCAGGCATACTAAAGACACTGCCCAACAGATGAATACAACGCTTCATCGGATTTTCATTTTGGTTTCCATTTCGAGACCCATCGGACCTTAATTTCCGAATAACGCTCGTATCGTATTGGGATCAATGTATTTGTTTCTGTGATCATGGCATATATGACTTACGTCGTCTCCTTGTTACAAGCTGGAGGAGCAAAATTCACTGTCATACGTCGTCAAAGTAAGGAGTAATATTGGTAATACCACATGTTGTAGCTGCTATAATTCCATTCTGACATTTCATTGATAACTTTCCGTCGGCCTGCTGTGGCCAATAGACCGTCAGTGTGCGCTGAATTCATTTTCGGTTGCACGATAACGAAAATAACAGCTACGTTTGAAATCTCAATAGTGTAACAATTTTTTAAATGGTGATTGAATACCGTTCTGTGCAGACAGAGTAATCTGCTTTTTAATAACGAGCTTTGTTTGTCCCTAAGCTATGAAGGAGTTGCGGAATAGATTTTGATGAAGTTCTCACAAGCAGACTGTGTAGCTACTTGAAAAATATTGTTCCTATGACTTTACCATCTGGAAGTTGAAAAACAGTAATCTCAAAGTTTAATTAACTCAACTTTTCATCAGTGAAGTATAGAGAATTTTGAAGAGCAGTTTTGCTTTATTTTGCTATGATGTCACAAATGTGTAATGAAGGTGCATTTTTGCTGTTTTATTACCAACACGCTTGGGACCCTTTCCTGCGCGTGATTGCGTTCCTAACTGCTCAGCGCATTTTTCGTTGGAAACTTCAAACTTATCCGGGACTTTATCATTGCTCTCAAAAGCTATTACCGCCGCGTTATGAACAGAGAATTAATAAGCAAATGTGAAAGCAAATGAAATGTTTCTGCAACTGCGGTTTCTTTGCATAAGAAAAAACCACAGCCGGTATGAAGATAAATCGTTTATTTGGGTTTCCTTACACTGATCACAAGATATCCATCAGATGTTCGGCAGCGAAAAGAGCCATGCCGTACGCTGTCATCCGATCCTCTTTAGTGCACATATTTTCACGAGTTAGTATCAATTTTTCTTTCTATGGTTTCTCATTTTAATGTTTAACATTACGATGTTGAAATAATTCTAAATATATCTTTAATTTGGAGGCTCCACTGAAAAATCAGTGCATAATTTTCTGTACGGTTCGTGTAAAGGTCACCGTAAGGCGTTAAACATTAGCTTAATCCTAAACGCAGCACAAATCATCTAGACTACATTCATCCTGTGCTTAAAATTAAGAGCACTTATCCACATGCCATTCACTTTAAACGTAGCTTCACTTCCCTGAACTTTTTCTCACTTACATGCCTTACGTGAAATTACCAACGCCTTAACTCATTTGTAAAATTATCACAGCCGCGCGGGATTAGCTGAGTGGTCTAGGGCGCTGCAGTCATGAACTGTGCGGCTGATCCCGGCGGAGGTTCGAGTCCTCCCTCGGGCATGGGTGTGTGTGTTTGTCCATAGGATAATTTAGGTTAAGTAATGTGTAAGCTTAGGGACTGATGACCTTAGCAGTTAAGTCCCATAAGATTTCACACTCATTTGAACACAAAGTTATCACAAATGTGAAGCTGATTTACACATGGAAGTTAGATTCTTTAAGGAATAGGGCGTTTACTGGTGTTGCACAAGGTGACAAAGTGAACATGCGAGATAATATATGGTGTGGGCACTTTGTAGTAAGTTTTGGTAAGATGACGTCAAGTCGGCTTCGGACTGTGTTTTATACCCTTATTTTTAATTTATTTAAGTCTGTAGTCTTGTCTATGGTTTAATGCAACCCGTCACAAATTACTCTCCTCCGCTAACCGCTTCATCCCAGCGAACACATGCACCCTATGCCGTGAATGATTTGTTGTACGCATTCCACTCTCTGCCTTTCCCTACAGTCTTTACCTTATATGGCTCACTCCAGGTTATACCCTGAAATCGTAATACAAGTCGAATCATCTTGTCCATTCTTGTTGTTAGCGTCTTCCACATGTGTGTTTATTCTCCGATGCTGCGCAGAACCTCCACATTCCTTATCTTATCATTCTACCTAATTTTCAACAATGGGTATGCAACCCATTAACCGTAAGTGTCAAGTAGACAAGTGGACGCATTGACCACGTTCGTGGAACTGTCTGAATGACGTTGTACAAGGTGGTAAATGATTATTTTTCAAGATAAAACCCCCATTCTCGATTTAACAATTTGGCTCAAATGGCTCTGAGCACTATGGGACTTAACATCTGAGGTCATCAGTCCCGTAGAACTTAGAACTACTTAAACCTAACTAACCTAAGGACAGCACACTCATCCATGACCGAGGCAGGATTCGAATCTGCGACCGCAGCGGTCGCGCGGTTCCAGACTGAAGCGTCTAGAACCGCTCGGCCACTTCGGTCGGCGAATTAACAATTTATTTCGGACGTATATGCGTCTATGTTAGAAGAAAACTTGGATATAGGAATGACTCGATGTTCTGTATGTTTTTAAGAAAGTCAGAAAATGCCTAACACAGTGCAGAACATTAAAAGCCTTAACGTCCACCTTTATTGCAGTGATTAATTGGCGGTGTAGAATCTTACGCACATGTAACAAATGCAACAGTGCACTCACTATTTCAGTCACGGCATGGATTCGAGTGATGAGGTCCTTTTCTAATGTTACAGATGTAGCATACACCATGGTACTCATGGTACGCCATAAAAACCAGTCAAGAGCTGCACGAACTTGTGATGGGTGTGCCAAAGAAATAAGTACATCTCCACCAGTCCGTGAGTTTGGGCATATGGCTACCAGGCGGTGTCACACATTTGTATGATAATCAGCTGGTGCACGTTATCCGACTAATGCTTAGTGTCATCTCATTCAAAATATCGATACCTACGTATTTCACTTTGGCGCTTTTCTTTTAAACCAACTAACCGCTGCAGATAGCATTAGCGGGATAGATGGGGCTCATAACGAACACCCACGTGATTACCTGGTTTTAGACACAATGAGCCTGAGAATTTCAGCGGCCAAATCAATAGCAAATAAAGGATGATCCTTAAATACACCAGAAGATAAATTCAGTCTCCTGAAAAGAATTTTGACAACGGATGTTCCTGGTCTATCGGCAGGTGGAGATCCAAGATCTGATTTCTGTGTCAACTGCCCTTCCAGTACTTCATGATTTCGCCTTCTCTTAATTCTGCTGCGAACCTCGCTTGCCATCGGGGCTGCGGAAGAACACCACGTAGGTAGCACGAACGCTTCTGAGACGACGGAAGAACCAATGTGTATTTGGTCTATAGTTTTCTCCCAAACAGTGTCTTTCCAGTAGCTCAGATTTTACGAACATCCCGGAGGTAAATGAGGCAGATTGGTCTTAGTAATCTGGTTGGTTTACGACACGGTCCAAAGATCTATTCACCAAACTATCCCAGCCCATATGTTCACAGTGTAACTTTGTTGATTACTTCGGACCTACAGCGCAGACATGAGAGTAGTGCAAATTCAAGTCTTCCCGATTGAAAATGCATTTACCGCCAAATAGCACGAAAGTTAGTAATTATGGTTTATGTAGGCAGCGCTGTAAATATCAAAGGGTAAATGATACAGAGTAATGGAACACACAGAGAAAACTCTTATTGTGACATGCTCCCTCCAAAGGTCTGGGAAATATCCAGAAGGAAAACATGGTAGTGTTAAGTTCTCGACGCCGAATGTGGGGTCTTGCCCACTCGTCTCGTATAGGGTGCCTAAGGGATGCTACGTACTCAGAATGCTATACAATTCAAGCAAATAACATTAGTAGTTTTATTTCAATAAAGCAGATTGTCAATAATTAGTTTCAATTAACAATGCTGTCGCAAGCAACGAGTGACGTGCCACTTAAATGTTCTTCACTATAGATAATGTCCATACAAGCAATGGGTATGGATCACAAATAACTGTTCTCGCAGCACTCTTTGCTACGCCATGCTAATGCTTTGTGAATATTGTCCACTAATGTCCGTCGAGATGCCGCTCCTATCGTCGTGACGTCCTGGTTAGCACGCTATTGGCCGATGTCGTTTCACCGCCTTCTCTTCTCTTGCTTCTTCGTCTTCGTTCCGGCGTTTGTGGTTATACCAGAACGTGCCCCCCCCCCCTCCCCCCCCCCCCGCCGTCGGGCTGTAGCTAATTCCAGCCGTACCCCGCCATCTGGCCTCTGCGCACTGACCGAAACGTCTCCTGGAAAACGACCAGAAGGGTACGCGTCCACCTCCTGCTGCTATGAACCAGATGAAGAAGGCGGCGACTGCTGCTGCGGTGTGGTCGGGTCCAGCTCCAGGAGACGGAGGAGGCGAAGGCTCTGTGTCCATGGGGTAGTCCCGTGGTGTCGTGATGACACCCACTGGCGGCTACTGTGGCCGCACTGTCCGCTGGGTTCGTGAAACTGGGAAGAGAGAGTTGATTTTGATGGCGGGATCTGAAAGATGATACCTCTAAGCGCCAAGCCAACGGACGTAGTGCCCACCGTCTGCTGCCCGCTAAAATCCCTGTAAAAGACAATATAATGCTGCCCGAAGCGATATGAGGCAAGAAACAGCTGCAATGCTTGATCCCTGGTGTGTGCGGAGCTAAGTTTGGCCATCTGCTGCTTGAATGTTCTGTCAAAACGTTCCACTTTACCGTTTGACTGGGGATCGAACGGTGCACCAGTTAGATGCTGAATGCCATTGCGTTCACAGAATGTTTCAGATTCATTTCACGTGAGGTAGGTAATTGGTCTGACACTATCACTTCAGGTAAACCTTCGAGTAAAAAATCGATGACACCTGAATTGTGCTACGTGACGTTGTCGAGTTCATGGGCACAGCAAAAAGAAACTCGCTATACGAGTCAACCACAATCAACCAACGAATGTTCCAAAAAGATCCCGTAAAATCTGTGTGCGCACGTTGCCATTGCGATTGTGACTTATGCCAAGCAAAGAATTTTTGTGGTGGAGCGCACTGATTTCCCGCAGAAGAGACTGTGACATTATGATGTTAGGGCGCCCATACCGTGCTAAGTATAATGGCGACGCGCGAACTGCGATTTGTACAGCATTCGATATGAATCGAATATAATAGTTCAATTTTCCTAAAACTGCCTGCAATCCTGTGATACTGCAGCTGGGAAGTCCCCCCAGTGTCCTTGGTGAAGTAACTGCAACACTTCTTTTTGCAAATCTTTAGGGATCAACTTACGTGACTGGCCACTGTAATTTTGAACAAGAATCACTTATTTATGTGCAGTGAACCTATGCCGATGGATATAATTCTCTACGCTACGCAATGAACGACGCCAACATCTGCGAATTTATGTTAGCAGAATGTTCAAATCTGGATAAGCGTCCCTTGACTGCGCAATTTTCTTATAGTTCAGCAGCGGAAAAGACTGAATCAATTCAGAATCCTGAGCATCGATGTGACAACAAGATGCAGCAGAAGCGGCAATATCTTTATCAGTGTCAATCGGAAGACGCGAAACCGCGTCCGCATTACCATGTTGAGCTGTCGGTCGATACAGTCTCCTACTAGTATTGAGACAACAACAAAGCCCTTCATTGCGACTTTTGGGCCGTTAGAACAGGAACCAGTTTCGGCGGATGAAACAAGTCCTGCAAAGGCTTGTTATCCGTTACTAAGTAGAATTTTGTGCTATACAATTAGTGGTGCAATTTGGTGACTCCATATACAATAGCCAATGCCCCTTTCTCTTTTTGTGAATTATTACCCACACCTTTGGACAACACTTTTGATGCGAAAGCAAAAGGTCTGTATTTATCACCAATTCTGTGCGAAAGCACTACACCGATTCCGTAAGAGAAACGTCAACTTGCAGCTCAACTGTTTTGTCAGGATCAAAGTGAGCCAAGCATTGATCACTGAGCAATTCATCTTTTAGGTTTTGAAAAGCTACTTGGCACTCATCTGTCCAAACAAAGGGGACACTCTTGAGACACAAGCGAAGCAATGGAGCGGCGGTATGTACAGCATTCGGTATGAACGGAATATAATACTTCATTTTCCCTAAAACTGACTGCAATTCTGTGATATTGCAGCTGGGAAGTGTCGTATGGCTAACAAATGCGACTCAAGAGGATGTACACCTTGATTATTTATGAAGTGACTAAGATATTGCAACTCAGGTTTAAAAAAATCACTTGTCCAGACTACACCTTAGTTCTGCATCAGATAACACACGAAACAAAACGCGTAAATTTGCAATATGTCCTTTAGTTGCACGACCTGTTGCGAGAATATTTTCCAAATAGTTTGAACAGTTTGGCACATGTGCAGTCAGCTGTTCAATACGGCAGGTGCGAAAGCACTGCCAAAAGGCAAACGCAAATACTTAAACAAACTCTAATGAGTATTTACTACGCGCACTTTTAGGAATTCTTCACCCTCTGGACGTGATAATGGATAAGTATCAAACACAGTTTGTGGGTTGACTGTAAACATAAAGTCAAAAAGAAGTGAATGTGACCTGAAGGTCTGGGGAGCGAAACCAGTCGACTAACCCACTGACTAGCTGATATGGGCGTAATAACCCCGCTATCTTGCAATTCTTTAAGTTCAGCCCCGACTTTGTCCCATAATGCAATGGGAACTGTTCTGGCCCGGTAAAATTTCGGCTATGCATTGTCTTTCAGCGTAATATGTGCAATAAAATTGTGAGCTCTGCCTAACCCTTCAGAAAAGTGTTCCAGGAATTGTTTTAGCAAGCTAGCTACACTGTCTTTTGCACTGAATGCTGACACTGACAACACATTGTCCTGAATGTTAAAGCCAAAGAAATCAAATGAATCAAGACCAAATATGTTCTCACAATCGCGTGGTTGAAGCACCATAAAACTCACTGTTCGCAAATGTGAACCATATATGTCAGGCAAAGTACATTATCCGGGAACGGGAATGTCTTGCCCATTATGAGACGTCAGTTGCGTGCTGGTTTTAGAGAGGCATGGGGAGCCTAACAGTACATATGTTTAGGAATGTGATAGGGGAACCCGTGTCGAACTGAAATATCACATATTTCCCACCATTAAGTAAGTGAACAAAAAGTTTGTTTTACTGGCGTATCACAGAAGAAACCGCACGCTTGCCTGTTGCAGACTTGGAATATAATGCAAATTGACGTGGACCAAGTGACTAGATTTGTGTGAGTGGGCCGAATTCTTATTTTTGCTTTCTTGCAAACATACGGACTGTACATGTCCTTTCCTGCCACAAGCGTAGCACTGCGCACTTGTCAGAAGGGGCAGTCTTGGCGTTTGTGCCATGAATAACATCTAGGGCAAGCCTTATTCTGTTCGCTGTGTAGCCGCCAGTTTAGCGAACTGCTTACACAGCGTGGCGAGGTGTTGTTTACTCGGTGTGGCTAGCGCACCTCACCGGTGCGGAATGGGGCCATTGCTAGCAAGGGTCTCAACCCGGCAAATTGCTGACTGCTCAAATGTGTGAGCTGAAAAAGCACGTGAATCGTACTGATCTAGTCTTTGCACTACGTGTTAAAATGATGAATTCGACTGTTTCAAAATCTGTTTACATTCTACATTGTACACGATCGAATCACGCAATATAATGTCTGAATATAAAGCACCACAAGCACATCTCAATATGCATTTCTTTGTCATTTCCTGCAAATCTGTTACCCACTCACGATAACTTTGTTCTGACTGTTTTCAACAATAAAAGACTTGATACCAGCTGCTACCACATTAAATTGTTGGTCATAATAGTTAGTCAGCGAAGAGATAATTTCATCACACGCAAGTGCACTCGGAGTGGCGTTTGGAAAGAGTTTTTGAAGGAGGCGGAACACTGTACTTCCTTCTGTGGATAATAGATATGGAAGTTTCACACTACCTGCTACGTTGTGAGTGAGGGTATGGGCTTCCAACTGAGGCAATCACTCGAACCATTCCTCTTCTTGTTAATGAAACTGTCGAAAAGGTGGTATAGCAGCTGTAGTAGGCGGTGCTTGTTCCATTGGGCGCGCAGCGTTCGCCAGTAGCTGCTGCACCATGTTGAGTAGAGTTAAAACCTGATGCTTATAAAACTGAACCTTCTGCATTAGCTGTGTAGCATCTAACGCTTGTGGCTGTGGCGCCTGAGCAGGGGGAGTGACAGATGGGGTCGTCATGTTGGAAGACACGAATGCAACAAACAGACAAAAATATGTACTAAGAAATATTCTGCAAGGCTCACTTGAAAACACGAATTAACAAAAACAACAAGAGGCTGTTAAGTCAATAAGTGTCTCTGCAAAGGAAAGACAAGAGAGAATTAAGGCGCCAGCAAAAAACTTCCGTGGCCGTCGGCACGTAGTTCATTTGGATAGTCGCCGCCAAAATGTTGTGTGCTCGCCTCCAAAATTAATGTGGGGTCTTGCCCACTTGCCTCGTATTGGGTGGCTAAGGGATGCTGCGTGTTCGGAATGCTATACAACAATTGGAGCAAATAACAGTAGCAGTTTTATTTCAATAAAGCCAGTTGTTAATACTTAACTTGAATTAACAATGGTGCTGAAAGCGATGGGGGACATGCAACATAAATTTTCTTCGCTGTAGGCAATGTACATATAAGCAAAGGGTATGGATCACTAATAACTGTTCTCGTAGCACTCTCGGCTACGCCGTGCTAATACCCTGCGAATACTGTCCACTGGAGTTGTGGCGATTCGATAATGAGTCGTTCATTTGAACGACTCAAAATAAAGAATCGTAAGAATCGAACTGTGATACGGACGAATCGTCGTTCAAAAGAATCGTAACAACGATTGCGTGTTTCCGAGTCGTGACGATTCCAAGTTCCAACGATTCATCGACTCTTAGTACGCTATGCTTCGAATGCAACTTCTGAATCATGACGAGTCGTGCCGAATGATTACGACCGCCAGGTGGCAGTCAAGTGGTTAGTGGAGGATGCGTGTGAACAAAGGAAGCTCGGAACGAACAAACGAAGTTCGTGGGCCGTAATATTACTCGTGAAAACCAAGCTGACATTTGGCGGTGGCTGACGGGAACGAGTGTAAAGACATTTCCCATTTACTATCCCTATATAGTGCACATGCGCGGATTCGTATCATCCTACCTTTTTTTCTGTGCTCTTTCCAATTCCACAGCACCTTATATTTCACAATAAAGCAACTGTCAGCCCTCACACACTGCAAATTTCGCTTTTGTTTCGTCGAAATACAAAGCATAGGTATTTTGCTTTTAATTTGTCTGAGAACTTGCTTCTGCCACTACTATTTATGTGAGAAGACGACATACTTCTAAAGTGTAGGATACATTCGTATACAGCGACATTACTTCACTGCTAATTTGCTAATTCTGTTAGTTCCACCAGTGCCGCCACTAAATGGCTTTCGCAGTAGACCAATATTACAGAGCCTATATAGAGAGAATGAAGGCTCTCTAACCAATACCTTTCTTGGCGGATCGCCGTGTAATACCGTCTTTAAACAAAAGCTTTTTAATTAATAATTTCAAGTTTGAGGTTTCGAATGTTATCGTATTCAGATTTATATTAAATATTAGTGAAGTAATGTCGCTGTATACGATTGAATCCTATTGTTTAGAAGTATGTCGTCTTCTCACGTAAATAGTAGTGACAGCGGCTAGTTCTCAGACAAATTAAAAGCAAAATACCTATGCTTTGTATTTAGAAGAAATGAAAGTTAAGCTAAATTTGCTGTGTTTGAGGGCTGTCAGCTGCGTTATGAGTTACAAGGGTGATGTGGACTTGGAAAGACATCTTAACTCAGAAAAACTTAGGATGATATGAGCCAAACCACGTCTGCCTCACTGCTACATTTTGTTACTATAAAACAGACGTCTGTAGTTAGATACGTTCAAGTCACACAACCAAACTGGCATACCACGTAATTTTGCACCACCTTCCGCACAAATCGTCTCCTCTTTCCTAGCATACTGAAATAAAACAATAGATGCAATCAAATGAAACGTGACCTTTCAACAATTAAGGCATTACACGTATAAATCGAGAATCACACTTGTACCGTAATATGCACCTCATAAATAAACTATTTCTGGCAGTTCGATTCTAACCCCATTGACAATTTTAGAAATGTGCTGCCATCTGTGAGTACGATGTAGAACTTTTTGCATTCCGTAAGAATCGTGCCATCGCAGACTAAAATGAATCGTGAAAGAATCGTGAACGTATCGTAGGAATCGATTCGCAATGTGAGATTGAATCGTAGGAATCGAATGGGGAAAAAAGAATCGTGTTGCCCAACCCTACTGTCCACTAATGTTCACCGAGGCTGTCAGGAGCGGTGTTTATATTCACTTCGGCTAGATGCCTATCCTATCGTGGTGACATCCTGGTTTGTTCACTATTGGCCGACATCGTTTCACCGCCTTCTCTTTTCTTGCTTCTTCTTCATCTTCGTTCCGACGCTTGTGCTTACAGCAGAACAGGTACCTGGCAGCAACTGCCTGGAATCTTGCAGTCTTATTTCACTTTCTGTGACTGCCGAATGATGTGAAACATTTGTGTCGGAAACGCTTTCCTGTTACACTTGTGCTGTACCTCTAGCGCCGCCACCAACTTAACCGTATGCAAGCTCAAACACGGACAATTCGTTTCTTATGCACATAAACATATCTCAAAGCTGCGAAAATCGTCACTGCGTTGGTAAATGTAAATGTTACGTTGCCATCATTTTGGAGGCAGATGTAAAGAAGTTAGTAGTATGGCTATGAGGAGTCCAGCACAGCTTGTCAAAATGTTTAAAGTTGTTTATATCTGTGCTGTCACAATCCAAGCTATCTTATAAACGATGTTGCCACGTTTATCGATGACAGCGTCTTACTGCCGTGGTAAGGCACATCACTTCCCCTTCTTTGTGTTTCATTTCCAAACGAATACTTCTGTGCAAATTATTTTGTATTTTAATAGTACCTCAATATTTACTTGATATTTTTAGCAAACACTTCTAGTTCACAATGTCTTTGGGAAAATCAAGTTTGAAACTTTCAGAGACCGAATAGCTTCTCTTGAGAGATTGGTTTTGACGGCATAGTCTCCAATTCTGTAGTAGGAACGTCCAGAGTCATCAGTGACCGCCAAAGGCAACTGAGTTTTGAGGAAGTTCAGTCAAAAAGTGAAGAAGTGTTAGAATGTATTTCTACTTCAGAATAAGATTCAGAAAATTATAATTTGCCTATTGTTACACCATATCAGCTGAAGTTTTCTAAACAGAGAATGAATCCATGTCAATATAAGACTCAAATATATTTATTACCATGTAGTCCGAGGTTTTCTGAATTTGCATCCCTTCAGGGAATGAGTGAATGAAAATTTTCTCTTACTTCGTTGATGTAGCAACAATAAATGCTTATATATTTTATAAGACTTTCTTGCTGGGAATACCAAAACTCTACACACCTAAAATTTAGGGACATATAGCAATGAGATAATAGAAAAGATCTGCTCAAAATCGACAATCGGATCAACACCCAGTCCAAAAATAGTACGTAGTACATGAAAATTCGTGAGAAGAGCTACGTGATTGCATAGGATGCAGCTCAGGAATGGGACTGACCATATGGCTATAGCAGCTACATCGAGGAGGTGCTCATTTTGCAGCACGTGAAGATCAAAAACTCAGTAAGATAGTACACTCTGATGCGTTGTAGCTTTTTGCAGACAATACTTTTGACTCTTTCACCAGTAGAACTAAGGTACAGAACAAGTCCGGTTAATGTTTTATGATTTTATGATTGTATATTTTTGATGTATTTTTACGTATATACATAAAATAGCAAAGACCACAAATAAAACTTTGGTTCTTTATGGTTACTGCTGTTTTAATAAAATACCCCATTTCCACAATGTGGTTGCATTATCGACCAAATAAGTAGCAGTATGTTTCAACACTATCTTTTAAAAAGGAAGTTTTGCCCTTGAAAGGGCTAAGTGTTCAAAACAAACAAAAATCAAATGGAGCCAAGTGGGAGCTGTGTTGAGGATGATCTATGACAGTGAAACCATGTCATCGGATTGTTGCAGAAGTTGCAGCGTTCGTGAATGGCCTGCCACTCACGCATCATTACAGCACTCTGTTTCTCATGACCGACATAATTACATTACTCACCACCATGTCACACGCTACAAGTCGAAGCCGTTTAGCGAAAAATGTTTTTAATATGTAAGCAAGAAGAATAAAGATGAAGTATGTTCATACAGTCCGTTTTACCAAAAAATCTTTAATAGTTTTTAGATAAAAAGTTCAGAGGCATTACTTTTAGAATGCCTTCGTAAAATCCTCAGAAGAGAGTTCGTTCCAGGATACAGCAATTACATGGCCTCAGATTAAAATGCCAGTCCCTTTTATGTATGTGTTTACGCTTGTGCGTATGCGTGTGCGTGTGTGTGTGTGTGTGTGTGTGTGTGTGTGTGTGTGTGCATGTGTGCGTGTAATTTTTCTCTGAGGATAAAAAAAAGTCCTGGAATAGACATTGCGTTGTGGACGTGCAATGTAAACATTTTAGACGTTTAATTAATACTGTGACGTCTAGCAAGCACATAGAAGTAATTAGATGTTGTAATGATTTACGTGTCTGTTTGATTAACAACTAAAATGCTAACTACCAGCTAAAGTAGTTTTTCTGTAGCCATATGTATTTGTAACTATTTAAATGTGGAAAAAACATTGATAATTAATTTTGAGAGACAACAGACATGACTTAGGCACTAATTTTGATGAATATGTTAATGTGGAAATAACTTTGTGACACATAAACTCCGAATTTTTTGTGTTTGCATGCATTGGAGACATGGAAAGAACATGGGGGCACTCGTCAAGCATCGTAGAACTATTTTTATACGTGGAAAATATTTTACCTTGTAACCTCCTCACACAAAATATTTTAAATATTATTTGGTTAATGATTCTAATTTTTGTGTAACCTCACAAAAAACTTAATAATAATAAAATAATACGATTCTATTTTTTGTGTAACCTCTGAACAAAATCGGTTCCCATTTAATGTACCCACAAAATTCTTTTCTCATTTAATATAAGCTCGAAACAGAAAAATTTCTAAAACTCGTAATACAAAATTAATTCAGTAACGTGGTAAAATTTGGTCGACAGCAGTGCTGCGTCATGGCCCTGTAAGATCATTCTGAATAAAAAGCAAAAATTCTCACCTCGATAAAGTCGGCTACTATCTGCTCTTACAATAGCTCTTTTCCGACACAGCTCTGTGCAATGCTGGCCTATACAGTTGCTATTTATGAAAGGAAGCAAATGATTTTTCTTTTGCAACAATCGGAATGATCATTCATTAAAAAAATATTAAATTCTTTAAATTGAAATGAATGCTTGTTAGAAATTAGACAAAGATTATTATTAGGACATTTTTAAAAGATTTACATGTGAGTTTATATAATATTACTTGATATGCGCGAGGCTGCTTTTTTACCTTACACAATAATACTCAGGCTCCGGCATCGCTGCACCGCGACCGGCCCAGCCAACATGATACACCAGACAGGACTGACTAGCGCAGACAGGCGACTGCTCGCTAGCAACAACTTACTGCTACTGCTACACAGTTCATACTGCAGTCAACACTGCTCTTTGGTCTCAGATTCTCTTATAGCTTACTTATCGCAGACAGCACATACCTCTTACATAACCCTCCACGGGGGGGGGGGGGACATAAAATGAAATAGAGTGCACATGCACTGAGTACAGAACATACCAAGAAATCACAAAATAAATACGCAATTTTTCTTAATTAACTAAGTTTAAAGTCACAGATTGTATACATATATATAAGTGCATAACATGAAATGAAATATAATGCACTTGCACTGAGTACAGAACATGTCAAGCAATGACAAAATGTATACGCAATGAGTACAAAACATATTAACAAATGACATAAAGTGCATACGCGCTGTAGTATTTTTTATTACCATTTTACTAGAACTAGGATAGGAAAGGGAAGGATTGCATCATGGTTGTAGCACATTAGGTTGCATGTAGCTGCACTGAGAGTCCATATCTTTCTACAGAAGCACAACACCAAGTGATACAATCTGAAGTTCTCCTCCCTGAAGTATTAATCAGTGTAGCCAAGACACTGAAATGTCGTATTAATATTCCATGTTATCATTTTGGTAGTACATTAGGTACACCAAACAGTGGAACCATAGTAACATCTCCATTGTTCAAGGTGGTGGACACCATGATGTGTCAACACCACACTCATTCACCAACGTAGAATTAGTGCAGAAACCAAATATAGTGCTCCATGATCATAAGGATAGACAGGACAAATATATATTGCAGTAAGTTCTGGTAATTAGGTCAGAAGGTGAAGGACATTAAGTCTTATGCTAGTCATCATTGAGAATTACACTAGTCTATCGACGGATTTGACTAATTGTTGGCACTCATCGCCTAGTTAGAGAACACTTCTGTACTCTGTATGAAGTATTACAGAATAATGTTCATAAATCATCTGATTACAGTGAACATTGGCACTCATTGCAAACCATTTTTATACATTATTTAAAAGTGATCATTCAAAGCAAGAGTTAATTAATGGCATACTATTTACATAATTCATCTAGTTATAGTAATCATTGGCACTCATTGGCCAGTTACAAACCATCAGAAGTCATCATTCAAAACAGGAGCTAATGAATGGCATAGTATTAACATAATTCACCTAGATATAGTAATCATTGGCACTCACTGGCGAGTTACAAACCATCAGAAGTCATCATTCAAAACAGGAGCTAATGAATGGCATAGTATTAACATAATTCACCTAGTTATAGTAATCATTGGCACTCATTGGCCAGTTACAAACCATCAGAAATCATCATTCAAAACAGGAGCTAATGAGTGCAGCATCAAGCTACTGGTATTCATATACAATAGCATGTAGGTGACATAATACAAAATTAAAATAAGAAACAGGGCATTCATTGGCCAGTTACTAAACATATAGCAAGTATTGAATAGTACAAAACATTTTTCATCATTCAAGTCACATACATATTTAAAATAATTATTGGCACTCATTGGCCAGTTACAAAGTATTTTTGTATTTTTATAAAACCTTATTCAGCATTAATCAGAAGTTATCATTCAAAATGAGAGTTAATTATTGGCATAGCATTTGTAGAGTATAACAAAAATATTATTTACAGAAATTATTGGCATAGTATTTATGCATTATTACAAAGCATTATTCAGTATTACTTAGAACTCATCATTCAAGTGACGTAGGACATACTGAAAATGTAACACACTGTCTATTACTCAAGGTCTGTGATCAGAAAACATCATTCAGTATTACTCAGAACTGATCATTCCAGTGACATAGGACATATTTAAAATGTAACATACTGTAACTATTATTCAAGGTCTGTGATTAGAAAACATCATTCAGTATTACTCAGAACTCATCATTCAAGTGACATAAGACATATTGAAAATGTAACACACTGTAACTATTACTCAAGGTCTGTGATTAGAAAACATCATTCAGTATTACTCAGAACTCTCTTAAACTAGTAGCATTATTTGGGACTGGTAATACATTTTTTTTTTTTTGCTAGCAATGCATTGCGTTGGGATCGATAATTAATTGCTGGGGCATGAAAATATTTGCTTTTGACTTACTGCTGCAAATGAGGATAGGTAACGTCATTCGCCATGAGTCAGCTGTAGCAAGGTTATGAAACAATTAGAGTATATGTGATCAAATTCATGAATGACACACACAAATGGGTAAAAAAAATGCAACTACTAGAACAGTTTTAATGATAAACTGATATAGCATATAATTTCGTGAATAGCTTCTCCTAGAAAAAATACAAAATGGATTATTAAGCTGAAAGAAGAAACGCATATTATGCTGAAAAGTAGTGAACTTCGATTTAACAGGTCATGAAATGTGTACCCAATATATATGTACTCCAGCTGTCCTTTCCAAAACCTTCAGTCATTATACCATGCAACATAAGACATACTGTCAAAACGAACTGCAACAAATACGTAAATAACTACATAGCATTTCTTAACTAACAGTAAATACATAAACTTCATCATTATTCTCATCTCCAAAGAAAAACTTAAAAGTGGTGCGTTTAGTGGCAATATAACATTTATCACTATCATCACCTGTAAACAAAAACTTCATTACTCATATCACCATAACTTCATTATTATCATCACCTGCAAAGAAAAACTTCATTATTCATATTACCATATTCTTCATCACTATTCATCATCAATCATTATCATCTGCAAAAAGACACTTCATTATTCATGATTCATATTGCCATTTACTTCATATAACTATTCATAGTGTAGACTTTCTTATTTCTAGCATATTTCATCACTAAAACAAAGATGTGTAGTTCTGTCTGAAAGCCTGCATCAATCGCCTCGTATTCTGAAAGAAAAAATTAGTTAAGACTGCTATCATACGATGTGTATAGTATAGTCATGTTAATGTTTGTTAATTCTGATCCATTTACTCGTCGTGACGAGGTATTGCATCTTCTTTCGTTCATTCCGAATGTGAAATTCCCATTACATAGTAATCCAGTGTCGTTTGTTTCATCTGTTTCTTTTACACGTTATTGCTTTCTGAAAATGATGAACAATGATTAATGTCTTGCATTTAAATCATATAACCATTAAATAAAAACTGGTTTCTAGTGATACAATTAAGCATACAGCATAGCATAACGGAAAACGTAATATGTCAAAAACACAGACAGTGTGCAGGTGCAAAAATGTACACAGAGTATTATAATGTAGTAGCAAAAAAAATGTAAAATACTCACGATGTTGAGATATCATAAGGCAAAAATGTCAAAGTCAACTGGTGTTTGTTATATCTTAAAGATTTCATAGTGCATACAAAGAAACAGGAAAACAATCATACATACGTAAAAAATGGAAAATGTGCACGGTCCGATATATAACGACAAGAAATGACTTTCTTTGTGTTCAGCTTGTATGTTGTGTAGTTGATAGAGGCGAGAGTTGAAGACTTTAATGGAGAGAGAATTTGATAAAATTAATATGTCACTAGATAGAATTGCATACTTGTTCATAAAGTATGTAAGTTTATCTGGAAAAATGTGCACGGTCTTATGTGTAACGACAAGAAAAGCGACCTGCTAACCTTACCTTGCCAGGCACTTGCCAAGAAAAAATATGAAAATCATCAGTAAGTGTTCATATAAATATAATTGTAGAAGTGGTCATATAAAAATCAGGAAATGGCATTACAGTGTGATAAATCATTAAGTATGTTCATTCAATAAAGGGTTTAATATTGGAGACATGGTGATTGCCTTTACTTTTTCTGGTTCTCAGAGTTTCGACATGTACTACATTGGGGTGAAGAATGCTGCGAATTCTATATGGACCTGCGTATAGAAGCTCAAATTTTCTACATCTACTCTTTCCTCAGTTAGATAAATAGTGTGTACGCACTAATATCTTCTGTCCAATGTCAAAGTCACGGCGTGTACAAACCTGTTTTTGCTGTCTTCTCCGGCGCTCTGCGGCACGTTTGATGTTGTTCAGCGCAATGTCAATTATTTCATGGTGTCGTAGTCAACGACATGTAGGAAAGGATACTAATTCTTTAATTTTATTTGGTGGTTCAACATTTTTCAGTATAACAGTCAGTGATAGCATAGTAGATTCATTTGGTGTGGAAGTAATTACATCCTGGAATGAGAGTATTTGTGTGTCCCAATCAATATGTCTTTTATGGCAGTATATTCCACACAGTTTACCAATTTCTCTCATTAATCGTTCACAAGGGTTCGAAGAAGCATGATACTTGGATATATAGATCGGAGAAATGTTTCTTGTTCGTAACATACGTGTCCATATAGCAGATCGAAATCGTGGTCCATTGTCGGAAATTACTTTCAATACATGCCCTACATGAAATAAAAAATGTTGTACAAATGCTTTCGAAACAGATTTAGCAGTAACTTTGCGTAACGGAGTGAAGGTAACAAATTTTGAAGTGAGTTCAACAGCGACAAAGATGTAGCAAAAACCTCTATTAGTTCTGGGAATCGCACCAAAAATGTCTACAGTGGCCATGTGTATCAATTTAAGAGGTACAATGGGATGTAACGGAGGAATATGTGAAGTCGTGTCTGACTTAGCTTTCTGCCAGATTTTACATGACGCTAAAACTCGTCGAATACGTTTCTCCATATTGGTAAAATAACAGTTCTGTCTCAGTATTAGAAAACATTTTCTGGCTCCATAATGTGCGTTACTTAAATGAGTATACCAAATTAATTTGTTAACAAGCTCGTCAGGAATGCATAGTAACCAGTTGATGCTGTCAGGGTGAGAGCGGCGAAACAGAATATTATTGCGTACAGTGTAATGGTTTCTAATGGTAACATTATTCCTTTCTTGCCAAAGGTGTTTTATTTCTTTCCATACGTTGTCTTTACTCTGCTCTTGTGCTATGTCTCGTAATGACGACGAAATGAAATTTTCAAATGCAACTTGTTGAATATACATGACGCTGAAATTTGCATTGCAGAAGTTGGTTGCGATGTCTTGCTGATTGTTGCCGAGAGAACGGGATAGTGCGTCTGCTACAATATTTTGTGTACCGGGAATGTGAACAATTGTATAATTAAATTCTTGTAAATAAAGTTTCCATCTGCTTAATCTGTCGTGTGTAAATTTAGCGGAAAGTAAAAAGTGTATAGCTCTAAGATCTGTGTAAACGGTAGTGTATCTTCCATAAAGAAAATGCCGAAATCTCGTAAACGCCCATACAACACATAATGTTTCATGTTCTGTGACAGAATAATTGCGTTCAGCAGGTGACAGAATGCGACTCGCAAAGGCGATGTTTTTGATAACTGTAGAACCATCTTCTTCAATTTCCTGAAAAATGTGTACGCCTAAAGCGGTGTTAGAACTGTCGGTAGCAATGGAAAATTTTTTAGTAATATCTGTATGTGATACAAGTGGTGCTTTCAACAAAGCTTCTTTCAGATTCACAAATTCAGAATATATTGGCTATCCCAGGACCAAATTGTGTTTTTACCCGTTAACTGACATAATCTAGGGGTGTCTAAAGCAGAGTAATGAATAAATTTACGAAAAAAGTTAATTAATCCCAAAAAGCTGCATTGTTGTTTCTTCGTCGTAGGAACAGTAATGTCACGTAAATCTTGAAGTTTTTCCGGGTCAGGCGCAATGCCTTCTGCTGAAATTACATGTCCAAGAAATTTTATAGAAGTTTTGCCAAAGTGCGATTTGCTAAGATTAACTGTGAGTCCTTGTGCACGTAAAGTTCGTAACAGTTATTCAAGAATCAGATTGTGTTCAGACCAGTTAGCTTCTGCAATAAGAATGTCGTCTACATACGTTGTGATTCTGTCTTTAAGTTCTGTCGGAAGTATACTATTGAAACCGCGAATAAATGCTGCTGAAGAAATAGTGAAACCGAACGGTAATTTACAAAATTGATAACAGTCACCAAAGCAGAGAAAAGCTGTGTACTTTCTGCAGTTCCGATGGAGCTGAATTTGCCAAAATCCAGATTTCAAATCTAACGTGGAATAAATAGCAGTACCATGACATTTCTGTAGAAGTTCTTCTAGTGTCTGTGGGCGATATGTTTCATTAATAATAATGTCGTTGATGTGACGCGAATCAAGTACGAGACGAAGTGAACCATCCTTTTTCTTAACAATATGGAGTGGGCTTATGTACGGACTAACTGCCGGTTCAATAATTCCTTGGTCAAGCATAGCTTGCAATTCTTTCTTAACTTGTTCTCTGTGAATATACGGAATGGGAAAATAATTGGCTTTAAATGTGTCGTGCTGTTTAACTTGAAATTCATACATAAAACCGAAGATAGTACCAGGGACGTTGTCAAAAACTGTAGCTTGCTGTGAAAGAATTTCGCGTAGTTGCGTGCGTTCGTCGTCTGTATTTGCACTGCTCTGTTTAACGTTATCAGAAATCATTTGTATAACGTCATAGTCGGCGTCGTCTGGACTATTATAGTTGTGTACGTACGTATCTGTGATCAATGTGGAATGACAGTCTATGTTACGTGATGCGGAAATGACCTCTGTACGATTAATTGTTTGTTCTTCTACAGATAAAGAGTGCTGAAATTCTAAAGCCAGTTGTACATTTTCATCCTTTAATATTAAATAGGAGTTTTGAAAGTCAATAATTGCGTCGTGTTGTACCAGAAAATTCGTACCTAAATTAACGTCTGTTGTCAATGAGGGAACAATCCAAAAATTTGAGTGAAACGTATGACCTGCAATACAAAATGATAAGTGTGTCTGTAACTTTACATCTACTCCTTTACCAGATACTGCTCCTTTTACTTTAGTTTTGCCTAATGGTAACGTAGGATAGGAATTCTCTTTGTTACATTCGTTGAAAGTTTCCTCATTTATAACTGACTTAGGTGATCCAGAATCTAATACTGCTGAAAATCTGAATGATCCAATCTTTACCTCAATGACAGGGTGGGAAATGGTTTTTTGAATAACTGGTCTTTCCTGCAAGAGAGTGTCTCGGATGTCGTCAAAAGTAATTTTCGTGAACGAGATTCTGCGTGTCAAAAGTATTGCTTGCGTTGCTGGAATATGCAACCTGTACTATATCTAGTCAAATTCTATCTGACGTGCTATCATTTGCGGGAGGATGCTGTGGCATTTCCACTATTTGTACTGTTCTGTTATTTCTTCCTGACGTATTACGTTCGGGATGATATCTACCGTCTGGTTCATTCATGGTAATATGTTGTTGCGGATGATTTTGCAGCTAATAAGACCGACTGTTAATAAACGTACGCTGAAAATTGTGACCATTAATTTTACGTCTGTCATGATAGTCATTGCTATATGGCGCGTTGCGATAGGAATTGAAATGATGTGTTTTCTGTACGTACTGGTTTCCTTGTTGCGGTGCGTTATTATTTGGTGGAGCCGACGCTATGCGTGTAGGCTGCGAAACATTAAATCTTGGTTGACCTTGTACATTACATTGTTGGTTAGGTATGCTAACTGGTTGGCTTTGATGCTGTTGCGGGAAAAAGCGTCTATTGTTACCAAAATGTGTTTGCGACAGCTGAAATTTTACACATACTGATGATTAAATTTTTATCTGGTATTAAAGTTCTCGTGGTTGTCATTTCTGGAGCGTCTAATGATAACTGTCACTTTCGGTAAAACTTGTATCAGATTTTCTTTACTCCTTCTTAATCCTATATAGACCGATAGTTGAAGAGCTGTTTTGATAGATATGAAGGATAGTAAAATACAAGGCAGCAGTGCAGAAAACTAAAGATGAAATAGCACTACTACGGCTCGGGGCCCTGTGCACGCTACGGCACATATTCATCGAAGTGTAATGAATCCCCTGAGGTCAATTACGCGCTACAATTAAATTTTAGTTTCTGCGTTACAGGCAATGAAGGTGAAAATTCAAAAACAAATTGTCGTATCCAGTCCAATGCTAGTTTCTGCATTACAGGCCAAGCTGATGAAAATACAAAAGCAAATTGTCGTATCCAGTCCAAACGATGTATTTGTGTTCTGTCATTATTAAATACTTTAAATTTTCTCACGGATAGAAAATGCTTCTAATCAACGTTATCGTCTCTGAATGTATGAACAGGTTCAGGATCGCATGAGAATCTATTTGTCCGTGTCTGTTCGGGTTCTAAGTCACGTAGTCTCTGTACATTACCGAAGTTGCACTGGCTGTGTGAGTGTGACAAATGTTGGCTAAGTGGCGTATGCTGTAATGTGTTAAAGGCTGAAACATTTTTCATTTCTGTCACTTCTTGCTGTAAAGTTGACAATTTTCTACGTAATGTAGTGTTGGACGAACCTATCTCACTGATCGTCTGCTGTAAATTTTGAAATTCGGGTGTTTGATTAAACGAAACAGGTGACGTATCGTCTGATTTGGTGTCATTATTACTTTCGATAACATCAACACGACTGGCCAATTCATCATATTTTTCAGTCAGTCCTTTTACCTGATCATCGTTTTTATTATCACAAGCATTAATTTGTTTTTGTATTTTACGTGTGGTTTCGTTCAATTTTTGAACGTCTGCTTTGTTGGCATCGGGATCCTGTATTAGTTCTAATTGTTCAAGTCTGTCGGTCATTGTCTGAAAGTCTAATGTGTGTGTGTCTGTTTTTGTTTTAAGATCGGAGATTTCATCATGTAGTTCGGTGTTCAACTGTTTGATTTCGTCCGATACTGTAGCAATATTGTTGTCTACGTATGTTTTTGCTTTCGTAAACAATTTACGCTTATCTTCCTGTCTCTGTGCAGTAATTGTTTCCATGACTAGTCGCTTTGCTTTATTCTGTTCCTCTATAAATTTACGGTAACGCGTTTCACTGTTTTGTAGGTGGCGATTAAAGCGTTAGTCAATTTGGCTGTTCTGTTGGTCAAATTTCGCGTCTACTTTTGCATCCAGTGTGCGTGAAAGTTCTGCTGACATTAATTTAAACTCGTCGCGTAACTGTGTTGCGTTTTCAGAGCATTGTTTAGCGACTGCACTAATTTCATCCCTACGTAATTTCGTTGTAACTGCTTGCGTATTCCTTAATTCTTGAGCCACAGTTCTAATTTCTTCACTACTACTCCTAGCACAAGCCTTAATTTCCTCGCGTAATTGTTCTTTAGTATTATGACATTTCGCGGCAACGGCTGTAATCTGTTCACTAAGTTGTTTGTTCTGTTCATTAACTTGTTTGAAATTGTTATCTTGCTTATCATTCGACTGTTTGAAACCTTCATTAATTTGTTGTTTGAGATTTTCAATAAGTTGTTTGTGATTGTTGTCTTGTTTTTCACTCGACTGTCTGAGTTTTTCATCAAGTTGTAGCTATACTGCCATAACTTGATCCATGCCAAAGGTAGCGACTCTATTTTCTATGCTGTGTGATGGTGTATGTGCCTTTGTCACGTTTTGTGTAATCATTTGGTCATTTTCTGATTCTTGAAAAGGTTCGTCAGTTGGATGTGCACTGTGGGACACTACTTCGGAATCAAATAAATCTGACGTACTTTGGGTATATTGTTCACCCTCGTTAGAAACAATTATCTGTTCGCTACGCAAATTTTGCAAATTTGGCGTCTCAAGCTAGACAGCGTTCATTGTAACGGAACGTGCCGCGTCATCAATTGTTACATTTACTGTGGACATAATTGAATTTGTTTGTTCACCATTAGGATCAAAATAATTACTAGTGATCGGAATGTACTGATTATCTGTAATTAGACGATTATCGCTATTACACTGAGTATCGCAAGTATTATCGGCCAAATAATTCGAGTCGACTATTTCACTCATTGTACATCGCGATGTACTGTTAACAGTTTTTCGCGGCATTTTTCACAAATCAAAATTAAGCACAAAATGAAACAAGGACTAAGCAAAAATGGAACAAACAATTACAACAAAGAGCAATAAATTGCCGATGATCTGAGAAAGAAAGAGTGACAAATTAGTAAATGCGTTGCGCCAGATGCAAACTACATTTAAGTAAATAAGAGCAGATATATGACTACTTCTCAGAGATCCACAAAGAAATATGATCCTGGCCGGTTGTCGCCAAGTGTAACCTCCCCACGCGAAATAATTTTAAATATTATTTGGTTAATGATTCTAATTTTTGTGTAACCTCACAAAAAACTTAATTAATAATAATAATAATATGATTCAATTTTTTGTGTAACCTCTGAAGAAAATTGGTTCCCATTTAATATACCCACAAAATTCTTTTCTCATTTAATATAAGCTCGAAACAGAAAAATTCCTAAACCTCGTAATAAAAAATAAATTCAGTAACCTGGTAAAATTTGGACGACTGCAGTGCTGCGTCATGGCTCTGTAAGATCATTCTGAATAAAAAGCAAAAATTTTCATCTCGATAAAGTCGGCAACTATCTGCTCTTACAATAGCTCTTTTCTGACACAGCTCTGTGCAATGCTGGCCTATACATTTGTTATTTATGAAAGGAAGCAAATGATATTTCTTTTGCAACAGTCGGAATGATCATGCATTAAAAAAATATTAAATTCTTTAAATTGAAATGAATGCTTGTTAGAAATTAGACAAAGATTATTATTAGGACATTTTTGAAAAATTTACATGTGAGTTTACATAATAATACTAGATATGCGCGAGGCTGCTTTTTTATCTTATACAATAATACTCAGGCTCCGGCATCGCTGCACCGCGACCGGCCCAGCCAACATGATACACCAGACAGGACTGACTAGCGCAGACAGGCGACTGCTCGCTAGCAACAACTTACTGCTACTGCTACACAGTTCGTACTGCAGTCAACACTGCTCTTTGGTCTCAGATTCTCTTATAGCTTACATATTGCAGACAGCACACACATCTTACAACCTGTACTGTTGCTGTATCTTACAGCAAGTATGTTACTGAGATTAAATTTAGTACCTTCGCAAATGCTGCTGAATGACGTCAATTTACGCAATTCGCAGGTAAATTTCTTAAAAAAAGACACAAATTCAAGAGAAGTCAATGCATGTTTTTCGAAATGATATATTGCAATAGCGAAAACTACCATTGATTATTATGTCAATTATGACACAAATATCTTTGATCATAACGCCGTAAAGCTTTTAAGTGGAGGTCGCATAATGCTTTTCGGAAATACTGCAGTATTGGCAAATACATTTGCTCATACCTTCCGTTTTTCGCAGTTTACATAATTTGACTGCTACATCGTGACTGACTGTCCCATATTAAATGCTACTGAAATATTATACTGAGATTGGCTTTAGGATGGTGAGGACGTAGTGGAGGAGGGGCAAAAGAAGAGGTACGGCTTGTAATGTGATGATTTTGATTACATAATTGATAAGGGTAATTATGTCATGATGATGGTGTGACAGATAAAATGGCATTGGTTGTGGGTCACAAATAAAGAAAATGGTTTTTGGATAGGTGAGTTAGATTCCCTTAAACTTAGTACTCACCAATTTCTTTTTCAGGCATTTAAATTTGGGAAGCTCGTCCACTAATTTTAGTGTCTCATTTTCCTAAACTAATTACATCAGCAACAATGATTTAATTCGATTATATTCTGTTATCCTATTTTCACTATGGTACACAAATAAATCTCTGTCATGTGCTGTTCAACAGCAAATAATACGTGGACGTATTCAAACCCAACAATATAGCAGGTAAATGAGTGTAAGCTGTTGCTGATTGTGGTGTCACAGCCAGACACCACACTTGCTAGGTGGTAGCCTTTAAATCGGCGCGGTCCGTTAGTATACGTCGGACCCGCGTGTCGCCACTATCAGTGATTGCAGACCGAGCGCCGCCACACGGTAGGTCTAGAGAGACTTCCTAGCACTCGCCCAGTTGTACAACCGACTTTGCTAGCGATGGTTCACTGACAAAATACGCTCTCATTTGCCGAGACGATAGTTAGCATTACCTTCAGCTACGTCATTTGCTACGACCTAGCAAGGCGCCATTACCAGTTACTATTGATACTGAATCATGTACAGACAAGAGCGACGCTCATCATTTATGGATTAAAGTTAAGTATTCCACCAGCTACGTCCGTTTTTCTAAAGTCTAAATTCCTTGCCCCGTTCCAGACCTCACGCCAGCCTGCGTGAGCTAAAACGCGTGCCTTTCGGCTTCCTCTAATAACATGGTGTTGGCTCTCCTGCCAACCCACAACACTGATGTCTCAGACACACCGTATAATTTTCAAAGAAGGAGAAGAGGAACAGAATGAAAGTATGATAGGAAAAGAGGAAAAGAGATGGCAGTGGAGAGGTTTGGTAACAACGATGGTACGTAAGAAGAGGACAGGAGAAAGAAGCTGTATTACTGACGCTTCTGACCCAATTGGCTACGAGCATTGCGGTTTTGGTCCTGTCGCAGGCTGTTCATCCATTTATCAGTGAACTTTGATTTGGGAGCTTAGACGACATGGTTGATATTTTAATTATTTTTTAATTACCAACTCATTTTGAAGAAATGGAACTGGCGTATTGGTTGGTAACTATTATACAAGATTAACAGTTGTACGAACTCCTCTTACCCTTGTGCATATAGTTTATATGCGAAGAAGATAATGTTTACAACATATCTTTTTATATCATCCCAGTGAAAGTATTTTGCCCAAGATAACTGGTAATGACTTTGCTGTATTGGTCTCTCCAGTGGCCTTTGTTAGATGTATCCTCACACATCATCCGCTCTATTGTTCATTAGTAGTTTTTCGGTTTCGAAAATTTTCTCATAATCGCCTCTACATAACTTGTTCCAACTATTGTATTCATTTCAGTGGCTAAGACATGAAAACTCTTCGTGTTTGGAGATATAGAGGATCAAAGTTTGCAATTGATCCATAAAACAGAATAATTTTATTCTAACATGCTTTTTGTTCTGGATGGCTTTTAATATCTGTGTACTTCCTTATTGACCAAAAGAAAAAAAGAAAAAAAAACCATGAATCGGAATATAAAAAACGAAACATACAAAAATAAACACAACCTAAACACCTTCCTGTAGTGGAGATAAGATTATGTTACCAAATCATATAGGCTAACAACAAAACCTAATGATGGATAATCATATGGGAAAATGTACACAGATTTACTAGAAGACTTAACTCTATACCTCGTTTCTTGAAAGTCGTTAATCACTTATTACTCTCGTCACAGAAGCGCCCATTGTCTAAAAGTGTTGGTTTTAGTGAAGTGAAATATCCATGAAGAATAGGAGGTATGTAATCTGTGAGGGACGGAACATCAGAAACTTTCTTCTTTTCAGTGAGTATGGGTCCATCGTATTTTAATACAAGAGTAGGAACTGGGTTAGGTCTTACACGTTTCTAAACACTTACTGTGCACCAAATGTCATGACATAACGTGTAAAGTACAAAAAAGATGACATGTATTCAGAACTTACTTGCCACTTGCATACATCCGTTAGGTTGACAGTGAGATGCATGTGAATATTAAAGTCACCAATTTTCTAGAATGGTTTGAACGTTTGTCTCACTTTTTCAGTTACTTTCTCAAAACATTTAAGACTGCAGTGATGATCAGGTCCTACATCCTATTTGTTGGTAGTTTTTTTTTTCAGGAGGAGATTTATATTCTTTGCCTATATTGCATCTTTTCTGCTTAAACTTCCGTTGTGAGGTACCTATCAATCTCATTCATTCCCGAGAAGGGCTGTTCGTCTGTTCTTGTGCCCCTTCATGCCTGTGTGACAGGAATCTGAGACGGTGGCGGACTGGTAGTTTTCATTCATTTATTTATCTATTTCTGAAGTGGTCCGCCACAAATTTCTCACCTGTGCCAACCGTTCCATCTCATAGAAACACTTGCGACCTACGTCCTCAGTTACTGCTAGGTGTATCACAATCTCTGTCTTCCTCTACAGTTTTTGCCCCCTACGGCTCCCTCTAGTACAATGGAAGTTACTCGCTGATGTCTCGTCAGATGTCTTATTATCCTGTCCCTTCTTATTGTCAGTGTTTACCTAACATTCCTTTCCTCACCGATTTTGCGGAGAACCTCCTCATTCCTTACCTGGTCAGTCCACTTATTTTCTGCATTCTTCTGTAGCACTACATCTCAAACGCTGCTATTGTCTCATCTTCCTTTTTCCCAAAGTCCATATCTCACTGACATACAATCTACCATACAATACTGTGCTCCGGACGTACGTTCTGAGACACTTCTTCCGTTCATTAAGACCTAACTTTGATATTAGTCGACTTGTGTTGGCCAGGAATGCCCTCATTGCCAGTGCTAGTCTTTCTTCACGTCTTCCTTGCTCCGGCTGTCATTGAATATTTTGTCGCCTAGATAACAGTATTTATAAACTATATCTGCTTCGTGATTATCAATTATGATGATAAGTTTCTAGCTGCCCTTATTTCCTCAAAGTCTCATTACTTTCGTCTTTCTTCGATTTACTCTCAGTCCATGTTCTGCTCGATATTATGGGCCATTCGAAATCCTTCGCAAATTATCTGAATAGCAAAAACGATTGTTAGTATTACTGTTTTATTATTGTTATTATTACTTGAAGAAATCTGAATGAAGCATTATGAACATTCACACCGCTAAGGATTCGACAGCAGTCATCAGTAATGACCTAATAATTCGTGCGTTTCACGAACACAATGGTATGTACATGCTATTACCATTACATTCCTGGAACGTAGGAAGTACAACAGATTTGTTAATTTACATATCTCCGAATCATCTGTATGATTGGGAATGTACTCCAGAGCCTGATCAGAGACATCATTATCACCAATAAAATATAGGTTTCCTTAGGGAAATGTCGTTATAATCTCGGATTACGTTCATGGGTCCCTTTTACTGTTAGCCATTTTACCTGCCGCTTGCCATTATGTTCCATCAGGAGGCAGCCACTGGCGTCTACCATGAAGCATCGCCCTGACATCTGTCGACTTGAATTTTAACTTTTTCTGGTTTATTAAATTTTGCTTCTCATAAGTTGCTCCGATTTTCCTAAAACGTAAAACACATGGCAGTGGCGCCTTCTATTGTGTTGCCCCGAGACGTGCTTATTCATAAATTTATTGTGGAGGTTCTCTTTTGTTTTCTAGTGCCACCACTTTCTTCACATCGACCTTCCCTGTAATCCTCAACAAACAAGGTCAGATATCCAAGAGAGGAAACTGCTGAAGAATAATAACTTAAATATATAACTCATAATTATGTCCAATTTTTAAATTACGCGATACTGCCTCGCAATTCGCTCATCATGGAAAAAAGTAACAATGAAAAAGCTTAACAAAAAAGGGTGTGCGTTGTGAATACTAGCAGGGAGTTGCACGGATGTACGTGCTTGTCAAAAGCTTTCTTTGTTCTGTACTAATCGTACTCTCAACGCTGACACTGAAGAGGTGTCTCCTCCACAGTGAAATCACGGTGTAACATGAGGCAGTTAGCTAAGCGGGTCACTGCTACTGTACCGTCCGCACTCACTTACACACACACACACACATACACACACACACAGGCACGCACTCACACTCCAGCCTTTCCTCTCACACATATATTTCCCTCTTTCCGTCCCCCGGCTTCCGCTCGTAACATCCTACCCCATCTACACTCCCCACACCTCATCTTCCATCTCCACTGGCTACCGTTCGTTCCCCTTCCCACACCCTCAACCAACCGACCCCTGCGCACACATACGCAGGAAGATCCAATTTCAGGCCGGGTCGTTCCTGGAATGCTTCTTCACAAGATGAAACGGTAGGAGGAGACAAAATGTAGGAATTTGGAGAGCAGAACTGCTCGACGAGAAATGTAGACAGGGAGTGGCTTGTCGGTAGTTACCGGCGTGTCCCCTCAGTCTCGTAAGTAGGCCTATTTTGCAGACAGAGGAGGCGTGACTGTGGTGGGCTGCGATGATCTCCTCGATGTAGCAAGCTCTCTAGTTGTCACGAGCTAGAAGCTGCAAGTTATTCCTGGGCAACGAATAAAATTATGGTACACGGCGAAGTCCAGTATTTTCTCAAAACGCATCTATACACTGCCTATTGATGAGTACAGCTCCGCAAAATGTAATTTTAAGAGTTGATTTGTCATCATCCTTCCGCTGTTCTTGTGTAACAAAGATAAATAAAGAAAATGATGTGAGATTCGTGTATTTGAGAACAGGAAGAAAGTAACGATATATAGGGATAATAGCATCTAGAAGAAATAGTGCACTAGTTTAAATGGCAATAGTATATTGCTACGAGATTACCACAAACGTTCTACAATACCGATCTGAAGTGGAAGTTGAGAACCCTATATTTATCAGTTTCCGTAAACGCAGAATAGGATGTCATTCAGTGCTCATTGACGATGTTGACGATGGCAACGAGAACACTGACAGTCAAAAATGCGACTCAAAGAAAAATAACGAATTCGTTGCAAAATTAGTGTTGCTGCTAGTGGACCGACTCGCCTCGTATATTAGTGGATGCAGATAGTGTTGAAACAATTTTTTCCATGTCTTTTTGACATCTACATCTATACGGTTACCCTGCAATTCACACTTAAGTGTCTGGCAGAGGGTTCATCGAACCATTTTCCTACTACTTCTCGAATGGCGCGTGGGAAAAAGCAACACCTAAATCTTTCCGTTCGATCTCTGATTTCTCTGGTTTTATTATGATGATCCTTTCTCCGTACGTAGGTGTGTGCCAACAAAACATTTTCACATTCGGAAGAGAAAGTTGGTGATTGAAATTTAATAAATAGATCTCACCGCAAAGAAAACCGCCTTTGTTTCAGTGACTGCCACTGCAACTTGCGTATCATACCAGTGACACTCTCCAACCTATTGCGCGATAACACGAAACGGGCTGTCCTTCTTTGCACTTTTTCGATGTCCTTCGTCAATTCTATCTGGCAAGGATCCCATACTGCGCAACAATATTGCAGCAGAGGACGGACAAGTGTAATATAGGCTGTCTCTTTAGTGGGTTGTTGCATCATCTAAGTGTTCTGCCAACAAGGCGTAGTCTTTGTTTTGTATCCCCACAATATTATCTATGTGGTCTTTCCAATTTAAGTCGCACGTAATTGTAATTCCTAGGTATTTAGTTGAATTAACAGCCCTTATATTCGTGCGATTTATCATATGTCCAAAATTTATCGAATTTCCTTTAGTACCAATGTGGATGACCTCGCACTTTCCTTTGTTTAGTGTCAATTGCCACATTTCGTACCATAGAGATACTATCTCTAGATCATTGTGTAGTTGGAATTGATCGTCTGATGACTATACCAGACGGTCAATTATACATCTATAAACTCTGTAATAGACTATAGCAGTGACACGAATTTAGAGACTGCGTTCGCCTTATTTTAATCCATATCTTTTGATCCAGAAAACCCTAGCTTCAGGCAATACTGATTACTTTTTCCTCCTTATTTAATTTTTGGTTTCTGTTGCCTGTTGGTCAGTATGTATTATTAAATGTCAAATTGTTTTCCAGATTGGAATTATTCCTGTTTTACTTTGTTTATTCTTTTTAACAACGCACATTAAAATATCCTTGAACGGTGACTGTGAAGATGTTATTTAACATTTAAAAAATGCGAAGAATTTTGCAAAGATAAAGCCTGAGAAGCTGAAAAGCAAAATCCAGCCCGCATCTCGTGGTCGTGCGGTAGCGTTCTCGCTTCCCACGCTCGGGTTCCCGGGTTCGATTCCCGGCGGGGTCAGGGATTTTCTCTGCCTCGTGATGGCTGGGTGTTGTGTGCTGTCCTTAGGTTAGTTAGGTTTAAGTAGTTCTAAGTTCTAGGGGACTGATGACCATAGATGTTAAGTCCCATAGTGCTCAGAGCCATTTGAACCATTGAACCAAAATCCACTTGCCAAGGTGTTTCCTGTTTATGTCGCATCAAAATGGAATACAAGTACGCAAATCCTGTCTAGCAGTACAAGAATAAAACTAGATAGTACATGTTAAATATACCGAGATTCATGAAAATTGAATAGTAAGTCAACAGAGGATAATATAAAATTTCTTAGTAGAAGCCTAAGTAGTTCCACAAATAATCACTGAAGGACGAAGTATAGGCAGTAGATGTTAAATGCCCAACCATAACCCTTCCACTTAAATGACAGTCATAATGTGTCATCCAGTATAGTTTCTTCCATGAGTCACTTAATTCTTTTATGCTTCTGCGAATAATTTCTAACACGCAGGAAAAAGGTTCAAATGGCTCTGAGCACTATGGGACTTAATATCTGAGGTCATCAGTCCCCTAGAACTTAGAACTATTTAAACCTAACTAACCTAAGGTCATCACACACATCCATGCCCGAGACAGGATTCGAACCTGCGACCGTAGCAGTCGCGCGGTTCCGGACTGAAGCGCCTAGAATCGCTCGGCCACCAAGGCCGGCTCTAACACGCATCTCAGCAGTGACTGAAGAGAGAAACTCAGTTCTTGAATGGTTTTCGCACTGCTGCATCACTGCCTTTCTTGTCGTAAGGCACTGTTTCCGATGGGAACCTGATTTCGATAGAATGTGACACAATTATGGTGAAAGTGCTTAACATTTGAAGATCTCAGTTCAGTCTCTGAAAGCAATTGTTCATTATTTTTCTTACTGTCGGTTTCCATCTTAGTGATCATTGTCAGATATGTCTAGAACTGGCAAAGAGTATGTAAGTATTTATCAGTGGGAGCATCAACATAGCGTACACCATTTACACAACCGCTACTTTTAGTACTATTGGTTTCCTGATGCTCCCATTAACAAATCCGCCCGTTAGTTCTGCGTACTGTAGACATGCACTGATAAGCCAAAACATTACGACCAGTGCCCACCCCGCGGTGGCCGTGCGGTTCTGGCGCTGCAGTCCGGAACCGCGGGACGGCTACGGTCGCAGGTTCGAATCCTGCCTCGGGCATGGGTGTGTGTGATGTCCTTAGGTTAGTTAGGTTTAAGTCGTTCTAAGTTCTAGGGGACTTATGACCTAAGATGTTGAGTCCCATAGTGCTCAGAGCCATTTGAACCATTTGAACCAGTGCCCACCGTGACGTTGTATGGCGCCTTGTAGCGTTGCAGACGCGTGTCATGGTAACAAAAGCTTGTAAACGAAGAAGATACGGACGGGAAATCACCTTAGCGGAGATACGAGGTACAAATGGGTAAATGCATTGAGGTAAGCTACTTTGACGAAGGACAGAATATTATTATTAAATGCATGTGAACGAGTATCTCGAATATGGCGAGGCTGATGGAATGTTCGCGTGTTACTGTCTTGAGCATCTACGGAAAGAGGCAGAAGGACAGTGAAGCTACAACCAGCCGCAAAACGCTTGGAAATCCACGACTCTTCATAGAAAGCCGGGTTCAGAGGCTTGACGGCTCTGTAAGGTAGGCTAGATGGTAATATGTGGCATCTCTGCCGAAAGAGCATAATACTTGTGCACGCACGAGATTTCGGAGCACGTCGTTAACCGGTGCATTGTTGAACACAAAGATCCGCAACGTTCGAGGCGCTACAGTCTGGAACCGAGCGACCGGTACCGTCGCAGGTTCGAATCCTGCCTCGAGTATGGATGTGTGTGATGTCCTTAGGTTAGTTAGGTTTCAGTAGTTCTAAGTTCTAGGTGACTGATGACCTCAGAAGTTAAGTCGCATAGTGCTCAGAGCCATTTGAACCATTTGAAAAGAATGGTTCAAATGGCTCTGAGCACTATGGGACTTTAAAATCTTAGGTCATCAGTCCGCTAGAACTTAGAACTACTTAAACCTAACTAACCTAAGGACATCACACACATCCATGCCCGAGGCAGGATTCGAACCTGCGACCGTAGCAGTCCCGCGGTTCCGGACTGCAGCGCCTAGAACCGCACGGCCACCGTCGCTGGCGAACCATTTGAACATCCGCAGTAGACCACTCTACGTGTTCACAAGTTGACCCAACGACATCGTCACTTACAATTGCAGAGAGCACGGTACCACCGGAATTCGACCGTCAATCAATGGAAACCTGTCACTTCTTCAGGTGAATCACATTCTTGCTACACTAGGTCGATGTTCGTCTCCACAAATGCCGTCACCGAGGTGAACGGTGGCTCGCAACGTGCAGTGCGCCACGGACGCACGCCGGTGGGAGCAGTATTGTGCTATGGGAGACATTCTCCTGCGCTTGCTCGGGACCTGTGGTAGTAAAGAAAGAAACCCTGGCAGCTGCGAACCATCTGCATTCCTTGACGCTTGATGTCTTGCCCGACGGTGACGTCATTATCAGCAGTATAATTGTCTGCGAATAGGAACCAAAAACGTGGTACAGTGATTTGAGGAACATTGTTGTGAATTCACGTCGATTTCTCGGCGATCAAATTCGCCTAATGTAAATCTTACGGCAGCCGTATGGGTCGTCATCGGGCGCTACCGCCAGTACGCAAATCAGCGAACCGCTTTCTACTCGAATTACATGACCTCTGCTTTGACATCAAATGCGACATACCTCCATAACCTATCAACAAACTGTAGGATCTTTGATACACAGAATCAATAATATATTTCGTTCCGAAGACAGACATAGATAATGTATTGGCTCATCAGTGTACGTGGTGGCTCTCACATACATCGTTGGATAGTACGGTATTTAATGTTTTAATGTGGTTAAAACTACAAGCCCCATTATCTTACACAATAGTTCCACTTTTACTCTGCCTACATTTCCAGATAAAAACCAAAACAAGTCATCTTTAAATGTTCATTAAATAAATGCGCAACTATTATACGCCGTACATAAAAGTAGCGCCGCTATATTCCGTAACAAAACAATTCAAGCCTCCATTTCATATTTTAAAATTTTATTGTTACCTTTTTAATTGGCGGACTTTTCGTGGGCCTATAGCTTCCATTCGGATTCTGTGCTTTTTGCCGTTTCGCGCGAATGGAGCCACAGGCTTTCAAGGATTTCTCCTAGCTTGTGTTCCATGTAGATATCGAACGCGGCCGCTAATAGCCATTACGCGGTAATTACGACCGGCTGTTAATGGCCCCAAAACAGATACCATTACTGCGGGCTGTTATTTGCGCTGTGTTTGCGACGCCGCTCTTTGCTATCAGATATTGCAACATCGTGATGCGGCCGTCCTTCTCTGCCCTCCGTGTAAAACCACCCGCATGTCCCTCATTCTTCAACCCATCCCACCCCAATATCACGTGCGCCGACACTCATTTGCACTCATTAATGCCATTACTGAAAGACAAACATGCTGTTGTCAATTCAGATTAACATACCTTGCAGGCGGCATGCAAGTAACATCAAACTAGCGACCAGTGGGCGTTCTTCAATATGGAAATGATGAGATTTTCAGGGCAACACCATAGAATTGGTAGTAGTAACACTGCCTACAATCCTTATATGAGGGAAGAATGGTGGTAGGAGTGGAATTGCCGGGTTGAGAGATGTGCAACAACATTTAGGAAACGCCTTTATTGCAAACTAAAACAGTATGAATGCAAAAAAGATCCAGACCAAGGGGCGAACGCCGCCATGCCTCCCGCACACGTTGCCAGTCAAGATTTAAAAATGTTTAGAACAAATGATAATAACCCAGCGTGCAACCTTTACAGAGAGAATGCGGGTAAGTAAATTAGTTGTACATAAATGTAAAAAGTTAAGAAAGTTTAATTAGCATTAAAATAACGTCCCTTAAAAAAATCGAGTATTACTTTAATTCTGTACCGAACCTTTCATATTATCATCATCAAAGAGAGAATAAAAAACGCAAAAAACCAAACCTAGTCTAAACAGAGTCACCTAAACTTAGCAGTAGCCTGAAGAAGGGCGACAAATAGGCCGCACCTATCACGTGGCGTAGGTGAACTGTCACAGAAAGATTGGGGTTTGTCATTCAGTAATCACATCTGAATGTTGCTTATTTCTGAGAAGGACCTAGTATGTCTCCTGTAAGTAGGACTGACTCAGCGTATAGAAAATTTGAAGCAACCCTTAGGTAAAAGTGAAAGCAAGGGAACTAAAATGAAGAGTGGAATAGAAACTACACTATAACACAGAATGGAGAGCGAATAGATCAAAAGAGTATAATAAAGCCTCTATCACGGGAGCGATCTTCGGATGTTGTAGTGGAAGAACAGATTAGTGACGATACGGTATAATAGGGGATCCAGTATTGGAATCAGAATCTGAAAATGTTCTGGAAGATCTGAGATCAAATAAATCAGAAAAGATACATTACATTTTATTGCGATTCCAAAAATCGCTAGGGAAATGGAAAACGATCGACAGTTCTAGTCAATGTGTAGAATCTATGTAACTGCGGATGCACCATCAGACGTTGGAAATAATATCATCTGCAGTATTCAATGATACCAAAACTATGGCATGATCAGCTTTACAGCTCATGGGTCGAAGTCGCTGGAAAGAATAATATACGGCAGAATGGAAAAAAATCCGGATCTGTTAGATGACGATCAATTTGACTTCAGGAAAAGTAAAGGTTTCAGAGATGTAGTTCTGACCTTCCGCTTGAGAATGTAGACAAGACTCAAGAAAAATCAGGATACGCTCATAGGTTTGTCGACCCGGGAAAAGCTACCGACAATGTCAAATCGTGCTAGATATTCGAAACCCTGATAATAGTAGTGGTAAGATAGAGGGAACGGCAGGCGATGTCCAATATGTACAAGGGTCAAGAGAGAACAATGAGACAGGAAGACGAACAATGACGTGCTCAGATAAAAATGGCTGCAAGACAAGGATGCAACCGTTCACAACTATTGTTCAATCTATGCATCGAAGAAGCAACGACAGAGATAAAAGAAATATTCTATGGCTGGTTCAGTATTCAAGGAGACAGTAAATCAGAGACAAGATTTCCAGATGACACTGCTATCCTCAAGGAAAGTAAAGAAGAATTAGCGATTCTGTTGAGTGGAATGAACAGACCAGTGAGCAAAGAATATGGAATGAGGGTGAACCGGAAAAAGACAAAAGTAATGAGAACAGAGAGATGCTTAACATCAAAACTGGTGATTATGAAGTAGACATAGTTAAGGAATTCTGCTGCCCTAGAAGCAAAACAGCCAATCATGGACGAAGCAAGGTGGATATAAAAAGCAGACTACCACAAGCTAAGAGGGTATTACTGACCAAGACTGCTGCTACCTGACAGAGGAGAATCGAATCATTTGAGATGTGGTGCGAAAGAAGAATCATGAAAATAGGTGGAGTGGTAAGGAAAAGAATGTGGTAGCCCCAGCAGAATCAGCAAACGAAGGAAGGAAAATACTGAGAAGAATATGGGATATGATGACAGGACGTGTCTTAACACGTCAGAGAATAACCTCCGTAGTACTAGAGGCAGCTGCAGAGGACAAAAACTGTGGAGGAAGACAGACTCTGGAATACAATAAAAATGCCAAGCCGAGCTACAGCAATATTGTTTCTGTCAGAGGTGGCAGCGCTACGTACCAAGATGATCACCGTCAATAGGCCCCTGCGTCATAAAATCTCCCACTCCGAATCATTTTTAGTCATGTGTTTTTCCGACTATAATGTATACGTACAAGACATAAAATGTGTTAACTTACTATCTTTTATGGAGATTCAGTTTTAATGTCCATTTATGGAAATGTTGTTATTAATTTAATCAGCTTCCTAGGCGTCTGTCTCTCATGACCTAGAAAGCTTTAAACAGATGGGAACAAGTAGTTATTCCGATTATTGCCAGCCGGACACACCTCTTTTGGTTCGACATTCCTACCTAGTAAACGAAAGATGTGTTCAAATTTCAGCAGAATTTAGTGTGTACTCTTCAGAAATCAGGAATTGCCGTAAGTGAAAGTACACCAGGCATGCCTCTGTTAAATGTTACCATTGGCTATATGGGTACGCTTCTTAGTGGTTACAGATACTAGGGCCTTTTCAACGTTGTATGTATGTTGAAGCTATAGAGGATGTATTAGCTGTACTTTACAGAGAAATGGGATGGTTTTGTCATACTGAAACAAGTGAGTAAGATATAAGCTAAAATAAGTTTTTATGTTATGTTGCTGATTACATTTTTCGTTCAGTGCGTTACGATAAATAAACCTCACAACCTTTGATTACAATTATTTATTAAAGCTTATTTTTGTATGTAAACGAGAGGTATTATAACGAAAAGACTTTTTGATAAGGCAGTGCTTAGTTTTTCCACATAATTGTGTTGTACTGGAGTCAATTTACATTTAACGCTTTTTTTTTTCAAGTTTTAAGGATGGATTTGAACGGATCATAGCAGTAGGAATTGAATGTACAGACTGGAATGAGGTAACTGTCTTATGTGTTTATACTCATGTTCACTCATCAGGTCATGGTGTACCATGTACAGTCAACTTCATCAGAACAGAATTGCAGCAGTACCAACCCTTTCCAAAAAGAGGCAGCATGTAGCTAATGCTTCATGGAGCTACAGGACATTTCTACTAAATTGGTCGAGATGCACTTCTAGCTGATATATTCCATGACTAATAGAGGGTAAGTGATGAACAGGTCAAGGACTCACGTTTTATTAGTGTAATTGGAGCCACAAATTATTTTAAGGTCAAGCATCTGCGTTTATTTAGGAGAGAGGTTTCATCAGTCTTACACAGAAAATTACGAAATCATTCTGGTGTTCGGAAGTGTACGATAGACCATGATATGTCGAGTGCATACTCATGTAGTAAGGCAGTGAGGACATTTTTATTTTGTTGTGAATTTCTGAGGCGACATCATTGAAACACGTCTGTTATTAACACTTCACGAACGAGAGATTGTTCTACATGTCTTTATATGGACCCCAAGTTTTAAAGTATATTTGGAACACACGAAGGTTGAATAATTATAAAAGTGTTGGATCTACATATTTTGGCATTTATTGCAGATCACCGCTTTGTGTCAAGTCGACCCTCAATGTGAAAAAAATTGGAGGTTATTTACGTAAATGAGGACGCGATATTGTTTGACTATCCCATAGGCAACCGTAAGTTTGCAAACCTCACATAAACAACTACTGGTTCGTGCTTTTGTAAGTATCTACATTATTTATTATGCTGAATTTGTCGCTTGGTATCGTTAGGCACATTTCCCTAGTCTTAATTTGTTTCAAGTATTTTTCATGCTTCTTGCTTAACAAGTATCTTTTCCTACCTTTACATGTATTTTTCCTCAGTGTCTTGCGAGCGCGTAACCATTCAAAAGTTTAAAATTATTTACAGTCGTCCCAGACTACACAGTTTATTTGTTTCTATAAAACACAGTAAGTTTCATCCCAATTTGTGACAGCATTCGTTTTCTACACCAAGAATATTCTTTTCTTCTCAGATATTTCTCCCAATGTAAAACCTTTTCGCACAATGAGGAGAGAGTAAGTGGTTGTAAGATTGCGGATTGAAATTTAATTATTTTTACTTCAACTGCTGAATGCTTACTCAGTGTTCTTAAGCTGCTAAGTGAAATTAAATGCCAGTGTCACTTTGCTATTCTTTATTATTTAAACACTGACCTACAGAATTTGCCTGACTGATACAGCTCAAACTTTTCCTATTCATTAACTTCTCACAATATTCAACGGGAACGCAATCTGACTGCTTAAAAGTGATAACCTGACTTCAAATAACTAATACAAAAGAATGGCCCTGATTAAGAAGAAAACCTAACAATAACCTATACATTACATAAGTCAATTACCTACAAAAATCTTCATTACCCGAACTGCAGCAATACAGCAAGCTCAAATATAGCCATCCAAATAAAAGATTCTAACTACTATAGGCTCTAACTACTAATAGGCATATGGTTAGCAAAGGAAAGATTTTGATTCAAATCAAACAAGGTATTAATACCTTGATAATTAACATCCAGTACAAAAATATATATATAATCGTCCGCGACATCCAGTTCCAAAAATTATATAATCATGAATAATATTCAATCTCCAAGTCGGACACGTTCAGATCGTCCGCTTGCGTTAACACTTCAGACCTCTAATCTCCATCAATGCTAACTACTCACATCGAACTTCCATCACTGCTGGCTGCTCACCTCCAACTTCCATCACCGCTCTCTGTTAACTTCCAACTGCGAGTCCAACCAGCCACAGAGTCTCTTACAGTGTGCACACAGCACTGTCAGAGTTATTAATGCAGAGCGCTAAATAGCGCTGACAACATACAGACACATAAACCGGCTACTAACTGGATATTACAAATTACGTAAGAAAAAATGTAGGAAAATATTTATTCTTATCAAGAGTGACTGTATACAAACCGCAGAGTATCTACATAGAATTCTAAGTTAAACCTACCACTGCTCTACAGTTGACACTTTGCAAGAAGAGAGTACATGTTTCCGGTTTGCTGTAGACATGTTTGTGCTGTTGTACGTATAACAGGCATCTCCGTGAGGGAGTGAAATGTCGCCGCAACTGGAAACGTTCTCCAAAGTAAGAACTTCGAAGGTCAACTTCTGCAGCGTAGTCGCTTTTAGCACGCCCACGTGTTTCCAAGCTCGCTTCGACTACACTGCAAAAATTTGACTGGGAAGCGCTTACACGGACTCCGCATAGTGCCGATCTACCCCCACGTAAGTTCATATTTTTGAAGCGCTAAATAAAGACATTCGTGGCCGCCGATTTGCTTCGGACGAAGAGGGACACGTCCGAGTACAATCATGATTCCGCAGGAAACCGCAAACATTTTTCCATGATTGGATTGACCGCCTTGTCTCATTGTGGGATTAATTACATTAAAATATATGGCGATTGCTTTAGAAATAATTAACAGTGTACTTACTTCATTCCATCTGTCTCGTTTTCATTTGACTGCCCCTTTGCTATTCAAGGCAACGGCCATACGGCGGGGGTAACACGGGTTCCCAACAGATCACCGTAGTTAAGTGCTGTTGGGCTTGGTTAGCACGTCGGTCTCTCCAGGCGCTGTTGGCAAGCGGAGGACACTTAGCCCTTGCGAGGCCATTTGAAGAGCTACTTGACTGAGAAGCAGCGGCTCCGTTTACGGAGAGTGACAACGGCCGCGACGGCGGTGTGCTGCAAACATGCCCCTCCATAATGGCGACCAGTGAGGGCTATCTCTGAGGATGGCACGGCGGTCGGTCGATACCGTTTGGCCCTCTGAGGCCTCCACTGGCGGTGAGTATACCGGGTGATCAAAGAGTCAGTATAAATATGAAAACTGAATAAATCACGGAATAATGTAGGTAGAGTGGTGCAAATTGACACACGTGCTTGGAATGACATGGGGTTTTATTAGAACCAAAGAAATAAAAAAGTTCAAAAAATGTCCGACAGATGGCGCTTCATCTGATCAGAATAGCAATAATTAGCATAAGAAAGTAAGACAAACCAAAGATGATGTTCTTTACAGGAAATGCTCAATATGTCCACCATCATTCCTCAACAATAGCTGTAGTCGAGGAATAATGCTGTGAACAGCACTGCAAAGCATGTCCGGAGTTATGGTGAGGCATTGGCGTCGGATGTTCTCTTTCAGCATCCCTAGAGATGTCGGTCGATCACGATACACTTGCGACTTCAGGTAACGCCAAAGCCTATAGTCGCACGGAGTGTCTGGGGACCTGGGAGGCCAAGCATGACGAAAGTGGCGGCTGAGCACACGATCACCACGAAACGACGCGCGCAACAGATCTTTCACGCGTCTAGCAATATGGTTGGTTCTAATAAAACCCCATGTTATTCCAAGCATGTGTGTTAATTTTTACCTCTCTATCTACATTATTTCGTTTTTTATTAAGTTTTCAAATTTATACTGACTTTTTGATCACCAGGTATTATTCAACCCATTTACAGCTAATTCTTACTGTCTTTTCTTTCACTTTAACTTTAATTGCTGGGGAATGTGTCAAAGAAGTCAAGATTGTCAATCATTGTGTAGAATGTCACCCTGATTGGAATTAATATTGGTATGAAAGGGAAACCACTGATGTCGTAGAAGCATGTTTTAAGGGGCTCCGGAAGGCTCTGTACTTGCAATGTTAAAATAACGCTTATAAATTACATCTTTCCTCACAAAGTATTTGAGGTAGGAAGTTGAACTTTTTACAGATTATTTATTGGAATATGGGCTACAACTTAACACTGGGATTTTACAAAATTTTAGTTCAGTTATTAAAAATGATTTTTTTCAATTGTAATAAAAATTCACAACATTTTTTTGCAATTTTTATTTATATATTCAAAAATATACAGTTTTTTGGAAAAACGCTGTGTTAAATTATGCAGAAGGTACTGTGTAATATTTACTGAAAGTTTGAAACTAATATGTTTGGAAGATCCTTAGAAAACATGTAATTAGTATGAGAAAATAAAAGTTTTGGGAATCAAGCGACAAAGATTGGATTAACTTTTTAGTGCATTCCAGGTCCATAGGATGGATTATCTTCATCCTCTGCAAACACCTCCTCCAGCTTCCTCTTGTTCCTCCTGCTGTTTACTCTTGCGTGTATTTCTAGGCTCTTTACAGCCCTGTCTGCAGCCCGAAGGCGTTCCTTGTCTAATGCAAGCATCGCTCGTACCATGTTAGAACCTATCTTCATTCCCATATTTGGCTTTCCAACATTTCTCCTTTTCTTAAAAGCCTTCAGAGGATTTCTAATAACTTTACTTTTACTCATTATTATACTTCAACAAAACAGAGACTCAAAAAACAGAATTAATTACGAATATTTTCGAGATAACGACAGAGTAAATAAACATGAAACAGTCGACAATCACACCAGCGATATATATTGAACCATCACAGGTTAGCCACAACACATACTTTATCTCACATCACTAAAATGTACCTGATGAACACGGACGTTAATAATAACACCATTTGACAGCAGTGTAACAGCGCCACAGTGGGTCACGCCCATGTAGAACACATTAAAAAAAATTTAAAAATAGTTGTAGTCTTCGGAATTGAATAAATTATATATCTATTAAAAGGTAATAGTCTGCAGATTCAGAAAAAGCAAAAAAAGGAAAAATTGAACTTTTCATGGTTTTGAGCCTTTCCGGAGCCCCTTAAGTTAGCATGGACGCAAAAAACGCTTAGTCGTGAGTCGTATGCGGCGGCCGAGCGGTTCTAGGCGCTTCAGTCCGGAACCGCGTGACTGCTACGGTCGCAGGTACGAATCCTGCCTCGGGCATGGATGTGTGTGATGTCCTTAGGTTCGTTAGGTTTAAGTAGTTCTAAGTTTTAGGGGACAGATGACCTCAGATGTTAAGTCCCATAGTGCTCAGAGCCATTTGAACCTTGGAGTCGTATGCGTGCAGCTAGTGGATTAGCAACGTCTTCTGCGCTTGTACAGGTGAGCTTGTTATTGCAGTATATGGGGCGTGCACATATATAGGGACTGGACAAAAGTATGGAAACACCGCAGGAAATGCGTGTTTCAACATAAATGACTGCCAAGCCTGCTACGCCTGCAGGCTGCTCTTTTGTATTTGAAAATGATGGACACCCCTGCAGCATCCTCAGTGCGTTGCAAGTATCGGTCGTGGTCAGTGCGTTGTGCGGGAATTCGCACGTGGGAAAATTGTTGGTGGGTGTTTCCGTCACCAAGGTGGTCGAAGTGTTAGGTGCTACAAGAGGCAGCGTATCGAAGGTTTATACCGAATACAGTGAAAACGGAGATACATTATCCACTAAGTGGCAGCGCAAATGAAATTGTAAGTCGGGTGTTCGTGACCGACGGTCATCGAAGCAGACTGTGAGCAAAAAAAAACAAAAAAAAAAGAAGAAAGAGGGAGAAAGCTGCAAAAGTCACTGCAGAGCGTTCGCACTCGGGAACCATCAGCACAAGGGGAAGGGAGCTCCATATCAGGGAACTGAAGGGCGAGCTGGAACTCCAAAACAGCCCATCAATGACGGAAATGCCCATGACAGGAAAAACTGGTACCAAAGCCACAACACATGTCCTGTGTAGCAATAGAAGAAAGTTATTAGGTCAGATGAGTCCTGTTGCACACTGTTATTGACTTTTGGCTATGTCTGCGTCCCAAGATTGAAATATGGTGGGGATTCGAAGATGATTTGGGCACCCAAGTCGTGTTACTCCACAGGCCACATGGTCATTGATAAAGTAGCATTACTAAAGAGGTTTATGTGCCCTATTTGCCTGATCGTGTCCAGCCCATGATACAGCGTCTGTTTTCCAATAATGATTCACGTCTTCCAAGATATGTCAGCAAGCTATTCATGCAGCTCGTGTCATCCGAGACTGGTATGTGTGTCCCCTCTCATCTGGCCACGCCAGTCACCAGATCTCAACATCATTAAGCTTTGTGGTCATAAAAATAAATCAGCCACTCAGTTGAGAGGCGTTGGTTTATTAGAACTCTTGGCTTGAGTTTCTACCTTCAGGAATGGGTGTATCGACCCTGTGGCCTGGCCGCTCTTGCCAGCTAACGTCATTTGTCTGGTGTCTGGATTTCTTCCTACGGAGGCTTAGGATGCAGCTGCTGCATGAAACCGTTGCGGAAACAGTGGTAGACCCCGCCGCTAGAATTGCTGTCGCCGCTGATATCATTGCGGATTCACCAATAACCTTCGAATGGACATGCCGGTCAAGAGTCCGACGATGTACTGCGTGCATACAGCCAACTGATGCGCTTTCGAGCACTTTCTGTGAATGCCACTGCTGTAATTAGCCTGCTAACTTCCTTCTGTGTAAGTCGTCCCTACCACCAGAAACTGCAGTCAGGGATCATAAGTACCATGATTAAATATATTCGTTTTAATGTTCCCTGCCTCCTCTGTAAATCATCCCTAGCATCAGGATTAGCGTCAGGGAGCATATGAACCATAACTGAATTTATTTATTTCGGTGTTGTGACGTGTCGTATTGTGTTTGCGTAGTGTACTGCACTGTTGTTTCAACGATCTTTAAATATACTTCGAAAGCAAATGAAAGTTAATGCCACTATCGTTAGTCCTTGCATTAAGAACTTGCAGTCCAGAAAACCACATTAATACTCAAACACAATTATGACTACAACAATACTTTGATGCTATGTCGTTGTCAGTACACATAATAGTGGAACTTTTTGAATTTCCCCCACAACGGCTAAAGGTTCCAGCTCAGTGACTCTATATACTCTTTCACAGCCTGATAATATTCTACTTCCGAACCCAATAATACGCACATCTTCTTTTCCTGACACTACTACTGTCTGGAAAATTCATGCCCCCAATCTGCAAGTCTCTAGCCATAAATCTTTAGTCATATGAGGGTGCTATATTATATGTGATTTCACTAGAGTTCATTTAAAGGAATCATTAAAGCCCCAGTGAGGATTTTTCTTTAGTAGACTCAAAAGTGCATCACGGTTAAGTAACAGTCCTGGCTCAAAACACCTAAAGAAGGAAGCGAATCTGGTGAGTGCTTGTCTGATAAATGCTTGCTTTCTTATTCTCTATTGCTTCTATCTTTCCTGGAGAAATTAAATGCCCCAGGAACTATATCTTCTGACACACTAACTTAGATTTCTTTAATTTCCCAGTCACTCCGGCATTGGCAAACTTTCTCAAATCTTTTTCTACTAGTTCCACATGCTTCTTCCAGGTAGCTGTGGCCATAAGTAGATCATCTACATAGTTATGAAACCAACACCATTCTGATGCCATTTTAACTATTTGCGGGCAAAAGCACAAAAGTTTTGCGTACATTACTTCTGAACACATCAAAGCAATAAATTTTAATAGAGCATAAATTAATAAAGTTCTCGGAGATTTCACTCGGAAATGGATTCGTTTGTAAGTAAAGGTGTTACTAATATTCACTTTATCACTTTACAATTAACCTACATTTTTAATCAGTATTCCGTGATTACTGTGGTGTTAAAATGTACGGCATGTGTCCGGTACGACCACTGGTTTTATTAAATGACCAATAAATTTTTTTATTAAACATTTACCTTTAATCTTGGATAATGATTGAATAAATGTTTTTATAAGTAAGTAGACTAAGAGCCATAACTAACAAAATTAGTTAAGTCTATGTAGGTGACGGTGAACATTGCAGGACTTAAGTTACGTAAAACTATCTTAAATATCTCGGGTGAGGTCAATATTTACGTAGAAAAGATTTTTCTTATAATTAACAAATATACTATTGTATTCTGAAAGAGCTTAAGTAAATAATCATATAATTCTTGTTATTAGAGCTGTATTTTAATAAGAGTTATTACAATCACGTTCATCTAAGACAGCAGTAATCTAAAGAAAGCTCGAGTCAGTCTTTGTTCTCTGGGCAAATAATAATTATTAATGTCTTTTGTAGTCGAAATCATAGATCACACAGTCATACTGAATGAACTTTTTCATAAGTATGTAGGTTTGAAGAGCCATAATTGACAAAATTAGGAGATCGAAAGCAATCGCAGCCAATAATAGAGAACTGAAGCTACCTAAAACTACCTTTAATATCGCAGATGACGGCACTATTTAAGAAGAAAAGGATTTTTTTACACTTAACAAATATACACTGTATACTTAAAGTGCTTCAGTAAATAATTCATAAAATTATTGTTAAAAGACCTGATCACATTTTATCATTGGCTTCACATGATTTATTTTGTTTTCTACAGTACTTTTAGTTTATCTAACACATCAAAAATGATTCGGTCGGTTTTTCAGTAAATCCTAACTAGAGACAGTGCAATGTTCTGTACCTCCTTCATTAATCTGAACGAATAGTTCCGGAACATTTTGTATATCATCAATGTGGGCTTCACGGATGTAACTTCTTTGTAATCAGCTTTAGAGAGAACAATATGGGCTCAATATCCACCCCTATCAACGTTTCCTGAACTTTCCCCTATTTGGCAGGGCCAATGATTTATGAGTCCCTTGAAAACCATACAGAAACTGTATTTACTATTCCGAGACGACTAGAAGCCATTTTGAGAGGCAACACAGTTTTTGACCGTATTATTTATGGTTAAGTGTTGTCTTTTTGGTGTTTTCAGAGTTTTGTCCAACCCGTGTATGTGACAGCAACATATTGATGCTTCAGAATCACCGTTTCCTGCTTTATCTGTGTTTGGCAGTTTTCCTGTTGATTGACAAGGATCAGTTCAGCGTCAGTGTTATAAATGATTTTCGGGCCTATTTTGTTTTAAGCACCCCGCTCGGTGTGAAAATTATAGAGACGTTGCAGTTTCTGGTTAATTCAAGCCTGATACGTTTCTGCAGCAAAATACAAACAATGGAGAATACCGATAATATGTCAGTTCTGATGACCTGCTGAATGTTCTAAAGAAAAAAAGTGAATTTTACAAAAGTTAACACTTAACTACAAGCAGATCTTAATTGATACAAGTGATTTCTGAATTACAGTTTCAACCAAAACGGTGTGAAAAACTAGAAACATCAGATAATTAGTAAGACCAAGCAATAAAAAGGGAAGCGTCCTTTCTCGCAACATGAGAAGTATATCCTTTCGAGCCTGTTCCCAGAGTCGACCAGAATTTTCCCAGTTCAAAATTCTAAACTTGTAATCCACTGTTATTAAATCCACATACAACAGTAACCACTGGGATTTGTAGATTTACTGATACACCAACTCGCAGGATTTTGAACAGCCGGAAATAGATTACCAAACATATTTGCAAGCGACTGATAGCATACCATGTTTCATGAGAATAGTTTGGGTAATATTTCTGACTCGCTACTTTATGTATTCGTAGGATTAGTATCTAGCAAATGATTTTGTTAACCTGATTTTCGTGTTCGGTGTAAATGGAAAACTCAACTGCACCAGTACACATAGGTCTTAGTTTGGGTCCATTTATAGTTCTATTATGTTGAAGATTAGTGTAGTTGTGTGACATACACAGCTGACTCTTGTGTTTTTCTAATTATTACATAATTTTGTTTATGTCATTGAACATCATGCCTGAGAAAACTATAAGAGATACTGTAGCATCATGTATCGATACTGTTCCGGCATAACGACAAGCGCCGGCACGAAGATAAAGAAAGGTACAGCAGAGAGGGCGGTGAGACGACGTCAGCCAATAGTACGATGGCTAGGACGTCACCACGATAGGAGCGGCCTCTATACGAAAAGAACAAAAGCGACACGCCGCCTAGTCTCAGCCGCACTAGAAGAGAGGCACTAGCAGAGAGGACTAGAAGAGCTGCACTAGAAGACAAAACGTGACTTATGCACTCGTAAATTTACTCTCAGGGAAATTGTATACATTTAAGGACACTGACTATTTGCATGTCGCCAACTATTTGCCATGCGTCCTTGTAAATCAATGTTAAGAATTGTCAGTCCAATTACTCTAATAAACTCCATTAATATGATTGGCATGTATGTTGTTTAGCTATCCGAAGAAACAGCTTACTAGGCCCCACATAAGACACGAGTGGGCAGGATGCCACATATGGTGTGCCATGGGCGTCCCAATGTTGGCAACGAAACTGCAAGTTCCTGACAGATTCCAACAGTGGTCATGTGGGATCTGGTAGACCCAATGGTACACCCACCCTGAGTCATGCCCCTACTGGGTCAGTACCAAGAGCGCCCTCTGCCACTGGAATGTAGGATGGCTGGTGGAAGCCATACAACCCACTTGCTTCTGGATCCAATTTCCTACATAATGCTAATCAGACGAAACCTAGTCGCGGTTCCCACTCCATCATTCATGCTTCAGTACAAAGAGTCCCATCCTTGTTGACACTGAGATTGTTAGTCTGTTTGTCTTGCTGCATTATTTGTAATGAGTCTTCGTACACTCAGAGATAAACAAGTTTGCTAAATCTTCTGTTTGTGGTGTTGCCTTGTTCGCTAGTCATTTCAGATCCTGTTCAGCTTCCCTATGACCACAATTGGCGCAACGCTCCCTAACCCACCTCTTCTTACCATTGTGTATGAATTTGTAATCAACAGATACCAGTCGATTTATGGTCATATGTTTAAGTGTATGGTAACTTATCGATTTAAAGGCAATCGCATAACCTGTAAGTGTTTTGTTTGGATTTCTTTCGATTACGATCTTTTTGTTAATATTTCGTATGTTACCAGTTGGAGTGACAGTGCTATATTTTCTTGACCATTTTTGCTATAAATCCTTTATCTCCTACAAAAACCAAGTACAAAATCTAAAAATCACGTGTGTTGTGCATAATTACAGTATTTCTAAGAAAGTAAAAAATCTGTTCTGCTTTGGTCAAATAAAGCGGAGTAATTAGTAAGACATTTTATAAATTACACAACGGATATTTTCCGATTTTTAATAACCAGGCGAAGAGTGTAAATGGACAAATGGGGTATTAAACTGACGTCTGTAGCGTCTAGTTTCACAAAAAGAGGATTAATTGCTTCAGAGTTGTCAAGGTTATTGTGACAAGCTTGATCATTGATTTGAGGAAAAATTTTTTGGACCACATTTTATAGACAAATGAAAAGCGGGAAATGAACAAAATTGAGTATTAAATTCACTTGCGTGACACCTAGTTTAGCACCAATATATTTAACTGAAACTTACTGGAATATTAAAACTGCGTGCCAATCCGGGACTCGATCTCTGAACCACTCTAACGCCTGAGTTACCTAAGTACGACTCACAATCCAGCCTCATAGCTTTATTTCCGCCGGTACGTCATCTCCTATCTTCCAGACTTCACAGAAGATCTCCAGCATACTCCGCAGGAGTAAAATTTCTGAAATAAACTTGTAAATTTGGAAGGTAGGAGGAGAAAATACTGATGGAAGTAAAGCTGTGAGGACGGGTCGTTAGTTGTATCTCTCAGTTACAAGTGCATTTGCCCAGGAAAGACAAAAGTCCCAGTTTCCAGCCCCTGTCCGTATACTGTCCTAATCTTCCAGGAAGTTTCAAATATGTTCAGAGTGAAAATCAATTGTGGAAACAATTCCCCAGACTGTGGCCGGAGTGCTAGTTCCGCAAGGTACGGAGAACTTTTGATAAATTTGGAAGGTATGGGGTGCGATACTGGCGGAAGGAAAGTTGGTAGGGTGGGTCGTGATTCTTTTTAGAATTTGTCAGTCAGTAGAGCGACTGTCAACGAAAAAATGTATCACTTTCTAATCCTGACACACAGGTTAACTTGCCAGTATGGTTCAAATCAACGCACAATGTGCTGCAGAATGAAAATTCATTCTGGAAATGATCTAATTGCTTGAAAGTTATCAGAGTAATAAATAAAAAACCAGCAGACAAGTTTCCTCTAGCACTTCTCAAAAATATAAGGTAAAAACTAAACATTAACTCCTTAACCGATGCCTCATTTACTTTCTCTAGATACAAATACTCTTAATAATAGTGTAATACAATAGATATTTAAATATTCTTGTAACGCATTCTGAACAAAATATGAATTTTAGAAAAAAGAAAAAAATAGAAAACAAAAACTATCCAATGTTTTTTGAATCGATTTTTGTAAAAGTAAGAAACAAAGTACACTACGCCTTTGTATCACTCTCTAAATCACTCACAGCAAATGTGAATTTCAAGTTTCATTTTTAACTGAGACTCAAATAATTTTAAAGAGTAGTAGAGGGTATTTGTCAGGTTAATTTTACAGAGCGTTCAGTCTTCTGTCGTCTGGGCTGACAAATTTCCGTCACCTATGGCACAAAGTGTAAATAAGATCCAACAGTTTTACATTCTGAAAAAAATATCAATAGAAAATTCTTCTAACATCAGTATAGAGAATGCGTGTGGTGCAACAATAAACGTCCCCCTTACAAGTTCTGTTGACAACATTGTTCTTGCTAACTCACTTTTCCCTGAAACAAATGGTTCAAATGTCCCTGAGCACTATGGGACTTAACTGCTGAGGTCACCGGTCCCCTAGAACTTAGAACTACGTAAACCTAACTAGCCTAAGGACATCACACGCATCCATTTCCGAGACAGGATTCGAACCTGCGAACGTAGCGGTCGCGCGGGTCCAGAGTGTAGGGCCTAGAACAGCTCGGCCACTCCTGCCGGCTCCCTGAAACAAACAGAAAGTATGAAGTGTAGAATGAACTGCAGCCGTAAATCAAAGAACAATTATAATCGTACTACGGATTCTACTTTAGTACATTAATTAGCGCCACAGTTACGTCAACATCTTGGAAACAGGCGAAAGTTTACTCTCCGAAAAACAGTTTCAGAGTTTTCACATGTCATCTTGCAAACTATTAAACTAATTGTAATACTCTTTTACATTCATTATGATGCTATGCTCTAAAGCTGCATATCGCATGGTTGTTTTTTTTATGGAGAAGCTTCGTAAAAAGTCGATGGTGTTTTGTTGTCAGTATTTAACGTGTAACACATATAAAGTTGAAAGTCTCATTTCCCTACAGTAACCGAGTAGCAAGTCAAAATTTCACGTATAGTTTAGATCTCAATAAAGCTAAACTCACCAAAAAATGCTGTTAATATTAATTTCGGTCTAAGTTAGGTATTATCTAGAAACAGATGGTTTCGGGGTCAGATAAGTTTCCTTCACGATGACCAGCAGACACGCAGTTCTGTGTAAGTGATACGGCTACACAGTGGTAGCGGACACTTTGTTACTGACAGCAGAGGGTCTAGTCTGATCGCTGTCAAATGGCAAGAACTTTAAAAAGGACTATAGCTGTAAACAACACACAGCCGTGACTATGTTGGAGTAATGGCCATAAGTAACTGTTATGAATATTACATGTGGCCAAATACTAATTTTTTTACTGACTTAAAATCTCCAGAAGAAGTTTCTCTCCGTCTGTCAACACGTTCTTCCAAAATCGCTGCGAAACTTGTCTGACAAGTAGTTACTCATATCGATGCGCACTGTCGAAGGTTAGTAATTCAGTCATGCAAAGGGACAAAGAGGGCCGCTATTGGCGAATAAATACTTTACCAGCGGGACCGGAAGAAGGCAGTCGAGCGCTGATTAAAAGTTCCCGCTCGCGACCTTCAGCCCGGCCGCCAACACGCGCACCGCGACCCGCTGCGCGCAGCCCAATCACCATCAGAACATTTCCTTCCGAGGCGGCGTTTCCTCGTCAGGAAATTGCGCAGGCGTCCTTTCTGTACTCGCTCTTCCGGCGCTGCAGCTCGTTTCCCCCTTTCTTTATTTCATTTTAGTCCACGTCCGGGCCGCCGACCGGGTTGTGCATTGTTTCCTCAATTGCTGTCTGCAAAAGAAATTCTTTCTTTACCGAACGCCTGGTGAGAGACGAGAATTGCATAAATTCCAATGGAAAGGTTGTTCTCTTTGCATGCAAAGGGAAAATGGGGCCGGGCTCCTGCCTCTTTCTTAGGCCCATTACAACGCTGCGAAGAGAACACAACGCTTTGCTTGTGCGTACACAGCACTGGCATGATGAGTACTGTCGAAAATGGCGAGAGGCTACCAGCTCAAAACACATTAACATCCATTATCACATATTAGAATTGGGCTTTTTGTCACACATCTTACTCAGGTTCCTTATATTGGGTCTCTGTTTCACCTAACCTCAATTAAAATAAGAATTTGCTTGCCAAAACCATTTTAGTGAGTTTATGATCCGGTGGAATCGAACTGAAAGTGATGAGCACATTTAGTCACGTGAATAGATGGCAAAATACCCAAGGAAGTTTCTTTCTGGATTCCAATAAATAAGCCTGAGATGACTATCTAACTGAGGGACGCTAGGCAGTATTAGAAAATGTTGCAAGAGCTAAATAGATAAATGTTACTGAAGACTGTAAACCATGGAGTAGAACTGCAAAGACCTTTCTCCAGAAACAGACTGTTGCTTGTCGGCAGAGCTTCCCTAACTCTGCATGGCGCGGTCAAGACGTCAGCAACATAGTGTATTTATTTTACATTGTTGTCAACATTTATAGCGGAGAGGCGAGGGAGAAAATTGGAGAGGGTTACGTTAGAGAGACTAGTAGCTCTCATGTACTGGAATGGTTTGCTGAAGTAGGTACTGTTCTTCCTTAAATCAATATAGTGTTCTGACAAAAACATTTACTCAGTGAGGCGTCGAACCAAAAAGCCTTATCAGAATGTCACATGCATCAATAATTACTTGGAGGAGTCAATGCCACTCGGTTTGCTTTCGACCACTTGTCTTAACTCATCAATCATTAACATAGTGAACTGTTTAACTAGTAATGAGAGATCAGTTTGCCCACCGTACAACAGATAAGCACCCAACAATAACTTGTTCCTACCATTCACTGAAATTCCGCCATTCCAGCCCTTTGAGAGTGAGAGACAGAGAGTCATTGTTCAGCCGAATTTTGATGAATAGTGTAAAACACTACTCATCTTGCAGTTACTGTGTGTATACCAAAGTCTTTTATAGTCTTCACGTAGTTGAAGTACTTACTACTTCATAAGGCACTGCTTAGGAACCTCACTGCCCTCTGGATCCTCGTTATTGAAACTTAATACTCAAAAATGGCTCTGAGCACAATGGGACTTAACTTCTGAGGTCATCAGTCCCCTAGCACTTAGAAGTTCTTAGACTTAACTACCCTAAGAACATCACACACATCCATGCCCGAGGCAGGATTCGAACCTGCGACCGTAGTGGTCGCGCGGTTGCAGACTATAGCGCCTAGAACCGCTCGGCCACTCCGGCCGGCACTTAATACTCATCATGCTCACTGCTACATGACTCTTGTGTATCGTTCTTAACTCGCTCTTGTTGTTTGGTTATTGTTCAACTGATCTCGACCCTCGGCACCTTTGTCGAGGTGTCAACAGTGCTCCTTTCTGGCACGTCTGACCAGCCTTGAAGAAGCAAATAGTGCGAAACGTTATCTCCCCCCGGCATCCTGTTTCGCTTCCTTCTGCAACACACACGAGCCGTCTTACATTCGAAACCCAGCTCACTTCTCTCGTTGTGATCTGAGATGCAATAAAATTTATTGAGCGTTTCTAATGTCAAGATGGATTATGAATGCCTCGAAACAATGTTGATGATGAAAATGGCGAAGATGTTGATCATGATGATGACCATGGTGTTTCTGATTTGGTATGTGTTGGTACGTGTCACTTTCCAATAAATGGAAAGCCCATATTCGCTGTATTGAGTTTAAGAAGAAAGATACCAGAGCTCTAAAACAAAACAAATTGTTATTCGTTACACTACGCTATCCAAAGAGCATATTGCATTTGTTAATACCTGATACAAAACTTTCAGTGAATTGTTCCACAGGAACTGTTAACCGCAACGAAACATTATCAGTCTCATACTCCAGCTGACTGTCCCAAAGTATTCCGCCTTGCTTGTAAACGCTTAAGGCCTCGTAGTGGGGTACGATAAACAGAGGCGGCTCGTGAGCATACACTCAGAGTGTTCAAAAGTTCTTAGAGTCATATAAATATGAGATGTGAAATTAAAAGCATACACTGTACAATTGTTGTGCCTGTCAACATATTTTCACAACTACAGCTATTCTCAATAACAATAGTAATAAGAATTATAATAACAGTATCAATACACTATTGGCCATTAAAATAGCTACACCAAGAAGCAATGCAGACGATAAACGGCTATTCATTGGACAAATATATTATACTAGAACTGACATGTTATTAGATTTTCACGCAATTTGGGTGAATAGATCCTGAGAAATCAGTACCCAGAACAACCACCTCTGGCCGTAATAACGGTCTTGATACGCCTGGGCATTTAGTCAAACAGAGCTTGGATGGAGTGCACAGGTACAGCTGCCCATGCAGCTTCAACAAGATACCACAGTTCATCAAGAGTAGTGACTGGCGTATTGTGACCAGCCAGTGGCTCGCCCATCATAGACCAGACGTTTTCAATTGGTGAGAGATCTGGAGAATGTGCTGGCCAGGGCACCAGTCGAACATTTTCTGTACCCAGAAAGGCCCGTGCAGGACCTGCAACATGCGGTCGTGCATTATCCTGCTGAAATGTAGGGTTTCGCAGGGATCGAATGAAAGCTAGAGCCACGGGTCGTAATACATCTGAAGTGTAACGTCCACTGTTCAAAGTGCCGTCAATGTGAACAAGAGGTGGCCGAGACGTGTAACCAATTACCCCATACCATCACATCGGATGATACGCCCGTATGGCGATGACGAATACACGCTTCCACTGTGCGTTCACCACGATGTCGCCAAACACGGATGCAACCATCATTATGCTGTAAACAGAACCTGGATTGATCCAAAAAAATAACGTTTTGCCATTCGTGCACCCATGTTCGTCGTTGAGTACGCCATCGCAGGCGCTCCTGTCTGTGATGCAGCGTCAAGGGTAACCGCAGCCACGGTCTCAGAGCTGATATTCCATGTTGCTGCAAACGTTGTCGAACTGTTCGTGAAGATGGTTGCTGTCTTGCAAACGTCCCTGTCTGTTTACACAGGGATCGAGTCGTCGCTGCACGATCCGTTACAGCCATGCGGATAAGATGCCGGTCATCTGTACTGCTAGTGATACGAGGCCGTTGGGATCCAGCACGGCGTTCTGTATTACTCTCCTGAACCCACCGATTCCATATTCTGCTAACAGTCATTGTATCTCGACCACCGCCAGCAGCAATGTCACGATACGATAAACCGCAATCGCGATAGGGTCGGAAACGTGATGGTTCGCATTTCTCATCCTTACACGAGGCATCACAACAACGTTCCATCAGGCAACGCCGGTCAACTGCTGTTTGTGTTTGAGAAATCGGTTGGAAACTTTCCTCATGCCAGCGAGTTGTAGGTGTCGCCACCGTCGCCAACCTTGTGTGAATGCTCTGAAAAGCTAATCATTGGCATATCACAGCACCTTCTTCCTGTCGGTTAAATTTTCGCGTCCATAGAACGTCATCATCGTGGTGTAGCAATTTTAATGGCCAGTAGTGTAATATTAACAATAACGATAGTAATAATTTGCACGGCTTGTCTGCATGAAAGGAAGAATTGTTTTGGATAATTTTGTTATTTTGTACATAATTAGGTTCAGTTTGTGGCATGAACGAAATAGCTTGCGAGCTTTCGTTAGGCTCCGTTTCTCGTACCCGTTTAAGTAGGAGTTTTCGTGTTACTTTATTTTTTCGGATTAATGTACAAGATCTCTAATACTTGTGTTAGTTAATGAATTAAATTGACGGCTAAAAATCAGACAATCTTACGTTGCACCCACATAGCAACACTTATTCGTTTGCTTGTAGTCACGCTTATTTGATTTCGTCACTTTCGTTAGTCAGTGGATTTGATCTGGGAGGCCCTAATTCCTTTGCGGCTAACTTTTCCTGGTAATTTGCTTTTCTGGTAGCACTTAGATTCAGCATAGTTCGTGTTGACACTACACACGAAAGCAGATTCCTGCACAGTAAACAACCAACTCCAAACACAAACTGCTGATTGTTGATATGATGAAATTCATGTAGTACTGTCTACCAGCGTGATCATTTGACTTGTGTAGAAATCAAGCGCTGTGAACCATAACAGCCCAATGCACACCGTCGACGATTCCAAGTTCAGCTGAATATTAAAGAAACCAGTGAGACAGCTTTTTGTGAATGTTCATATATACAATGTGGGCGTACAGCACATATAAACCTGACCCACCATAGGATCAACAGATATCAGAAATATGAATAAACGCCAGAGCCTCATAATCGACGACGATTCACGAATACTTCATCGTTCTCAGCGCCCCAGATGATTTATTGTATGACAAAATCCAAAACTTAATACAGGGTGGGTCACTACCTATTACTTCCTATAGCCACTCCGAAGGTATGATAGTAGCAGAAAAGTTTGTGCGACAAAAGTTGCATGGGACAACGGGGCCCATAATATGATGTTGGTTTTTGTTTCTAGGTGGAGTCGCGTCAGAGATATGAAGGTCAACTTCGTTTTTTTAAATGGGATGCTATAGTTTGGTGCTTATTTTCTGATAGTGGCTATCGAAACGAATCCAATGATGTGTAACAGTAAGGTCTTTGAAGGTCAGCGGAGGTCACAATGGTGCCATGAACGTCTATTTACAGAAGGTGTTCGAAGTGATGACCATTGCTATAAATGCAGTGCTGCAATCTTCTTATGACGGACTGAGTGGTATTTCTCATCACATCGGAACTTATCGAAGCTCATGCTCTGACAGTTCTCTCTTGTATGTCGTGCAGATATTAAATATTTGCTGAATATGGCGTATCCATCTAACGTGCCACTGACATGTAAACACCATTCGACGCTTTTGCAATACAACACTAATAGGAACACTAAGATCAGTATCGTCGAATCAAGCGAGTGTGAATGATGTATTCCTTCGAAGAACAAGTCGATATGCTTCTCATTTATGGAGAATGGAAACGAAATTCAGTGAGAGCTAGAGACTTATACGCCGAAAGATATCCTCAACGTACTCACCCTACACGTCATACATTTAAATATGTGTATGGTAAATTGAGAGCAACGGGATTAAAGATCCCGTTGCTCTCAATTATCGGAAACATATCCGACAAACGAAAGTTACTAAGGATGAAACGGAAAATTGGACTCTTGTCACTGTGGTTCTAGATCCTTGTGTTAGTTCGCGTCAAATCGCAAGGGGAACTGGCATGAGTCAAGAGTAGTATTGGTCGTGTTTTGCATCGCCATAAATATCATGCTTACGAGATCAGTCTCCACCAAGGATTAACTGGAACGGATTTTATGCGTCGCACAGAATTCTGCCGATGGGCTCAACTTCGGATTCAGAGGGATGACACATTTATTAATTTGGTTTTATTTATTGACGAGGCTACCTTCACGAACCATGGAAATGTTAGTTTGTATAACATGCCTTATTGGGGGACTGAAAATCCATGTTGGCTGAGGCAAGTTGAACACCAAAACCGTAGTCGGTGAATGTATGGTATGGGATTCTAATGGGCAGAATTATAGGCCCCTGTTTCATCGAAGGAAGTCTTAATCATAGGAAGTACACCATACTCCTGCAAGAAATTTAGGTCTGTTATTGGAAGTAATACCTTTAGGAACAAGGAACAGAATGTGGTATCAACACGATGGGTGTCCGGCACATTTTTCGCTGATGCCTAGAAATGAGTTGCAGAGACAATCCTCAAATCGTTGGATTGGACGCAGAGGAGATGTGTCGTGGCCGGCTCGTTCGCCAAACTAGTCGCCTCTGGATTTTTTCTTGTGAGGATTCGTAAAAGACGTTGTTCGTAATGAAGTTCCAACTACATCTGAAGAAATGTGAGGCAGAATTGTCAGAGCATGTGCTTCGATAAGTGCCGATGTGATAAGGAATACCACTCAATCCATGATAAGAAGATTGTAGCTCTGCGTTGATACCAATTGTCATCACTTCCAACACCTTCTGTAGATGTACATTCATGCCACCATTGTGACCTTCGTTGACCTTCAAAGACCTTACTGTTACACATCATTGGATTTGTCTCGATAGCCACTATCAGAAAATAAGTACCAAACTATAGCATCCTATTTAGAAACTACAAGTTGACCTTCATATCTCTAACGCGACCCCACCTAGCAACAAAAAACCAACGTCATATTATTGCCTCCGTTGTCCCATTCCACATTTGTCCCACAAACTTTTCAGCTACTATCATACTTTCGGAGTTATTATAGGTGGCAATAGCAGAGACCCACCCTGTGTATTATATCTCATCCATAACCCCACAAAATAGGTTTTTCGTCAGTATAGCTAATCTAATTTTGTCTGATCTAATTTTGCTATGTAGTGATTGCACTGGCATATCTTAGGAGTGTTCTATCGTCTAGCTAGATTTATGAGAACTGAAGAGGGATAAATGTCTGCTGCAGTGTGCTACCACCAAGTAGCACTGTTGTAAACTTGTAGCTGAGTGGTAAGGGCTAGCTGTGCACATCGTGAACGATGCATATTGTTTATCAGATCAGTACGCATTTGGCCCGTGAGGCAATTATTTAACTCAAGTTCCGCATGCCCAAAAGCTCCTTAAAACGTGCTGATCTGAAGGTGTGCTCACGACCCTGATGCCACATTTCACGAAGTCGCAAGGAGTAGCAATGTAGCACAGCGCTGTAGATTTAGCGCCATATATTTCATATTATATCGTCTACATTATATTTAACAGCATTCAGAAAGAGGGCAAAAGTTAGGGTGTTCAAGTGCTCTTGTGCTCTTACACAACAGCCGCTACTGACCATAAGATTTCGGCTCCCGGTTAATCAGCGTGCACTCCTGATCGGTTCCCCGGCTTCCACCAATGACTAATTTAAAACGTTTTTCTCATTTATTTTTTTACTTAAGTTAATGACTTTATTAAACTATTATTATTACACTCCTGGAAATGGAAAACAGAACACATTGACACCGGTGTGTCAGACCCACCATACTTGCTCCGGACACTGCGAGAGGGCTGTACAAGCAATGATCACACGCACGGCACAGCGGACACACCAGGAACCGCGGTGTTGGCCGTCGAATGGCGCTAGCTGCGCAGCATTTGTGCACCGCCGCCGTCAGTGTCAGCCAGTTTGCCGTGGCATACGGAGCTCCATCGCAGTCTTTAACACTGGTAGCATGCCGCGACAGCGTGGACGTGAACCGTATGTGCAGTTGACGGACTTTGAGCGAGGGCGTATAGTGGGCATGCGGCAGGCCGGGTTGACGTACCGCCGAATTGCTCAACACGTGGGGCGTGAGGTCTCCACAGTACATCGATGTTGTCGCCAGTGGTCGGCGGAAGGTGCACGTGACCGTCGACCTGGGACCGGACCGCAGCGACGCACGGATGCACGCCAAGACCGTAGGATCCTACGCAGTGCCGTAGGGGACCGCACCGCCACTTCCCAGCAAATTAGGGACACTGTTGCTCCTGGGGTATCGGCGAGGACCATTCGCAACCGTCTCCATGAAGCTGGGCTACGGTCCCGCACACCGTTAGGCCGTCTTCCGCTCACGCCCCAACATCGTGCAGCCCGCCTCCAGTGGTGTCGCGACAGGCGTGAATGGAGGGACGAATGGAGACGTGTCGTCTTCAGCGATGAGAGTCGCTTCTGGCTTGGTGCCAATGATGGTCGTATGCGTGTTTGTGTGATCATGTGATGTATCTGACCCCAGGAATGTGTCAATAAAGTTTCCCCTTCCTGGGACAATGAATTCACGGTGTTCTTATTTCAATTTCCAGGAGTGTATTATCAGTGCTACTAATGTTGGAGGAGCAAAGCACTGTTCACAAAATAAGTATTAACTAACAAGATAATACTGTTGTACAGCAGGCTCATTATGTGATTCCTGGCTGTCTGTACACTATTCCAGCATGATAGGTACCGCTAACAGGCGCGTTCCCGCACTGTGAAACCGTCTGCCGTACTACGCATTGCAGCGCAGTGGTTAGACACTGGACTCGCATTCGGGATGACGACGGTTCAATCCCGCGTCCGGCCATCCTGATTTAGGTTTTCCGTGATTTCCCTAAACTCGCTCCAGGCAAATGCCGAGATGGTTCCTTTCAAAGGGCACGGCCGACTTCCTTCCCCGTCCTTCCCTAATCCGATGAGACCGATGACCACGCTGTCTGGTCTCCTTTCCCAAAACCAACCTACGCATTGCACGATATTTTCTTCCTGCCCGGCTGCTACTAAAAGTTCTTCTCGCACTGATAGCAAGTAAAAAAAAAATAAAAATGTATTGTGGGCGAAAATGTGTCAGAAACGCCACAATATGAAGTACCAGTCATAGTAGTAGTGGGCCAACTTGTCTCAGAGTGGCCGGCCGCGGTGGGCCAGCGGTTCTAGACGCTTCAGTCCGGAACCGCGCGACCGCTACTGTCGCAGGTTCGAATCCTGCCTCGGGCATGGATGTGTGTGATGTCCTTAGGTTAGTTAGGTTTAAGTAGTTCTAAGTTCTAGGGGACTGATGACCTCAGATGTTAAGTCCCATAGTGCTCAGAGCCATTCGAGCCATTTTTTTTTCTCAGAGTGATAATACAACACCTTAATGGCACCCTTCCTTCGGAACCGAATCAGTGTATGCATGCAGGCCAGATGGGGGTACATTGTCATATTGATAAGTGGGCCCATACTGCTAAGCTCATTGTAAATTTGATTGATTTTGCAATAATTGAGATAACATTACATACTATCTCAACCTGTGTCGTTTCATTCAGTTTCCTGTTCCTCTTCGGCAGTGTACTTACAACAATCAGCTACAGATACTCTACTCTTTTTCTTGTTTATTAAAGCATGAAAGTTAAATATGTGATTAGCACAAATATATCCTTACCGTTTTGTGTTCAAGTAAGTTATGTACCTGAAAATTAAAGGAATGTGGCTCCAAAGACAAGCCAAATATGATCTGCATTTAATTTACTTTCATATCTGTATGCACATTTACCTATTTTCATGTGTATAATTTACATACAGTTGTTTATGGTTCGAACCTGACCTAAGGATGAGTGACTCACTTATGTCAGTTTCCTAACATAAAATATGTGAAAACGTAACGTATAAATGATTTACAACAAAATGTTGGCTATTAGTCAACCAAAGCAAACGTATTACACGAAGCTCAGGGAACTTGGAAATCAGAGCCCAAACGGTTGGTTACAACTGTATTTGCTCAATTACTCACATGTCAAACAGTTACTGGCGGAGTTATTAAACGCCCCAAGGACGTCAAAAGAGCCGCCTGTTAATGAAAGTGCCAAAGGGTACAGGTAATATTACTGATTGACAAAGCAAAGGAAGGGCGTTTAAAAGCTTTTGATTGAAACGTGTGATAACTGCAGCGATACAGCGAGATTTCACATCAGCTGCCAACAGAAGACAACATAGGCGTTAAAGTAAATATATTCAAATCAAAGAAATACTCTCTTCCAAAACAAACAAGATACAAACAGAAGCAGAACTTTGTCAACGTGTACTTTTTAAGAAACTCAGCAGAGCTCACAACTAAACTTCACTTACCAAGCATAATGTCTCATTCTTCTAGGGCCGAAATGTTCATATCACTATACCGTTCCTTTGGTGAACATGGTTGTGCAAGGGTTAAAGATCCAGTGACCTGTACTCATTCTGAATGCATGTACAACGTAACGTCCAGTTTTCTACTGCGATCTTCTGCTTCTGTAGCATTACAAGATTTCCTGCCCTACATAAGTGAATTCTACTTCGAGTTTATCTACATCTTAAGACAGATACTGCCCGTAATTTAGAAGAACGTGGCAGCAACCATGGTGTGTGTGGTGGCGTGCTCTGTATAGAATAGTACGTTAAGAATGTCTTTAAGAATAAAATTAAGACAACATTGTAGCTATAACTTAGATTCAAGTACATATTTTAGCGACGTAAATAGGCTGATGACAAAAAATGCATAATATCCAGAAGCGGACGAGGAAACAACATTAAACTTCACAGTTTGAGAAGGTATGTGATGTCTTGTAAGAATAATATATGCTTGCATCGCTTATCTACAAGAAACAAAGTTATATGAATGTTGCGCCTCGTAATCCATGGTGGAGTCTAGGAACGAATCGGAAGGTAAGGGGCTCCGCTCCAACCTCCATATTCTTTATGCTTCTTCGTTTTGCTTCCGGCGGCATGCTCCAGCCGAGAACGTTGTTTTCTGCTGCTTCACGACACATCTTGTGCACGTGTTAATGCGGAGGTATCACGTGCTACACCCAGATGGGGGTCACTGCATCTCACCCGACCGGATGTAGACGTTGTGAATTCTGTAGACTGATTAAAGAGAATGAGAACAATGTAACATTTGAGCTACCACCCATTACTTTCTACACTGCAAAGTCACCCGTTAAAGTACGAGGGATATTCAGTAAGTAACCCAACACATTTTTGTTCTGAAAGCTGGGCGACCTTATTTAGAATTCCAGTACTCCATATTATTCCCTATTCTATGCTACGAGACGCCATCTGTCCACATAATCTCCGGTCAATGCCACATTTCGCCACCTTGCTGGTGGGGCCCGTATGCCCGCGTGGTACCACTCTACCGGTCGACTTGGGAGCCAACACCTTGCTGCATCAATAACATCCCCATTAACGCCCGCATCTCGTGGTCGTGCGGTAGCGTTCTCGCTTCCTACGCCCGGGTTCGATTCCCGGCGGGGTCAGGGATTTTCTCTGCCTGGTGATGGCTGGGTGTTGTGTGCTGTCCTTAGGTTAGTTAGGTTTAAGTAGTTCTAAGTTCTAGGGGACTGATGACCATAGATGTTAAGTCCCATAGTGCTCAGAGCCATTTGAACCATTTTTTTTGAACCCATTATCCTTGTACTGCTTCCCATGGACTGCATCCTTCATTGGGCCTGAGAAATTCGAAGTGGTAACATCCGGGGCGTAGGGTGGTTGAGGACGATCATCCTTAAATGAAGTTTCGTGAGCTGCTTTCGGGTGTGCACACTAGCGTGAGACTTTGCGTTCTCACGGAGAAGGAGAACTTCGTTTGTATATTTGCGCCGAAGGTTACGCTGAAATCGTTTCTTCTGTTTATTGAGGGTAGCATAGCACACTTTAGAATTGATTGTTGGAATATGAGGGAAGAAGTCAAACAGAATAACTCCTTCAGTGCCCTAGAAAACCGTCGCCATGACCTTACCGGCTGAGGGTGCGAGTTTGAACTTTTCTTACGAGGAGAGGCGGTGTAGCGCCAGTCAATGGATAGCTGTTTTGTTCCATTTCGAAGTTATGATCCTATTTCCATCGCCTGTGCCGATGTTCGAAAGAAGTTTACACGGACGGCCTAGTAACGATAAAGCAGTTTCTCACAAACGGTTCTTCGTTGCCCATTATGGTACTGTGCTAGGCAGCGAGAAACTCAGCTGCCAGACAGCTTTGGGTACACCATCTAGTGGAAGAGTGTGTCGGCACTACCAACAGAGGTGTCCAGTTGAGCAGCGACCCGTCGATCACCGTGAATGAGAGACTCCGCAAGTTCCTAAATTGCAGAAGTCACAGCTGTGTGCGGCAGCCCGGCACGCGGAAGATCGGAAATTCTTGGAGCCTCGCCCAACGACTCACCATGATTGTGTTTACTGTCAGGTCTCCGTAGAGCGTAGACATTCTGCAACCGACAGTGAGTATCTACGATACTCTGGCTTCGTGCCAAAACATCCTCAAAGACAGCTCTGTGCTTGGAACTCATCCCGTTAGGACACCGTTCTGAAGGGCATGTTTAGCTCCACCACTTACCGGAACTTCATGAAACAGTGGAGACTGAATCGGGAATATTCCACGATGTCTGATTACAACTTCCGAATTTTTTAAACCGAAATTGGCCGAGGCATAAAATGTGCTGTATTATTTATTGAACACCCCTCTATCATTAGGGATCTCTCACAATGTTCTCCCTAGAACTGGGGGAAACGGGAAGTTTAAACAACGTGAGTTGTCACGTATGGTCGGCGAGTCCGTCGAGATGCTATGGGAACCTACATCATCCCTCTGCTCAAGCGGTTCTGAAGGAACATTCCCGATTTCAGGTGTATAATGGAAAATGGAAGGGCGGGAGGGGCAATGTCGGATTCAGCCTGATCCTGTATAGTATCTCCAATTCCATGAGAAGATCGGTATTCGGTATGCGAACAAGCGGCCTCCGACTGAATTACTCCAGAATGGGAGTAGGAAAGTGAGGCAATCAAATGAGTCGTCACCAACCTCCATGTGTCGAAGCTTGTGTTGAATTAAAAGTGCTGCAACTCCCGTTGTTCCTCAGTAAAATGGGAAAATATGAATTCACCTTTTGTGGAACAAGGTCTACTAACAACAACAAAAAATGGTTCAAATGGCTCTGAGCACTTTGCGACTTAACTTCTGAGGTCATCAGTCGCCTAGAACTTATAACTAATTAAACCTAACCAACCTAAGGACATCACACACATCCATGCCCTGGGCGCTAATAGCCATAGAAGTTTTGCGCCCTAAAAAAAAAAAAAAAATAAATAAATAAAAAAAAATCCATGCCCGAGGCAGGATTCGAACCTGCGACCGTAGCGGTCGTTCGGCTCCAGACTGTAGCGCCTAGAACCGCACGGCCACTCCGGCCGGCTAACAACAACATACGTCTTTCTTTTCTTTCTTTGATTCCTCAGTCTCCAGATTGGTTTCATGTGGCGCACCACGAATTCCTCTCCTGTGCCAACCTCTTCATCTCAGAGTATCACTTGCAGACTACGTCCTCAATTATCTGCTGGATATGTTCCACTCTCTGTCTTCCTCTACAGTTTTTACCCTCTACAACTACTTCTAGCACCATGGAAGTAACTCCCTAGTGTTTTAACAGGTGTCCTACCACCCTCTCTTTTCTTTTTGTCAACGTTTGCATACATTCCTTTCCTCGCCGATTCAGCCTCACCTCCTAATTTCTCAACTTTCCAGTCCACCTAATTCTCAACATTCGTCAGCAGCAACACGTCTCAAATGCTTCGATTCTCTTCTGTTCCGGTTTTTCCATGGTCCATGTCTCGCTACGACACAGTGCTTTGCCCCAAACGTACATTCTCGAAAATTTCTTCCTCAAATTAAGGCCAATATTTGACACTAGTAGACTTCTTTTGGACAAGAATGTCATTTTTCCCAGTGATATGTCCTGAAGGCTCCGTCCGTCATGGATTATTTTTCTATATAGGTATCAGAATTCCTTAACTTCACCTACTTCATGATCACCAACCCAGATGTAAAATTTCTCGCTGTTCTCATTTCTGATACTTCTCATTATTTTCGTGGTTCTTCGATTTACTCTGCACCCATGTACTGTATCCATTATACCGTTCATTCCATCCAGGAGATCCTGTAACTCTTATTCACTTTCACTGAATATAGCAATGTCATCAGCGAATTTTATTATCTGTATCTTTTCATCTTGAGTTCTAATCTCTCTCCTAAACCATCCTATCCCTTTCTTTATACTCTTTCTAATACAAGAACGTGGTTCCGCTATTACAGTTTCCTCTTGGGCCTGTGCATATTGTGTATTGCAAGTCTTTCTCTATAACACAGTCCACTTTTCCTCAGACTTTCGAATATTTGGCCCCATTTGACACTGTCCAACGCTTTTTTTCTGATCTACCGAACCTATGAACAACTGTTGATTTTTCTTTAGTCTTGCTTTTATTATCAACCGTAAAGTCAGAACTTCCTCACTCGTGACTTTACATTTTCTGAAGCAAACTACTCGTCGTCTAACAGAGCCTCAATTTTCTTTTCCATTCTTCTCTTTATTATTCTTGTCAGCAACTTGAATGCATCTGCTGTTAAGCTGATTGTGCGATAATTCTCTCACTGGTCAGCTCCTGCAGATGGAATGTTATCTGTACCCTTTGTCTTATATGATCTTAAGTCTTCCAAAGCTCTTTTAAATTCTGATTCTAATACTGGATCCCTTTTCTCTTTTATATCGACTCCGTTTTCTTCTTTTATCACGTCATCAGACAAGTCTTTCTCCACACAGACGCCTTCAATGTACTCTTTCCATCTATCTGCTCTCTCTGCATTTAACAGCTGAATTCCCACTGCACTCCCGGTGGTAAGAGCTTTCCTTCTCATTTGACCGACGGTAGTTTTGTGTTTCCTATAAGCTGTGTCAGTCCTTCTGACAAAGATTGCGTTTTTTTAGCATATTTCAAGCAGTGTCTTCGCTTTGGCTTTCCTACACATCCTACTTATTTCATTCCAAAGAGAGTTGTTTTTCTCTATTTCGGATTTCCCTGCACATTTTTGTACTTTCTCCTTTCATCAGCCAACTGAAGCATTTCTCCTGTTACCCATGGTTTATTCACAGTTACCTTCTTTGTAACTACGCCTTCCTTCTCAACTTCTGTTAACGTTTGTAAGGCGATTTTATGATAAACACATGATTTTGACAGTTTGATCGGAAGTGACCACTATCATTAGAATGAAAGCAGCTCCCTAATGGTCCTGTATTAGTAATACGAACAGTGTATTCACACACGCCTTTATGCGAGACGACATATTCCGTTTGACATACATTTCCATCAAACGAATGCTACTATAGCTGTAGACTCTTGCACCACAAGGAAGCAAGAGAGAGGATATGTTATTGATGACCTGTATCCTCATTCTGCATCACAAATGCAAACGTGAATTAATATGGTTCTTTATTTATATGAGCTGGAGACATTTACTTAACATGAACAGAGTCCAAGTTTCGTGGCACAAGCTCATCAGTAATAGTGTCCATGCACGCTGATGTAATGTCACAACTCTGGTTGAGGTAAACTAGTCCCACTATAGTCACTACTCTGGTCTCTATGCACTGTCGTAGTCTGTGATGAACTAAACCCTCTCCGCAAATATAGTGACAGATGCCAAACCAAATGACTGAGTGAGTCAGTCCCTCTGGTAAACGGCAGTGGCATAAATACATGCTGTCGAGAGGGCGTTGGCGGCGTGTCGCTTGTGAGTTTGTCTCTCGCCTCTCTTGTGATAGGCGCACTTCATCCAGTGCCTGCTAATCGATCTTCGCTCTTCACCTATGCTGACCGGTGTGATGGCGACAGCTGATGCCATCACAATCCTCCCCTATGAAATGAACTGTTGTTGTGTAAAGAGAAGGGGGTGGGGGGGGATGCAGGACGCTGGAAATGTAGATGAGCTGGTAGCGAGAACGTCCTACTCCCGACCGGCTTGCAAGACAACAGGACCATCCTCTGGAAAATTGTTGCCTGGGCACACGTCCAGGCCTGAGGCTGCGACTAGAGGCGATGACGGCGACGGCGAAGACAGCTCCAGATCCATTGGTTCAGAGAGCGGCGTTGGCGGAAACGAGGGCGCGACGTCCATTGGGTAGCCTTGGGGTGTGGCTTTCAAGGCCACGTGGTCATGTGAAGCCATGAATCTGGGAGGAGAAAAGCATCAGAATTATGGAGCAAATGGTGCGCACGAATTTGGTTCTGGTGGCGGTGCTGCATACTGTAGGCGCCCCGGTGGTCCCGATCGCCTACGGTGGACTGGATGGCCAAATGGTGACCTCTCCAGTTGTCAGGATCCTATGAAATGGCTGTATAAGCGTCAGAAACGCCAAAGAAACATAATTCATTCATAATACCTTTATTCATGTCGAGTACAATGTGGCTTGGTGACATCAACGATCTTCCCCGAGTCCTCGCTGACTCGTAGCGATGACACCAGATCCGGGCTGCACAGTCTTGCTAGCGCAGCGCTATGTGCTGTGACGTAGCGGAGGAATGTCCTTACTTCGGCCGCGCATGGCTGGCGGCGCCCGGCTTGCCAGTCGGCTCGGCGGCGGACAGCAAGCTGCTGCGCGTGGAGGCTCTGGGTTGGAGTCCCGCGCTGTCGGCACGAGAAGCGTTCTCGTAGTGCGGAGTGTACTCTATCCCACCCCATCTTCTTCCCTGCTCCTCCTGGTGATTCGTCCACGGTGGACGGGAGGAAGGGGTTGCAGTCCCCCAGCGTCGTCGGCTCACCCGGTTGTGACGGCGGATGCAGAGGGTCTAGGCCCCGCACGATCTCGACGACGGCTCACTGATGTGGTCAGCATTGGCGGCGAGCGAGTCTGCCGCGATGTCTGCTAATCCTGGGTCGATGATTGACAGCGGCAGCAGAGAGGACCAGAGCTGGTACTGTCCCCTCACGTCTGCTGCTGGATGGGCCGCCCTTACTGCAACATCTTCTTAATAAAGATGAACATGTCGATCACCGAGCTGAGCGCTACGCAGCGACCCACTACACATCTAACTGCAAGTCTAACTGTGAGTGCGAGTGCCTTGTTGCTATCAAAGCTGGCGTGTTTAAAGGAAGCACGAGCGACGTCCTGACGTCATGCTCGTTTGTAATGACCGCATTCGTTTTTCCTTATACTGATGATTCATCAGTCGTACTCGCCCCTTAGGTGTTCTTGCGACAGAGTTACGTGTTTGGCCCGCATCTCGTGGTCGTGCGGTAGCTATCTTCCTTCCCACGCCCGGGTTCCCGGATTCGATTCCCGGTGGGGTCAGGGATTTTCTCTGCCTCGTGATGGCTGGGTGTTGTGTGCTGTCCTTAGGTTAGTTAGGTTTAAGTAGTTCTAAGTTCTAGGGGACTGATGACCATGGGTGTTAAGTGCCATAGTGCTCGGAGCCATTTGAACAATTTTGTTGTTGCGGCAGACTTATGCGAAGTTGTGAAATGCAGTACAGCTCACGCTATACCTCTGTCTTGCACTCTACGAAAGTCTCCGTCTAACACAAACCCACGTGCTAAGCAATTCTCTGTCGCCTGTTGTGTGTAATCAGGCCATTGCCCCTGCATGACGACACATTCCGATATATGTGAAATCCTCCTACCTCTTGGCTAACGTACTGCCTCTGGCTCGCGGCATAGACAACGAAACTTTGACAATATTTCACGTTCCCAACACTTCACTATTCAACGACACTACAATGCCATGGAGAACTGCAATCAGCTACTTAAAAGACCCAATGCGTTCCTTGGTCACGCCTCCTTCCAAGCGCTCACGGTTGCCATAGACCCTGAAAAGAACAAAATCTCGTGGCGCAAATCGATGCTTGCGGACTATTGCCGGCGCCAGATGCTGCAATGGGTATAGCAAGTGTAGCAGCGTCCGATGGCGGCGGCCAAGGATAAATTCCGTTGATGACTGTCCATCTCGTGGGTGGGAGCGACAGGAAGCGAGAAACAGTTCCAGTGCCTGATCCCATGTGTGGGTGGTATGAAGTTTGACCATCTGTTGTTTGAAAGTGCTTACGAAGCGTTCTGCTTCTCCGTTGGAGGGGGATGAAACCGAGATCTTGTCAGATGACGAATGCCACTTGGTTCACAAAACTATTTAAAATCACTGTTTAAAATCACGTGAAGTGTACTGTGTTCATATGTCCGACGGAAGTACTCCTGGAAAACTTTCTATGCTAAATATGGAGGACAACGTTTGAATGGTGCTAAGTGATGTGGTAGAAGCCATAGGCACCGCAATGGGAACATGCTAAAAGAGTCTACCACTATAAGCCAGCGATTGCTCCAAAATGGTCCTGCAAAGTCGATGTGCACTCGTTGCCATGTGGATTGAGTCTTAGGCTAAGCTGGGAATGTATGTGATGAAGCGCATGGGCTTCCGCGCATGCGACACTTTGACGTCATATATTCAAGATGGGCGTCCTTGCCCTGCTAAGTACAGTGCCGTCGCGCTAACTGTTTGGTCCGAACAATTCTCCAATGTCCTTGGTGGAGCAATTGCAACAATTTCGGAATAAACACACGCGATTGTCCACTGTCAGTTTGGACTAGAATCCTGTTGAATTGAAAGGTTATGCCGACGGAGAAAATATCGGTGCACATGTGAGTTCTGGATACTGTTCAATGAACGAGACCAAGACGTGCTACTGTAATGCGAAAAATCTTGAAATCGGTGTCTGCTTCCGTGGCCTGTGCAATGTTTTTTATGTGCTAGGCAAAAGATTGCGGCAACTCAGAGTCTCACACTTCTATTTGGCAACAAGATGCGGCAGATGTATCAAAAACACAGTCTGGGTCAATCGGAAGGAGGCCTATGGCGTCTGCATTGCCATGCTTTGCCGTAGGTCTGAAGACGATTTTGTAGTGATACTGGGATAGAAACAAAGCCCAACAATACAATTTTTCAGCAGTAGATGTAGGAATTGGCTCTGACGGATGAAACAAGGACTGTAAATTATTGTGATCTGTCACTAAACATAAATTTCGACCAAAGAGATAGTGATGGAATTTTGTCACACTATACGCAATAGCGAGAGCCTCTTTTTCTATTTGAGAATAACTGCAGTGGGTTTGAGTTAACAAGTCTGAGGCAAAAGCAATGAGTCTGTCTTGTACACCGATTCTGTGCGAACGCACAGAGCCGATTCCGTAGGAAGAAGCGTCCACTTGCAAAACTGCCGGCTTCGCAGGGTCAGAATTCACTAAGTATCTGTCACTAAGCAAAGAATTTTTGAGTTCCTCAAATGCGTCGTGACAGTCTTTAGAAAACTCAAAGGGTACATTTTTGCGACGCAAACGGTGCAATGCGGAATTCGGTATGAATCGAATGTCGTATGACATATGTCCACCCCCGGGAGTTAAGTGGGTCTTTTCATTTAGCTACATAAATTTTTCTAGGGAGTCCAAATGTCGTCCTTTGCCAGTTGTAAGATTTTTAGGTATCTCAAAGGACGTGTCTTTCTATCATTTGTTCACTAGATAGGCGTGAGTGGTCCTCCCAATCTGATATCTGGCGTGAACTCTACCAGTACTTTTGCGGACTTTATGCTGAAGTGGATTCAGACGGTCCACCGTCTGTTGATTCTACTTCCCTCCTTGACAGTGTTGTTACGACCAGCGGCCAATAGCGGCACCCCCAATCATGAATTTAAGCGCCTGCCTCTCGCTTAGCCAGCCAGTCTAGTCTTGCGTGCATCTCTGTACATATCGCCTTGCCTTAGACAGGGTATTTACTTTCTTGTTCTGTGTACGAGTGGACGTGGTTTTCTAGTGATTCTGTGGTTTCGATCTTGTTGTTCGTTAGGTCCTTCGTTGGTCGTGTCCGTCCTCTCCCGTTTGTGTTGTTGTTCGCGGGCCGCTCCATGGGTCCTGCCGCGCTTTCCGTCACGTCAACCCCGCGACCGTCCCGGTCACAGTTACAACAAAGTCAGTTATTTAGGAGTAAATATCCATTTCCAAGCGAATCTTTCCCTAAGAATGCTGTTAAGCCGCTGGCCAATTCCTCATAGTATTCCCTCTATGGAAGCCCTGTCGCCAGAATCGAATTGGAAGATTGTTTGGTCTAACGTTAGACTCCCGAATTTCCCGATGGAAGTGGCATCCTCGTGGTACCAAGTTGTTCACGATGTTGTACCTACCAACGTGCGACTTTTTCATATTGGTCTCAATGTGACGGATCGTTGCAGTCGTTGCCATGAAACTGACACATTATATGATCGCTTGGTCTCCTGCGGTCAGGGCCATTGGAGATAGCTTCGCCGACAATTGGCTTTTCTTCTCAGGACGTGGGGGCGGCTATCTCGGGGGAGATTCTCGTGCGTCCCGATTCAACCTTCTTTCCCCGATCTAAGCCGGCCGGTGTGGCCGTGCGGTTCTAGGCGCTTCAGTTTGGAACCGCGTGACCGCTACGGTCGCAGGTTCGAATCCTGCCTCGGGCATGGCTGTGTGTGATTTTCCTTAGGTTAGTTCTAAGTTCTAGGGGACTGATGACCACAGATGTTAAGTCCCATAGTGCTCAGAGCCATTTGAACCATTTTGAACCCCGATCTAAGAAAAATGCTGTCATGTGCCTTGTTGGACACTATGTCCACTACGCGATGGTGAGTGGATATACGTGTGTCTTTTCTTAATATATGACCACAGCCGATTGGACGTGGCTCAGGATGCCACATTATCGTGAGCTTTTTTCTAATATGTTGTATCTTGTTTTTCAGCGACAAGGAGTTGGATGAGTTGACATCCCACTTTTTTTTTCGACACTCTTGTTTGGATTTAGATGTTTCACGATAAATAAGTGATGGAGGGAAGAAGGTGTGGGCATGTTAAAATTAACGCCATATTCCTTACACACGTATTTCTGATTTAACCCTTTTGTTTTTGTTAAAATGACTCCTTTTATTTTATTTTAATTGATTGCCTTAAATAAGTACTTTGGAGGGGAAAAAAAGAAAAACTCACTGCTTTCTTGGATACAAAAAAAGTGGTCAGCGTGACAAAAAGTTAATTCTAAGGGCCCGGGTTCGATTCCTGGCTGCGTCGGAGATTATCTCCGCTCATGGACTGGATGTTGTGTTGTCCTAATTATCATCATTACATCCCCATCGACGTGCAAGTCGCCGAAGTGGCGTCAAATCGAATGACTAGTACCTGACGAACGGTCTACCCGGGGGAGGCCCTAATCACACGAAATTTTTTGTATGTCATGTTGCCTAGCACTGACTGCAGTTCAGACACATTGCGAGGAACAGGCAAGTCACGGACCGCAAGTAAATGCGATCTGCGGTGGTGCGCACCCTGACTGTGTATCAAATGACCTTAGTTATATAGTACAGTTTCAAAAGAGTCACACTTATCGAGACGACAATTGAGCCTTCATATGACAAAACTCGAAAGAGGGTACGCAAATTGGCAATGTGTTCCTGCAGTGTACGATCTGAGACAACAGTATCGTCAAGGTAGTTGGAACAGAACGGAAATTTTATAGTCAGCTGTTCCAAGTAACGTTGAAAAATGACGGTTGCCGAAACACTGCCGAAATGCAAACGGAAGTACTTGAACAGTCCCAAGTGTGCGTTTACAACAAAAACTTTCTGTGATTCTTCGTCCAATAGAAGTTGCAAATAGATATCAAGCAAATCTATCTTAGAAAAGTAACGTCCTGGACTAAGCCTGTCCATGAGTTCCCCAGGGTGAGGTGACGTGTAAGTGTCAACTACTGTCTCTGAGTTGACCGTAGACTTGAAGTCAACACAAGTGCGAAAGCAATTGGAACGGGGTGGGCCGGGGAAAACGTAGGCTGTGAGGCTGCTCATTGTCTTTCAGTGTAACATGGGCTACAAAGTTGGTAGCTTTTCTCATTCCTTCTGAAAATAGTTCAGGAAATTCCCTTAAGCAAGCTACATTATCTTTTGATTCGAAAGCAGGCAGTGAAAGTACATTGTCTTGGATGCTAAGTCCAAACAAATCAATGCCATCTAAACCGAATATATCCTCACTCTATCTTGATCTCCACACAATAAATTCACCATGGTTAGGTGAGTTTTTTAAGTGGCAGGCAAACTACACAGCCCAAGCACTAGAATTTCCTGTCGTTGGTAAGCAGTCAGGTGCTTGCTAGATTTAGACCCACTTGGTGAACCTAACTCTTCGTACGTGGCACAACTAAGCAAAATTACTGAAGCACCTTCGTCTAACTGAAAATTCAGACGATGGTCAGCAAATTAATGAGAGAAATAGTTCGTTAGAACATCGTTGCACAGCACTATGGCGAGAAGGAGGAGCAACCTTTTTCTAACTTTTGTCAGAACCTGTTGTATTCATGACGAAGGCATCTAGGGCAAGACTTAACTAAATTGAAAGGCCTGTATACATGTCTACATGGCTGTCCGTACGCACTCGCCGTTGTGGCTGCTTAGGGCTGTTGCAACCAAGGGGCGACTCAACCCGACAAATTGGGGCCTGATGAAACCTATCGGCCGCTATGACACCCGAATCATATTGCTCCAAGATTTGCAGTACTTGGGGAAGTGATGGCTCGAGTACTTTAAGATCTGTTCCCGTATTCTAGTATATGGGGCAATCAATGTTATTGCCTCCCTAACCATTAAATCACTGCAAAACCTGCCACAACTACACTTAAATTTACACTTCCTTGCAATGCCTTCAATTCCGTATACCATTGGCGGTACGACTGTAACGGCTTATCCTACAAACGAAAAAACTGATATCTAACTTGAGCTACTTGGACTTTCTGGTCATAGTATTTAGTTTATACAGCGATTACTTGGTGATTGACGAGTTCTTCGGAGATGTCGTTGGGAATGAGTTTTGTAGTAAACTGAACACGGGGGATTCCGCAATTGAAAGGAAGTATTGTAACTTTACAGTACCTTGAACTCACTATCTCTTATACTGTCCGCCGCTTGTGGATTCGTGGTAGCGCTCTCGCTTCCCGAGCACAGGGTCCCGGGTTCGACCCCCGGCCGAGTCAGGGATTTTCACCTGCCCCGATATGACTGGGTGTTGTTGTGTCGTTGTCATCATCGTCATTCATTCCCATTTCGATCGGAGGAATGCGACGGCAAACCACCTCCATTAGGGCCTTGTCTAGTACGGCGGTGCGGGTCTCCCGCATCGTGCGCCTACGCTCTGTCAAGAACCATGGGACTTCATTTCCATTCCATCCCTGATACTGAACACAAAAAATAAAAGAAACTGGGAGACCATAAACGACGATCGCTGTAACACAATAAGGCTGACAATAAAGTCAACTGTTAAGGCAGTATTTTTCTGCCAACCAATATCACAGGCAATTGGCAGCAGCAGGACGAAAGGAAGCGAGGAGAAACAGTATTTCCTCGCTCGCCGTTTGGAGGCATTCTTCTCTACTGTATATCTGTCCTAGATATTGAAGGATTCTTTCAACTGTAGTCTATTTAGTATAGGCCTTTCCTACGATTCATTCAAACTTGATATTCTGCGGAAGCTTATTCTTAGCTGTTTTACGTTTCCAATAGTTTCCATCTGTTGATTCGCGATTGTGCTAATTTTTTCACCTATTTGGACGCAATACAGTGGCGACACCAACATCGCAAGGACTGTATTTTGAGTCTATTACAAGAAATATAACAGGGTATGAGATATTCTATAATACATTTTACAGTATCATTAAAATTGACTTTCAGTAAGAGAAGTAGAGTAGCATGCATAATATAAGGCCACTGCAGCATAAAGTTATGTTTACAAAGAAACGTTGAAGAATTGGTATGTGCCCGCGGAGTTGTTCCCAACACGGAATAATTTAAGAGCTACTCTCGAAAATTTTAAACTATTTCTTCTGACGTTACTGCTATCTCCTTGAATCTAATGAAAAACAGTGCGAATTTCCGTTTTTACTCACGTCAGCAGTCATCGCTGTTGGTAGTAGTGCCCAAGTCACGTCAGGTTGTGAGAGTAACGCGTCGACCCCGGCATTATCCGTGGCAGCTTCAAGGGACGCTGTCGTATTTAACGACCACGCGGCAACCGTTCTGTGTACAGGGTGTTACAAAAAGGTACGGCCAAACTTTCAGGAAACATTCCTCACACACAAAGAAAGAAAATATGTTATGTGGACATGTGTCCGGAAACGCTTATTAAAGTCCCATAGTGCTCAGAGCTATTTGAACCATTTGAACAAATGTAAGGATAAATAACAAACTAAGACCGTAGCACAACATGGACCTGCAATTATGCAACGTAAATGTATGTGAATGTATTGATGTGTATGAATTTGCAATGGACAAAACACTGAAGCTTTGTAAATCTGCTTGTACTAGTACAAGGGTATCCAATCTCCATTGACTTGCACCAAATAACCAAACTGTGAGCCCTAATGTAAATAATGCTACTACATACTGTCTGCCTAAGTAAAGAGACTCATTTCAGACAGCATACAGTAGGGGGGCATTTGTGATGTACTTCTTGCATTTCTTGCTTTCATGTTTTCGTTTTCTTCAACGGCAAAGAGAAAACGTGAAGCGGTAGCCCAGCGTAGAGCCTGCGGTTACCGTCATGTATTTTTGATTTTCAAATGCTAAAAAACGTAAGATGTTTTTCCTGTTCCTCGGTAAGAGGAAGGACTCGCTCTCTGTTAATGAAAGAAGGTAGAAGCACGTTAGTTTAGAGCGTAATTGGCGTTAGACATTTTCGTGGTGACAAGAAGTAAAAAGCCTGTATTGTTGATGTGTAGAAGGAAGAATATAGGTATCATTTCACCAGTGGAAAAATGTTTGAGTCATTATTCCAAGTAGTACTGCAATGCATACAAACCTAAGAAGCCCACCTATGTACTTCGGAGTCATCGCACAGATCCGATTACAATCAAATGGAGGACACAAATGAAGGTTTTGTAGGTGTATACGGCGTTTAGACGTAGTACTGTTAATTGGCAAGCATAAACCTACAACAGGAGAAATACTATTTCGTTTATGTGGAACGAATATGAAATGATTCTTTACCCATTCTAAGGCACAGCTCAGATTATTGTGCTCGCCTGACAATCCGCAAGATTAATCTCATTATTTCCATATATCTAAAATTTATTTATTATATTTTATATGTTATATGCACCAGGAGCCGTGCCTTAAGGAGGGACCAAACAGCAAATACATTTACAGAGCACCGGATCCGCTATTCGAACTAAGCCAAGATATCACACAAACAAGTCAGACACGTTGATACTGTGTACTCTGTTTCGCCTGGCAGATTCCCCCCCCCCCCCCCCTCTACCCCAGACGTACACACCGGCAAGTCCGCAGAGGACACAACACACTGTTCCGCGGTGTACCGCTCGTCTTTCGAAGGCTCCTCCTCCACTCTCAGCACGGAAGAGCGCGCTCCAAGCCGCTACACCAGTATATCTCTCGAAGACACTGGTCTCGCTATCTTTCCTAGAGCCACAGTGCTTGGCCTTGTAACTAAATCAGAGCTTCGAAACTAGCTGCGAGATTCCAAGCAAAGAAATAATGTCAACCGCAACATGCGTCCTTTCTATCCCCTTTGAGCAACATCAAAGGGATGTTGGCGCCACATTCTAAGCAACCAAAGAATTATCTTCACGCTGGTTACAAAATCCGAGCTTCAGCTGAGTACTGTGCTGTCTTAAAACACTAAAGTCCGTTTTGCATATAATACTTTCGATATTCGACACCTTGCCAGAACTTTTGTCAAATTCCCCGGAGCCCTGACTCCTCCTCTTGTCACTCCCTTAGGATTCTCCCTGATGTGCCTCACCTTGACACCTAAATCTTGATATTTTAGCAGTCCAACGAGAAAGCCAACCTGCATTTATAACACGCGTTGAAACCCATAAAGGGTTTGATTGTCTGTTTCAAGCACTGTCAATGTCAAGAACGAATTCCTTGTGTGCCAAATAGAAGTGAAACATTACCAGAAGAATTATCACGGCCAAAGCCTCGAGCTGATAAACAGAATACTTCAGCTTCTGTCAAAAATCTCAAAGCATAGGCAATAGCTTTTTCCTTCCCTTCGTCTTCCTGTGGCTAGTCCCGAATTAAAAGTATCCAATTAGAGCTCAAATTCATGTTCAAAGTCAGGGACATCCAAAATCGGTACACTTGCCAGAGCCTGCTTTAAACTATCAAACACTACTTGGTGGCTTTCGGTACACCTAAAAGTCCATCTTTTGGCCTCAGTTGGTTCAGTGACACAGCCAACTGTACGAAATTTAGCACAAACATCCTAAAATAATTGGCCATCCCTTGAAAACGGCAACTCTTCTTCTATTACGAGGGGACGGGGGAAACTGATAAAGGCTACGATTTCTTTCCTGATCCACCTTTACTTCCTCGGAGGGAACTATTTGTCCCAAAAAGGAAATTTCCCGCCTAACTAACTACACACTGGAGCGTTTTTAAATTCAATCAGGTTTCCCGATATCTATCGAAAATTTGGGGTATATAACGCAGATGTTCTTCAAATAATTTACTACGTGCTACCACATCTTCTAAGAAGTTATTCCCAACTTTGTATTTCAGATCTTGTAGCACAGAATCTAATAATTTAGACAATACTGCAGTTCCGGTGGCCAAAACAAATGGTCCCTAATTATAGTCACGTATGGTAGAATCCTTTGCAAATGCTGTAAGTGCTTTCGGCTGCTGGACTAGTGGGATCTGGCGGTGAGCGTGGTTTAAATATAACACCGTAAAATACCGGGCGCTTACAAAACATGCAAAGCAGTCACATGAGTCAGGAAGAGTCTTGGATTCTAACGAAGCTGTTTGATGAAGCAGCTAACACTCTAAATGCCTCCACACTCAGGTTCTTCAGTAGAAATACCGGCGACACGAAAGCGGACAAGAGCGCCTAGTTAATCAGTCCCTTAAATTTCCATTACTAATTTTAATTTATTCTTCCATCTTTGGTGGTGAAAGCCTGTATGGTGACTATCGAACTGGAACCTGATGAATTAACAAGATCTTGGATTTAATTTTGTCACCCCAAGTTTATAGGTGAAAACTTCGGCCAACTCGTCCAACACTTTTAACCCTTATCTCACGAAGTGACTTCTTTGTAATGTATACGACACTGAAGAGCCAAAGGAAGTGGTACACCTCCGTAATATCGAGTAGGACTCCCGCGAACACGCAAAAGTCCCGCAACAGGACGTGGCAAGGACTCAATTAATGTCCGAAGTAGTGCTGGAGGAAGTTGACAAAATGAATGCAGCAGGACTGTCAATAAATCCATGAGACTACGAGGGACTAGAGATCTCTTCTGAACAGCACGTGGCACGGCAACCCAGATATGCTCAATAATGTTCTTATCTGGGTGGTTTGTGACCAGCGGAAGTGCTTAAATTCAGAAGAGTGTTCCTGGAACCACTTTGCAGCAATTCTGGACGGCTGGGGTGACGCCTCGTTCTGCTGGAATTGCCCAAGTCCGTAATTATGCACAATGGACAGGAGTGGATGCAGGTGATGAGACAGGATTCTCACGTACGTGTCACCTGTCAGAGTCATATCTAGACTTATTAGGGGTTCCATATCACTCCAACTCCACACGCCCCGCACCATCACAGAGCCTCCACCAGCTTGAACAGTCCCCTGCTGACATGCATTGTCCGTAGATTCATGAAATTTTTTTCCCTAACCGGACACGTTTATCTGCTCGATACAATTTGAAACGAGACTGGTCTGATCAGGCAAAATGTTTCCAGTCATCAACAGCCCAATGTCGATGTTGCCTGGCCCAGGCGAGGTGTAAAGGGTACAGGAATGGGACTTCGACACTGAAAGTACATATTTATGATATTTCGTTGAATGGTTCGCACGCTGACTCTTGTTGATGGCCCAGCACTGAATTCTGGAGTAATTTACGGAAGGGTTGCACTTCTATCCGCTGAACGATTCTCTTCAGTCGTCGTTGGTCCGGTTCTTGCAGGATCTTTTTTACCAGATTCCTTATACACTCCTGGAAATGGAAAAAAGAACACATTGACACCGGTGTGTCAGACCCACCATACTTGCTCCGGACACTGCGAGAGGGCTGTACAAGCAATGATCACACGCACGGCACAGCGGACACACCAGGAACCGCGGTGTTGGCCGTCGAATGGCGCTAACTGCGCAGCATTTGTGCACCGCCGCCGTCAGTGTCAGCCAGTTTGCCGTGGCATACGGAGCTCCATCGCAGTCTTTAACACTGGTAGCATGCCGCGACAGCGTGGACGTGAACCGTATGTGCAGTTGACGGACTTTGAGCGAGGGCGTATAGTGGGCATGCGGGAGGCCGGGTGGACGTACCGCCGAATTGCTCAACACGTGGGGCGTGAGGTCTCCACAGTACATCGATGTTGTCGCCAGTGGTCGGCGGAAGGTGCACGTGCCCGTCGACCTGGGATCGGACCGCAGCGACGCACGGATGCACGCCAAGACCGTAGGATCCTACGCAGTGCCGTAGGGGACCGCGCCGCCACTTCCCAGCAAATTAGGGACACTGTTGCTCCTGGGGTATCGGCGAGGACCATTCGCAACCGTCTCCATGAAGCTGGGCTACGGTCCCGCACACCGTTAGGCCGTCTTCCGCTCACGCCCCAACATCGTGCAGCCTGCCTCCAGTGGTGTCGCGACAGGCGTGAATGGAGGGACGAATGGAGACGTGTCGTCTTCAGCGATGAGAGTCGCTTCTGCCTTGGTGCCAATGATGGTCGTATGCGTGTTTGGCGCCGTGCAGGTGAGCGCCACAATCAGGACTGCATACGACCGAGGCACACAGGGCCAACACCCGGCATCATGGTGTGGGGAGCGATCTCCTACACTGGCCGTACACCACTGGTGATCGTCGAGGGGACACTGAATAGTGCACGGTACATCCAAACTGTCATCGAACCCATCGTTCTACCATTCCTAGACCGGCAAGGGAACTTGCTGTTCCAACAGGACAATGCACGTCCGCATGTATCCCGTGCCACCCAACGTGCTCTAGAAAGTGTAAGTCAACTACCCTGGCCAGCAAGATCTCCGGATCTGTCCCCCATTGAGCACGTTGGCGGATTGGATGAAGCGTCGTCTCACGCGGTCAGCACGTCCAGCACGAACGCTGGTCCAACTGAGGCGCCAGGTGGAAATGGCATGGCAAGCCGTTCCACAGGACTACATCCAGCATCTCTACGATCGTCTCCATGGGAGAATAGCAGCCTGCATTGCTGCGAAAGGTGGATATACACTGTACTAGTGCCGACATTGGGCATGCTCTGTTGCCTGTGTCTATGTGCCTGTGGTTCTGTCAGTGTGATCATGTGATGTATCTGACCCCAGGAATGTGTCAATAAAGTTTCCCCTTCCTGGGACAATGAATTCACGGTGTTCTTATTTCAATTTCAGGAGTGTATTCACGGTACACTCATGAATCATCGTACGGGAAAATCCCCACTTCATCGGTACCGCGGAGGTGCTGTGTCCCTTCGCTCGTGAACCGACTGTAACACCACGTTCAAACTCATTTAAATCTTGATAGCTTGCCATTGTAGCAGCAGTAACTCATCTACCAACTGCGCCAGACACTTGTTGCCTCACATAGGCGTTGGCGATCACAGCGCAGTATTCTGTCTGTTTACATATTTCTGTATTTGAATACGAATGCCTGCATCAGTTTCTTTGGCGCTTCAGTGTATAATGTGGGGTCTGTGGAATCCCTTATCTTTAAACCGGCATTTAGGGAGCAAATCATTTGTAATTATTAATTTAATTTATAGAATATTTATTCTTACAATTATTTAGGTGTTGTTCAAATCACTTTGTTGATTTTGTTGTATTAAATATAACCTGCAATATTTTTTCATACAAAATCAGACACATTTGTGCGGTTTCTTAAACAGCACACGTAAACTAACTGTTTGAGAAGTGAACTTTATATTATGAAAAATCGTAGTACCTGTGTAGGAAGTAAATTGCTACATGGAACTGAAGTCCTGAATTTAAACTTCCACATAAAAACTGCCCTCAATAGAAACAAAACGAAAACTGGGATCTACTTTCTTTATCACAATTCAGAACATATTCGACTTTAACGAAACATTACGAATGTTATTAGAGAAACGAAAAGGTCACAATGGCAGTTGTGCTGAAGTTCGTTGTCTCATTGATTCTCTGCTAGAAAAAATGTGACGACTGGGTGTTGTAATATATGTCTTTTTCTTGTGTTTATTAATCTCTATCACTGGCATCTTCCTTCATCCACCGCCTAACAATTTCATAAAACATAGGATCGTTAAAACTGACAAGTTTCCGCAAACACATTTTTTGCTATACTGAAGAAAACATGTGCGTATCGACAAGAAACATAGAAGGTGATAATGCAATCGGGAGTGAGACACTACAGGGCTAGCGATTTAAGGAGGGTAAAGGGGAATACGTAGAAGCATTCCGCCAGAGCTGAGCTTGGAGATCGAGTTCGAAAATTTTCGCTCAGTCTAATCTCAGTGAGTTAAGAGTTAACAGATTACACGCTTGCTCTCGTTCTAAATGATCTATCTTGAAATTGCGCCACTTACACTCACATTGCAAACCAGTTCAAGTGTACCATTTGTACACATGGAAAACTTCTTACCAGGCAACAACCTGAACAAGGAGCATTTGAAACTATAGTCTAAAGCACAGTGAGTTTTTTTAAAAAAAATTCACAATCCAAAAAACCCTTCACAAAATAAATTCACCGAGCCATGCCAACCCCTGAATCATTAAACTAATTTCATCCTTCCACGAGACTTCTAATCATTAAACGTTCACTTAATGACACTGTGTGTACCTCGCTCGACCGAGGTAATCTACAAATATTCACAAACTTACTGTCCCACTTAAAATCAAGTAAGAAAACTTTACTACAAGACTCCATTAAACCACACGTTGGTTCATGGTCTAGACTCATACATCTACATCTACATTTACGTGATCACTCTGCTATTCACAATAAAGTGCCTGACAGATGGTTCAATGAAGCATCTTCAAGCTGTCTCTCTACCGTTCCACTCTCGAACGACACACGGGATAAACGAGCACTTAAAAAATTTTTCTGTGCGAGCCCTGATTTCTATTATTTTATCGTGATGATCATCTCTCCCTATGTAGGTGGGTGCCAACAGAATGTTTTCGCAATCGGAGGAGAAAACTGGTCACTCAAATTTCATGAGAAGATCCCGTCGCAACGAAAAACGCCTTTGTTTTAATGATTGCCACTCCAATTCATGTATCATGTCTGTGACACTACCTCCCCTATTTCGCAATAATACAAAACGAGCTGCCCTTCTTTGTACCTTTTCGATGTCATCCGTCAGTCCCACCTGATGTGGATCCCACACCGTTTGCCCTACCCACAATATTATCAATGTGATCGTTCTAATTTAGGTTATTTGTAATTGTAATCCCTAAGTATTTAGTTGAATTTACAGCCTTCAGATTTGTGTGACTTATCGCGTAATCGAAATTTAGCTGATTTGTTTTAGTACTCATGTGAATAACTTCACCCATTTCCCTATTCAGGGTCAATTTCCACTTAAGACACTTTACAGATATCTTATGTAAATCATTTTGCAACTCGTTTTGATCATATGATGACTTTAGAAGCCGGCCGGTGTGGCCGAGCGGCTCTAGGCGCTACAGTCTGGAACTGAGCGACCGCTACGGTCGCAGGTTCGAATCCTGCCTCGGGCATGGATGTGTGTGACGTCATTAGGTTAGTTAGGTTTAAGTAGTTCTAAGTTATAGGGGACTGATGACCTTAGAAGTTAAGTACCATAGTGCTCAGAGCCATTTGAACTATTTGACTTTACAAGACGGTAAATGACAGCCTCATCTGCAAATAATCTAAGACGGCTACTCAGATTGTCTCCTATGTTGTTAATATGGACAGGAACAGACGGCAACCAGACAGTTGACACCCCCTTAATCTTACTACAAAGCCTGATCGGACCACTCAAGCTCCCAACTTTTTCATGATTCTTCTGGCGTCAGTTCATCTTAGCTTGCCAAGCCACAGGACAGGCGTGCACTAAGTGGCCTTGTCGAAGCAGCCTTTTCGCCGTATGTCTTTTGCGTAGCCATTTACTGTTTTGGAAATTCTTCCATCACAAGTGACTCAAGCTTGACCGAGATAGCTTTACGCTTTCTGTCACGAAGATGAGCATTCTCAAACTGAACAACCATCTAATCTAAATCCGCAAAACCGAGAGACGTGGCGCACTGGTTAGCACACTAAACTCGCATTCGGGAGGACGAAGGTTCAAACCCAAAGTTTTCCTAGGTTTCCCTAAATCGCTGCAGGTTAATGCCCGTATGGTTTCTTTGAAAGGCCACGGCGGATATCCTTCCCCATCCTCGCCTAATCCGTCTCTTATGCCTTCGTTGTCAACGGGACGTGAAATTATCTTCCTCCTCCTAAATCCGCAAAGCTTCTCGCACTGGTCGTCGAAGCGTAATCCTTCAACAACATTTCTAATAACGCCTGCTTCCAATAACTCTACACAGATGGCTAACACTGCCACAGGCTCGCTTTCAGTGTAGTGTACCAGCTGCTCGTTTCCACATTGTAACCGGTAACAGTGCTCAATAAGTACCTTACGAAGCACCCTACTAGACAAATTCCCTAATATCAATTTGCGAAATACCAAGAGGAAGTCACCATTATTGACTGCTTCAGGGACAGTCTTCCATGATATGCCTAGGACTAGAGGATAAACAACTTTGAACACCACAGAATCTTCTACTTGCAAAGATTTCGCCTGCAAAATGGTTCAAATGGCTCTGAGCACTATGGGACTTAACATCCATGGTCATCAGTCCCCTAGAACTTAGAACTACTTAAACCTAACTAACCTAAGGACAGCACACAACACCCAGTCATCACGAGGCAGAGAAAATCCCTGACCCCGCCGGGAATCGAACCCGGGAACCCGGGCGTGGGAAGCCAGAACGCTACCGCACGACCACGAGCTGCGGACTTTCGCCTGCACCTCCAGCTGCATGGATAACGACAAGATATCTGTTAACTACTGAATATTCTGCACCACTGCCCATAATGGATTTCGCAATATACAGAAACATGTCACTTGTTCCCTGATAGTCTTTTGAGTACCATTCAAACCTGACCTGAGATTTCCAGCCAAGGGCGTTAACTTGCAACTGTAACTGAACCGTCTTCTCTTATAATCCATCAATTCCTCAAATTTGGTCTAGTGTTCTATAAACTTCTCTTAAATCCTAAAGATAGTTCTATATATGAGTCGACTGAGACTGAATCGTGAGAGCTTTCGGGGTGGGAACACTATCTTGTAATAATTCAGGTTTAGCTTCAAAGTGTACTAGGAAATATCACAAACATCGCAGGCACCACTTACGACTACATCACAAAGCGTAGCAGCATTTAACACCAGCCTGTGGTTCAACGCGACAAGTCAGCGCTGGCCTAAGTCGGCCACACTACCTTCAGATGGCGCCTCCCGTATGGCCAATGCCTACTTTTCCTCTCTATCGGTGAGATAAGAAATCCTCAGTACGCCCCTTTTGTGAGACCGCTTCCATACTAATAACTTGGAAACCACACAAGTAATAGGTGGAAAATGGAAGTAACGCACCTTGTATTCAAAATGAGGCTATTTTCAGGGAGTTTTAAGGTTTAGTGCAGCCCCAAGCTTACATAACTTCTGCATGACACTTCTATGGCTGCCAGTTGGGCTTTTTCTTTCCTTTTTTTTCTTTTGTCATCAGTCTTATGACTACTTTGATGCGATACGCCACGTATTCCTTTTCCGTGCCAAACTTTCCATCACACGATATATATAAGATCGTCTGCTGACAGAAATATTTCATGCCGTGCAGTCATGTGCGCATCACTATCCAGTTGACTGTCTCAATGGATCCGTAGTCACTTCTCCATCTGCATGGTAGTTTGTCTTGGGATCAAGACTTTGAGGATGCATCGTATTAAGTAGCCTGAACATTGATGTGAGTCTGCCAGTAGGTGAGTTTGACAGCAGAATCGGTTAGCCTGGCCGCATGGACAACGGACTAAAAGGGTGCTCTCTTCTCCCACATGGTGCCGCGAGGTTGGACTTACTTGCGTAGTATAGACGCTATCTCTTGTGAGGATGAAATGAGCATATTAAAGAGACCTCGTTCTGTATTTTGATCAAATCGTTGGTGGTTTGCTTGCCATGCATTTGCGTAATTGCATGTTACGTGTGTTTCAGATCACGTTACATTAGATTTCTTTCCACGGGATACTTTTAACATACAGACGGAAAAATAATATATATTGATGTTTAAAGTGGAATACTTTTAAGATATTTTCTGGAGTTGAAAACTTCGTTAGAACATGTGGGAACCAACATCAGATTTTAACTTCTCCATCCGAGCTCTCAGTCAGTTTGTCTCGTCGCCCTTTTGGTCATCAAATAATAATTTCGGTGTTAATACTTATACACAGCCGGGAAAAATAGTTACTCGGAAACGTGTCGTCAAATTTGTTCTAATGAGAGTATATGCCAACTCGGGTAGAGAAGGTGATTGATGATGATTTCAGCGTTGTCAGCCAACAGATAGCGAAGTGGCATAGCTACTAGAGCTCCATATGTGTCTACCCTTTAATAGGGAATCTCACAGCCAGAAGGCTCACTGTGGCGCAAACGTTCGAAACGAGCAGGCCTCCAGCGAGTTACGGGATCAACTTGTGGCCTTCGGAGTGGCGGGATGACCCTTTCGGAAAATTGCCACACAAGTTGGAGATGCTGCGTCGGTTGCTCTGGTACCACTGGTCACGTGAACATTCTTATACGCTTAGGTGAGGTTCTCGACGTCCAAGGAGGACAGACAGCCATCACGATCGTAGTTTTGTAAAGACAGCAGTGGCAGAACGTACACCTATGAAAGCACAGATAAGAGGGCTTGTGGGCCGAGACATGTGAACACGAACTGGTGCGAATAGGTTATTAGCCGTGCGACTACGGACACGCACACCTCTCGCCCGCCTTGCACCGAGGACACAGCAGAACAGGCATGGCCCGTCTGGGCCACCAGAGGATTCTTGGAATGGCGCGCCGTGGTCTTCAGCAATGAAAGTGATCGTCGCACGCAAGTGATCGTCGTTGGCGCCCTGGTAAGCGCTGGCTCATACAGCGCATTCGTCCAGGACACACTGGTCGATACCCAGGCCTTATGATCTGGGGTGTGATAAGCTAGATAAGGTACAACTCTCGACCACCTTTACCGTGTCTGGAGAGGACACTAACCTGCCCTCGGTATTTGCAGACTCTTTTTAAACCCATTATTTTCCTCTTCTTGCAACAGTAAGGGGATGGTTTGTTCCAACAGGATAATGCTCTTCCCCACACTTACAGTGAAATTCAAAGTGCCCTGCAACTTCTCTGACCAGTGCAATCTCCAAACATGTCTCCAATCGAGACGAGACGAGAAGTGACTCGTGCTACGCGTCAGCCCACATCTCTTACAGAACTGCGTGAAGAGGTCGAGCAGGCGTGGCATAACATATCGCAGGACGTTTAATGTCATCTGTACGATCGACTGGATGCCAGACTCAGCGCCTGCATTGCCGAAGATGGAGGCTACATCGCGTACTAGTATTAGTGTTTCAGCATGGGTTGATACCTTGTACCTTAGAACCGTTTCTGCTGTTGATCTGTAAATCTGTAAATGTGAGCATTTCATGTAATCCATATGCACTTGGCAACAATAAATCTTGACTGAATTCGAAACATGTCACGTGGTGTGCTTCTGTATGATGAATTCCTTTTTCGTTTCCTTGTTGTGACCGCTCAAAGTCATTCAATACGATCACGACGACACCCCTCGATCGACGTTAGCACTCGTGGTGTCACTCGCCTTCCTACATGGCAGTGGACGTTTGAAAATTCGTCACGCTAGCTCAATGGTCGTCAATTGATTTAAATGTTATTCCCGGTTGACTCTTAATTCAATTACTGCCACGGGGGTGAGGAGAAAGAACACATCCTGGTGGTACCAGCATTATGCGTATTTAGATGTTCGATGAATCTGAATGGTTTGCAATGTTCCAGCGATTCTATTCGAACACTCTGCTGATGTACCGACAAGGACCATTTTCGCAGATAAACATGCCAGTACGTAATGGATGTTCAGTTTCTCAATATAGTTCGTCGCACTCACACATTATACATCCGCTGTAAGAACAATTTTATGCATTTACATTTTTTGGTGTTCCACAATATTGGTTGGCTAATTATTATGACGATACGTTGTATACAACTTCCACAGATATTGTTTATCATGTAGTCAAGACTACCTAATGAAGCCAAAATCGTGGATAAAATTGAAATGTAGTTTGTTTATTAACACTTTTCTTTTCACTAACTAAATATGAAATATGAATCGCGATTGGAGGTGATGATCCTATCCTTCATATGTGGTAGTTAATAACCGAACTATTTTTATGCTGGCGCGTTGTTTGTATCAGTTACCCCCGCAACCGTCCAAGGATAAGATTCTCTTAATGTTCCGCGCACACGCGTTTCACAATTTAATAAAATGCAGAATTACGTAAACTATAGCTTTCCGTTGCGTACAACTCTCGTGGGTTCCACAACCATAATGGTTTCACAAGAGTATTTTTCCCAGCTAGCACAAGTTCGAATTATGCTGTCGGAATCATTTTCACTTCACCCGACAGTAAACGTCTCTGATCATTTCCTCACATGTCATGTATTTTAAACGTGCTTGAAGGGTCTTTAAATAATCTCCTTAACGAATTTCGCAGTCGCGTACCACTTCTTCATCGACTAGCCCGATCACGATAACTGAACGTAGAGAGCTCAATAATGTGTTACATGTTCTTTATATGTATAAAAAAACAAACGCGCCCCTATATATTTTTGTCCCGCTTGGTCTTTGCTACTTTGCTTTTTATTACTTTTCATTATATTGCTTCTTAGTAATATTGTGCAGTAATTAAAGTTTCGTATTACTTTCCCCTTTTTAAGTCTTCCAAAATAAAGTCTATTTATCCCCGATCTTAATTAATATGATGCTAATTGACACGCCTGCCCGCAGTGTACAGTTATATTGTGGAAGGTGAAGTAGAACCGCAAAGTCCGTTGATTGAGATGATTATACGAAAATTAAGATTTCTTATGAATTCATTTATATAGTATATTAATAGGACGTATAATTTGAGATTTTTGCTAACTTATTTTTCTCTACCCTGTGCTTCCTTAAGAGGTACGTTCTCGAATAAACTACATTCACATATACTGGAATGGGAATATGACGAACATCATCTGTGATGAAATTTTGATTTGAAATTAAATTTTCGGTTCTGGTACGTGCTTGCAGGGCGGAGATTTCAAGATAAAATTCTGCTATCAAACTAACCCAGATCTTTTCCGTTTACTATGTGCTGTAAGATACAGAGACAAACATATTTGCATCTGAGGAATTTCACCTGAATGCTGTGATTAATATAGACATGTGGTGAATGGTTGCGTGTGATTTGTTGAACAACTTACGTTTTCAGTTTTGTCTTGATATAGATTTTGTTAAAGTCTGCTTAGCTATACCGTTGCGCCACGAGGAAGACCTCACCATCACGATATTTAAAATTAGAAACCAGTAGAGATGTGTTAGTCACATATTGGTCTGATTCTGTATGAAGGTGTACAAATGGCTCTGAGCACTATGGGACTTATTATCTGAGGTTATAAGTCCACTAGAACATAGAACTACTTAAACCTAACTAACCTAAGGACATCACACACATCCATGCCCGAGGCAGGATTCGAACCTGCGACCGAAGCGGTCACGCGGTTCCAGACTGAAGCGCCTAGAACTGCTCGGCCAGACCGGCCGGCTGAAGTTGTACAGACGAACGGCATTACAAACCGTTGCTATACTCATTTTTGAACTTGTATTTATGCACCACGTCAAACAACATCTTGTTATTTATGGCGATATTAGGCATAGATGTCATGCTACTCCGGAATGGAATGATTGGTACAGCACTCCATCCAACGAACGACTCACAACGTGAGATGGCGGCCGAGTCGAGCTGGATGGCCAGTGGGCGCGGCCCCAGCATAAGCTCCTTAAAACAGACCAATTCTTCGTCTTGTTGAACCTCCCCCGCCTTTGGTAACGGGACGACATACTTATTTATACTCATAATATGCAACAGATAATATCGTAATTCTATTCCCTGATCAATGACAACACTAAAACAAACATTAACATACACTGGGGTGAGAAAAATCATGGGATAACGATGTAAACATACATAGATAGCGGCAGTATCGCTTACGGAAGATGTACAACGGCGGAGCTATCATTTGTACCCAGGTGATTCATCTGAACAGGTGTACAACGTCATTATGACCACACGACGGGAACTAACGGACTTTGAACGCCTAATGACAGTTGGAGCTAGATGCATGGAACAGTGGCCGGCCGCGGTGGTCTAGCGGTTCTGGCGCTGCAGTCCGGAACCGCGGGACTGCTACGGTCGCAGGTTCGAATCCTGCCTTGTGCATGGGTGTGTGTGATGTCCTTAGGTTAGTTAGGTTTAAGTAGTTCTAAGTTCTAGGGGACTTATGACCTAAGATGTTGAGTCCCATAGTGCTCAGAGCCATTTGAACCATTTTTGGCATGGAACATTTTCGGGAATCGTTAGTGAATTCAGTGTTCTGAGATCCACAGTGTCAAGAGCGTGCCGAGAATCCCAAATTTCTGGCATTACTGCTCACCACCGACAACTCAGTGGCCTACAGCATTCACTTAGCGACCGAGAGCAGAGGCGTTTGCGTAGAATTGTCAGTCCCAACGGACAAGCAATATTAAATGTGGGACATACAACCAGCGTATCCGTTAGGACAGTGCCAGGAACTTCTACGGCAGCAGAAGACCGACGCGAGTGCCTTTGCTAACAGCACGACATCGCTTGCAGCGCCTGTCCTGGGTTCGTGACCATATCAGTTGGACGGTAGACTACTGAAAATGTATGGCGTGGTCAGATGATTCCCGATTTCAGTTGGTACGAACTGATGGTAGGGTTCGAGTGTGGAGCAGACCGCGCGAAGCCATGGATCCAAGTTTCCAAGACACTGTGCAAGCTGGTGGTGGCTCCATGTTGTTGTGGGCTGTGTTTTCATGGGATTGTCAGGGTCCTCTGGTCCAACTACGACGATCATTGACAGGAAATGGTTATTTGTCCTACTTGGAGACAGTTTGCAGCAATTTATGGTACTCACGTCCCCAGACTGCCATGGAAATTGTACGGATGACAATGCACCACGTAAGCGGCCGACATTTCATTGGTTCTTGGTTTGAGGAACAGTTCGAACGAATGGTTTTGGCGTCCAGATCGCCCTACATATAGCCCATTAAACATTCATGGCACATAATCGAGAGGTCAGTTCCTGTTAAAAATTCTTCACCGGCGACATTTTTATAATTATGGAGATCTATAAAGGCAGTATTGTTCTGTATTTTTGCAGGGGACTTACGACTTTCTGAGTCCGTCCCACGTAGATCTGCTGCACTACTCCGGCCCGAAGGGGGTCCGACACGAAAGTATCCGACGACTTTTGTCACCTCGGTGTATCTCACAATGCCACTAGGGTTGTTGTAGTTTACGTAATCTTTCAATATTTCTGGTATGTACAGGTGCAACAGTTTAAAGATACTGTACCGCCGTCACCACTGCCTCCAGACCACCTCTCGGACAATGTTTCAGGAAAAATTTCTTTTATGTTTGCAGACAGCATTTTTTTGAAATTTTTCTCTGGTATGTAAGTAAGGTTTTGAACTGTTTCAAATTCTACAACTGTGTAAACATACGCGGTACGACCGATCTTTCACAAGGCGTTACCCCTCATAGCACCGCGTATAAGCCTTTCAATTCCCTGACGCAGTACCGTTTTTTTCTGAGGCCCATCGATATACGAAAGACGTCCAATAAGTAATGCAACGCATTTTTTCTGAAATGAGGTTGACTTTATTCAGGATTCCAGTACGCCGTATTACACCCCACTCTTTTGGCTAAAAAGAGGCTTTTTTTCAACTTCATCTCTGTCCCATGCGACGGCCTTACGCCACTCTACTGGGAGGGCCTGTCGACCACTAGTCGTCGTCGGAGCCAATGTCTTACTGCATCATCCACGTTCTGCTTCCAGTGGAGTGCATCCTTCATTGCACCAAAAAGATGGAAGTCGGAGAAGTCCAACACTGGAGCAGTCACAGGTGTGTGCGGCCGACCGTCACGCTTGGGATTAAACAGGTGTGCGCGACATTGGTGGGGTGAGAACAGACGCCTCGCGCAACGAATCATCGTGCTTTCGTGACTGCAAGGTCTCAGTAGCCAATCTCCAAGTGCCTATGATTATCTGTGAATGCTTAAATTTCCACTGAAAGGAACTCAGTGGCAGCAACGCACCTCCATAGCAGACGCAATTTTGAAGGTACGTGTAGCGTCGCAACCTATCGAAACTTCATGAAACTGTAGGCGCTAAAGCGGGAATATTACACGACGTTCAACAACAAATTCCGCATGTTTCGACCTAATACGGCAGAGAAAAAGGAAAATGTAGCATTTTGTTGCCACAATCCGACATGCAGCTGGATGTGTTTCAACTAGCACTTGAGGGAAAATGGCTGTTTAGGTTTTAGTGTGTGCACGCCTTATAAATTAATGTAGCCTGCCGGTTTTCTCTAATTGTATGCTATGAATAATCTCTGCAGCTACTTTAGGGATTTTTATACGCTTTTCACTAAGAACCTGATTACTCAGGAATGTTGAATGGGGGCTTAATTAAATAGAATGCAAATACTTTTAATTTTTAGTAGCTGAATGTCCGGCTATGCAGTCTCGTAAACGGTTGCCCTGACTAGTATTAGTACGCAATCTGACTGCATAAAATAACAACAAAGAATGAAAGAAAATTTCCATTAACACAATTATTTAATTAAGTCCCCAGCAACTATAAAACCTACGAAACAACAAAGCACAAGTGTAACTGTTCTGTGTGCGGCAGTGTGATTCAGCGTACACATCTGGCACGGTTCTTCCTCAATAAGACAAGATATTTTAAACACCATTTATACTGAAGTAATTAAAAAAACCAGAAATACTATAATTGCACATAGAAACCAGAAATACAGTCTAATACAAGAACACGAGCCAGATGCTTTGTTGACTGAACCTGTGACCAAGAGGCATCATTGTTTAAGACATTGAAATCATAAAAAAAGGAATTTTTTACCTTTATATATATTGGCGAAAAGAAATACAGTCTAATACAAGAACACGAGCCAGATGCTTTGTTGACTGAACCTGTGACCAAGAGGCATCATTGTTTAAGACATTGAAATCATAAAAAAAGGAATTTTTTACCTTTATATATATTGGCGAAAAGCACACTCTGATCATTACAGCATCCCCAATCCAACAACATCTGGTGTCTAGCCCATCAAAACAATACTAAAACTTCTGAACAAGCACTCACTACCGCAACTGCTCAACTACGACACGCTACTGCAACATATCAACAAGCACTCTCCACGACGACTTCTCGGCAAGCACTGCCAGTGGAGGCGGCTGAATAATACTCTTTGGCGCAATCTCTGGCGCTGTGACTCAGTGTAGCCACCTTTCATATGCCCCTCCTCCATGGGCTAGAATTTGATGGTATTTTTGCCAGCATTGGTGGTGAAAATACCACCAAATTCGTCCAAAAATACAGACAACAATTAAAAAGTAATATTAATAAGTAAAAATCACACAACTAAATAAATTTTGGCTTTGCACTGACCCTTCAATAACCTAATATATAAAATACAGTAAGGAATACAAATGCTTGCATACATATGATTTTACATAATAGTTTACACAAGTATCATGAGGTTAAACTATTCAACCAATAGCGTCAGCAATGACGAATAGGTGCAGCTAAGAATCTCACAACATCTCATAAACAGTAAACACACAAAAAAATCAATTCTTACAAATATTCACATAAAACCCTTTCAATAGTTCAATAAACAAGCAGGACTCCTCAGAGTAGTTGACAGTACCAACAGTAGCACCCAGCAATGATCAACAGGTGCAAATAGCAGTCTCATAACATTTCATCAGCAGTATTTAAACAGCTTCAACAGTGGCACCCAGTAATGTTGAGCAGGTGCAGACACCATCAAGTGACATCATTTCAGCAGAAGCAGTCCATCAGTGGCACCCAGTAATGTTGAGCAGGTGCAGACACCAACAAGTGACATAATTTCAGTAGAAGCAGTCCATCAGTGGCACCCAGTAATGTTGAACAGGTGCAGCCACCATTAAGTGACATCATTTCAGTAGAAGCAGTCCATCAGTGGCACCTGGTAATGTTGAACAGGTGCAGACACGAACAAGTGACATTATCTCAGTGGAAGCAGTTCCATCAGTGGTACCCAGCAATGTTAAACAGGTGCAGATAGCAACAAGTCACATTATTTCAGTAGAAGCAGTTCCATCAGTGGCACCCAGCAATGTTGAGCAGGTGCAAACACCAACAAGTGACATTATCTCAGTAGAAGCAGTTCCAACAGTGGCACCCAGTAATGTAGAACAGGTGCAGGTAGCAGTCCATAATATTCACTATCACTAATTAGACAGTTCATCAGAGTTCATCAGCAGAAATTAAACATTTCCAAGTGGCACCCAGCAATGTTGAATAGATGCAAGCACGAACGACAGTTTTAAGACACACACAATTGCTTTTACAAAATAATTATCAATGCTCTTACACTAAACATACAAATTATAATAAACACACAAATGATATCAGATAATCGTCATATTAAATATTACAAATACACAAATATCAGTAAACCTATAATATTTATGGGTGTCAGTGCAGGCCACAACAAACAAGTAAAATAATATTTAGGAGATAGATCGGTAGCAATTATTTGGGATTAGGAAAGGAAAACACACAAAACACACTCACTCATCTCTCATCCACATATTAAGTACTACTGTGTAATTGAATAGTGTTAACTGTGTAAAAACAATTCTGTCAAAATTTGATGCTCAATATGTGTATCAAGTAGTAGTGGTACACTGCATAACAGTTAATAATAGTTAGTCAACGTCATAGTCATCATGTCAAGACCAATGTTTGCCAAGCCAAATCAAATGTACGGTTGCTGAACAACTGTCAGTGTGCCAAGATATGCAAATACTTCCTCTCTCAAAAAAAAAAAAAAAGTTATACTGTTTATTGATTTAACAAAGTGTGTGTGTAGACAATCTTCTTTCCACTTGAGTGTTCTAGTCTGCCATCTTCATCCTCCTTGTTCCATATAGACCAACAAACTAAAAAAAACTGCTCCTCACTTACTTCACCCCTTATCCACCAAAACTCCAATAATCATCACATAATCTTAATACTTCAATAATACCTCTTACGTCGATACATATAAACCTTATCATCAATATCATTTACCATACCTCTTGTCCACCAAAAGTCCAATAATGATCAACTTCACACAACCTCAATACCTCAATAATACCTCTTCAATACGTCGATACATATAAACCTTATCATCAATATCATTTACCTTACCTCTTGTCCACCAAAACTCCAATAATCATCAACTTTACACAATCTCAATACCTCAATAATACCTCTTCAATACGTCGATACATATAAACCCTTTCGCCAATATCATATCACTTCCGTAACAACTCTTTCCTCCCGAGGACACAATGTCCACACACAACCTCTGTGTAATCCATCTGACCCAAATCTTCTACCCATTATGAATTATAAAATAGATTTTGGTTACCTTGTCCATCATAAAATAAAAGAAATGCATATATGACCTCTAACAGCCTTTAGTTCGAATAACTTTCAGTAAGTAAGTACGAGTACGGAGTGTTAATGATCGTAATATTTCACAGTGTGTACACCACTTCAAGAATCATGGCAAAACAGAAGCAAACATGTGGAGTATTTCTTGTGTCAAGTGTCACTTACTATTTCAATTGCTCACGAAGAATGCAGTGTAATAAGTGTCAATGGTCTAAACCTAATGTTGGTATGTCATGTCGTTAGCTTCCTTCCTATTAGCATAAATTTATACAGCTTCCATAAAACCTCCAGCTCATGTGACGTCTATGAAGTTTCTTGTACTAATGTCGTTCGTCGAATTATAGCAGTTCAGTTTCTTATCTTAAAAATATAAGGCACTGAGCGTAAGCAAAACATGCAATAGCGAGTAAATATACCAGTGGAGAACAGAATGTCAACAAATGGATGTAGCACAATCTCTACAACGAGGCTCTGCCAAGCAAGCAATCTATAATTAACACCATAGGGTGATGTAAACTCCATGTTCGTACACCGCATATCAGCATTTCTATATACCAAATTGAATAGTAGTTATGACAACAAACAGAAATGTTTAAAAATGCAATCCATACGCAAGGCAGCAAATATGTATCTTACATAATAAACAGGTCATTAGCATGGTATCAGCGTAAGCAAATAAATGTTCATATGTAATCTTAATAAGTAAATGTGAAAGCGCAAGCAGATAAATCACAAAGTATAACCTACATACATAACCATATCAGCACAACTAATCAGGTGACAATTATAATTTAAATAAATAAGCACAGCAGACACATAATAAAAAAATGTGACATCAGTGAAAAAGCAGTGCAGCCTAGCGATGCATAATATACACAAGTAACAACCCTATTCATTAATCAATCATTGTCAAAATCAGTTAACACAAAGTATAAATCACGTAATCGCGAGCAGCAAATTACGTCTAAAGTACGTACCTAAGTGGAAATATGTTACCTGAAAAATAAACGCAATTAACAGTTACCTTTTTAGTTTATTAGTCTCTTCTTCGAAATTACATTCTTCCTGAAAATTTCTCGATAGCAAGTCCACTTAACGTCGGACACACACAGAATTTACCTGAAGTTCTTAAATATTTTATACAACCGTATCCTGAAAAATACTGAACGTTAATAACATAATTTACGAAGTCACTATAGCTTTATCAGAGAAATTAGACTGTGTATTTGTTTACGGCTGTCAGTGCATTCGCACTGAGCGCTCGATCAGCTGTAGGTAGGCGTGACATAGGAAGTGATTGCGGTCAACGACTGCCTTGTGCGGCGCGCAGACTTGACTGTTGCTTTGAGTGTGTACCACCGCCAAAACACAGTGCGGTATCCTTGTATTCTCTGCATGTTTACATATAACTGTTGGTTTCTCGAAAGTATGTCATTCCACAAAAATTTTAACGTTCGATATGTGATGTATTCCCTAAGAGCGCCGAGATTTAAGAGTTTCTACTTCGACAGTGTTATCATGAATTATTTTGCGAATCCTATATCGACTGTTATAAAGCAGAAAAAATTTGCGACACAAGCCCTTTCCTTTGTGAGACAAACGATGAGACTTCATTAACACCTTTTGACCAACTGACAAGATTTTTAAACGACCAGGACGTTTAGCTGATATCTCTCTTCTAGCAGCCACAGATGCAATATTTTGTAGAGCCATGTTGACAACTTCAGAATGCCACAGTTTCCGTGAAGGCAGAAAAGGAACGATTTCAGAAATGCGATTTGTCGGTGCTTTATTTTTTAATATCAATATAGATGGGAAAGAAGTTGAATCGTTAGGAGTTCATTCAGAATGTTTTGAAAAATATGAAGATACTGATCCCACGTTCTGTGATTCTGATGACAATAAAGTCGACACAATTTATTGATTTCCTTCATCCATCTCTCTGAAGCGTTAGATTGAGGGTGAAAAAGTGAAATGAAAATTGGTTTAATCTTACGACGCCGTAGAGTATGAAGCCAAATTTTAGAGCGAAACTGTGATCCATTATCTGATATAACCTTATCAACATGACCCACTTCTTTAAGAAAATGTTTGATGAAGGCATTAGATACTGATCAAGCTGTTGCTTTGCGTAAAGGTGTAAAACACACATATTTTGATGTCAATTCCACTGCTACCAAAATGTACGCAAAACCATTAGTAGAACGAACCACTGGACCGAACAAATCGATTACAGCCATGTCCTTTAATTTAGCTGGAATGGTAGGAAACAACGGTGCTCTGTGAGAAACAGTTGGCGGCTTAGCCTTTTGACATAATTTGCATTTGGCAAGAACAGATCGAATACGTTTTTCCATATTACTGAAGTAGCAATTTTCTCGTAATTTATGGAAGCATTTTCTGGGACCAAAGTGTGCATAACTGAAATGTGTGTACCAAATCAATTTATTAATCCACTCATCAGGAATGCAAACTAACCAAACAGAGTTGTCGACCGATTTTCGTTTAAAAAGAATATCATTACGAAGTAAATAATACTGTCTAATCGCTACGCTTTCCTTTCTCCTCCACTTCTCCTTAATGTCCTTCCAGATTGGATCCTTATTTTGCTCCTTAGCGATGTCCTGGAGCGAAGACGAAATAAAATTCTCAAACGCAACACCTTGAATATACATCAAACAATAATTGTTTTCTTTGCAGTCCTCCCCAGCACTTCGTTTCAAACCCATCGATGCACGTGATAAAGCATCAGCAATAATATTTGAAGAACCCTGTATGTAAACAATACTAAAATCAAATTCCTGTAGATACAGCGCCAATCGTGACAATCTTCCATGTGTTAATTTAGCTGACATAAGAAATTCCAGAGCTCGATGATCGGTGTAAACCTTAGTATGTCTGCCATACAAAAATACGCGAAATTTTGTGAAAGCCTATACAACCGCCAAAGCTTCAAGTTCCGTAATCGAATAATTCTTTTCTGATTTAGAGAGAACACGACTTCCAAATGCAACAGTTTTCTGTACAACAACGCCGTTTTCTTCTATCTCTTGAAATAAATGTGCACATAGTCCTTTATATGATGAGTCCGTCGCCAAATAAAAATCTTTAGATAAATCCGGATGTGAAAGAAGTGGAGCAGCAACTAAAGCATCACGAAGTTGTTCAAATTCTGCTTGAGCTTCCTCATCCCAACACCAATTAGAATTCCTTCCAGATAGTTCACATAAACGAGGTGTGGCCAAATCGTCCAATCTAACAAAGCGTCTAAGAAAATTACAGACACCAAGGAAACTACGAACTTCACGTTATGTGGTAGGAACAGCATAATTACGAATAGTGTCTAGTTTCTCTGGATCTGGAAGAATACCTTCTGTAGAAATAATATGACCAAGAAATTTCACCTGAGAACGACTAAATTCAGATTTTTCCAAGTTCACTGTAATGCCAACTCTTGCAAAAATACGTAATAATGAATCCAAAATTCTGTTATGCTCACTCCAAGAACGTTTAGCAATAAGAATATCGTCAACATATGAAGTAATATTGTCACGAAGATAAACACGTAAAATTTCGTTTAAACTACGAATGAATGCTGCAGAAGATACAGTAAGTCCAAACGGTAATTTCCGAAATCACTTTTGGGTAAAATAGTCATATCCGGTTATTCTTTTACCGACTCTCTAGATAGATTGATAGTCGAAGAGTTGTTATGATAGATGCAAGGAATAGTAAAAGAGTAGGCAGCAGTGCAGAAAACTAAAAGAGAAATAGCACTACTACAGCTCGGGGCCCTGTGCACGCAACGGCACATATTCACTTAGTGTAGTGAATCCCCTGGGGACTTTTACATCTTGCGGCTAAAGCAATTTGTCTTATCGATTTTGGCTGCATAGTTAAACAAATGCGAATTAATTCAGTCGGGCTATAAGGACTGGAAAGGAATTGATTCTTTCGAATCATGTCTTCAAAGTATTCTGCTGGCGTGCGGAACTCAGACTGTTTAAAATTACGCTGCATAATAAGACTATGTTTGACTCTGTCTTGCGTGTTTTCGGACCAATATGCCGATAGAAATGAATGAAAAAAATCATTTAGATTATTACAATCTCTAATAAGTGCGCACATCCGCGTCGCCGGTTCGTTTTCTAAATATCCACACACAAATTCCAGTTTGTGACTTAGTAGCCAATTTGATGGAAGTGCGTACATAAATTGCTCTAACCATGAACATGGATGTATGTCATTCTTAGAATTGCGAACGATCTTAAATTTCCGAACATTTAAGAAGTGTTTATAGTCAATTTTCTCCTCGTCGCGACAAAGACCTACCGCGTCTGTCCCAGTCCCAATGTCGATTATTGTCAAGTTCGCGCGCCTGGCGCTCTCTTGTTGCATCCCGTACACGAAACAAATTACTTCCTTCAAACCCCTCTGCTACCTGTGATTCTAAATTTCTTCTGCTATCTTTTCCTACGATTTCGCCTTCAATTTGCTTGACTTGCTTTCGTAATGCCTCAACTTCCCTTTTAACGCGTTCATTAAATTTTCCCTGATTTTCAACATGTTTATTTATGTTCTGATACTCTTCGGTTTCTGCAAATGGCAATGGTGCTGTATCATCCGAATCTCTGTCCCCATTTAAACTAAGACTTGTCAATTTATCTGAAATCTCCTCAACTCTTTTCGATAAGTCACCTATTTTTTCTTTCTGTTTATTTACGTCTTCCGTAAGTGTCGCGACTCGGGTTTCAGTATTGACACATTTAGTAGTTAATTGTTCATACTGTTGTGTTAGGTTATTTATTCTGTCATTTGGTACGGATTCCTCGATTCTTTCGAATATTTCTTCCTTATCGTGTGCACGTTGTAAATTTAACTCTGAAAATTTTTGTACTATCGCGCGATCTCTTTCTTCCTGTTCTCTATCGTGTTCCTTTTGTCTGATTTCTATTGAAATTAATCTATTATTGTGAGCATTCAAAATCGGTTGTACTTCTTCTCTAATTTCTTTTTTTAATTCATCTTTCATGTTTCTGAAACATGTCCCTATCCGTGAGTCTAACCGTGTTTCCATTGTTGCCATATCAGTTTCTAACCGTGTTGCCAAAGTTCCCATATCTATTTTTAATTCAGATCGTAACTGTGATCCCACTGTTTTTAATTCAGACCCTAACTGTGATCCCAAATTTAATATTGCACTCATTAACTGCTCCATATTAACTGGTTCGAAATTCTTTTCGCCCCTAACATTTCCCGCTAAACCAGCTTCCTTCGTCATAGCTGTAAAGCTATCTGTGTTCGATACTATTTCAGAATCTTCTAGCGTTAATCTCGTATTCTGTAAATTTTTTGATTGAGAAAAATTTTGAACAGGTTCCGGACTATTTTCCCGACTTATTAAATTGTTTTCTACTTCATTATTCATCATGCTGTTCTCCTGTGTTGGCGAGTTCGCCATGTCAACAATTTCGTCATTCTGACTATCCATCATTTTTGCCTTTTTCATCGATCGCGTAATCATTTACAAAACATACAAAACTCGTCACTATACAAAAATTACACACAATGACGCTTTATCTCCAACAATACCATTCACACGAAATGTTTCCCGACTAACACGATTAACGAACAATTGAAATCTTCATATTTGCACAAATTGTCAAACCCGTATACGAGTCATCAAAAATTAAATTCTGCAAAAATACCATTAGAAGAAGGACAAGACAACTACAAATGTTCAAGACCAAATCTACACATGCAATATAGACTACAATTACTAAACTACTAATTACTTCAACAATACTACTGTCTGCTATTTTTACTATCAGAAGATTCCAAGGGACGATCCGAAGCAGCGGTCGCCACGTACATGGGGGCTTAATTAAATAGAATGCAAATACTTTTAATTTTTAGTAGCTGAATGTCCGGCTACGCAGTCTCGTAAACGGTTGGCCCTGACTAGTATTAGTACGCAATCTGACTGCATAAAGTAACAACAAAGAATGAAAGAAAATTTCTGTTAACACAATTATTTAATTAAGTCCCCAGCAACTATAAAACCTACGAAACAACAAAGCACAAGTGAAACTGTTCTGTGTGTGGCAGTGTGATTCAGTGTACACATCTGGCACGGTTCTTCCTCAATAAGACAAGATATTTTAAACACCATTTATACTGAAGTAATTAAAAAAAAAAACCAGAAATACTATAATTGAACATAGAAACCAGAAATACAGTCTAATACAAGAACACGAGCCAGATGCTTTGTTGACTGAACCTGTGAACAAGAGGCATCATTGTTTAAGACATTGAAATAATTTTAAAAAAGGAGTTTTTTACCTTTATATATATTGACGAAAAGCACACTCTGATCATTACAGCATCCCCAATCCAACAACATCTGGTGTCTAGCCCACCAAAACAATACTACAACTTCTGAACAAGCACTCACTACCGCAACTTCTCAACTAAGACACGCTACTGCAACCTCTCAACAAGCACTCTCCACGACGACTTCTCGGCAAGCACTGCCAGTGGAGGCGGCTGAATAATACTCTTTGGCGCAATCTCTGGCGCTGTGACTCAGTGTAGCCACCTTTCAATGTTTATGTAGATATTCAACTATTTATAGTACTATTGTGTCTGTAGTAGGCCTACATGACTGATATGTGTCCTATGTTTAACTGGCGTTTGCAGTGACACGTCGTTGCATGCTACAAACTGGTTATCTAGAGAGGAGGCGGTAGCTGGCGGAAAATGCAATAAACTGACAACTGTTGCAACATCTCCAGGGGCATCGAAGAGTGACCAGAATCTATACACAATAGAATTTAAAGTTCTTGCCACTTTCATCTGTCCATTTGTGATAGCTTGTTTCAAGAACTAATGTAGGGATTTTGGAGAGGAGATTTAGAGATTTCCTATGATAGATAGACTTACATACAAGGATGGTTTGTGTATTGGTCCAAAAATTACGTACATTGCATGCAGCCATTATTAACGTTTCCATAGGGAGTCAAGCTGTGTGGTTAGTTTAAGATAATAGGAATATAACAGCTTGCAAAGCACATAATAGGTTCCATCCACCAAAACTCCTGCCTGGCTGGACATGGGTATTGCATCATTCCACCAACCTTAATACCTACAAATCCTTGATCCATCCCATCCTTTGTTGCGCCAGTGTCACCTGGATATCTGCCCCTCCTAAATTCTATAAGGCCTTCCAAATCCCTCAACGCCATGCACTTTGCGTAGCTTTCTGTAACTGTCTCCCATCCCACACGAAATTCCTCTATAACCTCATACCTTGCCAACGTCTGCTCCTTTTCCTTGAACACATCCACATCTTCTCCACCAACCACTGCCTCGATGCTCCTCACCCTCTGGTGTCTCCTTTCCTTTCCACTCCGCAAGTGCTACCAAGCCTCCTCCCCGCCTGCTGCCATGTCTCTGTCATGTGTCCCACCTCTCTCCACCAGCACACCCTCCACCTCCTCACCCAAAGAAGCATACAGCGTCACCCCATCCCAGACGATGTGCTTCGCTCCAATAGATATTCTTCCTTCCAACTTTGACACTCCTCATCCTCTCCCCTCCTCCCTATGGCACCCTCTCCTTTCTCTCCCCCTCGGCTGTCCCCTCCCTGCTACTGCCTTGTCCTTCTCACTTTTCCTTTCCAGCTCTCCTCCTCTGCTTACCCTCCTCCTCTCTTTCATCTATCTCTCCTCTCTGACCTCCCCTCTCTTGGAAGGTCCTTCTAGTTTTAAGGCAGTTACTCTCTGTCGCGTTTTGGTGATCGCCATACGTGTCACATAAGTGCAGTGTATTAACTGCCATCATCCCGTGTGGTTATCATACTGCGATCGCGTTTTTAGTTGTGCTCTTCCTACTGCCAGGGTTTATGTCCTACATCCTCGTCGAGTGTTATTTTAATTATATGTGCATTTTATGCAGACTTGCCACACGTGTCAATATCATCTTTTATCCCCGTATTGTTTCTGTTTAATGTTTCTCCTGTACTAGTTTCTACAGTCTCTTGGCTGAAGAGCGGTGTATTGTGCCGCTGCCAGCCCACCCTTGCCCACATGGGGCAACGGTATGAAATATCGATAAAAGAAAGAAAATGGTTAACTTAAATGCTGACTACCGTTCAGAAAAGTGAAATTATTCAAAATCTATTACAGGCCTGCAGGAAATGTACTTCGATATTCTCTTATTGAAAAAAAAAAATCACTAGCCACGGTAGCTTAGCCTCGATTTCAGAGGACACATGGAATTGTAACAGTTTTTCTACTTTCACATCCTCATCACATTAAATAGACGGCATGTCTCCAGTTATATTTGAGGCTTCCCAGTTGTCGGAATACAAAAGGTATCCCATCGCATTATCTCGTGCTGAGAGGTGGGTGTCGCGCCGGAGTGCAGAATACATGAGTAAGGTCCTATAGCGACTGGGTAGGTGAGATTCACAGAAAGAAGATGCGTACAAAAGACTCACTCAATGTGCGGAACCTGCCAGTCAGTCTGGGACTCTTACAGGGCTGCATTAACCGAAGCAGCAGAAAAGATGGAATGAAGAGTGATGTGATTCATCGTGGGTAGTATTAACACAAGCGAACCTCTAACAGAGACATTCAACATACTCCTTAGCCAACATTACAATAGAGGCGTTGTGAATCAAGGAGAGTTTTTTTATTACTATTTTGGGGGCTTAAGTACCAACCAGATTTAGGCCATATTTACTTCCTTCCGAACTGAGAGCGCAGAATGACCAGATCGAGAATATCAAAAAGTTATTCTTAAGCAGAGTGTTACAATCAGTCATTATTCGTACCGACGGAAACAGTCAAGGTTTAAATGGCTCCAAGCATTATGGGACTTAACATATGAGGTCATCAGGCAAGGGTGACAATGCTTGATATACGAACCACCCAGGCCCTCCAAGTGTAAGACGGCTTCTGTAGAATAGATATAACTCTATATATAGAATAGTTTTGAGTTCTAAACGTTTGTATTGCTAAGCAGTCAATGAAAAGATGAATATTACAATGTTGGAGGGCAGGACGAAAAGTATGCACCAGAGAAAATAATTAAAACTGACAGACTCATGACTGCTAAAATCTAAACGAAACGCAAGTTATCAGGACAATTAGTGACAGTCAAGAAGGCTTAGGAAACGTCGGAAAAGCATAAACAGCGACAATCTGAAATCTTTCGTAATCGGCCTTGCCTGTTTCCAGTTTCAAACACCAAGAACAAGGTGTAAAATAAAGAGGCCCAGACACGGATGTTGACATTTGATTCCTAAGTTCTTTTAGATTCTGCTGTTCTTCATGTTTTTCCCATATGCCCCCAGTGAAGTGCCCCTAGTGAAGTGCCCCTAGTGCAGTAATACATCATTTCCTTCTCTTCAGGCGTATCAGCAACCAGTGTAACAGCCAAATCACGTATTGCAACTCCATTCCAGTCTTGAAGTGTTTCCGATGTGTCAGCTATAAAGGCGATTACTTCGCCATAGTCAGACAATTCAGACATTGTCGTTGAATGAGAATAGGTCTGGAATTTAACATTGTCCAGAAAGTGCTGTTACGACAAGATAAAGATTGGGAGGTTTCATATTTATAGTCAGTCAAATGGTTCAAATGGCTCTGAGCACTACGGGACTCAACTGCTGTGGTCATAAGTCCCCTAGAACTTAGAACTACTTAAACCTAACTAACCTAAGGACATCACACACTTCCATGCCCGAGGCAGGATTCGAACCTGCGACCGTAGCGGTCGTGCGGTTCCAGACTGTAGCGCCTTTAACCGCTCGGCAACTCCGGCCGGCTATAGTCAGTCCCCAGCGGTAAACATTAGTTATCCGCTCCCACCATCATTACCAGTTTACGCATTCAGTGGACTCATCTACATCTACATCTACATATATACTCCGCTAACCACCGATCGGTGTGTGGTTGAGGGCACAATTCGCGCCAAATTTATATTTCCCCCCCTCTGTTCCACTCGCAGATCGCACGAGGGAAACAGCGTTTCCCACAAACACAACATGGCAGACAACTCCTAAAACATGCTCGTTTTGCCGAGTAACAAGTATCAAGCAGCTTTCTTCGTCTATATGTGCACATGTGAAGTGTCAGCAGTTACGGTAATACGTAAGAGGTGACAAACACGGTGGGGCAAATAAAGTGTCCTGGAGAACAGAGTTTCATGGCACAAAGAAACACAGCAGAGGAAAGAATCAAAAGTACTAACTTGACTGTAGCACGTGAAAAGTGGCCACTATTGTCTCCTGGTACATTTGGGGCCTGGTGGCAAGTTGCTGAAGGAGGTCCGAAACTGGACTGCTGAAATTTCTGCAGTCTCATCCGAAATGTTCTACAGCAGTTCTTGAAGACTACGAGGGTTGTCGGCAAGTTGCTGAAGGAGATTCGAAGCTGGACTGCTGGAAGTGCTGCAGTCTCATCCGAAATGTTCTACTGCAGTTCTTGAAGACTACGAGGGTTGTCGGCAAGTTGCTGAAGGAGGTTCGAACCTAGACTGCTGGAACTTCTGAGTCTCATCCGAAATGTTCTACTGCAATTCTTGAAGACTATGAGGGTTGTCGGGAAGTTGCTGAAGCAGGTTCTAAGCTGGGCTTGTGGAATTGCTGCAGACTCATCGGAAATGTTGTACTGCAGTTCTTGAAGACTATGAGGGTTGTCGGCAAGTTGCTGAAGGAGATTCGAAGCTGGACTGCTGGAATTGCTGCAGTTTCCTCCGAAATGTTCTACTGCAGTTCTTGAAGACTACGAAGGTTGTCGGCAAGTTTCTGAAGGAGATTCGAACCTAGATTGCTGGAACTGCTGAGTCTCATCCGAAATGTTCTACTGCAATTCTTGAAGACTATGAGGGTTGTCGGGAAGTTGCTGAAGCAGTTTCAAAGCTGGGCTTCTGGAATTGCTGCAGTCTCATCGGAAATGTTCTACTGCAGTTCTTGAAGACTACGAGGGTTGTCGGCAAGTTGCTGAAGCAGGTTCAAAGCTGGACTTCTGGAATTGCTGCAGTCTCATCCGTAATGTTATACTGCAGTTCTTGAGGACTATGAGCGTAGTTGTGATACACCTTAGACTTGATGGATCCACACACAAAGTGATCTCACACAACCAGATGAAGTGACCTGGATGGCGAGCTACGGTCGCGGCCAGACTAGCCTATGCTAACAGCTCTTTCAGGCGTGAAGATTGTGTACATGTGCCCTATGGGCAGTCTGCCTGCCTGTCCTGTTGGAAGAAACTGTAGGCCTTTTCCTCTTTTCCTCCTCCGTTAATGCTGCCACAGATTCACGTCCAGTGGTATCCACTCGTCTGGGCCACATTTACTTGTCCCAAGAATATTTTCGTGTGAAGTACGTTTCATGAAAGATGTGTTTACATAGTGCCACTATCATCTGCTGTCAAAAACCGCATTAAATTACTACTAGTTTTTGCCAATACTTGAACAGTATTCTTGTACTGCTAGAAAATTACATTACAGCGTGTCACTCTTTGATGTCTCATCATTATGTTGAATCAAAAAGCATCGGAGTTGTTATTACATGTCACTAACACACATTACCTGTCTCGATACATCTAGTAGTAACTTGAAACGTCATTGACCGCAGAGGATGGGAAGCCTATATTTATATGTATCTCATCAACATAAGAAGAACGACACACGTTAATAACGATAAGTACCGCACTGTGTCCTCCTTAACTTCTCCAAGTAGTGTAAATGACGGTGCTAGTACTTTCTTGTTCACATAACGTCATTTTACTCCATACGTCGAGTTGAAAACATTATGTAATGTTTGACAGGATGTATGTGTGTGTATGTGTGTGTTTGTGTGTGTATATGTGTGATGTGTGTGTGTGTGTGTGTGTGTGTGTGTGTGTGTGTAGTGTTTATTGCACCTTTGTTGCTGTTGTCTTTGGAGTAAATTATTTTCTTACAAGCGCCAATAATTCACTAAATTAGAGTATTATTTTTAACATCTCCTCCATTATGTACGCGAACTACTGCAATTTTGTACACTAAAACATCTCATTAAGGTGTTTAAATCGGTGTTATTGCCGAAACGGTGGAGAAAAATCCATGCAGAATTTTTCACTTGAACTTTAAGTGTACTGGGCCGAACATTAGACAGTCTAATGCGCCGTTAACTTGGAGATATATCTGCTACGAATTTCCCACGGCGTTTCTCAATATGAAATGTAGGACACCTGCACCTCACGTGATGCTACTAAATAATTGAAAAATCGTCGAAACTGGCGATTGGCCTCCGATTTCACTCTTGTTTCTGTGTACTTTAAGAAATTCAGCGTTAGCGGGGTGAAACTGAATTCCAAGGTTCGTGAATTCACCGATTTGTGAACCTATAAAAGAAGAAAAACAACACTGTTGTAGCCACATAATTTCATCAAAGTATTATTCACGTCGTAATTACATTGTTAGGAAATAATTGTAAAAATGTTCTATTGTTTCAGCTACGTTGCTGAGTCGATAGTAAGTGTAGAAACTAAGACAGCGACGTAACTGTCCCTGCTCGCAAACGGAAATAAATTTTAAAAGTCATCTACAGTGAGACAATGGTACTACATAATAGGAACGGTGAGAAGTTTGGTTGTTGTAGAAAGATCTATTAATATCTGTTCTCAGAATATACATTGGTTCGTAAGGCTAATTCCTTTCTTCTGGAATGTCTGTCACATGGTGTGTATAATAAATTGCATAAACCGCCAATTTTCGTGCAGATACTGTATCCTACAGGAAAAATTTAACAGTTGTTTTTACTAACTAAATTGTACCACAACTAGAAGAGCAGACAGGTACTTCTTCGATTAACAATTTCGAAAAACGTGTTTGTACAGTAAAACAGCACGTTGATGGTGATCTTTCGGTTTCCAATGTTAACCGACCTTATTCTAGTCAGTCGAAGTAGCAGCCTCGTACTATATTTCTTCGTCTCGTATGGGAGCAACCAAGACACGAGTGTTGACATAGCATCTGTTGTCTATAAGCTGGCCCATTGTTTTCGGTTACCGAAGACCGATGAAATTATTTTCCAAGTTAAATCGACCAGTCAAAACCGGGTCACCACGCTATGCTGCGATCAGCTGTCACGAGAGCACAACACTGACGACGATAACGTTTATATGACATACTGTTATATGCATTTTGTGATAGGGATCCAATCATTATTGCCTCATGTTGTCAAAGGTAGATTATTTCTGTCAGTGTCCAATGAAAAAAGTATACAAACTAAGCATCAAAATATCTTCGACCATTGAAAAACAGCAGTGTCACAATAGCAGAAGGCAGTACATATTTCGAGAGTACTAGACATTTCTAGACATTTCTGCTTCCCCATGAACCATGGACCTTGCCGTTGGTGGGGAGGCATGCGTTCCTCAGCGATACAGATGGCCGTACCGCAGGTGCAACCACAACGGAGGAGTATCTGTTGAGAGGCCAGACAAACGTGTGGTTCCTGAAGAGGGGCAGCAGCCTTTTCAGTAGTTGCAGGGGCAACAGTCTGGATGATTGACTGACCTGGCCTTGCAATATTAACCAAAACGGACTTGCTGTGCTGGTACTGCGAACGGCTGAAAGCAAGGGGAAACTACGGCCGTAATTTTTCCCGAGGGCATGTAGCTTTACTGTATGGATTAATAATGATGGCATCCTCTTGGGTAAAATATTCCGGAGGTAAAATAGTCCCCCATTCGGATCTCCGGGCGGGGACTACTCAAGAGGACGTCGTTATCAGGAAAAAGAAAACTGGCGTTCTACGGATCGGAGCGTGGAATGTCAGATCCCTTAACCGGGCAGATAGTTTAAAAATTTAAAAAGGGAAATGGATAGGTTAAAGTTAGATATAGTGGGAATTAGTGAAGTTCGGTGGCAGGAGGAACAAGACTTCTGGTCAGGTGAATACAGGGTTATAAACACAAAATCAAATAGTGGTAATGCAGGAGTAGGTTTAATAATGGATAAAAAAATTGGAGTGCGGGTGAGCTACTACAAACAGCATAGTGAACGCATTATTGTGGCCAAGATAGACACGAAGCCCACGCCCACTACAGTAGTACAAGTTTATATGATGATTAGCTCTGCAGATGATGAAGAAATGGAAGAAATGTATGATGAGATAAACGAAATTATTCAGGTAGTGAAGGGGGACGAAAATTTAATAGTTATGGGTGACTGGAATTCGAGAGTAGGAAAAGGGAAAGAAGGAAAAATAGTGGGTGAATATGGATTGGGGCTAAGAAATGAAAGAGGAAGCCGCCTGGTAGAGTTTTGCACAGAGCATAACTTAATCATAGCTAACCCTTGGTTCAAGAATCATGATAGAAGGTTGTATACATGGGAGAATCCTGGAGATACTAGAAGGTATCAGATAGATTATATAATGGTAAGACAGAGATTTAGGAACCAGGTTTTAAATTGTAAGACATTTCCAGGGGCAGATGTGGGCTCTGACCACAATCTATTGGTTATGAATTGTAGATCATAACTGATGAAACTGCATAAAGGAGGGAATTTAAGGAGATGGGACCTGGATAAACTGAAAGAACCAGAGGTTGTACAGAATTTCAGGGAGAGCATAAGGGAAAAATTGACAGGAATGGGGGAATGAATTACAGTAGAAATGGAATGGGTAGCTCTGAGGGATGAAGTAGTGAAGGCAGCAGAGGATCAGGTAGGCAAAAAGACGAGGGCTAGTAGAACTCCTTGGGTAACAGAAGAAATATTGAACTTAATTGACGAAAGGAGAAAATATAAAAATGCAGTAAATGAAGGAGGCAAAAAAGAATACAGACGTCTCAAAAATGAACTCGACAGGAAGTGCAAAATGGCTAAGCAGGAATGGCTAGAGGACAAATGTAAGGATGTAGAGGCTTATATCACTAGGGGTAAGATAGATACTGCCTACAGGAAAATTAAAGAGACCTTTGGTGAAAAGAGAACCACTTGTATGGATATCTAGAGCTCAGATAGAAACCCAGTTCTAAGCAAAGAAGGGAAAGCAGAAAGGTGGAAGGAGTATATAGAGAGTCTATCCAAGGACGATGTACTTGAGAACAATATTATGGAAATGGAAGAGGATGGAGATGAAGATGAAATGGGAGATACGATACTGCGTGAAGAGTTTGACAGAGCACTGAAAGACCTGAGTCGAAACAAGGCCCTGGGAGTAGACAAAATTCCATTAGAACTACTGATTGCCTTGGGAGAGCCAGTCCTGACAAAACTCTACCATCGGGTGAGCAAGATGTATGAGACAGGCGAAATACGCTCAGACTTCAAGAAAAATATACTAATTCCAATCCCAAAGAAAGCAGGTGTTGACAGATGTGAAAATTACCGAACTATCAGTTTAATAAGTCACAGCTGCAAAATACTAACGCGAATTCCTTACGGACGTATGGAAAAACTGATAGAAGCCGACCTCGGGGAAGTTCAGTTTGGATTCCGTAGAAATATTGGAACACGTGAGGCAATACTGACCTTACGACTTATCTTAGAAGAAAGATTAAGGAAAGGCAAACCTACGTTTCTTGCATTTGTAGACTTAGAGAAAGCTTTTGACAATGTTGACTGGAATACTCTCTTTCAAATTCTGAAGGTGGCAGGGGTAAAATACAGGGAGCGAAAGGCTATTTACAATTTGTACAGAAACCAGATGGCAGTTATAAGAGTCGAGGGGCATGAAAGGGAGGCAGTGGTTGGGAAGGGAATGAGACAGGGTTGTAGCCTCTCCCCGATGTTATTCAATCTGTATGTTGAGCGAGCAGTACAGGAAACAAAAGAAAAATTCGGAGTAGGTATTAAAATCCATGGAGAAGAAATAAAAACTTTGAGGTTCGCCGATGACATTGTAATTCTGTCACAGACAGCAAAGGACTTGGAAGAGCAATTGAACGGAATGGACAGTGTCTTGAAAGGAGGATATAAGATGAACATCAACAAAAGCAAAACGAGGATAATGGAATGTAGTCGAATTAAGTCGGGTGATGCTGAGTGAATTAGATTAGGAAATGAGACACTTAAAGTAGTAAAGGAGTTTTGCTTTTTGGGGAGCAAAATAACTGATTACGGTCGAAGTAGAGAGGATATAAAATGTAGACTGGCAATGGCAAGGAAAGCGTTTCTGAAGAAGAGAAATTTGTTAACATCGGGTATAGATTTAAGTGTCAGGAAGTCGTTTCTGAAAGTATTTGTATGGAGTGTAGCCATGTATGGAAGTGAAACGTGGACGACAATTAGTTTCGACAGAAAGGGAATAGAAACTTTCGAAATGTGGTGCTACAGAAGAATGCTGAAGATGAGATGGGTAGACCACATAACCAATGATGAAGTATTGAATATAATTGGGGAGAAGAGAAGTATGTGGCACAACTTGACAGAAAGAAGGGACCAGTTAGTAGGACATGTTCTGAGGCATCAAGTCATCCTAAATTTAGCATTGGAGGGCTGCGTGGAGGGTAAAAATCGTAGAGGGAGACCAAGAGATAAATATACTAAGCAGATTCAGAAGGATGTGAGTTGCTGAAAGTACTGGGAGATGAAGAAGCTTGCACAGGATAGGGTAGCATGGAGAGCTGCATCAAACCAGTCTCAGGACTGAAGACCGCAACAACAACAAGACATTTCAGCTGCTGTATGGATGAGACATGCATCCATCACATTGTGCGAGCGATATGCCGTTGCAACTGGAAACGTGCTGCAAAGTGGAACTCCGCGGGGAGGTACGTCAGTTGTGTGCTAAATGTCTAAATCGCACACAGTTTGACCATGATGTTCTGACGGTATATCGACCAAGTGAGATCTTGCGTCCAGCCAGACGAAATGCTGCCAACATTTTCAGTAAGGCCGCCCAGGCGTGGATGATGCCGATCGTGAAGCAGTTATTTACAGCAAGCTGAAATAACATGCGGGGGATGGAGGCTTTCCAACAACGAGGCTGTCGAAACAATTGTTTTCGAATGGCTCCGTCTCCAATAAGTGTATTTCTACAGACGAGGAACTGAATGATTGATAGAACGTTCAGGCCATTGTTTACAGAGACTTGGTGACTGTATCGAGAAAGATGTCAGGTGCCTGTGTCGCTGTGATGGGTAGTGCAGCATTCAGTAACAGTTACATGGCTTGCCTTAAAATATGAGTATGTAATTTTTTTGCTGTCGTGTAATGATAGACCAGAACTCAATCGTAACGTCATATTATTTTGTTGTAACACCACTGTATCTACTAAGGTGAAATTTTTGAGAATTTTGCGAGATAGCTTCCTGATTATGCTACTGCAACAAAGGGAAACAATAATTACTCAACTACGTATTGGGAGAGTTATACGATAAAAAGTGATGCCAGATGTCCGTCAGCGTCTTAGACCTAGGAGTAACTGACATACCCAAGTTTTCAAATGTGTTAACTCGCAGTCATTAGAAAAATGTGATAGCATTAAAAGGTTTTGTATCCCGTCCGGAATGCAACGAGTGAGTTTGCACTTTGATTAAGGGTTTGGCCGAATGTAGATAGCTAGTAGGAGCACGTAAAGGTGAAACACTCTCAGTAATGCTCATATAAATGGTTTTACTATACAGTATACTGCAACATTGTGAGTCTGCTCCTGTTGACTAAGGGTTAGGCCGAATGTAGGTAGTGAGTAGGAGGACGAAAAGGTGAAAAACTCTCAGTAATGCTCATATAATGTGATAGCATTAAAAGGTTTTGTATCCCGTCCGGAATGCAACGCGTGAGTTTGCTCTTGTTGACTAAGGGTTTGGCCGAATGTAGATAGCGAGTAGGAGCACGAAAAGGTGAAACACTCTCAGTAATGCTCATATAAATGGTTTTACTATACAGTATACTGCAACATTGTGAGTCTGCTCCTGTTGACTAAGGGTTAGGCCGAATGTAGGTAGTGAGTAGGAGGACGAAAAGGTGAAAAACTCTCAGTAATGCTCATATAAATGGTTTTACTATACAGTATACTGCAACATTGTGAGTCTGCTCCTGTTGACTAAGGATTAGGCCGAATGTAGGTAGTGGGTAGGAGCACGAAAAGGTGAAAAACTCTCAGTAATGCTCATATAAATGGTTTTACTATACAGTATACTGCAACATTAACTGAATAAGTAATTTGACACTTAGGTGCGAAGCCTTAGACTCGTCATAAGTAGTACATAGTCTCAATAGCAAACAAAGTGTCCTGACCGTCTGCTCTTGATCAAGATGGGTAGAATCTGGAGTGACGCTCGTAGAGCTCTATCACGCCGGCTAGAAGGCGCTGTCGTCGATGTCTGTCGTAGTGCCAATCTAGCAGAGCGCACCTATGTTGTGGCATCGTAGCTATCGATATCACAAAAGGCGACGAGAGTTATATCGAATACTAAAACGGGCACGATAGTATCTGATTAGTCAATTAATAACGTTCATTTATGACTATGAAGACGTGGCCCCCGTGTCAAGATATCTTAAGAGCATTGTATATATAATACACCATATTCAAGTTTGAGTCGAGGAAAGTTGTGAGCGAAGAGCCACCATGTTTCAAGCTAAGCAAATATAGTTACATCTCCGATTTAACAGCAGTCAGAGCTTAGCTGACTAGCAAAGCGAACTGAAATGGAGTAATGAGATCAATAGGAGGTGTATTCAGTATCAAAATTTAACGGAACTATTTAAATAAAAGTCGTAACAAGTTTCACTATTACGTAGAGTCAGTAAGTCCCGTAACTAGTTGCTCAGTGACAATATTGGCGTCGAAACAGAAGGTTAGGGAAAGAATGCCGAGATACTGTCCTCGGTCATCCGAAAATGTTTCACCTCTGAATATCGAAATACAGTTCCTCCTTTCAATTATCACAACTTAATCCTTTGCAGCATATTTATATGAAGGCCTTTCTGGACTGAGATTGAATATTTGTAATGTATCAGTGTGGTAACGAGTGTCTCTCGGTAATACTAAGGAAGTGTTGTATAGGCTTTAAGTACGTATCCAACTCTAAGAAAAGCAATTGTTTGAGTACTTACATCTTTAATGCTGTTGGCAATTAAGTACCGTACTTGCCAAATCGATATTTATAGAGTACTGACAGAAGATGTTGATATGTGTCGCTGGGGAGTTTCTTAGATTTAAAGATGTTGATTAAAAACTGTATCGCCTCCAATGGAAGCCCAATCTGTAAAAATGGACGTAACTTATGCAAAATGATTTATTATGTGTATTAATGAAGGAACGAGTGTAGATAAAAGAAAATATTGCTAAACACCTTATCTTCCAGTAACTTCTCTAAAATGGGTACAACGTGAGAAGCATAAAATTTGACATCAGATACTTCAACAATATCACTTAACATAGACAGAACCATTCTTCGCATTAGCATATCCTCGTCATTACACAAACGATAAATATTTCACATAGGTGTTCTGCAAAGAAAAGAAACACGGCAATTAACCACTAGTATTTACGAGTTACTCCTGCACGGATTGAAACAGACATAATATAATAAGCAGGAAAGATCAAAGCTTTATTTAGATTCTGACTCTTTGAAAACGCAAAATCTAATTTCACACTTCTATTGGACGAAGAGGTTTATTTTTCCATTACCATCAAACACTCAGTTCGTCAGTTTTGATTAATTGCGTTTTAGTATAGGAGTAACTTGCTCATAAATAGTGCATAGTTGCTTGCACACCAATAGCATTGAGGTACTCCTTTCTTCTGTCGCAAGCTTTTGTATTTTAGTGACAAATTTAACAGAAGTGTCTTCATAGCACTGATCTGTTTGTCACCTGCTGTAGCTGATCGTTGGTTGGTGCTCATATATATCCCCAAGAGCACACTCATTCGAAACAGGTGCCTGACAGGGAAACAGGACAGTGAGAAAAACCAACAATGAAAAAGACACTATGTCAACACCTACACACAACTGTGAAAATCCAGATAAATACTAAACACTGGAAAAGTTGCTGACTGTCATTGATAATGCGAACCGAATTTTTCAGTACAACTCCAAACTCAGTACCACGTTTACTGGTTGGTATATATGTGGCCAGAATAAAGATAATCGGTTCTACTTTTACCTTTGGGAAGCCTTAACGTGGGATAAAAAGTGTCATATTAGTGTGTCATAATAGTACCTATAGTTAATTTGCTGAACAAGTATGTTTGGATATATTTTACTGTTCTTAATTTTTATGAGTTGTCGGACCCTTACATGCATTATCATCTTTCTACACTCAGATGACTATTGAAGTTACTTTAATTTTACTTCTCTATTGCAATATTCATACAGCCAAGATTCAATATCATCCTTCGGGGTTTACTGCTGCGTCAACTTACAAAATATTAAATTGCCGAAACATAGGGCTCTGTAAGTCTCATATGCTGTCTGATAAAACAACAGAGCGAATTCAGGTAGTTGAAATAAATCTAACTGAACGCTTTGGGATAGACAGATACGTTGATAGATAACATAAAACATAGTGTATGATTTTCCGACAGTTTTACCAGAAGACTGACCTCTCTTATGTTACTAGTGTTATGATGTCGAATACGTGGGGGATTGCACATGGCCTACACATTTGGCGTATTCAAGTATGAGAGTGTAACACGAGAAGTACCACTAGCAAATAAGGGTGGGCCAAAAGTCTTGAAAGGGTTCCAACTATGAATTTCTTTTGTTTCTTCTTTCCCCTTTTCTTTCTTTCAGATTCTGACGGAGGAAGGATTGTAGACTTATCGTGAACGAATTCAGCATTGCTCAACGAAAGAAAATTGTGGAGGCTTGCTTTGAAAACCTATCATGACGTCGTGACTTTTGGCGCACCCTGTATTTAGTTCCGTATTTGACTTTAATTCCTAATCTATAAATACGAATTTATTTTTGCACCATACAGGAAACGTGAGCTTGTTGTTGTGTGTAACTGATGACGGTTATCACTTCATGACCTTTGTTACGCTAGTGGTGTGACGTTCCTCTCCAGGTGGCCGGGCACCGCAAAGCTGCCACCGCCCGATGTTCATGTACTGGTCACAGGGCATTTCGTCATTACCATCCTCATAGAAGTGCTGCCCGCGCCTGAGGAACACCCAGAGGCAGCACCCTCCTTTCTTGCACAGCAAACTCCGGAACATGCTCCGAAAAATCTGTGAAAGGCAAAGGCCTATGTAGTGAACTGTCCAATGGCGTGTGAGTCGTAGATATCAGTAATGAAACAATTCTTGCGAGGCATCCGAGCAATACAAACGATCTCTATCAATTCTCATACACTCTGAGAGTGGATCGTGGTACCGACCAATGAGGGCTGTACCTCCAGCGCTTGCGTTAATGTCGCCAACAGGTCGTTTTCAGATCACAGCGGAGCCCTTCTATTCTGCTTCAATAAATTTTCGATGTATCTTTGAAGTTGCTTAGGGTAAAATAAGTACGAGGCAAAGAAATTTAGGAGCAGTATGCCGAGATACATTTATTTCTAACAAACAACATTTAGACTACCTCGCTTAACTTGAATACGTTATCATCTGTAACAGATGTAATGTATAGGGTGCATTCGGTTTGATGAAATCAATACTGCCAACGGCATAGCGATGTTCTAACATAAACTTTAGCTGTCAATCCAGTCAGTAGACTATACAAATTTGTACATTGTGTGCACATAGTTAGAAAATTTTTATACAGCCTGGACTCATTTTTAGATGATCAGAGTACGGTGAGAAGACTGCATCACCCCGTAGAACTGAAATGAGTGTAACTAAACGCAAGTAAGATTATGATAATACCCAGACATCGCTCAAGTGAACGATGGCTTACCGATCTTGGATATATTTTTAACTATCGAGTGATTCTCAGTGTCTGTCAAAAACGATTTAACGTGCAGCAATGACATAAACGTACCCAGTCTGACACGTGACTGAGATTAGCGGAAAATATTTTAAGACAGAGTATTTTAGATACGAGAATAGTCGATTTCGAAAGCATTTTTCGATTAATCTTTAAATGACTTATGTCATTCAGGGCTCTTAGTAACTTTGGTACCGAAGTGGTGCATAAGTTTTAGTAAATTACGCGCAATTCGTTAAAATTTCTTTAATCAGCATACGGACAGTGACAATAGTTACCCAATACTTTAGAGGGAGATGCCGCAAGAAAAGCATTCTTCATGTCGGAAAGATTTACCTGTAATTCTCCGTGTAGCCACTTTACGTTACCATTCTTTCTATTTGTCATGCGTGCTTCAAGTGGCGCTGGCTGCCAAGCCTTCCAGAGACTCTAGAGCCTAAAGCCCCGTGATATCAGCTAATTATATCTATTTTGGTAAACATTTTTGGAATACAGTGATCAATATATTATTATATTTTGACTAAAGTTCAGTCTTGATTGAAACATAAATGGTGTGATCAAGACTGAACTTTAGTCAAAATATGATTATATCAATGCTCTATCAGACGAGTAGGCATAGTGTCACTTAGCAGTTGCCTCAGCCTTCTAGAGGCAGGAAAGAACTCTGCTATGTCGTAGTGAGATCCTAGATAATGGAATTTCTACTTCTTTTCCTCGAGTATTCAATAACGACAGTGCCTTGCACCTTTTCTTTTTGTTCCTTTAAATAAGTTATCCTTGCCACTTCATCCATTCCCCATGCAGCCTAATTCTCTGCTGCATTTGGCTTCAGGTTGTTCCATACTCAGTTTAGAGTAGCCTTCTCACATTGATACCTTCTGTATGATTAATTTCCTATTGCACTACTTACAGATAAATAGATGAAAACTAGAATTAGCAAATACGGATTAGAAAAGCAAAATTATTTTCTATGAGTCCGTCTGGTATTTTTCCAGAAAGTGAGTGATAGCTACAAATATACTTCCTAGTACATACGAATTTCATATACTAAACGAAGAAAAACACTTCCCAAGATCGCACAAATTCCATAATTACCCTCTTCGAGGATACGTCATCAGATGATTACAGACATTTACAGGCTAGCGATCAGTAGGGAACTGTTTACAAAGTAAAACTAACTTCTACGCAAAACTACTTGCACTGTGAACTCCTTACGTGGAAAGTGGTGAAAATACAACCGAAATGGACCTACGTGTCGTGCTGAAACGCGTGTATTTGTATATAGATGTTAACTAGATACTGTAATTTAGTCTTCTTATATTTATTATTAGCATTATCTTTTCTTCTAAACAGATCTTCTGATAATTACTTGTTTAGAAGAAGAAATCAGTTTTGAAGCGATTTGTGCGACCCAAAGCTAAGATATACAATAGACAAATTTGTTCACTGTAAGGTAACGTTTTCCATGTAAGACAGTATGCCTAGTGAGTTTAAAATATTTTTAATTTAAAATATTAATCAAAATATATTATCCGCTACAAGTAATTCAGGAATTAAGATATTTGTGTACAGACCTAGCCTCCTGTTTCTGGTGTTGTTACAGAACTATTAATTAGTTGTTCACTGTCTACTGAAATACTATGTGCTTTGTTCTTTCTTCAAGGCACGGTATATCCAAGTCTCTGTAGAGTCTCTAGTAACGATTAGTACGGTTCCTGGGTTCTACCTTCCATTTCATCTGCCTCTACGCAGGTAATACACACGAAACGGTGAATGTAGCTAATCAAATAAGTGTCTTCAGTACAAATTTGTCGCTAAAACTTAAGCTCGGTTTAATGTAATATCTATGTCCAGACGTTCGCCAAGTAAACATGTTACGATTTTATTGAAGAAGACCTACTAATAAATATAAAAGAGAAGTTTGCATCCATATAGTGACTGGTGACATTTGATTTCACTACGAAGTTATAGATCTAGTTTTGTAGCATATTCGTAACAGAAAACTTGGGTTTGTCCCTGGAAGCGAATTCGATTACTTTTGATCAAATGGAATCAGAATAATGTACTAAAGTGCTTACAAAATTTCAAAAATAAAAGCTTCATTTTTGACAACTGTTTCGTGTTTTATTTTCTCATTTTAATTTACAAACGTATCATAATGATATAGCAGTGTGAGTTACAGTAATGCGTTCCTTTTCATTAGTTGCTCAGATTAATAGGAGACAACTCCGAAAAAAGTATGAAACACTGTATACGAAAACAAGTGCTACTATGTCTCGGACATAGTTACTCTCAGTTATATTATTTTCCTAGAATAGTGCTTCCATTTTATTCACAACTTATTGCAATGTTACCACGAGATAAGATGCCCACAGTGAAAGAATACATCTAATACAAAAAAATGGTGCAACTGTGTGTCAACATTGATAAAACCGCAGGACGTGACTATAAAGGGAAACAAAATAACGTACCTTCTTATTATTAACAGATAGTCAGGAAATTGGAGTGGAGAATGCAGTACATGTGCTAAGTTTAGAAAGTTATATGTCATAGACTATACCCTAACAGAAAGACAGCTTCCAAATGCGCCTGTAAAAGAGGCTCTTGAGATCAAGGAAACGAAGCAATCGTCCTACTTCAGCGCAGTTCGCCTACGTGGCGTCAACTCGAAAGACCTGCACCAGGCGAACGGTCTACCCGACGGGAGGCCCTAGCCACACCACATTTCATATCAGATCGTAGCAATTCAAGGTTATCCGTCACACAGTAAAGTAGATACAGCCTCAGGACACTCTTTTAAACGTATGGAAGAAGAAAGGAACGAACACTACAACAACTGCCTCTGCTACCACATGGCACGACGACGTTCCTTACCACGCTTCCAAACAAAATCTAGAATGCTACTGATAATATACCGTGTAAGTCCATATTTTTTTATGATAGAGGCAATCACCGTGGCATGAGAGAAGGTATTGGGATTATCTTCGTCTTGACTAACACATCTGTTTAGTCTGTGTCTTACTCCATTACTAAAATCATGCTAACTAGTATAACTAAATTTCGAATATGTCGCGAGTCCCAACAAGTGACAGGAATTTGTCCTGGGACCTGCGAATTTTTCTTTATAATTCACGATAGCAAGGCGAAAAGTTCTCACGGAATAGTATTTCAAATGCTAGTTAAGTAATAGTTAAATTTTCTGTGATCCGTGAACGCCTGCATTGTTGATGTCTTCTGAGAAACATATCGCAAATTATCTACATGCGATATAACGAAGAATATTCAGAATTGCGTGTCGTGCGTAATCGAACTCAGTCTGATGTCGCTTGTTATCAGACCGTTTTGCACCGCACATCTAGCTGTGAAAATAATTGTCGACAGGTTAGGCAGGCAATGAAACTAGAAATATTTTACGCTTACCTCGCTCTAGTATTCACAGGCAAGGCAAGAAGAACTTGACCACGAGCAGACCGCTTTCTTCGTTAGCAAGCCTCAGACTGTATCTAAGCAACAGCACACGTTGTTTTCTACCAATGCCTATGGTTGGCGCCTTAGATCCTCACCGATCCTCACCGATCTCAAACGTTGCTGTTTGACACAGTAATTGCAACAAGAAGGTAGATCATAAAAGGCCTTATCCACCACTTTCGCTTTCCCAAGGCAGAGTTGCACCCATTTACAGATATTATAATGAGCGCACGATTTGCTATCATATCTACTGCTGCGTCACACTTGAGAGATTTCGTCACTGGTAGCCAATTCAGTGGTTTCATATGCCAATCGTCCATTTCACCTTTTGTTTTCGTTCCTCAAGTCATTAATATTGGCAGATGCCTTTATTTTTCGAAATGAAACAACAAAAGCTAGAAAGTAAGTGATCATATATATGTTCCGAAAAAGCTTGTAAACTACGAACGTCTGTATATGACATAATTTTGTACTCCGCGACCTCCACTGAGGAAATCACAGTACAGCATACTCCTTGCTATCAGCCGCAAAAGAAGTACTTCCATTACTTAACGTTCCAGTGACGATGGTGACTCTATGAAAGATAGACAGAGAAAAATCTTAACAACATCGTATGAACAAGTAAAGAAACTGACCAGTCTCGATGCAAATTTCAGTTTATTGTGTTCATTCCGTCCAACTGTAGACACCAAGGTTCTAACGGATCGCTGTACAGGGAAGTAATGTTGCCGTACAGTTTACCGACCCACAATGCTGACGGAGTAAGAACTCGTAGTCTGCCGCTCTCTATACCAAATGTAATATAGGTCTCAAAGATCGGTTGACCGTTAAATAACAATTTCTACATGTGGTCTGTGTTGACACATAATTAACACACATCCTTGTTTTACCGATAGACGTTGAGAATTAGAAGCTCTCTGGTGCGGACCAAGGCAGCTGTGAACGTTTCTAGTCAGAGGAGTCACGACAATCCAGTGAGGATCTAGTTGGCACATTAAGAATGACTAGTTTTGTTGGGCCGGCCGGGGTGGCCGAGCGGTTCTAGGCGCTATAGTCTGGAACTACGCGACCGCTACGGTCGCAGGTTCGAATCCTGCCTCAGGCATGAATGTGTATGATGTCCTTAGATTAGTTAGGTTTAAGTAGTTCTAAGTTCTAGGGGACTAATGACCTTACTAGTTAAGTCCCATTGTGCTCAGAGCCATTTGAGTTTTGTTGGAGGCCCTGCTTCCAAGTGCAGTTCCCCGGGACGGCGAGTGCGGTACTACAGTCAAGGAGAAACCATACTGTAACTAATGTTCTGAGTGATTTCAGTAAAACGCTTCTGGTCACAATATTCTGTGTTACAGCACATCGTTATGCAGTACTTTTGTTCGTGTGCCTTAATACAAGAAGACTGGCTAAATGGGCAATAAAATGGACCTTCATAACACGAAAAAACGAAGATGTGCTTTCGATCAGGGAAATAATGAAAGAATTTACGGTTCATAATATACACTCCTGGAAATGGAAAAAATAACACATTGACATCGGTGTGTCAGACCCACCATACTTGCTCCGAGAGGGCTGTACAAGCAATGATCACACGCACGGCACAGCGGACACACCAGCAACCGCGGTGTTGGCCGTCGAATGGCGCTAGCTGCGCAGCATTTGTGCACCGCCGCCGTCAGTGTCAGCCAGTTTGCCGTGGCATACGGAGCTCCATCGCAGTCTTCAACACTGGTAGCATGCCGAGGGCGTATAGGGGGCATGCGGGAGGCCGGGTGGACGTACCGCCGAATTGCTCAACACGTGGGGCGTGAGGTCTCCACAGTACATCGATGTTGTCGCCAGTGGTCGGCGGAAGGTGCACGTGCCCGTCGACCTGGGACCGGACCGCAGCGACGCACGGATGCACGCCAAGACCGTAGGATCGTACGCAGTGCCGTAGGGGACAGCACCGCAACTTCCCAGCAAATTAGGGACACTGTTGCTCCTGGGGTATCGGTGAGGACCATTCGCAACCGTCTCCATGAAGCTGGGCTACGGTCCCGCACACCGTTAGGCCGTCTTCCGCTCACGCCCCAACATCGGGCAGCCCGCCTCCAGTGGTGTCGCGACAGGCGTGAATGGAGGGACGAATGGAGACGTGTCGTCTTCAGCGATGAGAGTCGCTTCTGGCTTGGTGCCAATGATGGTCGTATGCGTGTTTGGCGCCGTACAGGTGAGCGCCACAATCAGGACTGCATACGACCGAGGCACACAGGGCCAACACCCGGCTTCATGGTGTGGGGAGCGATCTCCTACACTGGCCGTACACCACTGGTGATCGTCGAGGGGACACTGAATAGTGCACGGTACATCCAAACCGTCATCGAACCCATCGTTCTACCATTCCTAGACCGGCAAGGGAACTTGCTGTTCCAACAGGACAATGCACGTCCGCATGTATCCCGTGCCACCCAACGTGCTCTAGAAGGTGTAAGTCAACTACCCTGGCCAGCAAGATCTCCGGATCTGTCCCCCATTGAGCATGTTTGGGACTGGATGAAGCGTCGTCTCACGCGGTCTGCACGTCCAGCACGAACGCTGGTCCAACTGAGGCGCCAGGTGGAAATGGCATGGCAAGCCGTTCCACAGGACTACATCCAGCATCTCTTCGATCGTCTCCATGGGAGAATAGCAGCCTGCATTGCTGCGAAAGGTGGATATACACTGTACTAGTGCCGACATTGTGCATGCTCTGTTGCCTGTGTCTATGTGCCTGTGGTTCTGTCAGTGTGATCATGTGAAGTATCTGACCCCAGGAATGTGTCAATAAAGTTTCCCCTTCCTGGGACAATGGATTCACGGTGTTCTTATTTCAATTTCCAGGAGTGTATTACTAACACCATTGCGGATACTGAATGATTATCAAACAAAAGAACTATTCCGAGATAAAACGTCATATCAGTATACCACAGTAATCACATTCTGAAGAGCAGACACACGTTCTGAAATCTGTCATACGCTTTCGCTAGGGGTATGTTTATGTCGTCGAATACTCTTATTAAATTTCACTGGGCTCGTACCTAGAAACAATCGACGGTTCTATCTTCCGCAACTTAACACCTTTCATTCTGATAAACTTTGTGTCTTCGTCACATCTGTTTGCGAGGATTATATCTGATTTGTTAGCTAATCATCTGAAGTCTTTCTTTCGCTTAGTAGTAACATTTAATTTTTTGATGGTTAGTAGTCACTGCACACTGTCTCTTTATTTTGTAACAGGCATAGGGAGATTTTTAAGAGTCTACGTGTATTCAGGGGATTCTTTGATGACACTGATCATTATTTATTCTGCAGTGACATTGGGATTGTGAGGCCGAAAGTGCAGGAGGTCAGGTCCATATGTAGGAGGATAAGAGTGGAGAAACTTGAGGATAAGGAAATCAGGCACAAGTACACTACAGCGATCTCAGAAAGGTACCAGTTAGTTGAATGTAGTCAATTACAGTCATTGGAAAAGGAATAGACAAGGTACAGGGACACAGTACTAGAAGTGGCTAAAGAATGTCTTGGAACAATAGTGTGTAAAAGTAGGATGAAGCAAACAGCTTGGTGGAATGACACAGTCAAGGCAGCGTGTAAAAGGAAAAAGAAGGCGTATCAAAAATGGCTACATACTAGAACTCTGGTGGACAGAGAAAGTTATGTTGAAGAAAGAAACGAAGCCAAACAGATAATTGCAGCGTCCAAGAAGAAATCGTGGGAAGACTTTGGAAACAGGCTGGAGACTATGGGTCAAGCTGCTGGAAAACCATTCTGGAGTGTAATTAGCAATCTTCGAAAGGGAGGTAAGAAGGAAATGACAAGTATTTTGGACAGGTCAGGAAAACTGCCGGTGAATCCTGTTGATGCCTTGGGCAGATGGAGGGAATTTTTGAAGAGTTGCTCAATGTAGGTGAAAATACGATCAGTGATGTTTCAGATTTCGAGGTAGAATGGGATAGGAATGTTGATGGAAATAGGATCACATTTGAGGAAGTGGAGAAAATGGTCAATACATTGCAGTGCAATAAAACATCTGGGGTGGATGAAATTAAGTCGGAACTCATCACATACAGTGGAATGTCAGGTCTTATATGGCTACACAGGATAATTGAAATGGCCTGGGAGTCCGGACAGGTTCCATCAGACTGGACAAAAGCAGTAATCACACCAATCTTTAAACATGGAAACAGAAAAGATTGTAACAACTACAGAGGTATCTCTTTAATCAGCGTTGTGGGTAAAATCTTCTCAGGTATTGTTGAAAGGAAAGTGCGAGTATTAGTTGAGGACCAACTGGACGAAAATCAGTGTGGGTTTAGGCCTCTTAGAGGTTGTCAGGACCAGATCTCAAGCTTACGGCAAGTAATGGAGAAGTGTTATGAGTGGAACAGGGAATTGTATCTATGCTTTATAGATCTAGAAAAGGCATATGATCGGGTTCCTAGGAGGAAGTTATTGTCTGTTCTACGAGATTATGGAATAGGAGTCAAACTTTCGCAAGCAATTAAAGGTCTTTACAAGGATAGTCAGGCAGCAGTTAGAGTTGACGGTAAATTGAGTCCATGGTTCAGAGTAGTTTCAGGAGCAAGACAAGGCTGCAACCTGTCTCCACTGTTATTCATATTATTTATGGATCATATGTTGAAAACAATAAACTGGCTGGGTGGGATTAAGATAGGTGAACACAAAATAAGCAGTCTTGCATATGCAGATGACTTAGTTGTGATGGCAGATTCGATTGAAAGTTTGCAAAGTAATATTTCAGAGCTAGATCAGAAATATAAGGACTATGGTATGAAGATTAGCATCTCCAAAACGAAAGTAATGTCAGTGGAAAAGAAATATAAACGGATTGAGTGCCAAATAGGAGGAACAAAGTTAGAACAAGTGGACGGTTTCAAGTACTTAGGATGCAAATTCTCACAGGATGGCAACGTAGTGAAAGAACTGCAAGCGAGGTGTAGCAAAGCTAATGCAGTGAGCGCTCAGCCACGATCTACTCTCTTCTGCAAGAAGGAAGTCAGTACCAAGACTAAATTACCTGTGCACCGTTCAATCTTTCGACCAACTTTGTTGTATGGGAGTGAAAGCTGGGTGGCTTCAGGTTCCCTTATCAACAAGATTGAGGTTACGGATATGAAAGTAGCTAGGATGATTGCAGGTACTAGTAGATGGGAACAATGGCAGGAGGGTGTGCACAATGAGGAAATCAAAGAAAAACTGGGAATGAACTCTATAGATATAGCAGTCAGGGCGAACAGGCTTAGATGGTGGGGTCACGTTACACGCATGGGAGAACCAAGGTTACCCAAGAGACTCATGGGTTCAGCAGTAGAGGGTAGGAGGAGTCGGGGCAGACCAAGGAGAAGGTACCTGGATTCGGTTAAGAATGATTTTGAAGCAATAGGTTTAACATCAGAAGAGGCACCAATGTTAGCACTGAATAGGGGGTCATGGAGGAATTTTATAAGGGGGCTATGCTCCAGACTGAACACTGAAAGGCATAATCAGTCTTAAATGATGATGATGATGATGATGATGTCTACATACTGAAATCTGTTGCTTAAGAATATTACGATCTAGCCGACATCCATCACTATCGATATTACATTGACTGTTCTTCGCTCCAGAAATACTACTAATACCTTCTGATAAGTGCAGAAATAGAACATTAACGTAAACTCCACTATACACAAGCTTTTAAATACCGTTTCTGACACTGTAGCGTTTTAATAAGCCCATCTTTGTACACGATGGTTGCGAGACCTCGGCTGTTGAGTATAAAATTTCCCATCAAAAATACCTTCAGCCGTCTGTGTTTCCATTTTATTTTATTTTGCTACCATTTCTGGCATTACATTGCGCCACCTTCAGGAAGACTGACTGACGAGCAGGAAGAATCCCACCTCTCGTACAATAGCAAACGGGCAGTCCCTGGTATTCGTAGACATATTTTTAATAAAGCGATTCCTTTGATCCCCACTCAAGTCTAATGGAGACAACTGAGGAGATCGCATTGTTAAAAGATGGCTACAGTTTCCAATATTCCAGTAACTGTATGCTGGCCCCTTTTCGATTGAACAAGAGGGATTCTTCCTCCACATGTGTCAGAAGCTATGAAGATGGCGTAATCTCTCGTCGAAAGTGGTATCAATATAAGTAAAATAAAACTGGAAATATAGTTGGCATTTTTAGACTAGACTTTGTTCACTGAATACTTAGGAAGTCTATGTCTTTTAATGATACCTTACACAATATGTGAAAATGTTTTTGTGTGGTACCTTCAGCGGATGGCACTTCTATTACTCGTTTAGGATTCTTCTATTGTTAATTCGACAGAGACTAAAATTTTCTTGTAGGCCTGCTCATAAAGGAAAGTCACCCTTCGTGAACTGGTAATATTTGATTTCACTTCGATGTATTTTAATGGCATATCCATAATCATATATTACTTGGGTTTCTTCCTAGAAGAAAAAAGCACGACTCATCAACAAAAGAAATACGTTTTGATAATACTGATTCGGCGCAATATGCGAAAATGTTACGAAAATTTAGAAACGGAATTGTTCACTTCTGACGGCCGTTTAGAGTATTATTTTTCCATTTTAAATTCTGGACTTGCCACAACGACGCAGCAGTGTTACAGCAATACACTTCTTTTCATCAGTTTGCTTAAAACACCAGTTGACCACTTCAAAAAAAAAAAAAACCCTGAATTACGGTTATCGAAAAGAAGAGCTGTTATATTATGGTTCTGACACAGGGTTATGATGCTATCCTAAAATACAATCTCATTTTGTTCATAATTCACTGTAATTTTCCCATTTGATAAGACATGAATGTTCACAGTGAAGGACCTTGTCTGATACAAAGAAATGGCGCAGCTACATGTCAAAGTGGACAGAAACATAAGACGTGGCTACGAAGAGAAATATAATAGCATACCTACGTATCATACATGAAAAGTAAGGAAAACAGGGAGGAAAATTTAATACACTTGTGCAATGTTTACGAACTTAGATGTGATAGACTACTTCCTAACAGAACGAATAGTTCTACTTAATGAGGCCTGTCGCAGCAAGTCAAGCTTAGTATGACACGATATAGTAGTTATAGCCTCAATATATTCTTTAAAACATGCGGAACCAAAAAGGAACGAAACAGTACATCAACAACTGCCTCCGTTGCCACAAAGGATGACGACATTATTTATCGCGTTTCCGAACATAATCGAGAATGCTACTGCTACGTACAAGATCATAAATTTTACGACAGAGCTGATCGCATTGATACGACGGAGGGTGTAGGGATCAGCTTCGTCTTGGCTAACAAATCCCTTTTACTCCATTTCTTGCTCTATAACTAACTGATATCACTAAATTCCCAATGTGCCCTGAGATGCAACGTGTGACGTTAATACTGTGGCGTACCCCCTGAATCTTACTCCTTACTTTACCACTGCCTCGCAAGAGATTAACACTGAACAGTGTCTTAGGTGGTGGGTGACAGTGTCTTAGGTGGTGGGTGAGTAATAGTTAAATCTTCACTGATCCGTCAAGGCCTGCAATCAAGTTGTCTTCTCAGAAATATGTCGCAGATTATCTAAATGTGACATAAAAAAGGATATCCAGATTTGCATGTAGTGCATCATCGGACTCTGACTGATGTCGCTTTTTATCAAATGATTTTTTAACGTAGATCTAACAGTGAAAGTAATTGTCAATAGCTTAGACAGACAATGAAACGAGAAACGTTTGATAGGTACCTCGCACTAGAAGAGCCTTCACAGGCAAGGGAAGAAGAACTTGGCTACTACCAAACCGCTTTCTTCGTTAAAAAGCCTCAGACTGTTTCTAGGAAACGACACACGTCGCTTCTTACCATTTCATATTGTTGTCGACTTCGCTCAGCAGCGATGGTTACCATTTTAATTCAGACGGTATAAATCATGCTTGGTCGTTGCTGTTTGGGATAATACCGTTGACTGCATGCAAGTAGGCATTTTCCACCACTTTAGCACTTCCGAAGCATTGTTCCACCTATTTAGAGATATTATCATCAATGCACCGTGTGCCATCATATTGATTGCTGCATCAGTCTTGAGAGATTTCACCATTTTTAATAAAGTCATCAGTTTCAAACGTCAGACTTATCGTCCATTTCACAATTATTTTCGTTCGTCTTCTTATCTAAATTAGGAATTCACTTCTGTTTCTGAAAAAGAAGAAACATACCAAATACTGCCCAGTGAACAGCTGATGTAAATATATTACAAAACTGAACGCTGTATTTCATGAACGTCTGTATACGTCATATCATGTTACTCTGAGGTTCCAATAACATACGCTCGGCGCAGACCTTCCTCTATACTGTCGGCCTTTATAGAAGCACATTTTGCGGTGTTTTTCAAACAATGGATGCACAAAAATACTAACAAATTTGGTGTAAGTAATTCATAGTTACATAGACGCACACATACTTTCCGAAAGGATATGTCCACTGGTCTGATAAGAGTTTTTCTTTTTTACTATGAATTGATACCATAAATTTATTTGCCTCCGTAAAATATGCCTTTACTTTGTTTATGCGCTCCGCTAGTCACTGTGATCAACACTGTAATGGAAATAAATATGCAAACTAGTGTAGTACGCAAATCAGAGTAACATGTAGAAAGTAACCCAGAATGGACTTATGGAATTTGTCTATCTGACAGTGCCAACGGAGAAACTTATTAAAACTTGTCAAAAAACTGAGCTCCTACTCAATACGGCAACCAACATTATTGTCACAAACATAAGGGCAGCCAAATGGTCTTTAGCCACACACACTTTGATTTTTCGTGGTGGCTTTTCCTGTCCGGTTTGAGTATATCGAAGAACAAGCAAATAATGATAATTAATGATAATAGTATGTGATCAGTTTATATAAACTTTGCGCGCTTGACAATGGCTTTTGGCCTAAGGTCCGTTCATTGTACATTGACTGTGATTTAATTGAAAATATCCGACGTCGTAGTTTGAATAATTCGAAAGCTTTGGTTCATACTGGACCTTTGATATAATTTGTAACACGGAACCCTTAGCCTTGCCAAGACGCCGTTTAATTGGAACAATTGCTTGTAACATAAATGAAACACAAAAATTAAACAACACTGAATTCACAAAATATTATACTAAATTAACCATACAGACAAATGGCTCTGAGCAATATGGGACTTAACATCTGAGGTCATCAGGCCTCTGGAACTTAGAACTACTTAAATCTAAGTACCCTAAGGAGATCACACACATCCATGCCCGAGGTAGGATTCGTACCAGCGACCGTAGTGGTCGCGAGGTTCCACAACCATACAGACACTTACATGAATTCTGTTGCTGTGTACAACTATGAGTACGCTTAGTGAAATTGCGTCCCGATATATAGATGGCAGTGTGCCAAATAATTATCTGCGGCGGTGGCAGATAATCGTACGGTCAGCACGCCTTCAAGAAAAAAAAAGATGCCGTCTTCTCGGCAAGACAACGGAACTGCAAAATTATTGAAATGTTTCAGTAGTTGTACGCTACAATCTATACAACCGCTTACTAGAATTAAAATCTTATCTAATTCTTTATTTATATTCTGAACTTATATCTACGTTCCTGCTATGTATCCACGCCCATCCTGCAAATGTGCCTTTAAAACACATGGTTTTCCTGGATAAAGAAAAAGCCACTCAACACTTTTGTGCACTCAAGGAAGTGGATCAGCGATCACACCCCCAACAGCACATTGGAACATCCAATGTAGACGCTATCGTTGACGATACTAAATGTGAATAGTCTTCCAGTTCGTATACTCGACTGTGTGTCAAGCACAAAATTTTACGTCTTACTTCATTACCATAGTTAGCAACGTCACTTTACGTGCTGTATACGAGGACATCATTCAATATATTAATATAAGCAAGGTACTTTCGTGATTGTCATTCAATCCGTATGTAGAAAGAAAGAAATGATTCAATCCCCACTCTCGCATTTCTAAATGAAATGTATTATGGAATCAAGTATTATGTTTCCATGGTCTCTTAAATTGTTGGTAGCTTCTTATGACATCTGCATCTGCCTTTGAAGCTAGTGCTGAAACGTGCAAAGAGGGGTCTTACGCGTGCATACGTTGTTTCTACGGCGCACGTTGATCCTCTTCGAAGAGACGAGATAGTGAGTGTAATGCATCAAATTTAAAGCGCATTGTCGGATGTTATCGCCTCATCTTATAATCGGAGTTTACTGTTTTTGGAAGAATCGGGAGTTTTTGTATGAGTTTGTAAATTTTTTTATAACTGTGCGTTAAAATGTAGATTTTGTCGCCTAATGCACGTGAAAAGCAAATTCTAGTCAAATTAGCGAGTTTACTGTTCCCAGACGACTGTAGAGTCGCGGCGTGAGGCAATTATTATGGCTACGGAGTTGCTGACCTCCACAAAATCGGGTAATGCTCGTTTCACAATAATTTCCACAAAAGTGACGTCATTCTAACGTCACGCGCAGTATCGAGAGCCGTATGGTCGGCTATCGATTTTGCGACAAGAAAATATATCAATATTATTGCTTCTCGATTCACACGCAGCAATTTATACTCTGTTCGTAGGTTCTTACCTAACTACAAACTCGGAAGTCGCTAAATTTTTATTTTATCCTTCGTTCTCATATCAGACACAATGTAAATAACACTGAATATTGCAGAACATACTTGTATTACATTCGTAAGAAAGTCCTACAATGTGTTACCAAAGATAACATGAAAAAAAATATATGCATATGGTGGAATGCGAACCTTCACTAGCACTTAACCATGTGATGTTTGTCTCCTGTCTTTTTTTGTCGTATTCTCTCTTCAAAGCCTGTATCGTTGATGCGCTATTAAGTGACATTTAATGATACTGGTAACGTGTTTGTGACAAATGTTCAGTGCTCCGTTACCTTTAAATGGCATATTGCAAATTATAAAACAAGTGTGTTTCAAGCTTAATTTGTAAGTCATTGACGATAATAACTCACTGATCGCTAACAAAAGCCGATAGCCGATCATCCGGTTGTCAATGTTGTGGGAACTGTTGTGAAACGAGCATTACCCCACAAGATCACGCTGGTGGCAGCTAAGAAGAAATACCTGTCGTTAAAGATAGAATTAGCTTGACATTTTTGTGCACTGTAAATAGTTCTCGGCTTGTCCCTTAAGAAATGTAATCAGTCTCTCAAGAGTCAATTTCATGAGTTGGTCTCAAGAGTTAGTCTCAATGATCAAGTTGGAATTAAAGGCTTGCAATTGATTAGTCTGCTACGAGGTTCTGACTCGGGGGCGTTCAAAGCAACTCTTAAGTTGTTTGGGTAGATACTTTGAAAATATTATCGGCTTGTACGACAAAGTAATTGTTTCGCCTATTTGGGTGGAGTTTGGTTGAGTTTAAGTTTACCGTATGGAGGCCAAATCGGAAGATAGATTTGTGACGAAACTTAGAATTTTGCGGGTAGTAGCAGTTGAGGCTAGATTAATTGAAGTCTGAGATTGGTTTCTACTGTTTGTTAATTTTATACCGACGCAGTGGCTGAACGTTGGGTTGCTTCATAGAGAAGCGTTAGTAGCTGTACCATGTCTAAATTAGTTGGCTGTTTCCGTTAGTTTGAGGAAGAGGATAGATGATATCACGCGAAGTCATTATTTGATTTTGTAAGGTGAATTATGGTACTCACTAAGGGAATAGCGGCGTCGCGTTGGTTTATTGTGGTTTTGGAATGGAAACCAAGCTCTTAGGAACAGTGTCTTTGCGATTTTGTGTCACTTTATATTTTGTGATATCAGCGTGAGCATCGTTTATTGTAATAAAGATTTGAAATCACCTGAGAGGTAAGGTGGAAGCATAATTTTTGTTGTGAGGGGAAAAGTCGTCCTATGGTGTTACCGTAATACTGACAAGCAGTCGGAAGTAGTCGGAGATTTGCATACGCGATCTCGTTTTAGTAGCTTTTGCCAAGGTCACAAAACGACAAAGCAAAAACCATTTTATCGAGGACACGCCAATTAATATAAAGAGCGCTGTGTGATAAAATATTTAAATGTTAGTGGGTTCGAGGACAGTCAACGTCTGAAGTGCTTAAGATTTGTGTCCGATTAGAAGTTCACGTAGTTTCGAAGTGGCGGTTACACTCAGGTCTTTCGTTAGATTTTTTTTTTTGTTATTACTTTTCTGCTTAGCGGGTTTTTGTGTAGTTAATCAGTACTCGTAACAAAATGTGCTGACTCGTACGTGTACACCTAATAATAACAGGCAATAAAGAAAGAGAATTTCTGTTTTAAACTTTAATAAATAGTCCCCGAGTACCATTTATCCCTGAATTATTACTGGAAAGATATTTAAAAATAATTTTCAGTGTTAAAGAAGACGCGTAATTTGCCTATGTAGCAAAGTATTAAAGAGAAGCCACAGATACGTAAAGAAAAAGATTGGCATTGTGTCGAAATAAGGTTCATAGACCTTAACCCGCAAACAAACTGAAATAATAATTTATATTTATCAATCCGTAACGACAGGAAAGACGTTAACGATTTAATCAAAGAGAAAGTTAGTGTACGCTTTATGAAAGATAATTACTTTTAAGAGAAAGAATTTTCATTTCGTTCAAATAGGTTCAGATTTATGAGAAAGAGTTATGACTTCATAGTTTGATTTAAGCAATGACCTTGTTGTAGCGAGATGCTACATATAGACGTTATCGTTGACCAACAACAACTGATAGGTAAAGATTAAATTACCTCTTTGAAAACTGAAAATATAAGTAATTTTACGTAACAGTGCTTGAAGTCCACAATGATTGGATGAGTTCACATAATACTTTGAAGCTATGTTAGGAAAAGCATTTCAGTGGAATCACCGTGTCAGACAGCCCGTATTTATTAAAGATATACGTTGGTGTCCTGTTTTGGTTAGGCCGTTGCCTATCTAAGTGTGTCGTCGTATTGTCAATTCTTATACTGAAAGATTTTAGTTTGTCGATGCAAATGTTAAAGTGGAATATCTGATTTCTGTACCCTTCTGCATAGTATTTTTCATTGTCTCAAATTAGATTTCGTCGTAGTTAACCGTACCAACCCAGTGATATCCTGTGAGTCATGCGTTATCAACATCAATTTCAACATACCCCGGCAACAACCACTAGCGCAATTATACCACGACAATAGTACTTGTCGCTATCCTTCAGCACATAGTGTCGCTGTAGAGATACGTAGTACGATTTGTAGTGAGAGAAAATTAACTAAGTATACAGATTACGTCGTTGATCTTAGGCAGTGGCCTGCCTGCATAGTTAACTGACATATTCCAAGATAGAGCCTATAGTATTCGTGTGTGTGTGTGTCTGTGTGTGTGTGTGTGTGTGTGTGTGTGTGTGTGTGTGTCTTCGCATGAGGATTAGCACATCATCCCTCTGTATCGTTGAGTCCATTGGCATTGCCAGACACGTAGAGTTCTTACGTCAGCCTCTATTCCTGTATTGCGTATTTGACATACCTCAGTGACCCCGGTAGTTGGGAACTGTGATCAGTTATAAATGTGACTGCAACAAATTACCGTATTATGTTCCAGTGTTTTATCTGTATGTTTAGCTGCATTAGTTATCAGCTTACTTCGATATATCTCTCGATTCGTAGACTTTTCTTTGAGATATAATCTCCGTTAATACTGCAGCAGTGCAGAATCGACAAAGTTCTCTATTTTGGGACAACTGAGTCTTTACATTCCAGTAATGATTGTGATCCGACAAAAGAAAAGCCAGGAAGAGCTCTTAACTACATTCATGAAAGAGTAAACGAACCAGCAAGCTATGAAGCCAAATCCAATCTATACATTCAATCCATCCCGGTAATACAACTCACAAGCCAACATACTGAATGAATCAAAAAATGGCTTCAAGCACTATGGGACTTAACTTCTGAGGTCGTCAGGCCCCTAGAACTTAGAACTACTTAAACCTAACTAAGGACATCACACACATCCATGCCCGAGGCAGGATTTGAACCTGCGACCGTAGCAGCAGCACGGTTCCAGACTGAAGCGCCTAGAATCACATGGCCACACCGGCCGGCCTGACGAATCGCTTGATGGGGAAGCAATGTCGTTGGTCTCTTTAAGGGCCCTCACTGCAGACAGCGTAAGGATTCAAAGTCTGCTGCCATTAGAACCACGTGTATTACAGGTCTCACACAAAAACCGACTGACTACTGCATCTACATGATGTTCCTGATGACACGTAATTAACACAAACTGATTTTCCCTATCCCAGAATTTGACAGTTTTAAGTACACAGGCCCGATCCGAGACAGAGCTGAATAATTCTGTGTAGTTATTAGCACTGTTCAAAAGTCATACATATCTGTTCAGTCTTTTGATGGCAGTTGTAAAATGAGCATCGTTGCAGAAGGCCTTGCCACTACATGCAGCTCCCTTGGACCTGTCTGAGGAATATCGTGAGTATCGTACCAAGCGCTCTGAGTCACACACATCAGATCGTATAGCACGTAGTGCTGATTTTGTTCCTACACCGAAACACATGGCATTTCGCTAAAAGGACAAAAAACGGCCCTTAAAAAACAATACTGTTTCTACTCTGCCTGTTTAGAAACTTATACTTCACAGCACTGGATCCGCAATTGCGCTAGTGTAGTTAAAAGGCGAGTTGAAAAATAAATGTGTTGTAGTAAGACTGCGAAAATAAGAAGAAACAAAAGCAACACCTAACAAAACTAAATTCAAGACAGGCATTTTCCTTCAGAGAAATGTTTATGAAACATAGAAATGTGCTTACATAAACCTGATGAATAGAATCTCTGTTATTCGTGTTGAAGGACTGAACTGATCAACAACATTTTTGTTGCACTGCCTTCACTAGTTGTTCTTACTTAATTTAAGGGTGCTGATTTCAAATTTGCGGTCGGAAGCTCCAGCTCATTTGCAGTTACAAAATATCAATATTTCATGTATTTATCATTATATAATAACAGTGGTGGATAAGTAATCGATTTAAATCTCTTGAACTCAGCAGGGCAACGCAAATTATTTTAAATTAACTGTTATTTAAATTGAAAAACAGTTTAAATCTGTTCAGTGGTACAGTCTGTAATGCATACCATCATGAAGAGGATTACACTTAGATAGAAGGGACTTGTAACTAACACATTCTCTTTTCGTTTCTGTCTCTTCCATTTCAGGACTGCTTCAGGAGCATCTCGGGTAATATTCCAGCATTACTCTGCCATCATATGTTTGTCCCATTTCCCTGGAGAGTTCTCTTTCACAGTCCTGAGATCTTGATAGAAGCGTTCGCCTTGCTTGTCTCTACGTCTACTAAGTTGTCAAGGAATTTATCAAGATGACTGTATAGGAAATGGAGTTTGACACTCACATCACACTCGACGACATGAAACGATGGCAGCATATCAACTATGAGACTTTCATAGTAAGTGGCTTTTCTTTTACCAAGAAAGGTTTCAGTAACCGCCACAAATGGCACACATGCAGCCCTTCTCTTAGCGTTCATCTTTGTGATAACTTCTTTACCACTTACAAATGCCTGAATTAGGGGTCCGTTAAACACTCCTGCAGTTATCTTTGCATGGTGAAAAGCTGGAAGACCACTGACTATCTACTGGAAGCATTCATCGGCGCTATTTAATGCTTTAACAAACTGTATAATCAAACCTAGCTGTAAGTGAGTGGAGGGAAACATATTATGTGGACTGACAAATGGATCACAGACAACATCTGGCGTACCATCTTCCAGAATCTCATGTATCGGCCACTCCTTCTAGTTCCAGGTTTTATCTCATTCTCGGTTGTCGCACATGCAAAAGTATACTTTACCAGTCCTCTCTGTTGTGCTTGTAGTAACTTAACCATTTTGAGATGCACCCATATTGTCCAACTTTGCTCTTGATATTTTAGTAGGTTATTCACAGTCTCTATGTCGTTCTGCTCCTATTGTAAATTCGTAAAATGACCAACTCAAATAGATGCGTTATATAGTAGAATACACTTTACTGCGTTTTGAGCTCTTTAAAAATAAACGCCAGTCAATGTAACTCGTAATTCCTTGAGAATACCTGAGACATTATTGCAATAAACACACTTACTTTCCTGTGTAAAATATAAAAGAAATACCTCTTATCGCTTTCGGTAAGCTGACACTTTTTCAGTACCACCCAGTGCTGATTTTTGTTGCAGATCTCGAGGATAACACTTCAGCTGCAAGTTTGGAGTGACGCAAACCACGTACAAGTTCAATCAGCTCAGACTGTTTAAACTGATTAGAAGTTGATGACTGTGAGGGATTAGAGGAATACACATCAAAGTCAATTTATTCACCGGTCTCCGGGTGAGTGAGAGTGAATGGAAGTGTTACCTTGCTACTTTTTATCATTTTTATTTCTGACCTACAGAATTTGCCCTGAGAAACACAACTCAAACTTTACTTATTCATTAATTACCCAAAATATTCAAGGATAACGCGATATGACTGCTTCAAAATTAACTCAAAAGTGTGGCCCTAAATTACTGTTCACTTCTAACTGCCATCACTGTTGGCTATTCACTTCCAACTGTGAGTTTGACTAGCCAGAGTCTCTTACAGAGGGCGCACAGTGCTGTCAGTGACACAAATGCAGAGTGCTGCATATCGCTACCAAAATACAAACACATAAACACGCTACTAACCTAGCAACCATGATACTCTCAAAAAAATTTATGAAGTGTCTTGGGCAGTGGCCAAAACTAATTTGTAAACACATTTTTTATATTAACAATATCAAATAGATGAGATGAACACAATTAGTAATACACACTTGGTCAATAAAGCAAAACGTGTCCTCACAGTCCCTAAAGACAGTCCTAATCATTCATCAGAAGAGTAGTCTATGACAGTCTTATGCACAAAGTCTTTGCAATAAAAGGAAATGCACAAATAAGTAGTGGATCTCCGTGTAGTCTTGAAGAAGTAGTGTTGTCCTCAGAACGGAAACAGTGCTAACTCGTGAGATGAAGATTGGTAATGAACCACAACAGAGCAGACCCACAGCAAAGTCAGTCGAAGCCTTAAAGAATATTGGTAGAATTGGTAGATCACCAGAGAACAGACCCACAGTATTCCTTGTAAAGTTTATGGTAGTATTGGGACACCAAAAGTGCAGACCCACTGTAGTCCTTGCCGAAATTATGACAGTAGTGGGTGACCAAAGGTGCAGACCCACTGTAGTCCTTGTAGAGATCCCCAGCAACAATCTGTTGCAATTGTCTGGGTACACTCTCACAATTGAAGAGTCTTGATGACTATGTAGCAAGTCCATGCACCACCACTTGTGCACTCACTAAATCATTTTTGTAATATCCTGAGAACCAGCAATGCTGTTAATCAGTCCCTTGCTGAATTATCAACACACATGCAAGCACTAACACAGTCATGTAAGCTCAGACAAATGTGTGCAGTAAAATGAATCCCTACTATTTACCTAGCTTGGGACTATACAGTTACAATTCTACAGTGTACAAATACAATTACAAAGGTAAAGAAAACATCATTACAGTAAAGAACATGATAACACAAATAAAATTTATAGTAATACAGGCTTTACAAAAAGAACTGAAATAAGCGTATACATGAGTATTACAGGAATTATGACATAAGTAACAAAAGAAAAATGAGAATATCCATAGAAACATAAACATGAGACATATGCATTAAAAGAAAACATAACAGAATACATAATGTCTAAACATCTTCCCAAAGTAAAGAATATGTTATGAATGCAGCTTAGTTGGTTGAAATGGCCCTGAGCACTACGGGACTTAACATTGAGGTCATCATTTCCCTAGACTTAGAACTACTTAAACCTAACAAACCTAAGGACATCAAACACATCCATGTTGGAGGCAGGATTCTAACCTGCGACCATAGCAGCAGCGCGGTTCCGGACTGAATTGCCTAGAACCGCTCTGACACAATGGCTGGCTGCAGCTTAGTATTAGAAGAAAAAAATTCTACCAAATTTATCTAATCGGGAAAACATACAGAGACAGGAAGAACATATATACACAAGGGTACACAAAAACATAGAGGAATAACACTAAAGGAAAGGACAGGGTCTGTTTTCAGTGTAACATTTGGTACTGCAGTTCTTGTGGTGAGCATTTCATATCTCTTTTAATTTCCTTCTTTCACTAATATCCTTCATACTGATCCCTCTATAACCTGAAGCCAAAACTGCCTCATTTCCAATTAAAACTTCATTTATCTCTCTTACTTCAACATTTGTTCCCACAAAAAAATCCTACTTACCTGTATTTATACTTTTGTATCTTTCTTACCTAATCATTTGTTTTTAAGATAATTCTACTTAACAAAATAATTTTGCCTCATTGAACAATACTTTTTGTCCCAAACTTTTTCTTATAGCTTCTCAGCACATTTCTTCCCAACTCATCATAACTCATTTTCTTGTGTAGTATAGCCTCCCTTAAACTAACCTAAATCTACTGAGCTCAGATGCGTAAACTAGAGAGCAAGGCAATGCAGCAACACAAAACAATTAACAAAAAACAACAATGACATGATGCAAATTGGCAAAGCAAGCAGTAGCATACCTACATTTGCAAATAAAATGCAACATTTCAAATAATATAAGGCAATATGCAGCAAACAAGAAGAATAAATCAGTGGTAAAACTGGCTTAACACAGTAATATAACATATAATTCAGTATGAGAATGCCTGCTGAAAAATAGCTACAGCAAATACAACAACTTACACCTAAACATGAGAAAGAACATGCTGAAAAAATATTATAGTAAAGAGAGCAATGCAGATTATGGAAATGTCTATTCACATCTTAATGTCTATGTCACATTTTAGCACCACAACAACTTGTTCTACCAAAAAAATTACCAAGTCCTTGAAAAAACAATTGTATGCAATTCCTGTTACTAGTCCTTTCAAGTGCTATTTCCTTTTGATCTTTCCTTTCCAAGTGCTCTTTTTTTTAAGAATGTGGATAATAAAAGTATTATTTAATGGATCTGTTGGCAGAAAGTGTTCACGTAAGCATATGTTTTAAATTTTATTTCATCAGACCAATGCTACAGCGCAGCTAGAGACCAGATATCAAATAAAATAAGCAAGTATGTAGAAAGCAAATCATAAAAAACATCATTCACCAACCAAATGGCATTTCATAAGTCAGTAAAAATACTCTCAACTTGCATAGAAAGATACTTGTTTTAATCAGTTGTATGGACATAAGAATATTTCTCATCAACTCATCAGCATTTCAGTAAGTAGCACAATGTACGAGATCCAAAGTGTAATCATATGTTTCCAAGTAATAGTGTATCATGTTTGTGGTGTATTCTACAAAGAAATGTCAATAGCGAGGTCAACGGCCTCTCTTTTCTGCAGCTATGTAAGCTCTTATGGGAGTGCAGTGAGCTTCAAAGTGACTAAAGGTACGTTGTCCAAGACGCAACGCACACTAGCGACTGCGACGGGTCGCTATGTGACGTCAGAAGTTGCTTGCTGGAGCATACGCAGTTCGAGTTTGGGATGCGACGCGCGACTGTTGCGGCAGCTGCCGCAGCACTGCACCAGTGAGCAATGTTGCGACGGAAGTCGGACGACACAAAGACGTACGGCTGCCAGAAAGATGTCGAGCCAGTCAAGGAAAGCTGAAATGAGCCACTCACAGGATGTGATGCTCTGTGAGCTGGTCTCGCAACATCCTTGCCTTTACAATTTGAAGAACCCTAAATATAGAGACACTATGTTCAGAGACAGAATTTGGGAAGAAATTGGTGCACTGTTGAAACTGGCAGGTGAGTGAAATATATAATATTTTCCCATAAATGCAAATTTTTTAGGCCTGTTATGAAAATCAGTATAATCCATGCAGATGTAGAATTAGAATGATGAAAATGAACTTGAATGTCAATTTTCGCATTACTCTTTTCTGTGACGATAACAATTGAAAACAGCAAGTACATTATAAAATGAACAATCTAAAGTACAACGAGAAAGTTACATTTTACAATACCTTCACTTTGAAAGTAATCGGTAGATTGGTGTCTTGATGATACCTTCTAGTTGTGAAAAACCACCACCAGATTGTTGTACAGCTTACTGTAATCAATAGATGTTCGTTTTTGAGGAAGGCGTTTCTCAACAGATTGCGCAAACAGTATGCTGCAATAAGTAATTTGTCACGTTCACTTCAATTCATTGGTAGAAGATGGTGCTCAAAATACTTGTGCCAAAAGTGCACTACTGTTTTACAAGGCCCTTCAGACACAGTTCACAATTGAAATTCGTCTTTTTTAAATCCTGGAGTCATCTTTTGAGTGCAGCTTGGCAAGATTAAATGTTCAAGTCATCCATAACGATGTATGCTGTCAGAATATAAAAATATGGAAGTTCATTTGGATGGTAATAAAGAGTCAGTCGGCTTTGAAAGTTGCCTTAGCTTGTTCCAAAAGTTTCTGCATGGGAGAAACTGACATGTATAATTTGGGGAAATTTTGTGAACAAGCACGGACATTATTTCATCTACATTTCTGCCAGTGTATATTGTAGACGTTCAGAATGAAAATTCTAGAGATGTTTAAGGTGTAACCCTGTCTTGTTGTCAAGAACTTGAACCAATGCAATGACGCTAGCGTGCACTTATTGTTAATAAACTTATCTTTCATTGTAATTTTAGGTGAAATGTGCAAAAACAGATGGAGGAATATTCGGGATTCGTATCAGAGAAGTAAACGAGAAAGAAAGCTTGGAACAGGTTCAGATGCCTCAGCAAAACCAAGAAAATGGGTTCTGCTTGATCACTTGGCTTTAAGAAACCTACATTTCGTGGAATTTTAAATGAAATTGTCAAGAGCATATGGAGAAATATTAGTAACTCATACTGGAGAAATATGACATAAAATGATTTCATTAGGTCCAAATGTGTCAGCGAAACAAAACAAATGCATACTATATTGTGTGATGACCACACGATTCTCGTTGTGCGTGGACAGAACAGGCGGCTAGTCGCGACGCTCCCGGAGATATATGAGCCCAAATCTTGGAAACGGAGATCGATATCATTCTGATCTCAACTTTAAAAAAAATTTCGATATGTTAGCTTCTTTTCATCGGCAAAGATGTATGACCTAACGTGAACCATCCGTAAAGTAGCCGGCGACCACATTTTTCACTGTACACAATTCAAATTTTATGCAGTAGGTTACTTTTAAATTAAGTATCGGAATAACTGTGCTGATGATTATCATAAAAATAGACACCTCATTATCAAGCTGTGATGTGAAAATGTAAGATACGCAAATATCAATTTTTTATGCCTTTTACTTTCCTCACAATTGATAGAGAAGTAATATACAGCGAAAAAAACACGCAAAACCGGAAGAGATACTTTTCAATTTTGTGAAGTAAAAGGAGAATCTGTATCGAAAAACTAACTCTAGGAGCCGATGTAACTTTGTTGCATTAACATACAGTATTTTTTACAGCAAGAAAATCGGAATTCTTATTTTTTCTTATGTATTTCAATCCGCCGCCGCCGACCGGAGCTTGGGAAACAGCAACGACTCCTGTCGTGTTGCGGTCGTGTCGCCGTCTGCCAGGGTGGGAAAAGAGTAGGGGGCAGCGTCGCAGTCGCAGCCAACTGTCGCGTCCTGCACAATGTAACTTAAAGCGGCACAAGTAAAGTTCAAAGGTATATTTCAGACCGGTTAGCATGCAGCTGGGCGCAGCGTTACGTCGAGGTCACATACACAATTCACCGATATATTTACGACAGCAGTTTGAGCTACAAGATCAGCTTCTTACCAATAAAAAAAATTCACAGTTTGAAAATTTACAGGAGAAGTGCTTAGAAACCAAATCTCATCAATAACAGTGTCCAGAAATTTCCGTCAGCATTGTGGTACTCACATTCACGTATATACTTACGTGTCATACCTCTTAAAGTACGGTTCTTGGTTTCCAACATCTTCTTTTCACAAATCAGAGTCCCACACCCCTACTCATTATTCATATACACATATGTCGATACTGCTTCAATACTTCATCATATTAAACACATAGGATATTCCTCATAAAGCACAGACTTATTGATCATAAACATATCTCAACATCATCATACACATCATTGTCACAGTAACATCATCATAACATATCAATCAAATCTCAAATCGTTCTAGCTTCCTTCAGTAATCTCAAAACCTTGAAAAAATTCTCTCTGTTCGTTTCAATGGTGTCATCTACCACAAACGTATTTAAAAAATCATGATCCCATCAATGTACATCACTCAAATCTCTCGCAGTATCACAATGGTTCCGGAAATATATGTGAACAGTTCACAAAATGTAGGTAAAGTACAATTTCATAAAGTACAGTTACCTAGGTATGTGTCAGACATGTAGTAAAAAATGTTCATTTCTCTCTGTTAAATGACCAGATAGCTGTGTAATTCTGTGTTAGATAAATATGGTACCGGTGTATAAAACTGTATAAGCAATTACCATATAAGCTAGGGCTCCTTGTGCTTGCCACATACATGGTAAACAAAGTAGGTGTACCCCCATGAGGGATAATGTAGTTATACCTCAGACGTTACAGATTAAAAATGTGGAATGAAATGTATAACCAAAAACCCACCCTGTACCATTGAAATTCAGAACTATTTCTAAAAATTTTCCAAGTACGAAAGGTAATCACTCAATTGTGTATCCTGTAACACTGAACTGTACATCATGCTGTAAGATAATTTCTGACATTGCCTATCATTAAAAATGTGCCAAGTGTCGTAGTTACCGTTGTCCATAAGCGACGTTCTCCAGAAGTCAATGTACTTACCTTGCTATATACAAAAGAAAAGTGCTATGCCTATAAATGTCGTAGTTAATACGTTCATTGCTACGACCTCAGAAGTACCATACCGTAACGTATTGTTGTGTTATGAAAAGCACTTATCTCATTGTAGCTATGCCACAAAAGTCATAAACAAAATGTGTTTTTCTTTCCAGAAGAACATAGAGAAATTGTGCAGGCATAAAACAGAGGCAGCGCAAAAGCAATAATGAAATTTGTGTCACTGATTAGTATTATTATAATATAATTGTGTAGTTGTCAAACAAACCAAATACTGTGTCATCAGCAATCTCTCAGAAAGTACTTTAAATAATTTTTTCCCAAGTAAACCAAAATGTTGTAGTAAAATCTCATTTGCAGTATGTGTTCCAAGAATATAAACCATACAGTCGTTACATAATCATGCAACAAACAAGCAAAAGTGTATACACAATAACACTGTGTCGTCTGTTCCCTAAAAAAATGGACTCGTAAAATTACTGTCATAATAAGTTCCTTAGGTTCTTCACTAGATAGTTGATGTAACATCCACGTGATAAATTTTTGGCTACAACGCGACGAGAGGAAATTATGCCTCTAACAGTTATAAACATTATGTATTCGACGTATGAAAAAAAACAGTGAAAACTTATAAATATTAACTATTTATATAATATTCTATGATGTAATTAGACATATCGATGTGTATCATACAAAGACAATGATAGTTGTAAATTCCTTTTGTGATCTGCGTTTCTCTTCCTTTGTTTTTACCTTTTGTTGGATGGCTTTTGTACGTTCAGCACGCAAGACGCATATCAAACTTAGGTCTGTTACGAAATTGCCATTATTTCTTAATTATTACTTGAAAATAGAGTTCATTATTATTATAAACATGAGTGAATAATTATTTGTAACTGTAATTCCTCTCTCAGTAAGCATTCTCTGTGTTAAATGTTTCTTTCCGCTGCAAGGAGCGCAGCCATTGATGACAGCGATTTGTATCGTGTTCTTGTCTGTGTTTTCCTTAGAATCAAATCAAATGTTTGCTTGATGAAGTCTAAATAGTGCACAATACGAAAGTAGAGTTTCTGTAAAGTTTAATAAGCAGTTAAAATACTTATTTGGTCTGACAATAGAAACTCTATCAATTGTCTGCCGCCATCTTAACAATTGTCTCAGCGGCAAATTCAAATAACGCAACTCTGCAGACATAAATGCTGAACGTAATACAAATGTGTAAAAATAAATGTGCACCGTTGGTCCCGAACTCATTTGAATGAAAATGATTCGAATCAGATTGGTTCTTAAAAAACAGTGCTCATAGCACGAACGTTATAACAAACTTTTCTAGCTTATGTATGGAGCCAAAATTAATTACGCACGAGCTGCGAAGAATATTGTTTCAGGTAACATACGTCAGTGTTGTGTGCGGCTGATATTCGGTGGTTTTAATGATCATTTTGCTGAAGATAATTGTTTCCATCATAATCCATAGTTGTATAGAATCTGTTGTATGAACTGTGATTTTGTGACACTTACACAACTTACAGACAACACTTTAACACGACGTTGACTTGGAGTTCTTTAGTAACTTGACCAATTCCTCAGCCGGGAGAAAATTTATTTAGTAATTACTCAATGTAAAAAAATAAGATTATCATTTTCATTTACAAATCAGTTAAATACCAAACCACTGAATAACACAGCGAAAGCCACATTGACTTAAAAACATAAGGGTGACAAAGCGTAATAGTAATGTGCAGCGAAAAATGTTATAGCAATGTTAAGTCATGAGCAAATTATGTCTCAATAAACGTTTTTAAACAAGAAATTTCGTATAATTTTTGGTAATTTTTTGCTCTAATGATCAAGTAGGAGGAACACAGTAACAAAATTGATCGAGCCAAGCCTTGGATGTACATCGTTACTGGAATTCTTGAATTTTCTAAATTTACTCATAGTGATGAAGAGCTTATAGTCAAAGGCACCGTGATGCGGAGTCACAATTCGGTCATTGTTACATCATGTCGCCGGTTCCATATAAGGCTCGCAGCACCTTGCCACCTCCTTTCAAAATCTCCGAAATACCCTGTGTTACTACTTTGTGACTTTTCCGTAATTTTAAATCCCTCTTCCCGTGTCAGAGCGCGAGCCTCCTTTGAAATATGTAATTCTTGTATTACATGTGCCAACTGATTTTGTACTTCCCGTATTTCTGTTTTACATTGCGTATTAATTTGTTTCTGATTTTGTATCAATTTCCTAATTTCCTCACACTCTTCTGTGTCAGTAAAAGCTACCTGTCTTGTGTCATTCAGATCGTCATCTGCCTTCGTAGGTAAACTAGTTAGCTGATCCGAGAGTTCAGCTACTTTTTCCGATAATGTCCTGATTTCCTCTATGTGTTTTCCTGAACTAAACTTTAGGGTATCCACTGTGTCGTTTAAGTTTTCCCGATTTTGTAGAAGTTGCGTGACCTTATCGGTAGATACAAAAGAGTCAATTTTAGCTAGTAAGGTATCGTGATTTTCGTGGACAGTGATCTACAGTCCCTTTATGGCTGCTTCATAATTCTGTAATGCGTTTTCATGTCGTAAAAAAGTTAGCTGAAAATGCTTATAAATTTATGTTTTTACATTTTTACAAATTTTTTGACATTTCGAATCGGTTTTAAGTAACACAGCGATTAAATCTTCATGTGTTGGTTCACGCATTGTGTCTAACTTTTGAAGTTGTTGCTGTGTTGATTTCTGATTTTATTCCACTGTGTCTAACTTTTAAAGATTTTCTTCCATTATGTCTAACTTTTGAAGCTGTTACTGTGTTTGTTGCTGATTTTGATTAGTTTTTTTAATTAATTGCAATAATAAATCATCAGTGACTGAAATATGTTCCACTGTGCTTTTTTGCAGTGGATTTGCACCGGCAGTATTTATATTTTGAAAAACAGAGAATAGGTCTAGACTTAATTGACGAAAGTGTGATGGCGAAAAACCTGCTGAATCTACAGTATTTGCAAGATTTTGTTCTGTTGTTTCGCATTCCTGAGCCGAACAGTTACCAACCAATCGATCAACAATACTTCCCTGTTCACTAATTTTTTCAATGTCCACCCCATTATTTACTGCTTGATTCATGTCCCTATGCACTATTACCAAGTTATTGTCTTTAACATTTGTCACTTCATCGCAGGGTGGTGCTAACAAGATACACTCATCGTCACTGTCATTCCCCAATTTGCTTTGCAGCCTAGTGTAACACTTTTCACACACCATGATTATCACAGTATTTAACACAATAACACACAAAAAACAATTTGAAAAGATAATATAACAAGACACACTAAAATAGCACTGAAAATAACCAATATCTAATTAGTTGCAAATGTGACTGTAAAATACTTAGTGCAAATCCACATCATTGCAACAAATGTTTTGTTCAGTATGATACAGTACAACAGTGAGAAACTACAGCTACAATGGATATGCCATATACAATTACATGATAGCAGTAAACAATAACTAATTTCTAATCATACACTAATTATGAAAACTACAAGCAAATCAGAAGATTCCAGTGAGGTTTCCTGATGGGGTCGCCAGGTGAAACTTCTTTGTTTAATAATTTTTCTTCTTAAATTTCAATAACTAAGAAGGTGAAACTTCTGTGTCATTTAATTCTGAAACTGCTGAGTGAGATTCAAAGCAAGTGTCACTTTGCTATTTTTTTATCATTTCATTTGTTACCTACAGAATTTGCCCTGTCAAATACAATTCAAACTTTTCCCATTCATTAATTACCCACAGTATTCAAGGGCAATGCTATCTGACTGCTTCAAAATTAACTCAGAAGAATGGCCCAGAATTAGAAGAAATGCTAACAATAAACCATACGTTTCATAAGTCACTTACCTCACAGAAAATCTTCATGACACGAACTACAGCAATACAGCAAGTATGCAGCCAGCCAAATAAGAAGATTCTAGCTACTGTAGGCTCTAACTGCTAATAGGCATGCAGTTAGAAAAGGAAAGATTTTGTTGCAGAGCCAACATGTATTTAGCAGATTTTACCTTAACCATGTGACAACCAGTTCGAAAAATTATATAATCGTCAGTAATTCCATTATCATTTTTACATTAAATCTTCATGATGGACACACATGCAGACTTTCTGCTCGTGCTAATACTGCAAACCTCCAAATCTGCTAACTATTAACCTCTAACCTCCATCACTGATGACTATTCACTTCCAACTGCCATATGCTGCTGGCTGTTCACTTCCAACTGTGAGTCTGACCAGCCACAGAGTCTCTTACAGACGACGCACATTGCTTTCGGTGATGTTAATGAAGAGCGCTGCATAGCGCTGCCAACATACAGACACAAAAACAGGTTACTTGCAGCTCATATTGCAGCCCAATTTCTGTAAGTTTCCTAACATTGTCTCCACAATATTCTTGTAATGTGCACATTTCTTATTTCCTAGAAAATTTTCAATGACACATCTGAAGGAAGTCCATGCAGTCTCTTTTCTCTCGTTCATTGTCTACTCAAATTCTTCATACCTCATCAATGTACGAAATTTACGATCTACAAAAATTCCGTGGTTTCCTTTTCTCGTCCGATGAGCGGAAATTTCATTAAAAGATACTGGACGTAGGGCCCTTCCTTTACAAACTGCTTCACCAAATCTACAGTATATGTAGTGGTGGAAGCAAAAGTTTCTTGGCATCCACAAGCGGTCTTTGTGGGACATTTTTAGTTCGAGGAGTGAAAGCCTCGACTCTGGTCACTCACTCATACTCCAATGCCTCTGTTTCGCTCGGCTGTCTCCTAACATAAAAACCATGGTTTTTTCGTATGTCACCTGTGATACTAATAGCAGTCCTATAACTTTGAAGTCACCATTAATAAGCCTTTCATGTTCCTCACATTTAATATTTCTTAACAGTAACTCATGGTTCCCAAATGTCTCTTTCATTAGAATTGAATGAGCTACAGGAAGGGATCCATAAATATTTCCATAATGATGTAACACGCCTTTGAGGATCCTCTTTGATGAGTCTATAGAAAGTCTCCTCCGATTAGAATCATGTTCAGTTCCATAGAGCTGCATTAACTTGTTAACATTATTTCAGTGCACTAAAGAATTTTTATGTGGGAATAGAGGAGGAACAAGTTTACTTCCTTTTTATATGTACCATGAAAACTTTGTTTCTGGTTTCAGAGGAGTCTTACTGTTTAGCCGAGACCTTAGTAACTTGGTAGATTCCTTAGCCAAATTTAGATCTCGTACTAGATCGTTAAGTTAACTCTGGGAGTACTGTCGTGGCGTTACGTCGTGTGGAGGTTCATAGCCGTCATCATTACTACCAGCATTACCTGCGGCAGCACGACTTGCAGAACCATCTGGTCCCGAATTCTCAAAATCAACTTAGAGAGGGGGGGGGGGGGAGGGGGAGAGCGGTAGGCAGGTCCATTCCATGTGTCCACGTGGGACGAGCCTAATGGCAGAAGGAATATTTGGCTACCCGATGTGCTTCTAATTTTTCGCATTGCATCCCTGGACGTTGAATAAACAGGAACAGCATTCATTAAGAGTGTCTTTCAACTACCACCAGGCCATAGAAATGGTAAATGGCATGCATTGTCTCTTCCCCTTAGCCCATAACCTCTAACTCTCAACAGAATAATGGAAAACTTTCTTTGGAACCCATGTCTTGTCCTCGTCTCTAAGTAAAAGCGCAATAACCTTCCTTCACAAAGTCTGTTACGCCCGTTCGTTGCTTAAGCACTGTAAAGTTCCCACAAATGTAAAAGAAAATATCAGGACTGTTCATACACTTACGAGTCGGCATTATCACACATAGAAAAGGTATTTCACAGAAGTAAAATAAAATTAGGAATACCTCTCGAAGAAAAGTTATGCTTAAAACTGCCTTCCCAGAAGAAAAACACTCCAATAGCTGTTTCGCAAGAAATACTAGTGCATTCATTTGACTTTCAAACAACAACAAAACAAAACTCTGTTCCAGTTGTTCCAAGAAAATGCCTTGCAGGTCTATAGAGTGAAATTTACGTACCCAAGTCTCTAAAATGCACCCGCTTTCGTAGCGAAAAAACTGTACGTTTTAGACAGAAACTAAGAACAGTGCTGGAATCATGATAAGAAATGGAGTTACAAATGCATATTAAATTTCAATCATCTGATAAAACGCACACTGGTGTGATATACAGAAAAGTAGAAAAGAATTGAGGATCTGTTGTATGACGACTAGTTTGATTTAGGGAAGCTAAAGGCACAAGATTGACAGTTTTGACGTTGGGTTTGGTAATGGAAGCTAGACTTAAGAAAATCCAAGACACGTTCACAGGATTCGTTGATATGGAAAAGCGTTAGAAAACGTAAAATGATGTAAGATTTTCGAAAGTCTCAGAAAAATTGGGGTAAGCTATAGGGAAGGGCGAATAATTACAGTGTGTACAGGAACTAAAAGGGCACTAAAAGGTGGAAGACCAAGAAAGAAGTACATGAATTAAGAAAGGTGTAAGATAGGAATGTAGTCTTTCACCTCTGCAGTTCAATCTGTACATCGAAGAACAATTACGGGAATGAAAGAAAGATTTGAATCTGAGATTAAAATTCAAAGTCAAACGATATCAATGTTAAGATTGACTGATGACATTGCTTCCTTAGTGTATATAAACAAGTATCACGGAACCTGTTGAGTGGAATGAACAATCTATTGAGTACAGAATATGGATTGACAGTAAATCTAATAAATACCAAAATAAGAATAAGTAGTAGAAATGACAATACTGGGAGACTTAACATCAGAATTGGTGATCTCGAAGTAGATGGAGTTAAGGAGTTCTACTAGCTACGCAGCAAAATGATCTCTGGCAGATGGAGCAAGGACGACGTGAAAAGCAGGGTATCATCGGCAAAAAGGCCATTCCTACTCAATATAAGCTAAATAGTATCAAATGTAGATCTCAATTATGAGGAAGAAATTTTTGAGAAAATACATTTGGAACGTAGCATTGTATTTAGAGGGTAAAACTATAGAGGAAGTCAGAGATTGGGATACATCCAGCAAATAATTGAGGATGTGGGTTGCAAGTGTTACTCTGAGATGAAAATGTGGATACAGGAGAGGAATTCGTGGTACATCAGATCAGTCAGAGGACTAATGATAAAAAAGGTAGCTAGTGGATGAAGTGTGTTGGACCGTAACGCACATGTTACAAGTGAGATATTGTACTGCGTGGGCATGAGATCACGAAGCTGTGTACTGTACTATGACTTAATTTAATACCATGCAGGTGTTCAGTTATGCCCAAGAGAGACTTCTATATTGTGTTTAGCAATAACGCTGAAGCCATGTTCAACTTTTGTACATAGATTCTACTTTTCTAAATTCTATGTTCATATTTGTTTATATAGACTAGATACTGACCCGATTCATGAAGCTGTATGTATTTTGTATTACAAATCCTGTTAGCAATCTATAATTGAATAACCTTTTATACACAGGACTACTGCAGTAAAAGTAAAAAAAAAAAAACCACACTCTCCGAATTTTTACCTGTTCTTCACACTTCTTTTTCTACAGTTTCAGGTAGCCTATTCTCTCCTGCCCTGTCAGTGCTTACGTAAGCCTTTGTAATTATTAGTTAAGAAGAATCACAGTAATTTGAAACAGTGTACATGTGTTTATTTTAACAGTAATTATCACTATTTTCACAGCTGACAGACTGTAACACTTTCCACAATAATGGCTCGCTGATGAACAGTTATAAACCTTTTTCTACATCTCAACTAAACCGCTACTGCCGTTAGCAAAATTTTTCAGATGCTGTAATTGTTATTTCACTACCAAGTCTGTTGTCTAAATGTGAATAAAATTTCTGCATCTGTAATAATTAATATTTACGTGGTTGTGAACTGGAAACTGTGAACCTGTTGTTCCTACAGCAGATTATGGATCTACATACATCCATTGTAAAATAATTTCCTTTACCAATGTGACCCAACTTCTTGATCATGGCCGCCATCCGGTCAGCCGCACTATCAAACGCGTCCATCTCCAGTCGTGCCGCCGAGCTTCCTACAGCCGCCATCTGGCATGAGAGCCACGCCACGAACGATTACGATGCTGCCAATGATGTGCAAGCAATGGCGGGTCTATTTAAGCTCATACGTCGATGTGCAGAGCCCCATTTTGGTTTTCTGCCACTTCACAACTTTTTCAGACTTTCAAAAAAGCCAGGCCTCCTCACCTGTGTAATAGTCATTGTATTGTTACGACTTCTGCACCACTTGTTAGCAGCAGACTCAGTGGCTGCGCCAAAGACTGAGACGGCGTGGAGTTTTACAATTATTTATTGAACTTTCTTTACAATTACTCCCTCGTCTTCACTGCCCAGCCCTGCGGATACCTCCGCCTGGCTGCTGCTGTGTAGATACTCTGACAATGCGCGCAACGTGCGCCGCTGATTGCACTCTGGAGCATGAGGTCACCAGTGCTCTGCTGAAGCCAGAATGCCCTGTGGTTGAGATGAACTCGTCGGCGCTCGTCGCCTCAGTACGGCACGCCCATGGAGACGCATCGCGGTGAGGTCAGCTGCCGATGCCTGCTGCACCGGCGGCTGGGAAGCCGTCAGTCGCGATGTCCGCGAGGTGCCGTCATGGACAGACCACGCGCCCTGGGGCCAGGTTACCGTGAAGTCCGGGCGTCAGTCCCCGGCGGCGCCTGTGACCAAGACCGCATTGCGGCCGGTCCTGCTGGAAGTTCTCATATTTAGTCAGCCATGGTACCGACCGAACTCGGGCAGACCTCCAGAGCTGAAGTTGACATCTGGCAGCGAACGGGCGACTCCTGTCAGCAGGAACAGACTTCCGGAATCGTCACCTAGAAAGATTGAACATTCGGACACAGACCACGTCTGTCCTCAGATATGAACTGCTTCCTAATGGCTTCTGTCTGTTGCTGCTGGTGCTCCACTATTTATATCCAGCAGGAGGACGTTTTTTACCCTCGGTGGTAGCTTTTTGTTATTACTCCTGCAGTATACTGGAGCGTAACTTAGCATGCTGGCCTCACTTCCCCTTACTCAGCACTCTCCAGACTTCGCTCGGCGCTCGGTCTGCGTGCGTCCTTGCGTCAGCCTGTTGGTAGACTACTGCTGTCAGCAAAGCTATCTGTGCCTGCTTACTTCGCAACACCTCGGTCGCAGGTGTGCCTCTGTTTTGCCATTCTGCACTCTGTGAAGCAACACTTACTACGTGTGGCCACAACAGTATTGAAGACTGACTAATTTGTAAACCTTTGTATCTGTGTATCTTTTAGTATTCGAATCTACTGTTAGCAACATGCGCTAAATGTACAACAAACGAAGTTAAGGATTATTTTCACTATTGCATATTACAAGTAGAATCGCATCTTTTCCTCGCTCCTGTATCCACTAAAGAACCACAAAGCATGGACGAATGAGAGTTACAATACTGTGGTGTTGTGCTGTTGTCTGTACCACTAGTGAATAATTCCTGGAGGCTACTGGCAGCAGAGTTTGTTTCTGTTGCGATTTATTCACTTATTATACTTATGATTAACCAATTATGGCATACTATTAGCTGAAAAGGTGACGTTTGTTATTTCTATGTTATTCTCAGCTAATTTCCGCATGTATGTCAGAGGTGCCTAGTCAGATTTAAGTTGAACATATTAAATCGGTTTAGGAGAAATTCCTTATTTGTTATTTATTTTACGATGCTACTCCTTAGTTCACAAATATTTGTGGGTGGAGTACTGTTTATTTGTTACTACTGCCATTCATTTCTATTACCTCATTGTGTTTAGTGCTATCACATACATTGTAAAATAAATTCTATCGTAAAATAAGCCCACACTTGCACAAACCCCAGCACAAAATCGCTCTCAATCCAAAACTTGTGTTACAATTGGTGGAATAGCGTGATTATGCATTGTGCCAGTATGGTGCTTGTAGCTTCAGCTATAGATTTTTAGAATATTGTGCCCTTCTTTCCCTTGTGGTGTTGTAGATATGGGGGCCATGTAGGTACCAACCATAGGCTTGCAATTGGCTTATGTATTAGACCATTTTTACGGCCCTTGTTCTAAAATGTGTGTAAGTGAAAGTGGATGAAAAAGTTAGGAGTGCTAAATACTCAGGAATATGTGTATTGAAGTACTGTGAGAAGCTTACGACATTTTACATTTTGGCACCTAGTACACTCCTCAAGGTTTGTCATACTATCAGTAGATCCTCTCATTTGACACACTGTTCTTTAGCATTACTTGTCGACTCCTTGGACTGCCTTCAGCTCTGCCACTTGTCGTGGAAGACGTGTCAGACAATGTTGATAGAAAGTGTTACTAAGCAAAGTTATACTGAGGGAGATTTATGGTTTTCTTCGTCTATATCTGAGGACGATTTGCTTCTTGTTAAATATATCCCTTTGTGAACTCTGGAGCGGGAAGTTTTGTGTCTTGTTGTAAATTATCGCTTTTTATAAGAAACACTGACAGTCATAACGACTAGGAAGATGGCGTACCTCCACTGAACTGACCCATGAAAAAAAAAAAAAAACGGTGACAGTGCCACAAACAGTGAGAGATAATTTTAGTTGATTTCAATATAATTTTCAAAAAGAAGGATTACTCTTCATGTCATTGGAAAACGAATGTTGTTGTTGTTGTTGTCTTCAGTCCTGAGACTGGTTTGGTGCAGCTCTCCATGCTACTCTATCCCGTGAAAGCTTCTTCATCTCCCAGTATCTACCGCAACCTACATCCTTCTGAATCTGCTTAGTGTATTTATCTCTTGGTCTCCCTCTACGATTTTTACCCTCCACGCTGCCCTCCAATACTAAATTGGTGATCCCTTGATGCCTCAGAACATGTCCTACCAACCGATCCCTTCTTCTAGTGAAGTTGTCCCACAAACTTCTCTTCTCCCCAATCCTATTCAATACTTCCCCATTTGTTATGTGATCTACCCATCTAATCTACAGCATTCCTCTTGGGCACCACATTTCAAAAGCTTCTATTCTCTTTTTATCCAAATTATTTATCGTCCATGTTTCACATCCATACATGGCTACACTCCATACAAATACTTTCAAAAATGGCTTCCTGACACTTAAATCTATACTCGATGTTAACAAATTTCTCTTCTTGAGAAATGCTTTCCTTGCCATTGCCAGTCTACATTTTATAGCCTCTCTACTTCGACCATCATCAGTTATTTTGCTCCCCAAATAGCAAAACTCCTTTACTACTTTAAGTGGCTCATTTCCCAATCTAATTCCATCAGCGTCACCCGACTTAATTCGACTACATTCCATTACCCTCGTTTTGCTTTTGTTGATGTTCATCTTATATCCTCCTTTCAAGACACTAGCCATTCCGTTCAACTGCTCTTCCAAGTCCTTTGCTGTCTCTGACAGAATTACAATGTTGTCGGCGAACCTCAAATTTTTTATTTCTTCTCCATGGATTTCAATACCTACTCCAAATTTTTCTTTTGTTTCCTTCACTGCTTGCTCAACTTAATTGCGATATTTCTCTCAGTAACGAGATTCCGCTTTCTCAAATGACTTGGCATACATTCATTTGGAGCGTTTCATATTGATTTCTTTGCATTCTGTTCATGGACACTGATGTCCTTGCTCACATTACATTTCAGATATTCAAATTTATACCGAAGTTTTCTGACTTCCGTCTTTAGCTCATCTTTTGCCGATTACGCTCTCGAATAAGTGTTACAACATTTTCTTTCACTTAATTATGAATCTAATTTTCTTCTTGGAATTCACTTACCTGATTACTAGCTCTTTCCTTATATGCAGTGCTCAAAATGGCTCTGAGCACTATGGAGCTTAACATCTGTGGTTATCAGTCCCCTAGAACTTAGAACTACTTAAACCTAACTAACCTAAGGACACCACACACACATCCATGCCCAAGGCAGGATTCGAACCTGCGACCGTAGCAATCGTTCAGTTCCAGACTGAAGCGCCCAGAACCGCTCAGTCATACCGGCCGGCAATCTGCGGTGTGTTTGTCGTTTCTGTATCCATTTCCTTAAGATTCTTGTTATAGTTATTATACCATTAGACGAAGCGACTGCTCAAATAAACCATAAGTGGCTGCGACAGTTCACTTAAACGGTTCAGGTACATCTTCCTCTATCACTGTATACTGTATTGTTCTTTTGCTCTCTATATTTTGACATTATCTGCATTTCAGTAGCCAGCCGGGGTGGCTGAGCGGTTATAGGCGCTACAGTCTGGAACCGCACGACCGCTACGGTCGCAGGTTCGAATCCTGCCTCGGGCAAGGATATGTGTGATGTCCTTAGCATTGTTAGGTTTAAGTAGTTCTAAGTTCTAGGGGACTGATGACCTCAGATGTTAAGTCCCATAGTGCTCAGAGCCATTTGAACAATTATTTTGCATTTCAGTACAGTATCTACACGGAGGTGACAAAACTCATCGGATACCTGCTAATATCGTGTCGGACATCCTTCTTCCCGGCGTTGTGCGGCAACGCAACCTGACGTGGACATAAAACGTCGTTGAGAATCTCCTGCAGAAATACTGAGCTGTGCTACTTCTTTAGCTGTGCATAATTGCGACAGTGTTGCCGGTGCAAAATTTTGTGCACTAACTTACCTCTCGCTTACGTCCTATAAATGTTTGATGGGATTTATGGCGGCCGATCTGAATGGCCAGAATGTTCTTCAGCCCAGTCGAAAATAACTGTAGCCTGGTGACGTCGTTCATCATCATCAATAAAAATTCCGTTGTAGTTTGGGAACATGAAGTCTATTTGGGATTTTTTGTGATCTCTCAAAGGCTTTTGATTGTGTAAATCATGAAATTCTGTTAGACAAGCTCAAGTATTGCGGCATGAGTGGGACAGTGCACAAATGGTTTCATTTGTACCTAACTGGAAGAGTGCAGAAAGTTGAAATAAGTAGTTCTCATAATATGCAAAGATCAGCACATTCCTCAAACTGGGGCACTATCAAGAATGGGGTTCCACAAGGGTTAGTCTTGGGTCCTTTGTTGTTCTTAATATATATTAATGACTTGCCATTCTATATTCATGAAGAGGCAAGGTTAGTTCTCTTTGCTGATGATTCAAGTATAGTAATCGCACCTGACAAACAAGAATTAACTGATGAAATTGTCAATACTGTCTTTCAGAAAATTACTAAGTGGTTCCTTCTAAACGGACTCTCACTGAATTTTGATAAGACACAGTACATACAGTTCTGTACAGTGAATGGTATGACGCTAGTAATAAATATAGACCTTAATCAGAAGCATATAGCTAAGGTAGAATATTCCAAATTATTAGGTGTGGCCATTGATGAGAGATTAAATTGGAAGAAACACATTGATGATCAGCTGAAATGTTTGAGTTCTGCTACTTATGCAATAAGGGTCATTGCAATTTTTGGTGATAAACATCTTAGTAAATTAGCTTACTACGCCTATTTTCACTCGTTGCTTTCATATGGCATCACATTTTGGGGTAATTCATCACTGAGGGATAAAGCATTTATTGCACAAAAGCTTGTAATCAGAATAATAGCTGGAGTCCACCCAAGATCATCCTGCAGACATTTATTTAAGGATCTAGGGATATTCACAGTAGCTTCTCAGTATATATACTCTCTTATGAAATTTGTTATTAACAACCAAACCCAATTCAAAAGTAATAGCAGTGTGCATAACTACAGTACTAGGAGAAAGGATGATCTTCACTATTCAAGGTTAAATCTAACTTTGGCACAGAAAGGGGTGAATTATACTGGCACTAAAGTCATTGGTCACTTACCAAATAGTATCACAAGTCTGACAGATTTATTTATTTATTTATTTATGCATTTATTTTACCTGGCAAGATTAGGGCCTTCAGGCCCTCTCTTACACCTAACCAGGCATACTCAGATTCAACAAATTTCAGTTTCTACAGAACATTAAGGGCATATAACATGTTATACAGTAGTAATGTTAGAGAAAAAAATAGAGATTATAAAAGTAGTACAATGATAATTATAACAATCAAAAAATAATTATAACAATCAAGAGTAATAATAATAATAATAATGACTATGTATATGAAAGTAAACATATTTTTCTTTTATGAATGTCAGTCCTATTGCTAGTTGGGAATTTTCTCGTTATATTCTCGCAGCTTGTGAGATAACCAACGAGTATTTAAGAAGAAATTAAAAGAGTTTCTAAATGACAACTCCTTCTACTCCATACAGGAATTTTTAGATATAAATTTAAAAATTTTTTAAAAATAACAAATAAAAAAAAATAAAAATAAAAAAACACAAAACATGAGAAAGTTGTTATATTAACTTAATTATGTTGTTAAATTAACTTAATTATGTCATGTATTGGAAAATTTGACTCATTCCACATCATTACGAAATATCGCATTCATGATCCATGGAACTAGTATTAATCTAATCTAATCTAAACTAATCTAATCTATGAATGGCTGAAAATGGTCTCAAAGTAGCGAAACATAACCAGAGGACCCAGTCCATTCCATGTTAATATAGACCACACAATTATGGAGCCACCACAACTTGCAGATAGTCTTGTTGTCATTTGGGCCGATGGCTTCATGCGGACAATGCCACATTCGAACGCTACTATAAGCTCTTACCAAATGAAATCGGGACTCTTCACTATTCTCCAGCCGACTAACGTCCATCTGATATGGTCGCAAGCCCAGAAGAGGCACGTGCTGTTAGCAAAAACACTCGCGTCGGTCGTCTGCTGCCACAGCCCTTTAAAGCCATATTTCGCTGCATTATCATAAGGAATACGTTCGTCGTACGTCGAACATTGATTTCTGCGGTTATTTCACGCATTGTTGTTTGTCTGCTAGAACTATGGAAACGCTGCTGCCCTCGGTCGTTCTGCATTTTCCATGGTGCGAGGTGATGCTGGAAATCTGGTGCTCTCGGCACACTCTTGACACTATGTATCTCGGAATATTGAATCCAATAAATATTTACAGAATGGAACGTCTCATGCGTCTAGCTGCAAATAGAATTTCCAGTTCAAACCTTGTTAACTTCCGTCGTGTATCCATAATTACGTTTGGTAACATTTTCACGTCAAACGCTTGAGTTCAAATGACATCTTCGTCAATGCACTGCACGATTTTACGTTGAGCACACCATACCATGTGTGTGTGTTTGTGTGTGTGTGTTGTGTGTTTGTGTGTGTGTGTGTGTGCGCGAGCGCGCGCGCGTGCGTGTGTGTGTGTGTGTGTGTGTGTGTGTGTGTGTGTGTGTGTGTGCATACTGCTATCTCATCACTTTTGTCATCTCAGTGCGTATACACATTCCTGCACTGTCACATGCTCCACACTATAAGTACTTTTCGTTGCTTATTAGAAGCCTTACTGAATTCGGCATTAGTGATTGGATCAATGAGTAATTGTTGGCGCATGCACTCGACCATGTCACAGCGGCGTGAGTGGCTACGACGTCAGTGACAGCGGCGGATGCGTTTGAGAGGGTGGGTGGAGGGGGTCGCGGGTTATGGGAGTGGCAGTGGTGGTGGGGGCGGCGTCCGTTATATAAACTCCAAAACTATCAACAATTTTCGATGCGGATAAAACATTTTCTACTTAGGTGCCGAAATTAGAACATCCACTACCGACCTACCCTTGCTAAAACAATATTGAATGAGTTTCTGTACACTCTAAGAACCACGAAAAACCTAAAATCTGCTTCAGCGCTTAACTAAAACTTAGACTCAGAATACCCTAGTACTGTACCAAATTCTACCAGCAGTAGAAACTCCACAACTAAAGATCTACGAAGCGATTTATTGCACACCTCACTACATAACATAGCGTATACTAATCAAAGTTATACCAGCGACTAAAGACATCTTTTTGCTTTTAAAAAGGGTCGTTCTGATAACAAGTTTTAATTCCTTGAATATTTACTTTCGTGAGTTACGTGGACAATGAGTGCATGTTTCGGTGTGACTGCAGCCTTCAGTTCGCATCGGCAGACGGCCAGACACACACACCCATGCTTGCACCTGTAATTCATCATCTGTTGTCCTCATTATCCAGTCACACGGAACAGAAACATTGACACCATCTTCTGTAATAACAGATACATATACAATTTCATTAATAAAAATAATGCATATACAAAGCATTCAGTAGAGGCAACACAAATAAACGAGGTTTGACCACAGAATCAGTCGGCTATGCCGTAACCTCGTGTCCCAAATTTGGGGCACTACACATTTTAAGGATCTTCACTTTAGGAATAGCTACTGAAATTCAATGAATATGAGATCCAATGGTCATCTGTTTACTTCAGTAACGTAAGTGAAGTCTCATATATCTTCTCCAAACTCTTAGCTAACACACACAATTCAAAACAACTGTCGAACAAGCAGCAAAAATCTTTACAATACCGTAATCTCAAGTTCATTTTCCAGAAGATAGTATAAAATATATATGGCAAAATGAGTATATGTTTTACGCCTTTCTGGCGTACCTCGCTGGGACATGGATGGCATCCAAATGACTGGTAATGTGTGCAGGTCACTCCCTTTTTGAACTATAGCCGTCAATGAAATACACACTGCTTGTCTACAATGTGGAATACAATATGTGGCACTTATCTATCTTTGTTCACGGATGACTTTGGAGAACAGTAATATATCTCATAAAAATCCTCGGGAGTTTCACAAATAGAGATTATCTGAACTCAGCTAATACTCTAATTCATGAATTCTAGGGCTGTGTGGACAACAGCAGTCAGGTTTCTTAGACTCACGGAAGGCATGCAATGCATTACCTGACATTCGTTTACTGACCAAAATACGAGCTTACACAGTATCAGACCAAATTTATAAGTAGTTTCAACACTTCCTAGTGGATAGAACTCAACACGCCCTTCTTCACATGACAACACTGTAAGATGTAATAGAAACTCCGGTAGCACCCCCAAAGTAGTGTTAGAGGGGCTAAACTAATCGCAATATATTTAATTACTGTGCCGCAGAACGTTGTACACTGACTGAGTTTATGGGACTGGTGGTTGCCCACGACTGTAGGTCAGCGTAATATATTGAACCAAGATATTCACTACTTTTCGACTGTACTACTGGTGATGAGGCCTTAGAAACAGTAACAAAGGCAAAACGTATGCCAGTAACTATCCAGAGCGCCTGTAGTAGGAGTAACAGCAAGAAAACCATCTAGGAAAAGTATAGTCAGACTGACACTCAATGGATAAGGATAAATCTCAAGGAAGACTAGTTAATTAACGAAATATGAAAATATGATTGGATGTTTGTTTGGGTAAACAACAACTAGTTCCATAGCATCAGTACATTATAAGCATGCATGTCTGGTTGAAAAATAAGAAAAAGGTATAATATCTTAAAAAAAATACCCAAAAACTCTCTGATCACTTAAATCCTATAATAGATACACTTATGCCATAAGCGCACACAAGCACACACACACACACACACACACACACACACATACACGAATAAATAATGATGAAAAGCGTTTGCGCACCGATATATTTCATGACCCGCATTCCTGCGTAAGCCACTAGGCTCCCCTCTACCCCAAAGGATATGTAGTCATTTCCGCATCTGCTAGAGTAGCTTATCTCTGGGTGAAGACTGTGATTATAGGTCGTCTTAAGTAGCCGCAGCTTTCACATGAGGCAGCCAATTAGATAGCTTCGCGAATCGTTTCGTATGGCCTCATGGACAGCTGGTGAAAGGACCCTTTCTTCCTCCACTTGGTGCCTCGAGGTTCTGCTTTTGTGTTTAGCACACAGACGCTCTGTTTCGTGAGGATGAAATGATCAAATTGTAGCGGCTTCGTTCTGAACCACGGTGAGCTGGTTGCTAAGTTAAGCTTGCACTGTGTTTGCTTAACTGTGCATTTCTTTTTTTTTTTTAGGTTACGGAACGTTAGGTCTGTTTTCATGAAACACTGTGCGATCGTATTTTAAGAGGGAATCGTTACGTCTTCATTACAGTTAAAACATTCGTTACAACGCGTTGCAATCAATACCAAATTATTCATTATCTGCGAACTCAAGCAGTTTATTTCACTGCTGTTCCACTCGTAAAGTAACAATTTCAGGGTTAATACTAATATATGTCTATTGCATATGGATTGTCGTGTAAAGACAAGTAGTCCAATGATTGTGGTCTGTGTAGAAAATTGTGATTTTATTTTCGATTATACAATATATTTCGATGCCACATAATTTTGGATTCTTATCAACTCACTTATAACCAATCTAAAAACTAAAGTCCGTCCGAACACGCCTTGGAAGAGCCAACGGTACCAACCGGCCGCCGTGTCGTTCGCAGACCACAGGCGTCACTGGATGCGGATATGGAGGGACATGGGCGCAGCACACCGCACTGCCGGTTGTATGCCAATTTACGAGACCGGAGCCGCTACTTCTCAACCAAGTAGCTCGTCAGTTTGCCTCACAAGGGCTGAGTGCATCCCGCTTGCCAACAGCACCCGGCAGACCGGATGATCACCCATCCAAGTGCTAGCCCATCCCGACAGCGCTTAACTTCGATGATCTGATGGAAACCGCTGTTATACTGCGGCAAAGCCATTGGCATATATTTAGCACTATCATGTGTATACCTAAGAGCTACGTTCTCCAACGTTCTTCATTAACATACAGTGATTCTCTAGTGGAGGGGGAATAAGATGCACATAACCCTTATGAAAATCTGATTTAAAATTAAATTTTCAACTGTGTGGATAAATTCTTGTGGAACATCAAGACACATTCCTGCAGAGACAGGGACGTCGTGATAAATGCGGTGTGAGACGAAAAAGTAGTGTATAAGATGACGTAGTATGGTGAAATGAGCTGTAACGTTTCTCCGTTATCGTCAGAAGTGTTCTGGGAAGTGCACGTTGTACTACTGAAGCAGACACAAAACGTTTGTCTACATAAAAGACCGTTTGAGATGTAAAATTAGTTTTGATTTACTTCAATTTTACTTAAGTAAACTATCTAACTATCTCTGATCCATGAAGTTTCTCTTTCAAAAGAGCGACATGCCCTGCTGTGGCAGAGAAAAGAAGGGAATCAGCGGAAAAATCCACCTATCGGAGCACAAAAGGAGGTAATATGCACCTCTCTAAAAGATTCTCACTCAGAAGGGCGACACCACCTGCCCCATTCTACCTTATTCAGCAACTTTGAAATTTTTCCCAAATATTTTGGCATGCGAACATGTTCCTGTTTTTCATTGCTGAGAACGAAGGACACAGTTACACCCGGACAAAGTCAGAAAAATAATAAATACTGCAAAACAGTAGACACTGGGTGTGGTATGGAAAGAGAGAAGCAGACTATGGCAGTGTGAGAGAAAGAGAGGGACGCTGTAGAAGTGGAAGATAGCTGACAGTGACAGAACAGTGTTAGGAAAGAAATAAGGGAGACATTGCCAGTGGGAGAGGAATAAATGGACGGTGAAAGTGGAAGTGGTAGGAAGCCAGTGATAATGAGAAACAGAGCCTATGACAATAGCAACAATGAATTTAGGTGAAGAAACAGCCGTAGTGGGAAGGAACTAAAGAAAAAAAAGCTGTAAGGAAGACAGAGGGAAACAGTGTCGGTGAGAGGAGACAGGGGCAGTAGTACAGAACGAAGGAGGCAGTGCTTGTGGGATAGCTGACGGTGACAGAATGGTACAAAGAGACGATGATAGTAAGTTGGGCTGAATGATTGAGTGAGGATGGGCGAATGGAAATTGATGGATATCGATCCACTAGTGGGTGCGAGCGAGTTACAGATAGGAGATATTATGGGATTGACAGGAGAGTTTCATGATAAAAAAGAGCGTAACTACGTTCACATGCCATAACTTGTGGGAAAACTTTTAAAGGCTCTGAGGAAGGTAGAATTAGGCAGTTTGTACCCAACTTTTTAGACAATGTTTTCAACAGGAGCAATTTCGCCTTCTGTATGCTCCGATAGGAGCATTTTTCCACTGGTTGTAACCTGTTCCATTTTTAATTGTCTTTTGGATTGGCATCACATGTCAATGACAGGAGCTGCCTACTGTCAGCTAAAGAGGGGACAGTATCTAGCAGGACAAACAATAAACTAGCATCCGCTGTATCCCCACAGAGCAGCGAAGTTTACCCGAATCCATACTTATTGAGTGACGTGAATAAACACGAGAAGTAGCTAAATTTTGCAAATTTTAGGATATGTCTCAGTTGTATGCGAATAAATGTAGCAGTTTCTAAAATGCCGTGTGGCTAGGGCCTGGATAGACCGTTCGCTTGGTTCAAGCCTTTCGAGTTGACACCACTTCGGTGACTTGCGTGTCGATGGGAATGAAATGAGGATGATAAGGACAGCACAATCCAACGCCTGAGCGTAGAATATCTCTGACTCAGCCGGGAGTCGAACCCGGGCCGTTAGGCATGATATTCCGTCGCGCTGATCACTCAGCTGCCAGGGGCAGACAGTTTCTAATATGGCAACAAGTCACTTGATTTTTCCGGAAGGGCTAGATTTAAACTGTGAAAGAAAAGTAAAATCTAGTTTCCACACGAAGATACATCTAGGTTAGTCGCAAGATGGTGATAGAGCATGCCAGATCTGAAGTACTCTTCGTCTGCCTGCGCTATGGCGATGTTCCTGCCGTTCAGACATGAGAAACGTTGTAAGGTTCTGAGTGATGCTAGTAAACGAAAATGTGGACTTTTTAACTACGAAGTTTATGCTAGTATGTGATGAACCACGTGGAGGAGCCCTGACCGAACGAAAACGGGTGGAGATACTTTTTCGTTGTTTGGGCGATCCTGGAATCCAGACTAGTATGGCCAAGGATTTTGGAGTTGACAGGACAGTAGTTTGTAAAACAGTGAACGATGTTATGGATCATATAGTTTTATAACCTCACGACTGGATTCAGTTAACATCTAAAATAGAGAACATTAATACGACAAACTTAGAAGTGGAAAAATATTTCGACAGCCGACTGTTGTAGTGGCTTTGGAATGGCCCAAAATAGAAGCCAGAAAACCATAATAACATAGTGACGAATACGACAGTCATAAGGGCTATGCATCTATTAATGAGTAGGTCACCGTAGATGCTGATAAGAAATATACTTGCATAATTTCAGTATGGCCTGGTAGCGTGAATAATGCAAGAATAGGAAGACTTTGCTGAATTAGAAATTAATTTCAGGGTTCAACGGGGATGCTTACTTGCTGATTCAAGGTAAGTACCATCTCCATGGTTGGTGACTCCATTTCAGTCAACAAGAAATGCTGATCGGCGACAACTCACATTGGTCCATGCCAGGGAAAAAGCGGTAGTGGGGAGAGCCTTTGGTCAATTGAGGCAAGATTTATGGTCATCGGCAACTGTGAAAGACTTTTACTGGGAGATCGTCCCCAAAACTAATAGTAATGTATGTTATTCTGCACAACACCTCTAAGCACCTAAAAGGTCACTTACGGTATCATTTGGAGGACAGAAGAGATACAGAAGAAGAAGAAGACGGCGACGGAAGTGTGAGTCCTTATGAAGAAAAGCGTACCAACAGACAACTGGGGTGCGGTGGAAGCAAGGTTCGTGATGAACAGAAGCGACAGTTAATGCCCGGATGTATGTAGGCAATTTTTCTTTAGTTTTACTGTGTACTACTGAAATGTAAAAAGAAAATATAAGAAAAGTAATTACATCTGAAAGTAATTACAAGAGAACAAGAAAAATGTAGACATTATTTTTTCTTTCTTTCATTTAGACAATAATTAAAGAAATGGAAAGGGAATGGTAACACGAAACGTTTACCAATATTTGTGTTTCATACTAATGATACGCCTGCGGGATTAGCCGAGCGGTTTAAGGCGCTGCAGTCATGGACTATGCGGCTGGTCCCGGCGGAGGTTCGAGTCCTCCCTCGGGCATTGGTATGTGTGTTTGTCCGTAGAATAATTTAGGTTTCGTAGTGTGTAAGCTTAGGGACTGATGACCTTAGCAGTTAAGTTCCATAAGATTTCACACACATTTTTTTTTACTAATGATATGTTCGTGTAGATTTCTCCTCTGGAACATTTCTATCTTCTTCTTTTCGTTCTTTAGATGAAGGACCTGTAATTTCAGTTGTTCTAACAATACGAGTCTTCGAAGTTGCGGTGAAGATAAGTCTTGTTTTTTCACTTCCGTATACTGCAAGGGTATTCACTCCATGTTTAATGCATGTTGAAGTTGTCGGTTTTGTTTTCGCAGGAGCAACAACCGTGCGCGTACCTGCGTATGACATTTCCCTCCCATCTACATTTCTACAGCAGTCTTTATCAGTGTTTGATACGTGTTTGACACCAACCGAAATAGCTCTAGGAACCTTTCCATAAACATGATTACCTTCCTGGGAGAGCAGTACCAATAAACCATTTTCCTTGTCTTTTCGTTTCATCGGTCATCGGATTCCTTCCTGTTTCCTTCAGATCGGTTTTCTTTTGATATGACTCTTCGTATTAGTGAACTGTTATAGCGTTGTACAACTTTGTACTGTTTGTCAGTCTAGTGGGAGTATTTGTGTGCAATAGTATTGCATGTGGTGTTCTTTTCTCACTCTACCTTCAGTATTATAGATTTATTTAAGACATTCACGTTCTCAGATATCAAACTGATGAACAGTGCATTGTTATCTGTGGTCTTGTCGGCAGCTTCAGTTTCACTGGAAGACATATTAATAATGAACTAGCACGACCTGCGCGTCATGGTCCTCTACAAGCTACTAAAGTTTGATACGTGTACAGTGAGTCGGAAGGGTAGGGGTGGGATGGAGGGGGTTGGGTGCAAACAGAAATAGTAGTGATTTGTCGTGAACAGGCGAACGCTGACTCCCAGTGAAAAACAAGAGGTATCATGCCATTGGCTTATATCAACCTCTCTACAATCAACATGCATTTTCCGACAGAACTGCATACATCTACCAGATTTAGCTTTTAATTATGATGAAGGAGGAATGACCAGTATTCAGTGATATGACAGGAACGCTCATTTGAAGCAAAGTACTTCATATGCACTAACGTGCTATTCTGAATGGTTTACGAGATAGAGAACGTGTAATATATATTTGATTTTGTGCTAGTGGCAGGCACTTATGTAACCCACCCAACCTATTTGACGTATTATTACCTACCTCACTGCCTTTGATCTCTTTTCACGGGATGTTTTTTAGCTTTAAGCACTCACACTGTCTAGAGTGTGTTGTGGGTGGAGAAGTGCAAGGGCCTGTGAGTGTATCAGGCAGAAGCATCGGAAAACTCTGCTCGTAAAAGCGCTGGCTCAAAGGCCACAGCCGGTCAGTGTGGTCGAGCGGTGCTAGGCGCTTCAGTCTGGAACCGCTCGACCACTAAGGTTGCAGGTTCGAATCCTGCCTTGGGCATGGATGTGTGTGATGTCCTTAGGTCGGTTAGGTTTAAGTAGTTATAGGTTCTAGGTGACTGATGACCTCAGATGTTAAGTCCCATAGTACTCAAAGCCATTTGAACCATTCCCAATGCAACACATGTACACTAATGAAGTACATGCGGAGATGTTGTATATTGACGGCTTCTGTGATTGTGATGCTCCGACTACTGTCGACGAACACCATTGGTATTTTCGGACACGTAGATTTCCTAATCGTATAGTGTTTACCAGAGATTTCAGCACATTGCGCGTACGTGACATTCTTCCAAATTGCCATTATTGTTTTAAGCCATTTGTTCAAAACCTACGCCGGAACAGAAAAACAATTTTGAAATAAAAATGGTCTAGCGTAGTCCTACTAGCAGCTAACAGTCCCTTCCTGCACGTATTAGTGACCCACGAACACGTATATGATGAACATTACATTGTACCACTTTTACATACAGCATATCCACTATTTGTACATCGGCGACAATCCCACGGGTTGCCTTCATTAATTCTATTCACTGACGAATCCACGTGTACACGGAACGGAATGAAAAAATCAATTAACAATCATCGACTGTCGCATTAAAATCCCTACACTACAGTGAAAACCTATATCTAACGTCTTTCTTCGATCCATATTGGGCGCAGCATGATCAGTAACATGTTTATAGGTCCAGTGGATGGAGCAACAATGAGTGTCCACGTTTTTTTCCATTTTGTGGGAAATTCGTTTGTTACATACATTGAGGACTTGCATGGCGGAGCTCTTACAGGTTCTACCTGACATTTGAGGGAACGATTCAACCGCAGTCACCCTATGTTCTGGACTAGTTGTGACTTTACAGTTAACTCGCCATCAACAACGCCAGACGTTATGCTATTATATTTTTCTTAATGCTGTTGGATAAAGACTGAGGAGTACGAGCGAAAGTTGAACCTTCATTAGGGAACGTGCAGAGGCACTCCGATAAGGAACACAACATGTGCTTCCAAGAGTACACAGATGCGCTAAAGCCGACGTTACGATGCTCCGATTATTATAGTAAACCGTACAGCAGCTCTAATACGGGGTGTACGATAATGTTTAGAGAACAATGAGTTAAAAATATGTATTTTTCAACATAATTTGTAGAACGCATGTTGTGATGTTTAATAGCTCTTGTAAATGTGTGCACCTGACAATATACCGAATAGCTGAAAAATAAATAAAAGTATGCATTATACGTGTCGTATCACAGATAACATTAGCAGTTTTTTGCTTCAAATTACGGTTCCGCCATACCATTCCTCATACCACTGCTCATAATTTATTGTTGATAATAATTATGAGTGTATAACATCTGTTTTATTATCTTTTCCATATTTAATTGGAATTTGAAGTGACACCTTGTGCCAACGACAGGAGCTACGAACTTTCCAGCTAGAGAGGGGGCGGCACCTGGTGAGAAAAGCGGCAACCAGCCAGTGCACTCTAGGGTCATCGAAACAAGGTCATATACACAGGGTGTTTCAAAAATGACCGGTATATTTGAAACGGCAATAAAAACTAAACGAGCAGCGATAGCAATACACCGTTTGTTGCAATATGCTTGGGACAACAGTACATTTTCAGGCGGACAAACTTTCGAAATTACAGTAGTTACAATTTTCAACAACAGATGGCGCTGCAAGTGATGTGACAAATATAGAAGATAACGCAGTCTGTGGGTGCGCCATTCTGTACGTCGTATTTCTGCTGTAAGCGTGTGCTAATTACAGTAGTTACAATTTTCAACAACAGATGGCGCTGCAAGTGATGTGACAAATATAGAAGATAACGCAGTCTGTGGGTGCGCCATTCTGTACGTCGTATTTCTGCTGTAAGCGTGTGCTGTTCACAACGTGCAAGTGTGCTGTAGACAACATGGTTTATTCCTTAGAACAGAGGATTTTTCTGGTGTTGGAATTCCACTGCCTAGAACACAGTGTTGTTGCAACAAGACGAAGTTTACAACGGAGGTTTAATGTAACCAAAGGACCGAAAAGCGATACAATAAAGGATCTGTTTGAAAAATTTCAATGGACTGGGAACGTGACAGATGAACGTGCTGGAAAGGTAGGGCGACCGCGTACGGCAACCACAGAGGGCAACGCGCAGCTAGTGCAGCAGGAGATCCAACAGCGGCCTCGGGTTTCCATTCGCCGTGTTGCAGCTGCGGTCCAAATGACGCCAACGTCCACGTATCGTCTCATGCGCCAGAGTTTACACCTCTATCCATACAAAATTCAAATGCGGCAACCCCTCAGCGCCGCTACCATTGCTGCACGAGAGACATTCGCTAACGATATAGTGCACAGGATTGATGACGGCGATATGCATGTGGGCAGCATTTGGTTTACTGACGAAGCTTATTTTTACCTGGACGGCTTCGTCAATAAACAGAACTGGCGCATATGGGGAACCGAAAAGCCCCATGTTGCAGTCCCATCGTCCCTGCATCCTCAAAAGGTACTGGTCTGGGCCGCCATTTCTTCCAAAGGAATCATTGGCCCATTTTTCAGATCCGAAACGATTACTGCATCACGCTATCTGGACATTCTTCGTGAATTTGTGGCAGTACAAACTGCCTTAGACGACACTGCGAACACCTCGTGGTTTATGCAAGATGGTGCCCGGCCACATCGCACGGCCGACGTCTTTAATTTCCTGAATGAATATTTCGATGATCGTGTGATTGCTTTGGGCTATCTGAAACATACAGGAGGCAGCGTGGATTGGCCTCCCTATTCGCCAGACATGAACCCCTGTGACTTCTTTCTGTGGGGACACTTGAAAGACCAGGTGTACCGCCAGAATCCAGAAACAATTGAACAGCTGAAGCAGTACATCTTATCTGCATGTGAAGCCATTCCGCCAGACACGTTGTCAAAGGTTTCGGGTAATTTTATTCAGAGACTACGCCATATTATTGCTACGCATGGTGGATATGTGGAAAATATCGTGCTATAGAGTTTCCCAGACCGCAGCGCCATCTGTTGTTGAAAATTGTAACTACTGTAATTTCGAAAGTTTGTCTGCCTGAAAATGTACTGTTGTCCCAAGCATATTGCAACAAACGGTGTATTTCTATCGCTGCTCGTTTAGTTTTTATTGCCGTTTCAAATATACCGGTCATTTTTGAAACACCCTGTATATATATATATATATATATATATATATATATATATATATATATATATATATATATATATATATATGCCTGTCATTACTTTGGTGCCATGTGCCAAATACGACACACGGATGGATGCTAAAACCTCACTGGCAACTGGTGTAAGATGTGAGCTTGTCGCTATCTCTCTGCTGTATGTGGGCGACAGAGTCTGCGTGCCTGCTACGCCTGCCACGTCCCTGTTGATGTGGATTTAAAATGAAGGCATCTGATTAGCATTGGTGCTCAGCTGCGGCTAAAGGAAAGTCGATTACATATGTGGGCGCCTTTATTTTTTTTCACATTGTCATTCGTAAGGCATTATGTTTGTTTCTTTTTTTTTCTGGACTCTGCTATACGTATGCCTCGTTCATTAACTTGTGTTAATTTTGCCTGCCACACCTGAGCTACTTTTACTGTTACACTTTGACCTCAGTGCGTGGGGCTCTCATTAAATTCAGTGGACTATTTTAGAAGGTGGGACTTCCTTTTTAGTTGGCCCCTGTTGATTGAAGTTAGTGTTTAGTATGGCTCGCCGTTTGTCTACGTGTGCCTGTACCTACGTGTCTCACGTACTGCAAAGGACTTTTATGTTTTATTGGGACGTTGAATTGTCGAAATTCCGTACATTCCATTACCGTTAACTACCCATTGTGGTGTTAGCATTCGGTTAGTGCATCATATGGCTCCTAATATGAGAAGCTATTGATCTCAAGTTGCTGCCGTTCTATTCTGGAAGGATTTATGCGCCACTTGCTTCAAAACTATAAATAGTTTTTGACGTGTGTTAAGATAATTAGTGTACATGAAATGTATGGTTTCCTTACGAATTTTGTGTTGGATAATTATTTTAACGAATTTCTCATCTGATTGAAAATGTCTCATCACATGAGTCAGTAAAGATTCTATGTCTTCATCTACATCTACATACATGGAAGTTGATTATAATTAAAGGTAAACATTCAAACCGCTGTAGAAATAACACCACTGGTCGGAGTGCCGTCAAATTGCAACGGAATACTATCGGAGAAGGGGGAAAACGTATGGTAGAATATGAAACGTCCACTTTGGAAAATTATAAATGACTTAGCTAGTAAACGCCTTACGTTATTTGATTTTCAACCAGCTGAGGAAAACCGAACGTACTCAGACATTTCTCTCTTTATTTATTCTGATCATCACTAAACGGATACACAATATTTTTTTTTAGCGCAACGTAATATGATTTTCAATAATCCCTACAAAAGAATGGCCCTGACTAACAATAACCTATAGCTTTCATGAATCACTTACCTCACAAACATCTTCGTTACTCGAACTACTGCTATACAGTGAGCGCCTATACTGCCAGCTAAATAAAGGATTCTGACTACTGAAGGCACTAACTACCAATGGACCTAGTTAGCAAATGAATGATTTTGATAGACAACAAACAATGTATTTACATGAATAATGTTCAAAAGCCATATATATATATATATATATATATAAGTTCGTGACATCCACCTTTACAAATTTCCTTTTTCTGGCGGACACACGTCCAGATCGTGCTCACATAGTAATCTCTCAAAACTTCCTGGCAGATTATAACTGTGTGCCCGACCGAGACTCGAATTCGGGACCTTTGCCTTTCGCGGGCAAGTGCTCTACCATCTGAGCTACCGAAGCACGACTCACGCCCGGTCTCACAGCTTTACTTCTGCCAGTATCTCGTCTCCTACCTTCCAAACTTTACAGAAGCTCTCCTGCGAACCTTGCAGAACTAGCACTCCTGAAAGAAAGGATATTGCGGAGACATGGCTTAGCCACAGCCTGGGGGATGTTTCCAGAATGAGATTTTCACTCTGCAGCGGAATGTGCGCTGATATGAAACTTCCTGGCAGATTAAAACTGTGTGCCCGACCGAGACTCGAACTCGGGACCTTTGCCTTTCGCGAAAGGCAAGGGTCCCGAGTTCGAGTCTCGGTCGGGCACACAGTTTTAATCTGCCAGGAAGTTTCATATCAGCGCACATTCCGCTGCAGAGTGAAAATCTCATTCTGGAAATCTCTCAAAACTCTGGCATCTCCCTCTCCACATCCACCACTGTTGGCGGCTCACCTCCAACTGTACAACGCTACGCGCTGTTCACCTCCAACTGCCCAACACTACAATAGCGAATATTCCAACAATGCCAACCAGTCAAAGAATGCACACAGCACAATCAGTGATTTTCTTACAGAGCGCTACGTGGCGTTAGCAACATAAAAACCTAAACAGCCAATTTACAAGAAGAGAAGTAAATAGTTACAAATTGCAGCAATAGATGGCATTGTAAGCATCATAATTTAATAGTGGTCGACTACAAATGAAACAGGGATCATTCAACAATGCCTAGGGTGTACTTTGACGTTAAACAAACTATACTGCTCGGTGTGCATGGGTGTACAGGTGTGATACTGATAGTTACGTAAGCCCATCCACCACGGCAAGATCATATCACATCGGATGGGAAAAATCGGTTTTTAATTGTCCTGAGGAAAACACGCATAGAAAGCATCACTCACATCGGTTTTTAATTGTCCTGGGCCGAAAACCACATAAAAAGCATCATTCGAAATCAAAACGGATAATTAATTTCCGTGTGATTGGCGCGATGATGAATATGTTGTCCACCGTTTTCTGAAACAAGTTTCAATCGGGAAAACAGCGTGTTCCACACCTGATCGAAATGTTTCCGGGATTACGTTCAGAATGTGTTGCGCAATGCGTGCCTTCGATGCAGCTAAATTTGCAATCGGAACACCGAACGCAACATCTTTCAGAGAGCGCCACAGCCAGAAGTCATACGAATTAAGATCAAGTGATCGGGACGACCAGACTGTAGAGAAATGGTGGTTGATAATTCTAGCATTTCCGCAATGGCGCTTCAGCAACTGCTTTACTGGATTTTCGGAGGTGCGCCATCTTGCATAAAAATGATCCTATCCACACATCCACGCTGTTGGAGAGCTCGAATGACGCGGTTGCAAAAAAGACACAAGTGACGCTATAGGTAACAGGACCGGAAGTATCTGTCTCTTCGAAAAAATGTGGCCCTATGGTAAATGGTGGCGAAAACCAGCACCACACAATGACCATTTCCGGATGAAGTGGTACTGGCTGATTAGCGCGTAGATTTTTCGTTGTCCTTATTCGACAATTCTGTGTATTAACATATCCTGTCAGATGCAAGTGGTCTCCGTCTGTCCACTAAATCTTCCACGGCCCCTCATTGCCCATTTCCATACGAGCAAGAAATTCTTACGCTAGAGTCTCTCTTGCTGGCAAGTTAACAGCAAGTAACTTTTGCACACGGGTAATTTTGACTGGATGGCAAAAATGGATGTTTCGTAGGATTTTACACACTGTGCTCACTGGTATGTCCAACGCCCGGGCAATTCTCAGTGCACTGCACGTTTGCACACCACCACTTTTCTCTTCCTGCATTGTTGTGGCCACTGCTTCCACTGACGTCAAATCAATTCGTTTGCTCCCTCTAGCAGGTTGCACACCAAAAGGACCCGTCTTTTCGAATTTCCGACTCATTTACTCCAGCCCCTCGGCAGTCATCGGACCAACGCCTTTTTTTTTCAAATTCTTCAGTGTCCGGAACTTCTGCAGAGCGACGTGTGCACTGTCATCATTTTTGTAATACAGCTTTACAAGCAGAGCGCGATCCTGCAATGAGACAGTCATGGCGAACGTCGCAGACGCGAAAGAAGGAAAAGCCGAGTACCCGGCGTCTTTACACCAACTTCAGTGGGTCGAGCGCATGACAGATGGTTTCATTTACGTATTCTGACACATATAGCGCCACCTATTGATGGATTTTCGAACTATTTTTTCTCCTGCCATACGTTCTCGCCCTTCTCCGATAATATTCCGTTTCTATTTGACATCCTTCTGACGAGTGGTGTCATGTATGGTGTTATTTCTACAGCGTTTTGAAAGTTTAATTATAATCACCCTGTACGTAACTGCATACATACACAGCAGGCCACCGTACGGTACGTAGCGGAGGGTACCCGTACCACTACCAGTGATCTCCTTTCCTGTTCCATTCACAAAGAGAGCGAATGAAAAGTGACTGTCTATATGCCTCCGTATGAGACCTGTTTTCTCGTATCTTATATTCGTGGTCGTTAGGGGAATGTATAAATGTCTGTTGGTGGCACTAAAACAGCTCTGCAGTCAGTTTTAAATTCTAGTTCTCTAAATTTCCTCAAGCTAAGTAAGGTATCAGTGCCATAGAGTACTCTTTGTAGAACCAAAATGGGATTCAGTTCGGACATTGAGATTTATCTGTTATAAATCTTTTACTTATTACTATGTCGTCCATACTGGTCTCTATGCGATGGTCAAACCATGGCACGTTTGTACGATCTCCTTCGTGAACAGTTTCTCAACCACGTAATTTAAAACATCGGCTTTAGTTTTGCGATCTTCAGCTGCCACACCAGACTGGTGAACCAGTGACTGACGCTAAGACTTAGGCCCGCCTAGCGATTTTATGTAGTACCAGAATTTTCTCGGGTTCTTGGCAAATTTTTTGCTACGGTATGACGGTGCAGTTGTTTGCTTCGGACGTAGATGTTTTCAGAGATGCATTAATCTCTACTACTCTTTGCTTGTCTTCACTTGCGCGTTCTGTTTTGAACCGAGAGTGCAACTGTCTTTGTGTCCTCAGCATTTCCTAAATTTCGTTGTTAAACCACGGTGGGTCTTACGATAGACGAGACAGCTTAAGAAGCTCCGTGACAGTCACAGCACTGTTGCCAGCTTTCAATTACGAAGCGCTAACGGCTACAGGCACTAACGGTCTACAAAACTGTGACAACACTGGACGTTGCTACAAGACGTTTAGAAAATCGCGTTACGTTGTTACTTTAGTAAGGCCCACTAAGCTGTGGTGTCCACCCTACTGCTACTGTCAAGAATCAAATTATGCCGAGACTCAACTATAGTTACATATACCTACTTCGCTAGGACACGTGAGTGTGTGCGCGTGGTCTTCATGTCACCGTTGTTGGTGGAAAGGAAGCAATATGATGTTACAATTCATGAATGTGCAATTCATCGTGAAAACATAAAAGTGGAATTGCCTTTGTAATAAAAATTATGCTTACAAGCGCCAATAATTAACTGACTACGAGAATTATGTTTCACATCTTCTCGATCATTTAATGCGAACTACTGCAATTTTCTGCAAGAAAACGTCACCTTGAAGATGATTTACAACGGTTGTACTGCCGAAAAGTTGTCGAAATAAACTACGTTGAATTTTTCACTTCCACGTTGGTAAACTTGGCCCGACGTAACAGGCTCTAGTGTGGCGCCAACTTGAAGGTAACCGGTTGCTTCGAATTACCAACGGCTTGTGCCGGTATGAACTTTGGGACACCTGTTTCTCGCTTTGTCACTAAATAATTTAAATATATTTGAAATTGGCAATCTTCTGCCAGTCTGACCCTTGTTTCTATGCCCTCCGAAAACTTTAGGTAAAATAGGATGAAAATGGATTTCATGCTTCATGAATTCTCTGATTTCTGAATCTAGAAATGAAGAAAAACAAGACTCACGTAATCTGAAACAATATATAATTTACGAGCATATCAGTTTAACTGTTAGGACATAATTGTAAAAATATCCTACTGCATGTGCTACATTTCCAACTTGTTAGTAAATTTATAACTACGTCAGCGAGATACTTATCCCTGCTTACAAACGGGAATTATAAATGTCATCTACAGTCAAAGCCTAGTACCACATAACATTAACGGTACAGATTTTCTAACAGTGAGAAATTTGAGGGTCGTATGGAGCTCTACCAATATCTGGTTCTACTAGTATATACTGGTCCGTAGGATTATTGCCTTTCTTCTGGCATACCTGTTAGTTTGTGCATGTAATAAGCAGCGTAAAGTGGCATTCTATTACAATTCCAGACAAAACGTAAGAGTTAATAATTTATGAGCCACCTTGTACCACGTATACGATGTTTATGGGGACATCTAAATTATTGTGCGATCAAAAATGTGGGCAATGCTGCGTCTATAAGATAAAACAGGACGTTCATGGTGACATTCCGTTTTCCTACACCGACAGATCATATTTAAGCAACCGGAGCTTCAGCCTGTTCTTTATTCCTTCATCTCGCATAAGAGAAACTGAGACACGGGTAAAAGTATAGTAGCTGTGATCTCTTAAGTTGGTACGTTGTTATTAAATAATGGTGAAGTAACTATCACGGGAGTTAACCGCGAATATTTTAGGTTACGAAAACCGACGAAGTGTTCATATCATGTAACATCGAGGTGTGGAAACCACTTCACCTCGTTCGGTTGAGATCACATGCATCCGCCGTCTCGTTAACACGACACATACAAAGATAACGGTTACGTGTCGCCACCCGTATCCGTTCAGTTCGAGGAATTCTTTGCGATATCAGAAATTCTCTCACAGTATTAATCAAATCCCCGATGTGGTCTGATTAACACGAACCGCACACATTAATCCTGCATCCAATGTCGACCCACACACTGATCGGCCAAAACTTTATGACCACTGCTAACCGCAACGTTGGATGCCACCTGGTGGCGTTCAGGGCACGTGACGCAGTAACAAAAGTACGTAAGCGTAGTATAGACAGAAGCATGATCATCCTAGCGTAAGTATGGGCTGCAAATGGGGAAATCCATTGAGATAAATGAGTTTGACAAAGGGAAGATTATTATTATGCAGAGCTTGTGAACCAGGATCTCGTAAATGGCGAAGCTGGTAGAATATTCACGTGCTACTGTCATGAGCATCTACGGAAAGAGGTAGTAGTCGGACAGTGAAACTACCACTAAGTGCTAAATGGTTGGACGTCAATGTCTCTTCACAGAACTTGGGGTTCGGAGGATTGTCTGCTCTGTGAAGTACGATAGATGGTGATCGGTGTCATTTCTTCCGAAAGAGCACAAAGCTGATCCACGAATAACTATTTCGGAGCACACTGTTCCTCGTACACTGTTGAACGTGGGGCTGCACAGCAAACCATGCCTCCGTGTTCACATGTTCACCCAACGAAATCTTCAATTACAACTGCAGAGGGCACGGATCCATCGGAATTCCACCATCAGTCAATGGAAACGTGTCACTTTCTCCGGGTGAATCACATTTTTGCTACACTAGGTCGATGGTCCGTTGCAGAAACTCCATCATCGAGGAGAACGGCGGCTCGAAAGGTGCAGCGCCTCTCGGACACAGGCTGGTGGGACGAGTATTATGCTGTGGGAGGCATTCTCCTGTGCTTGCTTGGGACCTTGAGAGTAATCGACGACACGCTGACAGCAGCAAACCACCAGCATCGCTTCATGCTTGATGTCTTCCCCAACGGCAGCGTCATTTTCCAGTAGTATCGTTTTCCAGTAGTATAACTGTCCACCAGCCGCGGTGGCCGAGCGGTTGTAGGCGATTCAGCCCGGCACCGCGGTGCTGCTACGGTCGCAGGTTCGAATCCTGCCTCGGGCATGGATGCGTGTGATGTCCTTAAGTTAGATAGGTTTATGTAGTTCTAAGTTCTAGGGGACTGATGACCTCAGATGTTAAGTCCCATAGTGCTCAGAGCCACTTGAACCATTATAATTGTCCCTATCTCGGAACGATATCCGAGCTTCAGTGATTTGAGGAACATTATACCGTACTCAAGTTGATGTATCGACGACCAAATTTGCCTGATATAAATTCTATTGACCACATCTTGATCGTTGTTACGTGCTATCCATGTGTACGCAAATCACCGGTCCATTATTTACGCGGATTACATGACCTGTGGGTAGACAACTAACACCACATACTTCAATAAACCTACCAACAAACTGTTGGATCCCTGATGCTGGGAACCAGTGAATTGTTTAGTTCCAAATACGGACAACCAAGCTGTTAAGCAGGTGGTCACAATGTTATGCCTCATCAGTGTACGTTGAAAGTGTAAAGTTTAACGTAAAGTTTAGATCATAGTTATTTACATACACTCCTGGAAATTGAAATAAGAACACCGTGAATTCATTGTCCCAGGAAGGGGAAACTTTATTGACACATTCCTGGGGTCAGATACATCACATGATCACACTGACAGAACCACAAGCACATAGACACAGGCAACAGAGCATGCACAATGTCGGCACTAGTACAGTGTATATCCACCTTTCGCAGCAATGCAGGCTGCTATTCTCCCATGGAGACGATCGTAGAGATGCTGGATGTAGTCCTGTGGAACGGCTTGCCATGCCATTTCCACCTGGCGCCTCAGTTGGACCAGCGTTCGTGCTGGACGTGCAGACCGCGTGAGACGACGCTTCATCCAGTCCCAAACATGCTCAATGGGGGACAGATCCGGAGATCTTGCTGGCCAGGGTAGTTGACTTACACCTTCTAGAGCACGTTGGGTGGCACGGGATACATGCGGACATGCATTGTCCTGTTGGAACAGCAAGTTCCGTTGCCGGTCTAGGAATGGTAGAACGATGGGTTCGATGACGGTTTGGATGTACCGTGCTCTATTCAGTGTCCCCTCGACGATCACCAGTGGTGTACGGCCAGTGTAGGAGATCGCTCCCCAGACCATGATGCCGGGTGTTGGCCCTGTGTGCCTCGGTCGTATGCAGTCCTGATTGTGGCGCTCACCTGCACGGCGCCAAACACGCATACGACCATCATTGGCACCAAGGCAGAATCGACTCTCATCGCTGAAGACAACACGTCTCCATTCGTCCCTCCATTCACGCCTGTCGCGATACCACTGGAGGCGGGCTGCACGATGTTGGGGCGTGAGCGGAAGACGGCCTAACGGTGTGCGGGACCGTAGCCCAGCTTCATGGAGACGGTTGCGAATGGTCCTCGCCGATACCCCAGGAGCAACAGTGTCCCTAATTTGCTGGGAAGTGGCGGTGCGGTCCCCTACGGCACTGCGTAGGATCCTACGGTCTTGGCGTGCATCCGTGCGTCGCTGCGGTCCGGTCCCAGGTCGACGGGCACGTGCACCTTCCGCCGACGACTGGCGACAACATCGATGTACTGTGGAGACCTCACGCCCCACGTGTTGAGCAATTCGGCGGTACGTCCACCCGGCCTCCCGCATGCCCACTATACGCCCTCGCTCAAAGTCCGTCAACTGCACATACGGTTCACGTCCACGCTGTCGCGGCATGCTACCAGTGTTAAAGACTGCGATGGAGCTCCGTATGCCAAATGCACAAATGCTGCGCAGCTAGCGCCATTCGACGGCCAACACCGCGGTTCCTGGTGTGTCCGCTGTGCCGTGCGTGTGATCATTGCTTGTACAGCCCTCTCGCAGTGTCCAGAGCAAGTATGGTGGGTCTGACACACCGGTGTCAATGTGTTCTTTTTTCCATTTCCAGGAGTGTATAATGAAAGGGATTCTACCATTATTATCCTTGCGTACGTGACGTACTTCGAATGACTTATCCGTAAATTATTTCTGTCAGTGTGCATTCTACAAACAATACAGGCTAAGAACCAAATTACATTCGACCGCTGAACAACCATAGTGGCACAGTGTCAGAAGAGGACACATGTTCCGGATTTCCTGGAAAGAGTTCTGCTGCTATACGGATGATGCGACTGAAATGTGACTGCAACTGGAAATGTACTCCAAAGTTGAAAAACACAAAACAATGCGACTTTCGTGGAAAGAATGTCTAAACTGCACACAGGTTCACCGTGTTATTCTTACGGTATATGGACCACAAGCAATGTTGCGTCCAGTCGTAGTTAAATGTTACCTAGAGTTTCAACGAGTCCGCACGGACGTGGTTGTAGTTGATCATGAAGTCCTTATTTTCGGCAAGCTCAAAGAACATATGAGACAGTAAGGACGTCCCGACAAAGAGGGCGTTGAAACAGCGGTTCCTAAATGGCTCCGTGTCCAATGAGTGAAGTCTGTCTTCGGAGAACGGAACGGCTGGTAGAGCGTTCCGACCATTGTTTACAGAGACTATGTGGCTATATCGAGAAATGGTCTCATGTGTCAGCATTTTCTAGAAGGGTGGTGCAGCATTCAATAAAAATTACGTGGTCTGCCTTAATAATATGTACATTGTATTTTGAAATCCCATCGTATAAGGATAGACTAAAACTCAGTTGTGTAGTTGCATTATATTTCCATAGATAACACCATTATATCTAGTGAGATAGCAGCTCTGAAAATATAGCGAGGAAGTTTATTATGCTATTGCAACAGAGGGAAACTGCGACTAGTCAGGTTTAGAATGTGGAAGTTAATTGATCAAAACTGATGACAAATACGGAGCTGGGCCTTAGATCTCGTAGTAAGTATCAGACTCAAACTTTTCAGCAAATAAACAATGTTTTCAGCCTTCAGTTGCAAAGTAATTTTATTCGTTTACCTAGGTTTCGATTCCAGTAATGGAATCTTCTTCAGAACCTATAAATTAAACCACATATGGACATATATTACTCACTAAAATGCATTATCAGTCTAATGATTGAATAATGAAGAAATTGTGATACTTACAACAATGAAATTATTTTGTGAGCCAAACACTGGCCATGTCACAGATTAAAAATTAAAACATTAAAGACGCATAATCATAAGATTATGTCAGTCAAAATTAAAACCATTAGGGCGAACGTAGACGGAGCTGCGCCGGCCTTAAATCAGGACCACACGTAAGCGGCTCGAAAACTAGGCGTCGCGAGCCGTTACGCGGCGAGGCTCGGCCGCGGCCAAGCGCAAGCGCGAGAGACAAACTGTCTCAAAATTACTTAGAGCAAATATACATATAAACAAAATGTAACTGAAAGCTGTCTTACAATTGGACATACCTATCTATTGGTATAGCAACATTAAACAATTTACCTGAGAACAAACTACAAAGCCAAGGTATAATTTTTTTTTTAAATATTATAGTAAGAGGGGGTAGCCCCGCTACAGTAACTAACAATTAGTGTCAAAACCATGCGTGCTGAGCATAAAATGTCTTTAACATAAAAAGGCCTTAGCAACTATGTGTCATTACATTAATGATCAGCTGCAATTAAAGAATAGAAGTTATTTCGAAGGATTTCAACCTTTACTTCAGTGAAGTTGACCCACAGTCTGCCTCGAATGGCCGATGCTGTTTCCCTATCTGCTTTGTCCCTTTATTATAATGTGATTGTACATGTGTGCCTTTGTATTTCCTTATATGCTTGGTAATGACACATAGTTGCTAAGGCCTTTTTATGTTAAAGACATTTTATGCTCAGCACGCATGGTTTTGACACTAATTGTTAGTTACTGTAGCGGGGCTACCCCCTCTTACTATAATATTTAAAAAAAAAATTATACCTTGGCTTTGTAGTTTGTTCTCAGGTAAATTGTTTAATGTTGCTATACCAATAGATAGGTATGTCCAATTGTAAGACAGCTTTCAGTTACATTTTGTTTATATGTATATTTGCTCTAAGTAATTTTGAGACAGTTTGTCTCTCGCGCTTGCGCTTGGCCGCGGCCGAGCCTCGCCGCGTAACGGCTCACGACGCCTAGTTTTCGAGCCTCTTACGTGTGGTCCTGATTTATGGCCGGCGCAGCTCCGTCTACGTTCGCCCTAATGGTTTTAATTTTGACTGACATAATCTTATGATTATGCGTCTTTAATGTTTTAATTTTTAATCTGTGACATGGCCAGTGTTTGGCTCACAAAATAATTTCATTGTTGTAAGTATCACAATTTCTTCATTATTCAATCATTAGACTGATAATGCATTTTAGTGAGTAATATATGTCCATATGTGGTTTAATTTATAGGTTCTGAAGAAGATTCCATTACTGGAATCGAAACCTAGGTAAACGAATAAAATTACCTTGCAACTGAAGGCTGAAAACATTGTTTATTTGCTGTACATTTCACAGTTGCTGACACGCTGCAATATGTTAAAGATTTGTCAAACTTTTCAAATATTTGACTTAGAGGAGAGCATCAGTCAATATGAAGACGTGGTAGCATCAAAAGCGATGGGTGTTTCAAAGAATGCGAAAGTGGCTAAAACCTTAAACATACATTTATTAGGATGAATACGTTGCCCCCAAATCTAAAATCTCACAGCCCCATAACATGGCATAGCAAAATGTACCGAAGAAGGTTGTAAGCGAAGACCCAGAGTGACTCAATGAATTCTATTGTTGTATTAAAACCAGTATTTGTATAGAAACCCTATGACATTTCAGTAAGATGTAGAATCTGTAAGTCGCCTATCCTATTACCTAGTGCCCATACTCGGATCGAAACGGAAGATGACAGAAAAAATGCCGATATACTGTATTCAGTTTTCCGAAAACGTTTCACGTCGGAATGCTGAAGTACAGTTCGTATTAGTATACCAGTCGTTACAACTTCATTCCTGTCATTGTGTTTCTATGAAGGCCTTCTTGAATTTAGAATGAATGTATGGAACTAACAGTGTGCCAATGATTGCCTCTCATTAATACTAAAGAAGTATTGTATAGGCTTGAAGTAAGTATGAAAAACAATTGTCTGATGCACTTACTTCACTGATGCTGTTGGCAGTGAAGATCCAGACTAGCCAATATGGATTCTCTGGTATTCATAGAGGTCTGGAAGAAGGTGTCGGTATATATCGTCGGATAGTTTCTTAGTTTTGAACAAGACGATTAAAACTTATGTCGCCTGCAAGAGAAACCGAATCTCTTAAAACTAACTGAAATTGTACAAAATGAGTTAATGTGTGTTATCACAAAGTATACACTGTTAGGAATTTTAAAGTGCACGCTGTAGAACGTGGATACATTAATTTGATGCATTGACTAATAAAGCGTTACGACAATGAACCGCATACTGACGCGGAAAGCATCATACCGTCTCGCATTTGTTATTTATGTATAACATTAATTTGTAAAAATTCATTTCCTTATCCTATTATTAGTTTGCTGCAAGCTCATTTTGAGTCTTTAGAGATAATGAAACACGATATTGGAATAAGTCGAGAAATGTGTTTCCTGGAGTATTGCGAACGGATCGACTAGTTCATCACGTCCTGGGGGACTTCCCAGAATATGTGGGAAATATTTCTGTAAAACTTTACAAAATCAGGAAGAACTTTCCACCGGCGAAGACTGCAGCACTTCTGGGATTTTTGAAGGATGATACGCTTCTACGAAAGCCGGCTATATATTAAACTCCTTATCAATAAGGTAAAAGGTACGTAGGACAAGCAATACACACTGTACACGAAAGTTACTTCGAATACCACTCGTACACCCGCCATCTACAGCCCAGTAAAGCAGAAGTGGTTGATCATTGTATTTCCACTGGCCAGTACATGAAATACACGAAAGCTGAGGAAATACAGTTATCAGAAGGCGTGGTCAAAGGAGAAAAGATTTTCCAGCTCGACAGAGCAAGGAAAGCTGTCATTTCACCATTTCTCACTAAATGAAAACTTTTACTTTCTGGATTTCCACTATATGTCATCCAGGACAACAGCCAAGTACTTCGTTGGGCTGCGGCTTCACAGACTTGCCGCCATCTTTGTTTTACTCTCACACATGTAAAGTCTTAACTGCGACTTTGGTGCCTACGGCAGTGTTGTCCCTGACGCATGCGCATTGACTCTGCAGTATTGTGTAAAGTGATTTAATAGTCTTGCAAGTGTCTCACCTTGAGTGGGCACCTAAATAACGGAAGAAGAATTGATAAGATGCCGGTTGCACACACGAAACATGACCGGATACACACGCGAAACATGACGTAATATTGAGAAATATCTAACTATTGTAGTACGATTATTTCCTTTCTTATGTAGTTACACATGACATTTGGTGTCAGCTGAACATACAGTTTTCCTATGAATGATTTTTGATTAGGTTACACGGAACGATAGAGTATGTGCACCAAGATTCTTCAGGTGTCTTAATAGTCCTTCTGAGAAACATTAAAGAACCTCACAGATATATCCTCGGGAACGATTACTGTAGCTTTACTGCGTAATAGTGCAAGGGGATCAAAATACTCATTTTCGCACAATTATCGTTGTTACTGGAAATAATTTTATGTCGTAATCACCTATAGTTTGCTCAAATGTGTCCTATGTGAATGTCAGTAACATTATTTTAGTAATCAGTACTAAATATCTCTAATTTTCGTTTTAAAGTCTAATAATTGACGCGGTGCTGTGGCTTTCCTGCCACTTAGAGCTACGCCGACGTACTACATTACTGCGGCGTTTAGGCGTTTGTAGTAATGATCTTGTGCTTCAGTATACTGTCCCGCTGTAATAGACAACAACGGCTGATTATATTTATATGCAATACATCATAGAGCCTCTACATAACCAGTTCCGTTGACACACAAAACATGAAACTCCATTTAAATTCTATTGCCCAAAATGAGAATAGTGAAAGAGAGCAGATATATCTGATTACACTACCTTATGGTCATTATTACAAACTAAAGAAAGCTATTAGTTAAAGAACTGTTGTGGCATGAAAAATTGTCTTCACGTACACTATATTCCAGCAACTTCTCCAAAATGGGTACCTTTTGTTATTACCTTCTTCTGGAATATCAGTCAACATAGAGAGAGCCATTTGTTGCAACAGCATATCCTCGCCATTATATGCAGACGACGATATATTTCATCTATGTGTTTTGCAAAGAAAGGAAACATAAGCATTAATTTCATTTAAATAAGTGGCCATCACAAATACTCATTCAGCCCTTTTCTATTTCCTATTCGCTGCATTATGAAGGAAGCAGTGGTAATCAAGGTATAATTATCTGACACACAACCAGTTACTACTTCACAAAGTGCTAGCAGCTAAGATCAAAGACTCCTTCAAGTTTGGACTCTTTAAAAATTTCAGTATTTTCAACAGTGTAGTATCTGATTTCCTAGAATAAAATTACAAATCTTTTCATTCATACTGTATTTTGTCTATTACAGGCTGCATACTTACCGTTTACCGTTCTGGACTGTGTGGCACTAAATGAATCTTCAGAATATAAAATTTAATATTACACTTCTAAGAAGCTAGAGGGCACAGATGTTTATTTTTCCATTACCTTCAAAAACCCAGTTCATCAAAAGTGATTAATTATGTTTTGATGCGGTTGTAACTTGTCCATAAGTGGTTCATACATCCATGCATGTCAGTTGCCTTGACGTACTCCTTTCTTCTGCCGCCAGTCTCATTATATCTGCAACAAATTTATCAGAAATATTTTCACAACGTTAATCTGTTACGTCGCTGCCGTAACTAAGCGTTTTTTCGTTCATGCATAGTTCTCCAAGAGCACACCCATCCCAATAGGCGCCTGAAAGAGGAACGGAACAATGAGAAAAAGAAATGAAAAAGGAAGTATGGTATACCAACACATACATCTTTTTGAGGAAATCCAGACAGATAATAAATTCGAAAAATTGCAGTCTGCCGTCGACAATGTGAACCCATTTGGTCATCAGAGCGCCGAACTCTGTTCTAATTTAGTAACAATTATATATGTGTGTGTGGAACTTATAGATAATCAGCTCTACTTATAATTTTGGTAAACCTTAACCTGTTCCACGAAGTGTCAACAGAATATGTCCTACAGACACTGAATGTCAGTGTGCTAAAGACTTCGGATATATTTTACTGCTTTTAATTTTGATGAGCAGTTTAAAAATTTTGCATTGTCATGTTTCTGCTCTCAAATAACGACATATTATTTTTTATTTTTTCTTTTCTCTATTACAGTATTCATACAGTTAAGTTCCGTTAAAATCCTTCTCAGTGTATTGATTCGTTGTTTTATACAACATTAAAGTAGATGAATCTGATGGTTCTGTAACTCCCATAGATTACCAAATAAGATATCAGAGCAAAACCAACAAATCAACGCATTAACACATCCAAATATATCGAGAGAGACTTTTAAACATCGTGTATGATTCGTCAACTACAATTCTACCATAAGATCGACCCCACCGTTAACTTACAAGCTGTAGGATGTCCGTGTATGTGCGGAGTGCACATGGCCTACACGTTTGGCTTATTCCATTATGAGAGTGTAACGTGATATACTTACTTCGGTATTTTCTTTAGTTCCTAATGTAGAAATAAGAACTAGGGAGATAAAATTTACATTGTGAAGCAAGCGTCTGCTTGATGTGTGTAACTGACGCCGGTTATCACAGTGTGCCCTCCGCTGCGCTAGTGGTATTGACACACCTCTTCAGGTAGCGAGGCACCGCACAGCTGCGATGTCCCGATGTTCGTGTACTGGTCGGAGGGCATCTTGTCATTGTCATCGTCATAGAAGACGTGACAGCGCCTGAGGAACACTCAGAGGCAGCATCCTGCTGTCTTGCACAGTAAACTGCGGAGCATGGTCCGAAACATCTATGAAAGGTAAAGGCCTAAGTAGCTAGCTGTCTAATGGCGCGTGAGTCGTAGATATCAGTAACAAAACCATTCTTGCGACGTGTCCGAACAGTACAAACAATCTCTATCAGTTTTCAGCGCTCACATTAATGTTGACAGCAAAATGTGTGCAGACCATAGGCTCTACTACTCTACATGAAGAAATTTCTCCTTTTATTTTAGAAGTGACGAAGAGTAAAAGCAACACAGGCCAAAGAAATTTTGGAACAGTAAGCAGCTATATATGTGTTTCTCAGAAACAACGTTAAGATTGGGCCTATTATCATCTGCAACATGTGTAAAATCTAGAGTGCATTAAGTATGATTAAATGATTACTATCAACGACATAAAACATATTCTAGCAAAATCGTTAGCTCTCTGTTCTGTTAAATAGATATCGTGTGACAAGGGCCTCCCGTCGGGTAAACCGTTCGGCGTGTGCAAGTCTTTCGACGTGACGCCACGTCGGCTACTTGCAGGTTGATGGGGATGAACTGATGATGAATAGGACAACAGAACACCCAGTCCCTGAGCGGAAAATATCTCCGACCCAGCCGGGAATCGAACCCGGGGCGTTAGGGTAGACATTCTGTCGCGCTGACCACTCAGCTACCGGCGACGGACACTGTTCAGTTTGCAACTGATTTGTATGTGGGCACTCGGGTAGAATAATATTATAAACTTCCACCCAATTTGTAGACGATCAGAGCGTGTAGTGGAAACTGCAGGTAAGCCTACAACTGAAATGATATGAGGATCCCGCATCTCGTGGTCGTGCGGTAGCGTTCTCGCTTCCCACGCCCGGGTTCCCGGGTTCGATTCCCGGCGGGGTCAGGGATTTTCTCTGCCTCGTGATGGCTGGGTGTTGTGTGCTGTCCTTAGGTTAGTTAGGTTTAAGTAGTTCTAAGTTCTAGGGGACTGATGACCATAGATGTTAAGTCCCATAGTGCTCAGAGCCATTTGAACCATTTGATATGAGGATACAGTCTGTCCAGACCTCGTTCTGCAGCCTGAACGATGAGCGGTCTTTGGACATACGGATGATCATGGTGTCCTTTTCAGTGTGTCTAGAACGATGACATAAATACGCCCCTGCGAAAGGTTGATAGGCGTCAAATTTACGGGAAAGATTCCAACAGGTTGCAATTCAGATATCGATATAAGTTGCTTTCGAAATGGGTTTGGATTAATCTGTGAGAACCTTTGGTCTATAAGGGCACTTAATAAGTTGGATAAACGAAGTGGCGAAGCAAACTGTGGGAAGCATCACGCAGTTCGTTACAAAAAGGGACTGACATCATTAATCCACAGGCTTTAGTGCGAGATGATGCAAGGAAACCATCCTTCATCACGGACATCTTTTGATTTAAATATCGGAATAGCCCCTTTCCAAATAGCCCCTTTCCAAACTAATAATGAAACTTGGAAGTGTGTACTTCAAATGGCGCCTCCTTAGTCACAACACTATAACCCGTGATATCAGTCAATAATGTGTCTCATATCAGTCGTGAAGGCCTAGCGTCGTTTAGCAATTCCATTAGCCTTACAGAAGGAGGAATGAACTGTGTCATGTGATAGACACATCTTAGGTAATGGAATTTTGATCTCTTCTCAAACAGTATGGACTAACAACAGGCCTTCGCAGCTCTTTTGATTCCTCTAATATTTTGTTGTTGTTATGACCTCTTTTCTCCACGTAACTTAATTCTCTTTTGTACCTATACTGAAGCGGTTGCCGTGAGGTGGTTCCATATGCAATTTTGAAGTAGCTGCCTCCTAACGGTACATCCTAAGGAAGTCAATAGTTATCACAACGCCTTCATCTAAAACAGACATAGATTACGATTATGAAACAGATCTGTAAACTAAAATTATTTTCCATGAGTCCTCCTGGTGCTCTATTCTCGAGTTTAATGACAACTGAGGATCATCTTACTGATACAGACAAATTTTATATCATAAACAATGAAAAACACCTTCCAAATACTGCAAATATGAAAAGATGTACCATTTTTAAAAGCGAGATCACCCAAATTACATTTACCGATTTCCACAATTTGCCGTCAGGTGATCTCTTAAAAAATAGGAAAGAACTATTATTACCAGAGAACAAATCATAAATGAAAACTAACTCTTTACAGATAACTTACAGTGGTATACTTTAAGTAGTCTGTCGCCGAAGTTTTACCGAAGTGGACTGCTTTCATGTAACGCACTAAAGAGCGTGTCCCTGTGAATTGATGTTAATTTGATATTGTAATTTAGTTAGCATGAAATTCGTCGACAGGAGGCTGGAAAATATAATTCCAGTTCTCGTTCACGGCCATTAATTGCTTTTTCATAAGACGCGCCGGCCAGTGTGTTTAACGTTTCTTTCCCTTTATTTCAAATATGAAACAAAATGAGTTGTCACTGTAAATAGTTTACAAACTGATGTACTTATATACATAAACCGCCTTGTTTTGATACTGGTACAAAAGAATGTATTCGTTAATTTTCCATATGCTGTAAAATTGTGGGCTTTGTGGCGTGTTCAACGCACGGTATGCCCAAGTCTCCCTACAGTTGCAATGGTTATTAACATCGTTCTAGAGTACGATCTTTCGTTTCACTTTCTTGTAAGAATGTGACTCACACGAGATGTCGAACTTAATTAGCTCGCGTAAGTATCTTCAGTACAACGTGGATGCCTAATGTGAAATTGAGTTTCGTCTACTCATTCTATGAAACCGGAGGTCAGCAGATACTTCATCATGATCCACCTGGCCGCTGTGGAAAAATGTAACTGTCATACCGTGACGGAAAACGTTTTAAAATATTTATCTTATTGCTATAGAAAAATATAATTTTCTAGTCGGCCTCTACGAAATTATAAACAATGTATGCTTAATATGAATTGTGTAACACTTCACTGCATTTCAAATTTGATGTGTTTCTCATGTACGTCGGTAATTGTAAAAGAATTTACGTTTCTTTCGAGCTCAACTCATCGGCACAAGAACTAGTTTATAACAACATCGAACTGGCGCAATTTACGAAAATGCTTGCAGAGTGCAAAATAAGAACTGATTGACTTATGACTGTTCCTACGAGTATTATTTTCCCATTTAAAATTCAGAAGCTACCATAATAATACAGCAGTCAAAGTTACACCAACATATTCATTTTCGTTTGTTTGCTCAATATGCTAGTGGACCTCACTGAGACACAGTCAAGCACTGTTTTCGAAAATTAGTGCTACCACAGTACATCACGGGAACAACTTTATGGTAATGCATAACTTATTCTAATGTACTAAGACACAGGTTTCATTTCACTCCTAGCTTATTGTACTTATTGCAGTAATACAAAATACATTCTGAATATTCATAGTGATTGAATCTGCCTCATATAAAAGATAGTGCAACTACGTTTTAACGTGGACGGAAATCAATGACGCGATGACGACGTAATGATGAAGGGAAACTAAGTATCATACAAACACTGATGAATCGAAACAGTACGACAACCTTCTTAATAACTTGTTTATCCTTCTTTAGAACGAAATACACTACTGTTTCTGCGTATCAGGAATCCGAGAGTTGGTTGGTAGCTTTGTGGAGGTATGCAACAGCAGATGCCTAGGCACAGATCAAGTTATAACCGTAAATAACATGCCGCTGGTTTGCGTGATTGTGCCCGATAGCGACCCAGGTGGATTCCATACGATTTACATGAGACGAATTTGGTCGCAGAGACAGGAACGTGAGTTCACTATAATGCTACTCAAATTACAGTAGCCCGGTTATGGCTCTCAGACACGGAGAGTTATACTGCTGGGACATTACCGTCGGGGAAGACATCAAGCATAAAGCGATGCAGGTGGTCCGCAGCTATCAGTATGTATGCGATTACTACCACAGGTCCCATAGAAGCACAGGGAAAAGTCTCACACAGTATAATATTGCTGGCACTAGCTTGTGTCCGTGGAGCGATTGTGCGACAGTGTGTGTGCGATTGTTCTGGCGCTGCAGTCCGGAACCGCGCGACTGCTACGGTCGCAGGTTCGAATCCTGCCTCGGGCATGGATGTGTGTGATGTCCTTAGGTTAGTTAGGTTTAAGTAGTTCTAAGTTCTAGGAGACTTATGATCTCAGATGTTGAGTCCCATAGTGCTCAGAGCCATTTGAACCATTTGTGTGTGCGATTACTACCACAGCCGGCCGCGGTGGACTCGCGGTTCTAGGCGCGCAGTCCGGAACCAAGCGACTGCTACGGTCGCAGGTTCGAATCCTGCCTCGGGCATGGATGTGTGTGATGTCCTTAGGTTAGTTAGGTTTAAGTAGTTCTAAGTTCTAGGAGACTTATGATCTCAGATGTTGAGTCCCATAGTGCTCAGAGCCATTTGAACCATTTGTGTGTGCGATTACTACCACAGCCGGCCGCGGTGGACTCGCGGTTCTAGGCGCGCAGTCCGGAACCAAGCGACTGCTACGGTCGCAGGTTCGAATCCTGCCTCGGGCATGGATGTGTGTGATGTCCTTAGGTTAGTTAGATTTAAGTAGTTCTAAGTTCTAGGGGACTTATGACCTCAGATGTTGAGTCCCATAGTGCTCAGAGCCATTTGAACCATTTGTGTGTGCGATTACTACCACAGCCGGCCGCGGTGGTCTCGCGGTTCTAGGCGCGCAGTCCGGAACCGCGCGACTGCTACGGTCGCAGGTTCGAATCCTGCCTCGGGCATGGATGTGTGTGACGTCCTTAGGTTAGTTAGGTTTAAGTAGTTCTAAGTTGTAGGGGACTTATGACCACAGCTGTTGAGTCCCACAGTGCTCAGAGCCATTTGATTACTACCACAGGTCCCATAGAAGCACAGGGAAATGTCTCACACAGTATAATATTGCTGGCACTAGCTTGTGTCCGTGGAGCTCTGCAAATTTCGAGCCGCCTTCCTTGATGACGGCATTTTCCGAGACAACCTTCGACCTCGTGTAGCAAAAATGTGATTCACCCGAAGAGCTGACACGTTTCCATTGATCAACCGTCGAATCTCGATGGTCCTGTATGCCCTGCAATTGTAATTGACGATATGGTTGGGTCAAAATGTGAACACCTATGATCGGTCCGCTGTGCAGCCCCACGTTCAACAATGCACCATGAACGTTGTGCTCCGAAACACTTGTGCGTGCACCAGCTTTGTGCTCATTGGGCAGATATGCCGTAGATCTCTATCTACCTACTTTACAGAGCAGCCAAGCCGCGAACCCCACGTTCGATGAAGAGTCACAGTCATTCAACCATTTAACACCTAGTGGTAGTTTCACTGTCCTATCTCTTCCGGTAGATACTCATGACAGCAGCACGGGGATATTCGAACAGCTTCGCTATTTTCGCGATACACGTTCGCAGACTCTGCATAATAATAATCAGCCCAAAGTCAAAGTCACTTATCTCAATGGATTTCCCCATTTGCAGCCTATACCTGCGCTAGGATGATCCCCCTTCTGTATCTGCTACGCTTACGTACGGTTGTTGCCGCGTTGCGTTCCCGAAACGCAACCAGGTGGCATCCAACGTCGCAGTAAGCAGTGGTCATAATGTTTTGGTTCATAGGTGTACGTCACACAAGTAAAAGGGACAAGAATGTAAAATGCTTGTGCACAGCTTATAGAACTGTATCTCATTCGTGACATCATGACGGAGTGATAGCTTGCAAGGACGACCATACCGGTAACCACGGTGAGTTAGTATACGCAATACTCGTCCTCGTTAGTGACATCTTGTCGTGGGTGCTAACTGGCGAGGTGACTGTCATACTCTTAGAGGGAGCGAAATCGACCAAGTACGGTAATCAAACGCTTCCCATGAAAACTGCCTGTTTCATGTGTACACATTTGATTAATTCATTATTTGATGTTGATAATACTTCGATGTTTGCATTTTCGTGCTATTCTTATTTTGCTTAGAAACATCGAAAAACGGTCACACAATTAGTTCGTTGATCGTGCGCCAACAAGTAAAGTTCACGATGTCATGCCATCGCTGTTTAAAGGAAGAAATAACAATCTTTACACAAAAATGAACAATAAGAATGAAAATAATCATTAAAACTAATGAATGATTAAATGGAATCAGTTTATGAAGTAGACGTTAAAGTTAAGTAATATGGTACATGACATCTAAGTATTTAGAATGCAAAAATCTTTTGGTAACAGAAACTCCTAAATAAAAAATTTTAAATCACATTTATACACTCCTGGAAATTGAAATAAGAACACCGTGAATTCATTGTCCCAGGAAGGGGAAACTTTATTGACACATTTCTGGGGTCAGATACATCACATGATCACACTGACAGAACCACAGGCACACAGACACAGGCAACAGAGCATGCACAATGTCGGCACTAGTACAGTGCATATCCACCTTTCGCAGCAATGCAGGCTGCTATTCTCCCATGGAGACGACCGTAGAGATGCTGGATGTAGTCCTGTGGAACGGCTTGCCATGCCATTTCCACCTGGCGCCTCAGTTGGACCAGCGTTCGTGCTGGACGTGCAGACCGCGTGAGACGACGCTTCATCCAGTCCCAAACATGCTCAATGGGGGACAGATCCGGAGATCTTGCTGGCCAGGGTAGTTGACTTACACCTTCTAGAGCACGTTGGGTGGCACGGGATACATGCGGACGTGCATTGTCCTGTTGGAACAGCAAGTTCCCTTGCCGGTCTAGGAATGGTAGAACGATGGGTTCGATGACGGTTTGGATGTACCGTGCACTATTCAGTGTCCCCTCGACGATCACCAGTGGTGTACGGCCAGTGTAGGAGATCGCTCCCCACACCATGACGCCGGGTGTTGGCCCTGTGTGCCTCGGTCGTATGCAGTCCTGATTGTGGCGCTCACCTGCACGGCGCCAAACACGCATACGACCATCATTGGCACCAAGGCAGAAGCGACTCTCATCGCTGAAGACGACACGTCTCCATTCGTCCCTCCATTCACGCCTGTCGCGACACCACTGGAGGCGGGCTGCACGATGTTGGGGCGTGAGCGGAAGACGGCCTAACGGTGTGCGGGACCGTAGCCCAGCTTCATGGAGACGGTTGCGAATGGTCCTCGCCGATACCCCAGGAGCAACAGTGTCCCTAATTTGCTGGGAAGTGGCGGTGCGGTCCCCTACGGCACTGCGTAGGATCCTACGGTCTTGGCGTGCATCCGTGCGTCGCTGCGGTCCGGTCCCAGGTCGACGGGCACGTGCACCTTCCGCCGACGACTGGCGACAACATCGATGTACTGTGGAGACCTCACGCCCCACGTGTTGAGCAATTCGGCGGTACGTCCACCCGGCCTCCCGCATGCCCACTATACGCCCTCGCTCAAAGTCCGTCAACTGCACATACGGTTCACGTCCACGCTGTCGCGGCATGCTAGCAGTGTTAAAGACTGCGATGGAGCTCCGTATGCCACGGCAAACTGGCTGACACTGACGGCGGCGGTGCTCAAATGCTGCGCAGCTAGCGCCATTCGACGGCCAACACCGCGGTTCCTGGTGTGACCGCTGTGCCGTGCGTGTGATCATTGCTTGTACAGCCCTCTCGCAGTGTCCGGAGCAAGTATGGTGGGTCTGACACACTGGTGTCAATGTGTTCTTTTTTCCATTTCCAGGAGTGTATTTGACAATTGGCTGTTATTTTTGCACAAATTATTTGTGCTCTATCTCGTGTAATATGATAGTCTTCATAAAACAATTTCCTTGTCCCTCTAATCATTATGCATTAACAAAATGTCATTGACCCGTTCTGTGTCGATGAAGTAGCGCTTCTCGGATACAGTTAAGCCCACCCTTCTAAAATGTCTTCCACCTGCAACACTACTGCGGGACTGCAGAGAATTTCTTTCGCCACTATAAATAGCTTGGGGAAGACAGAGTCATTAGCCTTCCACCACGACATTACGTTCTTGACGTTGTCACTTAGAACGTCTAAGTTCTATTACCTGTCATGTTCATCTTTGCGTTTAGAAGTAGAACATCAACTTCTAAATTTCTTTACGGGAGATGTAATGCGATCTTCTATCTTTTCTTTGATGACTACGTTATGTATCTTTCAACGAAAAAATATTTTCTCTCTTCACTCAGTAAGCATTCCTTCAAACGTGAATGACAAACCAGTGGTGTAATGAGAATCTAGTAGTTCTTAACGACATTCTTGGATATGTTCCAGCACATCCTTTCAGTAATTTAACTATTGAATTTCAATCTTCATCTTAGCAGCTTTCTAGTAAACTAGATGCCCAAGGTACCACAAAAGGCAGCGTCTGCTCTGTTCCACACTCCGGGTCATTTCTGGCCTCTTTAAAAGTTAACACTGCGTTGTGTAATACCGATACGAAGAGATCATTTCTTATCAGTTTTTTTTTCCAACAACTAATTCTCGGTTTCATTTTTTTTTTTTCTTTTCTTGTGAATGAATTGAATCCAAACCATGAAGGTGCTATTCCATCTCGTTTCAATATCTTGTAATGTTCTCTTCTAAATTGGCGTTTCATATATACTACTCTTCTACGAATTGCCTGGATGGATTCATAAATGTCAGGCAAATCTTCCCTAAGAAACTAGTCATTCAATGTTTACCTTAACGCTGTGTTTATACAGTGCATTGCGTATGACAGACATTTGTGGTGTTGAAGAGCTTCCTTTATCTTCGGACCTGAAGCATCACAAATATCGCTTTGTTTAGTTCCAGGAGATACATCTGACCCAGACACTCTTTCCCACAGAAATTTTCATATACTCTGTAAGAATATTTTCACTCGTTTTTGTAACATCGGGAAACTTCGTTGTGAGGCTCACAGTGTTTCTCAGCTCCTACCTGTTCTCAGAGTCTACAATAATACTAGATGTGACAGTCAGGTAACGTACTTTGCGATAATTGTCACCCCAAGTGTTGCACGTTACAACACTCGTTCTGGTAAACAGCTTACTCCGCAACATCCTTTCTTCCAGGAGAGCTATTCTGCAAGGATAGCAGGAGAGCTTCTGTGAAGTTTGGAAAGTAGGAGACGAGGTACTGCTGTAAGTACAGCTATGAAGAGGGATCATAAATCGTACTTGGGTAGCTGAGACGGTAGAGCACTTGCCCACAAAAGGCAAAGGTCTTGAGTTAGAGTCTCAGTCCGGCACACTGTTTTAATGTGCTAGGAAATTTCATAACAGCTTATTTTACTTCAGGCAAAATCCCATTTGAGCGGCAATATCTTGTATATAGCGTTAGACAGTTCTCGGAGAACGCAAAATCTCTCGTGCTCTCATCGTTCCCTACTTCGAACAAAAATCTATTAGTCCTCTGAAAGGCTAATAAACCATTCCACAATTAAGATACTGAAATCTTCCCGCTTTGTCTCTTCATCACTATTCGAAACAGTTTTAGATGTCGAAAGTGTGATACTTTTACATGTATGTCTTTTTATGCTCATTGCACTTCCCTTGTATACGACTAACGCTTTGCATCCCTCTGTTCGACAGTCAACGTAACCCACAGCATCACAAGTATCCCTTTCAGCCACTATTTGAAATTAAAAGTAGCAGTACTACACATCTGTTTTGTCGAGAACAGCTATTTTTTTCTCACAATTCTTCAACAAAACGAAGTATTTCTTTCGGTAACTATAAGGCAAAAAAGTAAAGGGAGATATACTGTAATTATTTTTCCAACGATGTCCCAAGTTGTCTGGCAGAGGCTCTCTTCAGTAGATTATAAACATCATCGAAATCTCGACGAAGTCTAAGGAACACGTTTTCTAATTCAAAAATTCGCAGAAGGTATTGTCTATTTTATTTTATTTTTTATACTAACAGCAACCTACATGACTGAGCTTCTCAGCTCTATGTGAAACTGAGTTAAATTAGACTATAAGCAAAAGAAATGCTTCAGTTCTTATAGTTTGTAATGTACATGTCCAGCGTCCTGACTATTTGGCGTTAATCGTGTTTTCTAAAGATTTAAATTAAATGTAAACAAATGTGGCATCGACTGGTAAAAACACAGCGCAGGTTCTGAACCGTGTCGTGTAATACTAACGAATACACTCCACATAACGAAACATTGTACTACACACTACAATATTATTATTCCATTAGATCAGAAGCCACTTTAGGAAAATTAGGCTAATAGCTAGAGGCTCTTTGATAAACTTCCGTACAGTGGAGCTGATGGCTCTTCAAACACAGTGCATTCAGCGAAGTGCGCAACTAATTAATTCAATTTATTTCATGATTTGATAATTGAAATATCTAACAGGCACCGATTTACTTATAATATCAAATACATATAGTATCCGCCTCAGTTAGTCTTAAACAGGCCATGAAAACATTAGAAGTATGTACGACATCAAATGAAATTTAGTTTTACTAGCTTCTTTCGGTCAGCGAGTAGAAGCAATTAGCAGTATGAAATAGAAAAGTTTTAACTCAGCATAGCGTTTGGATCACGTACTCGAAAAGCATATCTGTCACAAGCACCCATTCGTAATAACATTCGCAAATAAACTGAATGCTCCAATAATATATTTAAAGCTTCAACCCATCATTGCTCGGGAAGTAACTGAGATATGAAAATAAATCTTGAACATTCTTGTTGACATGGCTGTAAGAGTGAATTTTGGAAAAATCAGTTAACGTTATTGAGGGTAATGTTGTTGTTGTTGTGGTCTTCAGTCCTGAGACTGGTTTGATGTAGCTCTCCATGTTACTCTATCCTGTGCAAGCTTCTTCATCTCCCAGTACCTACTGCAACCTACATCCTTCTGAATCCGCTTAGTGTATTCATCTCTTGGTCTCCCTCTACGATTTTTACCCTCCACGCAGCCCTCCAATAGTAAACTGGTGATCCCTTGATGCCTCAGAACATGTCCTACCAACCGATCCCTTTTTCTAGTCAAGTTGTGCCACAAACTTCTCTTCTCCCCAATCCTTCCTCAATAGTTATGTGATCTACCCATCTAATCTTCAGCATCTTCTGTAGCACCACATTTCGAAAGCTTTTATTCTCTTCTTGTCCAAACTATTTATCGTCCATGTTTCACTTCCATACATCGCTACACTCCATATAAATGCTTTCAAAACGGCTTCCTGACACTTAAACCTATACTCGAAGTTAAGAAATTTCTCTTCTTCAGAAACGCATTTCTTGCCATTGCCAGTCTACATGGTATATCCTCCCTACTTCGACCATCATCAGTTATTTTGCTCCCCAAATAGCAGAACTCCTTCACTACTTTAAGTGTCTCATTTCCTAATCTAATTCCCTCAGCATCACCCGAATTAGTTCGACTACATTCCATTATCATTGTTTTGCTTTTGTTGAAGTTCATTTTATATCCTCCTTTCAAGACACTGTCCATTCCGTTCAACTGTTCTTCCAAGTCCTTTGCTGTCTCTGACAGAATTACAATGGCAACGGTGAACCTCAAAGTATTTATTTCTTCTCCATGGATTTCAATACCTACTACGAATTTTTCTTTTGTTCCCTTTACTTCATGCTCAATATACAGATTGAACAACATTGGGGATAGGCTACAACCCTAGCTCACTCCCTTCCCAACCACTGCTTCCCTTTGATGTCCCTCGACTCTTATAACTGCCATCTGGTTTCTGTACAAATTGTAAATAGCTTTTCGCTCCCTGTATTTTACCCCTGCCATCTTTAGAATTTGAAAGAGAGTATTCCAGTCAACATTGTCAAAAGCTTTCTCTAAGTCTACAAATGCTAGGAACGTAGCTTTGCCTTTCCTTAATCTAGCTTCTAAGATAAGTCGTAAGGTCAGTATTGCCTCGCGTGTTCCAATATTTCTACGGAATCCAAACTGATCTTCCCCGAGGTCGGCTTCTAGTAGTTTTTCCATTCGTCTGTAAAGAATTCGTGTTAGTATTTTGTAGCCGTGACTTATTAAACTGATAGTTCGGTAATTTTCATATCTGTCAACACCCGATTTCCTTGGGATTGGAATTATTATATTCTTCTTGAAGTCTGAGGGTATTTCGCCTGTCTCAAACATCTTCCTCACCAGATGGTAGAGTTTTGTCAGGACTGGCTCTCCCAAGGCTATCAGTAGTTCTAATGGGATGTTGTCTACTCCTGGAGCTTTGTTGTGACTGAGGTCTTTCACTGCTCTGTCAATCTCTTCACGCAGTATCATATCTCCCAATTCATCTTCATCTACATCCTCTTCCATTTCCATAATATTGTCCTCAAGAACATCACCCTTGTATAGACCCTCTACACACTGCTTCCACCTTTCTGCTTTCCCTTCTTTGCTTAGAACTGGGTTTCCATCTGAGCTCTTGATATTCATACAAGTGGCTCTCTTTTCTCCAAAGGTCTCTTTAATTTTCCTGTAGGCAGTATCTATCTTACCCCTAGTGAGATAAGCCTCTACATCCTTACATTTGTCCTCTAGCCATCTCTGCTTAGCCATTTTGCACTTCCTGTCGATCTCATTTTTGAGACGTTTGTATTCTTTTTGCCTGCTTCGTTTACTGAATTTTTATATTTTCTCCTTTCTTCAATTAAATTCAATATTTCTTCTGTTACCCAAGGATTTCTACTAGCCCTTGTCTTTTTACCTACTTCATCCTCTGCTGCCTTCACCACTTCATCCCTCAAACCTATCCATTCTTCTTCTACTGTATTTCTTTCCACCATTCTTGTCAATTGTTCCCTTATGCTCTCCCTGAAACTCTGTACAACCTCATGTTTTTCAGTTTATCCAAGTCCCATCTCCTTAAATTCCCACCTTTTTGCAGTTTCTTCAGTTTTAATCTACAGGTCATAACCAATAGATTGTGGTCAGGGTCCACTTCTGCCCCTGGAAATGTCTTATAATTTAAAACCTGGTTCCTAAATCTCTTGCTTACCATTATATAATGTATCTGAAACCTGTCAGTATCTCCAGGCTTCTTCCACGTATACAATCTTCTTTCATGAAGAGATGAGAGAAATTCATAATAAAATTAAAAGTAGTTTCTTTAAATTGTCCTGGCAGGAACTAACCCGGCTCGTTGCGAGTATGTACAACAGACATACGTCCCGTCTGCTTTCGTCGTCATAAATCAGTAAGGAATGGCACTGGAGTGTCTACGAGTGTCGCGAGTGCAGTGTAAACTCGTAGAAGAGGAACGTCCCTCGTGGCTGCGAGTACGGCACACTGCGGTAATGAGACAGAGCGAGCCTGAAGGCTGATGTGACCGGCTCTATCAGTAACACACTTTTTAATCCATATCTTAGCATATAGCTGAAATAATATCAAACTCCACATGTGTCTCCTGCGGCAGTGTGCAACGGCAGTACGTGTGCCCTCTGAATCTTACACTTTACCGTAAAAAATGGTTCAAATGGCTCTGAGCACTATGGGACTTAACTTCTGAGGCCATCAGTCCCCTAGAACTTAGAACTACTTAAACTAACTAACCTAAGGATATCCATGCCCGAGGCAGGATTCGAACCTGCGACTGTAGCGGTCGCGCGGTTCCAGACTGTAGCGCCTAGAACCGCTCGGGCACTCCGGCCGGCTTTACCGTAAAACCACAATGAATTATGACTGTAGCGTGTTTTAAGTGATAGGTTAGTAAGTGTTTTTGCAGATCCTTACACTCTTACATTGTTGGTTTTCCCTCCGGTAAAACAGTATTTTTAGAACTACGTGTCCTACGCCATGGATCTGACGTTGCTACTTCTCAGATTGCTTTGTACGTCACTTAAAACACGAAAAATTTATCGAAGGTCTAGGAGACATTGAAATGATAAACATTTGAAACTTACCTCTCACTGGAAGAGCATTCACAGGCAAGGCAATAAGAGCATGGCCACTAATAACTTAGCGAGCCTTAGACTGTTTCTAGGCCACGATACACCTCGCGTTCTACCAGTGAGTAATTTTGGCGTCTTCGTACATCGCCTGTGATACGCCCTGCTAAACCCGCAGGACAGGACAGGCATCTGGAATTGTGGAAAGACGCCAAAATGAGCGGCTGTCAGTTACACTCGAACACATATTGCTTTATTTATTTGACCAAACATTACGTACCAATTCCAGAACTTAGTTATCGACTGAATACGCCACACAATGTTATACCTTAATGGCATAACCACTTTAAATAAAAAAAGACTACAACCCATTAACTCTGAATTCAGACGCCAAAAAGAATATCAACAGGGCAGAACGCTTCACGTTAAGTAAGTTCTACAATTTGGCTGAAGGCCCTAAATCTAACACTTGAATAGCAACAACCTTAATTTAAAGACGGCTGAAGGCCCATGATTTAAGACTCAAGGTAAAATTAAATAAAAAACACACAGCCGAAGACCTTATCCTCAATTAGGCTGAAGGCCCCAAACAGTCTGATGCTCGAAAGACAGAGATCCTTAATATAAAAACGGCTGAAGGTTCCATGACTTAAAACTCAATGTAAAATAAATTTAAATAACCAAGTCTTATCTTTAATTAGGCTGAACGCCCCAAACAATGTAACTCTTGAAAAGCAACTCTCCACCCTGCAAGGTGACCTGATTCCCATTCCCAACACACTCGCACCAAATCAAATACCACTCCCGATGTTGTCCTGGCCTCCCCTAACCTCCTTGGCCGCATAGTGGTGGACGTCCTCGACCCTATTGGCAGTGACTATCTCCCTGACCTACTCACCATATCAGACGGTCGTCGCCCCCGTCCCGACCCTCGCTTCAACCCTCCCCCAAAATATGTTCATGACTATTCCCATGCCAACTGGAATGCCTACCGAGATACTCTCTCCACCTGGATCGATAGCCACCCCCTCGTCTACCACCATCCTGATGACGTTACCTGTGCCGCCTCCTTTCTCCAGCAGACCTTTTCTGACGCTGTGGTGGCCCACACCCCTACTGTCGCCATCCACCCGCACCGTCCCACATTACCCCCATAGGCCGTCCTCCTCCTCCTCTGTAAATCCCGCCGTCTCTACCATGCCTTCCTTCACACCCATGACCGGGACACACTACGACGCCACCGGCAACTCTAACATCATGTCCGAAACTTGCTCGTGGTCAAGAAACGCCGGGACTAGCGACAGACGTGCACCCGTCTTAATGCTGCCCTACCTATCAACTCTTCTAAGTACTGGTCAGCCTCCCGCCGCCTTACTGGATCTAAACTGCCCCTACTACTCCTTAATGATGACCATTAATTTCCTAATAACCTCAGTAAGGCCAACCATTTTGCTTGCTTCTTACCTTTCTGATATCTTCACTCCCTCACTCCCACCCTCAAGTACCTTGGTATCACACTTGACCATCGCCTCTCCTGGACGCCCCACCTCCGGACAATCCAAGCCAAGGCATGCTCCTGACTCTGCCTCCTAAAGCTCCTTTCTGGCCACACATGGGGTGTGAACCCCTCCACCGTTCTCCACACCTATAAATCCCTCATCCACTCGATCCTCTGCTATGCCCATCCCGCTTGGATTGCCGCCCCTCCTACCTTCTACAAATCCCTCCAAATCCTAGAAGGGCATGCACTTTGCGTTGCCTATCGCATCTGCCTCCCCTCCACCACACGGATCCTCTACAACTTAATTTCGTTTCCACACCTCCTCCTTTACCTTGAACGGATACGGATCCTTTACACGTCCCTCAAATTTAATCCCCCCTCACCCACTTTTCTCTACCATCCTTTCCCATCCCCGTCCACTGCCGCACCTGTACTCCCATATCCCACCCGCTCTCCATCTCTCGACATTCCATACCCTTGTGCAAGATGGCTTCTGGCAACTCCCCCTCTGGTACCCTCATCCCCTCCATCTACCCCTTCTACCAACTTTGATCCTCCCCTTCCTCCCCCTGTGTTTTTCTTCCTGGGCACCCTCCTCTCTTCCTTCCTCCCTCCCTCCCCTCCCCACTGGGCTTCCACAACCCCCTACCCTCTCCCCTCCCCCTCCCTTCTCCACTTCCACTGGCATCAACCCTCTCCCCCTCTCCATCCTACTCGCACCTCTTCCTTTTGGCAGGTCCCGGGCTTTGTGCATGAACAGTGCATCTTTTTGCGCTGGAGGTCGTCGCCAGTGCTCATGTGTGTCTTCACGTCAGTGCTTCAGTGTCTCTCCATTTCTGCTCCTCCGTTCACGTGTGTCAACTCGATCTTCCCCTTCGTGTACAGTGATGAACGTTTTTTATCCAATCAGTATGCCCATGAATGGCTTCATTTATTTTTACTATGTCTGTCTCCTCTTTCTGTCCACTATGTTCGTTTGTTTTTCTGTCTTTCTGTCTCTTGTATGAGTTCACTGTGGCCTAAGAGCGGTGCAGATAGGCCGCTGCCGGCCTACCTTCATTGTAAAGGTATTAAAATAACAATAAAGAAAAAAATAGGTGAGACACGCAGTCGGCCCAACCAGTCGCGATCCGAGGACAACCCAACCCATATACAGTCAACGGACCACCGACAAGGTAACTTGCGCTCCACTCGACCAGCACACAACCGGTAGTTCAATGCAAAATGTAAAAAGGCATGGATGCCCACAACCAAGCACACATTAAGCTGTCAAACTACACACCATGCTGGACAGCGACAACAAGGTGAGGAAAGGACACTGCCTGAATTTACGTGAATGGCCAGGACAGGTAACCGGAACATTAACGGCCACAAGGCAGAAAATTCCACTGGTGCACTTCAATTGCAAGTAACTAAATACAGTTAGACCCCACTGGACGGAGGCTAAAGCCTCGCCAAATCGAACACACACGTTGTTGCACTCGGGAATGTCCCAACACCCAACAACGTGAACCAAATGGCACAATGTGAACAGTCTTGACTTGCTGGTATATTAAATCCAAACTCAACTTTCGTGTCCAGGGTCGGTGAGCCACGGACCTCGTAGCAATGGGAACAGCCCCACACATTCCGACACTGCCTAAAGACTGCCAGCAGGCCCGGCCAAATCACACCCTGCGGAAATTTCTTAGCCGCTCCACGCCAACCGACCGACTCCTCGCACACCCGCACGGAGACAGCACTAAGATAATGGGTCAGTTGGCATCACAAGCTACACACAATTTCCCAAACACTAGAATGAAGAACACAACCAATGCTAAAGGCGGTGACCGAGTAATGACATGGCCGAACGACGTGTTGAGACACACACCGCCAACCCATAGGACCGGCGAGCAAATACACGTCATCCGGTAAGACGACCAACCGACGATCAACCAAGACTGGCCCCAGTCCACGTCATGTGTGCCTGCAATGGTCGGGTTAGTCATTGCTATCCAAGCCTCACTACTGCTCAAACCTGACCGTCTTCTGTTGCGTCCCAACTCAACGACTGCCAGGTCCGCACTGCACTACAGGCGCGTTCCCACTTCCTCGCAGATCCGAACTCCCTGCCAACACACGACAACCGGGAAGTAATAGCAGTCAGCAAAGATAATGCGCCAAGGCTTATATCGATAAGCGCCGCTTCTGCCGCTGACGCGCAGGCAAGGCGGCAACCCAGTGACACCAGTAATTGGAATTAGCATAACGAGTTGGTAGTACAGTAAAAACAGGATGTCAAATGAGATATGGCACGAACACGAGCCACGCACGGCTCACCCAGAGATTAGTATACGAGAGACGATCTTTGTAATTCAGACATTATAGACAGTGCTTCATACAGTACACGTGTAAAAGTCCTAAAGATCTAACGTTGCATTAAACTTGTATTGGAATTTTATTTATTAAGGGAAGTTCCAGATGCAAGAAGGTATCAGGCACTGGAGATTAAAACTGTGCTACGTCTACTCGCCTCAACCCCGGCAGCGAGTTTTGGACGTCATCTCCGGACTCGCAGTCTCTGTGTGACCGTAGAGCCGACTAGTGAGTCTCCGCACCTGACCACGTGTCGCTTGCTTGGCAGGCACAAGTGGACCCGGCTCGGTCAGAAAGGAGAGCGAGCACAGGAGTTTGCGAATGTAACCGTAAATTCGCGGCATTTCCGATACATACACAACAGTGTTGAAAGAAAATTCCGGCATTAATCTGTAAAGTACTATTCATTTACGAGGTGCATTCAAGTTCTAAGTCCTCCGATTTTTTTACTAATTAACTACTCACCCGAAATCGATGAAACTGGCGTTCCTTCTCGACGTAATCGCCCTGCAGACGTACACATTTTTCACAACGCTGACGCCATGATTCCATGGCAGCGGCGAAGTCTTCTTTAGGAGTCTGTTTTGACCACTGGAAAATCGCTGAGGCAATAGCAGCGCGGCTGGTGAATGTGCGGCCACGGAGAGTGTCTTTCATTATTGGAAAAAGCCAAAAGTCACTTAGGAGCCAGGTCAGGTGAGTAGGGAGCATGCGGAATCACTTCAAAGTTGTTATCACGAAGAATCTGTTGCGTAACGTTAGCTCGATGTGCGGGTGCGTTGTCTTGGTGAAACAGCACATGCGCAGCCCTTTCCGGACAATTTTGTTGCAATGTAGGAAGGAATTTGTTTTTCAAAACATTTTCGTAGGATGCACCTGTTACTGTAGTGCCAGTTCGAACGCAGTGGGTAAGGATTACCCCCTCGCTGTCTCAGAACATGGACACCATCATTTTTTCAGCACTCGCGGTTACCCGAAATTTTTTGGTGGCGGTGAATCTGTGTGCTTCCATTGAGCTGACTGGCTGGCTTTGTTTCTGGATTGAAAAATGGCATCCACGACTCATCCATTGTCACAAGCGACGAAAAGAAAGTCCCGTTCATGCTGTCGTTGCGCGTCAACATTGCTTGGCAACATGCCACACATGCAGCCAAGTGGTCGTCCGTCAGCATTCGTGGCACCCACCTGTATGACACTTTTCGCATTTTCAGGTCGTCATGCAGGATTGTGTGCACAGAACCCACAGAAATGCCAACTCTGGAGGCGATCTGTTCAACAGTCATTCGGCGATCCCCCAAAACAATTCTCTCCACTTTCTCGATCATGTCGTCAGACCGGCTTGTGCGAGCCCGAGGTTGTTTCGGTTTGTTGTCACATGATGTTCTGCCTTCATTAAACTGTCGCACCCACGAACGCACTTTCGACACATCCCTAACTCCATCACCACATGTCTCCTTCAACTGTCGATTAATTTCAATTGGTTTCACACCACGCAACTTCAGAAAACGAATGATTGCACACTGTTCAAGTAAGGAAAACGTCGCCATTTTAAGTATTTAAAACAGTTCTCATTCTTGCCACTGGCGGTAAAATTCCATCTGCCGTACGGTGCTGCCATCTCTGGGACGTATTGACAATGAACACGGCCTCATTTTAAAACAATGCACATGTTTCTATCTCTTTCCAGTCCGGAGAAAAAAATCGGAGGCCTTAGAACTTGAATGCACCTCGTATTTCATACAATCATGATTTCGGCTTTGTAGCCATTCTGAAGTGCAAGTTTAAATGTCACAATATGTCCGAGCTGCCGAACTGATAGAAACAAGTTACACACCAATGTAACGACTGATCGATCAGCAGTTAATATTGCCATGTTTATATATTCAATTAAATATATGAAACTATTTCTAAGGCCGTTGTAAATTTAAATATCTGATATCTATTCACAGAATGCCTAACAATTAGGCGACATGTATACACTTTCGAGGCGTTACCGAGACTGTAACGACAGTACCAGAAAACATATTTGAGGATGACTTGCTATTTCTATATGGTTATTAAAATAAATTGCAGAAATGTATGATAAGCTTGTAGAAATGAATGATAAGCTGCACCAATCACTGTTAGCCGATCAACGCAAGTTACCACGACCAAATGAACACAGAAATAACACGCTTTTTTGTCGCACGGAAATAAAACTGACCTTGGTCTGTGCTCAGTTATCGCTTGACAAAGCACACATATTTCTTAATGGTGGAGGTGCAATAAGCGAGAATACAATCATTTGTTTGCATTTAACGAAATTCGTATGTTCCACGTCTGAAGTGTATAGTGTGAACTTATTATAGACATCACTACTGTTCTAATGAAACACAGGTCAATTGTACATTAGAATCAATAAATTTTCATCTCACAGCTTCCAAAGATTTACAAAACACTACATGTAAAAGGCATGCTATCCAGAAGATCTGTCATTTCGCCTCGTCGGTGCTATTTTACAGCAGCAAGATCGTGTACTCACCTTCCGTACTAACAATAAGCCACGACTGAAATTAGTACAGAAAAGTCTCAAACACACAGCCCTTTATGACCGGTTTCGTCCACTAGTAGTAGACCATCTACAGATAAATCACTGTAAAGAAAAAAATTAAAGTTGCTGATTTACATGCAGAAGTCAGAATACCTTAGAGAAATATACATTAAAATTATGTATCGTTAAACATAGAGCCGACGTTGATGAAGATCGGAATATCTATGCAGAGCCCAGTTGGAAAACTACTACTGTTGACTGAACAGCCATGGTTTAAATAGAGTAAAGCATGAGCTGTGTGACGTCCATGTCAGCCAATAGGAAGCGATTTACATGTCATGTGTTAAGATGTGAACATCCACTTTTAAAAATGTACCTATAGATACCGTATACGTTAAAATCAGTTTTATAAAAACTAAATATTAATCCAACGTATTACATTAAACTGCAACGCCGAACCCCGTCTGCAGGCAACAGTTAGTACTATGAAGACGCTGTCTCCGTAGCAACTGCTATTAAAGCATCTATTATACAGGGTGATTCAAGAAGAAATGCAAATATTTTAATATGTTATTGTACAAGTACAACTAAAGAAAAAAGTTCAAATAAACGTAGGTCCGCATGTGTTTAGTTACGGAGTCACGGCTAATAAAAGATTTAGCCTGAAATTTAGCAACTTCGCTAATATAAAGCCATCGCAAAACTGTAGAAGGTTAAAGTAAAGCACGATTTCCATTTATTTTGTTGTTATTCATCTGGTGAATCTAATTAAACATGTGTATCTGCAGTAGTTTTCCAGAATATCTAGAGACGCAAAGATTATTATACAAGTAAGTTTGTTGACTTTCCATTAAGAATGTAGAAACGTTTACATCATTGTTGACAACAGTTAGTGATTTGTTTCAGTCTTTTTATAACCTTGAATAGAGTTGGTTTTCTGTACTTTTTAGTGAAAGAACATAATAACAACAGTGTATTTAAGTGAAACCACTTAGTAATTGTTGCAGTTTGTAGATTATTTATGGAATAGGGATGCCTTTGAAATTACGACAGTGGAATATGCCGATATGGTGCTTATTTATGGCAAATGTGATGTGAATGCTACGGCTGCAGTTAAAGAATGTGGCGTACGTTACCCAACTCGGAGGATTCCGAATTCACGAACCATTAATGGAGTAATTCGAATGTTAATGGAGACAGGTACTCTACCTACCGTTCATAATCGGTACGAGCGCTCGATATGTGAAGACGATGATGAAGATATTGCGGATGCTGCTCAATGTAGTCCGGAAATCAGTACACGACGTATCTCTCAAAGACTACGCATTAAACAATCTAAGGTATGGCGTACACTGAAATACAATAATCGGCATTCTTACCATAAACAAAAAGTGCAACATTTACATCCGGGAGATCTTGCCCTTAAGGTGCAGCTAGATAACTGGTTAAATACTAATGGGCAGTTAACAGACAGATTTTATTTACTGACGAGGCACAGTTTACTCGAGATGGTATAGACAATTTACATAACGAGCGCGTGAGGTCTGAAGCAAACCCACATGCAACAGTGCAACGCAATTTCAGCAGCGATTTAAGATAAATGTGTGCTGTGGTATTATCAAAACACATTTTATTTGACTATTCATTTTCCAAGGACGTCTAACTAGCGAGACGTACTTACAGTTCGTTCAAGAAGAAATGCCCCCCTTGCTCTATGATGTTCCACTTGCTACGCAACTGCAAATGTATGTTCAACATGAGGGAGCGTCTCCACGTTTCAAGAACGCCGTTACTACAGAATTGCCCCACAAATGGATTGGTCGTGGCACTACACGTCAGTTGCCATCCAGCTCACCCGATTTACACCAATGGATGTTCGTGTGTGGGGATGGATGAAAGACATATTTTATGAGGACAAAGTCAACACACGTGAGGCATAACTTCCTCGCATTATGAATGCAATAGGCGAAATTAAGAACAACCCTGTGAAACTGAAACGAGCAACAAAATCTGTTCATACACCTACAGCTATATGCATTGAACTCGGAGGAGACATTTTTGAACATGTATTGTGAATGTATTGTGAAATTGTATATACACTGTACTACTTCCTTAGCACTGAGCTTTATTTTTTCCGGTTTAACATGAATTCACGTGTGTTATGGTATTAATAAAAGCAAATTATCTGCCATATTTTAACAGTTTCAGTTAACGTTATTACCATCATTTTTCCAAAATTAAATCTCTACAACTAATGTTGTCTGGAATTTAAAAAAACAACTTAGGCCAAGTAGTTAATAAATTAAGAATTTCACGGAACTACTTCTTTGCTTCTCTGGACATTCTATAATAGTACTGCAGATACACGTCTGGGACATGTTTTATTAGATTCACCAATCAATAACAACAAAATAAATGGAAATCATGCTACACATTCATTACTTTTACTTGTAGAGCAACGTATTAAAATATTTGCAGATCTTCGGGCGTCACCCTGTATATTAGCAGTAGAATAAGATATAAAATAACCCATGTAACTATTAAATACACCATTATTCATATTCGTGTAACTAGTTTGCTAAAAATACTTCAGCGTAATACGGAAAATTATAAGCTTCGTGATATATGAGCGCCGCCGTGTGGCACCGATTAGAATGCCTAAGGATACTGTTTGCATGGAGACATTGTGGTTAAAATGGCTGTGTATTGTCACAGATGTATTAGTTAGACGCCCCTTGTTCCCTTGACGACAGTGGTCTTGGTCCAATGCTAAAGATGAAAGAGAAAGGCGTCTGTAACTTTCGTACACAGTTATTATTGTGAGAGTTTTTATAAGTACTGTGGTTGACTTAAATTAGCAAATTACTTTTTTTCAAATTATGCTTTAACCTTCCTGCTGTTTATGCCAGCTAAGTTTGATAATGGTCATTGACCGAACCTAATGGCGAACTGTTGACCGAAACTAGTAGTGAACTGTGCAAAATAAATGACAGCTGAAGGTTTCTCCATGAATTTTAACAAATGTATAAGAATCAGCTACAAAAATTAAATAAAAATAAAAAATTATCGATACGGTGATAAATTTTACCACATCTGCGTCTTTCACATAGAAGAGGTAATTACCTTCATTTACCTGATAGTTTTGTAAAAGTTTGTTGTAATTTTACCATATCAGGACGATAATGTCTCTGATATGGTAATTCCATAAAACATAAAACAAAAACATGAGAAGAAGTGTGACTAAAAAAACAACAATCCCTTTATTTAAGCCGGCCGGGGTGGCCGAGCGGTTCTAGGCCCTACAGTCTGGAACTGCCAGACCGCTACGGTAGCAGGTTCGAATCCTGCCTCGGGCATCGATGTGTGTGATGTCCTTAAGTTAGTTAGGTTTAAGTAGTTCTAAATTCTAGGGGACTGATGACCTCAGAAGTTAAGTCCCATAGTGCTCAGAGCCATTTTTCAACCTTTATTTAAATAACAACTTCAAATGAACCAGAAAAGGCTTTTTCCACGAAAATCCAACTGTTCGTTCAAAACAGCTGCCGGATTATTGTTGTAATGAACAAAAATTGCCAATTCTTCGAAAGTATTGAGAAATAGATCTTTAGAAGTGGTATGCGTAAGTTTAAGATTGTTCGTGATATCATCTTCAGCATGTTTGCTATTAGTAAAGTGTTGCCATAAAACTGTTTAACTACGTGACACACTTGAGACGCGTTCCTTGAATTGGGTATTAAAATTACTGCCAGTCTGGCCAACATAATTATATATTACTCCCATTTAATTCGGGGTAATGTGTATACGCCTGATCCATACTAACAGTGTTATCAATAATGTGTCACTAACATGCGCGCTTCACTAAGAGACATCGAGTATATGAGTATGAAACGACGGCAGCGCCACAGCTATCAGATTCGCCATACTCGCGGAACTACAGCGGCAACAGAGGAAGTCCCATTAGCATTGATGTAACAGCGGTGCCTTGATTTGTGAAGTATGAAGCCGAACATTAGACTCGTACTTGCTCCGTTTCTGATCTCTACCAGGCACCACAGTTGGCAGAAATGAGTCGGTGTCAAGAAAGGGAGGAGAGCTTCTGTGGTTCTTGGGACAGCACCAAAGGAGAGCAACAAGAATGAACCATCTAAAACGGTCGCTGTTACTCGTGAACGACCACAATGCGTGACATGAGGAACAGATTAAATAACATCTCACAGCAATGAGATAAACTTGTAATTCAACTTTATAAAAGAATTTTGTTCTCTGTAAAATTTCTCTATTTTGTAAGTCGAGGGTACCGAGAAGAAAATTCATGTGAAAATGTTTCTAACGCCAATTCTAAGTAGCATATAAGCTGTAAGTGAAGACACGCGGGAGGTGGCATAATATTCACATTGTATATTGATGACGGTAAAGGCAGAAGACGTTGCTGGCCACTTCGTATCACCGCCCCCTGTAGGTCTCCGACATAACAAGGAAACGTAAGAGTGATACCACGATCTGGAACCAGCCTGAAAGAGGTGAGGTTCACAGAAATTCCTGTGAGGGTAACCCTTGTCGCACTCAACACGCAGTCAGATACAAGTTACGATAGTCCACAGTATGAGCAAGACAATCATTGCCACATATTTCGCACCACTACCACTAAATACAAGAGACTGAGTAATGTAGAGCAATTACGTACGGCGAATAGCGTACTTGGCATCCAGAATCGTGAGACACAGAGAGCCAGACCGTCCGACTGCTTCTGTTTTTTTCATTTACATGATTCTAGTTGCAAAGAATGGAGAGCTGAAAGATGTAAGGAGTATAAAGAAGCACTATTCCATGGAAATGTATTTGAAGGCACTATTATAGAATGAGATGAGGACGGAGACGGAGGTTGAAACGGGGGATATGATACTGCAAGGAATGTTTGACAGAAAAATGAGAGAACTAAGTCGGAATAACGCACACGAGCCGGACAACATTCTCTTATAACTACTGATATCGTTAGGAGAGACAGGCATAACAAGACCATATCACCTCGTGTGCAAGATGTTTTAGACGGGCGAAATCTCCTCAGATTAAAAAAAAATACATTGTAATTATTCCAATTATAAAGAAATGAGATGCTTAGTTGCAAAATTATTTATAGAGCGGAAAACTGTTGAAGCCGATCTCGTGCAACATCAATTTGGACTCCGGAGAAATGTAGGAACACTGAGCCTACGATCTATCTTGAAAGACAGGTTAAGGAAGAGCAAACCTCCATTTACAGGTTTCGTAGATTTGGAGAAAGCTACACACTAGAATACACGTTTTGAACATGTTAAGGTATCTGGGGTAAAATACAGGGAGCGAAAGGCTATTTTCAACTTGTCAAGAAACCAGTTGGCAGTTTGAAGAATGGAGTGGCAGCAATGGGAAACAGTGGTTGAGAAGTGAATGAGACAGGTATGTAGCCTATCCTCGAGGTTACTCGATCTCTACATTGAGCAAGTAGTAAAGGAAACCTAAGAAAAATTTTGAGAAGGAATTAAATTTCAGGGAGAATAAACAAAAACTTCAAAGATTTTGCCGATAACACTGTAATGACATGGAAGAACCGTTTAACGGACTCGACAGTGTCTTAAAGGCAGGATATAACATTAAGATCAATACAAGCTTTCAAGGGCAACAGAATTACACAAGTTGATGCTCAGGGAACTAGATTAGGTAACGAGACTCCAAATGTAGTACTTGAGATTTGATATTTGGACAGCAAAACAACGCATGGTGGTCGAAGTAGACAGGATGTAAAGTGCAAACTACATTGTCAAGAAAAGCGTAACTAAAGAAGTAAAATTTATTAGCATGGAATATAAATTTAAGTGTTAGGATACGTTCTCTGAAGGCATCTGTCTGGAATGTTGCCATGTATGGATGTGAAACGTGGACGATAAAAAATTCAAAAAACTTTAGAATGGAATCTTTAGAAATGTGGTGCTACAGAAGTATGTTGAAGTTCAGATGAGTAGAAGTTGCACGACATATAAGAAGGTTGGTAGGCGTGTTTCTACATCGGAAACACGATGTATATTAAAAAATCGCGCAAGATGCATAAGAGTGACGCTAGTAGCGCGACTATGAGGATGACATTAAATACATTGCGCAAGAGTCGTGAACGTTACCTAACTTCGAGACTGGACGAGGTAACAATGATGAGCGCATGGCATTGGTTGCCGGGAGACCCCTCGCGGGGCGGTTCCGCCGCCGCTCCACAAGTTCTTCAAGGCCACTACGGCGACTTGCGAGTGAATGAGGATGAAATGATGATAAAAGACACACAACACCCATTCATATCGAGGCAGAGGCAATCCCTGACCGCCGGCCGGTGTGGCCGTGCGGTTTAGGTGCTTCAGTCTGGAACCGCGTGACCGCTACGGTCGCAGGTTCGAATCCTGCCTCGGGCATGGATGTGTGTGATGTCCTTAGGTTGGTTAGGTTTAAGTAGTTCTAACCGCAGAGGTTAAGTCCCATAGTGCTCAGAGCCATTTGGACCATTTGAACCAATCCCTGACCCCGCCGGGAATCGACCCCGGGACCCCGTGCGCGGGAAGCGAGAAAGCTACAGCAAGACCACGAGCCGCGGACACTGGACGAGGTGACCTGATGTTAGTCAAGAATGCCTATAGAGCGATAAGGGCGCCCTTGCCAGTACCTCACTGAGTTTGGACGAGATCGTGTAATAAGGCTACGAGAAGCTGGACGCTCCATCTACGATACTGCAGAAAGACTTGGCAGGAATGTAGCCACTGTGCATGACTCCTGGCAGCGGTGGTTAGGAGAATGAACACTCGCAAGAAGACCGTCCTCCGGACGGCCACGTGGCACTACCGAGAGGGAAGACCTTCGTGCTTGGAGTATGGCTCTGACGCATCGTACTGCATCTGCAGCAATTTGAGCAGCTGTTGGGGCCACAGTGACGCAATATCTGTTACAAATCGGTTACTTCAAGGAGAGCTCCGAGTTAGACTCTCTTTAGCGGGCTTTCGACTAACCCCAAATCATTACCATTTGCAACTTCACTTGTGCCCAGCATATGCTTACAGGAGGGCAGGGTGGAGGTATGTTGTGTTTTCTGATGACAACTGGTTCTGCTTAGCTGCCAGTGATGTCGGTTTCTTGGTTACAAAGAGGCCAGTTGAGGACCTGCACCCAACAGCACAATGCATGTACGTTCGTATGCTTGCGTCAACATTCTGGCGATCACGCCGATCGGTAATACATCTGAATTTCAGATTTTGTGGGGGGTTATTTTACGTGCTCTTGCAACGTTAATCGCTTAAATACACACATCAAAAAATGTTTGGCAACACTGCGGTTCCCAGAAATCCTGAAGAGAAACGTTGACTGTGGATATTGTATCACAGACAAAGGCAATTTGACTGTTCAGAGATGTCACTAAACCCGCACCAAGATGTAAATAACCATGCGTGAGCAGCGCCTATCGGAGGATCCCACAGCTGATCAGTTCCACTCATTCCACGAGGAAGCGGGTACACGGCTCGTGTTTAGGCATGGTTGACCGTCTAGGCATGGTTGAACTACAGACGACGGTCAATACTGCGGTTCTATCGCGTCCGTATTGTTACTCTGTGCCAGGAAGGGCTCTCAACTACTATGAACTGCATCTCGGAGTGTACCAAAGCGATGTTGTTCGGACATGGAGGAGATATAGAGAGACAGGAACTGTCGATGACATGCCTCGTTCAGTCCGCCCAAGGGCTACTACTGCAGTGAATGACCGCTACCTACGGATTATGGCTCGGAAGAACCCTGACAGCAACGGCAACATGTTGAACAATCCTTTCAGTGCAGCCACAGGACGTCGTGTTACAACTCAAACTGTGCACAATGGGCTGCATGATGCGCACTCCCGACTTCCATGGAGAGGTCCATCTTTGCAACCACGACACCACACAGCGCGGTACGGATGTGCCAACCAACATGCCTAATGGACCGCTCAGGATTGGCATCACGTTCTCTTCACCGATTAATGTCGCATATGCCATCAACAAGAAAATCGTCGGAGACCCGTTTGGAGCCAACCCGGTGAGCCTGAACGCCTTAGACTCATACACACTGTCCAGCGAGTGCAGGATGGTGGAGGGTCCCTATTGTTTCGGGGTGGCATTATGTGGAGCCAAAGTACGCCGCTGGTGGTCATGGAAGGGGCCGTAACGGCTGTACGATAGGTGAATGCCATCCTCCGACCGATAGTTTAACCACATCGGCAGCATATTGGCGAGGCATTCGTCTTCATGGATGACAATTCGCGCCCCCATAGTACACATCTTTTAAATGACTACCTTCAGGATAACATCACTCGACTAGAGTGGCCAGCATATTCTCCAGACATGAACACTATCGAATATGCCTGGAATAGTTTGAAAAGGGCTGTTTATGGACGACGTGAACCACCACCACCCCTGAGGTATGTACGCCGAATAGCCGTTGAGGAGTGGGACAATCTGGACCAACAGTGCCTTGATGAACTTGTGGTTAGCATGCCACGACGAATACAGGCATGCGTCAATGCAAGAGGATGTGCTACTGGGTATTACACGTACAGTAGTCTGGACCACCACCTCTGAACGTCTTGCTGTATGGTGGTACAACAAGCAATGTGTGGTTTTCATGACCAATAAAAAGGGCGGAAATGATGTTTATGGGGATATCTATTCCAATTTTTTGTGCAGGTTCCGGACTTCTCGGAACCGAGGCGATGAAAAACTTTTGTGATGTGTGTACTGGTATATTACCGACACAGACTATTCAAAATGTCTCATTGCTCTACATTACTTATTTATATAGCACAGGAACCTGTTTAGTGTTTTTCCAGACGGAATAGAAGAAATCAGTGCTGCAGTCACGAACTGTGTTGCTGGTCCCGACGGAGGTTCGAGTCCTCCCTCGGGCATGGGTGTTTGTGATTGTCCTTAGGATAATTTAGATTAAGTAGTGTGTGAGCTTAGGGACTGATGACCTTAGCAGTTATGTTCCATTAGATTTCACACATTTCTTTGAGAAGAAATCAGCTACTAGGAAATTCATCAGTTTAAAGTGACAAGTGCGTGGATTACTAAATAGAGTTTCTTTAAATTCTGCACTTAAGTTAATGAGGTGCGACACAAATGCCTAGTAGTAAATAAATAAAAAAGCTTCAAATTCTTTGGAATAAGCTTGTACTGTTAACAATAAACGACATTATAGAATATAATTATTGGGAGGAAAAATTCCCAGACTGCCGCAGGGGATTCGACATTAACACCGTCTATTGCTTGGATTGTCCGCTTCTGAGCCAAAAACATCATTTGTAATAGTTAATGTTTACAAGAAACAGCCTTAAAGAAAGTATTTACTAAGGAGTCAATGTTAGAATTTCCAGACTGCTGCAAGAGGGGGGGGGGGGGGGGGGGCGACAAGAGGTTCACTAACTTATATCACATTTTGGTTGGACTATCCGTTTCTAACGCAAAAACGTCCTCTATGAAATGGGAGGAGATATCTCAGAATATAACACCGTATGTGATAAACGAACGAAAATATGCAAAGTAGACCAACTGTCGTGCTCGATACTGTTGTATTAGTAAATATAGCTGCATACAGTTACTGAAAAAGATCCTCGATCCTGGACAAGTGCTTTCCATGACAGCCTTCCACCTATTTCGAAACCTAGGAATTTTCATGTTTCAGACTTACTAATCATATGCCCAATAAATGCAACCAAAAGAGGTGTCTTAGATGAAATTAGTGTTTGGAAGTGGAAAAAAAGGCTTACTGTGATTTAGCATCAGTGCATTTGTTACATGCCGTGAACTGTTTGAACAACACTCTTTGATACATTGCTCAGTTGGTTACGTTGCCCTCAATATACAACAAACAGAAATATTTTCATGTCTGATGAAAGCCCATACAGTGAAGTGCAATGGTTATGTCGTCACTGACTAAGTGATGGTCAAGGTTGAGGACGAGACTGCACGAGGGGTGGCGAATTACTACAGTACTGCGTAAGAGAAATTGTGATAAAACATTGCGCTGGATTTCATTACAACACCTGCCATTACACACCTGTGTTGTATTTATGAGTGCTCTATCTGTAAACTTTGACATCAAAGCATCAAAGTTATCAGTAATGACCTTCCTTTGTTAAACCTAATACTTTGTAAAGTATAGCAAGTGGTGGATGCTTCCCTCCTATCCGATGCATCACATTTATATGCCTGCTAAAGTGAAGCCAAAGAAATGTAGTGTGATGAAGCAAAAAGACCCTGAGATTATTACGCTAAACAACGGAATAAGGAGTGTTCAAGAAGACCGCATGATTCTAAGTCCAATCAGTGTGAGAGCCAAATATGTATTTGAGGAACCGTCTTTGGAAAATACATCACTTGTTCACAATTTCAGAGTGTAAGACCACATATATTGCTAACATATACCCCCGTCATTATTTAAGCGTATTTCCTAATTTGCATATACTCGTATGCATTACGGAGATAAGTTTTTGTAACGTGCTGCAAAACTCACCTTGATGTAGTGAGCAATGTGCCTTTACTGTCATGGTGGTCTGTGTGCTTCACATGCTGGTGTGATTTGCGTCATAAGTAGTGAGGCACCGCTTATGTACTACATTCCGATGTTCACCTCCTGTTGGCAAAGAATCGCGTCGTCGTCTTCGTCATACAGAGGCTTTCTGCGCCTGAGGAACAGAGGCAGCTTTCTCCTTTCTTGCACAGTAATCTCCGGAACGTGCTCCGGAACATTCTCCGGAACATATGTGAAAGGCCAGTGCTATTCTCATGGGCTGTCTAGTAGCACAAAGAGCTTACTTGCCCCAGTAGGCGGTAAAGTAGTTTTTCTCTTGTCGTCTACACAACATAAAATAAAATCAGTTAGAAACAACTACAAACCGAAGTCACAAAGTAATGGTAAAGCGATATGCACATATACAGATGGTGGTACTATTGCAAACACAACGTGTAAAAGGGCAGTGTATTGGCAGAGTTGTCATTTGTACTCAGGTGAAAAATGTGAAAAGTTTTCCAACGTTATCACGGCCGCACGACGGGAATCAACAGACGTTGAACGCGGAATAGTAGTCGGAGCTAGATGCATGGGACATTCCAGTTCGGAAACGGTTACTGAATTCGTTATTCCGATATCCACAGTGCCAATAGTCTGCCAAGAATACCAAATTTCAAGCATTACCTCTCACCACGGAGAACGCGGTGGCCAAGGGCTTTCGCTTAACGACGGATAGCAGCGTCGTCTGCATAGAGGTGTCAGTGCTAAGAGACAAGCAACAGTGCCTGAAGGAATCGAAGAAGACAATGTGTAACGTACTATGAACATATCCGTTAGGACAATGCAGCGAAATTCGGCGTTAAAGGGCCATGTAAGAGGTCGAACAACGCAGTACCTTAGACAACAGCACGACATCGCCTGCAGCGCCTCTCCTGGACTCGTGTATCCTAGATGACTGGAAAACAGTGTCCTGGTCAGGTGAGTTTTATTTATTTTTTATTTATTTATTTATTATTCCGTGGGACCAAATTAAGGAGAAGTCTCCATGGTCATGGAACGAGTCAATACATTAAATTATAACAAGATATTAGAAACAGATAAAATGAAATATAAAAAAAAACATATTCAGGTGACAAGTCGTGAGTTTAAATGAAGACAATCAACAATGTAACACTGGAATTTGCTTAATTTTTTAGCTCTTCCAGGAGCTCCTCGACAGAATAGAAGGAGTGAGCCATGAGGAAACTCTTCAGTTTAGACTTATAAGAGTTTGGGCTACTGCTAAGATTTTTGAGTTCTTGTGGTAGCTTATTGAAAATGGATGTAGCATAATACTGCACTCCTTTCTGCACAAGAGTCAAGGAAGTGCATTCTACATGCAGATTCGATTTCTGCCTAGTATTAACTGAGGAAAAGCTGCTAACTCTTGGGAATAGGCTAATATTGCTAACAACAAACGACATTAAAGAAAATATATACTGTGAGGGCAATGTCAGAATTACCAGATTTTTGAATAGGGGTCGACAAGAGGTTCTCGAACTTACACCACATATAGCTCGAACAGCCCGGTTTTGAGCCAAAAATACCCTTTTTGAATCAGAAGAATTACCCCAAAAAATAATACCATACGACATAAGCGTATGAAAATTGCGAAGTAGACTACTTTTCGTGTTGAAGTGTCACTTATTTCAGATACTGTTCTAATGGTAAATAAAGCAGCATTTAGCTTCTGAACAAGATCCTGGAGATGGGCTTTCCACAACAGCTTACTATCTATCCGAACGCCTAGGAATTTGAACTGTTCCGTCTCGCTTATAATATGCCCATTCTGTCTGATCAAATTATCGGTTTTTGTTGAATTGTGAGTTAGAAACTGTAAAAACTGAGTCTTACTGTGATTTAGCATCAAATAATTTTCCACAAGCCACGCACTTATTTCATGAACTACATTATTTGTTACTGTTTCAATATTACACACAAGATCCTTCACTATCAAGCTGGTGTCATCAGCAAACAGAAATATTTTTGAATCACCTGTAATACTAGAAGGCATATCATTTATATAAATAAGAAACAGCAGTGGCCCCAGGACCGACCCTTGGGGAACGCCCTACTTAACAGTGCCCCATTGGGACTGAACATCATTACCACTCTCAATATTGCGGAGAATTACCCTCTGCTTTCTGTTCTTAAAGTAAGAGGCAAACCAATTGTAAGCTACTCCCCTTACTCCATAATGGTCCAACTTCTGCAGTAATATTTTGTGGTCAACACAGTCAAAAGCCTTCGTTAAATCAAAGAAAACACCTAGCGTTCGCAACCTTTTATTTAATCCGTCCAAAACCTCACAGAGAAAAGAGAATATAGCATTTTCAGTTGTTAAACCATTTCTAAAACCAAACTGAACATTTGACAGCAAATTATGTGTATTTAAATGCTCCAGTAACCTTGTATATACAACCTTCTCGATAACTTTAGCAAACACCGATGGCATAGAAATAGGTCTAAAATTGTCAACATTATCAATGTCTCCCTTTTTATAAAGTGGCTTCACTACCGAGTATTTTAATCAGTCAGGAAACCGACCACTCCTAAAGGAAAAGTTACAGATATGGCTAAGTACTGGGCTAACATACATAGAACAATACTTCAGTATTCTGCTAGATACCCCGTCATATCAATAAGAGTTCTTGGTCTTTAGTGATTTAATTATTAACTCAATCTCCCTCTTGTCAGTATCATGGGGGAGCATTTCAGGTAACAGTCTCGGAATACTTTTTTCTAAGAGCGATATATGATTCCCTGTTGGGACTAGGTTTCTATTTAGTTCACCTGCTATATTCAGAAAGTGATCATTAAATACTGTACATATATGCGACTTATCAGTAACACGGACATTCCCACTACGCACTGATTCTATATCCTCGACCTGTCTCTGCAGACCAGCAACTTCCTTTACGACTGACCATATGGTTTTAATTTTATTCTGAGACTTAGCTATTCTATCTGCATACCACATACTTTTTGCACCTTACAATACTGTTTGTAATGGGCTGCTGCATTTAGATTTTGACTGTTTCTAACGTTTTGATATAATTGCCACTTTGTTCTACAAGATATTCTTATCCCTCTAGTCAGCCACCCAGGTTGCCTGTTTGTGCTAGTACCCTGTTTTAAACGTTCTAACGGAAAGCAACTTTCAAAGAGCATGAGAAAAGTCTTGAGAAAAGCATTATATTTATCGTCTCGATTTTCCGACGCCAATGACATCCTTCTGATGGATAACAATCCGTGCCACAAAGCTACAATCGGCGTACAGTGGTTTGAGGAAAATGATACTGAACTCATGTTGATATCTTGACTAATTAGATTCTCCTAGACTGAAGCATATGGAAATCAACTTGGAAGCCAGGTACACGGCCACAAGACACCCTCCCGTAATTTACCGGAATTGTGCGAAATGTTCGCAGGCATCTTGTGCCAGATACTTCTGAACAGGAACTGCTGCTGAATTCTCGTTCCAGAGGTGGAGCAACGCGCTATGAGTTGGGCGGTCTTAATCTTTTGGATCGTCTTCCCTCCCAGACCTACTTCAGTTACCAGCTTCCCTAATCAATCTGAGTATCCCCCCTTCGAACATAAATTCTTACTTCTGTACACCCATATTTTGTTTCTTCTCAGAAACTACTATTGGAGGTAGAATTTCGTGATTAGTCAGAGCATGTCACACTTCTGTTCAAATTTCTTAAATTCTCGACGTTTCGAAGAACACCAGGGAAATCCTGAAGAATGAATCAGCACGTGGATCGATCTGTCCAGCACTTAAGAGGTTTGAAGAGCAGCCTAACGACTCAGAACATTTATCAATGATAAAAGCCTGCAGTCTTTTGTTAGTATGAATATTGTTATTTGTGATAAAGTAGTAGCCTAAAGGGATTAGATACATTAAAGTGCAGTTTGGTATTATCTTTTCATGTCTTACCTTTCCAATACATTTATTTTGCAAGGATTACTGTCATCCAAGAACAATCTGTGATGTACAAGGGCCGCCAAATGAAAACGTGACAGATGGAAGAAAAGCAAGTAAATCGCTTTTATTTCGAAAGTTATCGACATAAATACTATTATATTTATCCCGCAGTAAGACAAGCAATCAGTACTTGTATAGAAAAATATATGTGATTGCCTACGGAACCCAGGCACGTACTTCTTTGTCTGAAGCATTCCTGCGACCACGAATGCCTTTCTTCAGGGCTCCAGAAATAAGCAGAACGTGTGGAGAAAGATATTTGGAGGGTATGTAAGAGCTTCGCAGCAGCGGTCGAAACTACTTTAGCTGCAGGTAGGCGGGCTTTTTTCTGCAACAGGATGTCGCCCTCCGCCGTAGTTTTTACTTGTTGGCACGCTTCAGTTCTTGTAGAGGGTCCAACGTAAACACGCAGGCGTACCAACAATCGTTCTTCCCGTGAACTACACTCCTGGAAATGGAAAAAAGAACACATTGACACCGGTGTGTCAGACCCACCATACTTGCTCCGGACACTGCGAGAGGGCTGTACAAGCAATGATCACACGCACGGCACAGCGGACACACCAGGAACCGCGGTGTTGGCCGTCGAATGGCGCTAGCTGCGCAGCATTTGTGCACCGTCGCCGTCAGTGTCAGCCAGTTTGCCGTGGCATACGGAGCTCCATCGCAGTCTTTAACACTGGTAGCATGCCGCGACAGCGTGGACGTGAACCGTATGTGCAGTTGACGGACTTTGAGCGAGGGCGTATAGTGGGCATGCGGGAGGCCGGGTGGACGTACCGCCGAATTGCTCAACACGTGGGGCGTGAGGTCTCCACAGTACATCGATGTTGTCGCCAGTGGTCGGCGGAAGGTGCACGTGCCCGTCGACCTGGGACCGGACCGCAGCGACGCACGGATGCACGCCAAGACCGTAGGATCCTACGCAGTGCCGTAGGGGACCGTATCGCCACTTCCCAGCAAATTAGGGACACTGTTGCTCCTGGGGTATCGGCGAGGACCATTCGCAACCGTCTCCATGAAGCTGGGCTACGGTCCCGCACACCGTTAGGCCGTCTTCCGCTCACGCCCCAACATCGTGCAGCCCGCCTCCAGTGGTGTCGCGACAGGCGTGAATGGAGGGACGAATGGAGACGTGTCGTCTTCAGCGATGAGAGTCGCTTTTGCCTTGGTGCCAATGATGGTCGTATGCGTGTTTGGCGCTGTGCAGGTGAGCGCCACAATCAGGACTGCATACGACCGAGCCACACAGGGCCAACACCCGACATCATGGTGTGGGGAGCGATCTCCTACACTGGCCGTACACCACTGGTGATCGTCGAGGGGACACTGAATAGTGCACGGTACATCCACACCGTCATCGAACCCATCGTTCTACCATTCCTAGACCGGCAAGGGAACTTACTGTTCCAACAGGACAATGCACGTCCGCATGTATCCTGTGCCACCCAACGTGCTCTAGAAGGTGTAAGTCTACTACCCTGGCCAGCAAGATCTCCGGATCTGTCCCCCATTGAGCATGTTTGGGACTGGATGAAGCGTCGTCTCACGCGGTCTGCACGTCCAGCACGAACGCTGGTCCAACTGAGGCGCCAGGTGGAAATGGCATGGCAAGCCGTTCCACAGGACTACATCCAGCATCTCTACGATCGTCTCCATGGGAGAATAGCAGCCTGCATTGCTGCGAAAGGTGGATATACACTGTACTAGTGCCGACATTGTGCATGCTCTGTTGCCTGTGTCTATGTGCCTGTGGTTCTGTCAGTGTGATCATGTGATGTATCTGACCCGAGGAATGTGTCAATAAAGTTTCCCCTTCCTGGGACAATGAATTCACGGTGTTCTTATTTCAATTTCCAGGAGTGTATTTGCGACGGGAACGGCATAGCGAGGAAGCGAAAGTGACACAGACATCGTAAGGTGGCTTGTGGAGTGTAGACAGCTGCAGATGTAGTATAATAGTGTGTGAATTGCATCACGCTTGCCGATGGCGTTAATACAATGCAGTCATGCAAAACCTCTTAATATCGTACCGGACTTCCTTTTGACTGCGGTAATGTAGCAACTCGACCTGGTATGAACTCAACAAGTTGCAAGTCTGCTGCAAAAACATTACGTCATTCTGCCTCTGTAGCCGTTCATAACTGCGAAAGCGTTGCCGGTGCAAGATTTCGAGCACGAAATGACCTCTCCATTATCTCCCATACATTCGATTGGATTGATGTCGGGCGATCTGGGTTGCCAGTTAATTCGCTACAATCGTCTATAATGTTCATCAAACGAATCGGGAAGAACTGTGACCCGCTGACAATACCGTGAAGTTCAAGAATGGCTGCAAATGGTCTACAAGTTACCGCCCATAACCATTTCCGTTCAACGATCGTTTCAGTTGGACCAGACGACCCAGGCAGTTACATGAAAACAGAGCCACACCGTTATGAAGCCTTCGCCATCTTGCACATTGCATTTTTGACAACCTAAGTCCATGGCTTCATGGAGTCTGCCCCTCACTCGACATCTATCATGACCTCTTACCAACAGAAACCGAGACGCATCTGAGCCACCATGGTTTCCAATTCGTCAAGGGACGAGCTGATGTGGTCACCAGCCCAGGAGAGGCGCTGCAGGCGATTTCGTGCTGTTAGCAAAGGCACTCGCGTCGGTCATCTACTACCATAACCCATTAACGCCACATTGCGCTACACTGTCCCAACGGATATGTCCATCGTACGTCCCACATTGATTTCTGATGTTGTGCTTGCCTGTTAGCTTTCCCAGCTCTACACCTACGCTACTGCCCTCGGTCGTTAAGTAAAGGCTGTCGGCCACAGCGCTGTCGGCCGTGAGATGTAATGCCAGAAATGTGTTACTCTCGGCACACTCTTGCTGCTGTAACTCTCGGAATACTGAATTCCCTAACGGTTTCCAAAGTGGGAAGCCCCATGCGTTAATCTCCAACTACCATTCCGCGTTCAGTATCTGTTAATTCTCGCCATGGGGCCATAATAACGTGCTAAACTTGTCTACTTGAATCATATGAGTACAAATGACAGGTCTGCCAATGCACTTCCCTTTATGCATTGTGTACGTGGAACTACGGTCATCTATATAAATACATGTCGCTATCTCATGACTTTTGTCACCTTAATGTACATCACTCGTCCCGACGTCACTAACCTCCGGAGCATACGAAACTGCCAGGAATTCAGAAAGCCATCCCGACGATGCATAATCATTTCCTTATTTACCTGCTAATTTCTCCCCCCACCCCCGACTGTGTTTCATCTGTTGACTTTTCATATGGGCAGTGGGGCTATTCAAACATGTCCTATACAGTTTAGTATGTCGAAAATTCACAAACAGTGCTCTGACAGTTGGGGAGATGGCAACATTCATTAGTTCCGTTTTTAGGCATGTAGGTGTCCGGTTACCTTTTCTGGATTTGTCTATCTACAGCGACATTCAAACTGTTTCTTTTTTTTTTTTTTTTTACATTGCTTAAAAACTAGAGGGTCAGGTCTTTCATACATAGTCTCAACAATATGGAATCATTGTAAAAAATTGAAGTCATGCGAACGAAACACAACATGTGTGCTTATTTTCAAGAAAAATATATATTAAACTTGTAGTTCAGAAGCACAAAACATGTGGAATGATGCCTTTTCTTCCCAAAACTGGGATTTCATGCAAAGTCGGTATTCTTAATGAAATCTGTACCTGACTTTAAATACCATCAACCACTATCCAAAACAGAGATTACTTTCGTTTGCTTTGATCGAGTACCAGACACAAAAATTTTGATTTTTAGTTCAAATTCATTTAAACACTGATTAAATATATTTCCAAATAGATCGTTATATGACCGAAACTATTAAATATCTTCATACTGGGTGCACAAGACAACATATTAAAATTTTAGTGATCATTATTAACGTATGATAAAATCTCAATGATTTTAAGGAACCTTACTAGGAAGAAGGGATATACTGCAAGATACAACAGTTGCAAGTTAAGAAATCACTGCACATTTGTATCTGAATGAAAAGTACACGAGCGTATTAAAGAGAACAAAATTGCTTGGTATGCTGGTGCTTAAACATCGACAAATGGTATACTGTCTATCATATGAACACAGCCTCCACAAGTGGAACCAAATCTGCTAAATAACGGGTGGAAATTACTTGACGCACACACACGAACATTCATACTGACCATCCGTACAGCAAAAGGGACAAAGTTTATAAGAACGCTTCCATTTTCTACGTTTAAGTACACTGGGTCATAGTGTTACAAATTTTGACGGTCAGCTTCTGAAGATAAAAGCTAATTCCAGGAATTCGGTAGAAATTCACTGGTCACGGTACGACTATCAAAAAAGCACGTAAAAGCACTTCTGCTCAGTAGCGGAATCGAATATCCAGTCCGATTACGGGAGGTGACTACGTCTATCGCAGCCACATAACGTACAAGGAAACGCACGTGCTGCAGCAGAAAGCAAGTTAATACACTCACGAAAATAAAATACGAAACGGACGATAAATCAAATGAAATTTAGTGCAAGCACACAGAAGAAGCACACGACACATTCATACATGGTATACAAAGCTAAGTTGTTTATACATCATTTGGCATCATCGCTCGCCACCAAGTTGCTACTGAACAGAGGGAAACATTAAGTAAAATGAATATCAATAAAAATTACACCGTTCCCTAGCTGAAATGGTTTTATAGCAAGATTATCGAAATCGCTACGCTGAAGAAGGACTACTAGAAACTCAAATAAGACAAAAAGAGTAATTGTTACACATTTCAGCTTATGCTGCTAGAGATGTCTTTTCAGGATTTACTCATTGGCGACCCAGGGTAAAGTAAAGCTCACACACTACCGTACTCGAATCCTCGCACACTCCGTAAACGTTCGGAGAGCCTACGTGGTGGCTACCTGTGTCATTTGGTACACCTTTCCTACAATTTGGCCCTCTAGGTTTATCCATTACTGGGGACGTCAGTAGAGATACTGTAACACTTCGTCTGAGCTCCAACGAACATATGTTTTTCACCTTTCTATGCAGCATCCACATATTGTCGAGGCCACCTTCAAGGTAAAATCTAACAAGAGGCCGGTACCATATCCTGGAGCAGATCCTGGTTCTATACAGACCTCTCAGTTTGTCGAAAAGATCGATGCTTCCCGTCCCTTTGTTTTGGAGTTGTACTAAGATTGATTGAGGCACGGTTACACGCTTTCGTTCTGCTTTACTCTATCTCTTGGTGTTCCCCTTGTTAAGCAATCACTGTTTTGCACATTGGTTGCTAATGTAACTTCGCTGTTGTCAAACCATCCTAGCAGCACAAGGTGTTTATCTTGAAGAACATGCTAAAGGCCGTGAGGTTCCTTTTTTTAAGTCTTTCAGTGGTGTTTCCCCAACCCTGTCTCTATGGACAGTGCGAAAGCTCTTTAATTCATACTTGCTTAGTGATTCCAAGAGCAGCTTCCATAGCTCCATATAAGTAGAACAACCGTCGTACTGGCTGAGAAAGTTGCAGAGACATGATGTTGAGGCGTTTCAAAAGCGCATCAGTTTTGTACGTTTTATTACTTGGATCTACAGTTGTGTTATCATTGAAATTCAGAAAGCGATAGATTTGTTCGAACCTGCTACTTTTGACCGCATTAGTTACAAGATAATTGTAAGTATCTGCCCTTGTCTCTCAATAAATTGTTCTAAAAGGGACTGGATTTTAACAAGGAAGAATAAGAATTCCAAAATATTTGTATAACACATCAACTGAAAGGTGCAATTCCAAATATCCCTTCTGAGGAGCATATGGCATTGTCTCTTTACAATTTGATAGTTCTGCCGTGTTCTTATCTCCACATAAAATTGATTCTGTTTCTTTCTGACGTGGCTGATAAAGAAGTCCTTCACTAGTGTCGCTGAAACTAACGAGTCTTTGATCGTCACTAGGAGCATCGTCACTATCGATATCATTTCCATCACGTAGTGGAAGAAAGACTAAATCCAGTTCTTCAGCTCGTTCTAATTCACAGTAGATAATTTCTTCATCGTTGAGATTCTCAAGTAGTTTTAGAATCTCTTCTGCATCAAGGGGATTGTCCTGATTATCACAGTATTTATTTGACCTGCCAACTACATGATAGTCTAGAAAAATAGCCTCTGGAGACAACCGCTTCTATTATTTTACGCTAAAAGTAAAAAACAAGCGTTTCTCAAATTACGTTTAAAAGTATTGATAGTTACCCATTGTATAATACTTCATACGATGGGGTATCACTCTGTTACATAAGCGTAGATAAAGATTTTACAACCAGAAACAGCATCATACTTAACTGTTATTCTGGTCTAATACTGAAACTGCAAGCCAAACACTTTGCAGTTTCAATACAGGATAAAAGACTTACCTGTCGCACATCATCTTACCGGTTCACAGTAGCACTAAGAGGCAATGGATAACTGTGCAATAATAATATTTTTGCCTCAATGAAAATTTCTATTGTTTTGAAGCGGCATCCACTGGCTGTACACACAAACAGTTGTAAGCAGCCTACACCATTACATTTTGTGGTAACAATACAAAACAGAAACACATGTGCGACGCATATCGTGGGTGTTAATGGGTTAACAAGTTGACGTCGGCACGTAACACCAGTAGCTCACGCTACATGGTTCCACAGCGTGACGTGCACTACCAATAGCTCACGTTAGTGTATTGGTACCAGCAACACACTAATGTGTGATGTACTCTCACGGCGAGGTGACAAACGTCATGGGATACCTCCTAATATCGTGTCTCACTTCCTTCTGCCCGGCATAGTGTAGCAACTTGATGCAGCACCGACTCAACAAGTTGTTGGAAATCTTCTGCAGAAATATTGAGCCACGCTGCCTCTGTAGCCATCCATAATTCCGAAAGTCTATCCAGTGCAGGATTTTTTGCACGAACTGACATCTCGATCTTGTCCCGTAAATATTCGATGGGATTGGCGTCGGCTGATCTGAGTCGCCAGATCATTTGCTCGCATTGTCCAGAAATTTCTTCAAACCAATAGCGAACAATTCTGGCCCAGTGGTTTGACTCATCTTTATTTTAGGAACGTGAAGTTCACGAATGGCTGCCAATGGTCTGTAAGTAGCCGAGAGTCATAATTTCCAGTCAATGAACGGTTGAGTTGGACGAGAGGACCAGTCCAATCCATGTAAACACACCACATATGAATATGGAGCCGCCACCAAATGCAAAGTGCCTTGTTGCCAACGTGGGTCCACGGCTTCGTGGGATCTGCGCCAACTCGAACCTTACCATCAGCTCTTACCAACTATTATCGGGACTCATGTGACCTGGCCACGGTTTTCCAGTCGTCAGGGTCGAACCGATCTGGTCACGAGCCCAGAACAGTCGCTGCAGACGATGTCGATCTGTTAGCAAAGGCACTAGCGTAAGTAGTCTGCTGCCATAGCCCATTTAATCCAAATTTCGCCACACTGTCATAACGGATACGTTTATTGTGCGCCCCAAATTAGATTCTGCGGCCATTTCACACACTGTAGCTTGTTTTTCAGCTACGCAAACGCCGTTGCTCTCGATCGTTAGGTGAAGACCGTCGGATACTGCGTTGTCCGGAGCGAGAGGTAATGCCTGAAATTTGGTATTCTCTGCAAGCTCTTGACACCCTGGATCTCGGAATGTTGAATTCCTTAACGATTTCAGACATAGAATGTCTCATGCGTTTCCTACATCTACCATTCCTTGTTCATAATCTTTTATTGCGGACATAATCATGTTTTACATCAATGACCTGAATACAAATGACAGTTTCGCTAATGTACTGCCTTTTTTGTCTTGTGGACGCGATACTGCCGCTATTTGTATATGAGTATCGCTTTTGTCACCTCATAATACTAGCCATCAGTCAGAAGCAACGAAGAGCTGTGAATACCATATTGTGTGATCCTTCAACGAGAGAGCTTTTTGAACAAATAAGATATCACATAATTTGTGATAAAATCGGCATGAAATGCTTTGATGTGATTCCTGACTGTTGTAAGGGATCAGATGTCAATAAACAGGGTGTATCTAAAAGAATCATCAGATTTTAAAAAAAATAACTATTATGTTATTTGACATATGTGTGTGAGCAACCGTCTGTTAAAAGGGGCGAACTCTTCACTTGGGCATGGCTCTCTCTAGGTAGCAGAAGTGCGCTCCCACTTTAACTCTTGTAGGAAATGGTGTGGGGACAACAGAAAGCGTTTTGTGTTCCACGTTTTGCGCAGTGCGGGTCAGTGATAACAATTCATGGTGACTTTCGTAGTAGGTTGGGTAGCGATCCTCCTACAGCATACAGCACTAGACGATGGCATGAAAAATTCCGAGAAACAAGTTGTTTGTGTAAAGACAAATCTCGGGGCCGTCGCCGAGTTTCTGTCGCCAGACGTCGAACGCCTGCGCCATTGTTTCACAAGGAGTCAGCAGAAATTCGTTTACCGTGCACCTCGATAGCTCAGCATGCCCCCAATGTCCGTCTGGCGTATGTTGCGTCGACGTTTATACATGAGACCATACAAAATTCAGCTACTGCAAGCTTTTCGTAATGGTGACAAAGAACAACGTATGGAAGCCTGTAATTTCGTTCTTGGAAAGATGCAGGATGACAGTTTTCTTCGATGCTTAGTGTTTTATGGTGAAGGAACATTCCACTTCAATGGAAAGGTGTACTGTGAAAATGTGAGAATATGGTGTGTGGAACAACAACATGAAGTTGTACAGTGTTAGAGGGAGTCTCCTAAATTTAATGTGTTTTGTGCAGTTTCACGGCAAAAGACGTATGGTCCATTTTTCTTTGCCGAGAACGCTGTTACAGTAAGCATATTTCTCGATATGCTTGAGAACTCTCTATTCCCACTGTTGGATACTGATTCGAACGACTTCATTTACCAACTGAATGGGGCACCGCCACACTGGCATCTGGAAGTGCTGGAATTTTTAAATCAAAGGATTATTGAGCGATGGATTGGTCGCACAGGACCAAATTATTCATCCTTACAATACTGGCCTCCAAGGTCACTCGACCTGACTGTATGTGATTATTCCTTGTGGGGGTTCATCAAAGACTCTGTTTATGTGCCTTCGTTACCAACAACAATTAATGAACTGAGACATAGCATAACAGTAGCTGTGGAAGCTGTAACTCAAGACATGGTAGAGAGAGAGAAAGAGAGAAAGAGAACAACTGGAGGATTCGCTTTTGAACGACATAAAACAACGGAACAAAACTTGTGTAATTACTTTTATATTATCATTTAAGTACCATAACGGCACTTTAACGAACAAAATAGAGTAGGTGCGGTGGCCGAGCGGTTCTAGGCGCTCAGTCTGGAACCGCGCTGCTGCTACGGTCGCAGGTTCGAATCCTGCATCGGGCATGGATGTGTATGATGTCCTTAGGATAGTTAGGCTTAAGTAGTTCTAACAAGGGAACCTCCCCATCGCGCCCCCCTCCGATTCAGTTATAAGTTGGCACAGTGGATAGTCCTTGAAAAACCGAACACAGATCAATCGAGAAAACAGAAAGTAGTTGTGTGGAACTATGAAAAAAGTAAGCAAAATATACAAACTGAGTAGCCCATGTCAAAGATATGCACCATTATAGACAGTGTAAGCGTAGGAGCGCCGTGGTCCCGTGGTTAGCGTGAGCCGCTTTGGAACGAGACGTCCTTGGTTCGAGTCTCCCCTCAAGTGAAAATTTTACTTTCTTTATTTTCGAAAAGTTATGATCTGTCCGTTCGTTCACTGACGTCTCTGTTCACTGTAATACGTTTGGCGCCTGTGTTTTGCGACCGCTCCGCAAAACCGTGCGATTGTTATTGAAGTCGCGAGCTATATTTGCTGGATTCATATTGCCCACGGACTACATTTCACGTATTTAATGCACTCTCGTCCAAAGTAGTGAACAGTCAACTGCCAGCCAGGGAGCCTCGTTAGCAGCAATACTCTCTCTTCCGTGCGCTGTAGTCGACTGACGTCTGTTTCGATGTTTGTTTAGGTGTGGCGTCCTCTTACTACGGCGCAGTTACCTCGCATCGGACGAACGGACATATAATAGTTGTCTGAAAATAAAAAAATTAAACTTTTCACACGATGGGCGACTTGAACCAAGGACCTCGCGTTTCGCAGCCGCTCACGCTAACCACGGGACCACGGCGCTCTAGAGCTCACGTTTGTCCTTGATGTTGGCTATGTTGCACATTGACTACTCAGTTTGTATATTTTGCTTATTTTTTCATAGTTCCACACAGCTTCTTTCTGTTTTCTCGATTGATTTGGATTCAGTTTTTCAAGGCCTATCCACTGTGCCAACTTATAACTAAATCTGAGTGGGGTGCGATGGGGAGGTTCCCTTGTAAGTGTAAGGGACTGATGGCCTCAGATGTTAAGTCCAATAGTGCTCAAAGCTATTTTTTGAACTGTGTCTGGGTTATCATCATGGTAAAGGTACATAGCAGGATAATTTACTCGTTAATAATAGGCGTTTAATCAGTGACTATAGCGCAGAGGTTTTGAATAATATTGCTAATAACACAGCACCTGCAGCCATAACACTTCCTTTACGAAAATGGAATTGTGCAGCATCCACAAGTCACATGTAACTTTCCTTCATTTTTATGTTTCACTCATCAGACGCAAGTATCTCCAGAACTGTGCGAAAATTCATCTTACAACAACATCAAATGCAATAAAATCACAGATCCAATTTACATTCAGTAATTAACAACCAGAAGCTAAATGTGTACAGCGCCGACGTCAGGCATAAAATGGAGTAAGTTATATTTGTTACTGTAATCTTAAGCCGGAGGTCGCCAAGAAATCAGGTCGACATAGCGCGCAGTCTGGCTGGCATGATTCTCCCACCGCCACACCACGCTGGCTTGAGTGTGAGGAGTGGAAAACAGCGGACGCAGCACATTTGAATGGCAGCGCAGTCGCCCTGTGCGCAACTTGGTATTTTATTTTATATTTATCAACAACGTAGATAAAAACAAAACAAATTTTCATTATTCATTAATTATTTTAGGAGCGCTGAAGACTTACAGGTATAATTTCTATCTGGTACAAACAGTCGGCATACGGGCAGATACCGTCAGTTACACAGATTTCCTCACTCAGGCTGCAAGTAATCATGTGTTCCTTTCAATTTCTTAATCGGAAAACATCTTTTATCCGCATATGATGGTCGGAATATTGCAGCAACTTTGTAACCTTATTATGAAGACGGGGAAACTCTACCTGTCGAAACCAATATAGACGTCCTGGACAGTTTTGACGTTGTCCTCGATGGAGAGTGTTCATCGGAGGTGAGGGTATCATCTGGAGTGCCCCAGAGAAGTGTGATAGGTCCGCTGTTGTTTTCTATCTACATAAATGATCTTTTGGATAGGGTGGATAGCAATGTGCGGCTGTTTGCTGATGATGCTGTGGTGTACGGGTAGGCGCCGTCGTTGAGTGACTGTAGGAGGATACAAGATGACTTGGACAGGATTTATGATTGGTGTAAAGAATGGCAGCAAACTCTAAATATAGATAAAAGTAAATTAATGCAGATGAATTGGAAAAAGAATCCCGTAATGTGTGAATACTCCGTTAGTAGTGTAACGCTTGACGCGGTCACGTCGATTAAATATTTGGGTGTAACAATGCAGAGCGATATGAAGTGGGACAAGCATGTAATGGCAGTTGTGGGGAAGGCGGATAGTGTTCGGTTCATTGGTAGAATTTTGGGAAGATGTGGTTCACCTCTAAAGGAGACTGCTTATAAAACACTAATACGACCTGTTCTTGAGTACTGTTCGAGCGTTTGGGATCCCTATCAGATCGGATTGAGGGAGGACATAGAAGCAATTCAGAGGCGGGCTGTTAGATTTGTTACTGGTAGGTTTGATCATCACGCGAGTGTTACGGAAATGCTTCAGGAACTCGGATGGAAGTCTCTGGAGGAAAGGAGGCGTTCTTTTCGTGAATCGCTACTGAGGAAATTTAGAGAACCAGCATTTGAGCCTGACTGCTGTACAGTTTTACTGCCGCCAACTTATATTTCGCGGAAAGATCAGAAAGATAAGATAAGAGAGATTAGGGCTCGTACAGAGGCATATAGGCAGTCATTTTTCCCTCGTTCTGTTTGGGAGTGGTACAGGGAGAGAGCCGGCCGTGGTGGCCAAGCGGTTCTAGGCGCTTCAGTCCGGAACCGCGCGACTGCTACGATCGGAGGTTCGAATCCTTCCTCGAGCATGGATGTGTGTGATGTCCTTAGGTTAGTTAGGTTTAAGTAGTTCTAAGTTCTAGGGGACTGATGACCTCAGATATTAAGTCCCATAGTGCTCAGAGCCATTTGAACAGGGAGAGAAGGTGCTAGTTGTCGTACGAGGTACACTCCGCCACGCATGTATGTAGATGCAGATGTAGAAGGCCGTCGGCCACTGCGTTTTCCGAGGCGAGAGTTAATATGATATTTTCGGCACACTCTTTACACTGTGGATCTCGGAAAATTGAATTCCCTAACGATTTTCGAAATGAAATGTCCCATGCTTGTAGATAACATTACCAGGCCACGTTGAAAGCCTGTCAATTCTCGTCGTGCGGCTACGATCAAGTCAGAAATTTTTTTATAAGAATCACCTAAATATAAGTAACTACACGGCCAAAGCACTGCCGTTTTATACCTTGTGGACGCGATACTAACGCCATCTGTATATGTGCATATCGCTATCCCAAGAGTTTAGTCATCTCAGGATAATCGTGAAAATTTTTCACTGTTTTTGCTATTGTGGTCTTCAATTCGAAGACTGGTTTGACGCAGCCATCGGTGCTAGTCTGTACTATCCAAGGCTCTTACTCTCTGCGTGACCATTGCAAGCTACGTTCATCTGAGTTTGCTTACTGTAATCAAGCCTTGATCTGTCTCTACAACGTTTACCCCTAACACTGGCCTAACCGTGTTTCTTCCAGGCCACATTTTGTATCCTCCTGCCACTGCTTGTAGTGTCTCATATCTTCGACTAATATCCACAACAATGCCTAATTTAATTCGACTGTATTCCTCTACTATTGCATTTCTTCTGCTGTTGCTCGTCTCATAAATATTTAAAATTTTCATTCCATTCAACTACTTTTTCAAGCCTTTTGCCATTTCTGGCAGAATTACTGTGTCCTCAAATCTAAAAGTTTTACTTTCTTCCATCTGTACATTAACTCCGTTTCCAGATTACTCCCGGAATTCCTTTAGCGCCTACTCAACATAAAGACTGAATAGCATCCAGTAGATGCTACAACTTTGTCTCTTTCCCTTCTCAGCTGCTGGTTCCCTTTCATATCTTTTGAATTTTGTAACAGCAGTCTGACTTCTATGAAAACGTAACCTTTTTGCTCCCTGTTATCTGTTACCTGCTATAATCCGAGCAATCAACTTTGTCTTAAGGTGTCTCTAAATGTATTATTCTATAAATATAGATTTATCTTTCTCCAGTTCATCTACTAAGGTAAGTCACAAGATCAGTCGCGCCTCATGTTTTCCTAAACATCTACGTAACACAGACTGCTCTTCCCTGGATCGCCGCTTCTATGATATTTTCATTCGTCTTTATATGAGCAAAGCACGTGTCTTTCCTAACAGCACGACACCTTCTGCAGTGCCTCTCCTGGGTTCGTGGCAATATCGGTCAGATCCTTGACGACTGGGAAACCATGAGCAGGTCAGATGAGTCCCTTTTTTTCAGATGGTAAGAGCTGATGGTAGCGTTTGTGTGTAGAGTAAATCCCGCAAAGCCGTGAATCCAATGTGTCAACAAGGGACTGTGCAAACTGGTGGTGACTACATAATGGTGTGGGCTGTGTTTACATGGAATGGACTGTGTCATCTGGACGTTAGGCTACTTGGAGACTATTTGCAACCTTTCATGGACATCATATTCCCGATCAACGATGGAATCCTTATGGATGACAATGCGCCATGTCACTGGGCCACAGATGCTCGCGATTGGCTTGAAGAACATTCTGGACAGTTCGAGCAACTGGTTTGGCCACTCAGATCACCCGACACGAATCCCTTAGAACATTTATGGGACGTGATCGAGAGGTCAGTTCACGCACAAAATCCTGCACTGGCAACTGGCGAAACTTTTCGCAATTATGGAATGCTGTAGAGGTAGCATGGCACGATGTTTCTGCAGGAGACTTACAACGACGAGTCCATGCCACATCACGTTGCTGCACTACGCCGGGGAAAAGAACGTATCCTATGGTTTTTGTCAGTTCATTGTACAAGGGGAGATTTTATATTTATTTGGCTACTAGTTTCGACGTTGCGTCAACGCCATCTTCAGGCCCGTACACTTTGATGAAATCAGTTGTGTGTGGCTGAGCACTAGAAGTCCGCGGTGAGCCAATGGATGGCCGGCAGTAACTGAGGCAGTAACTGAGTTACTGCCCGCCATCCATGTGGAGCACGTATTGGCTCACCGCGGACTTCTAGTGCTCAGCCACACACAATTGATTTCATCAAAGTGTACGGGCCTGAAGATGGCGTTGACGCAACGTCGACACTAGTAGCTAAATAAATATAAAATCTTAAGTACAGCTGGAGGAGTGTCATTTTTAATAAAACTAATATTTATTTATCGTCTTCTACGTTCCATTTCGCGAAGGGTCGGGTCTGTTACAACGCACTGATACCGCGTGACTGCTACGGTCGCTGGTTCTAATCCTGCCTCGGGCATGCGTGTGTGTGACGTCCTTAGGTTAGTTAGGTTTAAGTAGTTCTAAGTTCTAGGGGACTGATGACCTCAGAAGTTAAGTCCCATAGTGCTCAGAGCCATTTTGACTATTTGTTACAACGCAAACACTGTTTTCGTTCCGGCCATTTAACACATTGACTGTCTTCCTCAAACTCCCTCAAATCTCTGTTATTATAAATGGGAAAGTAACTTTTTAAAATTAATGTAAGATATCATACGCGGTGATAAAAATTTCACCTGTATCTAATTATGAAATGAGTGCTTTAGTATGTCTGCCGTTATTTAATCCCTGTATGTAACACCTGTTTCGTAAGTTAGATATGTATTTATGAATCAACCTTCTTACAGTGACAGCTGTCCTCCAAATTACTAACAAATGTAATTTTTTATGTCCTTTTCTCAGTCATTTCCGCCCTGCCAATGTAAGATACTAGTAATAAAAAGAACAAATCGGCCGAAGAAAGGCTTGGAACAATATGGTTATTAAGATTCTACCAAGCCTTAATTTGACCGCTGATCACGTTGTGAAGAAAGAGAATAGTGACTACGGAGAACACGTAGTCTTCTTAGAGTTTGATGTAATCAGTGTATGGAATTTGAATGTTTAGCGATAGTGTCTTACGGAGTAAGCCATATCTAGTGTTACACGCTCCTCCCCGGAACGTTGACCTTGTATAACTTATTTAAAGACAACAGTCCATTGACATTGCGGGGAGGACACACTACTAAGGACAGGTAATCATAATCATTAAATAAAGATTTTCATTGTTTCTGTTTTCAAGATGTATACTAACAGAGAGGTTGCTTTATTTTGTAATGATATTATGTAACTAACGAAAATCGTTCTTGTTTTCAGAAGGAATTATGTTTATTCTTCGAATAATTGTACATATCTCGATAGGTTTACTGCAAGAAGTCATTGTAGTAAACTCTATGATATTCCAGATATTTGTTGAGGCGTATATTTACACAAGACCCGAGATTTTCAACTTTACTGTAATAGATTTTGTGTATTACATCTCTTGCTTCTCGTGAACAGTAAGGGCGCAAGTTAGCTCACGTACAGTGCTGCACAGAATGAGGTTGATAACGCACTCGTAAACGTGTTGCCTACTGAACTTCACAGGTCGGCAACGCTGAAATCACGCAGTTGTTTGCTGTGCTGCAGGTCTGCATATTCATTTGTTTGCCAAAGAGGACGACTCAAATTTTTTCACAGTTTGCACGACTCCAGTGTCAACAGCTATGTGCGTTTCCATGTCGGAGGCAGTTATTTTTAAATTGCGTACCCGCAGTTTCCGATGCGGCGAGTGTTGCGCAAACGCAGCTCGCGACTGCTCATGACGGCGCTTTCGCTTGTGGGTGGAAAAAACAAGCGTTGCCTCTGCGCCCGTGGGGACTCGGAAACCGCATTGTCCTGTGTCATGTTCCGCCATGCGATATTTATTCACCTCATCCTTCCTACTTCCTCAGAGTCTGTTTGTGTCTGACATGTGAGTAAGACTGGTTGTGATGTGTATTCGTATCTGACGAATAGACATAACAATTGGCGTTTGCTGGGCAGTGTTTTTAGGTTTTCTCATCAGAGAGTGTATTTTTACCTTGTGACAATAGGATATGTTGACTGCTATTGGAGTGAAAGGTACTCGGCAGTTCACAATATTGAATTTATCTTGTAGTTCAGTTGCATATGAGACTCGTTTCTTTTGCATATGTTTAGTGAAGTGTATGTGCGATGCACGCGTTTAAAAAAAATAGTTTGGAGCTAGAAAATGGGAGTATTAAGGTGCTGAGCGAAAATTAAAATAGTGTCTGAAAGAAGATTATATTTATGTGCCACAGTGGTAAGTTTCTAATTCAAAAAGCAAGTAACACTTGCTGGAACTCGAATTTTATTAAATAAAAATTGCTCTATCGACTTCATCGGTGACGTTGTTGGTGACCTCATGGGAAACCCCCCCTCCCGACAAAGACCTATTGCGCTATGTATAAAATGGCAGGAAATTCTATTTTTGGTGAATAATTCGGAAAAATTGCCCAATTGCGCTAGTCTGTTTCCAGTGGGAGAGGGCTGTTGTCCTAGGTATGAACTGGCGGCAAATGCAAGATGGCGCATTGTCATGCTGGCTGACTTGACTTGGAATACTGGGGCTGGCTCTAAGACGTCGCAATCCAGCTTAGACCTGTTGGGCTGTTCATAAGTGTGGAATTCAACTCCAGGCATAATGGGGCGGGCTCTATGACTCACATTCTAGAATGCTGGCGCTATAACATCTGATACAAAGGATATAAGTCCAAGCAGAGTCTGCTACCCCTCAGTCCACCTCTGCAGTAGTTAAACAACCTGCAGACTCCACATGACATTCACGCCTCCACAGCAGCTATTATAAGTACAAAATTTTGATGAAATACTCTTACCCCAGTTTAAAATGAAGTGAAGTTTGCTTGTCAAAGGGAGAGGTATCCACTTGCATCATTATTAAAAAAAAATAATAAAAGCGGGGAGAGTTTCCTACGCGTGCATCCCGAAGTTTAGGGTCGTTGTAACGCCGTCAGTCGGCTCTTGTGCCAAACAATGCTAGACTGCCACAACCGCCACCACCCCCGGAGGCTGTGTAACACTTCTAGGGTGTCTTCAAACAGTTGACAAACCCCAACACAGCATGCTGCAGGGCGTACGATGTACCACTACTGACTCGCCATCTTTCACATACAAGTATAAAACAACAGGCACCACGTCAAAGGGTGAGGAATGAAAGAAAGCATCTCTCACCTAAATGCTCATGTAGATTACTAACTTGTAGCTCGCTGCGCTCTGCATGATGTCACACGGTGACAAAATAGCAAAAACCCACATGTGCCTACATTCTCATATACTGATACACCATCATGTAATTTCAAGGATGAATTTTGCGTCGAAATCACCGAATAGCCATTGCCTAAACTCATTACTTCAACCATAATTCCAGTGTAAGTATCTCGTATTTTACTCATTTTGCAGCATCTTGGAGCTACATTTAACAAGTTCAAATCAGCGAAATTACCACAAAAGTCTAAATTTTCCACAAAAACCTGAGAATTTTCGCACAAATCTGTATCACCCCTACGGTTGGATACAACATCGGAGAATCAAATGTAATTACTCATCCAGCAAAAGACAAATGACAGCAATAAAGTAACAAAATTCCACTTCTAACAGCCTATCTCACTACGCGCTTTACACTGAATGCCTAACATCAGATTTCTCCACGGTACTTCCAAATGGTGACAGGTTGTATATGTACGACAAGTGACTTAATTTTCAAATCAGTTTTAAGGTGGTATCAACGAATAACGTATCGAAATCTATGCCATTTAAACATATGAAGGTGTACTCTTATAGATTTAAAGCGAATATTGTGCAATGACACTGAATTTAACGATGAAAACAGAAAATATCCATTGACTTATCACTCTCAGCCCCCCCACCCCCATATGAACTACGGACCTTGCCGTTGGTAGGGAGACTTGCGTGCCTCAGTGATGCAGAAAGCCGTACCGTACGTGCAACCACAGCGGAAGGGTATCTGTTGAGAGGCCTGACCAACGTGTGGTTCCTGAAGAAGGGCAGCAGCCTTTCCAGTAGTTGCAGGGGCAACTGTATGGATGATTGACTGATCTGGCCTTGTAATACTAACCAAAACGGCCTTGCTGTGCTGCAGCTGCGAACGGCTGAAAGCAAGGGGAAACTACAGCCATAATTTTTCCCGAGGGAATGTAGCTTTACTGTATGGTTAAATGATGATGGCGTCCTCTTGGGTAAAATATTCCTGAGGTAAAATAATCCCCCATTCGGATCTCCGGGCGAGGACTACTCAGGAGGACGTTGTTATCAGGAGAAAGAAAACTGGCGTTCTACGGATCGGAGCGTGGAATGTCAGATCCCTTAATCGGACAGGTAAGTTAGAAAATTTAAAAAGGGAAATGGATAAATTAAAGTTAGATATAGTGGGAATTAGTGAAGTTCGGTGGCAGGAGGGACAAGACTTCTGGTCAGGTGAATACAGGGTTATAAATACAAAATCAAATAGAGGTAATGCAGGAGTAGGTTTCATAATGAATAGGAAAATAGGAATACGCATAGTGAACGCATTATTGTGGCCAAGATAGATACGAAGCTTACGCTTACCACAGTAGTACAAGTTTGTATGCCAACTAGCTCAGCAGATGACGAATAGATTGATGAAATGTATAATGAGATAAAAGAAATTATTCACATAGTGAAGGGAGACGAAAATTTAATAGTCATGGGTGAATGGAACTCGATAGTAGGAAAAGAAAGAGAAGCAAACGTAGTAGGTGAATATGGAATGGGTGTAAGGAATGGTAGAATTTTGCACAGAGCATAACTTAATCATAGCTAACACTTGGTTCAAGAATCATAAAAGGAGGTTTTATACAAGGAAGAAGCCTGGCGATACTGGAAGGCCTCAGACAGATTATATAATGGTAAGACAGAGATTTAGGGACCAGGTTTTAAATTCTAAGACATTTCCAGGGACAGATGTGGACTCTGACCACAATCTACTGGCTATGAACTGAAGATTAAAACTGAAGAAACTGCAAAAAGGTAGGAATTTGAGGAGATGGGACCTGAATAAACTGAAAGAACCGGAGGTTGTAGAGAGATTCTGGGAGAGCATCAGGGAACGATTGACAAGAATGGGGGAAAGAAATACAGTAGAAGAAGAATGGGTACTTTTGAGAGATGAAGTAATGAAGGTAGTAGAGGCTCAAGTAGGTCAAAAGACGAGAGCTAATAGAAAGCCTTGGGTAACAGAAGAGATACTGAATTTAATTGATGAACGGAGAAATTATAACAATGCAGTCAATGATGGGGTAAAAAGGAATACAACCATCTCAAAAATGAGATAGAAATTAAGTGCAAAATGGCTAAGCAGGGATGGCTACAGAACAAATGTGAGGATGTAGTGGCGCATATCACTAGGGGTAAGTTAGATACTACCAACAGGAAAATTAGAGAGACCTTTGGAGAAAAGAGAACCACTTGTATGAATATCAAGAGCTCAGATCGAAACCCAGTTCTAAGCAAAGAAGGGAAAGCACAAAGGTGGAAGGAGGGTCTATACGAGGGCGATGTTCGTGAGGGTAATTTTATAGAAATGGAAGAGAATGTAGATGGAGATGAAATAGGAGATATGATACTGCGTGAAGATTTTGACAGAGCACTGAAAGACCTAAGTCGAAACAAGGCCCTGGGAATAGCCCACATTCCTTTAGAACTACTGACAGCCAGGCATAACGGAACTCTACCATCTGGTGAGCAAGATATATGAGACAGACGAAATATCCTCAGACTTCAAGAAGAATATAATAATTCCAATCCCAAAGAAAGCAGGTGTTTACAGATGTCAAAATTACAGAACTCTCAGTTTAATAAGTCACGGCTGCAAAATACTAACACGAATTCTTTACAGACGAATGGAAAAACTGGTAGAAACCGACCTCGTGGTGGATCAGTTTGGATTCCGTACAAATATTGGTACACGTGAGGCAATACTAACCCTACGACATATCTTTGAAAATAGATTAAGGACAGGCAAACCTACGTTTCTCGCATTTGTAGCATTAGAGAAAGCTTTTGACAATGTTGACTGGAATACTCTCTTTCAAATTCTGAAGGTGGCAGGGGTAAAATACAGGGAGCGAAAGGCTATTTACAATTTGTACAGCGACCAGATGACAGTTATAAGAGTCGAGAGGCGTGAAAGGGAAGCAGTGGTTGCGAAGGGAGTGAGACAGGGTTGTAGCCTATCCCCGATGTTATTCAATCTGTATATTGAGCAAACAGTAAAGGAAACAAAAGAAAAATTCAGAGTAGTAATTAAAATCCATGGAGAAGAAATAAAAACTTTTATGTTCGCCGATGACATTGTAATTCTGTCACAGACAGCAAAGGACCAGGAAGAGCAGCTGAACGAAATGGACAGTGTCTTAAAAGGAGGATATAAGATGAACATCAACAAAAGCAAAACGAGGATAAAGGACTGTAGTCGAATTAAATCGGGTGATGCTGCGGGAATTAGATTGGGAAATGAGACACTTAAGGTTGTAAATGAGTTTTGCTCTTTGGGGAGCAAAGTAACTGATGATGCCGGCCGAAGTGGCCGAACGGTTCAAAGCGCTACAGTCTGGAACCGCGCGACCGCGACGGTCGCAAGTTCAAATCCTGCCTCGGGCATGGATGTGTGTGATGTCCTTAGGTTAGTTAGGTTTAAGTAGTTCTAAGTTCTAGGGAACTGATGACCTCAAAAGTTAAGTCCCATAGTGCTCAGAGCCATTTGAACAATTTATCTGATGATGTTCGAAGTAGAGAGGATATAAAATGTAGACTGGCAATGGCAAGGAAAGCGTTTCTGAAGAAGAGAAATTTGTTAACATCGAGTATAGATTTAAGTGTCAGGAAGTCGTTACTGAAAGTATTTGTATGGAGTATATAGCCATGTAAACGTGGACGATAAATAGTTTAGACAAGAAGAGAACAGAAGCTCTCAAAATGTGGTGCTACAGAAGAATGCTGAAGGTTAGATGGGTAGATCACATAACTAATGAGGGGGTATTGAATAGAATTGGAGAGAAGAGAAATTTGTGGCGCATCTTGACTAGAAGAAGGGATCGGTTGGTAGGGCATATTCTGAAGCAACAAGGTATCACTAATTTAGTATCGGAGGGCAGCGTTTAGGGTAAAAGTTGTAGAGGGAGACAAAGAGATCGATACACTAAACAGATTGAGGAGGATGTAGGTTGCAGTAAGTACTGGGAGATGAAGAAGCTTGCACAGGATAGAGTAGCATGGAGAGCTGCATCAAACTAGTCTCTGGACTGAAGACCACAACAACAACATGACTCTCAAATGTGCCTATGGGGAACGATATGAATTGGGGTACACGTGTGTTCGGTATTCTGTTTGTAATCTCACGGCATGTATTGGAGAAGAAATTCCCCAAGACTATGGTAATGGTGAATCAATTCAAAATCACACTGATTTCTATGTCGCAAAACTGTTATGGTGAAGTACCTACAGCTGAGAACGATCCACATCTCACTTACGCACCTCGTAAGGTACGGTTACTCAATGGATGGGATGAGAATGTGATTAGAGATCTCCAAACAACTGTAAGAGAATGAAGATACTATTTTGTACCTACATCAAATACAAAATCGATTCTGTCTGACAAAAACCTTTTAGGGGGAGTGTGAAAATAGTAATGATATTAACAACACTGTGAATGATCTGGTAACACTGTGTTGTTCTACGTATGTCGAACTGTGTATTTATCCCTTCCAGAAGCTCGGTCCTAATTTTAGCTTCGTGCTGCCATCACGTAATTTTTCAGAGCACCATCAGTGAAGCTAAGTTTTTGTTGTGTGTTACGAAAATGTAATAGCGGAATTTAGAGCAACGTTTTGTTTCGTAAACTTGGTGAACCCGCGAGTGAGACCTATGAAGAGTTAAAATAGGCCTATGGGGAACATTCCTTGTCAAGGGCACAAGATTTCCCTGTAACAAGTCACTTTTGGAAGGCTGAGAAGGCGTTGAAATTGAACCTCGCTCAGAGAGACCTTCAACTTCCAAAAACCGATGAAAACGTCGAATATGCTCGTGCGCTTGTGAGATTGTTCCTCCAGGACTGACGGTCAAACAAGTGTTTCAGAAATTTGTCCTTGAAACGCTCAGGAAAATGGTGGACCGAATGAGACCGAACAAAGAATACAAGTGGATGCTGCTTGATGATAACAACGCCCCAAGTCACACGGCCACCTCCATCACGGCATTTTGGACCCGCAAAGGCATTCCTGTTGCTCCGGGGCCCGGCTATTAACCTGATCTGAGTCCTTGCAAAGTGTTTCTTTTTCCGACATTGAAAAGTGTTTTTAAAGGACGTCGTTTTGGGACTCTGGAGAACATTGAGAGGAATATGACCGACTTGTTAAATACCCTACCAGTTGAAGGTTTTGAGTGCTGCTACCAATACTGAGAACAACGACTCCGCAGCTGGAGAGTTGCAGAAGGGAACTACTTTGAACACGACAACATTGTTATTTGAAAAAAATAAAAAGTGTGCTGTATAAAAAGTCTCATTATTTTTCTCACACACCTCGCATGGGTTCCCCAATGTGTACAACAGACTTTTTACGAAATTCATGTCCGATTACGACTCGGAAATTATGGTATGCTGACAACATCTGCTATGAAATCATCGTCAGCTATGGTATGAAATAGCGAAGTCGTACAAGAGTAAAATTCCGTTCAATTCATATCGAAGATACCAGAACACAGACCTGAAACAGAGTCACCAATGTCAGACACCCGCCCACAGCAAACCATGTATTTAAAACACTGACTAGCATTAAGGAACACTAAATTAGTGTTACAATATATACTTGAGAACATAATCGAACAGCAGCTATGTCCACCGCAGCGATCGATATCGCACAGTACAAATCACTCAAGTTGCTTGTCAGAGACACGTATTCATTGTCTCTTTGCTCCATATGCAGGTGTACTAGCGAAAGGGATTGACTAGCAGCGATGTAAGATATTTTCCAAACGTGTATAGAGTCACTCCATAGCAATCCACATTGCAAAATGAAAATCTCATTAACCATACACATGTGTGTGAATAGTAGCTTGGACGGAAAAATATGTCAAGTAGGTCACACGACATGCCTGGACATGCACAAAACACCCTATGTCTGCGACTCGTAGATCTAGTATTCCAGAACCTAGGTCACAGAACATGTCCCAATATGCCTAGAGTTGAATTCTACACTATTACAAATAGTCTGACCTTGATTGTGACATCATAGTGCCAGTGCGAGTATTCCAGCTCTTAGGCGGTATAGAAGAATTCTACACTGTTATAAATATCTCAACAGGTCTAAGTTTGACTCTGATGTAATTGAGTTTCTCTCAGTATTCCAGGTCAGCCAGCATGACACTGCCCCATTTTGAATTTGCAACTAATTTATGCTTAGAAGAAAAACCCTCCATCCATACGAATCATGCAGCACGAGTTGGCTATTTCTTTTTAATTTCCTACCAAAATTTCAATTTTCCATCAGAATTTGAATTTCTGACCATTTTATGCATAGGGTCACCGACCTTTGTCAGACAGGGATGAGGGTGTTGAAATCACATGATTAATCCATTACGTCACCGATGATGTCATCGGTGACACAAGTTGTGCCAGAAACGGCCCTGTATATCGACTGATGCTCGCCAGCCAAGGCAGCAGGAACAAGCCCAAAGTCTAGCTACAGAATATGACACGTCACTGCATATGTGGGGCAGAGGTAACTTCCCAGAAGATAAAGTTTTGCCACACGACGTAAATATCTACCACATAGACACGATGCGCAAGTGCCATGCCTCCTGGGTGGAGGACGCAATACCAGGCATGCCTACGGGGAACGAACCAACCCCAACAAAACCCCAGCAGATCCCGTGCCTCGTGTGCGCGCACTAAAATCTCTTACCGAGCAGCTAGGGTGCACCCACTCGGGTGGGCAAGGCTACTATACAACGCAGCGCTAAGCAAGGAGTATCCGCAAGCGCTGCTATCTACAGAACCAGGAGCCCACCGTAAAGTCATCATTCGTTTCACTTCTTTATATTTTATTCATGAATGAACATAGGTATTTGAGGTAAATTTTGACTTATGTGTACACTGCAAAGAGTGTAATTCCGTGAGAACCATCTAATTTTAAAAGGCTGCGTCTTTGTCATTCATGCGTGGGGCACCTTTCGCAATTGTGACTGGGATCAAACTTCCCACAAATATAACGAAATGATAAGCAACCAATTTCATAAAAGAAATTTAATTTATCTGTCGTATTCTTCAGAAGGTTAATGTGATAGGTGTAACCTTTTGAGTAAGGGCACAAAGTGCCCGAAGCAGGTAGAGAAATTAAATTTCTTTTATGCAACTGTTTGCTTATTATTTCGTTATATGCGGCTACAGATTCTGAGAATGGATAAAAGACTAAATTTCCTCAAATGTTAACTGTATTCCCCACCGGACGCACGTCAATAAATCATAAAATAGTCATACTCGTTATTGTTATACGGCATCTCTTTTTAACCGAAAGCGTTTAAGAGCGACATATACAAAGTTTTTCACAAAACCCCAGCAAAAATAAGTCACTAAATATTTGGTCAGACGACGTAACAATTCCCAATGGTCTATTGCGTGAACCATACGTGCATCCTGGCCGATTCGTCGTTAAGGTAGCAAAGTGTTAAAAAACCATGTGGCCCTCTATCCTGTTGAAACATGAAATGCGCGGTACGTTTTAGTAATTGTAGAATCACGCATCTTTTTTATTCCTGTAACTGTTTTTAGGGTTCCGTGCCTGAATCCGTAATAGCGGTACCCCTGTAGGATCGCTTTGTAGTCCGTCTCTCTGTCTGGTCCACTGTTAAGACCACTTCTTGTCGTGAAAAGTTTGGCATATCAAATTCAAATACATGATACTTAGTGAGATATATGGTCCCTTGGCAGTGCAAAAATTTTAAACTTCTAAGCCAATGCCGGCAGAAGCTTCGGCCATTTATGTCACATATTTGGATACCTGCAAACTCACTCATCAAAATCTTTAGCCTGCTTCCTGTTGACACAGAGTCATGAAATTTGGCAGGAACTCTTGGCTCACAGTACAGCTGAAATAAAAAATCTGAAAATTGCTACACCAAGAAGAAAAGCAGATGATAACCGGGTATTCATTGGACAAATATATATTACTAGAACTGACATGTGATTACATTTTCACGCAATTTGGGTGCATAGATCCTGAGAAATTAGTACCCAGAACAACCACCTCTGGCCATAATAACGGCCTTGATACGCCTGGCATTGTGTCAAACAGAGCTTGAATGGCGTGTACATGTACAGATGCACATGTAGCTTCAACACGATACCACAGTTCATCAAGAGTAGTGACTGGCGTATTGTGACAAGCCAGTTGCTCGGCCACCATTGACCAGACGTTTTCAATTGGTGAGAGATCTGGAGAATGTGCTGGCCAGGGCAGCAGCCGAACATTTTCTGTGTCCAGAAAGGCCCGTACAGGACCTGCAACATGCGGTCGTGCATTATCCTGCTGGAATGTAGGGTTTCGCAGGGATCGAATGAAGGGTAGAGCCACAGGTCATAACACAACTGAAATGTAACGTCCACTGTTCAAAGTGCCGTCAATGCGGCAAGAGGTGACTTGTAACGAATGGCACCCCATGCCATCACGCCGGCTGATACGCCAGTATGGCGATGACGAATATACGCTTCCAATGTGCGTTCACCGCAATGTCGCCAAACACGACCATCATGATGCTGTAAACAGAACCTGGATTCCTATGAAAAACTGACTTTTCGCCATTCGTGCACCCAGGTTCGTCGTTGAGTACACCATCGCAGGCACTCCTGTCTGTGATGCAGCGTCAAGGGTAACCGCAGCCATGGTCTCCGAGCTGATAGTCCATGCTGCTGCAAACGTCGTCGAACTGTTGGTGCAGATGGTTGTTGTCTTGCAACGTCCCCACCTGTTGACTCAGGGATCGATACGTGGCTGCACGATCCGTTACAGCCATGCGGATAAGATGCCTGTCATCTCGACTGCTAGTGATACGAGGCCGTTGGGATCCAGCACTAGGTTCCATATTACCCTCCTGAACCCACCAATTCCATATTCTGATAATTCTGCTAACAGTCGTTGGATCTCGACCAACCCGAGCAGCAACGTCGCGATACGATGAACGGCAATCGCGATAGGCTACAATCCGACATTTATTAAAGTCGGAAATGTGATGCTACGCATTTATCCTCCTTACACGAGGTATCACAACAACGTTTCACCTGGTAACGCTGGTCAACTGCTATTTGTGTTTGAGAAATTGGTTGGAAACTTTCCTCATGGCAGCACGTTGTAGGTGTCGCCCCCGGCGCCAACCTTGTGTGAATGCTCTGAGAACCTAATCATTTGCATTTCACAGCATATTCTTCCTGTCGGTTAAATTTTGCATCTGTAGCACATCATCCTCGTGGTGTAGCAATTTTAATGGCCAGTTGTGTATTTAAACTGTAACTATATCACATAAAAATATCTTTTCAGCATTAAAACATGCTTTACATTTATCATGTGACAGAATCATAATAGACGAAAATTACTGCTTGAAAACAAAAAATGTCAGTTGCAGTCACATTTTAGCAAGTAAATAAAAATATTTTATGTTATCTTCTACATCTTAAGACCCCTGCTCGCTTTTTTTGTGTATCCGCCTTTGTTGGAGGAACTACTGTAGAAATTTTGATACTGTCTTGTGATTACCTGGACCGGTATCTTGATAGTATCTATATCGAAAACAGGCAAAAATTGTTGGGATTTTCGATTCCTCGAATGGTTGAACTATTTACAACCTCTGACAATAAAGTTCGGTGAATGAAGTCAGAACGATCGGTCGGGGAACACTGGCGACTCACAACGCTACACCTGCGTAGCGGCCGGTGTTGACAAACTGCCCCCACCGTAGTTCAGCTGAGCTTCGTGTGTGTTCCGTCATAGAACTGTTGGTTCTGAACAGAGAACAGGACAATAAACGGTCAAAGGATCGGTTTAAAGTTCTGTTTTAAGCTTGGCAAGACACCGAAAGAAATGCATGCAATGCTGGTACATGTTTATGGGGATGAAACACTGTCCTTGAAATGTGTGTACGAGTGGTTCGCCCGTTTCCGAGGATGCTGCGAAAGTGTTTCTCACAATCCCCGTAGCGGACGACGGGCGACCGCCGTCAGTGACGAAAACACTGAGAAAGTCAGGACATTAATCACGAACGACCGTCGACTAACTGTGCACATGATGTCGGATGAACTGAAGATGAATCATGAATCTGTGTTAAGAATCCATGTTCAGGAGTCAGGGAAGAGGAGAACGTGTTGTCGTCTTCTGCCATATCACTTGACCCACTATCAGAAGCAGGCTCGGTTAGAGGCTTCACAGAATATTGTCGAAACCATGGATGCGACACCCAATATCTTGAACTAAATGTCACTGAGGATGACACCTGAAGCCTGAAACTAAGCAGCAAAGGATGGAAAGGCGTTCTCCGACATCACCTCGTCAGGTCAGAGCCGAAAAACCACGCATCAAAATTATGCTCATCACCGTTTTCGATAGTCAAGGCATTTTCCACAAGGAATTTCTACCTGAGGGTACGACGTTGAACGCTGCACGGTATGTTGAAATTCTGACCCGTTTCATGCAACGTCTACGCAAGGCACGACCCCAGTACATACAGCAAGGTTCCTGGTTATTTATTCACGACGACGCTCGCCCACACACAGCCAATATTGCCAAACAGTTTCAGGCAAAGAAGGGGCTGGTGCAACCTGAACACCCACCATATTCACCGAACACAATCCTCCAGACTTCTTCCTATTTCCTCGACTAAAACTATACACCTACATCTACATGGATACACTGCAAATCACATTTAAGTGCCTGGCAGAGGGTTCATTGGACCACCTTCACAATTCTGTATTATTCCAATCTCGTATAGCGCGCGGAAAGGATGAACACGTATATCTTTCCGTACGATCTCTACTTTCCCTTATTTTATCGTGGTGATCGTTCCTTCCTATGTAGGGCGGTGTCAACATAATATTTTTGCATTCGGAGGAGAGTTGGTGATTGGAATTTCGTGAGAAGATTCCGTCACAACGAAAAACGTCTTTCTTTTAACGATTTCCAGCCCAAATCCTGTATTATTTCTGTGACGCTTTCTCCCATATTTCGCGATAATACAAAACGTGCTGCCGTTCTTTGAACGTTTTCGATATACTCCGTCAGTCCTATCTGGTAAGGATCCCACGCCGCGCAGCAGTATTCTAAACGAGGAGGGACAAGCATAGTGTAGGCAGATTCCTTAGTAGGTCTGTTACATTTTCTAAGTGTCCTGCCAATAAAACACAGTCTTTGGTCAGCCTTCCCCACAACATTATCTATGTGTTCCTTCCAGTTTAAGTTGTTCGTAATTGTAATACCTAGGTATTCAGTTGAATTTACGGCTTTTAGATTAGACTGATTTATCGTGTAACCGAAGTTCAACGAGTTGCTTTTAGCACTCATGTGGATGACCTCACACTGTTCGTTATTCTGGGTGAACTGCCACTTTTCGCACCATTCAGATATTTTTTCTAAATCGTTTTGCAGTCTGTTTTGATCTTCTGATGACTTTACTAGTCGATAAACGACAGCGTCAGCTGCAGACAACCGAAGACGGCTCCTCATATTGTCTCCCAAATCGTTTACATAGTTAAGGAACAGCAAAGGCCCTATAACACTACCTTGGGGAACGACAGAAATTATTTCTGTTTTACTCGATGATTTTCCGTCAATACAGTCACATACATTTCATAAGCACGCAATCTCACTGCGAGTCTCTTGTGTGGTATTGTGTGAAAAGCCTTCCAGAAATACGGAATCGATCTGAAATCCCTTGTCAACAGCACCCAACACTTTATGTGAATAAAGAGCTAGTTTTGTTTCACAGGAACGATGTTTTCTAAAGCCATGATGACTGTGTGTCAATAGACACTTTTCTTCGAGGTAATTCATAATGTTCGAACACAATATATGTTCTAAAATCCTGCTACATATCGACGTTAACAATATGGGCCTGTAATTTAGTGAATTACTCATATTACCTGTCTTGAATATTGGTGTGACCTGTGTAACTTTCCAGTCTTTGGCTACAGACCCAAATTTATTGCACAGTCGAAAATAGCAGATTTCACGTTTGTTTATAACAGCTTTCGTTGCCTGAGGCAGTTCACGTGAACACTCATTTCGATCGTCAACTCCATTCAGTGATGGCAGTGGATTCGTCTTGGGTAGGGGGTTCCACTTACCTACGTGTCCACGTTCCCTTACGAATGTTTCTGAAACATGACAAATCTATAAAATAAAACAAATTATATCCTTCCGCAATACTCTTCCCTAGTATATACACTATGTGATCAAAAGTATCCGGACATCTGGCTGAAAATGACTTACAAGTTGGTGGCGCTCTCCATCGGTAATGCTGGAATTCAATATGATGTCGGCCCACACTTAGCCTTGAGGACTCTATCAGGCGCACGTTAAATCAGGTGCTGGAAGGTTCCTTGGGGAGTGGCAGCTCATTCTTCACGGAGTGCAGCACTGAGGATAGGTACCGATGTCAGTCGGTGAGGCCTGGCACGAAGTCAGCGTTTCAAAACATCCCAAAGGTGTTCTATAGGATTCAGGTTAAGAATCAGTGCAGGTCAGTCCATTACAGGGATGTTATTGTCAGGTAACCACTCCGTCAGAGGCCGTGAATTATGTACAGGTGCTCTATCGTGTTGAAACAAACATGAAATCGCCATCCGCGAATGGTCCTTCAACTGTAGGAAGCAAGAAGGTGCTCAAAACATGAGTTTAGGCCTGTACTGTGATAGTGCCACGCAAAACAACAAGGGGTGCAAGCCCCCTCTATGAAAACACGACCACACCATATCACCACCGCCTCCGAATTTTACTGTTAGCACTACAAACGCTGGCAGATGACGTTCACCGGGCATTCGGCATACACACACCCCGCCATCGGATCTCCACTTCATGTTCCGTGATTCGTCACTCTGCACAACGCTTTTCCACGGCTCAGTCGTCCAATGTTTACGCTCCTTACACTAAGCGAGGCGTCGTTTGGCATTTATTGGCGTCATTTGTGGCTTATGAGGAGCCACTCGACCATGAAATCCAAGTTTTCTCAATTCCAGCTTAACTGCCATAGTAAGTGGGGAGGATCAAGATACAGTTTGGAATTACTGTGTGATGGTCTGGATAGATGTCTGCCTATTACACGTTACGACGCACTTCAACTGTCGGCGGTTTCTGTCAGTCAACAGACGAGGTCAGCCAGTACGCTTTTGTGCTGTACGTGTCCCTTCACGTTTCCACTTCACTATCACATCGGAAACAGTATACCCCGGGGTGTTTAGGAGTGTGGGAACCTCGCGTACAGACGTATGACACAAGTGACACCCAATCACCTGACCACATTCGAAGCCCGTGAGTTCCGCTGAGCGGCCCATTCTGTTCTCTCACGACTTCTAATGAAAATTGAGACCGCTGATATGGAGTACCTGCCGGTGGTAGCACAATGCACCTAATATGAAAAACGTATGTTTTGGGGTGTCCGGATACTTTTGGTCACATAGTGTATTACTTCCTGATTTCTTTCCTCAAGTTTGCTGTCATTAATCACTTAGATATCTATCACTGTTCGTGTTTCAGATTCTCGTCACAGAGCCGTTGCGTACGATTTATCGATCACACTTGTGGCGGGTAAGTGATCTTTGATGTTGGTTGATAAGTGGTATCGTTGGTGGTCATATCCCGCGGGGTATGCGGAAAATGCGTGGACATAGAGGCGCGCATGCGCGGGTAGAGTTCTCTGGAGACAGTGCTTTTTATTTTCTTTATTGTTATTTTCAAACCTGGGCACAGGCACGCCATCAGCAGCATGCTACGCCGCTCTTTGGCCTCAGAGATACACACAAGATATAAAGGAAGACATCGAGAGAAAAAACATGGTGGACATAGAAACGGAGACAATCTCTATTTAAAATACATGGAGCCGTACACGGGCGTAGAGTCCAAAATAAAATTTGTTCAGACACTTGGACAGAGACGAATATTGTCACACGTGAACAGAGGTGCACAAAACGACGATACACATAGAACACGAGGCATAGATCTCCAGCGCGCGAATGTTCACTATCCGTGTACGAGACCGGGGACCTGCCAAGAAAGGAGGAGGGGGGGTGGGAGAGGGAGAGGGAGAGGGAGAGGGGAGAGCAGATGCCGAGGGCAGGGGAGACGGGGGGAAGGGAAGAGGGGGAGTGGAAGCCCGGGGGAAGAGGGGAGGAGGGTGGAGACAGGGGAAAAGGAAAGAGAAGGGAAGGGAAGAGAAGGGAGGGAGGGTGCCGAAAGGAAAGGACACAGGAAGTGAGGGGATCAAAGTTGGTAGGAGGGGTAGATGGAGGGGAGGAGGACATCATGAGGGAGGGGGAGCTGGTGGAAGCCACCTTGGGAGAGGGTGAGGAGAGTGGAGAGATGGAGACCGGGTGGGACGTGGGAATACAGGCGCGGCAGCGGGCGGGGGTGGGAGAGGATGGGTGAGACAAGCGGATGAGGAGAATCGAGTTTGCGGGAGGTGTAGATGATCCGCATCCTTTCAAGTAAAAGGAGGAGGTGGGGGAAGGGGATGAGAACATACAGGATCTGCGTGGGGGAGGGGAGACGGATGCGATAGGCAAGGCGGAGAGCATGGCGTTCAAGGATTTGGAGGGATTTATAAAAGGTAGGGGGGGTGGAGATCCAGGCTGGATGGGCGTAACAAAGGATAGGGCGGATGAGGGATTTATAGGTGTGGAGGATTGTGGAGGGATCCTGACCCCACGTACGGCCGGAAAGGAGCTTGAGGAGACGGAGTCGGGAGCGTGCCTTGGCTTGGATTGCCCGGAGATGGGGAATCAAGGAAAGGCGACGGTCGAGTGTGACGCCAAGGTACTTAAGGGTGGGAGTGAGGGCGACAGGACGGCCATAGATGGTGAGATAGAAATCAAGGAGGCGGAAGGAAGTGGTGGTTCTGCCTACAATGGGTTTTGGAGGGATTGACCTTGGAGAAGGTGTTGGGAGCGCTGCAGGGTGGGGGCAACGGCGAGGAAGGAAGTGTCATCGGCAAACTGGAGAAGGTGGACGGGGGGTGACGGCGGCGGCATGTCCGCCGTGTACAAAAGGTACAGAAGGGGGGAGAGGACGCAGCCTTGGGGCACACCGGCAGAGGGGAAAAAGGTGTAGGAATCTGTGTTATGGATGGTGACATAGGAAGGACAGCGGGAGAGCAAGGAACGGATCAGACGGACCTAGTTAATGGGAAGGGCAAAGGTTTGGAGCTTGAAGAGGAGACCGGAATGCCACACGCGGTCATAAGCACGTTCGAGGTCCAGGGAGAGGAAGATTGCGGAGCGACGGGAATTAAGCTGGTCGGAAAGGAGATAAGTGAGGTGAAGGAGAAGATCGTCGGAAGAGAAGGACGGCTGAAAGCCACACTGGGTAACGGGAAGGAGGCGGTGCTGGAGGAGACGCTGATGGATGCGGCGGATGAGAATAGATTCCAGGACCTTGCTGAAGACCGAGGTAAAGCTGATGGGACGGTAGGAGGAGACGGCGGACAGCGGTTTGCCAGGTTTAAGGAACATCAGAATACGGGAGGTTTTCCACAGGTCAGGGTAGTAACAGGTGGACAGGACTACATTGTAGAGCCTGGCCAGGGTGGAGAGGAAAGAGACAGGAGCTTCATGAAGGTGACGGTAGGTGACACGATCGTGACCAGGAGTGGTGTTGCGTTTTGTGCAGAGTGTAGCAATGAGATCCTGTGTAGTGATAGGGGCATTGAGTTCCATGTGTGCAATGTTGTCCAAGTACTGGAAACCAGGAGCGAGGGGAGTGACAAAGGTGTCAGTTCGGTCGCGGACATCCGGGAAGAGGGAGTCATCGAACTGGGGATCATTGGGGATGGAAAAGACATCAGATAGGTAAGAGGCAAAGTGATTGGCCTTACTAAGGGAGTCAGGGAAAGGGTGATCATCATGGAGAAGAGGATAGTAGGGGGAGGGTTTAGTTCCGGTAAGGTGACGGAAGGCTGACCAGAAGTTGGATGAGTTGATAGGTAGGGTAGCATTTGAATGGGTGCATGTCCGTCGCCAGTCCCGGCGTTTCTTAGCCGCGAGCAAATTACGAATGTGACGCTGGAGTTGCCGGTGGCATCATAGTGTGTCCGGGTCACACGTGCGGGGGAAGGCACGGTAGAGTCAATGGGATACATGGAGGAGGAGGATGGCCTGTGGGGGTTAGGTAGGACTGTGGGGGTGGATGGCGACAGTAGGGACGTGGAGAAAGCAGGCGGCGTGGGTGACATCGTCAGGGTGGTGGTAGGTGAAGGGGTGGCTATCGAGCTGGGTGGAAATGGTATCCCGGTAGGTATTCCAGTTGGCACGGGTATAGTCATGGATGTACTTAGGGGGAGGGTCATTACGAGGGTCAGGGCAGGGGCGACGACCGTCTGAAACGGTAAGGAGGACAGGGAGATGGTCGCTACCAATCGGTTCCAGGACATCCACCGTTATGCGGCCAAGGAGGTTGGGGGAGGGAAGGATAACTTTGGGATTGGAGTTGGATTCAGGACGGGTGTGCTGGGGGAGTCGCCTTGAAGGGAGGACAGGAACCGATGCCACCGCCATAACTGGGCGGCGGAACGATTATGGATGTTGAGGTCGGCGGCGATCACGTAGGAGGAGAAGGTACGGTCAATGTGGGAGAGGAAGTCGAAGGGAATAGGGGCATAAGGATGGACATAGATGGTGGCGCAGGTAACGGTAAGGCCGGGGAAGAAGAGACTAAGGATCAGGTGTTCGGTGGGGGCGAGAAGGAGAGTTTGGAGCCGAATGGGGATCTGGCGGTGGTGCCCAATGGCTACTCCGCCACGCGCAATTGGGAGGGGATTATCGGAGCGGTGGAGTAGGTAGGGCGAAGTGTGGATGGTGTGGTGGGGTTGGAGGAAGGTTTCATTGAGGAGGAAGGCATCCACGCGGTGGGTGGCAAGGGTGTGGAGGAAGAGGTTCTTGTTGGCGGGAAGGGAGTGGATGTTGTTGGAAAGGATACAGTGCTGTCGCGCCATGACAGGGAGTTAAACGAGGGTGTCAAGACGGGTGAAGGTGAAATGGGCCTGGTTGTTGGAGTAGGTGGCGTACATTTTGAGTTGGAAAACGGAACGGGTGGCGAGGGAGATCTGTTGGAGGATGTGCGGGCACTGAAAAGGATGAATTCTGAAGGACGATGGTGAGGAATCTGATGATGTCCTCAGCGGTAGGGGGTGGGCGAAGGGAGTTGCCAGGAGGGGTGGGGGCGTCAAGAGGGCGGACGGGAATGGTGAGTTCGGGAGTGGTAGGAGGGGGTCGGGCCTTACGCTTCTGGGAGTAGGTAGGATGAGGGAGGTTACAGAAATTGCAGGAGGGGGGGGGGGACTGGAGATTGGGGCACTGCCGTAAAAAGTGGGCTTGCCTACAGTGCGGGCAGGTGGGGGCCTCGCGGCACTCAGATTTTGGGTGCGCATTATACCACAAGCACCTTTGGCAGCGGAGGGATTGAGGAGGGGAATGGGAGGGGTCAACTTTATAATGTTGGTTAAAGAGGAGGGCACCCTCCTTCAGGAGATGGTCTATGGAGGGGGCGTGCTCGGAAAAAACCTGCATAAGGCAGGTGGGGCCGGCAGCGTTGTGGATGCGACGAACCGCACGCACCTCCAGATGGGGATGGGCCTGAAGCTCTGCCAACACCTCCTCCGCCGCGATCGTCGGACTAAGCCGAGTGATCACGGCAGTGAGGGTCGGCGGGCGGCACGGGGGTTGGGGTTGGCGAGAGGGAGGCGGAGAAGGAGCAGGGGAGAGGGAGGCAAGAGGGTCAATGCGGGTAACAGGGATACGGGAAAGGAGGTCTGTGTGGAGGGTAGGGCTGGGGGAGGAGATGAGCACCGAATCATGGCGAGGAGTGAGGAGGGAGATGGGGGCACCAGGAAAATTCTGGCGAAGGAAGAGGGTGAGGTTCCGGGCTTCAAGAAGGGAGGGATCAGGACGGGAGAGGAGGTAGCGGTAGGAGGAGGGGGTGGAGGAGGAGGAGGAGGGAGCAGGGACGGGCGGGGAGACATCCATGTCATCATGGGTGGGGGAAGGCGGACGAGGCGGAGCCTTTTTGGGAGTAGAGGAGGCAGGGGTGCCACTGGGGCGCTTGATGGCGGCGGAGGAGGTGTGGGGGATGGGAGTGACTGGAATGTGGCGGGAAGCGGCAGGTCCCGGTGCTGAAGGCGGCGCTGGAGATGGTGAGGGCGATGGTGAAGGCGACGGTGAAGACGATGATGATGATGATGAAGGCGAAGGGGAGATTGGAGCGTGGGCCGTAGCCCTCCGGGCGACCACCCTAGCGGGGGCCGCAGAAACGGGAGGAGCAATGGGAGGGAGTGGAGGGAAGGGATCAGAGGAGGCGCGGGAAGGAGGAACCGGTGATGGGGCGACAAATAGGGAGGGAGATGGGAGAGTGAGGAGTGGGGGGATGGAGCGAGGGGGGAGTGATGCGGCACACCACGTGATAGTGGTGGCGGCAGCAGAGGGGGAGGTGTAAATGATGGCAGTGGTGGTGGCAGTAGTGGCGGTGGTGGGGGTCGACATTACGAGCAGGGGAAAAGCACAGGACAGGACAAAGAAGGCGACGAGAAATACACAGTAGAAGGGACGGAGAAACTATGAAGGAGACTGGGGCCGAAACCCCACTCTGCTGCTGCTGGCGGGGGAGGCGACCTGGCTGGCTGGCAGGCTGGTGGGGACGCTATGTCATCTGCTGCTGCTGGACGCTGGACGCTGGACGCTGGACGGAACCGCTGCTGGCTGGGACGGCTGTTGGACGCTGGCTGCTGGCAGGAACCGCTGCTGGACGCTGGCAGGGACCGCTGCTGGACGCTGGCCGCCGGCAGGAACCGCTGCTGGCGGCTGGCTGTGACCGCTGCTGGACGCTGGCTGCAGGCTGATGCCAGAAACCGCTGCAGGCTGCTAGCTGCAACCGCTGCAGGATTCTGGCAGGAACCGCTGCTGGCTGCTGGCGAGGACCGACGCTGGCTGGACCGCTGCACGTTGACAGGCTGGCTGGCACCTGTAACACCTATCCCTTCGATTGGTACTGTAAAAGCACAATCGAAGGGCGGTATTCTAACGAATTACCGCCGGAGATCGAGACAGTGCTCTTAGAGCGCTAAGAAGTGACACTGTTTGTGTTGGGAAGTGTTGAGTGCGGTGTTCACCGCTGGACGCCCAGCAGTGTTGCCGGGCTTAGCCAAGTCCAGAAGAGGCCGTTGCAGCGTGGAGTTTAGTAATTAGCCGGCAACAAGCAACAGGCCTCACTCTCCTATCAACAGATGTGAATTCTTCGGGACGGCTGCTATTCAGGGGCATAGCGGACGGATTTGCCTCTACAATGGCGTGCGTCGGGAGGAGCTATTGCGGGAACAACGCGACAATTGGGTTGTAAATTCAAATTTGCACTCTGTCACGCTGGTGTTCTACAATGGCATTATACGAACTTGCTTCAAGTCAACTGTGCTTATGTTAGATTGACGAGCATCTGGCTTGACTAAGTTCTTTCAAGAAGTTATGCACTTCGTTCTAGGGGGCCTACCAGTCCTTATGTTGTGTACATAGTTCCTCGTAGTCAGCGCGTACAAAACTTTCCCACTAGATCGCGCCCCGCTGAGCACAAAAGCGCAGGCTCAGCGCTCGTCCGTCTCCGCTTTACGAGATGGCGCTGCCATAAAGACGGACCAAATTCTGCTTCCGCCGATCCGTGTATTAATATGTAACGCAGCCAATGAGATTGCTGCTAACGTCGAACCTTTTCTCATCGCGGATCACACTCGCGCAGTGATACCTGAACGCGCGAGGTATTATAACGAGTGTACAGACCTCCGATTAGTCAGTCTGCATTAGTCTGTACCAGTCTGCATTAGTCTGCATTTGTCTGTACCAGTCTATAGTCAAGTTTCAGTCTGCGCCTAATAAGATTACCGTATTCCCGTACATGGCCATGAAGATAAATGAATAGACACTTTGTCAAGTATCAGAGATATGTGAGAATAAGATTAACGTACCAAGACCTAAGGAACATCAGACTGTCAATTGTAAATGGCATCCAGAATCAAGTTAAGTAAGGTTTATGATTGTTATTCTTTTCATAAATGGGTGTGAAAATTAATCAAGTTCTGTTTAAAGTTGGTCACCGTCAATCTGCTACTCTAAGCGTGCAAGTGGAGTTTCTATCGTCTGACCTAACGGCAGAAGATAAACACGCCACGATAAGGCCACGAGGCATATTGCTGACACTCGCCTACTTCGTTAGAGTGACAAGTCAAATAATCTGATGGTGTGTGTACCGAAGGTCTTACAGTACGCACACCACACTTTAGCATCCTTGTTTCCAATATCTCGCACAGTCGTTTATAAAGAGATCACCGAGAGTGTATTGCAATATAAGCTGTACTTAGAATACTGTGTAACATGAAGGAATATATGTTACGATGCATTGTCGTTAGGAAAGTGTTGCCATTTATGTACCAAAGGTTGCTGTTTAATTCTGACCCGAGTTACAGGTGAGTGCTGTTACGATTAAGTTATAGTAACGGTAAATCCTAAGTTCTTTGTTTCTGGCCTATTATCTTCCTGTGCCGTTGGAAAATTATTTCAATCGAAGTACTTTGAAGTTGGTGACTCAGTCACCTGTGGCCGTTGTGTAACACTTTGAAGGTTGTCTTCAAGTTTTAAGCTGATGTTTCAGCTGATGTTGTTTGGACGGGCTGCTTTCTTTACACACACACACACACACACACACACACACATATATATATATATATATATATATATATATGTGTGTGTGTGTGTGTGTGTGTGTGTGTGTGTGTGTGTGTGTATATATACATGTATATACACTCCTGGAAATGGAAAAAAGAACACACTGACACCGGTGTGTCAGACCCACCATACTTGCTCCGGACACTGCGAGAGGGCTGTACAAGCAATGATCACACGCACGGCACAGCGGACACACCAGGAACCGCGGTGTTGGCCGTCGAATGGCGCTAGCTGCGCAGCATTTGTGCACCGCCGCCGTCAGTGTCAGCCAGTTTGCCGTGGCATACGGAGCTCCATCGCAGTCTTTAACACTGGTAGCATGCCGCGACAGCGTGGACGTGAACCGTATCTGCAGTTGACGGACTTTGAGCGAGGGCGTATAGTGGGCATGCGGGAGGCCGGGTGGACGTACCGCCGAATTGCTCAACACGTGGGGCGTGAGGTCTCCACAGTACATCGATGTTGTCGCCAGTGGTCGGCGGAAGGTGCACGTGCCCGTCGACCTGGGACCGGACCGCAGCGACGCACGGATGCACGCCGAGACCGTAGGATCCTACGCAGTGCCGTAGGGGACCGCACCGCCACTTCCCAGCAAGTTAGGGACACTGTTGCTCCTGGGGTATCGGCGAGGACCATTCGCAACCGTCTCCATGATGCTGGGCTACGGTCCCGCACACCGTTAGGCCGTCTTCCGCTCACGCCCCAACATCGTGCAGCCCGCCTCCAGTGGTGTCGCGACAGGCGTGAATGGAGGGACGAATGGAGACGTGTCGTCTTCAGCGATGAGAGTCGCTTCTGCCTTGGTGCCAATGATGGTCGTATGCGTGTTTGGCGCCGTGCAGGTGAGCGCCACAATCAGGACTGCATACGACCGAGGCACACAGGGCCAACACCCGGCATCATGGTGTGGGAAGCGATCTCCTACACTGGCCGTACACCACTGGTGATCGTCGAGGGGACACTGAATAGTGCACGATACATCCAAACCGTCATCGAACCCATCGTTCTACCATTCCTAGACCGGCAAGGGAACTTGCTGTTCCAACAGGACAATGCACGTCCGCATGTATCCCGTGCCACCCAACGAGCTCTAGAAGGTGTAAGTCAACTACCCTGGCCAGCAAGATCTCCGGATCTGTCCCCCATTGAGCATGTTTGGGACTGGATGAAGCGTCGTCTCACGCGGTCTGCACGTCCAGCACGAACGCTGGTCCAACTGAGGCGCCAGGTGGAAATGGCATGGCAAGCCGTTCCACAGGACTACATCCAGCATCTCTACGATCGTCTCCATGGGAGAATAGCAGCCTGCATTGCTGCGAAAGGTGGATATACACTGTACTAGTGCCGACATTGTGCATGCTCTGTTGCCTGTGTCTATGTGCCTGTGGTTCTGTCAGTGTGATCATGTGATGTATCTGACCCCAGGAATGTGTCAATAAAGTTTCCCCTTCCTGGGACAATGAATTCACGGTGTTCTTATTTCAATTTCCAGGAGTATGTATATATATATATATATATATATATATATATATATATATATATATATATATTGGAATGTAGCACATTTTAATCCATACATGCCCTCTTTTAGCCATATTTTGTTTTGACGGACAGCGAATGTTGAGAAACAAGATTCCGAGCTTTTCGGCTCTAAAGTTTTAATCATATGTTCACCTGAAGATGTGGCTTTTAGTGCCACGAAACAGTTAGTGATACAGTAATAAAGGAGCAAATACAGATGAAGCGGTTATTGATGCCCAAGATGAAAATTACTATTTCCTGTCGTTCACTGCAGACGAGCTTTATTGTGAAAGAAAAAGGTTAAAACTGTATCCAACCTCCGGGATTTTTTTAATATTTAAATAAATATGTTTAAAGTGTTACGATTTTGATTGACGGTCAATACCTTACCATTCAACCGCCTAGCTCCCTGCATTTCAGTAAATGTTCTCAAGATCACCTGAAGCGAAGATCGTGCTGGTTCTTCTCGTATGGCTATCGCCTGATCTCTTCCCTCAGCTTTGCCCAGCTGATATGATGTTAATGTGTGTTTTTGGAAAAGTAGTGTCTGTCTACTTTTACAGGACTATCTATACAAAAAGTATATGCGAAATTTGTATTAACTGTGGACGTTAAATGTTGAAAATAATATTAGTGACATACGTGGAACTCATGGTTGAGTTTGTCAACCGGTGTGGCCGTGCGGTTCTAGATGCTTCGGTCTGGAACCGCGTGACCGATGCGGTCGCAGGTTCGAATCCTGGCTCGGGCATGGATCTGTGTGATGTCCTTAGGTTAGTTAGGTTTAAGTAATTCTAAGTTCTAGGGGACTGATGTCCACAGATGTTAAGTCGCATAGTGTTCAGAGCCATTTGAACCATTTCATGATTGAGTTTCTTACCTTATAGGTACACGTACCTCTATTTTACAATAAGAAACTGACCATGAATCACTAACGAGTAGTACCAACAACACCAGCAGCAAAGCACAGTCAGCGTGAAGTTACGGCACCGCTATGAAAGGACAGTAAGTATTGTAGTCAGACTGAATGCTTAACGCTGTCCATGCTGCTGTCTATTGGACATGGCATGCCGTTACCTCTCTCCAACCTCTGAACTGACATACCTGTACTGTAAAGTGTACTCTCAAACAGCACAGCATTTTCCACATTCACTGAGGTAAAAGACTTGATAAGTGAGAAACAAAAATCCCAGTACTGACCAGGGGCCGATTTACATACCACTGCATTACATAGCTATGGAGATACGGAAGTGCTCTAGAACGACTCTTTTTTATTTTCTACTATTTTTGATTCTTTCAAGTGATCTTTCTAATCTCACCTTGCAGTGGTTTATATGCATTGAAACGTTTGCTAGAAGCTGAATGTAAATTTATAGCTTCATTTTGGCAGTGAAACGTTTACATTTAGAAGTTTTAGTACAAGAGAGTTCTGAAGTATTACTATTATGAAAGTTTTTCCCAATAAGGCACGACAAATAGAAATTCTAATTATTATGCTGTTCCATGAAAGCGTAAGAAACGTTGAAAGACGGTAATCCTGAGCAAACGTTACGGATAATGGAAATTAATGATTAATGCCAAAAAAGTATTCATTTAATATTCTGGTTATCGCCTCTTAATATCAAACCAATGAAGCGACTGCCGGCGTCATTGTCTGAAAAAAAAAACTGATTCACCAACCTAACATAATTCTTACGTAAAAAATATCCTTAAAAATATCTCTGGGTTTTTCTGATTAGCGATATTGAATAGGTAACGAAAGAACACATAATGTTTTCGGTTGTTCTACCCTCGAACACTTCGTCAGCAACACTGTTTATGGAGTCTGAGAAAGAAAATACAAATATTCATTCAAAGTTATGATTGTTGACATGGTATATAATCAGCTCTGATACTGTAATAAAATTTCACTTACACATTTCGAAAAGCTATCTTGTATTTTATCTAAAGATAGGGTACATAGAAACAAGTGTGCTTACTCTGCAACAGACAGACAGAGAAAGACATCACGAAATAACGAGAAGGAATGAAATGCCATATCATTTGTCTTACAGCAAAAGATATTCAGAATTCGGTTTTTGTTTGGCCTCTTAAGTAACAGTCTCTTAGAGAACGTTTGATAGTGATTGTGATTTTTATTACAAGAAGTATTTTTACATAGAAACACAACAAGAGAAATTCATAACATACCAAAGAATAAATACGTTTCTATTAAATCGAACAATGGAAAATCCTGAATCGAATGTAACAATATCATGAAAAGGAAAGTTGCTAGTCACCATATAGCGGAGATGCTGAGTCACAGAGAGGCATAACAAAAGGACTGTAACATGGACATCATCTGGTTATCACGCAGACTTTGGAAGAGAATTAAAGGAAACAGTTGCCGATGAATAATAATGATCAAGCCTGCACTCACTGACGCAGCCATCAAACATTAAGCCATCACGACTGAAACACTGTTCAGAGGATACTATTTACGGTTCAACTGAAATTACTAACTAAAATGTTTAAAATAATCTGTGTATGTTTAGGAAAACAGTTAAACCTTTAACTTTGGATACTTCTAACAATTGCTTGTATCTTCGATATTTATTTTGTAGTTGAAAGTAATGTACTTGGTATATACATACGTACTTCAAAGTTCTTTTTAAAAACATGTTTCGTAATAACAGCGTTCCGCAGTAGGAGTAGGTATACTGGATTTGTGAATGTCGACACCTACACAGAACAGTCTTAAGTCCTGGAGAGTTACTGAATGTGGTTGTGTGCATCGACTGCTGAAGCGTATAAGGTGCATTTGCCTCCGTACGTTCGGAATGAAAATGGGTTTCCAACGTCCCACAATCCAATAAGGCTATCGATCGCCAGCCTACAGTTCTGTGGAGGCGGTGTGACTTACGTTTGTCTAGCAGCTGTGGTGATCCTGTGATGCTTTATTATTAAATTTCACTTGAGGCACTCTTTACTTGGTGTTGCGTAACTATTGGATATGCCTCTTGTGCCGAGTATAACTTATTCCGCATTCAAGGTACGTTAATCCGCAATGTACTGTGATGTTCTTTACACGTGCGTCTGCAGTTGACTGCTCAAATATTGCTCCGTATGTCGCTTCTAGCCAATACATTCGAGTGTCAGAAAAGACACATCCACAAACGGGATAAATCTTCCTGCGAGGCTTGGCTATTTAGTTTAGTACCATCCAGCGAGATTCTGTAACATCTTTGTGGTTAAATAACTGCTCAGTACTATGTACTTACTGGTAGCGAGTTGAAACAGTGATCCAGTATTTTATGAAACGTAGAAATCAAGAAAATGACCGATGAGCTAAGACATTAAGGAATTCTGCGTGGAATGGACTCCTTGAAGTGTGTTTGTAGCTATGTGGTACAGATTACGCAACCCCCTTAAATTACAGAACAATGATTCGTGGGCTTGTAGCAGAAACCCGACAGAATCCCAGATGTCTTCTCTCACGTTCAGATGGGGTGAATTTGGTGACTACAACAGCAACGTGAACTACCACTTTCTGAAACCGCTGGACCTTGTCAATCAGTTAGTTATCCAGCAGGAAAATGCCATCACCTTCGGGGGGGGGGGGGGGGGAGAGGACATATGTGTATATGCAGGTGATCTTCAATAATGTTCACGCTGACTACTGCTGTCATGTTGGTTTCGACAGCTGCCGCAGGTCCCACGGAAGTCGAAAGCCCAGTAGGAGTAATACTGCCCCCTTCGTCGCATGTCCTTGGCGCACAGTAGTTTCGAGCAGCCTACATCGGCTTTTCCACAGGTAACCGTGAAAGAAGTTGAGGGGACTGGATCGTCTTTGTTCTAAGTGGAATGATAACACAAAATGACCTGCTGCGTCTTTACGTCTGTGACAGAATAAATAAAAGCTCTTAGGTTAACTAAGTACACCAGGAGCATAATCAACAACGTAAGGTAATATAGTTCACTAAAATATTAGAAAGGATGAGGGAAACAGATATGTTCCCACACTCTCCAATCACACTAATGTGAACACCTACAAAAAGCCTGAATTTTCGCAGAGAGCCGCTGCAAGACGTGCAAGAAGAGTCACTGAGGTTCTGGAAGGTACCGACAGGGATGTGGAGGCACGTAGAATCCATGCAGTGGCCAGCTGCGCTAGGTTTCTCGCTTGAGGATCCATAGCGCCTGATCAAGGTGGTCGCATACATTCGCGATTGGAATTAAATCTGGGGAGTTTGGTGCCCATGTGTCCATGGGAGTAAGGTGAACTCATCCCTGTGCTCCCCGAACCAAGCACGTACACTGTGGCCAGTGTGACGCGTAGCATTATCCTGCTTGTACAGGGTGTTTCAAAAATGACCGGTATATTTGAAACGACAATACAAACTAAACGAGCAGCGATAGAAATACACCGTTTGTTGCAATATGCTTGGGACAACAGTACATTTTCAGGCAGACAAACTTTCGAAATTACAGTAGTTACAATTGTCAACAACAGATGGCGCTGCGGTCTGGGAAACTCTATAGTACGATATTTTCCACATATCCACCATGCGTTGCAATAATATGGCGTAGTCTCTGAATGAAATTACCCGAAACCTTTGACAACGTGTCTGGCGGAATGGCTTCACATGCAGATGCGATGTACTGCTTCAGCTGTTCAATTGTTTCGGGATTCTGGCGGTACACCTGGTCTTTCACGTGTCCCCACAGAAAGAAGTCACAGGGGTTCATGTCTGGCGAATAGGGAGGCCAATCCACGCCGCCTCCTGTATGTTTCGGATAGCCCAAAGCAATCACACGATCATCGAAATATTCATTCAGGAAATTAAAGACGTCGGCCGTGCGATGTAGCCGGGCACCATCTTGCATAAACCACGAGGTGTTCGCAGTGTCGTCTAAGGCAGTTTGTACCGCCACAAATTCACGAACAATGTCCAGATAGCGTGATGCAGTAATCGTTTCGGATCTGAAAAATGGGCCAATGATTCCTTTGGAAGAAATGGCGGCCCAGACCAGTACTTTTTGAGGATGCAGGGACGATGGGACTGCAACATGGGGCTTTTCGGTTCCCCATATGCGCCAGTTCTGTTTATTGACGAAGCCGTCCAGGTAAAAATAAGCTTCGTCAGTAAACCAAATGCAGCCCACATGCATATCGCCGTCATCAATCCTGTGCACTATATCGTTAGCGAATGTCTCTCGTGCAGCAATGGTAGCGGCGCTGAGGGGTTGCCGCGTTTGAATTTTGTATGGATAGAGGTGTAAACTCTGGCGCATGAGACGATACGTGGACGTTGGCGTCATTTGGACCGCAGCTGCAACACGGCGAACGGAAACCCGAGGCCGCTGTCGGATCACCTGCTGCACTAGCTGCGCCTTGCCCTCTGTGGATGCCGTACGCGGTCGCCCTACCTTTCCAGCACGTTCATCCGTCACGTTCCCAGTCCGTTGAAATTTTTCAAACAGATCCTTTATTGTATCGCTTTTCGGTCCTTTGGTTACATTAAACTTCCGTTGAAAACTTCGTCTTGTTGCAACAACACTGTGTTCTAGGTGGTGGAATTCCAACACCAGAAAAATCCCCTGTTCTAAGGAATAAACCATGTTGTCCACAGCACACTTGCACGTTGTGAACAGCACACGCTTACAGCAGAAAGACGACGTACAGAATGGCGCACCCACAGACTGCGTTGTCTTCTATATCTTTCACATCACTTGCAGCGCCATCTGTTGTTGAAAATTGTAACTACTGTAATTTCGAAAGTTTGTCCGCCTGAAAATGTACTGTTGTCCCAAGCATATTGCAACAGACGGTGTATTTCTATCGCTGCTCGTTTAGTTTTTATTGCCGTTTCAAATATACCGGTCATTTTTGAAACACCCTGTAGATGCCGCCTTGGCGAGGAAAAACAAACTGCATTTAGGGATCGACATGGTCCCCAAGGAGGGATGCTTAATTGTGTTCATCCACTGTGCGTTCTAGATTCACGATGTCACGCAGTGAATGCGATGGAAACATTCCCCAGACCATAACGCTGCGTCTTCCGGCCTGGAATCTTCCATAGATTGTTGTAGGGTGTTTCCTCTCAGATGTTTCCCGTCGTACACAGCAACGACTGTCTGTTTGATGGAGGATAAAAACGTGGTTCATCTCAAAAGGCAACTGTCACCACTCAACGGACGTCCAGTGGCGATAGTGGGTTGCAAATTCTAGCCATTGTTACCAATAAACAGCACCCAGCGTGAGTACAGGAACAAGGCTCCTGCTGTGTGCCCATACGCAACAACGATCGCTGAACGGCAGTTGTGGAGACACCGTTGGTAGCTCTTGGCTGGGGTACCTCTTTTTTCATGGTGTATTCGACAGTACGCATTTCTGCGTCCTTGCCATCTATGGCCCGTGGTGCATCACAGTTCCTGCGCAGGTTTTGGATAGCGCCATTTTGCAGCGCACAGTATACTTTAACCACTGTGACAAGCCAACATTTTACAAACTTAGCCATTTCGGAAATGCTTCCTCCGTTGGTCCTGAAGCTAATGGTCATGCCATTTTGGACGTGAAATGAATCGCTCCATTATCGCTGAACCGTGATTTATTTTCAAAGAATATTCTTAAGAATTTATTTGATTTACTAGCAATTCATCAAGAACATTAACCATTTAATTACACTATGTAAGCATGGAAGTAGTTTCCAGGGAGTAACTGATGAAACCATAACCAAATTCCTTTTAACAAATGGGAATTTTATTCACTTTAATAGTGCCAAAAAGCATTTTTTAAAGAAACACATTTAAAATTATAATCAGAAAGAACCCTTCAAATATCAAAGTTACAATTTATTCAGAGGCAGAAGGAAACAATTTTTGACTGCATGAGCTTTCGGAGTGCCGCTCGCTTTTGACACGGCCGTATTTACGACAGCTCACAACAGCCTCTGAAAGGCTACACTGTTGCAAATCTGTAACATACCAGATAACTTTAAACTAAGAGTTTTAACAATTTACACGAGCACACAAACTATGCACCCCCGTAGGAGGGATGGAAATTGTACGAAACACTAACAATTAATATATTAACCTTGCCACCGAAGGTGCAACTTGATTTTAACTTCTAAGAATAGTCATAGGGTGAAAGGGTGGCAACTTTATATACTAAAATGATCTTTTAAATAAAAGCCCATGAAATGAAATCTTATATAAAATTCTACGAGGTTGGCCAAACAATAGTGAAGATGTGAAACACGTATGTAACATAGCAGCGATGGCGAGGCATTGTAGCATCTGTGACCAGAGAGTATGCGCTTGACCGCGCGAGTGTTGCGAGCGGTTCTCAGTCTGTCGGTCAGTCGTTGCGAGTCTGTAGCTCTGTCTAGTTGAGTGCAGTACTCAGTCAGTAGTCGTTGAGAGCAGTTCAGTGGTAGTCGTCGTGGAGTACGCTAGTAGTCGTCATGCAGAGCAGTCTGTGGGCAACACTGGTCAAGATGCTGAATGAGGTATATTGTTAATTAAGGTAATCATCAGATAATGTAAAGTTTATTTATTGTAATTAATTTCCAACAAGTGCCCCAATAATAATTTTGATTTCAAAAGCAATTTTACAAAAAAAAAATTTATTTAATTGAAGTTCCACTTCCCTTAAACAAAAGTCTCAGTTAAATTAAAAAAAAAAGGAATATTATTATTTGCAATGCAGTTCCTCCAAGCTGTGCGCAAGAATAAGAGCAGAAATTTGACTAGCAGTTACAATGAGGTAAGAATTTAATTCTGATTTTTGCACAGGGCCAAAGACCGATATTTCGGTTTAATTGAATTATCATTATCACTGAGATTTCATTAGTACTGAATTGTTTTTCATTATTTTCGTGAGGAATTTATACTTGGGTCAGATTGCTAATTTTTGTCTAATGGTCATTGTCATTGAATTTATTTGCTGGGAAATTACGTTAGGTTGTATTCTTGTTAATATTCAAATTATTGTCCGGTCAACATTTTTGTGGCAAGGTTTCTCTTGGCTCCATTTTTATTAAATATTGTCTTTCTTTTAAAATTTTTGTGGGGAGGTTACACTTGGCGACACCCAGTCCAGGATCGTATTTCGTTGAGAATCTTTTGAACAACAGTCAGATATCTGCTCTTATTTGCTTAGATATAATTAGGATTTGGCGCAACGCTTTTATTAACTTGTGACTTTCTTTCTACAGGTCAACGGCAATTCGTTGCTCTGTTGTATTTGTTTGTTGCCCTTTTGCATTTGTGCTTATTTGTTTTGTGAATATTTGTGACTATTGTGAAAATGCCGCGAAAGACTGTGAATAGTGTATCGCGAAGTATTATGAATGAAATTACCGACTCAAACAACTTTACCGATAGGACTTGTGACGCGCAGTGTAATGATGATAATCGTGCGTTCACTAACAATCAGTGTATTCCAACCACTAATGATGACTTTAGTCTTAACGATGAACGAACGAACTCGATTGTGTCTTCTGTTGATTTGACGACAATCGATGATGCGGAACGCTCTATTGTAATGAGCGATGCCCAGCTTAACATACCCGATTTGGAAAATTCAAGTAACGTACAGACAAATTTGTCTAGCGAAAATGAACAGTGTACTGGAAGTACGACGGATCTATTCAATTCCGAAATAGTGTCTGACAGTGTACATTCGACTGATAAACGTTTTTGTAAATTACAGAATGACCAAATGGTCACGCAAAACGCGACACTTGCAAATACACCGTCAAACGGTACAGATAATGGAGTAGATAATGTTACATTGGGTCAAATTATGGCGATATTGATACAAAATAGCGAAGATTTCAAACAACAATTTAGTGAACAGGACAAAAAATTTAATAAAATTAATGAAAATTTCAAACAACAGAACGAAAAGCAAGACAAACTTAGTGAACAGGTCAAACAACAGAACAAACAGCTAAATGAAAAATTAGACGACAATTCCAGACAGCTTAGTGAACAAATTGGAGCCGTTGCCGCGCAGTGTCATGACACTAAGGAACAGTTGCGCGTGGAAATTGAGGCTTGTTCACGTAAAAATAGCGAAGAAATTAAGTCTGTTGCGCAGGAATTAAGGGAAATGCAAACTGCCGCAACAGAAACACTCAGAGAGGAAATTAGCGGAGTCGCTAAACAATGCTCTGAAAAAGCTACACAATTACGCGACGAGTTTAAAGCAATGACAGCAGAACTTTCGCGCACAATGGATGAAAAGATCGACGCGAAATTCGAACAACAAAATACTCAGATTGACGAACGCTTTAATCACCACATAGAAAACAGTAATACACGTTTCCGCAAATTTATTCAAGATCAAAATAAAGTCAAACGTCAAGTCATGGAAACAATCACTGCACAGAGACAGGAAGACAAACGTAAAATGTTCGCGAAAGCGAAGACGTATGTAGACAATAATATTACTACAGTGTCCGACAAAATTAATACCATAGAACAGTTGAACGCGGAATTACGGGATGAAATTTCTGATCTTAAATCAAAAACAGATACACACACAGTAAATATTCAAACAGTGACAGACAGATTCGAACAATTAGAACTAACACAGGATTGCGATGTCATCAAGGCTGATGTTAAAAAACTGAGCGAAACTACGCGTAAGTTGCAAAAACAGATTAATGCGTCCGATTCTAAAACCGATGATCAGGCAAAAATACTGACTGAAAAATATGATGAATTAGCCAGTCGTATTGATGCTATCGAAAGTGCTAATGACAATAAATCAGACGATACTTCACCGGTTTCATTTAATCAAACACCAGAATTTCAAAATTTACAGCAGACAATTAATGAGATCGATTCGTCTAACAACACGTTACGTAGGAAGTTGTCAAATTTACAGCAAGAAGTAACAGAGATGAAAAACACTTCAGTTAATAATAACCTACAACAGACACCACTTTATGAACATTTGTCAGACTCACGCAGCGCGTATAATTTGAGTAATCTACAGAGAGTACGGGACTTAGATTCCGAACAACCTCAGTTTAATAGATACTCTTACGATCCTGAACCTGTACCATCACACAGAGATGATAATTTCGATTACAAACATTTTCTGTCAGTGAGAAAGTTTAAAGTATTTAAAAACGATAGAACGCAGATTCACCCGCTGGATTGGATTCAACAATTTAGCTTTGCTCTTCCACCGAGTTGGCCTGTTACGCATAAACTTGAATTTATTTGCAGCTTTTTGGAAGGCGAACCGGCAACTCGTATGAGACCGATCGCGAGGCAATGCTACTCAGTAGAAGAATTTCAGAATGCTTTTCTGTCAGCGTACTGGTCGAAGACGACACAGCGCGGAATTAAAGACCAACTAATTAGTTTGCCAAACTATGAAAACTCCAATTTTCCCAGTGTGACGCAATTTTTTGAGCACATGGTGCAATAGAACCAGTACCTAAGTGAACCGTACAGTGAATCCGCACTTATACAATTATGCATTTCCAAATTACCACGGTCATTACGAGTGTCACTTCTAACGGGCCAGCAAAAGGAAAACATTTCAGCATTCAGGGATCTGTTACAGCTTTTAGAAGTACAGCAATCTGATTATTCATTTGTAAACAAAAACTTTTCGTATAACAACCAAGGCCAACAAACGTACAGCAATTATGATCAGACACGTAATTTCAATAGGAGAGGTAACAGACGCTTTAGGAATGACAACCACGAAAACTTTAATAACAGTCAAAATTCTAATTATCAGTATCGAGAGAATTATCAGCAACAGGAACCACACTATGGTAACAATAGAAGTTTTCCACCGCAACAGCATGAAAGGCAACCGGTTAGTATACGTAACCAACAATGTAATGCACAAGGTCAACCAGGCTTCAATGTTCCGCCGCGAGCACGTATAGTCCCAGATCCAACAAATAGTAACGCACGACAGCAAGGAAATAACTATGTACAGAGAAGACAGTATTACAATTCCTATCGCAATGCACCGTATAGGAATGACTGTTACGACAGGCGTAAAAATAATGAGAACAATTTTCAGCGTACATCTAACAACAGTCGGACATACCAACAGCAAAATTTTACACAAGAACCTATTCTCATGAACGAACCCGACAGTAGGTATCATCCAGAGCGTAACACGTCTGGAAGAAATAATAGAACGGTTCAAATAGTAGAAATGCCACAGAATCCTCCTAATAATAATAACACGTCAGATAGAATCTGACTAGATACTGTACAGGACGCATCTTCCAATAACACAAGCACTACGTTTGACACGCAAAATGTTGTTCACGAAAATGTAATTACTTTTGACGATATCAGAGACACTCTCTTGCAGGAAAGACCATTTGTTCAGAAAACTATTTCACATCCTGTTATCGAAATTAAAATTGGTTCATCAAAATTCTCAGCAGTAATTGATTCCGGATCACCTATATCAGTAATAAATGAGGAGACTTTTAACGAGTGCAACAAAGAGAATACCTATCCGACATTACCTTTAGGCAAAACAAAAGTGAAAGGAGCAGTATCGAGTAAAGGAGTAGACGTTAAATTGCAGACACATTTATCATTTTGTATTGGAGGTCATACTTTCCACTCTAATTTTTGGATTGTTCCTTTACTGACAACAGACGTAATTTTAGGTAATAATTTTCTGGTACAACACGACGCTATTATTGATTTTCAAAATTCCTTTTTAATGTTAAAGGATGAGGATGCACAATTGGCTTTAGAATTTCAGTACTCACTATCTGCGGAAGAACAAACAATTAATCGCACAGAGGTCATTTCCGTATCACGTGGCATAGACTGTAATCCCACATTGTTCACGGATACGTACGTACACAACGGTAATACTCCAGACGAAGCTGACTACGACGTGATGCAAATGATTTCCGATAAAGTTAGACAAAGCAGTGCAACTACAGACGACGAACGTACGCAATTACACAAAATTCTTTTACAGCAAGCTCCAGTTTTTGACAACATTCCTGGTACTATGTCCGGTTTTATGTATGAATTTCAAGTGAAACAGCACGACACATTTAAAGCAAAGCATTATCCCATTCCATATATCCACAGAGAACAAGTTAAGAAAGAATTGCAGGATATGCTTGACCAAGGAATTATTGAACCAGCAGTTAGTCCGTACATAAACCCGTTGCATATTGTTAAGAAAAAAGATGGCTCACTTCGCCTCGTACTTGATTCGCGTCACATTAATGAAATAATTGTTAATGAAACAGATCGACCACAGACACTAGAGGAACTACTACAGAAATTTCACGGTACTGCAATTTATTCTACATTAGATCTGAAATCGGGATTTTGGCAAATTCAACTTCATCCGAATTGCAGAAAGTATACAGCTTTTCTTTGTTTTGGCGACTGTTATCAATTTTGTAAATTACCATTCGGCTTAACTATTTCTTCTGCGGCTTTTATTCGCGGTTTGAACACAATACTTCCGACAGAACTTAAGGACAGAATTACGACGTACGTAGACGATATTCTTATCGCAGAAGCTAACTGGTCTGATCACAATCTGATTCTTGAACAACTGTTGCAAACTTTTCATGCACAAGGACTCACAGTTAACCTCAGTAAATCGCATTTTGGCAAAACTTCTATAAAATTTCTTGGACACGTAATTTCAGCAGAAGGCATTGCGCCTGATCCGGAAAAACTTCAAGCTCTACGTGACATTACTGTTCCTACGACGAAGAAACAATTACGCAGCTTTTTGGGCTTAATTAACTTTTTTCGTAAATTTATTCATCACTCCGCTTTAGACACACCCAGGTTATGCCAATTAACAGGTAAAAACAGTATTTGGTCTTGGGATAAGCAAGCACATTCTGAATTTGTGAACCTGAGAGAAGCCTTGTTGAATGCACCACTTTTATCGCACCCAGATCTTACCAGAAATTTTTCCATTGCCACCGACAGTTCCAACACAGCTTTAGGCGTACATATTTTTCAGGAAATTGAAGAAGATGGTTCAATAGTAATTAAAAACATCGCATTTGCAAGCCGCATTTTGTCACCCGCTGAACGAAATTATTCCGTTACAGAACTGGAAACATTATGTGTTGTATGGGCTTTTACGAGATTTAGGCACTTTCTTTACGGCAGACATACCACAGTTTACACAGACCACAGAGCGATACAATTTTTACTTTCGGCTAAATTCACTCACGACAGATTAAGTAGATGGAAACTTTACTTGCAGGAATTTAATTTCACAATTGTTCACATTCCCGGCACACAAAATGTTGTAGCAGACGCATTATCCCGTTCTCTTTGCAACAATCAGCAAGACATCGCAACCAACTTCTGTAAAGCAAATTTCAGCGTAATGTACATCCAACAAGTTGCATTTGAAAATTTTATTTCGTCGTCATTACAGGACATAGCAAAAGAGCAAAGTAAAGACAACGTGTGGAAAGAAATTAAACGCCTTTGGCAAGATAAGAATAATGTTACGATTAGAAACCATTACACTGTACGCAATGACATTTTGTTTCGCCGCTCTCACCCTGACACCAACAATTGGTTATTATGTATTCCTGACGAACTGGTTAACAAATTAATCTGGTACACTCATTTAAGTTACGCACATTACGGAGCACGAAAATGTTTTCTTATACTGAGACAGAACTGTTATTTTAACAACATGGAGAAACGTATACGACGAGTTTTAGCGTCATGTAAAATTTGCCAGAAAGCTAAGTCAGACACAACTTCACATATTCCTCCATTATATCCCATTGTACCTCTTAAATTAAGACACATGGCCGCAGTAGATATTTTTGGTCCGATTCCGAGAACTAACAGAGGTTTTTGCTACATCTTTGTCGCTGTTGAGCTCACTTCAAAATTTGTTACCTTCACTCCGTTACGCAAAGCTACTGCTAAAACTGTTTCGAAAGCATTTGTAAAACATTTTCTATTTCATGTAGGGCATGTGATGAAAGTAATTTCTGACAATGGATCTCAATTTCGTAGTAGCGTATGGACACGCATGTTACGAGCCAGAAACGTTTCTCCGATCTATATATCCAAGTACCACGCTTCTTCGAACCCCTGTGAAAGATTAATGAAAGAAATTGGTAAGCTGTGCCGAATATACTGCCACAAAAGACATATTGATTGGGATACACACATACTCTCATTCCAAGATGTAATTAATTCCATTCCAAATGAATCCACTATGCTATCTCCGTCTGTTATACTGAAAAACGTTGAACCACCAAACAAAATTAAAGAATTAGTCAACTTCCCTACCTGTCGTCGACTAAGACACCGTGAAATAATTGACATTGCACTGAACAACATCAAACGTGCCGCAGAGCGCCGGAGAAGACAGCAAAAACAGGTTTGTACACGCCGCGATTTTCACGTTGGACAGAAAATATTAGTACGTACACACCATTTATCCAGTAAATTAAAAGGTAAGTGCAGTAAATTTGAACTTCTATACGCAGGTCCATATCGGATTCGCAGCATCCCTCACCCCAATGTTGTACACGTCGAAACTTTGAGAACCAGAAAATCGAAAGGCAATCACCATATCTCAAACATTAAACCGTTTATTGAATGAAATCACTTTATAATGTAACATGCTATGATGCCATTTACTAATGCAATTATTTCACCTGACTACCTACTGATGACTGTCGTATTTTTCTTGGCAAGTGCTCGGCAAGATAAGGTTAGCAGGTCGCTTTTCTTGTCGTTATACGTCAGACCGTGCACATTTTCCATTTTTTATGTATATATGATTGTTTTCCTGTTTTGTTTGTATGCACTATGAATTAGCTAAGATATAGCAAACACCAGTTGACTTTGACATTTTGCTTTGTGATATCTCAAGATCGTGACTACTTTAAATTTTTTGCTGCTGCATTGTGATATTCCGTATACATTTTTTGCCTTTGAACACTGTCTATGCTTTTGACATATTACGTTTTCTGTCATGTTATGCTGTATGCTTGATTCTGTTACCGTTAATCAGTAATTATTTAGTGGGTATATGATTTAAATGCAAGACGTTAATCTCTGTTCATCAATTTCAGAAAGAAATGATGCGTGTAAGAAATAAATTCAACAGAAATGGGAATTTCACCTACGGAATAAACGATAGAAGATGCAATAACTTTATGAGGAAAAGTAAATGGATCAGGATTAACAAGCATTAACAAGAATATACTATACTCATCGTAGAATAGCAGTCTTAACTAATTTTTTCTTTCAGAATACAAGGTGATTGATGCAGGCTGTCAGACAGAACTACACATCTTAGTTTTAGTGATGAAATATGCTAGAGATAAGGAATAGTTGTGTAATGAGTAATGAAGTGATTTTTTGCAGATGATAATGAGTGATGATGAATAATGATGAAGAGTGTGCTACTATGGATAATGAAGTTTTTCTTTAGAGGTGATGATAATGATGGAGTTATGAAGTGATGAATAATGAAATTTTTTCTTTGCAGATGAGGATAATGTTGAAGTTATGTGTTTATGCTATGTAGTTATTTAATTATTTGTTGCAGTTTGTTTTGACAGCAGGTGTTATATTGCATAGTAGGATGACCGAAAGTTTTGGAAAGGACAGCTATGGAACACATTTTATACACATTTCACTACTTGTTAATTCGAAGTTCACTACTTTTCAGCATAGTGTGCGTTTCTTCTTTCAGGTCAATAATCCATTTTGTATTTTTCCAGGAGAAGTTTTTCATGATACATACTAAACCTATTACTTATTATACCTGTACTAGCACTTACATTTTTTACCCATTTGTGTCTATTATTTATAAATGTGATCACATATACTGCCTTGTTTCATAACCTTGCTACAGCTGACTCATGACGAATGACGTTACACATTTTTGATTTACAGTAATAACCCAGAACCAATTTTTTTCTTTCTTTTTCTCTTCTTGCTTTCTCTTATAATTACCCCCCGAATAGTAAATTAAGAGATTTCTGAATAATAATTATGCCATTAATTAGCTCTTGTTTTCAATTATGACTTTTCATGTTTTGGTCACTGGCCAATGAGTGCCAATAATTTGTATAACTCAATGTATTATGCCAAGTGCCAATAATTAGTGTAATATTTTGTACTATTCAATATTTGCTGGGCCACTGAGTGCCAATGATGAGTGTAATGTTTTGTACTATTCAGTACTTGCTGGCCACTGAGTGCCAAGAATGAGTGTAATGTTCTGTAATATTCAATACTTGCTGGCCACTGAGTGCCAATAATTAACATTATTCTGTCATACTAAATATGCTTTGTAACCGTCCAAGGACTGCCACTGTTTATCGTAATACGATTACCCATGATGCCAATAATTTAATTTTGTGAACATTTTTCTGTAATACTACATTCATGGTACAGAAATGTTCAACACTGGGCTATGAATGCCCCAAATGAAAACTGTAATTGTCAATATTATGTGACTTAATGTCCTTCACCTCACGAGCTAACTACCCTGAATTACTGCAATGTCCATTTGTCCTGTCTATCCTAGTGATCATGGAGCACTACCTTTGGGTTTGCACTACTTCTACGTTGGTGTGCCTTGTAAAAGCGTGGTGTTGACACGACATGCTGTCCACCACCATGAGCGATGAAGACGTTATTATGGTCCCACTGTTTGGTGTACCTAATGTACTGCCAAAATGAGAACATGAAATATTACTACGAGAGTTCAGTGTCTTGGCTACACTGATGAATTCTGATGGGAAAAGAACTGCAAATTGTGTCACTTGGTGTTGTACTTCTGTGGAAAGATATGGACTTTCAGAACAGCTGTGTGCAATCTAAAGTGCTACAACCATGATGCATTCCTTCCCTTTCCTATCCTAATTCTTGTCACATAGTGAAAATAATTTTTTGCTAACATTATTTATGTTCATGACTATACATTTTTTTTGATTCGCTGAACTCCAGTGCGAGTACAGTTATGTCACTTGTCGATATGATTTTTGCCATTATGTTTATTTCTTGCAAAAATACCTAAGACATTTTTTCGATTTGTTCTCAAGTACAGTATGTGCACTCTTGTCTTTTATATTGTATATACAATTTTTTAGTATTTTATTTTAATGATATGTTCCGAACTACAGTGCATGTGCACTTATGTTAGGTGTTAATATGTTTTCTACTGAACTTCAGTGCCTGTGCACTTTTCTCATTTTTCAATATGATTTGTATTATTCTGTATATTCAATACTTCAATGCGTATGCACTTATGTCATTTGTTACTAATTGTATATACATTTCATCATTTACTGATATGTTCTCAACTGCAGTGCATGTGCTCTCATGTCACTTGTCAACATAATATTTTTTGCCAGTCTGTTTATTTGTTCTGAATATGCTAAAGAATTTTTTCAGTGCCTGTGCACTTTGTTATCTGTCAAATAATTTTTATATACATTTTTCTGATTTGCTACTATGTTTTGTACTCACATTTTGTCTTTGTCTGATATATTTTGTACTTAGTGCGTGTGCACAACATTTAATTCATGTACTACATCTAAATATTCTGTAAGTTGTGAAGTTTGTTAATTAGAGAAAAATTTTGCCGCGCTTGGCAAGTCCAAATGACTCACCATCGCTGCCAAATTTTTGCCCCCCCAGTGGAGGGTTATGAAACACGTATGTAACATAGCAGCGATGGCGAGGCATTGTAGCATCTGTGACCAGAGAGTATGCGCTTGACCGCGCGAGTGTTGCGAGCGGTTCTCAGTCTGTCGGTCAGTCGTTGCGAGTCTGTAGCTCTGTCTAGTTGAGTGCAGTACTCAGTCAGTAGTCGTTGAGAGCAGTTCAGTGGTAGTCGTCGTGGAGTACGCTAGTAGTCGTCATGCAGAGCAGTCTGTGGGCAACACTGGTCAAGATGCTGAATGAGGTATATTGTTAATTAAGGTAATCATCAGATAATGTAAAGTTTATTTATTGTAATTAATTTCCAACAAGTGCCCCAATAATAATTTTGATTTCAAAAGCAATTTTACAAAAAAAAAATTTATTTAATTGAAGTTCCACTTCCCTTAAACAAAAGTCTCAGTTAAATTAAAAAAAAAAAGGAATATTATTATTTGCAATGCAGTTCCTCCAAGCTGTGCGCAAGAATAAGAGCAGAAATTTGACTAGCAGTTACAATGAGGTAAGAATTTAATTCTGATTTTTGCACAGGGCCAAAGACCGATATTTCGGTTTAATTGAATTATCATTATCACTGAGATTTCATTAGTACTGAATTGTTTTTCATTATTTTCGTGAGGAATTTATACTTGGGTCAGATTGCTAATTTTTGTCTAATGGTCATTGTCATTGAATTTATTTGCTGGGAAATTACGTTAGGTTGTATTCTTGTTAATATTCAAATTATTGTCCGGTCAACATTTTTGTGGCAAGGTTTCTCTTGGCTCCATTTTTATTAAATATTGTCTTTCTTTTAAAATTTTTGTGGGGAGGTTACAGATGTTCTACAGTACACAGATACGGCCTCTCAAGATCATAGGCAATAATATCAAAGTTTCCAAAGATCAAAACATGTTTCAGGTATTAGGCCGTTACACTCCTAGCAATAAATTAGTTAACACACTAAATCCGACAAACATGACAGAGGCAGCTACTAATGTACTGTAGAATGACAGGGAGATTACCGAACAACCCGAATCGCCGGTTTCTCTAACCCGCCCCAACTCCACAAGGGAAAAACGGACCACCCAAGTTATAACCAACAACCTTCCCGCGGGTGGGCAAACGGAGAAGAATGGTGGGACGACCCCAAAGCAAAACGGTTGGTGACCTCACCAAGAAAACAAGTAGAACTTAATAAGAGTAAATCAAACAACATATCACCAATCATTTAACTTCTAATAATCTGCGATTTCTCGAGAAGACATGGTGCAGCACCCCTAAATCGCTCTCCCGAAACGTCCGCTGCCACTTGCTTCAACGTACGCAGGAAGGCGCGCCGATCTCCCGTCTCACGGCGTCGCACCGGCCGGATTGATGTGGGTTGACTACTGTTGCTCTCGTGTCGACCGCGAAATCACTTCCTCTCGCTAAACGCCTCGGCCCACTGGACTCACGTGGTAACCTCACATGCGCCGACGTTCAAGACGGACAAGTCATCTTGTGTCTCAGTGCGCGACCGACCAGCCGATCGATCCAACGTCGATGACCATTGCCTGAGGAAACTTGAGCAGACTCAGATGAAAGAATTAAGCCCCGACAGGGGAAGCACTCGCTTTCTCTTACTGGCGGAGTGGAAAGACTCTCATTTTGCCGGCTTTAAAGGTTGATCCGAGCGACGGACATATTAGCGGTCCGAACGACACCAAACTGCCTAACAAATGCGGACGAGAGACAGACTAGCAAGCTGGGGACGAGAGACTGACGCAGACTGACCCACTGGCGAGCTCATAGCGCCCCTTAAATGCACATGAACAGGCAACCTTTCGCCTTTCCCACCAGAGGGAGACATCAAAGTTGCGATAGCCACAGCGGTGCCATCGCCAGAAACGGAGGGCGACTGCTTCACACTACGCGCTGCGGCGCGCTCTTCTAATCAGCTATTTTCACCACGGCCCAACCGCATTATGTCGACGACTGTACCGTTTCCCACATCCCCCGACATGCTTCATGTACTCTCCGCAGCTAGTCCTGCTACCTACCGTCTGCGAGCGGTTATTGCACGTTAACGTCGAGCACAGGCGAGGGTCATATTAATGTGATTGGACAACGTATCACCTGCTACTACGCTACCAGCCTATAATGCAAAAGTTGATGTGGGCAGATGCCAGCCTAACTGCTCAGTTTGCACCAACCCAGCTACTCACCATATGTACGGCAGCCTGCCGCTGCGTCCAGAAAAGCCCAATGGACCCTCGCTTAAATGAATTCCGCACTCTCTTCCCCACCGGAAATCGTGACGTACTTTACGCGAGAACGAAGAAACAGCGAAACATGGAAAGCAATCTGCAGATGCATCAGCCACACAAAATCGATACTGCCGATGTCACTAGTAAAGAGGAAGCCATACTAACAAGGAATCCTTTGAGTGGGAGGTCGCAAAAGGCCAATCACATTTACGGCATTCAATGACATTCATATTGTCTACGACGTAACCACAGTATTGGCTGCTAATGGCAACAGGGGACGGGACTGGACGTATCCAATGATGAGCACAGCACGAGGCTACGGAGAGTAGTGGAACTGATTAGTTGACGGGTAGCTCACAACAGTGCTACAGTGCTGGTGGTGTTGATACAAGGTAGAGCAATGGTAATAATAAACTAAATAAACAGTGCATCATATCTACAACAGTAGTTGATTGATACAAATTAGAGAAATGGAAACGATAGACTAAGCAAACGACGTATTATATCCACAACATCACATGCCGGAGTTGGTATTTCTTCATAAGGGAACCCAATGAATTTCGTAGAGTGACGAAGAAGTGGCAGTTGATGTATTAGCGTTTCTGCAAGATCAGTAGAATGGGTGGTGTGGTATATGCTCGACTGTATAGACAATGTACGTGAACTGTAAAATGATTACGAAACACGCTTAGCAAATGAAAGTGATACTAAAACAGGTGTTCATCATACTTGTCGGACAAGGAGCCACAAATTCCGTCACCAGTGAAACGTAGTAAAGTACAATCTTTGTCCAGGGAGCGGGTACTTAACATAATTACGGAATATTAAGGTCATCCAGAGCATATTAAAAGCAGTTATGAACAGATTTCTAAAATGTCAGTAGCAATATGACCTTTTAGCACGTAAGAAAAATAACAGATATTCAAAAAGGGCAAGGCGCACTTAATACAAAAACTGTTGTCTGAGATCTTCAAGAATGCTAGATACAATTTACAGGATTTGCGTGACAGTGACCTACTACGTTGTGCTCATGAAACTGTGCGCGACATAGGTTACAGTGATTTCACGGTTAACAGTGTATAGATGCATAAATTCAAACAGTGGTAAAGAATTGTAAGGCGTAAAGTAACGAAATTTCAAACGAAACATTAATTTAACGATACCCAGGAAACTGCGAAAGCGGTCCGAAAATTTGTAGATAAGATAAACAAACTTAGCCCATTTTTCAATAACGAAATTGTTTCCAATTTCGAACAATCAGAATTTGAAGAGGAAATGCATATGAAACGAACCCTGGAAATTAGAAGTACCAACAGTCATGTTCAGCTAACATCATAACTTAACGCATCCATATACAATTATGTCAATTGGTAATCTGGATGGTAAATTGGCTGGAAGGTCTTTTATTTTGCTGCTGTGCCCCCTACAATTACTTGCCGTGTACATGATCTTGCAAGGGCAGTGGGAAATATTTACGTCACAGCATGGAAGAGTGGGAAAACCGTTTTTTTTTTATAATAGAGGTGGAGCCCCTCCACGCCCACACCGGCATGACGGCCAACACACAAGGTCTATGCCATCTCTGCATAAGGGTTAGTATTCACTAAAGTGAGGTGTCGCAGGATGTGGGTACTGCGATGTTTGCGTACGTCTGGTTAGGATTAACCATTAATACGCACTCATCTGGAGATATATTGGTCGAAATCTGACGAAGGGTAGCGGTTTGAAGGGCAGAGGAAAAAAAAGTGCCAAGGCAAGAGCCAAGGGAAAAAAACCTCTGCGAAAGTTAGGTCGGGCGGAAAGAGCGGTAGCGGTTGTCTTGCTGCCTGCGATAGGTTGTGCAAGGATAGTCTTTGTTAGTAGTGGGTATCATGCATGTCGATACCTTGACGTTGTGCGTTTGTGCTGCTCGGCGGCTGGCGCTGGGTGCTGGTACAGAGTCCTCGTTCAGCGTCAGCAACCTGCAACAGTTAGGTTTGTTATCGGTCTTGTGTCCGATAGGTAATATACCGGAGGCAAATTGTGAGGGAATGTTGGCAGATTGTTTGTGCGTCTGTGGGCGAGCTCCTCGGTGCCCCTGCTGTGGCCTGTTGGTCGGCTCTAATAGCAGCTGGTAGTTGCCAGTCAGTGTTGCTGATATGCAGGGGCTTGCCGACGTTTGTCGCTTTTTGCGTATGTTAGTTTACCATAGGTGGCTATGCCCTAGCTAGCAGTGTCTTTGGTCGCTTGTGCTTCCACCTGTGGTTGTGATCGTAGTTTCCCAGAGTGAGGATGAAAGGATTGTTCGAGTGTGTCGAGTTCCTGTATAGTCGTGTGGCGTGTTTTTTGAATACTTCCTTGAGGGTATCAAGGCGGTATTCATGGTGATGATCCACGGTGCGTGTGTAGCGTGGAGCGTTGCTAATGATTCGTAGCACCTTGTTCTGTATGATCTGCAGGCGGCGCAGTCGTGTAGGAGCTGCATATCCCCAGACGGGAGTTGCGTACATCAGAGGTCTAATCAGTGTCATGTATAGGGACCTCGACCGTCGTAAGAGAACTACAGACATAGTATGAGCACTGCTTTTGGCCAAAATCTGGTCAAAATAACTAGCTTTTGCTTGATTTCTGGTCTACATTTAAAAACCATACTCTTTTAGAGCCAAGTATCACTCCTGAAAAATGTGTAATATTGCACTCATACCAGTTGCCTCTGGATGTTTGTTTTCTCCGTGTCATTAAAACATGTTATCGCACTATCTGCAGCTGTGCGTCAAAGGATAGCAAGTTGCACGGTAAGGTCCACGACAGACTGTCTAGCATTCGGTTGCATGCCATCAGTTCTCGTCAAACCGTTACACAAATATGATTCTACATGCATTTCTTGAAGAGTAGATACGTATCTGAGCGTCCTGTACGGTTTCTTAGCCTTTTCTCTTAATGGTGCGAATCTTTGTGATCACTGTGGCGTGCCATTTTTTGTTAGGTGTTCGTGGTGCAAGTTAATGATTTGTTTTGAACATTTCTTGAATTTCGACGATGTCCATTTTGTGATATGTAATACATACGTCGCACAGAAAGTTGATCTCTGCACTTTCCGTACACTCATTTTCTGTCGCCGCGCTGGTGCACATCGTGAATCTTTAGCACCTAATATTTTTCTTGTCATAACTGTTATGACAACACTTTCAAATGAGCCTTGCTAAAGATTGGACCTGTGATCTCGCACTCAATGGGTTCCTTGTAAGGTAAAGAAATTTATGTACAGAGCGTTTGAAAAATGACCAAGGATAGTGACTGAAGTAAACACGTAGTTGTCTGCTCATACTTGACTTTGATAAACCCACTTTTATTTTAACTATGTGGGAAAAATGGGAAATTTGTGGTTAGTTCCTATGGGACCAAACTGCTGAGATCATCGTTCCCTAGGCTTACATGCTACTTAATCTCATTTAAACTGACTTACGCTAAGGGCAACACACATTTCCATGCCCGAGGGAGGTTCGAACCTCCGACGGGGGGAGGCGCAAACCGTGGCAAGGCTCCCCAGACCGCACAGCTACCCCGCGCGGCAACTATCTGGGTAAAAAATACGCCACTATACTGTACACCAACGTTTCATCAACCCAGGACGACGTCTTCGGCCACGAAAGAGAGGGATCGTCTGGCCCTTTTGTGCACCGTCTCTCCCAATAGTTAAGACCAGTAATTTCTACCACCCTGCTCTTCTCATTTGTCGATTGTGCTTCAGTTCGCTGCGTTTTTTCACAAACGCTATTTTATCAACCGCAGGCTTATGTAACCTTACCACGCGCGAAATGCCTTTGAGGTAGAGGTGCTTACTGAACAATAGGTCTAAGCTCAGTCAGTAATGAATGGAATTAAAATGGCTGTAAACCAGCATAGCACACTAGTAACTTGAGAGTTACCTACGCTACTAGCCCAAAAATTTTCGAAACTACACTTTTGCTCATAAATTAAGGTTAATGCTTATACATGGTGAAACAACGCTTTGGTGGCCGGTTTGCGAGTTTAAGTCACCTTAGGGTGAGACCATGCGGTGCATTTGACCTGCGGTCGTCGCACGGTGGAGCTGGCAGTAGTCCACATACATAGAAATGTGTTGGTGCATGTCAGAGTACGGTTCAGCGAATAAGTGCGCAGAATTTCCAGACGTGCTAATGGTGACTGTGTGTAAAACGGCTCAACGAACACCTACTGATGACGTTATGACGGGGTATAATACTAGGGCGCTGGAGGATGGTCAAACACAGCAGGTCGTAGCACGGGCCATCCGTGTGCCCCTGAGTGTAATCTCAAGATAATGGCAACGATTCCAGCAGACAGGAAACGTGTCCAGGTGCTACAGTACGGGACGTCCACAGCGTACAACACCACAAGAAGACCGATATCTCAACATCAGTACCCACAGACGGCCACGGAGTACTGCAGGTAGCCTTGCTCGGGACCTTACCACAGCCACTGGAACAGTTGTCGCCAGACACACAGTCTACAGACGACTGAAGGGACATGGTTTAAATGCCAGGAGACCTGCAACGTGCATTCCACTGAGTCCTGGTCACAGTAGAGCCTGTAAAGCCTGGTTTCTAGAACACAGTACATGGTCATACATGTTCACAGACGAGTCCAGGTATAGTCTGGCCAGTGATTCTCGCCGGGTTTCCACCTGGCGTGGACCAGGAACCAGATACCAACTCCCTAATATCCTTGAAAGGGATATTTATGGAAGTCGTGGTTTGATGGGGTGAAGTGCGATTATGATTGGGGCACGTACACCCCTGCATGTCTTTGACAGAGGAACCGTAAAAGGTCAGGTGTATTGGAAAGTCATTTTGCACCCGTATGTCCTCCTTTTCAGGGTTACAGTGGGTCTCACCTTGTTCGTGACGGATGATAACGCACGGCCCCATAGAGCTGCCATCGTGGAGGAGTACCTTGAAGCAGAAGATATCAGACGAACTTAGTGGCCTGCCTGTTCTCCAGACCTAAGCCCCATCGAGCACGTCTGGGATTCTCCTGGTCGACGTATCACTGCACGTCTTCAAATCCCTAGGACACTTCAGGAGCTCCGACAAGCACTGGTGCAAGAATGGGAGGCTATACCCCAGCAGCTGCTCGACCACCTGATCCAGAGTATTCCAACCCGCTGTGCGGCCTGTATACGTGTACATGGTGATCATATCCCATACTGATGTCGGGGTACATGCGTAGGAAACAGTGGCGTTTTGTAGCACATGTGTTTCGGGACGGTTTTCTCAACTTATCACCAATACCGTGGACTTATAGATCTATGTCAAGTGTGTTCCCTATGTGCCTATGCTATTAGCACCAGTTTTGTGTAGTGCCACGTTGTGTGGTACCAAATTCTTCAATTATCCTTAATTTGTGAGCATGAGTGTAGATTAATAAAAAACACAAAAAAGTTAAGATGTTGGAGAGCTTCAAGTAAGTGTTCTACATGGTGCTGCTCTCTTGAGTAGGTCGCGTAGAACGTTCATAAAATCCTGTGAACCTGTCAGAAAACTCCTTCCTTGGGATGTTGTTCAACTTACACGCCACACTGGCTTGTATGTCGGTTTTTCCATCAGACTTGGTGCGGAGTGTAGAGTGCACTTAGCGAAAGAACTCCGACTGAAGAAGCGCTAGGAGCCGTTGGCATAAATCCAGGGCTGCGAACTGTCAGCAGAGTGATCGAGCGGCGACTTTAGTACTCGCCCAGCGGAAGGTACCGCCGCATGCACGTGACTCGCGAGAGGGAGGTGGTGCCGCGTTAGCAGCGCTATTTGCGGCTGACGACGCACAGTATCGTGGCGGCTGCTGGAGGTTTGGTTAGAGATAAACCGGTATATTTCTATGTTGCTGCAGATCTGAGCTGCGGACGAAGTGTCATTATCGGGACAGAAATGCAACAACTCGCAGTATAGAACTAGTGTCGCCAGAGGATCAGCAGATAGATAGCTGTCGGACCGACTTTTTGAAACCAAAGATACGGTTGTGTAGCTTAAAGACCTAGGTATCACACTCTGCAGTCATTCACCCTGGTGGTCCCCCGTCTGCGAGTAACTGACGAAAATGAAGTCGGACTTTTACGTGATGCCTAATAACGTTACAAAAGAATTTTACTCTGACGGGTTGCTTGGTGTATTGGATAGTATAACAACTTCATATGCTGAAAGTTATGGTTTTGAACCTGGTCAGTTGTAGCACATTTTCTTATTTTTGAATTTTTATCGCCATGACTCTGATCATTATTATTATTCAATTAATTGGATTGCGTGTAATTTCTTATTTCTATTCCCTTGTCACATTATTTTTCTTTATATCATTCTTTTTCCACTCGGAATTTTTGCAGATATGAATTTAATTTTGTCTATTATAATATTCAATTATTTGAAAATTCCGATACATCAGTTAAAATCTATTTATATTGACTCTGCAAAGGTGTGAAAAACTTATTTTTCGTTACCAGAAGTGCACTTTTTGCACAGTACTTGTCATACAAAATTTTGAAACATAACCTAAATAAATGTTGTACTATGGAAGAAAATATAATGAAGATGAAAGTTAAATGAAACAAGCGTTTATAAGCAAACCTATAATTCAAGCAAAATGAGAAATAGATGTTATAAACGCAATAATTTTAAAGAAGAAAAATAGGGTGATAAATCAAAAGAAATCAAATCGAAGTCATAAAATTAATTAAAAGTACGTGAACAAAGATTTCAAGTGGAAAAAGAATGTAGGAAGAAAACTGAGAGCAAATGAAGAAGTTGATATTAAGTTTAAAATCATGTGACGAAGGAATGGAAGTAAAAAGATCAGTTGACTGAATAGAAATGATGATCAAAGACATTTTGATATAGAATTAAAAAAAAAGAAATTTACCTGACCAGGTTCAAACCAGCAACCTCTTGCATATAAAACTATAGGTCTATCCACTACACTTCACAAGTGGTTGGTACTGTACGACTTTTCTAACGTTACTAAGCGTCCACGCAAAATTTCCAATATCTTTTTTCGTCAATTACTTGCAAACGAGGGCCCACCGGACTGAATGGGAGCACTGTGTGGTACCTGGAATTTTAACCTACTTAACAGTAAGGATGATTTCAAAAAGTCAATCTCACCGCTGGGGACCTCTTCTTGTTAGTTGTTTTTGTTCTGTTGAGGGTTCTAGTCCAGAGATTCAGGTGAAGTCTGAGATGACATGAAAGGTTTAAATTACAAACAAAAACTTTTTGTATGTTTTCATCCTCCATCATAAACAGAATATTTCAAATGCACTTCAGTAAGACTGTCATCAGTGTTGTCAACACAGAGTTACTCATTAAAGAAAATGCTCTGCTATCTGAAGTTGATGCACATTTATAGCTATCAAAGCAAGCGCGCTAAAACGCACTCGACACTCTGCTCGTAGCCAACTGTTCCTTTTACCTGAGGCTCCTTGTTTTGGGATAGCAGCTTGTAAAGTGCTTTTCATGGCGCCAGCCGAGCCATACTTCAGTTTGCTAAGTGCCCTTTATTTCCCTTCATAGTCGCTACCTAAACTGAAGCATTTATTTTCAGTGACATCAGCATCTTTATCCCTTCATCAAAAAATACTGCCGCCTGTGCTTCAGCCAGCTGTTGACAGCACCTCTGAGCTCATTTTCGCTCGTTAAGTACTGAAATGCCACGCCGGCCATTAATTTGAGGAATACTTGTAGTTCGCATTGTGCCAAGTCCGGACAATACAGTGAATGTTGAAATATCTTCCAGCCAAAATATGGGAGATTTTCCTTCCTTCGATTTCCAATTTGGTGTCGTGCAGTGTCGTGGGAGAACCTCTTGAATTTTTTGGTAACACTGGGAGAATGAATGCGCATCCACTGTTTCGACTGTTCCTTAGTATAATACTTCACACATTTTACAGCTATGTGTCGTCCCCAGCCACGATTCTGTTAAGAAATTCCTCCCCCTCTTGATAGAAGCGCTGAAGGAATGTCAAAGGCGAACCTGTGATATACTGCAGCAAGCGTGATTACTTCAGGAAGACGTCGAACAGATACTATAACACACACAGATTATTGGTAATTTATTAAAACATGAGAAGGGAAAATATTTAACTGAGGAAAAAGTTATTGTCCACACAGATGATATGTATTTTATATTGTCGCTGACACTTATAATCGTTAGCACTTCCTTCATTGCATTATGATAGTTCCACACCAAAGTAGAATGGTCTAGAACTTTAAATAAAATTCGGAAAAGCCGTTCTACTAAGAGCCGGATCTCTGCTAAGCCCGTACTGCCATCATTAGCAATGATTACAAGTGGTAGCTGATTACACAGAGACTGTGGTGAGCTGCACTGTGCTAAGACATAAATAACTTTCTGGCTGCAGCAACATAAGCATACACATGGGGTCGCGTCTATACCGACGTTACCGATTGGTTAATGTGTCTGGCAGCGACTGTCTTCTCTTGTGGTGCCGTCGTGAGGTACAAAATCTTGCATGAGACCTCTTTCTGTGAACTACAACACAGAACCCATTGTTTCAGTTTTGTGAACTTCGGTTACACATTTTGGAATTTACTGTGCACAAAATTTTGCACATTTCCATCAACCACATATGAATGTCTTGCTCGACCACATTCAAGCGACTAGCCTTGAATTTTCAGCACCGCTCCATCAAAAATCAACGCTCATAACCCGATTTCCTAATACGGGTCACAATTGACGATGACCCTAAGTGCCGTTGAATAATTTTGCTTGCGGGAAGAGAATGACAGGGCATCAAGGGCAACTGAAGGGAAACTCAGTATCACTGTCCGTTTCAGTTACTTGTTGCTTACACACTGAAGGTCTCAAAATGGAACTGACGCGCTCAACAAGGCCTTAAAGGTCTCCTTTTATAACTGCACGGGCTCTGCAAGCTATAAGTGAAGTGTCGCTCATGGGGCACAGGGTAAACAATGATCAAGTTTCAACAAATTTATTTACAGCAAAAATACATCTGTTTCCACGGTAAGAGCAGAATGCACAAAATACAGCGTCTCACTAGGTACTTGCACAGATGCTTGACAGAGCTGCTATCTAAACGCCGCCTGGTATGTAGTAACATCACCAGGAGCCTTGAATGAAAATACACTTGCAGGGAAATAATCTAAGTCCTGAGTATGTCGTTACGTTTAGGTTAAACCTAAGCGCAGAAAAATCTATGCTTAATGTCGTCTAAGTCGTCGGAGGAAGCAACGATGAAAGCTGAGAATGATAGGCTTCCATAGGGTCCTAAGGTAATTAATAACACCCGCCTCGAGATCAGGGGAGGCTCTCAAAGCCACAAAAACTGGTTGGTGGCGCGCGTGAAGCGACCTTTATAGATGCCGGCGGCGGGAAACTCGTGAGACTAGATGTCACGTGTTGTGCGGCTGCGAATAGGTCCTTCGGAAGTGGAAGGCCTCTGACGGCCGCGACTGTGACGTGGGGAGCTCGCGATGCTGAGTTGTGCAGGGGCAATGTAGACTGCACGCATAGCCGAGACGCCCGAGGGGTTGCAGCTCCCTTTATCGTAGGTCGCCGATAAAGCAGTAAGCACTTGTATAAATAGCCAGTAGGATAGTTTAGCAGCACCCCTCATACGGCAATGGAACCAGATTGGCATGGGGAAACAGGGCTAAAAACAGACACAATCTAAATTCACTATAAAATATCAGAATACAAATACGACCAAATGTGATTGATGTGCATGTCAAACGACTGCGCTGTATTAATAGATCACCAGCCTTTATTCGAATTTTGTCAGGTAAAATACGTCGGAAGCTAATGACGCATTATTATTGGCGTCTGAATTAGTTAATAGCAATAAAAACATTTTCTTTGCATATATCAAATCTCCTACATTGTTGTTCTTTGGCTTCGTACTACGACTGGAGTACCACAATTGCCCTAAACATCCTTCTTCTCGTAAAAGATATTGGTATTAGTTTATGGAAGTCGTCATCCACAAGATCTATTATGTTACGGTGAGCAAGAGGTGGTTCTGACTTCCAATACATGTTGATGATGTTGGACATAGTTTCTAAAAAGGAAACAGAATCACAACGTGACAGCTGAGAAAGTAAATTTGAGTAAATAGCCTGATACTAAAATAGACGGTAAAGTGAAGTAATTTCATGTTGTAAACGAAAGCGTCAGGCATTTTACATCACAATCAATTCTTCGTAAGTGAAAATTTAGGTTATGATGAACAAAGAGCCTAGCGTTCGATTAGAAGTAGATAGAGTGCTTCCACTATATACTAGAATTATAAAGACGAAAACAGCTGAGAATTCATCATAATTATGTCACAACTTACAGTATAGTGTGGATATTTAACGAATACTCGCAGCTATCATCACACCATACGTGTTCGTAGCGTTTTATGAGTGTCAGCATAGACGCTCACCCTACTTCATTTGTAACAGCAGACATAAAGTTCAGAAAAACAGTAATGTGAAACTGAGCCACATCTACTCGTGAAATGCATTACGAAGAACACGATGTCAAGCGGTGTAGACTATAAATAAAAAAAATTCTCAGATTCAGTCACTTTTCATTTACAAATATTTACTGGCACGAGGCGTTTTGCCAGTTTTCCGCCATCATCAGGTGTTTTACCGTTAAATTTATATTAATTTCTATTTATAATACCGTTTGGTCTTCGATGAGTTCTAGCTGCTTGGTGTGCCACTGAGATTTAACTACTGAAATTTGTCCATTTATCTGATAAAACGTCATCAGGAATACAGAGCACAAGCATAAACACAGCAACACCACCTCTCATTTTGACATACACTACGTGATCAAAAGTATAGGGACATCTGGCTGAAAATTAATTACAAGTTCGTGGCACCATCCACAGGTAATGCTGGAATTCAGTATGATGTTGGCCCACCCTTAGCCTTGACGAAAGCTTCCACTCTCGCAGGCGTACGTTCAGTCAGGTGCTGGAAGGTTTCTTGGGGAGTGGCAGCCAATTCTTCACGGAGTGCAGCAATGAGGAGAGGTCTGGCACGAGGCCTGGCACGAAGTCAGCGTTCCAAAACATCCCAAAGGTGTTCTATAGAATTCAATTTAGGAATCAATGCAGGTCTGTCCGTTACAGGGATGTTATTGTCGTGTAACCGTTCCGTCACAGGTCGTGCATTATGAACAGGTGCTCTATCGTGTTGAAACATGCAATCGCCATCCCCGAATTGCTCTTCAACAGTGAGAAGCAAGAAGGTGCATAAAACATCAATGTAGGCCTGTGCTGTGATAGTTCCACGCTAAACAACATGGGGTGCAAGACCCCTTCATGAAAAACAAGACAACACCATAACACCACCGCCTCCAAAGTTTACTGTTGGCACTACACACGCTGGCAGATGATGTTCACCGTGTATTCGCCATACCTATACCGTACCATCGGATCGCCACATTGTGTACCGTGATTCGTCACTCCACACAACTTTTTTCTACTGTTCAATCGTTCAATGTTTACGCTCCTTACACCAGCGTGATGTGTGGCTGATGAGCAGCCGCTATGCCATGAAATCCAAGTTTACTCACCTCCCGCGTATCTGTCACAGTACTTGCAGTGGATCGTGATGCAGTTTGGAATACTTCTGTGATGGTCGGAATTGAAGTCTTCCTATTACACATTAAGACCCTCTTCAACTGTCGGTGGTCTTTGTCAGTCAAGAGACGAGGTCGGCCTGTACGCTTTTGTGCTAATCGTGTCCCTTCACGTTTCAACTTCACTATCACATCATAAACAATGTAGCTAGGCATGTTTAGGAGTGTGGAAATATAGCTTACAGACGTATGACACAAGTAACAGGCCAATCACCTGACCACATCCGAAGTCCATGAGTTCCACGACTTCTAATTATTACTGAGGTCGCTGATGTGGACTACCTGGCAGTAGGTGGCAGCATAACGCACCTAATATGAAAAACGTATGTTTTTGGGGGTGTCTGGATTCTGTTGATCAGATAGTGTAAGGCTGTGAAATGTAAGCAATTGTGCAACGATGTATTCAGCTAATTGGTCAAAATTCATTACAGTCTCGAAGTAGAACGCTTGTTGAAATCCTATCAGAGTAGTGAATCTCTGATATCCTTGGAAGTCTGTCGATAACATGAAGAGCGTACTATGCTCCCAATATTTCCCTACTTACTCGAAACGGCTGTCTTTTATTGTTGTGGTATTTCCACGATTCACATGTTTAATACTCGGTGACTTCACGCGACATTACCTTACGGTTTCAGTGTCCACCACGGCCTTTTGCGTTTGACCTATGGTATATCTAGGAAGAAAGCACAGCGACATATTTTCCGCTTTGTATAGAAATGAATGGAACTTCAAGCTATTTTGCCCTGTGGTATTTCGACGATTCACATGTTTAATACTCGGTGACTTCACGCGACATTACCTAACAGTTTCAGTGTCCACCACGGCCTTTTGCGTTTGACCTATGGCACATCTAGCAAGAAAGCACAGCGACATATTTTCCGCTTTGTATAGAAATGAATGGAACTTCAAGCTATTTTGCCCTGTTTAATGTGTGAAATCTTATGGGACTTAACTGCTAAGGTCATCAGTCCCTAAGCTTACACACTACGTAACCTAAATTACCCTAAGGACAAACACACACACCCATGCCCGAGGGAGGACTCGAACCTGTGCCGGGATCAGCCGCACAGTCCATGACTGCAGCGCCTTATACCGCTCGGCTAATCCCGCCCCCTGTTTACTGTTAAGTCAGACAAAAGTGGCACCTTGGGAATTTGTTAATATTTTCCCTTGCGCTTGAATTATACTCTGGGTCACAGTTCTACGAAAAGCTTGACGCCGCTGTTGGATAAGCAGCTGCCAGTAGCAAGTCGTATACTTCTAGCTCACTTATTTGTTACATAGCTTAAATCTTAATTTCTTCGCGTGTTTTTGGGTACTTGCATTGTTTACTTCATAAATTTCGGGCATATTATAGTATTTGAGAGTTGTAGCATCGCGCTTTAGTACCTGAATAGTGTAAATTCGCGTAGTCGTTTGTCTTCTGTTTTTGTTTTGAACGGCCAGTGTCGGTTGGTCACAGCCAGTGTGCTCACTGCCGCTGTTCGACAGCAGCTGCCAGCAGCAAGTCGTATACTCCCAGCTCACTTATTTGTTACATAGTTTCTTACAGGAGGTGTAATTTCGAGTTTTAGTTACTGTAATAGTAAATTCAGGCAGATTGTAGCACAGTCGTTAGGCATTTCTACCGGTCAGTTCATACATTCTTTGCGTGTTTCCCTTGCGTTATCTAGGCACGGACTCGTGTTTCAGTAACTGTTGTTCAACATCGATTAGAATGGACAGGGACTGTGATTGCTGTGTTCGGATGAGGGCTGAGTTGGCATCCCTTCGCTCACAGTTGAAGGCGGCGCTGACTTCGATCGCGCAGCTTGAGGCTGTCGCCAATGGGCACCACTGTGGGGAGCCGGACTTGGGTATCACGGGGATGTCAACCTCGTCCCGTCTGTCCCCAGATCGGTCTGCCGCTGTGGTTGCCCCGGTTGCTGTCCGCAGTGTGGCTGAGCCCTCGCCTGTGGTTGATTGGGAGGTCGTTCCAAGGCGTGGCAGGCAGCGGAAGACGTCCCCGGAGGCTGATCAGAAAACCTCCCCGGTGCGTCTGACAAACAGGTTTCAGGTACTGTCTCTGGCTGAACCAGATGCAGCTGCCTGCCCTGTTTCAGAGGATGATTCTCAGCCTTCAAAGTCCGGGTAATCGCAGAGGGTGGGCTTATTGGTAGTTGGGGGCTCCAATACTAGGCGCGTAATGGGGCCCCTTAGGGATATGGCGGCTAAGGAGGGGGAGAAATCCAGTGTGCACTCCGTGTGCATTCCGGGTGGAGTCATTCCTGATGTGGAAAGGGTCCTCACGGATGCCATGAAGAGCACAGGGTGCAGCCAGCTGCAGGTGGTGGCACATGTCGGCACTAATGACGTGTGTCGCTTTGGATCTGAGGAAATTCTCTCTGGATTCCAGATTTGGTGAAGGCTGCCGGTCTTGCTTGCGAGATGAAGGCACAGCTCACCATCTGCAGCATCGTTGACAGAACCGACTGCGAACCTTTGGTGCAGAGCCGGGTGGAGGGTCTCAATCAGAGGCTCAGACGGTTTTGCGACCGTGTTGGCTGCAGATTCCTTGACTTGCGCCATAGGTTGGTGGGGTTCCGGGTTCCGCTGAATAGGTCAGGAGTTCACTACACTCAGCTGGCGGCTACACGGGTAGCGGAGGCTGTGTGGCGTGGACTGGGCGGTTTAATTAGGTTAGAAGGCCTCGGGAAAGTACAGGGTGGCCTGCAATCTCAAAGGGTGCATGGCAAATACAGGACGTGCTTGGATCAAGGAACAGTCGGAATTGTAGTTGTAAATTGTTGTAGTTGTGTTGGGAAAGTCCCTGAGCTTCAAGCGCTCATAGAAAGCACAGAAGCTGAAATCGTTATAGGTACAGAACGCTGCTAAAGCCTGAAATAAGTTCTGCAGAAATTTTTACGAAGTCTCAGACGGTGTTCAGGAAAGATAGATCAGGCAGAATTGGTGGTGGAGTGTTTGTGTCTGTCAATAGTGGTTTATCTTGTAGTGAAGTCGAAGTAGACACTCCGTGCGAATTGGTATGGGTGGAGGTTATACTTAACCGCCGAACTAAGTTAGTAATTGGCTCCTTCTACCGACCTCCAGACTCCGATGATATAGTTGCTGAACAGTTCAGAGAAAATTTGAGTCTCGTAACAAATAAATACCCCACTCATACGGTTATCGTTGGTGGGGACTTCCACCTTCCCTCGATACGTTGCAAAAATACTTTTTCAAAACCGGTGGTAGGCAGAAAACATGTTCCGATTTAGTTGTGACATCTTGCTTCTGTACAAGGATTTGTGTATAAAATGTGTTACTGAAAGCCCTAACTGACTGTTTACCAGAAGAATAATTACCAATGGCCTCCTCTATTATTAACACCTCACCTCAATAGCTTAATTACCTCATCTTTTGTTGTCATCACACATTTTAAGCTTCCTTTTGTGTCTTCGGAAATAGTTGAGAGCGTGTTTTTCCTGCTTGTTACACATTTTTATGCAGGTTTTGCGTTACTGCCCGCTCTCTCATGTATTAAAGGTGAGTAGACGAGTGTCAGGATGCTCCATTCATTTATTCATCAGGTGCCAAACAATGTTTTGTAGCACGTGAACAGCACTACCACGATCAAGTGTATGCAGTATGTCAATATTCCACCATACGATAGTGCGAGCAACATATAGAACCTTATGGAAATGTCCCATGCAGAGGAAATATTTCCATTTTTATTGACTGCTTTGACATCTGTCTTTGCGTCTTGGACGTATCTCGTTAATGAACACGTCAGTACGTCATACTTGCCCGGCCTATAGGATTCGCATCGGGAGAGACTGTATTGTATTGATTGAACAATCGTACTGTCACGCGTGTTTGCTTATGCTTACATGCCATATTTTAACTGTATATGGCAGATAAACCTGTCTCATGCCCAGTAACCGCACGTACACATGTTCCGCTCCATTCCTCCCACTGTCCGCTACACATGAATGTAGTAAATATCGAAAGAAAAATAACATTTCACATTGTAGGTACTACATAAATGTAGAGCTTTTCCTCCTCATTCATATTAGGAATTAAGCTGCCATACACGGTCATCGGCTGTGTCATCATCCTTCATACGGCACTAGCATCTACATTCCCTCTCTAAGTCAGAAAAGGTAGATTATGAATGTATTCGCCCAACACAAGGATACCCTCTGAGTTATAGTAACCGTATCTCTTTCCCAACACCATAGTTGTAGAATATTTTCATATGTTTTTCAACATTGTTAAAATTATAAACAAGCTGTCAGCATAGTTGGCAACGTTCCTAATACTATCCGTACTGGACCGGATGTGCCCTTGTCTAATTCGTATTACCCACATGAATCGAAGACTGTTCATGTTTCACATCCCAAATATTCCTTCTAATGACGTCATAGTCTCCTCAACAACTTGTAGCTTGCTAGAGATCTCGATATCATTGTGTTGCGAATACTCAGAATATAAAATCCTGAAATAGGACCTAAAACTTCGTAATTTTTGTCCACGATGCGAAAATAATAGTATAAGAGGCCCGAGAAGTACTTCTGCATTTTCTTTTTTTACTTACATGGAAGACGATGTGATGTTACTAGACTTTGAAAGTGAGATGAATGTAGTGAAAGAGCACACCGGTGAAATCGCGTTATTAACGTCACCCGCGCTGTGTGTATGAACTTTGGGACACGTCCTCCCTCTGTGCATATGCAGATACTTTGCTGTCTCTTAAGGAGTCGCTCAGCATCGTGTGACACTCGTTTCAGACTACGTGGTGTTTTTAAAAGTGTCCCCATCGACAAAAATGTATTAGGTAAGTGATGACCTGCTAAATGTTTTCTGCTCGGGTTCTGAAGTTAGTTTCGTTAGTTTTCAGGTTGCAGACATACTGGCGAATATCTATTGCTAAGAAACGTCTTCTTCGTCAGCTGGTATGATACGTGTTAAACTTAACAGTAATCTGAAACTCAGTAGGAATGGCAAAATTATGAAGTGCATGTATCTATAATTGAGTCCGCTATCGACATTGCCCGCATCTTCTTTGCCTTTCTGCACAAAACGTTCTTAAATCTGCAGCAATATTCTGAAAGCCACTGTGAAGAGCATGGCCGTAAGTACTTCATTGTACGCTACATTAAGTTTCCTTCTCTCCATTTGTGTACGGAGCACGAGAAGAATGACTGATTAAGCATGTTTGTACCCTCTGTAATTATGCTAATGCTGTCTTCACGGTACCTCCACGAACAACAGGTACAGGCTTCCAATGTATTCCTAGAGTCTCCACTTAAAACGTATCTTGCAATATTATAAGTAGACTTTCGTGAAATATAATATACTTCAAGACTCCTCACTGAAAACTTCTTTTTGAAATATTGTGAATAGGCTGTCCTGAAAAAGTTAGCGTCTATTTTCAAACGTCTGAGAGATAAGGCTCTCAGTATCTCAGCCAAGCTCTCCATTCGATCACCCAAAACTCGTGACCACTCGAGAGCTTTTCGTCGTATCTGTTCAGTACAAAATTTTTCCCATGCACTTAAGCGGTATTGTAGCCTTCTGTAATAAATCCCCGCTATTGTCCCATTGCGGTTAACCAGTATCCTTTCAGCAACAGGCTTTACAAGCGAATGAGCCTATGTGATCACTCCGTTTCATACTCTTACAGTTTATTACATCCGGGTGCTAATGACTACTTCCATTTCCGATTCATTAATCAAATAGTTATTGGATACTGCTTTCCTGAGATTTGTGAAGTTTACAATTTTATGTTTTTGAAAATAAAAAGTGCTACCATCAATTGTCCCACTTTGAAATTCTGTCCAGCTCTGACTGCATATTTGAATCACTTTAAAACAGTCTTGTATCATATTCATCTGTATCATCTAAAAAGTTTGTTAATATTACCTGTCAGATCATTAAAGTACAACACGAAAAGTAAATAGATCCCAAAGAACTTTCCAAGGAGGCGTATTAGGTTACTTCAAAACCTTTCGACCATTCTTCATGCATAATAGAATGCTGTTTCCTTTCGACCATTCTTCATGCATAATAGAATGCAGTTTCCTACCTGCCTCCAAATCCTCAATCCAATCATCATACCATTTGATACTTACTATGCCCATACTTTCGTTTACAGTTTACTGTCAAATGTGTGGTTCTGAGTCAAATTCTTTTCACAAGTCAAGACACTATGCAACTGTATGACTAGCTTGACATATGGTCGTCAGGATATCATGTGAGAAATTCGACAGTTGATTTTCGGAATATATGCTGATTGGCAAGAAGACGGTCATCCTGATCGACAAAGGTGCTTGTCTTTGACTTCACAATATGTTCTATCACAGATCCATATCATACGTAATGTACGGTTAAGTTCTTTCAGATACGTCTGACTTCAATTGTGTTCCAATGACTGGACACAGAATTTGCCTGATGTCATGTGTAAAACTTTGTTACATGTTCAACTAAGGCCACCAGATGTATGTCAATTGCGAATTGAGATGACCAAAATTTTTCCACGTTCATTTACACCTATTTAATTCATTAGACCTCTTGGTCGGTTCTTTCATCTGCCCGAGCAGTCGGTTTCTTCCGTATCTTACCTTCAGTTTCATAAATTTAAATAGTAACCCAGCTCATACGTCAACAAGTATTATTGATTTCACGATTGGGATACCTGTGTACTTGTGAGTCAAATATCTTTCTTCTCCGTACGAGCCAAAGTTTTACAGCAGGATATTAAAGGGCTGCAAATAAGCAACGCCACTGCTGCGATTTGTTTACCTTTCTATTCAATACATCGTTCCAGGTCACAACACTAGAACTCCTACATCAAATTTGACTTGTTGACACCAAAGGATGTTGAAATATGTTTCGAAGCTGTTAAGAGGATGCTGAAATCTCATATGAGCTGCTTTAACTAGCAGTAAACAGAATTACTTGAGCAATTGATGTTGTAATTTGGATTCGAAGGCCTCAGTGACGTCTGGGCTGATCGACAGAGTTACAGTTTACAAACAGGTTGTGAGAGATCATTGTTCCCTATTCTCAACCACCCCCCCCCCCAATGTTTGTGTAGATGTTGATCACTGGTTTCCAACGCAAAATATTTTATCATGTACATTAGAATAGTTCGTTTGGAAGACGTTTCGTGTGTGGATAAGTATTTTTTTAAATACTTTTTCGTAAGCTTTAATAGGAGCGAGTTTGTTAACTGCATATGTTTCCTGCACATCAGGCGATATGTATGTTTTTCATGGTAAATATTATTTCATTTATACCAGTTTGTTTACATAATTAACTGCACTACAAAGTAGTGTAGCTAAACAGTATAAGAAAACTGATTTGTGTTAGGCATAGTCAGGTCTGATTCGTCAAGAATGTTTGCAGAAATGAATTTCTTTTTCTACGTGTAAGTCCTGTTTGTGAAAGAAAGTGAGAAGTTTCAGAATGCCCGCAATGCAAAACTGGATTCCATATTTCACGAATGCAACAGAGCCGACTTTAATGAGTTATAAGTTTATGTATGGCTATTGTAGTCTTTCTACAGATCCTGCTGTCTCTGCGAAAAGTGCTCTCTACCTCGACAAAGACACGAATATACACAGCATTCCGTATCTGTGAATTTATCTTCAGCGTACAGAAAAATACTTAAGGTGAAGCTAGCATATGTGGCAGTTTCTAAATAATCTGATGTGCAAAACTTAGGGATTAAAATAGCCTTCCCATAATGCGTCACTGACAAGTAATTAAGACTTTTTTATTTAACGTCCCACTGCTTCTCTTTAGATCATTATTTATTTAAAAATGCGGACTCTTATTGCTCATACTAGTGGTGTTTTTCGGACTCTCGGATACGCCACACATGCGCTTCCCCTTTCATGTGACTGAAGCAAGCATGATTTTTAGCATTCTCATTATAAGGCTTCAGAAATGCGTGTTTAAACTGCTTAACAAAGAAAAAAGCATGAATAACTTGTGTCGGATCATAGTTATGGTAATTTTGGCTTCTCAGTCCACTGTCAAGAATTACATGCGTTGGGCCAACATTGCTGCCATCTGTTTCAGGTAACACAACATTAACTTCGTCATTCAAATTCTCTTTACTAAATGCGTTCGACATTTCGTCACTGCCTGTAATTATGTTACGGATATTTTTCTGCTTCATTGTTCAATTCGTGGGACTACGTTCCGAAATGCTTGGATTTTCGTTTAGATTTCTTCATATTTAACTTTACATTCCTCTCTGAGTTTATCTTGTTTTTCATCGAACGTTTTAGTAAGCTCGGTTCGCAAATTATTAACGGTATCTGTTAATGTGTTACATTTAGTTTCGATTTTCTCCCGTATCTGTTTCTTTTCCTCCCATCATTTTTCCGAATGGATTCTAATTGGCTTTGTGATACCTTGCTTTTGCCATCCATAGTTAATTCTATTTGCCCTAATAACTGAGTAAAGATATCATTACTAACAATAGCGTTTCCCGTCTGTTGATGGTTCAAATGGCTCTAAGCACTATGGGACTTAACATCTGAGGTCATGAGTCATCTAGACTTAGAACTACTTGAACCTAAATAATCTAAGGTGGTCACACACATCCATGCCCGTGGGAGGATTCGAACCTTCGACCGTAGCAGCAGCGCGGTTCTGGACTGAAGCTTCTAGAACCGCTCGGCCACAGCGGCCGGCCCAGTTTGTTGATAGCCAGTGATTTTGGACTAGGCTTAGGCAGTTAAAAGCCAGAAATACTGATATCTTGTGTTGATTTGGGGGTAGTATTTTCTAGCACATTACTCTGCTCTCCGTTTACTGGATCGGTAAACTCTCTTTACTCGTATACAACACTCAACAGTCACTGTTTGTTATAAGTTACTGCTTAAACGAACTAAAAAAATTCGTCCATGTCATTAAACGTTATTAACACCGTTGCTGTTCCTTTCCCACTCACTCATATACAACGTTGAATCGAATCCCACTCGAAGCTCTACTGCGCTGAATTGTTGTGGACTCACCAATTGCTGTGAGGTCCTTTCCGTAACCAAAGTTGCGCTGGAACCGAAGTCCGGACACGTATCGCCATATGCAAGGCTACTCCCCGTGTCTGCACACTTAATACACTTCTTTTTGTCAACGGGTGTATTGATGTAGACTGGAAGGCTGTCTTCCTGCTGTTAACTATACCCATTATTGTAAGTGATGCCGGGTGATATACTATTGAAATTAGCAGTTGGTGGATTTTGCTATACAACACTTATTACGTTAAGCATACGAGCATTGATATTAAAAGACACAATTAAAAAACACTTCCAACAGATGGTGAACCATTGCACAATAGCTCTACGCATGGCCATCAGCTCTGCCTGTACGGTACTGCTTCCAGCGAGGGACTATCAGCTATATGTGAACGCTGCTGCCACCAAGCTCGGTCGCAATTCAACCATTAGAACAGTATTCTCTGTTGCTCCCGCATAATCAATCCAAAGAGTGTATGTAAAGGGTATTGTTCCCTTACAATATGGTAATATTGCAATACGTCATTCCAGCCAATACCATACGTGCTCGCGAGGATGTAAGTCGGGGATCCGGCAGGCCAATCTATTCTCCAAATATCCACTCACTCCAAGAGACCCTCCTACTGCGCAGTACGATGCGGTCGCGGGTGTCATCCATAAAAATGAAGTCAGTGGTGAAGTCGCCCCGGATAAGATGCACGTGGGGAAGGACTACAGTGTCACAATATCGTAGGCCAGAGAGTGACCAGTGTTCAAAGATTTGTAAGTCAGTGTGCCCATGCAAGCAACTTTATGCCTTTCTACAATATAGCTCTTGGATCACCACGTTCGATAGTGCTGGACGTACCCTTACATCGTGACAGGTAGGAACGCATAATACACCCAAGAAAACTATCGAATAACATTATTTTGGTAGTACATACGTTATGCTGTGGGGGAGCTATGATGTTGAAATGGCGTACTGACCCCCAAATTTTTGCAAACGTTACGCCCACCGGTCAACGTCAAGCTAGGCGCAAAGTGAGTTGCGTATAGTGCGTGTGGCGCAGCGCAGCGCAGTGCGCTTTTTTGTAACTTCTCTGTTTTAAATGGGACAGCGCAAACTCCGACGCGACGCGACTGTTACGCGACAAGCGCCTGCTCCAGGTAGCGTGGCGTTGTGGTTGTGGCACAGTTTGTCGCGCCGCCCGCCACGTTTGCTCTGCGAGAGGGGAGAGGCGGGTAGTGGGAAGGCAGTCCTGCCGTATGCTCACTTCGGCACCGCGCATATGGGCAGCGGAAGTATTGCCCATTTAAAAAAAATCAGCCTTACAATATACAGAATTTTACTGTCACTGAGTAGTGTTTTCTTCTTCGACGTTTAAGCACTCCATCTCTTTCCGTTAGTACATAATAACTTTCAGTTACATATATCTGTATAGTTTCTTTTGTTTTCTTTATTCTTTTGTCAAGAAAAATCCCCAGTTCAAAAACTGGTGAGCCATCATCACTGGGATTATATCTTCTGCCTCCGCTCCGTTTTCAGATCGTAAGGAGAGACAGACGATTCGTCGTGAAGGCTGTGAATAAGAAAGTAAGGAATATTATAAAATAGTGTGATCTAGAACCAAGGCAGAAAGGGATAGCAAATGTTATATACTTGTTACCTAGTATGCTGACGTATCTCTACGATATGTTACAAAAAGTCGGAAAGGCGTAATTTCCACAGGTGTGCCCCTTTGATCACCTTGTAAGAAGCGACCGAGATATGAAGTACATAAGTTTAGCTATCATTAATTGGTAATGGATGGGATAAGATACATTATACTGCCGGCCGCCGAAGCCGAGAGGTTCTAGATGCTTCAATCCGGAACCGCGCTGCTGCTGTGGTCGCAGGTTCGAATCCTCGCTCGGGCATGGATATGTGTGTTGGAACCGCGCTGCTGCTGTGGTCGCAGGTTCGAATCCTCGCTCGGGCATGGATATGTGTGTTGTCCTTAGGTTAGTTAGGTTTAAGTAGTTCTACGTCTAGGGGACTGTTGGCCTCAGATGTTAAGTCCGTTGGTAGTTAGAGCCATTTGAATTATTTGACATTGTACTACATACATATCGACTTCAAATTTCCACTGCATCCTAGAAACAGTCGCGAAACCCTCATGAATAATGACGATTTAATGTGCTCGTCCTGACGAGCAAAAGAATTTCTGTTGTTGCGTACACATTATCAGCATTAATAAACTAATTATACAACAAACTACCCAAATGAAGTAGTGGTCCGTATTATTCCCAAAGTATGAGTATCTTGAAAGAGTGCATATCCACTTTCATGACAATGTTTTTCGAACGACGTGAACTCTTCCTCTCACAAAACACACTTCACTAGCTTCCAAATTCGTGTCGCGCTCATATTCTCAGCTACTGACGATAGACTGCCCATTGTGTTGCGCCACGTTTCAATTGTTTCCTTTTCTCAATTACAACTATTTTATTCGCGAATCACACATTGTCAGTTTGGCAAGGCGTAGATGAGTATCCAGGATCTGTTATGTATGTGTCATTCCGCCTGACAGGTCTACTCGTCGTAATTTTAATACTGCTCAGATGAGGAAAAGGAATGAAATCCTTTGGTAAGTTTCCATTCCAGTCGCTAAGTGTTAAAAATACCATGGGTTATGGGATACAACGGAAATTCCAACAGAATTAGGAGTTTATTTTTGTGCAATTGTTAACCTTTTCTCATTCAAAAGAGCATCACCATTTATGAATAACGGACACATTTCTCTTGTTGTACTTCTTTTGATAAAACACAGTATAATTTGCACAAACTCATTTTTGCAGCAGCTATTGTGACAGAATTCGGAAACAGTGTCTCGTTAAACCTTTTCTCATTCAAAAGAGCATCGCCATTTATGAATAACGGACACATTTCTCTTGTTGTACTTCTTTTGATAAAACACAGTATAATTTGCACACACTCATTTTTGCAGCAGCTATTGTGACAGAATTCGGAAACAGTGTCTCGTTAAACAAGTGATTGGCGACCAGTGAGCTCAATAGCTTACAAAGAATCTCAATGCTTCGGATTTCAGTAACATAGAGAAGAAATTTCATGTTTACTTTCACACTAGGAAACTCGTGATTCACTAACTGTCGATAACTCTTGAAGAATTACAGTGACTGAATGAAAAAAATAAAATAGAAAGTACAACTTCTCATGTATCGTCGTAAATAAGGAACTTCCGTGTGTTTACGAACTAGCAAAGTACTCTCCTCCTTGTGTGCCATCATTCGCCGAAATCTCGTTCCAACGTCTCGAGCGGCTTAGGAGATATGAGGGATGTTGTAAATGTTTCATTCCCCTGGGCGTGAGATCGGGTGTGGATGCGCTACATAGGATCTCGATATGGGAGACAGATAGAGGCGTCCTTCCAAGTCTAAAGAAAAATGAAATATGTTAGCTAAATCTCTTAGGCTGCAACATATGGTGTATCACGCACCAAACGCAAAGTGATAGGGAACCCTATTTTTCATTTCAAACTTTCTGAATTTTGCGTAGTGGCTTACTAAAATGCGTATATCACAATAAATATAGCCATTAGCGAGATGATGGTCAGAAGCTGACGTGTAACGCTACAAGCAAGACCAAAAACTACTGTTTTCGCTTAATGGTTACTGTAAAATCATTTGAGAAAGATTCGTTTCTGTCAGCGCAGAGCGTCGCCAATCGGCGCGTGCGAAGTACATGTACGCTTCGCTATATGTGCAGGACCAGTGCGACATGTGCGGAACATGCGCGTCGCGCTGCAGTGTCGTGTCACGTCACACGTACTATACGCGCCTCAATCTGCGCTTAGACTGACACTGTACTCCTTCCATATGTGTGCCATTTCAGGGGTGCATTCCTCCCAGACTTCATTTTCATGGACGACAATTTGCGACCCCACTGACAAGCACTGACGGAGGAGCTCTTTCGGAGGTAGGTATCCCGCGACTGGCCTACCCTTTCCCCGAAGCGGATGTGGAATGTGTTGGGGAGGTTTACCGCAGCATGTCCACATGTACTAACGACCATTCAGCACTTGGCAACTTACATTTCGCGGAAAGACCACAAAGATAGGATAAGAGAGATTAGGGCTCGTACAGAGGCATATAGGCAGTCATTTTTCCCTCGTTCTGTTTGGGAGTGGAACAGGGAGAGACGATGCTAGTTGTGGTACGAGGTACTCTCCGCCACGCACCGTATGGTGGATTGCGGAGTATGAATGTAGATGTAGATGGCAACCACGTTGGTGGGTGAATTGAACGCACCGTCGCAAGGACTCATTACGAACGTTATGGTCAGCTTGATAGCACATTTCAGACTATGCACTACCGTCCATAGTGATCACGCGCCCTTTTAAGTAACAATCACTTCCGTTTGTAACATACAGCGGACTGTAATGAATCACGATGAATAAAACTATCATTTCTGTTCGTCTCATTGTGTTTTTCTTTCAGTTACCTTATGTATTGTACTACAGCTGTTTTCTCTACGGTGTATGGTCCAAGTTTCAACGAACTACAGAGTGTATCAAAAAGAATCATCCGAAACTAATGAAAATATACAATGAATGGGAATTAACTGAAACACTCAGCTGCCGACAGGTGTTGTTGATATACCTCGATGGGGACAGCTGAAAATGTGGGGACACCCGGTCGGGGCACACATTTTCAGCTGTCCCCATCGAGGTATATCCATAACACCTGACGGCAGCTGAGGGTTTCAACTAATTATCATTTATTCTAGAGAAGCTGGCCGGCCGAAGTGGCCGTGCGGTTAAATGCGCTGCAGTCTGGAACCGCAAGACCGCTACGGTCGCAGGTTCGAATCCTGCCTCGGGCATGGATGTTTGTGATGTCCTTAGGTTAGTTAGGTTTAACTAGTTCTAAGTTCTAGGGGACTGATGACCTGAGAAGTTGAGTCCCATAGTGCTCAGAGCCATTTAGAGAAGCTGCATAGTCATCAATGGTATCTGTTCTTTCGAGAAGAGTTACTGTCTTCATATATACTTAAAAGACTACCCAGCCATTGACCTTCGTCTGTGCAAATGGGCACAGGTTGCCCGAACTCTTATGGGTATCGTCACCTTAGTTGGTGCGAGTAATGAGTAAATAGGCAAAAATCTATTAGGAACATTACGTATGAAGATTGCGGACAGTTGGGAATGTTGGTCTCACGGGAAACGTGTAAGAGGTAAGTCCCTGCAGTCGCGCTATTCATCTGTGTCCACGGTGGCTCAGATGGACAGAGCGTGTGGCATATAAGCAAGACATCCCGGGTTCACGTCCCGGTTGGGGCGCACATTGTCAGCTGTCCCCATCGAGATACATCAACAACACCTGTCGGCAGCTGAGGGTTTCAATTAATTATCATTTATTCCAGAGAAGCTTCACGGTCAACAATGAACTTTGTTTTTTGATGAATAGGAAACTGAAAAAAATTTTTTCATACTTTTTTATACGTGTTTAATATGCACCCTTAATAAACAAGGCATATGTCAATGCGGTATTCAAATTCTTTCCACACTGCAGCATATCTTGAGTTACAGTTTCCACAGCTGCTGTTATGCGATGTCTCAGTTCATACATTGTTGTTGGTAACGGAGGCTCATATACAGAGTCTTTTGTGAACATCCACAACAAATAATCACATACAGTCAGGTCCGGTGACCTTGTAGGCCAGTAATGTAAGGATGAATCATTTTGTCCAGTGCGACTGATCCCTCGTTCAATAATCATTTGATTAAAAAATCCCGCGCTTCCAGATGCCAGAGTGATGGTGCACCATCCAGTTGGTTAATGAAGTCATTCGAATCAGTCTCCAACTGTGGGAAAAGAAAGTTCTCAGGCATGTCGTGGTATGTGATTTCTTTAACAGTGCTCTTGGAAAAGCATAATGGAGTATACATATTTTACCGTGAAACTGCACAAAACACGTTAAATTTTGAAGAGATATTCTCACACAGTACAACTTCATGTGGCTGTTCCGACCCCATATTCTTACATTATGACGGTTAACCTTTCCATTTAAAAGGATTGTAGCCTCATCACTAAACACTAAGCGTCGAACAAAACTATCATACTCCGCCTTACCAAGAACGAAATTACACAACTCCACACGTTGTTGAGTGTCACCTTCACGAAGAGCTTGATGTGGCTCCATTTTGTATGGTTTCATGTGTAAACGTCGATGCAACACGCACCAGATGGACATCAGGGAATGTTGAGCTGTCGAGCTGCACGGCGAACTGATTTCTGCGGCCTCCTTGCCAAACTAAGGCGGATGCGTTCGACGTCTGTGACAGACACTCGGGGACGGCCCGGCGATTTGCCTTTGCACAAACAACCTGTTTCTTGAAATTTTTCATGTCATCGTTTAATGCTCTGCGCTGTACGAGGATCCACACCATACCTAGAACGGAAGTCACGCTGCACAGTTTTTACTGACCGGCACTGCGCAAAACCTAGAACACAAAACGCTTTCTGTTGTCCCGACACCATTGTTACTAGAACTGAAGTGGGTGCTCAGATCTGCCACCTAGTTGGAACGATGTGAAACTCGAGAGTTTGCTCTTTCCAAAAGTTTGCTGTTCACGTACGAATCTCTAATAATGTAGTACTATGATTTTTTTTTAATCGGATGATTCTTTTTGATACATTCCGTATGTTACTTGGCAGTGACACATCATGCGGAAGTTATATTCGTTCTTAAGTTTGCATTAGCAATATGGAACAAAACCTCTCATCTGGTGCAATAAGAAACTTAAAGAATTTGACAGTGTAGAATCGAACATCGTTTCGACAGTTCTCACGACAAGCTGTTCAGTAGTAGGCCCTGAAATTTAGCAATCCACTGCGTAGCCGACGGCTGTCTCGCCCGATACCAGCAGCTACACGTAATAATGTCACTCTACAGCTGTGTTGCTTTTCATCGCCTTCTCTTCCCCGCTATCCACAGTATTGTCACCAGTCTGGCGTTGACGGAGAGATGAGGACAGAATTCTCATTATGCAAATTCCCGGCGACGAACCTCACACCGCTTCTGTTTCGTTTCATTTGCACCCAGCAGGTGGAATTTGCGAGATCAGTTTATTGTCATATTTGCATTAAACGAATGAGAAATTTACATAAATAACTTGGTTTCTTCATCTACGTCTACATACAGACTCCGGTGGATGGTACCATGCACCATTACTTGTCAGTTGCTTTCGTATCCCCTTCGCAAAATGGAGCGAGGGAGGAAGGACTTTATACATGCCCTAATTTTTCTTATCCTGTTTTCGCGGCCCTTATGCGAAATTTACACAGGTGGAAATAGACCCCTTCTGTAGCCAGATGTAAAACCCTCTTCTCTAAAACGTCTCAACAGTGCTTCACGAAATTAACGTTACCTGGGCTTCATGGACTTCGATATGAGTCCACAGAGCTTCTCCGTAATACTCTCGTGTTGATCTAACTTACCGGTAATGAATCTTGCATCACTATTCTGAATTTATTCGCCGTCTTCCAGTAATAAGAGCTGACCGAGGCGCAAAACACCCGAGCAGTACTCAAGAAAGGGTCGCAGAAGTGTTATACACGCGCTCAACGTTGTAAACTTTCGTAAGACTCTCCCAACAAACTGAAGCCGACCATTCGCCTTCTCTACTTCCGTCCTTAAGCGGTCGTTCAAATTCATATAGCTGCCCAACATTATGTCTACATATTTAAGCGAGATGACTCTATCAAGCAGCTCACCATTGATAGTGCATTCCAGCATTACACGATTTTGTCCTACTCATCTACACTAACTTAGTTTTCTACATTCAGGGAATATCAAATAGAAATTCTGTCCAAATCATGATGTATCCTTGTGCAGTCATTGAATGACGAGCTTTCCTCGTATATCACAGCTTCATCAGCAAATATCTGTAGACTGATGCTCGCCCTATGTGTCAGGTCGTTTATGTACATGGAGGAAAAGTGCTCTCATATCACACTTAGTTGAGGCACTCCTCACGGTACTCTCGTATCCGATGAACACTCACGGTCGAAGACAACGTAGTGGGTTGTATTACTCAAGAAGACTTCGGCCCACTTGATGCGCCCGCTAAACCCGCTGGGCAGTACAGGTGATTAGGATTGTGGAAAGGGCCAAATAAGGTGTCCGTGAGTTTCACTTCAAAAGTTTATTTTAATTTAATAACACCTTTAAACCAAAGCGACACATAGCCAAACCTTTACAACTGCGAGTTTCAAAATCCAATTCTTTCACGGCTGAAGGCCTACAAACAAGAAATCTTAAAAGCATCAAGTGACTGAAGACATGCAGTTAAAGTTGCAAATAAAATAATTAAAATACACACGCACACACGCACATGTATACAGGGTGAGTCACCTAACGTTACCGCTGAATATATTTCGTAAACCACATCAAATACTGACGAATCTTTTCCACAGCCCGAACGTGAGGAGAAGGGCTAGTGTAATTGGTTAATACAAACCATAAAAAATGCACGGAAGTATGTTTTTTAAGACAAACCTACGTTTTTTTTTAAATGGAACCCCGTTAGTTTTGTTAGCACAGCTGAACATATAAACAAATACGTAATCAGTGCCGTTTGTTGCATTGTAAAATGTTAATTACATCCGGAGATATTGTAACCTAAAGTAGACGCTTGAGTACCACTCCTCCGCTGTTCGATCGTGTGTATCGGAGAGCACCGAATCACGTAGGCATCCAAAGGGAACGGTGGTGGACCTTAGGTACAGAAGAGACTGGAACAGCACATTACGTCCACATGCTAACACCTTTTTATTGGTCTTTTTCACTGACGCACATGTACATTACCATGAGCGGTGAGGTTCACGTACACACGTGGTTTCCGTTTTCAATTACGGAGTGGAATAGAGTGCGTCCCGACATGTCAGGCCAATAGATGTTCAATGTGGTGGCCATCATTTGCTGCATACAATTGCAATCTCTGGCGTAATGAATGTCGTACACGCCGCAGTACATCTGGTGTAATGTCGCCGCAGGCTGCCACAATACGTTGTTTCATATCCTCTGGGGTTGTAGGCACATCACGGTACACATTCTCCTTTAACGTACCTCACAGAAAGAAGTCCAGAGGTGTAAGATCAGGAGAACGGGCTGGCCAATTTATACGTCCTCCACGTCCTATGAAACGCCCGTCGAACGTGTACCTCACCCCTCATGGTAATGTACATGTACGTCAGTGAAAAAGACCAATAAAAAGGTGTTAGCATGTGGACGTAATGTGCTGTTCCAGTCTCTTCTGTACCTAAGGTCCATCACCGATACACACGATCGAACAGCGGAGGAGTGGTACTCAAGCGTCAACTTTAGGTTACAATATCTCCGGATGTAATTAACATTTTACAATGCAACAAACGGCACTGATTACGTATTTGTTTATATGTTCTAACGGGGTTCAATTTAAAAAAACGTAGGTTTGTTTTAAAAAACATACTTCCGTGCATTTTTTATGGTTTGTATTAACCAATTACACTAGCCCTTCTCCTCACGTTCGGTCTGTGGAATCGATTCGTCAGTATTTGATGTGGTTTACGAAATATATCCAGCGGTAATATTAGGTGACTCACCCTATATATATGCTGAAAGCCTCAAGGCAAAAGTGGATAGAACAAACATATTTATGCACTTGCTAGAATTCAAACTTACTTATACGTGCTGAAGGCCATTGGTTTACATAAAACACAATAATTTTTTTTCTTTTAAAGCATTGGCTGTAATAGATTACCAACAGACCATTAAACACCGATGAAAAGGATAGTATAGACAACGAAACATTAACGTTCACTTAGATGAGACAGGTGGTGGGCCCAACTACACTTGATCCGTCGGTAACCCAACCAAGAAGCAGTCAAGGACCGACCGACCAAACGACTTGCTAACCACCAATCGGTACATGAAAACTCCAAGACCAAACTGTTACAGACGTGATTATCCACAATAAAATATGTAGTAAGTTGTCAAAACAACACACCGTGTTGGACAGCGACAACAGGTGAGGAAAGGACACTGCCTGAAATTACGTTAGTGGCCAGGGCAGGTAACCGGAACACTAACGGCCACAAGGAAGAAAATTCCGCTGGTACACTTGAATTTGAAATAAGGTAATATAGCTAACTCCACCCAAAAGGAACACTGCCTGAAATTACGTCAGTGGCCAGGGCAGGTAACCAGAACACTTACGGCCGCAAGGCAGAAAATTCCGGTGGCGCACTTGAATTGTAGTGAACCAATATAGTTAAATCCACCGTACGGCGGCTCCATTTCACCACTACACTCGGTGTTGCTCACAGAAAAAACTCCCCAACAGCGAACCACCGAAAGAACGACACAACATGAACGGACGTGGCTTGGGTACTTAAGGCACCACTCAACTTTGACGTCCTCGGTCGGTGAGCCACGAAGCTCGTAGCGATCGGACAGCTCCGCACATGCTCCGACACTGCGCAGGGACCGCCAGCGGAATGAGCCGACTGCCCCGCACGGAGATATCCTCCATGGTCCGCACCAACCGGCCGACTGCCCTCAGAATGCCGACAACATCAAAAATAGTCGTCATTAGAAATAACGCCAACTACACACACAACCGGACAAACACTTGCACGAAGACCTGAACGATACCGAACAGTAACTAAGCACGCACGAAGACAAATCGGGATTCGATGCGCACACACACAGCTGACTCATGAACGATCGGCGAGGCAAAAGGCGTTGTCCGTTAGGACGACCGACCGACGATTCACCAAGACCGTGGCCCGGCTCAAGTGATGCGTGGCGGCAATGGTCGGGCGAGCCATGTCGATGCAGACCTCACTCCTCCAACCCGACTGCACTAGTGCCGCATTGCAACTCCCCAACTGGCAGGTCCGGACTGCGCTCCATACACGTTCCAACTGACTGGCAGCCCGAACTCGTGATCCGAACTCGCTTACGACAGACCACGACCGGGAAGTCATAGCAGAGCAAAGATAGTATGAGAAGGAATATACAGATACGCGCTGCTAGCGCCTCTCACAGTCAGGCAAATCAGCAACTCAGTGACACCAACAATTTAAATTAAGGTAGTGAGGTGGAAGTACGTTAAAAACAGGGTGTAAAATACATGATGGCGGGAACATGAGCCACACGCAGCTCACCACTCACATATCTGGCTCTCTATCCCGTACACTCTCACCTTCGTTAAGAGTCAGCAGTGGGGCATCGTTCCAACCGCTGTCCTGAGATCCAGGAATATGGAATTGCCTGTTGCCCGCTAACGATGGTTTACGTGATACCGTACGAGAAAATGGCAAGCTAAGTATAGAACTAGTGATCCCTTGTAAAACCATATTGATTCGTAGCCAGATCCTTCACTCTGCCATAGTTATTTATTATATTTGAACTTGGAAAGTCCGCAAAAACTCTGCAGCCTACCGATGTTAAGAATAATGGTCTCTAATTTTGCAGATCTGTTCCTTTTACCCTTCTTATATAAAGGGGTCACCAGTAATTTTTCCAGTTGGTTCAAATTTTGCGCTGGGTAAGACATTCGTCAAAAATGTAATTTACGTTAGAGGCAAACGCCCAGAATTCTCTCAAATTGAATTAGTATTCCTAGCAGACTTGGCGATTCTTTCACCAGATGCACAGTCTGCCGACTCCACCCTAATACTGACTTCTCTTACTAATTATTGCCTAGCACCCGGCGATATGGTTCAAGTCCGGGTGCGGACATCTAGATTTGGTTTTTCGGCGATTTCGCTAAAGTTCTACTGGCAAGGTTTCTTTGAATAGGCGCTGCGGATTTCCATATACAACGTTAAGACATACTATGTTTCTGCTCCATCACTAATGATACGATAGCGGAAGGAACTCAACTCCTGACTGTCGAGTTTTGCAATTGTGAAGCATTGTCGGTGCCATATCTACTGTATCTTGTCTTTCTAGCAAGTCTACTACTTCCTGCAAAGACGGGTTTTTAAATCTTAGGATTTATTGGCGGATGCCTTGATCCACCACCTTCTGCGCTTTAGTACATAGGACAATCCACAAGAGCAATTTAAGTCACAATCAAACTTCAGTCACTGAAGGTCAGCTAACCATAATCAATTTACTGAGCAGGACCACGCTGGAGACGGAAGAATTTGTAGCGTGCAGCAACCACACTTACACTGTCACGGCAGTGGGAGTTTGAAGCTTCTACACTTCCGCCTAAGTTTTAGTTTCTGGGACGGTGGTGGGAAACAATTTTAGGAGCACACTGTATAACTCAACACCGGCGTTGGCAGTGAAAAAGGCAAGCCGCTCTGTACCTGGTATGTTGTATGCGTCGAGGTGGGCCTCGATCTGAGCAATGTACTCTGGCCAGCGTCCAGAGTCTAGATTGAAGGCCGTAGGCGTCGTCTGCGGCACAGGCGGGGGCGTCGGAGGCGCCGAGGCAGCTGCAGTTTGTAGTGTGACCAGTCCATTCATGGCAACTAGCAGTAGCGTCATTTTCTGACCCTGAAATGATACGATATCGCACAGTGAAGCCTGTTCCTGCTGCGAAGCCATTGTTGACACAAAATGATTTCTTAGACCGAATGGTCGGAGCGCACATTCACTTAGTCACACGGAGACATCACAATAAAGACAAAGTAGTACCGAGCAAAAATACATAGGTAAGAGGAGAAAAGGAATTCACCCCATTCTCTTCGCCACACAATGTTTCCAGGCCGTCTGCTCTTAATGAAATGGGCAGAAATCAAGACGGCACTCTCTCTGCCCCACAGCGTCGGCCAGAGGACGCTGTGGCAGGCGTAGTCAGTCTTCTCTCGTAGTGCCAGCGTACAAGAGCGTGCACCTCGTTGTGGCATCGTAATTATGGACGCCACAGGTGATAATCAGTTTCTAATGACAGTAAGTTGATAGTTTTGAAGCTACAATTTCGTATGCTTACAAAGAATAAACAACCATGCATGAGCAGTGCCTATTAGACGGAGGAGGTTCGACAGCCGATCAGTTCCAGCCATTCCACCAGTAAGGAGGTGCGCGGCTCGTGTTGTCTGTAGTTCAACCATGCCTTGACGGTCAATACCGCATTTCCATCAAGTCCGCATTGTTACTTTGTGCCAGGAAGGGCGTCTCGGAGTTAACGAAAGCAATGTTGTTCGGACATGGAGGAGATACAGACAGGCAGAACGTAGATAACATTCCTCGCTCAGGCCTCCCAAGGGCTACTACAGCAGTGGATGACCGCTACCTGCGGATTATGACTGGGAGGAACCCTGACAGCAGAGCCACCATATTCAATAATGCTTTTCGTTTGGCCACGGGACGTCGTGTCACAACTCAAACAGTGCACAGTAGGCTGCAAGGTGCGCAACTTCACTCCCCATGTCCATGACGAGGACCGTCTCTAGAACCAGGAAACCATGCAGCGCGGTACACATGGGCCCAGCAACATGCCGAATGGACCCATCAGGACTGACATCACGTTCTCTTCACCGATGAATGTCTCATATGCCTTCAACCAGACGATCCTTGGAGACATGTTTGGAGACAACTCGGTTAGGCTGAACGCCTTAGACAAGCTGTCTAGCGAGTGCAGCAAGGTGGGGGTTCCCTGCTGTTCTGCGGTGGCATTACGTGGGGCCGACGTTCGCCGCTGGTGGTCATGGAAGGCGCCGTAACGGCTGTACGATACGAGAATGCCATCCTCCGACCGAAGGTGCAACCATATCGGCAGTATATTGGCGAGGCATTCGTTTTCATGGACGACAATTCGTGCCCCCATCGCGCACATATTGAGAATGTCTTCCTTCAGGATAATGATATTCCTCGACTAGAGTGGCCAACATGTTCTCCAGAGATGAACCCAATCGAACATGCCTAGGGTAGATTGAAAAGGGCTGTTTATGGACGACGTGACCCACCAACCACTCTGAGGGATCTATGCCGAATCGCCGTTGAGGACTGGGACAATCTGGACCAACAGTGCCTTGATGAACTTGTGGGTCGTATGCCACGACGAATACAGGCATGCATTAATGCAAGAGGACGTGCTACTGGGTATTAGAGATACCGGTGTGTATAGCATTCTGGGCCACCACCTCTGAAAGTCTCGCTGTATAGTGGTACTACATGCAATGTGTGGTTTTCATGACCAATGGAAAGGGTGATCTATATTCCATTTTTCTGTTCAGGTTCTGAAACTTTCGGAACCGAGGTGATGCAAAACTTTTTTTGATGTGTGTATTATAGCCAATGTAGTTAAAGCTAGAAACCTCTTTAATTAGTTAGCTATTTTTTGTTATTTGGCCTCTTAGGGTTTCTAGACGTCTCGTTGTGGCACACATTTATAAAACGAAATCACCGCACTAACTCACAGTTATCATAAATCATTGTCCGATTAAATATACAGCAGAATGCAAAAAACTGCAAAACGAGATTGTAACAATTGTTGCGGACAACATAGATTTCGACACTCTCTGTTGCTACACAGCAAACCCGTTGGTCTCTAGTTACCACTGCATCATTAATAATCGTCTGATTAATACAGTTTTTCTTGAGAAACGTTTTACATATTTATACAGTCGTCATTTGTGCACAGAAATATTGTTAATCCGTTTTATAGTAAACAAAATACATCGGTGGAATGTATACGTCCAATATCCTGTGGTTTATTCAGACCGTTCCTAGGTGGCTCTGGCGTCTATCATATGAGCACTTGTCTTGAAATAAACATTTTAAACAGATGCTATCTCAGAACAACAAAGTGAGTAATGCAATACAGTATGGACACATTGTAGGAGTGGTCAGCACGTTTTATATGCAAGAGAATAAGCTAATTCAAACACCTTTTTGATGTTATTGCAAGTATCCTCGCATCTTGATATACAGCTTATGGGATCGTCATGGTCTTTCTAGAAGATAGTGCCCTACAAACACAACTGAGCGTATTCCAATGGAGAGATTCTTTACCATCCCTCGGACTATCAGACCAGAGTGCTATTTGTAAGCGCCAACGCAGCAACCAAGCCGTCAACATCAGGCGACACTGACTGGTAAGAGTTTTAGTCTCCATTCGAGACGTCATTAGGATGCAGCGGTCGGCACAGTTGTCAGCTTTTATAACTTGAAGTTCCTACTTCTCCCTCAGGCTCTTTTGTAGCAAGTCTCAAGAGGCTTCGTTCAGTCCGTTCCAGTCTCCCGAAAAGGAAGAAATCCATGTCAGTGCCAGGAATAGATCTTGGGTCTCTCGCATAAGATTCACACACACAGACTACGCATCAACGGGGTCGGACAAGTATGTGTGTGTGTATCCAAGAGGGGAGAAGATTCCAAAAGTTTCTTTTTTTAATACTACTGATTTGTAGTGGTGTGTCCCAGGAAATATATTTGAGAAGATGTACACGAAGCTTTTTGTGTGATTGTATATTAAACATTTGATAGTTAAGCAGTAATTCACTTTTTGAAGCTATATTCCTTAACTGTAAGCGTGTGTGTGTGTGTGTGTGTGTGTGTGTGTGTGTGTGTGTGTGTGTGTGTGCGTGCGTGCGTGTCTGCGTGTGTGAAGCGTTACACTAATTTTACCCTTTTTCTAAATAAACTACAACAACTGTGGTGAATATCATGTACCTTAACGTGTTATTATAATACGTTATCAGGTGCTATGCATTCTGTATTTTGAAACCTAATTTTTTAGTAGTCATAAAATATACGGCGTATGTAGGAAGGTGCTTTATGTACGGTACGTAGTTCAAACGTAATTAATATGTTTCAAACGTTAGCCTAATGATGGCGATCTAGTACTTCGCAGGACATAGCGGATTAATTTCAAATGTAATGGCTTGGAACGCCATTGGGTGCAATATGCGCTCTCAGTTCGTATGGATAATAGCCGCTATTTCAGGATGTCACAGCAGCCGCGCCAAACTATTGTTCTACCACTTGCGGTCAACTACGAAGTAAAATACAGACTCTCAGTAATAGATACGTTTGAACCATTTATTCCAAAACTAGATCAGCTCGAGAATTCAGTACCATACTGGACATCAGTGCTGAAAAAAAAACTCTTTACAGTTACAGATAAGAATAAGTGAAAGAAAGTATTCACTGTTATATATCAGAAAATTGATGCTAAATAAATGTGTCAGAACGCTGCTCTTCAACATAAGACATCAAGAGTGCGTTTTGCCCTAGGATAATTATTCATCTCGGGCCTCCAGCAACCATTCGCGTTTCTTGTGGGCCAGAACGAATTTAATTTTATGTATGTTTCGTCAGGTACACACCAATATCAGTACCATCATGTCTGGAACTATGTGTTACTTCATACTTAATACTTTGCTCAATACTTTGCAGGCATGACGTTGGATTAGCTGATGCGAGGTTGCCATGGACTCGATTCAGGAAGGAGAACTGTTTTTATTCCCATCTTGGTTGAAGCTTGTGTTCGGGCTAAATGTCAGTGTTGATCGTCAAGTGTAAAGAAAATTACGTTATTACCATCGTCGACAAATTCGATGAGAGAGAGAGAAACTCTATTGATATTTAAAACAATTTTTAACATATCGTTCAGTTTTCAGACCTGTTTTCACTTTCCTAGTTTAGACCTCCTTGGACCAGCTTCAGACTTACGTGGTTGCATCAGCAAAAGATCGTGTCTGTATCAGATCTACACATTAGAACGCGGTATTCTGATAGGTGGTTTTTATATAGAATACACTTGTATGGGTTACATATTTAAATGATTTACATTGCAAGATCACAGGTTAATATAAGCGTGAGATAAGACATTGCCAATATCAAATGCTGGTACATTAATAACCAGTATAACAGCCAGAATGTTGAAGGATGTTAATTTCTGGGGGGTGGAGTTCCATGCCTGTTACACTTGATCGGTCAATAAAGGGAAAATAAATGCTGCTTGTGGATGACGTTGGAGTTGTCCCATGATGTCCCACACGTGCTCGACAGGAGACAGATCAGGTATCTGGTGATCGATCAGGAATCGAAAGGGTGGTAACTACGGACACTGTAGAAAATGAGCCAAACTGTAGAGAGGAATGACCTTCGATTGAACACTTTATTATTGGAGGACATGTTCGAAAAGATGTGATGGGGGGATGGAAATAAGTCACAGTATTGCTTAAGAAATTAAGCTGGTTATCACTTTCAGAGCATTAGGTAGTATTTCATTCATGCAAGTCAAAATGTAATTCCCCATTGTTTATATTTTACTGAAATATCTTCAATGGTGGTTAAAACAGTTCCCCATATAGTACCGAAGTCAGTGATGTTGCACTAATAAGCATTAGCTTAGGTGCTTCAGAAGCAAAACAACGAAACCGAAACTAGTGATACAAGTGAATGCTAACATTTAATGAATAGCGCATGTCGTTCGAAGATACATAGAGCGTAAAATTGTCGTATCCTTCGTCATTTAATGAACCGAACATCATCTGACATAACACAGTATTTCATCTAAGTCTCATATTGTAATACGTGACAAGCCATGACTCTTCGACTCATTACATTCTTTGAAAGGCTTTTATTGTCGTTTAGACTTTAGGGGTTCCTTCATTTTTCACCAAATCTTTCTTTAGCAGTCACGTTTATAATACTTTGAAGGCTTGTCCAATCAATTCAGTCTTCCCAAAAGATCGTATTTGGACTCATAAATTGCTTAGTTCTCGACAAAGTTTATCATGAATATTCTTCTGGTCTCGCAAATTTTCTGTGTTATCTGGTTTTATGCGGCCCGCCACAAATCCCTTCTCTGCTCTAACTTCTTCACGACAGATCAACACTTCCAGCGTACATTTTCAATTAGCTGATGGATGTATCTGCCTTCCCTTACAGTTTTGCCCTCTATAACTCCCTCCAACAAGCCGATGTTTTAACATACGTCCTATCATCATGTCCCTTCTCTTTGTCAGCTGTTTTTGTATGTTCTCCTCTTCACCGATTCGGCGGAGAATCTCTTATTTTTATCAGCAGACCAACTTCTGTAGCTAGATTTTCTTCTGTTCCGATTTTCCCACTGTCCTAAATTCACTATCATACAATGCTGTGCTCTAAACATACAATCCGAGACATTTCATCCGCAAATTGAGGCCTATATTTGATATCAGTAGATTTATCTTGACCAGAAATGCCCTCTTTTTATTTGGTAGTCTGCTGTTTATCCGCTCCTTGGTTCGTGCGTCATGGGTTTGTTTGCTTCCACGGCGACAGAATACCTTACCTTCCTGTAAGTCATGATCACCAATATTCAGGCTAACTTTCTAGCAATTCTCATTTCTGACACTTCCCATTAGTTTTGTGTTTTACCTGTACACTCTCATTAGACCATTCTATTTAACAGATCCTTTAATTCTTCTTCCCTTTCACTGAGTTTATCAATGTCGTCAGCGAGTTTTAACACTGACAGCCTTTTAACCAGAATTTTAATCCTACTCTTGAACCTTTAATTTCCTTCATCGCTTCTTCGATGCACAAACTGAACGGTAGTGGTGAAAAACTGCATCCCTCTCATACCATATTTAGCTTTCGCTTTTGGCCTTCCGGTCTTATAGTTCCTTCTTGAATCTTGTTCATAGGGTTAATTACCTTACTTTCCCTATAACTTACTCATATTTTTCTCTGAATTTCCAACATATTTCAATATTTTGCATTGTCGGAAGCTTTTTCCTGTCTGTGGCTATTGAACTTTCTTCAGACTTGATTCAGTTAACAAAGGCAACGTCAGAACTGCATCCCTGGTTTGCTTACCTTTCCTAAAGCCAAACTTGTCGTCATCTAACAGATCTTCAGTTTTGTGTTCCAATCTTCTGCACATTATCCTTGTCAGCAGCCTTGATGGATGAGCCATTAAGTTGACTGTGCGGTAGTTTTCACAATTACGTGTCCTTGCTATTCTCGGAATTGTGTGGATGATATTTCTCCGAAAGTCTGATGGTACGTCGCCAGTCTCATAGATTCTACACCCCAACTCGAAACCGCATCCCCTAAAGAATTTAGAAATTCCAATGGACCGCTATCCATCCCGTCTGCAAGTCTTTCAGAGCTCTTTCAGGTTCTGATTATAAAACTGGATTCACTACCTCTTACATATCGACTGCAATTACTTTTCGTATCTCATAGAAAGACAACTCCTACCGATGATAGAGGATTTCAATATACTCTTTCCACCTATCCGTTCTATTCTCTGAATTTAACACTCGATTTACCATTGCATTATTAATGTTGCCGCCGTTTCTATTAATTTCACCGAAGGAAATTTTGACTGTCTGCATAGTCAGTCATCCTGACCATCACTTCTTTTTGGATGTCTTTACATCTTTCGTGTAGTCTTTACAACTTGACTGCCCTGCGCTTTGCCCTTACTCGATTCCATAAGGACTTATGTTGCTTTATTGCTGCCTTTTCCCAGATCATTTTTGTAGGACTTTTTTCGTCGCTGAACCGAACCGTTTCTCTGTTACCCAAGGTTTCTTCACAGTTACATCCCTTTCAGCCTAAGCAACACCTGTGGATGCTCTTTTTCGAGGAGACCACTTCTCTTTTCACTGAACTACGTATTCTAGTATTCATTACAACAGTATCCACATCCTTAGTGAACTTAAAAAACGTCTCATCGTTCCTCAGCACTTCAGTACCCCGTCACGTTCCACTTAGAGACCTCGCTTCATCATTAATAAATAGTGATATTACGTCTGCACTAACTGGTTGGGATGGGAGTGAGGCAGGGTTGTTATTCAATCTGTATATTAAGCAAGCAATAAAGGAAACAAAAGAAAAGTTCGGAGTAGGTATTAAAATCCATGGAGAAGAAATACAAACTTTGAGGTTCGCCAATGACATTGTAATTCTGTCAGAGACAGCAAAGGACTTGGAAGAGCAGTTGAACGGAATGGACAGTGTCTTGAAAGGAGGGTATAATATGAACATCAACAAAAGCAAAACGAGGATAAGGGAATGTAGTCGAATTAAGTCGGTTGATGCCGAGGGAATTAGATAAGGAAATGAGACACTTAAAGTAGTAGATGAGGTATGCTATTTGGGGAGCCAAATAAAAGATGATGTCGAAGGAGAGAGGATATAAAATGTAGACTGGCAATGGCAATGAAAGCGTTTCTGAAGAAGAAAAATTTGTTAACATCGAGTATAGATTTAAATTGTCAGGAAGTCGTTTCTGAAAGTATTTGTATGGAGTGTAGCCATGTATGGAAGTGAAACGTGGACGATAAATAGTTTAGACAAGAAGAGAATAGAAGCTTTCGAAATGTGGTGCTACAGAAGAGTGCTCAAGATTAGATGAGTAGATCACATAACTAATGAGGAGGTATTGAATAGAATTGGGGAGAAGAGGAGCTTGTGGAACAACTTGAAGAAGGGATCGGTTGGCAGGACATGTTCTGAGACATCGAGGGATCACCAATTTAGTATTGGAGGGCAGCGTGGAAAGTAAAAATCGTAGAGGGAGACTAAGCTTGCACAGGATAGAGTAGCATGGAGAGCTGCATCAAACCAGTTTCAGGACTGAAGATCACAACAACATGTCTGCACTTACGTACGCCGTAGAATCCAGTACCTGGTTTCAGACTTTATGTCCGACCATGTTGTAATCCAGCTGGAATCTACCCGTATCTCTGGATCTATTCCATGTATACTTCCTCCTCGGGCTAGTGCCCTCCAAAATTTATTGCAGAACTTAGTTAGGCTTTCTCGCGAAGCCCATAAATTACCACAATTATGGTTTTTGTTTCTGCCCCTAGAACCACGTTCCAATCTCCCATGAATATTAGATTTTTATCTTCCTTAACATACTGAAATACGTATTCAGTTTCCTCGTACGCTTTCTCTGTACATACACATCAAAAAAGTTTTGTATCACCTCGGTTCCGAGAGTTCCGGAACCTGTACAGAAAAACATCATATCCGCCCTGCTGACTGATATCACACATTACATGTTATAAAACCATACAGCGAGACCTTCAGAAGTGGTGGACCAGACTGCTGTACACAGCTGTACCTCTGATACCCAGTAGCACGTCCTCTTGCACTGATGCATGCCGGTATTCGTCGTGACATATTATCCACAAGTTCATCAAGGTGCTGTTGGTCCCGATTGTCCCAGTGCTTAAAGGCGATTCGGCGTAGATCCCTCAGAGTAGTTGGTGGGTGACGCCGTCCATAAACAGCCCTTGTCACTCTATCCCAGGGATGTTCGATAGGTTTCATGTCTGGAGAACATGCTGGCCACTCTCGTCGAGCGATATCATTATCCTGAAGGAAGTCATTCACAAGATATGCACCATGGGGAGCGAATTGTCGAATGCCACACCAATATGCTGCCGATATGGTTGCACTGTCTGTCGGAGGTTGGCATTCACGTTTCGTGCAGCAATTGGGGCGCCTTCCATGACCACCAGCGGCTTGCATCGGCCCCACTGAATGCCACCGCAGAACAGCAGGGAATATCTATCTTGCTACACTCGCTGGACAGTGTGTCTAAGGCGTCAAGCCTGACCAGGTTGCCTCCAAATACGTCTCCAACGATTGTCTGGTTGAAGGCATATGCGACACTCATCGGAGAAGAGAACGAGATGCCAATCCTGGGCGGCCGATTCGGCATGTTGTTGGGCCCATTTGTACCGGAGTGCATGGTATCGTGGTTGCAAAGGTGGACCTTGCCATGGACGTTGGGAGTGAAGTTGCGCATCATGCAGCGTATTGCGCACAGTTTGAGCCGTAACACGACTTCGTGTGGCTGCAAAAAAAGCATCATTCAACCTGATGGCATTGCTGTCAGTGTTCCTCCGAGCCATAATCCGTAGGTAGCGGTCATCCACTGCAGTAGTAACCCTTGGGCAGCCTGAGCGTGGCATGTCAGTGACAGTTCCTGCTCCATCCGAACAACATCGCTTTGGTTCACTCCGAGACGCCTGGACACTTGCATTGTTGAGAGACCTTCCTGGCACAAAGTAACAAGGCGGACGCGATCGAACCGCGGTATTGACCGTCTAGGCATGGTTGAACTACAGACAACAAGAGCCTCGTACCGCCTTCCTCGTGGAATGACTGGGACTGATCGGCTGTCGGACTCCCTCCGTGTAATAGGCACTGCTCATGCATGGTTGTTTATATCTTTGGGCCGGTCTGGTGTCATCTGTGAACAGTACAAGTTACTGTGTCTGTAAGTAGGCAGACATTATGACCACATACCTAATATTCGGAATGGCTACCCTTGCGGCGCATAACAGAGGTGACGCGTCGTGACAACGAAATAATGACGCCTTTGTAGGTTGCTGGAGTGAGACGGCGCCACATCTGCTCACACAAGGCACACAATTCCCATAAATTTCTGGCAGGGGGTGATGAGCTCTGACGCCAGGAATCCCAGATGCGCTAGTTCTAGTTCAGATCTGGCGCTTTGGAGGCTAATAAGTAAATTGAAACTCGCCACTGTGGTCCTTGAACCATTTCATCACACTCCTGGTGTTGTGACATCGTGCCTTCTTTCTTTTAACTTCACTGACCACCACTATACTTAGATCGAGCATTTGCATTACCCATGCCAGGTTTTTTGCCTTTCCTACTACGTTAAAATTACTGACATTGTATGCTCAAGTTATCCGGTTTTTGGCTACACTATCTTTTCCTCAGGGTCACCTCCACATTGGCAGATCACCCCAGGAGATCCGAACTGGGGCCTAATCCGGAATCTGTTCCCAGTGGATTTTGGCAATTATAGGCAACATATATTGTGGATACACCTAGTGGTCCTTTCATGCAGTGGTTTCCGTCCACTGCCTTCTGTATCCTCGTGCCTTTGATCATTGCGGAATCTTGTGCCTTTTAAAGGAAGTTTAGCACTCCAGTGACAAGAGAGTGTCCCGAACTTGCGTCTGCTCCGTAACCCTCACTAACAAAGCAGGACGATGATGACTTCATACGCCAGAAGTCTTTGGCTGCCATTGCTGATGATTTTTACACATATTTTAAACAGTGGCCCGTTCGAACATTGGACCGAGAACATTTTGATTTGTATTCAAGCACTTCAGCAACGGTAAGAAATCAGTAAATTAATCCATATCAGGTAAACAATTGCCAGAAAAGGTCGTTTTCTTTAACATATGACCATGATTTCGATAGATGGAAACCTGCCTTCTTCAACAACAAATGTATCTAAAATTTTACATTGAAAAACACCCAATAATGAAGCTTTCTGACATTTGTCCATAGAAAATATGCTATCAGCGTGCATCATTGTATACATTATTAAATATGCTTGTCCTGAGGTCACGACTTGTCAACTACGAATACTTTAAATTAGTTTTATTTCTGAATTTTCAACGTGAAACTTTCATTACGTGTATTTCTAAAGAAGAAAGGGCTCAAATCCATTAAAACGGAGGTAAAAGATTGAATACAGCCTTGATTAGTTTCAACTAGTTGCCTGCTTTGTGTTTAATTACTAACTTTAAAATTAGTCGAAGACGCCACCCTCGCTTGGTTTTTTTTTCTGTGTTCTCAGTATTTGATCTGAACGGACATCACAAGAACCCCTTTAGGTTCATCGTTGAGTAATTCACTCATATCTTTTTCATTAAGGAGCCAGCCAGCCCGCAGACCGAACACACTGAGCTACCGTGCCGGCTCTCTACACCACGGCTATAGAAATTCCGAGTGTTTTTAATTATCTATTTGTAGTTTATACAATTTGATTCATGAGTTCAATTTGATGTAAGGCCACTTGCTCTATGTAATTTGTTGGTACTTCCTTATACCCTGCACTTATTTTCACTCTCTCATCTTGCATACACTGCTGCTCTACCTTTCACATCTGACGCTTTCGACTTGTTGTACTTGTCTTTAGCATTCATGTTACGGATACATAACAAGTATTGTGTTTTATATTTTATCGTAATCTATATATAATTTATCGTAATTTATATTTTTTCTTTGGGCTGTTTGAGCAATTAAACATATCTTCTATTTTCTACATCCACACAGATACTCCACAAGCCACTGTAAGGTGCCATACCGGAAGGTACCGTCTATGCCGGTGAACACCTTCGCCAACACACCGATCGGCACTAGGACACTTTGTATAGCAGGCGTTGAACTTGGAGCACCCATGACAAGAGACCAAGACACGCCCCCAGGCTACATGTCGATAAATCCCCATGGGTAGCGTGCATACAGGCCACCGCCGCCGACCTTGCTTCCTCAATCCCTCAATCTCCGTACGTCGCGTCGGGACTCCGTTCGCATTGGACCTCAATGCGTCGCATTGTGCTGTGGTCTTCCACAGTGATTGTCGTGGCCTCGCACCATAGCTAGCTGTGAGGGAACGTTAGTCATTGAATGTACACTCCTGGAAATGGAAAAAAGAACACATTGACACCGGTGTGTCAGACCCACCATACTTGCTCCGGACACTGCGAGAGGGCTGTACAAGCAATGATCACACGCACGGCACAGCGGACACACCAGGAACCGCGGTGTTAGCCGTCGAATGGCGCTAGATGCGCAGCATTTGTGCACCGCCGCCGTCAGTGTCAGCCAGTCTGCCGTGGCATACGGAGCTCCATCGCAGTCTTTAACACTGGTAGCATGAAGCGACAGCGTGGACGTGAACCGTATGTGCAGTTGACGGACTTGGAGCGAGGGCGTATAGTGGGCATGCGGGAGGCCGGGTGGACGTACCGCCGAATTGTTCAACACGTGGGGCGTGAGGTCTCCACAGTACATCGATGTTGTCGCGAGTGGTCGGCGGAAGGTGCACGTGCCCGTCGACCTGGGACCGGACCGCAGCGACGCACGGATGCACGCCAAGACCGTAGGATCCTACGCAGTGCCGTAGGGGACCGCACCGCCACTTCCCAGCAAATTAGGGACACTGTTGCTCCTGGGTTATCGGCGAGGGCCATTCGCAACCGTCTCCATGAAGCTGGGCTACGGTCCCGCACACCGTTAGGCCGTCTTCCGCTCACGCCCCAACATCGTGCAGCCCGCCTCCAGTGGTGTCGCGACAGGCGTGAATGGAGGGACGAATGGAGACGTGTCGTCTTCAGCGATGAGAGTCGCTTCTGTCTTGGTGCCAATGATGGTCGTATGCGTGTTTGGCGCCGTGCAGGTGAGTGCCACAATCAGGACTGCATACGACCGAGGCACACAGGGCCAACACCCGGCATCATGGTGTGGGGAGCGATCTCCTACACTGGCCGTACACCACTGGTGATCGTCTAGGGGACACTGAATAGTGCACGGTACATCCAAACCGTCATCGAACCCATCGTTCTACCATTCCTAGACCGGCAAGGGAACTTGCTGTTCCAACAGGACAATGCACGTCCGCATGTATCCCGTGCCACCCAACGTGCTCTAGAAGGTGTAAGTCAACTACCCTGGCCAGCTAGATCTCCGGATCTGTCCCCCATTGAGCATGTTTGGGACTGGATGAAGCGTCGTCTCACGCGGTCTGCACGTCCAGCACGAACGCTGGTCCAACTGAGGCGCCAGGTGGAAATGGCATGGCAAGCCGTTCCACAGGACTACATCCAGCATCTCTACGTACTAGTGCCGACATTGTGCATGCTCTGTTGCCTGTGTCTATGTGCCTGTGGTTCTGTCAGTGTGATCATGTGATGTATCTGACCCCAGGAATGTGTCAATAAAGTTTCCCCTTCCTGGGACAATGAATTCACGGTGTTCTTATTTCAATTTCCAGGAGTGTAGTTGTGATATGTATGCGGACAAGATTCAAGAATTAATACATATTAGTTGATTGCTGTTAACCATAGAACTTTAGACATGTTTGAAGTTAAGTACTCAATTGGTTCGTGTAATAAAGTGATTTTAACCAAGTGTGCACTTTGTGTTGCAGTGACAGGAAACCGGCCACCAACCTATCACACCACCCACTTCTCATACAGCCAGGAACCACAAAACATTGCAGTAGAGCACAGCCATGACATCCTGTATGACAACCTGTCGATTCCTTTCCTGTTCCACTCGCAAACAGAACGAGGGAGAAACGATGTTCTACATACTTCCGCATTAGAATTTCTCTCTCGGAAAGAACGTCGCCTTCCCTCCAGGGATTACCATTTGAGTGCCAGGAAAATCTCGTAACACTTGCCTGTTGTTCGAACCTACCAGAAACAAATCTAGCAACCCGCCTCTGAATTGCTTAGGTGTCTTCCTTGAACCCGACCTGGTACAGATCCCAAACACTTAAGCAGTACTGAAGAATAGGCCGTAGCGTCGTCTAAATGCGGTGTTTTTTATGTGTGAACCACTCTTTCCTAAAATTCTCCCAGTAAACTGAAGCCAACCAATCGCCTTCCTTACCAACGTTCTCACATGCTCATTCCACCTCATAGCGCTACGCAACGTTACTCTCAGCTATTGTGTCGAGAAGGACATTAGTAATACTGCATCCAAACATTTTAAGTACTACAGAAAGATTTTTCTCTTATCATTAATATGTACCCCACTAAACTGAATCAGTTTCACATTTATGTCCGTTTCACTTTTAATGACAATTTAATAAATAAGTACGTCCGCTCCAACGAACTCTGTGAAATAAATCTTGTTAATCATTTACAGTGCGCATTATACAAGTAGCCTTCACGCAAGAGATATGTGCTGTCACATTAAAACAGAATGATAACACTCTCTTGTGAAGCTTATTCTTTATGTTTAGTTAGCATGTTCACACTATGAATCTACATGAGCACAGATCAGAGACAGACTTGAAGCTTAAGTCTAACAGAATTTCAGAGCTACCCTTCCACCGTTTCGAAACAATAACCATAGCTAAAAGAACGTGATAGCGATTCACTCGCAAAACGGATTTCCCGAGAGTCACAATTCAGAGTTTCTACATCATCCCTAAATCTTATTGACGATTGGAGGACTTTGATGCCATCCGACCTCACAACGTGATCAGCTTCCGCACTTCTCGTCAAATTTACGAGCCTTTGCATAGGAGTAAGAGTTCTTCTCTGAAAATTCCGCATTCGCGCCTTGCTAGTGCTGATGCCGAGTGACAGCACTTTGCGCGAGAGCTGACGGGTCTCAGGGAAAAAAGGACCAGCGTAAGGCGGCAGTGTGCGGGCAAACCAAGTTATTCCCGGCTGCCATGTTGCAAGTGGCTGTCATCCGCGGCAGAGTCTGCCGGAGCACGGTTACCCGCAGTGCACATGACGTGGCAGTCCAGGCCTAGTCGTTCCTTTCATCTGATATTTCTCTGGGATTCCTTGAAACCACGTTAACTAATGCCACTTTACTGTGAAGCAAACGCCTCATAATCTGCGGGGCTGAGGATGAAATAAATTACTAACAGAAAGAAAATACCACAAAATTAGATATCTGACGTAATATGAGTACCAAATCACATATTGTTATTAAGTACGCATGTACGGAATAAATGGAATGTGTCACGAGGAAATATTTGAACTAATACAAGGTGGTCAGAAACAATCCGGAAAGCTTGTGTGGGTGTTGCAAGGGATCTTTTTCAAAGAATAACTGCATAAATTAAAATAAATTAAAGAGGCAGTTCGGTATGTACCGCCGTTTCCGAGATATTTTCCATTGGAGTTAGCCAATCAGGTCGTTGCGCGAGCAAGTTTTAGGAGTTGCACGCTCTAAAATGCGGTAATGTAGACACATTGATGGTTCGTCGAGCTACCACTTGTTCAGATGCTCACTACCGCTTAAAACGTGCCATTTTCGTAAGTGATAAATTTAAGGTAGGTGACCATAAGCTTCGTTTGTTCGGTTTGGAGAAACCAAACGAAGAATAAGTTTTCCGACGTTGTCGCTGGCAGTGTGCAGCGACCTTACTGGATAACGTCCACGGTAAATAACTCAGAAACGGTGCATTGTATAGAATTTCTTTTTTAGCATTTACTTCTCAGCACAACGTCCTGCCGGCCGGTGTGGCCGAGCGGTTCTAGGCGCTTCAGTCTGGAACCGCGCGACCGCTACGGTCGCAGGTTCGAATCCTGCCTTGGGCATGGATGTGTGTGATGTCCTTAGGTTAGTTAGGTTTAATTAGTTCTAAGTTCTAGGGGACTGATGACCTCAGATGTAGAGTCCCATAGTGCTCAGAACCATTTGAACCATTTGAACCACAACGTCCTCTGGTCTACCCGTAGAAGCTTTACCGACTCCTTCTGACCGCCCTGTACGTTTTGTTGAGATGTTCAACAGTTACATTTTTATTTATCTATTGGAAGTGTTCACATAATGATGCCGTCGAATACCACCTAGACATTTACTTGATGCTGAATTCTAGGACAGAAGACGTTGCAATCATATTGATGGGTATACAACTTTGCTAAATGTCTTCTTCTCCGTCTTAACCTTCTTCCACACTCTCTGGATTAGGCAATGTTGCCTGTCCGTCTTCTAAACATATCTTGTCATCCTTCCTTGGGCTTCCCAGGTGTCTCGTTCCCTTATATGTAAATTACAACCCTCTTCTTAGGAAACTCTCATTCTGTATTATGTCAACATGCTGTCACCAATCACCTTTATAGTTTTCGATGTGGTATCATGCATAGATGTAGCACGGTGTACCAAGGCTATTAACAGAATTGCAAGATTCCCTCTGGCGCCGATAGCGGACGAGCAAAATCTGGCGGACCCAACGGTGCGCACCTGCTGAGCCAGACCTCAGCAGCTCTGCACTATGAGCGTCCTCTGCCGCTGCTGTGTAGGTTGGCTGGCGGCAGCTGGTGAAGCTGCTCACATTCTGAGGCACTTCATGACGACATCATTCATACTTACCTTAGGGAGGCTGATCGTTGTTGACATTAACAGCAGGACTCTGACTTTTGATGCATCGTAAGCTAGTAGCGCTACAAGTTAAGTACATCTTCTCTTTGTTCTCTTAACTTGTTTGCTAATCGTTTCTGCTCCTGTCCAGTTTTCCTGTGACAGTAGTTGCCAGGCCACTCTGTAGCCCACCTCCCCTTCCCGTGTGTATGAAGTCGTACACTACAAACAATTTTTTCTTACAAAGAGTTTATTACTAGGTCCACCCTCATTTTTTTGTTTCCAGTTTTATCTCAAATGATATGTACTTAAATGTTCCTAAGGTTATTCCAGCAGATTGTAACTCTATTATCAACTTTTGTTAACACCCATGTTTCAGATCCATGGAGGAAAGTAGACACTGCCATTAATTTGCAGAACTTCGTTTTTCTTTCCTGGGTTTAATTTTTATGCTTCAATTTTGCTACTACATGCTTGTTGGTACTAGGGTAATTTACTTCTAAAGCTCTAATCATATTTCTAAGTGACTTCATAACTAATTAAAACCCATGATTTATTGTAAGGTCGACGGCTGTGGCCGAGCGGTTCTAGGCGCTTCAGTCCGGAACCGCGCTGCTGCTACGGTCGCGGGTTCGAATCCTGACTTGGGAATGGATGTGTGTGATGTCCTTAGGTTAGTTAGGTTTAAGTAGTTGTAAGTCTAGGGGACTGATGACCTCAGATGTTAAGTCCCATAGTGCTTAGAGCCATTTGAACTTCTTCTAAAAAAGTGTCACAGATTACAATTTTGGTTCTAAGAGTACATTTACCCTTAAAGGTCATTGTTTTTTTTCTTCTGTGGAATTTTGAAAACTACACATCTCTCATAACTACTGTAATATATACACTGATCATCGGAGCTCGTGTTCTGCGTTCTTTCTAGTAACCTGAGCATCTACAAATAGCTAAATCTTAGCTGTAAAATTTGGTGCAAAACAAATGTCTCCTATAATTTTATACATCCGTTCTCTATCGTCCATATAAATTTTAAACTAAATAGGATAAACCTACAACCCGGCAATGTACCTCTGTTAATATGTATCTCTTTACTATATCTTCCGTTTTCGGCATTTACACCGACTGTTGTGTCTTTATACATTGACTGTAAAAAGTCGCACCACCAAAAAATAATGTCCGTAAGAAATTTCTGGAGTACATTTGTGTAGGTCTATTTAAGTGATTAAGATTGCAAGGTCACACGTTAACTTAAACACGAGGTAAGCCCCTGCAAATGGTAAATTAATAACCGGTGTAACTGCCAGAATGTTGAATGCAGGCATTGTAACGTTAATGTGTTGCGTCCTACGGGTGTCGATAGTTTGTTTGTATGATGAAGTTCCATCCTGTTCCACTTGGTCGGACAATACATTGACGGTTAATGGATTTGTCGAAGACACTGGAGCTGACGTCCTATGAAGTCCCATATGTGCTCTACTGAAGACGGATGTGGTGACTGAACAGCCCCAGGGAACACGTCGACACAATGTAAAGCATGTTGGGCTACAACAGCAGTACGTAGGCGAGCGTTGTCCTGTTGGAAAATCACGTCCTGAAATGCTGTTCATTAACGGCAACACAACAGGTCGAATCACCAGAGTGCCTAACAAATTTGCAATGAGTGTTAGTGCAACAACCACGAGAGAGCTCCTGCCATGGTACGAAATCGCACCCCAGACCATAACCCCAGGTATAGGTCAAGTGTGTCCAGTATGCAGGCAGATCCGTCACAAGCCCTCTCATAGCCTCCTTCTAAGCAACACACGGCCATCACCGACGCAGAAGCCCAACCAGCTTTCATCAGAAAACACAAAAGAACTCCACTCTGCCCTCAGATGAGCTCTCGTGCGATACCACTGAAGCCGCAATTGGCGATAGTTTGGGGAAAATAGACTGCACGCCACAAGACGCCTGGCTCGGAATTGTCCTTAATGTAACCGACTTGTAACAGTTCGTTGTGCCACTGTGGTGTCAGCTGCAGTTCAAATTGCTGCTGCAGATGAAGTACGACGCCTCAGAGCCACACGCCGAACACGATGGTATTTCCCCTCGGTGGTGATATATTCCCGTCCGGAGCCCGGTCATCTTGCGACCGTACGTTCCCGTGGCCACAGCTGCAAGCGTCATGTAGAGAGTGGCTACATTCCTGCAATATCGTAGAATGAACATCCAGCATCTCGTAGCCCTCTTAGACGACCTATTTCGAACTCTGTGAGCTGTTGACAAGGGCGTCTTTGTCGCCTTAAAGTCATTCTTGGCTAAATTCAACTTGATGTCCTATCTCAGATGTAACTGACGCTCATTGCTGTTAAAAGCGTGTTTTTAAAACAAACCTGAATTGCATCCTCATAAAGGGACTTCTAGCGCCACTACAGCGAGAAGAGCGAAATTTGAATACACATCATCTTTCAGATGTAGAAACACGACCAACTTTCGTTCATATCGCACGACTCCTTGTTATTGTGGCGATTCTTTTTCTCCGTCGGTGTTTTATCTTCGAACTGCATACACCTATATCGCAACACAATACTCAAGGTAAATTGTCGCTACAAAGTGCCCTGCAGTGCACAGCGTGAGATCTCAGTTTCTAAGTCTCATGGTTAATATTCACAGATTAATGCTGTTCCCAATTTACCCATTTAAATGCGTGGTTGTGGAATGAAGCAACAAACATAAGTAATACATAGGTTCTATTAACAAGTGCATCATGGAATACATGTGATAACGACGACGAAACGTACATCAGCTTTCAAGTACGCGGGACAGTACTATTTTAGCAGGCAAAATGTCTAAATTACACACAGATTTATCTTGAAGTTCTATCGATATATGAACAAAAGGCAATGGCGCGTATAGGTTACAGAAATGATATCAAAAATCGGACCAAGTCCCTAGAGACGTGGCCGATGTTGATCGGAAAGATCCAAATGGCTCTGAGCACTATGGGACTTAACTTTTGAGGTCATCAGTCCCCTAAAACTTAGAACTACTTAAACCTAACTAACCTAAGGACATCACACACATTCATGCCCGAGGCAGTGTAATGTCTCTTGCAGCGGTCTCTCCACGATATTTTCAGAAATTTTATAAATTATATAACTCAGTACATATCTCGAAATATCTCTTCTTATCTTACCGATTATCAATGCAAAGTAGTTTCAAGCCCAATTATTCCTTGGAGCGTCCATTGACTCCATGGAATAGCTGCTCTGCTATCTATGTTTTCTCTCATGAAAAAATGAAGGAATTCTTGCCGATTAGTGGTGACAGAAAGAGGATGTATTTGTATGTATTGTTGAGCTAGTCGCCATCTTGATGAGATTCTGCATGAGAAGGAATTTAATACATGAACTAAACTAAAGTAAGTGTGTTCGCGTATTATTTAACTGATTATTATTGACAGTGTCTGCTTACTACGCTGTGTTGCACGGGATCAGTGGGGAACGTCTGATTTACACTGGACGAACCTGCCGTTTTGTATGCTCAAGATATCCAGTTACTTCAAATAAATAGGCTAACATGGTCTTACCAGCAGATCTCCGGTCTTCCCCATGTGATCACCGAAAGTTAATAATTATTACAAATGTTTCCAGGAGATCGACTGACAATTTTCGTCGCACCGAGACTTCGAAATTGCTTCACTGCCTTATGGAATTTAAGTTAAGCTCAATTTAATCAGGATAGAGCAATATTGAATTGTGTGAATGTGATAAGCCTGCTTTGTGAATGAAACTTCCCTTAACATACGCATGTTTTTACTATCCTGATCAGTGAAGCTAACTCAGGCCGGTGTGAGAGAATTTTTTTAAAATTTTTGATCACAAAAAAATATTAAAGCAGGATTCGAACCTGCGACCGTAGCGGTCGCGTGGTTCCAGACTGTAGCGGCTAGAACCGCTTGACCACTCCGGCTGGCTGATCGGAAAGGACGTCCGTCATCCATGACAAGACAATTGTATCAGGCTATGTTTGCAACAAGCTGAAAGAACATGTAGTAAGGGGAGGGGGGACTGGAGGTGGAAGAAGTTTTCCAACGACAAGAACACTTGCAGGTCCATTGCTTATACAGATTTAGTGACTGTGTAGAACAGTAGCTTTATGTACATGAGACACTTTTAAGTGTAATGCAAGATTCGATAAAAGTTACTTGGCTTGCCATAATCAAGTGTCACTCGCACCGTCCATCCAGGAAGTTCCAAAAATAATTTTACCCCTGGCGTATGAGCGATATTAGTGTAGTAATTTGAAATGACAACGAAAAGCGTGTATTCGACTAGATGTAAGAAGAGGCAGTGTTAAGTAGTGGGCGCGCGTGGCTGTAGGTTGTCAACGTTGAAGTGTCAGAAATTGCAATGGAGGAACAGTCTCTACATCTAATGTTCAAGACATTCTCCCTAACGTTTTGAAGAACAGAAGAGACTTTATTTCAATATGTTGGCCTTCGATTCGTTCTCATTCAACCATCTCAGTAACGGATACGACAGTGTAGTGAGACGATTTTCTTGTGAGTTATGACGATATGAACGCCAACGGCCTCGTCGCAATGGCAACACCGTGTCCCTTGGTATCACTGAAGTTAAGCGAGGTTGGGTTCGATTACCACTTGGATGGGTGACAGTCCACTCTTGAATAGGATTGATTTACAAATTTCATCTCAGGACCCCACCACTAGTCACGCACGGTCAGGTAGGGACATAGAATGACGATCTGTACATACACAGATCGCAGTATTACCGGGAACACTAGGTATAAAAGGGCAGTGCATTTGTCGAACTGTAATTTGTACTCAGGTGGTTCATGTGAAAGAATTTCAGACGTGATCGTGGCAGCACGACAGGAACTAACAAACTTTGAACGCAAAATGGTAGTTGGAGCTACACTCACTGGACGTTCCATATAGGAAATAGTAAGGGAATTGACCATTCCGAGATCCACAGCGTCGAGTGTATGCCGAGAATACCAAATATCAGTCATTGCCTCTCACCACGGACAACGCAATGCACGACAACCTTCACTTTATGACCGAGAGCAGCGGCGTTTGCGATGAGTTCTCCAGTGCTACCAGACAAGCAACACCGAGTGAAGGAACGCAATGTGGTATGTACGACGAATCTATGTGTTAAGATTGTGCGGCGATTTGGCGTTAATGGCCTGTGGCAGTAGACGCCTCACGCGAGTATCTTAGTAACAGCACGGCATCGTCTGCAGCGCTTCTCCTGGGCTTTTGACCATATCCACTGGACCCTAGACGACTGGAAAACCGTGGCTTGGTCGGATGAGTTCAAACTTCGGTTGGTAATAAGCGTTTGTGGGGCTCGAGAGGGGCGCAGACCCCACGAAGCCATGGATGCACCTTGTGAACAAGGCACTGTAGAAGCTGGTGGGTTATGTTAACAAGAAATGGTGTGGGTCCTCTGCTCCAGCTGTACCGTTCATTGACAGAAAATGCTTATGTTCGGCTACTTGGAGACTCCGTGTTCCCAAACATGTCACTGACCCTCAACTTTTCCCAACTAGTTTGAAGAACATTCCGGACAATTCGAGAGAATGATTTGGCAACTCATGCTTCCCAACATGAATCCTACTGAAATTGACGGTCGTAATTGAGCCGTCAGTTCGTGCACAAAATTATCCGCCGGCCACACTTTCGCAATTACGTACGGCTATAGAGGCATAATGGCTCAGAAATTCTGTAGAGGACTCCAGAGAGAAGTCCATGCCACTTTGTGATTATGCAAACCACCGGATCTGATAGGATATTAGGTAGTATCCCATGGATCCGGTGCTTTTTGGTGCTTCAGTGCACAGAGCATCTGATACAGATTCATCCTTACATCAGCTCCTCCGCAGCCGAATGGTGAGCGTTGATGGGTGCCATGCGTTGGACGGGGGTTCGTTTCCCAGTACTGCCAAGGAGATTTGCTTGGTGGGAACCTGCTGCTGATCAAATGCCCGTTCATACACCTTGAGGCCGCAAAGCCGAAGATGGTACACCGGTCGGTAGACATTCCCTTGGTCTTCACTACCTGGACGAGGAGCTCGTTCTCCATTTTTCATGTCTCATAGAGGAATTCGGACAAACCTGAGGCGAAATAAAACTTATGAGACCCAAACTAAAATTTTAGCCTTGTGGAAAGCGCCTGTTAAGATGGATGCTGGTAGAGATGCAGTCGGCTAGCTCGTTATCACGCTACCAGAATGAACTTTTCACTCTGCAGCGGAGTGGCAGGTTTAAACTGTGTGCCGGAATGAGCGTCGAATTCGGGCCATTTGCCTTTCTTGAGCAGGTTTGGAAGGTAGGAGACGATGTACTGGTGAAATTAAAGCTAAGTGGACGAGTAGTGTTTCGCGCTTGGAGTAGCCCGGTTGATAGAGCACTTGCACGTGAGCGGCTAAGGTCCCGAGTTGGAGTCTCAGTCCGGCATACAGTTTTAATCTTCCAGGAAGTTTCAGCTAGCTCCTTCGTTCGTTCTTTACCACCGCGCGTTGCATCGAGACGACACATCAAGTAAAGACGTTTTACACTTTCCGTTTCAGCAAGTGCAGATTGATTTAAACTGTGTCTTCAGTGCAGTGCGTTATTTCTTACACCTCAAAAATTCTTTACATAGGACCATTAGTCTGCTACATCCCCCGATATCACGGCATAATCTATTTTTTTGACTTCGCGAAATAATTCGTCTATCCGCCTTCCTTCCAAAAGATACTCGAGAACTGCAGCAGCACGTAGCAATAACAATAGTTGCAGATATTCTCGAAAACGTGTACGACGAGTCTATCATTTGGTTGTTTGTCATGCATCCGGTCTGACACAGTGAACTTTGATGTTAATTTTAAAAGTTTTCTGAAGGTGCTATGTACACGCAGGTAAGCGAAGTATCACTGCAGAAACGTCTTATCCTTTTTCAGAAACATTGTATTCCTAGACCCAAGTTTCAATTTGTTTCAAGTTTCTATGTTAAGTTATGCAAAAATCCCAAGAAATCGGAAGAATCTTTTTGAAATGTACAGTGTACTGGAACGAATGCAACACTTGCACGTGGTAAGATTGGTCCAGAGTTTCCCTTCCTATAGCATGGTTTCTGGTCGCTTCAAAAATAGTGGTGCGACAACAGTCAATGTTGACGTCACCTGATTCGGCAGAGGCAGAGAGAGAATGGCTTCATTAAAATTTGTATGCAGGTGATGCATTGCAAATGACGAATGAGGAAGTGTTAGGACTCCTTTCACTATGATGAAAACTCAACCTGCAGAACGCTGTACACATTATGTTTAAGGAAGAGTGATACAAATATTAATCCTACCCTCTCTCTCATATTCGCTGAATAGCTGCAGCAGTTCCATGCAAAAAAAAAAAAAAAAAAAAAAAAAAAAAAAAAAAAAAAAAAAATTATTCAGTACAAGGCGAATATTTACGCTACAGTGCCTTCGTTAGAGTTCCGAGAGCCAACTTTGAAACTCTCCAGCTACTGTCACACATGGGCCTGATCGCCGCTTCGACTTTAAGAATTTTACTTGTTGATGGAGAGTCGCCACTCTATACGACACATGAAGTGAGGTGACAAAAGAGATAGATTCCCTTCTAATACAGAGTCGGACCTCCTTTTTCCGGGTGCATCTCAGCAACGTAACGTGACATGAACTCAACAAGTCGTTGAAAATCCCCTGCACAAATATTCAGCCATGCAGACTCTATAGCCATCCATAATTGCGAAACTGTTGTCGTTGCAGGATTTCGAGCACGAAGTGACCTCTCCAAAAATGGTTCAAATGGCTCTGAGCACTATGGGACTTACCTACTAAGGTCATGAGTCCCCTAGAACTTAGAACTACTTAAACCTAACTAACCTAAGGATATCACACACATCGATGCCCGAGGCAAGATTCGAACCTGCGCGGTTCCAGACTGTAGCGCCTAGAACCGCCTCGCCACTCCGGACGGCTAACCTCCCCATTAAGTCCCATACATGTGCAATTGGATCCAGGATGGCTATCTGGGTGATCAAATCACTCGTTCGAATTGTCCAGAATGTTCTTTAAACCAGTCGCAAACAACTGTAGCGTGGTGATAGATAAGACACTCGCGCTTGTCCTCTGCTGCCACAACCCATGAACGCCCAATATCCCCGCAGTATCCTAACGCATACGTTCATCGTATGTCCCACATTGACTTTTGCCCCTATTTCACGCAGCGCTGCTTGTCTACCAGCACTGACAACCCTATGTTGACGCCGCTGCTCTCGGTCGTTAAGTGGAGGCCATCGGCCATTGTGTTGTCCGTGGTGTGATGTAATGGCTGATATTTGGTCTTCTCAGAACACTCTTTTCACTGTTGATCTCGGAATATTGAATTCCCTAGCGATTTCCGAAATGAAATGCAAGATTTAAACGCGTGACCTAGACAGTATAACCCCCGTCGCCCACAGTGGTGTAGATAGGAACTTATATTTTGTTTAGCGGCAGATCAATTACACTCAGGTGACAGAAGTTTTAAGATATCTCGTAATATGGTGTCGGACCTCCTTTTGTCTGACGTAGTGGAGCAACTCGACTTGGCATGACTCAACATGTCGGTGGAAGTCCCCTCCAGAAATATCGAGCCATGCTGCCTCTATAGCCGTCAATAGTTCTGAAGGCACTACCGGAGCATGATTCTGCCCACTAACTGATCACTTGATTGTGTCCCAAAAAATTTCGATGGGATTCACGTTCGCAGACTGGCCAAATCATTCGCTCGAATTGTCCAGAAAGTTCTTCAAACCAATAGCGAACAATTGTGGTCACTTGACATGGTGTATTGTCATTTATAAAATTTCCATCGTACTTTGTTATCATGAAGTACATGAATAGCGGCATATGTTCTCCAAGTAGCCGAACATAAGCATTTCCAGTAAGAGGTAGCTTCAGTAGGATAAGAGAACCCATTCCATTCCAAGTAAACACAGCCCACACCATTATGAAGCCACCACGGCTTCCACAGTGACTTGTTGGCAACTTGGGTCCATAACTTCTAGTGGTCGGCGACACACTCTAACCGTAACACAGCTCTTAGCAACTGAGATGACGACTTATCTTACCAGGCCATGGTTCTCCAACCGATATGGTCAAGAGTCGAGGAGAGGAACTGCTGGTAAAGTGACGTCGGCCATCTGCTACCATGGCCCATTAACTTCAGATTTGGCCGCATTATCCTAACGGATTCATTCTTCGTATGATCCACACTGATTTATGTGGCTATTTCACGCATTGTCGTTTGTCTATTAGAAATGATAACTATATCCAAAATATGCTACTCTCGGTCACTAAGTGAAGGGCGTCAGCCACTGCGGTGTCCGTGGTGAGAGGTAACGCCTGAAATTTGATGTTCTCGACACGCTATTGACATTGCGGATCTCGGAATACTGAATTATTTAACGATTTCCGAAACGGGACGGCCCATGCGTCTAGCTCCGACTGCCATTTGGCCTTCAAAGTCTGTTAGATCCCGCCATGTTGCCATAATCACATCTGAAACCTTTTCACACGAATCACCTGAGTACAAATGACACATCCAGCAATGCATTGCTCTTTTATACATTATGTACATCATATTAACGCCGTCTGTATATGTTCATATTGCTTTCAGATGCCTTTTGTCACCTCGGCGTAGATGGACGTATCTCTTGCTTGGTTCGACTTAGCAGCTTAAAATTTGTACACTGGCAAGGAACGAGATTTTAATATGTAACATCAATTTGACCTTTGAGTGCGTTTACCTGCTCCTGACAAGGAACCACCCCATCGCACCCCCCTCAGATTTAGTTATAAGTTGGCACAGTGGATAGGCCTTGAAAAACTGATCACAGATCAATCGAGAAAACATGAAGAAGATGTGTGGAACTATGAAAAAAATAAGCAACATATACAAACTCAGCAGTCCACGTGCAAAATAGATAACATCAAGGATAATCTGAGGTAAGGAGCGTCATGGTCCCGTGGTTTGCGGAAGCAACGGCGGGACGAGAGGTCCTTGGTTCAAGTCTTCCCTCGAGTGTAAAATTTTAATTTTTTATTTTCAGACAATTATTATCTGTCCGTCCACCCGTCCGATGGGAGATAACTGCGCCGTAGTATGGGGACGCTACATCTAAACAAACATCGAAACACACGACGTCAGTCGACTACAGCGCACGGAAGTGAGAGTATTCCTGCTAACGAGGCTCCCTGGCTGGCAGTTGACTGTTCGATACTTTGGACGAGAGTGCATTAAACACGTGAGATGTATTTCGTGGGCAATATGTTTTCGGTTCCCATTGGAGAGGCACGTCCTTTCGTCTACTAATCACACGGTTTTGCGGCGCGGTCGCAAAACACAGACGCTAAACTTATTACAGTGAACAGAGACGTCAATGAACGAACGGACAGATCATAACTTTGCGAAAATAGAGAAAGTAAACTTTTCACTCGCGGAAAGACTTGAACCAAGGGCCTCTTGTTCCGCAGCTCCTCACGCTAACCACGGGACCACGGCGCTCCTGACCTCAGATTATCCTTGATGTTACCTATCTTGCCCATGGACTACTCAGTTTGTATATTTTGCTTATTTTTTTCATAGTTCCACACAACTTCTTCCTGTTTTCTCGATTGATCTGTGCTCAGTTTTTCAAGGCCTATCCACTGTGCCCACTTATAACTAAATCTGAGGGGGGGGGGGGGGGGGTGCGATGGGAAGGTTCCCTTGTGAGAGGAAGGGTTCTTAATAGTCTACATCTACATCTACATCTATACTCCGCGAGCCACCTTACGGTGTGTGGCGGAGGGTACTTATTGTACCACTATCTGATCCCCCCTTCCCTGTTCCATTCACGAATTGTGCGTGGGAAGAACGACTGCTTGTAAGTCTCCGTATTTGCTCTAATTTCTCGGATCTTTTCGTTGTGATCATTACGCGAGATATATGTGGGCGGTAGTAATATGTTGCCCATCTCTTCCCGGAATGTGCTCTCTCGTAATTTCGATAATAAACCTCTCCGTATTGCGTAACGCCTTTCTTGAAGTGTCCGCCACTGGAGCTTGTTCAGCATCTCCGTAACGCTCTCGCGCTGACTAAATGTCCCCATGACGAATCGCGCTGCTTTTCGCTGGATCATGTCTATCTCTTCTATTAATCCAACCTGGTAAGGGTCCCATACTGATGAGCAATACTCAAGAATCGGACGAACAAGCGTTTTGTAAGCTACTTCTTTCGTCGATGAGTCACATTTTCTTAGAATTCTTCCTATGAATCTCAACCTGGCGCCTGCTTTTCCCACTATTTGTTTTATGTGATCATTCCACTTCAGATCGCTCCGGATAGTAACTCCTAAGTATTTTACGGTCGTTACCGCTTCCAATGATTTACCACCTATGGCATAATCGTACTGGAATGGATTTCTGCCCCTATGTATGCGCATTATATTACATTTATCTACGTTTAGGGAAAGCTGCCAGCTGTCGCACCATGCATTAATCCTCTGCAGGTCTTCCTGGAGTACGTACGAGTCTTCTGATGTTGCTACTTTCTTGTAGACAACCGTGTCATCTGCAAATAGCCTCACGGAGCTACCGATGTTGTCAACTAAGTCATTTATGTATATTGTAAACAATAAAGGTCCTATCACGCTTCCTTGCGGTACTCCCGAAATTACCTCTACATCTGCAGATTTTGAACCGTTAAGAATGACATGTTGTGTTCTTTCTTCTAGGAAATCCTGAATCCAATCACAAACCTGGTCCGATATTCCGTAAGCTCGTATTTTTTTCATTAAACGTAAGTGCGGAACCGTATCAAATGCCTTCCTGAAGTCCAGGAATACGGCATCAATCTGCTCGCCAGTGTCTACGGCACTGTGAATTTCTTGGGCAAATAGGGCGAGCTGAGTTTCACATGATCTCTGTTTGCGGAATCCATGTTGGTTATGATGAAGGAGATTTGTATTATCTAAGAACGTCATAATACGAGAACACAAAACATGTTCCATTATTCTACAACAGATTGACGTAAGCGAAATAGGCCTATAATTATTCGCATCTGATTTATGACCCTTCTTGAAAATGGGAACGACCTGCGCTTTCTTCCAGTCGCTAGGTACTTTACGTTCTTCCAGCGATCTACGATAAATTGCTGATAGAAAGGGGGCAAGTTCTTTAGCATAATCACTGTAGAATCTTAAGGGTATCTCGTCTGGTCCGGATGCTTTTCCGCTACTAAGTGATAGCAGTTGTTTTTCAATTCCGATATCGTTTATTTCAATATTTTCCATTTTGGCGTCCGTGCGACGGCTGAAGTCAGGGACCGTGTTACGATTTTCCGCAGTGAAACAGTTTCGGAACACTGAATTCAGTATTTCTGCCTTTCTTCGGTCGTCCTCTGTTTCGGTGCCATCGTGGTCAACGAGTGACTGAATAGGGGATTTAGATCCGCTTACCGATTTTACATATGACCAAAACTTTTTAGGGTTCTTGTTTAGATTGTTTGCCAATGTTTTATGTTCGAATTCGTTGAATGCTTCTCTCATTGCTCTCTTTACGCTCTTTTTCGCTTCGTTCAGCTTTTCCTTATCAGCTATGATTCGACTACTCTTAAACCTATGATGAAGCTTTCTTTGTTTCCGTAGTACCTTTCGTACATGATTGTTATACCACGGTGGATCTTTCCCCTCGCTTTGGACCTTAGTCGGTACGAACTTATCTAAGGCGTACTGGACGATGTTTCTGAATTTTTTCCATTTTTGTTCCACATCCTCTTCCTCAGAAATGAACGTTTGATGGTGGTCACTCAGATATTCTGCGATTTGTGCCCTATCACTCTTGTTAAGCAAATATATTTTCCTTCCTTTCTTGGCATTTCTTATTACACTTGTAGTCATTGATGCAACCACTGACTTATGATCACTGATACCCTCTTCTACATTCACGGAGTCGAAAAGTTCCGGTCTATTTGTTGCTATGAGGTCTAAAACGTTAGCTTCACGAGTTGGTTCTCTAACTATCTGCTCGAAGTAATTCTCGGACAAGGCAGTCAGGATAATGTCACAAGAGTCTCTGTCCCTGGCTCCAGTTCTGATTGTGTGACTATCCCATTCTATACCTGGTAGATTGAAGTCTCCCCCTATTACAATAGTATGATCACGAAACTTCTTCACGACGTTCTGCAGGTTCTCTCTGAGGCGCTCAACTACTACGGTTGCTGATGCAGGTGGTCTATAGAAGCATCCGACTATCATATCTGACCCACCTTTGATACTTAGCTTAACCCAGATTATTTCACATTCGCATTCGGTAATAACTTCACTGGATATTATTGAATTCTTTACTGCTATAAATACTCCTCCACCATTGGCGTTTATCCTATCCTTGCGGTATATATTCCATTCTGTGTCTAGGATTTCGTTACTGTTCACTTCCGGTTTTAACCAACTTTCCGTTCCTAATACTATATGCGCACTATTTCCTTCAATAAGAGATACTAATTCAGGAACCTTGCCCTGGATACTCCTGCAGTTTACCAATATTACGTTAACTTTTCCTGTTTTTGGTCTCTGAGGACGGACGTTCTTTATCAACGATGATAATGTCCTCTCTGGTAAGCCGTCAGGTATTTTATCGTTTCGCCCAAGGGGGGTCCCTCTAACCTAAAAAACCCCCGTGTGCACGCCACACGTACTCTGCTACCCTAGTAGCTGCTTCCGGTGTGTAGTGCACGCCTGACCTGTCTAGGGGGGCCCTACAGTTCTCCACCCAATAACGGAGGTCGATGAATTTGCAACCATTATAGTCGCAGAGTCGTCTGAGCCTCTGGTTTAGACCCTCCACACGGCTCCAAACCAGAGGACCGCGATCGAGTCGTGCGGATAGAAGGACCGACGGACACCAAATCGATCCTACAAGGGTATTGTTTTTACAGACTGAGGAACAGTAATTTGAAAATTAATATTTTGTTTAGTGGCAGATATAATGCTTATCCGGTAACGAGTGTATTTCTTAAAAGCGACTACGGGTATTTTCTCTAGTGTTTCCCAGATATTGGCAATTTCATGTTTGTAATGTGTGTATAGAACCAGACCAAACATTAACAGCTAAACATGTGCTTCATACGATGCCCAGTGTCAACGGAAAATTTTGGTATACTATGAAAATCCAAACATTTCTTAAAATTTACTTAACTTTTCCTTTAGACGGAGTGGTCCTACATTATTTTAGTGCAATATTCGTTAATGACATTGCTATCATGAGTGAAAGTGAGGAGGAATTACATGACCGACTGAATGGAATGAGCAGTCTAATGAGCACAGAACATGGACTGAGAGTAAATCGTGATAAGCAGCATAAATGATAACAGCGAAAAATTTAACATGAGGATTGATGGTCACTAAGTGGATTAAGTTAAGGAATTCTACTATTTTCGCTGCAAAATAACTAGTGCAGAACGGAGCAAGGAGGCACCAAAAGCAGACTAGTACTGCCAGAAAGGCCATTCCTGGCTACGAGGAGCCTACTAGTATCAAACATAGGCCTTAGTTCGAGAAATAAATTTCTGAGAATGTTCGTTTGGAGCACAGCATTGTATGGTAGTGAAACGTGGACTGTGGGAAAACCGGAACAGAAGAGAATCGAAGCTTTCTAGATGTGGTGCTATGGACGTACGTTGAAAACTAGGTGGATTGATACTGTGAGGAATGTGAAGTTTCTGCGCACAGTCGGAGAGCAAAGGAATATGAGGAAATCGATGACAAGGAGAAGGGACAGATTTCTAGAGCATCAGTTAAAACATCAGGGCATAAGTTCCACGGTACTGGAGGGAGCTGTAAAGGGTAAAAGGCGTAGAGGAAATCACAGATTAGAATATATCCAGCAAATAATTGAGGACGTAGGTAGCAAGTGATAATCTGAGATGACGCACAGGAGAGGAATTCGTAGTGGGGCTGCATAAAACCAGTTAGAAGAAAGATGACTCTATATATCAGTTTACCTCTATATGTGAACTGAGACCACAAAACAAGAAGAATAAACCGTATTTCAGCAACGAATGACTGGCGATTCTGCTTGGGATTCACGTCTCGTCTTTGACGATGTCTAGCTCCTGCCACCCAAGGTAGAGGGGTTACGAGAAGCAGTAGTTTGTGTTTGTGTGCAGTGTTTAGTTCATCTGTTTTCCCACTAGCTGCTGTGAACTTGTATTATCTGGGTTGTCTAGTGTCTATGTCCACTTTGTAAGAGCTCGTATAATATTTTTCGTTTATTCGTTTTAGTATGAGATGACTTCCAGCTAAAAGTAATCGTTGATACATCACTTTACGGTAGCGTAATGTTTTTAGAAGTTTGCGAACTTTGTGACCTTAATGTGCAGTGAGGACTCTGCAGAGCACATATTAGTGTTTGTTTACGTTTACATTTTGTTTGCATCCCACCTTCAGCAGTGCCACAGTCCAGTAACTTTATCTCTTGAAGACGGTTAGTTTCTTCTCGATTAGTCCTGACTGCTCCTTTTGATTTTTTGTGGTTTTATATGCTGTGGGTGTGGTGTCACCGCCAGGCTCCACACTTGCTAGGTAGTAGCCTTTAAATCGGCCGCGGTCCGTTAGTATACGTCGGACCCGCGTGTCGCCACTATCAGTGATTGCAGACCGAACGCCGCCCCACGGCAAGTTCAAATGGTTCAAATGGCTCTGAGCACTATGGGACTCAACTGCTGTGGTCATAAGTCCCCTAGAACTTAGAACTACTTAAACCTAACTAACCTAATGACAGCACACAACACCCAGCCATCACGAGGCAGAGAAAATCCCTGACCCCGCCGGGAATCGAACCCGGGAACCCGGGCGTGGGAAGCGAGAACGCTACCGCACGACCACGAGATGCGGGCCCACGGCAAGTCTAGAGAGACTTCCTAGCACTCGCCCCAGTTGTACAGCCGACTTTGCTAGCGATGGTTCATTGACAAATTACGCTCTCATTTGCCGAGACGATAGTTAGCATAGCCTTCAGCTACGTCATTTGCTACGACGTAGCAAGGCGCCATTACCAGTTACTATTGATGCTGTAAAACATGTACCGTCAAGAGCGATGTTCACCAGTTATGGATTAAAGTTAAGTATTCCAGCAGCTACGTACTTTTTTCACTAGTCTCAATTCCCTTAACTGTTCCAGACCTCACACCAGCCTGCCCGAGCTAAAATGCATGCCTTTCGGCTTCCTGTCCTAGTGGGTTGGCTGTCTTGCCAATCCACAACAGTGGGTATATAGATGGGGACTGGGCTTGTGTGCGGGGTCAATTATTGGCCACTGTCTGGAGCAGCTGTTTTGGCCACTGTCTGGAGCAGCTGTGTTGGCAACTGTCTGGAGCTGTTGTGTTGGCAACTGTCTGGAGCTGCTGTGTTGGCAACTGTCTGGAGCTGCTGTGTTGGCAACTGTCTGGAGCTGCTGTGTTGGCCACAGTCTACATGCTAGTGCTCAAAGCTGCAGTGACATTGAGAGAGCCTGTGGCGGTAACTGTGATGGTCTTTGGCGTCCTTGGCATATCCTGATAATCACTTTGTCACTGCGTCTTCCGATATAAAAAAAAAAAAACCACGAGATCTGTCTTCATTCGACAGCGAGTAGCGGACACAGTTATGTTCACGTATCTCTGGGCAGAGGGTGAAAGTGAGGGCTGGCTGCAAGGCTGACCCCTTACGCCTTAGCAAAAGGTACCAGATATTACCCGGTGCTGATGACACAGCTAGGCACGGAATGCCACTACCGTTGAGCTAGTGGCCGTCGATATTGGTCTTACATTAAATTATCCCTGTCTAGTTCGCAGAGATCAATCACATGTACTAATTATAAAAGTACGGAGTACGTTCCGTCAGTTATTTGAGATTACATTTGTTATAAAGTACGATTTCTCACTTACTTGACAGTTCATTTACACTGATGCTACACTATGTGATCAAAAGTATCCGGACACTCCCAAAAACATACGTTTTTCATATTAGGTGCATTGTGCTGCCACCTACTGCAGGGTACTCCATATCAGCTACCTCAGTAGTCATTAGACATCGTGACATAGAAGAATGGGGCGCTCCACGGAACTCACGGGCTTCTAACGTTCTCATGTGATTGGGTGTCACTTGTGTCATATGTTTGAACGCGAGATTTACACACTCCTAAACATCCCTAGTTCCACTGTCTCCGATATGATAGTGAAGTGGAAACGTGAAGAGACACGTACAAAACAAAAGAGTACAGGTCGACCTCGTCTGTTGACTGACAGAGACCGCCGAAGGTTGAAGATGGTTGTAATGTGTAATAGGCAGACATCTATCAAGACCATCACATAGGATCCACAGAAAGTACTATGACCCATAGGCAGGAGGTGAGAAAACGTGGATACCATGGTCGAGAGGCTGCTCATAAGTCAGATATCACGCCTATTAAAGCCAAACGATGCCTCGCTAGGTGTAAGGAGCATAAACATTGGACGATTGAATAGTGGTAAAACCTTGTGTGGGGTAACGAATCACGGTAGACAATGTGGCGATCCAGTGGCAAGGTGTGGGTATGGCGAATGCCCTGTGAATATCATCTCCCAGTGTGTGTAGTGCCAACAGTAAAATTCGGAGGCGGTGGTGTTATGGTGTGGTCGTGATTTTCATTTACGGGGCTTGTATCCCTTGCTGTTTTGTGTGGCATTATCACAGCACAGGCCTACATTGATGTTTTAAGCACCATCTTGTTTCTCACTGTTGAAGAGCAACTCGGTGATGGCGGTTGCATCTTTCAACACTATCGAGCATCTGTTCATAATGCACGGCCTGTGACAGAGTGGTTACGCGACAGTAACATCCCTGTAATGGACTAGCATGCACAGAGCCCTTACCTCAAACCTATAGAACACATTTGGAATGTTTTGGAACGCCAACTTCGTAACAGGCCTCACCGACCGACATCGATACCTCTCCTCAATGCAGCTTTCCGTGAAGAATGGGCTACCTCCCAGCACCTTTTTGAACCTGTGCCTGCGAGAGTGGAAGGTATCATCAAGCCTAAGGGTGGGCAGGCACCATATTTAATCCCAGCATTACTGATGGTAGGTGCCACGAACTTGTAAGTCATTTTCAGCCAACAGGTGATACCCTAGTGTATGTGTTTACATAATTAGCTAAGGAACAATAATGTTACATTTCACTGATTGGAATTTGCAGTGAATAATATCTTTGATTTGAATACGTTATGTTGTTCGTATGTAATATCCCTTTTCGTGCTCCATATGTGAATCAAGTTTCCCAGATGGTATTTATATTTAATGTGAACATGTTCGTTTAGTACGTGTTCTGGATATAATTTTGTACGTATATATACGCTACTGGCCATAGAAATTGCTACACCTCAAAGAATACGTGCTACAGACGCGAAATTTAACCGACAGGGAGAAGATGCTGTGATATGCTAATGATTAGCTTTTCAGAGCATTCACACAAGCTTTGCGCCGGTAGCGACACCAACAACGTCCTCACATGAGGAAAGTTTTCAACCGATTTCTCATACGCAAACAGCAGTTGACCGGCGTTGCCTGGTGAAACGTTGATGTGATGCCTCGTGTAAGGAGGAGAAATGAGTAACATCACGTTTCCGACTTTGATAAAGGTCGGATTGTAGCCGATCACGATTGCGGTTTACCGTATCGCGACATTGCTGCTCGCGTTGGTGGAGATACAATGACTGTTAGCAGAATATGGAATCGGTGGGTTCAGGAGAGTAATACGGAACGCCGTGCTGGATCCCAACGGCCTCGTATCACTAGCAGTCGAGATGACAGGCATCTTAGCCGCATGGCTGTAACGGATTGTGCAGCCACGTCTCGAGCCCTAGGTCAACAAATGGGGACGTTTGCAAGACAACAACCATCTGCACGAACAGGTCGACGACGTTTGCAGCAGCATGGACTATCAGCTCGGAAACCATGGCTTCGGTTACCCTTGACGCTGCATCACAGACAGGAGCGTCTGCGATGGTGTACTCAACGACGAACCTGGGTGCAAGAATGGCAAAAAGTCATTCTTTTCGCATGAATCAAGGTTGTGCTTACAGAATCATGATGGTCGCATCCGTGTTTGGCGATATCGCGGTGAACACATAGTAGAAGCGTATATTCGTCATCGCCATACTGGCGTATCACCCGGCCTCATTGTATGGGGTGCCATTGGTTACACGTCTCGGTTACCTCCTGTTCGCACTGACGGCACTTTGAACAGCGGACGTTACATTTCAGATGTGTTACGACCCGTGGATCTACCCTTCATTCGATCCCTACGAAACCCTACATTTCACCAGGATAATGCACAACGGCATGCTGCAGGTCTTGTATGGGCCTCTCAGGATACAGAAAATGTTCGACTGCTGCCCTGGCCAGCACATTTTCCAGATCTCTCACCAACTGAAAACGTCTGGTCACTGGTGGCCGAGCAAACTGGCTCGTCACAATACGCCAGTCACTACTCTTGATGTACTGTGGTATCGTGTTGAAGCTGCACGGGCAGCTGTACCTGTACATGTCATCCAAGCTCTGTTTGACTCAATGCCCAGGGGTATGAAGGCCGTTATTACGGCCAGAGATGGTTGTTCTGGGTACTGATTTCTCAGGATATATGCACCCAAATTGCGTGAAAGTGTAATCATATATCAGTTCTAGTATAATATACTTGTCCAATGAGTACCCGTATATCATCTGCATTTCTTCTTGGTGTAGCAAATGTAATGGCCAGCAGTGTATGTGCAACTCTTCAAGCATATTCACAGTGTACTCTGTCGGTAATCTGTGTAATATCTGCAGTGTAGTTTCAATTTTATATGCGTTGTGGTGTTAGTTTTTTAGTGTAGAAGTACTGAAGTATTGATGAATATATGACTTCTTTGCTGACAGAACTCAGCATGTATCTCTTAACAGAACAAATTCGACATGTGTGAAGAAAATGTCAGGTGCACACAAAGGAAGTACAAGGGCAACCTTTCTGTTTACAACATGCATAAATGATATAGTAGATAACGCAGGAAGCTCTTTAAAGCTGTTCACAGATTATGTAGTTGTCTGTAAAACAACGCTGTAGCCAGCTGCGCTAGGTTTCATGGTTGAGTATTCATAGAGTGAAAACACGATGGAGTGGACGAACAGATCCTCTATTGTGTTTAAGTCCGGGGGAGTTATTGGCCAGGGGAGCACGGTAAACTCAGCCACACACGAACACACCGAGGTGTGTGACACATTGCATTGTCCTGCTGGTAGATTCCATCGTGCTGTGGGAGAACAAACTGAATGTAGCGGTGGACATGATCCTCAGGCATAGATGCGTACTTGCGCTGATCCATTGTACTTTCCAGAATAGTGTCACCCAGGGACTCTCACGAAATCGTTCACCAAACCATAATCCCACTTCCTCCTGCCTCCACCTTTCCAACGATTGCTGTAGAGCCATGAACGCAATCGGTCATCTGTCGGATGGCGTGCTAATTCCAGCCTTTTTGCTGATGAACAGCAGTCAACATTTGTGCATGACCCTGGCGCCAGCTCCATAAGCTCTTATGCAGCAACACTGAATGTTCGTTGAGAAGGCACTGTTGCCCTAGTTTCACGTGGGCGGTCAGTTGCTCTACAGTTGCACTTCTTTTTACCCCAACACGTCTTCTCCACCAACTTTCACCGATGTTATCCTTTGCCCGTGGGCCACCACAGTTGTCCCGGTTTTGGGCCGAGTCATTTTTCCAAGCATAGTATATTTTAACCACGGCGGGCTTGTGATATTAGCTGATTCGGAAATGTTTCCAGCCAATCCGGAAAGTCAATGATAATTCCCTTTCCGACGTCAGAAAAATCGCTCAATTTCCGCATTACGACGACGAATACACTGTTTTCCGCTAAACACCGACACACTTTACACTCTCCCCACTGTTAGTACTACCACCTGACGTCTGCCAGTCGTTACTGCACGTTGACATCGGAGATAGTCATGGTCACATTAACTTTGCGGGACAGAGTAGAAGAAAAAGCTGATGGCAGATTCACAGGAAAAAATTTCAGCAAATATAATTCATCCATGAAAGAAGTGTCTTACAAGAGATCGACCGATTCTTGAGTACCGCTCATGTCTGGGTCCACTGGATTAATAGGAAAAGACCGACAAGGTTCATCGAAGAGGGGCGTATTTCGTCACGAGATCCTTTAGTAAGTGCTACAGCGTTATGGATGTGCATAACAAGCTCCGGCGGCCAACACTACAAGGGAGGCATTGTTCATCACGGAGAGAATCACTACTGAAATTTGAAGAGTGCGTTCCGGAAAGCATCTGACAAAATATTCATTCCTCACACATGTGCTTCACGAAATGACCTCACCGAGAAAGTTTGAGGAACTGGAGCCGGTACGGCTATTTACCGACAATCATTCTTCCTTCGCGCCATTCGCGATTCGAACAGGGGAGGAAAGGGCCAGGGAGTGAAACATTTATTACCGTCCACCAAAGACCGCCAAGTGGCTTGAGGAGAGGAAGCACTTGCTGTTGTTGGGTAATTGCGAGGAAGGACACAGGCAGTGCGTTTTCTAATGAACCATCCCGGAAGTCTTCTTAATTGGTTTAGTGAGGTCATGCCAGATCCTAACAAGAATGACCGGATGGAAAATTGATACGAAGTGCTCTCAAACATGAGTCCAGTGTCTTACTTACAACACCACCACCTCCCTGGGTGAAAGACGAAAGACGGGAGGACGAACAAAACTTCACATATATGACATGTGAAAGAGGACATTTTTGATACAAGCCTTATAATGCATCATTAGTCTCAACCCTTAGAAAAACAGAAATTATCTTTCATGCCTTAGACAAATATAGTGAATGAAGCAGTTCTGCGCAAATGGTTTGTAAGTGATAATGTTTGGAACTGTATTACTACAGAGGCTATGTGTCAAGCTTTCAAAAAGTCTGTAATTATGTCGATATCAAAGGAGACACAGAAAAATCGATAGGCATAAGGTCACCAAGGCTTCCGTGTCAATCTTGCCATTAGCGTGAGGAATATCCAACGATTCTTGCACTTGGCAAGCTATAGTGGACTTTCGAAATCTTTCGAACCGATCATTCGTATCGACCATGAACGACCGCATCCGCTTTTCATACTTACTACTGGACATAAATGCAGAACAGTTGGTACACAATATTGTGGAGGCTCATACTTTCTCAGAAAATATAGCAAATAATTCAAAAATACTTTGCTGTGCCTGGACACTATAATTTCAAGAAAACTGCCAACTTCTAGTTTCAGTTCGATAAAAATTCCATCTTTAATGGTGCGTCAGCTATCAGCACCATTGTATTGAGGCAGAACATCAGTCAGTTCATAACTGGAACTCCATTACTACTTTGGCCAGCACATCAAGGCGACTCAAAGAATCTCCGACGAACAGTGTAATGCATTCCTGAACATAGCTTCCCCGTTTTCAGTACCGCGCGATATTCTTAGCATTGTACCGTATTTAATATACGTCGGATACTGCAATGAACTGAAAGAACGCAAATATATGTCCTTATTTCCACCTGAAATTTGAAAATTAGCGTCAGGAAACTGAAATATATCTACCTCTGAGTTCTACAAGCCACATTTCTACACGTGATAAGACGTACTTTTGAGGATCTAATATATTACCATTATGAAAAGCCGTTCTCTAAATCAGTCGACCGAGGATGTGAACAGATACGAAATAGATATAGGCTCTAAACACTTAATGACAAAATAAAAGTACTAATGAGGAAAGATTTATGTCTGTCTTGCTAAGGACTAAAATTGAAAAAAAAAAACAAGCCTCACACAACAACGAATGTATCATACCGCTAAATAGAAATAAGTAAAGTGTTACAACTGACAAACACTACCATTTTTTCCTAATTGCAATATCTATTACCACAGGACTATGGCATTTCTTTTATAAATGGATACTTACACAGGTAGAGTAGAAAACAGCACTCAGAATTGTTAACAGTATGTACCCGCCGTAATCCATTTCTACAAATATGTCATCTGATATTCTTCACCAGAACTATAAGTCGCGCGAAAAGTTCAGTTACTAAATAATTATGCGTAATTGAGGCGATACTGGTTTGTTTAATGAAAGTGATTCAATTGATCGTATGTAGATCATCGCGTACACTGAAGAGCCAAAGAAACTGGTATCCTTGCCTAATATCGTGTAGGGCTCCAGTGAGCATCCATACGTGCCACAAAATGACGTGACATGGATTCGACTAATGTCTGAAGTACTGCTGGAGGGTACTGACACCGTGAATCTTGAAGTGCTGTCCATAAATCCGTAAGAGCACGCTGCCCGAAAGATGGGAGAAAGTAATGGCCAGCGATGGTCTATTATTTGAACCGCAACAATGCCTTGAACGTGGAGACAAAACGGCGGAAGCAACGTTGTACACATACTGTGCTTTGTAAAATCGAAGTTTATTTATGATTCTATGTAACATGGCCAATGGTATGACACTGGACACGCTTTCGGGAACATGACGCATCAGTCTCCATGCGGACATTCAGATTTAGTTTTTCTGTGATTTCCCTGAATAACTTATGGTAAATTCGAGATAGTCCATTTAGAACACCCTCAATTTATTATTCTCTTCGAAGCCAGGTTGAGCTTCTGCTTATAGTCTACTGAGACCGATGTTGACCGAAAGTTAAACCTAATCGTCTACCCTTTCTTTGTACACGCAATTGACCTTTTATTCATCAGAGTCAGCAGATAAGTAGAACTGTACCACAAACTACTGTTAAAAACAACTGCTTGGAAATTTTATCGAAACCTATAAGAGTTAGACTAGCCTGAAGCCATAATTATATTGCCCACTACTTCACGGAAATTGATTAGAGTGGGCATTACATATTCATATTATTATAGCTTCTTTATCTGAAAAAAACTTATCGGTAGTACCATGTAAATTTCAAATGTCTTTAACACGCGGAGAAACTTATGTATCATTGGAAACCGCAAACTTACGGACCTGATCCGGTAAGAGTTGCAGTCTTTACAAACTAAGAGTTAAGCATAGTGAACAAACACTTATATTTCATATATTAAAAAATAATGTATTTAATTTTGAAACTGAAATCATTGAACATTTCATTAAAGTGCAAGTTACAAGAAGCTATTTTTAGGATTTTTTTTCTTGTGTTCATTTTTGCTGTGAACGGTTTGAAATGTAGCTGCTTACTGGTGAATGTCACTCGCAAAAATTCACTTAAATATCCTTCACTTATGATCAACATTTAGATTTAATTAACGTGAGTATAGTACTTCCTACACATGAGGTCCCAAACATTCTTATCAACCTCATGGCATACTCTTTCGCTAGAGGATACCTTTTCCTGGAACCTTCTGCCAAAATTTAGAAGCTGATAACTACTTCCTTTCAGTCCTTTTCGTCCTTCACTCGTGCAATTCCAGTAGCTCCAACTCCACAGCTGTTACCATAATAACTGGTAGTGAAACAGGATATGTGATCCCTACAACATCAACAGCAATATCATTTACAAGAGGAAAAATAAATGTTTGGTGTCTCAAATCACTGAATCCGCCATTTCATCGTTGATGCAAGACATTTTAAATAAATGACGATGTCGTCTTGAAAAAATAGTAAGGTATAGGTTGATTGTTTTGAGAAGATGTTGGGTACTGCATCAACAAAATCTCATAAAATAGTTCAATAAAATGAGATGTGATTTTTTACTCAGATAAATCATTCTTTTCAAATATTTATACAGAAGCGGCATATTTTTAAAGCCTACCCAAAATATTTGTGTTCAGAATTTGTCATTAGACACTTAAAATTATTTAATTGCAAACGAAGTGCAGTAAACATGTATTACAATTGACTTACCGGCGTTTACTTGCTGGAAAAATTAACGAAACATTACTGCAAAACCTCTCAAAAACACTAATTCAAAATTGCCTAATTGTTTCAGTTTTTGACACCAGGACTTGAATTAACTATTTCACCAACGATATAATACAACAATCTTAAAAATTAATCTACGATTCAGCACAATACAAAATTATCTGTAGGAAGGGTCTTACTAGAAAACGTAAACAAATTAAGAATGGCCCTTAACATTTTGCCATCAAACTGACACGTAAATTCACGTGGACTGTGGTGAGCATCACAAACTGACATTGTTTAGTTGCATAAATAAATATCCACGTTCACCTGATTACTAACTAATTTAGAACTGCATTTGCATTCAGGAACGTGTTCTCGATTTTTATCGGAGTAGTAATCATCCACATTATAATTAGATTGAAACAATGCTTCCCTGTAAACCATTTTCCCGGCACGAACACCGCACTCGTTGTAACTACTGGTAGACATGATCATGCCACTCACCACCGTTTACATGCACACATCCTGACGTAGCTGCCACTAGCGCTAATCTGGTATTAGAGACCGAGCTGCCGTTTCTCGGTTTATCATGGAACTAACAAGTGATATGAATAAATCACGTAACTTTACATGCCGTAATTCCTTTTCTCGTCGACTGTCCCTCAACACTGATTACAGCTGAGCCACTAGTTGCCCGCCAGAACATTTTCGGTACATCACGGTAACGTTCAGGTTGGCAAACCTCGAGTGCTTCACTGACCTAAGAGCTCGCTCTGACAAAATAACGTCCAAAGACCGACAGATTTGTAAACGAATCGGTGAGAGAGTACAATACAGATATTAATTATTCATAATCTTAATACCAAGTATTACCTTTTGTATTAACAGGCTTGGTTAAAACTGAATGACCGTGAAATTTAAAATGATACGTGTGCCAGTTTCTGTATGCTGTAGCAAGTCGGACTTGGTTAACACAAAAGAAGCTGGTTCTATGTAATGTATGTACGTAATAATTACCTTAATGATCCCCGTAGTGGCTGAAAATGTCGCAGCCAAGCCGGCTAATTCTGATTTCAAATCTTCAAGTGCTGTTGCATAAAATGAGATATTAAAATTTTATATTGGGATTAAAATAAAAGTCCACACTAAAATATACACTCCTGGAAATTGAAATAAGAACACCGTGAATTCATTGTCCCAGGAAGGGGAAACTTTATTGACACATTCCTGGGGTCAGATACATCACATGATCACACTGACAGAACCACAGGCACATAGACACAGGCAACAGGGCATGCACAATGTCGGCACTAGTACAGTGTATATCCACCTTTCGCAGCAATGCAGGCTGCTATTCTCCCATGGAGACGATCGTAGAGATGCTGGATATAGTCCTGTGGAACGGCTTGCCATGCCATTTCCACCTGGCGCCTCAGTTGGACCAGCGTTCGTGCTGGACGTGCAGACCGCGTGAGACGACACTTCATCCAGTCCCAAACATGCTCAATGGGGGACAGATCCGGAGATCTTGCTGGCCAGGGTACTTGACTTACACCTTCTAGAGCACGTTGGGTGGCACGGGATACATGCGGACGTGCATTGTCCTGTTGGAACAGCAAGTTCCCTTGCCGGTCTAGGAATGGTAGAACGATGGGTTATATGACGGTTTGGATGTACCGTGCACTATTCAGTGTCCCCTCGACGATCACCAGTGGTGTACGGCCAGTGTAAGAGATCGCTCCCCACACCATGATGCCGGGTGTTGGCCCTGTGTGCCTCGGTCGTATGCAGTCCTGATTGTGGCGCTCACCCGCACGGCGCCAAACACGCATACCACCATCATTGGCACCAAGGCAGAAGCGACTCTCATCGCTGAAGACGACACGTCTCCATTCGTCCCTCCATTCACGCCTGTCGCGACACCACTGGAGGCGGGCTGCACGATGTTGGGGCGTGAGCGGAAGACGGCCTAACGGTGTGCGGGACCGTAGCCCAGCTTCATGGAGACGGTTGCGAATGGTCCTCGCCGATACCCCAGGAGCAACAGTGTCCCTAATTTGCTGCGAAGTGGCGGTGCGGTCCTCTACGGCACTGCGTAGGATCCTACGGTCTTGGCGTGCATCCGTGCGTCGCTGCGGTCCGGTCCCAGGTCGACGGGCACGTGCACCTTCCGCCGACCACTGGCGACAACATCGATGTACTGTGGAGACCTCACGCCCCACGTGTTGAGCAATTCGGCGGTACGTCCACCCGGCCTCCCGCATGCCCACTATACGCCCTCGCTCAAAGTCCGTCAACTGCACATACGGTTCACGTCCACGCTATCGCGGCATGCTACCAGTGTTAAAGACTGCGATGGAGCTCCGTATGCCACGGCAAACTGGCTGACACTGACGGCGGCGGTGCACAAATGCTGCGCAGCTAGCGCCATTCGACGGCCAACACCGCGGTTCCTGGTGTGTCCGCTGTGCCGTGCGTGTGATCATTGCTTGTACAGCCCTCTCGCAGTGTCCGGAGCAAGTATGGTGGGTCTGACACACCGGTGTCAATGTGTTCTTTTTTCCATTTCCAGGAGTGTATTTCTTTTTGTCTTAACTTATTTCTCAATAAGTACGCTTACATGGTCCGTACATCCATACAAGCATAATCCAGAAGGAAAGCATAACAACAGATAATAAGAGTATAAAACAAGTGAGACAAAAAGACAAAGGTTGTCCTCTCTTACTCTTAGAGATAAGAATCAAATCAGCGTCACTATAAGTTCAAATGGTGTGCGAGTCCTTTTCTCGTAATAACAATGTTATCTACTCTTGAATGAAACATCACTGTCTTTTCAAATTAAGTTATCTAGACCAAGAAAGCAAAGGAATATATCACTGAGTCCTTTGAGTCTACCGCGCACTTGTCGTTGTCAGACAAGAATACTACACTGCCAGGCTCATAGTTAATTTTCAATGAGTGAATCTGTGCACACCACATATTAATTGCGTGTATAACGTATTTGCTAGTGTGGATAGTTTGATTTGCCCATTGATACTAAGATAGTGTTGTTTCAGTAATGGTGAGTTCAACCAAAAACCATTTGGAATGGGAAACCGGATACTTCTTTACCCAGGTAAAAGACTAAGGTTTGAGTTTACCGAGCTACAGGTAAGCAAGTGTATCAGTTGGGAAGAAAAGGGAACGTCGAAAGCCGTCAAAACCGTTTCCCAAAGGGCGCTGCTCCAATGAAAGAAGAGTTAATACACCTAAAATGCAAACATAATTCTCAAATATCAACTTTCTGAAGACCGTTAATTAAGAAAAAAGCAGTAACTCAGGCGTCATTAAGAGTTTCAAAAACTATTGCTCAGAATAAGCAACCACACAAAAACGCTCGAGTAATGAAAACTGCATTGTTAGAAACTGCAGATTCATTATTTGATAGCTTCAAAACTAAGACTTAATTATAATTTTTTCCATAATTATTGGAAATGTAAGTTTATAGGCAGTAACTAACCGTAAAATGTTTCTAAAACTTCTTATTTCTTTTCTAGTTTCTTGTGGTAGCTTTAAAAACGGAACCTTAGCTCAGAAGCTTCTTAAGGTTGGTGACCACTGGTCTAAATAATGAAAATGTCACTGATTACTACGGAATATTAGTAGATCGTGTGTGCATAGAACAAATGTAGGTTGGTTTCCCTGCAGTTGCTTAAAATTTGATGATTTGTGCCAGCTACCAACAGTACGTCGAGATGACTAGCGAAACCGCTCCGACTGCACCCAGACAGCAGCGGCGCCCCCGTATCGGAGAAATCCATTACGCGCCGTCGGGTACCCGCCCTCACCCTCCACCCTGCGGGTTCATAATGGGTGCGGCAGAAACTCCACCCGTGCCCTGATAACGTGCCGAGGGTTATTAATACGGGGGTCGCTTTCATCGACCGGCTGTTCGGCTTCCGATATCAGCGCTACACGGCCATCCCTTCACTTGCAGCTCCGTCTGTTTGATTCCCATCAGCGACGAGTCCCTAGCATTGTCAGTCGGATCTAGTGCCGTGGAGATGCGAGGCGCTACAGTTTAATTAAAGCCGCATTAAGGTATTTCAATTGATATTTGCATTTTACAAAAGACGGTTGCTTCTTTCTGTTGTAGCTGCGAAAACAGGCAAAATGACGATGAGCTGTAGTTTATATGATTGTCTCTAAAGAAACAAGGAGTTGGAAGTATTCGTGGAAATTAACGGTAGAGAGCTCACGTAAAAATATGCTATAACGCACGGGTACTCACAGGATAGAGCAAGTGAGGGTGGCTTTCCTAGTGAGAATCAATTTAGTTTAAGGGGAGACGGTAGACAAGTGGGCTTCAAAAAATCGATTTTAAGATTTTAGCATATTTGAAATGCCTAGTCTTTCCTGCGTGAAGTAGTTTTTGTTTTATACAAATAGGACAATTTTTTTCGAAAAATATGATGGGTTTCCTGATGCTCTGTGCAATCTGGCATTTAAATGCCACGCCTCTCTTTTTGCTCCATGCAGAGACACTGCACAGCATTCTTTTACTCCTTGTATATTATTTCTTGCTTCTATTGTTTTATAGCTTCAATGTTTACTACCGTGTAACTACTATCGATACTCGTTTTTCCGAACGTGATTGTTAATGTTTTAGAGCGTTAATGGTTGTACTTAGTGAAGTATGTTGGCCGGCCGCTGTAGCCGAGCGGTTCTAGGCGTTTCAGTCGGGAACCGCGCTGCTGCTACGGTCGCAGGTTCGAATCCTGCCTCGGGCATGGATGTATGTGCTGTCCTCAGGTTAGTAAGTTTTAAGTAGTTCTAAGTCTAGGGGATTGATGACCTCAGATGTTAAGTCCCATAGTGCTAAGAGCCATTTGAACCATTTTTTTAAGTTTGTCGTGAGTGAAGCACGTGTTGACTTTTATTTTCTTTGGTTCTTCATGTTTTCATGAAAATGGATCGAATAAAGAAATTCTGACGTAAATAAAAATTCAGAGGAAATAAGTACGTAAAGGTAACTGAGGTTAGTGGGTCAAACGACTCAAGAATGTTAGACATAAAGAAAATCAGCACATCAAGACAGAAACTGCAGTGTCTTCAAGGCATTTCCTACCAGTGAGCTTATGGAGATGAAGATTCGTTTGGAAATATTATGGTGAAACTTAGCATGGTCTGTGATTTCATTTCCAGAAATACTGTGTGTGGAATATGTGGTGGTGACGTATCTTTGGGTGAAAATCAGCGTCTACTCAAAGGGATTGTGTCAAATTGACATTGAGTTGTACTAAATGTGGTGCAGCTGCTACAACAATGACATCAAATATGGCATATAATAATTTATATGAGAACAACATAATGCTAGTTTATGGTCTCAGATCTATTGGTAATGGGATGGAGGCAGACAAACTCTTTTGTGCATTACTTGACTTACAATACTGTTATTTGTACTGCTGCAGCTGAAGTTTGTAATATCTCATTGAAGGGAGCAGCTGAAGAAGCACTCAAGGAAAGTGATGACAGTGAAAGTGGTCATATTTGTGCATGTTTTAATGGCACCTGGCAGAAACGAGCACACACTTCGCTAAATAGTGTCATGACAGCTACATCATTGTTACTGGCAAGGTAATTGATGTAGAGATTCTAAGCAAGTATTGTAAAACTTGTGGCAGTAGAAATGAGAAAGGGCATGAACATAACTGTCTGATGAATAGTACTGGTCCAAGTGGTGGCCATGCATTCTCAGGATTTTTAATCGTTCAGTGGGAAACAGAAGTGTCCGATACACACAGTACTTACGGGACAGTCTCAGCAAGGCTTATGGCCGGGTATGTACAGAACAACCCTGTAGTCCTTATGTCACAATTAGAGTGTATTGGGCATGTTCAGAAGAGAATGGGGTGCAGGTTGAGAAGATTATTGGTAGAAAAGTAAAAAATAATAGTGGAATATGGTAAGAAGATAGGTGGTAAAGGTCGCCTGACAAATGTTGAAATAGATGCGTTACAGAATCATTATAGTTTGGCCATAAGAAAAAATCTATGGAATTTAGAAAACATGAAAAAAGCTGTAAATGCTATCTTTTTCCATAAGCTTTCCTTGCCCGAATGATCCTGACACTTGGTGCAAGTACAGGAGAAACACAAAATTTAAATTATTGTGTGAATTCTGTCATTTGGAACCAGTTACCGAAAACTGTATTTGTTCAGCTTACAACCCTCAAATTTGGCGTTTAAGATGCTATTTTATGCTTCAATGATGGTGTGATTAGAAAAATGGATGTTTTGGAATTATTGAGCATAAAATCTAGTGGAAATTCTGCACAATCCTTTGTGTAAATAAATAAAGAGAGAATGCGCAAAGCAAATATTGCTAATTTAAAATGCACAAAAGAAGCCAGACAGAAAAGAAGAGGGGCCAAGAGAAGAAAAGAAGATGAGAGTGATTCAGATGATGCTCAGTTTGGTGCAGGAAAATATTACTCGTAAGTAATTCTTATCAATAACTGTGCTAGAATTGCAATATTAAACTTGAAATGGATTTTTCTCAAAACTACATCTTTTTTAACTTTCAGATACCATTATTTGATAAACTAATGGGGTTACAAACATTAAATTTGGTCAAATTGTACTGCAGATGATAATAAATTATTACAAGTAAATTGAGAACCACCAAACAATCAGAAACTGTTTTATAACAATTAATGTACAAAAAAAGGAAAATTTTACTAGTGAAGAATAATTTTTTCAAAATTATAATAGGTATTATGTTCATTTTACTTGCAAGTTGAGGCATATATGTTACATATTTGCAGTAAAAATTTCATTGTTTTATCACTTATAGGAGAAGGAATAAAAACTTTTAGGTTCACCGATGACATTGTAGTTCTGTCAGAAACCGCAAAGGACTTGGAAGAGCAGTTGAACGGAATGGACAGTGTCTTGAAAGGAGGGTATAAGATGAACATCAACAAAAGCAAAACAAGGATAATGGAATGTAGTCGAATTAAGTCGGGTGATGCTGAATGAATTGGATTAGGAAATGAGACACTTAACGTACTAAAGGAGTTTTGCTATTTGGTGAGCAAAATAACTGATGATGGTCGAAGTAGAGAGGATATAAAATGTAGACTGGCAGTTGCAAGGAAAGCGTTTCTGAAGAAGAGACATTAGTTAACATCGAGTATTGATTTAAGTGTTATGGCTGGCCGCAGTGGTCTCGCGGTTCTAGGCGCGCAGTCCAGAACTGTGCGATTGCTACGGTCGCAGGTTCGAATCCTGCCTCGGGCATGGATGTGTGTGATGTCCTTAGGTTAGTTAGGTTTAAGTAGTTCTAGGGGACTGATGACCACAGCTGTTAAATCCCATTGTGCTCAGAGCCATTGAAGTGTTATGAAGTCGTTTCTGAAAGTATTTGTATGGAGTGTAGTCATGTATGGCTTTCGAAATGTGGTGCTACAGAAGAATGCTGAAGATTAGATGGCTAGATCACATAACTGATGAGGAGGTATAGAATAGATTTGGGGAGAAGAGGAGTTTGTGGCATAACTTGACTAGAAGAAGGGATCGGTTGGTAGGACATGTTCTGAGGCATCAACGGATCACCAATTTAGTACTGGAGGGTAAAAATCGTAGAGGGATACCAAGAGATGAATACACTAAACAGATTCATAAGGATGTAGGTTGCAGTAGGTACTGGGAGATGAAGGAGCTTGCACAGGATAGAGTGGCATGGAGAGCTGCATCAGACCAGTCTCAGGACTGAAGACCACAACAACAACAACATCACTTATAGTTCTTTTCAAAAGTATAACCACAGGGATCAGATTTTTGTAGAAGTAACATCTTAAAAATAACATCGTTCTTGAAAAATTAATTTGCAGCGCGGTATCTATATGACCAAAAATTGCAGAATTAAATTTACATTTCTATAGCCAGAATATTTGGGATTTTAGTTCCTTTGACCAATGCCCAATTCTTAAGGAAAGAAAGGTTGCTCGTCAACATTCTCCGAGTATTACTAATAGGCTATAATAAAACGTAATTAAGCTCCCTGTCGACTGAGTGACGAAATTACCGTATATGTTCTTGGTTCCAATAAGAAGGATATCCATGATGAGAGTTCCATCTCGGAAATGTTGCCTTCGCAGGGAACGAAAAGGCCAATTTCTCAGTTGACACTTGGGGCACACATGTTGAAAGGTGGCTATACTCAGTCACAGCGCCAGAGATTGCGCCAAGGAGTATTATTTAGCCGCCTGCACAGGCAGTAGTTGTTCAGAAGCGGTGGTAGGCATTGGCTGTCGTGAAGTCGTCGTAAGAGTTCTTGTCGAGAAGCGGTGGTAGAGAGTGCTTGTGGAGATGCTGCAGTAGCGTGTCGTTGTTGAGAAGTTCCCATGGAAAGTTTTTGTTCAGATGTTGTCATATTGTTTGGATGGGCTAGACAAGATGTTGTTGGATTAGGGATGTTGTATGTGCTTTTCGTCAATATATATGAAGGTAAAAAAAAACCTTTTTTTTATTATTCCAATGTCTTTAACAATAATGCCTGTTGGTCACAGGTTCAGTCAACAAAGCATCTGGCTCGTGTTCTTGTATTAGACTGTATTTCTGGTTTCTATGTGCAATTATAGTATTTCAGTTTTATTTAATTAATTCAGTGTAAATGGTATTTAAAATATCTTGTCTTATTGAGGAAGAGCCATGCCAGATGAGTACGTTGAATCACACTCCCATACACAGAACAGTTACACTTGTGCCTTATTGTTTCGTAGCTTTTACAGTTGCTGGGGACTTAATTAATTAATTGTGTTAATGGAAGTTTTCTTTCATTGTTTGTTGTTATTCTATGCAGTCAAATTGCGTACTAATACTACTCAGGGCCAACCGGTTACGAGACTGTATAACCAGACAGTCAGCTACTAAGATTAAAAATATTTGCCTTTTTTTTATTTAATTAAGCCCCCATGCACGTGGCGACCCTGCCAGGATCGTCTCTTGGAAATCTTCTGATAGTAAAAATAGCAGACAGTAGTATTGTTGAAGTAATTTGTAGTTTAGTAATTGTAGTCTTATATTGCATGTGTAGATTTGGTAACTGAACATTTGTAGTTGTCTTGTCTTTCTTCTAATGGTATTTTTGTAGATTTAATTTTTGTTGTCTTGTATACAGGTTTGACCATTTTGTGCAATTATGAAGATTTAAATTGTTTGGTAATCGTGTTTGTCGGGAAGCATTTCGTGTGAATGGTATTGTTGGAGATAAAGTGTCATTGCGTGTAATTTTCATATAGTGACGAGTTTTGTATGTTTTGTAAATGATTACACGATGGATGAAAAAGGCTATAATGATGGATAGTGAGAATGACGAAATTGTTGACATGGCGAACTCGCCAACACAGGAGAATAGGATGATGAATAATGAAGTGGAAAGCGATTTATTGAGTCGGGAAAATAGTCCGCAACCAATTCAAAATTTTTCACAATCGAAAAATTTTCAGAATACGAGATTAACGACAGAAGAGATGGAGCAGTTGATGGGTGCTATATTAAATTTGGGATCACAAATAGGAACAATTAAAACAGAGATAGGAACAATTAAAATGGATATGGGAACAATGAAAACACAATTAAGATCTGAATTAAAAACAGTGGGATCACAAATAGGAACAATTAAAACTGTGATGGGAACAATGGAAACACAGTTTAGATCTGAATTAAAAACACAGATGGGAACAATGGAAATACGGTTAGACTCATTGGGATCACAGTTAGGATCTGAATTAAAAACAGTGGCAACACAGTTAGAAACTGATATGGGAACAATGGAAACACGGTTAGACTTATGAATAGGGACATGTTTCAAAAATATGAAAGATGATTTAAAGAAAGAAATTAGAGAAGAAGTACAACCGATTTTGAATGCTCACAATAACAGATTAATTTCAATAGAAATCAGACAAAAGGAACAGGATAGGGAACAGGAAGAAAGAGATCGCGTGATAGTACAAAAATTTTCAGAGTTAAATTTACAACGTGCACACGATAAGGAAGAAATTCTTGAAAGAATCGAGGAATCCGTACCAAATGACAGAATAAATAACCTAACACAACAGTATGAACAGTGAACTACTAAATTTGTCAATACTGAAACCCGAGTCGCGACACTTACGGAAGACGTAAATAAACAGAAGGAACAAATAAGTGACATATCGGAAAGAGTTGAGGAGATTTCATATAAACTGAGAAGTCTTAGTTTAAATGGGGACAGAGATTCGGATGATACAGCTCCATTGCCATTTGTTGAAACAGAAGAATACCAGAACATAAATAAACATGTTGAAAATCAGGGAAAATTTAATGAACGCGTTAAAAGGGAATTTGAGGCGTTACAAAAGCAAGTCAAACAAATTGAAAGCGAAATCGTAGGAAAAGACTGCAGAATAAATTTAGAATCACAGATAGCAGAGGGGTTTGAAGAAAGTAATTTATTTCATTTACGAGAAGCAACAAGAGAGCGCCAGGCGCGCGAACTTGATAATAATCGACATTGGGCTGGGGCAGACCCAGTAGGTTTTTGTCGCCACAAGGAGAAAACTTTGACTATGAACACTTCTTAACTGTTCGGAAATTTAAGATCTTTCGCAATTCTAAGAACGACATACATCCATGTTCATGGTTAGATCAATTTATGTACGCACGTCCACCAAATTGGCTACTAAGTCACAAACAGGAATTTATGTGCGGCTATTTAAGTCCTCAGGGGATTCACTACACTAAGTGAATATGTGCCGTAGCGTGCACAGGGCCCCGAGCTGTAGCGGTGCTATTTCCCTTTTAGTTTTCTGCACTGCTGCCTACTCTTTTACTATTCTTTGCATCTATCAAAACAACTCTTCGACTATCAATCTATCTAGAGAGACGGTAAAAAAATAACCGGATATGACTATTTTACCCAAAAGTGATTCCGGAAATTACCGTTAAGGACTTACTGTATCTTTTGCAGCATTCATTCGTAGTTTAAACGAAATTTTACCTGTTTATCTTCGTGACAATATTACTTCATATGTTGACGATTCGTATGAATCATTTATTTTTAAATCGTCGGTAAATTTTTGCTGCGTTAGCTGAAAGTTCTCCCTGGGGGAACGAAAAATATCTTCGCCTCTCGACATTTTTTTCGATAGGAAGTTTCCATCACGCTGCAGTTTTTATGGGGACTGTCCTCCAGTTCTGATACCAAATTACGGAATTAAAGTGAGCGTGAAACCATAACTCCGTAACACATATTATCTCGCATTTCACTACATCCAGAGCTTCTAGAACAGGGCGTGAACAGGTTATAAATGTTTTAATGTATTCCAACTCAGTATCTCTCATGAAATTTTTCAACTACAACGCTCTTTATGACCATATCGAATCATCTCGACGTGATTAAATTTGCTTAACTGCATCGTTCAAACTATTCAGTTGTATGACACGAGACCTACTCGGAATTTATCCTAAATCAGTTTCAGTCATTGCGGCTGACTTTGAACGACCAACATATTGCCACAAAACATAACATTTTTTCATCAAGACTTTAAAGGAGAAGATTAGAATCACCTGAAGTACTGAGATTTAGAGTGTGTACGCAGCCTGTGAAAAGTGTACTGGTAATTCGTCATCTTCGTTTGTGGTATCTGCAAAGTCACTGAACAGAAAAGAGCCCAACAAAATGGTTCAAATGGCTCTGAGCACTATGGGACTTAACATCTATGGTCATCAGTCCCCTAGAACTTAGAACTACTTAAACCTAACTAACCTAAGGACAGCACACAACACCCAGCCATCACGAGGCAGAGAAAATCCCTGACCCCGCCGGGAATCGAACCCGGGAACCCGGGCGTGGGAAGCGAGAACGCTACCGCACGACCACGAGATGCGAAAGAGCCCAACACTTTTAGACGACCGTCTTCAGCGGAGACGTCAGCATCATCCACAGTCTTCAGATGTTCCTGCTGCTCTTTCTCTGATTGTAACGAAATAATGACAGACACACCGAATTTTCAAAAGCTTTTAGGGAGTTACTTTTACTATCAGTAACAGCTGAAATGACTGTTTATGGGTCAAAACAGAATTCCCTGTTACTTTCATCTAGCATCATGGCTACACGACCATGCACATGAGCTCCAGAAAATCATTGACATGCAAATTTTTTGGGTTGTCTGTTTAAGGTTATCATCAATTTTATCGGCCTTGAATCCGAAAATACTTCTTCGCGTCTGGACCATATGTCAGCTATTCTGTGCATATAGTCTGCCTCTTTTGAACAATAATTTCGTGTCTGAAACTTGTTCCTCATAGAATCGTTTATTTTCTTTCATATGAAATACTGAAATAGTTTATCATATCAACAAAAATGAGTCTTCGACAGCAGAACAGGCACTGGTTGAAAAACTTGACAAGATCACCGAAAAACAAAACTTGAGAAACATGTTTAGACTATCCACGATTATTTGTGACTGTGGCAGTTTGTCCTTGCATTTGCTTGGTGTTAATCAACAAATTGCTCCCTATCTTTTCGTTTTAAGTGGTTTAAACAGTGTGACGTTGAATCAGCAGATCCCCTTAATCCAAGCATTAGGTGAGCAACTCAAACAAGTACCAACAATAAATTTTCTACTCATCTCAATTTGAAGTTTGAAAAACATATACGGTCAGTGACGACGGTGAATTAATTATTTTCACCTAAAAACTCGAGATCGTCGTTTCAGGAGACGTTACATACGAAGCTTGTTCATCTTTACAATTACCATCTACAGAGTCTTTACTTAGTTTATTCATTTTGTAGCACTATACCCACGAGAAAATCGCGTACTTGTCTGAAGTGGATCCAAATCCCGTATCTTCGGTTACAGCTGCGAAAAGTACTGAAAATGATTGTCTGTTTGCTGTATTCTTTGCCTTATACGTGCAGTGCTTCCGCGGGCTGGCTGATGGAGATAGGGAGGAAGCATTACCAAGTGCAGGGGCCAGGTGAATAATGGCAGCGCCGTAGTCTGTGACGGGCATTCAAATGAAAAGTAAACACCCGCTACAACGGGGCTCGGAAGGGTTCAATTTCTTGTTGATCACCGCAAGCGTTAGGACATTTATCCCACTGGGAGACTAGATGATCAATTTCTGTTCGTGGAACGGTGTCGGTCGCTGACGAATCCACAACCGCACTCATTCTTGCACTGAAACAGACATCCGACCATCGATCGACTAGCAGTGTGGAAGCGGACGTTAACATCCTGCAGCTAGGATCTTGTTGCACGATAACTCCCGCCCCACACTGCCTAATGGACAAAGCTTAGGCGTTAGCGATTTGGTTGGGAAACACTGCAACATCGTCCTTGGGGCACGGTACTTTTACCGTGTGATTTCACATCTTTTAACAACCTGAAGAAAGACAAGCGTGGACTCCGGTTTCCGTCGGACGAGGAAATGCAAGAGCGAGTGCGGTTGTGGATCCGTCACTGGCCGACCTTCTTCTGCGAAACAGGAATACATGCCTTAACGCTTATGGTGATTACTTTTGAATGGAACAATTCCATGGTCCCGTTGTGAAGGATGTTCTGTTTTCATTTGACTGCCCTAAAAGCTAGAAATTCAAGTCCCTTATTTTGCTTTATGCTGAAAGTAAATAAAGCTGTGCACAATCCGCCGGTTAGAAAACCAGTGTGCTTTGCTAGGCATGATCGAATTCGTACTGCCTGAGCACTGACTTCCCATTCTTGTTGTTGTGGGTTGGCAGGAGAGCCAACACCGGTTTACTAGAGGAAGCCGAAAGGCACGCGTTTTAGCTCACGGCGGCTGGCGTGAGGTCTGGAACAGGGCAAGGAAATTAGACTTTAGAAAAAACGGACGTAGCTGGTGGAATACTTAGCTTTAATCCATTAATGATGAGCGTCGCTCTTGTCTGTACATGACTCAGTATCAATAGTAACTGGTAATGGCGCCTTGCTAGGTCGTAGCAAATGACGCAGCTGAAGGCTATGCTAACTATCGTCTCGGCAAATGAAAGCGTATTTTGTCAGTGAACCATCGCTAGCAAAGTCGGTTGTACAACTGGGGCGAGTGCTAGGAAGTCTCTCTAGACCTGCGTATGGCAGCGCTCGGTCTGCAAACACTGATAGTGGCGACACGCGGGTCCGATTTAAAAGCTACCACTTAGCACGTGTGGTGTCTGGTGGTGACACCACACTTGTTATGAAGGCACCTGCATTTTGACCTGGATTCTGGAACACGGTGCAAAGTGATATTTTTCCCATTTGCATATAGTTTCGGAGGGAAGAAAAGAGATAAGCGCCAAAAAAACCCAAAAAGCGTCAGGTACTGAACACCATACCCACTGATCTGTAATTTGCCAAAGTCAAAGAATGAAGTGATTTTGGGACGAGAAAAAGAAGTAAGAAAAAACTGAATAATTACGTAACATTCCAGTTCAAAGACTGTCTTAAGGGCAAACATGTGTAATATTAATAATAAAAAAAATAATTGCGTTTCCAGTTATTTATTTATTCGAAGAATGATTTACTTATTCAAATAATGAATATCTCTGCCCTCGCTAGCAGACTGAGGTATGCGCTCAATAAGATTCCAGGATCCTCCATTAGGAAGAGAGTTACATAGTGATATGAGTCACTTTGGAATGAAGTAGATGGATACCGCTGGGTACTCAAAGCAAATAGCTTGCTGAGAAAATACTACGAAAAAAAAAAGATTGTCAAGAGGACTGATTCCGAATACGAAACAGTCTAAACAAGCTCCAGAATATTTAAGAACAAAGCAGCGACGTTGGGAGTGCAAGGGGAATACCAGTGTTAAATGGAGAGCAAAGAGCAGATAGGGGGATAGATTACACTGAAGTCCTCTGTGTGCGGAGTGGGGGGAACTCGTAAGCTGTTAGCATGGCTGAAGAAGAACCTGCCAAGACGAAGACGTCAAAGCCAAAGCAAACTATTTGTTTATGACAGTAGACAGTGGTAACTTTGGAAGAGAAGTAGAACACATGATTACAACGACCAAGATGATGATAAGGATGATTATGATGAGGACGATGATGAAGATTGTGATGATAGTGACAAGGACAATGATGATGAGGATGAAGATGATTATGGTGAGGAAAATGACACTCACAATTGCAAAGCAGTCTCCCAAACGGAACATCCCGAATGAATTGGTAGAGTGATTAGTTTTCTTCCTAGCCACAAATGAGACAGGCAAAAATTCACATGATAATGAAATAAAATCTATTGAAGAGGAATTCGACATGCATCGATTATTGCTTGAAGTTTATAATCGCTGCAGAATATAAACTCAGTATCTTAATGTCATATTGGGAAGCTGTTTGTAAGAACATTCAGTTGTTAGAAATCAAAAGTGTTTTGGTGACTTTCAAGGTGGTTAAAAAAAATTGTTCAAATGGCTCGAGCGCTATGGGACTTAACATTTGAGGTCATCAGTCCCCTACAACTTAGAACTACTTAAACCTAACTAACCTAAGGACATCACACACATACATACCCGAATGAGGATTCGAACCTGCGAACGTAGCAGTCACGTGCTTCCAGACTGAAGCGCCTAGAACAGCTCGGCCACAACGGCCGGCGAAGGTGGTTAGTTGGAAGTTTAGCAACCCTCGTTACTCACTTGTATGAATATGTATTACTATTCTTATGTGTGCGTTCTTATAGTAGCGTCATATTGTTTTGACTGTGTGACAGTACATGTTAGCGGTACCACCAAATATTTTTGTACCGTATGTGGTCATTATAACGTTAGGTTGACTTTGATATCAGCTTTAGAGATAAATTTTAACGAATTTAGACTTGATAATAACAGTATTAATTTCGGTAACTCTTACTGAAAAGTGCACTTAAAGCTGTAAGTTTCTCAGCAGCAGGACATATGCGTGTTTTGCAATGGTACAGACCCAGTTTCAAGGATACTGTTTCACTTTATGTATGCTTTAGAAGTGCGGTGCAAAAATTGAAGTATGGTCCACAGCTAACCTATAATCTATCTGAATAGTGGCAATAAGCAAAGAGTGTATTTTAATAAGTAATAGAAACAATTTAGATGTACAAAGATCCATTGTGCCTGCAAAGTGTGGTGAAACATTCGAATTTTAATTCTCAATTAGTGTTTCTTAAAAAAAATAAACATTTCCTGCAATACCAGTGCACAAGCCATGCCGATTTTTTAAAAATCTTATAGGACAATGACGTTAAAGCAGTTATGTTTTGGGCACAGAATCTTGAGTATTTTGAGAAATAATAGAATTTTTCTTCTGTTTCAAAGTCTGAATTTTTGTTCATGATGCACTTTCAAAAGATGCTAAGCAATATGTGTGCATTCGTGTTTGTGTGTATGTATGTGTGTGTTTGTGAGTGTGTGTGTGTTTGTGTGTGGGTGGGTGGGTATATACCTTGTATATGTGTACATGTATTCATCGGTTGTGTGTGTGTTTTCTATACTCGCAACCGTTACCTCTTTTGATAAATAATTTTATTTCAGTGGCGAAGATTGTTTTGCCGAGATAGTCTTTTCATCGATCTCATTCCACCACTATCTTTGGTCATGTTGTGAAGAATGATGTAGTCTCCTTGTGCATTAAGAAACAATGCAGTTTACGTGTTACATCAGAATAAAAATGTCTGAAAATATCTTGTTCCTTTCGTAAAATAGTGTTTAGTCACCTCGTTTGTCTTTAGGCTGTAGTGTGTGCGTGATATTTACATCGCTTCCTTTCAGTGGATTTTGGTGTTATTCAGTAACTGATTATAGAAAGTAGAACTACTGACGTATTAGAAAGCCTTGGCACCATATTCCAAAATCGTAAATGTTTCGTAATTCCTCGAAATTTCGTTTTGTACATGTCGTGTCATACATCTTCCAATAAATGTAAAATATATTTTACACCAATAAAACGTTGGTTATATTTTTCTCGTGTCGAACCTGATGCATTATTTTCGATTTCTTCTCTCTCCTAAAACGATATTTGGTAACGTGAAGAATTGCTGAAAATCTTCAAAAACGCTACATGATATTTCGTTCTATGAACCCCCAATAACATATTCTTCGATTGAAATGTCAACACCGATATGTATTTTACAAATGGAAATACCAGTGAAACACATGAAAAGGGTCGTTGAACAAGTTACATGTGCAAGTATTTAATTCTAAGGCCCATGTGCATTACATCGAGTGTGTGCCTAATTATTACCAGCTTAGGGCATTTTAATGAATTAAATAATGAATAAAGGATGGATCAGCCTTCTTGCAAGTAGACAAATTATTGTTTCGTTTTATCACCCAAACATGTTTAACTACAGTTGTGGCAACAGATTACTTTGAGGTTAGAGAATATAATTCATTATTATTTTTCCGCAAGCACGAGAACTGTGCTCAAATCCCCACTATGGGCCCATTAACCTGAGAGCTCACAATGATATTTTAGGCAGACAGATATTCATGTGGATATGTATGTATGTATATGTGTGCAGAGAAAGGGAGAGAGAGAAACAGAGGGAGTACGTTTTGCTGATGTATTTTAGATGTGGAAAAACGCCAAGTTCCATTATTTAGGTAATTTATTCGACAAATAGCTTCGCCTGTGGCACAAACATTCAGACCGGAGACATTGCAGCAAAGCCAGGATGACTGCTCTGGGGCTACACTGTGACTGACTGTTTCATTCAGATGTTTTCTAAAACACTGCGCCGTGATTGCCTGTTTCCAGTTTGGTTTGGTACTTTTGGCTGTTACAATACTTTGCTGTTATGGGCCAGAAGGGGAAGGGGGATGTGGAAGGGGAAGCGATGAGCGTAGGCGTAGGGAAAAGGGAATGGTATTTCACGTGAGGATCATGATGTCACCGATAAGGCTGATGATGTCACAAGATCAACGTCAAAAGTCAATGATAATGTCATTGCCCCTGATGTGTAGTCAACCTGAATGTCAATGATCATACTACTTGAACCCGTTAGTACTTTGTACTTTGGTTTTCATTTTCTTGGTAAAAGAAAAATTGCTATGCGAAAGCCAAACGGAGCACATTCCTTCAAGCACTTTGCTACAGAAATTTCATTCCAAAATGAAAAACTACTAATTTATTTACAAAATGGTACGATCTATAACCGATATAACTATGTACTGCTATGAACCGAACCTCTAAGAAGCAACAAAGCCACCTGCTTCTCTGTTCACTGAAAAATGAAGCTGTGACACGGTTGTCTTCAAATGACAGTTTGAAGAAAATTTCCTAAATATGTGCAAACAAATTTCCAAACAGTAATATTACAACATGTAATAGGAAAAGCTGTGAACTAAAAAATTACTATAGGTGGTAAGATGGTTTAAAATAAAAAATATCAACAATACGCTTATGTAAAAAGTAATTTTTACTACCTATATGTTTAGATGACTTATTTCGAAATTTACAAATCACAACAGTTTTATGTGGACCAGTGAGCAAATAGTTAAAAACGATAATCCACAACATCAGGCCGAAATCTACTTGGTAGTACAACAAAAGCATAGGATGTTTCATGAAAATGAAAATTCAAGAAGTAACACATCACAGAAGAGATTGCTTCGTTCCCTGTGTAATATAAGAGTGAGGGGCATAGCTGTAAGTGATGAAATGAGGTATTGTATGTAGAATAAATATTACGCGCCGTTAAGACCTGCCACTTCAAATGACAGTAGACACTACGACATACTGCTATGGACTGTTATCGAACATATAATAGAGGAAATTAAATAAACATTTTATTCGATCGTTCCAATAGTTGGTGTACTGTGCAGCAAACATTCGAAGTGATTCACGACTGGGGCTTATGGGGGCATAAATTCTTGTTAACTTAAATATTATTCATTAATAAAGAATCCAGCTAATAAGAGCGCATCCGTTTGGTTAAAAATAAGTGCTAGCAGGAGTCGAGCTCCGTGTAAACCCACGTATATATAAGCACTGTTCATCAAAATGTTTTGATGTGTGCGTTTGCGAGTATCAAATCATATCGCTCGTACCTTTTGATTGCTTTCACTTAGCTGTTTAAATTATTTACACGGCTAAGGGCGTTGACCTTCTTCTTTGAGATAAATTTCTAGTTAATACATCTGCCACTTCCTGAGAAAAAAAGGATTTCAACAGACGGCCGCATACAGGGTGGCGCATGAAATGTGTTACCATTTGTTTTTGAGTAGAAACTTTAATGTCAATACAATCTGAAAGGAACATATACTACAATGAAGAGCCTTCCATAGAGATTTGTTCTAACTCAGCACATGCTCAATATGTCCACCATTTCGTTTCTTAACTTCCTTCAAACGAACACAGGTTAGTGATTACCCTACGGCACATGTCTTCAGTAATATCACTGCAAGCTTCAAGAATAAGTCTTCTGAGCTGCATTAAATCACGTGGACGTTTCGGGAAAATTTTTTCCTTTAGGTACCCCCAAAGAAAAAAGTCACATGGATTGAGGTCTGGACGATTGGGGGGCCAATTTTGTCGGTCATTGAAGCGACCTGGAAACCTGAGTGAAATGATCCGCATTTCGAAATGCTCGTGTAAAACTCCAACACATTGTTTGCAGTATGTGGCCTTGTTCCATCTTGCATGAATCACTGCTTGTTGAAGGGCAAGGCAGTAGCAAGAAGCGGTGGAATGAAGCTATTGTGAAGCAAGCTCAAATAACGCTCGGTGTTCACAGTTTCTTCAAAGAAAAAGGCTCCAATAAGTCCGTGATAGGGACTTGCTGCCCACGCTGTAATCCTCGGAGCATAATGTTGTCGTTCATGAAGCACTTGTGGGTTTTCAGTGGGCCAAAAGCGTACATTTTGTTTGTTAACCACACCGTTTAATTGAAAATGTGCCCCGTCTGAAAACCAAACGTTGTTGAGAGTTTCTTCCCTATCCTCCGGTCATTGAGCAAACAGTAGTCTCTGCTGCTTGTGTTCTTCAGTGAGCTTCTGTGCACAGGTCATCTCGTATGGGTACATATGGAGGTCACCTTTAAGAATGCGCTGAACGGAGCTTCTGGATATTCCCAGTTGCATTGCTGCCTTTCTACACGATTTCCCGGGACTTCAATTGTACAGCAACTCACACCGCTTCAATATTCTCCGGCGAACAAACAGACTTAGGCCGAAGTTGATTCACTTCCAATACTGTTCCTTCCTGTACAAATTTATTGGACAACCTGTGGATGGTCTTCTAGCAAGGGAGCCACCGTGTGTTAAACTCTTGCCGAAAACGCCTCTGAGTCACAACAAGGCTTTTCGTTTCATGAAAGAATAACACAATTGCCGATTGTTGCTGTGTCGTCATCCATTGCTGCTTACTAGTCTCCTAGCGACAGTATCGTGAATTACGCGTCATTTCATAACTCATTTGTTTTTCCAAGCTCTGCTGGTACTGTTATAGAGATCCCAGCGGGATATCTAATGTGCGTCGTAAATTGTGAAAGAAACAATTCGTAACACATTTCCTGCGGCACCCTGTATTCTACATTGATATGGTACCTTAAATATCTTACACCTCTAATGAAACGTAGACCTTAGTATTTGTCATAAGATCCAACTTAATAATTCTACCCACTCCTGTGGTAAAGTAGTTTTAACAGATGGACAGACAGACACTCCGACAACGAAGGGTAAAAAATAAATAACCTAATTACAGATTAAAAACCTTAGGATTTTTTTCTTTACTTGTATCGTGCTAACATTGCTTTTTGCCAAATTTGTTGATTCTATGTCAACGGAAAGTTTACCACAGGTTTGGATGTGTGAATTTGAAGTATCAAAATATGTGACATGAATGTCCATCTCTTTTGATTGCATTAATTTAGAAGCTTCAATTTTTATAGCGTCAAGAGACAGTAGAAGTTAGTAATAGACATAAATTTCAAGTTAATGCCTTTACCTGTTCCTCAAAAATAGGGATCGTTACAGACGGACAGACAAATATACAAAAAAGCGGTCGCAAGGTTTCCGTTTTTACCGGTAGAGATAAAAAACATTTATTGCAATATACACTACTGGCCACTAAAAGTGCTACACCACGAAGATGGCGTGCTACAGACGCGAAATTTAACCGACAGGAAGAAGATGTTGTGATATGCAAATGATTAGCTTTTCAGAGCATTCACACAAGGTTGGCTACACCTGCAACGTGCTGACACGAGGAAAGGTTCCAACCGATTTCTCATACACAAAAAGCAGTTGACCAGCGTTGCCTGGTGAAACGTTGTTGTGATGCCTCGTGTAAGGAGGATACATGCGTACCATAACGTTTCCGACTTTAATAAACGTCGGGTTGTAGCGTATCGCGATTGCGGTTTGTCGTATCGCGACATAGCTGCTCGCGTTGGTCGAGATCCAATGACTCTTAGCAGAATATGGAATTGATGGGTTCAGGAGGGTAATACGGAACGCTGTGCTGGATCCCAACTGCCTCGTATCACTAACAGTCGAGATGACAGGCTTTTTATCCTCATAGCTGTAACGGATCGTGCAGCCACGTCTCGATCCCTGAGTCAACAGTTGGGGACGTTAGCAAGACAACAATCAACTGCACGAACAGTTCAACGATGTGTGCAGCAGCATGGACTATCAGATCGGAGACCATGGCTGCGGTTACCCTTGACGCTGCATCACGGACAGGAGCGCCTGCAATGGTGTACTCAACGACGAACCTGGGTGCACGAATGGCAAAACGTCATTTTTTCAGATGAATCCAGATTCTTTTTACAGCATCATGATGGTCGCATCCGTGTATGGCGACATCACGGTGAAGGCACATTGGAAGCGTGTATTCGTCATCGCCATACTGGCGTGTCACCCGGCGTGATGGCGTGATGTGCCATTTGTTACACGTCACCTCTTGCCGCATTGACGGCACTTTCAACAGTGGACGTTACATTTCAGATTTGTTATGACCTGTGGCTCTACCCTTCATTGGATCCCTGCGAAACCCTACATTTCAGCAGGATAATGCACGACAGCATGTTGCAGGTCCTGTACAGGCCTTTCTGGATACAGAAAATGCTCGACTGCTGCACTGGCCAGCAAATTTTCCAGATCTCGCACCATCTGAAAACGTCTGGTCAATTGTGGCCGAGCAACTGGCTCGTCACAATACGCCAGACAGTACTCTTGATGAACTGTGGTAGTCATATCGTGTTGACGCTGCATGGGCAGCATCCAAGCTCTGTTTGACTCAATTCCTAGGCTTATCAAGGCTGTTCCTACGGCCAGAGGTGGTTGTTCTGGGTACTGATTTCTCAGTTTCCATGCACCCAAATTGCGTGAAAATGTGATCACATTTCAGCTCTAGTATAATATATTTGTCCAATGAATATCCGTTTATCTTCCGCATTTCTTCTTAGTGTAGCAATTATAATGGCCAGTAGTGTATTGCAATAAACAAAAAATTAACAGTATATTTCAAACTGAGCGCCATCTTCACAAAATAATTATACCTGAAGTAAATGTTCGTTGAACAAAAAAAAAAAAAAAAGAAAAAACGAGAGCGCAACATAAAACAACAGGCCTACAACTAACTGACAGTACAATTTAGAAAGAAGTATAATGGAAGGAAGTTGCTGGGCACAAGCTCAAGGTACTATTTTCTCAATAACATTAAAATGGGAGATGACAGACGACATCCAAAAGTTAAGGCTGCTACTGCAAATCGAAACTAGAAGTAGCAGGAAATCTCGAATCCAAACAGGACAGACAAAGTTGTATACGATGCTGGAAATCTAGTAAGACAGACTGATTCCGAAATGGGTAAACGGAAAGTAGAGAAACTAAATATAAGAAAGTTGGCTCGCTCGATGTAAATTAAAATTCATATAAGAGCACACTTTCTGGATCTAATTTAGTTTGGAGCTTTCTAGTACTGTTACGTATTTCAAGAAAACACTGTTAGGTCTCGCAGTGGCGCCGCGATTAGGACAATATGTCACACCAATACATTACGTTATTGAAGTCGTAACGTTAAAACTTTTTTGTTTTCTATGTAAAAATTGATTTACTGCTATGATTGTATGTTTTCATGTGTACGTACTCATTCTAATGACTGCTGTTACAAGGTATGCTTCTTTTATGACTAAAATTTAAGAACTGTTTTTCTATTCCACTATTCACTAATAGGATATTGATAATGAAGGTTGTAATGGTTACAGAAGAGAGAGTAAAGTCCCTCTTTGTCTGGGAGACTTAACGCGCCAAAGGAGAAGTTGGAAAGATGCTAAGTTAGCTTGCCAACAGTACAATAATCAATCTGTAGCCACTCAGCGAAGAATCTACATTCAGGAATGGAAAAAGAGAGAAAATTATTTTCAAGTTCTTATAAGGAAATTTCTGGTTACATATGGCAATGTGGCGTGACGTGGAAAAGTCGAAATTATTGGACATTATCAACAAGAATATTATGGAGCAAATTTTAGGGAGGAGTACGAAATTGGGGTACTGCCTAGCGCCGCCGCTACCGTTGGTCATCACTTTGATATCTCCATGCAATGCAAAGAATATGTACTTTTGTATTAGTAGATGTATCACTCATTTCATTGCAGTGAACTAATGTGTTTTTGAATATTAAAGCAGTAACTTAGAAGAACGCAAGTGATATAAGTCACATAACCAGTATTAGGATCCCGTTTATTAAACTGAAACCTGCGAGAAAAGTGAAGTTCGGTTACCTGGTTTTTCCTAAAATTAAGTACTAAAATGTTAGAAACTTCAGTCAAATTACTCCATTAGTCTAAAAGATACTGCAGTGTATAAAATGGCCAACGTTATCTTAAAGTCAAATAACCGAAGGAAATAGTTTAAATTTGTTTACTCTTGGTTAAATAAGTATTGAAAAATTTACGTGCTATACTACTCTGTGGACAGCAAGTGTCTCTAAAAGTGCTATCGAATGCCATAACGGTTTTAAGGTCCTCATTTACATGGCTTTATCTAGATCAGTGATTAATTTCTGATTAAGAAATATTTTATTTCTTAAGCTGGTCAGGTAGTAAACGTTACAGTATGGCCACTTTTATTACATCATTCGTGATTACTAATAGAGAACTTCAGAGGAGTCAAAAGTTCTGTGTGCTGCTGGCAGGTTCTCGTTTGATTTCAGTGTTAAGAGCTTTCGTTTTATTTTTCAAAATCCTCAAGATAAAGAAAGAAAACGTTATTAACACTTCCTCTGGCAATAATTATCCGATATGGACTAGTGACTGGTTTGTTAACACATTATTACTACTGTTTGTTGACTGTAAGTTAGAATCTCGTTTACTGTTTCGTTCTCTTTTTTTAATACAGTGCTGTGTTAGCAAAACGAACTCACAGCCCGGTTGCTTTAACGCTTTATACACACGATCAGGGTCACTTAATCCTGTAAACGGTGAAATAATTTTTAATTTACTTTAAGAAAAAGGGTTTCATATGCGCAACCTAATATTGCATTACTGTAAAACAAAAGAGTGCCTTATATATGGCAGCTGTGTAGCGAGAAGCTATATATACTCAGTTTCGAGTGGTGCGAATTTGCAACGACGTTATTAAAATGAAAATTATTACTCTTACATAGCGGGAAACATAAACCGTATTTCATATCCTAACTACAGTACCATGATGGATACGGGAAGACCGGCAGAGCATGACATACAGACTGAAGAAGTACAGGATTATGAATCGAATATGAGGTACACTGCTGCACAATACCAGACAGGAAGTTCAGACGGCGCCACCGCACAGCTACTGGCTTGCGTAACTGATAAGTGATCAGTGCTTGAGTATGGAACGAATGGTGAAAAATACAATAGTAGTGTTGTTTGGGAGCAACATGCCGAACCCCTGTTACGTATGAGCACTCTGTTAACGCCAGGTTCTCATTCAAAATGTCGAAAGTTCGATTTTATTGCATTTTTTGAAAGGTGTGTGAGTCTAGAATGTTTGAACGAAAAGATTTTTTTAATCCTGGCATTACAAAATTTTCTACAACCCATTGTTCGAAGCAATGTCACGGCTGCCGTGAGACGCTCTCACCCTGAGACGCTCGGCTCAGGTAGAAAATTTGTCTTGCCGTGACGCACGTTCAAAAACTGATTTATATTGCAGTATGCATGCAGATACATTCGCCAAAACAGCTGACGGACAACGTGTGTAGGTATGCGAACGCAGTATATCCAGCTCAACCAAATCGACTTTTCTCACTAAGAAAAACGAGGGAATTGCTCTCCAGAAACAATTTGGATTAGAGGAAGGGTTGATATACAGTCCTGGATACTATAATTATATTTTTCCCTGAGACAACAAAATCTCTTCTTTATCTGCGACAATGATTGAAGCAGAAGAAGTGGATTAAAATTTATGTTGTGGCCGTTACTCGAACCCGCCTCTTCTCGTTTCTTAGGTAGAAATACTAACCATTACAGCACCACAGCCCTCTGGTTAATACTGTTGCACTAACTACCCAAGTGGTGTGCCGTACACAACGCAAACTTCATACCTTTTACTTATTTTCCCTTACATGGTCACTACTGCCAGGGCTCTCCGGATTTGGAATAGCACCCCAGCGTTGCACGCAATGGGAAATTCCTGTATCACAGGTGATGTTATAGATATAATAATTATATTTCTCCCTGGGACGCTTAAGTCTCTTCTTTACCTGCGATAATGATTGAAACAGATGAAATGGATTATAATTAATGTTGGGGCCGGGACTCGAACTATGGTCTTCTTGCTTGCCAGGCACAAAAGGTTAACCATTACACCACTACAACATTATGGTCAACATTGCTGCACGAACAACCCAAGCCTAGTGCCCTCCCCGACACAAATTTCAATTCATGTGCCACAGAGCCGTGGCAGTAGTGGCAATGTAAGAGGAAAAAAGCAGAAGTTATGAATTGAATAACTTTAATTCTGTAATATTTGTTTCAGAAACGGTAAGCAATTTTAAACTAAATGTTTCAGCGATTAATATTAATACTGAAGAAGTATTTTGTTTATTAAGCTGGTTGCTAGCAAGTGTATGGCAAGACTTATTACTTTATTCATGATTAAAAGCAGGGAACTTGAGAGAAGTCGTGAGTTATGGGTTCTGATAGTAGGTTCTCCTTTAAATTTCAGTCAGGAGTACACGTATTATTTCTGAATTATGTCCATAAAGAAAGAGAGATTATTAACTTGTCTCTGAAAACAATCGTCCGATTTTGACAGGCGACCGCTGTTGTTTGCTGCTTTCATACTATTACTATTGCTTAAGTGACCTGGATCCGAGCCCCACTTACTCTTCCGTTTCTCTTTTTAATACAGTTGTGTGTTAGGAAACTAAGTTCACGGCCCGACTGCTGTCCTTTGGACAGAGAAGCGCGGTAACTGACGCCTTTAAAAGAGTTAAAACTTCGTACTTTGCATTAAGAAGATGTGTTCGCTACATACAACGTAATATTCGTTCCGTTGAGTCCACTGTCTTACCAACGCACTTCTTAAAGTGAAAAGTTAATATATCCGATGTTATATGAAAATGACCTGCCGCAGTAAAGAATGACAATCTTAAAGTAAGCGAATATGCTATTCATGAAAAAAAGTTACTCTAAACCGGATCCAAAGGAAAACATGCCTCCAGAGAAAACTATGCTCACTCAACATGAAGAAAAGATGGAATATCGCCGATTGGTCCACTTCATATGAAGACTGTTTTGATTAGTAGCTCTGCTTTGAATCTCTATTTCTCAATTCCCAAATAGGTTGGTCGAGAACTTGAGCTAAATTTACTTGTTTCAACTAGTGGTCGTCAGTCCAGCATCTGCCTTCCTTACAGCCAGTTTCATGTGTTCACTTATTTTTATATCGCTTCAGTCGCCTCCCGCTAACAGTTCTACAGAAGAAAAACGCCAGTCAGCCCCTTAACGGAGCGCACAGCTCGTTTTGGAACGGTGTAGGTTGTGTAGTAGCGGTAGTACCAGATAGCAATCTGACACTCCACCGCAGATTTACATCATGAACCAACTGCTTGTGTCACATCAGCGCCTCAAGACGGGTTAGCACTGAAACTTGATAGTATGGCAGAAAGCAGCTATCGTGTTTGGACTTGCCTGTAGACAAACGGTTAATGGAACTGAACGATTTGTTGCCGTACAAACGTGGACTGTGACGGGAGTTTACGAGAAACTATTGTAGCCATTGGTGCTTCCTTCGTGTCGGACACTGTGAGCCAGGAGTGACACGTCAAGATCAGATTTAAAACTGAATTCCTAGAGTGTACGTTACAGCAAGTGTCACGCCACCCTGTACCTCGTTCTACATACCATAAAGGTCATGTTATAAAACTGAAAAACAGAATTATTAATCGTCTCTCAGTGACTTTACTGCTGCATTTTCACTCGTCTCGTACGTGAAATGTATACACAGATGACTCTACATGTTGAAAAACTGGTCACCATTGATCATTTACACTCATCAACCAGAACATTACGACCATCTGTGTAATAGCTGGTACGTCCGCATTCGGCACGGATAACAGAGACGATGCGTCGTGCATGGAAGCAAGGAGGTCATGGTAGGTAGCTGGAGGGAGATAGCACATCTGCACACACAAGTCACGTAATTCGAGTAAATTCCGGGGACAGGGGCGATGAGCACTGACTCCACTCAGTCACATCCCACATGTGTAAGATCTTGTTCAAACCTGACGAGTTGGGGGGGCTAGAACATCAATTGGACCTCGCCACTGTGTTCCTCGAAGCACTCCATCACACGCCTGAAATTGTGACATGACGCATTATCTTGATGAAAAATGTCACTGCTATCGTGAAACATGATTGTCATGAAGGAGCGTATTCGGTCTGCAACCAGTGTACATTACTTCTTGGGAGCTCCGCTGGATCCATGGATTCACACGTGAATATTTCACAGAGCATAATGGGAACGCCGCAAACTTGTCTCTGCCTGCAGTAAAGGCGTCAAGGTGGAAGACGACGGATTCGCCCCCTACCATAAGCATTATGAAGAACGTATCGGGATTCATCAGACCATGGAACGCTCTGCCACTGCCCCAACGTCCACTGCCGTTGGTCACGCGCCCATTTCAGTCGTCCTTGCTGATGTCGTGGTGTTAACATTGAAACATGCATGGTTCTTCGGCTGCAGAGGCGCTTCGTTAGGAGTGTTCGGTGCACTGTGTGTTCAGACACCCTTGTACGGTGCCCAGCATTAATGTCGGCTGTTAGTTCCTCCACAGTTCGCCGCCTGTCCTGTTTTACCAGTCTGCTCAGCCTTCGACGTATGACATCTGTAACGAGGGGTTGCCGCACAATCGCACGACGTCTGGACGTGGTTTCACCTTGATTTCGTCACGTGTTCAAGGCACTCACCACGTCATCCCTGGAACAGCGGACAAGTTGTGCAGTTTCCGAAATGCTCGTGCCATCACTATCTGCCCTCGGTCGGACTCAGATACATCGCGTACGCCATTCAACACACGGACAGCACTCTCACTGACACTACATGCAACGTGTGTCTATCTATCTAGCAGTCGTTCTTTGCCAGGTGACGCTGTTGTCGCCTGGACAGGTTTATATCGATAGTAGGTCGGGGGTAATAATGTATTTGAATATGGGAGTGAGTTTTTTTGTGTAAATTATTCATCTTTCTTACCAGTAATTGTGACCGAAATTCACCTCGACAGTTGACACCTTAAGAGCCGATTTTGGTGAAAGCACTGAACAATCGATGATCCCGTTTAGCACCCCTGTGTACGACACTCTTCTAGTACACCGCTGTTCGAGAGCACATACCGCAGCAGTCACCTGTGTGCAGGCACAACGCTTTGCATTGGAGGCAAGGACAAGAAATTGAGGTTTTTGTGTTGATAACGAGTTGCCTGCAGCCGCTAGCTCAGCCTCGCACCCCTCACCGGCCCACACCCTGCCGACCGAGCGAACCTGCACCTTCTCCCGTGCTGCCCGCACTGCCGTCTCTGTTGCCTCCTTACCGAGTCCTCCCTCTTAGGCTCTACACAGACGGAATTCTGCTGCAGCTGAGGCGGCGCAGTGCCGTCGGCAGACTACTGCGCTTGACGAACCTACTCGGCTGCCAGGCGTCAAGAAAACGCCGAGCGTGCCCATCGCAGTGGGATGGAATTCTTCGTGTCCTAATTCATGGTACAGGTGTAATGTGAAACAGAATTTCATCACTTAATGTTTGTGTTCATGATGATGGTTGGTATGATGTTAATAATGAAGATTATGAATGTTACGCAATTTTCCTTGTTATTATCCTTTCGTCTTTGCTTAAAATCATCTCAATTTTCTAACATTGAAAACTTAGACGCAGTGATCTGTGTTTTACTTGGAAAAAAAATTTCAATATCCAAAATCGTGTAAATTAGTCTTTGTTGCTGACAAACGTTTCGACAGTTGTAATTGTCATCTGTGATCTACAAGAGATTTTAGTTGCAATACGTGTTCCATTGTGAGTTGGAACCGCATGCTGTGTTGTCATTACGGATAGCAAAATACAGCACGTTATACACAGTTTTGTCGATAGTAAAACAATAAATCTGTATATTGTTAAATACGATCTTGTGCACATGGGTATATTCGCATACGTATAATCTGCAGAGTCTTGCTCATTCTCAAAACAATGATACACAGCAAAGTGCACGTTTGTACATCTGTTTATGTTTGCGTCACATGTAACATACAGTAGGTCATCAAAAGTATCCGGAGATGTGGCTGAAAATTACTTACAAGTTCGTGGCGCACTCCATCGATAATGCTGGAATTCAGTATGATGTTGGCCCACCCTTAGCCTTGATGACAGCTTCAACTCTCGCAGGCATACGTTCAATAAGGTGCTAAAAGGTTTCTTGGAGAATGGCAGCCCATTCTTCACGGAGTGCTGCACTGAGAAGAGGTATCGATATCGGTCGGTGAGGCCTGGCACGAAATCGGCGTTCCAAAACATCCCAAAGGTTTTTTATAGGATTCAGTTCAGGACTCTGTGCAGGCCTGTCCATTACAGGGATGTTATTGTCGTGTAACCCCTCCGCCGTAGGACTTGCATTATGAACAGCTGCTCGATCGTGTAGGAAAGAGCAATCGCCATCCCCGACTTGCTCTTCACCAGTGGGAAGCAAGAAGGTGCTTAACACAACAATGTAGGACTGTGCCGTGATTGTGTCACGCAAAACAATAAGGGGTGCAAGCCCCCTCCATTAAAATCACGACCACACCACAACACCACCGCCTCTGAATTTTACTGTTGGCACTACACACGCTGGCAAATGACGTTCACGACGCATTCGCCATATCCACGTCCTGCCATCGAATCGCCACATTGTGTACCGTGATTCGTCACTCCACACAACGTTTTTCCACTGTTCAGTCGTCGAATGTTTACACTTCTTACACCAAGCAGGGCGTCGTTTGGCATTTACCGGCATGACGTGTGGATTATGAGCAGCTACTCGGACATGAAATCCAAGTTTACTCACCTCCCGCCTAATTGTCATAGTGCTTGATGTGGTATCAACGTTCGATACCACACCTGTTAGGTGTTGCAGATTTCGACCGCGGTCCGTAATAGATATCGCTGGACCCGTGAATTGCGACTAAGGCCGCTACCGCCGCTCCGAGGCTTGTGACAAGTATCTAGCGAGCTGTCGTCCTCTCTTGCTCGGGACGTCAACTAGGAATGTAGCATAGCCTTCAGCTGATAGGAAGCTACCTCTAACAAGGCGCTTAGTCAAGTATGGCACAAGTAATGCCTCTCTAGATACCTGTTTGTAATTATATGTACGCAGCTTATGAAGAAGCCTGTAACACAAGTTAAGTACAACATATATTATTTCTTACCAGCGACTACTAATAATTTCAGTCGTTGCAGATACAGACTTACCGACTTCACTGCCAAACTGCAATATATGTTTCTATTTAGTATCGGCGGCGGCCGGAGTGAACGTGCGGTTCTAGGCGCTACAGTCTTGAGCCGAGCGACCGCTACGGTCGCAGGTTCGAATCCTGCCTCGGGCATGGATGTGTGTGATGTCCTTAGGTTAGTTAGGTTTAATTAGTTCTAAGATCTAGGCGACTGATGACTTCAGAAGTTAAGTCGCATAGAGCTCAGAGCCATTTGAACCATTTTATTATCGGCCAACTATTATCGTAACAACTGACGACGAGAATCAATAGACTTGAAGTGGATCCTGATGTGTCGAAACCGGTTGTCAACAACCGAGAGAGGTGGCGCAACGGTAGCACACGGGACTAGCGTTCGGGAGGACGGCGGTTCAAATCCACGTCCGGCCATCCTGATTTGGATTTTCCGTGATATCCCCAAATCGCTTCAGTCGAATCCGGGGATGGTTCCTTTGAAAGGGGCACGGCCGATTTCCTTCCATATCCTTCATTAATCCGAGCTTGCGCTCCGTCTCTAGTGATCCCGTTGCCGACGGGACGTTAAACACTAGTCTACTACTCCTCCTCCGGTTGTCAACAATAAAAACTAATTCATGCGCTTTTGGCTACTGAAAGTGTTACTCCCACTTAATATCGTGATTAACGCTTGCAGTAGGCCTAGGTCAACATTATGAAGGGAAATGGATCCATTTTGATTTCCACTGACTTAACCTCATGTCGCTATGGACTAAAAAGCAATCACTAAATCACATTATCGCAGTGTATTTCAGCAAGCAGTGCGCAACAATTCGCGCTACTGTAGTGCCACTCTTACAAATATCGTTATTGTGACAATGATCTTCACCGACCACAATCAATCCAGTAATTTCGTGCTGTGATCTCGAATTAGCTTGTTATTTAATGTCATTACAGTTCTTTTCTAGTAAATCAGCGCCTTCCGAATACGACAAATATCGTAACTCGGTCTCGGTGTCATGTTGTCCTTATTTACAGATCCTGATCTGGAATTTGGCGGACTCAACTCAGCGTACCGAACACGGTCCGGTCACGCTCCACCTGTCTTCGACGTCAGCGTGCAATAACCACTGACAGATGACAGAAGGCAGCACTAACAATGGAGGGTATATACAACGTTTCCGTGGAACGTCGAAAACTGTGCAGTCGTTGCCGTACTGCGGAAACGGAGCGCTTTATCTGACATGAAAAGCAAGCAGATCATTGCCTTTCGAGCCAAGGCGGGAAACATTTCTGAAACGGATCAGTCTGTAAACTTCTTCCGTGCTCCTGCGGTTAAAGTACACCGTGTGTGGCAAAATGAAGCTATCCAAAGCTTGCGCTGAGGCGACTGTGATTCACCACAGTCCTTAGATTAAACATGTGAACTCGGGTGCCGAAAAGTGTACAGGCGAATAGACGTGCAACTTTCGAGCAGCTGATTGCCCAGATGAACCAAAGGGCTACAAATAGTATCTCCTCAGTGACCCTTCGGCTGCGTATGGTCCTCCCCGTTGGCGCCTGTTTCATGCATACAGGGTGGCTGCTGATCATCGGCGACGGAGGCTGGAATTTGCACTCCAGCACCGTAAATGGATGTGCACAGAGTGGTGATAGAGGGCCTTTTCAGACAAATCACGTTTTATGCTCCACCGACGTAAAACGTCTGAGAGTAAACTGCATGCATCAATCGTCGGAAAGGTTCAAGCCGGAGCATGGAGCGTTGTCGTCTGGAGAATCTTTTCGTGGTATTAGCTGGGTGCCTCGTCATTCTTGAAGGTACACTCCTGGAAATGGAAAAAAGAACACATTGACACCGGTGTGTCAGACCCACCATACTTGCTCCGGACACTGCGAGAGGGCTGTACAAGCAATGATCACACGCACGGCACAGCGGACACACCAGGAACCGCGGTGTTGGCCGTCGAATGGCGCTAGATGCGCAGCATTTGTGCACCGCCGCCGTCAGTGTCAGCCAGTTTGCCGTGGCATACGGAGCTCCATCGCAGTCTTTAACACTGGTAGCATGCCGCGACAGCGTGGACGTGAACCGTATGTGCAGTTGACGGACTTTGAGCGAGGGCGTATAGTGGGCATGCGGGAGGCCGGGTGGACGTACCGCCGAATTGCTCAACACGTGGGGCGTGAGGTCTCCACAGTACATCGATGTTGTCGCCAGTGGTCGGCGGAAGGTGCACGTGCCCGTCGACCTGGGACCGGACCGCAGCGACGCACGGATGCACGCCAAGACCGTAGGATCCTACGCAGTGCCGTAGGGGACCGCACCGCCACTTCCCAGCAAATTAGGGACACTGTTGCTCCTGGGGTATCGGCGAGGACCATTCGCAACCGTCTCCATGAAGCTGGGCTACGGTCCCGCACACCGTTAGGCCGTCTTCCGCTCACGCCCCAACATCGTGCAGCCCGCCTCCAGTGGTGTCGCGACAGGCGTGAATGGAGGGACGAATGGAGACGTGTCGTCTTCAGCGATGAGAGTCGCTTCTGCCTTGGTGCCAATGATGGTCGTATGCGTGTTTGGCGCCGTGCAGGTGAGCGCCACAATCAGGACTACATACGACCGAGGCACACAGGGCCAACACCCGGCATCATGGTGTGGGGAGCGATCTCCTACACTGGCCGTACACCACTGGTGATCGTCGAGGGGACACTGAATAGTGCACGGTACATCCAAACCGTCATCGAACCCATCGTTCTACCATTCCTAGACCGGCAAGGGAACTTGCTGTTCCAACAGGACAATGCACGTCCGCATGTATCCCGTGCCACCCAACGTGCTCTAGAAGGTGTAAGTCAACTACCCTGGCCAGCAAGATCTCCGGATCTGTCCCCCACTGAGCATCTTTGGGACTGGATGAAGCGGCGTCTCACGCGGTCTGCACGTCCAGCACGAACGCTGGTCCAACTGAGGCGCCAGGTGGAAATGGCGTGGCAAGCCGTTCCACAGGACTACATCCAGCATCTCTACGATCGTCTCCATGGGAGAATAGCAGCCTGCATTGGTGCGAAAGGTGGATATACACTGTACTAGTGCCGACATTGTGCATGCTCTGTTGCCTGTGTCTATGTGCCTGTGGTTCTGTCAGTGTGATCATGTGATGTATCTGACCCCAGGAATGTGTCAATAAAGTTTCCTCTTCCTGGGACAATGAATTCACGGTGTTCTTATTTCAATTTCCAGGAGTGTATAATGGTTGCATCTCTCCTTGGGGACTATGTCGAAACCTGCAGGCAGCCTGTTTCTCCTCTGAACAGTGGCATCTACCAGCAGCACAATGCATCGTGTCACACAGCTTACAGTGTACATGCCTTTACTCCACCGGTCCCCAAACTCCCTGTACTTAAACCCAATGGAGAATCAGCGGGATCGGCTCGATCCGGCTGTCCGTTCCAAAGATTCTCAATCCACAAACGTAGCGCAGCTGACCACGGCACTAGAGTCGGCTTCCTGTCGATATATTCTAGAACTTCGCTGACGCTCCTCTTTCACGACTGGCAGCTGTCTGTACTGGAGATCGCGATTACACAGGATTTTGACAGGTGGCCAGAATGTGTCTGGACTATGTGCTTTGCCACATCGTGTTAGTGGATGCGTTATCAGAATTAAAATCCCGGAATGAACGCCAGTGAATAGTCCGTCATTTGGCTAAACTGCAGCCTTTTCGAATAACTGAGTAACATTATTGGCTACAAATGTGTTACACTATTGCCGAATACACATTTAAGGTAGTTTGGCTAAATTATAGCAAGCCAGCTCGTTCAGAATCACTGATGATGTAAATAACGGACCCTTTGTCGCAATGGTTGGTACTGCTAAAATACACTCATTACAGTGTAGTACACTGTTTATGAATACAGACAGAAATGCTCTGTAGAAACATTTATACTGGATGTAACTAAAGAAAAATCAGCAACAATACCAAAAATAAGTTGTTAACCTTACGACAAATTGTATCTGTATTTCGCGATATTAAAATATGAAGGTCATTACAAAAAGCATCGTAAAAAGAAATAGATTCATCTAGTCTGAAGATGTGAGGTAATTTTCAATGTAGGTGAACTTTTATAGAGAAGGAAATGTGACAACAAATATTAAAGTATTGCAAGAAACTCTAGAAGTACTTCGAGATTACGGAATTCTTCAAAAGAAAACCGAAATCATACAACAGAAATAATTTAACAAGAGTCTTAAAAAGGAAGCTGTCACAACTTGAAGAAACAGAATCAGCTGATGTTTAGCGTAGAAAATGCACCTTTGTAACTTAACGAAAGAGATTGAGAGTGTTAATAACATGATCTGATGAAAGGTAAAGGAAGCAATCAAATATTCATCGAGACCGGTAACATACCTTTTGAGCTGTAAATCGGAAATAAACTAATTAACATTAACTGAAATTACGTACAGTTTTTATTGCGACGATCTCGAGAAAATTTTGTTTTAGTGCATCGAGTCTGATCAGGTCAAACTGGTTACATTTTTAAAGCAGAATTTTTAATCACAGCTTCTTTTGATGGTACCATTAAACGTTTGAAGGAGCGTTTTAGCTTGTCAAAGATTACCAGTAAAAATATCCAGTTGTGTCTCAGAAGGAATATAACTTTTCATCACTCTGTCGAAGAAGATGGCGTTCCAAGTCTTGACGAGACTGCGGCACAGTTTCTAGAACACATAAGGAGAAACTTTCTTCCTACGCAAAAAATTCTCCCCTGCGTGAAACACTGAGTTCTTGAGACAAACGAAGCGAAGAAATTTTCTTCCCCGACTACTCTGCTGTAAAAGGTAAAATGAATTTAATTACGCCGAACGGCAGGCAATTGCTCTTCTCTTGTCAGCCAAATAACGACGGGGAAAAATGTTCTTTCCCTTAGATTTCCACTTGCTCATAAAGTATTTTCAAAGTTCAATGACTGAATTTCTGGAAAGAGAGCTCTTGTCTAGTTACTCTATAGACTGGTTTGTACTACTTGAAATTAATTTTACCGATGTGTAAAGGAACCAGACTATAAAAATAAATTTAATCTCAGAGCTTAATCAACGTTCTTATGTCAAGATAAGTATTTCTTTCGCATTATCTCGACACGAAAAACTAGAAACACCACAGTATCAAAAGAAAACCGTACGTAACACTCCAAACAACACGATATATAGTGATTCTCGGTCAGAAAAGGATAAAAAACAGAAAAAAAGTAGAGTTTTGCTGTTTGCAGATCACAAGCTGTAGACTGCGTAGTAGACCTAAAGCTGCTAGCATAAACAGCCATTAGCTCCACGTGAAGTATGTAAAAAAGAAACAACATTCATTCACATATTCCCCAATGTTCTACAACGTTAGAAACTTTACACATATCGTAAATAAACAACATAGAATACCTCAACCCAGTTCAAAATGTTTTAATTTTGTACTGTACGCATGCAAATCAAAGTAAAAGCATTTGACAATAAGCGCTTATTTCGTAATTCGCCGAGGAAGGGGTTCCACAAAATTCTCGTTTATCTGTACCCAGTTGAAGCCGCTCATTGATGATTAGATCCCACAGAACCAACAAATTGCACACATTTTTGACCTACTTTTACAGGCACACCTGATATATTCTACGGAACGAATATCGGGTGATTTATCGACCCGTTTGAGGTACTGTAAGGTGTCAAAACGTTCGCCAAATTAGAAGTATACAGTAATTTTGTGAATGTTGCACTTCTTGTTTCCGTTCTTGCCAAGAACACTGGAGAGAAATTCCGCCTTATGCAAGACTCTTTTCCTGTTTCGTCTTCACGCAAACATGTTTCAGCACTTTTTGCGCTCTCTTCAGGTGAGTTTGTTTCTATTCCATCTGCAAAATTGTGACATTTAACCTTTAAAGAAACTTTTGGTACAAAATGTTTGCATTACGAAATAAGCGCTTATTGTCAAATGTTTTTACTTTGATTTGCATGCGTACAGTACAAAATTAAAACTTTTTCTCACTAAGGAAAACTAGGGAATTGCTCTCCAGAAACAATTTGAATTAGAGAAAGGGTTGATATACAGTCCTGGATACTATAATTATATTTTTTTTAAATCTCTTACTTATCTGCGACAATGACTGAAGCAGAAGAGATGGATTAAAATTTGTGTTGTGGCCGTTACTCGAACCCGCCTCTTCTCGTTTCTTAGTCAGAAATACTAAGCATTACAGCACCACAGCCCTCTGGTTAATACTCTTGCACTAACTACCCAAGTTGTGTGCCGTACCCAACGCAAACTTCATACCTTTTGCTTATTTTCCCTTACATGGTCACTGCTGCCAGGGCTCTCCGGCATTGGAATAGCACCCCAGCGTTGCACGTAATGGGAAAGTCCTGTATCCCATGCTTCTTTACAGAGCGTAGGGGAACCATGCGGGAGACCCGCACCGCCTTACTAGGCAAGGTCCTAATGGAGGTGGTTTGCCGTTGCCTTCCTCCGACCGTAATGGGGATGAATGATGTTGATGAAGACGACACAACAACACCCAGTCATCTCGAGGCAGGAAAAATCCCTGACCCCGCCGGGAATCGAACCCGGAATCCCGTGCTCGGGAAGCGAGAACGCTACCGCGAGACCACATAATAATTATATTTCTCCCTGGGACGTTTAAGTCTCTTCTTTATCTGCGATAATGATTGAAACAGATGAAATGGATTAGAATTTGTGTTGGGGCCGGGACTCGAACTATGGTCTTCTTGCTTGCCAGGCAGAAACTTTAACCCTTACACCACTACAACATTATGGTCAACATTGCAGCACGAACCACCCAAGCCGACTGCCCTCCCAGAAACAAATTTCAATTCATATGCCACAGAGCCCTGGCAGTAGTCGCAATGTAAGAGGAAAAAAGCAGAAGTTATGAATTGAATAACTTTAATTCTGTAATATTTGTTTCAGAAACGGTAAGCAATTTTAAACTCAATGTTTCAGCGATTAGTATTAATACTGAAGAAGTATTTTGTTTATTAAGCTGGTTGCTAGCAAGTGTATGGCAAGTCTTATTACTTTGTTCATGGTTAAAAGCAGGGAACTTGAGAGAAGTCGTGAGTTATGGGTTCTGATAGTAGGTTCTCCTTTAAATTTCAGTCAGGAGTACACGTATTATTTCTGAATTATGTCCATAAAGAAAGAGAGATTATTAACTTGTCTCTGAAAACAATCGTCCGATTTTGACAGGCGACCGCTGTTGTTTGCTGCTTTCATACTATTACTATTGCTTAAGTGACCTGGATCCGAGCCCCACTTACTCTTCCGTTCCTCTTTTTAAAACAGTTCTGTGTTAGAAAACTAAGTTCACGGCCCGACTGCTGTCCTTTGGACAGAGAAGCGCGGTAACTGACGCCTTTAAAAGAGTTAAAACTTCGTACTTTGCATTAAGAAGATGTGTTCGCTACATATAACGTAATATTCGTTCCGTTGAGTCCACTGTCTTACCAACGCACTTCTTAAAGTGAAAAGTTAATATATCCGATGTTATATGAAAATGGCCTGCCGAAATAAAGAATGACAATGTTAAAGTAACCGAATTTGCTATTCACGAAAAAAAGTTACTCTAAACCGGATCCAAAGGAAAACATGCCTTCAGAGAAAACTATGCTCACTCAACATGAAGAAAAGATGGAATATCGCCGATTGGTGAACTTCATATGAAGACTGTTTTGATTAGTGGCTCTGCTTTGAATCTCTATTTCTCAACTCCCAAATCGGTTGGACGAGAACTTGAGCTAAATTTACTTGTTTCAACTAGTGGTCGTCAGTCCAGCATCTGCCTTCCATACAGCCAGTTTCATGTGTTCACTTATTTTTATACCGCTTCAGTCCCCTCCCGCTAACAGTTATAGAGAAGAAAAACGCCAGTCAACCCCTTAACGGAGCGCACAGCTCATTTTGGAACGGTGTAGGTTGTGTAGTAGCGGTAGTACCAGATAGCAATCTGACACTCCACCGCAGATTTACATCATGAACCAAATGCTTGTGTCACATCAGTGCCTCAAGACGGGTTAGCACTGAAACTTGATAGTATGGCAGAAAGCAGCTATCGTGTTTGGACTTGCATGTAGACAAACGGTGAATGGAACTGAACGATTTGTTGCCGTACCAAAAGTGGTTCAAATGGCTCTGTGAACTATGGGACTTAACATCTATGGTCATCAGTCCCCTAGAACTTAGAACTACTTAAACCTAACTAACCTAAGGACATCACATAACACCCAGTCATCACGAGGCAGAGAAAATTCCTGACCCCGCCGGGAATCGAACCCGGGAACCCGGGCGTGGGTAGCGAGAACGCTACCGCACGACCACGAGCTGCGGACTGTTGCCGTACCAACGTGGACTGTGACGGGAGTTTACAAGAAACTATTGTAGCCATTGATGCTTCCTTCGTGTCGGACACTGTGAGACAGGAGTGACACTTCAAGATCAGATTTCAAACTGAATTCATAGAGTGTACGTTACAGCAAGTGTCACGCCACCCTGTACCTCGTTCTACATACCATACAGGTCATGTTATAAAACTGAAAAACAGAATTATTAATCGTCTCTCAGTGACTTTACTGCTGCATTTTCACTCGTCTCCAACGAGAAATGCATACACAGAAGACTACGTGTTGAAAAAGTGGTCACCATTGATCATTTACACTCATCAACCAGAACATTATGACCACCTGTCTAATAGCTGGTACGTCCGCATTCGGCACGGATAACAGAGATGATGCGTCGTGCATGGAAGCAAGGAGGTCATGGTAGGTAGCTGGAGGGAGATAACACATCTGCACACACAAGTCACGTAATTCGAGTAAATTCCGGGGACAGGGGCGATGAGCACTGACTCCACTCAGTCACATCCCACACGTGTAAGATCTTGTTCAAACCTGATGAGTTTGGGGGCTAGAACATCAATTGGACCTCGCCACTGTTTTCCTCGAAGCACTCCATCACACGCCTGCCATTGTGACATGACGCATTATCTTGATGAAAAATGTCACTGCTATCGTGAAACATGATCGTCATGAAGGGGCGTATTCGGTCTGCAACCAGTGTACTTTACTTCTTGGGAGCTCCGCTGGATCCATGGATTCACACGTGAATATTTCACAGAGCATGATGGGAACGCCGCAAACTTGTCTCTGCCTGCAGTAAAGGCGTCAAGGTGGAACACGAAGTATTCGCGTCCTACCATAGGCATTATGAAGAACGTATCGGGATTCATCAGACCATGGAACGCTCTGCCACTGATCCAACGTCCACTGCCGTTGGTCACGCGCCCATTTCAGTCGTACTTGCTGATGTCGTGGTGTTAACATTGAAACATGCATGGTTCTTCGGCTGCAGAGGCGCTTCGTTAGGAGTGTTCGGTGCACTGTGTGTTCAGACACCCTTGTACTGTGCCCAGCATTAATGTCTGCTGTTAGTTCCTCCACTGTTCGCCGCCTGTTCTGTTTTACCAGTCTGCTCAGCCTTCGACGTATGACATCTGTAACGAGTGGTTGCCACACAATCGGACGAGGTCTGGACGTGGTTTCACCTTGATTTCGTCACGTGTTCAAGGCACTCACCACGTCATCCCTGGAACAGCGGACAAGTTGTGCAGTTTCCGAAATGCTCGTGCCATCACTATCTGCCCTCGGCCGGACTCAGATAGATCGCTTACGCCATTCAACACACGGACAGCACTCTCACTGACACTACATGCAACGTGTGTCTATCTATCTAGCAGTCGTTCTTTGCCAGGTGACGCTGTTGTCGCCTGGACAGGTTTATATCGATAGTAGGTCGGGGGTAATAATGTATTTGAATATGGGAGTGAGTTTTTTTGTGTAAATTATTCATCTTTCTTACCAGTAATTGTGACCGAAATTCACCTCGACAGTTGACACCTTAAGAGCCGATTTTGGTGAAAGCACTGAACAATCGATGATCCCGTTTAGCACCTCTGTGTACGACACTCTTCTAGTACACCGCTGTTCGAGAGCACATACCGCAGCAGTCACCTGTGTGCAGGCACAACGCTTTGCATTGGAGGCAAGGACAAGAAATTGAGGTTTTTGTGTTGATAACGAGTTGCCTGCAGCCGCTAGCTCAGCCTCGCACCCCTCACCGGCCCACACCCTGCCGACCGAGCGAACCTGCACCTTCTCCCGTGCTGCCCGCACTGCCGTCTCTGTTGCCTCCTTACCGAGTCCTCCCTCTTAGGCTCTACACAGACGGAATTCTGCTGCAGCTGAGGCGGCGCAGTGCCGTCGGCAGACTACTGCGCTTGACGAACCTACTCGGCTGCCAGGCGTCAAGAAAACGCCGAGCGTGCCCATCGCAGTGGGATGGAATTCTTCGTGTCCTAATTCATGGTACAGGTGTAATGTGAAACAGAATTTCATCACTTAATGTTTGTGTTCATGATGATGGTTGGTATGATGTTAATAATGAAGATTATGAATGTTACGCAATTTTCCTTGTTATTATCCTTTCGTCTTTGCTTAAAATCATCTCAATTTTCTAACATTGAAAACTTAGACGCAGTGATCTGTGTTTTACTTGGAAAAAAATTTCAATATCCAAGATCGTGTAAATTAGTCTTTGTTGCTGACAAACGTTTCGACAGTTGTAATTGTCATCTGTGATCTACAAGAGATTTTAGTTACAATACGTGTTCCATTGTGAGTTGGAACCGCATGCTGTGATGTCATTACGGATAGCAAAATACAGCACGTTATACACAGTTTTGTCGATAGTAAAACAATAAATCTGTATATTGTTAAATACGATCTTGTGCACATGGGTATATTCGCATACGTATAATCTGCAGAGTCTTGCTCATTCTCAAAACAATGATACACAGCAAAGTGCACGTTTGTACATCTGTTTATGTTTGCGTCACATGTAACATACAGTAGGTCATCAAAAGTATCCGGAGATGTGGCTGAAAATTATTTACAAGTTCGTGGCGCACTCCATCGATAATGCTGGAATTCAGTATGATGTTGGCCCACCCTTAGCCTTGATGACAGCTTCAACTCTCGCAGGCAAACGTTCAATAAGGTGCTAAAAGGTTTCTTGGAGAATGGCAGCCCATTCTTCACGGAGTGCTGCACTGAGCAGAGGTATCGATATCGGTCGGTGAGGCCTGGCACGAAATCGGCGTTCCAAAACATCCCAAAGGTTTTTTATAGGATTCAGTTCAGGACTCTGTGCAGGCCAGTCCATTACAGGGATGTTATTGTCGTGTAACCCCTCCGCCGTAGGACTTGCATTATGAACAGCTGCTCGATCGTGTAGGAAAAAGCAATCGCCATCCCCGACTTGCTCTTCACCAGTGGGAAGCAAGAAGGTGCTTAACACATCAATGTAGGACTGTGCCGTGATTGTGTCACGCAAAACAATAAGGGGTGCAAGCCCCCTCCATTAAAAACACGACCACACCACAACACCACCGCCTCTGAATTTTACTGTTGGCACTGCACACGCTGGCAAATGACGTTCACGACGCATTCGCCATATCCACGTCCTGCCATCGAATCGCCACATTGTGTACTGTGATTCGTCACTCCACACAACGTTTTTCCACTGTTCAGTCGTCGAATGTTTACACTTCTTACACCAAGCAGGGCGTCGTTTGGCATTTACCGGCATGATGTGTGGATTATGAGCAGCTACATTTTGAACTGGGTTGAGGTATTCTATGTTGTTTATTTACGATATGTGTAAAGTTTCTAACGTTGTAGAACATTGGGGAATATGTGAATGAATGTTGTTTCTTTTTTACATACTTCACGCGGAGCTAATGGCTGTTTATGCTAGCAGCTTTAGGTCTACTACGCAGTCTACAGCTTGTGATCTGCAAACAGCAAAACTCTACTTTTTTTCTGTTTTTTATCCTTTGCTGACCGAGAATCACTATGTATCGTGTTGTTTGGAGTGTTACGTACGGTTTTCTTTTGATACTGTGGTGTTTCTAGTTTTTCGTGTCGAGATAATGCGAAAGAAATACTTATCTTGACATAAGAACGTTGACTAAGCTCTGAGATTAAATTTATTTTTGTAGTCTGGTTCCTTTACACATCGGTAAAATTAATTTCAAGTAGTCCAAACCAGTCTATAGAGTAACTAGACAAGAGCTCTCTTTCCAGAAATTCAGTCATTGAACTTTGAAAATACTTTATGAGCAAGTGGAAATCTAAGGGAAAGAACATTTTTCCCCGTCGTTATTTGGCTGACAAGAGAAGAGCAATTGCCTGCCGTTCGGCGTAATTAAATTCATTTTACCTTTTACAGCAGAGTAGTCGGGGAAGAAAATTTCTTCGCTTCGTTTGTCTCAAGAACTTAGTGTTTCACGCAGGGGAGAATTTTTTGCGTAGGAAGAAAGTTTCTCCTTATGTGTTCTAGAAACTGTGCCGCAGTCTCGTCAAGACTTGGAACGCCATCTTCTTCGACAGACTGATGAAAAGTTATATTCCTTCTGAGACACAACTGGATATTTTTACTGGTAATCTTTGACAAGCTAAAACGCTCCTTCAAACGTTTAATGGTACCATCAAAATAAAACTGTGATTAAAAATTCTGCTTTAAAAATGTAACCAGTTTGACCTGATCAGACTCGATGCACTAAAACAAAATTTTCTCGAGATCGTCGCAATAAAAACTGTACGTAATTTCAGTTAATGTTAATTAGTTTATTTCCGATTTACAGCTCAAAAGGTATGTTACCGGTCTCGATGAATATTTGATTGCTTCCTTTACCTTTCATCAGATCATGTTATTAACACTCTCAATCTCTTTCGTTAAGTTACAAAGGTGCATTTTCTACGCTAAACATCAGCTGATTCTGTTTCTTCAAGTTGTGACAGCTTCCTTTTTAAGACTCTTGTTAAATTATTTCTGTTGTATGATTTCGGTTTTCTTTTGAAGAATTCCGTAATCACGAAGTACTTCTAGAGTTTCTTGCAATACTTTAATATTTGTTGTCACATTTCCTTCTCTATAAAAGTTCACCTACATTGAAAATTACCTCACATCTTCAGACTAGATGAATCTATTTCTTTTTACGATGCTTTTTGTAATGACCTTCATATTTTAATATCGCGAAATACAGATACAATTTGTCGTAAGGTTAACAACTTATTTTTGGTATTGTTGCTGATTTTTCTTTAGTTACATCCAGTATAAATGTTTCTACAGAGCATTTCTGTCTGTATTCATAAACAGTGTACTACACTGTAATGAGTGTATTTTAGCAGTACCAACCATTGCGACAAAGGGTCCGTTATTTACATCATCAGTGATTCTGAACGAGCTGGCTTGCTATAATTTAGCCAAACTACCTTAAATGTGTATTCGGCAATAGTATAACACATTTGTAGCCAATATTGTTACTCAGTTATTCGAAAAGGCTGCAGTTTAGCCAAATGACGGACTATTCACTGGCGTTCATTCCGGGATTTTAATTCTGATAACGCATCCACTAGCACGACGTGGCAAAGCACATAGTCCAGACACATTCTGGCCACCTGTCAAAATCCTGTGTAACCGCGATCTCCAGTGCAGACAGCTGCCAGTCGTGAAAGAGGAGCGTCAGCGAAGTTCTAGAATATATCGACAGGAAGCCGACTCTAGTGCCGTGGTCAGCTGCGCTACGTTTGTGGATTGAGAATCTTTGGAAAGGACAGCCTGATCGAGCCGTTCCCGCAGATTCTCCGTTGGGTTTAAGTACAGGGAGTTTGGGGACCGGTGGAGTACAGGCATGTACACTGTAAGCTGTGTGACACGATGCATTGTGCTGCTGGTGGATGCCACTGTTAAGAGGAGGAACAGGCTGCATGTAGGTTTGGACATAGTCCCCAAGGAGAGACGCTTCCATTATACCTTCCAGAATGACAAAGCACCCAGCGAATACCACGATTCTCCAGACGACAATGCTCCATGCTCCGGCTTGAACCTTTCCGACGAGTGATGCATGCAGTTTACTCTCAGACGTTTTACTTCGGTGGAGCATAAAACGTGATTTGTCAGAAAAGGCCCTCTATCGCCACTCTGTGGACATCCATTTACGGTGCTGGAGTGCAAATTCCAGCCTCCGTCGCCGATGATCAGCAGCCACCCTGTATGCATGAAACAGGCGCCTACTGCGGAGGACCATACGCAGCCGAAGGGTCACTGAGGAGATACTATTTGTAGCCCTTTGGTTCATCTGGGCAATCAGCTGCTCGAAAGTTGCACGTCTATTCGCCTGTACACTTTTCGGCACCCGAGTTCACATGTTTAATCTAAGGACTGTGGTGAATCACAGTCGCCTCAGCGCAAGCTTTGGATAGCTTCATTTTGCCACACACGGTGTACTTTAACCGCAGGAGCACGGAAGAAGTTTACAGACTGATCCGTTTCGGAAATGTTTCCCGCCTTGGCTCGAAAGGCAATGATCTGCTTGCTTTTCATGTCAGATAAAGCGCTCCGTTTCCGCAGTACGGCAACGACTGCACAGTTTTCGACGTTCCACGGAAACGTTGTATATACCCTCCATTGTTAGTGCTGCCTTCTGTCATCTGTCAGTGGTTATTGCACGTTGACGTCGAAGACAGGTGGAGCGTGACCGGACCGTGTTCGGTACGCTGAGTTGAGTCCGCCAAATTCCAGATCAGGATCTGTAAAGAAGGACAACAAGACACCGAGACCAAGTTACGATATTTGTCGTATTCGGAAGGCGCTGGTTTACTAGAAAAGAACTGTAATGACATTAAATAACAAGCTAAATCGAGATCACGGCACGAAGTTACTGGATTAATTGTGGTCGGTGAAGATCATTGTCACAATAACGATATTTGTAAGAGTGGCACTACAGTAGCGCGAATTGCTACACACTGCTTGCTGAAAGACACTGCGATAATGTGATTTAGTGATTGCTTTTTAGTCCATAGCGACATGAGGTTACGTCATTGGAAATCATAAAGGATACATTTCCCTTCATAATGTTGACCTAGGCCTACTGCAAGCGTTAATAACAATATTAAGTGGCAGTAACACTTTCAGTAGCCAAAAGCGCATGAATTAGTTTTTATTGTTGACAACCGGGGGAGGAGGAGTAGACTAGTGTTTAATGTCCCGTCGGCAACGGGATCACTAGAGACGGAGCGCAAGCTCGGATTAATGAAGGATGGGTAAGGGAATCGGCCGTGCCCCTTTCAAAGGAACCATCCCCGGATTCGACTGAAGCGATTTGGGGATATCACGGAAAATCCAAATCAGGATGGCCGGACGTGGATTTGAACCGCCGTCCTCCCGAACGCGAGTCCCGTGTGCTACCGTTGCGCCACCTTTATCGGTTGTTGACAACCGGTTTCGACACATCAGGATCCACTTCAAGTCTAATGATTCTCGTCGTCAGTTGTTACGATAATAGTTGGCCGATAATAAAATGGTTCAAATGGCTCTGAGCTCTATGCGACTTAACTTCTGAAGTCATCAGTCGCCTAGAACTTAGAACTAATTAAACCTAACTAACCTAAGGACATCACACACATCCATGACCGAGGCAGGATTCGAACCTACGACCGTAGCGGTCGCTCGGCTCAAGACTGTAGCGCCTAGAACCGCACGTTCACTCCGGCCGCCGCCGATACTAAATAGAAACATATATTGCAGTTTGGCAGTGAAGTCGGTAAGGAGCTGGCTGCATAGTCTGTATCTGCAACGACAGAAATAATTAGTAGTCGCTGGTAAGAAATAATATATGTTGTACTTAACTTGTGTTAGACGCTTCTTCATAAGCTGCGTACATATAATTACAAACAGGTATCTAGAGAGGAATTACTTGTGCCATACTTGACTAAGCGCCTTGTTAGAGGTAGCTTCCTATCAGCTGAAGGCTATGCTACATTCCTAGTTGACGTCCCGAGCAAGAGAGGACGACAGCTCGCTAGATACTTGTCACAAGCCTCGGAGCGGCGGTAGCGGCCTTAGTCGCAATTCACGGGTCCAGCGATATCTATTACGGACCGCGGTCGAAATCTGCAACACCTAACAGGTGTGGTATCGAACGTTGATACCACATCAAGCACTATGACAATTAGGCGGGAGGTGAGTAAACTTGGATTTCATGTCCGAGTAGCTGCTCATAATCCACACATCATGCCGGTAAATGCCAAACGACGCCCTGTTTGGTGTAAGAAGTGTAGACACTCGACGACTGAACAGTAGAAAAACGCTGTGTGGAGTGACGAATCACGGTACACAATGTGGCGATCCGATGGCAGGACGTGGATATGGCGAATGCCTCGTGAACGTCATTTGCCAGCGTGTGTAGTGCCCACAGTAAAATTCAGAGGCGGTGGTGTTGTGGTGTGGTCGTGATTTTAATGGAGGGGGCTTGCACCCCTTATTGTTTTGCGTGACACAATCACGGCACAAGCCTACACTGATGTCTTAAGCACCCACTTGCTTCCCACTGGTGAAGAGCAATTCGGGGATGGCGATTGCTCTTTCCTACACGATCGAGCAGCTGTTCATAATGCAAGTCCTACGGCGGAGGGGTTACACGACAATAACATCCCTGTAATGGACTGGCCTGCACAGAGTCCTGACCTGAATCCTATTGAAAACCTTTGGGATGTTTTGGAACGCCGATTTCGTGCCAGGCCTCACCGACCGATATCGATACCTCTTCTCAGTGCAGCACTCCGTGAAGAATGGGCTGACATTCTCCAAGAAACCTTCTAGCACGTTATTGAACGTATGCCTGCGAGAGTTGAAGCTGTTATCAAGGCTAAGGGTGGGCCAACACCATATTGAATTCCAGCATTACCGATGGAGTGCGTCACCAACTTGAAAGTAATTTTCAGCCAGATCTCCGGATACTTTTGATGACATACTGTATGTTACATGTGACGCAAACATAAACAGATGTACAAACGTGCACTTTGCCGTGTATCATTGTTTTGAGAATGAGCAAGCCTCTGCAGATTATACGTATGCGAATATACCCATGTGCACAATATCGTATTTATCAGTATACAGATTTATTGTTTTACTATCGACAAAACTGTGTATAACGTGCTGTATTTTGCTATCCGTAATGACAACACAGCATGCGGTTCCAACTCACAGTGGAACACGTTTTGTAACAAAAATCTCCTGTAGATCACAAATGACAATTACAACTGTCGAAACGTTTGTCAGCAACAAAGACTAATTTACGGGATCTTGGATATTGAAATTTTTTTCCAAGTAAAACACAGATCACTGCGTCTAAGTTTTCAATATTAGAAAATTGAGATGATTTTAAGCAAAGACGAAAGGTCAATAACAATGAAAATTGCGTAACATTCATAATCTTCATTATTATCATCATACTAACCATCATCATGAACACAAACATTAAGTGATTCTGTTTTACATTACACCTGTACCGTGAATTATGGCACGAAGAATTCCATCCCACTGCGATGGGCACGCTCGGCGTTTTCTTGACGCCTGGCAGCCGAGTAGGTTCGTCAAGCGCAGTAGTCTCCCGACGGCACTGCGCCGCCCGAGCTGCAGCAGAATTCCGTCTGTGTAGAGCCTAAGAGGGAGGACTCGGTAAGGAGGCAACAGAGACGGCAGTGCGGGCAGCACGGGAGAAGGTGCAGGTTCGCTCGGTCGGCAGGGTGTGGGCCGGTGAGGGGTGCGAGGCTGAGCTAGCGGCTGCAGGCAACTCGTTATCAACACAAAAACCTCAATTTCTTGTCCTTGCCTCCAATGCAAAGCGTTGTGCCTGCACACAGGTGACTGCTGCGGTATGTGCTCTCGAACAGCGGTGTACTAGAAGAGTGTCGTACACAGAGGTGCTAGACGGAAACATCGATTGTTCAGTGCTTTCACCAAAACCGGCTCTTAAGATGTCAACTGTTGATATGAATTTCGGTCACAATTTCTGGTAAACAACATGAATAATTTACACAACAAAAACTCACTCCCATATTCAAATACATTATTACACCCGACCTACAATCTATATAAACCTGTCCAGCCGGCTGGAGTGGCCGTGCGGCTCTAGGCGCTACAGTCTGGAGCCGAGCGACTGCTACGGTCGCAGGTTCGAATCCTGCCTCGGGCATGGATGTGTTGGTTAGGTTTAATTAGTTCTACGTTGTAGGCGACTGATGATCTCAGAAGTTAAGTCGCATAGTGCTCAGAGCCATTTGAACCAAACCTGTCCAGGCGACAGCAGTGTCACCTGGCAAAGAACGACTGCTAGACAGACACTCACACGTGACATGTAATATCAGGGAGCGTGCTGTCCGTGTGTGGAATGGCGTACGCGATCTATCTGAGTTTGACCGAGGGCAGATTGTGATGGGTCGGAGGCTCGCCACGACCATTTTGGAAACTGCACAATTTGTCCCCTGTTCCAAGGATGACGTGGTGAGTGCCTTGAACACGTGACGTAATCAAGGTGAAACCACGTCCAGACGTCGTCCGATTGTGCGGCAACCCCTCATTACAAATGTCATACGTCGAAGGCTGAGCAGACTGGTAAAACAGGACAGGCGGCGAACTGTGGAGGAAATAACAGCAGACTTTAATGCTGGGCGGAGTAAAGTGTGTCTGAACAAAAAGTGCACCGAACACTCCTAACGAAGCGCCTCCGCAGCCGAAGATCCATGCATGTGTCAATGTTAACACCACGACATAGCCAAGTAAGACTGAAATGGCGCGTGACCAAAGGCAATGGGCGTTAGCGCAGTGGCACAGCGTTCCATGGTCTGATGAATCCCGATACGTTCTTCGTAATGCCTATGGTAGGGCGCGAATCCGTCGTCTTCCACCTTGACGCCTTTACTGCAGGGCAGAGACTAGTTTGCGGCGTTTCCATTATGCTCTGTGAAATATTCACGTGTGAATCCATGGATCCAGCGTAGTTCCCAAGAAGTAATGTACACTGGTTGCAGACCGCATACGCCCCTTCATGACGATCATGTTTCACAATAGCAGTGGCATTTTTCATCAAGATAATGCGGCATGTCACAATGGCAGGCGTGTGATGGAGTACTTCGAGGAACACAGTGGCGAGGTCCAATTGATGTTCTAGCCCCCCCCAACTCGTCAGGTTTGAACAAGATCTTACACATGTGGGATGTGACTGAGTGGAGTCAGTACTCATCGCCCCTGTCCCCGGAATTTACTCGAATTACGTGACTTGTGCGTGCAGATGTGCTATCTCCCTCCAGCTACCTACCAAGACCTCCTTGCTTCCATGCACGACGCATCATCTCTGTTATCCGTGCCGAATGCGGACGTACCAGCTATTAGGCAGGTGGTCATAATGTTCTGGTTGATGAGTCTAAATGATCAACGGTGACTACTTTTTCAACTTGTAGAGTCTTCTGTGTATGCATTTCACGTTCGAGCCGAGTGGAAATGCAGCAGTAAAGTCACTGAGAGACGATTAATAGTTCTGTTTCTCAGTTTTATAACATGACCTGTATGGTATGTAGAACGAGGTACAGGATGGCGTGACACTTGCTGTTACGTACACTCTAGGAATTCAGTTTTAAATCAGATCTTGACGTGTCACTCCTGCCTCACAGTGTCCGACACGAAGGAAGCACCAATGGCTACAATAGTTTCTTGTAAACTCCCGTCACAGTCCACGTTGGTACGGAAACAAATCGTTCAGTTCCATTCACCGTTTGTCTACAGGCAAGTCCAAACACGATAGCTGCTTTCTGCCATACTATCAAGTTTCAGTGCTAACCCGTCTTGAGGCGCTGATCTGAGACAAGCAGTTGGTTCATGATGTAAATCTGCGATGGAGTGTCAGATTGCTATCTGGTACTACCGCTACTACACAACCTACACCGTTCCAAAACGAGCTGTGCGCTCCGTTAAGGGGTTGACTAGCGTTTTTCTTCTGTAGAACTGTTAGCGGGAGGCGACTGAAGCAATATAAAAATATGTGACCACATGAAACTGGCTGTATGGAAGGCAGATGCTGGACTGACGACCGCTAGTTGAAACAAGTAAATTTAGCTCAAATTCTCGTCCAACCGATTTGGGAATTGAGAAATAGAGATTCAAACCAGAACTACTAATCAAAACAGTCTTCATATGAAGTTGACCAATCGGCGATATTCCATCTTTTCTTCATGTTGAGTGAGTATAGTTTTCTCTGGAGGCATGTTTTCCTTTGGATCCGGTTTAGAGTAACTTTTTTTCATGAATAGCAAATTCGGGGGCTTAACATTGTCATTCTTTATTGCGGCAGGCCATTTTCATATAACATCGGATATATTAACTTCTATCTTTAAGAAGTGCGTTGGTGAGACAGTGGACTCAATCGAAACGAATATTACGTTATATGTAGCGAACACATCTTTTTAATGCAAAGTACGAAGTTTTAACTCTTTTAAAGGCGTCAGTTACCGCGCTTCTCTGTCCAAAGGGTGAAAGCAGTCGGGCCGTGAACTTAGTTTTCTAACACAGAACTGTATTAAAAACAGAAACGGAAGAGTAAGTGGGGTTCGGATCCAGGTCACTTAAGCAATAGTAATAGTATGAAAGCAGCAAACAACAGCGGTCGCCTGTCAAAATCGGACGATTGTTTTCAGAGACAAGTTAATCATCTTTCTTTCTTTATGGACTTAATTCAGAAATAAAACGTGAACTGCTGACTGAAATTTAAAGGAGAACCTACTATCAGAACCCATAACTCACGACTTCTCTGAAGTTCCCTACTTTTAATCATGAACAAAGTAATAAGACTTGCCATACACTTGCTAGCAACCAGCTTAATAAACAAAATACTTCTTCAGTATTAATATTAATCGCTGAAACATTTAGTTTAAAATTGCTTACCGTTTCTGAAACAAATATTACAGAATTAAAGTTATTCAATTCATAACTTCTGCTTTTTTCCTCTTACATTGCCACTACTGCCACGGCTCTGTGGCATATGAAATGAAATTTGTGTCGGGGAGGGCACTCAGCTTGGGTGGTTCGTGCAGCAATGTTGACCATAATGTTGTAGTGGTGTAATGGTTAACATTTCTGCCTGGCAAGCAAGAAGACCCGAGTTCGAGTTCCGGTCACAACACAAATTCTAATCCATTTCATCTGTTTCAATCATTATCTCAGATAAAGTAGAGACTTAAACGTCCCAGGGACAAATATAATTATTATATCTATAAGATCACCTGTGATACAGGAATTTCCCATTACGTGCAACACTGGGGTGCTATTCCAAATCCCGAGAGCCCTGGCAGCAGTGACCATGTAAGGGAAAATAAGCAAAAGGTATGAAGTTTGCATTGGGTACGGCACACAACTTGGGTAGTTAGTGCAAGAGTATTAACCAGAGGGCTGTGGTGCTGTAATGGGTAGTATTTCTTCCTAAGAAACGAGAAGAGGCGGGTTCGAGTAACGGCCACAACACAAATTTTAATCCACTTCTTCTGCTTCAATCATTGTCGCAGATAAAGAAGAGATTTAAATGTCTCAGAGAAAAATATAATTATAGTATCCTGGACTGTATATCAACCCTTCCTCTAATCCAAATTGTTTCTGGAGAGCAAGTCCCACTTTTTTCTTAGTGAGAAAAGTCGATTTGGTTGAGCTGGATATACTGCGTTCGCATACCTACACACGTTGTCCGTCAGCTGTTTTGGCGAATGTATCTGCATGCATACTGCAATATAAATCAGTTTTTGAACGTGCGTCACGGCAAGACAAATTTTCTACCTGAGCCGAGCGTCTCAGGGTGAGAGCGTCTCACGGCAGCCGTGACATTGCTTCGAACAATGGGTTGTAGAAAATTTTGTAATGCCAGGATTAAAAAAATCTTTTCGTTCAAACATTCTAGACTCACACACCTTTCAAAAAATGCAATAAAATCGAACTTTCGACATTTTGAATGAGAACCTGGCGTTAACAGAGTGCTCATACGTAACAGGGGTTCGGCATGTTGCTCCCAAACAACACTACTATTGTATTTTTCACCATTCGTTCCATACTCAAGCACTGATCACTTATCAGTTACGCAAGCCAGTAGCTGTGCGGTGGCGCCGTCTGAACTTCCTGTCTGGTATTGTGCAGCAGTGTACCTCATATTAGATTCAGCATCCTGTACTTTTTCAGTCTGTATGTCATGCTCTCCCAGTCTTCCCGTATCCATCATGGTACGGTAGTTAGGACATTAAATACGGTTTATGTTTCACGCTATGTAAGAGTAATAATTTTCATTTTAATAACGTAGTTGCAAATTCGCACCACTCGAAATTAAGTATATATAGTTTCTCGCTATACAGCTGCCATATATAAGGCACTCTTTTGTTTTACACTAACGCAATATTGGGCTACGCATATGAAACCCTTTTTCTTAAAGTAAATTAAAAATTATTTCACCGTTTACACGATTAAGTGACAGTGATCGTGTGTATAAAACGTTAAAGCAACCGGGCTGTGAGTTCGTTTCCTAACACAGCACTGTATTAAAAAAAGAGAACGAAACAGTAAACGGGATTCTAACTTACGGTCATCAAACAGTAGTAATGATGTGTTACCAGACAAAAAAAAAACCAGTCACTAGTCCATATCGGATATTTATTGCCAGAGGAAGTGTTAATAACGTTTTCTTTCTTTATCTTGAGGATTTTGAAAAATAAAACGGAAGCTCTTAACACTGAAATCAAACGAGAACCTGCCAACAGCACTTAGAACTCCTAACTCCTCTGAAATTCTCTATTAGTGAAACGTCCCCTTAGAAAAATTATATAGGACTGTGCTTAAACTGACACGCAATATTTTTAGCGCAACGCAGTCTAACTTTCAAAAATCCCTACAAAAGAATGACCCTGACTAACATTAACCTATACCTTTCACAAATCACTTACCTCACAAAAATGTTCATTACTCGAACTACTGCAATACAGCGAGCGCCACTACTGCCAGCTAAATAAAAGATTCAAACTACGGAAGGCACTAACTACTGATAGGGATAGTTAGCAAATGAAAGATTTTAATAGAGAACAAACAACGTATTTACCTTAACAGTCATAATATTTATAGCAGTTCATGGCATCCAGTCCTACAAATTTCAAAACTCCGCCATCTCTCTCCCCACATCCACCACTGCTGGCAGCTCACCTCCAACTGCGCAACGCTACGCGCTGTTCACATCCAGCTGCCCAACACTACAATGGCTGACAACAATGCAAACTGGCCACAGACTGCACACAGCACAGTCAGTGATTTTAATACAGAGCGCTACGTAACGTTGCCAATAAGAAAACATAAACAGCCTACTTACATTAGTAATCACGAATGAAGTAATAAAAGTGGCCATACTGTAACGTTTACTATCTGACCAACTTAAGAAATAAAATATTTCTTAATCAGAAATTAATCACTGACCTAGATAAAGCCAAGTAAATGAGGACCTTAAAACCGTTATGGCATTCGATAGCGCTTTTAGAGACACTTGCTGTCCACAGAGTAGTATAGCAAGTAAATTTTGCAATACTTATTTAACCAAGAGTAATCAAATTTAAACTATTTCCTTCGGTTATTTTACTTTAAGATAACGTTGGCCATTTTATACACTGCAGTATCTTTTAGACTAATGGAGTAATTTGACTGAAGTTTCTAACACTTTAGTACTTAATTTTAGGTAAACCAGGTAACCGAGCTTCACTTTTCTCGCGGTTTTCAGTTTAATAAACGGGATCCTAATACTGGTTATGTGACTTATATCACTTGCGTTCTTCTAAGTTACGTGCTTTAGTGCTTTAATATTCAAAAACACATTAGTTCACTGCAATGAAATGAGTGATACATCTACTAATACAGAAGTAGATATTCTTTGCATTGCTTGGAGATATCAGAGTGATGACCAACGGCAGCGACGCCGCTAGGCAGTACCCCAAGTTCGTGCCTCTCCATAAAATTTGCTCTATAATATTCTTGTTGGCAATGTCCAATAATTTCAACTGTTCCACGTCACGCCACATTGCCATATGTAACTAGAAATTTCCTTATAAGAACTTGAAAATAATTTTCTCTCTTTTTCCGTTCCTGAATGTTGATTCTTCGCTGAGTGGCTACAGATTGATTATTGTATTGTTGGCAAGCTAACTTAGCATCTTTCCAACTGCTCCTTTGGCGCGTTAACTCTCCCAGACAAAGAGGGACTTTACTCTCTCTTCTGTAACCATTACGGCCTTCATTATCAATATCCTATTAGTGAATAGTGGAATAGAAAAACAGTTCTTAGATTTTAGTCATAAAAGAAGCATACCTTGTAACAGCGGTCATTACAATGAGTACGTACACATGAAAACATACAATCATCGCAGTACATCAATTTTTACATAGAAAACAAAAAAGTTTTAACGTTACGACTTCAATAACGTAATGTATTGGTGTGACATATTGTCCTAATCGCGGCGCCACTGCGAGACCTAACAGTGTTTTCTTGAAATACGTGACAGTACTAGAAAGCTCCAAACTAAATTAGATCCAGGAAGTGTGCTCTTGTATGAATTTTAATTTACATCGAGCAAGCCCACTTTCTTATATTTAGTTTCTCTACTTTCCGTTTACGCATTTGGGAATCAGTTTGTCTTACTCGATTTCCAGCATCGTATGCAACTTTGTCTGTCCTGTATGGATTCGCGTTTTCCTGCTACTTCTAGTTTCGATTTGCAGTAGCAGCCTTAACTTTTGGCAGTCGTCTGTCATCTCCCATTTTAATGTTATTTAGAATGTACTGTCAGTTAGTTGTAGGCCTGTTGTTTTATGTTGCGCTCTCTCTCTTTTTTTTTTTTTTTTTTTTTTTCAGCGAACATTTACTCCAGGTATAAGTATTTTGTGAAGTTGGAGCTCAGTTTGAAATATACTGTTCATTTTTTGTTTATTGTAATACACTACTGGCCATTATAATTGCTACACTAAGAAGAAATGCAGATGATAAAAGGGTATTCATTGGACAAACATATTATACTAGAACTGACATGTGATCACATTTTCACGCAATTTGGGTGCATGGAACCTGAGAAATCAGTACCCAGAACAACCACCTCTGGCCGTAGGAACAGCCTTGATAAGCCTAGGCATTGAGTCAAACTGAGCTTGGATGCTTCCCATGCAGCTTCAACACGATACGACTACCACAGTTCATCAACAGTACTGACTGGCGTATTGTGACGAGCCAGTTGCTCGGCCACAATTGACCAGACGTTTTCAGTTGGTGAGAGATAAGGAAAATTTGCTGGCCGGGGCAGCAGTCGAGCATTTTCTGTATCCAGAAAGGCCTGTACAGGACCTGCAACATGCGGTCGTGCATTATCCTGCTGAAATGTAGGGTTTCTCAGGGATCGAATGAAGGGTAGAGCCACAGTTCATAACACATCTGAAATGTAACGTCCACTGTTCAAAGTGCCGTCAATGCGGCAAGAGGTGACTTGTAACGAATGGCACCCCATGCCATTACGCCGGGTGATACGCCAGTATGGCGATGACGAATACACGCTTCCAATGTACGTTCACCGTGATGTCGCCAAACACGGATGCGACCATCATGATGCTGTAAACAGAATCTGGATTCATCTGAAAAAATGACGTTTTGCCATTCGTGCACCCAGGTTCGTCGTTGAGTACACCATCGCAGGCGCTCCTGTCCGTGATGCAGCGTCAAGGGTAACCGCAGCCATGGTCTCCGATCTGATAGTCAATGCTGCTGAAAACATCGTCGAACTGTTCGTGCAGTTGATTGTTGTCTTGCAAACGTCCCCATCTGTTGACTCAGGGATCGAGACGTGGCTCCACGATCCGTTACAGCTATGAGGATAAAAAGCCTGTCACCTCGACTGTTAGTGATACGAGGCAGTTGGGATCCAGCACGGCTTCCGTATTACCCTCCTGAACCCACCGATTCCATATTCTGCTAACAGTCACTGGATCTCGACCAACGCGAGCAGCAATGTCGCGATACGACAAACCGCAATCGCGATACGCTACAACCCGACGTTTATTAAAGTCTGAAACGTGATGGCACGCATTTATCCTCCTTACACGAGGCATCACAACAATGTTTCACCAGGCAACGCTGGTCAACTGCTTTTTGTGTATGAGAAATCGGTTGGAAACTTTCCTCGTGTCAGCACGTTGTAGGTGTCGCCAACCTTGTGTGAATGCTCTGAAAAGCTATCACAGCATCTCCTTCCTGTCGGTTAAATTTCGCGTCTGTAGCACGTCATCTTCGTGGTGTAGCACTTTTAATGGCCAGTAGTGTATATTGCAAGAAATGTTTTTTATCTCTACCGGTAAAAACGGAAACCTTGCGACCACTTTTTTGTATATTTGTCTGTCCGTCTGTTACGATCCCTATTTTTGAGGAACAGGTAAAGGCATGAAATTGAAATCTATGTGTATTACTCACTTCTACTGTCTCTTGACGCTATAAAAATTTAAGCTTCTAAATTAATGCAATCAAAAGAGATGGACATTTATGTCACGTATTTTGATACTTCAAATTCACCCATCAAAACCTGTGATAAACTTTCCGTTGACATAGAATCAACAAATTTGGCAAAAAGCAATGTTAGCACGATACAAGTAAAGAAAATAATCCTAAGGTTTTTAATCTGTAATTAGGTTATGTATTTTTTACCCTTCGTTGTCCGAGTGTCTGTCTGTACATCTGTTAAAACTACTTTACCACAGGAATGGGTAGAATTATTAAGTTGGATCTTATGTCAAATACTAAGGCCTACGTTTCATTAGAGGTGTAAAATATTTAAGGTACCATATCAATGTAGAATACAGGGTGGCGCACGAAATGTGTTACCAATTGTTTCTTTCACAATTTACGACGCACATTAGATATCCCGTTGGGATCTCTATAATAGTACCAGCAGTGCTTGGAAAAACAAATGAGTTACGAAATGACGCGTAGTTCACAACACTATCGCTAGGAGACTAGTAAGCAGCAATGGCTGACGACACAGCAACAATCGGCAATTGTGTTACTCTTTCATGAAACGAAAAGCCTTGTTGTGACTCAGGCGTTTTCGGCAAGAGTGTAACACACGGTGGCTCCCTTGCTAGAAGACCATTCACAGGTTGTCTGATAAATTTGTACAGGAAGGAACAGTATTGCAAGTGAATCAACCTCGGCCTAAGTCTGTTTGTTCGCCGGAGAATATTGAAGCGGTGTGAGTTGCTGTACAATTGAAGTCCCGGGAAATCGTGTAGAAAAGCAGCAATGCAACTGGGAATATCCAGACGCTCCGTTCAACGCATTCTCAAAAGTGACCTCCACATGTACACATACGAGACGACCTGTGCACAGAAGCTTACTGAAGAACACAAGCAGCAGAGACTACTGTTTGCTCAGTGACCGGAGGATAGGGAAGAAATTCTCAACAACGTTTGGTTTTCAGACGGGGCACATTTTCATTTAAACGGTGTGGTTAACAAACAGAATGTACGCTTTTTTCCCACTGAAAACCCACAAGTGCTTCATGAACGACAACATTATGCTCCGTGGATTACAGCGTGGGCAGCAATTTCCAGTCACGGACTTATTGGAGCCTTTTTCTTTGAAGAAACTGTGAACAGCGAGCGTTATTTGAGCTTGCTTAGCAATAGCGTCATTCCACCGCTTCTTGCTACCGCCTTTCCCTTCAACAAGCAGTGATTCATGCAAGAAGGAACAAGGCCACATACTGCAAACACTGTGTTGGAGTTTTTACACGAGCATTTCGACATGCGGATCATTTCACTCAGGTTTCCAGGTCGCTTCAATGACCGACAAAATTGGCTCCCCAATAGTCCAGACCTCAATCCATGTGACTTTTTTCTTTGGGGGTACCTAACGGAAAAAATTTTCCCGAAACGTCCACGTGATTTAATGGAGCTCAGAAGACTTATTCTTGAAGCTTGCAGTGATATTGCGGAAGACATGTGCCGTAGGGTAATCACTAACTTCAATGTTCGTTTGAAGGTAGTTAAGAAACGAAATGGTGGACATATTGAGCATGTGCTGAATTATAACAAATCTCCATGGATGGCTCTTCATTGTAGTATATGTTCCTTTCAGATTGTATTGACATTAAGGTTTCTATTCAAAAACAAATGGTTACACATTTCATGCGCCACCCTATATGCGGCTGTCTGTTGAAATGCTTTTTTTCTCAGGAAGGGGCAGATGTATTAACTAGAAATTTATCTCAAATAACAAGGTCAACGCCCTTACCCGTGTAAATAATTTCAACAGCTAAGTGAAAGCAATCAAAAGATACGACCGTTTATGTCAATGTTTTGATACTCGCAAACGCAAACATTTTGATGAACAGTGCTTCTATATACTTGGGTTTACACGGAGCTCGACTCCTGCTAGCACTTATTTTAACCAAACGTATGCGCTCTTATTAGCTGGATTCTTTATTAATGAATAATATTTAAGTTAACAAGAATTTATGCCCCCATAAGCCCCAGTCGTGAATCACTTCGAATGTTTCCTGCACAGTACATCAACTATTGGAACGATCGAATAAAATGTTTATTTAATTTCCTCTATTATATGTTCGCTAACAGTCCATAGCAGTATGTCGTAGTGTCTACTGTCATTTGAAGTGGCAGGTCATAACGGCGCGTAATATTTATTCTACACACAATACCTTATTTCATCACTTACAGCTATGCCCTCACTCTTATATTACACAGCGAACGAAGCAATCTCTTCTGTGATGTGTTACTTCTTGAATTTTCATTTTCGTGAAACATCCTACGCTTTTGTTGTACTACGAAAGTAGATTTCTGCCTGATGTTGTGGATTATCGTTTTAAACTCTTTGCTCACTGGTCCACATAAAACTGTTGTGATTTGTAAATTTCGAAATAAGTCATCTAAACATATGGGTAGTAAAAATTACGTTTTACATAAGTGTATTGTTGATATTTTTTATTTTAAACCATCTTACCACCTATAGTAATTTTTTAGTTCACAGCTTTTCCTATTACATGTTGTAATATTACTGTTTGGAAATTTGTTTGGCACATATTTAGGAAATTTTCTTCAACCTGTCATTTGAAGACAACCGTGTCACAGCTTCACTTTTCAGTGAATAGAGAAGCAGGTGGATTTGTTGCTTCTTAGATGTTCGGTTCATAGCAGTACATAGTTATATCGGTTATAGATCGTACCATTTTGTAAGTAAATTAGTAGTTTTTCATTTAGAATGAAATTTCTGTAGCAAAGTGCTTCAAGGAATGTGCTCCGTTTGGCTTTCGCATAGCAATTTTTCTTTTACCAAGAAAATGGAAACCAAAGTACAAAGTACTAAAGAGTTCAAGTAGTATGACCATTGACATTCAGGTTGACTACACATCAGGGGCAATGACATTATCATTGTCCTTTGATGTTGATCTTGTGACATCATCAGCCTTATCGGTGACTTCATGATCCTCACGTGACAAACTATTCCCTTTTCCCTACGCCTACGCTGATCGTTTCCCCTTCTACATCCCCCTTCCCTTTCTGGCCCGTAACAGCAAAATATTGTAACAGCCAAAAGTACCAAACCAAACTGGAAACAGGCAATCACGGCGCAGTGTTGTAGAAAACATCTGAATGAAACAGTCAGTCACAGTGTAGCCCCAGAGCAGTCATCCTGGCTTTGCTGCACTGTATCCGGTCTGAATGTTTGTGCCACAGGCGAAGCTATTTGTCGAATAAATTATCTAAAGAATGGAACTTGGCGTTTTTCGACATATAAAATACATCATCAAAACGTACTCTCTCTGTTTTTCTCTCTCTCTTTCCCTCTCGGACACCCACCCACACACCCACCCATACTCCCCCCCCCCCCCACACACACACACACGTGCACACATATACGTACATACATATCCACATGAATATCTGTCTGCCTAAATTATCATTGTGAGCTCTCAGCTTAATGGGCCCATAGTGGGAATTTGAGCACAGTTCCGTGCATGCGGAAAAATAATCATGAATTATATTCTCTAACCTCAAAGTAATCTGTTGCCACAACTGTAGTTACACATGTTAGGGTGATAAAACGAAACAATAATTTATCTACTTGCAAGAAGGCTGATGCATCCTTTATTCATTATTTAATTCATTAAAATGCCCTAAGCTGGTAATAATTAGGCACACACTCGATGTAATGCACAAGAACCTTAGAATTAAATACTTGCACATGTAACTTGTTCTACGACCCTTTTCATGTGCTTCACTGGCATTTCCATTTGTAAAATACATAACGGTGTTCACATTTCAATCGAAGAATATGTTATTGGGGGTTCATAGAACGAAATGATATCATGTAGCGTTTTTGAAGATTTTCAGTAACTCTTCACGTTACCAAATATCGTTCTAGGAGAGAGAAGAAATCGGAAATAATGCATCACGTTCCACACAAGAAAAATATAACCAACGTTTTATTGGTGTAGAATATCTTTTACTTTTATTGGAAGATGACGTATGACACGACATGTACAAAACGAAATTTCTAGGAATGACGAAACATTTACGATTTTGGAATATGGTGCCAAGGCTTTCTAAGACGTCAGTAGTTCTACTTTCTATAATCAGTTACTGAATAACACCAAAATCCACTGAAAGGAAGCGATGTAAATATCATGCGCACACTATAGCCTAAAGACAAACGAGGTGACTAAACACTATTTTACGAAAGGAACAAGATATTTTCACGACATTTTTATTCTGATGTAACACGTAAACTGCATTGTTTCGTAATGCCCAAGGAGACTACATCATTCTTCACAACATGACCAACGATAGTGGTGGAATGAGATCGATGAAAAGTCTATATCTCGGCAAAACAATCTTCGCCACTGAAATAAAATTATTTATCAAAAGAGGTAACGGTTGCGAGTATAGAAAACACATACACAACCGATGAATACATGTACACATACACAAGGTATATACCCACCCACCCACACACAAACACACACACTCACAAACGCACACATACATACACACATACACACAAACACCAACGCACACATATTGCTTAGCACCTTTTGAAAGTGCATCATGAACAAAAATTCAGACTTTGAAACAGAAGAAAAATTGTATTATTTCTCAAAATACTCAAGATTCTGTGCCCAAAACACGTGTGGCGCAACTGCCATAACGTCATTGTCCTATAAGATTTTTAAAAAATCGACATGGCTTGTGCACTGGTATTGCAGGAAATGCTTATTTTTTAAGAAACACTAACTGAGACTCAAAATTTGAATGTTTCACCACACTTTGCAAGCACAATGGATCTTTGTACATCTAAATTGTTTCTATTACTTATTAAAATACACTCTTTGCTTATTACCACTACTCAGATTGATTATAAGTTAGCTGTGGACCATACTTCAACTTTTGCACCGCACTTCTAAAGCATGCATAAAATGAAACAGTATCCTTGAAACTGGGTCTATACCATTGCAAAACACGCATATGTCCTGCGGCTGAGAAACGTACAGCTTTGAGTGCACTTTTCAGTAAGAGTTACCGAAATTAATACTGTTATTATCAAGTGTAAATTCGTTAAAATTTATCTCTAAAGCTGATATCAAAGTCAACCTAACATTATAATGACCACATACGGTACAAAAATATTTGGTGGTACCGCTAACATGTACTGTCACACAGTGAAAACAATATGACACTACTATAAGAACGCTCACAGAAGAATAGTAATACATGTTCATACAAGTGAGTAACGAGGGTTGCTAAACTTCCAACTAACCACCTTCGCCCGCCGTTGTGGCCGAGCTGTTCTAGGCGCTTCAGTCTGGAACCAGGTGACTGCTACGTTCGCAGGTTCGAATCCTGATTCGGGCATGTATGTGTCAGATGTCCTTAGGTTAGTTAGGTTTAAGTAGTTCTAAGTTGTAGGGGACTGATGACCTCAGATGTTAAGTCCCATAGCGCTCAGAGCCATTTGAACCAATTTTTTAACCACCTTCAAAGTCACCAAAACACTTTTGATTTCTAACAACTGAATGTTACCACAAGCGGCTTCCCAATATGACATTAAGATACTCAGTTTATATTCTGCAGCGATTATAAACTTCAAGCAATAGTCGATGCCTGTCGAATTCCTCTTCAATAGATTTTATTTCATTATCATGTGAATTATTGCCTGTCTCATTTGTGGCTAGGAAGAAAACTAATCACTCTACCAATTCATTCGGGATCTTCCGTTTGGGAGACTGCTTTGCAATTGTGAGTGTAATTTTCCTCACCATAATCATCTTCATCCTCATCATCATTGTCCTTGTCACTATCATCACAATCTTCATCATCGTCCTCATCATAATCATCCTTATCATCATCTTAGTCGTTGTAATTATGTCTTCTACTTCTCTTCCAAAGTTACTACTGTCTGCTGTCATAAACAAATCGTTTGCTTTGGCTTTGACGTCTTCGTCTTGGCAGGTTCTTCTTCAGCCATGCTAACAGCTTACGAGTTGCCCCCACTCCGCACACAGAGGACTTCAGTGTAATCTATCCCCCTATCTGCTCTTTCCTCTCCATTTAACTCTGGTATTCCCCTTGCACTCCCAACGTCGCTGCTTTGTTCTTAAATATTCTGGAGCTTGTTTAGACTGTCTCGTATTCTGAATCAGTCCTCCCGACAATCTTTTTTTTTCGTAGTATTTTCTCAGCAAGCTATTTGCTTTGACTACCATGCGGTATCCATCTACTTCATTCCTAAGTGACTCATATCACTATACAACTCTCTTCCTATTGGAGGATCCTGCAATCTTATTGAGCGCATATATCAGACTGCTAGCGAGGGCAAAGATATACATTTTTTGAATAAGTTTGTAAGTAAATCATTCTTCGAATAAATAAATAACTGAAAACGCAATTATTTTTTGTTTATTATTATTATTACACATGTTTGCCCTTAAGACAGTCTTTGAACTGGAATGTTACGTAATTATTCAGTTTTTTCTTACTTCTTTTTCTCGTCCCAAAATCCCTTCATTCTTTGACTTTGGCAAATTACAGATCAGTGGGTATGGTGTTCAGTACCTGACGCTTTTTGGGTTTTTTTGGCGCTTATCTCTTTTCTTCCCTCCGAAACGATGTGCAAATGTGAAAAATATCACTTTGTACCGTGTTCCAGAATCCAGGTCAAAATGCAGCTGCCTTCATAACAAGAATGGAAAGTCAGTGCTTAGGCAGTACGAATTCGATCATGCCTAGCAAAGCACACTGGTTTTCTAACCGGCGGATTGTGCACAGTTTTATTTCCTTTACAGCATAACGCAATATAAGGGACTGGAATTTCTAGCTTTTAGGGCAGTTAAATGAAAACAGAACATCCTTCACAACGGGACCATGGAATTGTTCCATTCAAAAGTAATCACCATAAGCGTTAAGGCATGTATTCCTGTTTCGCAGAAGAAGGTCGGCCAGTGACGGATCCAAAACCGCACTCGCTCTTGCATTTGCTCGTCCGACGGAAACCGGAGTCCACGCTTGTCTTTCTTCAGGTTGTTAAAAGATGTGCAATCACACGGTAAAAGTACCGTGCCCCAAGGACGATGTTGCAGTGTTTCCCAACCAAATCGCTAACGCGTAAGCTTTGTCCATTAGGCAGTGTGGGGCGGGAGTTATCTTGCAACAAGATCCTAGCTGCAGTATTTTAACGTCCGCTTCCACACTGCCAGTCGATCGATGGTTGGATGTCTGTTTCAGTGCAAGAATGAGTGCGGTTGTAGATTCGTCAGCGACCGACACCGTTCCACGACCAGGAATTGATCATATAGTCTCCCAGTGGGATAAATGTCCTAACGCTTGCGGTGATCAACAAGAAACTGAACCCTTCCGAGTCCCGTTGTAGCGGGTGTTCACTTTTCATCTGAGTGCCCGTGACGGACTACGACGCTGCCATTATTCAACTGGCCCCTGCACTTGGTAATGCTTCCTCCCTATCACCATCAGCCAGCCTGCGGAAGCACTGCACGTATAAGGCAAAGAATACAGCAAACAGACAATCATTTTCAGTACTTTTCGCAGCTGTACCCGAAGATACGGGATGTGGATCCACTTCAGACAAGTACGCGATTTTCTCGTGGGTATAGTGCTACAAAATGAGTAAACTGCAGATGGTAATTGTAAACATGAACAAGCTTCATATGTAACGTCTCCTGAAACGACGACATCTAGGTTTTTAGGTGAAAATAATTAATTCACCATCGTCACTGACTGTACTTGAGTATATGTTTTTCAGACTTCAAATTGAGATTTAGAACAGAAAATTTATTGTTGTTACTTGTTTGAGTTGCTCACCTAATGCTTGGATTAAGGGAAGTGCTGATTCAACGTCACATTGTTTAAACCACTTAAAACGAAAAGATAGGGAGCAATTTGTTGATTAACTTCGTGCTTCCACCAAGCAAATGCAAGGACAAACTGCCACAATCACAAATAATCATGAATAGTCTAAACATGTTTCTCAAGTTTTGTTTTTCGGTGATCTTGTCAAGTTTTTCAACCAGTGCCTGCTCTGCTGTCGAAGACTCATTTTTATTGATATGATAAACTATTTTAGTATTTCATATGAAGGAAAGTAAACGATTCTATGAGGAACAAATTTCAGACATGAAATTATTGTTCAAAAGAGGCTGACTATATGCGCAGAATAGCCGACATATGGTCCAGACACGAAAAAGTATTTTCGGATTCACGGCCGATAAAATTAATGATAACCGTTAACAGACAACCCAAAAAATTTGCATGTCAATGATTTTCTGGAGCTCGTGCCCACGGTCGTGTAGCCATGATGCAAGATGAAAGTAACAGGGAATTCTGTTTTGACCTATAAACAGTCGTTTCAGCTGTTACTGATAGTAAAAGTAACTCCCTAAAAGCTTTTGAAAATTCGGTGTGTCTGTCATTATTTCGTTACAATCAAAGAAAGAGAAGCAGGAACATCTGAAGAATGTGGATGATGCTGACGTCTCCGCTGAAGACGGTCGTCTAAAAGTGTTGAGCTACTTTCTGTTCAGTGACTTTGCAGATACCACAAACGAAGGTGACGTATTACCAGCACACTTTTCACGGGCTGCGTACACACTCTAAATCTCAGTGCTTCAGGTGATTCTAATCTTCTCCTTTGAGGTCTTGATGATAAAATGTAATGTTTTGTGGCAATCTGTTGGTCGTTCAAAGTCAGCCGCAATGACTGAAACTGATTTAGGATAAATTCCGAGTAGGTCTCGTGTCATAAGACTGAATAGTTTGAACGATGCAGTTAAGCAAATTTAATCACATCGAGATGATTCGATAAAGTGATAAAGAGCGTTGTACTTGAAAAATCTCATGAGAGATACTGAGTTGGAATACATTAAAACATTTATAACCTGTTCACGCCCTGTTCTAGAAGCTCTGGATGTAGTGAAATGCGAGATAATATGTGTTACGGAGTTACGGTTTCACGCTCACTTTATTTCCGTAATTTGGTATCAGAACTGGAGGACAGTCCCCATAAAAACTGCAGCGTGATGGAAACTTCCTATCGAAAAAAATGTCGAGAGACGAAGATATTGTTCGTTCCCCCAAGGAGAAGTTTCAGCTAACGCAGCAAAAATTTACCGACGATTTAAAAATAAATGAATCATACGAATTGCTGTCCACGATCAGGAGAGGCTTACAGCAAGCTACAGGCATGTAGTAATCACAGAAACGTCGCAGAAATCGGATGACGAGTCTGAAAATAAGGTTATGCCAGAAAATAAAAACATGATTTCCGATTTTGAATCAGGTTCAGGAAGTGAAACCGACATGCAACAACGAAGTTACTCGCCAAAAACCAGAGCGGAATAGATGATTTCCCAATTGCAGCGGAAAAAAATTTTGATTTAATGGTCGTAGATGTTGTCCTGAAACAAAGATACAACGGTTTCTCCAATGAAAAGCATTTTTGCATGTGCCAAAATGGAAAAACTTCCAAAGCCAAATAAACTGTCTAATGAAATATCCGAAAAAAGAATTGGTGTTAAAAGTAACCTGAGAACAACAAATAGCACATCTGAGATATAGGTGATACGTAACTGCCGCAATAAATATTTTTGATTTTGAAAAATTTTCTTTTGTATACGTACTGTTTTATACACAAGAGCGAACAAATAGTTTTGTTTTAAAAGTGAATAATCGTTTGAATAGATATTCTTACTTGTTTTTCACGGATAATGAGGAATAACTTTTTCTGTAACCAGAATGAGATTTTCACTCTGCAGCGGAGTGTGCGCTGTTATGAAACTTCCAGGCAGATTAAAACTGTGTACCAGACCGAGACTCGAGCTCGGGACCTTTGCCTTTCGCGGGCAAGTGCCCTACCAACTGAGCTACCCAAGCACGACTCACGCCCCGTCCTCACAGCTTTAATTCTGCCAGTACCTCGTCTCCTACCTTCCAAACTTTACAGAAGCTCAACTTTTTCTGTATGCGTAATTCGTCATTCGAATATATTTTGTCCAACTCTGAATGGTGAAGACCGAGCGAGGTGGCGCAGTGGTTAGCCCACTGTACTCGCATTCGGGAGGACGACGGTTCAATCCCGTCTCCGGCCATTCTGATTTAGGTTTTCCGTGATTTCCCTAAATCGCTTCAGGCAAATGCCGGGATGGTTCCTTTGAAAGGGCAAGGCCGATTTCCTTCCCCATCCTTCCCTCACCCGAGCTTGCGCTCCGTCTCTAATGACCTCGTTGTCGACGGGACGTTAAACACTAATCTCCTCCTCCTCCTCCTCCTGAATGGTGAACCAAATCAGACCTCGTCTAGTGGTCTGAATACCCAGTAAGGACCCGTGAAGCAACAAGGAGGCCAGTTCTCGGAGGCTTCACAATATCGCAATAACTTCTCTCCAGGGAACGTAGATTTGGAGGCCACAGCCCAGGGTAAAGGAGTGTAGACCTCGACAGTGGAACACTGTACCTGCGGAAGAGGATGATGCAACTGGCAGCAGGTCTGTGTGGTCGTGAAGAGCCAGCCACTCCGTTAGATTTTACTGGCTGTTGCACTGTCCTAGGAAGAAAACGTAGTATTCGAAATCACAGAGAAAAAAGTAAATAAATAAATAAACAATTAATCATAAAGATACTGGATAGATCAATGATCGAACGACGTTAGCCCAAAATCAAATGTAAATTATTTGGTATTCGGTATCGAACAAAAATAACAACCTTCAATGTAAGAAGTCGGGGAAATAACACAATCGTACTAATAAAATTATGAAAGGAAGTCCTAATTGGTACAGCCTTCATAATTCAAACAAAAAGAAGGAATGAAGACTATGGTGAATTAGATTATAATGGCATATTGAGGTGTTCCTAGAAATTGAAGAGCCTGCTACGGAGTAAAGGTTCTAAAGAACAATAAATGAAAAACTAGGATAGTAAGTTATAACCGTATAAATGTAAAAAATGTCGAATTCAAAATCAAAATAGACAAAGCGTATCTCATGGTGGTACGTATTTGTGCTCTGAAAGAAGGCAGCAAAGAGGACAACAAAGTAGTTCATGACACCCCGCAAAACCAGTAGACACAATAAATAAGGAATATCATGTTAAAATATATGGAGAGGTAGATGCTAGAATTAGTAACAACGGGTACCAGACATAACTGGAACTTTCTGGAGATAAGAATTTAATTGTAATGGACGATTTTAAGGGAGTTTGCAACTTACAATCAATTAATTACCTGCAGCCCAGTTTTCAGAAATGAGGATATACGTAATTATACGTGGTCATTTGGCGGCTTAAGATCCATAACATATTCATTTATTGTAAACTCTAAAATGAGAAATCAATTACAAGGTGTGTGAGGTTTATAGGGGGAAAGTCAAAAATTCAAATTATATCTTGTTAGTGTGAACTGTAACATTAATAGGGAAATGGAAGAAAGTCTATAACGAGGAACCAGCTCTTCGGAGCAGGTCAGTACACCTAGTGCAGGAGGAAACTATCAGAAAAATTAATCGACGTAGACCCCATCTATTTATCTATGGAGACTGAGTGAAACAGCATAGAAGACTGTATATAGAAAGAAATGCTTGAAGCAGTCAGAAAAGGAGGAAAAGATAGGAATCAATCTGGTTGAGGGGTATGAAAGCCGAAGACAAAGGAAGACACGAATCTGAAAGAAAAACAAAGAGCACCCGAATTTCTATAACCAAACAGGACACAACGAGAAGAGCAGCAATACAAAAACAAGAGTGAAACAACACTAAACATGTAACAGGATAAACGCAATAGAATGCTTTGGATAAACTGACTACAGGCACTGAACATGATATACACTGAAGGCAGCATTCTTCACACAACATGTTTAAAATATCTGTCGGAAAGAGACACTGAATTTATTATAATGAGTTAAGAATGTTGGGTGTAATATTATATGAAATTGTTGTATTAAGAAACAGATGCAACAAGTAGGGAATACTCTTACGTGACTCAAGAACGTCCTCTCCCTTAGCTGAGTGATAACGTGACTGACTGCCCTTTACAGGGCTCGCTTTCGTTTCCCGGTACAGCCAGGGGTTGTTCCTTGTGGAACGGGCTGCACTCATTCTAGTTATGTCAACTGAGGTGCTACTTGCTTGACAACTAACGGCTCAACGTTTTCAATAGCGACACGAGCCGGGTGAGCGGTGTATAGAATCCACGCCCCTTCATACCGCATCCAAATGATACCACTGGGTGAGGATGACGTGGCGGTCGATAATTCCCATATAGCCCCTGTGTGGCTGGTGCAGCAGACCTTCGACTCTCTCGTACGAGGGTAAGCTTCTGATGGACATAATTGTCGAACTCGTTAAGTATGGAGGGCTTTAGGCGATGGCAGTACGCATGATCAGATTCAATACACCTTATGTATTTAGCTACTGATACAATGTGAACATTACAATTTCTTGCATCGCTGATGCATTTTTGTAGACGTTTTAAAATATTGCAACATTTGTAAAAATTATAAATGTCAAATTTTGGGTTACTCCATAACTTCGATGTCTATTTTTTTTTTTTACAACAGTCTGCCATCGCTGGGGTAACTTATCGATTCCACGACTGTAGAAACCAGGTGGTTTTGAGGCGACAAACTCGTCGAGCCATGTTCCGAGTGCATTTTCATCCGGAAAGGAAGTTCCTTGAAGATTTTTCGATAGAGAGCGGAAAAGGTGAATCTCTGAGGGCCAAGATATGGTGAATAAGGTGCGTGCAGAATGACTTCACAACCCAACTCCTGCATAGCGTTTTTTGTGAGTCGAGCAGAATGCGGGCGAGCGTTATCGTGGAGTAGCATCACTTCACGCAGTCTTCCTGGTAGTTGTTCTTGGATTTTGTCTACAATACGACTCAGTTGTAGATAATAAATGTCAGATGTGATTGTTACACCTCGGGGATGCTGTTCGTAGTACACCACACCGTCACTATTCCGCCAGATAAGTTACATGATCTTTTGCGGATGCGTGCAGGTCTTTGTACAGAGAATTGCTGCTTAGTTTGGGCTCAACTACTCCTTTCTTCTAATAAACAAAAAAAAAAAATCTTCAAATATGTGTGAAATCTTATGGGACTCAAATGCTAAGGTCATCAGTCGCTATGCTTACAGACTACTTAACCTACATTATCCTAAGAAGGACAAACACACACACCATGCCCGTGGGAGGACTCGGACGTCCGCCGGGACCAGCCACACCGCCCATGACTGCAGCGCCTTAGACCGCTCGGCTAATTCTGTGCGGCCCTTTCTTTCCTTTACGTTAGCTAGAGACATCATTTCTCGTCACCAGTAGTAATACAGAACAGGAATTGTCGATGTTGATCACAAATCAATTTATGACGAGCAAGCACAGATGCACACATGGCCACCCGATGATTTTTCTGATTTTGGCTCGAAGCATGTGGTATCCATACACCAGATTTTATACCTCCCCCGCTGCATGCAAATGTTGCACGATGCTCGAATAATCACAGTTCATAACATTTTCGAGTTCTAAATGATGTGGATCATTGTGGATTAATGCGTTTAAGCGATATTCATCCAACTCCGAAGACAATTCCGAACATGGAGAGTCACTAGTGTTAAATGATCTTCCTTCAAACTAGAAAACCAATTTCGTGCCGTGATATAGATAATGGCATCGTCCACATGCAGGGCATGAATATTGCTGGCTGACTCCGCTGCTTTCACGCTTCTATTGAACTTAAACAATAGAATATGTGGGAAATGTTCCTATTTCTCCACTTGTCAGTCCATTTTCTAGCGTACGCAGCTCCTCTCACGATCTTCAAACGGCAAAATGAGAGTATGTAAATTCAAATAACAATAGTGAAGTACAAATTAAAAATGACACTTCACAAATATATCAATAGCAGCCGGAACACCAACAAGCAAAACAAAAATGCCGCCAACGTGTGCACCAATGCAGCACGTAATTTGAGTCTAACACTGTGCTATAATATTTTGTACTTAATGTCAACGAGGTCACAATGATTTCCAAAAATTGTCGTCGGTTATTCGGTTATATTTGCTGTTTTAAGGATATACGTTAAACTGCAAAATAATATTGCAACGAATGACGTAAGACAGCCGTGCTTTTTTTTTTTTGCATATCTGATGAATTTCACAGACAATAATATTGTGGCATTTGGCAAATTTCGTAGATATGGTAAATAATAAATTTAAGGCTGTGCTATGTTCGACGTCGAGCGAGGTCCACAAAACGAATTCGAAGATCTTAACCAATGCAAACACCAGTTGGTAATGATAAACAGCTGGGGCAAAGTTAGCAGTAGGTTTTATTTCGTATTTTTCGTGGTTTGTGAAATACTGTTTTAAATAAAACACGCCAACTACGTATTAATGATTTGCTAATTACGCAGGGTACGCAAACGTTGATTTTTACTCTTAATGGACACAATTTTATATATTCGTTTCAAAATTACATCGTGAAGATACATAGCTGCCGACTGAGTTTACCGATGCGACTGGTGAGCCAGTCCATAAACGACATTTTGAAGTCAGGAATGGAAACGTAGTTGACAACATTTTACTGGATGTTTCAGTTCTAATACTTCGGTGAGACTGGTTGGAAAGAGAGCGAGGCGTCGAGGGGCATCACTTAGAATTCAGCTAGCTCCCTCATCTAGGATATCTTGATTTGGGTGGGGGGGGGGGGAGACTATGGGGAGTAGCGGGGAAGGGCAGAGGCTTTTTAATTTCCCATTGGCACAGCTGGATTAGTGGCACTATCTAGCATTATATGGACTGGATCTTTTATTTTAAGAGAGTGGTACGCTTGGTAACAGAAAGCGGTGGCGAGGGGGGACGGGTAGAATTAACAGCTGGGTATTTTCAGGTTCTAAAAGTGATTTCATTCTGACTAAATGCTTGCTTGTAATACTTGTCTGTGATTGGTTGAGATGAGGAAGAATTGATGGAACAGCTGGGTATTTTCAGGTTCTAAATCTGATTTAGTTCTGACTAAATGCTTGGTTGTAATAGTTGTTTGTGATTGGTTGGGATGAGGAAGAATTGATGGAACATAAAGCACAAGTAGGCTAGTTGGATTTATTTTCCAGCAACCTTTTAGTTTCCCACCAGCGTCATCTTTGATTTTTTAATTTACAGTTTTTTTTTAATTTTCCGTCATCCCCTATGTTTGATTTTCAACTTTCCGTATTTTTTAGTAATTTTCCACCTTCGGTCATCTCTTATTTTAGAAATTCCCATGAAAAGCGACTGCAACACGGTGATTGTGGTGCTAACTAGCGGCAGAAACTGGAACTTTGCTCCAGATAGTGTCTTGATATAATATTTTCATAACACTGTATTTTTTAAGCACGCAGCTACTGTTAGCTTTTTATTCAAGAACTAAGTAATGAGAAATTTTTGCAATTACGAAAACTTGCATGATTGTTAACTTTAGCCGGCCGGGTTGGCCGAGCGGTTCTAGGCGCTACAGTCTAGAGCTACGCGACCGCTACGGTCGCAGGTTCGAATTCTGCCTAGGGGATGGATGTGTGTCATGTCCTTAGGTTAGTTAGGTTTAAGTAGTTCTACGTTCTAGGGGACTGATGACCTTAGAAGTTAAGTCCCATAGTGCTCAGAGCTATTTTTTTGTTAACTTTAATCGTTTCTCGGCGTGTATAACGGGTCATAAAATTTCTATCGTGTACACTTGTCGAAACCTTTCAATATTAAGAGCGGTGGTTCCCTGTCAAGACCATACGTGTCATGAAACGACGAGGTAAGGGAGTAGCGGTGGAGAGGGTTAGCTGTCGAAATACCGACCGTTTTAGGCTAGTTTACACACATTTCATAGAGTTAATCAACAATTATAAACAACGAGATATGATAAAAGTTCACATCACGTGTCGTATGTACAGGCCATAGAACTTTACAAAATTTAAAAAGTGAAAGTTGCCGTTTTCCTTCTTTTAATTATTAAATCACGAGTATGACATCTATAAAATTTTGCTAGCAATTGCTGCAACGTAGAAGAAAGTAGTCTCATTATCCATGTTCTTCCCCTGCCTTTTCATCGCTCCTCGACACCCTTTGTTCCCCCTCCTACTCGCATATCTAATACCAATCTCAATTATGACATAGTCATAACGTTTGTCGTCCTGCCGCAGGTTGTTGTGTTCACGCGACGAGGCCGCGGTGACGTTGCAGTAAAGGATTTTAAATTAAAATTGCACCACCCTCTTTGAAGTGCCGCACAGACGTTTTCCGCGCCGCAGAGTGTCTCTGGCGAGATAAATTCTGGGAGGCAGCGTGCACGGATGCCACAGGCAGCGCCCAGACGGCAGAGAGGGCAGCCAAGACTGCTGGTGGAGAAGGGGGTGGTAAGAGAGAGAGAGAGAGAGAGAGAGAGAGAGAGAGAGAGAGGAAGGGAGATGGCTGGGTGAGCGAGGGCGGAAGGGAGGGAGAGGGCAAATACTGACGCTCCTGATAAGGCAGGGCAGGCCGTGTTTTGCTGGCTCTCTTTGGCCCTTACTGGGTGGACGCAAGCAAATTCCTCGAGGTTGGCGATAAGCCATGTCAAAGCAGGGTCGGGGGTGGGGGCTGCGCCGCCGGGCGTCTGCCTCGCGGAGCCGAAATTAATTCTGTGTGCGACCCGACCCAGCCGAGGGCTGGGCGCGATGTGCTGCAAGCATGCAGTGTCGGTCTCGTCTACACTTGCCGAGATGTATCCCCCGGATGCTGCCGTTATTTGAACAACACGTGTACGGCCGTGACAGCTTCTTCAGCTAACTGAGTAGCAGGTATTTAGGTTTCTTAAGCGTTTTACCTAGAATATCACAAATATTAACACATAAAATTTAGAGACAGACAAATGAATTTTTAATATTATCAATTGTGTCGTCCGCTGCCATCAGAAAATCTATGACAATGCCACGACACGCCCCGTAGGGACGTCCTGTAACCAAGTGAATAACGGTTTACCTCCCTGCTCCACAATTGCATTTGGAGATAGAGTCTTACCCCATCTATGAAGAGAGTCCATGTCTCAGCCGTGGCTGGTGCGCATTCGTTAAACACTGCCCATGTTCTGCTCAGCTGGTCAAAAAAGCGAGCCTCTTGCTAATTCAGGACAAGATCTGATATTGTGGATGACAAGCCTCTCTACACACTCGTTCCCATTAGTCTGTTAAGCTGAACTGGAAAGTTTGCCGTTCTGTGGCTGTTTTGATGGATTTTTTTTATCAAAGCCACTTTGTTTCTAGGATAACCGCATTTGATGGACAAAGAGTCCCAGGTTGCCATTAACGTGTTGAAATTCACGGAGTAGGTCTGCTCTTCCTCGGTCCAGAGGTTGGTATGAGGCTCAGTGTGAAAATTTTTAATATAATTAGTTTCTAATACGAGGGTTGTTTTTTAAGTAAGGGCAGTTTTTATTTTTAAAAGAAGATGCAAATACTTTTGTAAAAAAAACTTTTATTTTCAGATTCTACACACTTTTACCTATTTTTCTACATAGTTGCCTTGTTTATTTAAGCACTTGTCATACCGTACAACTAAGTTTTTAATTCCCTCTTCAAAGAATTCGGCCTCCTGCTGCGACAGCCAAGAGTTCACGGCCGCTTTCACTTCATCGTCGTCATTGAAGCGCTGCCCGCCAAGATGGTGTTTCAGGTACCGGAAAAGGTGAAACTCGCTAGGAGCAAGGTCGGGACTGTATGGTGCATGGGCCAAAACTTCCCAGCCAAAAGAATCAATCAAATCCCGAGTCTTTTGAGAGGTGTGAGGCCTAGCGTTATCGTGCAGGAGCAAAACTCCTTTCGTCTGCATGCCGCGCCTTTTGTTTTGAATTGCTCTGCGGAGCTTCTTTAGAGTGGCACAGTAGGCATCTGAGTTGACTGTCGTTCCTCGTGGCATAAAGCCCACTAGCAAAACACCGCGCCGGTCCCAGAACACAGTTGCCATAATCTTGCGCATTGACAGCGTCTGTTTGGCTTTAACCTTGACGGGTGAGGTTGTGTGTCGCCATACCATCGATTGTCGCTTGCTTTCGGAAGTGATATGGGCTACCCATGTTTCATCTCCAGTGACAATTTGACTCAACATGTCATCCCCTTCTTCCTCGTAACGAATCAAAAAGTCCAATGAAGTGGCAAATCTCTTCCCTTTGTGGTCCTCTGTGAGGAGTCTGGGTATCCACCGAGAACACGGTTTCTTAAAGTTTAGGTTTTCAGACACAATTTTGTACATAACCGATCTTGAAACTTGTGGAAATTCCAAAGAAAGAGTGGAAATTGTGAATCCTCTGTCCTCACGAATCTTTGTTTCGACTGCAGCCACCAAGTCATCAGTGATCACAGAGGGCCGGCCTGTGCGTTCTTCGTCATGGACGTTTTGACGCCCATTTTTAAACTCTCTAGCCCATTGACGCACTTTACCCTCACCCATTGCATTCAAGCCATAAACTTCTGTTAACTGACGATGAATTTCTGCAGCTGATAGGCTTCTCGCGGTCAAAAAACGTATCACTGACCGTATCTCACACGCGGCGGGCGATTCAATAATCGTAAACATTGTAAAGTAGCACAGCGATGCGTACACGTCAGCTACAGAGCTGCAACTTGCATCAGTGTGAACGGGAAGGATGCCGGCAAGTGGCGCGGTGGCTTGTTGCGGCGTCCGCGCGAACTACGGGTCTATACGCGCGAACGGCCCTTACTTAAAAAACAACCCTCGTATAATCAGTGGTGTCGTTCGCAGCCATCACGAAATCCTCGACAGTACCACGACACGCCCTGTTGGGATTTTCTGTAGCCATGAGACGAAAGGTTTGCTTCGCTGGGGTTGATCTTTGTGTACCGCTGATAATTCTCGTTGTGTTGTTTAGTTGTGCGTCGAGATTTTGTTTGTGTCCTTTACTGAGCCATAGAGGAGCACCATATTCTGCACCAGAGTAGACTAGTCCAAGTGCTGGGGTGCGCTGAGTTTCAACAATGGAGTCCCAGGTTGTTACACACAGCTTATGTAGGATGTTGTTCTTAATCAGTACCTTCACAGTGGTGTTTTGCAGGTGCTTCTTGTAGGACAATTTCCTTTCCAGAGTAACCCATAAATATTTTTGGTACTGACTGTAATGAACCAGTCTGCACGAAAATTGACCTGGAGCTATTTATTTTCCGCTCTCTTGTACGGAGTCTCCATCTTGGTGGGACTTGGTTTCAGTCTTCATCTCCGATAGCACGTTCACATTAGCGCCTGATCAGATGTTGAGATGGCTTCCGTTTCTTCAAAATTTCGATGTCCCACTGCCAGCATCCAGTTATCGGAGTATCCGAACTTACGAGGTCTATTTTCATGCGTATTGTACATGTTCAGATCAAACAGGTTTGGGACGAGGGCAGATGCCGGAGGTTGACTGTCACTTACCGATTTTTAAAAGCTTATGCTGTTGTTCAGTACCACTGGAAGTGACCTTTCAGCTAGCATGATATTAAGTTCAACAGCTTTTCTGCGTGGATTTTTTGAATGAGTTTGTAGAGAAGACAGTATCTCCATACTGTATCATAAGCAGCTAAGAGATCTATAAATAGACTGAATGCATGTGTATGTCTGGCTTCCTATAACGGCTTGGTATCTCTCAGGTTTAAGAAATGGCGTGAAGACTGATAAGGACCTCGAGCTCATAGACTGATGTGGTTGCACCAAAAATTGCATCCCGAGAAGGATCACTACTGACGACAACAACTATTCGTACAAGATGTTTGTATCCCTAAAGAATTAATAATGTAACACTTCCATCAGCAATAAATTTCCGGAAAGAGTGAAAACTCCAATAAAAAGACAACCAAACTTTTGTAAGAGTGATAAGTAGAATATGAATCGTTGTGTTCCATAACTGGTTTCTCAGTACGTAATGTTTGACAACCTTATGAGGAACCTACAACGCATTATTAATTAGTCAGAAAACTTATCACAACAACCGATATTTAAAGTATGAGGAAAAATTACTTAGTGCCCTATAAGGAATGGTTTGTATTGCCCGGTAGAGACTCACAGAAACTTACCTTCGAAGATCCATATGTCCCTCAACATCTACATACTAAAAGCATCATGGGACACTACTGCAATTTAATTGGAAGCATGTTTCAAATCCCCCAGGAGACGGAATTAGGTCCAGCGGAATGGAAAGGCATTCCACTTCAAAGCAGCGAGAAATATCTCGCTCTTACAACTTCTAGATGGCGGCTGAAGCTCCAGAAGAAGGAACTTGGGTTCAGCCACGGCTGCAGTAGTTGCTAAAACGGCTGTGTGGATAAAGAGTGAGCTTGCTCGAAGAAGAGAAAACCTGCTCGTTGTAAGAGCATCCACGATTGTTGGAGAAACCAAACTGGATACTGGAAGGAACATGGAGTGATGTATTCTAGGATTTTATGTAAGAATAACATTTATCGTAGATGATTGGTCCTATTTATTTTGAAGATCGGGGTAGTTCGTTTTAGCTTGATTGTTGGGCACAGCTGTCCCGACTAGTCAACAGTTGTGGAATGTCCGTACTCCACACTTTGAAGAGTCTCAGTACAAAGATCAACGTTTGCAGCAGAAAGACAGCCTGTCACACTGTAGCTAAATCTAACTCTAAAACGCCGCTTTTCACTACGTAAATGTTCACATGTACATACAAGCAGCCCACGGAAAATACATAACCGGTCTCATATGCTTCAAACTGCCATAACCATGGTTACAGACATAGGGATTTTTTCATCTCCACATCCGCTGTTTTGTATATCGTTTTTTAATGAATGTCTGTGTTAAAATCAATTTCAGCCGTTCTTTATACCCCCACCCCCCGATCGTCGTATCCTGACTCACGAGAGGGAGTGTAGCCATTTGCCAAAATTATTTAACCACATACTCACTTATTCTTGGCGTCAACAACATTTGCACACTGTTTGGCATTGTAAATGGGGTCACTAATCGAGAAAGGAGGTTCGGTTCATCATACACTCCTGGAAATGGAAAAAAGAACACATTGACACCGGTGTGTCAGACCCACCATACTTGCTCCGGACACTGCGAGAGGGCTGTACAAGCAATGATCACACGCACGGCACAGCGGACACACCAGGAACCGCGGTGTTGGCCGTCGAATGGCGCTAGCTGCGCAGCATTTGTGCACCGCCGCCGTCAGTTTGCCGTGGCATACGGAGCTCCATCGCAGTCTTTAACACTGGTAGCATGCCGCGACAGCGTGGACGTGAACCGTATGTGCAGTTGACGGACTTTGAGCGAGGGCGTATAGTGGGCATGCGGGAGGCCGGGTGGACGTACCGCCGAATTCCTCAACACGTGGGGCGTGAGGTCTCCACAGTACATCGATGTTGTCGCCAGTGGTCGGCGGAAGGTGCACGTGCCCGTCGACCTGGGACCGGACCGCAGCGACGCACGGATGCACGCCAAGACCGTAGGATCCTACGCAGTGCCGTAGGGGACCGCACCGCCACTTCCCAGCAAATTAGGGACACTGTTGCTCCTGGGGTATCGGCGAGGACCATTCGCAACCGTCTCCATGAAGCTGGGCTACGGTCCCGCACACCGTTAGGCCGTCTTCCGCTCACGCCCCAACATCGTGCAGCCCGCCTCCAGTGGTGTCGCGACAGGCGTGAATGGAGGGACGAATGGAGACGTGTCGTCTTCAGCGATGAGAGTCGCTTCTGCCTTGGTGCCAATGATGGTCGTATGCGTGTTTGGCGCCGTGCAGGTGAGCGCCACAATCAGGACTGCACACGACCGAGGCACACAGGGCCAACACCCGGCATCATGGTGTGGGGAGCGATCTCCTACACTGGCCGTACACCACTGGTGATCGTCGAGGGGACACTGAATAGTGCACGGTACATCCAAACCGTCATCGAACCCATCGTTCTACCATTCCTAGACCGGCAAGGGAACTTGCTGTTCCAACAGGACAATGCACGTCCGCATGTATCCCGTGCCACCCAACGTGCTCTAGAAGGTGTAAGTCAACTACCCTGGCCAGCAAGATCTCCAGATCTGTCCCCCATTGAGCATGTTTGGGACTGGATGAAGCGTCGTCTCACGCGGTCTGCACGTCCAGCACGAACGCTGGTCCAACTGAGGCGCGAGGTGGAAATGGCATGGCAAGCCGTTCCACAGGACTACATCCAGCATCTCTACGATCGTCTCCATGGGAGAATAGCAGCCTGCATTGCTGCGAAAGGTGGATATACACTGTACTAGTGCCGACATTGTGCATGCTCTGTTGCCTGTGTCTATGTGCCTGTGGTTCTGTCAGTGTGATCATGTGATGTATCTGACCCCAGGAATGTGTCAATAAAGTTTCCCCTTCCTGGGTCAATGAATTCACGGTGTTCTTGTTTCAATTTCCAGGAGTGTATTATGGATGGCTATGGAAGGTGTGCCTACTGTATTTGAAGACTGGCTATCCCCTCTGCTTTCATGGTCATATGCTTGCGTTTTCAGTGTAGGCGCATTTCTGATTTTCCTGCCTTGCTTGTGGATATTATGATGCCAGTATTCCCTTGCAGCCAAGGACTGGTGTAACCAGGAAATGGTGTGCATCCGACAGTTGAAAAATTATGGTTTCCCTCTGCTTACATGGACGTAGGTTTGCGTTTTCATAGTTGACATGTTTCTCCTTTGTGCTGATTTGGCTGAGACTGCTATGCTGTCAGTATTTACTTGCAGTCAAGTGTAGGTGTACCAAGAAAACGATGAACATCTTTTGTGACATGTAAATGAAGGGCAGGTTATCATTCGCGGAATCACTTCTTGAAAAAAATTCAGTTTCGGCCCTCACACATAGCGCTGCCCAGCTAACAGCTGCGGCAGTTATCTCTGTCCTAGCTCCCTACGTAGATCAGTATTCCATGTTACCGGAACACGCCAAAGTGAATTTGAAGCTTTTAGTAAAAGTAATAGGCCTACTGTAAGCACTTCACTAGATGGAGTAATCATATTTAAGTTGTGTGTGTTGCCTTTTAAAGACACATATGTAAAACTAGCAATCTTTTGGATTGTCTGTTTCCTTTTAAATCGCTACAATATTTCCTTTGAATTCATGATTATCAATCTGAATTATGCAAACTTTTATATTAACTACATAACTAATTTTGTTTTATTAAAACATTGAAAACGGCTTATTAGATTTTTTGGTATGCGATTTATCATTATGAAGTTTCAGTGTTTACTCTGTGTGCGTTTTAGATATGTAGAGACCGAGCGATGTCTGAGCTAAGCTCAAGCTGGTGGCCTTACGTCTGTCCACCGTTATTAATCAATCGCGTAGGTTTCAGTTCATTTTTGATACATTGTTTAGAAATATATGAATACTGTTAACATTAATTATAGTACAGCACATGGAATTTCACAAGGTGGAAGTTCACTTTGGGAAAAATCTTAAAATTATCCTTAAATATTTTTAAGTGTCTTTGTATTAGTCCCAATCAATAAACCTCTTGGAGTGGGTGTTATAACGCCTGTTTTGCAAGTAGGCAAAATAATTGTTAGTTTTCTGAGAGCTGCAGATGGAAATGGAGTTTTTAAAGCATATTTTCGTTCTCGGCTCAGAAATTTAAAACTCTTGCCTCCATGTTCCCTGCCATTTCAGTCGTTAATGTGATTTGCCGTTGCGTAACACGTGTTCCATTCTCATAAAATAAATGCGAAATGTGAGTTCCAGTTTACACAGATAATTTCAGTTCTCATAAAACACTCAGATTAATTAAGTTAATTTGCGTTACAATGTCGAACAACGTATGGCGTTAATTACACACAAAATCGTACCCTCCGAGAGACGAGGAAAACTCTTACGTCTCCTAGCTCCCAGACCTAAATAGTTCACTGAAACACAATATTTCAGCAGAGGTTCGACATCGATAGTGTTACATAACAAAAAATAAATTAAATATTTAATATTGACACGCATGAAACTTCTAAATATTGTCGTACTGAAACACTGTAATCTCAATGCACCTGTTAGAAGTGATAAGCAGTCGCCTCAGTGCATACAGTACAACATAATCTACAGGACCGAACTTAACATTCGCTTTCTGTCGAGAACATTGGTCAGCTCAGTGTTGTTTGAACGACTAAGTTACTTGTGTTTATCCACGGTGATGTATTTTCTTCCAGTGATAATGATATCTGTATATTTTTCAGTATATGAGGTTCTACATACTATTTTACATTGCATTAAATACATGTCAGCAATAATGCATAATTAGGAATCCTTCCTCTTCGATAAACAATAATCAACAGCAAGCAACGACAAATTCTGCAGTGAACATACGACCAGGGCTAGGGCCTTGAGAGATATCCTATCAACCGAACTCTTCTTTTAGTTAACTTGCGAAATCAATTTCTTTGTTCTTCAATTCGATTCAGTCTCTATTCATTGTGGCCATGTAAGTCTAGGAAACATAACACTGACTCCTGGATTCAGTCCCGGATCGGCGTTGGGATTTCTAGTTGGTCCAGTTTCCCCGGCCCCTGATCCGCTCAGCGTACTATCATGTAATACCGGAATCTTTCACGCGAATACAATGCGACCTTGCGACGGATGCGCCACCCTCTCCCTGCTTGTACCACAGTGAAGAGAGGCTCCAGTCTTCCTGCAGTCAGGACACAATATCGGCTAGGAACTTGTGCAACGGATTCGACTTCAGTTACCTCTCCATTAGTTACACAATCTGCCTATCGACTCTGCCGAATACGCTGAAACTTCCCCTCTCAATGTAAAGAAAGATACTGATGGTAAACTTCTACGTTATATGATACAGAAACAGCTGAGTAAAACTGAACGTACAGACAGTTTCCTCTTTACTTATTCTCATCATTTCTAAACTGACACATAATATTTTAACGCAAGGCAGTCTGACTTTTAATAATCCCTACAAAAGAAGAGCCCTGACTAACAATAACCTATACCTTTCATGAATCACTTGTCTCACAAAAATCTTCGTTACTCGAACTATTGTAATACAGCGAGGGCCAATACTGCCAGTTAAATAAAAGATTCTAACTACTGAAGGCACTAACTACTGATAGGCATATAGTTAGAAAATGAAAGATTTTGACAGAGAACAAACAATGTATTACCTTCATAGTGTTCAAACGTAATTATATATACAGGGTGAGTCACCTAACGTTACCGCTGGATATATTTCGTAAACCACATCAAATACTGACGAATCGATTCCACAGACCGAACTTGAGGAGAGGGGCTAGTGTAACTGGTTAATACAAACCATAAAAAAATGCACAGAAGTATGTTTTTTAACACAAACCAACGTTTTTTTAACTGGAACCCCATTAGTTTTTTAGCACATCTTAACATATAAACAAATACGTAATCAGTGCCGTTTGTTGCATTGTAAAATGTTAATTACATCCGGAGATATTGTAACCTAAAGTTGACGCTTGAGTACCACTGCTCCGCTGTTTGATCGCGTGTATCGGAGAGCACCGAATTACGTAGGGATCCAAAGGGAACGGTGATGGACCTTAGGTACAGAAGAGACTGGAACAGCACATTACGTCCACATGATAACACCTTTTTATTGGTCTTTTTCACTGACGCACATGTACATTACCATGAGGGGTGAGGTACACGTACACACATGGTTTCCGTTTTCAATTACGGAGTGGAATAGAGTGTGTACCGACATGTCAGGCCAATAGATGTTCAATGTGGTGGCCATCATTTGCTGCACACAATTGCAATCTCTGGCGTAATGAATGTCGTACACGCCGCAGTACATCTGGTGTAATGTCGCCGCAGGCTGCCACAATACGTTGTTTCATATCCTCTGGGGTTGTAGGCACATCACGGTACACATTCTCCTTTAACGTACTCCACAGAAAGAAGTCCAGAGGTGTAAGATCAGGAGAACGGGCTGGCCAATTTATGCGTCCTCCACGTCCTATGAAACGCCAGTCGAACGTGTACCTCAACCCTCATGGTAATGTACATGTGCGTCAGTGAAAAAGACCAATAAAAAGGTGTTAGCATGTGGACGTAATGTGCTGTTCCAGTCTCTTCTGTACCTAAGGTCCATCACCGTTCCCTTTGGATCCCTACGTAATTCGATGCGCTCCGATACACACAATCGAACAGCGAAGGAGTGGTACACAAGCGTCAACTTTAGGTTACAATATCTCCGGCTGTAATTAACATTTTACAGTGCAACAAACGGCACTGATTACGTATTTGTTTATATGATCAGATGTGCTAACAGAACTAACGTGGTTCCATTTTAAAAAACGTAGGTTTCTGTTAAAAAACATACTTCCGTGCATTTTTTTATGGTTTGTATTAACCAGTTACACTAGCCCCTCTCCTCACGTTCGGTCTGTGGAATCGATTCGTCAGTATTTGATGTGGTTTACGAAATATATCCAGCATTAATGTTAGGTGACTCACGCTGTATATATACACTCCTGGAAATGGAAAAAAGAACACATTGACACCGGTGTATCAGACCCACAATACTTGCTCCGGACACTGCGAGAGAGCTGTACAAGCAATGATCACACGCACGGCACAGCGGACATACCAGGAACCGCGGTGTTGGCCGTCGAATGGCGCTAGCTGCGCAGCATTTGTGCACCGCCGCCGTCAGTGTCAGCCAGTTTGCCGTGGCATACGGAGCTCCATCGCAGTCTTTAACACTGGTAGCATGCCGCGACAGCGTGGACGTGAACCGTATGTGCAGTTGACGGACTTTGAGCGAGGGCGTATAGTGGGCATGCGGGAGGCCGGGTGGACGTACCGCCGAATTGCTCAACACGTGGGGCGTGAGGTCTCCACAGTACATCGATGTTGTCGCCAGTGGTCGGCGGAAGGTGCACGTGCCCGTCGACCTGGGACCGGACCGCAGCGACTCACGGATGCACGCCAAGACCGTAGGATCCTACGCAGTGCCGTAGGGGACCGCACCGCCACTTCCCAGCAAATTAGGGACACTGTTGCTCCTGGGGTATCGGCGAGGACCATTCGCAACCGTCTCCATGAAGCTGGGCTACGGTCCCACACACCTTTAGGCCGTCTTCCGCTCACGCCCCAACATCGTGCAGCCCGCCTCCAGTGGTGTCGCGACAGGCGTGAATGGAGGGACGAATGGAGACGTGTCGTCTTCAGCGATGAGAGTCGCTTCTGCCTTGGTGCCAATGATGGTCGTATGCGTGTTTGGCGCCGTGCAGGTGAGCGCCACAATCAGGACTGCACACGACCGAGGCACACAGGGCCAACACCCGGCATCATGGTGTGGGGAGCGATCTCCTACACTGGCCGTACACCACTGGTGATCGTCGAGGGGACACTGAATAGTGCACGGTACATCCAAACCGTCATCGAACCCATCGTTCTACCATTCCTAGACCGGCAAGGGAACTTGCTGTTCCAACAGGACAATGCACGTCCGCATGTATCCCGTGCCACCCAACGTGCTCTAGAAGGTGTAAGTCAACTACCCTGGCCAGCAAGATCTCCAGATCTGTCCCCCATTGAGCATGTTTGGGACTGGATGAAGCGTCGTCTCACGCGGTCTGCACGTCCAGCACGAACGCTGGTCCAACTGAGGCGCGAGGTGGAAATGGCATGGCAAGCCGTTCCACAGGACTACATCCAGCATCTCTACGATCGTCTCCATGGGAGAATAGCAGCCTGCATTGCTGCGAAAGGTGGATATACACTGTACTAGTGCCGACATTGTGCATGCTCTGTTGCCTGTGTCTATGTGCCTGTGGTTCTGTCAGTGTGATCATGTGATGTATCTGACCCCAGGAATGTGTCAATAAAGTTTCCCCTTCCTGGGTCAATGAATTCACGGTGTTCTTGTTTCAATTTCCAGGAGTGTATTATGGATGGCTATGGAAGGTGTGCCTACTGTATTTGAAGACTGGCTATCCCCTCTGCTTTCATGGTCATATGCTTGCGTTTTCAGTGTAGGCGCATTTCTGATTTTCCTGCCTTGCTTGTGGATATTATGATGCCAGTATTCCCTTGCAGCCAAGGACTGGTGTAACCAGGAAATGGTGTGCATCCGACAGTTGAAAAATTATGGTTTCCCTCTGCTTACATGGACGTAGGTTTGCGTTTTCATAGTTGACATGTTTCTCCTTTGTGCTGATTTGGCTGAGACTGCTATGCTGTCAGTATTTACTTGCAGTCAAGTGTAGGTGTACCAAGAAAACGATGAACATCTTTTGTGACATGTAAATGAAGGGCAGGTTATCATTCGCGGAATCACTTCTTGAAAAAAATTCAGTTTCGGCCCTCACACATAGCGCTGCCCAGCTAACAGCTGCGGCAGTTATCTCTGTCCTAGCTCCCTACGTAGATCAGTATTCCATGTTACCGGAACACGCCAAAGTGAATTTGAAGCTTTTAGTAAAAGTAATAGGCCTACTGTAAGCACTTCACTAGATGGAGTAATCATATTTAAGTTGTGTGTGTTGCCTTTTAAAGACACATATGTAAAACTAGCAATCTTTTGGATTGTCTGTTTCCTTTTAAATCGCTACAATATTTCCTTTGAATTCATGATTATCAATCTGAATTATGCAAACTTTTATATTAACTACATAACTAATTTTGTTTTATTAAAACATTGAAAACGGCTTATTAGATTTTTTGGTATGCGATTTATCATTATGAAGTTTCAGTGTTTACTCTGTGTGCGTTTTAGATATGTAGAGACCGAGCGATGTCTGAGCTAAGCTCAAGCTGGTGGCCTTACGTCTGTCCACCGTTATTAATCAATCGCGTAGGTTTCAGTTCATTTTTGATACATTGTTTAGAAATATATGAATACTGTTAACATTAATTATAGTACAGCACATGGAATTTCACAAGGTGGAAGTTCACTTTGGGAAAAATCTTAAAATTATCCTTAAATATTTTTAAGTGTCTTTGTATTAGTCCCAATCAATAAACCTCTTGGAGTGGGTGTTATAACGCCTGTTTTGCAAGTAGGCAAAATAATTGTTAGTTTTCTGAGAGCTGCAGATGGAAATGGAGTTTTTAAAGCATATTTTCGTTCTCGGCTCAGAAATTTAAAACTCTTGCCTCCATGTTCCCTGCCATTTCAGTCGTTAATGTGATTTGCCGTTGCGTAACACGTGTTCCATTCTCATAAAATAAATGCGAAATGTGAGTTCCAGTTTACACAGATAATTTCAGTTCTCATAAAACACTCAGATTAATTAAGTTAATTTGCGTTACAATGTCGAACAACGTATGGCGTTAATTACACACAAAATCGTACCCTCCGAGAGACGAGGAAAACTCTTACGTCTCCTAGCTCCCAGACCTAAATAGTTCACTGAAACACAATATTTCAGCAGAGGTTCGACATCGATAGTGTTACATAACAAAAAATAAATTAAATATTTAATATTGACACGCATGAAACTTCTAAATATTGTCGTACTGAAACACTGTAATCTCAATGCACCTGTTAGAAGTGATAAGCAGTCGCCTCAGTGCATACAGTACAACATAATCTACAGGACCGAACTTAACATTCGCTTTCTGTCGAGAACATTGGTCAGCTCAGTGTTGTTTGAACGACTAAGTTATTTGTGTTTATCCACGGTGATGTATTTTCTTCCAGTGATAATGATATCTGTATATTTTTCAGTATATGAGGTTCTACATACTATTTTACATTGCATTAAATACATGTCAGCAATAATGCATAATTAGGAATCCTTCCTCTTCGATAAACAATAATCAACAGCAAGCAACGACAAATTCTGCAGTGAACATACGACCAGGGCTAGGGCCTTGAGAGATATCCTATCAACCGAACTCTTCTTTTAGTTAACTTGCGAAATCAATTTCTTTGTTCTTCAATTCGATTCAGTCTCTATTCATTGTGGCCATGTAAGTCTAGGAAACATAACACTGACTCCTGGATTCAGTCCCGGATCGGCGTTGGGATTTCTAGTTGGTCCAGTTTCCCCGGCCCCTGATCCGCTCAGCGTACTATCATGTAATACCGGAATCTTTCACGCGAATACAATGCGACCTTGCGACGGATGCGCCACCCTCTCCCTGCTTGTACCACAGTGAAGAGAGGCTCCAGTCTTCCTGCAGTCAGGACACAATATCGGCTAGGAACTTGTGCAACGGATTCGACTTCAGTTACCTCTCCATTAGTTACACAATCTGCCTATCGACTCTGCCGAATACGCTGAAACTTCCCCTCTCAATGTAAAGAAAGATACTGATGGTAAACTTCTACGTTATATGATACAGAAACAGCTGAGTAAAACTGAACGTACAGACAGTTTCCTCTTTACTTATTCTCATCATTTCTAAACTGACACATAATATTTTAACGCAAGGCAGTCTGACTTTTAATAATCCCTACAAAAGAAGAGCCCTGACTAACAATAACCTATACCTTTCATGAATCACTTGTCTCACAAAAATCTTCGTTACTCGAACTATTGTAATACAGCGAGGGCCAATACTGCCAGTTAAATAAAAGATTCTAACTACTGAAGGCACTAACTACTGATAGGCATATAGTTAGAAAATGAAAGATTTTGACAGAGAACAAACAATGTATTACCTTCATAGTGTTCAAACGTAATTATATATACAGGGTGAGTCACCTAACGTTACCGCTGGATATATTTCGTAAACCACATCAAATACTGACGAATCGATTCCACAGACCGAACTTGAGGAGAGGGGCTAGTGTAACTGGTTAATACAAACCATAAAAAAATGCACAGAAGTATGTTTTTTAACACAAACCAACGTTTTTTTAACTGGAACCCCATTAGTTTTTTAGCACATCTTAACATATAAACAAATACGTAATCAGTGCCGTTTGTTGCATTGTAAAATGTTAATTACATCCGGAGATATTGTAACCTAAAGTTGACGCTTGAGTACCACTGCTCCGCTGTTTGATCGCGTGTATCGGAGAGCACCGAATTACGTAGGGATCCAAAGGGAACGGTGATGGACCTTAGGTACAGAAGAGACTGGAACAGCACATTACGTCCACATGATAACACCTTTTTATTGGTCTTTTTCACTGACGCACATGTACATTACCATGAGGGGTGAGGTACACGTACACACATGGTTTCCGTTTTCAATTACGGAGTGGAATAGAGTGTGTACCGACATGTCAGGCCAATAGATGTTCAATGTGGTGGCCATCATTTGCTGCACACAATTGCAATCTCTGGCGTAATGAATGTCGTACACGCCGCAGTACATCTGGTGTAATGTCGCCGCAGGCTGCCACAATACGTTGTTTCATATCCTCTGGGGTTGTAGGCACATCACGGTACACATTCTCCTTTAACGTACTCCACAGAAAGAAGTCCAGAGGTGTAAGATCAGGAGAACGGGCTGGCCAATTTATGCGTCCTCCACGTCCTATGAAACGCCAATCGAACGTGTACCTCAACCCTCATGGTAATGTACATGTGCGTCAGTGAAAAAGACCAATAAAAAGGTGTTAGCATGTGGACGTAATGTGCTGTTCCAGTCTCTTCTGTACCTAAGGTCCATCACCGTTCCCTTTGGATCCCTACGTAATTCGATGCGCTCCGATACACACAATCGAACAGCGAAGGAGTGGTACACAAGCGTCAACTTTAGGTTACAATATCTCCGGCTGTAATTAACATTTTACAGTGCAACAAACGGCACTGATTACGTATTTGTTTATATGATCAGATGTGCTAACAGAACTAACGTGGTTCCATTTTAAAAAACGTAGGTTTCTGTTAAAAAACATACTTCCGTGCATTTTTTTATGGTTTGTATTAACCAGTTACACTAGCCCCTCTCCTCACGTTCGGTCTGTGGAATCGATTCGTCAGTATTTGATGTGGTTTACGAAATATATCCAGCATTAATGTTAGGTGACTCACGCTGTATATATACACTCCTGGAAATGGAAAAAAGAACACATTGACACCGGTGTATCAGACCCACAATACTTGCTCCGGACACTGCGAGAGAGCTGTACAAGCAATGATCACACGCACGGCACAGCGGACATACCAGGAACCGCGGTGTTGGCCGTCGAATGGCGCTAGCTGCGCAGCATTTGTGCACCGCCGCCGTCAGTGTCAGCCAGTTTGCCGTGGCATACGGAGCTCCATCGCAGTCTTTAACACTGGTAGCATGCCGCGACAGCGTGGACGTGAACCGTATGTGCAGTTGACGGACTTTGAGCGAGGGCGTATAGTGGGCATGCGGGAGGCCGGGTGGACGTACCGCCGAATTGCTCAACACGTGGGGCGTGAGGTCTCCACAGTACATCGATGTTGTCGCCAGTGGTCGGCGGAAGGTGCACGTGCCCGTCGACCTGGGACCGGACCGCAGCGACTCACGGATGCACGCCAAGACCGTAGGATCCTACGCAGTGCCGTAGGGGACCGCACCGCCACTTCCCAGCAAATTAGGGACACTGTTGCTCCTGGGGTATCGGCGAGGACCATTCGCAACCGTCTCCATGAAGCTGGGCTACGGTCCCACACACCTTTAGGCCGTCTTCCGCTCACGCCCCAACATCGTGCAGCCCGCCTCCAGTGGTGTCGCGACGGGCGTGAATGGAGGGACGAATGGAGACGTGTCGTCTTCAGCGATGAGAGTCGCTTCTGCCTTGGTGCCAATGATGGTCGTATGCGTGTTTGGCGCCGTGCAGGTGAGCGCCACAATCAGGACTGCATACGACAGAGACACACAGGGCCAACACCCGGCATCATGGTGTGGGGAGCGATCTCCTACACTGGCCGTACACCACTGGTGATCGTCGAGGGGACACTGAATAGTGCACGGTACATCCAAACCGTCATCGAACCCATCGTTCTACCATTCCTAGACCGGCAAGGGAACTTGCTGTTCCAACAGGACAATGCACGTCCGCATGTATCCCGTGCCACCCAACGTGCTCTAGAAGGTGTAAGTCAACTACCCTGGCCAGCAAGATCTCCGGATCTGTCCCCCATTGAGCATGTTTGGGACTGGATGAAGCGTCGTCTCACGCGGTCTGCACGTCCAGCACGAACGCTGGTCCAACTGAGGCGCCAGGTGGAAATGCCATGGCAAGCCGTTCCACAGGACTACATCCAGCATCTCTACGATCGTCTCCATGGGAGAATAGCAGCCTGCATTGCTGCGAAAGGTGGATATACACTGTACTAGTGCCGACATTGTGCATGCTCTGTTGCCTGTGTCTATGTGCCTGTGGTTCTGTCAGTGTGATCATGTGATGTATCTGACCCCAGGAATGTGTCAATAAAGTTTCCCCTTCCTGGGACAATGAATTCACGGTGTTCTTATTTCAATTTCCAGGAGTGTATATATATATATATATATATATATATATATATATATATATAATTGGTGTTTTGCCCTTAAAGAGCGCATTTAGACTAAACTACATGGCCAATTCCTTTTGCTGCCTTCCTTGCTGCCCAAACTTCCCTCATTCGCACGTTGTGTTTCTGTTTCCGGTCCTCTGTCCATGCTTCTTGTCGGCTTTGTGTCTTCGGCTTCATCTTCATTGCCTTTTTGGTTGCCCATATTTCTTTCATCTTCCGGCTGTGATCTTGCTTGCGTTCTTCGGTTCATTTTACGCCTGTTCGTTTGTCACATTGTATCTCATGTAGTTTACTTTCTTTAATGATGTTTCTGAATATTGTTCTGTCGTTTATTGTGTTTGCTGTTATGTTGAGTTGGTTCAGGTCGTTTTTTACCTCTGCCACGCATTTGTTGTTTCTAGTGGTTACCCAGTGAAAGATCTGTTTGGTCAGTCTGTGTGATGGCATTCTGTATAGGTGTCCATAGAATTGTAGTCTGCGGTTTCTAATCTTTTCTGTGATTCTCTCCGTATGTTTGTATAGTTCCTCTGTAGGTTTCTTGATCCATATTCCATTGTTGTTAGTTGGGCCAAATATTTTCCTAAGTATTTTCCGTTCCACTTTTTCTAGTTGCCTGATACGTGTATGCCCTAGGATTAGTGTGGTCTTTGCTGCGTATAGTGCCTCGGGGAACATCACCGTGTCGTAGTGGCGTAATTTGGCTTTTTGTGAGATAGGCTTCTTGTTGTAATGATTCCATACTACTTTGTATGCCTTGTCCAGTTTAGTTTTTCTTTCTTCGTTTGAGTCTCTGTTATGTCCACTCACTTGTAGTGTTTCACCAAGGTATTTGAAGTTTGCCGTTTTGTAAATCGTGCCATACTTTGTGTTCAGAGATGAGAGTTTCTTTGTGCTCTTAAACTGTGTCATTTCGTAAGAGATCTGTAGTCCAGTTTTGGAAGCGATTTCGTGCAGTTTTTCAATAGTGTCTTTTGTTTCTTTTATACCTTTCGTGACAATCGCCAAATCGTTTGCAAAAGCCTTTAATCTGTAGGTTTCCTAAGGTTATCCCCTTTTGTGATGTTTCTCATTCTTTTATTACCTTATCTAACACCAGATTGAAAAGGAGAGGTGAGAGGCCACCACCTTGTCGGACACCTGTGCGAATTTCAAAGGGCTCTGATAGTTCCCCACAGTACTTTACTTTGGAGGTCGTGTTGGTTAAGTTTGCTCTATGATAGCCCTTGCTTTGTTGTCTACTTTCTATTCTGCTAGAATTTTGAAGAGAGTTTTCCGGTCGATAGAGTCGTACATCTTTTTGAAGTCGACAAAGGTAATGACCAATTTCTGTTTGTGTTGTAAAATCATTTTCAGGTTCCAAATTTGTTCCGCACAAGACCGCACTTTACGGAAGCCTGCTCTGGCGTTCTAGTCTGTTTAGTAAAGCTTTAGAGAGGATCTTGTACGTGACCGGTATTAGGGATATTCCTCTGTAGTTGTTCGGGTCAGTCTTGCCACCTTTTTTGTGTAGTGGGTGTATCAGGGCAGTTTTACAGTCGTCAGTAATTTTCATGGTCTTCCAGATATCTTACAAGATCCTGTGGATGTCTTTGGTGAGTTCTGGGTCTTGTAACTTTCATATATATATATATATTGACAAATTTCCTTTTCCTGACGGACACACTACCAGATCGTGCACTCACATTAACATCTCAAAACTCTGGCACCTCTCTCCCCACATCCACCGTTGCTGGCTGCCCACCTCCAACTGCCCAACGCTACGGGCTGTTCACAGCCGATTACCCAACACTACAGTAGCTAATAATCCAACACTGAGTCCAACCAGCCACAGATTGCACACAGCACAGTCTGCGATTTTAATACAGAGCACTACGTGGAGTCACCAACATAAAAACCTTAACAGCCTACTTACATAGCCCCCAAGCTCGCCACAAAAAATTTTACAAATGGTTTTGGACAGTGGCCAGTACATATTTGCTAAATTGTTTCGTATTAACGACAGCAAATATATCAAATGCACACGCTTATTGATACACTGTTGGTCAAAAGCAAAAATTGTCCTCACTGTCCATAAAGACATTTCTGATTATTCATCACAGTAGTAAAAGAAAATGCTCACGGAAGTAGTGGATTTCCATGCAGTCTTGGAGAGGTAGTGTTTGAAGTCAGTGCTGACTCTTGACATGCAGACAGATAATGGACCGACCACAACAGAGTAAACCCACAGCAGAGTCAGTCGAAGTTTTGAAGAACATTGGTAGGTAGATCGTCACAGAGCAGACTCACAAAATTTCTTGTAGAGATAATGGTATTGGTGGGCTACCACAGGTGGAGACCCACTGTAGTCCATGTAGAGATGGCTAGCAGCCAGCTGTAGCGACTGTTCGAGTGCACAATCACCATCGATGATTCTTGCGGATAGTATAGCAAGTCCATGAACCACCACTTGTGCACTCACAAAAAAATTGTTGAATAACTTTTTTAAAAATATCCTTAGAACCAGCAATGGTGTTAACCAGTCCCTCGCTGAAATATCAAATCACATGCAAATACTAACTGTCCCCCAATTTTTTTAACTCCTCGCATATTGCGCATATACAATGACCAACAGAAATGTGTGCAGTGAAATAAAACCCTATATATACTTAATTTGAAGACCTTGTGTCTAATTTTATAACATGAGAATACAATCACAAAGGTACAAAAATCGTTAAAGAATATAATGATGAGATTAGTAGTAATCCAGGCTTTACAAAAGATAAGAAATAAGCATATACATGAGTTTTAAAGGAATTGTGACATAAGTAAATAAATGAAACAAATGAGAATATTAACTAGTACATGAAATTTATATGTAAGCATAAAAAGAAAAACATAACAGATCAAGTAATAAGTCAATTTTTTGTTAAACTACAGAACAGGTTGTATTTGAGGATAGCAGTACTGCTCATCATACTAAATGCAGCTTAGTCTTAGATAAATTCTACAACATAACTCTTATCAGATAAACACATAAATACAGGAAGAACATAGACACTCAAGGGTACATGTAAACACATAGCAGAATAACACAAAAGGAAAGGACAGAGTTTGCTTTTAGTATAACAATTGGTACTGCAGTATTTATAATATTTCTTTTGCAAACAAAACTTTCTTTACTTGTTGCAGATCTCCCTTAGTTCATCATTATTCCCAAAAAGTCCTATCTACGCATGCTTTCTGTATTAGTATTTTCACATATTCATTACCTCCTTATTTGTTTTCAAGAAAATCCTACCTAACCCTGTTGTCCATAAGCCCTAATTGTCTATTGATATCCTCTTTCAAAATAATTGTTTATCATTGTAATACTCATTTTGGTCCAAATCTTTTTCATATAACTTCTCAATGCATCCTTTCCCTATTCTTCATAGATAGTTTCTTATATAGTATCCCCTCTTTTAAGATAACTTAAATCTACGGAGCTCAAAGGCTTAAACTAAGGGATGAGGCAATGCAGCAGCACAAACATTAACACAAACAAGAAGTGTGAAGTGGTAAAGCAAGCAGCAATAAATATAAATTAGCAAAGCAAATACAACATTACAACTAATATGGGCCAATGTGCAGCAACGAGAAAAATAAATCATTAGTAAAACTGGGTAAATACAAAATAAAATTCAGTAGGACAATGCCTGACAAACAGCAGCAGCAAAAGCAATAAACTATAACTAAACATGACAAAGCTCAAACAGAAAAAACGTTACAGTAAAAATAGCAATACAGACAACGGAAATGTCTATTTACACCTTAATAACTATGTCACATCTTAACACTAGAGTAATGTATCACATTAACTTACTATGCCCAACAAGTTACCAAGTCGTTGAAAAAAATTATGCATGCAATTCCTGTGAAGGGAAGTACCTATTTACATTCTAACGGCTATATCATTTCTTCTTCCAGTGCTTCTTTTGTTTCCCAGTGCTCCTTTTTTTAAGAAAGTATATCATAAAATTATTATTTAATGGATCTGTAGACAGAAAGTATTTTCATTACTACATCTATTCAATTTCATTTTAACCAGTGCTGCAGCGCAGCTAGAAATTAGGTATCAAACAAAATGGGCAAATACATACAAGGCAAAGCATAAAGATGTCATTCACTAGCCATGTGGCATTTCATAAGGCAAAAGAAAAAAGTCTCTCAACTAGAAAGACAGTATTCATAATCAGGTGTGTAGGCGTAAAATATTCCTCGTCATTTTATAGGCATTTCAGTAAGTATCAGGACGTATGAGCTCCAAAGTGTAATCATATGTTTTCAAGTATGAGTGTGTCGTATTTGCGATGCTTTCTACAAAGAAATGTTAATGGCGAGGTTAATAGATTCTTTTCTACATCTGTACCTCTAAAAGGAGTACACTAATGGTTTTTTTCCAGGCAACTGTCACGCACCTCAGCGCCCATAAGGCATTACGTCAAGGTCACTTACCTTCCGTAGCAAAACATTTATGATAGCAGTTCCCGCTACAGTGACAGTCTCATTTAAACGAAAAAATTTCACAGTAGAAATTGTAGAAACCTCATGAGTAGCGGTGTCTAAACATTTCTCTCGACATTGTGATACATTTACGCATGTACACGCATTTCATAATTCTTAAAGTACGATTTTTAGTTTCCAACATACTTTTGAAAAACCAGAGTCCCTTACCACTACTCATTATTCCTTACCTTATTGCACTTATACATATTCATTGACACTTCTTCAATATTTCATGATAAATATGTTGCATAATCAAATTCTTCATATAGCATCATCTCATTGATCATAAACACATCTCAACATCATAATACACATCGTCGTCGTAATAATATCATCATAATGGCTCAATCACATATCAAAATCGTCGTAGCTTCTTTCAATAATTTCAAAAACCCAAAAAAAACTTGTTAGCTTGTTTCAATAGTGTCATCTACCTCAAACGTACTTCTACGATCATGACCCCATACAAAATACATCATTCAAAGCTCTCATAGTATCACAATGGTTCAGAAAAAATATGAACAGTTGACAAAATACAGACAAATTACAATTTCATAAGTGTGAAGTTATCCAACTACGTAATTGCGTAAACATGTGTCACTGATGTAGTAAAAAAAATGTTGGTCTCTCTCTTAAATAATTATAAAGCTGTGTAATTCTGTGTTAGAGAAATATGGTACTGATGTGTGAAATTGAATAAGCAAATTCCATGTTACCTAGGATTACTTTCGCTTGCCACACGCATAGTACACAAAGGAATCACGTACCCCCCTGAAGGTTAATGTAGTTATACCCTCAGGCGTTACAGATTACAGCAATGGAATGAAATGTATCACCAAAAACTTTCTTTGTATCTTTTTAGCTCGAGGATCTTTCAGAAAAATGTTTTAAGTAGAAAAATTAATCTCTCAAATGCGTTTTTATTAACGCTAAACTGTGCATCTTGCTGTAAGATAATTTCTCTCATTACTGAACGGTAAAAATATGCCAAGTGTCATAATTATCGTCATCTATAAGCAAAGTTCTATAGACGTCAATGTACTTACCTTGTCATCAGCAAATGTGTAATGCCATGCGTATAGATGTCGTAGTTATTACTTGCATTACCGTTACCAAGAAAGTACAGTACTGTAAGATATTGTTGTGTTGCGAAAAGGCTGTCTCACTGTAACTATGCCACAGAGGTTAGTCCTAAAGCATATTTTACTTCCCAGAAAAATGTAGAAAACTTTGTAGATATCAAACAGACACAGTGCAAAAGCCGTAATGTAAATTGTGTTACTCATTAATAGCGACGTGATATAATAGTGTAGCTGTCAAATAAACTAACCACTGTGTCATCTGATATCTCTCAGAAAGCACTTCATATCCAGAATGTCTTTTCAAGTAAACCAAAGTGTTGCATTAAAATCTCATTAGCAGTATATGTTCTAAGTATGTAAGCCTTATAGCCGTTACGTAATCGTGCAATGGAAAAGTAAGAATTTACACAAAACAACACTGTGTTCCCAAAATGAGATTTTCACTCTGCAGTGGAGTGTGTTCTGATATGAAACTTCCTGGCATATTAAAACTGTGTGTCGGACCGAGACCCGAACTCGGAACCTTTACCTTTCGTGGGCAAGTACAATGGTAGAGCACTTCCCGCGAAGGCATAGGTCCCGAGTTAAAGTCTCGGTCTGGCACACAGTTTTAATCTGCCAGGAAGTTTCATAAAACTATGTTGTCTGTTTAGTACAAAAATGCATTCGTAATTACTGCCTAAATAAGTTCCCTAGGTTCTTGACTGGATAATTAACTTGAAAACATTGTTGCTTGTTAACAGTTTTTAAGTGTAACGAAGTGTACTAGTAATACGAAGTGAAAAATTTTATGACAAAGACTAAGTTAAAAAGCAGTTTATCTCTAAATAAACGGTTTTACACTTGAGATGTAGTTTAATCCTTTACCTTTCCTGGTACGCAGAGTTTCAACTTGAACACAATTATCATGCAGTATATGTCGGTAAAGAATACTGGAATTTTTCTCAAGGTTAGCTTATGTTATTTTTCTCAAGCCCAGTAGGCGCACATGGTCATGTGCAGTGCAAGCCATTGTCTGTTACCTCTTCGTTGTCATGCATCCTTACAGGGATTTGGAGATCTAACTTCTACAAATTCACTTTCTCAAGAGGCCCCTGCCCTGTGTGAATCACGACACTTTTGGTTAAATTCGGGTCTATTGTTAAGATTATATCGTCTGTCGTCTTGTTGGTAGTTTCAATAGTTTCTTTCTTGTCGTTCACGTGGTGGAGAATTTCTCCCGTAATCGTAACTGCGTGGTTTGACCGCTGCGTCTCAAGTTATTCTGTCTTTCTTGATAATAGTTATTCTCATTCCCTTATTGTCTGTATCTACAATTATATTTGTGTTAATCATTACCACAGAGAGGTGATCTTTCCCTGTAACTGTTGTTACTCTGCCAATGGTTGTCATATGGGTGGTGTCTGTTTTGGCCTCGATTTGCGTTATGAAAGTACTCTTGTCGTGTCCATTCATTATTTCTGTCGTCATGAAATTGTGACGGATAGGACCTGTAATTGTTGTGTTCCTGTTTCTGCATACCGCGACTGTCAGTGTCTATTTCCAATTCTTGCAACAGTCCCTGAAAAGCTTCGATGTCGTCTTTGCAACGTCCTGCCAAAATAATATGTCGTAAATATTCAGGCAATTTAATTAAGCAAATCCAGATGAGTTCCAAGGGACTGTACGGATTTGTCAAATGCGGAATTTTGTGCAAAATATTATCAAAATATTTTACTGGACTGGAAAATTCACCATATTCAAAATGCTTCATCATTGTGATGCTATCTTCAACTTCATCTTGAGTAACTTGAGACCAATATGCTGAGAGGAAGGCATGATAAACTTCTCCTTCACTGTGACAGTCATGATTGACCGATCACATTCTTACAGCTAGTTCACTCTCTAAGAAGCCATACACAAATTCTAATCTATGATGTAATGACCAGGTGGGACGCAACAACGAGAGTATTGTTGAAGTGATACTTGTGGATGAATGTCGTTGTTAACCTTTTGAATTAACATGTGGTAATGAACAGCTTATAATCAAAGTCATCATGACAGCGAGTTGCATATCGATCATTTGGTGCACCTTGCCAGTTTCTGTCAAAATTTCCGGAATAGCCTGTGTTGTTAATTTGTGACTTTTCCTTATTTCTGAATCCCTCTCCCCATATCGGAGTGTGAGTGTCCCCTGAAATATGTATTCTTGCGTTACTTGTGTGAACTGATCTTGTACCTCCCGCATTTCTCTTTTGTGCTGTGTATTGATTTGATTCTGATTTTTCTTAATTTGTTCATACTCTTCTGTGACAGTAAGGGCTACCGGTATAGTGTCATTCAGATCATCATCTACCTTTGTAGATCAGTTAGTGAAATGGTTTGAAAGTTCAGCTACCCGATAATGAACAGTATCGAAATCATATCTACTGTGTCCTTTAAGATTTCCTGAGCTTTTGCGAGTTATGTAACCGAATCGGTAGATGCACCTGAGTCAGTTTTAGCCTGCAATATGTCGAAATTTTCATGAACAGTAGTTTGCAGTTCGTTTATAGCTGCTTCGTGATTCTGTAATGCATTTTCATGATGCAAAAAAATAGGTTGAAAATGCTCACAGATTTGTGTTTTACGTCTTAACAAACTTTTTGACATTTAGCTTCGATGTTATGTAACTCATTTGTTGACTTTTCACATGTTTGTTCAAGCATTTGTTCCATTGCATCTGACTTCTGTAGCTTTTAAAAATTTCTTTTCGTTGTGTCTAAGGTTTGAAGCTTTTGTTCCATATATTGCTGTAATTGTTTCTGACTTTGTTCCATTTGCTGCATGAATCACAATGACAATGTATTAGTGTGTGGAACATGTTCCTTTATGCTTTTCGGCAGTGCATTTCTACCAGTAGCAATCGCATTTTGAAAAGAAGAAAATGTTTCTTGATTTGACTGAGAAAAGGGTTATAATGCAAAACCTGAACCTACAGTTTTTGCAAGATTTTGACCTGTCATTTCAGACTCCTGAGGCGATCTATTACTGACCAATCGATCGACAATACTACCCTGTTCACTAGCTGTTTCACTGTCTACACCCTTATTTATTGCCTGGTCCATTTCTCTATGCACAATCACCAAATTACTATTTTGCATATCTGTTAATTCGTGAAGGAAATTCTAATTACTCAAGCTACTAGGAAATATCTGAAGATTCCAGTGTGGTATCCTGGCAGGGTCGCTATATAAATCTTCCCCTCTGAATGTAAAGAAGGACTGTGATGGTAAACTTCTGCATTATTTGATACAGAAACAGCTTAGAAAAACTGAACATACTAAGATAGTTTTCTCTTTACTTATTCTGATCATTTCTACTCTGACAAACAACATTTTAGTGCAACACAATCTGACTTTTAATAATCCCTACAAAAGAATAGCCCTGACTAACAATAACCTATACCATTCATGAATCACTTACCTCCCAAAAATCTTCATTACTCAAACTACTGCAATACAGCGAGGGCCAATACTGCCAGCTACATAAAAGATTCTAACTACTGAAGGCACTAACTAATGATAGGTATATAGTTAACAAATGAAAGATTTTGGCAGACAACAAACAATGTATTTACCTTAATAGTTTTCGAAAGTCACATGCTAATATATATTTAAATTCTTGACATCTATTTTGCCAAATTTTCTTTTTCTGGAGGATACACATCCAGATGATTTCCGCATATTAACATCTCAAATCCTTGGCATCTATCTCCAAACATCAACCACTGCTGGCGTCTCACCTCCAACTACCCAACGCTATGGGCTGTTTGTATCCAACTGCCAAACACTACACTAGCTAGTAATCCAACAATTAGTCCAACCAGTCACATAGTGCACACAGCGCAGTCAGCGATTTTAATACAGAGTGCTACGCGGCGTCACCAACGTAAAAACCTAAACAGCCTGCTAACAAATTCTAAATTAATTGAACCCTAATAGTGGAATTCATCGTTTATTTTTAATTTTTAATGAACGTCGTGAACAAACTTCACCTTTGAAACAAACAAACAAGAATTGTCTTCATTACTACTTAGATCTTACAATTACTATGATTTACGATGTGATCTCTTTTGGTATTTTTCGAAAACAAACTAGTACAGACCAAGTATTATCCTTCAGCTCCACACATATCCCATATCATAAAAATATCTATTTCTATTCAGCCATTCATTGGGCTGCTTCTGCTTCAACATCATTATCAGCGAAGAAAGTTAAATTTGAAATGAATTTAATAAACAAAATATAGCAGTTAACAATGGCTACGAGCGTCGATAATATAATCAAAACAAAAACCAGCAGCAGAATCACTACTTTAGGCAATATTGCTAATAATGACGAAAGTAGAGAAACATTATCAGTTCTGTACTTAGTAACCATTTCCTATGGAACTTATTGTTTTCTAGAAAAAAGATATAGTTGAAAAGTTGCCTTTTCCACTAATAACACTTTGAAGAAAAATCAAATCCATAATTTGAAATTTTCGATTACTTCTTTGCGTAGTTCCAGGGTTTATAAAATCCCCTGTGACATTTGACCAGTTAAGTGTAGACGACAAACCAAAAGAGACATCAGTATCAAATATATGTTCACTGTTTGTCAAGACAACAGTGAAAATGTAACTGGGATGAAACATATGTTTGTTAACTATGTCCACCACTGTTCGTTGTTGGTCTTCAGTCCTGAGAGTGGTTTGATGCAGCTCTCCATGCTACTCTATCCTGTGCAAGCTTCTTCATCTCCCAGTACCTACTGCAGCCTACATCCTTCTGAATCTGCTTTAGTGTATTAATCTCTAGGTCTCCCTCTACGATTTTTACTCTCCACGCTGCCATCTAATACTAAATTGGTGATCCCTTGATGCCTCAGAACATGTTCTACCAACCGATCCTTTCTTCTATTCAAGTTGTGCCACAAATTTCTCTTCTCCCCAATTTTTTTCAATACCTCCTTATTAGTTATGTGATCTATCCATCTAATCTTTAGCATTCTTCTGTAACACCACATTTCGAAAGCTTCTATTCTCCTCTTGTCCAAACTATTTATCTTCCATGTTTCACTTCCATACATGGCTACACTCCACACAAATACTTTCAGAAACGACTTCCTGAGAATTAAATCTCTACTCGATATTAACAAATTTCTCTTCCTCAGAAACGCTTTCCTTGCCATTGCCAGTCTACATTTTATATCCTCTCTACTTCGACCATCATCAGTTATCTTGGTCCCCAAATAGCAAAACTCATTTACTACTTTAAGTGTCTCCCACTATGGTAACGAAAGTATAAACGAAAAGCTCGAATTAGCATTCATTCCCAAGTTAAAATTGAATGCATTTAATTATAACTATATCTCATTGGCATTGATTGTCAATCCATTCACATACATATTTCAAAATCCCGCTGATTGTAGACAAAGTGATGAAGTTCCAGGCAATAGTACCCGTGTGTACTTCGTCGCAATTTTTAATCAGGGCTTGTAGCAACAAGGGGAAGGGGAAAGGGAAAGGGAATGGGAAGTGAGGAATGGGGCATGTTTCATTTAAGCGTAGTTTCTGTCCGTTCCAAGCTGTGTTCTGTTCGCGTGCTGCATGAACATTTTACTGAGGCGTAGTTAGTGCGTACGGTCATTGTAATTTCTGTGATTCAATACGCCTCGCAACTGCGTAAACATTGCTGACAATTTTTGCTATATTTGCGGACTGGCTACACTGAAACCTCAAAGGCAGTCATTAACGACATATATTAGGAAGGCTTACAGACTGTACCTCGGCCGTGAAACTGAGGACCACGACTTGCCCTGGGCTCCTCATGTTTGTTGCATATCTTGTGTCTCGAATTTCGTTCGTGGTTGAATCGTGAAAGATCATCCATGAGCTTTGCTATACCCATGATCTCGCGAGAACCTTCAAATCATGTGAATGATTGTTACTTTTGTATGACAGCTCCTTTCATGTGTCGTTTCGAAGAAGAAAAGTCTTGTTTGACTTATCACACACGGTAGTGAAACTAGTGCTGCGCCATCACATTCTAAACCCAATTTTTCAAAAGAGTCTGATTTTCTGTGTAACGAGGAGTGTACACAGATTCACAAAATAACACTGTGTGAACTTATAGACCTATTGAGAGTTTTGGAATTGTCGAAAGGTAAAGCTGAAGGGGTGACGTCAAGACTACAACAACGAAACTGTCTCGATAAGACGATTAATGACTTCTATTTTTCGAAAATGAAACTAACTTGGTACTTTGTAGTGGTGTACAGGAAACAATGGCAGTATGGCCACTGACTACAAAAGTGATCAGTGGAGGTTCTTCATCTATTCCTCCAAAGTAAGTTTCAGGTGTGCGCTACTGTATAATCACATGTTACCATCGATCCCAACTGGGTGTGCACCTTCTATGAAAGAAACTTATGTTGACGTGACATAACTGTTACTGCGAAGATCTGAAAGTCGTAGGGATACTACTTGGCCCACAACACGACTACGCCAAATTCTGTTGCTTCCTATGCCCGTGGGGTAGCCACACCAAAGCACTATATTCTAAAATGAAAGACTGATCTAAGAGTCAATGACTTGAACCAAGATCTCACAATGTTATGCACGAAGCACTTGTCGAATCCTAGAACATAATGCTCCCTACTCATCATATTAAACTGGACTTAATGAAAAACTTCTTTAAAGCCACGGACAACACTGAGGTATAATTTCTCTACTTGCGTGAGAAATTTCCAAATCATACTGAGGCAAAAGTAAAGGGGGATTTTCGTGGGTCCCCAGATACGGAAACTGTACAGAGATGAGCATTTCAAAACCATCCCGACACGTGATGAAAACTGAGCTTAGATTGTCTTTGTTCAGGTGTCAATACACTTCCTGGGAACTAAGATGGCACAAACTATAATAATCTTGTGGCATATCTTCTATACTGCTACAGTAGACAGGGGTGCAACATGTCTAAAGTTACATTTCCTGGAGTCCCACTTAGTCTCCTCTTCTGACAACTGCTGTTCCACGTATAACCGACGAGCTCGGAGAAATTTTCCATCAGCAAATTTCGAACATGGAAATGAGATACCAAGGAAGTGGAGTGCATCAATATTAGCCAATTACAGATAGACACTAATCTCGGGATCATCGGTAGAAAAATGCAAACACGAGGCAAAGTCGTTGAGTTTTATTGGGTATAATTTTCCCCTTTTACGCAGAACACTGTTTTTTTTTACTACCTTAACATGTTTCGACGCCTCTGTGGCATCATCAGTGGGTTTTATTTATCGAAAATCTGTAAAAGTGAACATCTTTTGGGTTGTAACAGATCTGACAAAATGACACCTAGAAACATTTTCTGTTCGTTTTTGCCATTACCTTGATTTTACATTATATGGTTTCGGAGGACCATCTATATCAAAGCCATGTAATGTAAAATCAAAGTAAGAACAAATACGATCAAAACAGTGTTTAAGTCTCATGTTGTTAGACCAGTTGCACCTAAAATATGTGCACTTTTCATAGTTTTCCAATCACGAAACCCACTGATGATGTCACAGAGGTGCCGAAACAGGTTTGGGTAACAAGAAAAAACAGTGTTTTGCATAAAAGGTGGAACCTATATCCAATAATTTTAAATGGAAAACCGCAGAAAAAATAGAAGATATACCAATCCAAAAGATGGGTCCGCCTTCAATTAGCTTCCTCCGAGAGATAACACCAAGATAAATACACACACACACAAGCGTCAACTTATTTTAACTGAAAATCAAGAGCTAATCTTCCTTTTTGATAAATATTTTCGTAATCAGAACATCTGTAAACATAGAGATTAGCTGTTTTCATGCCAGTTATAGAAAAGTAGATTCTTTTTGGCTGTTGTTACAGGCCACAAATTGAAGTGAGTCGACGAAGCTACTTTCCTCCATAAGGAGAAGAAAGATTATGAAATAAAAATTTCTTTAACAACTTTAAACCACTGTTCGCAACTGTTTGACATACTGTCGCTCTATGGCCGACGATCTTTACACATAGTTCACAAATATCGTTGTCCTCCTCTTTTAATTGCTTTTATTGTATTGCATAGCTGTTATTCCTACTATGTGTGTTATGTTCATTTCTGCACTGGGCAGATGTTGCATACAACCGCTGTTGGATGTTACAGAATTTCCTGCACATTTCATTATTGTACTTCTGTTGTTAAGCTTGGTCTATTCTGATGAATATTTTGATTTCCAACATAACTGTTTCTTAATCTGTGCCATTTTACGCTATTCGCACCCAATGTTTTTATTTTTTTATTTTCTCACATGCACGGAAAATTTGAAAAAACCTTTCAGTACGATGTCAGGTTTATGTTCCTCTGTTTTATTTTGTTTGTCTAGTATTATTTATGAACGTTTCAGTAGACGAAGATTATTAATTAATAAGCGGCTTCCTCGCCTCGTGGTTTTAATGTTGCCTTTACAAGGTAACTTTTATTAAATTCACTTGAGCACTTCAACTCATATGAATTTATTGACTCTCCACGCAATGTGAGGCTATAAATGTAATACCTTCTCTGTTTCAATACCTCAAGTGCCACTTAAGGTTTCTCATGTGGTTGTTATTCTCCTACGTTGATTAAAAAATTTTATTTGTGAATATAACTTGCTCTGATGGATACCGTTACTCGGTATCGAAAGTAAGTAATGCAATAAAATTTTTCGTAACCGGTTGGCTGTTTTTATCCTTCATTGAAACTAGAATACGAATGCTGAACGTCAACCACGTTACGTCTTTTGTGTGTAAAATATCAGATAGAGAGCTGTCAACTGGAATTATTAAATCATTTCCAGCAAAATGCCACAACCCATGACTAGTGTTGTACAGTCCCAACTTGAATAATGTAGGGTTAAGAAGACTGCCTGATAAAAGAAGAGTGAAGCATCGAGAAGGGAACATGGAAAACAAATGAAGGTTACGAGTATAGAGGCAAAGCGATTTTATTTCGGTTATTACGAAGAAGTTGGCAGTATTTATTGTCTTATCAGTATGACGTTGCACTTACTCTGGCTCGGATGCGCACACTGACTTGGTTGGGAAGTGCGTCATAAGCCCGTTGTACCATCTTCTGTGACAAACTGATGTAACTGATCCATGATATCCCGGATATTGGCACTGACATAGAGCTTACATTAGAGGTATCTTGCCGTCCATGGAAGTACCTCAACATAACGCACTCAGTTCATAGAGACTTGTGTTGTGAGTGAGCGTTGTTCTGTTGAAAAATGGGGTCACAGTACTCTCGCATGAGATATAGCCGGCCGGAGTGGCCGTGCGGTTCTAGGCGCTACAGTCTGGAACCGAGCGACCGCTACGGTCGCAGATTCGAATCCTGCCTCGGGCATGGATGTGAGTGATGTCCTTAGGTTAGGTAGGTTTAATTAGTTCTAAGTTCTAGGTGACTGATGACCTCAGAAGCTAAGTCGCATAGTGCTCAGAGCCACTTGTACCATTTGAACCATGAGACATTATATTTGAGCACACAGAATATCCGAGTGGTGCCGTAGTCCCGTAAGATTACCCTCAATCACTACCAGCTGTGGTGGGAGATCGTATCCAATGGCTTCCCTCACCATGACGTCAGAAGTGATACTGCCATGACTCTCCAAAACATGTCTGCATTCTACTTGCCGAAGATGGTCATCCAGGATACTGCGACACTGGGATTCATCGCTGAAAACAATGCAACGCCGTTCATAAACTGTCCAGGCATACCGGTCACAGCACCACTCCATACACAGCCATTGCTGTTGTGCTGTTAATGGCGGTCTACGCGTGGGACAGTAATTCTGTAGTCTGGCTGCTGCTAGTCTCAGATGTGGGATGACACAGGATGTTAACGGGATTCCATTACTTGTACTCGGGTGATGGCAGCTGCCGATGTGAAGAGGTTTCGATCCACCTGATGCGCAACACCCGGTCTGGCTCTCAGATGTGGTCGGACAATTACCTTGACGAGTATACCCGTATCATGTATCCAAGCACTGCAACATCGGGTCACTGTCACATTTGTATGCCCCAAAAATCAGGATATTGCACCAGTCTACCAACCAGCTAAATGGAGACCTACACTGAAGGGCCTGTACAACTTTGTCAGGTGCTGATAATGCTGTGTCACACGAGTACGCGGGATCTCCGTGTCTTTCAAAGTGATCACTCAACATCTGACGCTGTTCACGCCCCTCATGTACTCTACGAGGCCTGGTAAGCACACTAATCATGTACATCCCTAATGCTGTATACCGGTAGTCTGTATGTGTATGAAGTCACTTTCAGATCTGCATTCCTCTTCTTTTTTTCTTTTTTTTACGCAGTGTAATTATTTCCCGTCTTTGTAGTTTAATATTTTGAGGGTTGTAAACAGGAGAAAGGTCTTTAGGACAATCTGTTACAGCAACTACTACATGGCGTTCTGCCGATTTGTAACTAAATTGTACCTGTAATGAAGATTGCTTTGCCACCTTTCCCATCACCTCCGCCGTGTCTTAACAATGCATATCCCTTGATAAGCATCCCACTAAAGTTTGTTCTGTGAATACATGCCATAGATATATAGTGGCTGCGAAGTTCCTTAAACGCTTACCTTGTACGTAGTAGTAAAATACGCACCCTACTGAATGACTTTCACATCTCCTCAATGACTTTTGTATTCTTTTATGTGCGATGTATTAACGACAGGCCTTGCACCATTAGAAGTCAAAAGATTTCTGCGAGAGGTTCTTTATTAGAAACTGATGTAGATAGTGGCCTAGAATTGAGAGTTTTGTTAGGGGCGTGATAAAAATACAGTGGTTAAATTTGAGGGTTATTACAGTCTGTCTTGAGGTAAAAATTGAAGGCTGAAACCTATGAGAGGCAAGGTCATCCAACGAAGCTACAAAACACCGAAGTTACCGAATAAAAAGTCCACCATTAGGCCTGAAACGGCAGCAAACTTGCGTTATAGCGTTGGTGGGCCGCAGGATGAGCTCCTCGTAATGGACCTGTCAGTTTCCGGGATGTCAGATAGTGTATAGCGGGTCTGTGCCTGGCCCTACAATATGGTGAAGGCTGCTACGGCGAGTGACAGCTGAGGCGTTTTTGTTGCAGAGTTGTGGGCCCAGCGGGAGGCATATTCCCCTGTCGTTTTGAAGCTCTGTAACTTCTTTGTATGACGTTTATTAATATAGCCTCATATGGTCAATTTTCCGAGATAAACTGTACACCTCAAAGTTTGTCGGTGCACTTTTATTACATCGCTTATACACTGCCTGAAAAAAATAAGGGAAGCACTCAGAAGATATGGTCGGATGTCAGTGTGATCATACGTATACTTACAAGAAGTAGCTTAGTTCTTGATTACGATTGTAATCTCCTGTGAGAGGTGGAACGGCTAGCAGAATGTATTAGTGCTCTTCGGGCTCAGTGTCGGCCGCGTAGGGTCCATAAGGGACTTGAATGCCATCGGTTGTTGATTGTTCATTGTGAAGGAAACAGCGGATTTTCGGAGTACTCGTTTTTACCAACCGTTAGAGTTTGATGCTGGCATTATTTTGGGTTTTCATTTGACTGGAAGGACGAACCGTGCCAACAGCCTGATCTATGGGGTATTTTGATGTGACAGTGACCGAATGGAACGTGAGGGCAGGCCTTTCGTCTTCAGTGTTTTAGCTGTCCCCATGTGACCACCACATTTCCGCATGCCACCCGAAAACAAGTAATGGACGCCCTGCAACATACTGCGTATGTAATTTTAATACGTATTTCATGCGTGTTTATGAGACTTTGCTTGGAAATTGTACTAGTGTTTGTTGAATCTCAAAGTTAACTGTTAAATATAAAATAACGTGTGACAAAGACTATATACCTGCTAAGAAGCAGCTCTAAGATGGGCGCTAGCGAGTGGAGAGCAGTTTGGAACCAAACTTCGGACGAACTTCGTCAGCTGCGGTTTTTGAGGATGGAGCAACAGTTAAATGATGGAAATATGTGCTATTCTTCCTCAATATGGTTTACAACGGCCTCCGCCGATGATAATGACGGCAGGTTTGTGGAAGAAACGACGTGTGAGCGATGTCTTTACCATTTGATATTCCACAACAGCCTCAGGACTGACGGAGTTTTTCTTTTCCACCACCCACTACAGTAAAAGGCAAAAGCGTTCCATTTATTTAACGAATCTGCCACAGGGTGGTCAGTAATACTTGTGCATTAAAAGTTTAAAAATGTGTGTGAAATCTTATGGGACTTAACTGCTAAGGTAATCAGTCCCTAAGCTTACACACTGCTTAACTTAAGTTATCCTAAAGACAAACACACACAACCATGCCCGAGGGAGAACTCGAACCTCCACCGGGACTAGCCGCACAGTAAAACTTTAAAGTATAGTGTTACATGTACCTCCTGTTTTTGAGTGAAAGCAAGACTATAATAAGTCCTAATTTTGTCCATATCCTTGCATATCTTCTTAAATAAAAATGAGGAAAGCACTTATTTGTCAAGATATATAAAGTAATCAAATGCTGCTAAAGAGCACAAAAGGAGTAACTGAGACTAAAGCCACTTCCTTCATCAGTGTTGCAATCACTTAAGCATGCTCAAGAATTTCTACTACGATCGTTCTTGCTAATTACTTGAAACTTGATTTTGAGAATATTGTATTCTTCAGTGAGCAATCGTTGTAGAGTTATATCAGTCAGCAGCACTGTGTTTCTACTTTTTAAAAAGTATTAACGTAGCTAACACCTCATAAATGTAATTCTCCAATAACGAGTTATAATAAGCAAAGTGTTTCGATATCAGGAAATGCAATCCGCTCTTGCTTCGGTTTACGATAGCCTTTTCGATAATGTGGAGTACTTTCTAATAGGTCTCGAATAGTAAACGTAAGTAATATTTAACAGAATGCACAAATTGCAAAACGTTAACTGTCACGTCCGGAAGTTTCGAACGGGTTTCGTCTTAAAACTCAACGTTACGTCCCCATCTGCGGAGGACATTTTCAGGGGTGATCGTAGCTTCTTTGAATGTCCGTTTCACAAGCAAGCCAGGTGAAAACGGGACATTCAAAGAAGTTACGAGCACCCTTGAAAATGTCCTCCGCAGATTGGGACGAACGTTCGGATTTTAGCTGAAATTCTTTCACCCACGGCATAGCAACCCGGAGCATTTTACTAACTGAAAAAGCACAAAATGTTTTGTGACTGTATTAATTACAAGTTAAATAAAATACAGGACGTACGTTACGCGTTATTGCAATATTTTTGCAGATAGACACACAAAGGAATAAACGCTACTTTCCTTCATGTTGATGTCTTGATGTCAGATCCTTAAGCAAATAGTAATGAGAATAGCAAAAGTAAGCATATGCAGTTATTTAAGGTTGAATAATAAGTAAGCGGTATTTATTTTATTCAACAGTGTACTTGGTATTCAATCATAAACAGAGAACTGTTGCACCGAGAAGTAACAGAAGAATCTATAAATAACATTTGCTGTTAAACTGAGACTAAATTTTCGTTATGTATATATCTGGCGATATAAAGTAATACTGGTCAGTAACAAGCGTAGAGATGACTGTAATACATGCCATTCGCATTCGCAGAGGATACAAAAACAGGGCCGATACAAACTGAACAACAAACGTAGAAAGAATGAAGCCAGAACAGACAGTAAGAGCAGACAAAGATCTCATAATGCTTTCTTGTTCTTTGGACGTTGCTGAGAAACGTACCACCAAAATTCACTTGAAAGTGACGTAGGCGAAGATTCAGATATTTAAAAAAGCATAGTTGGCGACCGATAGCAGATCACCCTGCAGACACGAAACATAAATCAGGGGAGAATAGCTCCTGAAGGGAACACGGAACACGTGGAAAATGTCAAAATATGGAAACAGTATACAATATCACCTGGACTGAAACCGTTTGGGTCATTTCACACCAAGTCTAAACGCAACGCAACGGAGGCAGGATACATGAGCTATATGGGAGTTTAGATAAAATGATGGGACTAGTTCCCACGAGACACGATTTAATATTGCACGTTTGTTTCCGGGTTCAATGGTCTTATTACTAAAGGAAATGGAAGGTGTGCTACCTCGAAACACCAATACGATGGTTATCAAACACCATGGAGATGTTCAGAAAGTAATGAGTATTAACTAATAAGCTCTCACTCCATTCTGAACGAATTTTGTATCAACGATATCAGTTGAAGAAGCGTTGTGGAAACGAAGCATAGAGCCACAGAATGTCATCTTGAGGAACTTCTTGCCATGTGTGAAACAAGTACTGTCTCAGTTCATGAAGACTGCCGGCTCATTCCGTTGCAGAAATAATTATCCGTAGATTATTTTGACGTTTCTTGTTTGAACTGCAGCACGGAGTCTTCCATTATCTACATCAGGCTCAGGAAACTTTAAGACCCCTGAGCGTGATTCACATACTTAAAATCGTGGGTTTCCTCGTTCTGTGACGCGACAGCAGCCCTCAAAGCGCATGAAGTCGAAACTGTAGTGTCTGTGGCGTTAATTTTACCGGGGAATCTCACCGATATGAATGGTAGCTCTTTTCCAACACACCACATCAACAAATTATGCCTCGAAACACTCGCTTTTTATAGCACATTCATTCTTCAGAAGTTTGCATTCACTTACGCTCGTGAACATTGTTTCTTCACTTACTGCTTTTTGTAACAGCTGTCTTACAATTTTTCATTGCACAGTTCTGCAACGCCATTAGTACACAACTGATTTTCACTACATGTAAGTGAATGTAAACGTTTGAAGATGGGATGCCAGGAGTCTTGAAATGTCATCAAGGAAAATGAGTACTTACGAACGTAACTGGTTGTAGATAATTCACCATACAGCACCTTTATTTTCAACAGCTGCGGTGTTCTCATATGTCCACAACGGACAAGATTATTTACGAGGTCGTCCTGAAAAGTAATGCCTCCGAATATTTTACGTCATAACTCTTGAAGCTTTTTAAATAATGTCTGCATATTTATTTCTGACCATAGCCTTTGACCATAGTCACCTTGGCGACGATGACATTTCCCCCAACGAGAGACTAATTTGTTGATACCGTCACTGTTGAATGTTTGACGTTCTTATCGTAGTCACGACCTCACCTCCTCTTGCACCGCTTCATCGCTATCAAAATGAGGTCCTCGAAGGCGTTCCGTAAGTTCTGGAAACAGATGGAAATCAAATGTGATGGAGTCGGGACTGTACGGCTGATGATCGATGGCAGCGAAACTCAGCAGATGTCGCTGCACTCGTGTGTGGTATGGCGGTGTCATGACGAAGGCCACGGCGCTCCATGTGTGAACGTACTCTTCGAATTCGAAACTCATTTAAAACATGCTGTTTATAAAAGTTGAAATAAAACAAATTTCTGCGTTAGTCACTCGTTTTTATTTCATTCCACGACGGCTTTCGGGAGCGTACCATTGAGATGAAATAAAAAAAGTGAATTACGTAGATAACCGTTTTATTTGAACTTATACTGTAGTGAACAAAACATTTCCTTACAACATTCCAGCATGTACGGCATAAAGCATGCTGTTTTTCACGCACTGATATAATTACGTTCCGCGCCACCATGTTCCACGCTACAGTTCGGCACCCTCTAGCGGCAGGAGATGCAAATGTGTTGACATGAAGAATAAAGATTCATAATGTTAGTAACGTTTTTTTATAAAGTTAGCACCCGTGATCTACATCTACAGCTACATCTGTGCTCCGAAAGCCATCTTACCGAATATGGTGGACAGTGTTTCGTCTCACTTCCCCCTTTTACTGTTCCTGTCAAAACGGTTTGCGGAAAGATAAATTATTGGTAAGCCAGTGTTTGGCTTGAATTCCCCTTATTTAACTCGATCGTCTTTTCGCGAGATCGCTGGCCTCGTTGGCCAAGCGGTTCTAGGCGCTTCAGTCTGGAACAGTGCGGCTGCTACGGTCGCAGGTTCGAATCACGCCTCGGGCGTGGATGTGTGTGATGTCCTTAGGTTGGTTATTTTTAAGTAGTTCTAAGCCGTAGGGGACTGATGACCTCAGATGTTAAGTCCCATAGCGCTCAGAGCCATTTTTCGCGAGATATTCGTAGAAGGAAGTAATATTCTAGCTACTGTTCCTAGGAACACTTACTAAATGCATCTGTAAGCAAACGTACTGCTCTTCTTTAGGCCCTCTCTATTTCCTCTATCAATCCTATCTGGTACTGATCCCAGACTGACGGGCAATACTCGAGCATTGGTCGAACGATTCTTTTCTAAACTAAATCCTGAGGATTCTTCCGATGAGTTTTTTTCTTCTATGTGCCTTATCCGCATATTAATTTTATGTGGTCGTTCAGCTTTAAATCCCTCCGTACGCATACTCCTAGATACTTTATGGAAGTAACTGCTTCCAGTAATTTTTCTGTAATTATGTAATGATACAATCAATATTCTTTCTATCTATGTATTCGCAAAACAGTACAAACGCTTATATAGAGATCGACTGCCAATCACTGCAGCAAGCGTCTACCCTCTGTAGGTCTTCTTACATTTTCTTACTACTCTAATGTTACTACTTCTCTGTATACATCGACATCATCCACGAAAAGCCTTATGGAACTTTCTACATTGTCTACTAGGTTATTTATCTATACTGAAGTGCCAAAGAAACTGGTATAGGCATGCGTATTCAAGTACAGATATATGTACACAGGCAGCATACAGCGCTGCAGTGGGCAACACCGACAATTGTCTGGCACAGTTCTTTGATCGGTTACTGAAGCTACAATGACAGGTTATCAGGATTTAAGTGAATCTGAACGTGGTATTATAGTTGGCACATGAGCGGTAGGCCACAGCGTCTCCGAGGTAGCGATGAAGTGGGGATTTTCCCATAAGACAATTTCAAGAGTGTACCGTGAATATCAGGAATCCGGTAAAACATCAAATCTCCGACATCGCTGCGGCTGGAAAAAGATCCTGTAAGAATGGGACTAACGACGACTGAAGAGAATCGTTCAACGTGACAAAAGTGCAACCCTTCCGCAAACTGCTGCAGATTTCAATGTTGGGCCATCAACAAGTGTTAGTATGCGAGCCATTCAACGAAACATAATAGATATGGGCTCACTCGTCTACCCTTGACGACATAACGACAAAAAACTTTAAGCCTCACCTGGGTCCGTCAACACCGACATCGGACTGCTGATAATGGGAAACATGTTGCGTGGTCGGAGAAGTCTCGTTTCAAATTGTTTCGAACGGATGGACATGTAAGGGTATGGATTATTACCTCAAGAATCCATGGACCTTGTACGTCAGCAGGGGACTGTCCAAGATGGTGGAGGTTCTGTAATGGTGTGGGGCGTGTGCAGTTGGGACCCCTGATACGTCAACATACGACTCTAACAGTTGGCACGTACGTAAGCATCCTGTCTGATCACCTGAATCCATTGATGTCCATTGTGCATTCAGACGGACTTGAGATAGAGTGGCTCCAGAAACACTCTTCTGAGTTTAACCACTTCCGCTGGACACCAAACTCCCCAGACATGAACATTATTGCACTTATCTGGGCCGCCTTACAACGTGCTGTTCAGAAGCGATCTCCACCTCCTCGTACTCTTACGGATTTATGGACAGCCCTGCAGGATTCATGTTGTCAGTTCCCTCCACCACTAAATCAGACATTAGACGAGTCAATGAACGTCGTATTTCGGCACTTCTGCGTGCTCGAGTGGGACCTAGACGATATTATTCAAGTGTATCAGTTTATTTGGCTCTTCAGTGTATAATGTAAAAACTAATGTTCCTATAACACTTTAATGTGGTACGCTCGAAGTTATTTTTACGTCTGTAGACTTCTCTCAGTTCAGAAAGACCCGTTGTGCTCTCTTTGGTAAGAAATTTTCAGTCCAGTCACAGTTGGTCTGATTTTCCGTAAGCTAGTCTTTTATTCATTAGGCGGCAGTGCGAAACTGTTACCCCATTGGAATATTTTATTATGTACCCTGTTCACAGAGTGCATGATAATGCTTGGCTTAGTATAGTTACCGTATACTGGCGGGCGTACGGGCATCCTTCAGCAGTTACGTATTAGTCGTGTTGTCATATCCAGTAGTTCTTATATCGTGATTCGAGGAGGTGTGTGGGTCTTGCGTACTTTGGTGGACTACATTATTGGAAGGAAGATACCCACAATCTAGGGGATAATTACCAGAATGAATATTAACTGTGCAGAGGAGAGTGCATCAATTTTAAACTTCTCAAAGGTTTAAAGATTAAGAGTGTGTTGTACTAGGACTACAACCCGTACCTTTCCCTTAGAGCAATTCCTCGCGAAACGCAAAGCTTACAAGTTCGAAACCCGGTCGCATACACAGTTTTAATCTGCCGCGATGTTTCGCTGGGGTATACGTTTTGTAGCGTTCAGTCAATGCGATTATCGTATAATACTTAACGTGTCCAAGAGTATCGCTGCTCAACACTTAAGGACTATGTTCATCGGCCATTAGTTACCTGCTTTCTCATTATTTTGTGGTACCTCTCCTGCTTCCTCTCCACATGAGCGCAAGTAATGGTGCTGCTTCTAATGAAAACTTTTTTCAGTCGTGAGTGCATACAATCGGGGATTCCATGCCCCCCACCTGTGACGCAAACCGCCGGTCTCTGCACTGAGCGTACGCCACAAAAAGCGAACTGCTGTCCGGTAGGGGGCTCGCGCCGCGCCCTCTGTCTTTGGGTGGCAGGTGCCCGTCTGCAGCAGGTGCGCTCGCCAGCTTATTGGACTCTGTCCGCCCTCCAATAAGCGGACGACCAGGCAGGCAGCGAGCCCAGCCCGGACTGTGATACAAGGGGCGCCTATCGGATGACGGAGCCCGCTATGCGGCCGCAATATCCCGCTTTCGGGGCCGCCGACAAAGGCGGAGCGTGTGCGAAGCGTGTGCGAAAATTGTGCGTCTGTACGACTGGCGCCAAGTTGCGAGTGGCAAGTGGGGAGGTATGTCGGGAGGGAAGTAATAGAGACGGACCCGCCGACTCCGGCGGAGGGTGAAGATGCCGAGTCGGCGGCATTCCGGACGCGTCTGACCGGTCGACCTGCGCTTCGCCGGCCGGTCATCGATCCGACATGATATCTCTGGATGCCCAGCCGGCTGTATTGGGCAGCCGGACAGAGGCGAACACAATGCTGCCGAAAAATTCTCCAGCCTTTCAGAAATTCTCCACGACAGCGATCCTCAAACACGCCTGCATTCCAGTACATCCCGTATACAAACTCTCAACACGCCTCGTGCACGCTACATTCTCAGCAGCATAAATACTCCGTTTCCCACCTTCTGAAATACTTTTCTCCGAAATGTAAACCGTATGCCACGATACCATCCATAATGATGAAAGAACAACTGCTAATCAGCTTGAATTTCTCTGACTGTCGAGTACAGATCGTAGAGTAAATGTCTTTTATTTCAGTCCATGAGGACGAAACTTTTAGCTCAAACTGTCGGTTTCGGTCAGCGGGGACAATCTTGTGACGTGAAGAAAACGGGAGAAAAACCAGATACAGGTAATGGACAGTTCGGGTGTTAAAATAATCAATTATATCGTAAATATTCCTTTCATACTTTCAGAAAACATGCGCATAAAATACGAAAACGAACACTTACGAGGAGAACGCGCTTAGTTCCATCACACGATTTCTCAGAAATTCCGTTCAAGGGAAGAGGAGTCTAAATAAGCTAACAATGTCTTGGCGTATCAGTTGACAATCGCCCGCTCACAAAAAAAAAAAAAAAGAAAGAGAAGGTCAAAATTTCGAGGTATTTTCCAGGTACTTTATCTACCTTTTAGCGGCGGTGTTCTCCGGCGAAATAATGGCTCACTACTTACCGTCGTGGTATCTTAATTTTGTATCCCGCCTTCGAAACCCCATTGTTGTTTGTATTTATTTTGTTTTATTTTCTTGCTTTACAGTCGTTACAATACCCATGTCAAATATGATTACTACACGAATGTTTGTTATCAAATTAGGGGTTACAAGATCGTTATATTAATCGTATAGTTACAATTGGATTTCAAAATAAGTGTTCACACATTTATTATGGTTTAAATGGCTCTGAGCACTATGGGACTTAACTTCTGAGGTCATCAGTCCCCTCGAACTTAGAACTACTTAAACCTAACTAACCTAAGGACATCACACACATCCATGCCCGAGGCAGGATTCGAACCTGCGACCGTAGCTGTCGCGCGGTTCCAGATTGTAGCACCTAGAACCGTTCGGCCACCCCGGCCGGCTCACACATTGATTATATAATCTGTATGTGTATGGTATGTTGAAGTGTTACTTACATTGATATTTTATTCTCATATTAGTTCTTGTATTAATTCTTATATTTTATCCATTTGCATTTTCTACAGGAAAATACGATGCATTCCCTTTGATGAAACCGATAGTGCATTCGTCAGAAACAAAGATATTCCGAACCCTACGAGGATCGCAAGAAGGCAGGGTTGTTACAGTAACATTTCTTCGTTTGAATCTCACTCCGAAAACAAAGATCGTTTACACTGGTGAAGATTTCACGCGCTGGCAATAATTTTGCAGGGAACAATGCATAACGGATTTCCGAAAAGTAGCGTTTGCAACTGATTCGGAATGATGACACACCACAGTAATAACATCGGATGGTTCATATGTTCATATGTGTGTTAAATCATATGGGACTTAACTGCTAAGGTCTTCAGTCCCTAAGCTTACACACTACTTAACCTAAATCATCCTAAGGACAAACACACAGAGCCATGCCCGAGGGAGGACTCGAACCTCCGCCGGGACCAGCCGCACTGTCCATGACTGCAGCGTCATAGACCGCTCGGCTAATCCCGCGCGGCTAACATCGGATGGTAACTGGAGCTAGACGCATGCGACATTCCATCCCCAACAAAGATGGAATTTTTATGTATAGCAGTGCGCCATGTTACCGTGGCACAATTGATCGCGATTGGTTTGAAGAACTTTCTGCACACTTGGTGCGAATGATTTGGCCACCGCGGTCACACGACGAGAATCCTATCTCACATTTACGAGGCGTAGTCGAAAGTTCAGTTCGTGCACAAAATCCTGCACCGGCAACAATTTTGCTGTTACAGACGGCTAAATAGGTAGCATGGCTCAAAATTTCTTCAGCAGACTTCCAGCGACATTTTCAGTCCATGCCACGTCGAACTGCTGCACTACGCTGTTCGAAAGTAGTGCCAAAACGATTTAGGAGGTATGCCATGATTTTTGTCACCTCGCTGTATACCTAGCGTTGCCGTGGACTAGTGCATAAGATGTACAGTATGCTTTATTTCCTTTTACTGCTAATGTTACCCTTTTGTTTTGCTGCCTGTTTTCTGTTTATACTGTGTAATGTATTTAATTCACTATACGATCCTACTGAGTGTGTGATACGTTTCTTGGCGCAGCGTGTCGCGGGGTATGAGGGACCGTCTAGCAGTTTCCTCTCTCCACTCCGTCATGCCTACGCCGCATTCCAGAGGCTACGTAAACGGACGCTGCAGATTACTTGATTCAGTCTCCTGTTTGATACATTCGGCTTCTTTCTACTAGTTAATTTATCACTCTTAACTAACTTTGTTTTCTCCTTCAGCTTTTTGTTGGTTATGTTTTTTGTGGTTGCATAGAATTAACTCAAAAGTGATACAGACTTGCACTTTATGACACACTCTTTTGATTTTTAAAATTTAATTTCACTTTGGTTTTAATGTATTTAATTGTATTACTATAAAACTTACACATCTTAATATTGACCTCAATGTCGTATAAATTTACGAGGGGACTACAATAGGTAATGCAATACATTTTTTTCTGAAAACAGTTTGGTTTTGATCAGGATTCTGATACACCGTATTATTCCCCATTCTCTTGGCACACAAAGCCCAGTTTTTCAACATAATCTCCGTTAAATACTCTAGCCGAACGACACCTTCCTGGGAGTGCCTGTACGCCCCCATGGTACCTCTCTTCTGGTAGGCGTCGGAGCCAACGTCTTGCTGCATCAGTAACCTCCGCATCATAGAGGTACAGCTTCCCACTGACTGTATCCTCTATTGGACCGAACAGATGGAAGTGGAAGGTGCGACGTCTGGTCTGCAGGGTAAATGAGGAAGAACAGTTCAATAACAGCTCAATGAAAATTTGTGAGCTCCTCTCGAGTGAGCAGAATAATGTGAGGCCTAGTGTTGTCATGGAGAATGAGAACTTCGTGCACATTTTTGTTGTGGCGAACACGCTGAAGGGGTTACTTCAATTTCCTTAGGGCAACACAATACACTTCGGAGCTGATCGTTGCACCGTGACGCAGGACATCAAACGGAATAACCCCTTGAAGATTCCAGAAGACGGTAATCATGACTTTACCGGCTGAGGGTACAAACTTTTTCTTTGACGGGGAGATGGTGTGGTACCACTCCTCTAATGGCCGTTTTGTATCTGGTTCGAAATTATGAACTCATATTTCATCACCTGTGCCGATGTTCGACAGAAAATTGTCAAGGTCAGCCTTAAAGTGCGCGAACAGTTCCTTACTGATGGTCCTTCGTAGCTCTTTATGGTCTTGCGTTAGGTGGCGAGAACCCAACCGGCACGCACCTTGGAGTACCCTACTAGTCGAAGGTGTGTCAGCATTACCAACAGAGCCGTCCAGCTGTGCAGAGAGGTGATCACCTCGAATGAGAGGGTACGCACGTTCCAACATTGATTATGGCCTACCAGCCCAACAGCTCACCGTCGTTTTGTTCACTGTCACATCTCCGTGGACATTCTGCAAGCACCTAGCAATATATGCGATGCGATAGTTTTCCACCAAAAGAAACTCAATCCTAGCTCTCTGCCCTGGAAAACACCTGCGTTACAGGCGCCATTTTGAAGTCAAGTCCAACGTCGCAGAGCCGTGCGTGGCTCGTGTTCGTGCCATATCTCATTTGACATCCTGCTTTTACTGTACTAACACCTCGTTATGTTAATTTCATTTACTGGTGTCAATGAGTTGCTACCTTGCCTGGGCGTGAGCGGCAGTAGCGGCGCTTATCTATACAAGCCCTATCGTATTATCTTTGCTAACTTCTATTTCATCCCAGTAGTCGTGTGTTCGGAGTTAATTCGGATCTGCCAGTGAGTTCGGAGGCGCTAGCAGTGCTGTTCGGCCCTCGCAGTGTTTGACTTGGGACACGGCAGAAGTTCAGTCGGGGCGCTGTTGCAGTGAGGTCCGGACAGCCATGACTCGGTCGACGGTTGCCGATACATATCAACTGAGTGCGGACCACCTTCGTTGGTTATCGGTCGGTCGTCTTGTCATACGACGTGTATGTTGGCCGGTGATCGCTTACGGATTGCCTGCATGTGCCGACTCGTGATTCGTTCTTGTTATTGCACAGTCGCAGTCGTTATTTTTGTCTAGTCCTTTGTGCAAGTGTTCGTGAAACCGTGTGTAGTTTGTGATTTCGTCTGCTCAGTTATTTTAGTGCTGTCTCCGTGCTCATGTGTGGAGCAGGTCGGTTGGCGTGGAGCAGGTTGGCCAGGTCCACTGGCGGTCTCTACGCAGTGTCGGAGTGTGCGGGGCTGCTCCCATTGCTACGAGGTCCCTGGCTCACCGACCCTGGACACGAAAGACGACTTTGGATTTAATTTACCAGAAAGTCAAGACTGTTCACATTGTGTCGTCTAGTTCTTGTTGTTGGCAGTTGGAACAGTCCCGCGAGCAACAACGTGTGTGTTCGAGTCGGCGAAGGTTTAGCCACCGTCCGGTGGAGTCTAACTGTATTTGCTTATTTGCGATTTAAGTGCACCAGCGGAATTTTCTGCCTTGTGGCCATTAACGTTCCGGTTACCTGCGCTGGTCGTTGACGTAAACTCAGGAAGTGTCCTTTCTTCACCGTGTTGTGACTGTTCAGCACGGTGTGTAGTTTGACTGCTTAATGTATGCTTGGTTGTGGGTGTCCATGCCTTTTACGTTTTGCATTGAACTCCCGGTTGTGTGCTGGTCGAGTGGAGCGTAAGCTACCTTGTCGGTGGGTCTGTTGACTGTTCGTTGGGTTGTCGTCGGATCAAGCATGGTTGGGCCGACTACTTGTCTCACCTGTGTGAGCGTTAGCCTTTCAAGTGCTGGCAGACCGCCGAAATTTCTAAGCGCCGTTAGCTGCATTGCCTTTTCTTATTTTCTGTTGTCTGTATTTGTATGGCTCATAGCCGACGGTTTTGAATTTAAGTTGAATAGTTTTTAGTGGTGTTTTAAGTCATGAGCCTTCAGCCGCTTTAAAATTAAAGTTCCTTGCTTTTCAAGTGTCAGATTGTTTGGGCCTTCAGCCTAATTAAAATATTGTTTAAAGATAAAGCCTTGCACCTTCTGCCTACCAAAGAATTCTTTTACTTGTGCTTTGAGTCACGAGCCTTCAGTCGTTTTAAAATTAAGAATCAATGTCTTTTGAGCATCAGACTGCGAGGGGCCTTCAGCCTAATTGAATATATGGCCTTTTGCCTTGTGTTTATTATTTAATTTTACCTTGAAACTTAAATCATCGGTCTTCAACAGTCTTTAAATTAAGGTTGTTGCTTTTCAAGTGTTAGATAGATATTTGGGCCTTCAGCCAAATTATGGAAATTACACTCCTGGAAATTGAAATAAGAACACCGTGAATTCATTGTCCCAGGAAGGGGAAACTTTATTGACACATTCCTGGGGTCAGATACATCACATGATCACACTGACAGAACCACAGGCACATAGACACAGGCAACAGAGCATGCACAATGTCGGCACTAGTACAGTGTATATCCACCTTTCGCAGCAATGCAGGCTGCTACTCTCCCATGGAGACGATCGTAGAGATGCTGGATGTAGTCCTGTGGAACGGCTTGCCATGCCATTTCCACCTGGCGCCTCAGTTGGACCAGCGTTCGTGCTGGACGTGCAGACCGCGTGAGACGACGCTTCATCCAGTCCCAAACATGCTCAATGGGGGACAGATCCGGAGATCTTGCTGGCCAGGGTAGTTGACTTACACCTTCTAGAGCACGCTGGGTGGCACGGGATACATGCGGACGTGCATTGTCCTGTTGGAACAGCAAGTTCCCTTGCCGGTCTAGGAATGGTAGAACGATGGGTTCGATGACGGTTTGGATGTACCGTGCACTATTCAGTGTCCCCTCGACGATCACCAGTGGTGTACGGCCAGTGTAGGAGATCGCTCCCCACACCATGATGCCGGGTGTTGGCCCTGTGTGCCTCGGTCGTATGCAGTCCTGATTGTGGCGCTCACCTGCACGGCGCCAAACACGCATACGACCATCATTGGCACCAAAGCCGAAGCGACTCTCATCGCTGAAGACGACACGTCTCCATTCGTCCCTCCATTCACGCCTGTTGCGACACCACTGGAGGCGGGCTGCACGATGTTGGGGCGTGAGCGGAAGACGGCCTAACGGTGTGCGGGACCGTAGCCCAGCTTCATGGAGACGGTTGCGAATGGTCCTCGCCGATACCCCAGGAGCAACAGTGTCCCTAATTTGCTGGGAAGTGGCGGTGCGGTCCCCTACGGCACTGCGTAGGATCCTACGGTCTTGGCGTGCATCCGTGCGTCGCTGCGGTCCGGTCCCAGGTCGACGGGCACGTGCACCTTCCGCCGACCACTGGCGACAACATCGATGTACTGTGGAGACCTCACGCCCCACGTGTTGAGCAATTCGGCGGTACGTCCACCCGGCCTCCCGCATGCCCACTATACGCCCTCGCTCAAAGTCCGTCAACTGCACATACGGTTCACGTCCACGCTGTCGCGGCATGCTACCAGTGTTAAAGACTGCGATGGAGCTCCGTATGCCACGGCAAACTGGCTGACACTGACGGCGGCGGTGCACAAATGCTGCGCAGCTAGCGCCATTCGACGGCCAACACCGCGGTTCCTGGTGTGTCCGCTGTGCCGTGCGTGTGATCATTGCTTGTACAGCCCTCTCGCAGTGTCCGGAGCAAGTATGGTGGGTCTGACACACCGGTGTCAATGTGTTCTTTTTTCCATTTCCAGGAGTGTAGTTGACGTGAGGCCTTCTGCCTTCTAAATATTGTTTTGGCGTCTGAATTTTGAGTTAATAGCTTTTAGCCTTTTTTTTTTAATTAAAGTGGTTGTGCCCTTCAGGTGTAAGATAGTTTGGCGTATTCAGCCGATAACTAAGTTCAAGAATTTGTACTGTAATGTTTGATCAAATAAATAATGTTATATGTGTTCGAGTGTAACTGACAGCCGCTCATTTTGGTTCCTTTCCACAATTCCAACTACCTAACCTATCCTGCAGGTTTAGCAGGGCGTCTCAGCCTCCGCCTGTCGGAACTTCATGAAACTATAGAGGCTAGAGAAAGAATATTCGACGATGTCCCACAACATTTTTTCCACCTAAATTGGCCGAGAAGATAAAATGTTGCATTACTTACTGAATGCTCCTCGCATTTTGGTCAAGTACGTGTAGGCCTACCGACATCCGACGAGCATACGACACAAACGTATTTCTTCGGCAACTGTACCTCAATTTTTTATGAATGATTGCCGGGACTGTGCCCTAGTTCACACCATAATAATTATGTGGGACAGTGCTAACCTGATTTTGTGTGTACTTTTTAACGATGCCTCTATGGCTTTATCATTCTAGGATTCATTTTGAAACACGTAAGCTTCGAAATATTTTGAGCGCATACATTCTATATGTACGAAGTCACAGTTTCTCGTTATGGCATAATTTATTGATTGCAGCTGTACACTTTTCATTAGTTGTGCTTGGTTTCTCTTTCATTTTCTTCATATCTGAATGTGGCCACCGCTAACCGTAACCGATAATTTGAGGCTATAAAAACTTGTGATCGTAGACGAAAGTAGGGCAGATTTATCCTCCACTCTCTGTATCATGTTACTTGCCTCTTCTAAGACTTTACCTCTAGTGTTTGTCACCTAATTTTTATGTCTTCGAGCAATTTCTAAACAAGTTAATAGAAATCGACTGAATTGTTCAGCAAAACGTATAATGTATGGAAATCGTATTACGAAGCATCAGAAAGTGAATCCGCATAGACTTCTCCAAATTTAGGATTTCCGTTGTTTTCCACAAAATGTTTAAGTCACACGCTGCATGAAAGCACTTGACTGATATCCATGATCATGCTTCACATTCCAATCTTGAACTCCTCGTATAACCACTGGTGGTTTGGGGGTCATCTTATATAATCTTATTTCGATGATAAGTTGTAACCCGCAAACAACGAAGTCGTAATTCGAGATATTTTCATGAAGTTTCCATATATTTGATTGTCGGTTCATCAGATTCTAGAGACGTTTGTGCGCGTAATTCAATCATCGCTGTAGTCATTTTCTCTCAGCTCACTAGCTTAGAAAATATAAGAGCCTGAAGTTTGATTTATCATTGCAATGTATGTATGTGTAATACACTCTAACATGACAGAAGTTTACAGTGAGCAGAGCCTATCCTCATCACAGGATTATTTAAGAAAAGAAAAGGATTACAACCTCAAAAGGATGATTAATTTAAAAATCATGTGCCAGTTTCGTGACCTTATCTGGTAAGCTACAACGTCATATTCACTATTTAGAGTAGCTTTCAATTTCATGGATTACAAAACTGCTACATGTGTCAGACATAATCGTACAGATTATTCAGATTAAAGCTTACAGTTATTAGAAATCTTGACCAATGCCACTTACCTCCAGATAAGACATATGTTATTGCCGTACTGAATACTAGCACTCGAAACGAAGCACGGTTTTCGCTACTCAAGTGGTGGTTGAAATTTTATAGCAGTGCCTAGTAAGTGCTATTCCTACCTTTATACCTTCTGATGAATCGTGGAATGTAGTTACTAGTTGAACATTATATTCTCTTTTTATCCTATTCGGCGCGCAAGTTAAAAATAACGAGCAGTACAGAAGGAAACATAACAGCACCGGCAAAATTTTTGTCACACTCAGAAGACATAACGCTACTCTAATGTGTCAGCCCAGAGCCTCTGGTCGTGCTTAATGAGCACAGTTCGGCGAGAATTATACATCGAAAGTATCGTCAGGTATGCCAAAGGCTACTGAAGCCACTCGTTGATAATTAGATCCCGAAGCATTAGTCAAACAGTCAGCTGTTGAATGCTGCATTACTGACTGTGTACAAATACCCCTACAAGTTTTCTATCCGTTCGAAATCAGTTGACTGAGGGGACAAGTCGGAAGCGATTCGGTGCCTCAGTGTTCGTTAAACCAGGAACTTACTCTTGCAGCTCTGTGAAGAACGTTAATGGCCAGAAAGCTGTGGCGAGCTATTAAGTTGGAATGGGTTCCAGGCTGGAGGGAGGGGGTGGACGGGGAATGGAGAGGGGAGTGGAGAGGAGGGTTGTGCAGATATGGGCTCAGTTTAAAAATTGTTTTACTTAACACAAACGGAATAGACACACACTTTCACTACAGGAAATTATTTTTGTAGCCTGTAAAAGTTCTTAAGTAGTGGTCTGTACAATCAATACCAAAATGTCTTCCATAAAATAAAAGAAAAACTCAAACTTTTGCCCTAATACATGTAAGTGCCCAACAACATAAACGAATTAGAACTCCTGGCCCTCAGCCACAGCAGTAATGTATGAGAAGGCTTCAGCAGTAAAAAATAAAATGGAAAAAATAACACAAAATATGCATTGGACTATTATTATAAGCATCACCAGGTAGCTATTGCAACAAGCTTCACACATAACTCTACCAAAATACCTACACACGTATCTTTGTAGTTTCTTCCACATTAACGAAAACATTTTGTTTAGCAGCGGAAAAATGCTCCTACCGGAGTACAAAACAGGCTAATATGCTCCTGCTTCAAAAGACTAACTTGGAAGTGCGGTACCAGCTGCCTCATTGTGCCTTCATGGTCATCTTTAAATGTTAGCCCAAACATTTTGTCATGGAAATATTCGCGCTCCTTTTGACACGTAATTCACAACTCTCTCCCACAAACTCCCCTGACTTTTAACTAGCTCACACCCTCAAGTTCATCGCTGTAAGTCGCTCACATCCATCTACTCCCACTTGCCCATTCTCACAAACTCATTCAGCCCAACTAATTGTCATTATCTTTTTGTGTGACTCTGCCAGTGTCCACTGTCTCACAGCAACACTTTCCTTCGCTCTGTCATTCTCCTCTCACTGTCACTCTCATCTTCCGCTCTCTGCTATCTCAGTCATTCTTTCTCTCAGCTGTTGTCCCTTCTCACTGTCGGTATCTCTCTCTTCCTCGTTGTCATTGTCGTAGAGTTTGTCTCTCATTATCACTGGCCAGCCGGTTCTAGGCGCTACAGTCTGGAACCGCGCGACCGCTACGGTCGCAGGTTCGAATCCTGCCTCGGGCATGGTTGTGTGTGATGTCTTTAGGCTAGTTAGATTTAAGTAGTTCTAAGTTCTTGGGGACTGATGACCTCCAATGTTAAGTCCAATAGTACTCAGAGCCATTTGAACCATTTCATTGTCGCTGGCTCTCGTACACTTCCACTCTCTCCTCCTCTGTATTCGTCTCCCATTGGCACCGTGTCCCTTACTCATTTCTTAGCAACCTTTTGCCACCGTCAATTATGTTCCACTGTCACTGTGGCCCTCACTTTCTCTCATATTGTAATTCTCTCCTTCGCTCTTTCTATACCACAATCACTGTCTCCTGGGTTCCAGTATTTCTTACTTTTCCCCCTCTTGACCAAAGCCACTGTCTCCATCTCTCTCAGCATTAAAAAGCGCGAATATGTTCGCATCCCCAAATTTTTGCGTAAATTTTGAATGGTACTGAGGAAGGTACAATGAAGAAGCTGGTATCCCAATTTAAGACAGATGATTAGTCTTTCCTGTGCTCCGATAGGAACATACTTTCTCTGGTTCCCTTGTTTTGGCGTGCTACAGTAGGAAATGACACTCATATTAAAAAAATTATGGGTCAGTAAAACTTTGATAGTTTACTTATGTGAAACTGAAATAACGCAAAACTAGTTTTACACCTCAGGCCGTGCGCAACAATTTTGTATGTGCTTAGTATCTATATCATTGTGTTCGCAGAACTCATCTGATGATAATGGAGATACTTTAAAGCATGTTTCTCCGTGCTACATCACTTTATAAACCACATTCTCGCCTCACACCGCATTTTAAGTGCATATTTTAAGTGTAAAGGTAGGGTAATTTAAAAAAAAAGAAAGTTGTTCAAATAGCTCTGAGCACTATGCGACTTAAAATCTGAGGTCATCAGTCCCCTTGAACTTAGAACTATTTCAACTTAACTAACCTAAGGACATCACACACATCCATGCCCGAGGCAGGATTCGAACCTGCGACCGTAGCGGTCGCGCGGTTCCAGACTGAAGCATCTAGAACCGCACGGCCACATTGGGTAACTTGGAACTACTGAATAAAGTGAAATGATCGTATTGTATTGTTGGCCGGGAGGCCCCATAGGGGAAGTTCGGCCGCCCCTGTATCTGTGAAACGGATAAAAATATCAGAAAAATTTTGAAGTTTGGTTTAGATTGGGATCTAAAGAATATATCGTAAAAATTTCAGCCATTTGCTGTGCTTAGCCAACTTGGAATACGCGGCTCGGTTTTGGTACCCAAAAATCAGGCTTTTGGAATGTTTCTCGATAAAGGGTACAGATTTTTGAAAACGGGAAGATGTTACTTCCAGATAAATACCTAGAGATTACACCATTGAAATTAGAGCCATTTGCTGCGTTTAGTTATTTAGAAATCCGTTGCTGACTGCGAAAAAGTGGTGGACATTTTTTTAGGTTTTCCCCAGGAAACGCCTATGAATTGAACTGTGCCTCCATAGGCTCCTTAAGGTGCATCATAGGCCACATATAGTGCAAAAAACCAACTGATTTGCATAAGCTGGAGGATATTTGTAATGTTCAAACTGTACTGTAGGATGCTTACTGTAGGGCGAATTTTGTGTTGGGTATAAAAATTGGCCTTGCCACAAGGGCTATTCAAAACACTTGACCCTATCAGTTTATCACCAATACAACCCAAGGTATGAGCCCCGGAAAAACCCCATTTTTATGTGCGGCGTTTTGTAACATATTATGTAGCGCACCTATACAGTAAATTAGTGTAATATTGCACTGTCTTCCGTCTGAAAGCTGTGACACTTCGTCATAGTACGCATTCATATGAAACAGGCCGTGCAGACGATGTAAAGGACTCCTCTGCAACAAGCGTGCGCACAGCTACATGACGTCTCATCATTGGAAACCTAATTAGCGACTATCTGCGTAATTGAGCTATCGTGTTTCACACTTAACCTGAAACGATCCGATCGGAACATGAGATGACCGTGGCGCAATTGTTACTGGTGGCCCACCCTCGCTGCAGTCCTTGCTCTCGAGACTAAGAGAAGTCTCTAACAACTCAATAACGCGTCGATGATGTGTGCCTAAACAAAACTTATTGCTGACGAGTTTGTGAGTTTATTATTTCAATAGTTACAGAGCTAGAAAAACTTACAGAACAAAAGAGGAATCTGGTTAGACATAGTTTTAATGTTCAAAAGAAAAAAAAAAAAACAAAAAACCTGCAACAGAAAGAAAAACCCCTAGCGATCAGTGTACGCAATTCATCAAAAACACAAGTACTGACATATAAGTCAAAATTAAGACACCTTTTTTAAAGACAAGAGTTTGCATTACGACTGTATTATACTGTCCACTAATTCGTATTTGCACTAGCTAACATGTAAATGTAAAAGTAAAAGTGACGTATAAATGCCAGTTGAAAGTCAACGTCCAATCGATGGCTGAAAGAGCTCCGAATCCCAGGCACTACTGTGCAAATTATCTATACTAAGCCTTCACTGGCCACAGTGGAATGTTGGATTATTCTGAAGTCTGGCTGCATTAGCTTCAAGGGACCAACTATTCACTCTCCACAATTTCCTAAATTTTTAAATAGGAAATTACCATTACCAATCGAATAAGAATGCAGGGATTTCCGTAACAAAGCTGACAACTACCAGAGGTATGACTTTCTCGAAGTCGTTAGATTTAATTTTCTAATGACATACAGCGACGAATTTTTCAACTTCCAAGAATGACTGTTTACCCTGTACGAGACTTAAATAACCAGGCAACATCTCAGCTACGTCTATGTTCACTCGAAAGCCCAGAACAACTCTCAGTCATCTTACTTCGCATTAAATTTAAAATTCTCAGATACTAACGGACAAAAATTAAAAATCGGAATCCACACTCTAGATCGGCGGTAAAATTTCAGAGTTCGGAATCGTTCCCTTACGAAAAAATACTCTTAAGGCCACAGATCAAGAATATTACTAAATGTTCACCAGCAACACACGTCAAAATTTTCTACGACCATAACTCGGCACAGGAAAACCTCAATATTTTCACGAAGTGACCGATTTGCCGCCCATCTAAATCACACAGAGACTGCTGGCGAATGCTGTCCATACCAGTCTGCGATAGCCAAGATGGTGACCCTGTGTTTGTATTCTCACGTAGGTCACACGAGTCAAATCGAGTATATTTGATTCGTGATGTAAATATAAAAATATTTTGATGTATACGAGTATCACATATGAAATCGCTTCCAAATTTTATGAGCTTTTCAGTGCTCAAATTAGATTTTTAGTACACACCGTTTTTTTCGGATAAATTATATTTTTTACATGAAACATTGTTAATAAAATGAAACAGTTAATTAAGATCCTATTTCTGCTTTCTAATTATTGTTGTTATCTAATGGTGCCGCTACTTTTAAGATATAAATTAACCTTGTGGTTAAATTTGCCGATTTTTCAACATAAAATACACATTCCGGACCGTAGTTGTAAACGAAAATGTTTATCACAGTTTTGTTTTTACTTGTTGATAGGTCCCTAAGAGTCATATCCATTGACACTTAGTTTATGAAAATCGATTTAGTTGTCACTGAGATACAATATTTTATAGTTCGTACAGTTTATAAGTTGTTTAACCCAGCGTGAATGAGGCGAGACATTGTTACACCAGCTATCAGGTTGGTATGAGGTACCCGAAACTTGCTTGGGATATTAATAACGGTGTCGATTAAACAACATGAGTAAGCGAAATACTATGTTTAAGGTATAAAACCTTTTTTTGGGTGAAATATTGAAGTGTCTATATTTACTCTGAAAAAGTACATGTTTCAGAAGTTTAACAATTTTTCATACAAAATTCGAACAAAATTACAGTTTCATTGATTAATTAACAAAATGATGTTATCTTCTAATTATAAAAGAGAAAAAGAAAATAAAAAGTCTTATGACATCAATAAGCTCAGCACCAACATTACGCCTACAAATCAGCATATTCTCCACACATAAAAATCGCTTGTTCCGTACATTTTGGTTCCTCACACTTCGAACAATAATGTTTGGTTTTCCTGTCTTTTTTCCAGTACAGTACCACATCTGTCATATCTACCAGTAATGTTTTTTGGAACGGGCGATGGAGTTTCTCCCAGTCGACCAACAATCCTCTTTCGAATTTCTCTTGGAAGAGACGTACGTTTCTTTGTGTAATGTGAAGACTGTCATTTATCAGATCACGAATGAAATCTCGGCCATTCCCGCGTGTTGTACCACGTTCATTTTTTCTCTGTAGACTGTGATGACATTTATGACCGCCATATTGATCATACCATAAAAAAATGTCATAGGCGAACGTTTGCTGTTGCGAGCAACATCAAGTGGCTCTCAGTTTATCTGTGACATCGACACCGGCTTTAGTTGCTTTGTAATAAGTAATCATTTCTGGTTTTGTTTTACCACCTGTCGATTGGTCTATGTTTTTATCATGGTGTAAAGTTGACATAACCAGCTCATCTTTATATTTTTAGGTATGTAGACACCAATGTAGAGTCATTCTGGCCGGCCGGCGTGACCGAGCGGTTCTAGGCGCTTCAGTCCGAACCGCGTGACCGCTGCGGTCGCAGGTTCGAATCCTGCCTCGGGCATGGTTGTGTGTGATGTCTTTAGGTTAGTTCGGTTTAAGTAGTTCTAAGTTCTAGGGGACTGATGATCTCAGATGTTAAGTCCCATAGTGCTCAGAGCCATTTGAACCATTCGAACCAAAGTCATGCCTCTATCGTTGTATCCCTCCCTCTCTCAACATCCACACCCTCCATCTCCTTCATCAGGGCAATTTCCGGCGCCTCCCCCTCCCAGACAATGAACTTCGCCGTGACATCTACCCTTCCTTCCAACTATAACCTGGCCTTGTTCCCCCCCCCCTCCCCAGGGGCCCATTTTTCCTCTCCCCTCCTTCTCCCAGAGCGGATTTTCCTCCTTCCCCCCCTGAGACCCTGCACCCCATACTTGCCTCTTTCCTTCCCACATCCCTCCCTACCTGGCCCTCTTCAACGCGCCCCTCACCCACCTCCTCCCTCTCTGCCCCTCCCTCCCTCCCTCCTTCCGGTCCCCCTCATCTCCTTGCACCTGGCAGATCCTCCGTTTTGATCATCGTCAGTGTGCCATGTCAGTGTTGTGTTTAGTGCTGTTTCTCCTGTGAGTCAAGAGGTGTGATTTTAATTGTGTGCTGCCCTGAGGTTCGCTGTCAGTGTTTGTTATGTGCTACGCCAGCCGTCGATACTTTTATGCTCCAGTCATAGTGTGCCTTGTGTTCTTTTAATTGTCGCAGTGTGTGGATTTTTGTGTGCGCTAACTTTTTACGGTTTTTATCTCCATTTTACAGTCGCCCCTTTTTTTGTCTATTGCCTTCCATGATGTTCCCCTTTTTTATATCTATGTTCACCATATTCTCTCCTTTGTATATTTTTAACTGTCTTCTATTGTTTGTTCTATGTATTTCGGCTGAAGAGCAGCACATATGCTGTTGCCAGAGCACCCCGATGAGAAATTGAAATACAATAAAGAAAAAGAAAATCATGCCGGCCGGAGTGGCCGAGCGGTTCTAGGCGCTACAGTCTGGAACCGCGCGACCGCTCCGGTCGCAGGTTCGAATCCTGCCTCGGGCATGGATGTGTGTGATGCCCATAGGTTAGTTAGGTTTAAGTAGTTCTAAGTTCTAGGGGACTGATGACTTCAGACGTAGTGCTCAGAGCCATTTGAACCATCCCTTCATAACCTGACTATGTTGGATTACAAACTATACACTGTTAACTAAAACATTCATAGAATATTACTTTTCCACGTCGACAATATCTTTAACGAGGGATCAGGACCTAGAAAAAAAGCATATGGGTCCAACCCCCCGGTTCTGACCAAGGGTTTCGTTAGGTTTCCCTTGGTTGTAAGGTGTATGCCAGAACTGGTAAGCCCCTCCCACATATTACCAATTGGGATCTTCCATTTGTCCCGCTATGAGCTTGTCTGATAACTATCTCAATATGACCGGTACCCCTAGTTGGCCGGAAGTCGAAAAGCTCGCTCCCCTCCTAGGAGTGAGAAAAACTGACTGCGTTATTAACTGTAATAGGGGTTAATACTACAAAGGGAAAACTGAAATAGTTGACATTTATGGAGAAAGGAACAGGAATCTCAGTGGTTCTGTAACCCTTTATGCTCAACGATTTCCAAACAGTGTTCGATCACGCGCTTCTTTTTGCCAGGTTATTCGACAGTTTCCCAGCGAGAGAACTGTACAACCACGAAAAGCAGTGAAGCACATTTGCTGGGGATAATAATGAAACTACGATATCAGAACTTGATAATTAAGTCGAGAATCGCAAACTAACCAGACTACTGTTTGTCAGTTATTGAAATGTAGAAAATATCTTTCACTTCATATTTACCTTACCACGACCTTCACGGTGGTATTTTCGACAATCGAGTAAAATTTTTCCAGTGGTCACTCCAGCAAGTATAGAGAGGCTCCAATTTCTATGCTCCGGTATTGTTCCCTTATGCGAAGAACTTCACGAACCCACACTGGTTACGCTAAGAGGAACTTCAGCTTCCGTGGAATGTGAATGTTTGATGTGGAGTGACTTGATATACTCATTGGTCCATTCTTTATCGATGACACCTTAAATGGTGGTAAATAACGAAAATGTTTGTAGAACGACCTAGTATTGCTTGCTGACATTCCCTTGGACTTGTGACAAACAACGAGGTTTCAACGTGATGCTTGCCCTGCACATTATTCTGTAGCAATACAGGAAGTATCAGATCGCGTGTACAATCGTCGGTGGATCGGAAGACGCGGTCCATTGTCTTGACCTGCAGGATCACCAGATCTTACTTCGCCTGACTTTTGTTTGTGAGATTACTTGAAGAGTGAAGCTCATAACGAAGTGTCAACAGGATTCAGCATATCAGTGTTTGTCAGAGGATCAAATCGTAAACACTTCTCAGTTGTGTCGAATCAAAAAAATGGTTCAAATGGCTCTGAGCACTATGGGACTCAACTGCTGTGGTCATAAGTCCCCTAGAACTTAGAACTACTTAAACCTAACTAACCTAAGGACATCACACACATCCATGCCCGAGGCAGGATTCGTTCCTGCGACCGTAGCGGTCATGCGGTTCCAGACTGTAGCGCCTTTAACCGCTCGGCCACTTCGGCCGGCTGTGTCGAATCATTCCACGTGCGTGTAAATACGTGTATCGTAGTGAACGGTGATACTTTTGAGCTGTTAATTCTTACAAAGAAACAACTGGGTTGATGAGAAGAAAGGGAACAGACTCCAAACAAGCACCCTATTTGTGAGAGATGGGGGAACACACCTCAAATAAGATTTTTTGACAGTAACTGAAAAGTATGGTTTCATTTCTTTTATCCAATGCATTTTCCTCGAGGTAATACCATTTAGGAAATCAATATATTTTCTCGATTATAGCGTCATTTATCACATAATGAAAAACTTTTTACATACATGTGTTAGATTATTTTCCCGCAAATTCCTAATTAACCATAAAACTAGGACTTCCCTGTTTCAGATCCGAAGTTGCCTCCCAGCCCAACCCCGTGAAGGTGAGGCACGGTGCCGGATAACACTATTTAAAATAGTGACCAAGTATTTTTACGTTTTTTTTTAAATCCGATATGGGTTCTTTATGATGTTTAGTGCCTCAAAATAGATAACTCAAGCGAAAAATGTGGTAGCTTAACGAAATATCGTAGTAAAAGCTGCAGAGATCACTTTTTAATTACTTAATGAGGTGCAGGGGCTGGATAAAACATAGCGAAACCACAAGACTTTAGCAAGCCTAGTACGGTGTAGGAAACCCGATGGCATTGCTTCCTGTCGTCTCGGAGTGGGTACATTCAGGTCCAGTATGGTTTTGAAGAGAGTATTATATCGTTTTTCCTGCAAAAATAGTGGTAAGTTCAGGTAACGGTGATGGAGATGAATAGCGATCACTCAACCCTTTTCTCCAAAGAGGATAACAAAGGCACACTAATAATGAGATATGATCCATGTGGAAGCGTGGGCAGATGCGAAAGCTCATCCTCATATTCTCTAAAACAGTCCTTGGTGATGCAAGCTGTGTGAACAGCCCTGTTGCCTTGGAATATAGCGTCACCATTGTGGTATAAACATTGCACCATGCGATGGACCTGATGAGCCAATATGGTCACAAAACACTCGACAGTCACGTGAACTTGCTGAGTACCCAAAGGGCTGATGAAATACCTCGATATGGATGCCCAGATCATCACCGAAATCCCGCCAGGGGCGCACTCGGGACGTAATGGTTCAAATGGCTCTGAGCACTATGGGACTTAACATCTGAGGTCATCAGTCCCCTAGAACGTTGAACTACTTAAACCTAACTAACCTAAGGACATCACACACAGCCATGCCCGAGGCAGGATTCGAACCTGCGACCGTAGCGGTCAGGCTGTTCCAGACCTAGAACCGCTCGGCCACCCCGGCCGGCTACTCGGGGAGTAAATTCGGCCATAAGGTGGGAACGCTGTGAAACGAGACTCAGCCGACCAAACCTTTGTATTACATTGCTCTAATGTCCAGTAATTTGAGCTTCAGTACAACTTTTTCCTGTCACGGGCATTCGTGTGAATGATGATTGGTTTAGGATTTGCAGTTCGCCACACTATTCCCTGTTACCCTCGTGTTGTTTTGGTGCACATAGGGTTTGCGAGGGATACGTTCAGTTCTGCAGTGACTTTTGCAGACCTTGTATTTCTTGTCACAATCCTCTTCTATGGGGTGCATCTAGGAACACCAAACACTTCAGCTCCCGTGGCTACGGAAGTAACCGCCATATGGCCACCAACAATTCGTCCACGTTGATACTCACTCAGCACCGACGTAATGCTCTCACAACTACACAGAACGTCGTTCTGACCATGACTGGTCCCTGCAATGTATTGAGGACATTTCACATGTGCAATTTGTAACCGTGTACAACCGCGCAGACAACAGATTCGGCGAGCGTCTACATTTTTCTTCGAGTATGCATATCTCGCAGTGATTCCATATTTTTGTCCGCCCCCCGCATACGACAATCTTGAGGTAAATAATGACGTCTAACACCATATTGAATGAACTGGAAACGAGCTGTAGAGAAGGAAGACCAACAGTGGATCTCAATAAGAAAGCAGAAAAAGAAATGGTACATTAAATCATATTTGGCTCAAAACGGAAGTGGTGTTTTAACAGTAGAAACCTAGATATTAACTTATTTTTACATGCAAAAAATTATTTATATAGAGAAAACAGCGTTGGCACTGCTTTCAGAAAAACTGGTCCTGAAATGGAAAAGCCACTGGGAGCTGCAAAAGGTATGGAAGAAAAATGGTTACTGAAAATATGAAAGCCTTGTGAGCCGTGGCGACTGGCGCTAGTTATTTCCCACTTGCGTCGCTGATATCGACACTCGTCTGGCGTTGTATCTCTGACTGTTCTGCCTTTGGTTTTCCGGCTTGCTGCGTGGCCGAGTGCTCTCTCTCTCCGGTTGGCGTTCACCGAGGCAACATGTTTTAAAGGCAGGCCCTCGTCTCTATCCGCATAGCCTGGGCCTCGCCGTCCTCGCCGTTTTGCCGTGCGCGGGTGGATGACGCTGACTTGCGTGCGAAACGGTGGCGGGTCCGTCATCTCATGCCGGACATCTTCTCATCGGGTACTGGAAGCATTAATTTGCGTATGATTTGTATTCTGCTGTTAACCAGCGAACATTTGTGAAACTTATGGCTACGTGTTATATTTACCGGAGATCCGTTAAGGATAGTTCTGAATAAGAGAGCGTTATACGGAACTTAGGAAGTCTAAGGCTTCGAAGTGTCGTTTGCGCGGATCGGAGTGTAATTAGAGTTTGACTGCCTGTTTTAAACGTTTCTTGCACTGTTAAGTTAGTTTAGTATGTTACTTAAAGTGCTCTTCGCCCACTTTTGGCTTTAGACTTTCTTTGATATGAAGGGCAGAGCTTTTGTTAAGTCAGTTTCATTGTGACCACTGATACGCCTGCCCGTCTTCCTCTCAGGCACTCTTTGGGTCCTGAAACCAGACGTAAACAGTAATGAAATCCTAAACTCAGATTGGAACGTATACCGCAGAGACAGGCTGGACAGTGAAGGGGGAGGCGTGTTTGTAGCGATAAGAAGTGCAATAGTATCGAAGGAAATTGACGGAGATCCGAAATGTGAAATGATTTGGGTGAAGGTCACGGTTAAAGCAGGCTCAGACATGGTAATTGGATGTCTCTATAGGCCCCCTGGCTCAGCAGCTGTTGTGGCTGAGCATCTGAAGGATAATTTGGAAAATACTTCGAGTAGATTTCCCCACCATGTTATAGTTCTGGGTGGATATTTTAATTTGCCGGATATAGCCTGGGAGACTCAAACGTTCATAACGGGTGGCAGGGACAAAGAATCCAGTGAAATTTTTTTAAGTGCTTTATCTGAAAACTACCTTGAGCAGTTAAACAGAGAACCAACTCTTGGCGATAACATATTAGACCTTCTGGTGACAAACAGACCCGAACTATTTGAAAAAGTTAACGCAGAACAGGGAATCAGCGATCACAAAGCGGTTACGGCATCGATGATTTCAGCCGTAAATAGGAATATTAAAAAGGGTAGGAAGATTTTTCTGTTTAGAAAAAGTGAGAAAAAGCAGATTTCAGAGTACCTGTTGGCTCAACACAAAAGTTTTGTCTCAAGTACAGATAGTGTTGAGGATCAGTGGACAGAGTTCAAACCGTCGTACAATATGCGTTAGATGAGTATGTGCCAAGCAAGATCGTAAGAGATGGAAAAGAGCCACCGTGGTACAACAACCGAGTTAGAAAACTGCTGCGGAAGCAAAGGGAACTTCACAGCAAACATAAACATAGCCAAAGCCTTGCAGACAAACACAAATTACGCGAAGCGAAATGTAGTGTGAGGAGGGCTATGCGAGAGGCGTTCAATGAATTCGAAAGTAAAGTTCTATGTACTGACTTGGCAGAAAATCCTAAGAAATTTTGGTCTTATGCCAAAGCGGTAGGTGGATCAAAACAAAATGTCCAGACACTCTGTGACCAAAATGGTACTGAAACAGAGGATGACAGACTAAAGGCCGAAATACTAAATGTCATTTTCCAAAGTTGTTTCACAGAGGAAGATTGCACTGTAGTTCCTTCTCTAGATTGTCGCACAGATGACAAAATGGTAGATATCGAAATAGACGACAGAGGGATAGAGAAACAATTAAAATCGCTCAAAAGAGGAAAGGCCTCTGGACCTGATGGGATACCAGTTCAATTTTACACAGAGTACGCGAAGGAACTTGCCCCCCTTCTTGCAGCGGTGTACGTAGGTCTCTAGAAGAGCGTAGCGTTCCAAAGGATTGGAAAAGGGCACAGGTCATCCCCGTTTTCAAGAAGGGACGTCGAACAGATGTGCAGAACTATAGACCTATATCTCTAACGTCGATCAGTTGTAGAATTTTGGAACACGTATTGTGTTCGAGTATAATGACTTTTCTGGAGACTAGAAATCTACTCTGTAGGAATCAGCATGGGTTTCGAAAAAGACGGTCATGTGAAACCCAGCTCGCGCTATTCGTCCACGAGACTCAGAGGGCCATAGACACGGGTTCCCAGGTAAATGCCGTGTTTCTTGACTTCCGCAAGACGTTCGATACAGTTCCCCACAGTCGTTTAATGAACAAAGTAAGAGCATACAGACTATCAGACCAATTGTGTGATTGGATTGAGGAGTTCCTAGATAACGGGACGCAGCATGTCATTCTCAATGGAGAGAAGTCTTCCGAAGTAAGAGTGATTTCAGGTGTGCCGCAGGGGAGTGTCATAGGACCCTTGCTATTCACAATATACATAAATGACCTGGTGGATGATATCGGAAGTTCACTGAGGCTTTTAGCAGATGATGCTGTGGTGTATCGAGAGGTTGTAACAATGGAAAATTGTACTGAAATGCAGGAGGATCTGCAGCGAATTGACGCATGGTGCAGGGAATGGCAATTGAATCTCAATGTAGACAAGTGTAATGTGCTGCGAATACACATAAAGATAGATCCTCTATCATTTAGCTACAAAATAGCAGGTCAGCAACTGGAAGCAGTTAATACCATAAATTATCTGGGAGTACGCATTAGGAGTGATTTAAAATGAAATGATCATATAATGTTGATCGTCGGTAAAGCAGATGCCAGACTGAGATTCACTGGAAGAATCCTAAGGAAATGCAATCCGAAAACAAAGGAAGTAGGTTACAGTACGCTTGTTCGCCCACTGCTTGAATACTGCTCAGCAGTGTGGGATCCGTACCAGATAGGGTTGATAGAGGATATAGAGAAGATCCAACGGAGAGCAGCGCGCTTCGTTACAGGATCATTTAGTAATCGCGAAAGCGTTACGGAGGTGATGGATAAACTCCAGTGGAAGACTCTGCAGGAGAGACGCTCAGTAGCTGGGTACGGGCTTTTGTCAAGGTTTCGAAAACATACCTTCACCGAAGAGTCAAGCAGTATATTGTTCCCTCCTACGTATATCTCGCGAAGAGACCATGAGGATAAAATCAGAGAGATTAGAGCCCACACAGAGGCATACCGACAATCCTTCTTTCCACGAACAATACGAGACTGGAATAGAAGGAAGAACCGATAGAGGTACTCAAGGTACCCTCCGCCACACACCGTCAGGTGGCTTGCGGAGTATAGATGTAGATGTACTAACGTAGTATTCCTTTGTATTTGGTCTGTCATTGTGTATCCTAACTTTACTTTTTTATAAATTTCGGAAGCGCTCTTTCTGCTCTGGTCGGTTGTCAGTTTGCCAGGCCGCGCGGAGCTTGCCGTTGCCTCCCTGGCAGTGGTGTTGGCGTCCTACTTGACAGGAACCTAACTGTGGGTCCATGCGGAGCCTCGGCCAACTTAGCGATTCGCCTAAACATTCTGTTATTGCTGTATTTCAGTTGGTGTTGTTAACGTTTCTCACGAATATATTTGCAAGGCAATTTTATCCAGCCGATTTTAAGAGTTGACCTTTTCATTTGTTGATGCAGCTAGCAACTGATTTAAATCGAAGTTTTTATGATTGTGAATTTGTTTGCTTTACATTTGTTACATTCATTAGCTTAACAGGTGTAATATAATATAGAATTTTAAGAAGAAGCTTCTGCCCTATGTGAAAACCAGTTGCATATTTTCTTAAGAGGACAAAGGTACGTATTAAAATTTTATATACTCGTAGTTATTCTGAAATTTACTCTGTAGTTGAAATTGAAATTATGTACCAACCACAAGTTTGTCCATTAGCAAAGATCCCTAGCTTCCTAGGAGCTTTGAGTAGCTGTGGTTAGCAGTACCACAGCTCACCTTAAATGAAACTTTTCGTTAAAAGTAGTGTATTCAGTTATACGACATTGTTTTGGACTGCGGATAGAGGCCGATAACCAGTTACCAACCATAACGTTCCTTCCTAGAAAGGCGTGATACACCTCACACACTGAGCTTTTTTTTTGTTTTACTTCATAGCTAAAACTATGTTCATCTATAAGGAAAAACTGCAACGACCACCTCACAAAATAAGCACTGATTACCTCAAACTCAACAGCAGTTGATCGAGGAAGCGGGAAGTTTAGTTTGACCATCAGGATCTTACACAAGAGAAGATGATGCGCAACAGTCGCAAATTTGAACTAGTGGCTGTGACTAAAATACCTGAAAAATCCAGTGACTTCGAAGTTACAGTGACCACGAACTCATAATATCACTGAAAATACCGCGTCACAAACTGTTTCATCTGTAAGTCTGTGTTCCATATATGTGAAGATTAGTGCATTAGCTGTCTGAAAAGGTTGAGGGAAGACTACGGTAGGACGTGAGTGCAGCATATTATGTAATCACCCTGACCTTCATTTGAACTGAATCCAGTAAAGCACTCCATAACCATAACTTTATGCGGGCAATATGAAAATTATATCGCACTTCAAGTTCTTTGAAACTATGGATACTGCGATGAGGTCTACCTCTCTAAGCAGTTATGTTGAAGAAGTTTCACAGACAAATATAAGTGCAAGCAAGGTAATTGAGAAGATACCTTGAGTAACAGAACAATTGCATCATCTAAGAAACAAAAGAAGTGGATACAAAGAAGTCAACGAAAAGAGGGCAATACAGCAACGTAAATTACTCAGGAATGATATCAGTGGGATGCGTACGGAAGCTACACCTACATGGACACTCTGCAAATCACATTCAAGTTCCTGGCAGAGGGTTCATCGAACCACCTTAACAATTTTCTATTATTCCAGTCACGTACAGCGCGCGGAAAGAACGAACACCTTTCTCTTTCCGTACGAGCTCTGATTTCATTTACCTCATCGTGGTGACCGTTTCTGTCTGTGTAGGTTGATGTCAACTAAATATTTTCGATTTGGGAGGAGAAAGTTGGTGATCGGAATTTCGTGAGAAGATTCTGTCGCAACGAAAAACGCCTTCCTTTTAATGACGTCCAGCCCAAATCCGCTATCAGTTTAGTCCTATATGGTAAGGATCCCACACCGTGCAGCAGTATTCTAAAAGAGGACGGACAAGCGTAGAGTGGGTAGAATCCTTAGTAGATCTGTTACATTTCCTAAGTGTCCTGCCAATAAAACATTTCTATGTGTTCCTTCCAATTTAAATTGTTCGTAATTGTAATTCCTACGTATTTAGTTGAATTTAGGGCCTTTAGATTTGACTGATTTATCGTGTAACCCAAGTTTAAGTAATTCCTTTTAGCACTCATGTGGATAATCCCACGCAGTTCGTTATCTAGAGTCAACTGCCAATTTTCGTACGATTTAGATTTCTTTTCCACATACTTCTGGATTTTTTTTATCTTCTGGTGACTTTATTAGTCGATAAACGACAGCGTCATCTGAAAACAGCCTAAGACGGCTGCTCATATTGTCTCCATATCGTTTATATAGATAAGGAACAGCTAAGGGCCTATAACAATACCTTGTGGAACGCCAGCAATCATTTGGTTTTACTCGATGACTTTCCGTCAATTACTGCGAACTGCGACCTCTCTGACAGGAAGTAACAAAACCAGTCACATAACTGAGACGATATTGCATAAGCACGCAACTTCACTACGAGCCACTTGTGTGGTACAGCGTCAAAAGCCTTCCGGAAATTCAGAAATATGGAATCGATCTGAAATCTTTTGTCAATAGCACTCAGCACTTCATGCGAATAAAGAGTTAGTTGTGTTACTCAAGAACGATGTTTTCTAAACCCATGTTGACTGCGTGTCAATAGACCGCATTCTTCCAGGAAATTCATAATGTTCCACCTCAATATATTTTCCAGAGTACTACTGCATATTGACGTTAATGATATGGGCCTTTCATTAAGTGGCTATATCCTACTGCCTCTTTTAAATATTGGTGTGACTTGTGCAACTTTCCAATCTTTGGGTATGCATCTTTCGTTGTGTGAATAAGCATATGATTGTTAAAAAATGGTGCAAACGCATCTGTCTGTTAAATAATGGTGTAAACGCATCAGAATACTCTGAAAGGAACCTGATTGGTATATAGTCTGGACCAGAAGACTTGCTTTTATAAAGTGATGTGAGCTCCTTCACTACTTCGATGATATTTACTTCTACGTTATTCATGTTGGCAGCTATTTTTGATTCGATTTCTGGAATATTTACTTAGTCTTCCATTGTGAAGGCATTTCGGAAAGCTGTGTTCAGTAACTCTGCATTAGAAGCACTGTCCTTCGTAGTATCTTATCGCTCTAAGAAGGCATTGATTGTTTTTTGCCACCAACATACTTCACATACGACAAGAATCTCTTTGGATTTTCTCCCAGGTTTCGAGACAAAGTTTCGTTGTGGAAACTGTTATTGGCATCTCGCATTGAAGTCCGAGCTACATTTCAAGCTTCTGTAAGAGATCGCAAATCTTGGGGAGTTTGCGTCTCTTTACATTTGGCACGTTTGTTTCGTTGTTTCTGCAACAGTGTTCTGACCCGTTTTGCGTACCGAGGAGGACCAGCACCGCCGTTTGTTAATTTATTTGGTATAAATCGCTCAATTGCTGCCGATATTATTTCTTTGAATTAAAGCCACATCTAGTCCACATTTATTGATTTCGAAGGAGTGGAGATTGTCTGTCAGAAAGGCGTCAAGTGTATTTTTGTTTGCTTTTTTTGGGTAGGTATATTGTTTGTTTATTTTTGGAGCATTTCTCGGTGACAATGTTCAATCTCGCTACGATAACCCTGTGTTCACTAACCCTGCATCCGTTTTGATACTCGTTATTAACTTAGGATCATTTGTTGCTATGAGGTCAAGTATGTTTTCACAGCCGTTTACTATTCGCTTGTATTCGCTTGGATTCATGAACAGACTGTTCGAAATAATTTCCAGATAATGCATTTAGCACAATTTTGGATGATGCTGTATGCGTGCCTCCGGAATTAAGCATGTATTTTCGACAACATATGGAGGGTAAATTACAGTCACCACCAACTATAATCGTATGAGTCGGCTACATGTTTAAAATCAAACTCAAGTTGTCTTTGAACCTTTCAGCAACTGTATCATCTGATCTGGAAGGTCGGTAATAGGACCCATTTTTTTTTATTCCGGTTGCCAGCAACGAATGACCTCTGCCATACTAACTCACAGGAACTATATACTTCAATTTCGCGACAAGGTAGACTACTTCTAACAGAAACAAGCACCCCACCGACAACCGTGTGTAGCCTATACTTTTGGAACATCATTAGGTTCTTCGCAAAAATTTCGGCTAAGCTTATATCCGGTTTTAGTCAGCTTTCAGTGCCTATAACGATTTGAGCATCAGTTCTTTTTAGTATCGCTTGGAGCTCTGGTACTTTCCCAACACAGATATGACAATTTACAACTGCTCTACAAATGGTTCCTGTTTCTACGTTCTTCTTGTGTGGCTTGCACCCTTTGAGACTGAAGCGTTTCTTGTTTCCTCAAGACCCTCTAACCTAAAAAAACGCCCAGTCCACGCCACAGAGCCCCTGCTACTCGTGTAGCCGCCTCTTGAGTATAGTGGACACCTGACCTATTCAGGGGAATGGCTGAAAGAAAAACATAAAGAAATCGAAGGAAAAATGTTCATTAGAAGGACAGATTCATCATACGGAAGAGTAACGTGTCAGTAAATTGAAAGCAAAAGCGTGAAACTCACAGTCCGAAAGAAATTTCACTGTTAAACACCGAAAAAATGGCAGGCGGGTTTGAATATTACATTGTGGACTCTTAATAAAAGCAGGATTTGTCTGCTGACGTCATAGATGGATTAATGTATATCAATTTGGAAAACATTGGGTATCCGGTAACAGGGTCAGTGATGTGCGGGGCTTTCGAAGACTTATGATCAATCAAAATGGAAAGCATGGACATTTTGTAAAATCGTTGGAGGAAGTAATACCAAACATTTGTTCAAGTCAGTGTAAGCGTCTATGAGACAGGACATTCCAACAGACTTTTGAAGAAAAAAATATGGTCCACATAATCCCAAAGAAATCAAAGACAGATTAATACGAGAACTATGACACAATTAGATTAACATTTGACGCATCTCTGCTGCTAACAAGAATAATATACGAAAGAACGAGAAAGAAAATAGAGGATATGTTAAATAGGCTAGAAAAAAGGCAATAGAAGTAACTGAAAATTAGGGTAGGATTAACTAATTCGTATGTCTTCATTGAATTGGTGGACCTTAGGACAGCATGCAACGACATAAAACACTTTAATACGTTTGGAATTCTCAGAATAAAAAGGTATGAACTGTACGGGAAGACGAGCAGTAGGCAGGAGGTAGAAGTAAGATTGGACAGTAAGAATGAGAGACGTTGAGCGAAGGGATCGGATTAAACAGGGCGAATAAGAGCGATGTAGTCTTCTCCGTACGTCTCAATCCATACATCAAAGAATCAATGACAAGAGAGAGAGAGAGAGAGAGAGAGAGAGAGAGAGAGAGAAGAGAGAGAGAGAGAGAGACAGACTGATTCAGGAGTGGAATTAAAATTCATGGTGAAAGGAATTTAATTACAAATTTCATTGAGGACAACACTATAGTAGGTGAAGTTGAGGAAGAACTGTAAGATCTCATTAATGAAATAAGCGGACTAATGAGCGAAGAATGTAACTGACAGTACATGAAAGAAGGGTGAATGTAGTGAGGTCTAACGGGCAACAAACTTGAATTAAAAATTGTGAACACAGAAAATGTGACGTGGAAGACAGCGGATAGAAGAAAGGACATGTTTTAAGACACCAAGTAGTAAGTGATATCTTACTATAGGGACTCGAAGAGGGCCATCATTGTAAGGGAAGACAGAGATTGGAATACATCCCACAAACAGCTGCTGACGGTGGGAGCAAGTGCTACTCTGAAATGAGGAGGTTGGTACAGGAGAGGATGTTGTGGCAGGCCGCATCAAACAAGTCAGAACGAAGACGAAAACAGAAGATGAACAAAAAGAACCGGACCGTCCCACTATTCAGTGGCATATCGTTACTGTTACAGTGGTCATTCCAGCAACAAATTTATTTGTAAGGGACAATCTGTGGTCCCATGAATTGTTAGTGCTAGTGCAGTCCTGATCGCTGCTAGGACGAAGTGAATATCATTAGCAATACTAAACATCTATTAACTGAAAAGGGCAACACTAAATACACTCCTGGAAATTGAAATAAGAACACCGTGAATTCATTGTCCCAGGAAGGGTAAACTTTATTGACACATTCCTGGGGTCAGATACATCACATGATCACACTGACAGAACCACAGGCACATAGACACAGACAACAGAGCATGCGCAATGTCGGCACTAGTACAGTGTATATCCACCTTTCGCAGCAATGCAGGCTGCTATTCTCCCATGGAGACGATCGTAGAGATGCTGTATGTAGTCCTGTGGAACGGCTTGCCATGCCATTTCCACCTGGCGCCTCAGTTGGACCAGCGTTCGTGCTGGACGTGCAGACCGCGTGAGACGACGCTTCATCCAGTCCCAAACATGCTCAATGGGGGACAGATCCGGAGATCTTGCTGGCCAGGGTAGTTGACTTACACCTTCTAGAGCACGTTGGGTGGCATGGGATACATGCGGACGTGCATTGTCCTGTTGGAACAGCAAGTTCCCTTGCCGGTCTAGGAATGGTAGAACGATGGGTTCGATGACGGTTTGGATGTACCGTGCACTATTCAGTGTCCCCTCGACGATCACCAGTGGTGTACGGCCAGTGTAGGAGATCGCTCCCCACACCATAATGCCAGGTGTTGGCCCTGTGTGCCTCGGTCGTATGCAGTCCTGATTGTGGCGCTCACCTGCACGGCGCCAAACACGCATACGACCATCATTGGCACCAAGGCAGAAGCGACTCTCATCGCTGAAGACGACACGTCTCCATTCGTCCCTCCATTCACGCCTGTCGCGACACCACTGGAGGCGGGCTGCACGATGTTGGGGCGTGAGCGGAAGACGGCCTAACGGTGTGCGGGACCGTAGCCCAGCTTCATGGAGACGGTTGCGAATGGTCCTCGCCGATACCCCAGGAGCAACATTGTCCCTAATTTGCTGGGAAGTGGCGGTGTGGTCCCCTACGGCACTGCGTAGGATCCTACGGTCTTGGCGTGCATCCGTGCGTCGCTGCGGTCCGGTCCCAGGTCAACGGGCACGTGCACCTTCCGCCGACCACTGGCGACAACATCGATGTACTGTGGAGACCTCACGCCCCACGTGTTGAGCAATTCGGCGGTACGTCCACCCGGCCTCCCGCATGCCCACTATACGCCCTCGCTCAAAGTCCGTCAACTGCACATACGGTTCACGTCCACGCTGTCGCGGCATGCTACCAGTGTTAAAGACTGCGATGGAGCTCCGTATGCCACGGCAAATTGGCTGACACTGACGGCGGCGGTGCACAAATGCTGCGCAGCTAGCGCCATTCGACGGCCAACACCGCGGTTCCTGGTGTGTCCGCTGTGCCGTGCGTGTGATCATTGCTTGTACAGCCCTCTCGCAGTGTCCGGAGCAACTATGGTGGGTCTGACACACCGGTGTCAATGTGTTCTTTTTTCCATTTCCAGGAGTGTATTTTGAAATATATCAGGGGAGTAATAGCCACCCGAAATAATGAAATTTTTTTAAGGACTATTTCCTTAAGTGATGTGATGCACGCGTTGACAGACTGTGAACAGTAGCTCTCTCTATTTCTTTTTGTTGGTGGGACCAATAACCCTATCCTGACAAAACGCTGGTTCTTGCAATAACATGCTGAGAATTTTCGATCTTTAAGTGTTTACATCATGCATTAGGACCATGCATCCCACTTACTCTTCGTGAGATATGTATTCGGTCCGAGCGGAGCGTGTGGAGAGTAACGTCTACATTTAGCCTAACATGGAAGCACGCCATAAAATCTTGCACGCGAGTAGTAACGGGAATTACTCGCCGTACTGGTCGCTCGGTTTACTCTTCAGCGGGAGACGTACACACACACACACACACACACACAGATACGGGGAGTGAGGAACGGAGGGACAAGAGAGAGAGAGAGAGAGAGAGAGAGAGAGAGAGAGAGAGAGGCGGGAGGGAGGAGGGTGAGAGACTACTCCATATGACGTCCCTGCTTTGCTGATGGTCCGAAGCAAATCCTGACGAAAGTTTTCACGACACTCGAGCCGGCTCCATTTTCGCATTAGTTCACAGTTTACATAAAGAGTGTGTCATTAACTGAATAAAGTACGATCGATATGCAAAGAAGCTAACCTTCTAAGAGCAAACTGTCCCTGCGTTTGTCTGACATTAAAATCAAGACGCTTCATTCTTCAGCTTATTATCCTATGTCATATTGCTTCAAATACGGGATTTTATATGTTTCGAAGTGTGATTCACGACGAGACACGACGAAAGACAGTGCAGGCAAAGCTATAAAAGTAGAGAACTGTGACTCCTTAGGAGGTTACACTTTATACTGTCGTTTTCTTCTCTTAGAAAGCCGGAAATAAGCTTAGCCGACATTTCTGCGAAGAATCTAACGGTGTCCCGAAAGGATAGGCTAAATACGGTTGGCGGTGATGCGTTTTTAGCTGCTAGTAGTAGTTTATCTCGTCTCTAAATTGAAGTAGATGGTTCCTGTGAGCTAGTATTGGCGGAGGTCTTTGTTGGCAACCGGAATAAAATAATTATTGGATCCTTTTAATGTCAAAATGGTTCAAATGGCTCTAAGCACTATGGGACTTAACATCTGAGGTCAACAGTCCCCTAGACTTAGAACTACTGAAACCTAACTAACCTAAGGACATCACACACATCCATGCCCGAGGCAGGATTCGAACCTGCGACCGTAGCAGCAGCGCGGTTCCGGAATGAAGCGCCTAGAACCGCCGCTCCACAGCGGCCTGCCGTTTTAATGACCACCCAATTCAGATGACACAGTTGATGAAAGGTTCAAAGAAAACTTGAGTTTGATTTCAATCACGTACCCAACTGATACGATTCTAGTTGGTGGTGACTTTAATTCACCCTCGATATGTTGGCGAAAATACATGTTTAATTCCGGAGGCACGCATAATACATCATCTGAAGTTGTGCTAAACGCGTTCTCTGAAAATTATTTCGAACAGTCATTTCATGAGCCTAAGCGATTAGTATAGGCTTGTGAAAAAATACTTGACCGCTTAGCAACAAATAATCCTGAGATAATAACGAGCATCAAAACGAGATACAGGGATTAATAAACACAGGGTTATCGTAGCGAGACAATATCGTACCCCACAAATACTCCGAAAAGAAACGAAAAATATATCTATACAGAAAAGCAGATAAAAATACACTTGACGCCTTCCTGAGAGGCAATCTCCACTGCTCCCAAATTAGTAAGTGTACGTCAAATGTGGCTTCAATTCAAAGAATTAGTATCGGCAGCAATTGAGAGATTTATGTCAAATAAACTAACAAACGACGGAGCTGAACCTCCTTGGTACGCAAAACGGGTCACGACACTGTTGCAGAAACAACGAATCAAACATACCAAATTTACACAGACGCAAAATCCCCAAGTTAGGGCATCTTTTACAGAAGCTCGAAATGTTGCTCGGACTTCAATGCGAGATGCTTATAACAGTTTCCACGACGAAACTTCGTCTCGAAACCTGGCAGAAAATCCAACCAATGCCTTCTCTGCGCGATAACAATGGAGATACTATCGTAGAAATTGCTGCCAAAGCAGAGTTACGAAACACAGCCTTCCGAAATGCCTTCACAAAAGAAGACAAAGTAAATATTCCAGAATTCGAATCAAGAGCATATGCCAACATAAATAACGTGGAAGTAAATGTCCTCGAAGTAGTGAAGCAACTTAAATCACTTAATAAAAGCAAGTCTTGTGGTTCAGACTTTATACTAATTACGCTCCTTTCAGAGTATGCTTATGAATTAGTTCCATACTTAAAAATTATATATAACCGTTCTCTCGACGAAAGTTCGATACCCATAGACGGGAAAGTCACTTTTCCGCCCTCTTTTAGAATTCTGCTGCGCGGTGTGGGATCCTTACTATACAGAACTGACGGCGTGCACTGAAGGGTTGAAAGAAGGGCAGGACGTTTTGTATTATCGCGCAATATGGGAGAGAGTGTCACTGAAATGATACAGGATTTGAGCTGGACGTAATTAAAAGAACGGCGTTTTTCTTTTCGATAGAATCTTTTCACGAAAATCCAATCACCAACTTTCTCCTCCGAATGCGAAAATATTTTGTTGACACCCACCTACATAGGGAGAAACGATCGCCATGAGTAAATAAGGGAAATCAGAGGTCGTACGGAAATGTGTAGGTGTTCGTTCTTTCCGTGCACTGGTTCAAATGGCTCTGAGCACTATGGGACTTAACTTCTGAGGTCATCAGTCCCCTAGAACTTAGAACTACTTAAACCTAACTAACCTAAGGACATCACACACATCCATACCCGAGGCAGGATTCGAACCTGCGAACGTAGCGGTCGCGCGGTTCCAGACTGTAGCGCCTAGAATCACTCGACCACTCCGGCCGACTCGTGCACTGGACAAGATTGGAATAATAGAGAATTGTGAAGGTGGTTCGGTGAAGCCTCTGTCTGACACTTAAATGTGATTTGCAGAGTATACATGTAGATGCAGATGTAGAAATCATATATTTAATTGCAAATGCAAGTGCGGCTCGCAAGCTGTCTGTTGTTTTTGGTTGCTGGAAAGGTTTCTGGCCCTGAACGTATTTCTGAAAAGAACTTACCTCATATGTACGTGGCTGGGACGCCACCAATAATGGGCCCTGTCTTTAGATACGCTTACTTGGCCTTGACTTCGCCAACAAACACACCTAGAAGCGTAGTGGGAGACTTGTAGAAAATACTCTAGAAACTTGTATACTGTGTGTTCCACAATTCGGATGACAGAGTTTGGTGTTTGTAGATGGAATTTAGTCCATACAGTTTTGATAGGGAACTCTTGTCCGGAAGTACACCATTTGAATGCAAAATAAGTTTGAAGGTCGGACCACTTTGAACTTTCCCAAACCACAGTACGAAGACAGTAATCTCTGACCTCTGCTCTTTACAGGAAACGTTGGAATGGGCAATGTCTGGAACACAAGTCATTGGTTTCTTTTGTACCTGAGGAAGAACGTCATTTTCAAAGCCATCAGTGCGGCGCGTCCATGGAGAACTACAGTCAATCCACCGAGTTTGAACATACCATTAGGACTGACAATATTTTTAAAAATATCGAGAATCAAGTATGTTGATATTATCGTGCCTCGATATGTCGAAACGCGGTATCCATATATCGATATATCGACGAAGAAACATTGACGTACGGCCTGTAAAAATATCGGGAACACACTGTAATTGTTATTCTGGTTTTAGATCTGTGTGTTTCAGCATTGGTTTATTATTAGATATTCTGTACATTAACAAGTTTGCTGCCCGTTTATAAACCTTACAGCAAGAACTGAAAGGAAAACGATGCATGTCCGCGCTTAGCGATAACCATTTTTCCCAACAATGGTAACTGCATGTAAGTGAGACTATAAAACAAGTGACCGATGGGTACGTCGTTCGGTTTTGTCACATATCGAATTTGTCTCGAACACTTCATGTTAGTTTCCCTGCTTTTGCCTTTGTGCAAACGATTGCGACCTAGCAGTTGTGGTGTCAGAACTGGGTGGTGAAGTTTTACGCTGTAGTTTCTGATGGTACCGCGGAGCACCGACTGCGTGAGCATTTTCAGTCAGACGACTCCGCCCACCACAAAAACCAACCTTGTAATTTATATTATGGTTATCTTTTTCAGAGACGGATTTTTGAACAACGCCTATGTGAAGAAATAACACTCTAATGCCGTTAAAAATTCTTTTTAACGCAAATAGTGTGCTACTTCACCGCATCGGAAATCCTGTTAATCCATGTCCGATATTTCGGCACATGTGCCCATTACTGAACATTTATCTATCAAAGGTTCTTACTACAACAGAAGATTATAATAGTAATTGTGGAAAAAAATGAATTTATTCCAATTTCGGCCTAATACACGATGTGGTAGCTGCGTCGAGTACTACCAAATGTGCTGTAACATATTTGATCACTGAAAACTTGGCCACCAAGTTTTATGCCAATATATGCACATTACAAAAATTCTGTACTGTTTCTTTGCTGTTTCTTTTTACGAAGCTAATGCTTACAACTAACAAACTAAGCAAAGTGATCAGGTGAAGCAAGAGACGTTCCTGATGCCGAAACAGTGGCCATATTGGGCCAATTTATGATGCCTGCCGCAAACTGTATTATTTACAAAGTTCGTGTCACCTTGGACCACTTATCCACAGAATATTGAGTACGTATGGGTAAGAAGGAGGGTTTTTCGATACGGTCGGCAAAGATTAGCATCCCCTACATTCACAAAATACTTATTGCACAGAAATAATAATACCTGGCGTCTTTCATTGAATTTCATATAGAGAACTGTTTCAGACATTTCACTTACTAACAACAGACTTACTATATAGTAATTTAATAAATCAATATAGATGTCTTAAATCTTTTTATATTTTTATTATTACTGATACAAAATATCACTCATCTGTGGACCGTTAAATATAAGTGTGACTGCATGCTATATTGGAGGGGGAAAGAGACGCTAACGTAATTTAACCCCTCTCCGAGAACCTAAAACTGGATCTGCGTCTGGAATTGATAGTTTTCACATAAGCTGTGCAGATATTAAAAAGAAAGGCAACACCTCATCCACATTCAGCTTCTTTTCTGAAGACATGTCCATCTCAGTAAGGAGCATGGAGATAGGTTTGATTCGGATGTCAAGGAGAATGAATTCAAACAGCATGGAAGATGGGACATCAATATCATCGCTGGCTACTCTCGACTGTCGGATGCCACGCAGAGATCAGGTCCAAGTAGTCCACGGGAGAGGTAGTGGTGAGAGATGCTGCGAATATCAACAGAAAAGGAAAGAAAAAGTGTTCTGTTCCATGAATAAGTTCTCCTCCTATAGTTTGCAGAAGCTTAACTACAGTAGAATTTCATACTGATCAGCATAAATAACTAAAGGTTATAGGTAAATGACCGAAGAAGAGGGAAGAAGGTGTAATGGGTACTTTATTGATTTCAAAAGCAGATATTAGACCTGTATAGAAAAGAAAACACCAAGCAAATATTTCCTGGAGGTTGTGCACCATTGCTCACAAGTATTTGGAAGTTATCTTGGTTAACTTCTCGAGCTGCTGATATAATTCTTAATTTAACAATCAGTTTCGGCCGACAGACCATCATCGTTCATGGTTTTAGTATATGTCGTTAATGATTTTATATTCGCCTAATATGATGTTCTAGACGCTTTTAAGAACATAATGGTGATCTGTCGACCGAAAGTGGCTGTTAAATAAAGAATTTTATCAGCAACTCGAGGTGACAATCGCGACTTCCTCAAATGATCAAATATTTTTGAAAATACATCAAGAAACTATATGTTTCATTCAGAGGCAATGTTTGTTTTCTGATAATAACACAGCTTTCATTCCACAATCTTGATGAGACAAGTAATAAAATGGAGAATTTCCTTTTGTTTCATTCTTGTGTGGCCACTGTGCGTCAAATTTCTGCTCTAATCGTGGTAAATGCTCTTAATTGTTATTAAATTTCAACAGTGGTGAATCATTTGAACCAGCCAATTTCTCTTTCTCACATAGCGATCAAGTACCAAACTTAAAACAAGTTTTTGCTTTTTGCGTTTTTCATATTTACCGTGTAACAGTCATGCAGTGACGAAAAATCCTCAGTAATTTATATAATTCCATATGATGAGTCTTCTTGTCTTTTTCAGATGCAAATGTAATGTTTCAAAGTAAATGTTTAACATTTTAAAATGCATTCTGGCAATAATCAAGCAAATTTTGGCACTGTTGTGATATGCTCCTACCAATTTAATTGCACAATACTTACAGAGGGCCAAGTACTTTAAACGGTTACTATGGTATATCTGCCACTGAATTCGATATTATGTTGTAATATAAGCGAGGGAAAATTCAGATATTAGCTTAAGACGTAACCTTAACTTCAGCAGAAAGCTAACTTTGAAAGGAATATAAATATTAGATGAAGCTTAACACGGCAGTGAATGAAAAGTTTTAAAATCTATGTCAACTGCAATGGTCTACCTTTAATATTTGTATAGAGCAAACGTTTGCAGAGTTTCCTGCACTAAGAGCTAATTTAACGCTAATGAATGTTCCTCCCATCATCTTCAAAAGGCCTGAATTTATTGTTCATTTTCCAATTTTTTTTTTTTGCTTGATTTCAGGTTTCGAAATCTTTATACGAAGTCGTGTCCTGCAATAAAACTTTCTTTTCCACGTTTTCAAGGTGGACCCACAGGAGTCAAGATGTATGATCTAACAAAGCACCAATATTTGTGAGCCATGCATTCATAGATTCCGACCGCTCTTTTTTTTCACAATCGCGTCCCGCAAGAGAACAGCAATGTGGCTCTTTGAAAGGATTTCATCGCACTCGCGAATCTTTGAGACGTCTTCTCCTGCTGCTGTTCCGGACGATAACAGGCGTCGCTGAATAAGGAGGAAGGTACGGTGGCCGCGTTGTGATTGCCGATCAGTTACCGCTAAGAGCGTGCCATTTTGAAGAATTACTGTTTCTTTCTTCTGTTATGGTCACGGGTTGCGTCTCATAATTGTTGTTCCTGCCGCTTTGGGTGGTGGACGTGGTCCTACCAACATTTCATATTCACTAAGTCTGGAATGGAAATGAATGATGAGCACCTTGCTTTGCTTGTGATAATACGTTTGATGAGATTCGCGAAAATCTGTTTTCTTTTACTAAACCCTTGACACAGAAATTTGTTTTGAGTTCTCTCTTACATCTTTTGCAAGTGGCCATTATTTTGGCCTCTGAGTGTGGAACAGCATCTCCAGTAATCGGAAAATATCCGATGTATTTTTTAGACAGTCGTAGAAGGGCTAGTATTTTAACCAGTTGTAGTGGAACTGTTACTTGATCACAAGTTTATATTGTTTACTTAAAACTGTGTGAGTTTTATTCCGAATGGTGTGTTGCTGAAACTGTTATAAATCATTTCTATCTCCTGTTCTCTGTTAACTTTGAAGCACTTGTATTTAAATGGACTCACTGCCTCTTGCCTTAAATTTATTATGGGAAAGTGAAAGACCTGTGTGCAATCTGTAATTTATTTTAGTTATAAGTTTTTCATGTGTAACCTGTGTTTTAAAGTCTGAGTTGAATCGGTTAACTGTGGTGTGCATGGTCTGTGCTCAAGCCGGTAATTATGTTGGCTAATGCATTCACACTGAGCTTCGTTCTGTTTCGAATATGGGAACACAGTGCCATCGTATTTTGCCTTTTCGCGATCTATTATTTTAAAACTTAACAATTTCGTTGACATAGTTCTGTGCCACTTTAATAATTGCAACTTCCTGCAGTTTAATCATTACTTATTGTTTATGTCATTTAACGCCATTGAGGCAAAATAAAGAGATTCAATGTTTGTATTTTGTATACTCAGTACCATACCACTACCATAACCACGCTCTCTTCCATTTCAATCCATTACTGCTGGAAAAAGTCCGTTGTACATAATACAGTCACATCTGTACCTTCGATTACTCAATAAAATTAAACTAAAAATGCAAATATACATTGCCATCCTGTTTTCGTACAATTTTATCAGCAACAAGTAGTCATTTTACAAATGTTAGGAAGCTGTTGTGGGAGGATTTCTCTATCGCATTTCTTCAAGGTTTTCAACACACGGTACCGGCACGTTCATTGCTGAATTGATGGAATACGATTAATAAATTTATTTTACATTTCCTTAAAATTAACATGGTATCATATAGGGAATAAAACTGGAATCCCAAAATCGAAGAGCAACGTTGAGATATTTTACTGTCACAACGTTACATAAAATTCAACCGTAGAAGAGGTATTTCATAGCAGCTTGCTAGTTCTTGCTCTTTAAAATGTTTAGCTGTTCTGAGTTAAAGATACATGGCTCAGGATTCCGAGAAGTGTGCGCATCCAGGAGGAATATTTCAGTCCATTTAAGCCAACACTGTTCCGTAGCTGGTGTGCCGCTGACGGGATGCAGAGAAAGCGAAATAGGTCGCTGTAGGCGGGAGATGTATTAGCTTGCCCTGCACGATCTCCTATGTGAAATAACAGCCCGTATCGAGTCTGGGCTACCGCCTTTACTGCTCTTCGCCCTGAGTTGAAAGAATTACGATGCAGTTTGTCTTCCTCTGACACCTCCTGCATACTACTTACAGTACCTACCCCTTCCTCTGCCCGCTTCTCTGCTTTTGAAACACATCCACACCGTCTCCACCCCCTCCCCTGTCACACGTTAAATATTCTATGTAGCGAAGCAGGTGGTCAGAGCATTGTAAGGGATATTTGTAATGAGAAATGTGTTACTGGAAACACCAAACATCACTAAAGGCAACAACAACCGCTCTTGAAGATCACAAACAGAGATAATACCGTCCGACTATTATTTATTAACGAAAGACTTGACATTAAACGTTACAGAATCACTATTTCGTATTGAGAAGCGTATTTTTCATTAAATGGATGTTGTGAGCCACCGTATTTTCATTTACAGTTTATCCATTTTTATGTACCATGACATATTGACCATAGCTACAGTTTCATTTAAAGTATACTGCTAGATCACATGCTGGCAGGCTTTACCAACTGTCGGAGATAAAAGTTGGTGAGAATTCGGACCTCAGAATTGAAATCAATATTGCACTGCCAAGTAATAACGAATATTTTGCACGGCTGCATGGATGCATAACAAGAGAACAACAAGAACTTTGTATACCGTCTATTAACTTTGAAACAGGTCTAATGGGAGTTTGTTATTGGCATTCCTGGAATTTGTACGTACATCGAATGTCTCAAACGCTAAGCGATAATTTTGAATTGCTTATTATTCGCAATCAGTCCTTGGTCAGAGTAGCGGCGTCGCTAGAATATGTGAACGTTTAGTCATCACTGCTTGGCAGCGAAGAGTGCAGGAGTTTCATCATTAGAAGAATAATGAGTCGGACGCCAAGCAGAAGACTCATGGCAATGTAGACGTACAGTTAAGTACGTCTGTGTCTATGTAAAATGATTGGTGTTTGAATACAGGTGTTTCTGTGTTCCAATAAAATTATTTGCGTTTGAATATTGTGAAACAGAGGAGAAAGGCTCGATTAGTGATCTAGAATGAAATGAGATGTAATGAGATTAGAAAAGCATATGAAGAGAAATGAAGGTAATATATTTTTTTGTTTACTTGCATTGCAGTCGCGCTGGAACTATTGTTGACTGAGAAATCCATATCATGGAACTTTGGATTTTTCATTAAAGACAGTAATTTTCACTGTTAGGTATTTTTCATGTTTATTACTTAGCTGTGTAACTTTCGTGCGAGTAAGAGTTTGATAAAAAATGTAGCCGTTTTCCAGTGTTAATGAGTGTTGTAACATGAATTTCATACAAGTAATAATATTCCAGACAATTTAAAAGAAGTTTGTTAAAGAAATATTTCACCTACGAGCATTGTCCACGTCCTCGATCCAAGTTACTTTCATTTAAAGAGTGTCTCATTCCGTGAAGTATATAAATAGTTTACTTGTTGTCTGGAGCATTGCACTAAACTCTCAGCAACTGTAGTTAGAAGTTTGCAGCTGGAACACAGAGAGCAGCAAGCACTGCGTTTCCGAGCCATTACATTACCAGCTAAGATATTTTCATTTCAGTATCAGTTTGCTACGAAAATTATCAACGCATAGGGACTATTTCATAAACAGCATAATTAAGCAGTTTATTAACGCACATGAACCACTTTGTTTAGTTAAAGAGATTAATAGTGAAGTTCGTGATTTAATTAGTTGAACATTTTAGAAATTATTATAAAACAGGTCCAAATTCATGTAGTATCCTTGCAGGCAGATGTCTTTGGTTTCTCTTGCCGTTGAAAATGCACAATGTCACCCAAAGCTAATTAACAGCTTGTTACAACCAAGCAACCAACGAAGCCCGTACGAATTCTAAACCAAGTGAAAATAATTTTTAAAGGAAACTTTCAACTTCATATAATAATTCTCTTGACTGAGAACTGCATGGAGAATGACTGAAGTTACATTGAAGCAACGTTTAGTTGGATGCTTGATATCCTCTCAGTCCCGTGACGTTTAGTGGTCGCTGTTCTAAACGCAACATCGATAAAGAAGATATACGTAAAAATAAGTACAATAATGTTAAAGTATTTTAGCAAGTGCCGACTCCATTAGTTCACGTACTTGCGATCTTTCTGGACGTAAGGGCAGGAAAGTTAATGAATGTGACGTACAAGCTGTACAAGTTGATTAGCACGGAACTTGGGCAAAATATAAATTGAACAAAGACTCAAGTAAAGCACACAAGTGGAAAATAGAATAAAAATTTATTTTTCCGAAAGAATAAGGCGGAATTAGTCCAGGATCTGAAGGAACTCAGTTGCATAGCAAACAAGAATCGACATAATGTGGTAAGAAGGGCTAACACCAGCAGGGGCGAAGAAAAGTAAAGAGGATATGTTTATGTCTTTGGGATGCCTGAAACATCTTCGACAGAATACTGTAAGTGAAAATCCATGAAGTCAATTTGCCTTTTAAGAATGGAATGACTGGGGAATGCAGCGTGGTTATTTTTATTTGATATCAACGAAATAGTGACGAAGCTGTAATAAACAAGTTCTGAACGGTAACAAATGCTAAGGTTCGCGAAAAGAACAGGTGCTCTGGCATAGCGTGGGGAAGGCTTAAAATAATTTATGAGTGGATAGCAAATGTGTTTAAAGATAAAATAATGTGATATGAAGTAGCAACTCGGAAAACTTCAAACCTTGTACACAGTAGAAGAGGTGAAGGGCTAGTGATGTACTGTATTAGAATAGAAACCACCTACGTAACAACAGCATTCACGTAGATATTAAGGTTTTCGATTTCCGAACAGCAGCGTAGGGAGTAAACTAGAAGAGAGGCAAAATCTACAGGAGTGATGTCAGCCATTTAGCACCAAAAACGTTTTAGGAATCTTGATCAGAAACGGCTGAGAAAGACAGTCGGATAGGTGTCATCTGGCTTTGCGCAAGGGTCGGTCCCTATAGGCCACGAAATATAAAGTATGCCACGGCTGTAGGAGGCTAAATATAATTTATTGCAGCTTGACACAATCCATAGTTAAGGCGGGAAAATGCGGTGGAACCATTCCACTTGCTATGGTACGTTTCAAGAGAACGCTGTACCGTCAGAATGCATCATCTCTTAACCTGGCCCTATCATGAACAGCAACAAATGTCGATCCAGAGGTGAATATGTTGTGTTGATCTGTTGGCTCCTATGTGATTCTATGTCAGCACGGTCATATGATTGAACGAGTTTGACATTTTTTTCGGATATTCTCGTATTTCTTTTCGTATCACCTGTAGACAAGTTTTTCACTAAACCTGAATAATTAATTGTGTGTAGGCTATGTGATAAGTGATGTGTGAGTAGGAACACATCTGCGACCGAGGGACAGATGAAGAATTTCTCATTTTGCGATACCAAACATTAATACTGTTGATGAGGAAATTAACTGCAAGCCATTGCTGAAAATGTCCACGTAGTTCAACAACTGAAAACTCAACTACTGGTCCGACACTGACTTTACCGCCACTCCGGCTGCCGTATCAGATCCTCTCCCTGCTGATCTTCAGGGCCCCATTACTTGAGCCATCCATCCATCAATATATCATTGTTACCGCAACAACTTCATTGATCACCACATTAATCATAGAACAGCGGTATCAGCGTCAATATCAGTCACATGGATCACATTAGATACGTATTAAAACGCGGAAGCCCTTACCAGACCTTCGCTTACTGTAATATCAGACAAACTTTTATGTAAATTATTCATTTTGTCATGCTGAAAGAAGAGGTCCAATATTTCCTAACTGTGCATGAACATAACAGTTAGCAATAACATGCAACGGCTGTGCGTTCCTCCGTTCGGACATTGACTTCCGAGGTTTGCTAGACTCTGTTACCTAAGGCTCCACTATATTAGGCATTCATAATTTTGGTGACAGCCACTGAACTGAAATTGCCCAAGTAGAGTGATATTCGTCTTTACGAACGCTTTTAAAAGTGTTCCGAACGCAGTCAGATGGGAGTATCATATGACCTATTCCCTATTTACCAGTATTGCCATTGGAAGACACGTGCAGTAATGATGTAGAAATACGTTTGCAACGTTATGAATATCTACTAAGTGAATAGGAACGAAATTAAAATGCAAGATCTTAATGATGAAACCAACTAAAGCGTCTTTCTAAGCAAAATTAGCAAATGAAACAGTAAAAATTTACACCGTTTAAAATGGCCTATAAAATGTTACGTAAAGTAATATTCTGTCAAATCAGAGTAGAGGAAGAGATTTTCGCCAACAATTCACCCTACAATATTTTAATTTGTTTTGTTATGTGAGAAAACAATTAAATGTTTAAAAATATGCTGGGTACATCTATGGACGACATAAAAATTTCTATTGACTGTTGAAGGAGATATACTAAATGATAGGAAACTTTTGCCATACAATGTAGCAAATTGGCGAACTTCTCCTCTGGGGAGAGCAATTCGCATCGAACATATTTTTACTTCTCTAAATTGCAATGTTTACAGAAACATTTGGAAATTAAACCCAAGAAAGAAATACAACTTGAGACATTTTTGCAGCATTTCCGTCAATGTCAGTCTGTTTCAGAGTAACAAAAGGAATACGAGCCACTGTCTTAGTGAAACCAGTCCCGGCAGCTTACACGTTGTTACCATTCCACGTTTCTCGCTTTTGTATCGTGGCAATCGTTTCCACATTATTGGCAGGTAGAAGGTTTGGTATGTGTACGAATTTCGAAATCAAGTGTTACTCCACTGCAATCAGGCTGCAAATAGTTGTTTTTGCTGTGCCTCATTTTTCTTTGAACAGTTACCGACGTAACTTCTTTTTCATTAGTACTTCTACTCGTCTTCGTCGTGAAAATTTTTCGGGTTTCGGTGTAAAAGAACAGTCTCCGAGTGACCAAAAACGCCGAAACTTCCTTGAATTCTATACCCTCTTCCTCTAGATTTTAGGAGTTGACACGGTGTCATGAAAAGAAATATTGTGAATGTCGTCGCTCCCCAGGTCACCATGAGATGCGCGTGCACAGTTCTCTTCGAGAGGAAGTGGATTATCTGAGATAGTGCTCGAAGTAAATGGTTCCTTTGATTGACAAGGTGAATTTGGGTTGCCTTAAATTGAGAAACAATGTTGCTTGAGACTGCCGTCTTCCACCAGCCTGCGTTAATATTGATGTAAAATAGACCTCCGACTTTTGGCGTACAGGATATCGACTACTGAAGTCGTCCACAGCTTGTATTCCAATAAACTTTGAGTGGCTGGAAGAAACTCTTATCGAGGGGTTGCAGCTCGTGAGACCAATGATCGGGCAGACACAGAGTTTCGATGTCGAATTCTGGTCCAAATAGCTTTTGTGTCCGTCCCGAATGAACAATGCTTTTCCTGGCAGTTGAGGGAAGATTAAATGTTCATTGATTCTGCAAAATTAATCGACAGTAGCGCATCCTATAGGCGTCATTTCAATTATGGAACCCGGTGGCAAACCTTCATCCCAACCTTCCTTCCTGTTCGTCCCTTGGTATAGGATCACTGAGGAGACGAAATTTGTTAAAGTGGAATTGACACAAACCAAAGTTTTCACAGTTCCCCAAATTTCCCCCTGCGTAGCCACGTGAACATTCTTTGAATCTTTCAAACTCAAAATTCTTTCTTTTGCATTAAGGGTAATTTGCAAACTAGTCTCATGCACATTGTAGATCAGCTGTGAGGGGGCTGAAAGATTCAAGGCATCATAGACTTTCCCCATAAGATTATAAAACTGGGATACTCTTTCTCAGCATTTCAGTAACTCAAACTTTTTCCTTTTCCGAAAACTATTTCAAAATGTCGAGCACGAAATCCTTGAAACCACCATTTACCAGCATGGTCACGTCTAAATAGGTTTGGGATTTTTCTCTTTGCATGAAATTCCACCATCTTCGCCCAAGATTTTCGCTTTTTAATCATAAATCACAAACACCGAAGTCTGGCGATGTGGCAACCAGTTTATTTTATTTACCTCTTGAAGAATTTGGTGACGTGCGGAACATCTTTGTTGGTGATCGGCTACCAGAACATATTAAATACCGTTCCAGAACTTTGACCGAAGTGCCATACAATTTAGTTGCAGCTTACACAGATAGTCTATTGCAAATGTCTGTAATAGCTCCTTTTTGATCTTCATTCTTCCTTTTATCGTCCAGACCCTACGACTATTTCGCGATTTTAAATGAAAAGTAAATAGAGCACGCCAAAATATCTGATTTTTAAGCAGGATAACATGAAGTGTGCGTAAACCATTAATTTCCCCGAGCGCCATATTTTGTCGGATACTGATGTTTCAACTGATACGCATTTTATTACCTACTTAATTAAAATAAAGATGATGTTGATCGCGTAGCAAAAATATATATTTTGGAAGAATGTGAGAAATATAAGTTTATAGGTTTTTTAATTTGAAATAATTATCACTATTAAAATAGATAAAAATTAATAAAATCGTCCAAATAAACAAACTTGTCGTATAGAGCCATAAAATAGTGGATATCGTGAATTCCAATCGTTATACAAATGCTTCATACGAAGACGTGACAGCAACTGTATAACGATTGGAATGTATATGTATAACGATTGGAATTCACGATATCCAGTGTTTTATGGAGGTATACGACAAGTTAGTTTAATTGGGAAAAAGCGTATGGAGCCTGAAGATGCCAAAACTAATTGTCGAAACTGGTTGCTTTCAGAATAAAATAAAATATCTTAAAGTGTACGGCTGTCGGTGAAGTTTACTGACATTTAAAAGTACTTACCAGTCGATGTCCTCCGGCCATGATGGACCAAAAGCGATTGTCTAAATGACCTCCTTCTCACAAAATGTCTTCTATTACATGCTTTTCAACAGCAATTCATTATCTATGCGACCACCAGATGGCAGCAATAGAACAGATATGCTTTGAACTTGTTATTCCCATGATCGGTGACATATTGCAGTGATTGTTCAACTACCTGTTGGAACCGAACGACTACTACAGAGAACTTCCTTCCGTGGCGAACATCACGCCTTGTGCCCCGCTACAAATTAACTGATTAACATGCCTCCTTTTGCTACTAGTAATTTTCCTATATCCGCTAGAAGCAAAATTTGTTTTGATTTGTATGACTGAAATAAATAAATTTTTTTCACGTTTCCTCAAATAATTTTTCTGAACTCAGCTTTATTGTCTGCCAAAAAACAAACAGAGGTTAGAAACTGTTTATTCGAATATCCCTCACACATTATGCGGATTTCGCCGACAGTGTGATAGTAATGAAAAGTGCAACACTTTTCCACAAGGTAGAACTACTAACGATTGGGATGGTTTTGTCAAATCGCAAGTTACGACAATACTTGCAGCACATGCAACGTTTTCTAAGTTAGCTAAAACATCTTATACGTCAACATCGAAGGCGTACATATAATCTCTAACCGTGTTTACGCGATTAGAAGCCGTTATATACTTCAAAGAAGCATATTCGATACTCATAAAATACTGAAAGGCTCTCTAATCATCTAAGAAGAATGCGCCAAATGGCGCACAAGACATAAGACCGAATATGGTCATGTCAGTGAACAAGTGAATCACCAAATCAGTCATTTTATTATTTATTCTGATTTCCCTGCAGAGTCTGATTGCTGTACTTTTAAGGCCCGCATCATTTTACAGGATGTTAGTACATTTTGTAATAAATTAGGCACCACCATTTCATCTTGAATTTTAAATGAAATAATGCATAAAACTGATTCTATCAAAATTAGACAAAATCACAGTTTAGCCACTCCCATTAATGGACAAGCTAAATGGCTTATGAGGATTTCTTTGCATTACACCACGACAGTATCTATTCTATTCAAGTAAAATCATCTAGCATCCAAAAGTACTCAGACAAAGAAGTTTTCTATACATCTTTTTCTTAATACAAAAATCCTGATAATAAGGTTAGAATTCAATATGAACCATTTGCATACGTGTACTTTTAATCTTAGCCCTTGCGAAAATTGGATATTCAGCTGAATGAAGTTCTATCTTTGTCTTTGTTATAATACTACTTCTCACCATAGGCAGCTTTATACCTTATTGGCGATTAATTTACCGCTGCGGAACTGTGAATATCTCTTATAGCAGGAACTACATAAATGGGTATGATTACATGGCTCATGAAATTTCTTAGGAGGGTGTTTTCTTTTAATTTGGTCTAGCCGGCATAGTGTTGCCAGAGGCAACATTGTGCTAATGTGATTTTCAAACACAGTAAGAAAGTTTGAACTAAATTTATCTATAAATGTAAAACGTTTAATGAGAATACGTTTCAGTGTGCAGCTACCAGTAATTGCCAAAATTAAATCAAATCGAGATTTAAGATTACATTTGTGAAATAGCTCTAAGTTTCCAGTAAGTTAGGATAAGTGCTCTAACAGTACCATCGAAATAATCCCACATTAAAAACTCGATAACGCGTTACGCCTACGAAACAGAACAGAATGCTCTGCCTATCAGTATATTTGACTGTTCCGTAGTACACTAGTAAAGTCTTTCGGACACGCTGCATTGAAACTGGATTTGACATGCATGTAACTAATGTTCTTGAATGTAGCAGTTTTTCCAGCGTTTTCACTCAGTACGCCTTCTGCAGACCGTGACACATGTCTGGTGATTTTATCTACCGATAAGGTTCTTGTTAGATCTGAATACAAAATACTGGGACGTCACACTCGACTACAGTCTCGACAGTTTATGTACCTACTAGCCACCGACTTAGCAGTCGAGCGTGGAATAGACAAGACGTACGAGATATGCCATAACGGAGTGTTTGATGGTGTCCACATCGTCGGCTTTAACGCAGAAACATTACATTCCTGATGTCTGCTTTTACCATACAGTTACTACGGTCTCTCACTGCCGCTAATATTCCCATATTAAAACCACAATTTTCGGGGAAACGCCCTGTTTGCACTTAGTAAATGATGTCAAATATTTAATGAAACGTTTCGCATACAATGACTTAACATATGGCAATAACATTCATAAGGATTGTGTACTTGTTACAGAAAAGTGTGTAAATGAAATGGCTGGTCCAAGGCTAGCTGAAGGAGAAATACGATAAAATTGAGGAAAGGGAGGCAGATGAAATGCAAAAATTGATTGTAGACTGTAAAATAAGTGCCAAAGACAGTCGCAGAAGATCTCCCAAGAAATATTAAACAATACCGAGAGTGAAAACTTAATTGTAAATTATCTGCTACTTCGTAAGTTTCATGCAACTGTCTGGAGTTGGTAAATTGCCGCATTTTCACTCCTCCTTCTAAGAAATAAACCCTTCATTCTTGAATAGATATATCACTTCCTACCTTATTACGTAAGTCTGTTACAGATAAATAGGAAACTACGTTCATATAATTAAGACAGACTTTATTACTCGATAGTAGTTATGAAGTGATCATCGTTTTAGTTTTTTCTTCGGTTGTTCCTCATAGCCTTCGAATCACGACCTCAGAATTCCGATTAGTCTCTGCAAATGGCATATTCAATTCGGGAACAGTTAGTTCACTTCTCCGCTGCACGTAGCAATAAGTTAAAAATGTTCCATGGGTATCTCGATTCCACTAAAACCACCGCTGCTGGAGTCAATGGTCGCACGTAAAAACATAGTATTTTTAAGAGTCACGTCGTGTCCCATGTATTCAAACCTAGAGGAAGATGGTCACAACTTTGCAATTCATTCACCAATTTACTGCCGCGTAACAACCAGTCCTACGCATTCTGAAAGTTGTCTGCTATTTAGACACTTTACTTAGCGAACTAATATTTCAGAACCTATGCAAAGATGACTCTGTACCAGTGTCAACTGAAATCAAAATCTTTGATGTGTCCTTTCTGTGAAGATTTTTGTAAGTATTGCCAGAAGTCTCTGCTGGCTTAGCCAATAAGCGTTTAGCAGGTACACGAGAACGCGGCGTACGATCATTTCAAACTACGCATTTCTGGTTCAGCAAGGCGTGTATGTTTTCGGTGACGTGTTGAATACGATGTCATAGGCTGGCGGTTCCGGAGAAACAATTCAGATTATCGTAGTTATGTGTAGGCATTGTTTATATGTAAAATAATTTCATTATGAATGCGCGGTATTTTTATTACGAGATCAGATTTAAGTGGCTACGTATTTTTGCTGGCAGCGGAAGCATATTCATGGCGGTGTTACTGTCTAACTGTGTAACGAGGTTTCTAGTTGTGACCTGTGGTATAGAATCCGAATTCAGTGTTATTTTAGTGTGTCTTCCCATTTTTGATTTTCAATTTGTTTTTTGTGTGTTATTGTACAAAATAGAGTGACAATCAAGGCGTGATATAAATGTAATACTACGCTGAAAGCAATTTGAGAGATTACAATGAAGAAGAGAGTAGCGTGTTACCATCACCCTGTAACGAAGTGACAAATGGTCGAGACAATAATTTGATAATAGTGTATAGGGACATGGATCAGGTAGCAAATGACGGTGTAGACATGGAAACAATCAGTTAACTCGGAACTATTGTCGATCGATCGATCAGTAAATCTTCGCCTCAGGACTGCGGAATAACAACACGAAATCTAGCAAATACCACAGATTCAGGTTTTGCATCATCACATTTTTCTCAGTTAAGTGAACACTTTTTCTACTTTTCAAAATATGAATGTTGCCGGTGCAAACGCACTGACGAAAGACACAACGTAACATGTTTCAGACACTAATGCATTGTTATTGCAATTAATTCAAAAATTTCATCAAATAGGCCAAAAGCTAGACACAATGCTACAAAATGAGAAACAAATACAGCAACAAATGGAACAATATCAGAAACGAATATTGCAAAAGCTCCAAAAATTTAACACAATTGTACAGCCACTGGAGCAACCACTCGAAGATTTAACTGCTGAGACATCCGAAATCGAATCGAAGCATCAAAAAGTTTCCGAAGATGTAAAAATCCAAATTTGTGAACATTTTCAGCCCATCTTTTCGCAACATGAAGACACATTACAGAATCATGAAGCAGATATAAAGGAACTGCTGATTATTGTACATGAAAATCACGACATCTGGCAGGCTGAATTTGACTCAGATGCATCTATCGGTACGGTCACGCAACATGTAAAAAATCGGGAAAACCTTAAGGAAACAGTAGATATAATTACGACAAAGAAGTCACACGGCAATAATACATGGTATTTCGAAGATCTTGAAAGGAGTAGGCAGGGTGCACCGAGCCGTGAGATGGAACCGCCGACACCACGTAAGAATGACAGATTTACGACTCGGCGTCATGATCACTTCGACTGTAAGCTCTTCATCACAACGCGTAAATTCAGAACATTCAAGAATTCTAGTAATCATATACATCCACATGCTTGGCTTCATCAATTTTCTTATTGCTATTCTCCTAACTGGTCGTTAGAGCAAAAGAAATCATTAAGGAAATATTATATCACATTTCTCGTGTAAAACCGAATATTGAGAAACAATTCGCTTTCTGGCTTAGTCTTTGCCATTAAATTTTTCACTTCAAGTTACTATTACGCTTTGTCACATTTCCCATGCAGCGATGTTTTGAAGTCAACTATCCAGTCAAGAACCTGTGGAACATATTAAGATAGTAGAACCACGAGTCCACTGTTATGGGGAACAGACGACACAGTCTTATTGTGTGTACATTTTGCTTGTTAGTAACGCGATTACGTCACGACTATAAGACACGCATTCTTGAAACATATTCTGCTAATGAGGTTTTACTGCAACATTTTGGTTTATCAGAAAAGACACTTTGTAGTTAAAGTACCATCTGAGAGGTCACAGACGACTGAGTATTTGGTTTGTTTGACAGCTGTACGATTATACTACGACACTATTTATGAGTGACAAAACTTTCATTGTTGCTTTTGCAATGTGTTTTCTTAATGTCTGCACAGTTTTGTTCGTTCTTCTGAAAAGTAAAACGTGTTTTAGTAGTGACTTTTGTGACATAGCTACAGTGAGACAGGTATTTTTCGTAACGCAACAATACGTTATAGTACAGTACTTTCAAGGTCACGGCAAAGCACGTAATAACTAAGACATTTATACGCATAGCTCTTTACTTTTGTATATGACAAAAGTAAGTACATTGATTTCTGGAGAGCTTTGTTTATCAACGACGATAACTATGACACTTGGTAAATTTCTACCGTCAGCCAATGACAGAAATTATCTTACAGCAAGAAGCATAGTTAAACGTTACATGACATCCAATTGAGTGATTACCTTTTGTATTTGGAATATTTTTGAACAACTATGATAAAGAGGTTTTTGGCGATACATTACACTCTGCAGTATTAAACTGTAACATCTGAGGTATAATTACATTATCCCTCAAGAGGGTACGCCTACTTTGTGTACTATGCTTGTGGCAAGTGCAAGGAGCCCTATCTAACATGGTATTTGCTTATACAGTTTTACACATCGGTACCATATTTCTCCTACACAGAATTACACAGCTACCTGATCATTTAATTGAGAAAAAACATTTTTTTTACTACGCCACTGACATATGTCTAAGTAATTACACAGTTGGATTATCTTACATTTATGAAATTGTACCTTGTCTGCATTCTGTGAACTGTTCAAGTATATTTTCGGAAGCATTGTGATATTGTGAGAGATTTGAGTTACGTATTTTGTATGGGATCATGATATTTGAATTACGTTTAAGGTAGATGATACTATTGAATCGAGGAGAGAATGTTTTTAGAGGTTTTGCGATTATTAAAAGAAGCTATGACGATTTTGAAATCTGATTGAGGAGTTATGATGATATTATTACAGCAACGAAGTGTATTATGATGTTGAGATATGGTTATGATCTATAAGGTGATGCTATATGAGGAATATGTTTGTGCTACACGTGTATTATGATGAAATATATGTATATCTGTAATGAGGCTGTGGATAATGAGCAGAGGTTAGGGACTCTCGTTTGTGAAAAAAATGTTGGCAACCAAGAATCGTACTTTAAGAGTTCTGAAAGATGAGTATATTGTGAATGTTAGTACCACAAAGCTAACGGAAATTTTGGGACCTTGTTATTCATGAGATTTCGTTTCTACACACTTCTCCTGTAAATTTTCAATCTGTGAAATTTCTTTGTTTTGTACGAAACGTTTCTTGTAGGTCAAACTGTTCTCATAAATGTTTCGGTTAAAAGTGTGTGTGACTTTGACGTAATGCTCCACTGTGCCCAGCGGTGCACTAGCCACTTTGAAATATACTTATTGTTGTGTGTACTTTCAAATTTCCTCACGCCGCCTAAGCAACTTTGAAGCTTGCCGCACTCTTGCAAGTGCTCGCATAGCTGTAGAAAAGAGAGGCTGTTGACGTCACTGTTGACATTTCCTTGCGCACCACACCACAAACACGACACTCTATTACCTGGAAACATATAATTACTCTTTGCAGTTTGTACTTTTTGCTACTTACTGAAATGCTTATGAAGTGATGAGAAATATTTTTATCTCTACACACCTGATTATGACAAGTATCTCTCTACGAGAGTTATGAGAATTTTTAGTGACATCTGAAAAGCCATGTGGCTGGTGAATGGTGTATTTATACTTGACTTTGTACATATTTACTTATTTTATTTGGTATCTGGTCTTCAGTCCTGAGACTGGTTTGATGCAGCTCTCCATGCTGCTCTATACTGTGCAAGCTTCTTCACCTCCCAGTACCTACTGCAACCTACATCCTTCTGAATCTGCTTAGTGTATTTATCTCTTGGTCTCCCTCTACGAGTTTTACCCTCCACGCTGCCCTCAAATGCTAAATTTGTGATCCCTTGATGCCTCAAAACATGTCCTACCAACCGATCCCTTCTTCTAGTCAAGTTGTGCCACAAACTTCTCTTCTCCCCAATCCTATTCAATACCTCCTCATTAGTTACGTGATCTACTAGCTTCGCTAATTTAGATATACTGCTGCTTGCTTTGCCTATCGTATTTTTTGTCATTGTTGTTTGTGTTAATTTTTTTTGCTGATGCATCGCCTAATTCTCTAGTTCATATATCTGAGCCCAGTAGATTTTAGTAAGTTTAAGAGGGGGTATTCCATGTAAGAAAATTGGTTGTGATGAATTAGGTAGAAATGTATTGAGAAGATATATGAAAAAGGTTTGACCAATTGGTATTATGTAATGTATTATGTAAGGACGAAGATACCAGCAGCACTACGTCTTCCATATTGACGTCTAAGAACAGCCAAGGCACCATAAATACTCTTAAGAAAAAATATGAACGAACAACCAAAAGGCTGTCGAACTACACGCCGTGCCAGACAGCATCAACACATTGAGGAAAAACACACTACCGGAAAACTATACTAACGACCAGGACAGGTAACTGGGGCGTTAATGGCCATAAGGCAGAAAATAACGCTGGTGAACTTCACTGATAAGTAACAACCATTTTAATAGTTAAAGATCAAACAGGAAGACAGCTACAAAATTTCGCCAACTCCAACACACCAGACACAGTGCGCTTTTTCGGTTTATTAATTGACTCAAAATTAACATTGCTCCTGCACCTGAAAAACCTAGGAACAAAGGGTGTCTGGGCATTTGTTCGATCACTCTTAGACGATGGCAGCGTGGTCTATGGATCGGCCTGTCCTTCCTACCTCCGAATGTTAGATGCTGTCCACCATGCGGACATTCGGATATCGACTGGAGCCTTTCAGACCAGCCCAGTTCAGAGTCTGTGTGCAGAGGCTGGTGAACCACCACTCTGTATTCGGCGACATATCCTTTTGGCTCGACAGGCGCTGAAAATCTCAGCGACACTCCAGTCGTTGGCATTTAGTTCAGTGATCCAACCTGCCTATGAACGACTGTTCAGGAATCGGTCCCAAGCGACCCAGTCATTTGGTATACATGCTGCGGACTGCCTCAAGGATCTGGATCTCTTGGGCATGAAAATACAGAACTAGGGATGGAACGCACTGCCGCCTTGGTGTCTTCGGAGGTCCAAAGTGATTTTAAGCTTGAACAGTACCCGAAAAATTCAGATATGGTTTGTTTTCGTCTATTTTAAGTATGTAGCATAGTTTTATCGTTATTTATAAAGACGGATCCTAGCAGAGTAATGCTCTCGGTGGTTCTGTGGTCTTCCCTGATAGGGTTTTTAAAGTGCATCTTCCAGAACAATTTACAAATAATGATGCCGAGTTATATGGAATCCTAATGGCACTGGAGAGGGTTCACAGACATCACCGTACGAGTTTTCTTGTCTGTTTCGACTCTCTTAGTGCACTGCAAGTGCTTCACCAAATGTATCTGATAGACCCTCTGATTCAGCACATCCATGTCTGCTTACAGCGGTTCCAACGCCGTGGCCAGGAGGTGAACTTTTGCTGGGTACCTGGCCATGTTGGGATACAGGGTAACGACATGGCTGATAAAGCTGCCAAGGAAGAATGTTGGGATGGTGTTGTCCCTCAATGTCCCATCCCGTATGGTCGCAGGTGTCAGACAACAAACTGCAGTCACTCAAACCGAACACAAATGCTTAGCGGACTTCATGTCAGCCTCGCCGCTGGAAGGAGGTTTTGTTTACCAGACTGCGCATCGGGCATAGCCCTTTCACACATGGCTTCCTCCTCCCGGTTTGTGGCGTGACACTTTCAGTTCAGCATATTGTGGCTACGTGTGTCTTGTATACTGATATTAGGGCAGCCCTTGGTCTCGCTGGAGATCTGCCCACCATCCTCGCAGTACCAATACCAGTGTTAACAGAGTGGTGAAATTTTGTGAACTATCAGGCCTCATCCCTAAACTGGTGGGGAGGGGCAGCAGACTCTGGCACGTAATAAACTGCTCTGCATGTGGAGACAGCCTTCGTCCCCACCCATGAGATTTCATGTCGACTTTTCGTCAGGTCGCTGATGACCATGATGTCGAGCGCCCCCTCAACCCAACTCATCATCGTCAACCAACACACCATATGTTGCTGCTAGCCAGAATGTCCCAGGAAGCAACTGCCAATGAACGAAGAGATGTCACAGCAGTTGAGGTGTCATTATCGGTTAACTGATCACTCAACTTCTGTGTCCCAGTTTGGTGGGCAACAAACTTGTAGCTCTCACACTAGTGCCTCGCAATCCGACCACACATGCACACTGCCAGCAGTCCTGGCCTGACCTTGCGCCATGGAGACTTCCTAGAGGCTCTGTCCCAACTGACCGACTGCCACACACACTACCACACCAAGATATAGTAGTCACAACAAAGATCGTACAGCAGTACTAGTATGGATAAGCGCTGCTGGTACCACTGATGGAGGCAAGTCAGCAACTCGTTATGGTAGTAACTCAGGGAGAAATAAGATGCCACTGATTGCGACAAAATGCCAAAGAACAAACTCTGTCAACAAGAGCCGGGCACGGCTCAACCTCCACCCCCTCAAACACCATCATGGGGGATAACTAAACAATTAGGCTAACAAAATTTAACTTATCTAAGGTGGACCCAGTACTGCTTACCAGTGCGGTTATCCTTAACCAGCTTATTAACCAGGCCTAAAGTATGGACAATGGTCCAATGGCCCAAAAAACAGGGAGTTAATTTACTAAAATCTCCGACACGCACCTGTCTCCCGGGAAAATTACGTACATAGACCTGATCTCCTGGCCTTCCCCTAAGGTCTCGCCGATTAGGATTGTAACGCTCAGCATCTTAGTTATGGGCCCTGAGAATATTATGTCTGGCACGGTCCCAGTTCTCATTGACAACTTGTGGGGTAATATCTGCTGGAATTAAATTTTGAATTCCCCATAAGGGGGAATTAGCAGGATAGGCAAGGATAAAGGAGGCCGGAGTAGCTTTGAAGGACTCATGACGATGGTATTGAAAGCAAAACTAAGCCACAGAAGACTAGAAACCCACTTCCTAGGCATCTTCTGACGGTAAATAATTAATTCGGATTTAATATTTCGATTGACCATCTCCGCAAAAGATCCCTGTGGATAATACGGCGTAGTAGTGACATGCTTGACACCATTCTGAAAACAGTAGGCCTGACAGGGAGCCGAAAGGAAGGCGGGCGCATTATCACTAATGATTTGTTTGGGAGGTCCATAAACACGGAAAACATTAGTTAAATGCGAAATAGTGCTGGTAGCAGTCACGTTACGGCTCGGAAGGAGCAACGTAGATCTCGAAAACGCATCAAGAATAACCAATACGTCCCGATGACCCCTCTTACGAGGGAACCTCCCCATCGCACCCCCCTCAGATTTAGTTATAAGTTAGCACAGTGGATAGTCCTTGAAACACTGAACACAGATCACTCGAGAAAACAGGAAGACGTTGTATGGAACTATGAAAAAAAATAAGTAAAATATACGAACTGACTAGTCCATCGCAAGATAGGCAACCTCAAGGATAGGCGAGCTCAGGATCGCCTTGGTCCCGTGGTTGGCGTGGGCAGCTGCGGAACAAAAGGTTCTTCCTTCAAGTCTTCACTCGAGGGAAACTGTTACTTTATTTATTTTCGCAAAGTTATGATCTGTCCGTTCGTTCATTGACGTCTCTGTTCACTATAATAAGTTCAGTGTCTGTGTTTTGCGACCGCTACGCAAAACCGTGCGATTAGTAGACGAAAGGACGTGCCCCTCCAATGGGAACCGAAAACATTTGATCGCAGTGTCATAGGTCTACCGATTCCTCCACAGGAAAACACGTCTGATATATTCTATACGACACTGGTGACGGCATGTGCGTCACATGACAGGAATATGTTGTCGACCCACCTAACTTGTACACTTGGAGAATGGGTAAAAAGATTTTTCTACCTTGCCCGATTTAGGTTTTCTTGTGGATGTGATAATCACTCCCAAAAAATGATGAAAACATGAGAGTTTGTCACACAAACTGCAACAAATGAATGCAACAGTTTCACAGTCGCTCAGTTTTCCATGTGCTCTGTCAAAACATATGTTTTTAACGTTTTCATATTTTTCCGTGTGTAGACCGTCAAATCCTGCTTATGTCCAAGCAAATCTGAACATGTCCTAGAATTTTGGAGAGTGAAGTTGATTTTGTGTGAATGCCTGCTCTTTGATAATTGTCTGAAAATAAAATTTAAAATTTTCACTCTAGGGAAAGCTTGAACCAAGAACCTCTCAGTCCGCAGCTGCTCACGCTAACCACGGGACCACGGCGCTGCTGAGCTCACACTCTCCTCTATGCTGCCTATCTTGCGCATGGACTACTCAATTTGTATATGATGCTTATTTTTTTCCTAGTTCCACACAACTTCTTCCTGTTTTCTCCATTGATCTGTGTTCAGTTTTTCAAGGCCTATCCACTGTGCCAACTTATAACTAAATGTGAGGGGGGTGCGATGGGGAGGTTCCCTTGTTAGTACGACGTAAGGGCTCTACATATTCGATGTATAGTTTGTGCATAAGACAGGATTCGTGTTCAGAAGTCAACAGCCTCTGTTGAAGAGCATTCTTAGATTTGGCTACATTACACAACCAACATCGAGAAACCATCTCTCTCATGTCATGGTCGAAGGAGAGCCAAGTCAAATGCTCCTTAGTTTTTGCAAGGACTTATAAGTTCCTACGTGTCCATCAACCAACAAACCATGAAAATAATGAAAAACCAGGTCCACCAGCGCTACTGGTAAACAGATCTTGTGTGGCTTAATGGTTGCCCAAGTACAATCATGATGCTGAGCAATATCATCAAATAAAAGAGGAATTTCACCTAACATGATACAACTAAGACTGCCTCCCTCTGTTTCCCGGGTGCCCTCACTAGGTGTACATTGAGTGAACATCTGGCTAAGGACATCCGCAAGGACCTTTTCAATGCCTTTTACGTGTTTAGCTTCAAATTGAAATGCAGAAATGCATACTGCCCACATGGCGATATGGCCAGTTTTACAAGGCCCGGCTAACACCTAGCTCAATGCCTGATTGTCAGTTTCTAGCTGAAGTACCCGCTGCTCAAGGTAAAAGCGGTACTTCTCCAGCACGAACAAAACGGTCAACGCCTCGCACTGGTAAACAGAATATTTAAGTTTGGCACTGGTTAACCAACGAGATGCCGATGCTAATGGCTGCCTCTGACCCTAAAACTCCTGGAGGAAGACAGCTGAAATACCCCCATTAGTTGCGTCAGTTTGGACAATAAACATTTTATTAAAGTCCGGTACTCCGAGAGCGGAAGGGTTGGCTATAGCTGCTTTAATGTGGTCAAGCCGCACGGGATTACCCGAGTGGTCTAAGGCGTTGCAGTCATGGACTGTGCGGCTGGTCCCGGCGGAGGTTCGAGTCCTCCCTCGGGCTTGGGTGTGTGTGTTTGTCCTTAGGATAATTTAGGTTAAGTAGTGTGTAAGCTTAGTGACTGATGACCTTAGCAGTAAAGTCCCATATGATTTCACACACATTTGAACATTTGAACATGCCTATGAACCTAGCAATTCCACATTTATCAGTAGGTGGAGGTAGACCTCTTACTGCCTTAGTTCGTTCATGGTCGATGTGAATACTCTGACCTGAAAACAGGTGATCTGAGGACACCTGCTGCCTGGCTAACGAGAAGTTACTGGGCTTAACAGTTAACCCGGTTCCCTCCAACCTCAAAAAACTTGCTGGATATGATCCAAATGGTCCTGAAACGAACGGCTATAAATGACTAGGTCGTCCAAATAATTATACACACAGCCTAATTTCAAGTCCCCATGGATATCATCCAGCAAACGAGTCAGAACGGCTGCACCAGTAGCCAAACCAAAGGGAACCCTGTGAAACTCAAACAGATTCCAGTCACTTCAAAATACAGTAACATGTTTACATTCTTCAGCTAAGTGAATCAGATAAGAGGTTTGGTTCAAATCAAGGACAGTAAACCAATTAGCACCGGAAAACCAAGTAAAGAGTTATAAGAGCAGGCATAGGAACAGACTCAAGGACAAACTTTGCGTTCAGGCGCCGGTAGTCAATAACAGACCTGAAATCCCACCCCTGATCCTCAGGGACAAGGAATATAGGGGAAGCATAGGCGTATGTGAAGGACCTAATAACCCCTTGCTCACGCATTTTGGATATTTTAGCTCTCAGTATCTTCACCTTATGGGATGAGAGGCGATATGGGCACTGCCTGACAGCAGACAGACGGATATGGTAACTAAGAACATTAGTAGCCCCCAACCTATCACAAAGGAGCTCAGGAAACCTCTGTAGCAAATGCTGTAACTGGGAGGTGTGATGTGGGGAGAGATTGGCGATATCGAACTCATTAGGCACAGCCTCAACAGCCAGGATGCCGACATTTGGATGCACAGTACATTTAGCACACTTACAAAAACAAAACTTCCCCACAGGAGTGAACTTAAAGAAGAATGTGTGCCCAGAGTAATCCCAGACTAACCCAGTCTTATTGATGAAATCACACCCCAAAATTAAATCGACCGGCAGCTCCTTGACCAACGCTAATGACAAGGGCCAGAAGAAATCCCCAACTGATATACTCCCCCGGACCCAACCATACAGAGGTAACACCTGACCATTGGCCATCCGACATCTGACATCTCTACACCGGAGAAGGTACGAACGAAAGTTTCATGAGATCACCAAATTCAAAAAACCATGCCAACCTCAATAGCGAAATGGAGCTACCAGAATCCAAAAGAGCACAAAAAGGTTCGCCACATACTCGAGAACAAATATAAGGCAAGGATGGTGATGAAGGAGCGACAACACGGGTACGCAAAGGCCTAAAGGCTCGATCCCGAGGTCGCTGCTCATGCCGGTGTCATTTATTGGCACTTGGCATGTGAGGTTTAAGGCAAGAGCGCACCAAATGGACCATGCTGCCGCACTTGAAGCAACGCCGGGGTTCCCTTTTAATGGCCTCAGCCGATGTAGGCAATTCTGAATTTCCCTTGGCAATGCCTGTGGCCTGGCCCTTAACTTCACGACATACATTGCTCGCAAGCGGCAACACAAATATCGACACAAATATCTTCCCAGTTCAAAGGAGGACCACGAAAAACAAAGTGCGACTTATCCACCGCTCACATTCCCCTAAGAACAATTGACACCAACTCCCGTTCTGGTAAATCGATCAACAAGGCCAAGCAGGCCATCTGAACTCTGTCTACGTACTGATGTAACTCCTCTTTATCCTGCTGCATCTCCCAAATGTATTGAAACTCAAGCTGTTTCCGAACTCTGGTAGTCAATCTCCGGTTAATGACAAGCTCCCTCAATTGCTGTAAGGAAAACCCTTCTGCCATGGCTCGGAATAGGAGGTTCTGCAACTCACCTCTGGATAATGGGTATAATAGTGACAAAACTACTTGGTGCGGAACACGAAAGGCAGCAGCATGTTGTTCAAGACGAACCAACAACCATAATAAGTTTTCAACCTGCGCAAGTCGATCTACAACTCACTCAGTAATATCTCGAAATAAATACGCCAGAGGATTAGGCAATTTGACAAACTCTGCGTCCAGCTTCACAGAGGATGTAACAACACCACCCCCAGGCTGGCTCCAAGTTCCCCCTTAAGTCCTCTTCCCATCCAGTTCTAAACATGTAAGCTTAAACTGCAATGCATTAACCAAAGACCGCAATTCGATGGTTAGTTTTGTATGACGGTCCTCAAAACCTAACATGCCTAAATCCGCTATCCAATCGGTGAAATCCACTAACTGAGCCCGCACCCTGTCCATTTGACTGTCACTAGGTTGAGTGCCTTCCAAAACACAAATGGTACAGGCCCCTATCAGCCTTAACCAAAAATTCCGAGGCTGCTTCTGTCTCACCCCACCACGTCAGGCGTGATGTCAGCCGGGTGAAGAACGCTAGCACACAAGCGGGCCACTAATCGCGGAACACTGACCTCAGTAGGGTGCCACCCTATCGCCAACTGAAAAACAAGGTAGTCCTTCGTCAACAGGCGGATCCCTGGGCACTGCCTGACTGCCAGTAAAATAAGACACCTGAAACAATCAATATCCAAACCAATGTGGTGCAACACTAACAGAAATAAAATTCAAACTAACAGTAACAGGAATGACAATATCACAAACCACTTAGCAACACATTGCCTTAAAGGGATCAAATGAAAACATAAGAAAACAGTTAAGAAAACGTGCTATATCTCCTGGGCTGAATGCTCGAAACCACACCAAAAACAAGAACAGATGAAGGCGCGAGCACAAGTTATAAAAAATTGCTTTAAAGAATATTTTAGAAACGACATTTCACATAAATACTCGGCTGAAGACCACAAATAAGACATTGAACAACTCGGGACTTACGGCCTGAATAACAAGAATAGAGCAAATTTTCAAAATGTTAGTTATTAATCAAATCAATCTTCAAATTTTTAATTTAAGTTGGCTGAAGGCTTTGTTTAAAATTAAAACAAACTAAATTAATAGACGGCTGAAGGGCTGGCACTGTATATTGAACTAAAATTAAAATCAAAATCTAAAATCAACAGAACAGTGGTGCTCAGTAGTGTTCCGAGGATCGGCCTGAGAGGTAGCTCTAACATTAGGTGGGGTGAGACAGGCAGCCAAGAGTAAGGTTAAGTAATTGGATGGCAACGCGGCCCCGGGATGGCTGAAGGACCGACCAACACCCTAATCAATTCCTTTCCACCCAACTAACGGTACGACAACGGAAAATATGAGCTAAGGACGAAGATACCAGCAACACTACATCTTCCAAATTGACGTCTAAGAACAGCCAAGGAAAAAATATGAACAAACAACTGAAGGGCTTTCGAAATACACACCGTGCCAGAAAGCATCAACACGGCGAGGAAAAAAACACTGCCGGAAAACTACGCAAACGACCAGGGCAGATTACTGGGGCGTTAACGGCCACATGGCTGAAAATACCGCTGGTGCACTTCACTGATAAGTAACAACCAATTTAGTAGTTAAAGAACACACAGGAAGATGGATGTAAAATTTCGCTGTCTCCACCACACCATACGTTGCTGCTAAACGAAAAGGCCCAGGAAGCAACCGGCAATGAACGAAGAGATGTTACAGCAGCTGAGGTTTCACAGCAGGTTAACTGGTCACTCAACTTCAGTGTCCAGGTTCGGTGGGCAACGATCTTTGTAGCTCTCGCGGCTAGCGCCTCACAATCCGACCGCGCGTGCATGCTGCTAGCTGTCCCGGCCTGACCCCAGTCCGTGGAGGCTTCCTCGCTGCTCTGTCCCAACTGACCGACTGCAACACACACCACCACACCGAAATGTAGCGGTCACCCCGAAGATGGTACAGCACTACTTGTATCGATAAGCGCTGCTGCCGCCACTGACGGAGGCAAGTTAGCAACTCGTTATGGTAGTGGTAGTAACTCAGGGAGAAATAAGATGCCACTGATTGCGACAAAATGGCAAAGAACAAACGGCATCAACGTGAGCCGGGCATGGCTCAGAGATGGTTTACATATCTGACAATGATGTGTTTGTAGACGAAATTTCATTAACGTCTGACTATGTCTTCAGGTTGATTCACACTTTTTGCCAGACATTTTTTTTTTAGTGGAAAGTGATTCATATACCTGTTCGTATTATATTTTGCTGGTCTCCCCTTGTAGCTTAACAAAATGCATTGCTTTGAAAATGATGCGATTCAGCCCTATTCAAGTTTGTACACCATCTGCTGACCTCATTGTCGATGGGACGTAACACCAATCTTCTCTCTTTAGCCAACAAAGTGCCACTTCATTTCATATTTGTAGACAGCGTGGAAACATTTAAATTGTTATTTCAGCTCCACCATTTACACAGTACCAGAAGATACTATTCTGCTTTGAACCTGTTACTGTACAAGCTGATGTTATGAGCAAAATTCTGAATGCTAAATCACACGCAGAATATCACATTACCACAGTTACGACAGCGTCATCTCATTTCATTATAGGTGGCATAGACTGCAGTCATAAGTGGCCAGGTTGATGGCTCTTTTCGTTACATTATTACGCCCCTCGCTCAATTATCCTGAGCACTAACATTAACCTATTTCTTAATTTTTGGGCTTAAGGACAGAAACAAAAGGCATTGACATGTCACAAAATGAAATGCGCAATAGAGACGATATTACAAATATCTCAAATGAAGGAGAGCACAACATTTTTTCGGGAAAGACAGTTCCGCGAGAGACAATTTTAATTATTCTACATATTGTATTCCGTGACGTGCATCGCTAGATCATTATACGTTTAAAGCCGGCGGCATGCATAAAACGTCATCCGAAATTATACTGCATGCTTTCTCAGAAAATTATTTTGAACAATTTGTTCATGAGCCCACTCGAAGCGTAAATGGTTGCGAAAGCATACTTTGTCTCTTAGCAACAAATAATCCTGGACAAATAGAGAGTATCGTGACGAAGATAGGGATTATCGAGCACAAGGCAGTAGCTGCTAGACTAACACAAAAAAACATGCATTTTAAAAAAAAAACTGATACAAATGCTCTTAATGCCTTTTTAAGACCACGTAAGCGTAGAAAAGCTGTGGAAAGATTTCAGAGAGATAGTATTGACGGCAATGGAGAGATATATACGATTACCACATAAATTAATAAGTGATGGTACTGATCCCACATGGTACACAAAACGGGTCAGACCGCTGTTGCAGAAGTAATGAAGAGAGTATGCCAAATTTAAAAGAACACGAAATCTCCAAGACTGGCAAAGTTTTGCAGAAGTTCGAAATATAGCGCCCCTTGCAATGCGAGATGCCTTTAATAATTTCCACAACAAAACTCCGTCTCGAAATCTGGCAGAGAACTCTAAGAAATTCTGTTCATACATAGAGCACACAAGTGGCAAGACGCAAAAAATACCTTCACTGCGCGGTAACAACAGTGACGTCACTGATAACAGCGCCACTAAAGCAGAGTTATTAAACAAGGTTTTCCAAAACCTTCACCAAAGAAGACGAAGTAAGTATTCCTGAATTCCAATGAAAAACAACTGTCAAGATGAGAAACATCGAAGTTGATCTCCTTGGTGTAGCAAAGCAGCATAAATCACTTAATAAAGTCAAGGCCTCCGGTCCAGATATTTTACCAGTCGGTTTCTTTCTGAGTATGCTTATACAATAGCTCCATGTTTAGCAATTGTATACAACCGCTTGCTAACAGAAAGATCCGTACCTAAAGACTAGAAAGTTTCTCAAGTCACGCGAATACCCAAATAGGCAGAAAGAAGTAATCCACTGAATTACAGGCCATATCATTTACATTTTGACTAAGGTTCAGTCTTGATCACACCATTTATGTTTCAATGACATAGGAAACCGGTTTCGGTTATTTTTACACAACCATCATCAGACCCATGGCTCCCTTAGGATGGTATGCGGAGCTCTCCTCAGCTGCTACGAAGTCAACTGATCAGTTGACCGATCAGTTGACTTCGTAGCAGCTGAGGAGAGCTCCGCATACCATCCTAAGGGAGCCATGGGTCTGATGATGGTTGTGTAAAAATAACCGAAACCGGTTACCTATGTCATTGAAACATAAATGGTGTGATCAAGACTTAACTTTAGTCAAAATATAATAATATATTAATCACTGTATTCCAAAAATGTTTACCAAATTGTACATATCACTTACGTTGATTTGTGGTTGGGTTTTGGAACATATACTGTGTTCCAACATTATGAAGTGCCTCGAACAAAACGATATATTGACACGTAGTCACCACAGATTCAGAAAATTTCGTTCGTGTGAAACAACTACATCTTTATACTCCTGAAGTAATCACTGCTATCGAGAGGGTATTTCAAATTGATTCCATATTTTTAGATTTCCAGAAGGATTTCGACACCGCTCCTCACAAGCGTCGTCTAACCAAACTGCGTGCCTATGGGATATCGCCTCCGTTCTGCGATTGGATTCGTGATATCCTATCAGAAAGGCCACATTTCGTAGAAATAGACGGAAAGTCATCGAGTAAAACAGAAGTAATATCCAACATTCCCCTAGTTAGTGTTACAGGCCCTCTATTGTTCCTGATCTATATTAACGACATAGGATACAACGTAAGTAACCGTCTTAGATTGTTTGCAGATGATAATGTCATTTACCGTCTTTTAAAGACAACAGATGACCAAAACTAATTGTAAAAAGATTTAGTTAAGATATCTCTATAGTGCGAAAAGTGGCAATTGACCCTAAATGCCGGCTGGGGTGGCCGAGCGGTTCTAGGCGCTACAGTCTGGAACCGTGCGACCGCTTAAGTAGTTCTAAGTTCTAGGGGACTGATAACCACCGAAGTTAAGTCCCATAGTGATCAGAGCCATTAGAACCATTTGGCCCTGAATAAAGAAAAGTATGAAGTTAATTCACAAGAGTACTAAAAGAATTCCGCTTAATTTCGATTACCCGATAAGTCACACGAATCTGAAGGCTGTAAATTCAACTAAATACTTAGGGATTACAATTACAAATAACCTAAATTGGAACGATCACATTGGCAATGTTGCGCGTAGAGCAAACCAAAGACTGCGATTCCATTATCAGAACACTTAGAAGGTGTAACAGGTCTACTAAAGAGACTGCTTACATCACGCTTGTCTGCCTGATCTGGAGTATTGCTGGGACTGACGTATGACATCGTAAAAGTGCAAAGAAGGGCAGCCTGTTTGGTATTATCGCGAAGGGGGAGATAGTGCCACAGACGTGGTAAGGGAATTCGAGTGGCAATCACTAAACAAAGGCGCTTTTGGCTACGTCGGGATCTTCTCATGAAATTTCTATCACCAGTTTTCTCCACCGATTGGGAAAACATTCTGTTGGTAGCCACGGAATAGGGAGAAATGATCATCGCGATAAAATAAATCAGGGTCGCACTCTGTTTTTCTACCGCGCTGTTTGAGAGTGGAACGGTACAGAGATAGCTTGAAGGTGGTTCAATGAACCTTGTGCCAGGCATTTTATTGTTAATAGTAGAGTAATCACGTAGATGTAGAAATAGCAAAACGACAAGTTCATAAGCGGGTTCTGGCTCGGAATAAACTAAGACCACTCAAACGAATGCTATTTTTTATTAATGAAGTCACAAATAATCCACAATATATTATCAAATTTTAGCTTTGTTGAATCACGGTTCATGCCTTACTCTATTGCTAGGGAGTGGTGAAAAGTGAACCTCCTAGTTCTTAAGGGGAAAAATCCTAAACCTTTTAAAATAAAGTTATTAATATTCTACATCTTTATTCGTGATGTCTTCGTATTGTCAGCCCTCTGCCCTAAAGGACTTGTAGTGTAGCCCGCATCTCGTGGTCGTGCGGTAGCGTTCTCGCTTCCCACGCCCGGGTTCCCGTGTTCGATTCCCGGCGGGGTCAGGGATTTTCTCTGCCTCGTGATGGCTGGGAGTTGTGTGCTGTCCTCAGGTTAGTTAGGTTTAAGTAGTTCTAAGTTCTAGGGGACTGATGACCGTAGCAGTTAAGTCCCATAGTGCTCAGAGCCATTTGAACTTGTAGTGTAGCGACTAACAAGTAAATATTCTGGTGCGTGAGAAATAGCGTGATATAATACAGTTTGGAATTCGATAAATTCGTCCCCACGCGGAGCCCCCTATGCTTCAGCACGACAATGTCAGAGCGCATACGATCGCCGCGACTTTTGTAACGATCTTACGCCTTGGGTGGCCATCGATCGTGCACGGAACAGTTCCGACTTCGCTCCATCCGATATACATCCTTTTTTCAGAACTTAAAAAGCACCTTCGTGGACTTCACTTTCGTAATTACGAAGCGGTGCTAGCAGATTTGATGTTGTAGCTCCGTCAACGAAGTCAAACATTCTTCAATTACTGAATCAACAAACTGGTCTCTCGTTGGGAGAAATGGAGGAATATCTTGGTCCCCAGGATGACTAAGTTGAGAAATAAATATGTAGGGATGTAGTATAAGAATGTAGAATGCGGTTCTAGGCGCTCAGTCCGAAACCGCGGGACTGCTACGGTCGCAGGTTTGAATCCTGCCTCGGGCATGGATGTGTGTGATGTCCTTAGGTTATATAGGTTTAAGTAGTTCTAAGTTCTAGGGGACTGATGACCACAGATGTTAAGTCCCATAGTGCTCAGAACCATTTGAACCAATGTAGAATGTAAACAACCTTTGTTTTATTTCAAATATTTAAGAGTTTTCACAGATGCGATCTAGTTGGCTATTTTGTAACACAAACAAAACACACATTCACACACAGGAATTAACTGCAACAACGGACACACAAGCAATAGTTTATTTAAGTGGGGCAGCTTTCTTTATTTTAAATTATTGTGCTCAAAATTAACACGTGCTGGGCAATCAGGGAAAATGACACTGATAATAACTGAACTGATCCAAAATTCAGTCTTAGGCCCACTACTGCTCCTCATATATGTAAAAGATCTTCCGTCTAACATAAAACAACCAGAATTAGTCCTTTTTGCGGATGACACTAGTATTTTAATCGATTGATGCGTACATGCAGAAACAGGAGAAACGGTTAACAAAAATCTTAAAGGTATCATAGACTGGTTTCCAGCGAATGATCTCACCCTCAATTTGAGAGAGACAATAAATTCAGTTCCACCCATCTAGCTGTACTGCATCAATGATAAGAGTAACACACACGAGGAAACAAAACATAGGGCCAAAACTTCAAAATTCTTAGGTGTGCATATAGATCAGAATTTCACCTGAAAAAAGCACATTCTAGAAAGCCTAAAACAACTTCGTGCAGCCACATTTTCCGTTAGAAGCATAACAGTTTTCGAGGAGAGAGAAGTTGACATATTTTACGCATTTTCATTCAAATGTCTTATGATACAAAATTCTGGAGTAACTCATCTTCAAGAAAGAAGGTCTTCGTTACGCAAAAACGTGCTATAAGAATAAAATGTGGTGCTCACCCATGATCGTCTTGTAGACATCTTTAGGAACTAGGGATACTGACTACTGCTTCACAATAAATTTGTTCCCCCATGGATTCTGTCGTAAATAATCCATTACAGTTCCAAAGGAACAATGATGTACGTAATTAAAATATCTGAACGAAAAACGACATTCATTACTCTACGTTAAGGTTAATTTTACCGCAAAAGAGGGATGCAAAACGCTGCAGCAAAAAATTTTGTTCACTTACCCAGTGACATTATATTTCCGATAGAGAGCAAAATAAAATTTGCAAGAAAGCTACGAAAGTTTCTCCTTGAACATTCCTTCTCTTCCGCAGAAGTGTGAAATGTCGTACGTAGGAATTACTGATACACAGGTATACATTTTTTTCTCTTTTAGAAAAAAATAAATAAAAAAGTATATTTCTAAGTGTGTAGACTGATACCACATGTATAAATTAATCTCCGATATGAATGTAAACTTACTCGTTGCAGAACCTTAAGACGTATAGTGCAGGATGATGCGTGGAACATGGAACTAAGTAACTAACTTGGATGGTTCCATTGTAAAGACGACGTCCGATTTCTTCGTCAAACATCAGCCAATTCGATCTTCTGCCCACTCTATAACGCTCTCGCCATCGATGAAGCGTCAGAGTCTAATCTTTTTCCTTTCTGTACCTTTCTTTTACAAAAAGAATAAAAAAAATTCATAGCATTTTGCACATTCAGTAACAGAATGCAATACCCAACAGTCCGTCCGCGCACTTCAGAATGTTTGCAGATGAATTCCATTTCTCTCAAGAAGACCTACCTCATTCATACTGAGCCTCTTTGGGAGACAAGCGACTGAGATATGCACACTTTCGACTGTGCTTCTTAAGTTATGGGCGACTGTTGAATGGTCGTCTCCTGAATGCTGTATGTTTCTCGTCTCCTTCTCTGAACTAGTACACATCTTTTTTTCTTTCACTCGACGGTACAATTCTGACCTGTCTCTCTGAAGTCAAAGCTTAACTTGCTTTCGTGATCTGTGTACTCTGATTTCACTCACATCACTTTACTTCCCTGTGCGCTATTTCAGATGGTTCAAATTGCTCTGAGCACTATGGGACTTAACATCTGAGGTCATCAGTCCCCTAGAACTTAGAGCTACTTAAAGCTAACTAATCTAAGGACATCATACACATCCATGCCGGAGGCAGGGTTCGAACCAGCGACCGTAGCGGTCGCGCGGTTCCAGACTGAAGCGCCCCTAGAACCGCTCGGTCACACCGGCCGGCTGCGCTATTTCAATTATACGCCCGACTTTATCGTTCGAACAGAAACGTAATAGTAAACTGCATAGTAACGCAAAGTGAAAGCGAATAATACCGCAGAACGTCAGTCTGCGGTCATTTGTCTCAACAACTCACTAACCTAATCCTCGCGATTATTGTAAGTGCTGTCGGTACGCGTCATGAGCCACGTGGAATGCTGTGATGTTGTGTTGGGAGTACTACTGAGCGCGGGTTGTCATTCGCCCAGTGTTGGCCAGCAAATTACATGCAGGTGGCAATCCAGTCGCCCGAGGGAAGATGAATGCTCTTCGTGGTAGCCGGGTCGGAGGTCGACGGCCAGTTAACCGCATTGTGTGAACAGGAAATGGAGCAGCCACGACGCCCGGAAACTGAACGGTCGTCAGCGCCAGCAGCCGTATTGCGAGGCAAGGACAGAGGTGCATGCTGACAGAAAGGAAGCCTTCACGTCATCTTACACCCTGTACAATGCCACAGCACCATCGACTGTCCTATCCATACTCATTAAGAGCTGATATTATGATCCAAATTATGTAAAGGTTGTGTCACTTACGACGTAACACTTATTTCATTTCGCGAACAGTTTGTAATATCGAACTGATGTTTTCGGCAATTGATAGTACGCTAAGATTCACGTACGTTGGTGAGTGACAGAGAGTGCTATCTGTTGTATCGATAGAGATACTAAATCAAGTATGATTTGTTAAAATGAAAAGACATATTTTAATGGTCTCTGAAAGCGCTTGGAAGGGCGACTGCGGTGATATAATGTTTGCTAATTTTTTGGTTGAGATTCTTCGCAAACAAATCCGAGAAATGCACTAAAACTGGAAAGCAATTAGGCTCGAGTCTTCTATTGTGGTGTAAACAGTCCAAAGCAGAACTCTCGTGCCAGGCTAAGTCGTTACGTGCGGCAAGACAATACTACGCTACTAAGAAAAGCCTGATTTCATTTACGACATAGATACAAGATCAGTTGCGGTTTTTGTACATGAATCTACGACATATGCCAGCTTCTGGCGCATCAGACGGGGCCTATAAAAACTATTTTAATAGTATGTACGTTTCCAGGTTTTTTCTGGAAAAATTAAAGTCTCGTCGTGTAGTTTTTCGTTCAAACCCTCCACGTCGCTTCTTACTTATCAAAGCCAAAACAGAAACGTCAATTATTCATGCTTCATAGTGATAAACAGCTCAATCACGGAAAAAATAAACTAGTTTACTAACTTATTTACTTTTAAGAGAATAAAGACAATAACAATTACACCTGAATTCTCTTCGCCTGGAGAAGCCTAAATCCTTCGTAAAAGTAAAACACCTGCTGGCTACCAAGCTATCTGCTACGGAGTCCCTGCATAGAAAGCTCTAGACTCAGTTAGCGCGTCAAATTCGGATAAAATTACAAGCTTTCCAAGATATCCTCCATCATCGTCGTCAGGAACTCAAACTGACTGTCGTGAACGGGCAAGAATCCCTCGTCGTACGCACAGGACGGTAGCCGATTGGCAGGACTACATCCATAAATTTCGCATGCGCGCTCTACCTAGCGTTGACTGCAGCGTCATCCGTAGCACCACGTGGCGAACTGCGGGAAGTATTAATCTGTTTTTTCCATGTCAATAGCGCGCTTCCGTGCATTGCTAAGTGCATAGCCGGTGTCTCTACTGAAGTTGTTTCCACAACGTCTAATTTCAACTACTCCTCTGACAACAGAGTGCCAATAGTTCGAAGCGTGAGGAAGTAGATTTGTATGTCCAAACAAAAATCCGAACAATAAGATCTGTGTCTCTACGTGCTTAGTTTTCACCATCCAGCTCAGAAGACAGCTCTGCTAAACACCAGAACTATTTGGAATATGGACCTACCTTTCAACTCTCCCAAGCCTTCCTCCAACACCAACTGAATCTCATAGTCGAGTAGTGTAATACTTGGAATCTACAAGTTAATCAGCAGAGAAGCCACTCGGCGGTACAGTCGTCCAGCTTTCCACCTCTGAGAACACACTAAAGTATTCTTGACTAACTCTCGACAGACAATTAACACGGAAGGCACATCTCATTACTATCCAGCACAAGGGCCAAAAACTACTAAAATTATTAAAACTACTAGCAAGCCGCACCTGCGCTGTACATCGTTCTACCATTATCCTCACCTTTAAGTCCTTCATATACCTCACCCTGACCTACGCTAACGTTGTCAGTAAAATTCTTCTTGGTTTGAGGCCACATTGTCATCTGTAAAATCCCGACGTTTCGGCGACTGTTGCAAGGCGCCTTCCTCAGGGTGTATAGAGTTAGCAATACACCGTGAGCAAGGCGCCTGGCAACATTCACCAAGACGTCGGAATTTTACAGACGATAATGCGGCCTCAAACCCAGAATAATCTTATTGACTGCGACAACGGCCGCGGAAGCCTACATTTACATCTACGCTAACGTTGCCTCGATCTGTACCATGCCTAAATTCTGTAAGTCCCTTGAAATCCCGGAAAGACGTGCACTCCACCTCACCATACACATCCGTCTACCTTCCCAAACTCGCATCCTGCACCAACTTCCTGGACCACCTTCGGATCCAATGAATTAATTGCAAAACCCAGTCCCAGTAATCAAGTTACAACCAAGTAATCAGCAGTCACAACGTCCATATTCCGCCTTACGTGCTCCTCCATGCCCTGTCTATCGTCTCATGCCGGAATTTGAACCAACTCCCACTCCCCAACTATGCAATCCGTCCCTAGATATACCCCGACTTTCCAACTCCAATCACCGCTCCATTTCACACCATTATCGAATTTTCACCTTCCGCCTCCATCCATCTTGCTGACTTCTAGTCGCTACCTAGTGGCTATCCTCACACTCATACTCATCATTGCTCCTTCTTCATGCCAATGTCTTTGTGTGTAACCAAGCTTCACCTTCACAGCATGGCACTATTCGCATTCAAGACTGGCTGTATTTTAACTGTAATATAAAATCGTCAGACAAGTCTTAAATGCCATCAGTAATTTCCATCTGTGTGTATTTTACAAGTCCTTATTTATTGTCACTTCTATTTATGTAAAAATCACTATTGTGCACCTAGGTATTTTTCTTACAAAATCTTCTGTTGTTGTCACCTTTTATATATTTTAACCACTACTAAATACGGTTATTGTAACCTTTGTCTGAAGAGCGGTTTTTGTCCGCTGCTAGCCCGCCGCAGTTGTGGAAAGTTGAACAATAATAAAGAAAAGAAAACATTTCGTGACGCTCTGTTTTAGTTCTTGGCGACGATGATGGAAGGTCTTATCGAAAGCTCCGAATTTTATCCGAATTTAGCGCGGAAAGTGAACCGAAAACTTTTTATGCTAAAACACCAAACAGATGGGTCTGTAGACACTACTCGAAACTGTAATTAGACGGAATGCATTTTAAATAAACTAAAAATTTTATTCAGAATGACTGACGACATGTCCACGCAAAAAATAAATAATTCTCTTAACGAAACGTAATTTTAAACTTTACCTAAGCGTGGGCTCTAATTGTTTAACATCTGCGGCAAGGCATATTTTGAATCGCCCTCCGAGAGATAAATGGACAGATGAAAGTACTTTGGACGATATCCGTTGCTTGCTGTGACCTTTCGACGACACATATAGTCTGGTGTAGTTTTAGCTTCATGATGGACTGCATCTTTCAGTGGTCCCCACAGAATGAAATTAAGAGTAGTCAAATCAGGGGACCTGTCCGGCCATTGTACGTTCTGAAGCATCCAGATCGATGCAACGGCCAGGATACCTTCATTCAGTATTTGTGACAAGGGAAGAGTGATCTGGGCAGCCGTCTTGTTGCAGCCACAGTCACTGTCGGTTTTCCAGTGGAACAGCTTCTGGAGGAAGAGGTAAAATTTCCGTAAAAGATTGACCATATGTACTAACATTTGCGTTTAACGCCTCTGGAGTGAATAAGGTCCCACAATGGATTTTCCTGTGCTGTGGCACTAAAAGTTTAAGCTTCAGTGTAGTCGGTGTGCTAATGTCGAAGCCAGCGTGGATTTTTAAAGTGCCCAGTAGTAAATCTGTTTCACCGTGCTTCGTATGCGTTGCTTCGTCGGTAAAGAGTGTCGTCTCCCAGACACTGCAAAGCAAATAAAAAAAAATTCCATATGGCGTTCGTAATTAAGTGCTCTAAGTGCCTGATGTACTGACGGAATCTATTTCGTTGCAAGATGTGGATGACACTCGTCTGGCTAATGCCACGTTCCTTGGAAATACAGTTCGTGCCAGCGTGTGAACCGATGAGCGCCCTAGCGAGAATAGCCTTTTCATATACTCGTGTGCTCTGTCAGTTGCAGTCTTCGTCCTCGTCCTCTGTATGACGTTGAAAATGCCTGTTGACACTAACGATCTAATAAATCGAGCAGTTGCCTGGCGCTATGTTCAGCGACGATCAAGATAGACGTCCCTAACCGCCACACGGTTTCGAGATGTTCTTTTTTTTCTTTTCATGACATTCGTCGTATAAAAGTAGCATGTCTAACGTCTCATAGGTGTCCATTTATAAATGCAAAGAATGTTGAAGCAAAATGAAATGCCGATAGACGACACACTTCCTGCTAGTTCTACAGTGCAAACAAGTAAACAGCCAACAGCCTTGATACAACGACGTAGTCCAGCATCAGTCCCTTTACAATGCAACAGCCGATTCCGGCCGACTTGTCTTTCAATTTTAGAATATTTCGTCGATTAGTCTCAGAAGATTTTCAGCCTCAAAATCAACAAGAATTATACTACTGTACCCGTCTTTCCAAGCGCTCCCGGATACTGTTAAACAGTGCGAGTATATTATTCCACTTAAAAAATCATACTTGGCACAATATCTAGATCGATACGGCTCTTTATCATACAGCAAAGTACATGCCCCATAGTGTGCTATCATTTGCCCAGAACCTCGTATCGATACCTGGAACCATTCACGAACTGAAGAGAGCGCTATGTCTTACATGACGCACTCTGTACGAGTAGCTACTATCCATGATGTAAAGTAAGGAAATTATAAATAGGTGATGAGTTGCTTTACTGGTCTATTATTGTGGATGCAATAAACTTCTGGGAACAACAAGCGAGGTGGCTCAGCAGTTAGTATACTGTTTGCATTTGCAATGTCGAGGGTTCAAATCTGCATACAACTATCCAGATATAGATCTTTCGTGATTTTTCTAAATCGCTCCAGGCAAATGCCGGGATGGTTTCTTTCAAAACGAATTCTTGAAATTATCCTAGCTTATGCTTCGTCTCTATTGCCCTCGATATCGACGGGACGTTAAACCCTAATTTTCCTTCCTCCCTTACATCCTTCTTCCTTCAACTGTAAACAATAACAACCGCAAAACAGGGTGATCAGAAGTGGAACTGCCGCAAAGAATTAACTGTGGGCAAAATGAATACTACGGTAAGATTCAGTGGAAGAATTTTAATGATATCCAGTTCATCCAAAATAAGAGTACAGAATTTTAGAATACTTTTCTTCGGCTCACGTTGATTATTTTCCATTAATGTATGACGCTTAACAGGTTAGATTCGTAGACGAATAGCGAACATTCAACTAAGAGCTGCGCGTTTCGCTGAGGGATTGTTTAGTGGCGCGAGAGCACTACGGAGGTCCTCAATGAACTCCAGTGGTAGATGTTACAAGAGGTACGTTGTACATTGTGAATAGGTATACAATTGAAATTGCGAGGAAGAACGATACCGGATGATTCCGGGATCATATTATTTCCTTCATTATATATGTCGCTAAATGAGTACAACGAGGACGAGAAATTACATTACATTACCGGTCCGCAGTTCGTGGTCTCGAAGTAGCGTTCTCGCTTCCCGAGCTCGGGGTCCCAGGTTCGATTCGCGGCGGGGTCAGGGATTTCCACCATCCTCGAGATGACTAGGTGTTGTTGTGTCGTCTGTATCATCGTCATTCATCCCCATTACGGTGGGAGGAAGGCAATGGCAAACCACCTCCATTAGGACCTTGCCTGGTACGGCGGTGCGGGTCTACTGCATCGTCCCTTAAGCTCTGTTACGGAGTATGGGACTTCATCATCATCACTTGCGTTTACTAACTAACGTTCTTCCTATGCTTGCTTCGCGATTGGAGCAGAGAAGAGTGGAAACCGTAGTGACACCAGAAGTACCCTTTGCCGCACACCCTGCGATTGCTTGTGGAATGTATCTGTAGATAGGTGTAGATGTGGATGTAGATGTAGATGAAGCAGGAGATTTTACTCGTAGGAACACAGAGGCGCTGATGGCAAGTACAGTAGGATGCAAATTACACGAGCTTGGCCATTTCAACTTTTCAGAATACAGAAAGATAGGGAGAACTGCTACGTTTACTGAGCGCGTAGCGTATACGTTGACATTATCTTTGGCACAAGCACTGGTGACCCAAAAATTATAATCACCTGCTTAATAGCTTGTTTAACCATTTTTGGAAAGAAATACATAAACTGATTCTGCGTTTTAGGGATCCGGCAGTCACTTGGTAGGTTTGTGCAGGTATGTGGCATTAGATGTCTACACACAGGCCATGTAATTCCCGCAAATAACAGGATGCTGGTTTGTATACGAGGTGGCGGCGCCCGACGACGATCCAGATAGGTACCACAGGAGATACGTCAGGCAACTTTGGTCGTCCAGACATAAACTTGAGTTCACTATAATTCTCCTCAAACCTCTGTAGCACTATTATGACTCCGAGACACGGACAATTATACTGCAAGAAGATGACATCGCCGTCGGGGAAGACATCAAGCATGAAGGGCTGCAGGTGGTTCGCCGCTGTCAACGTGTCTTCGATAACTACCGCACTCCCAGGCAATCGCAGGAGAACGTCTTCCATAGCATAAGACTGCTCCCACCAGACTGCGTCCGTGGCGCGCTGCACGTTTGGGGCCGCCGTTCACCTCAATGACATCGTTTGTGGAGACCACCATCGATATACTGTAGCAAAACAATGATTCAGCCGAAGAGCCGACACGTTTCCATTGATTGTCGGTCGAATCCCGATGGTCCCGTGCCCACTGTAACAGTAATTGACAATGTCCTGCAGTCAACATGTGAACATGTAGGCGAGATCTGCTGTGGAGCTCCATATTCAACATTACATGATGAATGGTGTGATCCGAAACACTTGTGTGTGTGCCAGCATTGTTCTCTTTCGTCAGGGATGCCACAGATCATCATCCATCCTACTTTACAGAGCAGACAAGCCTGCGCACCCCACGTTCTGTGAAGAGTTGTCGACGTCCAGACAAATAGCGCCTAGTGGTGGTTTCGCTGTCCTACCTGTTACCCTACATGCTCAAGACAGTAGCACGTGAACATTCGACAACCTTCACCGTTTTCGAGATGCTCGTTCACAGGCTCTGCGTAGTAACAATACACCCTCAGTCAAAGTAGCTTATCTTGATAGATAGATTTCCTCATTCGCAGCCCATATCTTCCTAGGGTTATTCCCCGTCCGTGTCTGCTCCACTTACACACTTCTGTTACCGCGTCACGTGTCCGCAACGCCACCAGGTGGCATCCAGTGTCGCAGGTTTTGGCTCCTCACTGTATTTATTACATTCTGTACGAAATTTACGTAAGAGCTGTAATATTTTCCTCGGTTTGTCGGAGAACTACGATGTAAACACCAGTATAGCCCGTCTTAAAGAATAGAAAACTGATTTCCTTCTCTTCATCCGTACTTTCTACAATAGTGTGCAAAAATTAAGAATGAAAGTAACTTTCGAGTGATATTTCACTACCAAGTAACATAGCTTGATGAAACGTGGATCATACATAGGAAAAACTCCTCCAGTGTGGTATAGAAAGTTTCTTGAAGAAATATGCAATGAGACTAATAGAAATGACACTTTCGCTCAAGGGCAATAATCACACTGAACTCACTAACACTGATGACGGTGCCCTGGGCATCAGAAAAGGGGTGGGGGGGGGGGACATGGCTGTTATTAACGTATGTGATCAACACAGACAGCAATGCGAACCGAACTGTGCGACACTCTTCCCCGCTGGACGCAAGATTGGTAATGAGTTCTTATTCTAGGACCCTCCGTTCCCCACCAGAGCGTTTGATAACCGCTGGATGGTCCCCGGTGCATGTGGACGTGCTGCAGAACGTCTCCCCAATCCAAGCTACACGTGCTGGATGGAACTTAAGTCGGGGAAATGAGCAGGCCAGCCAATTTGCCGAAAATTCTGTCTTTCCCAGAACTCCTCCACTTGCGATGTTCGATGTGGCCATGCACTGTCATCCATAAAAATGAGGTCAGCTCTGAATGCACCCTAGAAAAGATTGATATAAGGAAGGCGTACAGTGTCGCAATAAAGCTGACCGGTGAGTGTATCGTCTTCATGTGTCTGGAAGTCAGTACGTCCCTTGGAACATTATGCCTCCCCACGGCATAACACCTGGACCACCAAGAGATGATGATCTACTGTGTTCCCGGGAGTATCACGTATTGGCACCTCGCACCATTTGAGAGTAACTACTGAGAGTGAATCTGTTCTCATTCTCGTTATTACAGTCCTTACGCTCTTGGCACCACCGCAGACGGAGCTGTCCTTTTAAAAATGGCTGCAACTGCGCCAGATCTTTGTCCAGAATTTCTTGTCTGTTGTACAATTTAGCGGTCATTTGCTGCTGTCGTTAACAGTAGCACTAGGCCTGCATAGGGGTAGTCTCTTTGCCGATCACCAGTACTTTGTGTTCCGTGGCGTCCAGTTTTCGTTTTTCCGTGGACTACTGGGAGACAACTGGCAACATGCTCCCGCATTTTCATTTCCACTGAGTAGTTAATATGCTACGGTACTTTAGCTATACCGTACGTAAGTGTTGCAGAGCAGAATATACACTTTTCCGTGTCCCAGGTCTAAGACATAATTAGGCAATTTTTTTTAAGGGATGATGATATTAGCCATGACTATGGAGAAAGAACTGCTCTTTTTGCACAGTGCCAGTAACATTTGTTTACCACCAGTTTTCCCGAGCTTCTTTGTTAGGCGTGTCACTACACTAAATCTTCCGATTTCTTTTGTTTTGGGATGAGTCTGCACCATTTTACATGAAAGATCTATTCTCCAATGCTACATTAGGACTGTTCTAGCTATTTCTTCAAGACATTACACATAGTTCCTAATCTACTGTGATCTGTATCACAGATTCCGTCTCCAGTGATGTTAAAAATAGGATTGGGAACTTGGCAACGTCATTTACATAAATAAACGTGGAATACAGACGTGCAGCAGGCATCAAATAAAGTTTATCGTTACAAGACATATACTGAAAATATTTAGATAGATGTGCAAACGCGTGTGCAGTTGAATGTGGAGGTAGATAACTGGTTATGAGTAATAAGAGTGAAAACTTGGTTCGAACGTAGTACCTTCCCATGCCAGAGATTTCAGTAATCTGGTTAAGAATGACACCAGAAGAGCTGAGGTCGTGTAGAAAGGAAAAGTCCTTTTTAGAATGATGAAGGCAACGTTAGTTCAATGGGACCGTTACGACACGCGTTACGAATACAGTTAGAAATGAAAATAAGGTAAACTGAATTCACTGTAGTTCGTTGAAATTATCATAGAAAATTATCATAGAAAATTACAATGTGTTACTTTAACCTGTCAAGGTTTTCTACTTCCTAAACCACATCCAGGTATCGAGACTAACAGCAAAGACATTTTTCTTCCGCTATATTTAAGGCGAAAGTGGTTAAGACACCGAAGTACCAATTTAGGACACTTAAGAAAAATGTGATGTGATTACTTCGTTTGTTATTGTTGCTTGTGTTATGCAATGTTATTCGTTCACAGTTGGCTGTCACTTTCGTAACTTTCACTACGGAAATTATTTAGAACTCGCAAGTACGCACGGAAGAGATATACCACTATCTTTGGCACGTTCTGTACAGCGGTCGGAAGCAAAGAATTTAAATTTCGTAGAGTGGCTATGCGTCCCCCATTTATGAACGAAACTGAATTACTGCTCGCCATTTTTTCCTGTATTCAAGGAAGTCATCTGATATGTCATCCCCCTCCCCTCTCTTCAAAGCTCCTGTAACTAACTCTAAATGGTTCATGCTAGCTTTATTTTTTCTAAAAAAAAAAATGTAATCATCGGTAGTTTCTGTGTACACTGACAGCAACAAGTAAAGGTTTCACCGAAATATGGATAAAGTTCTGGATGCAAATAAAACTTCAAACCGGCTGAAAACATGTAGGTCCACTAGCTACAACTTCTTGTTGCTTGTAAACTAAACATAATTCTTTTCAATTTAACTTCTTAGTAGCTCGTAAAATCTGTTGAGTAAGACTTTTTAATATCAAAAACTTTTATTGCCTACACCACAATCTACTTTAATTTTTTTGTTTTGGAAAAGACTGAAGGAGCGATCTGTTTTACTTGCTATGAACATTCAACAGCCAAGATCGCATAAAACATACCTTTATTTAAAACAACTTATTTTTACAGACTTTGTTGCCTTCTTCAGGTCTTAAAAAACCTTTTTGTTATGAAACGTGTTCCTGTTACATTGGACTTCACACCGAGTTGGCATATGGATAAAGATCAGCACATTATAAAAGATTTGTCATAACTAAAATATTTTTGACCGCAATTTACATTAGACAAAACTTGATAACTAGTTTCGGTTCTAGCATCAACCATCTTCACATCTGTAAAACAGCAGAGAAAAAAATGGCCTAACTACAAGAAAATTTTGTACTGTAAGAAAAAATCTTAAAAAAAATAAAAGACGAACACAATACACGAGGGGAACCAACTTCAATAGCAAAAATGAACACGTATCGGCAGCGTTGTATAGATTATATGTTGCTGCGTTTAAGATGATCTATCGTTCAAATCGTAAGAACGAGTTGAATATGCATTGAACATTAGCAACAGTCATGCAATGACATGCATTCGTATTTCGGCATAACAAGACCAGGGCCGTATGTTGTGATAAACACAATCGATAGTGAGCAATGTTGCGGGAATATATCGAGGCAAAGAATCTTAAAAAGTCTGTAACTAAGTCCGAGTAGTTTTAAAACCATAAAATTAGTAATGAACTTAAGTTAAAATTACAAGACTGGAAAGTTGTCTGATATAGTTAGTTGGCAACATGCCATACATGACAGACAAATGATACGTAACTGTGAAATGAAAAAAAACATCAAATTTCAGTGTAACGCTAAAGATATGAGCATACCATCATCTCGAAAAGTGCAGGGTATAGAAAAAGATAAGGGCCAGTTGCGTAATTAATAATTACAGAAAATTCCCATTATACGTATGTAATTAGATTACAGTGGGAAAGGCATCTGCCACAGTTGAAAGTATTGTCAGCTGTTAGATAGCTGTACACGACAAACTAAACACTATTCTAAAATTTTATAAATAAATGTATGTGATCAACAGTAGTAAAAATAGAGAGAATTACTATGGCTGTCTTAAAAGCAAAGGACCATCAGGGATAATAAAACTCTCATCCTCATAATATATGCGCAAGTTCATGACCGAAAGTAAAATGCCACAAGCCAACCAGCCTGGCAATACACGTCGACATTAAGAGTAATTTAATTGTGCAAGGACTCAAACTGGCCAAGGGAAGTACCCAAGAAGATTGACAGATAGTGTGTGAGCGTTTCCATTTACATACAGCGACACAAATAAATAATAAACCTTATCGTGCATATACTGATTATACAAAAGGTAGATTACTCATGAAAATAAAGGTAATGTCTCATTTATACCAGATGACATAACAGAAAGCATTAATTATAAAAAGTGCCCAGAGATCGAATCACCGTCAATAAAATTACCCACATGATCATATAGACATAAGTAAAAGGTAAGGTACCCAGACTCTCATATATGTGGATACCTTTCCTCTTTTATTGACCTATATCTCATCTATGGTGGTCCGATCACTATGTTAAATACAGGAGCATAACTGAATCGTATACAACACTGTTGATATAAATTCATTATTAATACTAAAATTATTTTTCCATGTTCTGATTTACTGTGCGAAACTGACCAAGTTATTTTTCCTCTGATTCCTTACGGATCTGAAGATGGTTGTTCTACGCAACCACAGCAAGTTATTACGATTTAACTGCATAGCGTAAATTGCGATCTAGACGGTAAAAGATTTTTATATTAAAAAATTCTATTCAAGAGTTTACCGTTAAGTGTACGAGCCACAAAAATTGTCGGGAGGAGACGAACATGTGTTGAGTAGTCTTGCATATTTATCTGCATCGAGAAGTTTATCCATATTTCGATTAAAGTTGCTCGTGTGCACAGAAACAAGTCATGTTTCAATTGTATAAGTGAAATTGTGATCTAGGCATTAAATACTTTTTATATCAGGTAATTTTATTTCCTTAAATTACATTAAAAGTACTGTCTACTTCCTGACAATGTGAGACTTGACAGACAGAAATCAGTACGCTATCAACATTTACTACCTGAAGATTATGTAGTACACTCCTAAAAGCGGTATGATTAGCTGACAGAAATGATGACTGGCACTGAAATTATGTATTTTCATGGTGTCTCACCTAACCCTGCCACGTCATATATTTCCTAAACGAAACCAAACGTGTAAAATTCCATTGATCAGGGGTGCACTTGTGTCAGGGCTCACACAATGGCCAGGAATGTACATTCGACAAATGTAAACAAACATCACGTTGAATGTTTCAAATAGCCAAAAGTATTTTATAGAGTTAAATAAAAACTAGAGCTACAATTGTTGACGTTAGACTTGTTTTGACTGTTCTCAGCTTCATAGATTCTGAAATACGTAGGTTTTAAAAGACAGTTTCTGCCGCTATGCGCAGAGCAAGGGATGCCTTCATCAGGGTTTAGGACAGTGCAGGCAACATGCATTACGGGAATACAGCGTTACGGCAGAAACTGTGGCACTGTTTTCATTACTTGAACTCTAAATATTCGAGAAGATATAAGGTTTAGTATAGTGAAACCAAGTCTGCCGTCACTAACTGCACCTTTAGTTTTCATTTCGGTAGAGTAAAGACAAATGTTCCCATTAAAAATAAATTTATAAGAAAATAAAATTAAAAGAAACGTGGCTTTGTGTTGAAACTGATTTTTGTTTACTTGTAGGAATTGTGCACTCCTGCTCAATGTATGAGCTCCTGACATTGGTGCATCTTTGGTAAATTGCATTTTTCACTTTCTTTTTCAGTTCGGAAATACACGAGAGCGGAAAGTTAGGTAGGAGAGCCAGTATACATATTTCATACAATATTTTATTGACATTTCATTTATACGTTTTTTCATTGCTATTTAATTTCTACAGTGTTTCTATCTGCACAGCTGTTCTTCGTTTTTAACACTGTTTCATATGTTTCTTCACTAGGACATTCTCTGATGTACACAGTCATATTGTGCTCTCGTCTTTTTTGAACTATGAAGACCGTAACTGTCATCATCATACAAATGCGTACTAAGCACCAAAATAATGAAGTTGAACCATAAGATTATAGTAATAATATTACTGGAATGAGATTTTCACTCTGCAGTGGAGTGTGCGCTGATATGAAACTTCCTGGCAGATTAAAGCTGTGTGTCGGACCGAGACTCGAACTCGGGACCTTGCCTTTCGCCGGCAAGTGCTCTACCAACTTCGCAGGAGAGCTTCTGTAAAGTTTGGAACGTAGGAGAGGAGATACTGGCAGAAGTAAAGCCGTGAGGACGGTGCGTGAGTCTTGCTTGGGTAGCTCAGTTGGTAGAGCACTTGCCCGCGAAAGGCAAAGGTCCCGTGATCGAGTCTCGGTCCGGCACACAGTTTTAATCTGCCAGGAAGTTCCAATAATATTACTGCATAAGAAACTGGTATAATCAGGATCCGTCGGTGCCTTCAACCGTAATCCAAGTTGGTTACTGACGAGCTGGATTTTAACTCTTTAGTCTTTTCTTAGTTTTCTGATCACTGTGGAGTTTTGGCGGCAGTTAACAATGGTTGCCGCAAGGAGCGCTGTAACTCTTATATTAGCCACTCTACAAAATTTTAACTCGTTGGTCGGAGGAAACTAACACTGAAACGCTGTCTGCGGCCGAATGGTGGACGGCGTGTTCCAAAGAGACAACGTGTACAGTAAACTTTGTGTGTTTGTATAGTGCCAGCAGTCGGTGATGTTGAAAGTGGCGCTGCGGTGTGGTAAGATGATATATTGTTGTATGAAATTAAGGTATAACTTAAATCAGAATCTTCTCGCGACTTGCATACATCGTCCGGGTTTCTTGTTGGTATTGCAAGACTTGGAGTGGTGAATTTCAAAGCAGTTTCCAAATTTTAGAACCTCCACGCTGAAATCTTACCCTCGTCGCGTTGTGAAGTCGATGCCGAATCGGTTTCCTATTAATCTATCCTAATTAGCGACCTAAAGCAGAGAGTAGGTTCTGCCGACTCACTCATACAAGGGTTACAAGAGCCCTGGGTAAATTTTAGTCACATTTTAAACGAAACGTTTATTATTTAATGAGCGAATTTCTAAGATGTTTCATGAGTTATTCCATCTAGCAACGAAATTAAACTTAATGCTGACGTAAGTTCTTTTGTTTAATGTGTACATGTGCAATCAAATATTCGCCTAATCCTACATCTTCATAGATAAAAATATCTGGTGGCCCACTACAGAGATATTTATGGCCTCTAAGGTGTAGGGTGTGGCGCAGAATCTGGCGTTATTGAACCAGACAATATATCAAGGCTACTGTACTACTGATGAAACAGTAAAAAACAAAAATAAATGCAGCCGTTCAGCTAACTGCAAGTTTCCATTCTGAAGTTCGAGTTTGTTTAGTAGGTTCTGGACAATTTAGCGTCATACGGAGCATCACACCTTATGCGGAAGTCCTCTGAACGATACCACACAGAAGAAACTTGAATCTGCAACAATACACATACGACTCTTCCTGCAGACAGCGTTAGTGTCACATGATCCCATTTCTGGGTTTCAAAGAAGCTGATGCCGGCCGCAGTGGTCTAGCGGTTCTGGCGCTGCAGTCCGGAACCGCGGGACTGCTACGGTCACAGGTTCGAATCCTGCCTCGGGCATGGGTGTGTGTGATGTCCTTAGGTTAGTTACGTTTAAGTAGTTCTAAGTTCTAGGGAACTTATGACCTAAGATGTTGAGTCCCATAGTGCTCAGAGCCATTTGAACCATTTTCGAAAGAAGCTGACGCTTGTCACTATTGAGAATAAAGATGGATGAACGGGAAGTTGTTCCTTTTAATGTAACTGAATCTTCATAAATTTGCCGTCCTCTAAGCACTTTGTTACTTTTTATAGGATGTTGTATATATTGATTTAAATCGCGCTGCAAGTTACGCAACGTTTCGCTGAACTATAAAGGGACCACTAAATGCCACTAAGTCCTAAAAATGAAAGAAGCTCTAAATGTAATGAAAGTTTCGTTCTGCAGCTTGTGTGTGGATATACCATAAAAACATGAGATTCGTTTCATGAAGAGAATATATTGCACAGTGCGCACACCTATTTTAGAGAATGCTGATTGTTTCCAGATAGAACACCAGTTTCCTCATAAATGGAATGAAATCTGGCTCCTCTTGCAAATCAGAAAAAAATTTAATATAATTAGCTACCTAGAATCTTCATCAGCATGCATATATGTAATGTAAAATCATAGAATTTTAAGCGAGTAGTCAGCTAATTTCGTTACATAATAATAATTATGATGAATAAGTGCACAGTGATACCATCTGAAGCGGTCCGTACACTAAAATGTAAATTCAGAAACGAATACGAAATAGCAGTGCCAGCGTTGTTATGAAGTATTATGAAATGTTCCTTCGGACAAAGATGCGGGTCCGAATAAACAGCTTCTGCAGGGACTACAGCCACCAAGAAATATAGGAAATTTATTAGCGCTTGTAAACATGAACAGCTGTCTGCTGTGTATTGGAATGACAATAACGAAAATTTGTACCAGACTGGGACGCGAATCCGGATTTCCGTCTTTCGACGAGTGTTCGCCTTAACCGCTTCAGCCATTTGAGCACAACTCATGCGCAGACGCAAAGTCCAAAATGACGTCGACCATTTCTCGCAACCTGCACGATGTCAGGCATATTTCCGTCCAGGAAGGATATATTTGTTGAGAGTCTAGGGCCTCGTACTGGCGAATAAATGCGAAATAGCAGTGCGTGTGTTATTAAGAAGTACATGCACGCATGTCCGAAGGAATATTGCCTCGTTCTTCTTCTAGACTTCATTTGTTTCTCCCACACACGTACCGGCTGCATGAAAGCAGACTCACTCATCAACAACATGCAAGGAAACTCACAAGCTCTAGCACGGCTACTAGATTGACTCATCAAATTGGGACGGATTTACTCTGGATTAGAAACTTGGAACAATGTGGCATAAAGTTCAGTTTCCACGTTGATGATGTAATGATCACACACCTAACCAATGGTGAATGAAGCTAGGCGTAGCTATGCTTCAGCTGCGGATTTACTGTAAGTTAAATGTTCTAAAACAAAGGCTAGGGTGACTGGACAGTAATGGCGTTGCAGTACGACGAAACGTCCGTCTTATTAAATGTGTTTGAATGCCCAAATAACAACGTATTATCATATACCGTAATAAGAGGTTGATTCCGTCACTTGCTTCTTTTGGTAAGGTGCACAAAATAAGTTATCGACCGAAATGGTGCACTGGTTACGCAGTCAACTCACATTAATGGAGAATAGGGATCAAATCCCCATCGTTCCACGGCGGTGTCTAAATCTCTTAATGTGAATCCAATGATGGATCCTTCGAAAAGGACGTGGTCGATTTCCTTCCGCATGCATCTGCTTCTCTTGTGTACAATCTCTTCAACTATCTTCGAAAGGAGGATATTAAACTCACACCCAATCTACAGAACAATTTTTAAGTGTTACCGTATTGTATTTTTCGAAGATGCTACACTGACATCTGGAATCTGTTCGATTTTACTTAATTATCTGCCAAATGATATCGCGGAGCAGCAGTTCTCAAATACATGTTGTGACAAGCGTTTCAGTGTACCACCAGTTATCCTTCTCTCTGGTACAATTGCAGTGAGAGAAACGTCTTCCTAAGCTACTGATGAGGGAACTACGTAATGTGGTTCGCGGCATGTCAGCTTGGAAAGTGAACATAAATCGTTCTAGGTGCGCAGTCCGGCACCGCGCGACTGCTACGGTCGCAGGTTCGAATCCTGCTTCGGGCATGGATGTGTGTGATGTCCTTAGGTTAGTTAGGTTTAAGTAGTTCTAAGTTCTAGGGGACTGATGACCACAGCTGTTAAGTCCCATAGTGCTCAGAGCCATTTGAACCATTTTTTTAAACATAAATCTTTTAACAGAAGAAGAAACAAAGGAGATTTTTGGAGATGTAAAAAGATTATGCAGATGTACTGGATTCCGGGGGATATCCCAGAGGTGTGTGCAGCAGCCTGTCGGAAAGGTTGTTCTTCCTTCGCCCATATCGGCCGCTTTCAGTGAAGATCTGTGAGCAGCGGCTCGTAAGTGTATTAATTTTTGGATGTTATCAGGAGTAGAGATGGAGAATAATTCCTCATACACGATCTGTGAAAATGTATGTGATAAACTGAAATTTTTACTGTCATAATGTTTGTGTTTAATGAAACATATTGTCAGGAAAATATGCAGGGTTTATGATCCTGTTTTGACTAACAGGTACACTGATTCACGAGGAAGGTTTTTGTATATAATTTATAAATATTTCGTACAAATCGCCTTAAGTATGCCGAATTTAGTTGGACGCCATTGCCATCGATTGAACAGCCACCATAACTCGAGACAGCAGCCTCGAGATAGCAGACATCTCGTAACCTTAAGGTTATAAGATCGAATCTCTGTTTGGTCGATTCTTTTCACTCTGTCTTTTCTCCTAGCATTCACCTCCCAATGATGTGGAGATTCGCCAGAAACTAAACGTGGCTCGCGTTCCACATTACACTCTAACTTCAGTGTTCGCGGCTGGATAATTGGTTAGGGACACGCAAGTCGCATGTCACATCCAGTTGATTGCAATCGTTTCACAGCATCTATTTCGCGGAGAAAACACGTACAAATGTGGGATCAGTGGTTTTCAATTCTTTGTGCATGGGATGAACTTTGTTTCGTTTACCTAAACAACGTTTTACAGCAGCGCAACATTTGACTCAAATTTCTCTTTTCTGCTTTCTTTGAGTCAAACATAGACGCGGGCACAATTCTTCGCGTGGTGGGGCCCAAGTTGTTATTTTTTAGAAATTTTCAAATTACACAGATGACTGTTAAACGAATTTCCAGTGATATGAAACAGATTTAGGCCTCTTAAAAATCACAAAGACATGATGACGACCTTCCTGAAGTGCATTCAGAAATTTCTTGCAGGTGAATACACAAGATTTCGAAATATTTCTACAGATGGTTGAGGGATGCATATATTAATATGACGACAGTATCAGTCCAACAATTTACGCCTCCCTCTGAATACTATTCGCGATTCGCACTCTTCGCCGCAGATTCTTCGAACAACAGGCAGTGAGTTACACAACTTTGAAGTACCCTAACAAAAATTAACCAAACTAAAACATAACCTCCTCATCATCAGGTTGTGATGTGAGATACAAAATTGGAAGTAATAAAAAATTATTCTCCAACAGTTTCATTGCAATTGTCTGAGAACAACTCCATAGTGAAAACAGGTGAATCGGGAGTATTTGGTGTTTTATTTCTTGTGCTTCAAGTAAAACGGTTATCGAAAAATTACTTCAGAATCCTTGAATCGAAAACAAGATGTGGGCAAGATTGATTACGCGGTACAGCGAAGAAGTCTGCCATAAGGAGTCCACGAGAAGTATTTGAGGCGATGAGCGTCAACAGTTAACCACAGTGCGTACTAAACATCACAAGAAGAGTTCAGTAGCACGACGTAGACATGTATATCATGCGTGGTTTCTTAATTAATTTATTCCTTCTTTTAATTGTGCCACGACACCCAACCACCTATGTATGTTGAATCATTCACAAACACACATACAGGTAAGTGTATCATTGGGATACAATATATACTTTGGTCGTAAGATATTAGTCACATTACAATGTGCTCCAATTATTGCCATAACATATGGAACAGACACAATGATCACCCAGAATATTTTGATCACTGACATACTATCGATATAAACACATCCAAGCCACAACTGGCGAGGAATAACTGCTAGTGGAACACAAGCAGGGTGCATTTAGTACCAGAGAGCGTGCAGTCCGTGTGTACAATGGGGAAGGCGGGCTGGCCGGCCGCGGTGGTCTAGCGGTTCTAGGCGCTGCAGTCCGGAACCGCGGGACTGCTACGGTCGCAGGTTCGAATCCTGCCTCGGGCATGGGTGTGTGTGATGTCCTTAGGTTAGTTAGGTTTAAGTAGTTCTAAGTTCTAGGGGACTTATGACCTAAGATGTTGAGTCCCTTAGTGCTCAGAGCCATTTGAACCATTTTTGAAGGCGGGCTGTGTATATGAATTTGACCGAGGGTAGATTGTGACGTCACGGAGGCTCGGCATGAGCATTTCGGAAACTACTCGATTTCTCTGGTTTTCGAGGAGTGCTGTGGTGAGTGTCTTTAACACGTGGTGAAACCAATTGCAGGCATCGTCGGGTTGGGCGGCAACTCCTCATTACAGATGTCGCACGCCGTAGGCTGCGCGACTGGTAAAACAAGACAGACGGAGAACTACGGATGAACTAACATCAGACTTAAATGGTGGGCACAGTACAAATGTGTCTGAACATACAGTGCACCGAACACTCCTAACGATGGACCTCTGCAGCCGACGATCCATTCATGTTCTGTGTTTGCAACGTGATATCGGCGACTACGACTGAGATCGGCATGTGACCATCGGCACTGGATGTTGGCCCAGTGCAGAGCGTTACCTGATCTGATGAATTCCGATACCTTCTTCATCAGGCCGCTGGGAGGACGCAAATTCGTCGTGTTCCACCGGATGATGATGTTTGGTTTGTGGGGCGCTCAACTGCGTGGTTATCAGCGCCCGTACAATTACCCAATCTTTGCTCAGTCCGATTTCGCCACTTTCCTGGATGATGATGAAATGATGAGGACAACACAAACACCCAGTCATCTCGAGGCAGATGAAAATCCCTGACCCCGCCGGGAATTCGTGTTCCACCGGAACAGCACCTTGTCACCCGTACTGCCGCACAGACAAGCTGGCGGCGGTTCCATTATGCTCCGAGGCACATTCACGTGGGCATTCATGTGTCCACTGGAGCTCGTGCAAGGCACCATGACGGCCAAGAAATATCGTACACTGGTTGCTGACCACATACACACCTTCATGACGATCATGATTCCCGACGGGAGGAGGATTATTCGACGAGATAATGCGTCATGTCACAAGAGATGGAGGGTGACGGAGTGGTTCGAGGAATAGAGTGGCGATTTCCAATGTACGAGGTGCATTCAAGTTCTAAGGCATCCGATTTTTTTTTCCAATTAACTACTCACCCGAAATCGATGAAACTGGCGTTACTTCTCGACGTAATCGCCCTGCAGACGTACACATTTTTCACAACGCTGACGCCATGATTCCATGGCAGCGGCGAAGGCTTCTTTAGGAGTCTGTTTTGACCACTGGAAAATCGCTGAGGCAATGGCAGCACGGCTGGTGAATGTGCGGCCATGGAGAGTGTCTTTCATTCATCAATAATGCTTTTACTAGGAGCCAGGTCATGTGAGTAGGGACCATGAGGAATCACTTCAAAGTTGTTATCACGAGGAAACTGCTGCGTAACGTTAGCTCGATGTGCGGGTGCGTTGTCTTGGTGAAACAGCACACGCGCAGCCCTTCCCGGACGTTTTTGTTGCAGTGCAGGAAGGAATTTGTTCTTCAAAACATTTTAGTGCGATGCACCTGTTGCCGTAGTGCCCTTTGGAACGCAATGGATAAGGATTACGCCCTCGCTGTCCCAGAACATGGACACCATTATTTTGTCAGCACTGGCGGTTACCCGAAATTTTTTTGGTGGCGGTGAATCTGTGTGCTTCCATTGAGCTGACTGGCGCTTTGTTTCTGGATTGAAAAATGGCATCAAGGTCTCATCCATTGTCCCAACCGGCGAAAAGAAAGTCCCATTCATGCTGTCGTTGCGCGTCAACATTGCTTGGCAACATGCCACACAGGCAGCCATGTGGTCGTCCGTCAGCATTCGTGCCACCCACCTGGATGACACTTTTCGCATTTTCAGGTCGTCATGCAGGATTGTGTGCACAGAACCCACAGAAATGCCAACTCTGGAGGCGATCTGTTCAACAGTCATTCGGCGATCCCCCAAAACAATTCTCCCCACTTTCTCGATCATGTCGTCACACCGGCTTGTGCGAGCCCGAGCTTGTTTCGGTTTGTTGTCAGACGATGTTCTGCCTTCATTAAACTGTCGCACCCACGAACGCACTTTCGACACATCAATAACTCCATCACCACATGTCTCCTTCAACTGTCGATGAATTTCAATTGGTTTCACACCACGCAAATTCAGAAAACGAATGATTGCACGCTGTTCAAGTAAGGAAAACATCGCCATTTTAAGTATTTAAAACAGTTCTCATTCTCGCCGTTGGCGGTAAAATTCCATCTGCCGTATGGTGCTGCCATTTCTGGGACGTATTGACAATGAACGCGGCCTCATTTTGAAACAATACGCATGTTTCTATCTCTTTCCAGTCCGGAGAAAAAAAATCGGAGGCCTTAGAACTTGAATGCACCTCGTATGTGCTGGCCTCCCTACTCGCCTACTGATTGAGCGTGGCGTCAGAGCTCATCGGCTCCTCCCCGGAATTCACGGGAACTGGGTGGCTAAGGTGCAGATGTGGTGTCAGCTCCCCCCAACGATCTTCCAAGGCCTCATTGCTTCCCTGCAAAGACGCGTTGTCACTGTTCTTCGTGCCAAAGGTGTACACACAAACTACTAGGTAGGTGGTCATAATTTTCCTTGTGGTCAGTGTAACATTAAAGTTTTCACACCTTCTCTGCCGTACGCTACTCACATTGCGTGATTATACGAATATGACAGGATTCAATTACTTAAAGCTGTTCCTGCATTTTATTCGTGGCCTGCAAACAAATTCGCTTTTCCGGTCAAATCGTCTGGCTGTAGGTACTTTATTTCAACCGTGCGAAGCCGGGCCGTGCCGCTAGTAGTCTTGTAATGAAATAACTAGAGTTAATAATGAATGTGACAAATGTCTTTAAAATCGTATTCAGTCTCTTGTTTTCTACACTAATATCGGACTCAGTATTTAAGAAATGAATGAAGACTTCATATTACGTGACATCTTATTACGTGCCCAACCATAGTACATCTCGGTGGTATAACCTTGTTACATTACTTACATACATTTTAAAAGCTTTCCAACTGCGAGAAATGCTGAAAATCGGGAGGATATCAACGGTTTTATAATACTTCTCCGAGATGCACTTACAAAACAATATTTTGTAATTTCAAAGGGGAGAGTGAGTTATAAATGGAATCTGAATGACACATATTTATTTCAATTAATTGAAAGTAATCCTAAGGTATATTAATGTGCAAAACTTTTGATATCAATGAATAAACTCTTAATAACCAAGATCGCCTTCAACACTATTTATTATTGAAGACCGGTTTCATAATTTGATTTCCAGAAAACTTGTTGTTATTTCCGTTTTGGCGCATAACAACAAGTCTTTTGGAGAACAGATGACAGTCTTAAGTTTTGGAACAGTTTGTCAAGAGTAAACAGTACTGAATGCGATCGTGAAAGCAAATACAGATCGCTTCTTCCAATCTCTAATTTTAAGAAATTTCAGTTTTAATTTCAAATATAGCTGCTAGTGCAGAAACTATAAGTTCAGCAATTTTGTCTGAGTGACAGATTAATTATTGTCGTTCACTGTCTGTACAACAAAAAAAAAAGACATCTGAATATTACGGTAACTTCTGGTGGTGTCTGTAGATAGTAACTTATCCTTTTTACCGTTTTCGTTCTTAAATGACACAAACCCGCAAACATTCATATCATTGGCGATGAACTTAAAAATAGCAGAAGTTTGAAGGAGACGGAATATCACAAGGTCGGTTAATAAAGTAAATTCCGTATAAACGTTTAAAACGTCTAAAAGGGACCTGTTTCACCATACATGACGTAACGGGACTTTCATTGAAAAAGGATACAAAAAGTGGCGAGAATGATGAAGCTACGCTTAGAGACGATACGATGTTATGTGACAAGGGCTGGTATGTTTTCCTTTGACGTTTAGTAATTTTGTAGTCTGTACTGTTTACTGTCTTGGTATTCTGAATGTGAAATTCGCTACGAGCGTACATAAAAAATTTCACTGTTCGACCGTTTCTGCACTTAATGTTCTAGATGCTGTCTACGTAAAAGGCTAAATTTTACAATTACGATTTATGTGTATTTGTGAATTTGACGACGAATGTGAGATATTGATAACCAGTACTTCGAAATTGTACCTCCGTTTTCTGCTTAGAAGAGCTGCCTTTTAATTCGGGCGTAGTTGATACCATTCAAAGAATGCTTCTATAAAATTGAATTTTGAATAGCGAAACAGGATTTTATGATGGCACACTATTTAATAGTCGCTCTGTGTTAAACAGCAAAATTGGGAACCGTTAAGCTTTGCTAGGCTTTCGTTTTTACTATACCTATTCGTAATGTTCACTTAAGGGAAAAATTCAGGCAATTTTTAATTTTTAAAGCAGTAAATGCCTTTGGAAAAGTGAGGACGTAGGCCAGCTCCGGTGGATCTTAGTAAGCTTAATGTTTCAGCGCAGCGCTTGCTGCCATCTTCAGTTGAGAAGCAATTACTGAGTCTAACCCGACTGGAATTAGACTGATAAACCATTCCAGTCAAATAGCGGGAGGTTTCTTCGATATGTCACGTCCGATTTCTTACCCATCCTTGAAACAATCCGAGCTTGTGCTCCGTCTCTAATGACCAAGTAGTCGACTGGTCGTTAAACCCTACTCTTTCTTCCTTCTTCCCACGAAAATTATCCCCTGATGTCTTAACACATTCCCAGTACCCTGTTCCTCTTTTTGTCAGTATATTCCATGTATAACAATTTATTACTCCCACTATCGCTCCAGAATTACACCGTTCACAGTATCGAATTCAGATCTTGATTACTATCTTCAGATGTGATTAATCTGTTAACATATTCACCAAGACAAGCAACAATGTGGTGTGTGTAACCGCGCAATCTGCTTTCACTTGTGCTATGAGAACCTTCACATTTCGTATCTTATGAGTCCTCCTAATTATTCTGCAGAACTTTATCTCAAACGCTTGGATTCTCTTACTTTTAGGATTCCCCGTCCATGACTCACTACCAATAGCATGCCGTGCTCCGAATATACTTTCACAGAAAATTCTTCCTCAGAGTCAGTCCGATGTTTAATATTAACACACTTCTTTTTGTCAGAAACACCCCCTTTGCTTGGTCCAATCTGCTTGTTATATCTCTTTGCTTCTTCTGTCGTGCGTTGTTTTGCATCCAAGGTATCAGAATTCCTTAACTTCGTCTACTTTGAGGCCCTAAATTTTGAGTTCAAGTTCATTGCTAATCTTACATCTGCTACTTCTCGTTACTTTCCACTTTCTTCGATTTACTCCCAGTTTATTTTCAGTACTCAATAGTCAATTCCAGTCAACACGTCATGAAGTCTCCTTCACTTCCAATGGAAACAGCAATGTCATCAGTAAAAATTATCATTATTAGCCTTTCAACGAGAATGTTAGACCCACTCTTAACCATTCTCCTACTTCGCCATTGCTTGTGCAACGTATAAACTGAAACATAGAGGCGAAAGACTACATCGCCATTTTACACCATATTTAATCCGACGACTTAGTTCCTGGTCTTACATCTTAATCATTCTAGTACATTTTTGTGTTATCCACCATCCCTGTTGTATATTATCCATCATCTCTATAGTTTCTTCCTATTTGTCTCAAAGTATCGAACATATTGGTCTGTAGAACACTTTCTCCAGGTCGTAAATTTCTGTGTACGTTCGCTCATTTCTACTGTGTCTTCGTTCCATTATTCATGGCAACGCAGGTCTGTCCGTCTGTAGCTGTTACGGTTTCAAAAGTCAAACTGATCGTCATATAACACATCCTCAATTTCTTTCCCATTTTTCTGTGTATTACTTTTGGCACCTTCTTCGATGCATGAGCTTCGATATTTATTTGTGTGCCGCTCCCCCCAGTGAATACAAAAATTCCGAAGGAATGTTATCTGTCACTCCTACATTATTTGATCACAAGATTTCCAAACCTCCTTTCAACTCCAATACAGGATCCCCTATAACTTACATATCGACTCCCATGTCTTTCTCAGTCTCGTCATTAGACAAGCCCCCTCTCTCTGGGGCCTCCAGTGTACCCTTCTCAAGTATCCGCTTCCTAGTCTGTGTTTTGCAGTGGAATTCTCACTGCGTACATAGCATTGACGCACTTGCTTTTAATTCCTCCGAACGTTGTTTCGATTTTCCTGTGTGCTGAAGCAGTCCTTCCGACGGCCATTCCCTTTCTGATTTCTTTAAATTATCTATGCAGCCACACCTAAGTGAACTAAGCAGTAATGCTGTATTCCTCTGTTTTTCTGATCATTTTTGTATTCCGGCGTATCGATAATCTCCGGAACGAAGATGAAGAACACAAGAGCAGAGAAGGCTGTGAGACAACGTCAGCCAGTAGCCCGCTGACAAGGACTGCATCACGACAAGAGCGGCCTCTACAAGAGGAGAATATAAGTCCCACTCCACCAGCCTCGACCGCACGTTAGTAGACCTTCACAATGACAGCAGTAACCCATATCCATTACATACAAGGACATACTATATAGAGAAACATAATATTTGCATGTCGCCCATCGCTTGCGATACGTTCTTGTAAATCCCAAGTGAAGTTTTGTCTGTCCCCTTTACTGTAATTAAAACTATTAATGTGGTTTGCTTAAGTTGTCGTATAGCATTCCAAGAACGCAGCATCCTTTAGGCACCCTATACGAGACGAGTGGACAGGATCCCACATTTTGTACCTCCTTTCTCAGTCGCTCAGTTGAAATATTTTTTTCTGTTACCCAAGCATATGCCCGCCCGGTTAGCTGTGCGGTCTAATGCACTGGGAAGGCGTGCCGGGTCCCGGCACGAATACGCCCGTTGGATTAGTGTCGAGGTCCGGTGTGACGACCAGTCTGTGGATGGTTTTTAAGGCGGTTTTCCTTCTCCCTCGGCGAATGCGGGCTGGCTCCCCTTATTACGCCTCAGTTACACTATGTCGGCGATTGCTGCGCGAACACTGTTCCATGTTCGCATACACCATAATTACCTTACCACGCAAACATTTGTGGTTAACTCGTCTGGTGTGAGAAGTTCCCGAGGGGTCCACTGGGGGCTGCACCACACAATAACCTTGGCTTCGGTTTGGGGCTGTGGTGGGGTGAGTGGACTGCTGTAGCCTGTTGTGGGGCTGTGAACAACTGAGGGCTACGGTGGGGACGAAGCCTCTCCGTCGTTTCTAGGTCCTCAGGTCATTGCAATACCAGAAAATACAATACCCAATTCCTTGTGCTTATGCTTGTCTGTCCATTTACTTGATTGCCCCTTTTTTTAAACAAATATCCTTTTATTTACAACTCAAATATTGTGTAGTTCACCATCCAGTATCTATAACCTCACAGAACTAAAATCGCATCTCATCATTAATCAGCAGTTGAGTATCTCACTCCCTTACACAGTTATTCTTCCGGTCGAGTCTCTTAAACTTCAGTCTAGTCATCATCGTCAGTAAATTGTGATCCGTGTCTGTAACTGTTCCTGCGTACGCCTTATAGTCCAGTATCTGATTTCTGAATCTTTGCCTGACAATGATGCAGGCAGGCTGGAATCCTCCCGTACATTCACCATGTTCCACGTTAAGCCCCTCATCTTGTGATTTTTGAACTTTGTATTTGCTACTACTAGCTGAAATTTACTGCAGAAACCAGTTAGTGTTTCTCAAATCTCATTCCTACTCGGAAGCTCATCATCTCGCACAGACGTTTCTTCTCCTCTTTACCCTACTACCGCGTTCCCTTTATTATCTCCTTTTACCAAATGAATTAACCATTTAGTATCCTTATGTATTTTCTTCCTCTCTTCGTCTTCTGCTGGTGACGTCGGCATACGGACTTGGGCTATTATTGTTGGTGTTAGTTTAGTGTCGATTTTCATGAGAACAAGCTAATCTTTGATCTGTTCACACACTCTCTGGCCTAATTTCCTGTTCATACTACTTCATGTTGCTTTTCGCCTTACCCTATAATCGTCCGACCAGAAATCCTTCTCCCTTTTCCATCTTACTTCACTGACGTCCACTACTTCTAAACTGCGCCCCTGCATTTCACTTTTCAAATTGCGTAGCATTCCTACCACACTCAAAAGTCTGACGTTTAGTCCTCAGACTATGTTACCACTACACAGAATACGTTCTACTTTCCTTAGTCATTCAATATCGATTGACTCCCTCTTGATAGTCCCTCCCGAATATGTTAGTAATCCGGAATCACTTGCCAATGGAGAAATCATCATGACAATTTCTCAGTTACTTGGCGTATGTACTATGAATGCTCACTTTGTCATCAACCAGTGGTTTCCATTGCCTTCTTCATCCTCATGCGTTTAATCATAGCTGATTTTTTTGCCTTTTAGGAGCCGTTCGCCAATGCAAGTACAAAACGATGCCCAGAAACTCTGTCAGTCCTTCCGTCATTCATGACAAGTACATTGGGAGAACGAAGATGGCTCATTTTGCTGGGAACCTTTGGCCGCCGCTGTTGACGAGCGTGGTTCAAAATTTAAGCGGTGGCTGTGTTCGACCTCGGGACACAGGTTGCTAGTCAATGGTGTGCCCCTAGAACACACTTTCTTCATCTATGTTCTTCTTACACTTATATATATTCAGTAACACCTAACATTGTGCTATCTGCTGTGCGTGCTCTAGTGGATGATGATGTTGCTGTCCCTACACCCTGGGGTGCAGGGTTCGATTCCCGGCGGACTCAAGATTTCATTTCCGCTCGGAGATCAGGCGTCGTGGTATCCTCATCATCATTTCATCATCGACGACACTGAAGTCACCTAGTGGCAACAAATAGAAAGACTCGCACTACGCGGTTGAACTATGCTGGGCAGGATCTCCCGGACAATAATGCCATACGATCCTTTTATGGCGTGCTTATGGGTGTTCAATCGAGTTGTTTATTCCATTATTATGCACAACATTTACCTTAGAATCTTGAGAGATTATATTCACTACCCTCTGAAATTACTTACTACAGAGGCACAGTTTTCATGTATAACATTCAGCGTCTACATCTACATACATACGCGAGCCACCGTGTGGTGCGTGGCGGATGTCAGTCTATGCCACTACTGACCATTTCTGTATGTCCCAGCACGACACCTAATCTCTCTTATCTTCGTGGCCCTCATGCGAATGTAGGTTACCGACAGTAAAATCGACCTGCAGTCAGCTTCAGATTCCCGTTCTCTACACTTCCTCAATTTCCAAAACAGAATATCGCCGTCCCTCCAGGATTCCCTTCGAGATCCCCAGGCATTTCCGCAATACTCGCGTGTTGTTCGAACATGCTGGTAATTGATCTAGCAGCTCTCCACCATCTTGAGCTTCTTGGACGGATTGCTTTAATCTGACCTTGCGGAGATTCCTAACACCGGAGCGGTACACAAGAATGGTTCGTACTAGTGACATGTCCTTTACAGATAAACCACGCTTCCCTAAAATTCTGCCAGTAAACCAAAATCGACCATTCGCCTCGCCTACCTCAATCTATACGTGCTCGTTCCATATCATATCGTTCTGCAACGTTAAGCCTAAATATTTAATCGCCGTGTGCCTGTCAAGGAGCACAATGAATGCTATATTCGAACATTAAGGCTTTTACATTTTTTCTACATTTAGAGCTAAGTGCCAGTCACCACACCAACTATAAATTTCTTCTAAGTTATCTTGTACTCTCCCACAGACACTGAACTATGACACCTTCCCATACACCACAGTATCATCAGCAAACAGCTGCATATTGCTTCCCACCCTCTCGGTCAGATTATATATATATAGGAAACGATGACAGACCTATCAAACTTCCCTGGGACACTCCTCGCGATACTCTTGTCTCTGATGACCACTCGCCGTCTAAGGCAACATACTAGGTTGCATTATTCAAGAAGTCTTCGAACCGCTCACCTATCATGGAATCTATTCCTTATCCTCATAATTCTTTAGCAGTCAGCGGTGGGGCACGGTATCAAATGCTCTTCGAAAATCTAGGAATATGAAATCTGTTGTACTTCCTTCGTAGTTCATAGGATATCTTGCGAGAAACGGTCAACCTGAGTTTCACACAAGCGATGATTTCTGAAACTGTGTTGATTTGTGGACAGAAGCTTTTTCGTCTCGACAAAACTTATTACATTCGGACTGAGAATATGTCAAAGAATCCTACAGCAAACGGATATTAATGATATTGATCTGTAATTTTGAGGGTCCTTTCTTTTAATCTTTTTATATGCTCTGGACTTCGATCTGGGCGAGAGATTCCAGATAAATGCAATCCAAATAAGTGACCAGTGCCTAGCGACGCTCTTTGTAAAACCGAACTTGGATTCTGTCCGGAGCTGGCGACTTATTTGATTCCAGTCTATGTCCTCCATACGCGATGGTCAATCGACGTTATGCTCGTACGATTCTCGTGCGTGAACGATTTATTAAACGCAAAACCTTATAAATTTAAATAATTTTTAATGCATACACTGTTCCGAGTAGCTTGTGCATAGTAATTCTTTCTCATCTAGAGACAACAAAAAATGAAAACATTTGAAGTTGTTGAAGTTTTTGTGTATTATGTGAGGAACTAAGGTGAATTACTGTGGTGATGGACGACTATGGTGTTTTCTTACCTCCGGCGTGCTGTATGGCAACAAGGCGGCAATTTGAAACGATCCTAAAAAATTGTACAAGACAGTCAATGGTTTGTAGAAGTTTGTCTTTAGTAATTAATGACGGGTATTCGACCTTTTCAGTCAATTTACAGATTACCCTGTGGAACAGAATGTAAATGTTAAGGCTTGTACAAAAAGTAAGGTCACACAAAAGTAAAGAGGAGTTTGAGAAAAATTTACATATCACATAAGTTAAGCAACATGCATTACATGTGAACGTTGGTGCGAATATGTGTGTGACTGAGTACAATATTTTATTTACAGACTAACAGTAGTGTGCTGCAGGCAGCGAAATACTGCTAGGCGAGACTTACTCGTAGTTAGACACTCTAACATAGGGGGTGCTGATGATAGTGCGCTAAATGGAAGAATGTTTATCACTTTGCAAGATACAAAGAAAGCTACTTATGGCACAAATACTACAAATCTTAGCAGAAACGTTCTAAGTAAGAAATACAATATAAAAAGAAACGAACGAAGACGAGATCATATGAACGAATATCCGTCAAGACCAGTAGCTCCACTAACGGCCGGTCAGTACGGCACCAAAAATAACTGAGAGTATGTAATGGTACCATTCATAATAAACATTCTGCAAAGGATATAAAATACAAAATAAAACCTAACCAAGAGTGTAAGTAAGCTCAAAATGCTTCATTACGAGTTGTAATACGTACGTTAAAACACAAATCAATCTTTAAGAAAATCATTTTCCAAAACAATTAATGAATCATTTCCTAAAAAATTCCGTTCCCACTGAACAGAGCCAGTAATAAAGCTAACAGTCGGAAACCAAGCAATTAACGCTGAGTAGATCAGCTGTTCATCTTTTAAGTCAGACCAAGTGCAGCAAACTGTAAACTAAGGTGATTTATTCGTTATTTTCTTTAATTTTTAATCATTACTCTCCTATCCTTCTTACTAAGCAGTGAAGAAGTAGGTATGAAAAAAAAAAAACAGATTTACTCAGCGTTTGTCGCTTGGTTGGCGACCGTTGATTTTATTACTGGCGAGATGGCTCTGCTCACTGTGTACGGACTTTGTAAGGATGTTTTTATACGTTTCATAACGCTGTCGTGCAACACATGATGCATTAACTGTAATTCAGTACGAATTTATGAAAATTTGGTTTCTGTTGTGAGATATTCATTAAACACATTGTGATGTGTAACGAAGTATATTCAGTTAGTAACGCTCTTGGCTATGTTTTTTTTTTATTATATGTAGTTTGCAAACAGCTCTTTAACTCTGTTTACCATAGCTACTCTATTAATTTTAGTATCGTAATGACTAGCCATATGTGGCGAAGAGTCGCGGCGCATATCCATTCATATCATCTCCCTTTCGTCTGCTTCTTTTTATATTATGACTTTTCCTTTTAACTATTCATCTAATGGTTCAAATGGCTCTTAGCACTATGGGACTTAACATCTGGGGTCATCAGTTCCCTAGAACTTAGAACAACCTAAACCTAACTAACCTATGGAAAGCACACACATCCATGCCCGAAGCAGGGTTCGAACCTGCTACCGTAGCAGTCACGCGGTTCTTGACTGAAGCGCCCAGAACCGTTCGGTTACAGCGGCCGGCTATACATCTAATATTTTTATTATTTATTCCACAGTAGTTTTTATTTCTGTCTTGCAAAATAATAAACAATCTTCCCTACGGTCCACTGCCACAGCTTCCACTACCCCAATTCACCTCATTGTCTGTTAAGTTCACCTAGCAGTCTTACGTCGTTGCAGCACAGTGCGGTCATTTCATAAATAAAATGTTGCACTCAGCCACACTAACACTCTGTGTGGCCAGAGTTCACACATAGTGGACGTTGTTGTTCAACTTTTATGGTATGTAACTTTGACTAAAAGTTCTCTGTACTTTAGTATGTCTGCTTCTCTGTACTTTGGTATAGCCTTACCTGTCGTTCAGACTTTAGCACCCTATATGCTAATCCAAAGGTTTTTTGGTAAATGGACTGAAAAATATCCGACACTGGCCATCAGTCAATAAAAAGAAACAGTTGTGCAACGCTGATGTTTTTTACAGTTTTGTTGTAAGTTGTCTTATGGTAATGAATGCTCTGTAGTGGATTGAACACAGAGACAAGTCATTGCCAACGTACCTACTGTTTTGAGGAATGCTTTGTATGTTACTTGTTCACCATTACTCTGCTTCTGTCAAAGCTGCAGGGAGCTGTATACAAGGAATTCACCGAGCGGGGTGGCTCAGTGGTTAGACACTGGACTCGCATTCGGGAGGACGACGGTTCAATCCCACGTCCGGCCATCCTGATTTAGGTTTTCCGTGATTTCCCTAAATCGCTCCAGGCAAATGCCGGGATGGTTCCTCTGAAAGGGCACGGCCGACTTCCTTCCCCAACTTTCCCTAATCCGATGAGACCGATGACCACGCTGTCTGGACTCTTTCCCCAAACCAACCAACCAACCAACCAACAAGGAATTTCTCAATTTTTAACATGTTCATTCGTGGCAGTAAGAATCTTGAGACAAGTGATATTGCTATACATCCAGTCATGACCACACACATCAGTCTTCTTTTTCAGTAATGTCGCAGAGCTACGTGCACAGCAACAAGAGACCAGACCAATGTATTTTGCTGTCTTCTAAACAATGGTTTTATTTATTTTTTCTTTTTATTTTTATTTTCATTTTTTTCAGTGGGAAAGTAATATGCTAGGGCCTCTTGGTTTTTGTAACGAGGACACAGATTTACTTTGGTAGTATTATGAATGCATCGTATGGTAAGCTAGACTGTCTTTGGGAACATCATACATTAGGACATTACATGGCGTTTCAATAAAGATGTGGATCGGACTGAAGCTACGTGCACAGTGCATGACTAAGATATTTGCAGGAATCACTGAAATATGTACCAGCGTGATAGACGCATTCTCTAATGACTGTAATTACTTTTAGCTTGAAACAAATAAGTTGGACGTGTTAGGTGCCTTGTTTTGCGTAACTAATTCCGCAAGAAACATATTGAATCTCATTCACAGTTCTTTGACCAGTATAAATTGATCAGGGAAATAGGCGGGTTGTGAAATATTATAATAGCAGAAAGACAGACAGTTAGAAGAGTTCTTGCAGCTGCGTATTCTCTATGACACCGACTTTTATGCCCAATAGCTTTGTAAAATTAGTATTAGAAATTATATTTGGAGAAAGAGAAAGAGATTTGCACAGTAAGCATTTTACGAACGAATTATCTGTGGTATTTACATACACAGATGTGTACCAATTGTCTGAAACATGGCTCAAGTGTAGATTAAGTGGACATGAAGGAAATTAAGAAGTTGAAGCACGTAAAATACAACATGCGGAAATGTAAACTTTCGAGCCACTTATCCAGTCTTGCGTTTGTCTGCGTCTGTTGACCTGAAACTAATGTATTAATTTTTTCGTCAAAGTATATTTATTACACCAATTAAGAAATTGTTTTCCTTATATACTGCATTATTATCACAGATAAAATAATATATGGTATGTTTCTCTTCGTATAAGAAGCATTAAGTTTTATGTAAGGCAGAGTTCTTGATTCTTGCCGTTTAAGACCAGGCAATACCCAGTCAACACATTGATGTGAGCATAAATATACTGGAAGAAATTGAATTGAAGGCACCCATACACAGTTTACCACATTCACATGTTGTTAAACGAGAGACTCAAAATATCGTTCATTTTTTCATAGTATGTTTGCTATCGGACCTTAAAGGTATTTCAGATTTTAATAGTCTTGATCGTACCATTCTGAAGCGCCAGAGAAACTGGTACAGACATTTATATTCAAATACAGCGGTCCCCCCTGCGGGTTCGGGGGTAAGAATAGGCCCGCGGAATTAGTACCTGTCGTAAGAGGCGACTAAAAGGAGTCTCAACAGTTTCGGACTTTAATGTGATGGTGTTTGACCTCCATTCTTCCAAATTCAACAGAAGTACGAGCCTTTTGGCGAAGGACACCTTGCGTGGTGCACCATCAGTCCTCTGTGCTCTAAGACCTTGGCACTCTTTATCGTCTTGGCGTCGTAACTGCACCCTCCATCCCTCATTTTGGGCATACACACCTGATGGATTGCGTTAGTTACACCATTAGTGAGTCACCATCTGCACCCACGATGACTATGGACTTCACATGGCACCCAAAATCCCGCACGGTAGCCAGCCCATTGTGGTGGGGTCGTCATGTACCCTCAGGTTGTAGCCCCCTGACAACACTGCCGACGCCTGAGCTGCCACCTCCCCACGTAAGCCAAGGAGTAGATGCCCGTCTCTCTGGGGCATCGGGACTCCTGGCAACGGCCATCCTGCCACGTGGCCTTTGCTGTGGCTGGGTGGCGTCCGTGGGGAGAGCCTCTGGTCGGAGTGGGTGGCATCGGGGCGGATGCCCCGCAATGAAGCGGGTGAAGTCTCAATCCGGTGGTCGCACGACAGCCAACGTCTCTAAGCGCGGTAAGATAGAATTTAACGCTGTGACATATAACCCCAAATCGCTGCCTTCCCTAGCCACGCCATGGGAGGGACGTAGGGCTGCAGACAGACAGGAGCCATATTCACTGCAATACCTTGTGTGCAGCAGAACCGATGGGGATTCGTTTTTAGGAACTAAGCCTCTCTTCTTTGTGACCAATCTTGAAGACAAGTCTGGGGAAGTGGCGTCTCTTTCCAAAATGAGGAGCGGGGCCATCCTGATACAAGCAGCTGCATCTGCACAGTCACAGGCATTACTCGCCTGTGAGAAGCTCGGTGACATCCCTGTTAACGTCACTCCCCATAAGTCCTTAAATTTGGTCCAGGGGATTATGTTTCATAAAGATCTTCTGCTACAGTCTGATGTCTGGCACGACGAGGCATACACTTTGTCCGTCGTGTCTTTAGGGATCCCAAGGACAATAGAGTCGCTACCAGAGCCTTCATCCTGGCCTTTGAGGGTGACTGCCTGCCTGAGAAGGTCAAGGTCATGATCTACTGGTGCGATGTCAAGCCCTATGTCCCTAACCCTATGCGATGCTTCCAGTGCTGGAAATTTGGACACATGTCCTCCAGGTGCACTGCCAGCCCCACGTGTCGAGATTGTGGACGACCTTCGCATCCCAACGCTCCATGTGCTCCTCATCCCACCTTCGTTAACTGTGCGGATCATCATTCTCCCTGCTCACCAGACTGTGCAGTCTACCAATGAGAGCGGAAGATACAAGAAAATAAGACCCTGGACCGTTTAACTTACCAAGAGGCAAAGAAGAAGCTAGAATGACTCAACCCCACATCTATGTTGGGGAGTTATGTTACTGTAACACTGCCGCCACCATTTCCTGCAAAGACTCCCTTCTCAGTTGGCCCACAGAGCAATCAAGTTACGCCTGCCCCACCGCTGATAAGGGCCACCCTCTCTTCCACTACTCCCCAAACGCCCAGTTTGGGAGCAGTGCGCCCCGAACAACCAGGGACGTTAGTCCCCACCTCTCAGCCGCAGAAGCGACAGCCTTCTTCAGCTACTCAGCCGGATAAGCGACAGCCCTCTCTGGCTACTCGGCTGGAGAAGCAACAGTCTCCTCCGGCCTCCCTTGTTTGGAAGGGGTCCCTTGGTGGAGTCCCTTCCAAAGACTTCCCCAGTGTCTCACAAGACACAAGCCAGTGGCTTAAGAAGACACCAGCTGCAGGTCGAAGGGCTTCACGCTCTTCCTCTGTTCCTGATAATACGTCAGGAAAGCCCTCCCAGCATGCAAACCCTCCTCCCATAGACAAGAGAGAGAAGAGGAAGCTCTCTAAGAAGAATAAGGACCCAGTGGTTCCTGCGCCACCACTTCCAGTCAGCTCAGCCTCTGAGGATGAGGTGAAGCTCTTTGCATCCCCTGATGACCTAGATCTCGCCGTCTCCTCAGAAGCGATGGACATTGCGACATCAGTCACTCAGTCGGTGGCAGCATGTGACCCAGCAAAGTAATTTGCCTTTTCAGTGATTTCAGGCCCCTACAAGACACACTTTGTACAATCCTCCAATTGAATTGTGGAGGTTATTTTAGCCATCTACCTGAGCTACATCAGATTCTAAGCATGACACCTGCTTTATGCATTGCCCTCCAGGAAACCTGGTTCCCGGCAATGCGGACCCCTGTCCTTCGTGGATACAGGGGTTATTAGTGCAACCATAGCACTTACAATAGTGTGTCCGGTGGAGCCTGCGTGTATATCCTTACCTCTGTATATAGTGCTCCTGTGCCCCTTCAAACATCATTGGGAGCTGTGGCTCTCTACGTAAGGACTACCTAGGACATAACCCTGTGCAGTGTCTATCTCCCTCCAGATGGTACAGTCCCCCTTACCGAATTGGCTACACTTGTCACCCAACTCTCCACGCCTTTTCTTCTCCTGGGGGATTTTAACGCCCACAATACCCTGTGGGGTGGAACGAAGATTACTGGCCGAGGCAGACATGTCGAGAATCTCACCCCACAACTCGATCTCTGCCTCTTAAACACTGGTGCCGCCACATATTTCAGTGTGGCGCATGGCACGTTCTCGGCGATCTGTCGTTGTGCAGCCCAGGGCTTGTACCATTGGTCCACTGGAGAGTCCATGACGACTTGTGTGGTAGTGACCATTTTCCCATCTTCCTTTCACTACCCCAGCGTCGCTCCCCTGAACGCTTGCCTATATGTGTATTTAGCAAGGCAAACTGGGAAGTGTTCTCCTCTGCTGCCACTGTTGAATCTCTCCCCCACGGCACCATCGATGTGGCGGTTGGGACACTGACTGCAGCGATTGCTTCCGCTGCAGAACGTACCATTCCTCGTTCGTTTGGGTCAGTGCCTTGGTGGTCACCGGAAGTCGCTGAAGCCATTAAAGAGCGTCGCGGGGCTCTTCAGCGACATAAGCGGCACCCGTCTTTGGAGAAACTAATTTTATTCAAACGCATCCGTCTGCGACGTGTTCTTGCCATCTTCTACCGCATATGGGGCGATGGTGTCTTTCCGCCACAATGGCGAGAAAGTACCATGGTTCTGGTGCTGAAGCCTGGTAAGGACCCACTTAATGTGGATAGCTATCGGCCCATCAGCTTAACCAACGCTCTGTGCAAGCTGCTGGAATTTATGGTGAGTCGACGGCTGTGTTGGCTGCTCGAGTCTCGTGGTCTCCTGACTCCGTGCCAGAGTGGCTTCCATCAGGGCCATTCCACCACCGATACTTTGGTATTCCTTAAGTCTGCAATCCACACCGCTTTTTCCAGGCGCCAACACCTGGTCTCCGTCTTTTTCGACCTCTCCAGAGCATATAACACGACGTGGCGGCACCATATTCTCGCCACGTAGCACGGGTGGGGTCTCCGAGGCTCTCTCCCCATTTTTATTCAGAATTTTTTATATTTTCGGACATTCCGCGTTTTACTTGGCACATCCCATAGTTAACTTCATGTCCAGGAAAACGGCGTACCACAGGGCTCTGTACTGAGCATGCTACTTTGCCTTGTGGCCATTAATGGCCTTGCAGCAGTAGTAGGGTCGTCTGTCTGACCCACGTTAGACGCTGACGATTTCTGCATCTTTTTCCGCTCCTCCACCATTAGTGTTGCAGAACGTAGGTTGCAGGGAGCCATACGCAAGGCACAGGCATGGGCCCTCGCCCATGGGTTTCACTTTTCTCCTGCAAAGACTTGTGTCTTGCACTTTTGTCGGCGTCGAACAGTCCAGCCCCACCCTGAGCTCTATCTTCAGGATCCCATGCTCAGGGTTGTTGACCCCATTTTCTGGGATTTCTGTTCGAACCCCGGCTTACGTGGCTTCCACATATTCGTCAGCTCTAGCGTCAGTGCTGGCAGCATCTGAATGCCCTTCGCTGCCTCAGCAACACAACTTGGGGTGCAGATCGTAATACGCTGCTGCGGCTCTGCAGAGCCCACGTGCTGTCCCGATTCGATTATGGGAGTGTGGCGTATGGCTCAGCGTCGCCCTCAGCGTTGCAACGTCTGGACCCCGTCACCACTGTGGAGTTCGACAGGCGACAGGAGCATTCCGCACCAGCCCTGTTAATAGCCTACTCGCTGAGGCTGGGGTTCTTCCACTTCGCGTCCGGCGTCAACAACTCTTAGCTGCACACGTCAGTTGTTCGCCCCTTCACCCTAACTACCGTCTCCTCATTTGCTAATGCGGCACTCCATATCCCACACCCGCGGCCGCGATCAGGCCATACAATTGGGATCCGTGTTTGGTCGCTCCTTAGTGAACTCGAGTCTTTGCCTCTTCCATCTGCTTTCCAGGTCCGCCCACATACACCACCTTGGTCCTTGGTGTATTCATCGGCCACAGCTGCGGCTGGAGCTTTCACGATGGAATAAAGATTCAGTTCCTCCTGCAGTCTTGCGCCGCCAATTTCTTGCTCTCCTAGGCACATACTGTGATGCGCAGGTTATCTATACCGATGGCTCGATGGTTGATGGCGATGTGGAGTACGCTTATGCTTATGCTCATGCGGACCAGCACTCCTTGCCGGAAGGCTGCAGTGTTAACACCGCAGAGCTCACAGCCATATTTCGTGCCCTTGAGCGTATTCGTACCCGCACTGGAGAGTTCTTCGTCATTTGCAGTGACTCTCTCAGTAGTCTGCAGGCTCTTGACCAGTGCTACCCACGCCATCCCATTGTTGTTGCCATCTAGGAGTCCGTTCACGCTCTTGAACAGCGTGGTCGTTTGGTGGTGTTCATATGGACTCCGGGACACGTTGGGATAGCGGGAAATGAACTCGCCGACAAGTTAGCCAAAGAGGCTACCCGCAAACAGACACTGGCCTCCCGGCAACTGATCTCCTATAGGTTTTGCACCGTCAGGTCTTTGGGATGTGGGGAGACGAATGGCGCACTCTGTCTGCATCCAACAAGCTGCGGCGAGTAAAGGAGACCACGACTGTGTGGGGTTTCTCCATGCGGGCCTCTCGCAGGGATTCTGTTGTTCTCTGTAGGCTCCGCATTGGTCACTCTTGGCTGACGCATGGTCATCTGCTGCGTCGAGAGGACCCCCCTCATTGTCGCTGTGGTGCAACCATGACGGTGGCCCATATTTTGTTGTAATGTCCTCTTTTAACTGCCCTCAGGCGAACTTTTAACCTCCTGGGTGATTTATCATCTCTTTTAGGTGAGAATGTATCAATGGCAGATCGGGTTTTAAGTTTTATTCGAGCAAGCGGCTTTTATAGGTCCATCTAATTTTATTGCGTCACCCTCTTTTGTGCTGTATATTTTACTTAGTTTTGTGTTGTAATTCGACTCCACCCTAATCTTTTAGGCTTGAGGTTTTAACGTGTTGCAGAGTGGCTGGCTCATCCTTTTATTCTCGTGATCAGCCAGCCACGGTCCTCTGCTGTACAGTTTTAATTCTATCTGCCTTTCTTCTTGTTTTTGTACCTGTGCTCCGTTTTCCATGTTGTCTTATCATTGACCTTGGGGCTTTTCTTCCCCGGAATTTTTATTTTAGTGCTTAGACGGACTGGTGGATGGTTTCAATATGCTCTGTGTTTTTATGAAATAAGGGGCCGATGACCTTTGCAGTTTGGTCCCTTCAATTTTTAAACCAACCAAGCAACCAACCAAATACAGTGATATGTAAACAGGCTGAATACGGTGCTGCGGTCAGCAACACTTATATAAGGCAACAATCGTATGGGGCAGTTGTTAGATAGGTCACTGCTGCTACAATGGCGGATTATCAAGATTTACGTGAGTGTGAACATGGTGTTACATTCGGCACATGAGCGATGGGACAGAGCACCTTACAGGTAGCAATGAAGTGGGGAATTCCCCGTACGACCATTTCACGGGGGTAACGTGAATATCAGGAATGCGGTAAAACATCAAATATCCGGTGTCGCTGCGGCTGGAAAAAGATTCTGCAAGAACGGGACCAACGATGAATGAAGAGAATCGTTCAACGTGTCAACTCTTCCGCAAATTGCTGCAGATTTCAATGCTGGCCCATCAACACGTGTCAGAGTGTGAACCGTTCAGTGAAACATCATGTATATGGGCTTTCGGAGCCGAAGGCCCAATTGTGTACCCTTGATGACTGAACGACAGAGATAGCGTCAAGACTGACATTGTACTGTTGATGACCGATGACCAGAAACATGTTGTCTGGTCGAACGAGTCTCATTTGAAATAGTATCGAGCTGATGGACGTGTACGGGTATGGAGACAACTTCATGAATCCATGGACCCTGTGTGTCAGCAGGGAATTGTTCAAGCTGATGTAGGCTTTGTAAGGGTGTGGGGCGTGTGCTGTTGGAATGATATGGGACTCCAGATACGTCTAGGTACGACTCTGGCAGGAGGAAAGTACATAAGAATCGTGTCTGATCGGCTGCATCCATTCATGTCTACTGTGCATTCCGACGGGCAATTACTGCAGGACAATGCGACACCAAACACGTCCAGAATTGCTAGAGAAAGACTCTTGGAATACTCTTCTGAGTTCAAACACTGGTTTCTAGTCTCCCCTGACATGAACATTACTGAGCATATCTGGGACGCCTTGTAACGTGCTGTTCGGAAGAGGTCTGCACCCCTTGTACACTTACGGATATATGGACAGCCCTTCAGGACTAAAGGTGACAATTTCCTCCAGCACTACTTCAGGCTTTATTCGAGCCAACACCACGTCGTCTTGCGGCACTTCTGCGTGCTTGCAAGGACCCTGCACGATATTAGGCAGGTGCTCCAGTATCTTTGGCTCTTCAGTAAACATCCCAGTAGTAACTAGATGACGCATTTTTGTTGGTCAACATCAATATTCAGAGCATACTTCCACTCTAATGAATAATGCAGACGCCAGTACATCTCCGGAAACTTACATGAGTAAATTTATGACGAGAGAAATATGCTGAAGAAGAGGAAGGTGTTGAGGGAATACAATATTTTTAATTGTTTTTTGGCATTTGGCTATCGCCATACGGCCATCCATCATGGCCGAAACATGTGATGAACGTCATCACAGTGAAGCTATGGTCTGAAAATGATCGTAAGTCAACCGAAGCTGGTTATGAAGTTACTTCTGTATTGTATTGTAACCAGGCCTATTGAAATTACTGGCTTGTTGCATAAGCTCGTATCGTTTTCCAGATACACATAGCAGATACCTTAGTCATCAGTAACGTATTCTGTTTCAATTTTTACAACAGACTGACAACACTGGGATTGATTTTATATTCTGTGAATGTAGGAATCACGTGGTTTTGATGGGAAGAATTCGTGGCGCCATGTTCGGAGTGCGTTTCCATTCGGAAAGGAAGTCCCTTAAAGGGTATTCGGTAGAGCGAGGAAAATAAGAAAAGCTGAAGGTGCAGGATCAGGTGAATGAGGTGGGTGCGGAATGGCTTCCCAACCCAACACCTGTGTAATGTTTCTCTTCAATCTAACCTCCAGCAGAAGGCGAGCTGTCACTATCGTGGAATAGCGTCACTTCACGCAGTCTTCCTGGTCATTGTCCTAGGATTGCGTCTACAAGACGTCTCAACAGCTGACAATTAAATTGAGCAATGATGGTTACATCTCGGGAAAGCATAACGTCGAGGTTTCACCGGATGCCTAAATTATCTTTTGTGGCAAACAATTTCTTTCTTTTCCTTATTTTAGCATAACGACATTATTTCTCGTCCGCAGTCAAGAAACAGGATAGGAATCGTCCGCGTTGTGCACGAGCCAACTGATGACGAGCAAGCAGAGAAGCAAATTTGGCCACCCGTTAATTCCTGTGATTTTGGCTTAGAGCATGCAGTACCTATACACCCGATTTTTGGCCTTCTCCACAGCATGCGAATGTCACACGATGGTGGAACGGTCATAGCTCACCGCATTTGCGAGTTATTGAGCACAGTGACGTTGAACTTTGTGTAATAAGGTGTTCAAAGGCTCTTCGTAGAAACCCGAAGATCCTCCTGAACTTAGCAAACTACACTCACATTCGGGAGAACGACGCTTTAACCCCTCGTCCGGCCATCCTGATTTAGGTTTACTGTGATTTCCCTAAATCGCATCAGGTAAATGCCGGGATGGTTTCTTTGATAGGACATGACCGACTTCCTTCCTCATCCTTCCCTAATCCAATGAGGCCGATGACCTCGCTGTTTGATCTCTTCCCCAAAATCAATCCAATCCAATACTCCTGAACGTGGAGAGTCACTAATGTGAAACAAGAGAAAACTATTTTCTTGCCGTGCTCTGTCCAATGGTTCAAATGGTTCAAATTGCTCTGAGCACTATGGAACTTAACATCAGAGGTCATGAGTTCCCTAGAACTTAGAACTACTTAAACCTAACTAACCTAAGGACATCACACACATCCATGCCCAAAGCAGGATTCGAACCTGCGACCGTAGCAATCGCGGGGTTCCAGACTGAAGCGCCTAGAACCGCTCGGCAATCACGGCCGGCGTTGTCCAATGCTATTATGCACATTCACGGCGGGCGCAAATCTTACGGGCTGCTGTTATCCCTGTGCTGAATTGAAACAGAAGAATATGTCGGAAATACTCCGATTTCTCCCCTTCGCAGTCCATTTTCTAGGTTCCGCAGCTTCACTGATCATCTCCAAATGACAAAATCGCAATATGTAAAGGTAAATAACAATAGTGAACAACACAAGAAGAAATGACTACTGATAACTAAATTCGTAGCAAACGGAAAATCAACATGCATAACAAAAACGCATTGAACTTTTGCGCCAACCTAATGTAATAAGTAATCCAGTTTTCTGTGTATCCTTCAGAAAACGATGTAAGCCGTCGCAAATGATCTGAAATGTGTATGTGGTATACTAAATCAAATTTTCGTTAAGGTGCTATTTGCCACCAGCCGCGGTGGCCGAGCGGTTCTAGGTGCTCCTACGGTCGCACTTTCGAATCCTGCCTCGGGCATAGATGTGTGTGATCTCCTTAGGTTGGTTAGTTTTAAGTTGTTCTAAGTTCTAGGGGAGTGATGACCTCATATGTTGAGTCCCATAGTGCTCAGAGCCATTTGAACAATTCTTTTGCTATTTGCGCTACTCGCCAGAGTCACCCTGATGAAATTAAGTAGTAGAGATAGAGAAAGTATCTCCCTTTGCTGCAGTGTGGGCATTAACTGGAGTTTTATGTCACTGTAATAACCAGGTAACTTTATTGTAGGCAGTACGTACAAAACATAGCAAAAAATATACACGCCCTTTCCTCGCCGTTTGCTGGTGTAATACATTTTGTAAGTAAACAAGCAGCTTATTACGGTTCACAGAGACCGCACTTAAGTGCGTCTTGCGTCTGCGTCTGCGAAGGGCACCGAGGGAAAGCAGGTCCCGGCCGTTGCGCCCCAAGTTTATTAAATTTTTCCCCCCTCCGCCGCGCCGCGTCGCCGCAGTGAGTTTGCAGCGCGCAGTCGCTGTCGCCACGTAAAGGCGGCACGGAAGAAGCCCAATTACGCCGTTTCTGGAGAGAGTTAGGGAAGACTGCTCGACAAAAAGAAGTTCCTCTTAAGACTTCTGTAAGATGAGGGCAGAAAAAAAAGAAACAGAACAAAAGAAGAAAAGTACGTTCTTTCGTCCTAACATATGTTGTCCGCTGCCTTGTACTTGAGTTCTGACGTAATGTACGCCATTACGTCAATGAAGTTGCTACGGGAAATTTACGTGGGTCACTTGAAGCATAACATGAGAGTCGATGGCACAGACGCTATTTTAAACCCGAGCATCAAATTCTTGGGCACTAATCATTTTTTTACACTGAGGTGACAAAATTCATAGTAAGATACAAAAGTAGGATGGAGGTGCCACCTGTATTCAGGTGATTCATGAGAAAATGTATCTGACGTGATTATTTCCTCACGACGGGCATTAGCAGACTTTGAACGCGGAGTGGTAGTTGGATTTACGGACTCGTGGGAAAGTTCATTTCGGTAATCGTTAGGGAATGCACTATTCCGAAATCCACAGTATCAAAGGTGTGCCGAGAATGCTAAATTTCAGTATTACCTCTCACCAGTATAACGCAGTGGCCGACAGCCTTTACCTAAGTACGGAGAGTAGCAGCGTTTGCGTAGAGTTTACATTTGCTAATAGATAGGCAACATTCGTGGGACGTACAACGAACGTATACGTTGGGACAGTGCGGTGAAATTTGGCGTTAATGGGCTATGGCAGCAGACGACCGGTGCGAGTGCCATTGCTAACAGCACGACATCGCATGCAGCCGCCTCTCCTCGGTTCGTGACCATATGGGTTGGACCCTAGACTACTGGAACACCGTGGTCGGGTCAGGTTCGAGTGTTGCGCAGACCCCATGAAGCGATGAACCCAAGTTGCGAACAAGGTATTGCGCGAGCTGGTTCTGGCTCATCAGTGATGTGGGTTGTGTTTATGTGGAATGGACTTCCTACTCCGGTCTAACTGAACCGTTAATTGTCGGAAAATGCCTATATTCGCTACTTGGAGACCTTTTGCAGCTGTTTGTGGACTTAATTTTCCCCAAATACCGATGCCAGTTGGTGACTGTTTTGAAGAACATACAGGACAATTCGAGCGATTGCCACCCAGATAGCCCGACATGAATCCCACTAACTTTTGTGGGACATAATCGAGAGCAAGGTGTATGAGACAGGCGAAATACTCTCAGACTACAAGAAGAATATAACAATTCCGATCGCAAAGAGAGCAAGTGTTGACGGATGCGAAAATTACCAAACTATCAGTTTAATAATCCACGGCTGCAAAATACTAACACGAATTCTTTACAGACGAATGGAAAATCAGGTAGAAGCTGACCTCGGGGAAGATCTGTTTGGAATCCGTAGAAATGTTGGAACACATCAGACAATACTGACCCTACGACTTATCTTAGAAAATAGATTAAGGAAAGGCAAACCTACGTTTCCAGCATTTGTAGACTTAGAGAAAGCTTTTGACAATGTTGACTGGAATACTCTCTCTCAAATTATGAAGGTGGCAGGGATAAAATACAGGGAGCGAAAGGCTATTTACAATTTGTACAGAAACCAGATGGCAGTATAAGAGTCGAGGGGCGCGAAAGGGAATCAGTGGTTGGGAAGGGAGTGAGACAGGGTTGTAGCTTCTCCCCGATTTTATTCAATTTGTATATCGAGCAAGCAGTAGAGGAAACAAAAGAAAAATTCGGAGTAGGTATTAAAATCCATGGAGAAGAAATAATAACTTTGAGGTTCGCCGACGACATTGTAATTCTGTCAGACACAGCAAAGGACCTGGAAGAACAGCTGAATGGAATGTAAAGTGTCTTGAAAGGAGTATATAAGATGAACATCAACAAAAGCAAAACGAGGATAAAGGAATGTAGTCAAATTAAATCGGGTGATGCTGAGGGTATTAGATTAGGTAATGAGACGCTTAAAGTAGTAAATGAGTTTTGCTATTTGGGGAGCAAAATAACAGATGATGGTCGAAGTAGAGAGGATATAAAATGTAGACTGGAAATGGTAAGGAAAGCTTTTCTGAAGAAGAGAAATTTGTTGACATCGAGTATAGATTTAACTGTCTGGAAGTCGTTTCTGAAAGTATTTGTGTGGAGTGTAGCCATGTATGGAAGTGAAACGTGGACGATTAATGGTTTGGACAAGAAGAGAATAGAACCTTTCGAAATGTGGTGATACAGAAGAACGCTGAAGACTAGATGGGTTGATCATAGAACTAATGAGGAGGTATGGAATAGAATTAGGATGAAGAGAAATTTGTGACACACCTTGACTAGAAGAAGGGATCGGTCGGTAGGACACGTTCTGAAGCATCAAGGGATCACCAATTTAGTATTGGAGGGCAGCGTGGAGGGTAAAAATCGTAGAGGGAGACCAAGACATGAACACACTAGGTTATGGTAGGTACTAGGAGATGAAGAAGCTTGCACAGGATAGAGTAGCATGGAGAGCTGCATCAAACCAGACTCTGGACTGAAGACCACAACAACAACAATCGAGAGGTCAGTTAATGCACTTGCCACACTTTCGCAATTTGGACGACTGTAGAGGCGGCACGGCTCGATATTTCTGCAGGGGAGTTCCAACGACTTGCTGAATCTATGCAGTGTCGAGCTGCTGTACTGCTCCGGCACATGGAGTTTCGATACAATGTTGGGAAGTATCTCATTGTATATGCATCGCCAATCAAATTCACCGAATAAACAGCTCTCTATATCTTGATTTCAGGTCAATGCTTTTAAGGTAAGAAGTACATAATCAGTTTGCCTCGTGAATTTTCTCTTGACGCTTTATTCTTAGCAATCCTTAGACATTTTGGCATACGCTGCAAAAATATGCAAGTGGACGTTTGTAAAAGTTGTCAGACAGTGAAAAATCACTTGTGGGAACTTCAAACCAGAGAATGTGTTGAGGAAAAGCAACCTTTAAGGAAATACTAGACTTAAGAACAGTCAGAGTATAAACTGCAATAATTATGATACAGTTCTTAGTGACAGGTCGTTGAAGGAAAGTAGTCATACGGGTACGACCCACAGAATGCTATAGGCCAGGAGTGATGAAATAAACTATCCTAAGAGAAATTGGTATAATACATAGACAAAAATGATTAGAGCAGAATATCGGTAAAACAAATAAGAAAAAAAAGAGAAAACCAAGAAACAAAAATTGTTTGCAAAGAAAAAGAATTAGCTTCAGTGTACAGTTGTACTTTTATGTTGTGGAATAAATGTAGTGGAACCAAATATCATCTGGGTAGCCTGTGAACAAGAACATTAAACTCATACCCAAACCTCTTCAGGTATTTTGTATAAAATGTCAGCAGTTTGCCTTTAACGCATAGCGTTCGGCTTTATTTGTTACTATAATGACATAAGTACGTATCTGCGTTAACGATTTCGACGATTGTGCTCAAGGTGTACGGTGATGCCTATTATTTACGATTTCACTTGGTTGTGGTACACATTCTGTGGCTATTAGAGAGGAAAGTGTTTTATACCGGGTGGTTATAATTAAACTTCGCTATTTAACACGTTACAACAAGGAAACTAATTACCATACGAGTACCAAACTTGATATCATTAACGACAAGGACACAGAGAAGAGTGGTTCAAATGGCTCTGAGCGCTGTGTGACTTAACCTCTGAGGTCATCAGTCCCCTAGAACTTAGAATTACTTAAATCTAACTAACCTGAGGACATCACGCACATCCATGCCCGAGGCACGATTCGAACCTGCGACAGTAGCGGCCGCGCGGTTCCAGACTGTAGCGCATAGAACCGCTCGGTCACGCCGGCCGGCGACACAGAGAGGAGAAATAATGCAGAATCAGTTCAACTGAAGCACTTTTAATGTACTGCTACGGTACATCATATCATTACATGCCGGTACCGTTAGTGCTACAAAACGGGCTGAACATGGAGCCCATCAGTGTGCAGAAGAGCCTGAAAGGGCAGGATTACATTCCGCACAGCAGAACGAAGCATGTCCGTAGGTATGTTGACTACCTCTCTTGATATGATACGCTTGAGATCAACACATGTGTGAATGTTCCCTTGGTAGAGCCCATCCTTCCGGTAGCCCTACAACCTCAAATAACAGGGAGTGAGATCATGTTATCGCGCCGGCCGCGCATTTGCAAATGATCGGGTGATGATACGACCGTTTCCCAATGTGTTTCGGAGAAGCAGGTGAGCTTCACGAGCGATGTGTGAAGAGGGGAGGGGGGGGGGGAGGCGGCATCTTGCATGAAAACTGTTGAGTTCAATGTGTCTCTCTCTTGTAGGGCGTGTACGACGTGCTGGTAAAGCATATCGCAGTAGCGCTAGCCAGTCACACTGCACGTCTTTGATCCTTGATCGCCAACCTGTTCAAAAAAGAACGGGCCCATGATGAACGTAGCCGCGAAGCCACACAATACTGTGACACGTTAAACACGCTGAAGAACTTCACGCACAGTGACTGGAAGTGAAGGTCCGCACACTCGACAATTCTGCGTGTTCACCTCACCCGTTACAGAAAAATGAGCTTCGTCTGTCCATTGGATGTTCCAGGGCCAGCCCTCGTCAACGTTAATGCTTGCGAGAAAGTGGAGAGCGAAGTCAACACGTCTTGTCCGTCCTGTGGTGCCAGCTGCTGTACGGTAAATATCTTGCTGGGATACCATTTGAGAATGGTTCGAAACACCTTCAGTACAGTGGACCACGGGACGTTCAACAGTCGTGACACAGCACGCGCACAGCCTGACGATCGGGAATTGTTCGCAGAGTTGTCTGCCATAACGACAGCTATTTCATCAACCATCTGTGGTTCAACCGGTCGTCAGCCTCTTCGCGGAGCGACGCCCTGTTCTCCTGTTGATTCTTCATCATGCTCCTCACAGCTGGTGGAGAAAGAGGACCCTACCGTAATCGTTTCAGCCAGCGATATTCTCTAAGTGCAGCTGCTGCATTACTGTTGTTTGCATAATAGAGCTTCACCAATAACGCGCTGCTCCATTTGTTCGAGTCATGTTGAGTGCACTGCGACTCGTCATGTGTGTGAGACTGTGAATCACGATAACTGATCATGACACCTGGTGGCCATAGTTGGAACCGGACGGTGGCGCTCTGACGCATGGAAATCGTTCACGGCCTATTCCGGACATAAATGCTACCAAGTTTGGTACACGTACGGTAATTAGTTTCCCTGCTTTAACGTGTTACATAGGGGAAGTTTAATTATAACCGCCCGGTAAATAGAATTTCAGTTCTCTACTGTAAGCTTTTTGATCGTGCTATTACCTGAAGGTAGTACCTTGTAGCGAAACTCACTACTTACAAAACTTCCTGTGGAAAACACGTTCAAACTGTTGGTAGAGCGTACTCTTCCGTCTGAGAGATAGAGCTGTTCCTACATTTTATGACGACCAACTACTTCTTGTACGGCCGTAAATTTTATGAAATGAAAGAGGGAACTGCTGTCTCCAGCAGTGGCCAACATTTTTATGGAAAATTTTGAGGAACAGGCATTAAATCTAGCTCTCCTTCGTCCATATTCATTTTATTGGTATGCTGACGATACGTTTATGGTCTGATACCACGACTTATATGTGCTTGAGCACTTCCAGGAATGTATGAACAGTATGTACCCCAACATACATTTCACCATAGAGACAGTGAAAGAGGGAGGGCTGCCATTTTTAGATGTTCTGCTACAACGGAGGTCGGAAGGACGTCTCGGCCGCTCAGTGTTCGGCAAGCCGACGCACACTGATTTATATCTTAGCGCCCAGAATTTTCACCACCCAGTCCAGAAGATAGCAGCGTTAAACGCACTAATACCATTTCTGACGAGGACCACCTGGATTGCGAAATTAATCACCAGAAGAACATGTTCAGAAAGAACGGCTTTGGCCGTCGTGATACGAAGTAAGCGTTCGCCAAGAAAACCAAACCTGAAAATGTTGAACATTCACGTGATGATACACCGATTGCAAAATGGTTCAAATGGCTCTGACCACAATGGGCCTTAACATCTGAGGTCATCAGTCCCCTAGAACTTAGAACTACTTACACCTAACTAACCTAAGGACGTCACACACATCCATGTCCGAGGCAGGATTCGAACCTGCAACCGTAGCAGTCACGCGGTTCCGGACTGAAGCGCCCAGAACCGCTTGCTCACAGCGGCCGGCCTCCACTGATTGCAATCCTTCCATTCTGTGGCACTACATGCAGCAAAATAGGCAAAGTCCTGGGAAGAAGAGGCATTAGATACATGTTCTGACGTCGTAAGAAGGGAGTTGCTATGCCGTGGCAAGGACAGTTTTGGCCTCAGGATTCCTGGGATTTACAACACCGTTTTTGAGTGCAGAAGCAAATTCATCGGTCAGTCCATCTGCACCGTTTCCGACCACTGTGCAGAACATCAGCGGCATCTTTAAAATCGAGAACTGGAGAAATGCCCATAAAATACTGTTCGACGAAACAAATGTTTTGTCCCAGCCTGTCACATACTGGGACTCTGTAATTAAAGATGCTGTAGAAATAAGAATGTGTGACAAAATATTCAACCGTGACAGCGGATATAATCTTAGCGGTGCACGGAAGAGGCCTCTTGATGCAGAACCAGAGATATTGGCCGCAACGTTTACTCTACGGCAGAAGCGGCGGCTGCACGATCAGAGACGTTGACACCATCAGCGATAGCGTGACGGAATTATCGACCCACCAGAAGCCGTCTTTGCCTACGTAAGGCCACCAGAGCAGCAATTCTGACTGTCAGTTGCGCCTGACGAAGACTATGGATATAATAGCCAAACACTCAAGGTCTTACTCTGAGCTGACGCGGAAAAGCATTCCAAGAATGTTCTAGACACATTACGTATTTGAAATTTAGAATACTTTCTACTACGATAGTTATGCTTCTTGTTCCATTCACCTGTCCAGAATAAGTCAAGAAGACTTGTACTCCATGTGATATCTTACAAAGGATCCAGCTCACAATTTATTGTCCTCAAGTCCTTTCAGATACTAACGAGAGCGTGACGCTGTAACTGTACAATATTGCGCATAAGATGTCGTCTAATGTATTACTGTAACTGGTCACAGATTGAACTGTTATATTTCGCGGCATCAGCCACAAGCAACACTTCGCAGAAAGCCACGGATCGTGAAAGTCCACCACTAACGAAATCCTGCAGCTGGGTGCTAAATTAATGCTGGTATAACATTGCGAAATGCAGCAGTCTACTGTAGCCGGAGGTTGGTTTATTGCACGCAGTAACATAAAGGCGCATTTACGCCAGTGCGCCTTGCGGCTAGTCGCCGAGCGGCTGTGCTTGCCATACGCGCCAGGACAGGCATGCGTGTGTAAATGCATGCCTTTTCCACAACACGTACGCACCGGTGATTCCATTCGCACCTGCGCTCACGCTGGGCGCCTCTACTTGCGTGTGAGGCAAGCACAACTGCACGGCGCCCAGCCGCAAGGTGCACTGGTGTAAACGCATCTTAACCACTGTGCTTCCGCAGCCGCATAAACTAAGATAAAAGGGCTCCTATCAAAGCACACATTGCTCCAGATAGTGTTAATGCCCTCTATTCAGCTGTTAGGAGTATTTCTTCCTCGAATAGTTTGACTGTTTTCTGGAGATTTTCTTCAATGGTTAGTCATGTTATTTTATGCTCATAACATGTTTTATTCCTCTTGAATTAGAGTATTATTTATTAAAAACAGAAATGAATGTCAAATAATCTGAGGGTCCGCTAAAACGCTCCTTCCGATTCATGTGATACCTGTGTCGTCACTGGATAGCTCGCTGCTCGTACTATCGTAAGGCCGTCGGCACGGACCGTGCATCAGAACGTTCGGACGCCATAGCGTGGAATAGCACGTTCGGGAGTCTTTCGGAACTTGCAGAGCAGCATCTAGCATGTCAGATATTCTGAGCGTGCGTCTGAGCGTTGACGAATGAGATGGCACAGCGCCACCTACGTCACATGCACGCCATCTCCCTTCAGCACAGTTGTGGGGCGCCATATTAGTATTCCTTTTTTTTTTTTTTTTTTTGCTTTATTGAATTTCAATTCCCCCCGAAAGGGGCGGGCTGGCAGCAGCTTAGTATGCCGCTCTTCAGCTTACAGATTTTCTGACAAAAAGCAGCAGAACAAATAATAATAAAAAACAGGCGATAAAATCGGGGACTTAGTGAGTAACAAGGCGAAAAGAAAACGGGGAACTTAAAACAAACAACAGAGGGATGATGATGCGAATAAAAATACATACGAAGCAGACAGGGAAAACAATAGACAATTAAAAAACACGGCGACAGTCTGGATTCTGTTCGCAAGGATATAAAATTCACACCCAGCGACAGCATGGTTTCTGTTCGCAACACGTGAAAGACAAACAACACTGAATAGTCACTGGAACACTGCACGAAAAAAGTCGGCAAACGTGACACCACAGTCGAGAGCAGGTGGGGGGAAATGGGACAGAAGATGGGAAAACAAAAAAAGGGGGGAAAGGAGAGTAAAAGCGAAGGGGGGGAACCGGGAAAGGAGCTGATGGAGGATGAGGACCCATAAGAGGGGTGGGGGGCAGGCGCGGCAGGGAGGGGGGAGGCAGAGGAGGGGAATACAAAAGGACTGGGGGGGAGAAGGGAGGTAGGGAGAGGTGTAGTGGGGAGGAAACAAGACGGAAGGGGGGGGGAAGAGGGAGCCCAGGCAAAGGACAGAGGAAAGGAGGGGGAGGGAGGATCAGAGTTGATAGGAAGGATAAATGGAGGGAGAGAGGGCATCATCCGGGGGGGGAGTCGACGGAAGCCACCTTGGGAAAGGAGATGGAGGGTGTAGAGAGGGAGGGTAGGGGGGACACAACGGTGAGTAGTATTTCTTTCAAGCCTGTACGTATATATACCGTTTCTGAGCACCACCAAATTGAGAATCACTGGAAAACCCGTTGCTAATTGTGTGATTCGTTCCAATAAAATAATGAGAAACACCATAGTAGTGGCAAAAGAAATAATGTGAGTTGCGTATGAGAGTATGCTCTTTGAAGGCAGCGACACACTGAAGATCCAGCCAAAACCCATTGTTCTTGGTACAATTTGTTGCAATTAAATTTCAGTCAGTAAGATATCTACGTTTAGAGTTTTCAGTAAGTAGTAACATGCCCTGATTTACAATGAGCAGTGTGTTGTTGGTTTAGCATAGTGAGTAGCGTCACTGTTATATACAAAGATTGTAACTTACGGCTGTGGTTCGCGTCCTGGAACTTTCAAAATGTTTTCCCTAACATTTGCGTTTTTATTAGGTTCTGTTACTTTTCTATTCGTTTAATATAAGTATATACTATAATTAAAGTATATACTATAATTAAAGAGAAACCTTACAGACAGGAATTTACACAATACAGCTGAATGCCACAAATTTTAAAAGGAACGCCGCTGAAGGCCTAAATACAGAACAAATAAGAATTTTGAATAAAACACGGCTGAAGGCCTACTCTTAAAATTCTTCACATAAGGGTCGGCTAAAGGCCATATACTAAACATAGAACAGACAAAATTAATACACAGCTGAAGGCCTGGCACAGTACTTGCGAGAAAAGAAAATCACAATCACAAACAACAAAACAGTGGTGCTCAGAAGTGTTCCAAGGTTCAACCTGGGAAGGAAACTGTAACACCAGTTTAGGTGAGACAGGCAGCCAAGCGTAACACCAAATAATCGGGTGGCAGCACGACCTAGGGACGGCTGACGGACCAACCAACAACCTTCAATTTCCTTCCACCCAACCAACGGCTCGACAACCGAAAATATCACCGAGGACGAAGATCGCAGCAGCACCACGTCTTGACAACTGGCATGTAAACACAGTCAAGGCACACTCTCTCGCAACCGGCCGACTGGCTATTCCAGTACGCAGACAGCACTCACTGGCAAGCAAATCAGCAACTTAGTGAAGCCAAATAATTGAATGAGGTGACAGAACCATAAAAACAATATGATGAACAATAAACGGCATGACTGCGAGCTACGCATGGCTCAATTACTATGGGCAAGCATATCTATAGAACCTCCGGAAATACTGTTTTTTAGTCTTACAAAAAATCAGAACATGTGAAAAACGTGGTTTTACTGCACCGGCAAAATGCCCCAGCGCCGACGCACAAATTCTCTAACTTAAGAATTCCTTGCACTCTGATCTACGTACTGTCCGATTACGAGCTTTATTGTTTAATCATTTTACGTATAGATGAAGTAAGTCTACATCAAAAACTGAGGGTATTTTTCACTGAGAAACATCCCAGTCATTAAGTTCGTGTTACCTGTTTGTTGTACAAGCTTTATATCATTCCAAATAGACGACCTCTTTACGCTACACCTCGGTGTACTTCTGGCAGATGGTGAGACAATCACCACTATTAAAAGTTTATATGTGTGTACAGGAATTAAATTCATTTATCCTCAGTCGTCCACTTCTCCGACTAAAATTAATGCGTTACTACACTACTGGCCATTAAAATTGGTACACCACGAAGATGACGTGCTACAGACGCGAAATTTAACTGACAGGAAGAAAATGCTGTCATATGCAAATGATTAGCTGCTCAGAGCATTCACACAAGGTTGGCGCCAGTGGCGAAACCTACAACGTGCTAACATGAGGAACCTTTCCAACCAATTTCTCATACAAAAACAGCAGTTGACCGGCGTTGCCTGGTGAAACGTTGTTGTGATGCGTCGTGTAAGGAGGAGGAATGCGTACCATCACGTTTCCGACTTGGATTGTAGCCTATCGCGATTGCGGCTTATCGTATCCCGACATTGCTGCTCGCGTTGGTCGAAATCCAATGACTGTTAGCAGAATATGGAATCGGTGGGTTCAGGAGGGTGATACGGAACGTCGTGCTGGATCCCAACGGCCTCGTATTACTAGCAGTCAAGATGACAGACATCTTACCCGCATGGCTGTAACGGATCGTGCAGCCAGGTCTCGGTCCCTGAGTCAACAGATGGGGATGTTTGCAAGACAACAACCATTTGCACGAACAGTTCTACGACGTCAGCAACAGCAAGGACTATTAGCTCGGAGACCATGGCTGCAGTTACCCTTGACGCTGCTTCACAGTCAGGAGCGCCTGCGATGGTGTACTCAACGACGAAGCTTGGTGAAAAACGTCATTTTTTCCCATGCATACAGGTTCTGTTTACATCATCATGAGGTCGCATCCGTGTTTGGCGACATTGCGGTGAACGCCCATTGGAAGCGTGTATTCGTTGTCGCCATACAGGCGTATCACCCGGCGGGATGGTATCGGGTGCCATTGGTTGCACGTCTCCGTCACCTCTTTTTCGCATACACAGCACTTTGAACAGTGGACATTACATTCCAGATGTGTTACGACCCGTGGTTGTACCCTTCATTCCATCCTTGCAAAACCCTACATTTCAGCAGGATAATGCACGACCGCACGTTCCAGGTCTTGTACGTGCCTTTCTGGATACAGAAAATGTTCGACTGCTGCCCTGGCCAGCACATTCTCCAGATCTCTCACCAATTGAAAACGTCTGGTCAATGGTGGCCGAGCTAGTGGCTCGTCACAAGACACCAGTCACTACTCTTGATGAACTGTGTTATCGTTTTGAAACTGCATGGGCAGCTGTACCTGTACACGCCATCCAAACTCTGTTTGACTCAATGTCCAGAAGTCTCAAGGCCGTTATTAAGGCCAGAGGTGGTTGTTCTGGGTGCTGATTTCTCAGGACCTATGCACCCAAACTGCGTGAAAATGTAATCACATGTCACTTCTAGTATAATATGTTTGTTCAATGAAAACCCGTTTATCATCTGCATTTCTTCTTGGTGTTTCAATTTTAATGGCCACCAGTGTATGTATATTGCATCCCACCATCGAAACACCTGCCTCAGTGAGATCTGGCTAACGCTATTACCGTATTTCTTGTAACACTGTTAAAATTTTACGGACCCACGAGGATTCGAACTTTTCAAAAGTTACAATGTTGTCGGATTCTAACCTGGCACTTTCTGATCTGTAGTCGGACGCGTTACCTGTTGTACCAACGCCATGATGGACGTTGCGTGACCTCTGGTGATTGTGTTGTATGCGAGGAAATCAATACTAATATTTACCAAGAATTCTAATGTGTTGCGGGTCGTTGTTCATGTCAGTGAACAATGGTACGTTTTACGGGTTAACCTCATCTTAGTTTCTGAAAATGTATTTCACTTGAACCTGATAATTGACAATCTGGATGTAGGATACGGCGGCATTTTGAGCTGGTTGAATGATGTTGCAGGGAGCTGGAAAAGAATGCCCACCACTGCACTTATCACCGCTGTAAATCGGTGGAGCGTAAATGCTTCAACATTCGGAAGGTTTCCACTACCAGCAATCAGAAAATTCCTTTCTATTGCTACTTAAAAGCTTTGAATGCGTTTTCCGTCACCAAACAGATGAACTCATTGCGAAAAACCTAAAAAAATTGGGCTAATACTCCTGTAACACATGTAAGGCTTCGTGTTACTCCTAGTCTGCGACCTCACCAGGGCTTCAACTTATAATAGAGCGTGACCATATCTAGAAATGGTTTTTAACCTTTCCAAGCTCAAATAACAGATATTACGAGGGCAGTTCAATAAGTAATGCAACACATTTTTTTTCTGAAACAGGGGTTGTTTTATTCAGCATTGAAATACACCAGGTTATTCCCCAATCTTTTAGCTACAAAACACTATTTTTCAACGCAATCTCCATTCAATGCTACGGCCTTACGCCACCTTCAAATGAGGGCCTGTATGCCTGCACGGTACCATTCCACTGGTCGATGTCGGAGCCAACGTCGTACTGCATCAATAACTCCTTCATCATCCGCGTAGTGCCTCCCACGGATTGCATCCTTCATTGGGCCAAACATATGGAAATCCGACGGTGCGAGATCGGGGCTGTAGGGTGCATGGGGAAGAACAGTCCACTGAAGTTTTGTGAGCTCCTCTCGGGTGAGAAGACTTGTGTGAGGTCTTGCGTTGTCATGAAGAAGGAGAAGTTCGTTCAGATTTTTGTGCCTACGAACACGCTGAAGTCGTTTCTTCAATTTCTGAAGAGTAGCACAATACACTTCAGAGTTGATCGTTTGACCATGGGGAAGGACATCGAGCAGAATAACCCCTTCAGCGTCCCAGAAGACTGTAACCATGACTTTACCGGCTGAGGGTACGGCTTTAAACTTTTTCTTGGTAGGGGAGTGCGTGTGGCGCCACTCCATTGATTGCCGTTTTGTTTCAGGTTCGAAGTGATGAACCCATGTTTCATCGCCTGTAAAAATCTTTGACTAGAAATTGTCACCCTCAGCCACATGACGAGCAAGCAATTCCGCACAGATGGTTCTCCCTTGCTCTTTATGGTGTTCGGTTAGACAACGAGGGACCTAGAGGGAACAAACCTTTGAATATCCCAACTGGTGAACAATTGTGACAGCACTACCAACAGAGATGTCAAGTTGAGCACTGAGTTGTTTGATGGTGATCCGTCATCTCGAACGAGTGTGTTCGCACGCTCCGCCAATGCAGGAGTCACAGCTGTGCACAGCCAGCCCGCACGCGGGAGATCAGACAATCTTGCTTTACCTTGCGGCGATGATGACACACGCTTTGCCCAACGACTCACCGTGCTTTTTTCCACTGCCAGATCACCGTAGACATTCTGCAAGCGCCAATGAATATCTGAGATGCCGTGGTTTTCCGCCAAAAGAAACTCGATCACTGCCCGTTGTTTGCAACGCACATCCGTTACAGACGCCATTTTAACAGCTCCGTACAGCGCTGCCACCTGTCGGAAGTCAATGAAACTATAGGAGACGAAGCAGGAATGTTTGAAAATATTCCACAAGAAATTTCCGGTTTTTTCAACCAAAATTGGCCGAGAATAAAAATGTGTTGCATTACTTATTGAACTGCCCTCGTAGAAGTGAAAGAAGGTAAAATAATGAGGAAAATCCTAGGACCAAGAACTAAAGATGGTGTGCGTTATCCAAAACCCAATGCAGAAATATATAAAAATATCTCCAAAATAACAGACACAATGCGTATGACAAGAATCCAATTTATAGGATATTTAGAAAGAAAGTACTCAAACAGGTCGACATGTATATATGCATATTTACGTATGGGTTTTGAAACAGAACTTACTTAATATGTTTTTAGAAATAACAAACAGCCACTTGACTGTATATTACAAATGTTTACCTGCTCTGACCTGACTTTACCAGATATGACGCCCTAATGATCTAATAACTTTAAGCATTGTCCTTGATACTGGAGTAAAAGCCAAAATCCGGATAGCATAAAAGAAAAATATAGTTGATGTTGTGGTCTTTAGTCCACGGACTGGTTTGATGCAGCTCTCCATGCTACTCTATCCTGTGCAAGCTTCTTCATCTCCCAGTACCTACTGCAACCTACATCCTTCTGAATCTGTTTAGTGTACTCATCCCTTGGTCTCCCTCTACTATTTTTACCCTCCACGCTGCCCTCCAATACTAAATTGGTGATCACTTGAAGCCTCAGAATGTGCCCTACCAACCGATCCCTTCTTCTAGTCAAGTTTTGTCACAACTTTCTCTTCTCTCCAACTCCATTCAATACCTCCTCATTAGTTATGTGATATACCCATCTAATCTTCAGCATTCTTCTGTAGCACCACATTTCGGAAGCTTCTATTCTCTTCTATGTCCACGTTTCACTTCCATACATGGCTACACTCCATACAAATACTTTCAGAAACGATTTTGTGACATTTAAATCTAAACTCGATGTTAACAAATTTCTCTTCTTCAGAAACGCTTTCCTTGGCATTGCCATTCTACATTTTATATCCTCTCTACTTCGACCATCATCAGTTATTTTGCTCCCCAAATAGCAAAACTCCTTTACTACTTTAAGTGTCTCATTTCCTAATCTAATTCCGGCAGCATCACCCGGCTTAATTCGACAACATTCCATTATCCTCGTTTTGCTTTTGTTGATGCTCATCTTATATCCTCCTTCCATCTCATTGTCCAGTCCGTTCAACTGCTCTTCCAGTTCCTTTGCTGTCTCTGACAGAACTACAATTTCATCAGTGAACCCCAAAGATTTTATTTCTTCTCCATGGATTTTAACTCCTACTCCGTTTTTTTCCTTTTGTTTCCTTTACTGCTTGCTCAATATACAGATTGAATATTATCGGGGAGAGGCTACAACCCTGTCTCACTCCCTTCCCAACCACTGCTTTCCTTTCACGCCCCTCGACTCTTATAACTGCCATTTGGTTTCTGTGCAAATTGTAAATAGCCTTTAGCTCCCTGTATTTCACCCCTGCCACGTTCAGAATTTGAAATAGAGTATTCCAGTCAACGTTGTCAAAAGCTTTCTCTAACTCTACAAATGCTAGAAACGTAGGTTTGCCTTTCCTTAATCTATATTCTAAGATAAGTCGTAGGTTCAGTATTGCCTCACGTGTTCAAACATTTCTGCGGAATCCTAACTGATCTTCCCCGAGGTCGGCTTTTACCAGTTTCTCCATTCGTCTGTAAAGAATTCGTGTTAGTATTTTGCACCCGTTGCTTATTAAGCTGATGGTTCGGTAATTTTCACATCTGTCAACACCTGCTTTTTTTGGTATTGGAATTACTATATTCTTCTTGTCGCCTTAGGGTATTACGCCTGTCACATACATCTTGCTCACTAAATGGTAGAGTTTTGTTAGGCCTGGCTCTCCCAAGGCTGTTATTAGTTCTAATGGGATGTTGTCTACTCCAAGGGCATTGTTTCGACTTAGATCTTTCTGTGCTCTATCAAACTCTTCACGCAGTATCATATCTCCCATTTCATCTTCACCTACTTTCTCTTCCATTTCTATAATATTGTCCTCAAGAACATCGCCCTTGCATAGACCCTCTATATACTCCTTCCACCTTTCTGCTTTCCATTCTTTGCTTAGTACTGAGTTTCCATCTGTGCTCTTGATATTCATACAAGTCGTCCTCTTTTCTCCAATGGTCTCTTTAATTTTCCTGTAGACAGTATCTATCTTACCCTTAGTGATATGTGCCTCAACATCCTTACATTTGTCCTCTAGCCATTCCTGCTTAGCCATTTTACGCTTCCTATCGATCTCATTTTTGAGACTTTTTATTCCTTTTTGCCTGCTTCATTTAATGCATTTTTGTATTTTCTCCTTTCATCAACTAAATTAATTAAAAATATTCTAGTGTGCAGTCAAATGGTGGTTTAATCCTTGAAAAGTTATTAAAAGTCTGTAGCTCTGCGACATTGTAAACTTTTTAATTTTAATGTGCATTGTAGTTTATTTTCTGTATTATTCTACCATAGTCATTGTTTACTACGTACCACAGTAGTATAGAGGAAATTGAGACGAGTAGTTCCATACAGGTCACTTATGACCTATGTAGTCGGGAAACTACCAACAAATACTACCTAAGCTACAGCTCATGCGTGTCACGAGAAATTTTCTACATTCTCATTCACGCGAACTATTAGTCTTAGACAAAAAAAATTAACAGGACTTTCTTGTAGGAAATTTAATCTCGTTTAACGCTTTACTGTGACACGTTATCGCTAGATAGTGCGGTTTTCGAGTAATTGAAGAAAAGAGTACAAATGTGAATTTTTTCTTTCTCGGAAAGCATTCGAAGCATGGCATACGTCCATACGATTTGTTGCTTAGATTAACTAATGTTATCACCGCTCAAAGCAGGTACATTTCTTGCTGACCCTTCCTGTGTGTGAATTGTAATAACACAGTAATTAGTTCTGAAATGAAATTATTGCCTCTGCTTTTTGTTGTGTGGTGGATTCCATGAGGTCAACCATGTAGACAACTAATATTCACTCTAAGGGCTTCCTCCACAGCTGTTTGTGTTGGATGCCTCTAACTTACGGGGCAGTATGCGCACACACATTAAACCCCAGTGCTAAGCATTTTCCGTAACGTGCTTTGTCAGGGGGTGGGCGAGGTTTTGTCCATTCCAAAAACAAAAAAACAAAAATATTCGTTATTTGTCGTTGTCTTTTATAAACAACATACTATATAGAGACAATCTTAACAATATCAACACACTTTCAGTGACGTGTACTATCAAGCGGTGGGAAACGATACTTCATGACCACCACAAATAACATTTTGAAACGTAGATTAGATTGATTGTATCTGACTTTTACTCACAACGTACTTTTTAAAGAAATGTTTACGTGTAAGCTAAATCCTGAACCTAGTAATATTGAATATGACCTTTTTTTGTTTGTTTTAGGCGCATATACTACCGAGGTCATTAGCGCTATGTAATAACCTTAGAACACTAATACGAAAAGGAAGCTAAGCGTAATCGACGAAAGGAAAGAGAGCTGATGATAAGCACTTCCACTTGCAGAAACGCCCATCCCTTCAGTTCATCTTGAAATTTTGAAGTGTGTAGCAAATATTTTATTTCAGGAGACTTTGATAAACTTTTCTAATACTTTCTTCTTGCGGTAGGTACATTTTAAAGTCGTGCTTTGTTTTTTTTCTTGGCTTACATATCTTCCAGTTAGGTATCCCTGTAAATGTTGCAATGAATTAATTGTGATCAGAATAAATATCGCTTCCTCGATGTACTTCTACATCCTGAATCTGATTACAAATCCTGTCGTTTGTGACCAAATAGCCTGTTAAAGATGTGTAACCCCAACACGCAGGGTGTTGAACTGCTTCAAATGGCTCTAAGCACTATGGGACTTAACATCTGTGGTCATCAGTCCCCTAGACTTAGAACTACTTAAACCTAACTAACCTAAGAACACCACACACATCCATGCCCGAGGTAGGATTCAAACATGCCACCGTAGCAGCAGCGCTGTTCCGGACTGAAGCCCTTAAACCACTCGGCCACATACAGTGTGCTCTTATGTATATCTTTTTTCCTACAAAACGTATTACTGATCTTACGCTAGTCGAAGGCTGCGAAATTTCTATGTTCCCTACCGTCTCTGTTTATGTGTTGTTCTTAAAATTACCCACAACTCCAGAGATACGTACGTTCCTACTCCAGCATTTAAGTCCCCACAATTGAAAACCTGTTATAATTTATTTATTTTACTTAGGACCCTCTACATTTCGTCATACAACAGATTTGTTCTATCCCTTATTCAGGTGCTTACACATTGTAACGAGTAAATATCCACTACCAGTTTTCAATTTACACGTCACCATGCTTCCAAAAATATAGGGACGATATCAATTTTTTCGTTCCCAGTTGTTCTTTATTACGACTGCCACCGCACATTTCACTCGTGTATTTTGAGGTACTGTACTGTATATCGTTGCATAGTAATTGAGATTTATTGTGCCTTTTAATAGCACAGCTACAATAGCTGTATCAACATGTTTATCTCATAATGTATGATCTAATCCTCTTTCTTTGCCTCAAATTCCTCTTACGTTTCATGTAGCTATTTAATTCTATCTGTGATACCTAATAATTTAAGTATTACGGGCACTGCGCAGGCTACGCCTGGTGATGGGCGCTGCCTTCTAATTACTTTAATGCCCATTGGATAGTATTTCAGATTACCATTCCAGGACATACCACCATTCGCAGACAGACTATCTATAAACGGATATAGGAAGATAGAGGTCTTTTGACAAATCCCATTAATAGGAGGGCAGATCACTTGGAAAGAAAGAAGATTTGGGTTTGACGTCCCGTCGATAACAACAGGTTAGTTTCATATACGCGATAGTTTAACTGTCTGACTGGGGTTCAGCAGAGCAAACAGTTGATGCAGACAAAGACTGTATGAAACATCGGGCTAAGTATCTGAACTGAATGCGTTGTTGTTTTTACGTAGAGATAAAAAGATTGGAGATGTAAGATCATATCGAGTCATAAAGTTTGTTGTTTCGTTCACGCTGCAGTCGTGGATTATATTCCGGTTTATCTCTTTGGATTTCTCGGGCATGAAAAAATCTGCTATTCTCTCAGCTTGATTCTAAGAAACTAACAGGCTTGACGCTGCAATAGTATGAGACTGATAGTCTGGGAAGAGAGGAATGAAATTATATACAATGGATCTTTGTGACAAATTGGTGCATGATAGGACCCGAATACCCGTCACTGTGGGAAGTGTTACACAAATATGGATTCTTAATCCACCACGGACCGACTCAAAGCTCTGTCTGCCTCCAGTTGCTCACTACGCCTTCTAAACTCCACAGAGACCCTACCACGTTTTTAAAGGTGTAGATCTTTGGCTGAGCTGAAGTTCACCGCACTTTCAGGAATATCACTGGCAAGGACCCTTTGTGTGTGACTTCACAAAAGGCCCATGATAATTACGGCATTCGACGCCCCACGTATTGTCTACCATGCCACCACAATATTGGCTGCCAATGGCAACACAGGGCGAGGCAGTTGGTATCCAAAGATGAGCGCATGAGGCTACAGAGCGTAGTTTAACTGCTTAGTGAACAATTAACACACAACAGTACCACAGTGTTAGTGGGTTTGATACGAAGGAGGGCGATTACATCGATAAAAAAGCAAACGAAGGATTGTATCTACAAAAACAGTTGCCCAAGTAGACATCATCAGAAAGTAACCCAAGGAAGGAGTGCGAAAGAAGTGGCAGATGAAATATTAATGCTTCTGCAAGATGAGTCAGTGGTATATGTGGTATCGTATACGCTCGACTGTGTCACAATGTATATGAGGAGTAAAATGATGGTGATACACATTTAACATGTGAAAGTGTTACCAAAACAGGTGTCGAGCGATGTAGTTCATCATCCTTGTTGGACAGGGAGCCACAGTTCCGTCTTCTGTGAAACGTAGTAAAGAACAGTCGTAGCCCGAGGAGCGGGTACTAAACATAATTAAGTACGTCGATAATCATCTGCAGCGAAGTACAAAAACAGTGACGAACAGATATCAATGAAGTCAGCAGTAATATGACGGTGTAGTGGAACTACGGATATTCAAGACAGGACAAAGCCCACTTGTTACAAAAACTGGTGTTTGCACTTTTGAAGAATTCTCGATACAGTTTTCAGGATGTGCATGATAGTAATCTAGGTGATGCAGCAGATTATAGTTACTTCAAGGGAAGCAGTGGGTGGTTGCCTAACTTCAAACAGTGCTATGGAATTGGAAGACGTAAGACAACGAAATTTCAAACAATGTGTCAACTTGAGGAAGCACAGCGAACTGCGGAATCGGCCATAAAATTTGGAAATGAATTTACCCATCGTTCACTAAGGAACTTTTTTCAACTCCAACCAATCGAGATTTGAAGAGAAAATGCATATGAAAGGAAACCTGGAAATTAAAGGTCTCAGGAAAACTGTATCACGATCAACTAACATCAATGCCTTTCCGCATTCGCATATAATTAAGGCGACTGATGACCTGAATGGTATATTGACTGGAACATTATTTATTCCGCTGTGAGTTGTTTGAGATGTTCTGCCCCCTACAATTCTTTCTCGTATGAGTGATCTTGCAACGGGAATAGGTAATATTTATGTCACAGCCAGCAAGACTGGGTTCATGATCGATAGAGAATTATAATTATGTTATGACCACAGCCCTTGGTCAATACCTCGTGAAAATAGCTTTCCGTTGCTTGATTCCTGGTCTGTGTACAAATACCATACTCTTTTAGAGGAAATTATTCGTCCCAAATAGTGCGTGACATTTTAGTTCATACCACAGGGAACCATTGGACAAATTAGGCCACTGGATATTTGCTTTTTTTGCGTGCTTATAAAACATATTACGCACTATCTTCACTTACGGCTAAATGAATAGCCAGTTGCACGACAAGCTCCACGACGGACTATTTCACATTCCAACAATTCCAATAGTTCTTATCACCCTGTCACAACAGTATGATTCTACATCCGTTCTTTAAGAGTGGATACCTAGCTGAACGTACTAGATGGTTTGTAACCCCCAAGGATTTCGCCCCCGATCGTGATCTTGATGTCCATTTTGTAAATCGTAATACGTACATCCAACAGAAGTCTGATCTCTGCCTCTCCTGGACATTCATTTTCTGCCGCACTAATGAATCACATAGTGATTTATTAGAATATAATATTTTTCCTGTCATAACTGGAAGCATAACGCTTCCAAATTAGCCTTACCTTAGATTCAGCTTGCGACCTCGCATTAAAGGGCTTCTTGTGAGATAAGAGGTTACTACTTGTTGGTGGATTACGTGAAGCGATTATCACTTCTTTGTCTACTTGAAACTGAATGATGGTCTTCTCTGCGTTAAACAACAACCCATGTATACTTAGAGGTAAACGGAACGCACACTCATAAGCACATGTAGGCAGGGGATTAGCATGGCATTCGTGGCTCTCTGTAGTTTCAGGAATGGCCCGTTTCTCAGATATTCCGCACAGTAGCTAGAACCGCGATCGAGGTAATGACAACAGATTGTAAACGTTGCACAAATATAGTTTGTATTTGACCGCTTCAACATACACCGCTGACCATTAAAACTGCAACACTGTGAAGGGGGCGAGAAAGTAACGTCAGATTGACATTTAGCGTAACGCATGCCTGGATATGCAAATGATTTGGGTTTCAGGGCAACCAGACAATGTATTTAGGAGTAACGCCATCTATGTTATGTATGTAAGAAAGCAGCAGGTTTCTCAGTCAGAAATCGCAATTGAATTTGGTTGATTGTGAGATGATAATAATGTTATCTCTTTGTCCGGGAGACGTCTACAAGTATACGCGGGAATTAGAAAGTGGCAGGATAGTGGCCTATTAATAGTACCGTTTATCGTGAAGTTTCCGATTGAGGGCGTTGCTGCAGCGAATATGCATCGTAACACGACTCCTGGGATATATTCGTAAGCACATGTAGGCATTCATGTCTTTCTGAGACGCGTGCGCTGAATGCGGAAACGTGAACTATAGCGAAACGATTACCTACGTGCTGTTATTCTATTCCTTGGTTGCTGAAACACCGGTAGGCATCCGTTGGAGAATGAAGACTGTGTACGTCTAGCGAAAACAACCGTTGTAGAATACTGCGTCAACTTCCGTGCTGAAGCCTGTTCGACACCAGACCATGTTCGATCTGGAAGGCAAGCTTCATCCATTACGGACAATCTGTTATCTCCTCTGGAGAAATTGTGGCGTGCAGTCAAGCCAAAACGTCCGGGAAAATTGCGACAGGGTGTGCAGCTGCTTCATGCACGTCCCCACTCCGCAAATGTAACGCAGAAGCGAAGCCAACTCAAATGAGACACATTCTAGCACCCGCCTTGTGGTCCTGATCCCTCATATGCAAATATCATGTCTTCGGTCACTTAAAAAATGTCTGGAAGACTATTGCTGTTGGAGGACTATGTGCAGCAGGCACTTACGAACTTCTTTGCGGAGCAGGACACGGTGCTTTACCAAACGAGTATCTTCAACCTGTTGCTGCGATAATACAATTGCCGCAGTGCTCACGGAGATTTTACGTGACTGGCATGCCGATTCTGGGATTTACTGCCTTCTGACGGAAACATTCTGATCTTACTCTATAATACTGCGGTTTATCATTCCGAAAAAATACTGCTTGTGTTGGTCACAGTTTTAAGACAATTATGCAGATGTGAAATCTGTGGGTTCAGGAGTGTAGTACTCTACGGAACGCAGCATCTTAACGGCCACACATGACTAGCGTCCAAGAAGGAAGACACATTGTTCGCTCTGACATAAGATCCTATAGCTACGTCAAGAACTTGACTCATGACATGGGCTCGTTTACAGCAAAGGCAAGAATCTCCATGGACTGTGTAGCGACGTCCTGAGCCCCACTGACTGTTAGTACGTCGGGCACTGTGGCGGTTTCCCTTGTTCGTCCGAAGACAAGGTTCCAGTTTTGCGTGTAGCATCACGAGAGCGTATCTGGAGTGTGGATAGTTAGAGGAAAGCTGTACAGTTGCCAACTTTCATTCTTATCGACAGATGGGACCAGCACGTGGTGTGGTTGTGTAAAGCTCCTCTGGAAACACAACCCTACCACCTCTCGTTCGCATAGCGGCTAATCTGAACGGAGGGCGATACATTTCTAAAAAGGACGATGGCTGCGCCCTATCTCTACGGTGGCAGTACGTTATTGTTAATCAAGATTATACCATGACGTACATTTCTCTTACTGTATAAAGAACTTATCAACTACTGACCCCGTCTCCATGTTCTCCATATCTCTCATCCATTGAAAACATTTGGTCATCGGTTGTCGAAAGACTGATAAGCCAGCAGTGGTAAGTTACAAGGATTAACAAACTGTAGCATAGAGTTCAATCAACATGAAATGTACCAGTATCTGACATAGAAACTTACGTGACTCAGAAAAGTTGGTGCTGCAGAACAGTCAGCTCTGTGTAAAGAAGTTCCCATGTGAATAAACCCGGGTCACTTATGTATTCTATTGAAGCAGTAAAGGAGTTTTGCTATTTGGGGAGCAAAATAACTGATGATGGTCGAAGTAGAGAGGATACAAAATGTAGACTGGCAATGGCAAGAAAAGCGTTTCTGAAGAAGAGAATTTTGTTAACATTGAGTATTGATTTAAGTGTCAGGAAGTCGTTTCTCAATGTATTTGTATGGAGTGTAGCCATGTATGGAAGTGTAACGTGGACGATAAATAGTTTAGACAAGAAGAGAATAGAAGCTTTCGAAATGTGGTGCTACAGAAGAATTCTGAAGATTAGATGGGTAGATCAAATAACTGATGAGGAGGTATTGAATAGAATTGGGGAGAAGAGGCGTTTGTGGCACATCTTGACTGGAAGAAGGGATCGGTTGGTAGGACATGTTCTGAGGCATCAAAGGATCACCAATTTAGTACTGGAGGGCAGCGTGGAGGGAGAAATCGTAGAGGGAAACCATGAGATGAATACACTAAGTAGATTCAGAAGGATGTAGGCTGCAGTAGGTACTGGGAGATGAAGAAGCTTGCACAAGATAGAGTAGCATGGAGAGCTGCATGAAACCAGTCTCAGGACTGAAGACCACAACAACAACAGGATCTTTCTAAGCTATAAACGTACAATCTGTTGTTTTCATCTTAGTGGCCACCAGAATAAATAGTTGGAGAGCAAAGAGTTTGTACCTAACCGAGAATGGCTAATTCCTGGTGAACAGGTGTCGTACGAAACAAGAGGCGATACGAAAGTGACAAATTGGATGTTTAAGAATTCTGAATGTGGTGTTAAGAAATTTCAAGATGCTATAGGACGATACTAGCAAAATACATACTCATCAAAAAAAGATTTGCATCAACCCGGTTCCCAGAACTCCTGAAGCAGAAGTTCACTGTGGATATTGTATCACTGAAACAGTCCCTCTGACTGTTCAGAGATGTCACCATACCAGCCCAAAGATGTAAAAAACCATGCACGAGTAACTCCTATTAGATGGAGCCGGTCCGACAGCCGATCACGTCCAGTCATTCCAACAGGAAGGAGGTACACGGCTCGTGTTGTCTGTAGTTCAACCGTGCTTAGACGGTCAACACCGCAGTTCTATCGCGTCCGCATTGTTACTTTATGCCAGGAAGGCTCTCATGAACAAGCGAAGTGTCCAGGTGTCTCGGAGTGAACGAAAGCAATGTCGCTCGGACTTGGAGGAGATACAGACACACAGGAACTGTAGATGTCATGCCTATCTCAGGCCGCCCAAGGGCTACTACTGCAGTGGATGGCCGCTACCTACGGATTATGGCTCGGAGGTCCTCTTACAGCAACGCCACAATGTTGATTAATGTTTTTCGTGCAGCCACAGGACGTCGTGTTACGACTCAAACTGTGTGCAATAGGCTGCAAGATGCGCAACTTCACTCCCTACGTCCATAGCGAAGTCCATCTTTGCAACCACGACACCATGCAGCGCGGTACAGATGGGACCAACAAAATGCCAAATGGACCGCTCAGGATTGTCATCACGTTCTGTTCACCGATGAGTGTATCATGTGCCGTCAACCAGACAATCTTGCTACACGTGTTTGGAGCAACCCGGTCATGTTGAACGCCTTAGACAAACTGTCCAGCGAGTGCAGCAAGGTGTTGGTTCCCTGCTGTTTTGGGGTGGCTTTTTGTCGGGGCGACGTACGCCACTGTCGGTCATGGAAGGCGCCATAACGTGTGTACGATACGTGAATGCCATCCTGCGACCGATAGTGCAACCATATCAGCAGCATATTGGCGAGGTATTCGTCTTCATGGACGACAATTCGCGCCCCCATCGAGCACATCTTGTGAATGCCTTCCTTCAGGATACCGACATCGCTCGACCAGAGTGGCCAGCATGTTCTCCGGACATGAACCCTATCGAACATGTCTGGGATAGATTGTAAAGAGCTATTTACGGACGAAGTGACCTAACAAACACTCTGAGGGATCTACACCAAATCACCATTGAGGAGTGGGACCAACAGTGTCTTAACGAACTTGTGGATAGTGTTCCACGACGAATACAAGTACGCATAAATGCAAGAGGACATGATACTTGGTATTAGAGGTACCGGTGTGTACAGCAATTTAGACCACCACCTCATAAGGTCTCGCTGTATGGTGGTACAACATGCAATGAGTGGTCTTCATGAGCAATAAAGAGGGCGGAAATGATGTTTATTCCAGTTCTCTGTACAGGTTCTGGAACTCTCGGAATTGAGATGATGCAGAACTTTTTTTGACGTGTGTATGAATCTGAGAGCCATAGAAATGAAGGCCGCAGAGAGTGCGAGTAATGATTCATGAATGACACTGAGGCATGTTGGCTGAACAATGCCACTAAGGAAAACATCGTAGTGTATTACCAACTAACAGCCTCAAACATGTACATTGGGATCGTTCCTGAATCGCGGCTAACTGAGCGGCAGAACGGTGAAAATTTCACTGTCTCGCTACCCTGCATCCAATTTAGACACCGAAAGAGGCAGAGGGATGGATAAGTAGCTCGACACATATTCAGCAGGAGTGTTCTCGTCCGGTCATTCTACGCGCAGTTAGATATTCAATGGTGAAAGGCAGCTGCCGATATCCTGATTCTACATTATTCGTCGGCTATTTAGGCTATGTCTCTGATTACACTGTTGTTTACGAAATTTTCGTAGCCCACACAAAACAGAAGTTTGCTTCGCATTGTGGCATAAAGAATGTAGTATGGATTTACGCTTTCATGACGTCTGTTGAGAATAAGCGAACGTGAAGGATATGGAATAGAAGAAAGATTTAATTCCTTACTACAGTCAGAGAATCTCAAAATGAACTCAAAAGGAGCATAGCACGGGTGCGTTACACAAGTATAAAATTTACATAGAGCCATTATGGTGGAGTTTAATCTAGATGAAGTACAGACGTGGCAATGGCTAGCGTTTCGATGTATACAAAATATTCACCTTAGTGGTGAGCTATGCCACTAGAATCTAATTAAGGTAAAACGCATAGTGATCAAATCTGAATATAAAAATGTAATACCAATGTCATTGTACATTTCTCTACTAACTGCAGAGGGCGACTGATGCCCTACGACTGGGCTTATGAATAGGCAACTTATCGCTTACTGAAGCTCTATCATATTAGCCATATTCTACGAACAACGTTTAACATGAATAATGAAATACATCGGTTTCGTGAACTCGCCTCTTGTTCCGCTCGGCTGTAACTGTATTTCTGCTTCTTTCATAGGACGTGCCTCAGCACATCAGAGCGAATGACCGTCAATCACTCGTAACGTTACTTGTGACGGAAGAAGGAAAAGTCAGCAGTGATACGTATTTCGGTTTTTCCGTCTACAACGCATGCTAAATTTCTTACACTACCGAAAATATAGTGGTAAATGAGGGTAATTTCCTTTCGTGTTCTGCACAGTTTTCTTCTTTTACTTTTTTAAAATTTCTTTCTTCCTTCTCGTCAGTCTTCTGAATAGTCTTATAGAACCCGCCACGATGTCTTCTCCTGTGTCAACCTCTTCAAAATACAGTAGCTCTTGCGACCAAGGCACTCAAATATGTGGTGGATGTATTCCAAACTCTCTCTTGCCCTGTGGTCTTCAACCGCTACAGCTCCCTCAGAATAAGAATAGGACACTAAGAACGAAGTACTCGGATAAAGAAGGGTGAAAGCGATTTATTCTTTCACCACTACTGTACCATCCACATAGGGAAGGCCAGGCGCAGTGGCAGAGTGGTTCTAGACGCTCCAGTCTGGAGCCGCGTTACTGCTACGGTCGCTGGTTCGAATCCTGTCTCGGGGATGGATGTTTGTGATGTCCTTAGGTTATTTAGGTTTCATTAATTCTACGTTCTAGGCGGCTGATGACCTCAGATGTTAGACTAAGTTCCATAGTGCTCAGAGCCATTTGAACCTCATAGGGAAGAAGCAGTGACGGAAATAAAGTAACAGGATTAAAATCGGTGTAATACTATATCATTGATAAGATTCACTGATGACATTGCCATTCTCAGTGAAAGTTAAGAAAAAGTTACAGGGTGTATTGATTGGAATCAGTAGTCTGATGGATTTCGCGTAATCCGAAGAACCGTTCGAAATAACGAGCAGCAAACTCGATATTAGTGATAAACTTAACATCAAAAGTAGTGGACAGTATAGTAGACGTAGTAAAGGAATTTGCTAGCTTCGATGCACACGAACATATGATGGACGGAGCAACGGCGATATAAAAGGAAGATTAGTACAAGCAAAGGCGGCATTCCTGACCGAGAGAAGTCTCCTGGAATCAATCATCGGTCTTAATGGGAGGAAGGAATTTCTGAGAATATGTGTTTAGAGCATGACGTAGTATGGTGACGACACATGAATTGTGGGGAAGACAGAAAAAGAAGAGCACCGAAGCATTTGAGTCGTTATACTACAAAAGGGTATGGAAAATTAGGTGGACCGATGAGATAAGGAATGAGGAGGTTCTCCGCAAAAACGGAAATGAAAGGAACATACGGAAAACACAAGAAGAAAGAACAAGATGATAGAGCACATGGAAATATATCAGGGCATAGCCTCCGTGGCACTGAAATTATTCGTCTACAGCTTTCTCCCATTTTCCTCAAATTTCGAACGTCTTGCACCAGCTTACAGTGTGGAACGCGTTTTCTGGTCGACTGATCCCAATATGGTAACCTGATTTTTCTCATTTCTTGCTTCTGTTATCTTGAATAATGCCAGAACTAGTCGTCTAGTGCCCTTGCTTTCCAAGACACAAACTAATCAGTTTCCTATCTCATCCTTCTGTATATAATTCTTATGTGCAAATTGGATGAACAAGGTGTTCAGCTTGTAATGGTTCTTGATTTACGTGACCATTAAGGCACTCCAACCCCAGTTCTCGATATCAGTAATATCGTACTACTTTTCTGAGAAGTAACAGACATATTTTTGTGACAATAATCATATTTGGTTTTATTAATGTATAGGTACTCTGATGTATCGATATATTAAAGTGATATGGCTCTTGTGTGTATTCATTTGTGTGAGACTGTCACAATCTTTGAATTACTTGTAACCGTTTTGGCGCGAATGCGCACAGATCAGTCTTTGTTTCACTTTCCAGAAGGTAAGTTGTTATTTCGCTTTGTAAAAGAACAGTCAAGTCTTGTGTTTGGTTAAAGTTGAAATGAAATATATGAATATTGATACAAAACTATTATCTCGATGATACGACAATTAAGAAGAAGTATATGTGAATTTACAAGAAGTTCAATAAAAATGTGGATCGTGAAAACCAAGTCAAAAATTATTTCTACCATACCGTTGTTCTATTCTGGGATTGTTTGATCATTAAGAATTTCCTGAAAAACGCATTTTTTAGGTCTTCAAATATTGCTAACATACAGATATGGACCTTCTAGCAGTGAAAGTGGAATCACCCTAGAATCAACAAGATGAGCAATAATAACTTCTACGAAATCTACGTAGGAATCCATTCAAGATAAGTGCCAAAATTAATGAATTTTTTTACAGTGACTTCATTATTTCCATTCTGACGATACCATCCACAGTCAATAACTTTGTTGTTGTCCGATAAAGCGAACATATGCTACGTGAGCAACATTATTAATCAGATTTATAACCTACTATGCAAGTCGTGGTATTGTTAGAAGCTGCTGGTGTGATAAATCTCGCACTTACCGGAGTCGCAAGAATGTTATATTTCCGGAAGTCTGGTGATATTTCCCTATTACTATACGTTCTACACACCAACTGAAGAGTCATTTAGTTGCCACTTCCTCCAATGATTGTTAAATTTCCTACAGGATCTTATCTATCCGGTTAGTTGGTTGATTTGGGGCAGGGGATCAAACAGAGAGGTCATCGGCCCCATCGCATTAGGGATGGGTGGAAATGGAAGTCGGCCGTGCCCTTTCAAAGGAACCATCGTGGTAGTTGCCAAGAGCGATTTAGGAAATCATGAGAAACTCAAGTCAGGATAGGGCGACGCAAATTTGAACCGTCGTTCTTCCGAATGCGAGTCTATTATCTATCGCTCTGCCTTCCCCATGAACCATGGACCTTGACGTTGGTGGGGAGGCTTGCGTGCCTCAGCGATACAGATGGCCGTACCGTAGGTACAACCACAACGGAGGGGTATCTGTTGAGAGTCCAGACAAACGTGTGCTTCCTGAAGAGGGGCAGCAGCCTTTTCAGTAGTTGCAGGGGCAACAGTCTGGATGATTGACTGACCTGGCCTTGCAACATTAACCAAAACGGCCTTGCTGTGCTGGTACTGCGAACGGCTGAAAGCAAGGGGAAACTACGGCCGTAACTTTTCCCGAGGGCATGCAGCTTTACTGTATGATTAAATGATGATGGCGTATTCTTGGGTAAAATATTCCGGAGGTAAAATAGTCCCCCATTCGGATCTCCGGGCGGGGACTACTCTGGAGGCCGTCGTTATCAGGTAAAAGAAAACTGGCGTTCTACAGATCGGAGCGTGGAATGTCAGATCCATCAACCGGGCAGGTAGATTAGAAAACTTGAAAAGGTAAATGGATAGGTTAAAGTTAGACATAGTGGGAATTAGTGAAGTTCGGTGGCAGGAAGAACAAGACTTTTGGTCAGGTGAATACAGGGTTATAAACACAAAATCAAGTAGGGGTAATGCTGGAGTGGGTTTAATAACGAATAAAAAAATAGGAGTGCGGGTAAGCTACTACAAACAGCATAGTGAACGCATTATTGTGGCCAAGATAGATACGAAGCCCACGCCTACTACAGCAGTATGAGTTTATATGCCAACTAGCTCTGCAGATGATGAAGAAATTGATGAAATGAATGATGAGATAAAAGAAATTATTCAGGAAGTGAAGGGAGACGAAAATTTAATAGTCATGGGTGGCTGGAATTCGAGAGTAGGAAAAGGGAGAGAAGGAAACATAGTAGGTGAATATGGATTGGGGCTAAGAAATGGAAGAGGAAGCCGCCTGGTAGAGTTTTGCTCAGAGCATAACTTAATCACAGCTAACACTTGGTTCTAGAATCATGAAAGAGGGTTGTATTCATGGAAGAATCCTGGAGATACTAGAAGGTGAAACGTCCCCTTAGAACAATTTATTCAAGACTGTGCTTAAACTGACACACAATGTTTTTACCGCAACGCAATCTGACTATCAACGATCCCTGCAAAAGAATGGCCCTGAGTAACATTAAACTATACCTTTCAGAAATCACTTACCTCACAAAAATCTTCATTACTCGAACTACTGCAATACAGCGAGCGCCACTACTTCCAGCTAAATAAAAGATTCAAACTATGGAAGGCACTAACTACTGATAGGGATAGTTAGCAAATGAAAGATATTAATAGAGAACAAACAATGTATTTACCTTAATAGTCATAATATATATAGCAGTTCATGACAAATTACAAAACTCCGCCATCTCTCTCCCCACATCCACCACTGCTGGCGGCTCACCTCCAACTGCGCAACGCTACGCGCTGTTCACATCCAGCTGCCGCTGCCCAACACTTCAATGGCAGACAACAATGCAAACTAGCACACAGAGCGCTACGTAACGTTGCCAATAAGAAAACATAAACAGCCTACTTACATAGCCCCCATGCTCCCCACAAAAAATTTTACAAATATTTTTGGGCAGTGGCCAATACAGATTTGAAAAAATTTTTCATAATTACAATAACAAAGATATCAAATGCACACACTTATTGATACAATGTTGGTCAAAAGCTAAAATTTTCTCACAGTCCATAAAGACAGTCCTGATCATTCATCACAGTAAAACTGCCGTTTGTTTTCTCAAAGTCTGAGCAGTAAAAGACAATGCACACGGAAGTAGTGGATTTCCATGCAGTCTTGAAGAAGTAGTGTTGTCCTTCCAACGGAAAGACAGTGCTGACTCTTAACATTCTGACAGGTAATGGGCCACAACAGAGCAAACCCACAGCAGAGTCATTCGACGTTTTGAAGAAGATTGGTAGGTAGGTCATCACAGAAGTCCTGGTAGAGATTATGGTATTGGTGGGCCACCAGAGGTGCAGACCCACTGCAGTCCTTGTAGAAATAATGGTACTGGTGAGTCAGCAAAGGTGTAGACCCACTGTAGTCCTTGTAGAAATAATGGTATTGGTGGGTCATCAGAGATGCAGACCCACTATAGTCCTCGTAGAGATGGCCAGCAGCCATCTGCTGCGACTGTGCAGGTGCACAATCACCATCGAAGAGTCTTGCAGAGAAGATAGCAAGTCCTTAAACCACCACTTGTGCACGCACAAAGTTTCTGGAATTGTCCTTAGAATCATCAACGCTGTTATCCAGTCCCTTGCTGAATTAGTAACACACGTGCAAACACTAACAGTCCCAACTTCTCACATATTGTGCATATACACTCCTGGAAATGGAAAAAAGAACACATTGACACCGGTGTGTCAGACCCACCATACTTGCTCCGGACACTGCGAGAGGGCTGTACAAGCAATGATCACACGCACGGCACAGCGGACGCACCAGGAACCGTGGTGTTGGCCGTCGAATGGCGCTAGCTGCGCAGCATTTGTGCACCGCTGCCGTCAGTGTCAGCCAGTTTGCCGTGGCATACGGAGCTCCATCGCAGTCTTTAACACTGGTAGCATGCCGCGACAGCGTGGACGTGAACCGTATGTGCAGTTGACGGACTTTGAGCGAGGGCGTATAGTGGGCATGCGGAAGGCCGGGTGGACGTACCGCCGAATTGCTCAACACGTGGGGCGTGAGGTCTCCACAGTACATCGATGTTGTCGCCAGTGGTCGGCGGAAGGTGCACGTGCCCGTCGACCTGGGACCGGACCGCAGCGACGCACGGATGCACGCCAAGACCGTAGGATCCTACGCAGTGCCGTAGGGGACCGCACCGCCACTTCCCAGCAAATTAGGGACACTGTTGCTCCTGGGGTATCGGCGAGGACCATTCGCAACCGTCTCCATGAAGCTGGGCTACGGTCCCGCACACCGTTAGGCCGTCTTCCGCTCACGCCCCAACATCGTGCAGCCCGCCTCCAGTGGTGTCGCGACAGGCGTGAATGGAGGGACGAATGGAGACGTGTCGTCTTCAGCGATGAGAGTCGCTTCTGCCTTGGTGCCAATGATGGTCGTATGCGTGTTTGGCGCCGTGCAGGTGAGCGCCACAATCAGGACTGCATACGACCGAGGCACACAGGGCCTACACCCGGCATCATGGTGTGGGGAGCGATCTCCTACACTGGCCGTGCACCACTGGTGATCGTCGAGGGGACACTGAATAGTGCACGGTACATCCAAACCGTCATCGAACCCATCGTTCTACCATTCCTAGACCGGCAAGGGAACATGCTGTTCCAACAGGACAATGCACGTCCGCATGTATCCCATGCCACCCAACGTGCTCTAGAAGGTGTAAGTCAACTACCCTGGCCAGTAAGATCTCCGGATCTGTCCCCCATTGAGCATGTTTGGGACTGGATGAAGCGTCGTCTCACGCGGTCTGCACGTCCAGCACGAACGCTGGTCCAACTGAGGCGCCAGGTGGAAATGGCATGGCAAGCCGTTCCACAGGACTACATCCAGCATCTGTACGATCGTCTCCATGGGAGAATAGCAGCCTGCATTGCTGCGAAAGGTGGATATACACTGTACTAGTGCCGACATTGTGCATGCTCTGTTGCCTGTGTCTATGTTCCTGTGGTTCTGTCAGTGTGATCATGTGATGTATCTGACCTCAGAAATGTGTCAAAAAAGGTTTCCCCTTCCTGGGACAATGAATTCACGGTGTTCTTATTTCAATTTCCAGGAGTGTAGTATGACCAACAGAAAAGTGTGCAGTGAAATGAATGCTTACAAGTTACTTAATTTGATGAACTGGTGTCAATTACAATTTTAGAACATAAGAATACAATTACAAAGATACAAAATACACCATTAAAAACATAATAATACAGATAACATTTGTGGTAATATGGGCTTTACAAAAGAATTGAACTAACATATACATCAGTGTTACAGGAATTATGACATGAGTACATACATAAAAGATCAGAATAACTTGCGAAACATCAACTTCATACATGAGCATTAAAACAAAACAGAATAAATAATGTCTAAGCATTTTTATAAGGTAAATAACATATTATTAACGCCAATTATATTTGAGGATAACAGTATTCCTCATGATAGTGAATGTAGCTTAATATTAAAAGAAGAAAAAATTCTATGAAACTACACAGAGACAGGAAGAAAACAAATACACAAGGGTACACAAACACAAGTGGGATAACACTAAAGGAAAGGACAGGGTTTGTTTTACTGCAGTATTTTGCATGGAGATCTCCCTTCGTTCATCATTATTCCCAGAAGTCCTATCTATACCTCCTTCCTGTATTCTATTCATATCTCTTTCAAAATGAGTGTTTCTGATTGTACAATACTCATTTTGGCCCAAATCTTTTTCATATAACTTCTCAATGCATTCTTTCCCTACTGTCCATAGTCAGTTTCTTATATAGTCTACCCTTCTTAAGCTAACTTAAATCTACTGAGCTCAGATGCTAAACTAAGGGACGAGGCAATGCAGCAGCACAAAACTGTTAACACAAATATCAATGACAAAAAAATTCAAATTGGCAAAGTAAGCAACAATATTACAACTAATATAAGGCAATGAGCAGTAAATAAGAAAAATGAATCAGTAATAAACTGGCTTAGCAGACTAATACAAAGTCAAATTCAATAACACTATGCCTGGCAAACAGCAGCAACTTATACCTAAACATGACATAGCTCAAGCAGAAAAAATATTACAGTAAAAACTACAATGCAGATAAGGGAAATGTATATTCACATCTTAATGTCTATGTAATTAAAGTGGTGCACCACAACAACTTATTGTAAAAAAAATATTACCCTGTACTTGAAAAGAAAATTATGTCTCCAGTTACTGTTACTAGTCCCTTGTTATAGTTCTTTCCTTTCCAAGTGCTCCTTTTTTAAAGAATGTGGATTACAAAATTATTATTTAATAGATCTGTTGACAGAAAGTGTTCACATTAGCAAATGCATCTAAGTTTATTTTATAAAACTAATGCTGTAACACAGCTGGAAAACAGGTATCAAATAAAATAAGCAATTATGCAAACCAAAGCATAAAAACATCATTCAATAGCTATGTGGCATTTCGTAAGTCAGTAGCTCTCAACTCTCGTAGAAAGACTCTTGTCATAATCAGGTGTGCAGATGTACGAATATTTCCCATCAGTTCATAAGCATTTCAGTAATTAGCACAAAGTACGAGTAATCATATGGTTTCAAGTAATGAGCGTGTAATATTTGAGATCCTTTCTACAAAAGAATGTCAATAGCGAGGTTAATGGTCTCCTTCTTTTTTTTTTCTCCACCTCTGTCTCTGAAAGGCGCACACACTAATGGCTTTCTTTTGTCAGACGACTACCTCTCAGCTGGGCGCCCAAAACGCATTACGTGCAGGTGGTCACTTACCTTTCTTACTGAAATATTTATGACAGCAGTTTCTGCTACAGTGACAGTCTCATAAAAATATTTCACAGGTCAAGAATTTGTGTTACAAATCTGTAGAAACAAAATCCTATAAATATAACAGTGTCCAAAAAATTTTTGCTGGCATTGTGATACATTCACGCATTTACACACATTTCATAACTCTTAAAGTACGTTTCTTGGTTTCGAACATCCTTTTCATAAATCAGAGTCGCTAACCACTACTCATTATTCCTTACCTTATTACACATATACATATTCATCGACACTCTTTAATATTTCATCATTATTAATGTGTATCATAATAAACATTCCTCAACAGCATAATACACATCGTCGTCGTAATAATAACATCAAACACCTCAGTCAAATCTCAAAAACGTCGTAGCTTTCTGCAATAATTTCAAAACCTAAAAAAATTCTCTCCTCATGTCAAAAGTGTCATCTGCCTCAAACATACTTTAAAAATCGTGATCCCATACCAAATATATCATTCAAAGCTCTCATAATATCACATTGGGTCCGAAAAAATATGAACAGTTCACAAAGCACAGACAAAATACAATTTCGTAAGTGTGAAGTTATCCAACTGTGTAATTGCGTAAACATGTGTCACTGATGTAGTAAAAAGGTTTATCTCTCAGTTAAATTATCAGATAGCTGTGTAATTTGTGTGTTAGAGAAATATGGTACCGATGTGTAAAGTTGTGTAAGCAAATACCATATTAGCTAGGGCTCCTTGTGCTTGCCAAACACATGATACACAAAGTAAGCGTGTACCCCCCTGAGGATTAATGTAATTATACCCTCAGGTGTTACAGATTACAAGAATGAAATGAAATATATTACGGAAAACCTTTGTATCATTGTACTTCAAATATCTTTGAAAATAAATGTTTTTAGTACAAAATTAATCACTCAAATACGTGTCCTGTAGCACTAAATGTGCGTCTTGCTGTAAGATAATCTCTGTGGAAGTGTCGTAGCTATTTTCCTCCGAAAGCTAAGTTCTGCAGAAGCCAATGTACTTACCTCATGATAAACAAAAGTGAAATGCTTTGAGTATAGATATTTTAGTTATTACGCTTATTGTTGAGATGAAGAAATTACTGTGCTGAAACGTATTGTTGTGCTACGGAAAAGGCTGTCTCACTGTAGCTATACCACAAAAGTTACTACTAAAACATGTTTTACTTTCCAGAATAATTCAGAAAAACTGTGCAGATTTAAAACGGAAACACCGCAAACAGATAATAAGTCTGACAAAGCATACTAGTAATGTAAAGTGAAAAGTTATATGGCAAAGACAAAGTTAAAAAGCAGATTATTTTTCAATAAACGGTTTTACATGTGAAATATGGTGTAAACCTTTACTCTTCCTAGTACGCAGAGTTTCATTTTCAACGCAATTATCATGTGGTATACGTCGGTAAAGAATAATGAAATTTTTCTCAAGGTTAGCGTCTATGTTATTTTTCCCTGAGCCAGCGGGCGCAGGTGGCAGCCTGCGGTGCAAGTCATTGTCTGTTCCTTTGTTGGCGAGCGTCGTTATTGGGATTTGGAGACCTAACTTCTACAAATTCGCCTTGCCGAGAGGGCTCTGCTCTGTTTAAATCCCGCCAGTTCTGATGAAATACAGGTCTGTCGTTATGTCGGTAGTACCTGTACTTTCTTTCTTGTCGGTTACGTGGTGGAGAATTTCTCCCTGAATCGTAACTGCGTGCTGGACCATTGCGTCTGAAGTTATTCTGTCTCCCGTGATAATAATAGTTCTGGTTGCCAAATTGTCTGTTTCTATGATTGTCTCTGTCATATTCATTACTACGGAAATGCGATCTTTCTCTGTAACTATTACTCTGCCAGTGGTTGTCATACGGGTGGTGTCTGTTTTGGTCACGATTTACGTTGTAAGAATAGGCTTGTCGTGGCCATTTATTGTTTCTGTCGTCATGGAATTGTGACGGATGTGACCTGTAGTGATTGTTTTCCTGTTTTCGCATCCCGCGACTGTCTGTGTTAATATATTATTCTTGTAAGAGTCCCTGAAAAGCTGCAATGTCGTCTTTGCAACGTCCTGTCAAAATAATATGCCATAAATGTTCAGGTAATTTGATTAAGCAAATGCGGATGAGTTCTGAGGTGCTGTATGGGTTTGACAGGTACTGATTCTTGTGCAACATTGTTCGAAATGTTTCATCATTATGATGCTATGTTTTACTCGGTCTTGTGTGGCTTGAGACCAATATGCTGAGAGGAAGGCATGGTAAAATTCTCCTTCACTGTGGCAATCGTGAATGACCGATCGCATTCTTACAGCTGGTTCATTCTCCAAGTAGCCACACATAAATTCTAACCTGTGCTCCAATGACCAGTTGGGAGGAAAACAATGAGAGAATTGATGGAGCCACGCTTGTGGATGAATGTCGTTGGCACAATTCTTAAACGTTTTGAATTTACGTGTAGTAATTAACAGCTTATAGTCAAAATCATCGTGTCAGCGAGTAGCATGTCGGTCATTGTTACGTCGTGTCGGCGGTTCGATCTCAAAATTCGGTGCTCATTGCCAATTTCTTTCATAACTTCCAAAATGCCCTGTGTTATTATTTTGTGGCTGTTCCGTATTTCTATGTCCCTCTTCCCGTATTGGAGCACGAGTGTCCTCTTGTATTACCTGTATCAGCTGATCTTGTACTTCCCGGATTTCTCTTTGGTGTTGCGTATTAATTTGATTCAGATTTTGTTTCAGTTTCCTAATTTGTTCGCACTCTTCTGTGTCATTAAAGACTACCGGTTTTGTGTCATTCAGATTATCATCTACCTTCGCAGATAAATTATTTAGCTGATCCGAAAGTTCAACTACTTTCTCTGATAATGAACTAATTTCCTCCATGTGTCTTTCTGAACCAATTTTCAGAGTATCTACTGTGTCCTTTAAGTTTTCCTGAGTTTTTGCAAGTTGCGTAACCGAATTGGTAGATGCAACTGAGTCAATTTTAGCTTGCAAGGTCTCATGATTTTCATGAACAATAGTTTGCAGTTCTTTTATGGCTGCTTCGTGATTCTGTAATGCATTTTCATGACGCCAAAAAATAGGTTGGAAATGCTCACAAATTTGTGTTTTTACGTCATTACAGACTTTTTGACATTTCGATTCAATGTTATGTAACTCAGTAGTTAAATCTTCACGTGTTTGTTCGAGCATGGTGTCTAACTTTTAAAGATTTTGTTCCATTGCGTCTAACTGTTGCGGTGTTTGTCTCTGGTGTTGTTCCATTGTGTCTAACTTTTGAAGATTTTGTTCCATTGTGTCTAACTTTTGAAGCTTTTGCTGTGTTTATCTCTGATTTTGTTCCATTTGTTGCATTTGTTGCAATAACAATGCATAGGTGTCTGGAATCTGCTCCTCTACGCTTTTCGGCAGTGCATTTGCCCCGGCAACATTCACATTTTGACAAGCTGAAAATGTGTCTTGACTTATTTGAGATAACGGTGAGGACGCAAAACCTGAATCTACAGTATTTGTAATATTGTGTCCTGTCATTTCGGATTCCTGAGGCGAGCTGTTGCCGACCGATCGATCGATAATGCTTCCCTGTTCACAGCCTGTTTCACTGTCTGCACCATTATTTGCCGCCCGCTCCATTTCCCTATGCACAATTACCAAATTACTACTTGGAATGTCTGTTAATTCACTACACAGTGGTGCTGATAAGCTACGCTCGTCGTCACTATTATTTCTCAGTTTACTTTGGAGCCTAGTGTTACGTTTTTCACACGCCATTATTGTGACAATATTTCACACGATAACACAGAAAAGCACAATTTGAAGAGCAAAAGTAAGAGAACACATTAACATAGCACTGAAGATAATATCTAGTTAATTGCAGCTGCGAAATACTTGGTGCAAATCTACATGCATGCCACAACTGTTTTACTGTGCATCAATGAAAAACCACAACCACCAAGGAAATTCTCTCTATAATTACGCGCTAGCAACAAACAAAAGCTACACTAAGTACACAAACTACAAGAAAAAATCAGAAGATTCCAGTGAGGTATCCTCGGCTAAGGGCGACATATGAAACGTCCCCTTAGAACAATTTATACAAGACTGTGCTTAAACTGACACACAATGTTTTTAGCGCAATGCAATCTGACTATCAAAGATCCCTGCAAAAGAATGGCCCTGAGTAACATTAAACTATACCTTTCAGAAATCACTTACCTCACAAAAATCTTCATTACTCGAACTACTGCAATACAGCGAGCGCCACTACTGCCAGCTAAATAATAGATTCAAACTACGGAAGGCACTAACTACTGATAGGGATAGTTAGCAAATGAAAGATATTAATAGAGAACAAACAATGTATTTACCTTAATAGTCATAATATATATAGCAGTTCATGAAAAATTACAAAACTCCGCCATCTCTCTCCCCACATCCACAACTGCTGGCGGCTCACCTCCAACTGCGCAACGCTACGCGCTGTTCACATCCAGCTGCCGCTGCCCAACACTACAATGGCAGACAACAATACAAACTAGCACACAGAGCGCTATGTAACGTTGCCAATAAGAAAACATAAACAGCCTACTTACAAAGGTATCAGATAGATTATATCATGGTAAGACAAAGATTTAGGAACCAGGTTTTAAATTGTAAGCCATTTCCAGGGTCAGATGTGGAATCTGACCACAATCTATTGGTTATGAACTGTAGATTAAAACTGAAGTAACTGCAAAAAGGTGGGAATTTAAGGAGATGGGACCTGGATAAACTGAGAGATCCAGAGGTTGTACAGGGAGAGCATAAGGGAACAATTGACAGGAATGGGGGAAAGAAGTACAGTAGAAGAAGAATGGGTAGCTCTGAGGGATGAAGTAGTGAAGGCCGCAGAGGATCAAGTAGGTAAAAAGACGAGGCCTAGTAGAACTCCTTTGGTAACAGAAGAAATATTGAACTTAACAGATGAAAGGAGAAAATATGAAAATGCAGTAAATGAAGCAGGCTAAAAGGAATACAGACGTCTCAAAAATGAGATCGACAGGAAGTGCAAAACGGCTAAGCAGGGATGGCTAGAGGAGAAATGTAAGGATGTAGAGGCTTATCTCACTAGGGGTAAGATAGATACTGCCTACAGGGAAATTAGAAAGACCTTTGGAGAAAAGAGAACCGTTTGTATGAATATCAAGAGCTCAGATGGAAACCCAGTTCTAAGCAAAGAAGGGAAAGCAGAGAGGTGGAAGAAGGATGTAGAGGGTCTATACAAGGGCGATGTACTTGAGGACAATATTATGGAAATGGAAGGGGATGTAGATGAAGATGAAATGGGAGATACGACACTACGTGAAGAGTTTGACAGAGCACTGAAAGACCTGAGTCGAAACAAGGCCCCGGGAGTAGACATTAGAACTACTGATGGCCTTGGGAGAGCCAGTCCTGACAAAACTCTACCATCTGGTGAGCAAAATGTATGAGACAGGGGAAATACCCTCACACTTCAAGAAGAATATAATAATTCCAATCCCAAAGAAAGCAGGTGTTGACAGATGTGCAAATTATCGAACTATCAGTTTAATAAGTCGCAGCTGCCAAATACTAACGCGAATTCCTTACAGACGAATGGAAAAACTGGTAGAAGCCGACCTCGGGGATGATCAGTTAGGATTCCGTAGAAATATTGGAACACGTGAGGCAATACTGACCTTACGACTTATCTTAGAAGAAAGATTAAGGAAAGGCAAACCTACGTTTCTAGCATTTGTAGACTTAGAGAAAGCTTTTGACAATGTTGACTGGAATACTCTCTTTCAAATTCTAAAGGTGGCAGGGGTAAAATACAGGGAGCGAAAGGCTATTTACAATTTGTACAGAAACCAGATGGCAGTTATAAGAGTCGAGGGGCGTGAAAGGGAAGCAGTGGTTGGGAAGGGAGTGAGACAGGCTTGTAGCCTCTCCCCGATGTTATTCCATTTGTATATCGAGCAAGCAGTAAAGGAAACAAAAGAAAAATTCGGAGTAGGTATTAAAATCCATGCAGAAGAAATAAAAACTTTGAGGTTCGCTGATGACATTGTAATTCTAGGAGAGACAGCAAAGGACCTGGAAGAGCAGTTGAATCGAATGGACAGTGTCTCGAAAGGATTATATAAGATGAACACCAACAGAAAACAAGGATAATGGAATGTAGTCGAATTAAGTCCGGTGATGCGGAGGGAATTAGATTAGGAAATGAGACACTTAAGGTAGTAAAGGAGTTTTGCTATTTGGGGAGCAAAATAACTGATGATGGTCGAAGTAGAGAGGATATAAAATGTAGACTGGCAATGGCAAGGAAAGCTTTTCTGAAGAAGAGAATTTTGTTAACATCGAGTATTGATTTAAGTGTCAGGAGGTCGTTTCTGAAAGTATTTATATGGAGTGTAGCCATGTATGGAAGTGTAACGTGGACGATAAATAGTTTGGACAAGAAGAGAATAGAAGCTTTCGAAATGTGGTGCTACAGAAGAATGCTGAAGATTAGATGGGTAGATCACATAACTCATGATGAAGTATTGAATAGAATTGGGGGAAAGAGGAGTATGTGGCACAACTTGACAAAAAGGAGGGACCGGTAAGTAGGAAATGTTCTGAGGCATCAAGGGATCACAAATTTAGCAATGGAGGGCAGTGTGGAGGGTAAATATCGTAGAGGGAGACCAAGAGATGAATACACTAAGCAGATTCAGAAGGATGTGGGTTTCAGTAACTACTGGGAGATGAAGAAGCTTGCACTGGCTAGGGTAGCATGGAGAGCTGCATCAAACCAGTCTCAGGACTCAAGACCACAACAACTGCCTTATTTGACCGAAAATCAGCAAAATCTCTGTTAAACTCTTATACTGGATCCTTGTGTTACCGTAGGTTTCTTCGCAGTTACCTTTCTTGCACTTGTATTTGCTGTCAAGCTCCCGTGACTGGTCTTCTTAGAGATGTGCATTTCTCTTCAGTTGCACTGCCTAGTGCGGTATTTATTACCGCGGTATGCACTTTATAATTCCCCAGCACTTCAGTATCCCACTTCGTTCCACGTTGATTGTTCCTGACGAAACTCTGTTACGGTTGAGCCTACACGTCATCTTTACTAAACTGTGATCTGAGTCTATGTCCGCTCGTGGGTACGCCTTATACAGTCCGATTGAAATTATGTAACTAACCCAGAGCTGGAAGTTGTAAGGTGTCAGATTCTAAAAAAATAACTCTTGAGCCAGAAAATACATTTTTTATTTTATAAAATTGGTACGACAGATATTTATGTGATTCTTTAGCACATCGTTAGTAATTCTCAGAAACTCCAGCTAACAAAAATCTTCATTACTCGAACTACTGCAATACAGCGAGCGCCACTACTGCCAGCTAAATGAAAGATTCAAACTATGGAAGGCTCTAACTACTGATAGGGATAGTTAGCAAATGAAAGATATTAATAGAGAACAAACAATGTATTTACCTTAATAGTCATAATATATATAGCAGTTCATGACAAATTACAAAACTCCGCCATCTCTCTCCCCACATCCACCACTGCTGGCGGCTCACCTCCAACTGCGCAACGCTACGCGCTGTTCACATCCAGCTGCCGCTGCCCAACACTACAATGGCAGACAACAATGCAAACTAGCCACAGGCTGCACACAGCACAGCCAGTGATTTTCATACAGAGCGCTACGTAACGTTGCCAATATAAAAATCTAAACAGCCTACTTACAACGGTTTTTATTCTGAATTTAAGAAGTGGCCGAGATCGAATCCTAGATGTTACTATTACTGTTTGAAGATGGTACCCCTAGGCCAGGAGGTTCAAGACGTTCAAATGGTTCTAATCGCTCTGAGCCCTATGGGACTCAATATCTAAGGTCATCAGTCCCCTAGAACTTAGAACTACTTGAACCTAACTAACCTAAGGACATCACACACATCCATGCCGGAGGCAGGATTCGAACCTGCGACCTTAGCAGCAGCGCGGTTCCGGACTGAAGCGCCTAGAACCGCTCGGCCACCACGGCCGGCAGACCAGAAGGGACCGTTATGTTAAGCACGGTTTGTGCTGTGTGTTTGGAGAATCGTGGCTCTTCAAAACCTGTCTTTACTGGCTTCTTTCGTACGTAGAAAACTTGGAGCAGAACGAAGTCTCCTACATTCAAACACGACGCCTTTGATTGTCACTTGGACGCTGAGCAGCGAAAGGGTAGCAGAGAGTTGTATTGTAGTTCCTCTGTTTTACTCGATGGTTTCCCAGTCGATTTGATAAATCAATTGGATTTTACGTGAATTTAACACTAAGTAAATAAACTTTACAGTTTCTATTGTGTTAAACTGCCAATGTGAAGTTTATTTATTTAGTTATTTATTTAATAATGTCGCAAAAATACGCCACAACCTACAGGGTATCACGAACTTTAACAAAAATAATCCAGGCTGATCGGCCATGTAAGCATTGTCGTTTCGACTAACAGTTAATCGCATCAAGTAATTATATGATGCTACGATACGTATTGAATTTGGTTTGACCAGTATGCAGCTAATTCACATGTTTTCGTGGTAGCATAACTCAGATTCTGGGGAAAGCATATCGTTAAACACAATATTGAGATAAACAGGTGGTTCAACATCTGCTCTTCACCATATTCACATAATGTATACTCGAAGGCAAATCCCGGTTTCTTCATGCAGACTATCCCTGGATTCAGATAAAGCGTGTCTTTTTATAACCACTAACGCACTGCTGGAAACGGTGGAGAATACACCTTTAGATGCATAGCAAATATTCCTAATGCGGAGAATCTACCAGCAACCGTATGCCGTGCTTAAAGTAGAGAAAAAATTTGAGTGAGCCACTCGAAACATCGAAAGGGTTTAGTTAGACCTGCAGTCCGTCACCGACCTTGTTTTCCTTGTATATAGAATACACAATGGAACGATGTAATCAGTCGTACGGAGGTATGAGAATTCCTTCCCAGAATGGAACTATCTACTCATTTGTATTCGCAGATGATGGTGTACTTATAGCACAAAGAAGGGAAGATGTCAAATGTATTAAAAAGAAGTTACGGGAAACATTTTAACGAAGCGGGCTTAGAATAAAAACGAGCAAAACAGAATAACTAGTAGTGGGAGGAGATGGAAGGAATGCGCTACTGAACTGTTAAAGCAGTAGAGCAGTTTAAATGTTTATGAGTGTTAATCCATTCTTCTGGTAGCTGTGAAGTGGATATGGCAGGCAGGATCCAGCAGGACGACGAGCAAATAAAATATTTTATGGAGTTCTGGGGAGAAAGGCAATAACAAAGGAAACAAAGAATAGGATTCAGCAAACAGTAGTTGAATGGATACCAACATATATGATGCAGAAGAATGCTCCAGGTATCAGGATATCCAGAGCAAAGCAGAGGGGAAATGGACTAGTTAGGGAAATAGTGTATATGGAACAGCCAGTCAAGCAAAGAATAGAGAACAGAGGTCTCCAGAGGTATGGTCATGTGTGGCGATGGAGCAAGGACGACTGTCACAAGGTGTTCTGAAATGGCCGACGCAGAGAAGGAGAAAGTTCGGACGGCCAAGAATAATACTGAGAGTGTGAGCAATTGGAATGATAAGGAAGAGAGGTCTGAAAGAGGAAGACTTCATTGATCGTGAATGCTGACGAATAGGAACACAGAGCAAATGATGAAGAGTGATGGAGACCTAAAATTGGAAGTAAGTAATATCCTCATTCCGTCAACTCCTGACCGCAGCCTGTTGAGAGTCTTCCATATAGAGCAACTTGCCTCGCGACCAAGGGGGGAGGCTGTAAGGAGGCATAACCCATCCTGCAAAGTGGTTGGATCTGGAACACTATGAATTTATACTGAAGTGTGAATATAGCTCAGTAAGACTTTCTATGGCATGAATGAAGCTCTTTCTTGATTTGAGCCTTAGGATCGCCAGTTGATATTCATATAAAGCATGGGTAACCGAATTCACTGCTTTAGATTTCTACCATCTTGATGTGCATTCACGGTGGATTTCTCAAAGCGGCATATCTGTTCGTCAGTAAACTTTTTCATGTGATGTAGCTCTCGAACATGTGTCTGCAGATCTGATTTAAGGCAATATCTACTTGATTCGCCGTGACCATATCTGTACCAGACAGGGCAGACACATACTGGAGCTGAATAGTAAAGGGCTAGAGCCAAAGTTTTTTACCCTAGATCAGTAGTGGTAGTCGATTCGACGAAAACGTTTCGTTTCAGGAAGCCCCACTCTCCGCTCTTGTTGCGAACGGAAGGGGCGCGCCGTTCTCGCAGCAGAGCCTGGGGCATCCGGTTTGTCCTGAGAGTCCGCCGGTGGAAGTGACCTACGCCGCGCTTCTATCAGGTAAACCATATTTCTTCCATAAGTTACAGTGCCGAATCGACGAAGGTATAGATGGGAACGTATACGTTGATTCGTCGAAGCGACTAATGTGTAGTATTCACGAACAAAATGGATTCGTCGATTCGAAGAACGTTTAGTAATGAGCGACCAGTTTGCTATAGGGATTTGATTGGATATTTGCTGAAAAGAATGTTTTCGTTTCAAATGGGTTGTCGTACCTATTCCTAACTTTCATTTTCTTTTTAGATTCTGACGCATTGCCTAAAACTGAAAGTTATAGATGCAACTGAATCAGATCTTGATATATCATCATCTGATGATTCTGAAGAAGGCTACAACATTGAAGAAGAAGACATTGTTACCGATGAAATGTCGACTCCGCATTGGAGTCCCAAATTGAGAAGGAATAGTCTGTTAGGAAAAACAAGACGAAGGAAAAACTTTCAACCGTTCGCTTAAAAAATACTGGTCTGAGAAGTGTGCAGAACATAGCCAAAGAGACTGTTCAAGGAAAAAAGTTCCTCATCAGTTTTCCAGTGGTCAGACACAAAGTCGGCCTCTGGAGACAGCTTTCAGTACGTCTTGGTTCTATCTAAAGATGAATTAATGTCTAAGGTAGAGGTGGTCTGAAAAACTAAAAGTCTGCATGAAACCATTTGTAAAACACCAACAATAAATAGAGTCTGTATTCGCCAAGGGCCGACTGCTTTCACTGCATTGGGTGGCATTCTAAAATGTTTTGATTTGTTGGTCTCACATGACATTTTCGACGAAATGTTACTTTACAAGAATGCTGGAATCGCTGAGCAGCGCGCACAGTCTAAACCCATTAATCGGACGTTGGATGCCAGTAAAAATGAGCTGAATGCTATTCTGGAGCTGATGATCCACAGTGTAACCAAAAATGGCTGTGAGCACTATGGGACTTAACATCTATGGTCATCAGTCCCCTAGAACTTAGAACTACTGAAACCTAACTAACCTAAGGACAGCACACAACACCCAGCCATCACGAGGCAGAGAAAATACCTGACCCCGCCGGGAACCGAACCCGGGAACCCGGGCGTGGGAAGCGAGAACGCTACCGCACGACCACGAGATGCGGGCTACAGTGTAACCCTGAAGATAAATCATCTTCCAATACGCAGTCTTTTCAAAGAGAGATGAAGTGGCGCTCGAGTTTTGGCTACAACATCCCGGGCTCGATTCGATTCTATCATAAACTGTTTTAGATTTGACATCAGAACTTCACAGGACCCCAGTGATAAACTAACTTAAGTGAGAAAGGTTTGGGAGATGTTGCTAATGAACTGTCAGCAACAGTACAAATGCGGTGACTATTTCGGTGTTGACGAGCAACAAGTTTGATTCCACGGTCAAGTCGCATTCAAGGTTTACTTTTCCAATAACTCTGACAAATAAGGAATGAAAATCATAATGGTGTTTGACAGTGGGACAAAATACGTGATACACGCAGTGCAAAACTTTTAGAAGGATACGACTGCGGCTGGAGTACCTACGGCAGATTTTTTGTGGAAAAACTCTTTCAATCTATCAACGTCTCGAATCGAAATGCAACCTCAGACATTTAGTTCATTTCCGTTCTACCTTTTAAGAAGCTCAAGTCTGACTACAAGCTCAACGACCTGTGGACCATTCAGTTGAGTAAAGTGGATACTTCCGGTTGAATTCGTCGATAAAACCGGCGTACAGGTACATTCCTCTTCATTTACGATGACGATGTGACAGCAGTTTCCTACAATCCAGAACTGAATAAGCCCTCCTGCGACCTTTCATTCACTCATTATGATGGCTTCATCTAGCCGAACAACCGAAAAATGCACCATATTCCTCAGTACAATGTGGCGAAATCTGGTATTCATACATTTGACCAGAAGTGCCCGACTGCAAATGCCATCAGCAAAATGAAGTGGCGGCCACTCTGTTAGCTTTACAATATGATAAACATCGCCATGATAAACGCCTGCACCATTTATACGGACCATTTCTACAGCGCCAGTGATATGGAAAAGGGCGAGCGGAATCCGTCTCGGCTGGATTTTATGTTCTCCCTTGCTGATGCTTCATCGAAGGGATGACTCACTGAAAGAAAAGATATTGTAGGGAAACATCAGCACGTGAAGCAGAGAATATAAAACGCCTTGCAGATACAGATATCTTTGAACCGTCCACGAAACAAAAGGAAGAGGTACTCCACCTGTTCATCAGCAGTTGCCAACGATAGTCGAGCCGCATCCGACACAGCTTTCTCTGCCTAAAAAATGCCGCATTTGCAGAGAATGCATCTATAAACAGAGAAGAATGGTGAAAAGCAATTGTTTAACTTGTGATGCACCTGTGGTTCAATACGTGCCATCAGCAAAGCTCATGAAGACAGAAGAAATTCGCATTTTGGAAATGAATTACCTATCTCCCACCGCGATTTTTCTTCGAAGTCAGTTTCGTACAGTTCCTCAATGCAACATTTATAGTCAAGAGATACGACTTGCTACTCGGTGACCGAACATTCCCAGACGGAGCTTCCCGGCCATCAATGCCACACGATACGTAATTTTTTCCACGTATCGAATGCTAAGATTTTCCAGTGCAAATCGATAAGATAAATCGGTTTTTCTGGTTTTTGCTATGGTTCGTTTCTACAATAGTTGGTTTCCTGCTCTCCACTACTTGAAACGCTATTTTACTTGCGGAACTGTTGCTACGTACCGAGGTTTTAGTTTTCTCATTACAAAGACCTCTAAGCAACCGTCAAGCGTTGTAGGTCTTTCTCCCCCCTCTTTCATTAATTTAATCCCTTGGTTATGACACGGTAAACATTTGAGATAGTTTCATCAGGGGAAGGGTCTTCTTCAAATAAGTCTTGACATTCTTTACACAGACTGGTTGTCCTAAAGGTAAGACCTTTAATGTAGCCGACTTGGTTCTGAAGCCTCTAAGGACAGTTTACTTTTCTTTTTGTTCAGGAGTGTATCCGCTGGCCCTTTCCCACTGCTATAAGATGGGGGAAGTCTGTTATTCTGGACCAAGATATTTGGTACACCTCTGCCCATTCCATTACGATATCTCCATTTTAACAGCATTGAGCATACCACCATACCCAAGAGTTGAATCACTTACAATAATAGATACTTTTTTCCTTTCCAAATTACAAGGAGGTTTAAATGAAATTATCTCATTAGGATCCTTGTAGAGAGAAGGTATGATAACGTTGCTTGCCTCAACAGTGATGATACCAATGTTATTTTGGTCTGTGATGGAAGTCGTCAGAATGTAGACGTCTGGTCTGGAGAATATTGCACTAACATACTGGCCATAAGGCCCTCGGACACTAATCTTATTCCTGCGACCTTAAGACGAGTTAGGTGAAAGTCACTACGGTCTTATAAACAAAATAAATCTCATTTTTGTGCACAATTACGATTGTGAAATAATTTTTCTTTACACTTGATAAGACATCGATGTTTGCGGAAATTATTGCAGTGCTTGGCTCTGATGCAAACCTTTGCGATTGTTCAATATGTTGCTTATCTTATACGTTATATTCACTTCAGGAATCCTGGTTTTCAGTTCAGTACTGGAAACGGCACACAAATACCCATGCAGTAGCATCAAGTGCAGGAACGAGCTTCACTCCCTAATTGTCAAGTACGTGGAAATAAATGTAAATTAATGGAATAGGTGTTAGTGAATAATGTTGGTGCGTGACTTGCAGGGATGCGAGTTGTGGCCTAATTTCAGTGCGAGACATGATTCTGAAATTAGTATTTATGATAAAGAGAGAGAGATACAGGGAAAGAGGCAGAGAGAGCGAGAGAAGGAGAGGGACATAGAGAGAGAGAGAGACAGAGAGTTTTCTCTTGACACCTCGGCGAGTGAACGACAGCAGTTCCATGTGTCACGAGACTGAAATATCGAGATATCTATCACGCAATAGGCGTGAAGGCGTGAGAGTTGCTAGCAGGATCAACAACATCCTCGACATCAGCACACTTTATCACTGCTACTTCTTAGGCATTGTCCCAAGACCGCGTGGGGTAGCCGTGCGCTCTTAGGTGCCTTGTCACGGTCCGCGAGTTTCCCTCCGTCGGAGGTTCGAGTCCTCCCTCGGGTATGGATATGTGTATTGTCCTTAGCGTAAGTTAGATTAGGTAGTGTGTAAGCCTAGGGACCGATGACCTCAGCAGTTTAGTCCCATAAGATCTTACCACAAATTTCGAAATTTCTTAGTCGTCCACACGTCCACAGTACTGTGCCAGTGCTCAGAGACTGGAGAAAACTACCGCCATAAATACGGCCCGTGGCTGAAGCATAAGAAGTGCGTGAGGTTGTGCTCGTGCAGAGCATTCCATGTGCTACTTGAACAATGGGGTCGCCATCCGTTTATTATGCATTTTATTTCTTCTGTGACTAACTCTCTTGTCAGACCTGCATTGTTTCTTTCTTGTTGTTTTATTATGTACTCACTTTTTGTGATAAGATTCTCCACTGTCTTGTGTGTGATGCGTGTGTTGACATTCTATTTTGGACCTTTGTCTAGAAAAATTATTTCTTGGTTAGTTAGTTGTATGTCAGTAAGGTTGACCAGACGTTTGTAGAATATGTGGTTTGCTTGCTTTCTATTTTTATGTGCAAAAACTGTTTTGTTTTAAAAGAGTGTTTAGTTTTTGTTGTTGTTTATTCCACTTTGATTTTATTTGTTTCTATGTTTTGTTTGACTGCATTCATGATTTTAAATATTTAAGAGATTTTAATGTGATTTCCTAGTTCCTGTTGAATTTTGAATAATTCAACAATGAATTCCTGCTTTTTTGTATGTAGGTATCTAATTTCTTGCTTCAGCCACTCAATTTCGGCTTTGTGTTTAGCATGAATGGCATAGAATTAATTAATTTCAGGCATAGAAATAACAATTTATCTAGTTTAAGGTGTAAGTGGTTGCAGATGACACACTGTGGAACAAAACAGTCACTATAGGAACACAATACTTCAGAAAAATCACACCATGTGGTAAAAAGGTATGAATTCATAATTTTATGTGTTTTTTCAAATATCTGTAATTACGATTTAAAAACTAATAGTTACATGTATACAAACAGTAAAGAACATTCTTTATCTTTTAACAGCTTGTAGTAACAGTGTATAGTAAGTTCGAAGTAAGTTCGAAGACTAAAGCGTTACTGTCGAATGTTTACCAACTAAGAAACTGATCATAGCTTACGAAAATGCCTAAGGATAGAAAGAGAAAGTGCCACTTTTCGGATAATTAGACAAAACAGTGATCTTTTGTCAAGAAAGGATTTACGGATCGTGAAGCGTTGTGTGAGATTTGTAGCTACTTGATCTCAGTAGCTCACGAAGGCAAGGCAGATATAAAGCATTCTATTTATATGAAGAATCTTACAAACTGATTCGCGGTAGAATTGACATGAAAGCATGTTTGTACATTCATAATTGGGGAGCTCGCGCGTAAAGCATGGTAACTGACATTTTAGTGGTTTGGAGGTATTAGAATATGAAGATTCATAAAAATATAACAACACATACTACTATGATATATCTTTTCTTCAAGTTTAAACTAAGTATCTGAATATTAAGGAATGCACTGGTAAGGTTACAAAATGGAAATAAAATTTTTAGTGGAGAAAAGAAGCAATACACAAGACATTGACACAAATTATATGGTAGATACCATTTGATTCGTGAACGTAAATATAGATACCATATTATTCATTGCATTAAAAATGTTCATTTTCCACAGGAAAATTTGACGTTATGAAGTTAATTGATAATAATTTAAGCAAACATATTAAAGATACAGAATAATGCAATTAAATTTAACAGTTTTAAAACCTGAAAACACTAATAGTGTTATTCAAATTTCACTGTCACTGCTCTTATCGTTTGCCTTGGATTGCTCAGCTGTTTTAATGACTTGTAATAAGCAACGCACTTCTGGTATGTATTGTAAAGATGACAGAACGTCATTCAATTTCGTGGCGTCAGTGGGTTTTGGACGTTTGTGTAGGATTGGTATAGGACATTTGAAGCATTCGAGGAACTGTACTGGACGACCTCTTCGCCTAAGTGGTACAGTATTCATTTCACCATAGTACGTATTACTTACTTTCACTTTTTCGGGTTCCTGGCGTGGCAACTCCATCTTCACAACATTTCTAATTCCAAACTTTTTGCCAGAATCTGTTTTACAAGCCTGAAGTTGTCCCGCAAGTCTGAAATATTTACAAAATCACCATGGTCATAAGTACACAATCATAGGTTTCTGATATTTCTTGGAGACCTCTATCCGCTTCTTAGTCGATAATACACACTGAAAATGATTCCGTATGTATTTCTCAACAATGCCTAAATCACGATCAGAAGGCAACATTATATGCCCTACTTGCGGAAATGTGTTTGTGACATTTCTGAATCGATCCTCTGCTATAAGTTTCAACCATACTGCAACAATGGTCCATTTTTGTTTTGGCCTCACAGTTGTCAGATATGACTATCAACTTCTCCCCAAAATTTTATGTCCCGCAAAGTGCTTCAGTAGACAACTACCAATCTCACTTTCTCCTCCACCAGCAGTTCCTTCATATCACACATAGAAATATCCTTGTTTTTCTGAACAAGAATGGACACTGAGATTTTAACAGAATAGTTCCTTCTTGTAGAAAGTAGGATCAGTTTAAAGGTTCGAAGTTGGTAGAGCCTGCTGCAAATGAAACGTAATGACATAAATACCTGTATCTTTCTCTGACTCTTTTGTAGGTAGCGTATTAACATTCTGCCCTGCTTTCGCTTTTCACTGATGTTACTCAAGTTCAGCTGATAAAGATTTTGATAAGTTTTGGTGTTTCCCCTTTTTTTTGCATTTTGTATTTTAATATGTAGGCAATCGCATGTGCTACAAGTGACTGATTTAGGGTTGTTGCAGGATGTGTGGTGCTCTCCTACAAAAATCCGTCGAAATTTATAACCGTATACAGGCAATTTCTGTAGCTGTTCGCATACTTCTTTGTATTGGTCTTAACGGCTTTCTATTGTGTACTCCACGCTCATGAATTTCCTATTAGGACCATCAACTCTTTTGTAATGACTAGTATATGTTGGCAGTCTATTTATGAAACTATTGACAAATTTAATATCTGCACTCGAATACTTTTTAGGATTATGCTAACGTTTTCCCCTTCCATGTCCTGAGGGAGTTTTACAACCTTCCTTTATTTTGCATGTTAAGTATTTTAAACGACCCCTACTTCTTTATAGTCTTTTAGTATTCAAGTGAGCTGTCTTACAAACTTCACTGCGCTTTCCACGACATCACGGAATACTTTATAGTTGTACTCCGTCTTGATGGACTGTCAGTTTTCTTTGTTTTTCTCTTTGTTTCGGTTGTTTTCATGCAACCGTGAAGGAAGGCATTCTGCAAGTCATAATTTCCCACATTCAAACCGTCTGAAAGATGTTCATTCTCTTTCCCTCGTTGAATAATTGAAAACACCTTTTTCTGCAGTTACAGTTAGGACCAGGTTTGCGGCTGCGACTCTCACTCCCTTCATCTCGTTTCTCAATGTAAGCTAAACCTCTATCGCGAGCTTCTTGGCATTTATGTTTCTGGTTCATACCCATCTTCCTTCTTCTGCCACGATTCTGTTAGCCTTTCTTAGAATCTTCATGATTCTAAAAGAAAAAATAAAGATATCGGCAGGCCAAATGTAATTGAAATAGGAAAAGATTTGGTTTGAAAAACACACACTGATATTCATTTACAATTTTAATTGTACCACAGTTCTTATCAACAAACCTCAATCAAAAATACGTTGAAAATTATTTTGTAGATACATTACATTACTTAACCAAGCAAGGTACACAATTTAAAACATAATATGCACACAAACGTTTGCCCAGGAGAATGTTACAGTACATAACAATCAGTTGTAGTTCTCTGTATTAATCGATAGCATGTACAACGAGGTAATTACAACAAATAGAATCTACATTTCTCCATAGCACCTATAAGATGTTAATTACAGTAGATACCATTGTTTACATGCAAAGGCAAATATGAGGTTAGTGACACTTCATTATTACTGGTTCAAATGGCTCTGCGCGCTATGCGACTTAACTTCTGAGGTGATCAGTCGCCTAGAACGTAGAACTAATTAAACCTAACTAACCTAAGGACATCACACACATCCATGCCCGAGGCAGGATTCGAACCTGCGACCGGAGCGGTCGCTCGGCTCCAGACTGTAGCGCCTAGAACCGCATGGCCACTGCGGCCGGCTCATTATTAGCGCTGACATTACTTTCATAGCCTGACTCGTAGTAATCTAGATATTTATCACTGTCATCACACTCAAAATCACTGTCTAACACCTCTTCTAACATCGCAAAATCGTCCACATTCGTCATGCCTACAAACTCCAACTTCCTCACGGTAGCCATTTTCTCACAGATAACATTTTATACATTCAGACATCGTTACTTACCAGGAAAAAACAAGCCGTATTCTGTTGCCATCTGTGGATATTTTGGGAAACTAACTCGTGTATGTATCTCAGCATGTAAGATACTACATCGTAAGTCATTTTTGGCCAAAGTGTCAGTTACATGTTTTACGCCAGAGCCCCTCAGTTGACGAACATATCCACAAGGAATTGGTCGTTGCTGCTGCAGAACTAACAGCAGCATATAAACTTGTGAAGCATCATCAAATTTCCGCAAAACTGCCGCGCGGGGCAGCCCCGCGGTATTGGGCACCCGTCTAAGGATCCAGTCCTCCCTCGTACTGGGTGTGTGTGTGTTGTCCTCAGCGTAAGTTAGTTTAAGTTAGATGAAGTTGTACGTAAGCCTCGACCCGGATGACCTGAGCAGTTTGGTCCCATAGGAACTTACCACAAATTTCCGAATTTCCGTAAGACTGAGTGCCGCAATGTATCCTGACATAAAAGTTGCCGCAGAGCAGTCTACAGTCAGGACTAAAGCTACATGAATTGTTAAAGATATACTCGCACCACGCTCCGTGTCAGATTGGATAAAACAATTGGAAGAGGTTTCATCTTATGGCTTAGGTACCGACGCATGGAACCACAAGGCTGTAGAAATGTTTCCTTTAGTTGTTCAATACTCTGCTGAAAGTGACGGGATCCGTCAGAAACTGTTTACCTTTCATTCGCTGAAACACGAAACCTCGGAGTCTATGCAAAGTTTTGCCTAGACACTTTAAGACAACTACAGATTTCATTAGATAAATTAATCGCAATTTGTGGAGACAACACCAACCTTGGAGGGCTTCATTGGCGCGCAGTTGAAAGAATTCTTAAGGTTTGGATACACGTAAAACAATTTTTTGACACAGAAATAAGGCCCCCTAAAATAATTTCAGATTTTTTCAATCGTCCCATTAGTGAAACTTACTTAAAATTTACATAGTCAAATTTGGCTCTGTTTGATAAAACTACAAAAGCTTGGAGAAGAATAAAGTCTCGATTACTGAAAAATATGGCGTACCAACTACTTCTGCCACAACAAGTTCCATGTAATTTTGTTGTAAATAAAAAGTAATAACATTAGATTATTTTTTTTTACTTTATTTCTACGCCCCTATCTCAAAGTGTCCCGTCGAGGTCCCAGCTAGCTATGACAACAATATCAAGGACGTAACATGTGTTAGTCGAAGAGACAAGAAAAAGTGCCACGATCAGAGTCCAATGGAACGGTTAACAAGATTCTGATAGCACTGCTCACCGTAGACTGTCGACGATAGTAATAGTGTCAATACAGCACAGTGAAACGACAACTGATAACCAATAATACCAACCAACTCCTCGCAACGGCATTCTGTCCCATAAGCGCACCCTTCTTCAGCGTGAATCACAGAGCATAGAAATTACTACCGGATAAGCGTGGGAAATATTTCACTTCATCTGATAAGTCGGGGTACACTTTCAAAACACTATTAGCAGCATATGAAAAGCACTTGAGCATTTCACACGCCAAGCAATAGGCCATCGTTCCGGATCTATTCACAAGGTACAGTCATATCGGATGAAGTGGGTTTGGTTCAAATGGCTCTGAGCACTACGGGACTTGACTTCTGAGGTCATCAGTGCCCTAGAACTTAGAACTACTTAAACCTAACTAACCTAAGGACATCACACACATCGATGACCGAGGCAGGATTCGAACCTGCGACCGTAGTGGTCGCACGGTCCAGACTGTAGCGCCTAGAACCGCTCGGTCACTGAGGCCGGCGATGAAGTGGGGCCCATGATTCAACTGTTATTTTTTCTCACCGGTGAACGCTACAGGAACCTATATGGTTGCAATTTGGTTTCTTCTGCCGCGTTCATTCTGCTTGGATTTATTTTCATGCGAAGTTAAGGGGGGGGGGGTCATCAGATTAATGTTATCAATGGACCAGATGTTGACAGAATGGCCAGCACTAACTTCGCAAAGCAGGAGAGACGGTGCTGTTGGTTAATTGTTTTCACAAAACCAACATTACCACTAGATACAACAGACAGAAAGGGGAGCGATGTGTCTAAGTTAAAATAATGACGAGTGACCATAGCTTTTGATGCAATTGTTTTATTTTGCCTGGTTTACAAAAGGTCGATAAAACACAGATATTTTACTACTTCTACTGCTCTAGTAATTAAGAGGATTAGTAACAGTTTTACGTATTGTAAGGAACACTTTATGTTCATGCCACATTTTATTTCCTTATTTTTCAATTTTCCAATTTTGTATGGTGTCTGTAGATTTCATCTAGCATTCAGTGAGTGAAGTGGCACTGGAGAACTCACACAGTGGGGATTAACATTTCTGTAGCAACGCTGGCTGCAGGAGGCAGTGGACCATATGGTGTCGCCAGTGGTGCGGTAATATGAGGCCCTGTAACTAGAGAAGAGAACACCCGTTCCGTTAGCACCGAGCTACGCAAGGAAAGCACAGTTATTCTGGCACGAAGCAAGTAATCATGCGTTATAAATATTTGCTAATAAAAGTAGCTTTTTTCAATACACGTATTAGAAGGAGCCTACAGGTTATAAGTACGTTCTGACAACAATATTACAACGCCAGAAATTGGTCATCTCAATAAATAAATGAATAGTGTTCAGTCTAATGAACTGATACGAATCGCAAGTACGAGGTACAGGCCATGTGTCATGGATGCCTTCCGATCTACTTCTGTCGTAAGACCATGCTCTCAGAAAATTGTTAGTTTTAAGTTAATCATTATTATTTGTGTGAGTATTACTAGTTTATGGTGTTTAGTAAATAAATACATCATAAAGCCATTCCTTTTGAATGTTATTTTGAATGATATAGCTTCCCACTTCACCACTCAGAAACACAGAAAGTAGAAGTAGAAGGTACTACTTGTGCTACGTCCAGCATTCGTCGGCAAAACATATAGAAAGAATCCTACACGCCGACTCACTCTGATAGGCCAGCGTCGAATTGTCTTAATCTCTGCAAAACATGGATGGAAAATCACGGACAGTCATACAGTACGCCTCTTGTACCATCCTCTATGGACTCTCTGGCTAAACTGAGACATTTCTTGAGCTTTAGTGCAAGTTGGAAGCGGGGGGGGGGGGGGGGGGGGAAGGAGAGCGGGTTCTTGCAGTACTAAAATGGACATCAGGCGGAGTAGTAATTATGTTTGGTGGATTAAATGTAGGGAGCAGTGCAATTTAAATGAGACACAAACCTGAAAAGGTGAGGAAACAGTTTATTACTTTAAAGGTAAGCACCAAAACTGTTAATACGTTTATCCCACTGTGAGGCAAGGTGATTAATACCTTCGTGGAAAATTATTTGCTGTTGACTACGGAAGAGTGATTGTACCCAGGCGCGTACCTGTTACCCCGAAGTAATCTCTTCCTTCAGCGTTCCAAAAATATGGCAATCTGATGTGGAGAAATCTAGACTGCACGGAGGATGTGCAAGGGCTAGCCAACGGAACTTCTTCAGCATAGACTTAACAACCTTGGTAATATCTGTCCGCGGATTTCCTTGCACGCCTGAGCACTATCATGGTTGCGTAGGCAAGGATAGTGATATCAGGCCTCCATATTTTCTCTTGAGGAATCCGTTGAGACGGTTTCGACCATAGCCTGTGTGTACTCTTTTTCAGCAGCGCCCAGCGAAGCACGAGCACGATAAATTAGAAACCGTGCCGATTTAATTCTCACAACCATTTCCTGAATCTCCTGTCATTTAGCAACACCATGGGTTGGCATCGAAGTTTCTACTGACGTGATACCAAAGTACAACGTATGAAATTCGAGACTGAGCTAAAATGAATGAGAAAGTTAGTCATCATTTCATGACCTCGGTCCAGTGTCACGAGACTAACAAGTATCAGAAGTGTAGGAGAGAGGTGTCGAACCTACTTTCTATTGTCTGTAGAAACAAAATACGAGTATACCCCTGTCAGTCTCGGTGACGTATCTGTGAGGTGACCTCACGCCACTTACGTTCAAATGTGTGTGAAATCGTATGGGACTTAACTGCTAAGGACATCAGTCCCTAAGCTTACACACTGCTTAACCTAAATTATCCTCAGGACAAACACATACACACACCCATGCCCGAGGGAGGACTCGAACCTCCGCCGGGACCAGCCGCACGATCCATGATCACGCCACTTATCTTTAACGGATAACTGCCTGGATATTCCTTTCACCAACGGTCTCCGTGGACTTGTTTTGGCGAGTCTTTGAAAGATAAGGCTTTTGAAATGCACTGCCCACCATCTTTGTTGAGCTCTTAAGTAACTAATAGTGAGATGTTAACTGTACAGATACTCGTAACGTACATCTCCAGTTCCTCAGTAGTATACACACTTGCTCAAAGAACTGCGAACTTTTACCTGATAAGGAGTCAACTTTTCAAGTTATATACGAATTATTTATTAATTCAGCACTTCACCATGAATCACTCTCAAAGAAATGAGGTACCACTAACCTATTGTCCATTATTGTGATACCATAGAGCAGGACGTGAATGTCACTGAGTCACCTCTGACCCATCATCGGACGTTTTGGTAGTCGACAAAAGAGACATGGAATTGTATCGCTGCATAACACATCGGTGCCTCGCCGACTCCATGCGGAGTCCATGTCACTACGCGTCATTACAGCCATCAGGCCGTCAGGCGACGCACAACATACTCTGGTGTGCCAGACTTAAGGACGAAAGTAACTTTCTAGTGATGTGTAACTGCCAAGCAACATAACTCGATGAAACTTGGTCTGTACATAAAAATAACTGCTACAGTATAGTACAGAGGATGAAAGAAATACGCAGTGAGACGAACAGAAATGATATTTTTATTCAAAGACAATAATTACACTGACGTTACGGCGACTCATGATGGTCCTCTGGGAATTACACTCCTGGAAATGGAAAAAAGAACACATTGACACCGGTGTGTCAGACCCACCATACTTGCTCCGGACACTGCGAGAGGGCTGTACAAGCAATGATCACACGCACGGCACAGAGAACACACCAGGAACCGCGGTGTTGGCCGTCGAATGGCGCTAGCTGCGCAGCATTTGTGCACCGCCGCCGTCAGTGTCCGCCAGTGTGCCGTGGCATACGGAGCTCCATCGCAGTCTTTAACACTGGTAGCATGCCGCGACAGCGTGGACGTGAACCGTATGTGCAGTTGACGGACTTTGAGCGAGGGCGTATAGTGAGCATGCGGGAGGCCGGGTAGACGTACCGCCGAATTGCTCAACACGTGGGGCGTGAGGTCACCACAGTACATCGATGTTGTCGCCAGTGGTCGGCGGAAGGTGCACGTGCCCGTCGACTTGGGACCGGACCGCAGCGACGCACGGATGCACGCCAAGACCGTAGGATCCTACGGAGTGCCGTAGGGGACCGCACCGCCACTTCCCAGCAAATTAGGGACACTGTTGCTCCTGGGGTATCGGCGAGGACCATTCGCAACCGTCTCCATGAAGCTGGGCTACGGTCCCGCACACCGTTAGGCCGTCTTCCGCTCACGCCCCAACATCGTGCAGCCCGCCTCCAGTGGTGTCGCGACAGGCGTGAATGGAGGGACGAATGGAGACGTGTCGTCTTCAGCGATGAGAGTCGCTTCTGCTTTGGTGCCAATGATGGTCGTATGCGTGTTTGGCGCCGTGCAGGTGAGCGCCACAATCAGGACTGCATACGACCGAGGCACACAGGGCCAACACCCGGCATCATGGTGTGGGGAGCGATCTGCTACACTGGCCGTACACCACTGGTGATCGCCGAGGGGACACTGAATAGTGCACGGTACATCCAAACCGTCATCGAACCCATCGTTCTACCATTCCTAGACCGGCAAGGGAACTTGCTGTTCCAACAGGACAATGCACGTCCGCATGTATCCCGTGCCACCCAACGTGCTCTAGAAGGTGTAAGTCAACTACACTGGCCAGCAAGATCTCCGGATCTGTCCCCCATTGAGCATGTTTGGGACTGGATGAAGCGTCGTCTCACGCGGTCTGCACGTCCAGCACGAACGCTGGTCCAACTGAGGCGCCAGGTGGAAATGGCATGGCAAGCCGTTCCACAGGACTACATCCAGCATCTCTACGATCGTCTCCATGGGAGAATAGCAGCCTGCATTGCTGCAAAAGGTGGATATACACTGTACTAGTGCCGACATTGTGCATGCTCTGTTGCCTGTGTCTCTGTGCCTGTGGTTCTGTCAGTGTGATCATGTGATGTATCTGACCCCAGGAATGTGTCAATAAAGTTTCCCCTTCCTGGGACAATGAATTCACGGTGTTCTTATTTCAATTTCCAGGAGTGTAGAAAAGGTGAGACATGGTTCTTAATAGGATGTGATACCATCGTGGGCGGTAATGCATACTCTACAACGTGCTCTTGTGCTGGCCTCAAGGTTCGTGAGGAGTTGTTGTGGAAGGACGTTGCATTTCTCCACCAGTGCGGTTGACAGCTGCCGAATGGCTTTTGGTGCACTTGGACATGTTGCAGTGCGTCTTTCGAAACGCACAAGTGGCCAACGGAATTAATGTTGGGGGAATGGGCAAAACATTTCAAACGCCAAATATCCTCTCGTTCCTCTACCTGTGCTGTTCCATGCGGTCCCACTTTCTCATCCACAAAAACGAAGTCAGGTTCGAATACAGCCACGTGAAGACGCAAATGCTGTCACAATAACGTCAACCGGAGAGTGTACCATGATCAAAGACTTAGAGGTCAGTACGTAATTCAAAATTGTGCGCCCCTCACCATCAAACCCACACCATCAAAAAGACCATTTCCGACACAGCAAATCGTACCAAGTTATGGCGATAGGTAAGTACATCCAGGAAGAAGTTGCAGCAAGTACATTTCTCTCTTGCAGTGCAAAATTTTCTGTGATAACTGTTGATCATGGAGCACCGCCGCTCGATGTGATTTGCTCGATCAGTGCGGCCAGTTCTGCTCGTGCGTCGCCAGTTTATTGTGCGCCTTCCACAGTGGTCCTAACGGAAGCAGTAACAGTGAACCCAATTACACCCACGGCCGCTTGGCTCTTCGCCTATACGGCCGCGTCGTAAAAATGTTATTGTCTCCGGAACGGCCGGAAGAGCTCGGTTTTGCATATAGATAGCCAATTTATACACACTTTGCGAGAGCTCTGTTTGGGCGGCAATGGTACCGCACTCCTAGTCCGTTCGTTTTACTGCTCGAGTAAATATGGCCGTCCGTCAATTGCGCCGCCGTCTCTGCCGACGCCGTAGCCGTCACTGCCGATCTTGTAGCCGCCGTAGTTACGGCACATCTCGCCTCAGGCGTCGGTCATAGCGCTCGTTTGCCTTACCGACACTGCAAAACTTTCCCCTCATATCGCTTTTTTTTTGTCGTATGTTACGGCCGGAACTCTATAATCAAACTTTAGAGCTTGCATGGATTACGTTGATGTGATCGGCGTTTTTAAAGAAAACAGTGACTACTCTCCAGAAGTGAACCGTGGTGGTGGCATTTCCCATAATGTCAACCCTGTGAATTTTAGACAACTGCAAATGTTTTGCTAGTTGTTTCGACGTTCTCGGGAGTTGCAGGCAATGAAAGTTAAGCTTATTTTTACAGTCTGTAAAATGTGCTCATCTCCTCCAGCTGTTTCTCTCCTTCCCCTCTTTCTTTTTTGACTCTCTATGAAAAAATTTCTGCCGCTCTTAGCCTCAGAGTGTCACTGTCGAGAAAGGTCATTAAAGATGAAACTGAAATGGCCTGTAGACATTTCAACATGAGAAGTGTAAATGCAGGACTTGGTTCTTGTTAAAAGACTTATTTGGTAAATGCTGGTCTTGTAGAATATTTGGAGGTTTATTCCATACCTATATGATCGCGTATGTTTTTCTCTTTTACCACAGACGAAACGTGAAAATTTCACACAGATCTTCGATTTGACAGTAGCGTTCTGGTAACTGGTTCAAGTAAAGATGAAATGTCTTCCAACTGGTAAAGAATAAATACATTTTCTACTTAAGCGAGGCAATTAGAAGATTTATTTTTACTAGATTATTGCTTTCACGTATTTATCGCGTGTTTCTAACTTTCTGACCGATTTTTTCTAATATTACTTTCCATTCTAGATATTTTTCTGGGATATCTTTCATCATTTCTTGTTCTTCATTCATTTTTGTCGTTAGTTGTCTGTCTGTTGCTACTCAGTGATCAGCGAGACATAGGGAGCTATGTTTAGAGTTAAACGTTCTATGGAAAGATCATCAGAGTATTTGAGCTAGCACAGTGGGACATCGCTGTGCATAGATATCGGCCTTGGTTCTGTCGAAGGAGCAACTCTCCTGTGTTCTGAAGAAAAGCAAAGAACACGAAATCATAGTGGTTGGACGTGTATTGGAACTGAACTTCATACACTGGGCAATCTTGGTAGCTTACTTTAACCTATCGTCCAGGCGGCCGAGTTCCTGCAGGTTAGACCACGTCCGGGACACAGAATGGTGATCCCAAGCAACAACACGCTGCACAACCATCGAGTAACAAACCAGTCCACACTATAGTCACATTAGTCCGCGGTCATAGAGAAGTTTGTACAGTATGTGTTTCATGCACCCTTGGCACAGACAACAATCAGTCATCACGAAGTGGAGGCAGAGAGTTTGAGATTAGAACTCGATAGACGTTCCACGCCTTGCGTGTTAGTTTTATTCAGAGTGAAGATTAGTCAACAATTTGATTAACAGTCAATACAAATGAAGTTTGATTTCGGACTTGAGAAGGATAGGGAAAGAAGTCGAAAGGGTCTTTATCGAAGAAATCTTTCTGACTTTTGCCTTAATCGATTTAGGAATACTCTTACATGATAAAAGTCATGGGATACGTGACATCGACCAGCGACTCACAATCTGGTGAACAGCAAGCAGCCGTGGCTTCAAAGAGGGCAATTTGATTAACAGTCAATACAAATGAAGTTTGATTTCGGACTTGAGAAGGATAGGGAAAGAAGTCGAAAGGGTCTTTATCGAAGAAATCATTCTGACTTTTGCCTTAATCGATTTAGGAATACTCTTACATGATAAAAGTCATGGGATACGTGACATCGACCAGCGACTCACAATCTGGTGAACAGCAAGCAGCCGTGGCTTCAAAGAGGGCCGGTTGCTACATAGTGATCTCTGGCAGCCCTAACTCTGCCACTGACGAACAGTACAGTGATGTCCATTATAATTATCCGGGCTGTTATGCCGTGGTCGGTTGATGAATTCAATGGTGATTCCCAACGTTTCGTCTCCGACTGCGGGAGACATCTTCAAGGGGGTCCGTAGCTTGATGGAAGGTCCAACACACACACTGGCTCGCTACTGACTGCCGCTAAATTCCGTGTCCGCGCGCCCCCGCGCCGCGGCGTGACGTCACGTGTTTTGAAAACGTCAGTGCAATTGGTCGCTGTCCGTCGCCGTCGATCGCCGTTACCATCACCCAGTAGTGGACGAGTGGTACACATCTTCTTTAACACCGGCATCCATATACCGTTTAATTTGACGCCCTCCTCCTTTCGGTTGAAATTATTTGGGTGTTTAGCGATTTCGATTGCCTCCCTGTAGAGCCTTTCGTAGTATCCGCTCGTGGCCGCTAGTACTTGCGTCTCCTCGAAACGAATATTGTGGTTCCCTGGCTGGAAAGCATGCTCCGCAACAGCTGATCGTTCCGTTTCTCCTCTTCTACAATTTCCCTTGTGCTCTTCCAAACGTGTAGAAACAGTTCTTTTGGTGGTACCGACATGAACATCACCACAGCTGCATGGGATACTATACACTCCAGATTTTTCCAATGGTTTGCGAGCGTCCTTGGCAGGCCTAAGGTATTCCTGTATCTTCCTGGTGGGCTTGTAAATTACGGTAATATTCCGCTTCGTCAAGATCCTCCCTATTCTTTCCGTTACATTTTTAACAAACGGCAGGAAAACCTTAGATTTTGCAGTAGCCTGTACGTCAGTATGATTTCTGCATGGCTGCTTCAACGCACGTTTTATTTCAGCGGACGAATATCCGTTCTTCGTCAGTGCATTGTGGAGATGTTCTATCTCAGCGTCGAGCAAGTCAGGTTCACAAATAGTTCTAGCTCTGTCCGCTAACGTCTTGATAACGTTGGGAATCACCATTGAATTCATCAACCGACCACGGCATAACAGCCCGGATAATTATAATGGACATGATATTTCCGGCCGTGAAAGTTTACATTTTAGAACAGTACAGTACATTTCACTACAGCCTATGCAGCAACCGGCTCTCGTTGAAGCAACGGCTGCTTGCTGTTCACTACTGTTTGGATAAATGAAACACCAAGATCGAAAGAGGTGATCAGAACGAAATTTATTCCATCAATGGACATGAAACCACACAAATGATCAGGTAAACAGACCTGTACATGCACTGTGTTTGCGGAAGTTTGGTATTGAGGAGTGACACCATGAACTGCAGTCAGAGTCGCTAGATGTCGTGCCATGGAATCAACGAGAATCTGAAAATGCTGATGCGGAATACTCTGTAACGCGATTTGTAGGCGCGTCCACAATGCATAAACTGCGGTTGCTTGACGACATGAACGAACATGTAGCCGACCGGCCATATCACAGATGTGCGTGACATTTCAGGCGAATGTGCAGGCCAGGCAAGTTGTGGTACCCGTCATTCTCCCAAGAAAGCATGTCACATCCCTCGCCACGTGTGGCCGGGCATTTTCCTGCTGAAATATGGCACGTGGAATGGCCTGCTGAAAGGGCAGTGTCTCAGGCTGTAAAACATCTCTTCAGATTGTCCCCAGGACCCAGGAGGTGAGTTCACACTTTATAGACAATGGCCTCCCAAAAAATCACACCTGTCATCTGTCTGCTATGCAGCTCAACAATAAAGTCTGCCCGACCTCTTTCATCACAGTGACGTCGAAGGCGTATGTGGTCGTAACTGTAGGACAGGCTGAAGTGGATCTCGTCCGAAAACACTACATTTGTCAGGCGGCATGCCGGTGTCGGCGTTCACGTGCACACTGCATTCTGCGGAGTTGGTGGGTCCTGTTCAGCAGAAGCTGATGGAATGGCAAGTGTGCCACCAGCCCAGCCAGCAGAAGACGGCATCAGATTGTCGACGCAGATGTGGACACAACCGTGCAGTGCACCATTGCCGCTCCAACACTGTCGACGGGGCTGTTCTGCCCGTTACGGCCAAGCGGACACGATGACGCTGTGCGCGGCCGCCTTCTCTCCTCCACTGATTCCACATACGCTTCACTGTTCAAGCAGCGTGACCTGTATGAGCCAAAATGTCACGGAACGGCAGACTGTCGGTCTGAAAGCACTCACACGTCAGTAACCTACCCTATGACGTTAGCGAGACATAGTGTCACTTGGTTACACATTTCAACTTCGTAAGGCGACACTGCACCTACTGAGCGTTGCGTAACACTGACCACACAAAGGAACTTTCTGTTGTGCGTAAGTGCACTCCATCTCTCTACCATTTAAACAACTTATTATGGTTCCACTGTTTTACACCTCCTCTTAACATGACTTGTTACAGATAATTGCTTCTGAGGGTGCCTCTTATGAACAGAGGTGTATATTCAATAATATATTGAGTATTAATTAATCTTGTTTTGTTGGTGGCTAACGACGACCCACAGGTCCGAAGGCCACATATTCTGACAAAGAAGTAGAAACATCCTGGCAGATTAAAACTGTGTGCCCGACCGAGACTCGAACTCGGGACCTTTGCCTTTCGCGGGCAAGTGCTCTACCATCTGAACTACCGAAGCACGACGCACGCCCCGTACTCACAGCTTTACTTCTGCCAATACCTCATCTCCTACCTTCCAAACTTTACAGAAGCTCTCCTGCGAACCTTGCAGAACTAGCACTCCTGAAAGAAAGGAAATTGCGGAGACATGGCTTAGCCACAGCCTGGGGGATGTTTCCAGAATGAGATTTTCACTTTGCAGCGGAGTGTGCGCTGATATGACACTTCTTGGCAGATTAAAACTGTGTGCCCGAAAGAGACTCCAACTCGGGTCATTTGACTTTCGTGGGCAAGTGCTCTACCACCTGAGCTACCGAAGCATGACTCAAGGCTGTGGCTAAGCCATGTCTCCGCAATTTCCATTCTTTCAGGAGTGCTAGTTCTGAAAGGTTCGCAGGAGAGCTTCTGTAAAATTTGGACAGTGGGAGACGAGGTACTGGCAGAAGTAAAGCTGTGAGTACTGGACGTGAGTCGTGCTTCGGTAGCTTAGATGGTAGAGCACTTCCCCGAGAAAGGCAAAGGTCCCGAGTTTGAGTCTCGGTCGGGCACACAGTTTTAATCTGCCAGGAAGTTTCATATCAGCGCACACACCGCTGCAGAGTGAAAATCTCATTCTGGAAACATCCCCCAGGCTGTGGCTATGCCATGTCTCCGCGTTATCCTTTCTTTCAGGAGTGCTAGTTCTGCAAGGTTCGCAGGAGAGGTTCTGTAAAGTTTGGAGGGTAGGAGACGAGGTACTGGCAGAAGTAAAGCTGTGAGTGCCGGGCGTGAGTCATGCTTCGGTAGCTCAGATGGTAGAGCACTTTCCCGCGAAAGGTAAAGGTCCCGAGTTCGAGTCTCGGTCGGGCACACAGTTTTAATCTGTCAGGAAGTTTCATATCAGCGCACACTCCACTGCAGAGTGGAAATCTCATTCCAAAAAAATAGAAGTTCAAGCCCAGGAATGGGCGATCCCAGACATATAGATATTACTGCCCGACCCCATGCGGCTGACTTCAAGATAGGGTCCCTGACGCATGGCACCGTCATGCGCTTGGTGTGATTGGCAGCTCCTAGCCTGAATGCAATTGAGCAAGCATGGGACACTGTGAGACAGAGGATCAACTATGTTGGACTCGGGATAAGGAGCCATTATGTGTTAAACACTATCACGCATGGTCATCTCACCCCATAACGACATTCTGGGTGGCATCAGATTCTCATCATCACAGACGGTTACCAGTGGCTGGTTTCCAGAGTAATTCGTATCACACCACAGTAAGCCCAGGCAATTATTAGTGCTCAGGTTGCCGATGTTTTTCATGGTCAAGAAGTTCGGACAGGCCACGACAAACATACCAACATCATCATAATAATGGAAGGAATGCGCTGCAGGCTCATCATCTCAGCTCAAAACTTTGCCTAACGCTTACACCATATCAGCTTGCGTACAGGCAGTTCTCTTTAATCTGCCGCATTATCTATCTACCACCTCACTGAAAGCTTTCCTCCATGCTGTAATCCATGGTACTGATTTGTGTAAAATCTGAAATGAGGTGTCCAGAATCAGCACAGTTATTCACCTACCTACCTTGACGTACTCCAGATGAAAGGACAAATATATCATGTTATTTCCATTAGTTTACCTCCCTTGATAACAAATGATGGGATCTATAGTCCATTCACTACCGCATAACGTTGAAGTTTTTTTATTACTTTTGTTTAAGGGGACCACACCGTGGTTCAGGTCGAAAAAAATCGATTTTCGGTTTTCATCATATTTCGATAGATTAAGGTTTTATTTAAGTACTCTGAAAAGGATTTCGCTGAAAAAAAATTTTTTCGGGCATTTAAAGAGCATTTTCCTATCACGTGTGTTTGTATGCCACGCCCACTTTTCTGTCACCCACGTTTCTGCATATATTACTCCCGAGTGCGTTGGCTATCCTTGGAATGCAACGGTCGGTAATCTTTTGTTTCTGCTGTTTGTAAAGAACACGCTTCCAAACACGCGGTTAGTTTTGTTCAAGTGTGATTGCGAGTAGTTGTTATACTTACGTTTGCAGTACTTGTTTACGTGTGTTTTGATGTGTTTATTGAAGATGACGAAACGTATAGGCAGTTTCAAGAAACGACCATTTAGAGGAAACAAGTTTAGAAAGCTTTCTGTACAAGAGGTTATCTCGCCTGGCAACGATGTGTCTAATTGTAGTTCTTCAACAAGTGCATCATCAAGAAAGCTCTCACCATTTCAAGAGAGTTACAACGAATTTACTGTAAGTGACAAGGGGTGCAGTAACATTATTATAAATTTGAGAATATTATCATATGTAATTTGTAAATTTGTACAATGTAGACAGTGTGGTGAGTCACAGAGTGTATTTAATTTGCAATAAATGCTCAGCTGTGATTTCATTTACGAGTTCTTCAAAACCAGATGCAAGTGGCCCTTATATACCAGATTAGTTTGTGCCTTCCGATCCATTGGCAAGGGCATGGCTGCAGGGAGAACATTTTGTTCAGCGATGAACTCACATCAACAACCAAATAAATTTGAGAAACTGACTGTTATATTTGAGAAAGCTATATGTGAGGTCAACGAGGAAAGCATGAAACTGACTGCTAGGGAAGCAGTGGAAGAAAATGACGGATGTTCGGATATTGTAGTTGCACTTGATGGAAGCTGTCAGAAAAGAGGACGTACTTCTCTGAATGGAGTAGTGAGTGCCACGAGTGTAGACACCGGTAAAGTGTTAGATGTGGAGATAATGTCTAAATATTGCAATGAACATAAAGAACACAACTGTGTGGCTAATTTTAGAGGAACAAGGGGTGGTATGGAAGTTCATGGAGTACAAAAAATATTTCATCGCTCCGTAGAAATAAGAGGCGTACTGTACACCAAATCTTTCGGTGATGGTGACAGTAAGGCATAAAACAGTGTGGTGAACTCTAAGCCATATGGAGCTGCCATTATTAGCAAAATAGAACGTGTAGGCCATATTCAAAAACGTATGGGAACAAGGCTGAGAAAACTAACTGTAGATATGAGAGGAAAAAATTTAGAAGATGGATAATTGTTGACTGGACAGGGTTGGTGAACTGAAACTGAAATAGAAAATTTGCAGGTATACTATGGGCAGGTAATTAGGAGAAATAAAGAAAACCTGGAGGCAATGAAGAGAGATGTTTGGGCCATATTCTTCCATAAGTCCTCTACTGATCATAAGCCATGTCAGGGATTGTGTTCATCAGGAGAAAATTCGTGGTGCAAATACAATAGGGCTAAGGCTACTGGAGAACCTTATTCTCGCCACCATTCTCTTCCTGCTGCTTATATAACAGCAATTAAAACTATTTTCAGAGACTTGACTCATACTGACCTTCTAAAGAAATGTCTGCATAGGGAGACACAGAGCCGTTTCAGGCCGGCCACTGGTGGCCGAGCCGTTCTAGGCGCTTCAGCCCGGAACTGCGCGACTGCTACGGTCGTGGGTTCGAATCCTACCTCGGGCATGGATGTGTGTGATGTCCTTAAAAAAAAAAAAAAAAAAAGATCCAGGAAGGCGAAAAAGAAGCTGGAAGACCTGCTAGAAGCCAAAGAAGGACCATCGTATGCAGCAGGACAATTTATTTAACTGTAAATAACAAATTTCAAAAGTTTTTTCTTTAATGTCAATTTCCCACAAACTAAAATTTTCAGTACATATGCCCCATTATATCAGAAACTATCATAGATAAATGAATGAAATTTTCAGAGAATCTGCATAACATGAAAGGCTACCTCTGGCACTACATTCATTAACATTTCCCCATTAGGAAGTTCACAAAAAAAATTTCTGCAGAAAAAATTAATATTTTTATTAAAAAAATTAAAAAAGTATTTCTTTAAAACTATAAAATAAATAAAGTAGATTTTAGTACAGTAGACTCTATTAGCATAATGTAACATACAGTAAAAATATTAAGGTCCAGCATCATATAGTTTTTTCAGAAGTGGGTCAAACACTTTCCTAAATTAACATGGGTTAGATAGGCAGCGAGTGGTCCCCTTAAGACACATTCCAAAACGCAACGGAGTTTCTCATTGTTTGAGATTAGTAAATAATGAGAAAACAAAAACACTAAGCAAGGGACAAGTAATTTTAATTCTTGGTGGAAACTTTTTCTAGTATCTGTCACTTTTCGACAATCTATGAAACTTATTTATTGTAAATTTGCAACTTCCTTATCACAGAGGCAGGTAATTTTAATGGACATGAAGAAGGAAACAAATGAAGTCCTAAATCCTCTCAAGGAAATATTACTAGAAAGAAAGTGGAAGCATATGTATCTGCCATTGAAGAGCATACGCTTCTAGTGCAATTTCTGTACCTCTCGGCAATTTTATGGTTTTAAAACGGTTGTTGCCTGTATGGCAATGTTTCAAAACAAGTACGTTTAGAAGAAAGCGGCAATTCCACAAAAAACAAAGTATCATTTAAGAGAATTGTCTTGAATATTTCAATCCAGTCCAGAACCAAACTTAATTTCATCTCAGTCTACAATGTTAGTACGATTACTGTTTGAAAGATATATCATACATACGCAAAAGCGGTCGTTTTTCATTGTGTTTAATGTAATTCGTGTTTAACTATATCTGCTAGGGAGGCTTAAGCAAAGTGTTTAAATTATAGTAAAAATAATTTGGCAAATCATTGTATATCAGTTTATACAGCAACAAAAATATTTAGTTGAATCTGTTTGGAATACAAGTACTTATACAGGAGAAGATCTTCTTAATTTCCTTTCATAATCAGCTTTTATTTGAGGCATCTCGTTACGGTATGTACATTATAAAAAAATTGGTGTCAGCAATAAACACTCCATCCTTACCAAAAGTCAGATTAAATTAAGAGTAATGACTGTCATTATTTTCCAATTTAGCTACATAATTTTGAGTAACGTTATTCTTTCTGAAATGTGAGTGATATAACTGTAGCTTTCATGCCATAGTATTACGTAAGGTGTTATTAGCGAACTAGAATTAAAAGAAATGAAAGACCGTATGATGGCAATAGCTACTTATTTTAGTCCTTTCTAAGATCCACAAGAACTAGTTTCTGAAATACAAAGTAATAGTTACAACTAATTTCCGTTAATTTTATACATATTGCGATGCTCTGGTTGAAATACAAAAATCATTAAACTGTTTACTGCAGTATGATCAATACACAGCATACTCTTATTGTAGCAAGCGTGTGTGTGTATTGAAACATTTCTTCGCGGAGATGCGTTATCCACGAAGTTAATACACGAAATGTTAGTGAAGTTAAGAGAAATGTTCTGAATTGGCGATTTATCACAGTCGTAGTTCGTCATCCACAATGGAGATACTGAGAATATGTTCTAAGTTGGTGATGTTTCTCTCTCTGATATCGCCAACAGAACAAAGTATAAAAGTGGCTGAGGTGAATTGTTTAAGAGGCTGTAAGATATATTTGCAGCCAATTTAAATTCACATCAACATGTAAGCACGACAGTTGAAAATGTTTGCCTCGTATCGTGTACTAAATTTATCGATGATCTGAAGCCTTTGATTTGCAGTCCTAAATATGTTGAGTGTTTTCTGGTCCATCATTATCAAAACCATTTCCTTCTTCTTCTTCCTCTTCTTCCTTTCGATCAAGCGAGAAAGTAGCTGGAGAAAACTAGTCAGTACTTCTTTTAATGAGACTTAAAATTCCTGATGTTGCTTTGTCTGTAGGTGCTTCTTAAAACTCTCATTTCAACTGAACTGCTAGATTACCTAAGAATGTTATTGCATTGCGTGAAATTTCCGATGAGCTACAAGTTCGTTAATCTGTAACGATGATAAGGAAATAAATGTTCATACTGAAAAATTCAAGTTCACTCATTTTAATCGATCCTTCTGTCTCAGCTTGGCAGAACGATTTCACTTTCACATAGTAAAAGTTCTAAAATGCAGATGTCTTACTGTATCAATTAATTTACGTACCTGGTTTTTCTTTTAACATTGTGGAACATCAAGGTTTTTGGCGTTTTTAGTTTACCAACCCAAGTTCAATCACCGAGACACGTTCTTGAATCGCAGTACAGCCTACTTACACTGTTCAAGCGTTGCACTGGTATGGAAAGGAACAAAAGTCTTCCTAGCACAGTGTAAGGCTGGGTCATATCAGCAAGGTTAATTAACTTGTTCTGATGCTTGTGAAGATTGAAATGGAGCAAGGGAAGTCAGTCCTACATTGGTCCCTCTCTCTCGCATCTAATGGTTGTTTAACATGTGTAGCAGAGAAACGCCCCTTGCATTGTAAAGTAACGTAATTTATCCATTTTTAAGAATAACGAAAGACAGATACGTGTCATTCTCTAGATTATCAAATATGTATGACGTTACCAGGGACGTTGTGCACCAAGTACATTAAAACGTAAGTAAGTGATCCCCACCATTCCAGTCTTTTCGCCATTTTATAAAGAGAGTGCTCCAAAGGCTGTCGTAAAGAGACAGCATGATAACTTTTTTTAATCTTGCTTTATTTCACGCCTCTTATTCTGCAGTCCAGCAAAAAGGCTCTGAAGGGATGAGCTCTGCATTAAGACCTCTTTAGAAAGCACTTACTTCCCTCAACTACTGCTTGATGGACAGAGTAATCTATGAGCTGAAAGAGGACGAGCGCTTTCAGTTTGTTACTGTCGGAGCAAGTAGTCCATCGGAAAAGGATGCCCTCTAGGGTACTTTAAATACTCCTTTTCCGCCACATCGTTCTCTGCTTTAGGGAGAAACGATGGATTAAGTATTTTTAAAGAAAATTTTCAACCACCAAATGACTCAGAACTTGCTGATGACAAAAAGTCGAACATCATTTAACAAAAAATTGTAACACATTGCTTCCGGAAAGAGTAATGAGGAAGTCATTTACATGGTAATGTCATACGCGAAATGGCAGTCAAGACGTACACATCTGTGTTATCATTCTGAAAATGAATCCAAACGTCGAGGCTAAAAGGGTGTAGTTTCACGGTGGTAAAATTACTCTTCACACTTTCTGCTGAAGTGTAAACAGTATTAAAGTTTACATCCATTCTACCATTTTCAAAGCCTGAATAAAATTATAAAAGCATAAACATAGTTCGATTTAACATATTTGTGTGTATTATGTACTTTAAGACAGACTTTCAATCAAATTAAAAAGAAATCTCTACTAACAATCACTGAGAAACTGAAACGTCTCTGTTAGACTCATTTCAAACAATTTAACTTCTAATTCATGCTGTAACACTCAAACATTTGTTATATTGTTTTGTACGTCATGTTGGTCCCCATTCAATGGTACAAATTTATATTAAAGTACAGATTTTTCCAGTAAGTACCTAAGCCTATGAACATTACTTACATTTTGAGCACCCAAATTTCCTTTCTCTCTTTATTATCTGCATGAATGAGTGAGCGAGTGTGTCTCTTGCATTCGTCTTCTATAAGGCAGCAGTATAGCATCTGGCTGTCTGTTATGGTAGCATCAGTATAGCCAACGTAGCTTCCTCAGTTAAAGCAAAGAGATTTGTACCCTTTCGGTAGTCATTCGAAAGCAGTTACGTTGGTGGCGAAAAATATCCCTCTGGTCTTTCCAGCTACCTGGGAGAAGTTCATTGGAGGAAGAGTGTGCTCGCGCCACCAGGGACTCGAACTTTGTTGAGTGGCGACGTTATTCTTAAGAGTGACTTGGCGGTGGTGGGTGTGGTAATGTGAGATTGTATGTAGCTGATGTACACGTTTGATCTCCTTGTTCATTTTCAAGTTCGGTAGACGAATTATTATATTTTTCAGACTGTAGTCTGGAGTTTATTTTTCTGTATGTAGTAAGGTTTTCCGGTCCTTGCTTTGTGCAAGCAGAAAAGGTAGTAGTGGACGTTCATTGCCCCACCACAGGTTTACAATTCAGTTGTCCGAGTTCTCTTTTAATGGGAAAGTATGTACAAACTTTTATCGTTTGTATGTGTTTTATTTCTTCTACTTTTCATTTCGCTTCAATTTTAAGGTGAGTTAGAATGGAATTTTTTTTCACATTTTCCGATTTTTATCTCATAATAAAATTTGCATTTTCCCAAATAAAATGATATGTGTATATCACTTATAAACTTACGTGGGAGGTAGTTTACTTTATTTTTTAGAATTTTGTCTACACTGGTTGAAAATGGTAAATTTTTAACTGCATAATTTCATGATATAATAAACTCCATAATTTTTATATAGAAGGCTTGGATTGCTGTGTTATAAAGATCATGTCCAGAAGAAGATGGAAACCAGGTTGAGGAAGTTGAAACAAAGTTTGAGAGACAAGAAACTTTCTAATGGTAAAACCATGAGAGGCAGGCTGACAGACAAAATGATTGATGAACTGCAGCAGTATTACGGGATGGCCATTAGAAATAATAATGAGGATTTGTTGAAAACTAAACAGGCAGTATGGGCTACCTTTTTCCACAGTCAACTGCTGAAAAACCAGTACACCATCTTTGCCTTACTTTATTCTTAATTCTTAATTCTGGGTGATATTTTTTTGGTAATCGTACCTACACGATTTCATTTGTGCTCTTGAAGTTTCCATGTGTTCTAATAATTTTGCTTACTTTATGAATATTCAGAACATTTGCTGGTGTTTCAGTCCAGCGTAGCTTAGTTACATCAACAAGGTGATGCAGACACATATCTTTGTAAGAAAGTGTTCCATAGTATTTGTGTTGACAATCACTCAATCACAGCGAGAGGCATGAAACTTTGAGCCGCTGACTTATTGTGATGGGCAGAATTCTTTTGATCTCTATCCTTGTGTGTGCGAATAGTGTATGTTTTGTGAACTTTTCCCATACGGGCCTAACATTTCTATTTCATTCATCATCTCAACGTGCCTCAGCACTCAATATAATAATAATGTGAGTTAATAAATTACATAACAGGCAACGACAGGTCGTAGTTTAGACTTACTTTTCGAATTTTTTAATATGATGTTTCATTTTAATAAACTGTGTTGAACTATGATGACTGTGTCTTGGACAAACCCCTTCCCTTTTATAAGATTATTCTCAATAAATCCCTCCTGGTGTTTCTGAAGCGCAAAAGGGTTTAAGTTCCTGCTTGCTCTGAATTATTTGATTTAACGTTTCTACTTAATTGTTTCCGTATACTCATTCCATATATTCACCTGGATCTTTATATTAATATTGACACACTAGTTATGCTTCCCTAATCAGTGATTAATTCTTATATCAAATTACTCAATTTTAATTAAATTGGGTGGCAATCGAACAAAATTTTGTGACACACGAAAATTACAGTCGACTTATGAGTTCCACATTAACTGTCTTCCTACAATTTCTGTTTACAGATCTTTTTCTACATAACTACTCACCCATTAATAACCATTTAAAATCAGTCATTGATGAAATATACTAGCGTACTGAATAAGTTTCCTTTAAATATATATCTGCAGAGGAAAATCTGTAGTTAAAACAGAAGTCAGGCAAGAAGATTTCTTACAAACGTAGCCTCTTAGCAGATGTAGACGGAGTTTGCAGGGAGATTGAGAAGGAATACATGTCTACAGATATGTCAGTAGTTAGTAGACTTTAAAACAACAACGGTATAGCAAATAACCAATTGCTCTAAATGTAGCAAGAAATCCGTTGGTAAACTGAAGACGGTTTCCTATTTAAGCTTCCAATGTGTGGGAAACCATAGTTGAAATCACTAGATATTACAACTTTTAACTTATGGTGGTTAGACATAGAGTTCCAGAGTAAAAATTTTTCCGAAACAGGGCTAAGCAATAGAGACAAGCATGTTGAGAATTTATGGAATAAATACCGAAAGTAAAAAATGGCTAACGGAATAGAGTGAACTGAACGGATAATGGTGAGCAAACAGCAGAAATGCAAACACTCTTTCTACTGGTCCCACTGGCTACGTTTCCATCCAAGGAACTGACTGGCTGGCTCTTATCAGTGGGCCTCCGTAGGTGAAGTCGAGATTTCCAGCCACAGATACATGCGCTCTGCTGCAAAAACCATGTGATTACCACCTTACACTTGGGCGAACTCAGCACCCAGCAGTATTTTATCTTTGAAACTCTGAGCGAAGGCCTTCAAGCAGCGGGTCCTCACTGCTGCAAAGAAAAACTAATGGCAGTAGTGCCACAGCCGAAAGGAATCTTCCCTCTCTCTCCTGCCCCCGCCCCCTCTACCCAGCTAAAAGCGAAGGCAGACGAGCACATTTCGGATAATTCCGTGATGCTCTCGAAAATCCGTCAGTCGGCATAGGACGCCTACTACCATCTCAAGCAGAGGTGAAAAGAGGAGATCCTAAGCTATGAACCTCTATGTCATTTTTAACGGATAGTTGTCTAAGCGTCAGTCACACGTGAGTTTGCGAAAAGCAAGGTAGATATAAGCCTTTTAGAGTCTCGTCTCTCCACAGTTAGAACTAGCGCCACTCGCAGAACTTTTTGTGCAGTCTCTTTGCATCCCCTACGTACTACTAGTAGCTTATGCTCAAAGACAGAAAATTCATATCTATTGAACCCTAGGTGTGGGTTGCTTGGAATTTCAATTTTTCCGAAGAGTTCCTCAACCAGAAATTAAAAGAAAAATATTTTGTGTGTTCTGTAGTATTAATTTATTTCGTTAACCAGTTTTCGGATAACGAAGACTTTAGCTATCATCATCAAAAGGTACAATACTCTTAAACTCATCAAGAGTGACGTACGAACTCTGAGTAAATGTTGTCTTTAACAGTGCAGTGTTAATGCAATTAAAAAGGTTAAATGTTAAACAGTAAGTAAATATAAAGAGAAGAGACCAGAAAAACTAAATTCAAAAAAGGAACCGTAAGAGCATAAATTAAATAAACAATCCCAATAAAATAAAATAAATTCTTGACAAGAGTGTTACAATAACCTGTAATGATGTTACATATGGAAAGTAACACAGAAATAGGGTAAAAGATGTAACTGACAATGCACACAATAGAACAGACGTGGTTCATAGACAATGACAATAATATAAGAAAATAAGTACAGGAACAAATGGTGGAATAGAATGGAACAGCTAGTGTGGTAGGAACTGGAGAACTATGAGGATTAACAGAAGTCTAGAAAGTGCTTGTACTGCGCTATATATGATCATTTAATATTAAATCAGGGTTGTGTAACAGATGTTTGTTGATGTCCAAAGATTTCAACAGATTCACTTTTTGGACTTCGGTTGACAAGAGGGCACGGTATCGTGTCTGGTAGCAATGGACTTTACTCGGCACATGCTCAGCCATTGTGGAGTCTTAATTCCTCCACCTTCAGCTTTGTTTATGTTCGCTCATCTGTAACGCCGGAAATGCACATCCTCCTATTTCCATCTATTGTACTATAAATATTTTCCTTATTTTGTTACCTGAAGATATGACGTTTCTGTGCCTTTATGCATTGTCATTGTTTTACTATTTTATTTACTATGCATTTATGTCGATGTATAATTGGTTTGTGTTGGAAATATTATTTGTATTTTTAGGCAGGGTCGTGCCTAAGGAAAACTATGCTATCGAACAAATACATCGATAGGTCGTGTGGAGAACCAAATTGTTTAGGATCTTTGGTAGTGTTAACTCTGCCACGTGGAGGGCGGGCAGAGAGAGTCTGGCTGGAGGAGGACAGTGGGGCAGGTGTGTTGTGTGACGCTCCCGCGAGTTGCCGCGCTTTCGGGGTTGGGCAGCATGTAATTGCGCTCGACTTGCTATGTTAGTTTCTGACATGGTGTCGCGGACGGGAAGCGTTAGCTGGCACACATCAAGAACCCGTTTCGGCTGGAGACCGTGACGAGAAGAAGGCGCGCCAACATCCAGCTTCTGCAACAGCGACGGCCGACAATGACTGATTGTCGCCACCTCCTCGATCGACGACTTCAAACCTTCAATCAACCAACAAGGAAGACTGGTAGCACGTAAAGTTTTAGAACCGTATGGCAGACCTCAGCTTTCCAAACTGTTAAATATTTATCACTAAATTACAGCAACGTAGCATGAACCTTTGTTGCTCATTGTCCCAATTGCATTACCAAGCAGGGTCCATTCCTTTTCCGGAATGAACCCTGAGTGTCGTTGAAATTCAAAAGTCAGCATTAAAGTAAAATCATTCGATTTCACTGCTTTAATTTCAAAGTTCAGTTAAGGTATTCATAGCTGGCTACAATATTTAGATTACACAAGCACAAATTAAGAGTGCGAGTGTTGTTACCGTATTTTAGCTTACCTGTGACTGCAGCTCAGCTTGGTACGTACTAAATTTTACTATTGTTAATTGTTCAGAATCATTTAATTCAAGTTCAAAGCTAAATCTCTTATTTCTAAATTGCGTAGATTCAAGTAGCTTTTGAAATGATTGTTGAGGTAGCCCAAGACTAACCGTATTTTACTGAATTTCGATGTGCTTCAGAAACTAAGCTCAGTATTAATTTCAGTCACTAAATTGACTTTCAGTTTTCTGGTTTTATTAATTCTTTTGCTAAATTAAGTCAGGGTGTAGTGAAATTTATTACTTCTGACAAACTTTCAGTTTTCACACTAGATGTGTCAACCTTCAGTTGCCACGCTTCTAGTGCTAATTATATGTGTAATAACCTTTCTTTTTCAGTTACTATAGTAATTGTCCATAGGACTGGCGGCCGTAATTTCCCCCAAATCTCAAGTGTCTAATTACCGCTAGTTAAGTGTTAACGTAACGGCCGCACATTTAGTTTCTTTATTAACTTTACCCCTTTTCAAAATTAATTTTCACCAGTTTCATTTGCATTTTTCCTTCCATTTAGATGTAATCCTTTCCTCCCTCTTTACCGACAGATTAACTTCCGTGACGATTGCTTTTTCCCAAATTTCCATTAGGTACACGCGGTTCAATTTTTCACTGTCATTAAGGTTGAAACGTCCCCTTTGAACATTTATATAGGACTGAGCTTAAACTGACACACAATATTTTTAGCGCAACGCAATCTGACTTTCAATAATCCGTACAAAACAATGGCCCTGACTAACATTAACCTATACCTTTCACAAATCACTTACTTCACAAAAATCTTGGTTACTCGAACTACTGCAATACAGCGAGCGCCACTACTGCCAGCTAAATAAAAGATTCAAACTACGGAAGGCACTAACTACTGATAGGCATAGTTAGCAAATGAAAGATTTTAATAGAGAACTAACAATGTATTTACCTTAATAGTGTTGAAAAAGCATAATATACATAGCAGTTCATAATATCCATTCTGTACTCAAAAATCCGCCATCTCATTTCCCACATCCACCACTGCTGGCGGCTCACCTCCAACTGCGCAACGCTATACGCTGTTCACATCCAGCTGCCGCTGCCAAACACTACAATGGCAGACAACAATGCAAACTAGCCACAGACTGCACACAGCACAGCCAGTGATTTTCGTACAGAGCACTAGGTAACGTTGCCAATAAGAAAACATAAACAGCCTACTTACATAAAGAAAACATAAACAGCCTACTTACATAGCCCCCATGCTCCCCACAAAAAATTTTACAAATTGTTTTGGGCAGTGGCCAATAATGAATTGATAAAATTTTTCATAATTACAATAACAAAGGAATCAAATGCACTCACTTATTGATACGATGTTGGTCAAAGGCTAAAATTTTCTCACAGTCCATAAAGACAGTCCTGATCATTTATCACAGTAATATTACAGTGTTTTTTTTCTCAAAGTCTGAGTAGTAAAACAGAATGCACACGGAAGTAGTGGATTTCCATGCAGTCTTGAAGAAGTAGTGTTGTCCTTCCAACGGAAAGACAGTGCTGACTCTTGACATGCTGACAAGTAATGGGCCACAACAGAGCAAACCCACCGCAGAGTCATTCGACGTTTTGAAGAAGATTGGTAGGTAGGTCATCACAGAGTAGACCCACTGTAGTCCTGGTAGAGATTATGGTATTGGTGTTGGTGGGCCACCAGAGGTGCAGACCCACTGTAGTCCTTGTAGAGACGGCCAGCAGCCATCTGTTGCGACTGTGCAGGTGCACAATCACCATCTAAGAGTCTTGCGGATAATATAGCAAGTCCGTAACCATCACTTGTGCACTCACAAAGTTTTTGGAATTGTGCTTAGAACCAGCAATGCTGTTATCCAGTCCCTTGCTGAATTATTAACACACGTGCAAACGCTATCAATCCCTACTTCTCACATATTGTCCATATACTATGACCAACAGAAACGTGTGCCGTGAAATGTAACTTACAAGTTACTTAATTTGATGAACTGGTGTCAATTACAATTTTATAACATAAGAATACAATATCAAAGGTACAAAATACATCATTAAAAACATAACAATACAGATAACATTTGTAGTATTACAGGCTTTACAAAAGAATAGAAATAGACATATACATCAGTGTTACAGGAATTATGACATAAGTAAATACATAAAAGATCAGAATAATTATTGAAACATCAACTTTACACATGAGCATTAAAACAAAACAGAATAAATAATGTCTAAACATCTTTACAAGGTAAATAACATATCATTAATGTCAATTATATTTGAGGATAACAGGATTCCTCATCATAGTGAATGTAGCTTAGTATTAGAAGAAGAAAAAATTCTATGAAACTACACAGAGACAGGAAGAATACAAATACACAAGGTACACAAACACATAGTGGGATAACACAAAAGGAAAGGACAGGGTTTATTTTCAGTGTAACATTTGGTACTGCAGTCCAACCCAAAACTTCATTCCATAGATCGTTCCTCTTATTTCGACCTTTGCTTCCATCAAAAAAATCCTAACCAAGCATGCTGTCTGTATTTTTCTCGTATAACCTCTCAGTGCATGTCTTCAAATTCATCGCAACTCATTCTCTTATAGGCTACCCCCTCTTAAGCTAACTTAAATCTACTGAGTTCAGATGCTAAACTAAGGGACGAGGCAATGCAGCAGCACAAAACAATAAACACAAACAGCAATGACAAAAAAATGGAAAATTGCAAAGCAAGCTACAGTAAATCTAAATTACAAAGCAATGCAACATTACAACTAATATGAGCCAATGTGCAACAACAAGAAAAATAAATCAGTAGTAAAACTAGCAATACAAAGTGAAATTTAGTAGCACTATGCCTGACAAACAGCAGCATTAACTTATATCTAAACATGACATAGCTCAAGCAAAAAAATATTACAGTAAAGACAACAATGCAGATAAGGGATATGTATATTCACATCTTAATGTCTATGTAATTAAAGTGGTGCACCACAAAAACTAATTCTCCAAAAAATTACCAAGTACTTGAAAAGAAAATTATATATGCAATTACTGTTATTAGTCCCTTCTTATTGTTCTCTCCATTCCAAGAATCCTTTTTCGAAGAATGTGGATCAGAAAATAATTATTTAATAAATCTGTTGACAGAAAGTGTTCACATTAGCAGATGCATTTAAGTTTATTTTATAAAACCAATGCTGCAACACAGCTGGAAAACAGGTATCAAATGAAATAAGCAATTATGCAAACCAAAGCATAAAAACATCATTCAACAGCTTTGTGGCATTTCGTAAGTCAGTAGCTCTCAACTCTCATAGAAAGACACTTGTCATAATCAGGTTTGCAGATGTAAGAATATTTCCCATCAATTCATAAGCATTTCAGTAAATATCATAAATTAAGAGCTCCACAGTGTTATCATATGTTTTCAAGTTTGAGTGTGTCGTATTTAAGAAATGTCAATAGCGAGGATAATGGCCTCCCTTTTTTTTCTACCTGTGCTTCTGAAAGGCACTCACTAATGACTTGTTCTCCCAGCGTCTGACACAGCTGGGTGCCCACGACGCATTACGTGCAGGTGGTCACTTAACTTTCTTACGGAAATATTTACGACAGCAGTTTCCGCTACAGTGACAGTCTCATATAAAAATATTTCACAGGTCAAGAATTTGCGTTACAAATCTGTAGAAACAAAATGCTATTGATATAACAATGTCCAAAAAATTTTCGCCGGCATTGAGATACATTCACGCATTTACATACATTTCAGAACTCTTAAAGTACGATTCTTGGTTTCCAACAACCTTCTTCACAAACCAGAGTCCCTAACCACTACTCATTACTCCTTACCTTATTACACATATAAATATTCGTCGACACTTCTTCCATATTTCATCATAACAGATATGTAGCATAATCAAATTCCTCATATAGCATCAGCTTATTGACCATAAACATACCTCAGCAGCATAATACACATCGTCATCGTAAAAATAACATCATAACACCCCAGTCAAATCTCAAAAATGTTGTAGCTTTCTGCAATAATTCCAAAACCTAAAGAAAATTCTCTGCTCATTTCAGTAGTGTCATCTACCTCAAACGTACTTCAAAAATCGTGATCCCATAGCAAATATATCATTCAAAGCTCTCATAATATCACAATGGGTCTGAAAAAATATGAACAGTTCACAAAGTACAGACAAAATACAATTTCGTAAGTGTGAAGTAATCCAACTTTGTAATTGCGTAAACATGTGTCACTGACGTAATAAAAAAGTTTGTCTCTCTCAGTTAAATGATCAGATAGCTGTGTAATTATGTGTTAGAGAAATATGGTACCGATGTGTAAAGTTGTGTAAGCAAATACCATATTAGCTAGGGCTCCTTGTGCTTGCCAAACACATGATACACAAAGTAAGCGTGTACCCCCCTGAGGATTAATGTAATTATACCCTCAGGTGTTACAGATTACAGCAATGGAATGAAATGTGCTACGGAAAACCTTTGTATCATTGTACTTCAAATATCTTTAAAAATAAATGTTTTAAGTATAAAATTAATCACTCAAACACGTGTACTGTAGCGCTAAACTGTGCGTCTTGTTGTAAGATAATCACTGTGGAAGTGTCGTAGTTATCGTCCTCCGAAAGCTAAGTTCTGCAGAAGTCAATGTACTTTCTTCATGATAAACAAAAGTGAAATGCTTTGCGTATAGATATCTTAGTTATTACCCTTATTGTTGTGATGAAGAACGTACTGTGCTGTAACGTATTGTTGTGCTACGAAAGAGGCTGTCTCATTCTAGCTATACCACAAAAGTTACTGCTAAAACATGTTTTACTTTACAGAATAATACAGAAAAACTGTGCAGATATGAAACAGAAACCCTGCAAAAGCAACATTGTAAATTGTCACTCATTAGTAACGTCGTGATATAATCGTGTAGCTGTCACATAAACTAACCACAGTGTATCTCACTGTGGTTAGTGTGTATCTGGTATCTGGTATCTGTGTATCTGGTATCTCACTGAAAGTACTTTAAATCCAGAATGTATTTTCAAGTAAACCAAAATGTTAGATTCAAATCTCATTAGCAGTACCAGTAAATGTTCTAAGTATATGAGACTTATAGTCATTACGTGATCGTGCAACTAACAAGCAAGAATGTACACACACAATAACACTGTGTCATCTGTTCGCAATAACAATACATTTGTAATTGCTGTTTAAATAAGTTCTCTTGGTTCTTGACTGGATATTTAACTTCAAACATTGTTGCATGGTAATAGATTCTAAGTCTGACAAAGCATACTACCGATGTAAAGTGAAAAGATATATGGCAAAGACAAAGTTAAAAAGCAGATTATCTCTCAATAAATGGTTTCACATGTGATATGTGGTGTAGCCCTTTGCTCTTCCTAGTACGCAGAGTTTTAACTTGAATGCAATTCTCATGCGTTATTCGTCTGTAAAGAATACTGAAATTTTGCTCAAGGTTAGCGTCAATGTTATTTTTCCCTGAGCCAGCGGGCGCAGGTGGCTGCCTGCGGTGCGAGTCATTGTCTGTTTCTTTGTTGGCGCACGCCGTTACTGGGATTAGGAGGCCTAACTTCTACAAATTCGCCTTGCCGAGAGGGCCCAGCTCTGTTAGAAGCTCGCCACTTCTGATGCAGTTCAGGTCTGTCGTTACGATCATATCGTCTGTCGTCATGTCGGTAGATTCCATAGTTCCTTTCTTGTCGGTCACGTGATGGAGAATTTCTCCCTGAGTCGTAACTGCGCACTGGACCGTTGCGTCTAAAGTTATTCTGTCTCCCTTGATAATAATTATTTTGGTTCCCATATTGTCTGTTTCTCTGATTGGCTCTGTGATAGTCATTACTGCAGAGAGGTGATCTTTCCCTGTAATTATTACTACTCTGCCAACGGTTGTCATACGGGTGGTGTCTGTTTTGGTCACGATTTACGTTGTAAGAATAGGCTTGTCGTGGCCATTTATTGTTTCTGTCGTCACGGAATTGTGACGGATGTGACCTGTAGTGATTGTTTTCCTGTTTTCGCATCCCGCGACTGTCTGTGTTAATATATAATTCTTGTAAGAGTCCCTGAAAAGCTGCAATGTCGCCTTTGCAACGTCCTGCCAAAATAATATGTCGTAAATGTTCAGGCATTTTGATTAAGCAAATGCGGATGAGTTCTGAGGGGCTGTTTTGGTTTGACAGGTACTGATTCTTGTGCAACATGTCTTCAAAATATTTCACAAGACTGGAAAATTCAGATTGTTCGAAATGTTTCATCATTATGATGCCATGTTTTACTCGGTCTTGTGTGGCTTGAGGCCAATATGCTGAGAGGAAGGCATGATAAAATTCTCCTTCACTGTGGCAATCGTGAATGACCGATCGCATTCTTACAGCTGGTTCATTCTCTAAGTAGCCACACATATATTCTAATCTGTGCTCTAATGACCAATTGGGAGGAAAACAATGAGAGAATTGATGGAGCAACGCTTGTGGATGAATGTCGTTGGCAGAATTCTTAAACGTTTTGAATTTACGTGTAGTAATGAACAGCTTATAGTCAAAATCATCGTGTCGGCGAGTATCATATCGGTCATTGTTACGTCGTGTCGGCGGTTCCATCTCAAAATTCGGTGTACCTTGCCAATTTCTTTCATAATTTCCGAAGTGCCCTCAGTTATTATTTTGTGGCTGTTCCGTATTTCTATGTCCCTCTTCCCGTATTGGAGCATGAGTGGCCTCTCAAATACGTAATTCTTGTATTACCTGTGTCAGCTGATCTTGTACTTCCCGGATTTCTCTTTGGTGTTGTGTATTAATTTGATTCTGATTTTGTTTGAATTTCCTAATTTGTTCGCACTCTTCTGTGTCAGTGATGGCTACAGGTCTTGTGTCATTCAGTTCATCATCTACCTTTGCAGATAAGTTAGTGAGCTGATCCGAAAGTTCGGCTACTTTCTCCGATAGTGTACTTATTTCCTCAGTGTGTTTTTCTGAACCAAGTTTCAGAGTGTCCATTTGTGTTGAAATCGTATCTACTGTGTCCTCTAAGTTTTCTTGAGTTTTTGCAAGTTGTGTAACCGAATCGGCAGATGCAACTGAGTCAATTTTAGCTTGCAAGGTGTCGTGATTTTCATGAACAATAGTTTGGAGTTCTTCTATGGCTGCTGCGTGATTCTGTAATGCATTTTCATGCCGCGAAAAAATAGGTTGAAGATGCTCACAAATTTGTGTTTTTACATCACTACAGACTTTTTGACATTTCGATTCAATGTTATGTAACTCAGTAGTTAAATCTTCACATGTTTGTTCAAGCTTATGTTCCACTGAGTCTAACTTTTGAAGCTTTTGTTCCATTGTGTCTAACGTTTGAAGATTTTGTTCCATTGTGTCTAACTGTTGCTGTGTTTGTCTCTGGTGTTGTTCCATTGTCTTACCTTTTGAAGATTTTGTTCCATTTTGTCTAACTTTTGAAGCTTTTGGTGTGTTTGTCTCTGGTGTTGTTCCATTGTCTCTAACTTTTGAAGCTTTTGTCCCATTTGTTGCATTAATTGTAATAACAATGCACTGGTGTCTGAAACATGTTCCTCAGTGCTATTCGGCAATACATTTGAACCGGCAATATTCGCAGTTTGAAAAGCAGAAAATGTGTCTTGACTAATTTGAGAAAACGGCGAGGACGCAAAACCTGAATCTACGGTATTTGCAAGATTGTGTCCTGTCATTTCGGATTCCTGAGGCAAGCTGTTGCCGACCGATCGATCGATAATGCTTCCCTGTTCACTAATTGTTTCACTGCCTACACCATTATTTGACGCCCACTCCATTTCCCTATGCACAGTTACCAAATTACTACTTTGAATATTTGTTAATTCATTGCACAGTGGTGCTGATAAGCTATGCTCGTCGTCACTATTATTTCTCAGTTTACTTTGGAGCCTAGTGTTACGTTTCTCATACGCCATTATTGTCACAATATTTCACACGACAACACAGAAAAGCACAATTTGAAGAGCAAAAATAAGAGAACACATTAACATAGCACTGAAAATAATATCTAGTTAATTGCAAGCGCAGCTGCGAAATACTTGGTGCAAATCTAAATGCATGCCACAACTGTGTACAACATTGAAAAACTACAACTACAAAGGAAATTCTCTCTATAATTACGCGCTAGCAATAAACAAAATCTACACTAATTACACAAACTACAAGAAAAAATCAGAAGATTCCAGTGAGGTATCCTAGGCTAAGGGTCGACATATGAAACGTCCCCTTTGAACTACAACTACAAAGGAAATTCTCTCTATAATTACGCGCTAGCAATAAACAAAATCTACACTAATTACACAAACTACAAGAAAAAATCAGAAGAATCCAGTGAGGTATCCTAGGCTAAGGGTCGACATATGAAACGTCCCCTTTGAACATTTATATAGGACTGAGCTTAAACTGACACACAATATTTTTAGCGCAACGCAATCTGACTTTCAATAATCCGTACAAAACAATGGCCCTGACTAACATTAACCTATACCTTTCACAAATCACTTACCTCACAAAAATCTTGGTTACTCGAACTACTGCAATACAGCGAACGCCACTACTGCCAGCTAAATAAAAGATTCAAACTACGGAAGACACTAACTACTGATAGGCATAGTTAGCAAATGAAAGATTTTAATAGAGAACAAACAATGTATTTACCTTAATAGTGGTGAAATTGCATAATATACATAGCAGTTCATAATATCCATTCTGTACTCAAAAATCCGCCATCTCATTTCCCACATCCACCACTGCTGGCGGCTCACCTCCAACTGCGCAACGCTACGCGCTGTTCACATCCAGCTGCCGCTGCCAAACACTGCAATGGCAGACAACAATGCAGACTAGCCACAGACTGCACACAGTACAGCCAGTGATTTTCGTACAGAGCGCTACGTAACGTTGCCAATAAGAAAACATAAACAGCCTACTTACATAAAGAAAACATAAACAGCCTACTTACAAGGTCGATAAGTGAAGAGGAGGTTACACATCCTAGCTGCTGTGTCTGGTTGTCCAATGTAACACTAATCACATTCAGGACAAGTAATGTTCCGCAGTCTGTAGTTGGCTAATTTGTTGTTATCTTTACTACTGAAAATACATGGGGCTGCGGTGTTCCTTGCATAGTAGGAAATCCAACTGCTGCAAGATTTCAGTGTTGTTACTATACTCTGTGATAGTTTTCCTGGGTAAAGAATTGCACACCACTTCCTGCAAACATTGGAAGGAATACCAAACCGGTTCTGGAAGATTTAGGCAGTTTTCAGTTTACGTTTTATGCAAGATGTGGTCAATGAGAATACACTTATAGTCATTGATTGAGTAATAATTGTTATATGTATAACTTTGCCTTTAAATCTTCTTTTGATATGGAAATAGATAAAAGATGATACAAAATCGAGTGGAAAGTGTCATTTTGGTATGTTAATGGATGTTGGAGCAAGAGGAAAATGGTTCAAATGGCTCTGGGCACTATGGGACCTAACTTCTGACGTCATCAGTCCCCTAGAACTTAGAACTACTTAAACCTAACTAACCTAAAGACGTCACACACATACATGCCTGAGGCAGGATTCGAACTTGCTACCGTAGCGGTCGGAGGGAATTACTTTGGCAGTAGTTGTAGTTTTCTGTGGCTGTAATATTTTTAAATAATTTGTTTGTGTACTGACGTCTGTGGTTACTCATAGGAATTTTATCTACTTATTTCCAATCTCTGTTGTGAACCACTCTTGGGCCCCAAGATTTTTGAAAAAACACTTTTGTTCAAGAATGTCCATTAATGTTTCACCGAAAAGGAGAACACCCTAGAAAAATCTTCTAACTCTTTATATAGAGCCTCTTGGAACTGGAAATATTATTGTGCTAAGAATGTCTGAAACGTCAGTCTCAAGTTATTCGCTTTGACTGGGTTGATATTAGACCCCCCTCCCTAGTTTGATGGAAAACAAACTGCAGGCATAAAAGGATCCTATAATTTATCCAGTTTATTGGTTGTTGAGCTCCATGTCTGTGGATTATGTGATTTTAACAAATAGAGCAACCATTAACCTTTCTTGTACTTCTTCATTACACCAATATGCCTTTCGGGCTTTCATCTATCTTCAGTTGACTTAATACGTACTTCAGTCTCTAATAAATACTTCGTTAAAACACTGACAGAAATTTCTACCCTGAACCTGATCCTTGCAAGTTAACAGTTTTGTTTAGTTACTATACTTCGCGAGTTCTTTATTTACGGTGCACTGCGAGACAGATGTACTTACTCTCTACTCTTCTTCTTGTTATTCCCTTTGTGGTACAAACACTTCCGTATTTTGCACCAGCCATGTCTCCGGCTGACATCTTTGCTTACATCGTATTTTACGATATCAAATATATGTTTCACTTCTACGTTGTGAGAGTACTATTTCTAGTTTAACCTCCTATATGACTAAAAAGCTGCTTAGCATGAACGTTTCGACTCTTAGTATAGTTATTTAAGAAGTTCAGTACTGACTGGTCACAAACTATGCTGGATATTATGAAAATAATATAGTACAATTTATGTCAAAGAACTAATATACAAATGTTCCTCACAGTTGGAGTAAAATTGACTGTTGTTGTTCATTTTGATATATTGATGACTCACATTTTCACTTAAACGCTTCTGTGTTGAAATGGATACTAAGAACTGCTCTTTGCAACTTAACTTTGCACTTTCTAAAAGTATGTAAAGGTCTCAATTCCAGTCTAGGTAGTAGTAAAAATAATTTATCCATCTTACTGGTTACTGAGCTCCGGGGCTGTGGAGTATATTAGGTTGAAAATTACAGGAACCAACAACATTTCTATGTCTTTTGCTTATGACAAATCACGTTTCGAGATGTCTCCCAACTTTATTTGGCGTAGTCCGTATTTTAATCTTCAGCTGTACGTCGTTAAAACATCGACAATAACAGCTATGATGCAGCTGTTCTGTGCTGATTAACGGTTTTGTTTAGCTTCTTTACTTTCCAAGTTGTATACTCACAATAAACTGTTGTTTACATGTTCTTACTTTCTACTCTGCTTGTTGTTGTTACTAGTTTCGCCTCTATAATCGTGTCACAAAAACAGAGGAGTATCAGCCATGTCTCCGACTGACATCTTTGCTTACATCGGAAAATTATATCTATAATGAAATATATATGCTTCACTTCTACGCTTTTGCACAAAAGCAGCACAATGTTCGCCATTTTCTTGGCTGACATTTTTGTTTACATCGAAAAGTTATATCTGAATCACAATTTCATTCTCTTTCGAGGTTCTGAAAGTACTGTTTCTCGTTTAAGCTTTTGTATGACTAAAACAAAGTGGAATTTCTCAGAATGAATGTAGTGAATGCTCGTATAGCTATTTAGTAAGTGCAGAAGTGACTGGTTAATGAAACTATGTTGATTATTGAAAGATAATAAGTACACTTTTTACTAAGGACTTAGCATTACACATTTTACTCATTATCGGAGCTTTACAAACTTTCAAAAAGTGCAAAGTTAATTTACAAAGAGCAGTTTGTAGCATCAAGTTCAACACAAAGTGTTTATGAGGAAATGTTTCTCTCAAACATATAACAGTGAACACCAGCACTTAGATTCACTCTTAAGTGTTAGTACAATATGTAATAGTAATTCTTTTGTATAAGATGACCTATATTACTTTCACAATAATGAACAATTTAATTAACCAGTGAATACTGGACTTACTAAATAGCCATACTAGCACTCAGTGCATAACGTTAAGCAATTTGAGATGTTTAGTCATACAGACGCTGAGACTAAAAATAGTGCTTTCAGAACCCGGGAGTAAAATGTAGCTTTGACCGTCGATATAACTTTCCGATGTAAATAATGATGTCAGTCGTCAACTTGGCGGATAGTATGATATTTTTGTTCAAGATACAAGTAAAAAAGTGTTTCTGCCACTCTTGTGAAGACAAAAATCAAAACAACAAGAAGCAGAGTAGATTTTAAATTCATTTAACGAGTAATACATCGTATACATGCAATTAGCGAAGTATAATAGCTAATCGAAGCAGTTATTTTGCGCAGGGCAACTGCAGCGTCGTAATTGCTGTTGATATTTTAACGATGTGTAACTGAAGATTAAAAAATGTATTACTCCAATAGTGGATGGTTATAAGCGTGCGTCGGCCAGGGTGGCCGAGCGGTTCTAGGCTCTACAGTCTGTCGCAGGTTCGAATCCGGCCTCGGGCATGGATGTGTGTGATGTCCTTAGGTTAGTTAGGTTTAAGTAGTTCTAGGTGCTAGGGGACTGAAGACCTCAGAAGTTAAGTCCTATAGTGCTCAGAGCCCTTTGTGGCATTTGTAATAGTGGCTATAGATGTATCTTCAACGCACATGTATTGAAACATATGAAATCATTATTTTAAAGTTCACTGGAGACATTAACAAAATGAGACGTATATTTTCAAGCTATTTTACATGTTATTGATGTTCGTACCTGTCTGCCCTCTGTCTTTGAGCGCCACCTGATGGCGGTTGAATAATTTACCTTCTTATTGGAGACTGTGTCATCGCTAGTATGCACCTACACTTCGTAGCATATACATTGAACTAATGTTTTAAGGAATTTGGTACGGATTACTCTTGTAAATTACTCTATTTGTTCCGCATTACTTGTAAACGCTTCCAGTTTGTGATCTACTGAAATAATGTACAGACCCTGGAATTTCCTTTTCTTACGAAATATGTTTTTATAGTGTGAACGAAGAATTGTACATGCCATGTTTATGATTTTTGCCCTATGATAGATGCAATGATGGCAGTTATCTGAAACTACGAAACTATGAACTATAAATAGTAGCCGAGCACAGAAAAATGTTATGTGGTTCTACTCTTCATTATTATAAAATTGTGACTGGAGTTTATATATGCTGCTGAACACGTCTCATAAACCAACCCGTGATTTCAGAATCTCTATTCTGCACTATCCGTTCATTATTAATAACCGTATCTCCGGGATTATGAGAGTAATGTAGTACACTCCAGAATCAATATTGGTTTTCAATGACCGACTACTTTAAACCATTTGTTGGCGGTTTATAGGTGGACTTATTCATTGTTTGCAAAGCGAACGACACATTGCCTTATTCAACCTACGCTACAATACACAATTAAAGAATCACTGTTTCGAAACCCCGTAATTACTTTGCGATGTTTAAATATGAAGTTTCATATCAGCGCACACTCCACTGAATTGTGAAAATCTCATTCTGGAAACATCCCACAGGCTGTGGCTAAGCAATGACTCTGCAATATCCTTTCTTTTAGGAGTGCTAGTTCTGCAAGGTTCGCAGGAGAGCTTCTGTAAAGTTTGAAATGTAGGATACGAGGTACTTGCAGAAGTAAAGCTGTGAGGACGGGGCGTGAGTCGTGCTTGGGTAGCTCAGGTGGTAAGGCACTTGCCCGCAAAAGGCAAAGGTCCCGAGTTCGAATCTCGGCGTGGCTCACAGTTTTAATCTGCCAGGAAGTTTCACTTTAAATATGAAATTTGGCTCAAACGTGTGTACTATATTCCTCTGTAATGGTGCAGAAGGTGAAGCAGTCTGACGTCACCCTAGGGCTCCGTTAGGCTTCAAACAGCAAGGTGTCGACACACGAGAGAGAAAAAGCCACAACTCAGAGGTTCATGTGACCTCTAGGGTCACAATGCCGCCAGTCCCACAATCGGAAGATCGTCACACATCCTCGTACACACGCTTCATTCCTTTTTTTAACGGCCGTGTTATGGTTGTCTGGACTGCAACGCCCAGCCTTGAGATCATCCGGTTTTATTACGAGTGGCCGAACAAACCATTCCAGACATACGCCGAGCAGAAACTGCACAAACAGGACGTAGTGGACGCAGTGAGTTGGCATAAGGAGCGTCTATGAAACCCTGAGGCGTTGATTCCCACACGTCTGGAGGTCGAAAACGACAATTTACTGTGCCATGAGCAACACAAAGACATTCTTCTCAACCTTCGACACTGCTGACATCCTGGGGTGTAGCAACAGCTTATGTTTTTCCCATATCTCCTATTTTGTGTTCCCCTGTGGCGTGATGACGGAGAAATGCGACATTAACACACAAGTAAATAAAAGGTCAAATGATCGTTTCAAGACCCGTCCACCCAAAATTCGGCAAAACCCTCAGTGGCGCCCGCACATTTTACATAAAAAACTCGTGACAAGGTCCTATGCGCCTGCAGACTGGCAACCCCTTTACCACTCTCCGATTCCAGGTGGTTTACTGTCACACGATAGAGAAATAGTGTAGCGTCAAAGGAACAGCAGCGTAGCCTACCTCCAGGCGCCTGAGACTCTCGTGCGTGTTCTGTCTGTACTGGCACTTTATTAAATTGATCAACAAAGGAGGGTGGGTGGACGGCACTTAGGTTTTACCTAACGGGTGGGCCGTAGAAGAGCCCTCTGTCGATTTATTCACGTATGTGCTTTGGATCATGTTCAAATTTCGTCGAATGATTTTGAACAGTCCCTAGTGGCTCCAGCACGCACACGGGAGCAAAAATTGCTGTGGCACTGTGCTCCACACGGGTGCGATCATGTTCGATATGGATGCAGCCACCCAATGTCCTAAGAAAAGGGTTGCAACATCCGAGGCTGTGAGGAGTATCAAACGTTGTAGAGAACGTCTTCCTCTTGCCCATCGTAGTGCGAAATATCGTTTTAGACCGCCATATACGTGGGAATCAACTCCCCAGGGAAAGGGGTGATTTCATTGAGGCCCTTTATGCAACTGCCTGCAGCTTTGTCGTGACAATCCTGAGCGGCGGTGTATGGAATAATTTCCTCGGCCATTCGTAAGAAAACTACGTGATTTCAACACTGGGCATCGCAATTCTGACCTCCATCGCAGAGATCTCAAAAGAGGGGTGAAATGTTGGTAAAAGGGGTGTCTGACGACCTTCCGCTTTTGTGAAATATCCGCGGCGGCGTTAAATTTGGAGCCAATGTGACGTCATTAAACTACCTTACAAGTCACGTCTGAACTGTGGCCTTTACTTTGCATATGTCATCGTTTGCAGTTTGGAGCATTGTTGAGCCCGAGGTTGACGTCACAGGGCACCATGCTTTTGGACCCTTACAGAGAAAAGTAGTCATCAGCATTGCGCCAGTTTTCAAATTTGAGCGACTCAACGGGATTCCCTAAAAGTGAGCCTTTAATTCTGCTGCGCAGTGTAGTAGGTAACCACAAACATTCACACTACTGGCCATTAAAATTGCTACACCACGAAGATAACGTGCTACAGAAGCGACATTTAACCGAGTGAAAGAAGATGCTATGATATGCACATGATTAGCTTTTCAGAGCATTCACACAAGGTTGGCGCCGGTGGCGACACCTGCAACGTGCTGACATGAGGAAAGTTTCCAACCGATTTCTCATACACAAGCAGCAGTTGACCGACGTTGCTTGGTGAAACGTTGTTGTGATGCCTCGTGTAAGGAGGACAAATGCGTAGCATTACGTTTCCGACTTTGATAAAGGTCGGATTGTAGCCTATCGCGACTGCGGTTTATCGTATCGCGACATTGCTGCTCGCGTTGGTCGAGATCCAATGACTCTTAGAATATGGAGTCGGTGGGTTCAGGAGGGTAATACGGAACGCTGTGCTGGATCCCAACGGCCTCGTATCACTAGCAGTCGAGATGTCAGGCATCTTATCCGCATGGCTGTAACGGATCGTGCAGCCACGTCTCGATCCCTGAGTCAACAGATGGGGACGTTTGCAAGACAACAACCATCTGCACTAACAGTTCGACGACGTTGGCAGCAGCATAGACTATCAGCTCGGAGACGATTGCTGCGGTTACTCTTGACGCTGCAATACAGACAGAAGTGCCTGCAATGGTGTGGTCAACGACGAATCTGGGTGCACGAATGGCAAGAGTCATTTTTTCGGATGAATCCAGGTTCTGTTTACAGCATCATGATGGTCGCATCCGTGTTTGGCGACATCGCGGTGAACGCACGTTGGAAACGTGTATTCGTCGTCGCCATACTGCCGTATCACCCGGCGTGATGGTATGGAGTACCATTGGTTTCACGTCTCGGTCACCTCTTGTTCGGATTGACGGCACTTTTAACAGTGGACATTACATTTCAGATGTGTTACGCCCCGTAGCTGTACCCTTCATTCGATCCCTTCGAAACCCTACATTTCAGCAGGATAATGTACAACCGCATGTTGCAGGTTCTGCACGGGCCATTCTGGATACAGAAAATGTTCGACTGCTGCCTGGCCAGCATATTCTCCAGATCACTCACCAATTGAAAACGTCAGGTCAAAGGTGGCCAAGCAACTGGCTCGTCACAATACGCCAGTCACAACTCTTGAAGAACTGTGGTATCGTGTTGAAGCTGCATGGGCAGCTGTACCTGTATACGCCACTCGAGCTCTGTTTGACTCAATGCCCAGGCGTATCAAGGCCGTTATTACGGCCAGAGGTGGTTGTTCTGGGTACTGATTTCTCAGGATCTGTGCACCCAAATTGTGTGAAAGTGTAATCACATGTCACGTCTAGTATAATATATTTGTCCAATGAATACCAGTTCATCATCTGCATTTCTTCTTGGTGTTGCAATTTTAATGGCCAGTAGTGTATGAACAGCTTTGTTGTGGGCCTCAAGTACGAAACGACTGAAAATATTGACTAATATGATTTTATGTACTCGAGAAACAACAGTAACAACACTGCCAGTGGGAGCTCTGAAGACCTAGTGAACGGCAATGTTGAATATTATGTCGCAGGTAGGAAACGTGTAACTAAACGTACTAGATGATCTTTTGATAATTCTAACAATACTCAATTCTCACTTAGCACCCTTTGGAAAGCGAAACAGTGATGTTTCTGGATTATGTTTCTCATTGCTGCTAGAATTTACAGCGCCACAAAAATAAGCACCGAGACAGGACGTGCTTCTTCACTCCAGAAGTGCAACACATACTCGTTTCCATTTGTTTGCACATTCTAGACGCTTTGCAGTGCTTCAGGAGCGATGCTGCAGAGAAGCAGCGGCAACTCTTTGGAGACAGCAACTAACTCATTACTGTGCGTGTGGAAGTTTTTCGGAAACCACACTATATAATATGAGCCGGGTATTTAACTGTAAATGACCTGAAATGGAATGAAAAGCTTCCATTACTAAACAAACCGAAGAACGACGCAATGGTTCGTAGTGGAGTGTAACGCGATTAACTCACGTTCGACAGAATACGTACTGAATTACGAACATTCACTACTAGCTACTGTTATTACAGCATTAATTTTTCTCTAAAGTACACATTCGTTTTAGTTATTACTGCCTCTAAAGTGAAGCAACACATATACACACACGTTTCAGCTAGCTACATATCACTTTAGTTCATGTGAACAGTGTTCCATTATAAGTTATTCCGACTGCAAGTAGAATAATATGCAAATGAATTATCGTCTATGTAAATTACGACCGAGCATACGAAAATGGGCTTTGATGTAGCATGCTGCGCAAACGGCGAAAGGAGCGGTATAAATAGTACACTGAAAATCAGCAGTTGCGTCACGGATCTGCCATAAAATAAAACAAGTCACCCCTCTTTATAACACATGACACGTAGAGCTAATTAATTCAGACTTTCATGAAATCTTTCGTGCGTTTACGTTCGTGGAAACAGGAGCCTACGTTGACTTCCTTCGCATTGTGATAAAGCTGCGTTTATTACTCCGTAGAAATACGAAGTACCAAATTTTATATAAATCGTTAGCTGCTCCGCGTTTAAACAGTCGTAGTCCCACTACAATTGCCTACTACTGGAGAGATTTTATCTGTTAAGTAACGGTTACTTTATCGTTATACCTAAGGCATTTAGTCTACGTTAATTTTTCTCTTAGAGCGCATGAAGAACCATTGGGAATTATAAAATTATGGTTTGTGTATTTTCCCGTTAAAATTTTGAAATTATAAAGACAGCCACACGATTGAAACTGTCACTGTTTGCTAAAAACCGTAATACATTTTTAATGCTTTACCAAAAGTATGCTGCACACGATACAGGTTTCAAATTCCAATGCTGGTAACGAAGTTGACACTATTTTGACCTTTCATTACTACATTCTGGCGTACTTACTAGAAAATTATATCCTAATAATTAAATTAAGTAATAAATGAAAGAAAACTCTCACCTCATAGTAAACATAGTGCCGTTAGTTAATTTAAGCACACTTTCGAAATTTCCGTGACTATTTGGGACGCTAGGAAGGGAGTATAGCCAAAGGTTCACTCATAGCATCTATTTTATTTAACATTCATGTAAAACATTATATTAGTTTCTAAAACAAATACCATCCCCTCTCCAAATTATTCACATATCTATATGTTCTTCAAATAGAAAAATCGTTCTCACAGAATGACAAATCCCGAAGATCTTAGCATCACTATAACTGCCAGTACTCTGAGAATGCATATCCTGTCAAAACTGAGAAAAAGTCCCACAATTCCTCAATTTTAAAAACAATCTCTGAAATTTTAATTACAGTAAGATGCCACCAGAAATTTAAAAACAAGAAGCATAAAACATTATGTAAAATTGCAAGAACAGTAGGTAAACCCTATTCAGTTCTGTTAATAAAACGCAAAACCATTTAACAGAAAAATTACAGAGTTTACAGAACCCGACAGCCTGGCTGTAAGACAATTTGATATGTCTAAATCACAGCAATTTTGTCGTCATACACTTCACCTACGCTGAACATCTCTTAGAGCCCAGTAGCGTTACTGACGTCAACTTTCATAACAACACGAACCATCTTCACATTATACATTCGATTATAACGCAGTCCGTTTCCTGAAACATGTATACTTTAGACACAGGCCAACTCTGAATGATACACAAGCAAGACTGACAGTACTGCTTGCACCGCGACTGTAACCTTGTAACTCTCGTCCAGAAAACTGGCAACATTGATCTTTTAAGGTGAGGCGCAATAGTTCAGGTAACTCATTATAAGGTCCAGCAAGATAAGCAGCCCATCTAATCTCGCCTCGAAAATATGTTGTTAAACCTCTGCCTTTCACACAAGCCTTAATTTACTTGACAGGCTTTACGTTAGCGCTCCAGTAGAAACCATGGACCACAATTTTACTTGGTACCTGAGATAGATACAAAAATTGGTAATATTGAACTAGATAAGTACCACAATATTCTTAAAACCGACTCGGGAGAACCACATAAATTTTTGTGTATCTTGAAGCAAGCAGAAGTCGTACACAGTAAATGTCAATAATACGTGACTACAGAGTATCGTAAAACAACAGCCAACCCAGTGTTCCCTTATCGAAACATCATTCAGTTAAAAACTGATCCTACAAACATCACACGACAACGCCAACTGGACGCTTCTCCAGCACAGCACTGCTTCTCGAATGTGGCTGTTATTTCTTTCTGGACAAAAACACGCAAACAAACTCCATCGTACGCCGTAATACGGGTCTGGAAAGACTTGTTCCCGTCCAGAAAGCACTCGAATATCACTACAACATCACCAATAATTAATCAGGAGCTCGCTACCATAGCGCAGCTATACACGATACTGTTCGACGTAAAAGAAACCATATGACATTCCCCTAGAGCTAATGACCTGCGCTCTACTCGCAAACGCAATACTGTTGCTCCAGGCGGAATGTCCATCTCCGTTCGCTGCCCATCCGTTACTCCCCAAATGGCTCTGAGCACTATGGGACTCAACATCTTAGGTCATAAGTCCCCTAGAACTTAGAACTACTTAAACCTAACTAACCTAAGGACATCACACACATCCATGCCCGAGGCAGGATTCGAACCTGCGACCGTAGCAGTCCCGCGGTTCCGGACTGCAGCGCCAGAACCGCTAGACCACCGCGGCCGGCGGTACTCCCCAGTCCTCACATAACGTGTGGAAGAGGTCACCTGGCACCGCGATATCTTTGACACGGCGGAGGTCGGGTGCAATGATGTCAGCCACCGACACAACACCAAAAGAGTATGTCATAATTATAACTCCTGCTTGTGACTCTTCTGGTGCAAGAGTTATATGCAAAGGTTACCAACGCACTGCATTTAACAGTGTTCTGCTGTGTACCATAGAAAAAGGGGCTAAGACGCCATGAAGCTTCTATCTGTCTCTTTTGGGGTGCTGTACTAATACAATTTACGCACTATTCAATCCATTTCCGAAAAGGAACAAAATAGTTTTAATGAAAACATTGCTCACTCCTCACCATCTGAGTTTAATTAAAATCACTTCGAGTACATACATTCTGCAATGTCACACCAGTCCAAAATACTGAAAAGATAATTGGAAAAATCTCTGCTACACTCTCATTCTCTGTGTCCTGCTGTAAATAGTATTGTATTCCCAATAAATTGTAGTGATTACCAACAAATTGAACTCATTATAGTAAAGCCATATAGCATTACTTCGGGGACCATCACTATTTCTTCGGTGTGTGCAGAACGAATGTAATTCTTTTGCAATTGTTATTGTTCAGTTTCGTAGGCGGTTGTAGGGTCATAGCTCTTCAGCAATAATTTCATTTCATCAAGGACCATAGTTAATTAAAATGATCGTCCTTGCCGAAATAACATCTACACACCTACATCTACAATTATACTCCGCAAGCCACCAAACGGTGTCTGGCGGAGGGCACTTTACGTGCCACTGTCATTATCTCCCTTCCCTGTTCCAGTCGCGTATGGTTCGCGGGAAGAACGACTGCCGGAAAGCCTCCGTGCGCGCTCGAATCTCTCTAAATTTACATTCGTGATCTCCTCGGGAGGTATTAGTAGGGGGAAGCAATATATTCGATACCTCATCCAGAAACGCACCCTCTCGAAATCTGGACAGCAAGCTACACCGCGATGCAGAGCGCCTCTCTTGCAGAGTTTGCCACTTGAGTTTGCTAGACATCTCCGCAACGCTATCACTCTTACAAAAAATAACCCTGTGACGAAACACGCCGCTCTTCTTTGGATCGTCTCTATCTCCTCTGTCAACCCGACCTGGTACGGATCCCACACTGATGAGCAATACTCAAGAACAGGCCGAACGAGTGTTTTGTAAGCCACCTCCTTTGTTGATGGAATACATTTTCTAAGGACTCTCCCAATGAATCTCAACCTGGCACCCGCCTTACCAACAATTAATTTTATATGATCATTCCATTTCAAATCGTTCCGCACGCATACTCCCAGATATTTTACAGAAGGAACTGCTACCAGTGTTGGTTCCGCTATCATATAATCATACAATAAAATATCCTTCTTTCTATGTATTCGCAATACATTACACAGTGAAACTGATTAAAAAAGTAAACGTTAACGCAGAGCCATGGAATATGTTCACGAGAAAAGACAGTATCACTGGTTTTATCTGAATTTATGTAGCCGCTTGGATGTAAGACCACAGAATGATTTAAATTCTAACATTTTTGGGCGAAGAACAGTGAACAGAAGCTCTCTCCTACCGATTGTGGGTCCAGTTCAATTATACTACAGTACTTACTTGTTAGTTCGGTATTTCGCTTGAAACTGCACACACGCGTTCGTTGACCCATTTCTTTATATCTCAAGGAATATCAGGGAACGTCAACGGTAGTTGTTATTCCCAGACTACGTGGTAAGACAAGTATAAGTTCATTAATCCAAAATGACGGAAGTAGGTCACGTGCTATGGATAAAAATGCACCAGATTCGAAATTTAGGGTAATAAATCGTATGCGGCATATACCAGTTACCTGCCCTGTCTGAAATTAATGAGAAATTTAAATTTTTAAGAAAAAAATTGAAGAACAACAAGTCATGTAAAAGTGGCGTGTGAATATACTTGTCAATTTGTGCTCATGAAGGCCGCTCCCCCACATTTACGCTTTTAGGACTCTAGAGTCTTCTGCACGTACGTCTTCTTGATAGGTTGTGTGTTCACTTCTGACGACGATATTTTTACTCAAATTTGACAACATCTCTATATAAATACATATAATCCATCACCTTAGAGTGTATGGCGGAGGGTACATCATACCGATATTATTAATCCTCTTCTCTAGTCTATTTGCATATTAATCGAAGTAAGCATTACTGTCTGTATGCGTCTGAACGTGACCTAGACCCACTCATCTTAATCAAAAAGTCCCTTCCCGAGATAAACGGTCGTCACCCTGTCTTCATGAATGAAGTCAATAACGCGTTGGTCCACCGCGGGAACTTATGCAAAAAGTTCCTCGGTCTGTCATTGATTGGGAGAAGTGCCGGATGTCCTCCTCAGGGATATCGTGCCATATTCTGCCCAGTTGGCGTCTTTATCTAGAACTGGTTAGAGGGCCCTGCCCATAATATTTCAAACGTTCTGAACTTGGGAGACGTAGAGCGACCTTGTTGCCAAGAAATTCCATGAAAAGTGTGAAGACACGTTGTAGAAACTATTGCCATGTGTGGGCGCGTATTATCATGCTGTAATGTAAGCATAGTATGGCTTGTGATGAAGGGCTACGAAACAGGGACTAGAATATCTTCGACTTCCTGTTGTGCCATAAGGCGACCTCAGATGAGAACCAAAAACTTCCTGCTATGAAAAGAAGTGGCACCCCAGATCGTGCCCCTGGCTGTAGGGCCACATAGTGAATGGCAGGTTGGTATCGCACACCTGACTGGGGCGTCTGCTGACATCTACAGCCTGAAATCTCATTGACGATTCGAAATGAACCGGCGGAGACCTGTCTGCCGTACGTCGACGATATATTTTTTGCCGTACATGGCAACCAACCCTGGGTTTATATTTCACCAAGACAATGCGCGCCCGCACACGCAAGGAATTTTTACTGCTTGTCTTCCTGTTTGCCAACCCTTACCTTAGCCGTCTGAAGCATTAAAGACAAGTCCCTCCAACAATCTCGGGAGTTTGAACAACTAACGTGTGAATTTCACAGAGTTTGGCACGATAACTGTCAGTAGGACATCCAACACCAGTATCAATCAATGACAAGTCGAATAACTGTTTGCAAAAAGGATCCGAGGTATACTAACGTTTTATTGGCTTCCTCAATTTGTGTAGCTTTTTCTCTCGAGTAAACCATCAAATTTTTCTGACGTTGTAATCATACTTTTATCTTTACATGCACATCACATCTACCGATTTCCGACCCCCATTCGTTTCTTTTGTCTTAGAGTGTATGTTCCCTAAAATTATACTTCTGAATTTCACGAGAACTATCTCGTCATTTTTCCAAGGATCGACATTTAAGCTAACCGAGCACTTCGGAGCAAAATTGAGATCATGCCATCGAGTCTCTGATTTCGTCCCACGTCAGTGATACACTTACTTTATAAGGACTTCAGACACTGGAATAGTGGAACTGGTTGTCCCAGCACCTTGTAGCGTTTTCTTTTACAGCTACATTAGGCTATATCAGGATCCAACCAGCCGATTTAAATCTTCCATTCACCACTTCTAATACTGAATTTTACATGACCGTCCCATATCACATTGGTTACAATACTGCCCCTAAAAATAGTTGACTACTGAACTTGTAATCAGATTCTACTGGGATCTTTCTTCTTGTTGAGGCGTTTTCTTGCTTTTATCCACATTTAAAGAGAGCTACCATACATTACAACAGCTGGAAGTCTTACGATACTTCAGTGCCTTGCTTATTCCGGATTACGAAATGCATGCATGTCCAAAGGATGTTTGCAGTGTAATTCTGTATAACACAGGCACTGCAGCATCGTATTTATCCCTCGACACGAGCAAGCGACTATCAAGTAAAGTGTCTCACCTATATGGGATTATACATAACGGCTGTACGAGTACAGTTAGTAAACGGATGGTTGGCGACGAATAGAAGTTTGAGTCTGGCTGTAAGCGATGCCTGCATAGCCAAATGCAAAGGCAACTGCTCGCATTAAGCGGGAAATCGGGGCTCGAGGACAGGTCTGGCAAAATTTTTTTTTTCGTTAATCTGTTTTACAGCTGATGGTTTTCCACATTCGCAATTGCGTGTACGCTGAATGTACTGGAAGTTTTATCCAACATTTTTTGCATTTAACAACGATCGTCCAACGAGGATACTTTTGTGTACACAACAACATCGTCGGATAACAGTCTTGGTACTACTGATGCCTGATTAGCCAGTTAAGTGTATTGCAAAAATAAGTGGTCCTATTACACATCATTGCGGCACACGTGACGTTAGTTTCGTTTCTGTGGAACATTCACCATAAAGCTCAACGTAATGGGATCTAATACCCATTCCTCAAGCCAACCATACATTTGATAAGGCACACGATATGATTGTGTGTTACCAGTCGATGTTTTGGTACAGTGTCGAACACTTTTCAGATATCAAGTACGGTAGAAGGGATAAGTACTTTTTTGCCTTTTTTCATACTATTGTAATGTTACACTATTTGCGACTTAGATCTCAATCCAACCCCGCCAAGTTGATGAGACGCGACGTGAGCGCTCGGTCAAGATCAAACAACAAATTAACTAAAAGACGATTTATATTCCTACGTAACACAGGCAGTGGACTAAAATATGGAAACACCGCGAGAAACGCATGATGGAGCATAAATGCAGATGCTAGCCAAGTTTGCGAGTTGCAATACAGTATTTGATCACGAACGTCAACTATGCAATATTTTCAATAAGTTTCAAGTGTCAGTCGTGGCCAGAACGGTGTTCAGAGTAGTTGTCAGTGTATTACGTGGGAGCTCAGTGCATGCGAAAACTGACAAATTGTTGGTGCTCGCATGATTGTTGCTTCCGTAGCGAAGGTAGCCGAAGAGTTTGATGTGTCAGGAGGTAACGTATAGAAGATTTATACCACACACAGGGAAAGCGGACAAACGTCATCCGCTACCTCACAACGCGGGAGAAAGCGTGTGTTTAATGATCAAGACAGACAGTTCTTGAAGACGATTGTGACGAAAAATAAGAGGACGACAGCTGCACAAGTCACTGCAAAGCTGAATGTCGCAATTGCAAACCCTATCAGCACCACAACAACACGAAGGGAGCTCCATACACACGAAACAGTAGGATGAGCTGGAATTCCAAAACCACTCACCTACTATGCAAAATGCCCTAACTGAAAAACCTGGACTGTGGAACGATGGTAGAAGGTCGTTAGGATGGATGAGTCCTGCTTCACATTGTTTGCTTTTGTGGTCGAGTTTACGTCCCAAGAGTGAAACATGGTGGAGGTTGCGTGATGATTCGGGCAACCATATGGTGGCACTCCCTTGGCCCCACTGATAACTTGCAAGATCGCATTACTAAAAAGGATTATGTGACCATTCTTGGCTGATAAAGCCCACCTCATGGGCCAATTTTTGTCCCCCAGTGGTGATGCTGTCGTCCAAGATGACATGCGCCCTGTTCACACAGCACGAATCGTCCGGAGGGGTTTTTGCAAGCAAGAGGATGAACTATCTCATCTTTCCTGGACGTTATAGTCACCATACCTCAATATTACTGAGCGTTGGTAATCACTTTGGAGAGAAGGATGGTTGATGGCTATCCATCATCATCACCGCTACCTGAGCTTGCCACTATTTTGAAGGAATACTGATATAAGATTCTCTTAGAAACCATATACGACCTGTATTCATTCTTTCAGAGAAGAATGGAAGCTGTTTTGAATGCCAATGTTTTTTTTTCTGCACCGTATTAAGCATTACAATATACTGCGGTTTTGCTGTTTTCACATTTTTACAGCCCATATGCTGATCACATTCTTATAGCTAACACTCTGGCGTATTTCGTTTTTCTATATTCTTTTTATTTCGACAGCTGTATAAATATAAATGTAGATTTGTCATTCAAAGAAAAGTCTTAGATTAAGGACTCAGTCGAACTCAGACCCTCACATACTGCAAAGCGGTATCCCGAATTCTACGATACGTTCTTCACGAGAGAACTTGCGGTTATTCCAAAATTGTGGCGACCGTTCCCTGAAAATCTGAACGGCTGCTTCTCCTTCAGTAGATAAGATCGTTCCTTGCGTTGATCGACTCTTAAACAGGATGGGAAACCAATAAGAAACGAACGCATTACCTGCTGTCTTTGTTCCGACAGATAGAACTTAACGACCAACTTTCCTGGAGGTTGGCAGCAGACCTGTTTTTTCAATTGGGTAGCTTATTTGGAAAAAGGCCTCAGAAATCATTTAACTCAGAAACACAGCCGCCGTCTCAGTATTTATGGTAAAGACATCAGTGACTAGAAATTCCATCAACGGTTATCGCTTTTGGGTAAATGCACTTGTCTCTTAGAGGCTTGTTTTGTTGTTCATTACCTTCGACAGAGACATTAATGACCCCCACGATAATGTGGCACTGATTAGGAGCGAGCAACTGTTACAGGTAGCTTGCTGGATTTTGAAAGCTAATTTCGATGTCTCTATGTGATAAGAAGATATCGGAACCCACACATTAACATGTATTTTATATGTATAATTATTTCAATTGAGGCTCTGAACATTTGTGTTTGTAGTACTCTTTTTCGCTTTATCTACCAGCATGTGGTGCCACAACAGTTAACTCTGCTAAACTAAAAAAAATTTAAAGAGCAGGTTCAACACTTTTGTTAAATGTATGTGTCTTTATTCGTATTTTTGCTACTATAACATTGTGAATCGCTAATGTTATTGTATTGTTTCCATCCTTTCCTTCAAATTAAGCCAATCATATTGTAAAACAGAGTCACGTCAGTCAACATAAGGCTTCTAAGGTCCCTCAATTTCTGTTTTGTACTGCATGTCTGTGATTTAACCTTTAGCTGGTTAAAAGAAGGTCATCTGCCGACGCTAAAATAAATAAATAAATGGGTGCAGTAATATCTGTTATCTCACAACTCTCCAGTTCATCTGGAAAGTTTTCTATAGCAGTATCTATAGTCTGGAGGTTCAATTTAGCTCATAGAGTAACACAGAAAGTGGTCCGCCGCTAGGTAAGCATTACCTATTTAGTTATTTAATAACAATACCTGTATCACTTTAAGTATGAATATTTTACTTACAGTTTTCTGCAGATAATTCCTGGCTGCAACTGTACTTTTGTGAAGGCTGTGGTTGGAAATGTAGAAAATCCAGCTGGTTCTAATAAATGAATATTTAAATGATAATCTTGTTCTTTCTGCTTGTAAACTCTTTGCTCATCCACAGTCTCTTTGTTAATAAGTTCAGTATCCTCTAGCAGTAGCGACGAATTTGATCGCCTTATGCATTCACGACAGGGGCAGCATGTTGTAATTAATTTTTCTATGGTCATCTAACAGGTTGGATAGATTACCCACACCTCGCTTAAAAGGACTAACGTCCTATCAAGGTATAATACAATCACAAACTTTACCACATTATGTTTTCATACGACATGTAATGATATACTTACAAGCACTTTTCTTTCCCATTAAAACACTAATTTCAAATGGTTCAAAAGGATCTAAGCACTATGGGACTTAACATCTGAGGTCATCAGTCCCCTAGATTTAGAACTACTTAAACCTGACTAACCTAAGGACATCATACACATCAATGCCCGAGGCAGGATTCGAACCTGCGACCGCAACAGCAGCGCGGCTACGGACTGAAGCGCCTAGAACCACTCGGACACAGCGGCCGGCCACTAATTTCAGATGTAAAAACTAGGATGAATAACAAATTGTTGCTGAGTAATATGGGAAGGGTGACAAGTTGGAGAAAACGTTCTTTATCAATATTTTTTAAATAATTTGTTGCATGCACAGTGCATAAAACGATCAAGTCACCACTCTGTTTCGTGGTCCGGGGAATGTAATGCACAGGAAACATGTGATTACAGTGCTGACACGGAACAGTGGTCTAAGAGGTGCAGATGCCGCAACTAGCCTCTACCTCTGAAAGAAGAAAGACAAATACGGCATAGTCGGTCGTTTGTTGTATTCATTCTGGAGTAACGGATCTACATTTATGTAAAAGCGTGGTTGCTTATTTTTAGTAGCTTTCCTCTCATTGCAGTTTTTAAACCACTGCATGAAGCGGCCGTTAGACAGTGAATAATACTGCATAATAGTACTATTGCGCAATATTATTGACGTCCTCCCTAGACAACTCAATTATATTGTCAGTAATGCTGGGCAATAATGTTGTGGTTCGGACTGTGGGTCGATAAGGACGCTGCTTCTGTGATAATGGCACTACTTAGTTGCAAGCAGAAGGAAAGTGAACGAAACTTTGGTTCGAGGAGCTTAAAAAATCACTCCCAGTAACTTATCGAGAAAATTGAGGTTGTACGAAGGAAAAAAAGGAACTTATAATTTTTTGTATGATGGTGGTCCAACATTTGATACGTTATACGTTACTGAAACCGTTCTCCACATACATTGGCATCGCGATACATAAGGCACTCACCCCCCTCCCAGGCCCACTATCCCGACAAGTTTCTGCGGATTCCCATAACCCCATCACAAAAAAAATACATAATACAATGAGAGACGCAATTCCACCACATCAGCGCTTTTCCATTACGCTGTGATAGCTTGCTACTGGCAGTTCTTTCAAAGACTGGATATTCACAAGCGCGGTTCCACCTCTCCATATTTGAGACATACTTATGGAAACGTGTCATACAATAACAAGCGCTCTAAAGGATTATATTCGGTTAAGTAATTTATGTACAGAAGTAAACATCTGTATATACGCCTGTTTCTAACTTTCCTAGCCGGCCATGGTGGCCAAGCGGTTCTAGGCGCTTCAGTCTGGAACCGCGCTACTGCTACGGTCGCAGGTTCCAATCCTACCTCAGGCATGGATGTGTATGATGTCCTTAGGTTAGTTAGATTTAAGTAATTCTACGTTCTAGGGCACTTATGGCCTCAGCTGTTGAGTCTCATAGTGCTCAGAGCCATTTGAACCATTTAACTTTCCTAACTAACTATTTAAAACATGTTCCTTCGTGATCGTTCCCTGTGCTTTCTGAGCAACAGATCATTTATTCTATCATTTTTATCACTTCTGGTTTAGGGCTCATTTCCTTTCAAGTCCGAGATTTATACATTTCGATTGTACTATAATAATAATTCTGTTTCTTCTGTTTAGGACTCTTTTTTTACAGCCAAGAACAACTAATCTATAATAACCTTCTTCGGTCGTACAGTACAGGAGGCCGACAGGGATATTGTCAGTGCTGTCCACAGATGCACAGTATTTCCAGGAGGCTCACGCCTAGACGCTCCGTATTACTGCACGCCCTCAAATTTATCGCCAGCGTTATTGACCATCTAGGAGCCGCTTTAAAGTAACAAAAACACGTATGGTTTGTTTTAAAAATTGACATTCGGTAGTTTTTTTAGCGCCAGGGGTGCTTTTTAATGCAGCCAGATGCTAAATCTAGGGCCTCAGTTATGATTCTGATACTGGTAACTCAAATTTTCCAAGAATGGTTCAAATGGCTCTGAGCACTATGGTACTTAACATCTGTGGTCATCAGTCCCCTAGAACCTAGAACTTCTTAAACCTAACTAACCTAAGGACAGCACACACATCCATGCCCGAGGCAGGATTCGAACCTGCGACCGTAGCGGTCACGCGGTTCCAGACTGTAGCACCTAGAAGCGCACGGCCACAACGGCCGGCTAAATTTTCCAGGCTATATTTATTTTACACCCCTTATTGCGTGGTTCGCCAGAGGAAAATTATAAAGCGGACATATTCTTAGGCGGCCAGTGGTCCTCGCGATTGAAGGCGTATCTTATTATATATTTTTATATATACTCAAATAAATATTAAAAGAAAGGTAGCCACGTCACGCATTACTCATATCATATGGGTTTGAGCAGCATAGATGCCCTTATTCTCCGTACTGATGCAGTACAGTGGAGTGGCTAGAGTGATCAGAGAATTAAGGCTTCAATCTACAATCTAGGGGGGGGGGGGGGGGCGGCCGGCAAACCGGGATATCTGACCTGGGCGTCAATTTTATGGGGCTCCAGGGCTCCAATTTCAGGGGACGCTAAATTCATATTGTTGAAGAAAAAAAATCTTATTTCACAAGGCTTTGGTATACTGATCATTCATAGGATTTTGAGATGCATCCAAGTTAGTTTTTGAATATTTTTGAACAGATTAAAGTATATTTCTGAGCGACTCATATTTTTGAATGAGTACGTAGCGTGCGTGATGTCTCTGCCAGAGGAATCCCGTTCGCATCTAAAAATAGGAAACTTTCCCGCAGACACATGAGGACGGCGCTGTACGGGATGAGCCGAATAAACCCGAACGGTTGAATGCCAACGCTGTTTGTTTCTGTGGTTGAATGAGTATGCAAATGATCAGCGTTGTTATAATTATTAGCGGATATATTTTATATAATAAACTGTTCAGAAAGATGTGCGCTGCAAAGTGAATATTTTTGAAAAAACATTTTTTTTCTTGCATTTTTGTCGTCATATCTCAAAAATTAGATGTGTAGGGGGTTGGAGGGGTGGGGGGGAGCACCGGTAAGTCTTTGCCCGGTTCGGAAATATCGTACATCCTGGTCTGGGAGCAACGCATCTATCTGAGCAGGGCAGCGATGGCTCAATAAATCAGTGCTGCCTGTGTGCACAGGTTGAGGTGATAGCGTCGCTGGAAGCAGAAGAATAGTCACCGCACACACAGCCGCGCTTTTCTACTCGACCGCCGCTGGAACGACAGTTACTCGCTTGGAGCACTGAGACCAGAGAGTTCCAGTTAGCTCCGGCTGTGTTCTGTCGACCCCGCCAGCGTTCGACTATTGCTATCGCCTACAGCGTCAGCTGTGCCCAATGGTATGACCGGCGCTTGTGTTTCTTTTGCTGCATGGTAGATATAGCAGCGTCAGTAGTAGAAATGGGTCGAACTCGTTCATTCCCGTGAACTAATTCATTCATTTCACTCTTTGCTGTGAAGCGTTCAAATGAAGTAGTTCATTCATGAAGTATGGAAGCCTGGCGAAGTTGTCCAGTTCGACGCTCAGCCGCGGCTGCGCTCGCTTCACCTCGCTCGTACAATAAAGCTTCATAATACTTCATAATTTTACCAACAGATGCCCGAACTATGCAGTAACGTGCACGCAACGTATTACGCTCATACAGCGTCTGAATTAAATAGAGCATGGTCGAGGGGGACAAAGGAAAGATAAACAGAGGAGCCTGTCACATATAAAGAAGATATTACATTTCATCTTGCTCGACATTCTCTCATGAAGCGCCCAAAAAAGTCTTTATCTGCCAAATTAAACATTATTTGTTGTATTCATGGACTTGAAAACTAGGGCTACCAACGAAATGCAGTCCAATTTTATGTTCCTCTTAAAGAAAATGGTTCAAATGGCTCTGAGCACTATAGGACTTAACTTCTAAGGTCATCAGTCCCCTAGAACTTAGAACTACTTAAACCTAACTAACCTAAGGACATCACACACATCCATGCCCGAGGCAGGATTCGAACCTGCGACCGTAGCGGTCGCGCGGTTCCAGACTGTAGCGCCTTTAACCGCTTGGGCACCCCGGCCGGCGTTCCTTTTAAAACTTAATCCGAAATAGAATGAGTATGTTTACCACTGTCACAAAGTCTATACACCTACGTTTTGTAATTATTCAGAAGTTTTCCTGTAGATTTAATTTTTGTTGAGAATAATAACCCTCCAGATTCAAAACGTAAACTGTCACCTGTAATCACTGGAACGATTTCAGGTAAAATCCCTCTTTCAGTGTTATTAACAAACCTCTTATTTTCATGTTGGCTGTGCATGCTCACACAGCCAGCCTCTTCGTTTCCATCTTTAATATTCATTTGTCTGGAAGCGCTGCCAACGGTAGGCTACCCGTAGACGCGAAGTATAACTGAACTGCACAAATAGTCACGGGTAATGATGTCAGCACTGCAGAAAGCAGCTGACGCTGCATTCTCCTCGCCCCTCACCTCCCCAAACCCTTGTAAACCTATCGTTCCCACAAACACCGCGCGATTCGTCGACAGGCAGTAGAGGGAGGACTGAAGTGAAGGGAGGATGAATGACGTAGCGCCGATATAGTGGGAGAGGGAGAGGGGGAGAGAGTGCGTGAACTAGAAAAAAGTGTGGAGTGTGCTATCTGTGAAGAGTTTCAAGTACCAGTTCATTGAAATTGAGTGGGTAGTTCACACTTCACTGCAGTGAAGCGTTCATTTGAACGACTCATTCACGAGCTCCTCATCACTAGTCAGTAGATACGGCGACTTCAGCTGGTTTAATTCAACGCCACTTGTAGTATCAACGACAAGAATCACGGCAGCGGACTACATTTTGCACAGGGATGAGGTGGCATGAGAAATCAAGACTGTCTTCTACATTTAACTTTCAATGAACTTTTATTCCTGTTGTGGCCTAAATCGAGGGCAGACAGTTATAGTTTAAAGTCGCATAGCTGAGAAACGCATCAAAATCTTTTTCTTTTTGTGAGAAATGTTTTGAAAATCATCTCTCATTTTATCATCTGTATTAGAATTTTGTCCTATTGGTCTTGCATAATATGCCAGATATCTACCACTTTTCGACATTCGAGGATACTTCTAATCACTATTCTATGGAGTACATACACGATATGCAGTCAGCTTTCTGTAATGCGGTTCAAGAGAATCTATAAGTTATTATATGAGCTCATTTCCCAGTTTTGACTGTAACAGTCTCTATGTGCCCATGAGAACACCGTTGATATTATAAAAAATAATCTGCTGAAATATAATAATTTCAGCCTTTAATCTTGCCTTTCGATTACTTTCAGTTTCTTGATCAGGTATATGCACAGCTAGATAATGTCGCCATGGGCAGTTGTATCAGTAGCTCATCGGCTTATATTTCCGCAAATCGTGTTGAGAAACTGCACTTTGAAAAATTTAACACCTCAGCAAGCAAGGCTTTTCACTACGGTGGATGTTTTCTCTTCAGCTACACAGTTGCTGAAATCGAGAGTGCACTCTTACAGTTTTCCGAAAATCCCAATACCGTTTTTTCAATGCACCTTCGCAAGCAGCAGTTCATTATTTCTTTGGATTAGAGAATAAAGAACGACATTGGCAAGCATAAGTGTGATCAAATAACTGTTAATTCACATGATATAAAGATGATAAAAGAGTAATAGTAGATTGTGGCAGTAAACTGTGTAATAACTATAACAGCAGAAGTACTGAGGAATCTTTGAAGGCATTGCAGTGTTTATAAGGGTAGATTAATCGACGTTTTTTGAAATACAGGTTTCAAACGTTTCCCGAAGATCAACCAAGATATGTACTCATGAACAAACCTAAATTATAAATAGATTTTTAGATTATTTTAGGCATTTACTCTAATGTGCAACAAGTATTCTCTTTTAGCTACGCACATCAAAGAAAGTGTTGCATCACCTCGATTCCGAGAGTTCCGGAACCTGTACATAAAACTGAAATAGTGAACAACATAAACATCATTTCCGCCCTTTTTATTGCTGATGAAAACCACACATTGCACGTTGTACCACCATACAGAGAGACCTTCAGCGGTGGTGGTCCAGATTGCTATACACCCAGTACCTCTAACACCCAGTAGCACGTCCTCTTGCACTATTGCATGCCTGTAATCGTCGTGGCATACTATACACAGTTCCAGCAAAGCACTGTTGGTCCAGATTGTTCCACTCCTCAACGGCCATTCGGCGTAGATCCTTTAGAGTGGTTGTTAGGTCACTTCGTCCATCAACAGCCCTTTTCAGTCTATCCCAGGTATTGTTGACAGGGTTCATGTTTGGAGACCATGCTGGCCCCTCTAGTTGAGCGATGTCGTTACCCTGAAGGTAGTCATTCACAATAGGTGCACGACAGGGGCGCGAATTGTCGTCCATGAAGACGATTGCCTCGCCAATATCTTGCCGATACGGTTGCACTATCGGACGAAGGATGGCATTGACGTATCGTACGGACGTTACGGCGCCCTTCAGGACCACCACTGGCGTACGTCGTCCCCACGTAATGCCATCCCAAACCAGCAGGGAACCTCCAACTTGCTACACTCGTTGCACAGTGTGTCTAAGGCATTCAGCCTAACCGGATTGCCTCTAAACACTTCTCCGACGATTGTCTGGTTGAAGGCATATGCAACACTCATCGATGAACAGAACGTAATGCCAAGCCTGAGCGGTCCATTGGGCATGTTATTGGATCCGTCTGTACCACGGTGAATGGTGTCGTGGATGCAAAGATGGACCTTGCCATGGACGTCGGGAATGAAGTATTGCGTCGTGCAGCCTATTGCGCACAGTTTGAGTCGTAACACGACGTCCTGTGGGTGCACGAAATACCTTGTTCAATATGGTGGCGTTGCTGTCACGGTTCTTCCGAGCCATAATCCGTGAGGTAGTGATAGTTAATGTCTCTCACTGTGTCTCCTCCATGTGTGAACAACATAGCTTTGATTCACTCCGAAACACCTTGACACTTCCGTTGTTGAGAGACCTTCCTGACACCTAGACACAACGGGGACGCGCCGCAACGCGGTATTGACCGTCTAGGCATGGCTGAACTACAGACAAAACGAGCCGTGTACCTCCTTCCTGGTGGAATAACTGGAACTGATCGGCTGTCGGAACCCCTCTGTCCAATGGGTGGTGCTCATGCATTGTTGTTAGAGACATCTCTGCACATCCAAGGGGGCTATATCTGTGATACAATATTCACAGCCAACACCTATCTTTAGTAGTTCTGGGAATCGGGTTGGTGCAAAACATTTTTGATGTGTGTATTTAAATCGTCGTTACGACTAAACAGTCTACTGATGATTACGGTGGCTATAAGCGACGTTGCTTGTCGGCCCGACAGAAGACCCCACGAAGTCAAGTGCGGTATCCACATGGTAGGACGTAGCACCCCATGTTACTAGCCGGTATTGGTCTCTCTCGAGAATCTAAGCGGCCGCGCGTCATACCTTTTGTTCAGTCGAAACGAAAGAAACACCTCCCATAGGAAAGTGAATGATATGGGCCAGGTGTGGTTACTGAAACGAAAATATTTTAGTCACCAGACATTAATGAGAAAACTGTACAGTGACGAAGTTCTCAGTTATCTGAGAATGGACGATGAGAGTTTCATGACACTGTTTCGCTTGGTGAATCCTATGATCTCGAAGTAGAACAGTCATGCTGAAGAAAGACTGGTTGCCACTTTCAGATGTTTGGCTACTATAAAACACTATAAAGATATTAAAACAGTATGGCAAGTTCTCAAGACTTACTTTCAAAAATAGTCCCTGAAACGTGCGAATCAATATGTAAAACGCCAGGGATCTACTCACAAGTTACACGTGAAAAGACATTTTGTTGTGTACCAGTACTCTTCACGTGCAGCAGAACTGCGTGTATTTGAAGGAACTGGGGGAACTGCTGAACTGCGAGATCAAATGGCTCTAAGCACTATGGGATTTAACATCTGAGGTCATCAGTCCCCTACACTTAGAACTACTTAAACCAAACTAACCTAAAGACATCGCACACATCTATGCCCAAGGCAGGATTCGAACCGGCGACCGTAGCAACAGCGCGGTTCCGGACTGAAACACCTAGAACCGCTTGGCCACAGCTGCCGGCTCAACTGCAACAACTGCTGGACAAAACGGATCTGTACAGGGTTATTCCAAATGATTGAAGCGATTTCACAGCTCTATAATAACTTTATTATTTGAGATATTTTCAAAATATTTTGCACACACATACAAAAACTCAAAAAGTTTTTTAGGCATTCACAAATGTTCGATATGTGCTCCTTTAGTGATTCGGTAGACATCAAGCCGATAATCAAGTTCCTCCCACACTCGGCGCAGCATGTCCCCATCAATGAGTTCGAAAGCATCGTTGATGCGAGCTCGCAGTTCTGGCACGTTTCTTGGTAGAGGAGGTTTAAACACTGAATCTTTCACATAACCCCACAGAAAGAAATCGCATGGGATTAAGTCGGGAGAGCGTGGAGGCCATGACATGAATTGCTGATCATGATCTCCACCACGACCGATCCATCGGTTTTCCAATCTCCTGTTTAAGAAATGCGTGAACATCATGATGGAAGTGCGGTGGAGCACCATCCTGTTGAAAGATGAAGTCGGCGCTGTCGGTCTCCAGTTGTGGCATGAGCCAATTTTCCGCGGGCTACGCGTGAAACTTGCCCGCACGCGTTCAACCGTTTCTTCGCTCACTGCAGGCCGACCCGTTGATTTCCCCTTACAGAGGCATCCAGAAGCTTTAAACTGCGCATACCATCGCCGAATGGAGTTAGCAGTTGGTGGATCTTTGTTGAACTGTCGCCATTTTGTCTCACTGCGCTCTCGAGCGCTCTGACGGCAGAAACCTGAAGTGCGGCTTCAGCCGAACAAAACTTTATGAGTTTTTCTACGTATCTATAGTGTGTCGTGACCATATGTCAATGAATGGAGCTACAGTGAATTTATGAAATCGCTTCAATCATTTGTAATAGCCCTGTACTTACCTGATGATGATGATGATGATGATGATGATGAATGCGACGAAGAAGGCACAGGATAACAGATTTTAAATTCGCTAACGATTATTGTGCAGTGAGCTTCCCTAATTCTCCAAAAAGAAAAAAAAAAGAAAACAGCAGATATTAATCATTTCGTAGTGCGCCAATGAACATCATAGATAGATTTTCGTAGGTGAGCTGTTAGACAATTTGCAAATAGCATATTTGTGCCATCAACTGAACAACTGTTTGTTTACTGTCTTTTGGTTTATACTATTACAGTCATCTTCACAGGGGAAAGGCACAGTACATCTCTGGATCAAACATACATTTTCGTCAACTATGAACCAACCAAATGTAAAACATAAATAATTTTCTTGGAAGTATGTACCGTCTATGCAACTAAATGAATGCCCTTTGTTTATTGCCAAATGCGTTTCACTTCGTTGATTTAGGAAGCATCATCAGTAGCCTGAAATACATGACACTTTTTGTACATAAAATAAACGTATTATGTGATAGATATAATATACTGCTATATTACACTTTGTCGTGTTTTTCCCCGCTTTTTAGTTTAGAAGCAACTTTTGTAGCACAAGTGCCCTATTGTGAATGTATCGTTCGGTGTTACTTACGATTTCCAGCGCTGTTAACACATGTGTGTGGTCCTGGAGATGTATTTGTTAGTCTTCATACTCCAACTGTCCGATTTCTGGCGTTCTTACATCCACATTTGCCACATAGCATGTTTCACTTTCAGTTTCCATTTGTTGATCAACACATGTGTGTTTTCGACGTGTAGTGTCGCCGACTGTTATTGAGTGTTTGTCTGTCTTTTGGTTATGCTGTGTTTGATGTCTTTCATTTGTTTGGTGTGTGTGTATGCTGCTGTTTTTCTTTACATGAATTTGTGTGTGTCTGTCTAATTTTCTGTGTGCAAATGTATTTTTATTTTAATGTGAGTTCTTGTGTGTGTGTGTGTGTGTGTGTGTGTGTGTGTGTGTGTTTGCGTAAGTGGGAGGGTAGGGGGTAGAGAGAGAGAATAGGGGAAGGAGAGTCATTAATTACTTATCCTGGTTATATTTCGGTTTATTATTGTTTTGGTAACTAGCATGATCAGCGAGTTACTGTTTATGTGGATTTGGTCGTTGAGTACCTTCTTGTCCTTTACAATGGCTGTTTTTATGTGAAAGTTTTCTTCTAATGTCAGGAGCTTTTGTTGTATTTATTCACTCTGATAACGGTCCTGTCACATTCCATGACGGATGGATCATGTCCGTGTCTTGTCAGGTGTTCTGCAAAGGTAGAATGGCTATTTTCATGTTTTCAATTTCTTATATGTTCTCTATATCTACTTTATAAGTTCCTGCTTGTCATACTCAGATATACTGATTTACATTCTTGGCACTCCAGCTGGTACATACCTACTTATACCTGCTCCTTGATATATCTCTGGTTTTTCTGTTGTTTTTAAGTGTATTTGGAGTGTGTTTCTTGTTCTGTAAGCTATTTGTAAGCCCCGTTTCTTAAGTATTTGCTATCTTGTGTGTTGCTTTGTGTTTGTATGTAAGGGTGTACCATTTTTAGCTGTTATTCATGTGCAGAGCGTTATTGTTTTGTGTTTCCATGTGTGCTGTAGTGAATGTGAGGTTTGTGCTCTCTGCTTGTTTTGATTTTACTTCGGTTGTGTTTTAATTTTTGACTGAGGTTTTTTAGCATATGGGTGCTGTACCCATTGTTTGTGCTATCAGTTGTACTGTTTATAACTTTTTTCTATAGTTTTCTTTGCTGAGTGGAATGTTATTAAGTCTGTGTAACATTTGTCATAGGGCCGCTAATTTTTGATTTGTGGGTGTTTGGATGAAGCATGTATAATTATGTCTGTGGCTCCTGGCTTTCTGAAGACATCAAATGTGTGTTTATTGTTCTCTCTCTTTACCGTTACATCCAAGAAATGTATTTGTGTTCCTTTTTCCATGGTGAATTGAATGTATTTATGTATGTTGTTTATATCTGTACGAAGTTGAACAATTTTCTCTGGTGGTACACCTGCCATACAGATTACGTCGCCCACAAATCTGTACCAGTAAACAATTTTGAGTCCTTTGATGACTGCATCATGACTGTTTCATGAATATGTTTGCCAGTGTTCCTGAAATTGAGGATCCCACTGGAAGCTCATCTTGTTGTAAGTAAAACTGCATTTCAAATTCGAAGTAATTTTGGGGTGAGATTACTTTGAGGGCTTTAGTTATTTCATTAATACTGACTGCAGCTAGTTTGCTGCATATCAGTAAGTTTTTTGCAATTAGTTTTATTGTGTCTGCAGTGGGTACTGAGGCGTACATGTTCTCTATGTCAAAAGAGATGAGTGATGCTGTTTGTGGGATGTGTTAGTCTTTTATTTGTGTTGTGAGTTCATTTCTGTTTTTCACTGTTCTGCTGTTTTTCATTTCACAGTGTTGCATTATGGTTTTGTTCATGTGTTTTGCCACATGCTATAATGGTGCATTCATGAAATTAATAACAGGTCTTCATGGAATGTGGGTTTTGTGGACCTTGTGTTGGCTTCTGAGTTGTGGTGCTTTTGGGTTCTTCTGTGTGATGTGTTGTTTTTGTTTATTTGTGAGTACGTGTCTGATGTCTTTGAGTTTTTTTTTATGTGTGTCTCGAAGCGTGCTGTTGGATAAGTTTTTTGTTTTGTGTTGTTGTTACATGAGATGACATCATTGGTTTTTCTATATATTGTTCTTTATTGATCAGTACTGTGCTGTTCCCTTTATCAGAACTTGTGACTATGATGTTCTAGCTCGTAGTTTTTCTTTCGATTCCTTAGTGGTGTTTTTTCTGTTTGTAGTTTTCTAAACATAAAGCAACACACAAGATAGCAAAAATACTACAGAAGCAAGGATTACAAATAGCTTACAAAACAAGAAAACACTCCAATCACATTTATAAAAGAAAAACCAGATAAATACCAAGGAGCAGGTATATACCAGCTAGAGTGCCAAGAAAGTAAATCAGTATATCTATGGATGACAAGCAGGAACCTTCAAACAAGGTATAAAGAACGTATAAGAAGTTGGAAATATGGAAATAGCGATTCTACCTTCGCTGAACATCCGATAAACATCGAGATGAACCATCCAACATGGTATGTGAGATGACTGTTATCAGATTGAATAATCACAACAAGAAGCTCGTGACATTGCAAGAAAACTTTCACATACTAAGAGCCATTGCAATGGAAAAGAAGGTACTCAACTACCAAATCCATATGGTCTTGTGACAGCCAGAGCGAGAGCACCAGCAGCAGCGAGTACTGTTTGTATAAAGCGTTTATTTTGCATTTTGTTTACGACCTTCCACTAAGGAAGAGATTCTATTTGTGTTTATCTGCTCTGCATAGTAACTAACAGTTCTTGATAAAACTTTACGTAGTTTTCGTGTTAGATTTCTTAGTGTTTTCTTGATCGTTTAGAACAGAAAGCGCCCTAAAACCGTCTTTTGTTTGTTTCGCGGCCGTTAGCCACTAGTCACTTGAATCAGCAGTTGTCTTGTGACAGCCAGAGCGAGAGCACCAGCAGCAGCGAGTACTGTTTGTATAAAGCGTTTATTTTGCATTTTGTTTACGACCTTCCACTAAGGAAGGGATTCTATTTGTGTTTATCTGCTCTGCATAGTAACTAACAGTTCTTGATAAAACTTTACGTAGTTTTCGTGTTAGATTTCTTAGTGTTTTCTTGATCGTTTAGAACAGAAAGCGCCCTAAAACCGTCTTTGTTTGTTTCGCGGCCGTTAGCCACTAGTCACTTGAATCAGCAGCAGTCTTGTGACAGCCAGAGCGAGAGCACCAGCAGCAGCGAGTACTGTTTGTATAAAGCGTTTTTGTACTTATTTGCTGCGCTTAGCTTTTAAATAGTTTTTCTGGGAAAACCTAGCGTAGTTTTCGCGTCTCGTATTTCAGTGAGTGTTTCTTGATTATCAGAGTAGCTCATCAGAAGATTATCTTGGGAATTTGTCACCGTATAGGGTAGGGTAAACATAGTCATGTGTAGGGACTGTGGTTGTTGTGAGCGGACGCAAGGAGAATTGGCCACTCTTCGGGGGCAGGTGGAGGCTTTGTCTGTTAGGCTCATCGAGCTCGAGGCGCAGGCGTCGGCTCGTAGTGGCGTTGGGGCAACTGTGGTGAGACCTATGCCTACTTCGGTGGCCTTGGAATCACATGGAACCCCTGATGTCGCTGCGTCTTCCGGCAGTGAGCATCTTACCGGTCAGCCATCACTCCAGGGTGAATGGCGGACAGTGGTGGGCTCGCGCGTGCCTGGCCGAAAGGCGAAGGTGGGATCTGGCCGCGTGGCAGCTGCCTTACCCCTTTCCAACAGGTACGGGGTGCTTCCTAGTGGTGATGACATCGTTTCCGAGCCACCACAGGATGCCTCGCCTGTTGGGCCAGTGGCCGATTCTCCGGCAAGGTCCCGACAGTCACAGAGGGCGGGCCTATTAGTTATAGGGAGCTCCAACGTTAGGCGGGTTATGGAGCCCCTCAGGAAAATAGCGGGTAGGTCGGGGAAGAATGCCAGTGTGCACTCGGTGTGCTTGCCGGGGGGTCTCGTCCGTAATGTGGAGGAGGCCCTTCCGGCAGCTATTGAACGCACTGGGTGTGACCGGCTGCAGATAGTAGCACATGTCGGAACGAATGACGCCTGCCGCTTGGGTTCTGAGGCCATCCTTGGTTCCTTCCGGCGGCTGCCTGATTTGGTGAAGACAACCAGCATCGCACGCGGAGTGCAAGCTGAGCTTAATATCTTCAGCATAGTGCCCAGAGTCGATCGCGGTCCTCTGGTTTGGAGCCGTGTGGAGGGTCTAAACCAGAGGCTCAGACGACTCTGCGACTATAATGGTTGCAAATTCATCGACCTCCGTTATTGGGTGGAGAACTGTAGGGCCCCCCTAGACAGGTCAGGCGTGCAATACACACCGGAAGCAGCTACTAGGGTAGCAGAGTACGTGTGGCGTGCACACGGGGTTTTTTTAGGTTAGAGGGACCCCCCCTTGGGCGAAACGATAAAATACCTGACGGCTTACCAGAGAGGACATTATCATCGTTGATAAAGAACGTCCGTCCTCAGAGACCAAAAACAGGAAAAGTTAACGTAATATTGGTAAACTGCAGGAGTATCCAGGGCAAGGTTCCTGAATTAGTATCTCTTATTGAAGGAAATAGTGCGCATATAGTATTAGGAACGGAAAGTTGGTTAAAACCGGAAGTGAACAGTAACGAAATCCTAGACACAGAATGGAATATATACCGCAAGGATAGGATAAACGCCAATGGTGGAGGAGTATTTATAGCAGTAAAGAATTCAATAATATCCAGTGAAGTTATTAGCGAATGCGAATGTGAAATAATCTGGGTTAAGCTAAGTATCAAAGGTGGGTCAGATATGATAGTCGGATGCTTCTATAGACCACCTGCATCAGCAACCGTAGTAGTTGAGCGCCTCAGAGAGAACCTGCAGAACGTCGTGAAGAAGTTTCGTGATCATACTATTGTAATAGGGGGAGACTTCAATCTACCAGGTATAGAATGGGATAGTCACACAATCAGAACTGGAGCCAGGGACAGAGACTCTTGTGACATTATCCTGACTGCCTTGTCCGAGAATTACTTCGAGCAGATAGTTAGAGAACCAACTCGTGAAGCTAACGTTTTAGACGTCATAGCAACAAATAGACCGGAACTTTTCGACTCCGTGAATGTAGAAGAGGGTATCAGTGATCATAAGTCAGTGGTTGCATCAATGACTACAAGTGTAATAAGAAATGCCAAGAAAGGAAGGAAAATATATTTGCTTAACAAGAGTGATAGGGCACAAATCGCAGAATATCTGAGTGACCACCATCAAACGTTCATTTCTGAGGAAGAGGATGTGGAACAAAAATGGCAAAAATTCAGAAACATCGTCCAGTACGCCTTAGATAAGTTCGTACCGACTAAGGTCCAAAGCGAGGGGAAAGATCCACCGTGGTATAACAATCATGTACGAAAGGTACTACGGAAACAAAGAAAGCTTCATCATAGGTTTAAGAGTAGTCGAATCATAGCTGATAAGGAAAAGCTGAACGAAGCGAAAAAGAGCGTAAAGAGAGCAATGAGAGAAGCATTCAACGAATTCGAACATAAAACATTGGCAAACAATCTAAACAAGAACCCTAAAAAGTTTTGGTCATATGTAAAATCGGTAAGCGGATCTAAATCCTCTATTCAGTCACTCGTTGACCACGATGGCACCGAAACAGAGGACGACCGAAGAAAGGCAGAAATACTGAATTCAGTGTTCCGAAACTGTTTCACTGCGGAAAATCGTAACACGGTCCCTGACTTCAGCCGTCGCACGGACGCCAAAATGGAAAATATTGAAATAAACGATATCGGAATTTAAAAACAACTGCTATCACTTAGTAGCGGAAAAGCATCCGGACCAGACGAGATACCCTTAAGATTCTACAGTGATTATGCTAAAGAACTTGCCGCCTTTCTATCAGCAATTTATCGTAGATCGCTGGAAGAACGTAAAGTACCTAGCGACTGGAAGAAAGCGCAGGTCGTTCCCATTTTCAAGAAGGGTCATAAATCAGATGCGAATAATTATAGGCCCATTTCGCTTACGTCAATCTGTTGTAGAATAATGGAACATGTTTTGTGTTCTCGTATTATGACGTTCTTAGATAATACAAATGTCCTTCATCATAACCAACATGGATTCCGCAAACAGAGATCATGTGAAACTCAGCTCGCCCTATTTGCCCAAGAAATTCACAGTGCCGTAGACACTGGCGAGCAGATTGATGCCGTATTCCTGGACTTCAGGAAGGCATTTGATACGGTTCCGCACTTACGTTTAGTGAAAAAAATACGAGCTTACGGAATATCGGACCAGGTTTGTGATTGGATTCAGGATTTCCTAGAAGAAAGAACACAACATGTCATTCTTAACGGTTCAAAATCTGCAGATGTAGAGGTAATTTCGGGAGTACCGCAAGGAAGCGTGATAGGACCTTTATTGTTTACAATATATATAAATGACTTAGTTGACAACATCGGTAGCTCCGTGAGGCTATTTGCAGATGACACGGTTGTCTACAAGAAAGTAGCAACATCAGAAGACTCGTACGTACTCCAGGAAGACCTGCAGAGGATTAATGCATGGTGCGACAGCTGGCAGCTTTCCCTAAACGTAGATAAATGTAATATAATGCGCATACATAGGGGCAGAAATCCATTCCAGTACGATTATGCCATAGGTGGTAAATCATTGGAAGCGGTAACGACCGTACAATACTTAGGAGTTACTATCCGGAGCGATCTGAAGTGGAATGATCACATGAAACAAATAGTGGGAAAAGCAGGCGCCAGGTTGAGATTCATAGGAAGAATTCTAAGAAAATGTGACTCATCGACGAAAGAAGTAGCTTACAAAACGCTTGTTCGTCCGATTCTTGAGTATTGCTCATCAGTATGGGACCCTTACCAGGTTGGATTAATAGAAGAGATAGACATGATCCAGCGAAAAGCAGCGCGATTCGTCATGGGGACATTTAGTCAGCGCGAGAGCGTTACGGAGATGCTGAACAAGCTCCAGTGGCGGACACTTCAAGAAAGGCGTTACGCAATACGGAGAGGTTTATTATCGAAATTACGAGAGAGCACATTCCGGGAAGAGATGGGCAACATATTACTACCGCCCACATATATCTCGCGTAATGATCACAACGAAAAGATCCGAGAAATTAGAGCAAATACGGAGACTTTCAAGCAGTCGTTCTTCCCACGCACAATTCGTGAATGGAACAGGGAAGGGGGGATCAGATAGTGGTACAATAAGTACCCTCCGCCACACACCGTAAGGTGGCTCACGGAGTATAGATGTAGATGTACTCTCTGATCATGCTAGCTACCAAAACAAAAACAGAACGATATGTAACCAGGATAAGTTGGACTGTGTGCTCCTCACAGTCCGATTCCTCTCCCTCTTAATGTCACTTGCAGCGCTAATTTCAATTCCCGCCAAGCACCATATTTTGTTTGAGATTCCAAGGGGGCGCTGTGTGCTCAGCGCGGAGTGGTTCCCCGTTACACGCGCAGCAGGTGACGAAAAGGCGCGCAGTGGGGAGTGGTCGCGAGTATTGCGACCGTTGTCGACGCCCTATGCCGAGTGTGGAGGCCTCGATAAGGTTACAGGCGTCGGGACGTAATAGTGGTGTTTGATTCAAGACGTTACGGAAATTCTATCACTTCTGTTTCCTCTATGTTGTCCGTGTGGCAGCAAGACTGTGTCCCGGTACCTGTAGTTATTCGTCGGAGTGTGCATCAATCCAAGTAAGACCTATCATACACCTTTGCTTAGCGGTGGTTGACATTCACATTCGGCGGAAATGGTAATTCAGTAACCCGGCCATATTGCCGTAGATATTCGTCGTCACTACTGTTGACAGTTTCTATCAGACGCTTTAGTATTCTCTTTCGTTTCTTGCGCTGTGTGCTGTTGGCTTCAATTCAGTGTTTATATTCAGCCCAATGTATTAGAAATGAATTTTTGTTGTCTTCTGGTTGAGTCCTGGGTCTGTTTAAATCGATAACCAGGACGTCCCATAACACTCACGACGCACGTCAAGCAACCAATATAAATGTGACTTAAATTTGAATTTGTGTAACTTGTGTATCCACTTTTTATGAGGTTTTAGTTAATTAGTTAAATAACTGTTTCATACTTTAAATTATGATAAACGTGTTCCGCCCGTGAAATGCGGTTCTGACGTGCGATGTTCTCTCTTTTTTGGGTTCTGGTCAAGTCCATGTTACGTCATCTTCATTGTCTGTTAAGTGCCTCAGCACTCGCAACTGTCATGTAGGGTATATCTAATTTATTATTTAGGTTACTTAATAGTAATTTTATACGGTTCATTCCAGTCGCCTCATTTCTTGAGCGACTAGAAGGTCTTCTATTTTCTACCCTTATTCTGGAAGTGTGAATGCCCGTAATCTGCAAAGTTTCATTGGCGGGTCCATTCCTATATTCCGTAACAGTTGCCCGGCTCCTGGGGGCTGACACGATTTCTATCGTACCTTGTTTGTTCTTTAGCCAATCGCTTTAATTAATAAGTTTAGCATCTTGTGGAGATCAATCTTACCCTTTCGTTATTTCCCTCAGCCTTACGGAGGTGTGTAATGCATCAAGCTAGCTTTAGGCCAGCGGTGGTCCGTTAGCATTCCTTTGATATTACGGTTGAACATATAGCTCTAGAGAGTAAGTTATTGTGGTCAAGTTTATTAAGTTGATTTTACACGGCCAATGTGATCCCAAAGTGATGGTTTTAAGAATAATTTGTAACCCCTTTTATATGCTGAATTGTTCAAGGTGAAACAGAATTGTGTTAGAAGCCTGTTTATATATATATTTATATCTTTAAATTTATTGTGCTATTTACATGATTTCATGTATATGGCCCTTTTAATGGGTGCTAGATTTATCCTGTCTTATTTAATATTTAAGTAAGCCCACTGAAATATCGAATTAAGCTAACTTATCCGGTTTCCCGTAACACGGGAATTTGCTTAGTTCTCCGTGTTCCACGGTTTATCTCGTCGGAAAGTGTTTCAGAGCTATAATGATACCAGTGAAATCTGAACCAAGTTGTTCTCCAGTTTAACTGTTTGTTCCCTAATTTTTGTGGGATTTAAAATTTCTAAACTAGCAAGCCTCAATCTGTTTGTGGAAATTGTTGTCAGTATAACTGTGACCTACCTAATCAATTGCAACACGTAATTGTCGGTGTTTTAACTGGTTGTGTTGCAATAAATGCAAACTTAAAGTGAGGTTTGGGGATGGTTCATATTCCCCAGTTCTACATCCAGAGTAATGCTAAATTAAACTTTTTTTTAAAGCTTCTGTTCAGATTTTTCGGTAAGTTACTGGGAGAAAAGAAGAGGTGGCGCTAAATAAGTAATTAATAAATCTCCTTACCCCTTCTCTCTTTCTACCTCACGCCCGTCCCCCCTCCCCCCCCCCCCCCCCCCCACACACACAGAGACACATGAACTCACATTTAATAAATAAGAAGAAACAGATATACACACAGCAAGAAACACACATTTCACGCACAAACCCATATTTACTATAAAGAAATTCATTTACACACAACAAAACACACACACATAAACCCATATTTATTGTTACAAAAAATTGAAAAGGTACATTTACACACAGAAAAATACACACACAAACGAGCGCGCACGCACACACACAAAAAAACTCATATTTATTATAAAAAATACATTTGCACACAGCAAATTCGACAGACACACACCCAAGTGCATTAAAAAAAAAACAGCAGAATACACACACACACACACACACACACACACACACAACAAATGGAAATCATCAAACACAGCATAAACAAAAGACTGGCAAACGTGCAACAACAGTTGGCAACAGTACACACCCATAACACACGTATGTTTATCATCAAATGGAAAATAAATCTCAATCATGCGTTGTGGCAAATGTGGATGAAAGAACGCCAGAAGTCGGACAGCTGGAGTATGAAGACTAACAAATGCATCTCCAGGACCACACACGTGACTTAATAGCGCTGGAAACCGTAAGTAACACAAAAACAATACATTCACAATAAGGAACTTGTGCTACAAAAGTTGCTTCTAAACTAAAAAGCCAGAGAAAAACACGACAAAATGTAATATGGCATCATATTACATCCATCACATAATTCGTTTATTGTATGTATAAAAAGAAACATGTATTTCAGGGCACTGATGATTTGTCCCAAATAAACGAAGCGAAATGCGTATGGCAATAAACAAACTGCCTTCATGTAGTTACATAGACGGTACCTACCTCCACGAATTTAGAGCAACTAAGGGAAAGAGAGAAAACAGATAAAAATGATGATATATAATTTTCATTACAGTCGGTCTTAACACAGTCCATATAAACGTACTTTATTTTGGCACAATTGCAGTAGCGGACATCTAGGGAAAACACCACATTTAGTCGAATTTTAGGTATCATTGTCATTACTGAAAAGCGAAACACTAGCGTATTTCTTAAGTGGTATGTCATACAAATGGCTAACCATTTCAGATTAATTGCTGAAGACGTTCGTGGAAAGTGCTCATTACGTTTTGTCATTTCTCAGCGAGTGGACTCTATTCGGATTACGACTTTCAACTCGTTACTATTGTGGAGTCGCAGGAAAGACAGGCTTTGTTCTCGAAATGACCCGCAGAAGAAAATTAGGGGCTCGAAAGATCATGTGATCCCGCCACTGTCGGATATAACCCAATCGTGAGACAACTTTAAACATGGCTGACGGTTGCGGCAACCGTATACACAAATTTGAAAAATATGTAAAAATCAGCCAACTGGTTGCACAGGTTTTCTATATACCTCGACCATGTTTCGTCACCTCTAAGGTGATTTAAGAGCTGAGTTGCTCAAGTCATACATCAAAATATAAAACATAATGTTCTTCAAAGGGTCAAACATTAAAACATAGGTAACACTGGTGTGGTGTGAGGAGACTGACAAAAAAAACTGCAGAAAGAAATTGATGTAATTAAGACAATAGCATTTAATAACGGCTATGAACCTTCGCTAGTGAAACACATACTTAAAGAAAAAAACTAAAGAAAGAGTCACCACTTTAGGTACTGGTCAAACTAATCATAATGACAAAAAAAACTTCTCAATACCCTTTTTAGGTAACATATCGTATAGGATTCAGCGTCTGTTAACTAAAAAATACGGCTGCAAGGTTGCTTTTTCCACACATAATAATTCACAAAAGAATTTAATTCATAATCAAAAAGCTTCAAACGAACCTTTACGTAGCTCAGAGGTATATAAAATTTCCTGTAATACATGTCCAGCTTTTTATATTGGACAGGCAGCCAGAGCTTTTAAAGTAAGATACAAAGAACATCTTTTAGGCAAAAAAAAGCACTAATGTGCACGATTCAGCATTTGCAGAACATCTTTTCATAACAGGGCATAACCCTAAAGAATTAAACGAAATGACAATTCTGCATAGAGAAAAGAAAGGGAGAAATCTTTGTCTTGGAAGATCTTGAAATTTTCAGGCACACACCAAATAAAGATGACAAGTTGAATGAACAAGTACAGTTGAGAAACAGAACTTTCTTTAATGCTTTTAAACCAGTGCCCTCAGTTTTGATACTTATAATCCAGGTTCTCTCCTCATTTTCAGAAACATTTTTCTTTTCATAACTCGTCCCAAGAGACTGACATGTCTCTCTATGCTGCCAGTGAAACAGTGTCTCCAGTTCTACACCAACTGTGTGCAGTTGAAGGACGCGCCATATGTTTGTAATAATGAATCCAGGCCGTGTACATGGAAATGCTGTCGAGTTGGCGAACTGAGCAGTATCGCCTAATTTAAGAAAGAGCACTTTTCACAATCCGAAAATCTTGTTTCCGGTTGTGTTACAGTACTGTCCACTACCTCAAAGAACACGTCTTTTTGTTTTGATATCAGCGGTTTGCCAATGTAGCCATCCATCATATAAGCTCCATATATGGAATCTTCAGGTTGCGAATTATTCGAGCATTTCGTGGAATTAAAAATGTTGATCAATTTATCTTCATTTCTTAAGTTTGTCTTGTAAGCTATACATTCTGAGACATCATTGTGTAAAATCGTGCATCATTCGTTTTTCCTGAAGAATTTTGAAAAGCAGTTCAGTCTTTAAAAATATGCCTCGAAAAACAGCATAACAACGACATCAAAGTTAAAAAGGCTGTTTTTGAAACTATGGGCTTCTCTTGTAGTCGTTACACTAGAACATGGGCTGTCAATTATTCTATTTAACACGTCACTTACATCCGGACGGTCTTTATGAATGGGAGATATTATTCTGCCATTACAGTAGCATATCGTTTCACTGTTTGAAGGAATGCATTTACCAACAATACTTGGTGAAGTGTAGTGCACTAGCAAGACCGGTGGAAGAAAGCAGGGTACCCGGAGGAGTGGAGCCAAAAATTCTTACTGGTTTTATACAAGAACAGCTCTCCTACAAAGCTGAGTTTAGATGATGTGCAAGAGAGGGAGTAAAAAGAGCTTGGTGGACCGTTTCACAGGCATTAGCTTGCAGGTCATTTAGTTCTCCTGCCTCAACGAAAGAACCATCATATATTTGGTCCACCAGTCTCTTCTTAGTATCATAATTCCGAAACACGCCACTTATCACAATGAATAAAGCAGAAGTAGTTCTGTCTTTGTTAACACCATTTCACCAAGAATATGTTCTTGAATGTCGGAGTCGTAGCCTCGTATGAATAGAGCATTGCGTCTTGTTTATTGCTTCATCCACAATGCAGGCATAAAATAAAGTTCTATCCGAACGGGAATGTATGTATTCACAAAACTCTTCATTTATCATTGAATCAGGTCGTTCCCTATTGTTTTTGAAAATTCCCAGATATAGCTCACTTTCATACCCATTTAATATGTAAAACTCTGAACTTATGCCCATGAACTACGAAAACAACAAATGAAGTGATTTTAGCTAAATATTGTTTTCCAACAGTCAAAACAGTTTGATCTCAACATTTTGGGGCACTTTATAAGTCCCCAACCTTTATACGAAATTTACCCGAAGTAATGTAACTATGCCAGACACATCTGGATTGTTTACCGATAATCATACAAAAATCATAATATGTGTTTAGTATAAATAGTAATGAAATAAGTGAATCGCTCGTTTCTTTTGGCTCTGCTCTTTTGCTCTGTTCTTTTTGCCATTGTGCTTGTCTCTCTCGATTGCGTGATTCATGTGGATTCGATGAAATGATCTTATTTGCAACATGAACTGTTCTCAGAAATCGGAATGCCAAGTACATGCATTTGAATATTGCACTTTTCGTTAGAGAATCTTTTATTTTAAATATTGGCCTATGTGGAATCATGTAAGCAGACCTATTTCTTTAAACTGTACTGATAAAGATTAATTATATATCATTTACTCACCCGTCCTTCCTTTACAGATTCAAAATATTGTGTGTTTTCCTAAATACGGAAGCATTTATTTTTGTCGTTATACTTGAGTACATTTACATCTTCTCTTTACTGTTGCCCTCGTTATTTGACTGAGACTTGTGTTCTAGCTTGTACCCCGACTGTAGTTACTCGTCAACATATTAAAGCGCGGACCCAAGGAAAACGCGGAAAAAAACCAAGGGATGGACGTACAGTTCTCAGTCTACTTCTTCTTTGAAAATTATTTGAAGGTTTGGATAGCAAAGGACAATGATATTTTACATGTTACAAGACAGTACAAATATTGCCGATATTCGTAGGCATTTTGTCATGTCATTTTGAAAACTCATTAAATTCTGAAGTCCATAAAATGTTCATAACGCATGTCAAACAGGATTACTACATAAAATGTTCAGTTTTTAAGCAATTCTTCCGTGTCAGAGTCCTTTATCATAAAGTATTTTTTTCATTTTCTTTATGTAAGATTGTCATAAATGTCCTTTCTCACAAACCAAAATCGTATCTTTATAGAATTAAGTTTGATTAAGAAATTTTCACTTTCACAACGTCGATTACAACGATTTATAGCTGCAATAATATATTTTGTGAAGGATTGCAGGAACGACGGTTCTTGCTGTTAGATGGTAGTCGACGCCAGGACCTTGCGGTGCAGACAGGAACATGGGAAGACATGTCACGATTTGCAGCTGATTTCAGGATACAGGTGGCTAGGTCTTGATCCTCCGCAGAACAGGCATCTCGGGCATGGGGACAATGGAATACAATCGATTGAGCATTAATATACAAGCATACAATTACGCAGTTTGGCTGAAAGTGGGTGCATTAATACTTATATTTCCCTATGGATGCATATAATGATTGTTTATTCTGTTCGTGATGCTAATTTAAGGCTCGTTCTGTCCATTTATTTATTTATTTATTGTTTGCTGCAGTGAAGTTTTGCTATCTGTACTCTTGTCCAAGTTGTCGTTTCTTTCCGTCTGCATCAAGATCGTTATTTGTTTGCAATGATCATTGCAGTTTCATTATTGACATGTTTCGCTATCACTATTTGCACTACACAGCGTTCAGCGCTTACCGGTTGACAAGTCTCGCTGTTTTGAAATACTGGTAGTACTGGGCGGTGACGTGGCCCACATTCCACAGCGACAATGTAGAGCTTTGCGCGGAACATTGTCGTGTGCGGTTTACGTTGCACGCTGTGAACGATCGGTTCGTAGCAGTGCGATTTCCCTGGAACGGCTACTTGTGCCTTACCTAAGAGCTTCTACACGAGATGCTGCACCTAGACACGCGTTTTAACACTTTGCTGAAGGTAATCGCCAACGTTATTATAGACTTTGCAACACTAATATATTCACTAGTTTCACTTACTAGTTCCGTTGCACAGTTCTGTTTATTTGCGCACAAAGTTCACGTAGTACCGCTAGCTCTGAAAGTCTTTAGTAGCATTGATTTTGGCATTGGTTTTGTTACTTATTTGCAATCACATACAGACTTTTGAATCAAATTACGTTGATATTAAAGCTATGCGTTTCATCTAACGTCCAAACTAGGTTGTTTGTTCGTTGTGTGGAGATTGGTTGGATAAAATATCACCTCACACTACTTCTTTAATATTTACGTTGTAAAATAGCTCTACATGAACATTAATTATATCAGCTTTGGCAATATGTTTGAAAATTCGTGATGCGAACTACACTCCTGGAAATTGAAATAAGAACACCGTGAATTCATTGTCCCAGGAAGGGGAAACTTTATTGACACATTCCTGGGGTCAGATACATCACATGATCACACTGACAGAAGCACAGGCACATAGACACAGGCAACAGAGCATGCACAATGTCGGCACTAGTACAGTGTATATCCACCTTTCGCAGCAATGCAGGCTGCTATTCTCCCATGGAGACGATCGTAGAGATGCTGGATGTAGTCCTGTGGAACGGCTTGCCATGCCATTTCCACCTGGCGCCTCAGTTGGACCAGCGTTCGTGCTGGACGTGCAGACCGCGTGAGACGACGCTTCATCCAGTCCCAAACATGCTCAATGGGGGACAGATCCGGAGATCTTGCTGGCCAGGGTAGTTGCCTTACACCTTCTAGAGCACGTTGGGTGGCACGGGATACATGCGGACGTGCATTGTCCTGTTGGAACAGCAAGTTCCCTTGCCGGTCTAGGAATGGTAGAACGATGGGTTCGATGACGGTTTGGATGTACCGTGCACTATTCAGTGTCCCCTCGACGATCACCAGTGGTGTACGGCCAGTGTAGGAGATCGCTCCCCACACCATGACGCCGGGTGTTGGCCCTGTGTGCCTCGGTCGTATGCAGTCCTGATTGTGGCGCTCACTTGCACGGCGCCAAACACGCATACGACCATCATTGGCACCAAGGCAGAAGCGACTCTCATCGCTGAAGACGACACGTCTCCATTCGTCCCTCCATTCACGCCTGTCGCGACACCACTGGAGGCGGGCTGCACGATGTTGGGGCGTGAGCGGAAGACGGCCTAACTGTTTGCGGGACCGTAGCCCAGCTTCATGGAGACGGTTGCGAATGGTCCTCGCCGATACCCAAGGAGCAACAGTGTCCCTAATTTGCTGGGAAGTGGCGGTGCGGTCCCCTACGGCACTGCGTAGGATCCTACGGTCTTGGCGTGCATCCGTGCGTCGCTGCGGTCCGGTCCCAGGTCGACAGGCACGTGCACCTTCCGCCGACCACTGGCGACAACATCGATGTACTGTGGAGACCTCACGCCCCACGTGTTGAGCAATTCGGCGGTACGTCCACCCGGCCTCCCGCATGCCCACTATATGCCCTCGCTCAAAGTCCGTCAACTGCACATACGGTTCACGTCCACGCTGTCGCGGCGTGCTACCAGTGTTAAAGACTGCGATGGAGCTCCGTATGCCACGGCAAACTGGCTGACACTGACGGCGGCGGTGCACAAATGCTGCGCAGCTAGCGCCATTCGACGGCCAACACCGCGGTTCCTGGTGTGTCCGCTGTGCCGTGCGTGTGATCATTGCTTGTACAGCCCTCTCGCAGTGTCCGGAGCAAGTATGGTGGGTCTGACAAACCGGTGTCAATGTGTTCTTTTTTCCATTTCCAGGAGTGTATATTTAACAATTATTTTATGTGTTGTGCTGCCATGCTTTACATATATGTGTTTCGTTAGCGTATGACACCTAGTTTATTTATTTATTAAAAACCCAGTTCAATGGCCATTCCCAATCTCGTAACAAACCAATAAGAAAGCACGCATAAAAATAACCCTAAAATGAAAAACTAATTTCCAAGGACATCAGTGAGAGCAGAAATAAGCATACAGTTTAATTTCAAGATAGATGACCTGAGCCACTTGCCTGTTGGCTAATGCATTGAGACAGGACATCATCCTACGGAAAATATGTCCTTTAGTATTTATGTACATGAGAACATACAATATTATTCAAAACATTTCTTTGAGCTTGTGGTACATGTACCTCTGACATGACTAGTGCTCAATTATTTACAACTAATCAGACATAGATGAACGAACATAAATCTAACACAGTATCTACAAAGTCTATTTAGAAAACTGTACTGCTATTTACAATTTATTACGTGTCTTTATAAGGCAGGTTTTTACCTTTACAAGTAAAATGGAGTTTTAGCGAAGTCATTATTTACTGTCCTTTAAATGCATTTCAGCTTCTCTTTAAAATATCCATATAATTTCTTTCAGACATTTCTTCTCAAAACTAATTGTACTATATAAATGAATCTAGAAATGAATTATTTACACAGATATATACAATATAAATGTAAAATTTATGAAATAGATTTCTTGAGATGTTTATGTGGATAAAAACCTCTAATTTTAATTGATAGCATTTGTCTGCCATTCCGCATTCTAGCATTTTCTTCATTTCTTGTCCACGACCTCTGCCTTTGTCCGGGAATCGAGTAGGTTGTGTGACAATACGTTTCATGAGGCTTAACTAGCGTGTGATACACATTTCTTTTCATTATACCTGGTTTTTGTGCAAAGACTTGTAGATATCTGTACAACAGACTGCATAGCTCATTTCTCTGCTGCTCTCTTACGTAATCTGGTTCTAAAATCTTGCCTGCTAATATTGCCTCGATCTAGCTTTCTGTTGTCAACATTAGCACACTGGAGTAACTGAACTACCGCCTGGCAGTGGAGCTTTCAATACCTACAAACTTCATTTTCACTCGCTGGTAGGCTTTGCCATGTTTTGAGAAAATTCAGAATTATATTTTTTCCATAACTGTAATACAGAATTTCCTTCCGAGAAGTCGATTTTTGCGTCTTTCTCTTTCAGAAATCCTCCAACAATAACACAAGTAGGCTGACAAATTCTCAATCTCCAGGAACTTGCAGTAAAATATCCCATTTCCTGTCAACATTTCCAACTGAATATGCCAACTATTATTCTTTAACCTAGTTCCCATCGCACCAATAATTCTACAATTCTCGACTGGTAATGTGGAAGTTGTATGCTTCTCACATATTTGTGTCGACAAATTATGAGAGTTTAAGTTCGCCAGTGCACTGATGGCATTATTATTACTACTGTATGTACTTTACCTGTTCAGCTTCAAATGAAGACTGTACAACTGTTTGTTTTTCTCTCTGCAGTGTTTTGGATCATTCTGATATGACAGTCGCCTGAAGTCTGACTGCATGGGGACTCGAGGACCAGCATACTCGTCGTCAGTGCGCCGCTCGACTACTTCTAATGACGAAAATGGAGCATTGCCCTGTTGTGCACCAAGCAATCGTAATGATTCTCTCACATGAGCGCCTATCATCGGAGAACAAATAACGAACTCCCTGCAGTGATGGAGACTAGCAGCAGCCTCATTACGAAATTCCATGCCATACGTAGGCTGCCTTAAGCTCCACTAAACAAACGGTTGCGTTTGGAGTGGCGTCGTCACCGTGAGGCATGGATTGCTGTTGGATGGCGTCGCACTGTGTTCAGTGATGAATACAGGTTCCGTACTGCTCCAGATGACCATTGTCGGCGAGGTCGCTGATCTCACAACGTTTTGGAGAGGCACAGCAGTGTTACTCCTGACATCATGGGAGTAACTGAGAGCGACTTCAAGTCACAACTGAGAGTGATTTAGGGATGTCTGACAGCCCACCCATACGTCACTTACATCCCGCATTTCCATGTTTTATGTCTCGTGCGACTGTATCACCCTGCCATTTCTCAGTGTTCTTCCGTACACATGTGTCTGTAGGTGTTGTGTATGATTTCACATGCAATGGAAAGGAGAGGTGGACTACATAGTGGTGCAATAATTGTCGTCGTAGGAAAGTAGACAGGAGCTGAAATGATTAGCGAAGAAGTTAAAACAGCAAACATAATATTTAATCGTATTTCCTGTAGCACACGAAGACTCATTAGAGTTAATGCAGCAAGAAATATAGTATAACTCTCGTTGTCCACATGGAAGAGGCTTCATGCACTGCAATGTGGCCGGCCGGAGTGGCCGTGCGGTTCTAGGCGCTACAGTCTGGAGCCGAGCGACCGCTACGGTCGCAGGTTCGAATCCTGCCTCGGGCATGGATGTGTGTGAAGTCCTTAGGTTAGTTACGTTTAATTAGTTCTAAGTTCTAGGCGACTGATGACCTCAGAAGTTAAGTCCCATAGTGCTCACAGCCATTTGAACCACTACAGTATGAACGACAGGTGTTGGAGCCGCGACTAGGCGGGGGCGTGAGTAGGATCACGTAGCGAAGGAGCAGCAAGCGAGAGTGCGCTGTGCCACCACCCGTCATATATCGCAGTAGCAGAGGGCGCTCATGGTACGGACTTGCTGGAGGTGCGGCTCCATTGGGTCTGCCACATCCTGCACAACCACTGTCAGCATCTGATGGAAACATGCAATTACATTGCAAACGTAAAGACGCCTGTGAGTTGGTATTGAAACGTGATGATGACGTTTGGTTTAGGGGGCACCCAACTGCGCAGTCATCAGCGCCCATACGAATTCCCAATGTGTACAGAGCCCAATTTTTACACAATCCAATCTAGCCACTGTCACGCGTGATGATGACGATGATGTTGATGATGATGATGATGATGATGATGAAATGATGAGGACAACAGAAACACCCAGTCCCCAGGCAGAGAAAAATCTCCAAACCGGCCGGGAATCGAACCTAGGAGTCTCTGATCAGGAAGCAGCAACTCTAGCCACTGGACCACGAGCTGACAACATATTGAAACATGATACCATCCTATGAACTGTCTGCATCAACGGTGCTCCAGCAGCCAGCTACAGCCCCATATCTGTTCTCTACAGTGCCTATGTGGGACCAGCCCGGACGTCAGGCCGGCCGCTGTGGCCGAGTGGTTCTAGGTGCTTCACTCCAGAACAGCGCTGCTGCAATGATCTCAGGTTCGTATCCTGCCTTGGGCGTGGATGTGTGTGATGTCCTTAGGTTAGTTAGGTTTAAGTAGTTCTAAGTCTAGGGGACTGATGACCTTAGATGTTAAGTCCCATAGTGCTTAGAGCCATTTGAACAATTTTCGGACGTCAGCTCTCTCCTAATGACAGTATGAGGGAATCCAAGGACCAGTTGCAAGATTTGTGGTTCAGCTTACTTCAGGAGAAGGTATTCTTCCCAACCGAGCAGTGCATGTATCCTGTGCAGAAGGGGTGCGAGGTCATATAGTAAGTGGGATCATGTTCCTTGTAAATTTGACTAGATTTTGTAATCGTTAAAATAGTGTGACATACCGTCTCAACCTGTGTCATTCCGTTTCCTCCTCCCCTTCTAGTGCTTATATTATTTTGGCAGTATTGTGTACCAGGCCAGAAGTACACAAGTACCACGAGAGGCTGCCACTACACAACCTGGCGTCCGACAGCTCCATACACCAGCCTCCAGATGGTGCATACAAACACGGTAGTGGTAAGGTTTGATGGGACCAAACTGCTGAGGTCATCGCTCCTTAAGCTTACACACTACTTAACCTAACTTAAAGTATTTTACGATAAGAACAACACACACACCCATGCCCGAGGGAGGTCTCGAACCTCTTACGGGGGGGGGGGGGGGGAGGTAGCCGCGCGAACCTTACCGTGACTGGTGGATGGCAAAGACCGCGGGGCTACCCAACGCGGCTACAAACAAAGAATTCTTTCTGCTTCGGCAGTATTCCACCGTGCACCGTGTCGTGCACATCTGCCGAAAGTGTGGACAGCCAACAGAGAATGCTGACAATAGCGAATTACTTCACTTCACACTTGCAGGACGGACGCAAGATGCCTCAAACACACACGAGGAGGACACGGAAAGTGGCCAGACTGAATTCCCAGAAACTTTGCTCATTGGAAGGGCAGTGAAAATAAATGAGCTCGTGTGTACGCTTATCCGTATATACTCTACATTTTCTGAGAAACGTCGAAGTTTTCGACGTAGTTTTGATGCATTTTAGCGCGCGACAGTTTCAGTGGAAATGGTGGCGTAGTCGCTAGCGTCGCAACCTCTCAGTTTTGTGCCTCGTGTTGAAACCTGATTATTGTTTTTATTTATTCTTATATTCTCATTTATCTACCCATGTCCGCAGAAGGATACTACACAAATGTTTCTTATCAAATTAGGCGATACGACAGCGTTATATTAATTGCAAACTTACAACTAGGTTTTACAGTAAATGTCATACATTTGTTATATAATGTATATATTTGTGTATGGTATTTCCAGGAGTTACAATCTTTTTAAATTCTCATATTTTTATGTTTCTTCTTGCATTAATTCTAATATTTTTCTGTTACATTTATTCTAAAAGAAGATTTGGCGCCTTCCATTCAACGATACGGATAGGAGAAACATTCGAAATATAGAACTTCCGGACACCACGAGCATCGAGCGAAGGCATATTTGCCACACTAACATTTTTTCGTATGAATCTCACTCGGGAAGGAAACGTCGTTAAAATTGCTGATTTTACACGTTGATAACTATTTAGCTGCAAATCACGCATAATGGATTACTTCACCGAAAACTGGCGCTTGCCGTTGATCGTGAATCAAGAACAATACAGCAGTTTCCCGGAAAGAAGCTTCACATAATTATCAGATTCATTTATTTACTTTTTAAACTCATTCACCAGACGTACAATGAGTAGACGAATAAGGAAAACGTTATTTCATCACAGACTGAAAAACATTCGTGTAATGATCTTCTACGGACGTGGATGGATAAATGAGAAACAGAAAATGAAAATAGGGTTTCGAACACGTGGCATGAACAAGTGAAGCCGCTTCAGTTGAACTATTAACTCGCTCAAAGGTACGCAAATTACCTCGAAAACAATGCTTGTCGTTTTCTGATACACCGTTATCTAAATGTAAGCAGACATACGTGTTCCCTTATTCTGACTCCACTTTCACTGTGATAAATTTCTGGGAAATCGGTTTATGGCACTTGCTTACTTCCCCTTGTTAATTGCACCAGCAATTAGTACCGGCCAGGGCCTGCAGACAGTTCAGTGCAGTATTCTGAAGCCTACCTTCTGACTTAGCATTACTATTTTCCAAGAACTTGATCCAACCCAGAATTTCTGCAGTAACACATTCCGTTACACATACAAGATCAAGGACTACCAAGAGACCGTAAAGGTGTTTTAGACATCACTGTATCAGGTACAGGACATCTATTGCCATGCATCAAACTACATCAAAGTTAAGTACCATTTTGTAACAGTCTGTTTATAAAATTTATGTGTTATTTCCTTTTGTTTTGTCACATCCTTTTTGTAGTGCCACCTTATCAAACAAAGCGTGCAAACCATCCACCATCAAGAAACTATAGCAGGGAAATAGTTTTCTTCTACCGCGGATGTTTGAGCTGTATTGACAGTAGCGTCAGTTACTACATTCACGACAGTAAGACAGTGTATATAGGATCAACGGCGAGTGCATGCGGTCCTTGCCAGTTTCGTCCGATACATACGGTTGCGTGGCAGGGTAGTCATCCACAAAGCGTTAGATTCTAGCTAATATCAACAATGACTTTGCGGTTATATGTTAATTTGTTTCAACGTTTTATGTAACTTTGATTGATCACATATTTTTGTCTTTCTGTCTTATCTTTTTTTAACATTGCATTTAAACATAAAGCACCGATCATTCGCCTGTTTCACCATGTTTGAACATCTAAATCGTGAATGAGGCTACTAATGTGTACTGTCGCAGTAAATTAAATGTGACGTTAAAAGCCACTGAAGTCTGGAAACACTTCAAACGATTTACAGTTTGCTTAGGGATTACGTTCAGTGGTTAGTTTAATCGCCGGCCAAACAACGTCTTTGGAAAGCGTGTTATGTTAACGCACTTAATACAATAAACACTGTAATTAGAAACTGTAGCTACGAAGTTTCATATTATGGTTATACTCTTGCTACTTTGGACATTAGCGTAATCTACTCAGTGCAGTCAGCACTACAGATGTTTATCACAAGGTGCCAGGAACACATGTATTTACATGCATATACCGCGGACCCCTAAAGCTTATAATATTTAAGCTAACAGTGGTTGCTCACTAAAATAAAACGTATCCGATCACATGGATTACGTGGGTATGATATTTCCTCAACTAAAACATAGAAACAATTAGATATAGAAAAAAAAAATTATGTGTTGCTCATAGTAAACTTATTAAAAGTTATCAACAAAAATTAAATGTAATTCCTTATTGGAGAAAAGAAACAAAATTTTGAGAGTATGTCACAGTTTTCATAATATCATCTTATTGGCTTTGACCGAGTTTAAAAAAATACGTATTCTCAAAATACACTCCTGGAAATGGAAAAAAGAACACATTGACACCGGTGTGTCAGACCCACCATACTTGCTCCGGACACTGCGAGAGGGCTGTACAAGCAATGATCACACGCACGGCACAGCGGACACACCAGGAACCACGGTGTTGGCCGCCGAATGGCGCTAGCTGCGCAGCATTTGTGCACCGCCGCCGTCAGTGTCAGCCAGTTTGCCGTGGCATACGAACCTCCATCGCAGTCTTTAACACTGGTAGCATGCCGCGACAGCGTGGACGTGAACCGTATGTGCAGTTGACGGACTTTGAGCGAGGGCGTATAGTGGGCATGCGGGAGGCCGGGTGGACGTACCGCCGAATTGCTCAACACGTGGGGCATGAGGTCTCCACAGTACATCGATGTTGTCGCCAGTGGTCGGCGGAAGGTGCACGTGCCCGTCGACCTGGGACCGGACCGCAGCGACGCACGGATGCACACCAAGACCGTAGGATCCTAGGCAGTGCCGCAGGGGACCGCACCGCCACTTCCCAGCAAATTAGGGACACTGTTGCTCCTGGGGTATCGGCGAGGACCATTCGCAACCGTCTCCATGAAACTGGGCTACGGTCCCGCACACCGTTAGGCCGTCTTCCGCTCACGCCCCAAAATCGTGCAGCCCGCCTCCAGTGGTGTCGCGACAGGCGTGAATGGAGGGACGAATGGAGACGTGTCGTCTTCAGCGACGAGAGCCGCTTCTGCCTTGGTGCCAATGATGGTCGTATGCGTGTTTGGCGCCGTGCAGGTGAGCGCCACAATCAGGACTGCATACGACCGAGGCACACAGGGCCAACACCCGGCATCATGGTGTGGGGAGCGATCTCCTACACTGGCCGTACACCACTGGTGATCGTCGAGGGGACACTGAATAGTGCACGGTACATCCAAACCGTCATCGAACCCATCGTTCTACCATTCCTACACCGGCAAGGGAACTTGCTGTTCCAACAGGACAATGCACGTCCGCATGTATCCCGTGCCACCCATCGTGCTCTAGAAGGTGTAAGTCAACTACCCTGGCCAGCAAGATCTCCGGATCTGTCCCCCATTGAGCATGTTTGGGACTGGATGAAGCGTCGTCTCACGCGGTCTGCACGTCCAGCACGAACGCTGGTCCAACTGAGGCGCCAGGTGGAAATGGCATGGCAAGCCGTTCCACAAGACTACATCCAGCATCTCTACGATCGTCTCCATGGGAGAATAGCAGCCTGCATTGCTGCGAAAGGTGGATATACACTGTACTAGTGCCGACATTGTGCATGCTCTGTTGCCTGTGTCTATGTGCCTGTGGTTCTGTCAGTGTGATCATGTGATGTATCTGACCCCAGGAATGTGTCAATAAAGTTTCCCCTTCCTGGGACAATGAATTCACGGTGTTCTTATTTCAATTTCCAGGAGTGTATATCATAACAAATTTGGTTGTGTGGCCATCCTCCGCAGCAAGACTATAAATACTTGTTTTGTAAATATAACTGCCTTTTCCTGCTGCTTGTTACCATACTAATTTTGACGTTTACACTTGCCGCCTATATTATGTTGCAATTTCAATGGACAAAACCATATGTAATATAATTTGTAGGGACACAAAACGATAGTACGATACCATTCCGTTCCGAAAATGTCTGAGCCTCCATTCTAATGCAGAAAATCCAACATAAGAGAGGAAATATTACAGCACCCATACATATTATAAAATGTATACATTGCACATCTCCTCGTAAACCATTAGAGGGATTTCAATCAATCTTCGCACTCATATTAGTTACTATCAGTCAAAACTCGCCGTTGGTGTAAGAACCACCTAACTATCAGAGATCAGGAGATGTAAAGTAATAAACAATGAGATGCGTGAAAACCAGCTGCATCATGCATGACGTTTAGATATATCACTTCTCTCATAATAACTCTATTCGCAATAAATTTCGCACGCGGTATCCAAAATATGCCGCTAAATACTCGTACATCTGTGGATGTTGTTGCGGTCTTCGTCCAGAGGCTGGTTTGATGCAGCTCTCCATGCTAGTCTATCCTGTGCAAGCTTTTTCATCTCCGAGTAACTTCTGAAACTTACATCCTTCTGAATCTGCTTAGTGTAATCATCTCTTGGACTTCGTCTCCGTTTTTTACACCCCACGCTTCACTCAAATACTAAACTGTTTATCCCTTGACGCCTTAGAACGTCTCCTGCCATCCGATCCCTCCCTCTCCCCAAGTTCCTCATCTCCCCAATTCATTTCAGCACCTCTTCATTAGTTACGTGATCTACCCATCTAATCTTCAGCATTCTTCTGTTGCACCACATTTCGAAAGCTTCTATTCTCTTCTTCTCTAAACTATTTATCGTCTATGTTTCACTTCCATGCGTGGCTACACTCCATTCAAATACTTTCAAAAATGACTTCCTGACACTTAAATCTATACTCAATGTCAATAAATTTCTCTTCTTTAGTGACGCTTTCCTTGCCACTGCCAGTCTACATTTCATATCCTCTCTACTTCGACCGTCATCAGTTATTTTGCTCCGTAAATAGCAAAACTCATCTGCTACTTGAAGTGTCTTATTCCCTAATCTACTTCCCTCAGCATCACCTGATTTATTTCGAGTGAATTCCATTATCCTAGTTTTGCTGCAGTTGATGTTCATCTTATGTCCTCGTTTCAAGAAACTGTCCATTCCGTTCTACTGCTCTTCCAAATCCTTTGCCGTCTCTGAAAGAATTATAATGTCGTCGACAAAACCCGGAGGCTTTTTCTTCTCCATGAATTTTTATTCCTACTCCAAATTTTTCTTTTCTTTCCTTTACTGCTTGCTCAATGTACAGACTGAATAACATCGGGGATAGGCTACAACCCTGTCTCACTCCCTTCTCAACCACTGCTTCCCTTTCGTACCCCTCGACCCTAGTAGCTGCCACCTGGTTCCTGTGCAAATTGTAAATTTGATCCCTGCCACCTTCAGAATTTCACAGAGAGTATTCCAGTCAACGTTGTCAAAAGCTTTCTCTAAGTCTATACATGTCAGAAACGTAGGTTTGTCTTTTCCTAATCTATCTTCTAAACTACGTCATAGGATCAGTATTGCCTCGCGTATTCCAACATTTCTACGGAATCCAAACTGATCTTCCCCGAGGTTAGCTTCCACCAGATGTTCCATTCGTCTGCGAAGAATTCGTGTTAGTATTTTGCAGCCGTGGCTTATTAAACTGAGAGTTCGGTATTTTTCACACCTGTCAATACCTGCTTTCTTTGTAATTGATATATTCTTCTTGAAGCCTGACGGTATCTGGCCTGTCTGATATATCTTGCTCACCAGCTAGTGGAGTTTTGTCATGGTTGGCTGGCTCTCCTAAGGCTATCAGTAGTTCTAATGCAATGCTGTCTACTCCCGGGACCTTGTTTGGACTTAGGTCTTTCAGTACTCTATCGTATGCCCTATTTCATCTTCAGCTACGTCCTCTTCCGTTTCCATAATATTACCCTCAAGTGTATCGCCCTTGTATACACGCTCTATAAACTCCTTCCACCTTCCTGCTTTCAATTGCGAAGCGCAAGTGACAATGGGCAAAACTACTCACTGTCTATAGAGATATGAAGAGACGATGCTATAGAGACGTTTACAGAATCGAGTTGTTGATATGCGGAGCAGATTCACCCAGAGTACAAAAACTGTCCAGGATATTACACTACAAACTTAATATTTTTTCTTTTCTTTTGTAATAGAAAATTGTCAAATTGATTACCCGGATAAAGCTAAGTGTGTCAGCTAGTAGAATTTTAAACATAAGAAGTAGAATGTCTACATTTTCAACACGTCAGTATCACCAAGGTACGAGTTATTCGTCGGTTCTGTTAGGTAACTGCTGGAGTGCCTATTTCTTTCAATGTTCGTGATATTTTAAGTCCATACGTATTACAAAGATGACTATTTGTACGTATGTATGTGTGTGTGTGTGCGTGTGCGTGCGTGTACCACATGTCACGGTAAATCACTGGAACGATTTCAACCAAACTTGGCACACGTGTCTCTTACTGCCTGGAAAGAATCGCTGTGGGGGTAATAACCACCAACCCATCAGAGGGGTAGCGATGCGAGTGAAAAAGGAGTGTAGCCCAAGACGCTCCAAAACCATACTATATTCATTCAGTACTTGGTATTGAGAGCAGTTAGTGACTTGTAACCAACTTTAAACGTAATTTCAAACTCTTACGAGACATTTTCTCGCTCTTGACGCCTACAGAATGATGAAAGGAAACAAGTTCATCCCTAACGCTATCTTTTCAGTTCATGAAGTATAACTGCTGCATCAGGCATGAAATTTTGATATGGTGCTTCATTACTAAAGGCTTTGCAGACAGGAGTCACATATACCACTAAATTTGCGTGAAAGTTATGTCATTGTACGACATACAGTTCAAGATTTATGAATTCATGAACGCTGAGCTAAGTGAAAATGAAACTGCTTGGTGAAATTCGCTGAAGTTACAGGTGAAATATCTGTACAAATTTGTTTTAAATATATTAAATTCATGTTGAATACATGTATCATGTGCCAATGTGCTCAACGCCAAGGATCAAAGACTCTTCCTACACTCCTGGATCAAGCTCAACCAACTTTGTTGTGTACACATCATCTCCTACCGGGAAAAAAATGCTGAGTGGGTAAGCTCCGGTAAGCTCATATTGCAGTGGGGGTGATAACGAGGAGAGACGTAGAGATTGACACACAGAGAGGGTGAAGGATTACATGGACACAGATATGGGGAGCAGGAGACGAACAGAGAGAGGGAGAGGGAACAGGCTACGAAAGGGAATAGAAAGAGATGGAGGAGATGGATTGAGATAGGAGGAGCAGGAGAAGGACAGAGAGACAGGGAATAGAAAATGGACAGAGAGAAGGGGAGGAGAAGGTATACAGAATAGACAGAGAGGTGGGAGGACGAGATAGACGGGATGAGGAGGAGATAGAGGGGGTGCATAAGATGGACCTAGGGCGAGGAGGAGATGAATAAAGGCACAAGAAGCCTGTGTACAGAGAGAGAGGGGAAGAGCAGGTGGACAGAGAGGGGAGAAGGAGATGGACCGGGAGGACCCAGAAATTGGACAGAGAGAGGACCGAAGGAGGAGGGCTAATAGAATTGGAGTAAATACATACACGGGCAAAGCTGGGTACTTAGCTAGTCAGTGAATAAAAATGTCGCTTCATTTTTCCTAAGTAGATCGAAAAGAAGCTGACATATTTACTTCTGCTGTTTAAAAACTTGTTGAGCTTTATCGAAACTCATCAGACCTCTATTCTGCATTCTGGGGTATACGCGTAACAGGACAGGGAAGTAGTACAAATAATAAATCGGAGAGTAACTTCCGTAGGGGAAGGTTGATATATATATCGAACAAAGAACTGACGCGGCCGAAACGTTGGTTTTTCTCAAGCAGCAGTAGTTTTATACATTATGACGCGGTACCATACCCAGAAAACCTTTATGTCGACTGACTCTCGTCGCGGAAGCCTACGTCATTATATAATTAACGACCTTGGTTATAGGTGCTACTTACAAGGGAAACGCCCCATCGCACCTTCCGTCACGTTTAATGGTAAGATGGCGCAGTGGATAACCCGTCAAAAACTGAACACAGATCAAGCATGAAAACAGGAAAAATGTGTCTGAACTGCAAAAGAAAAAAAAGAAAAAAACTGCAAAGGAAAAATAGAAAAAGTGAACAGTCCAAGAACAAAGAAGTTCAATGAAGAGTAGCCTGAACCTGTGTCGTCGGTAGATTCTTGTGGTGTTGTACTGCCAAATGGGCCAGCCGTGTTCAATGTTCGATACTCTCTCTTGCTATTTATTTTATTTTAGTTTTTCCTCAACACTATGAACTGTCCGTCCGGTCACCGAAATTGTTTTCTGTTTCTGTAGTCTTGGCACCTGTCATACTATACATTGGTTACAGAATAAGAGTTATGTAGTAAGAATACGTTACCGTCGCAAGTATATGTGTTGTATACTGAGAGGCGGCGAGATACCACATAGCTGCCTCACAGAAATGAAAACAACAAATAAACGGGTGGATCTATGTTAACACAAAGAAATACAAGAGTCAAAAGTTTGAAAACGGAACGTAACTTCGAGAACGTTAAAAACATGTTTTGAAAGATCACAGAGAAAGTATGTGATTATGAAACTGTAGCGTTCATTTGTTGCAGCTTATGTGACAAACTATTTTGTCATCACTGCCTCCTTGGGAGTGGTCACCGTCACATGCATACGAACACCTACATGGAGCAAGGAGGCATATCTCACTCACTTCCCAGACGTACAAATTAGGTGTGTCAATAGTAGATTCCTATGATATGTCACTAATCGCCTGTGTGAAACGCCAGACGTATTTCCCAGTAGAGGATTCGGTTAGCTTGTCAAATGGTTCACATGGATTTGAGCACTATGGGACTTAGCAGCTATGGTCATCAGTCCCCTAGAACTTAGAACTACTTAAACCTAACTAACCTAAGGACATCACACAACACCCAGTCATCACGAGGCAGAGAAAATCCCTGACCCCGCCGGGAATCGAACCCGGGAACCCGGGCGTGGTAAGAGAGAACGCTACCGCACGACCACGAGCTGGTTAGCTTGTCGCCTTGTCATCAAACGTTTTGCTATTCCCATTCGAAAGCCACTTCCTTTCGGCTGAATAAAGCGAACAGCGAGAAAAAAAATTGAAAATTGGCGCGAGGTAGACATGAACACGACTCAGTCACTTGGCAGTTCAACACAACCATTCCCGACGGCGCCATTTTTGTTCCCGGCTGCTCGTAATGCAGTTCTTGTTTTTGGACCATTCAATGTTTCTGTTTTCAGAATGAGATTTTCACCCTGCAGCTGAGTGTGTGCTGATATGAAACTTTCTGACAGATTAAAACTATGTGGCGGACCGAGACTCGAACTCGGGACCTTTGCATTTCGCGAGCAAGTGCTCTACCATCTGAGCTACCCAAGCACGAATCATGACTGTCCTCACAGCATCAATTCTGCCAGTACCTCGTCTCCTACCTATCAAACTTCACAGACGCTCTTCTGCGAAACTTGCAGAACTAGCACTTCTGGAAAAAAGGATACTGCGGAGACATGCCCGCGGAAGGCAAAGGTCACGAGTTCGAGTCTCGATTAAGCACACAGTTTCAGTTTTGCTTTTTTCTTAACAATCCAATACACCTTCTTCCTGTTTATATGCTTGATTTGTGTTCAGTTTTTACAACTGTCCACTGGGCCTTCTTAACACTAATTCTTAGGGGGGATTCGATGGGGAGTTTCCCTTCTCAGAGCCGGCCGGAGTGGCCGAACGGTTCTAGGCGCTACAGACTGGAACCGCGCGACAGCTACGGTCGCAGGTTCGAATCCTGCCTCGGATATGTGTGATGTCCTGAGGTTAGTTAGGTTTAAGTAGTTCTAAGTTCTAGGGGACTGATGACCTCAAAAGTTAAGTCCCATAGTGCTCAGAGCCATTTGAGCCATTTGGGTCCCTTCTCAGAGATGTAGGGCATGCACAGGAGAGGTAACCAAAGGTAGAGTAGATACTTTTCAACAACTCCTTCTTGGCATAGTTATTAGACACGAAGCAACGTAACGCAATTGTGGAGTAACTCTAAGGGATGCTAGTCACGATTGTATTCAATAATACTTCCCCTGTATTCGGATAGTAGAGCACATGGAGAGAATTAATAACACTCTGTCGGAGAGATCCGCAGAGCCGGAGCAAAAGCTCAGATTCGACGTCACTGGGGAAGGAAAACAGTTCTATCCTTTTCAAGCGAACCACCTTCACATTCACCTTAATGTATATACCAAAGGCACTTATCAGCAGAAAGAAATTTGAACCCAGAAGCTGCTTGTATGTCCGTTATACAATCACAGTGACACATCTGTTTATACAGCATATAATAATGTGGTGAACTACACAGAAGGTCATAGTTTACAATTCCCCAGTGCTTCAAATGTAACGAATATCTTCAATGAAACAGATATTTAGCTGTTGCCCTCATTCAAAATAAAACTGACTCACTGCGAAAGTAATCCAGCAATATTCACCCACAGTGTTATACAAGGGGAAGAAGCGATTAAATTACATTATATGGTTTCCTGTTCATTAGCACCCTATGAAATACGAGAAGGACCTAAAGAATAAATAATACAGGGTTAGATACTCTTAGAGCAGGTAGGTAGTGCTCTGTATTTTATAGAGTAATTCTTTGGTGTTTACGAATCACTTACGGAGTATTCCAGAGGGAAAGGACTGCTACCTTTTACTGCTTCCTCTCAACCACGTCAGACTTGCCGCTGAGTAGTCTTCCGTTCTAAAAGGAAGTTATGAAATAGCCGTTAATCTTTTATCTGAAATGAAAAGAACGCCTCCGTTTAGATGAATATAAAGGAGGTAAGGCCAATTTAGATTAGGCTAATTGGATTTAATTAACTACTGGAGCCTTTCTCTTTAATATTGCTGCAAGCTTCTGCAGCAAGAGGAAAAATATCGTCTGACTTGTCGTGCGAATATTCAGTTCCCCTGCGCTGTGATTTGCCACTACGCTGGTGTGTAATAGAGATGCTGTGAGGCGTCTAGTACGTAGCAACATGTAAGCATCTATTGAGATATATGGCAGTCCTAGACATATCATTTATTCCCTTCCTTAATTCATTTCTTCTGCTTCACATACTAGAAGAAACGTTCTGCAATTATATTAATTCATGGACTCAATCATAAGGGCTGACTATGAGTCAATAGGAATTTGTCTTGTACAGGATGATTCAAAAGTTACGGTTCGTAGGAAAAAACTCTACATTGGTGGTTCGATAGTCTTGGTCCATAGACAGGTCTAAATTAATGGGGAAAACGAGAACAGAAAGAGACGAACGCGTGCTTCTGATGTGCATTAATCGTACAAGAAAATGCTACATAATCAGCCAATGATAATTTGAAGCTTAACAACACAATGCATCCGCCGTCATCAGTCAGTTCTTCGCACACACCCCTAACGCAGAAGGTGCTCAAACTGACAGCCATCCTGCAGACGACACATGTGAATACGGTGACAGAGAATACTGGCACAGACCGGAACGTCGCTGTTGGTATTTCTGTACAGCCTCTGATGATGATCTCCTACAAGTCAAATTGATGTGCTTTGTGTCGGTGTACACTGTAACTTGAGGTGTCTCGAAAAGGAAAAAGTAAAAAGTCCAGTGGTATCAGGTCTGACGACCTATGCGGCCAGTCCACCGAACCCCACTTACAGATCCAACGCCCAGGAAGAAACCCATGCAGGAATAGGCGTGTGGTGGTATGCCATCCCGCTGCTGAAAAGCCTACATCTCCGTTGGAGATATAAACCATCATAAGAAGGTAGTAATTCTTACCTCAACACGATTTCTGTACCTTGCAGAAATGAAGCTGCCGATTGAAAAATTGGGACCTATGAGGCTTTTATGTGTGTGACCGCAAGGGGAGAACACTAATTGATGTGCCATCGGTTATGACGAACAACAATATTTAGTCAGTAAACATGGAATACGAGTAGTAGGAAAATAAAAATCACTGCTTAATGAAAGCAACAAAATAGACAATAATATAATAGGTTACTCTGCATCCATCAGCAAGAAGGTTGAGCCAGAGTCTACGTCAAATCATTGAGTAGTATTGAGTCATAGCGTTGTAAGTGCCGAGCCCCATGAGGCAGGGATGCGTGGCAGCACCAAATGACAGCTGAGCACGTCCTGTACTTTAGCCAAGCGGCGTCCAGAGCGACCATGGTCGGCATGTGAGCAGTGGCTTTTCGGTGATGTCGATGCGGATCATGAAGTGTAAAGGCGCTGGTTGGTTCAAATGGCTCTGAGCACTATGGGACTTAACATCTCAGGTCATCGGTCCCCTAGAACTTAGAACTACTAAAACCTAACTAACCTAAGGACATCACACAACACCCAGCCATCACGAGGCAGAGAAAATCCCTGACCCCGCCGGGAATCGAACCCGGGAACCCGGGCGTGGAAAGCGAGAACGCTACCGCACGACCACGAGATGCGGGCAAAAGGTGCTGGACTCAAAAGCCTGTGGTCGGTGGCAGGCGACGGCCTTTCGGGACGACGGCGAGGCGATTATGGAGCGTGCTACTGGCCGAGTCTTCCCCGGCTGCAGATGGCGTTGCTACTGCTTCCTGCTCACAGAGACAACTGGTGTCGAAGCTCTCAGGGCGACTCGTGCTTTAACTGCACTGGATGGTTTTGGGCCAGTCTAAGTACATGTCCGGCGGTTTCCAGGTGGCACGTGACCAGCGAAGGAATTAGGTACGTCCATGTAGCGACATCTGGAGTGATACTGGCGCCACAGTGTTGTGTGGTGCTATTAGTAAGTTCGCCGGTAAAAATGCTTATGTTTACCAGCCGCGGATGTGGAGACTCGTATTTGTTTGTCAGAAATCGAACTGTTGTATTGGTGCACTACAGCCGAATTGGGCAGGAGTACCACACACGGACACTGCAGAGATGTAACTTCATGACTACAATGTGCGGCCTCATGTCGTTAATCGAATCATGCAGTTTCAGGCTCAATTCAACATGTCACACATCACATTTAACTTAACGTAAGCGTTAGTCTGACTGTATACGTCGACAGCGAGGTGGCGTCTATAATCTGCCCAATAGGCGGCATTACCTCTATTCGTCCTCCAGTCCAAATGGAAACTACCTTCGTAGCTGAAGAAAATGTCACCTTCATTGTTCCTGTGGCGTGTGTGTTCTTCTTCAAACCATGCACAGAGTTACACCTGTCTGCCAGTATCATCACCATGGAGTTCTTACACGAAGTGGATCCGACTGGGAAAGAAGTTATCAGAGGAAAGTATTTTTTTATTTATTCATTTTACTAGTAATATTAGGGCCATCAGGCCCTATTCTACATCTAAATGGGCATTCTACATATTTTTCCTTCATATGTTTTAGTAGGCATGTTAAATTACATCTAGTAAAAGGAGTAAAATAAACAATTACAAAGGTACACTTGGAAAGTAGTCTCTACATGGAAGCTTCGCTGCTGCCGCATTCGTGTGCCACATTCCTTGTTGACTGAGACGGTCTCACTAACGCCATAACTAAATGTATAAGGCTGCTGATTGTCATTATCGACCAGGACGTCTTTTGTCGTCTACACTGCACGTAGCTGAACTGTTCTATTAAACGGCCAATCACTTTGTGATTAGACTTACGTTGGTTTGGATTCGCCTATGGTATTCTGCGGCTCCTTCCTGCTGACTCACGCCTGCCGCATTGATGAGAATAAATTTCGCCTTCCGCTGATGTGCGAGTCACTTCACTACAGAACAGCACTACAAAAATGGTTTAAATGGCTCTGAGCACTATGGTACTTAACATATGAGGTCATCAGTCCCCTAGACGTAGAACTACTTAAACCTAACTAACCTAAGGACATCACACACATCCGTGCCCGAGGCAGGATTCGAACCGGCTACCGTTGCAGCCGCCTGATTCCAGACTGAAGCTCCTAGAACCGCTCGACCACAGTGGCCGGCAACAGCACTACAGTACACAGCTGTGGTAACTGGCATCCCTTTAATACCCTTCCGTTAATCGACTGCCTCACAGACAACCTGCCGTGTGATAACATACACTGCACGTGACTGATAATTTCAGTGACGTGGTGGTGGGCCGTTCGTCTCGTTGTAGTTTTCACTGTCTCCACTAATAACGAATTTGTCCTATGGGACGTGACTTTTATATCACACTGTATGTATGTATGAATGTAAATTCAATAAACGCACACATCATTGTAATATGAAAGCTGATCAAGGTAGACTCAATCTCAGTCTACCTTGATGAGCACTCATATTACAATTATTGAATTTACATTCATACATACATACAGGGTGATATAAAAGTCACGTTCTGTAGCTTCCTTGATAGTTTCCTGTTTGTGCAGGCTTTATGTATTTTCGCTGGCTCTCTGCTTTGTTATTGCTCGCGTAACAACTAATATGTGAGATAAAATATGTTGCTACGAAAAGAGCCCCGAAATACTTTTTAGGGATACTGTGCTGTGACTTCCTTTGGATCATTAATTTTCAACAAATCAAAATATATTATGTTCTTACTACTCTGGATCTGGCTTTCTATGAGAGGGAATTTTTTTTTTCGTTACTATAACTCGCCATAAAGTTCAATATATCTTCCTTCCTTTACAGTTATTGAAAAGGTTACTGAAAATTATTTCGTTATCAATACTGATGTTACATTACGCAATGTTTGTTCAACATCAAAATTTTGCAGTGGATTTTTGTTAACAGTAAAACACCAATAAGTACCACCACTAACACGAGAACATGAGACTATTATCAGAGAAAAAGATGTTTTTACTATAATGTTTGCCAGAACAGAACTACGCACAGCATGATTTCTTTTATGTTACGAAGGTAAATTATCTTTGCACTGTTAATAATATATCATCGGCAGCCCGCGTCCACCTTTAAAACAAATCATAAAATCTGCTGCTCTGCCCTGCAATTCCGAAAGCTGAAAGAAATAATTTCAGTTCACTATTACCTGTCCGCTTCTTTGCGGTATGATTGGTTTCATTTAATGCAGTTTGAATGCGCCGCGGCAGCGGCTCGTTCGTTCGTAGCGCAGCTCTGCACCACGAATAATATTTAAATAACTGAAAATGTCTTAAAGGGATGGGATAAAATACCAGGCAAGCTTATTAAAAATCATAATGCAAGTTTTCACTAAGTAACTTTATTCAAAACATTTAAACAGATTAAATTATTACACACTTTTACAAACCAGTACCTAATGGCGTACGTGTCTCAATCTTGACAAAAGAATGCTACGCAAGCGTACAATATAACTTCCTACTCACATAACTCCAAGAAAACCACAGAGAAATTAATGTTCGGTCACTACTATTCATACCTGTTGTGACATATTCTCATATTTGTTTGATATTTAATAAGTATCATCTGTGGCGGTTTCAGTACTCGCCGACACAGATATTATCTTTAAAAAAATCGGTACATAATTCTATACAGGAACAAAACATGAGACATAATGCTTTCTCTTTATTACATAAAGTTCACACAATCGTTGTCCACGCAATTACAATCATCCTGTTCAATTATTCTTTTCTCCTTTTTTTACCACATTTAATATGTGTTTTGCTGAGAGACGGTACAGTATATTGTGCACAGCCGGCAACACGTTCCTATCCGTAGGCTCGTAGTAATACGCTTTTTGCATTCCGCATACAAAACAATGGAGGTGACCTCTGTAGAGCCGTAACGCGCAATAAAAATCTGTGTTCGTTAAAAGCATACGGCCACTAAAACTTTCAAAATGCTACAGATAGCTTACGGTAAATATGCACTATCTTATGCAATAGTGTTTAGATAGTTCAAGGACCTCAGAGAAGGGCAACCTGTCTGTTAAGCAAGGTGGACCACGTGTTTTGACTTTTCCTGTGACTGATGTCAACGTCAACACAGCTGCTGTGATTATTCGTGAGGAACGCCGGCTAACATTACGTACGATCAGTGAAGCGTTCAGAATTTCATATGGCAGTGTCTTCACGGTTATGCATCTCCATATGCCCTTGTAGGTGTCCTGTGGGTACCACTTCTGTTACCTCCCAAATTAAAGGCTGTGCTTATGGAGGGAAGCCATGTAGTGCTGCATCTCTTTGCTGGTGGAGGGTATGCGCTTCTGGAAGTGATTTTAACAGGTCATAAGTCATAGCTGAGTCACTACTAACCTGAAGTAAAACGAGCCTACACAATGTGGAGCTCGCCGGGTTCTCCAACGCCAAATAAGGTGGAAGTTCTCTAATCTGCAGGGAAAGTAATACCGATCACACTTTTCGATTGTCGTGGAACGATTTTGCAGCAGGTGGTTCCCCCTTACATTACTGCTACAGTACCACACTGCACGTCAGTTTTAGCTAAACTAGGGAGGCCCACTGCACGAAATGACCAGAACCTTCAGGGACTTGGTGTGACTTCATGGCTGTTACGTGGGGCGTCATGTCTCTAATCGAGTCATGTAGTTTCTGGCTCAATTCAACTTTACATGTTTACGGCATCCATGTTATCGCCTCGATCTTGCACAGTCTCATACTTTTTTTATTCCCATCACCAAAGGGAAAGCTTGGGGGCTGTCGATTTGGGAACTCCGAAACAGTGCTCACGGAAAGCGTGGCGTTTCTGAAGAACCTGCCAACGAATGGCCTGCACCATATGTTTGGAGGACTGGCGGAGACACTGTATAAAGTGGATTCAAGTAAGAGGAGACTACTTTGAGAATAATAATTTAAACACTGAAATGACAGTTGCGCCAAACATGTCCACATACCTTCTACTGAAAGGACAACTTATTAGGAATCCAACTGTTAGAGTTAACGGCTCGCCAGTTCTTCGGCGCCGTGAGGCCCGATATCTAGGTGTAGTCGTCGACGAGAGGTGGAAGTATGCATCACATACTGACATCGTAACAACCTAATATGAATTGGCCACAAACACTTCCATCTCCCGCCTAACCTAATTAAATTATACCGTAACAGCATCCTAACCGCAATCGTGGGATACGGGTCAGGGGTCCGGGCGCACTGACTCACGAGGATTATGCCTGCTATGGCCGTAAGAAGTGTGCAGCGTAACATGCTCCTGCGCTCCGTAGGGGCATACAGAAAAGATATAAATATCAGAGAACAGGCCGTCTGGTACTGGGTGAAGAAAGAAAGGAGCGAAAAAATAGCGAAAATAATGGGCGGTACACGTTGGGGATAAGCCTGGAATAAAACGAAGGGGGGAAGAATTGTGGCAAGTGCAACGGGATAATGATGAAACGGGGTGAAGAACGTATGACTTGAAACTACCTGGCGGATTAAAACTGTGTGCCCGACCGAGACGCGAACTCGGGACCTTTGCCTTTCGCGGGCAAGTGCTCTACCATCTGAGCTACCGAAGCACGACTCAAGCCCGGTACTCATAGCTTTACTTCTGCCAGTACCTCGTCTCCTACCTTCCAAACTTTACAGAAGCTCTCCTGCGAACCTTGCAGATCCAGCACTCCTGAAAGAAAGGATATTGCGGAGACATGGCTTAGCCACAGCCTGGGGGATGTTTCCAGAATGAGATTTTCACTCTGCAGCGGAGTGTGAGCTGATATGAAACTTCCTGGCGGATTAAAACTGTGTGCCCGACCGAGACTCGAACTCGGGACCTTTGCCTTTCACGGGCAAGTGCTCTACCATCGGAGCTACCCAAGCACGACTCACACAAGGTACTCACAGCTTTACTTCTGCCAGTACCTCGTCTCCTACCTTCCAAACTTTACAGAAGCTCTCCTGCGAACCTTGCAGAACCAGCACTCCTGAAAGAAAGGATATTGTGGAGACATGGCTTAGCCACAGCCTGGGAGATGTTTCCAGAATGAGATTTTCACTTTGCAGCGGAGTGTGCGCTGATATGAAACTTCCTGGCGGATTAAAACTGTGTGCCCAACCGAGACTCGAACTCGGGACCTTTGTCTTTCGCGGGCAAGTGCTCTACCATCTGAGCTACCGAAGCACGACTCACGCCCGGTACTCACAGCTTTACTTCTGCCAGTACCTCGTCTCCTACCTTCCAAACTTCACAGAAGCTCTCCTGCGAACCTTTCAGAACCAACACTCCTGAAAGAAAGGATATTGCGGAGACATGGCTTAGCCACAGCCTGGGGGATGTTTCCAGAGTGTGCGCTGATATGAAACATCTGTAAAGTTTGGAAGGTAGGAGACGAGGTACTGGCAGAAGTAAAGCTGTGAGTACCGGGCGTGAGTCGCGCTTCGGTAGCTCAGATGGTAGAGCGCTTGCCCGCGAAAGGCAAAGCTCCCGAGTTCGAGTCTCGGTCGGGCACACAGTTTTAATCCGTCAGGAAGTTTCATATCAGCGCACACTCCGCTGCAGAGTGAAAATCTCATTCTGGAAACGTATGACTTGCTTCCACACATTGAGGAGCGATTACAGCTTACATATCTTAAACCAACCAGGGGATTGCTGCATTTTCTTACTGGACGTTGTCCGGTTTTGGAGGCGGGCTATGGTGCCGTGCAAGGCACTCCAGACAATAAGGTATATGAGTGCCCCCTCTTCGACGATGTTGCAGATGTACTTACACAACAACTTTCTAACCATGACACGCACCACTTGCTCAGGAATGAGAACACCTTTCACGTCCTGAACAAACACTCAGATCCAATATCCAGTAAACTTCTAAAAGAATATTTAAGGAAAAATTGATAATATTTAATACCCGAATTAGACTCCGTGCATCCATACTGTTCTTCTGGGGCGTGGACTTGGCCAGCCGTTTCACGGCTGGGATCCGCCATGTCTCGGATTGGGGGGGGGGGGGGATTATACACTTTTTACCGATCGTGAAACGCACCGACAATAACAGTATTGATAAGAAATAGGTTCACTCTGCAGCGGAGTGTGCGCTGATATGAAACTTCCTGGCAGATTAAAACTGTGTGGCCGACCGAGACTCGAACTCGGGACCTTTGCCTTTCGCGAGCAAGTGCTCTACCAACTGAGCTACCGAAGCACGACTCGCGGCCGGTACTCACAGCTTTACTTCTGCCAGTACCTCGTCTCCTACCTTCCAAACTTTACAGAAGCTCTCCTGCGAACAGAGCACTTGCCCGCGAACGGCAAAGGTCCCGAGTTCGAGTCTCGGTCGGGCACACAGTTTTAATCTGACAGGAAGTTTCATATCAGCGCACACTCCGCTGCAGAGTGAAAATCTCATTCTGGAAACATCCCCCAGGCTGTGGCTGAGCCATGTCTCCGCAATATCCTTTCTTTCAGGAGTGCTGGTTCTGCAAGGTTCGCAGGAGAGCTTCTGTAAAGTTTGGAAGGTAGGAGACGAGGTACTGGCAGAAGTAAAGCTGTGAGTACCGGGCGTGAGTCGTGCTTCGGTAGCTCACTTGGTAGAGCACTTGCCCGCGAAAGGCAAAGGTCCCGAGTTCGAGTCTCGTTCGGGCACACAGTTTTAATCTGCCAGGAAGTTTCAAGAAATAGGTTGGTTGTAGGATTAGATAGGAAAACCCCTTAAGATAGCAGTGCAGCGATTAACGGCTCCGGCCAGCCCAGTGCCAGGTGCACGCCAGCTCGGTTGAACTCGGTGGGCAAGGCGAACAACAACACAGGTTTGTTAAACGCTGACACAGCTGTAATGCTGCAAGTAGTGTAGATTAGTTACGTATAGACAGTTGCATATATATCACATAATAGCAACCAAGATAAACGTGCAACAGAGTAATAGTTGAATAGAAATGCCTGTGGTGGTGAACTAATAATACGAGTAGAATTATCATACATGTAGCGTTAGAAATTAAGCTGAAATCATTGTAACATGATTGTAATATTAAGACCCACTAATGTAGTAAGGTAGTTGGTTGATATGTATCTTAGTAGTTAATTATGTGTAAAGAATTTAAAAGAAAAATCACTGAAATATTCCTTGTGCAAAGAAAATCAGCCTCATTCTTTTTTGATCAGACCCCATAGTGAATGAAAGTATTTTACCGCTATACGGTCCAGTCACATTAATCTGATCCACATATGTTCGGCGTCAAAGCACAAGAATCAACCACAGAAGGGAGGTGGCGGAGATATCAGTGGAGAATGTATGAAGTCGATCGGGGGAACCCAGAGAAACACTGCAGTCTTCCCAACTCTTGGAGAAAAGATAGTTTTCAGGGACTCAAAGAATCCGCCCGTTTGGTGTGTGTCGGCATATAACTGTATTTCATTTGCTTTATTTCCCCACCAACTGTCTTTGAGAGCACGTACCTTCACTTTCAGATTGTAATGCGCTGCTCTACGCTTGTTATCATCAGGGGTGCGAAGAGAGGTTCTGAAATCATTAATTAGCTTTCTGATCTCTGGATCTGAGTCGTCAAACCAGTCCTGGTGCTTCTTCTGAGGCTTTCCCAAGACTTCTGAAGCACAGCCACGCAGTCTGCTAGCGTATGCACTCCATTATTCATCCACAGGGGCAGATTCAGATATCAAAAGGCCATCGACACCACATTTTTCATCCAGTTTTGCGCCGGGAGTCTGATCATTGGCCAAGATTTTGCAGGACAATTTTGTTGGTATTTTGTGTGAAGCTCGGCGTGGTGCCTTCAAAGTTATCTTTAATTTGGACCTCACGAGTCGATGGTCTGTCCATCCCTGAGCGCCTCTCATTGCACGTGTGACCAGTACGTCACCAAGATCTTTTTTCCGTGCTATCACATAATCCAGAAGGTGCCAGTGTTTAGATCGCGGATGCATCCATGTCGTTTTATATTTTTCAGGCAGACGAAAATATGTATTACACACAGAGTTCAAATTCGGCACATAGAGTTAGAAGATCCAAACCATGCGAGTTGCATTTTCCAATCCCATGGCGACCGAGGACTCCATTTCAAGCACTGAAATCATTCCCAACACGAGCATTAAAATCACCAAGTAACAGAAGTTTATCTGCAGAAGGAATATCCCTAAGAACATGTCGGAGGTCTTGGTAGAACTTGTTCTTCTCTTCATCCGGAGCTGGCAATGTAGGTGCGTATACATTGATCAACTGAAGATATTTCTTGGATGCCAGGTGAAGTCTGAGTGTTATTATTCTGTCACTGATACCTTTTGGGAGTTATGTTAGTGAGCATGCCAATTTATTGCGTATGGCAAAGCCTACCCCACTTTCCGCCCTTTCAGTGGATGATTTTCCACTCCAGTAGTAGGTATAACCTCCGAGCGGTTCACATAACTGTCCAGAGTCACTAAGATGTGTTTCACTTAGGGCGTTAATGTCGATGTTATATCTAGCCAATTCCCTTGCGATAAGACCTGTCTTTCTCTCTGGGCACTGATTATGGTCGTTATCCTGTAAAGTACGGACGTTCCAGACTCCAATCATTAGATATTTAAGGTAACTGTTTATTTTATTATTTTTTTGACCGCATATGTTAGTGAACAAGTGATCGCAGTTTGCCACTTGTGATGGGTTGAGACGGGCTATGTTTAGGCCACCTTTTCTAGGCCCCTCCCTGGATTAGGGAAAGCAGAGCGATCCTAAATAGGGCTGCTTTGTCGTCTGACGAGCTGCCGAACCAGTCCTCCCGTCTCTCACGAGTACCAGAACGACCATCACCGTCTGACCGCCTAACGTGCAGAGCACCAACTAAGGTTCAGGTACACCAAACCCTTGCCTCACCATCAGTACTCCATTGCCGCAGGACTTTCAAAGCTCATAGTCCATTGAAACTTTGCCGGAGTCATCTGCGCGTGAAGGTATTTAAAGTGGACAAGCAGTTGCGCAGATGCAGATCCACTCTCGCGTCCTCTGCCTCTGGTTGGCAGTGGATCGTAGCGCCGATACGACTGGCAAGAGGCAGGGGATGCAGTGAATGGCCATATGCCACTGGAAGTATTCTGACATACGCCCTTAAGGCACATCACAGGTGCCTTGCTTCGTCGGTACAGAAGCCGTGAGTGTTTACCTATCGATATTACCCGCCTCCTACACCGGTGAAGAGACTGACAGAAGGGGGGAAGGAAAGGGAAGGGACTGGAAGGAAAAGGGAGGAAAGGACGGTAGGTCGTTGTGAGGCACACTTCGTCTGGCTCCTCCGCTAAGACCTGACCGGCTGGGTTGAACCTGCCAGTAGCTACGCTACCACCGGTATAGCTCTCAGCATCACAGGAACACGCAAACTCTCCCACCCGCACGGACAGTGCTACGATAAGGTGGTGCCTCCAGGGAGAGGCACTAAGAAGTAGGCGTCGCAAATCCTAATTACGAGCAACTTATTTGCCACGAACTATCTAGTATCTGACACATAAAATCCTAAAGATAGTAAGGAGTAATACTTGTCCCATGATATCGTCTAACATAACATACATCCACTACTCAGGTCGCTTGCAATCAGTTTCTGGGTAGGTAAGACACCCGATCTTATCTTAACATAAATGTCGATAACGTTTTATGAAAATCATACATAAATAACTATGCAGTGTGCTGTTGATACTGCTGACAGAGGGGGAAAAGATCACATTTCGTAATACATCTCGCTGTGGTTCGGAACTGGTCTGTGTGCATGTGAATTTCATTAGACTAGTAAGTAAAACATCTGAAAACACTTGGCATTTTTCTACACACGATTCATCGGAATTTTTCTTACTTAATGCGTAAAACTTGGCATCGTGATATAACTCAACACAGTAAAAGGGTGGAAGCCCTTACAGGACTATTGGTTGACTATGTAGCTGATATTCCGTCCCAATCACAACATTGCATTCTTCACATTGAGAATCATATATGTACGCCCTAAGACTTCCCCCAAAATTTTTAAACTAGCTATGGCTGAAATTAAGTCAAACATTTCTTCTATATAACCCTGAAGCACCCAGGAAGACACTTGCAGCTGTATTTCGGTGTGATGTCTTCCTTTAGTTGGCGAAAATGATTTCACCATTTATGTGCGTGTTGCCATTTGCTGGATTTTAAAAATCGCTGTTTCGTAGGATTTAGCGATTTTAACGACCTGTTATTATAGATTTGTTTGTTTTTCTGCCTACCCATTTTCATGAATAACTTTGTGCCCCTTCACCCACACAATTATTGTAGATTTGTGCATGTCTTTTTTCTGATTTTATCAAATTACTGAAAGTGACGGCAGATCGGTGATACTCCTCTTTCGTGCAACAACTCCACCCTTTTGTTTTATGAGCTATGACTGCGCAGCCTGAACCGTCTGAATCTGTAGAACCGTCCTGGCATGTAACATTCGCTGATACATCTCCCTATACTATGGTGACGAAGGACATGGAATAGCGATATGCACATATACAGATTCTGTATACAAAGTATAGAAGGGCAGTGCATTGTCGGAGCTGTCATTTGTACTCTAGTGATACATGTGACAGGGTTTCCAAAGTTATTATGGCTGAACGATGGGAACTAACAGTATTTGAACCCGAAATGGTAGTTTGAACTACGCGCATGGGACATTCCATTTAGGAAATTTTTAGGGAAAATTATATTCCCAGATCCGCAGTATCAAGAGTGTGCTGTGCATACCGAACTTCAGGCATTGCCTCTCACCATGGACAACGCAGTGGCCGACAGCCTTCACTTAACGTCAGAGAGCAGCGGCGTTTGCTTAGAGTTGTCAGTGCTAACAGACAAGCAACACAGTGCGAAGCAACCGCGTAATCAACGTGGACGTACGATGTATGTATCCTTTAGGACAGTGTGGAAAAAGCCTGGCGCTAATCTGCTATAACAGCAGACGATCGGTGCCAGTGCTTCTGCTAACAGCACGACAACTCCTGCAGCGCCTCTCCTGAGCTCATGATCATATCCGTTGGAGCCTGGACGACTGGAAAACCGTGGCCTGGTCAGATGAGTTCCGATTTCAATTGGTATGAGCTGCCGGTATGTTTCGAGTGTGGCGGAGACTTCACGAAGCCATGGACTCAGGTTGTCAACAAGACACTGTGGACGCTGATACTGACTGCAAAATGGTGGGCTATGTTTACGTGGAGTAGACTGTGTCCTCTGGTCCAACCGATCACTGACTGGAATCGTCTATGTTATGCTGCTTGGAGACTATTTGCAACCATTTCATGGCTTTCATGTTCCCGAACGATGATGAATGACAATGCGCCGTGGCATCGGGTCACAGTTGTTCGTGATTGGTTTCAAGAACATTCTGAACTGCTCGATCGAATGATTTGGCCACCCACCGCCCGACATGAATCCCACCGAACATTTGTTCGACAGAACCGAGAAGTCAGTTCGTGCACACAATCCGGCACCGGCAACACATAGCAAGTGTGGACAGCTATAGAGGTAGCGTTGATCAGTATTTCTGCACTACGCAGGACAAAAGCAGGTTCGGGATTATATTAGGAGATATTCCATGACTTTTGTCGCCTCCGTACATAGTGATAATGATTCTAAAGGAAAATGCAAGGCTTCTTGAGTTATTTTGCGTGCTATGGAAATCCACAGACTAATAGACAATAAAGCTGTAGCTATTTTGGTCAAGAACAGCTACGCGTAGAACGTCGAAGAGGTACTAGAGAAGCTAAACCTATGGAGTGTATTTTGAACCAGCTGAAAAATACTCGCTGTCGCAGCAAAAAAAGGCGAATACGGTCCTCCTTAAAAGACTGACAGCAAAATAGGGAACCAACTAACTCAGTCCTATTTCCACTATCATCACCAACAATTTGGCATGCGAACATATTCACGCTCGTTTAACACAGGACACTGTAAATGCTCTACCCAGCCTTTCTTTGTACTGAACAGTTCATATTCAGCATCGCACTCTCACTGTCACTGTTTATATACGTACATTTTCGTATTTTCGCCACTCAATGACTATTCCATAAAATTTCGGACGTGCAGCCGCACAAATTGTCAATACAGTGCCTTGCCACCGCTGATTTATTGGACTGTAAGAGCCGGCCGCTGTGACCGAACGGATCTAGATCATTCAGTCCGGAACAGCGCTGCTGCAACGGTCGCAGGTTCGAATCCTGCCTCGGGTATGGATATATGTAATGTCCTTGGGCTATTTAGGTGTATTTAGTTCTACGCCTAGGGTCTGATGACCTCAGATGTTAAGTCTCATAGTGCTTAGAGCCATTTCATTTATACTGTAACAGCCAGGTGTACTTGCAGTGTTCTGTGCACCTCGGGGCCCGTACGTGTCGTCTATCTGATGTACGGACGGCCATAATGACAGGGTATCTTGTAAACCCCAGGCTTCGTCTCTAAAGGAATCCACAAGAGCTGCTGTCTTTGGGGGAGGGTAAAAAATCGCTTTCGTTCTGTGTTCGTTTAGGACCCACCCAATTTTTGACGATGGGCACCCCAAGTATGCCAGAATAGCCATGGATATAAAACTTTCCGTTTCTTCTTCTGAGTTCCTAATGCCCACTGTTGATTTCTTTCGTAGTGCCTTAATTATCTGCTGTGGAGAGTACCCGTCGGCCTGTAAAACCCGTCTCAAGTATAGACAGCTGTCGTCAGCAATAACGCGTGCTCTATGTACCAGTTCCTAGAACACTCGTTATCTGCGAAGGATGGTGGCAGCTATTTTCACGTAAATATAAATTCAAATTGGTCGTTTTCCGATATGCTGCGTGTCCCAAAGTGCCATCACCTTTGTGTAGTACCAAAACATCAAAAAATGGAAAGCACCCAACTTTTTCGATTTCCTTCTTGGATTCAACGACTAACTATGGATTACTATTTGTCTAATTCGTTCACAATTTATCCACTCAGAAATAATATTAATTCATGTACAAAATTTGCACGTAAAGCGTCCAGAGGCACCAGCACTAGCAGAAGACTGAGCAGTTTCGCAACGAGAAGAACTAGTAGTTGAACAAAGCATAATAATAGTGACCCCATCCAAATGAATGTCAGTAACCTCAACTGCAGCATAGCCTTCAACAGTAAACACGTTAGGGTCTGCTGGCCGCGGTAGTCTCGCAGTTCTAGGCGCTCAGTCCGGAACCGCGCGACTGCTACGGTCGCAGGTTCGAATCCTGCCTCGGGCATGGATGTGTGTGATGTCCTTAGGTTAGTTAGGTTTAAGTCGTTCTAAGTTCTAGAGGACTGATGACCACAGATGTTAAGTCCCATAGTGCTCAGGGCCATTTGAACGTTAGGGTCTAGCGGAAAAATTCCATGTTCGACCATCAGCTGGTTTTTTTATTTAAAAACCAAATATCGACCTGTTTTAGTCACAGATCATATTCACGGACTATGGTTAAAACAGTTAAAGCTACAACATCATGTCTGTCATTATATAAAAAAAACAGCCACGTCTAATATGTAGAGCATGTGATTTTCAGTATACCATTCGAATTCAGATGAGACGTGACAATTTTTTAAGTAATGACAGATTTGATGTTGTGGCTTAAATTGTTTTAACCGTAATGCTAGAAGATGTTCTGTGACAGAAACCGATCGATATTTGAGTTTTAAATAAAATAGCATCTGATGGTCAAACACGCATTTTATACATTACTTCGCAGCTGTTAATAGTCACTATCCTTTAGAAATACTCCGCTGTTTTTACGGCCAATAAATGATCATAGGAACGGCTGCACGAAGAAACGCTTCACCCTGGAGTGCAGTTATTTGAAACTGTGTATTAGTTCTTCCTGGATTATTGAGAAAATTTTTTTCAAAAACTTGTATATAAATAGTTTTAAAAGGTGATACGAATGCAACATCCAAAGGTTGGAGCTTGTGGCTATAGTCCGGGGGCTAGCACACAACAGTTCTATGATTCTCTCTGACTTTATCAATGAAACCTATGATATTAAAAAGAGTAGAATGACTAGCTAAACCTAGTGAAACTGCATCTTGCGAGGTTGGTTTTGCATGTTTTGAAAACTATTGAAATCAATCCAAAACACTTTCACTCTGCATCCACAAATTTGACCCCTAATGGAGTCCAATTTTTAAGTTTAGCATTCATTACAAAAGGGGGAATGAAATTTACTTCTGCAGACATGCACACTACAAAAGTGACATGCAAACCTCTTTGAGCTGAAGCAGCAAAAGTTTTGTTGTTCTTGGACTGAACTGTAAGGAGAGCGATTTCATCTACATTATAAGTACGATGAGCAGGATGAAATAGTTTACTTTGCAATGTTTTTAAGGATATCAAAAACGTGTCTACGTTTACTTCGTTAAACGCTTGTTCTCTAGACATAGAGGTGGATTCTGGCTTCCTAAGACTAGTATAAGGATAACGTTCTCTAAAGCACGCCACCCAGTCTGTGCCTTGCCTGCCATTTCAGACTCTTTGGTGAAACGACTTGGTATTTTGTTACGCTCTGCCATCTAGATTGCTAATCTCTGCACACCACTCACTGTAATTCTATAAAATCGCTTTTCCATTTCAAAAATATTTCTTGCTCTTGTTCCTCATGGAACACCTCTGCTCATACGTTTTTTCTGCCAACTTCAGCTCTGTTTGTCCCTATGACTCTTCGTTTTAGCATACTCCGTGGAATATTGAATTGTTTTGCTGCTGCTGAAAAGGATATGTTATCATTCTTTACTTCTACAATTGCCTTTTGCATTGCAATTGGGTCCTCTGTCTGTTGCTCTATTTTCCACATGTGTGTTCTTGGCACCTTGAAGCTCTTGCAAACCCTTGCATACGAGCAAAATATCGGATATTAGTTTTATGTATAAAACGATTTGTAATATTTTAATTTCTATTGTTATACTATACATAAAGTATGGATTTAGCTAAATCTCACTGTGGTAAACAAGTTGAAAATGAACTGTCGGGAATAGTGTCCATCCGTCGGACCAGTTTTTCTGATCGGACTCTGTATCAATATCAGTGGTTCAGACGCGAAACAATACAACCGAAGCAAGCGACTGTGACTTATATTTGTAAATCAAAAGGCATTGCGTGAAACGTGATACCACAAAAACCGATTGCTCTACATAAAGGTGAAGCAATTAAAGCAATATATGTGACTTATCTTACATCAAACAGAGGAAACAGCTAAACATTATTACAGAAAGAAAAGGGAGCAACCTTTCTTTGTTAACGTCACTGACAACACAGATGGTGTCGATTACACCTATTTTGGCCACGTCCTGGTAGAAAGCAGCATTCTTGAGGACATAAAATATGCAGTGGCAACTTCTCAAAATCTGGACAGTTTACCCTTCTTTCCCCTGCAATGAATTTCTTATTACAAATAATTTTTTGCAAGATGCTTATCCCGTATGTGAAACCATAGAATAATTTCCAAGTCAAAACAGCCTGTAGAAGCGTGAAGTGTCTATTATGCGGAGACACCGCACTATAATAAAGTTTTATCCTTGAAGAAATGGCAGTTAAAAACATAATTTGGTGACCTACGAGCCCTTGCGGCGACCAGAGAATCCTTGCCATGTGTTCACTACGTCGGTTGAAACTTGATGTACGCGTTTGACAGCATATTACGTGCATATTTTATGTGTGTAACTGTGGTAGCCTTGAACGTCCTGGTATGGTAAAACTTTCAATGTTCAGTGAGAACTTCATCTCAAGAACTTATGGTAAAAATTTTGATGACTTACTGCCAACAGAAATTACAGACTGGCCATCCCCACAATTGATACTTTTGCTACCCAAAAAATCATTCTTTCCGAGGTGTATGTTGGATAAAGGTTTTTAAAACGGAAAAATAGCATTGCAGATAAATGTATATACAATGTGCAGCTAAAATCTGAGTCATTTCCTATCTATGACTATTTACATAATTGCGGGTCATTATGCAGGAACGGCTATAACGCGGTTTTGCGCTTTTCTGCATAAGTATGATAAATCTGGACCTCTGCAAGCCTTTAACGGATCATTATACCGAGGAAAGTTTGGAAGTCCTCCGAGAACATCATCTTAAGAAACTATGGTAAAAATTCCGACGATTTTCCACGAACTGATCATTCCCATAATTGGTACTTTTGATACCCAAGAATCATGGTTTTTCGGGATTTTTCCAACAACTGCCCACCAACGTCTAAGGCTCACAGTAGAGCACACCTAATGCAAAACAAAAACAAAAAAAACAAAAAAAACTGATTTGCTTAATTTGCCAGTGCTGGAGGATGCGTGTTATGTTAAACTACACAATATTCCCGTTTGTACGATGGCAAACATTTGCTAGCCGAAGGGCTATCCAGAACACTTGACACCTTACCTCTGAGAACAATAGAAACCGAGATATGACCTCCTGAAAAATCGCAATTTTGCGCGCATACTTTTATAACGCAATACTGTGCAGTCTACATCTACATCTACATCCATACTCCGCAAGCCACCTGACGGTGTGTGGCGGAAGGTACCTTCAGTACCTCTTTAGGTTCTCCCTTCTATTCCAGTCTCGTATTGTTCGTGGAAAGAAGGATTGTCGGTATGCCTCTGTGTGGGCTCTAATCTCTCTGATTTTATCCTCATGGTCTCTTCGCGAGATATACGTAGGAGGGAGCAATATACTGCTTGACTCTTCGGTGAAGGTATGTTCTCGAAACTTTGACAAAAGCCCGTACCGAGCTACTGAGCGTCTCTCCTGCAGAGTCTTCCACTGGAGTTTTTCTATCATCTCCGTAACGCTTTCGCGATTACTAAATGATCCTGTAACGAAGCGCGCTGCTCTCCGTTGGATCTTCTCTATGTCTTGTATCAACCCTATCTGGTACGGATCCCACTCTGCTGAGCAGTATTCAAGCAGTGGGCGAACAAGCGTACTGTAACCTACTTCCTTTGTTTTCGGATTGCATTTCCTTAGGATTCTTCCAATGAATCTCAGTCTGGCATCTGCTTTACCGACAATCAACGTTATGTGATCATTCCATTTTAAATCACTCCTAATGCGTACTCCCAGATAATTTATGGTATTAACTGCTTCCAGTTGCTGACCTGCTATTTTGTAGCTAAATGATAAAGGATCTATCTTTCTGTGTATTCGCAGCACATTACACTTGTCTACGTTGAGATTCAGTTGCCATTCCCTGCACCATGCGTCAATTCGCTGCAGATCCTCCTGCATTTCAGTACAATTTTCCATTGTTACAACCTCTCGATACACCACAGCATCATCTGCAAAAAGCCTCAGTGAACTTCCGATGTCATCCACCAGGTCATTTATGTATATTGTGAATAGCAACGGTCCTATGACACTCCCCTGCGGCACACCTGAAATTACTCTTACTTCGGAAGACTTCTCTCCATTGAGAATAACATGCTGCGTCCTGTTATCTAGGAACTCCTCAATCCAATCACACAATTGGTCTGATAGTCCATATGCTCTTACTTTGTTCATTAAACGACTGTGGGGAACTGTATCGAACGCCTTGCGGAAGTCAAGAAACACGGCATCTACCTGTGAACCCGTGTCTATGGCCCTCTGAGCCTCGTGGACGAATAGCGCGAGCTGGGTTTCACATGACCGTCTTTTTCGAAACCCATGCTGATTCCTACAGAGTAGATTTCTAGTCTCCAGAAAAGTCATTATACTCGAACACAATACGTGTTCCAAAATTCTACAACTGATTGACGTTAGAGATATATGTCTGCATGGACCGAAAAAACTTGAGTCACTTTAAAAATTTATATTTGCTGCACAGACGTCTGGAAAGTTCCGGTTACCTGTATCATATGAATGGTAACCCTGAAGACAATGTTCGAGGGTCATTGAATTAGTAATGCAACATATATCTTTCTCGATTTCGGTTGAAAAAAATCAGGAATTTCTTGTGGGACAACGTGGAATATTCTTTCAGCGTCTATATGGTTCAAATGGCTCTGAGCACTATGGGACTTAACTTATGATGTGATCAGTCCCCTAGATCTTAGAACTACTTAAACCTAACTAACCTAAGGGCATCACACACACACATCCATGCCCGAGGCAGGATTCGAACCTGCGACCGTAGCGGTCGCGCGGTTCCAGACTGTAGCGTCTAGAACCGCTCGGCCACTCCGACCAGCCTCAGCCTCTACAGTTTCATAAAGTTCCAATAGGTGGCGGCGCTATACGAAGCCTTCAAAATGGCGACTGTAGCGGAAGTGTTCTCGAAGCAGAGAGCTGTCATTGAGTTTCTGTTGGCGGAAAACCAGTGGATTGCAGTTATTCATAGGGGCTTGCAGAATGTCAACAGAGACTTGGCAGTGAAAAAAAAGCAAGGTGAATAGTTCGATGAGGCATCTGCCATTAGCGCAACAACGTCGCGGAAATACTACCCAATCTCCCGCGTGCCAGTTTGCCGCACACACAGCTGTGACTCCTGCAGTGTTGAAACGTGCGGCCACTTTCATTTGAGGTGAGTGACGAATCACGGTCAAACACATTGCTGCTCAACTGTACGCCTCTGTTGCTGCGCTGACACACTCGTCCACCAGTTGGGGTACTCAGAGGTGTGTGTCTGCAGGTTTCCAGAAGACTATAAAGAGCAACGCATAATCATCAGTGTGGAAATACTTGCTCAATACGAGGCTGCTTGGGACAATTTTTTATCCAACATCATCACAGGGGTGAAACGTAGCATCATCACTTTCAATTCGAAACAAAAAGGCAGTCCATGAAACGGCACCACACTTACTCTCCTGCGAATAAAACGTTGAAAGTCACAACCTTGGCTCACGAAACTTCACTGAGTTTGTTCTTCCTGATCCACCTACTGTCCGGAGCTCACCCCTTAAGACCTCATCTACACACATAAAAAAAAAAAAAATGTTGTGCATCCCCCCGGTCCCGGTTCCCAGACCTCATGAAGATAGACGTCGACTGTGGATATCGTATCACAGACACAACCCCTTTGACTGTTCAGAGATGTCAGTAAACCCGCCCAAAGATGTGAACAACCATTTATGAGCAGCGCCTATTAGACGAAAGGGGTGCGAGAGCCGTTCAGTTCCAGGAAGGAGGTACACGGCTCATGATGTCCGTAGTTCAATCATGCCTAGACGGTCAATACCGCGGATCAATCTCGTCCGCATAGTTACTTTGTGCCAGGAAGGGCTCTCAACGAGGGAAGTGTCCGGGCGTCTCGAAGTGAACCAAAGCGGTGTTGTTCGGACATGGAGGAAATACAGAGAGACAGGAACTGTCGATGACATGCCTCGCTCAGTTCGCCCAAGGGCTATTACTGCAGAGTATGACCGCTACCTACGTATTGTTGCTCGGAGGAATCCTGGCAACAACGCCACCACGTTTAATAATGCTTTTCGTGCAGCCACAGGACGTCGTGTTAGGACTCAAACTGTGTGCAATAGGCTGCATGATGCGCAACTTCACTCCTGACGTCCATGCAGCGCGGTACAGATGGGCCCAACAACATGCCGCATGGAACTCTCAGGAATGGCATCACGTCTCTTCACCGATGAGTGTCGCATATGCCTGCAACCATAAAATCGTCAGAATCGTGTTTGGAGGCAACCCGTTCGGGCTTAACGTCTTAGACACATTGTCCAGCTAGTGCGGCAAGGTGTGGGTTCCCTGCTGTACTGCGCTGGCATTATGTGGGGCCGACGTACGCCTCTCGTGGTCGTCGAAGGCGCCGTAAGGACTGTACGACACGTGAATGCCATCCTCCGACCGATAGTGCAACCATATCGGCAGCATATTGGACGACAATTCGCACCCCCAGCGTGCGTATCTTGTGAATGACTTCCTTCAGGATAAAGACATCACTCGACTAGATTGACCAGACATGTCTCGAGTCATGAACCCTGTCGAACATGCCTGGGATAGTTTGAAAAGGGCTGTTTCTGGACGACGTGACCTGTCATCCAGTCTGAGGGATCTATGCCCAATCGCCGTTGAGGAGTGGGACAATCTGGACCAACAGTGCCTTGATGAACTCGTGGATAGTATGCCACGACGAATACAGGCATGCATCACTGCAAGAGGACGTCCTAATGGGTATTAGAGGTACCGGTGTGTACAGCGGTCTGGACCACCACCTCTGAAGGTCTCACTGTATGGTGGTACAACATGCAATGTGTGGATTTCACGTGCAGTAAAAAGGGCGGAAGTGATGTTTATGTTGATCTTTATTCCAATTTTCTGTACAGGTTCCAGAACCCTCTGGACCAAGCTGATGCAAAACGTTTATGATGTGTGTAATTAGCATAACGAACGAGGTAATCCGCAGAAAGCAGTACATGGACGACGGTAAAGATATTCATATAGCAAGACTTTGTCCCCGTCATCGACCAGTTAAGTGATACAGCGCGGGTATAGAGACCCTTCCAGTAAGGTGGCTTAAGGTCGTCGCATTGAAACGGGATTACGTTGTAAAATAGGGTTTTGTAGCTAAAAGAATGATACGTGATATAGCGTATGGGAACCGTTAATAAAACCAACCTGTGTGAATTAAAACTTTAATTACAAGATCTACCCCAATACGTCCAACGATGGGGTGCTATTCCAATGTTGGAGAGCACTGGTAATATTGACAATATAGAGAAAAAATAAGCAGGAGATATGAATTGATTTTTGTTTTGGGGAGAGCATTCGATGTGAGTAATTCGTGCAGCAATGATGACCATAGTGCTGCGATGGTGTAATGGTTAGTATTTCTGCCTAGTAAGCAAGTAGACCTGGGTCGGAGTCCCGGACCTGGCACAAATTTATGTTAATATCTGCATCTTCCAACATTATCGTAAATGATAAATCTGGTACTGTATGCAGACAGTGAGCATACAAAAGAACCAAAATGTCAGATCTTTGCCCTTATGAAATAAAACTGACGTAAATTAAATAAGGAAGAGTGAGAAGGAAAAGGAAAGGAACTAATGATATCAGCTGCATAACTAAATCAGCAGCGTCGAGTGAAAATATGCGGTAGACTGTGACTCAAACATGGAATCTCTTGCTTATTGCAGCACTGTGCCACTAGGACACAGTGTTTATCGTAAATGCGCCAACTATCTCTTCACCCTTCATGGCCGACTCACACTCTTAGCTAGCGCCAGTTACTCGCAGCCCCCGTCCATGCTTTTCATGTTGTCTAAGTTCAGATTCCCACTGGAAGTCGACAGTAAATGTCATCCGCGCTGAAGGTTGCAGATTCATTAATCATCGGGGTGCATGAGTTATATGAATGTGAGGTGCCTCTTCTTTCGGACATGACCGAAAGGACATTCACCGCGCATTCATATAAAAGAAATACAAAATGACTGCTAATATTCTCAGTGTTCATAAATGATCTACCGAAGAAGTTCAGCCACATCTTCAAATTGTTCAAATAGATGCTTTAGTGTACATGAAATTAAGAATGGCAGAGTATTTAAGAATACACAGATACAATGTATGTAGACAGGATATTAGTCCTCATTAAATGCAAGATAATGACTTTAAAGGAAAATAAACTGATAGTACGTTATGCACTTGAAGGTATTTATCACATTGTTTGGTAAATGGTGACAGGTTATGTACAAAAACATATTTCATGTGGCGAGACATATGAACCTAGTTGGAGATTGCGGACTGTTCCAACAAAGGAAAACAGTGGTCGATACAACCTTTTCTTATTTTTCGTATCGATGCTTACAAAGTTTCTTTCGAGGGTTTAAACCTTCTCAGATAATTTTGATATATTTGTCGCTTAAATATTTCTCACCTTTAAATTCACCAAGGTATAAACGTGCTGGAAAAACAAAAAAAATCTATTTACATAGAGTGTTTTAACGTCAGATAAATCGCTCCGTTTCCTGATTACAACACAGTGTGGCCCCCCCTCCCCTCCAAACACTACCACTAGTGGTATCATTTGCTGTGTGTGAGACGTTAATGTACGTTGACGGTGAACGTAGGTGGTGGTCACAATGTCATTGGACCGTACAGTATGCTGAATTGCATTTAGCATTTGTTTATTAAGGAAAGTAGCTGAAGGGACTGACGAACTGCTAACGCAATACAAAAGCTGCAAAACGAACTCTGACTCAATTTCAGCAAGTGACAAATGCCGACGGCAACATGTGGCAGGGAAAAGAATGACTTCACTTTCGCTGTTCAGAACTTAATTCTCACTCCTAACAGACAAATGTGGCGGTTACAAGGATAGACGGCTACAAAGATATATAACAATATGTTGCCAAATTATCGAAACAGAACCCCCCCTGCACAACGGTAAAAACTGTAGGAAAGAGAAACAGCTGCCACAACAGGAGCACTGTTGACGGATGCCGAACATTCATCAAGCGAGTCACTCGACGCCATTTTATCTCTATTGTTATTGCAGATCTCTCCCTGGACAGTGAACTGATTAAAAGATTCGTATTCTGAAGGACGATGATTCAAATTACCTTTACGTCATTCATTAACATATACGAGGGCTGTCCAGAAAGTAAGTTACGATCGGTCGCGAAACGGAAACGACTATGAAAATCTGATAAAGCTTTGGAAAGATGTGTTGGGCAGTGTCTCTAGCATGACTCTAGGTAGAATTATGTCGCTCTTTTCATTCCTGAACTCTTAGTGAGCGCGTAAAGATGTTATAGAAAATAGTGTCTCCCGCCAAGTACGAGGACCTGGCGAGAATTTTGCCCTGAAGCTATGCAACCAACATTACATAACTGTCGTGCTGTTTCTTCTTCAGGACAATTCTCAGCCTCTCTCTACAGGGGCAATGAAGATGTTCCTGCATCGTTTCAATTGGAAATGTTTGGTTATCCACAATACAGCCCATAATGGTCTCCCACTGAGTTTCATCTCTGCTCAAACGAACCGCTGGCTATGAAGACAACATTTTGGCACAGACAACGAGCTTTAGGCCAGCGTAGAGAATTGGCGGTAAGCACTGGCGGTTGCCTTCTATGAAGAGGGTATTGGAAAGTTGGTACAACGCTGCGACGAATGTCTGAGTCAGAACGGCGACTACGTAGAGAAGTAGCTGAAGGTGTAGCTAACAGTTAGAAATGAAACATTTCTGATTTTCACTGTGATTTTCATTTCTCGATCAATCGTAACGTACTTTCTGGACAGCCCTTGTATTCTCCCGTGGTATACCTTAATCACTTAGCAAAATGTCGTGATTAACATTTTTTTATTTCTGATTCTTTTGCAGTCCAGAGAATGTTTTCTATGTCAGACAATACGCTCATGGTCGGCAGGCTTTACAGAATAGCCATTCTACCTACTATTCTCGATGGACATTATAGCCATACAGTGACTCATCGCGTCGCTCCAACCGTCTCTATCGCTGCAGAAAGTAGGGGTGACATTAGGTCCTTATACTGAAACAGACGACCTCAATACGCAATTATGTTTGGATGTTCGGATGGATCGAGTTCAGATGTTAGAAAAAGGCATTCAATTTCTCCCTACCATAACGCCAAACAACAAAAGGACCATCAACATATCTGAAGAAACAGGCGGGTTTTAAAGGCGCCGACTAAAGTACACTTTCCTCGAAGTCTTCCATAAACAAATTTTAAATTAGCGAGCAACCTTGTAAACAGGGATGGAGGATTTTGCTTAAACTCTGCTTGGAATCCTGCTCTCTCGCTTGTCAGAGAACATAGGGACGCAGTCAGTGTTATCTCACATGCTACTTTGAAGTCTTTCACTATCGATACCTCTGAATTTGGTCATCTTTGGTGGCACTAGTGTTCATTGCGTGTGTATCTTTCCTGAATTACTCCAATAACCGAGGTTTTAAATTTGCACGTACATCGCCTGTCCGTTGCAGTTTGTGCCTTGAAAATGGCGGGGTGTACACCCGTCGAAATACCGGCGGTCGCTGTAAACATAACCTGGCTGAATTCCCGTTGGTTCTTGGAAAACACCGAAGTCTCTTCTGCTCTGCATCCAGAGAGCGGTAGCAAGAAGTAGGTCAGTCATCGCCGTTAAAAAAAAAAACTTTCGTTGGTTATGGCACTACAAAAATTTCGTCTGGACTCCCAATACAGCACTCCGTCGACCGAGTAGACAATACAATTCCTTCCTGCAAAATCCGGAGAGTGACTGCAAAAGTGTGCTGGCGTAACAGTCGGGCAGCGTACCACGACCTCTTAAAAGGCTTTACTCAGGGAGCCTACTTGCGACGGGGGTGTTATTTGTGGCGCCGTTCTGTTGGCTACCCCATGCAGCTCAACGTTCATTTCTTCGAAACTTCGCAAACAACAGTACAGCCAGGGACCCGAACTGGCGCCTACCTACCCAAAACGTGAGGCTTTCGAGAGAAAATTACGCCAGGCGACCGCATAAAAATAGCGAGTGTCCGTAGCTCTGACCCCTGAGACCCAAAATCAAAAGAGAAAACCGACAGCCTCAGGTTAAGACTCCGTCCGCAATTTCCAAAACTTCATGTTCCCTCTCCTTCTCACAATTCTATGCTATTGTAAGGGGTTGGCCTCCTCTCAGCCCGGTAGTTCCCGCTCATCTATAAACAGAGTTATGATATCCACGCTTCCTCCTTCAAATCATGTACGTGCATATGATCCGACTTTGCAAGACAATTTAATGGAGTAGCGAAAAACAATAATTTGCGTGTATGCAGGTTCAGATTTTGGAAATGCAAGATACGCTGGCTTGATGACCCCTAATTCGCGTATGAAGAGGCCAGAGTGCATGCTGTCTTGCATTACCCGACCGCTCTCACTAGATTTTTATGCAGTGTGTGTGCCTCACTTCAGAAATGGGAATAATGTGGCATGGACATGATTGGAAGTAGGATGCATGCATATCAAAGTTCTGTTTATTTCACACTGTAGTTGAGTAGGAACTATTGGGCTGTGAGAAGGCCAACCGCCCATAACAGCAGCGATGTCGCTGACGAAGGTGGTGTTGGGTGGGGTGAAGGTGCCGGGGGGGGGGGGGGCGGCGGACGAGAACATCCAGTAACTTGGAATCGGGAACGGAGTTCCGACGCATGGCCGGCGGATTTCTCTTTTGATGTCGGGTCTCTGAGGTCAGAATGAAGGATGCTCGCTGTTTTTCCACTGGCTGTGGCCATGTTTCCCTCGAAGGCCGCAGGTTTTGGGCAGGAACGCGTCAGACGTTTCGAAGACATGGTCGGTCCAAGGGGATGGCCAACAGAACTACGCCACTCATAGCACCCCACTCATGATGTTTCTGTCATCAGAAATCTTCCTGTGCAAGGTCCTGGCGGAGACTATGATAGGCTACTCGACTGTTACGTCAGCATACGTTTTCAGTCACCGTTGCGAATTGGAGAGAAGGACTGATATTGAAGGCTCAGTTGGCGGAGTATGGTAGTGGGAGTCTAGACAAATTTGTTGTAGGGCCATAATTGGCGAAAGCTTTATTTATCGGCGCAGCGGCGATTGACCGAGTTCTGGCACAACAGAGAGGTCGCTACCTGGGCGCGGAGCTGAAGAGAATCCTGGTGTTGTTTCCTAGTTGTCGCTCTTGTTGCAGAGTAATTTCATTCACAGTTTCACTGGTCCGGCTACCTTGAGAAACACGAAGTTTTCTCGTGCACGCACTTCGATTGATCCCCTAGTGGAACCTAGCTCCTTGCAGCGGATTCGACTAGTAGCACGCCGCCTTAGGCTGTACCGTCAATAATGCATGCAGCTCCGTCCAGTAGGTTTTCAGTTGATTCTTCAGCACCCCAAAATTCGAACTTAGGTTTCTCAGTGGTGGTACCTTTAGAACCACTTTGCCTGCTTAGGAGATATCGTGATACTGTATCGGATAACGAACTTATAAAATTATATTATAATTTCATCTCTTCTCTTTACTTCCCTTTCTCGTAGTAGAGATGCATACTACATTACATTCAGTGTCATTGTTACTAGATTCTTGCCAACACCTCCGTCAGGTGAGGATTACTTATATGTTCGGTTTACGTTAATATACATGGTTGTACAAATCCATGGTTAACTATGTCTTCCATTTAACTAAATTAATTGTAATTGTAATTTCTTAGGAGGGCCTTTATTTTTTAAACAGTCATCATCTCTGGAATCCTTTCTCATTTTTATTTTCGGAGTGGAAATTTGGTCTACTGAATAAATTATACGAGAGGCTGCGATTTATATCAGAGCCATTATAAGATTGCGTTACACGCCTTCTACAGATTCAATATACATCCACTTGCGCGTGATTTGCATAACATCCTGATTCCGCCCCTAACTGGCATCCTATTGAATGGTCCCACGATAGCAAACACGCGGCTAGTCGCCAGTCTCACTTAAAGATGATTGAACAGATAATGAAACGACAATTATGACTTTGACCGAAGAGGCATGATTCTCCGTCTTTTTATACATATGACTGAGTGGAGATAAATATTTGACAAAGTCGTCTTTTAGATATCTATCTCTCACAAAAATTGTATACACGGACTTGTACTTACATTATCACAAAAGGTAACCTCTTAAACACAAGTAATTACCATAAATAAAAAGTGCATTCGATTACAGACTATGTGCAAAGGGCATTACACATATAGTTAGTTGATCTCGCTATATTATTTTCCCTTACATTGTCCTCCTTATAATAAATTTGTATCACTGGGGGTTCTCCTGACCTAACTCTCATACAAAAATGATTCATACAACCTAATTACGATTTTCGTGCGGTATACTATGATACCTGTAACAGAAAAAGTGAAGAAGGAGACATAGCAAGCTGAATATCGTGTAAAAACAGACGAGGAACGTAATTAGCACCAGCGGTTCTAAAACCCTCACTCTATCCGAAGGCTTTCAAAAATACGTCATTGGAGAGTAATTTAATTAATCTTCGATAACAATACTGATTTTAGCTATTCAGATATCACATTGCAAAACGTTTTTGAGTTTAATTTACACAAAAGCTTTTGTGATAGTTGTTCTGGCGCTCAGAACTCTTTATCAAGTCTCGGCTGCCAATGTGTTACGCAACCCATCGTGAACAAGTTAAACGTTTGCTCTTTTTAAGCAGTCATAGCAAAACCTGCTAATAGCCTTATTTAATAAAATCCCCAGGGCACAGTCTAATATCCCTTATCTTCTTCCTTATTATACTAAAGGAGAAAAAGAAACAGGGATAACAGCTAAGATTGCAGGTGAGTAGATATTGCCTCTGTTTCACTATGTGGAACACATAGAGGAGTAATGGAACTGTTTACTGCAACTCGCTATGACCGTCCTGCAAGGTAATTCTTGTATTAAGTCTAGAATTACTGTAGTTCCGATTCAAAAATGGCACATAGATAAGAATTTCATGTACTACTGGCCATTAAAACTCTACAACCACGAAAGCGACATGGAACAAAAATCAAACAAGTATGAAGTGTATTAAATGCTTGGGTACGTGAACGGTAGCATTTCAGGGCAAAGTTTGTATGAGCAACGCGATCTATATTCTTTACGTAAGGAAAAATTAAGCAGCAGCTAATCCATGAACCGCATTTGAATGTTAGCTGCTTGTGGTACGATGGTGTTATGCCTCTCGTAAGACGAACAAACTTCCTCATATACGTGTGAATTCGATAGTGGCAAGATCGAGGCTGCTCGCGGGGCGGGATCTCAGGAGTTGTTATGCATATACGGAATCTCAGCTGCTTCACACGACGGTCACCATAGAGGACTGATATACGGTAGTTGAAATCAGTGTTAAGGCAGGGTGCCTACGAATGTAAGGGTACAATGTCTGAAACATGCGTTTATCGAATTTATTGCGAAAGTAGTAGATGCATATAAGATATAAACAGTAATGATGGAATTAAATGGTTTCTGTCATAAAACGAGTAAAAAAATCAGGCATTTGCATTTCCTGGATGGAAAATGGTACGAAAGCACTCGTGGCCTTTATGTTATTGCATTGTTAGTACTTTGTACAATCTCTGTTCCTCCTAATTTCCTCAAAAATACTCATCGGCATATATTTTCGTAGGATTTATTGTTCTTACAGTTAAATTGTCGCCCACTCTTCTGGTATCGCTCTTTCCAGCTCACATATTGCCTCAATTTGCCTTCCATTGCTGAAAACACGCCTTGCAACTATTCCCAAATGTTTTCCCATGGGATTCAAATCTGGGCTAAGTGGAAGCCAGGGCGAGACATCCGTATCTTTATCTTCAGACAGCTTTTTGGTTATTGCATTATCACGTTGAAACATTAGACGCTCGTCCTATAGGTCCTCACACATTCTAATGTATTCTGTCCCTAGCATCTCAGTGTACATGTTAGAGTGGATTCTAGTGTTAAGCAAAATAATGTGAGATTTATCTTGAGCGCAGAAGGCTGCTCAAATCATAACATTTCTATCATCAAAATTTCTGCTTATTCTTACATTCTTCTCTGTTCTCAGATCATGCCAATAATACTGAGATTTATATGGCCCATGTAAATTGAACATTTTTCTTCACTGAAGACCACTTTATCTCGTTCTGAAGCCCATGACGTATGTTTTTCAGCACACTCTACACTAGCCTGTTGAGATTTGAGTGTTAGAGCAGGTTTCTCCAGTCATTTCTTGAATGCACGACATTTGTCATTTGACAAAATTTGTCGTACATATTAATGACAACTGCAAATCACCAATAAGCTGAAAAGAATAACGATTTGTGGTCCTTGTTTCACGCAAATGTAATCATTTCGATGCCTCTTTTATTTTTCTACTTTGCCCATATTTTCAGTTCTGTTCACATCGTGTGCCCAGTTTAACGAAATTATCAATCACTGTACTTAAACGGTATAAATTTTTGACGATTTGACAATTTGTGAGTCCAATTATCTTGTACGCAGCGATTTTTCCTTTTCCATCAGATGATAACAGTTTTCTGCTAGGAATTTTTACAGTCATGGTTTCTGTACACAACACACACTGTCACTAATGGTGTTTGTTTCCCATATGCAGTAAAGGCACGAACGCACACACTAACACCGCTCAGAGCCTTCATAACGATTTCCACCCTCTACCGCCTGAATCATTGTTGTATTGTTATATACAGTACTTCTGACATCAAATGCGATACCATTTGACTGCATTTGTCGGTGTACTGCTATACTATTGCATATACACGGTGCACAGCTATTCCAACATACAATGTTAGCTTTCCTGCAGATATCTACGACTTTATACTGATGCCCAGTACTCTATTGTACATTGTGCAGGATTTTGTAGCCACGCGACGTATCTCGAGTCAGGAATGCCGCTTGTTTGAAGCAAGACAAGTGGTCGGACGCACAGCTGATAACGTCTAGAGAATCACGGGCTATCAGTAAGCCCAACATTTTCTAAAAATGTGATATATTTCTCAATAGGGTGTTGTTGTGCACATAGTTCCGCGTAGTCAGCGCGTACACAACTTTCCCACTAGAGCGCGCCCCGCTTAGCACAACAGCGCAGGCGCTGCGCTCGTCCGTCTCCGCTCTACGAGATGGTGCTGCCATAAAGACGGACCAAATTCTGCTTCTGCCGATCCGCGTATTAATATGTAACGCAGCCAATGAGATTGCTGCTAACGTAGAACCTTTTCTCCTCGCGGATCACACTCGCGCAGTAATACCTGAACGCGCGAGGTATTATAACGAGTGTACAGACCTCCGATTAGTCAGTCTGCATTAGTCTGCACCACTCTATAGTCAAGTTTCAGTCTGCGCCTAATAAGATTATCATATTCCTGTACATAGCCATGAAGATAAATGTATAGACACTTTTGTCAAGTATCAGAGACATGTGAGAATAAGATTAACGTACTAAGACCAAAGGAACTTCAGATTGTCAATTGTAAAAAGCATCCGGAACCAAGTTCAGTAATTTTATGCTAGTTATTATTTTAATAAATGTGTGTGAAAATTGATCAAGTTCTGTTTAAAGTTGGTCACCGCCAATCTGCTACTCAAAGCGTGCAAGTGGCATTTCTATCGTCTGACCTAACGGCAGAAGGTAAACACGCCACGATAAGACCACGAGACATATTGCTGACACTCGCCTACTTCATTAGAGCGACAAGTCAAATAATCTGATGGTGTGCGTACCGAAGGTCTTACAGTACGCACTCCACAGGTGTGATCTACGGTTCTCACGTCTAGAAAAGTACTTATTTTTCGGCCGTCGATCATTGTTGGTTATCTCAAATTTACATATTCCGAGCAGTATACAATCCTCAGATACTGCTAGTAGTTACGGATAAGCAGCCTTAATGGAAACACTGTCAGTCTCACAGCACAGCCACAGGCCGTGATGCCACATAACGGCAGCTAAGTTTGAGGCTATGTTAACATTTCGTTATCCTGCCCTTCCTGGTTTTGTCATTTTGATTGCCATCATTGTACTTTGTTGGCGCATAAGTTCGTAGCGTTTTTTCCTTAAGTTTATTAAATACAATAGATACACCTAACTTTTGTCATGAATAATATATTCTCCTTCACTATTGTCCCGGCGGAGGTTCGAGTCCTCCCACGGGCATGGGTGTGTGTGTGCTTGTCAAATGGTTCAAATGGCTCTGAGCACTATGGGACTTAACATCTGTGGTCATCAGTCCCCTAGAACTTAGAACTACTTAAACCTAACTAACCTAAGGACATCACACACATCCATGCCCTAGGCAGGACTCGAACCTGGACCGTAGCGGTCGCCCGGTTCCAGACTGTAGCGCCTAGATGTGTGCTTGTCCTTAGGATAATTTAGGTTAAGTAGTGTGTAAGCTTAAGCTTAAGTCCCATAAGATTTCACACACATTTGAACATTTTCCTTCATTATTCAGAAAGGTCTGCAAACGGTGGGGTAACTGTGCGATTCCGCCACTGTAGAAGCAGAAATCAATTGGTTTTGAGTCGAAGAACTCTTTGAGCAATGTTCGGAGCACCTTTTCATCCGGAGAGAAAGATCCCTGAAGGTTGTGCAATAGAGAGCGGGAAGAATGAAAATCTTTGGGTGAAAAATTAGATGAGTAAGGTGGTTGCGGAATGACTTCCCATCCCAACTCTTGTGTAGCGTTTTTTGTCAGAGTAGCAGCGTGTGGGTGGATGTTATCCAGGAGTAGCATCACTTCACGCAATCTTCCTCGTCGTTGTTCTTAGACTGCGTCTGCAAGACGTCACATTTGTTGACAATAAATGTCAGCAGTGTTGTTTACAACTAGAGAAGCAATTCTTAGTACACCATACCGTTTGTGTTCCACCATTTGCTTTTGTGGAAAAGTGCAGGTGTTGTACGGGGAGTCACTGCTTTGTTTGCGCACAAACGTTCCTTTCTTTTGATTATGTTAACATAAGAGCATGTAATGCATATGTGCATGCCCTTCACGTGTTTAAGCCAAGTAGTATTAATATTTATGCGATCGGGAATGTTCAGTAGCAGCCAGGATACATGTTCTTTCAATAATTAAGCGTCATTAAGGAGCATTAGTGATGAAATCATAGGAGGCATTGTTGTGCAAACTTAGTTGGGACAAGATCCGACTATTTGGGAGTGGGATCTTACAATCTGAGACAGTGTTCCGAGGTAAACTTCCGTCACAATATCCGGAAACGTGACGTCAGATCCGCCTAGCAACAGCGATCTGAACGCCCATTGGCTGAAAGTTTGTATATATAGGGAACGATAGAAGTGTCCTTATTGGCTGAGGAAGAAAGGTGTAGTGGTCTGTCTTGCCCTTCGGAAAGACAGAGGGAGAGAGTCGCGAGGAGCCACTCAAAACGCACGGTCGAGTAACCGGGGCGGCTGTAAAAGAACGATCGCGAGTACATATTTCAGATGTTAAATGAGATATAATGTGAATTTATTAGTTATCAGATCACCACGTGTCATGGGCAGTGTCTATCATTATGTAAAGTCAGAAAACGGTGTTAATGTGTAAAGGGTCGAATATAACGGCATAGTCCAGTGCCGCTATATTTCAAACTCTAATTCTTTGACGTGTGTGACAATGCAATTTCCATACTAAAACAAGTATGGTACAAACGTTGTTGACAATTAACAACTGGCATCCCTAAACACTCACTTCAGCAGGATCACCACCTACACGGAACCTGGCAACTGAGCGCTACTTCTGTGCTACGAGGGACTTACCGAAGCAGCAACACACCAGGTTAGTGATACCGCCCAGAGAAGCACTTCCTTCTCGCTACAATGACAATAAGGGTGTTGTAAACATCATTTGTCATCACCAGTAACAATACACCATAGTTGAGGTCTGGGTTGTTCACGAGGCAATTGATGACGAGCAGGCAGAGATGCACATATGGCCCGTTCATTACGGTAATTTTGGCTTAGAACAATCGGTAGCCATACATCTTATTTTTAACCTTTCCCATTGCATACAAAATCGCCCGATGGTGGAATGATAGCAGTCCATGACATTTGCCTGCTCTCGAGTTTACTGAGGTGGATCATTCTGAAATAATGCGTTCATACGATCTTCATCTAACTCAGGTCTTCCTAAACGTGGAGAGCTACTAATGTCAGAACGATCCACCTGAAACGTCCCCTTAGAAAAATTATACATGACTGTGCTTAAACTGACACACAATATTTTTTGCGCAACGCAATCTGACTTTCAAAAATCCCTACAAAAGAATGGCCCTGAGTAACATTAACCTATACGTTTCACAAATCACTTACCTCACAAAAATCTTCGTTACTCTAACTACTGCAATACAGCGAGCGCCACTACTGCGGGCCGGCCGCGGTGGTCTAGCGGTTCACCGAGCGAGGTGGCGCAGTGGTTAGCACACTGGACTCGCATTCGGGAGGACGACGGTTCAATCCCGTCTCCGGCCATCCTGATTTAGGTTTTCCGTGATTTCCCTAAATCGCTTCAGGCAAATGCCGGGAAGGTTCCTTTGAAAGGGCACGGCCGATTTCCTTCCCCATCCTTCCCTCACCCGAGCTTGCGCTCCGTCTCTAATGACCTCGTTGTCGACGGGACGTTAAACACTAATCTCCTCCTCCTCCTCTAGCGGTTCTGGGCGCTGCAGTCCGGAACCGCGGGACTGCTCCGGTCGCAGGTTCGAATCCTGCCTCCGGCATGGATGTGTGTGATGTCCTTAGGTTAGTTAGGTTTAAGTAGTTCTACGTTCTAGGGGACTGATGACCTAAGATGTTAAGTCCCATAGTGCTCAGAGCCATTTGAGCCACTACTGCCAGCTAAATAAAAGATTCAAACTACTGAAGGCACTAACTACTGATAGGCATAGTTAGCAAATGAAAGATTTTGATAGAGAAAAAACAATGTATTTACCTTAATATTGTTCAAAAGTCACTGCTGGTGGCTCACCTCCAACTGCGCAACGCTACGCGCTGTTAACATCCAGCCGCCCAACACTACAATGGCAGACAACAATGCAAACTAGCCACAGACTGCACACAGCACAGCCAGTGATTTTCATACAGAGCGCTACGTGACGTTACCAATAAGAAAACCTAAACAGCCTACTTACACACCTTAAAACGATGAAACGATTTTCTTTCCGTGTTCTATTCGATGGCATTATCCCCACACAGGGCTGCCACCACTGCTGTCACCCCTTTATTGGTCTCGAATGAAAGATTATGTCGGAAATGTTCCGATTTCTCCACTTAGTACTCCACTTTCTAGCGTCCGCAGCTTCACTCACTATCACTCCACTCACTATCACCAATTGACAAAGTGACAATATCTGAAATGAAGTAGCAACAGTGAACGACAAGTAAAAACTGACAATAGATACATAATCCCACAGCAATCGGAATACCAACATGCAACACAAAAACGCAACGAAATTTTTCAGTGTCTATATCTTCTTTTCTTACAAATATTTCAGGCAACAACGTGGTGCTCAAATCAGTGACTGAATGGCTGTGTGAAAAGGTCTTGTAAATGGTTCTGGCAACACAAACGTTAGCAGTATAGCCAGATAAGCAGAGAACTATGGATCTGTTTTATTCTGCTAGTTGGGATACGAATGAATTGACACATTTCACATCCTGGGCAACGATCAGGGGCTGTTGTTCCTCTGACAGCAGTAGCTTTATCACTCGCGAAATCGTTTTTCTCGCCACTGGATGCCCATTCAGCCACGTCTAATCAATTAATTGTTTTCTCACATTCATTTTTCTCTCTTGACGCCTTCTCCAACACAATTAATGGCAGCGGGTGGGAAAAGTCACCATTATTGCGCGTTCCACAAACTGCTCCAGCAACTGCCTCTCTCCTGAATACAGTAAATTTTTCCTGGTCACTAGGACTGAAACTACCTAGTAACTTTCTCGGTTTCGAAGGAATATAAACGAGAAATAGCAGAATATTACGACCCATGGAAGACTTTATTACCTAACAATAAGAAAGGTTAAAAATCCATATCTTGGAAAGGTTGTTAAAGAGCGACCACAACCTCAGTCTGGACAAGTATGATTAAATAAGTCTTTTTAAGGATGAGCAACGGCATTCACTTTACTCTAAATCAGAATGGTTCGAATGATAGTTTTATTCCCGCTCTACCAGAAAAATTCCAATATCTTAAGCACCACTGGACGTATCCCGGTCAATTATCGGTCTGGGCTTCCGGTTTACCGTTAACGTATCACATGCTTTTCAAACTAATCGGTACAATGATTTTGTGCTCCTCATTTACCGTCTCCTCCGATTTCCATTCCCCTGCGGCCACATTCGGTACGAGCACCTGGGCACGCACAATTCAGAAATTATTGTTACTTCAATATATATTTTTCGTTCTGTGGCTGGATGCCCTTCCTTGTCTCCCCAGTCGTCAAGGCAGGAAATGAGTGTAGCTGTATAGCGTATCTTTACTTTCCTGTGAACTGTACTTCAAGTTTTTTTAACTAGAGCTGGTAAATAGACTAAGACATGACGCATAAATGAAACAACAGAGCGACGATGTTTAACATGTTAGTAGGCTGTTTAGGTTTTTATGTTGGTAACGCCACGTAGCACTCCGTATGAAAATCACTGACTGTGCTGTATGCAGTCTGTGGCCGGTTGGGATTGTTGGAATATTCGCTATTGTAGTGTTGGGCAGTTGGATGTGAACGGCGCGTAGCGTTGAGCAGTTGTAGGTGAGCCGCCAGCAGTGGTGGATGTGGAGAGAGAGATGCAAAAGTTTTGAGAAGTTACTATAAGCGGACGATTTGGATGTGAGTCCGCCAGAAAAAGAAAATTTGTAAACATGGATGTCATGAATTGATAGATATATAATGATGACTTTTGAACATTATTAAGGCAAATACACTGTTTGTTCTCTATCAAAATCTTGCATTTGCTAACTATGCCTATCAGTAGTTAATGCCATCAGTAGTTAGAATCTTTTATTTAGCTGGCAGAATTGGCGATCGCTGTATTGCAGTAGTTCGAGTAACGAAGACTTCTTGTGAGGTAAGTGATTCATGAAAGATATAGTTTATTGTTAGTTAGGGTCAATCTTTTGTCGGGATTTTTGATAGATTGCGTTGTGGTAAAAAATATTGTGTGTCAATTTATTGATGATCAGAATAAGTACAGACAGAACAGTCTGAGTACGTTCAGTTTTACTCAGCTGTCTTTGTATCAAATAACATAGAAGTTTACCAGCACAGTTATTCATAATAGTCTAAGAGGACGTTAAAAACATAGAGTGAGCGTTCTATGGCAGTCTGTTCTAACATTCTGCCTCACAAGTTAGGATACAGTTGGCAAAGTATTACGTGAAAAATGTTGGGCGATTCTGTTCGATAGTCTCGATGTATTAACGCACATAGGAATTATCTTCGCCGTTGTGTAGGCACTAAGCAGTGTGTTAGTAACGTACGTTTAGTATGTCCAACAGGGGAACACAAGCAGCGCTAGAATAACTGCCGGAGGCTACAAGATTTTGGTGATACATGTCGACGTCGGATAACGTCGCTTGTGACAGCGAACGGAAATGCCACCATTTTTCATGTGAATTATTTTATGCACTTAGTTGTCACAGCTGTTTGTTCTTTAAGATATACATAAACACCAGCTCTGCTGCTGTTAGTACATACTTTAATTTCCATTGCCAGTAACGTTTACTAAAACTCATTTGGTGTGTAGGATTATGCTGAGTACTTAGATACTACCTTCATGTGTACTAAAACATTCAGCAATGTCTTACGAACCCATCACCTGAGGATGTTCTGCGAATGAACCTGTAGTGAAAAACTATACAGGGTGGGTAATAAAATAATATTGGCTCTGATATCGTTTCATGCCCCATAAGATAGGCAACGCAACCAACGTTGTCAGTACCCAGAGAAGATGAAATATGTTTAATTTACTGTCTTAAGCTGATGAAACTTTTTTCAGTAACTAGTTACTGCCCGCCATCCATGTGGAGCACGTATTGGTCTCACCACGGACTTCTAGTATTAAGCCACATACAATTGATATCATCAAAGTGTACGGGCCTGAAGATGGCGTTGACGACTACTAGCCAAATAATTATGAAATCTTAAGTACAGCTGGAGGAGCATTTTTTATAAAAATTATACCAGCTGATGCACTACCATCATTCAATTTAAATATGGATGTACGAAGATTATTTAACTGTAGTCAGCCATTCGGCACGAATTTTTGTCAATTATTTACACGAACCATACTTGTGAATCACCCTGCCTATTACTGAAAACCAGATACAAATCCCTCAACAGTTCCTGAGAATTCTGACATATTATGAATGAAATTAAATTTGTAATGACAAAATAGTATTTCTATGTGATATACTTGCAGATCAACAATTTACGGTTTTTAACTTTACTTGTACTGTGAAATCATGCTTCTTGCCAAATTTCATGACTCTAGGTCAACGGGAAATACCATACAGCTTTTGATGCGTGCGTTTGCAAGTATCATAAGATGGTCGTATCTTCTGATTACATTCACTTGGACCCTTCATTGTTTTAAAACGCAAAGGACCGTTGACCGTAGTATGTGACATAAATTTCAAACTGATACCTCTACTCTTTTCTGACAAAAGCGATCTCAACAATCGGACATATAATTAGAGAGGCTGAGATCAAAGTGATCCTAAAGGGGTTCTGTTTCTTTGTAAGTGCCATATGTATAAAAAGCATACCTTATTCTACATGAACAATGAATAATTCATTCAGAATGTGGAATTAGTTCTGTAAGATTAACAAAAATACAGCCTAAGTGGAAAAATGCCGCATTCATTTCATAAAACTGTGTCAGTGATACCTATATCGAATAAGGTGCTTCATCTTCAGTTGAATATATTGTGTGCTTGAGTGATGATAGTGGCCTCTCAGATCGATGAAATAAAATCACTGTTAAAACTATTCATTTTTCGTTTACTTCTTTGATGAACCCTATCTCTCATTAGATATCAGTTAATATTACGTCCAATATAGTCCGGTGGCAGTGGTGCATACTTGCTGGTGATGTGTTTGGGTTTTCCAGAACTTGATTCCTGTCGAGTCCATTCCATCATAGAGTACGAAATATAGTGTCGGATTGTACGAGGAAGTTCTTGAGGCGGAATATTAGCAGCCTCAGCCAACAACCCGAGATAAACTGTGTTATCGCGCAGAACTTCTCTCTAATTTATTTTCTTATTTTTCCAAAAATGCATGACATAACTAATTTATATTCAATTATTATTAATTGCGATCATAAAACCAGCATCTTAGTACGAAAGAAGAATACTACCCACATGTCATACAGATACTTAACATAATAAAGCTATGTGCAACGCATTTTTCAAAACATATTATTGCCTCTGATAGCCACACTTAATGAAATTTTTCATTTTCTTATGTTTCTTATCTTCCAAAGTAACTTTCTGGTGTTTTTCTGTCCTCCTTATCCAAATAATGTACCTCATTATCGTCATGAACATCATTATCGTCATCACCCTCATCATCCATAGCAGACACAAACATTCCTGTGGGTTTGTCTTCAAACCATTTATGAATTCTGAGGTGACTGTGTAAGGGTACAACGTTTGCCGCAGTCATAACAGGAATTCCTAGGTGAAGCAGCTTATATAATTCCATTTGGCCCAAACACATCCTTTTTTCTTTTCTATGTTGCCTCTTATCAAACGCTGTTTGTCGACTGGATACTTTCAAAAGAAGTTCCAGACGGAACGGTGGAGGGTTAAAGCCCCCAGTTGTTGACACTAATGTGATACATGTCAACCTTAACTACAATTATGAAGCGTTTGCTCTAACTACCTACACAGCGCTTGTCCAATGTTCACTCAGACAGAACAACTGTTTAGCAGTGCGATTATTGGGCATGTGGACTACGTTAGTCACCCATCGTAACTGGAATCATAAAAACATGGCACCTGTATTGGTTGTAAGGCTCTCTTCAAGAATGGTCACGTCTGTGCGTCTATCTTGCTATGTTACATGCAGAATCCTTCTCCTGCAACGGTGATGCTAATGTTCCAGCATTTTAAGATGCCATCTGTAATATCAGGATTCATATCTATAAAATAAGGTGGGCATTACATGTGATTTGTATACGAGGCTCTATGTTGCTACACTGACAACATGATTGTCAAATAATCTAAACCATAGTCCGACGAAGGATGTTCCAGCACGGTTAATTCTGTATTGAACTTTCGAATCTGTATATCCTCCACTGATAAGACTCTTCCAAGGTTAAGAAACGTGTTTATTATTTGAAGGCTCACTACGTCGATGATGTCAAAGATATTACTCTGTCCATTCGAGACGCTGATTGAAGAAAGATTTATGTTTTATTGGTATTTAATCTGAGCCCAATCTTTTTGTACGCTGAGGAGAAGGCATTCAGCATTAACCCTATATCTAGATAAATACCCCTAAAGTCACCGTACCGCGAGTGGCTGACAATACCCTTTACCCCTATTACTCGCTTCCTTTTCTGTTCCACTCGCATTTAGAGAGATGCCTCCGTATAACCCCTACATTCGCGTATCTTTCCCATTTAAGTTCCCGAAACATCTCCGCAACACTTGCGTGTTGTTAGAACTTACCGGTATCAAATCTAGCAGTTCGCTCTGATGTCTTCCTTTATTCCGACCTCGTGCGGATCCCAAACACCCGGGCAGTACTGAAGAATAGAACCCCATAGCTTCGTATAAGCTCTCTCCTTTACATATGAATCACACTTTCCGAAAATTATCCCATTAAACCGTAGTCGACCATTGGCCTTCTCTAGCAAAACCCTCACATGCTCACTCCATTTCATATCGCTTTGCAACGTTCCGTCCAGATATGTAAAAGACGTGTGTCTGTGTCAAGCAGAACATTAATAATGCTGTATCTGAAATCTGGTTCCGCAGGATAGAGCGGATCAGGTTATGGTTGTGGAGGGGGCCGTAATGAGTTACTGTTAGTTGCACAAAACACACAGACTTTTATTTTCCTAAGAACCACTTAAATACACATTGCCTTATAAGGGTCAAATTTAAACAATGTGGCTGAAGGCCTAGTTAAGAAAACTTACAATACCTCCTGGGCTGAAGGCCACCAAAAACAAGAAAGGCTGAAGGCCTGAACACAAGTTATAAGAATTACCTTGAAGAATATACGCTGCTGAAGCTCTTACTTAAAACAAAAGCAAAATATTTCACATAAATACTCAGCTGAGGGCCACACACAAGTCACTGAACAACTCAGGGCTTAGGGCCTGGACAACAAGAATTTCAGATAGATAAATTTTTTAAAAAATTACTTTTAAAAAATCAATTTTCGGGATTTTAATTTAAGATGTCTGAAGGCCTTATCTTAAAAATATTTCACCTAAATGTTCTGCTGAAGGCCACACACTAGACATTGAACAACCCAAGGCTTAAGGCCTGGATGACAAGAATTTCAGGTAGAACAAACTTTCAGAATTTAGTTTTTAAACAAATCAATCTCCAAATTTTGATTTAAGTCAGGTGAAGGCCTTATTTTAAAAGTAATACAAACTAAATTAATACACGGCTGAAGGTCTCGCACATTACATCAGACTAAAATGAAAATCACAATCTAAAACCAACAGAACAGTGGTGCTCAGAAGTGTTCCAAGCGTCGACCTGAGGAGGTAGCTCTAATGTAAGGTGAGGTGACACAGGCAGCCAAGAGTAAGGTTAAATAATCAGATGGCAACCCGATCCAGGGATGGCTGAAGGACCGACCAACAACCTAATCAATTCCCTTCCGCCCAACCAACGGTACGACAACGGAAAATATCAGGCGAGGACGAAGATACCAGCCACACTACATCCTCAAAAGTGGCGACTAAGAACAACCAAGGGACAATAATTACTCTTAAGAAAAAATGTGAACAAACAAATAAAAGGCTTCAGAATGAGAAATTAACTCTGCAGTGGAGTGTGCGCTGATATGACAGTTCCTGGCAGATTAAAACTGTGTGCCGGGCCGAGACTCGAACTCGGGACCTTTGCCTTTCGCGGGAAAGTGCTCTACCAACTGAGCTACCGAAGCACGACTCATGCCCGGCACTCACAGCTTTACTTCTGCCAATACCTCGTCTCCTACCTTCCAAACTTTACAGAAGCTCTCCTGCGAACCTTGCAGAACTAGCACTCCTGCACTCCTGCAAGGTTCGCAGGAGAGCTTCTGTAAAGTTTGGAAGGTAGGAGACGAGGTACTGGCAGAAGTAAAGCTGTGAGTATCGGACGTGAGTCGTGCTTCGGTAGCCCAGTTGGTAGAGCACTTGCCCGCGAAAGGCAAAGGTCCCGAGTTCGAGTCTCGGTCGGGCACACAGTTTTAATCTGCCAGGAAGTTTCATATCAGCGCACACTCCGCTGCAGAGTGAAAATATCATTCTGGGAACAAAAAAATGGCTCTGAGCACTATGGGACTTCACATATGTGGTCATCAGTCCCCTAGAACTTAGAACCACCTAAACCTAACTAACCAAAGGACATCACACACATCCATGCCCTCTAGGCAGGGTTCGAACCTGCGACCGTAGCAGTCGCGTGGTTCCAGAATGAAGCACCTAGAACCGCTCGGCCACATCGGCCGCCTACAGTCAGTACTTCTCCAGCTTTAGTACTTCTCCAGCTCCCACCTTACACTGTGTGTGGCGGAGGGTACCTTGAGTACCTCTATCGGTTCTCCCGCCTATTCCAGTCTCGTATTGTTCGTGTTAAGAAAGATTGTCAGTATGCCTCTGTGTGGGCTCTAATCTCTCAGATTTCATCCTCATGGTCTCTTCGCGAGATATATGTAGGAGGGAGCAATATACTGCTTTACTCCTCGGTGAAGGTATGTTCTCGAAACTTCAGCAAAAGCCCGTACCGAGCTACTGAGCGTCTTTCTTGCAGAGTCATCCAATGGAGTTTATCTATCATCTCCGTAACGCTTTCCCGATTACTAAATGCTCCTGTAACGAAGCGTGCTGCTCTCCGTTGGATCTTCTCCATCTCTTCTATCAACCCTATCTGGTACGGATCCCACAGCGGTGAGCAGTATTCGGGCAGTGGACGAACAAGTGTACTGTAACCCACTTCCTTTGTTTTCGCATTGAATTTACTTAGGATTCTTCCAATGAATCTGAGGCATGTGCTTTACCGACGATTAATTATATATGGTCATTCCATTTTAAATCACTCCTGATGCCTACTCCCAGATAATTTATGGAATTAACTGCTTCCAGTTGCTGACCTGCTATATTTTGCTAAATGATAAAGGACCTTTCTTTCTATGTATTCGCAGCACATTACATTTGTCTACATTGTGATTCAATTGCTACTCCCTGCACCATGCGTCAATTCGCTGCAGATCCTCCGGCATTTCAGTACAATTTTTCATTGTCACAACCTCTCGATATACTGCAGCATCATCCGCAAAAAGGCACAGTGAACTTCCAATGTTCTCCACAAGGGCATATATGTATATTGTGAATAGCAACTGTCCTACGACACTCCCCTGCGGCACACCTGAAATAACTCTTACTTCGGAAGACTTCTCTCCACTGAGGATGACATGCTGCGTTATGTAACATGGGAGCAATCAGATATGCTTACAATAACCATCGAACACTTGTCTCAACCAATACATTCCAGCGATACAATAACAGTGCTGAGCTGGGATTATCGACGTCCAGCGAAAGTTTACTAAACTTAGCACCATTAGGTGAGCGTAAGTGGCATTATATGCCACAGTAAACTGGGGATGAGTCGTAAAGTATAAAAAAGCCAACGCTCCACGCCCGTCGCCGTCAACATCGACGGACGTCGAATATGAAACGCATCGTTTCCTACGCACGCAGCAGATACAGCACTGGATTCCGGCTCATCTGGCAGGCCGAACGAGCCATTTCTTTTTATGGTGGCCATCGCGCCGTGGCGCACCAAGAGTGGAGCAGACGTCGGAGGGCAGGCAGGCAACGATATTGCAGCCGGGCCGGGGACGCAGGCCGTCAGGTCCGCGGGGGATTTAATTATCGGTGGGGAAGCGACGTATCGACTGGTCGCGGCCTCGGTCCCCCTCCCACCCTCCGCTCCAGGACCCATCCCATGCCGGGCAGGTCCTCATCGCCCACGGTGCAGCTCTCTCCTCGGCTTATGTGCTTCATGCAGCAGTGGCTTTCAACAACACGCACTACCCGCATCATAATCTAATGCCACCATGATCGTTTTTAGTGCAGCAGTGGAAAACGAAGATAGCCTAAAAATAAAGTATGTCGTACAGAGAGTACTTTTCTTTTGCGCACAGATAAATTGGATCTAAACCCGAGAATATAAGTCACGGGTTGGGAGCATGTAATGATTACTGGCATTCCCTTCACGTGTTTACGCTAATTATTACGCACATTTATGAACCTTTGCAAGATCTAAATGCTCGGGAATGCTTTCTGTAGCAGCCAGGATACATGTCCATCTGACAATTATGCGTCGGCAAGGAGCAGTAACGATAACATCATAAGAGGTAATGTTTGGAAACCTTAGTACGGACAAGATCCGATTATTCGAGAGTAGGATTTTAGAATCTGAGAAAGTGTTCCGAGACAAACTTCCGTGCACTGTCCGCAAACGTGACGTCAGATCCGCCTGGCAACAGCGATCTGAGCGCCCATTGGCTGAAAGTTTTGATATCTATATGCGTAGGAGACGAGTGGAGTGCCGGCCGTAGTGGCCGAGCGGTTCTAGGCACTACAGTCTGGAGCCGCGACCGCTACAGTCGCAGGTTCGAATCCTGCCTCGGGCATGGATATGTGTGATGTCCTTAGGTTAGTTAGGTTTAAATAGTTCTAGGGGACTGATGACCTCAGATGTTGAGTCCCATAGTGCTCAGAGCCATTTGAACGAGTGGAGTGGCCCTTTTGGCTGAGGGAGAATGGTGGGGTCTCTCTTGTGCGTCGGGAAGACGGTGCGAAGTTAGCAGCAAGGCGCCACTCAAAACGCACGGTCCAGTAACCGGAGGCTGATTCAATAGGATGGTCGCGAATAGGTAGTGGCCGTAGGAGAATGCACCACTGACCACAAATATAGAAGTGATAAACAAGGTATAATGTTGAAGTGAATGGTATTAATTATGAGTGAACGCCACATGTCGTGGGCAGTATCTATAACGAGTATTGAAAGTGTTAACTGTGTTGTAAAGTGTTGAGTGTAACGGCGTAGCCAAAAAGCTGCAATATTGGTAAGTCTTTGACGCGTGTTTTAAAATCTTCTTCATTAAAATGATTATATTACAATCCGTTGTTAACCTTTGACAACTGGGATTCCGACACACCCAATTTCAGCAGGAGTAGAAACCTACATTGAACCTGGCGCTGGAGCGCTACTACTGCCACGAGGGACAACCAAAGCAGCAAGACACCAGGTTAGTAATAAATAAACAAGAGAAGGAAGGCAGAGTCGCTTCCTTCTCGCTACAGTGCCACACATAAGAAGGAGGGCAATGTAAGTAGTTGGGGTCAGCGTACATTGAGGTGACGTAAGCCATGGGATAGCGATATGCGCCTATACAGATGGCGCTAGTGTTTTTTTTTTGTTTTAGGGCGCAAAACTGCTATGGTCATTAGCGCCCGGTCCGTGACTTAGGAAACAGTAAAAACCGAAAATGGAAACCAGCAGCAATGGGAACGAAACTCAAAAACTTGGAGAAACTAAAAGCAGAAGGAAGGCTTAAAAGTCCACTACAGAAAGGGGTTGGTTGTCCCCAAAAAAAAGCATCAAATGACTGACGTCATTTCACTGGCACTAATAAACTCGAGAACGCGACCGGCCGAGCGCGTGTCATCTGCTAAAATTGACGATATATCAGGCGACAGCTGGAGACGGGCGCGGAACGGAGTAAAATAAGGGCACTCAATTAAAAGGTGTCTTACCGTCCACAACTGAGAGCAGTGGGGACAGAGTGGGGGAGGATCGCCGCTTAAAAGATGTCTATGGCTAAAAAGACAGTGCCCTATCCGGAGTCTAGTTAAAATTACCTCCTCCCGACGACGCGTTCGGGAGGAAGAGGTCCAAGCACAAGGAAGAGCTTTCACGTCCCGCAATTTATTATGGGGAAGTGTCGACCAATGTGCGTGCCATAAAAGATCAACACGACGACATAAAACGCTCCGTAGATCGGCGAAGGGAATCGATTGAATAGCTGGCCGAAGAAGAGACACTGCAGCCTTGGCCGCAATATCGGCCGCCTCATTTCCACAGATACCAACGTGTCCCGGGAGCCAGAGGAACGCCACCGAGACGCCCCCCAGGTGGAGTAAGCGCAGACAGTCCTGAATCCGGTGGACCAGAGGGTGGACAGGGTAAAGAGCTTGGAGGCTGAGGAGAGAGCTGAGAGAATCTGAGCAGATAACATACTGCATCCGCTGATGGCAGCGGATGTAGTGGACAGCCTGGAGGACAGCGTAAAGCTCCGCAGTATAAACCGAACACTGGTCGGGAAGGCGAAACTGATTTGGGGTGTCACCAACAATATAGGCACTCCCTACACCTAACGATGTTTTAGAGCCATCAGTGTAAATAAATATGGCTTCCTTCATTTGTGCACATAGAGCAGCAAATGCCCGACGATAAACAATTGAAGGGGTGCCATCCTTGGGAAATTGACAAAGGTCACGGAGCAGGCAGATCCGGGGACGGAGACAAGGCGGTGCTGTACCCCAAGTTGTCAAGAAGGTTTTAGGAAAGCGGAAGGAAAGAGAATGGAGCAGTTGACAGAAGCGGACTCCCGGTGGTAGTAGGGAGGAGGGGCGGCCTGCATACCCTACATCAAAGGAGTCGTCGAAAAAAATGTCATGGGCTGGATTAGCAGGCATGGAAGACAGATGGCTAGCATAACGACTCAGAAGGACTGCCGCCGATTGGACAGCGGAGGTTCAGCAGTCTCAGCATAAAGCCTTTCCACAGGGCTGGTGTAAAAGGCTCCAGACACTAAACGTAATCCACGGTGGTGGATAGAGTCGAGACGACGAAGAATAGACGGCCGAGCAGAGGAGTAAACTATGCTTCCATAGTCCAATTTCGAGCGCACTAAGGCGCGATAGAGGCGGAGAAGGACCACTCGGTCCGCTCCCGAGGAGGTACCATTCAGGACACGGAGGGTGTTGAGCGATCGCAGACAGCGAGCCGAAAGATAGGAAACGTGGGAGGACCAGCACAGTTTTCTGTCAAACATAAGACCCAAGAATTTAGCGACGTCCGAAAACGGAAGATTGACAGGTCCTAGATGTAAGGAGGGTGGAAGAAACTCCTTACGTCGCCAAAAATTAACATAAACGGTCTTACTGGGAGAAAAACGGAAGCCGGTTTCGGTGCTCCAAGAGTAGAGGCGATCGAGACATCCTTGAAGACGTCGTTCAAGAAGGCTGGTCTGTTGAGAGCTGTAGTAGATAGCAAAATCGTCCACAAAGAGGGAGCCCGAGACATCAGGAAGGAGACAATCCGTAACTGGATTTATGGCAATAGCAAACAGTACAACACTTACCACGGAGCCCTGGGGTACCCCGTTTTCTTGGGAGAAAGTACGGGAGAAAGTAGTGTTCACCCGCGCTCTAAATGTGCGCTCTGCCATAAATTCGCGAAGAAAAAGGGGCAGCCGACCTCGAAAGCCCTAAGAGAGCAGTGTGCGGAGGATGCCTGCCCTCCAGCAGGTATCGTATGCTCTCTCCTGATAACAAAATATTGCTACTGTTTGGCGTTTCCGGAGAAAATTGTTCATGATATAAGTGGAAAGAGCAACAAGATGGTCAACTGCAGAACGATGCTTTCGGAAACCGCATTGGGCAGGTGTTAAAAGACTGCGGGACTCCAGCCACCAAGCTAAACGGCAATTCACCATACGCTCCAAAACCTTACAGACACTACTCGTGAGAGAAATGGGGCGATAGCTAGAGGGGAGATGTTTGTCCTTTCCAGGTTTCGGAACAGGAACGACGAAAGCTTCCTGCCATCGTCTGGGAAAAGTACTGTCGGTCCAAATTCGATTATAAATGCGAAGGAGGTAACGCAGACTATGGGTTGATAAATGCAGCAACATTTGGATGTGGATACTATCCGGTCCTGGGGTGGAGGAGCGAGAAGAATAGAGTGCATGTTGGAGTGCCCGCATGGAGAAAACAGTATTATAGCTTTCGCGATTTTGAGAGAAGAAAGCAAGAGGTTGCACTTCCGTTGCACGTTTCTTCGGGAGAAACGCTGGCGAGTAATTTGAAGAGCTCGAAATCTCAGCAAAGTGTTTACCCAAGGATTTAGAAATTGCGACGGGGTCCACTAACGTATCACGCGCGACAGTGAGCCCAGAGACCGGGGAGAAACTAGGCGCGCCTGATAACTGTCGAAGCCGACTCCAAACTTCCGAGGAGGGAGTGAAGGTGTTAAATGAGCTAATAAAGAATTTACAGCTTGCCTTCTTGCTATAGCGGATGACGCGACGGCATCGCGCACGGAACTGCTTATAGCGGATACAGTTGGCCAAAGTAGGATGGTAGCGGAAAACGCGAAGAGCACGTCGCCGCTCAGGTATTGCGTAACAGCATGCCTCGTTCCACTAAGGAATTGGAGGCGCCGGGGCAATTCGGAGGTGCGTGGTATTGAACGTTCCGTAGCTGTAAGAATAACGTCTGTAATATGTGTGACCACATCGTCGACGCTAGGAAAGTGACGGTCATCGAATGTCGATAGAGACGAAAAAAATGTCCAATCGGCTTGGGCAAACTTCCAGCGTCGCGGGCGCATATAGGGCAGCTGAGGCTGCAGTCTAAGGACACATTGAAAGTGGTCACTCGAGTGTGTATCATCAAGGGCGAACCATTCGAAGCGTCGAGCTAGCGGAACAGTACCGACCGAAAGGTCCAAATGAGAGAAATTTGTCGTGGAGGCAAACAAAAATGTAGGGACCTCAGTGTTGAGGCAAACTAGATCCGCTTGGTGGAAGACGTCTAGCAATAGTGAGCCACGTGGACAAGGATGTGGAGATCCCCAAAGCGGGTAGTGGGCATTGAAGTCCCCAACCAGCAAATAGGGGGGTGGAAGCTGACCACGAAGATGAAGGAGATCAGCTGGTGCCATTGGTGTGGACGACGGAATGTATACAGTACAAAGAGAAAAGGTATATCCAGAAAGGGAAAGACGGACAGCGACAGCTTGGAAGGAAGTGTTTAAGGGGATTGGGTGATAATGGAGAGTATCATGGAGAAGAATCATGAGTCCTCCATGGGCTGGAATGCCTTCAACAGAGGGGAGATCAAATCGGATGGACTGAAAATGAGGGGGAACAAAGCGGTCATGGGAACGCAGCTTAGTTTCCTGAAGACAGAAGATGACCGGCGAGTAGGATCGTAAGAGGATCGACAATACATCCTGATTGGCTCGAATGCCGCGGATATTCCAGTGGATAATGGACATAGGGTGAACAGAAAATGGAGGAATGTGACCAAGGGTGCCGTCAACTCAACGACTGCTCAGAGCTTGCGACCGACAGCATGGAATGGCATTCAGCCGAAGGCAGAAGATCGTGATCCATAGCTTGTTCGGGAGCAGCTCCTGCCACCAGCGATCTGTCGGTCGATCGGCCGCCAGCAGTGCGCCTCGGCGACACAAAAGACGGCCGAGGGCGATTTCCGCCAGGTGGTGCTGTAGATGAGACACGCCTTGGCGGAGAAGGAGATGAACTGGGTTTCTTATTAGCCTTCTTGGAAATGTGATGTTTAGATGAAGGAGGAACCGATGGTTGTGAAGGTGGGGTACGTGAAAAATCTTCATGAGTATGCTCTTTTTTGGAAGCCTTGGTGTCTGACTTTTGGGCTCGAGATTTAGCAGAACCCGATGAAGGGTGAGCCGTAGAGTGGGCAGGCGAAAGTGGTGAGGTTGAACAGGCGATCTTTGCGCTGGCCGATCTGACGACCGTGGCATTAAAGGTGAGGTCGCAAGTCTGCGTGGCCAACTCCTTTGTTGGCCGAGGAGAAGGAAGGACAGTGCTGTATTTTCCTGTCTGAGGCACAGTGGGCTGTCGACTGGCGAATAATTTTCGAGCAGCAAAGGTCGACACCTTTTCCTTCACTCTGATTTCCTGGATGAGCTTTTCGTCTTTAAAAATGAGGCAATCTCTAGAGGAAGCAGCGTGGTCACCCATACAGTTGATGCAGCGAGGGGATGGAGGTGGACAAGCACCCTCATGGGCATTCTTGCCACACGTAACACATTTGGCCGGATTGGAACAGGACTGGCTGGTGTGATTGAACCGCTGACACCAATAGCAATGCTTTGATTTTGGATGGGAGTTGAACTTTGTCACATGTCAAGAAGACAGTGCGGGTTGGAATGATGTTCGTTTCAACCCTTTTCATAACTCTATGAACAGCCGTTACGCCCTGGTCAGACAGGTAGTGCTGAATTTCGTCGTCAGACAATCCATCGAGGGAGCGCGTATAAACGACTCCACGCGAGGACATTAAAGTACGGTGCGGTTCCACCCGGACAGGGAAGGTGTGGGGAAGTGAAGTATGCAGCAATTTTTGTGCCTGGAGGGCACTGACTGTTTCCAACAACAAGGTGCCATTCTGTAATTTGGAACAAGACTTTACAGGACCTGCAATTGCGTCGACACCTTTCTGAATAATGAAAGGGTTGACCGTCGAGAAGTCGTGACCTTCATCAGACCGAGAAACAAGGAACTGTGGCAACGATGGAAGAACTGTCTGTGGCAGAGATTCAGTGCACTTACGCTTGTGAGCAGACATAGTGGAAGGTGAGGAAACCATTGCGGAAGTATCCCCCATGATTACCGGCGTCTCTGATGGCGCGCTCCTCCCTTGTGGGGGCCCTCTCTGAGGGCACTCCCGCCTTAGGTGATTGTTCACACCTCAGGTCACACCTCCAGACAAACGGACGGAGGGACCAATCGGCACTTTCGGAAGGTATCAGCTCGGTAATCACCCCTCCCTGGGCCTGGCCGTTACCAGGGGGTATGTACGTGTCCTACCTGTGTACCCGGGGCGGGGGATTACGCGTTACCCCGTCACCGGCTACGCATGAAAATGCGTGGGTCGGCCTTCAGACACGCACAGGGAGGAAGAAAGAGAAAGGGAAAAACAAAGAAAGGGAAAGGAAAGAAGAGAGGTCTCAAACGCCGCAGCGGAGAAAAGGGTAAAGAGAAGAGGTAAGCAAAAGAGAAGGACAAAGGAAAGATGAAGACAGACAAGCAGAGAGGGCGAAGAATGCGTTACATTTAAGAGCGTCCGTCTCCGGACGTAGGCACAAACCATACTCCCAGAGGGGGAGAAAGGGAGGAAAGAGCCAGAGGTGAGGGGAGGCGGGGGGGAAGATGGGGGATAGGCAAGGATGCGGAAAAGGAAGGTATGCAGCCCGGAAAGGAAGGATGGCCACATTAGCTCGGGGTCCCGTGCTCGCTATGCACGTATCCACAAAAGAGTTGTGGACCCCCTGGGGTGGAGATGGCGCTAGTGTCTCGTACACAAGGTATAAAACGGTAGTGCACTGCCGAAGTAACATTTATACTCAGGTGACTCATGTGAAAAGATGTACGACATGGTTATCCCTGCAGATGGGAATTAACAGACATTGAAAGCAGAATAATAGTTGAAGGTGGACGCATACGATATCCCGAGACCCACAATGTCAAGGGTGTTCCAATAATACCAGATTTCAGGTATTGCCTTTCACGATGGACAACGCAGTGGCCGACCACTTTCGATTAACGGCCGAGAGCATCACCGTCTGCTTAGAGCTGTCATTACTATCAGACAAGCAACACCGCGTGAAATAACCACATAAATCAATGTGGGACGCACGACGAACATATCCGATAGGGCAGTGCGACGAAATTTGGCGCTAATGGGCTATGGCAACAGACGACCGACGCCTATGCCTTTGCTAACAGCACATCACGTGCACCACCTCTCCTGGGCTCGTGACCACATTGGTTGAGTCATAGACGATTGTTAAAATTGTGGCCTATCCAAATGAGACCCGAGGAATTCGTGCTGGGCAGCATAAAATCAGTCGGAAGACTTTTGACTGGAACAGATAAACTGATGGTAGGTTTCGTGTGTGGTGGAGACCTCACGAACCCATGCATCAAAGTCGTCAACAAGACATTCTGCAAACTGGTTGCAGTTCCATAATGGCGCGGACTGTGTTTTCAAGGGATGGTCTGGGTTCTCTAGTCCAACTGAACCGATCAGTGGCTGTAAATGGTTATGTTCGGCTACCTGGAGACCATTTGCAGCCAGTCACTGATTTCATGTTCCCAAACAACAAAGGACTTTTTTTTATGTATGTCAGCGCGTCGTGACACCGGGATACAACTGTTCGTGATTTGTTTGAAGAACATTCTAGACAGTTCGAGAAAATGATTTGACCACCCAAATCATCTGATGTGAACACAATCAAACTTTTATGGGACACAATCGAGAGGTCAGTTCGTGCGCAGAATCCTGCACCAGCAACACTTTCGTAATTAATGGCGGCTATAAGAGCTGCATGGCTCGATATTTTTCCAGACTTATAACGACTTGTTGGGTCGATGGACACGTTAAGCTGCTGCAATACGCCGGACAAAAGGAGGTACGACACGACAATAGGATGTGTCAAATGACTTTTGGCACCTTAGTATACAGTTTTCTGTTAGCAAAGGCCTAGGCGTTGGTCGTCTGTTGCCATAGCCAATTAGCGCCAAATTTCGCCGCACTGCCGTGGTCTTCAGACCACTAAGTTTCTCCTCAATGATCTGCAAATATAGTGAGATAAACCAAACAAATGCCAGAAGGCAGATTGGTCGACGGATGGTTTTGTGGCATACGTTTGGCTCCGCTAGCCGCCTCTGAGGGTCCATAAAAGAAACACTCGTAGATTTTCATAATAATTACTTTCTACAAAGCATCTTCAAAAGGGTCTTTTAAGATTTATCGGCCAAATAACTGATCTTTTTGGATCTGAAGTCGGTCAGCTCCATGTGTTGCTTGTTTCTTAGGGATCATATTTTGGAGTTCTGCAGTCTAGCTTTTTATACTTTCAGTCTTTTTATGACCAATATATTGTGGAGCGGATCTCGTAGCGTGCAACCGTCTTGCAAAGTGCTCCAGTGAACTGTGGTGTGCTAAATACGCCGAGATGTATTGAACAACTTGTTAGAGGCTACGAGCAGGACGGCAGTATTATATACGGTGCCTGCCTGGGTTCCTGAAGCTACTCGTCTGTTTGGCATTTATTTGAAGTTATGTACGAACACTGTCCATTAACTAACGTACGTAGACATTGTTAATTCTCACCCGGTGTAATCTCTCCAGGAATTTGGTTTCTTTATGCCTTTCAGCGACCCCTTTCGACGCTGTGCTGGTCAATCTGGAGGTTTCTGCAAGCACCAACATTTTGGAATGTTAACCTGGGACTTAAAATCATTGTTTCAAATCATAGTTGATTTGATACTACTGACAGTAATTTCTGTTTGTCGTAGACCTTATGGCTCTTCCTGGGGCGAATTATTGGTTTTGGTCTGTAACGAATGTTGTGTGCACTTAGCTGAAAGGTACGTGCGTGTGGGTCATGTGTGTATGAATGCTAATATACGCACACTCTCTTACGCCGTGTTGAGGAGCCCTTCGAGTTATAGGTATACAATTTAACTGACCATCTGCCATTTGGTGCATATCCTAATTACATTGTCTACTAGTCCCTAAGAGACCCCAGTAAAGGATTACCTTGACTTACTTAATCTTGATTGAATTATTATGTAATTATTCTTTTAAATGACTTTGTAAATTTTTATCGTTATTGTTAATAAGGTTAACTTGCAATGTTTATTGCCAGCCGGGGTGGCCGAGCGGTTCTAGGCGCTACAGTCTGGAACCTTGCGACCGCTACGGTCGCAGGTTCGAATCCTGCCTCGGGCATGGATGTGTGTGGTGTCCTTAGGTTAGTTAGGTTTAAGTAGTTTTAAGTTCTAGGGGACTGATGACCTCAGAAGTTAAGTCCCATAGTGATCAGAGCCATTTTTGCAATGTTTATTTTCTATACTGAAGTGTTAATTGTTTGTTTCCTCGAAAACAATCTTAAATTACCCGTTTAAGTATTGCTGCGTGTGTTAATTTCCATCAGACTTGTTTGCTGTTGTTTGGTATATGTTGACAACCTTGAATTGGCAGCGGTTGATGCATTGCTGTTGGCTCAAATGGTTCAAATGGCTCTGAGCACTATGAGACTTAACATCTATGGTCATCGGTCCCCTAGAACTTAGAACTACTTAAACCTAACTAACCTAAGGACATCACACAACACCCAGTCATCGCATTGCTGTTCTGCTGGTCTCGGGTGGGGATGTGTTTTCCTTCTCCTTCGGCGGCTTTCTCGTCATCACACGAGGCCTAGGTGTTGGCGGGTCACACGCGCTTCTGCGGATCTCCCATTCTAACCTCAGGTTGAATAGCTTATTTAAGTCTGCAGGCTTTCGTGGCCGTTGTCACCGAAGTTAAAATCTTCTGGATTATTAGGCCGCGTCATGTTTCTTCTAAATTGTTCGACGTTTCGACCCCTCTGTTGGGATCTTTTTCAAGACCTTTTGGTGTCCAGTGTTCTAACAGTAGTGTACACCAAAAGATCCTGAAGAATATTCCGCAGAGGGGTCGAAACGTCGAACATTTTAGAAGAATCATGAAGTGGCCTAATGACCCAGAAGATTTTAACTTCAGTGAATAGCTTATTGCCATTCTTTTGGTATCGTGCCATGGCGGGGATCTCACGGATTACGACTCGGCTTTATTGATTTTGGAGAAGTAATTTACTCAGTGTTTCAGTTACTGTATGGCCCTTGTGAGCATATGATGAAAACCTTTGCGCAAAACGAGTATTAAATTTCTCGATGTCTTCAAAAAAGTAAGTGTTTAATGGTCACTATTATTTTAATAGTGTTTTAGAGTCCGAGTAGTTTATTTAAGTACTTCACTTGATTTACAAATGGTTCAAATGGCTCTGAGCACCATGTGACTTAACTTCTGAGGTCATCAGTCGTCTAGAACGTAGAACTAATTAAACCTAACCAACCTAAGGACATCACACGCATCCATGCCCGAGGCAGGATTCGAACCTGCGGCCGTAGTTGTCGCTCGGCTCCAGACTGTAGCGCCTAGAACCGCACGGCCACTCCGGCCGGCGAGTTTGGGAAGAATCTTAATAACTGTTAGTTGACTTACGACAGAACTGTTATTAATTACAAATAACTGTTTGGCACTGATAAATGACGCATTAATTTGGCCACCCTTTCAGGTATTTTCCTGATATTAGTTCCGATCCTTGCTCTGGGTCTCCGTTTACAATGAAATAGTTTGGTCCGACATAATTAATTGTTGTCCTTGAATGACGTGCAGTTCCTTCTATGCATTTTTACTGCATTGTACTTTAGCTGTTAATTATTTGCTATTTTATTTGTGTATAAATTGCATGTATTTCAAAAAATTTCGCAATATCATACTCCAACAGTCTGATGTAATAAATGTCCCCTGGTTTTTCTAATTCATTTACATTTCAATGGTTTGCTTTGACTTAATTAAAGGTATGCCCCTATAGAGTATGAGAGGCTGTCGCAGTCATTCGTAAGCAACAGCTTCAGTTTTCTTTTATACTTCGAACACTCTGGTTGCACTGTCTGTGCCTTTTGTTCTGCACTGAAATTGTGATCTACACGCACTTCAGTTTTGTGTCAGCGTAACCACACTACATGCTTTACGGTATGTTGTCTTTCACATGTACCTTGTGTGGCTGTGTAACACTGGCTGCAAGTACTGCTGCTTTTCTGATTTTTTTTCCTTTTGTACTGTTTTAGCTCTGATGAAGACTACTCTATTGATGAAATACATCTGCTAAGAAATTCAGGTTGTTAGCGACTGATCGCTGTTCTTCCTTCCTGAAAATCCAACAGTCGCTGCACAACGGGATTTTATGGATTCCAATGTATATAGAAACGGGTTATCATGAATATAAAACTTTTGTAGCATGAAACGCCTGGTTAAATACGCACGACATAACAGGTATATGGAATTGTGGAAAGGGGCCAAAAGGGAGCGGCTGTAAGTAACGCCCGAAAACATATAACTTTATTTAATTGCCCAAACGTTACAGAGCAAATTCCAAGCTTAACTATCGACTGAATACATTACACAGTCTTATGGCTTAAGGGCAATACCTCTTTAATTTTTAAAGTGGTTGAAGGCCCATGAGTTAAAACCCAACTACAATAAATTTTAAAAACACAGAAAGCGCAAGGTTTTATCCATAAATAATATTTCAAATGAGGCTGAAGGCCTAAACAGCCTAGGACTTAGTAAGTAAGGAAATTTAATTTTAAGACGGCCGAAAGCCCATGATTGAAAAACACAACTAAAATGAATTTTCAAAAGGCAGAAGGCGCAAAGCTTTATCCAAAAAATTATTTTAAATGAGGCTGAAGGCCCAAGCAATGAAAGACTTGACAAGTAAAGAACCTTCCATTTTAAAACGGCTTAAGGCCCATTGTTTAAAACCCAACTAAAAGCATACAATTTCAAACCATCGGCTATGAGCCATTAAAATACATAGTCAAACACCAATAAGAAAAGGCAGTACAGCCAGGAGCGCTCAGAAGTTTCCGGGGGCTGGTCTGCACTTAGGGAAGACAGGTGGTCGGCCCAACTGTATTCGATCCGCCGGCAAACTAACCAAGAAACAGTCAACGGACCCACCGACAAGACGACTTGCTTTCCACCCGACCAGTACACAAGGAACTCCAATGCCACAACGTAAAAGGCGTAGCCGCCCATGCAGCCAACCATGAAAACCAACGGCACAATGTGAACAAACTGGCTTCGGTAATTAAATCACCACTCAACTTTGATGTCCTGGGTCGGTGAGCCACGAACCTCGTAGCAATCGGAACAGCTCCCACACACTCCGACACTGCGTAGATACCGCCAGCGGGCCCGGCCCAGCCGGCCGGAGTGGCCGAGCGGTTAAAGGCGCTACAGTCTGGAACCGCACGACCGCTACGGTCGCAGGTTCGAATCCTGCCTCGGGCATGGATGTGTGTGATGTCCTTAGGTTAGTTAGGTTTAAGTAGTTCTAAGTTCTAGAGGACTTATGACCACAGCAGTTGAGTCCCATAGTGCTCAGAGCCATTTGAACCATTTTTTGGGCCCGGCCCACTGGCTCCCTCGGAGATTTCGTGGCTGATCCACACCCAACGACCGACTGCCAAACATCAGCACGGAGACAGCACTAAAATAACTGAGCAGTCGACATCACAAAGCTACACACAGTTTCACGAACACTTGCACGAAGGACTAGACAAAACTAAAAGCAGCGACTGTGCAAAAACAAGGACGAATCACGAGTCGGCACACGCCGGCAACCCATAAGCGATCGCCGGCCAACATACACGTCGTCCTACGAGACGACCGACCAACGACCAACCAAGGTGGTCCGCACTCAGTTGATATGTATCGGCAACCGTGGGGCGAGTCACGGCTGACCGGACCTCACTGCAGTCGCGCCCCGACTGAACTTCTGCCGCGTCCTAAGTCCAACACTGCCAGGTCCGAACTGCACTGCCAGCGCCTCCCAACTCACTGGCAAATCCGAAGTAACTCCGAACACACGACAACCGATAAGTAATAGCAGTCAGCAAAGATAATACGCCAGGGCTTATATCGATAAGCGCCGCTGAGGCCACTCACGGGCAGGCAAGGTGACAACTCGGTGACACCAGTAATTAAAATTAACATAACGAGGTGGTAGTACAGTAAAAACAGTATGCCAAATGAGATATGTCACAAACACGAGCCATGCACGGCTCATAGCAGTCAAGACTGAGTACGTTACTAAAAATTCCACGTTGATTCCTTTTGTTTGCCCTAGAAAGTGTAGGTGGTACTCAATGTCACTCCACGCCATTACCGTTTTGCCAACATCTCCTCCTTCATTAGACGTGTAGCATTTCACATTCGCGTCTTAAGAGTTGGCTCAGGAGGACCTGGTGAACCGAACAGATTGTCCTTAACGTAAACAAACAAATATTCTCAAGACAGATTTTTCTGGTGAATGTAGTGGCCATGAACTTGCATCTTGTCCGCCTATCCATCTTTCCGGAATGGTTTCTTCCAAAACTGGGGAAGAAGTAACCCCATTGTGGCGGTACACCATCTTGTTGAAACACAATCTAGGGCTGAAACTCCGGTAATTCAAGTATCCCTTTAAGTTCCAACATGTCACAGTAAACTGTTGCCGCAATGGTAGTCTCAGCGAAATAGAACAGTCCAATAACTGTGCTGTGCATTGTGCAGCAGTAGTCATTCACTTTCGAACAATGCCTTATCTGCCGTAACACGATATGTGAGTTCTCCGACACCCAGATCCGGAAATAATACCTGTTTACTTCATCACAAATGTGAGAAGTCGCTTCTTGGGGAAAACGTTTGTTAAGTAAGTCATTGTTTCTATCGATCCGTCAAGCACATTTCCAGCAGACTGAGCACGTCTGCGCCTATCATCTGGCTGCGAAACTTGAAGGAATGTCACTATCTATGCATGGAAATACACTGCGCTCCTAAGTACACTTTTTTTTTCTGGAAACACGAGGAATCGAATTGAGTGGGCTGTGCTGAAATGCTGTACGCCCTACGCACCGCATCAATACCGTCCTCACTCATCCCAGGTCTACCTCTTCTTGCCTTTTCATACCATCCTTTGATGATCTCGATTATAGACAATTCGGAAGTAAAGGTGAATTGCAATAGGCGACTGTGTTTCATAAAGCCACAAAACCCCTTGTGTTTTCTCCTGCACAGACGTCATTCTGAAAAAGGTGTGCAACAAGCGTACTTAAGAGCGCAGTGGATTTCCATACGTAGAAAGTACCATCCCTTGAAGTTTCTTGTGGATGTAATATTTTCCAGTTTCACATAGTAGGCTAACAATTTTACATTTTTTTTCCAAAGTTCGGTCCGTCCTGTTCACTTTCTCTACAATCATATCTTTTTCAACATATTTGTCTTTTTCTCATCCGTCCCGACTTTAGCTATCTACACTCGCAGTGGCTTTCATACAATGGCAGTTCAATACGAGTATGGCAGTGTTACATTTTATTACTTATTAATACGACTTACAGACTTAGACTTGATGTCATCTTAAGGTAAATAGATCAAGTTTTGGTTATTTGGTAAGACGTCCTGGATTTCCTAAATGTCTGGTTTCCGTGTAACGGAAGAGCCTAGGTGTGCGAATTGCACGCCCCCCCCCCCCCCCCCCCCACTTTCACTGGACCTGACGCCTCTTGACTTTTTCTTTTGCGGAATCATCATGTATAGCTCGTGTGTTTCATCCTTACTGGAGTCTCTGTCGGAGCTCAGAGCTCAGAAACTGCCTCGGAAAAGAAGATATCACGCCTGACTTGCTGCAACGAGTTTGGTAAGAAATCGATTTCAGATTGGATGTGTGACGCATACCCAATGGAAGTAACTTGTTCCTATTTAGGTACATGTTAAATGAAATCACGTATTTTACCATAAAATGACACCAAAATTATGTCTGTAGGTTAAATGACTAATGATCTTAACGAACATTGCTCACAGATACTTGACATTCACAGCCACCTTGTATTCAGCGTGTACGAGGACGCTTTCGTGAGCTAAATCCACAAATATATGAAACTAAATCGCTAGAAAACATCGATTTGACTGAGTTTTATAAACAGATTTATTATGTAATGGAGCACAAGTTCAAAATACGTACTCCTAGATTGCCACACGATAAGATTCGGACAAGAGATAAAGATGGAAGCCAGCACCAAACAGTACTAAAGACGGATGTCTTAGTAGCTGTAGATGTCTAAAGCTGTAGATGTCTAAAGCTGTGTATGTGATCGTACCCAACTACGGCACAACACACTTAATTAGCAGCTATAGTGGACACGAATGGATCGCTGTGTTCTGGAAGCAGAGTAACTATGAAGTGTTGGCCAGGGATGAATCTATGGACTGAGATCGAGAAGGGCCGTCCTATAGTGCGGTTTCGAAAGAAATAATGCAGTCAGAATTTGAAAGAGGGTGAATGAAATGAAATGAGCTTATGGCATCAATGGCCGGGACGCCCCTATTCGGGGAAGTTCGGCAGCGAAGTGCAAGTCTTATTTCATTTGACGCCACACTGGGCGACTTGCGTGCCGGTGATGCGGATGAAATGATGATGACAACACTCAGTCTTCGGGCGGCGAAAATCTCCAACCCGTCCGGGAAACGAACTCGGGCATCCTTGCATGGGAGGCGAGCACGTTACCATCTAGCTAAGCAGGCGAACTGAAAGAGTGTAAAATGACACTAATATTAATAATTCAGTAGAAGTTCTCAATTTGTGGAAGATATCAAAACTACGAACTTATTTGAGTTTGTTTCAAAAACAATAACGAATGACTTATCACGAAATTTCCGAAAAAAACGTTATCATTACATTAATACAGAAGGCAAGTGGGGTTATATGTGATAAATATCGTAGGATTAGTCTAACCAACAATACTTGCAAATTGCTGTCCAGAATATACAGAAGATTAGAATGAACAGCCGGCCTGTGTGGCCGTGCGGTTCTAGGCGCTTCAGTTTGGAACCGCGTGACCGGCACGGTCGCAGGTTCGAATCCTGCCTCGGGCATGGTTGTGTGTGATGTCCTTAGGTTAGTTAGGTTTAAGTAGTTCTAAGTTCTAGGGGACTGATGACTTCAGATGTTGAGTCCCATAGTGCTCAGAGCCATTTGAGCCATTTTTTTTAGAATGAACAAAAAATCGAAGGCTTGATGTAAGAACAACTGGTTGCTTTCACAAAGGCGAAAGGTACCGCAGATGAACTCTGACATTTCTGCAAGGCTGTCTGAAGATAAATCAGGATACTGTCTACTAATTCTGGAAACACAGGAAGTCTTCGACAGGGTAAGATGGAATAAGTTTGGGCACAAAGTACAGACACGGACGAATAATTCAAAACACCTCCATGAATGTGAGTAATAAAAGGAAACGCCAAAAGAAAATAACATCGCTTTAAGAAAGGCAGTACTGCACCCTGTCACCAGAGTTCAATCTGTACATCGAAGAAGCGATAAAGAAAGCAAAGAAAAAGATCGAAACTGGAATAAAAGTAACTTTGACTCCATACGGCACTGTTGTGCTCAATTTCCTCGTACCTGATAACAAATAAAGTCGTGCGGTGACGTGTAATGCTGAGAGTTTGCCGGATTGTAACTCTCTCGAATGAACTGAAGATGGCTATGCATAGATGAAACCTTGACACCGACCGATTGCTGTATTCTGCTGTATTTCTGTAGGGATGAAAAGTCCAAGGGATACAGGTATCAATGCTATGGTTTGGAGATGATTCAGGGTATCTCATCTACACAGACTGTGAAGAAGGCATATAAACCTTGGTAAAAAGAGTCGACATCAAACTTAGCCCGGAATGCGTACCGTTTGCGGATGGAAAAAGTAAGCATCTTGCTGAACATGAGCAACTGAGAACGACGCAGTATCGGAAGAAGTAAAAAATTCATTTACTATAAAAGTAAGATTACACAGGAAGCAAATAAGATACGAGAAGTAGGTTGGCCAAGGCGAAAAGCTTCTCTTAATAAATTTAGAAAGTAAGAGCACACAAGTTGTAAGAAGCAAACAAGATACGAGAAGCAGAAGACTAAGAACGCTTCCTTCAATAAAGAACTCTACGTTACCAAATTCTTTAGAGAAACTGAAGGATAACCTACTAAAAATGAACATCTCTGCCACAGCACTGTGTAGAAGTGAAACATGGACTTTGGAAATCCTGGCCAGAAGAATCCAAAGCATATGTTGATGTCGAGGAATATTAAAAATTAAGTGGCCATATAGGTTCAAAATGGAGAAATATTAAAAAGAAAGATTAGTATAGATGTCAGTGGAATACAGCACCTACAGAAATGAGACGTATTAGTAAGGCATCAGCTGTTGCTTCCACGAACTGCCAATTTGGTACGGTACGTGGGAGAAATAGAGGCTGACAGGGACAACAATGTGAAAAGAGACTGTAGAAGGTGATGAGTGGAACAATTATGCAGAGTTGATAAGATTCGGAGGAAAGATAAAGATGAATGCCACTACCTCAGTTAATACCAGCTAATTGAAACATCGTCAATAAAATTTTGACAACTCGCTGTCTGTAGAAAATATGATTCCAAGACTCATAATCCGCAGTTGAAACGCTGTCATTTGATACGCATGCTGATAGCTTTCCACTTATTTATTTTATTTCGGTGTCTACACAGAAATTGTCCACAGCTCGTGGTCTCGCTGTAGCGTTCTCGCTTCCCAAGCACCGGGTCCCGAGTTAGATTCCCGGCGGGGTCAGGAATTTTTACCTGCCCCGAGATGACTGGGTGTTGCTGTGTCGTCTTCATCTTCATCATTCATCCACATTACGGTCGGAGGAAGGAAACGGCAAACCACCTCCATTAGGACGTTGCCTAGTAGGGCGGCGCGGGTCTGTCGCATCGTTCCCCTACGCTCTGTCAAGAAGCATGGGACTTCATTTGCAATACAGGATTTATTTTCTGTATTTTTATCACAGACATGATTTGCATGGCTAAAGGACTGGCACTCTGTGACTCACTTTAGTACGAGGGTGAGTCAAATGAAAACCTTAAATTTTTTCATAACAAATCGAAATTTCGCGCCGTTATCCTGTAAGTCGCTACAAACATGGTGCAGAATGGCCTGCAGGTGGCAGCATAGTGCAGATGCACACATACCGTCGCAGTATCAGTATAAAGATGGCCGCCCCACTTGTGACTTGTACCAGGGAAGAACAGCGTTCTGTTATTCGGTTTTTGCGTAGTGATGGTGTGAAACCTATCGAAATTCATCGACGAATGAAGGTTCAGTACGGTGATGCATGTTTGTTACAGCAGCAAGACTACGAATGGAGTAGTAAGTTCGCCAATGGTGTGACTTCAGTGGAAGATGCTCCTCGTCCAAATTCAGGCACAACGAGTTGTGACTCCACAGAACATTGCAGCAGTTGAAGCCATACTGAAGGAAAACCACCGAGTGACACTGAATGACAATGCAGCATGTTTACAGATTAGTCATGGGTCAGCATACCACATTGCGCATGATGTGCTCCAGTTTCACAAAGTGTCTGCAAGATGGGTGCCATGGAAGCTGACTCCTGAAATCAGTGAATGACGTGTTGATGCTTGTGAACAATTGTTCGGCGCTTTGAACGAGAAGGTGATGGCTTCCTTGCAAGAATCGTTACTGGGGACGAAACCTGGGTTCACTTCCACCAACCGGAAACGAAGAGAGCGAGCAAGGAATGGCACAATATCTCACCACCAAAGCCAAAGAAGTTTCGAACAGAACCATCAGCAGGGAAGGTTAAGCTGACTTTCTTTTGGGACGAAGAAGGTGTCATTTTGGAGCGTTACATGCCTAGAGGGACCACTATCACCTGTGCATCATACACAGACTCCTAAAAAACCATCTGCGGCCAGAAATCATATCAAAGCGACGTGGGTTGCTGTCAGCAGGTGTCCTTTTGCAACATGACAATGCAAGGCCCCACACTGCCCGTACAACAGTTGCAACAATCACAGACCTGCGTTCAGAGTGTCTTCCTCATCCAACATACTCACCACACCTTGCCCTAAATGATTTCCATATGTTAGCACCACTCAAAGACGCAATGGGAGGATATAAGTTCCGTTCTGATGAAGAGGTACGCCACGCGGTGCATGAGTGGTTGCGCGGACTACCAAAGTAATTTTTTTCTAAAGGAATTTATGCACTTTTTAAGCGCTGGAGGGCTTGCATTGAGCGTGGGAGAGATTATGTTAAAAAGTGATACAGCTTTGTACCACTTATGCACAATAAAAAATATTTGTAAAAAAATATTTAAGGTTTTCATTTGACTCTCCATCATATTATTAGCCAGAGGATTCTACATGAACTGTATAATAGGTGTTCACTGACCAAGTAATAATTTTCCTTTAAGAATTGTGTTTCGTTTACGGCTCGCACGGTGATGTCGTAAACCTGATCTATAAAATAATATGCCTTAGCTTAAGTTGGACAGTAGAAAGTTGAAACACGATGTGTAAAATCAATGTCACACAAGGTGCTGTCATTGTTGATGAAATATGTTTCAGTTATTTTTATTTTTCAGGTATTCTCTGTCGTAGCGTCTGCTTTTTTTGAAATTGTGAATAAATAAACCCGAAATCAAAAAAGGTTTTCATTTGTTGGCCAAACAAGCAATCACATCTCAAATTTCAAGAGAATCAGAGGACCTATATCTCTGGACGAGAAAAATAGATGGAATTGCTAAGATTTCTAGTAGAAACGATGAAGATCTCTGATTGAAGTATGTAATAATTAACGAACATGGTGATTTGTAACATGCAGATTATGATAAAGAATACGCAACTTATTACGTCAGACTCCCTTTACTTAGTTACCGTACCTGCATTGCTCTCAGGAATGTATGTAGTCACGGCTCAGCTGAGATTCTCGTTTGAAATGCATGGTCGTCGGATTCCACATAATTTATTTCCGATAATAGTCTGTTAAATTTGTTGTATCTTCCTGTATCTACAATGGTATTCATTTACCATGGCGTGGAAGTCACAAACATAGCCTGAACCAGAGTCAGAGCTGAATACTGAGACACGATGTGCAAGACATGTTTGTTTTGGTTCAGCGTTTATCAGTAGTGAAAATCGTAATAATTACTATATCAGTAATTATTAGTTTTATATTTTTATCTGCTGTTCACGCACTGTTCTAATGATATTGTTAGTTCTCTGACGATGTCTGGTTAGTGGAACGAGCGTGTCCCAGGTCTCTGATTTTCCCTGGAGAAGTAAGTGCACGAATAACTAAAATTTTAAATGATTATTTTCAGTATCGAACTTGCTTCAAGGTGACATAGAACATATCCTTCCAAACTCTAAATTTTCTTCATCTCTACGAGCAATGGACGTTCACTTTGAGCTCTCCTGTACGTATGTCTCATGTACCTACCGTCACGACCCTGTAGATATCCCAAGCGCATCATCAAGTTGGACAACCTTTGTGTCCTTCACTCTTACCCTGTTGTGGTGTGTTTCCTTGTTTCTACTAGCTCTACTTGGACTTAGATATTTCGGTTATTACATCTAAGAATTATTTCTAGGTGGAAAATTTGTGAACTTCCAGCGGAGAAATCCTTTTCATAGCTTTGCTAATGAGACATAACGGTGGTTTTGTGCATCTTTCCTATTTACAGTAGATCTTGAACATCTTGCATGTTTTGCTGCTAGTATATCTAGGCAATCAATTAGTTCACCTGTGAGAGTCATCCGTTCTTACAAAACGCAATGTTTGCTGGCAATCTTGTTTGCTATATATATAGATCTGTTCTTTTTATTGCTCCAAGTAAATGCACGAAAGTATCAGTTTCTCCTTCATTGTTTGAATTTCCCATTAAGCAATTAAGTTCAGCTACTTTTCTTCTTTGTGTGCGTGTTAATCTTGGAATCAAGTAAATCAACCTCCTATCGTATTTTGCAGATTTTCTGCAAAAAATATTACGCAGTCTTTCTCTCAGCTAATAAGTAACTTACAAAGTACTGGCTGAATGAATGCAAGCAGTAATCTCGTAACTACCTTTTTCAAGGAATTAGTCATTTTAACTGTACCATCAATGAAATCGTCATATGTAATTCATCACAATTCGAGAAGCAAATTAACGTCACAACCTAAAACAGTAGAACAAAAAAATTACCTTGATGAGCAATTAGTAAAGCTGGCAGAGGCACAGAAAGGAATTCAATATACATTAACAAAAATTTTTAAACGTTTTTACAGTAAGATAAATTTCTAACAGTTAGCATAGTATGTTTTAAATGTCTCCTAAAAGCATTTCTCTTAGACAATGTCTTTCAATCCATGGAAGAACTATTATTTAAAAGCTGGTAACTTTTAGTTACATACGTTCTTAAGTGTAGTTGCATGTTTAAGTCTGAAATGTAATGTTTTCATTAATCTTAACACTAATGATGTACACGTAGGCTGTAACTAGCTCGTTCCACATGAATTCGATAACGGAATCGTTCAAATATTGTATGGAACACGTAAATAACTATGTACCTAATTTTCTACTGATATAATGCTTACGGCGCACAACTTTGCCAGGTATGCGGTACCATCTTCTTCATCCCTTCTTGGAACGTGCTGACGCATGGATCCGTTACTGACGCATGGATCTTGAATAAGCTAGACTGTACCTCTGCTGTTTCCCAGATTTAAAACTGAGGAATTTTACTCAGAATGTGCTTTTGTAAGAACATCACAATCACGCATCTTGTTAGGCGTAGATTATAAGTTATGCTGTTTGTAAGTAGAGAAAAAAATCATGAACTGCTTTCGGGTACCACTTCTCCTGTTGTACACTAGAAATCTACCTGAAGAGGTCATAGAGTACTAACACTTTTAAGGCTCTGAAGGTTTTGTCTCTCTGTACTTAAACATGCCTTGCTCCATATCTACATCAACGTCGATATAGATCTTTTGATGTATAATACCCGCACTGCAAGATTTAATACCTACAAACAGTTTCAAACTCAACATATGGTAAAGTCAAACTTTAACTTGCGCAACCAGTGGATACTTTATCCCTTACAGAATGAGGTACACAGGTATATGGATGTTTCACAAGCAGACAGTCTGTCTTGAGATGCTCATTTTCTTCTCACTCAGTGCATATTTATATGTTTGCTTTGCAAGTGCTTTACGTAACTTAGATCGCGAAACATAACATAGCTTATCAACTACGTAGCAATATAACTACAACTTAATTTTCTGCTTGTGTAATGTACTTTCTGATAATGAAAATAACTGAATTTAATCACGGTTGACCTTATCCTTCTTCATTATCACTTTATCAGAGAAAGGCGCAGTACCTATGAAATACCCGTACACAGAGCGATAACGTGGCAAAACGAACGAAATGCTAATCAACGGGCTAAAGCTTACCCTGATATACAAACAAATATGAACACGTAGTGCCTGTTCCACGAAATGTGTGATTCTAGTAGAACATTGAGTCTAAACTACAGAACCAAATCATTAGGATTTCCTCTCTGAAGAGAATGGGGAGGGGGAGGGGTTAATTTGATACCTGGACTGGTTGGTTGGATAGATTTTGATTTCAGGTGGTGTCCTGCAATCTGCTCCCAAGGAAATATGCATCCCAAGAAAACCAGAAAAGGTAAGCTAATCCCACTGTCCGAACTCTGAAACTTGCGCAGAAGGCAGAAGAGCTAAGCGCTGTTATGTTGTGTGTTTGGGACGATGGCTGGTAATGCACGCAAAACAATTGTAAAGCCGAAGTATTTGCAAGGCTGTGTGTTAATAATTTGGTTTATTTGGTGTCTGACACGATCACAAAATTTTTACTTCTGTCGAGATCTTCAGCAATTACAGTCGAAAATCATTAGAAATGAAATTAGAAGCACAGAATTTAAAAAGTGAGTCTCTTCTAGTTCACATAACATACTTTAAAATAAACATAAAACGAAGGGTGGTCAATACCAGTGGATCATCATATGGTACATATAATGTACATGAATGCGTTTCAGACTAACTGAAAAATCTGGAGTATACACGTATATAGGTGATACAAGCTGTACATAGATTCGCCAACATGCTGGCGTCATTTATATTTGATTTCCAAATGTGAAAACGTTTTTCTGCATCATAATGAAGGTCAACGAAACTTAATATAGTTGTAAACAAATCAGATGAGTAGTTATCCGTTAAGAAAGGTAAAAGCAAGCGGACATACATTCGTGAGAAAAGTTTTAGTCTGTATCTCACACTACTACCAACTTCTACTCCGTGTGGCGATCAGTTGATATGGCAGAAATGACTCTCGAACGTAAAAATGTTTCGTGAAATCGTATTATAGAGACGGTAATGTTTAAATGTTGAAAATGGCTCGATAGCTGTAACACACGCATTCCGATCAATTTCAATTCCATAACTGTTAGGTCGCTGATGTTGTCAACAGGGAAAAACAAATCATCATGGAAACAAAGCCTTCAGGGGAACGCAGACTACACATAAAATTTTTTATTGGCGTCCTCTTTTCGCTTACTTTTGTCTAATAGTAAACGGAACTAATTCCGTGTTCCTTTGCCGCCGTTACCACTGTACCTGATGTAAGATCCTAATTTTCAGTTTCTTAATTTTGTATAGCTACGCTTTTCCTACTTACACGGGTTCTATATATGTTTTAGGATACACCTCGAAGAAGCTCACTAATCAATTTTTTCGTAGACGATATAATAGGAATAATGTGAACATTTCTTTATAAATACTATTGGTCGAATTTCGACAACAGATGGTACTAGTAATTATATTTATACATACCACTGTCTTCATTTTCATGTAGAATATAAATTAGCACTAGTTGTTACCCTCGGGTCCGCTCGCATATCAGTAGTTAGGATGAATGATATTTTTTACCTAAAGTAGCTTATGTTCTTCTGCGGGGTCTATCTTCTTACGAAATAACATCGAAATCGATTTAATTGTGAAGACGTAAACGACAGAGATACCTTCACAACGAATAACAATAGTTTGGAAGTATGGGTTAAAGACGTTGAGGATTGTGTAAAAATTGTGTTCTGTTACCCATGATTGCGCTCGGATATAAGTAAACTGAAATGTGTATAAAGCTTGGTTGGGCGCGTGGCCCTGCTCGGGACGGTCAAACATGTTATGTGAGGGAAGCACCCTGTCGATTTAATGGAAAGAAGCTTCTTCTGGAACCGAAATCGCTTAATATCATTCATTTCACGATGACCGTCAAGTTCCTGTGTAAACAGGTCGTCGTCAAATAAATAATGTTTAGCGATCTCGACCTCAGAACAAATTTCTTCCATTACCTGTTCGAGATGTCCGGCCGCTTGGCCTAAGTCTTTTTATTTGACAATACTTCGACGACTTGCACTTCGATGATGATAAAGTGATAATCCAGCCTGACCGTGGTCGAAGCGAGAAACCCAAGGGTCAACAGCGCTAACCGCTGAGGTTCTGAACCACATGAATGACTTTGTTTTGATAACATGTGGTGTCGGACTGAAGTAAAATGTGGTGTTTCCAGAATTACTGAACAGCGTTGAAATGATGAAGAAATAAAGTAAATAATTTGTAATTCGATGCAGAACAAATGTTGTAATACTTGTACGTGCAAGAACGTCAGCTGCCCTCTCGCATCTGTCTGTTGTCCACGGCTCGGCCCGCACATCAAAATCAAATGCGGCCTCACTATGACTCTCCCACGTTATACATGTAAAGGTACGACGTCTCTCTGTTTGTTGCACAGCATGTAAACGGCGCCGACGTAATGAGTCTTCAAACATCTCAGAAGCTGCAAGAGACGTGTGGCGCTCAACGGGTAAAATGGGAATGACTTGTAACTGGTATGGAAGTATTGACTACCCCTAGAATACTGTACCAATTTCGAACCCTTTGATACCTATGCCTTGGACTGCCACACATAGGTTTGGCCGGAGAAATGATGAAAAGCGACGCAACGGTAGAACTGTAAACCCTCTGTTGCAGTAAAGTTAAAGAAAAGTACATTTCAAGGTTTACACAATTTTCCATTGCAACAAATCACAAAAACTCACACCGCATATGTTAACAAACAAAAGGGCATTGATACATATTATTCACCTGCAGGAAACACTATGACATAAGTACCCGAAAGGGAACTGCATCAACTCTTAGACCGTAGTTTGAGTAATTGCATGCCAGGAGTAATGAATACAAAGAACAGTTACACAAAAAACTGAAGAAGAATTTCATCTGGGAAAAATAGGTCCAAACATTTTATAACACCACACGTATATCCAGTAGAAGCAGTCGGTGATTGGCGAGTATGGCCTACGTTTATTGCTGGTGCTTGACTGGCGTTTTCACGCAGACTTTTTATTCTCCAAGCCATTCCTGTCTTAGATATTACCTCGCCTTCAGATGCACCAAGGTGTACTGGATACTGTATCCAGAGGATGACGTAGTGGCTGACTACTGGAAGCCCCTGAGCAATTCTTCTTCCATAAACCATTCTCACTACTTGTGTTCTGCACAGTATTTTTAGAGCGAATAGTTGACAATTATTCCTTCTCGTTTTTCCCCACAGACGCTTCTTTCTCAGTTTTGGACAACGTATCGTTGAGCGTTCCTTCATCCCAGTCTGATCCGGAGTCGATAGTGTCATCCGAAACGATGCATTCTTCTTTGATGTTGTGCTCTTCGTCATAGTCATCAGATATTGAGATCCAGAATGAGATTTTCAGTCTGCAGCGGAGTGTGCGCTGATATGAAACTTCCTGTCAGATTAAAAACGTGTGCCGGACCGAGACTCGAACTCGGGACCTTTGCCTTTCGCGGGCAAGTGCTCTACCATAATGATAGGGTTGTTCTTATTAGAATTGACAGCAAACCAACACCGACAACGATAGTTGAGGTATACATGCAGAGTTTGCAAGCTGAAGATGAAGAGACAGAGAAAGTACGTGAGGATATTGAAAGAGTTTGTTGGTTGGTTGGTTTAAAAGGAGGGGGGGGGGAAGGGATCAAACTGCGAGTTTATTTGCCCCTTGTTCTCAGAACAATTACCGAAGGAAAAGGAGAAAACAAAGAAGGTGTACTGCACAATAACAGAATTAAGGAAGAATCGGAAGAATGACAGAAAGAAAACAAACACTACAATGGACAAAACAGTACAAGAAAATCACAAAGAGTTGGAAGAAACAGGAAGAAGAAACTAAAAACAAAAAAGCAGATTACCACGTATGGCTAATAATGAGAATAAAAAAGGAGAAGCCAGGCACTCTGCAACACATAAAAACCTCCTCCCTAAAAGCCCTATGGTGGACAGCAAAGAGCAATAAAGGACATGCACTAAAACTTAGATCAAATGATAAAACCCACCCTCACGAATAAAAAGTAAAACTAGAGCTGCTGTTGAGGCACTGTCGCCCAACAAATAAGGTAGGGTGCCCGGAAAATTAAAAGTCCGCCGCAGAGTGGCTAAAAGTGGGCAGTCTAGCAAGAGGTGGGCGACTGTCATTTGGGAACTACAGCGACACTGAGGTGGGTCCTCACGACGGAAGAGGTAACCATGTGTGAGTCACGTATGGTCAATATGGAGCTGATAAAGGACAACAGAATCCCCGTGAGAAGCCCATAGAGAAGACTTTAACACATTCTGAGTCTCCTTAATGACACACAGTTTGTTGTGCATATGTTGGGCCACTCTTTCTCCAAAAGCCGAAAAAACTTGCAGCGTAAGACAGAACACAGATCAGTTTCAGAGATGCCCATCTCCAGGAGCAGTTTCCACATAGCCTGTTTGGCCAGCCTGTCAGCAAGTTCGTTGCCTGGGAGTCCGACGTGTCCTGGGGTCCACACAAACACAACTGAACGACTGGACCGTTCCAGAGAAGTGATGGACTACTGGATGTTTGTTACCAAAGGATGGCGACCATAGCACTGATCGATAGCTTGTAAACTGCTCAGGGATTCAGAACAGAGAAGAAACGACTCACCAGAACAGGAACGGATGTACTGATGTGAACGAGATATGGCCACAAGCTCTGCAGTGGATACACTGCAGCCCGTGGACAAGCAGTGCGGTTCAGTATGGCCTCTGTGGACATAGGCGAAGCCAACATTACCAACAGCCATCGATCTGTCAGTGTAAACGACTTCAGAGCCCTGAAACACGTCAAGAATCGGGAGGAAGTGACAGCAGTGAGCTGTGGGGTTAACAGAGTCCTTACGACTATGCAAAATGTCCAGACCAAGCTTTGGCCAAGGGGTACACCATGGAGGTGTATGTGAATGGACCTCAAGTAGAGGTGGTAAAGGGAAGGACTCTGGTTCAGAGAGCCGGCCGGTGTGCCCAAACGATTCTAGGCACTACAGTCTGGAACCGCACGACCGCTACAGTCACAGGTTCGAATCCTGTCTCCGGCATGTGATGACCTTAAGTTAATTAGGTTTAAGTAGTTCTACGTTCTATGGGACGGATGACCTCAGATGTTAAGTCCCATAGTGTTCAGAGCCATTTAAACCAGTTCAGAGAGAAGGGATTGCGCACGAACTGAAATCATGAGCCCTGACCTGGGCTGTCGATGAGGTAGATTACCTGCCATGGGTGGGAAAACGAGACAGTAATTCAGATGCTCAGAAGAACTAGTCACAACTGTCGAGCAGTTTACGTCAGATCCGCAATGGAGGGACTCTGGCCTCCCGCAAGACACTGGTCACCGTGCTCGTACTAAAAGCACTCGTCGCTAAGTGAACGCCACAGTGGTTAACTGGGTCGAGTAAATGCAATGCTGAGGGCGCCGCCAATCAATTAACCAGACTCCCATAGTCAAGGCGAGATTGAACAAGGGTTCTGCAGAGCTGCAGCAGCTTAGAGCGATCCACACCCCCAGTTGGTGTTGCTCGGGCACTCAAGAGCATTGAGGTGCTGCCCCACCACACCCACTTAAGCTGAGGAAAGGTGAGGTTCTTTTTTTTTCATCAGTCTACGCGCCCCGCCACGAATTCCTTTCCTGTGCTAACCTCTTCATCTCAGAGTAGCACTTGCAACCTTGAAACGTCCCCTTAGAAAAATTATACATGACTGAGCTTAAACTGACACAATATTTTTAGCGCAACGCAATCTGACTTTCAAAAATCCCTACAAAAGAATAGCCCTGACTAACATTAACCTATGCCTTTCACAAATCACTTACCTCACAAAAATCTTCGTTACTCAAGCTACAGCAATACAGCGAGCGCCACTACTGCCAGCTAAATAAAAGATTCAAACTACGGAAGGCACTAACTACTGGTAGGCATAGTTAGCAAATGAAAGATTTTTGTAGAGAACAAACAATGTATTTACCTTAATAGTGTTGAAAAATCATAATATACATAGCAGTTCATGACATCCAGTATTAGAAATTTCAAAACTCCGCCATTTCTCTCCCCACATCCACCACTGCTGGCGGCTCACCTCCAACTGCGCAACGCTACGTGCTGTTCACATCCAGCTGCCGCTGCCCAACGCTACAATGGCAGACAACAATGCAAACTAGCCACAGACTGCACACAGCGCACCCAGTGATTTTCATACAGAGCGCTACGTAACGTTGCCAGTAAGAAAACATAAACAGCCTACTTACAACCTACGTCCTCAATTATTTGCTTGACGTATTCCAATCTCTGTCTTCCTCTACAGTTTTTGACCTCTACAGCTCCCCCTAGTACCATGGAAGTCATTCCCTCATGTCTTAGCAGGTGTCCTATCATCCTGTCCCTTCTCCTTATCAGTCCACCTAATTTTCAACATTCGTCTGTAGCACCACATCTCAAATGCTTCGATTCTCTTCTGTTCCGGTTTTGCCACAGTCCATGTTTCACTACCATACAATGCTGTACTCCAGACGTACATCCTCAGAAATTTCTTCCTCAAATTAAGGCCGTTATTTGATATTAGTAGACTGCCTTTTTTGCCATAGCGAGTCTGCTTTTGATGTCCTCCTTGCTCCGGCCGTCATTGGTTATTTTACTGCCTAGGTAGCAGAATCCCTTAACTTCATTGACTTCGTGACCATCAATACTGATGTTAAGTTTCTCGCTGTTCTCATTTCTACTACTTCTCATTACCTTCGTCTTTCTCCGATTTACTCTCAAACCATACTGTGTACTCATTAGACTGTCCATTCCGTTCAGCAGATCATTTACTTCTTCTTCACTTTCACTCAGGATAGCAATGTCATCAGCGAATCGTATCATTGATATCCTTTCACCTTGTATTTTAATTCCACTCCTGAACCTTTCTTTTATTTCCATCATTGCTTCCTCGATGTACAGATTGAAGAGTAGGGGCGAAAGACAACAGCCTTGTCTTACACCCTTCTTAATACGAGCACTTCGTTCTTGATCGACCACTCTTATTATTCCCTCTTGGTTGTTGTACTTATTGTTTATGACCCGTCTCTCCCTATAGCTTACCCCTACTTTTTTCAGAATCTCGAACAGCTTGCACCATATTATACTGTCGAGCGCTTTTTCCAGGTCTACAAACCCTATGAAAATGTCTTGATTTTTCTTTAGCCTTGCTTCCATTATTAGCCGTAACGTCAGAATTGCCTCTCTCGTCCCTTTACTTTTCCTAAAGCCAAACTGATCGTCACCTAGCGCATTCTCAATTTTCTTTTCCATTCTTCTGTACATTATTCTTGTAAGCAGCTTCGATGCATGAGCTGTTAAGCTGATTGTGCGATAATTCTCGCACTTGTCAGCTCTTGCCGTCTTCGGAATTGTGTGGATGATGCTTTTCCGAAAGTCAGATGGTATATCGCCAGACTCATATATTCTACACACCAACGTGAATAGTCGTTTTGTTGCCACTTACCCTAATGATTTTAGAAATTCTGATGGAATGTTATCTATCCCTTCTGACTTATTTGACCGTAAGTCCTCCAAAGCTCTTTTAAATTCCGATTCTAATACTGGATCCCCTATCTCTTCTAAATCGACTCCTGTTTCTTCTTCTATCACATCAGACAAATCTTCACCCTCATAGGGGCTTTCAATGTATTCTTTCCACCTATTTGCTCCTTCCTCTGCATTTACCAGTGGAATTCCCGTTACACTCTTAATGTTACCACCGTTGCTTTCAATGTCACCAAAGATTGTTTTGACTTTCCTGTATGCTGAATCTGTCCTTCCGACAATCATATCTTTTTCGATGTCTTCACATCTTTCCTGCAGCCATGTCGTCTTAGCTTCCCTGCACTTCCTTTTTATTTCAGTCCTCAGCGACTTGTATTTCTGTATTCCTGATTTTCCCGGAACATGTTTGTACTTCCTCCTTTCTTCAATCAATTGGAGTATTTCTTCTGTTACCCATGGTTTCTTCGTGGCTACCTTCTTTGTACCTGTGTTTTCCTTCCCAACTTTTGTGATGGCCCTTTTTAGAGATGTCCATTCCTCTTCAACTGTACTGCCTACTGCGCTATTCCTTATTGCTGTATCTATAGCGTTAGAGAACTTCAAACGTATCTCGTCATTCCTTAGTACTTCCGTATCCCACTTCTTTGCGTATTGATTCTTCCTGACTAATGTCTTGAACTTCAGCCTACTCTTCATCACTACTATATTGTGATGTGAGTCTATATCTGCTCCTGGGTACGCCATACAATCTAGTATCTGATTTCGGAATCTCTGTCTGACCATGATGTAGTCTAATTGAAATCTTCCCGTATCTCCTGGCCATTTCCAAGTATACCTCCTCCTCTTGTGATTCTTGGACAGGTTATTCGCTATTACTAGCTGAAACATGTTACAGAACTCAATTAGTCTTTCTCCTCTTTCATTCCTTGTCCCAAGCCCATATTCGCCTCTAACCTTTTCTTCTACTCCTTCCCCTACAACTGCATTCCAGTCGCTCATGATTATTAGATTTTCGTCCCCCTTTACATACTGCAATACCCTTTCAATATCCTCATACACTTTCTCTATCTGTTCATCTTCAACTTGCGACGTCGGCATGTATAACTGAACTATCGTTGTCGGTGTTGGTCTGCTGTCAATTCTGATTAGAACAACCCGGTCACTGAACTGTTCACAGTAACACACCCTCTGCCCTACCTTCCTATTCATAACGAATCCTACACCTGTTATACCATTTTCTGCTGCTGTTGATATTACCCAATACTCATCTGACCAGAAATCCTTGTCTTCCTTCCACTTCACTTCACTGACCCCTACTATATCTAGATTGAGCCTTTAATTTCCCTTTTTAGATTTTCTAGTTTCCCTACCACGTTCAAGCTTATGACATTCCACGCCCCGACTCGTAGAACGTTATCCTTTCGTTGATTATACAATCTTTTTCTCATGGTAACCTCCCCCTTGGCAGTCCCCTCCCGGAGGTCCGAATGGGGGACTATTCCGGAATCTTTTGCCAATGGAGAGATCATCATGACACTTCTTCAAATACAGGCCACATGTCCTGTGGATACACGTTACGTGTCTTTAATGCAGTCGTTTCCATTGCCTTCTGCATCCTCATGTCGTTGATCGTTGCTGATTCTTCCGCCTTTAGGGGCAATTTCCCACCCCTAGGACAAGAGAGTGCCCTGAACCTCTATCCGCTCCTCCGCCCTCTTTGACAAGGCCGTTGGCAGAATGAGGCTGACTTCTTATGCCGGAAGTCTTCGGCCGCCAATGCTGATTATTTATCCATATTTAGGCGGTGGCGGGGATCGAGCCCGGGACCGAATACGTTTTGACTATGAATCGCAGACGCTACCCCTAGACCACGGGTTAGCCAAGTCAAGGTGAGGTAGCCAAGTCAAAAGGGCATCGAAAACCAGTCCTAAGAATCGATATGTTTCCACTACAGTGAGTGGATCGTCAGGAAGATAAGGTCGGCTTTTGGATGAATGGTATGACGCCGACAGAATTGCATGACACACGACTTCGCAGCTGGAATCTGAAAGCCGTGGGCTAGAGCCCATGACTGCACCTTGTGAATGGCCCTCTGTAGGCGCCACTCAGCAACACCATTAGTGGAGGAGCAATACGAAATGCAGCAGCCATCTGCATACAGAGAAGGGGGGCCAACGGCCCTGCAGCTGCTGCTAGGCCGATAATGGCCACTAAAACTAGATATGCGCTCAATACGGAGCCCTGTGTGACCCCATTCTCCTCAATATGGGGGGAACTATGGGAGGCACCAACTTGGACACGGAAAGTACGGAGCAACAGAAAGTTTTGGTCAAAAATCTGGAGCACGCCCTGGACTCATACAAAGTGGCAATGATATGATATCACCAGGTCGTCAGGTCGTATTGTATGCTTTATGTAAGTCAAGAAAGCTGGCAACCAGGTGTTGGCGTCTGGAAAAGGCTGTTCGGGTGGCAGACTCGAGGGGCACTAGATTATCAGTGATAGAGCGAACCTGGCGGCAGCTGCCCTGACATGGAGCCAGCAGGCCATTTGACTTCAGGACCCAACCCAACTGCTGACACACCATACATTCCAGCAGCATACAGAGAACGTTGGTGTCGCTAATGGGCCAATAGCTATCCACATCAAGCGGATTGTTACCGTGTTTTAGCACTGGAATGATGGTGCTCTCCCGCAGTTGCGACAGAAAGACGCCATCGCACCAGATCCGGTTGAAGATTACGATGAGATATCGCTTGTAGTCAGCCGAGAGACATATAATCATCTGACTGTGGATACGATCTAGCCCAGGAGTGGGGCAATGTGCAAGGGTGCTGAGAATCTCTCACTCTGTAAATCAGGCGTTACAGGGTTCACTGTGGCGTGTAGTGAATGAGAGGACTTTTCCTTCCATCCACCGTTTGAGGGTGCGAAAGACTGGGGGGGGGGGTAGTTCTCTGATGCATATGCTCGAACATAGTGCTCAGCAAAGTGCTGGGCAATCGCGTTGGCATCGGTAGAGAGCTCACCACTGATGTTAACTCCAGGGATACCTGATGGTGTCTGGTACCCAAAAAGACGTCTGATCCCCATCCAGACTTGGGAAGGTTACCAATGGCACCCAATGGTTGAGACATATCTCTCCAAACACTACTATTTCCGTCATTTTATGAGCAGGCGAACATCGGGGAGATTCAATGTTAACATCAGAGGTGAAGGCTACCCAGTTTGCCTAGTATAAAGCCCATCGGGGTAGGTGTCCATGGGCATGACGCCAGAGAAGTGACAGGAAGATGGGGTAGTGGTCACTATCATACAGATCGTCATCTGCTCTCCAGTGGAGCGACTGGAGAAGTAATGGACTGCGAACTGATAAGTCAATGGCAGAGTAACTACCTTGAGCCACACAGATGTGAAGTGGTCCCAGGATTTAAGAGGCAGAAGTCGAGTTGGGACAATAAATTTGCGACATCTCTGCCAAGGCTAGTAAGCATTGTGCTACACAAGGCGTTATGGGCGTTAAAATCTCCCAAAAGTAGGAAAGTTTTAGGGAGTTCATCAATTAGTGCAGTCAGTATGTTCAGGAGTACTGCACCACCTGGAGGGAGATATATGTTGCAGACAGATATTTCCTGCACCGTCCATATCCAGGAAGCCCAGCTTCAACAGCTTTGTGGGGGGGGGGGGCACAGGTTCACTTCATACTGAGTTTAGAATATCAACGCAAACACCACCTGACTCTCTATTACATTCACTTATGGTCCTTGTAATATCCCCTGTATACACAAAAGACAGGGGTCTGCATTGCTGGGAACCAGGTTTCCAGGAGTGCAATGCAGAAACCAGGTGTAAAGCTTAACTCCTGCTGTAGGTTAGCCAGGTGGTGGAAAAACCGCCACAATTCCACTCGAGGATGAAGTGATCGTGAGGCTGGGAAAGTATGCAACACTCAATGAGACAGTTACAACTCAGGGTCACGTGCTGCCACCGACGTATATCCTGAACAAGCTATATCGATTGTTTCTGAGGGTCTGGCAAGATCTACCTCTTCAGTGGACACCTGAATCTACACCTTATCCTCAGACACAGAGGTTGTAGGCAGTGGTGGTATAGATGCCACTGCAATTCCCTTTGTCTTAGGAGTCTTCTTTTAGGATTCAGTCTCCATGACTGATGATGATCGTGAAGCCCTAAGACCAGCTGCTTTTGGGCACTTTAGCCACTGGTGGTTGTCGTATTTACAAATAGCAGAACCCGAAGCACTCCTTCATAGTGACAGGAGCCAAAGAGGACTTACCCCTCTCCAGCTGAAGAGTGGGACTGGAGACCCCAATGGTTGGTTGGACAGTGCTCCCAAGGTAGGTGGTGTGGAACTAATAGGGAAGGAAGTGCTCCCCACCATCAAGGAGGCAGATGTAGTCTGCTGGCTCTGAGAGCCGACTGGAACTCACGGAACTTATTGGGCTACAAGTGTTCTCATAGTGGTGGCAGAAGAGGAGGTCATAGCCACAGGGTGTAGGTTCTGAAACTTCCTCGTGGCCTGAGTGTCAGTCAGTCGGTCCAGGGTCCTGTATTCCATGATTTTACTTTCTCGTTGTAAAACCCTGCAGCCTTGTGAGCAAGGGAAATGATGCTCTCTACAGTTGACACAGATGGGAGCTGAGGCAGATGGTTTATTGTAATGGGATAGACGTCCAAATCTTGACGTGTGAAGCTCGAAGTACAGCAGGAAGACATATGGCCGAACTTCCAGCACTTGTAGCAGCGATATATGGCTTGATATCACAGAGGTTGACCATCACCTTGACCCCCTTGGGTAATGTGTCACCCTCGAAGGGCAAGATGAAGGCACCGGTGGCAACGCGATTATCCCTCGGACATCAATGGAGACGACAGACGAAATGAACTCCTCGCTGCTCTAAGTTCCCGCGCAGCTCGTCGTCAGATTGCAAAAGAAGGTCCTATGAAATATAATATGCTGGATCATACTGAAGCTCTTACGAGGTGTGATGGTAATGGAAAGATCCCTCAGCTTGTCACAAGTGAGTAATGTTCGTGACTGAGCAGAGGATGCCGTTTTTATCGAGACTGACTCTGACCGCATTTTGGACAACTCCTCCACCTCCCCAAACTTGTCCTCTATATGCTCTACAAAAAACTGAGACTTCATCGAGACAATGGAGTTCCCATCAGCTCTTGCACATACGAGGTATCAGGGTGAATAAGGTTCACTGCCATCCTTAGCCTGGCGTTCCTCCAATGGTGTGGCGAGGGAGGGGAACGATTTAGAATCATACTTCCTTCTCATTGTACTGAGACTTGGAACGCTTAGAGATTGCTGGAGTTTGATCACCAGCAAGTGATGACGTGGTACGCTTCATCACGCATCATCTACCCTGATGCCACCCCTCCCCCCTGACCAGGGGCTCTCCCCATGGGCACACCCCCCAGCCAGAGAAAAGGCAACCTGGCAGGAGTCCCGATGCCCTGAGTGATGGACATCTACTCATTGGCGTAGGCATCCGCAGAGCGATCCCTGTGTAGTCAGAGGGCTACAACCAACAGGATACATGGTGGCCCCACAACAGAAGACTGGCTACCATGCTGTATGTGAGGTACAAAGAATTTCTTGGTCATCGTCGATGCTGAGAACGACATTGCATAATGGGTGAAGGAAAATGCACCCAGGAAAGAGTCCTCGCTCAACAGGTGGAGGATGAGTGCAATGCCACGACGAGAAAGTGGGCTAAGGATCTCAATTCGCGATGGACACGATGCACATGTAAGGCGCCCTTCCCCAATTGGCTCGCCCTTTCGGAAAATTTTGAAACATGGGGTTCCAACCATACATGGGACCATCACATAAAGGCCGAAAAGTGTGAGACTCCCTCTAGTCGCCTCTTCAGACAAACATGAATACCTCATGTGTATTCTAAGCCCGCAGGGGGGGGGGGGGTATTGAAAGGGTAATACGGCATGTAAAGGGAGATGAAAATCTAGTAGGCATGGGGGACTAGAACGCAGTTGCAGGGGAAGGAGTAGAGGAAACGGTTATAGGAGAACATGGGCTTGGGACAAGGAATGAGAGAAGAGAAACACTGTTGTTGTTGTTGTGGTCTTCAGTCCTGAGACTGGTTTGATGCAGCTCTCCAAGCTACTCTAACCTGTGCAAGCTTCTTCATCTCCCAGTACCTACTGCAACCTACATCTTTCTGAATCTGCTTGGTGTATTCATCTCTTGGTCTCCCCCTACGATTTTTACCCTCCACGCTGCCCTCCAATACTAAATTGGTGATCCCTTGATGCCTCAGAACATGTCCTACCAACCGATCCCTTCTTCTGGTCAAGTTGTGCCACAAACTTCTCTTCTCCCCAATCGTATTCAATACTTCCTCATTAGTTATGTAATCTACCCATCTGATCTTCAGCATTCTTCTGTAGCACCACATTTCGAAAGCTTCTATTCTCTTCTTGTCCAAACTATTTAAAGTAGAGAAACACTGAGGAGGAGATATACTTGGAAAAGGCCAGGTGATACGAGAATATTTCAGTCAGATTACATCATGGTCAGGCAGAGATTCCGAAATCAGGTATTCGATTGAAAGGTGTACCCAGGAGCAGATACAGACTCGATATAGTAGTGATGAAGAGTAGGCTGAAGTTTAAGAAATTAGTGAGGAGCAATCAATATACAAGACGTGGGATACGGAAGTACTAAGGAATGACCAGATGCGATTGAAGTTCTCTACTGCTATAGATTCAGCAGTAAGGAATATGTCAGTACGCAGTACAGTTGAAGAAGAACGGACATCACTAAAAAGGGCCATCAGAGTCGTTGGAAAGGAAAACATACGTACAAAGAAGGTAACAGAAGCAATACTTCAGTTGAAAGGTGGAAGTAGAAAACGTTCCGGGAAACTCAGGAACAACAGAAACACAAGTCACTGAGGAATAAAAAATAAATAGGAAGTGCAGAGAAGCTAAGACGAAATGGCTGCATGAGAAATGTGAAGAAATCGAAAAAGAAATGATTGTCGGAAGGACAGACTCAGCATATAGGGAAGTCAAAACAACCCGTTGTGACATTAAAAACAAGGGCGATATCGTTGAAAGAGGAGAGAGCTGTTAAATGCAGAGGAGAGAGCTGATAGGTGGAATGAATACATTGAAAGGCTCTATGAAGGGGAAGACGCGTCTAATATGAGAGAACAGAAACAGAAGAGATAGGGCATCCAGTATTAGAATCAGAATTTAAAAGCGCTTTTGAGGACTTAACATCAGATAAGTCAGTAGGAATAGATAACATTATACCAGAATTTCTAAAATCATTGGGCGAATTGACAACAAAACAGCTACTCCCGTTGGTGTGTAGAATGTATTAGTCTAGATACATACCATCTCACTTTCACAGAAATATCACCCACATAATTCCGAAGGCTGTGAGAGCTGACAAGTACGAGAACAATCGCAAAATCAGCTTGGCAGCTCATGCATCCAAGTTTCTGGAAAGAATAATATGTAGAAGAATGGAAAAGAAATTGGAGAGTGTGTTAGATGACGACCAGTTTGGATTTAGGAAAGGCGCCAACAGAAGCATTTTAAACATTGCGGCTGATATTAGGAGCAAGACTGAAGAAAAATCAAGACACGTTCATAGGATTTTTCGACATGGAAAAGGCGTTCGACAGTGTAAAATGGTGCAAAATTTTCGAAATTCTGAGAAAAATAGGATTAAGCTACAGAGAGAAACGGGTAATATACAATACTTACAAGAGCCAGGAGTAAATAATAAGATTCTGGAACCGCGTGACCGCTACGGTCGTAGGTTTGAATCCTACCTCGGACTTGGATGTGTGTGACGTCCTTAGGTTAGTTACGTTTAAGTAGTTCTGAGTTCTAGGGGACTGATGACCTCAGAAGTTAAGTCCCACAGTGCTCAGAGCCATTTGAATAATCAAAATGAAAGATCAAGAACGAAGTCCTCGGATTAAAAAGGGTGTAAACTAGGATGTAGTCTTTCGCCCCTACTATTCAACATGTACATAGAAGAAACAACGATGGAAATAAAAGTTCGGGAGTGGAATTAAAATGCAGGGTGAAAGTATATCAATGACAAGATTCGCTGATGACCCTGCTGCCTTGATTGAAAGTGAAGGAGAATTTCTTGATCTGCTGAATGGAATGAACAATCTAAGGAGTAAAGAAGATGAATCGAAGAAAGACGAAAGTAATGGCAAATAGCAAAAATGAGAACAGCGAGAAACTTAACATCAGGACTGACGGTCACGAAGTAGATGAAGTTAAGGAAATATGCTACCTGGTCAGCAAAATAGCCAATGACGGACAGAGCAATGAGGACCTCAAAAACAGACTCGCTATGGCAAAAGGAGTGTTCCTGGACAAGAGAAGTCTACTAGTATCAAAAATCGTCCTTAATTTGAGGAAGAAATTTCTAAGAATGTACATCTTGAGAACAGTATTGTATGGTAGTGAAACATGGACTGGGATAACCGGCGCAGAAGAGAATCGAAGCATTTAAGACGTGGTGCTATAGACAAGTGTTGAAAATTAGGTGGATTGATAAGGTAAGGAATGAAGAGGTTCTGCGCAGAATTGGAGAGGTAAGGAATATGTGGAAAGCACTGATATGGAAATGGAACAGGTTGATACGACATTTATTAAGATAGCAGGGAATGACTTCCATGGTACTAGAGAGAACTGTAGAGAGTAAAAACTTTAGAGGAAGACAGAGATTGGAGTACATCCAGCAAATAATTGCAAATAATTGCGTCTGGGAAACGTGCCATCTGCCCAGATGCAGTTGTACGTATGAAGCGGAAAGTGTTTGCCCGCAAGAGAAAGGTGCTGCAACATCTGAATGTGAACATCGCAAATGAACTCTGAGATGAAGAGGTTGGCACAAAATCGGAATTCGTGGCGGGCCATATGAGACCAGTCAGAAGACTGATGACGCATAAAAAAAAAGAAAAAAGAAAAAGAAATGGGACGGACGTGCAGATGCATAAACGAAACACGCGTAGTCTAGTTTCTAACGGACAAGGGACCTGTAAAAAGGGTTAGATCCGCTCCCTAGGAAGTATCGCTGAGGAAGCGTAATACACTGAGGGACCGCATACAGTGGGCTGCCAGGTATGACACATAGGAGGACCAAGAAAGATTCCTATCGAGAATGAGCCCCGGGAATTTCGTAGTTTCAACGAATGGAAGAGCAACATGCCCAGGATGTAAGGACGGTGAAAGAAACCAAATGGGCCGCCAGAAATTCATACAAACGTTTTCGCCAATGGAAAAACGAAATCCATTATCGATGTTCCATGCGTAAAGATGATCGAGACATCGCTGAAGACGCCGCTCAATAAGACGTCCGTGGAGTATTGACATAGATGGCAAAATCGTCAACGACAAGGGAGCCAGAGATGCCTGGCAGGAGACAGACCATTATAGAGCAAATGGCGATTGTAAAGAGGACGATACTCAGAATGGAACCTGAAGCACACCGTTTTCTTCGATAAAGGTGTCCGACAAGGCACACTTAACTTGAAATCTTGGTCTTTTAAAAATTCCTGAAGGAAATGATGCATGCGACGACGGAAGCTCAGAGTGGAGAGACTACGGAGGATACCAATACTCCAGCAGCTGTCGAAGGCTTTCTCCAGATCGATAAACACGGCCACAGTCTGGGATTTCCGCAGGGAACCATTCATGACACGGGTGGACAAAGTGACGAGATGATCAACTGCAGAAAGGAGCGCTCGAAATTCACACTGTGCTGTGGTTAGTAAATTGTGAGACTCGAGCCTCCATACCAACCACGAGTCATACATTTCATTACCATGCAAATACAGCTTATGAGGGAAATGGGGCGGTAGTTAGATGGAGGTTACTGTCCTTACCGGCCTTGGGTATGAGTATGACAGTGGCTTCACTCCAGCGTCTGGGAAACGTGCCATCTGCCCAGATGCAGTTGTACATATGAAGCGGAAAGTGCTTGCCCGCAAGAGAAAGGTGCTGCAACATCTGAATGTGAACATCGCCTGGTCCTGGAGCGGACAATCGGGATGATGTGAGAGCATGATCTAGCTCCCTCATAGTAAAGGCGCCATTTTAGCATTCACGATTTTGGGAAAAGAAAGGTATCGCCCGAGCCTCCTCCACTCGTTTCCGATGGAGGAAGGCAGGGTGATAGTGGGAGGAGCTCTAAATCTCTGCAAAATGTTGGCCCAAGGTTCTGAAGATAACAATAGGGTTCACTATGACAGTGTCTTTTACTATCAGTCTGGTAATTGGGAAATGGATCTTGGTCCCAGAGACCGTCGAAAGCTAGCCAACACGACGGAAGAGGGAGTGGAACTGGTAAAGGAACTAGTGAATGAAATCCAGCTAGCTTTTCTGCTGTCCCGAAAAACGCGTTGACACGGTGCACGCAACTGTTTATAATAAATTCAGTATGCCATTGTAGGAAGACGGTTAAAAGCGCGGAGAGTATATTTGCGCGCGCGATTGCGTAACGGCACGCCTTAGTCCACCAAGAGACTCGGACATGGCTTGGTAAAGAAAAAGTGCAAAGAGTGGAACGTTCTGCAGCGGTAAGGATAACGTTTGAAGGTACTCTACCTGGTGTCATCACAACTTGAGAAATGTTGCTGGTCGAAGATCGCCAGGGAGGAGTAAAGCCTCCAGGTGGCCTTAATAAGCTGCCATTTGGATGTGCACCTGGTTGGGGTAGGAGTCAGCAAACGGATAGCACACGGGAAACAGTCGCTCGAGTATGTGTCAGAGAGAACGGACCATTCGAGATGACGGGTAAGCTGGGCAGTGCAGAAGTATATGTCCAAATGAGAATAGGTGTGCGTGGAGTCTGAAAGGAATATAGGTTCTACTGTGTTAAGGCAGAGGACGTTGAGTTGATGAAGAAGGTCAGAAAAGAGGCACCTCTCGGTCAGGTTCTGGGATAGCCCCAAAGGGTGCGCCTTAAAGTCACTGAGCAGCAGAAAGGCTTGACTTAGCTGCGCAATAAGTTGGAGGAAGTCCCTGGTGGCCTCGAATGACGAAGGGATGTAAACGGTACAAAGTGAGTAGGTCAAGTGAGGAAGGAAAAGGCGAACTGTAACAGCTTTAAGGGAGTGTTCAAGGAGAAGTGTTGACTATGAACGTCATCCCGTATGAGCAGCATGACTCCCCTATGACATGGAATGCTGTCTTCGGGGGAAAGGTCATAAAGGACTGGGAAGAAATGCGAGAGCTCAGAGCAGTCTAACAATCCAGTTTTGTTTCCTGAAGGCAGAGAACAAGTGAACACTGCGAGCAGCTACGAAACCTCTTTGTTTGATCGAAGGCCGAGGACGTTCCATCGAAGGTGAGTCGTAACATGCAAAGTGGAGGGGGGGGAAAAAGTGAAGGGGTGTCACCTCTGTGGCTGCCTAATGCCAGTCTTCAAAAACCCACCGCTACAGGGCACAAACGTTGGAGGACCCTGATCCATGAGATCTACAGAAGAGTCGCATTCTCCCTCTGTCGAATTGCAGAGTCCAGGGCGTAATAACTGTTGGCGATGCGCACCCGCGCCACGAAAGTCGGTTTGGTGAGACCGTTAGCTGGACACGCTGTCGAGGAGGATATCCGGGACGGCAAAGGAGAAGGCGGCTTTGAGAGCAGGTCACTCAGGATCGGTCAAGATAATGTTACGATTCTGGATGGGGCTGTAATCGGCTACTCTCGGTTGCACATCAAATACATAAACTTTAATTAAAGAAATTAAAATCTTAAAACAACCCCTAAAAAAACCCAACAAAATTGACTATATGATGGCTGAAGGCCTTATCACAAAAAAATTCCACAATTTTAGAGCCAAAAGCCACCACCAACAACCTTAAACAACATACGGCTGAAGGCCTGAATTAGAAGTCATAAGAACAATTCCTAATAGCACATATTAAGACAAAAACTTCGTTTTATAACCATCTGTAATATGGCTGAAGGCCTTATTATGAAAGAAGCGAAATTATTTCTTGGCTGAAAGCTAAACACAACTTCAATAACAAACGGCTGAAGGCCTGAATTAGAAGTCAGAAGAATAATTCCAAATATACACATTTCAACAAATACTTTGCTTTTAAAACAAGTTTGCTTCTAAAAAAACTTACTGTAATACGGCTGAAGGCATTATCACGGAGGAAGTGAAATTTTTGCTTGTCTGAAGGGAACACCAATAATAATTAAAAATTACAAAAAATAGTTCAAATTGCTCTGAGCCCTATGTGACTTAACATATGAGGTCATCAGTCCCCTAAAACTTCTTAAACCTAACTAACACAAGGACATCACACACATCCATGCCCGAGGCAGCATTCGAACCTGCGACCGTAGCGGTCACGCAGTTCCAGAGTGAAACGCCTAGAACCGCTCGGCCACACCGGCCGGCTAAAAATTGCAAATATCCTTAAAATAAACATCACAATCTAAAGAATCAGGACAAAACGTTCTCAGCGAGTTGTAAGGTAGCTACACTGAGTCACAGCGCCAGAGATTACACCAAAGATTATTATTCCGCCGCCTCCACTGGTGCAGTTGTAGTTCAGAGGATGTCGAGAGCAGTTGTTCTGCTGGGCGAGAGAGCAGATGCTGTTCGGTTGGTGTAATGCGTAGATGGAAGATGTTGCAATTATCACAGTGTATTTGAGAAAGGAGATGGGCTTTGATTTGTGATGCTGGTGTAATGAAAAATTTTCGTCAATATATGATGAGGTAAAAAGGTATTACAGATTTCTTTAATGTGAATGCCTTTTGGTCACAGGTACAGTCAAGAAAGCATCTGGCTCGTGTTCATGTATTAGACTTGTAATTCTGGCTTCTGTGTGCAATTATAGTATTTCTGGTTTTTCAATTAGTTCATTGTAAATGGTGTTTAAAATATTATCTCGTTTTGAGAAAGAACCGAGCCAGATACATGTACGTTGAGTCACACTACCACACACAGAACAGTAACTCTTGTGCTTTGTTGTTTCGTAGCTTTTATAGTTACAGGGGACTTAATTAATCAGTTGTGTTAATGGAAATCCTTCTCATTCTTTATTTATATTTTATGCAATCAGATTGCGTGCTAAGACTAGTCAGGGCCAACCGGTCACACAGTTACTACAATTATTGCATCTTATTGCTTTAATTAAGTCACCATGCACGTGGCTCTTTTAGTCTTTTCCTTTTAATTAAGCCCCAATGCACGTGGCAACCGCTGCTTCGGATCGTCCCTTGGAATTCTCTTGATAGTAAAAATAGCAGACAGTAGTATTGTTGTAGTAATTTGTAGTTTAGTAATTGTAGTCTATACTGCACGTATAGTTTTTGTAATTGAACATTTGTACTTACCTTGTCATTCTTCTGATGGTATTTTTGTAGAATTTAATTTTTGATGAGTCGTATACGGGTTTGACAATTCTGTGCAATTGTGAAGGTTTTAACTGTTCGTTAATCGTGTTTGTCGGGAAGCATTTCGTGTGGATGATATTGTTGGTGATAAAGTGTTATATTGTGTGTACTTTTCGTATAGTGGCGAGTTTTGTATGTTTTGTAAATGATTACGCGATCGATGAAAAAGGCAAAAAAGGTGGATTGTCAGAATAACGAAATTGTTAACATAGCGAAGTCGCCAACACAGGAGAACTGTATGATGAATAATGAAGTAGAAAACAATTTAATAAGCCGGGGGAATAGTCCGGAACCAGTTCAAAATTTTTCACAATCTAAAAATTTTCAGAATACGAGATTAACGACAGAAGATTCTGGAATAGTATCGAACACAGATAGCTTTACAGCTATGACGAAGGAAGTTAGTTTTACAGTAAATGTTAGGGGCGAAAAGAATTTCGAACCAGTTAATATGGAGCAGTTGATGAGTGCAATATTAAATTTGGGATCACAGGAACAAAAAACTGATATGGGAACATTGGAAACACGGTTAGACTCACGAATAGGGACATGTTTTAAAAACATGAAAGATGAATTAAAGAAAGAAATTAGAAAAGAAGTACAACCTATTTTGAATTCTCACAATAATAGATTAACTTCAATAGAAATTAGACAAAAGGAACAGGATAGAGAACCGGAATGAAGCGATTGCGTGATAGTACAAAACATTTCAGAGTTAAATTTACAATGTGCACACGATAAGGAAGAAATATTTGAAAGAATCGAGTAAATCGTACCAAATGACAGAATAAATAACCTAACACAACATTATGAACTACTAAATGTGTCAATACTGAAACCCGAGGCGCGACACTTACGGAAGACGTAAATAAACAGAAGGAACAAATAGGTGACTTACCGGAAAGAGTTGAGGAGATTTCAGATAAATTGACAAGTCTTGGTTTAAATGGGGACAGAGATTCAAATGATACAGCTCGATTGCCATTTGCAGAAGCAGAAGAGTACCAGAATATAAATAAACATGTTGAAAATCAGGGAAAATTTAATGAACGCGTTAAAAGGGAATTTACGGAGCTACGAAAGCAAGTTAAACAAATTGAAAGCGAAATCGTAGGAAAAGACAGTAGAAGAAATTTAGAATCACCCATAGCAGCAGGTTTTGAAGAAAATAATTTATTTCATTTACGAGATGCAACAAGAGAGCGTGGGGTGCGCGAACTTGACAATAATTGACATTCGGACAGGGACAGACGCGGTAGGTCTTTGTCGACACGAGGCGAAAACTTTGACTATAAACACATTTTAACTGTTCGGAAATTTAAGATCTTTCCCAATTCTAATAATGACATACATCCATGTTCATGGTTAGATCAATTTGGCCACTAAGTCACAAACTGGAATTTATGTGTGGATATTTAGAAAACGAACCGGCGACGCGCATGCGCGCCCTTATTAGAGATTGTAATAATTTAAATGATTTTTATCATGCATTTCTATCGGCATATTGGTCCGAAAACACGCAAGACAGAGTAAAACATAGTCTTATTATGCAGGGTAATTTTAAACAGTCTGAGTTCCGCACGCTGGCAGAATACTTTGAAGATATGATTCGAACGAATCAGTTCGATTCCAACCCTTATAGCCCGACTGAATTAATTCCCATTTGCTTAACTAAGCTGCCACAATCGATAAGACACATTGCTTTAGCCGGAAGATGAAAAGACGACATTGAAACTTTTAAGACTTTGCTACAAGAACTTGAGTATGAAAGTCCTCGAACAAGTACAGATAAAATCCTAGTGCAAACTTCAATTCATCATCCAATATATTCCGAAGACACACTGTCCACACACAACCTCTGTGTAATCGACCTGTGCCAAATCTTCTACTCATGATGAATTATAAAATACATTTTAGGTTACCTTGTCCATCATAAAATAAAAGAAATGCATACATGACCTCTAACAGCCTTCTGTTTGAATAACTTTCAGTAAGTAGGTGCGAGTACACAGTATTAAAGATCACATAAGAAAAAAATGGTTCAAATGGCTCAGAGCACTATGGGACTTAACTTCTAAGGTCATCAGTCTCCTAGAACTTAGAACTACTTAAACCTAACTAACGTAAGGACATCACACACATCCATGCCCGAGGCAGGATTCGAACCTGCGACCGTAGCAGTCGCGCGGTTCCAGACTGTAGCGGCTAGAACCGCTCGGCCACTCTGGTCGGCGATGACATAAGAATTTGAATGAATAAACCGTAATATTTCGCAGTGTGTACACCACTTCAAGAATCATGGCAGAACAGAAGCAAACATGTGGAGTATTTTTTGTGTCAAGTGTCACTTGCTATTTCAATTGCTCATGAAGAATGCAGTGTAATAACTGTCAATGGTCTAAAGCTAGTGTTGGTATTTCTTGTCGTCAGCTTCCTTTCTATTATAATGAATTAATACAGCTTCCATAGAACCTCCAGCTCATGTGACTTCAATGAAGTTTCTTTTACACGTGTAGTTCGTAGAATTATAGCAGTTCATTTTCTTATCTTAAAATGTAAAGCACTGAGCGTAAGCAAAACATGCAATACCGATTAAATATACCAGTAGAGAACAGAATGTCAACAAGTGGATGCAGCACAATGCCTACAACGGGGTTCTGCCAAGCGAACAATCTATAATTAATACCATAGTGTATCCTAAACTCTATGTTCGTACACAGTATATAAGTATTCCTCTATACTAAATTAAAGAGTAGTTATGACAACAAAACAGAAATGTGTGAATATGCAATCCATAGGCAAAGCAGCAAGTATATATCTTACATAATAAATAGGTCATTAACATCATATCAGCATAAGCAAATAAATGTTCATACGTAATCTTAATAAGTAAACATGAAAGCGCAAACAGATAATTCACGAAGTATAGCTTACATACATAACCATATCAGCACAACTAATCAGGTGACAATTATAATTTAAATAAACAGGAACAGCAGGCACATAATTAAAAAAAATATGACATCAGTGAAAAAGCATAGCAGCCAAGCGATGCATAATATACACAAGTAACGACCCTGTTCATTAATAAAACATTGTCAAAATCAGCAAATGTACCCAAGCATGTCGCTTCACAAGTAAATTCATAGAGCGTAAAATTTAATACAAAGTAGAAATCACGTAAATGCGAGCAGCAAATTACGTATAAAGTACATACAAGTAGAAGTATGTTACCTGAAAAATAAACTCAATTAATATTTACCTTTTTAGTTTATTACTTTCTTCTTGGAAATTACATTCTTCCTGAAATTTTCTCGATAGCAAGTCCTCTTAACGTCGGACATGCAGAGAATTTACCTGAAGTTCTTAAATATTTTATACAACTGTATCCTGGAAAAACTGAACATTAATAACATACGTTATCAAGTCACTATAGCTTTATACTGAATTTAATCAGAGAAATTAGACTGAGTATTTGTCTACAGCTGTCAGTGCATCGCACTGAGCGCTCCATCAGCTGTTGGTAAGCGTGACGTAGGAAGTAATTGTTTGCGGTCAACGGCTACCTTGTGCGGCGCGCGGAGTGACTGTCGCATTGTGTATGTGCTGCCGCTAGAACACGGCGCGGTATCCCTGTGTTCTCTGCGTGTTTACGTGTAACTGTTAATTTCTCAAAAGTATGTCATTCCACAAAAATTTTTAACGCTCGATATATGATGTATTCCCTTAGAGCGCCGTGATTTAAGAGTTTCTAATTCAACAGTGTTATCATGAATAATTTTGCAAACTCTATATGGACCGTTATAAAGCAGAAAAAATTTGCTACACAAGCCTTTTCCTTTTTGAGACAAACGATGAGACTTAATAACACATTTTGACCACTGACAAAGTTTTTAAACGACCAGGACGTTTAGTTGATTTCTCTCTTCTAGCAGCCGCAGATGCAATATTTTGTAGAGCCAGATTAACAAATTCAGAATGCCGCAGTTTCCGTGTAGGCGGAAAAGGAAAGATTTCAGAAATACGATTTGTCGGTGCTTTATTTTTTAATATCAATATAGGCGGTAAAGAAATTGAATCATTAGTGAGTTCATTCGGAATGTTTTGAAAAATATGAAGATATTGATCCCACGTTCTGTGATTATGATAACAATAAAGACGTCACAATTGATTAATTTCCTTCATCCATCTCTCTGAAGCGTTAGATTGAGGGTGAAAAAGTGAAATGAAAATTGGTTTAATCTTACGACGCCGTAGAGTACGAAGCCAAATTTTAGAGCGAAACTGATTCATTATCTGATATAACTTCATCAACATGACCTACTTCTTTAAGAAAATGTTTGATGAAAGCATTAGATACTGAACGAGATGTTGCTTTGCGTAAAGGTGTAAAACACACATATTTTGATGTCAATTCCACTGCTACCAAAATGTACGCAAAACCATTAGTAGAACGAACCACTGGACCGAACAAACCGACTGCAGCCGTCTCCTTTAATTTCGCTGGAGTGATAGGAAACAACTGTGCTCTGTCAGAAATAGTTGGCGGTTTAGCCTTTTGACATAATTTGCATTTAGAAAAAACAAATCGAATACGTTTTCCCATGTTACTAAAGTAGCTATTTTCTCGTAATTTATGAAAGCATTTTCTGGGACCAAAGTGTGCATAACTGAAATGTGTATACCAAATCAATGTATTAACCCGCTATTCAGGAATGCAAACTAACCAGAGTTGTCAACCGATTTTCGTTTAAAAGGAATATCATTGCGAACTAAATAATACTGTCTAATCGCTACGCTTTCCTTTGTCATACGGCTGGTATCTATTGTCCTGTCTGTTTCGTCTCTCATTTTCAAAATTACCGCTATAACGTCCGTTCCGATCGTTATCCGTTTTCTCTGAAAATCTATTGTGATTACCGTTACTGAAAAACTGGTTACGGGACTTTGTAACCGGTCACATAGCTACTAAAATTATTGCATTTAATGACGCCCCCATGCAAAGTGTTCCAAGGGTCGGCCAAGAAATGTAACTCAAACATAAGGTAAGGTAAGACAGGCAGTCAAGAGTTGTACTCAGGTAACAGGATGGCAACTCAAACTAGGGGCCGCTTAAGCGCCGACCGAACGACTAACCAATACGTCAAACGTCCAATCACTGTTACAACGACGGAATATTTTTGGGCAAGGGCGTAGAGACAGACAGCACTACGTTCTCTGAAAACACCCAAGGGTGAAGGAAACAATAGAACCAAGATAGACCTCCACAAAAATAAGCGCTGTACAATACAAGAGGCTGTCGAACTACACGCGGCGTCGGACAGCATCACCATGACAAGGAAATGTTCACTGCCGGAAAAGTACGGTAAACTCCAGTGCATGTAACTTGGGCGTTAGCGGCCACAAGGCAGAAAATACCTCAGGTTGCACTGCACTAAAAAGAGTAACACTAAAATCAATGATGAATAACAAGTAGAGAAAGACGGCTGCCATACTTCACCGCCTCGAAACACTTCACTCGTTGCCGCCAGGCTCAGCGGCCCTGGGAGCAACAACCCGCCGACCAAAGGCAAAATCTCAGAATAGGGCGAGGTTGCATTATCAGTTAACTCTTCACAAAACTTAAAGTCCAGGATTCGGTGTGCATCGAAGTCGCCACTCTCAAAGCTACCCCTCCTCGATCCAGCAGCGGCAGCACACTTCCAGCGGCCCTGGCTAGTCTTAGCGCTGCACGCCCCAGCCGAACTGCTCTCCGTTCGCAACTCTCAATAAATCCAGACAGCAATAAAATAACAGCTAATTCAGAAGCACAAGATCCAGGCAAAAAATTCCACCAACAACTCACAATACTAAAACCAGTCACTGTGAAACAACACGAACGAATTATGTAAGTCTGCACAAGCACAGAGTAGACAGAAGCACTCGGAAGACCAAATGCACGTCGTCCGCTGCGACGACCGACCGAACGACCAACCAACGGTCGTCCCCACTCAAATCAGGCACAGGAAAGATCCCACAATAAATCGTCGACTGACAACGTATTGCGATGAGGCCACTTCAACGGGCGGACACACACACACAAAGTGAAAACTGCGCTACTCGAATATCATGGTGCATTCAACTGAAACTCGGTGATTCCGGAGTCGTGCACTCTCGCGACCACATCCTTCCGTCGGACAGTCCATGTGTGTCGCCAGTGGTCGGGCGAGTACTGGCTGTCCGGACCTCACTGCTGCTCCGTCCCAACTCAACTCGCTCGTCACATGAAGTCACGGAAATACTAGAGGCCACTCCAAAGATGGTACCACAGTATGTGCTATCGATAAGCGCTGCTGCTGCCACTGACGGACAGACAAGGCGAGCAAACGTAGTGGCGCCAGTGCACACACTAGGAAAACGAGACGCCACTGTCGCTATTACAAGATGCCAAGCTATGAACGGCATCAACGCGAGTCGCAGACGGCTCATGTTTGACTTTGTGGGACTTGTTGGAGCCTTTTCAGTTGTCAGAGGAAGACTCAGTGTTTGTTGGCTGGAGACAGAGGCCGGCCGCGGTGGCCGTGCGGTTCTAGGCGCTTCAGTCCGGAACCACGGGACTGCTACGGTCGCAGGTTCGAATCCTGCCTCGGGCATGGATGTGTGTGATGTCCTTAGGTTAGTTAGGTTTAGATAGTTCTAAGTTCTAGGGGACTGATGACCTAAGATGTTAAGTCAAATAGTGCTCAGAGGCCTGGAGACATGTCCCTCATGGAGCGATATGTAGAAACAACCATCCTGTATGTGCCAGATGGTAGACTGCATGATTTGATACTACCCAATAACTTCCAAGCGACCAGGTAAGGCGCCTTTTCCTTTACCTTGATCTCCTTGACAGCCCACTCATCGAAATAAACGGGACAATCTGAAAAGGAGGCAGGTGTTCGTCATTTTAGTCGATCAGCAGGGAGGAGGAGGCAGTCAATCGCCGTTGTGATCATCCCTACCACAGGTTACACGTTTGTCTGCGTTTCATTATGACATTCGAGTACTGTTCAAATGACACTAGTAGCATCACATTGGGTTCGCAATGTACCGTCAGACTATGATAGCTTCATAGCCTGCTTTGATGTTGGATGGAAGCGCCACTCTATCAAGAGAAAAAGAGTGCGTGTGGGCACTAAGGTTGCATCCACCTTTTTCATCACCCAATGGACTGTAACGACACTCTGATCAAAAAGGTACGTTTGGATTTCTGCCTCGGTCAGTTCGTCGAGCAGCCTAGTATAACACCACCGGAAGAATTCAGAGTTTTATGGGCCTAGACACGAAGAGGATAGCTGTTGAGAAGCTAAGCAGCAAGCAGTTCCTGTGCTTTAGAATCAGCAGCAGTCTGCTGCTGAGACTGTTCTATCGTCAGCTACTACAAATGCAGAATACATTCGGAAAAGCACCCCAGACATGTTCCCCCAAGGGGAGGAAAAGGAGTAGGTAGAGGATAGACATGAAGCACGGAAGGAAAAACATGCTGCAATGGCTGGGGCCCCGTGGTAGCCAAACACGAACCCGCCAAAGAGTGGTGAACCCTCTGGGGACTGTAGTACGTGATGGATGTCAGATGAAACATAATTATGTAATACGGTAGCACAGTGTCATACGTTACGTTGACTATTTATGACGCTCTTTTTCCAGCAGTAGGTCTCTGGGGTGTAGGTAGGCAGTGACTCAGTGAGTAGGTAGTTTCCGAGGCACAAATTTCACAGCTTATCGCAGGGAACAGATTACTGCATGGGTGCAGTTATCATAAATCCGTTCCAGCGCAGCCTCTTTTTCGACAATACATTTCTTATCTGCAGGGCGGACTCCTGGAAATCTGCTCCGTTGCAGCATTCGGTTGCTTTCAGCAACATCAAAGCGAGATGGGACTTGGGCTACGTGTTTCCCACTAGAAATGTGTGGAGAACGATTACCAGTTCCACCATTAACTGTCGAAATAAGTAACACCTGTAGGAAAGTTTTTACGCATATTAACTTCCCTACAGGTGTTACTTATTTCGACACATTAATGGTGGAACTGGTAATCGTTCTCCACACATTTCTAGTGGGAAACACGTAGCCCAAGTCCCATCTCGCTGGGGAAATGGCGCAGTTATTAACTGGTTTCGCAGATATTGTATCACAGAACATGGTTTCGGGAGCTTTCCATTGGATGACCTCGTGTGTGTGTGTGTGTTCATCTGTTTGTGTGTGTGAAAAAAAAAATTCGATGACCAACATGACATGTATAATAGTACTTCCGTATACGTATTTTGTTGCTCTAGTTCAGTTTTGTGCGCTGTCACAGACTGATCTAAATTGGCGTATGGAATAATATGCTTAGTGCAGAATGCTACTTTATTTCTTAATAATCCATTAATTACAGTTTTGGAAGACAGAGCTTTCCCATTATAGACTTGTATCAGCTCTGTTATATGATTTACAAGTTAACTGTGTACCGTCAGCAGAAGCACACTTATATTGCCTTTCTTAGTGAAGCATGTAAGCATTACTGATTAAAGGTACTGGTGTAACACAATTTCAAATGTATATCAGTCCCAATTTTCGTTCAGTCAGTGTTGATTTAGCTCTGTAACTAATCAAAGACAAAAGCAGCATAAAACTGGCCCAAATAAATTCTGCTTCTTAGCTCACGACAAGAACTGTTACGCATATTAATTTCTCGTAGTTATACTTTACTCATGAACATCCTTTCCACGCTTCGAGTAATTGTAGGCAGTTGAATTAAGAAAAGTCATGACAGTGGCTACTAAGCCGGCTCCGAAGTTTATCGCACTTATAAGGTACTCCATCGCCTAGTGCCGTAAGATTTAAAATATCCAAGTTAGACGGGCACGGGCCGCAGCCAATTACGGGCTGAAGTTCCTGTATAATTTCGAGCTATCATGCTAGGTACTTCGTGCACGTGAAGTGTGAATTACCACTCTGAAGTACTCTTTCGCTACGGAAACGCGCAGTAAGTGTCAGATTTCTCAACTTAAGCCGTTACCACACTCCGCTCAAGCGTCTCATTTCGCCAAGTGCTCTCGGCAAGAACTGATTTTTATTACTTTCTGCTTTCTCACTTCTGCACCAAAAAGTTCGCTCTTGGAAAGATATAGGTTCCCTTTCCTAGAAGAATATACGTACCTGGTGCTTTAAACCTCACTTTTCACATCATTATATGGATAATCACTATAGGTAAGGACTGCAAAGTAGCTTATTGGTTTTTTTCATACCGATTGTTAAAATTTTATGATAGAAAGTACGCTATCATTGAGAGGGCAAAGTATAGATTGCACCTGGTAAGTTTCATTTTAAGAATATTGCACAAATATTCAGTATCGATGAAACTTCAGTAAGAATCCGCAGCTATCATACAACAATGTAGTATACGAAAATTGTTTAATCAAATGCGGTAAATTTTAAATTCGTCCCTCAGGTAGAGCAACCGCAAACTACTAGCATAAAAATCAGCAAAACTCAGTATTGGCTGAGAATATAAAGGGTGGGTCTCACATCCACAACATACACTCCCGTATTTTCCAGAATAAGCGTGAATCATAACTTGCTACATCCTATGACATCAATGAAAATTTTGATTTGGGTGCTTGCCTGATGTATGTTGCATTAAGGTCCAGCACCAATGCTAACATGGCCGCCTAATTTCCTCCACCACTTCTCCACGTTTCCTGTTCCGTCTGTCCCTTCGCACTCCGTGATCCTTTTTTTTAAAGTTTTAAATTAATATGCTTAATTAGCATCGGCGTATTTCTTCTGCAGCTAATTCGTTATCAGAGGGGAAACCTGGGAAATACGGAAGCGTCCGATCTAACCCATCGGCTTTGACCCATGACGTCACAAATATAGCGGAAACGACAATTCCAATATGGCGGATATAGAAACGTTGCATACGTATCACAAAGACGAAAACACATAGAAAAAGAACACACACAAAGGTTTCACAAGAACAATCTGCTAACATTGATAGCAAACAAAGATAATAATAAACAAGTGGTACTCAAGGCCAGGCAGGGGGGGGGCTGCGCCCCCCCCCCCTGACCCCCCCCCCCCCCCCGCCAAAAAAAAACTCCCAACCTAACCTCGTATTCAGGGCTACGCTACAGATCAATGTGTGGGTCAATCAAAAGATAAAAAAAAAGAAACAAATAAAAAAAAAGAAAAAAACAATATTGATTCATTAGACATAAGGAGTAGCGACAAAACATATAGACCATAAAGATTGAAATGACGTCACACACCACAACACCCTTACGTCACGGGTCAAAGTTGACGCGTGAGATCGGATGTTTCTGTTGACCCGAAACCTGTTTTAATATTTGTGGATATAGCTATATACTGCACCCTTAGACATAAACATCACCGGCCGTTGGGACCGAGCGGTTCTAGCCGCTTCAGTCCGGAACCGCGCTGCTGCTACGGTCGCAGGTTCGAATCCTGTCTCGGGCATGGATGTGTGTGATGTCCTTAGGTTATATAGGTTTAACTAGTTCTAAGTCTAAGGGACACATGACCTCATGATAAACAAGTTGATTAGTTACAGCTAGAGATATCCAGGAAACTAATAGCGTGTAGTTATTGCATCAATTGGATTTGCAATAGCATGCGCACGCTGTGTTCTGTTTCATTGTTCTATTTAGAAGGTTATTTCTCGAATAACTTATCTCTACTCGCATATGCTGATACTCAAATCTCAACGTATAATGTACGAGTAGTTTGAAGATTCGTAGGTCTGCCGCTGTGGTCGAGCGGTTCTAGGCGCTTCAGTCCGAAACCACGCTGCTGCTAAGGTCACAGGTTCGAATCCTGCCTCGGGCATGGATGAGTTTGATGTCCTTAGGTTACTTAGGTTTAAGTAGTTCTAAGTCTAGGGGACTGATGACCTTAGATTAGTTAGTTAGCTATTTACGTGTTCCATTGATCAATAGCACGGAGAAAACGTTATGATGTGGAACGTGTCAAATGCACAAGAAACGCGCACAGGAAACAAGTTTTTTTTTTGCGTTATAGTGTTATACCTAAATATTTCTATTATCTATCCCATTCCCTTAAGTGGCACAAAATGCACATATTATATCTCCAGAACTATTTTCTCATATTCAAGAATTCATCTATGGTATAGAAGGAGTTGACAAGGAGCTATGATTTCAATTTGTTTTTGAAACTATTACTGCTGCCTGTCAGACATTTTATTTCATCTGGTAATTCATCAAAAAGTTTTATAGCCGCATATTTTACCCCTTTCTGTGAAAAAGATAGGTTAAGCAAGGATAGTGTAGGTCTTTCTTTTTTCTGGTATTGTAATTATTAATGTTGCTGTTGATTTTAAACTGGTCCATGTTGTTGAGAAAAAATTTCATTACTGAGTAAATGTACTGTGAAGCAGTTGTAAGAACTCTTAATCTTTTAAACAGATGTCTACAAGATGACAAGATGTGCGACTATGAGCCCCACACTTTATTCTAACTACTTTCTTTTGAGCAGTGAATAACCTTTTGCCTAAGTGTTGAGTTGCCCCAGAATATTGTTCCGTATGGCATCAGAGAGTGGAAGTAGGCAAAGTGTGTTAGCTTACTGATTTCTACATCCTCAAAATTGACAATTATTCTGATTGCAAAAGTTGCTGAACCTAGTCGCTTTACGAGATCCAAAATATGACTTTTCCAATTAAGATTCTCATATATATGTACACCCAAAAACTTAGTATGCTCTACCCTGGCTACTGACTTCTTTTGATGTGTTACGTTTATTCAATGAATTGTATTTTTGATGCATAAAATTGGATGTACTGTGTTTTTTCAAAGTTCAGAGCACGTCCATTCGCAGAAAACCAATTAAAAACTTTTCCAAAGTCCTTATTTGTATCATTTTCTATCAGACTTCCTTTTACTGTATTAATAATTACGCTAGTATCATCAGCAAACAGTGTCAGTTCAGCATCTTGATTCACATAAGAAGGGAGGTCATACACATATATCAAGAACAGGAGTGGACCCATGATCGATCCTTGTGGAAAGCCTAATGTAATTTCACCCCAGTTAGATGAAATGGCAAACTCCTTTGAATCACTTGAAGTATATAAAGAGACTTTTTGCTTTCTGTTCTGTAGATATGACTTAAACCACTCATATGCTGTTCCATTTATACTATAGAGTTGTAATTTCTCTAACATAATATCATGGTTCACACAATCGAATGCTTTGGATAAGTCACAGAATATTCCTACTGGTGACATTCTACTATTTAAAGACTCTATTACGAGGACAATGAAACTGTATATTGCTGTCTCAGTGGGACAGCATTTCTGAAATCCAAACTGTGATTTACTAAGTATCCCATTACTGTTGAGTGGCTAACCACTCTTGAGTACATTACTTTCTCAAAGATTTTTGGAAATGCTGTTAGCAAGGATACTGGGCGGTAATTATGACATTTGTGGTTTCCCCCTTTTTGTTGAGAGTATATTTTAACCTGTCTGGGAAAATACCCTGAGTCAGTGATGCATTATATATATGACTCAAAACATCTGTTGTAATTGCTCCACAGTGTTTTAATAACTTGTTAGAGATGTCATCTACTTCAACAGAACATTTATTTTTCAAAGATTTAATAATTTTCCTTATCTGACGAGAGAGTGTTAGATGAAACTTAATCTGACTAAATTTTTTCAAAGCTGACACTTCCATGTACTTCCTGGCTTTTTCTTTTGAACTACTATCACCAATTTTTTCTCCAACACTTAATAAATAATTGTTAAATACAGTGGCTACCTGTGTACTGTTGGTTAAGATGGTCTCATTCTCTTTAACAATAATACTACCTACCCGTGTGGTTACTTTTACTGTCTCCCTTCTAACAACATTCCATATCGATTTGACTTTATTGCTGGAGTTGCTAATTTCTTCTCTAACATACATATTTCTTGATTTCCTTACAACTTTTCTCAGTATGTTACAATAAATTTTATAGTGCAAAACTACTTCTGGATCTTTACTAGTTCTTGCTGTCTCATACAGTTTTCCTTTTCTTTCTGAAGACGCTTTAATACCTGTAGTAATCCAAGAATTCTTTGAAAATTTTGTGTTGTTACATTTAGTAATTTTCCTTGGTAAACAATGTTCAAAAAGGGATATAAATTTATCAAGAAATATGTTGAAATTTTCATTAGCATTTGACTTATTATATACATCTTCCCAGTTTACATTTCCTAACTTTCTCTGAAGTGATCTATAGATACCGGGTTGAGCACCCTCACACTTTTACTTAATGGTTTCTGAAGTGTACACCCTGTTAGGTTTTGTAAGTTAATGAGTTGTCCATCATGGTCAGATAATCCATTTACCACAGGGAAAGCATGTGTTTGTTCTACATCCTCTTGCTGTACAAATACATCATCTATTAGAATAAGACTGTCCTGACCTATACATGTAGGGAAATTGATCACTGATTTTAAGTTATATGTTGTTAACAACACTTCTAGTTCACTTTTCCTATCAGAATTGCTTAGAAAGTTAACACTGTAATCACAACAGATTAATAACTTCTTCTTTTTGTCTCACTGACAACATATTAGGGAGTCAAACTTTTTTGCCGGCTGCGGTGGTCTAGCGGTTCTGGCACTGCAGTCCGGAACCGCGGGACTGCTACGGTCGCAGGTTCGAATCCTGCCTCGGGCATGGGTGTGTGTGATGTCCTTAGGTTAGTTAGGTTTAAGTAGTTCTAAGTTCTAGGGGACTTATGACCTAAGATGTTGAGTCCCATAGTGCTCAGAGCCATTTGAACCAATCAAACATTTTTATGAACAGCTCCCAATATCCTAGTGGAGACCTGTACACTGTTATCTATCTGAAGTTCACATGCACAAATCTCAAAGGGCTGAACAACACAAAATTTGCTTATTTCAACAGTTCTGTTTTTATATTCGTGTTTACTAGATCTACAAATGTAAGATGCTAAATTATACCCATTTATACTGACATTTTCCATCCCCACAGTTACATGGTGCTCAGACAGACAAAGTATAACAATCTCGTTCTTATTTTTGAGATCATCTAAACACATTATCAGCTCATCTACTTTTTTTCCCCTGATATTTTGGTGAAGTAAGTGGATACCGCCCTTAGCTTTATCCCTATTTGCTGTGAATGAAGTTTCTTTTCTTCTATTTTCCTTGGTTGTTGTCTGTGTGGAATTTGGCTTTAACCTAAAAAACCTGTCTGGATGGTCCCAGTAACCACAGGGATCACCCCTTGTGTGATTGTGGCCCCGCTTACAGTATCTGCTAATAGAGAAGTTAAATCTTGTTAAGTCCCATAGTGCTCTGTGCCATCTGAACCATTTTTCAAACTTAGAGACTTTTTGGTAGAAGAAATGTAGCTGATATTATGTCCCAAACACAGCATACGGTTTTCTACATTTATAATCAGCAGTATCTGCCCTAAGAATTCCTTCAAATATTTGAAACTAGCTATGGTTGTAATTCATTTAAGTAATTATTTCGTATATCCTTGAAACACTCTTGTATTTTCCTGTAATGTCTTGCTTTAGTTGTCGAAAATGACCTCAAAGCGTCAGCACATCTTGTTATTTGTATTTTGAAAATCACTATTATGTTGGATCTTTCGTTCTTAACGACCTATTATTACAGCTTTATTTGTGTTTCTGTCAACCCGTTTTCATAACGGCCCTTGTACCACAGAAATGTTGTAGTTCCATGCATTTTTTGTATCCAAACTACCTGATCAATTACGTCCTACACTAAGGCGGTAATAAGGTGCTCCGATGTATGCTTTTATCAAATTGCCGAAGGCGACATCAAATCTAATGACGCTGTTCTTTCCTGCAACAACTGTACTGTGGACTCTTATTCTAAGAGCTATGTATGCATAGTTGCACTGTCTTAATCCGCGCATGTCTCCTTCGCTGGTGCAGATTACTGTAGGGGTAAATAATTTAGTGCACTCTTCCAGTACGACAATGTCTGAAGACTAATCTACGCCTCATATAATTCATAACAATAGAGACGTACGCCGGGAGAATATGGTTGCCGTTCTGGCTCCGTAAACATATCGGGTCTGCAGCCGGAACATCTCGTCATCGGGACGCAATATTTCGGCGGTCCACCTGGCCGCCATTTTCAGGTGAGTAGGCCGTCGCACTATAGCGCAGAAACTGAAATCGAACACACCGTGGCGGCTCCGTTGTACACCGACCGTGGGTCCACGGCGCGTGCTCGAAAGTAACTGTCCTGTTGCGACAGGCAAAACAGCGCACCAGAGGTGAAAGCTCGCGGAAACGATGTATCGATATCAAACACTATTTGCAGTTTTTTCCAGACCTAGACAAGGACTGTTGTTTCTTAATGTCAAACAGAACAAGGTTCCAACAGTTACTTAAAGGATACCCCTTATCTCTGTTAATAACATTGTTAGATAGCTAGATTTCATTGGCTTCTTTCGCTACACACTCCCTATACCGTGTCGCAAGGCAACCACTTGTGTCTCATCGTACAACATTTTATGTCCTTCCGTAAGACAATGTTCCGCCACCGCATATTTTTCTGGATGAAATAAACGCGTGTGTCGATGATGCTCCACGCAACGAAGCTGGACCGTACTAATTGTTTGTCCAATATGGACTTTCCGCAATGGCAGAGAATCTTGTAGTCTCCGGGCTTTCTCAAACCTAAATCATCCTTCACTGAGCCCAACAAGGCTCTGGTCTTCGCTGGCGGACGTAATACGCTTTTAATATTAAATTTCTTTAAAATTCTATCTATTTTTGGAGATACGCTCCCAGCAACGCCGTTAGTAGACAATCTTCGAAGTTTCAGCGGATTTATTCTCAGTCTACAACAACGGATGATGACACCCGTCGACATGTTGTGATCAGTCTCACAACCAAGCAATTGGACGATCGTAGTCCGGCAGTACTGGAAAAGGGACTGAATAGTGCCCCTACACCCAGGAATATTCCCATTACGGAATTGATTTCCGCCGTTGAACAAGCTTTGTCCAGGTTTCCATACGATCTAGCTGATGAGGTTAGGCTAGAGGTCTCTCATACGTTGTGTCGGGTGCCGCCCCTTATGTAACATCTCCTCGTTTGAAAGAGCCGCGATCCGTTCCATCAGAGAATACCATGATGTAGTAATTCTTCCAGCAGACAAGGGCAATGCAACGATTCTTCTTTCGCGGGACGATTATGTGGATAAAACGGATCTTTTGCTTGCAGACCCGGAATAACGAAGATTGAAGAACGATCCAGCTGAACGTATTAAACGCAAAACGCTTTCACTTTTGAAGAAGAGTTCATTATCTGACGAGTTTATACGGTTTACCTCAGGTACACAAGCAAGGAGTACCCCTTCGTCCTATTTTCAGCAATTTGGGCGCTCCCACTTAGCCAAGGTTTTAGCGTTCATTCTGTCCCTATTTCGGAAATTGCGAACACCATATTTCCAATTCATTGGTTTTTATTTAGCGTTTGAAGTCTTTGTGTCTCAGTCCCACGGATTTGCTCCTTAGTTTTAATGTTGTGTTTCTGTTTATCAGAGTTCCTCTTGAAGATTCATTGCAGTTCATTGGTGAAAAATTGCACGAACGAACAATTAAGCTATGTCGCCATGTGCTGACATCGACGTATTCTTTGTTTACTGACAAATACTTTGAACAAACTGACGTAGTGGTTATGAGGAATCCATTATCCCCCATAGTCGCCAATTTGTTTCAAGGAAGATTTCGAGGACATGGCGCTGAAGACGGCGATCTTAAACCAACTAGCTGCTGGAGATACGTTGACGATACGTTTATGGTATGGCCACATGGGAGGTATGATCTAATTCGTGTCCTAGATCATTTTAATTGCCTACATCTCAATATTAAGTTCAAGATGGAAGTGCAAAAGGATGGAAAACTTCCGTTTTTAACATATCTTGGTCTACAGGAGGGATGATGGGACATTAGGACATAGTGTTTATCGTAAGCCCACACATACTGACCCACATCTTCTTGCTTCAACCATCGTACCAACGCAACGGGGTCCTAAGTACATTGCAAAAAACAGCTTACACCATCTCAGATGCAGATAGTTTGACACAAGAAATGGACCATTTAAAAGCTGTCTTCAAGCAGAATGGTTATACTGACAATCAGATCCATCGTGCTCTACAGACTGGACCTTCGAGGGAACCAATGGAAGCTACAAGCAAATCGGTGGCATTCCTACGTTTTGCGAGGAGCATATCACAATAATAGGTAGAATTTTACAGAAATTTAATATTAAAAGTGTTGTTTTGGCAGAAGAGCCAACACCGTGTTACGAGAAGAGGCCGAAATGCACTCGTTTTAGCTCATGCAGTCTGGCGTGAAGAGGGAAGAACTGTACTGACGTGAGGTCTGGAACATGACAAGGAATGAGAATTCAGAAAGCGGACATAATTAGTTTGATACTTAACTTTAATCCATTAATAATGAAAGTTGCTCATGACGGTACATGAGTCACAATATTATTAGTTCACAATACATTCTTAAAGAATATGGCACCTTGGTAGGTGCCGGGCGGTGTGGCCGAGCGGTTCTAGGCGCTTCAGTCTGGAACAGCGCGACCGCTACGGTCGCAGGTACGGATCCTGCCTAGGGCATGGATGTGTTTGAAGTCCTTAGGTTAGTTAGGTTTAAGTAGTTCTAATTTCTAGTGGACTGATGACCTCAGATGTTAAGTCCCATAGTGCTCAGAGCCATTTGAACCACCTTGCTAGGTCGCAGCAAATGACGTGGCTGAAGGGTATGCTAAACTGTCGTCTCTGCAAATGAGAGCGTATGTACACAGGGAACTATCGCGAGCAAAGTCGGCTGTACAACTGGGGCGAGTGCTAGGGAGGCTCTCTAGACTAGACCTGCAGTGTGGCGGCGCTCGGTCTGCAATCACTGATAGTGGCGACACATGGGTCCGACGTATACTAACGGACCGCTGCCGGTTTAAAGGCTACCACCTAGCAAGTGTGGTGTCTGGCGGTGACACCACAAAAAGTGCATTCCGTTCGCCAGCGAAGACCAGAGCCTTGTTGGGCTCACTAAAGGATGATTTAGGTTTGAGAAAGTCCGAAGTCTACATGATTCCCTGACATTGCGGAAAGTCTATATTAGACAAAGAATTCGTTCGGTCCAGGATCGTTGCGTGGAGCATCATCGCTACATGCGTATATTTCAGCCAGATAGATCTGCTGTAGGGTAACATTGTCTTACGGAAGGACATAAAATGATGTACGATGAGACACAAGTGGCTGCCCCTGCATCACGGTACTCGGAGTGTGTAGTGAAAGAAGCCATTGAAATCCAGTTATCTAACAATATTATTAAAAGAGGTAAGAGGTATCCTTTAAGTAAGTGTTGGAAACTTTTCTGTTTGACATTAAGAAACAGCAGTAAATGTCTCGGTCTTGAAATACTGTCAATAGTGTGTGATACCGATTTATCGTTTCCAGGAGCTTTCACCACTGGTGCACTGTTGTGCCTGTCGCTAGAGGGCAGTTACTTTCGCCCACGCGCGGTGGACTCGCAGTACGAACGAGCCGCCGCCGTGTGATTGATTTCAGTTTCGGCGATATAGTGCGACGGCCTACTTACCTGAAACTGGCGGCCAGGTGGAAGGCCAAAATATTGTCTCCAGGTGACGAGATGTTCCGGATGGAGACCGGATATGAATACAAAGACATATGGTTGTCGTTGGTAAATATAGATGCTGTTGACTGTCGTGGAGGGTGTGCTAAATCGGTGTAGGAATGATATATGTGTAATATTACCGTTGATGAAGCTAACAGGTTGATTTCAAAATAGGGAATTTTTTGAATCATCAATCCTCTGACTGGTTTGATGCAGCCAGCCACGAATTCCTCTCCTGTGCAAACCACTTCATCTCAGAGTGGCACTTGCAACCTACGTCCTCAACTGTTTGCTGGATGTATTCCTATCTCTGTCTTCGTATCCAGTTTTCACAGCCTACAGCTCCTTCTAGTACCATGGAAGTCAGTCCCTGATGTCTTAACGGCTGTCCGATCATCTGTCCCTTCTCCTTGTCAATGTTTCCCACATATTCCTTTCCTATCTGACTGCGCACAACCTCCTCATTCCTTACCTTATCGGTTTCAACACTCGTCAGGAGCACCATGTAACAAATGCTTCCATTCTCTTGTCTTCTGGTTATGCCACAAATCATGTTCATTATCACACAACGCTTTGCTCCAAACGTACCTTCTCAGAAATTTCTTCTCAAAATAGGGCCTATGTTTGATACTAATAGCCTTTTCTTGGCCACTAATGCCCTTTTTGCCGTTGCTAGTCTGCTTTTGGTATACTTGCTCCATCCGTCACTGGTTACTTTGATACTCACATACTATGATTCCTTAACTTCAACTACTTCGTGACTGTCAATCCTGCTGTTAATCTGGCATTCCACGCCCCGAGCTCATTTTCTAGCTTCGCTACGACGTTCGAGTTTCTGACACTCCACGCTCCGAGCTCGTAGAACGTTATCCTTTCGTTGGTTATTCAATATTTTTCTCTTGGTCATCTCCCCTTTTGCAGTCCCATCTCGGAGATACGAATGAGGTACTATTCGGGAAGCTTTTGCCAATGGAGAGATGATCATGACACTTTTGCAATTACAGGCCACATGTCCTGTGGATACGTGTTATGTGTCTGTAATTCACTGATATTCATTGTCTTCTGCATCCTCAGGGCCGTTGATTTTTGTCGATTTCCAATCCCAAGCACAAGAGCGTGCTCTGAATCTTTGTCCACACATCCGCCTGCTTTCACAAGGCCGTTGGCAGAATAAGAGTGACTTCTTATGCTAGAAGTCGTCGATCGCCAATACTGATTATTAATGAAAATTAAGCGGTGATGGGTTTCGAACTTGGGACCGAAGACTAATCGAAGACGCTACCCCTAGACCACGGATACAGAAAAAGTATCGAGCACTGTTAACAATGGTTCATGTAAAGTGGTTATCCGTTATGACAACATTACTCTCGTTGCACAAACATATTATTTTTTGTGCTGATTAATCATGAACTACTACGCCGAAAGCGAATAACCGCAAAATACAGATAAGTAATTCAGCTATTTGAGAATTGTATCCGGATCCTCCTTGGTCAGTGTTAACGTTTACTCACAGTAATATGAAAATGTAGTTTATTACTTCGTTTTATGATGTCAGAACTTGCTTTATTATTGTTCTTGAACCACACCTAAGTGTAACCATCCTTCTAACGATCAACAATGCAGTTGGAACTCAAAATTGTGGATAAAGGAAACTTTGTTTTCAAAAACACTGCAGTGATTAGAGGTTATTAGCAGTTCCGAAGGATAAATAGCTTATCTGCATGTTACAAGACTGTTCAGAGAATAGTGTTGTAGCTGCTGCCTGTCGGCTACGAAGGCAGATATTATTTCAGGCCTTTAATTGAAAAAAATTTCAAGAAAATGTTCGTTTGTAGCACAGAATTGTATGGCAGTCAATCACATGCAATGGGGAAACCGGAATAGTAGCAATTCCGAATTCTGAAAATTAATTGGACTTGTAAGATAAGGAGAAACGAGATTCTGAGCAGAATTGGCGAAAAAAGTAACATATGGAAAACACTGGCTAGAAAATGGGACAGGATGATACGTCATATGTTAAGCTATCAGGGAATAGCTCCTATGGTACTAAAGGAAGCAGGGGAGTGTAAAGGCTGTTTGGGAAGACTGAGATAGGAATACATCCAGCAAATAATAGAGGAGGTAGGGTGGAAGGCTACTCTAAGATGAAGAGAGGAATTCAAGGCGGGCCACATGAAATCAGCCATATAACTGATAGATCAAAATAATTAAAATTAATTCAACCAACTGGCTTTTGTCTAATCACTATTTACGCAACTCTGACAAGAGGTTCAGTCTTTCCAATTTTGCGAGTACTAATGACCAAAGAAAGTGTTTGTAAAGAAACTGCAGTTGTTTTAACAGTGATTTTTAAAGCTTCAGTTCAATTAAAAGTGTGCAGTACAAGGCACAACATACTTGTCACTTAAGAAATTATTAAAATACATGTCACCGATATTGTACAAGTTTCAAATTTCTTATAATTTCTGTCATGTGTGCTCAGAATAGAGGTTAGCTCTGGGCTTGTGTACCGTCGAAACAAAGGATTCCAGGGCAGGAAGCGAGCATTACCACACAACTTCTGAGAGGGAAAGGCAGTATGGCAATCGTTATAGTGGTATAAAACTAGATAGTATGAAGTAATATTTCGTAACTTCAGTGTCATAACTCCACCGTAAAGTTAGTCCTAGACGAAAGATTCGAGATCGGTGAACCTGAATGATTATTGTATTACCACAGTGAGGCAAGGAGCGCCGACGGGACCCATAAACGAGGATAGATTTGTTCACCCACCCAGAACCACCCTGTCATAAGTACAGGCTTTGCCTCTTAATTAATGAGACTTTCCGAGACACATTCAGTCGTGCTGCCATTCTGTCCGTGGTTCTAGAGCTAAAGAAAATGACAGTCTGTTGAACTTCAGTGAAACTGCGAAAGGCTGATCGATGATGATCTGCCTGACTTCGACAACTAGATGCAGCCACCCTGATTCACATCATGGATCAGAAGACTGGTGCGACTATGGATAATCGTGGCTGATCTGCGGATTCAGATGCAGTTCTCATCTTGTACAGTAAATATCATCAGGATTCAATACTGCGGTGTCTCTCCCTCCTGTGAATGACGATCAATATTCAACTCCAGAAATCTAATTTTATATTTTTTGGTGAATTCTCCCAAACGTCCATGATTTAATTTTTGCTCCCTCGCCTCGGGAGTGTAATGGATCCAAACTGTAGATGAGGTCTCAGATCTGTTTCGGACATTCCGTAAATTGCACAATATGTGGTCTGATTCTGTATACAGATGTTCTCCCACATTTCTTTTTGTCACACATCTGGTACCCATTGAGTACGGCGCCTTTTCATATCTTGTTCTTTGTGGAGGCTGTGGTGGACTCATGGAGTTGAAATGCCGGCAAGATGGACCTATTAGTGGACATTCATCTTCTGCAATAATGGCGTTAGTACATGATAAAGCTAAATTATTAGGAGAGGCCACACTTGAACTGTGGTTCTTTCGCGTACACTTTGGAAGTCATTAATTCAGAATAAAGAGCATTAAATGCTAAACTAAAGTCAGCATATGGAGATTAATTTGCAAACTAGTTGGCATTTGAAAAGAAATAATATCTCAAATGGTGCAAATGGCTCTGTGCACTACGGGACTTAACATCTATGGTCATCAGTCCCCTAGAACTTAGAACTACTTAAACCTAACTAAGCTAAGGACATCACACAACACCCAGTCATCATGAGGCAGAGAAAATCACCGACCCCGCCGGGAATCGAACCCGGGGACCTGTGAGTGGGAAGCGAGAACGCTACCGCACGACCACGAGCTGCGGACAAATAATATCTAACCAAAATACGTATTTCTTCACCTCATGCCCAATGTCATACTAGGCGCTTCATACGAATACTAATAATCGACCTCAAAGTTACATCCACGTGAAACGTTCATACGGAGCTCTACATGAATCGAATTTACTGCTCCAGCTTAAAAAAAAAAAAAAATCCATTTTTTCACAGCAGTGTTAGATTTATCAATTCATCTTCGAAACATTCTACAGTAATAAATTTCGTAAGGCAATAGACACTGCTCTTTTAACATGAGTGCAGTATTTGTCCTAGTTACGAGGGCGAGTCAAATGAAAACCTTAAATATTTTTTAAAATATTATTCACTGTACAGAAGTGGTATAAAGCTGTATCACTTTTCAACATAATCACCCCCACGCTCAGTTCAAGTCCTCCAGCACTTACAAAGTGCATAAATTCATTTAGAAAAATTCCTTTTGGTAGTTCGTGCAACCACTTATGCACCGCGTGGCGTACCTCTCCATCAGAACGGAACTTTTCTCCTCCCACTGCGTCTTTGAGTGGTCCAAAGATATGGAAGTCACTTGGGGCAAGGTCTGGCGAGTATGGTGGATGACGAAGACACTCAAAATGCAGGTCTGTGATTGTTGCAACTGTTGTACCGGCAGTGTGGGGCCTTGCATTGTCGTGTTGCAAAAGGACACCTGCTGACAGCAATCCACGTCGTTTTCATTTGACTGCAGGCCGCAGATGATTTTTTAGGAGATCTGTGTATGATGCACAGGTGATGTACTGGTGACAGTGGTCCCTCTAGGCATGTAATGCTCCAAAATGATGCCTTTTTCGTCTCAAAAGAGAGTCAGCACAACCTTCCCTGCTGATGGTTCTGATCGAAACTTCTTTGGTTTTGGTGATGAGGAATGGTGCCATTCCTTGCTCGCTCTCTTCGTTTCCGGTTGGTGGAAGTGAACTCAGATTTCGTCCCCAGTAACGATTCTTGCAAGGAAGCCATCACCTTCTCGTTAAAAGCGCCGAACAATTGTTCACAAGCATCAACACGTCATTCTCTGATTTCAGGAGTCAGCTTCCATGGCACCCATCTTGCAGACACTTTGTGAAACTGGAGTACATCATGCACAATGCGGACGGCTGACCCATGACTAATCTGTAAACATGCTGCTTTGTCATTCAGTGTCACTCGGCGGTTTTCCTTCAGTATGGCTTCAACTGCTGCAATGTTCTGTGGAGTCACAACTCGTTGTGCCTGAATTTGGACGAGGAGCATCTTCCACTTAATTCACACCATTTGCGAACTTCCTACTACATTCGTGTACTTGCTGCTGTGACAAACATGCATCACCGTACTGAACGTTCATTCGTCGATGAATTCTAAAAGGTTTCACACCTTCACTACGCAAAAACCGAATAACAGAACGCTGATCTTCCGTGGTGCAGGTCGCAAGTGGGGCGGGCATCTTTATACTCAGACTGCGCGGTATATATGCATCTGCACTATGCTGCCACCTACAGGGCATTATTTTGCCTACGGCTGCGGCATATCCGCCGTGTACAAAAGGTGCAGAAGGGGGGAGAGGACGGAGCCTTGGGGCACACCGGCAGAGGGGGAAAAAGGTGTAGGAATCTGTGTTATGGATGGGACAGCTCTGACAATGTGCTTCCCTTTTATACCTTGTGTATGCGATACTACCGTTGTTTCTGTGTTCTTATATCGCTATCCCATGACTTCTGTATTCTCATTCTATAACATTTGAATATCTATAAATCTTTCCGCCATCTACAGGTGATACTGGCTGAAACTAGACGGTTTATCCATTTGTCGATAACAATTTCTACGAGGGTGAGTCAAATGAAAACCTTAAATTTATCAGCAGGGAAGGTTGTGCTGACTCTCTTTTGAGACGAAAAAGGCATCATTTTGGAGCATTACATGCCTAGAGGGACCACTGTCACCAGTACATCACCTGTGCATCATACACAGATCTCCTAAAAAATCATCTGCGGCCTGCAGTCAAATGAAAACGACGTGGATTGCTGTCAGCAGGTGTCCTTTTGCAACACGACAATGCAAGGCCCCACACTGCTGGTACAACAGTTGCAACAATCACAGACCTGCATTTTGAGTGTCTTCGTCATCCACCATACTCGCCAGACCTTGCCCCAAGTGACTTCCATATCTTTGGACCACTCAAAGACGCAGTGGGAGGAGAAAAGTTCCGTTCTGATGGAGAGGTACGCCACGCGGTGCGTAAGTGGTTGCACGAACTACCAAAAGGAATTTTTCTAAATGAATTTATGCACTTTGTAAGCGCTGGAGGACTTGAACTGAGCGTGGGGGTGATTATGTTGAAAAGTGGTACAGCTTTGTACCACTTCAGTACAATGAATAATATTTTTTAAAATATTTAAGGTTTTCATTTGACTCGCCCTCGTAACTAGGACAAATACTGTGCTCATGTTAAAAGAGCAGTGTCTATTGCCTTACGAAATTTATTACTGTTGAATGTTTCGAAGATGAATTGATAAATCTAACACTGCAGTAAAAATTGGATTTTTTTTTTTTAAGCTGGAGCAGTAAATTCGATTCATGTAGAGCTCCGTATGAACGTTTCTCGTGGATGTAACTTTGAAGTTGATTATTAGTATTCGTATGAAGCGCCTAGTATGACATTGGGTATGAGGTGAAGAAATACGTACTTTGGTTAGATATTATTTGTCCGCAGCTCGTGGTCGTGCGGTAGCGTTCTCGCTTCCCACTCACGGGTTCCCGGGTTCGATTCCCGGCGGGGTCAGTGATTTTCTCTGCCTCGTGATGACTGGGTGTTGTGTGATGATGTCCTTAGGTTAGTTAGGTTTAAGTAGTTCTAAGTTCTAGGGGACTGATGACCATAGATGTTAAGTCCCATAGTGCACAGAGCCATTTGCACCATTTGAGATATTATTTCTTTTCAAATGCCAACTAGTTTGCAAATTAATCTCCATATGCTGACTTTAGTTTAGCATTTAATGCTCTTTATTCTGAATTAATGACTTCCAAAGTGTACGCGAAAGAACCACAGTTCAAGTGTGGCCTCTCCTAATAATTTAGCTTTATCATGTACTAACGCCATTATTGCAGAAGATGAATGTCCACTAATAGGTCCATCTTGCCGGCATTTCAACTCCACGAGTCCACCACAGCCTCCACAAAGAACAAGATATGAAAAGGCGCCGTACTCAATGGGTACCAGAAGTGTGACAAAAAGAAATGTGGGAGAACATCTGTATACAGAATGTGACCACATATTGTGCAATTTACGGAATGTCCGAAACAGATCTGAGATCTCATCTACAGTTTGGATCCATTACACTCCCGAGGCGAGGGAGCAAAAATTAAATCATGGACGTTTGGGAGAATTCACCAAAAAATATAAAATTAGATTTCTGGAGTTGAATATTGATCGTGATTCACAGGAGGGAGAGACACCGCAGTACTGAATCCTGATGATATTTACTGTACAAGATGAGAACTGCATCTGAATCCGCTTTATTTCGTTATTTGCCCAAACCAGGCCGGTTAGAGCTAACAAGAACTGCAAGGAAATATGTGTCAACTGGAACAATTTGGTTATAGAAAACGGCAACAAAAACTTGGAATGAAAAGAACGTTACAAGGCTAAAGAAATATAAGAATAACAAAAATCCGGAATTCACTGCATTTATGTATTATCACACAGTACTTTCCATGTTTCGTAACTGACAGCAGCATTAATCTTTAGGCGAAAGAACTAGAAGGCAAAATAAATCTCAGGTGAACAGCCTGCTGTGAGTGTTCAAAGGACACCATTTTTCGACAATCGGCGTTGTTGCCATCAACAGGTGTGCTGATGATGGCAACAAGGTCGAATGCTGAAGTATTGTGTCTCTTGTACACTCACAGCAGGCTGTTCACCCGAGATTTATTTCGTCATGAAATACGCCTGGAGAAATTGAAGAATCACAACCAAAAGGCAATCTACGTTCAAATAAATTTCATTTAATTTGTTCTTCAGATGTACAAACACTGCTTCATATTCGAGAATAGCTGATAGAGTGTGGGGTGTTATTCCACATAATTCGCGTTTGATTACTTCCAGAATATTCTAGGATTCAATAAACTGTGTGCAGCGACGTAGATATTTGCGCAGTTTAATTTAATTTCTTAAATGCAGGTCTCGGGAGGCTTACAGATCAATAGTTTACTCTAAGGAATGCTACTGCCGGATATTATTCTGGGAATGAAATATTTTAGTTCAAAAAAATGGTTCAAATGGCTCTGAGCACTATGGGACTAAACTGCTGTGGTCATCAGTCCCCTAGAACTTAGAACTACTTAAACCTAACTAACCTAAGGACATCACACACATCCATGCCTGAGGCAGGATTCGAACCTGCGACCGTAGCGGTCTCGCGGCTCCGGACTGTAGCGCCTAGAACCGCTCGGCCACTACGGCCGGCAAATATTTTAGTTCTCAGATTCTCCGTATGAGCAAATTAGCTGATTTCTAACTCCTGGAACAGTCATGGAACCGCAGTAGGACGATGGTCAATTAATCATTTGTGCTGTTAGTTATTAGTCTGCCGATAACTTAAATAAACGTCTCAAAAGCAATTTCTCTACTCCCGTACGGGTTTAAACTGGATTAAGGTAAAGAGTGGTCGGATCGGCACATCTGGAAATTGTAAACTTGTGGTAAGTTCCTACGGGATCAAACTACGGAGGTCATCGGTCCCTAGGCTTACACTCAACTTTACTAACTTTTGCTAAGGACAACACACACACCCACGCCCGAGAGAGGACTCGAACGTCAAACGGTGGGAGCCGGTCGAACCGTGGCAAGGTGCCTAAGACCAAGCGGCTAACCGCGCATCTGTCCAGGCCCATCTGCCCCTTTACACTCACTTCTTTACTTGTACAAATCTGCTTCATGCAGTGTTGAGAACATATCTCTCGACTAAAATAAGTCTTCAGTTCATGAATATTCCATCCAGTTGAAGAGAACAAAAACAAAAGCTTTTCAAATTTAGTGAACGATAGAGTGAGAGCTGCAAACAAGCGCAATACTCTCCTGCTTCAGTGGGATGTCTTAATACACAGTAGCCTACAGTGTGGATCTCAACTTCGCTGCTACTTTGAAAAGGTGGTTAAGTGTGGTTGCCGAGATGCTTGGAAAAAAAGTGAACAGTTCGTTTCGTCAAACTGCTCGATACAAAACTAACTGAAATTGATGCAGTAAGTAACTATACGCAGGTTTACGAAACTGCTATCATGCTGTAAATCGGCACGCTACCTAATATGTTCCGAAACGCCATGCATAAGAGAGAGATTCTTACGAGAGTCAGACTTCGGGTTCTGTTGGTGATACGAAGGTAGGGTCAAGTGTTTGGCATAGCCCTTCGAGCTACGGGCCTATTTGTATACCACACAAAAGGATCGTCTTAGTGTCACTAACCTACAGTACAGGGTCCAAGTGCGAATATTACACACTTCCCCCTGCTTAAGCAGAGGGAGCAAATCGATTAGTTCTTTTAGCATTTGATGTGGTCCACGGTGGGCAACAGAGCATTATGGAGGAAACAATTAATGGGCGGTTCCATAGAAAACCCAAGGAATGCGTATTTTTAATGTATCTTCGTACCAATACCGAACTCCGTATTCCAAGGCGGTTATGTACAGAAAATAGCTACAGTTTTTATGTTGTATTCCTAAGATCCCGGTTTCGAGTTACGGTGAAAATCTTCTTGCTATCTATACCAATTTCAGAGATGCAGACGTTCGAAGTTACCCCACGTCTACTCGTAAAATACGCAAGTAAAATCCGATATGAGGCGAAACATACATAATAACAAATAGAAGAATACTACTCAAACTATTATGGTATATTCTGTAGACACTTGTCTCGAAGTATTATCTTCAGACTAAAAAATTCTTTATTGTCGTCGAGTGAACGAAGGAAAATTAGAGGAAATTTAGGCAGAGTGCTAGAAGGGATTGTCCTGAATGAAAAATATACCAAAAAACCTGACCAGTGAGGTGTGAGCATTAGGGTGAGGGTGTGTTTGAAGGTTACTTTTTAACTCTTCTCACACAATTCGTAAACCATGGCTTTCAACAGGAATGCTTCTCGGTACAAAATTAGACTACATTGAATTTCCCACAGAAGAGGTCACATTTATGTTTCTCTATAACTAGTTGTCTCCGCCTTGCATGGGATATAAACGTCGTAGGCTATTAAAAATTCCTATCCAACGGCATTAAATTAATGTTTATTTTCAAAAGAAGTGGGTTAAAAACAAAAATGAGAAGTGTTTACCACTTCGAAGTGCACTAGAGTCGCGTTAAGGGATAAATTATGTTCCGGTTTGTAACGAAGTGATGGGGGAGATGTTCGGGATGGAAGCGTAGGGGAATGTAAGTCGCCGGGTTGCATTCAAGCACTTCCTTCTTTATATACCTGCAAACTGAAGAGTGACGTAGTGTAACAGGAAGGTCCGGACAGTTACACCATGTACTACGCCTCAATTGGTAGGTTCAGTTAGTATTACACTAATATGATGATCTCCACTAAAGAGCCAAAGAAACTGATATATGCACGCGTATTGAAATCCAGAGACAAGTAAACAGACAGAATACGGCGGTGCGGTCGGCAACGCCTATGTACGACAACAAGTGTCGCGCAGTTGTTAGATCGGTTACGGCTGCTACAGTGGCAGGTTATTGAGATTTGAGAGAGTTTGAAACTGGTGTTGTAGTCGGTGCAACAGCGATGGGACACAGCATCTCTGAGGTAGCGGAAAAGTGGGGATTTTCCCGTACGATCATTTCACGATTGTGGTAAAACATCAAAAGACATCAAAAGACCGAGCCGCGCGGAGTGGCCACGCGATTTGAGGCGCCCTGTCACGGATTGCGCGGCCGCTCCCGCTGGAGGGTCGAGCCCTCCCACGGGCATGGGTGTGTGTGTTGTTGTTAGAATAAGTTAGATTAAGTAGTGTTTATGTCTAGAACCGATAACCGCAGTAGTTTGGTCCCTTACGAATTCACACAAATTTTTTTCCAAACTCCGACATCGCTGCAGCCGGAAAAAGACGAACGACGACTGAAGAGAGACACAAGCTCAACCCTTCCGCATATTGCTGCAGATTTTAATGTTGAGCCATCAACAAGTGTCAGCGAGCGAAGCATCATCGATATGTGCCTTCGCAGCAGAAGGCCCGCTCGTGTACCCTTGGTGACAGCACGGCGCAAAGCCTTACGCCTCGCCTGGGCCTGTCAACACCGTCATTGGACTGTTGATGACTGGAAACATATTACCTGGTCAGAGAGTCTCGCTTCAAATTGTATCGAGAGGACGGACGTGTATGGGTATGGGGGCAACCTCATGGACTGTTCAAGCTGGTGGAGGCTCTATAATGATAAGGGACACGTGCAGTGGGAGTGCTAAGGGACCCCTAATATGTCTAGATACGACTCTGACAGGTGACACGTACGTAAGCACCATCTCTGATCACCTACAAGCATTCATGTCCTTTGTGCATTCCGACGGACTTCGGAAAGTCCAGCAGGACTTTTCGACACCCCATACGTCCAGAATTGCTCCGGAGTGGCTCCAGGAGCACCCTTCTGAATTCTGAACACCTCCTCTGGCCACCAAACTCCCCAGAAATGAACATTATTGAGGATATCTTAGATGCATTGCAACGTGCTGTTCAGAAGGGATCTCCACCCCCTCGTTCTCTTACGGATTTATGGACATCCCTGCTGGATTCATGGTGTCAGGTCCCTCCAGCACTATTTCATACATTATCCGAGTCAATGCCATGTTGCGGCACTTCTAAGTTCTCACGCGGGTGCTACACAACATTAGGCATGTGTACCAGTTTCCTTTATTCTTCAGTGTGTATTGAATAGCATTAGTGTTAAATATTGTTATTGTAACTAAAAATGTTTGTATTATATACTCAATGTTCTGTTTTTATTCTGTTTCATGTGGAGAAAATGGGCCATAATTTGTATTGTGTTGGCAGAAGAGCCAACACCGTGTTGCTAGAGGAGGCCGAAATGCACGCTTTTAAGCTCACGCAGGCTGGCGTGAGGTCTGGAAAATGACAATGTAATTAATATAGCCAATAAGGTACGTTGCTGCTGGAATACTTAACTTTAATCCATTATTGGTGTCATCGCTCTTGACTGTACAGGTTTTTACAATCTCAATATTAACTGGTAATGGGCCTTGCTAGGTCGTAGCAAATGACGTAGCTGAAGGCTATGCTAACTATCGTATCGGCAATTGAGAGCGTAGTTGTCAGTGTAGCATCGCTAGCAAAGTCGGCTGTACAACTGGGGCGAGTGCTAGGACGTCTCTCTAGACCTGCCGTGTGGCGGCGCTCGGTCTGCAATCACTGACAGTGGCCACACGCGGGTCCGACGTATACTAGCGGACCGCGGCCGATTTAAAGGCTACCACCTAGCAAGTGTGGTGTCTGGCGGTGACACCACAATTTGTAGTCAGCAGCGTCTTAGACGTCGCCGCCAGTGATAATGAGCTGTCCGTTATTGCTCTCCAGGAGAAGGCCCTCGGGCGAGAGAAGATCCTGTCAGCACGTCTTATCGCCGTATGCTTTAATCAAATTAATGAATGAAAATAATTGTTAAAATGCTTTTTGATAATGGATAGCTGTGTTAGAAATAGAAGAAGTCCTATTTCAGGTCAGATCCTGTTTTAACTTGATACTAAGAAGACGTGTGTGTGTGTGTGTGTGTGTGTGTGTGTGTGTGTGTGTGTGTGTGTACGACGTCCGACGTGAAAATATAAATCGATAATTGTAAAAGTTGGCATGTTACTCAGTCAAGAATATTAATATGTTGTAAAATGATAAAGATGTGTATGAATCTTTTTAGTACGTCGTCGTCATGTGATGACTGATCTGAAGGCCGAATTTCATTGACGAATTTTTGAAAGCTCATTGATTATTAAAGTGAGGCACCGAACAATATACTGAGAGCGACCAGCGGAGGTACTAAGCAGTTGGTGCGACTTGAGAAAAGCCAAGGAGATTTATGAATGGTTGATACACACAAAACTGGATCTCCGTCTCTCTCAGTTTCCGAACTTGTAGTAAGGTAATCAAAACAATCCTCTGAGATAATTTAACCTTCATTGAGGCGCCCCTATGGGAGGTCTGTTATCGTCAAGACTGAATACTTTTCACATGGTGCGGAACTAATACCCCACTCTTTCTGACACATTACGTTCCAGTACAGGGCGTATCAAAAATTTGAATGGGACCTCCATTGCGCACCTTATGAATCGCTGGCAACATAGTGGGCAAGCATGCCCAGGTAATAACCATTTTGCACAATATTCGTTAACACTACACAGAATGCAGTTATAAGTTACTAATAACACTATTTCAGTTAATGCATACGGACAAATTTACGTAAACATCTGAACACTGTTCTACACTGGGAGACGAGAAACTGATTCTTAGTTATCCTGTAGGGCAGCGGTAATGTTCCTCCCGGTAAGGTAACTTCCCCCTCCAAGGGCGCTTCGCTTTTCAATTTCTAGAGAGGCTACACCTCCTCAGAATTTCCTGTTAAGTTTCTTATGTGAGTAGACAAAACAGGACGAAACAGTGGTTATAGAGTTATTTTCAAATCATTAAGCAAGTACTTATTTGCCGTTCTTGACTGAGCTGTTATGTAGATATGAAGGCATACCCAAAGGCTTCCCACACCATGACACCGGGAGTAACACCGCTGTGCGTCTCCAAAACTGGGCCTCTTCGTAGGTTGCCGCTATCCCCGACTGACGATTGCCGTACGACATTCATCACGCTATTGACAAACTTTTCAAACTACCCAAACACGGCACCACTCGAAACTCTTCCGTTTGTGACGTGGTGATAACGGAAAACTTGTTTCCTTAAGAAGCTGCAGAGAGCCTAGTGAGTCTACTACTTGCTCTCGTATGGCAGGAGCACATGTGATGTGGTTACAATGTGGTTGGTACACAGTACGGCAATTCTGGAAACTTGGCAACAGTATTAAACTAGATCACCATCAGATCCGAAAGCCCCTACCACCCTCCCCCCCAAATCTCAACTCTGCACGATTCGATCAGCTAACCAAATGGAAACTCACAATGAGGTCCCTTTAAACTTTGTCGGTGCTGATAACGCCGACTTACACAAGCGATAATTGAGATCGCGTCATTCTAACGGAAGGACTTGAATCCCCACATAACTGCTTCAGCATTTATCATCTTTAATGCATAACTGTCATTTATTGGAGGCATACGAGGTTGAGAGCCACTGGTGAGATAGCTATAGTTAACCAGTGATGGAAATAAAACAAAAGGTTCAGGAGTGGAATTAAAATACAAGGTGAAAGGATATCAATGATACGATTCGCTGATGACATTGCTATCCTGAGTCAAAGTGAAGAAGAATTAAATGATCTGCTGAACGGAATGGACAGTCTAATGAGTACACAGTATGGTTTGAGAGTAAATCGGAGAAAGACGAAGGTAATGAGAAGTAGTAGAATTGAGAACAGCGACATACTTAACATCAGGATTGATGGTCACGAAGTCAAAGAAGTTAAGGAATTCTGCTACCTAGGCAGTAAAATAACCAATGACGGATGGAGCAAGGAGGACATCAAAAGCAGACTCGCTATGGCAAAAAAGGCATTTCTGGCCAAGAGAAGTCTACTAATATCAAATACCGGCCTTAATTTGAGGAAGAAATTTCTGAGGATGTACGTCTGGAGTACAGCATTGCATGGTAGTGAAACATGGACTGTGGGAAAACCCGAACAGAAGAGAATCTAAGCATTTGAGATGTGGTGCTATAGATGAATGTTGAAAATTAGGTGGACTGATAAGGTAAGGAAAGAGGAGGTTCTACGCAGAATCGGAGAGGAAAATAATATGTGGAAAACACTGATATGGAGAAGGAACAGGATGATAGGTCATCTGCTAAGACATGAGGGAATGACTTCCATGGTACTAGAGGAGCTGTAGATGGCAAAAACTGTAGAGGAAGACAGAGATTGGAATACGTCAAGCAAATAATTGAGAACGTAGGTTGCAAGTGCTACTCTGAGATGAAGAGGTTAGCACAGGAAAGGAATTCGTGGCGGGCCGCATCAAACCAGTCAGTAGACTGATGACCAAAAAAAAAGACATAAAAAGTTAACCAAAATTCCGTGATCAGGTTTTAAGCAAATGACTTATAACCAGCTACTATTAATTATGAGTAATGGTTCGGTAAACCAAATCTGGGGGGGGGGGGTGGGGTGGAGTGCGAGGTGTAAGAACATACATGGAAATTACTTAACTTGAACTGGATGGCCACCGCCCCTCCATGCTTTAAGCCTGCAAGAGAGCGTTGTGCCTTCACTAGCGTCGAACTGGCCAAACAACCTACAAGCCCCTGATGTGTTTCCCATTATATCATGACCACTCATAGAAAGTGCTTCGCAGGGCAGGGGATAACCGACAGTCAGTATCAGACTAGACACCTTTACAGGAGCCTATTTGTTCTCTCATGTACCTTCCAGAGCTCCACGGCTTTTGAATACGGCGATGGCGCCACCGAAGCTATCCTGACAGTGGGTGTGAAGGGTGAAATTGATAGAAGGCCAAGTCCACATGGACCAGCTTTCCCCAGTGAAACTCAAAGACGCTCCGCCTGGCTCCACACCAAGGGCAGAAGGTAAAGATGTGGCTAGGTACCCTGCTTAACTGGAGTAACGTGTACTTTAGAGATGTTATTGTTCAATTCATTACAGACCAAAATCTTAACTGGACTCAGGAATCTTAAAACTTCATGGGGGGCCTGCAAAACTGAGCAATTGCTGTAGGACGGGTTGCCCGAGCCTTGGCTCCGACGTTAAATAAACATACAAACACATGGACTACGACATTCCCCTCGAACCAGCGCATCCTGTAACTATATCTACGCATCTGACTCACAAACGCAAGCTCTGTATTGAGTATCGCTGTCTCCTAGTTATGTTGGGTGGCTTGGAAGGTGACTCGCTCAGGGATCAGCTCGTCAGAGGTCCAAAGATTGCTGAAGGGAGATTTAATACGATGGGCCAGAAAAATTGAAGCTAGAGTGATTTTGATGGCCTCATGCTAAGCAGTATTGAGAGCAACATTTAACCATGGGATAGAAAGGTCCCACTGTTTTTGGGACCTAGCATGAAATATTATCAACTTAGCCTTCAAATTCTGTTCCTGCACTCACCAAAGGACGGCTAGAGATAGTAAGAAGTAGTGGTAACATGCCTAACACCATGATCGAAATGAAACTTCCAAAATTTCCTACGTGTATATGCCGGTGTTCGTGTTCCAAAGACGGCACAGTTTTTGGTAAGGTGTTGTACAGACTGGCGACTTGCTATCCTGCAGATGGGAATTAACTAGCTACAACGGGGAAATCACTCGACCACCACCCAGACGAAACGATTTGCCGAAATCCAGGATGAAAAACATAGGAAGCGGCTTTAATGCCCTCGAAGGAAGGTTGATGACTCTACAACCAGAAAAAGGGATCGACTTTCTTGTGCAAGTTATTCAAAGCCGCCGCCAGTTGGACGAAATTACAAACAAACTTCCGAAAGAAGTTCGCCGTTGCAAATAAATCTGGCAACTCTGTTCCTGTTCTTAGGGTGAGGAAGAACTCACGCAAAGGGAGTGTCAGCCCCTGATCAGCGCTGACCCCTTGAGGCGAAACTAAGTGACCCAAAAGTAAATACAAGGCCAAACCAAGGTAATCTAAGAAGGTCGCCCAGAATATGGTTAAAACTACGAGACAACTCGTCCGCACCCGTAACAGTCTGAAAGGAACCCGTTTAAACCCGTAAAGGTTCCATTCAGCACAAAAAGGCGTTAATTGGTTTAAAATCTTTGATCGAGGGTGTCTGATAGTAGGCTTGATTGAACCAACGGGCACCCTCGAGACAGGTGAAGCAATTTTGAAGGTCGGGCAACGTAAATAATTCCAAGACGAAATTCTGGTTGACTGCTTTATAATCGACAACTGCCCTATAATGGCCACTCTGTCCTGTACGAACAAGACGAATGGATGAAGTATAGCGAGATTTCGAAGGTCTAATGACATCATTCTGGAGCATTTTATTAATTAGGAATCGAAAAATCTTGATTTTAGCTGTTCATAAACTATAAGGCGCTTGATGAACAGGGATATCGTCAACGAAGCGAATCTTATATCGGATCTTACTAGTGAAGCCTAATTTATCAGTTAGGACATCGGGAAATAGTTGCCTAGCCTCGCCAAGTTCCAAATGATTAGTGGCAAAGCCAGGCGACGTCCCTGCACTTAAGTAATCGGTTGAGAACGCCGACACTAACACAATGTTATCCTTTCATCAGGGAAAAATTTGAAATAAAAGGCACGCGCTCGGTGATCAAGAACAAGACCGGTACGCTCAATGAAATCAACAGTCCAGTGCCAAGTTCATAACTTCTTGGCAACGACAAAGTTAACAGGCCATGTATGGTCTAGTACGCGTAGCTTCCAATGAAACTCCCCTGCCAGGGGCAACTTTTGTTCATGAACCACACGTCATCTGTGAGATGGGGAGGCACGGAGGAGACATTCTTCATAAATTCTCAAATTAGAGGTACCAGTTCTAATCTAGTAGTGAAACAGAACTTCTTGAATGCTAAAGAACGCATACAGGCTCAAGTCAGCACACACATACGATCTCGCACTGCTTTAATGTGGAGCTCTTCAGCCGGCCGAAGTGGCCGTGCGGTTAAAGGCGCTGTAGCCTGGAACCGCAAGACCGCTACGGTCGCAGGTTCGAATCCTGCCTCGGGCATGGATGTTTGTGATGTCCTTAGGTTAGTTAGGTTTAACTAGTTCTAAGTTCTAGGGGACTAATGACCTCAGCAGTTGAGTCCCATAGTGCTCAGAGCCATTTGAACCATTTGTGGAGCTCTTCCCGGAATTGTTGTGGCGTCAGATGTTGGGATGCAGGCCACACTTGTCCGCACATGATCGCACAAAATATCTACTACCACCACACCTGAAACAGACCTTAGATTTAACCTTACTGAGCGCAAAGCCCGTGACCTCCTGCTAGTTCCCCTCAGATGGAGTATCTGGGTGACAGCCCCCCCCCCCTCCCCCTCACTTTGCTAATCAGCAAACCTTTCCATTTCGGCAACCAAGGTATCTAATTCCACGAAGGTAGTATGTTTCCTAGAAAATGACAAATGTACCAGGCTCTCAACCGTCATTCCTTATAATATGGTCTTAACCACATCACCTTCAACTACTTTGAACCCCAGAGCTAGCACAGCAGTGCGCAGCTCATAAGTGTGTTTAGGCAAGGTCTCGTGCTGGTAATGCACAAGCAAAAAGTGCTTGCCCCCCAGCTCGTGCCTGATCAGGGATGATCCTTCATTCTGTATAATTTCAGAGAAAATCTTTCTTAAAACGCCGCAGGTCAACGGATAAAGAAATGGAAGTACAATGGCCCATGAAATTCAAACTGAACCATTAACCATAACACAAACTGAACCTGTTCAACCTGTTCAACTGAAATCCCGTCAATCCCGTGTAGATGAAAAATGGGATTTCGCAAAATCATTAGAGGAGGGCTCATTTGCTGGCCCTTTGGTTTCCTGCCCACTCTCCTGACGCTGTGGACTATCACCTACACCGTTCCTCTCGCTTACATTAGTTAGGTCGTCTATCACAAGTAGACTCAAATCTGCCTTTGACTCCCTAAAGTGACTAATTAAGCTATCAACGGCTGGGCGCCTTCACAGGAGCCGATTCGTTCTCTCGGGTACCATCCAGAACTCCAAACCTCTCACGCCCCCAGCCGACTCGCTTCTCACACCACACACTCCCCAACAATATCTTCCTGCTGCGCGGCCACTGTACAAAGTTATCCACACAAAGATCGTCAACGAGGGGCGAAACTGATAGACGACCTAACCCCAACGACTCAATGAGTATTCCACATATCCAAGTCCTTCACCATGATCATTCTTCAGCTGACACTTTTAACCGCCTCACGCACTCTGTTAGGCCTCGTAACAACACAAAGTACTAACAACACCTAAGGACTTCGGCGACTGTTCTATGTGTCACTGAGATATGAAGTCTAGTCACTAACACAGATGTTGTGTAAGTGTACAAAATTATGTTGACACATATATTGGCGTCCAGCTGTGTCTTCAAAGTTATCAGACAGAGTATTTCTTCGCAACCTTCTGTTTTCGACAGTTTCATTAAGTGAAGTGAAAACACAATCAGGTAAACACCTGCAGAAAAATGCTCCTATCGGAGCACAAAAGAGGCTAGTGAACATGCTCCTGCTTAAAAGTGTCTGACTCAAAAGTGGTGTACCAGTTGCCTCATTCTACCATCATTAAAAGTTTTCACAAAAATTTTGGCATGGAAACATATTCACGATCTTTTTAACATGCAAATCATCTCCACTCGCATGTTCTTCCCTAACCATAACTCGCACACACCTATAAACCCATCGCTGCAAGTCACTTAACCATCCACTCCCATCTCCTCACTCTCAGTCACTCATTCAGCCAATCTCTCTGTCATTGTCTCTTTGTGTCCATATCTCTCAGTCTCTTATCTCACAGTCACAGTCTCCTTCGTAATGTCCTACTACTAAAGCCTCCTCTGACTGTTACTGTCAGTAACAGTGCACCAGCGATGCTGGTGCAGTTTGTCAGTGTGGGTTGAATGCATTCAGAGGCAAACGTTATTGATTTGTGACCCCTCCCTCATCCCTTAACCTAGTGTTCTAAGCGCTGGAATTGATTTATCACCCCCTGGGAATAGTCTGTCCTGAGAAACCCACACATCCATCCCCTCCCTATCTACCACACCTACACACCAACCCTCTCTTCTCCTATTCGCTATACAAGCAGACTTTTAAAATCAAAATAATAGACTAATTAATTAAATCAATAAATCAAGTAACCCTGCCCTCTGGGAAAATCCCTATCCCCCCTCACACTTCCCACCTGGAAACTGGGGGTCTGTGCTGGAGAGGAAGGATCTCATGACAGGAAATTCAACTACACAGCATACCATTTTCTTTTTATAAAATTCGATTTGCAGGTGTTGTATCTCTCGAGCTCATCACTGACTGCTGTATTGGAAGATGCAGGTCCAGTAAAATATGTCGAAAACAAGTAATTAAATAGATCACTCTATTTTAATCTGATCAATCACGGAATTCAGTGAACCTAACTCACAGCACATAATTGCACTGCTAAAAATCTGCACTGACTGCAGGGCACTGACTGCCCATGCATTGAGTGCTTTGCCAAGCATGCAGCTTCGTGGCTTTGTGTATTCCCACATGTGAAGGCCGCACAGCACTTTCTTTGGGCCCTGTGACCACTGCAAGATGCTACAGTGCCAGCTGTCTCGTGCCAATCTCCGAAAAAATGCGCCCGCTAGCGACAACCATTTGATATTTGAAAGCCCAGAACTATCTGTCGAAACACATGCTCCCACTCTCACTCTTTCTCCCTCCCCCCCCCCCCCCCGCTCTCTCTCTATCTATCTCCCTCTCCCTCAAGTGAATGCTTTCTGTACGTGTGAACCATTGTTTGCAAACACACACAGATCAACAGATCAAGATGACCCCCACACCACTCCTCCCTTCCATCCCTTTCCTCTGCCGACCGCGCTGGTTATGCAGACCTTTTGTTAGTAGTCGGTACATTCCTTTGTTCTTACACTTTAACTTCTATGGAAACCTGTAGTTGATGGAACGAAGACATTCGAGAAGAATAGCATTGGTCGAGTACCATACTAATCCCATCTTTGTCCTGAATAAAGTGGCGTACACTTAGCAACCCCCCCCCCCCCCCCAGTTGTGAATGTCTTGGAAACATTGCCTCACTCCAACAGATTGATTTACTAATTAATTAAATCGATACCTTTTGTGTGCAGCCACTTTTTTCCTTGCGTCCTACTGGTGTAGACTTGGACTGGTATATTTGGCGAGATTCAGTCCCGCAACTATCCATTTTACAACTCCAACTCTTCCTCCTTCCATATATATTTTTCTCTCACCTCCTATTGGTGGATAGTGGCACAGTTAGGTCACTTGATAGGAAGTCCATTACGTTGGAGATAGCTGCAAATTTCAGATTTCAACACAGTTGCATACTACGTATGTCCATAAACATGCTATGTCCATAAACAATTTGCGGGAGAGACTGGACGGATGTGTGCTCTCAATACAATTGAGAGTTTAACATTGCGATTGGGTTTTTAAAGCACTATAGAATTCCCAAATTGGTTCTCTCCACAACATTTAGAAGGAGGAGAGCGCTATATCTAAGTTGGTCAGCTTCCCATGGAGAAACAGGATGAGTTGAGTTAATGCGACTGATCCGTGTTTTGAGCACTCGGCGGAAATGAGAATATGTTGTCTTAGCTCCGCCTACCATGTACAATATGTAAGGTCAGCACCAAACGACCCTTTCCCCTGCAACACGAAGTAGCGCAAAAGACAGTCTGAGCAGTTACAGTAGTTTTCTTATGGGCGAAATTAGTAAGACTCCACATCATGTGGGAACTGGAAGATGGACTAGGATATTGCTGCTTTATTGTACTGCGTCTTTACAAACTATAAAAAGTCCACTCACGTCACCCAGTAGAGAACTCGATAATTATTACCATGTCCCTTTCCTCTGACACAACGAAAAATATACCGTTTGCGTGCTATGTCGAGTGCATATACAGGTACTGGACCATTGAAGCAGGTAGCCACTGATGAAAGTCGCTTGAACAGAACAGTGTAAAGTCTCGTCACCCATTATGTAAGATGGCTATACCCCACAGATTATCAATAGCGGGAGAGAGTCCCTGTGTCATTCTTTCATAAGTACAGTAGTTTGATACATTATTTTCATTACTCGTACACATCCAAGGACATCAAACACGAGATCCATTCTATAGTTTTATATTGCAGTCCACCAGCTGGTAATATAACACTCTTTAGCTAAGGACACTTCATAAAAGTCTATGAGGTTGTTGTCAATTATGATGGGGGTCATACGTGGGCTTGTGATGCCATGTATGTAAATTTTTTACTCTACATTTCGTGGTTATCCACGTTAAACATTCTGTTCCAGCCATCTTATTGCTATCGACGAAAACTGAATATTTCCCTGGTTCCTAGTGCTAGTATGTCAACTTTTCCTGCTATTCCTCTTTCTGTCACATACCCATTCCCATCTACAAGAATTGTACTACACACATGTAGAATACATGCAAGTGTTCCCTCATTCTTTCTCAATTTCCCCTCATTTTGGTGCACTTGCCCTCAGTTTACACATGGTTGTTGTCAGTTTTCGTAATTTTATTGCTTTTATATCAGTTCTGCCCCTACAGTATCGACATCACTTCTCGCCAAGTATTCGCAGGAGAGCTTCGCGCTACGGTCGCAGGTTCGAATCCTGCCTCGGGCACGGATGTATGTGATGTCTTTAGGTTAATTAGGTTGAAGTAGTTCTAAGTTTTAGGGGACTGATGACCTCAGATGTTAAGTCCCATAGTGCTCAGAGCCATTTGAACCATCTTTTGAGACCTCAAAAATGGCTCAAATGGCTCTGAGCACTATGGGACTCAACTGCTGTGGTCATAAGTCCCCTAGAACTTAGAACTACTTAAACCTAACTAACCTAAGGACAGCACACAACACCCAGCCATCACGAGGCAGAGAGAAAATCCCTGACCCCGCCGGGAATCGAACCCGGGAACCCGGGCGTGGGAAGCAAGAACGCTACCGCACGACCACGAGATGCGGGCTCTTTTGAGACCGTCTGTGAAGTTTGGAAGGTAGGAGACGAGGTACTGGCGGAATTAAAACTGTGAGGACGGGGCGTGAGTCGTGCTTGGGTACCTCAGATGGTAGAGCAGTTGCCCGCGGAAGGCAAAGGTCCCGAGTTTCAGTCTCGGTCCGGCACACAGGAAGTTTCATATCAGCACAGACTGATAGAGAGAAAATTTCATTCTAGAAACAATCCCCAGGCTGCTTCATTCTAAATTGCTTGTAAATGAAGCACATTTGCCAACACTTAGCGCAAATTCAATATTTTTCTGGTCGGAAAGTATATTATAGCACTGTACTCGAATACATCCAGTCACCTCCCACCACATATTCTTCAATTGCAGTGCATTTGCTTTGTTTTCTGTCTGTCTGTGTTGTGGGTATGCCTTGGATAACTCCCATGACGCAGTCTTCCCGCTAGTTCATTCACCTTCGGGCATACAACACATCTCCAGGTGTAATGCCTAGTGGATTCGCCTTCGAACCCTATCCCTGATGTAACATATTGCAGATCCATCTCTGAACAGCACTCTCGATAGAACATGCTGTGGATCAACCTCTGAATCCTATCCCAGACATACGCATTGTGAATCTGTATCTGAATATCCCTCCGGTTGTAACATGTGGCAGATCTACACTTGAAAACTAAACTAGGTCTACTCCGTGTCATGGGATCCATCCTTGACACATGCACAGACCCAAACATACAGAAAAAGGAGAAAATGCACTGCAACTGTAGAATATGTGGTTGGAGGTGACTGAATGCTTTCGAGTACAGTGGTATACTGTACTGTCCAACCAGAAAAATTGCGCATTTTCGCTAGATGTTGACAACTGTACTACATTTACAAGCCATTTTAGAATTGGTTACTGACAAGCTGGTGACACTTCGCTCTCAGATTCAGGCTGTGACGGTTTCGGTTACACAGCTTGAGGCAGCAGTGGATGGGCACCACTGTTATGGGCTGGCCGTGGGGCTCAAATGGACGTCTAGCAGGACCGAGTCCTCCAATCGGTCCTCACCAGTGGCCAGGCCAGTTACTGCTCGCACTGTGGTCGAGTGGGAGGTCACCTCAGGCCGTATCAGGTGGCGAAAGACGTCCCAGGTGGCCACACGTATGGCCTCCCCAGTTTGTCTGACAAACAGGTTCCAGGTTCTGTCTATGGCTGACACTGTTACTGATCCATATGCTGTCGCCTGTTCTGTTTCAGAGGAAACCTTTTAGCCTGCAAGATCTGGACAATCACAGAGGACGGGATTATTGGTAGTTGGGAGCTCCAACGTTAGGCATGTTATGGGTTCCCTTAGGGACATTGCTGCCAAGAAGGGAAAGAAAACCAATGTGCACTCCGTGTGTATACTGGGTGAAGTCATTCCAGATGTGGAAAGGGTCCTCCTGGATGCCACGAAGAGCACAGGGTGCAGCCAACTGCCGGTAGTGGCTCACGTTGGTATCAGTGATGTCCGTCATTTTGGATCAGAAGAGACTCACTCTGGTTTCGAGTGGCTAACAGAAGTGGTAAAGACTGCAAGATGAAACCAGAGCTGCCCTTTTGGAGCATAGTCGACATGACCGACTGCGGACCTCTGGTACAGGGCCGAGTAGTGGGTCTGAATCAGGGGATCAGACTATTCTGTGACCGTGTAGACTGCAGATTCCTCGACTTGCACCAAATGGTGGGTGGGTTTCAGGTTCTGCTGAATAGGACAGGTGCCCACTATACGCAGGAGGCTGCTATACGGGTACTATGGGCTGGGAGACAATCTGAGCAACTGTCTTAGGTTGTTTGCAGATAAGGCTGTCGTTTTCCGACTAATAAAGGTCAAAACAAATTGCATAACGATTTAGAAAAAGGTATCTGAATGATGCGAAAATTGGCAGTTGACCCTAAATAACGAAAAGTGTGACGTCATCCACATGAGTGCTGGAAGGAACTTCGGTTACATGATAAGTAAGTCAAAACTAAAAGCCGTAAATTCATCTAAATACCTGGGAATTACAATTACTAACAACTTAAATTGTGAGGAACACATAGAAAATGTTTTGGGAAGGCTAACCAAAGACTGTGTTTTATTGGCGGGACACTTAGAAAATGTGACAGATCTACTAAGGAGACTGCTTACACTACGCTTTTTCGTCCTCATTTAGAATACTGCTGGGCGGTGTGGGATCCTTACCAGATAGGACTGACTGAGTATATCAAAAGAGTTCAAAGAAGGGCAGCACGTTTTGTATCATCGCGAAACGTGGGAGAGACTGTCACTGAAATGGTATAGGATTTGGACTGGACATCATTAAAATAAAGGCGTTTTTCGTTGTGACGGAATCTTCTCACGAAATTTCAGTCATCAACTTTCCTCTCAGAATGCGAAAATATTTTTGTTGACACCGACCTACACAGAGAGAAACGACCACAACGATAAAATAAGGGAAATCAGAGCTCGTACGGAAAGATATAGTTGTTCGTTCTTTCCGCCTGCTATATGAGATTGGAATAATGGAGAACTGTGAAGATGGTTCGATGAGACCTCTGACTGGCGCTTAAATGTGATTTTCAGAGTATCCATTTAGATGTAAATGTAGATGAATACTTGGCCAGAAGTGATTTCATGCTCGCGTGGGCGGAAGTGACATAAAACCGATAAAATCACGAAAATTGACGGAAAATACGTGTACATTGAGAGAAAATACGCAAAAATTTGGGGGCATTGAGTGGGAATGGGGAAGCAGTGGCATGTATTCTGCTTTCGCTAGCTAAATTCTTTTGGCAGCGGGCTCGGTTGGCATTACTGGCTAGGATATAACACATGGGAATGAATATGTGACAGCAAGAGGAATACAAGAAAATGTCGACACTGTAGCACCGGGAGCCAGAGAAGCAGTGACCTTTCGTTGACAGCAGTAAGATGGCTGGAAGAGAATCTTTAACGTTTATCAGCACTAAATGTGAAGTAATAAATTTATATATGTCTGCTCACAAGCCCACTTGTGATCCCAAAGTTATCGGCATTCACCTTACAGATTTTTATGAAGTGTCCCTATCTAAAGAGCGTTGTGTTACCAGCTGAGCGACTGCAATATACAACTACAATACGGATCGCATGTTTGACCATGTTCAAGACTGTTAGGCGTTTCAAACCCTAACAAACAGTATTTATAATGTGCTTCTCTGTGCTCCCCACCAATGACGACCATGTGGCGTCTGCTAACAAATACGTTACAGAAAAGTTGCTGTATGGTTTTTTAACACAATTCCACTAAATGTCTACTGATGTGACAGTTACACGTGCAGGTTGACTGCTGTTTTTGATGCTTTCGCGGAAAAGACATCTATCAGCCTCTAAAATGTCATGAATCTGCACTAAAGAATGATAGGAAATACATGGAGTGATGGGTTGAGAAGCGTTGTAAGGAGGTGTGATTTAATAGTAGGGTAATGATGCATTCTAGAGAGACGGATATGTGTTTGAATGTCATTTATCACGCATTTAACGATTTTTTACGTTGTTCTTGCAGGGTGCATCAGTTTTGTGGTATAACTTCTGATCGACTGGTATAAATTGCGTGTTCTGTGTGTGACTTAGAGCGCTGTCTACCTGTAATCGTTAATAGCAAACGTCCCCATTCCACAGTCAGAAGGGGACTTCAAACTCATGTATGATTAATCATGTCCATCAACGGAATAACTATTTCAGCAACCTCCTCTAAATGAACGAAGATGTATGCGAGGTACTCCATTTCTCTGCCACAACTTGGACATAAATCGAGTCTTCAGCTTCATAACTGCAGAGATTTGAAGTTCTTAACAGGTGTTTTTGAGGTACTGCAAACCCTTTCAATGCGTTTGCTTGACAGTTATCTCGGTTAGGGAGTTAATGCAGCACAGCGTGTAATTCCACGTGTCAATCACCGCTGATATGCTGTTATCTGTTTCCTATGAACAGGCATTTTCCGTTGCTAACAATCATTTTGTAGGACTGATGCAAGAATAGTATAATTTCTTAACTGCAATTGGATGTGAACAGTTCGTGCTGCACAACTCGGGAAACCTATACTGTGCATGTATCACAAAGAATCTATCTCTTCCTTTGGTGGAAAAGGAAATAGTTTTACCATCACCGTAGTGAGTTTGAGGGAAAACTTATAAGATGGAGGTATGCCAGATGTTTTACAAACATGTTCTGCATTAGAGAATTAGGAGCGTTGGTGAGGCAGCAGGTGGAATAATTGTTAATGTTCCTATTATTTATTTAATGCTGTTGTTTGCTATTCTCAACACTGTCTCTCTAACTACAATATTGGCAACCAGAAAGTGATTAGCAAAACGTGAAGCTTGTAATTAGAATTCCTAGTGCCCACTTCATCTGAAAATACATTTATAGCTACAGCTTATAGCTCTGAGGAATTAGGAGATTGTCTGGGATTCATAATCAAAAACCATTCTCTCAAAAATGTTCACTATATTCTGAAAGTCACAGACCAAAAAGAATCCACACAATCCAACTACCAGAGCAGTTCAGAGTCTAATGCGCTGATGCCACTATAACTGTTCAAATTAAATGTTTAAGTGAATGATCGCCATAATTTGATGATAATGTTCATCAAACGCCACGTTAATAATGGTAGAATGTCTGTCCTGCGGCGGCACATGAAGATACGACATACGCAAACGAAAGATAGATCATTATCGTCTTCCCAAAATTTAACACTTCACTCGAAAACGATTTCATGGTTACTCGTATCCCGAGTAACTTATTATTGCATTCGAGGCTGTTTATATCAACGATACCGACGCGACGTGACTCCCGGCACAGGTGGTGCGCTAATCAGCGTCTGGAGAGAACTGGGGCCTTCCTCTCCTCGCGCAGCGTTCTTACTTATAAAGTCGCGGTGCGGACGGCTAAGGGAATGCCTGATCAAATCTGCTCTCCCGACTAGCCGCTGGGCTAGTAATGCACCACTTTAAGTAATCGAATAAATCATTGCCTCCTTTGCTGATGGCCGATGAAGCTCTCAATTTAAATGTGCAATCAGCACACAGGTAAGTAATCATAATAAAAGTCTGACGTGGCTAAGTAAAATATTTTGGGCGAGAGAATTAATTTAATTACACTACACGCAGTAGACGAGCTCTGAACTTGCCCTTTGGAGATACGCTATCGCTATAGTTTTATAGTTATTCAGTTGAAACTTCTCACATCTTTATGATTATAGTGGATCTCCCTTCTACTTAAATTTAAACATCCTAGCTTTATTTATTCGCCTACGTAATCTACCTTGCTTCCTTAATTTCTAAGATAAAAACCAGAAAATCATGAAATTCAACTAAAATTTTAATTTGTGAGATCCAGAATACTGTTTCTACTAAATTATTATGCAAAAGGAAACTAAATATAAATTTTTAAGCTTCTATCTCTTTTCTGTTGCGCCAATGATTTTTACAGAAAAACATCCAAATTTCGGAAATGGTTAAAGTTATTGAACTGATATTCAACACATATTGATTTAGTATTACTCCTGACATGCTAGAAATGTTTGAGGTTATTTACTTGACTTTTAAAGTATTGCGCAACATTTATGATGTCAGAGGTAGTTACAGTGGACTGGCTGGCACACAATGGAAAGACTGATGTGAATTTTATAAGGCGTGAGTAGGCTGCTTCCCTACACGTTGTACTCCGCATGACTAATATTTCGGAAATCATGTTGCTTTAACATTACAGAACATTTAAGTGGAGCACTGTGTAGCCTTAGGAGTGCAAGTGTTTCAGTTCTAATTGTTTCCTCTCTTGCCAACACCTTCATGGTACTGATTCATACAACAGAACAACACTTTATAATTGATACCAGAGTTGATTTACATACCATAAAATTCTTGAAACTCCATCCGTCTGGAGCTCCATCATGGATGACCCACACATTTCATCTTAACTGCCTGTTATATCATACCAACACTTTCATATCTTCTATAGGCCGATAAGGGATTCTGACTCCCTCAACATCTGGATAGCTTTTATGCACTTGGATGTGTGTCATGAGTAAGATTGGTGCAGAACAGTCTTCGCTGAACAGCAGTTATGGACTCAGCTCGCTCTGTTCCTTCATGAGATATGTAATGTAGTGGATGTATTACCCTCCTACTTCTGGTCAGCTATAAATTAAATCAGGGACTGTGTTGTAGGGAGAGTTGGTCAGAGACAATGTCGGGAGATATTTCAATCTCCAACTTTGTCCTAGGAGTGTGAGAGTACTCTGTGACTCCCAACAACTAAGGAAAGATGGGAAACCGTAATCGTAAATTATGCACTAGAAGTTGTAGAAATACACTCCTGGAAATTGAAATAAGAACACCGTGAATTCATTGTCCCAGGAAGGGGAAACTTTATTGACACATTCCTGGGGTCAGATACATCACATGATCACACTGACAGAACCACAGGCACATAGACGCATTCAACAGAGCATGCACAATGTCGGCACTAGTACAGTGTATATCCACCTTTCGCAGCAATGCAGGCTGCTATTCTCCCATGGAGACGATCGTAGAGATGCTGCATGTAGTCCTGTGGAACGGCTTGCCATGCCATTTCCACCTGCGCCTCAGTTGGACCAGCGTTCGTGCTGGACGTGCAGACCGCGTGAGACGACGCTTCATCCAGTCCCAAACATGCTCAATGGGGGACAGATCCGGAGATCTTGCTGGCCAGGGTAGTTGACTTACACCTTCTAGAGCACGTTGGGTGGCACGGGATACATGCGGACGTGCATTGTCCTGTTGGAACAGCAAGTTCCCTTGCCGGTCTAGGAATGGTAGAACGATGGGTTCGATGACGGTTTGGATGTACCGTGCACTATTCAGTGTCCCCTCGACGATCACCAGTGGTGTACGGCCAGTGTAGGAGATCGCTCCCCACACCATGATGCCGGGTGTTGGCCCTGTGTGCCTCGGTCGTATGCAGTCCTGATGGTGGCGCTCACCTGCACGGCGCCAAACACGCATACGACCATCATTGGCACCAAGGCAGAAGCGACTCTCATCGCTGAAGACGACACGTCTCCATTCGTCCCTCCATTCACGCCTGTCGCAACACCACTGGAGGCGGGCTGCACGATGTTGGGGCGTGAGCGGAAGGCGGCCTAACGGTGTGCGGGACCGTAGCCCAGCTTCATGGAGACGGTTGCGAATGGTCCTCGCCGATACCCCAGGAGCAACAGTGTCCCTAATTTGCTGGGAAGTGGCGGTGCGGTCCCCTACGGCACTGCGTAGGATCCTACGGTCTTGGCGTGCATCCGTGCGTCGCTGCGGTCCGGTCCCAGGTCGACGGGCACGTGCACCTTCCGCCGACCACTGGCGACAACATCGATGTACTGTGGAGACCTCACGCCCCACGTGTTGAGCAATTCGGCGGTACGTCCACCCGGCCTCCCGCATGCCCACTATACGCCCTCGTTCAAAGTCCGTTAACTGCACATACGGTTCACGTCCACGCTGTCGCGGCATGCTACCAGTGTTAAAGACTGCGATGGAGCTCCGTATGCCACGGCAAACTGGCTGACACTGACGGCGGCGGTGCACAAATGCTGCGCAACTAGCGCCATTCGACGGCCATCACCGCGGTTCCTGGTGTGTCCGCTGTGCCGTGCGTGTGATCATTGCTTGTACAGCCCTCTCGCAGTGTCCGGAGCAAGTATGGTGGGTCTGACACACCGGTGTCAATGTGTTCTTTTTTCCATTTCCAGGAGTGTATATAAATAGCATAACCACATCGTTATAGGAAGCTGTCAGGTATACTTTGATGTATATGTTCGAGAGTTAACCATGAAATGATGTACTGAACATTCACCTATCTACATTGGGAATCTAATATATGGTACACACAAAATGTTGGAGGGCGGAGGGGGGATTTAACAATGGATACAGAAACCGGGAAGCATGCCACCGTGTCATTGGTGAGCTTTGAAATTATGGAAAAAATGGTTAAATTGTTAAAATTTATCCCACTGTCAACTGCGGTGTTTATTACAGTCCATTGTTCCATTTCGACAGTGTCTATTCCATGTCACCGATCCACTGGCACACTATTTATTATCAAATAATGATTGACTGTCATCCCTTGTTTCAGATAGATGGTGTCTTGGTGGGAACACCACCTACCAGGGGATGGCCAACACTGAAAATTTTTCATGTACGTGACTGCAATGTACGGAGTCCATGCTCATGGCTCTTTGAAACAGAATCGTAGACATCTGCTATTGCATCATTGTGATAGATGAGATTAAATGTAGAGATCATAACCTTTGTGCAGCTGTTTGGAAGCGCTCAACAATGCCTCAAACTTTTCCAGTTTCCTTATGTCGCGATTTCTTCCGCATTTTTTTCAATAAGAAACACCAGATGCATACCTCAAAGTCGTGATGGTAAAACAAAATATATGACAGTGTGCTAAGCTGCAGTTATACAGTGCTTGGATGTGTTACAGCAGAAAAGACAGTGCATCAATCTGCTTATGAAGGAACAACACAAGGATCCACTCTTGCGATTGATAATCTGTGGGGTACGGTGATCCTACGTAACGGCTGACGAAACATATCACTCTTCTGTCAAGCGACTTGGATCACTGGTCACCTGCTCCAATGGACCAATACCTGTATATTTAAAAGGAACGCCACATATGCTCGATGTTAGCACACAGACGGTAATTGTTCCCATAAATTATAGGAAATGGACATGGTAATACATTATCGAGTTCTCTACTGGATGACATAAATGGAGTTTTTATAGTTCGCTGTTTTTCTCTGTTGGATGGTACAAAATCAGGAGAACAGAGAGAATATCTGGGTGACAAAGATGAATCCAATTTGAGGGAGGCAGATCTCCTTTGGACTGCAATACCTGCATGTAGCTTAGAGACGTTATCTCCCTGAAACGTAACAGCATTGAGACCTCGAAGGTAAGGCACTGCTACCGGGCCGAAGCCTTCAAAAATGTAACGACATGTCCAAATTATTGGTTATGCGAACTAGAGATAATCCTGTGGTTGAGTTTCTGTGCCATAAATGTTGTAGTCCACAGCGAAGCCCCAGATTAACTGTTTTCGACATCTAAATTGTTCTATGATGCTTTGTCAAGTGTCACAAGGGAGGCAGAAAGGCATCAGCAAGTCTGAACTTTCTGATCGTGCATTTTGCTTATTCATACAAGTGTTCTCTTTCTCATATTCAATGTATTTGATTCTCGCCTCCGAGTAATTTGACACTCATGCTGCGTTGCTAAACTCACTTGTGTACTACTGCTGCCGTAACCTAAAGTGTTACGTACACTTGTTAATGAAATTAATTATGTAAACATCATACTTGCTACTACTAAACTCGTCAAAATCTCGTCTCAAAAACCGATATCGGTCAGCCAAACATTATAGCGACTCAATACCAGGGTATTAACTTTATCTTGCAATACCAGAAGTCCACCATCTTCTGCTGATAATGCCAAATATTAGGGTCCAGTAGTAATACACATTTATATTAGTAGAGAACGAGCGTTGGTATATCCATTAAAATTACCACTGAAAACATGACTGACGAATCTCAAATTAAAAGCTCCAGATTATTTTCATGTCCAAATTATCTACATTTTTTTTTATTTAATAGTACAAAGTCCATGTTGGGTGCTACGCAGTCGCTCAACTGTTCCTAATAGGCCCAAATAAAAGTATTTCATTGGTAGTGCAAAAACGACTATTTATCAAAAATATATAAGCACACAGGCTCAATGGTTATATCAAACGTGACTGCCAAGTATAAATTGTTCTATAAAACTCTCGCTTAGCTAAAATAGTGTGTTAAGTACTGGAAAGCGCATTTAATGTGTGACGCCTAAAAACAAATTTAGAAACTCAAATTAATTGACACAACCATATTTGTACGTATAATTTATTCTGCAGCAATACAAACTCAGTTATCATGCTATGCAGTAATATTTAACAGCTAATACAGAATTCTTAATTACACTTGATCTCACCACTGTCTCATTTTCTGACACAACAAAGTGTACTAAAAGCTAGTTGTTTTTGTGATACTGGTAAGGTATTATATCAGCTATTTCGTGTACGAAACGTTTCATTCCTCAAAACGCGCCAAAGTCAGTAGTGGTGGTGCAAAAACCAGACATGAAACAGACAAAGATGGTGCAACAGGATAGGAGTGGGAGGTCTGTATTTCGAAATTAAAGACATTTCAACTGAAATATAATTATTCTTAATATAAAAAACTCAATCATGTTGTTCTCTGATTTGCAAATGAAAATGTAATGTAGGAGCAAAATAGAATTTAAAAAATACGCATGGCTTACATATTGACACTACAGACAAAGTTTTATGTTAAGGAGCAGTCGTTAATGACCAAATTTCGATTGTATTACCACACATTGCCAGCACTATTGACCCTCAGATTACATTTTTTCCATATCTGTGTTACTTATTAAATACAGATGGCTTGCTTTTAGAACTGTAACAAATCCCAGGTTAGTCGACTAATTCGATATTTGTGCCACACATTAGATTCATCAAACTACATAGAAATTGCTTCTGTAACAGCCCAAACACACGCATGAGCACCACTGCTGATACAACTTACAGCTTTAAGTGCATTTGCAGACGAGAACAGCCAAACCAACAATTATTTCCAAGTCTAAATTCTACAAAACTCCTCTCTAAAGCTGATATCTACGTTAGCCAAATATGTAAACCTCATGACATTTCGATGGAGTAACATGCAGTAGTTATACACATTCATGTAAGAAATAATTTTTTGTAGAAATTTGTTCAGAATTGTAATGCAGTCACACACTACTGCATTTTAATTGAATAATTTCCGGAAATTTATATATCAGACTTGTATTTGGAACCTTATACAACTTACTAAAACTTGCAATTTGGTGTCAGGTACTGGAGGGTATCGCTTACTGGATCTATCGTCTACTGTTGGTGTCGTTAATTGATGGGTCAGCTATTGGGGACTGTTTCCCAGTGTAAATTGGTAAACAGGTAACTGTTAAATGGGTAAGCTCTTAAACGAGTGACCAGAACGGGTGGCAGAACAGGTAACGGATAATAAAGTAAATGTGCAAACTCATGAACAAGTGAAAGTTTAAACAGTTTATAGGTAAATGAGTAACAGGTATCTGGGTGAACGGATAACTATTAAAACAGATAAACGGGTAAGAAGTAAATGAATAATGGGTAATGTATTATGAGTAAATGTGTAACAGGTAAACGGATAATGGGCTACAGTTATTGAGTAATGGGTATATGTATAATGGGTATGGGTAATGAGTAAATGGGTAATAGGTAAGCAGATAATTTGTAGAGGGTAAACAGGTAAACAAGTATAAGTCAAATGGTAGAAGGGCCTTTATAAATTATTAGTTATCCTTTAACCATTAAATAACAACCATTACCCATTACGTGTTGCTTGTTACTTATTACCCTTTACCTGTCACCCATATGCTGTTTACTCATTATCCATTTATCCATTACCTGTTCCCCATTGACTGGTTTACATGAAACTTCCTGGTACATTAAAACTGTGTGCCGGACCGAGACTCGAACTCGGGACCTTTGCCTTTCGCGGGAAAGTGCTCTATCAACTGAGCTACCCAAGCACGACTCACGCCCCGTCCTCACAGCTTTACTTCTGCCAGTATCTCGTCTCCTACCTTCCAAACTTTACAGAAGCTCTCCTGCGAACCTTGCAGAACTAGCACTCCTGAAAGAAAGGATATTGAGGGGACCGCCTTAGTTGGTAGAGCACTAGCCCGCGAAAGGCAAAGATCCCGAGTTCGAGTCTCGGTCCGGCACACAGTTTTAATCTACCAGGAAGTTTCATGCCAGCGAACACTCCGCTGTAGAGTGAAAATTTCATTCTATAGACTGGTTTACATGTTTACATATTTGCTCTTTACCAATTGCCCAGTTACCCATCTGCCCATATTTTGCACGGGGAAATGGTCCCCATTACTGGTATACCCACTAGTTGTCACCCTCAGTTTATGATATCGCAAATAACTGATAGCGCCAGCAGCTGACAAACTGAGTATTTGACACCTCAGTAGCTAGCCCCCACATTAGCTGACAGCCCTTGAGAAGTGCTAGTAAATTGTACAAAGTTTCTGGTATCTATACAGTTCGAAGACAATAGTTCCCACTATGTGATAACTCCGTTTAGTATTATTAGTAGAGGATGACCAAGGTTTCATAATTCAAGAAAGAGGTTGGTCGTGCACAGGCGAATGGGTCCAAGAGTACATAAAAGTGAACAGAGGAACTGCCAAACGATTTCTAAGGAGCAGTCGATCACCAAGCACTTCACTCGTTCCAGGAACTGTCGGCACAGTTTGTGGTGTCACCGCCAAACACCACACTTGCTAGGTGGTAGCCTTTAAATCGGCCGCGGTCCGCTAGTGTACGACGGACCCGCGTGTCGCCACTGTCAGTGATTGCAGACCGAGCGCCGCCACACGGCAGGTCTAGAGAGACTTCCTAGCACTCGCCCCAGTCGTACAGCCGACTTTGCTAGAGATGGTTCACTGACAAATTACGCTCTCATTTGCCGAGACGATAGTTAGCATAGCCTTCAGCTACGTCATTTGCCACGACCTAGCAAGGCGCCATTATCATTTGCTATTTATCTTGTGATGCATGTACCGTCAGACCGATGTTCACCAATTATGGATTAAAGTTAAATATTCCAGAAGCTACGTACTTTTCTTCCTACTATAAACTCCTATAACTGTTCCAGACCTCACGCCAGCGTGCGTGAGCCTAGACGCGTGCCTTTGGGCTACCAACCGTAGTGGCTTGGCTGTCTTGCCAAGTCACAACACAGTTCATGGGTTATTCTCGATCCTGGACTGGTAGCACCCAGATCTCGTTCCAGGAGCAGTCCTTGATGACAGAACGGTTGGCCCTTATTCCTGGAACAGACCCAGGCTGTCTCTTTCCAGCCTCTGTTTCGATGTTTTTTGGGTAGTCACTCGTTTCCTGTTCCATATGAATAAAAATAAAGTTGTGTTATTGCAATAAAGGGACTAAAACATAACAACATACAACTCCAGTCTATAAATGTAAATATTTGGAAATATTTAGAAACAAATCGTTGACTGAATTGTCTAAGCTTAAATGGGCTCACAGTTCGGAGAGTTGACAAGTTTTCTCTTGACATCTTCTACACGCACACTTGTTGCACTTAGAGCATACTTTTGATCTTTTATTCCGCTTTTGTTTGCAGAAAACCTGAATCTGACAATGCTTTCTATTTCCAAACTGGCCAGCGCTGATATCGAGTCCTGCAAGGGGAGATGGCTCCTCTCTGCACTTTGTAGGGTGCAGCAACCTCATCTGCTACTTTGAGGATATGAAATCTTCTTACAGGTAAGTAACTTAAAAACTGTGTGTGCACTGAATGTTGCAAGTTCAAGAATATCGTAAAACACTCGTACGGGTCATCTGTGGGTGCTAGCTTGGACTCTGTAGTGTCTAGCCATTTGGTTAACTCTATCGACTCCATCCTTAGTTTCATTATAAAACTTCACAGGTTCTGGAAGTTTGTTATCAGTATTCTCATTCATCTGACATCCAGCATACTCAGAATAAGAACATTACTTTTTCCTTTCTACCTTGGTGTACTGTGAGAAGATTGCCGGCTGACTTGTAACAGTGCATTGCGTATCATCACCACTTTGCGCCATAAGAGGGACCTCTTTGAGTGATCGCCAAAGAGTGCCAACTAAACAGTTTCCTTTTTGTTTCAGTTCATACGCCAATTTCACGGAGGTGAAGACGTTGTCAGTCGTGATGTCACGACTACAGTACAGGAATGGCTGTACCAGCTTCATAATGACATGGAGTCCAAGAGCATTGCTTGCCACTGTAAGAGAATCCCTTCAGGATGTAGTTCTTGTCATCGTCACACAAAAGCCAGTATTTTATCCCATACTTACCAGGTTCACTCGGCACGTACTGTTTAATGGGCACCTGCACTTGCAGAGATACAACCACTTGTCGACAGTCGTGTTCTCTCCTGGCCTGTGGCGGACAATGTAACTGTCGATAAATGGATTCCATATATCTGAAGCAAGGCGAAATTCATCTGCTTCTTTACGTTGTCACCTTGATGACATACACTCAGAACTACGATGACTGCACATTTCTACAAATCTTGCTGTGTTGCTTGCCTCAATCCGTGTCCACTTGGTGCTAATGGAACTCTCCACTTCCTCCCCAGAGAGCAGATGCCGATCACCGCTTCTCTTCTTCGTCCACGATAAGTTGCTGCACCACGTCTAACGCCCAATGTACCGTGACCATGTCCACCTCTTGCCGCGCTGTCAACTGCACCGGCCGCCATTGTCTTGTGAGTCGTCCGCAACACCTGGATCATCGCCATTATCAGCTGCCAATCGAATCGTAAGCCAAATTCTTTGTAACCGGTGTAAGTCAGGGAATGATGGCAAAAGACCAGCCATGACGCAATTTTATTTACACGTCTACATTAGGGGATCAGTGATAATGCGTTTGAATTTTCAATAATTTATTTATGAGTGACTTATCGACTCCAACAGGAAGATGAACCATAGCTCCTCCGACCCGCCGTCGTCATTTTTGTCGAAAGGCCCGTCCCGAATTGCATACACGTTTGGCTCGTCGTTGCGAAGTACGTCCACGACCTCGAGTAGCCTCCGCAAACCCGACAGGTAAGAACAGAAGAAAGAAAGCCGTACATTGTGCGGTCATTGGTTCAAAAACTTTGGTACAGTGGTTCATGCTAACGTTGTGCAAGAGGTACCTCATCGTCAGAAGGATAAGATTCTGCTTTCCGTTAATCTGATGCGTCTGAGTCAGCTATTTCCATTGGAACAAAATCGCCATCCTCCTCTGCCCCACTACCGAATTCATCACTCGATTGCATTGGTGCAACGTTCTACAGACAGTGGAGAATCTCGGGCTACGTAATGTCCAGCCGCCTTGTCATCGTAGCTTCAATGATTTGAACTCCTGAAAATAAACTGCAAGCTCATGTCGTTGGCGTCAGGGCTGTCTCGGCCCTCTCGGCTTGACCACAGATAAAGACATACCCGCAAGCAACTTACGTACGGGCGACGTGTCTGACATCTACTGCCGTGTAAAAGAACTATTAGCAGCCGCCCTGACAGCGGTGTAGGAGGGGCAGGAGCTTCCTACTGTATAATATGTTACTCTGTGGCTTCCCAGTGTCACTTCGTAGATATGCATGTCGCTAGTCCGTAGAAAATGGAAAGCCGCGCTGCTACAAAGTATCGCCCGACTTTCCAGTTTTTTGTATTTCACGTTCTTCTTGAACCACAGTGTCATAATATGCTGCAACATCTCGTGAATAATGTTGAGGCACGCACAGAAGCTATCTAGTGTGTGGAAACCAGTGCCATTGATATCAAATCGCGTTAAAATGTGTAAGAGTCAAAAATTTCCCACATAGTGATACTGGTGTAATAAGTAAATTTTTCATATTTCTAGGTGGGCTAGGGAATTGATATTTTAGTGAGTTGTACAACCTCATAAACGATGAAAAGTTAAGGGAGCGTTTGGTCCCGCAATACCTGTCGAAGGGGGTACGGCCCTCGAAATCCCCTTTGGGTCAAAACTGACCCACGTCGTACTTCAACTGTTGATCATTTATGCTGTGTTGGTGCATTAACTTTGCGAATACAGCCTGTAAACCTACGATTTACTAAACATGTGAGTCAAATATGACTAAAAAATAGATTTTCTTTCAAACATATTCCACGATGAAGCGTCTTTCTGGCGTGGAACCTTTAAAATAGATTCAGCTACGAAGTGAAGTATTCATAGCTTCTGTTCCTCGTTTTTATGTGTTTTATTTTCTACTGTGTTCCATGAACAATATGTCTGTCTCAGTATAAAAATTTACATTGCTTAGTTTAGTAACAACGTGCAAAAAATGACATCCTTATTTACATGTCACTGTGAAGAATCTTTCATAAGGAAACCGAACAAAGTTGTGTAAATACACTTTTATGTTTTTTTTTATTTTTTTTTTTTATAAACGAGCAGTTCAATCTTATTAGACACAGTTTTGGGTATTTGATCGATTCCTACTTCGATCCTTATGTATCTTTGTCTCTTGGTGCAGCTTCATGATTCAGTGTAGTGACTTTTAATTTTTTATTTAAAAGAATAAGGCAACAGAACAAGGGACAAAAACCATAAATGTAATGTCACACGTGAGATATCATTATAGACAACCTGATACATACCTATGAGTTTCGAAAGAATTGTGAAACCCAAATATGGAATGTTGGCTTCTGACGTCACACAGGATCATGGTTCGCCATACACAGCGGGAAGAAAAATAAACAGAATTGCAGTATGTTCTTGGTTCAAAAAATGGCTGGTTCAAATGCCTCTGAGCACTATGGGACTTAACATCTGTGGTCATCAGTCCCCTAGAACTTAGAACTAATTAAACCTAACTAACCTAAGGACATCACACACATCCATGCCCAAGGCAGGATTCGAACCTGCGACCGTAGCAGTCCCGCGGTTCAGGACTGAGCGCCTAGAACCGCTAGACCACCGCGGCCGGCTTTGTTCTTGGGGTCGCGATTCAGTTTCATCAACTAACATACACATTTTAAGTGCATAAGTAGTTTTTCCTTCTACGCTGCTAGATCGGATCCTCTTCGGCATGGAAAGAAAGTCCGTGAAATAATTCTTTGTGAAGAGAATTCGCAGTTAATTCCCAAACTAAGAATATAATCTTATATATCTAATGGGTGCATGATAAATACAAGAGATCTTTCCCGTAAATGTTTTCAGTTAAAACACATCTCTAAGGGGTATTTTTCTTCTCTGTGGCAGAGACTAATACTGTAACAGAACAGGCGTTCAGTGCGAGTTCCATGGGCAATTTTCGTGCCCTTTTCTGCAGTAAATTAAACGATCCAAATACGCGTGAGATTAACCCCATTTAGCTAATAGCGGATTTTTCTTTTCTTATATTTTCAAATACATTTCATGTAAAATTTATCTTTTAAGTACATTACTGTGTAATTTTCTGATTTATTGATTTTCATATTCGTGTCAGTCTCGGCTGTCAATGACTGCCTGTTGTGGCTCAGAAATTCTCGTTCTCAAATAACTGATGAATGATTACATGAATGTACATTCGGAAGCTTTTTAACTGCTGGCTGTTCAATAACTAGATATATTTTTCAACTGTAAAGATCTTCAAAGAACTGGCGTGCGCCACTTCCTCACATTTTTTAAAAAAGTCTTGTCTCTATTCACCGCCAAGTTTTGCCGATTTCCCTGCATATTTATGTAGTTGCTGCCGTTACTGATACAAAACTTCTAATTTTAGGACGCAGTTTTGCAGGTCTTATGTCGGAAGCCAATTTTCCATACAGTACGACACTGTGATGCGTAATTAATTTAAACGCCTACAATTTGCAGAAGAAAACTATTAACGCTAGTTTGATAGTCTTCTGGCACTTATTTCATTCTAGTAATGCCTACAAAAATGCATATATAATTTTCTGTAAACGAACCAAAAATCGAGACACTTTACTTGATACGACTACAACTGCCCTCGGAAGTGGATGACGCTTGGGGTTTTGGCGCTGGGTTGTAAACGGGGGCCGCAATTCATACTTCCGTTCAGTTTGTTCTGTGGTCTCTCTGCCTGGCTTGCGCTTGCTGGGCTGTCACATCAGCCGATTAATATGGTGCATTCCGAGACCACATTCACCTAAGGAAATCGACGGAAATACTCTGTTCACATTGGATAATCAATGAACTTACTGCACAGAAGTAGTACATGGGCATACTTGTTACTTTTTCGCGCAATTTATCTAAATTCTAAATAGCAACCAATGGGATAGAAAAGGAACGATGAACGAGTAAAACTGAGCGGTTCTCAAAAAGCAACGATCACCAGTGAAGTAGTTACCGGAGATGAAAGAGTTTGTCCATCACTAATGCAAGATGTAGTTAATACCCGAGCATGGAGTCCTTATAATGTTGGGCCAGTTCTAAAGGCATAGCAACCGACGTATCCTACTTACATGAATACGTATTACTACTGTTCAGTCTGCTATTCCATCAAAGTGTCATACAAAAAGTCTGTGAAAGTGTCATACAGTTTCCACTACTTGGCAGCAGTATACGACAAACCTTTTGGACTGCAGCTGAAATTAACATCCTAGTATGTTTTGTACTGAATGTTAAAGTTAATACACTAGCCTGGAGTCGCTTTTGTGTTTGACTGACTTAGAAGCCATCGAAAGCGTCACTTGTTATTTATACGAAAGCGTTTTCCTATTGTTCGATATGCTATTACTGTGTGACAGCAGATGTAACAAAAGTTTTCAACTGCAGAGTCACCGTAATGTTCGTCCGAGTTTGATAAAGGGTTTTAGAGATGGGTTTATGACGAATTTAGAAGTGGGAATGGCATTGTTTACTCTGGTAATTCTCGTCGATAAGTGCACTTTAAGCTGTAAGGCAGATCAACAGTCAGGCCGTCACGTGTTTTGCGATATCGCAAGCTTGTCATATTACGCTGAGTTGAAAGTCAATGCATTGGGTGTCAGGAGTGCAGGACTATTAGAAAGAAGCAAACCGCTCAGGCAGTGAGCTTTTTCTTGCCAATGTCTGCATGCCAAAACGCCCTGTGACATTTGTCAAGCGTCATAGAATAATTTAGACGTGCTATACAGTTACTTTGAGGTTCCAGTATATCTTACGCCACCTATGTCGTAGAAATCGAATATTTTTGATAAAAAATTTGGAACAAGGTGTGGGGTGGCTGGTGGAATTTATGCTGTTATATAAATGTAGAATTGTAATGTAATGTAGAAAAGATGCATTTTCCTGCCGTTTAACCATATGTGGGGCGGCTGGTGGAATTAATTGTTATATAAATGTTCCTATTAATTATACTGTCTTTTGACGTTCACAACACAGGCTCTCTAACTACAATTTTGGCTACCAGAAAGTGATTAGCAAAACGTGAAGCCTGTAATTAGAATTCCTAGTGCCCACTTCATCTGAGAAATACACTTACAGCTATAGCTTATAGCTCTGAGGAATTAGGAGATTGTCTGGGATTCATATTCAAAAACGATCGTGAAAAAACGTTCTCTATATTCAGAAAGTCACAGATCAAAAAAAAAAAAAGAAAAAAAAAAGAATCCACACAATCCAACTACCAGAGCTGTTCAGAGTCTAATGCGCTGATCCAACTATAACTGTTCAAATTAAATGTTTAAGTGAATGCTCGCCATAATTTGATGATAATGTTCATCAAACGCCACGCTAAATAATGGTAGAATGTCTGTCCCGAGACGGCACGTGAAAATACGATATACGCAAACTGAAGATAGATCATTAAAGTCATCCCAGAATTAATACATCACTCGAAAACGATTTCATGGTTACGCGAATCCCGAGTAACTTAATAAGACATCCGAGGCTGTTTATAGCAATGATACCGACGCGACGCGACTCCCGACACAGATGATGTGCTACTCAGCGTCAGGAGAGATCTGGGACCTTCCTCTCTCGCGCAGCGTTCTTATATACACTCCTGGAAATGGAAAAAAGAACACATTGACGCCGGTGTGTCAGACCCACCATACTTGCTCCGGACACTGCGAGAGGGCTGTACAAGCAATGATCACACGCACGGCACAGCGGACACACCAGGAACCGCGGTGTTGGCCGTCGAATGGCGCTAGCTGCGCAGCATTTGTGCACCGCCGCCGTCAGTGTCAGCCAGTTTGCCGTGGCATACGGAGCTCCATCGCAGTCTTTAACACTGGTAGCATGCCGCGACAGCGTGGACGTGAACCGTATGTGCAGTTGACGGACTTTGAGCGAGGGCGTATAGTGGGCATGCGGGAGGTCGGGTGGACGTACCGCCGAATTGCTCAACACGTGGGGCGTGAGGTCTCCACAGTACATCGATGTTGTCGCCAGTGGTCGGCGGAAGGTGCACGTGCCCGTCGACCTGGGACCGGACCGCAGTGACGCACGGATGCACGCCAAGACCTTAGGATCCTACGCAGTGCCGTATGGGACTGCACCGCCACTTCCCAGCAAATTAGGGACACTGTTGCTCCTGGGGTATCGGCGAGGACAATTCACAACCGTCTCCATGAAGCTGGGCTACGGTCCCGCACACCGTTAGGCCGTCTTCCGCTCACGCCCCAACATCGTGCAGCCCGCCTCCAGTGATTTCGCGACAGGCGTGAATGGAGGGACGAATGGAGACGTGTCGTCATCAGCGATGAGAGTCGCTTCTGCCTTGGTGCCAATGATGGTCGTATGCGTGTTTGGCGCCGTGCAGGTGAGCGCCACAATCAGGACTGCATACGACCGAGGCACACAGGGCCAACACCCGGCATCATGGTGTGGGGAGCGATCTCCTACACTGGCCGTACACCACTGGTGATCGTCGAGGGGACACTGAATAGTGCACGGTACATCCAAACCGTCATCGAACCCATCGTTCTACCATTCCTAGACCGGCAAGGAAACTTGCTGTTCCAACAGGACAATGCAAGTCCGCATGTATCCCGTGCCACCCAACGTGCTCTAGAAGGTGTAAGTCAACTACCCTGGCCAGCACGATCTCCGGATCTGTCCCCCATTGAGCATGTTTGGGACTGGATGAAGCGTCGTCTCACGCGGTCTGCACGTCCAGCACGAACGCTGGTCCAACTGAGGCGCCAGGTGGAAATGGCATGGCAAGCCGTTCCACAGGACTACATCCAGCATCTCTACGATCGTCTCCATGGGAGAATAGCAGCCTGCATTGCTGCGAAAGGTGGATATACACTGTACTAGTGCCGACATTGTGCATGCTCTGTTGCCTGTGTCTATGTGCCTGTGGTTCTGTCAGTGTGATCATGTGATGTATCTGACCCCAGGAATGTGCCTAAAAGTTTCCCCTTCCTGGGACAATGAATTCACAGTGTTCTTATTTCAATTTCCAGGAGTGTATAAAGCCGCGGTGCGGACGGCTAAGGGAACGCCTGATCAAATCGGCTCTCCCGACTAGCCGTTGGGCTAGTAATGCACCACTTTAAGTTATTGAATAAATCATCGCTTCCTTTGCTGATGGCCGATGAATCTCTCAATTTAAAAGTGCATTCAGCACACAGGTAAGTAATCATAATAACAGTCTGACGTGGCTAAGTAAAATATTTTGGGCGAGAGAATTAATTTAATTACACTACACGCAGTAGACGAGCTCTGAACTTGCCCTTTGGAGACAGCTATCGCTATAGTTTTATAGTTATTCAATTGAAACTTCTCACATCTTTATGATTATAGCGGATCTCCTTTCTACTTAAATTTAAACATACTAGCTTTATTCATTCGCCTACTTTATCTTTCTTGCTTCCTTAATTTTTAATACAAAAACCAGAAAATTATGAATTCCAACTAAAATCTTAATTTGTGAGATCCAGAACACTGTTTCTACTAAATTATTATGCAAAAGAAATCTAAATATAAAATTTTAAGTCCATAGCTCTTTTCTGTTGCGCCAATGATTTTTACAGAAAAACGTCCAAATTTCGAAAATTACTGAAGTTATTGAACTGATATTCAACACATATTGATTTAGTATTACTCCTGATATGCTAGAAACTTTTCAGGTTACTGACTTGATTTTTAAAGTATTGCGCAACATTTATGACGTCAGAGCTAGTTACAGCGGACTAGGCTGGCACACAATGGAAAGACTGATGAGAATTTTATAAGGCGTGAGTAGGCTGCTTCTCTACAAAGGCAGCTAAAAATTTCTGAGTCCTCGGATACTTTTGCACCCAGTTACTACATTATAACAGGCTGTTTCATTTTAATGGTCTGTAATGTACTACTTTAACTGGTGCAGAGTGGAGGGGTAGGTTGAGGGAGGTGTTATAAAGAACAGCTTGGTTAGTTGTGCCATCAGGGATTCTTTAATTTCTTTATTTTTTCATATTTTTTTTATTTTGTGCTATTTGTATTTTGAAATTTTCGCTACTACCATTTTTAATTTCCAAATCACAACCATACGCTGTCTCGATGACATCGTGCGTTTAAGGACAGTGACGACAACAACTCGCCTGGCTTGCAGGCAACCCACACTAAGAGTTCCACTTTGTGACATTTACTCCGCAATAGGCTAAAGCCCCATGGCTCTTGTAGCACGCTTAATGCCAGTTTAATGCTTGGTATTATGCCTTCACAGTGTTGAAAATTTTATGGCAAGTAGTAAGGTAACAATAACTGCAATAAAAGAAAATCTTTGGTTTCATGTGCACACTTTTATAGTTAAGAACTGCGGATTTCTTCCACCTAGTATTCCATAACAATGCCTTCATCATTATAAAGTGTAAATAAGTATCATAGTAAGTGTAGAACAAAGCATAGGACTATACATAGAAAGATGCTGAGTAAAACGTGTTTGGCTGTGAAGACAGAAATGCTTAAGGACTTCAGTGACTAATCTAGCAGTTTATTGCCAAATGATCTTTCACAGACCCAAAAACATTCTGGTCGTATGCAAAGGCTGTTAGTGGCACCGAAGTTAGTTTAGTCCCTAACGAATGAGACAGGAACTGCAACTCAGGGAAGCAAAGGAAATGCTGAAATACTTAACTCTGTTTTATAATGTTCCTTTACAAAGGAAACCCCCGGAAAATTGCCCCAACTTAATCTTCGTATTACTGAGAAGATGAGTGAAATTAGTACTAGTGTCAGTGGTGTTGAGAAACAGCTGAAAGGCTTAAAAATTAACAAAGCTTCAGGGTCCGATAGAATCCCCATCAGTCCCTATGATGATTTTGGGGCTGAATTAGTTCCTCTTCTAACTGTATTCTATCGCAGACACCTCGAACAAAAAACTGTGCCCAATAGCTGCAAGCAAGCACAGGTCACACCTGCATCCACGAGGGTGGTAGAAGTGATCCACAAAACTACCATCCAATATCCTTGACAGCGATTTGTTGTAGGACCTAAGAACATATTCTGAGCTCACACACAATCATATATCTTGAACAGAATGACATCTTCCATGCCAATCATCACGGGTTCTGGAAACACCTATCATGTGATACTCAGTTCAGACTTTTCTCGCATGATATACTGAAAGCTTTTGATCGAGGCAGTCAGGCAGATGCAGTGTTTCTTGTTTTCCGAAAAGCATTTGACTTCGTACCACACCTACGCTTATTGTCAAAGACAGATTATATAGGCTATCAACTGAAATTTGTCATTGCGTTGAGTACTTCTTGGTCAGGAGGGGGCAGAGTGGTAACTTGTATAAAAAATCGTCGTCAGTTGTAGAAACAATTTCTGTTGTGCTTCAGGAGAGTGTCTTGCGATTCTTTGGTTTTCATATCTTATAGTAATGACCTCCCGGACAATATTAATACACACATCAAAAAAACTTTTGCATCATCCCGGTTCCCAGAACTCTTGAAGATAGGCGTTGGCTGTGGATAATGTATCAGACACACAGTCCCTTTGACTGTTCAGAGATGTCACTAAACCCGCTTGAAGATGTAAAAAACGACGCATGAGCAGCGCCTATTACACGGAGGGGGAGTCCGACAGCCGATCAATTCCAGTCATTCCACCAGGAAGGACGTACAGCTTGTGTAGTCATTACGTCAACCATGCCTAGACGGTCAATACCGCGGTTCTATCGCTCCGCATTGCTATTTTTTGCCAGGAAGAGCTCTCATCAAGATAAGTGTCCAGGCGTCTCGGAGTGAACCAAAGTGATTTTGTTCCGACGTGGAGGAGATACGCAGAGAAATGAACTGTAGATGAGATGCCTTGTTCAGGCCGCCAAAGGGCTACTACTGCATTTGATGATCGCTACTTACAGTTTATGCCTCGGAGGAACGCTGACTGCAACGCCACCATGTTAAATAATACTTTTCGCGCAGCCACAGTGCGTCATGTTGCGTCTCATCTGTGTGCAATAGGCTGCATGATGCGCAACTTCACTCGCTGCGTCCATGGCGAGGTCCATCTTTGCAACAACGACACCATGCAGCGCGGTACAGATGGGCCCAACAACATGCCGAATGGACCGCTCAAGATTGGCATCACGTTCTCTTCACCGAAGAGTGTCACATATGCCTTCAACCAGACAATCGTCGGAGAGGTGTTTGGGGGCAACCCGGTCAGGCTCAACGCCTTAGACACACGGTCTAGCCAGTGCAGCAAGGTGGAAGTTTCCTGATGTTTTGGGGTGGCATTATGTGTGGCCGACGTACGCCGCTGGTGGTCATGGAAGGCGCAGTAACGGCTGTGCGATACGTGGATACCATCCTCCGACCGATAGTGCAATCATACCGGCAGCATATTGGCAAGGCATTTGTCTTCATGGACGACAATGCTCGTCCTCATCGCGCACATTTGTGAATGACTTCCTTCAAGGTAACGACATCGCTCGACTAGAGTGGTCAGAGTGTTCTCCAGACATGAACCCAATCGAACATGCCTGGGATGGATTGAAAATGGCTGTTTATGGACGACGTGACCCACTAACCACTCTGAGGGATCTACACCGAATCGCCGTTGAAGAGTGGGACAATACAGACGAACAGTGCCTTGATGTACTCGGCGATTGAATGCCACGACGAATGCATCAATGCAAGAGGAAGTGCTACGCGATGTTAGAGGTTCAAAATGGTTCAAAAAGCTCTAAGCACTACGGACTTCACAGCTGAAGACATCAGTCCCTTAAACTTAGAAGTACTTAAACTTAACTAACCTAAGAACATCACACACATCCATGCCCGAGACACGATTCGAACCTGCGGCCGTAGCAGCCGCGTGGTTCCGGACTGAAGGGCCTAGAACCGCGGCCGGCTATTAGAGGTATCGGTGTGTACAGCAATCTAGGCCACCACCTCTTAAGGTCTCGCTATATGGTGGTACAACATACAAAGTGTGACTATCATGAGCAATGAAAAGGGCGGAAACGATGTTTAAGTTGATCTGCATTCCAATTTTCTGTTCAGGTTCCGGAACTCTCGGAACCGATTTGATGCAAAACATTTTTTGAAATGTGTAGTAACCTAAGTTAAATAATCTAAGTGTTATAGATGGCATCCGAGTTAAAGACGACTTTTTAAAAGTCTTTTCCCCATACATCCAATTCGAGGAGTATTAATGTGGCATTTTTGCTGATATGCACCAGAATTCTTTGAACTATTCTGACTTTTTTTCATGTTTCACGTTTTTAACTTCTAGGTTCATCTTAGCATTAAGGGATGGGGGGTGAATAAATTATTTATGTGAATACTTTGTAGAATTTTTGATTAGTCGTCGGATACTTTGTATTTAATTATACGGGAAGGTAATTTCAGATCGTTGCATCAAAAAGGTGGCAACCATATCCATAGTAATAACATAAAAACATGTACTTTGCGTATACTATTGAATGATGCTTACTGTTAGGTACCAAGGTAATCTATCTTTACAACATAAGACGGAAATTATCAAGTGTGAAGGAGTACAGCAACTAGTTGCAACATTCAAAGGGATTCAAGTGACAAAGACGTAAATCGACGGAGGGGACAGCTCGCCGACTACAATGAGCAGGACCGACACAGTTAACAGTTTTGCAAAATTTGCAGTTTGTAGCGGGCTCACTGCGACGCTGTGAGTTAGGGCTGCAGCTCAAGAACAATGCAGAGGGAAGTTGTACCTGAGACATTATCTGCTTGTCACTGTGGTGATTAACTCTCCGGATAGTTTTTTTCTCTAAGCAAACATTTCTCTTGTTGGAGGTTTGTCAGGAAAGCACGATCCACCTGTGACACATATTATACTCAAGGTGCTAGGGCCACAACTTCTTGAGTATCGTTTCAGTGTTTCGAGTCATAATCAAGTAGGCATCACTATATAAATTGAACGAATTAAGACACACATTGCTTAACAGGTTAGCATAGCCCATACGATAGTTTAAATGAAATCTCCCAGAAACTTCAAAGGGAATTCTGGGAAGCGAATCGACATTTATTTATTTATTTATTGAATCATCAGCCGTTGACTTGATGAAGCTCGCCACTCCTTACTCGGTGGTAACCTCTTCATTTCACAGTAGCACCTGCACGCAGCGTCCTTAACTGTTTGTTGGTTGTATTACGATCTTTCAGTTCCCCAACAGTTTTCACCCTCTACAGCTACCTCCACACGAGTTTATTCCCTGGTATCTTCATACATGTCCTATTATCCAGTCCTTTCATCTGATCAGTTTTTCCCATATTCGTCTATTCTGAAGAGAACCTCCTCAATCCTTATAAGTGCACCGAATTTGCATCATTCATCTATAGCACCACATCTCAAACGCTTCGATTCTCTTATGTTCCATCTACATATATGTTGCGAAATCCTGTTGGTCCAATTTATAAAACTTTTATTCAACGAATACTGAGTGAGTACCATGCTGTCATTATAGTATATCTCATTTATTCATCATTAGTATAAGATAAGAGACATTTGGGCACCTAGCTCCACACGTCAATAAAATAGGCCCGAAAAAATACAGTACTTGTACGAAGTAACATGTACTATACAATTTCTAGTGCATTTATTACATATTAGAATAAGGAATCTTCATTCAGGTTATTGCGAATCTTCGTACAAGAGTAAACAACGAAACTCACGTTCTACATCAGCTGATAAATATAGTATTTTTACACTCGAAACATAATTTAAAAATAAATACATCATGGAAAACTATTCAAATTAACTACTGACAGTCGAATTGCTAAATTAAATTCGAATATTAATCTAACAACAAAAAAAGAACTTGACGCCCTGGCAGATTTGTTATATAAAAAGCTCGGGCAAATATTTTGTGACCTATTTGTGAATTATGGAATGAACAAATACAGCTTTCATTCAGTTCTAAAATAAACTCATCAGCTGCATATACACGTGTCTCAAACAAGTACCACAGCAAATATCACGAGATAATTGTGTTAGAGTTAAAGCTATTGAACTCCCTCCACATGCTATCACGTAAATTTCAAGAGCTAAATATAGATGAACATTAATATGACATATATATCATCTGTGAGCGTTCTCGTTGCGAAGCAGAGATTAAATCTAACAGCTATCTGCGCTCTCTATAAAAGCAGATAATGGTATTATAAAAAGGCCATTGCAGCGATTAATACTGTTCGCGTTGTAGCAAAATACGCACCATCAATATTGTTTTTAATTTAATTTTGACCTACTCCCATTGCAAATTATTACAGCCGTTCCATGTAATTAACGGAAGAATGTATTGTGTTTTCAAAACCATGGGACTTCCAACAGCACTTTAATGCATTTCAGTTGATGTACAAGGAATAGTGAAATGAATATGAGACAAATGTAAAAACAGTAAGTAAACTGTTTATTATTTCGAAGATAATCGCCATAGCTAATAATAAATGTATCTCAGAAGATAATCGTCATAGCTTTTAATAAATTTATCTCACTGTGAGACAAGCCGGTCATTCCCTTCATGGAAAAATATTTCTGTTGTTTTAAGAATCCAGTACTGTAATCAGGCAAGTACCTCTTCGTCCGAAGCAAATCAACAGCCACGAATGTCATTCTCCGGCGCTTCGAAAATATGGAGATCACATTGAGACAGATCTTGACTGTATGGAGTGTATATAAGGGCTTCCCAACCTGCCCTGAATAAGGCCCTGAAGAAAGAAAGGCACCTGTTATCGTCAATTTGCTTCAGTAAAGAGGTGTACAATCATGGTCCCGTACGAAACTGCAAACATTTTTCCATGACGGTAGTGACCATATTTTGTCAAGTGTGATACGCCATAATAAACGGTATATCTTTCTTCCATCGTTCTTCGTCATTGTTATTGTGCTGCGTGAAACTAAGTAAATGGCTGCGCCATTTTAAAACATTAGAGAAGTAAAAACGCATTGTGTACACTATGCCTGCAGTGCGTTTTAGGTCTGTGTATAAACTGTAGCCAAAATATTGAAACCATATTTAACGTTGAGAACAAAACGATATCTCTTACTTCTTGAGATTTTGGAACTATATAGGTGGCAGATGAGTCGTGTAGCACCCAGTTTGGTCTCTGCGTGTCGGAAACCATGTGGTCGTTAGAATCGCACTTAGTTTTGCCCCTGCTTATCGGGAACAATGTGTTCTTTAGAATCGCCATCTTCCATTAGATATTGAAAGGAGGTTTTTGCAAATGGCAGCACGCAAATAAAATGTATTTTGCTGCACGAATAACACTCGAGACGTTCCGCTCAAATGTTTGAACAAAGCGAAAACTAGACTCTGTAAATCACACAAATGTTCATGTCCGAATTTTTATAGCCAAACAGCGGGTGGTAAATGGACGAATGGGGTACCAATTGACCAGAGTGAATTCTAGTTTTGCAAACATATATTTAATTACTTCAAAGTAATCAGGTAATGAAGAAAAACTCAGTGAGTTGAAAGAAAATCGAAATATTTCACCAATAGCTGCCGCTAGCTAGGCAAATGAAGTGTCAATATCTTCATCTCTCCAAGGCATAAATACTTTGGGAATAAAAAGATATCTTGGTGTGATATTTAACTCTCAAAAAGGCTAGTTTTGAATGAAGTACTAAATTAGGAAACCTAATGTACAGAAGACACTAGGGAGGTAGAAGTCCCCAGTTCGTAGTCTAGCAGCTAGCTTTGCTGCCGCTAGATCACGGGGTCCCAGGTTCGATTCCCGGTCGTGCTGGGGATTTTTTCTGCCCGGGGACTGTGTGTTTGTGTTGTCCTCATCATCTTCATCATCATTCGTGGCTGTTGCTAGACTGGACTGAGTTAAACATTGGACTGTGTAAAAAATGTGACTTTCTTTGGGCACTGAAGACCGCGCAATTGAGCGCCCCAGAAACCAAACATCATCATCACTAGGAAGGTAAATGAGGTGTCAATTACATCATGCTTTCTTAATGAAATGAAAACAAAAAGAAAATGAAAAATAAAGATGTTTCGTAAAACGATATATCCAAAAGAAATAAAATGGATTAGTGAAACATTTGATGTGCCTTAAATCATTCTGGAAATAGTGTACAGCAAATGGGATGCTTCAGATGTTTCTCTGATGTACTTTATTTCTTACTTTTACACAAACCGTCACACAAAAATCTGACCTTTTTTCAAAATTTTTGTATGTTTTATTTATGCTGACTAGATTTATTGAAACACTTGGTATTAACGCTGACTGCTGATAAATTACTTTCCCAGCAAGCAATCATATGTGAAACTTCATAGTTGTGCGATGTGTGTTATTAAGAAATTAGTATGTGATCAGTTGAGATACGTGTGTATACACTTCATTTGTGTGGGCATATTTTCCGCAGTTGCTTTTTAATTCCATAGATTATTTTCATACCGTCATTAAAATTATAAGAAAATGCGTGTCTTCCTCACCAGTCGCGTTTCCCTTTATTGAGGTAAACCATCAGCATTAGTGTATAATTAAATATATTAACAATTTCTTTTGTTTTTAAGGTCGAAAAACTGTTCGTCCACAAATTTTTAGATTTTACTTACAGCGGATTTCTACTTGGTTTCTCGCCTACGCATAGGGAATGCCGTCTGCTAACACGTCTTAGATTTCTTCCTTCATCAGACACCTATACTTCTAGTCTAATTTTTCGTTGCTCTGCAGAACTATGCATTTCATACGTTTTATACTGCATATTTTTTCGTACAATAGCGAATTTTTAACGAACTGTTTTTCTACATTAAAAACTAATTAATTAGTAAATACCTTTTTACAGACAAATGACGATGCTTTACTCAATAAAGCGAAACGCGTCTGGTGGGAAAAAACAAGTATTTCTTGTAATTGTAACTACGGAACGAAAATACCCTCACGAACACTTAAAGTACTTCGGCAAGGCCTTAAAAATGTGGTTCAAATGGTTCAAATGGTTCAAATGGCTCTGAGCACTATGGGACTGAACTACTGAGGTCATCAGTCCCCTAGAACTTAGAACTACTTAAACCTAACTAACCTAAGATCATGACTCACATCCATGCCCGAGGCAGGGTCTGAACCTGTGACCGTAGCGGTCGCGCGGTTCCCGACTACAGCGCCTAGAACCGCTCGGCCACCCCGGCCGGCCTTAAAAATATGCTTCGAGATGTAGTGTAAATAGTACAGCTAAAACATAGTACATATAACAGGTGATTGTAGCTGAGTCAGTGGCCCAGTGCGAACCCATAACTCTGGGCGATACATATTACTATTCAAAGACGCTACCGGTACACAAAGGACATCTTCTTGGTGTACTGACTCATTCCTTCTTACTTACGTTAGTCTGTCATTCTTCTGCACTAATCGGTTGCTGAAATTTCGTGGTCACATAAGATAGAGGTTTCTTCAATTAATTGACGAGATAGTCTGGCATTTCTCTGCTCTTCCGCGTGCATTCGAAAAATTTATCTGGCGATCTTCGTAGTCGATGATTTAAACTATGAAAATCTCCATAATGTTTCCTCCCTTTGTAAATTTAATTTTATCGCCTCGTTTTCCTAAGTGTACGATGTTTTACCGTTTATGGACGCCGTTACTTAGAAGCAGTTGGTTGGCTCTTGTAGCAATCTTGTCGCGGGTGTATATCAATCGCACGCAGGACGCTGGAGCATGTAGAACTACAGTGCTACTTGTAGCAGGGGGGTAGTGCATCCAGATGCCGGCCGCTGTCGGTCACTACTGTATCTCACGTAGGACGCGGCCATAGCCTCGTGCGTTGTGCGATACAAGTTACACGAGCGCGCATGCTACACAGACTTAGTTGCAAACATCAACTGCCAGACCCAAGTTAAGTTTCTGCGCTGCCACACACTTAAAAACTGTCTACATATGAGTGAGCAGCCTCGCTTTGATCGATGCGACAGGGAGTTTCTCACTATTCAGAAGTTAATAATAATTATTCCCCGGTGATAATACAACTACTTTCAGAAAATATCGCAGTGCCTGTGTTATTCTGAATTTCGAAGCAAAGTTTCTTTTACAGCCAATATGAAATACATTAAATGTATTCGTAGAATGGAATGACGACAATGAAATTTTGTACTTATATGGATATGGTGTATGTTCTTTCGGACATGTCCGAAAGAACAGACACCATTGATGACCTGCAGCCGTCTATAACGAAATTAGAATTATATATTAATACATTCAGCTGCTGACGGGCATTGATTTATATTAATGGGGACAGGCGAAAATGTGTGCCCCGACCGGGACTCGATCCCAGGATCTCCTGCTTACACGGGAGAACCTCTATTCGTCTGAGCCACAAAGGGCAAATAAGACAGTGCGACTGCATGGACTATCTCGCGCACACCTCCCGCCAGACCCACATTCTTACCTTATATGTCCATACAGTACATTCGTAGTGTCCCTACCCAACACACTCATTACTCGTGGAAGACATTTTTACCAAGCCTCGTAAGAGTTCGGGTAATATGTGTGCATTCGCACAGAAGTGGAAGGTTATGGCCGGTATTGCAAGAATTGTATACTTATATGGATATGGTGTCTCTTCTTTTGGACACGTCCGACACATACCGCTAGAAGGAAACCTTATAAAACAGGAAAGGGATAAAAATATGTCGTAAGAGACAACGTTACGTACTGTAAAACTACAAATTTAAAGCACAGAACTGGGTCACGTGGAAATTACGTCAATCTCCTCACAACACATTCGACAAATTGCCTAACAAATTAATTTCTTCTGCCACATATTTCGGAAATAGTAAAGCCTTACGAAGTAATTGCAGTTTGTTTCCTCCCCCTTTTATTCTCTTTACTAGTGGGTACCGGAGTTGCTCAGGTAGTCATTTATTCCAGTTCAGTTTTCTATTAGTCCCTCTCCTCCTTCTTCCACCCTTCTCTTCATCTCCTTCATCCCCTCTCTCTATCTCCTCTTTCATCTCCTGTCTGTCTCCTATCCAACACGCCTTGTCCTTCAGCTCCTCTCTCTATCCATCTATTCCTTCTCCCCCCCCCCTTCCCCTAGTCAATCTGCTCCTTCCCTCTCTGCACATTATCATGCGCAGCCCTCTAATTCCGTCTCCTCCTTCCCCCCTTTCTTCGCCTATCTCCTCCTCTCCCCTCTCTCTGTCCATCACCTCCTCTTACCTTTCTCTGTCATTTTCTTCCTCCCCGTCTGTCTGCTTATCTCATCCTCCCCTCTCCCTCTGCCTCTCTCTTAATGCCGTGTTTCTGCCATCTCCTGCTCTTTCCTTTCTCTGTTCATTCCGCCCTCCACTCTGTCTATCTCGTGATCCCAGCTATCTCATCTCCTGCTTCCCCTTGCTTTCGGTCCATCTCTCTCCACGTCATCATGTTCATCCCATGGAGGTTAGTGGTTCTTACTCCAAAAGTAATTCTTTACAGATCATAAACTATATGTGTACCAAATTTTGTTGAAATTGTTCCTGTGGTTTAGGATGAAATTTTACACGTTATTTTGCCTACGAAGATGCACAAAAAATATATTTCAAATATAGCTAAGATATTTCACATGTATTTGTACACATATATCACCTGTACCTCTCGGGAACTTCACCCTGCAGTTTCATTTTCAAGCAGCTCAGTATTTACGACATGGTATCTCCTGACCTATATTCTGTACAGTGACAAAATTTAGCAGGTACATCCGGTGTTGAATGTGGCTACTGTCTGCGAATTGCGTTGTTTATAGAGTTAGTAGCAAAGAATTAATAAATTAAGGCGTTATTCATGACGCCATGGTTGTGCATTTATCTCAGTTTTTGATGTCACATCTCCTAGACTATGCGTCGTACAATGATATATTTTTGTAGTTAAATTCAGCGAGATATACTGTATTGCACGTCGGACCTTCTGAGGTACGTGTGGAACAATGATATATTTTTATAGGTACATTTAAGTGCAGATATGGATATAGTCTGCGAAATGTGTTGGCAATACAGCTAGTAACAGCGAAGTAATAAATTCAAACTTCTTGCATGATATGGCAGTTCTTGATGCATCTCAGTGGGTTTGACGTCATGTTTACTGAACTATGCCTCGTAAAATGGTATAATTTTCTGTTATATTTAGTGGTATATGCGTACAATATCTGCAAAATGTGTTACGAATAAAGTTAATAGTAAAGAAATAATATATTAAAACGTCATGCTTCACGCAGCAGTTCCATTGCAGGAACAGGGAAAATTTAGTAAGCAATACACTTTTTAGCTTTCATCATTTTGGAAGAGGGGGTCAACAGCGAGAAAAAGTTTCAAACAAGTTGGAAATTATGTGTAATTTTGTAGCTCTTATCATCAATGCTTGGATGACAGAGATACGGGTATTTGGGCGTCGTGGGGTACGCTGAATTCTCACCCCACCCCCCTGACAGGCCAACGCCAATGATTTCGCGAGAGTAAGCGGTATGTGCATCAAGATTGGTTGAAGGCAGTCCATTGCTTTAAGAGGAGATGCGGAACATACACAATACAGGCGTAAATACGCACATACATACTAATGTACATCCAATTTTTGTTACATGTATGGAATAGCAAGCGTTTCGTGCAAACCTCACATTAGACTTTTGCTCCCTGTTTTGTATCTTCAGACTTAAGATTTAATGGCATAGAATACAGTCACATGTTCCTCATAATGATGAATTTTTTCTGCATAAGTGGTGCGTGAAAATAGTGGTGCCATGCTTCATAGTAAACCGATAGCAATGACAACATTTGTAATGCGCCTGTCAATAGGTTACTGGCGGTCAGATGATGCGGCCGCCTCTTCAGAGAAACAGGCTAGACTCGCTCAGCACTCAAGACGAGAATGCTTTCTCACAGATGCCACGTTATTTCGGTGAAGTTCTGCCACTTCACAAGAATATCCATCACTACGTTTGCAGGTCTGAATTTACGACTGGAACTGTAGACTACTAGACTTATTCCACTTTAGGCGCTGGCCCCTAATACACGTATTACGCGGAAACCTAACTAATCAACAGATAAAAGCAATATCGAATGCTACCGAGGGGGGGGGGGGGGGGGGGGAAGGAAGGGGTACAATTCTTTTCTGATTGCGTCAACGACAGCCGAGCTGCTGGCCGCCGGAGTGTGCGTCCCGGGATCCGCGCGCGCAAATGTTCTTGTCATTACTGCTCATTGGCGCCGGCCGCGGTGGTCTCGCGGTTCTCGGCGCTCAGTCCGGAACCGCGCGACTGCTACGGTCGCAGGCTAGAATCCTGCCTCGGGCATGGATGTGTGTGATGTCCTTAGGTTAGTTAGGTTTAAGTAGTTCGAAGTTCTAGGGGACTGATGACCACAGGTGTTAAGACCCATAGTGCTCAGAGCCATTTGAACATTTGCTCACTGGCACTGCAGATAGCACAGCTGCACGGAATACCTTAACGCTTCTCCCTCTTTAAAACAAATTCCAGCTCACGTCTCAGCCCTTTGCTATTCCCCTTCTACACTCGCATCAATATTGACGAGGCTCTCCGGTACTGGAAAAGCAAAAATGGTTCAAATGTCTCTGAGCACTATGGGACTCAACATCAGAGGTCATCAGTCCCCTAGAACTTAGAACAACTTAAACCTAACTAACTTAAGGACATCACACACATCGAACCTGCGACTGTAGAAGTCGCGCGGCTCCAGACTGAAGCGCCTAGAACCGCTCGGCCATAACGGCCGGCGTTGGGAAAGCACCTAAGGTATGACTGCACTGGGGTATTCTACGCAGCTAATGTAGCTGAAGCGCTAGTGTGGCTTCATAGCTACAGCATCTGCCTGTTAAGTTCAAAACCTGGTGCTGGTACAAATTTTAATTCATTGCTTTGGTCTAAATCACTATCATAGACAAAGGTGGAACTAGATGTGTCTCAGGAACATCAACTGTGTATGATTCACTGTTATAGAGAGTGGTGTCACATGGACAGTCGACGGCCATTAGTAGTTAAAAATCCCTCTTTTCCTCTTTTTCACACGTCTTGTTGTACTTTTCACGAAGATTATTTCGAATTTTGAGTCGACATTTATTCATTGCTTTTTGATTACAGATATTCAGCTTGCAGTGACACATGTGCACATCTGTTACTTACGTCGCAATTAAGATACCTTTCCTATTAGAGTTCGCTTTTTTCATAATTTCAAACTTATTTTATTTTAACAGCCGTCGGTTGAGAAATAAGAGCAATGTCTTGTGCGCTATCTATCTGTGAAGCGTGTAAACTCTGTTCAATATCGGCACCTCGCATCGAAACACCTCGCATGAAAACGTGGTTATTCCGGGGCTCACAAGTTGGGTTCTACTGACATAAAGGTAGCGTCAAGTGTTTCGGGTAGATCTTAGCCGAGGGGCCATTAGTACGAGGGTAATCCCAAACGTAAGGTCTCGAGGGTAATCCCAGAAGTAAGGTCTCCTATATCTTTATAAGTACAGAACTCTGTTTGTGTGGCAGTTGGTCACACTGTTATGAAGAGTGCTTCACGCGCTGTGTGTAAACATGCTGAGGCGCTCAGTCTTGGCTTGGCAGCCGTTGAGAATGGAGCTTCGTTGGATGCTACCGCCAAGTGCGAATTGCGCGCAGTTATTCGGTTTTTGAACGCAAAGGGCACTATGCGGATTGAAATCCATAGTCAATTGACGGAAGTGTATGGTGAGTCGTGCATGGATGTCAAAAATGTTCGTAAGTGGTATAGAGAGTTTGCAGCTGATCGGACCGAAATTCACGACGAACAAAGGAGCGGGAGACCGTCAATTTCAGAGGAGACACTGTTGAAGGTTGACGAAAGCCTGCGTGAAGATCAGCGGATGACCCTGGATGATCTCTGCACGTTGGTTCCTGAGGTTTCCCGAAGCACCGCTGACCGAATTTTAACGGAAACCTTCAGCTACTGGAAGGTCTGCGTAAGATGGGTGCCACACAATGTGACTGAGGACCACATGCGGCGACGAGTTGATGCTTCCCGCGCATTTCTTCACCGCCCTGCAGCCGAACAGGACACTTTCTCGACTCAATTGTCACGGTTGATGAAACCTGGGCGTACCACTTTACACCTAAGACCAAGCAACAATCACGCCAATGGCGGCATCCTTCTTCGCGAAAGCCGCGGATATTCAAACAAACACAGTCTGTCGGTAAATTCATGACAACCGTTTTTTGGTATCGGAAAGGGTATTGTTGGTATACTTTATGCCCACTGGGACCACAATTAACACTGACAGGTACTGTGAGACTCTGAAAAAACTCAAACAGGCAATTCAGAACCGGAGACGACGAATGTTGAGCAAGGGCGACCACATTCTCCATGACAAAGCTCACCCATACATTGCTTGGCAAACCGTTGCTCTCCTGCAACAGATTCAGTGGATCATGATCACCCACCCACCCTGTAGTCCTGACTTGACGCCCAGTGACTATCACCTGTCACTAGGTTAAAAGAACATTTGGCCGGAAAACGATTCAGGTGAAAGAAGAGGTTCATAGCTTTCTGATCAGCATGGTAGCGAGCTGGTATGACATGGGCATACAGAAACTTAAACAGCGTCTACAAAAATGGTGATTATGTCGAAAAATAGCTAAATGTACAAGCTGTAAACTGATGTAAAGAATTGTAGAAATAAACAGGTCTATTTACTTTTTAAAAAATTGGAGACCTTAATTTTGGGAATTCCATCGTACATCCTACAGAAGGCTCATGTAACTATCCTACAGTGCAGGGTCAAAGTTCGAATATTACACGCTTCCTCCATCTTACACACGTGGAGGAAATCGGTTGGTTCTTTTCATATTATAAATGGTCTACCACGCGCATTAAGGAGTTTATGGAGAACATGCTCTCTGGTTAGCCAACCTAAGTTTCAGTTTCTTATACAAGAAACTGCTAACGTTTTTACGATATATTCCTAAGATAACGAACTGGAACAACTTTGAAAATTTTCTTGACATCTTTATCCTTTTCCGAGACACAGAAGTGAAATTCGATTATAATAGCCAGCGTTAGTCGAAAATGTGAAGTGACTTTGGGACGAGTAGTATGCCGTAAATTGTCTCCGTTATCATGGACCACGAACTTACATCCTGGAAGGTTTACCAGAAGATATATTATCAGAAGAGTTCTGGAAAACCTATATTGTAGTACAAAGGCACATGCAGTTCTAGTCTGAGGTGTAATTTAGTTTTACGTTATTTCAATTTCACATGAGTAAACTATCAAAATTTTACTGATCCGTAAAGTTCTTTTCATATGAGAGACATGCCGTGCTGCAGCAGGGAAAAGGATATAACCATCGCGATAATGTTCCTGTGGAGCACAATAAAGGTGAACATGCTCCTATTTAAAAGACTGTGTCTGAAATGTGGGATACCGGTTGCCCCAATCTACCTTCCTTGGCATCTTCAAAAATTCTTCCAAATAATTCAGCATGCGAACATATTGGTGCTCTCCTTTATCCTGAGAGGGAAGGGGACATTGTCAGTTAGAAGGAAACAGAAAATTAATAAATACTGAAGATGTAAACAATTTGTTATAGTATAGAAAGAGAGAAGGTGACAACTGCAGTCTGGGACGAAGAGAGGAACAACAGTGGCAGTGGAACACAGCTGACAAATGATTCAAATGGCTCTAAGCACTAAGGGACTTAACATCTGAGGCCTTCAGTACCCTAGACGTAGAACTACTTAAAACTAACCAACCTAAGGATATCACACACATCCATGCCGGAGGCAGGATTCAAACCTGCGAGCGTACCAACAGCGCGGTTCCTAACTGAAGCGCCTAGAACCGCTCGGCCACAGCAGCCGGCCAGAGCTGACAGTGACTGAACAGTGGTAGGGAAAGATTGAAGGGGGCAGTGTAATTGGGGGAGGAATAAACAAAAGGAGAAAGTGGGAGTGGGTGAGAACCAGTAATAAGAGATGGAGTCTACGACAATGGCAGCGAGGAATAGGGAGATAGTGACAGTCAGCGAGAGGATACAGCAGCAAGGAAATGAATGACTGAAGTAGCAAATGTAAGAGAGAGCAGGACGGAGATATTGAGAATGAAAAGCGACAGTATTATCAGTACAGAACGAAGGACTCTGTAGCTGTAACACAAGAGGCAATGACAGAGAGACACGAAGAGATAATGACGATAAGTTGAGTTGAATGAGTGAGTGAGGAAAGGCAACCGGGAGTGAATGGATATGAGCGACCTACAGCGATGGACTAATGAATGTGAGCGAGTTATAATGAAGGAAGCTTGTGGGAGCGAAAGCTAAGTTACATGTTAAAAAACAGCGCGAAAATGTTCGAATGCTAAAATTTTTGAGAAATGTTTTCAAGGTGCTGAGCAAGGTAGGGTGAAGCAGCGTGGAAATTTGCCAAAAACCACTCTCAAACGAACGTTCGTTGTTCCACCGCGCACATTAAATATACGGAGCTGTCTCAACTCCCTGCCTCGTAAACTAGGGCACTGCACGTTAAGGAAGTAGGTCTGCGGGGGTTGCGAGAGTGGCTATTGATGAAAGTCGTTCCTGAGACTACAGCTTTAAGCGTGCAGAAGTGCCAACAGCCACAGTTTGGAACAAACTTAGAACACTGGGTTGAACGTTATACACGTGCATGTTTCCATTTGCCTAAGAATGCCTCTAGTTAATCCTCGCTCTTGAAGCGATTAAGGTTACGTTTTCATATACGTTGTACGGTAGAATTGAGAATATTACACTTGGAATTCCTTGAGAGCCATAAAACTGCAATAACGAAGATTGGTTTGAAAAATGGTACTGAGCCGTGTATCGACTCGTGCTACACCTTGTATTTAGATTGCACTGGTTTTCCTTTTCTTCCACGCCCGGGTTGCCGGGTTCGATTCCCGGCGGGTCAGGGATTTTCTCTGCCTCGTGATGGCTGGGTGTTGTGTGCTGTCCTTAGGTTAGTTAGGTTTACGTAGTTCTAAGTTCTAGGGGACTGATGACCATAGATGTTAAGTCCCATAGTGCTCAGAGCCATTTGAAACATTTTCCTTTTCTTCCCCTGACATGTTTGTTTGATATGTTGTCTGTCATTAAGTGGCTGCTTGGTTGTCTTTTCCCTGCTATTTATATCTGCGTTTTTGCTTCCGGGAAACTGCTATGGAGGAAGTGAGATCTTTGACCGGTGGTAACTTCGTGTGGGGCGCGGAAGTAGGGGGTGCGCTTAGAGAGTCTGGTGGACACGGGAGGGCAGCGTGGCTCGCCAACGCGGACCAGGCGTGGTCGGATGTACCGAGTCGCCACGTGATGTATCTCGGTTGTGTGATACGAGCGGGTGGAGTTGACGGCAGAGCTCCCCGCTGGTTGGTTGTATACAGAATCGCCCCACGAGTGGTTGCTGTTCATTTCACCTTGGTGGAACGTTAACAAGCTTCTTTAAGTCCTCCGTTTCAACACTGGAGTTTAAAAAGAAGGCATGTAACATGAAGGAGCGGTCACTACCCGTCAACGTTACAGAGAAGACGTGAACTCCGGTGACGGAGCGTGTTGTCGCGTGACAGTGGCGTGTTGGGTACACTGGCGACGCGTGCGCGGTCGGATGTGTGGATCCTGGCCATCGGAGGTCGTATATTGCCTGTTCGAGCATAATTGCAAGTTAAGTTAGGGGAAGGTTGAATCATTAAGTAATAAGTTTGCGTAACCAGTGTCTCTTCCGCCTTTTGGCCTCCGGCGATCGGGTTTCCTGTCCCCGGCACCGGTGTAATTGAAGACAGTGATCTTTCCTCCTCCTCTCGTTACTGCCGGATGGGAGATGTAGTTTTGGCAGTTTAATTGTTTCCCTATTTTTTCGTGTGTAATGAGTAAATTCATGCTTCTTGTTGGTTTATCATGTGGTCGCTCATTCAGGACTGTGTGGAGTAATGTTTCCTTGCACGAGGTTAGCTCTAATTCTGTCAGCAAGTTAAGCCTCTTATTACAAATTTTCGCTGGCTAAAAGTCGGTGCAGTGACCAGCCTGAGAGTGGCGATTGTGTTTACGGGCGTATTTAAATTGGTTAGTATTCTGCCTAGCCTGAGCATCCCTGAGTGGGTGATTTGTGGCCGCCTTACACGTCCGTCATATCTGTTGTGTTCTAATGATTTTCCAGGACACTTTTCTTTAAAAACTTTTTTAAAATCCTCCATTCCTTTATTGACAGTAATCGTGTGTTTGCTGAGACCTTTTTTTTTTTTTTAATGGCGGTGTTGGTAGCTTCACTACCTCACCGTACTTTATTAACAAAGTTCTGTACTTACTTTAGTGGACTGTTTACTAATGTTCTTTAAATTTTTTAAAACTGTTTTATTGCTATAAATTACTTGATTGCCGTTAGCGGCATGTTTTGAAAGGCTGTTATTGCCGTACTGCTAGGTTGTGTGTGTGTGTTTTTTTAAGAATTTTTTAAATTGTGGTATTGCTATAAATTACTTGATGGCCGTTAGCGGTGTGTTTTGAAAGGCTGTTATTACCGTACTGTTAGCTTCTGTATTTTTTTTTAAATAAAAGGAAATTTTAAACTGTTGTATTGCTATAATGACTTGACTGCCGTTTTTAAAAGAAATTTTTAAACTGTTGCATTGCTGTAAATGATTTGATTGCCGTTAGCGGCGTGTTTAAAAGGCTGTTTGTTGCCGTACTGCTGGTTTTGGTACGATATGAATAAAACATTTGTGTGAGAAAATCTCAACTCGACAGTAAACTACTAGAAATTTGGCCCAGTTTCCCAACTTGTGGTGTGGCTTGTAGTAACCGTAACCACTGTGTATGTATCAGCTCAGGTACAAAAGAGATTTTTTCAGTGTAATCGAAATGAAACTCCGTGTGTAAACCATTATAATGCATACTACTGTTGCAGAAGACAGTTTGGGTATCCCATTCATCTGCTTAGGAGAAATATATGAAAGGTTCTGGCATCCACTCACATGCGGTCCTGCCTGTGAGCGAGTATATCTGGTCAATGACGTGAAAATCAGAAACAAACTGTGAATGAATGAAAACTTCCTCCCCTGTTGCGTGAAACATGAAAGGTACGAGGGAACTTTTCCCTTTGCGGTCAATTAGGCCTAGATTCGGGCTGCAGCTGGCAGCGACTGTTGTCCGTGGCCTCAGTCGCGGAGCTCAGTGGGGGAGGTAACTGGCCGTTAGAGGCCAACGCGGGCAGCAGATGTAACAGCGTTTGCGCCGAGGACGTGACGCGAATACCGCCTCGAGAGGGAAACGGCGGCGGATGGAGCAAATACCGCGAAAAGGCGGGGGCCGCCTGGGGATCAGCTCCGTTTCAGTGGCTCAGGGCAGGCTGCGTGCCGCGCCAGGTCGTAAGTTATCCACGTACCCTGAGAGTAGAAAGTAGGTTAGGAGATTTACAGACCGGTCCAAGCACACTGTGCCTATTCAGTGTACATTCAGGGTGTCCCATGGAGAATGGCTAATATTCAAGGATATTACAGGAACGCCGATTTGAAGCATAAACTTCAGATGGACATTTGCACTGTTCCGAATGCTTTCAGAGATAGAACACATTTAATGTATATTTATTTTTGGGCTAGTGGTGTACATGTACAGTCGTGGACAAAACGAGCGAGACCCCTCGCCTTTTCTTTATGCTGATCCGCACAGCTTTAAAGTGTGCTACACAGCATAACAAGCAAGGCGACGAAGTGCTACCAACATATTGTGCACGGGCGTGAAATTGAAAAACTATCCGAAGTTTGTCAGACTGTTTTCAATCATGTGTAAGACTATATTAATGCTGATTAGAGTGTTAAACACAACACGTAAATATAGGATATAAATGAAATAAGAAACGCTAATGAGTATGAATTTCACTAATAAAAATGGATTTCAGCTTATCGAGATTACATAACTGTAAGACAAAGTACCCCAGATCGTTACGAATTAGCAAAATATTATGCGCCTTCGGCCGCGAAACGTACTGTGTCAACGTTCAGACCGTTGCTGACCCAGCATGAAAGTGTGCAAATTTAGCAATGCATTAAGATTCATAACGAAATTCAGTTAAAAATCATTCCGTGTCACACTTAAGTCAATTCAATTATTCACAGAAGCGGAAAAAGTAGACAGTAACAAGTATGAAATTCTGAATTTACTGATAGACTATCTGCCTCCACCGAGCTTAGAACCGAAAACAAACCAGACCTCCCTTGCAGTAGCAAACACCTTTCACTACGCTAGCAGACAACCTAGGCAAACAGCTCTCTATTATTACTCTAGACATAAATAAGGCGGCAATTTCCCAATGAAAATGGCAAAATGATCTGCAGTTTCTGTTGCATAGAGCTTTCTGGACTAAAAAATATGAATTTTCTACCATTATGTCACCGCTTATGTGAAAATAATTCGGGATGTTTACCGAAATAACAAAATACTGTCATTGTCGAGTAAATTTAGTAGGATAATTCTGCACCACCCCAGGAAATAAACGGCAACATAGCTGCCAATCGTATTCAACAATGTTTCCAATTCTCCATTAGACACGCCACAGCCAGCTAACGTTCATTAGCCGAAGTGTTTCTTAAGCTAGCTAGCAATGGGAATGCGCGCACTTCTAAATCGCGGTGGCATTAACACTGGGATCTGAATTACCACGTGTAAGCCGGCCAGTGTGGCCGAGCGGTTCTAAGCGCTTCAGTCTGGAACCGCGCGACCGCTACGGTCGCATGTTCGAATCCTGCCTCGGGCATTGATATGTGTTAAGTCCTTAGGTTAGTTAGGTTTAAGTAGTTCTAAGTCCTAAGGGACTGATGACCTCAGATGTTAAGTCCCATAGTAATTGTACATGTCTTGACGGTTTATTCTTGGTCATCTTCTCTCGTTCCATCCAGCTTCTTTGCTGGCAATGTGTTTCTGCCATTAGACTAGCCCACTGAACGGGCAGTTGTCCGAGGTATATTGCGTACGTTTACGGCTGCAGCCGAAGCATACCGTCGGCTCTTTCCGACAAGTCGAATGCTGATCATAGAGTGTTTACCACGGTTTCAATCACATAACGTGAAACAGGTATGCTTCCCAGTTCCCATTATTCTTGCGAAAGTGTCGTTCAGCACCTACGTAGTAAATGGAACACATTGTTAATACGATGCTGCGCAGTCTCACTTCCAGCACATGGTGCCTTCCTCAGGTATCAGTGTCAAACAAACACATGTATGGCAAATATTACATGCGAAAGACTTGTACACTTTTCACGTACAGTGTGTCCATAATCTTCACGTTGGTGACAATGCCATAAGTTCGTTTGTTGATGGTTAAATGACAATCTTCATTTGCTTCCATTAATGCTGTTCACTAATAAAGCCACTTCCACCCAAATGGATTCAACAACATACGTAATAAACATCGATGGTCGCAGGAGAAACAGTGCAAAACAATTCTCAAGTTCGTTTCTTGATCAGTGCTTGGTGCTGTATGATCGGTAACATTTTCATAGGTCAAGAGAGTTTAGAAGAGTGAATAGAGTGAATAGTAGGACCGAAAATTCATGCATTTTTTTGGAAAGCACCTTGAGTATGTTCCTTTGGCCTTGCGGACTGCTATGTCTTGCGAGCATAATAGTGTAAGTAGGCTGTTTATGTTTTCTTTATGTAAGTTTGATGTTTATGTTTTCTTATTGGCAACGTTACGTAGCGCTCTCTGTATGAAAATCACTGGCTGTGCTGTGTGCAGTATGTGGCTAGTTTGCATTGTTGCCTGCCATTGTTGTCATGAACTGCTATAGCTGGATGTGAACAGCAGATAGCGTTGGGCAGTTGGAGGTGAGCCGCCAGCAGTGGTGGACGTGGGGAGAGAGATGGCGGAGTTTTGATAATCTGTAAGACTGAATGTCAATTATGAATATTAAGGTAAATACATTGTTTGTTCTCTATTAATATCTTTCATTTGCTAACTATCCCTATCAGTAGTTAGTACCTTCAGTGGTTTGAATCTTTTATTTAGCTGGCAGTAGTGGCGCTCGCTGTTTTGCAGTAGCTTGAGTAGGGAAGATTTTTGTGAGGTAAGTGATTTGTAAAAGGTATAGGTTAAAGTTAGTCAGGGCCATTGTTTTGTAGGGGTTATTGAAAGTCAGATTGCGTTGCGCTAAATAATATTGTGTGTCAGGTTAAGCACAGGCTTGTATAATTGTTCTAAGTGGACGTTTCACATGTAAAATTGTTCAAAGGGGACGTTTCATATGTCGACCCTTAGCCTAGGATACCTCACTGGAATCTTCTGATTTTTTCTTGTAGTTTGTGTATTTAATGTAGCTTTTGTTTATTGCTAGTGCGTAATTGTAGAGAGAATCTCCTGGGTAGTTGCAGACTTTCATTGTTGCACAGTAAAACAGTTGTGGCATGCATGTAGATTTGCACCAAGTATTTCGCAGCTGCAATTAACTAGATATTATTTTCAGTGCTATGTTAATGTGTTCTCTTATTTTTGCTATTCAAATTGTGCTTTTCTGTGTTATCGTGTGAAATATTGTGAAAATAATGGCGTGTGAAAAACGTAACACTCGACTCCAAAGTAAACTGAGAAATGACAGTGAAGACGAAAGCAGTGTGTTGGCCCCACCATGTAATGAGTTAACTAATATTCAAAGTAGTAATTTGGTAACTGTGCATAGGGAAATGGAGCGGGCGTCAAACAATGGCGTAGACAGTCAAACAGGTAGTGAACAGGGAAGCATTATCGATCGATCGGTCGGCAACAGCTCGCCTCAGGAATCCGGAATGATAGGACACAATTTTGCAAATACTGTAGATTCAGGTTTTGCGTCCTCACCGTTTTCTCAAATGAGTCAAGACACATTTTCTGCTTGTCAGAATGTGAATGCTGCCGGTGAAAACGCACTGCCAAAAAGCATAGAGAAACAGATTCCAGACACTAATACATTATTATTGCAATTAATGCAACAAATGGAACAAAATCAGAGACAGATGGGACAAAATCTTCAAAAGTTAGACACAATGGAACAAAATCTTCTAAAGTTAGACACAATGGAACAAAAGCTTCAAAAGTTAGACTCAGTGGAACATATGCTTGAACAAACACGTGAAGATTTAACTACTGAGTTACATAAAATAGAATCGAAATGTCAGAAAGTCTGTAATGACGTAAAAACACAAATTTGTGAGCATTTCCAACCTATTTTTTCGCGTCATGAGAATGTATTACAGAATCACGAAGCAGCCATAAAAGAGCTGCAAACCATTGTTCATGAAAATCATGTGACCTTGTGGGCTAAAATTGACTCAGTTGCATCTACCGATTCGGTTACGCAACTGGCAAAAACTCAGGAAAACTTAAAGAACACAGTAGATTCGATTTCAACACAAATGGACACTCTGAAACTTGGTTCAGAAAAACACACTGAGCAAATGTGTTCACTATCGGAGAAAGTAGCTGAACTTTCGGATCAGGTCACTAACTTATCTACAAAGGTAGATGATGATCTGAATGACACAAGACCCGTAGCCTTCACTGACACAGAAGAGTATGAACAAATTAGAAAATTCAGACAAAATCAAAATCAAATTAATACACAGTACAAAAGAGAAATCCGGGAAGTACAAGATCAGTTGACACAGGTAATACAAGAATTACATATTTCAGAGGATACTCGCGCTCCAACACGGGAAGAGGAACTTAGAAATACGGAAAAGCCACAAAATAATAGCACAGGGCATTTCGGTAATTATGAAAGAAATTGGCAAGGTACACCGAATTTTGAGATGGAACCGCCGAAACGACGTAACAATGACCGATATGTGACTCGCCGACATGATGATTTTGACTATAAGCTGTTCATTACTACACGTAAATTCAAAACATTCAAGAATTCTGCCAACGACATTCATCCACAAGCGTGGCTCCATCAATTCTCTCATTGTTTTCCTCCCAACTGGTCATTAGAACACAGATTAGAATTTATGTGTGGCTACTTAGAAAATGAACCAGCTGTAAGAATGCGATCGGTCATTCACGATTGTCACAGTGAAGGAGAATTTTACCATGCGTTCCTCTCAGCATATTGGTCACAAGCTACACAAGATCGCGTAAAACATAGCATCATGATGATGAAACACTTTGAACAATCTGAATTTTCCAGTCTTGTCAAATATTTTGAAGACATGTTGCACAAGAATCAGTACCTATCAAACCCATACAGCCCCTCAGAACTCATCCGCATTTGCTTAATCAAACTGCCTGAACATTTACGACATATTATTTTGGCAGGACGTTGCAAAGACGACATTGAAGCTTTTCAGGGATTGTTACAAGAACTGGAAATTGACACAGACAGTCGCGGGATGCGAAAACAGGAAAACAATCACTACAGGTCACATCCGTCTCAATTCCGTGACGACAGAAACAATAAATGGCCACGACAAACCTATTCTTACAACGTAAATCGTGACCAAAACAGACACCACCCATATGATAACCACTGGCAGAGTAATAGTTACAGGGAAAGATCACCTTTCCGCGGTAATGACTATCACAGAGACAATCAGAGAAACAGACAATATGGGAACCAAAATAACGATTATCAAGGGAGACAGAATAACTTTAGACGCAACGGTCCAGCACGCAGTTACGACTCAGGCAGAAATTCTCCACCACATGACCGACAAGAAAGAAACTATCGAACCTACCGACATGACGACAGACGATATGATCGTAACGACAGACCTGAATTGCATCAGAACTGGCGAGTTTTAAACAGAGCTGGGCCCTCTGGGCAAGGCGAATTTGTGGAAGTTAGGTCTCCAAATCCCAATAACGACGCGCGCCAACAAAGAGACAATAGGCGATGACTCACACCGCTGGCAGCCACAATATGTACTTATGAAACTGATGACGCTGCTGCCGTAGCTAGTAATTACGTAAAAATGGAAGACATTAGAGACATCTTACTCCAGGAACACGACGTAAAACATAACAACATTGCATATCCTGTGATTCACATTACTGTAAATGACGTAAAATTTACGGCAGTACTTGACTCTGGCAGTCCCATTTCAGTAATTAGTGAAACAGCTTTTAGCAAATGCAACAAATCGAACAATTGCCCCACACTTCCGTTACGTAAGATTAAATTACAAGGTGCAATCTTTGGAAAAAGTGTAGATGTACGCCAACAAACCAATTTAGAATTCTTTTGCCAAAGCCACAGCTTCTCTATGAACTTCCTTATTGTTCCATTATTGTCGACGGAAATTATACTGGGAGTAGACTTTTTGAATGAATACAAAGCAATCTTAAGCTTTCACGATGCTGAAATAAGTTTAGAGAAAGAAGGTAAGTCAATAGCTTTGAAATTTGAAGACTGGCTCTCAGACCATGATGAGGAAATTAATCGGCTTTACCTTCTGTTAGATAACAGTTCGGAATTTTCTACGGAACTAGACACTAACAATCACTCTGCAAGTACTGAAAGGGATGATATCGACGGCATATTTGAAATTAATGAGTTAATTCAGAATAAAATTCAAACAATTGAGAATTGTAATGACACTGATAGGCAGGACCTTTTTGAGATTTTACAAGCACATTCCACAGTTTTTACTCACAAAACAGGAACAATCAAGGGATTTCAATACCAATTTCGTGTTCGTGAGCATACTAAATTTTGTGTTAGACCATACGTAATTCCGGCGCATTATAGGGACCGTGTTAGAACAGAAATACAATCTATGCTTGACGAGCGCATTATTGAGCCTGCAGTAAGCTCATACAACAATCCGTTACATGTTGTTGAGAAGAAAAATGGATCGATCAGGCTTGTTTTAGATTCGAGACAAATCAATACTATCATTATTCATGAAACAGACAGGCCGCAGACGATGGAAGAACTTCTTCAAAATTTTAATGGTGTAAAAGTGTTGTCTTCCATTGATCTCAGATCCAGCTTTTATCAGATCGAACTTCATCCAGAATGCAGAAAATACACAGCTTTCCTTTGTTTCGGCGTTTGTTATCAGTTTCGGAAACTTCCTTTTGGTTTGAACATTTCTTCGGCAGCATTCATTCGTGGGTTAAATTCCATATTACCTGAGTTCTTAAAACGTCACATCACCTTATATGTGGACGATATTCTAATAGCAGAAGCTTCATGGGAACAACATAACCGCATACTCAACAGTTTGTTACGTATTTTTGCAGAATCTGGAATTACAGTTAACTTGGAAAAGTCCGAATTCGGTAGGTCAAAGGTGAAGTTTTTGGGACATATTATTTCTTCTGAAGGCATTCAGCGGGATCCAGAAAAGTTAGAAGCAATCAGAGCCATTCCTGTTCCATCCACAAAAAGACAAGTCCGCAGTTTTCTAGGTCTCGTAAATTTTTACCGTCGTTTTCTGAATATGCAATTTCTAGTTACACCAAAACTTTGTTCTCTCACTGGAAAAAATACTATTTGGAACTGGGACGAACAAGCACAGTTGGAATTCAATTCTTTGAAAGAAGCGTTACTTCACGCGCCAATACTAGCCCATCCAGATCCGTCACAAGATTTCTGCCTTAGCACGGATTCTTCCAAAGTTGGTCTTGGTGCCCATTTATTTCAAGAAGCCATAGAAAATGACACTACCATACAGAAAACCATTGCTTTTGCTAGCCGAGTGCTAACAAAATCTGAAAAAAATTATTCCGTTACTGAATTAGAAGCTTTAGCTATCGTTTGGGCATTTAACAAATTCCGTTTCTTTCTTTCTGGTAAGCACGTAAAAGTATACAGTGATCATCGTGCATTACAGTTTCTTATGTCTTCAAAATTAAATCATGATAGGTTAAAACGTTGGGCATTGTTTCTGCAAGAATTCCGCTTCACAATAGTCTACATTCCCGGCAAGGAGAACATTGTTGCGGACGCGCTGTCACGCGCACCGGCTGGGCTTGAGAAAAGTAACACAGAAGGCAACCTCGAGAAAAATTTCAGTATTCTTTACATTCAGAAAGTCGCCTTTGAAAACTTCATCACCACATCTTTAAAGGACATTGCTCATGAACAAGATAAAGATCCGATTTGGAAAGATATCAAAAGTAAATGGCATGAAAAGACACACACTCAGATTCGGCATTATTACCTGGTTAGAAACAACATACTCTTCAAACGCTGCACTGTTGATGACAAGCTATGGGTACTTTGCATTCCAGACGATTTTGTTAATAAGCTCATTTGGTACATTCATTTCAGCTACGCACATTTTGGTCCACGAAAATGTTATCATATTCTTCGAACGACTTGTTATTTTAACAATATGGAAAAGAGAATTCGAAGAGTCTTGTCTATTTGTAAACTTTGTCAAAAGGCGAAACCATCTACTATCTCACATCGTGCCCCGTTGTTTCCAATCATTCCTTCTAAATTAAAAGAATTTGCTGCTGTTGATCTCTTGGGACCGCTTGTCAGAACATCTAATGGATTTGCATACGTTCTAGTCGCTGTTGAACTTACTTCAAAATTTGTTTCTTTCACTCCGTTACGTAAAGCCACTGGACGGTCTGTATCCAACGCCTTTGTTAAAAATTTCTTACGTGAAGTGGGACACGTTAGTAAAGTCATTTCAGATAACGGACCGCAATTCAGATCTGCTGTTTGGTCACGCATGCTTCGGAATCATAAAATCAAACCTGTTTTTATTTCATTGTATTCACCACACTGTAACCCGTCTGAACGGATTATGAAAGAAATCAATAAGCTTTGCAGACTTTATTGTCACAGAAAGCATCAGCATTGGGACAGATATTTACACTTATTTCAAAATGTGCTGAATGAAATGCCTCATGATTCCACTGCTTTACCACCTACTCTTGTACTGAAGAATGTAGAACCTCCGAACAGAATCAGAGAGCTTGTACCTTTCCCGAATACACGTAAACTTCGACACAAAGACATAATTGATTTGGCTCTTACAAATATAAAATCTGCAGCAGACAAAAGGAGAAAACTACACGGTAAAGCAAATGCAAAGAAATTATGTATTGGTCAGAAAGTTCTCATTAAAGCTCATTCATTGTCACACAAGAAGAAACACTTGAGTCACAAATTCTTTCTAGTTTACAATGGACCTTACAGAATCCGACGTATACCACATGATAATTGCGTTGAAGTTGAAACTCTGCGTACTAGGAAGAGTAAAGGTTTACACCACATTTCTCATGTAAAACCATTTATTGACAGATAATCTGCTTTTTAACTTAGTCTTTGCAATTTTCACTTCACGCTACTTGTACAATTTGTCAGACTTAAGAAACTGTTAACATGCAACATTTTGGTTTGCTTACGAGTGGATTCTGGATTTGAGGTGCTTTCTGTGAAATGCCAGATGACACAGTGGTTGGTTTGTGTGACAGCTACACGATTATATCACGACGTTACTAATGAGTGACAATTTACAATGTTGCTTTTGTGGTGTATCTGTTTTTTATCTGCACAGTTTTTCTGAATTATTCTGGAAAGTAAAACATGTTTTAGTAGTAACTTTTGTGGTATAGCTACAATGAGACAGCCTTTTCCGTAGCACAACAATACTTTACAGCACACTAATTTCTTCATCGCAACAATAAGCATAATAACTAAGTTATCTATACGCAAAGCATTTCACTTTTGTGTATCATGAGGTAAGTACATTGACTTCTGCAGAACTTAGCTTTCGGAGGACAATAACTACGACACTTCCCAGAGATTATCTTACAGCAAGACGCATATTTAGCGCTACTGGACACGTATTTGAGTGATTAATTTTGTACTTAAAACATTTATTTTTAAAGATTTTTGAAGTACAAAGAAAGTTTTTCGTGATACATTTCATTCCATTGCTGTAATCTGTAACACCTGAGGGTATAATTACAACAAACCTCAGGGGGGTACACGCCTACTTTGTGTACCATGTGTTTGGCAAGCACAAGGAGCCCTAGCTAATATGGTATTTGCTTATACAACTTTACACATCGGTACCATATTTCTCTAACACATAAATTACACACCTATCTGATCATTTAACAGAGAAACAAACATCCTTTTACTACGTCAGTGACACATGTTTACGCAATTACAGAGTTGGATTACTTCACACTTAAGAAATTGTACTTTGTCTGTACCTTTTGCACTGTTCATATTTTTTTGGTACCATTGTGATACTATGAGAGCTTTGAATGATGTATTTTGGTATGAGATCATAATTTTTAAAGTACGTTTGAGGTAGATGACACTACTGAAATGAGCAGAGAATTTTCTTTAGGTTTTGAAATTATTGCAGGAAGCTACGACGTTTTTGACATTTGACTGAGGTGTTATGATGTTATTTTTACGACGACGATGTGTATTATGCTGTTGAGGTATGTTTATGTCAATAAAATTCTTGACCTGTGAAATGTTTTTATATGAGACTGTCACTGTAGCGGAAACTACTGTCGTAAATATTTCCGTAAGAAAGTTAAGTGACCACCTGCACATAATGTGACGTGGGCACCCAGGTGTGTCAGACACCTGGAGAACAAGCCTTTTCAGACGCTCAGGTAGAAAAGAAAGCCATTAGGGTGTGCCAGAGGCACAGGTGGAAGAGAAGGACAAAGAGAGGCCTATAACCCTGTTAATGACATTTCCTTGTAGAGGGCATCGCTAATGCGACACGCTCGCTACTTGAAAACATATGATTTTTGTAATGCGTTGTGGGTACACAGCTGTGTCAAACACCTGGAGAACAAGCCATTAGGGCGTGCCTTTCATCGCTAATGCGACACCCTCGTTACTTAAAAACATATGATTACTCGCACTTTGTGCTAATTATTGAAATGCTTATGAATTGACAAGAAATATTTTTACATCTGCACACCTGATTATGACAAGAGTCTTTCTACGAGAGTTGAGAGCCATTAACTTATGAAATGAAATGTCACATGACTACTGAATGATATTTTTATGCTTTGGTTTGCGTAATTGCTTATTTCATTTGATGTCTGGTTTCCAGCTGTGTTGCAGCATTGCTCTTATAAAATGAAATGCATTTGCTAATGTGAACTCTTTCTGTCAACAGATTTATTAATTAATTATTTTATGATCCACATTCTTTAAAAAGGAGCACTTGGAAAGGAAAGAACAATAAGAAGGAACTAGCAACAGTAAAACAAAATTTTCTTTTCAAGTACATGGTAATTTTTTTTTTACAATCAGTTGTTATGGTGCACCACTTTAATTACATAGACATTAAGATGTGAATATGCATTTCCCTTGTCTGCATTGTTGTTTCCTGTAATATTTTTTCTGCTTGAGCTATGTCATGTTTAGGTATAAGTTGCTGCTGTTTGTCAGGCATAGTGTTACTGAATTTGACTTTGTGTTACTCTTCTAAGCTAGTTTTTCTTGTTTCCTGCATTGCCTTATATTAGTTGTAATATTGCACTTACTTTGCTAATTTATGCTGCTTGCTTTGCCATTTCTATTTTTTGTCATTGATGTTTGTGTTAATTATTTTTTTTGCTGCATTGCCTCGTCCCTTGGTATATATATCTGAGCTCAGTAGATTTAAGTTAGCTTAAGAGGGGGTAGACTATATAAGAAACTGACTATGGAGAATAGGTAAAGAATGCATTGCGAAGAAAGATTTGGGCCCCAATGAGTATTGTACAATCAGAAATAATTATTTTGAAAGAAATATGAATAGAATACAGGAAGGAGGTATAGGTAGGATTTTCTTGGAAATAAATGATGAGGGAAGCAATATGTGAACATATAAATACAGAAAGCATGCTTGGATAGGATTTTTTTGGTGGAAACAAATGTTGAAATAAGACGAAAGATCTATCGAATGAAGTTGTGGGGTGGACTGCAGTACCAAATGTTACACTGAAAACAAACCCTGTCCTTTCCTTTTGTGTTATCCCACTATGTGTTTGGGTACCCGTGTGTATTTGTGTTTTTCCTGTCTTTATGTGTTTAGCTGATGAGAGCTATGTTGTAGAATTTTTCTAATACTCTGTTATTTTCTTTGTAAAGATGCTTAGACTTTATTTATTCTGTTTTGTTTTAATGCTCATGTGTGAAGTTGAATTTTTAAAAGTGATTCTGATCTTTTATGTATGTACTCATGTCAACATTCCTGTAACACTGATGTATATGTTTATTTCTATTGTTTTGTAAAGCCTGCACTACAAATATTATCTGTATTGTTATGTTTTTAATGATGTATTTTGTATCTTTGTAATTGTATTCTTATGTTATATAATTGTAATTGACACCAGTTACTCAAATTCAGTAACTTGTAAGCATTCATTTCACTGCACACATTTCTGTTGGTCATAGTATATGGACAATATGTGAGAAGTAGGGACTGTTAGTGTTTGCACGTGTGTTAATAATTCAGCAAGGGACTGGATAACAGCATTGCTGGTTCTAAGGACAATTCCCAAAAACTTTGTGAATGCACAAGTGGTGGTTATGGACTTGCTCTATTACCCGCAAGACTCTTCAATGGTGATTGTGCACCTGCACAGTCACAACAGATGGCTGCTGGCCATCTCTACGAGGACTACAGTGGGTCTGCATCTTTGATGGCCCACCAATACAATTATCTCTACAAGGACTACTGTGGGTCTGCATCTCTGGTGGCCCATCAATACCATACTCTCTACCAGGACTGCAGTGGGTCTGCTCAGTGATGACCTACCTACCAATATTCGTCAGAACTTCGAATGACTCTGCTGTGGGTTTGCTTGCTCCATTGTGGCCCATTACCTGTCAGCATTTCAAGAGTCAGCACTGTCTTTCCGTTGGAAGGACAACACTACTTCTTCAAGACTGCATGGAAATCCACTACTTCTATGTGCAATTTCTTTTACTAATGAGACTTTGTGAAAAACAAAAACTGTAATTACTATTATGATGAACAATCTGGACTGTCTTTATTGACTGAGAAAATTTTAGCTGTTGACCAACATTGTATAAATAAGTGTGTGCATTTTATATCTTTGTTACTGTAATTGTGAAAAATTTTTGTCAAATCTGTATTGGCCAGTGCCCAACACCATTTGTAAAAATTTTTGTGGGGAGCATGGGGGCTATGTAAGTAGGCTGTTTATGTTTTCTTTATGTAAGTTTGATGTTTATGTTTTCTTATTGGCAACGTTACGTAGCGCTCTCTGTATGAAAATCACTGGCTGTGCTGTGTGCAGTATGTGGCTAGTTTGCATTGTTGCCTGCCATTGTTGTCATGAACTGCTATAGCTGGATGTGAACAGCAGATAGCGTTGGGCAGTTGGAGGTGAGCCGCCAGCAGTGGTGGACGTGGGGAGAGAGATGGCGGAGTTTTGATAATCTGTAAGACTGAATGTCAATTATGAATATTAAGGTAAATACATTGTTTGTTCTCTATTAATATCTTTCATTTGCTAACTATCCCTATCAGTAGTTAGTACCTTCAGTGGTTTGAATCTTTTATTTAGCTGGCAGTAGTGGCGCTCGCTGTTTTGCAGTAGCTTGAGTAGGGAAGATTTTTGTGAGGTAAGTGATTTGTAAAAGGTATAGGTTAAAGTTAGTCAGGGCCATTGTTTTGTAGGGGTTATTGAAAGTCAGATTGCGTTGCGCTAAATAATATTGTGTGTCAGGTTAAGCACAGGCTTGTATAATTGTTCTAAGTGGACGTTTCATATGTATAAAATTGTTCAAAGGGGACGTTTCAATAGATGCCCTCCGAATTTTACCAAACATGTGAGGGAACATCTCAACTGCACTTACGAGGGGACGTTCTGAGAGGTGCATCGAGTTATGAGCTCCCACTTCGTCTGCTTATAATGTGGGGAGGCACTTGTCACACCCTAAAACTGTAGGTGCCAATGCGGCCTCGTTTTTGAATTATTGCCTGTTAAAGTTTGGGCAGCTCCTTATATACAGAAAAGTTTCACTATTCTGGCAAGTGAGCGAGTAGCTGAATGACAAGCGAGTGAGACTCCCGTCTAGGCGAGCCTGGTTAGAGACCCGTCTGTGCTACTTTTGTTCCCTTTTTCTCAAATGCCTGTTGAAATTTATAATTAATCATGAAAATTCCGCAAGGAATTGATTAAAAATAATAACAAGACTCTTTAAATCAAAATTACAAATTGAATGTCACATTTTGTTTCAATCTTTTGGCTTTTTTGTTTTAACAGGAAATTAACCGTAATATAATTTCTTGAAATATTTTATTATTGTTCAATTTTTTTCGTTGTATTTTTAATTTTCTTCCGTTGAGGTAGGTAATTTAAAAAAAAATACCAACGAATGAGGGATTAAAAATAAGTTCCATTTAATGGAAAGTTCATCAATATTTCCTATATTTTGACGAACACATTCCGACGGATGATATTTGTTACAAATACGATCAAAACATTTGTACTTTCGACACCACGAACATAGTACGAATGCACATTCATTCTCGTCGCAATCGCATCTGTATTTTCTCAAGTCCGCGGGAAACGCCACTGCATTGACGTTATGGAATACTTCTTTTTACGATGGATCTAGCTTCGCGGCACGCCACGCATGTCTATAACAATATTACCGATGAACTTTTAGTATACCTGAAAATCCAAGCAGGCTATCCGAAAATTGAAAATAATGCTTTATTCACGTACCTTATCATATTTTTATATATCGGAGCCTGCAATTGGTATATAAATATACCAGCGAATGAATTTTTACCATGTCTTCCCTGGATGTGATTTCTGCGTTGTGTTGAAAGAGGTACGGAACGTTTTGCAAGTGGTGAATGTAATTCTTTACTTGGCGATAAAAATATACTTCGCATGGCTGACAAAACGGTGTACGTCGCGGTGGTATCACTGATAGAGTACAAGTCGGTGGGCCACCTTCATCGTTGAATTTCATTTGATGCAAGTCCGTGGAGGTTTGCCCACCCCACGAGGCAACGATGTAGAGGAATTGATTATTTTCCACGTATGGTTGAATTACTTCATCCAAAAATTCTTCGTACGTTTATGCAGTTTTCCGGACTTTATCGATGTGATGTGAACATTCTGGTATTTTTCCATGTATCCGTCGACATCTTTTCGGACTCGGAGGCCGAAACGTTCCATTCACTTCTTGCAGTCAAACAAATATTTCAGGCAGCAGTTTTCCAGACAATGTGATTGCATATTGTGCAGTATGTGAGTGCATCAATTTAGTTATTTGTCCCACAGCAATTTCGGTGACTCTTTCACCTTTGTGGAGCAAAGTGCGCCTGCTGCTTATATTATATTCACATCCTGTTTGATCTGTATTTATGATATAATCAGGGATGAATCTCGTAATTATATTGCTTGTTTGCTGCTAATATTTCGTAACGATTTCCAGAAGCTCGTGCAAAGTTCTCTTGTCTTTCTCGCTGACATATTTTGTTACATACCGTTGAGATATCCGATGCATTGATTAGAAGCGACGAACCCAAGATTCTGGCACTTTGAAGTCAAAACTTTCATCCAGAAACTGAAAAGCAGCAGCCATTGCCCACTGTTGGAGCATCCGTGTTGTTACGAGGCCTGCACTCTGGTTTCTCGCCTCGATAAACCGGTCGTAAATATACGAATTGATTACTTCCAGAATGTGATTTTCACTCTGCAGCGGAGTGTGCACTTCCAGTTTATCATTTCGCGTCCCTCCTATTGCGATTTTGAATCTCCACTTTGACAACTGGGTTTTGCTTCCCAGTAATCTCGTTCAATGTTTTTATAACGTTTTCCATGACCGTATCTCCACGGCCTTGACTTTCACTGCATATGGGATTCTGGTCCGCTCATCTCCATCATCTTCTTTCTTAGAATCCGAAGAAATAGGTTTTATTTCTATTTTACGTTTTTTTTCCGTGCGTCACTTTCGCCGTGGCTTGCTTCGGAAGGACTCGCAACCTCTTCATTGTCGGAAAATAACACTTCTTGGTCCGTGAATGTGATAGTCCAGTACATGTCTAGAAATCGTTTGAACATTTCTCTGCCGATTAATGAAGATCGTTCGCTGATGTTGGAGCTCACTGATTCCAGTTTACATTTATTTTATATAAGTAACTGCCGTAGACAATGCACTGCGTCTGTTTTCTCCTGCCGTTCTTCTTTCTTAGATGGAGACCACAAAATACGTCCTTGCTCTTTCACCAAACGTTCAATATTGTCAAAATTGCACTTGTGAACAACTTGCACTTTGCTCCATTTTAAAGGATAAACGTCTGCACACTTCAAAGCCAAGCTTTCAACTGACGATAAACGTTTATTCGGCAGTTATAACCGTCACTACTCACGTACACTGACAGTAGAGTCCCTTTATTCGTGGAACGCCAACGGTCACAGACCATAAAGAGGATAAGGCGCGACGACGCGCCAACTATCTGGCAGGTATAAAATTTTCTAGGACCCTGTCCAAACATTTGTATGACGGGTTTATGACTATTTAATATTTTAACAACTTCTCTCAATTTTCAAGTAAATAGGCTAATTTTTATATGCTAACGTTTTAATTACGGTTAATTTCCTGTTAAAATTGAAAAAACGCAAACGATTGAAACGAAGTGTGACATACAGTGTGTACTTTTGATTTATAGAGGTTTGCAATTCTCTTTAATCACTTCCATGCAAAATTTTCATTATAAGTTAAAACAAGCATTTGAAAAAACAAAATGAAAACAAAAGTGGCATAGGCTGGTCTCGAACCAGGGTGGCCTAGAAAGGAGTATTGCTGGCTTGCCACTTATTTTAAATTGCGCTGACCACATTTTTTTCTCTCTACCCATCTTTTGTTTTGGGTAATGGACTGGTGGGCGCTCAGGCAGGCAAAGCGGGCAGGGGTCGAAACCCGAGGCCTGGCCACAGCGTCCCCCTCACCACCACAGAGCCTGTGTTGCTTAGGGAAGTGGGACACAAAGGAATCAACAGAGTGGAAGGCGTTGTTGTTGTTTGTTTATTTGCATTGTGTTTTTGTAATATTCACTATTATCATGAACTTATGTGGAACACATCGGCGACAGAGAAAGAAAAAAATATAGAAATTTTGGGTAAAGAAAAAGAAAAGAAAAAGGAAAAGCAAAAAGAAAGAAAATCCGCGCAATCTGCTACGCGCTCTCCCATCCGCGGAGGTCAGAAGTAGAATCGATCTTAGGCGGCTTAAACTCAGACACCGCCGGGGGAGGAGGGGTAGGTGCCCTCTGAGCTCAACTCAGTGGAGGTCTAACAAAGACCCCTCGAAGATAGTTAGCAAATAATGTTCGGTAACGTGGCGTGTTTTCGAGAGCTGCATGAGGTGTTCGTAAATAGGTCCAGAAGTCGAAGCGGGATTTAGGTCCCTCATGAAAGAGATAAGCGACCGCCCACCCTTTGACCCACGTAATAGCATGACACTTGGCGGCGGGAAAATGTCTGTCCTCCGGGTATAGAAACACTCGAGGTTCGATTGTGTCTGGTGGCACTCGGGGATAGCAGACAATGATTTGCTGCACGAAGCGCCAAACATCTTGCGAAGAGGCGCATGTCAGACGGTGGTCATCAGTGTCCAGTTGCTGGCAAAGGTGACAGTAGTTTAATGAACAAAGCAAGAGCATATGGACTATCAGACCAATTGTGTGATTGGATTGAAGAGTTCCTAGGTAACAGAACGCAGCATGTCATTCTCAATGGAGAGAAGTCTTCCGAAGTAAGAGTGATTTCAGGTGTGCCGCAGGGGAGTGTCGTAGGACCGTTGATATTCACAATATACATGAATGACCTCGTGGATGACATCGGAAGTTCACTGAGGCTTTTTGCGGATGATGCTGTGGTATATCGAGAGGTTGTAACAATGGAAAATTGTACTGAAATGCAGGAGGATCTGCAGCTAATTGACACATGGTGCAGGGAATGGCAATTGAATATCAATGTAGACAAGTGTAATGTGCTGCGAATACAAAGAAAGAAAGATCCCTTATCATTTAGCTACAATATAGCAGGTCTGCAACTGGAAGCAGTTAATTCCATAAATTATCTGGGAGTACGCATGAGGAGTGATTTAAAATGGAATGATCATATAAAGTTGATCGTCGGTGAAGCAGATGCCAGACTGAGATTCATTGGAAGAATCCTAAGGAAATGCAATACGAAAACAAAGGACGTAGGTACGCTTTTTCGCCCACTGCTTGAATACTGCTCAGCAGTGTGGGATCCGTACCAGATAGGGTTGATAGAAAAGATCCAACGGAGAGCAGCGCGCTTCGTTACAGGATCATTTAGTAATCGCGAAAGCGTTACGGAGATGATAGATAAACTCCAGTGGAAGACGCTGCAGGAGAGACGCTCAGTAGCTCGGTATGGGCTTTTGTTGAAGTTTCGAGAACATACCTTCGCCGAGGAGTCAAGCAGTATATTGCTCCCTCCTACGTATATCTCCCGCAGAGACCATGAGGATAAAATCAGAGAGATTAGAGCCCACACAGAGGCATACCGACAATCTTTCTTTCCACGAACAATACGAGACTGGAATAGAAGGGAGAACCGATAGAGCTGATAAAGTACCCTCCGCCACACACCGTCAGGTGGCTTGCGGAGTATGGATGAAGATGTAGATGTAGAAAGAGGGGAATCTGAAAAGCTAATGTTGTGCAGTCGCTGTTTCGTGGCAAATTTCCTGTTGTCTATGTGATACCATAGTGCCCGGACGATCGTAGGAAGGAAGGGCTGGTGGACGGTATTCCACACTATGGGCCACTGGCTGGAGGGATGTTTGGTTTCCATCACATCATAGCGCAGCAGCAGGCTGTAACAATCCTTAGTCCTGGGTGGGCGTGAATCTGGGTGACTGCTATGTATGTACCTGTAGTCGACGAAAAAAGTTCGAAATATGAGACAAATGAGGCACGATATGGCCGACAGACACCGGTGGTACGGTGGAAGCAGGCAGGAGGACCTCAAGCAAACTGCGTGCTAGAGATGTGCCCCGGCCGGTCCGCTGTCTTCTCATGGTACTCATATAAGAGGCTGCAGCTCGCATACGGACATTGACGAGCCCGAGGCCACCATCCCGTGGGGACAGGGTAAGTGTCTCATAACGAACTTTAAACATGGAACCAGCCATGAGATAATAGCCAAAAACTGCCTGCAGGTTGCGCCCAACTGCAGCTGGCAGAGGGAGAACTTTCGCTATGTGGACCAATTTTGATGCCACATAAAAAGAAACTTGACGCGTTGAAGTGTGTCCTGGCGGCCCAAGAGGTTCGGGGGACGTCGTTGCGGGTGACGTGTAACAGACGACGGAAATTCGTTGTCGCTGTGCGTGTGACCGTGGGGGTAAAGGTAATGCCCATGTACCGGAAAGTCCGCACAAGCGGCAGGGGTGCCACTTCACCCTCCAGGAGGCCTCGTCCAATGTGCATTGCATAAGATCTGGCGACATTCATTACACTGCGAGCGGCAGCCCCATAACGGGTAATCAGTTGGAGGATGCTCGAATCTCAGAGCCGGAGCGAATGAGGAGGAGGGGGTCATCAGCATATGCCCGACATCGAAAAGTGTGTTGGCGTAGGGTGAGGCCAGAGAGCTTGGTTGTCAAGCCCCCAATGAGGGGCTCAAGGGCAATGGCATACAGGAGGGTGGAGAGGGGGCACCCTTGCCGTATGGAACAGCGGATAGGTACCGGCCCTGCTAAACATCCGTTGACTTGGACACGTGAACCGGCACTGTTGTAAAGACGCCGGATGACGTCGAGGAACGGAGGGGGAATGCCCATTCGGGCCGCCACCGAAAACAGGAAATGATGGCGCACTTTATCGAAGGCGCTGTCTAAGTCCATAGCGACGACCGCTGCACGGAGTCTGCAGTCCGCCGCCATCGCAATTAAGTCGCGGCATTCCCCTGTGGCAGTCTGTATGTTAACCTGTCCTCCAGGAATCGTTTGTTCTGACGAGAGAATATGAGGGAGTATTGTTCGGAGCCGCATTGCCAGTAAGCGAGCGAAAATCTTGTAATCGGCATTGAGTAGGGTGAGCGGCCTGTAACTTGTGACCATCGAACCACGGGCTGGTGTGTGGACTGGTATGATGATGCCCTAAGCAGCGGCGGGTTGGATTGCTTGGTCAAATGTCATCCGTTCTTGGTACATAGTCGTCCACCGCGGTACCATGAGGTCCCGGAAGGTACGATAAAACTCAATGGGTAAGTCATCAATGCTGGGCGATCTGTTGACAGCACCCTTGTCGATTGCGTTGTCGACTTCGTCTCGTGTGACTGCCACTGTCAAAGCATCCGCCTCCGTGTGGGGGTGGGTGCGTGCGACGTAATGCAAAATGGAATCGTCTGCTGCAATTTCAGCATCTTCTTCACTATAAGTACGACGGTAGTGCTTGAGGAATGCGTGGACGATGTCATTCTGATTGGTCACCAGCGTGCAATGAGGCGTGGTCAGAGTGCCGATGATCTACCGACGACGCCGTCGTTCGTCGGGCGCTGTATGAGGCATGGATGGAATTTCTAAACCCGCGTGATCGTGGCGTCGCGTCCGTATAACCACCCCTTGCAATTTCCGGCGTGCTAGCGCTATTATCTTCGCCTTACTTCTTTGCCGTTCCAACTGATTTTCTGGGGTTGGTGGTTGCGTGTCCTGATCTCGGAGAATCGCATAGTAGAAGTCTACAGTGTTGCGATGCCAGTCGGCCATGTCCTTCCCGCATCTCGTCAGTGTCCTCCGGATCGCCTGTTTGGCACAGTTCAACCACCATGTCAGTGTCGAGCGGTAGCGGGGAAGGCGTCGTTCGCAGCCTGTCCAAGTTTCAGTGACTTGTTGGCGACATGCTACGTCATGCAGATGAGAAGTATTTAGTTTCCATGGCGCACGGCTGCGCCATAGAGATTGCGGCGGAAAGAGGACCGTACAGATGTAAGCGCAATGGTCGGAAAGGCTAGTGGCCAGCGTTCGGCGTCCCGTATCGTAGATCTAAGAGTTTGTGAGACATATATCCTGTCTAGTCGGCTTGCGGAATAACTGGTATGAAAGGTATGGCCAGAACGGTCACCCTGTTGAGCTTCCCAGTTATCGTGAAGCAGGAGGTCTCGCACCACTATACGTAGTTCCTGGCATGTAGTATAGTGGGGAATCTGATCTTTGGGATGCTAAACGCAGCTGAAATCACCTCCTAGAAGGCAGTGGTCATATCACCTTAAAAACAGGGGAGCGATTTCCTCGGAATAAAACTGGGCCCTTTCATGCCGTCGGTCGGTGTCTGAGGGAGCGTAGACATTAATGATGCGTGTCCCCATGGCAGTGAGTGCCATGCCCCGAGCTGATGGAAGGCGGGCGACGTCGGTCACAGAAATCCCGTGGCGGGCGTAGATGGCCACTCCTCATCCCATAGGATCACTCGCGGAGGTGTGGGCGGTATGGCCATTGATATCCGGGAGACTGGCCAAGCGAACTTCCTGCAGAAGGGCGAAATCAAAATTAGGAGCCAAGAACATCTCCTGCATAAGGTGGATTTTCACCCCGGAACGGATGTTGTTGGTGTTGATGGTTTCTATCCGGTAGGTCTGGTGGCGGACTGCTGGAGGCTGGTCCACTCCGCCGTCCGCGCAATGGCGCGCAGAGGATGCTGGGGAGAGAATGATTAGTGGTTCGGCCACGACGGCGCAGGGTCCCGTAACGGGTCCTGCTCCTGGACCTCCTCCTCGTGCCACGCAGTGGAAGCGGGCACCGGTGTGTCGACCATTTTGTCTGCAGAAGGTGATGTAATGGTGCGTGGTGTAGTGTCGCCTGTGATACGTTCATGAATTAGTTCAGCGTCCTCATGGGGCGTCGGTGGGATGGGCGCAGGCACACCGCTGGATGTCTCCGCGCTCATAACGTCTTCGTCAGCAGTTGCGGGTTCTGTGGCCTCGTGCTGGTCGAGAGTTGCGTCATCCTGGACTTGCAACGTTTCTTCTTGGCCGGAAACGGTGCGACGCCTTCGCTTGCGACGTTTCGGAGAGCGCTGTTTCCTTGTGCGAACCTCCGTGTCCGACGACGGAAGGAAGTCGCGTCGCTCTGGCAGGAATGCCGCTGTAGGAACGATGAGCGAGTCGATCTCCATCGTGTTGCCGAAGTCAGGGCCAGCGTCCGGTTGCGTCGGCATCGTCGGAGCGGCGTCGATGGCCGGCAGAGGTGGCGGGCCGTCCGAGGCGCTTTCCGTCGGTGTCTGGTCGGGCTCGTTGGTGGCGTCGTTTGTGGTGCCCGGGCGACGTTGCAAAGCCGTAGGAGAAGCTAGAGCAGCGGCGTAGGTCATGGTAGCACCGTAAGTTGCGACGTGGGTGTTTCTTCGGCAGCTGGAAGTTGCGTAATACGCCGTTGTAGGCCTTCGGATCTAGGGCGGCCTTCTATGCCGCACCCGGAACAGGTCCTAGGCTGGCCGTCGTATGTAATTATTGCACGGCATCCGCCGACCTGTAAGTAGGACGGGACGTGGCTTCGCAGATCAATGGTGACCTGTCGGACCCCGTTTAGGACAAGATACGTCCGAAACTGTGTCCACTTCTCCGCAGTGTTGCCACGGACTGTGCCGTACGGGCGGAGTTCAAATGGTTCAAATGGCTCTGAGCACTATGGGACTTAACTACTGTGGTCATCAGTCGCCTATAACTTAGAACTACTTAAACCTAACTAACCTAAGGACATCACACACATCCGTGCCCGAGGGAGGATTCGAACCTGCGACCGTAGCGGTCACGCGGTTCCAGACTGTAGCGCCTATAACCGCACGGCCACTCCGGCCGGCACGGGCGGAGTGCCGCAACGACTTCCTCAGCAGGAAGTTCGAATGGCAATTCGAAAATGCGTATCGTTTGCATACCTAAGTCTGCGTGGTCGAGGGCAACCACCCCCACATTGCCATCAGCATGACAGAAGCGGAACCCCTGTTTGGTCTCACGTAAGATGCGTTCGCACGCCGCGTCGCTAATGTTTTAATATAGACAGTACTGTTCACGATCGGCAAATGTATGTCGATAATATCGGTTGCCGGGATCTTCACTTCCTCTCGCAGAAAACACTCCGCCTCGAGTGCTTTGTGTGGGGCATAATCGTTGCAGAAAGTAAATTGGAGCGTATATTTACGGTAACGGTTCGCCATGGATCGTATACGATAAGCCGTCACTTAAGCAACGACCGTCAGAATGTAAACAAGGCGAGCTCACGCTCCGCAAGCGATTAACAGGGACGCGTCAGCTCTGTTGCCCTGCCGAAGGCAGACTGCCACTCGGCTACTCGCTCACCTGCCATCTTAGTGAAACTTTTCTGTATATAAAGAGCTGTCAGAGATAGCAAAGGACCTTGAAGAATAGCTGAACGGAATCGACAGTGTCTAGAAGGAGGATATAAGATGAATATCAACAAAAGGAAAACGAAGATAATGGCATGTAGGCGAATTAAATCGGGTGATGCTTCGGGAATTAGATTAGAAAGTGAGACGCTTAAAGTAGTAAATGGGTTTTGCTATTTGGGGAGCAAAATAACTGATGACGGTCGAAGTAGAAAGGATATAAAATGTAGACTAACAATGGCAAGGAAAGCGTTTCTGAAGAAGAGAAATTTATTAACATCAAGTATAGATTTAAGTGTCAGGAAGTCGTTTCTGAAAGTACTTGCATGGAGCGTAGCCATGTATGGAAGTGACACGTGGACGATAAATAGTTTAGAGAAGAAGAGAATAGAAGCTTTCGAAATGTGGTGCTACAGAAGAATCCTGAAGATTAGATGGGTAGATCAAATAGCTAATGAGGAGGTATTGAATAGAATTGGGGAGAAGAGAAATTTGTCGCACAACCTGACTAGAAGAAAGGATCGGTTGATAGGGCATATTCTGAGGCATCAAGGGATCGCCAATTTAGTATTGGAGGGCAGCGTGGGGGGTAAAAATCGTAGAGGGAGACCAAGAGATGAATACACTAAACAGATTCAGAAGGATGTAGGTTGCAGTAGGTACTGGGAGATGAAGAAGCTTGCACAGGATAGAGTAGCATGGCGAGTAGCTTCAAACCAGTCTCTGGACTGAAGGCCACACACACAAAGAACTGCCCAGACTTGAACAGGCAATGTTTCAAAAACGAGGCCGCATTGGCACCTACAATTTTAGGGTGTGACAGTTGCCTACCCGTACTATAAGCAGGCGAAGTGGGAGCTCATAACTCGATGCACCTCCCAGAAGGTGCCCTCGTTAGCCTAACCACTCGACGGTTCATGGTAGTACAATTATCTGGCTACCTACATCGCCAGACGTTACAACATTATATTTTTCTTTATGGGGTTGGATGAAGTCTGAGATGTAGAAACGAAACGTGAATACGCGAGATCGACTGCTGCATAATGGACGCTGCTATCCTTATTAGGGAACGTACAGATGGACTCATTCAGGCAACAATATATTCTCTGAAAACTGTACAAATGCGTCGAAGATGACTGTGGGATATTTTAACTTCCATTTTGAGCAAAACAACACCTGTATTCTTACGTGCAAGCAGGAGGTTAGAGGTTAATGAGTTAAAGATATTTATTTTCAACTAATATTTCGTAAAACACATATTGTAATGTTTACTGTCTGCTGCACATGTGTACATGAGGAAACCTGGCAATGTACTGCATAATACAGAAAAACTTGTAAATGTACTTTAAATGTTTTCTAACTCGGAAACCGTTCGCATGTTAGACAGCGTCATATTTCTTCTGAACGGTTGCAGTTGTGGACAACACAAGGTGTTGAAGGGAAGCCAGGCAGGGACCTCAAAACGTGGATCGTTCAGAGGAAATACGACGCGGCTGCCGAGCTAGAAGGTCTTACCTTCAGTGACAGAGATCCCGAAAGCCTGCAGACTTAACTGAGCTTGTCGATAAATTTTCGAAGATAAGCTCGTCGGCGAAACATGAGTCACCACTTCGAAAGAGCGCACTGGACGCATCGGGATGCCTTAGCTGGTGCAGGACTGACAGCAAGCGGTCACGTGACTGTCCACTGCTGATGTAGGCTAAGATGTGTGCAAGTGCCAGTCAATGGGGCAAAGCGTCTACAAGTCTAGAAGAAATGGTCTATCACTCGCAATCAGCTAACGGTGATGGTAAAATGATTGTAACAGATCAAGACTGGAACCGACAGAAATTACTCATTTCAGTGAATAAAAGAACATTTCAGATTCCAAGTGAACAATGCGAAGGGAACTCTTGCAACAGACATATCATGTCGGGCACCTTGGAAAGGCTACTGAACACAGCGGCACTAAGACGCACAATTTCTTTATCAACAACTGTACTGCCCAAGCCACTTTACGGTGTGTGGCGGAAGTCAGCTCTGATACTACTCGTACTACCCCTGTTTCTACTTCCGTGTTGCATTAGCGAATGGTGGGTGGGATGAATGGCTCAAATGGCTCTGAGCACTATGGGACTTAACATCTGAGGTCATCAGTCCCCCAGAACTTAGAACTACTTAAATCTAACTAACCTAAGGACAGCACACAACACCCAGTCATCACGAGGCAGAGAAAATCCCTGACCCCGCCGGGAATCGAACCCGGGAACCCGGGCGTGGGAAGCGAGAACGGTACCGCACGACCACGAGCTGCGGACAGGTGGGTGGAATGAGAGATTGTGGATAAGCTTCTGTATGAGTGCTATTAAGTCTGATTGTTCCCTAATGGCCACTTCGAGGGACATGAGTGGGTGGAAGTAATATGTTTTCCGACTCTTCTTCGAACGGATGGTCTCGGAATTTCAGCAGTAACCTTCTCCATTACACACGACGCCTTCGTTGTTATCTACGCCGCTACAGTTTATTGAGCACCTCATAAGGCTCAAGCACTCCCCACGTAATGAACTACAATAAAATTTCCGTCATTTCACTTCTAGAACAGCGGTTAACTTTGCAGGTGGTTATCTCGATGTTTTTAGCTGTAACTGCTGCCATCCCCTCTCTCTTCATTTATACTGGAGCTCTGTCGCTTGCTTTTTCAGCTGCGTTCCATTCTTCTCTATCTGGGTGTTTGCTCTTCTATTATTTCGACCATTTCGGCTAGCGCGCTTTAATATGTGTGTGAATAATAAATATTTGCGTGTTTGCTATATTAGTCGTGGAAGATTATTTCATTTATAAACGTGCTAGTCACAAATTTTCATTAAATATTAGCAAAGGTAAGTAACCGTCTTCTCTCAGTTATTGAAACACTCACGACCACAAACTTTGAGGTACAATAATCTCATATGACTAGTATAATAATCAGTATCATAATAATTGTCCACATTTAATTAAAAGGCGCTAGCGTAACTCGTCTAATCTGAACAAGAGCTAAACACCTCCGAAAGCGTAGTCGAAAAGACAAGCGACGTTGATTCAATGAAAATAAAGAGAGAAACCCATCGATTACAAACATAGTAACATGTAGACTACTACGTAAAAAGTCAGTGCTGCTTCAGAAGGTAAATGACAGAAATATTCTTATAGTTAATTACGTAGGGATTGGATACTACATCGCTCCACAGAATTTTATAGGTCACTTTGGAGACGTTGCAAGTAAATTTATTGTTCCAAATATCACTTTGTAGAGTGCATACTTTGCGCGAACTGGCTACTAGGACCGCCACCAGTCTCTAATTCTGCATGGTCCAGTGCAGTGACAAAGGGAGAGTGCAGTAAGTAAATTCAGTAAGTACCTTTGACATCAGATACAGGTTATTCGGAAAATTACTCCGTGTCTGATATGTACAGGGTGTTTATAAATGAATATCGGAGTTTTAAGGCTTTATAATATTTATTACGTTAAACTTACGGTTATAAATATGTCAAACGAAAAACATTAGTGTTTGGCACTAGTGCGCATGCGCAGCGCGCGATGTTTCCGCCGTAATCCGCTAGACCGCGGTAATAGCGAAGATGGCGACTGGTGAACAAAAAGTGTTTTGTGTTTTGCACTTCGACCATAAATATAATAGACTGGCCCTGAGGTCATTTTCGAGGCTCCAACATCTCTGGGATAAAGTCACGTGAATGTTGGCAAAACATGGTTGTTTCGTGTTGCGCTTATGGCTGTACTCGGCGTTTTGTCGGGGGAAATGGCATTACATTTCACGTGTGTTTCTATGATAATGCAGATACGTTTATTGAAATCTGCTGAAGTGACTTTTATATGTTTTTTACACTTGAAATAGAGTATCACGTAAATTAAAGTGTTGAAAGTGATGCCTGTAAAGTCAGACTCATATTACATTTTGGAAAGTATCTGTGATAATTCGGTTACAGAAGTAAGTATAACTGTTTCTCGTTCCTACTCATAGGCTCCCTAAGGATGAAAACCAAAGACAGCTTTGGATACATGCCCTGAAAAGGAAAAACTTTAAGCCATCTGCACATACGCGCCTTTTTGTATATACAAGTGAGATTATAGTAAGGTAAGAGCACTTATAGTCGACACATGAAGAGCGTTTTTTCTACCTTCTAATACTATTAAATAAATGTAGGTTCCAAAATTATTTTCTGGAATTTCAGAGTCTCACCTTTCATCTAAAATATCATTTTTTTTAACTGATAGTTTAAACTTTTGTAAAAATAGTAGGAACTGAACCTTTGAAGTGCACCTAAAATTGATATTCTAAAATAGACCTGCTCCTAAAGTCGACAATTTTGGGACCTATAGTTGACATAATTCCCATATCCCATTTTCTTTTATAAGTGACTAGAGCTGAAAACGCGGCGAATCCAATATTTAAAGTTTTGACACGAGCCCACTCTTACTGTTTAAAAGAATTTTTACGACATTTTACTTTAACTGATAGTTTATAGTAATTTAGTCCTGCTGCCCATCAGAGGGGCCTTCGATATATTTTTTAGATTTTATAAATAGTACTGTGAACAAATCCAGGTCAAATGTAGTTCTGACATAATTTTTCGCAAATAAAAAAGTAATTTTTGTTGGAAGCGTTTAGTAGTCAATTGAGAAATGTGGGTAAAATACGATACAAACACAGGATGGCAGACCGCTCATTTGAAATCCCGCCACGTTTTGCCAACAGTCACGTGGTTTATGTTGGAGCCACACCAGCCCTATAGCTCCTGCACAGCAAGGCCAATCTACTAGTATCTATGGTCGAAGGTTTTGCAGTTTGCAAAGACCGAATCTGTAGTTAGCTAGTTACTGTGCAACGTGCGTTCCGGCTGAAGTTCGGTTGCGATCCTCCAAGTGATAATAACATTCGTAGATGGTACCATTAATTTGATGATACTGGCTGCCTTTATAAAGGGAAGAGCACAGGACTACCAAGAGTTAGTGAAGAGACTGTTAAGCGAGTGAGAGAGTGATTCACTCGTAGCCCAAGGAAATCAGTCTGGAAGGCTAGGCGTGAATTAAAAGTTCCCGTGTCGACTGTTTGGAAAGATTTAAGAAAATGCATACAATTACGTCCTTACCGTTTACAGTTATTACAGGCTCTAAAGCAGGCAGACCATGGATTACGTGCCAACTTCACAAACGAAATGTTGTTTCATGACGATGATGATTTTCTGGATCATGTTGTCTTCAGTGATGAATCGACCGTTCACCATAGTAGACATGTTAACATTCACAATGTGCGCATCTGGGGCTCAGAAAATCCTCATGAGGTGGTACAAATGCAACGAGATAGCCCTAAGATGACTGTTTTTTGTGCCGTATCCCGGCGGAAAGTTTATGGACCTTTCTTTTTTGGTGAACCTACTAAAACTGGCACTTCTTACCTTGATACACCAGAGCAATGGCTCTTCCTTCAGTTTGAAGAAGATGAGCCAGAGTTGCGCAGGATTAGCCGAACGGTCTAAGGCGCTGCAGTCATGGACTGTGCGGCTGGTCCCGGCGAAGGTTCGAGTCCTCCCTTGGCCATGGGTGTGTGTGTTTGTCCTTAGGATAATTGTAGGTTAAGTATTGTGTAAGCTTAGGGACTGATGACCTTACTAGTTAAGTCCCATAAGATTTCACACACATTTGAACATTTTTTTCAGATGAGCCAGAAAACTTCATTTTCCAGCAGGATGGTGCGCCACCTCACTGGCATAGCGAAGTATGCTGGATAGGTCGCAAGGGGCCCAATGACAGGGCTTGCTTTGCATGGCCTCCACGTTCACCCGACCTAACGCCATGGGATTTTTTTCCTTTGGGGCTTCATCAAGGATCGTGTGTATGTGCCTCCGCTACCAGCAGACCTCCATGAATTAAGAAACCAGATCGAAGCAACTGTTGCTACAATCACTGAAGACACACTTATCAACGTTTTGGAAGAGCTCGGCTATAGACTTGATGTGTGCCATGTGACAAATGGTGCTCACATTGAACATTTATAGGGCTCTTGGTAAAACTGTTTGAGTTGGTCTTTCATTTGACATATCATTTATTTCTGTAAGTTTAATATAATAAATATTATAAAGCGTTAAAACCCCGATATTCATTTATAAACACCGTGTATTTCGACTTAATAAAATTTTTATTTCAAAATCATCATAAATAATCTTTAATTATTCTGCTATCAGACTAAGTTTCCCCGTTGGTTTGAGACCACAGTGGCTTGCCTAACCAGTGTACTATGGGCTTTTGGTAGCAGACGAATTTTTTGGGTCTTAATTTGATTTATTCTGCAATATAGCAAGATGGTGGATATTGGCAGAGCCTAGCCAGCCGTTAGTTTCCAATTCAGGCCACGGCTACCTTCTGTGGAAGCACACGAGAGTGCCATCCACTTTCAAGGAAGTTGCCGGACCAAGGCTTCTGACCAGTGCACAGCAGAGGCAATGGTAACCGCAGCGCTGGCCCCCCTCCCCACCACTCCTTCTTGTCGACGGAAGCTGTGCCTAAGGTCTCTCGGCCAAACAAGTTTCAAGACACGGCATCATTGTCCCAGTTGTGACTAGTTCATCCAGTTGAACGGAGGTGAGCGTCGGTGAGCTTGCTATTTGCACAGTCTGCCGCCATGGGCCGTTCCACTCGCGGGGTTGCTGATATTTAAATTCATTCCAAAGTTCACATTCAGTAGCGTCCATAGTTATGCCCTAATCTGTCAGTGTGCTATAGATTTGGAGCTATTTAAGCTGATACTGGGCTAGTTGTTTGAAGTGGCCTGCCCGGGTTTCCGTTACTGTTCACGCTAGTGAAAAAGTTCTCCACTTTTTCTCCCCCCCCCCCCCCCATACTACCACGTAGTTTTAATTCAATGCTGTTCATACGACTGAATGTTTCATATTTTGCATTCGCGTCCTGCTGCAAGGAGCAATAGGAACTGGCTCTCTCAAATTTACTGTCATATTTGGTGTATCAACTTATTATGTGCTATTCGAGGAACTATATACTGGGTTTCGCAAGAACGGACACATTTTTCTTGTCTGTAACTTCCCCTCTGTTACACTATTGATTATGTTAATTTACCATCAACAGTTCTCCTGGTAGGAGACAGTTAATTCGGTGCCGCACACGGCCGGGACAGCACCCGACAGATAGGTGACTCAACGACGGCACCGCTTGTAGGGAATCTTAGAAGTCTTCTGTGCAAGTAATTATTTTGCAAATAAACCTTCATTAGTATTCACGTCACCGTTTACAGCAGCCAACAACCGTTACAACTTCAGTTCACAAAGCACTTGTTTCATTTATAGTTAATAAACATCATAATAATTGCATCACATCACTAAAGTTAATAGTGTGCACATACAAAAAGCTTTAGTCATCAAGTCACCTTATTCATCACACATCAAACTGTGTTAAATAAACATATAGTTAGAGGCGTAGGCAGTGAATGTACCTAACTGAATCATGACAGCTTAAATGGTGTAGAAATACATGTGTGGGTAAGCACAACGATTTATATACCAATATAAATTAAATTGGTTTAGCCTGTAAGCAAAAAATGAGAGATGAAGAAAAAACAAGGGAAGGACTTTAATTATATATTAATAATGATGATGATGTCTATCCCCATTTCTCATCTTTCAATAAGCCGTTCCATGGTGGAAGTCGTCGCGCTTCGTTGGGTCACCTCTTCTTGTATTGATCTCTCAGACTGATGAACACAGCGCTAAAGAATTTGTCGGAAAACTATTCTGCAGATCAGGTCTTCCATCGGTGAGCTGCGCGAGGTAGCCGCGCGAGGTAGCCGCGCGGTATACCACGCCTTGTCACGGTTCGCTCGGCTGCCCCCATCGGAGGTTCGAGTTCTTCCTTGGGCATGGGTGTATGTGCTGTCCTTACCGTAAGTTAGTTTAAGTTGGGTTAAGTAGTGCGTAAGGTTAGGGACCGATGACCTCAGCAGTCTGGTGCCATAAGACACTAACACAAATTTCCATAAGTGAATTACATTGTCTTAAACTTTTTCCAGTGTACCTCTCCGGGCATCTGGTTTTCGTACAATTTGCTTCTTATGGTCATCTCACCTTATATTGCTCCGAACGGTTACTACTACATATTTAACGGTTCATTCTGTTTCCAGTTCGCTTTCATCAACACCGTAATCTAACATTAATTGATATCTTCTAGTCACCTGTCGTCAGTCTTCTGCCTGGTTTGATGTGGCCTGCCACGAAGTCCTCGGCTGTGCTAATACTTCATCTCAGAGTAACACTTGCAACCCACGTCCTCAATTATTTGCTGGACATATTCCAATCTCTTTCTCTTTCTGCCTCTATCGCTTTTGCCCTCTGCAGCTCTCTCTAACTCTAATACCATGGGAGTCATGCCTTGATGTCTTAAGATATGTCGTATCATAATGTTCCTTCTTCTTGTTAGTGTATACCATATTTTCCTTTTCTTACCTTATCAGTTGACCTAATTTTCAGCTTTCTTCTACAGCACCACGTCTCAAATGATTTGATTCTCTTCTGTTTCGCTTTTCCCGCAGTCCATGTTTCACTATCATACAATGCTCTTTCCCAAACATACATTCTCAGGAATTTCTTCCTCGCACGAAAGCTGTGTCTGATACAAGACGATTGCTCTTTTTGCCAATGCAAGTCTCCTTTTTATTATTTTCGTGCTCCGTCTGTCAAGTGTTACTTTGCTGTCTAAGTGCCATAATTCCTGAACTTCAAGTAATTTCATGATCACAAATTCTGAAGCCAGGTTCCGTTTACCTTAAGGCTTTTCTCTTTCTTGTTGAAACTGTTCGCGTGTTTTTGTATTTATACAGCTTCTCTGAACAAGCGCGTGTGATAGTGCTTCTCTACAGCCAGAACTTCCGTGTCGGCGAATTTTATTACGTGGTCGGTCTCATTCAGTGCGTGCTCTGCCACGGCCGATTTCTCCACCTGCCCCACCCTGCAATGTCGCTTATGCTCTTTGATCCTGGTGTTAATTGATCGTCCAGTCATTCCGACATAAACTTTTCCGCATGTGCATGGTATACGGTATATTCCCGACATTGCACGTGGGTCTCTTTTCTCCTTCGCTGATCTAAGACACTCTTTGATCTTCCTTGTCGGTTTGAAAATCGTCTTTACGCCATGTTTGCGCAATATACGGCCGATTCTGTCCGCCACTCTGGGAATGTATGGCAGAAAGGCCGTACCCGACATTTCTTTTTCTTTTCCAGGTGTTGCATTTCTCGTTTGAGGTGTTGCGGCTCACATATTCGTCCTGCTCTCGTTACGAGCGCACTAATCATGCCTCTTTTCTGGCTCGGGTGGTGGTTTGACAGTTTGTGCAGGTATCGGTCCGTGTGTGTCGGTTTTCGATACACGCTGTGTCCCAGGTTTTCGCCTTCCCTTGTGACCAGCACATCTAGAAATAGCAGTTTCTTGTCCTTTTCTACTTTCATGGTAAATGTTATGTTGGCATGGAGGCTGTTCAAGTGTCTGTCAAGACACGGGTGCAGTCGCTTATTTACGTGGAAAACGTTACATTTCCTTACGTCCTCTGTGTACTGCTTGCCACTGCGATAAACATCGGAACTCCGTAGTTCTCCGTTCATTTCACTGTAGACTTCTGACGTTCGATGGGACAAGCAACACGTAAACTATGCTGTAGCTGACTAGGGACGTGTAGGGTGGCCTGAAGAATCGCGAATTTCAGCCTTTCAAACAATGCAAGACGTCGAAGACAATGAACCCACAGAGTGTTAAGTTCAGGCCGAATTTGAGTATTTTCTGGGTAATTTTCATACCATGACAAGGGCCTTCCCATTCTGATTACCCTGAACATGAATAACGATGTTAATTTCAACGTTCTCGGTGAGTAAAGTGTTTTTCTGTCGCCTACATCTTCAAGATGAGTTTGCTGTGGACCTCCAGGCTTTCAAGATGACAACAGCCATATACACAGATCTGAACACGTGCATTCCAGGTTGCCTAACACTGACAAAGCGTATCACATCTAGAATGAACTGCTAGATCTCCCTTATCAATTCCACGTAAAATGTCTGGGACTAAATGGAAAACAAGGTGAAACATAGCAAATTGGTAGCTCTACGGCATCTAGTCTTCAATGAGTGGTACACCTGAACGAAGTTGTGCACTCCCTTGAAGCAATTAGCAATGTTACAAATGGTTTTCCATCTGATTAGCCTGATACTTTAGCTAATATCTTTCCAGTCTTCTTACACTGAAGCCGCCACCTATCTTCCCTAAAAATGGAAGGTGGTGACCCTTAGGGTACGCTATCTTCCACCCCATGTTAATTATGTAGTCCCTGAAGAGGCATTGCAGCCATCTCAGCTACATAGCGAACCATCAAGATGAGTAATTACAGGGTGGTCCCGAATTCATGGTACAAACTTTAATGGTAGGTGCAGGACATTGTAACAAGGATATATTGTATAGGAATGTATAGTCCCAGGTGACGCGGTGAGGCGTAAACAGGGGATATAACGGCCGAAAGGAAAACGAAAGATTTTATTGAAATCGTTGTTGACAAGTGTCATGTTTACAGTAAGTGTTCAAAATTGCGTCCACCATGAGCGATACATGCTTGACAGCGTCGGTGCAGCGATTGGCGTACACGTTCAAAGATGCCTGGTATTTCACGCACACCTGCAGCAGCTACAGATATGCGAGCAACGAGATCCTCATCTGAGTCAACTGGAGTCTCATAAACAAGACTCTTAAGATGTCCCCATAAAAAGTAATCGAGGCAAGAGAAATCAGGAGATCGGGGTGGCCAAGGGACTGGTCCACCACGCCCAATCCATCTAGCACCAAACGTGGCATTCAGGTAATTCCGTACAGCAGTGCTGAAGTGTGCTGGCGCTCCATCGTGCTGAAACCACATGCGGTTACGAATGGCGAGCGGAACATCTTGCAGCAGTTCTGGTAACACTTCTTGCAGAAAAATACGATAGCTTTCGCCACAGAGTCGCGTGGGTAGTAAGTATGGCCCAATCAAAAAGTCGTTCACAATACCAGCCCACACATTAATACCGAAACGTTGTTGATACGCATGTGGACGCGTTGCATGTGGATTATCTGTTGCCCACACATGGGAATTGTGCGCATTAAAGACACCCTCGCGTGAAAATGTCGCTTCATCTGTAAATAGCACATGACCTACGAAATCCGGCTGCAACGCACATTGCTGCAACAACCACTGGCAGAAGTTCACGCGAAGAGGATAATCTGCCGGATTCAATGCTTGTACTTTTTGAAAATGGAAGGGGTGTAAGCGATTTTCATTTAACACTCTGCATACAGTCTGATGACTCACATGTACGTCACGCGCAACAGTTCTTGTGCTTGACTCGGGTCTATCAGCCACTATGTTCAAGATGCGTTCTTCCAGTCTTGGAGTGCGTACAGCTCTTAATCGACCAGCGTCATGTCTGTTGACGTCGAACGTACCTGTTTCACAAAGTTGACGATGTAACCGTTGAAAAATTCTATGATCCGGCATTCGTCGATTAGGATACTCCGCGCGATACATTCGTAACGCAGCTCTGGCGTTACCATTTGCACGGCCGTACATGTAATGCATGTCTGCTTTTTCTGCATACGTAAAGTCACCCATCGTCTACGGCAGCACAATTGTGAATGGCGCTTGTCCCTACTGCGATACATCATGTTCATCTACTGCCCTCTACCGGCAGTGACACCAACCGATCACTCCATTTCTCTTTCCCCTGTTTACGCCTCACCGCGTCACCTGCGACTATACATTCCTATACAATAAATCCTTGTTACAATGTCCTGTACCTACCATTAAAGTTTGTACCATGAATTCGGGACCACCCTGTATAGGTATTACAGAGAATGACAGAGTTTGTATGCCACTAGCAATAATAAGTGTTGCACTAGGTTTCTTCTGGGTCAGTTAGGATGAAAATGATACGTGGTCAGGGCGGCAAAAGTGAAAAAAGCCACCATAGTTCTTCCAGTCAGGCAACTGGGCTTCTACAAAAGCCTGACCGCGTGCTGTTGCGAATTGCTATAAGCTACATGGGAAAAGGCAGAAATCTAAAGAGGTGAGAGCCGAACTTACTGCCAAAACAGACACTGACACACCACAACATGTCATGTACTCTAATCCAGTAAATTCCGTTGCACAAGTCAGATTCTCTATCACTTGTAAATTCCTGCTCAAAAATGCAGTTAGATAGCTTAGGTATTCATAGTTACAAGTTCATTTGATCCCACAGTTACCCAAATGTTAGTTTTAAGTTTTTCGTGTAACGATCTGTTGAGGGCTTAAATGACAGTGAAACTGACACTCATACAACTAACGCTCATACAACAAGCACACAGTGTAATGCGGGTTAGATTGCGTTTACTGATAGTACAGGTTGTTTATCGATACCAGTTTCACAGACGAACACAGGCAATACGTTACAAATTGGTTGCATATACGTTACACCTTTATAGTCCACAGAGACATACAGCTCTACCGTATCGATACATACAGCTCTACTGTATGTTTTAATGAAGATGGCCTCCACCAGCCTTAAAAATTCCGGAGTCAGAACATTACGCCATTCGTATATGCGGGCAGGAGCTATTTAGAATGGTATGAAATAAACAAGTCTGGCGCTCTTTGTATTAGAGCATGGAATGCTAGATTCAATAGACGCTTCTTTGTCTCACTTTTACCAAATGGCTTTAGCTCCTTGTCTAGCTACCTTAATCTGCTTACTTTTCTGATTTTCCTTGTGTAACTTTTCACTGTCTTACTACTTCATTCTCTACACATACTGAGCAATTTGTTACATCTTTGCGTAAAAATTCTTAGCATTCCCTCTCTTTTAATTAAGTATGTTTTGTTTTTCATTGCAATAATAGGTCCATTCTGTTAAAACGCTCCCATCTGGGGACGAAAAGTCGTTAAGGAATATTGAGGAAACGGTTTTAATAGCAGATGTAAAAGGAAGCACTCTATCTTTTTGCTGTCACTCTGAAATAGCGGAAGACTATGCTACCGAATACATCAAACAGTAGCACACTCCTCTACATAAATTACAAGGAGTAAACACAGAACGTTCGCCTGTAGACGTACTTAGTGTGCCCATGAATATGCTTTTCTAACGGAATACCTTTAAGCGTCCTCGTTTCCCTTTCCATTTGACCTATTTTCTTGTTATTGGCTTGTTACCTCAGGTTCAATTTTCTCTACATGTTCAAAGCGTTTTCTCCTTTGACTGCTTCTTTATGACGGAACGTTCCACTAACGTTCGTTACACGTAAGAAGTACTTCCAGCGCAGCCCTTCAACCTTCATCTCTTAGCTGCCTTATGGCATGGCTGAAGCAAGGTAATTAAATAACCTACTGAATGGGAACCGTAACTCGGCAACAGACGGGCAATAATAACAGGTGTTACTAGCACGTTTTCATTTATAGACACTCTTTATTTAGAATATACATTTTATTTTAGCAAGTGTAGCTACTATGTCTCAAAAAGTAAGGCTTTTGTAGTCGTCTTATATGTTCTCAGTCAGTGTATGAAACATCTTGAGAGACTGCAAGAATTGAAAATTTTTCATAACGCAATTTTACCTTTTTGATGTCATCAGCGTCATGATACAATACAAAAACTACGGAAGTGACAGAAGTAACAAGAGCCACCCTGCGGTGGCTACTATACAGGTCTGGCCGTACAAAAAGGTACGGCCAGACCTTCAGGAAACATTCCTCACACACAAAGAAAGAAAATATGTTATGTGGACATGTGTCCGGAAACGCTGACTTTCCATGTTAGAGCTCATTTTATTACTTCTCTTCGAATCACATTAATCATGGAATGGAAACACACAGCAACAGAACGTACCAGCGTGACTTCAAACACTTTGTTACAGGAAATGTTCAAAATGTCCTCCTTTAGCGAGGATACATGCATTCACCCTCCGTCGCATGGAATCCCTGATGCGGTGATGCAGCCCTGAAGAATGGCGCATTGTATCAGAGCCGTCCACAATACGAGCACGAAGAGTCTCTACATTTGGTACCGGGGTTGCGTAGACAAGAGCTTTCAAATGCCCCCATAAATGAAAGTCAAGAGGGCTGAGGTCAGGAGACAGTGGAGGCCATGGAATTGGTCCGCCTCTACCAATCCATCGGTCACCGAATCTGTTGTTGAGAAGCGTACGAACACTTCGACTGAAATGTGAAGGAGCTCCATCGTGCATGAAGCACACGTTGTGTCGTACTTGTAAAGGCACATGTTCTAGCAGCACAGGTAGAGGATCCCGTATGAAATCATGGCGGTGAATCGAGGAAGTACAGTACATATTGACGAAACTAAAATGAGCTCTAACATGGAAATTAAGCGTTTCCGGACACATGTCCACACAACATCTTTTCTTTATTTGTGTGTGAGGAATGTTTCCTGAAACTTTGGCCGTACCTTTTTGTAACACCATGTATAAACATGTGCATCAACACTCACAAGTAAGAATATTGTAATAACATATTAAGACTTGGGTAAAACATGACTTCAACATGTCATTGTTGTCAGCTGTGTTGAAAAGGACACTGTAATAGAAGATACGTTCCATCAACAGAGATATAGCAGTTCTCTATTTTTTACACGATAATGGAATTTTAATTTCAGATTTTAAAATGAAAGATGCTTTGTTTTAATATACTATTTACTACATAACCCTTTAGTTCCAAAGATGGAATGCTTTAAAGATATGAAAACAGGATACTACTTTATGACATATCATACCATACCAATTTTCTAGTTACTACTTCCTGGATGGATATTCTCAATCTTTATAATACGTAGGTTGTAGTGCCTGCTAGTAATATCATATCACATAGTCTACTACAACGAATTTTATTGCAAGTGTATTTTAATTTATTTACGTGTTAAGTTACATGTACATCAATTAATTCATCAGCCACACAAAAGTTATTTATTTAGGACAGCTATAAAACTGAATAAACTAATTTACTGTTTAAAAATATGATCGCCTCTGAAATTGCCCTACTTACTTACTCTGAAATTTCTTCAGTGACACCTAACTAGATATGTATAGGAATAAGATATATAAAGCCGGCCGAAGCGGCCGTGCGGTTAAAGGCGCTGCAGTCTGGAACCGCAAGACCGCTACGGTCGCAGGTTCGAATCCTGCCTCGGGCATGGATGTTTGTGATGTCCTTAGGTTAGTTAGGTTTAACTAGTTCTAAGTCCTAGGGGACTAATGACCTCAGCAGTTGAGTCCCATAGTGCTCAGAGCCATTTGAACCATTTAAGATATATAAAACAGTGAAATTTGCGATAAATCATAGCCAAAAAGGCTATTACACAGTAGAGAAGACAAGAAAGAAGTAGGTGTGGGGAGCAACGTTACACTGTACTATCCACGTCTTCTTGTTTCTCTGATAGAACCCTACAGATTCCTCGTTCGCCATACCTTGAATTTCGCGCATCAAAACTGGTAGCTTTTGCAGCGTTGCCTTGTGTTACGCACTTAAAAGCATAACAGGATCACTTTCGGCGTAACGGCTGTAATACTAAGTGTTCCATCTTGTGGAATCAGCCTAACACTACTGCCAGGTACTGCGAACAGAATAGATAACAGCTAATACTATTTCCTTAGTCTGGTCATAGTTCTGATTCTTTCTGTATTTTCAACAAGTTCGTCGACATCTTTCTTCCAGTTGTTTCGTCTCAGAAAAGCACAAAGTCGTTCATTTACAACCCTCTTTCTGTTCCTTTTTTGCCTATTATACGAATCAAAAAAAGATTTAGCATCACCTCGATTCCGAGAGTTCCGGAACCTGTACAGAAAAATGGAACAGAGATCAACATAAACGTCACTTCCGCCCTTTATATTGCTCATGAAAACCACACTTTGCGTGTTGTACCACGATACAGCGAGAACTTCAGAGGTGGTGGTCCTGATTGCTGTACACGTCTGTACGTCTAACATCCAGTAGCACGTCTCTTACATTGATGCATGCCTTTATTCGTCGTGGCATACTACCCACAAGTTCATCAAGGCACTGTTGCTCCAGATTGTCCCACTTCCCAACGGCGATACGGCGTAGATCCCTCAGAGTGGTTGGTGGGTCACGTCGTTCTTAAACAGTCCTTTTCAGTCTATCCCAGGCATGTTAGATACGGTTCATGTCTGGAGAACATGCTGTCTACTCGAACGATGTCGTTATCCTGAAGGAAGTGATTGAAAAGATGTGCACGATTGGGGCGTGAATTGTCGTCCATGAAGACGATTGCCTTGTCAATATGCTGCCGATATGGGTGCATTATCGGTCGGCGGATGACATTCACGTATCGTACAGCCGTTGCGGTGCCTTCCATGACCAACAGCGGCGTACGTCGGCCCCACGTAATGCCACCCCAGAACAGCAGGGGACCTCCAACTTGCTACACTCGCTGGACAGTGTGTCTAAGGCGTTGAGCCTGACCGGGTTGCCTCCGAACACGTCTCCGACGATTGTCTGGCTGAAGGAATATACAACAGTCATCGGTGAAGAGAACAGGATGCCAACCCGGAGCGGTCCATTCGCATCTTGTTGGGCCACATATACCTCTCTGCATGGTGTCGTGGTTGAAAAGATGGACCTCGCCACGGACGTCGGGAGTGAAGTTTGGCTTCATGTAGCCTATTGCGCACAGTTTGTGTCGTAACACGACGTCCTCTGGCTACAGGGAAAGCATTACTCAACATGGTGGCGTTTCTGTCAGGGTTCTTCCGAGCCATAATTTGTATACAGCGGTCTTCCTCTGCCGTAGCAGCCCATGAACGGCCTGAGCGGGGCATCTCATCGACAGTTCTTGTCTCTCTGTATCTCCTCCATGTCCGAACAACACCGCTTTGGACCACTCCGAGACGCCTACACACTTCCCTTGTTGACAGCCCTTCCTGGCACAAAGTAACAATGCGGACGCGATCGAACCACGGTATTGACCGTCTAGTCATAGTTGAACTACAGGCAAAACGAGCCGTGTACCTCCTTCCTGGTGGAATGACTGGAAATGACTTAATGTCGAACCCGCTCCGTCTAATAGGCGCTGCTCATGTGTGGTTGTTTACGTCTTTGGGCGGGTTTAGTGATGTCTCTGAACAGTCAAAGGGAGTATGTCTGTGATACAATATCCACAGTCTACGTCTATCTCCAGGAGTTGTGGGAACCTGGGTGATGCAAAACTTTTTTTAATGTATGTAAATTATGCAGTTGTTGGCAAACTGTTACCAGAGTGGTTTGTGTTACCCTACAAAACTGATACACTTGATTTTGGAAAGGTCTTTTAGATTTACAAGCAGGCATTCTGAACTCTATTTTCATCAACTGGTGACTATTCCAGCACCAGTACTTAACCAGTATTGAACAAGAGTCAGCGTGAAGCGCCGGAAAGGCTGCTCCATGAATTATACTCTACCATCAATTGCTTACGAAGTTCGTTCGAATAAAAAGAAACGCATAAAGTACATTTCCATTACAGCAATTACAGTGAATTTGCTGCGGCACGAAAAGGTAATTTATACTTGCCTAGGTGATTATATAAATCTGTAACTCCTGCTTATGCCAGGTGCGTATACAGCAAGCACGTAACTCACATTTCATTCCTCCGACTGCGTGAAATAGCTTTAGGCTGTGACATTCATCCGCTTTGCTACGTCTAATATAAACAGAGTTCACCGACAAATTTACGCATCACCTCTGTTGCCACGGTTCCTCTAGCCTCACCCCAGTCAAGTATATTACAATGTTTTCGTACGCTGCTAGGATCCTGTTTGCGTGACCTGCCTGTTTTGTGAAGTCCTGTGTGAAATTTCGACGAGATAGTTAGTGTCGCATTGTTTATGTTAGCTAACTTGCTCACAAAAGGCCTGCGGAAACTACACTCCTGGAAATTGAAATAAGAACACCGTTAATTCATTGTCCCAGGAAGGGGAAACTATATTGACACATTCCTGGGGTCAGATACATCACATGATCACACTGACAGAACCACAGGCACATAGACACAGGCAACAGAGCATGCACAATGTCGGCACTAGTACAGTGTATATCCACCTTTCGCAGCAATGCAGGCTGCTATTCTCCCATGGAGACGATCGTAGAGATGCTGGATGTAGTCCTGTGGAACGGCTTGCCATGCCATTTCCACCTGGCGCCTCAGTTGGACCAGCGTTCGTGCTGGACGTGCAGACCGCGTGAGACGACGCTTCATCCAGTCCCAAACATGCTCAATGAGGGACAGATCCTGAGATCTTGCTGGCCAGGGTAGTTGACTTACACCTTCTAGAGCACGGTGGGTGGCACGGGATACATGCGGACGTGCATTGTCCTGTTGGAACAGCAAGTTCCCTTGCCGGTCTAGGAATGGTAGAACGATGGGTTCGATGACGGTTTGGATGTGCCGTGCACTATTCAGTGTCCCCTCGACGATCACCAGTGGTGTATGGCCAGTGTAGGAGATCGCTCCCCACACCATGATGCCGGGTGCTGGCCCTGTGTGCCTCGGTCGTATGCAGTCCTGATTGTGGTGCTCAACTGCACGGCGCCAAACACGCATACGACCATCATTGGCACCAAGGCAGAAGCGACTCTCATCGCTGAAGACGACACGTCTCCATTCGTCCCTCCATTCACGCCTGTCGCGACACCACTGGAGGCGGGCTGCACGATGTTGGGGCGTGAGCGGAAGATGGCCTAACGGTGTGCGGGACCGTAGCCCAGCTTCATGGAGACGGTTGCGAATGGTCCTCGCCGATACCCCAGGAGCAACAGTGTCCCTAATTTCCTGGGAAGTGGCGGTGCGGTCCCCTACGGCACTGCGTAGGATCCTACGGTCTTGGCGTGCATCCGTGCGTCGCTGCGGTCCGGTCCCAGGTCGACGGGCACGTGCACCTTCCGCCGACCACTGGCGACAACATCGATGTACTGTGGAGACCTCACGCCCCACGTGTTGAGCAATTCGGCGGTACGTCCACCCGGCCTCCCGCATGCCCGCTATACGCCCTCGCTCAAAGTCCGTCAACTGCACATACGGTTCACGTCCACGCTGTCGCGGCATGCTACCAGTGTTAAAGACTGCGATGGAGCTCCGTGTGCCACGGCAAACTGGCTGATACTGACGGCGGCGGTGTACAAATGCTGCGCAGCTAGCGCCATTCGACGGCCAACCCCGCGGTTCCTGGTGTGTCCGCTGTGCCGTGCGTGTGATCATTGCTTGTACAGCCCTCTCGCAGTGTCCGGAGCAAGTATGGTGGGTCTGACACACCGGTGTCAATGTGTTCTTTTTTCCATTTCCAGGAGTGTATGTACAAAATAACGTTTATTAGCAACAAGTGTGTGTCTACATGCTTTAGGTAATATGTTTTAGAGTTCGAAACAGGTCTTATCTAAACTTCATCCCCTGAGTGGAATGCTAAGTATAAAGCTAGAAATTTTGTTGCTTCGATAGTACTGGAGATTGGAAATGTTAGCTGTTACATACCTTACTGCGGAAAAACAGGTTCTGTTTTTTAGTGTGCTGTCGCTTCCAAATCAACTACTGCTCCATCTTCAAGTGCCATAACTCTATGATTGATGTGATACATCACCTGAAATGTATCCGGATAATTATTCCAGCATTCCCTATTGTTGTGAGTTACCACACCCGAATTCCAGATTATAACAAACTGTTTCGTCCTCATTTCACAGCACTAACCGTGTTACAAACTGGAAGCCTGGAGTAACTTCATGCTCGTTTCAAACTTTGTGCCTGTATTTAGGTAACTTAGCTACATTTCGCTTAGGAACGTCATAGGAACAATAGACTCTGCTGCTATCTGTATCAGTCTTTGACAGCGGATAATATCGTATGTCTTTTGTGAGTCAGTGTTCGTTGCAAGAGTTCTATATAAGCTGTAAGGTGTTTAGAGAGTACTTTGTAGCACAGTTGAACTATGCTCTTTCTACGTACTTATAACATACAACATCATTCTTCTTCTTGTGGGTAGGATAGAAATAAGGTGATTTCCATTTGTATGGCAGTTTCGTGCCTACTTATCTTATTAGCAGGTAAATAATTCAATTATTTCTTTTTAAAATGTTACTTTATCTCCCGTTCTACTTTTTTATTTCCACGGAGGCACGATAAATAAATGGTGTAGGGAGCACATTGTGCTCATGTGGGAGCGATCTAGATGCTTCTAAAACAATAAACTGGTAGCCAGGATCGCAGGAATTCTTTTTATTCCACGATTACCGGTTTCGGCGAAACTAAAGCCACCATCATCGGATCATAGGACACATACAGGTTACAACATCAAGGCAGCTATTAATATCACCATTGTTTGCCTTGATGTTGTAACCAATATGTGTCCTAAGATCCGCTGATGGCGGCTTTATTTCCGCCGAAACCGGTACTAATGGAATAAAAGGAATTCCTGCGATCTTGGCTACCAGTTTATTGTTTTATAAATAAATGGTAGTTGTGAGTCGCCAAATCAAAAATGGTGACTGTTCTGGATTCTCCTGACAGGAAACCCTCTCGTTCGTTGCAAAGAGTTTCATTGAGTCACAAAGTATTTCAAAAATACTTTATAGCATAGTTTAATAATGCTCCTTCTATATACTAATATTATGCAATGTTATTCAACTTTTTATGCATAGTCCATTTTAATTTCTCTGGCAATCTCTAGGCTTTCAAAGTCGTACCTACTTGTCTACATTATACGAACTGAATTCAATTATTTTAAAACTACACTGGACATCTTCTAGTTTTCATCTTTGAAAGACGTATGATAAACAATTGGTAGTTGCGGAAGAATTTGTCATAAATGGAAACTTCATGGGTATAGGGCACTCTAGATCAGAAGCTTACAAATGGTTTTTATTGTATTAACGCAGCGTTGTGCTACTGCAAAAGGTTTTCCAACTTGACATCATTCTGCGTTAACTACTGCTTTACTTACAATGACACAGTAGTCATGGTGTGAGCAAATGTTAGTGCTTCCTATGGTGATTCTAGTATGACATGTTCCATGTAAATTAAATGTGTGACTTTTCCACATTTAGGAGAACAAGACGTCCCTTTTAAACATTTATGAATAGTTATCTGCTCAACTTCTGGTTGATTGCCGGTCCCAGGGGATAGCCAAATATCTATTTTCTAAAACTGTAAGAGTAGTGTAAAATGTATCAGATTTGTACCAAAGTTCGTAACGTTTTCCCATAAGTTCAATAAACACAACAGATACACATAAAAGTGAATTCAGTTGTCAGTAATATATTCCCTTTCACTGTGTACAACAGTCTGCCAACGTTAGATAACTTCTCGATTCCGCGATTGTAGAAATCACGTGGTTTTGAGGCGAAGAACACGTCGAGCGATGTTCAGAGCGCATTTTCATCCGGAAAGCAAGTTCCTTAAGTGTAGTTCAATAGAGGGGGGAAAAGTTGAAAATCTGAGGGTTCAAGATCAGGTGAAGGAGGTATTCACATGATCTAGGGCCCTCGTCCGCTTTTCGGCTCTCCACCGAACCCCTTCAAGGAACTTGCTTTCCCTATGAAAATGCCCTATGTACATGGTTCGACGAGTTCTGCGCCTCTAAATTACGTGGTTTCTACAGTTGCGGATTTGAAAAGTCACCCAGTGCTGGGAGACTGTTGTATATAGTGACGAGGAATATAATGTTGGTGACACCTCGGGTGAGGAGGAATGACTTCCCAACTCAGCTCCTACACAGAGCTTTTTGTCAGTGTCGCAGAATGCGGACAGGTCTTATCGTAGATTAGCATCACTTCACGCAGTCTTCCGGTCGTTGCTCTTGGGCAGCGTCTCCAAAACGTCTGAGGTGTTCACCATAAATGTCAGCAGTGATGGTAACGCCTCGGGGAAACAATTCATAGTACACCAAACCGTCGCTGTTCCTCCAGATGCGTAACATTATCTTTTGTGGATGCGCTCAGATCTCCATATTGGGAGTTGCTGCTTTCTTAGGGCACAAACCATTGCTTTATTTCCCTTATATTAGCACAAACTTGACATTTCTCATACCAAGTAACGATACAGGATAGGAATTGTCGGTGTTGTTCACGAGCTAATTGGTGACGAGCAAGCAGAGATGGCCATACCTAATTTTTGTGAGTTTGGCTTAGAGCATGCGGTGTCAATACACCCGATTTTTGAACTTCCCCGATTGCATATAAATGTAGTACGATGATGCAATGAGCACAGTTCATCACATTGGCAGTTCTTGAGTACACTGACGTGAAACATTGTGGGTTAATGCGCTTAAACGATCTTCATCAAACCCTGAAGGTCTTCCTGGACGTGGAGATTCACTGATGTCAAAACGATCCTTCTTAAAACGAGAATACTATTTTCTTACTGTTCTCTGTCCAATGGCATTATCCCCATAGACAGCGCAAGCGTTTCCAATTGCCTGTGCTGCATTGACCCCTCTACGCAACTCAGACAGAGGAATATGTTGGAAATGTTCCGATTTCTCCGCTTGGGACTCTATTTTATAGCGTCCACAGCTCCATTCACTATCTCCAGATGACATAATGACAGACTCAGAGAACAACAGTGAACTACATATAAAAATAGCAATCGATAAACAATCCGATGTCAACCTAATATCAACATGCAAAACGAAAACGCTACGAATTTATGCATTAACATAATATTTGTTTTATTAGGGACACGTATCCGCTTTTTCGAATGTGAAACACACATACACGGAGAAACTGGGCCATGTAATGAGGGCAACAAGTTCCAACAATTACACGTCACATATGTATGTCCTCAGTTTAGACGACTACGGAAACGTTGTGCTTGCATCAGGTCAACATAGGATGGCTCTAATGGTTCAAATGGCTCTGAGTACTATGGGACTTAACATCTGAGGTCATCAGTCCCCTAGAACTTAGAACTACTTAAACCTAACAAACCTAAGGACATCACACACATCCATGCCTGAGGCAGGATTCGAACCTGCGACCGTAGCTGTCACGCGGTTCCGGACTGTAGCGCCTAGAACCGCTCGGCCACTCAGGCCGGCGTCAACATAGGATCCAGAATCTGACACGACCGGGAAAAGAGGTACTTCGCATTTGGTAAAAAAAGTGCCTTTCCGTGTGCTGTATCAAAAGCGCACACAAATCAAATAAATACACTGTAAAGTAACCTCTGTCTGCACCAAACATTTGTCCCTACTCTCGTAACACCTGTAGTTACAGTCTTAGTTATGAAGACGTACTTAAGCAATACTGACAGCATTTAAAGTTTTTATGCTTCTGCAGGAGACCTAAGTGGCAAAGTGAATCCTTGGTTTTAGCTCCTTCTAGGTTATGTAGTTGTAACAGCCTTAAATTTTTGGGTTTTTAAATTGTACTCCGCAAAACCCAGGAATTCCAATCATTCTATAATGTCCTTGCGTTGCCGTCCGTCACGAGTTTATGTTCTTTGCACAGACAGATCATCGTGAAGGGCTGAAAGGTCTACTTCAGCACATTTGCTACTCTCCTTAGTTACGGCTGTTCTGTTGGTGATCCCAGTACTACACATATCTCAGAAACATTGGCAAGTACTAAAGTACTAGGTATTCCAAATTGAGACACCATTTTTTTTTCTAGAAGAGTGAACATAAACTCTGCATGAATTTTTCAGCTCACGCCCCTATACGATAAGTTCACCATGGCACCAACTGTTAGTTGCCTGCTCATACTGGCGCCAGTGAGGTTCCCTGTGGCACAGCTAGCTCCTTCACTCGTTAATGACACGATGTCCGCTGATTTCGAAATGGTGATGTTTCAGCTGTCTTAAAATAACCTCTAGATAATACACTCAGCCATTTGTGTAAAACAACAAAGTCCGCCAAAAATGAACATCACTATTTCTTAAAACAAGTGCAGTGTAAACATTAAATTACATTACAATTGTTCTGTGGAGGTAATATGTTCAGACAGCTTTTGCTGCCACCCCCGGCATTCAAAACATGTTTTCTTCTCAAGCAAGTACCAGTTATTATATATCAGTCATTATACAGAGAGGACCACCCTTTTCAGAGATGTAAAACACACATAAAAAGCAGTTGTAATAAGTGCATTAAAACAGAATCAGCAATTAACACAATATACACGCAAAATGAAGGAATACCTTACGCAAAAGCCTTATAGTAAAATACAGTGAAATATTTTGGATAATTTAATATGAAAACAAAGTGACAGTGCTTGAACAGATCTTAAACGAGGGGAGCCTCATTGTATAAAAATTTAATCTTCCGCTGTAGCTTGAATGAAAAAGGATTTACCAGTAAATGGGCAAAATACTATTGATAAGATAATAAAAGAAACTTTCTGAAAACGTGATTTTCAATGCCTACAGCTTGAAATGAATCATAGACTACCCAAACTTCCTTTAAGAAAAACAGATTACTAATCTTAACCAGCAGGAAAGCGGTAAAATATATGTTTCCTTTTCAAAACAACTGAAAGTATTTCAAAATATTTAGCAAGATTAAAGGAACCTGACCATACATATTTTTAAAAACACGGCATCAATAAACATAAAAACGGGTAATCAAAATGCTTAAAGAGATTAGTGAACAGTCTGACAGATTACCGCTCGCAGTTTACAACTCGGACTCAAACGCTCTCAAACTCCATCAAAATATTATACAGGGTTAAACACTGGCGTACATTAATAGCAGAAGCTGACAAGAGTTTGCCGCATGAACTTTCGTAATATGAAAAGAAGAAAGCTTGCTTTGTTCTTCCTTCTTTTCATATTACGAAAATCCATGAGCAATACGGCGTAATCTGGCAAATTAGCACAAGACACATGCTGTACTTGTTGCGCCTTTTGAACTTTAAATCATCCAGAGAGCGCATTCAGCAGTGTAGAAACAGCTCGTAATCTCAACAGAAAGCTTTGTGCCCCACGCTGCGTAACACCTTTCACACCAATGCTCGATTTAAACTGGAAAAATACATCGAATTTTGGTTTCACTTTCAAGTGACACTGCGAGCATATACTATAAAGGACGTCAGCAAGACGCCGTCCAAGATAACACTATTTCGACCACGAGGCATCAACTCCATACACAAACAGCACCCCCGCTGTCCCAAAAGACCCACTAACATTTTCATTCGCTGGACGTGATAAGACCAAGAGCCAGTCCGCGGCGCTTTACAGCCTCATTGCTAGAATCCGCTGCCGCTTAGCGGTACGCTGACGTAAGCGCTGTCTAGAGACGCTGACTCAGTAACTTCGGATATCGACAACGAGCCATCTCAATAATACTGCTACAAAAAGTGTTTCGCCTTCTCTGTTCGACGGGTGCAATTGAGTTCCAACTGCTCAGCACGATATTCGTCGGCTGTAAGACACACAATCGCACGTTCGGAGCAGACGGATCTTGCATCGTTCCACTAGCCTTCAAGATCAACTGATCTTATGTAATATTTTGGGTGGAGGAGGGGGTGGGAGGGTGGAGGGCAGGGAGTGACAATTCCTGACTGTGCATCTCCCCTCTCAACAACTCTGGGAGAACCGCGACGCCGCAAGGGAACGGTAGTGATGACAGTAGCCCCATACAAGCTAAGAATGGGACGAGTCTGACCATCGTCCGCGTCAATCTCATGCATACGGTGGAGGGGACATTGAATATTTGTTTTACGGGGACAGAAAGAAGATCAGTATCTGTCATAATCTTATCTCTCTTTTTTACTGCGTTGCAGATAAATATTTCAGCTGGCAGTGCAGCTATCGTCAGTGTGTGATAAGCAGTCATGTGGACTGAACGTAGTTGGAACGACGCTTATAGCTGCACTCTCGGTTGAAACCTAGATCTGTAGTGCAATAAAAGAGGCAGATGACGTACGACCGATACTGACCTCCTTTCTGTCCCAGATTACAGCACGGTCATGGAACATGATCGTACATCATATTTGTCAGAGGTAAGTGAAAAGTTCGATCCCAAAACCAAATGTAAAAAGTGACCCAAGGTTGTATATTTATTCACATAAAGCATATGCTCTCTTAAACTAACATGATTCTTTTTAATATAAAAACAGTGTAGCGTTATGAGTAAGGTAGCATTTACTTAATGTTTCCTCATTAATATGAAAGATGTACAGTCTTGTGAAACTGGATAAATCTTTTTGAAACACCCTGTACCCTCGCAGTCTAAGCTCAACCTCATGTTACTGACACTTAGCATTGTGGACTGCAGAAACTCTGCAAGGGTTATACGCATGCGCTGATGTCGAATGGAACTGAATAAATTGGAATTTCTGAAGTGCTTTATTCTCTACAGACAATGAACCAAACCTTTCCAGTTCAAATGTGGAGCTCGAAATAAACTTGCAAGGGCAATCACTCTCTGTAAGCATATCATCTGCATGCCTCTTGTCGTCAAATCACTTCAAATCAGTGCAGCACCTACAACTAGTAAAATGTAATACATCGTTTTTGGAGCATGGTAAATATCTGGTTAATTGTTAATGAATGCTTGTTACACAATAATTTTTCTCTCTCTTTTCTAAGCGCCCTCCCCCCCTTTTGCCTTCAGCCGTAATCTTGTTTATCCTACGATTACCTTGGAGCTGCAATAGGATAGTAAAACTATGGGCTACACTGTTTATTTAAGCGAGGAAGAACTACAGACAGTCCACCATTTTACTTTTTCACCCTGTGATAGTTTGCTGCAGAGCACGTAAGCTGAGTCATTTGTGTTTTGATGCTATTTTCTGGATCCATGCACAGATACACTGCCAGAGAAGAAAAGTGAAGTATTCAGAAAACACAATCGCATGTCAATGTAATTTTGTACGTGCATACACCATTGCTCGTTATGTAAATGATTAGAATTACAGTATTCCCTGTTAGGTTTAAAGGCCTTAAGACAGCACTACTGTTGTTCGTATTCGGTTTTGTTGCCAACCCTGGTGGAGCATATAAGGGGCGTGAAGAGCGTCAGATGTGTGATTACTCTGGAGGACTTGAAGATCTTGTGTACTCACGTGAAACAGTGATTTGAGCAGAGTGTGAAGGGATCTCATTGTTGTCCTCCATTTGGCTCACTTGCCGAATCGTGCAGTTTTCAGATTTATGGTGCTTTTCGAAGTGGCAGTGGCCCAATAATGTACTGCTTGGGAACGCGAGGCTAGGCAACAACTTCAAGGTACCAATCGACCACGTCTGACCACCATAAGTGAGAATCGCCTGTTTGTGCACGAAGCACATGGTAATCCCTTCAATTCTACGACAGCAATCCGAGAGTTAGTAATACAATCTATGTCACCTCGCACCATTATTTGGACAGTACTAGTCGCGGGCTTGGCATTTATCGTTTGATGCACAGACTTTCGTTAACAGCACAACGAAAACGGCTCCATTTGGCCTGGTGGCGATACTGGGAAGCATGGACTACTGGGTGAATGGCATCCCTTTTTCTGTGGTGAACCGCAGTTACTTACTACCCCAGACGAACATTGCCAGTGAATATGGCGGCGACCTGGGAAGATGTCCTTTTCTTCCAATATTTTCAAGATACTCATGGTGTTATTCTAGCGTCAAGGTGTTGGGAGCCTTTGTATGTATATGGCTGCAGGCCACGCCTGCAGGCTTTGGTGGTACTCTAAAGGCACTATGTTACTTCACGGATATCCTGGGTTTTCATGCGTTACCTGTCATGTAAAAGTATTGTGGTGCTCTTTTTCATCAGGATAGTGCTCTAGAAACATGTAAACTTTGTGTATGAAACGTCTGCGTGTTGTTTATGTAGTACTGTGGCCAATACGAACCGCTAGTCTGCCCCTCACGGAGCATTTGTGGGATGTGCTCAGGTATAAATTCCATCTCAGAGACCGTATCCAGGATATCAAGGACCATTTACAACAGTTGTGGGCCAGACTGCCTAAGGAGAGGGCACAATGGGATTCTGACGACTTTCCTAACCGAATATCTGCGTGCATCCAAGCCAGAGAATCTGCAGCGACATACTGGTAAGTCAGATCACGCTGCCAAAGTCTTTGTAAATATGGCTCGATTTGTGAACTACTGAAATAACACGTCATACCCCGTGGTATCCTAGAGCCTTTCTGGGTGCCTCACTTTTTTTTTTCAAGGCGTGTGAATAGATTGGTTTCTCTGTCGGTAATATTCATCGGACTTCTCAGTAAACACTTATGATTTGCACAGAAAACATTAACGAGATACTTTTTGTCATTTTGTTTAATATCCTTATGATGAAATGCGTTAGAAAATTCGTAAAATATCAGTGTCCAGCAAGTAAGCAGGTAACTAAATAATGTATGTATAACTAACCATTGCACATATTTCCATTCATGCAATATTTTTTCAGTTAATGATGATATACTAAAGCGAATTTGAGAGTAAAGAAGTTCCTGGTACAAAATTAATAAAAGAAGGACTAGTTCAGAGGTGTCAATGAAGAGATATTTTGATAATCAAGGTGACTGAGAGTGGTCAATACTATCGAGAGAGACCTGGGGTTGACTAAAATAACGACTTTCAAGTGAGTGCAGGTTGCAGGAAACGTGCAGAGGTGGGGAGACATGCACGTGAGATGCTATCGTGGGAAGTTGCACGATTCATAACATTTGGACCAATACCTCAACAGTCATAACCTTTGGACCAAGACCTCAACAAGTATATGAACTCTTTTTATAGAAGTAGAAAATCAAGTCCATTCTTCCTTCTTTGACGATAGCTAGAGATTTTATCATAGAGCATCCTTTGCATCGTCGTTAAAACGTGCACTAAGTACACTCAATCAAAGAAATAAATAAATGGGTACTGAAGTTCGTTTGGATGCTTCGTGAGTAGTATATCCAAGCAGAATGCAGAGCAATTCGCCCTTAAATGACCTTCAAAAGTGTGAATGGTCTGCAAATGCCGCATTTTTACTGAGCATAACATCATAAACCACACCCTTCTAACCTGTCAGGTGACACGCTATACCACTCTTATCTATGATGTCACAAACCAAAATGGTTTACCACCATTTTCGTGGTAAACCACTCTCTTCCAATGACAGTGCACTATTTTAGTGGACATTAAAACGAAATGGGTGAACCAGTATGTAGCTACAATTTTCAAAGATGTACAGTATTTCCGTATCGAAAATAAATATGTAACTGTGACTTGTGTAAAACGGCGCCGTGTTCAAAAACATTATATAGGCTTTACCTGAAGTGAGTAAAAGCTTACGCACACACACACACACACACACACACACACACACACAATGTTTATTTCATGAATGTAAAGGCAAAGAGCACTTTTGTTCATCGCAAGTTTGTTATTGTAACGCACTTGGTGTAAGCAGAGCGGACCATCAAATAAAAATACCACTTTTCCACATCTAATTCCATTTCTAAATCGTTCTGTGATGCTTCTCAACTGTCAAAATGTTCTTTCCATCTTTAAAAATCTGCAAACATGCGTGAGGAGTGCAAAAAATGCAATATTTGTCAAGTTTTACAATTTTACTTTCCACACACGCACATATCTGTTACATTGGTGCCTAATATCTGTTTGTGAACTCTCAAACTAAATGCCCCAATGCTATTTTTAAGCCTAAACTGTTACATAATACGTGCAGCTAAAAATAGCATGTTAAACAGGAAGTCGACATTTCATGCTGTGACTAATTAAGACCGAAAAAATACTAACCTAACAAAGCCATAACTGCAGAAGACATACAATGATGAACCAGAACATTATGACCACGTACCTAATAGCTGGTACGTCCACGTTGGACACAGATAACAATGGCGACGCGCCCTGGCATGGAATGAGGCCTTGGTAGGTCGCTGGAGGGGGTTGGCAGGCCATCTGCACACAGGTCACACAATTCCCGTACAACCCAGGGAGGGAGGCAATGAGCTCTGGCGCTATGTTCAACCACATCCCAGATGTGGTCGATCGGGCACCGATCTAGTGACCTGGGGAACAGCACATCAATTGGAGCTCACCACTGGTTTCCTCGAAAAACTCCAACACAGCCCTGTCCTTGTGGCATGCCGAAAATGCCAGTGCCGCCGGGAAGCGTGATCATCATGAAGGGGTGTACGCTGTCTCGTACCAGCGTACTATACACCTTCGCAATCATGGTGACTTGCACGAGCTCCATTGGACCCATGGACGCCCATTCGAATGATCCCCAGAGCGTAATGGAGCCATTGTGAGATTGTTCCGTCACACTCGCTCTACAAGTGTCAAGGAGTTGTTGTCCCGGAAGACGACGTATTCACGTCCTCCTTCCTATTGGCGTGATGAAGAAGTCACTGGGATTCATCAGACCAAGCAATACTCTGTCACTGCGCCAACGTCCAGTGCCGATGGTAACGTGAACATTTCAGTCATAGTTACCAATGTTGTGGTGTTAACATTGGCCACCCCATGGGGCGCCGGCTGTGGAGGCTAAAAGTTAGGCGTGTTGGGTGCACTGTGTGTTCATACCCATTAGTACTCTGCCCAGCATTCAGGACTGATGTTATTTCCACTACAATTCTTCACCTGTCTTGTTTTATCAGTCTACCCAGCCTACAACGTGCAACACCTGTAATGAGTGGTGACCTCCCAAACCCATGATGTGGTTACACCTTCACTACATGTTGAAGAGACTCACTGCAGTACTGCTCAAACGCCTGACAAGTCGTGTCTTTTCCTAAATGCTCGAGCCGAGCCTCTGGATCATCACAAGCTACTCTCGGTCAGGCTCAGATTGCACGCCTTCCCAATTCTGCACACAGACATAACGCTCACTGATACTATATGCAGTATGTGGCTGTCTGCCTAGGAGTTTCCGTTGATAGCAAGTCGTTGGCCGTAGTGTTCTGGCCCATCAGTTTATGTTAGGTAATGAATTAGGCTAAGCAGGCATGTACACATACCAAGAGTCAGTCTCAATTGTTGCCAGCAATGGTGAAAATGTACCTGATTTCCATTTTAGTCCTACACTTGCAGTAAGGCACAATGAACCATTACATTAAATATTTCCACATCTAAATTATTCTATGATGCTTGTGAAGTTTTACAGTGGTAGCCCCACATCCAGTGCTCATACTTTTCATTACTGTTCACTCTCAGAGAGCACTATTTTAGGACAGAAGGAGATGATGTATCATTTTCCCCACTTGAAAACATATTCAGCAATGTTGATGTGCAGTCACTAATTTTCTTACAAATGTTTTAGGCCTACTTCAGACTGTTGTTGTTGTCGTTGCCCCTGTTGTGGCCTTCAGTCCAAAGACTGATTTGATGCCTCTTCATGCTACGCTGTCCTGTGCAAGCCTCTTCACGTCTGAGGTACTACTGCAATGTAAATCTTTCTGAATTTGCTTATTGTATTAATGTCTTGTTCTACCTCTAAGATTTTTACCCTCCACACTTCCCTCCAGGACTAAATTGGTGATCCCTTGATGCCCAGAATGAGTGCTACTAACCAATCCCTTCTTCTAGTCGGGTTGTACCACAAATTTCCTACCACTTAAGTCTATACTTGATGTTTACAAATTTCTCCTATCAGAAACACTTTTCTTACCATTACCAATCTATATTTTATATTCTCCCTACCTTAACCATCATCAGTTATTTTGCTTCCCAAATATCAAAACTCATTTACTACTTCAACTCTCTCATTTCCTAATCTAATTCCCTCAACATAACCTGATTCAATCGGACTACATTCCACTTTCCTCGTTTCATTTTTATATCAAATCATATGCAAACTAACTAAATTGACCAATTAATTACAGCCCACACGCACCCCACCCCTATCAAACCCCATCAGATGACATTTTTTGTTTTCCTCAGCTGACACGTGGAACCTCACCCAGTTTCCCTCTCCTCCCCTCACCCTTCCCATACCCCACCTAGCCTATTGGTGGGAATTTCCAATTTTGGTGGGATATTCGAATTTTGATGCGAATTTCTGTATCCCATGGCTGTACTAACATCCCAGACCACCCCCACCTGCGAACTGGCTGGAAATTAAAGAATGGTGATGCCCTTTCTTGGACTTGAACACTGGTCCTTCTTCGAAGAAAGCGCAAGTGAACCCTCAAATACATGGTAATTGAGCAGATGCAGGAAGCCCAAGTGAACCCTCCAATACATGGTAACTGACCAGATGCAGAAAGCCCAAGTGAACCCTCCAATACATGGTAACTGACCAGATGCAGGAGAGGAAGGATAAGATAGTGTACTTCATATATTTAGCATGGGAAGCTGAAGTAAAGATCACTCCTCATTACATAATTAATCATAAAGATCGCATCTAATTACACAACTATATGCATAGCGCTACACAAGGACTGCCTAAAATCGCAACATGGCTCATAAATTGACGATGCCACACAACTGGCGTTATACTCCTGGGAAAAAATTTCACAGTACCACATGAATCTGATTGTGTAATAGAGAGCAACTCAACCTCTACCCTTCACCTACAAGCTGGTTGAAAAAAAAAGGCTCAGGTGCTAGGTATTATTTTATTTTATTTATCTATTTATTTATTTTGTGGGAAACATATTGAACTGACGAAATGCTGGTGTTTGAGTTTGTTAAGTGTATTATCTGTAAGCATACAGCTGAGGACTGTATGTATCGCTGTTTGACGCCCCACAGACGCCTGCTGAACAGTCACCCTGCATCCCAGGCAATCGAATATAATACAGGCTTCCACGGCTGATGGAAAACAAATGCATCACCGATTTAATTACACATCGATATTGTTGCAAAAAAAAAAAAACAGCACTCATAATGAATGGGTCATAATGCAATACATGTATTTGGGAAAATCATCGTCCCAATAGACAGTAGAGGGGGCGGCAGTTGAACATGCATTCTTCTCTATGTGCGATCACAAATTGCCAAAAATTAGAGGCCCTCTTACCTTCCCTTATACCTCTCCCTCCCTCTCTGCCTTCCTTCTGTGAACTATGGGAAGGGGGACACAGGCTTTTTAAAATGGCCAGCTGCTACTACTGAGTACTTTGTGGTGTTTCTGTGGCCTACCACCATTCTGCTGGCAGATGAGAGACACACAGCCAGCCTTGAGGCGACCATCCATCGCCAACACAAAACATGTAAGCCCAACTAAACAATAGGAGATAAGTGAAGCTCACACTGCCCCACACACCGTCCCCAGGTTGGAGCGCAGCTGTGTCTGGCGACCACTCACTCTGGACTACCCTTACGCTGCCACCCCATGTGACTCCCATTCTGAGGCAGGAAGACATTCTGTGTAAAAACTGTATTTACCGTCAACAGATCTCTTATAATCTAGCACCTATTGCAAATGAGAACACAATCGTATAGATAATAAATGTCCTCCTTCCACGAAAATAGTTGCAGTCCATTTTCTTCTAGTTTCATGAGCAAAATCAGTGTAGCTTTTACCTTCAACTGTAAGATACAATTTGCGCCTCATTATTTTGCAACATCACACGAAGTGCACCGCCAGCGATTACTGACGACTGGATTGCACAAGTTTATACATGTCCACCCTGAGTAAAATTGGGATGAAAGCTTCCACTGTTTTATTGCGAATATTACCGATCATTACAGAATGGATTCGTTATTTAAAACCATCATTGGAGTCTAGAAAAAGTGAGAATTTAAACACTGAAGAAGAAACATTTATGTTAAGCAATTTCTTTTAGCGTGATGGACAAATAACACAACCTGAGAGTGTCTCCTGTGTTCAAATCAGTGTCCATAAATAAACTGCCACGCACGTTTGTATTACAAACATTTCAGAGACGTAAAATAACATAGGTAATACAATCTTCCATGACATAAGATAACATGTCATAAAAAACACGATCATTATAACTATGTATGAAGGTACTATCTGTTCCTGGAAGAACAGATACATTGATGACCGTGCAGCTTCTCTAGAATGAAATGATAATTAAATCGACACCCTAGATGGAAACAACCGTTGATGTAGATCATTAGGGACATGTTGAAAATGTGTGCCCCGACCGGGACTCGAACCTGGGATCTCCTGCTTACATGGCAGACACTGTATCCATCTGAGCCAGCAAGTGCACAGAAGACAGTGGGCCTGCAGGGACTTATCCCTTGCATGCTCCCCGTGAGTTCCACATTTCCAACATGTCCACATTCGTAGTGCACCTAATACGTATTTGCCCATCACAATCATTACTCATGGCAGATTAATCTACCAAGTCCTGTACAAGTTGGAGCATAGCGTGTGCGTTTGCACAAGAAGGTCAAAGGCCGGGTACCCATATTTCAACTATATATGAAGGTAGTATCTGTTCCCTAAGGAATGAAATGATAATGAAATCGACACCCTAGCCGCGAACAGGCATTGATATACATCATTGGGGACACATTGTAAATGTGTGCCCTGACTGGGACTCGAATCCGGGATCTCCTGCTTACATAGCAGACGCTGTATCCATCTGAGCCACCGAGGGCACAGAGGATAGTGCAAGGGACAAGTCCCTGCAGACGCGCTATCCTCTGTGCCCTCGGTGGCTCAGATGAATAGAGCGTCTGCCATGGAAGCAGGAGATCACGTGTTCGAGTCTCGGTCAGGCCACACATTTTCAATGTGTCCCCAGTTATCATTTAATACGATCATTATACATTCGACAATAGCAAGACAATTCAAGAGAAGATTGCTGTTTTGTACACTATAGCAAGCTTACTTTCACCAATGTGATGCTACTTCACAATGGTGTTTACTAAAGAAATCGCGAGATCCTGTCTTGTAATAAAACTTCCTATACGATTTTACTGCATGTCTCTCTCTTCCATTGCATCAAACCATGTACTGTCAGCATTTTTACATATGAAATTTCTGATCCATAAGTCAGGTATACTGCCATGTCTATAAAATTTCTGTCACATAGCACATTCTTGCGTTGTATTATTGTAAGTAATATGATCATCGCAGTATGTTTCATGCTCTTTACTCATATGTCGAGAAAAACACTATCATTTCTAGGTTCCACAATAAGCTATAATTCAAGTGGTGTCTACTTTATAATTAGACATTATGAAGTACGAAGTAACAAACGACTTGTGGTAACACACAATCGTGATGATAATAATAAAAACAGTTGTGATTATACAATATTTTATACACAGCTGATTTCTATTGGTTTTGTGGGCAAAATGGGAGCAGTTTTGAGAGAACTATCTGCATCCCATCTTTAATCAGTTATAACACCCTTTGTAATATAACCTTCTCTAAGATTTTATCACATTTCTCTCTCTCTCTCTCTCTCTCTCTCTCTCTCTCTCTCTCTTAAGGTTTTGTCGACTGTACTGGACGAAGACAATACCCAACAGACTACTGATCACAAGAGGGGGTTCCTGTACTGTTCCTTAATAAGAAGTTTAATACATTGCATTTTTGCCTGTAACACATCCAAGCAGTGCATGACAACAGTTTTGTACACCACCATACACTTTGTTTTCGTGCCATGATGTCGAGCTCTGTGTCAGGTGCTAAACTGACATTACCATATTTCGATCCATTGGATTTCACAGAAAACATTACATGCTGTAACTATGCAGCTCTCAGAACACACAGGTTGGTTGTAATAAAACACAAAGCCCTTGTTTCTCATTGACAAAAATGTGGAAGATATCACAACATATGGAAACTGGTAGTGTTTGCAACAGTGTAGAGCGTTTTCAACAGCTATCCGGAGATGATGACCAATGCAGTTAATCTCATCTTCTACAGTAATGGGGTAGCCGATTTCTCGGTTTTCAATTTCGAAGAGCATTGTTTCCTCATTTTGCAGTCATGTGCCTGATTACTGTTCCTGTGTTGACTATAGCTCGAAGGAGTTGCACACAACACATGAGAGGCTACTCCTATCTTACTGGTGAAAAGAAAAATCGTGTTTAGGGCATCACAGTACATGGAAATAGGCTGAGTCTGCACCATTGTGGAACGCTTCCAAACAATTGTCTGAAAGTCATGACCTCTACATATAATACCACGATCCACATTGAGAAGTAGTAGATATCCAGTGTTCTGCCAAGGCCCTATCCGTCTGAAACAAGTGGTTTGAGTAAATCATTATGTGGTAATCAACAGTGTATTAGTGGACGGACAGGATGGCAAATACATTGTTGATAATGGATGATACACTATAATATGCACTGCAATTGATAGTGCGATCAATGTTAGCAATTTTAACAGATGCTCCATAATTTCAATGCCAGCCAATGACATGGAGGAATGTTGCCCAATTTCTGCATCACTAAATCGCCCCTCCACAAATTTTCGAGTAGCATATTCTATGTTGAATGCAGATATATGACTGTATAGTACATCCATTTAGTCATATACATCAACATATACCAGTTGTTCCATAATTTCCACAACGGCCAATGGCATGGCACAATACTTCCCAATTTCTGTATCATCGCTAAATCACCCCTCCACTACTTTGCAGGTACAATATTCTAGATTTGCAAATACAGGTAGATGACGGCGCAATACGTCCATTCGACCATATGCGCCAACGTATAACAGAGAGTGTCCTATACCTATGCAATTGGGATACCTACATATTTCCAGGACATTGATCGTAGTGCAGAACTTACGATTATAACTGGTCATCTTTCCCTGTGTCAACAGGAGTCACAGAGTATTATTGCAGACGTAGGATAAGGGCAGAGAGTGACTGAACCCTCCCTTATTGTTTTCGACCAATCAACCGTGCAAAACCAGTCTTACCCATGACACTAATCCAAATGCAAAAAATCTCTCCAGATTTGCATCTGTGTCTAGGAGTGTAGCACCTCTTATCGAAGTATAGTAGACATGAGAGTTGGGCAGTAATATCACAGATGGTTAAGAAGAAATGTGTGCTTTATACATCATCGTGCTCCAAGCAGATGGATCTTGATACATTTCTCTTAAATAAACCGTATTATCAATTCTGAAGGCTTAGTCAGTCTTGAGTCAGTACCAGAAATGTACCAGCATGAGAGAAATGATCATAAAGCATAATCACACGGTCTGGTGGTTACCGGTTCTGCATCAAAAAACGCTATAGTGTTAAAGTCATACGGTTTCCAAAGAATTAGTCATGAGGCATGCAACGCTCTTAATAATCTAATGCAGGATGTATTTGTCCACCATCAGACATACAACCACCCCACAAGTTTCCTGCCCCAATCGCTACAGTGACAAACTTTAAAATGATAAACATACTTCCTTCCACACTATTCTCGTGTACTACGAAGGCATCGTTAGTGTATATCCACCACTGGAGCTGCTTGTAAGCCAACTAGAACAAAGTCTGTAGACTGCTGTCTTTTAGGAAATTCATTTATTTTATACATCTTTTTAACCCAGAAACGTGGGTAAAGTCAACCACACTTCCAGCATCAGTCATGCTTATCGTTAGTAATAGTAGTAGTATCACTTTTCATGAATGCAACTATGTCTCACTAGGAAACAGAGCACTGGAAAATCGCCATGAATATTTTAAATGGCTTATACACTAAGGTACAACCAACACCCTGCTACACGAAAAGGCACACGAAGACGCATCAGCTTCTTACAAGGGAGTAAGCACCATGATCAGTAGCCAAAGAAGACGTAACAGTCTTATTGCTGTTTACAGTAGCAGAACCAAAGCTCTGGTAGCATTCCTATTGCAGAAAAAAGTCTGGTCTGATGTTAGGTAGTTGTGCTCATGAGTAGGATAACATAGCAATTTCGTCCTAATACCATGTCTCCTGAGTGAACCCCTTTCACACTATTAAATGTGATATACCTGACATGGGTCCCCTGTTCGACAGAACTCTTTAGGGAAACCCTTTAGTCTATTAAACACATCGATTCCTCTCCTTAATACTTAAGGAATAACATGGTTTGTGAGAAGCAATCGTTATTCGGTAATACTTATATTCGACTCCATGTGTGAGAACACAGTTGTGGATTGGGATACGTAATACGTTTCGCATGATTTAATATGGCGCCTCTGTGTAATAGTTATGTCACCTTCGTTGGAATATGTGTTACAAGAACCCATGTAGTTTACAGTTGGAAGCAGAGGGTTAAAAGTGAATGCTGCCAGAGCATAATTTTTAAGTTTGTCTCGGTCTTGAGTGTCCGAGTACCCCAACCCACCTCAGTTCCCCTCTTTTCATGGTACTTTTTCTCTAATTTGATGTATTCTCAGTCAATTTATGTAATTTTGGAAGTTTTTTGGTGATTACACACATTTCCTCGTGTTTACCTCAGTTTTAGGTATTTTCCATCAATTTGTCGTAATTATGTTCAGGTTTTCCTCAGTTTTTACCAATTTTAAGTCATTTTTTCTATTTTTTTAAAATTTTTCCCGAATATATATGGTCATACTTCCTGTATACCTATGCTTTCTTTATTTTGTATGGGGATATTGCCTGTCCTGTACGTCGGCCTACTAAAAGACTCGAAGAATTCCCCTCTTCGTGATGATTTACATGCATGCATTTTGGAAAGGAAGATCGTTAAAAGTATAGTAATACTCTCCTTGTACCTAGATGAAACTCAACGAGTGGTGCAGATTGGAAATTCGTAGTCTGGAAACAAATCCATGTACTACTACGACACATCTGAGAGCTTGTCTGCATACTCTTTTAGCGATGCACTTGATGGAAACTCGAAGTCTGGTACAGTTCTACACATTCATCTGACTTTCACTCTACCATTTAGGGATCTGCAACAGAGAGCTGACGCGTGTACAGAATTGATTTCTGCTACTGCTCTGATATTCTTTTTTTTTCCAAAAGTGTATGACCTTGTCGCTTACCAGATGACCTTCACTACTTTTGTTTACACCTTCCAACTCTGATACGTCCCCACAACCACGACAGGACATCTGCTAACTGAATATATCTGGTATTTTTTATTGTAGTAATAAGTTATTCGTTTGTTGACAGTGTGTTAACTGCACTTAGCATCCTGGAATGCGAGAGCTTCCCCTCTCCATACCTGCAGAGTACGCACATCTGGCAATGTAATTTATTGACGAACAGTTAGTAAGCTATGCATGGGAACCGCAACAGTCTGCCGCTGACGGCTCTACACACATTCATATAGAGACTGAGCGCATATTACCAATCACGAAGTTTCGATTTCAGCAGCTTTTCGTTATTTTTGACAGTGCTACAGCCCCACAAATAGCGAAAAAGTCTTCGCAAAACGATTCTGTAGAGGATGTAATAAGATTTAAATTCATCCTGCTAAATAGCATAACATCTTTGACGCAAGTTACATTACCAATATTTTATAACAATATCGTCTAGATTCTCCAGTAATACCAACAGACCATGGCATTCTGCTGCGCCTATCTCACCTCCATTTATACTCTTAAAGATCCACAATGGCGGCACATAAGCATCCAAACTCAGTTATTTTGTGTGATAGATGCCCATTGGAAGGATGCAGACAGTCCTTTGTGAGTATTATTCTTATGCACAGTACAAAACAGCACATTAGTCAGATGGTACAGCACTGTACTCCTATACATTCAGTCACTCACAATCAAATATTCTACAGAAGCAATGGATTTGTTCTATGTGTCTATATCTATGCGAGTGTCATGGATGGCCGCCATAAGCCTCATCCAGTCCTTTCTCAGGTGGTTACACCTTCAAACATTGTCCTGGTCATACAGCATTACGGATGAAACTCTAGACGCCATTTTGGATATAATGCGCAGTGGATCCTTCAATAGAAGACTGGGTGTGGCTTGTCAGAGGCATCCACAACACAATCATGGACATAGGAATATAAACAATAGAGCAAGTGCATTGCGTCTGTAGAATATTTATTTTGAGTGATAGGGTGGATTCCATTTCAGTACTATACCATCCACTAATGTGCTGTTCTGTATCATACATAAGAATAACACTCACAAAGGAGCTCCTCTATCCTTCAACAGACTTCTATGAGTGCATTTTCGTGCAGCAGGATGTTGATGCTACCTCAATGTACCAGCTATCGAAAATATCCATGTCGGTTTATCTTCACTCTATTTCCTGGTGAGACATACCCACATCAATCAAACCCAACACCTCTTCCACTAATGAGAAACACGACTGACGCAGAAAGTGCAATTGAGGGTGTGTAAGTTTCTGAATTCGAAAGACATATAAAATACATTTATTTCCTAAGAGACAGCGGTCTCCAGACTTAGTTTATAAGCAGCTCGAGTTGTCGATATATACTGACAATACCTTCCTAGCAGACCACAAGAGTGTAGAATAAGTAGTTTTATGATTTTAAAGTTTGTCACTGTAGCGATTGGGGTAGGAAACTTGTGGAGTGGTTGTATGTCTGATGTCGGACCAATATATCTTGCATTAGAGTATTAAGAGCATTGCGTTCCACAAATCTAACACTTTGGAAACAGTATGGCTTTAAAAATACATCATTTTTAGATACAGAACTGTGTAACTGTCAGACTGTGTGTTTATGCTTTATGATAATTTCTCTCACGCTGGTACCTTCCTGGTACTGACTCCAGACAGCTAACTAATGCTTCAGAATGATAGTATGATTAATTTACATGAAATGTTTAAAACTCCATTTGTCTGGAGCTCCATGATGTATAAACCACATGTTTCTTCTTAACCATCTGTTGTAGCACTGCAAGACTCCCACAGCTACTATACTTCCATAAGAGGCGCTATGCTCCTACAAAGACACGCATCTGGAGAGATCTTGTGCAATTGGACTTGTACCATGGGAAGGACTGGTGTTTCAGGGAGCATTGGCTGAAGACAATGAGGGAGGGATCATTCAATCTCAGACGCTACCCTACGACTGTGAGAATACTCTGTGATGCCTATCCACACAGGGAAAGATAACCAGTCGTAATCGTAATTTCTGCACTATGGTCGATGTGTTGGAAATGTGTAGACAACCTAATTGCATCGGTATAGGACACTATCTGTTATACTTGGCATCTATGGTCAGATAGACCTACGGCACTATCACCTACCTGCATTTTCAAATCTAGTATATTGTACCTGCAGAGTACTGGAGGGGTGATTTAGTGATAATACAGAAATTGGGAAGTATTCAACCATGTCATTGGCAGGTGTTGTAATTATGAAAAAACTGGTGTATATTGATGTATATGGCCAAATAGATGTACTGCACAGTTATCTATCAGTTTGCAATGTAGTATATGCTACTTGAAAATTAGTGGAGGGGTGTTTTAGCGATGGTGCAGAAATTGGGTCACATTCCTCTGTGTCACTGGCTTGCGTTGAAATTATGGAACAAATTTTAAAATTGGTAAAATTGATGGCGTTATCAATTGTGGTGCATATTACAATTCATAGCCACATATCAATGTGGTCTTTCCCCTCTGGTCCATCCACTAATACGCTGTTCACTATCTAATAATGACTGACTGAAACCACTTGGTTGAAATGGGGAATGTGTTCGAGGAACACTGGATATCAGCTGCTTGCCACTGTGGATCATGGTATTAAATGTAGAGGTCATAACTTTTAGACAGTTGTTTGGAAGCATTTCTTAATGCTGCAGACTCGTCCTATTTCCGTATGCTACAATACCCTACACATGTGTTTTCTTTTCACCAATAAAGTAACAGTACCACTTTTTATTTCTACTGCCTCGTACATGTTGGGAATAGCGCCTTCCAGCGATGGTCAACAAGGGAACAATAATCATGTACATGACTGCAAAACGAGGAAACCAATGCTCTTCAGAAGGGAACACCAAACAATCGGCTGCTTCATCACTGTAGAAGATGCGATTCACTGCATTGGTCATCACCGTTGGATAGCTGTTGGAAATGCACAACAATGCTGCAGACTCTTCCAGTTTCCAAAGGTTGTGATGTCTTTCACATTTTTGTCGATGAGATACATGGGTTTTGTGTTTCATTTCTACCAACTTGTGTTATGGGACATGCATAGTTTATACCATGCAATGTTCAGCTTTCTCTGAGAGCCAACGGATTTCAATGTGTCAATGTCGGTTTAGTACTTGACACAGACCATGCTGTCATGGTATAAAAACAAATTCTATGGCAGTGCACAAAGCTGTAGTCATACACTGCTTGGATGTGTTACAGCTGAAAACACAGCGTATTAAACTGCTTATGAAGGATCAATACGGGGACCCTCTCGTGATTGTTTGGTACTGTCTTCCTCCAGTACAGTCGACAAACCGTTAAGCAGATTTGTGAAAGTGATTGCAACCACTGGCCACCTATTCCAATAGAGTGATACGAGTATATGTAATATGCTTGATGTCAAAACGCAGACAGAATTAGTTTCTCGATTTATCAAAAGAGAGAGAGAGGGGGGGGGGGGGGTGAGGGTGGACATAAAATCGTATAGGACATTCTATCACAACGGGTGGTACAACGGGTTAAAGATTGGATGCAGATGGTTCTCTCAAATCTACACCGATTTTGCCCGTAAAACTAATAGAATTCGGTTGTATCTATTCTTGTAGAATCACAATTGCTTTTATTATTATCGTCATGATTGCAAGTTTAAAACTGAGCATTACTGCAAGTCCTATATTATTTCATACTTCATACCCTCTAATTATAAAGCAGACATCACTAGAATTATAGCTTATTGTGGAACATTTAAATGATAGTGTATTTCTTGACATTTGAAACATTCTGTGATAACACAATTGCTACAATACTGGAATGCAATAATCTACTGTATGATAGAAACTTTACAGAGATGTCAGTAGAGCTTAGTAATGGATCAAAAACGTCTAATTTGAGAATGCAGACAGTAACTGGTTTTGATGAAATGGAAGAGAGAAACACGCAGTAAAATCTTATAGGAAGTTCTATTACAAGACAGGCTCTCACAATTTGTTTTGTAAATGCCAGTGTGATGTAGCCTCGTATTAGTAAAATGGGACTTGACATAGTATACAAGCAGCAATGTCCTCTTGATTATAGCTTCTTGTTGTTGAATGTAAAATGATTGTGTTTTTTCGAACATGTGACTTTTTGGCATGAAATATTGTATTCTGCAATTTTGTCATATGATGACATGTTGGAGACCGTGGCTGTTTTTGAAGACAAATGTTGATGGTGTCAGGACAGCAACCAGCCACAAATTTACTTTGAGTTCCTTTATTCAAAGGAAACCGTTACCGGTTTCGAATCGTTGCGATTCATCATCAGACGGTTTACACGCTTTCTTTCTGACATTTGGTGTGTTTTTTATACATTAATTGTCCTAAAATATAAATAAAACATAATTACAAACACCATCTGTGTGTGGCGTGTTTGTAATTATGTTTTATTTATATTTTAGGACAATTAATGTATAAAAAACACACCAAATGTCAGAAAGAAAGCGTGTAAACCGTCTGATGATGAATCGCAACGATTCGAAACCGGTAACGGTTTCCTTTGAATAAAGGAACTCAAAGTAAATTTGTGGCTGGTTGCTGTCCTGACACCATCAATATTGTATTCTCAAATGTTACTATACAGACCTCAAATGTTTGTAATACACCTGTGCATGACAGTTTTTTTCACACACTGATTTGAACACAACGGACGGTATCAGGTCACGTAATTTGACAACAAGCTGACAGAAATTGCTTAACATAGATGTTTTTTCTTCAGAGTTTAAATTCTTGCTTTTTCTTAGCTCCACTGCTGGTTTCCAAAAAATTAAGACATTGTACAATGATCGGTAATTTTGACAGTAAAATAGTGGAAGATATTTTTTCCCAATTTTATGCAGGGTGGACATGAACAGGCTTCTGCATTCCATTCATTTCTAATTTCTGATGGAACACTTCTTTTTGTCACAAAATAATGAGATGCAAATTGTATCCCACAGTTTAATGCAAATACTATATCAATTTTGGGCATAAAACGAAAAGAACTACGACTATTTTCGTGGAAAAAGGACATTTACTATCATTGTAATATTGTTTTCCTTTTTAATAGATGTTTGAATATAAGAGATGGATAAGTTTTAAGTACAATTGATACAGTGATTTTTTTTCCACCTCAGGATGGGGGTCACAAGGGGTGGCAGTGTGAGCACAGTCCATTGTGTGTGGTTTCCGGACACAGCTGCACTCCGACCAGGGGAGACTTGTGGGGCAGTGCGGCTTTCATTTACCTACTATTGTTTAGTTGGGTTTACATGCTTTTGTGTTGTTGAAGGACCATTGCCTCAAGGTCGGCCGGATGTCTCTCATCTGCCAGCAGAGTGGTAGCAGGCTGCAGAAAACCCACATGGCATTCAGTGGTAGCAGCTGACCATTTGAAAACCCTTGTTTCCCGTCTTAGGTGGAGGGAGGGAGGGTGAGAGGGAGGGAGGGAGGGAGGGAGGGAGGGAGGAAGGTAGAAGGGATGAGGGCTTGTAAGAGGGCCTCTAATTTTCGGCAATTTGTGATCGTACATTGAGGACAATGCACGTTCAAGTACCGCACCTCTGCAATCCTTTGAGGCGACAATTTTCCCCAGTACATGTGTTGCATTGTGACCCGTTCGTTACGACTGCTGGTTTCTTCACGACAACGTCGATGGGTAGTTAGAACAGTGCTGTATCTTTTCCACCAATTTTGGTAGCATGTATTGGCTTCAGTTACCTGGGCTGCAAGGTGACTGTCGAGTAGGCATTGTAGTGAACGGTGACTTCAAACAGCGATAGATACAGTCTTCATCTCTATGCTTACAGATAATACATTTATTAAATTCGTCTCTGTGCAACACCAGCATCTCGCCAGTTGAATAAACTTCCCACAAAAAATAAAGCTTGTACCTTACAGCCCTAGCTTTTTCCCACCAGTTTGTAGGTGAAGGGTATCGTTTGAGAGCGTCTGTAGATTCGAGTAGACGTGTGAAGATTTTGCCGAACAGGATAACACCAGTTGTACGGCATAGTCGATTTCTGAGCTGTATTGCGATTTTAGGCAGTCCTTGTGTAGCGCCTTGCATGTAGTTGTGTAATTAAGGCCGATCATTATGATTAATTAAGTAATTGAGACCGATATTTAATTCAGCTTCCCAATGAAACTAATAAAGTACAATAACCCAACCTTGCTCTCTTGCACCTGGTCAGTTTCCATGGGTTGGGAGTGCACTTCAGTGTTTGTCAAGAGGGACCAGGTTTTGAACGTGGGATAAGGTTCACACTTGTTAATTTCCTGCCAGTTCCCTGGTGGGGGATGGTGTGGGACGTCAGCACAGCCCTGGACGAGAAATTCTCATCAAACTTCGTAATTCCCGCCAAAATTCGTAATTCCCTCGAAAATTCGCGATTCCCGCGAAAATTCGAAATTCTGGCTAGTCGGGTAGGTAGGGTAGGGGAATAGCGGGAGAGGGAGAGGTGGGGAGGGGGCTGTGACCCATGTGCCGACTCCTTAAAACACATCACATCATCTGGGGATGGGGTGGATAGGGGATGGAGTGTGGGTGGGTAATAATTAATTTAATTTTATTGCACATCAATATGATATCAAAATTACACCTTTGCTGCCATCTCCCTACTAATAATCTTATATTTTTCTTTCAAGATACTGTCCATTCCATTCAGCTGCTCTTCCAGGCCCTTTGCTGTTGCTGACATTATTACAATAAGGTTCTTTATGTCTTCTCTCTGGACTTTAATTCCTACTCCAAATTTTTCTTTACTCCTTCACTGCCCTCTCAGTATACATATTGAATAACGTTAGCGATAGGCTACAGCCCTGTCTCACTCCCGTCTCAATCACTGCTTCCCTTTCACCACCTTCGATCTTAAAACTGCTATCTGGTTTCGTATAAACTGTAAATAGCCTTTCGCTCCCTGTATTTTAACCCTGCCACCTTCAGTATTTCAAGGAGAGTACTCCAGTCAACATTGTCAAAAGCTTTCTACAGAGGCTAGAAACGTAGGTTTTCCTTTCCTTAACCTATCTCTTTTGAGAAGTTGTAGGATCAGTATTCCCTCGTGAGTTCCTACATTTCTCTGGAATCCAAACTGATCTTCCCTGAGATCCGGTTCTATCAGTTTTTCCATTCCTCTTTAAGGGATTCGTGTTAGTATTTTACAGCTGTGACTTATTTAACTGACTGTTCGGTAATTTTCACATCTATCAGCACCTGCTTTCATTGGAATTTGAATCATTATATTGTTCTTGAAGTCTGAGGGTATTTCGCCTGTCTCAGACATCTTGCTTATCAGATAGAAGAGTTTTGTCATGGCAGGCTCCCACAAAGCCATCATTAGCACTAACGGATTGTTGTCTTCTCCCAGGGCCTTGTTTCGGCTTCAGTCTCCGTGCTTTGTCTAATTCTTCAAGCAGTGTCGTATCTCCCATCTCATCTTCCTCTACGTCCTCTTCCATTTCCACAATATTGCCCTCAAGTACATCTCCCGTGTATAGGTCCTCTATACACTCCATCCACCTTTTCGCTTTCCTTTCTTTACTTAGGACTGGTTTTCCATCTGAGCGCTTGATATTCATACAGGTGCTTCTCTTTTGTCCAAAGGTCGTTTTATCTTTCCTGTAGGTAGTATCTATCTTACTCCCATTGATGTATGCTTCCAAATCCTTACATTTGTCCTCTAGCCCTTCCTGCTTGGCCAGTCTGCACTTCCTGTCGATCTCATTTTTGAGACTTTTTATTCCTTTCGCCTGCTTCAATTATTACATTCTTATATTTTCTTCTTTCATCATTTAAATTCAATGTCTCTTGTGTTTCCCAAGGATTTCTACTAGCCCTCGTCTTTTTACATGGTCGATTATCTGCTGCCTTCATTGTTTCATCTGTCAAGGCTATCCATTCTTCTTTTGCTTTATTCCTTTCCCTGTTCTTGGCCGGCCGCTGTGGCCGAGCGGTTATCTGCGATTAAGTCCGGAACCGCGCTGCTGCTACGGTCGTAGGTTTGAATCCTGCCACGGACATGGATGTGTGTGCTGTCCTTAGGTTAGTTACGTTTAAGTAGTTCTAAGACTAGGGGACTGATGACCTCAGATGTTAAGTCCCATAGTGCTTAGAGCCATTTGAACTATTTGAACACTGTTCTTGTCAATGAGTATATATCAAAATAGCTTCTGAGGAAGAGTGCATTATTTACCAAGGGTCTTTAAACTGTGTACAGACTGTATTTCTTATAATCAGCTGTAACATATCAATCAAAATCTAATCAACTTATGCAAAGTAAAAAATTAACTGAACAAACACCATTTTAGTTATGAATGAAGAAGGGTTTGTGATGAGGTGTGTATTGCAATGTAACACATAAACCGCATATTTTTGCAATACACCAGGTGAAATGCGTAACATGAAACGATTACACACTACACAGTATGACTAGAGACAGTGGTGAAACAAGACAGAGATTAAAGAGGCCAACGGTAAGGGTGGTATGAGAGAGAGATGAAAGGTCAATAGTCAATATCTAGAAAAGGCATTGACTGGCACCGAAACACAAGAATTGAACATAAAAAGTAGCAATTTAGAGTACACACACACACACACACACACACAGATATATATATATATATATATATATATATATATATATATATATATATATATATATATATATATACCGCGCTGCTGCTACGGTCGTATATATATACAGGGTGTTTCAAAAATGACCGGTATATTTGAAACGGTAATAAAAACTAAACGAGCAGCGATAGAAATACACCGTTTGTTGCAATATGCTTGGGACAACAGTACATTTTCGGGCAGACAAACTTTCGAAATTACAGTAGTTACAATTGTCAACAACAGATGGCGCTGCGATCTGGGAAACTCTATAGTACGATATTTTCCACATATCCACCATGCGTAGCAATAATATGGCGTAGTCTCTGAATGAAATTACCCGAAACCTTTGACAACGTGTCTGGCGGAATGGCTTCACATGCAGATGAGATGTACTGCTTCAGCTGTTCAATTGTTTCTGGATTCTGGCGGTACACCTGGTCTTCCAAGTGCCCCCACAGAAAGAAGTCACAGGGGTTCATGTCTGGCGAATAGGGAGGCCAATCCACGCCGCCTCCTGTATGTTTCGGATAGCCCAAAGCAATCACACGATCATCGAAATATTCATTCAGGAAATTAAAGACGTCGGCCGTGCGATGTGGCCGGGCACCATCTTGCATAAACCACGAGGTGTTCGCAGTGTCGTCTAAGGCAGTTTGTACCGCCACAAATTCACGAAGAATGTCCAGATAGCGTGATGCAGTAATCGTTTCGGATCTGAAAAATGGGCCAATGATTCCTTTGGAAGAAATGGCGGCCCAGACCAGTACTTTTGAGGATGCAGGGACGATGGGACTGCAACATGGGGCTTTTCGGTTCCCCATATGCGCCAGTTCTGTTTATTGACGGAGCCGTCAAGGTAAAAATAAGCTTCGTCAGTAAACCAAATGCTGCCCACATGCAGATCGCCGTCATCAATCCTGTGCACTATATCGTTAGCGAATGTCTCTCGTGCAGCAATGGTAGCGGCGCTGAGGGGTTGCCGCGTTTGAATTTTGTATGGATAGAGGTGTAAACTCTGGCGCATGAGATGATACGTGGACGATGGCGCCATTTGGACCGCAGCTGCAACACGGCGAACGGAAACCCGAGGCCGCTGTTGGATCACCTGCTGCACTAGCTGCGCGTTGCCCTCTGTGGTTGCCGTATGCGGTCGCCCTACCTTTCCAGCACGTTCATCCGTCACGTTCCCAGTCCGTTGAAATTTTTGAAACAGATCCTTTATTGTATCGCTTTTCGGTCCTTTGGTTACATTAACCTCCGTTGAAAACTTCGTCTTGTTGCAACAACACTGTGTTCTAGGCGGTGGAAGTCCAACACCAGAAATATCCTCTGTTCTAAGGAATAAACCATGTTGTCCACAGCACACTTGCACGTTGTGAACAGCACACGCTTACAGCAGAAAGACGACGTACAGAATGGCGCACCCACAGACTGCGTTGTCTACTATATCTTTCACATCACTTGCAGCGCCATCTGTTGTTGAAAATTGTAACTACCGTAATTTCAAAAGTTTGTCTTGCTGAAAATGTACTGTTGTCCCAAGCATATTGCAACAAACGGTGTATTTCTATCGCTGCTCGTTTGGTTTTTATTGCCGTTTCAAATATACCGGTCATTTTTGAAACACCCTGTATATATATAGGGTGGTCTATTGATCGTGACCGGGCCAAATATCTCACGAAATAAGCCTCAAACGAAAAAACTACAAAGAACGAAACTTGTCTAGCTTGAAGGGGGAAACCAGATGTGCAATGGTTGGCCCGCTAGATGGCGCTGCCATAGGTCAAACGGATATCAACTGCAGTTTTTTTTTAATAGGATCCCTCATTTTTATTACATATTCGTGTCGTAAGTAAGGAAATGTGAATGTTTTAGTTGGACCACTTTTTTCGCTTAGTGATAGATGGCGCTGTAACAGTCACAATCGTATAAGTACGTGGTATTACGTAACGTTCCGCCAGTGCGGACGGTATTTGCTTCGTGATACATTACCCATGTTAAAATGGACCGTTTACCAAGGGGGAGAGAGAGATTGCTTTCTGTAACAGTTACACGATCACGTAAAAAATTTCGAATTTTGTATCAACATACTTAGTCACCACTGCGTCATAAATAAATTCATGCATTCCATATAACTGGATGTATGCAGATGTGTGTGTGTGTGTGTGTGTGTGTGTGTGTGTGTGTGTGAATTACGATAAAATATTCCTTCCGACATGCATGCACACTAAAGCAAACGGTAGTTCTCACACTTCAACGCTCCTCGTCTCCCAAGACGCGCGCTTCTGGATATGGGTTCCTTCTTGAAAACCCATCGGTTTTCCTTCCTGCAACGTGCTCGGTGTTGTCGGTATTTTCTTTCTTTCTTTTTTTTGCCATCGTGTATTCGTGTATATACCTGCCCCACACAGATAGGTTGCGTCCCGTGTGTTTAAATTTACTACTTCGTATATACTATTTTTAATATACGTTTACGTATAGGTTTATGCCCCAACCCATGAAAGTGCCCGACTTCTTAATATGCGTCTCCTGCTGTTACACTGAAACAGTATATCATATATACCATAATACACTTCTTCGGCCGCGCGGGATTAGCCGAGCGGTCTCAGGCGCTGCAGTCATGGACTGTGTGGCTGGTCCCGGCGGCGGCGGAGGTTCGAGTCCTCCCTCGGGCATGGGTGTGTGTGTTTGTCCTTAGGATAATTTAGGTTAAGCAGTGTGTAAGCTTAGGGACTGATGACCTTAGCAGTTAAGTCCCATAAAATTTCACACACATTTTTTTTAACACTTTTGGGTACCTATGTTTTCATCGTGTAGCCGAGGGCAGGGACACATTTTACTACACTGCTAAAGTGTACTCCGTATGTAAAGAGTCTTTATGTAGTTCGTAACGTATCTGTCTGAAGTGACAGCCATGTATAGTACATATTACATCCGAAATTATTTCTGCCCTATAGGTATGGATCTGTTTTTTTTACCATGTGACTCAATTTTAAGTAACATTACTATCCATTTTTGATTATACATTTGTATCCCCCACCACTCTAATGCTGATAACACATCTGCACCACTACAGTTTGTCTGTTTTACATACGGTGGTCAGAAACAACCGGAAAAGCTTGTATGAGTGTTTCAGTGTAGGTTGTGCTGCGAAATAATTGTTAATAGGGAATTCCGTACGTTGCACCGTTTGCTAGTTAGTTATCACTGAAGGTAACCAATCATGCCGTTGCGCTCGTATATTCATGTGGTACGCCAGATAAAATTATTGTCAATTCTTCTCATAGCATAGGTGATACCGCACAAGACAGCCTAGACTTCGGCCCGCGTTCCAACCATACTGCCGTCGCATATCATATTTTTGCATCTCTCGCTTATTTGTTTATAGGAAACCAAATGAGAAACACGTTTGTCGAGACCATCTCTGACGGGTTACTTGAATTTGCATGCACAATGTCCTGACAGGCTAACTTCAATTCTAATTAACTTGGAAACGGAGCAACGTATCTATCTTTTTCTTAACAACTATTTCTCAGTACAACTTACCCTGCAATATCCTTACAAGGTTCCTGATCAACCCATATCTATGAAAAGAGGTAAGCAGTTCTCCTCATCAGGTTAGTTTTCCTGGCAGGTTTATAGACCATATGAAAAAATTCTGTTTGCACCTCTCATTAATATGTATATACTGAGTACTAGAGTTATTGTGAAGGCTATTTCGTTTTTGGCAGCTATTACACGTGTGTAGCAGTAGAGCACTATATGCAGTTGTTGTCAGTTAGTTTCACGTTCCGTCATTGTGTATGATAGGCCGTAATGATTTGCAACGAGTCATTTTACAACCACATCGCAAATTAATCTAAGTACGGTGACATTCTGAACTTCTATATGGCTTTCTTTTTTTTTAACTTGCAGTACTAGTATAACCAAATGCACATATTTAATGTAAATTCGTGTGGTATAATTCAGTTAACGAATAGTATGATATATATTGGTTGTGTCTATCTAGGAACTTGAAGATAATGGATTGTATCACCGAAACATGTTGCAATGACGAAGTTCACGTAAACAATTGATGGTGTTGCTGCACAGAAATAGATCCCTTCACGCGTGACGTCTTCCCTAACGGAAATAGCACCTACCAGCCGGATAATTTTCTATGTTGCACGGCCTTGAATGCCTTTGATTGTGGTACCATACACAATCATTAACCCGGCTCCAGGGTGATAGGGTCCCCTTCCCTATGCCTCCAATGGGGTAATTCCTGTCTGGCGCGTCCACGTCGAGGGGGTGGGCGTCCTACACTTCAGTACGCCGAAGTGATTGGATGGCTGAGTTCAGGCAGGGGCCCTATCCCGCGGGGTGTAACGCGGAACCCATGCCCAGGGTTACGGTGAAGACTTTAATGGCATTAACGGCGGAGAAGAAACACTTCGGAACGGCGTAGCTGGCAGATGAGGCAACCCTTTTTTCTGGGGTTTAATTGAGAAGGGAACCACTGCCTTGTGGTGGAGGAGAAACTCCAAAGGCTTGGGGAGACAACCCCAACAGAAAATCCTTTCTTGCCTTAGGCCTGGCAAGCCAGCAGGAAAATCTTCATATATTGCTTTCAAAACACAGATGAGTCTAGGCACTTGCCAGATGGAGAGGACTAGTCAGCATCCAGACCCGGCAGTAGCCGGAGCGGGATCCGGATATAGATAGATAAACGGCTAGAATCGTGCTGCAGCGGTTTGAGGAGCAACTGGGACTCTATCGGGCACCAGATTCGCGGTCACAAACAACCGGTCCTTTTTTAGAGAAATTGGGTGACCTGTGCCACTCACCTGTAGAAACCTAACAAAGACTTAGAATTCAAGACAAGCCCTGTATTGTGTTTCGAAGGCAAACCAACGCGCTATTAAGCTAACCATTATGTTTCCCTCGTCAGTGTATGCAGAGCGAAGGAGTGTAGTGGTAGAGTCTTCTAGGAACACAAGTTCCCGTAATGTGAACAGTAAATCATACCTGGTGCAAAGTCGGAAAGTCTCTGCGGAATTACGAGCACCTCTGAAGAGGTCCAGCTCAGTTCTTGTCTAAACGTTAGGAACGGACATGTTTCATACTACTTGGGAGATTTTGCAGCAGCTAGGGCAGGTCTTGTAAGCTTTAATTTTATGATCAAAGCGCCTATGCTGGAGTATCTGTCAATGTAGCTGAATGAGCATTGTGAGGCTTTTGTACTCATTAAAGGCCTCTGTAATGAAAAGGGCTGCTCTTCTTCGGATTTTCTCTGATTCTACTACCAGTCCCATGCCGTAAGGATCCCAGGCTGATGAACATTTCTCATATACCGATCGAAGGAGACGTTTTGTCAACCGTCTCCCTCGTGGGTGGGCTACATTTCCTGAGGAATCTTGCAACCAATCTTAGTCTGTTACCTACCTCTCCTATGATTAGAAACAGGTCCCTAATACTAATGTGCGTAATCTAACGATATCGCAACATCGTTTATTGATCAAAACAGTACACACCTCTCATACCACCTGCCCCTTACGTCAAATAAAGTTAGTTAGTGATAAATAAGAAATGAGAAATAACCTGAACGGTTAGACACTCCATAGATTCGATTGGTCTTCTGATTCATTTTTCACTATAGCTGTGGCTGCATTAAAAGATTGTGTTATACATGGTAGCTGGTCACAGGATATTTGCTAGAGATTATGTTCTGACTCTGTGAGTAATAAAGTTACGAAATTATCAGCGAACGTCACGCTCTGGTTGCTGGGTATACGCACGTGAACGTGCACCCCGTGGGACGCCGCCGGTTGCAGTCAATGTGGCACCACGGAGACAGAATCGTGGCCACGGCAGTTCGTTTAAATTTCCGGTGGTCATGCGATCCAACGACCCGTGTGACATGGTAGGAGGTCATAAATCGCTGGAGGCTGCTAGAACGACAAATGCTCGCACCAATGTCCCGGTTATAAAGGAAAAGAGAAACATTGCTAGTTTTTTTTTTCTCTTAGCCTAATAAATCTAACAGATTCTACAGAAGTACAGTTGATCGAAATTTCATTTCTTAAAAATTGTTTACTTATTCGTTGGATTGATTTATTGTTTCTGCACTTTGAATGCGTCCTTGTGCATGGAACATTCACAGGCAAATGTTATACACAATTTTCCAAAAGAAATTTAAAATACTGGACTGTAGCGTTTGGAGGTGCAGGATTAAAGTTTGAGTTACATTTAACGTAAGCTAATGGCCACATAGAGGATTACCTTCGCTTGTCTCTACCCTCAGTAATAATCTGGGATCTTAATTCAGCTGGAGATAAAATGAAAATTTTTGAAATGCCACCGCCGTGATGCCAGTCAATGCAAATAAGAAGAGAAAGCTCTAGGCGGTATGCACACATTACAAATGACTGTATGTGTATCATACCTGCAACATCCACGTCAAAATCGAAAGGCTAGATCCTTTATAATACCATGAAATCATTTAACGCAGTGTAGAGCATTGGAATTCATGTAACACCAAACATTCTGATATGTCCACAGTTAGACTTGTGAAGTTTTTCTTCACACAAAATTTAGAACGTAACTGAAGTATGGCTTACCTTTTAGATCCTTCTGACGTATATGGAATCCGTATTCTATATCTATATCTACATGATTACTCTGCTTCATGCAATTAAGTGCCTGGCAGGGGTTCATTGAACCATCGTCAAGTTATTTCTCTACCTTTCCACTCTCGAACAGAGCATGGCAAAACCGAGTTCTGAAACCTTTCTGTCGAGTTACGATTTCTCTGATTTTATTGCGATAATCATTCCCCACCATGTTGGTGGGCTACAACAAAATATTATCACACTCGTTCTAGAAGACACCGTCCTATAATCCTTCTTTTGTGAGCGGCTAGTAGGAATTGCGCAGGGACGGATTGTTTACGATTTATGGTTTAGTAGCCCTATCCCCTCAGTTTCCCCTTGATATCTGACATTCCTTTTGGAAAGCAAAATGACTGCTCTTCAAAGTATTTTATGCAATGAACATAGGCCTCTTTGTCTACAGTGAGCTATGATGTACCCTCATACCTAAGAAATTTTCCAACCGATTGGTAACAGATTTATTACGTTCAGTACTAGGGATTTCTTTCAATGCTAGACTCGTAGTGGTCTTGTTATAAACTTCTACGTTTACAAAAACGGGATCAAATTCTTCCTCTCAGTCCGTCCGTAATTTATTAGCAGTCAACATCAAAAGAAGTCACAAAAACAGAGTCTAAAGTAGAGAGCAACTAGGGAATAATGCTGTAAAGAGTTGCAGCTCTCTGTGGATTAAAGATTCGATAAAACGTCCCACCTGCTGAAAGCAGACTATCCACATCACCCCAAAGGAATAAATTAAGGCCGAAGAAACACTTCACTGTACTGAATGCTTATTCATCCCGGAGTTTAAGCAGATATGACGAAGCGTAAGAGAAATGAATCTTTCGGCTTACCTGCAATTTCAATGTGCGGTGTTCTCCAGGACCGCTTCACATTGAGAAATCTTTTCTTTGCCAAAGGGAAAGCTTCTGGCGCCATAGCTGCTGGCAATTTTTTTCTTATTAATCATCAACATGCACTTACGTAGTTTTTATCTCTAACATAATCTTATAAAGTGTATTTCCACTTAATTAGTGTACAAAATACTGAGATATACATAATTTTATTGAACTCCGAGTAGTAAACAAGTGCTTCTGATTACTCAACCAAACACATTAGAACACGTCGTATGAGAAATTGATTTTAGTCCTCATTTTTCACTTCAAAATTAAATGTTTTGTTCTACTTACAAAGGATATTTATCCTTACATTCCGTTATATCTATACCGATCTTTTAGCCAGCATTATTCATTTACTACTTTACTGATATTAATCTGAAGGTAACTTGAGCTATTCAACTTTAACTCATTAAAATAATATGAAATTTTATACCAGTAGGGTTCAGACGCCACAAACGGCTTCTTTATTTAAAGGCAATATTCTAAATTGTGACGTGTCGAACGGCGAGGCTACTTTTCCCGGCGCCATCTATCTTGTTCATGGCTACGTGATACAGCCGCTGCGAGACATGTGACCGAATGGATTAGTGTGGCATTCGAGTCTTTCCGACGCGTGTGCAGTAAATGTGCAAAAGTGAACTATGGCATCGTAATTGCCAAACGCGCAAACGCGTCGAAACAGAACCAATGGGCTGTAATTCTTTTCTGGGCTGTGGGCTGCCGAAGGACGAACATCGATAGACACCGATGGAAGAACTTATTTTGTGTGTGTGTGTTTGGGGGGGGGGGGCAGGGGGTGGCTGCACATCTGTCGAAAACCACCCCTGTAAAATAGTGCCCCAAGTGATCGCGATTCGACACAAAATTCCGGTCTATTCCATACCGCAATGTCGTGACGCAGAAATTACGCCATCTCAAACGGAAGACACTCGTGAACCATCCCTAAAGCCCTGATCTCGCTCTATACGTTTGTCACGCCCTCCAACCCTTAGAAAAGGCATCGAATGGTCGATAATTTCTGTCGGACGAGGACGTGCAGCAGTCAGTTGCGGACTTCTCATTCAACAGCACACGTTGTTTTACCGAACAGGTGTATGTGTATGCAACCTGGTGCGTCGGAGCGATGTTTGCCTCAATGATAAGGGCGATTTTGCCTGACTGGCATACTGATTCTGAACTGTACGGCCTTCGAACTGAAACTCTATGTTCGCACCTTATAATAAGTAGTTACAGTAAGAAATATTAACTGCCATATGGCGTTCCTCATTAACAGAAAATTACAGGTCAACAACTTCAAGTAATCGAACAAATAACTGAATTTAGCAGCCACAATAACAGCTTAAGGTTCAATGGTAAATGCCTACCACGACGAAGTCCTTTCAAGTAATTAAACTTCACACACAAATTTCATTAAGGAACAAGACGCCTCGCATTTAAATACCAGTTTACTGCAACACTGACCATTCTCAAGTGAGCAAAATTTCACCACTCAAAATTTTTAATGATATTTTAGATAGATAATGGATAACAGAATCAGCGGCCAGAGTCTATGCAAACAAATATTACAGTGGGCGAAGGTGCTTTATTATTTACACGAATTTCTGTTAACTAAATAACATGCCCATTAATAACTGTTTTATCAATGTAAAGACTCCCTTGGCAAGTATCATAAAGAACTGGAGTATAGAACGCCAAAGTAAGGCAAAAATTAAATGCTCAAGGGGTTCTAGGCAAGAGAAAAACTACAAAAGCCATCGAATTAATAAAATAGTTGGCTGTGCTCGGCAGGCAGAAACGGAAACAAACCTTGCTATTTGGTCCCTGCCCCAAATCACCCAACCAACGAACAGATCACAATATAATTATTACGTAGGTGGACAATTCGACACACAAACATCTCTTCCACAGATATAAGAGGAATTTACCAGAAGTTGCTGGACAAAAAAATTGTTGAAACAGCTCTGAGCACTATGGGACTTAACATCTGAGGTCACCAGTCTCCTAGACTTCTTTTGGGGCTTCCTTCTTAAATTCGATAAGAGAGGTATTGAATAATAGCTAATCTGTTCTGTAACATACGCACATATGTAGAATTAAACATCGTTGTAATAAAATACAAACACTATGAATAAAACGAGACTGGCAGCAATGAACAGATAATAAGCCAGACTAGTACCCTTCAGATAAATTTTAACACAAAGAAGTAAATGCGGACTTGTGTACACAATCAACTAAGCCACACTACCCAGTAACATGGTAAGTAGGAACAAAAATCGAGACCATGCAGTCAACATTCACCACAAACCCTGAATACGTGCCCAGAAAATCGGCTAAACACAGCCTGACCAAAAAATACAAACTAACGGCTTCGCTCACAGCAGAATATCGGAGCAACGACCACAAATACCAGATAAATTCGAAAAGAACCAGGCTGCAATGCGTCACACGCCAGTAGAAAAACAAAATTCCTACGCCTTAGAGAAAAGACCTCCGCGAGTATAAGGTGAAGAAATAAAATAGCCCATGAGTCTCAGAGGCGCTGCTTTTTGCGCATACAGTCTGCAGCCACACGACTGAAAATCATATTGCTTATAAGCAGAAGCGGAAGAGTCATTGAAGATGTGATACATTAAAAACGAAGGCTTGCGCTACATTAACCGCCGACCGGTGTGGCCGACCGATTCTAGGCGCGTCAGTGCGGAACACTGCTGTTGCTACGGTCGCAGGTTCGAATCCTGCCTCGGGCATGGATGTGTGTGGTGTCCTTTGGTTAGTTAGGTTTAAGTAGTTCTAAGTCTAGGGGGACTGATGATCTCAGATGTTAAGCCCCATAGTGCTCAGAGCCATTTGAACCATACGTTAACGCACCACTGAAGCAGGCACGTATGTAGAATTAAACATTGTTGTAATAAAATACAAACAGAACAGATAATAAGTCAGACTAGTACCTTACAAACCTGCATGGTCTTGGTATAGGCGAATTAAAACTGCACCTGATCCATCTGTGCCGACAAAAGATCTGAATAGATGCTTCACATTACCTAACACTGCAGTTGAACGACAAACGAAACAGAGACTCATTAATTACTTCATTGGGGGGAAACGACTGTAATCACCGAACATTCGGTGTAAAGCAAGTTACATGCAGTACCGTCAAAAGAAACTACCGCCTGTATCAGATCAGCATCTACTGGACGCCATGCCACCAGATTCCAAATGATGATGCTAATTATTGATCTAATACTGCCCACTATAACAGGTATCTTCAATCACTCCGTAAGCACAAGTGTTTTCGTTGAGGCCGGGAAACAGTGACTAGTTCAGCCGCTTCCTGAAAAGACGTTGCCACCGTACCCTCTGATTACCAACCTATTTTCATTTTTCCTGCACTGCCCGAGGTCCAAGAATATATTGTCCATGACGAGCTGATAAATTACATAACTACAAACAAACTATTAGACGAATAGCAATCAGGTTGCCGTAGACATCGCAGCACAACATCTGCCTTAATAAAGTAGATGACTATCATGTGCTTCCTTGACTTCAACAAAGCCATCGACTCCGGCATTTTACTAGCGAAACTTAGTCGCCTAAATATCTCGCCAAGTGCAGTGCTGTGGCTTCGCTCACAACTGACGTCTCTCCAGCAATGTGTCACGTCCGGCACCATGACGTCATAATGGAAGCAGCTAGTATCAGTCGTCCGCCCGCCACCCTCCATGGACCCTCATTAGGTTCTATACTCTTTTCATTGTATGTGTCATTAGTTTTATCCTACTGAAAATAGCAAGTGTATGCTGATGACCTCCAGTTGCATCTAAGATCAAAACCAACGAATCTATCGAGATTCTCCACACCGACCTGTGTGCACTATCAAAATGGGCGCTGGATGTAGGCTTAATGCTCAACCCATTCAAAACCCAAGTGGTGCTGGTTGGACATTCTAGGCTCATTAGCTCGCTGTATTGGGAAATCCTATCATGTTTTACTATAAATGGGACGAATAGCAACTTCTGTCCTTCAGCAAAGAGTCTAGAAGTAACAATAAATGAACATTTGAGAATACTGAGCACGTGACTGCAGTTTGCAAGAAGCATTGACATCTCTCCATGCTCTTCAAAAACATATGAAGCTCTTCCCTCCCTACCTTAAAAATACTTACTATTATTTATTACTGTGATGTTATTCTGCAAGATCTTTCCGTGGAGAGCTCACGGGGCCTGGAACTTGTTATGAATTCCTTTTTTTTTTTTTACATCTGTGATGTTCGGCTCTCTGATCATTTTTCACCATCATATGCACAGTTATCTCCATTGTCTTACCAACTCCATTGTCTTATCAACCTTAGTTATCTCTCCCCGACCTTAATGCTCTTGTCTGAAAAGAATGGCGGAAACACCTGTTCCCATCAGATAAAAATCGTTTCTGTCCCACTCCATCACTTTCCCAATGTCCTCAGCAGCAGGAATACGACTTTCCAATAGCCTCCCACATTATATTAAAGAACTTCATACACCTCCAGTTTCAGAAGGTATTCTACTAAAGTAGCAACAATGACTGCTATTGTCGCTGCACTGACTCGTTACCCTTGTACATGCTTCTTTACATCCAGAACTTTGTCGTTTCCTAGTATTCTTAGCTGCCACAGCCTCTTTAATTTTTATTTACCCAGAACTGGCATTTTTAAAAAAGATGTCTGTTTTGTACACGTGTAAATTCTTTTTATATCTGTCAGTATCATTATTTCTGATATTTTCATTATTCTTTCTTTCTTTTCTCAGATGTTATGTCTGGTCAAAAATGGAAAGTGACACGGACCTTGATCAAGCGTGACTTCCTTTTAACTGTACGGTATATGTTATATTGCATTTAGGAACTGTCGGGTGATTGAACATGTATCAATAATTACGGATTTCTGTAGTTGTATATATAAGTTTGGATGTAGCTGTATTGCATTGATGTACTGGTGGATATTGTGTGGTATGACTCCTGTAGTTGATAGTATAATTGATATAATGTCAACTTTACCCTGATGCCACATGTCCTTGACTTCCTCAGCCAGTTGGATGTATTTTTCATTTTTTTCTCCTGTTTCCTTTTGTATATTTGTTGTATTGGGTATGGATATTTCGATTAGTTGTGTTAATTTCTTCTATTTATTGGTGAGTATGATGTCAGGTTTGTTATGTGGTGTTGTTTTATCTGTTATAATGGTTCTGTTCCAGTATAATTTGTATTCATCATTCTCCAGTACATTTTGTGGTGCATACTTGTATGTGGGAACGCGTTGTTTTATTAGTTTATATTGTATGGCAAGTTGTTGGTGAATTATTTTTGCTACATTGTCATGTCTCCTGGGGTATTCTGTATTTGCTAATGTTGTACATCCGCTTGTGATGTGATCTACTGTTTCTATTTGTTGTTTGCAAAGTCTGCATTTATCTGTTGTGGTATTGGGATCTTTAATAATATGCTTGCTGTAATACCTGGTGTTTATTGTTTGATCCTGTATTGCAATCATGAATCCTTCCGTCTCACTGTCTATATTGCCTTTTCTTAGCCATGTGTTGGATGCGTCTTATCGATGTGTGGCTGTGTTAGATGATACGGGTGCTTGCCATGTAGTGTTTTCTTTTTCCAATTTACTTTCTTCGTATCTGTTGATGTTATGTGATCTAAAGGGTTGTAGAAGTGGTTATGAAGTTGCAGTGGTGTAGCCGATGTATTTATATGAGTGACTGCTTTGTGTATTTTGCTAGTTTCTGCTCGTTCTAGAAAGAATTTTCTTAAATTGTCTACCTGTCCATAATGTAGGTTTTTTATGTTTATGAATCCCCTTCCTCCTTCCTTTCTACTTAACGTGAATCTTTCTGTTGCTGAATGTATGTGATGTATTCTATATTTGTGGCATTGTGATCGTGTAAGTGTATTGAGTGCTTCTAGGTCTGTGTTACTCCATTTCACTACTCCAAATGAATAGTTCAATATTGGTATAGCATAAGTATTTATAGCTTTTGTCTTGTTTCTTGCTGTCAATTCTGTTTTTAGTATTTCTGTTAGTCTTTGTCTATATTTTTCTTTTAGTTCTTCTTCTTCTTCTTCTTATTATTATTATTATTATTATTATTATTATTACTAGATATTAGTTGCTGCAGCAGTAGTAGAGGTAAAGCTAGTATTAAATTTACTATTCCGCAGTCAGTATTATTTACTCACATTATCGGTATAGACACACGAAAGATTTCAGTATTATTAGTCATTCTGAAATTATTATTTCTGTTGTGTAAAATGGCGCTGTACGAGTAAAGCCCTGGTCCAATATAAGAGAGAATCTAATGGCCCTTCACATATTAGGTTAAACAAATAAATCAGTAAAATCTGTGATATATGCACGCAGCAGTTCCCTGAGCAGGCTCAACTACTCCGTCAGTCCAACAGCCGACAGTAAACTGTAACACATATGAAAGTGGCAATAACACACCACTGGCTAAGCCACCACCTTCCAGTTTTGTTCTGTCCAACATTGTGCTCAGACGTCACTGGTAAAACCGGACCTCAAACTCTCCACCATGCTGTCAGCAAGTCCATTCCTTCCGCTTCCTCCCTACATCCCCACCTAGCGCAGACAGGAGTCCTCCAGTTTCCCAGCAATAGGGCAGGGACATACACAGGAAGATACTATCGATAACTGAGTGCTACGAATGTCTCGTGTGCACAGCACAAAGTTCTTATCATTGTTTTGGCCGGCCTTGCCAATTCCTTATACACTCCTGGAAATGGAAAAAAGAACACATTGACACCGGTGTGTCAGACCCACCATACTTGCTCCGGACACTGCGGGAGGGCTGTACAAGCAATGATCACACGCAAGGCACAGCGGAAACACCAGGAACCGCGGTGTTGGCCGTCGAATGGCGCTAGCTGCGCAGCATTTGTGCACCGCCGCCGTCAGTGTCAGCCAGTTTGCCGTGGCATACGGAGCTCCATCGCAGTCTTTAACACTGGTAGCATGCCGCGACAGCGTGGACGTGAACCGTATCTGCAGTTGACGGACTTTGAGCGAGGGCGTATAGTGGGCATGCGAGAGGCTGGGTGGACGTACCGCCGAATTGCTCAACACGTGGGGCGTGAGGTCTCCACAGTACATCGATGTTGTCGCCGGTGGTCGGCGGAAGGTGCACATGCCCGTCGACCTGGGACCGGACCGCAGCGACTCACGGATGCACGCCAAGACCGTAGGATCCTACGCAGTGCCGTAGGGGACCGCACCGCCACTTCCCAGCAAATTAGGGACACTGTTGCTCCTGGGGTATCGGCGAGGACCATTCGCAACCGTCTCCATGAAGCTGGGCTACGGTCCCGCATACCGTTAGGCCGTCTTCCGCTCACGCCCCAACATCGTGCAGCCCGCCTCCAGTGGTGTCGCGACAGGCGTGAATGGAGGGACGAATGGAGACGTGTCGTCTTCAGCGATGAGAGTCGCTTCTGCCTTGGTGCCAATGATGGTCGTATGCGTGTTTGGCGCCGTGCAGGTGAGCGCCACAATCAGGACTGCATACGACCGAGGCACACAGGGCCAACACCCGGCATCATGGTGTGGGGAGCGATCTCCTTACTGGCCGTACACCACTGGTGATCGTCGAGGGGACACTGAATAGTGCACGGTACATCCAAACCGTCATCGAACCCATCGTTCTACCATTCCTAGACCGGCAAGGGAACTTGCTGTTCCAACAGGACAATTCACGTCCGCATGTATCCCGTGCCACCCAACGTGCTCTAGAAGGTGTAAGTCAACTACCCTGGCCAGCAAGATCTCCGGATCTGTCCCCCATTGAGCATGTTTGGGACTGGATGAAGCGTCGTCTCACGCGGTCTGCACGTCCAGCACGAACGCTGGTCCAACTGAGGCGCCAGGTGGAAATGGCATGGCAAACCGTTCCACAGGACTACATCCAGCATCTCTACGATCGTCTCCATGGGAGAATAGCAGCCTGCATTGCTGCGAAAGGTGGATATACACTGTACTAGTGCCGACATTGTGCATGCTCTGTTGCCTGTGTCTATGTGCCTGTGGTTCTGTCAGTGTGATCATGTGATGTATCTGACCCTAGGAATGTGTCAATAAAGTTTCCCCTTCCTGGGACAATGAATTCACGGTGTTCTTATTTCAATTTCCAGGAGTGTATTTATATCAAAAGTTGAACTTGTTTTGTAGGAAACAGCAACAGCAATGGCGTATCGAGCTCTTACCTGCGTATGTTTTGAATGATGTATACAATGTGTTCTACGTTTGTTTTGTGTGCTCAAAGCAGAGGCATTTTTGGAAACACTCTTGTACTCCTATGTGAACGCAAAGAATGTGTGGTTTTTGTGGTTTAGATCAGATTTTGTTCCAGGGCTGCAATGTGGATTCTAGCAATTTCCCCCCCCCCCCACCCTTTATTAAGGGAATGCTACTAGTAACGATTAAGATTATGGACGGATCTTAAAAGACGACCGCGTATTGCTGCTTACTGACGAAGTTGATACTCAGAGAGCATTACTGCTGTGGTGCTTAAATTGCAGGCCGGAATTATGGGAAGTGACTGTCTGAGAATCGCCCTTTACGGAATCGTACATGTTTACACTTCGACAGTAAAGTTATACTTGTCTAAACCCAAAACTTATTCACTCAGCTATTGCTGTGGGATTGAGTGAAAAGATAATCGAAAGTAGAAAATTACTGCATGACGCTGACATATCATCACTAAGCAGTGATGATATGTCAGCGTCATGCAGTAATCTATGTAGACGTTTAGAGAAGACCTGTCCTGCCCGTACAAACATGAATTATTACGATAATTTGACCAAAATATCAATGTGACTTCACTAGTGGGAAAATGGGATAAACTTTCTCTAGTCGGTTGGTACGCTCGTTTGCTCCTCAAACAACTTCGCTTTGTTACAAAATAAGATCCAATGAGCTCTTAGTACTAAATTTCATAGTAAATATAAGTTACTCTACTATCTTTAAACGTAAATTAATTTTCTGCTGAGTATTTTCCAAGATCAAGGAAAAATGGTTGGGAGTAAGAGCCCTTCGGTGACAGAGTGGTTGCACATGTTCAAATAATACAGCTATGGAGAAGGGAATCTATCACGTCGCTTTCTGTTGAGGCATCCCAGAATTTCTCTTAAACGATTTAGTGAAATCACGAAAAACTCAATCTGGATTGCCAGAGGGGGATTAGAACCCTAGGTCTCCTGACCGCGAGTCCATTGCGATAACAACCACGTTGCTATACAGTTTCCTTTTTTATGTAGAAGCTGGAAAAAGACTCGCTTCGCTCGGTCTTTACTTTCATTTCTTTTATGAGAACATACCAGATCACTCAGGAACATCGTAAAAATAAACATTCAAAATAAACTTTAAAATGTTATCATTTCTCACTCAGAAACCCTCTCGATACTCAAAAATAGAGGTAGTACTCATCTGTTTCTTTTTGTCGCTGTTCCTTCTGTCCCCTTCATTTCAAACCACTGGCAAGTCTTCCTTCTCTTTTACGTTTCATTTTCCAGTTACATGTTAATATTGCTGAACACGTTTAAATCGCAATTAATACATTGTTCAGCATCTTAATCATTTTGATTTAAATTTATTTCATTTTATATCAGTTTCAATTTTTCTTCATATGCTCTAGCAGAGTTTGAAAAATATGCTGACGAGTAGTCTCGACATTGCCTATATGCATCCTTCTGAGCTGTAACGTATCTCTGCAGCAGCATAATGGAATATTCTCGAAAAACCTGGAACATTCTAGAATATTCTCGAACGTTCTTAAAAATTCCAGAACATTCTCACACATTTACGAACCTTCTGAAAGACCTGTAACATTCTAGAACATCCTAAGACAGCCTTCATCATTCTCCAATATTCTTGAAGGAACATACGCGTCAGTCTCAGTCACTTCGGCACCGTATTTTCAGCTGCTTCGCTGACTTTCTGTACGACATCCCCCTTCTGACGCCCGTATCAACAACAACAAAAATAATAATAATAATAAAGTTCAAAAATGGCTCTGAACGCTATGGGACTTAACATCTGAGGTCATCAGTGGCCTAGAACTTAGAACTACTGAAACCTAACTAACCTAAGGACATCACGCACATTCATGCCCGAGGCAGGATTCGAACATGCGACCGTAGCGGTCGCGCGGTTCCAGACTGAAGCGCCTACAACCGCTCGGCCACACCGGCCAGCTGACGCCCGTATCTTTGAGCCAAACTCTCGAACTTCCAAACCTGAACATTCTTTACGGATAGGGGATGGAGAACTACCATAACATGTAATCTCCAAGTGGCTACTGGGATGGATTTCAGAGCCACAGCTGTATGCACAGATTAACAACTCTCGCCTTTGTTCTGTATACTTAAGGGCCAAAAGTCATGGGATGCCACTTATCGTCTTGTAGAACGTCATTTTACATGACGTAGTGTAGAAGCTCGACTTGGCGTGGACTCGACAAATCGTTTGAAGTCCCCTGCAGAAATATTGAGCCCTGCTGGCCCTATAGTTATCCATCAATGTGAAAGTCTTTCCGGGGCAGGATTTTGTGCACGAACTGACTTCTCGATTACGTCTCATAAATATTCGACGGGATTCACGTCGGGTGATCCGGATGACCAAAGTATTCGCTCGAATGTTTCCAGTATGTTCTTCAAACTAGTCGTGACATGGTGCGCTGTCAACCATAAATATTCCATCGTTGTTTGGGAAAGTGACGTCCGTGTATGGCTGCAAATGGTTTCCAAGTAGCCGAACAGCCAGAGGAGCCAGTCCATTAGACGTAAACACAGCCACACCATGAAGCCACCACCAGCTTGCACAGTGCATAGTTGACAATTTGGATCAATGGTTTAGTGGGATCTGCGCAGCAGTGGAACCCTACCTTCACTTCTTACCATATGAAATCGTGACTCACTAAGAAATCGGAAATCATCTGTTGAGAGCACGGGTTTCCTGTAGTTTAGGGTCCAAACGATATGGTCACGAGCCCAGGAGAGGGGTTGCATGGGATGTCGCACTGTTGGAAAAGACAGTCGAGTCTTCGTCCGCTGCCGTAGAACACTGATGCCAAATTTCAGCACACTGACCTAACGTATACTCTCGTCGTACATCCCACATCGATTTCAGTGGTTATTTCACTGAGTGCTGTTTGTCTTAGCGCTGACAACTCTATGCCAACGCCGCTGTGCTCTGCCGTTAAATGAAGGTCGCTGGTCGCTGCGTTGTCCGATGTGAGAGATAATCCCAAAATTTGGTTTTCTCGTTACTCTCTGGTCTGTCTTCTCAGATTATTGACTTCCATAACGATTTCCTAAAAGGAATGTCCCATGCGACTGGTTGCAACTACCATTCCACGTTCAAAGTCTATTAATTCCCGTAGTGCGGCCATCATCACTTCGGTAACCTTCTCACGTGCAAATGACAGCTCCACCGCTGCAGAAGTTGTTGAGGCATCTTGGATTGCCCAGTCTGAAATTAGAAGTTCAAGCATTGCAGCTACGCCTTCAATAATAACATATTGAAAATAAAACATTAGCTTTTTGGTTGTCTTATTTTTTTCTGCATTAAAATGATTTAAAAACATTGGTTGATTCTTTTTTTCATTCACTCCCACATTCACACGACATATACATTGCACACATTTATAAATATTACAGTGAACACATTCGCACACATATGCATCCATAATTTATTTTATTTTAATTATTTATGTTGTTGTTGTTGTGGTCTTCAGTCCAGACACTGGTTTGATGCAGCTCTCCATGCTACTCTATCCTGTGCAAGCCTCTTCATCTCCCAGTACCTACTGCAGGCTACATCCTTCTGAATCTGCTTAGTGTATTCATCTCTTGGTTTCCCTCTACGATTTTTACCCTCCACGCTGCCCTCCAGTACTAAATGGTGATCTCTACTTCTAGTCAAGTTGTGCCACAAAATCCTCTTTTCCCCAACTCTATTCAATACCTCCTCATTAGTTATGTGATCTACCCATCTACTCTTCAGCATTCTTCTGTAGCACCACATTTCTAAAGCTTCTATTCTCTTCTTGTCTAAACTATTTATCGTCCATGTTTCACTTCCATACGTGGCTACACTCCATACAAATACTTTCAGAAACGACTTCCTGGCACTTAAATCCATACTCGATGTTAAAAAATTTCTCTTCTTCAGAAACGGTTTCCTTGCCATTGGCAGTCTACATTTTATATCCTCTCTACATCGACCATCATCAGTTATTTTCCTCCCCAAATAGCAAAACCCCTTTACTACTTTAAGTGTCTCATTTCCTAATCTAATTCCCGCAGCATCACCCGACTTAATTCGATCTTATACCGTCCTTTCAAGACACTGTCCATTCCATTCAGCTGCTCTTCCAAGTCCTTTGCTGTCTCTGACAGAATTACAATGTCATCGGCGAACCTCAAAGTTTTTATTTCTTCTCCATGGATTTTAATACCTACTCCAAACTTTTCTTTCGTTTCCTTTACTGCTTGCTGAATATACAGATTGAATAGCATCGGGGATAGGCTACAACCCTGTCTAACTCCCTTCCCAAGCACTGCTTCCATTTCATATCCCTCGACTCTTATAACTGCCATCTGCTTTCTGTACAAATTGTAAGTAGCCTTTCGCTCCCTGTATTTTACCCCTGCCACCTTCAGAATTTTTATTCTTTTAATTTTTTTTAATTTTTTGTTAAATTATAATTAAAATTTAATTTTAAAGATTTTAAAATTTATTTACACAAGATGTATGGTCTTGTTATTCGCGTAGGTCGTAGGGCCATCTCGTGGAGGCCAGGTAGTGCACCTTGTGTCCAAGTTCTCGTACAACGTTGTTATCTGACTGTTGTGTGCTTTCGTAGACGGTTTTGGAAGTGGCTCTGAATCGGTCCCTCAAGTAGGGTACCCCTACGAGTTGGTGAAGTTCGTTCATTGGGAACCGGTATGGTAGGTGGAGTGCCCTTTTCAGAGCACGGTTTTGAATTCTTTGTAGCCTTTGTATGTGGGTTGGTGCAGCATTGCCCCACACAACAGCGGCGTAGTCTAAGATTGGTAGCACCAATGTGAGGTACAATATCCATCTCAGTCTTGAAGGTAATATTGATGATGGATTTAGTAGTGGGTAAAGCTCTACCATTCTTCTCCTGGCGTTCTGACAGCTCCGCCCACGCGCTGCCCTTTTATACCTTATGTACGTGATACTAATGCCATCTGTATACGTGCATTTTGTATATGTGCGTAATGCCATCCCACGGCTTGTCACATCAGTGTATGTATAAACTCTCACCATGCAGCAAATGTTGTTTATTTCGTCGGCAAAGAAAACAGATTTGCAGCTATACACTCGTGTTAATACCTCGGTCTTGATCTACGTCTACATCTACATTTATACTCCTCAAGCCACCCAACGGTGTGTGGCGGAGGGCACTTTACGTGCCACTGTTATTACCTCCCTTTCCTGTTCCAGTCACGTATGGTTCGAGGGAAGAACGACCACTGGAAAGCCTCCATGCGCACTCGAGTCTATCTACTTTTACATTCGTCATCTTCTCTGGAGGTATAAATAGGGGGAAGCAATATATTCCATATCTCATCCAGAAACGCACCCTCTCGAAACCTGGACAGCAAGCTACACCGCGATGCAGAGCGCCTCTCTTGCAGAGTCTGCCACTTCAGTTTGCTAAACATCTCCGTAACGCTATCACGCTTATCAAATAACTCTGACGAAACGCGTCGCTGTTCTTTGGATCTTCTCTATCTCCTCTGTGAACCTGACCTGGTACGGATCCCACACTAATGAGCAATAGTCAAGTATAGGTCGGACGACTTTGTTGATGTATTATATTTCCTAAGGACTCTCCCAATGAAAATCAACCTGGCACCCGCCTTACCAACAGTTAATTTTATATGATCATTCCACTTCAAATCGTTCCGTACGCATACTCCCAGATATTTTACACAAGTAACTAAAAAATGGCTCTGAGCACTATGGGACTCAACATCTTAGGTCATAAGTCCCCTAGAACTTAGAACTACTTAAACCTAACTAACCTAAGGACATCACACACACCCAAGCCCGAGGCAGGATTCGAACCTGCGACCGTAGCAGTCCCGCGGTTCCGGACTGCAGCGCCAGAACCGCACGGCCACCGCGGCCGGCCACACAATTAACTGCTACCATTGTTTGTTCCGCTATCATATAATCATACAATAAAGGTTCCTTGTTTCTATGTATTCGCAATACATTACATTTGTCTATGTTAAGGGTCAATTGTCACTCCCTGCACCAAGTGCCTATCCACTGCAGGTCTTCCTGCATTTCGCTACAATTTTCTAATGCTGCAACTTCTTTGTATACTACAGCATCATGCGCGAAAAGCCGCATGGAAGTTCTGACACCACCTACTAGTTCATTTACATATATTGTGAAAAGCAATGGTCCCATAACAGTACCCTGTGGCACGCCAGAGGTTACTTTAACGTCTGTAGACGTCTCTCCATTGAGAACAACATGCTGTGTTCTGTTTGCTAAAAACTCTTCAATCCAGCCACACAGCTGGTCTGATATTCCGTAGGCTCTTAATTTGTTTATCAGGCGACAGTGCGGAACTGTATCGAACGCTTTCCGGAAGACAAGGAAAATGGCATATACCTGGGAGCCTGTATCTAATATTTTCTGGTTCTCATGAACAAATAAAGCGCGTTAGGTCTCACACGATCGCTGTTTCCGGAGTCCAAGTTGATTCCTACAGAGCAGGTTTTGGGTTTCCAGAAATGACACGAAACGCGAGCAAATAACATGTTCTAAAATTCTACAACAGATCGATGTCAGAGATATAGGCCTATAGTTTTGCGCATCTGCTCGACGACCCTTCTTGAAAACTGGAACTACCTGTGCTCTTTTCCAATCATTTGGAACCTTCCGTTCCTCTAGATACTTGCGGTACAAGGCTTTTAGAAGGGGGCCAAGGATAAGGACCGGAAGAAGAACAAAGCGACCTGAAGCACACCGAAATTCCCACTCAGATGTGTCCCTCCTGCCGACGGACCCAAGACATGCACAGAGGGAAATTCTCCGGGGGTTCGGGTCATCTGATTTTTTAATCAAACGCGCAGTCGCAGAACGTATTGGCCGATAAATTTTTCGCCGGCAGCCGTTGCGCCGCGGTCGGACGAATTGAGCCGCGACCTCGTCTGGTCCTCCGCGCATTGCCATGCCTGGTGGCCGCTGCTGGTGCTGGTTTTGGTGTTCGGCGGCCGCCCCCGCCGCCGCCGCCGCCACCGCGTTTATTGCGGACGTTGGCGGAGCGTCGGGGACGACCAGGCGCACCAGAGGAGTCGATAACCCGGCGACCGCTGCACGAGTCCGCGGCTCCGAGAACTCCCACTCCCCAACGACAGTGCGGCCAGGGTCTGGAATTTCCATGCGATTTGCATTCTCGCAGAGCAGAGATGCTCTGGTAGACAAGCATCGCCAGCTGACGCGGCGCGCTGAAAAATTAACCGTGCAAAATTCGAATGTCCCGGGAGTCTAATGTGGAGCAAGAGAGAGACAGAGGAATGTGGCCGGAGGCTGTGTGGGCATAAATTTTTAGCAGGCTATAAAAACATATATTTGTCATCTCAACAAACCCGAGCGCATGCATAAAGTACAGCCAGCGCTCAAATTACAAAATGCAAACTTAATAAGAATCACAATATAATAAACAGCGGAATCCTCTGACATTCAGAATAACTATAACTGTAGATTAGAAAGGCACAGTATCTCATACAGTTGTGCAAGCAGTAAAGGAATGACAAGAAAATTCGAAAACAATCCAATGTCTGCAATTGATACAGTTATCTGAAAGTACGACAGCCGGGACCAGTAAGTGTGAGAACGACCACACAATCAGATCAACAGTTTACGCATAAAAACCGCTGACAGGAATAATATACAGAAACATAACACAGAAGAATGGTAAAGAAAACTTGGGACCTGTTGGATGACAGCGAGTTTGGCTTTAGGAAAGCTAGAAGCACCAGAGATGCGGTTCTGACGCTGCGTTTGATAAGAACGAAGAACTCGGATTAAAAAGGCCGTATGATAGGGACGCACCCTTTCGCCCCTATTGTTAAGTCTATAAATCGAAGCAGCAATGACGGAGGTGAAAGGAAGGTTAAAGAGTGGGAGAGAAATTCAGGGTGAAAGACTATCAATTACAAGATTCAATGATACAATTTCTAACTTCAGTGAAAGAGAAGAAGAATTACCTGATCTGTTGTACGGAATGAACAGTGTAATGAGTACAGAATACTGTTTGGAATAAAATCGGAAAAAAGACTAAACTAATGAGGAGCAGCAGAAATGAGAGTAGCGAGAATCTAATCATCAAAATGTGTGCTCACGAAGTAGACGAAGTAAAGGAATTCTGATAGACTGGAAGCAAATTAACCCATGATAGATGAACCAAAGAGGAGGTAAAAAAGAGTCCAGCACAGGATAAAAGGATACTCCCGGCCCAGAGAACTCTGTTGACGTACAAGATAGGCTTTAATTTGAAGAATAAATTCCTGACAATGTGCTTTTGAAGCACAGAATTGTATGGCAGTAATCAAGGACAATGGTACACCCTGAACGGGAGAGATTCGGCGCATTTGGGATTTTTTGCTACAGAAGAATGTTGAAAAGTTGGTGGGCTGATGAGATAAGGGCTGAGGAATTTCTCTGCAGATTCGGACTGAAGAAAGAAACATACGCGAAATACTGACAAGGAGAAGGACTAGGATGATAGAGCATACGTCAAGATATCAGGGAGTAATCTGCATGATACTGCAGGGAGCAATAAAGGGTAAAATCAGTAGGGGAAGACAGAGATTAGGATACATCCAGAAGATAACTGAGGCCATAATTGGAGCAGGAAAGAAAAACAAAACACAGCAGAAGCCAACATCCCACACTAATACCTTACAGTCAGTTAACAAGAAGACAGCACACGGGTAATAAAACACACTGAACCAGGTTACGCACTGTTGATCACAGACCATAACGGTCTCTTACTCAGTCAGCGTCAGCAGTAAGAAACTCAGACTGAAATGTCGTTCATCATAATTAACAATTAAATACAAACGCGTAGGTTTTAACAGTCTACATCTACATAGATACTCTGTAAATTACATTTAAGTGCCTGGCAGAGGGTTCATCGAACCACCTTCACAATTCTCTATTATTCCAATCTCGTGTAGCGCACGGAAGGAATGAACACCTATATCTTTCCGTACGAGCTCTGATTTCCCTGATTTCATGGTGGTGATCGTTCCGCCCTATGTACGTCGGTGTCAACAAAATATTTTCACATTCGGAGGAGAAAGTTGATGATTGAAAATTCGTGAGAAGATTCCGTCGCAACAAAAAACGCCTTTCTTTTAATGATTTCCAACCCAAACCCTGTATCATTTCTGTGACACTCTCTCTCATATTTCGCTATAATACAAAACGTGCTGCCTTTCTTTGAACTTTTTCGATGTACTCCGTCAGCCCTACCTGGTAAGGATCCCACATCGCGCAGCAGTGTTCTGAAAGAGGACGGACAAGCGTAGTGTAGGCAGCTCCTAAGTAGGTCTGTTACACTTTCTAAGTGTTCTGCCAATAAAACGCAGCCTTTGGTTAGCCTTCCCCACAACATTTTCTATGTGGTCTTTCCAACTGAAGTTGTTCGTAATTTTAATTCCTAGGTTGTTGTTGTTGTGGTCTTCAGTCCTGAGTCTTTGATGCAGCTCTCCATGCTACTCTATCCTGTGCAAGCTTCTTCATCTCCCAGTACCTACTGCAACCTACATCCTTCTGAATCTGCTTAGTGTATTCATCTCTTGGTCTGTGCAAGCTTCTTCATCTCCCAGTACCTACTGCAACCTACATCCTTCTGAATCTGCTTAGTGTATTCATCTCTTGGTCTCCCTCTACGATTTTTACCCTCCACGCTGCCCTCCAATACTAAATTGGTGATCCCTTGATGCCTCAGAACATGTCCTACCAACCGATCCCTTCTTCTGGTCAAGTTGTGCCACAAACTTCTCTTCTCCCCAATCCTATTCAATACTTCCTCATTAGTTATGTGATCTACCCATCTAATCTTCAGCTTTCTTCTGTAGCACCACATTTCGAAAGCTTCTATTCTCTTCTTGTCCAAACTATTTACCGTCCATGTTTCACTTCCATACATGGCTACACTCCATACAAATACTTTCAGAAATGACTTCCTGACACTTAAATCTATACTCGATGTTAACAAATTTCTCTTCTTCAGAAACGCTTTCCTTGCCATTGCCAGTCTACATTTTATATCCTCTCTACTTCGACCATCATCAGTTATTTTGCTCCCCAAATAGCAAAACTCCTTTACTACTGTAAGTGTCTCATTTCCTAATCTAATTCCCTCACAATTCCTAGGTATTTAGTTGAATTTACGGCTTTTAGATTAGACTGATTTATCGTGCAACCGAAGTTTAACGTGTTCCTTTTAGAACTCATGTGGATGACCACACAATTTTCGTTATTTAGGGTCAACTGCCACTTTTCGCACAATTCAGATATTTTTTCTAAATCGTTTTGCATTTTGTTTTGATCTTCTGATGACTTTATTAGTCGATAAACGACAGCGTCATCTGCAAACAAACGAAGACGGTTTCTCAGATTGTCTCCCAAATCGTTTATATATATATGGAAAAGCAGAGGGCCTATAACACTACCTTGGGAACGCCTGAAATCACTTCTGTTTCACTCGATGACTTTCCGTCAATTATTACGAACTGTGACAGGAAATCGCAAATCCAGACCCATAACTGAGACGATATTCCATAAGCACGCAATTTTACTACGAGCCGCTTGTGTGGTACAGTGTCAAAAGAATTCCGGAAATCCAGGAATACGGAAGCGATCTGAAATCCCTTGTCAATATCACTTAGCACTTCATGTGAATAAAGAGTTAGTTGTGTTTCAAAGGAACGATGTTTTCTAAACCAATGTTGACTGTGTGTCAATAGACCGTTTCCTTCGAGGTAATTCATAATGTTCGAACACAATATATTTTCTAAAATCCTGCTGCATATCGACGTTAACGATATAGGCCTGTAATTTAGTGGATTACTCCTACTACCTTTCTTGAATATTGGTGTGACCTATGCAACTTCCCAGTCTTTGGCTACGGATCTTTCATCGAGCGAACGGTTGAATATGATTGTTAAGTATGAAGCTAATACATCAGCATACTCCGAAAGAAACCTAATTGGTTTACAGTCTGGACCAGAAGACTTGCTTTTGTTAAGTGATTTGAGTTGCTTCACTACTCCGAGGATATTTACTTCTACGTTACTCATGTTGGCAGCTGTTCTCCATTCGAATTCTGGAATATTTACTTCGTCTTCTTTTGCGAAGGCATTTCGGAAAGCTGTCTTTAGTAAATCTGCTTTGTCAGCACTGTCTTCGATAGTATCTCCATTGTTATCGCGCAGAGAAGGCATTGATTGTTTCTTGCCGCTAACATACTTCACATACGACCAGAATCTCTTCGGACTTTCTGCCAGGTTTCGAGACAAAAAAAAATGGTTCAAATGGCTATGAGCACTATGGGACTTAACTTCTGAGGTCATCGGTCCCCTAGAACTTAGAACTACTTAAAGCTAACCAACCTAAGGACATCACACAAATCCATGCCCGAGACAGGATTCGAACCTGCGAGCGTAGTGGTCGCGGGGTTCCAGACTGTAGCGCCTAGAATCGCTCGGCCACCCCGGACGGCTTTCGAGACGAAGTTTCGTTGTGGAAACTGTTATAGGCATCTCGCACTGAACTCCGCGCTGAGTTTCGAGGTTGTGTAAAGGATCGCCAATCTTGGGTATTTTGTGTCTGTTTAAATTTGGCATGTTTGTTTCGTTGTTTCTGCAACAGTGTTCTAACCGTTTTGTGTGCCAAGGAGGATCAGCTCCGTCGTTTGTTAGTTTATTTGGTATAAACCTCTCAATTGCTGCAGATACTATTTCTTTGAATTTAAGCCACATCTGGTCTACACTTATATTATTAATTTGGAATGAGTGGAGATTGTCTCTCAGGAAGGCGTCAAGTGAATTTTATTATGCTACTTGGAGTAAGTATATTTTTCGCTTATTTTTCGAGGATTTGGGGATTACAATATTGAATCTCGCTACGACAACCCTGTGTTCACTAATCCCTACATCGGTTTTGATGCTGGTTATGAACTCAGGATTATTTGTTGCCAAGAGGTCAAGTGTGTTTTCACAATCGTTTACTATTCGCGCGGGCTCATGAACTAATTGCTCCAAATAATTTTCATAGAATGCGTTTAGCACAATTTCGGATGATATTTTATGGGTACCTCCGAAATTAAAGTTGTATTTTCGCCAACATATCGAGGGTAAATTAAAGTCACCACCAACTATTATCGTCTGAGTCGGGTACGTGTTTGAAATCAAACTCGTTTTCTTTGAACCTTTTTCCAACTGTATCATCTGAAAGGGGAGGTCGGTACAAGGATCCAATTATTATTTTATTCCGGTTACCAATAATGACCTCTACCCATACTAACTCACAGGAAGTATCTACTTCAATTTCGCGACAAGTTAAACTACTTCTAACAGCAACAAACACGCCACCCCAACCGTGTTTAGCCTATCTTTTCGGAACACCGTTAGGTTCTTCGCAAAAATTTCGGCTGAGCTTATACCCGGCCTTAGCCAGCTTTCAGTGCCTATAACGATATGGGCACCAGTGCTTTCTAATAGCGCTTGGAGCTCTGGTACTTTCCCAACACAGTTACGACAATTTACAACTATGGTTCCCGTATCTATGTTCTTCCTGTGTTCAGCCTGTGCCCTTTGTGACTGAAGCCCATCTTGTGTTTTCCCGAGACCCTCTAACCTAAGAAACCGCCCAGTCTACACCACACAACCCCTGCTACCCCTGTAGCCGCCTCCTGCGTATAGTGGACGCCTGACCTATTCAGCGGAGCCCGAAACCCAACCACCCTTTGGCGCAAGTCGAGGAATCTGCAACCTACATGGTCGCAAAACCGTCTGAGCCACTGATTCAGACGCTCCACTCGGCTCTGTACCAGAGATCCGGAATCGGTCCTGTCGACTATGCTGCAAATGGTCAGTTCTGCTTTTGCAAGCAAGACTTCTGTTAGCACTTGAAACCAGAGAATCTCTTCTGATCCAAAGCGACACACATCATTGATACCGACGTGAGCAACCACCTGCAGTTGGCTGCACCCTGTGCTCTTCATGACATCTGGGAGGACCCTTTCCACATCCGGAATGACTCCACCCAATATGCTTAAGGAGTGCACATTGGTTTTCTTACTCTCCTTGTCAGCCTAGTCCCTAAGGGGCCCCATAACGCGCCTAATGTTGGAGCTCCCAACTACCAGTAGTTCCACCCTCTGTGATTGCCCGTATCTTGCAGGCTAACAGGTTTCCTCTGAAACAGGACAGCAGCTGGAACCTGTTTTTCACACAAACTGGGGAGGCCTTACGTATGGCCACCAGGGAAGTCTTTCGCCGCCTGCTACGCCCTGGGGTGCTCTCTCACTCGACCACAGGTGAGGGGTCAATCTCAGTGCGAACAGTAACTGGATTGGCCACCGGTGACGACAGATCGGAGGACTCTGACGCGCTGGACGTCCGTTGGATCCCCACGGCTGGCCCACAACAGTGATGCCCATCCACTGCAGCCTCAGGCAGTGTAACCGAAGCCATCACAGCCTGGAGCTGAGAACGAAGTGTCACCAACTCGGCTCACATCTGCACACAACAATCGCAGCCCCTGTCCATACCAAAGACCGTGGAAAACTAAACTATGCAGATAAACGGACTATCGGCACGTGCTGCGCAACTTTAATGTAGACCCTGACAAAAACGCATGAACTGTGTCTAGTAATACGGAGATGTTCAAAAAGCTAACTACTGAAGCACTCAAGTGAAACTAAATAATTTGCCCCTGATAAGGACCTTGTGAATATCACAAAATCGGTTTACTTTCTGACGCAAACGAAAACGCGATAACTGTGGCTATTAGATTTTAAATTTACACCCAGAAACTCAAGAAACTAAACTATTAAAGCACACAGAAGATATAATAAAATTCGCTCCTGGTTAGGAACTCGTAAATGTCACAAAAGCGCCGGCCCCGGTGGTCTAGCGGTTCTAGGCGCTCAGTCCGGAACCGCGCGACCGCTACGGTCGCAGGTTCGAATCCTGCCTCCGGCATGGATGTGTGTGATGTCCTTAGGTTAGTTAGGTTTAAGTTGTTCTAAGTTCTAGGGGACTTATGACCACATATGTTGAGTCCCATATTGCTCAGAGCCATTTGAACCGTTTGTCACAAAAGTGGTTTACTTATATGTTGCTTCGTCTTTCGCGGTGGCTACTACTGCCTGTTTTCCAACGTTTTATGAACCCCTCTTGCTATAACGGTAGCGTGTGTACCATATTCTCCCATCACACGCCGCAGTAAGTTATATCAATTAACAGTTGATTATGTTTATAATATAATATGATTATCACTTCGAGTCTGTACTACTGAACTTTGCCTATAGTTATTTCCTACTGTTGTCTTTCTGTCATTCAGCTCTGTGGGGTGTGCCTTAATAGAAATATAGTTGATGAAAAGTTCTGTTTGATGACAGTGAAACACAATTGACCTATAAAGCGACTATTTACTGTTCAAATATAAATATAGCTACACTCAGCCACACAGAATACTTTACTATGAATCATTATTACATTCCACATTTTCACAGTGACGCATTAATCTAAAGAGCGTTGCTAAGCTTTGATACATTTCTGTCTCCCATATGAGTCTCAGAAAATAGTCAGCTATCGCTATGCCCGAATATAATAGATATGTCCACACTTTTCGAAAGCGAGCGAAGGACGACTTTCACACAAAAGCTTTCTATGCCCAGCTTACAAACTAAACAACGTATAAACGGTCCAGCACCAGAGAGGTTTACTTCTTCTTCCACTGGATTGTAAATAGGTGCTGAGTAGCCACGCCATGAAATAATAAATGATAAGGTCTGCAAAGTAAATCCACCTATAAACATTGTCGCATGTGAGAAAACAGATTTTTGGCAATCTGAAGAACACTCTTCTTTTTCTTGAAGCGGTGAAGACCGACGCTATACTGTATGTCTGTAAGAGAAATACGTTCCTTCCATTACTAAGGCAGAAACGTTAACAAAGCTTTATACATCTAGTTTACAATGTTGAGGAGCGACCACAGCCGTTAATTTGTTGCGACTCTTGTGCTAACGCAGACGTACATCAATTTGTGCTGCATAAGGTGTGAAGCATAATAAGAAGAGCACTAAGAATTTTTAAATGATTCATTGTTCTTAACGACTTATAATTTTGAAGTGAGTATCTGCTTTGTTCATAACTGTTGAAAAACGAAAGTAATGAGAGTAGTAGCAGCAGTAGTAATGGAAGAGGTGGCAGATATAGCTCTGTTCATCACTGTACCTCTATTACAATATAATTCACATATACAGCCACTTACAACTGTAGTCTGAGAAAAATGGTACAGATGTAGCCGCGACCTTTGTAGCAGAAAGCATCCCAGAATTTACTTTTGGTAATAAGGGAAACTACTAGAAACCTACGTAAGGACCGACGGATGCAGATGAAAACGTCAAGGCCAATATGTTTCAAACATTGTAACGTCATTCCGTTTACCTTTAGTATGCTACAACGTCTTTCTTTTTACATTCCTCCAATGAAGCTGTTCCATAATCTAAAAAGCTACTGCTGTACTGTTCATCTGTTTCTCAACATCAATCACTCCACACATTGTATACATATCATTTCATATTTAAAATTTATTACTAAATAGTTTATTCTTTTCTCAGCACCAATACCTGCACAGGTTGACACCTTTTCGATTGACAGTAAGACCACGAAAACGGTGTGTTGACCCGGAAAAGAACCCGAAAGCTTTGCCCTTCGCAGACAAGAGTTCTGAAGATTTCCTTTTTTACTCAGAAAAGAAAGAAACATAATCGGACTTAATCCAACACGGTTTCCGCCACTTAAAAAAGCAAATAAAATGATTTCCAGTCGTGGCCCGCAAAATTTGTTTATTTTCTGTTAATTAAAAAAAAAAAAGAAAACAAGATGAACAGGGATACAAAAATGAAAAAAAAATAACGTTACACCGGAGAGGGAATCGTGGCCAGGCTACCATGAGGACCTGTCAAATCAACACCTTTTTTTATTTTTTGTCAAATTTACCAAAAATAAGCTAGCACGAATGAAACATTCGAACAGAAACTCCTTGACGATTAAGTACCAGATCGCGCCGGCAACGCCAGAAAGTCGCGCGATGTAGGGGGTAACGTCTGCCCAACGTTCTCTAAAGCTGGAGAAGTACTGACTGTAGCCAGCCGGTGTGGCCGAGCGGTTCTAGGTGCTTCATTCTGGAACCACGCAACCGCTATGGTCGTAGGTTCGAATCCTGCCTCGGGCATGGATGTGTATGATGTCCTTAGGTAAGTTAGGTTTAAGTAGTTCTAAGTTCTAGGGGACTGATGACCTCAGATGTTAGGTCCCATAGTGTTCAGAGCCATTTGACGATTCTTTTTTTCCTGGCTGTAGGTTGCGAAGACCCTAATTCAACTAATGTCAAAAGACGACTAAAACCGTAACACGATGCGGACAATTGGATCTGAGATGGTCACTTTTACTACACAGGAAGAAGGTTCCTTCTTTACTTGCATACGTAACACGAACCCGGTAATCACAAGCATTCAAGTTTCAAGGGATACCCTTTGTGACACTCGTTTCTACGATTCAGATTCCACTGTAACGTTGCAAGCGGTATTCAGCACACGATCGTTCCCACCGGATATGGTGAACGACTCCACGAGGAAGCAACACCACCTAACGAAATTAGTCGTCCACTTAGGGTGGAAGATTGATTGTAATCTCTAAACTGAATATACTCGATCGCCACATTTCCGAGTAGGTCTCGACAGAACCATCAGGATGAGTAACCATCACCTGAGTCCGCCCCGATAGCTGGGTGGTGTGCGTGACGAATTGCCGTCCTGCGGGCCCGGGCTTGATTCCCGGCTGGGTCGGGGATTTTCTCCACTTAGGGACTGCGTGTTACGCTGTTTTCATCATCATTTCATCCCCATCCAGCGCGCAGGTCGTCCAATGTCGCCTCGAATGTAATTAGACCTCCACCAAGACGGCAGGAACTGCCCCGCAAGGGGCCTCCCGGCCAATGACGCCAAACGCTCATTTCCATTTTCCATCAGCTGAGAACCGACCCGAGAGAGAAGCCCGCTTACTTGCAAGGGATCTTGAGACTTCATAAAAATGCGTCCAAATCAGCATCATGCAGTATCTACCTCATCAAATGTAACTCTAATCGTATCAACCAACCAGTCATGAATCACTAGAGAGCCCGGTTGAACATGGCGCATCCTCTTGTCAAAAAGGAAAGGAACAGTACCCCGACGAGAAACATTCTCGGGAAACTCGACAGACATCACGGCGCGGAAGAGAACGCGGTCACCAGAGAACAAACCAACAACAAACTCCGCGAGGCAAAAACGATGCGGCACCGGCCGATACACACACAAGACTGAGTACAGTGAAGTTCGACATGGGCTTTCCTGCTGTACAGGCGGAAGTAAGAGTAGCCTGCTCGCACGACGGGCAAGGCAGAACTGGAAGCCGACTGAGCTATCCAGGAATGACACACAACCTGCCCTTAAAGCTTCCCTTCCGAACTTCACAAGTTGTCCGCATACCTCGCGAGAATAGCATAGGATGCAACCGAAAAATGGCTTAGCCACTGCCTAGGCCTAAAGAATAGTTTACAATGTAACACTATGCAGCGGTGTGTGTGCTGATTTGAAAGTTCCAGATACATATATTCCCCGCGTGAACTGACGTAATTAAAGCTGTAGTTCAGCTTGTGTGTCGAGCCTGGATAGCTCTCAGCAATAGCAAGCCACTGGCTATCGTACCACATAGACCTAAGTGCTCATGGCTTCTAAGGACGTAACTAATTAAAAATATTAGACATTCGATTAGGATAACAAAATGAGTACGTGAAAGACAACCCAAAAGAAATTATGAAGAAGTTACGAAGAGTGTTCCTATACTTCCATCAAAATCAACCAAACGTAAGTTTATGTAATGAATGCGGTAGCACCTACACGCTACTCAGGGCATGGCACGTATGACAGATACTTCAAATGAAAGTGAATTTAATATCAGGATAATATATACAGGGTGGTCCATTGATCGTGACCGGGCCAAATATCTCACGAAATAAGCGTCAAACGAAAAAACTACAACGAACGAAACTTGTCTAGCTTGAAGGGGGAAACCAGAAAGCGCTATGGTTGGCCCACTAGATGGCGCTGCCATAGGCCAAACGTATATCAACTGCGTTCTTTTAAATAGGAACCCCCATTTTGTAATTACATATTCGTGTAGTACGTAAAGAAATATGAATTTTTTAGTTGGAGTACTTTTTTGCTTTATGATAGATGGCGCTGTAATAGTCACAAGCATATGGCTCACAATTTTAGACGAACAGTTGGTAACAGGTAGGTTTTTTAAATTAAAATACAGAACGTAGCTACGTTTGAACATTTTATTTCGGTTGTTCCAATGTGATACATGTACCTTTGTGAACTTATCATTTCTGAGAATGCATGCTGTTACCGCATTATTACCTGTAAATACCACATTAACGCAATAAATGCCCAAAATGATGTCCGTCAATGTCAATGCATTTGGCAATACGTGTAACGACATTCCTCTCAACACCGAGTAGTTCGCCTTCCGTAATGTTCGCACATGCATTGACAATGCGCCGACGCATGTTGTCAGGCGTTGTCGGTGGATTACGACAGCAAATATCCTTCAACTTTCCCCACAGAATGAAATCCTGGGACGTCAGATCCGGTGAACGTGCGGGCCATGGTATGGTGCTTCGACGACCAATCCACCTGTCATGAAATGTGCTATTCAATACCTCTTCAACCGCACGCGAGCCATGTGCCGGACATCCATCATGTTGGAAGTACATCGCCATTGTCATGCAGTGAAACATCTTATAGTAACATCGGTAGAACATTGCGTAGGAAATTAGCATACATTGCACCATTTAGATTGCCATAGATAAAATGGGGGCCAATTATCCTTCCTCCCATAATGCCGCACGATACATTAACCCGCCAATGTCGCTGATGTTCCGCTTGTAGCAGCCATCGTGGATTTTCCGTTGCCCAATAGTGAATATTATGCCGGTTTACGTTACCGCTGTTGGTGAATGACGCTTCATCGCTAAATAGAACGTGTGCAAAAAATCTATCATCGTCCCATAATTTCTCTCGTGCCTACTGGCAGAACTGTACAGGCCGTTCAAAGTCGTCGCCATGCAATTCCTGGTACATAGAAATATGGTACGGGTGCAATGGATGTTGATGTAGCATTCTCAACTCCGACGTTTTTGAGATTCCCGATTCTCGCGCAATTTTTCTGCTACTGATGTGCGGATTAGCCGCGATAGCAGCTAAAACATTTACCTGGCCATCATCATTTGTTGCAGGTCGTGGTTGACGTTTCACGTGTGGCTGAACACTTCCTGTTCTTTTAAATATCGTAACTATCCGGCGAACCGTTAGGACACTTGGATGATGTCGTCCAGGATACCGAGCAGCATACATAGCACACGCCCGTTGGGCATTTTGATCACAATAGCCACACGTCAACACGATATCGATCTTTTCCGCAATTGCTAGACGGTCCATTTTAACACAGGTAATGCATCACGAAGCAAATACCGTCCGCACTGGCGGAATGTTACGTGATACCACGTACTTATACGTTTCTGACTATTACAGCGCCATCTATCACAAAGCGGAAAAAGTGGTCCAACTAAAACATTCATATTTCTTTACGTACTACACGAATATGTAATAAAAATGGGGGTTCCTATTTATAAAAACGCAGTTGATATTCGTTTGACCTATGGCAGCGCCATCTAGCTGACCAACCATAGCGCCATCTGGTTTCCCTCTTCAAGTTAGACGTGTTTCGTTCTTTGTTGTTTTTTCGTTTGATGCTTATTTCGTGAGATATTTGGCCCGGTCACTATCAATGGACCACCCTGTATATATATATATATATATATATATTTCATTCATTCATTTCATTGTTGCCCTTATGGACAGTGTTTGAACTCGAAAATCACATGATGACACAATTTTCACTTCTTTCCTTTCTTCCTCTTCTCTTCCCAAAATCTCTTCATCCTTTGGCTGTGCTCCTGTTTCCTTTGCTCTGTCCATAATGTTCCTGTCTTCTTTCTCTCCTTTACAATAAATTTTGCACTCCTAACTTTGTTTCTGAAGTATTTCCTGTCTCCTATCATTTGCCTGTTGATCCCTATCTGCCTTAAGTCTTCGTCTATTTCATGATACCAATTTGTTTTCTTGCTTGAGCTGTTTACTACATCAAAAATTTTCTTTGTAAGTCGGTTGTTGTCCATTCTCTGTATGTGCCCATAGAAAGTTAATCTGCGTTTTCTGATCGCGTCTGTTAGTCTGTCAGTGTGCTGGTACAGCTCTTTGGTAGGTCGCTTCATCCATATGCCATCTCTGTGAATTGATCCAAATATTTTTCTGAGAATTTTGCGTTCTATTTTTTCTGTGTCTGTGATGCCTGATGCTCCAATTGTGGTTGTTTCTGACGCGTACAATGCTTCTGGTAATACAACTGTTTTGTAGTGCCTAAGTTTGGCCTGCCTCGATATGCTTTTCTTATTATAATGTGACCATGTGAGTTTGTATGCCTTCTGGAGTTTCTTCGTTCGTTCCATGTTAGCCGCCTTGTTTGATCCTCCCATTTGTATGTACTCCCCTAAATACTTAAATTTTTCGACTCTTTCTACGGATCCATATACAGTATGCATGGTGTGTACATTGTTGGTCTGTCGTTCCATATATTGTGTCTTCTCGTAAGATACCTGCAGACCTGTTTTGGCAGCTATTTCATGCATGCATTCCAGTGCTTCCTTTGCCTCCTGTGTATTATTGCTGAGTATGGCTATATCATCTGCAAATGCCAGACATTTTATGATTGTTTTGGTTTCACGTGTTCTTCCCAGCTGTATTCCTTTAACTTGTTCCTCCCACTGCTTGATAATTTTGTCTAACACCATGTTGAACAGGATTGGTGAGAGCCCGTCTCCTTGTCGGACACCTGTGTGTATGTGGAAGGGTTCCGAAATTTCTCCCATGAACTTAATCTTGGAGGTAGTGTCTGTAAGCGTCTGCTGTATAAGTGCCCTGGTTTTTCTGTCGATACCATATTCTTCCAGCACGTCAAAGAGTGTCTGTCTGTCTATGGAATCATATGCTTTTTTAAAGTCCACAAAGGTAACTACAGTGTTTCTTGCCTGTCTGACTTTCAAAAGTGTTCTCAAGGTCCAGATCTGTTCGATGCATGATCTCCCTTTTCTGAAGCCTGCCTGGTATTCCCCAATTTGCAGATCTGCTTGTGGTTCTAGTCTGTTTAATAGCACCTTAGAGAAAATTTTGTATGTAACTGGTACTAGCGAAATGCCTCTGTAATTGTTTGGATCTGACTTATCACCCTTTTTATGTAATGGATAGATCAATGCACATTTCCATTCCTCTGGCACTTTCTCTGTGATCCAAATTTCGGAGATAATCTTATATATATATATATATATATATATATATATATATATATATATATACATAGCGTTTAAAAAATGTGATATTATTGACCAAAACAGGAAGAAAAGTTTCTATAGTTTTTTTGTCTAGAAACCAGTTGGGTTACGGTCTGTTTTAATTTTTACGTGTAAAGTACCTTATATTTGCAAATAACCCAGGAATCAAAAGACATGGCATAGTAAATTACAACAATACACGCGTATGGGCCAATGAAAACCCTTGAGCAGACACAGAGGTGAGACATCAGGATCCCTTCAGTATCAATGTAATCGCAGAAACTGCCGGTGACAGACTCATAATTTCATACACTTTGGCTAGCAGATTCAGGTGCTGTGCATCACCCATTTCTGCGCTGTGAATCAGCAGCGCTACTGGAGAACGTTACCGATGTAGAAACAGATCGACTGTGGTTTATATGCGACGGGAAACCGCACCATTTTCTATGGAACGTGCGGCAGTACTTCATGACAACGTTCCGTGGGCGATGGATCGGGTGAATATATCTGGCAGCATTGTCTCTCCGTTCACCGGATGCGAAACGGTTGTTTTTGTGGCTACTGACACATTTAAAGGCATCTGTGTCTGCTCGTCCATCTTCAATGTACAGACGTTACAGGAGTTTGTAACCAATGCATGTGATGCAATCGGAACGGAGCCCGGTGTGTGTCAATCAGTTCGTGAGTCACTCCGAAGCTGAAGGAATTGATAGGATGTGTGGTAACTACACACATCAGGACCAATAGTTTTTACATTTATCCTGCAGACAGATGGAAATGGACCATACGTCAACAGTTTCTGGTTTCCGGATATATTATTATAGGGAGTTTTCTTTTATTTCTGATCAATACCACCTCCTGTAGGAATATGTGGTACTATTATTCTCACACACACTGCATTTATTTGCCTCCTACGGAGAGGGATGATCCTCTGGCTGGAAACAGAACATTTAATTTTCCCAAAGAAGGAAGGGGTGCTAGACATAGCAGACTTCGAACGCAGATCATGAGCTCTCCCTGTGAAATATGCTTCATACACTCGCATGCGTTGCTGACAAAGGAATACTTCTGAAGGGAGCATGAGGCACGTCCGCACAAACTGAGCCACGTAGATCAATACAAGAAATATTTGCACCTATGTTGAAAATGGTTCAAATGGCTCTGAGCACTATGGGACTCAACTTCTAAGGTCATCAGTCCCCTAGAACTTAGAACTACTTAAACCCAACTAACTTAAGGACATCACACACATCCATGCCCGATGCAGGATTCGAACCTGCGACCGTAGCGGTCGCGCGGTTCCAGACTGTAGCGCCTAGAACCGCTCGGTCACCCCGGCCGGCACCTATGTTGAATGTGTTCAGGAGTTGTAGAGAAAATGGAGGAAGGAAGCAACCACAGTCCAAAGAGTATTACTGATATTTTATCATCAAATAAATGAACCACATCCCATATTAAATAGAAAATAATGCACGTGCACTGGAAACACGCCCGGTTTCAGGCCCAGACGATACAAGCCCCCGCTTTGGGCGCCAAGCTGAGAAGGGCGTCGGAGACGTTCAGTTGTAAGACATCAGTAAAGTGCGTATCACAATTCGCTGCGAAAGCAGACACAGGTGAAAGTGTACAACTGAAAACAGAGGAGTGATGGAAGATGCCAAATGCTAAGTCGCATGCGTCGAAAAATGTTCTCTAACCGGTACTGCCTGGAAGACTATATGGAAAAATCTGACGACTGTCTAACTTCAGACATACTCTCTACAGCATCCATCTTTATCAACGACCTTCCACCAGCCGCTTGCTGCAGGTAAGTCGTGCGTCTAAAGGAGAATCGTTACTGTCAGTACGGTACCGAAATGTGAGAGATAGCCATACATTGAATGGCTGAGGCTCCTAAAATCGTAGACGTTTGTGAATGAACAAAGCAGCCCTGCACACATAAGCTCCATGAGCAGCCACAAAACCTGATGAACAGAAATGAGATCTGCTTAGACATTCGAGACCTCCCGTCAAAGCCTGAATAACCACTCTCTGCAAGGCGACAACTGTTACACATTCAATAAGAGAGTCAATTAAGTTTTCTAGCGTACTGACAGTAATGTGGAGCCATGCCGTGCCGAACTGTGCTAAGTTCCTAGGTTGAGGATCCATGACGCGTGCAGCCTAATGGAGGAGGTCCCAAAGATTCTCGATTGGATTTAACTACGGGAAGTTTGTTGGCCTCATCTTGGTGCTCTTTGATCCATGCACGTACACAGTGAACTGTGTAACACGTTGCTTTGTTCTGCTGACAGATGCCATCGTTCCGAGGGAAAAATAACTGGATGTAGGGGCGGACACGATCTCCTAGGACAGAAGCGTGGATGTGTTGATCCGTTGTGCCTTCCAGATTGACCTAGGGAATGCTACCAGACCATAACACTTCCTCCTCCAGCATAGATCCTTCCGATGATTGTGACAGCGTGTTTACTTTCAGACATTTCACGTCGTACACGTCAGAGGCCAGTTGTCATATGAAAAGGGTACCTGTCGCCAGCCAGTTGACGTCCAGCAGCGGTATTGGCGTGCAAATTCCAGATTTCATCGCCAATGAATAGCAGTCAGTGCGCAAGGGTCCATAAACAATACGCCATCTGCGGAGGCCCATATGCAGCAAGGTTCGCAGAACGGTCTTTGGGGAGACACTGTTGGTGGTCCCATGGTCCATCTTGGCGATCAGTTGCTCAAAAGTTCCGCGTCTAGTCGCTCGAAAAAAATCTGCGCAACTGTCGTTCACGCCTGTCATGTATGGCCGTGTTGAAACACTTGCCTCAGCGCTGTTTTAGGATGGCGCTTTGAATGGTATACTTTAACGACTTAGGCACGCGAGGAATTTACAGACTTATCTATATCGGAAATGCTTCTACCCTTGTCCCGAAAGCAAATGACCACTCCGGTTTGGACGTCTGATAAATCGCTTCGCTTCGCATCCACGTTACGACAGCAACTGCATTGTTCCCTGCGCCTCCGAAAGGCCTTAAACAGGGTGTTACAAGAAGGTACGGCCAAAATTTCAGGAAACAGTCCTCACACACAAATAAAGGAAATTTGTTATGTGAACATGTGTCCGGAAACGCTTAATTTCCATGTCAGAGCTCATTTTAGTTTCGTCAGTATGTACCGTACTAACTCGATTCACCGCCATTATTTCATACGGGATACTCTACCTGTGTTGCTAGAACATGTACCTCTACAAGTACGACACAACATGTGGTTCATGCACGATGGAGCTCCTGCACATTTCAGTCGAAGTGTTCGTACGCTTCTCAACAACAGATTCGGTGACCAATGGATTGGTTGAGGCGTACCAATTCCATGGCCTCCACGCTCTCCTGACCTCAACCCTCTTGATTTTCATCTATGGGGGCATTTGGAAGCTCTTGTCTACGCAACCGCGGTACCAAATTTAGAGACTCTTCGTGCTCGTATTGTGAACGGCTGTGATACAATACGCCATTCTCCAGGGCTGCATCAGCGCATCAGGGATTCCATGCGACGGAGGGTGGATGCATGTATCCTCGCTAACGGAGCACATTTTGAACATTTCCTGCAACAAAGTGTTTGAAGTCACGCTGGTTCGTTCTGTTGCTGTGTGTTTCCATTCCATGATTAACGTGATTTGAAGAGAAGTAATAAAATGAGCTCTAACATGGAAAGTAAGCGTTTCCGGACACATGTCCACATAACATATTTTATTTCTTTGTGTATGAGGAATGTTTCTTGAAAGTTTGGCTGTACCTTTTTGTAATACCCTGTATACCCTCCACTGCTAGCGGTGTCGCCTGTCGTCTGCGTGTGGTTGTTGCACGTTGGCATCGAACACATGTGCCTGCACCGCGTGATATACAATAAAACTCGCGCGGAGGGGCCACGCAGTTTAGGGTGCCACGTCACGGATTGCGCGGGCCCACTCGCCGGAGGTTCGAGTCCTCCTTCAGCCATGGGTGTGTGTGTTGTTCTCAGCGTAAGTTAGTTTAACTAGTGTGTAAGTCTAGGGACCGATGACCTGAACAGTTTAGTCCCTTAGGAATTCACACACACATATCAAAAGAACAACATGCAAAGGAGTCTCAGAAAGAAAGATGAAAAATACCAACAAATTCAAAACTGGAAACAAAATATAAACAAATGCGTGTATACAGTCATGCAGAACCAAGAACAGAGACTAACACCAGTGCAAATCCCAACATTCTAAAGAAACCTTATTTGAACTACTTTCTAAAGGGCGTTCAAAAAGTAATGAAAAATTATTTCTTTCTCGGCCGATTTCAGTCGAAAAAAATGAGTAATTTGTTGTGGAACATTATGCAATGTTCCCGCTTCAGCTCCTGTAGTTTCATGAAGTTTCGATAGATAGTAGCGCTACACGTAGAATTCAAAATGACATCTGTAACGAAGGTGCGTTCCAGGCAGAGAGCTGTCATTTTCTTCTGTCGGAAAACGAGAGCAGCGAAGATATTCAAGGCCGCTCGCAGAATATCTACGGAGAGCTGGCAGTGAACGAAAGCACGATCACTTGTTCAGGGAGGCGTCTGTTACCATCGCAACACGGTCGCGCAAACCTGTCCAATCTCCCACGTGCGCGCCGCACACAGCTGTGACTGACTGCTGCAGTGTTGGTACATGCTGTGACAGTACAAACCCCCGTTACTAGATGAATAGGTCTAGTATGGAAGGATTGCTTTGTGGAGCACGAGCGCGCGAAATGGTGCGCCGTTCTCGGAAGCGCGTGGCGCGCTAGCGCGAGATTTGCAACGGTCGGAGGGATGCCTCTGTCGCCGGACGTCACGTGGACCGCAGCTTGAGCCATTGTTTGGTTTTTCGCCCATTACGCGAAAACTATTGAACTTACGGAGAAGAGCGATGCGGCAGTGGATTGTGGCCAGCAATATGCACCTTCTGAAAGATTGATCTTTATTTAAAACTACGTCACGCAAAAGTTATACTAACTTGAAAATCGGTTAATATCTTGAATACTATGAGATTAATAAAAATAGTAAATAACGACTTACAGGGATGAGCGAGCGCTCATTAAAAGCGTCTCGTCATAGTGGATCGAGTTCCATAGTCATATGTTAGGATTCATGAATAATTAAGCTCGTAAAGAGCAATAAAAAAGTTTGGTGGGAAATTGTTTATAAAATTCAATAGAAAATTCATGACGTAAAGAACGGCACTATATAATATTAGAGGTGGCATCACACGTATTTTATACCACTTAAGTTGTACTATACACTTAACTTGCAATAGTTTTCATTGTTTGCAAACTATTATTAACACTTATCGCCCATAATTAATTCATTAATTATTAAAGATTTGAAGATTCTGAGCAGCGCAATGTGTAGATGGCTATAGATTACGTCTAAGAACAGCGCGGTTCCGATGGTGTACTTTTTTCTGTTGAGGGATATATGTGTCAAAATTTGTAACCTTAACTGGTGAGATTGGTACTTGCGTAACCAGTGGGTGGAGGGGGGGGGGGGGGAGGGGCGTAGACATCCGAGCCTATATAAGCGAGTGGCCATCTTGGTCAGGGGTCAGTCGTTGGTCAGTCGGCGAGTGGGTGGCGAGCGAGCCCCACTTGTTGGTGGCTCATGTGGTCGTTTGAGTAAGAATTTATCGCGCCGAATTGTATTGTTTAATAGTGCAAGTTGTACTATACACTTAACTTGCAGTAGTTTTCATTGTTTGCAAACTATTATTAACACTTATCGCCCATAATTAATTCATTTGGCTATAGATTACGTCTAATAACAGCGCGGTTGGACCTTCCATCGCATATATTTCTTGAACTGTAAGTGCTACGATTATTTGTTCAAAAAATGTTCAAATGTGTGTGAAATGTTATGGGACTTAACTGTTAAGGTCGTCAGTCCCTAAGCTTACACACTACTTAACCTACATTATCCTAAGGACAAACACACACACCCATGCCCGAGGGAGGACTCGAACCTCCGCCGGGATCAGCCGCACAGTCCATGACTGAAGCGCCTAAGACAGCTCGGCTAATCCCGCACGGCCGATTATTTGTGTGAGTACGAATTACGAGGTATACATCGGCGTAAGTGAACATGTGGCGATCTGTGATATCGTGCCAAAACTGTTAGAACAAAGAGGGCAGTGGGACTTGTGGTTCTGTTCGAATTGATTGAGTAATTATAGCAGCCTACACATTACTGGTATTGGGGGCTAGGAGTCAAAATATTATTAAAGTAGAACCGTAAACCGTCTCACCAGTATTAATTTCATTGTGTGAAAGAAAAGGACGACGCCAATAAATAGTGATTGCACTGTGTCGTTAAAAATGATTTTGCTTCAATAATCGCACAATTTTTGTTCCCTAGCATAAACTGTACTCATGTCTGAGAATATTAATTCAAAAACTATAACTAATGCGGGGGTGTGGAACAGTGTACTAATGCACCAAGTGTGGACATCATCCCCTGAGACTTACGTGAGAGCCAAAATTTGCACTAACATTTTTTAACGAACATTTGTATATGCACATTCGTGTGAACGCTTCAACCGCACTTATTTTCCGCCCCGTCGCAATGCGGACACTCTCATTCGGGGTGATAGACTGATCAGAATCCAACACTTCACTGCACAGCTGGACATCTGTTTTGTTAGTGCTGACACACTGGTCCATCACTTGCGGTACTCAAAAGTGTGTGCGCACTGGATACCTCGCCGCCTAACAGAATACAATAAAGAACAACAAAAGACCTCCTGTGCCGAATTGCTTGCGCGTTGTGTGGTTGATCGTGACATTTTTTTGTCGAACATCGTCACTGGCGATGAAACATGGGCTAATTACTTCGAACCATAAAGAAAACGGCAATCCATTCAGTCTGATACTAAAATGTAGACCTTCACGGCCGGAAATGGGTACCACTAAAAGAACTGTTTCAAAACGTTTCGAAGATCACAAGGGCAATTGTAGAAGAAGAGAAACGGAACGATCAGCTGTTGCGGAGCATGCTTTCCAGCCAGGTAACCACCATATTCGTTTCGAGGAGGCGCAAGTACTAGCGGCCAAAAGCGAATATTACGAAAGGCTCTACTGGGAGGCAATCTAAATCGCCAAACACCCCAATAATTTCAATCGAAAGGAGGAGGGCGTGAAATTAAACGGTATATGGATGCCAGTGTTAAAGAAGATGTGTACCACCCGTCCACCACTGGGTGATGGCAACAGTGATCGACGGCTGCGGACAGCGGCCAATTGCACTGACGTTTTCAAAACACGTGACGTCACGCCTCGGCGCGGGAGCACGCGGACACGGAATTTAGCGGCAGTCAGTAGCGAGCCAGTGGGTGTGTTGGACCTTCCATCGAGCTACAGACCCCCCTTGAAGATGTACCCCGCAGACGGAGACGAAACGTTGGGAATTGACACAGAATTCATCAACCGACCACAGCATAAAGGCCCGGATAATTATAATGGACAATCCATTCAGTGGCGCCACGTCACCTCTTCTCCGAAGAAGAAGTTCAAAGCCGCACCCTCAACCGATAAAATGATAGTGACACTCTTGTGTGACTCTGAAGGGGTTATTTTCTTTGTTGTTCGCCCTCGCGTTGTAACGATCAACTCTGAAGTATCCTGCGCTACTCTCAGGAAACTGAATAAACGTCTTCAGCGTGTTCGTCGCCCCAGGAAATTCAAGGCGTGACAAGGCCTCACACACGTCTGCGCACCCGAGAGCAGCTCAAAAGATTTTATGGGACTGTTCTTCTTCGTCCATCCTACAGTACGAGCAAGACGGGGAAGTTACTGATGCGGCAAGACGTTGGCTACGACGTCGACCAGTGGAATGGTACCATTCTGGCATACATGTCCTCCCAATAAGGTGGCGTAAGGTCGTCACAGTGAATGGATATAACATTGATAAATAGTGTTAGTAACAAATAGAGTGGGGAGTAATTGGAATCCTGAATAAAATTAACCTGCTTCCAAAAAACAAGTGTGTTACATTACTTACTGAATTCCCCTCGTGTAATGAACTTGGCAGTATGAGTCCACTCAACAGCATGCATCCACTCTCTAGAGTGTATACATTTACTGATTCGGTTGTGAATGGTGTCATGAGCTACTGAGGCACGCTGGTGCACAACTGTTGTAACGAGTTTTGGTGCCCTGGATACTGCCACTATGGCGGAACTGTCGCGGGGTTAAAGTGACGGAAAGTGCGGCGGGACCCGCGGAGCGGCCCCCGAACAACAACACAACGGGTGAGAATGGACGCGACCAACAAAGGACAGAACGAACAACAAGATCGAAACAACGGAGTCACAAGAAAACGTAACAACCACGTCCACTCGTACACAAAACAAGATAGTAAATAAGCTGTCTAAGGCGAGGCGATGTGTCCAGAGACGTACGCAAGGTTAGACTAGCTGGCTGAGCCTTCTTTTTTCCTTTATTGATTTTCAATTCCCCCCCCCCGAAGGGGGCGGGCTGGCAGCAGTTTAGTACGCTGCTCTACAGCCTATATAATTTTATTTTAAAAAAAACGGAAGAAGAAAAGAAACAAGAAAAACAGGCGATAAAACGGTGTCAAGTGTAAAATGCCGGAAAAATGCGTAAAGTTAAAACAGAAAGCAAAAGGGGTTGGCAACGTTAATAAAAGACACAGGAATCAGACAAGTAACATAGTACACACACAATTAAAAAACACGGCGACAGTCTGGTTTCTGTTCGCAAGAGATAAAAGGCACACCCAGCGACAGTATGATACCCGTTCGCAACACTTCCCAAAAAACACAACACGGAACACTCATTGTAAAAACTCTCACTGTAGAACACTCACTGTAGAACTCTGCACGAAAGTGGCGGCACAAAGATGACACTCCCGAGCCAAAGGCAGATGGAGAGGGGGGGACCTGGAGGAGGGGGAAGAACAAGGAGGGAGGAAGGGAAAAAAAACGAAAAAGGGGGGAACCAAGGAGGGAAAGGACTAATAAAGGGGGAGAAGGGCAGACGTGAGAGGGAATGAGAGGAGGCAGAGGAGGGAAATGTAAAAGGACTTGGGAGAGAGAAGGGGGCAAAGAGAGGGGAGGGGGTGAAGAAAGAGGATGGAAGGGGGGAAGAGGGAGCACAGGAAAAGGACAGAGGAAAGGAGGGGGAGTGAGGATCAAAGTTGACAGGAGGGATAAATGGAGGGAGAGAGGGCATCATCCGGGGGGGGGGGGGGCAGTTGATGGAAGCCACCTTGGGAAAGGAGATGTAGGGTGTAGAGATGAAGGGCAGGGGGACACAACAGTGAAGACGTGGCAGGGGGCGGGGATGGGAGAGGAGAGGAGCAACCAGGGGGTGATGGGGTTCAAACTGGCGGGAGGTGTAGAGGATACGGATATGTTCGAGGAATAGGAGCAGATGGGGGAAAGGAATGAGATCATACAGGATCCGCGTGGGGGATGGGAGGCAGAGTGCATGACGCTCAAGGATCTGGAGGGACTTATAGAATTTGGGGGCGGGGCACATATCCAGGCAGGACTGGCATCACAGAGGGTGGGACGGATTAAGGATTTGTAGGTGTGGAGGAGGGTAGAGGGGCGCAACACCCATGTCCGTCCAGAGAGGAGTTTGAGGAGTCGGAGGCGGTTGTGGGCTTTGGATTGGATTGCGCAGAGATGAGGGATCCAGGTGAGGTGACAGTCAATGGTGAGGCCAAGGTACGTGAGGGTGGGGGTGAGGCGGTCAGGACGGGCGCAGACAGTAAGGGAGAAATCCAGGAGCCGGAAGGAGCGAGTGGTATGACCTACGATGATTGCCTGGGTCTTGGAAGGATTGATTTTCAGGAGCCACTGGTTACACCATGCAGCAAAAAGGTCAATGTGATTCTGGAGAAGGCGTTGGGACCGTTGTAGTGTAGGAGCAAGGGCGAGGAATGCGGTGTCATCAGCATATTGCAAGAGGTGTATTGGAGGGGGGGGGCATATCTGCTGTGTACAGGAGGTAAAGGAGAGGGGAGAGGACAGAGCCCTGGGGCACACCTGCAGAGGGGTAGAAGGTGTGGGAATTGGCATTATGGATGGTAACATAGGAGGGGCGGTGGGAGAGGAAGGAGGCCATCAGACGGATGTAGTTGATAGGAAGGGTGTAGGTTTGGAGTTTAAACTGGGATGCCAGACACAGTCGTAGGCTTTTCCGAGGTCAAGGGAGACAAAAATGGCGGAGCGACGGGAGTTAAGCTGGAGGGAGAAGAGATGAGTGAGGTGGAGGAGTTGGTCATCAGCAGAGAAGGAAGGTTGAAAGCCACATTGGGTGTTGGGGAGGAGGTGGTTTTGGCAGAGGTGGTGATGGATGCGCCGGGAAAGAGCTTGCTGAACACCGATGTGAGACATATAGGACGATAGGAAGAGGCATCAGATGGAGGCTTGTTGGGTTTCGAGAACATCAGGATACGGGAGGTTTTCCACAGGTCGGGATAGAAGCCAGTGGCAAGGATGACATTGTAGAGGGTGGCAAGGATTGAAAGGAAGGAGGGGGGGGGGCAGTGTTTGAGGTGGCGGTACTGGCTGAGCGGGAGGCAGGCACTTAAATACTCAATTGAGGGCGCCGCTATTGGCCGCTGGAACCACGTGTTTCACTGTGGCGCCCTCACACTGAATGCGGGCCACGAGGCGCGCCCTGCCACGACTTATGGCGCGATAGTGGAGAGACCTCTAGGGGTCTTCGACGTCCATGACGTCTGGCGGGGATTCAAATTCCGCGGCGCACTGTACCAGCAGGGCAGCTTTAACGTCCGAGCTGCTCCCACACATGTTCTGTCCGGGGGCAGATCTGGGGCTCTTGCTGGTCATGGGACTACCTCATCATGTGTACAGTTTATGGAGATGTATACTGTGTGTGATAGAACACTGTCCTTATAAAAAATGGCACTACGATACTTTCGCATGAGGGGTAACACATGCAGGAGGTACGATATTCGTCACGTACCATTGTGCCGCCAGGATTCCGTCAGTCACTTCCAACGTGACTCAAGTTACATCCGACAGCTCCCCATACCAGGTGTCTGGGATTAGCAGTGTTGCGCCTTTTCAAAATACACTCCTGGAAATGGAAAAAAGAACACATTGACACCGGTGTGTCAGACCCACCATACTTGCTCCGGACACTGCGAGTGGGCTGTACAAGCAATGATCACACGCACGGCACAGCGGACACACCAGGAACCGCGGTGTTGGCCGTCGAATGGCGCTAGCTGCGCAGCATTTGTGCACCGCCGCCGTCAGTGTCAGCCAGTTTGCCGTGGCATACGGAGCTCCATCGCAGTCTTTAACACTGGTAGCATGCCGCGACAGCGTGGACGTGAACCGTATGTGCAGTTGACGGACTTTGAGCGAGGGCGTATAGTGGGCATGCGGGAGGCCGGGTGGACGTACCGCCGAATTGCTCAACACGTGGGGCGTGAGGTCTCCACAGTACATCGATGTTGTCGCCAGTGGTCGGCGGAAGGTGCACGTGCCCGTCGACCTGGGACCGGACCGCAGCGACGCACGGATGCACGCCAAGACCGTAGGATCCTACGCAGTGCCGTAGGGGACCGCACCGCCACTTCCCAGCAAATTAGGGACACTGTTGCTCCTGGGGTATCGGCGAGGACCATTCGCAACCGTCTCCATGAAGCTGGGCTACGGTCCCGCACACCGTTAGGCCGTCTTCCGCTCACGCCCCAACATCGTGCAGCCCGCCTCCAGTGGTGTCGCGACAGGCGTGAATGGAGGGACGAATGGAGACGTGTCGTCTTCAGCGATGAGAGTCGCTTCTGCCTTGGTGCCAATGATGGTCGTATGCGTGTTTGGCGCCGTGCAGGTGAGCGCCACAATCAGGTCTGCATACGACCGAGGCACACAGGGCCAACACCCGGCATCATGGTGTGGGGAGCGATCTCCTACACTGGCCGTACACCACTGGTGATCGTCGAGGGGACACTGAATAGTGCACGGTACATCCAAACCGTCATCGAACCCATCGTTCTACCATTCCTAGACCGGCAAGGGAACTTGCTGTTCCAACAGGACAATGCACGTCCGCATGTATCCCGTGCCACCCAACGTGCTCTAGAAGGTGTAAGTCAACTACCCTGGCCAGCAAGATCTCCGGATCTGTCCCCCATTGAGCATGTTTGGGACTGGATGAAGCGTCGTCTCACGCGGTCTGCACGTCCAGCACGAACGCTGGTCCAACTGAGGCGCCAGGTGGAAATGGCATGGCAAGCCGTTCCACAGGACTACATCCAGCATCTCTACGATCGTCTCCATGGGAGAATAGCAGCCTGCATTGCTGCGAAAGGTGGATATACACTGTACTAGTGCCGACATTGTGCATGCTCTGTTGCCTGTGTCTATGTGCCTGTGGTTCTGTCAGTGTGATCATGTGATGTATCTGACCCCAGGAATGTGTCAATAAAGTTTCCCCTTCCTGGGACAATGAATTCACGGTGTTCTTATTTCAATTTCCAGCAGTGTATCTCATTAACGGGACTTCTCCCCATATCGCCAACATACTTGCCAACGATGGTCATCTGGAGTAGTGCAGAACGGCCATTCACCTCTGAGCAGAGGGCGATGACATTCATTAGCGGTCCACACTTCCCACTCAAGAAACCAGTCCAAACACTGCCGTTTTTATTATCGTCTTAACATCAGCTTAAACTTGATGCGGTCATTCGGTAGTCCAGCTGCTGCTAGAGTTCGAACAATGATGTGGAATGACATAGATTATTTCAGAGCGTACATAATTTTTTCTTTGAGGGCAGGTGCAGGTGAGAATAGGTTACGATGTGCTTGGTGCACGATACGGCGAACATCCATTGTGGTGGACAGACGAGTTGGATTTGGACCTTGGCGATGAGTACGCTTCCCTACAAGTTACCATGCAGTCCAACCATTGGCATCTGTCCTATCCGAATGGCCCAAAACGTGAAGGTCAAACGGAGACCCACAGTGAATTACCTTTCATGCTATGTCAGGTGCTGAAAACATTGTCTGACATGCGTACGCTGCACGTGCATGTCTCTCACATTGGTCGCACCCCTTATATACGCCTCCAGATCTGCTAACAAACACAAATTGTACTAATGCGCTCTAGAGGCTGCTCTACTTTTCACAAACAATAGTGTTCAGTCCTAAAAAACAGTGTCCAGCGCAGCGCCACGAGACAGAATCAACAAGGCGCTGACCTAGAGCCAATGGAAAGAGCGGGCAGCGCCACACATCAAGGAAGACAGAGTTCAGCGGCCCCTGTCAACGCTGACTTAACCAGCCACCCATCGCTGGTCAGTGCAGTACGGCTGCAGTCTTTGAGAGCATCAGTACTGGGTAATAAGAAGACTTTACTTACGCTGCGTCTGCGAGTAATAATAGAGAGTAAATGTAATTGCAGTAGAGGCAAAGGAACCAAGTTAAGTTGCGTTGGTTTTCTGTTTAGAAATAAAGTGTTCAATTAATCTTCAACTATTATATACAGGTCATTTTGGATTCTTGCCACCGGCCAATGCACGTTCTCTCCTTCCTCGTTTGTGTCTATGGTGGCTCCCACAGTAGCCGAATCAACAAATAGTAATTGTGAATCACTTAAATTCCTGCCGATGAGGTGAGTATGCACAAAGTTACTTTATATCCAACCATGCATCTTCTGTAAGGCAGAGAAGAACTGACGAGAATGTTATTTTATGTAATCCTTCCTTTTTAAATTTTCATCTTTAGATGTGTTTATTTGCCCTAATGGAACGAAAAACGTTTTAAGTTTTTCGTTATGAGGAAATAAATTTTTATTTCCCTCAGGGACAAAGTTGTAAGTATAAAAAGAAGAATCACTTGAATTTTATCAAGATTGTCACATTTAATTTACTTCACTGAGAAATACTCATTTTCCTTATAGATCCCGTTTCTAAACGGAAACAGATAACTGGAACGAAAATTACTAACCCTACAGCCTGGAATTTTTTTCTTGTTTTGCTTTTTGTCCTTGAAAATAAATTGGAAAAGTGTATTTCTGTCAGACAGCGCTGGCACATGGATGGCTAAGTTTCTCGACACGAGTTACGTTCTGGCAAACGGTTGTCATCTGCCGGAGAGTTTCAAATATGCGCACACTGTGCTGTACAGTGAAGTTTTGTTTCGCTTTCGTTTACGCCATCTTCCCATTGTTTTTCCAATAAAATGATTAATCCCGTCGTAATGAGTGAAATACTGTGCTGAGAAAGATGGTAATATGTTAGTAATACCTACTGCACAACTTGGATGTTAAGCATTTCGGGGAAAATTAGTTATGGAGGAGATGTGTGTTGTGAAATGACGAAATGTTTGTTATTCGATACTATGAGCGCGTGGGTTACGCGCGAGGCTACCTGCGGACACTGCGGGCACGTGACTCGTGGGTGTATGATACGAGCGCAGCTCGCATTCTCTTACTTGCGAACAGGAGCAAAGACTGTCAACGATACACGATTGACAGCTGACCCTGTAAGTCAAGTTAATATTCTCTGCATTGTCGTATTTATTACAGTGTGACAATGCGATGAAACCTTACCACACAGTATAACATGTGACTGGAATTTTCTCCGGTGTTGCCTTAAAAATCAATCTTCTGTTACACCAAAGTGTCACTGAATGAAAAAAAATTGATAATACTTACCATACAAAATTTTGTAGTCAAGAAAAGCAAATGAATTAACGCGAGGACGCACGCTTTTATGGGCCAACTCGTCTCGTAAGATTTTGCATGTTTTTTTATGACAGTTGAAAAACCGTTCTAAAATAAGCCGCGACACAATTAGCGCGCTTCGCAAAAATATGGTACATTGCCTTAATCACACCCCAGCTATGCCAGGAAGGATTCATACTGCCGATGTCCCAACCTCTGTCTATTAACAGTTTTTACAACAACCACCATAACACCACGTATTTGGTACATTGTGCCAGCTGATTACTGCAGTGTAGGATGCAGTTTATCACTGGTATTTCCTGTTTGAGGCCATCTTGTTTCATTGGTTCCTTATGAAAGCAACTGCACCAGACTTTGTCCGCCTGGCTAGCCGCGAGGTCTGACGCCCCACTTCCCTAGCGGGAAGGCGTGCCAGTCCCCAGCTGATATAGCGTCGAGGTCCCCTGTGCAGGCCAGCCTGTGTGTCGTTTTTGAGGTGGTTTCGGCGAATAAGGGCTGTCTCCACGTACGCGTACACCATAATTACTCTACCACACAAACGTTTGGTCAACTGGGGGCAGACCCCTGGGTTCGGTGAGGGGCGGCTGTGAGGTGGGTGGACTGCTGTGGCCTGTTGTGGGGGTTGTGAACCACGGAGGGCTACGGTGGGACGAAGCTTCTCCTTCGTTTCTAGGTGCCCAGTTTAATACACATTCACACACACACACACACACACACACACACACACACACACACACACACACACACACACCAGACCTTTGACCAATCATTGCAGGAGCTCCGCCAGTTCCAATCAATGAATTTTTTTCCAGCAATGCTCATGTTAGTCAATAAAATTTCATTGACACTAAATCGAGCAGTTCCTCCATCAATTTAAATTCATCATCAACACATTTCACAAATACCTCAAGCTGAGGTACATCAGTAACATTTGAGCTTTCATCCAAAACCAAACCCATATTCATACCTTTGAGTTGCGTTTTTCCACTTCGTTCGCCATTTTTTTTTTTTTTTTTGCAAACTGTTCTCTGTGAAAGAGGAACTGTTCCAAAAACCGTAAGAGTCACTGGACACAAGGTTCTTGTGGCAGTAACAAAACATTCTTTAACAAATTCTCCATTGTTGAAGGGACGAGCTGTTTGGTTATTCTAAGGGATATATGGCAGGTCATTTTCAATGCACGGTGATTGTGGATAACACGGCTGTCTTCCTGTAAATACGTTAAAAGTGAGTCATAAAATAGAGGGCAATACCACATAATGCTGCATAAATAATAGTAGCATTTTCAAGAAACGACGTATATCTATATTTACTTTTCTCATTTTCTCTTTCCTGTCTTGTCTAAAAAAGTTTAGCTTTCTTTTCCTCAGTAATCAAAATGATCACGAATTTCTCAGGGCACTGAAATTGTCGCTTCACATGATACTTCGTCAATGCCGATTACATAGCATTACGAAACAGACCATGGTTGCCGGCTTTTGTTTTTCAATAAAAACGGGTTCCCAATTCGGGTTGAAGAATAAGGATTCGACCCATTTTCGTTTGGAGGATCTTCAACTCTCCACAGCCATTTTCTTCTCACTAATCGTAGACTACCACGAATGCCAAAGAGACTTCGTTCGACACTGGCAACAATAATAACAAGAAGTAAAGAGGCTCGTCTTGCTGCGCGCGCATCAGTAAGATGCAGACAGGTGAAAAGGACTGACAGCGCCGGTGGGCAATCAGTGTGGCTACTCACGGGCACCCGCGCACGCACTAGCTCATTTGGCCACCCATGTTCTCAATTTATTACATCTTTTTTCATGTTCTTATTCTGTGTTCTTTCAATAATCCTTCACTGTAAGGAATTTACAACTTACCAGGTAATTTTTAAATAGTGTTTTCTTGGCAATCTCGTTGGCAGCTCTAGGCAATTTATTACGGTAATGGAAGTTTTCACTGAATATTTTCACAGTGAGAGGTTCGAATTGAAATGAGAAAATTAAACCATAGAGAACAGTTTTCATCAGTATGTAGTGTTATGTGAGCCTCACTGCCACTTTTTTTAACTAATTTGTGTCTGATTTTATTCCTAGAAGCTCAGTAATGTATGTAGATACCGTAAATGTAAATCTGATTCAAAAAGTACTTGAAGTGAAGTGAAGCGCAGCTGGACAGCAACACACTCTTAGCGCGCAATCTCCGCAACGATAGTGGTTGTGAATCTTTGAGTATGGACTCTAAAAAAAGAAAGACAATTGATTTATTAAAAAAACGAGGACTGTTAATCTGTATCTTGTGGAAAGAGGACGTGTTGCTAGGCCGTCGCTCAGAACGTATTGGTACATTTAATGGAAATTGATATTTTAGGGATAAAACCGTTGCCAAACATTATTGTATACAAATTTTTTGCCAGTTAAGAATAGAAATATATTTTTTTTTGGAAAAGGAGGTGAATTCACTGTCGTCGCCGTCTATCAGTCGACATAATTGTAAGTGTACAAAGTTCACTAAAATACAGGAAAAGAAATGCATTCTCTATAGTTTTCATTCAATAAGTAACAACCTCTACCGAGCGAGGTGGCGCAGAGGTTAGCACACTGGACTCGCATTCGGGAGGACGACGGTTAAATCCCACGTCCAGCCATACTGATTTAGGTTTTCCGTGATTTCCTTAAATCGCTCCAAGCAAATGCCGGCATGGTTCCTTTGAAAGGGCACGGCCGACTTCCTTCCCTAATCCGTTGAGACCGATGACCTCGCTGTTTTGTCTCTTCCCCCAAACAACCCAACCAACTCCAACCCAACAACCTCTCATAATTTCTTAATTACAGAAATTGGATTATGTTCTTGTACAATAGTATGGTGCTGAACTCCACTGACAAATTTTGATGTAGCAGGACGTGTAGTTTGAAGGAAGTTTGTGTGCCAAGCATTCTCACTTTCTCAGGAAAAGCAGATTGCTGTTTGATCTTATTTACTTACAACAGTGGTCCCTTAGGTATGAAAAGCTACGAAAACTTGGTCTCAGAGCTATCCGCAATACGGCCAAGTAACTAACAGAATCGTATTTTAAACCTTAAAGAACAATAACTTCCTCCAAATTGTAATACGTCACCAACTGGTGCAGACACTGATCATTCAAGGAGGCAGCAACCAAAATTCAGGTACCAGTTACGACTTAAAGTAAAAATCTCTCTCCAAACACATATATAAATTCATATTATTAAGATAAAATTAATTTTATAAGTATTACTTCAGCGATGTGTCGATTTAAAGGGGCAAAAATGGAACATCCGACACCGCAGACTGCGTGGTGAGTCAGGGCAACCTGCTTGCTTCAAATACACCGTGTAACGTCGACATGTCATTTCAATTTTTGTAAATTAGCGATGTGCACGTCAGAGAGATCTTTGGTGTTGTTGTGGCCCAGTCTTTGCCTCAGCACAGTCTGATATATTCTTAGTTGAAGTGTGGCAGGTGATGAATGTACCTAGTAGTGCTGTGTTGTCGTGTGATTGTATCCGTTGGATGAAGAAAGATTTACTGTAAAAGATAGCAAGGATGAATATTATGATGCACACATTCAAACGCGAAAGGAATATAAATTTTTGATAATGTTATGTTTTTGAAGAGAAGAAGACCGAATTAAGACTGCAGCACTGCGGACCTAATTTGTAGAAATTATTGGCAACTTGTTAACTTTGTTCACTTGCTCAGAGCTGAGAGAATGACCACCCCACTGAGTTAGTCCTTAACATATTAACTGATTAAGCTTTTTGCTATTTTTTTAAAATTCTCTTTTAACATTCTACCCTTTTCATATAATTGTTCACATTGTTAAGTGTAGTACTGTTTATACCATTGCTGTGTGAAGATCATCTGTCTTTTTAAGTACATACTTTATTCTAAAACCATTGTTTTGGTATACCATTCCATAAGAACACTTACTGTACCCATTCCACTATTTAAAGGTATGACCACTTTTCACCATCTGGTATCCAACATTTTGAATATTTATTTAGAAACAGAAATCTGGATTGGACTTCGCCTACTTGCTGTTTGCTGTCGTGCCTTCGAGAAACCTGCAACGACATTGTCACGCCGTGAGGTAACTGGAAATTTTGATTAGGGCCCGATAATTGTTTAACTTCACCTAGGCATTTCATAAATAAAAAGATAAGTTGTAATTGAACCAGTTAGAATTCAGTTCGAATCAGGTTCTTTTTAGTCAAAAATTAGCACACGAGCGTAAGTTGGATAATAGTTTTCGAGTACACAGTTTTGATAGTACGTTGACTTTTTATAGAGTGTCTAACAACCCTACCACAACAAAGGTCAACATTTAACAACGATTGTGGTGTTGCTCACGCTGCTAAATACTGCATTTTCGGGCAACAACAGTCATATTATGTGGCAGGTGTCATTAGAGCACAGTTAATAGTCATTTCATGTAATAATGAAAAAACTAGGCACTCATCTTTTTGTGGTTCCCACGCTGGTCTTGTCGTAAAAGCATGGCTCAATCGTTGAAAATCTAGGTGGTTATGATTCCAAGCTCGGATGCGAAGAGGCCTAGGTTTTATCCTGCTATATTCAAAAGTTATGTAGATGCGCTTCACAAACCATTCTTGGAGATTAAACCTTTCAAAGTTAGCACAATAGTGATGTAAAAATTTAGGTTACGCTTCCTTTTAATTTCTTTTATTGCAATATCACGTAAACACAAAACATCACTTCACAATACAAAACATACTTGAAAACGTCTTCATCACAGTCACTGTTAAAGTTCACATTTTATAAGCTGACTACGTTAAGCGTATTTCCAACATGACGTCCAACACTTGACTTTCTCAAGGTCCGACTCTCTAACAACTCAAAAACCAACTAATAATCGCTTACGCGCCCAAAAATCGGAGTTACAAGTACGTCAAAGATCATAGTGACAAAAGAAAGAATACACATAAGAATAATATCATTGCAATATAAACATATCGATGTATCAAAAGTGAAATCAAATCTGAATGTTGTCTTAGAAATATGTTAAGTAGTTAACAGAAATACAGTAGAATATTAGTGGTATCGAGAGGTTCAGGTGAGGTACCATAATGGTTACGTAATTCAAGTACCATTACAAGTGGGAGGTAAATTTGGGTTAAATTTCGCACAGAAACACGTAGTGGGGAGGTAACATATATCGACGTTTTCTGCCTGGATAGCTCGCTGGTTCTTTTCGTAATATATAGTCAGATAATGCTGGATTTCTCGAAAGCAAACAATACCGCTGCACTAAATTTACTAATGTTACGCTTCATATTGAGGCAATTCATTTAAAGTTCTGTGTTCCATTTGTGAAATTTTAGGTCGTGTGACGATTATCGATTACTTTATTACGTATAAACATTTGGCTCAATAGTACAGGTCCTGTGTGTATTTGATTCATTGCTGAGTATTTGCGTGCACGATAGTTTTGTTTCTTTGTTTCGTCACTGAAGTAATTTTGTTTTTCCAAGAAATAGAATTTCATCATGTTTGACACATCAGAAAACAGTATGGAAGTCTGTCGTAGCACAAGACAACAGAGGGTGTTACAAAACAACAAGTCAGTACAGGATGTGACAAACCACCTTGTGCAATTATCAGCCACCCTGAGACTCTAGGATACTGCGTGGATCAACAATTATTAAACAGTTTAGCGAACAAAAACGAAAGAAAACAAAAAATGAGTAATGAACGCGCAAATTCTAAAGCTGAGTCGGTCGGCGATAATTAACCATCGGCTACCGAAAGGTTACAGAATTAGTCACAGCCGTGCGAAATTTTACACCTGGAAACATTTACATCAGAACCAGGTTTTGCATCAATGTCTTTTCAACGAACACAACCTACATAATTTTCAGTAAACAGTTACGTAGAACCACATAGTGTGAATCCTACAAATTTTCTAGAATCAATTCGTCAGATGCTTAAAGAAACACAAGATGAAATCGACAAATCACAGGAAGAAAATAGTAAATCATTTGGGGAAGAAATATGAAAATGAAAGGAAGAGAAAATAAAATCGCGGGAAGAGAATAAAAAATCAGAGGAAAACAACAGAAAATTACAGGAAGAAATGAAATTGAAAATACAGAATTTATCTATTGAGATTAGGAAAAAAATTAGAAATGACCTTCAACCTATAATTAGCAACGAATCTGTTTGTGTGGCCATTCTCCGCAGCAAGCACAGAAATATTTGTCTTGCAAATAAAAAACGCCTTCTCTTGCTGCACTGTATTTTATTTCTCCCAGATGCGTTTCGCCTTTCTTCACTTTAACACATCAGTGGGATCTAGAATGTTTTGTTTTACATGTTATTTACATAAAAACGAGATGTGAAATGTTTCTATATATAAAGCATGGTGCTTGCTGACGCAAGATTCAAGTGGCATCCTGGAGACAATTTCGCTGGTGGCTCAGAACCCGATGCGAGAGCCGACTTGGCGCCCACAAGTGAGGCGAATATGAGTCGCTCCAGCGGGAGGGTTAGTCATAAACTCATGTCTGCGAAATCGTTTTGCAGCAAGTTGTTAAGCCATACTTGGTCGTGCATCTTGCTTCCATCTGCTGTCAGTTTCCTCCATTTGCTGCGATCGTCAGCGAGTTCCGCCCCGCCCTTTTCACTGTCAATATTAAATACGCACAAATCACGCTTGACGCCTTGAACGCTTTGCTCCTGCTATTTCACTGAGTACTGTGCGCCGGGGCAGACTGGAGTGGTCCATACGATGCAGATGTGCTAACCACAGTAGGCGACGTTGGGGAGCGTGGCTGTGATACATTATTATTTTGCAGTTTTCAGAACCATATCATTTGTCACATGATCCTTCCATGATATTCCCAAGATGCTCCGTAAGCACCGCAGGTGAAAGGCGTTGAGATTTCGTTCCTGTTAGGCGTAAGCCGTCCAAGTCTCATTTCCATAGGGGAGAGTACTCAGCACACATGATTGATGCACAAGTATTTTTGTCGACAATATAAAATGTTTGTTGTACCATGCTCGTGTGCAGAACTTTCCGAGAGTGTTGGCAGCCTTCGCTATTCGTGAATTTATCTCGTCATACAGGGAGAGGCCTTCTGTCATTATTGAACCAAGATAGCAGAATTTATCGATTACATTCAACAAGTACGCGTCCAGTTTGATGACAAGCGGATCTGTGTATTCTTGTGCCATGACAATCGTCTTCTTTAGGTTTATAGACATGGAGAAGAGGACGCATGCACTAGAGAATTCATCCACAAGCTCTTGCATATCGTCTTGAGTATGCACTACAAATGAAGCATCGTCAGCAAATAAAACGCTATTTACAAGCAGGTCTTCTCGGAAACGCTTGGGTCTGAGTAGAGCTATGTTGTAGAGCTGCTTCCCATCAGCTATGGTATACAAATGAATGCCCAGGTTAGTTTCACTAAAAGCAACTTTGAGGAGCGCTGAGAAAAAAATATTGAACGTAGTGGAAGCGAATACGCAGCCTTGACGAACCCCTCTTTCCACAGCAAACGGGTCAGACGTGATTACGTCGAACACCACGGCACGTCTCATATCTACATGGAAATATATGATCATCTTTAAGAGCTTTGGAGGACACGCTATTTTCAAAAGCACTGCATACAGTCCTCCTCTGCTGACTGTGTCGAAAGCCTTGTTTAGGTCGATAAAGGCAATGACTAGAAGGGTTTTCTGCTCGCGGTACTTTTCCTGCATTTGCCAGAGTGTGAATATCATATCAACTGTAGATCGTTGGGACGAAACCCACGTTGCTCCTCAGGGTACATGCACTCGGCAAGCTTCTGAAGTCTGCCCAACACCACACGAGCAAATGTTTTTCCAGGTATACTCAGAAGTGAGATTCCACGGTGGCAGTTGCAATCGCAACGATCACCTTTTCCTTTATATGAAGTAACAATACTGGCATCGCGCTTCTCTTGCGGCACGGTACACTCAGCCCAACATTTCAGTAAGAGATTGTAAACTCTTGGAAGCTCCTCCATAGTAGGCGTGACATACAAGGCATGGTAAGGTCTCATCTGAGGAATTTCATGCATTGCGTTTGGTTGATGGGATGTGAGTAGAGGCTGGAGTTGTAAGTGGGCTGTTTAGGTTTTTATGTTGGTAACGCCACGTAGCGCTCTGTATGAAAATCACTGACTGTGCTGTGTGCAGTCTGTGGCTGGCTGGACTCATTGTTGGAATATTCCCTTGTGCAGTGTTGGGCAGTTGGATGTGAACACCGCGTAGCGTTGTGTAGTTGGAGGTGAGCCGCTAGCAGTGGTGGATGTTGAGAGAGAGATGCCATAGTTTTGAGCGGACGATCTGGACGTATGTCCGTCAGAAAAATGAAATTTGTTTAATTGGATGTCACTAAATTATATATATATATATATATATATATATATATATATATATATATATATATATATAATGACTGTTGAACGCTATTAAGGTAAATACATTGATTGTTCTCTATCAAAATCATTCATTTGCTAAGTATGCATATCAGTAGTTAGTGCCTTCAGCAGTTAGAATCTTTTATATAGCTGGCAGTATTGGCGCTCGCTGTATTGGAGTAGTTCGAGTAACGAAGATTTTTGTGAGATAAGTGATTCATGAAAGGTATAGGTTATTCTTAGTCAGCGCCATTCTTTTGTAGGGATCATTGAAAGTCAGATTGCGTTGCGCTAAAAAATATTGTGTGTCAGTTTAGTAATCATCAGAATAAGTAAAGAGAAAACTGTTTGAGTATGTTGAGTTTTGCTCAGCTGTTTGTAAATCAAATAACGTAGAAGTTTACCAGCACAGTAATTTATAATTTTTCTAAGGGGACGTTTCATATGTCGACCCTTAGCGGAGGATACCTCACTGGAATCTTCTGATTTTTTCTTGTAGTTTGTGTAATTAGTGTAGTTATTGTTTACTGGTAGCGCGTAATTGTAGAGAGAATCTCCTTTGTAGTTGTAGTTTTTCATTGTTGTTCTGTAAAACAGTTGTGGCATGCATGTAGATTTGCACCAAGTATTTCGCAGCCGCGCTTCCAATTAATTGGATATTATCTTCGTGCTATTTTAATGTGTTTTGTTATTTTGTTCTTCAAATTGTGCTTTTCTGTGTTATCGTGTCAAATATTGTGACAATTATGGCGTGTGAAAAACGTAATACTAGGCTCCAAAGTAAACTGAGAAATGACAGTGAAGACGAGAGGAGTGTGTTAGCGCCACTGTGTAATGAATTAACAAAGATTCAGAATAGTAGTTCGGTAATTCTGCATAGGGAAACGGACCCGGCAATAAATAATCGTGTACACAGTGAATCAACTAGTGAACAGGGTAGTATTGTCGATCGATCGGTAGGCAAAAGCTCGCCCCAGGAACCCGAAATGACAGGTCACAATCTTACAGATACCGTAGACTCAGGGTTTACGTCCTCACCTTTTTCTCAACAAAGTCAAGACACATTTTCTGCTTTTCAAAATACGAATGTTGCCGGTGCAAATACACTGCCGAAAAGTACAAAGGAACATGTTCCAGACACTAATACATTATTATTGCAATTAATGCAACAAATGAAATAAAATCAGAAACAAATGGAAGAAAATCAAAAATAATCACAGCAACAAATGGAACAAAATCAGAAACAAATTAAAGAAACACGTCAACAATCACGTGAAGGTTTAACTGCTGTGTTACTTAAAATTGAATCGAAATGTCAGAAAGTCTGTAATGACGTAAAAACATAAATTTGTGAGCATTTTCAACCTCTTTTTGCGCTATGAAAATGCATTACAGAATCATGAAGCACCCATAAAAGAACTGCACACTATTGTTCATGAAAATCGCAACACATTGCTAGATAAAATTGACTCAGTTGCATCTACAGATTCGGTTATGCAACTTGCAAAAACTCAGGAAAACTTAAGGTACAAAATAGATACTCTGAAACTTGGTTCAGAAAGACCCACGGAGGAAATCAGTTCATTATCACATAAAGTAGTCGAACTTTCAGATCAGCTAAATAATTCATGTACAAAAGTAGATGATGATCTGAATGACACAAGACCAGTAGCCTTTACTGACACAGAAGGGTACGAACAAAATAAGAAAATTCAAACAAAACATGGATCAAATTAATACGCAACGCTGAAGAGAAATCCGGGAGGTACAAGATCAGTTGGCACAAGTATTACAAGAATTGCATATTTCAGAGGACACTCACCTTCCGACATGGGAAAAAGGATTCAGAAATAAGGAAAAGTCACAAAATAAAAACACAGGGTATTTTGGAAATTATGAAATAAATTGGCAAGGTGCACCGAATTTTGAGATGGAACCGCAGACACGACGTAACAATGACCGACATGCAACTCGCCGACATGATGATTTTGACTATAAGCTGTTTATTACGACACATAAATTCAAAACATTTAAGAATTCCGGCAACGACATTCATCCACAAGCGTGGCTTCATCAGTTTTCTCATTGTTTTCCTCCCAACTGGTCATTACAGCACAGATTAGGATTTATGTGTGGCCACTTAGAGAATGAACCTGCTGAAAGAACTGAACTTCATCAGAACTGGCGGGATTCAAACAGGGCAGGGCCCTCTCGGCAAAGTAAATTTGTAGAAGTTAGATCTCTAAATCCCAGTAACGACATGCGACAACAAAGGTAACAGACAGGGACTCGCACAGCAGGCGGCCACGAGCGCTGGCTGGGCTTGAGAAAAATAACATAAGCTAACCTTGAGAAAAAGTGCAGTATTCCTTACTGACATATACCACATGATAACTGCGTTGAAGCTGAAGCTCTGCGTACTAGGAAGAGTAAAGGTTTATACCAAATTTCACATGTAAAGCCATTTATTGAGAGATAATCTGCTTTTTAACTTAGACTTTGCCATAAAATTTTTAAATTCACGTTACTAGTAGGCTTTGTCACACTTAGAAACTTATGTCATAGTTCCTGCAACACTGATGTGTTTATTTCAATTCTTTTGTACAGCATGTTGTACTACAAATGTTAACTGTACTATTATGTTCTTTAATTATGTATTTTGTATCTTTGTAATTGTATTCTCATGTTGTAAATTTGTAATTGAATAGACACCAGTTCTTCAAATTAAGTTTCATGTCACTGCACATGTTTCTGTTGGTCATAGTATAGGCACAATATGTGAGAAGTTAAAAAAAGGGGGAGGGGACTGTTAGTGCTCGCACATGTGTTGATAATTCAGCAAGGGACTGGTTAACAGCACTGCTGGTTCTAAGGACATTCCAAAAAGTTTGTTACTGCGCAAGTGGTGGTTTATAGACTTGCTATATTGTCTGTAAGACACTTCGATGGTGATTGTGCAGCCGCACAGTCGTAGCAGATGGCTGCTGGACATCTCTACAAGGACTACTACGGGCCTGCACCTTTGGTGGCCCACCAATACCATTATCTCTACAAGAAATACTGTGGTTCTGCTCTGTGTTGACCTACCTACCAATATTCTTCAAAACGTTGACTGACTGTGCTGTGGGTTTGCTCTGTTGTGGCCCATTACCTGTCTGCATGTCAAGAGTCAGCACTGTCTTCCCGCTGGGAGGACAGCACTACTTCTTCAAGACTGAATGGAAATCCACTACTTCCATGTGCATTTTCTTTTACTGCCAAGACTTTGAGAAAAAAACTGCAATTACTATTGTGATGAATAATCAGGACTGTCCTGATGACAACAATTTTTTCTTTTGGTCAACATTGTATCAGTAAGTGTGTGCATTTGATATCTTTGGTATTTTAATTATAAAATTTTTTTTTCAAATCAGTATTGGGCACTGCCCAAAACAATTTGTAAAATTTTTTGTGGCGAGCATCGGGGCTATGTAAGTGGGCTGTTTAGATTTTTACTTTGGTGACGCCACGTAGCACTCTGTATGAAAATCGCTGACTGTGCTGTGTGTAGTCTGTGGTTGGTTGGACTCATTGTTGGAATATTCGCTTGTGGAGTGTTGGGCAGTTGGATGTGAACAGCGCGTAGCGTTGTGCAGTTGTAGGTGAGCTGCCAGCAGTGGTGGATGTGGAGACAGAGATGTCAGAGTTTTGAGCGGACGATCGGGACTTGTTTCCGTCAGAAAAACGAAATTTGTTTAATTGGATATCACAAAATTATATATATATATATATATATATATATATATATATATATATATATATATATATATATAATGACTTTTGAACGCTATTAAGATATATACATTGTTTGTTCTTTATCAAAAGCTTTCATTTGCTAACTATGCCTAGCAGTAGTTAGTGCCTTCGGTAGTTAGAATCTTTTATATAGCTGGCAGTACTGGCACTTGCTGTATTGCAGCAGTAACGAAGATTTTTGTGAGGTAAGTGATTTACGAAAGGTATAGGTTATTGTTTTTCAGAGCCATTCCTTGGTAGGGATTATTGAAAGTCAGGTTGCGTTGCGCTAAAAAAAAAAAAATATTGTGTGTCGGTTTAGTGATGATCAGAATAAGTAAAGCGAAAACTGTTTGTGTACGTTGAGTTTTGCTCAGCTGTTTGTAAATCAAATAACGTAGAAGTTTACCAGGACAGTAATTCATAAATTTTCAAAGGGGATGTGTCAGAGTAATGTTCTACCGAACGGTGCTATAGACGTTTTAGATCTGTGGTGGCTTTTCCATCTTTTTCCTTGAGTGGTCCGCCCTTCTTTGGAACGGGTCCAGTGGCCCGTTTGATGCCCGAGTACACACCACCAACGTCGACAGCACTGAAACACTCCTGGGTGCCAGTGCAAAGTTGCTCCCAGCGGGAGTTGATACAGTAGCGGACAGTGCGTTGAACATCTCCATTTGCTTTGCTTAGCTCCCTGATTGTAGAACTGCGTGGGTTTTTATGCCAGTGGCCTGACGCTTATCCTCAGGGAGGGGCTTCAGGACATCTGCGTTCTCGACGAACCAATCCTGGGATTTTGCTTCCAGATACCGAACACATTTCCAACCGTAACGATAAGAAACGATTCTATCTTCAGCCAGTCTTCAGAAATAGGAACAGCTGGATACTACATATAACACATATAATAACTAACCTGTTATCATTCATGGTCCCAGTGATGTTGCCTTAGCCGGCCTAAGTGGCCGAGCGGTTCTAGGCGCTTCAGTCCGGAACCGCCCCACCGCTACGGTCGCAGGTTCGAATCCTGCCTCGGGCATGGATGTTTGTGATGTCCTTAGGTTAGTTACGTTTAAGTAGTTCTAAGTTATAGGGGACTGATGACCTCCGCTGTTATGTCCCATAGTGCTCAGAGCCATTTGGACCAATTTGGATGTTGCCTTACAGTGAAAAAAGAGGAAATGTGTCTTGGAGGAATAAAATACAGTGCAGCAAGAGAAGTCGTTATTCATTTACCAAACAATAACCAGCTGTTTTGCAACTAGATTATACAATCTTGAAACAGAACACGAAAACATGAAAACAAACCAGTGTAATGACATAGACGAATTCTTAAGTAAAATCAACATTGTAGTTCCGAGTGCGGCAGTTACACAGATAAAATAACAGAATGGTTCAAATGGCTCTGAGCACTATGGGACTTAACATCTATGGTCATCAGTCCCCTAGAACTTAGAACTACTTAAACCTAACTAACCTAAGGACAGCACACAACCCCAGCCATCACGAGGCAGAGAAAATCCCTGACCCCGCCGGGAATCGAACCCGGGAACCCGGGCGTGGGAAGCGAGAACGCTACCGCACGACCACGAGATGCGGGCAGAATAACAGAACGAACATCTTAACACAACAGTAAATGGAACTACCCAACAAGTGGAAACTTTGAAATTAAATTCGGAAAAACGAAAGGTAAGTTAATCACAATTAAAGAAAAACTTGACGACCTGACAACCAAAATGGCAAATTTGTGACGTAGCAAATTATTACGAGTTGTAACCTCACACTGAAAACGTACCTTGTCGTGGAGCAGGAAGTTGATGTTGATTCTCAAGCTCGCACAGCTGACCTTGGCTACTGGGCCGGGCGAGCGGCGTATTTGACTAATGCTGCGTCCAACGCGTTACGCATTCTCTACATGAATCTGAAGAAGTTCTGTTAAATATTAAACGATTTTTTTCATACTTTATATACCAAATACTAAGAACAATAGAATCATAGTGTTAAAATTTCTAATCAATAACTTAACTACTTTCGGAGATATAAACTTTTACACACATAATAACCGTGCTAGCATTGTGAAACCGAGTAGGGACAGTAATGTATTCATGTATAGTACCAACTGCGATTACTACCAAGAGAATGGGTTAACACGAGAGTTGGAACTTAAACAGTGGAAACTATTTATTCACAACTGATAAAAAAGAATTACATGTTATTCACATGTTGCTGTCCTACTGTACCTCAAAGTAGTCACCAGCGTTGTCTAGAACCCGTTGCCAGCGACGTGGAAGGCGTAGTACACCGTTAGCACAGCCTGTTCTGTTTATGGTGCAAATCAAGCGGTCTGAAGTTACGGTTATTCTCGTATTATTCTCAGTATTACAGTCTTAAGAAATAGCGATACTAAGATGATGCTTTAAAAACAGTTTACTTTCTTGACCGAAACGTACTTGAATCCATATACGAGGGTTGGCGCTCAAATAGTGGCAACTGTTTATCCACAACCGATACAAAAGAGTTACATGTTTTCACCTGTTACTGTCCATCAAAGTACACTCCTGGAAATGGAAAAAAGAACACATTGACACCGGTGTGTCATACCCACCATACTTGCTCCGGACACTGCGAGAGGGCTGTACAAGCAATGATCACACACACGGCACAGCGGACACACCAGGAACCACGGTGTTGGCCGTCGAATGGCGCTAGCTGCGCAGCATTTGTGCACCGCCGCCGTCAGTGTCACCCAGTTTGCCGTGGCATACGGAGCTCCATCGCAGTCTTTAACACTGGTAGCATGCCGCGACAGCATGGACGTGAACCGTATGTGCAGTTGACGGACTTTGAGCTAGGGCGTATAGTGGGCATGCGGGAGGCCGGGTGGACGTACCGCCGAATTGCTCAACACGTGGGGCGTGAGGTCTCCACAGTACATCGATGTTGTCGCCAGTGGTCGGCGGAAGGTGCACGTGCCCGTCGACCTGGGACCGGACCGCAGCGACGCACGGATGCACGCCAAGACCGTAGCATCCCTACGCAGTGCCGTAGGGGACCGCACCGCCACTTCCCAGCAAATTAGGGACACTGTTGCTCCTGGGGTATCGGCGAGGACAATTCGCAACCGTCTCCATGAAGCTGGGCTACGGTCCCGCACACCGTTAGGCCGTCTTCCGCTCACGCCCCAACATCGTGCAGTCCGCCTCCAGTGGTGTCGCGACAGGCGTGAATGGAGGGACGAATGGAGACGTGTCGTCTTCAGCGATGAGAGTCGCTTCTGCCTTGGTGCCAATGATGGTCGTATGCGTGTTTGGCGCCGTGCAGGTGAGCGCCACAATCAGGACTGCATACGACCGAGGCACACAGGGCCAATCGTCGAGGGGACACTGAATAGTGCACGGTACATCCAAACCGTCATCGAACCCATCGTTCTACCATTCCTAGACCGGCAAGGGAACTTGCTGTTCCAACAGGACAATGCACGTCCGCATGTATCCCGTGCCACCCAACGTGCTCTAGAAGGTGTAAGTCAACTACCCTGGCCTGCAAGATCTCCGGATCTGTCCCCCATTGAGCATGTTTGGGACTGGATGAAGCGTCGTCTCACGCGGTCTGCACGTCCAGCAAGAACGCTGGTCCAACTGAGGCGCCAGGTGGAAATGGCATGGCAAGCCGTTCCACAGGACTACATCCAGCATCTCTACGATCGTCTCCATGGGAGAATAGCAGCCTGCATTGTTGCGAAAGGTGAATATACACTGTACTAGTGCCGACATTGTGCATGCTCTGTTGCCTGTGTCTATGTGCCTGTGGGTCTGTCAGTGTGATCATGTGATGTATCTGACCCCAGGAATGTGTCAATAAAGTTTCCCCTTCCTGGGACAATGAATTCACGGTGTTCTTATTTCAATTTCCAGGAGCGTAGTCACCAGCGTTGTGCAGAACCCGTTGCCAGCAATGTGGAAGGTGTAGTATACCGTTATCAGAGCCTGTTCTGTTGGTGCGAATGGAGCGCTCTACTGCCTGTCGAATCTCTGGAACAGTTCTGAAGCGAATACCAGGAAGTGATTCCTTCATCATCGGAATCAAACCAAAATCACAAGCACTTTAGTCCGGGGAGTATGGTGGATGGTACAGTGCTTCCCAGTCCCATCGACCGACCAGAGCAACCAGAGCTTGCGCTGTATGCGCCCGCGCATTGGCGCGCAAAATGATGGGTGGGTTGCGCAGAAAGTGTCGCTGCTTCTTTCGCAAAGCTGGTCGCAGGTGATACTCCTAAACCGAGCAGTAATACTGTGCATCGACGGTCTGCCGTGGAAGAACATAATGCGTTAAAATAATACCATCAAAGTCGTACACGAGAATCACCATAACTTTAGACTGCTCCATTCACACCATCAACAGAACAGGCTCTTCTAACGGTGTACTACGCCTTCCACATCGCTGGCAACGGGTTCTGCACAACGTTGGTGACTGCTTTGAAGGACAGTAACAGGTGCAAACGTGTAACTCTTTTGTATCGGTTGTGAATAAATAGTTGCCACTATTTAAGTTCCAACCCTCGTATAATCTAATTTTCTGGAGGTTTCTTTAGTTTAGTTGCTACAGAGTTCTGAAGTAATTACCAGCACATTGGAAAATTATATTTCATTGTACTTAGGTTGTTTGTGTGTTTTGCAGATACTGAGATAGTGAATGAAGGACATACGTAAAGTGAAATGTGATATTTTATTAAAACTGTGTAGATGTAAGCGTGAGAAAGCTGTTGTGTAATAGGAGAATTTGTGACGTATGTCCGAGTGAGCTTGATTTTTGTAAATGGTACCCACAAGGGGCGTTAGGTATTAAATTTATTAGCAATTTATTTTTTGGAAAGGTACTATATTTTAATTTCATGAAATTTTATCTATTTTCGCAATTACGAAATTTCTGGTCTAAATTATTCATGGTGATCAGAATGGCTGCGATTAGAAATGCCGCGAGTGTAGAATTGCTGCCGGCCGTTGTGGCCGAGCGGTTCTAGGCGCTTCAGTCCGGAACCGCACTGCTGCTAAGGTCGCAGGTTCGAATCCAGCCTCGGGCATGCATGTGTGTGCTGTCCTTAGGATAGTTAGCTTTAAGTAGTTCTATGTTCTAGGGGACTGATGACGTCAGATGTTAAGTCCCATAGTGCTCAAAACCATTTGAACCATTTTTGTAGAATTGCTCGAGATGATCTGATTGGCTGTTTAACGTACTAGCCAATAGCAATTCAGCGTTTCCCGCGCGTTTGGGTGGGGCTTTGTGCGTCAGATCTACGAGTCGATATAGTCTTCTGGTTAACACATATGTTAAATAGCGCTGATCAGATTTGCACCAAAATGAAGAAATCCACGCTACGTATTGGTTCTCGTGTAGATGATGAAATGCGACTGCAGTGTTGAGTATTTTGAGAAACTTTGAGCTTTGTGTGTGATTTACTTTAGGAGATTTCGCGTGTGAATATTCAAGATGTAAATAAACTCCAAGTCGCGTGTTTCGTGCTAATTACGGGACATTATGGCAAGGACTTCAGTACAAAATGACTACTGAACCACTGACTAACTCGCAGGTAGGCGTGGTTCAGTGACTGTTTACAATGTTTAAAATATCGTGTCGCACTAAACATCTTCTGACTGCTTTTGTTTGTGAACTTGCTGCAGAGACAGTAACATTGCGTATTTAGTGTCGGGATATTAAATAAAGACTTAATAGCCGTTTTCTGTGTTTTAAAGACAGTAATCCAGCTTACAAGAAATTTTATACATTTTCAAAAGAGTCCTGTAAGAATTCTGAACGCCTGATAGTTTAACTTTGAGATGCTGCCCATGAACTGTACTTACGTGGTCTTTGCCAGGTAGGTATTTAGCTGAGTTTTCGTCAACGCTGCTTTTATCGGCTAAACCAGAGTCTACCATTGCAGCGTGAAGGATCATACAGCCTGGAACCCATTCAGATAGGTGGACTGCTAATTTAATGGTATTGAAAGAGCGCAAACCGTCCGCCGCCAGTGCAGACAAAGATTCAAATGACACGATGCCAATACAGTTTTCAGACTCAGCAGAATATCAGTCATTAACATATTTTAAAGACAACCAGGAGAAAGTTAATGGGTGAAACAAGCGTTATAGGAACACTATGAATGAAGAAGTCGAGTGTATTAAACAAACTTTAACGGCGAAGATTAAAAGGACGAATTTCACCGTTTACATCCATATTCAGAAAACTGTGGTGACCAAGCAGTTCTGTGTCGTTTAGGTGATTTCCCACGAGAACAGTACTCCATATACTGGTACGACAATGAATCACCGACGTGGTGCAATGAAGGACAATCGGATTCATAAAAAATGGTAACTTCGATTACAAAGACTTTTCGACAGTCCGTAAATTGAAAGTTTTCACGAATTGTGGTTACGAAATTCACCCCCAGATTTCGGCAGTCAGTTACTTACCATATTCTTTACCACCAAACTAGAAAACACAAAGTAGAATCTTTCAGTGGTTATTTAGAATATGAACCTGCAACAACAATTACGCTCAATACTGAGAAATTGCGAAAGCGTAAATGATTTCTGCCTAGCGTTTTGATCAGCCTACTGGTCGCAGTCCATACAAGAACGAGTAAAACGTAGCGTTATAATGTTACGAAACTTTGAATTCTCCAGCACAGCATAATACTTAGAAGACATGGTACATAGAAACCAGTACTTATCGAATCCAGGCAGTCCATCAGAACTAATTCGCATTTGTTTAACAAAGTTACCTACACATTTGAGACAGGTAATTTTGACCGTGAGACGTAGAAATTATTCAGTAGCAATTCAAACATTACTTCAGGAACTGGAATTGGCCAGTGACAACAGCTAACGAAGAGACACGATAACAATCACAACAGAAACTATGACCCGCAAGATAATTTTGTACCACGCGAAAACAAAAATTATTGGAACTCGCACAACAAGCACAACCACAGAAACAATTCTACATGGGGTAACCAACATCGTACGTATGGCGCACAGTTCTCGCAGTCGAATGAGGATAATTGTTTCCCGACCTCTGACAATGTAGGTAATAACAAACATCACAGGGATTACATTAATGAAAACAGGCGTAATCACAATGTCTATAATAATCGGGATATTCACAGACAATACTCTAGGTCAGATTGTAATCATGCAAATTTTCACGGGCGCAATACACGTAGACCAAATCCGCAAAACACCTGGCACAACAACAAAACGCTTCAAATGGCTCTGAGCACTATGGGGCTCAACATCTGAGGTCACCAGTCCCCTAAAACGTAGAACTACTTAAACCTAACTAACCGAAGGACTCACACACATCCATGCCCGACGCAGGATTCGAACCTGCGACCGTAGAGGTCGCGCGGTTTCAGACTGAGGCGCCTAGAACCGCACAGCCACACTGGAGGCTGCACAACAACAATTACGCTAATAGCAACCAACGCAGTCACAGTAATCACCATCATAATTCGCAGAGGCAAAATTATGGAAGGACAAGCCCAGCACTACAGATAAAAATAATTGAAGTCAGATCACCAAATCCACGAGATAATTAACGACGAAATTGAAACGATTGGGACACTCAAGAGCGAGGGACTACATCATATTTCGCGTATCATGCGATATATACAATAATACTAGCTACTAAAGTTGTACCAAGGTGATAGATCTGTCTCGAAAATACTCCTCGCATTACAGCACACAGCAACAGTCAGCGATAAACACTGCTGTTGCACCGCATGTCAGAGCGTCTCCCGTCGGGCGCAGGCAACTGTTGACAAGTGTCGGGCTACATTTGTCGCGCAACAAACTTCATTTATCGCGCAACATTCGATTTGCTACCACGACGCGATACGCTAAAAAAATCACTACGAACTTCTAAATTTCATCTAGCATCCGAATAAGAACATATAATTTTAATAAAATAAACAATGACACTATTTTTAACCCAGTTCTGAGAGGATACACAGATTACCAGAAATATGTTATTCACTTGAGAAACAACAAGCTGTTAGGATGGTAATTGTGTTGTCTGTGGAGTTGTGTTTACTGAAGTGTAATAGTTATGATTACAGGTATGAACTGCTGTTTGTGTGGAAATAAGTGGATGAAAACAGAGCGGGGAATCGTTATTTGAAGTGTACAGTGAGACGAAGGGCCGGCCGTTGTGGCCGAGCGGTTCTAGGCGCTACAGTCTGGAACCGCGCGACCGCTACGGTCGCAGGTTCGAATCCTGCCTCGGGCATTGATGTCTGTGATGTCGTAAGGGTTAGTTAGATTTAAGTAGTTCTAAGTTGTAAGGGACTGATGACCTCAGAAGTTAAGTCCCATAGTGCTCAGAGCCATTTGAACAATTTTTTTATTTTTTATATTGAGACGAAGGCAGCGAATATTGTTAATATTGTAGTAGAATAAGTTGGTTAGACACACGAGATGATGATTATGAGATTTATGATAAATACTGTAGTAGAATGAGGTAATGATTATGATGATTAAAGTAAAGAAAGAGCAAGTGAGTAATGATTAGGGCTGAGGGACCCTGTTTCTGGTTGTAGTCAATTTTTATTCCACTTGTTTGCATTTCGTGTTTCTAAGCGATAAAGTTAAGTTTTTGAAAAGATGAGGCTAGGTGACAGTAGTGAACGAAGGTAACGGGACTTGAGGCATCACAGCTATTTCTTTGATGAGGATTTTATGATTATCTGATGCAAATTATTCAACTTTTTACTAAAAATACATTGTCATTCTTTTCATTGGAACGACACAACATTCAAAAATTTGGTTCATGGCATCATGGCATCATGGTTTGACAGTAATGAATTATAGAAGCATCAGACAAATAAATCATGCGAAACAGTGTGCAGTAATAGGCAGGATAGGAATCAATTATTATATGTGTGCAGAATGACCTACAGAAAATTCTACATCTATTTAAATAAAACATATGCATGTTCACCATCCAAAAATTTGCAAAAGTATAGGAAGTAAGATAGAGACACATAAGGATAGTGATCACACACAATAAATAAACACATAAGGATAGAGTTCACACACACAGATAAGGAGAACACAAATTACATAATTAGGAAAAACGTGGATTAGGGAGAAATCAAGATTCACATCAAAGAATATTTTATGCAGTCAGTCAAACGTCAGTCTACAGTATTATCAGTCTATTATCATAGCTAATATGGTCAGTGATAGCACGCTGTCTAGTTGTATTTCATCCTTTAGTTTGTGCATCTGTTAATCATTCTACCAATAATTTCATAAAACTTGCAAGAAATACAACTGTTAAACTTTACCCCTTTGTTTCTTTCCGTCATATATTTCATACATTCTTAAAAGTTCATATTATTTAGCTCCATTGCCATACATAACCATTTCTCGTATTTGCCATACTTATCATATTACATCTGGTGTTTACCGTACCTAATAATTTCATCCGAAATTCATCTTTGTAACCATTTCTTTGCTCATGTTTGCAGGCTTGCAGGTGGGGATATTCAACCGCCAAGTAATTGTTGAAATACATGGAGAAACCTTCAGCTGTCATTTATTTTGCACAATATCACACAATATTTTAGCATATGGCCCTCACTGAACTTTTTGTGACTTGTTTTTGTCGTAGTGTCTATTTTCTTTCCAGAGTGAGATTTACACTCTGCAGCGGAGTGTGTGCTGATATTAAACTTACTGGTAGATTAAGATTGTGTGCCGGACCTTTTTTTTAACAATATCATAAAAATTTACTTTTTTGTAACGATGTACAAAGATAACAATGAAGTATAAAATTTATGAATCTCGTCTGTTGTTTCTATTTTTCCGATTATTAAATTTTCCTTTTACGTTTAGTTTTGTTGTTTGGCTTCATGTCATGAGTTCATCGCATAGTTCTTCAGAGTTATTTACTTGTATTCTGTTTTAGGTACACAGTTCGCTACAATCAATGTTAGTTTTGTTAATTTTGGAGCGTGGCAGCAATACAGTAACAATAGTGCAACTATATGGTACAAATTATAACAAAGAAAGGGTATTAGCTTTAGCAAAGGTTAAATGAGGCTTGGATCGAAGAGACTCAACACATATTAATGGCACAAAAAAAGAAGGAATTTAAATGCGAGAGCACTAATTCACGCAAGAAGGGATGAAATTAAATAAGGACTACAGGGGTAGATGGGTTCGGCACTACTTGGAGTTTCGTCGAATCAGGTTTAATGGGAGACAGTGGCACAAAAAAATAGCTCTGAGCACTATGGGACTCAACATCTGAGGTCATCAGTCCCCTAGAACTTAGAACTACTTAAACCTAACTAACCTAACGGCATCACACACATCCATGCCCGCGGCAGGATTCGAACCTGCAATAACACTCGTGCGATGTATCAGCGGCGCCGCGCTTTTACGTTGGAGGTCGACGAGGCCTAGTGCACCTTATTCCACACCAAAAGTGCATGTTGTCCTTTGCACTTTGAAAATACTGGATTGGCCCTTCTATGGCGAGTTCTATTTCTTTTGGTGGACTGCAAATTTGGGCGAGAAACCATACCTTCGATAGGAGCTGTTTGTTTATCATCTTGGCTTTCTGGTATAGATCCAGTTCTCTGTTGGCATTTGTCCTCGCTAGTCCTCTTATGGTGTGCAGTACTGATCTCCAGTTATGCACGGCTATTTTTAGAGGACATCCATGCAAATGGAGTCCGAGACACTTGTGTGTGTCTACCACTTTATACCAATCGCTTCTTTCTATCAGTATTTTGCTTCCGATAGGTAGCAGAATCGTCTTCTGTGGATTTATTTTCGCTCCTGTCGCTTGCTCGAATCTTCGTAGGGTATCTTTTATTTTGCCGAGGTCTGCTTTATCGCTGACGAAGAAACCTACGATGTCCGCATAGGCCTTGTATTTTAGCGTCACTCCGTGGAGTAAGAGTCCTTTGATATCGTTTTGGACTTGATCAACATCGGGTCCAGCGCGATTGCGAACAGAGACATAGACAGTGACCATCCTTGTCTTACGCATTTTTGTACGGGTACCCGTTTGGTGGTGTGGTTGTTTATCAGTGCTGTTGATGTAGCACTTTTTAGGATATTCTTTACGACTCGCAGGAAGCGATCCCCAAGTCCGAACTTTTCCCTGGCTTTGAGCAGGAAGTCGTGGCTCATTCTGTCGAATGTCTCTTGGAAGTCCATCGACACGATCGCCGCTTCTGTCCTGTTTACGGCCGATAGACTGATGGCCTCCCTGTTTTCTGCCACTGCTTCGAATATAGTCCTTCTTGGTACTGCGCTTGTTTGATGAGGCCTTATGATCTTCGCCATTACTAGTTTCATTTTGTACGCAATGCATGACGCGACTATCTTGTAGTCGGCGCTTAATAGCGTGATTGGTCTGTATTGGTTGATCTTGCGTGGTATTCCTTTTATCGGGATAAGGATTATGTTTCGTTTAGTGAGCTCTTGTGGGAGCTCAGTCCCGCCGATCACGTCATTGACGACATCCGTGACGGTGCCTCCGATTACATCCCAGAAGGTGCGGTAAAATTCCGTCGGAATGCCATCCGCTCCTGGCGACTTCACCGTAGCTCTGGATTTTACGATGTCGTAGACGTCGTCGTTCTTCATTCTCTCTGTCAGTCTTGCTATGTCTTCGCCTGTCTGAACATCTGACAGGTTGCGGAGGAGGGCGTCTGCTTCGGCCTCGCTAGTCGCTTCACTTCTGTATAATTTGTAGAAATGATTGTGGATATCTTCCAAAATATGTGGCGTCTCTGTTATGTTGCCGTATTCTTTCTGGGGCTGTTTTATCAGCCTCTGTTTCTTCTTTCGGGCGGTTCTGCAAATGTGGTGGATTGTAGCGGGCTCTTCTTCGATCGTCAACTTTAGTCGGCTTCTTCTTACTATCTCTTATGTGTCCTCTTTTTGCATATTTATGAGTTTTGTTTTTATTCTTCTTAGTTTCCGTGGCTGATGGAGAGTTGATTATGTCTCTTATGCAGCGCGTACAGAAATCCGCAGTGCATTTCTTCCGAAAGGTCTTATCCGCATTACATTTTGTTACAGTTTTCCTGATCACTGGTTCAGCTTTCGACGTCCACCAATCGATCGTTGTTTCTGCTGTGTTTCTCGTCTTTAGGCAATCTGCCCACATTTCTGTAATTCCTTTGCGAAGTCTACTCTCTTTCAGATCATTCGTATCCATTTTTACTGTACTTTGTCGCTGTCTTTCTTCTGTTGTCGCAAGCTTATGTGGCATATCTGGCAACTGTGACCGGAGAATGCCATTGTTTGAATTTCCACACTACTTATTGCTGGTACTAGGGAGTGAGAGACATACGAGGTGCGGCTAGAAAAAAACCGGACTGATGCTGGAAAAAACATTTATTTACAATTATTTACAATTTCATGTTATCTCCTTCAATGTACTCTCCTCCTCGGTCTCTACACCGCTCCATACGAATTTTACGATGTTCATAGCTATGATGCAGATCATTTTCGGTAAGTCCATATATTACTTCCGTCGCTTTTTCTTTTACTGCTTCAATAGTATCAAATCTAGTTCCTTTCAAAGCTGACTTGACTTTAGGGAAAAGAAAAAAGTCACAGGGGGCCAAATCAGGTGAGTAGGGTGGATGATCTAAGATGGGAATGTTGTGTTTTGCCAAAAACGTCTTCACTGACAACGCACTGTGAGCTGGGGCATTGTCTTGGTGAAGGATCCATGACTTTTGTCTCCACAAATCGTTCCGTTTTCTCCGTACTCTCTCACGTAGGGTAGCCAGGACGCTAATGTAGTAATGCTGATTCACTGTTTGTCCCTCTAGTACCCAATCAATGTGCACAATCCCTTTGAATCAAAAAAAAAAAAAAAACAATCATCATTGCCTTGAATTTCGATTTTGACATTCGTGCTTTTTTTTGTCATGGAGAACCAGGAGTTTTCCAATGCATCGATTGGCGTTTAGTTTCGGGATCGTAAGTAAAAAACCACGATTCATCGCAAGTAATAACATTTTGTAAGAAGGTGGGATCACTTTCAATGTTTTCCAGGATGTCAGAACAAATCATTCTTCGGCGTTCCTTCTGTTCAGTTGTGAGACACTTTGGAACCATTTTTGAACACACTTTGTTCATGTTGAAACTTTCATGAAGAATCTGTCTAACACTTTCCTTGTCAACTCCTGTTGACTCAGACACTGCTCTGATTGTTAAACGGCGATCTTGTCGAACAAGTTTACCGATTTTTTCAATGTTTGCATCAGTTTTTGCTGACAATGGTCTGCCAGTGCGAGTGTCATCACTGGTGTCTTCGCGGCCATCTTTAAATCGTTTAAACCACTCAAACACTTGTGTTCGCGATAAACAATCATCGCCGTACACTTGTTGTAACAGTAAAAACGTTTCACTTGCAGATTTTCCTAGTTTGAAACAAAATTTGATGTTAACACGCTGTTCTTTCTGTACACTCAACATTTTCCGACGCACAGACAAAACGTCAACTACTTAAAACAGACGCCACGGGCTGACTGAGTGCAGGAGGCAGATGAAACTCGAGCAGTAGGCGGAGCGAGAGTCATGTGACAGGCCACGCGACTTTCAGCCGTATAGCATCGTTTTATTGTTTCACCAGTACTAGTCCGGTTTTTTTCTAGCCACACCTCGTATATTCTGTCCAGCCTACTTTTGCCGTTGTGTAGAAAAGTGTGTAGTCAGTTCCGTGTGGATGTTTTTGTCTCCACACATGCCTGAGCACCATTTTTCTTATGACATCTTGCAGTTCCGTTGAAATATTTGGAGTTGGTATCTGGTCCTCCTGCACCACAATGCAGTTGATACCACCTCCAATTACTAATTTCTCGTCGTTTTCTCTGAGTAGGACGCAGATTTCTTGCATAAAGAAACGGGCTCTCTTTGGTTCATTTTCTGTGCCTGAGGAAGCGTATATGTTTAAAAACAGAGTATTTTGAATTTTTGTTGCAATGCCGCGGCCGTTAGGAAGTCGACGTACCACGCCAAATTCAATATCGTATCTAATGGGGGTAACTGCGCCGCATTTTACTTCAGGGTCGATGTTTGTTATAACATTGTATCCGGCTATGTCCTCTGTTTATTGAGATGACTTCTTGCAGCAACGCTCTGTCTATCGCATTGTGGCGCCGAAAGTCTGCTAGCGAGCTGAGTTTCATTGGTGAGGAAATCTTATTTACTTTTATTGTACCTGTGACCAATTGCTGTAATCATCCTGAGTTGGAGTCGGTGGTGTCCATAGAGTGAGAGACCTCTCAGCAAAGAAGGGAAAGCAGAAAGGTGGAAGGAGTATTTAGAGGGTCTATACAAGGGCGACGAACTTGAAGACAATATTATGGAAATGGAAGAGTATGTAGATGAAATGGGAGATATGATACTGCGTGAAGAGTTTGACAGAGCACTGAAAGACCTGAGTCGAAACAAGGCCCCCCGGAGTAGACAACATTCCATTAGAACTACCGACAGCCTTGGCAGAGCCAGTCCTGACAAACCTCTATCATCTGGTCAGCAAGATGTATGAGACAGGCGAAATACCCTCAGACTTCAAGAAGAATATAATAATTCCAATCCCAAAGAAAGCAGGTGTTGACAGAAACACTAACGCGAATTCTTTACAGACGAATGGAAAAACTAGTAGAAGCCGACCTCGGCGAAGATCAGTTTGGATTCCATAGAAATGTTGGAACACGTGAGGCAATACTGACCCTACGACTTATCTTAGAAAATAGATTAAGGATAGGCAAACCTACATTTCTGGCATTTGTAGACTTAGAGAAAGCTTTTGACAATGTTGACTGGAATACTCTCTTTCCAATTCTAAAGGTGGCAGGGGTAAAATACAGGGAGCGAAAGGCTATTTACAATTTGTACAGAAACCAGAAGGGAGCTATAAGGGTCGAGGGGCATTAAAAGGGAAGCAGCGGTTGGGAAGGGAGTGAGACAGGGTTGTAGCCTGTCCCCGATGTTATTCAATCTGTATATTGAGCAAGCAGTAAAGGACACAAAAGAAAAATTCAGAGTAGGTATTAAAGTCCACGGAGAAGAAATAAAAACGTTGAGGTTCGCCGATGACATTGTAATTCTGTCAGAGACAGCAAAGGACTTGGAAGAGCAGTTGAACGGAATGGATAGTGTCTTGAAAGGAGGGTATAAGATGAACATCAACAAAAGCAAAACGAGGATAATGGAATGTAGTCGAATTAAGTCAGGTGATGCTGAGGGAATTAGATTAGGAAATGAGACACTTGAAGTAGTAAAGGAGTTTTGCTATTTGGGAAGCAAAATAACTGATGATGGTCGAAGTAGAAAGGATATGAAATGTAGACTGACAATGGCAAGGAAAGCGTTTCTGAAGAAGAAAAATTTGTTAACATCGAGTATATATTTAAATATCAGGAAGTCGTTTCTGAAAGTATTTGTATGGAGTGTAGCCATGTATGGAAGTGAAACGTGGACGATAAATAGTTTAGACAACAAGAAAATAGAAGCTTTCGAAATGTGATGATACAGAGGAATGCTGAAGATTAGATGGGTACATCACATAACTAATGAGGAGGTATTGAACAGAATTGGGGAGAAGAGGAGCTTGTGGCACAACTTGACTAGAAGAAGGGATCGGTTAGTAGGACATGTTCTGAGACATCGAGGGACCACCAATTTAGCATTGGAGGGCAGCGTGGAGGGTAAAAATTGAAGAGGGAGACCAAGAGATGAGTACACTAAGAAGATTCGGAAGGATGTAGGCTGCAGTAGGTACTGGAAGATGAAGAAGCTTGCACAGGATAGAGTAGCATGGAGAGCTGCAACAAACCAGTCTCAGGACTGAAGACCACAACAACAACAACATGCACCCAAAATATAACTTTTACTAAATTCCGTAGAACTAATCTGCCTTTTTTCTTTCTCTAACAGATCAACTTTACATATCTATGAAACTATGTGATAACAATATTGTCCATCAGTCTGGGTATTTGCAAAATTTTAAAAGTCAAGATAATGAAATTCATCACTCGTGAGGTGGGACATGGACGGACAATATATTTACAAATTAAAAATAGGGCCGAAAGAGAAATCAAATGGAGGAAATATGTGGGATACTAATGACGATGTTTCTTCTTTGCCATCGTATAGGATAAGGTTTTTTTACATATGTTTGTCTGCTAACATATGTGACATTGAAGACTAACTGTTTTCTTGTATTTACATAAGATGTAACACAATAACATGCACTGCTATACTTAAGGAATTTTCAGATTGAATTTGCCTCTTATATTTACGTCATTGTTAAAATTCAAGGTGAAATCTTCAGCTGATGTAATTTTCCTTCCGTTTATGACCGTTAGTTCATGGTCATTGATCGACAATAGTAGCAAACTGTCCAAAATAAATGACAGCTGAAGGTTTCTCCTTGTATTTTAACAATTATTTGGCGGCTGAATATCCCCATATGCAAACCTGCAAATATGAGCAAAGAAATTGTTACAAAGAAGAATTTCGGATGAAATTATTAGGTACAGTATATACTAGATGTAATATGATTAGGTATGGAAAATACGAGAAATGGTTAGTTCTGGTAATGGAGCTAAATAATATGAACTTTCAAGCATGTATCAAATATATGACAGAAAGAAGCCAAGATATAAAGTTAACAGTTGTATTTCTTGCAAGTTTTATGAAATTATTGGTAGAATGATTAACAGGGGACAAACCAAAGGATGAAATACAACTAGACAGCATGCTTTGACAACTGATTCTTATTAATAAGATTTCTCTTGTCATAGGACTCCTGAAAGTGACAATGGGACGTGCTTCTCATAAAGTTCGGTATTGGTTTATCTGTAATTTAGGCTGTACCGCGATGACCTTAAAATTAGTGTAAAATCACTATCTGTGATAGATTATGTATTACAGTGGAAAACGTACATTACATTACTGTTGCTATTCATGTGAGAGGAAGAACTTGCACACAACTCTACTCTTTCTTCTCTCCTCTGTTCACAGATGGACTGAATCTCATGGGTGTATAAGCAGTTAGTTTTACTGATGCTGATGGCAGCTTTGAAGACTAAGCGGATTACGACTCCACCAGCCAAAGTGGATGCGTGTGTACGTCATGTCGTGAGAGGCTGCCTCTCATTCAGAGATTACAGCAGATTTCGTGCTTTGTCGATATCCCGAAGCGTCTGCGACTGACGGACAATAATGCACGACTGGACGCTGTATAGACACCTGTTCCTTGGAACAAAGACACTCTCTGGCTTGTCAACACGGGCGCAACGCCACTGCGTCGTTCGACAAAGGCCTGTCCGTCTGTCTACGCACCACCATTCACTGCTTCATGTTCACCCTTTAGTGCTGATCTTGTACCCGATGACGAATATGGCATTTACCAGCAGAATTCCATAGCTGGCGCTAATCCCGGGCACTCAGCGTGTCCAGTCTTATTTATGAAGCAGGCAGCCCACAAGGGACATATATCGCCACTCGGTGTGGGACTTTATTTTACATCTTCTATGAAACGCTTTATTCAAAGAGTTTCAGTTTACACCTGCCAGACAATCAGACCAGACCTAACATTAGCCCCCCACACGTCACGCCAATACAGCCTCAGATCACATACTGAGGGCGAGGGAAGGGAGTCCACACGTTTCTTCACATTTACCTTACTTTACTAAAGACACCCAATGGCATATAGATCCCGTTGACCTATTAAATAATGGGTTTGTTGAACACTACGTTTCGCCCAACGTTCCAAAAGATCTCAGGCCTTTTCCATGGAATTAACATCAGAGGATTCTCCGGTCCAATCGAGGGGCGGTAAGACGCCTGAATGCTCTTTGAACCAGGAACATAAGCATCCCCTGAGCCGTGAACGTGGCAGAGGCTTACAAATTCTACTCTGAGGATGACTGTCCCTATCGACACCGCAACCATAATAGCGGCTCAACCTACCGCAACGGAGACACAAAAGTACATGTGTACTGAAGCACAGTGGATAAAGCAGGCCAACTAGAGTTTACCCTTTCCTGCAAGTATCATGGGACTCGTTCAGCCAGCTGCACATTGCAACACATGGTTCTATCAATCCAATGTGACTAGCCTGGATTTGTTTGCACTGGTAGTTTCACTGCAGCTCATTCATCACAACGGCGTGAGCAGCAGAATGAACAAACCAAACGTAAAGGAGACTGAGAAGGAATTAAGAAAAACGGAACATATACCAGTCACGAAATACAGCAAAAGTCCAGCAGAAGAAAAATTTTCATTTGTTTATGAAACAGCTTCAGATAAATCGGTCGATGCAAATTGTGTGAAAACGTATAGACACTCATGCGGGAACCGCGAGTATCGTTCACGTGTCTGTAAATTTGACCAGCAATTTCCTCACTCCATAAATACTTTGCAAGAGGATAAAGACTGGCGAGTGTGTGGAAATGTGTACTAAGGACTAGAGGCCATTTTCTAAATTTAGGGAACAAATTGATTTGAATAGGAAAAACTATGGCCCATTGGATACTAAAGACCACATTCTAATGATATGGAACGTAGTGCGAAGCAAGTTTAGTACGAAATAATAGCTACTTCTTTGAGGCACGTACTGTTTAGCATAACATAATATGAAAAACGAACTTCGTGTTTGCTAAAATGCATTTGACGAATTCAGAATGAACTATTTTGGGAACTTTGAATGAATTCAGTGGACCCTCAATACACATTCAGAAAAACTAACGTTACAGAAATTAGATTCCAAAACCCTACTTTCGTTGACTTTGCAGTGTAATACACATCTTCAGTTTCTTACGTACAAAGATCTCGACTTTCATGGATGGTTCCCCCTACTGCAGAAAACATGTATTAGAAGTGACGTGATGGTAGGTTGAACTGAGAAGTGCCAGTACTAGTCGAAAGAGGGTGAAGTAGCAGATAAAACTGTTCACATCGAAATAAATAAGCCCAAAATACGCCTAAAAACCAAAGAAAACGACAAATAAATCCACCATTTTGTGGCCTACGATGACCTGAAATGAATTCGACTTCTGACACTAGGGTAAAACAACAATTTTCATCAATTTCCGAGCCTTGCTCATACACTACAATGATGCATAGAGAATAAGCTGCTACGTAGCCGGATGGTACCGGCGGACGTTCGAGTCCTCCCTCAGGCATGGGTGTCTGTGTTTGTCCTTAGGATAATTTAGGTTAAGTAGTGTGTAAGCTTAGGGAATGATGACCTTAGCGGTTAAGTCCCATAAGATTTCACACACGTTTCAACATTTTTTTGCTACGTAGCGTAGCAGAGCGGGAAGACGGGCAGGCAAGCAGGACTCCTTTAGCTTGTTTGGGTTGGACACAGCATGGCTTGGAGGGGACGAAAGCAGCCTGCCCGTTCTGTTGATAATGTGTCAGCTTGCCTGCTTAGCTAACAGGCAAATGTGAGCAGGGTAAAAGCGGACTGTGTACACTTCCGGAACACGACGTTGATATCTGCATAACCACGAAGGGCAACTCTCGGTTGCCTGTAAAGTTTAAATAAATGTCCTGGTTCATGTTCACGGTAAACTGAATGAGCTAACCCAAGTCATGGGAGAGAAAAGCTTAAAAATTCACAAAACCACATCCAGAAAGAACTACACCCACACCAGACTGCCGGATAAACGCCTCACTGCGCCGCTGATGCCCACGACACTTGGAATCATTTGAAAAAGAGGCAAAACGTTGGAACTTGAAATAGCCTGCAGTCGTAGTGTCCACTCTCAGCGTCGTTTGGGCCATGTGCAGGTTTATGTGCTACTGTGAGCAATGGCGTCCTGTGACGTACCTAACTCCAAATGTCCGCTGCACGCAGTTTCGTTCACATTTCTCGCTAGGACTCTAGTTTATATGGATCCGTCTTCACTAACTGCAGAAGTTCTTGTAGCGTTTTAAAATGATAGTAATTCACTAAGTATGACACCTGTCTCCGCTGCTGATGGTTAGAATCTTTTTATTACCACGGTCACCAATGTTTTGCACTTGTTTCGTGATTGAGAATGCTGACGTGATACACTGTACCTAATGAAAAAGTTCTTATGACTGACATAACACTGCCTTTGAAAAAGACGGAATGTCGAAACGTGTAAGGTGTTTTTGAAAATGAAAAAGTGTGGTCAAGACGTAAGAAAAGTTATTGAAGTAGAACGAAATGGCCGCATCGTCTCACACCATTTTCAAATAAATTGCTGTTTCTTCCTTCCTTTTTCCTTACCATTCGAGTGTGGTTACGGCCACGTTCAAACAAGACAGCCTTTTCCCGCAACCATGCCACGCCTCCACATCGACTCGTATTACTGCTGTGATCCCATAAAACCGAATTTTGTCCCGGAACCACGCGGCTGCTACGTTCGTAGGTTCGAATCCTGCCTCTGGCTTGGATGTGTGTGGTGTCCTTAGGTTAGTTAGGTTAAAGTAGTTCTAAGTCTAGGGGACTGATGACCTCAAATGTAAGGTATTGAGCAAGCCAATAAAGGTTTGGTCGACCTCTGATCCTCTTGCAGGCAGTTATGCTAGCAGTTACTCGGTTTGCCATTAACTGATAAAGTTATTGGATCTCGTCCTGGCGTGTTTGATGTTCAAAATCCGGAGACGGTTGGAGGGCCCTTGTCGTAATGCTAGAAACGTTCTCAGTTGGGGAGGGATCCGGCGATCTTCCTGGACAACATAGAGATCGGCAAGCACAAAGACAAGAAGTAGAAACTCTTGCCGATTTGGGCTGCCACTGTCTTGCTGAAATGTGAGTCAGGTTGGTATCCCACCGCTTTCGGTGCGTCATGTACACGTATTCGGCCTGGAATCTCATTGACAGGAGTAAAAAAAAAATGGTTCAAATGGCTCTGAGCACTGTGGGACTTAGCCGGCCGTGGTGGCCAAGCGGTTAAAGGCGCTACAGTCTGGAACCGCGTGACCGCTACGGTCGCAGGTTCGAATCCTGCCTCGGGCATGGATGTGTGTGATGTCCTTAGGTTAGTTAGGTTTAAGTAGTTCTAAGTTCTAGGGGACTGATGACCTTAGAAGTTAAGTCCCATAGTGCCCAGAGCCATTTGAACCACTGTGGGACTTAACATCTGAGGTCATCAGTCCCCTAGACTTAGAACTACTTAAACCTAACTAACCTAAGGACATCACACACATCCATGCCCGAGGCAGGATTCGAACCTGCGACCGTAGCGGTCGCGCGGTTCCAGACTGAAGTGCCTAGAACCGCTCGGCCACTGCGGCCGGCTGACAAGAATAGATTGGTCTCCAGTGGTGAGTATCGCTTCATCATTTCAGCAAGATTGTGCCACCCGCACACGGTGAAGATTTCCTAAGGACAACATCGTATAAACCCTGTTTTATTTACAACAACCGGTTTCGACAGTCTTTGGTATCATCATCAAACATCAGAAAATTCAATCTACTGCTTGTCTTCGTGCTCACCAAACCGTACCTAGGCCGCCAATGTAGCCTGACCTCTCCCCAAATGATAACAGACATTATAGACAAAACCCTGCCACCATCTCGGGATTCTGAACATCTAAAGCACCAGTTGCACAGAATTTGGTACGATATCCCTCAGGAGGACTTCCAACATTCTATTAATCAATGCTAAACCGAAAACTGCTTGCGGAAAGGCCAGAGATGGAGCAACGCATTTGTGAAGCTCTTTCTCTTGAATAAATCGTCACTTTTTTCTGAAATATGTTCATAAAGAACAAATTCCGATTTCTGAAGCATTCGGGCAGTTAAAGAATTACTTGGCAATAAACGAAAACGTGTACCACGGTCGGGAATCGAACCTGGGGTTGCTACTTGCTAAGCAGATGCGTTAACGATATGAGTCACCTTGGCACATTGGTTAGACACAACTCGGACTACCCACTACCACTCCCACCCCGCTGCCCCCTTCCTCCCTCAAGTCGAAATTCCCATAAATATATCATAACGTGTGGTGTCTGCTCTTCCGTTTTTTGTTTGTTTTTTTTTTCCTTTTATTCAAGCGTTAAGAAGTGTTCTATGAGGAGTAATTGTGAGAGACTGGGCTTCATCGAGATTTGTGATGCTACCTCGATTAAGGTTATGTATCTCTCTGGGAAATGTCTATGGGGAAGTGAACCACTGTATAAAGTACATGACAGGCTGTGACAAACGGAGCATTTCTCGTAATAGATACTTGTGAACAGACATTTAATATGTAGTACTGTAGAATATAGCGCCCGTAAAACTGAACGTACACAAAATAGTTGTAACGACTGTATTTTTACTGTTTTGACAAATGGCTCTGAGCACTATGCGACTTAACTCCTGAGGTCATCAGTCGCCTAGAACTTAGAACTAATTAAACCTAAACTAACCTAAGGACATCACACACATCCATGCCCGAGGCAGGATTCGAACCTGCAACCGTAGCGGTCGCTCGGCTACAGACTGCAGCGCCTAGAACCGCACGGCCAATCCGGCCGGCACTGTTTTCACATATATTAATTATCGTATTTTAATGACAGCCTCTGCACAATAAATAAACGGAATGTAATGATATTGTGACAAGTATTTATTTTGACAGACAACGATGCTTATGGACAATACTATAAATAATTTTCAAATCACTATTACGAAATACCTATTTCTGTTACTGCCAAAGATGTAATATAAAGGAAGAACTCTTAGGATCGTTAAGAGTGTTTTAAATCGTGATGGTAGGAGACAACAGGTGAACTCTGATGTGAGTGCTGTAGAGCAGGTCATTCACCGGGCTGTGACCGGGCTGCTGTCTGTTTGCATCGTCTCACGATATGTATGTGGGGGGCGGTGCCTTTCTTCGGTAAGCGGCCAGAGCTGGATGTCCGGCGCTTGGTATTAACGGCGGCGGTGCACAGACGCAAAGTTTCGTCGAGGCCATCCCATGTGCCTGCTCTGCTGTCTCTAAGTTTCTGCTATCGACTTTCCCTAGAAACTGTATACTTCCCAGTATTAAAGTCTCTCACTAACACGACCTCTCTTTGCGTTCTGCATACATTTCCTCTGGGAGTGCCCATGCTACCGACTTGCATGTGTTCCACTTATGGCCAATAAAATTATTTTTTAACAGGTCCTCACAGTTCCCACAGTAGGAAGAAAATGCATCTGCTAGTACAAAGTTCTTTCTAGAAGGAATTCCCTTGTTTTGCAAGCTGTATCTCATCTGTATCCTGCGCACTTGTCTTTTTGTCATCTCTGTCTTCGGAAAGCACCATTACATCGGTCGACGCCCGCTTTCACTCCAGCCTGACAATATAGGTCTCGTTCCATGATTAGTCCGGACAAACAATAGAGGCTGAGAGAACGAACTGCAGCGTCGCTTGACCTCTCGTTTCAATCTACACAGCTATTAGCTGACTCAAAAGTCAGGCGGTTTATTTTACTAATGTGGCAGGCCGATGCTCTCGTCTGGACGCTTGTTACTGAGTTGTTTAATAATATTTCGCAACAGGTGTCATCCTACAGAAAGTTTATCACCTCTGTAAATTAATATGACAAAGCGGGTCGCAAGGAGCTGGTCGAGGGTTTCGACGAAGAATTGCACTGATGACACAGCTACAAGAGATGGATTTGGCAGAGCTTTCATAAATAAGCAGCTGCCAATCTGCTTATTACATTCATTTCTCGAATACTACTGTGTGTCCCATCGTACAACAGACAGTAAGGATATATGAGAGACTACATAAAAAATATGCGCCATTGTAGTTCATGCGCTGACAACAGCGGCCTCTACTGAAACGGTCACTTAAAGCGTAAGTTCCTTATGTCGGCCAAAAAGAGCTCATTCCCAGTCGAAAAGTCCTTATCTTAATTACTCATAGTGACTAGAGCTGGGGCGTTGGAGCAAGAGTTTCATCTATGCGATGGGCAACGAAAGTTGTGAAACGTTTTGAACCCGGATACCAACTCCGTCAACGGATTATTCCATGCAGTTATACTGTTCACTCATGTGGTCTCTTTCAATCGTAATTGTGTTTTTAATTGCAACAACAGTCCTATCCTTCTCAGATCATCACCAACTATACTACAATATCGAGCTGTCAACAGGAGAGTCACCTCTTGCCCTAAGTCAGATGTGACTATTACGCTGCTAAGTACCGCTTCTATAATAATGTAAATCCTCATTGTTTTATTGGAAGGGCGTATTTTTACTTGGTTAAAATGGCTCTAAGCACTATGGGACTTAACATGTGAGGACATCAGTCCCCTAGACTTAGAATTACTTAAACCTAACTAACCTAAGGACATCACACACACCCATGCCTGAGGCAGGATTCGAACCTGCGACCGTAGCAGCCGCGTGGACTTCAGCGCCTAGAACCGCTCTGCCACCAAGGCCGGCCACATTTTTACTCACAGTCTTTAGGGTTTCATGTGTCGTATGACAGATGAGACAGAAAGGCAACTTATCGGTAGAATCTGCCTGTCCCATTGTACAACAAACAGTAAGGATATATGAGAGACTGCAGAAAAAAATATTATGCGCCGCTGTAGTACATGAGCTAACAACAGCGCCTCTGCTGAAACAGTCACTTAAGGCGTAAGTTCTTTATGTCGGCCAAAAAGATCTCATTTCCAGTCGAAAAGTCCTTCTCTCAATTACACATTTCGAAATCGTTAACCAGTAATAAAATTTTGAGACTTAAGTTTTGGATTCCGTGTCTACTACCAAGTAAATGGTAATTACGTACACAGGATGTTCGTAGCGCACACCAACAACCAGCGGCATACGCTCATGGTGGCCTCCATTGTGCTGTGCGTGAAAACGTCAAGAACAGCAAGTGTTATCCGTTGGCGAAAGACGGTCAAACAAAATTTCCCGGCGATCATCCTTACACGTATTCGTAAGGCAAAAATTATTGTCGCACTTTTGGAACTGTAAATGTCTGTTTACCTGTTCGTTCATAGGACGCCACTGAGACGCAGTTTTTCAAAACCCCGCTGGCAGCGCTGTGGCCCTCGCTGATCTACTTGTCAGTGCGTTGCCACACCGTACGGTGAGGCGCCAGTAGTTTGCGAGGGTGTAGCGAAGAGAACGGTGGAGTCACCCGAACGAGAAACATCAAGAGGGAAACCAGGCGACACCACCCAAGAAACGGGCAGTATGGATTTAACTGTTCGCCCGGACAGCCGTGGTGCAGTAAGGATAGGAAAAACAGCACAGTTAAAATGGATACACGTTTTTCAGTTGTGACTAAAAGGTATTTTTCGCTACTTCTTTGGTTTATGTTGTTACCGGTATTTTTTACTTTTTACCAAATGGTTATAAAACCTATATATTATTGTTCCACAGCAATGGTGCTAAAGCTTTTATGTTTTAAATAAAGCGTTTTTTAAAAGAAAGTGGTTTGGTGGGAAGCTTTGTGGCTTTTGGAAAGCGGTTATCGTCTTTGAATGAAATTGTTTCTGATGAAAGGAGTCAACTTACAGATGCATGCACTAAGAACCAGTATGTATGAACATCGTGGAGAGAGAATTGTGGGCTAGTGGAATAATTCATTGTTGAAATTTTATTTGTTGTCAAGTAACTGTTCCTGATAAATATCATATTTTGACAAGTATCTTAACTGTTCATTTGAATTTTTTGAAAGAGACTTGTTCATTTGGCAATAAAAATTCAATTGTGTTCTTATGCTCATTAACAAGTATAGATACAATATATATTTCATTAGTAAACGTGTTTTTCATTCGAAAGTACTAAACAAAAAAGAGCGTTACCAATGTTACACAAAAACTTGTCATTTGTCTGTCGTTTCTAGGAAGTAATGAAAGAGAAAGGAAATTACGGCAACAGGAATAAATTCATTTGTAGCTTACAATAACAACAGAAAGTACCTGATCTGCTGCCTGTGTTTACGTAATGTACCTACGCCTCCAGAGTACAGCAAACATAGCTTTTATCCTTTAGCACTAACAATTCGTAATGGCCAGAAAGAGGTATTTAATGCTCGATTAAAATATGAGTTTGGAGCAGCGATTTTTGAGAATACATTTGAAAAATAGATTCAGTAAGACTAAGATCTCGAGCCTAGAAAATACTTCTACAAATACTCAACAGTGGATCAGGAAGGGAAGAGCTTCCAAATATTAAATTCCTTATATTGGTCCTCGAAATGAGTTTAAAGATTAAAATGCGTGAGAGGTTCCCTGCCCTCTTTTGCATATTGCCTCTTATTTTCAACCATTGTAATAATGTTTTATGTCATTGCACGGTCGTAACAGGCCAGATAAGGTTATTGTAATGAGAGTATTTATACTGAAGCCCAAAAAACTTTTCACTTGATTCTTACGCATGTTGGGTTACTTCCCTTGGTGGCGCGTGCGGAGGACGCGGCACACTGCATTTCCGGTTGGGGGCTGCACTCTCCGAATACTGGAAGGGTCATACATCAATGAGCCTAAGCACCTGGAGGAATGACTGACGTCGGTCGAGTTTCGCCTATTGTATGCAGAGCGAAACGACCTGCCAGACATCTGAGTGTCGCCGCAGTTTATGTGTTTACCGTTGCGGCGCGCCCGGAACGAAGACTGCTGGCGACGACTGACTGCACTGTCCTCATGATTCTGAGGATACTTGTGGACCGTGCCCTGCTGGACTCGACTGTCTGGCGCAGGATGGCCGGTGGTCTAGGCATGTTGTTTTCATAGCCGGTCAAACGGAAAGTTCAGTGCCCTCACCTGAATAGCAGAGGCATGATTGGTCAACTTAAACTGAGGCTAGTTGACGTCATAAATCCCTGCTCGAAATTGGAGGGAACGGTCGCTATTGGGGCGAATGATGTTCTGAGACAGTGTGGGGGAATATTGGAATCAGCACAGAATGCTGATTCGCGGTTTTCGAAGGTAGTAGGGCGTTCAGCAATGTTGGCTTCTCTCTTGCGTTGTGCGGGCGCTGGTATTCGGGATCTGATCTTCGTCGCAGTCGGACGGTCTTGCGACTTAGTCGCACTTTTTCGGCAGAACTTAGAATTCTCGGACAGCCTTTGAGGCCAGGGATTGAAACAGAGTTGCTGCACAGAGGAAGTGGGCGCCAACATCACCAGAACGCTGCCTGCCTACGACCTGCTACAGGTATCAGGATTAGTAAAGTATTTTGCGGCTCCGGCATTGTAGGACCTATCAGTTTTATACTGAAGTCCTCAACAGCACGCGCGCTCGCTTTGCTACAAGTCCACCTTGCTTGTTTCTCCACGTGATTCCATCTGAGCTCTCGCTACTAATCGCGACACTGCAATATAGTCGGGAGACGGTAATATTTGATTCATTCAGACCTCCAGTCATTATCGTCAATCTATTGTATCACAGGCAGTAGGAGCCCCTTGTTTTCGACCCTACTCTTATTCTCGAAATATTTCAGTATACCCTGTCCTGTAACCTAATGTTTGTGTCAATAACCATGTGCCGGCCGCTGGTGGCCGAGCGGTCCTAGGCGTTACAGTCTGGAACCGCGCGACCGCTACGGTCGCAGGTTCGAATCCTGCCTCGGGCATGGATGTGTGTGATGTCCTTAGGTTAGTTAGGTTTAAGTAGTTCTAAGTTCTAGGGGACTGATGACCTCAGATGTTAAGTCCCATAGTGCTCAGAGCCGTTTGAACCATTTTTGAATAATCATGTGCCTTTATGTTCAAATGTATAATAAATCTCAGTGTAATACCTAATCCGCATATCATTTCATAGATATATGCAGAATCCCATTTCCTGTTGTTTATTGTGATAAAGCTCTCTTTTTTTTCTCTGAGTAGATTATGATTTTTATTAAATTGTTGTGAGTGTGCACTCCTTATTTTACCAACTAGTAGGTCCACCACCATTTCCTACCGTTACTGTTGTGCGCATAATTAATTAGGTGGTAGGTAAGGAGGGGGTCGAGTGCATGTCTCGTTCTCATGCTAAATTCATCTAAATTAAAGAGGTACAGACTCTTCTTTACCCTGGCACCTCGCACAATATGGCGACCCTTGTCTCGGTTCTTTCCTGTGACTGCTGAGAAGCTGTCAGGACCTGATCGATAACTTTTCTGATTAAAGAAAAACATCATAATTAATTTTCTTTGCTGTAATTAGATTTCGCGGCAGAAATATTTTGCGTCGTGCATGCAGCAGCCATTAATTTTGTTCATTTATTTAGTAACTTCACGTTGTTTTGTTTTGTGCATGTTGGTCGATGTGTGTGGGTTCTGTACCACATCACATTCCGTTGAAACTGACAATGTTGCTTCAGCGTTCAAATTATTTTGGAGGAGTTGTATTGTCGACATTTGTACTTGTGGGTATAATTTTTTTGTTGTAGGAGCAGATTAGTGCAATTTTTATGTCAAGTGTTATACGGGGTTTTCGCTGTTACACTGAAAGGTCTCTGTTGGACTTTAACGGAACAATGACCAGTGTTGAAATAAATGTCCAAATATAAACTGATTTATTTCTTTTTATTTAAATTTTATATATATATATATATATATATCACCGGTTGTCGTAAGATGATTATTAAAAGATTATAATTAATGTTAGTCTGGTTGAGAATTTGGTAAGCTAGACTGGATACCTGGTGAAACAGTTGCTCACTAATGCAAGGTTAACTTCCTCAGATAACTCACGGCTTTTAACCCGCTTTTGTTATGTTGAATAGCAGCACCGCTTTCAGAACAACTTAATGCATCAACTTTACATCTTTTTGTTGTTGATGTTCCGTGAATGAATGTTCGCTCGTAGCAGGGCGCGACTGTTGCCGAACATATCTCAAATAAACAGACTGCACACGATGGAGCAGGATCAGGGTAGTAACAGGGCTGAGTCAGAGGAAGAAATGTTGAATTTTCCTACGGGCCGGAGGTGGTGAACACAGACGATAGACGCGAATCGGAGGCAGACTGAGACCAGGAGGATATGAGCGGTGAAGTCAGAGTGAAAGAAAGGGAGGTAGAAGTGAATAGGCATGTTGGGGATCTTGTTTATATAAATAAGACCACAGATGGGAACACACCGAGGAAAATTCGGCCTCCATAGTATAATATTGCTCAACTGTCTAGAGTAACATCACCAACCGGTGAATATGGATCTTGTCTGCCGAAGAATTTATTATTAGATATTTTGGGGGTGGTAAGGGACATAAAGCAAAACCTAGAAAAGAGAATGGATGAAGTAGAGAACAAGGTACTTGCGATTCTGAACGAAGGCAGTAGTGACATAGCAGTGGTCGGTAAGACGAGTGTCGAGGAGAAGAAAAGGGCTATGGAAGCCAAGAAGGATGCAGAGTTAGCAAGCGTAGAAGCACCTGGCGCCAATAAGTTGGCAAAAATTGCAAATAGCCGTGCAAGAATCTCTAGGCGAATTGGACACTTCAGTGCGACAGGAATTGATGCAATAAAAGCCCAGGGGAAGGAAGCACTTGCGAGTACGACGCAAAGAATGGAAAGCGTTGAAGATCGCTTTGCGGGTACCACCCAAAGGTGGGGAACCCTAGAAGAACGTGTAGCACACTTGGAACCCCAAGTACAAATTGGTACATCGCGTCCTTAGGCGACGACTGGCGGACATGCAAGTGTGGCGCCGGATGGCGGCCGACCATGCACCTGCTCGGCGCAAGGTAATGGACTACCAAGCGCGCACTGCAGCCCAGAGAGTGCACGGAGGCAAAATTACAGCTTGATCGGAAGAACTAGCGCTCAGTTCCAGTATCATTATGGGGCAGGACTATGTGGTGACAGCACACACCAGGAGATGTCAGCTCGCGTCGAACACGCTGGTGCGTTTGATACTAGAACCAATGGAAATGAGCAGGGAGACCAGAGCTTGATTACAAACATTATCGGTCCTCAAATTCCAAAATTTCCGGGAAAATAGAGGCTCACTTCACCCTAAAATTTGGTTGTACAATTTTATAACACGCTACCAATATCGTGGCCATTGACAGCAAAATTAGAATTTCTCTACGGGCACATCGAGGGCACGGCAGCTGAGAAAATGCGCGGTGTTGCGGGTACATGCCGAACGTACGAAGAATTCACCGACGCGTTTCTCTGAACGTATTGATCGCGCGAAATGCAAGACCGTATAAAACAAGAAATAATTTTGTGTCCAGATCTGGAGGCGTCAGTATAAAAGAGCCCCACGAAACTCTTTGAGGCTTTAATTAGAAAGAATCAGTTTCTTAATGTGCCACATAGTGATGGTGAAATAATTAAGATCTGTTTCGCGAAACTGTCAAGCAGCTACCAGCAAGCGCTTGTAGGAAAGTACGGATCGAATACTGAAACTTTAAAAAGCCATCTGAGCGAGTTGGACTTAATTTCTGAAAAAGAAGCAGCGCATGATAGAAGGAAAGGGCAATATGGTTCAAATGGCTCTGAGCACTATGGGACTTAACTTCTGAGGTCATCAGTCCCCTAGAACTGAGGACCATTTAAAACTAACTAACCTAAGGACATCACACACATCCATGCCCAAGGCAGGATTCGAACCTGCGACCGTAGCGGTCGCTCGGCTCCAAACTGCAGCGCCTAGAACCGCACGGCCACTCCAGCCGGCTTGTGTTCACACCATACCTATTACTGTGTCTTTGTTGAGGAAGAGCTACTGGCTGCAGATCGACTGTGTTCTGGGCACGCCTTACAGCGCTGCACCATTTGTTTATTTCGCGGTATTTGTCACTGGCGTTATGGCCACTCAATTGCAATATTGCACCAATTTTCAGTGAGGTATTTTTTTCCTTTTTTTTCGTTGGCGTGTTGGGCACGCCACAGAGCGTAGCACCATACTCTTAGGGTTTGGAGACATGCATACAAAGGTGGCCATTGTGCCCGCCTGTGCTGCTGCTGCTGCTGGGCATAACCTTTCTGGAGTGTGACGAGTTTCTCGTACGATGGTACCTCACGTCTCTGAACGTGTGCGGTCGTCGGGATTCATCGTATGAGCGGTGTAATGCAGACCGTATGAAATTCTTCAACAAGTCCGGTAATTGGTGTCATGGTGTCGGACCTAGCACACAAGAGAAGTACGAAAGTGTTGAGAGGTGGCGTGCCTTTACAATGCACACAGTGACTTGCCCCCTTTCATATTTATAGCTTACTCTGAGTAATTCGATTTGGGGAAGTATAGCCGAGTGAGTATTGTCATTACAATGCTAGTATTGAGAACTCATAAGATATGAATATTTTCCTCTCTAATTGCGTGCGGTGAAAAGTTGCTATTCCTTCACAAGCGGACTTCCCACGCAACGTCTCTCGTCACCCGGGTGGGCCGTTGACAGGCGGGTTCTGCTGATCTTGAAAGGGTTATGCCAACAGGAGTGAGGGAGTCGAGTGTATGCTGTCCAGAAGCCGACATTGTCATAAGAGCGGGGGCAACACGCCCACAGGGGCCTGAAGGAGTGGCTGGGTTTAGAGATTCTGTTACTTCGCAGAAACTTAGTGAAAACACTTTCTGACGGGCTACCAGCGAGGCGTGGGAATGACTTGTGTTCCCATGCAGTCTTGGCGGGCAAATTCCCGCGTTTTCTGCAAAATCATAACTGTGATTGGGTTGCCCAGGGGATAGCTCAGTGACGTAGTAAAATCGGCGCAGAAATTGGATCCAGGTATCTCCACTGGTGGAATAGTAGTGCTCTGGCTATAGAGTGGAATTGTTTCGAGTTGGTGCTTGGCACATTTAACCATGGGTACTGTGGTGGGGGCAGTAATGTTCTGTGTTCAGCTTGTACGGGTGCTCTTGGTGGGGTCGGCTCTCGCCTTTCGGTCAGAGTAGGTTACAAAACTGAGCTCTTGCTGCTCTGGACAGCCTGCCTTCCGTTGGCTGTCTCATATACTTTCATTTAATTGTAATTGTTTGACCAAGTTGCTGAAGTTTCAACTTCAATGCAACTTTCCGAGTACAGTTGGCAATTGAGCGTTGTGTGTACATGCGGCCTACGTTGTCCGTCTTGAGCAGTTTTGGCTAAAGCTGACTGTATCGGAGTTACTGTGTGATTTCGCTTGTTAAAATCAATCACTGTACCGTCAGTGATTGTGTGGCGAGACTTCTTCGTCTCCCTCAGAGGCACATTTCTGTTGCTAGGAAGTCTTTAGTCTGGAACGGCCAGACCAGGATAATTTCTTTCGGTCTATACTCGCGACATTATCATCACCACGACGGAACGTCGAAGCAACCAGCCATCGCCTCCGGTACACCATATCATGTCCTTGCAGTTAAGAAGACAGCCTGGTAATATATGTCTGCAGCACTGTCCGATTAGGGAATTTTGCTATGTGATAATCAGAGCTCAGCATAGCGCGCCTGTTCCTGTCTTTAATGTTGGTTTGGCTAGGTGTTTCTCTTAAGACTGAGTTGCAAGGAATTGGCTCCACATACCACTTGGTCATAAATTGCACAAGCTAATTTATGGACAACTTCACCTTCACAGCATTTATTTGAATGTGCAATTTGACGTATTGTAAATTTTTCATGTGTTTTGTTAATTATTTTTAGTTTAGTCATAATAAATCAAATTGTTATTTTGGACAGAACTCTCATTCTGTAGATCGTTAGAGCAACCCTTTCATTTCTCACCACGTTAATGAAACTTTCCTTTATCAAATTAATTTCTATCAAATTAAATTATTGCAGGTACCAAACTCTTTTCAACTCCACTTGCAGGGTCGATTACAGTCAGTTCGCGTTTTTTCTTAATCCATATGCAACAGCAAAAGTCGGAGTTAGAAAAGGGGGGGGGGGCTTAGAGCATCATTTTCGTATGAAGATTCTAGAAGAATTTAGTGTTAAATTCACTGCTAGCCCCAGAACCTCGCAGGATGAAATTTAAAACTTGTTTACAGAGGTAGGGTCTTTGCATTGTAACTTGCTAAGTCTGCCGTGTTTTTTTTTTGTGTAAATTTCCCATCTAAGTTTCTGGACATCCTGTTCCATCTCAGATGAGCAGCGACCGACTCAGCGTACCGGCAACGCCAGAGACAGCACCATCCATCGAGTTGTCTCAGCAGGGCAGGACGGGGGCGTATGTATAGGAAACGGGTGTAGCCGATAAATTACAGAGAGTATTTTTATTAATTTCCATTACTAAGGCAATTGCAGCTAATTTTATCTCGTCTAATATGTGTTCATTGTATATTTGTGTGCGGCAGCCATGTCTTGAGCAGTTTCAAGGATCCATCGAGGCCTCTGGGAACAGAAACGGCGAGGGGCGTGCCATGGCTCCTGTGCATAGCATAGTTAGTAAATTTAAAATGTCATCCGTAGTTGTGAGCATGCTCCAGAGATGGGTAGGCTGTAGTTGGGATGACATATAGTAGTTTAGGGTTATGGGTAGCGTACTTCAGCTTTTCTTGATCTTAATGAATCAATTATCACCCACACATGAGTATTAACAATGGGCCCATAGGTTAAGTCACTATTCTCTATATGAAATACTATGGCAAATATTGTCAGCAGAGTATAAGACATTTTATATTGAATTAGTATAACAGTTCTATTCATGTAAATATCCATTATTTTTAATTTTTTTTATTGAATGTACAAAATACTACCTGAAATGATTGTAAGGAATTCTTAATGCTGTATCTGTAAAAGGTTTTGGGGAGGCTCACTTTATAAAAGGATTTAAGTATTTTGCAGGTACTGGGAACTGCGAGTGACTGCTGGACAAGAACTGACGCTACAAGGTGGTCGGTGTGGAGTAAATGGTCCCGAGCGGCAGGGAGAAGCCTGAGGGAGGCAGTTGTCAGTCACGACACATCCCCCCACCGCCCAAGGGCTCAAGGGCTCAGAGGCGCGTACCGCCACCCTGTTCAGCGGAGTGAAAGTAAGGCGGTGGCTCACCTGGCGGACAGCTCTGGGTCAGATGAGGGTGGACACAAACCCACCGAGATAGGCGAACCTGTTAGCGGCTGACAGAGGAGACAGCACGGCGCCGCTCAGCGGTGACGTAGAAATGGGGATTCCACTGCAGAAGAGGTGCCGGACGATGAAGGCGTGCTCTAACAATGGCGGCACGAAGCGTCGGAGAGCAGATCTCTTGACCCGCACCTATGACGGACGCTGTTTACAGTTCATGCACGAGTTCGCATAACTCATTATAGTAGGCCAGTCTGCATGCCCAAATCAATTCTGTGCTGGGTATTGATGGACTGCAGTTTGTCGTGATTATCTCCTCTCCTACAAAGAGCAGTTCTGAGGAATCGGTCACGTTGATCGATCTGCTATCCTTGTTTAAACCTCCGTCAGATGACTCCACGAGTGCTGGAGAGTAGTAATCTGTATTGCAATTTTTCCATATAGATAAGACCAAGTGTTACTGTCTTCGGACAGCCCACTACCTGTCCTATGGATCTGTCCCGAATCTTGTGGTCCTCAATGACAATCAGAGTCTGCACATGTACTTGCCATCGTACTGTACAGTGCTGCAAATCAACAATAGGCCGTCCTACCACCCTAGTAGCTTCCTGTCGACTGACAACGCCTCTACAGAGAGGGAGGGATAAATGGAGATTATTCCGGATCGCGCGCCTGGTTCCGAGAAACATTAGATTGGTGGCCCACGCCACTAGTAGCACTCCTCCCACCAGCAGGCGCCCTTCCTCCACGCCAAGAACCACGATCCCGCTCCACAGACGAGTGCGGCAATGTCCGTGTGTTGAGTGATTCATTGCGTGATGTTAGCGTGTGAAGGATGTGAACGTCAACTGTTATTTTTTTTTCCGCCCCGACAACTGTATGGCACACAGCAAAATTCGTGCTCTTAGTAACTATATTGTTCTTTTTTGCGCTCCCCCCCCCCCCCCCAACTTTATTTCAGAGACTAGAAAATGGAAATACAATGTCAACTACATGTATATTCCCAGAATGAGATTTTCACTCTGTAGCAGAGTGTGCGCTGATATGAAACTTCCTGGCGGATTAATACTGTGCACCCGACCGAGACTCGAACTCGGGACCTTTGCCTTTCGCAGGCAAGTGCTCTACCATCTGAGCTACCGAAGCACGACTCAACCCCGGTCCTCACAGATTTACTTCTGCCAGTATCTCGTCTCCTACCTTCCAAACTTTACAGAAGCTCTCCTGCGAACCTTGCAGAACTAGCACTCCTGAAAGAAAGGATACTGCGGAGACATGGCTTAGCCACAGCCTGGGGGATGTTTCCAGAATGAGATTTTCACTCTGCAGCGGAGTGTGCGCTGTAAAGTTTGGAAGGTAGGAGACGAGATACTGCCAGAAGTAAAGCTGTAAGGACCGGCCGTGAGCCGTGCTTCGGTGGCTCAGATGGTAGAGCACTTGCCCGCGAAAGGCAAAGGTCCGAGTTCGAGTCTCGGTCGGGCACACAGTTTTAATCTGCCAGGAAGTTACATGTATATTGTTTTGTTTTATAGCTTCCTGTCTTCTTTTTTCACATATACATGTTCATGTTAAAGATACCTTGGTTCCCTATCATCATGTCAGTTTGGAACAAGTATTTTTTGTGATGCACACTATGTTACATCACACAGGTATACTTACAAAATTTCTGTTTTTTGGAGCACTACATGTCTCTACCTCACTTTCGTTCATGCCTGTCAAGTGTCACTACGTGTACAAATTTCTTCTGTATGTGCCAATAGTTACAAAATGTTATAATAAATAATATTCCACAGTGACACGAGAGTATTTTTTTTTTTTTTTGTGGAGGTCAGCGGGATATCTACAGTTACAATTCTGGTTAGTGGTGAATTGATCATCAGTCAATCAATCACTGAAAGAGAAAAAAGAAAAAGAAAAAACTCATTGTTCGGGGAAATGGGATGAGTGTGGTTAAATGCTTCAGCCATGAAGTATAATAATTCTGTTTGTCTTTCTGGCTTCATACAGAAGTATGTGTGTGTTTGAGTTGGGCACCAGTAGCCAATTCCTAAATCTTACCTTAATGAGAAGCTTGCATATCCAGTACGTCAACATTTTATTGCAGCTTCGAATTTGGCCTTCTGGCATGTGTTCAACACTTGTATGACTGTGCGAGTATGTCCATGACTGACGTTGGGTTCCCTGAGGGTGACTCTGCGTTGGGTATGACTTATTCGTAAATGTGGGTAAGATGTTGGCAACTTCATAAGAAAAATTTCACCTTCCATTTTATCATCAGTTTCTAATTTAATCTGCCAATTTGTTGCGATATTTTGGAAACAGTTTATACAGATTGTTTTTGAGTGATTGACACACTACCTCTGTCAAGTGAATCGACCACTACCAAAAATAATCTGGAGGGTAGTGAGAGGTTCCATGCCCTCTTTTGCATATCGCCTCTCATTTTCATCAACTTTAATAATGTTTTACATCATTGCACGGTGGTAACAGGCCAAATAAAGTTATTGTAATGAGTGAACTCAAAATACTTTTCACTTCATTCTTACGCAAGTTGGGTTACTTCCCTGGAAGTCCTGTGCGAGGCGAGCATCGGAGGACGCGGAATACTGCTTTTCCAGTTGGGTGCTGCGATTCCCCGAATACTGAAAGGGTCGCACATCAATGGGCTTGAGCGCCTGGAGGAACGACTGACGTCGGCCGAGTTTCGCCTGTTACACGCAGGGCCGAGCGGCCTGCGACACGTCTGACAAGGGAACCTCCCCATCGCACCCCCCCTCAGATTTAGTTATAGGTTGGCACATTCGATAGGCCTTGAAAATGTAAACACTGATCAATCGAGAATACAGGAGGAAGTTGTGCGGAACTATGAAAAAATAAGCAAAATATACAAACTGAGTAGTCCATCCGCAACATAGGCAACTACAAGTAAACAGCAATTGATTTGTGTTCAGTTTTTCAAGGCCTGTGCCAACTTATAACTAAATCTGAGGGGGGTGCGATTGGGAGGTTCCCTTGTGAGTGTCGCCGCAGTTTGCGTGTTTACCGTTCCGGCGCGTCTGGAACGAAGACTACTGGCGACGACTGACTGTATTGTCCTCAAGATTCTGAGAATACCTGTGGACCGTGCCCTCCAGGCCGGTAGTCTAGGCATGTTGTTTTCGTAGCCGGTCAAATGGCGAGTTCAGTGCCTCAGCTGAGTAGAAGAGGCATGATTGTTCAACTTAAAGTGAGGCTAGTTGACGTCATAAAGGTCTGCTAAAAATTGGAGGGAACGGTCGCTATTGGCGCGAATGATGTTCTGAGACAGTGTGGCGGAATTTTGGAATCAGCACTGAATGCTGGTTCGCGATTTTCGAGGGTAGTAGTAAGTTGAGTAATGTTGGATTCGCTCTTGCGTTGTACGGGCGCAGGAATTCGGGATCTGATCTTCGTCAGAGTCGGAAGGTTTTGCGAATTAGTCGCACTTTTTCGGCAGAACTTAGAATTCTCCGACAGCCTTTGAGGCCAGGGGTTGAAACAGAGTTGCTGCACAGCAGAAGTCGGCGCCTGCATCGTCAGAACGCTGCCTATCGACGAGCTGCTACAGATATCATTATTGGTAAAGTATTTTGCGGCTGCGGCATTGTAGGACCTATCAGTATTATACTGAAGTCCTCAACAGCACGCGCGCTCGCTTTGCTACAAGTCCACCTTGCTTTTTTCTCCATGTGATTCCATTTGAGCTCCAATTACCAATCGCGATACTGCAATATATTCGGGAGAGTAATATTTGATGCATTAGGACCTCCAGTCATTATCTTCAATCTACAGTATCACAGAGAGTAGGAGCCCCTTGTTCCCAAGCCATCTCTTATTCTCATAGTAGTTCAGTATACCATATCCTTTAACCTACTCTTTTTGTCGATAATCATGTGCCTTTATCGAAATAAGTGTCCAAGGAATAGAAAAGCAACTGGAATCACTCAACAAAGTCCACTGGACCTGACGGGATACCAATTCGATTCTACACAGAGTACTCGAAAAAACTTCCTCCCCTTCTAACAGCCGTGTACCGTAAGTCTCTAGAGGAACGGAAGGTTCCAGCTGATTGGAAAAGAGCACAGGTAGTCCCAGTCTTCAAGAATGGTCGTCGAGCAGATGCGCAAAACTATATACCTGTATCTCTGACGTCGATTTGTTGTAGAATTTAGAACATGTTTTTTGCTCACGTATCATGTCGTTTCTGGAAACCCAGAATCTAATCTGTAGTAATCAACATGGATTCCGGAAATAGCGGTCGTGTGAGACCCAACTCACTTTATTTGTTCATGAGACCCAAAAAATATTAGATACAGGCTCCCAGGCAGATTCTATTTTCATTGACTTCCAGAAGGCGTTCAATACAGTTCCTCACTGTCGCTTGATAAACAAATAAGAGCCTACGGAATATCAGACCGCTGTGTGGCTGGATTGAAGAGCTTTTAGCAAACAGAACACAGCATGTTGTTCTCAATGGAGAGACGTCTACAGACGTTAAAGTAACCTCTGGCGTGCCACAGGGGAGTGTTATGGGACCATTGCTTTTCACAATATATATATATATATATATATATATATATATATGACCTAGTAGATAGTGTCGGAAGTTCCATGCAGCTTTTCGCGGATGACGCTGTAGTATACAGAGAAGTTGCAGCATTAGAAAGTTGTAGCGAAATGCAGGAAGATCTGCAACGGATAGGCCCTTGGTGCAAGGAGTGGCAACTGACCCTTAACATAGACAAATGTAATGTATTGCGAATACATAGAAAGTAGGATTCTTTATTGTATGATTATATCATAGCGAAACATACACTGGTAGCAGTTACTTCTGTAAAATATATGGGAGTATGCGTGCGGAACGATTTGAAGTGGAATGATCATATAAAATTAATTGTTGGTAAGGCGGGTACCAGGTTGAGATTCATTGGGAGAGTCCTTAGAAAATGTAGTCCATCAACAAAGGAGGTGGCTTACAAAACACTCGTTCGACCTATACTTGAGTATTGCTCATCACTGTGGGATCCGTACCAGATCGGGTTGACGGAGGATATAGAGAGGATCCAAAGAAGAGCGGCACGTCTCGTCACAGGGTTATTTGGTAAGCGTGATAGAGTCACGGAGATGTTTAGCAAACTCAAGTGGCAGACTCTGCAAGAGAGGCGCTGTGCATCGCGGTGTAGCTCGCTGTCCAGATTTCGAGAGGGTGCGTTTCTGGATGAGGTATCGAATATATTGCTTCCCCCTACTTATACCTCCCGAGGAGATCACGAATGTAAAATTAGAGGGATTAGAGCGCGCACGGACGCTTTCAGACAGTCGTTCTTCCCGCGAACCATACGCGACTGGGACCGGAAAGGGAGGTAATGACAGTGGTACATAAAGTTCCCTCCGCCACACACCGTTGGGTGGCTTGCAGAGTATAAATGTAGACGTAGTTGTAGATGTTCTGATGTATAGTAAATCTCACTGTAATACTTAATCCGCATACCATTTCGTAGAAGTATGCAGAATCCCATTTCCTATTGTTTATTTTGATAAAGTTCTCTTTTTTTTTCTCTGAGTAGATTACGATTTTTATTAAATTATTCTAAGTGAGCACTCCTTATTTTCCAACTAGCAGGGTTCGCCATCATTTCCTATCGTTACCGTTGTGCGCATAATTAATTAGGTAGTAGGTAAGGAGGGGGTCGAGTGCATGTCTCTTTCTCAGGCAAAATTCGTCAGAATTAAAGAGGTACAAACTCTTCTCCACCCCGGCAAGATCATACAATGGCTAAATAATAAAGTTGAATATTTCGTACACAGGATTAGCCTTGAGACTAGTCCGATGGTATGATGATCCGTTTGAAATAGAGCACACCAAAGAATTGTAAGTACTTTCACAATACGATAGAGTGTTATAGATTCAGTCTGAGAAATGGTCGAATAATGAATGTTTTAAAGAGGGCAACGCGGTAAAGGTGACCAAAAAAGATCTAAAACAACACATACCCTCGTATATCACGATACAGGGCTTCAGGGCTTTAATAATCTGTGACAGACGTTCGAGAATATGCACGAAGTGTGGTTCTACGGGAAATTTTAAGGCAACATGAAACTATAATAGGCCAACTGAGGAATACATAGGAAGCAGAAACTGTAAAGGATCTGCGACCGCTACGGTCGCAGGTTCGAATCCTGCCTCGGGCATGGATGTGTGTGATGTCCTTAGGTTAGTTAGGTTTAAGTAGTTCTAGTGGACTGATGACCTCAGAAGTTAAGTCACATAGTGCTCAGAGCCATTTGAACCATTTTTTGTAAAGAATCTGAAAATAGTGACACCTTCCAGATGTGTGCGCAAAAAATCTGTGCATATTTCGGAGGGAAAAATGACCCCCCTCCCCCCTGTTCACGGGAATATATTCAACCACAAAATAATCAAAGAAGCTGTCGCGAAGAGACGGATAACGAACGCCCAGTAGTGATCGGGGACGATTCGCACAAAGTATTTCCGGTTTTGGAGAACAGTACTAGATCTAACACCCAAGAAATGTTAGCGGAACGTTACAAGCCACAAAAATTTCACAACTAAGCAGCAGAGAAACTGTTACCACAATAGCCCAAGATCGTTCACACAAAGGAATCCACAGATTGTCTGATTACGCAAGTGGACATGGGCTCTCGCCTGGCATACCGCGATGAAACGCAACAAAGTCCGAAGACGACGCGAAAAGAATCAGGGAAAGAAATACTGGTGCTAGATCACAAACTAATACGCACTAGGAAACAACAAAACAAGGATAATTCACGATATACAAAAGTGAGGGAATGAAAAAAAGATGAAGATTCAGGGAGGGGGAATCAAACATGGTCCCAGCAACCACCACAGCTGCTCTTCAACTGCCGGACTCTCAAATTTTTCGGTGCGTAGGCATTAACGCTGACTAATTACGCATTATAAAAAATGCAAGATTATATAATAGCAACACTCAACATCAGTGGCATCCAGTCCAGTTAAAGGCTTTTGCAAAACGTGTTTATTCGCAGGAGATATCATTTCCTTGCTAAAGGTCGCGACCGCACTCATAAACGAAACCTACGGGTACGATGCAGTAATTAAGATATGACAATCTGGAGGAATCGGCATACCGGTACTTTTTAGAGAAGGAATTCTATATCAAACGACAGCCATGCTAACAAACGGGAGAGGAATAACGGTACGCTTAAAAGATATGTTCTTCGCGCAGTCAGGCACCAGTACTAGGGAAAGGACAATAATTCTAAATCTCCTACAGCAACCAGAATTCGCTTCATCGTTTCACTTAGTTATCCACCTACGAGTCAAGACATTATCTGCCTCTTCACAGTCATCCTTTTTATGAAATATTCTTCCCAATACATCCACGAACCTTTAAAAAATCAAAATGTAGAATTCATAGCAGCCTTTCATCATAATAGTTTATTTTATTGCTGGTCTTTAATTACATACTCATCATGATCATGAGATATGTCTGTGTTCCTAAGCAATTAAAAAAATAGGCACCGTCACAAGAGGCATTACCGTACTAAATCTGTGATAAGAAGAAACTAGCCGTAGGATAAAGAGCACTGTCAAGAGCATGCTGACACTGTCCCTACACCAGTGGTTTCCAGCTTGGGGTTAGGCGCCACGCCTGAGGGTAAAACTGTAATTGTCGTAAGGATAAAGAGAAGAGGATTCAATTATTACGATGTAGTACCGTATTGGAGCTGATTAGGTCGCTTCAAAAAAGTCATGTAGCCAATGAAAAACGTCTTTCATACTCAAATTGTTCGCATGACACGCTTCGGATTTATTTCCATCTTCAGATATCCAAGCGCACAGAGGGTCACAGGATACGAGCTTTACTATATGTAAGTTTAACATTAGCTGACAGACGGATTACTATAGCTGTGGTGCATTAGCTGGACTTGAGAGCTTTGATCAGAAAGATCTTATTGTTTATAAACCACTTTGTATGTCTGAAATTGCTAATAAGGGCTTTGTTATATCATTATATACTAGTGGTAGGCCATTAAATTTGTTTATACGTCAGATAAGAAAGGTTGGTCCAGCAGAAGGTGTTTTTACTTCGATGAAAGGACATCGTACAACAGAGGAGACTAGATTTATATGTGATGTAACACTGTATTATCATTGTTAATAAAATGATTCGCCTACCTGTTCCTATGAATTAATTAAAATTGTTGATCAGTATACTCATTTACTACTCAATATCACTCAGCTTATGTCACATGTACAACTAGTAACGCTCGTATCCTAATACTCTCTGTGCACTTGGATATCTGATGGCGGAAATAAATCAGAAACGCATTAAGTGAGCAATCTGACTATTAAAGTCATTATTCACCGTCTGCAGGACTTATTTGAAGACACCTGTTTAGCTCCAGTATAGTGCTACATAATAATATAACCCTGGTCGCCTGCCTCCTATGAAATTCATGTCTCAGTTATATGGATTCAAGTTTGTTTCGGTCAAGAAACTAAACTGTTTTTGAAAGATTATCTTATTATCGCTATTTCGTAATACTGAAATATTGATTACATAAGTAAGCAATAATTACAGTTTTTTCAAATACTATCACTAACGCATGACATAATGTGGTGTGGGGAGTTTATGAAATGAATATAAGAAAGTCTTCCACATGTAATCTACCTACTTCACACATACTTTGTATCGTACATATGGTTGAGTAAAATTGAGGCATGTACATCACATACAGTTAAGTATCTTATGGAAGTGTCACGTACATTCACTTCACAAACATCAACTCACACCACATTGTGTCATACGTCAGTGGCAGTTAGTGTCTTCTCCAAGTTGTCCCTCAATAGACCAGGAACTACTTCATTATTCACTGTGCAACAATAAGTGAATTAAGAGCACAATACAAGAGTAACTACGGGTAATGGCTACTGTACTGCTGTTAGCCCTAGTGTGTATTATTTCTCTTATTATTAACTATTATTATTTTTCTGAGTGGCAGTGGTGAAAGACGAAGACAATATAATTGTCTATCTTGCTCAATACTTGAATTTTTATTTTTTAAAGATATACACTTTAACACGTTTGGGCCACAGCCATTATACAAATCACGTTTGAAATCTCAATACACAGTATCTCGCTAGTTCACATGTACGCTTGTAACATGTTGCGAGAATACATGTGAATCGGTGAGCTACTGTTTATCGACATTTTACACGTGATTATGATAACGGCAGTGGACAAACAACAAAGTTGTATATTTTAAAAGAATAAAAATTTATATAGAGTGAAGGTAGACAATTATATCGACAAGTGGTAATGATCACAAGCTCGTACAATGACTTTGTGTCAGAGTACAAAAACAAAGAATTGTCAGCCTGAAATACTCATATTTACGCTACGTCAGGGTTAAGGCAATCAATTGCTTTAGAAACAGTAGGCTTACATATGGTGTATTCATTTAATTTGATTAATATGAAATGGAGATGCAGGGTTTGGGTGAAGCAAGTGCCACTAGCGAGAGGACTGGTGAAGAGGAAGCATTTCTTGTAACAAGTGCCTACCCTCAAAATGGAGACTTTAGCCTTCTTTTCTGAGAATGAGTAGCAGGTAGCAGTTGCGACGCATTGAGAATTGCTTAATCATTCTCAAGAAAAGGTTGCTAGAGATAAGCAGTACCAATTGTCTCACTGGCTCATTAGTTTGTGGTTTAATGAAACACCTACAAAAATCAAATATCAATAAGATTTCGTCATTTTAAAAAGATATGAGTTCAAAGAAAATTCTTTTTAATTCTAAATTTTAGTTATTAGTAATGTTGATGATGGTAGGGGGAGGGAATGCACTAGTTAATATCTGGTTGCTTTCGGGCGTAATAGTCTCAGAAAAGTTGGGAATTACTTCCCTAAGTCTAAAAATGGTAATACTGGGTCGCTGTGTACTTCACTGTGATTCTGCGACATATCACCTTTACCAGAAATGACTACATTTTATCTGCGGCCTCCCTGATATCACATTCCAGCCAGTTTGTCGCTTGTTAGCATCCAGTACCGTCCATTATGGTCTACACTCTTCCCACTTACAGCCGACAGTCCACGTCCTTCACAGCCACGGCATCCATAGCAGTGGGTCCCTCCCCATACATACCACACACACACTCTCTCTCTCTCTCTCTCTTCTCTCTGTACTCGATCATCTCCAAAATCTTATATCGATCTCTAAACCTGTTTCTCCAATCCGAAAGTAGCTATGCCTCATGACCTCGTGAACATTACTATGCAGAAAACTTACACTAACACCACCATCATCATCTATTATGTCTCCAGGCTCATCGTCAAATATGTTGGATCCAGGAATCCTTCGTACTCGGTTCGCTAGACAAACAATTTCAAACAAATCGTATTAATGAGTTATGAGAAGATCAATACTTAACTTCGCAACCACACAGATGCGTCGCAAGCAAAGGGGAACACACAAAATGAGCAAAATTCTTCAGTATAGACTATTTCAAGTTTGTGCTACATAAAGTTGACACTTCTATGCAAGTCGCTAGTCTCGAAGCTACTGTTCAACTGGTGCGTCGCCAGTCGGTCGCGGCGCTTATGTCCTCTTCACATAGGGGCCGCTGTTGATGCGATCTCGTCCTGGAAAGGGGTCGGTCAGCGTGCGATTGGCTGACGTCTTCTCACAGCCATCTCTTCTCTAGCGTTCCCGATTGGCGTGCCGTCGCTCTGTAACATCATCAACAGCGAAAAACAGCAGCTTCACAATTCATACCCAATGAAGTTCACTTACAGCCTCGGCATGCCAAATAATCTCTGATAAAAGACCTCATGGCTTTAATTTCTTAATTCTAACTTTTCACCGGTTATTCTTTTAAAACCGTCCACTTTACGTAAATAATTTCGTCTTAATGGTGAACAAAATATTATGATGATACGCTTTTGTATGACCGAGATGAACTGAGTAGTGCCAGCTCTTCCCAACAGACTAAATTAAAGAGAGAGGCGGAGACATAATTTATAAGGCCACTAAAGGTAACTCAGCAAGCCGCTTCCTTCACACATTTATAAATGCCAACAGATGGTGTTACACTTGTTAAGTTAGATAAGAGATAATAGATAAAAGCATTCTGTACCGCACAATGTTGAAAGACGAATTCCTGAAAACGAGGCCACATATCACAAACGTCTTGCCAGGAATGCCCTTGGTCAAGCTAGCATTGTAAGCAAGAAGTGAAGGAGTGCTATAAAGGAGTCTGTCTTTTGCCCACATTTTATAAAGAAATGAGTAAAGAATACTTATTTGATACATAAACGATACAAAAGAACAAAAACGATCAAAATAACGCCAAGAAATTAAACATCACTGTTTATGATACTAATGAAGCGCTATTACTCGTGCGTACACTTTCTTCGACAGCAATTTAAGAGTTTTAATATTTATCATAGCGTTTTCTACCTACAATGCACTCACCAACAGGTTTTCAAAGAAGATTGCAGAATGCTTTGGAGATATTGTTGTAGAGTATTTCTACCTCTTATTCCAAACCAAGGAATAAAAAAACAGAAGAAAATATACGCCACTAGAATCATAGGATTCATTGTCGGCATCTGCAATCTAAATTTCTCGATAACCGAGAAAGACTTGACTTTTTTTTAATACGTCTCATTCCCCATCGCTAAGGGTGGAGAGAATGTTCGAGTTATGAATCATTGGACAGTCAGGCCAAGATGCCAGGCAAGCTGGTAGTGGGGGAAAGAGACTCCCAGTAGGGAATATTTGGCTCACAATCAAGAAAAAACTCCCGAAAACCTTGATCAGACTTGGAAGATGGGAGCTACACTGCACAAAAGAAATGATCATTACATAGAATCCCGTCTTTCCCCCATTGGGAACAAAAGTTTGAACAAAAGTGAGACGCCTTGTGACGTCACCTCCAGGCTCGTCGTCTCTTCGAACATCAGGTTGTCGACACATGAGAAGAAAAGACCACATCTTAGAAGTTCATGTGAGATTCAAGGTGGGTTAATGATATCACATTGGCACCAAGTTGCACCAAAATTCTGCCCAACGCCACCGTGGACGTATCTCGCGATAGGATGGTCGTCACACGACCCATTACCCAGATCTCTCTGCCTCTACGATGGAGCTCAGAACTGTGACACGCAGCGTGGGGATAGAGGAAACCGATTGGTTAAGACCGGTACCGGTACTTTAGTTGTGAGTAACCGGTATTTTTAGGTATTTGTCTGGCGTCGGTTATAACAAGTGCTTTTATTTTTTACTAATAACTGGGTAAAAAAACGCTTATCTATTAGCCATATCAGCAAAGTTAAAATTTTATGTTGTTAAATAAACGTTTTTTAATGAACGACCAATTTTTATCCTAAAATTATCATTGCTTTCAAATATTGTGTCATTATGGAAAATGGGAAAATGATTGAGTCAAAATTTTTCAGTCCCTGTTCGATTTCTACGATTATTACACAAAATAAAAGGAGTAAAAAACCGAAAATCTGTTAGTTGGGAAACCGGTAATTTTGAACGGTTTTTAAATGTGTGGTTAAAATAGCGCTGAAAAAAAACGATATAACAGGAATCCGATTGTTGCAACGAAAACCGCCATCCCTAATCCAGCGTTGATATCACGTAGATTTCTCACGCCTGAGCTTCAGTCAAGGAAAACATTTCAGACATACCGCCGCCCTCCTTGTGGCGTATTTACAAGGGATGTGTGAAGGGGAGCGCAATATTGGTATGTGTGTGAGTAAAATTGTTCTATCCTCTCCTAAGGAGTGACGAAACACACTTTTATATCATAACTGTTATTACATTAACTATACAAAGTACACTTCTGAAAGAGAATACCTTCGTAACTCTTCAGTCTGGAACCGCGCGACCGCTACGGTCGCAGGTTCGAATCCTGCCTCGCGCATGGATGTGTGTGATGTCCTTAGCTTAGTTAGGTTTAAGTAGTTCTAGGGGACTGACGACCTCAGATGTTAAGTCCCATAGTGCTCAGAGCCATTTGAACCTTCGTAACTTGATAAATGAAAATTGTCTATCCTGGATATTACGTCGAGGATGAAGGAAGAGATTTCGGCACAGTACTACGAGGCGAGGAGCTCGTAGGCAGCCACAGGTTCCCCGGCGAAGCGGTGCCTCGTGAGCCGCTGTTAGGAGTGCTGCGGCGGATGTGGCTCACGACGAAGACAGCGCGGCAACTCGGCGGGTAGCGGCAGCGACAGTCGGAGTCCGTTGCTGAGAACTGAAGCGGTTCTCGATCCGCCGAAATCCAGTACGTGCCTGGCAGCGTTTGGGTGGAGAGCGGAACTGCGTAACTGCCTGAGGAAGGATACGGCGCGGCACCAAGTGAGCACCTGACTGCGAGGACGTAAAAGACTTCCCGCCGATCGTAGCGCTGCGTGAAGCGGCTCACAAGCTACGTAGCTGCGACGCTGGCGCTTTCAGATGCTGCGACAGCGCTGGCAGCTTGATTGTATACAATGCCTTGTATGTTTACTAACAACCACGTAGGTGAGGCAGGGGATATACCCGACCCGTTGTTCGGCAACATCCTCCGACCCGTCTGCGCACCATTGGTGAGAACTTTAAAATGTACCCGTGCAACGCACCCCTCCCCCGCGCTCCATCCCCCCCTCCCCGCCCCCCCCCCCCTCCGCCGGCCATCTACTGAGTAGCACAATATTGCTACCGTAGTACCTGTATGCTGTGAGCTTTCGGCATCTTTGGGGTGAAGGTTGTTGGAGGGGTTTCCTGTTTACAGATGCCAAGGAATCGGTCAAGGGTTGTCTCCGTATAAGTAAATTTTGAAGGTGTTTAACATAAGTGCGCAGGCCGCACCGTTACAGTTGCCACACTGAGGGGTGAGAGGGGTAGGTCTTAGAGGGATCCTTTGCTGTTTTATTCATGCTCGTGTCAATGTCGCACCACTAACCTCCCTCCTTCCCATGACCATACCACAGGATGGTGCGAAACAGAAGGCTTAAAAGGCGTTATGAAAGGTACCTAGCGGTTACAACCTGTATACAAGAGCAAAAATTTCGTTTGTGGTACGCTCCAAAGTGGACAGACCAGGTCCAATGGGCATGCAGCCCTTACGATGTTCTTAATGAAGGGGCGAATACTCCGGAGATTTTCAGTAGTGTGAAATGTTCGTTTTAGGTGACGAAAAGTGTGTTAATGAACGCCCCAAGGAAATGGATAGTTTCATTGACGCCACCTCTTGAGGCTTCCTCGTGTCCATTCTGAGCTGCTGTTTGTCTGAAATGTTTTCCTCAGTCACTCATAAGGAATTCGCCTGATTTAAAGGCTGGGTATTGACGTTCTGACCTCCATCGTACAGGCGCCAAGAGAGGTGGATGTGGGTGAAAGGGGGTGTTGCGACCTTCCCATCGCGATATACGTCCTGAAAGACAGACGTCTACGATTCTGCTGTGTGCGTACACAAACTCTGAGTCTGAGATATTATTATCGCGAAGTGTAGTGAGCGAACAGTCGTCGAGGGGAGTTGGAAGTGGTCAGACGAGAGTTGCGGTGGAGAGAAGCCGGGCGACATGAGAGGACACAGCCTGCGTGACGGTGTTTGTAGCGTAGGAGGAGACTTTGGTATTAAACTTCCTGGCAGATTAAAACTGTGTGCTGGACCGAGACTCGAACTCGGGACCTTTGCCTTTCGCGGGCAAGTGCTCTACCAACTGCAGAGTGAAAATCTCATTCTGGAGACTTTGGTATTAATTGAGGAATTTTGGTAATTTGCCTTTTCGCCGCACGTAGTTTTTGGTTGTTGGCGCACTTGAGGGATTTCGTCAGATTTGTGTATGCATACATTGAGAGTAATAACCGTATCTTTGTTGTGGTCAGAAACGTGCTTATTGAGTATAGACGTTGTGGAATTATTAAAATGTTTACGTGAAGTTTGTCATTGTTTAAATAATATTTCAAATATAGTAGACTATAGACGTTATCTGTTTCTTTAATTTTTATTTACATCGTTTAAGGCTAGTTGACAAACCCTCCCTGATCATTCAGTTTCTATGTATAAAAAATATGACAGCAGTTGTCGCAATTAAACCATGCATTCACTCAGCATGGATCGAAGTACTGCTTGTGGAATATTTTAGCATGTTGCTGATCACGCAGTTGCAAGACGAGGTAAGTTTACTGTTGCGCACAGGAGCATTGCAGAAGCTTTGTTAGGAGACTTTAGAGAATACATTAAAACTCTCACTCAGATACCTGAGAATTGATTTCTTTATAATTCCTAGGAGCAGTAATTAATTTCTTTTTCTTCTCAATCAGAATTCTATTATTATCAGAGATGGAAAGTCGCGCACACATTTTCATACGTATTTAAAAATAATTACCAACCCGTTTCAGTCCTAGGTGGCATTCGGCAGAACTGTGGTGAAATATGATTCCAGCGTGACATCTTTAACTCACGTTACACTTCACATGAACTTCCAAGTTCTAGGATTTTTTTGCATGTGTCGACGTCTGGCTGTTTAAAGCGAGGCCGAGCCTGGCTTTTGCACCATTACAGAGAAAGGTCGTAGTCACATTTGATTCAGATTTCCAACTCCTGCTCGCGATGGACGAAATGTCGTGGTTTCAAAAAACTGACTCATTAATTTTTTTGCGCAGCAGAGTTGTAATTTAATTCTAAGGCAGTACTTCCCAGAACATCTGAAAACTAGTCACTACATTAACTATTAATCTGTGAGTTCATAAGATACCCATGGTTTAATGACCTGAAACACTGCTATTTGAATGAAATCTGCCCCGTAAGTGAACAAAGATGCGATATGACTTGCTCTTATGTATATTCTGTAGTGAACAGGAACATTCCTTTAGCGTAACGGAATGATGAAAGGGGGATTAGAAATAAGTCGAACCTAAATGTCTTGAAATCATGACCTTTCCATCATATCTCAACTAGCTACTCCCTGTGTTCTTGATTTACTGCTTGTAGAAGTAATTCGTGCAATGCAAATGGATTTTCACACGATAGCCTGAAACATCTATTGGACTGAAAATTAACTTACACAGTAGCTATATATCAATGGATTCATCATTGCAGATACGAGCCTTGAAGTTCCACTACGACACACACTGACGTTATTAGTTGAAAGCTACACTTAAAATACGAGGGGCGTTTGAAAAGTCCGTGCAAAACTCGAGATACGGCACCACCGGCGCGTATCGAGGTCATGTTTAGTTAGTAGCATCTTTGGAAAGAACAGTTTAAGCCATATTGGTCTATTTCTTTGTGTTTGGCATTCATGTGAATCAAGGAAGTCGAGTGATTGTCAAAAAATGGACGAAAAAGAATTTCGTGTGGTGATTAAACATTACTTTATGAAATGCAAAACGCCATAGGAGACTAAAGAGAAGCTTGATAAACATTACGGTGACTCTGCACCGTCGATTAGAACAGTTTATAAGTGGTTTCAAAATTTTCGGACTGGCCATATGGGCACAAGTGATGCTGAACGTTCTGGACGCCCTGTGGAGCTTACAACTCCAGAAATCATTGATAAAATCCATGATATGGTGATGGATGACAGAAGAGTTAGGTGCGTGAGATTGCTAGTGCTGTGAGCATCGCAGAATAAAGAAGCACAAAATATTTTACATAAGCATTTGCACATGAGAAAGCTATCCGCAAAATGGGTTTCTCCATTGCGCACGCTTGACCAAAAACGGAATCGTGTGAAGTGTTGCAAGGATGGTTTCCAACTGTTCAGGAAGAATCTGCAGGACTTTAAGCGTCGTTTCGTCTCTGTGGATGAAACATGGATACATTCCTATACTCCTGATACCAAACAACAATCTAAACAATGGGTTACCAAGGGAGTATCTGCACCAAAATAGACGAAGACCATTCCTTCGGCCGGAATGGTTATGGCAACTGTCTTTTGGGATTCGCAAGGCATAATCCTCATCGACCGTCTGGAAAAGGGTAAAATTATTACAGGTGCATATCATTCATCGTTATCGGACCGTTTGAAAACCGAGTTGCAAGAAAGACGACGGCGATTGGACCGCAAAAAAGGTCCTTTCCATCACGACAATGCACCAGCCCACACCTTAGCAGATGTTGTCGCAAAATTAATGAAAATAGGATTCCAACTCGTTTCACATTCTCCCTTTTCTCCAGACTTGGCTCCCCCGGGCTACTGCTTGTTCCCCAATTTGATAAATGGCTGGTGGGGCAAAGATGTTATTCAAACGAGGGGGTGATTACAGCAACTAATAGCTATTTTGCAGACTTGGACAATTCCTATTATTCGGAAGGGATCAACAAATTAGCACATAGTTGGACGAAGTGTATCAGTCTAAAAGGAGACTATGTCGAAAAATAAAAAAGGTTTACCCCAAACACGTAAGTAGTTTCTATTTTTGCCCTGACTTTTCAAACGCCCCTCGTAGAGAGCCGTCTCTACGGAAGGCAGATCATTCCCTTTAGTCGTCAGAGATAATGAAACTCAATGTAATTCTCTCGCGAAAGAGGATAAGTGACCAACCGAGGAGTGATAAATGACTCCGTTACAGGTGCCAATCACTTTAGTACCGAATGAGCTTATACGTATTGCGCGGGAAATGTATAAAAAGCCTCATGCCTTTCATCCAAGTGCATGCCCACACAGTTACGATTTCCAGGAAAATAATCCTGTCTACATAACAGCGCCAATAATATTATTTAAGAGCCGGCCGCGGTGGCCGAGCGGTTCTAGGCGCTTCAGTCCGGAACCGCGCGACTGGTACTGTCGCAGGTTCGAATCGTGCTTCGGTCATGGATGTGTGTGATGTCCTTAGGTTAGTTAGGTTTATGTAGGTGACTCATGACCTCAGATGTTAAGTCCCATTATGCTCAGAGCCATTTTAACCATTTGAACCATTTTTTAATTTGAGTATTATTTAATGACTGGAAAAGTAATGAGATAAACTACTTGTAGAATCAGATGAATGGATATAAGATGGATATTGATTCGGACCTGTTCCTACCAGGTTGTGAAACCGAAAAAAAAGGAAGAAATTAAACTTGCTTAAATGGAATGCAGTTGCAAACAATCTCGCGTAAATAAACCTGAAAAACACCTTGAAGTGTAATTATGCAAAAGCCATGCAAGGAAGTAGCCATTTTGCCATAATCCTGGAACGATGTCGCTTCAACGTGCCCCTCTCAATACCGCATGTGAAGCGTCGATACCATTCAATATGGCGCGCTTCAGAAATAAAGCGGTCGGAAGCCATGCGGCACCTCGCTAACCCATCTTTGTACCATGCAGTACTGTTGGCTGTAGCGTTTAATGTTCAGTGGCGTGCACAAGACATACGTATACTGTTCTCAACCAAAGATGAAACTAGCCTAGCAGAACACTGATTATATGTTCTCTGACACATACAAGTGCTTACCGATCGTATGAGTACATAGTATGAAAGGTGTTCTTAGTAGATGGCTTTCAAGCCTAATGCTTGTATAGGTGTTTTTGTTGACGTGTATACTGTGTAAATCCGATAACTTGCTCGAAATGTAAAGTCTACCCATACAACGTTCCATTCACTGAAGAAAGAGAAAGGATCTCATTAAAATTCCAGGAACATATAAGATTTTGTGTCGTAGAGAAGAGCGCACAGTAGGCCAACAGCTAAGTGTACATGTGGTGACATCCCCGAAGCGGAAACGCGAATCTAAAAAACCAAAATCGTCGGCAGTGATTTTTGCCAGCAACCGCCCACATACTGTACTTGCGCCAGAGGCTACAATCAAAAACCAATCAACTCCGGTCACCGGAGCATCAGCCGCAGGCACGGAAACAGCCGGTGACTCTGGCAGCCCATCTCCGTGCATCTGCGGGCGGGCAGCCTACCGAAAATAATGTCAGCCGATCGATGGCCGGAGCAGAGGGGACGAGGGAAGGAGGAAGGGAGAGCAGATTGCCTACTTGGAGCGCACATCTCAGAGCTAGTGAAACGGAATGGATGACCATCTCCCTTTATGGTTCGCCCGTTAGTTTTAATAGCCTATTTCCCGCGCTGTACTTGAGTACGTTTGCATACCACCCTAAACACCAGGCATTATGGAGGTCTTTTGTGTTTATGTGGTCAGTATCGAGCCTAGCTTCTGCCAAAACGGAAAACAGTACACGTCATACCCGAAGGACATACAGCTTGATGTCCTTATCGTGCTTCGGCCTTTTGATTACGTATATTTTGTCTCAGTACGAATACCGCTAAACGAAACGCCTGTTGACATCATGTAGTGTAACAACTGTGTAAATATGATGGTGACGTTGTTGATATATTTCTAATCCCTTATTTGAACTTCTTTCTTACGTTGGCCCGAGTCGCGCCTGTTGCATCTAACAGCGTCACGTAGAAATCTCTACTGAGTGTGCTACACCTCATCACAATGAAAGGTATCCTCTGTTCTGATCAAGTAACACTTAATTTCTCCACATCACTGTACAATAATAATCTTCTTCTGTAGTGGTCAATCCAAGGAATGAAACTTCCTGGCAGATTGAAACTGTGTGCCCGACCGAGACTCGAACTCGGGACCTTTGTCTTTCGCGGGCAAGTGCTCTACCATCTGAGCTACCGAAGCACGACTCACGCCCGGTACTCACAGCTTTACTTCTACCAGTACCTCGTCTCCTACCTTCCAAACTTTACAAAGCTCTCCTGCGAACCTTGCAGAACTAGCACTCCTGAAAGAAAGGATATTGCGGAGACATGGCTTAGCCACAGCCTGGGGGATGTTTCCAGAATGAGATTTTCACTCTGCACACAGTTTTAATCCGCCAGGAAGTTTCATATCAGCGCACACTCCGCTGCAGAGTGAAAATCTCATTCTGGAAACATCCCCCAGGCTGTGGCTAAGCCATGTCTCCGCAATATCCTTTCTTTCAGGAGTGCTAGTTCTGCAAGGTTCGCAGGAGAGCTTGTGTAAAGTTTGGAAGGTAGGAGACGAGGTACTGGCAGAAGTAAAGCTGTGAGTACCGGGCGTGAGTCGTGCTTGGGTAGCTCAGTTGGTAGAGCACTTGCCCGCGAAAGGCAAAGGTCCCGAGTTCGAGTCTCGGTCGGGCACACAGTTTTAATCTGCCAGGAAGTTTCATATCAGCGCACACTCCACTGCGGAGTGAAAATCTCATTCTGGAATCCAAGGATTGGTTTCCAACAGCTACAATGGCAACTTGTCTCCATTCTGTGCGTCTTTCAGCTTTTCTCTTCATTTCTTTATAGGTGTTACATCCCACATCTTTCACGATTTGATCCATGTACCTCAGTCGTGGTCTTCCTCTTGGTCTTTTTCCCTCGACATATTCCTCTATGATTGTGCTCAGGAGTCCTTTATGTCTTAGTAGATGGCCTGTAAATTGCACTCTTCTTTTAACAATGAAACTCCAGAAGCTTCTCTTCTCACCTGCTCTTTCCAGAACCACTTCGTTTGTGACCTTGTCGATACATTTTATTTTGAGCATGCGTCTATAGCACCACATTTCAAAAGAATTTAGCTTCCGGTCTTCCTCTGTCCCGAGAGTCCATGTTTCACACTCATAGCATGCCACACTCCACACATATGATTTCAAAAATCTTTTCCTGATTTCAAGACTGATGCTCTTAGATGCTAAGATGTTTTTCTTCTTGTTAAAAGCAGCCTTTGCTTGAGCAATTCTACTTCTCACTTTTGCCTTGCTCCTTCCATCCCTGGTAATATAACTGCCCAGATAAGTAAATTTATCAACTTGTTCAAGCAGTTAACTGCCCACATGAACTTGGACTTTCACTTGATCTTTTTTTGTCGCATGCCTTTACTTTTGTTTTTGCTTTATTAATTCCCATATTATATTCTTCCCCCATAACTTTATCCATTCTATTCAGTAGGACTACAAGATTTTCTTCACTTTCATCCAGGACAGCTATATCATCGGCATATCTTATCATATCTATTCGTTGGCCATGAATTACTACACCTGTCTGTGAATTTTCCCTTACTTTTTTCAGCGCCTCTTCAATGTATACGTTGAAGATAACAGGGGATAGTGCGCAACCTTGTCGGACACCTTTCCGTATCTGCGCCTCTTCTTGTTTCGTCCGTCCACGGATAACTGCTGTCTCGTTTTTGTACAGGTTCCATATCATTTTTCTATCTTTATGGTCTATTCCTACTTTTTTCAGTACCTGAAACATCTTATCCCATTTAACATTACCAAAGGCTTTCTCTACATCCCTACATAATCAATGCACAAAAAATGCCTCTTAAAATCCGTCTCTGTATTTCTCGCGTAGGTTTCTGTTTCTCAAAGCTGAAGTCGTGTCAGTTTAAGTTACCGTAAACTTATTTATTCTTAGGAATTAAGAGTTCTTCCGGTATCCAACGTCGAGTTCCGAGGACACAGCTGTCTGCGCAGCTACAGGTGCTGTCGATCTAGCGGTTTCCTTTTGGTAGCTGCCAAAGGTCTTGCCACAGTGGTAACACCGGTTCATGTCACACCACCGTAGTCGAGAGCTGTCCGGGTTTGGCTAGCACTTGGATTGGTGACCGTCCGGGTCTGCCGAGCGCTTTTGGCAAGCGGGAAGCATTCAGCCCTTGGGAAGCCAATTAAGATGCTACTTGATTGAGAAATTGAGGCTCCGGTTACGGAAACTGACAAGAGCCATGGGGTTGGTGTACTGACCACACGTCCCTCCATATTCGCATCATCTGACACGTACCTGTTGAGGATGAAACGGCGGTCGGTCTGTACTGTTGGGCCTTACAACGCCTGTTCGTACGGAGTTTTGGTTACCACGACCGCCAGTGGCCACAGAAGTGAGCAACCTCCTGGTTAGGTAAAGTACACATAAAATACAATAAACAGACTATTTTCAGTAATAATACTATTTCGACTTGCCTACTTTTACCATATGTTCAGCTCTCGAGTATCGTTTGTCTGGTCAGGAAAACGCAAGTGTTTCACCTGAACCGCAACGAGGTGACATAGGACAGTAGAAGATATGAAATCATGTAACAGAATATAAAAAAATGGTTCTGAGCACTATGGGACTTAACAGCTATGGTCATCAGTCCCCTAGAACTTATAAATACTTAAACCTAACTAATCTATGAACATCACTCAACACCCAGTCATCACGAGGCAGAGAAAATCCCTGACCCCACCGGGAATCGAACCTGGAAACCCGGGCGCGGGAAGCAAGAACGCTACCGAACGACCACGAGCTGCGGAGTGTAACAGAATGTGAACCAACACATTATACCTCACTGAGGAATACACAACGGAAAATTACCGACACTAACATTTTTCACATTAACTTCAAATTTTCAATCGCCAGAAACATACAAACATCTTAAGAAATTTATATTATTTGCTAGTCGTAACTACCCGATTTGTACACCTTAAAGCCGCTTCGCACACGTGGGTGATGCGAAAGTGCCGTGACCGTCTCGTTATAACGCCGACGTGTTCGAAGGCAGTGTGGGGTGACCCTGACAATGCGGATCGCGCTCCCGACGACATCGTACTGTTTATCGCCATATTTCTTGTGGCAGATATTTTCTCACTTCGCGGCCACGGCTGCACGACCTTTTGTCGTGCAGTAGTTTACCATAAACACGAATGACGAAAAACGTATTCAATTATTGCGGGACTATCCTGTGTGGTATGATTTCACCAATCCCAAAAACATGGTCACAGAACTGGAGAATAAGTGCTGGGGTAAAGTGGGAACACAAATAAAAACAACTGGTGAGTACATACGCGTATATTTCTGATACAAACAACTAGATATAAGATTATTGTGTGAGAATGTTAGCTGTAGCTTTCTTTCATTTTCTTTGCAAGTGCCGCGACATCAATAGCAGTACTCTTACATTGATCATCTACAAGAGGTAACAACGTTATGGGGAATGTCTTTGTGTAATTAAAGAATAGTGATACGGAGTTCGGAGGATTCTAAATAGGAACATGTTTCCCATCCAAATTTCCTTTTAGTTACGAAAAATGCGACACTCCATGAAAACCTTTAGCGATGATCATCCACATTTCTTCAGTCTGAGTAGGCATCAATTGTCCAACATGTTATCTGCAATTATCTTGCAGTTTCCTCAGTAACGAACGAAACAGAAGAAAATACCGAAGACTACACAGCAGAAGCCAATAATGACGGATGTTGATTTCATATATTTAACTACCAATAAACTGTCAAGGTATGTGTTCATTCTATGATATACTAACTAGCGTCAAGCGAACGGCGAGCCATTATCTTGGTGTGATGGCTTCTCTCCAGTGGGTGTCTCGATTTTGCAGATAAACTTCCAACCTTTTCAATATTAAGTTGAATGAATTTCCCGAAATTCTGAAATGTTATGGAACTATGCTCCATCGTCCACCATTTCAGTGTACAAAGTAGCAAACTACACTTTTGTTGCCCTATTTTTTCCACGCCTGATAAACCCACACTCGTTTTTTCACGTTTCTTTCGCTTTGTTCATCAAAAATCACACAGCTCAGCATGACATCGTCCGACAACTTCGCCACTGTGAATACACGTCATTGTGGCATCACAGCCGGTGCAATCACGGGCAGGTCAGTTCAATATCGCGTCACTGATACGTATGGAGCAGGCTTTGTCCAATACATGCCAACAATACGATGCAATATTGTGATCATGGTCAATATTAGGCTTAATTTCTCCTTATAATTGACTACGAAAATCAATTCATCCGTTACAGGAATGCAAGGATTGTTGTGTTGTTGTCGTGGTCTTCAGTCCTGAGACTGGTTTGATGCAGCTCTCCACGCTACTCTATCCTGTGCAAGCTTCTTCATCTCCCAGTACTTACTGCAACCTACATCCTTCTGAATCTGCTTAGTGTATTCATCTCTTGGTCTCCCTCTATGATTTTTACCCTCCACACTGCCCTCCAATACTAAATTTGTCTTCCTTGATGCCTCAGAACATGTCCTACCAACCGGTCCGTTCTTCTTGTCAAGTTGTGCCACAAACTCCTCTTCTCCCCAATTCTATTCAATACCTCCTCATTAGTTATGTGATCTACCCATCTAATCTTCAGCATTCTTCTGTAGCACCACATTTCGAAAGCTTCTAGTCTCTTCTTGTCTTAACTATTTATCGTCCATGTTTCACTTCCATACATGGCTACACTCCATACAAATACTTTCAGAAACGACTTCCTGACACTTAAATCTATACTCGATGTTAACAAATTTCTCTTCTTCAGAAACGCTTTTCTTGCCATTGCCAGTCTACATTTTATATCCTCTCTACTTCGACCATCATCAGTTATTTTGCTCCCCAAATAGCAAAACTCCTTTACTACTTTAAGTGTCTCATTTCCTAATCTAATTCCCTCAGCATCACCAGACTTAATTCGACAACATTCCATTATCCTCGTTTTGCTTTTGCTGATGTTCATCTTGTATCCTCCTTTCAAGACATTATCCATTCCGTTCAACTGCTCTTCCAAGTCCTTTGCTGTCTCTGACAGAATTACAATGTCATCGGCGAACCTCAAAGTTTTTATTTCTTCTCCATGGATTTTAATACCTACTCCGAATTTTTCTTTTGTTTCCTTCACTGCTTGCTCAATATACAGATTGAATAACATCGGGGAGAGGCTACAACCCTGTCTCACTCCCTTCCCAACCGCTGCTTCCCTTTCATGTCCCTCGACTCTTATAACTGCCATCTGGTTTCTGTACAAATTGTAAATAGTCTTTCGCTCCATGTATTTTACCCCTGCCACCTTTAGAATTTGAAAGAGAGTACTCCAGTCAACATTGTCAAAAGCTTTCTCTAAGTCTACAAATGCTAGAAACGTAGGTTTGCCTTTCCTTAATCTTTCTTCTAAGATAAGTCGTAAGGTCAGTATTGCCTCACGTGTTCCAATATTTCTACGGAATCCAAACTGATCTTCCCCAAGGTTGGCTTCTACTAGTTTTTCCATTCGTCTGTAAAGAATTCGCGTTAGTATTTGGCAGCTGTGACTTATTAAACTGATAGTTCGGTAATTTTCACATCTGTCAACACCTGCTTTCTTTGGGATTGGAATTATTATATTCTTCTTGAAGTCTGAGGGTATTTCGCCTGTTTCATACATCTTGCTCACCAGATGGTAGAGTTTTGTCAGGACTGGCTCTCCCAAGGCCGTCAGTAGTTGTAATGGAATGTTGTCCACTCCCGGGGCCTTGTTTTGACTCAGGTCTTTCAGTGCTCTGTCAGACTCTTCACGCAATATCGTATCTCCCATTTCGTCTTCATATACATTCTCTTCCATTTCCAGAGTATTGTCCTCAAGTACGTCGCCCTTGTATAGACCCTCTATATACTCCTTCCACCTTTCTGTTTTCCCTTCTTTGCTTCGAACTGGGTTTCCATCTGAGCTCTTGATATTCATACAAGTGGTTCTCTTTTCTCCAAAGGTCTCTTTAATTTTCCTGTAGGCAGTATCTATCTTACCCCTAGTGGGATAAGCCTCTACATCCTTACATTTGTATTCTAGCCATCCCTGCTTAGCCCTTTTGCACTTCCTGTCGATCTCATTTTTGAGACGACTGTATTCCTTTTTGCCTGCTTCATTTACTGCATTTTTATATTTTCTCCTTTCATCAATTAAATTCAATATTTCTTCTGTTACCCAAGGAGTTCTACTAGCCCTCTTCTTTTTACCTACTTGATCCTCTGCTGCCTTCACTACTTCATCCCTCAGAGCTACCCATTCTTCTTTTACTGTATTTCTTTCCCCCATTTGTGATTATTGTTCCCTCATGCTTTCCCTGAAACTCTGTACAACCTCTGGCTTAATCAATTTGTCCAGATCCCATTTCCTTAAATTCCCACTTTTTTGCAGTTTCTTCAGTTTTAATCTACAGCTCATAACGAATAGATTGTGGTCAGAGTCCACATCTGCCCCTGGAAATGTCTTACAATTTAATACCTGGTTCCTAAATCTCTGTCTTATCATTATATAATCTATCTGATGCCTTCTAGTATTTCCAGGATTCTTCCATGTGTACAATCTTCTTTTATGATTCTTGAACGAAGTGTTAGCTATGATTAAGTTATCCTCTGTGCAAAATTCTACCAGACGGCTTCCTCTTTCATTTCTTTCCCCCAATCCATATTCATCTACTATGTTTCCTTCTCTCCCTTTCCCTACTCTCGAATTCCAGTCACCCATGACTATTAAACTTTCGTCTCCCTTCACTACCTGAATAATTTCTTTTGTCTCATCACACATTTCATCAATTTCTTCATCATCTGCAGAGCTAGTTGGCATATAAACTTGTACTATTGTAGTAGGTGTGAGCTTCGTGTCTATCTTGGCCTCAATAATGCGTTCACTATGCTGTTTGTAGTAGCTTACCCGCACTCCTATTTTCCTATTCATTATTAAAGCTACTCCTGCATTACCCCTATTTGATTTCGTATTTATAACCCTGTATTCACCTGACCAAAAGTCTTGTTCCTCCTGCCACCGAACTTCACTAATTCCCACTATTTCTAACTTTAACCTATTCATTTCCCTTTTTAAGTTTTCTAACCTACCTGCCCGATTAAGGGATCTGACATTCCACGCTCCGACCCGCAGAACGCCAGTTTTCTTTCTCCTGATAACGACGTCCTCTTGAGTAGTCCCCGCCCGGAGATCCGAATGGGGGACTATTTTACCTCCGGAATATTATACCCAAGAGGACGCCATCATCATTTAACCATACAGTAAAGCTGCATGCCCTCGGGAAAAATTACGGCTGTAGTTTCCCCTTATTTTGTTTTTTATTAGTTTGCAAGGGTTACCGCCTCTAAAAGGATTTGTCTGCTGAAACAGCAATTTTCAACCTACTTTCTGGTTGGGGGAAGCTTATTCTTTATCTTTCCGTTACAAACGTTTGGTCCTTGTGTTGTATATGCACTTTCCTAAAACATTGAAGCTCACTCTCAAGTTTGTAACAGCTGTTCTAATTCAGTGTCACAATAAAGATGAGGACTACAAGTAACGTGAATTGTCCAACGTCCTAATTCGTCTAAGATACCACAAAGAGCCGTACCAGAGATCTGTTGCATTATTCCTTTGTGTGTAATTTGTTTAATCGGTTAAAAGTAACCCATGTCCAGAGGTATATTTTTGTTAACCTGTTATAAATAACTAAAAGGATAGAAAGTTGTTGTCTGGCTACTCGCACGGAGACATTGCAGTTGGAAAGCTAGCTCATTGGGGGAAAGTCCGCAACTCGTGCTCGTGCGGTAGCGTTCTCGCTTCCCACGCCCGGGTTCCCGGGTTCGATTCCCGGCGGGGTCAGGGATTTTCTCTGCCTCGTGATGACTGGGTGTTGTGTGATGTCCTTAGGTTAGTTAGGTTTAAGTAGTTCTAAGTTCTAGGTGACTGATGACCATAGAAGTTCAGTCCCATAGTGCTCAGCCATTTGCACCATTTGAACCATTGGGGGAAAGATACGGAAATCATGCAGTTGTGTTCTAGACGTATGTTGTATCCAGTGGCAGCTTGTGCATAAATATACCGATGTGCCACAATCTTGTTGCCTGTAGCGTTCTGACTTACAATGATAATAATCGTAATGAAATATTTTTAAATTTTATATTCATAATTTAATATTGTGAAGAGTAAAATAAAATGAAAAAAAGGTTTATAACTGTGGGAATCGAACCCAGTTCCACAAACTACCACTCTATACTGTAGACCATAAGTTGAGCCATGATGCCTGTGCCCTGAAACTTCCTCATACTCTGAGCTTTCAAAATGAGCAACACGTGATTTCAAAGAAAGGTACTGACCTTTTTAATTCAGTAATCGGTGGAAAATGATTGACTACAGATTAGATACATGCTCAGAACATGATCTGGCATTCCTAAAACCGCCTTGTCATTCACCTAAATTCTCTCTTTTTTTTCTATTCTGTTTACAGTAATATTGAAAAATACGTTATATGTAACAGGTTGCAAATAAATAACTCTGTTCTGGTTAAAGTTTTGTATATCATGTTTCATTTTCAGTAGATGTATCAAGGTGAGCTTCCAATCTGCTGAGAGTTTTCTGTTTTTAAAATTTTCTAAGAAATAAATTTTAGTTCATCTTTTATTTTTGGTAGAGACTATAAGAAAAGCGCAGTTCTGACAGAACTTCTAGATTTTTACGAGTGTTTGAGTATTCCAGCTTATGGATTTGTTCCGGACAGTTAAGAGACTGATCAAAATATTTTGCAAATATTTAGAAATTTTCGGTGCTATATAAGCCAAATAAGTGAGACTCGTCCCATGTCTCTCTAATGTTATAGTTACGTTTGAAATGCATCTACCTAACCTTTTGAATCTCACTCACTCTTCCAGAGGTCCTCTTTAACGATTATCTATAGAACCGCTTCCATATTAAATTCCGTCGTATACTCTTTTGCCCAGGGACGCCCCCCCCCCGCCCCCGCCCCCGCCCCCCGCAAGAGGTCATTTGACACAGGACAGCCTCTCTGTCGTCTCAATGCACATTTCCCCACCACACTTCCGCCACCACCCCGCCACGCGCTCTCAGCGGGAGCGGTGGGGGAACTGCAAAGCCCCTCTTAGACGGCAAAACAGTCGCGCACGGAACACTGAACGACTTCAATACGGCTTGGTTTCGTATAACGTTGTATTTAGAAAGTAAGGTACGTATCACGAAGAGCGGTATTAAACTGCTACTGACTGTTGGTACAAGCGAGTATACAGGGTGTTTCACAAATCCTGTTACACATCCTGCAGTTTGTAGAGGGGAATTAGTAGATCAAGTTTCATTTATGACCGCATGTCTGGAAACGTCATCCTACTACGCTACAGAGCGTGAAAGTTGTAGGCGCCGGAGCCAGTACATGCATGCATATACGAGGTGACGATGTTACAAACTTTGTAGGACGATGGAGAAAGATGAATGTATCAACTTCAAGTAAGGGTCCCTCCACAGGAAACGACCGTGTCGGAAGTTACAATCAAAAACCGTACAGATACCTCTGAAAGTCGAATACATGTGCCGATAATGTTGTTGCTAAGAATGTAGGAGATTTAGCTTTCAGAGGTGGTAATATGGACCAGATATCATGAGCTCTAAAATGCGTAACTGAATATTTATTAGCACTTGTTCATCTTCGCTAGTGTGAAACAATTGCTCATAGCTCTTAAGGTATGCATTATAGAGACCATGTTTACCTGATTATTTTTTTTTGTTTTGGTTCATATTACCACCTCGGAAAGTTGTCTAGCATGCAATATTAGTAATAACACGCATTCCATTGTCAGAGGTATAGTGTAAGTAGGCTGTTTATGTTTTCTTTATGTAAGTAGGCTGTTTATAGTTTCTTATTGGCAACGTTACGTAGCGCTCTGTATGAAAATCACTGGCTGTGCTGTGTGCAGCCTGTGGCTAGTTTGCATTGTTGTCTGCCATTGTAGTGTTGGGCAGCGGCAGTTGGATGTGAACAGCACGTAGCGTTGCGCAGTTAGAGGTGAGCCGCCAGCAGTGGTGGATGTGAGGAGAGAGATGGCGGAGTTTTGAAATTACATAAATTATGACTTTTGATGATATTAAGGTAAATACAGTGTTTGTTCTCTATTAAAATCTTTCATTTGCTAACTATCCCTATCAGTAGTTAGTGCCTTCTGTAGTTTGAATCTTTTATTTAGCTGGCAATAGTGGATCTCGGTGTATTGCAGTAGTTCGAGTAAGGAAGATTTTTGTGAGGTAAGTTATTTGTGAAAGGTATAGTTTAATGTTAGTCAAGGCCATTCTTTTGTAGGGATTTTTGAAAGTCAGATTGCGTAGCGCTAAATAATATTGTGTGTCAGGTTAAGCACAGTAATGTATAATTGTTCAAAGGGGACGTTTCATATGTCGACCCTTAGCCTAGGATACCTCACTGGAATCTTCTGATTTTTTTTGTAGTTTGTGTATTTAGTGTAGCTTTTGTTTATTGCTAGCACGTAATTATAGAGAGAATTTCCTTGGTAGTTGTGGTTTTTCATTGTTGCACAGTAAAACAGTTGTGGCATGCATGTAGATTTGCACCAAGTATTTCGCAGCTGCAATTAACTAGATATTATTTTCAGTGCTATGTTAACGTGTTCTCCTATTTTTGCTATTCAAATTGTGTTTTTCTGTGTTATCGTGTGAAATATTGCGACAATAATGGCGTGTGAAAAACGTAACACTCGTCTCCAAAGTAAACTGAGAAATAATAGTGAAGACGAGCGTAGCTTATCAGCACCATTGTGTAGTGAATTAACAGACATTCCAAGTAGTAATTTGGTAATTGTGCATAGGGAAATGGAGCGGGCGGCAAATAATGGCGTAGGCAGTGAAACAATTAGTGAACAGGGAAGCATTATCGATCGATCGCTCGGCAACAGCTCGCCTCAGGAATCCGAAATGATAGGACACAATTTTGGAGATACTGTAGATACAGGTTTTGCGTCCTCACCGTTTTCTCAAATAAGTCAAGACACATTTTCTGCTTGTCAAAATGTGAATGTTGCTGGTGCAAATGCGCTGCCGAAAAGCGTAGAGGAACAGATTCCAGACACTAATGCATTGTTATTACAATTAATGCAACAAATGGGACAAAATCTTCAAAAGTTAGACACAATGGAACAAAATCAGAGACAAACACAGCAAAAGCTGCAAAAGTTAGACACAATGGAACAACACCAGAGACAAACACAGCAACAGTTAGACACAATGGAACAAAATCTTCAGAAGTTAGACACCACACTTGAACAAATACGTGAAGATTTAACTACTGAGTTACATAACATTGAATCGAAATGTCAAAAAGTCTGTAATGACGTAAAAACACAAATTTGTGAGCATTTTCAGCCTATTTTTTCGCGGCATGAAAATGCATTACAGAACCACGTTGCAGCCATAAAAGAGCTGCAAACCATTGTTCATGAAAATCATGAGACCTTGTGGGCTAAAACTGACCAGTTGCATCTACCGATTCGGTTACACAACTGGCAAAAACTCAGGAAAACTTAAAGAACACAGTAGGTTCGATTTCAACACAAATGGATACACTGAAACTTGGTTCAGAAAAACACACTGAGGAAATGTGTTCACTATCGGAGAAATGAGCTGAACTTTCGGATCGGGTCACTACCTTATCTACAAAGGTAGATGATGATCTGAATGACACAAGACCCGTAGACTTCACTGACACAGAAGAGTATGATCAAATTAGAAAATTCAAACAAAATGAAAATCAAATCAACACACAGTACAAAAGAGAAATCCAGGAAGTACAAGATCAGCTGACGCAGGTAGTACAAGAATTACATATTTCAGAGGACACTCGCGCTCCAACCCGGGAAGAGGAACTTAGAAATACGGAAAAGCCACAAAATAATAGCACAGGGCATTTCGGTAATTATGAAAGGAATTGGCAAGGTGCACCGAATTTTGAGATGGAACCGCCGAAACGACGTAACAATGACCGACATGCGACTCGCCGAGATGATGATTTTGATTATAAGCTGTTCATTACTACACGTAAATTCAAAACGTTTAAGAACTCTGTCAACGACATTCATCCACAAGCATGGCTCCATCAATTCTCTCATTGTTTTCCTCCCAACTGGTCACTGGAGCACAGGTTAGAATTTATGTGTGGCTACTTGGAGAATGAACCAGCTGTAAGAATGCAATCGGTCATTCACGATTGCCACATTGAAGGAGAATTTTACCATGCCTTCCTCTCAGCATATTGGTCACAAGCTACACAAGACCGAGTAAAACATAGCATCATGATGATGAAACACTTTGAACAATCTGAATTTTCCAGTCTTGTGAAATATTTTGAAGACATGTTGCACAAGAATCAGTACCTGTCAAACCCATACAGCCCCTCAGAACTCATCCGCATTTGCTTAATCAGACTACCTGAACATTTACGACATACTATTTTAGCAGGACGTTGCAAAGACGACATTGAAGCTTTTCAGGGACTCTTACAAGAATTAGAAATTGACACAGACAGTCGCAGGATGCGAAAACGGGAAAACAATCACTACAGGGCACATCCGTCACAATTCCGTGACGACAGAAACAATAACTGGACACAACAAGTCTTTTCTTACAATGCAAATCGTGACCAAAACAGACACCACCCATATGACAATCGTTGGCAGAGTAGTAATAATTACAAGGAAAGATCACCTCTCCGCAGGAATGACTATCACAGAGATAATCAGAGAAACAGACAATATGGGAACCTAAACAATGATTATCAAGGGAGACAGTATAACTTTAGACGCAACGGTCCAGCGCGCAGTTACGACTCAGGGAGAAATTCTCCACCACGTGACCGACAAGAAAGAAACTATGGAATCTACCGACATGACAACAGACGATATGATCGTAACGACAGACCTGAACTGCATCAGAACTGGCGGGATTCTCGTCACGGTGAATTTGTAGAAGTTAGGTCTCCAAATCCCAATAACGATGCGCGCCACCAAAGAGACAATAGGCAATGACTCACACCGCTGGCAGCCACAAGACGTACTTATGAAACTGACGACACAGCTGCCGTAGCTAGTAATTACGTAAAAATGGAAGGACAACACTGCTTCTTCAAGACTGCACGGAAATCCACTACTTCCGTGTGCATTGTCTTTTACTGCTCAGACTTTGAGAAAAGAAACAGCAGTTTCACTGTTATGAATGATCAGGATTGTCTTTATGGACTGTGAGAAAATTATAGCTTTTGACCAGCATTGTACAAATAAGTGTGTGCATTTGATATCTTTGTTATTGTAATTATGAAAAATTTTTTCAAATCATTATTGGCCACTGCCCAAAAATATTTTTTAAAATTTTTTGTGGGGAGCATGGGGGCTATGTAAGTAGGCTGTTTATGTTTTCTTTATGTAAGTAGGCTGTTTATATTTTCTTATTGGCAACGTTACGTAGAGCTGTGTATGAAAATCACTGGCTGTGCTGTGTGCAGCCTGTGGCTAGTTTGCATTGTTGTCTGCCATTGTAGTGTTGGGCAGCGGCAGCTGGATGTGAACAGCACGTAGCGTTGCGCAGTTAGAGGTGAGCCGCCAGCAGTGGTGGATGTGAGGAGAGAGATGGCGGAGTTTTGAAATTACATATATTATGACTTTTGATGATATTAAGGTAAATACAGTGTTTGTTCTCTATTAAAATCTTTCATTTGCTAACTATCCCTATCAGTAGTTAGTGCCTTCTGTAGTTTGAATCTTTTATTTAGCTGGCAATAGTGGCGCTCGCTGTATTGCAGTAGTTCGAATAATGAAGATTTTTGTGAGGTAAGTTATTTGTGAAAGGTATAGTTTAATGTTAGTCAGGGCCATTCTTTTGTACGGATTTTTGAAAGTCAGATTGCGTTGCGCTAAATAATATTGTGTGTCAGGTTAAGCACAGTCGTGTATAAATGGTCCTAAGGGGACGTTTCAATAGGAACGACTTTTGGTCATAACTTTCGACTAATTCGTTTCTGATACAGTGACCCTTACCTCAAATAGATACATTTATCTTTCTCTGTCATCCTAGGAAATCTGTAATATTACCGTTATCACAGAATTACCCTGTATATACACATATTTACAGGCGTCGACGCGTATGACTTTGAATCTTCGTAGTGTTGTTGGATGATGTTTCCGGGCATGGGTTCCTAAGTAAAACTTCATCTACTAAGTCCTTTCTACAATCTCTAGCAGTGTGGAACATGAATTGAGGAACACCCTGTACCTACAAACAATAAAAATATTAAAATGAAGTTGAGTCTGCAACTGCATTACGTCACTAATATTGTATGAGCCACATAGTTACATGTAAAATTCTTGCAACATTTCAGCTTAGATGTAGAAAAAGATGCAAACGCAAATGGCCGCTATAGCATGCCGTTAGAGGTGGCATAAAATTTCATAACTACGTGTGAAAAGGAAAAGAAATGACTACCTAGCACTTTTATAGCGACGCTGCCATGTCTACGATTCTGAACAAAATATATCAGAAAAAAAATTTCATCGTTCTTTAGTTAATTTTAATCACTGAAGACATAACAAAATTGGTATCTGGTACAAGCCGTCAGTACACTGACAGGAAATTTATCAGACTGTCGTCACTCGAACAGCCACGTAATCGTCATTTATTCAGTTCCATTATTTAAAAAGAAGTCGTTCACACACATACGTTAATTCGAACATGGATATCACTTTTGCAGCCTTATTATGGAGACGTGGAAACTCTTCCCGAGGAAAATCTTCGTAGAACTGCTGGACAGTTTTAAAGCTTTTAATGATGAGCTGCTTTGCAGACCATGAGTTCCATCTGAAAACAGGAGTGCTATCAACTGATGCGGCAAATGGTCTTGATGACGCCTCAAAAATAGATGCGACGTTGACAGTGTTCTAAAAATGAATTGAAAACTGTTCCTTTATTTCTTCCATATCCGACATGAATTTTTCAAAATTTCTATTTCCTTTAACGCCAGAGAACACAGCGAAATGGGCGGTGGTCTTTTTCGGAAGGTGTCTCTTCAAAAATGTGATTTTCATTTTAAGTGCGTCCATTCTTCTCACTACATCAATGTTAATTTCTTGTCGTCTACTATTTGCTGAGGGTGTTCAAGTGTGCAGTCAACTAAAAATGCAAGGTCTGCAATCCATCTTCTAATGTTGGTTCCTGAGTTCCTTTTTCCTTCATGAATTTAACAATAGCAAGTGTTAACTCAAAAAATCGTTCCAGCCATGCGCCTTGATTTAACCAATGTACGTCACAGTAATAAGTCACGCCTCCATATTGTTCCTGCAGCTCGTAAAAAATTTACGTGACTTAGATAATTTATTATTCCGACCATCAGTTTCATGACGTGCTCCATCCCTGAAAATATAGCACAAAGTGCTTCTTGATGCGCTAAACAATAAATTCCGTACAGATCGTCTGTTGATCGTTGCAGCGTTTTTGCGCAACAATGCTACGAACCCAGTTTGCTCCCCTCACATCGCTAGCGCTCCATCGGCGGTAGCTGAGACCAACACGTTCTAATTCGGGCCAGTGGCTTCAATTGCCTCTTCAACAGTGTTCAGAAAGTCGATCCCTCTCGTTTCATTGTCACATTGTCACCAGATCTAACGGTTCTTCTGTCACATGCTAATTGCTGTCGACCCCACGGACATAAATCGCAAGTTGTGCCATGTTCGAAATGTCGATCGACACGTCCAAAGCAAACTAGAATGCAATGGACTTGATGGAACTGTTAATTAACCGCCTGTAGATACCCGCTTACTTGACAGCTACTGTGAGTTATAGTTTGTCGCGAAAGACTAATTTCGAAAACTTATGTACCTCCGAAGGTGTCACGAGTTCCATTGCCTCAACCATGCACTGTTTAATGAACACGCCATCGCTGAAAGGTTTATTAGACCTGGCAATTTTGAGCTTTATTTTGTAGGTTTTTTTAATGATTGGTAGTTACATTTTGTTACCAGCTAAGAATAAAGAAACTCTAGAACGGCCTGTAAACAAACGGAACTTCTACAAGCAAACACGTAAAAAAACACAAACAACACAAACACTAATCTTTTCACGTTGATAACGGCTCTCTGTGCAGCCCTGCACCGTTTTAGGTACGCCAACTTGTTTTCTCTTTCATCGCCAACTAAATCTCTAAATTCACTGTGCATTGCGATGTAATGCTCTTCTACAGTCTAACCGCGATGTCTGGCAATTAGGCGACTGCATAACAGACAGTGAGTATTTTCACCTCTCTCTTCCAAAAAGTACTGTAACTCGCACACATATTTAAATGGTCGTGACAGTACGTTGCTAGACTCCATCTTTTTCAGTGTATGTGCCACTGCAACAAACAATGTTCTTTTACATTTGCTTGAAACCACTAGCAAATAGCGGGGAATACACAGCTTCTCCCATTTCAGTAACATATGGAGCACTGTAAGAATTACCGTTTAATCCCTTAACTTATAAAATATTTTGTGTGCATTAAAACTTAAATACATGTTGGTAAGTGTGACTTAGCAGTAGTAATCAATAAAACTGCTCAATCTATATACCTATGCACCTATGGCATTTTGAGAAATACCTCAGCATATGCCAGAAGAAACGACGCTGCATCACTCTACTACATGAAACGTCGCTCCCAACTGAGTACTACCACGAAGGACCTACGAAAGCAAATACAGACTCAGCCTCTTTCGCTGGCTCTATTATTATTTGCTTTGTTTTATTATTACTCGCGTAACAACTAATATATGAAATAAAATATGTTACTACGAAAAGAGCCCCGAAATACCTTTTAGTGATGCTGTGCTGTGACTTTCTTTGGATCATTAATTTTCGACAAAACTAAATATATTATGTTCTTATTATTCTGGATCTGGCTTTCTATTAAAGTAACTTTCGTTACTGTAACTCACTATAAAGTTCAACATATCTTCCTTACTTTATAGTTATTGAAAAGGTTAATGAAAATTACTTTGTTATCAATACTGATGTTACAGTACGCAATGATTGTTCAACATCAAAATTTTGCAGTGGATTTTTGTTAACAGTAAAACACCAATAAGTACCACGACTAACACGAGAACATGAGACTATTATCGGAGAAAAAAGATGTTTTTACTGTAAGGTTTGCCAGACCAGAACTACGCACAGCAAGGTTTATTTTATGTTATGAAGGTAAGTTATCTTTTTGCACTGTTAGTAATATATTATCAGCAGCCCGCGTCAACCTGTAAAACACATCATAAAATCTGCTGCTCTGCTCTGCTCTGCAATTCCGCAAGCTGAAAGAAATAATTTTACTTCACTATTACCTGCCCGCTTCTTTGCGGTATGATTGGTTTCATTTAATGCAATTTGAATGCGCCGCGGCAGCGGCTCGTTCGTTCGTAGCGCAGCTCTGCATCACGAATAATATTTAAATAACTGAAAATGTCTTAAAGGGATGGGATAAAATACCAGGCAAGCTTATTACAAATCATAATGCAAGGTTTCACTAAGTAACTCTATTTAAAACATTTAAACAAATCAATTAATTACACACCTTTCCAAGGCTATGTCTAATGGCGTCCATCTCACAATCTTGACAAAAGAATGCTACGCTAGCGTACAATATAACGGCACAGGCTATCCTACTCACGTAACTCCAAGAAGACGACCGAGAAATTCGTTTTTTACTATTTATACTAGTCACCTATTCTCATCTTTGTTTGATGTTTAATAAGTATCGTCTGTGGCGGTTTCAGTACTCGCCCACACAGATATTATCTAAATAAAAAAATCAGTACATAATACCGTACAAGAACAAAACATGACACACAATGTTTTCTCTTTATTACATAATATGTCTTTTGCTAAGAGACGTTACACCTCGGACCACAAACAGCCCACACAATGCACACGTGCAGTATGGCTCGCCGTGGCCGGTTCCGGTCTAGCCTTTTGACTTTAAAACCCAGTAATCGTAGCTAAATTGAATATATTAATTTCTCCTATATAAATCGAACAATTTAAATACATTTAAATTTTATAATTAATAGTTTAAAATTGTGGAAAAGAAAATTAAATTTAAAAAAATATTGGTATCAGCAGGAATCTTACCCATGTCAAACAAATCACAAGTCCCTGCATTAGACCACTAGCCCACTTTCTGCCACGCCCGTGCAACCTTAGCATTTGTACATTACGCTACACGTTATTTCAAAGAAAAATACTGACCTTGAGCTGTAAGCAATGTGATGACGTCAAATGAGAATGAATGAATAACTCTGAGCACTATGGGACTTAACATCGGAGGTCACTAGTCCCCTAGAACTTAGAACTACATAAACCTACCTAACCTAAGGACATCACACACATCCATGCCCGAGACAGGATTCGAACCTGCGACCGTACCAGTCGCGCGGTTTCGGACTGAAGCGCCTAGAACCGCTCGGCCACCGCGGCCGGCGTCAAATGAGACAGCTGTGTCCCTTCTCTGAGTTGATGGTAATTGGGTTGACTGTCGTTTCAGCACTCGACACTGGTTTCTAGTTATCGCAGCGAGAGCGCTACAAAACATGTTTTCGTTCGTTTTATTTGCATGCCCAGCATGTATGTGAAGAGAACTGGCGTAATTTTAGTGCAATTTCAAGCTCGCATTTAAAGCGAAATGGCACAATTTTAGTGCAGCATTTACAGTGTGCTGTAGCACTTTACCACATGATGACTGCCTGTCTCTGCTTGTATCACTTTTCCTGAAGTGGTTTAGAAAACCTGCGGAAAAGCTACTTAAGGGTAGCAAGTCCCAGATTCAAACTCCGATATGTCCTTGTTTTTGAGAGGTTCAAAATATAATGTCGTTTCGAGACAGGGTCGTAACAAACTAATCCCGAAACTTTTTTAGTTGTCTCAACTGTGCGCCACATCGTTAGAATTAATGAGTTTCACGTACATCTTTACAGTGAAAATCATTGTCATGTGCATGGCAGAGGTCGCTTAGGATTGTACTACATGCTAGGACTTCTTCCCATTCCAATCACGTAGGGAACGCTATAAAAATTACCCTTTAACTCCTTAACTTACAGAATATTTTGTCTGACATAACAGTGAAATACATGTCGGGAAGTGCTGTTTGGCGGTCGTAAACAATAAAATTGCTTAACCTGTTATGTACATTCAAAAACTATCCATGAAGGAATTATATAAGTAGCACAGAAATCAGTAGATTCGATGTACATGCACAGGCAAACAATTACGAGTAATTACAATTTCACTAAAACTGGATGATTTATTCAAGAAAAAGAGAGTCACAAATTGGGCTGCAAGTCAGTGACGCATTGCTCCACCTTTGTCCCTTATGCAAGCAGTTATGTGGTTTGGCATTGATCGACAGAGTTGTTCGACGTCATACTGAGGGATACTGTACCAAGATATGTCCGACTGGCGCATTAGATTGTCAAAATTCCGACCCTGTTGGAGGGCTTTGCCCATAATGCTCCAAACGTTCTGAACTAGAGAGAGATCTGGAGACTTTACCGGCCAAGGTAGGGTTTCGCACGCACGTAGACAAGCAATAGAAGATTCCACCGTGTGTGGACGGGCGTTATCTTGCTGAAATGTAAGCTCAGGATGGCTTACCATGAAGGGTAGGAAAACGAGGCATAGAAAGTCGTCGACGTACCACTATGCTGTAGAGATGCCGTGGATGAGCTTAGGGAATGGAAAATATACTTTCCAATTAATCAGGAGTACAAAATCTGTGATGGAAATATTTTAACAAATCTGCAGGAAATTAGCAATGTCATTCTGTTATTGAAGTCCTGACGGGCAATACATTTTCAAATGGACTGAAGTCCTCAACCAACATTAGTGCATGCATATAAATCTACGTTTGCAGCACTTTCAGTATCACAGTCAGTTTCACGACTCTCACTTGCGGTACTTGTCCTGTTTATTTTATAGGAAAAACTGTAAAATCTTTAAATGTCTGGTTATTGGGAAAAAGAACCACTAATTTACATAATTCCACTTTTGCTGATTGTTGTGGTTGGCAGGAGAGCCAACACCGTGTTACTAGAGGAGGCCGAAATGCACGCGTTTTAACTCACGCAGGCTGGCGTGAGGTCTGGAACAGGACAAGGAAATTAGAATTTAGATAAACGGACGTAGCTGGTGGAATACTTAACTTTAATCCATTAATGATGAACGTCGCTCTTGACGGTAAATGATTCACAATATCAATAGTAACTGAATATGGCGCCTTGCTAGGTCGTAGCAAATGACGTAGCTGAAGGCTATGCTAAACTATCGTCTCGGCAAATGAGAACGTAAGTAGGCAGTGAACCATCGCTAGAAAAGTCGGCTGTACAACTGGGGCGAGTGCTAGGAAGTTTCTCTAGACCTGCCGTGTGGCGGCGCTCGGTCTGCAATCACTGATAATGGCGACACGCGGGTCCGACGTATACTACCGGATCGCGGTCGATTTAAATGCTACCACCTAGCAAGTGTGGTGTCTGGCGGTGACACCACACTGATCATCTATTAATTACCAGTCACAAACCGAAAAGTGTTGAAGAAATTTCTATTTTACGTAGAGAAAAGAAATGTCACAGGCTCGACATACTGCAAGAACTGGGGAGTTTCAAGCACATTTCTAAGAATGGTGGCGTCATCGTGAAAGAACAGTTGCATTTACGTAACAAAATTTTTTCGATGACTTTAACCCAATTTTTTGTGCTGTGTTTTCCGGCCTTTAGTTTCGAAACACCTTTTTCTTCAAATCTCATATAGTATCTACTACTAAAGTTTCCTTCATGCAGATGCTTATTTGGACTGTGAAGCTGTTTCTGTAAACATTCTACAACATACTGTACTTCATGTAATGGTCATTTCTGTAAAGCCTAATACATGGAACTCAGTTGAACTTCATTTTCTTGACTACTTTGTAATTTCAAAAACTAATTAAAATCTCATCCTTTCAATTTCTGACTTTTTGTTTTATAATTAACTGTTACTGAATTCGATTATATCTGTTGTAATGTCCCAAACTGGCGTACGTCACTGTCCGCTCCCCATAGGGGGATTTTTCGAGGCAGAACTGTAAGCCACTGAGCCGACCTGACTGATGTTCACTACAAGGTACACGTACCAAACGCTGGAACATTTTTAATTTTTTATTATTGAGTTGAGCTTTCCTTTGACTATTGCCTGCTCGAAGTGTAACTTTACGTAAGTAACATTTACGTTACGACAGTTTCATCTTTGTTAATGTTTCTGTCAAACTCATTTTTCATTGTATTTTGTAGGGCTGTTAAAGTTTCATTCTGAGGAAGACATTCTTAGAGGCGTCGAAATCTAGGTCAATGTATTAAAAACTGTTTGCAACCCGTATGCTGTGATATTTCTCCATTGAAACTTATATACGGTTGCTGAGAGATAGACATGTTCAAAACTGTTCCATGAAATACTCCTCCAAGCACAAGCAAAGTCTACTCTGCCTGCCGCATCTGTACCAGACGATTCACTTACTGGTCCCCTTGACACTGTGTTAAGCTGACTGCTATCAGGAACTACAGTACTGTTTGAAACCATAGAAATACTAGCTACGCTATCTGCATCGAAGTCTCTTCCAGATTCTGAATCTTCTGTGTGCTCTTCTATATTCTTTTCCTAGCAGCTCATTACACGATCAGCCAGAACTTTATCTGCCATTGAACTATGCCAACTCCACGAAATCATTCTTATATATCTAAAACAAAAACTCACGAATGTCAGAATGATACCTCTAACAAAAACGACAAGCCAAAATATGGCTGCCTATTACATACAACTGTGTGCATAACATGTTTTCAACATATTGCATATTTTCAGTAATTAGCCAAAACGTGTGCTACAGCGGAAATATTTTGTGTTATCTCGGTTGCTAAAATTTTCAAGATAATTTGTGAAACATTGCTATCTGCAATGCTCATTCATCATTAGAAGAAACATTTCACTGTATATAATCAGTAAAGTTAGATGTTACTAGGAACTGAATTCAAGATAATCTACTTGCTTAAATGTACGGCGCGAAAGAAAACGGTATGTAAATATGCTTACAAACGACTCCCGCGTTGATTATACACTTTATAATGTAGGAAATGTTACTGACGTTGTTTATACTCCTCAATAGTAAGCTCAAGTCATGTGAATGAAAATTTTATATTTTTATTCAATGCATTGTTCTTGGGAAAAATAAGATTGATATACTGTTATACATTGTTGTCATTCATAAAAGTTTTAGAACAAGTTGAATGTGGACTCTATTTGTGTTAAAAATAATTAAAATACGTGCAATAACCGGAAAATTCAGTACTAAACAACGTTACTGGAAGCGAAAAGATAAGCAGTTGCCAAATGTAGTCGCAATGCTAAATTGGAAACAATACGTCGCTATATTGTAGTGATGAAATAAACAATGACTTATTTGATATCGTAGGGTCTATTAACATATTACAGCACTGTCAAATCGTATTCTAGCCAAAAATTACTAAAACAAACAAGATACTCTGTATTTTTAGAACATATGCTGACGCTGAGATGAAAACTTTTCTTAAGTATATGGTGCAAACTACTGGAAGCATGCAGAGACAGGAAACAAGTAATGCTGTGAAAGCATGTGATGTAAAGTATGTTACAATTAGGTACAGCAAGTTTGGTTTATTTCTTGAACTAGAAAAAAATAACATTTCTATGTAGCATACATGTTGCTTAGGGACTGAAGAATACTGTAAATTCACAGGAGACAAATACTAAAAGAACACAAAACCAACTCCGAAGACGAGTGTCTCAATGGCCCTCCGTAAATCTGCATACCATTACTCACTTTCCTGCTAAATCTCAAGCCTATCAACTTAGAAAAATATAAATGGTATTCATACTTATGAGCGAAGCCATTGCAAATATCTCTTTCTTCTTCTTCTTCTTCTTCTTGTTTATTTCCCATAATTAACTCCATCTCTTTGTCGGCTGTCCTGCAGCTCCTCTTCCTGAGAGCTTGTACATGTGTGCAACGACTACAACCCTGTATTCGCCCACACGCTTGAGGTGTAGTCCCCATCCTCCCCACATTCTTCAACAATTTCGTTTAAATTATCAGTTTCCAATTTTCCCAAGATGTTATTATTCCTTATGTGGTTTCTCCTTGAGCAAACTTTGACAGATCTTATACACTATGTGATCAAAAGTATCCGGACACCTGGCTAAAAATGACTTCCAACTTCGTGGCACCCTCCATCGGTAATGCTGGAATTCAGTACGGTGTTAGCCCACCCTTAGCCTTGATGAAACCTTCCACTCTCACAGGCATACGTTCAATCAAGTGCTGGAAGGTTCTAGGTGAATGGCAGCCCATTCTTCACGGAGTGCTGCACTGAGGAGGGTTATCTATGTCGGTCGGTGAGGCCTCACACGAAGTCGGCGTTCCAAAACATCACAAAGGTGTTCTATAGGATTCAGTTCAGGACTCTGTGTAGGTCAGTTCATTACAGGGATGTTATTGTCGTGTAACCACTCCGTCATAGGCCCTACATTATGAACAGATGACCGATCGTGTTGGACGATGCAATCGCCATCCCCGAATTGCTCTTCAAAAGTAGGATGCAAGAAGGTGCTTAAAACATCAATGTAGGCCTGTACTGTGATAGTCCCACGCAAAACAATAGGGGGTGCAAGCTCCCTCCATGAAAAACACGACCACATCATAACACCACCGCCTCCGAATTTTACTGTTAGCACTACACACGCTGGCAAATGACATTTACCGGGCACTCACCACACCCACACCCTGCATCGGATAGTCACATTGTCTACTGTGACTCGTCACTGCACACAACGTTTTTCCATTGTTAAACCATCCAATATTTTCGTTCCTTACACAAATCGTCGTTTGGCATTTACCGGCGTGATGTGCGGCTTATGAGCGGCTTATGAGCAGCTGCTCGACCATGAAATCCAAGTTTTCTCACCCCCCACCTAACTGTTATAGCGCCTGCAGTGGATTCTGATTAATTTTGGAATTCCTGTGAGGTGGTCCGGGTAGATATCTGCATATTACACATTAGGAGCCTCTTCAACTGCCGGCGGTCTCTGTCAGTCAACAGACGTCTCGGCCTATACGCTTTTGTGCTGTACGTATCCCTTCACGTTTCCACTTCACTATCACTCGGCAACAGTGGACCTAGGGATGTTTAGGAGTGTGGAAATCTTGAGTACAGACGTATGACACAAGTGACACCGAATCACCTGACCACGTTTGAAGTCCGTGAGTTCCTCGGAGCGCCCTGTTCTGCTCTCTCACGATGCCTAATGACAACTGAGGTCACTGATATGGAGTACCTGGCAGTAGCTGGCAGCACAATGCACCTAATATGAAAAACGTATGTTTTTGGGGGTGTCCGGATACCTTTGATACCTTTGATCACATAGTGTACCTCTCATTTCTGTTGACTGTATACTATTTTCTCTATTTTTCTCTCAATACACGATCCGCTGCTGTCAATTAACCAAGGCACTACCATTCATTTATAAAGTTTCAATTTTTTAGCTTTTCCAACTTCATTTGACATTTGTTGATTTTCTTTTCTATGTCTTTGCTTGTGTCCAGACTTATGTCGCTGCTTAAGGAACTGAAACTAGAGGCTTGCCGAAGTACCTTATTTTCGACAAAAATCTTCGATTGAACTGGGACGGTTGATGCTGGTCGTGGCTGACGCTGAAGCTGTCCTCCAATGATATCCCATATGTGCTCGATTGGAGACAGGTCTGGTGATCGAGCAGGCCAAGGCAACATGTCGACACTGTTTAGAGTAAGTATGTTGGGTTAGAACTGGTATATGTGGGCCACTATGGCCCTGCTCTGCCTTAGCGTAAGTTAGTTTAAGTGTGTGTGAGTCTAGGGTCCGATGACCTCAGTAGTTTGGTCCTTTAGGAATTCACACACATTCACACACACAGCTCCTTCCTCACTCATGATACTAATAATTTCTGTAGTGTCTATGCTCATAATTATTTCGGTAGTAAGTTCCGAAATCACCAGAAAATAATGTGTAAAATGACGACACTTCAATTCAAATTCTATCAAAATTTGGGTCTTTATCGGGTTTCTTTTTCTTCCTGTCGAGCCCACTACTCTGATTACCTGTACTAACATTATGACTATTCCTGGCTTATTTTTAATGTATTCATAGAAAGATTGAGACATCGCACTAATCTCGGAACTAGGGTCCAGTAATGCTCTAATTTTGTAAACATAAACCTCAATAGGGATTATGGTTTGTTTCATCACATTCACTTCTTTGTCGTCTTGTTCCTCCCACAATAAGTCTTTGTCTACCATTAAATCTTCCCCTGAAATGGTATTCATTTCTTTACATTATAAGTTGGGTGGTCCTTTCTTCTTTCCGATCGCCAAATGCTTTACTATCTTCACTTGTTGCTGTTTACTAATCATTTCGTCCAGTGGTCCCTTTTTCTTAGAATCCGTTATGTCTATCGGATCCTGTATTGACATTACCACTTCTTCACAGGTGTGGTCATTTATAGATTTTATTTCCTCTTGAATAACTTCTTTTTCCTGTTTACTGTCAGTTTCGCAAACTTTTCACACGAAGTATTCTCATTCTCTGGTATTCTCATTTCTATGAGACAGCGTTTATCAGCAAGCTTCGTTTCCTCAATTATGAACCACTGAGTGATTTCTTCATTCTCATTTAAGTCGGCATCTTCGCAATCATGTCGGCTCCTAACATGAACAACCTTCTTAATTTCTTTGAGAACTCTAGATCGTCACTAGTCTCGTAATTAATGCATTTCTGTATTCGTTCTATAGTAACGATTTCCTCTTGTTTATCTTTTGCAGCAGGCAGGTTGCTTTCCTCTGTTGGTAGTTCGTCTTCATCAGAACTGTCTTCGTTATCTTCCCTGACGTCATCAGCTTGCACTCCATAAACATTATATTTTTGTGGATTTCTATCGATCACACAAATTCGTTTTCCTTCAAACCAGGCTTACAAATGACAGAAACTTGTCCACAGATTCGTTGTCACGGATTCTTCAGCAAAGTATAAATCTGCACCTCCTACTTCGCGTCTACTTGTGACTTCTTCATTTTTCCCTAACATTAGTGACCCGTTTCCTCTGAATGGTGCTTTTTGATTCAATAATATTGGCAGCTAGCGTACTCTGCGCCGTTCCAGACAATAAACTTTTCTCTTTTACATCCTATCCCGTCATTTTAATACTGTCTTACTTTTCGTTACACAATTTATACCGTTATACAAATTATTCATCTGTATACGCCATTTATCAATTCCGTACAAACTCTCCTCCATCTCAGTCACTGCACGTTGTTTGTCCGTAACCTCTGAATTGGTTACAGCGAGCGATGCCCCACCTACCGGCTTACTCTGTCTCAGCTGAGTGCCTAGTGCCGTCATTCTCCACCTGCCCTGCTACAGAATTAATTCTCGCTACAGCGGTCCACTGCAGTGGCTTGTTAGTGCAACTAAATACATTAGTTCCTAGCCGACTGTGATTCACTTGCGGCACCAGCTTCCGCAGCACGCCCGGTGCACGACCTCTCTTCTGCACTGTACTGCAGCGTATCGAAGCTTTTCCGTCTATGTCGAAAACATTTCTTGTGTTTGGGTCTCCTGTATCTTGTTCCCGTGCCCGTCCGACCTTCAACGTTTGCGTTATTTACATTAACTCCTGTCTATGGGAGTTATTTTGGGGCCTAAGTCCTCTTCCACGATGGTTAGAGGAAAAACTCCCTATGCCTCTCCCTCTTTGAACAGTGTTAACCTGATACTCTTTATCATTCTGCTCATCATTATGGTTATTCCGATCGTTTCTTTCATTCTGGCGGTTATTATTCTGACGGAAGTTGTTTTCTCACCAGTCGTCTTCGTCAATTACTTTTTCTAAAAATGCAGAACAATTACGGTGGTTCCTGCCTACATATCTTTTGTAATCTTCTGGTAATTTCTTCCAGAGTTCCCATGTTGTTGTTGTTGTGGTCTTCAGTCCTGAGACTGGTTTGATGCAGCTTTCCATGCTACTCTATCCTGTGCAAGCTGCTTCATCTCCCAGTACCTACTGCAACCTACATCCTTCTGAATCTGCTTAGAGTATTCATCTCTTGGTCTCCCTCTACGATTTTTACCCTCCACGCTGCCCTCCAATACTAAATTGGTGACACTTGATGCCTCAGAACATGTCCTACCAACCGACCCCTTCTTCTGGTCAAGTTGTGCCACAAACTCCTCTTCTCCGCAATCCCATTCAATACTTCCTCATTAGTTATGTGATCTACCCATCTAATCTTCAGCATTCTTCTGTAGCACCACATTTCGAAAGCTTCTATTCTCTTCTTGTCCAAACTATTTATCGTCCACGTTTCACTTCCATACATGGATACACTCCATACAAATACTTTCAGAAAGATTTCGTGACATTTAAATCTAAACTCGATGTTAACAAATTTCTCTTCTTCAGAAACGCTTCCCTTGCCATTGCCAGTCTACATTTCATATCCTCCTTACTTCGACCATCATCAGTTATTTTGCTCCCCAAATAGCAAAACTTCTTTACTACTTTAAATGTCTCATTTCCTAATCTAATTCCCTCAGCATCACCCGACTTAACTCGACTACATTCCACTATCCTCGTTTTGCTTTTGTTGATGTTCATCTTATATCCTCGTTTCAAGACACTGTCCATTCCATTCAACTGCTCTTCCAAGTCCTTTGCTGTCTCTGACAGAATTACAATGTCATCAGCGAATCTCAAAGTTTTTATTTCTTCTCCATGGATTTTAATACCTACTCTGAATTTTTCTTTTGTTTCCTTTACTGCTTGCTCAATATACAGATTGAATAACATCCGGGAGAGACTACAACCCTGTCTTACTCCATTCCCAACCACTGCTTCCCTTTCATGTCCCTCGACTCTTATAACTGCCATCTGGTTTCTGTACAAATTGTAAATAGCCTTTAGCTCCCAGTATTTTACCCCTGCCACCTTAAGAATTTGAAAGAGAGTATTCCAGTCAACACTGTCAAAAGGTTTCTCTAAGTCTACAAATGCTAGAAACGTACATTTGCCTTTCCTCAATCTTTCTTCTAAGGTAAGTCGTAAGGTCAGTATTGCCTCACGTGTTCCAGTATTTCTACGAAATCCAAACTGATCTTCCCCGAGGTCGGCTTCTACTAGTTTTTCCATTCGTCTGTAAAGAATTCGTGTTAGTATTTTGCAGCTGTGGCTAGTTCCCATATGATCACTGAATCACTCCTTCGAGTCGTTAAGTGAGCCAGTCTCCTATACCATGACTCACAAAATTCTTCCGCCTTCATTCGGCGTTTGCCTTCGAATATTCTCACCATTATAAGCTCATGCCAGAGGCTAATTTGTATTTGCTCACACCAATACTCGTCCAAGAACTTCCACTGAAAGTCATTGCTTCAGTGCTTAATTAATAATTCTAAATCTCCTGCTTATGCACTAATTACAATATTTACTTTTTCCTAATATTTGATATTTACAGGAAATAGCCTATCGCAGTTCTTAATAAAATCCACAGGGGAAAATCCACTGTGTTTTCGGTAAGGGTCGGAGTTTTCTTCGCCCTACTGTACCTTGTAAATTGGTGTTTTGACTACCACATAAGAGCCATTGCACGTATTCTTCCTTTCTAGGTCACTAACTTTTTCTTTTATACTGGATGTGCTATTGCAACACTTCTCTTCACAATGCTCTACTATACTTTTTAGGTTTTTCTCAGTCTCTGGAACAGTCATTCTCCATTAATAAATCTATTCTTCGTTCGATTTCGTTATAGGTTTCTTAACACGGGAAAATTTTTCATCAACCTTCGAATCTACCATAGGTTCGACCTCTTTCTGTATTTTCTCTGCTTCGGTTTCAAACCTGTCATTAATGTCAAAAATTTCTCTCTATATATTACTAACAGTTTCACCTAAATTTTTCACGTCTTTCTTGATGTTAATAAGTTCCTCTGTCAGAAAACCTATTTTATTACTTATTCACTTTGTTATTAACTTTTCCTACCTGCCTTCCCATCGGTAAAATCGATTCCTCTATGTCCTGCTGTTGACCACTGTTTACATAAGGGTCATCGCCCTTATCGTCCTGTTTTACTTCTCTATACTGCATGTACTTTTCTTTTTCCATTTTTAATAATTTTTGAACCATGTATATAATAATTTATATTGCTGTAATTTTCGCCTAACTGCTTTAACAAATTCATGCCCCTGAGATCATTATACTTCTTCCAAAAGAATCCCACCTATCTGTAAAATGTGCAACTGTGCTTAACTACTTATGGAGCCTTCACTGCTGTAAAAAGTCCTGTCACCAGGTGCCACATATAACCCCACCACTAGTATCGTAATTTAGTACTTTTTTACCTAAATAACAGAAAACCCTGTCTCTATGTTGCCATGTATAACCCTCTTATTAAATTAGTATACTTTCCGAAAAGGTACACTACCGGAGGATAGTCCTGTTAATAGGGAAAGCCAATCAATAGAGTTACCATTTTTACAGGATTTGACGTGTGTTGTGTCTAATGGATAAGTAAGTCAACTATTCAATTCTTTTCCTAAGATTTTACCCATTGATTAGAAAGAAACACAGTATGAATAGTATTATATTGAAGCTGGACAGCTCAGTTCCAAGTTCATTTAGTGGTTTAAAATATGTACTAACGGAAGTCAGCCTATCCAGGCAATAAACAGTTCACTATTGAAACAGCAGAAGTATGAATTTTGACTACTTTCTTGCTACTGTTTAGGTTACTTCTTCAAACAAATATTACTCCACGTAAACAATGTTGGTGCAGAACACTGGAATTTCTTTTTGACTGCTGCAACCTTATACATTACGTTTCTAAAAGAGAACAAGCCCAGTAGGTAACTTGAAGGAAGCTAAAATATTTTTGCCAGGGTGGACCTTTACAAAAGCACTTTTCATAATCAACAAATTTAAATACTGAAATACTTAGATACTAAAACACACACTTTTTATACTGAACATTTCACTTAAAGAAAACCTCTTTTTTACTGGAATTCACTTTCAGAAACTATTATTCTTTGAACTAACTCTGTATATTCTTTTAACAGATTCTAGTGGCTTTGCTTCACTCCGACTGAAAATCTGTAAAATAGGATACTCGGATTAAGAAAACACCAGGCAGGAACCCTATATAGGCGTATATTAGGATGAAATAACAAGGTATCCGCAGCTCGTGGTATAGTGGCTATCGTTACTGGCTCTGGATCATGGGGTCCCGGGTTCGATTACCGGCGGGTTGGGGATTTTCTCTGGCCAGGGACTGGATGTATGTGTTGTCCTCCTCCTCATCATCATGAAACGTCCCCTTAGAAAAATTGTACATGACTGTGCTTAAACTGACACAATATTTTTAGAGCAACGCAATCTGACTTTCAAAAATCCCTACAAAAGAATGGCCCTGGCTAACATTAACCTATACGTTTCACAAATCACTTACCTCACAAAAATCTTGATTACTCAAACTACTGCAATACAGCAAGCGCCAGTACTGTCAGCTAAATAAAAGATTCAAACTACGGAAGGCACTAACTACTGATAGGCATAATTAGCAAATGAATGATTTTAATAGAGAACAAACAATGTATTTACCTTATTAGTGTTCAAAACTCATAATATATTTAGCAGTTCATGACATCCAGTCTTACAAATTTCAAAACTCCGCCTTCTCTCTCCCCACATCCACCACTGCTGGCGGCTCACCTCCAACTGCGCAACGCTACGCGCTGTTCACATCCAGCTGCCCAACACTACAATGGCAGACAACAATGCAAACTAGCCACAGACTGCACACAGCACAGCCAGTGATTTTCATACAGAGTGCTACGTAACGTTGTCAATGAGAAAACATAAACAGCCTTCTTACAATCATCCTCATCCTCATCATCATCGTCATCATCATCATCATCATCATCATCATCACCATTTGCGGCAGTGGCTAGAGTGGATTGTGAAAAAAATTGGACTGTGTAACAGTTGGGAGTTTGTACAGCTGCTGATGACGGGGCATTTGAACGCCCCACAAACCAAACATCATCATCGTCATCATCATCATCATCATCATCATCAAATAACAGTTTGAACCAGTTTCTTTAAAGTTCAAGAATGATTATTCACAGTTCACAGTTTAACTTAAGGCTCACACTGTACTACGCAAAACAAAAAATAAAAAAATATACAGTGGCTGTAGGTTTGGGTGCGCCAACAGTTATGACGGCCACACTACCCACCGTACGGCCTGCAAATATCTATCTGTGTGGGCTCAATTTCTTCTCTTGGCGTCGTTCTATTTTACATACATTAGTCCAACAACTTGCAGCTATGCCGTAAGCGATTTGCAGTCTTCATCCTAGGTATTTTAGTACAAATTAGCAGGCAAAACTTCTCCAGATCCACAGGGTTGTCAACTCAATCACTGCTGCCTGTGTGACTCATTTCACATCCTTGCTCTGGGTAGCGTGCCAATTCGCCCTTGCCGCCTTTTCCACCCCCCAGAGCCACTTTCGTTTCAAACAAAAGTACATTGTCTTTTCATAGCACCTATTGCTTGCATTCTTCCTGAGTGTGACCATTTCTTATAATTATCAAATTTTCATAAAAATGAACAGTTTATACACACAAATATTTTAAAAACAGACGTTATAAGAAAATTATTTAACGTAATAAACAATTTACGTAGTATTTTACATACATTACTTACATACAATGCAAAGACCTTCAATCGCTAGTACAGTACACTTTACTTTACATATGCAGAAAATATAGTACCAATAGGCGAAAATTTTAAAGCAAAAAATTATAATAGTGCTATACACTCCTCAGTGATGCAAGTGTGCTTAAGAGGGAAGCTTGCTACCGAAGGAATAAAACCTGGACTATGGAGCAATAGAATAAAGTTATTCGTAGGTGAGAGTCTCGTTTCTCAATATTTCCGATTTTTGATCATGCTTACGTCTCATGAGTGAAACATGGCGAATGTTCGGTGATGATTTGGGCGGCCTTATCGTAGTATTCCATGGTCCCCATGATTAATCTGCAAGGCCGCATTACTGCCAAGGATTAAGCAACTAATATGGGTGACCAGGTCCATGGCACAGTGTTTGTTCCACGAGGTGATGCTGTGCTGCAACACGGCGGCCTTGTTCACACAGCTCGCATCATCCAAGACTGGTTTTGTAAGTATGAGGGTAAATCGTCACGTCTCCGCCGCGCATCACAGTCACCAGAACTCAGTATTATTGAACGTCTATGGTCTACTTTGGGGAGATGCGTACGTGATCGCTTTCGACCTCCATCTCCGTCACCTGAACTTTCCGCTATTTACAGAATGAATGGTTATAGATTCCATTGAAAACCATACAAGATCTGTGTTTATCCATTCCGAAAACTGCAAATGCCACAAAATCGTTTATCATTGGCAGGAAACAAAGGATGTCAACAGCAGAGAGTACTGCATTAAGGCCATCAGGCATCAACCACGTAACAAATTATGTCCTATAGGCTCTATCTGAAAGAATCAATTTCTCCTTGTGTGTATTAATTTCAGAATTAACGTCATGAGATGCCAAGTTTGATAAGTTTGCTAGTGATACCAAGACAGCAAGAAACAGCAAATCACTTATAGTTTCAGAATGCTTGATTACTGAATTTTTCATGAACGTTTATAAATGGTTCCTAGGCAGTTCTTTCTAATTAAACTTTAAAATTTCACATTTTAGTCAGTGAAACAGTTTTTGTTCACCGTATGTTTCAGATATGGTGACAAGGAGACAGAAGAAACGACAGTGATAAATTCTTGAGATTACAATGTGATGACAGATTCAGCTGGGAGAAGCATACACTATCGGCCAAAAGTTTTCGATCACCTATCACAACCATGGATTTGTGGTTAAATCAGAGATTTCGTTTTGAATAATGTATCATAGACCGTTCTGATTGTACGTAAAACGAGAATAATCATGTAAAGGCTAAGCGCCTCTGTTCTGTATTTGACTGTTTGCGTAGAGGAGCGCTGATAAGTATTCACAGTAGCACTGACGTGTCTCTAAATAAGGCTCCATTCGCATTGACCTCATTCCTTCACCTGTCTGTGCAGCTGTCAGTTCGCAACTAGTCTACAGTACAGCGTGTGCACCTAGTAGTGTGTTGTGTACCTGATCAATTCATGGGATATTACCTCCCAATCGGACGGAGTCAACGTCAGAGGACTCGTTCTGCGCCTGAAATTCGCGAGGAAGTACATAATGTTCGAGAAGCTAAAGTTTATGTCTCAACAGTGCAACAACAAGGTTTTGGGGGATGCACAGTGGGCAGAAAAACTGTATTACGCAAAAAAATTCAAGTGAAGAGATTGCAGTGGGATATTAACTTCGAAACAGGAGCCTGCAGCTTTGGTGCAAGATGGGTGTTGTTGTTGTGGTCTTCAGTCCAGAGACTGCTTTGATGCAGCTCCCCATGCAACTCTACACTGTGCAAGCTTCATGTCTGAATAACTACTGGAATCTACATCCTTCTGAATCTGTATAGTACATTCATGCCTTGGTCTCCCTCTACGATTTTTACCCTCCAAGCTTCCCTCCAATACTAAATTGGTGATCCTTTGATGCCTCAAAATGCGTCCTACCAACCGATCCCTTTTTCTAGTCCAGTTGTGCCACAAATTCCTCTTCTTCCCAGTTCTATTCAGTACTTCATCATTAGTTACGTGGTCTACCCATATAATCTTCAGCATTCTTTTGTATATCCACATTTCGAAAGATGCTATTCTCTTCTTGTCTAAAGTATTTACCGTCCATGTTTCACTTCAGTACATAGCTACACTCCATACAAATACTTTCATCAAAGGCTTCCTGACACTTAAATCCATACTCGATGTTAACAAATTCTGCTTCTTCACAAACGCTTCCCTTGCCATTGCCAGTCTACATTTCATATCCTCCCTACGTCGACCATCATCAGTTATTTTGTTCCCCAAATAGCAAAACCCATCTACTGCTTTCAGTGTCTCATTTCCTAATCTAATTCCCTCAGCATCACCTGATTTAACTCGACTACATTCCATTAACCTCGTTTTGCTTTTGTTGATGTTCCTCTTATATCCTCTTTTCGAGACACTGTCCATTCCGTTCAACTGCTCTTCCAGGTCCTTTGCTGTCTCTGACAGAATTAAAATGTTGTCGGCAAAGTTCAGTGTTTTTATTTCTTCCCCATGGATTTTAATTCCTCCTTCAAATTTTCCATTTGTTTCCTTTGCTACTTGCTCAGCATACCGATTGCATAACATTGGAGAGGTGCGTGTTAATCACGGACAAAGCTTGGTCTGAAGTGCAGGGTTATTCTAAATGATGGACCCATTATCAGAAATTCGTACTTATTCAAGTACAGATCCAAAATGAACAAGCTTTATACCAAAGAAAAGAGGAAGTTTCAAAGTCTTCGACGTCATATAGGGTTTTGAAAATCCACATTCACAATTCCATTACGAAAGAGACTCACCGAAGATAAACGTGTTCTGTGTTGTATCCCGTACAAAGGTTTATGTACCATTTTTCTTTGCTTAAGGAACTGTTACTTGAATCACGTACCTGGAGATGTTGTGTCAATAGCTATAGGAGATTCCCAGGACTTCATTTTCCAACAGGATGAAACCCAACCCCATTGACTCTGTGATGTACGAGGCTTTTTGAATCACTCTCTTCCTCAGCTCTGGATCGGTCGCAGGGGACTTGAGGACCTGGCTCTGCACTTCTGGCCACCGAGATCTCCTGATCTCACACCCTGCAACTATTTCTTATGGGGTTATGCGAAGGAAGCTCTTTACGTCCCGCGTATACAAACCACTCTGAACGATCTGCGGAACCGGACCACTGCTGCCGTGCACTCAGTAACAGCAGATATGCTTTGGCGTGTGTAGGACGAGTTTGGCTACCGCGTCGATGTTTGCCGTGCAGCCATCGGTGGTCACATTGAACGTTTACAACATTTATCACATTTCTAATTATTCAATAATTATTAAAAACTAACTGATTACAAATAATTACAAATTATTAAATTTACTCTATTGGGACTAAACATTATGGAAAAAACTTTGAAACTTCGTCTTTTCATCGGTGTAAATCTTGTTCATTGTGGATTTGTACCTGAATAAATACGAAGTTTTGAAAATGGGTCCATCATTTAGAACAGGGCTTCACAACATACGTGCTCGCGGAGCAAGCTGTGAGCAGCAAAGCGCGAGCACGGAGCAGCGCGAGCACGCTACCCCCACTACCGGACCAGAGCGGAGAGTGGGGAAAGTCACGTGGGGCACACAACAGCTGCCAGCAGTCAATGTAAATCCGCGGCCACCTGCAGGGATATCACTGACGAATTATTACTGCGACAAATGAAACAAATAAAGGAGAATGTACACAGGCCACATAATTTTATTAGCTTAGTGTATGCCTCAACATTCGCATTAATTTGTGAACTGTTACACAATAAAAGGTGTCACTGAAGTGTGGGATTCTCGGTTCTTGTACTTTTTGCCCTTTACAATTGCGTCTATGTTCAGAGCAATTGTTCTTGCGCATTTTAGGCGCAGCGTGCCGTTTAAATTTCGATCAGACAATGTATTTCTCAGGCGCGTCTTGTTACATTTCATTGCAGAGAACAGTTGTTCACAAACATACGTGGAACTGAACATTGATATTATTGTAGCTGCTAGTTTGTGGAAACGAGGAAATTTACCTGAGGGAAGTGTCTGTAGAATTCCAAAATGTTTTTCTTGTTCTGAAATTTGTCTCTGTATTCTCAGTCACACTGCAGGTGAATAATTTATTGCTGCAGCTCAGGACGAATCTCTTAAATATTCGCTGAATATGGAGAGAACAGATCAAAATCACTGTCTAGTGCTGTCAGATCTTGAAAGCGCTGATCAACTAAACTATGTGAATAACGTTCACAGTCTTTGTGAACATCTTGCATGGATGATAATTTAGGAAAATGAGCTAGGTTTCCTGTTTCCAGCTGACTCACCCAAAGTGTCAATTTCATTTTAAAAGCTGGTATTCGATCTATGAAATGAGTAATTACCTTGTAGTAAAATGTTCAAAGCATTCAGATGGCTAGTTAAATATGCTAAGAACGCGAGATCACATTCAAACGTTCGCGCACATTTCCCCTCCCTCCCCTCCATCCCCACTCCGCGACCTTGCACCTGCTCACGAGCACGTGCCTGAGCAGACGCGAGTACTCGCGCTCAAAACCGGCCAGTTATTAAGCCCTGATTTAGAATAAGCCTCTATTTGGAAGCCATCGTCGAAAGTCTGTTCACCGACTTCGTGGAAAATTAATTAAAACTCGGTCTGACGCCAACGGTGGAAGCATGGTGGAAGTTCGATCAGGCTTTGACGTTGTTTTCCGGGTAATAAAGTCGGTGATCTACTGGGAATTAAGCATGGTGGAAGATGGGTCAGGCTGTGAACGTGTATCCCGGGTGATAAAATCGGTGATCTAATGAGAAGTAAAGAAGTAAGTATATCACACGATGGTGATTAAACGCAGTTCCATCTGTCAGGTGACTTACTGGTCATGGGTTTCCTCCACAGCAGCACAATGATAACCAACATGCTCCTAAATTGTGCAGATGATAGGTCAATAGAAAAGGAAAATGTGGGAAATAGATGAATCTGATCTGGGGAAGTCAGTCACCACATTTAAATTCCATTAAACTTTTATAGGATGGATTTAACATGGAGGTCAGACAAGTAAGGTCATACAATTTTCAAGATCTGTGGAATAATTTAAAGAAATTTTGGAGTTCAGTATCTGCAGAAACAGAATAAAATCCTGTCTCCAGAATGCTATGAGTTTGTGCAGCTCTTCTGAGTGCGGAAGGTGGATGCTTCGAAGAGAAAGAGACCTAAACCATACTATATTGTACTTAATGATACAGGGAGAATAATTATTTTGCTGGTCTGTATAGTTTGTGCCATCAGGCTGTATATTAATATTAAGTATAAAGTTTTTATCATGGGAGATTGAATACTTTTGACATGTTGTGTAGTAAACAACTACTGCAGCGCCTCAGCAAATATTTGTTTGCAATAAAGTTTTCTCAGATAAAAAACACACAAAAATAGAAAAGCTATCATACTCAGCTTACATTCATACCTTAATGCCAGGACGTATCATTTTTTGGGATAAATCCTCAATTCGAGCTGAAGATTTCCGGGTCCAGAAGCGTGCACTACGAATTACTTGTTTAGTAAATCCAAGGAAGTCCCGAGTAACACAGTTCAATGAACCGAGGGATACTAACTTCTGTTTCTCAATATAATTATTCCTTAGTCAAATTTACCAGTGATAATGTGCAATGAGTTGACGAAAGTTATATGATATGTTCTGATATCGTGTCGGACCTCCATTTGCCCGGGGTAGTGCAGTAACTCGACCGAGCATGGACTCATCAACGCTTGAAGTCCTGCAGAAATACCGACCCTTGCTGCCTCTATAGCCTCCATACATGCGAAATTGTTGCAGGTGCTAGATTTTGTGCACGAACGGTGCTCTCGATTTTATGTGCCATTAATGTTGGATGGATTTCATGTTGGGCGATCTGGTTGGAAAAACGTCTCACTCCAATTGTCCAAAGTGTTCTTCAAACCACTTGCGAACTACCGTGGCCAGATGACATGAAGCATTTTTATTGACAAAAATTTCGTCGCTGTTTGGGAACAAAGTCCATGAATGGTTACAAATGGTCTTCAGTTAACCGAAAGTAACCATTTCCAGTCAATTATTGGTTCAGTTTGACCAGAGGACCAAGTCCATTCCATGTAAATACAGCCCACACCATTGCGGGTAAACCGCCGACTTCTACAGTTCCTTGTTGACAACCTGTGTCCATGGCTCTGTTGGGTCTGTGCCACACTCGGAACCTACCATCAGCTCTTACCATCTGAAGTAGGGACTAATCTGATCAGGCCACGATGTTCTAGTCGTCTAGGTTCCAAACAATACGGTCACGAGTACAGAAGAGGCGCTGCAGACCACGTCGTGCTGTTAGCAAAGGCACTCGCGTCGGTCGTCTGATGCCATAGCCCATTAAGGCTAAACTTCGCAGCACTGTCCTAACACATACGGTCATCGTACGTCCCACATTGATTTCTGCGGTTATTTCCCGCTGTGGTACTTGTCTGTTAGCACTGACAACTCTACGCAAACGTCGCTGATCTCGGTCGTTAAGTGAAGGCCGTCTCACACTGCGTTGTCCGTGGTCAGAGGTAATACCTGGAATGTTGTGTTCACGGCGCAGCCCTGACACTGTGCATCGCGGAATATTAAATAGCCTAACGATTTCCGAAATGAAATGTTGAATGCATCTACTTCCAACAACCACTGCGCGTTCACAGTCTTAATTCCATCCTGCGGTCACAATCACGTCGGAAACAGTTTTAGGTGAATGAACTGAGTACAAATGACAGCTCCACAAATGTAGTGCCCTTTTATATTTTGTTCTCGCATTCCTGCCGCCACCTGTATACGTGCATATCCCTACCCCATGGTTTTCGTCACCTCAGCATATTTTGCAAACCTTTTCAGTGGTATAAATAACAATAACCTTCACGAAGAATTGAAGTCATTTCCGTTGGTCAGGCCAGGTGTCCATACTCAGGGCACATATTTTCAATTACTTCCCAGCAGCCATAAAAAATTAACTACTAAAACATCTTAGCTCCAGAGGGCGCTGAAGGGTTTATGGGTGGGCAACTTCTCTTGTACTGACAAATTCGTTATGAAATAAAGTGAATGTTATGATAAATTTGTCTCCCACTCAGCTTCATTGCAGTAATGAGATCAGTGTTTAGTAAACTGATTTTCTGTTTGATGGTGAGTGGTTTTCATATGCGCATCAGCGTGTTGTATGTTTACGCTTTTTTTCTTTTTTTGGCAATATTGTTAAAAAAAGTGGTCAAATGTGTGTGAAATCTTATGGGACTTAACTGCTAAGGTCATCAGTCCCTAAGCTTACACACTACTTAACCTAAATTATCCTAGGGACAAACACACACACCCATGCCCGGGGGAGGACTCGAACCTCCGCCGGAACCAGCCGCGCAGTCCATGACTGCTGCGCCTTAAACCGCACGGCTAATCCCGCGCGGCCCAATATTGTTATTGTGTCTTAAATTAACAAATGGTTACGATTTTTTAATTAGTCAACACCGATTAACACCATTTTATTTGGGAACTGTGGTAGAGACATTAGTGTGTCTCTTGTTTTTAATTTTTTTTGTAACATTTTCTGTTCACTTGAGAATTTCGCCACAGTAGTTCATGGAACAAAGATTATATCGTGTAATTCGTCCAATGTACATTACGTTGTCCCAACACCTTCTGTTTCTATACATTCAATAAAAACGCCAGTTATCTCTTGCTTAGTGACAGCAATACATATAAGGTGAAAAAAGTGACAAGAAATGCTAAAATTCTCACTTGTATTTGAGAGACACTCGTCATTCTCTCTGACCCTAGAACGTAGGTGAAAGCGTAAGCATCGTTACAGCATGCAGCAACGATTTCCTTCTATGTGATATCTCCCTGTACATTCCGTAGATGCTCAGTTCCACACGCCTGGAAAACATAAGGTTTCTGCAGCCACTTTGCACAGAATCAGTAAACATTCCTCTAAAACCGAGGGACGAGCCAAGAGATAAGCCATGGATTTCTGCAGTGGCAGCCGTAATAGCATTCCATTCCATCCCGCGGCTGATATGCAAATCTGAGGATGAGGAATTTCGGAACCTGTTTTGCACTGTGTGAGTTTGAAGAGACGCCTAGACGTGTTCCTTCTCTTTGGTATGCAGCACGTGGATGAAACTACGGTGCCCTACAAATGGCGACGTTATTCCCCGAAAAATACAGCAGTAGCAAATCAGGAGATGTGGAATTAATGAAATGTCTCTCCATCGTGTTCCTTAGCTGAGTTGTTAGTTTCTAGCCGGCCGCGGTGGTCTAGCGGTTCTGGCGCTGCAGTCCGGAACCGCGGGACTGCTACGGTCGCAGGTTCGAATCCTGCCGCGGGCATGGGTGTGTGTGATGTCCTTAGGTTAGTTAGGTTTAAGTAGTTCTAAGTTCTAGGGGACTTATGACCTAAGATGTTGAGTCCCATAGTGCTCAGAGCTATTTGAACCATTTTTTGTTAACTTCTACATGGCTGCTTCAACACTACAACACAGCTAACTATGTTTTCAGAAAGGGCTTATCAGCATCATTAACAACAGGTATTACTTATCGTATCCATATTGAAAGTCTACTAATCCTTTTTCTTGAACTTAATTGAACACGTAAAGTACTTGTGCACAAAACTTAAGGACGAAAGTAACTTTCGCATAATGTGCCGCTGGCAGAAAACATAGCTCGATGAAACCTGGATCACACAAAAGAAAGAAACACTACAGCACAGTACAGAAAGAAACTGAAGGAAAGACGCAATAAGACATACGGCAAGGACTACTTTACTCAAAGACTAGTATTGAACTGAAGTTACCACTGTTTATGATGATTGCCTAGATATTATGTGGTTCTTTATAGGGTATGTGATAACCACGCCGGCCGCGGTGGCCGAGCGGTTCTAGGCGCTTCGGTCCGGAACCGCGCGAGTGCTACGGTCGCAGGTTCGAATCCTGCTTCGGGCATGTATGTCCTTAGGTTAGTTAGGTTTAAGTAGTTCTACGTTCTACGGGACTGATGATCTCGGATGTTAAGTCCCATAGTGCTCAGAGCCATTTGAACCATTAGATAACCACGGGCAACAATGAATGCTCCCCAACGAGCTCTCGTGCTGGCGGCAAGACTGGTAGGGCTCGCTTATGGTAGGGCGTTCCATTCCAATACCAGCACGGCTGACAGCTGCAAGATTGTTGTTGACGCATGTGAAGGTGCTACCATACGTCTCCTCAATACATCCCAAACGTGCTCGATTGGATTTAAGTTGGGTGAAGAGGCAGCCCAGTCCATTCTCCGAATCAGTACTCGTTCCAAGAGATCTGAGGCTCTCGTGCTGGCGACAAGACTGGTAGGGCTCGCTTATGGTAGGGCGTTCCATTCCAATACCAGCACGGCTGACAGCTGCAAGATTGTTGTTGACGCATGTGAAGGTGCTACCATACGTCTCCTCAACACATCCCAAACGTGCTCGATTGGATTTAAGTTGGGTGAAGAGGCAGCCCAGTCCATTCTCCAAATCGGTACTCGTTCCAAGAGATCTGAGGCTCTCGTGCTGGCGACAAGACTGGTAGGGCTCGCTTATGGTAGGGCGTTCCATTCCAATACCAGCACGGCTGACAGCTGCAAGATTGTTGTTGACGCATGTGAAGGTGCTACCATACGTCTCCTCAACACATCCCAAACGTGCTCGATTGGATTTAAGTTGGGTGAAGAGGCAGCCCAGTCCATTCTCCGAATCGGTACTCGTTCCAAGAGATCTGAGGCTCTCGTGCTGGCGACAAGACTGGTAGGGCTCGCTTATGGTAGGGCGTTCCATTCCAATACCCGCACGGCTGACAGCTGCAAGATTGTTGTTGACGCATGTGAAGGTGTTACCATACGTCTCCTCAACACATCCCAAACGTGCTCGATTGGATTTAAGTTGGGTGAAGAGGCAGCCCAGTCCATTCTCCGAATCGGTACTCGTTCCAAGAGATCTGAGGCTCTCGTGCTGGCGACAAGACTGGTAGGGCTCGCTTATGGTAGGGCGTTCCATTCCAATACCAGCACGGCTGACAGCTGCAAGATTGTTGTTGACGCATGTGAAGGTGCTACCATACGTCTCCTCAACACATCCCAAACGTGCTCGATTGGATTTAAGTTGGGTGAAGAGGCAGCCCAGTCCATTCTCCGAATCGGTACTCGTTCCAAGAGATCTGAGGCTCTCGTGCTGGCGACAAGACTGGTAGGGCTCGCTTATGGTAGGGCGTTCCATTCCAATACCAGCACGGCTGACAGCTGCAAGATTGTTGTTGACGCATGTGAAGGTGCTACCATACGTCTCCTCAACACATCCCAAACGTGCTCGATTGGATTTAAGTTGGGTGAAGAGGCAGCCCAGTCCATTCTCCGAATCGGTACTCGTTCCAAGAGATCTGAGGCTCTCGTGCTGGCGACAAGACTGGTAGGGCTCGCTTATGGTAGGGCGTTCCATTCCAATACCAGCACGGCTGACAGCTGCAAGATTGTTGTTGACGCATGTGAAGGTGCTACCATACGTCTCCTCAACACATCCCAAACGTGCTCGATTGGATTTAAGTTGGGTGAAGAGGCAGCCCAGTCCATTCTCCGAATCGGTACTCGTTCCAAGAGATCTGAGGCTCTCGTGCTGGCGACAAGACTGGTAGGGCTCGCTTATGGTAGGGTGTTCCATTCCAATACCAGCACGGCTGACAGCTGCAAGATTGTTGTTGACGCATGTGAAGGTGCTACCATACGTCTCCTCAACACATCCCAAACGTGCTCGATTGGATTTAAGTTGGGTGAAGAGGCAGCCCAGTCCATTCTCCGAATCGGTACTCGTTCCAAGAGATCTGAGGCTCTCGTGCTGGCGACAAGACTGGTAGGGCTCGCTTATGGTAGGGCGTTCCATTCCAATACCAGCACGGCTGACAGCTGCAAGATTGTTGTTGACGCATGTGAAGGTGCTACCATACGTCTCCTCAACACATCCCAAACGTGCTCGATTGGATTTAAGTTGGGTGAAGAGGCAGCCCAGTCCATTCTCAGAATCGGTACTCGTTCCAAGAGATCTGAGGCTCTCGTGCTGGCGACAAGACTGGTAGGGCTCGCTTATGGTAGGGCGTTCCATTCCAATACCAGCACGGCTGACAGCTGCAAGATTGTTGTTGACGCATGTGAAGGTGCTACCATACGTCTCCTCAACACATCCCAAACGTGCTCGATTGGATTTAAGTTGGGTGAAGAGGCAGCCCAGTCCATTCTCCGAATCGGTACTCGTTCCAAGAGATCTGAGGCTCTCGTGCTGGCGACAAGACTGGTAGGGCTCGCTTATGGTAGGGTGTTCCATTCCAATACCAGCACGGCTGACAGCTGCAAGATTGTTGTTGACGCATGTGAAGGTGCTACCATACGTCTCCTCAACACATCCCAAACGTGCTCGATTGGATTTAAGTTGGGTGAAGAGGCAGCCCAGTCCATTCTCCGAATCGGTACTCGTTCCAAGAGATCTGAGGCTCTCGTGCTGGCGACAAGACTGGTAGGGCTCGCTTATGGTAGGGCGTTCCATTCCAATACCAGCACGGCTGACAGCTGCAAGATTGTTGTTGACGCATGTGAAGGTGCTACCATACGTCTCCTCAACACATCCCAAACGTGCTCGATTGGATTTAAGTTGGGTGAAGAGGCAGCCCAGTCCATTCTCCGAATCGGTACTCGTTCCAAGAGATCTGAGGCTCTCGTGCTGGCGACAAGACTGGTAGGGCTCGCTTATGGTAGGGCGTTCCATTCCAATACCAGCACGGCTGACAGCTGCAAGATTGTTGTTGACGCATGTGAAGGTGTTACCATACGTCTCCTCAACACATCCCAAACGTACTCGATTGGATTTAAGTTGGGTGAAGAGGCAGCCCAGTCCATTCTCCGAATCGGTACTCGTTCCAAGAGATGGAGACGTGCACGGCTCGTGTTCATCCCATCAATTGTTTGTCACCTCTTACGGTAGTGCCGCCTCGTTTTCTTATTCCATTTACTGGCGTCACTAACTTCCTGCCTTACTTGCCCGTGAGTGTCAGCAGCAGTGCGTATCGATAAGCACACTGTGGTACCATCTCTGGAGCGACCGACAATATTTCCGGATCGTCGTGTGTCGGGTAGTCAGTGAGTGGGAGACGCACCAGCAGTGCAGTCGCAACGGAGCAGCAGTCGCGTACGGACCAGCAGTCCAGTCGGTCCGTTGGCATGGAGCAGCAAGCAAGCCCCGTCGCCCGGAGTCGGTCTGGAGCCACTGGCGGCGTGCACGTGCAGTTGGAGTGTGAGGTGCTGCTCGCGAGTGCTACGAAGTTCGTCGCCCACCTATCTTGGACATGAAAGTTGAGTGCTCACTTAACTTACTATCGAGCTGAAACTGCTTACATTTCTTCGGTTGATCCTGGTTGTCGCTTTTGGGACATTCCTGTGAGCAACAACGTGTGTGTATTTAAGTCAGCCAAGATTCCAGCCGTCCTCCTGTGAAATTTAACTTAATCTATTTCCTGTTATTGAAGTTCACCAGCGGTATCTTCTGCCTTGTGGCCGTTGACGTTCCGGTTACCTGCCCTGGTCATTACTTCATTTTAGGCAGTGTATTTTCCTCGTTGTGTTGTTGCTGTCCAGCGCAGAGTGTGGTTCGAAAGCTGAGGTATTGTTGGTCGTTGTGGGCGCCATTATTCTGTGTGTCATGTATTGAAATCTTGTGGTCGCTTTACTGGTGGCGTGGAGCGGAACTGATTTGGTTGACTGGTCGGTCGGCTGTCTGTCGGTTGGGTTACCTCCAGATTAAGAAGTCGTTGAACAGGTTGCCTGTCTCACCTAAACGGGCATTAGTGTTACAATCCCAGGCCGACCCTTGGAAACTTCTGAGCGCCGTTCTTTGTGTTGTGAGTGTGGGGTTGATCTGCTATTCTGTTATTCTGCGCAACGGATTAATCTGAGATGTACCCTTTACCCTGTGGCTCCTGCAAGATGCTATTTCCACCCCCACACCACTACATAAGTCAGACAGACGCTCCTAACGTTCTAAAGAGAATTGCCTGAAAAACTTTCAGCAATAAATATCTTCTGGAGTCGTCCGCTGTAAGGAAATGACACAAAAATTCACAAAAATTTCTTACATAATTAGTGGGATACTTGGGTGCTGGAGTAGTGCTAGTTAGTGTAAGAAAAACATGAAACTAACGAAAATAATTATATATTTTGCAAAAATTCTGAGAAATCACAATGGCACTTTAAGTTATGAATTGAACAAGTTATATCCTGGTTGTTTTTGGAATGTGAAGTTACCTCTCAAGGATAGGATTCGCTAATGAAATTTCTATACAAAGTTTAATTGTTACTGACTTGGCAGAATGGCTGAGAGGCGCGCCTACTCAACTTGAATAATTATCCTTTAGAATGTTGCTAGGTACGGTCGAGGCTGTCGCGTGTGAAATGCAGTGAAGTGTATTGTTGTGGAGGAAATATGGGGCTTGCAATAGCTGTAGCGCACAATACCGTAAGCTGCGATGACTGCTGTGTGTGCCGCTAGCTGCTGACAAATAAGATAACTCTCGTTCTATCTGGATTGACCTTCGCGTATCAAACTCTCCCTACGCCTTGATGAAGTCAGGGACTCCTATTTGCCCCTGGTCTAACTATTGGCGTGGTACACCGATCAGATAACCAGTCCAACGCGATGCCACTTAAAAATTCGCTCGCAGGCGTTTAACTATAAATCTGTCCATTCACACCACACAATAAGTGTGTCAGCCAGCACAGTGAACAATGCTTAATCACAAGGACTCAATATAGGGAGTCGCACTTCGATTTGGTCTCGACAGAGGTGCTCTCCCAGTGAAGTACTGAGGAGAGACTTGTCACTCACTCCAAGAACGACAATGGAATGGCGCCTCTCCAGGCCAGACATGAAGGGGTATATGTTTCAATCACTTCCATTACTCCTTCAGCTCAAGGCGTCAGAAGTATCGTCTGCCAATCAGTATTGCTCGTCTAAAACAGGAGAATGACATTTCGTTTAATGCGACCAATCCGGAAATCTGTAGTATCGGCGTTTGGTGTTTGCTGTCTCCCTGTGAAAATCTCTGAAACTGCGTGCTATGTGTAAAGAATGTGTAGGCTGGCCGCTCCTATACAATGTAGCGGAATTTGCTTTTAAGCTGAACACGGGGTGTTCCTCTTTCCCCTCGGGCGAACGCTGTCCGCTCCACGGGCGACCGCCGGCCGACGTAGATGGGTTGGGACTGCCCTCCTGGCGTGTGGTTGCCTCTCTCGAACTGAAAGCTCCTGTGACTGTCATATTTGGAATGCATGTGTGTACGCCAGCCTCGAGTATTTCAACCACGGTGCGCACTTGCGATTTATTAGTTATTTGCATATCGTTTATGTTGTGTTGACAGAAGAGCCAACACCGTGTTGCTAGAGGAGGCCGAAATGCACGCCTTTAAGCTCACGCAGGCTGGCGTGAGGTCTGGAAAATGACAATGTAATTAATATAGCCAATAAGGTACGTTGCTGCTGGAATACTTAACTTTAATCCATAATTGGTGTACATCTCTCTACATTGTACATGCTTCACAACCTCAATATTAACTGGTAATGGCGCCTTGCTAGGTCGTAGCAAATGACGTAGCTGAAGGCTATGCTAACTATCGTCTCGGCAAATGAGAGCGTATTGGTCAGTGTAGCTTCGCTAGCAAAGTCGGCTGTACAACTGGGGCGAGTGCTAGGACGTCTCTCTAGACCTGCCGTGTGGCGGCGCTCGGTCTGCAATCACTGACAGTGGCGACACGCGGGTCCGACGTATACTAGCGGACCGCGGCCGATTTAAAGGCTACCACCTAGCAAGTGTGGTGTCTGGCGGTGACACCACAGTTTATATGAATTCATACAACATTGACTTAATCTTATCGAGTTTGGGTTCGAACGAAGCATCTTGATGTGCGGAATATGATTGTGAGGGCGGAATATGTAAGCAATGAAGGTCAGGAGACGACGACGTCTTACAGTGTGTTATGTAGTTAGTTCCCTGTTTGGATTTTAGTTATTTGGTTGATGTGTGGCTTTCAGCCGAGTATCAATACCTCTTAAGTCAATGTCCTCGTCTTGCCCTTAAGGCATGAGATTGTTATAATTTTTTATGTGAAATGTTTTAAAATACGGCATTCTGCATTTTAAAATTGAAACTCTTCTTTCTAGAGCTTAAGCCGTTAAATTATTTGTTGGTGGGCGGCCTTCAGCCGAGTTGTAATATCTCTTAAATTAATGTTCTTCTTTTGCCCTTAAGGCATAAGATTGTTATGCTTTTGAATGGGGCCTTCAGCCCAATTTGCAAGTAATCTTTTAATATAATACCTTCTGCCTTTTCATTGAAACTCCTCTTCTTGCTTTATATGCGACCTCCAGCCTAGTTCAGCCGATTAGATTGAATATTTAGAAAATATTGTTAGGTGAAACCACCAGAAGAACCTTGTATTCCAATTTTGCTTGAGTCTTGTGTCTTGGATTTTGAATATGGCCTAAAGTAAATCAAAGGAGATCGATTAAAGTTTTGAGTGTTTTGCATCCTTGTTGTAATATTGTGTGTTGATAAATAATGTTTGTGTAACTGACAGGAACTAATTTGGGCCCCTTTCCACAACCTAACCCGCTCTGTCCTGCTAGCGCAGGCATTTCAAGCTCCTCCACCTGTTCTGTTCGATGCAGTCGCCCTTCATCATTCGTAATGCACCCCTGCAATGACGCATATCGGGAAGGAGTACAGTGTCACAGTAACGTTGAACGGTGACTGTGCCGTGTTCAAGGACTTGGAGGTAAATACTCCCACGCGATCTTATGCCTTCCCACAAACCGCGACCATCAAAACCGTCATGTTCGACAGTGTTCCTGCGTCGATATGAGGATACCTCGACAGTCACTACCCAGAATGAAACGCTCTCTTCCGAGAAGAGTACGCGACCCACTTCTCCATTTGTCCAGCCCCTGCGCTCTTCTCACCATTACATATTGTGCCGCCGAACTTCGCATTTCAGTAGATAACGACGTACTGATCATCGAGCAAAGAGAACACTCTCATGCAGTCGCCTTGCTACTGTGAAGAGTGAAACGGCGTGTCTTGCGATCCTGTTGAATGTGGTTGCCGCTGCACCGGCAGTTTCAACTGAGTTCCTTCTTGCCCGCTGCGCAATGCAGCGGTCAACTGCCGCTATAGCTGACCGTGGTGGACCATCTACTATAGTTCCAAGAACAGTGCCAGTGATTCGGAACGCTCCCCGTGCAGGTTAATGTACAGGGTTATTACAAATGATTGAAGCGATTTCACAGCTCTACAATAACTTTATTATTTGAGATATTTTCGCAATGCTTTGCACACACATACAAAAACTCAAAAAGTTTTTTTAGGCATTCACAAATGTTCGATATGTGCCCCTTTAGTGATTCGGCAGACATCAAGCAGATAATCAAGTTCCTCCCACACTCGGCGCAGCATGTCCCCATCAATGAGTTCGAAAGCATCGTTGATGCGAGCTCCCAGTTCTGGCACGTTTCTTGGTAGAGGAGGTTTAAACACTGAATCTTTCACATAACCCCACAGAAAGAAATCGCATGGGGTTAAGTCGGGAGAGCGTGGAGGCCATGACATGAATTGTTGATCATGATCTCCACCACGACCGATCCATCGGTTTTCCAATCTCCTGTTTAAGAAACGCGTCTGCTTTAGCCTTTTCCGTAATATTTTCCAAACCGTCGGCTGTGGTACGTTTAGCTCCCTGCTTGCTTTATTCGTCGACTTCCGCGGGCTACGCGTGAAACTTGCCCGCACGCGTTCAACCGTTTCTTCGCTCACTGCAAGCCGACCCGTTGATTTCCCCTTACAGAGGCATCCAGAAGCTTTAAACTGCGCATACCATCGCCGAATGGAGTTAGCAGTTGGTGGATCTTTGTTGAACTTCGTCCTGAAGTGTCGTTGCACTGTTATGACTGACTGATGTGAGTGCATTTCAAGCACGACATACGCTTTCTCGGCTCCTGTCGCCATTTTGTCTCACTGCGCTCTCGAGCGCTCTGGCGGCAGAAACCTGAAGTGCGGCTTCAGCCGAACAAAACTTTATGAGTTTTTCTACGTATCTGTAGTGTGTCGTGACCATATGTCAATGAATGGAGCTACAGTGAATTTATGAAATCGCTTCAATCACTTGTAATAGCCCTGTATGCTTCCACGATCCCTTTGTTTCTTCCTCGTGAGAAATCATCCAGATGATGTCTCTACACCGTGATGTAATGAAGAACACCACCACAGTGCATCATAGCTGCTCACTGAATGAACGACAGTGTCGTTTGCCTTTCCTTCAACTGCCTCGTGTTAAGGGGCCACCCTGGTTTGGCGCTATTGAAAGGAGTCTACTGGGGCCCATTTGCATGTGACACCCGAATATGATATACGATATACGTCTCTGATAGAGTTTATAAAGTTGATCGCTGACTCTGTACGGCCGTAGAGCCAAAGATACTATTTCTGGTCTGAAATTGTATGCTGGAGTAAGAGAGCGCTTGGCGCTCAGTTGTAGGTAGCTGTCGGTGAGCGAAAGACGATGAAGTAGGCAGTTTTGCGGTGTGCTGTAAGAAGCCACCAAGTGTTAGATTAATTTAGGTATGTCATTATTATTGAACATGGACGCAGAAGTCGTCATACAACAAAGGTAAAGATCCACACGCTTATCACAGACAGACAAGTCAGCTGTGGGCCATCATTGTATTGATACCGGGCATTCCATGAAATACAGTGATGTGAAGATTTTAACATCCACCTTTTCCTTTGGTAATCTCCAAGGACTCCCCACCCCATGAACCATGGAGCTTGCCGTTGGTGGGGAGGCTTGCGTGCCTCAGTGATACAGATAGCCGTACCGTAGGTGCAACCACAACGGAGGGGTATCTGTTGAGAGGCCGGACAAACGTGTGGTTGCTGAAGAGGGGCAGCAGCGTTTTCAGTAGTTGCAGGGGCAACAGTCTGGGTGATTGACTGATCTGGCCTTGTAACACTAACCAAAACAACAGCCTTGCTGTGCTGGCACTGAACGGCTGAAAGCAAGGGGAAACTGCAGCCGTAATTTTTCCCGAGGGCATGCAGCTTTACTGTATGGTTAAATGATGATGGCGCCCTCATGGGTAAAATATTGCGGAACTAAAATAGTCTCCCATTCGGATCTCCGGTCGGGGACTATTCAGGAGGATGTCATTATCAGGGGAAAGAAAACTGGCATTCTACGGATCTTAGCGTGGAATCTCAAATCCCTTAATCTGGCAGGTAGATTAGAAAGCTTAAAAAGGGAAATGGATATGTTATAGTTAGATGTAGTGGGAATTAGTGAAGTTCTGTTGCAGGAGGAACAAGACACCTAGTCAGGTGAATACAGGGATTTAAATACAAAATCAAATAGTTGTAATGCAGGAGTAAGTTTAATAATGAATAAAAAACTAGGAATGTGGGTAGGCAACTACAAACCACATAGTGAAAGCATTATTGAGGCCAAGACAGACACGAAGACCACGCCTACCACAGTAGTACAAGTTTATATGCCAACTAGCTCCGCAGATGACTAAGATATTAGTGAAATGTGTGATGAGGTAAAAGAAATTATTCAGATAGTGAAGGGAGAAGAAAATTTAATAGTCATGGGTGACTGTAATTCGATAGTAGGAAAAGGAAGAGAAGGAAACGTAGTAGGTGATTATGGAATGGGGGTAAGGAATGAAAGAAGAAGCCGCCTGATAGAATTTTGCACAGAGTAAAACTTAATCATAGCTAACACTTGGTTCAAGAGTCATGAAAGAAGGTTGTATACATGGAAGAGGCCTGGAGATACTGGAAAGTTTCAAGCAGATTATATGATGGTAAGACAGAGATTTATGACCCAGGTTTTAAATTGTAAGACATTTCCAGGGGCAGATGTGGACATTGACCACAATCTATTGGTTAAGAACTGTAGATTAAAACTGAAGAAACTGCAAAAAAGTGGGAATTTAAGGAGATGGGACCTGAATAAACGGACAGAACCAGAGGTTGTGGAGAGTTTCAGGGAGAGCACTAGGGAACGATTGACAAGAATGGGCGAAAGCAATACAGTAGATGAAGAATGGGTAGCTTTGAGAGATGAAATAGTGAAGGCAGCAGAGGATCAAGTAGGTAAAAAGAAGAGGGATAGTAGAAATCCTTGGTTAACAGAAGTTGTATTGAATTTAACTGACGAACGGAGAAAATATAAAAATGCAGTAAAGGAAGCAGGCAAAATGGAATACAAACGTCTCAAAAGTGAGATCGACAGGGAGTGCAAAATGGCTAAGCGGGGATGGCCTGAGAACAAATGTAAGGATGTAGAGGCATATCTCACTAGGGGTAAGATAGATACTGGCTACAGGAAAATTAAAGAGACCTTTAGAGAAAAGAGAACCACTTGTATGAATTTCAAGAGCTCAGATGGAACCCCAGTTCCAAGCAAAGAAGGGAAAGCAAAAAGGTGGAAGGAGTATACAGAGGGTCTACACCAGGACGATGTACTTGAGGACAATATTATGGAAATGTAAGAAGCTGTAAATGAAGATGCAATGGGAGATATGATACTGCGTGAAGAGTTTGACAGAGCATTGAAAGACCCAAGTCGAAATAAGGGCCCGGGAGTAGACAACATTCCATTAGAGCTACTGACAGCCTTGGGAGAGCCAGCCCTGACGAAACTCTACCATCTGGTCAGCAAGATGTATTAGACAGGCGAAATACCTTCAGACTTCAAGAAGAATATAATTCCCATCCCAAGGAAAGCAGGTGTTGAAATATGCGAAAATTACCGAAATATCAGTTTAGTAAGTCACGGTTACAAAAAACTAACACGAATTCTTTACAGACGAATGGAGATACTGGTAGAAGCTTACCCCGGCGAAGATCAGTTTGGATTCCGTAGATATGTTGGAACACGTGAGACGCTATTGACCCTACGACTTATCTTAGAAGATAGATTAAGGAAAGGCAAACCTACGTATCTAGCATTGTAGATTTAGAGAAAGGTATTGACAATGTAGACCGGAATACTCTCTTTCAAATTCTGAAGGTGGCAAGGGTAAAATACAGGGAGCGAAAGGGTATTTACAATTTGTATAGAAACCAGATTGCAGTTGTAAGAGTCAAGGAGCATAAAAGGGAAGCTGTGGTTGGAAAGGGAGTGAGACAGAGTTGTAACCTATCTCCGATGTTATTCAATCTGTATATTGAGCAAGCAGTAAAGTAAACAAAAGAAAAATTCAAACTAGGAATTAAAATCCATGGAAAAGAAATAAAAACTTCGAGGTTCGCCGTTGACATTGTAATTCTGTCAGAGACAGCAAAGGACTTGGAAGAGCAGTCGAACGGAATGGATAATGTCTTGGAAGGAGGATATAAGATGAACATCAACAAAAGCAAAACGAGGGTATTGGAATGTAGTCGAATTAAATCGCGTGATGCTGAAGGAATTAAATAAGGAAATGAGACACGTAGTGTTGTAAATGAGTTTTTCTATTTAGGGAGCAAAGTAACTGATGATGGTCTCAATAGAGAGGATATAAAATAGAGAGGAAAGCGTTTCTGAAGAAGAGAAATTTGTTAACATCAAGTCTAGATTTAAGTGTCAGGAATTCGTTTCTGAAAAATGGCTCGGAGTGCTATGGGACTTAACATATGAGGTCATCAGTCCCATACAACTTAGAACTACTTAAACCTAAATAACCTAAGGACATCACACACATACATGCCGGAGGCAGGATTCGAACCTGCGACCGTAGCGGTAGCCCGGTTCCAGACTGAAGCGACTAAAACCGCTCGGCCACACCGGCCGGACGAACTCGTTTCTGAAAGCATTTGTATGGAGTGTAGCCACGTATGGAAGTGAAGCATGGACGATAAATTGTTTCGACAAGAAGAGAATAGAAGCGTTCCAAATGTGGTGCTTCAGAAGAATGCTGAATATTAGATGGGTAGATCACATAACTAATGAGGAGGTACCGAATAGAATTGGGGAGAAGAGAAATTTGTGGCACAACTTGACTAGAAGGAGTGATCGGTTGGTAGGACATGTTCCGAGGCATCAATTTAGTATGGAGGGGCAGCGTGGAGGGTAAAAATCGTAGAGGGAGACTAAGAGATGAATACAGTAAGCAGATTCAGAAGGATGTAAGCTGCAGTACGTACTGGGAGATGATGAAGCTTGCACAGAATAGAGTAGCATGGAGAACTGCATCAAATCAGTCTCAGGACTTAAGACCACAACAACAACATCTTCAAGGAAGCTATCGAGATTCGATTTGCTAATAATTCAATAAATAGAGGTAATGGTTTTAATTAGGACAAAGCATGGAATCCGGCTCTTGGAGTAATTAAACTGCAGAGAAGTCGTCATGGTGTCACCGCCGGCGTGCATACATCGATAAGCGAATCAAATGCATGTACGCCTCGCCACAGGCGGTGCTTGTGTAAGCGTATTTCTAGGCCGCCGACCAGCATTTGTGACTCGCATGCGCAGTACTCTCGGGGGGCATATAAGCCCGCGCTTGGTGTCTTGTCGTCAGGCTTGTGAATCACTCTGAGGATGGCCGGACGATCCGTGGCCGAAATATCTGTGGAGGAAAATTTATTTTCGGGACTGCATGCCCGAAATTTAATGGACTATACATTAGGCCGCGAGAAGTTGAAAATGCCATCAAGGTAAAGATGTTAAATAATTATGATTTTTGTTTCGCCAGCGCGTTGGTATGGACGAGTTGGTTCATAATTTGTAATTGTTGAGTAAGCCCACAATACACGTAACCTGATTTGATAATAAAGCTAATTAGATATTTCACCTTTGTAATGTTTCTAACAAGGGAATGGTCAGACTTGTCATGCCAAAACATGTATTGCTTTTTTTAGCACTGTTATTTAACTGTGCAAAAGGTCAGTATGCTAAATTGTAGCTGCTGACATGAACTGGAAGTCACCTAAAAAAAAATCACGAACATAGCTGTGTTTCCTGCTTGGCGCTTGCAGTGACTGCTGGCCACCCCTGGAAATGGCGAGTCGCGAGCGTTGTACGCATGGTCGGGAAGTGCGACCGTCTTATCGCGGCGTTCACTAAAGAGGAATATCGCTGCACGGTTTTGGTGGAAAGGGGAAACAAATATTCGTTTCTGTGGCATGCACGTCCTTTTAATTTCCGGTACGTTTTTCGAAACATACCGTCCTGAAACTGGTTACAGATGTTAAAGATGTTCTGTACATGTTCAACTATATTCCGCAAGCCACTTAACGGTGAACATTCAATCTCCCCTCACAGGTGACGGCGAACCCTGTAAATGTTTTGCTGGTTGCCATGGAGATATACCACAGACGCCAAATGAAGCAATCAACAGAAAACACGCGTGAAGACTGTGTTGTGCGACATGGTGGTTAAACTTCTAGACGATCAAGTACATGGCGCAGACATGTGGCTAGAAACAACTCAAACACTCGATATTGCAGACTGTGAATCTACAGACGGCGAAGACACCGACGAAAGTTGCACTCATGAAGACTCTTCGAGTGATAGTGCCACGTACCATCATCAATTATCTCCGAAAGTAACACCAGCAACTACAATTACCTTATCAGTCAAAGAAAAAGCGGTGGCGTATTGGTTGAACGAAAGTGGTAAGAAACGCCTACGTGTCAGTACTGTTCAAAATAAGTATCGCTTTGTCCGTTCTAAACGTGAATTGTATAGATGGAAAAAGGAAGTCGCTGGACGACGTAAGAGTCGACTGGAAATTGCGACGGAGATAAATGCGCAACTTTTTGAGCTATTTACCGATGCCAGACAACAGCCATTTAGTGTCAGCGATACAACTTTGCCTGATAGGGCGTTAGAGATTGCCAACGCGATAGTCGCTAAAGAATTTACAGCTTCTCAGAGTTATGTTAGTGACTTCAAAAGATCACATAAAATTGTGGCAAGAAAAATAACAAAATTTGTATCGAGAAACAGGTCGGAAAATTAAGTGTAATGTAGAAGCTTTTCTTACGAATGCAAAAAATAATATCGCTTGTTTTAGTGAATCGTACGTGTACAATGCATATAAGTCAGGTTTTGAAAAAGAAATGCGTGCGAAAAGAACCCTGTCATTCAAAGGGGAAAAACATATTGAGGTGATTGCGCAGTCCACGACTGCACTCACCCATTCATACACTATAATACCCATAATTAGTCTGGATGGTTCATTTCTGCCTAAACTATATGTGTGTCTTCAAGAACCAACTGGACGTTTTGGACCACGTGTCAAAAGAACAATGTTCTACGCAAACAGTCTTGTGGTAGACGCATCGATGTCTGGAAAAATGGGAAATGAAAACGTTACACTTTTCATGTGTCATGCTTTTCTTCCGTTCTGCGGGAACAAATCTCTTCTCCTTCTAGATTCGTGGTCAGGTCATAAAAGGTCTGATTCATTGAAAGCTGTGTTTCGAGCCCACCCTGACAAAGAACTAGAGATACTTCAGATTCCACCCGGCACGACGAACGTAATTCAACCTTCAGACAGAGAATTTTTCCGTCAGTGGAAGGCATTTTACAGAAAACTAACAAAGAAAATTATTGTGTGCAGATCACTGTAATTTCATGTCTATCACCGTGACAATATTCTCAAGCTGCAATCAGTAGTACATTATCAAGTTTCCTCCCCACGGTTTCAGAATTTGATTAAATATGCGTGGCACTCCTCGACATATACTGATACTAGGCCTGATTCATTCCTAACACCAGCCCAGTTTTGTCTACGGACATCTAACAACGTCTGTGATTCACAGGGCTGTCATATGTCGTCTTTGATTGTATGTTCTTGATGCAGAAACAACCTATGTTCTGAACATTGTATCAATATTTCGCATTTTTGCGGTAATTACAAGAATTAAAATTTGGACGTGTTCTAAACGGTATATTTGTGTCTATTTCATAGCTATTTGGAAAGAATGTTTTAGATAGCATATCACCCACATTTGTCAACGAATGTTTAATTATCATACGATCGCTTTCACTGGGGGAATCAGCTCTCTCACTGCTGTGGCAAGAGAGCGGCGCGCAGCTAACGCTACCTTGTCCCTAGATGGCGTTGGTATAACGTAGCGAGAGAGGCCAGGGTTGTACAAGAGGCAGTTATAAGCGCGGAAACCATGCAACAATAATGCCTTACATCACAAAATTGTTTACAGACTTCAGGTCATGTCAGATGCTACAATTCTGCATACAGACTATTTGCAATGTTAACTCACAGTGGTAAAGAAAGCCACGCAGGTTTCGACATGACAAGTCCGACCATTCCCTTGTAAGACGTGTTAACAGAGCTATATGTAATATGATGATTTGCATTTATGCTGGTTTAGTGAGGTTAGATAACACTTGCTGTATAAATATCATTGCAGTGACCAAAGTTATCAGTTTGGAACAGGGCCAGATGATTCAGTGCCTAGTGTGCTGAATGTATTATGCAGCAACTGTATTTATTTATTGGTATTGGGAGTTACACTGATCAAACTGTTCATATAATGGTTTTGCTAATAATAACACAGAGTAAGCTCACCACTTGCACTTGCAACACGCTACACGATAATTTGAGTCCAGTAGCCATTCCACAGTTGAGACATTCATTCAACATAATCATAAAGTTTTATTTTTTAAAAGAAAGTTATACAATGATCACGTTGAGCTTAAACCTCCTGACGTCCAACTACCTGTGCGTGACTGGACTGGGAGACCTCAACAACATGCTCCCGCACTAAACTTCTTGTCCACCAAGTAGTTAATGTTTGATGTTACTCTACGTAGTTCGTCATTAAGTTTTGCAGAGCACTTTAGATGCGACTTCATTAGAGTACCCTGAATATATTCCCCTTTTAGACAAGACCTAAGACCCAAGAATAATGATTAAAACTATCTGACCACTGATTAATTGAAATATTCGGAAGAAGGGTATGTTTTCATTGCGCAACGGTAAAGAAAGGGAGGAGCTTGAACGAATATTTGAATGAATTAAATATCACTATTATACATTGTAATATCCTGGTATGAGTCCTCCGAATAAGTGTGATCTCCCACACGGGCAGATCGCATGCAACGCGGATGTGCTACCTCTCTTTGGAAACGTAATGCCCGTCCACAAAAAGAACATGATAGACAGTAATCATATCGAACTTAGTATGCAACAGCATAACTTGATGAAGTCTCACCAAAACTGATTTACCGTATTGCCCCTGAAGGCATGCAAAGAAATTGAAATATCGAATTTGTTCACCAGCGGCGAAATGTTTATATCTGATGCCTGATCGAGTATCGAATCCGGTACTTAGGTTGGTTGGTTGTTCCGGGGAAGGAGACCAGACAGCGAGGTCATCGGTCTCATCGGATTAGGGAAGGACGGGGAAGGAAGTCGGCCGTGCCCTTTGAAAGGAACCATCCCGGCATTTGCCTGGAGCGAATTAGGGAAATCACGGAAAACCTAAATCAGGATGGCCTGACGCGGGATTGAACCGTCGTCCTCCCGAATGCGAGTCCAGTGTCTAACCACTGCGCCACCTCGCTCGGTCCGGCACTTACAGCCGTTGTTTTCTATCAACGAGTTGCTTGCTCACCAGTAGTAGTTCGTTGTGCATATGCTAGGAGATGAAACGGAACCATAATCTTATTTATTTCTGCACAAGGATGCTAACCGACATATGTGCCTTTCGTGGAGACATAGTGAAGACTGTAATCTTGGGAAAAACGACGAAATGGTCGAACTCTTATCGTACTGTGTGGGTTGGACGCCACGAAAGAGGAGATCCCAATCCAGCACCAGATTTTTCAACGTCTCAAGTTCAAATAAGATAACACCTCTGTGACCTTAAATGACCACTGGCTCATTATATAAAATAAAGTATCCAGTGTAAAGGAGCTCACTGGTAGTGGAGTTTCTGTTTGCCGCGATTTCCTCCTCTGTTATGGCCGAACCTAAACCGGCTCTGCCGCATACGGCAGCGAAGGGATACGATGTTTGTAATGCATATTCTGAACTAGGGTGGAGCCTGAGGTAGTCAGCTTCAGGCTGGATGGAGACAAGGTGGGCAGGTGCCGAGGCTGGAGGCCTGGCCACTATGCCATCTCTCCGTTTAAATATTATGTTTTCTATAAAGTGAGATTTGAAAACTTAATTTTTGTTGTAGATTGTCCTTGAAATTCTTAATGAAATAAGTCCTGTCAAAGTTTGTTTGACCACGGTAATGCAGTTAACAATGATTCTTATTATTTGCCGGCTAACCTCAGTTATGTTGCATTTTGAATATTACGAATGACTCTCACAAGTGATAACGTGCACAGAGGCATAAATACTGGCATTGGACTGAGTAGAACTTATTCAGCATCTGTAGTAATATGAAATGCGAAACAAATACATTACTGTTATATTAGTTAATGCTTTCACTGTCTTTATGTAGCAAAACTCCTTACTGTTCACAAAACTACTGTGTGTCTACGTTAGTCCAAACCAAACCCCAAGTTCGGCTTCAAGTCAAAATTCAGTAATAAAATGTTTAGAAAATCTACTGCGCAGCTTCTCTGCTGTTCGGAAAATGAAATAACTTAATTTACATCTTACAGGTGGTGTGCCTTTTCCACGGTTAGTTTAAATACTTGTTTGCCGCACAATAGCGGCAGCTACATCTCTTCAGCGATTAAAGTCTTCGACATGGAAGGGTGTTTACAGTACTTAAAGAATTTCGGCAAATGCTCTATAATCATGTATTGAAATATTTAACAGATGTACACACATCTCATCATTCAAACAGATACAGTTCGACCATTAGCATCAAAAGGAAACAAGAGAGCGTAATCTGTAATGGCGCTCTTTTAGTAAAGATAACTTAACATGACCTCAGATATTGTTATAAAGTAGCTCTTTTTTTTACATATAGTAATTCTTTGACGATTGAATCAATTACGAAAAATAACTTTTGATAAATATAATACGTATTATATTTTCAACACAAAGTGATTCTTAGCGTTTTGTAAATGTTTGTTATTCATCGTTTGTAAGGGCGTGTTATACCACGACACTTCCTCCACCCCTCCCCCCCCCCTTTCACTGTGTTGGTCCCTCATATGGACATGGCACTAAGTTGGTTTATTTTTAATTTCATGTTCCTATTATTTTTATTTTTATATATTTTTTAATATTTTATTTATTTTTGTGATTTGTTTCTGAAAACAAATCTTGATAGATACAATTTTCACAATTCTTGAACTCAAAAGCAAACAATTTTTTCTCTATGAAGAACACAATGAGAGAACCCCCCCCCCTTTCCAAAAAAAAAGGGAAGTACCTAATTGCTTGACGATTAAAGACAAGGTGCAATATATTTGCAACTACAGCACGATAACTTTGAAGTCTCTGCCACTTCCAATGAGCATTCACGGTATATTGTCTAAAAAGCAAGAGTGGCGAGATTGTCGACGCACCCGGCCACATAATGGGCGTAGTGCCCGAGGAGCCATACGATGGAATTAGTCTTGGTCCGGTGCAAAACGGGAAAGTCTGGACACAGAAGTAGTTCAACCGAGAAAGCGCCGTCATCTGATCGGGTAAGGAAAACCAGTTGTCGGCGGGTCCAGTGCCACTGTTCTCGTCCACAAGAGACAAACCTGTGTGGTAGTGTATCAGGTTGGTGACAGGTGTCGCAAAGCGCACTCGGACTAAGACCAATGCGATAGAGGCGTCCTTTTGTCGGGATCATATTGTGAACAACCCTATACCACGATGAGGCAATTTCCATCGGGAGGACAGGAAAACTAAATTGAAACCACACTGTATTCTTGGATACCAATGACACGACCGTTTCAACTGTGAGGATGGATGACTGTATTCCCAACGAGAAAGCAAGGATCTGGTGGTAAGGTGTGTCACTGGTAAAATGTCAGCTCCCAGAAAACTTAACACAAAATTCACGTACGTGGCGCAATTTAGAGTTGATACGTCCAGCATCAGCAGGCAGAGTCAGACTGCCTAGTTGAAGACAAGGAAATAAGAGAGACGTAATAGAATGAGTTGCTCGAGTACATACCAGAATGGTACGCCGTATAAATAATATTGAAGCCATCACTGTGATACTGCTAAGTTCCAACTCACCAAGGGTCCGAGGCCTCACAACCACTTCATACCGAAGTCGAAAAATGAGACTTTTCCAAAGGAAACGATTGGACCATCGCATCAATTTGCTCGCCATCTTCGCGGGGAGCTGGGATATTTGTGCAACTAGTACACTTTGCTGAAGTTGTAGGAATCTTTGTGGTCATGGTGATGATGATATTTGGTTTGTGACGTGGTTATCAGCACCCGTATAAATCCCCGATATGTTCACAGTCCAGTCTCGACATTTCACTGAATGATGATGAAATGATGAGGACAACACAAATACCCAGTCTCCGGCGGAGAAAATCCCCGACACAACCGGGAATCGAACCCACGACCCCGTGATTCAGAGGTAACAACGTTAACTTTTTTTTTTTATTTGATCACTTTGTTCGGTATCGTTCGTTGCATTTGATCGGGGCTGACATCAGAAGACACCCGTTCAAGTTGATCGTTTATCCTTTCACTCATTTTTTATTATAGAAGGCAGCCAGCCTTCTGACGGAACAAATGGGTCAAATGGCTCTGAGCACTATGGGACTTAACATCTATGGTCATCAGTCCCCTAGAACTTAGAACTACTTAAACCTAACTAACCTAAGGACAGCACACAACACCCAGCCATCACGAGGTAGAGAAAATCCCTGACCCCGCCGGGAATCGAACCCGGGAACCCGGGCGTGGGAAGCGAGAACGCTACCGCACGACCACGAGATGCGGGCTCTGACCGAACACACTGAGCTACCATGCCGGCTAAATATTTGGATGTAGTGGGGCGCGAACCATCCACCATGTCTTACGTGTCGATACGAATCATTGATGCAATACATTGTGCTAAAGTGACCACAACCATTAAACCACGAGAAGTGGACCCGCTTTATGAAGAAGACTATGGGAAAAGCGTTCCGTGTTCACAAAGTGCTCCTTGAATTCGATTCGTCACCTCTCCCTAATTGACTGCAGCCGTTTTCATGGAGCAGCGATCCATGGTAATCCCCTACGACTTGTGGTGAGCAGCCTCCGTTGCCCACGGAATGATGAGTGTTGAAAACCATGCAATGGTAATAGGGTACATTTCTGTTCATTAACGCAGGCACCAGAGAGAGAACAAAAGGAAGTAATATGTCCTGGAGCAAGAATATGTGATCGATATGACGTAGGATCACCATTATACCATCCGCATACGCTCGCACCGAGAAGGTTTCTCCTAATATCTTCCAGCCACATAATTGATCAGCAATACGGCGAAGCAAAGGTTCTAAGGACAAGGCAAAAAGCGAAATGCAGACGGAGTTCCCGTGTGGTAAATCCTGCTGGATGGCGATCTGGAGAGTAAATTGTCCAATCACTATGACATATGCGTGACTGTTAAAATTCTTGGTGAACTTTCAGCTGTCGTTTATTTTGCACAATGCGTTTCACTACCAGTTTCTGTCAAATGACCACCATCAAGCATAGGCTGGCATGGACCTCTGAATATCCGCACCTGCAAACATACATAGATGCGTGACTACCGACACCCTGTACGATTGAGACCGTCTCAGCACCTGCATCAAGAGACCGTGGCTCACTTGACCAAATGCCCTATTACAATCAATAAGGAGCAAGGTTCTGGAGACACAAGTCGCTCCATCCACCGGGACAACGTCGCTGCATTCGACCAAAGAAGTCAGATTCGTGAACAGGCACCCACCCAGCTTTGGTGGACAGCAAGAATTTTCTCTAGCAGTATTGATACACTGCTGTTAACGGCCCGGGTCACAGTTTTGTAATCTAAATTAAGTAATGTGATCGGGCGGAATCTATCAGTATCTGTACGTCGGATTCTCTTCGGAATTAAAATGATTTTACTAATCTTAAGGGGGTCAGGAATCAACCCCATCCCGCCTCCCCCCACCAGGGATCACCTCATTTACTAGTGACATAAGAGGACAAAAATAACATAAAACTCTTTAGGAATACCGTCGAGGCTCGGCGACTTTTTGAGACTGTGAATCAACAATAAGGCAATATTTGTCATCGCAAGTAAAGTTACTTAGAAAGTCATCATTTAATGTGGGAGTAACCACGCAATCCAGGAGGGAAGTGAATTCATCACGGACAGTGGTATCAGTAGCAGAGACATCATGAAGTTGAATTTTCTCATTCTGAGAAGTACACTAGGGTGATCTCTTTTAATTGTAACAAAAAACATTCAACAGGCAAGATCGCATAAAATATTTCTTTATTGAAGACAACCGTTTCAATAGACTTTTCTGTCACCTTCAAGTGTTAAAATCTTTTATTACAAAACCTATTCATTTTACGCTGAACCTCACATTTTATAATGCGCTTATTTCTATCCACTACTTCTGTGTGAGGTTCAGCATAAAATGAACATATTTTAAAACAAAAGATTTTAAGAGCTTAAGATGACAAAAGTTTGTTGAAACCGGTTGTCTTAAATAAAGAAATATGTCACCGAATCTTGTCTGTTAAATGGTTTTCTACATCATAAATGTCGGTGAAGTAATTATAGATCGATCTGGAAATGTTACGTTGGGATGTCAATATGTACCATCATTGTGAGTAAGGAACGTGTTACATGAAATCGATCGCACCCTCAGTCCTTCCACTTGTTGCCTCTTTAAATGAAGAAGCTTTTACGTAATCCGCGAAAGAGCTTGGCAGGCACCGTCATAGAGTTGTCGCAAGACGGAATAATAAAATTTCTAGGTCCGACGGAGATCCCTTGCCCTCTCAGTGCTGTAATGCGTTAACGATTTCCGGAGCATTTTGGATTTAGGATTTTGGATTTTGGCCTCATCTGACCACCGTCTCATTCAATAGCAGAAGAATAACGGTCCTGCGAATGCAAGCTACGGGCCAAAAAATCTTGAACAGCTATCTCCGGGAAAGGATCCTTTAAGAGCGGTGTGTTCAACATCCAGGGCAGGCGATACAGTTTTACTGGTTGCGGCACATGATTTAAACTTACAGCTTCGGCACAGTATGACAGAAACAAATAGGTGTCACGTGTATCGCTAACAGCTGTCCACATAAAGAATCAGAAAGATAAAAGCGATCGAGTCTGCTGCTGGAAGCAGTTGTAAAATGCGTATTGCTGACAAGAGTGGTATATTGACGGGTCCACGCATCTTGTATTTGCGAAGAGCTTACCAAATTGTTTAGTTCCTTCCTGAAATTAAAATCAGGGGCTAGATCCACAGGACGGAAAACAATTAAAATCTCCGCCTAACAGATATTTCTATGGAGTTGTACGACATAAATAAACTACAACATCCTTAAAAAACATGCGCGCCCTGTGAAACGACCACATCCTGAAGGGGCTTACAGAAGAGTTAAAATAAGGTCACAAAAAGTGCAGGCTATTCCTCAGCCGTTATGAAGAACTTCAGAATCAGTGGATTCGCTCTCTGTAAAGTAACGCAGTACCAGGAGACAGTTCCAGAGCCGTATTAAAGGAAATAGAAAAATCGGGAACAAAAAAATGGTCAAATAACATATCTTGCAAAAATATCAGCTCTACACTTGAATAGTAAATACATTGTCGGAGCGCCGCAAGTCTAAGCTCGGAGCTTATTCTGTTCGCGTTCGAGGTAAAGGTATAGGCCTGCATCTACGTATTGCCAAAACTTCGCAGTTGACTACGAGCAAATGACTTAACAGTCCATGGCAACGTATGAATCTGAATGTAGAGGTGGATCCCTCCCTTCCACATATTACTATTTTTTTTCTTTTTTCTTTTTTCGTAATGCGCTCGCTCTGGTTGAAAACGTTGTTTCTTGCGGCTGTGTGGGAAGGCGACTTACGCATGGGGGTACGTCTTTTGCTGTCACCACATGTTCCTGTGGCACACTTGTGCTGATCTTGTTCTGATCAGCAGCGGCCTATGGTATCCCTTCCCCATTCGTGTGCGCTGAACAAGGGTGGGAATACGTTACAGACTCACGGATGTCTGGCATGTCCCTAGATATAGTACTGAGCTACAGAATACACTCCTGGAAATGGAAAAAGGAACACATTGACACCGGTGTGTCAGACCCACCATACTTGCTCCGGACACTGCGAGAGGGCTGTACAAGCAATGATCACACGCACGGCACAGCGGACACACCAGGAACCGCGGTGTTGGCCGTCGAATGGCGCTAGCTGCGCAGCATTTGTGCACCGCCGCCGTCAGTGTCACCTAGTTTGCCGTGGTATACGGAGCTCCATCGCAGTCTTTAACACTGGTAGCATGCCGCGACAGCGTGGACGTGAACCGTATGTGCAGTTGACGGACTTTGAGCGAGGGCGTATAGTGGGCATGCGGGAGGCCGGGTGGACGTACCGCCGAATTGCTCAACACGTGGGGCGTGAGGTCTCCACAGTACATCGATGTTGTCGCCAGTGGTCGGCGGAAGGTGCACGTGCCCGTCGACCTGGGAACGGACCGCAGCGACGCACGGATGCACGCCAAGACCGTAGGATCCTACGCAGTGCCGTAGGGGACCGCACCGCCACTTCCCAGCAAATTAGGGACACTGTTGCTCCTGGGGTGTCGGCGAGGACCATTCGCAACCGTCTCCATGAAGCTGGGCTACGGTCCCGCACACCGTTAGGCCGTCTTCCGCTCACGCACCAACATCGTGCAGCCCGCCACCAGTGGTGTCGCGACAGGCGTGAATGGAGGGACGAATGGAGACGTGTCGTCTTCAGCGATGAGAGTCGCTTCTGCCTTGGTGCCAATGATGGTCGTATGAGTGTTTGGCGCCGTGCAGGTGAGCGCCACAATCAGGACTGCATACGACCGAGGCACACAGGGCCAACACCCGGCATCATGGTGTGGGGAGCGATCTCCTACACTGGCCGTACACCACTGGTGATCATCGAGGGGACACTGAATAGTGCACGGTACATCCAAAGCGTCATCGAACCCATCGTTCTACCATTCCTAGACCGGAAAGGGAACTTGCTGTTCCAACAGGACAATGCACGTCCAAATGTATCCCGTGCCACCCAACGTGCTCTAGAAGGTGTAAGTCAACTACCCTGGCCAGCAAGATCTCCGGATCTGTCCCCCATTGAGCATGTTTGGGACTGGATGAAGCGTCGTCTCACGCGGTCTGCACGTCCAGCACGAACGCTGGTCCAACTGAGGCGCCAGGTGGAAATGGCATGGCAAGCCGTTCCACAGGACTACATCCAGCATCTCTACGATCGTCTCCATGGGAGAATAGCAGCCTGCATTGCTGCGAAAGGTGGATATACACTGTACTAGTGCCGACATTGTGCATGCGCTGTTGCCTGTGTCTATGTGCCTGTGGTTCTGTCAGTGTGATCATGTGATGTATCTGACCCCAGGAATGTGTCAATAAAGTTTCCCCTTCCTGGGACAATGAATTCACGGTGTTCTTATTTCAATTTCCAGGAGTGTATATCTACCATTATGTGATTCCGAAGAGGCGGCCTCTGTCTCATGAGTCAAGTCGGAGGGAGTACTGGACGCTTTCGAATCTTTAAGAGCAACCAACATGCTACTGGGTATAAAATCAGGCAGTGGAGAGGCCTCCTCCAATGGAATCTGTTCAGTAGAGCGGAGAAGCAAAGACGAATTGTCTCGCCCCTCACCATCTTTCATCCGTATATGCTTTTTTTGAAGTGGAGGTGGTAGCGGCGTGGAAGCTACAGTCACGAAGTCCCTATGCGAGGTTAATGGTGGAAATGCGCTAGGACCATCAGGTATTGCTCACGTTGCCCCTCAGCGTCAAGTTTTAGGCACAATGGCTGTCACTTGGGGTACCAGATCTACTAAAGTTAGCCTTTTATGTTGTTGATAAGTGGATTTTAAGACCGTGACACGACAAGGCCAATTTGTACGGTAGTGTCCACTCTCATTACATATAAAAAGGATCCCTTCTTGTCCTGTATAAATTAAAGATACCCTGTAACCACACAACTGCAATTGAGAGGGGCTATTTCGTTTGATCACCGTGGTCACGCATCGAGTACCACGATAAACTTGTAAACGATGTCCAGCAGACCAGCACTCCCGCCATATACTCCGTACATCCCCAACGGATGGTCTTCAGGACACTGTCGTCAGCTTCGTATATTCTACCTCCGCGTTCTCCAAAATAACCGTACTATTAGAGTCATCGCTATGAGTTAAAGAGACTTCTTGCCCGTGCCGCAGAAGTAGTCTGTCGGAGATTTACAAACTTGACACGAAACACGTAAGATTCAGACTCGAAGTAAGCAGTGTGAACCCGTTCTGAAGTGACCGTGATCCTATCTACAAGCCAATCATGAATTTCTAACCAACTTGGCTACACATGACGCGTGGACTTGTCGAAACTGAAACTGACGGTATCTGTGCGTGGAATGTTGCAGGGGGCCATGGACGACATCTTGGCGCAGGACAACGCCACATCAAAACTGTATCACTAACACGAGACGCCCGAAAGACAAAAACGATGTATCGCACACAACGACTCACACGACACTGAGGAAAAACAAGGAATTTTTCCGGAGACGGAATAATCTTCCAGGATGGTCGTTCTCCTTTCCACACAACGAACTTTGTAGAACACTAGTTTCAAATTGACAGAGAGGTTCAGATGCAGGACTGACCTCCCAGAGCTGCTGATCTCAGTCCAACAGAACACGTATGGCCAGAGATGGAGAAAACTATGAAGTGTAGAAGACCAGAACCGACAACCGAAACAGCGCTGTCCGAAGCAGTTCATGATGCATAGGAAGAGTTGTCACAGAACAACAGATTTACCCGGTAACTTGTTGCCACTATTCCCCGGCGGTTACATGCGGTTGTAGAAGTGTACGGAAACTGAACACGGTACTGAATTATTGTGCTGTTAGGGAGAAAATTTTTTTGATGAAAATCAGTCGTTTAACGCTCTATGCATTATCTCGACTGTTTTATTTGTGACTGCGCTTACGTAATGTGCTTTAAGTACATATTTCTTAAAAGTAATACAGCCAGTTTTTAATTCAGCCATGCACTTCTCAAGTATTTAAAATATAAGAGTTGACTCTTTACGTAACAAGCTATGATGAATTAGCGTTGTGCGACTTCACTTTATTCCAATTTACCGATCTGCACCAAACACATACAAATTAGAACGACATTGCCATTTAAGCGAACATATGCCGCATATCAGGTTGGTACAGGCCTTATATTACTTCACGATATGCATCAACATAACGAAAGATTATTTCGTTTTGATACACACCACTTCTCTTCCAGGACGAGAACTTTCCAATTTTACTTCGTAAATGTGTAAAACATGTGTGTAAATGTATTTATAATTACAGTATCACTTCAAGATGTCTCATTGGAAGGAGTTTATTTCAAAAAATGTTCAAATGTGTGTGAAATCTAACGGGACTTAACTGTTAAGGTCATCAGTCCCTAAGCTTACACACTACTTAACCTAAATTATCCTAAGGACAAACACACACACCCATGCCCGAGGGAGGACTCGAACCTCCGCCGGGACCAGCCACACAGTCCATGACTGCAGCGCCCTAGACCGTTAGGCTAATCCCGCGCGGCGGACTTTATTTCTGAATCCTTTCTCAACCATTAATAGTATGTGGCTTTATCCCTTGTAAATGACAAATTTGTTATCATGTTGCGCTCCGTTACTAATTGCAGCTAATTTTTATTTCACCCTAAAAACTGCTGATTTCGTATTACAAGTTCTGGAAGAAGGCTTGCTCTGTTGAAATTAATCTCTTTATGGAACGACTCAATACAAATAAAAAGAAATAATTAAAAATAAATAAAGAAGATAATATACATTGAGAAAAGCGGCATTGTCCCTCGGGAGATAACGACGATGTTGTTTTATAATGTTATGAATAACACAGTCAAGACCACTTCCCTTAAACTCTAATTACCGCCTTCGAACATAAAACACAGGAAGATGGTTACTACCACAGTGTTAGCTGATGCACGTTAGTAGAAATAGAGAAGATATTCCAGAATGGAATGTGCGCGTTAGGGAAGATATTCTAGAATGGAACCATCCATATCGTTAGAGCCCTGTCTATAAATGCGACTTTGGTTTGACAGAAGACCTGAATAACTACACTCCTGGAAATGGAAAAAAGAACACATTGACACCGGTGTGTCAGACCCACCATACTTGCTCCGGACACTGCGAGAGGGCTGTACAAGCAATGATCACACGCACGGCACAGCGGACACACCAGGAACCGCGGTGTTGGCCGTCGAATGGCGCTAGCTGCGCAGCATTTGTGCACCACCGCCGTCAGTGTCAGCCAGTTTGCCGTGGCATACGGAGCTCCATCGCAGTCTTTAACACTGGTAGCATGCCGCGACAGCGTGGACGTGAACCGTATGTGCAGCTGACGGACTTTGAGCGAGGGCGTATAGTGGGCATGCGGGACGCCGGGTGGACGTACCGCCGAATTGCTCAACACGTGGGGCGTGAGGTCTCCACAGTACATCGATGTTGTCGCCAGTGGTCGGCGGAAGGTGCACGTGCCCGTCGACCTGGGAACGGACCGCAGCGACGCACGGATGCACGCCAAGACCGTAGGATCCTACGCAGTGCCGTAGGGGACCGCACCGCCACTTCCCAGCAAATTAGGGAGACTGTTGCTCCTGGGGTATCGGCGAGGACCATTCGCAACCGTCTCCATGAAGCTGGGCTACGGTCCCGCACACCGTTAGGCCGTCTTCCGCTCACGCCCCAACATCGTACAGCCCGCCTCCAGTGGTGTCGCGACAGGCGTGAATGGAGGGACGAATGGAGACGTGTCGTCTTCAGCGATGAGAGTCGCTTCTGCCTTGGTGCCAATGATGGTCGTATGCGTGTTTGGCGCCGTGCAGGTGAGCGCCACAATCAGGACTGCATACGACTGAGGCACACAGGGCCAACACCCGGCATCATGGTGTGGGGAGCGATCTCCTACACTGGCCGTACACCACTGGTGATCATCAAGGGGACACTAAATAGTGCACGGTACATCCAAAGCGTCATCGAACCCATCGTTCTACCATTCCTAGACCGGAAAGGGAACTTGCTGTTCCAACAGGACAATGCACGTCCGCATGTATCCCGTGTCACCCAACGTGCTCTAGAAGGTGTAAGTCAACTACCCTGGCCAACAAGATCTCCGGATCTGTCCCCCATTGAGCATGTTTGGGACTGGATGAAGAGTCGTCTCACGCGGTCTGCACGTCCAGCACGAACGCTGGTCCAACTGAGGCGCCAGGTGGAAATGGCATGGCAAGCCGTTCCACAGGACTACATCCAGCATCTCTACGATCGTCTCCATGGGAGAATAGCAGCCTGCATTGCTGCGAAAGGTGGATATACACTGTACTAGTGCCGACATTGTGCATGCTCTGTTGCCTGTGTCTATGTGCCTGTGGTTCTGTCAGTGTGATCATGTGATGTATCTGACCCCAGGAATGTGTCAATAAAGTTTCCCCTTCCTGGGACAATGAATTCACGGTGTTCTTATTTCAATTTCCAGGAGTATATTTCTTCAGTGCCAGCTGCGCTATCCAGTATACCACAGACACGACACTGGCTGTTGTGAATTTGACCTACATTCCTTTACCAAGATTAAGAATGCTACTAATGACATTGCCGTAGGCACACTTTCATACCAAATGTTAAGTGAAACGTGTAGATGTTTTGTAGCAGAGGCTGTCATGTGTTAAGAATGTGACCAGTACAGGAGAACTGCCTACGTGTCGAAAGAAAACGATGAAGAACTGTCTTTAGAGCTACTGTATTGTTTTACCAATTGCCTGCTAAAAGTTTTGTACTTATACAAAGGCATTTATTCGTGTCTCTGTAGTTGTGAGTTGGCTGATGGTACATCGTATATCGTACTCAGAGGGGAAACTGCAGATAAAACACGTAAATCGACCTCAGAGAACTGTGTCGTATAGCGATATCCTTTACGGAAGCAAAAACACTGCCATAGAAATATTCTTTGTACAAAGGTCACATACAAAAAAGTGAAAATAAAGAAATAATGCTCGTTTTTACTCCGAATGTAGTACCCATAACTGGATGTGCCAGTACGACACAAATGTCTTTGGCGGCATCTACTCTGATAAAGATTGGAAATTTACCTATCTCATTTCTAACTATTACATCGAATACCCGTGTTGATGCAACATATCTCTGAGATCAACAATCGTATATACTGCTCTGAAACTGGCAAAGAGCTTTTGATATGCCGAAATTTTCAGTTGGCCCTTATTAGTTCTGCTGATAACAGTACAACGCGACCACTAATCGTGGAGACATATTTGTGGACTTCACTTTTAGGTGTGGGTGGTACGATTGGACCTATTAGGACGATAGTTGTCGTTGCTTTTCTGTCCTACAGCTCCTGTAAGCTACTGTCAGTAGTAAATGGAGTTTCAAGTTCGTGTCGTCCACGAAATTACTGGCCCATTAAATTTATTGCCGGGTATTAACAATTTCTAGTGGAAGGTTTTGACCAACCAGTAAAAATTAGCACGCAATGGATAACGCAGTACTTCTTTTTTTAACGACTACAGAAGGTACCTATGCATGGCTAACTAGGCAATATACATAGCTTTGATTTTCTTAATTTCGTGACCCAGGATTCGACTGAGGTACTGATTTTGAGCTATTCTCTATGATGAGGGAGCAAATAATTAGCTAAAGATATGGCTTAAAAGATGTTTATACAGCATCAATGGCGTTTAAACTACAGGACGTATTCCAATGAACATGATCACAATTGGTCTCGGTAGTTAACATCGTTCAGTTCCGCCACGTAATTATGGAATGGGAGACTGGAGCGCAGATAAGGATTGAACGTAATTTTCTACAAATACACAAGTACACCGAAACCCATGCTTACTGTATTAAATTGCTATTGAGCACGCAAAACAAGTTGAGCAAAGACGCTAAAAGTGAACTAGGTCAGGGTGGAAAAGAATTTCAGAAATCTTTATCAAGTCAAAGAGCATTAAAATCAGATCCTTTTCTAAATTTACGATATTAAACCATGTAATGCACAACAGTGCCAACCAATCAAATAGTTATAGGAGCAGCACACGAAACATTATCACTTCACACGTGGCCAAGTTTCAGTGGGCAACAAAAATCCAGAAGAATACGGAAACAAGATTATTCTTCTGTTATTGACACTCGCGCATCGTTTACTATACATTTTCAGCCCGAAACTAGACAGAGTCAATGTGACGGTTGCTCCGACCTACCACGTGGCGTGAAAACACGTCCACAAAGTAACACATAGAAAATAAATAAAAACCCCCCAAAATATTACTGAAAATGTAAAAGCAGATTAAAACACATTTAATGAGTGAATTTCCGTTAAGCAGAGAACAATAATAACGACCGTGAGCTTAAGGCGCATGGTGCTGGCGTGACCAAAGTCCAAACGTGAAGTTCAACTGAAATGTGAATAAACTGTGAAATAAACTCCCTTATGGGGGTTTAGTGGTTATCTTACATCTGATTTGAACAAGTGGACTTCATTACTGAACAGACTTCACACAATCTATTACCTCTGTTACTTTACCAAATCGAGAGCTGCGTCTCCACGTCTGTTCAGTGCCGGGTCCCAGGAGCAAGAGACGACCGGACACCTCGCCTAACCGAACTTCGTTCAAAAGGTGGTGGGGCGAAGATTCGCCAACCTAACAGAGCCGAACCGCGAGACTTCGCGAGCTCTTTGACGTGACTTGCCCACCATTTTTGCTAAACTTGCTCACGTTTAGGGGGTCGGTGCTATCCTAGACAGAACCATTCTAAACATGCACAGCTACGACCTTTGACTAAGCTTTCTGCTATATCATTAAGTATCTCAACCACACAAACCAGGTCGTATAAAGGAATGGCAACGAGGAAATGTGGGACACAAAATGAATGCCTGAATAAATAAATAAACATTTGGTCCATGCTCTTCTGTATGTTACCCTAATAATTACTTCTGCTAAATAAAAAGCACTCGCAATAGTTCTCATGTGCCAGGGTTTATTCAAGAAAATATGGAACGGGACAACAAGTTTCGTTTCACCCGTATTACCAATGAAAGGCAAGGTTTTATCTGAGTCTCGGACTCATACGTACGCGGTCTGATGAAAAGTATGCGGCCACACGTACGTAGTGCAGAATTGACCACCAGATGTCACGAGTGGCGGACTCGCCAGTATAAGGAGAGGGAGATTGTGTTGTTAGTACTGTAGAGAGGTAGCAACAGGAAGCTCAGCATCTTCGAAAGTAGACTAGTCACTGGATGTAGCCTGAGGAACAAATCCATCAGGTACTTTCAGCTCTTTTAAAGATGCTCAAGTTGACTCTTGGTGATCTGATTGTGAAATGGAAACAGGAAATAACGACTACAGATAAACCTAGTCCATACAGACCTCATGTATGACGGACAGGAACAGTCGAGTGCTGCAGACTGTGGCTGTAAAAATATCGTTGGAAATCAGCGAATCACTCGTGAGTTTCAAATGGCTACCAGCAGTTCAGCTAACACAGTGACTGAGTACGGAGTTAAGAAGAGCGTTGCACACTGGTCAAGCTTTTCCTGATAAGCTACGCCGGCCGGAGTGACCGAGCGGGTTCTAGGCGCTACAGTCTGGAACCGCGAGAGCGCTACGGTCGCAGGTTCGAAACCTGCCTCGGGCATGAATGTGTGTGATGTTCTTAGGTCTAAGTTCTCGGGGACTGATGAACTCAGAAGTTAAGTCCCATAGCGCTCAGAGCCATTTGAACCTGATAAGCTACACATTTCCGTAGTCAGTGCTTGGTGACGCTTGAAGTGATGTAAAGCGCGACGCCACATGATAGAGGATTATGGGAAACGGGTGATCTGGAGTGGAGAATCACTCTGTACCCTGTGACCATCCAGTGGAGGTGTTTGGGTTCGACGAATTCCTGGAGAACGATATCTCCATAGTGTGTCGTGCCAACGATGAAGTTCGAAGGGCGTGGTGTCACGGAATGGGGGTATTTTTTGCAGTTACGGGGTGGTGGGGCCCTATTTGGCTTCAGAAAAACTAAATGAGCAAGAATATGATATTTTACAGCACTGTTTATTGCGAACAGTAGAGGAGCAGTTTGGAAACGCTGATTCTTCGTATCAGCGTTGACAGTGCACCTTGTCAGAAAGCAGCATCTGTGAGGCAGTTGACCTCGGACAGTGACGTTACTGAAATGGAATGCCCTACCAATGGAATGCCCTGCCTTGAACCCAATTTAGGATGAGTTACAACATTAACTCAGTAATCAACGTCTCTACCTTCTGTTTTGTACCGAGATATTGTAAGCTTATCAGTCCGTCGCTGACATAGAAGACTGCAAACCTTCTTTCCTTCCCGTCCCGGCAAGCTGTGCAGTGACTAGAGTACATGTAAAGCTTACTCGGGCAGGGTAAATGCTAGCTACAATGAAGTCGATAATTCTATCGCAATATTGGCATTTTAATTTGATATTGCCCACAACTGACAAAATGTACAAAAAAAAATGTGAATCTCTTTGTCCACCCACACACACCTGAGAATGGCACATTAACAATTTGCAATTACTCTCCCCTATTACCGGCAGCTGCGTTGATAACTACTCGGCACCTCGCAAGGATAACTTATAGATCGAGAATATCAGGTAAGTTGTTGAGAGTGGTTAGGCTTTGGTGAGAATCTCGCTTCTGAGCACACAAAGAGATCTAACCGCAGAACCCTGCACTGAACACGCGTTGGTGCAATGCTGCGATACAGACCGTATATGTCCTTTCGAAGACGATGGCCAAGACGCCGTCTCCAAGTCGGTACCGCTCGATGGCTGAAGGCGAAGACCCCGCAATTCTCTCGTCTCCCACGCGTACGAAAACGCGGCGGAAGAATACTCAGTTTCGGCCAATGTCGAACGTTCTATCATCGCCGAAATCCCTCCACTGAGATCTACCCAGTGATCGAGTAGGTCATAACGCCCCTAGGCAAACGAAATTCCCGTCTTCGCCACGTGTTGCCAGCGCAGGTGGCTCCGGATGCCGGGCTATCCCCAAAAGCTCCGTATTGTCCTGCGTTTCCGGTGAGCGCTACCTGCCGCCCACGGCGGCCCGGCGAGCTACGTCCATCTGCAGACTTTACATTGCACAAACTTCCGATACTTTTGACCAACGCTTCAAGTTAGTGGCTCAGTCATTCAGACTTGCATCGTAATTCAAAAGAGTCATGATCTGATGCCCTGGCCAGTCTCTTTATTATTAATACTAATGTTGGTAGGCTAACGTGTAAGTGCCCATGTCTTGGCAGCTTACGGTATTAAGGGAACGGGAGGCAGGTTTTTCGAAGTCCCTACAGCCTGGCATTGCATAGTTACATGAAAGTATCAATACTTGCCGCCGGTAGGAGTAAACATTTCGATACAGTTAGTCGGTCACCAACAACATAACATGAGTACGTGTGTGTGTGCGTGTGTGTGTGTGTGTGTGTGTGCGAGCGAGCTCAGTGGAAAAGCGTAAGACAAGAAGACAAGTGCAGACCTCCATTACTCTCGTAACATCATGTTAGTAGTTAGGTTGGAACAGCATGTGTCAGAGGTCTGATGAAGTAGGTATGATTCTGGAACAAATTCATTAAGTGAATATAGCAAAACTGAAACCCTCTCACCTCGTAAACAGCGAAACCGATTCTGTCATTGCAAATGAGGCCGTACAGCAACGCTGCTGCTCGTCGCCATAAATACTTCGTGTCAGTCGATCGGTAAGATCAGTGATGTTCGTGTCACTCGCAATCCATGCTCCAGTAGTTATGCTGGGACATCTCGTGAAATTGTTGCGGTATTGGACATACTGTTGCTGGCTAATGTGACGACCACCGATCCATTGCCACAGATGATTGTTATGGCTATGAACCAGCATACAGTACTGAACCGCCACTAACGGGTAGTCCGCAAGTCTACTAACACCATTCCAGTTCACAGTTCCAGCTGCTCTGAAAATTCAGTATCATTCCGCTAAGATGGCCTACGGAACTGTTTGACTAGTATCAGTGATACCCCCTGCCTAAGTCCGCAGAACAGAACAGGTAGTTGCAATTGTGGGAAGGGGCCAGAAGGGGGCTGTCAGTTACACTCAGACACATATAACTTTATTTAGTTGTCCAAACGATAAAGCAAAAAATTTTTCTAACTTAGTTATCATCTGAATAGGCCACACTATGTTATGCCTTAATGGCACAACAACTTAAATTTAAAAAGCCATTAACTTAAAACTCAGACTCAAAACAGAATATTTAGAAGGCAGAAGTCGTCACGGAAGTAAGTTCTATAACTTGGCTGTAGACCTAACAAATCTAACACTTGAAAGGCAAACAAATTTAATCTAAAGACGGCCGAAGACCCATGGTTTAAGGCTGTACGTAAAATTAATGTTTAAAAAAAAACACAAGGCAGAAGGCCTTATCTTTAATTAGGCTGAAGGCCCCACACAGTCTGATACTTGAAAGACAAGAGCTTTAATTAAAAACGGCTGAAGGCTGATTCTTTAAAATGACTAAAATAATTTCTAGTAGGCTGAAGGCCCAACGCTTTCTCTTAATATTTTACACAGGCAGAAGGCCCAAACATTCTAAGATTTAACAAGTAAGGAATTTAAATTCTAAAGCGGCTGAAGGCCCATTATTTAAAATTTTTTTTTTGGTCATCAGTCTACTGACTGGTTTAATGCGGCCCGCCACGAATTCCTTTTCTTCCTGAGCTAACCTCTTCATCTCAGAGTAGCACTTGCAACCGACGTCCTCAATTATTTGCTTGACGTATTCCAATCTCTGTCTTCCTCTACAGTTTTTGCCCTCTACAGCTCCCTCTAATACCACGGAAGTCATTCCCTCATGTCTTAGCAGATGTCCTATCATCCTGTCCCTTCTCCTTATCAGTGTTTTCCACATATTCCTTTCCTGTACGATTCTGCGTAGAACCTCCTCATTCCTTACCTTATCAGTCCACCTAATTTTCAACATTCGTCTATAGTACCACATCTCAAATGCTTCGATTCTCTTCTGTTCCGGTTTTCCCACAGTCCATGTTTCACTACCATACAATGCTGTACTCCAGACGTACATCCTCAGAAATTTCTTCCTCATATTAAGGCCGGTATTTGATATTAGTAGACTTCTCTTGGCCAGAAATGCCTTTTTTGCCATAGCGAGTCTGCTTTCGATGTCCTCCTTGCTCCGTCCGTCATTGGTTATTTTACTGCCTAGGTAGCAGAATTCCTTAACTTAATCTACTTCGTGACCATCAATCCTGATGTTAAGTTTCTCGCTGTTCTCATTTTTACTACTTCTCATTACCTTCGTCTTTCTCCGATTTACTCTCAAACCATACTGTGTACTCATTAGACTGTTCATTCCGTTCAGCAGATCGGTTAATTCTTCTTCACTTTCACTCAGGATAGCAATGTCATCAGCGAATCGTATCACTGATATCCTTTCACCTTGTATTTTAATTCCACTCCTGAACCTTTCTTTTATTTCCATCATTGCTTCCTCGATGTACAGATTGAAGAGTAGCGGCGAAAGGCTACAGTCTTGTCTTACACCCTTCTTAATACGAGCACTTCGTTCTTGATCTTCCACTCTTATTATTCCCTCTTTGTTGTTGTACATATTGTTTATGACCCGTCTCTCCCTATAGCTTACCCCTACTTTCTTCAGAATTACGAACAGCTTGCACCATTTTATACTGTCGAACGCTTTTTCCAGTTCGACAAATCCTATGAAAGTGTCTTTATTTTTCTTTAGCCTTGCTTCCATTATTAGCCGTAACGTCAGAATTGCCTCTCTCGTCCCTTTACTTTTCCTAAATCCAAACTGATCGTCACCTAGCGCAATCTCAATTTTCTTTTCCATTCTTCTGTATATTATTCTTGTAAGCAGCTTCGATGCATGAGCTTTTAAGCTGATTGTGCGATAATTCTCGCACTTGTCAGCTCTTGCCGTCTTCGGAATTGTGTGAATGATGCTTTTCCGAAAGTCAGATGGTATATCGCCAGACTCATATATTCTACACACCAACGTGAATAGTCGTTTTCTTGCCACTTCCCCCAATGATTTTAGAAATTCTGATGGAATGTTATCTATCCCTTCTGCTTTATTTGACCGTAAGTCCACCAAAGCTCTTTTACATTCCGATTCTAATACTGGATCCCCTATCTCTTCTAAATCGACTCCTGTTTCTTCTTCTATCACATCAGACAAATCTTCATTCTCATAAAGGCTTTCAATGTATTCCTTCCACCTATCTACACTCTCCTCAGCATTTACCAGTGGAATTCCCGTTGCACTCTTAATGTTACCACTGTTGCTTTTAATGTCACCAAAGGTTGCATTGACTTTGCTGTATGCTGAGTCTGTCCTTCAGACAATCATATCTTTTTCGATGTCTTCGCATTTTTCCTGCAGCCATTTCGTCTTAACTTCCCTGCACTTCCTATTTATTTATTTCTTCAGCGACTGGTATTTTTGTATTCCTCATTTTCACGGAACATGTTTATACTTCCTCCTTTCATCAATCAACTGAAGTATTTCTTCTGTTACCCATGGTTTCTTCGCAGCTACCTTCTTTGTACCTATGTTTTCCTACCCAACTTTTGTGATGACCATTTTTAGATATGTCCATTCCTCTTCAACTGTACTGCCTACTGCGCTATTCCTTATTGCTGTATCTATAGCGTTAGAGAACTTCAAACGTATCTCGTCATTCCTTAGTACTTCCGTATCCCACTTCTTTGAGTATTGATTCTTCCTGAAGAATGTCTTGAACTTGAGCCTATCCTTCATCACTACTATATCGTGGTCTGAGTCTATATCTGCTTCTGGGTACGCCTTACAATCCAGTATCTGATTTCGGAATCTCTGTCTGACCATGATGTAATCTAATTGAAATCTTCCCGTACCTCCCGGCCTTTTCCAAGTAAACCTCCTCCTCTTGTGATTCTTCAACAGGGTATTCGCTATTACTAGCTGAAACTTGTTACAGAACTCAATTAGTCTTTCTCCTCTTTCATTCCTTGTCCCAAGCCCATATTCTCCTGTAACTTTTTCTTCTGCTCCTTCCCCTACAACTGCATTCCAGTCGCCCATGACTATTAGATTTTCGTCCCCCTTTACATACTGCATTACCCTTTCAATATCCTCATACACTTTCTCTATCTGTTCATCTTCAGATTGCGACGTCGGCATGTATACCTGAACTATCGTTGTCGGTGTTGGTCTGCTGTCGATTCTGATTAGAACAACCCGGTCACTGAACTGTTCACAGTAACACACCCTCTGCCCTACCTTCCTATTCATAACGAATCCTACACCTGTTATACCATTTTCTGCTGTTGTTGATATTACCCGATACTCATCTGACCAGAAATCCTTGTCTTCCTTCCACTTCACTTCACTGACCCCTACTATATCTAGATTGAGCCTTTGCATTTCCCTTTTCAGATTTTCTAGTTACCCTACCACGTTCAAGCTTCTGGCATTCTACGCCCCGACTCGTAGAACGTCATCCTTTCGTAGATTATTCAATCTTTTTCGCATGGTAACCTCCCCCTTGGCAGTCCCCTCCCGGAGATCCGAATGGGGGACTATTCCGGAATCTTTTGCCAATGGAGAGATCATCATGACACTTCTTCAATTACAGGCCACATGTCCTGTGGATACACGTTACGTGTCTTTAATGCTGTGGTTTCCATTGATTTCTGCATCCTCATGTCGTTGATCATTGCTGATTCTTCCGCCTTTAGGGGAAATTTTCCACCCCTAGGACAAGAGTGTGCCCTGAACCTCTATCCGCTCCTCCGCCCTCTTTGACAAGGCCGTTGGCAGAATGAGGCTGACTTCTTATGCCGGAAGTCTTCGGCCGCCAATGCTGATTATTTATCAAAATTTAGGCAGTGGCGAGGATCCAACCCGGATACCCGACCAGGCACCCAGGTACCCAAGTATAACAATAGAAAAAAACTAAAAGCATACAAATTCAAACCATCGGCTATAAGCCATTAAAATACACAATAGAACACGGATAAGAAAAGGCAGTACAGCCAGCGGCACTCTGAAATTTCTGGGGGTCGGTCTGCATTTCAAATATTAACGTTCGCTTAGGGGAGACGGGTAGTCAGCCCAACTACATCCGATCCGCCGGCAACCCAACCAAGAGACAGTCAACGGACCGACCGACAAGACGACTTGCTTTCCACCCGACCAATCCTCAAGGAACTCCAAAGCCGAAACGTAAAATGCGTAGCGACTCACAACCACGTATGAATAAGCTGTCAAAACTATACACACGTGTTGGACAGCGACAATACGGTGAGGAAAGGACACTGCCTGAATTTAACGTCAGCGGCCAGGGCAGGTAATCGAAACGCTAACGGTCACAAGGCAGAAAATTCGGCTGGTGCACTTTGACTTCAAACAATCAAAATACAGTTTAATTGCCCCGGATGGTGGCCAAACTTTCGCCAACTCGAACACTCGCTTTTTCTCACGGGAATACCCCCAACAGCCGACCATGAAAAGCAACGGCACAATATGAACAGTCTGGCTTTGGTAATTAAATCACCACTCAACTTTGATGGCCTGGGTCGGCGAGCCACGAACCCCGTAGCAATCGGAAGAGCTCCCACACACTCCGACACTGCGTAGAGACTGTCAGCGGGCCCGGCCCACTGCGCTGCGTGCAGATTTCCTGGCTGATCCACGCCGACCGACCGTCTGCTCAGAGCCAGCACGCCGACAATATTTAAAATAACTTGTCAATCGAAATCACACAAACTACACAAAGTTTCACGAACACTTGCACGAAGAACCAGACAATGCTAACGGCAGTGGCTGTACAATAACAGGGACGAATCACGAGTCGGCACACACAGCCAACCCATAAGCGATCGCCGGCCAAATACACGTCGTTCGGCAAGACGACCGACCGCTAACCAACCAAAGTCGGCGCCACTACAATCATGTGTTTCGGCAATCGTCAGGCGAGGCATGGCGGTCTGGACCTCACTGCTGCCGCGCCCCGACTGAACCTGTGCTGCGTGCCAACTCAAACACTACCAGCTCCAAACAGCACTGCTAGCGCCTCCCAATTCATTTTTTTTCTTTATTGTTATTTTGAAACCTGTATCACAGGCAGGCCTGCAGCAGCATACGACGCCGCTCTTTGGCCGCAGAGAAACACAAATATACAAATGAAGACATTGAGAGAAAAAACATGGTGGACATATAAACGGAGACAAACACTTTTTAAAATACAAGGTGCCGTTCACTGGCGTAGAGTCCAAGATAAAATTATTCAGACACTTGGACACAGACAGAGACGAAAATTGTCACACGTGAAAGTAGGTGCACAAAACGTATAACACTGAATCACTTAAGCACAAAACGACGGCACACACAGAACACGAGGCGTTGATCTCCGGCGCGCGAATGTTCACTAACCGTGTATGAGTCCGGGGACCTGCCAAGAGAGGAGGAGGGGGTGGGGGGTAGGAGAGGGAGAGGGGAGAGCAGATGCCATGGGCAGGGGTGATAGGGGGAAGGGAGGAAGGGGGAGGGGAAGCCCGGGCGAAGAGGGAAGGAGGGAGGGGATGGGGGAAAGGGAGAAGGGAGGGAGGGTGCCTAAAGGAAAGGACACAGGAAGTGGGAGGGAGGATCAAAGTTGATAGGAGGGGTAGATGGAGGGGAGGAGGACATCATCAGGGAGGGGGAGTTGGCGGAAGCCACCGTGGGAGAGGGTAAGGAGGGTGGAGAGATGGAGACCGGGTGGGACGTGGGAATACAGGCGCGGCAGCGGGCGGGGGTGGGAGAGGATGGGTGAGACAAGCGGATGAGGAGGATCGAGTTTGCGGGAGGTGTACAGGATCCGTATCCTTTCAAGGAAAAGGAGGAGGTGGGGGAAGTGGATGAGATCATACAAGATCCGCGTGGGGGAAGGGAGACAGATGCGATAGGCGAGGCGGAGAGCATGGCGTACAAGGATTTGGAGGGATTTATAAAAGGTAGGAGGGGCAGATACGAACTCACTCCGGAACACACGACAACCGAGAAGTAATAGCTAGCAGTCAGCAAAGATAACACGCCAGGGCTTATATCGATAAGCTCAGCTGCTGCCGCTCACGGGCAGGCAAGGCGGCAACCCGGTAACACCAGTAATTGAAATTAACATAACGAGGTGGTAGTACAGTAAACACAGGATGTCAAATGAGATACGGCATGAATACGAGCCATGCATGGCTCAGTCAGCATTCAGCCTGACATCAGGGATTCTGATATCGCGATCCAACTAACGAGACAACACGGGTATTGACCTCAGACGGATTGAGTGCTCTCAGGATAGCGTGTGAGCAAAATACGTACGTGTTGCACATAAGGCATGATCCGTGGCAGGTCAGTCGACGGGACGCCCCTAAAGAATCAAACATGCGGGCCATCTGTCACCCTTTGGTCTGCGCTTGGAGCTGTTCCAGCGATCTTTGGTAGCACTGAGTCCGCCTCTTTCAGCAGATTCCATTCCGGCCTACAAGGCCACCAGTCGCCGCAGAATACACATCTACAAGAGGTATTCTGAAGAATAAAAGGGGTAAAAGTGGCAATATGTAATCCTGACGAAACAGTGAGGGTATTCAGCTGGGGAGCGAGCGACTCCTAGACTTCTCTCGTTTCGACTCTGTGGGTATAATGGGTTGTCGTTCCTCTACAGACATACAGACACGTCATTGATGGTGTTCCCAGCATATTTCACACCGTAGTAATGACGAATGGTCCGCACAACTCTGATTAATGTACAGTAACACGTGCTCGGATACCTTTCCTCAAACAGCGTAGTCAGCTCAGTAATTTCTTCGACTGGCCGGTCGAGCAGTTTAATTTGATCCCTAGCTTACTTGGTCATTGTCATTAAAAGTCAAATCAACTGTGTGATAAGGCTGCGTCATATTACATTCCAGATTTTTTTCTTTAGGAGTCGACGTTTCCATCCCTCTCTACTGGGGTCTTCTTCAGAACTCTTTCAGTACCCCAGTTCACCCAACTTCGACCAGTAAAGGAGGAATTTGAAGTGTAGCATGAACTTCAGCAACGTGAGTATTTGAAGCTAACCTCGAAGATCTGTTGGATCGTAGAGACCCGCAGCAGTACCTGCGGTTTGGCGGTAGCACCTGCACCTGCAGCTGCAGACGCAGACAGCGGTGAGCGACGATCTCTGGCGGCGCGCTGCGCTGCGCTGCGACGGCGCTGTTGTATACTCTGAGCTATCGCCGCGCGGCAGCTGCCGATGGCGTTTCCCATTACGGTGAGATTTATCTCGCGGTCGTCGCCCGGCCAGCCGCACGGCCGGCGGCTCTCTCTCCCGCCGACCGCGGCAGTAATTATTCTGTGAGTCCAGCTAAACAAAAGGAAAAAGACTCTCTCTCTCACACATATACACACAAAGGGGAGGACGGAGTGAAGGGAGGAGGACAATCGCAGGCTGCAGTCTACGCCTGCCAGTAAATCTGTAACCCACAAACCAAAGTCCAGCGTGTGGCGAAGACGTAACGACAGCAGCCGCTTGTGTGAGCAATGCCACGTAGTGGAAACAATACGTTACTGGGAAGAGAAACGTTATTTGCTTTGCATATTATGAGATCAGTGGAAAATTTATTCAGATGGCTCTGAGCACTATGAGACTTAACATATTAGGTCATTACTCCCCTAGAACTTCGAACTATTTAAACCTAACTAACCGAAGGACATCACACACATCGATGCCGAAGGCAGGATTCGAATCTGCGACCGCAGCTGTAACGCGGTTCCAGACTGAAGCGCCGAGAACCGCTCGGCCACACCGGCCGGCAGATTAGTGGAGGACAATGACACATTGCAGTGACTATTACCAATTTTCTTATCGTTGAAACGAAATAACAGTAATTTTTTCTTATAAAGGGTGTCACAGGAGGAATGGTCAATACTTAGGAACGCTCAGGAATGCTCATTTGAAGCAAGGAACTTCAGACGGCCCTATGCCCTAATCCGAATGCTTTCCGTAACAGAAAACATTTGATGTACATTCGCTTTTGAGCAAGTGGCGTGCACATACGTCGCAACCCCCCAGTCTCTTAATGTTTTATGCAGTGCCAAACTACTACGTCGCTCTCAACTTATTTGCTAAGGATATGTTTCTGCCTTTAAACTAGCCCGTTGAAAACGCAGTTTGCAGTGGTGCATTTTGAGTGAAGTAGTGCTAGAGACTATGTGCGTATCAGAGAGAAGCGTCTGTTAATTGTGTTCTAAAGCGCTGCCTAAAGTGCCACACAGCTACACTAATGGACAATGGCCAAATACAGTGTACGTTTACGGTTTCTGCGATGGTAGTGCTTCGGCCACTGTCGAAGAAAATCGCCGTCGATTTCCGACAGTCAGATTCCTGATCGTAGTATGTTTCCCACAGTTTTCAGGGCACTACGTGGAACAGGAACACCTCCACGTTCCCATTACTCTTACGAACGTGTAGTTAAACAACCTGTGCATGAACAGCAACACATTGTTGAAATTGTGCATCGTAGTCCCACTACCAGCACACGGCCACTTTCCGCACGTATCAGTACCCCACGAACACGTCTATGGCGGGCATTACATGCGGAAACTTGTATCCATTCCACATACAGTGTGTCCACAATCTGCGCTTTGACGACAATGCCTCACGACTTAAAACTGGTCGATGATTATCTGACAATAGACAATTGCTTCCATTAATATTGTTCACTGATGAAGCATGTTCACACGTAATGAAATCAAGGACACACGCAGTAATTATCGATAGTACCGGAATAATCAACACACTACAGTGAAAAGCAATTTCTAAAATCGTTTTCCGATCAGTGTTTGGAACTACATTATCAATAAAATGTTGATAGGTCCAGTCATTGCAGAAGATCGAATGACGTGACATAATTAGTTGCATTCTTTGAAAAATTCTTCAGTTAAACTACCTAACATGGAACGCGCGAACTGGAATTTACTTCACGATAGAGCCCCGACACATTTTACCATACGTGTAAGGGAATTTGTCCTGAACGCTGGATAGGTCGTGGCAGAGCAATTAACTGGCCGCCAAGACAGCCAGACCTTACGCCATCTCGGTTTTGTTGATGGAGTTAGATGAAGTTTGTGGTGTATGAACGAGACGTCAGTACGCGAGATGAGCCACTTGATCACAACATGGACGCTGCTCCCCTCGTTAGGGAAGTTGCAGAGGCAATCAGACGAGCAACACAATATGTACTCCCAAGACAGCACAAATGCGCTGAAATTGGCGGTGGGATCATCGAACCTTCACTGTGAACCTACTACAACTGTAGTTTGTCGTGTACGATAATCTTGGAGGTGACGGTGTCAAAAACACCCATTTTTAATGGACGCTTTATAAAACCCTTGTTGTAATACTTAATATCTGTTTGACGTGTAAACCCGCCGTGTATTGGAAAATACAGGAAATAAATAACGTGATACATTAAATGTGTTCTATATCGAATATAGTTCGGAATAGGGCATACGTGCATGTGAAGTTTTCTGCTTGAGATGGGCGCTCCTGTCATATCCCTGAGTACTGACCACTCCTCCTGAGACACCACGTGCCAAGTGTGTGAACTACACCTACAACACTATCGTACATTGTAAATAGTTGAAGAAGAGGACAACTATTTGATATAGGACGCTTGCGATTTATCAATCCTGGATATAATCTCAAACTCTCCTACCTCTCGCCTTCATACGCTATCGACTTAATAAGCTATGTCCTTAACATTATTAACCTAAAGAAAGAAAAAAAGTTCAGCAAAAACTAATTGTGTTTACAATTCGATATGGACATAACCTTCACAAGCACAGTAGTTTTATAGTAAGAAAGTCAGACAAACAAAACGGTTTAAACGTAAATTTTATGGTATAAAATTCAGAATATACTAAGGTAAAATTAACTCAAATATTCACAGTTAATAAAAAAAGAAGGAAAAAAATGGAGTGGTAGAGTACTAGGAAATTAAATTAGAGCATCAAACTAACTTCTGTACACAACTGCACGGACTTCAACTCATCACACATTTTTATTCCTCACGACGAAGTGTCAATTAAAGCTTCTTATAGTGAATATGTATTTTATGAATATGAAGATCACAGGAGTAGTGAGTATTACCAGTCTCAGAGCATTAGAACTTCAACCTCAGGTGCTAACAACTGTAGAGACATGAGATGAAGGTTAGTCCATGCAAGGGAGTTATGACAAATGACTGTATACTCACTTAACTGAAAATAATCATACATGCATGCCGGTCTGTCCAGTTAGTATGGACAGTCATGCTCACACTCTCCCGTCGGTATGGAACTTTAAACCCCCCCTCCCTTCGTCGAACTGCACAGTTCCTTCCTGGCCTTGGTGCTCGTAGCGTAAGTGATGTTTATATTTGCGCTTTTAATGCATTTTGGCTTCCGGTCTATGTCTATTGAACTCGTTGTGGCTTTATCAGTACCTTGTGCATGGCAGGGCGTGAACTTAACTTTTCATACTTACTGTCCCGACCGCCACGTCTGTGTGGTTGATTTTAGTTGAGTAAACATGATAATTTTTTGCCGATTATCTCCATTTTCGTAACTCGTTGTAAGGACTTTGTAACTAGCCTCCTCCTACTGTATTCATGATTGTTAGCATCTGACGATCGAGCTATAATGCTCTGAAACTGATCGTTTTATTAAATAAATAAATTCTCAGTGGACCTGAAGGCAACGTTTTCTTAGTAATATGTTAGTTGTGTTAGGTTGCAAGTGCTACTCTGAGATGAAGAGGTTAGCACAGGAAAGGAATTCGTGGCGGGCCGGATCAAACCCGTCAGTAGACTGATGACCAAAAAGCAAAATGTTAGCTGTGAATGTCCTCCACATCAATCTTTGCAAACAAATATTCCTTAACAAGAGTTTGCAATAATTTTCCATCCATGTTAAACCCAGCATCACATAATTTTCTGGTGGATTATTCTTCATTCCCTAAGCTGGGACGTCCACAACTGTTCGCCGCCAAGATTTTCTGGAACAGCGAACAGCATCCCAGTTTTAGTTTTTACCCGTTTTTATTCTTGACCCCGTAAGCCGGCGGTCGCAGAGCACTGTTTGTCCGGAAAGCACGAAATGGCCTACCAACATACCACGGTCCTGGCACACACATCTAAATACTGGGACGGTGTCGTTAGAGATGCTATCGAAATTCGTACCGGCACGGACTCATCAACGGAGATTGCGGCCACAACCTCAGCAGAGCATGGGGACCGGCATTGATTCTAATTAAAAAGACGCTCAGCAAAGGAAACGAACTGGCGACTAGGGCGCACGAGGCAATTACACCGACGCCACCACAGACGCCGACGCCAGCGTCTCACCGACCGCTGACACGTTGGCGCCGACTGCGGAGAGAACGCCTCGCGAAGGAAGGGGATTCAAGACGGCAGCCCGCCCTCAGGATCTCAGTTCGTCAGCGGAAAGGATACAGTTCTACAAGTCGGGTCTGGAATGTCAGAAGCTTGCACGTGATAAGGAGGCTAAAAAATCTGAAAAGGGGAATGCAAAGTCTCAGTCTAGATATAGTAGGGGTCAGCGAAATTAACTGGAAAGAAGACAAGGATTTCTGGTCAGATGAGTACAGGGTTACATCAACAGCAGCGGAAAATGGTGTAAATGGAGTAGGATTTGTTATGAGTAGGAAAGTAGAACAGAGATTTGTTACTGTGAACACTTCAGTGATATGATTGTTCTTATCAGAATCGACACCAAACCAACACGGTCAGGTATACACGCTGACTTTGCAAGCAGAAAATTAGGAGATGGAGATAATGTATGAGGATATTAAAAGAGTATTAAAGTACATAAAGAAGATGAAAATCTAATAGTCACTGGGGGCTGGAACAGAGTTGTAGGGGAAGGAGTAGAAGAAAAGGTTACAGAATAATACAGAGTTTTAACAAGGAATAAGTGAAGAGACATACTAATTGAGTTCTGTAATAAATTTCAACTCGTAGTAGCGAGTACTCTGTTGAAGAATCAAAAGAGGAAGAGGTGTACTTGGAAAAGGCCGTATGATATAGGAAGATTTCAGTTAAATTACTTTGGAGGACTTAAAATTAAAAAAAAGCAGAAGTGTTAGATAACACTCCATATGAATTTCTAAAATCTTTGGGGGAAGTGGCAACAAAACGACTATTCACGTTAGTGTGTAGATTGTATCAGTCTGGAGACATACCATATTACTTCCACAAAGATATCATCCACACAATTCCGAAGTCTGCAAGAGCTGACAACTGCGAGAATTATCGCACAGTAACCTTAACAGTTCAAGCATCCAAGTTGCTTACAAGAATAATATATAGAAGAATAGAAAAGAAAATGAGGATGTATTAGGGTAAAAAGGCACCAGAGAAGGGCGTTGCGGTTGATGATGGAAGCAAGGCTAAAGGGAACTCAAGACACTTTCATATGATTTGTCAACCTGGAAAATGTGTTCGACAGTATGAAATCGTGTGAGATGTTTGAAATTATGGGAAAATTGGGGCTAAGCTATAATCAGAGACAGGTAACATACAATACGTTCAAGTGCCAAGACAAAATAATAGGAGTGGACGAAGAAGATTAGAAAGGGTTGTAAGACACAGATGTTGTCTTTCGCCCCTAGTGTTCAAACCGTACTTCGAAGAAGCAGTGGGGGAAATATAGAAAGGTTTGGCAGTGAAATTAAAATTGAAAGTGGAAGGATATCAAAGATACGTTTCGCTGATGACATTGCTATTCTGAGTTAAAGTGGACAAAAATTACATGTTCTGCTGATTGGAATGAACAGTCTAATGAATACAGAATTCGGATTGACAGTAAATCCAAGAAAGACGAACATAGGAACATAGTTAGAAGTAGCAAAAATGAGAACAGCGAGAAACTTAACATCAGGATTGGTGGTCACGAAGTAGATGGAGTTACCTACCTAGGCACCAATGACATACTGAGCAAGGAGGACAACAAAAGCAGACTAGCACTGGCGAAAAGATCATTCCTCTCCAAGATACTAGTGTCAAACATAGGCCTTAATCTGACGAAGGAATTTCTGAGGATGTACGTTTGGTCCACAGCATTGTGTGGTGGTGAAAAATGGACCGTAAGAAAACCGAACAGAGGAGAATCGAAGCATTTGGGATGTGAAGCTACAGACGAATGTTGAAAATTAGGCTGACTGATAAGGTAAGGAGTGAGGAAGTTCCGCGCGGAATCGGAGAGGAAATGAATATGTGGAAAACACTGATAAGGTTAACGGTCAGGATGACAGGACACTGTTAAAATATCAGGGAATGGGTTTCATGATAGTAGATGGAGCTGTGGAGGACAAAAAGTCTAGGGAAAAACGGAGACTGGAACACATCCAGCTAATAATAATTGTGGACGTTGGTTGCAAGTGCTACGCTGAGATGAAGAGGTTGGTGCAGAGGAGGAATTCGTGGCGGGCCGCATCAAAGAAGCCAGAAGAGTGACGTATCAAAAAAAAAAAAAAAAAAACTTCAGTATTCTTGGTCATTGGGTTGGCACTGAAGTGCGTTGGCAGAACTGACTTGATTACATGATCGTGTGTTGGGAGACGCAAATTTTGTCTGTGAAAATTATACGATTGCTAATTTTTGACTAATATGTCATATAATTTATACCATCCGCTGTTGCATTCATCAAGTATTCCCGTTCTATGATATACATTTCACAGCATGATGCTCAAGTAGCTTATAGATGCACTGTACATGATTCTACGGAGGTGTAAATGAGTAGTGTTTCCTATTTGAATGTCATAATTACAGTACGGGGTTTACCTCGCCAACTGAATGTTAGAGATGATTTTTTTATGTTTACTTTTGTTCAATTTACTGATGCTATCCTACTGTATTCCACTTGAGTTATTTATGTAAATGTGTTCTGCCCTGTTGATTTTCACTATTAATTCTACAGTAATACTACGTTCATTAATTGCCTGCGTCATGGGGCATATTGTGATGTCCTTTTCGTGGTGGTCGTTACATCCTTTTTACCTCTTCAACTTTGGTCTCAAGTTTGTACAAATTTACGGCCTTCAATGGTCACACAGAATACAGTCTACATTCTGCATAAAGGATCCCGTTCACTTTCTACCGTATGTGCAAGAGAACATATGAAACAATTGCCCTAATGGGAAAATTTACGCTATAGTATCATGATGTAGCAAGTAGCGTTACAAGACACACAACGGTAGGTTTATGTTTGCTGGTTTGGATATAAATTGATTTAGAATCGAAATTAACTGCTAAGTGGCTGCATAGACACGAGCTCTCATCAAAAGACGGAAAAAACACTGTAAGAACATCTAACGAAACATTTTGTACGTAGAGCAAAATAGAGCAGTGAAGTTGATGCTGAAATTTCAGTAAATCTGTAATCACCATTTTAAAAATTTTAGTGAACTTAATATTTTGTGGACTGATAAAAATATGTTTCAATTTGTTGCATTTTATTTTTGATTGCCCCAAAATGCTACGAAACTTTGCAATACTTCAACATAAAAAATAAATAATAACAACGAAGAAGTAAGGACTGCAAAGAAAATAAAACAGTTTACTTACAATAAAAAAATAGCAAATGAAATAAAATCATTCGAAAGTAATGATAAACATGTACTAGGGTTTCACTCACCTTCCAAGATATCATAGATTTTCCCTCTTGAAAAAAACAGCAAAATAGAGTTAGAAATACCGCTTCGAATGTTGAACTGCCCTGCAGACCTCCCAAGCTCTCTGCTCGTAAGAAAAGTAACCACAGCATTAACAATATTAATAAGTCTTGTGGATTTCATATTCGATGTTTTTAAAATGAAATTTAATGTTGCCAGTGGGCATGATATGACCGTGGTCTGAGCTTCGTGTCCCTCCATCTGTGCCTCTTACGGCAAGGAACCCTTTTAACGCTTACTGAAATATACATGGTAGCGTAAGCGTCTTATGTAAGAGAATATGGATCAGCTTAATGCGGTACCTCGGACTTAAAGCTCCATTATCATAACTTATTATGTGCCTGTATCTGGTACACGCAAGAAGACTCGGTTTTATCTTTCTGTCGTCGTAAGGAAAAGTTGTACTTGTAAGGTGCAAGAGGCTACATTCTAAGAACGCGCTCTTTTTTTCAAAGGAAGTCTTAGAACTTCTCTGTAAAACCAGTTTTACCCAAGCAAGTTATAAATCTTTTAAAACCAGGAAGGTAAATGTGGTAAAACTAGCTAATTAAAAACAGATGGAATAAATATTTTCAATCCATAAGTCGCAAAAATTATTTTGAGAGAATTTAATAGTAAAAAAAAAAAAAAAAAAAAAAAAAAGAGACCCTTTTGACAGCCGTGGAGCAAACGACGTTATACATTAACGAAGACCTTCTATTTCTCCCATTTTCTTACTGCTCTATAACTAGTACAACAAATTTACTGAGCTGACAGAACTATTCTGAACAATGACACCTTCTGAACAATGGAGCCATAGAAATCTGAAGCCTGTGTTTGGTAGGTACCATAGTAGGTATATGGTTGAAAGACGTGTGTTGTGAAAAACAAATACTGTCATAAGAAGTGATAATTAAGCCCTTAAACCTTCAAGGTATGCAAAAAGTATAGTTTCGAAACGCTATCTGACGCGTACAGTTTAATGGAAATACGAGTACACTAATGTGCAAAACTTAATGATGAAAATCACTTTCGCAATCACCGTCTAGTAACGTAGGTCAATGAAACTTGGTCTATACATAGGAAGAACTGCTACATCATAACGTAGCAGGTAACTGAAAGAAATACGCGTTAATACGAACGTGACTGGCAGTTTTATTCATACATAATAGTTACACTGAAGTCAGCGCTATCTACCATGTTCTCCTAGACATTTCAAAAGGTGAGACGTGATTCTTAATAGGGTGTGTGATCACGGATGGCACCGTGAACCCAGGCTGACCGCAAAGTTGGTAAGGAGTTCATGTGGCAGTGTGTCCCAGCGCGGTTTACAACTGCTGGAAGGTCACCGGTGCATGTAAATGTGCTAAAGTACGGCTGTCCAACGCATCCCACACGTGTTCGTTGGGATTTAAATCGGGGGATTCTGCAGGCCAGTCCTTTCGCTGAATACGCTCTCTTTCCAAGAGCTTCACCACTTACGTTGTACGATGCGGCCGCACATTGTCATCAATAAAAATGAAGTCACGAGCTAATGCACCACTGAAAAGACGCACTTGGGGAAGGAGTGCAGTGTCAAAATCTAAAACGTGTTGCTGCCCCTCTATACCCAGCACGCTGGAGTTATGCTAGTAATTCGAATCGGACGGAGGAGGATGTGAAACTAAAAGGTATGTCGAGTCCGATGCTGAAGACGCTGTATGCCAGTCTTCCACCACGGGCTGACAGCAATAGCGGACAACAACCACCGACAACGGCCATTTTTTTTCAAGACATGCCATAGCGTGCATCGGACCTTACAAAAGCTACAATCCTCCCCCGCCACCCGACCCGCCCCTCCCTTAAAGATGTCCTCTGCAGACGAGGACGAAATTATAGGTTTCAACCAAGTGAAAGGTCTCTGTTGGATTCCTTTCATGTTAATTTCTTAAATCTGTTGTCATTTACGGCATAAATTCCTCTTGTAATTTACTGTGGTGTTTATAACTAAATCTGGGAGGTTACTGAGCAGTGGAACGCGTTACTTTTACACATAAACAAGAACGATCTGTCATGCTACTACACTTTAAAACATAATTTATATGTAATTCATGTCACACAGTCTCATACAGAACCTACATCCGCTTTCTTTTATGTACTGTATATGATAAGATACTGTCATCCCACTTCCGTTCTGTGTGGAAGGATGAACGAGCAAATGTAATTGTAGTTGCATGCTTGATGGTAGCAGACAAGCGTGTCTGCTACAGAACAGTAGGACCAACTTTGGAACAGGTAGCTACGTTAAGCTGCATCTCTGGTCACTTCCGTTTGTATCTGTGAAGCACCGACGGTAGGGGCCCATGGCAGTCTGTCTGCGGCGACCGTCTGCAGAGGTAAGATCTCTGGCTAAGCACGTCTCTGATAAGTCCGTAGGACAATGGATTTCTTAAGTTCAGCCTAACTGAAAATTTAATCACCTGTATTTCAGGTTTAGATCTAAAATATCTAAAGTTATCTTAAATTGCAACACAGTGTAATTCGAGTGTGAAGTTCAGAATATATTCCGGTGCTTGCTTTGTCACTACTTTGTGAGTTAAGTGGAACCACGTGTTGATCAGTAACTCTAAGAACATCAATCTTAAATTCGAATGTGCGTGAGATTATAACGTCTCGTCTTGACAATATTTTTCAATATAGCAACTTATCTTTGTGTTCAACCCACGTGGGCTGTACTTTGTGAGACCAGTACCATGTGCTTATACAATTGTTTGACCCATCAGGTTAGTAGTATGACGATAGTAACCAGTTCGAGGTTTTTCTTTTGTAAATTGCGTTTCGATGTAATTTATTTTAATTATCAAAATTATTTTGGAGTTACACTCTTTGTGTAAATCAAGTTGACCAGGTGAAGCATGTGGTGTAATCATCAAAGTAGCCCTCAACTATTCTTTTTGGGAACATTTCACAGAGAGTTAGTATGAATTTAGTATACCAGTGTGCGGTATACAGACAGGATTGCGCTACGAACATAACTTCTTTGGGTGAAAATTGAATCGGTTGGTTGTGGTTAATTTCCTCTTGCATATGTTTCAACGTTCTTCGTGTGTTATTTTATGAATGCAGTGTTGTATGCAGTTTCCCAATCTTGGCTCCATATTTGGTGTGTTCCGTAAGATCACAAACTCACATTTTCACAATCCTAAATAAGGCACCAGTTTAGTTATGAATCAAGTTTAATATGCTGAAATTTTAACGGTACAATGATCAATGTTAAAATAAATGTCCAAATATAAACTGATTTATTTCTTTTTATTTAAATTCTCTTTATATATATACACATCTGGTTGGGAATTTGGTAAGCTTGACTGGATACCTGGTGAAACAGTTGCGCAGTAATGCAAGGTTAACTTCCCCAGATAGCTCACAGCTTTTAACCCGCTTTTATTGTCTTGAATATCAGCACCGCTTTCAGAACAAATTAAAGCATCAACATTACACAGGAATCCACCGAAACTCGGAATAATAGGAATATTTCAGTAAAAATTACATATCACGTTTTATACGGACTATAAGACGCTTTTTGTTCTTCGAAAACTTGATTTCAAAATTCAGGTGCGTCTTATACTCGAAATTAATATAAAATGTCTAGTAATTGATTTAAAATTCCCGCTAGTCTTAATTATGGCCACATATTCGATGCTTTGGGAAACCTATCTCTATCTGGTAACACTAGATTCAACTGGCAGAAGCAAGATACCGAAGCGACGAACATGAGTTGCGGGGATTCACAAGCTTGCTAACACTGTCTCCCTCCCGTATCGCCAACACAAACCCAGAACACTGTGTAGCCTCTGACGCGTCATTGCAGTCTGCGTTGCCAGTTAACTTGAACTGATTGTGATTTGTGCTATCGGTAACAGTAGAATATATTTGTTAGTAGCTAGTTTCGTAATGAAAATAAATAAATAAACAAATAAAATAAAAGGTATTCACATGATGCGGGCAATCCATTCAAAGTAAAAGAATATGCAGAAGAACATGGAAACAGAGGAGCTGAGTGGCATTTCGGCCCCTTCAACCAACAGAATAAAACCATTCGCGATGGGCGAAGCAGCGAAAAATGTGTGGAAGACTAAATGTGCAAAGAGAGGATAGAATGCAAAGTGGCCAAAACTAGAAAATGAGATATTGCAGTGTATTCAAGGACACCGTCGAAGCGGCACTGGAATTAATACAAAAATGATCCAAATACACGCTCGTAAGGTGCCGCTACAGTGGAACTTAGCAGGCTTAATGGTGGAATTGGTTGGTTTTACCGGTTTATGAAGCGTCATGGAATGACATGCGAAACAAACCCAAAATATCTCAGAAAATGCTACAAGAGAATGAAGAGAAAATATTATCGTTCCATCGATTTATTATTCTACATGAAAAGAACCGATGTTCAACTATGCCAGATAGCGAATACAGTATATGGACGAAACTCGTCTAACACTTGATGTGCCGAGTAACAGACCAGTTGCCATTAAAGGTGCTAAAACTATAACTATGAAAACAAGTGGACGCGAAAAAATGCAGTATACTGTTGCCCTTTCATGTTGTGTTGACAGTTAATCTAATCATCATTTTCAAGCGCAAAACAATGCCAAAACCTTCTGAAATATCCCCAGGTATTGTTATTCAAATACATGACAAGGGTTGGTTGGACGAGACTGGTAGGAAATTATGAATTTACAGGATGTGGGAAAGAAGGAAAGGTGCTTTGTTGAAGAAGGATTCCCTTCTTGTGCTAGATCAATTGAGTACTCATTTGAAAAATTCTGTGAAATAGAAACTGAGTGAGGAAAATACATTGCTCTCTGATCTTCCTGGAAGACTTACTTCACAACTGCAACCTCTTGATGTCTCGATAAGTAAACCATTTAAAATTTATATGCGAAAGGACTGGAACAAATAGATGCTGGATGAAACCCAACATGAATTCACTCCAAAGGGAGCTTTAAAACGACGTACAATCAAACAAGTCTGTCAATGGATAAAACAGTCGTGAGAAGACATTGTTGTTAAATCTTGCAGGAAGTGCGGCGTAAATATCGCTCTGATGCCAGTGAAGACCATTTTATAAATGAAGAGGACAACGATGACGATGATGAGGAAGAAGAAGAAGAAGAGGAAAGGAAGACTAAGAAGAAAGTTCAGATGATGATTTTCAGGAATTTAAACTTTTTTTCCTGGCTTTTCACTCTAAAAATAAAAATGGTAAAAATGTCATTTAAAAAACTGCTGGAAAGTAAGGTGAGTCTTATAGTCTGTAGCGTCTTATAGTCCGTAGCGTCATGTACCGTGTAAAATACGGTATGTTCCACTTCCCACGAAAAGAAGGAAGCGAAATGAGGACGAGGTCATTATAAACGAGATGCACATTCAGAATGGACTGATATTGGGAACAGAAAAGACTGCATTTTTATGGGTGCCTTCCCGGCGTGTGCGTTACGTATTTAGGGGAAACACAATAAACCTAAATCTGAATGTTCAAACTGGTATCTGAACCACCATCTTACCTCACTGGGTCCCAAAAATTGACCTATTTCAGTATAGATTCTGAATGGTAATATATGATGTACAGTAAGATTGTGTAGAATGAATTTTTTTATTTCCGCCAATGATCACTAAACTTTAGTCCTCAGACTACCTGTTTCTCTGTTCAGTGACTGTCTTGACTATCTTGTCCTAATAAAATAAACACCTAGCACATGTTATAAAACAGACCTGAAGATCGTCATTCCTGACCAGAACATATATAACATTTTCTAATATAATAAAGCCATACGGTATGTTATAAAACAGACCTGAAGATGATCATTGCTGACCGAAACAGGTAGTCTAAGGACCAAAAGTATTTTGATAATTGGCGGAAATTAAAGAAATTCATTCTACACTTCCTGGATCACCGTTTTATTCCGCGATCATGACGCAACTTTTGAAATTAGCTCGTGTATCACCAAGTTTCCCCTAATTCCTTAAGGGAAGGTTTACTATCTTTGGCCCGAAAAATGTTTCGCATTATTTGCAAGTGCGAAAAATAAGACATGTAGGGCGCATATTCCTTCGTTATGTAGTTCTAAAAGGGTACAATGGATTAGCTGATTAGCTCCAGTACTGCAGTATGCTGCATAAATCTTATTTTGACACTGGCAAATGATGCGATAAATATTATCTACTTAAAAAGGCCACTAGGTGCCTGAAACAGGCAGAAGTATCTTTTGTGCAACTGGTTACTATTTGTGTTATCAAATATGGTATATTATCACCTTACCTGTACCTTGACCCTATTTGTATCAGAATTTCGAATATATTGCATCATTTTACATTACGCTGCCCTTTTCGCACGTCTACAAATACTATAAATGTGTATTTTCTTCAGTCTTGCTTCCATTATCAACCCCAGCGTCAGCACTGCCTCTCAAGTGTCTGTCTTTCCTAGCGCCTAACTTATCGTCATCCAGCAGATCTTCAGTTCTCTTTTCCATTCTTCTGTACATTACTCTTGTCAGCGACTTGGATGCATGAATTGTGAAGCTGATTGTGGGATAATTCTCTTACTTGTATTCTCTTGCAGTCTTCGGAACTGTGTACATGATGTTTTTCCGAGACTCAGATGGTATATTGCCAGTCTCCGTCCTTGTACATACCAACGTGAATAATCTTTTAGTTGCCACTTACCACAATTATATTGAAAATTCCTACGGAATGTTATGCATCCCCTCTGTCTTATGTGATATGAAGCCTTCAAAAGCCCTTTAAATTCTGATTCTACTACTGGATCCCTGTCTCTTCCCTGCCGACTGCTGTTTCTTCTTTTACGACTTCATGAAGCAATACCCTGCCCTCAAAAGAGGACTTCAGTGTGCTCTTCCCACCTGTCCGCTCTCTCCTTTGCATTTAACAGTGGAATCTTCTATAGTGCTGTAAATGTTACCGTCCTTGCTTTTAATTTAACCGAAGGTTGCTTTGTCTTTTCTGTATGCTGAGTCAGCCCTCCCGACAATAACGTCTTTCTCGATTTCTTAGCACGTTGCATACAGCTATTCCGCTTTGGCTTCTCTGCACTTTCTACTTATTTCATTCCTAAGTGGCTGTATTTCTGTATTCTTGAATGTCCCTGAATATTTTTGTACTTACTTTTCTCGCCGATCAACTGTCATCACCCTTTTCAGAGATATCCATACCTCCTCACTGAACTGCCTTCTGAGCTATTAATTATCACAGATCTACAGCCTCACAGAATTTCAAGCGTATCTCTTCATTCCTTAGTACTTCCGTATTTTATTTCTTTGCACATTGATTCTTCCTGCCTAGTCTCTCAAATGTCAGCCTACTCTTCATCATTATTAAATTGAAATCTGAGTCTATAGCAGCTCATGGTACGCATTACAATCCAGTATATGATTTGGGAACCCTTGTCTGATCAGGATGTAACGTAAATGAAATCTTCCCTTATCTCCCCGCCATTTCCAAGTATTCCTCCTCCTCTAGTGAAGTTTCAACCAAATATTTAATTTTACTAGATGAAATTTGTTGTAGTATTCAATTAGTGTTTCTCCTCTCATTCCTACTACCAAGCCCATTTTCTCCAGTAACATTCCACTACAACCCCATTCCAGTCTAGTATAACTATTATATTTTCATCTTCCTGTACGTATTGAATTACCCCATCAGTATCCTCATGTCCTTCTTCTACCTCTTCACATTCCGCTTGTGACATCGGCAAGTATACCTGAACAGTTGTTGCCGGTGTTGGTTTTCTGTCGATTCTGATGAGAAAAACTCTATTACTGAACTGATCACAGTAACTCACTTTGTCCTTCCTTCCTATTAACAATGAATCCTAATGTCGTTATACGATTTTCTGCTGTTTTGATATTACCTTATACTCATCTGACCAGAAATCCTTTCCTTCTTTCCATTTTACTTCATTAACCCGCACTTTATGTAGACTGGGCCTTGAAATTCCCCATTTTTAGGTTTTCTAGCTTCCCTACCAATTTCAGATTTCTGAAATTCCATTCCCCGACCTGTGGGTTAATCAATCTTTTTCATCATGGCCACCCTCTTAACAGTGCTCCCCCTGAAGATCCAGATGAGGATTAGCCCAGTATCTTTTGCCAATGGGGAGATTATCATAACACTTTTCCTTTTTGCAATTGCAGACCACAAGTTCTGTGGAAAAACATTTCGTTTCTCTGACGCAGTGATTCCCTTTGCTTCCTGCGTCCTAATGTCGTTGGTCATTGCTGATTCTTCCGCCTTTTATGTGCAGTTTCCCATTCCGTCCGTTCTTCCACGTTCTTTGACAAGGTCGCTGGCTTTATGAATATGACTTCTTATGCCGGAAGTCTTCGACCGTCATTGATGATGATTTTTATGCAAAACGTAAGCACAACTGAGGCTCGTTCCCGGAACCGAGGACTTTTTCATTACTAGTTAAGGACGTTACCTCTTTCTTTCCGGTTTCCAGTTTCTAGCCAGACGCTTTACCGCCTGTTCGTAGCCTGACGTGCCACCGCTTTTCTTTTACGTTTTTTAACACGATTTACCGTACCTTTTCATTCTTTTCTCCCCGACTTCTAGTGACACTTGCTATTCAAAAAAGAATAAAAAGACTTAATTCTACACGGCTCCGCCACTTTTACAATTAGAGCAAATGGTCTAAATACTGATTTGGGTCTAAATATGGGCTAGCTGTTGCCTAAGGGTATACAGATGCTGCTTCCTTGTGGTGGCAGTGTTAAACAGTTGGAGAAAGCTCAAACAAGCGAAAGAGAGCTGTTGATCGTTTCCAGCAGAAGTATTTGGATACAGTGGCGTAGAACGCCTCATTTTGCCATTTCCAGCGTCTTGAAAAATTTTGTAGGCATGTTTATTTTATTTTACCGTTCGTTGTTACCGTAAGGCATTTTAATAGTACTTTGTTACCTAATATTTTCCAGCTCGTTCGGCATATATTATTTATTGCGTAAAGTATTTTGGAAATGAGTTACTACTGCTCTAAACGTTCTTATCCAGTTGATCGAAATATGGTCTACACAACAGGGTCTAATAATGAGGCAGCCCATACTTACACCTTATTCTGCTACCCCTGATGCAAAACGGTTGATCCGATGCATGACAAGGAAAACGCCGTAGTATATTCGAACAAATAAAAAAATTTACTGGAATGAAGAGGACAGGGAGAAAGCTGTTATAGCTGTCAGAGAAGAGCAAATGGGCACTCTGAAAGCGGCAAGGGTGTTTAACGTACCTCGTACGACAGTCCAAACTTTAAGTAAGGAGCACGATATGACTAGAGCCATTGCAGCTCCTAATAAACTAGAAAGAAAAAACTGTGTGTGTGCAGAATTAGAGTAACAGGTGGTTGAACACCTACGTATAACGGAACAAAAATTGCATGAATATACTATAGGAGTTTTGAGACTAATGGCATTTCAACTTTCAGTCATAAATGGTTTAAAAAATTGCTTTCAAGTCAGATGACGCTGCCAGAGCCCGCCTATAAATCATAAAAAAAAAGACTGTTTATGATTTCGCAAACCTTTTAGAACGTCGTTTCCATGGACACTAGGTTTCAACAAAGAGAAGTCCAAGCTTTCTTTAACCTTTTGGAAGCACAAATTCACTGCAAAAAGAGTATTCATCTTGGATGAAACCGGCCTTTCATTTTGTCCAGAGCAAGATCCCATACGTCATAGAGAGGAACGGCAAGAAGAAAATAGCACCTTTGACTTCTCCAAAAAGTGGTTGTACAGTGACAGTTATTGCCTGCGTGAGTGTAGCTCGGCCATTTATCTGTCCTATGGTCAATTTTACACGAACGAACTTGATCAACGTTCTAATGAAAGGATCTCCTCCAGGTTCGATAGGTAAGGCTCACCCATCTCGATGGATGCAGAGTAATCTGTGTACAGAGTGGCTTGAACGTTTCATTCCAAAAACCGGCCCGAATGAAGTTACCGGTTCCAGTGATTTTAGATGGGCACTCTGCTCACGTACGGAAGATTGACGTCTTTGACGTGGCTAGAGCAAACCACCAGAACGATTATCACTCTTCCTCCCCATTCCGCTCCTAAGCTTTAGCCACTGGATAAGACGTTCATGAGCCCACTGGAAGCTTATTATAATAAGGAAGTTACACAGTGAGTTCTATTGTCCAATGTCCTGCTGCACCGTATGACATAGCTGCATATAATTAGACATTACAGCGAACGGATTCTAAGCAATAGGAATATTTCTCCTGAACAAAGACACAGTTTCTCATTCGGATTTTCAACCTTCCGCAATTGAGGCAGACAAGATACGCAGTTCTATATTAGAGACCGCCACTCACTCACTCACTCACTATAATGACGGGCCTGCCTTGGCCCGAGGTAGCGGAGTTTAAGCCTGTTTGAGCTGTTCCTCCTGAAGTCCTCTCGGTTTGGAATGGTTTTTCTTCGCGTGTTGGTCTGTCCTCTGGTTTCTGTGGATGCAGCAGCTTATCTGCCAGCTGATTCCGGCGGCTTCTTGTTCTTCTTCTTCTTACTGCTTCCTGGCTGCCCGAATTCTATTTTCTTCAGGCGGGACCAGTCCACTGGCGGCGTCTGTGTCCGGTTATACTTGACTGCTTCGTCGGTCATGTATTTCCAGTCCTCGTCCGTGAAGATCGGGTGCTTGTTTATGAGCTCCAGATCTCCACGGCTGACGATTGCCCTCCCGCGCAGCTACTGGTTTAAGGGTTCGCACCCCCAGTGGAAATCGTGAGGTTTGTGAGGAAGGGAAGAGATGTTGTCTACCGTGATAGGGTAGGGATGGTCATGATGGGGGTAGCTACCGTCTCGCTGGGAATCGGCGATCTTGGTGAGCACTTCCCTCACACAGTTCTTGTTGGGGAGGGGGAGGCACTCGAACGGCTTGTCTTCTTCTTCTCCCTCGGTCTCCATCGGCACTTACTGTGTCGTCTGCGTTTCCGCAGAGATAGGAGTGACGACTGCTTGTATGTCCTGCAGGTGCTGCTTCTCCACTTCCGGCGGCGGCGGCGAGACGGACTGTACCACGTCCATGGGCGTCTCCCCGGTCTCCTGTATTGCTACAGGTTCCTGGGCGACGTCAGTTTGCGCGGACACATCCGTCTGCGTGGACACATCCGTTTGCGTGGACACATCCACCCCAACTTGTCGCGCCACCGTGGGGGTGGCAACGGGGGCGGGTGTCTTCTTCGGCGTCGTCCAGATTTCTTCCCGCAACTCTTGCAGCTGCCGGTGGAGACCGACGATCTCCTTCTGCATGGCCGCTCTCTCTGCCGCCATCGCGGCTTTGAGGGCGGCCACGGCGTCGTCGGTAGCGGCGCTGGACGGGATTGCGGCCGCCCCGTTTTCCCCCTTGGGCGGGGGTGGCGGGACGGCTGCCTCTTCTTCATGTACCGCTTTATTGGCGGTTGTTGGCGTCCGCTGCTTCAGGTATGCGCAGCTGCGTGCATTTGCGGCGTGCACGCCGCCACAGTTAACGCACGTTGGCGCGACGTGTGATGGCTTGTCGCAGTCGCGTGTATCATGTGCCTTTGCACATTTCAGACACGCGACAGCGTCCCTGCATGTCCTGGCGACGTGTCCCATCTTCTGGCAGCGGTAGCACTGCCTCTTGTGCTGCGGTCGGCTGCGCTTCTTCTTCTTGTTGCTGCTGCCGCGGCCGTCTCCTGCCAGCGTGAGCAGAAGCTTTGCCACAGCAGCAAGTTTGCCTCCCTTTCCGCGTCCGGTCGTGGCGATGGGCTAGTTGCGAGCGAGCGACGGTGTAAACGGTGCGAGTCGCAGCGAGTCGAGCGAGCATCAAAGCAAGTGAGCCATTTTTCGATTGCTCCAGTTTCTAGCATCACGAAATTACCAAAAAATCGTGGTCGTAAGACTTCACGGCCGCGTGTCATTACTGGATCACCACACCATCACAAATTGTCTGTATCTCTGGAGCAGTCTGCTATCAAGAAGAGTAAGAGGCAATTATCTTCCGGTGACAGTACGAATTTTAAATGGAAAGTCAACACTCGAAGAACAAACGCACAGACAAGATAAGGCCTCCAAAAGTTATACAACAATCCTCAGATTCGGAGAATGATGGTACAGTTCTGGAATAATTTATGCATGATGACAGTGACCTGGGTATAGACCTAGGAGAATATCCAGATGATGACGATGCAAGCTGCTTTTTTTTGCGAGGATCTGTTTTCTGAAGGCTCAATGGGAGGGCTTCGGTCAAGTGCTTTGAGCGCTGTTTGTGGGCACGGAGTGAATGGGCAGGTACTGAAAGAGAGATGTACATTTGCGGCTGTTGCAAATAGTCACTATTCTTTCATGTAAAATTTTGTCATATGTTTTCCCGTGTTTTGAACCTTAAATATATTGTTTTGAATTCTTCCCATCTTACTTGTGGATGTTTAGTTTTCCCACTGATAGTAAGGCTTTCTTAAATGTAACGTCGATGCCTGACATGTTGGTGTCCACTTTATAGCTGTATTCTAGCATTATCGAAGTAGCCCATATCTGGACTCTATCGAGCTAAACGACAAATTTGCAATTCTCGCTAGTTAAGCTGTTTTCTCCCAGCTTAACTTCGGGCATATTTATTTTAACCTCATTGTTAGAAATCCAACTTGTTTTGAAATTCTTTGAAGAGTTTGATATGCGGAATGTTCTACACTGGCAGAAACAGATATTTTTCTCCTTCTAGTCGTTGCCTACAATTTAAAAATGAGGAGACAAACGGTGCCACGAAAACGAAATAAACTGTGGGCGCCATGACAAGGATACCACCAGCACTGACTAAATCAGCGGTTACCTCCACAGCGAAATACAAAGTTCAACATACTGGCGAATAAGTAGTGTTACTGTGGCAGACGCAAAGACTGCCAGTATGCAGTAGATCACTGTAAACAACGCATCCAACCTGAGGACGCAATACAGAGGTTGGATGCGTTGTTTACAGTGACTACGAGTCAATGCTGCATCGGCAGTCGGGGACGTTGGCAGTTCTTAAACATTGACCGAAGCAGATGAAAAACAAGGAACCTCAGAGGACCACTCCGCAGAACTGGATCCTTGCAGTTCAGATCCACGCACTAGAGAGGTCAGGTATCAAGACATCTGGGTCCACAGATAGGACTTCCTAGCCACCAATCGCTCCAATGGGAGTAAAGGAAGTAACTAGTTCCGATGTCAGGTGAATGATAGGCGTCAAGGGAACAGGTAAATGTAGGGGCGCCTCAATTTCCACTGTTGAATCATTAGACACCAGAAGGCTCAGCGACTTCCCCACCCTTGAGCAGTTCCGGAGGAATTACCTCGGCGGCTGGAGGAGTACTAGGGGAAACGCTAGAGACCTCGGCAGCTGTTTTTGCAACATCGACCCCATCAGGAGGGCAGGACTCAGCACTAAAAGGTACATCAACCAGCAAACATAGTTCAGGGAGGGCTGGGTGAGAAGTAGACATATCCGATTCCACCATCCTGCGTACGACGTCTCTTACTTTGCACGGCGGACACTGCTACCTTGGAAACAGTTTCAAGGCTGCACTGCGAGGGTAAAGTCGGGAGCAGTAATCTGCGCGTCCCTTTGTCGTTCCATTCCATGTGGAGAAGACGTGGTAGCAACCTTGCGAGCAGCAGAAACGAGATCAGATAACGTCAATTTTCGACGCTGTTCACTTGAGGACTTCAGTACAAATACCCACCTTGGGAAATTGGATCTAAGGTGTCCACTTTCATTACAAAGAAAGCAAGTCCCCATTTGCCCCCTATACATTACATGAATGCCGTAAGAACATACCTGCAAATAGGAAGGAATGTTACGTTTGACTACCATCTCCACTTTACGGATTCCGCTGCAACAACCGTTGCTGAGTGGACTAGCGTTCGCAAAAGTTCCTTAAGTAAAGTTTCGTCATCTTCCGGTTAGAGACGGAACACGAGGGCATTTAAGTATCCAGTTCCCTGTTAGCAAGAAGCGCCTTATTTACGGAACAATCACGATCGTTAAACGGAACTTCAGAACCATGACGTAAAAACAACCAATCTACTTGCAGTGGGTCCAAAAACTGAAACAATAAGGCATAGATATCAGAATCAAAATAGACAGTAGAGGAACCTAATCATATGTTAAACGGATGGTATCAGCAAGCCGGCCATGAATCTCCAAAGACCAGAGCTGCAACGAACGTGTGGTTTTATTGAAACTAAGGCTGACTGTACCTTTTCTCGGAACGTAATTATAATCCATGGCCGAGATTAAGAGCGGACTGCGCAGCGGCAGCAACGGACGCACACAACAACCAACGCTATGGACCAAACAACGACGCGACACACACGAATACAAGAACAATACTGAGGAAACGTTCTCCAGGCGCTCGTGACGCTGAGGTGAGGCGGTAAACTAGGAACCTTCCCGTATGGCGCTCGAAGCAGACTAACCTCTAGACGAAGGGTGTAGATATAGACTCAGATTACAATTTACTAATGGCGACGAGTACACTGAAGTTTAAGAATATCGTCAGGAAGAATCAATGTAAAAAGCAGGGGGGTGGAAAAGTAGTGAGGAATGATAAGACCCATTTCAAGTTGCCTAAGAGTGTGGATGATGCTGTAAGGAATACCAGAGGAGGCAGTTCAGTTGAAGAGGACATAGGTAACATAGGTAACTGCGAAGGAAATGTGAATAGAGAAGAAATTGATTAATCTGCGAAAGAAGGGAGTAAAAAAGTGTTCAGGGAAAGACAGGAATAAGGCAATATAAATCCAATAGGAATGAAATAAACAGGAAGTGCAGGACAGCCAAGATGAAATGGCTGCAGGAAAAATGTGAAGAAATCGAAAAAGAAATGATTGTAGGGAGAACTGACTCAACATGTTGGAAAGTCGAAACAACCTTTTGTGAAATTAAAAGCATGGTTGGTGACATTAAAAGTTCAATCGGAATTCTGTTGTTTACCCGAAAAGAGACAGCAGATACAGGGAAAGAGTACACTGAAGGCCTCTAGAGCGAGGACTTGTCTGAGAACGTGATAGTAGAAGGAACAGAAATCGACATGGAATCCAGTATTACTATCAGAGCTGAAAAGAGCTTTAGACGACTTAAGATCAAATAAGACAGAAGGGATAGATAACATTCCTTCACAATATTTATAATCAGTGTGGAAGTGGCAATTAACCGATTACACAGCTGGTATGTTGAATATATTAGACTGCCGATGTAACACCAGACATTCGGAAAGAACATCATCCACACAATTCCGAAGGTAGCAACAGCCGAAAAGTGCGAAAATCATCGCACAATTAGTTTAACATCACATGCTTCCAAGTTGCTGACAGGGATAATATATAGAAGAATGGAAGAAAAACTGAGGATCTATTTGGTGACGATCGATTCGGCTTTAGGAAAGGTAAGGGCGCCAGAGTGGGATTTTTGACGTTGCAGTTGATAATGGAGACAAGAGTGAAGGAAAATGAAGAGAGGCTCACAGGATTTGTCTATCTAGAAAGAGCGTTTGACAGTGTGAAATGGTGCAGTATGTTCGGAATTCTGAGAGAAAAGGAGTATCTGTGGAGAAGGACGGGTAATATACATTAAGTACGAGGGAACAATAAAACTGGAAGACAAATAACGAAGTGCTCGAATTAAAAAGGGTGTAAGACAGAGGTGTTGCACTCAGCCCCTACTGTACAACATACACTTCAATTAAGCAATGACGGAAATGAAAGGAAGGCTCAAGAGTACAATTACATTCAGGTTGAAAGGATACGAATGACAAGGATCGCGGATGACGTTACTGTTCTCAGTAAATGTGAAGAAGAATTACAGTATATGTTGAACAGAATGAACAGTCTAACAAGTACTGAACACGGATTCGGAGTAAACCACCAGTAATGAGAAGTAGCAGAAATGAGAATAGCGAAAACTTAGATCAGAATTGGTGATCATGAAGTAGACGGCGTTAAGGAAATCTGCAATTTTGTAACTAAATAAAAAAAAGAAAAAAACGTATGACGGGCGACCAAGGAGAACATAAAAGAGATACTATCACAGGAAAGTAGGGCATTTGTGGCCACGAGAGGTCTGGTGGTATCAAACATATGCCTTAAATCAAGGGAGAAATTTCTGAGAATATACGTTTGTTGCACAGTAGTCAGTGGTAGTGAATCATAGACAGTGGGAAAACCGGAATAGAGAAGAATCTAACCATTTGAGACTTGGTGCTGCAGAACAATTTTGAAAGTTTGGTGGACTGATAAGATAAAGAATGAGGACGTTCTTAACAGATTCGGCGATTCTATGGAAAACACTGACAGGCAAAAGGGGGAGGATGATACACGACTTAAGCATCAGGGAACACGTTGCATGGTCTAGATGGACCTGTAGAGCGTAAGAACTGCAGAGGAAGACAGAAACTGGAATAGGTCCAACAAATGATTGAGAACTACGTGCAAGTGCTGCTGTGAGATGAAGAGGTTAGCGCAGCAGAGGAATTCATGCCAGGCCGCATCACTCAAATCAGAAGACTAACTGATCAAAAAGAAAGAAAAAAAAACTAACGTAGGTATGCATCCTCCAAGGCAAGTTTTTCTTTTGTTTCTGGAAACGACCACGTTGAAAGAGGTCCATTGTGTGCTATTACATACACAGGGCTTTACAATGAAATGAGGTATCTGGAATTATCTTGCGCTGTGTGCTTTTCAGTTACTTTCCAAGAGGAGACACGCTGTTTTGTGCTAATCTCTCAACATAAATGTTTTTCACTTATAAAGAAAGAATGGTGACTTGAAATACGATGTTAAGTAAGCAGACCGATTTCGATATCTTGTATTTTCTCACTATAATATTGTGCTTTATGGCCAGTCGTGTTTCAAATCAGTATCGTTTACCGCTAACCCGAGGTCTTTCAGTGCCTTTCTAGGGCTTACAACGAATGTGTGGTCTGTGGACTTGCACTGGTGCTGCACGAGTAAATGTGTTTTGTTTTCAGTCAGAACATCTTCAGGAGTCTTACACACCGATGAGCAAAAAAATTACGACTCTTTGTTTAACAGCATGTCGGACCACCTCTGGGATACAGTACAGCAGCGATTGTGCGTAGCGTGGATTGTACAATTTCTTGGTAGGTTTTCGAGGGTATGTGGCACCAGATGTCCATGTACAGGTCACGCGGTTCCCCTGAGTTGTGGGTTGGTTGTTTGTGAGCGCGGAGTGGGCGCCCGATACTGTTCCAGGTCCGTTACATCAAGTTCAGATTAAGCAAATTTGTTGGCCAACAACGTAAACTTACAACCATATTCCTCGAACCAATGTAACAATACTATGGCCTTCACTGACTTTTATACTGCTGGAAGACGCCATCGCCATTGTGGAACATATCAAGCTAGTAGGGATTCAAGTAGTACGCAATAATGTTCACATAGTCCACAGCTTTTATGGTGCCTTCGATTACTACCATAGACTCCGTGGAAGCCCAGGTGACTCCTACAGCATAACATTTCGCCAACCGGTCTGCGCACAGTCATCCCCTAACTTGGCCGGTTTTCAGCCAATATGTTCTAAAACATGACTGCAGCGTCCTCCTCTTACACGAGGCGGCCGTTTCTGCCCACCGCGACTTCTATCTTCATACACACTTGAATCCACTCTTTCATTCCTCTCAGTTCTTTCAATATTGTCTCTGTAATGACATTCGAGCCAACGGCCTTGCTGCAGTGGTAACACCGATTCTCGTCAGGTCACCGAAGTTAAGTGCTGTCGAGCTGGGCTGACACTTGGATAGGTGACAACCGAGCGCTGTCGGCAGGCGGGGTACACTCAGCCCTTGCGAGGCCAACTGAGTAGCTACTTGATTGAGAAGTAGCGGCTCCGGTCTTGGAATCTGACATATGGCTGGGAGAGGGGTGTGCTGACAACATGCCCTCCATATCCGCATCCCGTGACGACTATGAGTTGAGGATGACATGGCGGCCAGTCAGTACCGTTGGGCCTTCGTGGCCTGTTCGGAGGTAATGAAATTGGTGATGAGCCCCATACGAGTTTCTTTCATACTCACTCGAGAAAATAAAGAATCGGTTTTGTCATTGTTCCATACATATCGTTTACGATCAACTGGAGGCTGCTTCTGTAGTTCTCACGCTCAGATACGGATATTCCATTTTGTATTTCAGTTTGAGAACCTTGTTGTAGGAAAAGTCCTTCATGTGATCTTTCCACAATTTCCATACGCTTTATTTACAAGAAATTCCTCCATAAAGCACTCTGTTTTGTATCGAATCATATTTTAACCTGAAACTGAAGAAAAAATTATATTTTCGAAGTATAGTTGTTGTCATGTATTAATTTGTTCATGAAACACAGGAACTGAAATATTTGTGGCAGAACTCAATGCCCGAATGCACTAAGGAACGAGTATTGACGTAATATTTTGCAACCTCCCCCCCTCCCCCTTGTTACTTCTCTATTCATTTGTCTGTCTTTATTTTCTGATTATCATGGCAGGCTACGAAGACTGTTAGTTCTGCTCTATTTAAATTAGATTTGCTTGGGCCTGCTTTCGTAAAGAATTCTACGCAAGTTTCTCTGTTAGGGAGGGAAAATTCTCTGAGTATTTATTATGCCCATAAGTGGAAGGAAATTTGGCCCACCTGTACCCTAATTCAATCTACATTCGACTGAAGTTGTTCCCCGGTACCATTATGATATCGTTAAAACACGAACAGATAACACAAAAATAGGAAATTGAGGGCGGTCAGAGAAAGTTATGTGCTTTTCTTTAGCTTGAATTTTAACACGGATTTGCATTAAAACTTCATGAACCTACAATGTTTACCTCTATGATATTCATTATATACACTCCTGGAAATTGAAATAAGAACACCGTGAATTCATTGTCCCAGGAAGGGGAAACTTTATTGACACATTCCTGGGGTCAGATACATCACATGATCACACTGACAGAACCACAGGTACATAGACACAGGCAACAGAGCATGCACAATGTCGGCACTAGTACAGTGTATATCCACCTTTCGCAGCAATGCAGGCTGCTATTCTCCCATGGAGACGATCGTAGAGATGCTGGATGTAGTCCTGTGGAACGGCTTGCCATGCCATTTCCACCTGGCGCCTCAGTTGGACCAGCGTTCGTGCTGGACGCGCAGACCGCGTGAGACGACGCTTCATCCAGTCCCAAACATGCTCAATGGGGGACAGATCCGGAGATCTTGCTGGCCAGGGTAGTTGACTTACACCTTCTAGAGCACGTTGGGTGGCACGGGATACATGCAGACGTGCATTGTCCTGTTGGAACAGCAAGTTCCCTTGCCGGTCTAGGAATGGTAGAACGATGCGTTCGATGACGGTTTGTATGTACCGTGCACTATTCAGTGTCCCCTCGACGATCACCAGTGGTGTACGGCCAGTGTAGTAGATCGCTCCCCACACCATGATGCCGGGTGTTGGCCCTGTGTGCCTCGGTCGTATGCAGTCCTGATTGTGGCGCTCACCTGCACGGCGCCAAACACGCATACGTCCATCATTGGCACCAAGGCAGAAGCGACTCTCATCGCTGAAGACGACACGTCTCCATTCGTCCCTCCATTCCCGCCTGTCGCGACACCACTGGAGGCGGGCTGCACGATGTTGGGGCGTGAGCGGAAGACGACCTAACGGTGTGCGGGACCGTAGCCCAGCTTCATGGAGACGGTTGCGAATGGTCCTCGCCGATACCCCAGGAGCAACAGTGTCCCTAATTTGCTGGGAAGTGGCGGTGCGGTCCCCCACGGCACTGCTTAGGATCCTACGGTCTTGGCGTGCATCCGTCCGTCGCTGCGGTCCGGTCCCAGGTCGACAGGCACGTGCACCTTCCGCCGACCACTGGCGACAACATCGATGTACTGTGGAGACCTCACGCCCCACGTGTTGAGCAATTCGGCGGTACGTCCACCCGGCCTCCCGCATGCCCACTATACGCCCTCGCTCAAAGTCCATCAACTGCACATACGGTTCACGTCCACGCTGTCGCGGCATGCTACCATTGTTAAAGACTGCGATGGAGCTCCGTATGCCACGGCAAACTGGCTGACACTGACGGCGGCGGTGCACAAATGCTGCGCAGCTAGCGCCATTCGACGGCCAACACCGCGGTTCCTGGTGTGTCCGCTGTGCCGTGCGTGTGATCATTGCTTGTACAGCCCTCTCGCAGTGTCCGGAGCAAGTATGGTGGGTCTGACACACCGGTGTCAATGTGTTCTTTTTTCCATTTCCAGGAGTGTAAATTAAATGCTTACGAAAAGGGAATCTCTTTCAGACAATGGCTTTTAAATGATGTAGGACAGAGGGAATTGCTATCATTATAAAAAAAGAAAATTATTCCATCGGTAAACACAGTGAAATTGACAAAGAAGCTGAATGTCGTACTCTTTGGAGGCTCAAATCTTTCTATACATTTTTTACAATAAAACAATTGATAATATATTGACCTGTTGGCCTTACTAATCTAGCACGGTCCTACGGGGAAATGGAGGTACCTTATGCAGAGCACTTGGTCACCATTCGGATTCAGCAACGAAGTATCTCATGCAATGTCGATAGAGGAGCGGAAAGCCAATCTATACAAAACTACGTAAGACAAAAGTACACACAGCCTTCCGTGGTTTAGGCAAGCAGCAGGGTTCTGTGTCGGCATTTTACACGCGTGAAGCGCCTCTAAAATTGTAATTGGGTTGAGGGGCTTGTAAACGAAAAGACGAGCAGCAAAAGTCAGTACCGTTTTCGATAGATCTATACCCAATGTACACATGGGCGAAGCCAAGAAAAAGTTTCCACCCACATCGGTTTTAAGTTCACTGAATTTCTTATTGTCTGCCGTAATGCGGCGTAAATTTATAGGCTGGAATTATTTTAAAAGGGCCCATTTCGAAGTATCTGTAATTGTGAGGGGTACAGCTACACTCGCTACAACGCCCTCGAACGACCTCAATCTGTTAAAGGAAATGGATTCAAAATTTCGCTAAAAATATACTTTAACATCTTCAACGATAAATATGACAATTTAGAATCCAATAAGATGAGAACTGAAAAAGCTATTGAACCCAAGAAGGGCACAAGTTACAATTTGAAAGCCACATGATATTGCCTAGCTGCTACATAGTTAAGTCCCTCATTAGAAAGTCGATAAAAATCATGACCTCTGTTCTAATAACTCACTGACAGCACCCTGTGAAAAAGAAATCATTAAACTTAGTTACGAAATAAAACATTCAAATACATTTGTCCAGTATTCGATACAGCCGTTCTGAAAGACGGACTGATACCTTATCTGTCTTCATGCAAACCCAAACACTAACAGCTGCGCGGGGCCCTCTCCGAGTTTCTAGAGTGATGGGGTAAGCCCATGACCAATCTCGCACGCAAAACTTTTAGGTTTTACAAATCTTTGGCCTAACCTCCCAGTCCCTGCTGTTTCTCTATCCCCGGTAGAATTTAAGTTGGCAGAAGATTCAGAAACCCACTAGACCTTTTTGGTTCGTCTGCTGTTTCCTTCAAAACTTCATAAGTGAGCAGATACTTTAAGGAAAGGTAGAAATGGAAAAAGGTCACAGGACGACCACAATATGAAAATAAAAATAAACACGTTTGAGTCATAATTGTTCCCCAAGCTTTCGGGGGTTCATCGGAAACAATAGCACGGTTCATTGAGCACCCAAAACAATGAATTTTCAGTGGTATTCAAATAGCAGTAAAATGTACAGAGCATGAACAAGTATGGAAGGGCTGTTTTTTTTTAATTAAGAAATGGCACCTGTTGTGAAGTTCTATTTTAGATAAATATATTTTATTCCGTGAAACTTTATGATCTGCTTTCAATTTCAAGTCACGAATGCCGTAAAAGGTTCAATATCTTTTAGTAACAGTAGTTGGGTCGGCGCTTTTAGTATGTTTCCAGTGTAGCATACTAGTAAATAGCTACCATTTTCCTACCCACTATTCTGACATTGCCCTATTATTATTTTAACAATAACTAGATGCACAAACTTAGCATTCCAGTGGGCAAGAACGAGTGGTTTAATGTGAAAGATAAGGAGCTCCCGGGTTCAGTCCCGAATTGGAGAGGTGCTTTTTCTCGCTCCACTCCTTCCAGGACGGCTCTACGTCCGTTCGGCCTACTATCAAATGAGTGCTGAAGATCTTTCCCTTGGATAGGAGGCGGCCGAGGCGATGAGCCCGCCCCTCTCCACCCCACACTGCCGCGACGAAGAATGGCCGTACTCTGTCTAAAGTCAGGCCAGTACCCCAGTCTTGGACTTGCGGCACAGGCTTGACCTTACATTTTCAAAACTGTCAAAATGTCATTATGTTTGTCAAGAATCGACGCTTAGCCGAAACTCATCAGCCACTCTCTACGTCGTTGCCTTCCGTAGCAATTTTGCGAAGCGTCAGACCACCGGAGGACGAAGTGTTACTGGAAGTGGCCTGTATGCCTGCATGGTATCACTCTACTGGACGACGTCAAATCCAACGTCTTGTTGCATTAATATTCTCCCCGTCATTCACGTGCATAGGTACAAAGAAGGTAACTGCGAAGAAACCATGGGTAACAGACGAAATACTTCAGTTGATCGATGAAAGGAGGAAGTAGAAAAATGTTTCGGGAAAATCAGGAATGGAGAAATACAAGTCGCTGAGGAATGAAATAAATTGGAAGTGTAGGAAAGCTAAGATGAAATGGCTGCAGTAAAATGTGAAGACATCGAAAAAGAAATGATTGTCGGAAGGACAAACTCAGCATACAGGAAAGTCAAAACAATCTACGGCGACATTAAAATCAAGGGTGATACCATTAAATGGGCAACAGGAATTTCACTGTTAGGTGCAGAGGAGAGATCAAGCAGGTGGGAAGGATACATTGAAAGCCTCTACCAGGCGGAAGATTTGTCTGTTATGATAGAAGAAGTGGCAGGAGTCGATTTAGAAGAGATAGTGGATCCAGTTTTAGAATCAGAATTTAAAAGAGTTTTGGAGCACTTGAGATCAAATAAGGCAGAAGGGATAGAATTTCTAAAATCATTGGTGGAAGTGGTAACGAAACGACTAATCACGTTTGTGTGTAGAATTGATGAGTCTGGCGACATACCATCTGACTTTCGGAAAAGCATCATCCACACAATTCCGAAGACAGCAAGAGCTGACAATTGCGACAAATATCGCACAGTCAGCTTAACAGCTCATGCATCCAAGATGCTTACAAGAATAATAGACAGAAGAATTGAAAAGAAAATTGAAGTTGCGCTAGATGACGATCAGTTTGGCTTTAGGAAAGGTAAAGGCACGAGAGAGGCAATTCTGACGTTGCAGTTAATAATGGAAGCAAGACTAAAGAAAAATCAAGGCACATTCATAGGATTTGTCTACCTGGAAAAACCGGTCGACGATGTAAAATGGTATAACATGTTCGAAATTTAGAGAAAAGTAGGGGTAACCTATGGGGAGAGACGGCTCATATACAATATGTACAACAGCCAAGAGGACGAACAAGAACGAAGTGCTTAAAAAGAGTGTAAGACAAGGAAGTAGCCTTTCGCCCCCACTGTTCAACCTGTACATCGAGGAAGCAATGACGGAAATAAAAGAAAGGTTCAAGAGTGGATCTAAAATTCGAGTTGAAAGGATATCAGTGACATGATTCGCTGATGACATTGATATCCTGAGTGAAAATGAAGATGATACATGATCTGCTGAACAGAATGAACAGTGTAATGAGTACAGAGTATGGACAGAGAGTAAATTGAAGAAAGACGAAGGTAATGGGAAGTAGTAGAAATGGGAACAGCGAGGAACTTAACATCAGAATTCATAGTCACGAAGTCGATGATGTTAAGAAATTGTGCTAACTACGCATTAAAATAGCCAATGACGGACGGAGCAAGGAGGACATCACAAGCAGACTAGCAATGGCAAAAATGGTATTCCTAACCAAGAGAAGTCTACTAGTATAAAATATCGGCCTTCAGTTGGGGAATAAATCTCTGAGAATGTACGTCTGGAGTACAGCGTTATATGGTAGTGAAACATGGTCTGTGGGAAAACCGCAACAGAAGAGAATCGAAGCATTTGAGATGTGGTGATACAGATGAATATTGAAAATTATAAGTACTGATAAGGTAAGGAATGAGGAGGTTCTGCGCGGAATCGGAGAGGAAAGGAACATGTGGAAAACGCTGATAAGGAGAAGGGACAGGATGATAGGACATCTGTTGAGACATGAGGGAATGACTTCCATGGTACTAAAGGAAGGTGTAGAGGGAAAAAACTGTAGAGGAAGACAGAGGCTGGAATACATCCAGCAAATAACTGAGGACGTAGGTTGCAGGTGCTACTCTGACATGAAGAGGTTAGTATAGGAGAGGAATTCGTGGCGGGCCGCATCAAAGCAATTAGAAGACTGATGACCAAAAAAAATATTGAGGATGCGTTTAGTCCATCTCATCTAGAATCAGTGATTCTTCTTACACGCCCATAAAAGCTGTAAGAGGTCCGTGACTAAGGAATTTGTTGCTAGCACACTCGAGCAAATGTAATTTCGATGGATTGCTCATGCGCTGCCTGCGATATGTAAGCTATAAGAAAATCTCAGACCAGAGAGCAGTGCTGTATGCAGTAAGAGCAGTGTCTGTAACAGTAGAAGTAAGTAGTTGCGAGCAGTGTCTGGTGTATGGAGTTGGCTGGGCCGGTCGTGGGGAGCGATGGCGGCGCCTGAGCGATGTAGTATAAGGCAAAAGCAGCCTCGCGCATATGTACTATTGTTATATCAGGTCACATGAAAAGTGTTTTAAGATATCTCTTAATAATAATCTTTCTTATAAAAAATTAACTTCTGTCAATCATTCACCTCAGTTTAAAGAATTAACTAGTTTCTCAAATCCATGCTCATCCCGATTATTGTAAAGAAAAATCAGTTGTTTGCTTCTATACATGACAAATTTATCGACAGCATTGCACTGGGCTGTGCCAGAAAAATTTCTTAAAGGAGCAGATATATACGCGTTATCCGGCGACCTTATTGAGGTAAGAATTTTCATTCTATTAAGTATGATCTTTCAGGGCCATGACGCAGCACTGCTGACGTCCAAATTTACCAGTTTAGATTCACAGTCAGTTAATTATTGAAGGGTTATATGTGAGCCACAATTTTATTGAGAAATTAGTCACACTTTATTATTGGTAGGTTACGGATTTTTTTTATTTGCAGGTTACGCTGAATGTGAATGATATAAATAATTATATTTTTTTTGTTAGGAGGGTTCGGAAATTTTCTGTTGGGAAGTTACACTTGGCGACAAACGGCCAGTATCGTATTTTTGTGAATTTCTGAGAAATAGTCATATATCTGCTCTTGTTTACCTAATGATAAATGTAGTCTGCATCTGGCGCAACGCATTTAGTAATTTGTCACTCTTTCTTCCACAGATCATTGGCAATTTATTGCTCTTTGTTGATATTGTATTTGTTCCATTTATGCTTTGTCTTTGTTTGATTTTGTGCTTAACACTGATTTGTGAAAATGCCGCGAAAAACTGTTAACAGTACACCACGATGTGCAATGAGTGAAAAAGCCGACTCGAATAATTTGACCGATAATACTTGCGGCACTCAGTGTCATAATGACAATACCCCAATTACAGATAATCAATGCGTGCCGACCAGCAGTAATGATTCTAATGTAAATGATGAGCAAACAAATTCAATCATGTCCACACTTAATTTAACAATTGATGACGCGGCACCTTCCGATACAATGAACGCTGCCCAATTTGACACACGTGATTTGCAAAATTTGCACAGTGAACAGATAAATGTTTCTCACGAGATGAACAATGTAGCCAAAATACGTCAGATTTATTTGATTCCGATGTAATGACCCACAGTGCACATCCATTTAGCAAACCTTTTCGTGAATCAGACAGTGACCCAATGGTTACACAAAACGTGACACATTCAGATACACCATCACATAGCACAGAAAATAGAGTCGCTAATTTTGGCATGGATCAAGTTGTGGCATATTGCTACAACTCAATGAAAAACACGACAACAATTATAAACAACTTAATGAATCGAACAAACAACTTAATGAAAATTTCAAACAGTTGAATGAAAAATACGAGAACCTTAATGAATCGAACAAACAAGTTAATGAATCGAACAAACAACTTAATGAAAATTTCAAACAGTCGAATGAAAAACAAGACAACAATTTTAGACAACTTAATGAATCAAACAAACAACTTAGTGAACAGATTACAGCCGTTGCCATGCAATGTCACGATAACAAAGAACAATTGCGTGAGGAAATTAAGGCTTGTGCTAGGAACAGTAGTGAAGAAATTAGATCTGTTGCACATGAATTAAGTAATACACATGCAGCCACAACGAAATTACTTACAGATGAAATTAGTGCAGTCGCTAAACAATGTTCTGAAAACGCAACACAGTTACGTGACGAGTTTAAATTAATGTCAGCAGAACTTTCACGCACACTGGATGCGAAAGCCGACAAGAAATTTGAACGACAAAACAGCCAAATTGACGAACGTTTTAATCACCACCGACAAAACAGTGAAACGCGTTACCGTAAATTTATACAGGAACAGAACAAAGTAAAGAAACAAGTCATGGAAACAATTACTGCACAGAGACAGGAAGCTAAGCGAAAGTTGTTTACGAAAGCAAAAACATACGTAGACAACAACATTGCTACAGTATCAGACGAAATCAAACAGTTGAACACAGAACTGCATGACGAAATCTCCGATCTTAAAACAAAATCAGACGCAGACACAGTAGCCTTTCAGACAGTGACCAGCAGACTTGAACAATTGGAATTAATACAGAATCCCGATGCCATTAAATCAGACGTTAATAAATTGAACAAAACCACACGTAAAATACAAAAAAAACGATGCTTGTGACATTAAAAATGAAGATAAGGTAAAAGCACTGACTGAAAAATTTGATGAGTTGGCCAGTCGTTTTGACGTTATCGAAAATAACAATCACATCGAATCAGACGATACGTCACCAGTTTCGTTTAATCAAACACCCGAATTCCAAAATTTACAGCAGACACTCAGTGAGATAGGTTCGTCCAATAATACATTACGTAGGAAATTATCATCTTTACAGCAAGAAGTGACAGAGATGAAAAATGTTTCAGCCTCTAACACGACACAGCATATGCCACATTCTGAACATTTGTCACACTCAAACAGCCAGTATAACTTAGGTAATTTACAGAGAGTACGTTACTTAGATTCCGAACAGTCACAGATCAACAGATTATCATACAATCCTGAACCTGTTCAGACATTCAGATACGATAGTTTCGATTATGAGCACTTTCTATCCATGAGAAAATTTAAGGTATTTAAGAATGACAGAACACAGATTCACCCATTGGATTGGATACAACGATTTATTTATGCATTTTCACCGGCATTGCCTGTAATGCAGAAACTAAAATTTATTTGCAGCGCGTAATTGACCTCAGGGGATTCATTACGCTTAGATGAATAACTGCCGTAGCGTGCACAGGGCCCCGAGCCGTAGTAGTGCTATCTCTTCTTTAGTTTTCTGCACTGCTGCCTACTCTTTTACTACTCTTTATATCTATCAAAACAGCTCTTCAACTATCGATCTATTTAGGATGAAGAATGAGTAAAGAAAACCTGATATGACATGTTTCACCTGAAAGTGACAGTTTTCATTAGACACTCCTAAAATGACAAGAACTACCATCGTAATTTTAATAAGTGACAAAATTTTAATTATCAATATCGTCAGAATTATCAGCAACAGCAAACACATTTTGGTAACAATAGAGGCTTTTCCCCACAACGTCAACAAAACCAGTCGGTTAACATACTTAACCAACAAAGTAGTCCCTAAGGTCAACCAAGCTTTAATGTTTCGCCGCCTACACGTATAGCGTCGGCTCCATCAAACAGTAACGCACTGCAACAAGGAAATCACTACGTACAGAAAACACACCATTTCAACTCCTATCGGAATGCGCCGTATAGCAATGATTATTATGACAGACGTAAAAGTAATGAGCACAGTTTTCAGCGAGCATTTAATAACAGTAGGTCTTATCAGCAGCAGAATCAACCGCAACAACACATTATCATGAACGAACCGGACAGTGGGTATCATCCCGAACCTAATACGTCAGGACGAAATAACAGAACAGTACAAATAGTTGAAATGCCACAGCATCCTCCTGCAAATAACAGCACGTCAGAAAGAATTTGACTAGATACGGTACAGGTTGCATCTTCCAGCGGCGTAAGCAATACTTTTAATACACAGAATCTTTTTCACGAAAATGTTATTACTTTTGACGACATCCGAAACACACTTTTGCATAAAAAACCAGTTATTAAAAAAAAAAAAAACATTTCACAGCCTGTTATTGAAGTAAAGATTGGATCATCCACATTTTCAGCAGTAATCGATTCTGGATAATCTATGTCACTTATAAATGAAGAAATATTCAATGAATGTAATAAAGAGAACACCTATCCTACGTTACCATTAGGCAAAACTAAAGTAAAAGGAGCAGTATCTAGTAAAGGAGTAGATGTAAAATTGCAGACACACTTATCATTTTGTATTGCAGGTCATACGTTCCACTCAAATTTTTGGATTGTTCCCTTATTTACAACAGACGTTATTTTAAGTACCAGTTTTTTGGTACAACACGACACAAATATTGACTTTCAAAATTCCTATTTAAAGTTAAAGGATAAAAATGTACAACTAGCATTAGAATTTCAGCACCCTTTATCTGCAGAAGAACAAACAATTAATCGAACAGAGGTCATTTCTACATCGCGTAACACGGACTGTCATTCCACATTGCTCACAGTTACGTACGTACACAACTACAATACACCAGACGAAGCCGACTATGACGTTATGCAAATGATTTCTGATAAAGTTAAACAGAGCAGTGCAAATACAGATGACGAACGTACTCAACTACCCAATATTCTTTTACAGCAAGCTCCAGTTTCTGACAACATCCCTGGTACTATGTCTGGTTTCATGTATGAATTTCAAGTTAAACACCACGACACGTTTAAAGCCAAACATTATCCTATTCCATATATTCACAGACAGCAAGTTAAGAAAGAATTACAAGCTATGCTAGACCAAGGAATTATTGAACCGGCAGTTAGTCCGCACATAAACCCGCTCCATATTGTTAAGAAAAAGGATGGCTCACTTCGCCTCGTACTTGATTCGCGTCATATCAACGACAGATCGCCCACAGACACTAGAAGAGCTTCTACAGAAATTTCATGGTACTACTATTTACTCCACATTAGATTTAAAATCGGGATTTTGGTAAATTCATCTCCATCTGAACTGCAGAGAGTACACAGCATTCCTCTGTTTTGGTGACTGTTATCAGTTTTGCAAATTACCGTTCGGTTTACCAATTTCTTCAGCAGCATTTATTCGCGGTTTGAATACTATACTTCCGACACAACTTAAAGACAGAATCACAACGTATGTAGACGACATCCTTATTGTTGAAGCTTACTTGTCTGAACACAATCTGATTCTTGAACAACTGTTGCAAACTTTTCGTGCACAATGACTTACAGTTAACCTTAGCAAATCACACTTTGGCAAAATATCTATAAAATTTCTTGGACATGTAATTTCAGCAGAAGGCATTGCGCCTGACCAGGAAAAACTTCAAGCTTTACGTGACATTACTGTTCCAACGACGAAGAAACAACTACGCAGCTTTCTGCGATTAATTTTTTTCCGTAAATTTATTCATTATTCTGCTTTAGACACCCCTAGATTATGCCAGTTGACGGGTAAAAACACTATTTGGTCCTGGGATAGCCAAGCACAGTCTGAATTTGTCAATCTGAAACAAGCTTTGTTGAACGCACCACTTTTATCACACCCAAATCCTACCAGAAATTTTTCCATTGCCACCGACAGTTCTAACACCGCTTTAGGCGTACACATTTTTCAGGAAATTGAAGAAGACGGTACTACAGTAATTAAAAATATCGAATTTGCAAGTCGTATTCTGTCACCTGCTGAACGCAGTTATTCTGTTACAGAACTTGAAACATTATGTGTTGTATGGGCATTTACCAGATTTAGGCATTTTCTTTATGGAAGACATACTACCGTTTACATAGATCATAGAGCTATACAGTTTTTACTCTCCGCTAAATTTACACATGACAGATTAAGTAGATGGAAATTTTATTTACAGGAATTTAATTTTACAGTTGTTCACATTCCTGGAACACGAAATATTGTAGCAGACGCACTATCCCGTTCTCTCAGCAACAATCAGCAAGACATCGCAACCAACTTCTGCCAAGCAAATTCTAGCGTCATTTATATTCAACAAGTTGCATTCGAAAATTTGATTTCGGCATCATTACGAGACATAGCATAAGAGCAGAGCAAAGACAACGTGTGGAAAGAAATCAAACACCTTTGGGAAGATAGGAATAATGTTACCGTCAGAAACCATTACACTGTACGCAATAATATTCTGTTTCGCCGCTCTCACCCTGACACCAACAACTGGTTATTATGTATTCCTGACGAGCTTGTTAACAAATTAGTTTGGTGTACTCATTTTAGTTACGCACATTACGGAGCCAGAAAATGTTTTCTTATGCTGAGACAGAACTGTTATTTTGCCAACATGGAGAAACGTATTCGACGAGTTTTAGCGTCATGTAAAATCTACCAGAAAGCTAAGTCAGACACGACTTCACATATTCCTCCGTTACATCCCATTGTACCTGTTAAATTGAGACACATGGCCGCTGTAGACATTTTTGGTCCGATTCTGAGAACTAATAGAGGTTTTTGCTACATCTTTATCGCTCTTGAACTCGCTTCAAAATTTGTAACCTTCGCTCCGTTACGCAAAGCTACTGCTAAATCGATTTCGAATGCATTTGTATAACATTTTTTATTTCATGTAGGGCATATATTGAAAGTAATTTCCGACAATGGACCACAATTTCGATCTGCGATATGGACACATATGTTGCAAACTAGAAACATTTCTCCGATCTATGTATCCAGGTATCACGCTTGTTCGAACCCTTCTGAATGACTGATGAAAGAAATTAGTAAACTATGTAGAATATGCTGCCATAAAAGACATATTGATTGGGATACACACATACTCTCATTCCAGGATGTAATTAACTCCATACCAAATGAATCTACTATGCTATCTCCTATTATTATATGGAAAAATATTGAACCACCCAACAAAATTAAAGAATTAGTATCTTTTCCTACATCTCGCCGACTACGCTCTCATGAAATAATCGACATTGCGCTCAACAACATCAAACGTGCCGCAGAACGGCGGAGAAGACAGCAAAAACAGGTTTGTACGCGCCGTGTCTTTCACATTGGACAGAAAATATTAATACGCACACATTATTTATCCAACAGAGGAAAAAGTAGATGCAGTAAATTTGAGCTTCTATATGCAGGTCTATATAGAATTCGCAGCGTTCCTCACCCCATTGTAGTACATGTCGAAACTTTGAGAACCAGAAAAAGCAAGGCAATCACCATATTTCCAATATTAAACCCTTTATTGAATAAAATGGAAATGTCGTGTGGCTAGGGCCTCCCGTCGGGTAGACCGTTCGCTTGGTGCAGGTCTTTCGATTTGACGCCACTTCGGCGACCTGCGCGTCGATGGGGATGAAATGATGATGATTAGGACAACACAACACCCAGTCCCTGAGCAGGAATCGAACCCGGGCCCTTAGGATTGACAGTCTGTCACGCTGACCACTCAGCTACCGGGGCGGAGCTTTATTCAATGAACATACTTTATGTTTTATTACACTGTAATGCCATTTCCTGATATTCATATGACCACTTATGCAATTTTATCTATGTGACGACTTACTGAAGATGATAGTATTTTTTCTTAACAAGTGCCCAGCAAGGTAAGGTTAGCAGGTCGCGTTTCTTGTCGTTACACATCAGACCATGCACATTTTCCATTTTTTGTGTATGTATGATTGTTTTCTTATCGAAAGTAGACTTTTCTCTGTATGCACTATGAAACCTTTAAGATGTAACAGACACCAGTTGGCTTTGACATTTTTACCTTACGATACCTCAATATTTTGACTATTCTACATTTTTTGCTACTACATTATAATACTGTGTGTACATTTTTTGCGCTTGAAAATTGTCTATGTTTTTGACCTAATACGTTTTCTGTCATGCTATGCTGTATGCTTAGTTATATCACTAGAAACAAGTTTTTAGTTAATGGGTATGTGATTTAAATGCAAGATATTGATCCATATTCATCATTTTCAGAAAGCAATAACGTGTAAAAGAAATAAATTAAACAAACCTCAGTGGTTTACTATGAAATGGAAATTTCACCATCGGAATGAACGAAAGAAAATGCAAATACCTTGTCATGAAGAGTAACTGGATCAGAATTCAGAAGCATTAACAAGAATATATTATATACACTTTATAATAGCAGTCTTAACTAATTATTTTTCTTTCAGGATATGAGGCGATTAATGCAGGCTGTCAGACAGGGCTACACATGTTAATTTTAGTAATGAAATATGATAGAAGTAAGAAACTCTATAATATATGAAGTAATGAATGATAATGAATAGTTGTATGAGGAGAATGGTAATATGAATAATGAAGTGTCAATTTTTTGCAGATGACAATAAATAATGGTGAATAATTATATGAAGAATATGGTAACATGAATAATGAAGTTTTTCTTTGCAGATGATGATAATGATGGAGTTTATATATTTTCTATTAGTTAAGAAATGCTATGTAGTTATTTAAGGATTTGTTGCAGTTTCTTTTGACAGTATGTCTTATGTCGCATAGTATAATGACTGAAAGTTTTGGGAAAGACAGCTAGAGTACATACATATTAAGTACACGTTTCATTACCTGTTAATTCGAAGTTTACTCTTTTCAGCAAAATATACATTTCTTCTTTCAGTTCAATAATCCACTTCGTGTTTTTTCCAGCAGATGCTTTTCATGATATTAATATGCTATAAGCAGTTAGTTACTAATCCTGTTCTAATACTTGCATTTTTTTTACTCAGTTGTGTCTATCATTTACAAATGTGATCACATATACTATACTTGTTTCATAACCTTGCTACAGCTGACCTATGACGAATGACGTTAATAATCCTTACTTGCAGCAATAAGTCAAAAGCAAATGTTTTCGTGCCCCAGCAATTAATTGTCGATCCCAACGCAATGCATTGCTAGAACAAAAAAAAATTATTACCAGTCCCAACTACTACCAGCATACAACTAAATAATGCTACCAGTTTAAGATGTATTTCTAGTCCTAAATATAATGCAAATTTTTCTGATGTATTGATTCCATTACGTCTATGTATTATTGGACTGCAGACCTTGAGTAATAGTTACAATGTCTTACATTTTAAATATGTCTTATGTCACTTGCATGATACCATATGTAAACACTAGCAGCCTGATGCTACATGCAATAACTCTTGTTTTGAATGATGACTTCTGAATAATGCATTACTGTAATGAGAAGACCTATGATGCCAATAATTAGTGTAATTAGATGACTTATGAATAATGTTCTGTAATGATTACTGTAATGAGATGACTTATGCATAAATGCTATGCCAATAATTACTGTAATGAGATGACTTATGCATAAATGAATGTCAATGATTACTGTTATAAGATGAGTTATGCATAAATCCTTTACCAATAATTACTGACATTAGGTGACTTATGAATAATGTTTTGTAATACTCCATACATACCACATAAACGTTTAGTAACTAGCCAACGAGTACCAATAATTACTGCAATGACATGAATTCTTAATAATATTTTGTTATGCTCTATAAATGAATGCCAATAATTACTGCAATGAGATGTGTTATGAATAGTGTTTTATAATACTCAATACTTACTGCATGTTTAGTAACTGGCCAATGAATGCCAATGATTACTGTAATGAGATGACTTATGTATAAATGCTATGCCAGTAATGACTGTAATGAGATGACTTATGCATAAATGAATGCCAATGATACCTATAACGAGATGACTTACATATAAATGCTATACCAATAATTACTGTAATTAGATGACTTAAGAATAACGTTTTTCAATACTCCATACATAGCACATAAATGTTTAGTAACTAGCCAATGAGTACCAATAATTGATACACTAGTGTAATTCTGAATGATGACTAGCATAAGACTTAATGTCCTTCACCTTCTGGCCTAATTACCAGCAGTTACTGCAATATCCGTATGTCCTGTCCATCCTCATGCTCATGGAGCACTATATTTGGTTTTTGCAGTAATTCTACGTTGATGTAAGATTATGGATTCTGCAAGAATGTGGTGTTGACATATCAAGCTGTCCACCACCTTGAACGATGGAGATGTTATTATGGTCCTGCTGTTTGGTGTACCTAATGTACTACCAAAATGACAACATACAATATTAATGCAACATGTCAGTGTCTTGGCTACACTGATAAATATACTTCAGGAAGAGAACTTCAGTTTGTCTCAATTGGTGTTGTGCTTCTGTAGAAAGATATGGACTTTCAGTATAGCTATGTGCAACCCACTGTGCTGCAACCATGATGCTATCCTTCCCATCCCTTTCCTAGTTCTTGTAAAATGGTAAAGACTTATTCAGTGCGTGTGCACTTTATTTCATTACTCAATATGTTCAAATTCTTGTAAAATGGTAAAGACTTATACAGTGTGTGTGCACTTTATGTCATTTGTTAATTATTTTGTACTCATTGCGTATACATTTTGTCATTTCTTCATATGTTCTTAACTCAGTGTGTGTGCGCTCTATTTCATTTCTTAATATGTTTTGCACTTATCAATAATGTTATATATGTATATACTCTGTGACTGTAGACTTAGTGTACTAAATAGACTATAGAAAAATTTGTTGCTCATGGCAAGTCCAACTGACTCACCATCGCTGCCATATTTTTGCCCGCCCCCCCCCCCCCCCTCAGTGGAGGGTTATGTAAGAGGTCCATGACTAAGGAACTTGTTGCTAGCGCACTCGAGCAAATGTAATGTCGATGGGTTGCTCACGCGCTGCCTGCGATATGTAAGCTATAAGAGAATCTCAGACCAGAGAGCAGTGCTGTATGCAGTAAGAGCAGTATCTGTAGCAGTAGAAGTAAGTAGTTGCGAGCAGTGTCTGGTGTATCGAGTTGGCTGGTCCGGTCGTGGGGAGCGATGGCGGCGCCTGAGTGATGTAGTATAAGGTAAAAGCAGGCTCGCGCATATGTACTATTGTTACATCAGGTCCCATGTAAAGTGTTTTAAGATATCTCTTAATAATAATCTTTCTGATAAAAATTAACTTTTGATAATCATTCAATTTCTCCAATCCATGGCCATTCCGATTATTGTAAAGAAAAATCAGTTGCTTCTTTTTACACATGACAAGTGTATCGGCCAGCATTGCACTTGGCTGTGCCAAAAAAATTTAGCAGATATATACGCGCTATCCAGCAACCTTATTGAGGTAAGAATTTTCAATCTATTCAGTATGATCTTTCAGGGCCATGACGCAGCACTGCTGATGTCCAAATTTACCAGCTTAGATTCACAGTAAGTTAATTATTGAAGGGTTATATGTGAGCCACAATTTTATTGAGAGATTAGTCACATTGTATTATTGGTAGGTTACGGAATTTTTTTATTGGGAGGTTACGATGAATGTGAATGTTATACATATATAAATTTAACTGTGGGGAGGTTACAAACCTAACTCTGTGTTTGTGCCTTATTTCCGTGAATTTCTATTTTTTAGAATACACTTCTCGTTCTATTTTTGTAATGAAGAACCCATTTTTACAACTTTTAGTCAGTACTTTCCTCTCTTTTCTAATTCCACTAGTAAACATCTGTGAAATATCTCGGGCTTATTTTTGATGAGAAGATCACACTTAAAGGATCTCAAAGTCCGCTGTTTCAAGGCTTTAAACGTCCTTAAATGCGTCAGTCATAGATCCTGGGGCGCTGACAGGGCACGTCTGCTCCAACTTTATAAGGCCTTTGTGCGACCTCGACTGGAATACGGATGTCAAGCTTATGGCTCTGCAAGACCTTCCTACCTCAAAATGTTGGATGTGGTTCACCATGAGGGTATTAGGCTCTCAACGGGGGCTTATCGCACGAGTCCAGTTGCTAGTCTGTGTGTCGAGGCGGGAGAGCCTCCGCTGTCCATTCGGCGTCTTCTCCTCGTGGTACGGCACGCGTACAGGGCCAAGTCCACTCCTCTTTCATTGGCGTCCAACACTTTTTCCCCGCCGGCACTGGCATTTCTCTTCCGCCACCGTCCGGAGGCAACAAAGCCGTTTGGCATCCGTGCAAAGGAGAGTCTCGAGTCAGCACACCTGGAGGGCATTAAGGTACTCCACCAGGGATGGAGTAGGGGATCTCCCTGGCGACTACAAAGGCCAAGATTACTTCTTGATCTGGCTGCTTACACGAAGTATTGTACCCCGGACCACCTTTTTAAAATTAAACTTACTGAGATTTTAGAACGCCATTCAGATTTTATTACTGTTTACACGGATGGGTCTAAACGGGGGGATTTTATGGGCTGCTCTGCTGTGTTTCCCGATACTGTCCATCGGATAGGGCTCCCAGAGCAGTTCTCAGTTTACTATGCAGAACTGTTTGCCATTCAGCAAGCATTAGAGCATATGCGCCGACATCGTGGCACGAAATTCATCATCTGCTCCGATTCCCAAAGTGCTCTACACGCTCTTGAACAGATGTACCCAGCAGATCGGATGGTGCAAAAGGTGCAGGACGCACTCCTGCTCTTGCAACAGCGGGGTAAGGATGTAATTTTCTGCTGGGTTCCAGGGCACATAGGGATTCCTGGAAACGAACTTGCAGATGCGGCTGCCAAGGAGGCTTGCTCCATCCCACCTCCTGCTCGCTGTTCCGTCCCCCTGCAGGCAATAACGTCTTTCGTGACTCGGAAGGTCATGCGTTGGTGGGAGGCTCAGTGGCTGGACGTGAGGGATAATAAGTTGCGAGCGGTGAAGGATTCTATCCGACCGTGGCTCACCTCCTTCCGACAACGACGAGCTGAGGAAGTAGCCCTTACACGGCTTAGAATAGGACATTCTCCTTTGACACATGGTTTTCTGTTACGTCGTGAGGAGCCACCAACATGTCAGACATGTGGGACACAGCTGTCGATACGACATATTTTAACTGAGTGTGTTTTATATGTGGGTTTGAGGGAAGATTTCAGTTTCCCACCAGACCTACCCTCTCTTTTAACTAATAATGAGGCGAGTGTCGCTAGAGTTTTACGTTTTCGTGTGATGTCTGGCCTTCTTCCCAAAATATTGGGATTGAAGTCTTAATGTGCTGTCCAGTGGTTTGGTCACCCATTATTTGTAAGTGGTCACTCAGCCACCGTTAATTAGTTTTACCTGTTTGTACTGCTATTTTATTTTTAGTTTTATCTCCCTGTTTTGATGTGCTGTGTCCACTCTTGCAATTTGAACAATACAAATTCTCTCACACTTCGGCTCTGAATTGAACTTTTGGGAACGGGCGCTGATAACCTCACTGTTGTGCGCCCTAAAACACTAATAATCATCATCATCATCTGTCACAGAGGATGAAACAAACAGACGGACTTATGAGGGAATTATGAAGACTGTTCTTCGAATTTTGGCAAAGTGCTTATTATTGAAAGCTATTCTTATTGGTATTATTGTTATCGCTATTATTATTGTTATTCTCATTACAGAAAGAAGACCAAGAAACGCAGATTAGGCTTCAGCTTCCCGATTAGGACAATATTATCAGAGGGAAGGAACTGGAGGAGAATCTAGAGAGCAGCATGAACCATTGAATCTCTGTCCTGCCGAATGCGAGTACAGTATCTTAACCATCTTAGATATTATTATTGCTGTTATTTTTATTATTATGTTATTTATGGAACGAAATCGTTTTCACCACGTTGTTGTTTTAGAACAGCAATTTATAAAGCACCTGGATAATTTAAGCCTCATTTCAACACTTATTTGATTAGATATAACCATACAGTGCAGAGAGTCTAATGCTGCTATACGCCAGCAAGCCGTTAGAATAGGTAGCAATCTCCATCCTACAAAATGACTGATAGTCATAGAGCATGAAAACAGAGATACAAGCGGATGCTGAATCGTACTGGGGCAGGTTGATCGACAGCGCATAACTTCGTTAATATTGTTTGTTTACATGTGTATCTACGACTCCAATTATACTGTCGACATTATCCATACTGACAGATTGCCGGCCGGAGTGGCCGTGCGGTACTAGGCGCTGCAGTCTGGAGCCGAGCGACCGCTACGGTCGCAGGTTCGAATCCTGCCTCGGGCATGGATGTTTGTGATGTCCTTAGGTTAGTTAGGTTTAATTAGTTCTAAGTTCTAGGCGACTGATGACCTCAGAATTTAAGTCGCATAGTGCTCAGAGCCATTTGAGCCATACTGACAGATTCCTAACCATGCTTTCGGTAACTCCAAATTCAAGTTCTCATTTTAATTAACATTCTATTCAGTATCGTCAGTGATTGGCCAATTAATATCGAATCATAAACGCGCCAAGTGCAGGCAGGCGGGAAACACTAAGGACAGATTATCAGACAGCCACGGACTAATTTCTAGACAGGCACCACACATGTGCGGTGGCCTGAATATGTTTTCGCGTAAAAGTGAGTTAGTGAGTTAACAGTACCTCGGAAAACGTTTATATGCAAATTCACTGGTATGCGACTTCGAACTGTCAGTACATTCGAGTGGGGATTATTTCGTGAACGTGGAATGATGCTCCCCATGTGTTGACTATATCCGCAAACTTACTTTAGAGTATTACCGTTAGACTGGCTCTTATGGCTGTTTTCTATTCAAAAATAAAATAGAATCACGTACTTCGATACTTTCATTGCAATAGGGCAGATATTTTTTTCCGTTTGCTGTACTGTTATTCACAGTCGATTGTATGTTCGTGCGGAGCCGTGACTGGCGGAGAAGGAGACCAATTAAGACATCGAGACAACATCACAATACACGAGACAAGCATACCGATAGACGGTGAACTAACGAACTTGCAGGTGTGCTCGATCTTTTATTTATGAGGTTAGCATGTCCGATGCAGTTATGTCTCACAGCGTGAATGCTTCTCATCTCACAATAATTAATTAATTAATTAATTATACAGGAGAGTCAGATGACAACGATACACTTGGAAAAAATAAGTAAGCTTTTTATAATCAATTGGAACTCGCTACTTTGTTTCTCGAACCACTTCATCACACTCCTGGCCTCGTGACATAGCGCATTATCTTGCTGAAAAATGCCACTGTCATCAGGAAACACGATCGTCATGAGGATGTGTACGTGGCCTGCAAATAGTGTACGATACTCCTTGGCCGTCATGATGTTTTGGACGAGCTCCACTGGGCCCATGTGAATGTTCCCCAGAGAACACTGGAGCCGCTGCCAGATTGTCTCCGTACTACAGTGCAGGTATGAAGAGCTGCTCTCCTGGAAGACAAAGAATTCGCTCCCTCCCATCGACTTGATGTAGGAGGCATCGGGATTCATCAGACCATGCAACGCTTTGCCACTGCACCAATGTCCGTGCCGACAGTCATGTGCACGTTTTAGCCGTAGTTACCCATGTTGTAGTGTTGATATTGGCCCATGCATGGATCGTCGGTTGAGGAGGCCAATCGTCAGGAGTGTTCGGTGCACGGTGTGTTCAAACACTCTTGTATTCTAATGATGTTTGTTTTGTGGGACGCTCGACTGCGCAGTCATCAGCGCCCGTACAATCTCTTGTATTCTGCCCAGCATTAAAGTCTGATGTTAGTTCCGCCTCATTTTGACACTTGTCCCGTTTGACCAGTCTGCCCAGCCTGTGACGTCCAACATCTGTGACGACTGGGCGCCCAATTTCCCTGTTCCACATGATGTCTTATAAAGTGATGCCTTATGTCAATATGTTTGGATCTTACACTGGTGACATTATTTTTTGCAAGTTTAATAGCTCCCGTATTGTCACAAAATACCACAGTTGGCTTTAATGTTGGATGAGATTCTATTTCACTCATAAGTGTATGGATCCAAAGAGCTTCTGGATAGTTGAGGACAAGGCCATACATTCAGCTTCTAAAGTACTCAAAGCAATAGTTCTTTCTCCCATTAGTCTAAAACAACTTCCAGTGATGGAGTCTCTACTTTCCAGATCATTTCCCCAGTCTGCATAACTGTATCCTTCCATATTTACATTTCCAATTTTAGAATGTTTTAACTTATAATCAGCAGTTCCACTTAAATATCTGAATATTCTCTTGACTGCCATCCAGTGCTTTTCTCTCGGATCACTGCAAAACTTGCTTCCTGCGTTTGTGGCAAATGCAATGTCTGGTCTGGAAGTCCGTGCTAAGTATAGTAGACCTCCTAAAGCTTCCAAATAGGGTACACTTTCCTTACATTGCTTGTCATCATCAGTTATTAGCAGTTTTGCATTATTTTGCATAGGCGTAGAAATAGGTTTACAATTTTCCATATTGAACTTTTCTACGATTTTCCTTGTCTACAGAGACTTGGTTTCATCTTGGTTTCGCCTCGTATTGAAGACAATCACCACAGCACTTCTAGAACATCCGACCAATCGTGCTGTTTCCGAAAAGCTCGTTCCGAGCCTCCGGGCCTCACAATCTGCCCTCGGTCAAACTCAGGTAGATAGAACGCCGTCCCCATTCTACACATGGAAGCCACGCCCACTGATACCACATCCACCGGGTGTGTGTCTGAACAGCGGGCAGTCTTCACCAGGTTATGCTGCTAAAGCCTGGGTGGGTTTATATCGACAGTAGGTAGGTGGTCATAAAACTGTGGCTGATCACTATATGTTGTCAAGGTTGTTTCTAGTACGTGGTAGACACTTCACTGGAAAGATCTTACACATCCTCTATACAGTGTCGATCTCTCCCCATGTGAGTTCAATAAATCCGGTGCCTTGAAGAAAGACATTTGTGGCCCTCAATTTTCTTCGGACGAAGTGCTGCATGCCTGGGTACGATCAAGGTCCGGTAGATAACCGCAGACATTCTTCCATGAAAGCACTGACCGTCTTGTTAAGACAGTGGGATTAATGTATTATCGTTGAAACGCGTACGTTTCATATGTATTCATTACCAGCGATGGCGAGGCATGACAGAATCTCTGACCAGAGAGTTATTTATCGTTGCTAGTCTGCGCTTGACCGCGCGAGTGTTCAGTTGCGAGTTGTACTCAGTAGTTGCGTGTAGGCAGTCGGATACAGTAGTTGCGAGTTGTACTCTGTCTGTAGTGTCGGATACACGAGTAGCGAGTGGACAGTTGTACCGAGCAGACGTCGGCATACGTCGGCGGCGCGATCTTCCCGCGACTCTGGTCACGATTCAGGACGATGTGTAATATTGTAAAAGGTAACGAAGCAGCATTGCGCTCAGCTAATAACGTGTGTTAATTGTAATTAATTTGTTAAAAAAATGCCCCAATAATAATTTTTCTGTAAAGTAACTTTTTAAAGAAAAAGATTCATTTCAAGTTAAATAATATTTCCTATGCATTCCCTCCAACAATCAAAATTAAGTACAGGCCAGTATTGCACGAAGCTATGCCGAAAAATAAGAGCAGATATAGATGCAGTTTTACTGAGGTAAGAATTTTGGTTTAATTATTTCACAGGGCCGTAGGTCAGCGCAGCTGCCCTTATAAAATTTATCAGGTTTAATTATTTCTGCTCAGGTGTTACACTCAGTTCATGCTTCATTATTTAATTAACATTATTGTGGGTTTTATGAGCAATGTTCATTCGTTAATGTTTGTGGAGAGTTTACATTTGGGACATTGTTATTCTTTAATTTTGCAAGGAGGTTACGTTTGTGTCATTTTCATTATTCAGTTTTGTGCGAAGACAAGAACTGGCACATTCTTTTATAATCATTGACTTTCAAATTTCTCACGGGGAGGTTACACTTGGCGACATCCGAACCAGGATCGTATTTCTTTGTGAATCTTCTGAGAAGTAGTCAGATATCTGCTCTTATTTATTTAAATATAATTAGGATTTGGCGGAACGCATTTACTAATTTTGTCATTTTCTTCCACAGATCGTCGGCAATTCGTTGCTCTTTGTTGTATTTGTGTTTGTTGGATTTTGCATTGTCTTTGTTTAATTTGTGAATAATTGTGATTTGTGTAAAAATGCCGCGAAAAACTGTTAATAGTACATCGCGAGGTATAGTGGGTGAAATAACCGACTTAAATAACTTGAACGATAGTACTTGCGACACGCAGTGTAATGATGACAATCCTCCGTTTACTGACAATCAGTGCGTACCGACCATTAATAATAATTTTTATGTTAACGTTGAGCAAACGAATTCAATTGTGTCCTCTGTTAATTTGACGACAATTGATGACACGGGGCGTTCTGTTGCAATGAGCGCTGCCCAGCTTAACACACCCGGTTTGCAGGATTTACGTAACAAACAGATAAATTTTTCTAACGAAAATGAACAGTGTAATCAGAGTACGACAGAGTTATTTAATTCCGATATAGTGACTAACAGTGCAAATCCGATTAGCAAACCTTTTCAAGAATCACAGAATGTCCAAATGGATACACAAAACGTGACAATTACAGATACACCATCACACAGCACAGAGAATAGTGTTGTTAATTTTAAGTTGGAACAAATTATGGCATTATTGCTACACAATCGTGAAAATTTCAAACAAATTATGGAATCGTGCAAACAACTCAATAAAAAATAGGACAGGTCGATCGAAATAATTAATGAAAGATTGAAACAGTCGGACAAAAAACACGACAACCTTAATGAACAGAATAAACAAGTTAGTGAACAGATTACAGCTGTTACCGTGCAACGTCACGACACTAAAGAACAATTACGTGAGGATACTAAGGCTTGTGCTAATAACAGTAATGAAGAAGTTGGAACTGTTGCACAAGAATTAAGTAGTACACGTGTAGGCACAACAGAATCACTTAAAGATGAAATTAATGCAGTCACTGAACAATGTCCTAAAAACGCAGTACAGATACGCGACGAGTTTAACTTAAAGTCACCGGAATTTTCACGCACTCTGAATACGGAAGCCGATAAGAAATGTGAACAACAGAACAAGCAGAATGACGAACGTATTAAAGTAACAGAAATACATTTCTTACACTCGTACAGCCAGTGTAACTTAGGCAATTTACAGAGATTACGCGAGTTAAAATCCGAAAAGCTACGCGACTTAAAATCCGAAAAGACACAGACAAACAGATTCTTATGTAATCGTGAACCTGTTCACGCATTCAGTGACAAGAACGTTGATTATAAGCAATTTGTATCTGTAATAAAATCTAAGGAATTTAAAAATGACGGAGCACAGGTACACGCTTTGAACCGTATACGACAATTTGTTTTTGTATTTTCATTAGCATTGCCTGTAATGCAGAAACTAGCTTTGGACTTGATACAACAATTTAGTTTTGAATTTTTACCGCAATTGCCTGTAACACAAAAGCTGAAGCTTATTTGCAGCGCGTAATAGACCTCAGGGGATTCATTACGCTTTAATGAATATGTGCCGTAGCGTGCACAGGGCCCCGAGCTGTAGTAGTGCTGTTTCATCTTTAGTTTTCTGCACTGCTGCCTTTTTCTTCTACTATCCTTTATATCTATCAAAACAGATCTTTAACTATCGCTCTATCTAGGATTAAGAAACGTATAAAGAAAACCGGATATGACAAATTTTACGGAAAGTGACAATTTTTCATTAGACGCTCCAGAAATGACAACCACGAGAACTTTAATAACAGACAAAATTTTAATCATCAGTATGTGTAAAATTATCAGTAACAGCAAACGCATTTTGGTAACAATAGACCTTTTTTCACCGCAATAGCAACAAAACCAACCGGTTAGTATACCCAACCAACAATGCAGTCTACAAGGCCAACCAAGCTTTAATGTTTCGCCGCGTGCACGTATAGTCTCAGCTCCAACAAATAGTAACGCACGGCAGCAAGGAAATAACTACGTACAGAAAACACAATATTTCAATTCCTATCGCAATGCACCGTATAGAAATGACTATCATGACAGACGTAATATTAATGAGCACAATTTTCAGCGTACGTATAATAACAGTCGGTCTTACCAGCAACAAAATCATCCGCAAAAACATATTCTCATGAATGAACCAGACAGTAGGTATCATCCAGAGCGTAATACGTCTGGAAGAAATAACAGAACAGTTCAAATAGTCGAAATGCCACAGAATCCTCCTGATAATAATAATACGTCAGATATAATTTGACTAGATACTGTACAGGTCGCATCTTCCAGTAATACAAGCACTACTTTAGACACGCAAAATGTTGTTCACGAAAATGTTATTACTTTTGACGACATCAGAGACACTCTTTTGCAGGAAAGACCAATTGTTCAGAAAAACATTTCACACCCTGTCATCGAAATTAAAATTGGATCATCGAAATTTTCAGCAGTAATCGATTCCGGATCACCTATGTCAGTAATAAATGAAGAATCTTTCAACGAGTGTAACAAAGAGAACACCTATCCTACATTACCATTAGGGAAAACGAAAGTGAAGGGAGCAGTATAGAGTAAAGGAGTAGACGTAAAATTACAGACACATTTATCATTTTGTATTGCAGGTCACACATTTCACTCAAATTTTTGGATTGTTCCTCTATTGACAACAGACGTTATTTTAGGTACTAATTTTCTGGTACAACACGACGTAGTTATTGATTTTCAATATTCCTATTTAATGTTGAAGGATGAAAATGTGCAATTGGCTTTGGAATTTCAGCACTCATTATCTGCAGAAGACCAAGCAATTAATCGTACAGAGGTCATTTCCGTATCACATAGCATAGACTGTAATTTCACATTGTTCACAGATACGTACGTACATAACTATAATACTCCAGACGAAGCCGACTATGACGTAATACAGATGATTTCTGATAAAGTTAAACAAAGCAGTGCAAATACAGACGACGAACGCACTCAACTACACCAAATTCTTTTACAGCAAGCTCCAGTTTTTGACAATGTTCCTGGTACTATGTCCGGTTTTATGTATGTATTTCAAGTCAAACAGCACGACACATTTTAAGCAAAGCATTATCCCATTCCGTCTGTTATACTGAAAAATGTTGAACCACATAACAAAATTAAAGAATTAGTAAACTTTCCTACATCTCGTCGACTAAGACACCATGAAATAATTGACATTGCGCTGAACAACATCAAACATGCCGCAGAGCGCCGGAGAAGACAGCAAAAACAGGTTTGTATACGCCGTGACTTTCACATTGGACAGAAGATATTAGTACGTACACACTATTTATCCAACAAAGGAAAGAGTAAATGCGGTAAATTTGAGCTTCTATACGCAGGTCCATATCGGATTCGCAGCATTCCTCACCCCAATGTTGTACACGTCGAAACTTTGAGAACCAGAAAATCCAAAGGAAACCACCACATATCGAATATTAAACCTTTTATTGAATGAAGATACTTTATGATTTAACATGCTGTAGTGCTATTTCCTAATTTTGATGACCACTTACGCAATTATATTCATGTGAATACTTACTGATGATTGTCGTATTTTTTCTTGGCAAGTGCCCGGCAAATAAAGTTAGCAGGTTGCTCTTCTTGTCGTTACACATCAGACCGTGCATATTTTTCCAGATGAACTTACACATTTTATGACCGTTTATGCAATTATATTTATGTGACTACTTACTGATGATTATCGTATTTTTTCTTGGCAAGTGCCTGGCAAGGTAAGGTTACCAGGTCGCTTTTCTTGTCGTTACACATCAGACCGTGCACATTTTCCATTTTTTTTAATGTATGTATGATTGTTTTCCTGTTTGTTTGTATGCATTATGAAATAGTTAAGATATAGCAAACACCAGTTGACTTTGACATTTTTGCCCTATGATATCTCAACATCGTGACTATTTTTACATTTTTGCTGCTGCATTATGATATTCTGTGTACATTTTTGCCTCTGAACACTATCTATATTTTTGACGTATTTCGTTTTCTGTCATTCTATGCTGTATGCTTAATTATATCACTATAAACCAGTTTTTATCTAATGTGTAAATGAATTAAATGCAAGACATTTATCTTTGTTCATCATTTTCAGAAAGAAATAACGTGTAAAGGAAATAAATTAAACAGAAATGGGAATTTCACCTACGAAATAAACGAAAGAAGATGCAAAAACTTTATGAGGAAGAGTAAATGGATCAGAATTAACAAGCATTAACAAGAATATACTATACACATCGTAGAATAGCAGTCTTAACTAATTTTTTCTTTCATAATACGAGGCGATTGATGCAGGCTGTCAGACAGAACTACACGTCTTAGTTTTAGTAAGGAAATATGGTATAAATAAGGAATAATTGTGTAATGAATAATGAAGTGACTTTTTTTTGCAGATGATAATGAATGATGATGAATAATGATAAAGAATATGCAGCTATGAATAATGAAGTTTTTCTTTACAGGTGATGATGATAATGGAGTTATGATAATGAAGTGATGGATAATGAAGTTTTTTGTTTACAGATGAGGATGATGTTGAAGTTTATGTATTTATGCTCTGTAGTTATTTAAGTATTTGTTGCAGTTCGTTTTGACAGTATGTGTTATATCGTATGGTATGATGACTGAAGGTTTTGGAAAGGACAGCTAGAGAACATATATATTTTTATACACATTTCACTACCTGTTAATTCGAAGTTCACTACTTTTCAGCCTAATATGCGTTTCCTCTTTCAGTTTCATAATCCATTTTGTATATTTTGCAGGATAAATTATTCATGAAATTAATGTGGTATAAATGGTTGTTTATTAAACCTATGTCGTTTATGAATGTGATCACATATACTCTACATGTTTCATAACCTTGCTACAGCTGACTCATGACGAATGACGTTACACATCTTCATTTGCAGCAATAACTCAAAAACAAACAAAGTAATTACCAGTCCCAAATAATGCTACTAGTTTAAGAGAGTTCTGAATAGTACTGATCAGCTCTGAATAGTATGTCACTTCAATAATGACTTCTGAATAATACAAAAAAAATGCTTTGTAACTGGCCAATGAATGCCACTGTTTATTATAATAAGATTACTTATGATGCCCATGATTACTAATTATGTATAAATGTTATGCCAATAATTAACTCATTTTCAGTAATGACTTCTGAATAATAGAAAAAAATGCTTTCTAACTGGCCAATGAATTCCACTGTTTATTGTAATAAGATTACTTATGATGCCCATGATTACTAATTATGTATAAATGTTATGCCAATAATTAACTCATTTTCAGTAATGACTTCTGAATAATAGAAAAAAATGCTTTGTAACTGGCCAATGAATGCCACTGTTTATTGTAATAAGATTACTTATGATGCCCATGATTACTAATTATGTATAAATGCTATGCCAATAATTAACTCATTTTGAATAATGACTTCTGAAGAATACAGAAAAAAATGCTTTGTAACTGGCCAATGAATGCCACTGGTTATTGTAATAAGATGGCTGACGAGTGCCAATGATTAGTATGACCAAATGAATTTTGTAATACTATGATGACTTCTGATGTTTTGTAATTAGATGGTAACTAGGCAATGAGTGCCAATGTTCTCTGTAAAGTTACTCATGAACATTATTCTGTAATACTACATACATGGTACAGAAATGTTCAATAACTGGGCAATGAGTACCACTAACTAGTGTAATTCTCAATGAAGACTAGTATCTGACTTAATGTCCTTCACCTTCTAACCAAATTACCTGGAATTACTGCAATATCCGTTTGTCCTCTATATCCTCATGATCATGGAGCACTATATTTGCTTCTTGCACTAATTCTATGTGGTGTTGACACGACATGCTGTCCACCACCTTGAGTGATGGAGATGTTATAATGGTCCCACTGTTTGGTGTACCTAATGTACTACCAAAATGACAACATGAATATTACTACGACAGGTCAGTGTCTTGGATACACTGATTAATGCGTCAAGGAAATTAACTTCATATTGTCTCACTTGGTGTTGTGCTTCTGCAGAAAGATATGGACTTTCAGTGCAGCTGCGTGCAACCTAAAGTGCTACAACCATGATGCAATCCTTCCCTTTCCTATCCTAATTCTTGTAACATAGTGAAAATAATTTTTTGCTAACATGATTTGTATTCATGACCTATACATTTTTTGTGATTTGTTGATATGTTCTGAACTACAGTGCGTGTGCACTTTTGTCATTTGTAAACATGATTTCTACTCATTGCATATACATTTTTTTTGGTTTGCTGATATGTTCTGAACTACAGTGCATGTGCATTTATGTCATTTGTCAAAGTGATTTGTAATCATTATGTTTATTTGTTGTGAAATGCTAAAGATTTTTTCAGTGCATGTGCACTTACATCATTTGTTAATATGTTTTGTACTCATTGTATATATTTTGTCATTATCTGATATGTTCTGTACTCGGTGCATGTGCACTATATTTACTTCATGTTCTACATCTGTATATTCTGTGATTGTAAAGTTAGTTAGTTAAGAAAATTTGTTGCTCATGGCAAGTCCAAATGACTCACCATCGCTGCCAAATTTTTGCCCCCCCAGTGGAGGGTTATGAAACGCATACGTTTCATATGTATTCATTACCAGCGATGGCGAGGCATGACAGAATCTCTGGCCAGAGAGTTATTTATCATTGCTAGTTGCGCTTGACCGCGCGAGTGTTCAGTTGCGAGTTGTACTCAGTAGTTGCGTGTAGGCAGTCGGATACAGTAGTTGCGAGTTGTACTCTGTCTGTAGTAGAAGTCGGATACATGAGTAGCGAGTGGACAGTTGTACCGAGCAGACATCGGCATGCGTCGGCTGCGCGATCTTCCCGCGACTCTGGTCACGATTCAGGACGATGTGTAATATTGTAAATGGTAATGAAGCAGCATTGCGCTCAGCTAATAACGTGTGTTAATTGTAATTAATCTGTTAAAAAAATGCCCCAATAATAATTTTTCTATAAAGTAACTTTTTAAAGAAAAAGATTCATTTCAAGTTAAATAATATTTCCTATGCATTCCCTCCAACAATCAAAATTAAGTACAGGCCAGTATTGCACGAAGCTATGCCGAAAAATAAGAGCAGATATAGATGCAGTTTTACTGAGGTAAGAATTTTAGTTTAATTATTTCACAGGGCCGTAGGTCAGCGCAGCTGCCCTTATAAAATTTGTCAGGTTTAATTATTTCTGTTCAGGTGTTACATTCAGTTCATGCTTCATTATTTAATTAACATTATTGTGGGTTTTATGAGCAATGTTCATTCGTTAATGTTTGTGGAGAGTTTACATTTGGGACATTGTTATTCTTTAATTTTGCAAGGAGGTTACATTTGTGTCATTTTTATTATTCAGTTTTGTGCGAAGACAAGAACTGGCACATTCTTTTATAATCATTGACTTTCAAATTTCTCACGGGGAGGTTACATCGTTTATAGGGATTACTTTTGAAATCATAAACAACATACTTACTTTTTTCCATCTGTCTTGTTTGCATTTATCTTTTTCTACCAAAACATTTTACTGAACATTTAACACTTTCACATACTCATATTACATAACAGAACATAACACAAATCGAACTCATTTTATGAATAATTTTACACTACACAACATACTCACATGTCAGTTTTCAGTACGGAATCTCTAAGAAAATGTCCACTGATAATTTATTAGGTGGTACTGTTGTAGATATCGCATTACGTATCTTTAGAGTCAGAACTTAAATTTCTCGTTTAAATGTTAATTTGTTGTAGATTGTGATGCTACTAAGAATGTATAACCAGAAATCTTTCTTTCTACCGTCTCTTTTGGAGAGTGTGTAAAATATCGTATGGCCTTTTAACCAATAGACGGCAATTCTTTTCATTTTCGGTTAAGATTCTTCACGTGAATATAGAAGGCTCGTCGGTATTTTCGCGTTGGGCGATGCCCTTCGGATACTTGCTAATTTTTTCTAATGAACAGCCACACGTTATTTGCATTACCACAAACTAATTGATGTTATTAGGAGTCAATGAGGTTGCAGATGTCACACAGTGGAGAGCCTGTTAGATGAAGGAAGTGTAGTTTATAGTTTGTTGGGATTTTTCTGTTCACAAACTAGTACCACTTTGCCCCTATATTGGTAGATAATAACGGTCGTGGATTTTCTCGCAGATTTTACGCCATTTAAATTCTTTACAGCTTTGTTCTCTAATATTTTTACATATTACATAACGCTCTTGTAGTCCTCTTTCAATTTTGGTCCTATCTTTTTCATTTCTTGTTTTAATACCAGCATATTACATGAGGAAATATTTTAGATGGTGTAATTCATTCGGGATATGGTGAAATGGACTGGGAGGGGTGGGGGGGGGGCAATGGTGGCCGGCGCTGTTTAATTTAATAGTGATGCCACCATATTACTACCTAGCTTCTTCCAATGTTTGTGGATTCTGTTTCTCTACAATTATGAGAGTTATTGGCTAACGAAGAGTAAGTTCAGACGTGGCCCAGGGAAGTGTATTGGGACTCTCGTTTTCACGTTGTATACTAATAACCTGGCAGACAATATGAACAGTAACCTCAAACTTATCTAAATACTGAAATTATCTATGACGACATGTTAACCAAAGATAGCTCCACAATTATCCAGTTAGGGGTTGATAAGTTCCCCAATACACGTTCTAGGGTTAGCGTCTTTGATTAGTAATCAAAACGTCCTCGATCCCGTGTTCGAAATTCTAACACCTCTTAAATTTTGATTCATCTTCAGCATTGGCGGCCTCATTCTCCTAACATCTTTGTCAAAGACGGCGGAGGAGCGGACAGAGATTCAGGGCACTCTCTTGTCGTTGGGGTGGGAAATCAGCAATGATAAACGGCATGAAGATGCAGAAGGCAATGGAAACCACTGCAATAAAGACGCACACCGTGTATTTACAAGATACGTGGACTGAATCTGAAGAAGTGTCATGATGATCTCTCCATTGGAAAAACATTCCGGAAAAGCCCCCATACGGATCTCCGGGAGAGCTCTATCAATGGAGAGGTGATCTTTAGAATAAGATTGAATAACTAACGAAAGGAAAACGTCCTACGCGTCGGGGTATGGAATGTCAGAAACTTGGACGTGGTAGGGAAGCTAGAAAATCTTAAAAGAGAAATGCAAATGCTGAATCTAGGTGTAGTAGGGTTCACTGAAGTGGAGAGAAGACAAGGATTTCAGGTCAGATGGGTATAGGGTAATATCAACAGCAGCAGAAAATGGATTAACGGGAGTACAATTTGTTATGAATAGGGAGGCAGAGCAGATAGTGTGTTACTGTGAACAGGACTGTTCTTATCAGAATCGGCTGCAAACCATCGCCCACACCGATAGTTCAAGCATTCAAGCCGACGTCGCAAGCTGAAGATGAGGAGATAAAGGTACATGAAAATTTAATACTCATGGGGGACTAGAATGCAGTTGTAGGAGAAGGAGATGAAGAAAAGGTTACAGGAGAGTATGACCTTGGAACAAAGAATAAGAGAGGAGTCAGACTAATTGAGCTCTGTAATAAATTTCAGCTCGTAGTAGCGAATAATATGTTCAAGAGACACAAGAAGTCGGGATATAATTGGAAAGACCGGTTGATACGGGAAGATCTCAGTTAGATTTCATCTTGGTCAAATAGAGATCCGAAATGAGATACTGGATTGTAAGGCCTACGCAAGAGTAGATATAGACTCATGTCACAAAGTGGTAGTGATGAAGAGTAGGCTGAAGTTTAAGAGATTAATCAGAAAGAATCAATACGCAGAGAAGTGGGATATAGAAATAGAAATGAATGATGAGATGGGCTATATTTTCAGCAGTAAGGAATATCTCAGAAATAAGTACAGTTGAAGAGGAACGGACGTCTGCAAAAAGCCCAATCACAGAATTTAGAAGGAAAAGCAAAGGTACGAACAAGGTAACTGCGAGGAAACCATGGGCAACAGAAGAAATACTTCAGTTGATCGATGAAAGAAAGAAATACAAATACTTTTAGGGAAATTCAGGAACACGAAATACAAGTGGCTGAGGAGTGAAGTAAATAGGACTGCAGTGGAGCTAAGATGAAATGACTCCATGACAAATGTGAAGATATAGAAAAAGCTTGAGTCAGCAACTTCTGGTAATCAGTAGAACGAAAAACCAGTCCAAGTTGCAAATTTTTACGTTTCATTCAATCGATGACTAGTTTCGAGGCGGGACCAAGTTTCAAATCATCGTTATTAATTCTAAAACGGCATTTTCGAAAATGGAAAAAACGTGAAGAGATAATTTACAGTGCATACAGTTATATGTAGATTTAGAAAACAAATGTTCAAATATGTGTGAAACCTTATGGGACTTAACTGCTAAGGTCATCAGTCCCTAAGCTTACACACTACTTAACCTAAATTATCCTAAGGACAAACACAGACACCCATGTCCGGGGGAGGACTCGAACCTCCGCCGGGACCAGCCGCACAGCCCATGACTGCAGCGCCCTAGACCGCTCGGCTAATCCCGCGCGGCTGTAGATTTAGAAGAGATGTGGGATCCAGTAGTACAATCAGAATTTAAGAGAGCTTTGGAGGACTTAAGGTCAAATGGTTCAAGTGGCTCTGAGTAGTATGGGACTTACCTGCTGTGGTCATCAGTCCCCTAGAAGTTAGAACTGCTTAAACCTAACTAACCTAGGGACATCACACACATCCATGCCCTTGGCAGGATTCGAACCTGCGACCGTAGCGGCCGCGCGGTTCCAGACTGTAGCGCCTAGAACCTCTCGGCCACTATGGCCGGCACTTAAGGTCAAATAAGGAGAAGGGATAGATAACATTCCATCAGAATTTCTAAACTCATTTGGGTAAGTGGCAACAAAACGACGATTCACGTTCGTGTGTGGAATGTATGAGCCTGGCGACGTACGATCTGACTTTCGGAAAAGCATCATCCACACAATTACGAAGATTGCAAGAACTGATGAATGCGAGAATTATCGCACAATCAGGTTAACACCTCATCCATCCAAGTTGCTGACAAGAATAATATACAGAAGAATGGAAAAGAAAATTGAGAATATTGTTTGTCCATCTTCAACGACTCTACTAATATATAATAGAATAATACGCAACCAGTTGCATATAAGAAATTTAAGTTCTTGACCAGATTCGAGCACTCGATCTCCGTGTTCAGGAGATTACACCTGACCCATTATTTACAAGTGTCAATAATAAAGTGCATACAGCACAATGCCATAGTCATATTTCGTATATTTTTTAGGACTATGGCATTGTGGTGTATACACTTCATTATTGACACTCGCAAATAATGCGATAGACATAACCATCTGGAGAATGGCACTAAGTGCCCGAAACCCGTCAAGAAATTAAGTTTCTCATATGCAATTGGTTAACTATAATTTCATTATCAAATTGAGGATGTGTTGGATGACGATTAGTTTGGCTTCGGGAAAGGTAAGGGCACCAGAGAGGCAGTTCTGCAGTTCCAGCTGATAATGGAAGTAAGATCAAAGAAAAATCAAGACGCGTTCATAGGATTTGTCGACCACAAAAAAGCTTTCGACAATGTAAAATAGTGTATGATGTTTAAAATTCTGAGAAAAATAGTGGCACGCTATAGGGAGAGACGGGTTCAAAAAAATGGTTCAAATGGCTCTGAGCACTATGGGACTTAACATCTATGGTCATCAGTCCCCTAGAACGTAGAACTACTTAAACCTAACTAACCTAAGGACATCACACAACACCCAGTTATCACGAAACAGAGAAAATCCCTGACCCCGCCGGTAATCGAACCCGGGAACCCGGGCATGGGAAGCGAGAACGCTACCGCACGACCACGAGCTGCGGACAGAGACGGGTAATACACAATATGTACAAGGGCCAACAGGAAGTAATAAGAGTGGACGAGCAAGAAAGGAGTGCTGGTATTAAAAAGGGTGTAAGACAGGGATGTAATCTTTCGGCCCTGCAGCTCAACCTGTACAGCGAAGAAGCAATGACGTAAATTAAAGAAAAGTTCAAGAATGGAATTAAAATTCAAGATGTCAGCATATGAATGATACTATCCGCTGCGGACATTGCTACCCAGATTGAAAGTGATGGGGAATTACATGATCTGCTGAATGGAATCAACAGTCTAATGAGTACAGAATATGGATTATAGCAAATCGAAGAAAGATAAAGGTAGTCATAAGTAGCAGAAACGTGAACAGCGACAAGCTTAACATCAAGATGTATGGTCACGAAGTGCACCTACTTCGTTAAGGAGTTCTGCTACCTTGGCGACAAAGTAACCAATGACGGACGGAGCAAAGACGACCCCAAAAACAGATTAACAGTGGCAAATAAGACTTTCCTGACCAAGAGAAGTCCACTAGTATCCTACACAGGTCTTAATTTAAGGAAGAAATTTCTGAGAATGTACGATTGGAGCACAACATTGTATGGTAGCGGAACACTGACAATGGGAAAACTGAAACAGAAGCATCTGAGCTGTGGTGCTACAGACGAATGTTGAAAATTAGGTGGACTGATAAGGTACGGGATGAGGGATGTCTGTGCAGAGAGAGGAAAGGAATATGTGAAAAACAGTGACAAGGAGAAGAGATAGGACTATAGGACATCTGTTAAGATAACAAGGTATGATTTCAATGGTACTAGAGGGAGCTGTAAAGGGAAAAACTGTAGAGGAAGACAGAGACTGGAACACATTCAGCAAATAACTGAGGACGTAGGTTGCAAGTGGTACCCTGAGATGAAGAGGTTGGCTCGGGAGAGGTATCTGTGGCTGGCCACATCAAAGCATTAGAAGGCCGATGACTCAACAAGAAAAAAAAATAATTCCAAGAGGGGCAGAAATATGATGTAGTGTGACGGAAAGTTAGTTGCTCACAACTATTACAAATCTGTCAACTCATACAAATGCCTGTGGGCATCAGTTCGAAAGAATGTGAAATGAAATGATAACGTAGTCTCAATTCTACATAAAGCCGTAGGGAATTATGTTAATCAGTAGGATACTGGAAAAATTTCATTCAGCTACAAAGAATGTCATTTAAAAATGCTCATGTGAACAACCTGAGAACATTGTTCAAGTCTGTGGAACACATACGAGACAGAACTGACAGGGAATATAGAATGTATAAAAGAAGGAAAGTATAAATGATCCACGCTCGTTTGACCCAGGAGAGAGCGTCATGACGATGGTGAAAAACCTCCTGGTCTAGTAGCCGATTAAAGAGAGATACTTCATGTCACACGAAAGACTTCTGAGAGAGTACCAAGAAACAGTCTTCAGAAAGGAATATAGGAATATAGTACAACAACCCCATGCACATCCCTCTTGTAGGTACAGCGAAGATCAGATTAGAATAATAACAGCGCACGCAGAGACACCGAAGAAATCATTCTTCTTGTGTTTGATATTTGATTGGAACAGGAGGAAACTTGCAGTGCAAAGTACTTTCGCCAATACAATTTTCATTGGTTTACAATGTATAATGTATATGTTGACTTCTGTAAATCCTTTAATTCAATATGATATCGATACCTGCTAGAAAAAACTCATCGATTGTTGAATAGTGATCAAAGCTGATATGAGGACCAGTAATTTATTAAAAATGACGGCTGGGTTTTTCCCACACCCTATAACTTAATACCGCCCCCCCCCCCTCCATCTCATGGAATTGGCGAGAAATTTTGCCTAGAAAAGGTCAACTGGGCTACCTTCACTAACCTAATTTCCCTCTCCCCCATCGTCCTCCCCGGCATTCTATGACGTCTCCCCTGGAAATGGCAAGAAAAATCAACTTGGCTAGCCTACCTCTTGGTGGGAAATAGTAGTTCTGTGCTGGAAAGGAATGTCTAAGGGCAGGGACCATCTGAGCTAGTTCACACTACATCCATCAGATAGCACAGTAGGCCTCCGTTCTCTTCCGCCACCCCTCCCACTCCTCCTCCACTTGTGCAGAACCTTCAGTCTGTGCTGAGCTCTAGGATAGGATGACGTAAGTCTTGTGGTATGCTCAATGGAAGATATGTTGTTGGTGTCAGATAAGGAGGAGTTTAACGCCAAAATGACCTGTATTCATGCAGCTGAGTAGTACTGTGTCCATGGTTCTCTGTATGTGGTTTGGAAGACGGAGATAATGATGGGAAGAAGGATCTGGTCTAAGTGCAGATGGGAAAACCAGAACAATTAAATATCTAGAAGTTCATGACATATTTGAAAACCCATGTCACAGACACACAGCAGATCAGGTGTCTAATCTGTTCTCCTGAATTTGAAGCACTGTCATACAGACGAGAAAAATGTCTCGAATTTTCGGTGAATTTTCGATGTCTTTCAACTTTTGGTCTGGAGATGCTCTAAAGCCACAATGGTAGGTGTGGGACAGCACCCACTTGTCCGAACCAGAGGAAGCTGGACTGCCTGGATTTTTCTCTGAAAACTCGAAAAAAGAAGACACAACATACTCTCTGATGTCACAGTACATTTCATAGATGTCTTGTTCTGTCCCTGTCTTGTTCGAAACAGTCTGTAGAGATTTCTATGCCCATAAAATGGACCTCTTGTGACTCTCTGAGGTCGTGGAAGAGCCTGTAAATGAAGCATCCTGTTCGGCTCTTACTGAATTTACCCACCAAATGCTGCTGCTGGAGTGGGAGCACTGTTCGCCACTTTTTACAGACGGACAAATTACGAGAAATTCAGCTTAAAACTACTTTTGCACAGACCAAAAAATAGTCCAGAAATTAAACCTATCATTTGCCGGAATATCATACTAGGCGTGTTTTTTTTAAGTAAGTACCGTTTTGAAATTAAAAAAAGGCGTGCTAAGATATCTTAATAATTTTATTTTTACATGAAATCCTGTACCTTAATCTACGTTTCTACATAATTTCCGTCAATATTGAGGCACTTGTCATAACGTTGTACCAGTTTTTGAACCACCCTGCTCATAGAAGTCTGCCACAGCATCACCACTGTTTTGACTTCGTCATCGTCTTGAAGACGCTGACCACCCAGGTGTTTTTCAAGTGCAGGAACAGGTGGTAGTGACTGGGCGCAAGATCGGGGCTGCACTGAGGATGATCTGGAGTTTCCCATCGGAAATATGTGATGAGATCTTTGGTCTGAGTCGCCGCTTGCGGACGAGCATTGTCTTGCAGCAAAACGATGCCCTTGTTCAACTTCCATGGACTGTTGCTTTGATTCTGGTGTGACGTAGGCCACCCATGTTTCATCACCCGTAACAATTTGGCTTAAGAAATCATCACCGTCGTTGTGGTACCGCTCAAGGAAAGTCTATGCACTGTCTAAACGTTTGGTTTTGTGCACATCCGTCAACATTTTCGATACCCAACGTGCGCACAATTTTCGGTAATTCAATTGCTCGGTCACAATGCCGTACAAAACACTCCGAGAAATATTAGGAAAGTCATCTCGCAAGGAGGAAATCGTGAAGCGTCTGTTTTCTCTCATCTTATTGTCCACTTCTTGCACCAAACTTTCATTAACGACCGAAGGACGCCCACTTCATTGTTCATCATGCATATTTGTGCGGCCATCTTTAAATGCTCTCACCCACTTACTTATCGTTCCAGCACTCATAACGTTTTCCCAACGCCCGAATGTATCGACCAATATGAAGCAAGTTCAGTACAATTGGTGGACTCTCCCACGTGACTAGTACGTACTGTACCACCTGTCTCTTGTACCTCACTCCACTATTGTACCATATGCTACTTTGCTTGTATCAAGCTGCATCAAGGTAAGCTTCTAGCAAGATAAAATACTGGCGGTGACAGCCAGGAATATCACACATCCCCGTCCTCCTTTGATTTCCAAAACTCTCCTTTTCTCGAAGCCAACTAAAAAGTTTGGAAATTATAAGACTTTGCCCCAAATCTGAAAGAAAAGAAAACTGAAGTTTCCAATCTCGCAGTAGCTCCCTTACTCTCTCATTCATGGAAATTCTTAACAAAAAATGGAAACGTTGTTCCCAAAATACCATCCCAATTAACCAAAACCATTGACTTACTAATGCTAAACATATAGTTTCTCTTCTTAACTCTATCAAAAAACCTTAAATAAGCACACATCATGAACTTCTTCTTATTACTGTCCTTACAGTCTTGTTATTCAGCAACAAACATCAGCGCCTGGGCAATTAAATCTCCTCATAAACACTCGCTGCACTTATTGGTTTTTATATATGATGGGAACTAAATAATATATGTCGTCGGCGCAATGCAGTCCATGTTTACACAACACACGTTTTTTATCTAATATCAATGCAGTGCCGTCCACTTGTACCTAATAACACATTTTTTCTATCTAACATCGGCGCAGTGCTGTCCACTTTTACCTAACTAATAACATTCGCTGTTTTCATCCAGTATTAGGCCGTCCATATGTATTGTTTACTGTCACACAACTCATTTATACTCTAATTTATATCAGCATATAAATGTCCGTACATAAAATTCATACATAGATGTTACATAGTTTTACAATATATACAATGTTGCATTGAACATAATACAATGATATTTACAAAGTCTTTGTTACTGCTATGGTGACCACAGGGCTTTCACTTGAATTTTCCTCTCACGCAGCTATTGTTCCTTTTGACTCATCGGTCCGTGCACTCTCGTACTACCTGGTACAATATTTTGCCGCAACCCATCTGGCGTGATCCATCCCAGTCAGTGCTCACTTTCATCCACATTAATCACGGCTCTCGACGTACCGCTGTCTTACGTCTGTGTATTGGAAATGGAAATGATATGAGAATAGCTCTCATTTTAAATTTCAGTTTTTATTTTCATTTCATTCGATAACTTAACTTCGCTTTCAAACAAGATTCACAAGACTTTTGAAAGAGCTGAAGATACCTTTGATTGTGATAACAAAGAAAAATAGCGTAACTAACCCTATTGCTTTAATTCGCTCGTAGCTTCTTATGGACTTTGCTGCTCAAACACGAAGACACTATGAATATAAGAAACATTTATCATGAGCTTTGCGTACTTGTACCTCAGTACTTATTATTGTCTATGTCCTATGTGAGATTCATGTCTTGTGTTCATTAGCTGTGTGGTTAATATTTCTACATTGTGATGTAACTAATAATAATGCTTCGGCGGGAATACTTCGTCCACTAATCCCTAAGTGTGTGGTCGACTCTGACGTCGCCTATTACCTTCCTATTCCCCACCGTCATATACGAGTGGTCGACTACATTGCTCGATCCAAAATTGTTTCCTCACCATTTTAACAGTAGCTGGACTCGTCCTAGCCTAAATATATATGCATTGCAGTGGACACCTCATCACTGCTTGTAATCAGTCTCACACCATCCACCAATTATTGCTAATAAAGTTTAATCTAATCCTCACAGGCCCATTTCATACTTATTGTTGTAACTGTGTCCACTTATTTGGTTTGGCGCCGTCCTCTTCCTCAGCGTCACCTGCAAGCTAGCTAAATAAAGAAATATAGAACTTCCATGTACTTAATTTTATTTATCTGACAAACCCTACTCTTAGGGCTATATTTTATTTGGACTAATGGAGCTATGGAGATGTTTGTAAAAATGGCAATGACGTATCACTCCATGTTAATGTAATACTGTAAGTACAAGAAATCCTTCTCATATTTTGTAACACAATATTCTCTTAATATATGTTAAACTCTAATCTTGACTTATGTGTATACCTTTCATATAAAACACGATGTTCATTTTCCTCAGGCCGCCTTCTGAAGAAGATAGGTTTAAATCTATCGAAACCTAGGTAAAGATTACTTTATCCTTTGCAACTAGTCGGCTGTTTTTAATCTAAATATAGAAGGTTGTTTTCCCTGTATATATGCATAAGTAATTCCTTTGCGTTTAATAACATACATAAAAAGTTTCTGTACGTAGTTTATAGTGTGTTCTCCAGTCTGTATGGATGATGATTCAAGGCCATATACCCTAGGTTCTGTACTTGTTTTGCAAACTTTATGCTGCATGTCATCTTTAGGTATGCATGATCTGGAAGCTGGAGAGATTGAATAAGGCTCCCTAACAGTTCTTTCCATCAACTTGTCGTCTTCAAAAGGTGTCTCCCCAGTGCAGAAGACAGCTCGTCGGTCGTGGGATCTTCTTTCGCAGACACATCCATGCTCGAGGCAGGATTCGAGCCTGCGACCGTAGCGGTCGCGCCTTTCCAGACTGAAGCGCCTAGAACCGCTCGGTCACACCGGCCGGCTGACTGGCACAGCCGAAGTAGTTTGCCTCCCAGGCGCGCCACAGCGACCCGGTGTCGCTTCGGTTGCAATATCGTCACTCTTATCTGTCTCAAAACTAGTTAAATAAATTTAACAAAAACGGTAGACTCGTAGGGTAGCCATGAGAGCTTGTCATACTGAAAACTGAGTTAAATACAATGAAAAGTACATAAATAATTAATAAGTGAATTTAGGCGCTTTGGCGCCTAACACCAGAGTGTGCCGACAAATCAGAAGCAAGTTCAGTACTATTGGCGGACTCGCCCACGGGACTGGTACATACTGTACCATCTGTCGCTTCTACCTCACTCCTCTTTTGTACCACCTGCTACTTTGCGTGTATCAAGCTGCATCAAGGCGAGCATCTAGCAAGATAAAATACTGACGGCCACAGCCAGGAATATCACACGACCGGCTGAAGGAAACTAAGAAAACGTGTTACAGGAGAAGCTAATGAAATAGCTGTACTAGAGGCAGTGTACCACAACCCATTGAAGTGCGTCTGCCCATTACACTGCGATTCCGGTACCCCCCACGTTCTTTGCCAAGGTATTATTTTCCGATGAGCGCACATTCACAAACAATGGTAACGTTAACTGGTGTAACATGCATCATTGGAGTGTAGACAATCCCGACTGGTTACGACAAGCTGATCATCAACGTCCTTGGTCGGTTAACGTATGATGTGGCGTCATGGGGAAAAAAGTCATTGATCCGTATTTTATTGACGGCACAATGAATCGTCGCTAATATCGAACGTTTCTAGGATACGAACTACCGATGCTACTGCAGTATGTTGCTCTGGTAGTTCGACAATGTATGTGGTTTCTGCACGACGGTTGCCCAGGGCATTGCGCAGTTGAAGCATCGAAGGTATTAGACCGTGTTTTCACTGGTCGATGGATCACCAGACGTCACCTAATTAATTGCCCCGGTAGCTCGCCGAATTTCCTTCTGTGGGGCTATTTAAAAGATAAGGCGGACCAGCAAGTGCCAACAGGCCATGAAAACATGATCGAACGAATCAGAAAGGCCTGTTCTGACGTGTCCTATGTATGGTCATTTGAAAAACGGAAGTGTATTGAATTGACAGTACTATGAAGAGTGAAAAGGAAATCTAGAAAAGCGTTTGCCTTTAGCCACGGCCACAGCGGCTTGTGGAGTAGTCTCCTGTTCGATATGTCGGAGGAATACCACGCTAAGAACTCAGTTTCCAATTATAAGTTATGAAATACTGGCCTGTACTACTCACAGAGCATGGAGGTGGTGTATGTAGGCTGTTCAGGTTTTTTTATTGGTAACGCCACGTAGCGCTCTGTTTGAAAATTACTGGATGTGCTGTGTGCAATCTGTGGCTGGTTAGCATTGTTGTAATATTCGCTTTTGTAGAGTTGGGTAGTTGGATGTGAACAGCGCATAGCTTTGCGCAGTTGCAGGTGCGCCGCCAGCAGTGGTGGATGTGTGGAGAGTGATGACAGAATTTTGAGAGCGGATGATCTGGACGTGTGTCCATCAGAGACAGTAAATTTGTAAGACTGGATGTCACGAACTGATATATATATATATATAATGACTTTTGAACACTATTAAGGTAAATACATTGGTTGTTCTTTATCAAAATCTTTCATTTGTTAACTATGCCTATCAGTAGTTAGTGACTTCAGTAGTTAGAATCTTTTATTTATCTGGCAGTATTGGCGCTCGCTGTATTGCGGTAGTTTGAGTAACGAAGATTTTTGTGAGGTAAGTGATTCATGAAAAGTATAGGTTGTTGTTAGTCAGGGCCATTCTTTTGTAGGGATTATTAAAAGTCAGCGCTAAAAATATTGTGTGTCAGTTTAGTGGATCTGAATAAGTAAAGAGAGTAATGTCTGAGTACGTTCAGTTTTGCTCAGCTGTTTGAAAATCAAATAACGTAAGGGGTTTATCAGCACAGTCAATCATTAATTTTTCTAAGGGTACGTTGCAGTGGGGTCCCACGTGCCATTGAATATTCAAGGGCCGTTGAGTAGCATGTCGTAAATAACAACTGTGTACCCACTTCACTTCGTCCCATTACAACACCATCTGTGGCGAAATGGTTCAAATGGCTCTAAGCACTGTGCGACTTAACATCTGAGACCATCAGTCCCCGACACATAGAGCTACTTAAAACTAACTAACCTAAGGACATCACACACATCCATGCCCGAGGCAGGATTCAAACCGACAGTTGCAGCTGCGCGGTTCCGGACCGAAGAGCCTAGAACCGTGCCACAGCGGGCGGCATCTGTGGCGAAACGAAGAAACAGCTTCTCAGTAAACATACATAGATTTTTCCGTAAAACCGGAATCACCAATAAAAAAAATTGTTCCCATAAAAGATTTCAAATTCCCCCCTCCATCCATCACCCCCCCCCCCCCCCCGCCGCCCCACGCAAGTGGTCGTGTGGCGGGTCGTGGGGGTATCACTGGGAGTCCCGCGCCGAGACAAACAAATTGGAATTATAACTTTTTTGATCCGATGTGCAGTTTTAGAAACAATTAAATGTATTTAGTTACAATTAACATGCTGTATGCGTGTTTGCAGAGGTACGTGTTCATCGATATTTTGACATTAAGTATATCACTGCAGAACTTTGTTTAGCAACATATAATTTGTAGATTTATAGAAAAACGTTGTTAATTTCTGGAAAATTTTTGGAGCCCAGTCGCTGTAATTATAGCAGGTTGCTTTCAGAAAGAGAAACTGTTGTCATTTTATAATGATAGCCCTAAAGCTACAGCTTTAATTTTATTTACGTGATCTGTGAAACTTCGTTTCAAGAATGATTTCATATTTCCTCTCCCCGATTAGGGTTCTTTCGCTTCAGATACAGATTTTCCGGTTGTTGCCGAAGGCAGTAAAGTGTAACAAGTGGTGAGTGTTTTGACAGGAAACGATGTAAACGAAACGACCAGCCATTTGTTGTCTTCGATACCTGTCGCTGCAAGAGAACAGAAGCGTTATTCTCCCAGTAAGCCAAACGCTACGGCCAGGCTGAATCGATGAGCAGAGCGCGCAGTAAAACGGACGAATTTTTATGTCGCTCCATAACATAGACTGCTATATGAGCGGTGGTTGTATTCTTCAAGCTCTCAGTAACGACGCCATATCGTCCAGCTAAGGCTGTCACATTTCTGTGCAACGAAAGGAAATTTATTGACAGCCGCATGAAGGTATCGTTCACTCAAGTGCCTTTCATAGTGCCGCGGTTACTTTTATGCCTTTGGTCAATACGTCTCTTTGTATGCTATAGCACAATTTGTTGTGGATCCTTCGAATAACGCTCAGAAGAGTGGTAGAAGGAATGTTAGAGTTTTGCGATGAGTTAAGAGGATTTATCCATGGAATTATTGTAATAAAACACAAATATTTATTAACAGTGCACTGACGGGAAAAAATCAAATCAAGAACGAGATGTGCGACATAAACGAAAGATGGAAGGTGTTTTTCTACATCTGAAAGATGGTATCTATGCAAATTTCGCACCAACCATGAGGCAGCAAATGGTGTTTATTTTAAATACACGCTGTAACGGTCGTGGGCGTTGGTTACATTTGATATTGACGTGACAAATTCATGTTAGTGAAGTCCTTTAAGGTGACAAATAAGTCATGGTCGACACCTCAGCGAGTTTGAACGACGTCGTGTAACAGGGCTACTACGGCAAGTTGAAAAAGAGAGGCAGGTAGAGATGGGGTGATATATACGGGCGTATTATAACCCTTTGTCTCGAAAATTTCTCTCCTGTGTACCTCCTCTGTGTTACCACAGAAGACGTGTCACTGATCTCTTTTCTACTAAGACTGCAGTTCACGCGAGATGCCTTAAGACTGCAGTTCACGCGAGATGCCTATTTGTTTCCACCGCCCTGAGTGGAATGCATAAATTCTAAACCGGGCGGGGTGGCGCAGTGGTTAGACACTGGACTCGCATTCGGGAGGACGACGGTTCAATCCCGCGTCCGGCCATCCTGATTTAGGTTTTCCGTGATTTCCCTAAATCACTCCAGGCAAATGCCGGGATGGTTCCTCTGAAAGGGCACGGCCGACTTCCTTCCCTAATCTGATGAGACCGATGACCACGCTGTCTGGTCTCCTTCCCCAAACCAACCAGCCAACCATAAGTTCTAATAAATTTTCACCAACCTGCAGTCTTCTATAGTTGTTGTCCCTTGCACAGAAAACAGTGCATAGGTGGTGAATCCGTTACCTTGAGGCAGTAATAAACTCTTAGCTAGGGATTGACGTTATGTGAGTAATTAAATTTCCAATAGTTTGTGTATATGGGGTACCACTCGCTTTTTATTGGCAGAACACGAGAAACTGCACAATTTCATTCCATTTTAGAGTCACAAATAATTTCAATCCTTTAACAAAATAATGAACTGCGTATTTCCGTGATTACTATCATACTGTTCTCAACTACCTGTCTGTATAACCATACATTGCCCACAAAGCCTTAACCTGATGTCGACCCCGGCAAACATGTCTGTCCTACGAGACTTCCGAAACAGCTACGATCTTTTACGAACTAGACATTGCAAATTAAGTATCAACTGATACCGCTGCAGACAACATTACCGTCCTCCGAGACTGCCAGTCCGCTCTGATCTTGCAGCCGAACCACTTCACCCACCATCCAAGTTAGGCGCGCTCCGAAGATCTCCGAAGTGCTTCCTCTGCCTTTTCGTTTAGCAGTTGCTTATTACTCTTATTTGAATGCACGGTGTCTGTACCTTCGAAAAAACAGACACCAAGCAGATCCAGCAGCTGTGAAACACTATATGTAAACTTAAGGGAGATCACTGCTATCAGCTGCGGCGGCACACTAAGCGGAATCAGCGGCGACGGGCGGAAATGTGTACCGGACCGGGATTCGAACATGGGATCTCTTGTCTATCAATAACAACACCTCTCCTTTCTTTTTCTATGTAGACAACAGCCCGACTTTACTGTCTCCTAATCTATAACTCTCCGTTTACTTCTTTTTCCTCTTCGTAAATAATTGGCCGATTTTACGTGGTGCATTCAAGTTCTAAGACCTCCGATTTCTTTTCTCCGGACTGGAAAGAGATAGAAACATGCGCATTGTTTTAAAATGAGGCCGCGTTCATTGTCAATACGTCCCAGAGATGGCAGCACCATACGGCAGATGTAATTTTACCGCCAGCGGCGAGAATGAGAACTGTTTTAAATACTTAAAATGGCGACGTTTTCCTTACTTGAACAGCGAGCAATCATTCGTTTTCTGAATTTGCGTGGTGTGAAACCAATTGAAATTCATCGACAGTTGAAGGAGACATGTGGTGATGGAGTTATGGATGTGTCGAAAGTGCGTTCATGGGTGCGACAGCTTAATGAACGCAGAACATCGTGTGACGACAAACCGAAACAACCTCGGGCTCGCACAAGCCGGTCTGACGACATGATCGAGAAAGTGGAGAGAATTGTTTTGGGGGATCGCCGAATGACTGTTGAACAGATCGCCTCCAGAGTTGGCATTTCTGTGGGTTCTGTGCACACAATCCTGCATGACGACCTGAAAATGCGAAAAGTGTCATCCAGGTGGGTGCCACGAATGCTGACGGACGACCACATGGCTACCCGTGTGGCATGTTACCAAGCAATAATGACACGCAATGACAGCATGAATGGGACTTTCTTTTCGTCGGTTGTGACAATGGATGAGACGTGGATCCCATTTTTCAATCCAGAAACAAAGCGCCAGTCAGCTCAATGGAAGCACACAGATTCACCACCACCAAAAAAATTTCGGGTAACCGCCAGTGCTGAAAAAATGATGGTGTCCATGTTCAGGGACAGCGAGGGCGTAATCCTTACCCAATGCGTTCCAAAGGGCACCACGGTACCAGGTGCATCCTACGAAAATGTTTGAAGAACAAATTCCTTCCTGCACTGCAACAAAAACGTCCGGGAGGGGCTGCGCGTGTGCTGTTTCACCGAGACAACGCACCCGCACATCGAGCTAACGTTACGCAACAGTTTCTTCGTGATAACAACTTTGAAGTGATTCCTCATGCTCCCTACTCACCTGACCTGGCTCCTAGTGACTTTTGGGTTTTTCCAACAATAAAAGACACTCTCCGTGGCCGCACATTCACCAGCCGTGCTGCTATTGCCTCAGCGATTTTCCAGTGGTCAAAACAGACTCCTATAGAAGCCTTCGCCGCTGCCATGGAATCATGGCGTCAGCGTTGTGAAAAATGTGTACGTCTGCAGGGCGATTACGTCGAGAAGTAACGCCAGTTTCATCGATTTCGGGTGAGTAGTTAATTAGAAAAAAAAAACGGAGGTCTTAGAACTTGAATGTACCTCGTACTGTCGCATAGTTACCATAACTCTCCGTTTAGCATAAACCTCTTTGGCAGGACTATTCTTAGCCTATCAGTGTATCGTAGTTCAGTACAGCGGAAACCACTTCTCCGTTTCAATTCATAATTAAGCGTAACGATATATCTATTTTGACACAGTCTGTACATAATCTCAAGACAACATTTAGTTATTTACATTATTTTTGTCACCAGAGTCACTGTCCTATTCACTTACGTAGTGTAGCGTCGTCCACTACTCCTGCACCCTTCAACATATTTCCGTGAGCTATTCCATTTGTGTTATATACAAGAGTTCTCTTCTGGCTTTCCCATTCTTAAAATTTTTAGACAAAACGAGTTCTGTATCTTTGTTGTAAATATTTAAAAATTGTTCCACTACGTACCCTATGATATGTTTTTCGTCATGTGCCTTAATATGGTCTTTGCGTCTTGTTGTAATTATATACTGTTTCTCTTGCTGCTGTATCTGTAATCTTCGTATATCCGTGTTGTTGTTGTTGCTGTTGTGGTCTTCAGTCCTGAGAATGGTTTGATGCAGCTCTCCATGCTACTCTATCCTGTGCAAGCTTCTTCTTCTCCCAGTACCTACTGCAGCCTACATCCCTCTGAATCTGCTTAGTGTATTCATCTCTTGGTCTCCGTCTACGATTTTTACCCTCCACGCTACCCTCCAGTACTAAATTGGTGATCCCTTGGTGCCTCAGAAAATGTCCTACCAATCGATCCCTTCTTCTAGACAAGTTGTGCCACAAACTCCTCCTCTCCCCAGTTCTATTCAATACTTCCTCATTAGTTATGTGATCTATCCATCTAATATTCAGCATTATTCTGTAGCACCACATTTCGGAAGGTTTTATTCTCTTCTTGTACAAACTATTTATCGTCCATGTTTCACTTCCATACATGGCTACACTCCATACAAATACTTTCAGAAACGACTTCCTGACACTTAACTCTATACCCGATGTTAACAAATTTTTCTTCTTCAGAAACGCTTTCCTGGCCATTGCCCGTCTACATTTTATATTCTCTCTACTTCGATCATCATCTGTTATTTTGCTCCCCAAATAGTAAAACTCCTTTACTTCTTTAAGTGTCTCATTTCCTAATCTAATTCCCTCAGCATCACCAGACTTAATTCGACTACATTCCATTATCCTCGTTTTGCTTTTGTTGATGTTCATCTTATACCCTCCTTTCAAGACACTGTCCATTCCGTTCAACTGCTCTTCCAAGTCCTTTGCTGTCTCTGACAGAATTACAATGTCATCGGCGAACCTCAAAGTTTTTATTTGTTCTCCGTGGATTTTAATACCTACTCCGAACTTTTCTTTTGTTTCCTTTACTGCTTGCTCAATATACAGATTGAATAGCATCGGGGAGAGGCTACAACCCTGTCTCACTCCCTTCCCAACCGCTGCTTCCCTTTCATGCCCCTCGACTCTTATAACTGCCATCTGGTTTCTGTACAAATTGTAAATAGCCTTTCGCTCCCTATATTTTACCCCTGCCTTCTTCATAATTTGAAAGGGAGTATTGCAGTCAACAGTGTCAAAAGCTTTCTCTAAGTCCACAAATGCTGGAAACGTAGGTTTGCCTTTCCTTAATCTTTTTTCTAAGATAAGTCGTTACCCCAGGCTTATCCACATATTTCCAGTAAATGTCTGTTTCCCACTCACGCTAAGCAGATGTTTATTCTACGGAGTTACTTTGTTTCTGTCATCGCTTCTTTCTTTGTTGTCACATTCAGTGTAAGAACCTTTGCTCATCTTAACTTTGATAGTGAAAAATGTTAGATAAGCCAGATATAGTCCTGAATGAAAGAAGAGGAAGACATAACAGCAGAAAAAGAAAATGAATTCGGGAACCTGATAATCGTCAATTACCTAGCAATGCAAAGAACGTTATTGTCAGCTGAGGTTAATATGCAGAATATGTTTCCTTGCCATTGTTTAACATTTCATCTAATAATTGCTGTGGCGCTATTTCCGTGATAGAATGAGGCACATTATTCACAACTTTTTCAATTTGAACCTCCTGACCTGCCCATTTTAGGACGGAACTGGTAGCCCTTTCTTCCATAGACGAATTCAGTGTAACGTGACCATTTCTTGCTAGCCACCTCTGTTTATCGACATCTTGACGGCACTGAACTTCGGTACTGAACCTCCTAATATCTTACTCCTATGCATTTGTGGTATAATGACTTTTTCACCGTCAAGCCTTCTGTGCACATGCACTTCACCTTTCGCCCTGTTTTGTGAGCAGTAAGACCAGTCTTGATTCAAGAATGCCTGAACAAATTCTTTATATGTTTTACATGTGCTACTGACCACTGTTCCCCATGATTTTGCTTCCTCTTCTAACCTACTGGCCACGAATTCGATTTTTTGTTGTTCAGACATGTTTTCAGGAATGATGCTATCAAATTGTGTACTGAAGGCTACTGGGTGTATAGTTATTTTACTAGGAAAATGATGGAATTTATACACATTAGCGAAACTTGCTAGTCACGTACATGAATAATACCTTTCTTTCTTTCTTGTTCACACCAAATTACTACTTTTGTTTAACTTAATTTTCTATTTTGTCTTGCACCTCAGAAAGTAATTTTCGCTCTGTTTCTCTCAATTTATCCTGATTCGCTCTGGTGTTGCCTTTACAAGAAGATTAAACGTATGAAATGTGACAATTAAGTATGTCATGCTCATTTTTTATATATGATTTGGTAGCATTGGATTACTCTGGTCTTACATTACTAAAGACATTAATTGTTGTTTCTGTTACCCCATTTTGATTCTGCAAATTCTTATGTAACTTTTCAGTGTCATGGTCGAACTTTTTAATTTATTTCTGTACTACAAACATCTAATTTTTTTACCCCATTCTTTTGTTTCATAATGTGTTTCCTTGCAACATCCCGCAGGTTTAGCTTCAAGAGTCGTAATATTTTGTTCCAAAGCATCGAACTTAGCGATAGTTCTAGCTTTTCCTACCTTAGATTCTTTTAAGCCCTTACCTATTTTCCCTATTTTATTATGCCCAGCATCTACTTTCCGTTCTGTTTTTTTTTAATTCTTTACCTAATTCCTCCCTATTTCCTTTTAGTGCTTTACTTAATTGTTCTTGCAAAGTAATTCTGTCATAGACCTGAGATCCTGATAATCATCCAGCGTTCGTAAAGTGGCCGCTGATGCTATACCATGAGTACGTAACTCAACGATTGACTCATTAATCATGTCAACGTCAGAGTCATTTTCTCTGGCATAGTCATTCCAATCAATTGTTTTTCCTCCCACAGACCCCATGAACAGTGGACCTTGCCGTTGGTGGGGAGGTTTGCGTGCCTCAGTGCTACAGGCAGCCGTTCAGTTGGTGCAACCACAATGGAAGTGCATCTGTTAAGAGTCCAGACAAACATGTCGTTCCTGAAGAGGGGCAGCAGCCATTTCATCAGTTGCAGGTGCTACAGTCTGGATGATTGACTGATTTGGCCTTGTGACATCAACCAAAACGGCCTTGCTGTGTTGGTACTGCGAACGGCTGGAAGCAAGCGGAAATTACCGCCGTAATTTTTCACTAGGGCATGCAGCTGTATTGTATGGTTAAATGATGATGTCATTCTCATGGGTAAAACATTCCTGAGGTAAAATAGTTCTCCATTCTGATCTGCGTGCAGTGACAGCTCAGGAGGATGCCATTATCAGGATAAACAAAACTGGCGTTCTACGGATCGGTGCGTGAATTGTCAGATCCCTTATTCAAGCAGAAAATTTAAAAAGAGAAATGGATGGGCTAAACCTAGATATACAAGGGAGATGTATTTGAGGGCAATATCATGGAAGTAGATGAGGTTATAGATGAAGATGAGAAGGGAGATATGATACAGCGCTAAGAATCTGACAATGCGCTGAAAGACTTAAGTCAAAATAAGGCCCCGGGAGTAGACAACATTCCGTTAGAGCTACTGATAGCCTTAGGAGAGCGATCCGTGACAAAACTCTTCCATCTGGTGAGCAAGATGTATGAGACAGACCAAATAGCCTCAGACTTCAAAAACAATATAATAATTCCAATTCCAAAGAAGGTAGGTGCTAACAGGTGTGAAAATTACCGAACTATCAGTGTAATAAAACACGGTTGCAAAATACTAACACGAATTCTTTACAGAAGTATGGAAAAACTGGTAGAAGAGAAGATTAGTTGGGATTCTGGAGAAATACAGCAACGCACGAGGCAATACTGACCCTACGACTTGTCATAGAAGACATGTTAAGGGAAGATAAACCCACGTTTATAGAATTTGTAGACTCAGAGAAAGGTTTTGACAGTGTTGACTGGAATAATCTCTTTCAAATGCTAAAGGTGGCAGGGGTAATATACACGGAGCAAAAGGCTATTTACAGTTTTTACGGAAATGAGATGCCAATTATAAGAGTCGAGGGGCACGAAAGGGAAACAGTGGTTGAGAAGGGAGTGAGACAGCGTTTTTAGACCGTCCCTGATGTTGTTCACTCTATATATTGAGTAAGCATCAAAGAAAACAAAAGAAATATTTGAAGTTGGAATTGAAGCATAGGGAGAAGAAATAAGCACCTCGAGGTCTACTGATGACATTGTCGTTCTGTCAGATACAGCAAAGGACTTGGAAAAGCTGTCAAATGGAATGGACAGAGTTTCGAAATGAGTATATAAGATGAAGATATACAAAAGTAAAGCGAGAGTAATGGAATTCGTCAAATTAAATCAGGTGATACTGAGGGAATGAGGTTAAGAAATCAGACAGTTCAAGTAGTAGATGAGTTTTGCTATTTGGAAAGCAAAATAACTGATTATGGTCGAAGAAGAGAGGCCGTATGAAGTAGAGTGGCAATAGCAAGAAAAGCGTTTCTGAAGGAGCGAAATTTGTTAACATCGAGTATAGATTTAAGTGTGAGGAAGTCGTTTCTGAAAGTATTTGTATAGTGTGTAGCCATGTATGGAAGAGAAACATGGATGGTAAACAGTTTAGACAAAAAGAGAATAGAAGATTTTGAGATGTGGTGCTCCAGAAGACTGGATGGGTCGGTCACGTAACTAATGAGGAGATACTGAATAGAATTGTGGAGAAGAAAAATATGTCGTACAACTTGACTAGAAGAAGGGATCGGTTGGCAGGACACATTCTTAGGCATCAAGGGATCACCAATTTAGGACTGGAAGGAAGCGTTGTGGGTAAAAATTGTAGAGGGAGGCCAAGAGATGAATACAGTAAGCAGATTCAGAAGAATGTAGTTTACAGTAGTTACTTGGAGATGAAGAGACTTGCAGAAGATAGAGTAGTACGGAGAGCTGCAACAAACCAGTCTTTGGACTGAAGACCACAACCACAACAACAACCTCATATTCTGGATAGCCATTGTCATCGTTTTCCTTTAAATGCACGTCTCCACTGTCTTCATTATTAGTTTACTCTACTTTCCCAGTAAAACCACTCTTGGCTTCTTCAGAATTGTCAATGGTTTTATTGATTACCGGGTTTACTACTTCGGATTCATCACCAAGGTTTGAATTTACATTTTCACTTGGGTAATTAGTGATTAAATCTGACATATCATTATCATTAAACGCACTGAAACGCCCGCTAAATCACGCAGGGCTAACACGTAATTAGGACTGTGGAAAGGGCCAAGGGAGTTGCGGTCTGATTCATTTCAAAATTGTAATTTATTATCATTTAGTTCACAAATACACTTTTGAAAGAGTTAAGTTTGCTCTGCGGCTGAAGGCCTCCAGACAGATGCTTTAGATTAAGTTCAATTTTGAAAAGACATGACACACAGTTAAATTTACGAATAACATAAATCACATACATTTATGAGATCAGCATGCGGAGCGGCTGAAGGCCGCTGGATTAAATCTTCAAAATTCCAAATATACTATGATGATTACTGAAGGCAGAAGGCCACAATGTTTTAAGATGCTAACAGGGCTGATGGCCCACAAGGTGCATAGAAAGAGATAAACAAACGCAATAAGAAGGCCGCAAGGTTAAATTCTGCAAATTAAGGGCATATATATTGCAACAATCGGTAAAACAATAAATTAAGTTTAAAGATTTCCTATTTGTAACACCCACAATAACTTGTAAAATCTTTCAGAGGAAATCACAATAACCTTTCAAGAGCAGAAGGCGATAATGTTTAGACGTGAAGGAAAAATATAAAATACAGTTAAATTACAACAACATTAACACTGCCAAAAGGATAATTAAAAGAACGGCACTCAGGAGTCCCCAGTGGGACGGTCTGCCCTCGTTCACTTAGGCGAGACAGGTGGTGAGTCCAAATACACTTAATTCGTGCGAACCCAACCAAGGACACTCACGGGCCGACCGACCAACCGCCTACTTGGCACAACGGAGTAGACGAGAGTTCAAGCCCCCCCCCCAAAAAAAAATTCCAAGTATCACCATCCCCAGACAAATGCGTATGTGAACTGAGCTGCCAAAACTACACACCATGTAGGGCAGCAACAACATGTGAGGAAAAGACACTGCCTAAAAACAACGTTAGTGGCCAGGCCAGGTAACCAGAACACTAACGGCCACAAGGCAGAAAATTCCGCTAGTGCTCTTGACTTTGGATAAATTAATTAAATCAATTCCACCTGACGGTGGCTATCTCGAACACAATGGTTCAAATGGCTCTGAGCACTATGGGACTTAACACCTATGGTCATCAGTCCCCTAGAACTTAGAACTACTTAAACCTAACTAACCTAGGGAAATCACACACATCCATGCCCGAGGCAGGATTCGAACCTGCGACCGTAGCGGTCACGCGGTTCCAGACTGAAGCGCCTAGAACCGGTTTAAGTAGTTCTAAGTTCTAGGGGACTGATGACCTCAGAAGTTATGTCCCATAGTGCTCAGAGCCATTTGAACCATTTTTGAACACGAGCCACGCACGGCTGACATACATCTGACCCACGGGATCGTCACTGATACTGTGACACTGAACTCCTCTACTTCTGAGAGGGTATCTTACTTCCTTTTCCCCAGACATTTTACTAATACGTATGTTCCAGTTAAAAATCTTAGACTGCTATACGCAAGCGCAACACTTAACACTACTTTTCTTTCTCTGCGTATCGCCGCTGATTTTTGTAGCTGTGGGCTGCACCGCTGGCTTCGACTCCGCTGTTGTGGTTTGCTGAAGCTGGCACTTCCACCGCGCCGTGTAGTGTTAACTGCATCGGCCGCTGCTTGCTGCCGCCGCACCTATTGTCTGTGGCTGCCTCTCGCTGATATGCATACTACGCCGTCTCGTAGCACCAAGTTATCATTAATAACGTAATTCCGTGGACGGCGCATACAAGATCATTTTCTGTTCTCGTTGAACTTCCGCACTTCACTGCCCTACTTCATATCGATACTATTCTCAAGGTAACAAAGAACTTGATCTTGCGGAATCAGATACTATATATCAACTAAAGTTAAAAAATACTTCAAACACAGTTCAAAGCATAATGATAATGAGCGTATGGCATTGGTGGCCGGGAGACCCCTCGCGGGGCGGTTCGGCCGTCGCTCCACAAGTTCTTTAACGCAACTACGGCGACTTGCGAGTGAATGAGGATGAAATGATGATGAAAGACACACAACATCCAGTCATCTTGAGGCAGAGAAAATCCCCGACCGCGCCGGGAATCGAGCCCGGGACTCTGTGCACGGAAAACGAGAACGCTACCGCAATACCACGAGCCGCGGGCGGTCAAACCATACATATTACAGCTCTCGTGCAGTTCCTGGTAATTCACAGTTCACACCTATCACAGTTCGCTGGTCGGTTACAGTTCACAGTTCTCGCTAATAAAATCTAGTCTCATAGTTCCAAAGAACTTCCACTTCAAAGATTATTCCCACCAGTGACGATAAGTACAGCAAGTTGAAGAAGAGATGCCGGGAGAGATAGAGTGATAGCTTCTTTCGAAAATTTCTCTCCTGCATATCTCTTCTGTGTCACCACAAATGACAAGTCGCTGATCTCGTTTGCACTAAGACAGCAGTACATGCGAGGTGCCTATTTGCTTCCACCGCCCTGAGTGGATTCCATAAGTTCAAAAAAATGTTCACCAACCTGCAGCCTTTCCCAGTTGTTGTCCTCTCCGCAGGAAATAGCACGTAGGTGGTGAATCTGTTATGTTGAGGCTGAAATAAACTCTTAGCGAGGAATTGGTAGTATGCGAATGATTGAATGTACAACTAGTTTGTTTAAATGGGACGCCACTAGCTTTGATCTTTTACAAACTAATCATTGCAAATTAAGTTCGAGGTGCATTCAAGTTCTAAGGCCTCCGATTTTTTCCTAATTAACTACTCACCCGAAATAGATGAAACTGGCGTTACTTCTCGACGTAATCGCCCTGCAGACGTACACATTTTTCACAACGCTGACGCCATGATTCCATGGCAGCGGCGAAGGCTTCTTTAGGAGTCTGTTTTGACCACTGGAAAATCGCTGCGGCAATAGCAGCACTGCTGGTGAACGTGCGGCCACGGAGAGTGTCTTTCATTGTTGGAAAAAGCCAAAAGTCACTAGGAGCCAGGTCAGGTGAGTAGGGAGCATGAGGAATCACTTCAAAGTTGTTATCACGAAGAAACTGTTGCGTAACGTTAGCTCGATGTGCGGGTGCGTTGTCTCGGTGAAACAGCACACGTGCAGCCCTTCCCGGACGTTTTTGTTGCAGTGCAGGAAGGAATTTGTTCTTCAAAACATTTTCGTAGGATGCACCTGTTACCGTAGTGCCCTTTGGAACGCAATGGGTAAGGATTACGCCCTCGCTGTCCCAGAACATAGACACCATCATTTTTTCTCCACTGGCGGTTACCCGAAATTTTTTTGGTGGCGGTGAATCTGTGTTCTTCCATTGAGCTGACTGGCGCTTTGTTTCTGGATTGAAAAATGGTATCCACGTCTCATCCATTGTCACAACCGACGAAAAGAAAGTCCCATTCATGCTGTCATTGCGTGTCATTATTGCTTGGTAACATGCCACACGGGTAGCCATGTGGTCGTCCGTCAGCATTCGTGGCACCCACCTGGATGACACTTTTCGCATTTTCAGGTCGTCATGCAGGATTGTGTGCACAGAACCCACAGAAATGCCAACTCTGGAGGCGATCTGTTCAACAGTCATTCGGCGATCCCCCAAAACAATTCTCTCCACTTTCTCGACCATGTCGTCAGACCGGCTTGTGCAAGCCCGAGGTTGTTTCGGTTTGTTGTCACACGATGTTCTGCCTTTATTAAACTGTCGCACCCACGAACACACTTTCGACACATCCATAACTCCATCACCACATGTCTCCTTCAACTGTCAATGAATTTCAATTGGTTTCACACCACGCAAATTCAGAAAACGAATGATTGCACGCTATTCAAGTAAGGAAAACGTCGCCATTTTAAGTATTTAAAACAGTTCTCATTCTCGCCGCTGGCGGTAAAATTCCATCTGCCGTACGGTGCTGCCATCTCTGGGACGTATTGACAATGAACGCGGCCTCATTTTAAAACAATGCGCATGTTTCTATCTCTTTCCAGTCCGGAGAAAAAATATCGGAGGCCTTAGAACTTGAATGCACCTTGTATTAACTGATACGGCTGCAGACAACATGACACTGCTAAGACATTGCCGAATCAACTCTGATCTTGCAGCCGAACCACTTCACCCACCATCCAAGTTAGGCGCAATCCGAAGATTACGGAAGAGCTTCGTCTACCTTTTCATGTAGCAGCTGTTTATTATTATTAATACTTGTAAACTAATGAAATGATAGCACTCAGTTGAGAGATGCTTTAATATGAAATGGAAGTAAATATGCTGTTTATTTTCTCGAGTATTAATAACAGAAGATTATTATTTTGGTGTCCGCCCCGATAGCTCAGTGGTTGTACTTGCTTCGGCAGTACATATACTAAAATTGGAACGATACAGAGAAGATTAGAGTTGCCCCTGCGCAAGGATGACACCCAAAATCGTGAAGCGTCGCCGGAACGGTAGCTCAGCGTGTTCGGTCAGGGAGCTGGTTGGCCTCTGTAATAAAAAACTGAGTGAATGATCAACAACGAACTTGAACGGATGTCATGTGACGTCCGCAACGACCAAACACAAAATCAACAACGAACAAAATGCAAGAAAAAAAAAGTGGTCAGCGCGGCGGTCTGTCACGCCAAGTTTTCTCCGCTCAGGGACTGGGTGTTGTGTTGCCCTAATCATCATCATTTAGGCCTGCGTGGTAACTCAGCGTGTTCGGTCAGAGGGTTAGCTGCCCTTTGTAATAAAATAACTGAGTTAATGAGTCAACGACGAACTGAAGCGGGTTTCTTGCGACGTCCGCCCCGAGCAGATACAACGAACGAAAACGAACAAAATCAGATTTAAAATAAAGGGGGGGGGGGGGGTTCGATTCCCCGCTCAGTCGGAGATTTTCTCCGCTCAGGAACTGGGTGTTGTGTTGTCCTCATCATCATTTCATCATCAGTGGAAGGCAACGGGGAACCACAACTGGAATCACTTCCCTAGGCGCTTATGTGGTGGACCTCCCTAACGAGGCTTCCCCCATGAGAAGACCTGCCGTAAGGCATAACACAAAGTTTATTATTTTGGCGCGCAACTTCCGAACGCAGTAGCCAGTCGCGGAGAAGGAGCACAATTTAGGGGGTCTTTCTCATGATACCCATACCGAAAAAACTATCCGTCATAGGTACTTGACATCAAGTTACTTCATCTTGTCAATCTGCCTTCTCAATTTCTCTAAGACGAGTTTTCTTGTACATGAATATGGTGGCTGTAAGGCCAGAAATCCTACACCACGAGAAGCTGGATGTTCCGTCTGCGATATTACAGAAAAACGTGGCAAGAATGTAGCCACTGTACATGATTTTTTCAGCGGTCGTCACAAAATTGTACAGTCATAACAAGATCGGGCTCCAGACGACCGCGAGACACTACCGAGAGGGAAGACGACCGTGTTCGGCGCATCGTATAGGGCATATTCAGCAGCAATTTGAGCAGCAGTTGGCACCGCAGTGACACAAAGAACTGTTACAAATCGGTTACTTCGAGAACAGCTCCGAGCAAGACGCCCTGTAACGTGCATTCACTGACCCAAAACCACCACCATCTGAGACTTCAGTGGTGTTGAGCTGACTGGAGGGCAGGCTGGAGGCCTGTTGTGTTTTCTGATGAAAGGTAATTCTGGCTCGATGCCAGTGAAGGCCATGTGTTGGTTGTAAGGATAAGGAGGCCAGCGGATGGGCTATAACAAGCGTGTCTGTGTGCATTGGACCTACCCCAAACCACCACCATCTGAGACTTCAGTGGTGTCAAGCGAGAGCTCATCGGAAGGCAGGCTGGAGATCTGTTGTGTTTTCTGATGAAAGCTGGTTCTGCCTCGATGCCAGTGAAGGCCATGTGTTGGTTATAAGTATAAGGAGGCCAGCGGATGGGCTATAACCAGCGTGTCTGTGTCAATTAGACCTACACCTGGAGTAACTATCTGAGATGTGATTTCGTATTACAGCAGGAACACTATCGTGGTTATCCCCTCGTACCCTGACTGCAATTTTGTGCGTCAGTGTGGTCATTCGACCTGTTGTTCTGCCATTCACGAAAATCGTTTCATTGGATGTTTTGCAACAGGATAACGCTCGCCACATACCGCTGTTCTAGCCCAGCCTGCTCAACAAGTGTCGACATGTTGTCCTGTCCAGCTCGATCATCAGATTTGTCTCAATTCGAACACATATGGAACATCATCAGACGATAACTCCAGCGTCATCCACAAACAGCTATATCCGTCCTATACTGACTGACCGAGTGCAACAGACATGGAACTCCATCTCATAAACTGTCATCCAGCACCTATACAACAAATGCATGTAATATTCTGGCAGTTATAACCATTATTAATGTGCCAGCATTTAATATTTGTAACGGGTACCTCGCTCTTATATTAACCTGTGATCTTGCAATTTTAATCACTTAAATATGATCCCTAAAAAATGTCCGCAGCTCGTGGTCGTGCGGTAGCGTTCTCGCTTCCCACGCCCGGGTTCCCGGGTTCGATTCCCGGCGGAGTCAGGGTTTTCTCTGCCTCGTGATGACTGGGTGTTGTGTGCTGTCCTTAGGTTAGTTAGGTTTAAGTAGTTCTAAGTTCTAGGGGACTTATGACCACAGTAGTTGAGTCCCATAGTGCTCAGAGCCATCTGAACCATTTGAACCCTAAAAAATGCATCCCCGAAATTTCATTACTCTACATTAACTGCTTTCCGGTGCTGCGATTTCTTCCCATCAGTGTAGTGGCTGAATACATTTGAGATCTGCTGTTCGAGTAGACTCCAGAAAAAAACTCATGAGCAAGTGAAGTAAGGACTGCTGCGTTCAACAGAAGACACTTCTGTTGCCAAGGAACAAAATGGTTCAAATGGCTCTGAGCACTATGAGACTTAACATCTGAGGTCATCAGTCCCCTAGAACTTAGAACTACTTAAACTTAACTAACCTAAGGACATTATACATCCATACCCGAGGCAGGATTCGAACCTGCGACCGTAGCAGTCGCGCGGTTCCGGACTGAAGTGCCTAGAACCGCACGGCCACCGCGGCCGGCTGCCAAGGAACAAATGAGCCATCACGTGCCTAAGATGACGTCATATGACGCTATGATTAGACAAGTAATAGATGATAATTTTTCGAATTGTCCGTCACTATAGATTGAAATGCAACGCGCTGGCTGTTTGTTTAGCCTTGTCGAATGACAAGTACCTGCCCGATCCGTGGTGTCATCTATTGCCTGTTGGTGCGACAGTATTAACCCTTGTAATGTCAAGGGGAGAGGGTACTTTATCACTTTTTGAAAATTTTGTAATCTAGTCATGTACGTTATATTTGAAAATTTTGAAATAAGTATTTATTGTTTTTAATGATTTCTTTTACCAAGTTCCGTAACTGTTTCGTATTTTTCGTATTTACCCCCAAAATTTGAGTCTTAGTAATAAATCTGACTTTTCGCAACAAATGTCATATTCATGTTTTCAAGTTGCGGAGCCTTCTTACACATAAGTACCACTCCTCTCTGTGTACACTTATGGAAAACTCGTTGGCACTGCTAAGATGCTGCTGAAAGATATATCCAATTTCTGAACCTTTCTTATAGATCGGTACTTATTTAAAAAAAATAGATGCTGTTAGTAAAACTTAACAATCACCGAAATATTTTTTTAAAAATTTTGTGTTGGGGTGCTCCTTGGTAGTAGTAGGCATTATGGAAAATAACGTTGGTACCGTTAGCGTAAACGGTCCAGGCGAGAAACAGGGGAGTTCCAGTTCAATAAGCCAACGAGAACAGACGTGTGAAGTTTGAGGTGTTTCCTGTTGGCGCTCGTCTCGTTTCTCTGCCAACTTGTGACGGCTTTGCCTGGTCAGTATCGCTGTTGTTCTCCCCTTATAACGTGCAACGATCTTTCTCTCCTGTGGTGAATTAGAAATCTGTATTAAGAAATTCCTCTTCATTTTTAGTCATTGTACTTGTGAATATGTTTTGATTCCCTGAATAAACGCGTGAGGTAGTTCTTGGCCACAGTGAGCATCAGCATGTTGGCGAATTTTATTATGCAGTCGGTCTCACATAGTGAGTGCTCCGCCACGGCCGATTTCTCCATTTCTTACACTCTCCAACACCGTTTACGTTCGCTGAGCCTGGTTATTACAACAAGCACTGTTCCACACGTATACGGTATGCCGTATACTCCCGACACTGCAAATGGGCCTCGTGTCTTCTTTACCGTACTGAAACATTCTCTGATCATCTTTGTCGGTATTCTAGTGCGTTAACGCGAACTAATTTACGTTGGAAGAAATAGTGGCAGTTTTGGTGACCAGGTGCGAGTATGACGATATGAATGCAAAAAAGACGCATAGAAATGTTTTCAAATGTAATGGATTAGGAACGGAAAGGGGGCAGAAAAGGTAAAATAAGTGAGAAAGGCCTAGTTCTGATTTTGTTACGAACCGTCGCTTACACGATTTGTTCAATCTGAGCACTGGAGAAGTTGACAAGATACTAAGTCGGTAAAACAACATGCTCAACAGTTGCTCTGCAGTAATCCGAGCCACACGTTCCTGGATACTGGCCTCGTGATCAGTGAACTTGCATTAAGCAGCTCTTCCACTGTGCGAGCGATATGCATGAAAGCACCGTTTTCCACACAGTTGCACTCTTCCAAAGCAGAAATCACTTGCTGTACAAAGAACTCTTGATAACGTACAGACGTCACCGTAAAACTGACAGGTACTCTGACTGTATTCTCTTCAAACAAGAGCGGGCCGACTATAAAGGTGCTTGTGAATCTACACTACACAGTCACGTACGGCAATTGCAATGGCCCTTAGTGCACTACAAGCGATTTAACTATGCCCCAATTTCGTCGGTTCCTTATACTCACTGAACCGAGGAGTGTAAAATGTGCCTCGTGACTCCGTAGAATAATGCCACATGTCATCAACTTAGATCCGTGCCAGAAAACAAAGAGCAAATTCAGAACGTTGCTGTGGATCATTAGGTGTCAGTTGCTGCACCGTCTGGATCTAGTACGGATACCAGTGTAAAAAAAAAACCGCAAAACGTTCCGTACTGTTGACATTGGGATAGACACTTCTCATGTCACTACTCAAGCAACACCACTACTGGGGCACGTGTTGTATGGTCGGTTACAACAACAGCAATCTCGTCGATACCTTCCACCGGTTTAGGACGCCTTGCTATTCCAGGTGCCAGACCAAGCTCAACAACGTTTTCGAATTTCGTTATCATATTCTTTGAAACACTGAATGACACAGTCCCTCTCTTTAAGTCGTAATGCTCTCTCAATGCAGCGCTGTAATTTCTGCCGTTCACGTAAAACAGTTTCACCGACAGCGCACGGTCGGTCTTTTCGATAGCCACGCTGTTCACTCACGTTATGGCTTGTGAAATGCAGCGCCAGATTCGCAGCTGGTGGCTATAGCTGCAACTGATTTGTTTTCCAGTGTAAATCATTTCCACATTAATAAATTAGCATATCTACAAAGTTTTGCTGCCATACGATAATTACAGCCCAAACTGAACCACCGACACTACCTGCACTTTAATTATAATCACGCGGTATGTAGTCTTTCAGTAGCGTTTGCGCATTGCAGACTGATTCTGTCTGTCGCTGTGGGTGTGTACGGCAGAAAGGCCGTCCGTGAAAGTTCTTATAATGATGTTAGATTTAATGACTATTTGCGTTGTCTGTATCTCCCAGATTTTTCCAAGTATACCTCCGTTTCTTGTGATTGTTGAACAGAGTATCCGCTATTAACAGCTGAAATTTGTGCAAAAAACTCAATTACTGATTCTTCTCTCTCATTCCTAGTACCAAGTCCATATTCTCCCGAAACCCTTCCTTCTACTCCTTCCCCTACAAGCGCATTCCAATCTTCCACGACTACTTTATTTTCATTTTCTTTTACGTACTTAATTACCAGTTAAATATCATCATATAGTTTGTCTATATATTCATCTTCGGCCTGCGACAATAGCACGTAGACCTGAACTATCGTTGTCGGTGTTACTTTGATCCTATCACTAAGGTGTCCACAGTAACACATTCTCTGCTCTACCTTCCTATCCATAACGAAGCCTACTCCAGTTATGTCATTTCTGCTGCTGTTGAGAGTGGCCTTTAGTCATCTGGCCACAGATCCTAGTCTTCTTTGCATTTCACTTCACTGACCTCAACGATTGATTGAGCATTTGAATTTCCCTTTTCAGATTTTCTAGCATCCCTACCACGTTCAAATTTCTGCTGTATTATCAGCATATATTACATGCATCGAATATTCGGTAATGCATGAAATACGTGAAATGTATTCGCCTTTACAAATATGGACTTCCATCAGCTGTATTGTGGAATGACAACAATAAAAATTCGTGCTGGATCGGGACTCGAAGCCGGATTTCCCAATTGTCGCGAGCGGTCGTCTTATCATTTGGTTATCCGAGCATGACTCTTTGTCAGACCTAAAATCCCATATGTCGCCAACCATGTGTCTATATCGTGTTCTCGTACATTCATTATGCATAACCCCATACAGGGGAGACAGTTAACAAGAAAGTCACTTTCTCGGCGTCGAAGGATAAATACGATATTTCAGTGCGTGTGTTATTCCGAATTACAATGTAAAGTTCATCGGACATTCGTGCATGTACTAAGGAACAGGCACTGTGGGAATATACATAATGTATGTACGAGTACAGGATGTAGACAAATGGTTGACGACATATGGATGTTGGGTCTGGCCGTGAGACGTGCTCGGATAGCCAAATGTTTCAGTCCGTTCATAGCCGTGACATGAGGCGGAAATGCTCGGAGCTCCAAGCTGCTATCTGCGGGCTTGTTCTTAATTATACGTTAGCCCGCAGTGCTACGTCGGTATATACATTCATGAACTGATCTGCAATGGCGTTATCTTACCTCTGGGCGACAACCAAAATCACGTTTCAAGCGGAACATGCATGACCTCGAGCGAAGTATGATAGTCCGACCGTGACGAACTCTAACTCGCATCTCACGATGTTATTAGAATACACTTCTCCATCAAGAGCAGCGTCGTGTACATCAATCTGTGGACTGAATAAATCTGCGCTGATGTTGCGCGACGTTTCTCCCAGGGTCTGAACTTTAAACAGCCCGATGAGCACGTCGGAGCTGTTTCGGTTGACCACGCAGGGTTCGGCCTCCGTACCCTGTGTGTTTTTCAACCTCCTTTTGAAGACATCTACATCTACATCTACATCTACATTTATACTCCACAAGCCACCCAACGGTGTGTGGCGGAGGGCACTTTTACGTGCCACTGTCATTATCTCCCTTTCCTGTTCCAGTCGCGTATGGTTCGCGGGAAGAACGACTGTCTGAAAGCCTCTGTGCGCGCTCTAATCTCTCTAATTTTACATTCGTGATCTCCTCGGGAGGTATAAGTAGGGGGAAGCAATATATTCGATACCTCATCCAGAAACGCACCCTCTCGAAACCTGGCGAGCAAGCTACACCGCGATGCAGAGCGCCTCTCTTGCAGAGTCTGCCACTTGAGTTTGTTAAACATCTCCGTAACGCTATCACGGTTACCAAATAACCCTGTGACGAAACGCGCCGCTCTTCTTTGGATCTTCTCTATCTCCTCCGTCAACCCGATCTGGTACGGATCCCACACTGATGAGCAATACTCAAGTATAGGTCGAAAGAGTGTTTTGTAAGCCACCTCCTTTGTTGATGGACTACATTTTCTAAGGACTCTCCCAATGAATCTCAACCTGGTACCCGCCTTACCAACAATTAATTTTATATGATCATTCCACTTCAAATCGTTCCGCACGCATACTCCCAGATCTTTTACAGAAGTAACTGCTACCAGTGTTTGTTCCGCTATCATATAATCATACAATAAAGGATCCTTCTTTCTATGTATTCGCAATACATTACATTTGTCTATATTAAGGGTCAGTTGCCACTCCCTGCACCAAGTGCCTATCCGCTGCAGATCTTCCTGCATTTCGCTACAATTTTCTAATGCTGCAACTTCTCTGTATACTACAGCATCATCCGCGAAAAGCCGCATGGAACTTCAGACACTATCTACTAGGTCATTTATATATATTGTGAAAAGCAATGGTCCCACAACACTCCCCTGTGGCACGCCAGAGGTTACTTTAATGTCTGTAGACGTCTCTTCGTTGATAACAACATGCTGTGTTCTGTTTGCTAAAAACTCTTCAATCCAGCCACACAGCTGGTCTGATATTCCGTAGGCTCTTACTTTGTTTATCAGGCGACAGTGCGGAACTGTATCGAACACCTTCCGGAAGTCAAGAAAAATAGCATCTACCTGGGAGCCCGTATCTAATATTTTCTGGGTCTCATGAACAAATAAAGCGAGTTGGGTTTCACACGATCGCTGTTTCCGGAATCCATATTGATTCCTACATAGTAGATTCTGAGTTTCCAAAAACGACATGATACTCGAGCAAAAGACATGTTCTAAAATTCTACAACAGATCGACGTCAGAGATATAGGTCTATAGTTTTGCGCATCTGCTCGACGACCCTTCTTGAAGACTGGGATTACCTGTGCTCTTTTCCAATCATTTGGAACCTTCTGTTCCTCTAGAGACTTGCGGTACACGGCTGTTAGAAGGGGGGCAAGTTCTTTCGCGTACTCTGTGTAGAATCGAATTGGTATCCCGTCAGGTCCAGTGGACTTTCCTCTGTTGAGTGATTCCAGTTGCTTTTCTATTCCTTGGACACTTATTTCGATGTCAGCCATTTTTTCGTTGGTGCGAGGATTTAGAGAAGGAACTGCAGTGCGGTCTTACTCTGTGAAACAGCTTTGGAAAAAGGTGTTTAGTATTTCAGCTTTACGCTTGTCATCCTCTTTTTCAATGCCATCATCATCCCGGAGTGTCTGGACATGATGTTTCGAGCCACTTACTGATTTAACGTAAGACCAGAACTTCCTAGGATTTTCTGTCAAGTCGGTACCTAGCATTTTACTTTCGAATTCACTGAACGCTTCACGCATAGCCCTCCTTACGCTAACTTTGACATCGTTTAGCTTCTGTTTGTCTGAGAGGTTTTGGCTGCGTTTAAACTTGGAGTGAAGCTCTCTTTGCTTTCGCAGTAGTTTCCTAACTTTGTTGTTGTACCACGGTGGGTTTTTTCCGTCCCTGACAGTTTTACTCGGCACGTACCTGTCTAAAACGCATTTTACGATTGCCTTGAACTTTTTCCATAAACACTCAACATTGTCAGTGTCGGAACAGAAATTTTCGTTTTGATCTGTTAGGTAGTCTGAAATCTGCCTTCTATTACTCTTGCTAAACAGATAAACCTTCCTCCCTTTTTTTATATTCCTATTAACTTCCATATTCAGGGATGCTGCAACGGCCTTATGATCACTGATTCCCTGTTCTGCACTTACAGAGTCGAAAAGTTCGGGTCTGTTTGTTATCAGTAGGTCCAAGATGTTATCTCCACGAGTCGGTTCTCTGTTTAATTGCTCGAGGTAATTTTCGGATAGTGCACTCAGTATAATGTCACTCGATGCTCTGTCCCTACCACCCGTCCTAAACATCTGAGTGTCCTAGTCTATATCTGGTAAATTGAAATCTCCACCTAAGACCATAACATGCTGAGAAAATTTATGTGAAATGTATTCCAAATTTTCTCTCAGTTGTTCTGCCACTAATGCTGCTGAGTCGGGGGGTCGGTAAAAGGAGCCAATTATTAACCTTGCTCGGTTGTTGAGTGTAACCTCCACCCATAATAATTCACAGGAACTATCCACTTCTACTTCACTACAGGATAAACTACTACTAACAGCGACGAACACTCCGCCACCGGTTGCATGCAATCTATCCTTTCTAAACACCGTCTGTGCCTTTGTAAAAATTTCGGCAGAATTTATCTCTGGCTTCAGCCAGCTTTCTGTACCTATAACGATTTCAGCTTCGGTGCTTTCTATCAGCGCTTGAAGTTCCGGTACTTTACCAACGCAGCTTCGACAGTTTACAATTACAATACCGATTTCTGCTTGGTCCCCGCATGTCCTGACTTTACCCCGCACCCGTTGAGGCTGCCCTTTCTGCACTTGCCCGAGGCCATCTAACCTAAAAAACCGCCCAGCCCACGCCACACAACCCCTGCTACCCGTGTAGCCGCTTGTTGCGTGTAGTGGACTCCTGACCTATCCAGCGGAACCCGAAACCCCACCACCCTATGGCGCAAGTCGAGGAATCTGCAGCCCACATGGTCGCAGAACCGTCTCAGCCTCTGATTCAGACCCTCCACTCGGCTCTGTACCAAAGGTCCGCAGTCAGTCCTGTCGACGATGCTGCAGATGGTGAGCTCTGCTTTCATCCCGCTAGCGAGACTGGCAGTCTTCACCAAATCAGATAGCCGCCGGAAGCCAGAGAGGATTTCCTCCGATCCATAGCGACACACATCATTGGTGCCGACATGAGCGACCACCTGCAGATGGGTGCACCCTGTACCCTTCATGGCATCCGGAAGGACCCTTTCGACATCTGGAATGACTCCCCCCGGTATGCACACGGAGTGCACTTTGGTTTTCTTCCCCTCCCTTGCTGCCATATCCCTAAGGGGCCCCATTACGCGCCTGACGTTGGAGCTCCCAACTACCAGTAAGCCCACCCTCTGCGACTGCCCGGATCTTGCAGACTGAGGGGCAACCTCTGGAACAGGACAAGCAGCCATGTCAGGCCGAAGATCAGTATCAGCCTGAGACAGAGCCTGAAACCGGTTCGTCAGACAAACTGGAGAGGCCTTCCGTTCAGCCCTCCGGAATGTCTTTCGCCCCCTGCCACACCTTGAGACGACCTCCCACTCTACCACAGGTGAGGGATCAGCCTCAATGCGGGCAGTATCCCGGGCAACCACAGTCGTAGTCCGATCGGGGGATGCGTGGGACGAGCTGGCCGTCCCCGACAAACCCCCATCCGGTCCTCCACAGTGATGCCCATTGGCAACAGCCTCAAGCTGTGTGACCGAAGCCAACACTGCCTGAAGCTGGGAGCGAAGGGATGCCAACTCAGCCTGCATCCGAACACAGCAGTTGCAGTCCCTATCCATGCTAAAAACTGTTGTGCAAAGAACGTCTGAACTAATCTACAGAGAGCGCAAACAAAACGACACAAAATTGAAACGGTTATTAAAATACAAGATTGCCTAGTAAATGCAGTAATGCTGCCACTTGTGCACTGCTGACACACTGTTCGGCGGCGGAAGGAGACTACGCGATTTAACACTATTCGAGTACTAAAACGCGATGCTACAACTCTCAAATACTATAATACGCCCGAAATTTATGAATTAAACAATGCAAGTACCAAAAACACGCAAAGAAATTAAGAATTAAACTATGTAACAAATGAGTGAGCTAGGAGTATACGACTTGCTGCTGCAGCTGCTTATCCAACGGCGGCAGGGAGCACACTGACTGTGACCAACCGACACTGGGCGTTCAAAACTAAAACATATGACAGACGACTACGCGAATTTACACTATTCAGGTACTAAAACGCGATGCTACAACTCTCAAATACTATAATACGCCCGAAATTTATGAATTAAACAATGCAAGTACCAAAAACACGCAAAGAAATTAGGAATTAAACTATGTAACAAATGAGTGAGCTAGGAGTATACGACTTGCTGCTGCAGCTGCTTATCCAACGGCGGCAGGGAGCACACTGACTGTGACCAACCGACACTGGCCGTTCAAAACTAAAACAGATGACAGACGACTACGCGATTTAACACTATTCGAGTACTAAAACGCGATGCTACAACTCTCAAATACTATAATACGCCCGAAATTTATGAATTAAACAATGCAAGTACCAAAAACACGCAAAGAAATTAGGAATTAAACTATGTAACAAATGAGTGAGCTAGGAGTATACGACTTGCTGCTGCAGCTGCTTATCCAACGGCGGCAGGGAGCACACTCAAGACCCGCAAGACGTGGACGTATCTGCCTTTCGACGTTACGGAAATGTTGTCAGTCACATTACAGAAAAGCGGCAGAGCTTGAAACCTACCATGTATTAAATGGCGTGAGTCACATCCAAGCTGAAATGAAAAAGCATGTTATTTGATGACTAGAAGCGTGCAGGTGATTGTCATGTATGACGGTCAACAGCGAAGTTGTGCTGGCTTTGGCCAGGAGCATCACGTCCTGTCACATTGCCTTGCCTGATTCTGACCCCAGTGGGAGATGTCGCACCTCCCGTGATACCTACAATGATCCCTGTCACCTACGCCGCTGTTGCGAAAGTGTCGGATGGTCAGGGCCAAATCATTCCGATTTCCATTGTTGCCAGCCATTGACGGGATGGATAGTCATCAGATTCCCTCTCCATCAAATCCGGCGGAAACTGCGCCATCCGAGTACGACAACAGCCGAGAGGTTTTGTTACCTCAGCGATGGACATCGACCCGGAGCTCTGCTTTCCTTCTGGATGGGGTGGCGTCAGATGACGGGCGATCCCATTCCGATACGATGCAACACTTGCAGAAACAGAAGTCACTGACGAAGTGAAAGAAATGCAATCGTACGTCGTCTGACGATTGGACGCACGGGATGACGAATTGATGCCGGACGACGAATCGATATCGCATGGCTTGCCTTTGAGCGTGCCTCCGTCCCCTCCTAATTCAGCTATTTGTCCTCCGCAGCCTGTGACGCCTTCGTCTCCGCCGCCTGTGCCATCTGTCATGAGCCGTCTCTCGAAGACGCCGATCTGCAGCGTCGAACCGATGATTCTACACTTGGATGATGCACTGACGCTGCTTCTATTTCTTCGGCGAACGACGTAGACGAGGAATCGGAGCGGTCTGTGAATACTGAGGAATTTTCACCGCCCAGGGACTGGGTGTTGTGCTGTCCTCATCATCATCCTATCATCCTCATCGACTGCAGGTCGCCGAAGTGGCGTCAAATTGAAAGACCGGCACCCGGCGAATGGTCTGCCCGACGGGGGGCCCTAGCCGTACGATTACATAAAAACTGAGGGAGGGTGCGTTCTACCGATTGTGTCCCCCGCTACCTCATCACACTGAACGCCGCGGCTTCGATCGCCTTGAGCGGTCTGCCCCGGCCGGATGCCACTGGTGGACCCCATGTGTCGACAACAGGAGTGCCGGAACAAACGTATCGCCTAGAAACATTTTAATGTCAACACTACCCCCGCGCCACATAAACTGGCGATGCTGAACAATACACATCGCGTGGCCGACATTGAAATGAGGAAATTTGAGTTAAGTTCCTATAGGACCACTCTGCCGAGGTAATTGATCCCTAGGCTTACACACTACTTAAACTAACTTAATGCTAAGGACAGGCCGGCCGGTGTGGCCGAGCGGTTCTAGGCGCTACAGTCAGGAACCGCGCGACCGCTACGGTCGCAGGTTCGAATCCTGCCTCGGGCATGGATGTGTGCGATGTCCTTAGGTTCGTTAGGTTTAAGTAGTTCTAAGTTCAATGGGACTGATGACCTCAGCAGTTAAGTCCCATAGTGCTCGGAGCCATTTGAACCATTTTGCTGAGGACAACACACACACCCATGTCCGAGGGTGGAGCCACGCGAACCGTGGCAAGGCGCCTGAGACCGCACGGCCAACCCACGCGGCGGCGCCAACATAGACATGGCAGTTTTACAAGAAGTGCATGCTGATGATTTTCTTAACCTGTTTGGGTACATCCCTTACGTCTACTACGCGTCAGATTCCGCTAGCGGTATGGCGATGCAAATCCGTGAGCAGTTACCTGTCGACGACGTCCAATATCTTCCGGGTATGAAGGGTATGGCTGTCACGCTCTTCGACGGCCGAATTATTAAAGTACACGCTGCTTCACGATCCGGGAGGCGAAGGGAACGCTCTGCGTTCTTTGCGGAGACGAACTTATCTCTTTTTGTAGGGCGGCAAAGTGTATTGGTGCTGGGTGGTTCCTTCCACTTTCCACCCGAAAGATCAGCAACTAAGTCATTCGCCTTGCGTAGAGTTTGCCATGACTGGTCCACCTTGTGGACACGTGGGACCACGTTCACGGCCTTTGCAAATTCTTCAAGTAGCCTTGACAGCTTATACGCTTACCATCGCCATATGCCAGCTGTTATTGAAAAAGTGTCCCAGCTCACGTTCAGCACAATAACGGAACACTTGGCAATGGAATTCGAGGCCCCACTCACAGAAGACCCTCGATGCTATTCAAGCAGGAGTTTTTGACAAGTCTCCTGGCCCTGACTGCATACCCATCTAATTTTATCGTACATTCCGACATCTCTTAGCACTCGCGTGGACTATTATCTGCTGAGAATTGTGGTTCCCTTCTGTGAGGGTCCACACTGTTTTTCTAGACGGCCTATTCACAAAACCCCGCGAGGGTCAGCACATCAGTGATTATCGCCCCTCTGCCCTGACAAACAGCGACATGACGATCTCTCCTCGTCCTTTGGCAGAGCGACTTAAGAGGACGGCCCGTCACGTCATGTCCTACGATCAGCCGTCGATCGGCAGAGGGAAGGATATTCGGGCAGCGCGCTGCCACTACGGGGGTATGATAGCCCTCGCTGACCTCCATTTGTGCGTGGCTTTTGGCACCCTTAGAGTTAAGCAAGGCATTTGATCGGGACGATCATTCTTTTCTTATGGCTGTCATCTGACATATAGGATATCCAGAAGCTATTGCAGAGGTTGACATACGTATCCTGCTTGGAGCGACATCCCGGGTGCTGTATAATGGTAGGCTCACACAACCGTTTCGGATCAGGCGCTCGGTGCGCTACTGTACATCTTCGCCCTAGGACCAATGTTACGTCGCCTACGACAACGACTGACGGGGATGTCGCTAGGTGTACATCGATTCCGCTGCACCGCCTATGCAGACGATTTGGTTCTTTGCCTACGAAGTGCCGATGATATCCGGGCGGCGCTTGAGTGTGTGGTGACCTACGGCGAGACGTCGGGCAGCTCCCTTAATGTACGTAAATCGCTGACTACACTACAGGCCATTATAATTGCTACACCACGAAGATGACGTGCTAGAGACACGAAATTTAACCAACAGGAAGAAGATGCTGTGATATGCAAATGATTAGCTTTTCAGAGCATTCACACAAGGCTGGCGCCGGTGGCGACACATACAACTTGCTGACATGAGGAAAGTTTCCAACCGATTTCTCATACACAAACAGCAGTTGACCGGCGTTGCCTAGTGAGACGTTGTTGCGATGCCTCGTGTAAGGAGGAGAAATGCGTACCATCACGTTTTCGACTTTGATAAAGGTCGGATTGCAGCCTAACGCGATTGCGGTTTATCGTATCGCGACATTGCTGCTCGCATTGGTCGAGATCCAATGACTGTTAGCAGAATATGGAATCGGTGGGTTCAGGACGCTAATACGGAACGCCGTGCTGGATCCCAACGGCCTCGTATCACTATCAGTCGAGATGACAGGCATCTTATCGACATGGCTGCAACGGATCGTGCAGCCACGTATCGATCCCTGAGTCAGCAGATGGGGACATTTGCAAGACAACAACTATCTGCAGGAACAGTTCGACGACGTTTGCAGCAGCGTGGACTATCAGCTCAGAGACCATTTTTTCGGATGAATCCAGGTTCTGTTTACAGCATCATGATGGTCGCATCCGTATTTGGCGACATCGCGGTGAACGCACATTGGATGCGTGTACTCGCCATCGCCATACTGGAGTATCAGCCGTCGTGATGGTATGGGGTACCACTGGTTACACGTCTCGGTCACCTCGTGTTCGTATTGGCGGCACTTTGAACAGTGGACGTTACGTTTCAGATGTTTTACGACCCGTGGCTCTACCCTTCATTCGATCGCTGCGAAACCCAACTTTTCAGCAGGATAATGCACGACCGCATTTGGAGGTCGTGTACGGGCGTTTCTGGATACAGAAAATGTTTGACTGCTGCCCTGGTTAGCACATTCTCCAGATCACTCACCAACTCAAAAGTCTGGTCAATGGTGGCCGAGCAACATGGTACCAAGTCGCAAATGCAAAATTCGCCACAAACCAACGTCTTCACGCCATCGGACTAACGGACTCTCCACTTCGTTCCATTTGCCACCTCATGGATTACGATGTCAATCAACTGACTTGTGCTGCCACCAGTGGCGTCTGGAAACTTGCCCGACAGTTCGTTGCCTGTTACCTCCGCGTTCCGCCGGACTCGATTGACCCATGGACTTTTATCCATCCTGAAGATACTTATTTCCCCGCCACCAAAAATAATGCGACTGTATGGATCAAGGGATGGACGATCACCTACATGTATAATGCTGGTGACAAATCACGCCTTGATTTCTGGCAGTACTTACAAACCGCGCACAGTGCAGTCGAACACCGTCCGCGCTACCGCGCCTTCTTCGCCAATTACCTACATGCGATCTTTACGTCATTCCCGCTCAGTTGGATGGTGCCACACGCTGACAGCACTCCCGCCGCGCCTGCTGACATCTGAGACTCCCCGTGCTACTTTCTATATTGTAACCCACAGTGGAGCAGGCGCATGGACGCGCGCCTCCTTTCTTTTATGCACTAAATCATAAGACACTGGTTTCCCCCCCCCCCCCCACTTGCTTCACACCTCTTAGCCAACATCAGTGTTATTATTCTTTCTTTCCTACACCTTGTTCATAAAAAAAAAGAAAACTTGCTCGCCTTGTACGAGTGTAATATCTTGTGTTATTTTCGCTGGAAGGATGGCATTTCTGTTGTATTTCAGTTTGTACCAATAAAGATCCTTTGTTAATTTACCCTGTTCCCGGTAAAAAAATAATAAAAAAAAACAAAAAAAACGATGGCTAGTGCGTGTGCCATGTAAGCAGGAGATTCCGGGTTCGAGTCCCGGTCGGGGCACACATTTTCGACTGTCCCCGTTGATCTATATCAACGCCCGTGCGCAGCTGACGGTATTAATATAATTCTAATTTCTTTATGGTGACTATTCCGATAATGGAGAAGAGTTGGGAGTACTGCGAAGTTCTTGATATGTAGTGCTGCTGTTCGTGATGGTGGCCCATGGTGCTTGCTATGTGTGTCAGAGTTTGTAACAGCTGACGGAATGCTGCTCGTAACTGCGGGTGGGTGAAAATCGCCGCACATTTTGTACACGGCTGTATGTAAGAGCCTGAGTCATGTGGTATTGTGTACAGAGTCGGAGGGAGCCATCGAGGTGGATAGACAACTGTAGTGTATATGAGAGATTAGATGATTTGGGCGATAAGTTTTACCAGAAAGGCACGTATGCTGCTCTGGAACCGTTGTAGGACAAGAAAAGGGCGTTGAGTTTCCTAATGGCCTAAAATTCAGCTGTCTTCATGTCTGCACGCCGCTGCATCACAGGGGGAATTGTAGTCTTGTCTCTGTACTCCATTCACCGAAAAGAGAGACGGCGTGTGACCACAGCGCTGCTGTGGTGGGGTGAACAATACAGGAAGCGGTCGGTCATTATCGCAGCCTCTGTTGCAAGTATAAGTCGTTAGAGAGTGACCTTAGAATCCGATTGTAAAGTTCATCTAGTCTCAATCACCAGTGTTTGATTATTAGAAGAGCTGTAACCACTTTTAGCATTCATTGTTTCTATGGTCACCCAATTCATTAGTACTACTTTAGGCCATCCTTCACGGGTGCAGCGAGCGAAGTAGACATGTCAGTTCTGAGTCCAAAAAGAAGCGATCAAAGAAGTCATTAAGTTCTGCAGAGAAACACATACTTCTTAAATTGCATAACAGGAAATTGTTGTATCTAGTGCAGTGAATGACATATATATTGTCTTGAAAACCGCTGCATCTGCAGATGTTGGTCGTTCTTCAGTGTATCGTGTGAGAAGTCAGTGCACTCTCTTTGAAGTCTCCCAAGAAGGAAAATCAAGACAGAAGCTTTCAGAAAGTGTTCATGACTTAGATAGAAATACGATTGAGGGAAACTACATGAGTTTTAGTTTCCTAACGAATTGCTCACAATTAATAAAGAGCTTGCTGCATTGAACTAGATTTGGTCAATTTTCGCAGAACAAAATTTTATAAATTATTGAAAAAAACGAATTTTAAATGTGTTCGACGCGGTGGAGATAACATTCTAATAGACAGGGATGACATAATTTTCTGATGGCGGTGTTATCTACGAACCATTAAACTGTTGAGGGATTAAGGAAAAACATATTTATTATGTTGACGACATTTTGTTGAATGTAGGACATACCCGAAGTAACGTTTGGGTAGAAAATGCCACAAAAATCCTCTCAAAAGGGCCCGTCTGGTACAGGCAAACGTCTGTTTATCACACAGCATGGGAGCAAAGCAGCTTTCGTCGAAGGCTGTGTGCGAACTTTCGAATCCAATAAGAGTTGAGATTATCATGAGGCGATGTGCGGCGATAGTTCGAGAGGCGGTTTCAAGAAGCTCTTCTTCTGCTACAGGAAACCACGTTTATTGTTCTTGATTACACACCGTGCCATTGTAATCGAGAAGAAGAAGTCCCTAATGCGAATTCCAGTAAGCAACATACACCACAGAGACAAAAATCTATAACTATCGCATTTGAAGACGGTATGTTACGGGAGAAACAACTGCTAATCGTTAAAAAAAAAGACAGACTAGCGGACAACGAATGCACAGTAGGTGAAATGGCTAAGAATGCAGGGACAACTGGCCAGAACCACGCAGCAGAGTGAAGCAAATGTGTCCTCTATGTGGAGGAAAAAGTCGAAGCCCAAATGTGGAAATTAGACTGCATTGTAGAGTACAGGGAACAGCTTTTTGTTACATACCTGAATGAAAGCAATTGAAGTTCGACAGGATGAACTTAGTTTTGTCCTTCCTTTAAGGGTTATTGTAACTGGTATAGAAGCCAAAGTCGCTTGTGTTTGAATCTGCTATGCAGCCTGTCGGTGTTTATCGCTTTCTTTCACTAAACTGTATCCAAAAATTGTAATACAGGGTTTATAACGAGCGGCGCAAGCTTCGTTGTGACATCGTCCCGGCGCCTAATTGTACAGCGTCCACGAAGGATTTTGGACACCCTTGTTTCACTGAAACAGGTGGTAGTCGGTCACGGGAAACCATTCCTATTTCTGCCCAGCTCTCGATGAACAGACTACAGATGGCTGTGTAGAAGTACCGCAGTGCACAGAGACCGCTTCAGTAGGTAAGTGGTGTGAGCAGCTGACTACCATGTGGAGGAGCCGAGTTTGACTCTTCGTAGTCCACGGAATTTTCATTGCGAAAAGACTGGAACTGAATGCACGCAGTCTCGTGAGGCCAACTGATGAACTACACTACTGGCCATTAAAATTGCTACACCAAGAAGAAATGCTGATGATAAACGGGTATCCATTGCACAAATATATTATACTAGAGATGACATGTGATTACAGTTTCACACAATTTGGGTGCATAGATCCTGAGAAATCAGTACCCAGAACAACCACCTCTGGCCGTAATAACGGCCTTGATACGCTGGGCATCGAGTCAAACAGAGATTGGATGGCGTGCACAGGTACAGCTGCCCATGCAGCTTCAACACGATACCACAGTTCATCAACAGTAGGGACTGGCTTATTGTGACGAGCCAGTTGCTTGGCCACCATTGACCAGACGTTTTCAATTGGTGAGAGATCTGGAGAATGTGCTGGCCAGGGCAGCAGTCGAACATTTTCTGTATCCAGATGGGCCCGTACAGTACCTGCATCCAGCGGTCGTGCATTATCCTGCTGAAATGTAGGGTTCTGCAGGGATCGAATGATGGGTGGTAACACATGTGAAATGTAACGTTCACTGTTCAAAGTGCCGTCAATGCGAACAAGAGGTGACCGAGACTTGTAACCAATGGCACACCACACCATCACACCGGGTGATACGCCAGTATGGCGATGACGAATACACGCTTCCAATGTGTGTTCACCGCGATGACGCCGAACATGGATGCGACCATCATGATGCTGTAAACAGAACCTGGATTCTTCCGAAAAAGTGACGTTCTGCCATTCGTGCACCCAGGTTCGGAGTTGAGTACACCATCGCAGGCGCTCCTGTCTGTGATGCAGCGTCAAGTGTAACCGCAGACTTGGTCTCCGAGTGATAGTCCATGCTGCTGCAAACGTCGTCGAACTGTTCGTGCAGATGGTTGTTGTCTTACAAACGTCCCCATCTGCTGACTCAGGGATCGAGACGTGGCTGCACGATCCGTTACAGCCATGCGGATAAGATGCCTGTCATCTCGACTGCTAGTGATGCGAGGCCGTTGGGATCCAGCACGGCGTTCCGTATTACCCTCCTGAACCCACCGATTCCATATTCTGCTAACAGTCATTGGATCTCGACCAACGCGAGCAGCAATGTCGCGATACGATAAACCGGAATCGCGATAGGCTACAATCTGGCCTTTATCAAAGTCGGAAACGTGATGGTACGCATTTCTCCTCCTTACACGAGGCACCACAACAACATTTCAGAAGGAAACGCCGGTCAGCTGCTGTTTGTGTATGAGAAATCGGTTGTAAACTTTTCTCATGCCAGCACGTCGTAGGTGTCGCCACCGGCGCTAACCTTGTGTGAATTCTCCTAAAAGCTAATCATTTTCATATCACAGCATCTTCTTCCTGTAGGTTAAATTTCGCGTCTCTAGCACGTCATCTTCGTAGAGTAGCAATTTTAATGGCCAGTAGTGTAGCTGACGGAGAAGCAGCAGCTGCTGGTTACTAGAGGTGACAATACTAGGAGAGTGGTGTGCCGACTCTACACACTTCCATATTACAACCAATTACAGCGCTGGCAGAGGTTTGCACGGTCGTCGGTAGCGATGGGGCCACTCGGACTTGTGGACGATTATGTAGATACGTTATTGCAGGATGCAGAAACTGCAGTTCCCTGCAGTGTTGCGACACTTGGACCGTTCTCCTTCCCGGTGTCCGTGGACGTTCCCGTGTATTCATCGGGTGAAACTCGTGTCACTGTTACATCGAAACAGTGCACGTGCGGTACAGTTTGATAGCTCGTATTCTCCGCCCATGTTTACTCGCAGTGTCACAAGATGTGAATAGTATTAACTTGTGTTACTACTCTGCCATGCAGCAGCGCGACATTCACTGTGTTTCCTCGGTGTGTTGACTATCTATTGTCTCCCTGTACAGCAATTAACATTACTATTTAACAGTACCCTCACGACAAAGCATGGTAGAGCACTGCGCATCATTAATGCAAAACAGTGAGTGCTCAAACGGGTGACTGCTCTTTTGTGGCCAGAGGTTGGTCACCCTTGTGTGTTACCAAGCACACATACATGTCTGCCAGAGGCACTAGGTGCACTGATTAGCTATTTTTTCCTCGCATTAGCTTTATACTCATTAACATGACGATGTTTACGAGGGTAGCCATAGAATTGGAATTATCGAAATAATCAGAGTGCTACATGAAACGTGGTGATGGTGTTAGCTGTTTGATACATGTTCAATCTCAAATGCGATACATATTTGTCAACGGTGGATTACTTGGTGGAGGATCTAAGTTGTAGAAATCTACATAAGAAAGTTCGAAATTAGCTGAAGTGGTAAACTAAGCAGTGAAGAGCTTCTCCACAGAATCGACGAGGAAAGGAATATCTGGAAAACAATGACAACTCGAAGGAATGGGATGGTAGGACATCTGTTAGGACATCGGGGAATTACTTCCATGATACCAGAGGGAGCTGTTAAGGGTAGAGACTGTGGAGGAAGGCAGAGAATGCAATACATCCAGCAAACAATCGAGGACATAGATTGCAAGTGCTACTCTGAAATGAAGAGATTGCCACAGCGGAGGAATTCGTGGAGGGTTGCATCAAACTAGTCCGTAAAAGGAGGAGGGAATTCTACATTTTGGCTGTTCAAGACGCTTTACATCTCTAAATTCACGTGATCATTGTGGAAATGCCTACCAAGCAACGATTTCTTCGAGGAAAGAGAAAGAAGTCGCTAGGTGCCAAGTCAGGAAAATGCGAGGGATGAGGGTAAATTGATAGCTCATAAGAGTAGTATATATGACTGTGTCATATCCAGGTTGAGCTGAGACGGTGTCGTGGAGCTAAAACATCCCCTTGGAGGCCGTCCTGCAGAACTTCGTCTTTACAGCCTCCTGTTATGTTTTTATAAGATTTCGGTAGTCGATACAGGCATAACCTGTCAAGACAACAGAAAGGCAGTCCAAAAACTTTTATCGATAGTGGTCAGTCGCCATGTTTGCACTGCCTGAAATGGTCTTGTATATCGGGTGATTCGATGGCTAAAGAAGTCATATGGCTGTGACATGCAAGTCAGCTGAAGTCTGCTGCAACATTCCTGCTGCTGCTCCGGTCTGCGGGTTTATTGAATGGGTGTGAAGAATCTTAGAAACCAAATTGTGGAGGCCCTTGCAATGGTCCAGAAGTAGAGCAAATCGTTGAAAACTGATGCATAATTGACTTCACTTTTTGCATTACTACTGGGACTGTGGTATGCCGGTCTTTGAGCACAAGGGACTCCTTTCCTCTTCCCATTCCCGGTTGTTCATAGAGAAATGGTCAGTGACTTCAATGACATTCATACTTGTTTCAACGCAGTGGAAGTGTTTGCGCCACCTAACCACTTCCTCATTCACTGTGCATGTCTGCCGAACACTTCCATCAATTCAGCACGTATCATTGCAGCTTAGTTCCCTTTCAAACGCGGAAAACTAATTACCGCTCAGTACTCCAGTTTATCAGCTGGCTGGGCCATTTTGGGTGTGTACCAGAAGTCCAGACATACACTTGTAAGGAAATAAACGAACAAAGGTAATAACGTGACTTTATTTTTCGACCTGGCAACGAAAACTTCACGACTACACCACGTTATACAGCGTTTAAGACCGTAATTACCAGTTTAGAAAATACCTTAACAGTGTTCTATTTCGGTTTGTTTCTATATTGAGATTGTATTTAAAAATGTCTTTGAATCCTTCGCAAAAGAGTTTCTTTTTCCTTCCGTTTCGTGTACCATCTCTCTAATTTAGGGCATGAAGTTGTGGCTCACATTGTACATTTTATTTAAGCTGAAGTTTAAAAGCAACTGTCTGGCGCTGACTACTCGAAGACACACCTCTGCTATGTTCCTCCATGTTGCTAGGACATAAGCGTCCCGAAAGCTGATGAACTGTCTTAGGTACAGGTCTTGTCTTGTGAGACAGAATAACATGGAAGTGAATGCTTCTTCTGTCTCAGAATGTCGTTGGCTGCAAAGGTCAGTGGATGAATATGGTACTGGAGACTGGTTGTGGTTTATGCCGTTATATATCCCTCCGCCTAGGAAAAATCCAGCCAACTATATTCCTGCTTGTGAAATGACTGAAAACAGAACCACTAATATAACTGCAATAGCGCTTCTCATTCTGCGTCTTGAGTTCATAGTAAACACTCTCAAATAACCTTCACTGTAAGTCCTTCACTGACTCAGATATACAGTCTCTATTTTTCTTCATCTCTTAGCGTTTAGGCAGGTAAGCAGCAAAGTCGTTCCAGTTCATTGGAAGGAGGTAGGATCAGAAAGTCATCTCATCAGCGTAGCGTCAGCAGTCTTTGCAAATCCTGTCAGTATAAACTCGCTAGTCTGTCCACTCAATATTTTCACACTAACCATACTACCTTTCGTCCTTGAGTTCGCTGGATTAACGACTCAAAGTCTCTCCATAAATGCATTACATTTTTAGCAAGGCCTTTATTACAGCCACAAAAGAAGTTATTAACCTGTACATAACTTGTAAAATTCGAATCTCACATTTTCGTAATGTGAACACGCATCATATATTTATTAGACCTAATAAGATGAACCTGCCTATAAAGTCTCATGTATATCGTTAGGTCATGCCATGTGTTAACATGTGCAACCGCTATCATGAGATCTCTGTCGCCCAAAATCAAAACCACGTACCTCTTAACCGTGTGAACTCATTTCCTTTATCTACGCATTTTTCGTATCACTGCAACCTCAAAAGTAAGGTAAACTTTCTAAAAAAGAAATGAGCCAGTGGTAGCATTGGTATTGTCACGTTCTCAGACATATTGACCTTGAGGAACACCACAGAATATACTATGAACGCTACCAGTTACACCTTCCGGACAAAAATATCTGTAACATACGCTTCATCCCCACGACACTTCCATAGCGTTCACAATACTTCATTATCATCTACGATATAGATTAATCATACCCTAAATCATAATCACAACCTCATAAGAAATCCTCATTTCATATAAAGCCTTACTAACTCAACTCTCAGTTACCTTTGCCTCGTCCCCCCCTCCCCCTCCCAAGAGACTAGTCCAATGGCTCCGCTGAATAGAACTCTACCATACCACAGGCTTAGTTCCTGGGTCAGACTCGCTTTCACCTACTATCCTCTGCCCTTACTACACATCTGATACACTGTAATAAGTGAAATCTCTAGCCGGGACAGATATCGTATACGGATTTTCTGCTATCATGCACACTATTTCTCCAGGGACATGGCATGTTTTAATTGATGTAGTCAGGGTCAACGACTCGTCTCACATCCGCGTGGTGCCTCAGTGACTTCCTGCTTTTAGTCAGCGCTGCATGGTTCGAAGACAGGAAATCCTAACAGTCGGATACTACTTCGATAGTTTGGCCATATTCTAGTTTGTCAGTGCTGCACTATCTCCGTTTCCATCTACCTTACGTTACGACTTCTTTAAAACTGAGAGCAAATTAGTGTTTCAGTATTCTCAAATTATTGCCTATACCTAGTACACACTTCACTAAATACGTACTACAAGATATCCGTGTTTGCTAATGAATCAATCACTGTCAAGTTTCCACTATTCATATTGACAAAGTACACATTCCACGAAAGAGAAACCTCATCTCAAAGTTATTTTAATCCATTACCTAACCTTTAAACTGTTATGACTTGAAACTACTATCGACCAGGTACAGCTGAGTGTTGTTTGTTTGCTCTGGGAGATGATTGACCATTGTTGTTGTTGTTGTTGTTGTCTTCAGTTCTGAGACTGGTTTGATGCAGCTCTCCATTCTAACCTATCCTGTGCAAGCTTCTTCATCTCCTAGTACTTACTGCAACCTACATCCTTCTGAATCTGCTTAGTGTATTCATCTCTTGGTCTCCCTCTACGATTTTTATCCTCCACGCTGCCCTCCAATGCTAAATTTGTGATCCCTTGATGCCTCAGAACATGTCCTACCAACCGGTCCCTACTTCTTGTCAAGTTGTGCCATGAACTCCTCTTCTCCCCAATTCTATTCAATACCTTCTCATTATTTACGTCATCTGCCCATCTAATCTTCAGCATCCTTCTGTAGCACCACATTTCGAAATCTTCTATTCTCTTCTTGCCCAAACTATTTATCGTCCATGTTTCACTTCCATACATGGCTACACTCCATACAAATACTTTCAGAAATGACTTCCTGACACTTAACTCTATACTCGATGTTAACAAATTTCTGTTCTTCAGAAACGCTTTCCTTGCCATTGCCAGTCTACATTTTATATCTTCTCTACTTCGACCATCATCAGTTATTTTGCTCCCCAAACAGCAAAACTCCTTTACTACTTTGTCTCATTTCCTAATCTAATTCCGGCAGCGTCACCCAACTTAATTTGACTACATTCCATTATCCTCGTTTTGCTTTTGTTGATGTTCATCTTATATCCTCCTTTCAAGATACTGTCCATGCCGTTCAACTGCTCTTCCAAGTCCTTTGCTGTCTCTGACAGAATTACAATGTCATCGGCGAACCTCAGCATCACCTGATTTAAATCGACGAATTTCATTATCCTCGTTTTACTTTTGTTGATCTTCCTCTTAAATACTTCTTTCAAGACTCTGTCCAACCCACTCAACAGTTTTTCCAAGTCCTTTGCTGTCTCTGACAGAACGACAATGTCATCAGTAAACCTCAAAGTTTTTATTTCTTCTCCATGGAATATCAAATATAAGGTGAAAAAATATAACAAGATTTATTTAACTTTTTGCAGTTCCTAGCCACAGGAATGCGCCAAATGTATGCTGCTGTCTTTGAATATTAAAGCATCACTTGATGCACACATTTTAAATTCTTCTTTTGACATACGAAGTTCAAAATTACATAATACTGAATTAAGGTTGGGATGCCTTCTCGCAGGCACACAAATTATTATTTTGTTTTATTTTGTGTGTCTCTGCTAGGCTCTATATTGGCCTGCGTGCAGTGGATCTTTGGAGATGGGGGTAAGGATGCGGCTTCGCCTTTGCCTTCCACTGATGGATGCGAGACATCGCGAACTTGTTTGGTATTGATGTCAGTTACCGACTTTCCTATAGCACTGCCATCTTCAGACGGTACCACATACATTATTCAAGTACGCTCTCTACTTTAAAAAAATCTTGTTTGCAATACAACCATTGCGATTATCGTGCCATATATCTAAGCTTTCAGAGAAGTCATTGTTTCCGTACCTCCGGGCACTGGCTGGCCTAATGCCTTGCCGGCCGCTGTGGTCGAGCGGTTCTAGGCGCTTCAGTCTGGAACCGCACTGCTCCTACGCTCGCAGGTTCGAATCCTGTCTCAGGCATGGATGTGTGTGGTGACCTTAGGTTAGTTAGGTTTAAGTAGTTCTAAGTTCTAGGGGACTGATGATCTCAGATGTTAAGTCCCATAGTGCTCAGAGCCATTTGAACCATTTAAACTGGAACTTGTCGCTATTTTGCTGAGAGATTGAGGAGGTCCTTCTTTTTACTCTGCCAAACAACCAGTCTCCAAGGCTTCCCACTCTGGACTTCACAGTGCAGCCGGTCGGAAGTAGCTGGAAAGAAACATGAATCTAAAGTTAAAAATTAATTTTGCGCGCCCTTGTCTCAGGCATGGCCAGACATTTTCCCAAATTATTGGAACATCTGTGCGGCAGAGGTGGCGTGGATGGCTCTGCAGCCACACAGCCGGGACATGGCTTGCTTAGTCAGCGTTGCTGGCGAACTCTGGCAACACAGAGAAGGGTGGCAGTCCAGTCCTGCTTCGGATCATGAAGTGGCAGCAGATTCCGCGCAGCAGGCAGCCTAGAAGAGGCGGCGGAAAAGTATTGGTCATGTCACGGCAGAGCCTACCTGTACCGATTATGACTACGTCAGTGGAGGGTTGTCTATCTTCTGGCGGCGAACGGCAAACAGTGGGCGATGGAAATGAGGCTTGCCGTGCTGATGAACTACTCAGCTTGCTCGGCGTTTTAAATACTTCCGTCACTGACAGCGCAGAATACAAACCTCTGCCGTGTTCCTCCACGTTACACAACTGTGGGTCAACGTGCCTGGGAGGAGAATACAACAGATTTATGACACCCTTCCCAACGGAATCAGAGCAAGCAGTCAGATCTGAAGAGTGTAATATCATAATGATGAAATGAAATGTCGTGTGACGAGGGCCTCCCGTCGGGTAGACCGTTCGCCTGGTGCAAGTCGTTCGATTTGACGCCACTTCGGCGACTTGGGCGTCGATGGGGATGAAATGATGATGATTAGGATAACACAACACCCAGTCCCTTAGCGGAGAAAATCTCCGACCCAGCCGGGAATCGAACCCGGGCCCTTTGGATTGACAGTCTGTCGCGCTGACCACGCAGCTGCCTGTGGCGGACATCTGATAACCGGGCTCATACTACCAATCTGCAATCACTGAAATAACATCTCGTACCATGACAATCCGTTTCGTCCTCCCCTTATGGTGCCTCGTTTTTTTGTCAGGTAGTGTGTTACCCACAATAAAATCATTCGCCTCTGAAATACTGGTGAGCTTCGACGTCAATTTTTTTTTCACTAGCAATAGCAGGTAGTACCTGGTCAAATTACGATGCAGTCGATTATTTTTTAAATATACGATGCTATTTTAATGACATTTCATGGAACATTCGATCAAAATTCAATAATGAACGTGACACTAAAGCTGTCTTACTTGTTGCGCTATGTGGATGACACCTTTGTTGTATGGCTACACAACAAGGAAGAACTACGAAAATTTCACGATTTTCTCAATAACATTCATCCGGAAATCAGCTTCCCCATGGAGGTTGAATGTGAGGTCGGCCTCCCATTCTTAGATGTGTTGTTTAGATGTGCTCATCTACAAGAAACCCGATAATAATCTAAGAGACGTGGGTACTTACTGGAATTAAGGAAAACGTGGAAGGGAGGACCCACAAATATAACTTTCTTTTCACACAACCTGTTTATTTAATAATTTATAACCATAATTTTTTTCGGAATGAACAAATCTGCAAAATTTTTTTACCTAAAATCTTAACATGAATAAGCTTTTGCAAAAGAAATGAAAACATCAAACAATATGACAATGGTTACAAGACGGCCGGACCTGCAGCCCGCCAATTATCGGGTTAAAAAGCGATGTTTACTACCGCGATGGGCACAGTCTCTCTTATTAAATGCCATTTTGCAACACATGAAAACTATATAAGCACCATTGATGACAAGAGTGATTCAATTACTCAACACAGATGACGTAACTTTTAATTTGAAAGCTGTATGCCGAAAGGTTCGGGGATAAGATGCGCTACTGTGCTTAAAGGTTAAACAGATTAGGAAACAATATGGCAATAATAAGGCTTACTTCAAAGCAACCAACCTGTTAATTTCAATTGGCAACCAAGGTGCGACCGGATCCCAATCCATTCCTTTCGTCAATGTTATTTTGACTGAAGCCCTGGTGGCAGCTGGCTGTTGATATTTTCAAAGTTAAACTGATTGCCAGTTATTAAGACCGCTGTGAAGGAACGTCTTAAAACATTACTTGTGAACACTTATTAAAAGAGAACTCACTCGGCGGAACCACAAAATCCAGTTAAAATACACCAATAATGACCCGTTTTTTCAAACACAGCAACGCACAGCTCAGTACAACAGGTTGTTCAGATTGTAACTAATGACTTAGAAATACAGTTATAATCAAAGAATGGAGCCGGTTAACATCTGAAGCTAGCCAAAAGGCCCCTGCCTTGTTTAACGGCAACCTGTGCCTTAGTACAATTGTTCCGGCTGTATTTACGATCAGCAGCTGATTCATTGGAGCATTAGTGATCGGATATAAATCAGAAAGGAAAGGCAATATAATAGCGGGACAAATTTTCTAACGACAACTAGCGTCTTAGTACAATACTACGGCATATATTTACGACCAAAGTGCCGACCGAGTAAAACTCTGAGGGTCGGGTACAAACCAGAAAATAATAAGGAGGGCAGGTACGCAATGACACAAATCACCACGAGGGTTACAGAATGTTACTCCTTTTTATCAGCAAGCAGTTCCATGGATGCATGGTGCGTCGCAGCGGTTACTGAGTGGTGCCGATGAATGCTACGCAGAAGACTGCAGCCAGGCCATGAGCGGTCGTCGGACACGAATGTTGCCAACCAACAGACAGGATGTCAGCCTGCTGCATGAAGTCGACGCTGACCCACGTGAAGTATACTCCGGTATCTTCGCTCTGCGCCAGCCCTCCTTGCGCAGCTCGGACCTCGTGACCACCTCTTGTCACGACGCTGGCGCCAAGCCCTAAACTTCGTGCCTCCCCCTCTCAGGCCAGCGAACACCGTACATATATAGGCAAGCAAAGACCTTCTAAGGACACAACTCACAGATACCAAATCTTCCTCATAGATAATGGCAATGGGGCCGCAAATGGGTAGTCGATACTACCCTTGAGCCAGTGGCTCCAGACAGAACAGTCTACTAACTCAGTGGCGCCACGGCTCACTCTAGATCACACAGTTTGTTGGGAACTTATCAACGCAGACAAGCATCTAGACTCCGTTTCGTACCACTACCAACCCCAGAAGGAACACCGTCTTCAAGTGCATTCTGCTTGAGTGATAGTAAGAAACTGAGATCAGAGGTAGAATGTTAATAACATCTGCTTTATTTAAAAAGCTGATGAACAACGGCTATGATGACATTTCTTTATCTCTACATATTGTGCAAGGTCACCATTTGCTAGCAGAGTAACCGACCGCACTGGCAGAATCCTTTGGAAGATACGATGTATCATGCAGCGTAACTTGCTGTGACAGTGCGAGATAGAGAGAGAGAGAGAGAGACAAAGATATTGTTTATTACTCTGTGGCGGTCAGCGCACACATAATTATTCTTAGGATATAGAGCTTTTGTTCTTGTTGAGAGTAATTTCACAAGAAGAGAGCCATTCTTGTGATGTAAATATTGACGCCAGTGCGAGATTTTGATTCACATTGTAAAATATATGTGTATATGGAAGGAAATCAGTTAACAGAACAATAAAATATTGTTCATTTCAAGAAGGTACGTGTTATTCTACAACCAGCGTATACTTCTATTGTGATTTAATTATAAATACCAGCTTGAGAACAGTTCCGATGGGAGCGTTCAGTTCTAGTGAAATAGTTCGATGTTTTCTTCGGATAAGAAGTCACTTCATGGATCATTCAACTCCACAATTGTACCTGGACATTTCTCAGAACTGAAAGCAATCTGATTGCTATGCAACAGAGCCCCGAAGAATATTTCTCCGTACTTTGGTTACCACTTTCAGCTCAACGCGGTATCTGCAGCAGATTTCTACAACAACGGAAGCGTGTAATCGCTATCAGTTTAACACATCGCCCTGTGTACGGTGTACGTATTTACCCACAACAGTGAACATACAGTTACTCACACACATAGAAAGACAATACAAGGTGGTGTGGGAAACATTTCAGTATAAAGGTCCTGTAGAGCTAAACAGTAATTAGCCTAGTAGTAGTAGTAAACAATTTTTTTGTAAAGAGTAGTGTAAGCACTTCATTTCTCTGTAAACACCAGGTATGAGGATGCGCTAAAACTAATGCCTCACATTTCCTTATGTCAAAACTCTTAAAGCTTTTTAAATAACGCAGATGTTATTAACATTCTACATCTTTATTCTTCACGTCCACACATTTTCAACTCTTTTTCCGCTAGAGAGTTCTGAATTGCAGCATTCATCATGGCGATTTGTAATGTAACTTGGCCGGTGCGTGAGAGACAGAGAGTTTCAAATTCAAAGAGATCGTCCACACACGTGCCACTCTCCCCTTTAGCACAACAATGCCAGACTACTCAAGAGCGCTGCGACACCTGCAACAATCCGATGCCTTGCAATCACTGTCATCGTTCATCCTCCTTAGAGTTCAGACTTGGAGCCATCCGAGTTTCATTTTTTTGTAAGACTTGACACCTTAGAGAATTTGACTTTCATAGTGAATCGGTGCAAGCAGAGGTGAAGCTGTAGTTCTGTCAACAGAGTCAAATATTCTGTAGTAAAATTATCAACAAACGAGTCTCCCGTTGGAAGAAAGATGTTCGTAGCCAGGGGGACTATGCTAAGAAATAAAAATGGGGACATAAATAATAACGATGTAGAATGTTAACGAAGTTTGTTTTATTTAAAAAGTAATAAATTTTTTCACGTAGAAAAAGCACGCCCTTGTAAACGACTTCTCACGTACGATGGACGCGCCAGCCGCCGCCTCACTGCGGAAGTTCATGAAGTGATGGCTGGTAGTAACAAGGTTGAACCAGTTGAATGCTGAGTCCCAAAAGGCCAATGATGTTTACGGTCTTCGACGTTCCACATATTGTCTACCACGAGCTCACAATATTTGCTGATAATGGCAACAGGAGGCGGCACTGGAGAAACCCAATGGTGAGCACATCATGAGGCTACGAAGTGCAGTTTAACTACTTAGTCGTCGAGTAACTCACAAGAGTACTACAGTGCTTCAGCTGTTGATACAAAGCAAGCAGTGGCACGATAAACAAAGCAAAAATTGCATTACATCTACAACAGTTGTCGAATTTGACATTTCGTCAGAAACAAACCCAAGAAATTTCGCAGGGAGGCAAAAGAAGCGCAGATGAAATATTTGCGTTTCTACAAGATGAGAGAGTGAAATACGTGGTTTCGTATGCTCTCGACTGTGTGGACAATGTACAGTCGTGCTCAAACGTATCCGAACGACCTGAATTGCATTTCGCCTGACTCGCACGCAACCCACATAACGCAGGTGTCTAGCAGGTCCTCTAATCGCTCCTTGGTACAGTCGTTTGACTATTGAAAATGGCTCCAACAAGTCACCCCTAGAAAACTCGGCTCTGAAACGCAATAACTCAAAATGTAAAGTAATACCACGATACTACAAACATTAGGGAACACCTTATCACAGATACGACTGTCCTTAAGGCTTGTAAGCTCACATTTATTGCAATAAATGGCGTACCTGAAATGTTACCACTCTCATTATTACGTCAGATATGTAATTCACCTAGTAAGTTCGTCATATTCATGATTTCTTCTTCAAAGTAACATACCGTACTTGTTATTTAACAAAAAATTACATTAAAAATTTAAGTTATTCACAAGCAGCTATTTGAGAATATGTATGACCTTCAAATGACACGACGAACCGTCTCGTTCTGCATATGTATTCAAACCCAGGTCATGCAGACTAATATTTCGTGACTGACGGACTCTAACAGTCATCCCTGACTAGGCATACAGAGAGTGATATACCACGATTTTAGGCAGTATCAGTTAGCAAATATCAACTTTAAATTACATGACGTAAAAATTTTTAACGGACGCGAATTCCTACCCAGCATCGACTGTCCCTGTTAACGAACTACGAGAGATGTTAAATATTGCTTCGTCACAGGTAACTTACTTGAAATGCCGTGAGATAATGCTTTGTGTTGGACAGGGATCCGAACCCAGATTGTTATCGAAGCACAATCAACTGTGACGTATCGGGTTTTCTCGGCAGTAGCAGTTGTTGACTACACACAAAGAGACGTCGGCTACCGAAATTTTCTCCACCAGCAGCTCGTAAAACATCCTTGAACTTACAGTGACCTCTCGAATAGTCCTGTGTCTCACTGGGAGTCAAACCGTCAGATATCGTTAGTGTTGACAACGAAAGAAAATGCATTAAAAATCAAAATTATTATCCAACAGCAGACAGGTGTTGTCATGCTAGAACTTGATAATACATAATGAAAACTTTAGTGCCAGGCCAGCATTCGAACCCATTCACGCGCAATATGTGGAGATGTTGAGGAATCTGCAGTTTTGAACAAACAACAAATCGTAGTCGAGCTGTATTGTCACGAAGGGATCAAATCCCGCGTTAAGGGCGGTCTCAGTTGCATTTCAAGTTCGGAACCAATTTTATCGGGAGGACGACGGTTCAATCCCGCGTCCGGCCATCCTGATTTAGGTTTTCCGTGATTTCCCTAAATCACTCCAGGCAAATGCCGGTATGGTTCCTCTGAAAGGGCACGGCCGACTTCCTTCCCCTTCCATAATCCGATGACACCGATGAACTCGCTGTCTGTTCTCCTTCCTCAAACAACCCAACCCAACCCCCAACCCAATTTTATCGACATGCAAAAGCTCAAATAAAAGATGGAATAAATGTCCTGTGACCCTACATAGCGTTTGCTTTGTCACTAGAAATAAATAACTAGTACGATAAAGGTTATTGGCGATAGAGTTTTTACATGTCGCGACTCCTGACTTTATTGTGGTTCAACCTAACGTCTACTTGGTAGAGAAAGAATATCATGTTTAATATGAACTTCAGACCACAATGCCATTATACCTTCTTCACTTGGCGTAGCCAGAAGAGATTAGAATCTGTCTCTCCCTATTAAAAATCATCGGCAGAAGTTGAAATCGAACCGAGACCTTCGTCATAGGAACCCATCACCAATCCAACAGACCACCAACGACTTTTCTGCACGACTCATTTTCTATCATAACACCGCTGCGGCACACTCGATAAGCATTCTGACACACAGGCTCCCTGTAGTAGTTTGCAGCACGTTCAGTACATTCTTTTATTTGGTTGACCGAATCGCCATGAACTAGCTGCCTCAGCTACCCAGTGCATACATTCGACTCTGTTTCGTAATCACCGAAATAAAATCACGTAACTGCCACCTACACAGAACTTTCAAAACTGTAGGTTGCAGAAATTGGAATCGGAAGTCTTCTTTCCAGTTGAGCTACTCTATTGCGCTATCTGTTTGTTGAAAACGTCCTGTAGTGCAAAAGAAAAGCTGTAACTGTCGGTCTCTCAGAAGTCTAGATCCGGCCATATGGATTATATCACAGCACTGTGGAATGCAGAAGTCCTGGAGGAACTGTTATCGACTTCAGGAGACACTCTAGCTAGATGACAGCCCGTAGCGTCATGGTAAGTGTCGGGCGCCGTAGGTAAGACGCCGCAAGTCCTGTTGCATTCGCTGCTACATGTTTTACAACGCAATTCTACTGTCTACTGAAGTTACCAATTTAATGGAACTTTGAACATAATTCCCTTCACTTCTCAACCCAAAATAGCCGCATGTCGAAAAAGGGCTAACTTCTGCGACATTTTGTTCTTTCCAGGTTTAATAGAAGGCCAGGCAGCAGATGCATCTCGAAGCTTTTGTATTATGCATGGGAAGAGCGCATCGTGCGAAAATAGTCAGAAAGGTATTTTCTATATTAGCTGTCTTCTGGTAGTGGCATTTTATTCCTCTTCAAACCTTGTTTGACAGATTTAACACAGAACAAGTTTTCTACATGCATGTAATCAATAAACTGCATGTGCATTGTCAGACTGTCATAGATAACATCAGGGAATTCGCATATATCGTTGATGATTAATTTCTGTCTCATGTTTAGTATTGTTTTAACAACACTAATAGAAACCTTACGAAAATTGTGCACTGCATTATAAGAAATGAAATAAAACTACCCACGATAACATTACATAACCTTACGACGAAAGTCTCTTTGATAAAACTGAGTATCTGTACACTAGCGTGCATCTATCGGCACGAATTACTAAAATATTACTCACTTAGATTTCGATTGGGTCTGTGTTTAATTGGTATGCTGTGTCATACTCAACAGGTATGCAAATGTGGCATTTCATAAATAAAGTTATGTATTCCTGGAGACCCTAAATTTGCTTGTCAGCAGCGGAACTAGGCGTTAGCTGTTGTGCAGCATTGTAAGTTTTTCACCATTGCACTATGAGTTGAAAGTATTTTCTTGCGATGTCCTTATCGATGTTTGATATGACTGCTTGTAGCTCTTTCACAGAAGGGATAAAAACGTTACATTCAGCGAGAATGGAACCCCGAACCATAACAGATGCATTTCCAGTGGTCAGTACGTCACCACAGGGCTAGCGAAGAGGTATGTGTGCTGCAATCCTCTTACGAGGCCACTAGTGGCTAGAACTCGCAAACCGTTATTTAAAGGACTAGTTTAGTTGCGATTTCCACATGCAACGACTTTCCTGGGCTGAAAACCGTAAATTTACAATCTTTTGTTACAATTCAAGCGATAATAACTCAGATTATTCAATGGAAATGACAGGAAAACTCAAGTGAACTTTGAGGCTTAATTCCGTGCACACCAGGAACTAACTCGTCGATCACAGAGTAGCCAAATATACCTTGCCTTGTTGCCAAATCTCAGTTACAGTACTAGCACGAAGAAACCGAACCAATGTGACCCTACAGCGGGCTGGAAAGTGACCATAGTTGGCCTCTCAAAGACGCGGCTGCTACGGCCTGGAATACGTAATGCTGATTCGCATTTCTGTAACCAGGCTTAGGGACTGGAGCGTAGTTACTATTAATACTCAGAACTGACTGCAAACTAAGCATAATAAATCAGTGATTCTCATAGTTGTTTTTATATTTCTTTCGTAACTAAGAAACACAGTCACGTAAGTTTTCGTGCCTCGCCGATAGTCAAGCACATCAAACAAATACAAAAAAAAAAAGGAATGTGCGTGAGAGAGAGAGAGAGAGAGAGAGAGAAGTAGTAGTCCAATTTAATCATATTGCTGACTAGCTGTAAAATGTCATGAATTACCGAAATTTCGCCAGTATCAGTAACCAAACCAAAACTTGAAAATAAACGGCGACAGTTTTTGTAATAAACCGGGACTTCTATCTAGACCTTTCCATCACTGTTAGCTAACCACGAAAGGTGTCTGATATACCTCCATGTTAAGCATCCGTTTTTCTTACAAGCTGCTAGGTGTTTGAATCTAAAATAAGGATACTAATTTTTGTGCCTGAGCCACAATCGAACCGTACTCCTATCGTTCTTCTTTGTCGTCCACAAATACAGCTTAAGTGTCAATTACTTACTCGCCAATAGTAAGACGTGTGCGTGTTTGACCAGAAATTGTTGGAAACACATGAACATACATTAAAAATACACGTTAATTTTCATTAGCAGGCCGGTGTGCACGTGATAGGGCTTGAAATGAAATTATGAATATTTTTGTACTGGATCAGGAATCGGACGCACATACTCACCTTTGGAGGAGACCTAGAGAAGATCGCAGTCTTGGAAAAAGGAACGAAATGATTAAACTATTCTGTTCTGAGAGATTCAGATCCTCGAAGGGGGAGATACGAATGTGATCACAGTCCAGCACCAAATTTTTCTACGTCTCTAGTTCAATCAAGTACAAGTAAAATAAGAGCCCTGTTCCTTTAAACGGCTATCGGTTCATCAAAATGAATAAAAAAAATTTTTATGTAAGTAAGTTTACTGGTGACAGTATTTCTGTTTACAATGGCCTCCGCCTACGTCATTTCCTAAAGCAAACCGGCTCTGTCCAGTTGGGAATGAGGGAACGTGATGTTTAACGCGGATTCTGGATTATAACGTTTTTCTCTTGACGTTACCAGAGGTAAAGTAAATCTGTTTGTGCCTCTTAAATGTAAGTACCTGAACCCACGCCTTGCACTTGTGATAGTTCGTTCCACCAGACCATTGTGGCCACATTTCCCAGCCCCAGGAGTGTCCTGACACGGATGATGCTCTTAGCTTACAAAATTAGTCATGGCGGAAAAATTCGAGTCTATTAAATGGCTAAGTAGAAGCAAGCTTCTGACGTGGAGATTATGCTATTCTTGTGTCAGCAGGATGTAAAGACTCTTCTAGGCACCATAGCCTCGATGTGAAGCCATTTTGAAGTTTTCATTGATTCAGGAAATTTCTTAGTTAGAGAAAATCCACTGTGAAGTGTGAAGTTACCAGATAAATCGTTTATTACCGTCATTATTACTGTCCTTTTCTTCATACCCCTGTTGGAACACATGTGATTGAAGATCATTTAAGGCCTTTTGGTCATTATGGAAGTAGTTGCCCAAGAACAGGTTCTTTCCCTGTCTACTGAATCCTTTTCATGTTAATATCGAACATCAGCAATTACTCGTAGATTATATTAAAACTAAAGTAATTGATAAAGACGTTACTTGATAACATAAACGCGCTGCCTTTCTTCATTTACTGGCGCCTAGAAATGGCTGTCGAATACAGCCAACTCAAAAGCCAAGGGATCTTACTGCCTTCCGATATACGTCGCTGTCAGTTCTTCCATATGATTTGGTCGATGCGACCTGTTTCAAGTTGTGTATGTCAGAGAATGTTGTAGAAAATCAGTTGTTTTTCTTTGCAGTAAACAGATAGATTTTCATTGTAAGCTATCCAAGTTCAAAATTTTCGCAAAATTAGTACAAATTTAATATTCGCTTCTATAATGTAGGAAAGTATTTCACATTTGTAAAACCCGCATCCGACTCAATGTCCTTACATTTACTTCAAAATGGTTCAAATGTCTCTGAGCACTATGAGACGCAACTGCTGAGGTCATCAGTCTCCTAGAACTTAGAACTACTTAAACCTAACTAACCTAAGGACATCACACACTTCCATGCCCGAGACAGGATTTGACCCTTAGAAGCCCTGGGTGTTGCAACATCATACTGACAACAGTAATGTGCTTATACTGACAACCTCACTGTTCGTTCACCTGATTTTGTAATCAGTTAAATAAAACATCATGACCTTCCAGTGGGAGACATTTCGTCCGTCCCCCTTTTCCTCGTGTGAAATTTGTCAGTAAGATTTTTGCCTTCCAACCAGCGAAATGCGGCAGAGTACGGCCGGTAAATGATTCACAAACCACGATTTAGAGCCGTTAAGACGATTTCTTTAAACACTAGCGTAGCTAAAGGAATTAAGTTTCTTCTTAAATCGTCTTATGCAGCAACGTTCACAGATATCTCAAATAGGAAAATTTCTTTATCCAGGTACTAAGGTTGTAAAACAAACTTCCCACAGTTTGTGTCAGGTTGATCTTTTCGTCTGATAGCACTGCGTAAGTATTTCGTCTAAGAGGTATCACAAGCAGTGTTCCTGTAGCTGTGGGAATCAGTGGTTGAAAACGAGTTCAACACCAGTGGGTACAGCACTGCTAAATATTCAAAATGATTATCAACCTAAGTCTGAGTTCATCGACAAACTGAGGCGTATTTATAATATTGAAGCTAGACTGTGTATCCTTGTCTTTCTTGAGTGGGCATTGGACGTCGTTTACACACACTTATACGAGGGTAAACCCAAAAGTAAGGTCTCCTAAGGGACACGCATGTGCCAACGCAGGCACAAATAAGAGATCCTTAATGTTAATGCTAAGCACAGACCACAGTAGTATCTGCTTAGTGGCAAAATGATAGAGAGCAAGAGAGCGAATATGAATTTCTCAGGTTCGATCCCTCGTCAGTCCCACAATTTTTATGTGCCATTTTACACTTATTTCCCCTCGGGTAGTGTTTTTTGATGTGAAAAATGCCGAGTTGCACTGTGGTCCGAAAGCCACTTTAAACTGTAGGTTCCCCTATTAACTGGCTAGGTAAGTCAACTCAGAGGTCGGAGGAAAGCAACGGCATACCACCTCCAACAAGACCGTGCCTCTTAAAGCACTGTGGTGTTCAAACCACTCTTCCGACTGATTACTGCTTTACTTTCTATGGGTTCCAAAGTTAATGATCTTCGGGTTATTAACATTTTTGTGCCTTCATGCTGTAACTTTGATACCAGTAAGTTACTGGCTGAGCACTGTCACCGTTCGAGTTGTCAAGGTGGCAGACGACGATGCTGTCGACCCCAGTTACAGTCTTGGTCATGGCTATGTTTCAGTCGAATACATCTATGTGACTTTCTGCGTATTTCAAGATGTACTTTTATACACTTGGTACGCATCCAAATTGATATCTAATAGAGCTGTATTTAGCAACATGAATCAGATATGTTTTCCGTGCAATATATCAGACAACACGTCAGTGCAGCGAGATTTCGTTTGTGTGATGCGCATTGTGCAAGAAATATTTGTGTTACATGCTTCTGTGATAGGTTTCACCCCTCTGAATGGAAGCAAGCTCACGAATAGACTGTCGCAATAATACACTTAAAAGTTGTATTTTTGCATTATGTGTACCAATGAAAATAACAGTAAACAGGTTATATGCCTACTTGCTTATTATTCGCGCTTCTCGATGCTTTCCTCAAAAAATAAAAATAAAAATAAAAAGAGAGAGACAGAGAGGGTAAACAGAAATGTGTTTCAAATATCAGCTCGGTGACGCCATGTTCGTCTCGCGATGTAAAGCAAGGATAATTGATAGGTAATATCTCGTTGTACTGGCGATATGTATGACTACAGGGTTCTTTCTTTTCTCTCTGCAAACAACCAGAACAGAATTCAGTAACAAAGTGGTAGAACAGCTATGCAGTGGGCCAATTAAACATTCAGCCTTTCTTGAATATTTTGTTAATCGTCTGTAATGCAGTAAAGATCCTTGATTATTGATCTGTTATTACTACCATTGTTATTGTTATTCGTCACCTCACAACAGCTTTCCTATCACTCATTGCTGCCGATGGATGGAACGAATGGATCAGGATGAATGGAATATGGGATGTTTCGTCACAGAGAATACACATTTATCTCGGTGTCTTGTGTTCAGGGTAATATGAAAATCTCAATAAGAGAAGACGACAACGGGATGCCGGTGATGCAGATAGTAACACCTATTTCTGTCGACTGAATACCATGACGACAGACAAACCGGCGTCTCACTGCATTTTGATTGTAATTCGTTAGCCTTCTTGCGACCTCGTTTTAATACCTCGTGGGAGCAGGCATAATATTTTGCTTTTTGAACATCGAACAATAACACACAAAGATAGTAGATGGAAGGATACAAAGAAACAATCAGACTCATGGGTATGGATCCAGTTCATCACTAGAAGACTAAACAAGAGGGAAACATTAAGAAAGCAATGAATACCCTGGTTCGTATACATTATTTGTGTAGATCTGGAGATGAAAAAGCGCAGATCTGCACAGTGCCCGAATCTGCACTTTAGTTTCTGTCTTAAAGGGCATAATTTTTGTCTATTCCCTTCTGAATTTTCAAATGAATTGATTATTACGTGGCACAGAATAATTAGTTAACTGTGTTTCTTACAGCTTTCATTCGCACCAACATTTTTCTACATTCTCGTGCAATTCATGAAATTCTTCTTGTATGATCACAAGACTGCACATAGATGCAATCGATTTCGAGATGCAATGTGTTTGTTATCTTACTTTTCGTGACAGGTGGGCAAAGTTGATTTCCGAAGACTTTATTGTACTGAAATAATCTTTTGTCAGAAAGTAACAAGGTAAGTGTTTTATTCGTATATATATTTTTGGGCAACTGTAATCGTGATGTAAGACTGCACATCTGAATGTTTGACACGACTGGTAGGAGAAAACGCTGCATATTAACAAAACCTCGCGCCTCCTCTCCGTATCCTCCTATGACACAAGCACGGGATTCTCCTATCATAACGCTACGGAGCTGTTCCTAGCACAGCTGAGAATTGGCAACATCGTCACAAACATTTGGCAACACTGTGACATTGCGATCACTTCCGTGTATGTTACTGAATTGACTCCCCAAATTTACTTGATATTCCCTTTCCATTTGAATGACTCGTGCTGTATAATCCTCATGTAATCTAAGACACTGAGACAGAAAATTCAATTTTTTGGCTGAAGAAATACTATTCTTCACATAAGTGACAACTTTTTATTATCTTAAACGATGCATTACGAGTCTGAGTGACCAACACCATGATAAGAGTGGCGTGCTGGCAGCAGTGTGTCCGTAGCCCTTTGGTACCGCCCATGTCTCGTGTCGCAACGGCTCAATGAGTCGTCAGTTCTAACCGTGGGCGGGGCCAGCGTGTGTGAGTTTTTTTTCTGATTTATTTAATGGGGCTGCGAATTTGCAGAAAAATTCTGTAACGAAATTAGGAGACAACCTTTACACATCAAATCCACTTGGTAGCTCGACACAGTAAGTTGTATTACAGCATATTGATAATTTTTACTTATGGATCGTCTGACAGCAACTGAAGAAAACACAATTTTAGTGTCATACGCGTTTCGCCTTTATTTTCTGCAAGGCCTCATCAGTGGCCTGGAATGAGTACATATGTTTGCTATTTAATTTACATTTTTGTTACCGTACCTATAGGTTATAAACAGTTCTGGTGGTTGGTATTTCCTATTAAGTAGTAATGTTTTGAACTGTACTTACAGGCTGCGTGGACAATTTCTTACATATTACGCTACTGTTGCATTTTTGGTGTTGTTCTTCTTCTTATGAATGCCAATTTGCGTTTGTTCCCACATTCCACAGCACTATGAACTGAACGCTTGTTTCAATGCAATGTTTTGGTTTCTGTTGCCGACTGTCAAATGTTTTTGCCAAAGATCGAATGTTATTGCCAAACTTCCGAGTGTAATTATTGAAGTATCTGTGATCTGTTGTGTATGCATTTGTGTGTGCGTTTGTGCGTGTGAGTGTTTAGGTGTGATATAACTTTTTGAGCTGTGTGTGTGTGTGTGTGTGTGTGTGTGTGTGTGTGTGTGTGTGTTTCGGTATGGTATGTATATAATTTTTTTTGTGGGCTCTGCTTACGTGTATGTGTGTGTGTGTGTGTGTGTGTGTGTGTGTGTGTGTGTGTAAGTGTGTGTGTCCAGAAGGTGAAGGGGGACGAGTTTTTTTGTTTTATGTTATCATTTCCTTTATTAAGCGTAGCAGGGAGTCTGTGCTGATGTGTGTTTGTTCATTTATCACGTGTTTGTTTTCTGCTATAGCTTTCTGGATGTGGAAGTCTTCTTGTATTTGTATAAGATGTTTGTCATGGTTGCTTATTCTCATTATTTTCATTTCTTATTCCATGTTTGTAGGATGAAGGTTATGGTGTTTAAAATGTTCTACAAATGCGGAATGGTTTGTTTCATACTTCCAACATCTGATATTTTCTTTGTATCAGACGGTCCATAAGTAAAAATTTTCAATATACCGTAATATTACACGCAACTGAGGAAAACAGGACTACAAAAGTAGAAGATGACAGTACGTTGTGTTAATGGTCATAGATCTCGCCTTTCTGACTGCCAAGCTGCTTCACAATACAAGCGTCTCTGAAGAAATTCGAATCGACTGTTAACGATAAGAAATTCAATATTGTTCTTCACTTAAGACTCACATGTCAGGGTGATAAGTACAATGGAAAGGAACCTCTTGGTTACTACAGGGCATCTATGCTAAATATCCACAGTAGAAATTAGGAACTCTCTGCAGACATTTGCTAACAGGCGGCTCTAGCAACTTACTTTTCTCTGGGTAGCTTCAAATATGGGCAATTTTGTCGTCTTAAATCCAACTGAATATTTTAAATATCACATTTGAACAGCGTTCACTGCTCCATTATTTAATTTATGGACCTCAAAACAAGCAATTGGCCTTAGTAGCTATAGAGCAGGTTCTGAAAGGTATTGACACAATGTTTCGCATCAATTTACCATAGGGAATCAAAGAAAGAAACCAAACACATTACATTACACTTAACTCTCTGTGCCTTGACCAACACATATGAATAAATGGCAAAAATAAATTATTTGAAGAATCTCCTGTGAAAGGTAAAAGAACAGGATGTGGCGCTTTAATTATAGTGCACTAGATCAGACACAATGAAATTAATTCCATGCCACATTGATGTATTGCATACTAGTGTAATAAAATACTCATCAAATAAAAACGGTTTTGTGCCTCCAGTGCTATCGAGTGAGAAAAACAAATCGTAGACAAATTTTATGGGTCACCACTCAACAACATTAAAACATTTTACCCCATCGAGAGTGAGGAGTGGAGCAGACGTTGTCGGCAGAAGGGGAGGCAGCGCAGTGCCTCAGACCCCGCTGATAGGCAGAAAATGGGTCCCAAAGAACTGAGGCACATGCAGTGTTCAGAAGCAGATGATCGACCAAGAAATTTCTCGCTAAATATTTTTAAACCAAACTGTTATTACCAGTGTGACAGAAAGCGAAATATATTGTAGATTCGCTTGAATTATATTCATAGCTTCAGCACCGAGAGAAAGGGGAGATAAAAATTTTGTCAGCGTATGCTTTTGGTTACCAGACGTCGTATTAGCTAGTCTGGCGTTTTACTTCAAGACTACGGTCGTAGACAAGAGTGATGAACTCTGACTGCAGTCAAGAGTTCCTTCGGGAAATGTAGCAGTATACTATGTTGCCAGGTCGACAATATTGCCGAACATAGATTTCAGAAGAGAGCACGACTGTATTGTCCACCTTACGTGAACGACTCGATGGTCAATTTTTGTGTCTAAGGCCGTATCTACAACACATATTCCATGCATAAGAACCAGAAGAATTAAAAAAACAAAATTAGTTAATGAGAGCAACGTTAACCATAGCGTTCGAAGTATTTATTGTATTGTATAAGTGTGAGTCAACGCCTTCCAATGCCCACTCAAAGAAGACAAGGATACACAGTCTAGCTTTAATATTATAAATACACTTCAGTTTGTAGATGAACTCGGACTTAGGTTAATAAACATTTTGAATATTTAGCAGTGCTGTACCCACTGGTGTTAAAATCGTTTTCAACTAATGATTCCCACAACTACAGGAACACTACTTGTGATACCTCTTAAACAAAATACTTATGCAGTGCTATCAGACGAAAAGATCAACCTGACACAAACTGTGGGAAGTTTGTTTTACAACCTTCGTACCTGGATAAAGAGCTTTTCCTATTTGAGATATCTGTGAACGTTGCTGCATAAGACGATTTGAGAAGAAACTAAATTCCTTCAGCTACGCCAATGTTTAAAGAAATCGTCTTAACTACTCTAAATCATGGTTTGTGAATCGTTTACCAGCCGTACTCTGCCGCATTTCGCTGGTTGGAAGACGAAAATCTTACTGACAAATTTCACACGAGGAAAAGGGAGACGGTCGAAATGTCTCCCACTGGAAGGTCATGTTGTAAGTAGGCTGTTTATGTTTTCTTTATGTAAGTAGGCTGTTTATGTTTTCTTATTGGCAACGTTACGTAGCGCTCTATATGAAAATCACTGACTGTGCTGTGTGCAGTCTGTGGCTAGTTGGCATTGTTGTCTGCCATTGTAGTGTTGGGCAGCGGCAGCTGGATGTGAACTGCGCGTGGCGTTGCGCAGTCAGAGGTGAGCCGCCAGCAGTGGTGGATGTGTGCAAGGAAATGGCGGAGTTTTGAAATTACATATATTATGACTTCTGATGATATTAAGGTAAATACATTGTTTGTTCTCTATTAAAATCTTTCATTTGCTAACTATGCCTATCAGTAGTTTGTGCCTTCCATAGTTTGAATCTTTTATTTAGCTGGCAGTAGTGGCGCTCGCTGTATTGCAGTAGTTCGAGTAAGGAAGATTTTTGGTGAGGTAAGTGATTTGTGAAACGTATAGGTTAATGTTAGTCAGGGCCATTCTTTTGTAGGGATTTTTGAAAGTCAGATTGCGTTGCGCTAAAAATATTGTGTCAGTTTAAGCACAGTCATGTATAAAAGGTTCTAAGGGAACGTTTCAATGTTGTTTCATTTAAATGATTACAAAATCAGGTAAAACGAACAGTGAAGTTGTCAGTATAAACACATTACTGTTGTCAGTATGATGTTCTACCGCCCAGGGCCTGTAATGATCAAGGGACCGTTTAGGTCAGGCATGTTGTATACAGAAGTGGAAGAGAGACCACCACTGAATTCTACAATCCGTATGCATTGCATACACACAGAAATTACTGTTACAGTATATTAATGGAGCCCAATGAGTGAACTGCATATTTTCCGGTTAGAAATAGCACTAGGAATCAGTCTTCGCTACATTAGGTTACATAAAATACGGTCACTCTGGGCTAGAATTTATGGTCAGCGTCTAAGTGTAATGACAATGAGTCGGTTGTGGGTTTTGCAACTCTGAAATACTTTCCTACATTATAGAAGCGAATATTAAATCTGAACTATAATGCGAAAATTTTGAACTTGGATAGCTTACAATGAAAATCTTTCTGTTTACTGCATCGAAAAGCAACTGATTTTCTGAAACATTCTGTGTCATACACAACTTGAAACAGGTCGCGTCGACTAAATCATATGGAAGAACTGACAGCGACGTATATCGGAAGGTAGTAAGATCCCTTGGCTTTTGGTTTGGCAGTATTCGACTGCCATTTCTAGCCGTAAGTAAATGAAGAGAGGCAGCGCGTTTTTATTATCAAGTAATGTCTTCATCAATTACTTTAGTTTTAATGTAATCTACGAGTAATTGCTGATGTTTGATATTAACATGAAAAGGTTTCAGTAGACAGGGAAAGAACCTGTTCTTGGGCAACTACCTCTATAGTGACCAAAAGGCCTTAAATGATCTTCAAGCACATGTGTTCCAGCAGCGGTATGAAGAAAATGATAGTAATAATGACGGTAATAATCGATTTATCCGGTAACTTCAAACTTCACAGTGGATTTTCTCGAACTAATAAATTTCCTGAGTAAGTGAAAATTTCAAAATGGCTTCACATCGAGGCTGTGATGCCTAGAAGAGTCTTCACATCCTGCTATCGTGAGAATAACATAATCTCCGCGTCAGACGCTTGCTTCTACTTAACCATTTAATAGACTCGCATTTTTTTCCGCCATGACTAATTTTGTATGCTAAGAACATCATCCGCTACAGCACACTCCTGGGGCTGGGAAATGTGGCCACAATGGTCTGGTGGAACGAACTTTCACAAGTGCAATGCGTGGGTTCAGGCATTTACATTTAAGAGGCACAAACAGATATACTATACCTCTGGTAACCTCGAGATAGACGCTATAATCCAGAATCCGCATTAAACATCACGTTCCCTCATTCCCATCTGGACAGAGCCGGTTTGCTTTAGGAAATGACATAGGCGGGGGTCATTGTAAACAGAAATACTGTCGCCAGTAAACTTACTTACGAGGTGCTTTCAAGTTCTAAGGCCTCCGATTTTTTTCTAATTAACTACTCACCCGAAATCGATGAAACTGGCGTTACTTCTCGACGTAATAGCCCTGCAGACGTACACATTTTTAACAACGCTGACGCCATGATTCCATGGCAGCGGCGAAGGCTTATTTAGGAGTCTGTTTTGCCCACTGGAAAATCGCTGACGCAATAGCAGCACGGCTGGTGAATGTGCGGCCACGGAGAGTGTCTTTCATTGTTGGAAAAAGCCAAAAGTCACTAGGAGCCAGTTCAGGTGAGTAGGGAGCATGAGGAATCACTTCAAAGTTGTTATCACGAAGAAACTGTTGCGTAACGTTAGCTCGATGTGCGGGTGCGTTGTCTTGGTGAAACAGCACACGCACAGCCCTTCCCGGACGTTTTTGTTGCAGTGCAGGAAGGAATTTGTTATCCAAAACATTTTCGTGGGACGCACCTGTTACCGTAGTGCCCTTTGGAACGCAATGGGTAAGTATTACGGCCTCGCTGTCCCAGAACATGGACACCATCATTTTTTCAGCACTGGCGGTTACCGGATTTTTTTTGGTGGCGGTGAATCTGTGTGCTTCCATTGAGCTGACTGGCGCTTTGTTTCTGGATTGAAAAATGGCATCCACCTCTCATCCATTGTCACAACCGACGAAAAGAAAGTCCCGTTCATGCTGTCGTTGCGTGTCAACATTGCTTGGCAACATGCCACACGGGCAGCCATGTGGTCGCCCGTCAGCATTCGTGGCACCCACCTGGATGCCACTTTTCGCATTTTCAGGTCGTCATGCAGGATTGTGTGCACAGAACCTACAGAAATGCCAACTCTGGAGGCGATCTGTTCAACAGTCAATCAGCGATCCCCCAAAACAATTCTCTCCACTTTCTGGATCATCTCGTCAGACCAGCTTGTTCGAGCCCGAGGTTGTTTCGGTTTGTAGTCACATGATGTTCTGCCTTCATTAAACTGTCGCACCCATGAACACACTTTCGACACATCCATAACTCCATCACCACATGTCTCCTTCAACTGTCGATCAATTGCAATTGGTTTCACACCACGCAAATTCAGAAAACGAATGATTGCACGCTGTTCAAGTAAGGAAAACGTCGCCATTTTAAGTATTTAAAACAGTTCTCATTCTCGCCCCTGGTGGTAAAATTCCATCTGACGTACGGTCCTGCCATCTCTGGGACATATTGACAATGAACGCGGCCCCATTTTAGAACAATGCACATGTTTCTATCTGTTTCCAGTCCGGAGCTAAAAAATCGGAGGCCTTAGAACTTGAATGTAACTCGTACATTACAAAATATTAATTTATTTCATGAACCGATAGCCATTTAAAGGAACAGGGCTCTTATTTTACTTGTACTTGATTGAACTAGAGATGTTGAAAAATTTGGTGCTGGACTGTGATCGAATTCGTATCTCCCCCTTCGTGGATCTGAGTCTCTCGGAACAGAACCATCATTTCGTTCCTTTTTCCAAGACCGCAACCTTCTCTAGATCTCCTCCAAAGGTAAGTATGTGGGACCAATTCCTGATCCAGTACAAAATTATTCATGATTTCATTTCAAGCCCTATCACGTCCACACCGGCCTGCTAGTGAAAATTAACGTGTATTTTTAATGTCTGTTCATGTGTTGCCAACAATTTCTGGTCAAACACGCACACTTCATACTGTCGGTGAGTAAACAATTGATACTTGAGCTATATTCGTGGACGATAAAGAAGAACGATAGGAGTGTGGTTCGATTGTCACTCAGGCGATTATGTGTTGAGTTCGTACCTCCGTCACAGAACTTCAAATCATGCACTTCATCTTTACATGCATACACACTTCGTTACTTCTGAATGGAGGTATATCAAACATCTTTCATGGTTAGTCAACAGGGATGAAAGGGTCTAGTTAGAAGTCCTGGGTTATTACCAAAACTGTCGTCTTTTATTTTGAAGTTTAGACTTGGTTATGATATGGGCGAAAATCTCGGTAATTCATGACTCTTCGCGGCAAGTCAGCAATATGATATGATTAGATTAGATGAGATTAATAATTGTTCCATAGATCATGAATACAACGTTTCGTAATGATGTGGGAGGTGTGAGTTTAATGATAGATTTCTTTACATAACGGTATTCAATTTCTTTACAACAATTTTTTACCCTCTCTCTCATTCTTTTTTATCTTTCTCTCGCTCTCTCTCTCTCTCTCTCTCTCACACACACACACACACACACACACACACACACACACACACACACACATTTTTTTTTATTTGTTTGATGTGCTTGACTATCGGCGAGGCACGAAAACTTACGTGACTGTGTTTCTTAGTTACGAAAGAAATATAAAAACAACTATGAGAATTACTGATTTATGATGCTTAGCTTGCAGTCAGTTCTGAGTATTAATAGTAACTACGCTCCAGTCCCTAAACCTGGTTACAGAAATGCGAATCAGACGCATTACTTATTCCAGGCCGTAGGAGCCGCGTCTTTGAGAGGCCAGCTATGGTCGCTTCCCAGCCCGCTGTTGGATCACATCGGTTCGTCTTCTTCCTTCTAGTACTGTAACTGAGATTTGGCAACAAGGCAAGGTATATTTGGCAACTCTGTGATCGACGAGTTAGTTCCTGGTGTGCACGGAATTAAGCCTCAAAGTTCACTTGAGTTTTCCTGTCATTTCCATTGAATAATCTGAGTTATTATCGCTTGAGTTCTATCAAAAGACTGTAAATTTACGGTTTTCAGCCCAGGAAAGTCGTTGCATGTGGAAATCGCAACTAAACTAGTCCTTTAAATAACGGTTTGCGAGTTCTAGCCACTAGTGGCCTCGTAAGAGGATTGCAGTACACATATCTCCTCGCTAGTCCTGTGGTGACGTACTGACCTCTGGAAAAGCAACTGTTATGGTTCGTGGTTCCATTCTCGCTGAATGTAACATTTTTATCACTTCTGTGAAAGAGCTACAAGCAGTCAGATCAAACATCGATAAGGAAATCGCAAGAAAATACTTTCAACTCATAGTGCAATGATGAAAAACTTACAATGCTGCACAACAGCTAACGCCTCGTTCCGCTGCTGACAAGCAAATTTTGGGTCTCTAGGAATACATAATTTTATTTATGAAATGCCACATTTGCATACCTGTTGAGTGGGACACAGCATACCAATTAAACACAGACCCAATCGAAATCTAAGTGAGTAGTATATTTAGTAATTCGTGCCGATAGATGCACGCTTGTGTACAGATACTCAGTTTTATCAAAGAGACTTTCGTCGTAAGGTTATGTAATGTTATCATGGGTAGTTTTATTTCATTTCTTATGATGCAGTGCACAATTTTCGTAAGGTTTCTGTCAGTGTTGTTAAAACAATACCAAACATGACAGAGAAATTAATCATCAACGATATATGTGAATTCCCTGATGTTATCTATGACAGTCTGACAATGCACATGCAGTTTATTGATTACATGCATGTAGAAAACTTGTTCTGACTTAAAGCTGTCAAACAAGGTTTGAAGGGGAATAAAATGCCACTTCCATAAGACAGCTAATGTAGAAAATACCTTTCTGACTATTTTGACACGATGCGCTTTCCCCAGACATAATACAAAAGCTTCGAGATGCATCTGCTGCCTGGCCGTCTATTAAACCTGGAAAGAACAAAATGTCGCAGAAGTTAACCCTTTTTCGACATGCGGCTATTTTTGGTTGAGAAGTGAAGGGAATTATGTTCAAAGTTCCATTAAATTGGTAACTTCAGCAGACAGCAGAATTGCGTTGTAAAAAATGTAGCAGCGAATGTAATAGAACTCGCGACGTCTTATATACGGTGCGCGACACTTACCATGACGCTACTTTTTTTCCTGTTTTTTTTTCTTTATTTTAGGCCTCCCTTCTCCCCTCACAGCCCTTCCAAACGCTCACCTTGTTTCGTCTTCTTCGGCTAGCTTCTTTGCTTTTGTCGTTTTTATTATTACTATTATTATTGGTATTATTATTATTAAGAGTCTTTCCTTCTACCGACTTTTTTATACTTCTTTTATTTTATGTACTTTTTATGTTTTTGATGCCAAATCCTCTTTTTTCTTACTTTTTGCGAGTGCTGGGCCGCTTTTTCTTTTTTGGTATTTTTTGTATTTTATTTTATTTTATTTATTTTTTATTTGGGCTCCTTATTTTTTTCTGTAAGCTGGATGCCTAAAATACCTTAGCTAACATAAATGAGAATAAATATTTCTTCTTAATATTAATTAAAGGTAATAAATCTTCCTCTTGTTAATGGAAAGATAAGTATATTAAAATAAACTGAAACGTGAAGTCTCTCATCTCATCGACAAGCAGTAGACCGATCCATTCGCACCATCAACAGAACAGGCTCTGCTAACGGTATACTACGCCTTCCACATCGCTGGCAACGGGCTCTACACACTTTGAGGGATAGTAACAGGTGCAAATATGTAAGTCTTTTGTATCGGTTGTGAATAAATAGTTGACACTATTTAAGTTCCAACCCTCGTATATTAAGTAAGCAAGCCTTAACTGTAGGTTGTAATGAACTTAAAATACAGTGGTTTTAATGTACACTGAAATTGTGAAGAAATGGGCAGGCTCGAATAAAAGGAGCAGATCATTGCCCATTCAGTGCATAGGGCGCATGATGATAAAAAATAACTGGACCATGCAGAAGTATGAAACCAGCAAGTGTATTATGATCTAAAAGCATGACGCATGGTTTGTGGGCCGTACGGTATATATATATATATATATATATATATATATATATATATATATATATATATATATATATATATATATATATAGATCAAATATATAGTAAACTACAGGCAATTTTAAGAAAAGGAGATTGCTAGCAAAAATTTAATTTATTTTGATATTACTACTCTGAATCTTGTGTCAAATTTGAATATTATGTTCAATTAGCAATACATCATATGGAGTTATTAACTATATGTAGGTCAGTGCCCTGATATATTATTATTTACTCTGGCAATTAGTGACCTATTTTAAGCTCATAACTGTTTCGCGCTATCCGATTATATTACAAGAAATTGAATAATTTCTCTAAACTTATTAATATCGTGTTTTTGGTCAGTTTATTCCAGTTACATTAGAGCTACTTCTCCCTATGTATATATTTCTTTTCTACCTTGTTCTCCTGTTTTCCGGCTAAACTTCCCTTCCCACAGTTACATGCTATCGTACGACCTTAGATTGACCTTAGGGTCATGTAACCAGTGGAGAATAGTATTATTGGTCAGTAGTAGAGTGAATCCTTCACATTGTTCTTCATGTACCGGATGATCAAAAAGTCAGTATAAATTTGAAAACTTAATAAACCACTTAATAATGTAGATAGAGAGGTAAAAATTGACAAACCTGCTTGAAATGACATGGGGTTTTATTATAACAAAAAAAAGTTCACAAAACATCCGACAGATGGCGCTGGACACATGAAACGTCAGTGACTGCGCATGACAATCGTGTATAAAAGGAGCTGTAATGAGAGAGAGAATCAGATGCGCCAGCAGTCGCAGCATGTTGACGATACCTAAAAAGGCGCTTTTAGTGAAGCTGTATTATCAGAATCGGGAATGTGCTAGTTCAGTGTTACGATCCTATGGCCATACGAAGAGGATTCGAACGGGTAAAGGTCCGTTGACAAATGCAGCTGTGGCGAGAATGACTTCGAAGTTCGAACCCACGGGTTCTTTACACGATAGACCCCGTAATGGTCGACCGAGCACAAGGCGTATTGTGGACCGACGAAGCTCATTTCACGCTCCGAAGGTCTGTCAACGCCCACAACTGCAGAATTTGGGCTACCGAAAATCCTAGAACTGTCGTGGAAACTCCATCGCACGACGAGAAAGTCACGGTATGGGTTGGATTTACAACATCTACCGTTATTGGGCCTTTTTTCTTCGAGGAAATGCGTTATTCTGGTTTTGTAACTGCTACCGTGACGGGTGAGAGGTACGCCGATATGTTACAAAAAATTGTTCAAATGGCTCTGATCACTATGGGACCTAACTGCTGTTGTCATCAGTCCCTAGAACTTAGAACTACTTAAACCTAACCAACCTAAGGACGTCACACACATCCATGCACGAGGCAGGATTCGAACCTGCGACCGTAGCGATCGCGCAGCTCCAGACGGTAACGCCTAGAACCGCTTGGCCACTCCGGCCGGCGATATGTTACAGAATCGCATCATCCACAGCCTGGCTGATAAACACCTGCTGGAATGTACGGTGTTTATGTAGGATGGCGCTCCACCCCATATTGCTAGACGAGTGAAAGATTTCTTGTGCGCGTCGTTTGATGATGATCGTGTGCTCAGCCGCCACTTTCGTCATGCTTGGCCCAGGTCCCCAGACCTCAGTCCGTGCGATTATTAGCTTTGGTGTTACCTGAATTCGTAAGTGTATCGTGATCGACCGACATCTCTAGGGATGCTGAAAGACAACATCCGACGCCAATGCCTCACCATAACTCCGGACATGCTTTGCAGTGCTGTTCACAACATTATTCCTCGACTACAGCTATTGTTGAGGAATGTTGGTGGACGTATTGAGCATTTACTGTAAAGAACATCATCTTTGCTTTGTCTCACTTTGTTATGCTAATTATTGCTATTCTGATCAGATGAAGCGGCAACTGTCGAACATTTTTTGAACTTTTGTATTTTTTTGGTTCTAATAAAACCCCATGTCATTCCAAGCATGTGTCTCAATTTGTACCTATCTATCTATCTACATTACTCCGTGATTTATTCAGTTTTCAAATTTGTACTGACTTTTTGATCACCCGGTAAATCTCATTGTCAGTTGCAGTCTCTCGTTCCTGCAAAGAATTTATGGAAATTGAGCGTTTCTTCGTTAATAGTATCCGGCAGTGTGCCTGATTACGCAATGCGTACCTTCTTAGGTAAAAACTCGGCGTTCTTCCCTGTCACCCTGGCTGGACGTTCCTTCCTCATTATTTTTCAAGGTATTAATAATATTGTCATACATCAACGAGTTCTTTCTGTTTCTTCTCTTCCGGCGGTTACGAGGCTGTGCAGACAGTTTTCACTAGGTGGCAACAAACGGCGGAATTTCTTCGGCCACAGCACCTCGAAGCGCCCAAAAACACGAACCTGTGGGAAATTTATTTTTACCATCACTAATTCAGGCAGTATCTAGCAGATATAAAACTTCAGTTGTACGACATGTAATAATTAAACAGATTATACAGGGTGTTACAAAAAGGTACGGCCAAACTTTCAGGAAACATTCCTCACACACAAATAAAGAAAAGATGTTATGTGGGCATGTGTCCGGAAACGCTTAATTTCCATGTTAGAGCTCATTTTAGTTTCGTCCAGCTACGCTCAATGGAGCACGTTATCATGATTTCATACGGGATACTCTACCTACTTTGGACACACAACGAGAAGGCATGCCTCGCTGGAAAAAAACATTAATGCTGGGGAAGATTGAAGGAACTAGAAGAAGAGGACGTCAGAGGATGAGATGGATCGATGGCATCACAGAAGCAATGTGTTCCAACCTGGAAGGTCTACGGGAGAAAGTGCAAGACAGGAAAAAGTGGCGTGATTTGGTTCATGGGGTCACGAAGAGTCGGAACCGACTAAACGAATAGAGAGAGACTCTACCTGTGCTGCTAGAAGATGTGCCTTTACAAGTACGATACAACATGTGGTTCATGCACTACGGAGCTCCTGCACATTTCAGTCGAAGTGTTCGTACGCTTCTCAACAACAGATTCGGTGACCGATGGATTGGTAGAGGCGGACCAATTCCATGGCCTCCACGCTCTCCTGACCACAACCCTCTTGACTTTCATTTATGGGGGCATTTAAAAGATCTTGTCTACGCTACCCCGGTACCAAATGTAGAGACTCTTCGTGCTCGTATTGTAGACGGCTGTGATACAATACGCCATTCTCTAGGGCTGCAACAGCGCATCAGGGATTCCATGCGACGGAGGGTGGATGCATGTATCCTCGCTAACGGAGGACATTTTGAACATTTCCTGTAACGAAGTGCTTGAAGTCACGCTGGTACGTTCTGTTGCTGTGTGTTTCCTTTCCATGATTATTGTGATTTGAAGAGAAGTAATAAAATGAGCTCTAACATGGAAAGTAAGCGTTTCCGGACACATGTCCACATAACATATTTTCTTTCTTTGTGTGTGTGGAATGTTTCCTGAAAGTTTGGCCGTACCTTTTTGTAACACCCTGTATATTAAATAAGCAGCCTATAAGTGCAGGTTTTAAGGAATTTGAACACGGTGCTATTGGAGTGTGCTAAAGGTTAAAGTATCGAATAATATAGAGAACTGAGCGGTACAAGAGTGAAAAGGCAAGGAAAGACGTTTATGGAGCAAAAGAATTTGGTGTAGTCTGGTGCGACTCCAGCTAAGGATTCCAGAAAAAATTTAACCAGGCAATAGAAGGGTGTAACGCTTAGACTAGAAGAACCAGATTATTGACGATGTTGAGTGAAGTACGACATGATAAAACTACACACATCCAAAAAAATTTCATAAAATCGGTTTCGAGAGTTCCGGGATCAACATAAACATCATTTCCGCTCTTTTTATTGCTCACGAAAACCACACATTGCATGTTGTACCACCATACAGAGAGACTTTCAGAGGTGGTGGCCCAGACTGCTGTAAAAACCAGTACCTTTAATACCCAGTACCACGTCCACTTGCTTTGATGCATGCCCGTATTCGTCGTGGAATACTGTCCACAAGTTCATCAAGGCACTATTGGTCCAGATTGTCCCACTCCTCAACCGCGATTCGGTGTAGATCCTCAGAGCGGTTGGTGGGTCACGTCGTCCATAAACAGACCTTTTCGATCTATCCCAGGCATGTTAGATAGGTTTCAGGTCTGGAGAACATGCTGACCACTCTAGACGAGCGATATCGTTATCCTGAAGGAAGTCATTCACAAGATGTGCACGATGGGGGCACGAATTGTCGTCCATGAAGACTAATGCCTCGCCAATATTCTGCCGATTTCGTTGCACTATCGGTCGGAGGATGGCATTCACATATCATACATCCGTTACGGCGCCTTCCATGACCATCAGCGGCGTACGTCGGTCCCAAGTAATGCCACCCCAGAACATCAGCGAACCTCCATCTTGCTGCACTCGCTGGACAATGTGTCTAAGGCGTTCAGCCTGACTGGGTTGCATCCAAACACGTCTCCGTTGATTGTTTGGTTGAAGGCATATGAGACACTCATCGTTGAAGAGAACGTGATGCCAATCCTGAGCGGTCCATTTAGCATGTTGTTGGGCCTATCTGTAGCGCGCTACCAGGACCCACGGTTGTAAAGATGGACTTCGGGAATTAAGTTGCGCATCATGCAGCCTATTGGCACAGTTTGAGTCGTAACACGACGTCCTGTGGCTGCACGAAAATCATTACTCAACACTGTGGCGTTCCTGTCAGGGTTCCTCCGAGCCATAATCCGTAGGTAGCGGTCATCCACTGCAGTAGTATCCCTTGGGCGGCCTGAGCGAGGCATGTCATCGACAGTTCCTGTCTCTCTGTATCTACTCCATGTCAGATAAACAGCGCTTTGGTTCACTCCGAGACGCTTGGACACTTCCCTGTTGAGAGCACTTCCTGGCACAAAGTAACAATGCGGACGCGATCGAACCGCGGTATTGATCGTCTAGGCATGGTTCAACTACAGACAGCACGAGCCGTGTACCTCCTTCCTGGTGGAATGACTGGAACTGATCGACTGTCGGAGCCCCTCCGTCAAATAAGCGCTGGTTGTTTACATGGTTGTTTATATGTTTTGGAGGGTTTCAAATTCAAATGGCTCCAAGCACTATGGGACTTAACATCTGTGGTCATCAGTCCCATAAATTCAGAAATACTTAAACCTAATTAACCTAAGGACATCACACACATCCATGCCCAGGCAGGATTCGAACCTGCGACCGTAGAAGGCGTGCGGTTCCGGACTGAAGCGCCTAGAACCTCTCGGTCACAGCGGCCGGCTGGCCATCCTGATTTAGGTTTTCCGTGATTTGCCTAAATCGCTTCAGGCAAATGCCGGGATGGTTCCTTAGAAAGGGCACGGCCGATTTCCTTCCCCATCCTTCCATAATCCGAGCTTGTGCTCCGTTCTCTAATGACCTCGTTGTCGACGGGACGTTAAACAGTTATCTCCTCCTCACAGCGGCCGGGCTGGGCGGGTTTAGTGACATCTCTGAACAGTCAAAGGGACTGTGTTTGTGATACAATATCCACAGTCAATGTCTATCTGCAGGAGTTCTGGGAACCGGGGCGATGTAAAACTTTTTTTTAAGTGTGTATGAAGAAGAATGAAACTGGTCAAAACGCGATGAATTACCTATTATACGTTTCGTTTGTATAGTTTGTGATGCTTTTTTCTTGTTTATTACTTACGACAGTACAGGAAATGCATATGAAGTGCAAGCACATAATAAAACTCTCTGGGAATTGGGAGAGTTAATAACGGAAATGTAAATTTATATTTCTAATTCTCTCTGTTTCCACACTAATTTCTGTTAGCTTATTCTCCCCTTCGTCACGTCAATTTACGGTTTTAATTAATCATGCCGCCCAAACAGCCTCCAGTTCCGATTCTGGAAGACTGCAGAGGGGCTCTACGACAACACTGCCATCCTTTGTTTAAGAATCCCTGCACTGTTAAGACTCTTTGCAGCACCTCCGTGTGGCCTGTTCCGGTTATTTGTTCTCTTATCAACTAACTATTCATCAATTTTCTAAATCTCCTCCTACACTGGGTACTGGTGAGCTTCACAGAATCAATCTGGCATCAAGTACATTTATCCACAATAGATTCGTACAACTTCCTCACCATTGTGTTAATGCGTAAACGTTACTGTTGAATGTTAGGCAAAGAGATTCACGATCATGATGTACAGAAGAAAGGATAAATCATCTGCAAACGGGAGATTTTAAATGCCTGGTGAAATGAAGATGTCCGTAGTCCATATCCAATGTGTACGGTTAAAACAGATGAAGGCTCGCCATGATATTTTGAGGCCCTCCTTTTCAGGTTGTACTAGCAATTTGGTTTTGAATCTTACACACAGTGTACTGTATTTTCGGAGGGTTTGAATACCAAACATAAACTTCTTTGGAATAAACATATCGCTTAATTTTTGTAAAGAAGTGGAATTTAAACGGTGTCGTATGCACTGTTAACGTCGATAAATGCTGCTGTAAAATGTTGCCTATTGTTGAACCGTCGAAAAATTTCAGAGTGTATAATACAAAGACTGTCCAGTGTTCCGTTAACCTTTGGGAATCAAAACTGTTTTTCAGTAAGCAAAAACTCCGATCGCATCCACCACTCTCAGCGGGTCTTAATAAACATTCCAAGGGTTCTTCTGGCTCAAGGCGACGTTGTACTTCCAGACAGTGCTTTGGGTTGGAGATGGAACCATTATTTGAATTGTTCAGTGAGGAAGAAGGGTCTCATCCAAAAAACGTTGAAAGGTCCTAGAAATTATCATAAAAGCACAATTTAGCGGCTTAAACAGCGTATGATAGTGAACATGATCCACTCCAGGGATAGAGTTTGTTGTCGAGGACTTCAGAATTTTCATTAGCTCGTTCAGTTGAAACGATTATCACAGGATATGGACAGATGCTATGACTACTGGTGGAATAGCGGGATTGCAGCCTTAAGAGCAATCTAATTGTTAAGTACAACGTCTAACATCTGGTCCGGGTTCCACAAGATTTCTGAGTTTTATAATTGTAGTCCACACATCGGTCATCATACTATCTCTGTTCATCGTTTCACAACGGTTTATCTATTTCAGATGTTTCCACATTTTTTACCACCTTTTAGTTTTAGCATCTGTCTTCCAGCTGTGCAAGTTGTCTTCTCAGGATAAGCAGATCTTATATTGCTTAAGCTCCAGTCGACGCTGCGCAGTCATTTCTGAAGTTTCCATATTCCTCTATATCAGAGAGATGTTAACATGTAACGAAGAAGCATAATACGGTGTGAGGCGAATATTTAGTTTATAAAGTGGCGTACTGTCTTCACTATCACCAGAAGAGTTTTGCGAACGTCATGTTATAGTAATAAAGCACACAGTAATTTTTGTGCACCTGTGTGAGGTGTAAAATTAAGTGTGCGGTATTTCAGCATCATAGAAGTAATCTATTAAAATTTTACTGACCCATGAAGTTCTCTTCATATTAGTGTCGTGCCCTGCTGTGGCCGACAAAAGAGGAGAACTAGAGGAAAAATGCTCCTATCTGAGGAAAAAAAGGTGAACATGCTCCTCTTTCAAAGACTTTGAATGAAAAGTGGAGTACCAGCTGCACCAATCTACCTTCCACAGCGCTTTTAAAAATTTTCCCAATAGTTTTGGAATGCGAACGCATTCGTTCGTTTTTTATGCGGGAAGAGAGTCACACAGTGATACTGGGAAAAATACGGAAACGTAATAAGTACTGGATGATAGTAAAAGGTGGTTGTGCCATAGAATGAGCGAAGGAGACAATTGTAATGTGAGAGAAAGAGAGTGAAACAGTGGCAGTGGAACGTAGTTGACAGTGCTAGGAAAAGAGTGAAGAAGAGTGTGCCAGTGGGAGAGGAGTAAAGGAAAGGTGCAAGTGGAAGTGAGTCAGAGCCAGTGATAAAGAGAGGCAGAGTGTATGACAATGACAACGAGGACTAGAGAGACAATGAGAGAGAGAAGAGACGGAAAACAGGGGTGATTGAGATAGCAGCGGTAAGAGAGAGCAAGAGGGAGACAATGACATTGAGGGGAAACAGTAGTAGTAGGGCACAACGAAGGAGACTGTGGCTGACAGGAGACCGTGACGGAGAGACAGAAAAGAGATAATATCATTGAGTTGGACTGTATAAGTAAGTTAAAATGGATAAGTGGGAGTGGATGTCTATCAGAGCTTACAGCGATGGACTGGCGGCTGTGAGCATGTTACAGTTAGGGGAGGCGGTGGAAATGAGAGACGAGTTACATGTTAATAAGAGCGCTAATATATTCACATGCGAAAATAAAAGGAAAAATCTTAAAGGTGCTGAGGGAGGTAGAAAGAGGCAGTTGTTACACCACACTTCAGTCAGATTCATTTAAAACAGGAGCTATTCGTATTTTTGTGCTCCGATAGGAGCTTTTTCTCTGGTGAGAACTTCGCCAACTTCTTGCGATGTAAGCTTTGAGATTTCCATAGAGCACCAGAGGTAGTTCAAGATACACCAATAATGCATTCCATTCCACCTCGCTTATATTGATTTAAGGGGAGAAATGTACCGATAACAGGATGAGTGATACAGAACGTAATTTAATTCGTGCTACCGACACCTACAGTCGTACGGTGGGGGAACTGATCTGCACTTCCGAAAAAGAAACTTCTTTCCGCAGCAGGACAGGGACACTGCCTTCCCTACCTAGTCTAGGCGACCTGATAACAAAGGACGCTCTACAGTTGATACTTAAATCTATTGCGAACAAAGTTTCAGAAACGCTAGCTGCAGATATATTTGGATATGAATTCTCTTGGCAGCCTCTCTCTATTGGTCATGGCTGACCGAACGCTCCACGCAACTATCCTGAAAACCGTAGTAGGTAATAATGCTTGCAATTCCATTTCTTAAATCTTTCATGTATAACTCTGTTTGAAACAAGACTCTTCCGACCAGTCAGCGTGTTTCCAGTCATCAACAGTCCAACGGCGATGTTGACTGGCCCAGGAGAGGCGTAAGGCATCAAGGGTACATGAGTGGGCGTTCGGCTCCGAAAGCCCACATCGATGATATTTCATTGAATGGTTCGCACGCTGACACTTATTGATAGTCCAGCATTGAAAACTTCAGCAATTTGTGGAAGGGTTGCACTTCTATCTCGCTGAACGATTCTCTCCAGTCGTTGTTGCTCCCGCTCTTGCAGCATCTTTTTCCCACCGCTGCGATGTCGGAGATTTGACGTTTTAGCGGATTCACTATACACTCGTAAAATGGTCGTAGGGGAAAATCCCCACTTCATCGCTACCTCGCAGACGCTGTATCCCATCGCTCGACCACCGAGCGAAACATTCCGTTCAAACTCACTTAAATCTTGATAACTTGCCATTCCAGCAGCAGTAACCGACCTAACAACTGCACCAGACATAGGCGATGCCGACCGCAGCGCCGTATTCTGTCTGTTTACATATCTCTGTATGTGAATACGCATGCCTATAGTAGTTTCTTTGGCGATTCAGTTTGTATTTGTCACAAGGTTAAAAGGATCTCCTTCTTGCAGTTCCATAAAATATAGTAGAAAGCGCCCTATACGCAGCGACTTCAGAAAGTAAGTTGCACACGTCACCCCACTCTAAGATTACTGCGCACCAAGAGTGTCGCGCTGTCAGAGGATATGCTGCGTTTCCTGTGCACACAGCTCCGCTGCGTTACAGATAATAGCGGCATCACAGTGGTAAGGCTACTGGAAAGGTGCTTCAAAGCTGAGTTGCGCAAGAGAGTACGATGGGTGTGCATCAAACGTCTAAACTGAACACAGACCGACCGTGAATTCTGACTGTATGTGGACGAAATGCAGTGTCACGACTAGACGTACTGAAATGGTGTCAACAATTTGATCAACGCTCCACAGACGTGACTGTCGCTGATCGGAAAAGAAGGCCATCGACATCGACCACAGATGCCAATGTCCGGGCCATCGAGGAACTGATTCACTGCTGTGGCAGTTTTCCGGCGATGAAGTCATTCACACAGCGGCTGCGGAATGACTCCGTGACAAACGAGCGGTTTTTTATCGTCGAGTAATTGAACGACTGATAGAAGGCTCAGTGGACAGTTCCCAGAGACTTGGTGAATATGTTGCAAAATTTTCTAGCGTGTCTGTGTCAGTTTGAAGTGTAGGAGAGCGTTCAATACTTTTGGAGGGCTCCTGGTACGAAAAACTTTCTCATTGTATTTTCAGATATAATAATAAACTAACATTTTTTGGTAGCTACAGAAATACATCTGTGTGTTTCGGTCGTCCGCTGAAATATGACATTACTAGTATGAAAAACGTGTGTGACTCCTTATATAGCGTATATGCTTTGTGTCATAGTATTTTGCTGAATCACAACAACTTTCGTACTTCAGTATTTCAGACTTATTTGGTCCCAGAGCAAGACATTGAGCACCAATATAAAATTTTCACTCAGAAAAGCTAAGCTTTGCACTGAGAGGGATGTACAACTTTTTTCCATTTTCACGAGGTAATAACTTATTTGTACGAAACTTCGTGTATTATCTGTGGCTACATCATCATCATAATTTCCATGTGTATGCTTCTCCTTCCCTCCTGAGTTCTATTTAGTATATTCTGTACGTAGGTGATATGTGAAGATTCCTTAGCTTCAAACATTGGTACTAAGAGGAAATTATAAAATAATTGAAATCATTGTATGCACTTCTTACAATCTACATTCTCAGTTTATATTATTTTATATTTGCACCAAGCTTTCTGCAGCATGGCTCAATAAACCCAAGCCAAAGGATACTGGTAATAAAACTCCTACAAAATAAAGCCACAGTGGGTGCTGCCTGTTCTATTTATGCCTTTTCCAAATAACTCCACACCTTTCCTACTCTGAACCCCAGGTGATTTAAGCCTATTTGGCAGCTTAATAGACGAGGGCTGTTCCTTTATTAATGTCCGATGGGTCGCGAAATGGAAACCACGGTGATAATCAAAAATGATTTATTTGCAACAGTTTGCTACTCCCTCCAACTACTTCTCTGCATAGTCGCAACTCAACCTTAGAAAATTTTCGTAGCGTTGTACTGTATTTCCAATACCCTCGTCATAGATTGCAGATGGCCGGGCTTTCAGAAAGTTCTTTAGGCTGGTCTGCAGTCTTGTCTATACCAAAATGTTGTCTCCATGCAGGGCGGGTCATGTCAGCAGAGATGAAACTCAGTGGCAGCCATTTCGGGCTGTAAGGCGTGTGATAACTTTGCATCCAAAATGCTGCAGGAGTATCTTCATTGCCCCTGCAGTGCGTGATTGAGAAGTGTCATGAAGAAGGAAATGCTTGACATCTACGTTATGTGAGCTGCATGTAATCAGGTGAAATCTCTCGGCAGGTTCTTCTACTTTGAGGGAGTCATTATTTTGTAGGCATTTTTACTTGCTCTCTCTCTCTCTCTCTCTCCGCGATCAGAACAGAACAGAGTGACATGACGCTATCGACGGACATAGTCGGCACACTGCCCGAGACATCTGTGCAAGGTTTCATTGGATTTTCACTGTGGTTTAGACTTGACGACCCCGCAGACCTTAATAAAGTAATAGCCTTCATACGAGAGGACTACCAGCAAATTGCTGAGATTAACGATGCCAAAAGAGGAAGGAAACAGGTTTCGAAAATGCGTCTGCTACCCAGCGGCCCACATCAACCTTCTTAATCAGCTACGATGTATATTTTGAATGTGGACGAATAGGCAGAGCAGGACATGTTGGCGCAGAGGTTAAAGCGCTGGAGTTTTCTACGATTCGAGCTATCTAGCAATCTCAACTAAAATTTATTTCATTTCCTTGCATCACTCCATGCGGATGCCAGAATGGTACACATGAGAAGGATATCATCCATTTGACGACAATCTTTATCCGATCCGAATGTCACCGAGATGCAAAGCCATGTTTTCGTCTCTGCCAGCTTCTGTTTCACCGCACAGGCTGAAGTTCCAACACAGTTCTGGATATCCTTTTAATCTGATGGCAAATTTTAGGATCCTTATTCGATAGTTTGCATCCCAGTAATCAAGACTGAATCTTACTAATTCGCACCTGGAGCTTACCAAAATCAGTCACCTTTTTAAATGGAAATGTATACTGAAGAATATTAGTAATAACCCGCACAATACACGGTTCACTGTTATCTACCATTTCTAACCGTCTTTTTTGAGTTTATGATGCCTCCCTAAGAACTGAAAGTCTTCTATTATCAAAAACGCTGAATAGTTACCTTCACTATGTTAGTCAGAAATTTCGACTGAACGATAAATACATAGTGAATAAAAATTTGACACTCGAAAAATAGCATCTAGTTGCGTTTACTATGCGTCACTGCGTTGTCAATGCACACCTGAGCACAATACGCAGCTGTAGCAGAATAACGAAATATGATGGCACTGTCGCGCGTTTTTTTACGGCCGTGGATTTTTTTAATATATATGCACAACAGACTTAAGCAAATTTCACTAATTATATCCCATATATACCTTTTCGTGACTGATACATCGTTGTGTCAGAATAAAACACTAACGATCAAAGTTTCAGGAACATGCAAATAAAATTTAAAAAATGTAAACTGTCTTCTTATTCATAGTACTTAGCCACATAATGCTACGACACTATATACCGCCGACGCGATATATTCCTGATGTGCATGGTACTGGAACTTGATTTTCCAACGGCTAAAAAGAATATTGAAAGGTCTCTGTTGGATTCTTTTCATGTTAATTTCTTAAAACTGTTGTCATTTACGGCATACATGCCACTTCTAAATTTACTGTGGTGTTTCTGACTATCTGGGAGGAGACTGAGCAGTGGAACGTGTTACTTTTACACATAATCAAGAACGATCAGTCACACTACTACACTTTAAAACACAGTTTATATGTAATTCATGTCACACAGTCTCATACGGAACCTACATCCGCTTTCTTTTATATACTGTATATGATAAGATACTGTCATCCCCCTTCCCTTCTGTGTCAAAGGATGAATGAGGAAATGTATTTCTAGTTGCATGCTTGATGGTAGCAGACAAGCCTGTCTGCTAGAGAACAGTAGGACCAACGTCGGAACAGGTAGCTATGCTTTATAAAAGCAAAGAGGTTTCTATTCTTAGTATAGTCCTGTCCATCCCTTGCCATGTTGGTAAAGGAAGCTGCCTCTCTGGTCACTTCCGCTTGTATCTGTGAAGCACCCTCGGCAGGGGGCCCACGGCAGTCTGTCCGCGGCGAGCGTCTGAAGTGGTAAGATCTCCGGCTAAGCGTGTCTCTGCGAAGTCCGTAGGACAATGGATTTCTTAAGTTCAGCTTAACTGAAAATTTATTCACCTTTATTTCAGGTTTAGATCTAAAATATCTAATGTTATCTTAAATTGCAACGTAGTGTAATTCGAGTGTGAAGTTCAGAATATCTTCCAGTAGTTGCTTTGTCACTACTTTGTGAGTAAAGTGGAACCACGTGTGGATGATCCGTAACTCTAACTAAGATTACCAATCTTAAATGCGAATGTACGTGAGATTATAAAGTCTCGTCTTGACAATATTTTTCAATATAGCAACTTTTCTTAATGTTCAACTGACTTGGGTTGTACTTTGTGAGACCAGTACCACGTGCTTATACAATTGTTTGACCCATCAGGTTAATAGTAAGACGATGGTAACCAGTTTGAGGTTTTTCTTTTGTAATTTGCGTTTCGATGTAATTTATTTTAATTATCAAAATTATTATGGAGTTACACTCTTTGTGGAAACCAAGTTGACCACGTCAAGCATGTAGTGTAATAATCAAAGTAGCTCTCAGTTATTCTTTTCGGGAAGATTTCACAGAGAGTGAGTATGAATTTAGTATACCAGTGTGTGGTAATTTCATGACGAACGGGATTGCGCTACGAACGTAACTTCTCTGGGTGAAAATAGAATTGGTTGGTTGTGGTTAATTTCCTCTTGCATATGTTTCAACGTTCTTCGTGTGTTATTTTATGAATGCAGTGTTGTATGCAGTCTTCCAATCTTGGCCCCATATTTGATGTGTTCCGTAAGATTACAAACTCACATTTTCACAATCCTAAATAAGGCACCAGTTTAGCTATCAATCAAGTTTAATATGCTTAAATTTTAACGGAACAATGATCAATGTTAAAATAAATGTCCCAATATAAACTGATTTATTTCTTTTTATTTAAATTGTCTTTTCATATATGTATCACCAGTTATCGTAAGATGACTACTAAAAGATTATAATTAATGTTAGTCTGGTTGGGAATTTGGTAAGCTAGACTGGATACCTGGTGAAACAGTTGCTCAGTAATGCAAGGTTAGCTTCCCCAGATAGCTCACAGCTTTTAACCCTCTTTTATTGCCTTGAATATCAGCACCGCTTTCAGAACGAACTAATTTATCAACATCACAATATTAAACTGTTTTTATTGAGCATGTAAACCTGTATCAGATATTTCGTAACCCTTCAAGTAAATGACAAAGTTATTGCTAAGCTGATCATGACATTCAGTATGAAAGTAGTTACTGCGTAACGCTTCAGTTCCGTCTGATTCTGAGCAGTGGAAAACAAAAAATCTGATTTGTGAGAGAGGGATGGTAATGGTTTTAAGCTGGGATATTTTTCATTTTCCATTCACTTCCATCTTCTTGTGGATTTAACGCAAATTATCTGCGGTAATCGGCCATACAGGATTGTACTTAATGGGAAACGTAATTGGGATGCTCGTTTTACTACTGCCGTGCTACATTCACATTTCATGTGATTCCAGAATCCTTTCATCGCACGCAGTCAGTCCCAGCTCTCAAAATGTTTAATTATGTTGACAGCGGGTATAAGGCAATCTGTTTGAACCGTTTAACAGACTTATTTCCTTCGGACGTAGACTCACTACAGTTGGGAGGAACATGAACACGCCGGACACGGACACAAAAAGAGTTAAAATTTAGCAACTTCTATTCCCGATTACTACATCTACACTGTGGATTGGTGTAACTAGTTTCACATGAACTAGAGCAAATAGCATTCGTTGCTCACATCGGTAGTTTAGTGAAACCCAAAAGGCCCATGCTGAGACAGCCACATGTGTTAATCCTTTGGAGACGTGTGCGTTCGTCAAAGATCGCCTTCAATAATCTAAATCTTGCATTCTGTCGTTCAGTAGACCATACTAGTACCGAAAGAGTAGATCATAATTAGAAAACCAAATTAAGGAATTCGATTTTCAGAAAATGTTTGCCGGCCGCTGGTGGCCGAGCGGTTCTAGGGGCTTCAGTCTGGAACCGTGGGACCGCTACGGTCGCAGATTCGAATCCTGCCTCGGGCATGGATGCGTGTGGTGTCCTTAGGTTAGTTAGGTTAAAGTAATTCTAAGTTCTGGGGGACTGATGACCTGAGATGTTAAGTCCCATAGTGCTCAGAGCCATTTTGAACCAGAAAATGTTTCACCACTGATGATCGTAATACAGTTTGTCCTTTCAGTCATTGCATAAACTCCGAAGTGGAAGTTTCGAGACAAGTTATCAAAAAAAAAAAAAAAATCAACTAATAACGCTCACCAGAGGAAATATATCAGGACCCATACTGGGATATTCCATAGAGAATATTAGAAGAAACTGCGACCCCTCAAGTACCACTTTATCGTAGGTCGCCAGAGCAACTGAGGGTACCGAATGGTTGGAAAGGGAGCCTATGTCATTCCCTTTTCCGAGACGGGTCATCGAATAGAGGCACATAAAATTATATGCCAACATTGTCACGACAATCTGTTGTAGAACAGTCGATCATCTATTATGGTCACACATTACGAAGCTTTTGCAGAAAGAAAATTCAAAGAGAGTCTTCTGAAAACATATATCTTGATCGACTTAGTGGTTAACGTCGAAAGTTCCTTGTGGCTACACGGAGGCGAATCTGTTGTCTACAGGACGGTTTCAATGCCAAAAGACAGTAAGCGAAATGGAGCCATTTCTTCTGAGAATCGTTTAGTGCCACAGGAGGAGGTAGCATTATAAGCATTATGTATAACATAATGCTTATAAATAGTTGAATAAGTCCATTATTGTTCGATTACGCTATTGGCGATAAATAAATGGAAACTGAAACAACGATAAAATAATTGCGATTAACCGTCCGAAGTGACCTGAAGTTGAATGATGACTAAAAACTAATTGTAGGAAAAGCAAATGCCAAGCTGAGACCGACTAGAAGAGTCTTAAGCAAACGTAATTCATCCACGGAAAAAGATTCTTACAAAAATCTTATTCGAACAATTCTTCACTATTTATGATTAGTGTGGGCCCTTTACCAGCTTGGAGTAGTAGAAGAATTGGAGGAGATCCAACGAAAATCGATAGGTGTCGTCACGGAATTGTTTAGAAGCCGCGAGAGAATTATGAAGATGTTTAGCTCAAGTGCAGACGCTACAATAATTGTTGTACACCATGCAAGAGCTACTGTTGTAATTCCGAGACAGTAAGTGCCGAAGAGAAAAGGGCAGCATATTATTTCCTGCTTTGCAGCTCTCGCGGAATTACAGTGACTTGACACTCTGAATAATTAGAGCCCTTACTGTAGCGCCTTATTACGCGATCTTCTCAAGCACCTCTCGCGAATACAAAAGGGACGGGGGAGGGCAGGAGCACTCTCCGCCCGTACGTCGTAAAGATGGCTTACAGAGTATAGATTTCTATGAACAGTGATACGCGATTCACATCGGAGACTGCGAGCCCGATATACCAGGCACTCAGGAAATAACCGTAAACAACCTCCGAAATTGGTCTGATGGACCTCGGATTCAAGCCGTACATTATTCTGATCAGGACGTATGAGATAACGGCATTCAGCTGTAGCGGTTTTTATAGTTGATGCACACAGTAAGGGGTTTCTGCGTGGACGTTGATGATGGCCGAGTGTAGACGATTATTGGTTACTTACCTCTATTGTCTTCATGGTTTTCTGACTCTGCAATCTGCTTTTCTTCAACAACTAACTTTGTTTCAGTGACGACTTAAGAGTCCTTCTAGCTAAGATACGCAACACAGTTGAGTTTTTACCAGATTCTGTTCGTAAAACCACCGATACACACGGGAATAGCTTCTGTTCTACAGGCAGACTAATGCTAGGCAACACACGCATGACGTTCCGCGATATTTCATTGTTTGAGCCTTGCCTGGGAACAATGCCAAAGAGCTACCATAGCTTGTGACTCTAGAATTTTTTTTTCTGACAATACGCGGTTTCTATATCACCGTCCTGGTTATCCATTACAAGAATCCTCAAACGAAATAATATAACATGAACAATTTACTTCATCATCACGGAAAATGTTAAATATAATTTAAAGTTCGTCCAGAAGTTCAAAATAAATGAGAATAGAGACCTTCAGCGATTCCCACATTTTCGTAGAACAACATTTTGTAACTTATTAAAAGAAATGAATTTAAAATTGTTCGGCGTGGGGAGATAGCATGCTAATAGACACGGATGACATAATTTTATGGTGGTGGTGTTATCTACGAACCGATAGATTGTTGAGGGGTTATGGAAGACCCACTTACTGTTTGGACGACACTTGGTTGATTCAGGACATACCCGAAATAACGACTAGGTTGATAACGCAATAAAATCCTCTAAACAAGCGTTCCTATCCGGATTATCCACTGGGAACAAGGACCTATCCGGTAAAGGGAAACGTCTGATTATGACACACACTGACAAGTGAGAGCAAAGCAGGTTTCATCGAAGGCTGTGTGTGGACCTTCGAGTGCAGGAAGAGTGGAGATTATCATGGGCAGACGTGCGGCGATAGTTCGAGAAGCGATTTGCACGAAGTTATTCCTCGGCTACAGAAAGACACAACGTTGAAAAAAAAGTTCCTACTGCGAATTCCAATAAGCAAGATATATGGCAATGACTAGCAGTTTGAAGACGCTATGTTGAAGAAAGAATTGCTGGAAATCGTAAAAAATAAAAAAAAAGTAGCGCACAAGTATTTAATAGATGAAATAACTAACTGTTCTTAGAATTCCTCCGTCCCACTGCGAATTAAAAGCCATCTAGGTAGTTTTTGCCAGAATCTAAGGCTATGTTGCAGCTAAAACAGAATATACAAAATGTTGCGGGTTAAAGAACTATTAGAAAAAGCAGTACGAACAGAAACCCGCAGAAGTGTGGAGCAAATGTGTCCTCCAAGTGGTGGAAAACTTTGAAGCCCAAATAGAGAAATTGTGGAACTTAGACTGCATTGTAGAGAACAGAGAGCAGCGTTTTGTTACAAACCTAAATGAAAGCAGTTCAAGTTAGAATGAACTTCGTTTTACCGTTCCTTTAATATTACTGTAACTGGTATAGTAACTAAAATCTGGCCGGCCGAAGTGGCCGTGCGGTTAAAGGCGCTGCAGTCTGGAACCGCAAGACCGCTACGGTCGCAGGTTCGAATCCTGCCTCGGGCATGGATGTTTGTGATGTCCTTAGGTTAGTTAGGTTTAACTAGTTCTAAGTTCTAGGGGACTAATGACCTCAGCAGTTGAGTCCCATAGTGCTCAGAACCATTTGAACCAACCAACTAAAATCTATTGTGTCTGAATCTGCTATGCCGTCTGTCGGTTTGTACGCTTTCTTTCACAACACTCTAGTCCAAGATTGTAATACAGGGTTTCTCACGAGTGACGCACGCTTCGCTGTGACGTCAGCGCGGAGGCTAACTGCAAAGCGTTCACGAAGAATTTTCGACACCCTTGTTTCCAGTCGAACAGGTGGTGGTCGGTTACGTCAAACTGTTTCTATTTCGTCCCAACTCTCGATGAACAGACTACAGATGGCTGTGTAGAAGTACTGCAGTAGGCAGAGACCGCTTTCGTAGCTGCACAGCTGAGTACCATGTGGAGGACTCGGGGTTTGATTCCCGGTAGTGCTAGAGATTTTTTACTGGCCGGAGGACTGGAAATGGGGGCACTCAGGCTCGTCAGGCCAACTGATGAGCCAGCTGGCTGAGAAGTAGCGGGTCCAGGTAACGAGAAGTGACATCGGCCAGGAGAGTGGTGTTCTGTCTCCATGTTCCTACATACTGCGACCAAGTACGCTGAATAGAGCTCTCCGATACCACAGGCTTACTTCCCGGGTCACACTTGATATTCAACCACCATCCTGTGTCTTTATTACACATTTGATACTTCGTTATACGTGAAATATCTGGCCTGGACTAACATCGTTGCCGGTTTTTCTCTCGTGATCACTGTTTCTCGATGGACCTGGCATGGTTCAACTGACGTTGTCACAGCCAACGACCCATCTCGTATCCACTCGGTGCCTCAGTGACTTGCTGCGTTGAGTCAGTTTCGCATGAATCAAGGCAAGAAATGCTAATAATCGGATACTGTTGCTACAGTTAGACTATATTCCAGTTTGTCAGCGCAGTACTATCACCATTTACATCTACCTTATGATATATCTACCTTAAAACTGAGAGCAAAGTAGCGTTCTAGTTTTCTCAAATTGTTGTCTGTTCCCCAGTACACGCTTCACTAAATATTCAAAATATCGCACTACAAGACATCCATGTTTCCTAGTGAATCAAACACGCTCAAATTTCTTCTATTTAGATTGACACAGCACACATTCCACGTGAGAGACGCCTCACCTCAGAGATCTTTTAATCTATTACCTAAACAGGTATTTGAACTGTTATGACCTGACGAAACTATCGTCCAGTAATATCTGGGGGTTACTTGATGGGTCTGGGAGATGGTTAATCGAAACTATAATATATGAAATATTAGATGGCTTTATTATAAGAATCATAACAAGATTTACTTAACTTTATAGACTCCTTAGCCATAATAACGTGCAGAATATGTACAACTGTCTTTGAATATTAAAGCATACTTGACGCATACATTTTAAACTCTTCTCCTAACGTACAAGGTTCAAAAGCACATAATAATGAATTAATGATGGCTCCGCCTTTTTGCAAGTACATAAACTACTTTTTTAGTTTTATTTGATGTACTTTGTTTCATTTTATGTACTTGCAAAAAGGGTGATCCATCCATAATTCATTATTATTTTTCTGCGAGCTCAGGAACTGAGCTCAAAACACCGACACGATATTTCAAAAGTATAATTCATCTAAAACCCGAGTAACATATTAGCCATAACTAGTCTATGTTGCCTCCCTATGAACCATGGACCTTGCCGTTGGTGGGGAGGCTTGCATGCCTCAGCGATACAGATGGCCGTACCGTAGATGCAACCACAACGGAGGGGTATCTGTTGAGAGGCCAGACAAACGTGTAGTTCCTGAAGAGGGGCAGCAGCCTTTTCAATAGTTGCAGGGGCAACATATAACACTACAACTGCGTTTACGTAGCTTACGTAATCAATTACCAAATTTGGTTTATTACGTAGTATGCCCCAACAGAACAAATAGTCCTGTCACGGAAAAGCCACGTATAACACTCTCTTCTGCTACTACTGTACCATAACCTCAATGCTAGAAGCAGATTGTGACATAAAACAATTTTGTAAAAGAAACTATGGCACAAGGCAACAGAGCAGTGTTACCCTCTGAGAGGAATTTTGTTAGTTTGACCGTGTTGTTCCTAACGGAGGTGGCTTACCGGAAATGAAAGTAAGAATTACGAAAATATTGGAATAGTGACAAACAAAACTTTGCCTAGCTATACTATTCCTAGAATAAGGGAAATGGTCGCCAGCCTAATTAGGCAAGAGAAAGATTAACATTCTCGTTTATGAAAGTAGGTATAAGTAACTATAATGGACAACACAACAGACACAACCTAGACTTAGCAACACGCGAGTGCAATGAACTCTGACGCACATATGTTTTAAGATTGAAGCTAACAGTTAGAGCAGCAGGAACTATTTTCAAAATTATAACAGGTACAGAAAAACACTATCACTTTCAGGGTTTACACAAACTGAGTGGTCTTTATACTGTTAATATGCACACAAGAGAGACAAACACTTGGCAAACATGAGAATGTAACGTTTCACAACTGCAGCTTTCTCACTTTTACTACAACGAAACACAATGTTGACAAAATTGCAAGAAACTGACTCTCCTTTTAGAATTTACTACAAGCAACAATGTGTTCATTTACTTTACTTAAGGACTTTTAATTTTACCGTTAGCAACAGTACTTTGATAAGCAGTTTTACTAGGAAAATTGTTTTCAGCAATTATCATTGACTTTAACTTTCTCTTTAATAAGTTCAAGAGGCATTATTTAACAGAGCTCTAGGCTTCAATGTACTTTCAGTAAGGACACTCGGTAATCACTTTACTTCAAACGGAGAGGACCCTGAGAGGTGTTATGATGAGGAGTAAAATCAAGGTAGGTAAATAAATTCCGATATGAATTACCTTATATTTCAGCACACTAACACATCCATTAGGCTGATCCTTCACTGTACATCAATGCAGTATTCCGATACAATGATTGCGCAATGTGGTGGCAACTGCATGTTGGTAGGTGGAATTGCAGGTAGAATTGCTGGACTCTGTCATTTCTTGGTGGCGATGATAAATACAAATTCCAGACTAGTTCCAGCTATTTATCCACCCATCCGAGGCCTTGGAAACAAGCAGTAAAAGCCTCTCCCGGAACCAGCACAATAAGCACACTTTACATAGCAGTGCACAGTTTGGTAGCTCGTCTCCGACTGACTATCAGTTCCACCTTTTCCACCTGAGCCAACCACAATTTGCGCGCGCTACACAGTTCCGTTCCTGAGGGGAACCACTACACCATTTAATAAAACAGAACATTTTCACATATTGACACTTCTACAAAAAATTACTCACACAAAATTACAATTATATACAATAAGTTCTGTTCCCTCCAAATGGGACAAAGAACTTTAAATTACAGATACACTACTTTGCATAGAATCAAAACATGACGTCAAAGTTTATATAAAGAAAAGAGTACACAATTTTATGTTATCGATTTAAACACATTCACAGACGATCAACAATGTGACATTAAATAAAGCAAAAGCAAAATAAATCCATACAGCATAAGAGCTGTGGTGTTACAAACAGTCTGGATGATTGACTGATCTGGCCTTGTAACAATAACCAAAACGGCCTTGCTGTGCTGGTACTGCGAACGGCTGAAAGCAAGGGGAAACTACGGCCGTAATTTTTCCCGAGGGCATGCAGCTTTACTGTATGGTTAAATGATGATGGCGTCCTCTTGGGTAAAATATTCCGGTGGTAAAATAGTCCCCCATTCGGATCTCTGGGCGGGGACTACTCAAGAGGACGTTGTTATCAGGAGAAAGAAAACTGGCGTTCTACGGAACGGATCGTGGAATGTCAGATCCCTTAATCGAGCAGGTAGGTTAGAAAATTTAAAAAGGGAAATGGATAGGTTAAAGTTAGATGTAGTGAGAATTAGTGAAGTTCGGTGGCAGGAGGAACAAGACTTTTGGTCAGGTGAATACAGGGTTATAAATACAAAATCAGATAGAGGTAATGCAGGAGTAGGTTTAATAATGAATAAAAAAAATAGGCGTGCGGGTAAGCTACTACAAACAGCATAGTGAACGCATTATTGTCTCCAAGACAGACACGAAGCCCACGCCTACTACAGTAGTACAAGTTTATATGCCAACTAGCTCTGCAGATGCTGAAGAAATTGATGAAATGTATGATGAGATAAAAGAAATTATTCAGATAGTGAAGGGAGACGAAAATTTAATAGTCATGGGTGACTGGAATTCGAGTGCAGGAAAAGGGAGGGAAGGAAACATAGTAGGTGAATATCGATTGGGGCTAAGAAATGAAAGAGGAAGCCGTCTGGTAGAATTTTGCACAGAGCATAACTTAATCATAGCTAACACTTGGTTCATGAATCATAAAAGAAGGTTGTATACATGGAAGAATCCCGGAGATACTAAAAGGTATCAGATAGATTATATAATGGTAAGACAGAGATTTAGGAACCAGGTTTTAAATGGTAAGACATTTCCAGGGGCAGATGTGGACTCTGACCACAATCTATTGGTTATGAACTGCAGATCAAAATTGAAGAAACTGCAAAAAGGTGGGAATTTAAGGAGATGGGACCTGCATAAACTGAAAGAACCGAAGGTTCTACAGAGTTTCAGAGAGAGCATAAGGGAACAATTGACAGGAATTGGGGTATGAAATACAGTAGTAGAAGAATGGGTAGCTTTGAGGGATAAAATAGTGAAGGCAGCAGAAGATCAAATAGGTAAAACGACGAGGGCTAGTAGAAATCCTTGGGTAACAGAAGAAATATTGAATTTCATTGATGAAAGGAGAAAATATAAAAATGCAGTAAATGAAGCAGGCATAAAGGAACACAAACGTCTCAAAAATGAGATCGACAGGAAGTGCAAAATGGCTAAGCAGGGATGGCTAGAGGACAAATGTAAGGATGTAGAGGCTTATCTCACTAAGGGTAAGATAGATACTGCCTACAGGAAAATTAAAGAGACCTTTGGAGAAAAGAGAACCGCTTCTATGAATATCAAGAGCTCAGATGGAAACCCAGTTCTAACCAAAGAAGGGAAAGCAGAAAGATGGAAGGAGTATATAGAGGGTCTATACAAGGGCGATGTACTTGAGGACAATATTATGGAAATGGAAGAGAATGTAGATGAAGATGAAATGGGAGATACGATACTGCGTGAAGAGTTTGACAGAGCACTGAAAGACCTGAGCCGAAACAAGGCCCCGGGAGTAGACAACATTCCATTAGAACTACTGACAGCTTTGGGAGAGCCAGGCCTAACAAAACTCTACCATCTGGTGAGGAAGATGTATGAGACAGGTGAAATACCCTCAGACTTCAAGAAGAACATAATAATTCCAATCCCAAAGAAAGCAGGTGTTGACAGATGTGAAAATTACCGAACTATCAGTTTAATAAGTCACAGCTGCAAAATACTAACGCGAATTCTTTACAAACGAATGGAAAAACTGATAGAAGCCCGACATCAGGGAAGATCAGTTTGGATTCCGTAGAAATATTGGAACACGTGAGGAAATAATGACCTTACGACTTTTCTTAGAAGAAAGATTAAGGGAAGGCAAACGTACGTTTCTAGCATTTGTAGACTTAGAGAAAGCTTTTGACAATGTTGACTGGAATACTCTCTTCCAACTTCTAAAGGTGGCAGGGGTAAAATACAGGAAGCGAAAGGCTATTTACAGTTTGTACAGAAACCAGATGGCAGTTATAAAGAGTCGAGGGGCATGAAAGGGAAGCAGTGGTTGGGAAGGGGATGAGACAGGGTTTTAGCCTCTCCCCGATGTTATTCAATCTGTATATTGAGCAAGCAGTAAAGGAAACAAAAGATAAATTCGGAGTAGGTATTAAAAAGCATGGAAAAGAAATAAAAACTTTGAGATTCGCCGATGAGATTGTAATTCTGTCAGAGACAGCAAAGGACTTGGAAGAGCAGTTGAACGGAATGGACAGTGTCTTGAAAGGATGTTATATGATGAACATCAACAAAACCAAAACGAGGATAATGGAATGTAGTCGCATTAAGTCGGGTGATGCTGAGGGAATTAGATTAGGAAATGAGGCACTTACAGTAGTAAAGGAGTTTTGCTATTTGGGGAGCAAAATATCTGATGATGGTCGAAGTAGAGAAGAAATAAAATGTAGACTGGCAATGGCATGGAAAGCATTTCTGAAGAAGAGAAATTTGTTAACATCGAGTATAAATTTAAGTGTGAGGAAGTCGTTTCTGGAAGTATTTGTATGGAGTGTAGCCATGTATGGAAGTGAAACATGGACGATAAATAGTTCGGACAGGAGAGGAGTAGAAGCTTTCGAAATGTGGTGCTACAGAAGAATGCTGAAGATTAGATGGGTAGATCACATAACTAATGAGGAGGTATTGAATAGAATTGGGGAGAAGAGGAGTTTGTGGCACAACTTGACGAGAAGAAGGGACCGGTTGGTAGGACATGTTCTGAGGCATCAAGGGATCACAAATTTAGCATTGGAGGGCAGCGTGGAGGGTAAAAATCGTAGAGGGAGACCAAGAGATGAATACACTAAGCAGATTCAGAAGTATGTAGGTTGCAGTAGGTACTGGGAGATGAAGAAACTTGCGCAGGATAGGGTAGCATGGAGAGCTGCATCAAACCAGTCTCAGGACTGGTTTGATGCAGCTCTCCGTGCAACAACAACAACAGTCTATGTTGACTGTTTGATCAGAGATCACGAACTGGACGAACTTCTTCTGCTCGGCGTTATATCGGCCTCCGTGCTGTGGCGCTGCGCATCTGGAAGTGAGGATGCGGCTCTGCCATTGCTTCTAATTGGTCCGTATGGATTGTAGCTAGACATCGCTAACTTCTCTGGTGTCGGTGCCAGTTACCGACTTTGTTAGGGCACTGCGATCTTCGGACGATACCTCATAAATTATTTCATTACACTCCCAACTTTAAAAAATGCTATTTACAAGACAACCATTGTGGCTGATGTACCGTATTCCTAAGATTTCGTGGAAATCGTAGTTTCCCATCCCTGAGCCAGGGGCACTCTTGGCACTGGCTGGCCTAATGCCCTTTTCGTTGGCGTACAGTGTCATACTACTTGGTGCACTGAGTGAAACGTGCTGGTAACTTGGTTCAAATGGACCTTGCTCCCTGGTAACTTGCACTGGGCGTATGATACAAGAGTTCTTGATTGATTCAGCTCTCGGTCGTTTACCAAACACCACAATAGTATCTAACCGTGACATTACTTGAAAAGCGGCGACAGGACAAACCTAAGAATGTAAGAAATCCGAGGAGTTAAATCAAAGTCGAAGCTGTTTTTACTTATTTTGCTGCTCTTCAAGTCGAGTCACCATTTGCAGTCTTCATCTCCTTCTGTCACCAGACTGAAGGGGGTCTTCTTCTTTCTCTGTGAGACAACCAGTCGCCAAGCCTTTCCACTTTGGACTCCACACAACAGCAAGTAGAAAGTAACTGGAGAGAAACTTGAATGTTAAGATAAAAATTTTCTGTTACTCTCCTTAACTTGAACAACAAATTGTGCAGCCCCTAGTCTCAGGTGTGGTGTACCGATACGCGGTACAAAGTATTGAATCGTGAGACGACAATCAAACACAAAACGAAGAAAAATGAAGATTGTAACACTTTAAATTATTGAAAATAACACGCGGGGCTCTGAAAATGCGCGTCTAATTAAGTGTTAGGACGGTAATTTGTAAAAAAACGAAATAATAAGAAAAGCAAAAGCCCCAATCAGATAACTGTACAGAACCTATGTAGCACTGTAATTGTTCTTTTACCTGCTGGTGCAAGAAACCCAAAAGACCAGAATTATTACATACGCTCTCGGTTCTAGCCTTGAAGAAAACGCACGCTATGGCGGCCATTTCGCATTGTAAGATTTGAATTTTGAAGAATACATTGTAATTTATGCTAACTGCGCATTTTTCGTTCATGTATACAGGGTGGTCCATTGATCGTGACCGGGCCAAATATCTCACGAAATAAGCGTCAAACGAAAAAACTACATAGAACGAAGCACACGAGTCCTGGGACGTCTGCAAGAATCGAACACCTTGCGTTCACTATCATCGTTTATCCTCTATCGAGAGCCGACTTGGCGCCGTCCGATTTTCATCTGTTTGTAAAACTAAAAGAACGCCTTCGAGAACTTCACTTTCATAGTGAACCGGTGCTAGCAGAGATGAAGAGGTTCCGCTACGAAGTCAAACACTCTACGGTGACGGTATCAACAAACTGGTCTCTCGTTGGGAGAACTGTGTTCGTCTCCAGGGCAATTATGTTGAGAAATAAATATCTGGACATGAAGAATAAAGATGTAGAATGTTAATAAAGTTTGTTTTATTTAAAAAACTTTAACAGTTTTCATATTAAAAATTATGAGGCATTACTTTTCAGCACATCCTTGTGAACAGCTCCTTCCGACCTACAATGGACGTGCCCAACCAGCTACGTTCTGCGTAAGTTTATGAAGTGATGTGTGGTGGTAACAAGGTACACTCTAACGTGGAACCAGTTGAATGGAGATCGCAAAAGGCCAATGATGTTTACGGCATCCAACGCTCCACACATTTTCTACCATGAAACAACAAAATTGGCTGCTAATGGCAACAAGGAATGCGATGGTGAGCACAGCATGACGCTACAAAGCGTAATTGAACTGCTTAGTCGACGAGTAGCTCACAACAGAGCTACAGTGCTTGTGGTGTTGATACAAAGCAGAGCAATGACAACGATAAACAAAGCACACATTTCACTGTATCCACATCAGTTGTCGAATGTGACATTTCCTCAGAAGGGAACCCGAGGAATTTCGCAGTGTGAGAAAGAAGTGACAGAGGAAATACACAAATCAAAAACAGCTTTGCATCATCTCGGTTCCGAGAGTTTTGAAACCTCTACAAAAAATTGGAACAGAGATCAACTTAAAAATCATGTCCGCCCTTTTTATTGCTCATGAAAACCACACATTTCATATTGTACAATCATATAGCGAGACCTTCAGAGGTGGTGGTCCTGATTGCTGTACACACCGGTACCTCCAATACCCAGTAGCACGTCAGCTTCCATTGATAAATACCTGTACTCGACGTGGCATTCTATCCACAAGTTCATCAAGGCACTGTTGATCCAGATTGTCTCACTCCTCAACGGCGATTCGGCAGAGATCCCTCAGAGTCGTTGGTGGGTCACGTCGTCGCCTCGCTAATATGCTGCCGATATACACTCCTGGAAATGGAAAAAAGAACACATTGACACCGGTGTGTCAGACCCACCATACTTGTTCCGGACACTGCGAGAGGGCTGTACAAGCAATGATCACATGCACGGCACAGCGGACACACCAGGAACCGCGGTGTTGGCCATCGAATGGCGCTAGCTGCGCAGCATTTGTGCACCGCCGCCGTCAGTGTCAGCCAGTTTGCCGTGGCATACGGAGCTCCATCGCAGTCTTTAACACTGGTAGCATGCCGCGACAGCATGGATGTGAACCGTATGTGCAGTTGACGCACTTTGAGCGAGGGCGTATAGTGGGCATACGGGAGGCCGGGTGGACGTACCGCCGAATTGCTCAACACGTGGGGCGTGAGGTCTCCACCGTACACCGATGTTGTCGCCAGTGGTCGGCGGAAGGTGCATGTGCCCGTCGACCTGGGACCGGACCGCAGCGACGCACGGATGCACGCCAAGACCGTAGGATCCTACGCAGTGCCGTAGGGGACCGCACCGCCACTTCCCAGCAAATTAGGGACACTGTTGCTCCTGGGGTATCGGCGAGGACCATTCGCAACCGTCTCCATGAAGCTGGGCTACGGTCCCGCACACCGTTAGGCCGTCTTCCGCTCACGCCCCAACATCGTGCAGCCCGCCTCCAGTGGTGTCGCGACAGGCGTGAATGGAGGGACGAATGGAGACGTATCGTCTTCAGCGATGAGAGTCGCTTCTGCCTTGGTGCCAATGATGGTCGTATGCGTGTTTGGCGCCGTGCAGGTGAGCGCCACAATCAGGACTGCATACGACCGAGGAACACAGGGCCAACACCCGGCATCATGGTGTGGGGAGCGATCTCCGACACTGGCCGTACACCACTGGTGATCGTCGAGGGGACACTGAATAGTGCACGGTACATCCAAACCGTCACCGAACCCATCGTTCCACCATTCCTAGACCGGCAAGGGAACTTGCTGTTCCAACAGGACAATGCACGTCCGCATGTATCCCGTGCCACCCAACGTGCTCTAGAAGGTGTAAGTCAACTACCCTGGCCAGCAAGATCTCCGGATCTGTCCCCCATTGAGCATGATTGGGACTGGATGAAGCGTCGTCTCACGCGGTCTGCACGTCCAGCACGAACGCTGGTCCAACTGAGGCGCCAGGTGGAAATGGCATGGCAAGCCGTTCCACAGGACTACATCCAGTATCTCTACGATCGTCTCCATGGGAGAATAGCAGCCTGCATTGCTGCGAAAGGTGGATATACACTGTACTAGTGCCGACATTGTGCATGCTCTGTTGCCTGTGTCTATGTGCCTGTGGTTCTGTCAGTGTGATCATGTGATGTATCTGACCCCAGGAATGTGTCAATAAAGTTTCCCCTTCCTGGGACAATGAATTCACGGTGTTCTTATTTCAATTTCCAGGAGTGTAGTTGCACTATCGGTCGGAGTATGGCATTCACGTATCGTACAGCCGTTACGGCGCCTTCCATGACCACAAGCGCCGTACGTCGGCCTCACATTATGCCACCCCAAAACAGCAGAGAACCTCCACCTTGCTGCACTAGCTGAACAGTGTGTCTAAGGCGTTCAGCCTGACCGGGTTGCCTCCAAACACGTCTCCGATGATTGTCTGGTTGAAGGCATATGCGATACTCATCGGTGAAGAGAATGTGATGACAAGCCTGAGCGGTCTGTTCGGTATGTTGTTGGGCCCATCTGTACTGCGCTGCATGGTGTCGTGGTTGCAAAGATGGACCTCGCCATGGACATCAGAAGTGAAGTCACGAATCATGCAGCCTATTGTGCACAGTTTGAGTAGTAACAAGGTATCCTGTGGCTACATGAAAAGCATTATTCAATATGGTGGCGTTGCTGTCAGGGTTCCTCCGAGCCATAATCCGTACGTAGCGGTCATCCATTGCAGTAATAGCCCTTGGGCGGCCTGAGCGAGGGATGTCATCGACAGTTCCTGTCTCTCTGTACCTCCTCTATGTCCGAACAACATCGCTTTGGTTCACTCCGACACGTCTGGACACTTCCCTTGTCGAGATCCCTTCGTGGCACAAAGTAACAATGCGGACGCGATCGAACCGTGGTATTTACCACCTAGGTATGGTTGAACTACAGACAACGCGAGCAGTGTTGCCCCTTCCTGGTGAATGACTGGAATTGATAGGCTGTTGGTCCCCCTACGTCTAATAGGCACTGCTCATGCATGGTTGTTTACATCTTTTGGAGGAGGGGTTTAGTGATATCTCTGAACAGTCAGATGGACTGTGTCTGTGATGCAATATCCACAGTCAACACTTATCTTGAGGAATTCTAGGAATTGGGGTGATGCAAAACATTTTTTGATGTTTGTATTAGCGTTTCTGCAAGATGAGGTTGTGGTCTATGTAGCGTCGCACACTCTCGACTGTGTGGATAATGTATATGAGGAGTACAAGATGATGATACGTGTTAACAAGTGAAAGTGATTTTGAAACAATTCTATCTCGTGTGAGTGATATTGCAAAGGAAGTAGAGAATATTTACGTCATAGCAAACAAGAGTGTAAAATAGCCGTAAGAGAACTACAATTCTGGTATGAGCACTGCTTTTCGCCAATAGCTGGTCAAAATAACTTTTGCTTTTACTTGGTTTCTGGTATGTATATAAAGATTATACTCCTTTACTGAAAAGTGTGTGACATTGAAATTCGTTCCACTTGGAACCAGTGGACGAATTCAGCCTCTGGATGTTTGTTTTTTCTGTGCCATAAAACATATTGTCTCACTATCTGCAGCTTCGCCTTAAAGGCTAGCCAGTTTCACGATGAGAACCACGACAGACTTTTCAGTCCGATTGCTTGCCATCACATTTCATCAATTCTCATCACCCCGTTACAACAATGTGATTCTACACTACTGGCCATTAAAATTGTTACACCAAGAAGAAATTCAGATGACAAACGGGTATTCATTGGAAAAATGTATTATACTAGAACTGACATGTGATTAAATTTTCACGCAATTTGGGTGCATTGATTCTGAGAAACCAGTACCCAGAACAACCACCTCTGGCCGTAATAACGGCCTTGATACGCCTGGGCATTGAGTCAAACAGAGCTTGGGTGGCGTGTACAGGTACAGCTGCCCATGCAGCTTCAACACGATACCACAGTTCATCAAGAGTAGTGACTGGCGTATTGTGGCGAGCCAGTTGCTCGGCCACCATTGACCAAACGTTTTCAATTGGTAAGAGATCTGGAGAAGGTGCTGGCCAGGGCAGCAGTCGAACATTTCCGTACCCAGAAAGGCCCTTACAGGACCTGCAACATGCGGTCGTGCATTATCCTGATGAAATGTAGGGTTTCACATGGATCGAATGAAGGGTAGAGCCAAGGGTCTTAAGACATCTGAAATGTAACGTCCACTGTTCAAAGTGCCGTCAATGTGAAGAAGAGATGACCGAGACGTGCAACTAATGGCAACCCATACCACCACGCTGGGTGCTACGCCAGTATGGCAATGACAAATATACGCTTCCAATGTGCGTTCACCGCGATGTCGCCAAACACGGATGCGACCATCATGATGCAGTAAACAGAAGCTGGATTCAGCCGAAAAAATTACGTTTTGCCATTCGTGCACCCAGGTTCGTCGTTGAATACACCATCGCAGGCGCTCCTGTCTGTGATGCAGCATCAAGGATAACCGCAGCCATGGTCTCCGAGCTGATAGTCCATGCTGCTGCAAACGTCGTCGAACTGTTCGTGCAGATGGTTGTTGTCTTGTAGATGTCCCCACCTGGTGACTCAGGGATTTAGACGTGGCTGCACGATCCGCTACAGCCATGCGGATAAGATGCCTGTCATCTCGACTGCTAGTGATACGAAGCCGTTGGGATCCAGTTTGGCGTTCCGTATTACCTTCCTGAACCCACCGATTCCATAGTCTGCTAACAGTCATTGCATCTCGACCAATGCGAGCAGCAATGTCGCGATACGATAAACCGGAATCGCGATAGGCTACAATCCGACCTTTATCTAAGTCGGAAACGTGATGGTACGCATTTCTCCTCCTTACACGAGGCATCACAACAACGTTTCACCAGACAACACCGGTCAACTGCTGTTTGTGTATGAGAAATCGGTTGGAAACTTTCCTCATGTCAGCACGTTGTAGGTGTCGCCACCGGCGCCAGCCTTGTTTGAATGCTCTGAAAAGCTAATCATTTGCATACCACAGCATCTTCTACCTGTCGGTTAAATTTCGCGTCTGTAGCACGTCATCTTCGTGGTGTAGCAATTTTAATGGCCAGTAGTGTATTTACATACCTAGCTGAACGTCCTGGTCGGTTTGTAGCTTCCGAGGAGTTCGCCATCGGTCTTGATAGTGAGAACCTTTGTGATCACTGTGGCGAGCCTTTTTTCCTTCGTTATTCATGGTGCATGTTAATGGTTTGTTTTGAACATTTCTTGAATGTCGATGATGTCCAGTTTATGAAGTAAAAATGTAAATGTCGTGTGACTAGGGCCTCCCGTCGGGTAGACCGTTCGCCGGGCGCAAGTATTTCGATTTGACGCCATTTCGGTGACGTGTGCCTCGATGGAGATGAAATGATGGTGATTACGACAACACAACACCCAGTCCCCCAGTGGAGAAAAATCTCCGACCCAACCGGGAATCGAACGCGGGCCGTTGCGATTGGCAATCTGTCGCGCTGACCACTCAGCTAATGATGGCGAACACGTTACGAGTTGTAATACACACATTCGGTTACGTAGAAGGTTGCTCGCTTCACATCTCGGACACTCTTTTTCTGTCACCCTCCTGATGCACATCGACCAAACACTTTCAAATGGGCCTTACAAAAGATTGAACTTGCGACCTCGCACTCGAGGTGTTCCTTGTAAGACAAACTAAAGACTCAACACGAAAGATGTGATGCTCTTGAACAGACATCCGAATGATTACAATTTCAGAAAAACTGGATGATTTATTCAAGAGAAAGAGCTTTACAAATTAAAGTGACACCCTAGACCGTCACTCATCGTTTTCGGGCCGTATGACAAGCGACTGTCAAATTTGCACTCCACCGCTTTCCAGGGCGTCTCCAGACAAATTTCGCTGGTAGCTGGGGCCTGGAATGTCATTGAATGTAGCAGAATTGTCTTCACTGATGAGTCCGTCTTCGAAATGAGCATCGTTGACCAGCGAAGACGTGTCTGCAGACACTCCGGACAGCTGCTGGATACTAACCTCACTGTCGTCGGTCATACTGCCCTATAACCAGGAGCGATGGTCTGGGGGTCTTCTCATTTCATAGCAGGACACTTTTGGTTGTCAGCCGCGGCAGCTTTACAGCACAGTAGCACATCGACGATATTTTATGCCCCGTTTTGTTGCCCTTCGTGGAGAGCCTTCCTGCGCTCACATTTAAGCAAAATAATGCCCGCACGCACACTGTTAGAGTTTCTGCTGCTCGTCTTCGTGCTTGGCAAACCATAACATTGTCACAATGGTCGCCGGATCTCTCCCCAGTTAAGAACGTTTTGGACACTATGCGCAGAGCCCTTCAGACATGTCGGGCTTTTTACAATCTAACTATCCCATTGGATAGAATCGGAACGATATCACTCAAGAGGACGTCCAACAACTCTATCAACCAATGACAAACCGAGTAACTGCTTGCGTAATGACTAGAGGTAAACCAATTGGTTATTGACTAGCTCAATTTCTGAAGCTCTCTCACTTGAATAAATCATTCAATTTTTCTTAAATTGTAATCATATGTCTGTCCGTACATGTACGTCACATCCACGGATTTCCATTCGGATAATTCATTCGTGGGGCGTATTTTTTTTTTTAGAGTGTATATATCACTGCAAGTGAAAGTACACTAACAGAACGTGTTAAAGAGGCAGAATGCCACACACGTTTAAGACAAAGTGGAAAATCAGCTGTAGTGGAACACCTAGGAGAATATGACCAAGTTTTGTATTTATGGTAGAAAAGTCGCTGAGACAGTCAAATTTCGAAGAATAAGAACAAATTTAATATAAGTGAGGGTTGTAGCCTTCCACTGTGTTGGCTTTTACGGAAGTATACAAATTGCCACAGTGGGAAAGGTACATAAACAACTACCACAAAAGAAATAACGGGACACAAAAACATCAACAACGTTTTGGATTTTCTCTCTCATTCAGAATCTTCTCTCAGCATTTACCCAGCCGCTGAACAATTCAGTCTGTCGAACTGTGTTCACCTTGGCGGCGTTTAGACGCGTATGCGATCATCACTGTAGGACACGTTGAAGCAGGAATTGCCAGAAAACAATACATTTAGCCACTCTGCATGCCAGTGTCGACAATCACGTGCCCATTGTAGCCTATGGTGTTGGTGTGTTCTGGTCAGTGGAAGCCGACACAGTGGCATGCATGTCACCATCGAACCATCGACATAAATGGTTCAAATGGCTCTCAGCACTTTGGGACTTAACGTGTGAGGTCACCAGTCCCCTAGACCTAGAACTACTGAAACTTAACCAAGGACATCAGACACATCCATGCCCGAGGCAGGATTCGAAACTGCGACAGTAGCAGCAGCGTGGTTCCGGACTGAAGCGCCTAGAACCGCTCGGCCACAACGGCCGACCGAACCATCGACACATACATGTCCACACCCGTTGCAATGTTCCAACGTCGCGTCAACACTGCGGATGAAGCTGTCATGTCCATTACGGCCAAGTGGACAAGATGGCCTTCATCTCGCTCTGTGCCCTGTTGGAGCCGTGACAGCTCTCTTCTCGCCACTGGTTTCACATACTCCTCGTTGTTTGAAGCAAAGTGCCCTGTACGATCCGCAATGTCAGAAAACGACAGATAAACCTTCTGGAGACCAATCATTCTGCCCCGTTCGAATGCACTCACGTACCAATATTCCATTCTCTGATGTCTCTCACGCACTGTGGCACAGACTGAGCGTGGGCAGCACTGTCCTGTCCTGTCATACAAAGGACGGCATTGATAGGAGTGGGTCCACGCAACCTCTCTGCCACTTATGTCTCGTATTACGGTTCGGCTGTTCTACGTGTCCTCTTACCGTGGCGTCTTGCGGACCATTGCTTCTGAGTGTTTTACTTTTTATAAACAGTAGTGCAGTTTAGTAACAACATACGATTGAGAGCTTGAGTACTTTGTGCCATGCAATGCTTATATCGATGGTTCCTTGGGTATCGGTATAACCGTGGTTGCAAACTGCGAAAGTCTTTGGTGCCCGGATGAGGTCATAAGAGCTTTGAAGAGAGCGGGAGTGTCGAGCAGGGAGGCACCGGCAGTGCAGCTGTGGCTTTTGGTTGGGTTGGGTTGTTTCGGGGAGAAGACCAGACAGCGAGGTCATCGGTCTTATCGGATTAGGGAAGGACGTCTGCCGTGCCCTTTCAAAGGAACCATCCCGGAATTTGCCTAGAGCGATTTAGGGAAATCACGGAAAACCTAAATCAGGATGGCCGGACGCGGGATTGAACCGTCGTCCTCCCGAATGAGAGTCCAGTGTGCTAGCCACTGCGCCACCTCGCTCGGTGGCTTTTGGTGTGAACTTGGATGATGAATGCTGGTGGCTGCCAGTGTTGGACTTCATGGAGTGGAGGCACTCGTAGTTCTGTTAGGATTGACAGAACGTGGGGCAAGTCCGGAAAATCACTATCGCCCTTGTGGAATCGCAAACCTTGCGAAAAACTCACATTTGGAAATACAGTAGACAAGTGTCAAGCCTATGGGTTTCATTTACCATCCTCTTCACTACCAGTGTCACAGTGGTGAGGACTGCCTAGCGTAAATGCGTCTGTCAGTGTGGTTACTGTAGCGTTATTTCTTGATGTGTATGGTCAGATATTCTGAGACACGATCATGTGCTCAAAAATGGCTCTGAGCACTATGGGACTTAACATCTGAGGTCATCAGTCCCCTAGAACTTAGAACTACTTAAACCTAACTGACCTAAGGACATCACACAGATCCATGCCCCAGGCACTATTCGAACCTGCGACCGTAGCGGTCGCGCGGTTCCGGACTGAAGCGCCTAGAACCGCTCGGCCACCGCGGGCGGCGATCATGTGCTGCTAGTGATCATTAAACTAGATAAGTGAAATATGACCTCGTGCACAGCTCCACTCATTTCCAGTATCAAAATAAGTTATATTGAATTTTGCCCTTGGAGGCGTTTCTCGATTACTGTTTACTGTTAAGATATTTTGTGGCCTTGTCTAACTGTCGCAGGTTTCAGGTGATCTTTATTTAGTTTGACCCGAAAGCGCACGAGTCACTGATCTATACTAGATTTATGGACCTAATGTTCGCACGAAGTTTGTTAATTTTCAGACGCACTCGCAACTACTGTGTCAATACAGGACTGTTGTCACCATTGACATGAACGCTTCGTCGTAAGGTGATAGTATTCTATTCTACTTAATTAATTTAATTTTCTGTGTACGAAAGCATAGTTGTAAGCTTATAAGTGTTATTTGATCCAGGCGACGGTTGGTCGTTGGCTCTTTTCAAATTTGTTTATCGTCCGCTCCACTCCGCCTTGCAGAGCGACGGGTTCCTTCGTCATTGGTTCTGACAGTTGTTAACTAAGATGTTCGTGTATTGGTTTCATGAGGCTCGGGGTCCAGCTGACCCGTAGGGTTTTCATCTCCTCAGTTAAAACTTACACGTTAATCAAAATCTGTTCTGATACGTGATTACTCCATGCACTAATTGCATTAAGCTCGTAAGACTACCGTGTGGAATGGTGATTATTCCTTTGAGGGTTCCACTTGTACGTTGAACCAGATTTTGTTATATAATTCATTAAAAATGACCTGAAACGATTGTCACATATTAGAAGAGATGGTATCTTTGACACCACCGAACCAAAGATGTTGCCTGAGTGGCAGAATCGATTGTAAGTAAGGGAGCGCGGAGCGCAGTAGCAGTTGCCGTTGGTCTCTGTCTTAGGGAGGATGTAAGACTTAAAACTAGTAGCTAGCTGTGAGAATTTAGTTGTGGTCTATGGACGCAGCATAATACAGTTTTTATAAAATGAAGTGATGAACTGATACCGTAACTGAAAGGTAAAATAACTGGAACAAATTTGTAAGGTTCACGGTAAATGATAACAGCCAAACAGTTGCAGGATAAAGATTTCAACATATCTTTATCCTGCAACTGTTTGGCTGTTATCATTTACCGTGAAGATTTGTAACAGTTGCTCCTTCAGCCATGTTTAAAATTTTGAAATTTGTAAGGTAATTACATTTTGTATATTTAATTTTAAGTATGCAGCAGCGCAATGTGGCTTTCGCTAATTTTTACAGTGCTGACCCTTGAAGGTAGGAACCAAGTATTTCCCATCAGATTTAATGTATAGGTTGAATAGGTATACTCTATTTATAATATTTAGTCTGTTTTTTAATTCTGAAACAGAAAAGTTAAATTTTGGAATCTATTTTGTCAAACGATATCAGACTTTTTGTCATGTAAGAGTCCAAGTGTTCTTAATTACGACAATAAGTGAGAAATGTAGAACAGTTGATAAGTTCACTGATTTTGAAGTTAATGTAAAAGGTTTCATATCAGATTTTGTGAAGGAGAAACTTTATTTTGAAGACAGTTTTCAAACTGACGCATTTTGTCTTAGGATATCCCCTTATCAGTGCCTCATCCTCTTGCATGTCATTTTTATTTGAACCCAATGAATACTTTTTAAAAGAAATAATTTTTCAATAAGAGTCACAAAAATATTAATGTGCTAGAATCAGAAAAGTGTTAATGTTTGTGACAGCTTCTATGCGGACAGCATTGCGTAGCGCTGAGCCAATATCCAGCATTTTTACTGAACATTTGCTATGTTATTCATTTATCAACCAATCTACTGATATTATTTGTATGTAGCTATTTTACGACCGCCATTGCACTTCGTTGTGCCGAGATTGAATATTATCTTTGCCTATTGTGAAGACAACAGAATACCAAGATAACATCCGTTGTGCCTGTAGAGCTAAGGAAAACTGATTTCATTGTTCATTTGCAAAGGGAATTTTATCAGTTTATTGCACAGGTCCATAGACCTCAGAGCTCACGAGACTAGGTAAATTTCAGAGGGACTGATTTCATTATGAAAGTTGCGTATTGGTTTTTCAGATTAAGTCATTTTCTCAATAACACATCACACAGTAAATTTGCATGGCACAAACATTAAGCATTTCAATTTCATTGGCAAACAAAAACACAAATACTTATATAAAGAACGTTACATTCCAAAATGTTGACTGATTGCATTAATGTTTACCCTCTATTGGACGTTTGGCGTTGAATGTCTCACAGACAGCCTTGGCTATTAAAAGGCTTTCTCTTCCTATCGTACTGAGACGCTGGAGGTGTTATATCATTTTCCACACCTGGCACGGCTATAAATTGTTTAAATAAGAATTAGGGAGAGCAGACTTACTCCATTTATGGTGCCACACCTCATGGCCAGTTAATATATAATTTGAGATTATTTTAATTAAGAGTGCTGTGTTTCTTCAAGCCCTGGGGTAATGTACGTCGCGTCTGAGCTATATTATATCATTTAATTCTGTTTAGGTAAACTTCTGTTTTCTTAAAAGTGACCTGCGTCATGCTTAGCCACGTTGTCTCTGTTGGTTATCTTTAAGCAATTCATTTTTCTTATGAGTGACATATCTCACGTTTGGCAATTTGGTAGCTTCGATTCAGTTTAAGTAAAATCTTATCTTTCTACAAGGAGACATACGTCGCGTTTTGATATACTGTACCCTTATGCTGTTAAAGTAAATGCACATTTCGTATGGGAACTTGATGCTGTTAGAGTAAAAGCTCATTTTGTTTAAGGGGCATGTGTGTCCGTCTGCGCTTTTAAATATCTATAGAAATTTCTGGAATTTTTTTAAATAAAACTTTCTTGTTGTACTGTTAATTGCTTGTTTATGCCAGCACGTTACCGCTCCCCTCACCTGCTACCCTGCCATTTCATACCTGTCTCTGCACACAGCACAGTAGTCACAGAGAAAGTAAAACTTATCTTCAATGTCGTTGTTGCATGACCTAAATCATTGTTTGAGTAACTTAACTGCATATGTGTACGTTTCAGTCCAGAAGGATCAATGGTAGACGACGGTGAGAGAACCTCATTGTGCCTCATGGTATCAAACTTTCGAGCCGTATGACTAGGACGCAGTTTGCTGGGAAAAGCGACGACTTGCCAGCATAAAATAATGTAGTGTCAACACAACCAGCCGGCTGCTTTCACGGGAAGGAAGCAGCAGTTTCACTGGACACTCCGAAATTTCGTGTTTGAGTTGTACTAGGACTGACGTAACTCCAGTACGGCAACCAGCAAATAGTGGAAACGCATTAGGCCACCCCAACCTTACTATGCGCGTTGGATTTGCAGCCAGTCTGCAGCACATCTGTCTAATTTCTTATGAGAAAATTAAGGATCGGAAAAAAGCCACTGGCTCTATAGCACGTTACTGTAATAATAAATGGACGGGAGACTACAAGGAGGCAGATTACATTTACAAAGAAGATGTGAATAATTTCTTAAGGTTACGGTAGTTCAGGATCGTATACATTTTTTCGTCGATTTCATCCAATAGTATGTTTTAATTTATTGTTTATGGAGGTAATATTGATGTAATATAGGTTTTACTGATTTTTATTCCCTATAAAACCAATAAAAATAAACCGTGTATTTTAATGAAAGGTATCAGTACCTAAATTTATGTTCCATTGTTGCATTTTAGGTAACATAAATGTAAATTTTGTGCTGCACTAAAGAGACTACTGTGCCCAATTAGTAGAAAAAGTATATCTTTGTAATTAAAGACGAGAAAGGGGGCATTTGAGGTTGGGGAGATGGTGTATGTCACGGAAGTATGATAAGGGTATTCTGGTTTACGTCTGGTGGCTAGAAGAAGTTTTGAGTCAAGTTTTGGACTGTTGTGTATGAAGCAAAAGGGAAAACTGGTATGAGAAGAGGTTAGAGTAAAGACATTTCGGAAAGCCCTTAGACGCAGCGAAGACTTTTATTGGAGATCGTGTAATGGCGTCGTGCCGAAATCGTAATCGAACTTCAAGCATGCGAAATATTCAGATGAAGTGAAACGAATTGAGAGGATGTAGCTGTAATAACTAAATAAGAAGCGAAAGTAATTTTCCGGAGCAAGATCTGAAGAAGAGAAGCTAGAAGAATCAAGAATCATGTTGTGGCTGACGATACATGCGGGGAGATTTTGAAGAACTAAACCACTGGTGCGACTCCGCTGTGAATATATCTATATCCTTGATAACCAACACTGGTAACCTCCACTGTCATTAGTAGTCGTTTTATTTTTACCACAAACGTTCAATAGATATATCCCATTTAACTGTTTTTCCAGTTGATACAATATCTCTCTGTTATAAAGTTATTTTATAGCCGCTTGTGCATGTATCATAGGCAACACCATCTGTGATGTTACCTTATGGACTATTGTGTTTGTACCTTCCATGTACATCGATGTTCCTCCATACTTTTCGTCACTTGGGTATTAATCATTGTGTTACTGTGAAACTATTGTAAATGCTCTACTTGACAACTAATTGTAGACTTTGTTATTTAAACAGCCTTTAAGGAATATGAAATATGTTCCACCTGATCTGTTTTCATCTTGTAAGCACGTACATGCTTGGGATACTCACATTTTTTTCATGTTGTGTTATTATCGTGTACATTGAATGTATTCTGTTTTGATGTAGGCAGACGACCGTTGATGATGGTCTATGACATACATGTTTATAATAAACAACAGATAGTTAATAACACTTTTTATCAGGTACTCAGTCGCTGTTGGTTGTCACTTAACCAAAACTTTAAATAAAATGGAAATGACTATCGGTTTTCGGACTGTGGCGTAGCGATACTGTATATCGGTTTCTCCTGAAAAGTGTCTGTTGTGTCGTGCAGTCAGTGACAAAACGCTTCTCCACAGTCAGTAGAGACTCAAAATGGTTGCTATGCGGTACTAGGCAGATGTCTCCATATCAACTGCCCATGAGCATAATGTTTTATAGTTTCATGGGAAAAATTATGCTCTTTATAGTTTTCAAACGAAGTTCCAGTAAACTGAATAGTCCGCCACACTTCGCTGAAATACAGAAGCACATTTCGACTAATTACCCAGAATTAGTGAATGCCACTTCAGTTTGCGTAATATTTACTAATGGTGTCACAGCAGGTGCAATGAAGTTTTTGTAAACAATGTAACGTAAGTTTTACAGAGAGATTACACTTCATTTTTAATAGGGTGTAACAGGACTATACATTATTTGTTGTTACTATATTAGTCATCCTTCATTCGCAGACCATTACATGATGTAGCCACACATTCACTTCCGCATACCTGTCGCTGTAAACGTGTTACTAAGAATTCAAATACAGCGAGTACCCTAGAAAAGTAACTCAAAATGATTATCGTCCGATAAATATGATTAGATATAAAGGTTTTTCTACAAACTGTTGAAGGTTTTGTACTCAGGTTGCTATGTATTTAGCCAGGCCGCACACCGAGGTTGCTTTCATTGCAAAAGGGGCACTCATTTTTATGCAGTGGGAGTGGCCGTTGATGAGAAACCGTAACGAAGCGACTGGCCTCGGCAGACAGCTGAAAGACTTTCTGGAACGTGGCCGCGGCGCTGAATAATGATCCGGTAGAGGGGGCGTCACAAATGAAAACGGCCGCTGTTACTTTCAGAAGAAATTTTCGGGGTGTTGGTACGGAAAACGTGCTGGAGAAATTTGGAAATCAGAGCCAAGGAACGTAAGTATCGGAACGTACACCTGCCTGTTATTACCAGAAAAGTAGGAGAGAATTACAACAATGACGGCAAATAATTTAAAGCGGTAAGAGAATACTCACGCATAAACATTTCGACGTTCATTCCTTTCTTGGTTGCTGAGCTGACTCACTACAGAGACTAGCACTTCCAGCGTTAATATATTTTCGATGATAATTACTAATATAATTGATGATGAAACATTTTGAAAAATACATCACCCAACGATTATGTCGGTTGTAACTGTTGAAGAGTCTTCCACTGTCAGTGTAGCTATATAATGACGCTAAATACATTACTTCAGCAAATGCACACTAGAATGGCTTTCATTTCAATTTTTTCGCTGCTTCTGCCCTCCACCGCACCAACACGTCACCGTCACCCCCTTTCTCCCAGAAGTTTCATTCTCATGCATGTAAAAGGGAGTTTATGTGTAATATGTGCTAATCGTAAGTAGGAAGAAGGGCAGCCCTTGATTGTCGGACTCTTCTATTTTTATGCCGCTGCAAAGGATCTGTCAAAAGCAATTCATCACTTACGTCAAATATGTTGAAAGAATGGTCTTGTTCTATTAAAAGCAGTCAAATCCAGTTAGTGATAATTTCTGGGATTTGATCTGTTACCACTGGAACTTATTATTTTCGTATGATGACTTTACCACAGAACCCAATGCATTAATCTTTTTTTTTTTTATTTAAAAGAAAAGTTAGATACTCTGCCAAGGATGTTTGTAACTAACTCTAAAAAATAAGCATATTTTCGTAGTTGCGTTTATTGTTGACACAAAACTTTTTTTTAGCTTCTCAGCTTCTGTGTGGGAATTTTTGTTTTGCCCCAACGAATGACTACCAGCTAGTGCCCCAGTTTGGTTCACAGTTAATTAACAAAGCAGCAAATTCTCTAAAACAAGTACTAAAAATAAAAAATTTAATTAATTAGAAACAAAGTGCCACATGACAAAGTCAGGAGGATATCAGAAGCAGACAAGTACACAAAAAAGGGCATTTCTGGCCAAAAGATGAGTTCTGGTACCAAATATAGTCTTCATATGAGGAAAAACTTTATGAAACTACACTTGCAGCACAGCATTAATGGTAGTGAAACATGAACTATGGGAAAATCTGAACGGGAGAGAATCCAAACACTTTAGATGTAGTGCTACAAAATCATCATCATCATCATCATCATTTAAGACTGATCATGCCTTTCAGCGTTCAGTCTGGAGCATAGCCCCCGTTATACAGTTCCTCCATGATCCCCTATTCAGTGATAACATTGGTGCCTCTTCTGATGTTAAACCTATTACTTCAAAATCATTCTTAAGCGAATCCAGGTACCTTCTCCTCGGTCTGCCCCGACTCCTCCTACCCTCTACTGCTGAATTCATGAGTCTCTTGGGTAACCTTGCTTCTCCCATGCGTGTAACATGACCCCACCATTTAAGCCTGTTCGCCCTGACTGCTACGTCTATAGAGTTCATTCCCAGTTTTTCTTTGATTTCCTCATTGTGGACACCCTCCTGCCATTGTTCCCATCTGCTAGTACCTGCAATCATCCTAGCTACTTTCATATCCGTAACCTCAACCTTGTTGATAAGGTAACCTGAATCCACCCAGCTTTCGCTCCCATACAACAAAGTTGGTCGAAAGATTGAACGGTGCACAGATAACTTAGTCTTGGTACTGACTTCCTTCTTGCAGAAGAAAGTAGATCGTAGCTGAGCGCTCACTGCATTAGCTTTGCTACACCTCGCTTCCAGTTCTTTCACTATGTTTCCATCCTGTGAGAATATGCATCCTAAGTACTTGAAACCGTCCACCTGTTCTAACTTTGTTCCTCCTATTTGGCACTCAATCCGTTTATATTTCTTTCCCACTGACATTACTTTCGTTTTGACGATGCTAATCTTCATACCATAGTCCTTACATTTCTGATCTAGCTCTGAAATATTACTTTGCAAATTTTCAATCGAATCTGCCATCACAACTAAGTCATCCGCATATGCAAGACTGCTTATTTTGTGTTCACATCCAGTCTATTGTTTTCAACATATAATCCATAAATAATATGAACAACAGTGGAGACAGGTTGCAGCCTTGTTTTACCCCTGAAACTACTCTGAACCATGAACTCAGTTTACTGTCAACTCTAACTGCTGCCTGACTATCCATGTAAAGACCTTTAATTGCTTGCAAAAGTTTGCCTCCTATTCCATAATCTTGTAGAACAGACAATAACTTCCTCCTAGGAACCCGGTCATATGCCTTTTCTAGATCTATAAAGCACAGATACAATTCCCTGTTCCACTCATAACACTTCTTCATTATTTGCCGTAAGCTAAAGATCAGGTCCTGACAACCTCTAAGAGGCCTAAACCCACACTGATTTTCATCCAATTGGTCCTCAACTAATACTCGCACTTTCCTTTCAACAATACCTGCGAAGATTTTACCCACAACGCTGATTAAAGAGATACCTCTGTAGTTGTTACAATCTTTTCTGTTTCCATGTTTATAGATTGGTGTGATTACTGCTTTTGTCCAGTCTGATGGAACCTGTCCCGACTCCCAGGCCATTTCTATTATCCCGTGCAGCCATTTAAGACCTGACATTCCACTGTATTTGATGAGTTTCGACTTAATTTCATCCACCCCAGCCGCTTTATTGCACTGCAATCTATTGACCATTTTTTCCATTTCCTCAAATGTGATCCTATTTCCATCATCATTCCTATCCCATTCTACCTCGAAATCTGAAACATTACTGACCGCATTTTCACCTACATTGAGCAACTCTTCAAAATATTCTCTCCATCTGCCCAAGGCATCCACAGGATTCACCAGCAGTTTTCCTGACCTGTCCAAAATACTTGTCATTTCCTTCTTACCTCCCTTTCGAAGACTGCTAATTACACTCCAGAATGGTTTTCCAGCAGCTTGATCCAAAGTCTCCAACCTGTTTCCAAAGTCTTCCCACGATTTCTTCTTGGATGCTGCAATTATCTGTTTGGCTTTGTTTCTTTCTTCAACATAACTTTCTCTGTCTACCTGGGTTCTGGTATGTAGCCATTTTTGATACGCCTTCTTTTTCCTTTTACAGGCTGCCTTGACTGTATCATTCCACCAAGCTGTTTGCTTCCTCCTACTTTTACACACTACGGTTCCAAGACATTCTTTAGCCACTTCTAGTACTGTGTCCCTGTACCTTGTCCATTCCTTTTCCAATGACTGTAATTGACTACATTCAACTAACTGGTACCTTTCTGAGATCGCTGTTATGTACTTGTGCCTCATTTCCTTATCCTGAAGTTTCTCCACTCTTATCCTCCTACATATGGACCTGACCTCCTGCACTTTCGGCCTCACAATCCCAATTTCACTGCAGATTAAATAATGATCAGTGTCATCAAAGAATCCCCTGAATACACGTGTGTCACTCACAGCCTTCCTGAATTCCTGATCTGTTATTATATAGTCAATGACAGATCTGGTTCCCCTGCCTTCCCAAGTGTACCGGTGAATGTTCTTATGTTTAAAAAAGGAGTTTGTGATTACTAAGCCCATACTGGCACAGAAATCCAAGAGTTGTATCCCGTTCCTGTTGGCCTCCATATCCTCTCCAAATTTACCCATAACCTTTTCATACCCTTCTGTTCGATTTCCAATCCTGGCGTTAAAATCACCCATGAGCAGAACACTGTCCTTGTCCTTTACTCTAACAACTACATCACTGAGTGCCTCATAAAAACTATCCATCTTATCTTGATCTGTCCCTTCACAATGCGAATATACTGACACAATCCTAATTTTCTTGCTAGACACTGTCAAATCTATCCACATCAGTCGTTCGTTTACATACCTTATTGCAACTACACTGGGTTCCATATCTTTCCTGATGTAAAGCCCTACACCCCATTGTGCTATTCCTGCTTTGACTCCTAACAGGTAGACCTTGTATTCTCCCACTTCCTCTTCTTTCTCACCCCTTACCCGAATGTCACTAACAGCTAAAACGTCCAGCCCCATCTTACTTGCAGCCTCTGCCAGCTCTACCATCTTCCCAGGGTAGCCCCCATTGATATTAATAGCTCCCCATCTCATTACCATTTGTTTGCCAAGTCGTATCTTAGGAGTCCCTGGTTTGTCAGTTAGAGGTGGGACTCCGTCACCTCCAAAGGTCCGAGGCATTTTGCTCTGATTGTTGCCAGCGTCATATTTAAAGTACCAGGGAAGCAGGTTGCTAGCCTTACTTGCCCCGAGTCCCATTGGGTTTTACCCCTAACGGCTGAGGGACTAACCGGTGGATTTGGTAGTCTTTGCCGTATGAGCACAAAGGTGACCACGACTCAGAATATGTCCGAGATGCCCAGCCTTATTCCAAAGTCACTGGTATCCCGACTGTCGGGACCACTTACTTGGCCACTCATACGTTGCCCGTGGTTCATGAACTAGGACATGACTACAGGAACCCACACCATGAACCACAGTGCTACAAAAGAATATTTAAAATTATAAGGTAAGAATGAGGAGGTTCTCCACATAGTCGACGAGGAAAGGAATGTATTGATAACACTGACAAGAAGGAGGGACGGGATGACAGAACATCTGTTAAGACATCAGGGATTACCTTCCATGGACCTAGAGGGAGCTGTAGAGGGTAAAAACTGTGGAGGAAGACAGAGATTGAAATACTTCCAGCAAATTTTCATGACGTAGATTTCAACTACTACTCTGAGGTATAAGGTTGGCACAGGGGAGGAACTCATGGCAGACCGCATCAGGACAGCCAGAACAAGAAAAAGCATGCAAACTCAGGCAAGATTAGCAAGGCATTAATTACTACTATTTATTTATAGGTCTCTTTAAGGCTCTGCTTGTCATGAAGTGACTCAATATGTAAGGGAAATATGTATGTTTTTGTCAATCAGCAGACCTCGCAATCGATTGTGAAGTAAGTGGTTATAGCAGTGTCAAGGTAATGTTAAAAATGTCTGATTCTTAACTATCACCGATGACAGGAGTGTGATATCCAAAATGTAAAATCCATTTGTTATACGACCTCCTCCTTAGCTGAGTGCTCAGCGCGGCAGAATGCCACGCGAGAGTCCTGGCTTCGATTCCCGGCTGGGTCAGAGAGATTTTCCGCTCGAGAACTGAGTGTCGTGTTGTCTTCATCGTCCTATCCTCATCACTGGAGACCAAGACACGGAAGTGGTGTCAACTAAAAACACTTGCACCAAGCGACCGGCCCACCCGACGGGAGGCCCTAGCCACACGACATTTCATTTCATTTCTTATGTTGCTGGAGAAAAGAGAAGAGGTGAGATGTATTTCAACATATGCCCTACATTTCATTTCTTATACAGCAAATAGAGGCGTAGTGGTATAAACAATTGGTGCGTGTTGCTGGAGAAAAGAGAAGAGGTGAGATGTATTTCAACATATGCCCTACATTATTTAGCTTCGAAATCGACGAAGATTAGTTTTCTTCATTTTTTGTTTGGAAAGGAAGTGCCTGAGGCCGCTCATGACCTACACCCCAGTCACGGTAAAAGCAAGGTAAAAGCGTTCTCAGATTATAAAGGAAATGGACTGGTGCCCCATCTATTCTTTAATCAATCACAGTTCATGAGCTCACTGATACCACGAAGCAAGTTTCATGAAGCAACTCTGGTACTTACACTGATGAACGTATTTTTACCACAACCGCTGTTTGAACTTAAGCATAACTATCCAAGGAGTAGATAAAAAGTAGTACGACGGTTTGGAAGGATTAATAGCAGTACAGGCTGAGGACTGGAAGTGACTAGAATTGTGAGGGGGTGTAAACTGGTCAGTCAAAATATTTATGGCCACTATCTACCACGTCGTTGGATGGAGCCCGGTGGTGTTGCGGGCACGTGACGCGGTAACAAAAGAATGTAGGCAGAGCAGACGCAGGCGGGGTATCATCCTAACGAAGATATGGCTGCAAATGGGGAAATCCATTGAGGTACCGAGCGAGGTGGCGCAGTGGTTAGGCACTGGACTCGCATTCGGGAGGACGACGGTTCAATCCCGCGTCCGGCCACCCTGATTTAGGTTTTCCGTGATTTCCCTAAATCACTCCAGGCAAATGCCGGGATGGTTCCTCTGAAAGGGCACGGCCGACTTCCTTCCCCATCCTTCCCTAATCCGATGAGACCGATGACCACGCTGTCTTGTCTCCTTCCCCAAACAAACCAACCAACCAACCATTGAGGTAAGCTACTTTGAAATAGGGCCGATTATTACTACGCAGAGCCTGTGGACGAGTATTTGGAAAACTGGGAAGCTGGTCAAATCTTCACCTCCTACTTTCGTGAGCATCTACTGAAAGAGGTAGAAGGACAGTGGATCTAGCTCTAAGTGCCAAATGGTTGGACGTCCACGACTCTTCACAGAACTTAAGGGCCGGAGGCTTGTCTTCTCTGTAAAGTAGGATAGATGGTGATCTGCGGCATTTCTGCCGAATGAGCACAATGCTGCTGTACACACGAGTGTCTCGGAGCACATAGTTCACCTAAAATTGTTGAACATGGAGCTCAGCAGCAGACCACCCCTACGTGTTCACATGTTGACCCAACTACGTCAGTTACGATTTTAGTGGGCACGGGACCATCGAGATTCGACCGTCGTCCAACGGAAACATGTCGTCTGTTCAGATGAATCAGATTTTTTATGTACTAGGTCGCTGGTCGTCTGCACAAATGTCGTCATCAAGCTGAACTACAGCTCGAAACATGTAGTGCCGGCCAGACTGGCGGCAGTAGTATTATGCAGTTGGAGACATTCTCCTGCGCTTGATGGGACCTGTGGTAGTAATCGAAGACACGCTGACAGCAGTGAACCACCCGCATCCCTTCATACTTCATGTCTTTCCCAACGGCGAGACCATCTGTCAGCAGTACAATTTTCGTGTCTTGGAGCCAGAGCCCTACTACAGTGGTTTGAGGAGCATTATAGCGAACTCGTGTTGATGTCTCGGCAAGCAAATTCACCTGATGTAAATCCTATGGAATCCCTCTGGGTCGCTATCGGGCACCAGCACTCCGTCTTCAGGCTACAGGTGGCCCGTTGGGACCATCCGACCGCCGTGTCATCCTCAGTTGAGGATGCAGATAGGAGGGACGTGTGGTCAGCACATCGCTCTCCCGGTCGTCATGACGGTTTTCTGTGACTGGAGCAGCTACTATTCAGTCGAGTAGCTCCTCAATTGGCTTCACGATTCTGAGTGCACCCCGAAAAATGGCAACAGCGCATTGCGGGCTGTATGGTCACCCATCCAAGTGCCGGCCACGCGCGACAGCGCTTAACTTCGCTGATCTGACGGTAACCGGTGTATCCACTGCGGCAAGGCCGTTGTCGGGCACCATCACTACACGCGCAAATCAGTGGTCCATTATTTAGGCGAATTACGTGACCTGTACGTAGACATCTAATGCCATATACCTAAACAAACCTACCACCAAACTGTCGGACTCCTGATACGCAGAGTCATCGATGTACATATTTCGTTCCAAAGACGGAGAAACAAGCTATTAAGCAGATGGTCATAATGTTTTGGCTCACCATTGTATTTTCCTTTTAGAGACAAACATTTCATTGCTATCACAAATACCACAAATATTTCTAAAGAAGAAATTTATTCAAAATATAACCAGCAATCGTAAAACCGTACAGACAACATATTAAATGATTTCACAATGGATACAGCAACCACTGATGACAGAAATCACACCTGTTATTTAAAACGTTCCTGATGAACAGACAATGAATACTCCACAAAATTGTGACTAAGAGTGAATGTACATAATTCCTCTGCAGTAATTAAGGCTTTCTTAATGAATACACGTTATGAGGGAAAAGCCAGTATTAACGATACCAAAAAGTATCACTATCGGATTATTTTACCGTTAAACAGTTTTGTCTCCCAGGTGCAAGTGCATCACAAAATCGCAATACGAATTTACTTCACGCTACACTATTGCAAGGACTGCACGAAACAAAGCTAGCCAGGAGACTCACAACCAGTGTATCAATCAGACTGGACTTGATATTTCAGTATTAGCGATAAGATTATGTCTCAGAAAATTATCTTCATCTTTGTATTTTGATTATCTGTGAACATTATTTTCGATCGTTATTTTTAAACAAATAGAACTGGTATTCCTCCGTTCCTTCTTCTTCTTCGAGCAGCGGTGATATAATGTTGAATATTCCTGTCATTTGTACCTCGTATTAAATAATAACCCTTTTTAAATTATTACCTCTTTATTTTGGTGTATAGCACGAAATCCTATGTTTCCGTACCAGTGAATTTGGTGTTGTATAATTCTTGGTTTGTAAATTAGTTGGAAATAGCCAGTTCGGCGACACGACGATTATACGTCATAAGCGTGCTATCGTCTTCCCGTTTCAGCAGTTGTAAGTCGAACCTGCAGATTATGTTTTCAACGAAGTGCGATTGCGATTATTTTTATCATGCAAAATAAACTCTTTGCGTTGACAATTAGCAATAACACGGTTTTGCGTACCAAGCTCACTGCTTTCCAACGACGGCTGTTTGGCCTGAAGCTAATTCTTGTATGAAAATGAAAGTAAATTTATACGAGTAAGAACCATTTTAAGCCGCAAGAAAAGATTAATAAAATCAATATCTTCTTGCCAGTTTCCGATTACATACTAACTTTTCTTATCTGCAATGTGATGTATCCTTTCCTTGATGACTTTGTTACTCTCATGAACGGATTAGGAATAACAAAACCCTTACAGACGAAGAAAGGTGATATACTGTCAACCGTTTTACAGGATCATTATATAAAAATGTTTTGTCATTATGTTATTGCACATTGTTTTTATTTGTTACCTGTACTGAATGGAAACTGTAAAATACTGACGAAAACTGACTGAAGTAGAAGAAAAATGTATCTTGTTAAAAGGAAACAACATAAGACAAACAGTTTCAAACAGTTTATGAAGCAAGAAGGAGAAAAGAACAAAAATTTTTTAAATTATTTATATACTTCACAGGTTAATACCGCATTTCTGAAAAGTTCACATTCTGCATTATTGGTATTTGTGTGCTGTTACTGAACTTATGTACATAATTTACTCAGATAATTTCAGCCAACACTGTGTTATGACAGAGATATAAAAATCTATAAAAAATTGTATCTGAAAAACAGAATGACGTAGAGTCATGTGACAAAGTTAGCAATTTCGCTGGTACAGCTATCCAAAATACTGACGCTACAGCGCGTTAAATGGCATCGTGGGCTAAGAGCAAAGAAATTATTCCACCAACTACACCGACTCAAGTCCCATTTAAGGCATTCTATCAAAGTTTAGAGGCAATGATGAAAACGAATTTTCAACAAGCAACATAAAACGTCGTATTAGCTAAATAAAATTCATCTCAGCAAGATAAATTGCGTCTGAACTGGCAAAATTGTTAAAAGATCTAGCGGACTTGTGATCGCAGCAGTATGGTCTAATAACCGAAATTTCAGAGTTGAAAACTGCGTATCTGGGCAGTCCTCGGGCCATACGGAAATGAAGAGATGGAAAAACTTATATAACAAAATCTGTTCGGAAACTATGTGAAAAGGTAGATATTTTTACTACTGAACAAGATGTTAAGTGAAAGGAACAGTTTGACTCACAGAGGGAGGGCTTTTCACAGTGTAAGAGGTCCATGATTAAGGAATTTGTTGCTAGCGTACTCGAGCAGATGTAATTTCGATGGATTGCTCACGCGCTGCCAGCGATATGTAAGCTATAAGAGAATCTCAGACCAGAAAGCTGTGTTGGCTGCAGTAGGAACTGTGTGGCAGTAGGAGTTAGTTGTAGCTAAGAGTCTGTTGTATGGAGTTGGCAGGACCAGTCGTGGGGAGCGATGGCGGTGCCTGAGCGATGTAGTATAAGGTAAAAGCAGCCTCGCGCATATGTAGTAGTGTTATATCAAGTCCCATGTAAATGCTTTTTTAAAAAAATCTCTTAATAATAATCTTTCTTATAAAAATTAAGTTTTGACAATCATTCATCTCGTTTTAAAGAATTTACTAATTTCTCCAATCCATGATCATCCCGATTATTGTAAAGAAAAATCAGTTGTTTGCTTCTATACGTGACAAATCTATTGGCAACATTGCACTGAGCTGTACCAGAAAAATTTCTTATAGGAGCAGATATATACGCGTTATCCAGCGACCTTATTGAGCAAAGATTTTTCAATTTATTCAGTATGATCTTTCAGGGCCACGACGCAGCGCTGCTGACGGCCAAAATTTACCAGTTTAAATTCACAGTCAATTATTGAAACGTTATAAGTGAGCCACAATTTTATTGAGAGATCAATCACGTTATTATTCCAAGGTTACGGAAGTAAAATGTTGGTAGGTTACGATAAATGTCAATGCTACACATATTTTTATTGTTGGGTAGTTACGCTAAATGTGAATGCTATATATATATATATATATATATATATATATATATATATATATATATATATATACTTATTTTTTTATCTGTTGGGAATTTACGGAATTTTTCTGTTGGGAGGTTACATTTGTTGACAACCGGCCAGGATCGTGTTTTTGTGAATTTCTGAGAAGTAGTCAGTTATATATCTGCTCTTATTTACTTAATGTTAAATGTAGTTTGCATCTGGCGCAACGCATTTACTAACTTGTCACTCTTTCTTTCACAGATAATCGGCAATTTATTGCTCTTTGTTGTTATTGTATTTGTACCATTTTTGCTTTGTCTTGTTTGATTTTGTGTTTACTTTTGACATGTGAAAATGCCGCGAAAAACTGCTAACAGTACATCGCGATGCACAATGATTGAAAAAGCTTACTTAAATAATTTGACTGATAATACTAGCGACACTCGGTGTCATTATGATGATCTTCCAGTTACAGATAATCAGTGCGTACCGACCACTTGTAATGATTTTAATCCTAATGATGATGGGCAAACAAATTAAATTATTTCCACAGTAAATTTAACAATTGGTGACGCGGCACGTTCAGATTCAATGAATGCTGCCCAGTTTGACACAGTGAACAGATAAATGTTTCTAACGAAAATGAACAATGTAGTCAAAATACGTCAGATTTATTTGATTCCGATGTAGTGACCAAAGTGCACATCCAATTAGCAAACCTTTTCGTGAATCAGACAATGACCAAATGGTTACACAAAACGTGACACATGCAGATACACCATCTCACAGCACAGAAAACAGAGTCGCTAATTTTGGCATGGATCAAGTTATGGCAGTATTGCTACAACTTCATGAAAGTTACAGACAGTCGAAGAAAGAACAAGACAACAATTTCAAACAGTTGAATGAAAAACACGACAACCTTAATGAACAGAACAAACAACTTAGTGAACAGATTACAGCCGTTGCCGTGCAATGTCATGAAACTAAAGAAGAGTTACGTGAGGAAATTACGGTCTGTGCTGGGAATAGTAGTGAGGAAATTAGATCAGTTGGACAGGAATTACGTAATACACACGCAGACACAACAAAATTACTGAGAGATGAAATCAGTGCAGTCGCTAGACAATGTTCAGAAAACGCAACACACTTACGCGACGAATTTAAATTAATGTCAGCAGAACTTTCAGGCACACTAGATGCGAAAGTCGACAAGAAAGTGAAACAACAGAACAGCCAAATTGACGAAAGTTTTAATCACCACCGACAAAACAGTGAAACGCGTTACCGTAAATTCATACAGGAACATAACAAAGTAGAGAAACAAGTCATGGAAACAATTATTGCACAGAGACAGGAAGATAAGCGTAAGTTGTTTACGAAAGCAAAAACATACGTAGACAACAACATTGCTACAGTATCAGACGAAATTAATACTATCAAACAGTTGAACACCGAATTGCATGATAAAATCTCCGATCTTAAAACAAAAACAGACAAACACACATTAGACTTTCAAACAATGACCAACAGACTTGAAAAGTTGGAACTAATACAGGATCCCGACGCCATCAAAGCAGACGTTAAGAAATTAAACAAAAACACACGTAAAATTCAAAAATAAATTAATGTTTGTGACACTAAAAATAATCAGGTAAAAGCATTGAATGAAAAATTTTGATGAATTGGCCAGTTGTATTGGCGTTATGGAAAATAACAATGAGTCTAAAGCAGACGATACGTCACCAGTTTCGTTCAATCAAACACCCGAATTCCAAAATTTACAGCAGACAATCAGTGAGACAGGTTCGTCCAACAATACACTGCGTAGAAAATTGTCATCTTTACAGCAAGAAGTGACAGAAATGAAAAATGTTTCAGCCTTTAAAACGACACAGCATACGCCACATTCCGAACATTTCTCACAGTCACACAGCCAGTATAATTTAGGTAATTTACAGAGAGTACGTGACTTAGATTCCGAACACTCACAGGCCAATAGATTATCATACAATCCTGAACCTGTTCAGACATACAGAGACGATAATTTTGATTACAAGCACTTTCTATCCGTTAGGAAGTTTAAAGTATTTAAAAATGACAGAACACAGATTCACCCCTTGGATTGGATACAATTTGCTTTTGCATTTCCACCGGCTTGGCCTGTAACGCAGAAACTAAAATTTATTTGCAGGGCGTAAGTGACCTCAGGGGATTCATTACACTTCGATGAATATGTGCCGTAGCGTGCACAGGGCCCCGAGCCGTAGTAGTGCTATTTCGTCTTCAGTTTTCTGTACTGCTGTCTACTCTTTTACTATCCTTTATACGAGGGCTATCCACAAAGTACATTACGTTTTCGTTTGTGTCCGTTAGGGGCGGGGCTAGCGCGGCCATCTTGGTGTCATGCCATTCCGCCGCTCAGTCGGCATCCTGCCGTGCTAGTGAGAGATTCGTGCTGTACTCCGTTGAGTTACTGTGACAGCTTGAAATGTCAGCGTTAATTGAAAATGCCGCGAAGTGTGAAGTGCGTGCTGTAATAAGGTTTCTGACTGCAGAAAACTGTACACCGATAGAAATCTATCGGCAGCTTTGTGAAGTGTATGGGGACAACATAATCACTGAAGGTGGAGTGCGTCAACGAGTCATAAAATTTAAAAATGGCTGAACTAACGTTCACGACGAAGAGTGAAGTAGAAGACCCAGCATAGTGACTGCCGAACTTGTCGAAAAAGTCGATGCCGCGGTCCATGAAAACCGTAATTTCACAATAACGGAACTCTCTATGAGTTTTCCACAAATTTCACGAAATTTGTTGCACGAAATCATTACCGAAAAGCTTGGTTACCATAAGTTTTGTTTAAGATGGATACCAAAAATATTGACAGACATTCACAAAAATCAGGGAATGGCTGCAGCGATAACGTTTTTGGACGCTTACGAGAAAGATGTCGACTCATTACTCGATCGCATCGTTACTGGTGACGAAACATGGGTTAAGCATCTGAACTGCGAGACAAAATTGCAGTCAATGCAGTGGGGGCACACAAATTCCCCCCCAAAACCCAAGAAATGCATGCAGACAATGTCAGCAAGGAAGGTGATGGCGACTGTCTTTTGCGACAGAAAAGGTGTGATTTTTGTGGATTTCCTGGAAAGAGGCACTAAAATAAACTCTCAAAGGTATTGCTAAACTCTGCGCAACCTCAGAAGAGCAATACAAAACAAGCGCAGGGGAAAGTTGGGCTCAAAGATCTTACTGATTCACGACAACGCCCGGGCCCACACGGCAAATGCCACTCGGTCAAGTTCTCGAATCTTTAAAGCGGGATTTGTTTCCTCGTCCGCCGTACAATCCCGACCTGACACCGAGCGACCTCCACTTATTCCCAGCAATGAAGAAGTGGTTGGCTATGCAGCGTTTTGATGACGACGCAGGCGGCCGAATTTTACGACGAAGGAATTTCCAAGCTCGTCCATCGCTACGATAAGTGCCTTAACTTAAATGACAACTTTGTAGAAAAGTAGTATTTAAGTGTGGCTTTCATCTGTATATAATAAAAAAAATTCCAATACTTTAATTATTTTTAATTCCAAAACGTAATGTACTTTGTGGATAGCCCTCGTATCTCTCAAAAAAACTCTTCAATTAACGATCTATGTAGAATTAGGAATGAGTAAAGAAACCCTGATATGACACGTTTTACCCGAAAGTGACAGTTTTCATTAGACACTCCCGAAATGACAAGAAATACCGACATAATTTTAATACCAGACAAAATTTTAATTTCAGTAGCCTCAAAATTATCAGCAACCGCAAACACATTTTGGCAACAATAGAGGCTTTTCCCCACAACAGCAACAAAACCTGCCGGTTAGCATACCTAACTAACAATGTGGTTTGCAAGGTCAACTAAGCTTTAATGTTTCGCCGCCTACACGTATAGCGTCAGCTCCACCAAATAGTAACGCACAGCAACAAGGAAATCAGTATGTACAGAAAACACATCATTTCAATTCCTATCGCAATGCGCCGTGTAGTAATGACTATCGTGACAGACGTAAAAGTAATGAGCACAGTTTTCAGCGTACATTTAAAACAGTAAGTCTTATCAGCAGCAGAGTCAACCACACAACAACAGATTCTTATGAACGAACCGGACAGTCAGTATCATCCCGAACCTAATACGTCAGGAAGAAATAACAGAACAGTACGAGTACAAATAGTTGAAATGTCACAGCATCCTCCTGCAAATAACAGCACGTCAGAAAGAATTTGACTAGATACAGTACAGGTTGCATCTTCCAGCAACGTAAGCAATACTTTTGACACACAGAATCTTGTTCACGAAAATGTTATTACTTTTGACGACATACGAGACACACTTTTACATGAAAAACCAGTTATACAAAAAACCATTTCCCACCCTGTCATTGAAGTAATGACTGGATCATACACATTTTCAGTAGTAATCGATTCTGGATCACCTATATCAGTTATAAATGAAGAAACTTTTAACGAATGTAACAAAGAGAAAACTTATTCTAAGTTACCATTAGGCAAAACTAAAGTAAAACTAGCAGTATCTGGTAAAGGAGTAGACGTAAAATTACATACACACTTATCGTTTTGTATTGCAGATCATACGTTCCACTCAATTTTTTGGATTGTTCTCTTATTGACAACATACGTTATTTTAGGTACGAATTTTCTGGTACAACATGACGCAATTATTGAATTTCAAAATTCCTATTTAATGTTAAAGGATGAAAATGTAAAACTGGCATTAGAATTTCAGCACGCTTTATCCGCAGATGAACAGGCAATTAATCGAACAGAGGTCATTTCGACATCGCGTATCGTAGACTGTCATTTCATATTGTTCACAGATACGTACGTACACAACTACAATACACCAGACGAAGCTGACTATGTCGTTATGCAAATGATTTCTGAGAATGTAAAACAAAGCAGTGCAAATACAGACTGTGATGTCACCGCCAGACACCACACTTGCTAGGTGGTAGCCTTTAAGTCGGCCGCGGTCCGTTAGTATACGTCGGACCCGCGTGTCGCCACTATCAGTGATTGCAGACCGAGCGCCGCCACACGGCAGGTCTAGAGAGACTTCCTAGCACTCGCCCCACTTGTACAATCGACTTTACTAGCGATGGTTCACTGACAAAATACGCTCTCATTTACCGAGACGATAGTTAGCATAGCTTTCACCTACGTCATTTGCTAAGACCTAGCAAGGCGCCATTACCAGTTACTATTGATACTGTAAAACATGTACCGTCAAGAGCGATGCTCACCATTAATGGATTAAAGTTAAGTATTCCACCAGCTACGTCCATTTTTTTAAAGTCTAATTTCCTTGTCCTGTTCCAGACCTCACGCCAGCCTGCGTGAGCTAAAAGGCATGCCTTTCGGCTTCCTCTAGTACCCGGTGTTGGCTCTCCTGCCAACCCACAACTTTGGCGACGAGGCAACAACGCGTTCGTAACTATACTGCCCTGATTTACTTGTGTAATGGCTTCGCCACCATCTCCAGATGTACTGTCCGAATTTTATCGCTTACAGAATCAGCAGACGCAGGCCTTACTGGATGCCCTTGGACAGCTCGTCCAGGGTCAATATGCAATGCATAAAGCTGCGGCAGCCGCCGCTCCACCGCTAACGAAGCCACAACACGCAGTTGCAACAACTTTTCGTCCTTTTGATGCTGCACTGGAAAGCTGGACAGAGTGGTCACGCTAATTTGGATTCCATCCCGCCGCCTACAGACTTCAAGGTAACGAGCGGCAGCCTTTTTTATTGTCCTCCATAGGGGTGCACACGTAGCGTTGTTGTTGTGTTGTTGTGGTCTTCAGTCCTGAGACTGGTTTGATGTAGCTCTCCATGCTAATATATCCTGTACAAGCTCCTTCATCTCCCAGTACCTATTGCAACCTACATCCTTCTGAATCTGCTTAGTGTATTCATCTCTTGGTCTCCCTCTACGATTTTTACCATCCACACTGCCCTCCAATGCTAAATTTGTGATCCCTTGATGCCTCAGGACATGTCCTACCAACCGGTCCCTTCATCTAGTCAAGTTGTGCCACAAACTTCTCTTCTTCCCAATCCTATTCAATACCTCCTCATTAGTTAGGTGATCTACCCACCTAATCTTCAACATTTTTCTGTAGCACCACATTTCAAAAGCTTCTATTCTCTTCTTGTCCAACCCGTTTATCGTCCATGTTTCACTTCCATACATGGCTAAACTCCATACAAATACTTTCAGAAACGACTTCCTCACACTTAAATCTATACCCGACGTTAACAAATTTGTTTCCTTTACTGCTTGCTCAATATACAGATTGAATAGCATCGGGGAGAGGCTACAACCCTGTCTTACTCCCTTCCCAACCACTGCTTCCCTTTCATGCCCCTCGACTCTTATAACTGCCATCTGGTTTCTGTACAAATTGTAAATAGCTTTTCGCTCCCTGTATTTTACCCCTGCCACCTTTAGAATTTGAAAGAGAGTATTCCAGTCAACATTGTCAAAAGCTTTCTCTAAGTCTACAAATGCTAGAAACGTAGGTTTGCCTTTCCTTAATCTTTCTTCTAAGATAAGTCGTAAGGTCAGTATTGCCTCACGTGTTCCAGTATTTCTACGGAATCAAAACTGATCTTCCCCGAGGTTGGCTTCTACTAGTTTTTCCATACAGCATTCATATTTGGAAGATAAGCTATCTGTTTTTTGTGTTACCCTCCATTATTGTGTTAGGGCCTGACGTGAAGAACGAAGTAGATTTGTTAATAGCTACTCCTACATGGCGAAGAACACACTGATCTGCTAGAGAGGACGATACAGAACTCTTCAAATGCAGAAGACATTGCCAAGCTCCAGAACTCAAAGTCTGAGTGAGACAAAACCAAATTTATGAGCAGTGTCTTTTCTTTTACTGGCAAAACACAGATTCCAAATAAGACAACGGCAATAAAGATTTTTTCGATTCCAGGAACTAGGAAACAGCTTAAAACAATGCTAGGATTATGTTCATTTCTTAGACTTTTTTACCTGATCAACCACTAAACAGTAAAGCATTACTACTAAAGAAAAATACACCATGGCACTGGTCAAGAACTATCAGGAGGACTTAGATGCAATCAAACACGATCTAGTGCATTCTTAAATTTTGTATCACCCTGACGTTTCAAAAGATTCCTGTATTGTCACTGATGATTTGTCTTCCTCAAGATTGATGTCATGTTTGTTCCAATCTCATGAGGGAAATGGTAAACTTTAAATATGTTCATGTAATAATGCTTGTCTTACACTGTCTGAATGTGAGCTATTCTGTTATGGAATTGAATATCCTGGCTGTAGTCTTAATATTTAAATATCTAATTATTATTTAGATGGCATACACATAAATGATTTCTGTGATCATCAAGCTTTAAGTTATCTCATGACGTGTAAACTGCTCCAAGCATACCTGCAACGTTGCGCCTCATTCCCACAGGAATACGATTTTCAAACAGTAGATATTTGTGAAATGGACATTATAGTGCAAGATGCTTTGCTTCCGTTACCTCAAGGTCTACCGGAATTTGCAGACATCGTAGAAAAAACATCAGATGACTGAGTGCTACTGCTAAAAGTCAACATTTAAAAACAATATTTCTTGGACGTGTGCAGGGATACGGCACTTTTGCAGGATGATGGCCATCGGTGGAAAAAAGTTAAGTTCCTTATTTCACTAAATCCCACAGGGAAACTAACCCCTCACACCAAAATACATAAATTGTATTGTTCCACAGTGGAAACGCACAGTTTGACACTGGGTGTGTTTCTATTCACACTGAATGTCAAGCTGCTTTGATATGATGTACGCATAACACTTAGGGGCATTTTTTCTTTGGGGTCATCAGTCTTCTGAAAAATTTGATGCGGCATAGCACGAATTCCTCTCCTGTGTCAAACTTTCTATATCAGAGTAGCAATTGCAACCTACATCCTCAATTATTTGCTGTATGTACTCCAACCTCTGTCGTCCTCTACAGCTTGTACCGTCTACAGTTCCCTCTAGTACCACAGAAGTTACCACCTGAAGTCTTAACACATGTCCAATCATCCTGTCGCTTCTTCTTGTCGATCTATCCGATATATTCCTTTCCTCGCCAATCCTGCAGACAACCTCCACTTTCAGCATTCTTCTGTAGCAATACATCTCAAATGCTTCTGTTCTCTTCTATTCCGGTTTTTCCGAAGTCCATGTTTCACAAACATACAATTCTGTACTCCAAACGTACATACCCAAAATTTTCTCGTCAAATGAAGGCCTATATTTGATACTAGTAGACTTCTCTTGGCCAGGACTGCCCTATTTTCCACTGCTATGATGGCTTTTAAGTCCTCGTTACTACATCTATCATTGGTCATTTTCCTGTCTAGTGTGAGTCAACGTGAATTTCGCTCTCATTTACGTATACGGCAGGAAGAGTCAGCCTTCAGGAAATGTGAAACAAATCCTGTTGTCCAGGACCGGATGCCACAAAAAGCGCACATTCACAACGGGATGGGAAAACTCACAGGCGTCTATTGTCTATAGAGGCCTAAGCGCTGTAGCGTGCGAATGAGACAGACGAGAACCTACATCATAGGGAAACCCAGTGAAAGGCTTTTCTGGCCAAGGAGACGTAGCAGTGTTAAATATGGCTGACCTAAGATCGGCCATAAAGGTAAATATTTATGAAAACTATTTAATTCTGTAGCAGTACAGGGAATGAAGCCACAGTAATTTTAATCTGCCATCCTCCCTAAATTTTCATGGTGATCTCAATGAAACTTGAATACTCGTCATATCTGTAATAGTTTAGGATTTAGTGTTAAAGTGAAATTAACAAGTTTTGCAACAAAGACCTGAATACTAAAAGCTGAACGCTTTGCTCGATCTTGACGATCGACATTTAATATAGAAGCACATCATTAAAATGACATACGTTGTATGTATCAACTCTGCAACTTTATTTGTTTAAAAGATACAGTAAATTAAAATTACGAGTATTTTCAGTTAAGCATCAGATCATCATTTCCTCCACACAAAACACATTTAACGATGACAGCATGACACCTTATTGAATCGTTAGGTAACAGAATATTTGTTGTTAAGTGTAGTGCATAATGGTTACTTTTGTTCTTTATTTATTTATCAGAAAGCACATTGGTACAAGGCTACTGGCGGTGACATTCAAAGTTAAGAAGGAAATTGTACTGGTTTTATTTAAAAGAATTTACCGTTTATTATGTAATGGATAAAATTGTTCCTTCACTTAGAACGTAAAGGTAGTCAAGCTTTGATTATTTAAATGTGTTAAAATGTAAAGTAATGTAGAATAAGCTCTAGCCAATCAGATGAGCGTCTTCAGAAAAGGGAACTGCGCTAGACAGTTGAGCGAAGAAATGCGGCGCGCGGGGAACGTGGTGGAGACGGGCAGAGGTCAATTCTGGTCTAGACACCAAAGGGTACAGTTCGGATTGAGGCGCGAAAGCAGAAGGTCGGTCTTTAGGAAGCTAGGAAGTGAAACGACTTAGAAAATTTCGCGTAGTTTGGCATCGCGGGACTTAGTCTCTGAGCTGTGAGCAGCCGCCCGCCTGGTGTGAACTCTAACTTTTCGCGTAGTTAACGAGGTGGAGTAATGGACTGGTAATTCGCGATGAGACTGTGAATGATCGAACTGTGTCAAATGGATATGCGCTCGAGTGTAATAGTAATTCTAAATACGACCACTTTCGCTATTAGTTTGCTTTCTGAATAAACATTATTCTAACCAAAACCCAACTGTGTGGGCTACATCATTTATGGGTCGTTAATTTAGCTTCCGATGTTATTATTACTGTTGTTATATGTTGTGTTAAATATACAATTTCGCAAACTTGCCGTCAACCAGACAATTTAACCAAAAATCACAAGTGTCTAACTTAGGGCGTGTAATTCGACACGTGCGGTTCAACCCCTAGACAAGTTTGAGCCAAGACATTTCGACGAAGAGGAACCGCATGTGGGGCCGAATATGATTGGGATTTTAGCTCGCAGTAGATAGCAGAATTCCTTAACTTCACATACTATGTGATCCCCAATTCTCATGTTGAGTTTCTCGTTGGTCCCACTTCTGCTACTTCTCATTATTTGCGTCTTTCTTCGATTTACTCTCAATCCATATTCTGAATTCATTCAACAGTACCTGTAAACCTTCCTTATTTTGACTGAGGATAGCTATGCTATCTGCGAATCTTATCATTGACATCATTTCACCCTAAATTTTAATCCCATTCTTGAATCTTTCTTGTATTTCCATCACAGCTTCTTCGATGTATAGATTGAATAGTAGTGGCCAATGCCTACATCTCTGTTTTACACCTTTTTTAATCCGAGCACTTCGTCCTTGGTCTTCGAGTCTTATTGTTCCCTTGTGATTGTCACACATGTTGTATTTCACCCATCTCTCCCTATAGCTTAATTCTATTTTTCTCAGAACTTAGAAAACCCTGCAGCATCTGACATTGTCAAACGGTTTTTCCAGTTCCACGTGTCCTATGAATGTGTCATGATTTTTCTTCAGTCATGCTTCCATTATCAACCGGAACATCAGAACCACCTCTTTGGTGCCTTTACCTTGCCTAAAACCAAAGTAAGCGTTATCTAACGGAACCTCAGTTTTAATTTCCATACTTTTGTACATTATTTTCATTAGCAGCTTGAATGCATGAGTTGTTAAGCTGATTGTGCCATAATTCACTTACTTGTGGGCTCTTTCGGTATCTGGAATTTTGTGGATGATGGTTCTCTGCAAGTCTGACAGTATATAGCCAGTCTCATACATTCTACACACCAACGTGAATAGCCGTTTTGTTCCCACTTCCCCCAATGATTTTAGAAATTCTGATGGAATGTTATCTATCTTTTCTACCTTACTTAACCGTAAGTCGTCTGAAGTTCTTTTAAATTGTGATTATAATACTGAATCCCCTATAACGTCCCTGTCGATCCCTGTTTCTATCACTTCATCAGACAAGTTCTCTTCCTCCTAGACACCTTCAATGTACTGTTTCCATCCATCCGCTCTCTGCTCTACATTTAACAGTGCTAGTCTCACTGCAATTCTTAACGTCATCGCCCTTGCTTTTTATACCACTGAATGCTGTTTTGAATTTCCTGTTTATGCTCAGTCAGTCCTTCTGACAATCATTTCTTTTTCGATTTCTTCACATGTATCAAGCAGCCATTTCGCCTTAGCGTCTCTGCACTTCATATATATTTCATTTCTAAATGACATATTTCCGTATTCTTGAATTACTCTGCAAATTTTTTCACTTTCTTCTTTCATCGATCAAGTGAAGTATTACTTCTGTTAGTCATGATTTCTTCACAGTTATTTTCATTGTAGCTGTGTTTTTCTTTCCAACTTCTATGATTACCCATTTTACAGATATCCATTCCTCATCAAATGAACTGCCTACTGAACTATCCATTATCGTAGGAGCTATAGCCTCAGAGAACCTCAAGGGTATCTCTTCGTTCCTTAGCACTACCGTATCCCATTTCTTTGTGCGCTAATTTTTCCTGACTGGCCTCTTAGACTTCATTCTACTCTTGATCATTTCTAAATTGTAATCTGTGTCTACATCCATGCCTGCGTATGCCTTACACTCCAGTACCTGATTTCGGAATGTCTGTCTGGCCATGATGTAATCTAACTGGAATCTTCCCATATCTCCAAGCCTTTTCAAAGTATACTTCCTTCTCTTATGATTCTTGAACGGAGCATTCGCTATTAGTAGCTGAAATTTATTACAGAACTCAATTAGTCTTCCTCCTCTCCCTCATCCCTTGTCCACAAGTCCATTTTCTCCTGTAACCCTTTTTTCTACTCCATTTCCTACAACCGCGTTCCAGTCCCCCGTGGCTATTAGATTTTCATCTCCCTTTACGTACTGCATCACTCTTTCAACATCCTCAGATACTTTCTTTGTCTCTTCATCAGCTGCCAGCGGCGTTGTCAAGTATACTATTGTTGTCGGTGTTAGTTTGCTGATGAGTATAACCTTATCACTGAACTGTTCACAGTAACTTACTCTCTCCCCGGCTTTCCTATTCCAAACTAATCCTACTCCGCTATACTATTTTCTGCTTGTGTTGATGTTACCCTACTCTCGTCTGACCAGATATCCTTGCCTTCCTTCCATTTCATTTTCATTGATCCTCACTATATCTGGATTGTGCCTCTGCATTTCACTTTCTCTAGCTTCCCTGCAGCATTCAGACTTCTGATATTCCATGCCCCGTTTCATAGAACGTTGCCCTTTCGTTGGTTATTCAATCTTTGTCTCATGGTCACCTACTGCTGACAGCCCCCCCTCCCCCATCCAAACAAATGAATAGTTTCCATTGCCTTCCGCATCCTTATGCCTTTGACTATTGCTGATTCTTCTGTATTTTACGGGTAGTTTACCAACACAAGGGAAACTGAATACCCTGAACCTCTGTTCACTTCTCTGCCATCTTTGAAAAGGACATTGGCAGACTGAGGGTGACTTCAATACCAGAAGTCTTTGGCCGCCACTGCTGATAATTTTTGTTCAAAATTTAAGCAGTGGCAAGGTTCAAATCCGGGATTAAGGGCGGCAAAATGTTCAAGACACGTAAATCCTTGCCGTTATTTTCCCAATATGCTGAGGTGCAGCTATTAAAAACCAGTATGATATATGAGAAAACAAAGCCATCAAACAAGTGTCGTCACACAAAACCAAAACATTGCAAACAGCATCCATTGATATCGTTGGTCTACTGCCTTCAGCAAGGGTTGTAGACAAATATCTACTAGCCATGTATGATACTTTTTCAAGATATGTAAGAGTGTACGCTACAAAATCCACCACCACACCTTGATTACCAAAAGAACTCTAGGGGACTATACAACGACTGTTGGCAAGCCTGTTGCATTACTTCCCAACACAATATCTGATTTCACAATAGAAAACGGAGAGAATTTTTACATTAACCGCTAACTAAGCAATTTTGATATCGAAATTTCATCCAGAATGTAACCAAGTGCAGACAATTTTTCATGAGTTTAACAGATTTATGCACAATTATGCAGCCAACCAATAAAAAGTTGGGTAGAATATCCTGCATCTACAGCAGTATTCCGCAAGTCCTCTGACTGTATATAGGGGGAGGGTACTTCTGGTACCATTAACTGATGCTCCTTGCAAATGGCACGTGGGAAGAATGGCTGTTGGTAGGCCTCTGTATTACATCTAGTTTCTCGGATTTTCTCACTGCAGTCATTTTTGATATGTTTGGGGTGAAGTCATATGTTGTCTTGCATTTCCTGGAAAGTGATTTCTCGAAATTTCAGTAGTAAATACAGAACACTTCTCTTGTACCGTCTCCCACTCGATTTTTCTGAGCACATCTGTAATGCTTTTGTGCCAACTAGATGATTCAGCGACGAAACGTGCCATTCATCATGGGATCTTCCCTGTCTGTACTGTCATTCCTACTTGATATGGATTCCAGCAAATGGTAATGAAACTGCTGCTCTCTTCTCAACAATATACACCGGCTGAACTTATGTGTAAAGGAAAGAAGTAAGTGGGTAGATCCCCTTACAGAGCTACCAAGAGAATAACCGTCTTGGGAAGATAAAAATAAAGCAAAGCTTATACATGCTTACAGAATGCGCACATTTGAAAGAAACTTATTACATTGAGACGTTAGGCCATATACAAAAATATCGTTTTTGCGTAGTTTTGTAAACTCACCAAAAATCTTCTCTTTTTCATTGTAAGAACAGTAAATGGGAATTACTTTACACCTGTTCTTACAAAATAAGCAAAATTACTTACGAACGAAGCTACTTGTTAGCCTACCCTAGAAACAATAAAATAAAGAAATATCTGTGCTAATGAAATATTTTGTTTGTCCTTAAGTAGTGTTTGTGAATACGTAAGTAATTAGTTGTATGACAGTAATTAAAGTAACGTACTAGGAGATTACCTTGGAAGTATTTGTACACAGAATCCTCGTGGACTGGAGGAAGTTTCTGTCAGCAGTACTAAAAATCATTAAAAATTTATTGAATGTGGATAACATTGAAGATTACTGTGTAAGTAGGCTGTTTATATTTTCTTATGGGCAACGTTACGTAGCGCTCTGTATGAAAATCACTGGCTGTGCTGTGTGCAGTCTGTGGCTAGTTTGCATTGTTGTCTGCCATTGTAGTGTTGGGCAGCGGCAGCTGGATGTGAACAGCGCGTAGCGGTGCGCAGTTGGAGGTGAGCCGCCAGCAGTGGTGGATGTGCGGAGAGAAATGGCGGAGTTTTGAAATTTGTAAAAATGGATGTCATGAACTGCTGTATATATTATGACTTTTGATGACTATTAAGGTAAATACATTGTTTCTTCTCTATTAAAATCTTTCATTTGTTAACTATGCATACTAGTAGTTAGTGCCTTCCGCAGTTTGAATCTGTTATTTAGCTGGCAGTAGTGGCGCTCGCTGTATTGCTGTAGCTTGAGTAACGAAGATTTCTGTGAGGTAAGTGATTTGTGAAACGTATAGGTTAATGTTAGTCAGGGCCATTCTTTTGTAAGGATTTTTGAAAGTCAGATTGCGTTGCGCTAAAAAATATTGTGTGTCAGATTAAGCACAGTCATGTACAATTGTTCTATGGGGACGTTTCAGCTGCACAGAATAAGCAATCTTTGTCACAGTGTTTACACACCTCAGTTGAACTGAATACTGGGCACAGCCCTGGCTGTCTTCAGAATACCTTACTAATGTGTACATATGATAACAATAGCTAGTAGGAACATATAGGAAATTGGTGTTCTTAGTTTTAGTGCGTATCTTTTATGGGCAGTGGAATTGAAGGCTACCTGCTATAGTATTCCACAAGGTCAATGTACTGAGTCATGACTTGGGCAAGATATTTGCACTTCCTTTGGTTGTTTAGTAGAATTACATTGATAATTCTGATTTAAAATTACTATACCTGAGTTCTCAAGAAAGGAAGACATGTGAATATGAAGCAATGTCTTCCAGTATGAAGACAATTTATTCTATCTCTTTTTATAGTATTATTTATTTAACTGTAAGAAGTATTTACTTACCTGTCTTTCCTTTGAACTAAATGAAATCAGAGCTTCGTCTATGAGGAAAATGCCTTCAATACTGGTCGGTCTGTATATAGTTAAATATATCTTGTTTCTACAGCACAAGGAGAAAATTTCGAAGTTTTATTAATGGCGTTCAAAGTACTATGTATAGTAGTATTATTACTTGTATTTGGGCTTTGAACAATTAAATTTCGCCTTGGAACTTCACGAATACCAGATAAATATTTTACACTAGTCTGAGCTAACACAATCCCCTGCATGAAATCGGTTTTAATACAAAATATGCAAAGCTTGATGAATCATTGAAGACTATCGTAACTCCACTAGCCCACGCCAGAGTCCTAAAAAAATGCTACTTCATGGAAATCTATTACTTGGTGTGGATTATAAGTGTCTTTCTTACTGAAATATACAGGGTGGTCCATTGTTAGTGATCGGGCAAAATATCTCACGAAATAAGCGTCAAACGAAAAAAGTACAAATAACGAAACTTGTCTAGCTTGAAGAGGGAAACCAGATGGCGCTATAGTTGTCCCGCTAGATGGCGCTGCCATAGTTCAAACGGATATCAACTGCGTTTTTTAAAATAGGAACCCCCATTTTTTATTACATATTCGTATAGCACGTAAAGAAATAAGAATGTTTTACTTGGACCACTTTTTTCGCTTTGTGATAGATGGCGCTGTAATAGTCACAAATGTAAAAGTACGTCGTGTCGCATTACATTCCGCTAGTGCGGACGGTATTTGCTTCGTGATACATTACCCGTGTTAAAATTGACCGTTTACCAATTGCGGAAAAGGTCGATATCGTGTTGATATATAGCTATTGTGATCAAAATGCCCAACGGGCGTATGCTATGTATGCTGCTCGGTATCCTGGACGACATCATCCAAGTGTCCGGACCGTTCGCCTCACAGTTACGTTATTTATGGAAACAGGAAGCGTTCAGCCACATGTGAAACGTCAGCCACGACCTGCAACAAATGATGATACCCAAGTAGGTATTTTAGCTGCTGTCGTGGCTAATCCGCACATCAGTAGCAGACAAATTGCGCGAGAATCGGGAATCTCAAAAAAGGTGGTGTTGAGAATGCTACACAAACATCGATTGTACCCGTATCATATTTCTATGCACCACGAATTGCATGTCGACGACTTTGAACGTCGTGTACAGTTCCGCCACTGGACACAAGAGAAATTACGAGACGATGACAGATTTTTGCACGCGTTCTATTTAGCGACGAAGCGTCATTCACCAACAGCGGTAACGTAAACCGGCATAATATGCACTATTGGGCAACGGAAAATCCACGATGGCTGCGACAAGTCGAACATCAGCGACCTTGGCGGGTTAATGTATGGTACGGCATTATGCCAGGAAGGATAATTGGCCCCCATTTTATCGATGGCAATCTAAATGGTGCAATGTATGCTGATTTCCTACGTAATCTTCTACTGATGTTACAACAAGATGTTTCACTGCATGACAGAATGGCGATGTACTTGTTGTGGTTGGCAGGAGAACCAACACCGGTATACTAGAGGAAGCCGAAAGGCACGCGTTTTAGCTCACGCAAGCTGGCGTGAGGTCTGGAAAAGGACAAGGAAATTAGAATTTAGAAAAAACGGACGTAGCTGGTGGAATATTTAACTTTAATCCATTAATGGTGAACGTCGCTCTGGACGGTACATTATTCACAGTATCAATAGTAACTGGTAATGCCGCCTTGCTAGGTCGTAGCAAATGACGTAGCTGAAGACTATGCTAACTATCGTCTCGGCAAATGAGAGCGTATTTTGTCAGTGAACCATCGCTAGCAAAGTCGGTTGTACAACTGGGGCGAGTGCTAGGAAGTCTCTCTAGACCTGCCGTGTGGCGGCGCTCGGTCTGCAATCACTGATAGTGGCGACACGCGGGTCCGACGTATACTAACGGACCGCGGCGGATTTAAAGGCTACCACCTAGCAAGTGTGGTGTCTGGCGGTGACACCACAATACTTCCAACATGATGGATGTCCGGCACATAGCTCGCGTGCGGTTGAAGCGGTATTGAATAACATATTTCATGACAGGTGGATTGGTCGTCGAAGCACCATACCACGGTCCGCACGTTCACCGGATCTGATGTTCCCGGATTTCTTTCTGTGGGGAAAATTGAAGGATATCTGCTATCCTGATCCACCGACAACGCCTGACAACATGCGTCAGCGCATTGTCAATGCATTTGCGAACATTACGGGAGGCGAACTACTCGGTGATGAGAGGAATGTCGTTACACGTATTGCCAAATGCATTGAGGATGACGGATATCAATTGGAGGATTTATTGCATTAATGTGGTATTTACAGTTAATCACGCTGTAACAGCATGCGTTCTCAGAAATGATAAGTTCACAAAGGTATATGTATCTCATTGGAACAACCGAAATAAAATGTTCAAGCGTACCTACGTTCTGTATTTTAATTTAAAAAACCTACCTGTTACCAACTGTTCGTCTAAAACTGTGAGCCATATGTTTGTGACTATTACACCGCCATCTATCACAAAGCGAAAAAAAGTGGTCCGACTAAAACATTGATATTACTTTACGTACTACACGAATATGTAATAAAAATGGGGGTTCATATTTTAAAAAAAACGCAGTTGATATCCGTTTGACCTATTGCAGCGCCATCTAGCGGACCAACCATAGCGCAATATGGTTTCCCCCTTCAAGCTAGACAAGTTTCGTTCTTTGTAGTTTTTTAGTTTGGCGCTTATTTCATGAGATATTTGGCCCGGTCATGATCAATGGACCACCCTGGATATATGCCTATCCTGTACATACCACACTTGTACTCTTATTTCACCGGAATATTGCGATCGATAGGAGCGACATTAAGGCACGTCTTTGTAAGAAATAAATGCTAAAAGACTACGATCCATTGATCTCGATTTTAAATATGCTTCTGCATTTCTTAGCGTGTCGTGAAACCGTAGTACTCTGGTAAACAATGTATATTGCTTGGGGGCTGCTGAAATGGATAACCAGACTTGTACACCGAGGAAAATTCTGTAACGAATTTATCCATTACCTGAGTCGAGATCAGTGAATTGTTTTCACACTCGTCGTCCTGTACGGAAGACTGAAGTCTTCTCTGAATGTATTGAGAACGTTTATCCACACTGGTGCTCGCGATGACAAAAGAATCATCATTTGCACAGCACTTCGCATCGAAATTTGAATGAATGTGCATTTATTTTGCAGTGACCAGTAACGTCTTTAGGCATGTAATGTGTTAAATTCTGAAGACTATGCGAGGGAAGAAAGGTGACACATCGCACCAGGCGTAAACAACAACACACAAAATCAGGGAAAGGCAGTATAAGAACATAGACAGATTGGTACACAACCCCTGCCGCACTATGCTAAGTAGCACTGGAGGCTGCTCTACGTTCTATAAGCACAGGGTCGGCCATATAGCGGACAGACTTAAAAAAACTCGCACTGCCAGTTGGGACGTGCTGTAGGAAACACACACACACACACACACACACACACACATCCTAGTCCGTGCCCAATAAGAACAGCAAGAAACAAAATTGCGGACACAAAAACAATTCCGACTTGCTCGTATTTCCAGCCTTCGGGGCGCACTCGCTCGTATTTTTTCAAGTCCTCAACGTGTCCTTGCTCTTTACTTCTTGGAGACGCCGGCGCAGTCCCGCTCTTGATATCAGTTCCTTTCCATGCAGGACGAGAGAACTGCAGCAGCCCTGGTGGCATCAGGTCAACGGGACGGAACCCCATCTGTGCCGCAAAATCACGGCGTAGTGGCTACTGTGACAAACAGGCTGAGGTTCGTGTAGACTACACATAACAACAGAGCTCAATCTCATCGACAATTTCTAGTGGGAAGATACCTAGCGTTTGATTTAAGTACTCCAAAGATGCGTGTGGCCTATCCCTCAACTCGAGTTAAACAAATCGTTCACCGGATTCATGACACACCTGGAAATGTTGGTCACAGGTAGGTTATGCATGCATCGCCACTGCACAAATAATGTTTTAATGGAATCGATGGATTTTGAACAGACATCTTGAAGTGGTAAGCATGAAACACGCACTAAATCGTTAGTTTCTGGCGTATCAAGAACTTACATAAAGGCCTGATACGTCTGTCATACAGTAATTTGTTTTCGGCCAAATGTTTGCGCACGGTGAATCATAAACGAGAAAGACTGATCTGAGATCCATATACTGTGATGCACATCAGATCAAGAACCACTGTTCTTTTGGTTTACATCCTAAATTTTTTGTATATAAAATAAAGAATAAGACATTATCCATTTAACAGGACAATGAGGAATATGCAGATCGCAGTTTTACTCTCCGACAGATACATAACGACCGTGTTAATAGGCCACTACGATGGGTAGTGGAACTAGAATACCATAAACTACCATATGACGGGATTGTTGCAGTGAAGTGTGAAAGGTATGTGCTAATGTCTGATCAGGGTAGATCCAGAAAATAAAGTCGACAGTTACCAACCGCAAGGTGGAATGAGTGTAATATCTTTGAGTAGGAGGATCTTTGACGGCTAAAAGAGCCGGGCCGCTGGCCTGCGTGGCCGAGCGGTTCTAGGTGCTACAGTCTGGAACCGCACGACCACTACGGTCGCAGGTTCGAATCCTGCCTCGGGCATGGATGTGTATGATGTCCTTAGGTTAGTTGGGTTTAAATAGTTCTAAGTTCTAGGGGACTGGTGACCTCAGAAGTTAAGTCCCATAGTGCGTAGAGTCATTTGAAGCATTTGAAGAGCCGGGCCCACACAGTAAGAAATACTCGGCAGTCGCAGCTTGGTACCCGGAGGAAGCAGACGTGTGGTGACAGTTTTAAGTGGGATTCGCGCTATGCAGTTTTAAGGTTGTACACTGAGTAAACTTTAGCACGTTAATGGGAGAAGCTATAAAATGGTTTCAAAATGGTTTTTGATGGATGATGTTCAGAATTAGGATCTGCATGTCCAAGTTTTGATACAGCAAGCGTTTTGTAAATTTTTTTGTAAGAGTGATTCGTGCTACAAAAATGTGGGAACTGGTAGTTTTGTATATGACTTAAATTTTTAACAATATATATATTGAGACAAACACTGTATTCAAATCTAAAAGCGTGAATTATTATCCACATACTTGTCTTGTACTGAACATGAAAAGTTACCCACCAAATGAAAGAACTCAAAGAAAATGAGGCCTCTATGCAATATATATGTGCAGTTCATGGTTTGAAATCGATTTTGGTATAACTAAAGTTATCAGAACAAAGTTATTTCAAAAAACTAATTTTATGCCATTGCACAACTGGCATTATTCAAGTCAAGATATGATTTCATTAAGTAAACATCAGAGCCAAAAGTTAATTTTTCAGTACCATCTTAATGCCACTGCACAAACAGCATTATTCTCTCAAACTTTATTGCTGAGTCAAGTACATATTTCATTACTGGCAAAATGGAGAAGTGCACGAAACAAGTTCGCAGACGCAGTCAGATGCAGGTTTGTTGAATAATTATTTTTGAACAATTTTATAATTGATACTTTCAAGTGGTGTGTCGGTACATGTTAGTTTTCAGATGAGATGTCAGAAAAATGGTATTGCAAAACCATTATTTATTAGAGTACATCCACCGTATCATTGCCACGGAATGCCAGGACCCACGGGATGTGAACAGTGCGCTCCCAGTTTAGAAAGGCGCTGCAGCCAGAAGACAGCAGGTGCCCACAGCAGGCACCGAGGAAGTGACGTCGGCAGCAGCGCCATGCCGCTGAACAAGAACCACAGGAACACTGCAGTGACTAAAGACTGCTGGCAGTCTAGGGTCAGTACAGCCAGGGCGTACATGATCACACCGGTGATTCTGCACAGAAGAATCAACTCACAACACACATTCTGCCCAGAGAAACGGCAGACAGCAAAAAGTTTTCCCACACAGTTGACGGTAGATGAGTGGCTGATTGTCCCCAGATGGAGACCAAAGACCTACACGTTGAAAAGTGGCAGCAGCTAAAGTAGGCCCTCCATGTGGTGTGCCGACTGGTGAGCGCCAAGTCCACAGTTTTGGACTTGGCACCAACAGCAGTGCCTCATCTAGCAACGGCAGACTCCGGAGAGGGTGAGTGGGTGAGTTATGTAGCCTCATAGCCTCGTCAGCTGGTAGATGCATGGACTCGTGAACCAACGAATTACCCTCTTCGAGGCTGGTGGTTAGCAGACTGTGATTCCTTCGGCTGAAAATGAGCGCTACATTTGCTGGCTTGGTGTGCATCTGTTTTGCTGCTGCGTTGGTCGTGGTCATGTAAGCCACTGTGTCTTGGGTGTGAAGTAACTTGGCCGTCGACGCAGCAATGGCTCCGCCATCCTGCTGCGTCATAGTTATTTCAACTCTGGCTGCACGTGCAATGTAGTAACCACCTGGTTTCGTAGTGCAGTTCCTGTTTTATCAGCAAGTAGCCCATCATGCAACAACATTCGGTCAATTCTTGTTTGACCCGATTATGATCCCCCGTTTATTAGCCAAAGGAGATATTTCAACTACTACTCAGCAATGCAAAGTACATCACTTCACAGCGCAACAAATAGAATATATTATGTAAAACACCTATCCTGATTTGAATCGACTAGCGCTGGACAAACAACAGAAAACTCATCCCTTCACAGAGTACGATCAGTGGTGTAGTAGCTTGTGAGCCACACTTTTCCAGCAGAGTGTAATGTATCATTTCGCTGATGTTTGAGCTATAAACTGAAATAGCGGTCATAGTTCAAGGAAGAATGCTGTTTACTAGGTGGTCAAGCTGTGCCGTCCTACCGCTCTCTCCTCCTGGATTAGAAAGTACACTACTGGCCATTAAAATTGCTACACCACGAAGATGACGTGCTACAGACGCGAAATTTAACCGACAGGAAGAAGATGCTGTGATATGCAAATGATTAGCTTTTCAGAGCAATCACACAAGGTTGGTGCCGGTGGCGACACCTACAACGTGCTGATATGAGGAAAGTTTCCAACCGATTTCTCATACACAAACAGCAGTTGACCGGTGTTGCCTGGTGAAACGTTGTGATGCCTCCTGTAAGGAGGACAAATGCGTACCATCACGTTTCCGACTTTGATAAAGGTCGGATTGTAGCCTATCGCGATTGCGGTTTATCGTATCGCGACATTGCTGCTCGCGTTGGTCGAGATCCAATGACTGTTAGCAGAATATGGAATCGGTGGGTTCAGGACGCTAATACGGAACGCCGTGCTGGATCGCAAAGGCCTAGTATCACTAGCAGCCGAGATGACAGGCATCTTATCCGCATGGCTGTAACGGATCGTGCAGCCACGTCTCGATCCCTGAGTCAGCATATGGGGACTTTTGTAAGACAACAACCATCTGCACGAACAGTTCGACGACGTTTGCAGCAGCATGGACTATCAGCTCGGAGACCATGGCTGCGGTTACCCCTGACGCTGTATCAGGGACAGGACCACCTGCGATGGTGTACTCAACGACGAACATGGGTGCACGAATGGCAAAACGTCATTTTTCGGATGATTCCAGGTTTGGCGACATCGCGGTGAATGCACATTGGAACCGTGTATTCGTCATCGCCATACTGGCGTATCACCCGGTGTGATGGTATGGGGTGCCATTGGTTACACGTCTCGGTCACCTCTTGTTCGGATTGATGGCACTTTGAACAGTGGACGTTACATTTCAAATGTGTTGCGACCCGTGGCTCTACCCTTCATTCGATCCCTGCGAAACCCTACATTTCAGCAGGATAATGCAAGACCGCATGTTGCAGGTCCTCTACGGGCCTTTCTGGATACAGGAAACGTTCGACTGCTGCCCTGGCCAGCACATTCCCCAGATCTCTCACCAACTGAAAACGTCTGTTCAATGGTGGCCGAGCAACTGGATCGTCACAATACGCCAGTCACTACTCTTGATGAACTGTGGTATCGTGTTGAAGCTGCATGGGCAGCTGTAACTGTTCACGCCATCCAAGCTCTGTTTGACACAATGCCAACGCGTATCAAGGCCGTTATTGCGGCCAGAGGTGGTTGTTCTGGGTACTGATTTCTCAGGATCTACGCACCCAAATTGCGTGAAAATGTAATCACATGTCAGTTCTAGTGTAATATATTTGTCCAATGAATACCTGTTTATCATCTGCATTTCTTCTTTGTGTAGCAATTTTAATGGCCAGTAGTGTAGTTCGTAGTAATTGACGGAAAGGCATCGAGTAAAACAGAAGGGATTTCTGGCGTTCCCCAAGGTAGTGTCACACGCCCTTTGCTGTTTCTTATCTATATAAACGATTTGGGAGCAGTCGTCTTCGGTTGTTTGCAGATGACGCTGTCGTTTATCGACTAATAAAGTCATCAGAAGATCAAAACAAACTGCAAAGCTATTTAGGAAAAATATCTGAATGGTGCTAAAAGTGGCCGTTGACCCTAAATAACGAAAAGTGTGAGGTCATACACATGAGTGCTAAAAGGAACTCTAACTTCGGTTACACGATAAATCAGTCTAATCTAAAAGCCGTAAATTCAACTAAATACCTAGGTACTATAATTACGAACAACTTAAATTGGAAGGAACAAATAGATAATGTTGTGGGGACGCTAACCAGAGACTGCATTTTATTGGCAGGGCACTTAGAAAATGTAACAGACCTACTAAGGAGACTGCCTACACTACGCTTGTCCGTCCTCTTTTAGAATACTACTGCGCGTTGTGGGATCCTTAGCAGATGGGACTGACGGAGTACATCGTAAAAGTTCAAAGAAAGGCAGTACGTTTTGTATTATCGCGAAATATGGATGAGAGAGTCACAGAAATGATACAGGATTTGGGCTGGACATCATTAAAAGAAAGGCGTTTTTCGTTGCGACGGAATCTTCTCACGAAATTCCAATCAGCAACTTTCTCCTCCGAATGCGAAAATATTTTGTTGACACCGACCTACATAGGGAGGAACGATCACCACGATAAAATAAGGGAAATCAGAGCTCGTACGGAAACATATAGGTGTTCATTCTTTCCGCGTGCTATACAAGATTAAAATAATAGAGAATTGTGAAGGTGGTTCGATGAACCCTCTGCCAGGCACGTAAATGTGATATGCAGAGTATCCATGTAGATGTAGATGTAGACGTAGAAAGGTGCACACGAACAGTCAACCTCGATTTTATGAAATCCATTTGTGTGATGAACTATGTCGTTTCCAGGTAGCTACCGACCTCTAGCAGCAACCCCCTTTACCTAGTGTTGAATAGCAAACATTTCCCACCTTTCTTGATGACAGAAGATTACCACTGTAGATCATGTTTCTTGTGCTCTGTGCACTAATTTGTCTCTTGTATGTGATGTCACAGTTCTGAGAATTATGGTTTTTGTTGATGATATGTGTTGCTGTGCCTGTGAAACTATATTTTCTATCACCCAAGTAATTACTACGAATCAACCTTCGTACTAAACAAAATAATCATTTGCGGTTTCAGCCACTGGACGAACTACCAAATGTTCATAATTAAGTAACTCCTGTCATTGAAATAGGGCACATCATTATGTTGCGTATTGTTGATGTAGCTGTAGTCAATGCCAGCATAATCTTCAGTGAAATTAATTCAGAAATTATAATGCGTTCAAATTTGCTTATGGAGGTGTTAATGTCTTCACCAGCAGAAACGGAAAATAAGGCACTATGCATCGTCTGTTATAAACCATACGTTCCATTGCCACTAACTAAATAAAGATGCACATACTCGTGTGTTTTAAAGCGTGGATCAAGTAGGTGTGCATTGCGTAGCAAAGTGAGATGTCCCCACCGTACTGAATGACTGTGCCAGACTGTGTGTGTATGTAATAATGTCTTGCAGCGTACCATATAGTGTGCAGAATCCTTGACTTTCCGGTGGTTTCTTTGTCTAGACACAACAAATCAAAATTACGTTAAAAGTTGAAACGTCCCCTTAGAACAATTTATACACGACTGTGCTTATACTGACACACAATATTATTTAGCGCAACGCAATCTGACTATCAAAGATCCCTGCAAAAGAATGGCCCTGAATAACATTAAACTATACCTTTCACAAATAACTTACCTCACAAAAATCTCCGTTACTCGAACTACTGCAATACGGCGAGCGCCACTACTGCCAGCTAAATAAAAGATTCAAACTACTGAAGGCACTAACTACTGACAGGGATAGTTAGCAAATGAAAGATTTTAATAGAGAACAAACACTGTATTTACCTTAATATCATCAAAAGTCATAATATATGTAATTTCAAAACTCCGCCATCTCTCTCCTCACATCCACCACTGCTGACGTCTCACCTCTAACTGCGCAACGCTACGCGCTGTTAATATCCAGCTGCCCCTCTACAATGGCAGACAACAATGCAAACTAGCCACAGACTGCACACAGCACAGCCAGTGATTTTCGTACAGAGCGCTACGTGGCATTACCAATATAAAAATCTAAACAGCCTACTTACAAAGTGTTTCTAAGTACATTTGGACTTACGTTAATCTGGAACATACTTGTTGCTGCCTACGCCAAGAAAATAATAACTGAGGAAAAGATTTTACGGCTAGTAAACGAAAGGTTAATGACTCATCCTAAGTACATGTTGCTCATTCTCTTGGTGTCAGGGACAGAAACCCAAAATTGTTATTGAAGCTTAGTCGACACTCTGTTAATCAACAGACTGTACAGCCATTTCCAACTTTAAATGCATCTATATTTGGTGCTTGAATGGTTGCTGTACTGCTCTCTGCGTATTCAATGGAATATTGTGCATTTTTAAGCAATTCACCTCTCACGTGTAACGTCGCTGAACGAACGCGGAATGCGTAAAATTGAATACAGCCGTAACTGTAGTTCAGAAACGCCAGCTAACCTGCTACCTCACATAGCCTTCCAAGCTTCCATGCGAACCGGAGCCTTGCCGAGGAGCAGTACATTAAGCGCAGGGCAAGCGAAATGCCAGAAGGGAATATGCGACATTCCGAACATGGCTGCTCCCCAAGCAGTATGACAAAGTGGAGTGGCGAAGCGGGAGCAAAATTAAGCAATGGCGAATGCTGCCGGCAGGGAGGGACGTCAGATGCTTCACACACAGCGAAATATGCTGAAAATAAAGGCAGAGTCCTGCGACGCAATATTCTCAGCTGCTAGCTTCCTCCAGCAACAAATTTTTCATGATGTGCCAATATCAGGATATTCTCGCACACGCAGTATGATGGAAAGTAATTTACTATCAACACGCAATGAAGAAGAGTACGTGTTGGCATAAATGAAACTTTGACTGTATGTTTTATAATAATTTATCTTTCTACACTACTGGCCATTAAAAGTTCTACACCAAGAAGAAATGCAGATGAGAAACGGGTATTCATTGGACAAATATATTATACTAGAACTGACATGTGATTACATTTTTACGCAATTTGGGTGCATAGAACCTGAGAAATCAGTACCCAGAACAACCACCTCTGGCCGTAATAACGGCTTTGATACGCGTTGGCATTGAGTCAAACAGAGCGTGGATGGCGTGAACAGTTACAGCTGCCCATGCAGCTTCAACACGATACCACAGTTCATCAAGAGTAGTGACTGGCGTATTGTGACGATCCAGTTGCTCGACCACCATTGACCCGACGTTTTCAATTGGTGAGAGATCTGGGGAATGTGCTGACCAGGGCAGCAGTCGAACGTTTCCTGTATCCAGAAAGGCCCGTACAGAACCTGCAACATGCGGTCGTGCATTATCCTGCTGAAATGTAGTGTTTCACAGTGATCGAATGAAGGGTAGAGCCACGGGTCGTAACACATCTGAAATGTAACGTCCACTGTTCAAAGTGCCATCAATGCGAACAAGAGGTGACCGAGACGTGTAACCAATGGCACCCTATACCATCACGCCGGGTGATACGCCAGTATGGCGATGACGAATACACATTTCCAATGTGCGTTCACCGCGATGTCGCCAAACACGGATGCGGCCATCATGATGCTGTAAACAGAACCTGGATTCATCCGAAAAAATTACGTTTTGCCCTTTGTGCACCCATGTTCGTCGTTGAGTACACCATCGCAGGCGCTCCTGTCTCTGATGCAGTGTCAAGGGTAACCGCAGCCATGGTCTCCGAGCTGATAGTCCATGCTGCTGCGAACGTCGTCGAACTGTTCGTGCAGATGGTTGTTGTCTTGCAAACGTCCCCATCTGTTGACTCAGGGATCGAGACGTGGCTGCACGATCCGCTACAGCCATGCGGATAAGATGCCTGTCATCTCGACTGCTAGTGATACGAGGCCGTTGGGATCCAGCACGGCGTTCCGTATTAGCGTCCTGAACCCACCGATTCCATATTCTGCTTACAGTCATTGGATCTCGACCAACGCGAGCAGCAATGTCGCGATGCGATAAACCCCTATCGCGATAGGCTACAATCCGACCTTTATCAAAGTCGGAAACGTGATGGTATGCATTTCTTCTCCTCACACGAGGCATCACAACAACGTTTCCTCAGGCAACGCCGGTCAGCTGCTGTTTGTGTATGAGAAATCGGTTGGAAACTTCCCTCATGTCAGCACGTTGTAGGTGTCGCCAACAACGCTAACCTTGCGTGAATGCTCTGAAAAGCTAATCATTTGCATATCACAGCATATTCTTCCTGTTGGTTAAATTTCGCGTCTGTAGCACGTCATCTTCGTGGTGTAGCAATTTTAATGGCTATTAGTGTACTTATTTTCTTTCTTTCTATTGTTTTACAACCAACTCCATTTGTACTTCTAGGTAGATTCAAAGAGTGGAAGGAGAACATTATACAAGAAACGTACTCACATTCAGCTCCAATATCATCTGTATACTATAAAAGAGGGAGGTAATGGTAGGGTGTGTTATGAGTATTCTACATCTGTACCCTACAAGAGACCTAATGTTTTGCAGGAGATTTTTTCTTTCTTCATGGGAGGCGGTTGGTAACACAGACATGGCGTAATTTCCCCACGCAACTGTAAAATGTGAAAAGGAGAGGCGGAGTGGCACTGCGAAAGGTAGACGAGATAATGTTGAGGAAACATTCATCGGAAGTGGTTAAGAGACTTTAAGGAAAACATAACGTGGTATAGTACACAAAGAAATGACTACCACAAGGTTGTAAATTCGATTAACCGAGCGCACTTGGAGTCTTTCACAACAAGTTGTCCTAGCTGCTGGTGGATCTTCCGGATTTATGTATGTATTAACTATTTTGCGTCTGCCACATGCAGTAGACACCTGAGAATGGCTACACGGCCAAGACAGTGAATTCTATGAAATAAAAGGATGGTTTACTTTCAACGACAAAAGCCAGAACAGCAAAATTATATCACAAGTACTATAGAATTGTCGCTAATCACATGTAAATTGTGGTTTCGACTATATGTTAAATAAAATTAGTGATATATCAATCAACTATCCAGCCAACAGTTCAAGTTTCTGCCACAAGGTAGCGATGCAGTCATCAAAAATTCCAAGATGGCACTCAAGGGAAATGCACAAAAGCAAAAAGGCAATTCAAAGCCGCGAGATGTTTGTGGTGGCAAATTTTAAAAATTTTGAGATGAGGTGGCAGACAAATTTTAAAATTCCACGTTGGCAATGGTGACAGAAAATTTAAAGAACTGCAAGATGGGAGAATAAACCCAGTCGTGCTTTGTATCCGCTTTTTGTATCCCCTTTTCCTCCCCTCCTCCCCCATCCCCCCCCCCCAACACCACCACCCGTTCTGCAGCCAACAATAAAGTGAAGTAATCTGTTCAAGAGTAGTATTTTAGCGGGCATTACAATGAAAGAACAATGTATCTCCTAAGCCGTCATCTAGCCTGTGCACAAAAGCTCCGATGATCTGAATTTTGGCACCATGTTCTTGAGTATTTTTCCGAAATAGTTACACACACACACAAATACACACACACACACACACACACACACACACACACACATACACAGACACACACACACACACACACACACGCACACACACACACACACACACACACACACACACACACACACACTGCATATCTTTTCCACCTATGTAAACGTTGTACTGATTTTTCATTAAATTTTATCATCATATGTGCAAACAACTTAAAACCTTACATACAGTTTTTCTACATCTGCCTCATCATCATTTTCATCACCATCACCGTCTCTGATTTCCAGGCAACAGTATGCTCCCTCTCGTTCTGCAATGCTTACTTTAATGAGGAAACAACATTTTAATATATAACAGAGTGAATGACAGACTGCGGTGCTCACTTTCACGAGACAAAAACACTACAACATATTGCAGAGGGAATGAAAGAAATACAGTTTTCCCAGAGTTTCCACTGTGTAACGGAAGATGGTGCTAATAATTTGAAATTCAAGATGAATTTAATACACTATATATAATAATAATATGTATATAGCGAATCATTCGAAGGACGTGGGCCGTATCTCTGATCTTTCGTCGTCTTGTGTAGGGATCTAAATCTTCAACTTCATAAGTAACAACTGTCTTACAACCTTACAAGGTCCAAAGTAGCTCCTGAGGACTTGCTGAGAGAGACCAAGCTTCCGAACAGGAATGAAGATTCAGACGAGGTCACCGGGCTGTTAGACGACAGGGCGGTGGCTCGCGTCATACATTCGGCGATCGTTTACTTGAGCCTGCAGCGTGCGGAGTCGAGCTAACTGCCGCGCTTCCTCAGCTCTGGTTGACAACCGGCCGATGTAGTCGTCGTCCACGTCATCAGGATGTAAAGGAAACACATTGTCCATCCTCGTAGTCGCCTCACACCCATGCACCAGGAAAAATGGCGTCTTGTGTGGCGGTGTTGTAGGAAAACGTCACGATAGGTAGCACCTCATTCCAGTTGCTCTGCTCAACATTGACGAACAATTATAGCATGTCGGCCAAGGTCTTATTAAGGGGCTCCGGAAAGGCTCAAAATCATGAAAAGTTCAATTTTTACTTTTTTGCGTTTTCTGAATCTGCAGACTATTACCTTTTAATAGATATATAATTTATTCAATTCCGAAGACTACAACTATTTTTAAATTTTTTTTGAAATGTGTTCTACATGGGCGTGACCCACTGTGGCGCTGTTAAACTGCTGTCAAATGGTGTTATTATTAACGTCCGTGTTCATCAGGTACATTTTAGTGATGTGAGATAAAGTATGTGTTGTGGCTAACCTATTTTCAGAGACTTAGCAGCACCTGAACTGTTGAAAAAGTGTATTCACGGAAAAGCTCAAAACCCCAATGAAAGTGTAAATAGTGTTATATGGTCGAGAATCCCCAAGACTGTATTTGTTGGAATAGAAACACTTCACTTTGGTGTGTATGATGCTGTTGCGACTTTCAATGATGGCAACATTGTAAGGTGCAAGGTATTTAGAAATATGGGAATGAAGATAGGTTCTAACAGGGTACGAGCGATGCTTGCTTTAGACAAGGAACGCCTTCGGGCTGCAGACAGGGCTGTAAAGAGTCTAGAAATACAAGCAAGAGTAAACAGGAGGAGGAACAAGAGGAAGCTGGAGGAGGAGTTTGCAGAGGATGAAGATAATCCATCCTATGGACCTGGAATGCACTAAAAAGTTAATCCAATCTTAGTCGCTCGATTCCCAAAACTTTTATTTTCTCATACTAATTACATGTTTTCTAAGGATCTTCCAAACAACTTTGTTTCAGACTTTCAGTAAATGTCACACAGTACCTTCTGCATAATTTAACACAGCCTTTTTCCAAAAAACTGTATATTTTTGAATATATAAATAAAAAATTGCAAAAAAAGTTGTGAATTTTCATTACAATTGAAAAAAAAATCATCTTTAATAACTGAAGTAAAATTTTGTAAAATCCCTGTGTTAAGTTGTAGCCTATATTCCAATAAATAATCTGTAAAAAGTTCTACTTCCTACCTCAAACACTTTGTGAGGAAAGATGTAATTTATAAGCGTTATTTTAACATTGCAAGTATAGGGCGTTCCAGAGCCCCTTAAGGCATTCAGTAAGTTCATTAGTTTACGGATGGTAGGCAGTCGTCATGTGGTGAGTAATGTTGCACCGAAGGTTTACCTCTGTCACAAGATTCGATTGAAAAACATTCCCTCGATCCGTAATTAACGATCTTTGGGAACAGTGTTTTAAGACAATTTCTTCCACGATTAGTTTGGCTACCTCGAATGCTTCGGCTGTTGCCACGGCTTTTGCAATGGCATGGCGAGTCAGATAATGAGTGCAAACAATAATCCATCTATTGCCACTAGCAGACGTTGGAAATCGTCCGAGAAGGTCAATCCCAACATGCTGGAAAGGCATTTCGGCTGGTTGAATTGGTATGAGTCGGCCAGGTGGTTTCTGAGGAACTGCCTTTCTCCTCTGGCACTCTCGACAGTGCGACACATAGTGAAAGACACTCCTAAATAAACCTATCCAGCAAAATTCTAAGCTCACATGTTTATTAATCACTGGTAGCCACCTCTCTCCAAACGGATCAAAGTTTTTCTCGCAAAGTAGTCTATTAACTTCCTTAAAAACTCCTTTCACATTCTCAGACCGATTTATAGCAAGCATAATTTAAAATATCTTGGCGTTCTTCTTCTGCTCAGCAGAGAGATCTGGAGTGCAGCGAGACAGTCACTATCTTCATCAAAGTCTTGAAGGTCTTTCAGAGGGTTTCTTGAGAGACAGTGGAAATCTTGGTGTTTTCTTTTGAACAGTATGGTAATGTCATACTCTTGAAGACATAGTGCGCACTTGGCGAGTCGTCCTGTTGGATCCTTAATATCTGTCAACCAACAAAGTGAATGATGGTCTGTACAACTGTGAATGGCCTTCCATAGAGATACTGTCGAAATCTGCACATGGCCAAAAACACAGCAAGACATTCTCTTTCTGTAGTTGAGTAGTTTCTCTCAGTTTTTGTAAGTGTCCTAGAAACATAGGCTATAACCTTCAGTTTTCCATCCGAAATTTTCACCAGAACAGCACCGATCCCATACCCATTGGCATCTGTATGTAGTTTTGTAGGTGCTCTCTCATCATACAGACCAAGTACAGAGTCAGTTGTCAGAGCTATTCGCAACACGTCGAAAGAATCTTGTTGAGCACCACCCCAGATAAATTTAGCATCGGCTTTTAACAACTCTTGGAGTGGCCTGGCTTTGATACAAAAGTCTTTGATAAAACGACTGTAATAAGAACATAATCCGAGGAAGCTTCTCACATCTCTAATACTTTTAGCAATAGGAAATTCCGTTATAGACCTCACCTTCTCTGGGTCTGGCCGCACACCTTCATTGACATAAGGTGTACAAGTATTTTTATTTATTTTACTCCATAGCGACACTTTCTTGGATTAAGTTTCAGTCTGCTTTGTGGGAGACACTTAAGAACGGCACTCAGTCTTTTTATATGTTCATCAAATGTCTCTTCGGACACTATAATGTCATCTAAATAACAAAAACATATCGTCCCCTTCAGGTGACTTAGAAGATTATCCATCATCAGTTCAAAAGTTGCTGGTGCATTACACAAACAAAATGGCATTACCTTAAACTCATACATGCCCTCAGGGGTGATGAATGCAGTTTTCTCACGATCAGCCTCATCTACTTCAGTTTACCAGTACATGTCCATGGTTGAGAAAAACTAAGCTCCCTTCAGACAATCTAGTGTATCGTCAATTTGTGGAAGAGGGTAAACGTCCTTTTCAGTTATCTTATTAAGCATCCTGTAATCAACACAAAAGCGCAAACTACCATCCCTCTTCCTGACGAGAACCACTAGTGACGATCATGGGTTCTGCGAAGGAAATGTCATTCTTCATCATTTTCTCTACCTCGTCGCGAATTATTCGACGTTCCGTTGCTGACACACGGTATGCTCTCAGGCTTATTGGTTGATGGTCTCCAGTGCTAATCCGGTGCTTCACCATTGATTTGTCCCATTTGCTCTTCACCTGTGTATTGAGCATTCAGAGAACTCTTGAAGAATGGCAAGTAGCTTCTTCTATTGTTCCTTAGTGAGATATGGTGATAGTCGAGCTAGAAGGCCTTGTAGCGGTAGCGAAAATTTCGCCCACAGACAAGGCATGGGAGGTTTCTACGACGCTCAACTGTTCTGCAATTAACGACTCAGCGTTTGCTACGCACATGCGTCTTGGAAGGATTCGCGGTTCTCGGCGACTGTTAACTGTCCGCAATTCATCGAATCCGTTCTTAAACGACACGACATACAGAGGCTGGGATGACCAAGTTTTTCTTCAGTGGTATGCTTCTCTTACATTCCTTTGCAAGAACCATGGGTTGCATGGCATGACACATGACTTTTCCTTTCTAGCGAGTGATTGGAGGAATGATCACTTCACCCACCACACACAGTCTCCACACACTCGGATGTGCATCTTCCTGTCCACAGTATCTCATCTCGTCTAGCATAAACTTCGAGCGACCACAATCTATAACTGCCTGAGAAGCTTTCAAAAAGTCGCATCCGAGAATGCCGTCATGACCACACTCTTGTAAGACCTGTTTATGGCCACTTATATCCACACGAATGACACATCTCCCTTCAGGTTCTACATATTTCCCATTAGCCACTTTCAACAGAGATGTTTTGTTGTTTCTGCAACTGGCGACGGTACTTCTCTTAAATGCTGAATATGATGATCCAGAGTCCACAAGGTCTTGGACTGGTCGGCCATACATGAGGATATCGACTTAGTTTCCTATCATTTTTGTAGTGATCGACGGCGGAGGATGTTTCTCTTCGGTGGCCTCACCTCCAAGGAAGGTCGCACCCTTTAGTTTTCCAGGTTGCGGCGGCTAGGTGATCGGCTGGAGCTTCTAAACGGCGATGGAGACCTTTATTTGCGTGTTGGGGAGCGTCCTCTCCAGCGACTAGCTTGCGGCGATGGTGACTTACGTCGTCCTCCACACACATCTTCTTGTTCATCTTCGTCGTACCGGAGTTGGCGTCAGCTAAGATCGGTCTGCTGTCTTCTAGCGCGGGTGTCATCAAATATCCGCCACCTTTCTCCACAATAGCACACCACATGTCTTGGTCGTCCACAGTGGAAACATACTGGTTGGTTATCGTGGGTTCTCCAGACGTCAGTCTTCCTCGGTGCCCAAACAGGTTCCTATGCGGCATTGTAGGAACGTAACTCCGCCTGGGTCTCGACTTTTTCACCGTTTTAAAGGGAAATGAAGGACGAGAGATTGGGTTCAATGTCTGTTCCACTTCCTCCCTTATGACCTCTTGAAGCGTCTCGGTTTATTGCTCGCCGTGCAATCCAGGTGCCTTCTGAACTTCCTCTCTTACTATCTGACGAAGAACACTCGTGAAATCAGTTGCTTCCTCCATCACAGACATCGATACGACGTTTGGAAGCCGTTCAAACTTCTTGCGTGTAATTCTTTTCTGGTGCATTGTCTCGATATACTGGCACCATTTTATGAAGTCGTCTGTTGTCTAAACCTCCTTCAGGAGTAGGGCTTGATACATGTCCTCAGCAACACCCTTCATGAGATGTGCAACCTTATCTTCCTCCTTCCTTCTACTATCCACTATTTTACACAGCTCCAAGACGTCTTGAATGTAGGATGCTGTCGTTTCTCCTGGACGTTGTGCCCTGTTCTTTAATTTATCTTCAGCCTTGCACTTCTGTCGTTGTGTGTTGTCGAAATACTTGCGCAGTTCCGCCTAGAATATTTCCCAGCTTGTGTACTTCTCCTGGTTGTTCTCATACCATTGCTTGGCAGTGCCCGCCAAGTAGAAAAATACGTTAGCAAAACACACGGTGACATCCCATTTGTTAAATTTGGCTATACGCTCATACGCCACTTGTTTGTATCTTGGCCATCGTCACCTGAGAGCACGGTAGCATGTCCCATGTGGTGGTACACAGTTGCTGTCATCATAACGTCCTCTTTTTCTTTTGTCTCCGTTAGACTGCGATCTGTAGAATATGGCTGGAACTCGGGTTTCTCGCCACGTAAACGGCAGCTCTGTCGTGGCCTGATGGGAGCCACTGTGTCGTCGATAATATGAGCTAATAGAATTCCCAACACCCAGCGCCTCCAACAGAATAATGTCACGTAGAAGAAGGTGTAATTAGATGAATGACGAACACTAACTTCACTTAACGAAGGTTTATTCATCACTTGCGCATAGAAGAGCGCGGAACGAACTGCCTCCGGCCGGAATACATAAAGTTACAGAACATTCTAGTACATTGATTCTTAACATTTGTGGATACTTCAAGAATGTCCTCGAACCATATATAGAAATCGAAATCTTACATTTGAGGTGTGTTTCGAACTCACGACCCTACATGCAACAGTGTAGTATCATAATCACTACACCAGGGTGACTATACTTCTCCGTTTCTTCTGCGACAATATGAAACGAGACTCGTCCGACGAGGCAACACTCTTCCAGCCATCAACAGCCCAATGTCGGTGTTGAGGGGCCCAGGCGATGCGTAAAGCTTTGTCTCGTGCAGCCATCAAGGGTACACGAGTGGGCCTTCGTCTCTGAAAGCGCATATTGATGATGATTCTTTGAATGGTTCGCACGCTGACACCTGTTGATGACCGAGCATTGAAATCTGCAGCAATTTGTGGAAGGTTCGCACTCCTGCCACGTTGAACAATTCTCTTCGGTCGTCGTTGGTCCCCTGATTGCAGGATCTCTCTCCGGCCGCAGCGTAGTCTGAGATCTGTTGTTATACCACATTCCTGATAGTCATGGTATTTTCGCGAAGTGGTCGTACCGGAAAATCGCCACTTCATCGCTACCTCGGACATGCTATGTCCCACCACTCGTGGGACTATAACACCACGTTCCTACTCACTTAAATCTTGATAACCTGCCATTGTAGCAGAAGAGCCGATCTAACAATTCCGCCAGACACTTGTTGTCTTATATAGGCGTTGCCGACCACAGGCCCGTACCCTGGGTGTTTACACAGCTCTGTATTTGAATACGCACCCTTGTACCAGTTCCTTTGTCGCTTTATTGTATATTCATAATGTAAATCAAAACTACTGAACATTTTAGCATCTTCACATTATTGTATTGTGACATACCATATCTCGGTGAATCTCATTTTTCAGATAATCACCTTAGAAAACATATGTTAGGACTTTATTCAAAGGATGCGCAATACATGCATTATGTGGAAAGGATTGTAGTGCCTTGCATAAATTAGCACCACATTCGGTGACAAAAGAAATCTTATTAAAGGATGATGATGATGATGATGATTGGTGTGTGGGGCGCTCAACAGCGTGGTTATCAGCGCCCGTACAATTACCCAATCTTTGCTCAGTCCAATTGCGCCACTTTCCTGGATGATGATGAAATGATGAGGACAACACAAACACCCAGTCATCTCGAGGCAATCACTGATCCCGCCGGGAATCGAACCCGGGACCCCATGCTCGGGAAGCGAGAACGCTACCGCGAGACCACGAGCGGTGGACAAATTATTAAGGGATGGGGACTTACTCCTAAATTATATAATGTTTCATTAACATAGTTCTTAATAAATTCCCCCGAACTCCTCTTCTCAGAAAAGTGAATTGTCGCCGAAACCATGTTTTTTAGTGTCCATTGTTGATCAACAAAGTGTGCAGCAATCGATAGGTAACACATTTCCTATATGGATCGGTCCACAAATCCGCTGTACATGCACACGCACTGACATCTGTTGCCTGAACAATGTTTGGCATCATACTCGCGCGTATTTCATTAGCTTGTGTCCGCCCCTGGTAGCTGAGTGGTCAGCGCGACTGAATGTCACACCTAACGGCCTGGTTTCGATTCCCGGCTGGGCCGGAGATTTCCTCCGCTCCGGGACTGGGTGTTGTGTTGTCCTTATCATCATCATTTCATCCTCCTCGACACGCAAGTCACCGAAGTGGCGTTAATTCGGCAGACTTGAACCAGGCGAACGGTCTACCGACGGGAAGCCCTTGCCACACTGCATTTACATCTACATTGGCTTGTCTTTCAGTATTTCGTGGCACCGTCATAGGATGATGTAGAATGTTGGAGACATTTATCTGTGCAAATTCAAAACCGACGTTTACAAGCTCATGACATTAAGAGCGAAATCTCCTAGCACATATTAATGTAAATGGACGAATGTCTCTAGTACACATTTTTTCGTGCTTTATAGCCACAGAACTTTTCACTGAAGCTGGTAATGCTTTAGAACTTGAACTTTGTCGTGTTCTGCATTCATGTGTCTGAAGATGCGTAGCAGTGGGTTTGTAAAATAGGGGAGCAGAGCACATGCTGCAACTACACGTAACCAAAATCCTAACCAGTTATTAAAGCAAATCTCTGCCAAACATTGCTACGACCACCTAGATTTGTCACTCAGGACGTGTTCTTTAGAATTAGGCTTCCCTCTTACAGTCAACTTCGTCACACGTTCACGTGCATTATCCTGCAGTGAATGACTGAGTGGCGATCGGGTAAAAAGTACGCGGTCAGGACATTCGAGAATGGCACGTTCGAATGAGTGTGGAGCAAGCTGCATGCAATTGTTCCAAGAGACTATAGTAGTTACCCTGACATCTGCCGGTGTTTCCTCTATCCACACGCACCAAGGAATTCGAGCGAGCACAAATACCAATTGCAGATTTCTATTATACATGTCACTGGCTTCAGTCAGCGCCGACCTTCTTCCACCATGGCTAACATCACGAAAACACTAATCTTCGTGTAACTGGAAAGAACACCAGGGAATGTACACCTATTGAAGCATTTCAGCACTTTATCATAAATGTTAAAGTCACGATTTCTTTTCAGTCTCTCGATATCATCTTCAGCGCAGAGGCGGTAATAAAAAGTTGAGATCAGACGGTGTTTGTCTACCTATTGTAACAAAAGAGATCACGGTTTCTAAGACAAGGTGTTAATTATCACATACGCTTGTTTCGTTTCTGTCTCGCCCCTGGTTACTTGACGATCGGGCATGATTAAAACGGTGTCTTTTATCCTGCGCTTCACACCGGCCCTGATATGACACGAGTTAGTCACGAAATCGGGAATCACATAATTATGCGTCAAATGGTTCAAATGCCTCAGTGCGCTATGGGAATTAACATCTGAGGTCATCAATCCCCTAGAACTTGGAACTACTTAAACCTAACTAACCTAACGACACCACACACATCCATGCCCGAGGCAGCATTCGAACCTGCGACCGTAGCGGTCGCGAGCTTCCACACTGAAGCACCTAGAACCGCTCGGCCACACCGGACGGCAATTGTTGTTGTTGTGGTCTTCAGTCCTGAGACTGGTTTGATGCACCTCTCCACGCTACCCTATCCTGTGCAAGCTTCTTCATCGCCCAGTACTTTCTGCAAACTACATCCTTCTGTATCTATTTTGTGTATTCTTCTCTTTGTCTCCCTCTACGATCTTTACCCTCCACGCCGCCATCCAATACTAAATTGGTGGTCCCTTGATGCTTCAGAACATGGCCTACCAACCGATGCCTTCTTCTAGTCAAGTTGTGCCACAAACTTCTCTTCTACCCAATCCTATTCAAAACCTCCTCATTAGTTATATGATCTACCCATCTAATCTTCAGCATTCTTCTGTAGCACCACATTTCGAAAGCTTCTATTCTCTTCTTGTCCAAACTAGTTATCGTCCATGTTTCACTTCCATACATGCCTACACTCCATGCAAATACTTTCAGAAACGACTTCCTGACACTTAAATCTATACTTTATGTTAACAAATTTCTCTTCTTCAGAAACGCCTGTCTACATTTTATATCCTCTCTACTTCGACCATCATCAGTTATTTTGCTCCCCAAATAGCAAAACTCCTTTACTACATTAAGTGTCATTTTCCTAATCTAATTCCTTCAGCATCAACAGACTTAATTCGACTACATTCCATTATCCTCGTTTTGCTTTTGTTGATGTTCATCTTACACCCTCCTTTCAAGACACTGGCCATTCCGTTCAGCTGCTCTTCCCAGTCCTATGCTGTCTCTGACAGAATTACAGTGTCATCGGTGAACCTCAAAGTTTTTATTTCTTCTCCATGGATTTTAATACCTACTCCGAATTTTTCTTTTGTTTCCTTCACTGCTTGCTCAATATAAAGATTGAATAACATCGGGGAGAGGCTACAACCCTGTCTCACTCCCTTCCCAACCACTGCTCCCCTTTCATGTCCCTCGACTCTTATAACTTCCATCTGGTTTCTGTACAAATTGTAAATAGCCTTTCGCTCCCTGTATTTTACCCCTGCCGCCTTCAGAATTTGAAAGAGAATATTCCAGTCAACATTGTCAAAAGCTTTCTTTAAGTCTACAAATGCTAGAAACGTAGGTTTGCCTTTCTTAATCTAGCTTCTAAGAGAAGTCTTACGGTCAGTATTGCCTCATGTGCTCCAGTACTTCTACGAAATCCAAACTGATCTTCCCCGAGGTCGGCTTCTACCAGTTTTTACATTCGTCTGTAAAGAATTCACGTTAATACTCTGCATCCGTGACTTTTTAAACTAATTGTCCGGAATTTTCACATCTGTCAGCACCTGCTTTCTTTGGGATTGGAATTATTATATTTTTCTTGAAGTCTGACGGTATTTCGCCTGTCTCATACATCTTGCACACCAGATGGTAGAGTTTTGTTAGGCCTGGCTCTCGCAAGGCTGTCAGTAGTTCTAATGGAATGTTGTCTCCTCCCGGGGCCTTGTTTCGACTTAGGTCTTTCAGTGCTCTATCAAACTCTGCACGCAGTATCGTATCTCCCATTTCACCTTCATCTACATCGTCTTCCATTTGCATAATATTGTCCTCAAGTACGTTGCCCTTGTATAGACCCTCTATATACTCCTTCCACCTTTCTGCTTTCCCTTCTTTGCTTAGACCTGGATTTCCATCTGAGCTCTTGATATTCATACAAGTGATTCTTTTTTCTCCAAATGTCTCTTTAATTTTCCTGTAGGCAGTATCTATCTTACCCCTAGTAAGATAAGCCTCTACATCCTTACATTTGCCCTCTGGCCACCCCTGCCTAGCCATTTTGCAGTTCCTGTCGATCTCATTTTTGAGACGTTTGTATTCCTTTTTGCCTGCTTCATTTACTGCATTTTTATATTTTCTCCTTTCATCAATTAAATTCAATATATCTTCTGTTACCCAAGGATTTCTACTAGCCCTCGTCTTTTTACCTACTTGATCCTCTGCTGCCTTCACTACTTCATCCCTCAGAGCTACCCATTCTTCTTCTACTTCTAAACCTCTAGTTTAGTCAGTTTATCCAGATCCCATCTCCTTAAATTCCCACCTTTTTGCAGTTTCTTCAGTTTTAATCTACAGTTCATAACCAACAGATTGTGGTCAGAGTCCACATCTGCCCCTGGAAGTGTCTTACAATTTAAAACTTGGTTTCTAAATCCCTGTCTTACCATTGTGTAATCTGTCTGAAACCTGTCATTGTCTCCAGACTTCTTCCATGTATACAACCTTCTTTTATGATCCTTGAACCAAATGTTAGCTATGATTAAGTTGTGCTCTGTGCAAAATTCTACCAGGCGGCTTCCTCTTTCATTTCTAAGCCCCAATCCATATTCACCTACTACGTTTCCTTCTCTCCCTTTTCCTACTACCCATGACTATTAAATTTTCGTCTCCTTTCACTATCTGAATAATTTCTTTTATTTCATCATACATTTCTTCAATTTCTTCGTCATCTGCAGAGCTAGTTGGCATATGAACTTGTACTACTGTAGTAGGCGTGGGCTTCGTGTCTATCTTGGCCACAATAATGCGTTCACTATGCTATTTGTAGTAGCTTACCCGAACTCCTATTTTTTATTCATTATTAAACCTACTCCTGCATTACCCCTATTTGATTTTGTATTTATAACCCTGTATTCGCCTGACCAGAAGTCTTGTTCCTCCCGCCACCGAACTTCACTAATTCCTACTATATCTAACTTTAACGTATCTATTTCCCTTTTTAAATTTTCTAACCTACCTGCTCGATTAAGGGATCTGACATTCCACGCTCCGATCCGTAGAACGCCAGTTTTCTTTCTCCTGATAACAACGTCCTCCTGAGTAGCCCCCGCCCGGAGATCCGAATGGGGAACTATTTTACCTCCGGAATATTTTACCCATCATTTAACCATACAGAAAGTTGCATGCCCTCGGGAAAAATTACGGCTGTGGTTTCCCCTTGCTTTCAGCCGTTCGCAGTACCAGCACAGCAAGGCCATTGTGGTTAGTGTTACAAGGCCAGATCAGTCAATCATCCAGACTGTTGCCCCTGCAACTACTGAAAAGGCTGCTGCCCGTCTTCTGGAACCACACGTTTGTCTGGCCTCTCAATACCCCTTAGGAAATGAGACAGTTAAAGTAGTAAAGGAGTTTTGCTATTTGGGGAGCAAAATAACTGATGATGGTCGAAGTAGAGAGGATATAAAATGTAGACTGGCAATGGCAAGGAAGGCGTTTCTGAAGAAGAGAAATTTGTTAACATTGAGTATAGATTTAAGTGTCAGGAAGTCGTTTCTGAAAGTATTTGTATTGAGTGTAGCCATGTATGGAAGTGAAACATGGACGATAAATAGTTTGGACAAGAAGAGAATAGAAGCTTTCGAAATGTGGTGCTACAGAAGAATGCTGAAGATTTGATGGGTAGATCACATAACTAATGAGGTGGTATTGAATAGAATTGGGGAGGAGTTTGTGGCACAACTTGACAAGAAGAAGGGTCCGGTTGGTAGGACATGTTCTGAAGCATCAAGGGATCACGAATATAGCATTGGAGGGCAGCGTGGAGGGTAAAAATCGTATAGGGAGACCAAGAGATGAATACACTAAGCAGATTCAGAAGAATGTAGGTTGCAGTAAGTACTGGGAGATGAAGAAGCTTCCACAGGATAGAGTAGGATGGAGAGCTGCATCAAACCAGTCTCAGGACTTACGACCACAACAACAACACATGTAATCTTAGTAAGTAAACATGAAGGCGCCAGCAGATAAATCACAAAGTATAAGTTACATACATAGCCATATCTGCAAAACTAATGAGGTGACAACTATAATTTAAATATATAGGCACAGCAGGCACATAATGAAAAATATGACATCAGTGAATAAACACAGCAGCCAAGCGATGCATAGTATACACAAGTAACAACCCTGTTCATTAATAATTCATTGTCAAAATCAGCAAATGTACGCAAGTATGTCGCTTCAAAAGAAAATTCATAGAGCATAAAATTTAACACAAAGTATAAATCACGTAATCGCGAGAAGCAAATTACATATGAAGTACGTACCTAAGTAGAAATATGTTACCTGAAAAATAAACTCAATTAATAGTTACCTTTTTAGTTTGTTACTTTCTTTCTCAAAATTACATTCTTCCTGAAATCTTCTCGATAGCAAGTCTTCTTAATGTCGGACATGCAGAGAATTTACCTGTAGTTCTTAAAGATTTTATACAACTGTATCCTGGAAAAACTGAACGTTAATAACATAAGTTATCAAGTCAGTATAGCTTTATAGTGAATTTAACCAGAGAAATTAGACTGTGTATTTGTCTACGGCTGTCAGTTCATTTGCACTGAGCGCTCCATCAGCTGTAGGTACGCGTGACGTAGGAAGTAAATGTTTGCGGTCAACGACTGCCTTGTGCGCCGCGCAGACTTGACTGTTGCTTTGAGTATGTACCGCCGCCAGAACACGGCGCGGTTTCCTTCTATTCTCTGCATGTTTACGTGTAACTGTTAATTTTCTCTAAAGTATGTCATTCCACAAACATTTTAACGTTCGATATATGATGTATTCCCTTAGAGCGCCGTGAAAACGATGAGACTCAATTAACACCTGTTGACCAACTGACAAAGTTTTTAAACGACCAGGACGTTTAGATGATTTCTCTCTTCTAGCAGCCGCAGATGCAATAGTTTGTAGAGCCAGGTTGACAACTTGAGAATGCCGCAGTTTCCGTGTAGGTGAAAAAGGAACGATTTCAGAAATGCGATTTGTCAGTGCTTTATTTTTTAATATCAATTTAGGCGGTAAAGAAGTTGAATCATTAGGGAGTTCGTTCAGAATGTTTTGAAAAATATGAAGATACTGATCCCACATTCTGTGATTGTGATGACAATAAAGACGACACAGTTTATTAATTTCCTTCATCCATCTCGATGCCGCGTTAGATTGAGGGTGAAAAAGTGAAATGAAAATTGGTTTAATCTTACGACGCCGTAGAGTACGAAGCCAAACTGTGATCCATTATCTGATATAACTTTATGAACATGACCCACTTCTTTAAGAAAATGTTTGATGAAAGCATTAGATACTGAACGAGCTGTTTCTTTGCGTAAAGGTGTAAAACACACATATTTTGATGTCAATTCCACTACTACCATAATGTACGCAAAACCATTAGTAGAACGAACCACTGGACCGAACAAATCGACTGCAGCCATCTCCTTTAATCTCGCTGGAATGATAGGAAATAACGGTGCTCTGTGAGAAATAGTTGGCGGCTTAGCCTTTTGACATAATTTGCATTTAGCAAGAACAAATCGAATACGTTTTTCCATATTACTGCAGTAGAAATTTTCTCGTAATTTATGAAAGCATTTTCTGGGACCCAAGTGTGCATAGCTGAAACGTGTATACCAAATCAATTTATTAACCCACTCATCAGGAATGCAAACTAGCAAAACAGAGTTGTCAACCGATTTTCGTTCAAAAAGAATATCATTACGAACTAAATAATACTGTCTAATCGCTATGCATTCCTTTTGCCTTCACTTCTCCTTAATGTCCTTCCAGATTGGATCCTTGTTTTGCTCCTTAGCGATGTCCTGGAGTGAAGACGAAATGAAATTTTCAAACGCAACAACTTGAATATGCATCAAACAATAATTGTTTTCTTTGCAGTCTTCCTCAGCGCCGGCCAGAGTGGCTGAGCGGCTCTAGGCGCTTCAGTCTGGAACTACGCGACCGCTACGGTCGCAGGTTCGAATCCTGCCTTGGGCATGGCTGTGCGTGATGCCCTTAGGTTAGCTAGGTTTAAGTAGTAGTAAGTTATAGGGGACTGATGACCTCAGAAGTTAAGTCCCATAGTGCTCAGAGCCATTTGAACCATTCTTCCTCAGCACTTTGTTTCAAATCCATAGGTGCACGTGATAAAGCATCAGCAATAATATTAGAAGAACCCTGGATGTAAACAATACTAAAATCAAATTCCTGTAGATACCGTGCCCATCGTGGTAAACTTCCATGTGTTAATTTTGTTGACATAATAAATTCCAGATCTCAATTATCTGTGTAAACCTTAGTATGTCTGCCATACAAAAAGATGCGAAATTTTGTGAAAGCCCAAACAACAGCCAAATCTTCAACTTCTGTGATCGGATAATTCTTTTCTGATTTAGAGAGAACACGACTTCCAAATGCAATAGTTTTCTGTAGTACGACACCGTTTTCTTCTATCTCTCGAAATAAGTGTGCACCTAGGCCTTTGTATGATGAGTCAGTCGCCAAAGAAAAGTCTTTAAATAAATCCGGCTGTGAAAGAAGTGGAGCAGCAACTGAAGCATCACGAAGTTTTTCAAATTCTAATTGAGCTTCCTCATCCCAACACCAATTAGAACTCTTTCCAGAAAGTTCACATAAACGAGGTGTAGCCAAATTGTCCAATCTAACAAAGCGTCTAAGAAAATTACAGACACCAAGGAAACTACGAACATCACGTTTAGAAGTAGGAACAGCATAATTACGAATAGCGTCTAGTTTCTCTAGATCAGGAAGAATACCTTCTGTAGAAATAATATGACCAAGAAATTTCACCTGAGAATTACCAAATTCAGATTTTTCCAAATTCACTGTATTGCCAACTCTTGCAAAAATACGTAATAATGAATCCAAAATTCTGTTATGCTCACTCTAAGAACGTTTAGCAATAAGAATATTGTCAACATATGAAGTAATATTGTTACGAAGATAAACAGGTAAAATTTCATTTAAACCACGAATGAATGCTGCTGAAGATACAGTAAGCCCAAACGGTAATTTCCGAAATTGATAACTGTTACCAGAGGCTAAAAAAGCGGTGTATTTTCTACAATCAAGGTGGAGTTCCATTTGCCAAAAATTTGCGCGGACGTCAATTGTGATTAGACTTTAATTCCATGGAAATGTTGAAGAAGTTCATCGAAAATTTGTGGACGGTCAGTTTCAGGAATGATGATATTATTTATCTGTCTGGAATCCAGAACCAAACGAATTGATCCATCCTTTTTAAGAATGGGCTGGTATAAGGACTGACTGCTGGCTCAATAATGCCTTTATCTAACATGTATTGAAGTCAATTCTTAACCTTGTCTCTATAAGCTAAAGGAATAGTGTACGTTTTTCCCCGAAATGGTGTGTGTTCTTTTACTTTAAATAAATATTGTAAGCCTTGTATAGTTCCTGTGTGATGACTAAATACTGTGGCATGTGAAGTCAAAATTTGGTGTAATTCTTCTCTTGTAACGTCATCTGCACTTCAGCTTTGTTAACCTTTTCATTAATTAATTCTTCACTATTAATCATATCATTCAACGAGTCTCTGTATCTGTTGTCGTTGTCATGAATGAGCACATTCTCGTCATAATACTCAGCGAAAACATCAGAAGTAAGGAACCTTAAACAATTTGTGTCTGATTCAGATTTCGTTACACACTCGAAAAATTTCAATCATCTCGGCATTCCGGAGACAGCCAAGTTCACACTTCCTTCCTTAAAGTTTAAAAATGGTTTATATGCGTTAAGAAACTCCATACCTAATATAATTTGTGTACTGAGTAATGGAACAATAATAAAATTAGCAGAAAATGCATATCCTTGACAAATGAGATTTAAGTTGGTCTGTTGCTTGACTTCCACACTTTTTCCAGATATAGCTCCTCGAATTGTGATTTTAGAAACAGGTACCACAGGACAAGCAATAGTTCTTACACATATATGAAAAACTGATTCACTAATAACATTCAATGGGCTCCTAGGATCTAAAACCGCAGTGAACGTATTCTTACTCACACATACTTCAATAACAGGATGTAAAAATGCGTCTACATTATTTTTCTTTTCGTCTAGCAAATATCTCTCATGTCTTCCAAGCGTACGTAGTGTAAAGTCGTAGAGTCACTACTTTCTGAACCGTCTATATTGCTGCCAGAAGCCGAAGCTACAAGTCATTGTCGATTGTTTGCGTCACGTCTTTGATTATCCGCGTCACTTCGCGGATCAATTTCTATCATTTGCACTTGTCTCTCTGAATTTCTGTCACGTGGAGGATGCCAATTAGGTCCCTTCTGTCTGTTAGATGTAAATTCCTGGTTTTGTCTGTTATTAAAATTTCTATTTTCCTGGCTATCTGCATGACTACTTCTTGTGTAATTTCGACTGTCACTTCTGAAATTATTGTTAGGTCTACTACCCTGGCTATTTCTGTAGTAAGAATTTCTATTATTGTATGAATAATTTCTGTCTTGATGATACCGATTAGTGTTTCCGTATGATTGATCATTCCGGTAAGAATTTCTGTTATTGTAATTGTCTGCGTAATTTCTGTTAGAACGCCTGTTATTGTCATAGGGCTGGTATCTATTGTTCTGTCCGTTTCGACTGTCATTTCCAAAATTACTGCTATAACGTCCGTTACGATCGATCATTATCCCTTTTCTCTGAAAATCTATTGTGATTACTGTTACTCCGTAACGCCTTGAAAATCACATAATTGCTGAATATTGTCTGAATAGATGTTGAATGTTAAAGAAATGTATAGCAAACTTCGGAAAAGTTTTAACGTCATGAATGTATGTATATGGCAAACACTACAATATTCACTGGTAACCGACCAGTCGTTTGATTGTTATACTATCTTAACGCTCACTGCCTTACTCACGTAGATTAAATGGTCTACACGATTTTTTTTAAATTGTTTCTTCTAATTTTTATGTCGTTCATTACTTTCAACAGCTTCTACACTTTTCACCCTAATTAAGGCCACAGAAACGTGGTCTTTTCCGAATATACCTCTGACCAAAAAGCGATTCTGGTGGCTTGAGCTTAAGATTTATGTGAATCATGCCTTTTGCGTTCTTGTGGTGATATTTGCAAAGAAACTTTCATCACCCAACACATATTTCTTTGTATCTAAATGAGAAGTGAAATACGAATTTTCTCAGCTTTAAATAAATTTTAATGTAACGAAATATTTTCTTAAGAATTTTCATCCCCCACTTTACCCCCTTAGGGGTTTAATTTCCAAACCCAGTGTAACTTGTACTTTTTTTATTTTTAACAGGGGAGTGAAATACAAATTTTTATAGATTTAGCTTTGAAAATTCTTTCATAATGAAATAACTTCACTTGACTTTCCGTACCCTATTTAACTTCCTCAGGAGTCTGAATTTCCAAGAACAGTGAAACACATATTTTTTAATTTCTAAGACGGCCGCGGTGGCCAAGCGGTTCTAGGCACTCAGATCGGAACTGCGCGACTGCTACGGTCGCAGGTTCGATTCCTGCCTCGGGCATGGATGTGTGTGCTGTCCTAAGGTTAGTTAGGTTTAAGTAGTTCTAAGTTCTAGGGGACTGATGACCACAGCTGTTAAGTCCCATAGTGCTCAGAGCCATTTGAACCATTTAATTTCTAAATGACACTACAAATTCAAATTTCCATAGATTTAGCTTTAAACCACTTTCGTAATCAAATATTGACAACCAACTCTTTGTCGTTTTTCTGCAATCCTTCCCCCCCCTCCCCCCCTTACGGGTTAAATTTCCAAAAATATTGAATCAAGCAACTTTTATTTGAAACCGAGATATCAAATACCGGTTTTCTAAGGTGTAGCTTTGAAGTACTGTGTGAGTGTGGTTTCAGGTCTCTGAGACTGCAGACGTGTGTGCAAGTGGCGTTTACGTGTGTGTGTGTGTGTGTGTGTGTGTGTGTGTGTGTGTGTGTGTGTGTCTGTCTACTGCTGACAAAGGCCTTAATGGCTGAAAGCTTTAATTGTGTGAATCTTTTTGTTGTGCCTATCGCGACTCGGCATCTCCGCTATATGGTGAGTAGCAACTTTCCTTCTCTGGTATTGTTTAAAATACTTTAGTAGCTTTTTCATAATTATTTACATTTTTAAAATAAATTCACCAACTGTTTCATCCCCTTAGGGGTTAAAACCTCCAAAATTTTGAAACACGTATTTCTTTATTTTCGATTGAGAAATCAGCTATCAATTTTTTGGGTCTTGCTCCCACATTGCCTTAATAGTGCCTAATTTCCAAAGAACTTTTCACCTATTTCACCAACTTAGTTTTGGAATTTAGAAAAATTCCATTATTAAACGACGCCTGCAGTACAAGATTAACACCCTCTCCAAATTTCAAGTTTCTATTCTTAGTGGTTTTGGCAGGGCGACGATGAGTCAGTAAATGAGTGGGTGAGTCAGTCACTCGGGACATTTATACGTAGAGGAGAAGATAACTTGCTTGTGCCATTTAAGAAGGTGGGTGATCCTATGACATTTCAGCTTGTTTAATGGCGGAAATTAGTTTCAGAGCGGTTGCATACGTGGCGGGAACGGTGCTAGACCGCAGTTATAGGTACGGACTCGCGAACTCGCTCTCCTTTTCGTGCGCGCCGATTCTAATTGTACCTGACAGCAAACTCAAGTGATGACTGGACTACGGCTGAGACTCACGTGTCGAGTCAACGGGCACACATATAAGGCGAGTTCGGAAATGACGTCACAGGACGCTGGCGAGTTTAAAGCAAATATAAGCAGCTCAATTTTGTTCTCTACTCCCAAGCGGCCGATAGTTCCATGTCTCTGCAGTGTTGCACTCTGCAATCGCTTTCATCCTTAGTGAATGAGTGGGGCACGAAGAGAAAGAATATATTCTTTTGACCAAATGTTCAGTTATAATTCAGGTGAGCTTCTCATTTAAGTTGGTAAGATGCAGAAAGATCGTTTCAAAAAATTTCAACCACATCCTGAAGTTTTTTTTTCGTCTCGAACTGTCAATGATTCTCCTGAATGTTGATCGTTTTCAGTGCTGTTTTTGCCAACACGAAAGCTTGCAGACCCTTTAAGAACGGTTTTACTGCTCATTGCTTCACAACCGTAAGTAGTGTTTATCATTTCAAAAGTGTTTGTATCACTTTTACCAAATTTAAAAAAAAATTGTTGGCACATTGCTTTGTTACTCCTTTCACGGCCGAAGTTAAAAATGTATTGTTAAAGTTTCGGTTACTAGGAGCATTCTGTGATGACAGCGCTTTTAAATTTAAAAGGGAACATAGAAGAAATACCGCGATAGTTCTTTTATGGACCCGCTCACTGATGGCATTAGTAGTTAAGCGAATATAAAATCAGTCACCTTCCCTGTAGGGCGGACTGCGTGCGTAATGCCGGTCTACGTCAGTTACACGTTTTCTGTCATTCTTCATATTGACTAAAAAGTAGGTGAATAGTATGTAGAGATATGGTATTGCTATGAAGAGAATTTGACATAGCACCAAAAAGCGTAAGTACATACGAGACACGTAGAACAGACGACAATACGTGAGAATTATTGAGACTCTTTGGAGAATATAAAATGTCCAAACAATTCCACCGTCATGTAAATATACGAGACAGGCTGCAAGCCTTCAGCAATATTAATTTTGAGAAATATTTGCACAGTATTAACTGAAAAGTCTTAAGATAGCAGAGATAAAACAGGGTGGGGAGGATGTTATTTGCAATTGCATAGAAATAAGACTGCAGTAGTCGAAGGGTCTGAAAGTGAAGCGGCAATTTCGAAGGTGGTGTGTGCTGTTAGTAAATCTGTACAACGAGCAAACATTAAAGGAAATCATGATGAAATTGGAAACGAAATATAAATTGAGGAACTTGAATAACAAAATGATTTTACATACCGAGAAACTCTGACGGATACGGCTGTAGAGGGTGTGGGTTTCCTCTGGTGGAGTTGAGGTGAGTCAAGGAGAATCGAAAGCCGTTTGATGGCAGCAGAATCCCTTTACCACTTCTCAGTAGGCAGTCTTGTAGCTCGACTATTTTTTTACGCAGAATATGGAAAAGTGGAATAAATTACTTTTGGTAGACGTGAGAGCAATCATTGTTCCTTAACAGATCACTCACTTGCTGATCTTCTGTACACGAACCGTACTGACACCGAACTTTCTTCTTCTTCTTCTTCTACTACTCCTACTACTACTACTATTACTACTACAGATGTTTCGTTGCCTAGTAATTAATCAGAGTTGGTAATGAAATCGGACATTCAGAAATTAACGCACAAATATACGGCAGCCCTATCCCAGTGTCTTCCTTATGGCGTCAGTCACAAATAAGTCTCTTGGAGAATAATTGACTTGTAGGGCACGTTAGAAGTTACAAATAGTCCCATAAATAGTTTATTTATCATAAGAGAGTGCAGTCCGTAAAGAGAGGGTGGAGACTATAATGAAAGGAGCCAGCTATGAGTAACGAATACTGTCGCAGGAAACAAGGGTCGGACTACAAAACTTACCACACTACGACATGTGGATCTGTGGTGCTGGTGTCTTGCGATGCAGATTTTGAGATAGCACAGTCTCAACTTCTGTGGCAGCAGATGCGATGCGCTTTCTAACTCAAATCATGACGGACAGAATGCGGATGGCTAAACACAAGCTTGTTCTCGAAGCGATGGAAGGTAATACTTGCAAGAAAATGACGGTAACAGTCACGTGATGACTCGCAATGCAGTCTTGTAAATAAACTGCTACTGAACAGTTGGAGAGCGGCGTTCAGGGGTTTTTGTAGCCTCAGTCACCGCACCCTGATATGCATCTGCATTTAACAAGTAAGTCCCCGCAGCCAACGTGACAAATGGTGGTAACGAACAGTTAGTGCAGCCTCGTTCCGAAGGCGGCATGGTCTATCCAGTCCTTGGGCGACAATCTTTGAATGCAAGAGGAAGTGGTATGCCTCCGCTACCACGTAGCTCTAACTTAAATATGAAGTGACGGCCCATGAACTCTGCGGGACTTCGCCATTTGTGCGAGTTGTATATTAATGTAGTTGGGAATGTCACTACTATCCTATCCACTTCACTCCAACGAATGGGTCTCTATGTAGATAAGATAAAACTGGCCTTCCGACTGGTTTGATGCGGCCCACCACGATTTCCTCCTCTGTACCAATATCTTCATCTCAGAGTAGAGCTTGCAGCCTACGTCCTCAATTATTTGCTGAGTGTATTCCAGTCTCTGTCTTCCTCTACAGCTTTTACGCTCAATACCTCTAGTACCATGGAAGTCATTCAGTTATGTCTTAACAAATGTCCTGTCACCCTGTCCCTTCCCCTTCTCAGTATTTCCCACATATTCTTTTCCTCTCTGATTCTGCGCAGAACCTCCTCATTCCTCACCTTATCAGTTCAGCTAACTTTCAACATTTGTCGGTAGCACCACATCTCGAATATTTCGATTCTCTTCTGTTCTGGTTTTACCACAGTTCATGTTTCACTACGATACAATGCTGTGCTCCAAACGTACGTTCTCAGAAATTTATTCCCCAAATTAAGGCCAATATTTGATATTAGTAGACTTCCCTTGTCCAGGAATGCCCTTTAAGTCAGTCCTAGTCTGCTTTTGATGTCCTCCTTGTTCCGTCAGTCACTGGTTATTTTGCAGCCTAGATAGCAGAATTCCTTAACTTCATCCGCTTCGTTACCATCAGCCCTGACGGATGTTTGTGGCTGTTTTCATTTCTGCTACTTCTCATTACTTTTGTCTTTCTGCGATTTACTCTCAGTCCATATTTTCTTTTTTCATTAGACCGTTCATTCAATTCAGTAGATCACGTAATTCTTCTTCACTTTCACTCAGTATAACAATAGCAACGTAATGGCGCAGGCAGACTGTGACAGTCGGTGACTCGATGTGCACCGAGTCAATGTCCTGCCTGGCTGGACGGCCAGAATTTAAGCCTGTCAGGGACGGTCTATTGTGGAGCAGTTGTCGCTACTGTCACGTATGCTACATACAAAAGTTTCCCTTGTTTTGATAACTACCCATGCCTTGACTGACAGGTGGGCAGTGGTGCCCAATAGGTGCCGTGGTGTAATGAGTTAGCAGCGTATTGCTGCAAATATCCCTTCTACAGAACCAACCCCTCTTGCTCAGACGTGCGCCGTTACACAGCCAGGATCAGCTGAATGGGATGGACAGTGTCTTTAAAAGAGACCATAAGAAGAATATCAAGAAAAGTAAAATAAAGGTAAAATCAGATTACTTGCTATTTGGGGAAGTAAAATACTTGGTGATGGATGAAGTAGAGAGGATATAAAATGCTCACTGTCAACAACAAGAAGAAATTTTATGAAAATGGGAAATTTGTTAACATCGAATATAAATTTACGTGCTAGGAATTGAAAAGTAAATAATAATAATGAGCGCATGGCATTGGTGGCAGGGAGAGCCCTCGCGGGGTGGTTCGGCCGCCGCTCCACATGCTCTTTAACGCCACTACGGCGACTTGCGAGTGAATGAGGACGAAATGATGATGAAAGACACTCAACACCTAGTCATCTCGAGGCAGAGAAAATCCTTGACCCCTGCCGGGAATCGAAACCGGGACCTCGTGCGCGGGAAGCGAGAACGCTGCCGCGAGACCACGAGCCGCGGACAATTGCAAATTGGTGGATAATCAGCTGTGACCCAGTGGTATAAGCTTTTGAAATGTAGTGGGATAGAAGAAAGCTAAAGATCAGATAGATAGATCGAATAACAAATGAGGAAGTACGGAATCGAACTGGGTAAAAGAGAAGCAGAACGTTTTAAATATGGTGCTGCACAAGAATGCTGACAAGTAGACGGATACATCGAATAACAAGGGAGGAGTTATTGGGTCGAATGGGGGGGGGGGGGGGGAATAAATTTGTGGCACGATTTGACTAAAATAAAAATTCAATTGAGGGAATATGTCACGAGGCATGAAGGAATTGTCAGTTTGACAATGGAAGGAAGTGTTGGGGTAAAAGCTGTAAAGGGAGACCAGTACTTTATTATTGTAAGCGAAGTGAAATAGATGTTCGTAGGTTGCGGTACTTAAGTACAGATAAAGATACCGGTACAAGATACATTAGCGTGGAGAAGAGGACCACTCCAGTCTTCTGAAGACCACAACAACAAAAATAATGTATTATAAAGACAACACAATTCTCAAAGATGTTTGAGAACAATCACAACGCATTGCTCGACACATTCTTGCATAAACAGCAAACGTCAGTGGTAATTAATGCATGAGTGTATTCTTGTTTAAGAGTTAAAGGAGACATAGGTCTCTTTTTTTTTTTTGTTGCCACATTTTGCACACTTTCCAGTCCAACTGAGATAATAAGGAAGATTTCGACATTTTCCTCGCCGCCAGCGGTCGAGAAATGATACCGTGTGATGCGTAAGTTGTCCTTTGGGCCTTTTTTGTCGCTAGGAGCTTTAGTCCTATCACATAATAAAAGACAAGAGTACTCTGAATTCCTATTTAGGCTTCGAATAAAATAAGTTTTGCTCGTCGTTTCCATGTTGCCCTCGGTTTATTCAAATGATATGTAATATTGAAACGAAGAAGAAAGCGTCATGTACAACACTGACTGCTGGGCCTTTGACAATTACAAATTTGTTATTATTATGACTTAAGGCTTACGCGCGGATGATACTTTTGAGAGTTTATGCTGGAACTCTCAAACATAGGCATGGAATCATTCGAAAGAATTTCTGTCGTGGTTTCAGACATGCTCAGCGAGGGAAGGCTTACCGTGTAGAAGCAGCGCGATAAAGGGATATACGACTTCCGCGACGATCAGACGCGATATATCAGGTTATCAAAAGTTATAACTTTTCTGATGCCTCGGTGTTTATTGCTGATGGATCCTGCAGCGAATAAAAAGCGCTCGCGATGTTGTAGCGTGAATTTCATGTCCTATCAGTCAATCTTTGCCACAAAGCGAAAAATTCATCCATTCTTTTCCCCTTTTTCTCCTTCTCAGTATGCTGTAAAATCCGTGAGCGCTGTGTGTCAGTGTCTGCAATGTGGGCGGAAAGGTAGCACAACACCTGTAACTTTTCATATTCCTGTTACCTCTGCTAATATGTTTCCAGACGGAAAAATTTCACGGTACCCGCCCACATAGTGTGCGTGTGAATGTACCGCTTCAGGATCGGTGTGCCAGCCAGACTGGATGTGGCTTTTGGGCGGTTTCCCACGTCCCACTAGGTGAACAGTGGGCTGGTATCCAAGTAGCACCTCAGGTACTCTATTGTAAAACATTTCGTAAACTTTCGCTCACTTTCACACGAGTGGTGTACGCATATTCCGTCCGTTAGAATAGCGGCCACCACTTGCATTAACTATGCCAAATCCTATAATGACTACGCCGAACATGCGCCGATGCGGGACAAAGGTTCAATGAAAAGAAGAAAACGGAAAGATTTCACGCGACTGTGTCTCAATGATGCTTTGTCTGTATCGATTCTGTGTCCTCTTACCCAGCGATTATCTCGAGGTATTTTTGTGATTTGACAAATTCATTTTACTTCAATGCCGGATGGCCTTCCTGTCACCCCAGCCATCAGGGAAACCGTATGTGCAGTCACTCAGACAGTGGTGTGAACTTTCTGTATTAACGAATATTGACTGTGTTGTTTTTGTGTTCTTGGACACTGCTGTGACTAGTAATACTACAGTTAATCAGAATACTCTGAATAAGTAATTATTTATTAAAAAACAACATAACTTATCTTTGGTCGCTAGGCTCGCCTGTAGGTATGAAACTGCACACGTGAACTTGCGGTTCAGAATACACAAAATGAGCCACGATTAGTTAGTGGTTAATTGATACAAGTTTAGGGTGACCGTGCTGTGGCTTCACTACAGTCAGTAGAAAGTACAAGTTCGCAGACACTTGTTGACACAGTGTTGGCACGTGGGCACATTTCACAGGAGATGGACACCTCTTCACTTCCCGACAGCTGGCGCGGACTGTGTCACGGCGAGTAGGCAGCGCAACGACACTACTCCGACAAGAACTTGCTGGAAGTAAGACCTCGAGGTAAGACCCTCCTGTACCATGGTGACTCTATCTCAGGGCAGAGGTGTGTCTTGTCGCCTCGGAACTACGGGAGGCTCGGCTTCTTTCTAGCACCTCATTGACACCTCGTGATACCACTTTGCAGTGCAGTATCCATACGATCATTTTAGTGCAGTATCTCTGCTGCGGTCGATACCTCTTGCGCCGCTCTCGATACTCGACGACACCACAAACTGTACTGGCAGTGTGTTACCTGAGCTACAGATTGGGAAGCAAACAAGTATTTGCTCAAACGAGCGTGGAAAACCACATAAAAATCACCATCAGGTTTGCCGGTGTATCAGATAAATTGTCGTCAACCCGACGTGTCAATTAGTGGCCGGTGTTTGCGCTGTAGACATTAGGTCGTTGTCCAAAGCATAATTCTCTTCCTTGGTTGGTTGGTTGGTTTGGGGGAGGGGACCAAACATCGAGGTCATCGGTTCCATCGCAATAGGGAAGGATGCGGAAGGAGGTCGGCCGTGAACTTTCAAAGGAACCATCCCGGCATTTGCCTGAAGCGATTTAGAGAAATCACGGTAAACCTAAATCAGGAGAACCGGACGAGGGCTTGGTCTTTTCTTCCTCGCACCTCTCCCTAATGCCCATAACAAAAATATAAACAATAACGACTGGATCAGTGTGCGGTTTACCTTCCTGACGATGAAACCAGCGCGCTCGTTTCATACTGTTCTGGCAACTAGAGTAGCATTACACCACCATCAACAAGAAAGTCACTTCAAGAACATGACTGAGGGAAAATTATTTAATTATCGACAAACTTCAGACATATCTATATGCACGAACGTCTGAGTATGCTTAGAATATCACATTAAATGCTCTAAACCATTGTCCGCAGAAGGTATATGTGTATGAGAAATACGTGTTTGAGAAATATATGTACAGTGTGAATCCATCGTTTGGATCTGCGAGTACTCTGTGTACGAATTTTTCTCGGATTGAAAACGAAACAGTTTTTCTCTACAACATTACAATTTATATATTTTTAAAGTGAGTACGTAAAACATAAGCATAGTATAAAAATCTAAAATCTAAAATCAAAGAAGGATTAAGTGAGAGAAAACATCACAGAATTTCGAATTTACTGAATTCTTGCTGTTTCCCTTCTTTAGCTAAAGGGCCGTACAACCTGATGCTCTTGCATGATTATTTTCCAAAGGGTTTATCTTGTGGCATTTCAGAAAAGTACTAAGCCACTTTGAAAGAAATTTCGTCGTTGAAAGGAAGTTACAAAATTGTTCTTTGAATGATATCACCGCTATTGCAAATTAGATACCTTACTACATTAATAACCAGTGTAAGGACCCGAATGTTGAATAAAAGTATGTAAACGCGCATCGATTGCGTTGTACAAGCGTCGGACGTCGGTCTGAGGGATCGGGTTCCATGCATGTTGTGCTCGGTCGGTCAATACAAAAAATGGTTAAAATGGCTCTGAGCACTATGGGACTTAACTTCTGAGGTCATCAGTCCCCTAGAACTTAGAACTACTTAAACCTAACTAACATAAGGACATCACACACATCCATGCCCGAGGTAGGATTCGTATCTGCGACCGTAGCGGTCGCGCGGTTCCAGACTGTAGCGCCTAGAACCGCTCGGCCACTCCGGCCGGCGGGTCAATACAGAGACAGTTAATGCTGTTTGTGGATGACGCTGGAGTTATCGTCCGATGATGTCCCATACGTGCTCGATTGGAGACAGATCTGGTTTCCGAACAGGCAAGGAAACATGTCGAAAATCTTTACAGCATGTTGGGTTACGACAGCGGAATATGGGTGAGCGTTAACCTGTTCGAAAATAATCCCCTGGAATGCTATTCATGAAAAGCAGCGCAGCAGGTCGAATCAACAGATTTACCTACATATTTGCAGTCAGGGTGAGTGGGATATCTACGAGAGTGCTTCTTATGTCATACGAAATCACAACCCAGACCATAGCTTCAATGAGTTTAGCATGAAAACACTTTAGTTGCTGGCCCTCGATTGGCCCCCTTCTAATCAACATACGAGCATAACTGACACTGAGGCAGAACAATCTTTTATCAGAAAATACAACGGACCTCCACCATGCCCTCCATTGAGCTCTCGCTTCATACCACTGAAGTCGCAAATGAGGGTAGTTTGGGATCAGTGGAATGTAGGCCTCAGGGCGCCTGGCTCGGAGTTGTCCTTGGAACAACCGGTTTGTAACAGTTCGCTGTGTTACTTAGATGGCAACTGCTCCTCAAATTGCCGCTGAAAATGCAGTACGATGCGTCACAGCCATATGCTGATCGGGGTGGTCTTCATTCTTGATAGTGCCACTTGGTCGTCTGTACACAGTCTTCTTGCGACCGTACATTCTTGCGACCACTGCTGCCAGCAAACATGTACAGTGGCTACATTCCTGCCAAATCTTCCTTCAGTATCGCAGAAGGAATATACAGCTTCTCGTAGCCCTATTACACGACCCCATTCAAACGCAGTGTGGTGTTGATAATGGCATCTTTGTCACCTTAAAGGCTTTTTTGAACAACATCAGCTCTCCACATCCAATCTCAAAAGTAACTAACGCTCATGACAGCGTTCATTTAAACCAAACCTGATCTGCATCCTCATACTGACACTGCTACTGACACTCTAATGTCACTGGCGAGAAACTGGAATAGGCATCATCTTCAGATTTAGAAACACGCCTACTAACTTCATTCAGTTATGTCACATAGCCCCTTTTTGGTGTCGTGGCTTTTCTTTTTTTTTTTTTTCAAAAGTGTATTAAGGAAATGTTATAAGCGCTGTGTCCAGCGTGTAAACAGTTTACTGTCCATTCACCCTTCCCTTTTTCGAAGAGCGCGAATTGTGTTTCGTCATGTCAGATGAATATTTTCCTTGAAACTTCCTGGCAGATTAAAACTGTGTGCCGGATCGAGACTCGAACTCGGGACCTCTGTCTTTCGCGGGCAAGTGCTCTACGTTCGCAGGAGAGCTTTTGTAAAGTTTGGAAAGTAGGAGACGAGGTACTGGCTGAAGTAAAGCTGTACGGACGGGACGTGAGTAGTGCTTGGGTAGCTCAGTTGGTAGAGCACTTGCACGCGAAAGGCAAAAGTCCCGAGCTCGAGTCTCGGTCCGGCACACAGTTTTAATCTGCCAGGAGGTTTCATATCAGCGCACCCTCCGCTGTAGAGTGAAAATTTCGTTCTAGGAATATTTTCCTTGATCAGTCAAAAAAATGGTTCAAATGGTTCTGAGCACTATGGGACTTAACATCTGTGGTCATCAGTCCCCTAGAACTTAGAACTACTGAAACCTAACTAACCTAAGGACATCACACACATCCATGCCCGAGGCAGGATTCGAACCTGCGACCGTAACAGTCGCGCGGTTCCGGACTGAGCGCCTAGAACCGCTAGACCACCGCGGCCAGCTTGATCAGTCTTCTCCGTATTATTCTCTTGATGTAATGTGTTAGAGACCTCAGTTAATTGTTACGCATGATTTCGACGGAGAGCCAACGAATGCAAAGTCAAGTCACTATGCTGAATTACGGGGAGGGATACAAATTTGAGTACTTTCTTCTCTCACTAGTCTACATATGAGGCAATGTACGAGGCTAAATAAAAAGTAATGCCTCCATCTTCGTTAACTGGGTTTGGATGGGAATATTTTAATAATTCAAACGCAGAAATAATCCTTAGAATATTATCTTTAATTACCAATATTCACTTTTCCACATGATCACCAGTCAACTTGATACTTTTCTGCCAACAATGAACAAGTTTTCTGAAGCCGTTACGGAAGAAGTCGACATTCTGTTTCCGCAACCACAGTCTCACAGTTCTCTCAATGTCTTCATCAGAAGCATAATGATGTCCCCGCAGATCGCCTTTCATTATCGGGAACAGATTTAAGTTAGACGGTGCTAAATCTGGACTGTATGGAGAATGCCGTACGGTCAGTTGATGCCGTCTCTGAAGTTCTGATGTGGTGGCACGTGAAGTATGTGGTTTGGCATTGTCATGCTGCAGGAAAACATTTCCCTTTTCCTTTCAGACCCTTGTTAGGCTTCGTTTCAGAGTTCGCAGCGATGTGATGTAACGCTCTGAATTTACTGTTGTTCCTCGATCAAGGAACTCAAAATGGATAACACCATCTGCGATTCAGGACACTGTGGCCATGATTTTTCTAGCTGAAGGCTGCGTCTTGAATTTCTATTTCTGGGGCGAGTCTTTGTGTCGATATTCGATAGACTAACGTTTCGTCTCCGGGTCGTAATGGTGTACCCACGTTTCGTCTCCTGTCGCACTTGAATGGAGAAAGGCGTCACCTTCATTCTCGTAACGCGAGAGGAGTTCCTGGCAAATTTCAAGTCTGTGCACTTTCATTTCAGGAATCAGCATCCTGGATACCCATCCTGCACAGATCTTCTGATAGCCAAACAAAGCAATAATGTAAGCTACGCTTTCTTGTGAAATGCCGATTGTGCTTACAGTTCCTCTCTGAGTGATATGAAGATCATCCTGAATCACTCTGTCAACATTTCCTTGTGAAACTTGGTGGTTGCTGTCACAGGATGTCCAACCCTTTGTTTATCACGCCGGTAAGATGTTCCCGCCTTAACATGTTTAAACATACTCGCCCAACGACCCACAGTACTCACATAAGCACCATCACCATTAACTGCTTCCATTCTCTGATGAATCTCCTTTGGAGTGACACCTTCTGCTGTCAAGAATTCAGTGCCTGCACGTTGCTTAAATCGCATTGACCGACCTTCTGCGCAGGGTTCCATACTTTACACTGGAACAACACAACCGTTCAATGCTAAGTCTTCCCGCAAACTGCAGCCGCAGAGAAGAGGCTACGGAACAAGCCAGTACCTGCCGCTTACCAATGCTGCCAACTGTTGCAGAGTTACGAAGGTAAAGACATTACTTTTCAGTTAACCCTCGTAAATTGTTATTTACTCTCCCATCAAGGGCGAGCTCTTACCTGTACGCAACTATGAATAGTAGACGAAGTAGAAAGAAAAACGACCTTGTCACTTTCAAAAGAATCATCTCAGCTGTTCCCACTGGCGTCTTAGCGATATCACGGAAAACCTGACACTATATGGGTGAATACGGATTGTAATCTCACTTCTCCCTTACGCGAGTTTGAATGCTGATCTCTGTGTCAACGTTCACGGTGGCCTGAAGTACTCCAAATATCCAAAGTATATAAGCCTATAGCTAAATCTGGTCAAGGAGGAATCTGACCCTAAAAATTGGACTAAGAAGAAATATCGACAACACAAGATGGATCCAGAGTATATGGGCACCTCATGCGTCAAGGACTACGTGAGGTCAATAGTTTTGGCGGGAGTCGACGGTACTACAGCACTCAGGATTTCGTATACTTCGTGACACATAACTGAAAAGGAGTTTTACTTCTCTTCTGATTCAAAAAATTTCCGTCACAAATTAAATTTATCTTCATGTGTTGGACTTTTCTCATTTCCTGTAACAAATTTTATTTCATAAAGCAGATACAATACTGTTGATGGAAATCTTTATAGCTGGAAAACGTATTTCTAGCGTTCGTACAGATCTCACATTTCTAACAGAATCTATTAACGGACGAAGAGACATTTAATACAAGCCATACGTGCTTTGCAGCTGTTGTGCTGTTCGTTTACCTTCTCACTGCAAGATCTGTTTCATGGTTGCCTGTACAGCTCCAACTAGAAGAAACCAACATAAATAAGTCTCCAGGTCAGGATGAAATCCCAATTCGGTTTTTAAGAGAATTCCTTTCGGCACTGGCTCCACACTTAGCTTGTATTTACGGCGAATCTCTCACTCAAAATAAAGTCCCAAGTGACTGGAAAGATGTGCAACTGACTCCGGCACATAAGAATTGTAGAAGAACGGATCCACAGAATTACGAACCGATATCATTAGCACCGTTGTGCCGCAGAATTTTCGATCATCTCAGTATTCTAACTTATAATGTAACATACACTCCTGGAAATGGAAAAATGAACACATTGACACCGGTGTGTCAGACCCACCATACTTGCTCCGGACACTGCGAGAGGGCTGTACAAGCAATGATCACACGCACGGCACAGCGGACACACCAGGAACCGCGATGTTGGCCGTCGAATGGCGCTAGCTGCGCAGCATTTGTGCACCGCCGCCGTCAGTGTCAGCCAGTTTGCCGTGGCATACGGAGCTCCATCGCAGTCTTTAACACTGGTAGCATGCCGCGACAGCGTGGACGTGAACCGTATGTGCAGTTGACGGACTTTGAGCGAGGGCGTATAGTGGGCATGCGGGAGGCCGGGTGGACGTACAGCCGAATTGCTCAACACGTGGGGCGTGAGGTCTCCACAGTACATCGATGTTGTCGCCAGTGGTCGGCGGAAGGTGTATGTGCCCGTCGACCTGGGACCGGACCGCAGCGACGCACGGATGCACGCCAAGACCGTAGGATCCTATGCAGTGCCGTAGGGGACCGCACCGCCACTTCCCAGCAAATTAGGGACACTGTTGCTCCTGGGGTATCGGCGAGGACCATTCGCAACTGTCTCCATGAAGCTGGGCTACGGTCCCGCACACCGTTAGGCCGTCTTCCGCTCACGCCCCAACATCGTGCAGCCCGCCTCCAGTGGTGTCGCGACAGGCGTGAATGGAGGGACGAATGGAGATGCGTCGTCTTCAGCGATGAGAGTCGCTTCTGCCTTGGTGCCAATGATGGTCGTATGCGTGTTTGGCGCCGTGCAGGTGAGCGCCACAATCAGGACTGCATACGACCGAGGCACACAGGGCCAACACCCGGCATCATGGTGTGGGGAGCGATCTCCTACACTGGGCGTACACCACTGGTGATCGTCGAGGGGACACTGAATAGTGCACGGTACATCCAAACCGTCATCGAACCCATCGTTCTACCATTCCTAGACCGGCAAGGGAACTTGCTGTTCCAACAGGACAATGCACGTCCGCATGTATCCCGTGCCACCCAACGTGCTCTAGAAGGTGTAAGTCAACTACCCTGGCCAGCAAGATCTCCGGATCTGTCCCCCATTGAGCATGTTTGGGACTGGATGAAGCGTCGTCTCACGCTGTCTGCACGTCCAGCACGAACGCTGGTCCAACTGAGGCGCCAGGTGGAAATGGCATGGCAAGCCGTTCCACAGGACTACATCCAGCATCTCTACGATCGTCTCCATGGGAGAATAGCAGCCTGCATTGCTGCGAAAGGTGGATATACACTGTACTAGTGCCGACATTGTGCATGCTCTGTTGCCTGTGTCTATGTGCCTGTGGTTCTGTCAGTGTGATCATGTGATGTATCTGACCCCAGGAATGTGTCAATAAAGTTTCCCCTTCCTGGGACAATGAATTCACGGTGTTCTTATTTCAATTTCCAGGAGTGTATTTCCTCGAGAAAGAAAAGCTTCTATCCATAAATCAGCATGGATATAAAAAGCATCACTCGTTGAAAACTCAGCTTGCCATTTTCTTGCACGATATCCTGCGCATCATGGATGAAAAGGAACGGACGAATTCCATATTTGTGAATTTTCGAAAAGCGTTTGAGACCGTGTCCCACTTGTAACTGCTCCTCTTAAGATATGAAATGTTCGTTGATGATATTCGTGCTCCGACTAACTCGCGGTAATATTGTCGCATGAGGAACATTACATAAAAATAATCTGTCCTGCCGCACTGTATTCACGCCGAGTGCGTATCAGTGATACCGACCAGTTCAAATAATTATATGCTCCCTGACGTGTGCGAGCACAGCTACCCGCAGTTGCATACCAATGGCTGTCCTTGTACTAATTATGGCTACAGTCCACGTACGGCAAATTTTCTTCCCTAAAGTTTTCAGTTTGCGTAAGCTTAATAGTTCGAGTCGGTACAATAACTGTCTGACGGGGCAAAGAATATTTATGCATGCGGCGCTCTGTCATTAATCTATGTCGTCGCACAATTAAATATTTCATGAACACACAATATTAAATGGGTTGCAAGAAATATCACACAGTAAATCCACTTTATGCCGGTTTATTCTATACTATTCACGTCCTATTATTGTATTAAGGAAGTAACTTTTCTCTAAGATGGGTGAAATTAGTTACGTTTCCGCCAAAGAGTTTGTAACAAGATCCAAATTTCATTTGCTACTTTAACGAAACTTCAGTACTTTCTCACAATTCAATACGAATGTTCACTTCCTACGTCGGTAAATTGCTAACAGTCTTTTACTTTGGGGTAAAGTTCAGTCTTCCCTGTATGATAGTCAATTTAAGACAAGTTCGGATTTTTTCCTCCCTTGGCCTTACGTAATGATATATTCAGGGTTGCTGATCTACCTATTTCAAGTTTTTAGATTCCTAGCAGATTGCAAAATTTCAAAAAATGCACAAAAACAATCTCGTCGCGCCTACGTACAAGAGCATAGTTGAGATACGACCTGATCCAGGAAGTGCTAGCAGCACATTAACAATGTATGTCTTTATTCTTCTGTATTACGCAGTGTCCTCAAAGAGTACTCACAAGGAGTATTCTTTGAGTTCATTCGTTCTATTCCGTGATCTATAAGTACACCGCGATCTGCTATTATTATCATTTGAAACTAATGGATTCTACTTCCTTTCTTTCTCTTTTTAAAATATTAAGTCACTTTATATTGTATTTTTTTATATATACTTGCTAATATTCAAGTGAGCTATTCCAGTGGGACTTTAAATTTGGGTCTTGGATTCTGGGACTTTTATTGGGTTTCGGGTACTATTTTATATTTTTCAGTTTTGTGTCCAGAGGAAGCGGTGTTACTCACTGTAGACTGTTAGCGAAGGTTCAAGCTTACGGAATAGATTCCCAGATATGTGAGGGGCACGAAGACTTCTTAAGTAATAGCATCCAGTATGTTCTTCTGGACAGTGAGTGTTCATTGGACACACTGGTATCGTCGGGAGTGTTCCAGGGAATTGTGATTGAATCGCTCTTGTTTTCTGGTCACGTAAACGATCTGACGTACAGAGTGTTCAGCAATCAGCAATTTCTTGCCAATGACACTGTACTGTATGGGGAAAGTGTCGTCGTTGATTGACTGTAGGAGGATGCAGGATTACATAGACAGAGTTTATATTTGCTGTGATGGATGCCACCTTGCTGTAAATGTAGAAAAAAATATAAGTAGGAAAAATAACCCTAAAGTCAATCAAGTTCCTAGCTCTAACGATGTGAAGCACTATGAAGTGGAACGAGCAGGTAAATACGGTAGTTGGGAAGACGAAACAAATGGTTCAAATGGTTCTGAGCACTATGGGACTTAATATCGGACGTCATCAGTCCCCTAGATCTGAGAACTACTTAAACCTAACCAACCTAAGGACATCACACACATCCATGCCCGAGGCAGGATTCGAACCTGCGATCGTAGCGGTCGCGCGGTTCCAGTCTGAAGCGCCTAGAACCTCTCGGCCACAACGGCCGGCGAAGACGAACAGTCGACTTCGTTTCCTTGGGAGAATTTTTGGAAAGTGTAGGTCATTTGTAAAAGAGACAACATACAGAACACAAGTGCGACCCATTACTGAATACTGTTAGAGTGTTCGGGAGACCCACCAGGTCGGATTAAAGGTAGACATCAAAGAAATTTGCAGGCATGCTTCTAGATTAGTTACTAATAAGTTCTATCAACACGCGAGTGTTATGGTGATCCTTCGCGAACTCAAACAGGAATCCTTGGAGGGTAGATGACTGAAACCAACAATTATGGATAAAGGGATGTAAGACGAAAGGTTAGGATCCATGTACCATCATGTATCATTTCCTGTTATTACATTATTGACATAAATACCTCTGAAACAGGTAGGCCTTCGGCAATCACAGTTTCAGTTAATTTCAACACAAATTGAGTAAGATATCAGATCTCAATAATAGGGCAATGAAAACAGGTAGACCATGATTGATAAGTTTTTCTCCGAACCCAAATAATGAAACAGCTCCAATGATAACAGCTTCAGTTACGTGAAATATCCATATAGAAAACAGACAGGCCTACTTTAATAACAGAGCGAGTTAAGTGAAATTATCAAATGCATAACAGGCAGGCCTACTTTAATGGCAGCGCGAGTTAAGTGAAATTACCAAATGCAAAACAGGCAGACCTTCTTTAAAAATAGATTCAGTTAAGTGAAATTCTCTGCGATAACCAAGTGTTTACAGGTGTTCAACGTAGTGTCCATACATGAGGATGCACGCCTCTGCCTTCCGGCATAAGGAATGACATACCCTTTGAAGTATGCCCGGCTGTTGTATACCTGCTGGCACGCATTGAAGACGAGACATGAAGTGTCCACATATTGTTGATTGGCATGGCGTAGAGTACTTCCTTCAAGTGTCCCCATAACAAAATGCCTAGGGGATTCAGGTCTGCCGGCCGAGGTGGCCGAGTGGTTCTAGGTGCTACAGTCTGGAACCGCGTGACCGCTACGGTCGCAGGTTCGAATGTATTCCACGCTTTTTTTTTAAACCCTGTATATTTACTTCGGATAACTTCGATTAGATGTAGTAATACATCGATTTTTTTCATAATATCCATAGTTTTTCTCCATCCATAACAGAAAGCTCTCCTATGTCTCTAAAGGCTGTGCAGGTCATTAAATCGTATTCCCTTCTTTTTTCTGTTATTTGTTAGAATGAGAAAATGGTATCTTAACAGGACCTACCTCTCCGGAAAGCAGTTTGTTCGTCGAGTAATATGTTTCCAGAATGAGATTTTCATTCTGCAGCGGAGTGTGCGCTGATATGAAACTTCCTGGCAGATTAAAACTGTGTGCTGGACCGAGACTCGAACTCGAGCATATTGATTGATATGTTGTCTCGAATGTTTCTCAATCTCTTAACTGCCATCGTGACATATATTGTGAGTGCATTCCTATTTAAGAGACTTTTACCTCTGATTTCCACGGTCTGTTACTGATCATCTTTTGAAAAGGGGTGGCTCCAGTTTTCCGGGTGGTATGACTTTCTGCCACCTGGTTCTCAATCCACCGATGCGGTTGACCTGTATTTAACGCGAATGGATGGTGATGATGACGACGATTCGCTTGAGTAGGGGAAAAGTAACAAAAGTTTATCTAAGCTAGCTATTTTAGCATAAATAGTTGTTATATGTACAACTCTCAAATGCAGCTAGTGAAGAAATTTCAGCGCTGCAGAAAATCTGATCGCGGACTGACGAAGCACACTTGATGCGAAACGAGTAGATGATATTCCAACAGTTCATTTCTATTACAATGCTAACAATGAATAGTTAGGATTTTAAATGGTAAGGTTCACATATGTAAATTGGAACCAATAAAGAAGACGATGTTATGAAGAAACAGCATTTTTTTTTTCACTCCGAGACCGACCTTTATTACAAAAGTTGGTAGTTTGTGATGTAATAAAATAAAAGTGATGTTATTCAATGGAAAAGTTGGAATTTGAGATTTAGTTTACTGTTTTATCGATCAAAATTGGCATAAGAATCATGGATTGACGATTGTCATAAGATATTGCATTATGAAATGTGAATAGTCTTTACTTGCAGTTTCGCGTGGCTTGAGGCAGTCACAGCTAGCGTGCTATTGATTAAGAAATTGCATTGTCGTATTTCTAATTACTTCATGATCGTAGATACGACCATACCCGGTTGTGAAGTTATTGTTATGACAAAACAATTTCCTAACGGACCACAAAATTCTTAAGGGCACAAGAGCAACTGCAATATCACACAAAAAGGGAATTTAAAGCAAGAAGACGGAAAAACAGTATCTCTTTCAATGCAACACGTTCACTGGACTGCTGATCTTGGTGTTTGTAATCTTAGCAAAATGCATAATGAAAATGAAAATGAAAATAATACTAAGGAGATGATAGGAATGAGCACTGCTAAATGAGTCAATATTTCCAGAACAAATATTTATTATAACTAAAACATATATCGTACCTTATGCTTAGTACAACAATGACGGAAGATTTTTATGTCCGTTCCATGTCCATTGAGCGCTCTTTTATATAGCCATTGTCCTCTTGAGACACCCTTACGTCGTAACGATAAGTTATAACAGTTTTTCTTTTTACACTTCACTCAAACTTAGACGGAACACGTTTTCATGTATTTAATAAAAATTAGATCAGACCGCCAGAAATCTGCGTCCGTCGTACTTAAGAAAAACAGTACATGTGTTTAGCGCTCAAGGTTTCATTTGTTCCCCAGCGAACAAAATGGTGAAGGATCGCATATCGATCCGTATTCTTCTCAGTTTATATTGCCGCTCAAAGACGACGAATTACATTATTTAGGAAATTCCACCGTTGCTATATGACACCTTATTATACATTAATCATTCTTTATAAACATGTGTTTACCTTCTGGTTGAAAATGTTAACTATTTGCTATTTTAATGAAGCCAAAAATAGCGAATATCACACCGCCTCCCATGAGGAGAGAGGGAATGCCGAAGGATTACGTCGATCCTCATGTCATCATGAGATATTCGTGATTTTTGGTATGACACTTACATTATATTCCTTAGGAAATAACTGGCGTACTAGGTACATAAATTGAAATTACATTTATAAACATTTATCAGATATTTATCCTATTTCAAAATAATGTTTCTGGTTCTTTGTTCATCACTCACTTAATTCCTTAATACTAAGATTCACATTTATGTGCATATTTAAGATTGGTCCATATTTGCTTATAACGATAAGTGACTGTTCATTTCTCACTTCGGGGGATAGAACTCAGAATTTACACTCTCTTGAGCTTAACAACTAACACAGGAGTACAGTGAGTGTTTATTTTCAGTAAACTAGAGTGGACAATGTTCGACCCTCTCATTGTTGTACAACTACAATTTAATAACGTAGCAATACACTTGGTGATACTTTCACTTTCTGTGTTAGTTGTCTATGGCGTTCATCATGCAGTACATTTGTTCTTCCCATTGTGGTGCCAGGAATTCGAGTGGCTTCCCGGGTTTCTGTTTACAATATGAAACAGAAGAAGTGGAAAATTATAACTTACAACCTATTGAATACATTGGTTAAGGATCGGGACTGGTCTGAAGATCACTCTTCCTATAGTGCTCATTCATTTTCTTTGTCCATCAAGAGACAGGATTATAATTCATTTTAGCACTGTTCAGGAGTGCAAGTATTAATGGCTTTAAGGTCTGAGTAATCTGACAATAAACTAAAGGAAATTGCCTCATTTACGTATGAAAATGTAGTCACACAAGTGTGTAAATGTCTTTCCTCCAGTATGTACGACTGAAGTCATGGCGGTTAGCAGTTTCTAGTTTGGATTTTTTCGTCAACCACACGTCAGCCACTCACAGCGGCTGCAAAGTGTTGCGTGAGCTCCAATACTCAGTATCCATTCGCGCTCAGGCTGTAACAGAGCTGCCGGTCGTTGATCGCCCCTCCCCCCCCTCCCGCCTTTTATTAATTTTTATGTTATACTGTGGACTTCGTATGACGCGAGTGCATCAATACACACACCTCGGGCGTGCTTTCCATCGGAGGAGCCGGACATTGAAGCTGACTCCACACTTCCCTGTCAACTGCCTCCCATGAGGCTCACAATATTTTAGCTGTTGCTGCACCTGAAACAACACTGAACTTTGCGTTGCACCTACTATCGTAGCTCTGGCTTCTTTTTACCCTTTCAGTATGACATTGCTACTAATACACACTGAACAGTTATTCTTATTATGCACGTCGCACTGTGACTTCATATTCACCGAGCATTCTTACTAACTTCCTTCATCGACAGCGTTCATTTACAATAGAGTCAAATTTGCAGGTTTCCTCATAACTTACAAGCTAATATTTACAATTAATTGTCACTCCTTTGGTTAAGTCCAGTGAACAACTGCTTTATGAAAGGACTCTGTATATCTCAAGGTTTACTTTCACTAGTGAATCTAAAAATATTCTTTCAAACCTTTTTCTTTTTTTTAAAAAAAAAAAAGGCTCATCTCCTCATTATGACAACCACAGATTTTGCAACACTCGTTGCATTTATTCTTTAGTACACCGAAGACCATTTTCTACTCCCGTGTAGCATGTCTACTACTTAACGAGTGCGCATTTAACGCTGAACCTTTTCTTTTGTGTTTTCGTTTGTGTTTGCCAACATTTTTATATTTGGGGGCAGACTGGATAACAATAGGTCTCCCTCTTCGTTTCATGTACTCAGCAATCGGTCTCTGTTGAAAACATAAGATAACGTGTGTCTACTATTTTTGGCATGAATGGAATTACCCACATTCCACTGCGTTTACGCAAGCGGTCCATAAAAATCATTACCAAAGCTAGCGAAGTTCATCGCGCTACGTGTCTCATTTCTCATAAGCACTACTTTGCCTCCAAGCACACGTGCCTTTTACAAGTCGACCCTTGGTATGGGTTAATGAACCAGGATGAAAAGGAACGGGCACAGGCTAATTGTATTTCATAAGAGGAGTATCTTAGGAGACATTTGTACAGTAAAATCTGCACGTAAATTATCATTATAAACATAGACACATATATACATTTTTAACCTCTTTCATTGCAGCATGCTTTGCTACTTCTACGTCTTACTCTCGTTATAGTCAATATTAAGTTTAAACATCACTGCATTGCTTGTTCTTTAGATTAGCCTTCAACTAGGGTATTGAATGGTCGATAGATTACACTACAAAGCATCTGAAGATGTATACTTGGACTTATTTTGATACAGGGGGCTTGCTGTGTGGTTAATTAGGAGGAAGCCGAAAGGCACGCGTTTAAGCTCACGCAGGCTGGCGTGAGGTCTGGAACAGGACAAGGAATTGAGACTAGCAAAAATAGTACGTATCTGTTGGGATACTTCACTTTAATCCATAATTGGTGAACATCGCTCTTGATGGTACATGTTTTACAGTATCAATAGTAACTGGTAACGGCGCCTTGCTAGGTCGTAGCAAATGACGTAGCTGAAGGCTATGCTAACTATCGCCTCGGCAAATAAGAGCGTAATTTGTCAGTGAACCATCGCTAGCAAAGTCGGCTGTACAACTGGGGCGAGTGCTAGGAAGTCTCTCTAGACCTGCCGTGTGGCGGCGCTCGGTCTGCAATCACTGATAGTGGCGACACGCGGGTCCGACGCATACTAACGGACCGCGGCCGATTTAAAGGCTACCACCTAGCAAGTGTGGTGTCTGGCGGTGACACCACACCTTGATTCTACTGAAATCAATTCGTCAGCTAACATTCCTCATATACTCTTTAGACTGGGCTCAGATCACAGGCAAACAGTTTACTTTCATGGCAATTAATGGCCTCGGTATATACTTGCGCTATATTATTTATGCTCCATGTTTTGTCTCTCTTTGTACTGTATTTCAACTAACTTAGTTTACTATAGCTTATTGTCTCCTTGCGTGAACACATGTGGGTTACCACTTGTTATCTCATTTATCAGGACGATTTAACTGAACTTTAAGCTAAGATATTTCCTCCATCCTGTTCACTGTCTGGGCATTTTGAACATGCCTTTTTTGATCAGGTAATTTGGGCGTTTCCTACAGAAATTCAGGTACTGACATTACTAAATATAAATCTATAAATCTCCTTGTACCTTGAGAGAAGTGCTTATATACGTACCCTCCTCCATTTCTCACCTTTATATTTTTATATAGCTCCATACAATCACCTCGCAAGCACTTTTTTTGTATACTATCTTACAGTTAAATTGAAATTCTTTCTGAAACTTTAATTTCCTGCTTCAGCTTGTTGAAGAAATATCACTTCATGTCCATCACTGTTGTTCTTGTTGTGGTCTTCAGTCCTGAGACTAGTTTGATGTAGCTCTCCATTCTACTCAATCCTGTGCAAGCTTCTTCATCTCCCAGTACCTCCTGCAACCTACATCTTTCTGAATCTGTTTAGTGTATTCATGTCTTGGTCTCCCTCTACAATTTTTACCCTCCACGCTGCCCTCCAATACTAAACTGGTGATCCCTTGATTCCGCAGAATATGTCCTACCAACCGATCCCGTCTTCTAGTCACGTGGAGCCGCAAATTTCTCTTCTCCCCAATTCTATTCAATGCCTCCTCATTAGTTACGTGATGTACCCATGTAATCTTCAGAATTCCTCTGTAGCACCACAGTTCGATAGCTCCTATTCTCTTCTTGTCTAAACTATTTATCATCCACGTTTCACTTCCATACATGGCTACACTCCATACAAATACTTTCAGAAAGGACTTGCTGGCACTTAAATCTATATTCGATGTTAACAAATTTCTCTTCTTCAGAAACGCTTTCCTTGCCATTGCCAGTCTAAATTTTATATCCTCTCTACTTCGACCATCATCAGTTATTTTTTTCTAATAATTTCCGGGTATGCAGCCAGATCCCGTCGACATTCTGCCAGAATAGCAAAACTAATTTACTACTTTAAGCGTCTCATTTCCTAATCTAATTCCCTCAGCATCACTTGATTTAATTCGACTACATTCCATTTTCTAAGATAAGTCCTAGGGTCAGTATTGCCTCACGTGTTCCAACATTTCTACAGAATCCAAACTGATCTTCCCCGAGGTCGGCTTCTACCAGTTTTTCCATTCGTCTGTTAATAATTGCTGTTAGTATTATGCAGCCGTATTACAATTTTTCCATAATTAACATTTAATACTTAAAGTTTCCATGTAGTAGCCGTTACCATGTAGTCCGGGCGGTGTTCAACACAATACTCATCATTAACAGTTCACACAAGGAAATTTCCATTATGCAAGAATTCATATCCACGACAGTACTTAACCATTACCATTATAAAATTTCTTTAAGTCTTGGTAGTGAAATAAGCCTTTTACTCTCCCCAAAGCCGGGTCAGTTAATAAGTAACTCCCTATGTGTGGTTTCCTTAAAATAAGGTAAGGACCTTGATACATATGTTGCCACTTGCGAATTTTCTTACATATTAAGGATGGCTTGAAATGAGTCTTAAGTAATACCTTTTCACCTACAAGGTAATTTACAGTTTTGTTTACTTTTTTATCATACCGTTTCTTCCTTAATTGAGCATTGGTGGTAATGGAACTTAAAGCTTCTCGAATTTTCACATCTAGATCTATCTCAAGGCTAGGTATCTTGGGAAGAGGATCAATCCACTCATTCTGTTCCTTCCTTCGAGATATGAACTCATGTGGAGTAGAACCAGTGGAAGTGTGTGGCAAATTATTGACTGTCTCTTCGAAAGGTGTCACGAAATCAACCCAACGTGTTTGCTTGTCGGGAATGTACGTCCGAACAAATCTGTTAAACTCCTTGAAGATTCGCCCAGTCGGATTCGACTAAGGCCTAAACTGTGATATTAAGATCTGCTTGACATTGTGATGGGCCAAAAATTCACGCCATTTGCGGCAAGTAAAGTTGGATGCATTATCTGAAAGTATATGTTCAAGGACTCCGAATCTAGGAAAATAGTTATTTTCAAGGCGGCGTATTATAGGTGGAGCACAAGGTGTCTTCATAAGATATATTCGAACAAATTTTCTGAAGTTGTCAAGACCAGCAATTAGGTATTTGACACCTCCCCTACCTACCGGTAGACGGCCAGCCAGGTCAATGCTAATGAGCTGATTAGGTCTTTCGGCGATGATCGGACTCGATAGAATTAAAGTAGGAATATTCAGAGCTTTCGCCTTTTGGCAGATGACACAGAATTTTAGCAATATTTGTATCCAACGATGTAGGTTGGGAACATATCAGTAAGTAGCAATCTTCTTTTTACACCTCTCTGGACCATAGTGGCCCCACGAACTGCTAGGTATACAAACAAGCCAGTTGTCTGATGACACAGAGGTGCGATGAAATAATACCTGATTATGAATCTTGAAGAATATAGACAACTTACAGTTCGGATTTTCTTCAAGAAGCCTTATTACTTTTCCCCACTTAAGATCTGTGCTCTGTAGCGTCTGGATTTGCTTGCACAGCTGCAAGAAATATTTCCTATGAATGGGATCCCGCATAAGAAGAACTTTGTAATTTGACATCTGTTCTACCAACTCACTTGTCTCTGGCAGACCTGGTGAACGAGAAAGTGCGTCTGCCATAACCTTATGATTGTCATTTATATACACAATATCAAAGTTCTGGTACCATGTGCTGCGGAATTTGAATCCCCGCCAGACATCATGGATGTCGAAGACCCGTAGAGGTCTCTGTACCATCTCGCCGTAAGCTGTGGTGGCGTGCACCTCCTGGCCCGAATTAAATGTGAGAGCGCCACAGTGAAACACGTGGTTGCAGCGGCCAATAGCAGCGTCCCCGATCGAGTACTTAAGCGCCTGCCTGTCGCTCAGCCTGCCCCCCACGCGCATCCTCTACGACCTCATCCCCTTCCCCCACCTTCTCCTTTTCCTTGAACACATCCGCACACTATATTGTCTGCTGCCTTGATCCCCTTCACCCCCTGGTGTCTCCCTTCCTCTCCACCCCCAACCAGTTGCCTCGCCTTTACTGTTGTGTCCCACACTCTCTCCATCTCCACACCCTCCATCTCCTTTCCCAACACAACTTCCACCGTCTACCCCTCCCAGATGATGAGCTTCACCCTGACATCTACCCTTCCTACCAACTCTAACCCTATCTTCCTGCCTCCTCCTCAGGGCTCCCTCTCCTCTCCCTCCCTCCTCCTGAGCGGCTTCCCCCTCCTACTCCCCCTCCATCTCTTGTGCCTCCTTTCAGTGTCTCTGCGCTTCCTCCTGTCCTGTCTTCCCTCTTCCTCTCCCGCCCCATGTGTCTCCGGCCTCTTCGTGAACCCACTGATGCCCCTCCTCTCTCCATCTGCTGCTTCCTCTACTGCCCCATGCTCTCCCCTCCTTTTCCATCCTCTCCGCCCTTTCCCTCGGCAGGTCCCGCCTGGCAATTTTATACTTCGTTGTGAGTGCTCCAAGTGGGTTTTAAGTGGGTTGTTCCAGAGTGTTTTTACTACTGTGGCCGACTTTTAACGTGTGCATGTCCATTCAGTGTCTTCTCTGAGTTTTGAAGACTCGCCAACTGTGTTTTTTAACTTTCTGGTGACTTAACTGCCCTCCATGAACGTCTCTGTGTTAGTCTATTTTTTATCTCCATTTTCTCCCATTATTCTGGTTTAAGTTCCCCTTTCTCGCCTTATGTATGTAACATTATATTCTTATTTTAAGTTGTTATGTCATTCAGCTGAAGAGCAGCGGATTGTGCCGCTGACAGCCCTCCCCTGCCCATATGGGGCAGGGGAATGAAATCACAATAAAGAAAAAAAAAAACAGCGTATTGACTTTCGTGTTTCTTTACGAGTAGACGTGGTTGTCTTGTTTGGATCGTGACTCTGTTGTCTGTTCTTGTTGTGTTGTAAGGTCCATCGTTGGTCGTGTCCTTCCTTTCCGATTGAGTTGTTGTTTGGGGCCGCTCCGCTGGTCCCGCCGCGTTTGCGTCACTACAACCCCGCGACCATTCCGGTCGCCGTTATAACAAAAGTCGTATTCTTGCAAAAATAAACACCACCTGGTTAGGCGCGGATGTTGTAATTTACAGGTCAGAAGATACGAAAGTATTTGATGGTCCGTGTTTCTTTTACCTTTCTACTAAAAATGTAATAATTAAACCTCTTGAAGGCCCAGATAACTGCAAGTGCCTCCAGCTCAGTAACTGAATAGGACTTTTCACATTCTGTTAAGACCCTACTCGCAAAACTAATCACTCTTATCTGCTCTGTTTCGTCTACTAATTCAACCTGAAATAAACAACATCCAATTCCAACAAACGAAGCGTCTGAGATGATGCCAAATTCTTTAACCATTTGTGGAATCTGAGATGTTACTCTTTAAAAGACCATCTTTAATTGCCTGAAAAGCTTTCTGACTTTCTGGTGTCCAATTCCAACGCGAACTTTTCTTCAGAAGATAATGCAAAGCAGGATTATACATTACTTGACCAGACAGTAATAGTCGAAAGAAAGATGAAAGACCGAGAAATCCTCTTAGTTGTCTCTTAGTAGCCGGTGTAGGGAAATGCTTAATCACAGACAACTTTCCCATGTCAGGTTTAATCCCTTCAGGTGTAATCATATGACCTAAAAACTGTAGCTCACCTTTTCCAAATTTTGACTTTTTCAGATTTGCTGTAACACCATGTTCTTGAAATCTCTGAAACATCTTTTATACAATAGCTAAATGATCTTCCCTGTTCTTAGTAGCTACCAACACGTTATCTACATAAACAGTTACCTCATCCAGAAGTGCAGGTCATAACACAAAATCGAAAGCAGAAATAAATAATCTCGAGCTTACATTTAAACCAAAGCGCATGACCTTAAACTGATATGAGCGGCTGGCAAATATAAAAGCAGTATATTTCCTGGATTCCTTGTCCAATTTCTCTTGCCAGTAGCTACTTCTTAAATCAAGTGTACTCAAAAATCTAATGCCCTGAAATTTCTGTAATTGCTCCTCAAGCACTTCAGGCCGATTCGTTATTGGTACAATTATTATGTTTATTGATCTGGCGTCCAATACTAGTCTGACACTACCGTCCAGTTTAAGCATGGACAACAAGGGACTTGAGTACGGCGAATTCGATAACTCGATAACCTCCCAACACAGCATTTTCCTAATCTCATGCTTTACAGCTTCTCGTCGGGCTTGGGGTACTGAATAGCTTGCTTTGCAGAACATTGAGTGGGGAAGCACTTCCATTTTATACTCGAACCCTTTTATTAATCTTGGTTTCCTTGAAAAGATTTTCATGTAACCTAGTAATAAATGGAACAGATCGTCTTTATGCTACTCCCTGAGTTCAGTCGATTCCTTTGCTTTAGCATCGATCTCGTCTCTGTCAGGGAGTAAGTCTTCATACTCAATGTCATTAATGTCATCCCATTTAGTCAGGTCATTTGTCTGATCAAACCACGGTTTGTCTGTCCTCTAACGTCTCCAAACCTGATGAATTGTCAACACCGCATTCACTTCACTCCTTAACAAGTTAACAACAACTGGTTGTTGATTTACGCCGGCCGCTGTTGCCGAGCGGTTCTAAGCGCTTCAGTCCGGAACCGAGTGACTGTCATGGTCGCAGGTTCCAATCCTGCCTCGGGCGTGGATGTGTATGATGTCCTTAGGTTAGTTAGGTTTAAGTAGTTCTAAGTTATAGGGGACTGATGACCTCCGATGTTAAGTCCCACAGTGCTCAGAGCCATTTGAACCGTCTGTTGATTACGATAAAGGTACACACTCCAGATTCAATATCTATCACTGCTTTTGTTTGTGGAAGAAATTCCATGCCCAAGAGACATGGAACTGACAAGTTCTTTACTATTAGAAAGTGGCAAGAAACCAAAAGAGATTCTATCTGCAATTGAAGCTGCGTCTGTAAACTAAGTCTGTTTCAAGGGACCAATCGCTCCCGATATGGAGTAACTCTGAATCGGCAATCATAAAACTTTTGAAACAGAAGACACCTGTTTGAAGAGACATGATGAAATGACATTGTTGTTGGCTCCTGTATCAACAATGGCTGTGACAGGAATGTTGGCAATAGAAATCTTAATCAAAGCCTCAACCTGTCCATCATAAATGTCATTAATGTCTTGAGCCTCTGCCGGCCGTGGTGGCCAAGCGGTTAAAGGCGCTACAGTCTGGAACCGCGCGGCCGCTACGGTCGCAGGTTCGAATCCTGCCTCGGGCATGGATGTGTGTGATGTCCTTAGGTTAGTTAGGTTTAAGTAGTTCAAGTTCTAGGGGACTGATGACCTTAGAAGTTAAGTCCCATAGTGTTTGAGCCTCTCTGCCAAGTGCAAGGTTATCTCGTAAGTCGGTCTCATGGTAGTACCGAAACGCATTTATTTATTCAGAACCAGAGGATTCGTTAGTGCCCCAACTCAAACCCGCAGCGACCGCTAGGAGGCTGAATGGCGCTGCCTCCACTTTTCCGCAGGATGTTTAGTCTGTTTGCCATTCATGGCCATAAGTGTTTGTTCCGTTTAATATTGGTGCTGGTTATGTGGTACAAATGCCGGTGTAAAGAGGACATATTCACTGGGTGCATTCACTTGTGATTAGAATACTTGAGGCGGCTGCTATCGCCCGCCCGCAAAACAATTTCCTTGTGAAGGAAAGTTCGCATATGGTGCCGTTTGAAAATTGTTCCGCGGTCCTCTAACTTGTGAAAAGTTGTTCTGATGTTGTGCTGGATGGCCTCCGCCTTGCCCATGCCACTTTCTATTTTTCCACCTATAACTTTGATTATAACTGGCCCATTTGAAAAATTACCACTCGTTTGTGGAGAATTTCCACAGCGCTCAGGCGCAGAATTAAATGGCCGGTTTCCAAACTGATGTTGTACCTGGTGGCTATAAATTGGGTGATATCTCTGCTGATTACTATAATTGGTTTTCTGCTTCCGTTTAAAGTTATTGCCGTTTGTGTTTTCATAACGGCTGGCAGGTTGGTGCCAGCGATCGCGGTACCGCGCTCTCTCCTTCGGCGCATTGTTTACGTGCTATGAATTCTGCTGGCTGCCAGGGAAAAATTTGCCACTCCCAACCTTGGAGCGCACATCCTCGCTAATTAAATCTAAGGAATCCAGCACAGAAAGGAATGCATCCGTGTCCTCTTCGGACACGTTTACAAGTTTCTCTCTGATAGACACTGGGAGTTTGCTTTGAAGAATCATAATTACGACCTTGGAAGTAATCGGAGAATCTCAGAATTTAATTTTTGCTAGATACTTCTCCAAGTATCGCCGGAGACTTCCATGCTTCTCACTGAAAATTTCCGCATAATACACCTTCTTCCTTAATCTCTGCTGCACCCCATTACACCAAAATTTTCCCAAGAACATTTTCTCAAATTCTTTGTAATTCCTACACGTCTCCACCATTTCCGTTCCCCATAATGCTGCATCACCGGAAATAAATCCAGTAACGAACTGAATACGCTGTCTGTCTGTCTGTCCAGCTCCTGGGAAATATGCCGGAAAATTTCTTTAGGAACATGATCGGGTGTACTTCTCGCTTCTGCGGATGAAAAACAGAATAAGTGAAATGCTTAATCATACTTTCCTCTTGCATTAAACTCACAATTGTGGGCGGATCATTTATTTTCCCCACTCGGGGCTCAACAGGACGGTTGATTCGCATGTAATCGTCATCATCTAAAGAGTTGTTTCCTATAGTTTGCGTATGCGTGTACAGATTTTCTACCCAGTTTCTCAGCATTCTAACTTCGTCCACTACTTGCTGCTTCCATTCAGGAAGATCCCGTGTAAGTGTCCTCCAAGTCTGTCCAATTCAGACACGACTGTGTCTCCCGACTTACCAGGAGCAGCTAAGATTTCATATGTTACATCCTTGACAGTCTTCCCTGACCTTCTTTTCGATAAAAATATCTTTACCCTTTATCCATTCACCGTAGTTTTCCGACAATGTCTCTGCGTTTGCTTTCACAGCGTTCTTAACCTGTTCTTCGATATTGATTGATTCTATCTGCCTCGACAGATCCTCTACTAAACTTTCAATGTCAGTTACCGCATTTCTAACTGAGTTTATTTCTTTGGTAGCTGCCTGAATTTTTGTGTTTAATGTTCTAGATACTTCTGCTGTTTCACCTTTCACCTGTTTCTGCATTTTCTGAATTTGTTCGCTGAATTTAGTTTGCGCTTCACCCAACTGGGTATTTAATTCAGCCGTAATTTCTTTATGCAGATCTATTTTGATTGTGCCTAGCTGAGTTTTTACTCATTCGCTTACAGCATCCAATCGGGTGTTAACAGTCTCATTTTGTGTATTTATAGTCTCATTTACCGCGTCAAACTGTTGTTTCAGCATTTCCATTAACGCACCGAAGTCATTTGTAGCAGCAGCGGGAAGAGTTTGGACTTTAGGGTCGCTTTCCCCTATTACAGACATAGTTAGTTCAGTTTCCATACGGAAACCTACCTTTCGCGATCGTAAAGGGTATGGAATACTGTTAACGTCTTCACTTCGTCTCCTGTTATCACCTGTCTCTGTTTACTATCTGCCATTTTCGTCAGTAAGTCACGTGATACTGATCCACTACGCAAGGCTTTCGTCGTTTGTCAGTGACGTGGTGCACTGCTTGCTGGGAGTCCGCTAAGAGCACCGCTCTCGCGTGAGCAACAAATGAAATTCTATCTGGCGAGAAGACAAGATGGAACCTAAACGTTTCAGACAAATGAATGAAGGTGCTCTTCACTGCAAATTGCACACAATATCCACCATGTTGAAAACGTAATACAGCTAACAATGGAGAAAAAAATTCTATTATCAGACTACCAAAAATTTAATTTGAAAGATAAAATAATGCAGAGTTTCTATAGCGGGAAGGAGATAAAAAGTATGAGGATCGACCTGGAAAACCAACGTTGCTACTGAAGCACTACACAGCATATGCAAAATTCTGACTTACTTTTTGATGGCTTGATTACAGCTATATTGTATCAGCAACTTCGCGTCTCTTTTCTTTTCCTTCCTCTCGGTAATTAAACTGCGTTATCGACCAGCATATTTTCCGTTTTTCTCTCAGAGGGATGATGTGCACATGAGACGACAGGACATTTATTAACACAAGCACATAGAAAATTTTCGAAGTATTTGAACTAATTTTTGGTCAAGTCCCTGTTCGGGGGCAAAGTGTGATGTAATATAATAAAAGTAATGTTGTTATTCAATGGAAAAGTTGGAATTTGATATTTCGTTTACTGTTTTATCAATCACATCTGACGTGAGAATTATGGATTATGAAATGTGAATAGTCTTTTCTTGCAGTTTCGCGTGGCTTGAGGCAGTCACAACTAGCGTGCTATTGGCTCCTGTCTCGGGTTCTTCGGCCGACGTTCATATAATGATTTTTCTGACGTTTCGCCAGCACGAGTGGCTGGCATTGTCAAAGCTTCACCCTCCATTGCCGGTGGAGGGTGAAGCTTTGACAATGCCAGCCACTCGTGCTGGCGAAACGTCAGAAAAATCATTATATGAACGTCGGCCGAAGAACCCGAGACAGAAGCCAATAGGCAGTTTGTCAACAAGTGGCCACGAAAGCCTTAATAATTTTGTAGCGTGCTATTAATTAAGAAATTGCATTATCGTCTTTCTAATTACTTCATGATCGTAGATACGATCATACCCGGTTGTGAAGTTATTGTTATGATAAAAAACAATTTCCTAAAGGACCAGTAAGTTCTTAAGAGCGCAAAAACAATTGTAACATTACACAAAAAGGGAATTCAATATTAAAGCTGATGCAAGAAGACGATAAGAGTTTTTTTTTTCAATGTAACAAGAGCATTGGACTGCTGATCTTGGTGTTTGTAATCTTAGCAAAATGCAGAATTAAAATGAAAAATACTGAGGAGTTGATAAGATGAGCACTGCTAAATGATTCATTATTTCCAGAACAAATATTTATTATAACTAAAACATATATCGTACCTTATGCTTAAGTATAACAATGAGGGTAGATTTTTATATCCGTTTCATGTCCATTGAGAGCTCTTTTATATATCCGTTGTCTTCTTGAGTCGCCCGTGCGTCATCACGATAAGTTATAACAGTTCTTCTTTTTACACTTCACTCAAACCTAGACGGAACACGTTTTTATGCATTTAGTAAAAATTAGATCGGACTGCTACAATTCTGTGTCCGTCTTACCTAAGAAAAACACTGCAAGTGTTTAGCGCTCAAGGCTTCATTTGTTCTCCAACGAACAAAATAGTGAAGGATCGCACATCGATCCGTATTCTCCTCAGTTTATATTGCCGCTCAAAGACGACGAACTACATTATTTAGGAAATTCCACCGTCGCTGTGCGACGCCTTACTATACATAAATTACTCTTTATAAACAAGTATTCGCCTTCTGGCTGAAAGTGTTAACTATTTGCTGTTTTAATGAAGCCAAAAATATCGAATATCAGAATTTTCTTAGCTTTTCTTTCAAATTTTTTACTGTTTCCAATTTTTTTTGTGTAGCGTAAGCTTTCTCCGTTCTAACGGGTTGATAATCATGTCGCAGTTAGACGCGACCATGCAGTGATATATATCTACAGCATAACTAAATTGGTCTTAGTGTGGTTCCATCAGCTGGGTAGAGCAACACCACATTTGGGCTGTGGGTTGGATTTGTTGGAATGTGCGTCGAATCATCTGCTCCAAAGGCGCTCCTCCATGTTGAAGAGACGTATCCACGTGGGTTGGTAATATTTACGTTCAAGTTGCCACCTAACCCCACCTTGGGAATCGGTCGAAAATGACTTCTAAATCGTTCTGCTCGAAGGGCCTCTGAGGACTCGGATACGCAACAAGAAAGATAATAATCCCATAATACGTGGAAACCGTAATTGCAGTGCCACAGAGAATCTCCAGGGGGTGGGAGGGGGGGGGGGCAGAGAGTAGTGTGCACACGGGTGATCAATTTTTTTTATAAAAATGGCTGACCCATCTCCACAGCCGTTTGCCTGATCCGTCCTGTAGCCTTCCATGCTTCCATGTTTTTTCCTAGTTTAAGGGTATGAGTTCGGCAGATACGTATTTCAGTTACTATTAGAGTGTCAATACGATGCCAGTTTCAGTTATTGGCGAAAAATGACATTAGCTTTAAAAACGCGTAATGAGTGGTCTCTGATCTGGACGACTTCACAGACCGTTACTGGGGGCAAACAAAGACATGGTTACTTGGAGAAGGACCAAGAGTTTAATGAGGGTGTTTGGTGCGCCCCTGAATTTTTGTATACTGTTCTTGATTGTGGTGGAGATGTCCCGTTGTTGCAAGGAAGCAATGTGGTCTTTTATACTTGTGAAAAGTCCTGAGAGGTAAGACCCATCCATGGGGACTGGACACTGGCGTGACTTTCAACTGATTGGCGGCCCCATGGGATCCGAGTGGATGTAGATGATGTCCAAGCCGGAGGCTGTCGTTGTGGCAATGGAGGAAATATCTTGGTGTCAAAAATCGTCGGTATTGTTGGAGGTTTGGTGGTTTTGACTTGATAGCCTGCTGCTGAGCCATACACGTGTGATGGGCTTATTGCAACGTAGGATAGCCTCAGTACGTACAGGATGCTCGCCAGCAATGTTTGCGAACTTTGGCTTCTGAGTGCTTGGCTTGGCGCAGGACTGCAATTGGTGGTTGTTCCCACACCGAACGCATCTGGAAGGTAGCTCACAATAATTAGAAATGTGAAAAATTTGAGGCAGCGTCTGCACTGTGAAGGGCCGCATTGAGTTCGGTATGTTTCCAACTTGATTCGCATATCCATTATATGGCAAAGGTCATAGATTAGCCACTTTTTCGTCCTGCAGGCATAGAGAGAGAATAAACGTGCTGAGCCACCAACTGAGTAGTTTTTTTCTCATCTCTAGGCTTGAACTGGTAGACAGACGCTTGGGGGAATACTCTGGCATGCACTTCCTTTTCCACTTCTTTGGCTGTAATCTCCGCCGGTAGATATTTGATCTCCACTTTTAGAGATTTTTCCGTGGGCGGCTGGTGAGTGAAAAATGGGATTTTCGTCTGCTTACAATAGCAGAGCGCTTTCATTCTTCATAGTCTCAAAATGATACTTAATCGTTTCCCCCTTATACAGAGTGAGTCACCTAACATTACCGCTGGATATATTTCGTAAACCACATCAAATACTGACGTCGGAGGTTTCAAGCGTCAACTTTAGGTTACAATATCTCCGGATGTAATTAACATTTTACAATGCAACAAACGGCACTGATTACGTATTTGTTTATATGTTCAGATGTGCTAACAAAACTAACGGGGTTCCATTTAAAAAAAAACGTAGGTTTATGTTAAAAAACATACTTCCGTGCATTTTTTATGGTTTGTATTAAACAATTACACTAGCCCCTCTCCTCACGTTCGGTCTGCGGAGTCGGTTCTTCAGTATTTGATGTGGTTTACGAAATATATCCAGCGGTAACGTTAGGTGACTCACCCTGTATATGGCCTTTACCTGTTTCTTTTCCTCCGCATTTAGGGAAAGATACTTGCCCACATACTGAATTGTGATTGGCGTACCTTTGCTGACACTTTTGGCGGTTGTGGTTGGTCAGAACGGGCGGCGGCGGCAGTTTCCCATGCAGCTGGTTGCGTCGTCACTTCCATCGGCTCACCATCCACTGGAAGCCGGACAGACTGGTTTGATGTAGGAATTGGGTGTTTGCGCCTGTTGGAATATTCAAGTTCTTGTGAATTTTTTCGCTTTTCTCCCGTTCGTTTGTATCGAACCGTTTGGAATGGTTGTCCTTCACCTTCGTCGTCAGTGGACTGTGCGCTGTCAGTTTCCGATGCTGGGGGCAGGCCGCGCCTGCTGTACTCATCTGATGAATAGTTGTTATCCGTTTCAGGTGTTTTTAGTCCATACTTGGCGGTAAGGTACCTCGCTTGCTGGTCGCCCATCTTAAGGCCTTCTTCACTGATTTGCAGATCGTCTGCTGTCGGCAGAGGGTAAATGCTGGCCTGTGTACAGTGTAAGGTTCTAAAGTAACAGTCCTTCCCGCGTCGTGTTACCTGGTTCCCACATCTGGGTCTCCGTCCAGGAGGACGCGAGCTGTTCGGCCGCTGTCGGAGGCCAGGCACACCGATGGTTTCCGTTTGCGTCGAACCAGAAGGTGGCGTGCCCTGAGCCTGAGTTGTCGTCGTAGGATGTCTGTCACCCATGGCCAGGGTCGTTGTAAACGGGGGGCCGATGGGGCTGCGTGCCGGGCACGACCTGCCATATGACGATCAGCCAACCCCTGTACAACAAAGCGGAGATCGCACCAGACACGGTGGCCTCTGCCCTCCTTGCCCGCGGCGCAGGCAGTCCGCTCCGGGCCTTCATACTCGTGCACACGATGATCGAGCGGCGCTCTCGAGCGAATACGAGCAAGGGAAGCCCCCACCTCTAACGTACAGAGCCTAAGAAATTGGTACATCTGAGTAATATAGTGTAGGGCCCCCGCGAGCACGTAGAAGTGCCGGAGCACGACGTGTCGACCACTCGACTAACTTCTGAAGTAGTACTGGAGGGAACTGACGCCATGAATACTGCAGGGTTGTCCATATACCCGTAAGAGCACAATAGTGTGGAGATCTCTTCTAAACAGCACATTGCAAGGCATCCCAGATGTGCTCAATAATGTTCATGTCTGGGGACTTTGGTGCCCAGCGGTAGTGTTTAAACTCAAAAGAGTGTTCCTGGAGCCACTCTGTAACAATTCTGGACGTGTAGGGTGTCACACTGTCCTGCTGGAATTGCCCAACTCAGTCGGAACGCACAATCGACATGAATGGATGCAGGTGCTCAGACAGGGTACTTACGTACGTGTCACCTGTCAGAGCTGTAACTAGACGTATCAGGCGTCCCATACCACTCCAACTGCAAACGACCCACACCATTACTGAGCCTCCACCAGCTTCAAAAATGGTTCAAATGGCTATGAGCACTATGGGACTTAACATCTGAGGTCATCAGTCCCCTAGAACTTAGAACTACTTAAACCTAACTAACCTAGGGACAACACATATATCCATGCCCCACGCAGGATTCGAACCTGCGACCGTAGCGGTCGCGCGGTTCCAGACTGACGCCCACCAGCTTCAACAGTCCCCTGCTGGCATGCTGGGTCCATGGATTCATGAGCTTGTCTCCATACCCGTACACGTCCATCAGTTCAATACAAACTGAAACGTGACTCATTCGACCCAGCAACATGTTTCCAGTCATCAATAGTCCAATGTCGGTGTTGAAGGGCCCAGGCGAGGCATAAATCTTGGGTCGTGTGGTCATCAAGGGAAGCGAATGGGCCTTCGGCTACGAAAACTGATGCCGGTGATGTTTCAAATGGTTTAAATGGATCTGAGCACTATGGCACTTAACATCTGTGGTCATCAGTGCCCTAGAATTTAGAACTATTTAAACATAACTAACCTAAGGACATCACACACATCCATGCCCGGGGCAGGATTCGAAACTGCGACAGCCGCAGTCGCGCGGTTCCGGACTGAAGCGCCTAGAACCGCTCGGCTACATCGACCGGCGGTGATGTTCTATTGAATGGTTCACAAATTGACAACTGTTGATGGCCCCGCATCCAAATCTGCAGCAAATTGCTGAAATGTTGCACATCTGACTCGTTGCACCATTCTCCTCAGTCGACGTTGGTTCCGCGCTTACAGGATCTTTTTCCGGCCGCTGCTATGACGGAGATTTGATGTATTACCGGATTCCTGATATTCACGGTACACTCGTGAAATGGTCGTACGGGAAAATCCCTACTTCATCCCTACGTCGGAGATGCTGTGTCCCATCCCTCGTGCGCCGGCTGTAACACCACGTTCAAACTCATTTAAATCTTGATAACCTGCCATTGTAGCAGCAGTAACCGACCTAGCAACTGTGCCAGACACTTGTTATCGTATATAGGAATTGCCGACCGCAACGCCGTATTTTGCCAGTTTATATATCTCTATATCTGAATACGCATATGCATATACCACTTTCTTTGGCGCTTCAGTGTATAAACTCACTACTGGCCCGCAGTTCACTCAGCCGGCTTTGGTAGGTGCTACATTCTAGGTATCACTGGCTTCTCATATTATTGTCACTTAACATCTTCGATTATTTGTATTACCGATTTGCAAAAAATCTGTAGTTATTATTTCAATTAATCTCCTTTTTCTTCCCGTTTTTAACTTACATTTGTGCTCTCAGATTACTTTTATTAAAATGAAGGCAAATTCTTATAGTTTCATATATGTTTGGTAATTTTTCACTGTCTTTTAAATATATAAACAAGAACAAAAATGAACGATCCACAGTGTGTTGTGATGTTGTTTAAAATATTTTTTTTTTAAATTTTTTGTTGTGTAACACAACTTTCACGCTGAAATCTATTTTATTATTGTCTCTTTTGACTCATATTTTTTATGAATACTTTATTTAACATTTTTGAAGTTTTTTAATGGACTCATCTGTGACTTATGCATATATATAAGAATTTTGTTTTCCGCGCCACATCTTTGTCTGTTACGCTAGTTTTATAGAATTGTTGAGAAGCTGCACTTTGCGGCTCCATGTATGTATGGGTTCACTACATTTTCTTGTAGTCTTTACACCCCTTGACACAAGTGGTTGTAATATCGCATTCAGTAAAATTTTTATTGTTATAGCCTTTCTTCCTGTTTCAACCTAGACCCGAAGATATGTAGCGCAGATTGAAACCGGTAGTCGGCTATAAAAAGTTGTTATGTGGAGAGTGTTTGTTTATTTATTGTAAGTGCATGTGAAGGAGTGACCAGAGGCAATGACGTTTCTCAGAAGATATCTCATGCCGCCGAAAGACTCATATATACAATGTGTAGTTCTGACGATTACAAGCACAGAAGAATATCGAAAAGCACTGAGATGGCTCCATAAGGGCTGAAAGGGCAGAAAAGCTGTGATATCTATGGAAGGTACATGTGTGGGTTGGGGTCCACTACAGGACGTGAGGGGGAGGTTGGGATGAGGAGGGGATGGGTGGCTTCCCTTCCTACTCGCGTGTAGCGAGTGGGAGGAAGAATGACCTGCGCTTCTTCCCAATCGCTTCGTATCCTTCGTAGCTCCAGCGATCTACGATAAGCTGCTGCCTGAAGGGGAGCAAGGTATTTCGCAGTATCTTAATAGAATCAGATAGGTGTCTCATGTCACGCCTTTCCACCAATAAGCTGTTATAGTTGCTTTTCTACTTCGCGATCAGTTGCCTCAACATCTGCCATTTCGGCGTTAATATGATGATTGAAAGGAGGAAATGTGTTACGATTTCCCACGGTGAAACAGTTTCGGAAGACGTTTTCAGTATTTCGTTAGTCTCTCTGTTGTCTTCTGTTTCGGTGGCAGCATGATCACTGACTGAATGAATAGAGGATTTTGAATCGCTTACTAATTTTACGTAAGACCAAAGCCTCTTAGTATATTTTACTCAGATAGTTTGACAAAATTTTACTGTCACACTCATTGAAAGCTTCTCTCATTGTTCTCCTTACTCTCATTTTGGCTTCATCCACTTTTTGATTGTCAGTTAGGTTTCGACATCTCTTGAATCTGAGGTGAATCTCTCTTAGTTAACGTAGCTCTTTTTTAACAAAGCTGTTAAACCACGGTGAGTGTTTCCCATCCCTTAAGACCATGTGTATTGTTTTTTGAACCGGGGACCTACAAACGACGGAGATGCTTCGTCCCGCCGTAGCCCTCAGTGGTTCACAACCCCATAACAGGCCACAGCAGTCCACCCACCCCACCGCCAACTCAAACCGAACAGAGGGTTATTGTGCGGTTCAGCCCCCAGTGGACACCCCCCCCCCCTTCCTCCCGCCGGCAACGTCTCATGCAAAACGAGTGTAGGCCCAAAGGTTTGCGTGGTAGAGTAATTATGGCGTACGCGTACGTGGAGAGGATGTTTGCGCATCAAACGGCGACATGTGTACCTGAGGCGGAATAAGGGGAACCAGCCAGCATTCGACGAGGCAGATGGAAAACCGTCTTAAAACCAACCACAGGCTGGCAGGCACACCGGACCTCGACACTAATCAGTCGAGTGGATTCGTGTCAGGGACAGGCACGCCTTCCCGCTCGGGAAGCAGGGCGTTAGATCGCGCGGCTAGCCGGACGGTCTCTTAAGACCTTGAGCGGAATGTATTTGTCTAAGGCATATTGAACGATGCTTTTTGATTTTTTTTTCATTTGTGCTAGACGTATTCGATCTCATCACTGAAAATGTGATGTTGACTAGTCAGATACTCTGCCATTTCTATTCTGTCATTCTTGCTAAGCAAAAATGTCTTACTACCTACCTTTACATGCCCTGTAAAACTAGTGGTCATAGTAACCAACACAGCCTAATGATCACTGATACCTTGGTGTACTTTAACTGATTCGATAAGTTTGGGCGCCAGTATTCTGCCCTTATAGCATGAAGTTCATGCCACGCAAATGGCCAGTACGGAGGAATATGACAAGCCTGTCACGACTGCTGAGGGGCTCACACAGTTACTAACAAGATCTGAAGGGCCAAAGATAGAGATGCTCCCATTACACCCCACGCCGCCCATGTGACTAAGGAAATCACGTGAAATCGTCGCAACGTAAGGCTGCAACCAATCCGTGAGTAGAGGAATCAACGAATGAATGCACCAAGATGATTCCGAATGCCGAAGGCAAAGTCACTACGTTGTCCGCGCAACTGATACGGGGCGAACAAAGCACCAATGATCGCGATTATGTAAAAATGCCAGCTGAAATGCGCTGCCTGAAAACCCAGTATGCCCGCATGCAAGAAATGCAAGAATACAAGCCAGCGTCTTCCCAACCATAGTGTGAGAACGTTATTGGAGGACCGAATGCTGTTGTGCACATAGAAGTGGCGAGACAGACTACGAATTGTGCCGTAAGAAAGTACACTCGCTGGCACAATGTTGGGTTCTCTGGTTTGCTCTGGAATAATCGGAGTGGAGCTGTAACATGTAATATTTACACTTTATTCTAACATAGCTACGAGGATTTACTTAAATTTGTATAATCAGTCTCCATAGGAACGTTCTGAGTATTTAAAACTGTCTCTGAATATTAAAATATCGCTTGATACCGATAATTTTACAACATTCTTTGAAACGTCCCCTTAGAACAATTATACATGACTGTGTTTAAACTGACACACAATATTTTTAGCGCAACGCAATCTGACTTTCAAAAATCCCTACAAAAGAATGGCCCTGACTAATATTAACCTATACCTTTCACAAATCAGTTACCTCACCAAAAATCTTCGTTACTTGAACTACTACAGTACAGTGAGCGCCACTACTGCCAGCTAAATAAAAGATTCAAACTACTAATAGGCATAGTTAGCAAATGAAAGATTTTGATACAGAACAAACAATGTATTTACCTCAATAGTGTTCAAAAGTCATAATATATATAGCAGTTCATGACATCCAGTCTTACAAATTTCAAAACTCCGCCATTTCTCTCCTCACATCCACCACTGCTATCGGCTCGCCTCCAACTGCTCAACGCTACGCGCTGTTCACATCCATCTGCCCAACACTACAATGGCAGACAACAATGCAAACTAGCCACAGACTGCACACAGCACAGCCAGTGATTTTTCATACAGAGCGCTACGTGGCGTTACCAATAAGAAAACTAAACAGCCTACTTACATCTTCACTTGAAGAATAACGGATACAATTTTCAAATGAATGTCTAAGACATCTTATAAACTGGCGGCCTATCTAACAAGGAACCCCCTGACTGCGAGATCGTAAGCTCAGTCTTCGGTAAGGCTCATCTGAAAGTGTTGTGTTAATAATTACGACATGAAAAATACTAGCTGTTAACGACGCACCATCTGCATCAGGAGGGCGACAGAAAAAGAGTGTCCGGGAGGTGCAGAGATCAACCTTCTGTGGGCTGTCTGTATTACTCTTCACAAAATGGACAAAGTCGACTTTCAAGAAATGTTCAAATCAAACTATTAACTTGCACCATGAACACCGATTGAAAAATGGTACAACACTGTGATCACAAAGGTTCGCACCGTCAAGATCGAAGGCAAACTCCTTGGGACTTACAAACCATCTATGACGTTCAGCTAGGTATCCACTCTTAGAGAATGCATATAGGATCACATTTGTGTAACGGTTTTATGAGAACTGATGCAATATGATGACATGCAGTAGAGTGCGAAACAATATGTCGCTGAGGTTATTGTGAAACCGGCTATCCTTTAAGGGGTAGCTGCAGATAGTGCGATAATATGTTTTATGGGCTTGGAAAAAAACGATCATCCAGAGGCTGAATTTGTCCAGTGCTTCTGGGTGGTGTGAACTGCATTGTCACATACTTTTAAGGGGGGATAGGTTATTCTAAAAGAGTAGGATTTTTGTACCCATACCAGGAATCAAGCACAGGTAAGTTAGTTTGACCAGCTATTGGCCAAAAGCATTGCTCATGACCGAGCGAGGTGGAGCAGTGGTTAGCACACTGGACTCGCATTCGGGATGACGACGGTTCAATCCCGCGTCCAACCATCCTGATTTAGGTTTTCCGTGATTTCCCTAAATCGCTCCAGGCAAATGCGGGGATGGTTCCTTTGAAAGGGCACGGCCGATTTCCTTCCTCTTCCTTCCGTAATCGGTTGAGACCGATGACCTCGCAGTTTGGTCTCTTCCCCCAAACAACCCAACCCCAACCCAATACTGCTCATGCCATAATTACAGTTCTCTTACGCTCATTTTGCCAGTCTTGCTTGCTGTGACATAAATGTTTTCTGTTTCTCTTGCAAGATCACGCACACGAGAGAGGATCAGAGGACAGAGCACCTCCAATTTCTCGCAGCACAATAAATAACTTTACAACCAATTTATCATCGAGATTAACAGTCGGTATAGTTTTCTGCGGAAGCATTAAGACACTGATGGTAGCTGATCTTCATACAACTCTCTTTGGTCTAATTTCCAGCGTTCCTTTCATACATATTTCCTCTTCAAAACCCGATTGGTCGGAGCTGAAAATAAATTCCTTATTGTACGATGGGATAAGTCTGTTAACCTCATCTACAAATTTTCGGACCGATTCTGCAATATGCTGTGCGTCAAGTTGACGTTTTGTTTAAAATTTCATTACCTTACGTCTTGCAATTCTCTATCACTGCTATCCTTCTAAATCAATGTGATCTATGTCGCGAACAATTTGATGTGCCTAACGTAACAAGTCAGTATCAAGAACATCCTGTAAATTGTATCGAGAACCCTTTAAAGACGCCAACACCAGTTTTTGTAACATGTGCATCTACTCCTTCCTCGAATATCTGTAGTTTTTCTCATGAACTACATGGTTACATTGCTGTCGACTTATTCTAAATCTGTTCACAACCGTTTTTTTTTACTATACTACAACGATCTTCCATGTATGTGATTATGTTCATTACCGGCTCCTTGGAAAATGATTGCCCCTTATTACGTTTCACCGAAAATGGGATTTGTGGCTCCGTGTCCGACAAGGATAATGAACTACTTGGCTCTACACCAGTCTCGGTATCACATTCAGTTGTTTAAGTATGTATTGTGATCATTTTACTCCTCGTGCACATTGTCTGCACAGTCGAGCATATAGAAAACCACACATTCCACTGAATCATCTTGTAGAAACACTGATATATCATTTGACATTACTTTCTCACTATGCGAAACTCCTTGCGTCCCTTTCTGACGAAATGTCAACTTCGGCAACTGTTGCTGTAGACGTAATGCAATGTTTGCTTTGTTTATCGTTGCAATTGCTCTGCACTGACAAACGCCACTAGCACTGTAGTACTGTTGTTAGTTACTCGTCGACTAAGCAGGTCAACTATACTGCGTAGCCTCATTCTGTGCTCACCATTGGATACCTCCTGTCCCTTCCCCTGTTTCCATTAGCAGCCAATATTGTGGGTGCATGACAAAAAGTATGCTGGGCGTCGAATGCCCTAAACATCACTGGCAAAAAATGGTTCAAATGGCTCTGAGCACTATGGGACTTAACATCTGTGGTCATCAGTCCCCTAGAACTTAGAAATACTTAAACCTAACTAACCTAAGGACATCACACACATCCATGCCCGAGGCAGGATTCGAACCTTCGACCGTAACAGTCGCGCGGTTCCGGACTGAGCGCCTAGAACCGCGAGACCACCGCGGCCGGCACATCACTGGCAGTTTGCGACCTGAAGGGTTTCCTTGTAAGGCAATGCGGTTGTCTTTATCATTGACTGTGAACTGGGGCGAACGTTCCTCTTCCCAGCCGAAAGTAGACCACCTATTGTGGCGGCATAGGAAATGTGTAGAAGGCGTGGCTACGCCAGCGTCTCTCATTTCTTTCTACATCTACATTTCTACATTCTACATTTATACTCCACAAACCACTCAACGGTGTGTGGCGGAGGACACTTTACCTGCCACTGTCATTACCTCCCTTTCCTGTTCCAGTCGCGTATGGTCCGCGGGAAGAACGACTGTCTGAAAACCTCCGTGCGCGCTCGAATCTCTCTCATTTTACATTCGTGATCTCCTCGGGAGGTATAAGTAGGGGGAAGCAATATATTCGATACCTCATCCAGAAACGCACCCTCTCGAAACCTGGCGAGCAAGCTACACCGCGATGCAGAGCGCCTCTCTTGCACAGTCTACCACTTGAGTTTGCTAAACATCTCCGTAACGCTATCACGGTTACCAAATAACCCTGTGACGAAACGCGCCGCTCTTCTTTGGATCTTCTCTATCTCCTCCGTCAACCCGATCTGGTACGGATCCCACACTGATGAGCAATACTCAAGTATAGGTCGAACGAGTGTTTTGTAAGCCACCTCCTTTGTTGATGGACTACATTTTCTAAGGACTCTCCCAATGAATCTCAACCTGGTACCCGCCTTACCAACAATTCATTTTATATGATCATTCCACTTCAAATCGTTCCGCACGCATACTCCCAGATATTTTACAGAAGTAACCGCTACCAGTGTTTGTTCCGCTATCATATAATAATCCTTCTTTCTATGTATTCGCAATACATTACATTTGTCTATGTTAAGGTTCAGTTGCCACTCCCTGCACCAAGTGCCTATCCGCTGCAGATCTTCCTGCATTTCGCTACAATTTTCTAATGCTGCAACTTCTCTGTATACTACAGCATCATCCGCGAAAAGCCGCATGGAACTTCCGACACTATCTACTAGGTCATTTATATATACTGTGAAAAGCAATGGTCCCATAACACTCCCCTGTGGCACGCCAGAGGTTACTTTAACGTCTGTAGACGTCTCTCCATTGATAACAACATGCTGTGTTCTGTTTGCTAAAAACTCTTCAATCCAGCCACACAGCTGGTCTGATATTCCGTAGGCTGTTACTTTGTTTATCAGGCGACAGTGCGGAACTATATCGAACGTGTTCCCGAAGTCGAAGAAAATAGCATCTACCTGGGAGCCTGTATCTAATATTTTCTGGGTCTCATGAACAAATAAAGCGAGTTGGGTCTCACACGATCTCTGTTTCCGGAATCCATGTTGATTTCTACAGAGTAGATTTTGGGTTTCCAAAAACGACATCATACGCGAGCAAAAAACATGTTCTAAAATTCTACAACAGATTGACGTCAGAGATATAGGTCTATAGTTTTGCGCATCTGCTCGACGACCCTTCTTGAAGACTGGGACTACCTGTGCTCTTTTCCAATCATTTGGAACCTTCCGTTCCTCTATAGACTTGCGGTACACGGCTGTTAGAAGGGGGGCAAGTTCTTTCACGTACTCTGTGTAGAATCGAATTGGTATCCCGTCAGGTCCAGTGGACGTTCCTCTATTGAGTGATTTCAGTTGCTTTTCTATTCCTTGGACACTTATTTCGATGTCAGCCATTTTTTCGTTTGTGCGAGGATTTAGAGAAGGAACTGCAGTGCGGTCTTCCTCTGTGAAACAGCTTTGGTAAAAGGTGTTTAGTATTTCAGCTTCACGCGTGACATCCTCTGTTTCAATGCCATCATCCTCCCGGAGTGTCTGGATATGCTGTTTCGAGCCACTTACTGATTTAACGTAAGACCAGAACTTCCTTTGCTTTTCTGCGGTTTCGTTGCGAGTTGCCAATGTTGCTTGGGCATCCAGATCTTTGGCCGACATCACATTGCTGATGTCAGATTTAGATACAGGACAAATCCAAAAGTACAAGTAGTACACATGACCAGCGAGATGCAGGAGAGGAGAAGACTGAGTCAGATTCGTTAACGTGATACTGTGCCATGAGAAGAAGCAGATCACAAGATTTGCAGATTTCCATTTCTCCATAGGTTAATTCGTAAATTTGAACTTTGTCTTAAGAGACATAGTAAATCTCTATCTAAGACACCTATCCGCACAAAGTTTTGTTGCTATGGGAGTGTAATGGAAAACACTGCGGGGGTATGCACAGTTTTTCTTTGTTTTTACTCATGTATAACTACCTTTTTCAGTGCCTTACAGAACATTGAATTGACGAGTATGCAAATGTGCTATGTTACTAGTATTAGTATCCAATAAGTGTGCATGCATCATCTCCTTCTTATTCTCTTCATTATTTAGTTCAATAATCTTCTTTCTACTTCCTACGAAAATTGTTCAAATGTGTGTGAAATCTTATAGGACTTAACTGATAAGGTTATCAGTCCATAAGCTTACATACTACTTAACCTAAAATATCCTAAGGACAAACACACACACCCATGCCCGAGGGAGGACTCGAACCTCCGCAGAGACCAGCCGCACAGTCCATGACTGCGAAAATTGTAGTTCAGGTTCTTTTTCAATGATTTTGCGTCGTAGGTGAGCAGACTTCCTCACTGCTGAGGGAGAAGGCAGGTTTCACAGGAAGCGGCTACCAGCGACAAACCCTCGGCTCTCATACAAATGTCTTTACGACAGGCGGCGAGAGGCTAAAGCACTGCAAGGGTGGCATCGCCCACTGAGACAGACACTACAAATCTGCAGAGGGCTACCTCCCATACACAGCCGGATTCTCACCCCATGCTGCGGACACAGCTCTCTTGGAAGTCCAAATCTCAGAATCTTGGCCGACGGACAGTGGCATTCCTCCGCCGACCACTGCTGCTAGATTTTCTCATTTTTGAGTAACTTGGAATAGAATGTGAGAATGCTGTGATATTAGCAACTTGTGCAAAGATAAATGCTGATTGGCTTAAAAATCATGATGTCATGAGGGCGGTAGGAGAAGCTTGCCTGGCAATCATAAAACGTAGCAACACACGGGATTGGACAGAACTTTTTTCGGTTTCCAATAAAGACACTCTGCACCGCGCTCTTGCCTGTGATTGGCAGAGGCGTTCAGGAAATGATAGTAAGATGGGGAATGCAAAGCTTTGTAATTTCCAATGCGAGAGTCTGGTGTTACTTCTACTTTCTGATTTTCTGAGTCAGGCTGTCTACTATACAAGATTAACAGGCAACTCTATGTACGGCTGTACTGGCAGTGGGTAGTACGTACTTCTGCTTGGTAATCAGCAAGTGGAGATCGGCCATCTGCCTTAGCCCGCAGCCAAGTAGACAGTTCCCTGTTTAACATTCATTGATGACAGACTAAACTCTCTTCACGATTGTAAGATCTGACAAACTTCTAGTTGTGATCACAGAAAGTGGATAGAGCTTATGGTGTCTGGTTCTACGTGCGGATTTGTGTAGGAGCTTCAGTCAGGATAATATATTTTACCCTTTCCCTAGAATTTTTTCACTTTGTTTTTAATTTTTTTTTAATTTTGCAGAAAGTATACTTGTATATCTCGATTTGACAACAATAGATATCAAATTGACTACATAATGATACAAAAAAGATACCGAAATTGCCTAAAGAGTGCCAAAAATTATCCAGGGGCTGATATTTATTCAGATCATATATAAGTAGTAGCTGAGGTTCTAGTCAAATTAAAAAGAACCTGGAAAGGACAGACGAGAGAGCACATTAACTCTGAGAAACTGAAAGACAAAGGCAACTGTGATAAATTAGAGAATGCATATTGCGAAATCATGATGCAAGGACAGGAAACGAAATGCACAGAAGGAAGATGGGATCGTCTTAAAAATGGGATCAAAAAGGTAGCTAAGGAAACGCTTGGAGTCAAGGAGAGGAAAAAAGTAAATAAAGAATTGGTAACACCAGATATGATAACCAAAATGGATGACCGCAGGAAATGTAAAACTGTTAACATTGAAACACGTATGTAACATAGCAGCGATGGTGAGGCACGTTAAAATCTTTGACCAGAGAGCCTATAATCGTAGTTAGTCTGCGCTTGACCGCGCGAGTGTTGCGAGCAGTACTCTGTTAGACGTCGTTGAGAGCAGTTCAGTGGTAGTCGTCGTGGAGTACAGTAGTAGCAGCCCAGTGCGGTTGTGTGATGTAGTCTGTCGGCAACACTGGTCAAGATGCTGAATGAGGTATATTGTTAATTAAGGTAATCATCAGATAATGTAAAGTTCATTTATTGTAATTAATTTCCAACAAGTGCCCCAATAATAATTATGATTTCAAAAGCAATTTTATTTAACTAAATTTCGTTCCACTTCCCTTAAACAAATTTCAGTTAAATTACAAAAAAAAAAGGAATATTATTATTTGCAATGCAGTTCCTCCAAGCTGTGCGCAACAATAAGAGCAGAAATTTGATTAGCAGTTACAATGAGGTAAGAATTTAATTATGATTTTTATTACACAGGGCCAAAGACCGATATTTCGGTGTAATTGAATTATCATTATCACTGAGATTTCATTAGTACTGAATTGTTTTTCATTATTTTTGTGGGAGCTTACGCCAGAGTCAGATTGCTAATTTTTGTTTAATTGTCATTGTCAGTAAATTTATTTGCTGGGGGATTACGTTAGGTTGTATTCTTGTTAACATTCAAATTATCGTCCGGTCAACATTTTTGTGGGAAGGTTTCACTTGGCTCCCATTACTATATAATATTGTCTTGTAAATTTTTGTGGGGAGGTTACACTTGGCGACACCCAGTCCAGGATTGTATTTCGTTGAGAGTCTTCCGAAAAACAGTCAGATATCTGCTCTTATTTGCTTAGATATAATTAGGATTTGGCGCAACGCTTTTACTAATATTGTGACTTTCTTTCTACAGGTCAACGACAATTCGTTGCTCTGTTGTATTTGTGTGTTGCTTTTGCATTGTGCTTATTTGTTTTGTGAATAATTGACTATTGTAAAAATGCCGCGAAAGACTGTGAATAGTGTATCGCGAGGTATTATGAACGAAATTACCGACTTAAATAACGTGACCGATAGTAATTGTGACACGCAGTGTAATGATGACAATCCTGCGTTCACTAACAATCAGTGCATTCCAACCACTAATGATGACTTTTGTCTTAATGATGAACGAACGAACTCGATTGTGTCTTCTGTTGATTTGACGACAATCGATGATGCGGAGCGCCCTATTGTAATGAGCGCTGCCGAGCTTAACACACCCGATTTAGAAAATCCAAGTAATGTACAGACAAATTTTTCCAATGAAAATGAACAGAATACTCAAAGTACGACGGATTTATTTAACTCCGAAATAGTGTCTGACAGTGTACATCCGACTGATAATCCTTTTTGTAAATTACAGAATGACCAAATGGTCACACAAAGCGAAACAATTCCAGTTCCACCATTAATTAGCACAGAGAATAGAGCTGGTAATATTGGCTTGGAGCAAATGATGGCACTATTGCTACAACAAAGTAAAGAAAATTTCAAACAACTTAGTGAACAGGTCAGACAACAAAATGAAAAATTAGACGACAATTCCAGACAGTTAAATGAAAAATTAGACGACAATTCCAGACAGCTTAGTGAACAAATTAGAGCCGTTGCCGCGCAGTGCCATGACACTAAGGAACAGTTGCGCGTGGAAATTGAGGCTTGTTCACGAAAAAATAGCGAAGAAATTAAGTCTGTTGCGCAAGAAGTAAGGGAAATGCAAGCAGCCGCAACAGAAACACTCAGAGACGAAATTAGCGGAGTCGCTAAACAATGCTCTGAAAAGGCTACACAATTACGCGACGAGTTTAAAGCAATGACAGCAGAACTTTCGCGCACAATGGATGAAAAGATAGACGCGAAATTCGAACAGCAGAACACTCAGATTGACGAACGCTTTAATCTTCACATACAAAACAGTGATACGCGTTTCCGCAAATTTATTCAGGATCAAAATAAAGTCAAACGTCAGGTCATGGAAACAATCACTGCACAAAGACAAGAAGACAAACGTAAAATGTTCGCGAAAGCGAAGACATACGTAGACAACAATATTGCCTCAGTGTCCGACGAAATTAATTCCATCAAACAGTCGAACACAGAATTACGTGACGAAATTTCCAATCTTAAATCAAAAACAGATACACACACAGTAGATATTCAAACAGTGACAGACAGATTCGAACAATTAGAACTAACACAGGATTGCGATGTCATCAAAGCTGATGTTAAAAAACTGAGCGAAACTACGCGTAAGTTGCAAAAACAGATTAATGCGTCCCATTCTAAAACCGATGATCAGGCAAAAATACTGACTGAAAAATATGATGAATTAGCCAGTCGTATTGATGCTATTGAAAGTAGTAATGATAATAAATCAGACGATACTGCACCGATTTCATTTAACCAAACACCTGAATTTCAAAATTTGCAGCAGACAATTAATGAGATCGACTCGTCTAACAACACGTTGCGTAGAAAACTGTCGAGTTTACAGCAAGAAGTAACAGAGATGAAAAACATTTCAGTTAATAACATACCACAACAGACGCCACTTAGCGAACATTTGTCAGAGTCACGCAGCGCGTATGATTTGAGCAATTTACAGAGACTATGCGACTTAAAATCTGAAAAGCTACGCAACTTGAAATCCGAAATGACACCGACAAACAGATTCACACACAAACCCGAACGTGTTTTCAAATTCAGTGACGAGAACGTTGATTACGAGCAATTTTTATCCGTAAGAAAAACTAAGGAATTTAATAATGACAGAGCACAGATACACGATTTGAACTGGATACGTCGATTTATTTTTGTACTTTCACCGCTATTACCTGTAACGCAGAAACTAGCTTTGAACTGGATACGACAATTTGCTCTTGAATTTTTACCAACATTTCGTGTAATGCAAAAACTTGAATTAGTATGGATACAGAAATTTATTTCTGAAATTTTACCGGCATTGCCTGTAAGGCAAAAGCTGAAATTTATTTGTAGCGCGTAATAACCTCAGGGGATTCATTACGCTTTAATGAATATGTGCCGTAGCGAGCATAGGGCCCCGAGCTGTAGTAGTGCTGTTTCATCTTTAGTTTTCTGCACTGCTGCCTTCTCTTCTACTATCCTTTATATCTATCAAAACCGCTCTTTAACTATTGCTCTATTTAGAATTAAGAATATGTAAAGAAAACCGGATTTGACAAGTTATACCGAAAGTGACAATTTTATTAGGCACTCCACAACTACCAGCGTAATTTTAATAACTGACAAAATCTTAATCATCAGTACGTGTAAAATTATCAGTAACAGTAAACACATTTTGTAACAATAGACGTTTTTCACCACAACAGCATGAAAGTCAGCCGCTTAGCATTCCTAACCAACAATGCAGTCTACAAGGTCAACCAAGCTTTAATGTTTCGCCGCGTGCACATATAGTCCCAGCTACAACAAATAGTAACGCATAGCCACGAGGAAATAACTACGTACAGAAAAAACAGTATTTCAATCTCTATCGCAATGCGCCGTATGGAAATGACTATCACGACATACGTAAAATTAATTAGCACAATTTTTAGCGTACATTCAATAACACGTCAGATAGAATTTGATTAAATACAGTACAGGTTGCATATTCCAATAATGTAAGCAATACTTTTGACAAACAGAATCTTGTCCACGAAAATGTTATTTGAAATACGCTTTGTTGAATGCCCCACTTTTATCGCACCCAGATCTTACCAGAAATTTTTCCATTGCCACCGACAGTTCTAACACCGCTTTAGGCGTACACATTTTCCAGGAAATTGAAGAAGATGGTTCAATAGTAATTAAAAACATCGCATTTGCAAGCCGCATTTTGTCACCTGCTGAACGAAATTATTCCGTTACAGAATTGGAAACATTATGTGTTGTATGGGCTTTCACGAGATTTCGGCACTTTCTTTATGGCAGACATACCACCGTGTACACAGACCACAGAGCAATACAATTTTTACTTTCGGCCAAATTCACGCACGACAGATTAAGCAGATGGAAACTTTATTTACAGGAATTTAATTTTACAATAGTTCACATTCCCGGTACGCAAAATGTTATAGCAGACGCACTATCGCGTTCTCTCGGCAACAATCAGCAAGACGTAGCAACCAACTTCTGCAAAACAAATTTCAGTGTCATGTACATTCAGCAAGTAGCATTTGAAAATTTTATTTCATCGTCATTACAGGACATAGCACAAGAACAAAATAAAGACAATGTGTGGAAAGAAATTAAACACCTTTGGCAAGATAGGAAAAATGTTACGATTAGAAACCATTACACTGTACGCAATGACATTCTGTTTCGCCGCTCTCATCCTGACAGCAACAATTGGTTATTATGCATCCCTGACGAACTTGTTAACAAATTAATCTGGTACACTCATTTAAGTTACGCACATTACGGAGCACGAAAATGTTTTCTTATACTGAGACAGAACTGTTATTTTAACAACATGGAGAAACGTATACGACGAGTTTTAGCGTCTTGTAAAATTTGCCAGAAAGCTAAATCAGACACCACTTCACATATTCCTCCTTTATATCCCATTGTACCTGTTAAATTAAGACACATGGCCGCAGTAGATATTTTTGGTCCGATTCCGAGAACTAACAGAGGTTTTTGCTACATCTTTGTCGCTGTTGAGCTCACTTCAAAATTTGTTACTTTCACTCCGTTACGCAAAGCTACTGCTAAAACTGTTTCGAAAGCATTTGTAAAACATTTTCTATTTCATGTAGGGCATGTGATGAAAGTAATTTCTGACAATGGATCTCAATTTCGTAGTAGCGTATGGACACGCATGTTACGAGCCAGAAACATTTCTCCGATCTATATATCCAAGTACCACGCTTCTTCGAACCCCTGTGAACGGTTAATGAAAGAAATTGGTAAGCTGTGCCGAATATACTGCCACAAAAGACATATTGATTGGGATACACACATACTCTCATTCCAAGATGTAATTAATTCCATTCCAAATGAATCCACTATGCTATCTCCGTCTGCTATACTGAAAAACGTTGAACCACCAAACAAAATTAAAGAATTTGTAAATTTTCCTACATCTCGTCGCTTACGACACCACGAAATAATTGACATTGCACTGAACAACATCAAACGTGCCGCAGAGCGCCGGAGAAGACAGCAAAAACAGGTTTGTACACGCCGAGACTTTCACGTTGGACAGAAAATATTAGTACGTACACACTATTTATCCAGCAAATTAAAAGGTAAGTGCAGTAAATTTGAACTTCTATACGCAGGTCCATATCGGATTCGCAGCATCCCTCACCCCAATGTTGTACACGTCGAAACTTTGAGAACCAGAAAATCGAAAGGCAATCACCATGTCTCAAACATTAAACCGTTTATTGAATGAAATCACTTTATGATGTAACATGCTATGATGCCATTTACTAATGCAATTATTTCACCTGACTAATTACTGATGATTATCGTATTTTTTCTTGGCAAGTGCCCGGCAAGGTAAGGTTAGCAGGTCGCTTTTCTTGTCGTTACACATCAGACCATGCACATTTTCCACTTTTTTTTATGTACGATTGTATTCCAGTTTTGTCTACATGCACTGTGAAATAGTTAAGATATAACACACACCAGTCGACTTTGACATTTTTTTTTTTTTGTCTGTGCTTTCGACATATTGCGTTTTCTGTCATGTTATGCTGTATGCTTAATTATATTACCGTTAATCAGTAATTACTTAGTGGGTATATGATATAAATGCAAGACATTAATCTTTGTTCATCATTTTCAGAAATAAATAACGTGTAAAGGAAATAAATTAAACAGAAATGGGAATTTCAACTACGGAATAGACGAAAGAGGATACAAAAACCTTATGAGGAAGAGTAAATGGATCAGGATTAACAAGCGTTAACAAGAATATACTATACACATCGCAGAATAGCAGTCTCAACTAATTTTTTCTTTCAGAATACAAGGTGATTGATGCAGGCTGTCGGACAGAACTACACATCTTAGTTTTAGTGATCAAATATGCTAGAGATAAGGAATAATTGTGTAATGAATAACGAAGTGATTTTTTGCAGATGATAATGAGTGATGATGAATAATGATGAAGAGTGTGCTACTATGGATAATGAAGTTTTTCTTTACAGATGATGATAATGATGGAGTTATGAATAATGAAGTGATGAATAATGAAGTTTTTTCTTTGCAGATAAGGATAATGTTGAAGTTATGTATTTATACTACGTAGTTGTTTAAGTATTTGTTGCAGTTTGTTTTGACAGCAGGTGTTATATTGCATAGTAGGATGTTGGAAAGTTTTGGAAAGGACAGCTATGGAACACATGTTTATACACATTTCACTACTTGTTAATTCGAAGTTCACTACTTTTCAGCATAGTGTGCGTTTCTTCTTTCAAGTCAATAATCCATTTGTATTTTTTCCAGGAGAAGTTTTTCATGATACTTACTAAACCTGTTACTTATTATACTTGTTCTAGTACTTGCATTTTTACTTTTTAACCCATTTGTGTTTATCATTTATAAATGTGATCACATATACTACCTTGTTTCATAACCTTGCTACAGCTGACTCATGACGAATGACGTTACACATTTTTCATTTACAGGAACAACCCACAACCAATTTTTTTTCTTTTTCTCTTCTTGCTTTCCCTTATAATAACTCCACTGTTTATTGTAATGAGACTACTTATAATGTGTATGTTTATTAATGCTATGACTAATTAGCTGCTTTTTAATAATGACTTCATAATGATCTGAATAATACTGAATGATGAACAATGTTTTATTCTATTCAATACTTGATGGCCACTGAGTGCCAATAATTAATGTCACTCGATGAATTATGTTATTAATTATGCCATTAATTAGCTCTTGTTTTCAATGTTGATACTTTGTTACTGGAAAAGAATATGATTCTTACTATATTGAAATGACGAATGATTAACTATGCTTTATAATTGGGAAAGAATGTGATTGTGTAATAATGCTTTGTAATTAGGAAAAAGCTAATGATTATTACTATTGAAATGACAAATGATTAATTAACTATGCCATACTTTGTAACTGGAAAAGGAATATGATGTTTCATAATGCTTTGTAATTAGGAAAAGGCTAATGATTATTACTATTGGAATGAACAAATAATTAATTAACTATGCCATACTTTGTAACTGGAAAAGAATGTGATTATTTAATAATGCTTTGTAACTAGGAAAAGAAGGATACTGATTCTATGTAAAACAATTAATGAACATTTTTCTGTAATACTACATTCATGGTACAGAAATGTTCAACACTGGGATATGAATGCCGCAAACTACTAATGAAAACTGTAATTGTCAATATTATGTGACTTAATGTCCTTCACCTCATGAGCTAACTACCCTGAATTACTGCAATGTCCATTTGTCCTGTCTATCCTAGTGATCATGGAGCACTATCTTTAGTTTTGCACTAATTCTACGTTGGTGTGCCTTGTAAGAGCGTGGTGTTGACACGACATGCTGTCCACCACCATGAGCGATGAAGACGTTATTACGGTCCCACTGTTGATGTACCTAGTGTACTGCCAAAATGAGAACATGGAACATTAGTACGACAGTTCAGTGTCTTGGCTACACTGATAAATTCTGATGGGAAAAGAACTTCAAATTGTGTCACTTGGTGTTGTACTTCTGTGGAAAGATATGGACTTTCAGAACAGCTGTGTGCAATCTAAAGTGCTACAACCATGATGCAATCCTTCCCTTTCCTATCCTAATTCTTGTCACATAGTGAAAATCATTTTTTTGCTAACATTATTTATGTTCATGAGTTATACATTTTTTTTTTGATTCGCTGAACTCCAGTGCGCGAGTACACTTATGTCACTTGTCGATATGATTTCCATTATGTTTATTTATTGCAAAAATGCCTAAGACATTTTTTTCGATTTGTTCTCAAGTACAGTATGTGCACTCTTGTCTTTTATATTGTATATACATTTTTTTATTTATTATTTATTTTAATGATATGTTCTGAACTACAGTGCATGTGCACTTATGTTGTGTGTTAATATGTTTTCTACTGAACTTCAGTGCCTGTGCACTTTTCTCATTTTTCAATATGATTTGTACTCATTCTGTATATTCAATACTTCAGTACGTATGCACTTATGTTATTTGTTACTAATTGTATATACATTTCGTAAATTGCTAATATGTTCTCAACTCCAGTGCGAGTACACTCATGTCACTTATCAACACGATTTTCTGCCATTCTGTTTATTTGTTCTGAAAATGCTAAAGAATTTTTTCAGTGCGTGTGCACTTTGCTATCTGTCAAATAATTTGTATATACAGTTTTCTGATTTAGTACTATGTTTTGTACTCACATCCTGTCTTTGTCTGAAATGTTTTGTACTCGGTGCATGTGCACAACATTTAATTTATGTACTGAATTTGAATATTCTGTAAATTGTAAAAATTTCTTGCGATGGCAAGTCCAAATGACTCACCATCGCTGCCAAATTTTGGCCCCCCCAGTGGAGGGTTATGAAACACGTATGTAACATAGCAGCGATGGTGAGGCACGTTAAAATCTTTGACCAGAGAGCCTATAATCGTAGTTAGTCTGCGCTTGACCGCGCGAGTGTTGCGAGCAGTACTCTGTTAGACGTCGTTGAGAGCAGTTCAGTGGTAGTCGTCGTGGAGTACAGTAGTAGCAGCCCAGTGCGGTTGTGTGATGTAGTCTGTCGGCAACACTGGTCAAGATGCTGAATGAGGTATATTGTTAATTAAGGTAATCATCAGATAATGTAAAGTTCATTTATTGTAATTAATTTCCAACAAGTGCCCCAATAATAATTATGATTTCAAAAGCAATTTTATTTAACTAAATTTCGTTCCACTTCCCTTAAACAAATTTCAGTTAAATTACAAAAAAAAAAGGAATATTATTATTTGCAATGCAGTTCCTCCAAGCTGTGCGCAACAATAAGAGCAGAAATTTGATTAGCAGTTACAATGAGGTAAGAATTTAATTATGATTTTTATTACACAGGGCCAAAGACCGATATTTCGGTGTAATTGAATTATCATTATCACTGAGATTTCATTAGTACTGAATTGTTTTTCATTATTTTTGTGGGAGCTTACGCCAGAGTCAGATTGCTAATTTTTGTTTAATTGTCATTGTCAGTAAATTTATTTGCTGGGGGATTACGTTAGGTTGTATTCTTGTTAACATTCAAATTATCGTCCGGTCAACATTTTTGTGGGAAGGTTTCACTTGGCTCCCATTACTATATAATATTGTCTTGTAAATTTTTGTGGGGAGGTTACACTTGGCGACACCCAGTCCAGGATTGTATTTCGTTGAGAGTCTTCCGAAAAACAGTCAGATATCTGCTCTTATTTGCTTAGATATAATTAGGATTTGGCGCAACGCTTTTACTAATATTGTGACTTTCTTTCTACAGGTCAACGACAATTCGTTGCTCTGTTGTATTTGTGTGTTGCTTTTGCATTGTGCTTATTTGTTTTGTGAATAATTGACTATTGTAAAAATGCCGCGAAAGACTGTGAATAGTGTATCGCGAGGTATTATGAACGAAATTACCGACTTAAATAACGTGACCGATAGTAATTGTGACACGCAGTGTAATGATGACAATCCTGCGTTCACTAACAATCAGTGCATTCCAACCACTAATGATGACTTTTGTCTTAATGATGAACGAACGAACTCGATTGTGTCTTCTGTTGATTTGACGACAATCGATGATGCGGAGCGCCCTATTGTAATGAGCGCTGCCGAGCTTAACACACCCGATTTAGAAAATCCAAGTAATGTACAGACAAATTTTTCCAATGAAAATGAACAGAATACTCAAAGTACGACGGATTTATTTAACTCCGAAATAGTGTCTGACAGTGTACATCCGACTGATAATCCTTTTTGTAAATTACAGAATGACCAAATGGTCACACAAAGCGAAACAATTCCAGTTCCACCATTAATTAGCACAGAGAATAGAGCTGGTAATATTGGCTTGGAGCAAATGATGGCACTATTGCTACAACAAAGTAAAGAAAATTTCAAACAACTTAGTGAACAGGTCAGACAACAAAATGAAAAATTAGACGACAATTCCAGACAGTTAAATGAAAAATTAGACGACAATTCCAGACAGCTTAGTGAACAAATTAGAGCCGTTGCCGCGCAGTGCCATGACACTAAGGAACAGTTGCGCGTGGAAATTGAGGCTTGTTCACGAAAAAATAGCGAAGAAATTAAGTCTGTTGCGCAAGAAGTAAGGGAAATGCAAGCAGCCGCAACAGAAACACTCAGAGACGAAATTAGCGGAGTCGCTAAACAATGCTCTGAAAAGGCTACACAATTACGCGACGAGTTTAAAGCAATGACAGCAGAACTTTCGCGCACAATGGATGAAAAGATAGACGCGAAATTCGAACAGCAGAACACTCAGATTGACGAACGCTTTAATCTTCACATACAAAACAGTGATACGCGTTTCCGCAAATTTATTCAGGATCAAAATAAAGTCAAACGTCAGGTCATGGAAACAATCACTGCACAAAGACAAGAAGACAAACGTAAAATGTTCGCGAAAGCGAAGACATACGTAGACAACAATATTGCCTCAGTGTCCGACGAAATTAATTCCATCAAACAGTCGAACACAGAATTACGTGACGAAATTTCCAATCTTAAATCAAAAACAGATACACACACAGTAGATATTCAAACAGTGACAGACAGATTCGAACAATTAGAACTAACACAGGATTGCGATGTCATCAAAGCTGATGTTAAAAAACTGAGCGAAACTACGCGTAAGTTGCAAAAACAGATTAATGCGTCCCATTCTAAAACCGATGATCAGGCAAAAATACTGACTGAAAAATATGATGAATTAGCCAGTCGTATTGATGCTATTGAAAGTAGTAATGATAATAAATCAGACGATACTGCACCGATTTCATTTAACCAAACACCTGAATTTCAAAATTTGCAGCAGACAATTAATGAGATCGACTCGTCTAACAACACGTTGCGTAGAAAACTGTCGAGTTTACAGCAAGAAGTAACAGAGATGAAAAACATTTCAGTTAATAACATACCACAACAGACGCCACTTAGCGAACATTTGTCAGAGTCACGCAGCGCGTATGATTTGAGCAATTTACAGAGACTATGCGACTTAAAATCTGAAAAGCTACGCAACTTGAAATCCGAAATGACACCGACAAACAGATTCACACACAAACCCGAACGTGTTTTCAAATTCAGTGACGAGAACGTTGATTACGAGCAATTTTTATCCGTAAGAAAAACTAAGGAATTTAATAATGACAGAGCACAGATACACGATTTGAACTGGATACGTCGATTTATTTTTGTACTTTCACCGCTATTACCTGTAACGCAGAAACTAGCTTTGAACTGGATACGACAATTTGCTCTTGAATTTTTACCAACATTTCGTGTAATGCAAAAACTTGAATTAGTATGGATACAGAAATTTATTTCTGAAATTTTACCGGCATTGCCTGTAAGGCAAAAGCTGAAATTTATTTGTAGCGCGTAATAACCTCAGGGGATTCATTACGCTTTAATGAATATGTGCCGTAGCGAGCATAGGGCCCCGAGCTGTAGTAGTGCTGTTTCATCTTTAGTTTTCTGCACTGCTGCCTTCTCTTCTACTATCCTTTATATCTATCAAAACCGCTCTTTAACTATTGCTCTATTTAGAATTAAGAATATGTAAAGAAAACCGGATTTGACAAGTTATACCGAAAGTGACAATTTTATTAGGCACTCCACAACTACCAGCGTAATTTTAATAACTGACAAAATCTTAATCATCAGTACGTGTAAAATTATCAGTAACAGTAAACACATTTTGTAACAATAGACGTTTTTCACCACAACAGCATGAAAGTCAGCCGCTTAGCATTCCTAACCAACAATGCAGTCTACAAGGTCAACCAAGCTTTAATGTTTCGCCGCGTGCACATATAGTCCCAGCTACAACAAATAGTAACGCATAGCCACGAGGAAATAACTACGTACAGAAAAAACAGTATTTCAATCTCTATCGCAATGCGCCGTATGGAAATGACTATCACGACATACGTAAAATTAATTAGCACAATTTTTAGCGTACATTCAATAACACGTCAGATAGAATTTGATTAAATACAGTACAGGTTGCATATTCCAATAATGTAAGCAATACTTTTGACAAACAGAATCTTGTCCACGAAAATGTTATTTGAAATACGCTTTGTTGAATGCCCCACTTTTATCGCACCCAGATCTTACCAGAAATTTTTCCATTGCCACCGACAGTTCTAACACCGCTTTAGGCGTACACATTTTCCAGGAAATTGAAGAAGATGGTTCAATAGTAATTAAAAACATCGCATTTGCAAGCCGCATTTTGTCACCTGCTGAACGAAATTATTCCGTTACAGAATTGGAAACATTATGTGTTGTATGGGCTTTCACGAGATTTCGGCACTTTCTTTATGGCAGACATACCACCGTGTACACAGACCACAGAGCAATACAATTTTTACTTTCGGCCAAATTCACGCACGACAGATTAAGCAGATGGAAACTTTATTTACAGGAATTTAATTTTACAATAGTTCACATTCCCGGTACGCAAAATGTTATAGCAGACGCACTATCGCGTTCTCTCGGCAACAATCAGCAAGACGTAGCAACCAACTTCTGCAAAACAAATTTCAGTGTCATGTACATTCAGCAAGTAGCATTTGAAAATTTTATTTCATCGTCATTACAGGACATAGCACAAGAACAAAATAAAGACAATGTGTGGAAAGAAATTAAACACCTTTGGCAAGATAGGAAAAATGTTACGATTAGAAACCATTACACTGTACGCAATGACATTCTGTTTCGCCGCTCTCATCCTGACAGCAACAATTGGTTATTATGCATCCCTGACGAACTTGTTAACAAATTAATCTGGTACACTCATTTAAGTTACGCACATTACGGAGCACGAAAATGTTTTCTTATACTGAGACAGAACTGTTATTTTAACAACATGGAGAAACGTATACGACGAGTTTTAGCGTCTTGTAAAATTTGCCAGAAAGCTAAATCAGACACCACTTCACATATTCCTCCTTTATATCCCATTGTACCTGTTAAATTAAGACACATGGCCGCAGTAGATATTTTTGGTCCGATTCCGAGAACTAACAGAGGTTTTTGCTACATCTTTGTCGCTGTTGAGCTCACTTCAAAATTTGTTACTTTCACTCCGTTACGCAAAGCTACTGCTAAAACTGTTTCGAAAGCATTTGTAAAACATTTTCTATTTCATGTAGGGCATGTGATGAAAGTAATTTCTGACAATGGATCTCAATTTCGTAGTAGCGTATGGACACGCATGTTACGAGCCAGAAACATTTCTCCGATCTATATATCCAAGTACCACGCTTCTTCGAACCCCTGTGAACGGTTAATGAAAGAAATTGGTAAGCTGTGCCGAATATACTGCCACAAAAGACATATTGATTGGGATACACACATACTCTCATTCCAAGATGTAATTAATTCCATTCCAAATGAATCCACTATGCTATCTCCGTCTGCTATACTGAAAAACGTTGAACCACCAAACAAAATTAAAGAATTTGTAAATTTTCCTACATCTCGTCGCTTACGACACCACGAAATAATTGACATTGCACTGAACAACATCAAACGTGCCGCAGAGCGCCGGAGAAGACAGCAAAAACAGGTTTGTACACGCCGAGACTTTCACGTTGGACAGAAAATATTAGTACGTACACACTATTTATCCAGCAAATTAAAAGGTAAGTGCAGTAAATTTGAACTTCTATACGCAGGTCCATATCGGATTCGCAGCATCCCTCACCCCAATGTTGTACACGTCGAAACTTTGAGAACCAGAAAATCGAAAGGCAATCACCATGTCTCAAACATTAAACCGTTTATTGAATGAAATCACTTTATGATGTAACATGCTATGATGCCATTTACTAATGCAATTATTTCACCTGACTAATTACTGATGATTATCGTATTTTTTCTTGGCAAGTGCCCGGCAAGGTAAGGTTAGCAGGTCGCTTTTCTTGTCGTTACACATCAGACCATGCACATTTTCCACTTTTTTTTATGTACGATTGTATTCCAGTTTTGTCTACATGCACTGTGAAATAGTTAAGATATAACACACACCAGTCGACTTTGACATTTTTTTTTTTTTGTCTGTGCTTTCGACATATTGCGTTTTCTGTCATGTTATGCTGTATGCTTAATTATATTACCGTTAATCAGTAATTACTTAGTGGGTATATGATATAAATGCAAGACATTAATCTTTGTTCATCATTTTCAGAAATAAATAACGTGTAAAGGAAATAAATTAAACAGAAATGGGAATTTCAACTACGGAATAGACGAAAGAGGATACAAAAACCTTATGAGGAAGAGTAAATGGATCAGGATTAACAAGCGTTAACAAGAATATACTATACACATCGCAGAATAGCAGTCTCAACTAATTTTTTCTTTCAGAATACAAGGTGATTGATGCAGGCTGTCGGACAGAACTACACATCTTAGTTTTAGTGATCAAATATGCTAGAGATAAGGAATAATTGTGTAATGAATAACGAAGTGATTTTTTGCAGATGATAATGAGTGATGATGAATAATGATGAAGAGTGTGCTACTATGGATAATGAAGTTTTTCTTTACAGATGATGATAATGATGGAGTTATGAATAATGAAGTGATGAATAATGAAGTTTTTTCTTTGCAGATAAGGATAATGTTGAAGTTATGTATTTATACTACGTAGTTGTTTAAGTATTTGTTGCAGTTTGTTTTGACAGCAGGTGTTATATTGCATAGTAGGATGTTGGAAAGTTTTGGAAAGGACAGCTATGGAACACATGTTTATACACATTTCACTACTTGTTAATTCGAAGTTCACTACTTTTCAGCATAGTGTGCGTTTCTTCTTTCAAGTCAATAATCCATTTGTATTTTTTCCAGGAGAAGTTTTTCATGATACTTACTAAACCTGTTACTTATTATACTTGTTCTAGTACTTGCATTTTTACTTTTTAACCCATTTGTGTTTATCATTTATAAATGTGATCACATATACTACCTTGTTTCATAACCTTGCTACAGCTGACTCATGACGAATGACGTTACACATTTTTCATTTACAGGAACAACCCACAACCAATTTTTTTTCTTTTTCTCTTCTTGCTTTCCCTTATAATAACTCCACTGTTTATTGTAATGAGACTACTTATAATGTGTATGTTTATTAATGCTATGACTAATTAGCTGCTTTTTAATAATGACTTCATAATGATCTGAATAATACTGAATGATGAACAATGTTTTATTCTATTCAATACTTGATGGCCACTGAGTGCCAATAATTAATGTCACTCGATGAATTATGTTATTAATTATGCCATTAATTAGCTCTTGTTTTCAATGTTGATACTTTGTTACTGGAAAAGAATATGATTCTTACTATATTGAAATGACGAATGATTAACTATGCTTTATAATTGGGAAAGAATGTGATTGTGTAATAATGCTTTGTAATTAGGAAAAAGCTAATGATTATTACTATTGAAATGACAAATGATTAATTAACTATGCCATACTTTGTAACTGGAAAAGGAATATGATGTTTCATAATGCTTTGTAATTAGGAAAAGGCTAATGATTATTACTATTGGAATGAACAAATAATTAATTAACTATGCCATACTTTGTAACTGGAAAAGAATGTGATTATTTAATAATGCTTTGTAACTAGGAAAAGAAGGATACTGATTCTATGTAAAACAATTAATGAACATTTTTCTGTAATACTACATTCATGGTACAGAAATGTTCAACACTGGGATATGAATGCCGCAAACTACTAATGAAAACTGTAATTGTCAATATTATGTGACTTAATGTCCTTCACCTCATGAGCTAACTACCCTGAATTACTGCAATGTCCATTTGTCCTGTCTATCCTAGTGATCATGGAGCACTATCTTTAGTTTTGCACTAATTCTACGTTGGTGTGCCTTGTAAGAGCGTGGTGTTGACACGACATGCTGTCCACCACCATGAGCGATGAAGACGTTATTACGGTCCCACTGTTGATGTACCTAGTGTACTGCCAAAATGAGAACATGGAACATTAGTACGACAGTTCAGTGTCTTGGCTACACTGATAAATTCTGATGGGAAAAGAACTTCAAATTGTGTCACTTGGTGTTGTACTTCTGTGGAAAGATATGGACTTTCAGAACAGCTGTGTGCAATCTAAAGTGCTACAACCATGATGCAATCCTTCCCTTTCCTATCCTAATTCTTGTCACATAGTGAAAATCATTTTTTTGCTAACATTATTTATGTTCATGAGTTATACATTTTTTTTTTGATTCGCTGAACTCCAGTGCGCGAGTACACTTATGTCACTTGTCGATATGATTTCCATTATGTTTATTTATTGCAAAAATGCCTAAGACATTTTTTTCGATTTGTTCTCAAGTACAGTATGTGCACTCTTGTCTTTTATATTGTATATACATTTTTTTATTTATTATTTATTTTAATGATATGTTCTGAACTACAGTGCATGTGCACTTATGTTGTGTGTTAATATGTTTTCTACTGAACTTCAGTGCCTGTGCACTTTTCTCATTTTTCAATATGATTTGTACTCATTCTGTATATTCAATACTTCAGTACGTATGCACTTATGTTATTTGTTACTAATTGTATATACATTTCGTAAATTGCTAATATGTTCTCAACTCCAGTGCGAGTACACTCATGTCACTTATCAACACGATTTTCTGCCATTCTGTTTATTTGTTCTGAAAATGCTAAAGAATTTTTTCAGTGCGTGTGCACTTTGCTATCTGTCAAATAATTTGTATATACAGTTTTCTGATTTAGTACTATGTTTTGTACTCACATCCTGTCTTTGTCTGAAATGTTTTGTACTCGGTGCATGTGCACAACATTTAATTTATGTACTGAATTTGAATATTCTGTAAATTGTAAAAATTTCTTGCGATGGCAAGTCCAAATGACTCACCATCGCTGCCAAATTTTGGCCCCCCCAGTGGAGGGTTATGAAACACGTATGTAACATAGCAGCGATGGTGAGGCACGTTAAAATCTTTGACCAGAGAGCCTATAATCGTAGTTAGTCTGCGCTTGACCGCGCGAGTGTTGCGAGCAGTACTCTGTTAGACGTCGTTGAGAGCAGTTCAGTGGTAGTCGTCGTGGAGTACAGTAGTAGCAGCCCAGTGCGGTTGTGTGATGTAGTCTGTCGGCAACACTGGTCAAGATGCTGAATGAGGTATATTGTTAATTAAGGTAATCATCAGATAATGTAAAGTTCATTTATTGTAATTAATTTCCAACAAGTGCCCCAATAATAATTATGATTTCAAAAGCAATTTTATTTAACTAAATTTCGTTCCACTTCCCTTAAACAAATTTCAGTTAAATTACAAAAAAAAAAGGAATATTATTATTTGCAATGCAGTTCCTCCAAGCTGTGCGCAACAATAAGAGCAGAAATTTGATTAGCAGTTACAATGAGGTAAGAATTTAATTATGATTTTTATTACACAGGGCCAAAGACCGATATTTCGGTGTAATTGAATTATCATTATCACTGAGATTTCATTAGTACTGAATTGTTTTTCATTATTTTTGTGGGAGCTTACGCCAGAGTCAGATTGCTAATTTTTGTTTAATTGTCATTGTCAGTAAATTTATTTGCTGGGGGATTACGTTAGGTTGTATTCTTGTTAACATTCAAATTATCGTCCGGTCAACATTTTTGTGGGAAGGTTTCACTTGGCTCCCATTACTATATAATATTGTCTTGTAAATTTTTGTGGGGAGGTTACAACATAGAGGAAGTGAAGCGCAACTACAGTACGTTAACTAATGAATTAAAAAGGGAGACAGAAAAAGGAGAGGAGAAATAGCGGACAGAAACGTGTGACAAGATAGAGAAATTAGAGAAACACGGAAAATATTATCTGATGTACAGAGAAACTATGGATCTGACATTCATGGAAAAGAGAAACAATAGTGGACTAAAGGAAGTAAAGGCAGCAGACGGTAAAATAGTGAGTGAACCCCAAGAAATAATGAGAAGATGGGAAGAATATATAGAATGGCTATACGCTGCAGACAGCCAACCAGGTGAAGAAGAATTTTGGATAGAAGAAGGAGATAAAGTTGCAGATGATGACAAAGGAAATGCAATGCTAACTAGTGAGATTGAAGAATCTATGAAGGAGATGAAAAATGGGAAGTCAATGGGAATTGCTGAGATTCCTGCGGATTCCTGCAATCAGAATTTATCTTACATCGCCTACGACAAGACAAAGATAAACTCCCATGCGGAAGAAGATAAGAACCCTCACTAGCAATAATAACCTCAGAAACAGGAATAGTCCTGTAAGCTAAGATTTCCCTTCATCTTTGGAAGAATGTCGCATTGTGGGTGATTGTACTATATATAATCATTGAAATTAGCAGTTCTCAAAAAACGGCCCTTTTAAGGGCCATAAATACTACACATTGATCTTGCCAAAAGCCGAGAAGCGATTCTTCTTGGTGTTGTAGCTCCCTGGGGCATTCTGGGATGCTCTCTGGGCCTCTCTGTGATGCTCTCTGGGAGGCTCAATATATGTCTAGCACAGTGGGACTTACTCTCTCAGTTGCAGGCGGAAGAAGATAAGAACCCTCACTAGCAATAATAACCTCAGAAACAGGAATAGTCCTGTAAGCTAAGATTTCCCTGCTTTCAAAAGATTCCAAACCTGCTCTACCTGCATTGTTACAAGCTACGAAAGCTACGGTTAGCCATCCATTACCCAAACTAGAGGAAGAGGACACCTTTAGCAGAGAAAAATTTAATCTTGCTCCACAAAATAAAGTAGGTCCATGAATAAGAACAAACTGAGCAGTTTTAGAAACTCCTCTCGTTTCATTCATTCTCCCCTTAACGGAAGATGTCGAAGCACCAAGAGTGCTGCTAATAAGAGTGCTGCTAATAAGAGTGCCGTCCACATTGACAAGTGATTTGTAAACAAGCAATCGCCGGCGACGACGATAACAACGTTTACGCATCGACACATATCTTTTGGCAAGATCAATGTGTAGTATTTATGGCCCTTAAAAGGGCCGTTTTTTGAGAACTGCTAATTTCAATGATTATATATAGTACAATCACCCACAATGCGACATTCTTCCAAAGATGAAGGACCACTTGCCTTCACCCATAAGTAAATAGTGCAAACAGAATTTATCTTACATCGCCTACGACAAGACAAAGATAAACTCCCATGCGGAAGAAGATAAGAACCCTCACTAGCAATAATAACCTCAGAAACAGGAATAGTCCTGTAAGCTAAGATTTCCCTGCTTTCAAAAGATTCCAAAGATATATGTCGAGCACAGTGGGACTTACTCTCTCAGTTGCAGGCGCGGAACACGGCCCCTAGTATTACTAGGGCCGTGCCGCGCTATAATCAAGTGCTTCCGGTTGCGCAATGGTGCTGATAAGAGTCCACATCCGCTGCGTGCGCCAGGACTGATGCTATATAAGGAGCACACTGTCCTGTTTAGCGCATTCACTCTTGTGTGAGTGAATAGCCACTGAGGCACTGCTTCTTACAATGATGCGTAAACGTTGTTATCGTCGTCGCCGGCGATTGCTTGTTTACAAATCACTTGTCAATGTGGACGGCACTCTTGGTGCTTCGACATCTTCCGTTATATATATATATATATATATATATATATATATATATATATATATATATATATATATATATGTGCATGTTTGGCACTGTTGTCCACATATGAACAGTAGCCCCGTAAATTTTCTGCATCCCGTAAAAATGTGAAACCCCATCGTGTAGGCACTAAAAGAAAGAAATTAGAGACTAAATCGCAGTAATGACAGGTGATATATGATCATAACTTGGGTCTCGCGCATGTAATCTTGTACACGAAAATTAATTTAAAGCCCGTCAGTGGTTAATACTAACAACGCATTCAAGGGATTAAGATCATAAATGAATATGTAAAATAATTACCTTGCGAATTGTTCACGTAACACACAAACATAAATGCTTTCTTTCCACTAGATGCGCCTAAGAGCGTGTTAAGATAGCATACAAGGTTTTTGTGACCAGAGTGCAGGTAGCTTGCAATTATGGGAGGCCTCTAGCATATTTTAATGCACCCATCGCCTGTAGTTGTCACGGGTGGTGCAGAGGGATATGATTTCTTGCTTTTTGATATTTTGAAAAGAAAAGAAACATATTCATTTTATGCAGTTTTCTTAGTTGGAAACTATCCAAGGGTGAAATATGTAACAATGATTCCCTGTAGGGTCAGTCATATGCGGTGTGACAAACCATACCCATTTCTGCGAACCGATCCCAATGATTTGATCCGAACTAATAGCTCATTTCTCGTTTTTATTGTTACCTGTGTCACGTTAAATGATATGACAATGTTACTGCATGCTTCCATTGTAACTGTATGTCTGGCCATGGAGCAGTAAATGGACTTTGCGCATCAGTGCTTTATTCCTATTTTATTTTAAGTACATTATTCACATTTCATGTTTGCCATTCAATAATATATAGGGTGTTACAAAAAGGTACGGCCAAACTTTCAGGAAACATTCCTCACACTCCTCACACCCAAATAAAGAAAACATGTTATGTGGACAAGTGTCCGGAATCGCTTAATTTCCATGTTTTCCATGTTGGAGCTCATTTTAGTTTCGTCAGTATGTACTGTACTTCCTCGATTCACCGCCAGTTGGCCCAATTGAAGGAAGGTAATGTTGAACATGTGCCTTTACAAGTACGACACAACATGTGGTTCATGCACGATGGCGCTCCTGCACATTTCAGTCGAAGTGTTCGTACGCTTCTCAACAACAGATTCGGTCACCGATGGATTGGTAGAGGCGGACCAATTCCATGGCCTCCACGCTCTCCTGACCTCAACCCTCTTCACTTTCATTTATGGGGGCATTTGAAAGCTCTTGTCTACGCAACCCCGGTACCAAATGTAGAGACTCTTCGTGCTCGTATTGTGGACGGCTGTGATACAGTACGCCATTCTTCAGGGCTGCATCAGCGCATCAGGGATTCCATGCGACGGAGGGTGGATGCATGTATCCTCGCTAACGGAGGACATTTTGAACATTTCCTGGTTCTGTTGCTGTGTGTTTCCATTCCATGATTAATGTTATTTGAAGAGAAGTAATAAAATGAGCTCTAACATGGAAAGTAAGCGTTTCCGGACACATGTCCACATAACATATTTTCTTTCTTTGTGGGTGAGGAATGTTTCCTGAAAGTTTGGCCGTACCTTTTTGTAACACCCTGTATATATATTAGTTATTTATTATATTCATGTTCTTATCATTTCTTTGTTGTTGTTTATATAATGGGCGTGATACTTTTTTGGTACCGAAGTGATTGGAAATTGTAACGAGTCGCTCATATATCAGGAGAGTTAGTGCACTCTGTGAAAGTATTTGGGATAGTTTTCACGTTTTCCTTTACCATTTCATTTACATGTGTGTTTATGCATTTACTGCTGCTGATTACATTGTCATATGGTTCAAATTGCTCTAGGCACTATGGGACTTAACATCTGAGATCATCAGTCGCCTAGACTTAGAACTACTTAAACCTAACTAACCTAAGGACATCTCACACATCCATGCCCGAGGCAGGATTCGAACCTGCGACCGTAGCAGCAGCACGGTTACAGAATGAAGCGCCTAGAACCGCTCGGACACAGAGGCCGGCATTACATTGTCATTTCGTTGCTGTTTGAGTGCCGCTGAATACATTTGAACTTATACCTAACAGCGACTTATTCCTTTAATCTCACTAAAACATAACTTTATACGGTGTGTATTTTAGCTAACAAAAACAAATGTTTATAGTCGGTCTTCTCCTTTTCTTCGAGAACGCTCCTGTTTTTGATGGCAATCCTGTGTGTGACCTGAGAGGCACCTAACAGTAGCCAGGTTAAATCATCTGTTTCCAGTGGCTGACACCAGAGGGAATTATGAAGCAACGCTATGTTAAAGATTATGTTTCTCGCAGAGTAACTAGAGGGAAAAGAATGTAATGTGATATATCTGACATATTGTCGGTAACAGCGGAATGTAATTTGTGGAGAGAAGGAATTTTAATCTTCAGTCATTTCACTTCTTCTATTTCTCAGGGCTGGTTCTCATAAAGTAATGCTTCGAGTAGCCATTTTGTAAAAGAAACAGGCGTACACAAGTAGCGAATTTAATAATTCAAAAACGAAATGTAATTTTGTAATTTTCATACACGGAAGATATTTTGAAACTGATGTTTTGTGGCCTCTGTTTTTAATTGCGCTTAAAGAAAAATGTGGACAAGACACCGAACTCTCTTTAAATAATTTAGACCCATAAATATGCGGTGATTTCATACTTATATATATATGGAGATGGTATCTGTTCTTTCGGACATATCCGAAAGAACAGATGCCAACGATGACCATGCAGCTTGTTAGAATGAAATTAAAAAAAAAAGAAAAAGGAAAAAAAGAATTCCCCTAGCTGTGTACAGGCGTTGATATAAGTCAACGGGGACAGCCGAAAATGTGTGCCCCGACCGACACTCGAACCCGGGATCTCCTGCTTACATGGCAGACGCTCTATCCATCTGAGCCACTGTTTTTTTTTTTTTTTTGCGGTAACCACTGCGCCACCTTTTTTTTTTTTTTTCTTTTTTTTTTTTTTTTTGCCACTATACCACTTTTTTTTTTGCCTGGTTTGGTGAAGAAGCGTGTCAGGAAGAGGAAGTTGGGGACAAGCAGGGCAGGGGTCGTAGAATTCGAGGGCAGGCCACGATGCCCCCTCCATGCCTCTCCCCGATGTTCTGCTTCACCGCAATTTCTTAACTTGGGGTGCAGTTAAACTTAAAAACAGTTTTTTTTCTTTTTTTGTCCACATCAGTTACAAGAATTTGGAGAACCGATAATGTCTTCACAAAAAAGACTGAAAAAATGAAAGAAAGAAAATAAATAAATTCCTCCTCTTTCTCCTGTCCCACCACTTGTGGAATTAAATAGGCTTCTTCATGTGAAACGAGTAGATCCCGTCGCTCTTTCATTTCAGCATTGTTAATTAATAATGCTTAATGACATTTTAAATGAAGAATGTAAGATGAAACTTTTGCAGTCTTGAAAACAAAACTGAATGAATGGAATGAATGAATGGTTCGAATGGCTCTGAGCACTATGGGACTTAACATCTATGGTCATCAGTCCCCTAGAACTTAGAACTACTTAAACCTAACTAACCTAAGGACAGCACACAACACCCAGCCATCACGAGGCAGAGAAAACCCCTGACCCCGCCGGGAATCGAACCCGGGAACCCGGGCGTGGGAAGCGAGAACGCTACCGCACGACCACGAGATGCGGGCCAACAAAACTGAATATTCAGTTTGAAGGGAAAGTAAAGAGACTGCCCTTCTTTGTGAAAAAAAAATACTTGACTTTTGTTAAGCTATGCCATGCTTTTCAAATATCACGGCTAGCATGATGCTGAAGTGCTTTTTCTCGACGCTTATTTGCGTCGTTGTCGATCCATTAATTTCCATGTAACATTGGGAACTTGTTAGGTTGTCGACGCCGTTGTCGCTGATAATGTACTTCACGTAGTTACCTGACAGCCACATAATCGTGTTATTTTTGGTTGCCGGACAGAAAGCTGTATCGGGCCACAGGAATATCTCCGGTGTATACGTTATTTCAGGGCTTCTGGTGAGTACAGTGAGTCTTTACCTCTCCCATGTTCATTTGTGGACGTGTTCACTACAGCTGAATCTGTGGAGCAGCGAGTCAGTCAGCCCACACTTAAGGCATCTGTATGTGTCACTGACCCCGAAGCGATGAAGCTTCTCATTGGTTGGTATGAGTTCACTGACCACTCGGTACCTGGTTGATGAAACTTCTGATGTGTGGATCATGAGGTGCACGTTGCTGCAAAAACGTTTCCCAGTTGACATTGGCGTGCTTATGGGTGATGTTGTTAGGCTTGTCCGTCATTGCCAATATTGAATTATTTTCGTTGTGCTTAAAGAAGCGGTTCTCACGGTACTGTCCCCTAAGTAGCTCATCTCAAAATAGAATATGCGAACATGTTTGAGGTGGAAGTTGATATTTTGGATATTAACCGGCGGGTACATACTTTTAGGTCTAAGTATGGTGAAAAGCTTAGCTGTGATGGAGTTTGGGTTCTCATTTATTATACTGCTAATTCTTTTGAGATACAATCCAGTGGCTTTCCTATTTAAATCAATTAATTCAAGATCCCCTGTCAACTGTGGTTTGGTTATAGTAGCAAAAGTGAGTTTAAAGATATGCCCTCTCCATACATATCTGGCTGCTAGCTGCATTGCCTTCTTCGTTTGCATCTTGGAAATGGGGAAGACCTGAGCCACATAGTATGCTTTGGAGAAATGATACATGTTAACAATTCGTACTGCTTCAGTTATATTCACTGACCTCCAGCTAGCATTTTGCTGATGGTCGCTCTGTGGTGTCACCGCCAGACACCACACTTGCTAGGTGGTAGCTTTAAATCGGCCGCGGTCCATTAGTACATGTCGGACCCGCGTGTCGCCACTGTCAGTAATTGCAGACCGAGCGCCACCACACGGCAGGTCTAGAGAGACGTACTAGCACTCGCCCCAGTTGTACGGACGACTTTACTAGCGACTACACTGACGAAGCCTTTCTCTCATTTGCCGAGAGACAGTTAGAATAGCCTTCAGCTAAGTCCATGGCTACGACATAGCAAGGCGCCATAAACCATTTCTAGAGAGAGTCTCACTTGTATCATCAAGAATGCTGTATACAAATGATGGATTAAAGTTAAGTATTCCAGCAGCTACGTACTTTTCTTTATAGCATTCATTACGTATCCTGTTCCAGACCTCCCGCCAGTCTGCGTTAGTATATAGCGTGCACTTCGGCCTCCTCTAACTACAAGGTGTTGGCACATCTGCCAACACATCACGCTCTCCAGTTCTTTATCGCCATTTTTAATGACATCTATCGAGTACAAGGCCTAGAGTTTTGTGTTGCTCTACGGGTTCGGTCCATGGTATGGCTAAGTCGGCAAAACCTGTAATATTGATTAATTTACATTTCCTGATGTTGATTTTCGCTCCCGAAGCAGCTCTGTACTTATCTAGTTCGTCTTTCAGGATTTCTATTTCCGCTTCTCGTCGAATAAGTACTCCAGCGTTATCAGCGTAAGCTCTTACAAAGAAAAGTACACCGGACATTGAAATTCCAGATAGTTTATTATTTGTTCTCCTGAGCAGTGGCTCCAATGACAGGACAAACAACAACATGGAGAGAGGACTGCCCTGTGGAAAGCCTCTCTCATTGTTTATTGTCTGTGTCAGCTGTTCAAATGGCTCTGAGCGCTATGGGACTTAACATCTGATGTCTTCAGTCCCCTAGAACTACTTAAACCTAACTAACCTGCGTACATCACACATATCTATGCCCGAGGCAGGATTCGATCCTACGACCGTAGCGGTCGCGCTGATGTTCCAAAATTTATAATAAAATTCCTTCAATAATCCGTCTGGTCCTGGTCGTTTATGGGCAGGGGATCTGCTAATCAGCTTTAAAACTTTATCTCCAGTAAAATCGGATAAACGTTCATTATTGCCGGCAGGAATAAAAGCACTGGGTAATGTTCTGACAATTTCAGCTAGTGAATCCTCGTCAACACATTCTGCAGAATATAGGTTCCCATAATGTTGTTGCAGTGCTTGAACGATGTCAGTTTGATTGGATAGTACTCTGCCATTGCTTGTCAGCACCTCATCAATGAAGATCCTCCTACGATTTGACTTACGTTTAATGAGGTGATACATGGATGTTATTTCACCTTCCAGAACAGAATGAGTTTTATACTTTATCTTGAGTCCTTCCAGTTGGTTACGTTAATACCAATGATTTTAACTCTGATGTTTTTTTATTCGTGACAGAGACGCGTTTATATCATGAGAGTTATCATACAGTTTCCTTAAAACAGAGTAATAAAATTCAGAAGTCTTCCTGCTGTCTTTTGCTTTCTGTCTCCCATAAAACATTAGACACTGGCGTAGTTTTCGTTTTGAAATATTAATCCACCAGTCTACTTTGGATGGATGCCTATGGAATGAGCGTAGGCAAGCATCCCACGTTGCCCTAACTTCATCGTCCAGCTCCCTGTCTCGTAAAAGCGATACGTTTATCATCCACAGGTTTCTGTACAATTTCGTTGGTCGTGTGTCCAAACTGATGGTTGTACAAACTGCGCAGTGATCGGAGAAAGCCGCCGGAATGACATCAGCTGCATGAATTCGGTCGCAGAGGCTGTCAGTGATGTCCACTCGGTCAAGACGACTGGACGAAGTGGAGGTAAAAAACGTATATCGCACTAAGACGGGAAATTTTAGATCCCAAGCGTCTTTGAGCATAACGGTTTCACAAGATCATGTAATTCCCTGCAGTAGGTGAAGTTGGGATTTTACAGCCAATACCTCTGCCGGATTCTAACAGCTCAATGTCTTTAACTGGAATGCCTTTCCGTATTAAAATAGCTGTTCCTGTAGTGTCTTCAACAACTACGTTTTCAATGGTTTTAAAGCCATATATATGAATACCCGTAAAAACAAATTCTTGCAAAAATATGATGTCGGCGTCGGATTCCTTGAGGAATTGCTGTAAAACCGCGATTTTCAAATCTGTTTTAATCCTGTTAACGTTCAGTGTCAGTACGTTGTACGCTTGCATCAGTGTCTTATGTGCACGTGACTATCTTTCCTCCATGAGTTAAACTTCCATACCCTCGTACAAATCCATTATCGGTTCGACCTGACCGTTTCCTTCCTGACTGTCACTGGCTTCAACAGAAATGTCAGTGTTTTTGTTCTTTTTCGCGTAACGTTTACATTGGGCTGTACTTTGTTTGGTTCTACGCCTCCGACTGGTGCTGGATCCTTCTGCAGAATGCGGGGGCAGGGGGTCGCGGCAGATTTCGGAGTCCATCTCCGCTGCCGCTACGTCCCTTGCCTGCGCTTCAACCGACTTGCTCTGCGGTGGCTCACTACTTCCTCCAACACTCTCACTGTCCGCGTGTGTATCAACACTCGCTTCCTCGCCCTGTTTATTATGAAAGCTATGTTAATGCCGGCCGGTATGTTTACTTTCACTCTCCACCGGCTCACGACTACACGCTGTTTGTTTACGACCTGGCTCTACTTGTTGTGGTTGCTTGGACTTGTAATTGCCGTCCGGGAAGGGAACTTCCTTCCCGTTGCCGCGGTTCAGGCGCAGCAGGCGTGTTGTTTACCTCCGGGACTTGGCCTGATTCGGTGTTTATGTCGATAGCCGGAACTTTAAGTTCAGACGCAACATTACTGGCAATTTTGCTGATATCCCGCTCTTTGTGTGAGGAGTCTTCATTCGGACTATCCTCGTCACATATTCGCCTCCTTTTGTTAGATGCCGCCGGGTTAACAGAAGGTGTAACATTTTTAAGGGGAGCCTGTGCCGGTATTTCTTTCTGTGGTAATGGTGGGAACTCCGCAGGGTCCATTACCATACAATCTTGAGTACTGACACTTGGTGTCGTTGCTACCTTATCTGTCACCTGGTTTGTAGTCACTAAATCAGCTAAGGTGAGTTTTTTCGCTGTTGTAAAGAACTTCTTAGAACAAAAACTCTCCTTGGACAGTCCTGACGCGTGTGGCCACTTTCGTTACAAATGAAACCTGGCCACTGTACATGACATGGGCCTTATAACCACAGACAAGTACGTGGGAGGGAATATTTTCCTTTATTTGCATCTCTACTGAACGTACACCACTATAGCACTGCAGTTCGTGCCTAATTTTTTTTCACTTCTCCATATTTCGATAAAACGCCTCTGAGAAAACAATTTTCTACTTCCGGTGGCAGGTTAAAAACACTAACATTCTTGTAGTCTATTCCAGCATTACAAATAGTGGCAGTACTCACCGAAAGGTCACGATGTCGGAATTCTGCAGTCTCTCCAAATTTCAAAAGAATCTTATCCAGGACCACAGGATTTAATAGCTTCACGAAAAAACAGTATTGATCCGTACCAAAGTAGGCCGTATGGACTTGATCGGACGTAATTCCAATGACATCAACAATCCAATCGTGGGTTTCCAAGGAACTTGGCTGAACATTTCTGGTGGACTTATCAAATTCGAAACGTAGAGTGCACTTACTGGTAACTTTTCATTCCATGTTAAACGGTTATTCAGCGGCCGAAACCGCCAAAAATAAGACACAAAAGTCTATACAAAACACGATATCACGACGACACGAGGACGATACACCTTGTAATAAGAAACACAAGAAAACACAAAGAAAATAAACTAGTTCGCGGTTTGTTTACGCTGCAACGGAGCGGACACGAGGTACGTGTGTACTCTAGCACGGCTCAGTCTGAACTTTGTTAAATGTGGAACGCTTCACGATTGTGCGTGTAATCCTTGCGCAGGGACCATGCTAATCTTCTCTGTATCGTTCCTATTTTAATATACGTCCCGCCGAAGGGAGTACGCCACCGAGGACACAGAGGATAGTCCGACTCCAGGGACTTATCTCTGGCATGCCTCCCGGGAGACCCATATTCCCAACTTATTGTCCCGCACTATATTCATAGTGCCTATCCCTATTATACTCATTATTCGCGGATTGTTGCCATTTCCCGTAAGAGTTCGGGAAATGTTTCTGCATCCACGCAGAAGCAGATGGTCAAATCCCCGGTGAGCCTTAACTATATATATGAAGATGGTATCTGTTATTTCGGACATGTCCGATAGAACAGATACCATCGGTGACCATGCAGCTCGTTAAAATTAAATTACAATAAAATGAATACCCCTAGCTGCATACAGGTGTTGATATACCGTAAGTCAACGGGGATAGTTCAAAATGTGTGCCTCGACCCGCATTCGAACCCGGGATCTCCTGCCTGCATGACAGACGCTCTATCTATCTGAGCCGCCGAAGAAAAAGAGGATATTGCAACTTCAGTGATTTATCTCTGGCACACCTCCCGTGAGACCTACATTCCCAATATATTGTCCCGCACTGTATTCATAGTGCCCCTGCCCATTATAATGATTAATCGCTGCTTGTTGCCGATTCCCGTAAGAGTTTGGACACTGTTTGTGCATCCGCACAGAAGGTGGTAAAATAGCTGGATGGTATCTGTTTTTTCAGACAAGTGTGAAAGAATATATACCATTGGTGACCATGCAGCTCATTAGAATGAAATTACAATCAAATGAATACCCCTACCTGCATACGGGAATTGATATAAGTCATCAATAAGTACAGTTGAAAATGTGTGCCCCGACCGGGACTTGAACCCGCTATCTCTTGCTTACATTGCAGATCAACTATCAATCTGCGCCACCGAAGACACAGAGGATAATCCGACTGCAGTGACTTATATCTGGCACGCCTCCTAGGTGACCCACATTCCCAACTTATTGTCCTGCACTATATTCATAGTGCCCCTGCCCATTATACTCTTTACGCGCGGCTTGTTGTTAATTCCCGTAAGAGTTCGGGCAGTGTTTGTATATCCGCAGAGGAGTAGATGGTCAAATGGCCAGTGAGCCTTATATATATATATGCGGATGCACAAACAGCTCCCGAACTCTTAGGGAATCGGCAACAAGCCGCGAGTAAAGAATATAATGATCAGGGACATTGTGAATACAGGGCTATTACAAATGATTGAAGCGATTTCATAAATTCACTGTAGCTCCATTCATTGACATATGGTCACGACACACTACAGATACGTAGAAAAACTCATAAAGTTTTGTTCGGCTGAAGCCGCACTTCAGGTTTCTGCCGCCAGAGCGCTCGAGAGCGCTGTGAGACAAAATGGCGACAGGAGCCGAGAAAACGTATGTCGTGATTGAAATGCACTCACAACAGTCAGTCATATCAGTGCAACGACACTTCTGGACGAAGTTCAACAAAGATCCACCAACTGCTAACTCCATTTGGCGATGGTATGCGCAGTTTAAAGCTTCTGGATGCCTCTGTAAGGGGAAATCAACGGGTCGGCCTGCAGTGAGCGAAGAAACGGTTGAACGCGTGCGGGCAAGTTTCACGCGTAGCCCGCGGAAGTTGACGAATAAAGCAAGCAGGGAGCTAAACGTACCACAGCTGACGGTTTGGAAAATCTTACGGAAAAGGCTAAAGCAGAAGCCTTACCGTTTACAATTGCTACAAGCCCTGACACCTGATGACAAAGTCAAACGCTTTGAATTTTCGGCGCGGTTGCAACAGCTCATGGAAGAGGATGCGTTCAGTGCCAAACTTGTTTTCAGTGATGAAGCAACATTTTTTATTAATGGTGAAGTGAACAGACACAATGTGCGAATCTGGGCGGTAGAGAATCCTCACGCATTCGTGCAGCAAATTCGCAATTCACCAAAAGTTAACGTGTTTTGTGCAATCTCACGGTTTAAAGTTTACGGCCCCTTTTTCTTCTGCGAAAAAAACGTTACAGGACACGTGTATCTGGACATACTGGAAAATTGGCTCATGCCACAACTGGAGACCGACAGCGCCGACTTCATCTTTCAACAGGATGGTGCTCCACCGCACTTCCATCATGATGTTCGGCATTTCTTAAACAGGAGATTGGAAAATCGGTGGATCGGTCGTGGTGGAGATCATGATCAGCAATTCATGTCATGGCCTCCACGCTCTCCCGACTTAACCCCATGCGATTTCTTTCTGTGGGGTTATGTGAAAGACTCAGTGTTTAAACCTCCTCTACCAAGAAACGTGCCAGAACTGCGAGCTCGCATCAACGATGCTTTCCAACTCATTGATGGGGACATGCTGCGCCGAGTGTGGGAGGAACTTGATTATCGGCTTGATGTCTGCCGAATCACTAAAGGGGCACATATCGAACATTTGTGAATGCCTAAAAAAAACTTTTTGAGTTTTTGTATGTGTGTGCAAAGCATTGTGAAAATATCTCAAATAATAAAGTTATTGTAGAGCTGTGAAATCGCTTCAATCATTTGTAATAACCCTGTATAGTACGGGACAATAAGTTGGGAATGCGTATCTCATGCGAGGCGTGCCAGAGGTAAGTCCGTGCCGTCGCACTGTCCTCGGTGTCCTCAGTGGATCAGATGGATAGAGCGTCTGCCATTTAAGCAGGAGCTCTAGCGTCCTTGTCCCAGTCGGGGCACACATTTTCAACTGTCTCCCTTAACTTACATCAACGTCTGTATGCAGCTAGGGGTATTCATTTCACTGTGATTTCACACTTGTTCTAAAAACAGTTAATAAACGTTCAGAACCAAATACGAGGCTGACTAAAGTTGAATATTGTTTTAATTTAGCATTGACTAATTTTTACGATTAATTTATTTATTTTTGCTGAATTTGCCATTAAATCGCATTTAGCACAGATAGCTCTCATTCATTGATGTGCAAATGCATTTACATTTTAATGTAAAAAGCTGTAGGAAATCGAGCAAGGCAGATATTTCAACTGAATTACCACGAAAGGAAACAGATGTATTTATTCTGTTTAATGAAACTCATCTTTGGAATTTAAATTTTATTGCAATATTATATCTCCGGAATTATGGAGATATAGCACATAATTTACCAAACAAGCAGACCCCAAAGCTAACGAAATCACATTCCACAAGCGAAAAATGAGATCATTTCGTATTATTTGTTTTTATTTTATTTCATATTATTTTTCTTTTATCAACTCTACTCATGTCAAGGACGCAACTGCAAATGCAAACCACTCCAACCTCATGCGGTACCAATTTCATTACTGTTACATTTTATGAGGATTGCATACTTTTGTGTTGAATACAGATATATTTTGGAATTCTCATTGCACTTCATGATTACAATATACAACAATACCACAATTTTTTTATAGACGAAAATGACTGAGGGGCTCTTCACTTGCAAAAATTGTGCGGTTCAGAAGATGTACTCTGGGCTTTGACAAGATCGTTACACAGAGTTTTAAATGAAAAGACTAAAAATATGTTGTTAGTTTGATTGACGATCACTAAAATATATTAAGACTTATTTTGATTTATTCAAATTTTATTCAATTTTTATGCCCAAAAAGATCATTAAGCAAGGGAAGAACAATTTAATAATGATTCTTTTTTGGTGTCTGAGTTTAGTGAAGTCGAAGCCTGTGGACTTCGCTTTCACTCAAATTTTCTTAGAAGTGGCGAGAAGTATACGCATGTAAATACGATGATGCTTCACGGGAGTTTATGTGCAAAAGTTGAACAATATGTTTCTGACACTCATCGCTGTTGCTATGGACTCACAGTATGGCTCGAGATAACGTGAGCCGTCACGCGTTACAGTATCCTCCAAACTGCGTTGGTCATGAGTGCGAATCGTAAAATTTTTTAGTAAATAAGAAACGTGCATAACAGGCCTGTTGTACATTAAGTAGCCACAATACCACCATTTCTTCAGTTTTTGCGCCAGAAGTCAGAGAGTAAAGGCGAGAAAGGATGGCTTAGTCCATCGTTGGTGCTGCAGGGGAAGCCTTCCTCGAAGGACGATTGATGGACAGGGTGAACGTGCTTTCAGACTACTGTTTCCCAGTCACGTGAACTTTTCACAGGTACCTGGATACTAACAGAAAGAAAGCGTGGCCAGCATAATACAACGCTAGTCGTACGAGTTCGTGACCACTGTATCTCGGTACGACTTGAGGTTTCCTCCGCTAGGAAAATACAATTTTCACTACGCGAACGCCTGATTTCGGACTGTAACGAGCTCGCTAGTTTCCTTCAAGTGTTCAACCAGATCACAGCCAACTCCAGCTGTGTTAGTTTGATAGATAGAAGCCGTCAGTTGTCAGCCTGCAGCCGAGGGAGAGTCGTTCATCGAATACGATCCCGTGAGAACTTTTGCGGATTACGAGAGCGCGAGATTCGCAACAGTCTAACAGAAAGTTGGCTCCATGGGACTAAGAGTGAAAAGCAGGAGAACAAATTTGGTACAACCCTTGCCCGTAAAGGCAAACGTTCGGAGTTCGATTCCAGGTCCAGCAAAAACCTGCCAGAAAGTTTCATATCAGCGCAAACTCGGCTGCAGAGTGAAAAAGCCATTCAGAAGACTAGTATCCTGGGACATATACGAAGGTTGGGACGTAAATAGTGGCAACTATTTATTCACAACCGATACAAAAGAATTACATGTGTGCACCTGTTACTGTCCTTCAATGTAGGCACCAGCGTTGTGTATAACCCGTTGCCATCGATGTGGAAGGCGTAGTACACCGTTAGCAGAGCCTGTTCTGTTGATGGTGCGAATGGAGCGGTCTACTGCCTGTCGAATCTCTGGAACAGCTCTCAAACGAATGCCAGGAAGCCAAAAGTGAAACGCCAATCCAACGAATGCCCCACTATGGCGAAAGAAATGGTGATTCTCGTGTACGACTGTGATGGTGTTATCCTAACGCATTACGTTCCTTCACGGCAGACCGTCAATGCACAGAATTACTGTTCGTTTTTGGAGTATCACCTGCGACCAGTTTTGCGAAAGAAGCGGCGACACTTTCTGCGCAACCCACCCATCATTTTCCACGACAATGCGTGGGCGCATGCAGCGTAAGCTGTGGCTGCTCTGTTCGGTCGATGTGACTGGGAAGTACTGTACCATCCACAATACTTCCCGGACTTAACTCCTTGTAACTTTGATTTGATTCCTAAGATGAAGGAACCACTTCGTGGCATTCGCTTCAGAACTGTTCCAGAGATTCGACAGGCAATTGACCGCTCCATTCGCACCATCAACAGAACAGGCTCTGCTAACGGTATACTACGCCTTCCACATCGCTGGCAACGGGTTCTACACAACGCTGGTGACTACTCTGAAGGACAGTAACAGGTGCAAACTTGTAACTCTTTTGTATCGGTTGTGAATAAATAGTTGCCACTATTTAAGTTCCAACCCTCGTACAAACAGGAAAAAAAAACAAGTAATTTGAAAAGAGATACCATAGTGAATACTGAGAAAGGTTCATTGCTACTGTTCAACATGATAGTCACGGTAAACAGAATACAGCGTTTAAACTTATGAAGCACATGAATACAAGGGAGTAAAATACTACAAACATTATGGGAAGTCGGAAGGCAAACGGGCTCAAAAAATCGATTTTTAGATTTTAGCATATTTGAAACACTCGCTGTTTCCTGCGTAAAACAGTTTTTGTTTCATATAAATAAGAAAATTTTTTCGTGAGTTATGACGGTTTTCCTGGCGCTCTGCGCGGTCTGGCATTTAAATGACACGCATTCTCCTTTGCATCATGCAGAGATAACGCACAGGTTTCTTTTATTCCATGTACGTTATTTCCTGCTTCTATTGTTTTATCGCGTCAAGGTGTCCTATCCTGTAAGGTTGGTTTCGAGAGAAATAAGTGTTGCTTTATATTTTATGTGGTTTCACATGTTTTCATGAAAATGCCACGAATAAAGAAATTCTCGTCTACATTTAAATTAAGAGGAAATAAATACGTGAAGGCAAATGAGGTTAATGGGTCAAAGGTATCAAGAATGTTAGACGGAAACATAACCAGTACGTCAAGAAGGAAACTGCATTTTGGTCCCTTAGGAATTCGCCGGCCGGTGTGGCCGAGCGGTTCTAGGCGCTTCACTCTGGAACCGCGAGACCACGACGCTCGCACGTTTGAATCTTGCCCCGGGCATGGATGTGAGTGATGTCCTTAGGTTACTTAGGTTTAAGTAGTTCGAAGTTCTAGAGGACTGATGACCTCACAAGTTAAGTCCCATAGTGCTCAGAGCCATTTGAACCATTTTGAACCTTAGGAATTCACACACATGAGCATTTGAAACTGCAGTGTCTTCAAGGCGTTTGCTTCCAGTCGGCTTGTGGAGATGGACACTTGTTTGGAAATATTGTGGTGAACCATAGCCATGCTCTGTGATTTCATTTCCAAAAATACTGTGTGCAGGATACTTGGTAGTGACGGATTATTGGAAGAGGGAGGGATTGTGTCAAACCTGACGTTGAACTGTACAAAATGTGATGCAGTCGCTACAACAATGACATCACAAGTGACAAATAATAATTTGTATAAGAATAACGTCAGGATAGTTCATGGTCTCTGATCTATAGGTAAAAGGATAGAGGCAGGCAAACTCTTATGTGCATTATTTGATATTCCAAATCCACCTGCAAAATTTATGACTTACAATAAAATTATTGGAACTGCTGTTGTCGAAGTTTGTAATATCTCAATGAAGGAAGCAGCTGAAGAAGCACTCAAGAAGAGTGATGACAGTGAAAGTGGCGACATTTGTGCATGTTTTAATGGCAGCTGGCAGAAACGTGGCCAGTGTAACTGGTGTAGAGATTCTAAGCAAGTGCTGTAAAACCTGTAACAGTGTAACTGAAAACAGGACGAACATAATTGTCAGATGAACTATACTAGTCCAAGTGGTGGGATGGAAGTACAGGAGTTCTCAGGCTTTTTATTCGTTCAGTGACAAAGAGAGGCGTCAGACACACACAGGATTTAGGGGATGCTGAGGGCAAGGCTTATGACCGGTTATGTGCAGAACAACTGTATGGTCCTACTTTCACAATTTTTTAATTAGAATGCACTGGGCATGTCCAGAAGAGTAAGGCGTCCAGGCTGAGAACATTATTAAAAGAAAAGTCAAGAATAGTACTGGAAGATGGTATGCGGATAGGTGGTAAAGGTCACAGGACAAATGTAGTAATGAATAGATTACAGAATTCTTCTGGCTTAGCCATAAGAAGAAATGTGCATTTAGAAAACATGAAATGAGCTGTATGGGCTATCTTTTTCCATAAGATTTCCACAAACGAAAGTTCTTAGCACTGTCACTGCCGAATTGATCCTGTCACTTGGCGCAAATACAGGAAAAGTGTAACGTAAGACCACAAACTTCTTTACCTGCAGCTTAATGAATGAAATTAAACCTATATTTAGAGATCTTTGTAAAGATACTTTCTTGATGAAATGTCTGCACGGAAAACGCAAAATTTAAATGATTATGTGAATTCGGTCATTTGGCTCCAGTTACCGAAAACTGTATTTATTCAGATTACAACCCTCATATTTGGTGATTATGATGCTATTTTGTGCTTCAGTAATGGTGCAACAAGAAAACTGGGTGTCTTGGAGGTATTGAGCGTAAAATCTAGTGAAAACACTGCAAAATCCTTGGTGCAGGTAGATAAAGAGAGAGTGAGAGAAGCAGAAACTGCTAATTTAAAATGCACAGAAGGAATCAGATATAAAAGAAGAGGGACCAAGAGAAGAAATAAAGATCAGTATGATTCAGATGATGCTCAGTATGCTGCAGGAAAATATTAATGGTAAGCAATTCTCATCACTAACTATACCAAACTTCAATATTAAACTTTACATTGATTTTTCTCAAAACTACGTTTTTTGGCGTTCAGGTCCCATTATTTTCTAAACTAGTTGGGATATAAATGCTAAATTTTGCCAAGATGGTAGTAAGTTATTACAAGTAAATTGAGAACCACCAATCCAACAGAAACTGATTTATAATACTTATTGTATCATAAAAAGTGAAATTTAATTAGTAAAAGAAAACAAAAAATTTTTCTTCAGATCCATAGGAGGTATTTTGTTCGTTTTACTTGTAAGTGCAGGCCTATGTGTTACATACACTTAGTAAAAACTTCACTGTTTTAACACTTATAGTTATTTTGAAAGTGTATCTACTCGAAGGGCGCAATAGCATTGGTAGAATAGGCGTAAAAATTGCCTTCCGTCTTTCCTTGATATAAGAACAGAGATTCAGTGCGTACACCATTACAGAAGTTAATGGTATAGTGAAGGTAGTGGAGAAAGTTATTCTATAAAACCTGATAATAACTCTGTCCAGCAAACAGACGTAAAAGAATTAAATACCACCTTACAGGTAAAAAAAATAGAGAAGCTACTGGCCTAGGTGGCATTAATGCTGGATTGAGCAACCATTTTATAACTTTGTTTCCTTCCTTTTTTTAAATAGGTATTAAGTAAGCTGAAGGTGTAGACGGAGGTAGGAAAGAAAAGGTAAGGGACTAATGATATCAGCTGCATCGGGACGTCACACGGAATCAGCGGCGATGAGTGAAAATGTGTGCCAGACTGGGGCTCGAACCCGGAATCTCCTATTTACTACGCAGCTGCATTAACTACTACGGCATCTGGGCGCAGTATTTATCGCAAATACATTGACTATACTGACACACTCACCGTCTGCCAGCGGACCCACCTTCCCACTTAGCAGCCCCAGCCATTTTCCCCATCCGTGTCCTCCATGCATACTAACTTTAGATTCTCACTGGACGACGAAAAAAAGTGTGCATGTGTACTGATTGTTATGGATTCATTGCCCATCGAGGCCAATCGGTTATATGAATGTGCAGAAAAAAAGTAGACAGCACACAGAGTATATGTGTGAATTCCTAAGGGACCAAACTGCTGAGTTCATCGGTCCCTACCTAGACTTACACACTACTTAAACTAACTTATGCTAAACACAAGACATGCACACCCGTGCTCGAGGGAGGACTCGAACCTCCGGGGAAGGGGCCGCGCAATCCGTGACATGGCGCCTCAAACCGCTCAGCAGCACAGGGAATCCGCAGCTGTTATACATATTATGTAAAGAGAAGGTGGAGTTGGGACGCAGGGAAGAAAAACGAAGGAACAGGTGATAACTGCATTAGGGCTTTTTCCGGAATCAACAACCATAAGTGAAAATGTGTGGTGGAACGGAACTTCAACCTGTGATCGTCTCATTAATAGGCAGTTGCATTAACCACTTCACCATCCGCACTCAGAGTTTATTGCAAATGCATGTACTGCATCAGCACGCTCTCCAGCTGACCCAGACTCCCACTTACCGCCACATATCCACAGTCCCCGTCCATATGGTCCATACTTGCTAATTTTAGATTACCGTTAGAGGTCGAATGTAAATGTGCATCTACACTGAGTGTTGTGGGGTCATTGTCCATTGAGGCGAATCAGTTATATGAATTGTCATATAATTTGTTTCTTTATTCAAGCTTTTTAAACGATGAATGTATTTCAGTTCTGTTAGGAATGTAGCTCATTAAATAATGCTGCTAGATTTTCTAGACAGTCGATAATTCGTAGCACGTTCTATGCCACAGATATTTTTCTATCATTGGTATACCTCTAACTTTTCGCAAGTGTGACCTCCATACACCATGATCTATGGGAGCTTACATAATAACAAATGTCAGGATGTCTTTAGCATTTTGTCATTCATAAGTGTTTGTTGTATAGAACAATGAGGTGTGGACGACATGTGGTAGTCCCATGCGTTTTTCAGAATGAAATTTTACGGAAGCTCATCACCATATGCTTTCAGGGCATGGAGGACAACGTGCGACGGGCAGACATTTAGCAGAGCAGAATGAGATTCACTCTGCAGCGGAGTGTGCGCTGATATGAAACTTCCTGGCAGATTAAAACTGTGTGCCCGCCCGAGACTCGAACTCGGGACCTTCGCCTGTCGCGGGCAAGTGCACTACCATCTGAGCTACCGACGCACGACTCACGCCCGGTAATCGCAGCTTTACTTCTGCCAGTATCTCGTCTCCTACCTTCCAAACTTTACAGAAGCTCTCCTGCGAACCTTGCAGAACTAGCACTCCTGAAAGAAAGGATATAGCGGAGACATGGCTTAGCCATGGGGGATGTTTCCAGAATGAGATTTTCACTCTGCAGCGGAGTGTGCGCTGATATAAAACTACCTGGCAGATTGAAACTGTGTGCCCGACCGAGACAGTTGTGCCGTGTTGTGCATATGGAAGTTACAGACTAGTCTGTTTTACCCGCAGACCAATGGGAGAGCCAAACGCATATACAAGACAATAAGAAAAACTTTGAGTTAATTACGTTAATTCGAGGCACGATGACTGGGACATCTATCTTCCCTATGCCCTGTGCGCCTATAATTTGAATGTCTATACTGCAACGTCCTTGTCGCCATTTGAGGTGGTGTACGGCAGGAAGACGCCGTTTGCTTTTAAGTTTGGACTTCAAATTAGGGCCGGATGGCAAAGCGGTAACTAATTTTGCCAGAAGAGTAAGGGACTTTTAGCGGAATGTACAGAAGACAAACAAGGGGGCACCAGAATGGTGTAAACAGCCGAACAGATTCATAGGCAAGTTGCCTCAGTATCGCGAGAGACAGTTAGTAATGGCCATGAATCGCTATACGCCAAAGGGGAAAACAAATTTTTAACTAAGTACCATGGATGCTACCAGGTCATGGAAATGACCTCACCAGTCAACTTGAGGGTACAGTTTCCCACATAAACGTCTCTTATACACGCCAGGTACATAAAGCAGTTTAAAGGAATGATAGCAAACCGCAGTTACCGGCAACCAAGCAGGAGGAGAAGGTTACAAGGGGCAAAATGAAGGAACTTGAAATTGGTGAGCAAGGTAAGGAGCATGATGTACCATATGGGTTAAGGTCGAGTAGTTCGTAGCTTGCTGGGTGATTTTACGAGTTACTGTATCAGGGAGTGTTTGTTTTTATTGCCATAGGGACTTCTTTTCGCGGAGTTGTTAGTTTTATTCATGTTTTTATCATTCATGTTGTTATTATTGTTAGTGTTTTGTGTGTGTGTGTGTAATTTGCTTCTTTGGAAGAATAGTTACAACATACATCCAAAGTGTTGCAGAAAAATCTGGTACTGCTCTTCCATATTGCTAGGGTAGAGGTGGAAGCAGATGGGACCATGGTAAATATAGAAATCCGTATGACTGTTGTGAGGGGAAACTTAGAATTTCAACGATACATCATTCACCCATATCCAGTGAAATCGGGGATATTGGGGAAGTGAGTGCAGGTGAGAACATGGGAAGTATTCATCGAGCCCAAGGACTGACATTTGGTAATATCACAGGTAGAGTTGGAAATATGTGTCTGTGGGAAGGCTGTATTCTGTCCGGGTATCCAAGTATGGAATGATAAGCGGATATGTGAAGCGAGTTTGTTTCTAGGGGAATGAAATGGGACAAGTTGTGGGAAAGAGCTTCTGACACCTGGAACTTACTTCCAGAGAATGGGAACGCATTGGTTATGTTCAGTACTCATGCCGGAAACTGTATGGCTGTTTGGTTGAATTGCTACGAAGCAGGAAGGTCGGTAGGGTTGAGAAAACTCCAGGTTCAAGAGAGTACAATGATTACTAATGGCACGAATTGTGACATATTCGGAGAGTCGTTCGGCTATGCTCATGACATTGTCACAGAATATGTCGTAACGGCCAGAAGGACCATGAGGGAATTACCCATTCAAAAATTAACCTATTTAAACAACACCCTCAAGCCAGAACTGATGCAGTCCTTGAACAAATTAACGAAGTCCCAGCAAGGGAGAATTAGGATGGAACAAATGTGGAAGCATATACATCATTTCTGGCAACATCAGTACGAAGTGTTAGCACACTGGCAGAAAAGAAAATGCTGCAAAACCACGAAGGAGTTGTGCAACATAAGCGAAGCTTGATAGACCTGTTTCCACATCCGAAAGGTGATGTCTGTTCAGATTTCCTGAAAGTCGCGTAAGAGTGCTCCATAACGAGATGTAAATGACGTTTTATTTTAATACACGCTGTAGCGATCATGAGCATTAGCTACTTTTGAAACAGGACGTGGTGAACTGATGTTAGTCGAGAATGGCTTCAAGGTGAAGACTCCATTATCAGCACCTCACTGAGTTTCAACGAGGTCATGTACACTACTGGCCATTAAAATTGCTACACCACGAAGACGACGTGCTACAAACGCGAAATTTAACCGACAGGAAGAATATGCTGTGATATGCAAATGATTAGCTTTTCAGAGCATTCACACAAGGTTGGCGCCGGTGTCGACACCTACAACGTGCTGACATGAGGAAAGTTTCCAACCGATTTCTCATATACAAACAGCAGTTGACCGGCGTTCCCTGGTGAAAAGTTGTTGTGATGCCTCGTGTAAGGACGAGAAATGCGTACCATCACGTTTCCGAATTTGATAAAGATCGGATTGTAGCGTATCGCGATTGCGCTTTATCGTATCGCGACATTGCTGCTCGCGTTGGTCGAGATCCAATGACTGTTAGCAGAATATGGAATCGGTGGGTTCAGGAGGGTAGTACGGAACGCTGTGCTGGATCGCAACGGCATCGTATCACTAGCAGTTGAGATGACAGGCCTCTTATCCGCATGGCTGTACGGATCTTGTAGCATCGTCTCGACCCCTGAGTCAACAGGTGGGGATGTTTGCAGGACAACAACCATCTCCACGAACAGTTCGACGACGTTAGCAGCAGCATGGACTATCAGCTTGGAGACCATGGCTGCGGTTACCCTTGACGCTGCAGGAGCGCCTGCGATGGTGTACTCAACGACGAACCTGGGTGCACGAATGACAAAACGTCATTTTTTCGGATGAATCCAGGTTCTGTTTACAGCATCATGATGGCCGCCTCCTTGTTTGGCGACATCGCCGTGAACGCACATTGGAAGCGTGCATACGTCACCGCCATACTGGCGTATCACTCGGCGTGATGGTATGGGGTACCATTGGTTATATGTCTCGGTCACCTATTGTTCGCATTGACGGCACTTTGAACAGTGGACGTTACATTTCAGATGTGTTATGACCCGTGGCTCTACCCTTCATTCTATCCCTTCGAAACCCTACATTTAAGCAGGATAATGCACGACCGCATGTTGCAGGTCCTGTACGGGCCTTTCTGGATACAGAAAATGTTCGACTGCTGCTCTGGCCAGCACACTCTCCAGATCTCTCACCAATTGAAAACGTCTGATCAATGGTGGCCGAGCAACTGGCTCGTCACAATACGCCAGTCACTACTCTTGATGAACTGTGGTATTATGTTGAAGCTGCATGGGCAGCTGTACCTGTACACGCCATCCAAGCTCTGTTTGACTCAATGCCCAGGCTATCAAGGCCGTTATTACGGACACAGGTGTTTGTTCTGGGTAGTGAATTCTCAGTCTCTATGCACCCAAATTGCATGAACATGTAATCACATCAGTTCTAGTATAATATATTTGTCCAATGAATACCCGTTTATCATCTGCATTTCTTCTTGGTGTAGCAATTTTAATGGCCAGTAATGTAGTAGAGCATCGAGCGGCTGAATATTCCTTTTGCGAAACTGCAGAGAGACTTGGCAGGAGTGTAGCCACTGTACAACATTACTGGCCGTGGCGGTCACAGGAATGTACGATCACAAGAAGACCAGGCTGGAGGAGACTGTGACGCGGCCCTGCCGTAAAGGAAGGCCGCCGAGTTCGGCATATGGCTCTGGTGCATCGTGCCGCATCTGCAGCAGCAGTCTGAGCAGCAGTTGGCTCCACAGTTGCACAACAAACCTTACTTCAAGGACAACTCCGAGCCAGACGCCCTGTAGCGTGCACTCCTCTGACCCCAAACTACCGCTGTTTGCTGCTTCAGTGGAGTCAAGTGAGATCTCAGTGGAGGCTAGAGTGAAGGTCTTTTGTGTTTTCAGATAAATGCTGGCTCTAACCCGCTACCAGCATGGCCGTGTATAGGTTAAAAGGATGCTCGTTGAGAGCCTGCATCCATTCTGTCTGTGTGCTAGACACACTGGACCTACACCTGGTGTTAAGGCCTGGTGTGTGATTTCGCATAACAGCAGGAGCACTCTCGTGGGTATCCCACGCAACCTGACTGCCAATTTGTACGTCAGTCTGCTGATTCGACCTGTTGTGCTGCCGTTCATGAACTGCATTCCACAGGGTGCTTTCCAACAAGAAAACTCTCATTCACATACAGCTGTAGTAACCCACCATGTTGGCTTGGCCTGCTAGACCATCAGATCTGTCTCCAATCAAGCACATAGGGGACAACACCGACGACCACTCCAGCATCATCCACAATCAGCATTAACAGCCCCTGTATTGACCGAGTAAGTGCAACAGGCATGGAACTCCATCCCACAAAATGACATCCGGCACTTGTACAACAAAATGCATGCACGTCTGCGTGCTTGAGTTCCAGCATTCTGGTTGTTGCACCGGTTATTATAGTACCTGCATTTCACATTTTCAATGGCTTATCTCGCGCTTACATTAATCTATTATACTGCAACGTTAATCACTCAAATATGTTACACAGAAAAATGTATTTCCCAAATTTCATTACTTTGCAGTAATTGCTTCTTGGTGATGGTTTTTACTCTGGCAGCATAGTATGCGTACCAGCTACCAGCTGCGACATGTTTCCAGCAGGCTTTTGGGTCCTGTATTTCCGGGTAAAATGCAATCGATCAGAATCCGTAGACATGCTAACACATTAACTTCTAGTAGATTGGCATCGACCGGAGAAAAAATTAGTGTTAAGGACCTATCAGCACATAAAAGTACCGGTTGATCAGAAAGTCAGTATAAATTTGAAAACTGAATACGTCACGGAATAATGTAGATAGAGAGGTACAAATTGACACACATGCTTGGAATGACACAGGGTTTTATTAGAACCAAAAGAATACAAACGTTCAAAAAATGTCCGACAGATGGCGCTTCATCTGATCAGAATAGCAATAATTAGCATAACAAAGTAAGACAAAGCAAAGATGATGTTCTTTACTGGAAATGCTCAATATGTCCACCATCATTCATCAACAATAGCTGTAGTCGAGGAATAATTTTGTGAACAGCACTGTAAAGCATGTCCGGAGTTATGGTGAGGCATTGGCGTCGGATGTCGTCTTTCAGCATCCCTAGAGATGTCGGTCGATCACGATACACTTGCGACTTCAGGTAAGCGCAAAGCCAATAACCGCACGGACTGAGGTCTGGGAACGAGGGAGGCCAAGCATGACAAATGTGGCGGCTGAGCACACGATCATCGCCAAACGACGCGCGCAAGAGATCTTTCACGCGTCTAGCAATATTGGGTCGTGCGCCATCCAGCATAAACATCGTACGTTCCAGCAGGTGTTTATCAGCCAGGCTGGGGACGATGTGATTCTGTAACATATCGGCGTACCTCTCACCCGTCACGGTAGCAGTTTTGCTGCCCAATGCCATCTGTCGGACATTTTATGAACTTTGTTTTTTTTTTGTTCTAATAAAACCCCATATCATTCCAAGCATGTGTGTCGATTTTTACCTCTCTATCTACATTATTCCGTGGTTTATTAAGTTTTCAAATTTATACTGACTTTATGATCACCGTATATAACAGGGTACATGGTAGATGGTTAAGGTCACAATACAACTGTGAGGCGAAGTTCCACGTGGGACACTACATTGTGAACTGGGTAACTGTCTTCGATACATAAATTTCTAGCGTTAAGTTTGTTTTGTGGGAACCTGATATTAAAGATTCAGGACGAATCTTCTTGGAAGGGAGGAAATATGCTGCACCACAGATAATATAGGAATAGATTTGGGGAACTCTTGAAAATTTCGCGCAGCTATGGTCAGGAGCTAGAAGTCAAGGGACTGATGGATACATCGGGTAGCAGGTGCTGGCAATGTTGATATTAAACACACAGCTCTGTGAGGTAGAGGTACAACACCACTCGCAAGCGAGGTCTGGCTGGCACTATAAGTAAGTGTGAAGACAGATATTGAGTAATCAGGCACAACATACAGCACTAATGTGCTATGAAAACCTGTATGCTGCAATTACAACAGCTCCTAGCAACCCGTATGTGGAGGCTGAAGTGGGTTACAAAAAGTTTAAGTTATTATTGTTGAAGAACACTCCACTTGTCCCCTCCAGAAGGAAAACGTTACAGTAGGAAAAGGAGTATAAATAAGGCAGCTGAGAGGTTCAGGAGAAGCAGTCATGTCATAATTCAGTCCGTATCTGGAACTGGAGGGAATGGCGATTCTTTAAATTACAGGCCGACAACGGCGACCATATGGTGTGAAAATTTCAGCGGCCAATCGACCCACTGAATCAACCACCAGGCTCCGCTGTATTGACATGATGCAGCATGGTGAGGCGGGTCCGAAACTTTGTGCTGCATGGGTACGAGAAGCATGGGGATGGGTAACCTCTGCTGTCTGGGTGGCATCGTGTGATGGCCGGGATGCGATCCCGCGGCCTGCCGAATTCAGTTCCGTCTTCAGTCACAGACAGAACAGCTCTGGATGGGTGAATCGAGCTTCTGAGACTGTACGAGGTACATTCAAATTCTAAGGCCGATTTTTTTTCTCCGGACTGGAAAGAGATAGAAACATGTGCATTGTTTTAAAATGAGGCCGCGTTCATCGTCAATACGCCCCAGAGATGGCAGCACCGTACGGCAGATGGAATTTTACCGCCAGCGGCGAGAATGAGAACTGTTTTAAATACTTAAAATGGCGGCGTTTTCTTTACTTGAACAGCGTGCAATCATTCGTTTTTTGAATTTGCGTGGTGTGAAACCAACTGAAATTCATCGACAGTTGAAGGAGACATGTGGTGATGGAGTTATGGATGTATCGAAAGTGCGTTCGTGGGTGCGACAGTTTAATGAAGGCAGAACATCGTGTGACAACAAACCGAAACAACCTTGGGCTCGCACAAGCCGGTCTGACGAGAGAAAGTGGAGAGAATTGATTTGGGGGATCGCCGAATGACTGTTAAACAGATAGCCTCCAGAGTTGGCATTTCTGTGGGTTCTGTGCACACAATACTGCATGACGACCTGAAAATGCGAAAAGTGTCATCCTGGTGGGTGCCACGAATGCTGACGGATGACCACATGGCTGCCCGTGGGGCATGTTGCCAAGCAATGTTGACGCGCAACGACAGCATGAATGGGACTTTCTTTTCGTCGATTGTAACAATGGATGAGACGTGGATGCCATTTTTCAATCCTGAAACAAAGCGCCAGTCAGCTCAATGGAACCACACAGATTCACCGCCACCAAAAAAATTTCGGGTAACCGCCAGTGCTGAAAAAATGATGGTGTCCATGTTCTGGGACAGCGAGGGCGTAATCCTTACCCATTGCGTTCCAAAGGGCACTACGGTAACAGGTGCATCCTACGAAAATGTTTTGAAGAACAAATTCCTTCCTGCACTGCAACAAAAACGTCCGGGAAGGGCTGCGCGTGTGCTGTTTCACCAAGACAACGCAGCCGCACATCGAGCTAACGTTTCGCAACAGTTCCTTCGTGATAACAACTTTGAAGTGATTCCTCATGCTCCCTACTCACCTGACCTGGCTCCTAGTGAGTTTTGGCTTTTTCCAACAATGAAAGACACTCTCTGTGGCCGCACATTCACCAGCCATGCTGCTATTGCCTCAGCGATTTTCCAGTGGTCGAAACAGACTCCTAAAGAATCCTTCGCCGCTGCCATGGAATAATGGCGTCAGCGTTGTAAAAAATGTGCACGTCTGCAGGGCGATTACGTCGAGAAGTAACGCCAGTTTCATCAATTTCGGGTGAGTAGTTAATTAGAAAAAACATCGGAGGCCTTAGAACTTGAATGCACCTCGTACTATAACGACGACTGCTTGCTGTTCACATTCCGTGTTCTACCTGGCGACCACGAATAGCAGTTGAGGGAACAGCCAGCCGCTCTTCCGGGGCCATCTGCGGGGCTTTAGGCTCGGCCGTCACATGCTGCAGTTCATGCCACTAGAAAAGGACAGGAAACACTATTCATGCCACCAGAAAAGGACAGGAACCGTTACCACTGCGAGGATGGAGCGGCCAGGAGCTGGAGCAGCAGATTCCAGTGCTGGCATTGGTGCTGACATATGTACACACCCGCACCACCGTCACCTGGATCAGTACAGGTACTGCGTATTATTTGGAGTGATTCGCCCCTATCTCACAGACCATATCTCTCAGTTATCATGGAGTATTACACCCCCTGAGACCAAAGTGTTGTAATACTGTACTTGACTAATAATGTCATTTTTCATTGGGTATATGACTTTTTTTGGGGCGACCTATTCAGCTTGAACATAGCACTACATCGTAATTTAACTATGGTTGCCGGTCTCCTACCAGGTATTAAGTCTCAATTATGTAGGAAATGGGAATCCCTGGAGGGAAGATGAAGTTCTATTTTCAGATCTGTATCGAGAAAATTTTGGAAAATGACATCCGAGGTAGACTGAAAAATGATCTGACTACCGCCAATATACATTTCACGTAAGGACGACCGAGATAAGAGAAGAGAAATTAGGGCTCATGTTCCCTCACTATTTTTGAGAGTGCAACAGGAAAGGAACTTTATTGTAGTGGTACAATGTACACTCTTCCAAGCATCTCTCAGTGACTTTTGGAGTATGTATACAGATGTAGACACGGATTCCTTGTTTGACACCTAACTCCCTGCATTCAACCCTGACTAAACATAATAAAGGCTTCATCAATCCGAAAATTTCAGATATAACTGAACATGGAAAGTTCGTATAAATAATAGAAGAAAGTAAATATGGGTATCACAGATGGCGCCGGAACGTAACACAAGACTAACCATACCTGTCTCTGACATCATTTACGTGAGTAAAACTATTGTCTGCTGGAGTTGGCGGTGTATCTCCCCCCTGTATAAGTGAGACAGCAGCATCTGCAACCTCACAGAGAAGGAGTACTGTGATACTTGCATGGGAAGCTGAGTCAGGCAGCATCTGACAGCTTTCACATGTGCATGACTTGCATTTTCTCACTATTGAAATAACTTGCATGTCCGTCATCGACCTTAGTTTGATATTTGTACCACGAACTGAAGGAACCCAAAAGTGACTGCATTATTTGGCAAAATATGTAAAACATTGTTTTATAGCTTAATTAACACAATTGCTGATCTAACTTACTGTTAAAGTGCACTTCCCTACAAGAATTGTTTGATCTTTGTACCAAAGTAAACAATGTTATTTCCACCGCTAAACTATCAGTATTATTTGTCAGAACTGGCCCTAGTCTGGTTAAAAACTGTATGAAAGACAGATAAACTTTATAGAGGCACCCATGCTGGAATGTCAACTTCATCTTACAGCGAAAAACTTTTCTCATCTTCTGCTGTTAATGCTCTATACACACCATAATTCCTCATTTTACAGTGAAAATTTCACAAATTGCCCTATTCATCGCTATATTACAGAAAACTGAAACAAATTGCCTTGTTTCACAGCAAAATAGCAACAATTTGTGACAATGTACTACAACATGGTAATGTACGCCGCAGTTTATTACAATTTTAGAGCAATATGATGATATATGGGGCAGTTTGTTACAATTTAGGTGTAACATGTCAATGCATGGGGCAGTTTGTTACAATTTTCTACAACATGTAGATTGAGAGTGCTCTTAGTTATAATTTCACTATAAGCAGACAATATATAGGACAATTTGTTACAGTTTTGCTGTATCATGCAGTATTTGTTAAGACATAAAGTGCAATTCTATAACATCATGTAATTTATTACAACTTTTCTGTCATAAAGCGATTTTAGGCTAATTTGTTACAATTTTCCTGAACTACAATGATGTTTGGAGGAATTTGTAATAATTTTGACGTAAATTGGCGAAGTATAGTGGTGCTTGCTTCAAATTTGGGATAACGTAGTGTTGAATGACGCAATTTGTTACGACATTGCTGTAAAACGACGATGTGTAAGGCTCAAAGTGGCATTTAGTCACCACTATATGCTAGCATTACTTAGCCTTATCAGTAGAAGAAGATAAACGTTTTGTACTGCAAGATAAAGTTAGTACCCTGGTATGGAGCGGCTATAAAATTTGGGCAACTTTGAAAAATAGCTAAAAGCATAGCAACCCTTATTTCTTAGCTATATAAATGTGTACTGCTACTGTTCTACATGCTATTTCATCGAAGTGTCATGTAGTCTCCACTGACTGACAGTACTAGCATTAACAACAAAAGTAGACAAGGATATTCTACAGGGAAATATAGTTGACCCTTGCATAGGGATCACTATAATGCTTGCATGAATTTGACATTGATTTTAGTCGGACTGAGGCTTGTTTTGACAAGTAATGTCGGTAATTTGACTGTAGGAATAATATTGTTTCCTTTGGTACAAACATCAAAATATTCTCATTGCATGCGTATTTTGTAACACTACAGAAAAAAACTTCATGTTTTTCGATAAATAATGTAGATAAGTCTTCGTTTCCCAATACGTGGCACAAAAGTCGATCTAAACTCATTAACTAACATGTAAGTTATATCAATGGTGACAACATACGATCCAAATGTATTTAGAGGAGTGATAAAGAGAATTTAGATGTCGAAAAATTTAATTTGAGGGTTCCTTGGAAAATGTGGTATAATAATAACCGAAATATTTTCTTTGAAAATTGTAGCTTAACCTACAAATCATGTCACTAGCGCCATTATGCTATCTACATGTATATTTTGTATCTCTTATGAAACGTCCCCTTAAAAAAATTATACACGACTGAGCTTAAACTGACACAATATTTTTAGCGCAACGCTATCTGACTTTCAAAAATCCCTACAAACGAATGGCCCTGACTAACATTAACCTATACGTTTCACAAATCACTTACCTCACCAAAATCTTAGTTACTCGAACTACTGCAATACAGCGAGCGCCACTACTGCCAGCTAAATAAAAGATTCAAACTACTGAAGGCACTAACTACTGATAGGCATAGTTAGCAAATGAAAGATTTTAATAGAGAACAAACAATGTATTTACCTTAATAGTCATCAAAAGTCATAATATATACAGCAGTTCATGACATCCATTTTTACAAATTTCAAAACTCCGCCATCTCTCTCCCCGCATCCACCACTGCTGGCGGTTCACCTCCAACTGCGCAACGCTACGCGCTGTTCACATCCAGCTGCCCGACACTACAATGGCAGACAACAATGCAAACTACCCACTGACTGCGCAGAGCACAGCCAGTGATTTTTCATACAGAGCGCTACGTGGCGTTACCAATAAGAAAACCTAAAAGCCTACTTACACTTAGAACCACTAAGTGATAAGTGCCACAGTTGTTATGTTGTTGTTGTTGTTGTCTTCAGTCCTGAGACTGGTTTGATACAGCTCTCCATGCTACTCTATCCTGTGCTTCTTCATCTCCCAGTACCTATTGCAACCTACATCCTTCTGAATCTGCTTAGTGTATTTATCTCTTGGTCTCCCTCTACGATTTTTACCCTCCACGCTGCCCTCCAATACTAAATTGGTGATCCGTTGATGCCTCAGAACATGTCCTACCAACCGATCCCTTCTTCTGGTCAAGTTGTGCCACAAACTTCTCTTCTCCCCAATCCTATTCAGTACTTCCTCATTAGTTATGTGATCTATCCATGTAATATTCAGCATTCTTCTGTAGCACCACATTTCGAAAGCTTCTATTCTCTTCTTGTCCAAACTATTTATCCTCCATCCTACATGGCTACACTCCATACAAATACTTTCAGAAATGACTTCCTGACACTTAAATCTATACTCGATGTTAACAAATTTCTCTTCTTCAGAAACGCTTTCCTTGCCATTTCCAGGCTACCTTTTATATCCTCTCTACTTCGACCATCATCAGTTATTTTGCTCCCAAAATAGCAAAACTCCTTTACTACTTTAAGCGTCTCATTTCCTAATCTAATTCCCTCAGCATCACCCGACTTAATTCGACTACATTCCATTATCCTCGTTCTGCTTTTGTTGATGTTCATCTTATATCCTCCTTTCAAGACACTGTCCATTCTATTCAACTACTCTTCCAAGTCCTTTGCTGTCTGTGACAGAATTACAATGTCATCGCCAAACCTCAAAGTTTTTATTTCTTCTCCATGGATTTTAATACCTACTCCGAATTTTTCTTTTGTTTCCTTTACTGCTTGCTCAATATACAGATTGAATAACATCGGGGAGAGGCTACAACCCTGTCTTACTCCCTTCCCAACCACTGCTTCCCTTGTTATGTATAATTTGCAAAAATGGTACTCTATGTGTGTTGTGTTTTTAGTCTTTACACATAATGATAAACAATACAGGCAGTTTTATTTTAGTATAAAGATCGAATCGCTGATGATCAGTGAGCTGTAATTGGACTTGTGTACTATGAGAAACAACCTGCGTGTCTTACATACTGAAAATCTACATGTATTTGCGGTAAATAATTTTTACTTTGGATGCAAATCTAGTGTGTTGGACACCAGGGACTTCGCTATTTGTGAGGAAACTTGTTCATTTTTTCTTTGACCATGTTTTGTGTTTACATCTCGCAGATGGAGGACTAGGAAGTTATCCTTCTGCACTCAGTGAGGTGCTGATAATGGCGTCTTTGTTGCCTTAAGGGCATCCTTGACTAACAACTCACCAAGTCCAATCTCCAAGGTGCATAATGCTCATGACTGTTACAGCGCATTTACAGGAAGCCTGAGTTGCATCCTCATAATAACGCTACTAGCGCCACTCTTATTCAACTGGTGTGACAGCTGAATAGACATCACCTTTCAGATGTAGAAAAACGACTAGCAACTTTCGTTTATGTCGCACAACTTCTTCTTGAGCTGCGACTTTTTTCCGTCTGTATATCGTAATAAATCATCGTTTTTAGTTCAGCTTTTGTGTTTAACTGTCTTACAAATTTAACACTGATGGTTAAACACGCAACCACACAAGTGATTTACATGTAATGTAATTAAAAAAGTTATATTAAAGTTCAGTGCTACTGATTACAATTTTATAGTGTAAAACATGAAGCATTGTCTTATTCCCCCCCCCCCTCCTAAAATTATGTTGATTTATTTCTGAAAAGCTTAGCAGCTTGTCAGGAGATGAAACTTCCATCTTTGTACAGGGAATGTATTGCCTCAAGTATGCCTAAAATCGAAATGAATATCCTAATGTATTTTGCTAATTACTACAGAAAATGTGTGTACGTGTGTGCGTGTGTGTGTGTGTGTGTGTGTGTGTGTGTGTGTGTGTGTGTGTGTGTGTGTGTGTGTGTCTATTTACTTGCGTTTTTTTATAAATAATGCAGATAATTCGGTTCTAGAAATATTTAATTTGGAGCACCATTGTGCCTTACTCCAAGTGTGGCAATAATCAGACTATGCTTGTTGCCAGATGCTGGGTAAACTGTAAGTTCGATCACCAGTAGTGTCATGTGTATTTTGACAAATAACACAGATATTATAAACACTGAAATTTTACATGCTACATCAGTTTTGTCAATATCTTTACATAGTTTAGTGAATAATACGGCCAGTTTAGGTAAAGTAATACTTAATTTGCGGCTCTGTTTATAAAGGCACATCTGCATGCCGAGCGTGAGTTTCCTCGGAAACGCGAAATATTAAATAAATAAATAATCAGTGACAAATAAATAAAGCCTATGGCACACAACTGCAGCGCTGTGTCGCTGATAAAACAAAAGCACAATTACGTTACTCATATGTTTGATTAAGAAAAGAGAGCTCTGGTTGAAGTGGTGCGAGAAGCACGTATTTTATTTTATTGTCTGGCACACCGCCATATTTCATGTTATAGAAAATTACTGCGAGTTGCAACCACACTAGGCACTCGATTCTGTAAAGAATTTATATTTATAAAAGTAAGTAGGATTATGAACTGTAGGCTTATTCATTGAATATATCTGATTTAACTAACAGTGTAACTTTTTTATGTTTAGTAGACGATCACCTCTGTACGACGTTTTGGCGTGGCTGGCAAATTATTGTAATATTGAGATTTAGATTATGAGTCCGCACCTACCGCAGCAGTCTTTGGAAACGATTTAATTACGAAGTCCGATTATTTCAGTTTTATTTCACGGTCAACTACGAGTAACATTGCCTTTACGAAAAAGCCATTGTCAAGCGTCTGATACCGAATAATTATCCAGATAAGCAAATATCAATTACAATTACAATCACCATCATACAGAATAGTTGACATTAAAATAATTAATATTTTATTTGATTTTATTTTATTTATTTTATATTGGCGACTGCGTGTCGGACTTGTTATTTTGTCATTTGTTACATTGTTCTCTTTGTTTCATGTAAAAAATCAACTTTCTGGACCTGGACGTCAATGTATGAGAGATAACAAAATTTGAAGACATTGCAATTCTGAAATTTTGCCGGAAGACGCAAAGAAGCTTCCAGCAAAATAAGGTAAGACGCAGCATCCTTGCATTGGCAGGCTTGACCAGACGTATAATTCAGTGTATTAGCTTTTCAGTAAATTCTGTAGTGTTTCTTTTCCGCATAACAGTTTCAGTGATAAATTTCATTCTCAGTACTTTTCCCTAAACAATAACGTATGCAACAATACCAATACACGAGTGTACAATATGGCCGACTTCTGTACGATACGTAGTAACATGGACAGCAGCCATTACCAATAATCTCAAATTCAGTTTATATTTTTAAATTAATAGACAGCCATTGTTGCTACGAGCGATTCATGCTCAACTGCATTTTATTTTAAAATCAGTGTCAAATATTTTCTTGAAACATATTTCACGCGTGGCATGGTAATAACTAGAAAACAATACGCAAAAATGGAACAGCAAGGACGTACTATTCAGACGCAATCCGACTCGGACGTGAGACAAGTGTTAGAAAATGACTTTACGACAGCAACCGGTAGTGACGATTCATCAAACATTGACGCAAGTGTTGACGAAAATTTTGACAATAGGCCGTCCACCACAAAAATTTCAAAGTCTCAATCAGAGCCCATGTTAATGCATGACGTCACGTCTAATGACGCGGCGGGGGCAGAGACCTTGCAAACGGTAAACATTGCCGACATGTTACAAATGTTAATCAAACAGAACGCCGAAAACATGGCAACCTTAAAGACACAAAATGACGCAATTAAATCTGACCTCATAGCACTCAAGACAGGTAATGACACTTTATGTAAACGTGTGGAACTTATAGACGCCACACTGACCAAACAGATGACTGAACTCAGTACTAAATTTTCCCAGCTTAATACGAGACAAGAAAAGACTACAACTGACGTAGCACTTTTACAGACACAAATAAAAAACCTTAATGTCACGTGTGAAGTTCTTACTGAACAAATTCAAACATATCCTTCACTACATGACAACCTTGAAAAACGAATTACTGACGTACAGAATAAATTTGACAATGTTGAACAACACCTGACTGACATCTTACAATCTGATGCCACAGCTCATTTTGAAAATATTAATAAAGAATTTAATGATTGGGTAGTGAACAAAGACAAACATTTTGATACATGCTTACGTGAAAATTTACCAACAATTGTGCACGACTCCGTAGCGCAATACATTACTAATAACAAACAGCTGATCAGTGACGCAGTACAATCCGTCACTGCACCCATGGGACAATTCACCGATCGACCACAGTCTGAATGTAACGAAAATATCAGTCAAAATGTACAGTTCAGAAACCAATATACATTCGAGTATGATACACACATTCCGCACACGACAAATACACAAGAACAAAACGCACCACGACTACAACACATACCACGATGTGCAAACACAAACACAAGCTATTATCATGGTAAACCACAGCAACATTATCGTAATTACTCGCCAGCTGGACATAGCAGTAATTACAGTGGGACAGATCCATATCATAATGCAAAGGAAGACGAAAGCTTAATGAAACACAGGCAATTTCAGATTTTTATCCCAGAAAAACGAACCATTCATCCGGTGATTTTTCTTAAATCTTTTAGTAACGCATTTCCACGCACTTGGAGTGACCGGAAAAAGATTTCATATATTGTCGGTTACATCCAAGGCGATGCAGCTGTCTGGGCATACAGTCAAGCTGACGTATGTACCACGTACAGTGAGTTTGAGCGAGCTTTTCTGAACAAATTCTGGTCGCAATCCGTCCAGGAGCGACTCAGAAGACAAATTTTAGAACCTGAAACTTTTAACAGTAAAAATGGTAACTTACGCAGATATTTTGAAAAATACTTGAACATGGGACACTTTTTAGACGAACCAGTCGCAACGCGTGATATACTCCGTGCGTTGAAGGCCAAATTGCCTTTCAACATTAAAGAAAAACTTCTACATATCCCGGATGACGATTCAGATTATTTTTTAACAGCTTTAGATTCGGTTGACATGTTACTTGAAGACCAGCGCTTCGCGCGGCAAAACAGCAGCCACAATGTTTACACTAGTGGTATGCAAAACATGCAGGCTTGCCAACACAATTCTGGCGCGCCCACAGTTGGATACGCGGTACAACAAAAACAGCAAACTCACATGCCGTCTCAGTACGGAAATCAAAATCAACACGCGTATTCCAATACAAACAATAGTTACAACAGTAATAACACTTCATGCGGCAATCCATACAAAAGGCACCGCGGTAATAACTACAACGGTAACAACGGATACAAAGGTAATAACAAAAACACAAACAGAAATAGAAATAATAATAACTACGAGCCAAGACAGCATCAAGGTTGGACTCGTAACGATCAGTACTTTCATTCAAACTCTGCTTTACCACAGCAGCCACCAGGACAAAATTGGAGCATACCTTACAACCGACAGGTAAGTTATAATGCGCAACAGCAACAACAACCGCAAAAGTTTGGAGATCATAATAGGCAATATCCGAATGTGAATATAATAGAAATGACACCTGATGCACAACCTCAATCTGTGTCAGTACCTAGTACAAATGCTAATCCAACAAACTAGAAACAGTCACTACTTTGCGCCAGGTCGTGGCTGAAGAATTCTTGGGGGGCGGCTTCAATGTTAATCAGTTATTTGACACCACACTTGAACAACAGAATAATGATATGCCGAGTAATTCTAAACAAAAACTACCTGTTTTATTTATAAGATACAACCACAATAACAATATATCAGATGAACTTTTACAAGACAGTACACAATGTCGTTTAAACACAAATGAAATTGTTTTAGCATCCACTACTGGTGTAGTAGGTGGGATTCCAACTACTATTGTCCTAGATACAGGTGCAGCTGTGAGCGTTTTATCTTTTAATTTTTATAAAAAGATGTGTGAATTGGAACCTGTGCCTGAGTTTCCTGCCCAAAACTGTAAAATAACTACTGCACTAGGTAATAAGTCATGTAGGGTTACGAAGCAAGTTTTTGTAAACGTTAAAATAGGTAATGGAACCGTACAATGGCCATTCCTGGTTGTACAAAACCTTGTGACTAATTGCATATTAGGAATAGATATTATGAGCGAGAAGGACTGCATTATAGACTTCTCCAAAGGTAAATGTATTTTAAATGATAAAAGCAGGGTAATTATTATTGATTTGGACAGGAGAACTCTAAAGCATGACAAACACTGTACAGGGTACAAGGTTCAGTTAGTACTTGACAAAGACATTCTAGACATGCAAACACACTCATCTGACGCAGAGCTAATGGACTTGAAAACATTGCTTGATCATAAGATAAGTGAAGCTACAGCTCTCAGCGTACATGAACGTATAAAACTACAGGAAGTTTATCCAAATATTTACAAGTTTTTACCAAACGATTAGGTGTTATCAACACGTATGTGTACAAGATTGAAGTTAAGCCTCACAAGATCTTCTACCACAAGACATATAACGTACCGTTATCTCAACGACCTGCTGTGTGGCAAGAATTAAAACAAATGTTAGACTGGAAGGTCATTGAACCATCCACCTCACCTTACTGTAGTCCTCTACTTGTTGTCAAAAAATCAAATGGAAGCATTAGGTTAGTGTTAGACGCACGAGCTATTAATGAAATAATTTTACCGGTTCACACAAAACCTGAAAATTTAGAAGAGCAATTACAGAAATTTCTAGATGCAAAATATTTTTCCACAATAGATCTCACTAATTCGTTTTGGCAGGTGGGTATCACTCCTGATTCTCGGAAATATACTGCATTTATGTTCGGGGGGCGAACCTATCAGTTTTGTGTTCTACCCTTCGGACTGAATGTCAGCTCTGGGGTATTCATTACAGCCCTGGATACCGTGCTTGGCGACGATTTAGTTGAGACAGTCACACACTATGTAGATGATATACTGATAGCTACACAATCCTGGAATGAACACGTTGACACACTTCAAAGAATTTTAGAAAAATTTGCACAAGCTGGAGTCACAGCCAACCTAAGAAAATCAAAATTTGGTTGCAGTGAGATAAAATATTTAGGACATATCATTAATTCACAGGGCATACGTCCTGATCCCAGTAAATTAGATGCTATCAGAAACTTTCCTAGCCCTCGAACTAAAAAGCAGTTAAAATCATTCCTTGGGCTATGTTCATTTTTCAGACGTTTTTTGCCACAACCACTTTTGAACAGTAAACATCTGCTAAATCTACTCAGAAAGAATCAAGTTTGGATCTGGTCGGAACAGTGCCAGAATGACTTTAATACAATTAAACATGCTTTAGTGAATGCTAACATATTGAGCCATCCAGATTTCAATTTAGATTTTTGTATGACTTGTGACGCTTCACGTACTGGCTTGGGCTGTTGCTTATTTCAAGTTGTAAAGAATAAAGAAAAGGAACAGATAAGAATTATTGGGTTTGCAAGTCGTACTTTAACTGAATGTGAGCGTACATACTCGACTACTGAGTTAGAAACACTTTCCATAGTATGGGCATTCAAGAAATTCAATTATTATTTATTTGGAAAACATACAGTAATTTACACCGATCACCAGGCCCTGACATTTTTGTTAACTTGTAAACTTGTACATCCTAGACTATCACGATGGGCAGTTACACTTCAGAACTACTCTTTTGAAATTAAGTACATAAGAGGTAAGGACAACACCATTGCGGACACTTTGTCTAGACTTCCACAAGGTATGAATGATACCAACAGTGACTTAGAAAATATAAATGACTACAGGATTCTCTTAATGCAAGACAAGCAGTATCACCAATATTATATTGATATGTGCAGAAACATGGCTGAATTACAAAAATCTGATCCTCACTGGTATAAGATAATAACATTACTGGTAGAAAAACAAAATCATCCTTCGACTAAGTATTACAAGTTACACAATGATGTGTTATTTTATTGACGACATCCAAATGCTACTAACTGGTGTGTATGCATTCCCGAAGAGTCTGAACGTAATTTAATTTGGCACACACACTTAGTTTGGGGTCATTATGGGACGAAAAAGTGTTTGGCAAAGCTCAGCACATACTGTTATTTTAGCAATATGAGAAGAAAAATTTACAGGGAACTGAAAACATGTGTCATATGTCAAAAATCAAAACCTCAGAATTTATCCACAAAAACAGATTTACATTCTATTTTACCCAGTAAACCCCTGGAAATTCTGTGTACTGACATCAGTGGACCGCATCCAGCAAGCTCTGGAGGCGTCAAATATATCTTAGCTTTTTACGATGTATTTTCTAAACATGTAAAACTTTATGCTTTAAAATCCGCCACTGCAAGTGCTATAATACGAAGATTCTCAAGTGATTACCTGACGCACGTGGGAAAACCTAAAGCAATTCTGTCAGATAATGCAGCATACTACTCTGGGTACAAATGGAGAAATTTCTTGAAGGACAATAACATTAAAAGTATATTTATTTCGAGGTTTAGTCCACAATGTAACGCGACTGAGAGACTTTTCCGAGAATTAAATCGATTCATGAGGACCTATATTTCATCAAAACATACTAATTGGGTGTCCTACCTAAGTCTTTTCGAAGACGTACACAATAACTTAAATATTTACGATACAAATTACACACCTAACGAGATCATGTTCAATTGCAAACAGAACGATCAGTGGATAGAACCATTACCTAAGTTGTCAGACAAGGAAATCACACCTGAACAGAAAATAAAAGAAGTATTGACTACATTGACACATCACGCACAAATACGAAACAAACATCACAGAAACATAATAAAAAGAAAACAAAAATTCGAGGTAGGAATGCTTGTACTACTTCGTACTCATCATAAATCTGTTGCACTCAAACGACGCAACGCTAAGTGGCGTCTGCTATATGAAGGACCTTATATAATTGTTAACATACCGCACCCTGGTGCGTATCTGTTACAACATCGTAGAACTAACAAAATTATTGGGCTATACGCACACCGAGATCTTAGAGCATTTCATACTGAATAATGTCAAAGTCATACCCATCAAAACATTGCTAAGCAACTCGTTACAACACAGATAATAAGTAGTATAGAAATTTTCATTTCAGCGTTCCAGAGTCGCAGTTGAAGACAGAAGAACTTTTCTTTCAACGCCGCGGCTCCACCGAGAAGACTGAATATTAAAGTAAAATTTATGATTACGTAGCAGTGAATGATATATTAATTTTTCACGGAACATTTGTGACTGTAGGTACCACTGACTTGGTATGACACCTGACGAACTGACAGACGTCATCTGTGAAGCGATCTTTTACTTTGAGAAATAGATTAGACGCACATCTCTCAACACGAAAAGCATCTACCAGTAGTCAAGGCCACACAGACACTCTACACACACGCACAAAACGCGAGGAATCGAACATTTTCTCTCTCTTACTATTTAGAATATTTATTGAGTAGTGAAAACGCCTGGTCTTGCCTACTGATGTAATGAATGTTGTGTCTAACCTATCTTAATTTCAGGTGACATCACAAAACCGATAAAGAGGACGTAAATATCTGCAATTCATGTAATCAAATGTGACACAATGTAATAACCTATAGCGATGTAATGATGATGTAAACATGTTTATGTGCAACTGTATTATGTTTATACTAAGAAAATATGTGACGTGTGTATGTATAATTACTTTTTTTTTTTAACTGATGTATCATGTAAAAATTTGAACAAAACGAATGCCAAAAAGACATTGCATAGTGAACCTCTGTTCACGGACATTAACGAACATTACTAACTCTGCAACTACGCAGAAACCTATGTGAAGGAAACGGTTAATGCCATTCATTATGCATCGTACCTATGTAAACGCGATGAACGATTTCCTTGATTAATAACTACGAACATTTAGGTGAGCTATATTCAGTAAAAAACTGAAAATGTGAAGTGCATAATTCGTGCATCGTCTAGTGACATTACTACAGTACCTAACTTCAAGATGTTAACTGGATTAAATGGACACAAAGTGCCTGTCCGGAAAACAACACGACGGGTGGAAGAATTTTGGTTGGAACTTCAGGGAATGAAATGTTCTCGAAATGTGACGGACACTCTTACCTGGACTGTCCAAGGATCGACGCCAGCTATGTGCCGTCCGAGGTTCTACAACCAAGCTTCCACGGAATGTAAAAAAAACGAACTGCACGTGGACCAATTACTCGGCGGGTCACGTCTGATCTGTAATAAGCAATGCTTTTACTCACAACGAATTGCATCACAACGACTATAATGGAAATAGGAAATGGACACGCTTATGTATTAATCACGTTGTTATACAACGATGTTACTCTGATCAAATAACTTTACCACGACGATACTAACCTGTAAAAAATTATTGTGCAGCAGATGAATATGAACTGTGATAACGACACGATGTGTATAGGTCAACGCACCTGAAACATACGGACATTTTTCTTTGAAGTATTTCAAAACAATACTATGTAACTAAGAACATTCAACAATCTAAGTTGTATTGTGTTATAACGAATATTGTAAATTTAAAACTAAGTTACCTGTCATAGAATGTAGTCTTCATATGTAATCTTGGTTGAATATTTTCTTGGTGCAACGACTGAGAGACGCGCGCACACGAACAATATGAACTGCAATACTGTGCCGCGTGATCTAACTGTACGATATAACGGCAGTGCCGGAGTCACACAGACGCTTCTGCGCATGCGCGCACTCTATCTGCCAACATAAGAACTTTTACGGCGCACCCGCGTCATTCAAATTTTGTATATAATATGTAAAATGTGGGTCATGTAAATAGTTGTAGATAACTTAGATTTTCTTGTGCCTTTAGGTGAATTGCTCGCCTGCAGGTGTGTCCTTTCGCCTCGCAATTCAGGGGGCAATATAAAGGCACATCTGCATGCCGAGCGTGAGTTTCCTCGGAAACGCGAAATATTAAATAAATAAATAATCAGTGACAAATAAATAAAGCCTATGGCACACAACTGCAGCGCTGTGTCGCTGATAAAACAAAAGCACAATTACGTTACTCATATGTTTGATTAAGAAAAGAGAGCTCTGGTTGAAGTGGTGCGAGAAGCACGTATTTTATTTTATTGTCTGGCACACCGCCATATTTCATGTTATAGAAAATTACTGCGAGTTGCAACCACACTAGGCACTCGATTCTGTAAAGAATTTATATTTATAAAAGTAAGTAGGATTATGAACTGTAGGCTTATTCATTGAATATATCTGATTTAACTAACAGTGTAACTTTTTTATGTTTAGTAGACAATCACCTCTGTACGACGTTTTGGCGTGGCTGGCAAATTATTGTAATATTGAGATTTAGATTATGAGTCCGCACCTACCGCAGCAGTCTTTGGAAACGATTTAATTACGAAGTCCGATTATTTCAGTTTTATTTCACGGTCAACTACGAGTAACATTGCCTTTACGAAAAAGCCATTGTCAAGCGTCTGATACCGAATAATTATCCAGATAAGCAAATATCAATTACAATTACAATCACCATCATACAGAATAGTTGACATTAAAATAATTAATATTTTATTTGATTTTATTTTATTTATTTTATATGTTGTCAAGTGGGAGGCGCAGAGAACAAAAATAGGGATTGGCTGATTCGTTATAGAAGCCAGTCAGATATTGTACTGTGATTGGATGCTCTATTTCAGTGGCCAGTAAAGTACTGGGCTGAGGCAAGGGGAGGGGTGTTTTGATGTCATAAAAATGGGTGTGGCTTACGAAGGGCGAATAGCCTCCACCTGTCAGTTGGGGTATCCAACTATCGTCCTCTGAGGAAGGGCCAGCATGCATATTTGGCCCAGAAACGTCATTGCATTCCTACCGATAAAGTTTGCAGGGTAGGCATACACACACGATTTCGTTCTAATTCTATCTGATTAGGAAGATGGGATCAGCACATCTGACATGCTGGACGAATAAGAGAGACCAAGCAGAGCCATATTTTATATAGATATGTCAGTCTGTGTCGACCTATGACTCAATTCTGTATATCAGTGACGCCAGAGCTGCATACAATTGATGAAAATCCAAATTTGCGCATCATCATAGAAGAAGAAAATTAAGTAGATCACAACGACATTAAGGAATCATCCAACCGAGCGAGATGGCGCAGTGGTTAGCATACTGGACTCGCATTCGGGAGGACGACGGTTCAATCCCGCGTCCGGCCATCCTGATTTAGGTTTTCCGTGATTTCCCTAAATCGCTCCAGGCAAATGCCGGGATGATTACTTTGAAAGGGCACGGCCGACTTCCTGCCCCGTCCTTCCCTAAACCGATGAGACCGATGACCTCTTAGTTTGGTCTCTTTCCCCCAAACAACCCAACCCAATTAAGGAATCAAAGATCGAAGTCTAGACAGGATGAAAATGCTGAAAGGGTACTTTACTAACCGTTACGTTAATAAGGCATTTAATGTAACTTGGGTGATAACAGTACTGCATTCTTTTTGAAGTGTTCATCTATCCAACATACTAGTAGCCTCTGCAGGAAAAATGGGGAAAATTGGTTCAGTTATTAACTGGTGCACATCCGTCTGAACTGTGTTATGCCGTGGTTTGTCACGGAATCGGTTTCCCTCACGATAAAGCAAAAAATGGAGGCTGTCTCAGTGTGTCCACCATTATGGGCACTGGGTCTTCGTCTTTGTAAATGAACAGTCGCTCTGTCGCAGCTCTGCCACAACTGCATAGACAATGAGCTTTCATCGCTCTTAGCCTGTTTCAAGAGTACCCAATGGGCATGTGTTCGTGTACATTGTGTTAGGCTGTAATACTGATCAACTTGTCTGCATGTTGTTCTTACTGCCACTCGTCTTTCTTTTGCAACCAATACTCAGGTGTGCTCTATGAATGCCTGTTTGGAAATTGTAGGGTGTACTGGATTTGACCGAGGATTCAGGGAGACGGAGTAGAGAGTTGGGACTGAGATCTGTGTCACGCCCAAGGTGTCAGTGACACAACATGAAATTAAAAGTCATTCTTTGCTCAGAGTTCCACAGTGATTCAGTTTCCTCCTTGGCGCGTCCTGGTAACAGCCGTGCTGCTTCCGCATCGCAGGAATGTGATGAGTATTGTGCCAGCGTCTGTCGTGGAATCTGTGTCGTAGCTCCTGATGGTGCCTGCGGTCAGCTCCCTCGGCTCATGCAGGGCAGAGTGTCAGCTAGCGTGTTCCCACAGCCTAGCATGACTGTGGACGTCCGCCGAAGCCTCAGCGCTCTCGTACAGCGTAGTTGCCCTTAGGCTTGCCTCCAAACGTCTGCATACCCCTGCTGGCAGTTGCCGTGATGTTGAGAAGGCGGAAGTTCCAACAGCGACACGGACAGGCAAAGAAGAAGCCCCAGTGCACATCTGGTAAGGCAGTACACGCACTCCTAAAGATTAGTTGCACAAGGCGCCCTGCTTCCAAGATGAATAGCTTGCAGTGGAAAAGATTAGTTTTTCATCCGCAGAAGATCTCCCCAGGCTTCACCGTCAGTTAGTCAACGTCGTGACTGTCAGGAGTGGCAGCTTGCACAGTTAAAGTTCCCCTGCAGCTGAACTGCTGCGGACTTGTAGAAGTGGGCTTCAGAGTGGCAGTTGCTGGCAACACTTCATCCTGTGTCAAGAGGTCGTTCTCTAACTAACGGAGTTGGTAAGTGATGCAGATGGAATGGCTCGACTCTGAATCCTGAGGAAGTATATGTGGTGGTCGATGACGGTTTTCCCGCCGTACAGCTGATCGAATCAGCGGTCAGTGTTCTCTGAACAGAGGTTCAGACCGTTCTTTTATGGAACTTTTGCTGCCTGAAAGGTGGTGCTGCGTAGTTTTTACGTGTGGTTATTCCACACTGTCCCCATCAACAGGATATCGTTCCGCCGCCTTTGTAAAAATGTCATGGAGCTGGATCATTTGTTCCTGACCCTCTCTCTCTCTCTCTCTCTCTCTCTCTCTAACACACATAGTCGGTGTCAAACTGCTTGTTGTGTGTTTGTGTTCTGGCGTCCCCAAGTGTTTGTACTTGTTATGCAACCTTTTCGTACCAGGTTGGCGTGCTACACCTAGACATCGTTCCAGAAAGCTCAAACATTTTTTTTTTTTTTATTCGCTCTAAGACCATTTAGCAGTGCGACATTGCTCCATCTTTTGAAAACTTCATCCAGAATTATTGCACTCAGATCCTCCCTCTTACTAACAAACATACATTTTTATATTTTCATAATTATTTTGCCCACGGTTTGGTTTGTTTTCCTTCCATTTAAAGCTTATTCCACAACTCTTAATCTCTTACATGTAATTCATTCACCTAATATACAAATTCCCAGACGATTCTTCACGCTTTATTTACTAATGCTAGATCTATGATTCGACTGAATTGCTCCGTCTTACTTCCTGTCACATTAATAAATGAGCAACAGGTAACGGATGTCCACGTAATTCTGAGTACTGTTCAGTCTTTCCCTTGCAAGAAACGCAGATTACTAGGTTGGTGTATAAATTCTTAGCGTTTTTGTTTTCCATGTCGCTGTTCTGGTTGTCATTTTTTATTTATGGCTCATTGTTGCTAAGTATTGCTGTTGTGGTCTTCAGTCCAGAGACTGGTTTGATGCAGCTCCCCATGCTACTCTATCCTGTGAAAGCCTCTTCATTTCCGAATAACTACTGCAATCTAACTCCTTCTGAATATGCTTAGTGTATTCATCTCTTGGTCTTCCTCTATGTTTTTTACCCTCCACGTTTCCCTCCTATACTAAACTGGTGATCCCTTGATGCCTCAGAACGTGTCCTACCGACCGATCCCTTCTTCTAGTCAAGTCGTGCCACAAATGCCTCTTCTCACCAATTCTGTTCAGTACCTCCTCATGAATTAGGCCATCTATTCATCTAATCTTCAGCATTCTTCTGTAGCACTATATTTCGAAAGCTTCTATTCTCTTCTTGTCTACCCTCTTTATGGTCCATGTTTCACTTCCATACATGGCTACACTCCTTACAAATACACTCCTGGAAATTGAAATAAGAACACCGTGAATTCATTGTCCCAGGAAGGGGAAACTTTATTGACACATTCCTGGGGTCAGATACATCACATGATCACACTGACAGAACCACAGGCACATAGACACAGGCAACAGAGCATGCACAATGTCGGCACTAGTACAGTGTATATCCACCTTTCGCAGCAATGCAGGCTGCTATTCTCCCATGGAGACGATCGTAGAGATGCTGGATGTAGTCCTGTGGAACGGCTTGCCATGCCATTTCCACCTGGCGCCTCAGTTGGACCAGCGTTCGTGCTGGACGCGCAGATCGCGTGAGACGACGCTTCATCCAGTCCCAAACATTCTCAATGGGGGACAGATCCGGAGATCTTGCTGGCCAGGGTAGTTGACTTACACCTTCTAGAGCACGTTGGGTGGCACGGGATACATGCGGACGTGCATTGTCCTGTTGGAACAGCAAGTTCCCTTGCCGGGCTAGGAATGGTAGAACGATGGGTTCGATGACGGTTTGGATGTACCGTGCACTATTCAGTGTCCCCTCGACGATCACCAGTGGTGTACGGCCAGTGTAGGAGATCGCTCCCCACACCATGATGCCGGGTGTTGGCCCTGTGTGCCTCGGTCGTATGCAGTCCTGATTGTGGCGCTCACCTGCACGGCGCCAAACACGCATACGACCATCATTGGCACCAAGGCAGAAGCGACTCTCATCGCTGAAGACGACACGTCTCCATTCGTCCCTCCATTCACGCCTGTCGCGACACCACTGGAGGCGGGTTGCACGATGTTTGGGCGTGAGCGGAAGACGGCCTAACGGTGTGCGGGACCGTAGCCCAGCTTCACGGAGACGGTTGCGAATGGTCCTCGCCGATACCCCAGGAGCAACAGTGTCCCTAATTTGCTGGGAAGTGGCGGTGCGGTCCCCTACGGCACTGCGTAGGATCCTACGGTCTTGGCATGCATCCGTGCGTCGCTGCGGTCCGGTCCCAGGTCGACGGGCACGTGCACCTTCCGCCGACCACTGGCGACAACATCGATGTACTGTGGAGACCTCACGCCCCACGTGTTGAGCAATTCGGCGGTACGTCCACCCGGCCTCCCGCATGCCCACTATACGCCCTCGCTCAAAGTCCGTCAACTGCACATACGGTTCACGTCCACGCTGTCGCGGCATGCTACCAGTGTTAATGACTGCGATGGAGCTCCGTATGCCACGGCAAACTGGCTGACACTGACGGCGGCGGTGCACAAATGCTGCGCAGCTAGCGCCATTCGACGGCCAACACCGCGGTTCCTGGTGTGTCCGCTGTGCCGTGCGTGTGATCATTGCTTGTACAGCCCTCTCGCAGTGTCCGGAGCAAGTATGGGGGGTCTGACACACCAGTGTCAATGTGTTCTTTTTTCCATTTCCAGGAGTGTACTTTCAGGAAAGATTTCATGACACTTAAATCTGTACTCGATGTCAGTAAATTTCTGTTCTTCAGAAACGCTTTCCTTGCCGTAGCCAGTCTACCTTTTATTTTCTCTCTACTTCTACCATAATAAGTTATCTTGCTCCCTAAATAGCAAAACTCACTATCTTATGTGTAATTTCCTAATCTAATTCCCTCAGCATTACCTGATTTAATTCGGCTACATTCCATTTTCTTCGTTTTGCTTTTGTTGGTGTTCATTTTACGTCCTCCTTTCGAGACACTGTCCATTGCGTTAAGCTGCTCTTCCAAATCCAGACCATTAGCTGCTTACAGGCGTTAATAAATATCAACTGGGACAATTGAAAGTGTATGCCCCGACAGGTACTCGAACCTGGGATCTCCTGCTTACATGGTAGACGCTCTATCCGACTGAACCTTTTTTTTTTTTTTTGCTCTATCCGTCTGAGACATTATTTTTAATTTTTTGTTTTTCATTTTTACGTGTGAGTGCCAGGCAAGTGGCGGCAAAGAGGGCAGGGGTCAAAACTCCTGAGGCCTGGCCACGATGCCGTCCCCATACCTGTCACCCTCTCACATTTATTGTAATATATCATTATTTTATTTTATTGCCTTTGAGAAGACTTTCAACACCAGGCAGGCGGAGACATAGAGGGCAGGGGTCGAAGATCCGAGGCCTGGCCACAGTGCCTCCCCCATATCTGTGACTGATTAACTCAATTATTTCCATGTTTGTTCACATATATGCCTTAAATTTTAAAACAAAACTGAAGTAGTAATTAAGGTAAAATAAATTACAGACTGCCGCTTCCAATGGCATGTGTTCCTTGTAAAACATAATTCATAACAGGCAAAAGGGTGACGGAAAAGTACATAACAAACATTCATTCAGAAACATTTTGCAATTTAAGGTATTATGCACTGGATGCATATGTGGTCTGTAAGGATGCCATATATTTTTCTACAAATGATTGAAATTTCGGAGCTGGAGGGGTTTAGTCAAATTAGAACAGTTCTCATTTTAGAATCAACATAAAAGAAGATTCCAGGAATAAAAAAAGAGAAAGAATAGTATTCTGCTTCTAACCAATAAAACTCTCCACCTCCTTGTAGCCCACATCAAGCAATAGATAAAAAATTTGAAACCATTCCCTATATTTGTTATTCTTCTGCAATTTAAAATGTTCTTCTACAATATAAAACATGTACTCTTCTGAGTTCAAAGGTTTAGTTGTTAACATGTAAAACACAAACTGTCCCAGAAGCCACGAACAACTGTTATTCTTTGCGGACGGGTAACATTTCCAGTCGGGTTGTAAAGCTTCAGTTTTTGGTATATGACATTCTGCGGTTCTGTTCATAGATGCTAATTTCTTCCTAGTCCAGTTCCAAATTCTGATTCTATTTTTACATAAGAACGTGTGTGCTACAATTTCTACAAGCTGACATTTGTCGCAGTATGGAGATGGTCTCAATTTAACTTTCAATAACCGTTCCGCTGTGGGTATAGTTTCGTTTACAACATCTTACCATACAGCACTGACTCTAGTTGGTAGAATTCTAGACGTTCATCAAGTTTTTGGTAGGATATTTTCCTGAACTGGGTTGTGAAGACGATGGCTAGTAATGTAATCATAGACGGTTCTAGTGTTGGTTTGTGCTGGTGGAAGTCTTATATAGCTCCAGTTGACATAGTACTTTCGGACGTAATCTAGGGTGGCATCAATATGTGCTACGCTAACAGGAGCGTTCCTATCCCCAGTATCTAACGAGAGGACCAGAAATTTCGTGATGCCTGTCTTAGTGGCATGCAGTAGTTTATAAGCACGAGTTAGAAAGAGTGCGTCACATCTAGATTTAACATCTTTAATTCCCACTCCTTCATTTTGCCTCTGCAAAGTCACCGTGTGGAAGAATACTATGAAGATATTTTGTTTCCACACATACTAACACGCTGCAGCTAGTATTTTACGTGCGGTGACCTGCGGTATCGGCAAGACTGCTGCGACATGCTATATTTTGCTGAGTATGCATGTATTTATAAACTGAACTTTCTGCAGTCGGTCTAACGATCGCATGTCATGCTCCTTCAGCAAGGCTCTGAAGACATTTAGTTTCCACTCCGAATTGTTCGTAGCCATGAGCTTGGGATTCTCCCTCAACCACAATCCGAGGTGAAGTCTCTCTTCAGTTACATCCATCCAGTACGCACCTATTGCACTATTGTAAGAACCGAGATGCATTACTTTGGATTTTTGAAGATTAAGTTTTCCACCAGCAGATCGTGAGTACGGGTTTATCAAGCGTCGCACTTTATCGCCCTCACTATTCGAAATTACAATAAGGCTTATGTCGTCAGCATAGCCGTGACAAACTGTGTTAATATTCCAGAATGAGATTTTCACTCTGCAGCGGAGTGTGCGCTGAAATGAAACTTCCTGGCAGATTAAAACTGTGTGCCCGACCGAGACTCGAACTCGGGACATTTGCCTTTCGCGGGCAAGTGCTCTACCATCTGAGCTACCGAAGCACGACTGACAGCTTTACTTCTGCCAGTATCTCGTCTCCTACCTTCCAAACTTTACAGACGTTCTCCTGCCAGGAAGTTTCATATCAGCGCACACTCCGCTGCAGAGTGAAAATCTCATTCTGGAAACAACCCCCAGGCTGTGGGTAAGCCATGTCTCCGCAGTATCCTTTCTTTCAGGAGTGCTAGTTCTGCAAGGTTCGCAGGAGAACTTCTGTAAAGTTTGGAAGGTAGGAGACGAGATACTGGCAGAAGTAAAGCTGTCAGTCGTGCTTCGGTAGCTCAGATGGTAAAGCACTTGCCCGCGAAAGGCAAATGTCCCGAGATCGAGTGTCGGTCGGGCACACAGTTTTAATCTGCCAGGAAGTTTCTTGTCTTAATATTGAATATCTGTAGTCCTCTCAAATTCCGGTGCATTGTCGAAAGGTTCCACCGCGATCGCATATAATGTCATAGACACTGGATATCCTCGTCGTACTTATTGTTGCCCTGTAAATATTTCAGTCAACTGTCCATTGATTTTAATCCTTGAAAAAACACCACTGATACATTTACGGATGAAAGTTATAAAGTGGTCACTGAAACCCATTTTCTGCATGGTTCAGAATAAGAAGCCACGACTGATCCTATCAAAGGCTTTATCAAAATCTAAAAACAATAAGGAAAGACTATTGCCAACCAAGTGAGGTTTATGACGTCCCTATACTCACATAAGGTGTTAAGCATTGATCTTCCCTTTATTGCACTCGTTTGGTAAGGACCTATGACATTTTGCAGGAGTGACTTCATCCTTCAGGAGACGACAAAAAATTTTAAAGTCAGCGTTGAGTAAGGTGAATGGTCTTAAATCGTGAAGTGTCTTGTCTGTTTTTTTAGGAATATGTACGATCGTTCCCTCTGTCAATATAGTACGGAACTCCTGGTTAGTTAATAAATCATTGTGCATATCTGTGAACTCATTCCCTATCACAGCCCACATGCGTACATAAAATTCGACCGGGAGCCCATCGGGACCTGCTGACTGGTTCCTCGGAGCATCGTTAATTATTGTTTTTATTTCGTCCTGAGTTACATGTTCGATTAGACGGGCATTATCCTCCTCATGTATTCCATCGTAACGTTTGCTGAAAGTTCTTCACCGTCCAGTCCACCTATTTCCGTTCCAGCGTAGAGATCCCTATAATACCTCGCTACGTATTGTTTTATGGCGGTCTGTGTAGTATACTCTCCTCCGTCATCGTAAGCCAGCGCGGATATTATTCTCAGTTCCCCTCTACGTGTCTCCGTTATCACATGGTATAACGACGTATGTTCCTCCACCAGATCGTCCTTTCCTCGAGCTCGCGTACGCACCTCGTCCAGACGCTGCTAGGCTGGGATCGTTATTTTCGACTTAAAGCGTTTCAGTTTGATTATGTTAGCCGAAAGGCCTTCTGGTTGTTGATAAAGATTTCGCAAACAAGAGAAGTAATATTCCGCAGTTTGTTTCCGCAAATATGCTTGGGCCTTTACATTCGGTATAATGCATTTACGAAGTACGGGTTTTGCGTATTCGGTGCACCAAATGATTCGATACCTCGTTTGGGAGCGTAAGCATTTATGCCAAGTCTGTTTAATCTGTTGCTTACGTTCGACATCCTGCAATACTAAGACATTAAAGTGTGATACCCCACGGCCACGAAAGGTTTCTTGTCGGATATGCCTGAATGAAATATGGTCAGAGAAGTTTATAGGCCAAATCTCACAATCATCAATATTGCGCATGAATTCTTTAGTAACATAAATTCTATTTAACTTGCTTGCTGACGTGCTACTGGCGTAAGTATATCCGGTATGCTGAGGATTCAAGTAAGTTCACGTGTCTTGCAGTTCTATTTCCGTCACCAATGTTTGTAGATCGTAACAGGTGTTAAAATTGGGCGTCTGATCTTCACGGCGCTACACACAGTTAAAATCTCTGGCAAGCACGGCGGCAGCCCCAACGTTCTTTACAGTTCAACTACCCGATTCCGACAAAAGTTACTTCTGTTATTTAAAATGAGGTCATGAAGTTGAACAGTTATACCCCGGCCAGTCTCTAAAATCGCTTGAACTCGACACGCAATACCCTCTTTGAATAAAACCGCTGTTCCTCCTTCATTTCCGATGTTGATGATGCCTTCATAACCTGTTATGTCTGCTACTCTAGGTGTAACAACCTTTTGTAACACGGCAACATGTATGACAGCGGCATGAAGATAATCTTTCAAACATTGTAGCTTTATCGCCGAACTTATCCGAGAGACATTAACTGTAGCCAGCTTGTAAGTCTGCATAAAACTGTTTACTACTGTTCCGTATCTTCCGACCAAAGCGTGCTCGGAATCGGGAGACCCGGAAGATGCTTTCACGGTTGTATTCATGTGATTGTCTAGCTCCATCAGAACGTCTCCATACCGAATGGGATCCATTACCCTAATTGCATCAGCCACCGCCGGTACCCCTGTCTGAGATTTCTTAAAGATTTCCCTTGTGCGTGTTCGTTTCCTTTCTAATTCCTGTGTCTCTTCCTGACTTTGTATTCTAGGGGGCCGTTTCGTTTGTTCAGACGACTTTTTAGAATTGTCGTTACCTAATATTGGGTGATCAGACGGGTCGCTGACTGTTGGGTGGTTTGGGTTTGAGTCCCCGTCAACTAGCATGTCACTACCTACTTATGACAAAAAAAATGGCTCTGAGCACTATGGGACTCAACTGCTGTGGTCATCAGTCCCCTAGAACTTAGAACTACTTAAACCTAACTAACGGAAGGACATCACACACACCCATGCCCGAGGCAGGATTCGAACCTGCGACCGTAGCAGCAGCGCGGCTCCGGACTGGAGCGCCCAGAACCGCACGGCCACCGCGGCTGGCCCTACTTATTACACTGGGACATCATCGGGACTGCTACTTCGTGGTACTTCCGGATGTGTAACAAGCAAAGTGATTTCTTTTTCGTGTGTCTTGCTACCGTCTAAGGTCTGGGAATTAGTCTCTCCTGGAGAGGTCTGATTCGAGCAGTTCGGCAAGGTAACCATTGAACTCTGTTCAGTTGCCAGTACGCTACGTGCAGTTGAATCCTGATTTCCTTCTTTTTCTCCCTGATGTGATATCGCAGGGCCCTGCCCATTCCAGGTGTCCTGTAATGTGGCTGACAAGGTCTCCGCATACGACAGTTTCTGTTGATGTCGCACTTCGCCCACGGAGGCGGGTGCCTGGTTTTCCCTTCATAAAAATTTGACACAAGCACAGGTTGCCTTAAGATGATCCGTGGAGCCGCATTCTAAGCAGGTCCTTGGTTGGCCATAATAAACAAACAAGGCTCTGAAGCCTTGAACCATAATGTACGACATAATATGCTTATGAAGATCAGTTCTAATATTTCGCACACCATTGTCAACATTGAAATGTTTATTGCCCGTCCATTTCTCACCAATAACCTGCAAAACCATTCCATAAGGCGTTAACGTTTGTTTGATGAGATCGAACTTCACTTCAAACGGGAGGTTGAATACACGCACAGGTCGCAACCCTAAACCAGCGTAGCTGATCGCAATTGAACTAGATTCACCACTGGAATGAAGAAAGTCCCCAAAACTGCCTGTTTTTGTCATAATTCTGGTACAGGTTTCAACGTCTCACACTTTAACATACACTGCATTACCAAGGAAATCATATGACAGCCCGTGAACGTCATCATCTTGTAAACTTATCTTTTCTAACAACCAGTCGTCGATTTCATAAACTTTCGGCCTGTCATATCCAGACGGGAACGAAAATTTCAGCGTAGAGTTTCTAATCAGAGCTTCCATAGCTGGATGGCTGTGTTGTACTACCAGCCACAGCGACACACGGCCGACGACATGCCGCACTCGCCGCTAGTTCCGCACGCGGCGGCGGCTAGGCCACCACTGCCATCGAGGACACAGAGGAGAGTGCGACTGCAGGGACTTACCTCTGGCACCCTCCCCATGAGATCCACATTTGCAACTCTGTCCACACACTACATTTGCAGTATCCCTGCCCACCACACGCGTTAGTCGCTGTAGTCAATCTACCGATTCCCGAAGAGTTCGGGCTATGTGAGAGCATGTGCACTGAAGAAGTAAGAATTATCCATATGAAGATGGTATTTGTTCTTTCGGACAAGGATGTACGTTGCAGTAGTTACTTGGAGATGAAGAAGCTTGCACTGACAGGGTAGCATGGAGAGCTGCATCAAACCAGTCTCTGGACTGAAGACCACAACAACTATGTTATTATTATTATTTATTATTTTCGATTATTCCCTTTTCAGAGAGTGATTTAAATTGAGTAGTCATGATTTCTTCTTCTTTCTTCGTTCTTCCCAAATTTTCTTCATACGTTCACTGTGATCTCTCTTGCGCTCTCCGAACATTTTTTCCCCGTTCTGTTCTCCGTATGTTCTTGTTTAAGTGTGCGTTTCTGTTTGATGTTTCTAAACTGTTCTCTATTGTTTATGTTGTCTTGTGTGATACCCAGTTCTTTAATGTCTTCTTCTGCTTCAGTGATCCACTCTGTCTTGTTTTTGCTCTTGTTTACTATCTCAAAGATTTGTCTTGTGAGCCTGCTTTTATTCATCCTGCTGATATGTCCATAAATCATCCTTCTCTTTCTAATGGTGTCTGTTATTGTTTCTGTGTCTTTGTAAACCTCTCTAGTTGGCCTTTTCATCCAAATTCCTTCCCGAAACACTGGTCCATACGTTTTTCTTAGAATTTTTCTTTCCTGCTTTTCAACCTCTCTGATCTTCGTTTGACCATGAATCATTGTAGTTTCTGCAGCATAAAGTGCTTCTGGTAGGACTACTGTGTTGTAATGCCTGAGTTTCGCATTGACAGAAACAGATTTCTTATTACAGTGATTCCAAGTAAGCTTACATGCATTTTTTAGTCTGGAGATTCTACCTTTATTGGCTATTGAGTTCAGTCCTGATGGTTGGATTATCGCTCCCAGATATCTGAAGCGGGCAGCTTGTGCCACTTTCCCGTATTGAGTAGTAATGGGGAGATTATCTATAGGTTTGTTTTCCGTATACTGCGTTTTCTCGTAGGAGATTTGTAGCCCAGTTTTCTGTGAGATTTCGTGTAGCTTTCCCAATGCAAGTTTGGCCTTGCCAGGGATACGGTGGAGACCTCAACGGTAGTGAAGGCGGAGATGAAGATCATCGGTACGGCGGAACTAGCGGAAGAGGCACCCCAAATCCACTAGCGTCTGTCCTGGAATCCAGCGGGTAGTGGTCAGCGTCTGTTCACCTAGTTGGTGCGGCTGCTCGATGCTCTTCTTGATCTCAACAGTCAAGTCGTAAACAAGTGACCTTCGTAGAAGATAACCACAAAACAAGTTTCAACTTGAATAAGCATGATTGACGGAAAGGAAAGAAATCCACAACAACTATATACAGGGTGAGTCACCTAACGTTACCGCTGGATATATTTCGTAAACCAAATCAATTACTGACGAACCGATTCCACAGACCGAACGTGAGGAGAGAGGCTAGTGTAATTGTTTTGTACAAACCATACAAAAATGCACGGAAGTATGTTTTTTAACACAAACCTACGTTTTTTAAATGGAACCACGTTAGTTTTGTTAGCACATCTGAACATATAAACAAATACGTAATCAGTGCCGTTTGTTGCATTGTAAAATGTTTATTACATCCGGAGATATTGTAACCTAAAGTTGACGCTTGAAACATTGTCCTCACTTCATTGCAGGGGCCCAAACAGCTGCAACATACGTCGTGTTTCTACAGAATGATCTGCCAACGTTGCTCGAAAATGTCCCACTGGAAACGCGTCGACGTATGTCGTATTAGCATGATGGTGCACCTGCACATTCTGCAATTAACACTAGGCTGACCCTTGACAGGATGTTCGACGGGCGTTTCATAGGACGTGGAGGACGCATAAATTGGCCAGCCCGTTCTTCTGATCTTACACCTCTACTTCTTTCTGTGGGGTACGTTAAAGGAGAGTCTGTACCGTGATGTGCCTACAACCCCAGAGGATATGAAACAACGTATTGTGGCAGCCTGCGGCGACATTACACCAGATGTACTGCGGCGTGTACGACATTCATTACGCCAGAGATTGCAATTGTGTGCAGCAAATGATGGCAACCACATTGAACATCTATTGGCCTGACATGTCGGGACACTTTATTCCACTCCGTAATTGAAAACGGAAACCACGTGTGTACGTGTACCTCACCCCTCATGGTAATGTACATGTGCGTCAGTGAAAAAGACCAATAAAAAGGTGTTAGCATGTGGACGTAATATGCTGTTCCAGTCTCGTCTGTACCTAAGGACCATCACCGTTCCCTTTGGATCCCTACGTAATTCGGTGCTCTCCGATACACACGATCGAACAGCGGAGGAGTGGTACTCAAGCGTCAACTTTAGGTTACAATATCTCCGCATGTAATTAACATTTTACAATGCAACAAACGGCACTGATTACGTATTTGTTTATATGTTCAGATGTGCTAACAAAACTAACGGGGTTCCATTTAAAAAAACGTAGGTTTGTATTAAAAAACATACTTCCGTGCATTTTTGTATGGTTTGTATAAAACAATTACACTAGCCCCTCTCCTCACGTTCGGTCTGTGGGATCGGTTAGTCAGTAATTGATTTGGTTTACGAAATATATCCAGCGGTAATGTTAGGTGACTTACCCTGTGTGTGTGTGTGTGTGTGTGTGTGTGTGTGTGTGTGTGTGTGTGTCAGGTTAAGGTTTACAGCTTGTTTTATGTGTTAAAGAGAGGGGTTGTTCACATGTAACCTTGCACCATGCGCAATGTCTTCGACCATTTATACATGACAAAGCAACGCCAAACTGCCTTGAATTTGTAACGGTTTATTAGTAATTTTCTCTTCTTTTTCTTGTTTGAATGAAACTGTTTTACTTTAGAGCAGATATGATAGACTAACTGTAAATGTGTCTTCTATGATGAATACAAGACACACTTGTATGAAACTTGGAAGCATAATGAGTAAAGTCTGGAATAATAAGTTTAGAAAATGTTGTTGTTGTAAAACAATATCCGTCTTTTGTCTGACTTACTTCACTTGTTACTTCCTTCTTCACCTTTCCTCTTCCTAGCTGCGGTCTGTTAAGACGTACGTATGAATGTGAGTTTCGTTCCGCGAGAATAATACTCATTCCTGCTTAAACCGTGTGTCATGTTATATTTTGTACAACTAACACCATTGGTATGCTGTTCACAGGTTTTACGGTGGGAGTGCGGGTGAATCTGATTGTATGAAGGCGAATAAGCCTTGCACGATGTCTGTTTCGCCACCATTACGGCTATCTGAGTTCGCTACGAAATGAAGTAACTGTCTGCCTTTTAATTTACAAAATCCGATTTACTAGCGCGCACAACATTGGTGTACTTGAGAGTTTCGGAGCTAACCACGGTAGTGAAAAACGAGAAAGCAAGCCAGTTATTCCCGAAACACGTTATGTTTCGTGCAAATTAATATTTCTATTCATGGTCAATTTAAGTCTAAAGTTAAGAGTTAAAAGTTGGTTCCGTTGCGCGCATTAGCTCAGATATAAAGTCCTTTTGTTCTCTCCACAGTCCGGCTAGGAGCTGCTTCGGTGGTAGTCCGGAACTCAGTTCCCTGCGTTCGGCATAGAAAACAGCTTCCTACAGCATAGTTGCTTCTAACCCTGAATCGTTTGTACTCACCCACATACCCGTTATCTGGCTCCAGCTATTCGTCCATCCCGCATATTTAACTGGTTCTGTGCCCTTCCTAGGTCACTACTTACTGTCTACTTGGTGTTTTGTGCATATTGCGTCATGTCTGTTGCTAACTCCTCTACTACTCTCGTATTATTCAGTACCACCGGTTCAAATTTTACCAGTTGTGCAGTTTGCCTCTCTACGTTGGTCTTAGTAACATATGGTACCTCTTACGTCTGTCCCAGCGCGTTCTTCAAATTTTGATTGTCCTCATTGTCCGCTGTCACGAATGCTGTTTACAACATTTTCTCGCATTCATTTTCCCATCGTCTCTTTTTACGAACTAGTTCTCTCAACACCAGGCCAATCACCTGCTTGAAGTGCTCCCTCAGTTTCCCGTAAGAAAGTTACTTCTCCCAGAATTTCCTTTTTCTGTACTTCTTCCTGCAATTCCATAAATTTTCTTCCAACTAGCACAACTCGTTTCTCATTTTCCGCACACTGCAAGTCAGTCTGAGCGTCCTTCAATGACTGCTTGACAGGATGTCCGGTTCTTTTGAGAACACCATTCCGGATTCAAGGGGCTGGTTCTACAATCCACACAGTATTCCTCTCTGGATGTAGGATCTGCAAGATTAGCAAATTCTTGGTAGCTGCCCGTGCTGGCATTGTAGATGAGAGAGAGAAATTTCTCGTCACTACAACTCCCTCATTTGAAAAATGTGAGTTAACATGCAATACGCTGCCGAACAATATCAACTCGTAACATACCAATGCAAAACAAAAAACAAGCCCCAAAAACACAATAGTACGAACCTTCAGAGACATCAAAGCAAAAATACATGTCGAGACAAAAGAAATTAAACAACTTCTACCTGTCATGTGGTCCTAGTGCATAAGTGTGCTACATATGTCCCAGTCATTCTTAACTACTCGCTCCTTTGTCCTTATAAACACTTTATTCTGAACCACCTCCAGTGATGGTATCTGCGGCGAGGTATCTACTGCTCCACTGAAGGGTCTGACTCGGCTGACGTTAATAATTGATGTCTCCGCTGGAACGTGCACCTTCACATTTACTGGTGACTTCATCTCTATCATTTGGGATGGACCCTGATACTTAGTTAAGAATTTCTTTGTTCACCTGTTCAGTGCATAAGAGTTTGTCACTAAAGCCCATTGGCCCACTCGATAAAGCAGCAATTTTCCAGTACGTTTCCCTATCCGTTCCTGATGTTCGAGTCCTTCATATTCGCCCATTTAACCTCCTACGAAACCTCTCTCAACCGTTTCACGAACTTCCTCACCAACTCATCATTAGCACGTAATTTTGGTTTCAAAGACATCTTGTTAGTATATACCACCTCATCCGGAGAAAGACCTGTACCCAGGTATCCTTTAGAATTATATACGGAGATGAGCTACTGAAGATGCGTGTCCCAATTATCTTGCTGATTTTATACAGTATGTCTCAGCATTTTAGAAATTGTGCCATGAACCCTCCCTGTAAGTCCATTTATCGTGGCGTGGTAAGGACTAGAGAGAAACTTCCTGGCAGATTAAAACTGTGTGCCCGACCGAGACTCGAACTCGGGACCTTTGCCTTTCGCGGGCAAGTGCTCTACCATCTGAGCTACCGAAGCACGACTCACGCCCGGTCCTCACAGCTTTACTTCTGCCAGTATCTCGTCTCCTACCTTCCAAACTTTACAGAAGTTTTCCTGCCAGGAAGTTTCATATCAGCGCACACTCCGCTGCAGAGTGAAAATCTCATTCTGGAAACATCCCCCAGGCTGTGGCTAAGCCATGTCTCCGCAGTATCCTTTCTTTCAGTAGTGCTAGTTCTGCATTGTTCGCAGAAGAACTTCTGTAAAGTTTGGAAGGTAGGAGACGAGATACTGGCAGAAGTAAAGCTGTGAGGACCGGGCGTGAGTCGTGCTTCGGTAGCTCAGATGGTAGAGCACTTGCCCGCGAAAGGCAAAGGTCCCGAGTTCGAATCTCGGTCGGGCACACAGTTTTAATCTGCCAGGAAGTTTCATATCAGCGCACACTCCGCTGCAGAGTGAAAATCTCATTCTGGACTAGAGAGAAGTTTTAGAATATGAAGCGTGTGACACAACTGCTTCAACAGGTCAGACATACAATTTGTACCCATATCAGTAGTTACAGCATGAGGAATGCCAAACGTTATTACACGTTGTTAACCATCGCGTTTGACACTGTGCTTGCTTGCTAGTCCGGAAACGCTATCATTGCTATGAACCGGAAAGTGGGTCTATTACTGTCAGAATATATTTATTTCCAGGTGCTCTTCGTTACATGGTCACAGATATCCAGACACAGCATTTCCAAAGGTTTCGACGCTTCTAGCGTTTTTCTTTCCAGTGGAATACGCCAGTGACTTAAGATCCGCTCGTTGTGCACACGGCTCACAGTCTCACACATGTTGTGCAACAACTTGTTTTCTGATTCTCCACGAAATCGTCTCCGCTGCTGTCCCGTGTCAGATGCACAATTTGTAATTCGCAATTGCTCATGTTTAGCATCCGCTTCTTAATATATATTAAAGCAAGTGTTATGTTCAACATACGAGGTCATCAGTCCCCTAGACTTAGAACTACTTCAACCAAACTAACGTAAGGATATCACTCACATCCATGCCCGAGGCAGGATTCGAACCTGCGACCGCAGCGGTCGAGCGGTTCCAGACTGAAGCACCTAGAACCGCTCGGCTACAGCGGCCGGTCAAGCTTTATGTATGCAAATTTGTATGTACGGTAACTTGTATATGGTTTGTTGTGCCTGCTGTAGTGTCAGTGCTGGGATGATCGCAGCCACATCACTCGAAGGTCGGAGAGATCAGAGATCATACAAGACTCATTCACCACAGCCATAGCCGCCAGCAGCAAAGATCACGCCAAGCGCGATAGCTGACCACCATCGAGAACGCTGAAAGCTCCTTAGAACAAAAATTCTGTAGTTATGGGGCAAGTAGCGTGGTACATTTCTTTGTAGAATGGTTCCTTGACGGTTTAATATGGGGCATACAACAAGTTTATTGTTGGACCTTGGTCTGTTAAGTTGCGTATCAGGAATTGATCAAGTTGGGTCTGTAGCGTTTCGTGTCCCGAACTGTAAATTAATTAGTTGATTGCAATCGGAGAATCCGTGTGGGGGATCCTAAACAGGATCGCAAAGTCCCGTTTTCGATGTTACTCTGAGGTTTAAGAAGGTTGAGTAAGCTTCGGAAGTCGAGAATTCAAATAGACTCCTCCAATCTAGTAGTTCCGTATTGAGTTAAATAAGTAGCCAGTATTTGGAAAAAATTTTTGAGACAGAATTATTTTGCTGGCTGTGGGCTGTGGTACAGATCGATGATTTAAGACCGGAACCTATAGTATAAACGTTGTTGGAAAATTATCGGTATTTGATTGATTCACTATACATTGTAAATAATGATACGTTTCTGTTCTGTTCAAATTGGCAGCGGGATGTATATTGAGTAGTTAGCTCATTACTAGGCGAATGATTGTAATTTGCTGCGTTGCAGCTGCATGCACACAGGTAATAGTGCCGCTGCAGGATCTGCGTTCATTTATAATAGGCTATTTTCCTGTGTATAAATATTGTTCTGATTGTGAGTATTTTGATCATTATAACATTTAAACAGCATTTACGGTCTATATTCCCACAATACATCTCTTATTTTTACGTAATTAAAGCTTAAAACTAATTAAATATTAAGATCTTGTTACGTGACCGCAAATGCTCTGTTATATCTGATGCGATGGTGACGTCACAGACTAGGAATAAAACAAAGCTGTACGTGTGTTATAGGAGCGTTAACCGAAGTTACGAGGTTTTTACGTACTTTTACGGCAAACAGGTTAGCTATTTAATTATGTAAAACGTGATTACAACTTTTAAGTAATAATACACTACTGGCCATTAAAATTGCTACACCACGAAGATGACGTGCTACATACGCGAAATTTAACCGACAGGAAGAAAATGCTGTGATATACAAATGATCAGCTTTTCAGAGCGATCACACAAAGTTGGTGCCGGTGGCGACACCTACAACGTGCTGACGTGAGGAAAGTTTCCAACCGATTTCTTATACACAAACAGCAATTGACCGGCGTTGCCTGGTGAAACGTTGTTGTGATGCCTCGTGTAAGGAGGAGAAATGCGTACCATCACGTTTCCGACTTTGATAAAGGTCGGATTGTAGCCTATCGCGATTGCGGTTTATCGTATCGCGACGTTGCTGCTCGCGTTGGTCGAGATCAATGACTGTAAGCAGAATATGGAATCGGTGGGTTCAGAAGGGTAATACGGAACGCCGTGCTGGATCCCAACGGCCTCGTATTACTAGCAGTCGAGATGACAGGCATCTTATCCGCATGGTTGTAACGGATCGTGCAGCCACGTCTCGATCCCTGAGTCAACAGATGGGGACGTTTGCAAGACAACAACCATCTGCACGAACAGTTCCATGACGTTTTCAGCAGCATGGACTATCAGCTCGGATACCATGGCTGCGGTTACCCTTGACGCTGCATCACAATCAGGAGCGCCTGCTATGGTGTACTCAACGAGGAACCTGGGTGCACGAATGGCAAAACGTCATTTTTTCGGATGAATGCAGGTTCTGTTTACAGCATCATCATGGTTGTATCTGTGTTTGGTGACATCGCGGTGAACGCACTTTGGAAGCGTGTATTCGTCGTCGCCATACTGGCGTATCACCCGGTGTGATGGTATGGGGTGCCATTGCTTACACGTCTCGGTCACCTGTTCGCATTGACGGCACTTTGAACTGTGGACTTTACATTTCAGATGTGTTACGAGCCGTGGCTCTACCCTTCATTCGATCCCTGCCAAACCCTACATTTCAGCAGGATATTGCGCGACCGCAAGTTGCAGGTCCTGTACGGGCCTTTCTGGATACAGAAAATGTTCGACTGCTGCTCTGGCCAGCACACTCTCTAGATCTCTGACCAATTGAAAAAGTGTGGTCAATGGTGGCCGAATAACTGGCACGTCACAATACGCCAGTCATTACTCTTGATGAACTGTGGTATCGTGTTGAAGCTGCATGGGCAGCTGTACCTGTACACGCCATCCAGGCGTATCAAGGCCGTTAGTACGAACAGAGGAGGCTTTTCTGGCTACTGATTTCTCAAGATCTATGCACCCAAATTGCGTGAAAATGTAATGTTAGTTCTAGTACAATATATCTGTCCAATGAATACCCGTTTATCATCTGCATTTCTTGGTGTAGCAATTTTAATGGCCAGTAGTGCAGAAAGGGATTTTGTGAACGGTCACAGTGGGAGCATTGCTTAAGTTTATGAGTTTATGCTCCACCCATTTAGAATGGCGATATGTACAACGGTGGACATTCTTTTCCCTGTTCCCTGAAACATCATTAAAATCGCTCAAAACTAAGTAATTGTAGAACTTTTACAAATGGGTTCGCATACTATTACTAGATTGTCGACTATCAGTAATAAGCTGCGACCCAAAACACAGTAAATTTATTCTTGGACAAACTTAGGGCTGAGTTTCTTTCTAGGAGACACTCACCAGAGATAATTCATCAGTAAACGTTGGATGCCGCAACGCATAGCGTAATCGACTGCATAGTAATAGGTCATATGCTCAAATCCTGGCAGGGCCTTATAGTTTTAAAGTTTTACACGAAGTACGAAAATAGCGTCAGCAAGAACTGGTTGAAGCAGTTTTTTCGATTGTGTGATGTATTATACATAGCTTCACAGTAGCCAGTCTCAGAAATGAATGACAGAGGGTAGTTGCATTTCCTTTTTTGAAAATCGTTGCTAGTAGTGAAGATACGCCCACAGTACAACGATGTGCAGAACAACAAGGTCATACGGGAAGGCATAGAATGTGTATAACATGCAGGCGACAGAAACAAAAGGTCTGTGATGTTTTGCTAACTAACGTTAGCGTCAGTAGTAGACTTACTTCGCCTTTATGTAAGATGGTCAAAATGCAAAAGTTTAAACAATAAGAATCCTAGCTGCACAGCATAAAAAGATTGTTTCTAATACAGTAAAAGTACATAAAGTAGAAAATACCTTATTGAGTGTGAAGTGTGTGAAAAGCGATTGCCAATGTAAGCGCATGTAACAGCAAGGAAACCACAATAATATTTTGTTTCTGATCGGCGTGGTGAAGTTTTTTTATTGTGATTTGGCTTTCGTTTGAGAGGACTGTCGAGTCGTTTTAAAAATACACTCCTGGAAATGGAAAAAAGAACATATTGACACCGGTGTGTCAGACCCACCATACTTGCTCCGGACACTGCGAGAGGGCTGTACAAGCAATGATCACACGCACGGCACAGCGGACACACCAGGAACCGCGGTGTTGGCCGTCGAATGGCGCTAGCTGCGCAGCATTTGTGCACCGCCGCCGTCAGTGTCAGCCAGTTTGCCGTGGCATACGGAGCTCCATCGCAGTCTTTAACGCTGGTAGCATGCCGCGACAGCGTGGACGTGAACCGTATGTGCAGTTGACGGACTTTGAGCGAGGGCGTATAGTGGGCATGCGGGAGGCCGGGTGGACGTACCGCCGAATTGCTCAACACGTGGGGCGTGAGGTCTCCACAGTACATCGATGTTGTCGCCAGTGGTCGGCGGAAGGTGCACGTGCCCGTCGACCTGGGACCGGACCGCAGCGACGCACGGATGCACGCCAAGACCGTAGGATCCTACGCAGTGCCGTAGGGGACCGCACCGCCACTTCCCAGCAAATTAGGGACACTGTTGCTCCTGGGGTATCGGCGAGGACCATTCGCAACCGTCTCCATGAAGCTGGGCTACGGTCCCGCACACCGTCAGGCCGTCTTCCGCTCACGCCCCAACATCGTGCAGCCCGCCTCCAGTGGTGTCGCGACAGGCGTGAATGGAGGGACGAATGGAGACGTGTCGTTCTTCAGTGATGAGAGTTGCTTCTGCCTTGGTGCCAATGATGGTCGTATGCGTGTTTGGCGCCGTGCAGGTGAGCGCCACAATCAGGACTGCATACGACCGAGACACACAGGGCCAACACCCGGCATCATGGTGTGGGGAGCGATCTCCTACACTGGCCGTACACCACTGGTGATCGTCGAGGGGACACTGAATAGTGCACGGTACATCCAAACCGTCATCGAACCCATCTTTCTACCATTCCTAGACCGGCAAGGGAACTTGCTGTTCCAACAGGACAATGCACGTCCGCATGTATCCCGTGCCACCCAACGTGCTCTAGAAGGTGTAAGTCAACTACCCTGGCCAGCAAGATCTCCGGATCTGTCCCCCATTGAGCATGTTTGGGACTGGATGAAGCGTCGTCTCACGCGGTCTGCACGTCCAGCACGAACGCTGGTCCAACTGAGGCGCCAGGTGGAAATGGCATGGCAAGCCGTTCCACAGGACTACATCCAGCATTTCTACGATCGTCTCCATGGGAGAATAGCAGCCTGCATTGCTGCGAAAGGTGGATATACACTGTACTAGTGCCGACATTGTGCATGCTCTGTTGCCTGTGTCTATGTGCCTGTGGTTCTGTCAGTGTGATCATGTGATGTATCTGACCCCAGGAATGTGTCCCCTTCCTGGGACAATGAATTCACGGTGTTCTTATTTCAATTTCCAGGAGTGTAAATTAAAATGTTCTTTCGGGTTAGATCAGAACCAGCGATCTATGGACATCATCTATAGAAATTCGACGGTCTACTGGTCTAACAACTGTGCTACCGAATATTTCAGATGTAGGTGGGTAAAATGACAGTGTTCACTACGAGTTTAATTTCGTTGAATGACACTATCCTTCGTTGTAAGAGTGGAAAATCATATCTCAGGCTTAAGTTAATGTTAACTTCACAGTGCAACAAATTTTTAATTTAGTGAACTTGTGCGTCGACATGGTGGAAATTTGCCGGTAGAGTGCAGCCACATTTTACGCATCTTCTCATTCTCTGGAATACTCGAAGACAACTTTCCAGGAGTTTTTGTAGACGTATTGGACAGTATGGTGCTAAACACCATTTGTAATACATTTTCCGAAACGTAAATTCCGAAACAAGACATCAATGTGAATTAGCATAATGACAGTAGGAGCAACGAGCTAGCCAGTGACGTCACAAGCGTTACAAGACTAGAAGGGAAAGTTTTAGCTGACTTCCAGAGCATTTGAATTTCATTTTCGTTTTTGTAAAAGGATACTGAACTTCAAGTGGAAAAAAGAATGTTAGGAGCCTAAAATGACATAATTAATGATTCAAGACAATTTCCAGAAAATAGTCAAATAACTCATAATCGAGTCTCGATAGTTGTTAAACGAGAAGATAGTGAACCACAATCTTATAGTGAAATAAGCTTGGAAGACGTGAAAATTGAATTTAGTGGTAAACAGTGGACACTGCAGGAATCATTCTAGTAAAGTTAAAGGAAAGAGGGACCACGTCACTACTTTCTTGTGTTGATGTGACGAGTAACTTTTTTTTTTACATAGAGATTACAGTGGGTTCGTGATACATCAATATCTGAAGAGCATTACTTTTATTCATTTAAATTAAGGATCAAAGTGATGGAGCTAGTTTGGATTTTTGTTTCAATTTTTTCGTGTGGGTCTAATTTTGTAGGCACTCGATCAGGCATGTACAACTGTATTTCTGCTGAAGAAAAAGAACTACAAGAAAACCAAGCAAAAAAAAAATAAAAACTGAGTCCTGCCTTTTAGTGGTCATGGAGATCTATTGTCCTTAAAGAGATAACTGGAGAGAAATAGTTTGATATTAAAATACGTAATTGCTGACAAACAAAAACACTCAGTTTCTCCAAGAGCTAATCGAAAATGTATCGCACTGTGTTGCTTTATTTACGAAACTGGGAGCTATGAAAAATTATAAATAATACATAAATTGTCTAATTTAAACATCACTTCAGTGAATTTCACTAACTAAATCATTTAACCCCTTCAAGGCGCGTTTGAACATACAAATTACGAATGAACAGTAAGTGCAACAGTACTGTACTATACAGTAAACTGATCTTGTTACTGTACACTACCGTATTACAGTGCTCAAGACAATGTAGAGAAATTAATATGGCCCTTCGTAATAACTTTTACTCCGATACTACCACTACATGAGAAACAGAGCGCTTACACCACACGCTCAAAATGGTGACCACTGGCATTCATACATATGGTCACTCTGTGGATGAAAGAAGTCCTACATGGTGCTATTACTTCCTCCGTGATGGCTGTACAAAAATCAGTAATGCGTTGCTGCATGTCCTCTGGCGTTGTAGGAGCCTTGTGGTAGACAGCATCCTTGACTGCTCCCCACAGAAAAAGTGCCAGTGGCGTAAGGTCCAGAGCCAGATAATCCAACTAACTGGCTCATCACGTCCACTCCACCAATCAGGGTATTTTAAGGTCCAGAATTCGTCGTACTCGTAAGGTGTCATGTGCAGGGCATCCATCATGCTGATACCACAAGACCATTCTCTGATTCAGAGGTACGGCGTCCAAGAGAACAGGAAGAGTTTGTCTTAAAAGTCGGGCTTTTTTTCAGAGGTGGAGCCCCTCCACGCCCACACTGGCTTTATGGCCAACTCAAAAGGTCTACTACCATCTCTGAATAAGGGTTAGGTTTCACTAAAGTGAGGTGTCGCAGGATGTGGGTACTGCGATGTTTGCGTACGTCTGGTTAATATTAACCATTAATACACGCTCATCTGGAGATAGATTGGGTCCAAAGTCGAACGAAGGGTAGCCATTTGAAGGGCAGAGGAAAAAAAGTGCCAAGTCAATAGCCAAGGGAAAAAATCGGGCATATTGTCTGCCATTTTGGTAACCATTTACAAAGAAAGGTTCAATAATAACTCCGCGCCAATCATTAACGTTCCATGAGCGTGGGTGCTCTTACCTTTCGGAGCCATCGTTGATTTTTGATGGACCAATTATACCTATTTCTCATACCGACAATTCCTTTGTTGGACAAGGACGCTTTGGCGGTAAAAAGAACGTCTGAGAGGGAATTAGGATTAGGCAGAAGTTACTGCTGAGCCCAGTGACAAAACTGAACCCATTTGTTGAAGTCATTTCCATGACGTTCTTGGTAAAAATGAACATGGTAAGGATGGAAAAATTTGGAAATTTGTGGTAAGTTCTGTGGGACCAAACTGCTGACGTCATCGGTCCCTAGGCTTACACAGTAGTTAATCTAACTTAAACTAACTTACACTAAGGACAACACACACACCCGTGGTAAGGATGGAATTTATAGCGTTGCAGAATGGGATGTTCACTTGTTTTCGAGACTTCAATTTCGTGTTGAATTCATCATGTGCTGACTTGAGGATTCACGGCTGCGGCAGCGAGCACAGGGACTTCAGCAGCTTCGTCTGTTCGTGTACTGCGACGATTTCGAGGTCTTGCATTTTAACATGCCGTTTATCACATAGAAGAGACGAACAAACATCCAGCGAGAAGGCGATAGCTTGGCAGGGAACCGTCCGCTCTCAGCAGTTACGCCGTAACAGAATTTCGCCGAGCGGTTCTAGGCGCTACAGTCTGGAACTGCGTGACCACTACGGTTGCAGATTCGAATCCTGCCTCGGGCATGGATGTGTGTGATGTTCTTAGCTTGGTTAGGTTTAAGGCAGGCAAAATTATGGAAGCAAAAGAGTTAATTGGGCAGTTAGCTACTGTGACGTCGGTGCCATTTTGTTAGTTATATACGAAAAATTATATGTATATTTTATATATTTTTATATTTTATTTTTAATTTATCAGCATGAATATTTCTTTTGTTAGAGCATGATTCTTTCTCTCAGGAACATTACCTTTTCTTATCACTTTTACTTACGTGCATAAGCAAATATGAAACGTGTTCTAGAAGCGCCGCTGTTATTCATGTACCAACTATAGATTTTGAACGTGATGACTAAAATATACTTGCCGTTATCTGAATTGAATGTAATTTTGTTAATTTCTATTTATTGATTGCAAAGCAAGGCTCGAGAGAATTTCGATTGTTGCCGTGGAGCGGCCAAGATAAAACTTACTGAACTCATGGAATCTGTATCATTTAAAAAATGAGGTTTAACGTAAATTAATTATCTCTTGCAATTTAAAAAAGTTCTTACAACGAAATCTCTCGCATTTACAGTTACTGTTAACACTTTGAAAAATAAATTAATACTTCGGCGCATAATGGCCGACCAGAGGCTACATCGGAAGATGAGCTTCCCGCAGCGCAAATTACTGAAAAAATTCTTATTAAAAATAATTAGCCACTGCGAGCATCTGAGGTGACAACTATTACAAAGAAATTCATTTTGTGATAATAATAAGTTTATTTTAGAATAATACAGAATAAGTTACATAAAATATGTGTAGCCGCTCAATGGCTACCTTCCGTATAGCGAAACAAAACAGTGTGTATTCCATAAAATACGTCCTTCCTCCTCGGCCGTACAATCGCGTCTCTTTCGATCCTTTTTTATTTTCATAGACATTAAATAAAGATGTTACTCTTAAATTATCGCTGCATATCAGTTGTTTCAAGAATATTAACTGTATCTTTTATACAAATTATATTCATAAAATACTTAAATACGGTTTACAACCGATAAAAATGTCAATATTTATGTGATGTACCGTCACACTACGTACGAGTGCACTACGACAAAAAGAGGAACACTAAATATTATTGGTGAGACTAGTAAGATATTGTTTGGTGCATTAGACGAAGATGATGTATCCTTCTTTAAGCCGAAAACAAATGTGTTAGAGGACGAATAGAGAGAGCTATTGCAAATGTCTAAGGAGCAAGCACTACAGAGAGAGCGTCACTAACAGGGGTAAATCAAAGGACGAACGCAGTGGCCAAGAATGAGCAGTTTAGTGCCGAAGAAATTAGGAAACTTAGTGTTCATGTGGACGAATACGAAAACAATAAAAGTAAGAAGGTACAACATGCCATGATTCTAATATCCATAACAGAGCAACTCGTGCAAACTGCGGCCGTGTTTAATTAATTGGAACGTGAATATTATTTGCTGATTTATGACATAGTGAACACACAGAAGGGTGTCTTGGATCCACACTTGATATATCCGCTATAGGTTGTCAAGTACCTGGTGCTGATTAAGGATAATTTGAAAAATGAGAAGTGTCCTATTGAACTCACGAAGACACAGAGGATCAGTTACTTCGTATAATAGGTTTAGATGTTTGTTTAGCACGTACTACTTAAAGGTAGCATACCCTTAGTCGATAGCAATATATTTATATCCTATATAAGGTTTGGCCGTACCAGCTGAATTTAATAAGACGAAGAGATTACTCACTTATGTCACACCCGAAAAGGAATTGGGAAGCGAAGTGAAAGTATGTGCCACTGTCCAGTGACCAACTGTGTGCAAAACTTACGCTAGGAGGTCACACAAGTAAGCAAAATTTCGTACTGATGTTACGTACGATCGAGAAAGATGCGAGGCCCGTATGCTGCAGTCCGTAAGAGCAATTCCAACAGATTGCAAACTGAAAGACAATATCAAGGACGCATATACACTGAAGAGCCAAAGAAACTGGTACACCTGCCTACTGTCGTGTAGGGCGCCCACGAGCACGCAGAAAGTGCCGCAACGCGACGTGGCATGGACTCGACTGATGTCTGAAGTAGTACTGGTGGGAACTGACACTATGAATCCTGCAGGGTAGTCCATAAAGCCGTAAGAATGGGGGTGGGGTGGGGGGGGGAGATCTCTTATGAACAGCACGTTGCAAGCCATGCCAGATATGTTCAATAATGTTCGTGTCTGGGGAGTTTGGTGGCCAGCGCAAGTGTTCAAACTAAGGTGAGTGTTCCTGGAGCCACTCTGTATCAATTCTGGACTTGTAGGTTGTCGCACTGTCATGCTGGAATTGCCCAAGACCGTCGGAATGCACAATGGACATGACTGGATGCAGGTGATCAGACAGGATTCTTAAGTACGTGTCACCTGTCAGAGTCGTATCCAGACGTATCGGGGACCCAATATCACACCAACTGCACACGTCCCGCACCATTACTGAGCCTCCACCAGCTTGAACAACCCCCTGCTGAAATTCAGGGTCCATGGATTCATGTGGTTGTCTCCATATCCATACCCGTCCATCCGCTCGATACAGTCTGAAACGAGATTCGTCCGACCAGACAACATCGAGTACACGATCGCGGTACCACGAAAAATCCGAGGAGCCGCCAGCATCAGCCATAGGGGCAAAAAATTCTGAAGATGGCTTGTAGATAAGCCGAAACCGGTTAATAAAGAAATATTATTGCGATCTCGACTGTTCATTTTAAAATATAGAATCAGGTCATTGCTCTTCGTGGACTATGTTGACAAAATAATGGGCATGTTCCCGTCATCAATAGTCCAATGTCAGTGTTGACTGGCCCAGAAGAGGCATAAATCGTGGTGTCCTGCAGTTGTCAAGGCTACACGAGTGGGCCTTCGGGTACGAAAGCCCATAACAATGATGTGTGGTCGAATGGTTCGCACGCTGACGCTTGTTGATGACCCAGTACTGAAACCTGCAGCAATTTGCAGAAGTGTTGCACTTCTGTCAGGTTGAACGATTCTCTTCAGTCGACGTTGGTCCCGTTCTTACAGGATCTTATTCCGGTCATAGCGATGTCGGAGATCTGAGGTTTTGTCGGATTCCTGATGTTCACGGTACACTCGTGAAATGATCGTACGCGGATATCCCCACTTCATCGCTACCTCGGAGCTGCTGTGTCCCATGGCTCGTGCGCTGACTATAACACCACGTTCAAACTCACTTAAATCTTGATAACTTGCCATTTTAGCAGCAGTGACCTATCTAACAACTGCACCAGACACTTGTTGCCTTATATAGGCGTTGCCGACTGCAGCGCCGTATTCTGCATATTTACGTGTTTCAGTATTTGAAGACACATGCCTATACCAGTTTCTTTGTCGTTTCAGTGTACAAAACAATGAATGGTTTTGTACGTCACTCCAAAGGACGAAGGTTTGATTATACTGTTTAACAACCTACCTGCGGGGCACGGGCAAGCTAAGCTTCCTAAGTAAATGTAAGGGCTATAGTGCAAACATTATACTCGTTCTAACCATACGATATGCACGAACACTAGTAAAATAGCCCCCGTATCTAAGATAAATATAGACATAGATTGTTTCCAAGTGGAGTAAGAGAAACAGGTAGTATCCCAAACCCAATAATCTTACCACTGGAACATGTAGTTAAACATTTAGACGACCTCAAGGTCTCTGAAAATAAAATAGAGGACCTACAAAATGAAGTAGACTACCAAAAACGAACAACCCTTAAAGGTTGGTCGATAAGCGAGTACTCCATGTGGGGTTTCGCTAGTTCGATGAAACTCTGTTTCTCAATTATGACCTGTTGCTTGTGTATCTACTGTAAATGCTATATGATATGTGACCGACATATTTGTGAAGTTGGAGAAAGGTGTTGTACTAAGGTATTTGTAACTAATATACACTACTGTCATTTAATATTGCTACATCACGTAGATGACGTGCAACAGACGCGAAATTTAACCGACAGGAAGAAGATGCTGTGATATGCAAATGATTAGCTTTTCAGAGCATTCACACAAGGCTGGCGCCTGTGACGACGTCTACAACGTGCTGACATGAGGAAAGTTTCCCACCAGTTTCTCATACACAAGCAGCAGTTGACCGGCGTTGCTTGGTGAAATGTTGTTGTGATACCTCGTGTAAGGATGAGAAATGCGTACCATCACGTTTCTGACTTTGATAAAGGTCGGATTGTAGCCTATCGCGATTGCGGTTTATCGTATCGCGACATTGCTGCTCGCGTTGGTCGAGATCCAATGACTGTTAGCAGAATATGGAATCGGTGGGTACAGGAGGGTAATACGTAACGCCGTGCTGGTTCCCAACGGCCTCGTATCACTAGCAGTCGAGACGATAGGCATCTTATCCGCACGGCTGTAACGGATCGTGCAGCCACGTCTTGATCCCTGAGTCAACAGATAGGGACGCTTGCAAGACAACAACCATCTGCACGAACAGTTCGACGACGTTTGCAGCAGCATGGACTATCAGCTCGGAGATCGCAGCTGCGGTTGCCCTTGACGCTGCATCACAGACAGGAGCGCCTGCGATGGTGTACTCAACGAAGAACCTGGCTGCACGAATGGCAAAACGTAATTTTTCGGTTGAATCCAGGTTCTGTTTACAGCATCATGATCGTCGAATCCGTGTTTGGCGACATCGCGGTGAACGCACATTGGAAGCGTGTATTCGTCATCGCCATACTGGCGTATCACCCGGCGTGATGGTATGGGGTGCCATTGGTTACACGTCTCGGTCACCTCTTGTTCACCTTGATGGCACTTTGAACAGTGAACGTTACATTTCAGATGTGTTACGACCCGTGGCTCTACCCTTCATTTGATCCCTGCGAAACCCTACATTTCAGCAGTATAATGCACGACCGAATGTTGCAGGTCCTGTACGGGCCTTTCTGGATATAGAAAATGTTCGACTCCTGTCCTGGCCAGCACATTCTGCAGATCCTTCACCAACTGAAAACGTCTGGTCAATTGTGGCCGAGCAACTGGCTCGTCACAATACGCCAGTGACTACTCTTGATGAACTGTGGTATCGTGTTGAAGCTGTATGGGCAGCTGTACCTATACACGCCATCCAAGCTCTGTTTGACTCAATGCCCAGGCGTATCAAGGCCGTTATTACGGCCAGAGGTGGTTGTTCTGGGCACTGATTTCTCAGCATCTATGCACCCAAATTGCGTGAAAATGTAATCACATGTAAGTTCTAGTATAATGTATTTGTCCAATGAATAGCCGTTTAACTTCTGCATTTCTTCTTGGTGTAGCAATTTTAATGGCCAGTAGTGTAGTAGTGACTAGTAGCACTCCCAACACATAGGAAGGTATACATAATTTCCCAAATATGAACAACACAGCTAGAGTAATCCGACGTACCCCCTTTCCTGATCGAATGTTGTGATGCGAACGAAGTCAGACGTCCCTACAAACGAGAAAGGAGCTGGCATGTCCACGGTACAGTCACCAAAGTCGCGTGCCGATAAAAGATAAAATTATGTGTACTATGGAGTGAAATTATGAAAGGTGTACTTCTATTGATTCCAGGAAACTGACTTTTGTATCATGTGAATATGTAACCTAAATCCTAAAAACGATATGTACTAATTTATTGTATGGCATGTACATACAAAAAGTGTATATCTATTGTGATATCAATGATTCCAGAAATATGAGTTTTGTATCATGTGAAAATGTAAGCCATATGCAAGAATGATGTGTAGTGAGGTATTATATGGCATACACTCGTCAAAAATTTTAACCCCTTTGTTATATGAGACTGTATTGTGCGATAATGTATACTCCTGCCTACTGTTCGTGTAAATGGAGCAAGTCAAAGGGATGTAGTGCGTGACGACTGTTTTCGTAGATGGACCTATTCTAATGCACTTTGTCATACACAATTTTGTTGTCTGAAGATAAAGCTACGGAACAGGCTACCGGCATGCGCGACTAGGCAACGAAAACCTTATAACCTCAGAGGTCCAAACTTATAAGGAATTGGGTGGGAGGAGGGAGGGGGAGGAGGAAGGGGGGGGGGGCTAGAACGTGCCGCGAATGCAGTTAATATTTCTACCAGTTCAATAACTCAGTTTACGAAGATGTTCTTGGCATAGAGGCAGCAGAACGCATGTTCTAACAACGGAAGCAGAGAATCAATATTTGATAAGGATAGCGGACAAAAGCACGCGACTAACCCCTCGTGCTGTATCATACAGGGGTCGTAAGGAAGGAAACTACCAGAGTGGCCAAATACAGGTCACACCACGCTCTAACTACGTGGCCAGTTGTAACCTCCCCGCAATAAAGTTCGTCAATATTAACTGAATAACAAATGAGCCAAGCGTAACCTCCTTGCAAAATTAAAGAATAATAATTACCCACAACGTAAACTCCACACAAAAGTTAAGGAATGAAGATTGCTCATAAAAACCCACAATAATGTTAATTAAATAATGAACCATCAACTGAATGTAACATCTCAACAAAAATAATTAAACCTGATAAATTGTATAAGGGCAGCTGCGCTGACCTACGACCCTGTGAAATAATTAAACCAAAATTCTTACCTCAGTAAAACTGCATCTATATCTGCTCTTATTTAAAAAAAATTCCGGCACAGCTCCGTGCAATGCTGGCCCATATTTAATTTGATTCTTGGAGGGAATGCATAGGAAATATTATTTAACTTGAAATGTATCTTTTTCTTTAAAAAAGTTACTTTATAAAAGGTTATTATTGGGGAATCATTTTTTTGAACAAATTGATTACAATTACCATACGTTATTAGCTGAGCGCAATGCTGCTTCATTACCTTCTACAATAATATACATATCGTCCACCACAATCCTGACCAGATTCGGAAGAACAGGACGCCGTCGACGCACGCCGACGCCCGCTCAGTACAACCGTCCACTCGCTACAACTACTGCCGACAGCCACTACTATCCAACTGTCTACTCCCTCTGCCGACTCGCCACACACTAGTGCCGACTGACTACTACTGCAGACAGAGTGCAACTCGCAACTGAACACTCGCGCGGTCAAGCGCAGACTAGCAACGATAAATAACTCTCTGGTCAGAGATTCTGTCATGCCTCGCCGTCGCTGGTAATGAATACATACGTGTTTCACAGTCACATCCAGAGCAGCTTCAGCGAACATCGTGCTGTTTGAAAAGGACCCGCCTGCACTAGTGGATGGGGAACGGTACGAGCTGCGACCAGATGACAGTCTCCACGACGCTCTTCAGTCTGATTCGCACTCAATTTATTTCGCGAGCCTCGGCGAAAGCAGACGGTTCAAATGGCTCTAAGCACTACGGGACTTAACATCTGAATTCATCAGTCCCCTAGACTTAGAACTAATTAAACCTAACTAACCTAAGGAGATCACACACATCCATGCCCGAGGCAGGATTCGAACCTGCGACCGTAGCAGCAGCGCGGTTCCAGAATGAAGTGCCTAGAACCGTTCGGCCACAGCGGCCGTCGGCCAAAGCGGGATTTGTATCGGACTTACAGAGTAGTTCATTAGTTCATCAGTTCATTAGTTCATCAGTTCATTAGTACGTCATAGATGGGAACCCGTAAACAGGGAAGTGTGACTGGGGTACTTCCAAGCAATGAACTCACACCGCTAGTTGAACACCTCTACCCTGTTCCCTGAGTAGCGCTACCGAGTTCCGTTGGTTGGTTGGTTGTTTTGGGGAAGGAGACCAGACAGCGAGGTCATCGGTCTCATCGGATTAGGGAAGGACGGGGAAGGAAGTCGGCCGTGCCCTTTGAAAGGAACCATCCCGGCATTTGCCTGGAGCGATTTACCGGAAATCACGGAAAACCTAGCCCGCATCTCGTGGTCGTGCGGTAGCGTTCTCGCTTCTCACGCCCGAGTTCACGGGTTCGATTCCCGGCGGGGTCAGGGATTTTCTCTGCCTCGTGATGCCTGGGTGTTGTGTGATGTCCTTAGGTTAGTTAGGTTTAAGTAGTTCTAAGTTCTAGGGGACTGATGACCATAGATGTTAAGTCCCATAGTGCTCAGAGCCATTTTTTTTTGAACCACGGAAAACCTAAATCAGGATGGCCGGACGCGGGATTGAACCGTCGTCCTCCCGAATGCGAGTCCAGTGTCTAACCACTGCGCCACCTCGCTCGGTCCGAGTTCCGTACTCTGCACCACTCAAAGCTTGCTTGTACCGAGCGAGGTGGCGCAGTGGTTAGCACACTGGACTCGCATTCGGGAGGACGACGGTTCAATCCCGTCTCCAGCCATCCTGATTTAGGTTTTCCGTGATTTCCCTAAATCGTTTCAGGCAAATGCCGGGATGGTTCCTTTGAAAGGGCACGGCCGATATCCTTCCCCATCCTACCCTAACCCGAGCTTGCGCTCCGTCTCTAATGACCTCGTTGTCGACGGGACGTTAAACAACACTAACCTAACTCAAAGCTTGCTTTTCAGCTGAGGCTGAGGAATCTGCAGGCGGCCCACCACTTGTTAACGTCATCAGATTGCATCGTTCGAGGTAAGCTCATCTGTCGCTCATCTATTTGTCCTCACTACCTCTCAGGACGCGATAGTTATCAAATAGTGTAATTTTTATGGATAACTACGTACCACGTCACCGGGTCCCATTGTGGATAATTCGAGAGAATGGTTTTGCCACCCACATCGCCCGACATGAATATCATGGAACATTTATGGGACATAATCAAGAGGTTTGTTCGTGAACACTTTTTCAATTATGGACAGCCAGAATGACTCAATATTTCTGCAGGGGACTTCCAACGACTTGTCGAGTGCATGCCACGTTGAGTTGCTGCACTACGCCGAGCAAAAAGAGGTCCGACAGGATGTTACGAGGTATCCAATAATTTCAGTCACGTATTCAACCCTAAGCAACCGAATAATGATTATGAAATAAAGTTAATGTGTTTCACTTTATAATTTAATCATGCCAATCACACTGAAGAATAATGCGAATGATGTAAATGTACTTCACTTTAAGGGCGTCATTTCCAGTGCAGAGATAATAAACACACAGTACCGGTGTTAACACTGAAATAGCGTTGCGTTACTTCTTTAATTGCGTACTCTTTTATTTCATTAATTTACGCTGCATATGTGAATTGCAACAAAAAACTGTTCAAGGCAAAGAGATTTCTGGCACCAGCTACAGGGTGTAAAGGGCGCACTTTGACACCACAAACAAATTGCTGTCACATTCTGAGTCACCGACTTTATGAAGAGGAACCTCTTCATCTCCACTGTGCGTAGTTTGAGCGTCGGAGTTAAGCGGCTGCCGAAGGGGGGGGGGGGGGGGGAAGCGAGTGACCAGTGGGTGGGCGCGAATGTTTAAAAGCTGTACTTTCAGAAGGTCGTGATTTCGTACTATCAGCACTATGACCCAAATTTTCCTGCCGTGTCCATTGCTTCGGCTGATGTCTCGCAAGTGTGCTTTTTGTCTCTCAAAATATCAAGTCAAGTTAGTGATGTTCCCTTGTTAGAATCTTTGAACACCTTCGTTTCACTCAAACGTATTTCGAAGGCTGTGCATTCATCGGCGTCAAAACGCGCAGTGTATAATTCAAAATGTTTCGACTGGCGTCGTACATTACAAAACGAACTGTAGAACTTGTCTTTGAATGTATAGGTACGTGTTAGGGCGATTACAGAAACAGAAATGCATTTGTTATTTCCGGAGAACGTCCATGAATGGAATGGAATGGGCGAAGGACAACAAGTGATAATGATAAGAGTCCTGTGCCGCGAAACATCTGTTGAGTTTTAGAGGAGACGAATGAACGTAAATATGGATACAGAATTTGGTTCTTCAAAATACCTATCACGAAAAAGAAAGTTAACGCCCTTTACTCTCAGTGCCGTATTTTCCCCGCCCCTCTATTTCTAACCGGCGCTTTATGTTCACAGAGGCGACACAGCTGATATCCTCTCCGCTGCTGACTCGGTCAACCGTGAGGGCAGGTGAACGTCTCTGCGCGTTCCATCGCTGTATCTCTTGCTTTCAAAGATTGCATTCTTCGAAGCAAGCCAAACGTGTCCGCTGTCCGCTATTCGGGTGCAGGTACTGTCGCCGTGTATAAGATATTTTTTTTTTTTCCTGAGCAGCTGGGAATGTTTTCTGTTATTGGAAGTTTCGTAAATGGGGCTTTTACTTTCTACTCGAATTCTACTGACGTTTTCATTTCATTCCTTCTTTAAGCATTTGACAGGACGTGCAAACCTCATCCACTATGTAATAATTCGTTGCGCATAACTTTCACTCTTTATAATACTTTCCACTTGCAAGTTTCTGCACTTTGTCTTTTCAACCGTCACATTTAGAAAATAGGTTTCCCGTAAAACAAGTAGCGACATTCAAATTATTTTGTTCACCTATCACTTCTTTGCGTCTGTAATAAGCAGGCACAGGAAGGAAAATAACAGATAATTGTTCCGTCGGTTACATGACTTCATGAACGGAGCATTTGCTCAGTTGCCCATAAACAAGCATGCACAAGGCATCTAAAGGTTCCTGGCATACAGAAGGAATATAGATAGAGATTGTAAAACAGCAATTTCCTTTATTTAGTTATGTAGCTCATTTTGGTTCTAAGTATTACCCGCTCAGGCAACCGCGCGTGTTAGCACTCCTCTTCTGTTCCGGAGGGCTAGAGGTTTTTTTTTTTCTTTTTTTTTTTTTGACGTACGGGTGGGGGGTTTGGAGGAGGGAAACGTCTCCGGATCGAATCCGCACTTTGAGTTAATGACAAGGGCTACCGTGCCGGCTACCCCAGTTGTGGTTTTTAGGCGGATTCACATTTCCCATTAGGAGAATGCTTGACTGGCACCCACGTACAAAAAATGAGCTCTCAACACCCGAAAATTAGATGTAGTATGGTAGTATGGATTTTGAAGAAGACGACCGTATAGATTACTTAGATTTAACACTAATAAATTAAGATGAGAAGCATGAATTTAGCATATTCAGAAAACATACATGTACAGATTTAGTTATCAATAAGCGCTCTTGTCACCCACAGCGATACAAATGGGCATATTTTACTTCGATGGTATACAGGCTACTAAGATTGCCACTAAACCAACAGGAAGTAGAAAAGGAGCTAAGTATTTTAAAACAAGTGGCCGTAGCGAACGGATATACGTGCAAGGAGGTGATGAATATTTATAATAAGATAAAGAAGAGGCAAATGAAACAAATAGAAGAAAGTCAAGTTATAGTTAAGAGGAACAACAAGAAAAAATATGTGGCTCTCATATACAGTGGAAGAATTACAGATAAGATTGAAAGATGCTTCCATAAATCCGACGTTAAAATAGGGTTCCGAACAAATAACACGCTAAAATTGAAGTTCCGGCATAAAATATGTAATAGTAGAAATATATTTCAGGATGCAGGTGTATATAAGATCAAATGTGATGACTGTTGTAAACAGTATATAGGGCAGATTGGTAGGAATTTGAGACCGGATTCAGGGAGCGCACCTACTCCCAAAAGAAAACAGCGTTTGGGGCGCATATGGCTGCCTTAAATCGCTCAGTCACGAACATTGAACAAAATTTAGACATCGTGCATAGAGCTCATAAGGGGTGGTTTCTTAACATTTTAGAAGAAATTGAAATATATACCCACAAAAAGAAAGATCCAGATTTAATCCTCAACGAGGAAAGCGAGTTAAATCATAAAGCCTATTTTAGTATTTATGACGACTTACTGAGATGACAACCGTTGCGTGTGGAGGTCCAGGCCGAGGGATGAGAGATGGTGCATGGTGGGGAAGCTGGAAGATGCGTGCAGTGCCTGGCGTCGTTGACGGGGCCCTATTGCGCGGCCCTCTTGCCCACGGCAATGGACGTCAGACGACTGGGCGGATCGCGGCACAACACCGAAACCGCGGGAACCACGGCAGCAGACCATGGAGGAAAACAAGTCTACACCAGCGCCATACATAGAGAAATCGCCCTTTCTTTTTAGATCGTATAAAAATGATAATCTTACTGTGTATCCTGTAAGGTGTCAGGCAAATCCAACACCTTCCATGAAAACCCTGACATGATAAGCAAATCCAGTAGTATGTCACATAGCTCCGAATAAATCGTGACATTAAATTTACCAAAGTAATACGAGTAACGAGTGAGCAAATGGAATACCACAGACTATCACAAGAATGCCTAAATGCATGTCATACCTTCCCACCGTGAGACAGACGCAGTACCGAGGGGAGAAACGAGAACAGAAGCCGAGAGCAGAACCGTGTTAAGCTGGAAGGCCCTACGATAAGGGACGGACGGACACCCACGTCGCCAGCTAACTGCTAGGACCACACCACCCGCAAGTTTTAGCGTGAGACTTTTTCGCGTCTCTGTTACGTTAGGACCACCCCCCAGCCCATGTTAAAAGATAGAGCCCTCCAGAAGAACAGTATAGATCTTACGATAACGCTAAAAGGACCACACCAGCTGCAAGTTTTAGCGTGAGACTTTTTCGCGTCTCTGTTACGTTGCAAACTTTAAAAACATTGCCCCACCACGAAAAGTATAACATTTCTCATTGGATAGACAGAATTTTTGTAGGCGGAGCTTAAGGTTAACATTGAGACCCTGATTAGTCAGATGAAAACACAGCCAGACAGTTTTTTTTTAAACCAACGTCGGTAAATTGTAGTAAGGAGAAGTTAAGGGAGAGTTGCTTCCGAGACGGTGAGGTGAGCGGAGCTGTGCTGCCCCCAGCCCCCTGACGAACACCGACAAGGTAATGAACGCACGCGATGCCGCATTTTTGAGCGCATAAGGCTTCACCCAGAACTGCAGAAGTCTCATCTGTTACATCCCCTTTTTGCGTAATACTAGTGTCGATCGTCAATTAAAGCTCATGGTGTTCACATTTGCCACTTGAAGTAAAAATCTGAAACGCGATGATTTTTCTGTTATATAGTTATTGAGAAGCCACATCAGCCACGGTAATTTACGACAAGTTAGATAAGTAATTAAAGATAATTGAGGGTCATTGTAGACCATTTTGATAGTTTTCTCTTTCGTGAAACTTAATTTAAATCTAGATTATAGATGTGATATGGCATAGGTCATCCTTCGATCCATTGTAGAACTTGGAAACCCATTCAGGGAATATTCGTTCACATTTTTGTTGAACGCAGTTGGTTTTTGCCATCCTGTATTAAAACATTTCCTTTTATCATTAGTGCAATTTATAAACAATGTTCTGTGAGTAGAATAAAATTTCCAATGGTAAACTTAACTGCTTTTTCGACGTTATTTTACCAGCTAACTAAAAATAGGAAAGCCTTGAACCCCTTCCACTAAATTTAGTTAGTATTACGATTCTTCTACTGGGAGTGCAGTGGAGCTGACGCTGAAATCATTAAGTATTTGGTTATATCATCGCTAGTATCACTGAACTCTTCTGAATTCTACATGTCATGTGTGGTCTGGCGTCTCCTTACCAGCAACAGGTCCCAGGTTCAAACTAGTCAATTCCCTAAAAAAACACGCTCAGAGCGTCGTTGCGCGAAAGTGGTAGGGAGACACGATATAGAAGTCGCAGAAACCACGCAGAATGTTTAGAATCCTAAAGATTTTAATTAAGTATTTTTAGAGATAAAAGTAAATTACGAAAATCTACTTAATACAGTATGTGCATATGTAATGTAACAAATGTACCAGACGTACCTGTCGGTAATAGTTTTATAATTAATATAAATGACGTGCATTCAGCCAACCAGTTTTACGTGCCGCAGCATGTGAAGAGTGCTGTGTATGGACAGGTTAATCCTATATCCGAAATTGCAGGTACGTTCTGGAACATTTGATGTTGATTGGGTAGGATGAGAAAGGTTTGCATTTGTGAAATACACTCCTGGAAATGGAAAAAAGAACACATTGACACCGGTGTGTCAGACCCACCATACTTGCTCCGGACACTGCGAGAGGGCTGTACAAGCAATGATCACACGCACGGCACAGCGGACACACCAGGAACCGCAGTGTTGGCCGTCGAATGGCGCTAGCTGCGCAGCATTTGTGCACCGCCGCCGTCAGTGTCAGCCAGTTTGCCGTGGCATACGGAGCTCCATCGCAGTCTTTAACACTGGTAGCATGCCGCGACAGCGTGGACGTGAACCGTATGCGCAGTTGACGGACTTTGAGCGAGGGCGTATAGTGGGCATGCGGGAGGCCGGGTGAACGTACCGCCGAATTGCTCAACACGTGGGGCGTGAGGTCTCCACAGTACATCGATGTTGTCGCCAGTGGTCGCCGGAAGGTGCACGTGCCCGTCGACCTGGGACTGGACCGCAGCGACGCACGGATGCACGCCAAGACCGTAGGATCCTACGCAGTGCCGTAGGGGACCGCACCGCCACTTCCCAGCAAATTAGGGACACTGTTGCTCCTGGGGTATCGGCGAGGACCATTCGCAACCGTCTTCATGAAGCTGGGCTACGGTCCCGCACACCGTTAGGCCGTCTTCCGCTCACGCCCCAACATCGTGCAGCCCGCCTCCAGTGGTGTCGCGACAGGCGTGAATGGAGGGACGAATGGAGACGTGTCGTCTTCAGCGATGAGAGTCGCTTCTGCCTTGGTGCCAATGATGGTCGTATGCGTGTTTGGCGCCGTGCAGGTGAGCGCCACAATCAGGACTGCATACGACCGAGGCACACAGGGCCAACACACGGCATCATGGTGTGGGGAGCGACCTCCTACACTGGCCGTACACCACTGGTGATCGTCGAGGGGACACTGAATAGTGCACGGTACATCCAAACCGTCATCGAACCCATCGTTCTACCATTCCTAGACCGGCAAGGGAACTTGCTGTTCCAACAGGACAATGCACGTCCGCATGTATCCCGTGCCACCCAACGTGCTCTAGAAGGTGTAAGTCAACTACCCTGGCCAGCAAGATCTTCGGATCTGTCCCCCATTGAGCATGTTTGGGACTGAATGAAGCGTCGTCTCACGCGGTCTGCATGTCCAGCACGAACGCTGGTCCAACTGAGGCGCCAGGTGGAAATGGCATGGCAAGCCGTTCCACAGGACTACATCCAGCATCTCTACGATCGTCTCCATGGGAGAATAGCAGCCTGCATTGCTGCGAAAGGTGGATATACACTGTACTAGTGCCGACATTGTGCATGCTCTGTTGCCTGTGTCTATGTGCCTGTGGTTCTGTCAGTGTGATCATGTGATGTATCTGACCCCAGGAATGTGTCAATAAAGTTTCCCCTTCCTGGGACAATGAATTCACGGTGTTCTTATTTCAATTTCCAGGAGTGTAGTAAATAAGTATCATTATCGCTACAGATCTGAAGATGGTTCTAAAGGAACCGAAACCGGTCATGTGAATAGACATTTTTTGCAGTCAAGACGGATTATGAGTAATATTGGGATCACTACAAAAATGATAGGAAACTACGTCGATATCCTCATGGATGGCCGACCAGCGCAAGCTCTTGTGGACTGTGGAGCGTCATATTAAGTCATTTCGGAGAATACCGTTGCCAGATGCAAAAAACTGTATTCGTCGACAACAAAACATCTCTGCCTAAGGTAGCTAGTGGGAAATATGTGGAACCTAAAGGAAGCTGTACCATTCACGTGGGTGTAAGTGGCCATACACAGTCCTTAGATTTCATCGTCTTACAAGAGTGTAGTCATGACGTCATTCTCGGATGGGACTTTTTGAAAGTTTCTCAGGCACTTATAGATTGTGGTCGCTCGAAGATTATGCTAGACGAGATGAGATACTGTGGACAGGAAGATGCGCGTCCGAGTGTGTGAGTAGACTATGTGTACTGGATGAAGTGATCATTCCTGCAGTCAGCGCTAGAAAGGTGACTGTGACGTGTCATGTTATGCATCCGCCCACGAATCTTGTAGTGGAATGTAAGAGAAGTATACCCCTGAAGAATAACTTGGTCATCCCAGCCTCTGTGGTCTCGTTTAAGAAAGGATTAGGAGAATTGTGTATAGTTAACTGTCGCCAAGAACCGCAGATCCTTCCAAGACGCATGTGCGTAGCAAACGCTGAGCCGTTAACCGAAGAACAGTTGAGCGTCATAGAAACCTCCCATACCGAGTCTGCAGGCGAAATTATCTCTACGACTACGAGACAAGATCTTCTAGCTCGACTATCACCAGATCTCACTAAGGAACAACAGAAGAGCCTACTTGCCATTCTTCAAGAGTTCTCAGAATTCTTCATTCCACAGGAGAAGAGCTAATTAGAAAAATCTACGGTGAAGCACCGGATTAGCACTGGAGGCCATCAACCAATAAACCAGAGAGCATACCGTGTGTCAGCAACGGAACATCGAATAATTCGCGACGAGGTAGAGAAAATGATGAAGAATGACATCATTCAGTCTTCGCAGAGCCCATGGTCGTCACCAGCGGTCCTCATCAGGAAGAAGGATGGCAGTTTGCGCTTTTGTGTTGATTACAGGAAGCTTAATAAGATAACTAAAAAGGACGTCTACCCTCTTCCACTAACTGACGATACACTAGATTGTCTGAAGGGGGTTAAGTTTTTCTCAACCATGGACATGTACTCGGGATAGTGGCAAATCGAAGTAGATGAGGCTGATCGTGAGAAAAATGCATTCATCACCCCTGAGGGCCTGTATGAGTTTAAGGTAATGCCGTTTGGTTTGTGTAATACTCCAGCAACTTTTGAACGGATGGTGGATAATCTTCTAAGGCACTTGAAGTGGACAACGTGTCTTTATTATTTAGATGACATCATAGTGTTCTCAGAGACATTTGATGAACACGTAAAAAGACTGAGGGCCGTTCTTAAGCGTCTCCAACAAGGTGGTCTGACACTTAATCCTAGAAAGTGTCTCTTTGGAGCAAAAGAAATCATAATACCTGGACACTTTGTGTCAAACGAAGGTGTGCGGCCAGGCCCAGAAATGGTGAGATCAATAACGGAATTTCCTATTCCTAAAAGAATTAGAGATGTGAGAAGCTTCCTCGGATTATGCTCTTATTACCGTCGTTTTATCAAAGACTTTTGTATCAAAGACATGTGCAAATTTCGACAGTATCTCTATGGAAGGCCGTTCATAGTTGTTACAGACCATCATTCACTTAGTTGGTTGACATGTCTTACAGATCCAACAGGACGACTCGCCAGGTGGGCACTGCATCTTCAAAAGTATGACATTAACATAGTGTACAAAGGTGGAAGAAAACAAAAGATGCCGACTGTCTCTCAAGAAAACATGTGCAAGGCCATCAAGACTTTGATCAAGATAATGACTGTCTCGCTGCACTCCAGGATTTCTCTGCCGAGCAGAAGAAGAACGCCAAGATATCTCAAATTATGCTTGCCTTAAATCGGTCTGAGGATGTGAAATTGGAAGAAACACATTGATGATCTGCTGAAACGTTTGAGTTCAGCTACTTATGCAATAAGGGTCATTGCAAATTTTGGTGATAAACATCTTAGTAAATTAGCTTACTACGCCTATTTTCACTCATTGCTTTCATATGGAATCATATTTTGGGGTAATTCATCACTGAGGAATAAAGTATTTATTGCACAAAAGCGTGTAATCAGAATAATAGCTGGAGTCCACCCAAGATCATCCTGCAGACATTTATTTAAGGATCTAGGGATATTCACAGTAGCTTCTCAGTATATATACTCTCTTATGAAATTTGTTATTAACAACCAAACCCAATTCAAAAGTAATAGCAGCGTGCATAACTACAATAGTAGGAGAAAGGATGATCTTCACTATTCAAGATTAAATCTAACTTTGGCACAGAAAGGGGTGAATTATACTGGCACTAAAGTCTTTGGTCACTTACCAAATAGTATCAAAAGTCTGACAGATAACCAACAAGTATTTAAGAAGAAATTAAAAGAATTTCTGAATGACAACTTCTTCTACTCCATAGAGGAATTTTTAGATATATATTAAGAAAAAAAATATTAAAAAAATGAAAAATAAAAAAACACAAAAAAATAAAAAGTTGATATATTAACTTAAGTATGTTGTTAAATTAAATTAATTGTGTCATGTATTGGAAACTTTGACTCGTTCCACATCATTACGAAATATCGTATTCATGATCCATGGAACTAGTATTAATCTAATCTAATCTAATCTAATCTGAAGGACAATTTAAGGTAGTTAATGGATTACATTGCAAGAAAAACTTTGATCCGTTTGGAAAGTTGTGGCTACCAGTGATTCCTAAACATATGCGCTTAGATGTTCTACAGAAATTCCATGACGCACTTGAGGCCGGACATCTAGGATTTATTAAGACATACGATAGAATTCGCAAGAGATTTATCTGTCCAGGTTTATTTAGGAGTGTCCGTCACTAGGTGTCGCACTGCACTATGTGTCGCACTGAAACCCGGGGTAAATTCGAAGCTTCAGCAACAGGCAACGAGCAGAAAGGTGACGAAGAGCGTAGCAGCAAAAGAAGTTCTAAGAAGATCGCCGCCCCAGGGCGAAAATCAGTAATCAGGAGCCGGAGCCGATGACTCGTTCCTGGACTAGAAGGACGTAACGCCGAGACTCTGTTGTCTGAAGGAAGGAGGCATGTCGCAACAGAAGCTGAGTCGCACCGTGGTGTAGAGGATATGATACCAAACTGTTGCACTGAGAGTCGTGAGTTCAAAACTCACCTGGACTGTTCAACTTTTATTTCTATATTCAGTTGTAGTACATTCTAGAAGTATCCAGAAATGTCAAGAATCACTGTACTGGAATGTTCTGTAGCTGTATGTATACTGTTTGTGTTCTGGCCGGAGGCAGTTCGCACCGCGCTCTTGTATGTGCAAGTGCTGAATAAACCTTCGTTAATTGAAGTTAGTGTTCGTCATTCAGCTAATTACTTCTTCTTCTACGTGATAGTACATATAATAGCACCAGTGAAGCAGAAGCACCAAACAGTTTATGAACACAAAGGTTATGCAGTGCTAAGAAGAAAGAAATACATAGAACGAAAAAAGTGCTGAGAATAAACCGTTTATCTTTTGACCAGAAGTTTAGTAACCTGAGATACATCTGCCAGACGCCGCAGCCCCGAATTCGCTGCCATTCGATAATGCTATCGACAGCATGGCCAGTGTCACTCACGCGCAATTAGATACTGTCGCAGAAATAGAAAGCTTGTTACACTCACGTTCAGAAGAAACAGAACACCCCAAACAACTAGAGATACGACGTTCATATTCACAGAAATGTATATTAGTATGTTCTGCAGAAACGATTAGCATTTCAGTCAACTCGGTTCAGTATGTGTCCTGTTGCCTAGTAGACACAGGATCCGCCATGGGCACTGGTAACTTGTTCCATGCATGATGGCATCGACGCGTAAAAGGCGGGAATGGCTTCCTGTGGTATAACCTTCCATGTTGTATTCACCTGGTTCCAAAGTTCATCTGTGATGTTTGACTTTGAATCACATCGCTGCACCCGTCTTTTCGCCGTATCCCACACATTTTCAGTTGTCGACAAGTCTGGTGATCTAGCGGGCCAGGACAAATGGGTGATATCCTGTGACACCGAGAAGGCACATGCGGTCGTGAACTGTCTTGCTGAAAAATGGCGACTGATTGCATGGGGGCTTACTTAAAAAGAAAAGATTAATATTAATGAATAAATACAATAATTTTACTAGCTGTGTGACCGGTTACGAAGTCTCGTAATCGGTTGGCCCTGACTATTATTAGCACTCAATCTGACTGCATAAAATAAAAATAAAGAATGACAAGGAATTTACATTAACACAATGGATTAATTAAGTCCCCTGCAACAGTAAAAGTTACGAAACAACAAATCACAAGTGTAACTGTTCTGTGTGTGGTACAAGCAATGACGAATAGGTGCAGATAAGAGTCTCATAATATTTCATAAACAGTAAATACACAATAAATCAGTTTACACAAATATTCACATAAAATCTTTTCAATAGTTCAATAAACAAGTAGCACTCCTCAGAGTAGTTGACAGTTCCAACAGTAGCACCCAGCAATGGTCAACAGGTGCAAATAGCAGTCCCATAACATTTCATCAGCAGTATTTTAACAGCTCCAACAGTGGCACCCAGTAATGTTGAACAAGTGCAGGTAACAGTCCATATCATTCACCAGCAATAATTAAACAGTCCATCAGATTTCACCAACAGAAATTAAACAGTCCATCACATTTCATCAGCTGAAATTAAACAGTTCATCACATTGAATAGTACATCACGTTTCGTCAGCAAAAATTAAACATTTCCAAGTGGCACCCAGAATAGATAATTGTTGTAAGCACGAACAACAGTTTGAATGCACACACAATTGCTTTTACAAAATTATTATCATTGCTCTTACACTAAACACACAAACTATAATAAATGCACAAATGATATCAGATAATTATCATATTAATTATTACAAATACACAAATATCAGTAAACCTATACTATTTATGGGTCTCACTGCAAGCCACAACAAATAAGTAAAATAATATTTAGGAGGTAGGTCGGTACCAATTATTTCGGATTAGGAAAGGAAAACACAAAAAACACACTCACTTATCTTTCATCCATTATACTAAGTACTATTGTGTAATTGAATAGTGTTCACTGTGTAAATGAAATTCTGTCAAAATTTGATGCGTAACATGTGTATCAAGATTAGTGTATAGTCATTAGTAGTTATTCAATATCACTGCTTATTGATTTAACAATGTAGGCAATCTTCCTTCCACTGGAGTGTTCCAGTCCGCCATCTTCATCCTTCTTGTTCTATATAAACCAACAAAAGAAAATATGCTCCTCACTTACCTTACCTCTTATCCACCAAAACTCCAATAATCAACAGCATCACACAATCTCACTACTTCAATAATACCTCTTCAGTATGTCGATACATATAAACCTTATCAACAATATCATTTCACTTCCATAACAACTCTTTCCTCTACTCAGTCTCCTCGAACAAGTACAGATGAAATCCTAGTGCAAACTTCAATTCATCATCACATACAATCCAAAGACACAATGTCCACACACAACCTCTGTGTAATCCACCTGAGCCAATTCTTCTACTCATTATGAATTATAAAATATATTTTGGTTACCTTGTCCATCATAAAATGCATATATGACCTCTAAAGCCTTCAGTTTGAATAACTTTTAGTAAATAGCTGTGAGTATACAGTGTTAATGATCACATAAGAATTTGAATGAATAAATCGTAATATTTCACAGTGTCTACACCACTTCAAGAATCATGGCAAAACAGAAGCAAACATGTGAAGTATTTCGTTGTGTCAAGAGTCACTTGTTATTTCAATTGCTAAGGAAGAATGCAGTGTAATAGATGTCAATAGTATAAAGCTAGTGTTGGTATTTCATGTCGTCTGTTTCCTGTCTATAATAATGAATTTATACAGCTTCCATAAAACCCCCAGTTCATGTGACTTCAATGAAGTTTAAGTACTCATGTAGTTTGTTGAATTATAGCAGTTCATTTTCTTATCTTAAAATGTAAAGCACTGAGCGTAAGCAAAACATACAATAGCGAGTAAATATACCAGTAGAGAACAGAATGTCAACAAGTGGATACAGCACAATTCCTAAAACGAGGCGCTGCCAAGTGAACAATCTATAATTAATACCGTAGTGTAACCTAAACTCTATGTTCGTACACAGTATATAAGCATTTCTATATACTAAATTAAAGAGTAGTTATGACAACAAAACAGAAATTTGTAAATATGCAATCCATACGCAAAGTAGCAAGTATGTATCTTACACAATAAATAAGTCATTAGCATCATATCAGCATAAGCAAATAAGTGTTCACACGTAATCTTAATAAGTAAGCATTAAGGCGCAAGCAGTTAAATCACAAAGCATACATACATAGCCATATCAGCAGAGCTAATCAGGTGACAAATATAATTTAAATAAAGAGGCACAGCAGGCACATAATGAAAAATATGACATCAGTGAATAAGCATTGCTGCCAAGCGATGCATAATATAAACAAGCAACAACCCTGTTCATTAATAAAACATTGTCAAAATCAGCAAATGTACGCAAGCATGTCGCTTCACAAGTAAATTCATAGAACATAAAATTTAACACAAAGTATAAATCACATAATCGCGAGCAGCAAATTACGTATAAAGTACATACCTAAGTAGAAATATGTTACCTGAAAAATAAACTCATTTAATAGTTACCTTTTTAGTTTATTACTTTCTTCCTCGAAATTATATTCTTCCTGAAATTTTCTCGATAGCAAGTTTTCTTATTGTCGGACATGCAGAGAATTTACCTGTGGTTCTTAAAGATTTTATACTACTGTATCCTGGAAAAACTGAACATTAATAACATGGTGAGTTATCAAGTCACTATAGCTTTATACTGAATTTAACGGGAGAAATTAGACTGTGTGTTTGTTTACGGCTGTAAGTACATTTGCACTGAGCGCTCGATCAGCTGTAGGTAGGCGTGACATAGGAAGTAATTGTTTGCGGTCAATGGTTCCCTTGCACGGCGCGAGGAGAACACGGCGCGGTATCCCTGTGTTCTCTGCGTGCTTATGTGTAACTGTTAATTTTCTCAAAAGTACGTCATTCCACAAAAACTTTTTACGTTCGATATATGATGTATTCCCTTAGAGCGCCGTGATTTAAGATTTTCTACTACAACAGTGTTATCACGAATAATTTTGAGAACTCTATATGGACCGTTATAAAGCAGAAATAATTTGCGACACAAGCCTTTTCCTTTGTGAGACAAACGATGAGACTTAATTAACACCTTTTGACCAACTGACAAAGTTTTTAAACGACTAGGAAGTTTAGACGATTTCTCTCTTCTAGCAGCCGCAGATGCAATATTTTGTAGAGCCAAATTCACAACTTCAGAATGCCGCAGTTTCCGTGATGGCGGAAAAGGAACGATTTCAGAAACGCGATTTTTAATATCAATATAGGCGGTAAAGAAGTTGAATCATTAGGGAGTTCGTTCAGAATGTTTTGAAAAATATGAAGATACTGATCCCACGTTCTGTGATTCACATAGACGAGGTGTGGCCAACTTGTCCAATCTAACAAAGCGTCTAAGAAAATTACAGACACCAAAGAAACTACAAACATCACATTTAGTAGTAGCAACAGCATAATTACGAATAGCATCTAGTTTCTCTGGATCAGGAAGAATACCTTCTGTTGAAATAATATGACCAAGAAATTTCACCTGACAACGAGCAAATTCAGATTTTTCCAAGTTCACTGTAATGCCAACTCTTGCAAAAATACGTAATAATGAATCCAAAATTCTGTTATGCTCACTCCAAGAACGTTTATCTATAAGAATATCGTCAACATATGAAGTAATATTTTTACGAAGATAAACAGTTAAAATTTCGGTTAAACCACGAATGAATGCTGCTGAAGATACAGTAAGTCCAAACAGTAATTTCCGAAATTTATAACAGTTACCAAAGGCTAAGAAAGCAGTGTATTTTCTACAATCTGGGTGGAGTTCAATTTGGCAAAAACTTGCACAGAGATCAATTGTGGATTATACTTTAATTCCATGGAAAATTTGAATAAGTTCATCTAAATTTTGTGGACGGTCAGTTTCAGGAATGATGATATTATTTATCTGTCTGGAATCCATAACCAAACGAATTGACCCATCCTTTTTAAGAACGACATTTAATGGGTTGGTATAAGGACTGACTGCTGGCTCAATAATGCCTTGATCTAACATGGATCTAAGTTCATTGTTAACCTTGTCTCTATAAGCCAAAGGAATAGCGTACGTTTTTCCCTGAAATGGTGTGTGTTCTTTTACTATGAATAAATATTGTAAATCTTGTATAGTTCCTGTGTGATGACTAAATTCCGTAGCTTGTGAAGTCAAAATTTGGTTTAATTCTTCTCTTGCAACGTCATCTGTCACTTCAGCTTTGTTAATCTTTTCATTAATTAATTCTTGACTATTAATCATATCATCCATCACGTCTCTGTATCTCTTGTCGTTGTCATGAGAGAACACATTGTCGTCATAATACTCAGCGGAAACATCAGAAGTAAGAAACCTTAAACAATTTGTGTCTGATCTACCCATCTAATCTTCAGCATTCTTCTATAGCACCACATTTCGAAAGCTTCTATTCTCTTCTTGTCCAAACTATTTACCGTCCATGTTTCACTTCCATACATGGCTACACTCCATACAAATACTTTCAGATTTCGTTACACACTCGAAAAATTTCAAACATCTCGGCATTCTGGCAACAGTCAACTTCACACTTCCTTCCTTAAAGTTTAAAATTGCCTTTTATGTGTTAAAAAACTAATACAATTTGTGTATTGAGTAACGCAACAATAATAAAATTAGCAGAATATTCATATTCTTGACAAATGAAATTTAAGTTTGTCTGTTGTTTGACTTCCACACTTTAACCAGAAATATCTCCTCGAATTGTGGTTTTAGAAACAGGTAACACAGGACAAGCAATAGTTCTTACACATATACGAAGAACTGATTCACTAATAACATTCAATCGGCTCCCAGAATCTAAAACCGCAGTGAACTTATTCTTACTCACACATACTTCAATAACAGGATGTAAAAATGCGTCTAAATTATTTTCCTTTTCGTCTAGCAAAATATCTCTCATGTCTTCCAAGCGTACGTAGTGTAAAGTCGTAGTGTCATTACTTTCTGAACCGCCTGTATTGCTGCCAGAAGCCGAAGCTACAAGACATTGTCGATTCTTTGCGTCACGTCTTTGATTATTCGTGTCACTTCGCGGGTCAGTTTCTACGATTTGCACTTGTCTCTCCGAATTTCTGTCACGTGGAGGATGCCAATTAGGTCCCTCCTGTCTGTCAGAAGTAAATTCTTGGTTGTGTCTGTTATTAAAATTTCTATTTTCATGGCTATCTGCTCGACTACTTCTTGCGTTATTTCGACTGTCACTTCTGAAATTATTGTTAGGTCTACTACCCTGGTTATTTCTGTAGTAAGAATTTCTATTATTGTATGAATGATTTCTGTCTTGATGATACCGATTACTGTTTCCAAATGATTGATCATTCCGGTAAGAATTTCTGTTATTATAATTGTCTGTGTAATTTCTGTTAGAACGTCTGTTATTGTCATAAGGCTGGTATCTATTGTCCTGTCCGTTTCGTCTGTCCTTTCCAAAATTACCGCTATAACGTCCGTTCCGATCATTATCCCCTTTTTCTGAAATCTATTGTGATTACAGTTACTGAAAAAAATTACAAGAAGTTTCGTCGTCGTTGTCATACTCAAGTTCTTGTAGAAAAGTCTTAAAAGTTTCAATGACGTCTTTACGTCTTCCGGCTAAAGCAATGTGTCTTATCGGTTGTGGCAGTTTCGTTAAACAAATACGAATTAATTCAGTGGGGCTATGAGGATTCGAAAGGAATTGATTCTTTCGAATCACGTCCTCAAAGTATTCTGCCAGCGTGCGGAACTCAGACTCTTTAAAATTACGCTGCATAATAAGACTATGTTTGACTCTCTCTTGCGTGTTTTCGGACCAATATGCCGATAGAAACGCATAATAAAAATCATTTAAATTATTATAATCTCTAATAAGTGCGCGCAGGCGCGTCGCCGGTTCGTTTTCTAAATATCCACACATAAATTCCAGTTGTGACTTAGTGGCAAATTTGGCGGAAATGCGTACATAAATTGATCTAACCATGAACATGGATGTATGTCATTATTAGAATTGTGAAAGATATTAAATTTCCTAACAGTTAAAGAGCGTTTATAGTCAAAGTTTTCGCCTCGTGGCGACAAAGACCTACCGCGTGTGTCCCAGTCCGAATGTCGATTATTGTCAAGTTCGCACGCCTGGCGCTCTCTTATTGCATCTCGTAAATGAAATAAATTATTTTCTTCAAAACCCCCGCTATCGGTGATTCTAAATTTATTCTACTGTCTTTTTCTACTATTTCGCTTTCAATTTGTTTAACTTGCTTTCGTAAATCCTCAAATTCCCTTTTGACGCATTCGTTAAATTTTCCCTGATTTATAACATGTTCATTTATATTCTGGTACTCTTCTGTTTCTGCAAATGGTAATGGAGCTGTATCATCTGAATCTCTGTCCCCATTTAAACTAAGACTTGTCAGTTTATCTGAAATCTCCTCAATTTTTTTCCGTTAAGTAACCTATTTGTTCTTTCTGTTTATTTACGTCTTCCCTAAGTGTCGCGACTTGGGTTTCAGTATTGACACATTTTGTAGTTAACTGTTCATATTGTTGTGTTGGGTTATTTATTCTCTCATTGTTACAGAGTTCTCGATTCTTTTAGATATTTCTTCCTTATCGTGTGCACATTGTAAATTTAAATCTGAAAATTTTTGTACTATCACGCGATCTCTTTCTTCCTGTTCTCTATCCTGTTCCTTTTGTCTATTTTCTATTGAAGTTAATCTATTATTGTAAGCATTCAAAATCCGTTGTACTTCTTCTCTAATTTCTTTCTTTAATTCATCTTTCATGTTTTCAAAACATGTCCCAATTCGTGAGTCTAACCGTGTTGCCATTGTTCCCATCTCTGTTTTAAATCCAGATCCTAACTGTGTTTCCATTGTTCCCATATCAGTTTTAATTGCTCCATTTGTGATCCCAAATTTAATATTGCACTCATCAACTGCTCCATATTAACTCGTTCGAAATTCTTTTCGCCCCTAACGTTTTCCGTAAAACCAACTGCCTTCGTCATAGCCGTAAAGCTATCTGCGTTCGATACTTTTCCAGAATCTTCTATCGTTAATCTCGTTTTCTGAAAATTTTCCGATTGTGAAAAAATTTGAACTGGCTGCGGACTATTTTCCCGGCTTATTAAATTGTTTTCTACTCCATTATTCACCATACTGTTCTCCTGTGTTGGCGAGTTCGCCATGTTAACAACTTCGTTATTCTGACTATCCATCAATCTTGCCTTTTTCATCGATCGCGTAATCATTTACAAAACATACAAAACTCGTCAATTTATCATCAACAATAGCATTCACACGAAATGCTTCTCGACAAACACGATTAACGAACAATTAAAACCTTCACAATTGCACAAAATTGTCAAACCCGTAAACGACATATCAAAAATTAAATTCTGCAAAAATACCGTTAGAAGAATGACAAGACAACTGCAAATGTTCAGTTACACAATCTACATATGTAATATAGACTAAAATTACTAAACTACAAATTACTACAGAAATACTGTCTACTATTGTTACTATCAAAAGAATTCCAAGGGACGATCCGAAGCAGCGGTCACCACGTGCATGGGGGGTTAATTAAAAATAAAAGACTAATATTAATGAATAAATGCAATAATTTTACTAGCTGTGTGACCGGTTACCAAGTCTCGTAACCGGTTGGCCCCGACTATTATTAGCACTCAATCTGACTGCATAAAATAAAAATAAAGAGTGACAAGGAATTTCCATTAACACAACTGATTAATTAAGTTCCCTGCAACTACAAAAGCTACGAAACAACAAATCACAAGTGTAACTGTTCTGTGTGTGGTAGTGTGACTCAACGGGCATGTATCTGGCTCGGCTCTTTCTCAATACGACAAAATATTTTAAATACCATTTACAATGAACTAATTGAAAAACCAGAAATACTATATTTGCACATAGAAACCAGAATTACAGGTCTAATAAATGAACACGAGCCAGATGATTTTTTGACTGTACCTGTGAGCAAGAGGGATTTTTATTAAAGAAAACTGTAATACCTTTTTCCTCATTATATATTGACGAAAATATTCCATTACACCAACATCAAAAATCAAAAGCCCCTCTCCTTTCTCAAATATATTCTGACAATTGCATCTTCTCCCATCTATACATAACACCAACCGAACAGTACAACATTTCAGTCAACACCCAGCTCGTCTAATTTGTCGCCCAACAGAACGACTGCCCTCGACATCCTCTGAACTACTACTGCGCCAGTGGAGGCGGCGAAATAACAATCTTTGGCGCAATCTCTGGCGCTGTGACTAAGTGTAGCCACCTTTCATGATGTGTTGTGCAGAAACGGTATGCTTACAGGTCGCAGGATGCCATTCAATTAGGTCACACTGGTTGTAGTACCCCGGACACGCACCAGCTGTGATTTGTGCTGTACCCAGTAGCACCCCACATCATAAGGCCTTGAGTTGGCGCTGTTGTGCGAATGCAGTCATTGTGGTGCCCCTCCCCCTGTCTGTGGCGAACCAAAAGGCGGCCACCATTTTCAAACAAACAGAACCTGAGTTCTTCCGAAAACATTAACTGATGCCATTCCTATTCCCAGTAACGTCAGCCATAGACTTTTGCCGTCTAGCATGTTTCAGCACATTCGTCAAAGGTAGGCGTACTGTCACCCCAGATAGTGTACGATGTGTTACACTATTCCATTGTTGCGCCAGAACTGAGGATGACGCAGATCTGTCCAGGAATGCCTTTCGGATCAGGTGTCTATATTCTCGGGGGGTGGTCTGCGTGGGTCTCGTCGTGTTCTACGGCCTTCCACGAACCATTCTGCACACACCCGTTGCACTGCCGAAACACTTCGTCCGACACTAGCAGAAATTTCCCAGATGGATGCATCACAGTCTCTCATGCTAATATGCGTCCTCCTTCAAACACACACTGATTTGACAGCACGGTTGGGGCATAAGTCTGCGAGACATCCAGCACGTCTAGTCAGTCACACTGATTCATTACCTTCGGTTTATAGCAACAACGAGAGCTGCAGGCACTTTTTACCAATAGGTGGTGTTAATCCACGATATCGATGTTGAACTTGAACTCGCTGGTCGACATTTTCCAAATGCTAATCATTTCTGCAGCACATAATAATATACATGCTCTGTGAATATAAACGTCGTAACTCTAGTTGTTCAGGGTGTTCTTTCTTTTCTGGACATGAGTGTAACAAGCTTTCTATTTCTGCGACAGTATCTAATTGCGCGTGAGTGACACTGGTCATGCTGCCGATAGCGTTATCGAATGGCAGCGAATTCGGGCGAACGATCTGTCTCTAGTCAATCAAGGTGTTCTGGTTTTTCTGAACATGAGCATAAAAAGACTAGAGATAGGCTTCAAAATTAGTTTGAGGGTACGTTAACATCATTTTAGCACTTGGAAATAAAATCTTGAATATAGCTCCAATAAACGTAATTACAGCAAAACCTCAGTAATTTGAGCTAACTGGGCCCGTGCAGAGCTCGGATTCGGGAAAATCCTAATTACCTGAAGAGTGACAACTTTAGAGACCCTTTATTTAAAAATTCAATAGGAACACTGCGTTCACAGTATTGTTATAGTAAACGAAGTTATCTCATCAGTTAAGTATTACATAGAGTTTGTTTTAGAAATATACATACGTGTTACGTAAACTGTTTAACAACTGTTACTACGATACATATCTTATTTTCAGAAAAAAAGAACGTGTAGTATCTCGCTTTTTGAGGATCGTCTGTTCTTAGAAGCATAATACTGCCATCTTCGTACAAGTATAACGCCAGTTGGTGTCACCACATTCTGTTGTTCCAAGTGGCGCAGTGCTAATTGGAAGGCCGCCGTTCCATCATTATGACTCATTTTGTTGGCACCAACATCGTCCTCTTCCTCTTCATTACGAGACACTCTGTTTACTTCATTTATCATTTCCGCACTAGGACTGTGAGTCACTTCATACTTATGGTCTTGGTTTAGCCCCATTTTCCCTTCATTGTCTGAATTTTCATACCCAGAAATATGTCGATTGAAATCTAACAATTGCTCATTTTTGTTTCTTTTGATACAGTGCCACTGTTGCTCTCATTATTTTTTCTTTTTCCTTATGGTTTTCTGAGAGCTCAAGACAATTTTCGTGTTTCTGATTTTTAAATGGTACCAGACTTCCGCGACACATTAGATAACAACATTGAATATTATTTTTCGGGCAGCTTCTGTTGGGCCTTCATTTCCTGTAAAATTAAGAATTGATCTCAATAACTTAAGACGGGATTTTTTTTTCAAACACTCCAGCGTTCTTTGGTCCACTGATTGTACAAGGCTACTACTACCGAGGGGTAGAAGAGGTGCGTAATTTTTTCCAATACGAAGTTCTTCAACTTCTGGGTGACATTATGCATTGTTTAGAGTTAAGTATTACCTTGAGAGATAATTTTTTGCTTGCTAAGTATTTTTTTATTTCTGGCTAAAATGTGTCAAAAATCACTTCTTAAAATTTGAGATATCCATCCAGGAACTTTTTTTGTTTATACAAAACAAATAAGGGTGGAATATGTATACTTTTGAATGCTCTTAGTCTGGAGGACTTTACAGTTAACTAAAGTGGCAAGGGGTTGCTGCAAGCAAGGATTGTTCTCTTTTTGATTTCTTATAAACTACAGCGGAAGCTTCAACTTTATAGCTGCCAGTGCTTTTCTTGCAAGCATTCTAAAACTGTCTACCAGAATTATAAACTTGATACAGGGAAATATTTACCTGATCTACTACACACATCAAAAAATGTTTTGCATCACCCCGGTTCCCAGAACTCCTGTAGACAGACGTTGACTGTGGGTATTGTATCACACACACAGTCCCTTTGACTGTTCGGAGATGTCACTAAACCTTCCCAAAGACGTAAACAATCATGCATGGGCAGCGATTATCAGACGATGGGGCTCCGACAGTCGATCAGTTCCAGCCATTCCACCAGGAAGGAGGTACACGGCTCGTTTTGTCTGTAGTTCAACCATGACTAGACCGTCAATACCGCGGTTCGATCGCGTCCGCATTGTTACTTTGTGCCAGGAAGGGCTCTCAACAATGGAAGTGTCCAGGCGTCTCGGAGTGAACCAAAGCGATGTTGTTCGGACGTGGAAGAGATAGAGAGAGACAGGAACTGTCGATGACATACCTCGCTCAGACCGCCCAAGAGCTACTATTGCGGTGAATGACCGCTACCTACGGATTATGGCTCGGAGGAACCCTGACAGCAACGCCACCATGTTGAACAATGCTTTTCGTGCAGCCACAGGACGTGGTGTTACGACTCAAACTGTGCGCAATAGGCTGCATGATGCGCAACCTCACCCCCGACGTCCATAGCGAGGTCCTTTTTTGCAACCACGACACTATGCAGCGCGGTACAGATGGACCCAGCAACATGTAGAATGGACCGCTCAGGATTGGCATCACGTTCTCTTCACCGATGAGTGTCGCATATGCCTTCAACCAGACAATCCTCGGAGACGTGTTTGGAGGCACCCGGTCAGCCTGAACGCCTTAGTCAAACTGTCCAGCAAGTACAACAAGGTGGAGGTACCCTGCTGTTTCGGCGTGGCATACGCCAACATACGCCGCTGGGGGTCGTGGAAGGCGCCGTAACGGCTGTAAGATATGTGAATGCCATCCTCCGACCGATAGTGCAACCATATCGGCAGAATATTGACGAGGCATTCGTCTTCATAGACGACAATTCGCGACCCCATCGTGCACATCTTGTGAGTGACTTCCTTCTGGATAACGACATCTCTCGACTAGAGTCGCCAGCACGTTTTCTCCAGACATGAACCCTATCGAAAATGCCTGGGATAGATTGAAAAGTTTGCATGGGGGCTTTATTAAATATTAATGAAAATATTTCTTTTTTTGTAGCTGTGTGTCCGATTACGCAAGTCTCGTAAACGGCTGGCCCTGACTAGTTTTTGTACGCAATCTGACTGCTTAGAATGACAACAAAGAATGTAAGAAATTTTCGTTAACATAGTTAATTAATTAAGTCCCCAGCAACTATAAAACCTACGAAACCAACAAAACACAAGTGTAGCTGTTCTGTATGTGGTAGTATGACTCAACGCACATCTGGCACGGTTCTTCTTCAACAAGACAAGAATTTTTAAATATCATTTATACTGACGTGATAAAAGAAAATTAGAAATACTATAATTGTGCAAGAAACCCAGAATTACACTCTAATACAAGAACACACGCCAGATGCTTTGTTGACTGAACCTGTAATGAAGCATTATTCAGGACACACAAATAATAAGAAAATAAAGAACAGTAGTTAGTTACCTTAATTTATATTGACGAAAAGCACTCAGATCATTACAATATCTCCATTGGAACAACATCTGCTATCTCTCCCATCAAATAACTGCATAAACATGGAACAACACTCTCCACTACCGCATCTCACTCTGACTTCAGCTACAAGCAGTGTCCACCACAACTTCTCGGCAAGAACTGCTTGCCGCTACGTCTCAATAATCACTGCCAGTGGAGGAGGCGGAACAATACTCTCTGGCGCGATTTCTGCCGCTGTGGCTTTCTGGCGCTGTGGCTCAGTGTAGCCACCTTTCATATGCCCTTCCTCCATGGGCTAGAATTTGATGGTATTTTTGCCAGCATTGGTGGTGAAAATACCACCAAATTCGTCAAAAAAAATACAGACAAAAATAAAAGATAATATTAATACGTAAGTATCATATAACTAGATAAAATTTTGGCTTTGCACTGACCTTACAATAGCCTAATATATAAAATACAGTAAGGAATACAAATTCTTTCATACATATGACTTTACATAATAGTTTACACAAATATCATGTGGTTAAACAATTCAATCGATAGCGTCAGCAATGACGAATATGAGCAGGTAAGAGTCTTATAACTTTTCACAAACAGTAATACACAAAAAATCAGTTTATACAAATGTTCACATAAAATGTTTTCATAACAAGTGGTTGACAGTTCCAGCAGTAGCACCCAGCGATGTTGATTAGTTGCAGACACCATCAGGTGACATCATTTCAGTAGAAGCAGTCCATCAGTGGCTCCCAGCATTGTGGAACAGGTGCAGACTCCAACAGGTGACATCATTTCAGTAGAAGCAGTCCATCAGTGGCACCCAGCAATGTTGAGTGGGTGCAGACTCCAACAGGTGATATCATTTCAGTAGAAGCAGTTCATCAGTGGCACCCAGCAATGTTGAGTAGGTGCAGACAGCAAGAAGTAACATCATTTCAGTAGAAGCAGTTCCATCTGTGGTACCCAGCAATGTTGAAGAGGTACAGACAGCAAGAAGTAACATCATTTCAGTAGAAGCAGTTCCATTTGTGGTACCCAGCAATGTTGAAGAGCTACACACAGCAACAAGTCACATTTCTCAGTAGAAGCAGTTCATCAATGGCACCCAGCAATGTTGAGTAGGTGCAAACAGCAACAGGTGACATCATCTCAGTAGAATCAGTCCATCAGTGGCACCCAGCAATGTTGAGTAGGTGCAGACAGCAAGAAGTAACATCATTTCAGTAGAAGCAGTTCCATCTGTGGTACCCAGCAATATTGAAGAGGTACAGACAGCAAGAAGTAACATCATTTCAGTAGAAGCAGTTCCATTTGTGGTACCCAGCAATGTTGAAGAGGTACACACAGCAACAAGTCACATTTCTCAGTAGAAGCAGTTCATCAATGGCACCCAGCAATGTTGAGTAGGTGCAGACACCGACAAATGACATCATTTCCATAGAAGTAGCTCCATCTGTGCACCCAGTATTGTTGAGTAGGTGCAGAGAGCAGCAAGTGACATCATTTCAATAAAGTCAGTTCCATCAGTTGCACCCAGCAATGATGAGCAGATGCAGAGAGCAGTCCATCATATTCACTATCACTGATCACACAGTTCATTAGCAGAAATTAAACATGTCCTAGTGGCACCAATCATGTAGAAAAAGTACAAGTAACAGTCCATAATATTTACTATCACTAATCAGACAGTTCAAGCATGAACAATAGTTTGAATGCACATACAAATGCTTTTACAATGCTCTTACACTAAACATACAAATCATAACAAACACACAAATGATATCAGATAATTGTCATATTACTATTACAAATACACAAACATCAGTAAACCTATAATATTTATGGGTGTCAGTGCAAGCCACTACAAACAAATAAAATAATATTTAGGAGATAGGTGGGTAGGATTAGGAAAGGAAAACACACAAAACACACTCACTCATCTTTCATCCACATTAAGTACTACTGTGTAATTGAATAGTGTTAACTGTGTGAATCCACTTCTGTCAAAATTTCATGTTCATCATGTGTATCAATTAGTAGTGACAGCAATGTATAACAGTCAATAATAGTTAAGTCAACGTCATAGTCATCATGTCAAGACCAATGTTTGCCAAGCCAGATCAAAATGTACGCTTGCTGAACAACTGTCAGTGTGCCAAGATATGCAACTTCCTCTCTCCAAAAAAAAGTACATACTGCTTAGTGATTTAACAAAGTGTGTGTTGACAATCTTCCTTCCATTTTAGTGTTCTAGTCTGGCATCTTCATCCTCCTTGTTCCATATAGACCAACAACAAAAAAAAAAAAAAATATGCACCTCACTTATTTTACCTCTTATACACCATAACTCCAATCAACTTCATATAATCTCAATACCTCCATAATACCTCTTCAATACGTCGATACATATAAACCTTATTGCCAGTATCATTTAACTTCCATAACAACTCTTTCCTCTATTCAGTCTCCTCGATCGAGTACAGATAAAATCCTAATGCAAACCTCCTCATCCCATACAATCCGAAGACACACTGTCAACACACAACCTCTGTGTAATCCATCTGACCAAAATCTTCTACTCATTATGAATTATAAACAAAGAATGCATACATGACCTCTAACAGACTTAGTTCGAATAACTCTCAGTAATTAAGTACGATTACGGAGTGTGAATGATCCTAATATTTCACAGTGTGTACACCACTTCAAGAATTATGGCAAACAGAAGCAAACATGTGGAGTATTTCTTGTGTCAAGTGTCACTTCCTATTTCAATTGCTCACGAAAAATGCAGTGTAATAACTGTGTTGGTATTTCATGTCGTTAGCTTCCTTCCTATTGGCATACATTTATACAGCTTTCATAAAACCTCCAGCTCATGTGACTCCTATGAAGTTTCTTGTACTAATGTCGTTCGTCGAATTATAGCAGTTCATTTTCTTATCTTAAAAATATAAGGCACTGAGCGTAAGCAAGGCAAGCAATAGCGAGTAAATATACCAGTAGTGAACAGAATGTCAACAAGTGGATGCAGCACAATTCTTACAACGAGGCTCTGCCAAGCGAACAATCTGTAACTAGTATAATAGTGTAACCTAAACTCTATGTTTGTACGCTGTACATCAGCATTGCTATATACCAAATTAAAGTATAGTTATGACAACAAGCAGAAATGTGTAAATGTGCAATCCATACGCATAGCAGTAAACATATATCTTACGTACTAAACAGGTCATTAGCATCGTATCTTAATAAGTAAACATGAAGGCGCAAGCAGATAAATCACAAAGTATAACTTACATACCTTACCACGTCAGCACAATTAATCAGGTGGCAATTATAATTTAAATAAATAGGCACAGCAGGCCCATAATTAAAAATATGACATCAGTGAAAAAGCAGTGCAGCCAAGCGATGCATAATATACACAAGTAACAATCCAGTTCATTAATAATCATTGTCAAAATCAGTTAACGTACGCAAGCACGTCGCTTCACAAGTAATTTCATTGAACATGTAATTAGCACAAAGTATGAATCACGTAATCGCAAGCAGCAAATTACGTCTAAAGTACGTACCTAAGTGGAAATATGTTACCTGAAAAATAAACTCAATTAATAATTACCTTTTTAGTTTATTACTTACTTCTTCGAAATCACATTTTTCCTGAAATTTTCTCGATAGCAGGTCGTCTTAACGTCGGACACGCATAGAATTTACCTGAAGTTCTTAAATATTTTATAGAACCGTATCCTGAAAAATACTGAATGTTAATAACAGAATTCATCAAGTCACTATAGCTTTATACTGAATTTAGTCGGAGAAATTAGACTGTGTATTTATTTACGGCTGTCAGTGCATTCGCACTGAGCGCTCGATCAGCTGTAGGCGCGTGACGTAGGAAGTGATTGTTTGCGGTCAACGACTGCCTTGTGCGGCGCGCAGACTTGACTGTTGCTTTGAGTATATGCCGCCGCCAAAACACAGCGCGGTATCCTTGTACTCTCCGTGTGTTTACATACAACTGTTAGTTTCTCAAAAGTATGTCATTCTACAAAAATTTTTCAAAAGTATATCATTCCACAAAAATTTTAACGTTAGATATATGATGTATTCCCTTAGAGCGTCGTGATTTAAGAGTTTCTACTTCGACAGTGTTATCATGAATAATATTGCGAATTCTATATGGACCGTTATAAAGCAGAAAAAATTTCCGACACAAGCCTTTTCCTTTGTGAGACAAACGATGAGCCTTAATTAACACCTTCTGACCAACTGACAAGATTTTTAAACGACCAGGACGCTTAGCTGATTTCTCTCTTCTAGCAGCCGCAGATGCAATATTTTGTAGAGCCAGGTTGACAACTTCAGAATGCCGCAGTTTCCGTGTAGGCGGAAAAGGAACGATTTCAGAAATGCGATTTGTTGGTGCTTTGTTTTTTAATATCAGTATAGGTGGTAAAGAAGTTGAGTCGTTAGGAAGTTCATTCAGAATGTTTTGAAAAATATGAAGATACTGATCCCAAGTTCTGTGATTCTGATGACAATAAAGACGACACAATTTATTGATTTCCTACATCCATCTCTCTGAAGCGTTAGATTGAGGGTGAAAAAGTGAAATGAAAATTGGTTTAATTTTACGACGCTGTAGAGTACGAAGCCAAATTTTAGAACGAAACTGTGATCCATTATCTGATATAACCTTATCAACATGACCCACTTCTTTAAGAAAATGGTTAATGAAAGCATTAGATACTGAACGAGCTGTTGCTTTGCGTAACGGTGTAAAACACACATATTTTGATGTCAACTCCACTGCTACGAAAATGTATGCAAAACCATTAGTAGATCGAACCACTGGACCGAACAAATCAACTGCAGTCATGTCCTTTAATTTTGATGGAATGATAGGAAACAACGGTGCTCTGTGAGAAACTGTCGGCGGCTTAGCCTTTTGACATAATTTGCATTTGGCAAGAACAAATCGAATCCTTTTTTCCATATTATTGAAGTAGCAATTTTCTCGTAATTTATGAAAGCATTTTCTGGGACCAAAGTGTGCATAACTGAAATGCGTATACCAAATCAGCTTATTAACCCACTCATCAGGAATACAAACAAACCAAACAGAGTTGTCGACAGATTTTCGTTTAAAAAGAACTTTCCAGATAGATCGAACGAGGTGTGGCCAAATCGTCCAATCTAACAAAGCGTCTAAGGAAATTACAGACACCAAGGAAACTACGAACATCACGTTTTGTGGTAGGAACAGCATAATTACGAATAGCGTCTAGCTTTTCTGGATCAGGAAGAATACCTTCTGTAGAAATAATGTGACCGAGAAATTTCACCTGTGAACGACCAAATTCAGATTTCTCCAAGTTCACAGTAATGCCAACTCTTGCAAAGATACGTAACAATGAATCCAAAATTTTGTTGCGCTCACTCCAAGAATGTTTAGCAATAAGAATGTCGTCAACATAAGAAGTAATATTGTCACGAAGATAAACAGGTAAAATTTCATTTAAGCTACGAATGAATGCTGCTGAAGATACAGTAAGTCCAAACGGTAATTTACGAAATCACTTTTAGGTAAAATAGTCATATCCGGTTATTGTTTATCTACTCTCTAGATAGATTGATAGTAGAAGAGTTGTTTCGATAGATGCAAAGAATAGTGAAAGAGTAGGCAGCAGTGCAGAAAACTAAAAGGGAAATAGCACCACTACAGCTCGAGGCCCTGTGCACGCTACGGCACATATTCACTTAGTGTAGTGAATCCCCTGAGGACATTAATAGCTGCACACAAATTTCAGTTTGTGACTTAGTGGCAAATTTGGCGGAAGTGCGTACATAAATTGATCTAACCATGCACATGGATGTATGTCATTCTTAGAATTGCGGAAGATCTTAAATTTCCGAACAGTCAAAAAGTGTTTATAGTCAAAGTTTTCGCCTCGTGGCGACAAAGACCTACCTCGTCTGTCCCAGTCACAATGACGATTATTGTTTAATTCACGCGCCTGGCGCTCTCTTGTTGCATCCCGTACACGAAACAAATTACTTTCTTCAAACCCCTCTGCTACCTGTGATTCTAAATTTCTTCTGCTATCTTTTCCTACGATTTCGCCTTCAATTTGCTTGACTTGCTTTCGTAATGCCTCAACTTCCCTTTTGACGCGTTCATTAATTTTTCCCTGATTTTCAACATGCTTATTTATGTTCTGGTACTCTTCGGTTTCTGCAAATGGCAATGGTGCTGTATCATCTGAATCTCTGTCCCCATTTAAACTAAGATTTGTCAATTTATCTGAAATCTCCTCCACTCTTTCCGATAAGTCACCTATTTGTTCTTTCTGTTTATTTACGTCTTCCGCAAGTGTCGCGACTCGGGTTTCGGTATGGTCACATTTAGTAGTTAACTGTTCACACTGTTGTGTTAGGTTATTTATTCTGTCATTTGGTACGGATTCCTCGATTCTTTCAAGTATTTCTTCCTTATCGTGTGCACATTGTAAATTTAATTCTGAAAATTTCTGTACTATCACGCGATCTCTTTCCTCCTGTTCTCTATCCTGTTCCCTTTGTCTAATCTCTACTGCAATTAATCTATTATTGTGAGAATTCAAAATCTGTTGTACTTCTTCTCTGATTTCTTTCTTTAATTCATCTTTCATATTTTTGAAACATGTCCCTATTCGCGAGTCTAACCGTGTTTCCATTGTTCCCATCTGTGTTTTTAATTCAGATCGAAACTGCTCCATTGTTCCCCTATCTGTTTTTAATTCAGATCGTAACTGCTCCATTGTTCCCCTATCTGTTTTTAATTCAGATCGTAAAGTTCCCATCTCAGTTTTAATTGTTCCTATTTGTGAGTCTAACCGTGTTTTTAATTCTGATCCCAAATTTAATATTACACCCATCAACTGCTCCATGTTAGCCGGTTCGAAATTCTTTTCGCCCCTAACATTTCCCGCAAAGCCAGTTTCCTTCGTCATAGCTGTAAAGCTATCTGTGTTCGATACTATTCCAGAATCTTCTGTCGTTAATCTCGGATTCTGTGAATTTTCTGATTGAGAAAAATTTTGAAATGGTTCCGGACTATTTTCCCGACTTATTACATTGTTTTCCACTTCATTATCCATCATACTGTTTTCCTCTGTTGGCGAGTTCGCCATGTTAACAATTTCGTCAGTCTCACTATTCATCATTTTTGCCTTTTTCATCGATCGCGTAATCATTTACAAAACATACAAAACTCGTCACTATATGAAAATTACACACAATGACTCTTTATCTTCAACAATACCATTCACACGAAATATTTCCCTCAAACACGATTAATCGAACAATTGAAATAATTGCACCAAATCGTCAAACGCGTATACAAGGCAATAAAAATTAAATTTTGAAAAATACCATTAGAAGAATGCCAATTACCAAATCTACACATGCAATATATACTACAATTACTAAACTACAAATTACTACAACAATACTACTGTCTACTATTTTTACAATCAGAAGAATTCCAAGGGACGATCCGAAGCAGCGGTCGCCACGTGCATGGGGGCTTTATTAAATATTAATGAAAATATTTCTTTTTTTGTAGCTGTGTGTCCGATTACGCAAGTCTCGTAAACGGCTGGCCCTGACTAGTTTTTGTACGCAATCTGACTGCTTAGAATGACAACAAAGAATGTAAGAAATTTTCGTTAACATAGTTAATTAATTAAGTCCCCAGCAACTATAAAACCTACGAAACCAACAAAACACAAGTGTAGCTGTTCTGTATGTGGTAGTATGACTCAACGCACATCTGGCACGGTTCTTCTTCAACAAGACAAGAATTTTTAAATATCATTTATACTGACGTGATAAAAGAAAATTAGAAATACTATAATTGTGCAAGAAACCCAGAATTACACTCTAATACAAGAACACACGCCAGATGCTTTGTTGACTGAACCTGTAATGAAGCATTATTCAGGACACACAAATAATAAGAAAATAAAGAACAGTAGTTAGTTACCTTAATTTATATTGACGAAAAGCACTCAGATCATTACAATATCTCCATTGGAACAACATCTGCTATCTCTCCCATCAAATAACTGCATAAACATGGAACAACACTCTCCACTACCGCATCTCACTCTGACTTCAGCTACAAGCAGTTTCCACCACAACTTCTCGGCAAGAACTGCTTGCCGCTACGTCTCAATAATCACTGCCAGTGGAGGAGGCGGAACAATACTCTCTGGCGCGATTTCTGCCGCTGTGGCTTTCTGGCGCTGTGGCTCAGTGTAGCCACCTTTCAAGTTCTGTTTATGGACGACGTCACCCAACAACCAAACTGAGGAATCTAAGCCGAATCACGGTTGAGGTGTGAGACAATCTAGACCAATAGCGCCTTGATGACTGTTGGATAGTATGCCACAATGAATACAGGCATGCATCAATGAAAGAGGACTTGCTACTGGGTATTAGAGGTACCGCTGCGTACAACTATCTGGACCATCACTTGCGAAGGTCTCGCTGTATGGTGGTACAACATGCGATGTGTGGTTTTCATGAGGACTAAAAAGGGCGGAAATGATTATGTTTATCTCTAATCCAATTTTCTGTACAGGTTCCGAAACTCTCGGAACCGAAGTAATGCAATACTTTCTTCATGTGTGCATTTTTTTTATTTTTTCTTGGATCGTATAGCGTCCCCAGTGCTATATTACAAAAAGACTTAAAAAACAGTATTTATAATGAAGAGACATTTAAAAATTGAATAATATATTTTTATCATGTAGCCGTGAAATAATAATTTCTCTGGGTAGGTTTCGATTGCAAAGGAATAATTTATAACAAAATGATCTAAAGAGATAACAAGATACGCTCTTTTCTTAATTTTTTAGTCGTCTTCACTTCTTCTCTTGTCTTGATTGCGTACAGACGGACATCTTGCGAGTGCTGGCAAATGTAAGCATATTTGTATGAGTTAAGCATATAATATATTCATTTAATATTATTGTGCACTTTTAATTTGTAAGAGGTGATCCCGATTTCATGTCCGCCTTCCTTGAATTAACCTGCATTCAAATAATTTACAGTTCAACAATCGCAGCGGCCGATGTAACCAACGACGCCATTACGTGGCGATATTAACTTATGAAAAATTAGCGGGAGCGGAAAACTCGCCCGCTATTAACATAATATTAATTTTTCTCCACAGTCGCACGAAGTTGCAGAAATACGTAGCTTTAAGATTCTTATTTTCAGTACCATAGCCGAGAGCCAGAGCCAGGACTCTGACTACAATACAATGGTTAACGAAGGTAAGAAAAATACTCTCGCGCGTGTGCGGGCCGCAATTGTAATTAATAACTAAAGATTTCTTGCTTTAAAGTGAACTGACTAGCCGAGGAAATTAATATGAAAAGTTTATTACATTGTTCAACTTATATGCTCATGTTTTAAGATTCAGCGAGTCTAACATTCATTAACGTAACAAATAATTTGAGATTAATATTGTGAAAAAGGAGAACTTCAAGAAAGCATTTAATCGTAAATAAAAATTAAATGAAATATCATTTTTATTAAGGCCCACCACGTAAGTCGGCAACAATCAAAAAATAATAACAACAATAATAATATATTAAATTACGACGGCCGACGGATGCGAGAATCGCTTTGGCAGCTCCGCAGATTTCAAGCTTGCGAACCCCATATCTTCTCATCCACCTGTCCAGCCAACCAGAATTACCAGAATTTTTTTTCTCCTTCCGATTCAATTCAAAATAAAAGTGTCTTCTCCAGAATCATCGGATCAGTTACTGAACTTCCTGTAGCCTACTGTTAAGTAAACCACATGTATAGGGCTTCAGCAGTCTTTTCGAAATCTGATGTTTTCATGGTTTTTCGTATTTTTGTTAGAAGAAGAACAAGACGCTTTGTTGGAATGCCACTGCTCTAGTTTGGCTCTGTTTCGTCGTTAGTCACCTACTGTTACTTCGACCATGCGTAACACTTCCCCCCTCCAGTGCCCGATCTTTTGAGAGCTAATGCTTTTATCTCCAAAGAAACAAATTTCCTTCCCTTTTTTGAAGAGGTAAGATTAATATCGGTGGAAAATGCCAGGAAAAACACAAATCCGTAAGTAACACGAACCGATTGCACGAACACACCGCGCTAACCCTGAGCAGACACTTGTTGACTGGCGGCTGGTGAAACAACAGCGGCTGAAGAGCGCACTAAGTATACACACGCATCTCGAACACTGATCACACCCACTACTTGCGTATTTTCGATTTTATTTGATATTCTTTTGAATTTTTTAAATTTAACAGTCATCCATCACACACCTCGGATTAAACGGAGGCACGGATTTCCCGGGCTCGAGTTGCCGAGGTATTACTCTGTTACTGTATCACATGTTTATCGACTTCTTGCCACGTCTTCAAGTCTAAAACAGTGACCATTCACATCACCTCGGTGGTAATAACAGTCTGTAGCGTGTCGTTAGGTCCATTGTAGTCTGTTGCCCAGAAAACAAAACGAAAGGTCATGTTCAAAAAATTGGTTCAAATGGCTCTGAGCACTATGCGACTAAACTTCTGAGGTCATTAGTCCCCTAGAACTTAGAACTAGTTAAACCTAACTAACCTAAGGACATCACAAACATCCATGCCCGAGGCAGGATTCGAACCTGCGACCGTAGCGGTCTTGCGGTTCCAGACTGCAGCGCCTTTAACCGCACGGCCACTTCGGCCGGCTGTTAAAAATGAAATTGTTACTATGAACTATATCATCTTGTGTTGTAGCGCTTAAGGGTACATGTTTGCAGCTTTCCGGTAACACAGCGAAATAGTTTCTTTACGTTTCAAAGTACAGGTATGTTACAGAAAGAAATTTTTATTTTTCTGTAGCACTTTCAGTTTTCGATGATTCCACATGCGTTTTGTACATCATGTGGTGCATTAAATAGCATAGACGGTGATATAGTGTTGAATCAGAACGACAAATTTATTCCTTGCGCGAGGCCGGATTTTGATAGTTTTAGAGTCACATTTGGCGGCCAGTGTTCTTCAGTGCAGTCCTGAATCATTGCATGACGTTAGGCTGATTTATAAACCGACGGAAAAAATTAGTACACGTGGACATACGACGTAGATTTTGATCCGATGACGGCATATGCTACATGAGGGATAGTAGATGTACTCACAATGGTCTCAGAGTCGTCGACCAACAGACAGCGTAGTGGAATAGCTATAAGAGCGCCATCTGTATCGACCAGAAGCCAAAGTGTAGTGCAAACGTGTGAGGCAAGCAGGCAACCATGCCACTGAGACGCTTGCGTGCTTCCTACACCCAACTGACTAAGTTTCAAAGGGGTCAAACTGAGGCCTTTGTGCTGTGTCAAATCGCACGGGTTACGTTCGCCCTTACTAGTGCTGAGCATCCTACACGATAACTTAATAATAACACCTGGTGGACACTGCAAATATACACTCCTGGAAATGGAAAAAAGAACACATTGACACCGGTGTGTCAGACCCACCATACTTGCTCCGGACACTGCGAGAGGGCTGTACAAGCAATGATCACACGCACGTCACAGCGGACACACCAGGAACCGCGGTGTTGGCCGTCGAATGGCGCTAGCTGCGCAGCATTTGTGCACCGCCGCCGTCAGTGTCAGCCAGTTTGCCGTGGCATACGGAGCTCCATCGCAGTCTTTAACACTGGTAGCATGCCGCGACAGCGTGGACGTGAACCGTATGTGCAGTTGACGGGCTTTGAGCGAGGGCGTATAGTGGGCATGCGGGAGGCCGGGTGGACGTACCGCCGAATTGCTCAACACGTGGGGCGTGAGGTCTCCACAGTACATCGATGTTGTCGCCAGTGGTCGCCGGAAGGTGCACGTGACGTCGACCTGGGACCGGACCGCAGCGACGCACGGATGCACGCCAAGACCGTAGGATCCTACGCAGTGCCGTAGGGGACCGCACTGCCACTTCCCAGCAAATTAGGGACACTGTTGCTACTGGGGTATCGGCGAGGACCATTCGCAACCGTCTCCATGAAGCTGGGCTACGGTCCCGCACACCGTTAGGCCGTCTTCCGCTCACGCCCCAAGATCGTGCAGCCCGCCTCCAGTGGTGTCGCGACAGGCGTGAATGGAGGGACGAATGGAGACGTGTCGTCTTCAGCGATGAGAGTCGCTTCTGCCTTGGTGCCAATGATGGTCGTATGCGTGTTTGGCGCCGTGCAGGTGAGCGCCACAGTCAGGACTGCATACGACCGAGGCACACAGGGCCAACACCCGGCATCATGGTGTGGGGAGCGATCTCCTACACTGGCCGTACACCACTGGTGATCGTCGAGGGGACACTGAATGGTGCACGGTACATCCAAACCGTCATCGAACCCATCGTTCTACCATTCCTAGACCGGCAAGGGAACTTGCTGTTCCAACAGGACAATGCACGTCCGCATGTATCCCGTGCCACCCAACGTGCTCTAGAAGGTGTAAGTCAACTACCCTGGCCAGCAAGATCTCCGGATCTGTCCCCCATTGAGCATGTTTGGGACTGGATGAAGCGTCGTCTCACGCGGTCTGCACGTCCAGCACGAACGCTGGTCCAGCTGAGGCGCCAGGTGGAAATGGCATGGCAAGCCGTTCTACAGGACTACATCCAGCATCTCTACGATCGTCTCCATCGGAAAATAGCAGGCTGCATTGCTGCGAAAGGTGGATATACACTGTACTAGTGCCGACATTGTGCGTGCTCTGTTGCCTGTGTCTATGTGCCTGTGGTTCTGTCAGTGTGATCATGTGATGTATCTGACCGCAGAAATGTGTCAATAAAGTTTCCCCTTCCTGGGACAATGAATTCACGGTGTTCTTATTTCAATTTCCAGGAGTGTACGTGTACGATATATTAAGAAAAAAAATATTTTGTAGATGAGCCGCGAACGTCGACGAAAAAACAGGTGGTGAGCGCGCGCGCCTTCAGCGATGCAGCAACTCGCCATCGCTGGGTCCTGAGATGCTGCCTGAGCAACGCGCAGCAGCCAGCCGCTGTCGTAGAGAACCGACTACAGCAGCGAGTAATTAATTAATTGTCAAAAGTTGGCGTGGCGCTGCGTGTTTGTTCGTTTTAAATGGTTCCTATGGTATGATATAAACAGTTCCCAAGTAGACCTCTCACCGACTAACTGGAGCCGGCCGCGGTGGCCGTGCGGTTCTCGGCACTTCAGTCCGGAACCGCGTGACTGCTACGGTCGCAGGTTCGAATCCTGCCTCGGGCATGGGTGTGTTTGATGTGTTTAGGTTAGTTAGGTTTAAGTAGTTCTAAGTTCTAGGGGACTGATGATCTTAGATGTTGAGATCCATAGTGCTCAGAGCCATTTGCACCATTTTGACTAAGTGGATATATCGGTGTGCGTCTAGATCTGATAGCAGAGCGACCCACTGCGTGGTGTACTGAGGCACCGTAGCTGGCGATGAAGGCTTGGGAGGGGAAAGGAGTTTCGACTGGTAGTACAATTATTTTAATTTGGGTACACTTCGTGGAGGCAGCGTGGCTACTTAGTCTGTTAAGCCCCTGTTCATATACGTGGCTGTGACGGTTGTTTCCTCCCAACGCTGAGCAACAGACTATAGAGAGATTCTGTGGGATTTTATGAAAATTCGCTGGTGATACACCGGTTTTGGCGAATTTAAGTGCATGAGCTATCAATTGGTTGTCATCTTGTGGACAGTTTCGGTCGTAAAGTTTGCTGTGATAAATCAAGCGTGAGCCTGGTTAGAGAGAGAAGTAGATTTACAGGTGCTGAGTTTTTGGGAATCTGTGGAACCGATATCCTGTCCGTGTTGAACGATTAGTGGTCGCGGCTCGCCAAGAGGTAATTGGGTTCAAAAAAATGGCTCTGAGCACTATGGGACTCAACTGCTGTGGTCATCAGTCCCCTAGAACTTAGAACTACTTAAACCTAACTAACCTAAGGACATCACACACATCCATGCCCGAGGCAGGATTCGAACCTGCGACCGTAGTGGTCACGCGGTTCCGGACTGAAGCGCTTAGAACCGCACGGCCACACTGGCCGGCGGTAATTGGGTTGTTAGCCGTTTTGTTGAAATGGTTTGGTAGTGGTTGGTGTGTGTGTCGAGAAGGGAAAGCCTCGAACACGTGTTCGTAGTTGTTTAAATACCACTATCTTACAGCGGACCGAGAATTGGCTCGAATAAATACGAACTGTTTCACTATATTGTGATAGAGTGCACCAGTAGTTTAGTGGATAAACGACGAGAAAATAAAGGAAAAATTTTACAAGCAGCACGCAGCTAAACAAAAACTTGATTAGCCAAAGTGACGAGTGACCGATTTCAAGTAGGGAACTTAGCGGGTCGCGTATTGTCAACACCTGAAGAGGTTCAGAATTGTCTTAAACTGCCACTTAAGATTAGAATTAAAGTGGCGGTGGCACTTAGGGTTTTTGTTTAATTTTTTTTATTACTGAATTTCCGTGTTGTGGGGTGTAGTCTCTGATGACACCAGCTCGCCTACGTGAATGAAATTGTATTGAAATACTTAGAGAAAATAAATTCAAGTTTTCTTGGGTTAACATAAACCTTACGTGTATTTAATTAGTATCTGGTGTGTGTATATATATTTTGCGAGAAAAGAAAAGGGTGAATTCCAGAGATCTTAATACCGCGTTGAAGGACACAAGTACACGCTGACATTTGTAAGTTTGCCTAATCAAAAGTATATTGATTGAGTGGAACCACGACAAACCTACAGAGGGTAGATATTCTAAAAAGTTAAAACGATTTCATTGATTGAAAGAGTGTCTAGGTAAATGTAAGTAGAATTGAAGTTCTCGTAATTTATTACGGAAAGGTCAACGATTACACCAAGGACAAAGATTATTAAATCTGTGAAGTACGTGACGTCGTATTATTTACATAGCAACGCTGGACTAAGTGGAAAGGGATTTAGTGATGGCAAAGCTATTTCAGTACTTATCGATATTGATGGAAGCGTCTTAATACAAACTGTTCATAACAGGACAGTATATGGAATAGGAATTTTGTAAGTAATTAAAAAGTTACGAAACTTTTCCAGAGATAATGTACTGCGTTGTAAGAATTTCGTTGTGTCGGAGAACAATTGCAAGCTAGTTGGGGCATTTTTCTCGACCTAATACAAACAGGTGCTGTATTTAAAGAGATTTGAAGCTTGGATTCTACCAGTAGCTTAGATAACGAGAGTTGTTATCTAAATTGGCCTATCTCGTAATTAATGCTTGATATTGGTTATCATTGTCATTAGAATGTGTCCATTCGTAGTGTAATCGTGTCATTATTCGATCTCGACGTTGTGTAAAGTAAGGGTGCTGCCTTTCATTATTCGTTATTCGAGTCGGCTGCATAGTTAGTGGTTGGGGCTACCGTAGTAGTAATTATACTAGGGGTGATCTGCCTTCAATTTTTTCCTTGAGAGTGCGATTACGGTGCGAACTGGACTTTGAGTAGTCGCCAGGCCCTCCACTATGACTGGAATCTTCTAAAATCAGAAAGCGATCCGCAGTCATAACATCGACTGTGAAATTAAAAACTGTACCTAATTAAAGCTGTAGTGATCGATTGGTTCGCCCAAGTATTTTGCGCGGCAGGAAGCCATACATTGTAAGTAGGCTGTTTACGTTTTCTTTATGTAAGTAGGCTGTTTATGTTTTCTTATTGGAAACGTTACGTAGCGCTCTGTATGAAAATCACTGGCTGTGCTGTGTGCAGTCTGTGGCTAGTTTGCATTGTTGTCTGCCAGTGTAGTGTTGGGCAGCGGCAGCTGGATGTGAACAGCGCGTAGCGTTGCGCAGTTAGAGGTGAGCCGCCAGCAGTGGTGGATGTGAGGAGAGAGGTGGCGGAGTTTCGAAATTACATATATTATGACTTGTGATGATATTAAGGTAAATACTTTGTTTGTTCTCCATTAAAATCTTTCATTTGCTAACTATCCCTATCAGTAGTTAGTGCCTTCCGTAGTTTGAATCTTTTATTTAGCTGGCAGTAGTGGCGCTCGCTGTATTGCAGTAGTTCGAGTAATGAAGATTTTTGTGAGGTAAGTGATTTGTGAAAGGTACAGGTTAATGTTAGTCAGGGCCATTCCTTTGTAGGGATTTCTGAAAGTCAGATTGCGTTGCGCTAAAAAATATTGTGTGTCAGTTTAAGCACAGTCTTGTATAAATTTTTCTAAGGGGACGTTTCATATGTCGACCCTTAGCCGAGGATACCTCACTGGAATCTTCTGATTTTTTCTTGTTGTTTGTGTAATTAGTGTAGATTTTGTTTATTGCTAGTGCGTAATTGTATTGAGAATCTCCTTTGTAGTTGCAGTCTTTCATTGTTGTACAGTAAAACAGTTGTGGCATGCATGTAGATTTGCACCAAGTATTGCGCAGCTGCGCTTGCAATTAACGAGATATTATTTTCAGTGCTATGTTAATGTATTCTCCTATTTTTGCTCTTCAAATTGTGTTTTTCTGTGTTGTTGTGTGAAATATTGTGACAATAATGGCGTGTGAAAAACGTAATACTAGGCTCCAAAGTAAACTGAGAAATGACAGTGAAGACGAAAGTAGTGTGTTAGCGCCACCATGTAATGAATTAACTAATGTTCAACATAGTAAATTGGTAACTGTGCATAGGGAAATGGAGCGGGCGGTAAACAATGGCGTAGGCAGTGAAACAATTAGTGAACAGGGAAGCATTATCGATCGATCGCTCGGCAACAGCTCGCCTCAGGAATCCGAAATGATAGGACATAATTTTGCAAATACTGTAGATTCAGGTTTTGCGTCCTCACCGTTTTCTCAAATGAGTCAAGACACATTTTCTGCTTGTCAAAATGTGAATGTTGCCGGTGAAAATGCACTGCCAAAAAGCATAGAGAAACAGATTCCAGACACTAATACATTATTATTGCAATTAATGCAACAAATGGAACAAAATCAGAGACAAATGGGACAAAGGCTTCAAAAGTTAGACACAATGGAACAACACCAGAGGCAAACACAGCGACAGTTAGACGCAATGGAACAAAATCTTCACATCACGCTTGAACAAACACGTGAAGATTTAACTACTGAGTTACATAACATTGAATTGAAATGTCAAAAGGTCTGTAATGACGTAAAAACACAAATTTGTGAGCATTTTCAACCTATTTTTTCGCGGCATGAAAATGCATTACAGAATCACGAAGCAGCTATAAAAGAACTGCAAACCATTGTTCATGAAAATCATGAGACCTTGTGGGCTAAAATTGACTCAGTTGTAATTACCGATTCGGTTACGCAACTTGCAAAAACTCAGGAAAACTTAAAGGACACGGTAGATTCGATTTCAACACAAATGGACACTCTGAAACTTGGTTCAGAAAAACACACTGAGGAAATGTGTTCACTATCGGGGAAAGTAGCCGAACTTTCGGATCAGGTCACTAACTTATCTACAAAGGTAGATGATGATCTGAATGACACAAGACCCGTAGCCTTCACTGACACAGAAGAGTATGAACAAATTAGAAAATTCAAACAAAATCAAAATCAAATCAATACACAGTACAAAAGAGAAATCCGGGAAGTACAAGATCAGTTGACGCAGGTAATACAAGAATTACATATTTCAGAGGACACTCGCGCTCCAACAGGGGAAGAGGAACTTAGAAATACGGAAAAGCCACAAAATAATAACACAGGGCATTTCGGTAATTATGAAAGGAATTGGCAAGGTGCACCGAATTTTGAGATGGAACCGCCGACACGACGTAACAATGACCGATATGCTACTCGCCGACACGATGACGTTGACTATAAGCTGTTCATTACTACACGTAAATTCAAAACATTTAAGAATTCGGACAACGACATTCATCCACAAGCATGGCTCCATCAATTCTCTCATTGTTTTCCTCCCAACTGGTCATTAGAACACAGATTAGAATTTATGTGTGGCTACTTGGAGAATGAACCAGCTGTAAGAATGCGATCGGTCATTCACGATTGCCGCAGTGAAGGAGAATTTTACCATGCCTTCCTCTCAGCATATTGGTCTCAAGCCACACAAGACCGAGTAAAACATGGCATCATAATGATGAAACATTTCGAACAATCAGAATCTTCCAGTCTTGTGAAATATTTTGAAGACATGTTGCACAAGAATCAGTACCTGTCAAACCCATACAGTCCCTCAGAACTCATCCGCATTTGCTTAATCAAACTGCCTGAACATTAAGAAATATTATTTTGGCAGGACTTTGCAAAGACGACATTGAAGCTTTTCAGGGACTCTTACAAGAATTAGAAATTGACACAGACAGTTGCGGGATGCGAAAACAATCACTACAGGTCACATCCGTCACAATTCCGTGACGACAGAAACAATAACAGGACACGACAAGGCTATTCTTACAATGCAAATCGTGACCAAAACAGACACCACCCATATGACAACCACTGGCAGAGTAATAGTTACAGAGAAAGATCGCATTTCTGTAGTAATGAATATGACAGAGACAATCATAGAAACAGACAATATGGCAACCAGAACTATTACTATCACGGGAGACAGAATAGCTTCAGACGCAACGGTCCACCGTGCAGTGATAATTCAGGGAGAAATTCTCCACCACTTAACCGACAAGAAAGAAACTACAGGAACTACCGACATGACGACAGACGATATAATCATAACGACAGGCGTGAATTTCATCAGAACTTATGGGATTCTAACAGAGCTGGGCCCTTTCGACAACGTGAATTTGAAGAAGCTAGGTCTCCAAATCCCAATAACGACGCGCGCCAACAAAGGAACAGACAATGACTCACACCACAGGCTGCTGCATGCGCCGACTGGCTCAGAGAAAAATAACATAGACGCTAACCTTGAGAAAAATTTTAGCACTCCTCACCGACGTATATCGCATGATAATTGCGTTAAAGTTGAAACTCTGCGTACTAGGAAGAGTAAAGGTTTACACCACATTTCACATGTAAAACCGTTTATTGAAAGATAATCTGCTTTTTAACTTTGTCTTTGCCATAAATACGTTACAGCACAGTACTTTCATCATCACAACAATAAGCGTAATAACTAAGATATCTCTACGCAAAGCATTTCACTTTTGTTTATCATGAGGTAAGTACATTGACTTCTGCAGAACTTAGCTTTTGGAGGAAAATAACTACGACACTTCCACAGAGATTATCTTACAGCAAGACGCACATTTAGCGCTACAGGACATGCATTTGAGTGATTAATTTTGTACTTAAGTCATTTATTTTTAAAGATATTTGAAGTACAATGATACAAAAGTTTTCCGTAATACATTTCATTCCATTCTTGTAATCTGCAACACCTGAGGTTATAATTACATTAATCCTCAGAGGGGTACACGCCTACTTTGTGTACCATGTGTTTGGCAAGCACAAGGAGCCCTAGCTAATATGGTATTTGCTTATACAACTTTACACATCGGTACCATATTTCTCTAACACATAAATTACACAGCTATCTGATCATTCAACTGAGAGACAAACATTTTTTTTTTCTACATCAGAGACAGATGTTTACGTAATTACACCGTTGGGTAACTTCACACTTATGAAATTGTATTTTGTCTGTACTTTGTGAACTGTTCATATTTTTTCAGACCCATTGTGATACCATGAGAGCTTTGAATGATGTATTTGGTATGAGATCATGATTTTTAAAGTACGTTTGAGGTAGATGACACTATTGAAATGAGCAGAGAATTTTTTTTAGGTTTTGAAAGTATTGGAGGAAGCTACAACGTTTTTGAGAATTGACTGAGATGTTATGATATTATTACGACGACGATGTGTATTATGCTGTTGTGGTATGTTTATGATCAATAAGCTGATGTTATATGAGGAATTTGATTGCGCTGCGTATTTATTATGATTAAATACTGAAGAGGTGTCGACGAATATATATATATGTGTAATAAGGTAAGGAATAATGAGTAGTGGTTAGGGACTCTGACTTGTGATAAAGGTTGTTGGAAACCAAGAATCTTACTTTAAGAGTTATGAAATGTATGTAAATGCGTGAATGTATTACAATACCAACGAAAATTTTTTGGACAATGTTATATCAATAGCATTTTGTTTCTACACATTTGCAACATAAATTCTTGACCTGTGAAATATTTTTATATGAGACTGTCACTGTAGCGGAAACTGCTGTCGTAAATATTTCCGTAAGAAAGGTAAGTGACCACCTGCACGTAATGCGTTTTGGGCGCCCAGCTGAGAGGTAGTTGTCTGACAAAAGAAAGCCATTAGGTGGAGGGAAAAAAAGAGGCCATTAACCTTGCTATTGACATTCCTTTATAGAAAGCACCGCAAATACGACACGCTCATTACTTGGAAACATTCTTACATCTGCACACCTGATTATGACAAGTATCTTTCTACGAGAATTGAAAGAATTTTTACTGCCTTATGAAATGCCATATGGCTAATTAATGATGTTTCATGCCGTCCTTTGTACATATTTGCTCATTTTTTTTAATATCTAGTTTCTAGCTGCACTGCAGCATTGGTTAAAATAAAATTTTATGAATGTACTAATATAGATATTTTAGGCCTACAGATCCAGTAAATAATTTTATGATCTATTAAAAAAAAAAACGAAGGAGCATAAAAAGACATTTCCCTTCACAGGAATTGCATACAGAATTTTCTTTTCAACTACTTGGTAATTTTTTTTGTAGAATAACTTCTTGTGGTGCACCACTTTAATTACATAGACATTAAGATGTGAATATACATTTCCCTTATCTGCATTGTTGTTTTTACTGTAATATTTTTCTGCTTGAGCTATGTCATGTTTAGGTATAAGTTACTGCTGTTTGCCAGGCATAGTGTTACTGAATTTGACTTTGTGTCACTCTTCTAAGCTAGTTTTACTACTGTTTTATTTTTCTTGTTTGCTGCACAGTGCCTTATATTAGTTGTAGTACTGCAATTGCTTTGCCTATTTAAAATTTTTGTCCTTGATGTTTGTGTTAATTGTTTTATGCTGCTGCATTGCCTCGTCCCTTAGTTTAGCATCTGAGCTCAGTAGATTTAAGTTAGCTTAAGAAGGGGTAGCCTATAAGAGAATGAGTTGCGATGAATTTGAATAAATGCACTGAGAGGCTATACGAGAAAAGTACAGAAAGCAGGTATAGATACGACTTTTGGAAATAATGAAGAACGAAGGGAGATCCTCGAGAAGTAAAGAAAGTTTTGTTAGCAAAATACTGCAGTAAAACAAACCCTGTCATTTCCTTGTATTATTCCGCTATATGTTTGTGTACCCTTGTGTATTTATGTTTTTCCTGTCTTTATGTGTTTATCTGATACGATTTATGTTGTAGAATTTTTCTAATACTCAGCTACATTCACTATGATGAGGAATACTGTTAGCCTCAAATATAATTAGCATTAATAATATGTTATTTACCTTGTAAATATGTTTAGACATTATTTATTCTGTTTTGTTGCTCACATGTGAAGGTGATGTTTCGAAAGTTATTCTGATCTTTTTATGTATCTACTCATGTAATAATTCCTGTAACACTGATGTATATGTTATTTCTATTCTGTGGTAAAGCCTGTACTACAAATGTTATCTGTATTGTTATGTTCTTTAATGATGTATTTTGTACCTTTGTAATTGTATTCTTATGTTATAAAATTGTAATTGACACCAGTTCATCATATTATTAACTTGTAAGTTACATTTCACTGCACACGCTTCTGTTGGTCATAGTATATGGACAATATGTGAGACGTTGGGACTGTTAGTGTTTGCACATGTGTTAATAATTCAGCAAGGGACTGGATAACAGCATTGCTGGTTCTAAGGACAATTCCAAACTTTGTGAGTGCACAAGTGGTGGGTTATGGACTTGCTATATTCTCCGCAAGACTTCAACGGTGATTGTCCACCTGTACAGTCGCAGCAGATGGCTGCTGGCCATCTCTACAAGGACTACAGTGGGTCTACACCTTTGATGACTCACCAATACCATTATTTCTACAAGGACTACAGTGGGTCTACACCTTTGATGATTCACCAGTACCATTATTTCTACAAGGACTGCAGTGGGTCTGCACCTCTGGTGGCCCACCAATACCATACTCTCTACCAGGACTACAGTGGGTCTGCTCTGTGATGACCTACCTACCAATATTCTTCAAAACGTCGAATGACTCTGCTGTGGGTTTGCTCTGTTGTGGCCCATTACCTGTCAGCATGTCAAGAGTCAGCACTGTCTTTCAGTTGGAAGGACAACACTACTTCTTCAAGACTGCATGGAAATCCACTACTTCTGTGTGCAATTTCTTTTACTAATGAGACTTTGTGAAAAAAAACCTGTAATTACTATTATGATGAATGATCAGGACTGTCTTTATGGACTGTGAGAAAATTTTAGCTTTTGACCAACATTGTATCAATAAGTGTGTGCATTTGATTTCTTTGTTATTGTAATTACGATTATGAAAATTTTTAACAAATATGTATTGCCCACTGGCCAAAACAATTTGTAAAATTTTTTGTGGGGAGCATGGGGGATATGTAAGTAGGCTGTTTACGTTTTCTTTATGTAAGTAGGCTGTTTATGTTTTCTTATTGGAAACGTTACGTAGCGCTCTGTATGAAAATCACTGGCTGTGCTGTGTGCAGTCTGTGGCTAGTTTTCATTGTTGTCTGCCATTGTAGTGTTGGGCAGCGGCAGCTGGATGTGAACAGCGCGTAGCGTTGCGCAGTTAGAGGTGAGCCGCCAGCAGTGGTGGATGTGGGGAGAGAGATGGCGGAGTTTTGAAATTACATATATTATGACTTGTGATGATATTAAGGTAAATACATTGTTTGTTCTCCATTAAAATCTTTCATTTGCTAACTATCCCTATCAGTAGTTAGTGCCTTCCGTAGTTTGAATCTCTTATTTAGCTGGCAGTAGTGGCGCTTGCTGTATTGCAGTAGTTCGAGTACTGAAGATTTTTGTGAGGTAAGTGATTTGTGAACGGTACAGGTTAATGTTAGTCAGGGCCATTCCTTTGTAGGGATTTCTGAAAGTCAGATTGCGTTGCGTTGCGCAGTTTAAGCACAGTCTCGTATACAATTCTTCTAAGGGGACGTTTCAACATTAACGGCATAGCGAGTTGGTACAGTACGATCCATTGTCGTTGTAAGTTCGATCTTGGGTACTGCCAGTCGGCGCGTTACACCTTCAGAGTTGTCGGATAGTCTTTTCGGAGAACTGCCACACAAGTTGGACGTGATGAGTCAGTTGTGCAACGATTCTGATACAGTGGTCACGTGAACAATCTCGCACCCGTACACTCGGTTCTGGAAGTCCACGCAGCACAGACGCCCACCAGGATAGTCGTACTGTAAGGGCAGCAGTGGCAAAACGTTCAATTACCACAGCGCAGATAAGCGGGCTTGTACGAGTAAAACTAGACGTGTCAACAGGAACTGTCGCGAACCGATTGTTAGCAGTCGGACTACGGGCACGAACACCTCTATCCCACCTCCCACACACGCCTAAGCTTCAAGGAGCACAGCTCGACTGATGCCGCCAGAGGATCATTTGGACGATGGAATGGCATGCCTTGGTCTTCAGCGATGGAAACAGATTCTGCCTTCATGTGATTGATCGTCATTTGCGTTGCGCGTACGACGTGGACATGGTGAGCACTGTCTCGTAGAGCGCATGCGTCCAAGACATACTGGCCCCAACCCATGCCTCATGGTCTGAGAAGCAATAAGCTACAACTCTCGGTCACTTTTGGTGTTTCTGAAGGGGACGGTAACCAACGCTCAATAAGTGTAGAATTTTGTTGGACCCGTTCTTTTGCCGTTGTTGCAATAGGAAGGTGATGTGTTGTTCCAACAGGGTAATGCTCTCCCACACACTGACTGAAGTGACTCGTGCGACTTGTCAAGCAACATCCTACAGAACTACGTGAACAAGTAAAGCAGACTTGGTATAACGTATCCCAGGACAGTATACGCCATCTGTACAATCAACTGGACGGTAGAGTCAGTGCCTGGATTGTCCCCCATGGAGGCTATATTATGTACTAATGTGGTTGTTTCAACACGGGTTGATTACTGGTACCTCAGAATCGCTTGTTCTATTGAGCAGTAAATGCAATCATTTCATGTACTCCAAATGCACTGTTGCAACAACGAATATTGAGTGGACTGGATACGTCTAAAGGGGTGTACCAATTTCTGTTCCTTCAGTGTACATTCATTCTATTTAGTTGTAGAGCATGTAGTTGTATTTATAAAATATGTTGACAAAGATGGTCCTACAGCCAGTAATACATCGAAAGAAACGTATAGTGTGACCTGAGGCTGAAAACCATAATAAAAAATTTTGTTTACAATACGGTCGTCATGTTGTCGTTAGGCACAGTATGCCTCTTCTGTGCAACATGCTGTACTTTTGTATTACGACTTGATTAAAACGAAACTTCGCTCTTACGAAGTTTGTATTCATCAGAAATTTATGAAGAACATGTATTTTGGTACGATTCTGTAGGTTCTGTAGCCTTTCACTGAACAAAGCAGTCACTCCTGCAAACCAGGTAGCATGGCGGATTCGATATTGACGCTAATTCGATAGGAGAAATCGCGGTAACTTAACGTGAGACAAAATCAGTAGCTTTGATGAGAATCCAGGATCATCTTACACACGACAATACATTCCATACAGAGTTCCATAATGAAAGCCCAGATCCAAAAAGGGATACCGTAGCAGTATTTTATCAACTCAAAGGTCCGAACGTCATGCTAAGGATTTTTTTCCCAGCGGACTGTTAACGCCCTGGCCCCGTGTGACGTGTTTGTCACGTACCCTCTAGTCTGTTCAAGACTGACTTAGGATCGACAGCTACAAAGTAAGTAATGTGGTGAGACTCACGAGGAAGTCACAACAAGCTTTCAGCTAATACTACGAGACCTGCAGCCGCAGGAACCACTTGCAGTTGTCATACTTCCAACCACACAACACTTCCCGCGAGAGAGCCCAAGGTGTGGTATCCACGTTTTGAAAACATCTGCGCGGTGATATATGTTAGAGTCCAATGTATCACACCCTAGAGGCATTCATCAAAACGAGCCTCTCGCGAGTAATCGACGAAACATTTCGGAGATTCACACGATACTCTAGTGCCTTAAACATAACAGTAGCTCACGGGACGGAAGCATACTGTCCATGGACCTGATGCGCAATAGGTCAGCGATTTGAATCCCACCAGGCAGTCGGAAGCTTTTTATTTTTAAATCATTATCGAATGACTTTGATACTTTTTTTATTCAAGTAATTGGTTGAATGTATTTTTTTAATTCTTCGCCTCGTCATTTTCATCGTCGTGTTGACCTTGTTTTCTCTCATTTATTCTTCATATCATTTTTGTTATTTGGAAGGTTGGTCCATGTTATTAATGTAGTAACTTCGATTTAATATCTTCCGCGTAATTATCCATCATCGTCCATTTTATTGCATTCATTATTTATATCCCTCATTTTTCTTGAATTTATTTTATTTATAATCCCTTCTATTGCTCTTATATATATTTTGTCCATAGTGGAACAAGAATTTATGTTTTATAACTTAAGCGTCAAAGAAACTGGTGTAGGAATGCGTATTCAAATACAGAGATATGAAAACAGGCAGAAAGCGGCGTTGCGGTCAGCAAAGCCTAAATAAGACAAGTGCCTGGCGCAGTTGTTAGATCGGTTGCTGCTGCTACGATAGCAGTTTATCAACATTGAATTGAGTTTGAACGTGGTGTTATATTCGGCACACGAGCGATGGGACACAGCATCTCCAACGTAGTGATGAAGAGGAAATTTTCCCGTACGTACGTACCGCGAATATCAAGAATACGGTAAAACATCAAATCTCCGACATCGCTGCGGCTGGAAAAAGTTCCTGCAAGAACGGGACCAACGACGACTGAAGAGAATCGTTCAGCATGACGAAAGTTCAACCCTTCAGCAAATTTCTGCAGATTTTCATGCTGGGCCATAAACTAGTGTCAGCGTGCGAACCATTCAATGAAACATCATCGACATGGGCTTTCGGAGCCATGGGCCCACTCGTGTACCCTTGATGACTTCACGACACAAAGCTTTACACCTCTCCTGGGCCCGTCAACACTGACATTGGACTGTTGATGACTGGAAACAAGTTGCCTGTCCGACGAGTTCAAATGGTTCAAATGGCTCTGAGCACTATGGGACTTAACATTTGAGGTCATCAGTGCCCTAGAACTTAGAACTATTTTAACCTATCTAACCTAAGGACATCACACACATCCATGCCCGAGGAAGAATTCGATACTGTGACCGTATCGGTCTCGCGGTCTCAGACTGAAGCGCCTTTAACCGCTCGGCCACACAGCCGGCTCGGACGAGTCTCGTTTCAAATTCTATGGAGCGGATGGATGTGTACGTGTATGGAGAAAACCTCATGAACCCATGAACCCTCCATGTCAAGAAGGAACTGTTCAAGCTGGTAGAGCCTCTGTAATGGTGCATGTGCAGCTGGAGTGCCATGTGACCCCTGATTCGTCTAGATACGACTCTGACAGGTGACACGTACTTAAGCATCCATTCAAATGGTTCAAATGGCTCTGAGAACTATGGGACTTAACTTCTAAGGTCATCAGTCCCCTAGAACTTAGAACTACTTAAACCTAACTAACCTAAGGACATCACACATCCATGCCCGAGGCAGGATTCGAACCTGCGACCGTAGCAGTCGCGCGCTTCCAGACTGTAGCGCCTAGAACCGCTCGGCCACCCAAGCCAGCGCATCCATTCATGTCCGTCGGGAATGACGGCGGAGTACAGCAATTCCAGCAGGACAGTGCGACACCCCACACATCCAGAACTGATACAGAGTGGCTCCAGGAACATTCTTCTGACCTTAAACACTTCCGCTGGTCACAGAACTCCTCAGACATGAACATTATTGTGCATATCTGGGATGCCTTGCAACGTGCTGTTTTGAAGAGATTTCCACCCCCTCGTACTCTTACGGATATATGGACATGCCTGAAGGATTCGTGGTGTCAGTTCCCTCCAGCACTACTTCAGGCGTTAGACGAGTCCATGCCACGTCTTGTTGCAGCACTTCTGCGTTCTCGCGGTGGGACCTAAACGATATTAGTCAGTTGTACTATTTTCTTTGCCCCTTCAGTGCATGTTTGTATGACGATTACTATCAAAAAAATGTATATCTTGTAACGTAAAATACATTTTAGTCGCCAATGCTCAACCAATATAGTGTATAGATTATTTCGTGTTTCGGTTTGTAACCAATAGATTGGCATTTACAAACGATTAAATATTACGAAACAGATGTGGATAATTAAAAGCGCATGAACAGTGATTCCAAATGAAAGGAGAATTTTGGGAAGAAGAAAAAATTCTAATAAGAAATTAACGGCGAAGATGAAAATCACACAGCAAATCATTAGAAATAAAAAATAAAATTTAATCCATTTAATTGAATAAAATGATGCAAATCATTTCGGTAAAGATAAGAAAATAAGAAAATCAAACATCTGACGTGATTTTCTGTCACAACTTTCTACACATCAGTAATATGTTGCGATCACCACACTCCACCACTGGCTGCATTTCACTCTTATTCTAAATGTACTAGAGCATCACGTGAAATTCCGGTGTATTTTTTCGTCAATTACTCGCAAACGAGAGCCCACTTTAATGAATGCCTGCAGAGTGTGATACCTGGGAGCCTAATCTGCACCACCGTACACACGGCTTCAAGAAACCGATGCCCTCCCTGCGGACCTCTCCTTATAAGTTTCGTTTTGAGGCGTATCCTGTTCTGTAGCGTGCTAAAATTTTGTGCATTTCGCCTCGTACAGTTGCGGGGTTCGTATTTTTCTGTTATTGCTATTGTTTGTTGTGTGATATTGCTTATCTTGGTTCCAAGAGAATAGCAATATCGTCAGCAAATCTTATCACTGATATCCATTTACGCTGAACTGTAATCCCAGTCTTGAACCTTTAATTTCCGTCATTCCTTCTTTGACATACAGATTGAACATTAGGGACAAAAGTCTACATCCTGTCTCGTACCCCCTCTAATCCGAGCACTTTGTTCTTGATCTTTTGTTTGTGTTGTTGCCTCTCTATTCTTCCACATATTGTGTATTACTTGTCTTTCCCCGGAGTTTACCCCCATTTCTCTCAGAATTTCCAACATCTTTCACCATTTTGTACTGCCGAACGATTTTTTAAGGCTGAAAAATCGGGTGAAAGTGTCTTGCTGCTTTATAAGTCTAGCTCTTGCTTCTATTAACAAGCTCAACTTCAGAACTACGTATCTGGGTCATTACCTTTCCGAAAGCCAAACCGATTCTCATGTAACTGTATGCAAATGGTAACTTGAAGTTTAGCTTGGATAAAAATTTCTCTCGCCCGAAATTGAAGTTTTAATGCGATTCTGTCTGTTTTTATTATTCGTGAGTTTACCGTCTGGTTTTAAACTTTCTTTGCTTTTTGTGTTTAATTTGATTGGGAATCCGTTGAGATTGAACTTAACATATACATGGATAGACATGAGAAATGAAAGGTTGCAATAAATTTTTCATCTATGATTAGTACTTTACGTATGAAATATTCTGTTGCAGATTAATAAAAATGAATTTCTCTGAATATTCCAAAATAATGATTCAAGTTTTACTTTTATTCAAATACTAAAGCTGTTTGTGCAAGAATGAAAATATTATTGTCCATCGAACTCAACAAACATTTTCACGTTGCAGTGAATTTTTGTTTAACTGGATATACCCCGACTAGCTTTGAAGCATAAAACTATCTTTACTATATGAAAATGTTTTCTTTTTTATATTGTTAAGTTCTCCCGAAAAATTATCCACGTTTAAATTCACTTTACGATATGTTCAGAATTTACCACTTTTTTGAATGAAAATTTACAAAAGCTGCAGCTTGTATCCACCTATGAATGCACAAGATAAAATCTACTATCTCTTTTTATTCTGAGTCTGGAATGCAGTGAAAATAAACACTTTATTATTTTCCTTCACCTCTACCTGTACCCTTTTTAGGATGTGGTCGTTATTGCTATCGTATATTTAAATCTGCCGCTGCTGCAGACTGCTCGCTCGCGGTGCACCTCCGCACCACCAGCGATATCCAATAAAATGCTGAAATTTCTTAAATAAAATGGGTAATGTCCGGTGAGAACTTTTCAGTAATTGTGACAAACAGATTTAACTAGATAAATATATTTTAATAGAAACAATTAAAATCTTTACACACCTTTTACAATCCCAGCTACAAATGGCGTCGAACATCGACTTATGACAAATGAAAACTAAGAGCCTAATGGAACGTCACGGGTTCCTCTCCCATTCAGTCCGTGCAGAAGACAAGCGATTCTGTTACAATATATTGCCTATTTACATCTCAACTAATTCTTGTACAGTCTTTGTCATTTTGATTATATATCGTTTCTTCTGGGGCGGTTTTCACATCCTCCGCCACAGATAGTATTTCACACTCTTTGAATAATCATTTATAATAGCAAAATTCATAATTAACTTTTTCCTCACAAAATTAAGTGTCCTTTTGAAATTCAGTTAACAGAAATACATATAAATTATTTGTTACAGTGAGCATTATACATCGAAATGTTCTTTTAACTTTCACTTTGGATGCGTGCTGCCAGAGAACGTTACATTGCCCCCTGGCAGCATTTAGCGAACAGTTTTTTGACACGTTTGACACAATGCTGCCATTAACGTTCTTACTACCATTGTCCTTTGGTTTATGAACACTTATACTTCACTTATGGAATGACCATTTCTTAGCCCAGGGTTATATTAGCTTTTACGGCTTCCCCATTCGGTCAAGGTGCAAATAGGAAACCTGGGTAAAACGTGCCGGAGCCCAGCCATCCCATCTGGTTCGTAATCGGATTTGTCTATTTTCCCATTAAGCACTTTTATGTACATTTACAGTCTATAGTCAAATGTCACATAATAACACTGTCACATACATTGATATTATAGTTTGTTGCGTAAACGTCTCTCTCGTACCTACTATGTCGCGATATTACTTAAGTGTTGCACATCTTTTGACCTATCGCGTCAGTTTATAAATGTTATTCATACGACCTTTATCGTCAAAGTTTCGTCACTACACATGGTTTTACTCGGTTCATTCTGCCAAATTATTTACGAATATTATATACAGTCAATGTTGTTAGAATTTAAACAAAGTACATGTTACGTGCTTTTTGCATAAATCGTGTTCATACAAATGTTTCTCGTGATATTTTATTTGGATGGTTTTGGCAAATGTTTAATTACACATCGACAATGACATATTTGTCGAGCGGTGTGAGGTAATTGTTGCACGGTGCTCGGCACGTCGCGTCGTGTCGGCCCCCGCTGAGGTCGATGCCCGCGGTGTTGACAGCCAAGGCGCGGAGGAGCGTGGCGCTGTCGCAGCTGCTTCGTGCAGCCAAGCCCACTGCGTGGTTGAAGCTTCCGCAGGCGCGTGTTGCAGTCCAGACTTCCAGCGTGCCCTCTTCCTGTAGTACTCCATCAAACATGGAACAAATTCACGCACAGTATACTATTCTTACTGACATAAATTTTAGTTGTGGGAGAGAATGCATACGGTTAGTGGTAGTCATCACTCAGTAGGCCTTTACTGATCTGGTTTGCACAATGTCGTTTGGGTATGATAACATGTTTCACTGGCACACAAGACTCTACACCATGTCACGATTCTGTCGTCCGTCACACGCAAGTTTATGTCACGCTATAAATACACTCCTGGAAATGGAAAAAAGAACACATTGACACCGGTGTGTCAGACCCACCATACTTGCTCCGGACACTGCGAGAGGGCTGTACAAGCAATGATCACACGCACGGCACAGCGGACACACCAGGAACCGCGGTGTTGGCCGTCGAATGGCGCTAGCTGCGCAGCATTTGTGCACCGCCGCCGTCAGTGTCAGCCAGTTTGCCGTGGCATACGGAGCTCCATCGCAGTCTTTTAACACTGGTAGCATGCCGCGACAGCGTGGACGTGAACCGTATGTGCAGTTGACGGACTTTGAGCGAGGGCGTATAGTGGGCATGCGGGAGGCCGGGTGGACGTACCGCCGAATTGCTCAACACGTGGGGCGTGAAGTCTCCACAGTACATCGATGTTGTCGCCAGTGGTCGGCGGAAGGTGCACGTGCCCGTCGACCTGGGACCGGACCGCAGCGACGCACGGATGCACGCCAAGACCGTAGGATCCTACGCAGTGCCGTAGGGGACCGCACCGCCACTTCCCAGCAAATTAGGGACACTGTTGCTCCTGGGGTATCGGCGAGGACCATTCGCAACCGTCTCCATGAAGCTGGGCTACGGTCCCGCACACCGTTAGGCCGTCTTCCGCTCACGCCCCAAGATCGTGCAGCCCGCCTCCAGTGGTGTCGCGACAGGCGTGAATGGAGGGACGAATGGAGACGTGTCGTCTTCAGCGATGAGAGTCGCTTCTGCCTTGGTGCCAATGATGGTCGTATGCGTGTTTGGCGCCGTGCAGGTAAGCGCCACAATCAGGCCGTACACCACTGGTGATCGTCGAGGGGACACTGAATAGTGCACGGTACATCCAAACCGTCAGCGAACCCATCGTTCTACCATTCCTAGACCGGCAAGGGAACTTGCTGTTCCAACAGGACAATGCACGTCCGCATGTATCCCGTGCCACCCAACGTGCTCTAGAAGGTGTAAGTCAACTACCCTGGCCAGCAAGATCTCCGGATCTGTCCCCCATTGAGCATGTTTGGGACTGGATGAAGCGTCGTCTCACGCGGTCTGCACGTCCAGCACGAACGCTGGTCCAACTGAGGCACCAGGTGGAAATGGCATGGCAAGCCGTTCCACAGGACTACATCCAGCATGTCTACGATCGTCTCCATGGGAGAATAGCAGCCTGCATTGCTGCGAAAGGTGGATATACACTGTACTAGTGCCGACATTGTGCATGCTCTGTTGCCTGTGTCTATGTGCCTGTGGTTCTGTCAGTGTGATCATGTGATGTATCTGACCCCAGGAATGTGTCAATAAAGTTTCCCCCTCCTGGGACAATGAATTCACGGCGTTCTTATTTCAATTTCCTGGAGTGTATATCTCCGCAGTCAATGCGCTTCCACAACGTCCCTTGACATACAAAGACTTTTTTTCGGTTCACAGACACTGTAAATGTTGCTGTTAGACACTAATTTGTTTCGCCGTCTCTTTGCAAATCACTGTGTGTTGTGGATTACTTACTTTCCTATGAACACTGCAATGACACAGTTTTCTTTTGTTTGGCGTTAATAATCTCGCGACTTATTGCTGTAGTCTTAACAGTCTCTATCTGTCTCTGCTACACAATACTTCGTTCATTCTCATAGGTCTTTGGTTACAATGTTCATTATGCCATCTTTGTAACAGTACAATTGTAACTTAGTTATTCGTTTATATTAAAGGTTTGTGACATTTGCGTACATGGTTACCTTTCCAGTATTTTTCCTTTCTCAGTTTTCCCGGTTATCACTCATTTTATTCTTAAGCAGACTTTACCTGTGCATCCCAGCCGGATTCAGGCGTATTGTTCAATAACCTTTCTTATTATATATAAAACAACATCACATTTCATTTACAGCTTCCTACATGACTACAGTATAGTTTCTGTAGGGGAAGGTTGGGTTCATAATTTTTGGCTAGCTATTCTTACGTGTGCAATTCACACGTGCTCCAATTGGAGCTTTAATTATTCGTAACTTTATGTTACCTCAATTGTGTTTATTGCCATTGAATTTGTCTCCAGTGGTGTACTCAGATCGCTACTGGTTGCATTATTGCCTTTCATAATATAACTTCAAAACATTATTGTCTCAGGGTTTCTTAACACTAATATCATTCTGGGTTCAATGAAAATCTTATATCTTACATCTACACATACATAATAGAAAAATTATTCCATCAAATGCTTTAGCTTTTTACACATATTAAAGTTGTCCATCACAAAAATTTTTTACTAGTGAATTGTTTATTTCGACTGTCCTCCTTAACATCTTTACACAACAGATTATGGCACCTTGACATCAGCTTAGCTTTGTGCAATCATTTAGAGCAAGTCAATTTTATCATCAGTCAAAGAAGAAAAACACAAATAATCCTAGGAGAAGGGAAACACAAACATATCCTTGTAGCTAATGATTTCTACACTCTAGTATATTTCCTATACACATTATATATTACTACTGGTCATTCATTCATTGTACGAATAATTTTACATCCTTTCGTGGGTACAGCCCCGCACTTTCCCCGACTGAGGATCTGCTAATAAGTAACTATACTCACGTGGGACTGATTATTTTAAAAGGTCCAGTATATACTGCCACTTGCTGTTTTTTTTTTTTTTTTTTTTTTTTTTTTTTTTTTTTTTTTTTTTTTTTCCGACTACCTCTCTCTTGGACCAAGGAATGGAATACAACGCACGACATCATGTTTCATGTGGTTTCACTTCGATATTGTATATTGTAGTGATACCCTTTTACGACTCCAGGTCGATCAGAAAACACTTCCGTGTTGTCCGATAATAACTGTACTAAATCTCGATCTCGTTGCTGTGCTAAGTTTAAATTCTCTGATTGTGTCACTTTATCCATAAATGCATCTCCATTTGCACTGAATTGACCACTTTGTACATCCAGATAATAGAGATCCCTTCCTAATGAGTGATTATCTAGATGTAGTATCAATTGATTCTCACATTTGACATTAATCTCATTACGGCTGGGCACATGTACCTCCTCAGACTGCCGGCCGCGGTGGTCTCGCGGTTCTAATCGCTCAGTCCGGAACCGCGAGACTACTACGGTCGCAGGTTCGAATCCTGCCTCGGGCATGGATGTGTGTGATGTCCTTAGGTTAGTTAGGTTTAAGTAGTTCTAAGTTCTAGGGGACTGATGACCACAGGTGTTAAGTCCCATAGTGCTCAGAGCCATTTGAACCATTTGAACCTCCTCAGACTTCAGCAATAGCAAATCCACTCTTCTACTTGAATTCATTAAATTTCATTTTCCCAGAGAAAAGTCAATAATTGCGTCCTTTTCTCTTAAGAAATCTACACCCAAGATGCAGCCTACCTTCAAACCCTTTACTATTAAGAACGAGCACGCTATGGTTTCGCTTCCTATATACATTTCCACCCGCGCTTGGTGTTTGATTATCTGTCCCTGTGCACTAATGGCTCCAGTGATTCTCCAGTTATTCACGGGAAAAGTCTGCATATTCCTTTCTCTTCCCAGCACCTTGAATAACACCATGCTCATAACGCTGACAGTGGCACCTGTATCCACTATAGCCTTTATTTCAATGTCATTGATTTTGAGCTCTACTATCGCCTGTACCTTTTCATTATGTTCTCTTAAACGTGTGTGTGCTTCAGTCAATAGCTCCTGCCCCATCTGCATTCCGCCATTGTACCTTAGCATATAGATTTCAGGTATGTCGTATTGTGTCGAATTGCTCTCGCTCCATTCCTCGGCCGACGATGGAGAGCGTATCTCGGCCGAACTTAGTTTGTTGGATTGCTGGTTGTGGACGAGCAGGGTCGTTCCGTGTCATTAACCTCCACTAGGTGTACAGTTTGGTGCGCCGGCCGCCACGGTTGCGCAATTGACGCATTTTGTGTTATTGCCCTGCTATTATCGTATCGCTCGCCGTTTTGCCGCTCCGGGCTAGTGGGTGTCCACCTTCGTAACGGTCATCGAACCTCCGTTTCCTGTCGTTATTGAACGGTGGACCATTGCCGTTTCGGTTCCTCCCATTATTCCTATTCTGCACAAATTCTTGCCGTTTATTGTTTCCTCCACCGTTTCCACAATTAGTGTTTGGCGTATTGTTATTTCGCTCATTTCTGTATCCGGATTCGTTATTTCTCGCCTGATCAGATGCTGCCTTTAATTCTTCCTGAATAAGATCAATGGAGTCAAGAACAGACAAAAAAAAATGCTCCATGTCATTTTCTGGCACATGTATGAGTTTTTCTTTTACATGGATTGGTAAGTGCGACTTTAAGAGTCTTATTAGATCTCCTGCTGAAATTTGTTCATCCCAGCAGCGGGTTTTATTTATATATTTTTCGAAATATTTCCTTAAATTTCCTAGACGTGGGGAATATGGCTTAGGATTGTAAACTTCTTCACGCAATCGCTCTTGTATGCATGCTGACCAGTACTTAGCCAAAAATGCTTTCTCAAATTGTTTGTAGGTTGTGCAGTTGTCAGCTGCTTCTGTTGCCCACAATGCGGCATCCCCTTGTACATATGACATCACGTACTGTATTTTTTGAGCATGGCTCCATACATTGGGTAGGATGTTCCTAAATCCCTTTATAAACACGACGGGGTGGACAGCTTTTTTGTCTGTGGTAAATATCAGAAACTATCTATTCTTTCTGAGACTTTCTTCGATCACCATTTTCGAATGATACTTGTTTACTTCACCCGCGTCAGTCGCCTCGCAGTCATATCTTTTCGTTGCATTATTTAAATTCTCGGCATTGTTGGGCCTGGCAAACGTTCGTGTGTTTCCGTACGTTTCCGTACTTGTCGGAGGCAGCAACCTCCGCACGGTGTGTTTGTCACAGTGTACCAGTTCTTTCTCAAGTTCGTCCATACGTCTGCTGTAGAGATGGGTAAACTGAAACACATAACTGTTTCGAAACAAATAAAACAGTACAATGTAATGTTTCGAAACAGTGAAACATTTTTTGTTTTATAATAGTATAGGCCTTCACATTATATCATCTCGAGTGTCTACTGCATAAATATTGTCATAATAACACAAATAAAGTGCGAGACTGCCAATCATATCGCAGAAAGTATGAAACTTTCACTTGGGTGTCTTTGCAGTTCCGTATTTCCTGTAGCAAATGCGCTGCTTTCGTGTCATGTGACTTCCATACTTTCCAATTGGCCGAGGTCAGACTAAATATGTTTGACATAACAGCTTTTGCTAAACTCGTTTCCCTGTATTCTAGCGCATAATTTTGATAGGTTTTATGAGTGATAATCTGTATGTGCTCTTGAAAAGGCAAATCATGAGCTATAATTTATTGAGATAACATTCTGGGAAGCGAGGCACTGAATTAACATTTATGAGTGTGCCACTCACACTTTTACTACTCACAGTTAAATTTTCAATTGTTTGTCACACAGAGCAGGATGCAAAGTGACTGATGCACACAGATCAAAAAATTACCGCAACAGACAGGAGGATATAGCACAATGGTCAAGTATGGCAGTTTCTCATCAAACATTCACAAGTTAGCTGGATACATCTCATAGTAAGTACACTTGATAGAATTGGAAAACATTTCAAGGTAACTGAAATGCAGAGATAGGTATGTTTTTTTGAAGTATAAAATCCAGACTAAGATTTAAAACAATTCATACAGTGTAACGCCTTTGTGATACCTATATCGTGGCAGATCTGCTTCTACACCACTTATAGTTCTTGCTAAGAAGTTTGTTTGGGGTACAGGTACATAGTGTTCGCTCAAGTACTCACAGCAAGCAGATGTATTACCATTTTATTATAAACTTCCCCAGGAAATCAGAGATTATCACAGTATCTGAACGCCAAAAACAAAAGTATCGAAGTATCATTGTCGATTTGCCTGAGAATTATTTATCGTACACAAGTATCAAGACGCCTATAGTGTCATAACCAAACACAGCACATTTACAAAAATAAACGCACAAACATATACATACACAAATCAGATTATTATTCTCAAATACATAAATGAATAAATAACATACTCAAAAAAAATTAAACTCACTGAATGGTGATCAAAAACGTGTCTTCTGTGTGCAACAAATTTTAGAAAAATGTTCTTGTAAGGTAGCTACATGCACAGTTTGGTGGACTAAACAAAATACAATCATATATAAATTCAGTGCACTCGGTCCAGAGAAGAACAAAATCAATTGAAATTTTACTGTTTCATTTCTGAGTAGATCTGCTGTATCTATTCTAAGTTGTAGTTAAGAAATATCATTTTTGATACTTTTTCGCTTGAAAGACGGGATCGTCTGTCTGTTATTGTTTGCCCCTGCTTTGAAAATATTCGCTCACATGGAACGGAGGTGGCCATTATACAAAGACGTCGTTTCATTATTTCAAACAGTGTAGGAAACAACACATGATTTTCTTTCCACCGCAGCAATGGGTCTTGTGATCTGTGTATCAGTGGCATCTTCATATATTTATCAAGCTCGACTATAATTGCAGCACGTGGATTGTCTACACTTTGGATCAAGCCACCTACAGCTTAGTCAAAATCTTGCCGAATGTTGCCACTGATAGAGGAGAATGTGCTCACCATAACTGGTTTGGCTGGTGGTGGATTTTCTGTAGAACACCGAGTGGGTTTCTGTCGTATTGCACAGCATTTGTTAATTATGGCATCTTTTGTTTCTTTTAATCGATGCCCAGTTTCTGGGAAACCATGCTCCCTGAAGCGAGGATCCAATAATGTTGCTTCACTAGCAATTGCTTTATCTGTAAACTTTTGAACGAGGCGGGTACAGCTTCCATCCTCAAGTTTAGCAATTACTGTATTAGTGGCTTCATTTCTGTGATCTGAGTTTTTCAGTCTCAGACAATGACTTTGTAAACCTTTGCTTAGTAAGACAACTTTTGACAAGGTTACATTTCTTTCACTGCTAATTTCTGTTGTGACTTGTTCAAAAGGAGATAGTATTTCACAAGATTTTTCAATAACCACTCTTCATTGGATAGTTTTGTTGGTGAATCCACACTGAGGATGGCGAGGGTACTTTGCAAAGTCTCTTTGATTTTCAAAAGCCTGTCAAACATTTCATACGTGGAATCCCATCTCGTAGGGAAATCTTGTTTCGGTGTTAAAATAGGGAAGCCCATTTGCTTCTGAATATTGTGTAATTTCTCAAGTGCTTGAGGACTTCTTTTGAAAAATTCCACTATTGACTTCACTTTTGCCTTGTGTCTGTAATTGGTTCAAGGCTCGCTTGCACAATTAAATTCAGTGTATATGCAAAACAAGGTACATGCCACCATTTGCACATCATCACTGCCTTCACCATATTACGTGCATTATCTGTAGTGCAAGCTACAATTTTATTGGTAATACCCCAAGTTGAAGTCACATTTTGCAATACACTGGAAATGTTTTCACCTGTATGCTTGTCATGGAATTTAAAACTAGATAACAAATATGACTTCAGATTGCAGTTTTCATCAATGAAGTGAGCAGTGACTGCAATATAATGCAGGTGTAGGATGCAGCTTGCACTGCAGATCTTACTCGCACTATTGTGCTGTCGAAACCTTGAGAGAGTAAACTGTGGAAGAGTGTTTTTCTACTGGGAGGTACATAGTTTTCATTTAATAAATAAGTCATTTTTCTAAACTCTACACTCTCAGATACATTAAATGGAAGGTATTCTTTAACAACAAGTCTTAAAAGAATGTGCCTTTAAAAACCAATAAACTAGTTACTTAAAAAATTGAAATTATTCAAAAGGTTTTAGTTATCTTTATTTGTTGGTTTATTTAAGTTTTTTAAGGCCAATTTACTTCCCCATGAAACATGGACCTTGCTGTTGGTGGGGAGGCTTTTGTGCTTCAGTGATACAGATAGCCGTACGGTAGGTGCAACCACCACGGAGGGGTATCTCTTGAGGGACCAGACAAACATGTGGTTACTGAAGAGCGGCAGCAGCCTTTTCAGTAGTTGTAGGAGCAACAGTCTGGATGATTGACTGCTCCGGCTTTGTAACATTAACCAAAATGGCATTGCTGTGCTGGTACTGCGAACGGCTGAAAGCAACGGGAAACTACCGCGGTAATTTTTCCCGAAGTCATTGTTACGTCTGCCACAGACGGCCCCTGCCAGGCAGACTACACTCAAGACACCCCTGTGTACCATATAACATACACAAGTACTTGCATGCGCAACCAAGAGGAAAATAGTTCTTCAAAATAAACAGAAGTTGCTAGAGACTAATGCGAACCTTTTTCTGCAGAGGTCGCCTCACAGATACAGGGGGAGTTGGAGTACTCTGCCGACCTCCGCCGGCTTTATAAGGCCAGCGCAGCAAAAGTACAGCATCAGAGGGTTGGATCCCCTCATTCGACGGCGTCAGATTGCAACGCCTGGGCTACTCTCAGGTTGTAATCTCCGTCTTCGAAGATTGTGTCCGTCTGTCTGTCTGTCTGTCTGTCTGCCTGCCTGCCCGCTGCTTACTGCTGTAGCTGTTCGTTCGTCCGTCCGTCCGTCCGCCTGCCTGCTCGCTGTCCGCCGCCGCCGCTACCGCTGCTGCCTGCTGTCCGTCCGTCCGTCTGTTCGCCGCCGTCCGTCTGTTCGCCGCCGCCGCCAGCCAGTGCTCGCCGCCGCCGCCGCCGCCGCCGCCGCCGCCTGCTGTCCGTCCGTCCGTCCGTCCGTCCGTCCGTCTGTTCGCCGCCGTCCGTCTGTTCGCCGCTGTCGCCGCCGCCTGGTCGTCGCTGTCGCCGCCGCCTGGTCGCCGCTGTCGCCGCCGCCTGGTCGCCGCTGTCGCCGCCGCCTGGTCGCCGCTGTCGCCGCCGCCTGGTCGCCGCTGTCGCCGCCGTCCTGACCCTGGTCTACGGCCGTCTTCGTCTTCATCCGTCTTTGTCTGTCCCCAGTTTGTGTCCTTTCCTATTCGTTCTGTTCGTTATTGTTTCTCCCTACCGTCATGTCCGCCCCCACCACCATCGCCACCGCTACCACCACCCAGCTCTCCCCGTCGCCTTCGCCATCACCGCCGCCATCGCCACCGCCGTCGTCGCCGTCGCCTTCGCCTTCACCATCACCGTCACCATCTCCGGCGCCGACTCCGACCCCGGGACCTGCCCCTCCCCGCCACATTCCAGTTGTTACCATCCCCCACACCCCCGCCGCCGCCGTCAAGCGCCCCAGTGGCACCCCTGCCTTGTCTGCTCCAAAAAAAGGCTACGCCTCGTCCCCCTTCCCCCACCCCTGATGCCATGGATGTCTCCCCTCCCGTCCCTGCCCCCTCCTCCTCATCCTCTACACCCTCCTCCTACCGCTACCTCCTCTCCCGTCTGGATCCCTCCCTCCTTGAAGCCCAGAACCTCACCCTCTTCCTTCGCCAGAATTGTCCTGGTGCCCCCATCTCCCTCCTCACTCCTCGCCGTGATTCGGTACTCATCTCCTCCCCCAGCCCTACCCTCCACACCGACCTCCTTTCCCACATCCCTGTCACCCGCTTTGGCCCTCATGCCTCTCTCACCCCTGCTCCCTCGCCACCTCCCTCACGCCAACCCCAACCTCCTCGTCGCCCGCCGACCCTCACCGCCATGATCACTCGGCTCAGTCCAGTGATCACCGAGGAGGAGGTGTTGGCGGAGCTTCAGGCCCATCCCCATCTGGAGGTGCGTGCGGTTCGCCGGATCCATAACCCTGCCAGACCCACCCACCTTATGTGGGTTTTTTCTGAGCACGCCCCCTCCATAGACCGTCTCCTGAAGGAGGGTGCCCTCCTTTTTAACCAGCGTTATAAGGTTGACCCCTCCCGTTCCCCTCCTCAATCCCTGTGCTGCCAGAGGTCTGCGCTATAACACGCATCCCACAGCTGAGTGCCGTGAGGCCCCCACCTGCCCGCATTGTGGGCAAGCGCACTTCCTCAGGCAGTGCCCTAACCTCCAATCCCCTCCTTCCTGTAAGACCTGCAATCTTCCCCATCCCACCTACTCCCAAAAGTGTAAAGCCCGACCCCCTCCGACCACTCCTGAACTCACCGTCCCTGTCCATCCTCTGGACGCCCCCACTCCTCCTGGAAATTCCCTTCGTCCCCCCCCACCGCTGAGGACATCATCCGGTTCCTCACCATCATCCTCCAGAATGTCCATCCCTTTCAGCGCCCCCACACCCTTCAACAGGTATCCCTCGCTGCCCGTTCCATTTTCCACTTCAAAATGTACACCACCTATTCCAACAACCAGGCCCATTTCACCTTCTCCCGCCTTGACACCCTCGTCTAAATCCCTGTCATGGCATGACAGCAACGTATCCTTTTCAATAACATCCGTTCCCTACCCACCTACAAGAACCTCTTCCTGCACACCCTTGCCACCCACCGGGTGGATGCCTTCCTCCTTAATGAAACCTTCCTCCAACCCACCACACCGTCCACACTTCGCCCTATCTCCTCCACCGCTCCGATAATCCCCTCCCAATTGCGCGTGGCGGAGTTGCTATTGGTCACCGCCGCCAGAACCCCGTTTGGCTCCAACCTCTCCTTCCCGACCCCAGCCTTACCGTTACCTGCGCCACCATCTATGTCCACCCCAACGCTCCTCTTCCCTTCGACTTCCTCTCCCATGTCGACCGTACCTTCTCCTCCTACGTGATCGCCGCCGACCTCAACATCCATAGTCGTTCCGCTGCCCAGTTACGGCGGTGGCATCGGTTCCTCTCCACCCTTCAAGGTGACCTCATCCCCATCCCCCAGCACACCTGTCCCGAATCCAACTCCACTCCCGATGTTATTCTCTCCTCCCCCAACCTCCTTGGTCGCATAACGGTGGATGTCCTGGAGCCTATTGGTAGTGACCATCTCCCTGTCCTCCTCACCATTTCAGACGGACGTCGCCCCCGACCCGACCCTCGTAATGACCCTCCCCCTAACTACGTCCATGACTATTCCCGTGCCGATTGGAATGCCTATCGCGATACCCTCTCCACCCAGGTCGATAGCCACCCTTTCACCTACCACTACCCCGATGATGTCACCCATGCTGCCTCCTTTCTCCAGCAGACCTTGTCTGAGGCCGTGGAGGCCCACGTCCCTACTGTCGCCATCCACCCCCACCGTCCTACCTTACCCCCACAGGCCGTCCTCCTCCTCCGTGAATCCCGCCGTCTCTACCGTGCCTTCCTCCACACGCGTGACCCGGACACACTACGACACCACCGGCAACTCCAACGACACATTCGTAATTTGCTCGCAGCTAAGAAACGCCGGGACTGGCGACAGACATGCACCCGTTTAAATGCTACCCTACCAATCAACTCGTCCAAGTTCTGGTCAGCCTTCCATCGCCTTACCGGAACTAAACCCTCCCCCTACTACCCTCTTCTCCACGATGATCACCCCTTCCCTGACACCCTTAGTAAGGCCAACCACTTTGCCTCCTACCCCTCTCCGATGTATTTTCCATCCCCGATGATCCCCAGTTCGATTACTCCCTCTTCCCGGATATCCGCGATCGAACTGACACCTCTGTCCCTCCCCTTGCTCCTGGTTTCCAGTACTTGGACAACATTACACACACGGAACTCAATGCCCCTATCACTCCACAGGATCTCATTGATACACTCTGCACAAAACGCACCACCACTCCTGGTCACGATCGTGTCACCTACCGTCACCTTCGTGAAGCTCCTGTCTCTTTCCTCTCCACCCTGGCCAGGCTCTACAATGTAGTCCTGTCCACCGGTTACTACCACGACCTGTGGAAAACCTCCCGTATCCTCATGTTCCTTAAACCTGGCAAACCGCCGTCCGCCGTCTCCTCCTACCGTCCCATCAGCCTTACCTCGGTCTTCAGCAAGGTCCTGGAATCTATCCTGACCCGACGCATCCACCAGCATCTCCGCCAGCACCGCCTCCTTCCCATTACCCAGTGTGGCTTTCGGCCGTCCTTCTCTTCCGACGACCTTCTCCTTCACCTCACTCATCTCCTTTCCGAACAGCTTAATTCCCGTCGCTCCGCAACCTTCCTCTCCCTGGACCTCGAACGTCCCTATGACCACGTATGGCATTCCGGTCTCCTCTTCAAGCTCCAAACCTTCGCCCTTCCCATTAACTACGTCCGTCTGATCGGCTCCTTTCTCTCCCACCGTCCTTCCTATGTCACCATCCATAACACCAATTCCTACACCTTTTTCCCCTCTGCCGGTGTGCCCCAAGGCTCCGTCCTCTCCCCCCTTCTGTACCTTTTGTACACGGCGGACATGCCGCAACCGTCACCCTCCATCCACCTTCTCCAGTTTGCCGATGACACCGCCTTCCTTGCCCTTGCCCCTACCCTGTAGCGCTCGCAACACCTTCTCCAATCCCATCTTGACTGGTTCACCGCTTGGTGCAACCAGTGGTTGCTCAAGGTCAATCCCTCCAAAACCCAGGCGATCATTGTAGGCAAAACCACCCCTTCCTTCCACCTCCTTGATTTCTATCTCACCATCTATGGCCGTCCTATCGCCCTCACTCCCACCCTTAAGTACCTTGGCGTCACCCTCGACCGTCGCCTCTCCTGGACTCCCCATCTCCGGACAATCCAAGCCAAGGCACACTCCCGCCTCAGTCTCCTCAAGCTCCTCTCTGGCCGTACGTGGGGTCTGGACCCCTCCACCATCCTCCACACATATAAATCCCTCATCCGCCCTATCCTTTGTTATGCCCATCCGGCTTGGATCTCCGCCCCCCCTACCTTTTACAAATCCCTCCAAATCCTTGAACGCCACGCTCTCCGCCTCGCCTATCGCATCCGTCTCCCCTCCCCCACGCAGATCCTCTACGATCTCATCCCCTTCCCCCACCTTCTCCTCTTCCTTGAAAGGATACAGATCCTGTACACCTCCCGCAAACTCGATCCTCCTCACCCGCTCGTCTGCCCGCTCCTCTCCCACCCCCGCCCGCTGCCGCGCCTGTATTCCCACGTCCCACCCGGTCTCCATCTCTCCACCCTCCTTACCCTCTCCCGAGGTGGCTTCCGCCAGCTCCCCCTCCCTGATGATGTCCTCCTCCCTTCCATTTACCCCTCCTATCAACTTTAATCCTCCCCCCCACTCCCTGTTTCATTTCCTTTAGGCACCCTCCCTCCCTTCTCTTTCCTTTTTCCCCCGTCCCCCGTCCTCCACCCCTCTTCCCCTGGGCTTCCCCTCCCCCCTCCCCCCTCACCCACTCTCCCCTGCCCATGGCATCTCTGCTCTCCCCTCTCCCTCTCCCGCTCCCCCTCCTCCTCCTCCTCTCTTGGCAGTCCCCGGGCTCACACACGCTCTGTGAACATTCGCGCGCCGGAGATCGTCGCCATCAGTGTCTCGTGTGTGTGCCTTCGTCTGTGTTTAGTGTTCTTTCGTCGTCACGCCTCCTCTGTTCACGTGTTCCGTCGCAGCCGTCCGTGTTTTGTGCGCCGTGTCAACTAGTGTCAGTGATGTTTTTTCGTCAGGCGTTAACGACCCTGTGTTTTTTCGTTTTTAGGTGTCTACGTTGTTATGCCCACCATTTTTGATTGTATTCTCTGTGTCCCCTCTATTTTTGTAAATCTCAAGGCTGAAGAGCGGCGTACTCAGCTGCTGACAGCCCGCCTTGTAAGTTGTTAAAAATTACAATAAATTAAAAAAAAAATAGCAGTACAGCCAGTTCCTCGCCGAGCTAGGACCAGCTCCGACGGACCTCACCGACGCTCTTGATGACTAGTCGTCTACATGTTATTTGTTTTCTTTGTGTGTATATAGTGATTGTTCGTGAAGTGTACTTCAGTTTCAATAAACGAGAGTATACTGAGTATTCTACAATACTGAGTATTCTTCAGTGGCGACGAGTATAGTGGAACGAACCGACAAACATCATGGTTATGACAGCAGCACCTACGGATTGGCAACAATTCTTTCAAGGACTTCTGCACCAGTTTTTGGAAACTCAGACACAACCTGTCTCCGAAATCCGAAGCCACCACCGCCCCGCGACGCCACCGCCATTCCAAGCATTCAACGATGAAGTTGAAGAATGGGAATCATATGAACGACGTATCCGGCAACACTTCATGATTCATCAAGTCACCCAAGAAGACAGGCAGCGCGCTTTTTTCTTGTCATGGAACCAATCGAAGATGTACGCCCTGTTCACGAAACTGCAGCCTCTGGACCCCGACTCCCTCACTTTCACCGCCATCTGTGCCACGTTAAATGCCAACTACAAACGTCGATATTATGTACTCGCAGCCCCGCATCGAGTTCTACCAATGCCACAAGAAACACGTGCAGACCTATCGCCAATGGGCCGCCGAGCTGCAAGGTCTCAGCAGAAAATGTAAGTTTCACACACATCTTTCCAAGGTATCATATGCTGATGACATGGTGTGTGACCACTTGATACAGGCAGCGCCAGACGCCGCTTTCCGCCACGACGCCCTCAAGTTAGAAGACCCGTCCCTCGAGCGGGTCATAGAACTAGCCTATAATTTCGAAATTTCTACAGCCGCCGATCGTCGACTAGAATCCTGGGCAGATGCAGAAGCAATCCGTGACGACGCCATGACGGACACCGAAGACGTCGCAGCAATCCAGGGCTCAACGATGCGCTCCTACCGCTGCCGAAGTCGGAGACCGCCTCCACAACAAGAAGCCGAGTCGCACCATCCCAGCCGGAGCCAGAAGCCACTGCAGCAACCACACAACTAGCAACGTCGTCGTAAGAATCGTCTCCACCTGCACCACCTGCTATTCAACACATGAGAGAGAAGATTGCCCAGACCGCTGGGCGCAATGCACACACTGCGGCAGGGAAGGCCATTGAGCGTCCGTTTGTCGCGCAAAAACCAGCACCTCCGGCCCAAGACATATCCAGACAGCTTGAACAACACCCCAATGGACATCAACCAGGTAGACAACTCCTCAACACCAAAAATCTTTATAGACGTCACTATCAATGACAAGCCTCTGCGTCTGCAAGTGGACACAGGCGCAGCAGTATCCTTGATTAATTACACTTCATATCCCAACATTGGTTCACCACCCCTCTCTCCAGCCCTTAAGCGCCTACTGGCGTACAATAAGCAAGAGATAGCTCTCCGAGGACAATTCACGGCTCAAGTCAAGTACAAATCGGTTCACCGTCCTGTCACGTTTCTGGTTGTCAACAATTCCTCCACAGCAGACTTATTCGGACTGGACGCCTTCTGCTTATTCGGATTTTCCATTGTGGACGATGTTTACCTAGTGTCTCAGCACGTTCCTTTTCCTGACGTTGATGCACTCTGTAATGAATTCCAGGACCTGTTTTCACCGGGCATAGGATGCGCCAAGGACTGAGGCCTCGTTCCAACTCTGTCCCACCGCCCAGCCTCACTACATTCAGGCACGCCAAGAACCAGTGGCACTACAACAGCCGCTCAAAGAAGAACTCCAATGTCTTCAAGATGAAGGGGTTCTCCATCCTGTGCGGTTCAGCTTGTGGCCCACGCCTTTAGTCATCGTGCAGAAGCCAGGCCGCCGCCTTCGCCTCTACAGTCAACCCACAGCTTCTCTACAGTCAACCCACGAGTATCCCCTTCCACGACCGGAAGATCTTTTTCGCAAAGTGGCAGGGGGCTCCTACTTTACCAAAATCGACCTCGCAGAAGCATATCTCCAAATACCTCTTGACCTTTCCTCCCGATAATACACTGTTATAAATACTCCTTTCGGCCTCTTCCAACTAAACCGACTCATGTTCGGTTTAGCCAGTGCTCCTGCAATCTTTCAAAGATACCTTGAACAACTTCTCGCTGATATCCCGGGCTGTATAAATTACTTAGACGACATAGTAGTCACGGGGTCCTCCTCTGAAGAGCACATAGGCAACCTCCTCTTCCTCCGCCTTCGAACTACAGGTCTGAAATGTAATATTTCTAAATGTTCATTTTACCAACAATCTATCTCCTATCCGGGTCACATCATTTCCCAGAATGGCATTTCTCCATCTTTCTCTTATATCGACGCCATTAACAACCTGCCCCGTCCCCAGGTCCTTGATCAGCTCAAATCCTTCTTGGGCAAAATTTCATATTACAGGAAATTCGTTCCTTCTGCAGCTCAAGTGGCAGCACCCCTGTACCACCTCTGCCGCAAAAAATGACCCATTCTGTTGGACCCCAGTCTGCGAGACCGCCTTCCATACCCTCAAACAGCATCTCCAATCCGCTGCATGTCTCATGCCTTATGATCCAAATCTTTCTTTGATACTTGATACGGACACCTCTGAGTATGGTGTGGGCGCCGTCCTGTCTCAAAAACTGCCGGATGGCACAGAGTGCCCCATAGCATACATCTCAAAAGCTCTCTCCACAGCACAAATCAAATATTCCCAAATCGAGAAAGAAGCTCTTGCCATGGTTTTTGCCTGTTCCAAGAACTATCCCTTTCTCTATGGCAAGTCCTTTCACATTATTACTGCCCATAAACAGCTCCTCTCTTTATTTGCGCCTTCCGCGCGATTACTGACCAAAACATCCCAACGTCTCCAGCATTGGGCGTTGTCCTATCCCAATTTCGCTACACCGTGCATTTCCATACCACCTCCCAGCACACCAATGTGGACGCCTTCTCGCGTCTACAACAAGGTCCGGACCCTGCTTTTAACCAGTTGGACCTCCTCGTTTTTCAGATTGATGATGACGTCCAAGAGGCCCTGAAGGCATTTCCCGTTACAGCTGTCAAAGTAGCTGCAGCCACCGCAGCAGATTCCCTCCTCCGAGTCGTCCGACACTGCGTTCTGCATGGTTGGCCATCCTCGCCGCCTCCTCAGGATCAACGCCACATCCGGTTGTACTATTCCAACCGACACCAGCAATTGTTGGTGGATGGAGTCCTCCTTCTCTTGGATTCAGCAGAACCGAGGGTCATCGTTCTGAGATCCCTGCAGCCTACGATCCTCCACATTCTTCACCAAGCGCATTGGGGGATCGTTCGCAGCAAATCCCTTGCAAGAAGGCATGTTTTTTGGATCAGCCTCACGTCTGACATCACGGAGATGGTGCGTTGCTGTACTGTCTGTGCACAACAATTGCCCCTTCCCCCCAAAAGTTCCTTCCCTGGCCTAAGCGAAACGGTCCCTGGGAACGCATCCACCTTGACTTCGCGGGACCATTTCTAGGCCATCAATGGCTCCTAGTCACGGATGTATATTCCCATTTCCCGTACGTTGTTTGGTGTTCAGCAATCACCATGCACGTTACCTTAACAGCCCTCGCAAAAATATTTAGCTTGGAAGGATTACCAAAAGCCATAGTCACGGACAATGGACCACAATTTCAAAGCCAGGAATTCCTCTCCTTTTACACTGACATCGGCATCCAGCATCTTCTTACCCTGCCCTTCCATCCCCAATCCAATGGGGAAGCAGAACGCCTGGTCAGAATTTACACAAGACACAAATGCTCAAATATACCAAAGACCACTCCCTTGAAGATGCTCTGACGCTATTCCTCAGTTCCTATCGAGCCACTCCGAAAGGGGACAAAAGCCTAGCAGAAGCACTCCATGGCCGCCAACCCAGGACCCTCCTACATCTTCTCTTGCCCTCTCCGAGAATTCGGATTCCTCCTGGACAGTCCCAGTCCTTCCCTGGCTCCTTAGTCTGGACCTGAGGTTTTGGCACTAACACAGGTTGGCTGCCCGCTGTCATCCAGCATTCCGGGGGTCGCCAACTTTTTGATGTCATCTTGGATGGCCACATAGTCCGTCACCATCGAAATCAATTGGGTCCCCACTACCCTGCGCCACCTGCACCGCACCCTCCGACACAGACCACCGCCACTTCTACAACCCATTCCAGACCATCTACACAGACCCCTTCACTAATGCCGTCTCATTGTTGCATGGGTGATGGTTCAGGGCATCAGTCGCCACCAACAGCACCACCAACACAGCAGCCGCAGCTGACGGACCAGCAGCCTGGCCCCTCTTCGGCGCCTCCCCAACAGCCGATGGCCACCGATGAAGACGAACCAATGCCACTGGTCCCACCCATGCCGCCATCACAACCAGTACCCCGGTCAGCCCACATCGCAGGACGTACAGCACCATATTATCCAAGAGCCAGCCTCCACAGCCTCCTCCAGGGAACTGCAGCCGCAGATCTCCACGATGTAGCAGCTATCGATCTTTCGCGCAGTTCCTCCCCCACCCCCCAGAAGGGAGGTATGTTACGTCTGCCACAGACGGCCCCTGCCAGGCAGACTACACTCAAGACACCCCTGTGTACCATATAACCTACAGAAGCACTTGCAGGTGCAACCAAAAGGAAAACAATTCTTCAAAATATACAGAACTTGCTAGAGACTAATGCGAACCTTTTTCTGCAGAGGTCGCCTCAGAGATACAGGGAAAGTTGGAGTACTCCGCCGACCTCCGCCGGCTTTATAAGGCCAGTGCAGCAGCAGTACAGCCAGTTCCTTGCCGAGCTAGGACCAGCTCCGAAGGACCTCACCGACGCTCTTGATGAATAGTCGTCTACAAGTTATTTGTTTTCTTTGTGTGTATATAGTGATTGTTCAAGAAGTGTAGTTCAGTTTCAATAAACGACATTATACTGAGTGTTCTACAATACTGAGTATTCTTCAGGCATGTTCTTGGGTAAAATATTCTGGAGGTAAAATAGTCCCCCATTCGGATCTCGGGGCGGGACCTGCTCAGGAGGACGTCGTTATCAGGAGAAACAAAACTGGCCTTCTACAGGTCGGAGCGTGGAGTTTCAGATCCCTTAATCAGGCAGATAGGTTAGAAAAATTAAAAAGGGAAATGGATAGTTTAAAGTTTGATATAGTGGGAAATAGTGAAGCTCGGTGGCTGGAGGAACAAGACTTTTGGTCAGGTGAATACAGGGTTATAAATGCAGAATCAAATAGGGACAATGCAGGAGTTGGTTTAACAATGAATAAAAAATAGGAACGCTAATAAGCTACTATGAACACGTTATTGTAGCCAAGACAGACAAGAAGCCCACGCCTACCACGCTAGCACAAATTTATATACCAACTAGCTCCCCAGATGATGAAGAGATTGAAGAAATGTGTGATGAGATAAAAGAAATTATTCAGTTAGTGAAGGAAAGTAGTAGGTGAATATGGAATGGGGGTAAGGAATGAAAGATGAAGCCGCCTGGTAGAATTTTGCACAGAGGATAACTTAATCATAGCCAACACTTGGTTTAAGAATCATGAAAGAAGTTGTATACGTGGAAGAGGCCTGGAGACACTTGAAGGTTGCAGATAGATTATATAATAGTAAGACAGAGATGTAGGAACCTTGTTTTAAACTGTAAGTCATTTGCACGGGCAGATGTAGTCTCTGACCACATTTTATTGGTTGTGAACTATAGATAAAAACTGAAGAAACTGCAAAAAGATGGGAATTTAAGGAGATGGGACCTGGATAAACTGAAAGAACCAGATGTTGTAGAGAGTTTCAGGGAGAGTATTAGGGAACGATTGACCAGAACGGGAGAAAGAAACACATTAGAAGAAGACTGGGTAGCTCTGGGAGATGAAATAGTGAAGGTAGCAGAGGATCAAGTAGGTAAGACAATGGCTAGCAGATATCCTATTGCATTTAACTGATGAAATGAGAACATATAAAAGTGCAGCAAATAAAGCAGGCAAAAAGGAATATAAAAGTCTCAAAATTGAGATCGACAGGAAGTGGAAAATGGCTAAGCAGGGATGGCTAAAGGACAAATGTAAGGAAGTAGAGGCATATATCACTAGGGGTAAGATAGATACTGCCTACAGCAAAACTAAAGAGACCTTTGGAGAAAAGAGAACCACAGCATGAATATTAAGAGTTCAGATGGAAGACAAATTTTAAGAAAAGGAGGGAAAGCAGAAAGGTGGAAGGAGTATATTGAGTGTCTATACAGGGGTAATGTACTTGAGGGCACAATTATGGAAGAGGAATAGGACATAGATGAAGATGAAATATGAGATATGATACTGCGTGAAGAATTTCACAGGGCACTGAAAGACCTAAGTCGAAACAAGGCCTCAGGAGTAGACAACATTCCATTAGAACTGTTGATAGCCTTGGGAGAGCCAGCCCTGACAAAACTCTACCATCCGGTAAGCATGATGTGTGAGACAGGTGAAATACTCTCAGACTTCAAGAAGAATATAATAATTCCAATCCCAAAGAAAGCGGGTGTTGACAGGTGTGATAATTAACGAACTATCAGTTTAATAAGTCACGGCTGCAAAATACTCACACGAATTCTTTACAGACGATTGGAAAAACTGGTAGAAGCCCACCTCAGCGAAGATCAGTTTCGATTCCCTAGAAATGATGGAACACGTGAGGCAGTACTGACCCTACGACCTATCTTGGAAGATAGATTAAGGAAAGGTAGACATACGTTTCTAGCAACACAACACAACAGACATACGTTTCTAGCATTTGTAGACTTAGAGAAAGCTTTTGATAATGTTGACTGGAATACTCTCTTTCAAATTCTGAAGGTGTCAGGAATCAACCACAGGGAGCGGAAGGCTATTTAAAATTTGTATAGAAACCAGATGGCAGTTATAAGAGTCGAGGAGCATAAAATTGAAGCAGTGGTTGGGAAGGGAGTGAGAAAGGGTTGTAGCCTGTCCCCGATGTTATTCAATCTGTGTATTGAGCAAGAAGTAAGGGAAACAAAAGAAAAATTCGGAGTAGAAATTAAAATCCATGGAAAAGAAATAGAAACCTTGAGTTTTTCCGATGAGATGTTGTAATTCTTTCAGAGATAGCAAAGGACCTAGAAGAGCAGTTGAACAGAATGGACAGTGTCTTGAAAGAAGGATGTATGATAAACATGAACAAAAGCAAAACGAGGGTAATGGAATGTAGTTGTATTAAATCTAGTGATGCTGAGGGAATTAGATTAGGAGATGAGACACTGAAAGCAGTAGATGAGTTTTGCTATTTGGGAAGCAAAATAACTGATGATGGTCGAAGTAGAGAGGATATAAAATGTAGACTGGCAATGGCAAAGAACGCGTTTCTGAAGAAGAGAAATTTGTTGATATAAAGCATAGATTTAAGTGTCAGTAAGTCTTTTCTGAAAGTATTTGTGTGGAATGTAGCCATGTGCAGAACTGGAACATGGACGATAAATAGTTTAGACAAGAAGAGAATAGAAGCTTTCGAAATGTGATGCTACAGAAGAATGCTGAAGATTGGATGGGTAGATGTAACTAATGAGGAGGTACTGAACAGAATTGGGGAGAAGAGGAATTTGTGGCGCAACTTGACTACAAGGAGGGATCGGTTGGTAGGACATGTTCTGAGGCATCAGGGGATCACCAATTTAGTACTGGAGGGTAGCCTGGAGGGTAAAAATCGTAGAGGGAGACCAAGAGATGAATACGGTAAGCAGATTGAGAAGGATGTAGGTTGCAGCAGTTATTTAAAGATGAAGAAGCTTGTACAGGATAGAGTAGCATGGAGAGCTACATCAAACCAGTCTCTGGACTGAAGGTCACAACAACAACAACAACAACAACAAGACAATAACAACAACAAGGCCAATATTGTTACAGTCTTATCTTATTGCATCGTGTTTAAGGCTGTTATTATTGTAATTATATGAGTTTATTATTCACTATTGGAACGGTTTGAAGAATGTAAATTGAAATGGCAAATTAACTTGGTATTTTCCTAGCTGTTTTTTTTTAAGAGGACATTTTGTTGCTTTAAGAATATAAATGCTTGTTGTCGAAAGGATAAATGATGTTAGTTAAAGGGGCGTAGTCCTTCCATGTCATCTAAAACAGAACTGAAACCAGTAGCACTGCCACGATTCTCGAGATGAATACTTGCTGTGATTGAAATGACTCACAAAAGTATCAATGGTTCATGAAAGCGCGGTACAGGGACGTTCACGCTCATCTGTGGTAGCCTGTTTGTCTCATTACGTGAGGTAAATATGAGAGTAAAAGCTGCTGTCTGAAAGACGACAGAAAACGTAAACACAAGATGACTATGAATAAAACAGTATCTAAACAGCAGAGGTACGAGAAATACAAAGCGACGCCGTCGTTTTGTTTGCTTATTTCCAAAAAAGTTGGTCGTAGTAAGAATTAAGAATTTCTGCTTAGGAAAATGCAGCGATAAAACTAACAAAAGCATTTAGTTAACTGGCAACCGGTGACCCATAAACAAGCTGGCGAGACTTATTTAGCATTTGACAACAACACATTTCAGTGATTATTCTCAAAATTGAAAAGTACGATACCATACCTACTTATGGGAGCTTCTTAGCCGTTCTGTAGAGGTTAGTTAACTATTAATACGTCTTATTCATTTTATAAAAAGTTGCTTACATAATTTCCTTCTTGGCCGGCCGTGCGGTTCTAGGCGCTTTAGTCTGGAACCGCGTGACCGCTACGGTCGGAGGTTCGAATTCTGCCACGGGCATGGATGTGTGTGATGTACTTAGGTTAGTTAGGTTTAAGTAGTTCTAAGTTCTAGGGGACTGATGACCACAGATGTTAAGTCCCATAGTGCTCAGAGCCATTTGAACCATTTTGAACCATAATTTCCTTCAAGAGAGATTATATACAGGTTAACATCTTCGCACTCGACAAATTTGGTGATTCCGTCGACACCAGAATCCACTAGGACGGAAGTTGTGTTTTCCAATGTTGTATTTTTTACGTCACCAGTACCCTTCATTTCTATTTCTAGTACCGATACTGTAGCTTGTTGAGTAGCTCTACCTGTTCCATGTTTCCTTTGATTCATATATCAAGCGCTTCAAATATTGTACTATTAAGTCGCCGTAACATTAACATTCGTACGGAGTATTCATATAAACTTTTCATATTTTTATAGGTTGCTTCTTCTCTGATCTCATACTCCGAGGCATGCACAAACACGCATGCGTAGTTGCACTTCCGGAAATGCTGGCGCGTGCGCAAAATTGAACGAAAAAAAGGTATTGTGTGGACGCACCTTAATGGAAGCTGCGCCATGCTATTCTAGATATCATCAGTTGGCAGCAGTTATTAGCCCCACGAAACTTTCCTAATTCTGTTGACAAGTTGTGATCAGTACCAGGAAACAGGGACTCTAAGGAAAGTTTGTGGTAAGCACTATTGGGCCAAATTGCTAAGGTCATCGGTCCCTAGACTTAAAAGCTACTTAACGTAACTTAAATTAACTTACCCTAAGGACAACACATGCATGCCCGAGGGAGGACTCGAACCTCCGACGGGTGGTGCCGCTCGAGCCGTGACAAGGCGCCTTGACCGCGTGGCTACCCCGCGCGGCGGCTCTAAGGAGCAGTAATTAATTTATCTCCTGTAGTTACAACACAAAATAATAACTGCTTCTAGCTACAAATAGGTCGGATCTTACCGACAATTCAGTATAGCAACGGAGATGGCTCTGAGGACTATGGGACTCAACTGCTGTGGTCATAAGTCCCCTAGAACTTAGAACTACTTAAACCTAACTAACCTAAGGACAGCACACAACACCCAGCCATCACGAGGCAGAGAAAATCCCTGACCCCGCCGGGAATCGAACCCGGGAACCCGGGCGTGGGAAGCGAGAACGCTACCGCACGACCACGAGATGCGGGCGGCAACGGAGATTAACGATCATGATGTCATTGTAACAACTACGGTTAGGAAAGTTAATAAATCAGTCAATAAGGCTAGGAGAGTGTTTCTACGAGACAGAGAAGGTAAGCAGTAGTTATAGCATTACACTTACATAGTGAACTGATACCACTTAGTTCCGGTAAGATGGACGTAGAGGGATTAAGGGCAAAGTTCGAGCGGACTGTATATCGTGGATTGGAGTGTTATGTGCCTAGTAAGTGGATAAAGAGTGGAAGATACCCACCTTGGCTTAATAACGAAATTCAGAAGATGCTGAGGAAGCAGAAGCTGTTGCACTCTCGGTTCAAAAGAGAACACACAAATGACGACAAGCAAAGGTTAGTAGATTTTCGTACGTCTGTGAAAGGTCTGTGCGCGAAGCATACAACTACAGCCGTCATACCGTAGCAGAAGATCTGGAAGAGAACCCGTGAAAATTTTGGTCCTATGTAAAATCACTAAGCGAGTCTAGGGCTTCCATTCAGTCCCCTGTTGACCAGTCTGGTTTGGCAGTTGAAGACAACAAAAAAAATGGCTTAAAATGGTTCAAATGGCTCTGAGCACTATGCGACTTAACTTCTGAGGTCATCAGTCGCCTAGAACTTAGAACTAATTAAACCTAACTAACCTAAGGACATTACACACATCTATGCCCGAGGCAGAATTCGAACCTGCGACCGTAGCGGTCGCTCGGCTCCAGACTGTAGCGCCTAGAACCGCACGGCCACTCCGGCCGGCAGTTGAAGACAACAAAACGAAAGCCGAAAAGATAGCAAAACCAAAGCTGAAGTTTTCAATTTCAAGTCTTACAAACGTATCACGTATCATCATTTGACCTTCGAACAGACTCCCGAATTAACGACATTGTAATAAGCATCCTTGGCGTAGAGAAACGCCTGAAGGAGTTGAAAACAAATAAGTCAGCAAATCCGGATACAAACCGAATTCGGTTTTTCAAAGAGTACTTTAGTTAGCTGCCATTTATCGCGGACCTGTAGCCCAGCGCAAGGTCTGAAGCGACTGGATAAAATTTCTGGTGACTCCTGTGTATAAAATGGGCAAAAGAACGGCGGACCCGCAGAATCCCAGACCATATCCCAAACATTGGTTTTCTTCAGAATCATTTAACATATTCTCGTACTAATTGTCGTATAATAACTTTTCTTGAGACCGAGAGGCTTATGTCCGCCCACCAGCGTGGTTTTAGGAAGCATCGCTCTGCGAAACTCAGCTTGCCCTTTTCTCATATGATATAATGCGACGAAGGGCAACTAGTAGATTTCAGATTTCTAGGTTTCCGGAAAGCGTTGACACGCCCCTTTGCAGGCTGTTGAAGTATATGGAATAGGTTCACAGATATGCTAGTCACTCGAAGACTTGTTAAGTAATAGAACCCAACATGTTGTTCTCGACGGCGACTGTTCATCTGAAACAAGGATATCAACAGGAGTGGCCCAGGGAAGTGTGATAGGATCGCTATTACTCTCTATATACGTAAATGAACTCTCGGACAGAAAGGACAGCGATCTGCGTTTGTTTCCTGATGATGCTGTGGTGTACGTTCAGGTATCGAAGTTGAGTGACTGTTGGAGGATGCAGAAGGACTTATACAAAATTTCTAGTTGGTTTGATGAATGGCAGGCAACGGCCTTGCCGCAGTGAATACACCGGTTCAGGCCAGATCACCGAAGTTAAGCGCTGTCGGGCGTGGCCAGCACTTGGATGGATGACCATCCTGGCCGCCATGCGCTTTACCATTTTCCGGGGTGCACTCAGCCTCGTGATGCCAACTGAGGAACTACTCGACCGAATAGCAGCGGCTTCGGTCAACGAAAACCGTCATAACGACCGGGAGAGCGGTGTGCTGACCACACGCCCCTCCTATCCGCATCCTCATCTGACGATGACACGGCGGTTGTATGGTCCCGATGGGCCACTTGTGGCCTGAAGACGGAGTGCTTGATGAATGGCAGCTAGCTCTAAATGTACAAAAATGTACCTCAGTGAGGATGAGTAAGAAAAACATACTCATAATGTTTGTGTAAAGCATAAATAGTGGCCTGTTTGACCCTCTCACGTCGTTTAAATATCTGGGCGTAACGTTGCAAAGCCATATGAAGTGGGACGAGCGTGTGAGGACTATGGTAGGGAAGACGAATGATCGACTGTGGTTTATTGGGAGAATTTTGATAGTATGGGTCATCTGTGAAGGAAACCTCATAAAGGACGCTGGTGTGACCTACTCTTGAATACTGCTCGAGTGTTTAGGATACGTACCAGGTCGGATTGAAGGAGGACATCTAAGCCATTCAGAGGCGGGCTGTTAGATTTGTTACAGATATGTTCGAGCAACACGCAAGTGTTACAAGGATGCTTCGAGAACTCCAGTGGGAATCTCTGGAGAGAAGGTGGCTGTCTTTTCGGAGAACACTATTGAGAAAATTTAGAGAACACGTATTTGAAGTTGACTGCCGAATGATTCTACCGCCGCCAACATACATTGCGCTTAAGGACCACGAAGACAAGATACGAGAAATTACGGATCTTATGAAGGCACATAGAAAGTCATTTTTTCCTCTCTCTGATTGCGAGTGGAACAGGAAAAGAATGATTAGAAGTGTTATAGGGTAGCCTCCGTCACGCACCATACGGTGGCTTGCGAACTATCTATGTAAATATAGATGTAGACATCAGAAGCGAATGATTACATTTATAAAAAAATTTACTAACTTTATAAAATAAAAGAGTAGCTTCTTCTACCAGACTGGTGACTGAGTGAAGTTTTCGTTAACTTGACGAACACTGAAAACTGAACACTGATCAAACGCTGTCATGTAGTAAATTAACAAAAATACGGTACAGGTAAATACGTACACTCACCTCTTTTTCACTGAAGACGTCTGTTGGTGACTGCATTTGTTGAAAATTACTTAAAATCATCTTGAGTCAGATGCTTGTCGATTATTTGGTAGGTTTTGCAGCCCTTGTTCTGAGCTTTTATGTACATCGCATTTTATCCAGTTTTTTGTGTTGGAGAACATAGAAAAACCTTTCTGCTTTTTATTTCATTGCGGAACTGTTAACACAATCTTTACAAATGTAGAAATATTTTCAGAAACTGTTTGTACTTCAAAATTTTTGACTGCCGACAATTTACTCAAAAAGACTTCAGGCTATTTTTTTCGTAAGAGCTCTTTGTCTGATGCATCAAAATAGCAAGGTAATGACCTCCATTCACTCATTCTTTAATAAGTCAGGATTTGGTAACAAATGCTGATACTTTTCCGAAAGGATTTGCAAATTTTTTATATCTGTTCCTTTTCATAGCCAAGAGCAATATTTGGCTCAACAAAATGAATCTCGTGGAAGAGTCGCCCTGATACTGATACTTCATGTATCACTACGATTACAGCAGTTTGATAAAACTACACGCACTGTTGCCTAAAATTATGAATATCTACTTTCCTGTTTTCAGTTAAAGTACTAAAGAGTATTTCACATTCACTTCCAAAGTAGACTTGACCTAAGGCAAGTAAAGTTTGAGGTTCGAGAGGGTTTAATTTATCCATTTTTTTTTAATGAGATGAGTTTGATAAAGTTTTGATAAATTGTGTGACTGTAGTTGCCCTGTTAAAATCTGATCACTTTGACGAACAGCAATTGCAATGTCAAAAAAATAAAAAATAAAAATGAACTTATTTCATAAATTCGAGATAAGGTTTTGTATAAACGTTCATTTCATCAGTTATCGTTTGTGCCATAATCACTCTATCATATAACGTGGCTTCAAGAAATAAAAGTTGCATAGGTTCCCAGTACTCTAAGATCCTTGATATGCACTACTGTAATGTTAGCCACCTTGTTTCAGCAGATCTTAAAATTTTATATTTCCCTTAGTTCATAAGTTCTGGCAACGAAGAGAACATTGCTTGTCTTTTGCAGCTGTGGCAAAGTAGGATCCTATATTTCTTATTAATTCCTCTACATTTCTCGGTAGGTTCATTGCGGCTTCACTGGCTAGAATGTGCAAGGAATTACACGTACTTTTAATAAAAAAAATCAATCATCTGCCTCAACTTTCAATTTTGTTATCAACGGGCAATTTTTCCCTACCATCACGCTTGCATTATCTGCAGCCATGGCAATAATACTTTCAGCTGGAGTATTTTTCTCGTTGAAGCTTGTGATGGATGCATCAGACAGAGAGAGCTTTTGCAATACAATTTATGGCATCCGAAGTTATGATTTATAACAACTGTGTAACAGTACACTTCCCGTCTTCATAAAAATATACAACTGCACACTATAATTTCTTACTGGAAACGCCTACAAATAATGAAAACTTGCGAGTCTGTATAATATTGTTCAGTTTATCGGATTCTACTTTGGCCATAAAATTTTCTAAAATGCTTGTGCGTTTTGTACTATGAATTTTCATATTTTGGGAATTTTTAGAATCGACGAAACTGTCTTAAAGATCTCACCTGTATGAACTATTTTTGAAAAGAATAGTCAGTGGTCGGCAAATGCTGTCGGCAATCTTATTTCAGTAGCTTTGCTGTCCTCTTCGAGCTTAAGATTCGCGGTGCGCTGAAAGGAATGGTTGTTCATTAAATTGTGACACTCGACTTTAGTGCGAATCCCGATTTGCGTGTTTCAAAAGTTCGCTTCTTACTGCACACAAACTAATAATCACACGCCCTATAAAGTGCACTCTTGCCACAATTCCTTGACTGTCACTGTTTTGTAACTCTCTTTTCTCTTTCGGTGCTAAAGCCACAATAAAAAAAATACTAACGCTACAGTTACACACACAAAAAAGGAAACGTTAGAAACTTATGTTAAGGCTAAAGGAACTGAACACATCGAAGCGAGCACTTTATCCTTTATTTTCAACATGTTAGTACACGGCAAAGACATAAACAACCACCGCCGTGGAAGTTAAGAAAGTAGTTCTGGAAGTAACAATGTTGCAGAGATTACAGTACATGCGGTAGAAGATGCCTCAGGGGCTCCTGTCTTTCGTTGTTGAATGTCGGCCCCATTCGGAGTACATCGAGTTGTTTGTCTTCTTTTCACGATTGCTGCTAGCGTCAGTGTTTGCTCGACAGTAGCCATTTTTCTTCTAATCATTGCATTTTATTGCAACGACTTTAGTTTTATGTCCCTTCTTTGCTATAAATACGGACAGCATTTGAAAATGATTTTCTCGTAATATGCATTCCCGAATCTATATTACTTCCGTGCGAAATCTGTACCTTACGATGCAACAACTCATAGGCACGAAGAGCGCTAAGCAACAAACATGCCAGTATTTCTCTGTCACGTACTCTCTTCAGACAGCTACCAAAATACTTTCCTTCTGCGCCTCGTTTCGTCCCTGAGGCAGACCCTCATTGGCCAACTTTCCGTACACAATAGTGCCAGACGTCTGCAATTTTTAAAAATTATACAGCTTTTATTTTCTAATTTTGTAATTTTTCTTTCTTGGAATAGATGTCCCTAAGTTTTACAAAGGGATTGGAAACCCGTCACTACGTCCATACAATTTGGAGAAACGAGCCAAAAGTCCCTGCGCATAGGGACATGTCCTTACAGTTAGCAACTAGGGTTCACAGCGCTATAGCATGTTAACAATGAACTAAAATTTTTCGCCTAACGGCCAGTTGAGCGTGGCAGATGCTGACAACTACTCCACCATACTAAAATAATATATCTCTAACTTGCAGTAAAATTTCCGTGTGGACCCAGGTTAAATTAAAAATAAGTTTAGTTGATCTGTGAAAAAAATTGCCCTTAACAGAAAAAAACTAATAACACATAAAAGTGCTTCAGGAACAGACAGAATTACGCAAAAATCAAAAAATCATGTTGATTACTTTGTTATTTACACTTTGTTTGTTGGCACTATTTGTTAATATACAAAAGTAGTACCAACTGCACAACACTGATTCTTTACTTTTGTCGCTTTTTCAAACATAGGTACTTCTGAGCGCAGCTCGCATCATTTGTTGTAGATCTCTTCACTGTTACTTTTCGACCCACACGTCGACACCGGTTTCTCTGCTCTCTGGCATCCCTATGGCCAGACGGTCTCCACCTGCGTTGCACGCCGTGGTGAACACTTCGCGAGGGCTGAAAACAACGTAACGTGTATCTTTCTCGTGATCATTATAGGAGGGTAGCACTCCTCTGGATACATTCTTTTCTTTACGATACCCTTATAACCAAAGAGCTACATTAAAAGTGATGCTGAGTCCAGGAGCGTATTTAAATACCCATTTACATATAGGGGTTTCAGAACACAACTGAATCAAGTTTACCTGTGGTATTTGTCTTATTCCATTTTTAAGTACTATTGTTTAATGAAGATTCATGTCCTTCTTCTTCTTCTTCTTCGCAGATGGATCACTTAGGACCACGCGTAATCAACATTTTTTGGCCTTCCTTTTCGCCCAGTATTCCTTCATAAACAACGAATGGGCTAGCTTTCGTTGCGTAGACCATGTATGTCGGTTAGCTTTTCTCTCTTCTTCCTCAAAACCCCGTGTGTTTGTGATTTTTCTGATTTCATTTCTATCATGTAGATTTGGAGACCCTAATTCTCTCAGGTCTTTTTCCGTCTGTTTGTACCAGTTCGGTCTTGTAGTTTTGTTCTTTAAAAATGTATGGATTTTGTGCATTAACCTGTTTGAGTCCATTCTTTCTAAGTGCCCCATGAATTGGATTCTTCTCATGCGCATTGTGTCTGTTATTTTGGAGATATTTTTATATATTTCTGCATTGGGGTTTGGATAATGTACCCCATCTTTAGTTCTTGATCCTAGGATTTTCCTCATTATCTTACGTTCTTTCACTTCTAGTTCCTCTTTTAGTGTTCTGTGTTGAAGGTTTAGTGTCTCAGATGCGTAGAGAGCTTCGGGTCTAATTACTGTTGTGTAGTGTCGTATTTTGCAGTTCCACGAGAGACTCTTTTTGTTGTAAATGCTTTTTGCTAGCCGGCCGCGGTGGTCTAGCGGTTCTGGCTCTGCAGTCCGGAACCGCGGGACTGCTACGGTCGCAGGTTCGAATCCTGCCTCGGGCATGGGTGTGTGTGATGTCCTTAGGTTAGTTAGGTTTAAGTAGTTCTAAGTTCTAGGGGACTTATGACTTAAGATGTTGAGTCCCATAGTGCTCAGAGCCATTTGAACCACTTTTTTTTTTTTTTTTTTTTTTTGTTAACTGAAACGCCTTCTCCATTTTCTGGACTCTTGATCTGACAGATTTCTTTTCATTACAATTTTCTGCAATCCATTCACCTAAATATTTAAATTCTTTTACTCGAGAGATGTAGTTATTACCAATTTTGAGATCAGAAGGTGCATCTTTGATGTCAGTCATAAATTTCGTTTTTTAAATGAAATTTATAATTCTATTTTAGCTGCCTGTTCTTGTAATAATTCTCACTGTTTCTGCGCATCGGTAATGTCTTGTGCGATCAGTGCCATGTCATCAGCAAATGCTACACAGTGTAATTCTATGCCCTTATGTCTTGGTCCCAGTCTGTGTGCTGGTGCACCTGCTTTTTTCCATTCTCTAACAACTTTTTCAATAGCACAATTGAAGAGCACTGGGGACAGTACATCCCCTTGTCGTACTCCTGTGTCTATTTCAAATTCTGTGCTCAATTCTCCCATAAATTTTACTTTGGATTTGGTCTCCGTGAGTGTTCCTTTTATGATGTTTGTTGTCTTTTGATCTAGTCCAAATTCTGCTAATACTTCAAAAAGGGATTCTCGGTCTATACAGTCATATGCTTTTTTAAAGTCGAGAAACTTGATGACATAACTTTTGTTTGAAATACTATGTAAATATTTCATTGAGTTTTTCAAGTTAAGGATTTGTTCTACGCAAGATCGACCTTTTCTGAACCCACCTTGGTATTCGCCTAGTTTTGAATCCAGCTGAGGATCTGCGCGGTTTAGTAGGGCTTTAGACAGAATTTTGTATGTTATTGACAATAAAGAGATTCCGCGATAGTTGTTGGGGTCTGTTTTACTTCCTTTTTTGTACAGAGGATGTATGATTGCAGTCTTCCAATCTGTGGGGATTTTTTCAGTTTTCCAGATTTCATGAATAATTTCTTTGAGTTTTGCAATAAGATTTTCTCCTGCGTTTTTCCATAGTTCTGCGATGATTTGGTCTTCTCCTGATGCTTTGTTATTTTTCAGTGACTGAATTATCTCTTTAATCTCTTGTAAACTTGGTGGCTTTGAGTCTGGGTTTCGTTGTGTACGATGGAACTCAAATTTTTCTGCAGGCTTTTCACAATTCAGTAATTTAAAAAAAGTATTTTGCAAGAATTTCACAGTTTTCGGTGTTGGTATGAGCAATTTCCCCATGGTCATTTTTGAACTGGAGTGATGGAGGAGAGTACTTTGTTAATTTTTGTTTGAATACTCTGTAGAAATTTCGGGAATTGTTTTTCTTGAAATCATTTTCTATGTCTTGCAATTTTTTGTCATCGTGTTGTTTACGGACTGTTCGTATTGCTTTTGTGACTGTTTTCCTGGTATCTTTGAGATCTTCCAGGGTCTTTTGATTTTTGTTGCACAACCAATTTTGCCACGCCTGTTGTCTGAGATTTATCAGTTGGTCACACTCATCTGTCCACCATGGGTGTTTACGTGTTCTTGTTTGCGGTGCTACAGTTTCAGCTGCATTTGAAAGTCCTGCTTGCAGTTGTTGCCAATTTTGTGGTTTTAAATTTTGCGTTTCTTTTGTAAATTGTTCATGTCCATATATTGTAAATAACTGAAAGAGGATTGGCAATGTTGTTCAGCATGGAAGCAAGCAGTTTTCTGTTCAGAGCACAGTGGGAGCATGTCCATTGTCACAGCCTTCGTGGTTTGTTTTGTCTGTGAGTCTAAATAAAGTGGACTTATTATTATGAGTGATTCGTCTGAAGATATCGAAGATAAAGCATTGGAATATCAACGTTCTAGGTCAGGTAAGCTAATAACTACTTTAAAAAATTTCATAAGTGAGAATTAACTAACGAGTTAATAAACAGACCGGGCCATTTAGTTTAAATGAATGATAATATTTTATGGTATTTCACAATCGTTATATGTTATAGTAAGGCATTTTTTCTTTTTATGCAGGGGAGGACACAGATGCTGAGGAAGGTGGTGCTTCCGCAGCAGGTGATAGTAATGTCTCCAATGAAGCTGGAACAGAGAGCAGAGGAAGTTCTCCAGGGAAGTGGAAGAAGAGAGTATTAGGCAACGGCGGCCGAACTGTGGGTAGGAGTATAATACAGGGAAGGGCGTAAGAGCTCCAGCTAAAAGCCTTCCTGCTAATTCACCCCTCCCCCCAACCTCCCCCCCTCCCCCTGCATGTTGGATTGCCACAATCAATTTGAAGAAGAAGGAAAGAGAGGGAATATACGAGGGTCGGAACTTTAATAGTGGCAAATATTTATTTACTGCTCGTACAAAATAGATACGTCTTTCAAAGCTTTACTGACCTTCAAAGTAGTCATCAGCATTGTGTATAACCTGTTGCCAGCGATGTGGAAGTCGTAGGATACTCTTAGCAGTGCCAGTTGTGTTGACAGTACCAGCGGCGCGATCTGTTGCCCGCCGAATTTGTAGCAGCTCTGATGCGAATGCCGTGAAGTGTTTTCTTCAGTTTAGAAATCGAACTTACGACGGCTTAAGTCAGGGGAGTGCAGTAGGTGGTATTGCGCTAGCAGCCCCGTCAGTCAAACAAAGCAGTAACAGCTTGCACTGTACGTGCTCGAGCATTGTCCTGCAAAATGATAGTCAGGTCCTGCAGAAAGTGTCATCACTTCTGTCTCTAAGCTGGTCGTAGATTGTGTTCCAAAAATGAACAGCATTCGCTTTAGAAAAGCGTCATCATTTCTGTCTCTATGCTGTTCATTTTTAGAACACAATCTACGACCAGCTTAGAGACAGAAGTGATGACACTTTCTGCAGGACCTGGCCATCACTTTGAAGGAGAATGCTCAAGCACGTACAGCGCAAGCTGTTACTGATTTGTTTGACTGATGGGGCTGCTAAGTGCTATACCACCTACTGCACTCCCCTGACTTAAGCATTCAAAGTTCAACTCGATTTCTAAACTGAAGGAAACGCTTCACGGCATTCGCTTCAGAACTGCTGCAAATTCGTCGGGCAACAGACCGCGCCGCTCGAACTGTCAACACAACTGGCACTGCTAAGAGTATCCTACGACTTCCACATCGCTGGCAACGGGTTATACAAAATGCTGATGACTACTTTGAAGGTCAGTAAAACTTTGAAACACGTATCCATTTTGTACGAGCTGTAAAGAAATATTTGCCACTATTAAAATTCCAACGCTTGTATTTCATTCTTTCTGGAAGCTCAGTGATTACAGTAGGCATAATGCGCACCGTCGGTGACTTGTTCAGTCAGGTTCGATTATGTGATCTCGGAAAAGCATTGGTTTCGGAAATCCTAAAAGCGTTAGCTTTGAATATTTTTTAAAGTTTGGAGTGAGATCTTGAGGAGCTCCAAAACAGGAATGTCAAAATGTCACTGTCTCTCACCGAAGTTGTGTAGAGATCCGTGCTTGACGTCTCAGTAATTGATCACAATTTCTTGGTATTAGGGAATTCTTACATGCCTAGAAACAGCGATTTTGGTTCAGTGGAGAAAGCCACTAGGAAAGTTTCGCACATTTACCGACCAAACGACTGGATCGATATCATCAGACAAGCATAGGAAACGTACCCCAGATTCGAGGCAACTGAAATCAAACCTCAGATTTAATATCGTCCAGAAACTCGGATAACTGAGTTACAAACAGAAAAAAATGGTTGATGGTTATGGCGTCAACTGGCTGAGTATGAGACGTATTACGGAACGGACTCTCCTGATGTTCAAGCAGACTCTGAACCCTCATGTGCAACTCGACCAAGCTGACTTAAGAAAGAAGCCTGGCCATCACATGACATAGTTAAGTAACATCTTCATACCAAAAGTCGACCAGTAACAAAAGCAAAGAGAAAGGATATGAGGGATTTACTGCTCTGTAATCGACCTTTGCACACCAATTTTTTAAAGAACATACCGTGTGACTCTGCCACAACAGCTTCCTTAGCGTTGCACAAACAAGCAGACGAAATTGAACACGTATTTTTCTTTGAATCAGAACTGCATATATTTCTGTTTCGAATTATATGTTATAAAGCTGGCGCCGGGAATAAGACTACAATTATATATTTAAGAAATGTATCGTCTCAATTATTTCCATAACGAAACCTGAAGCCTAGACTAAAGAGGAAGATACAAAAGATTCAGTGTGCAAAAGAATCAAGTCTAACAGATTACTTTTCTATTCAAAGTAGCATGGAATGGCCTTTAAACTTACCCTTCTTCAATATGAGAATACGTTATACAGAATACCTTCTTCCATTCAAACATCTTAAAATGATTAAGCTTTTCACTGTCGTTAATTATTCAGCCAAATCCTTCTCTAGTTTTCTCAAAAGTTTTTTATTGTGAGTTGACTTCCTTGAGCAATGAACACCTCTTACGAAAAATTTTAACCATGTGTACATTAATGAATGTGTAAGGTGACAACTGAAAGAACAGACAAAGATTGCTAGTTATACAGGGAAATAGTTAACGGTCTTGTTGCTCGGTAGCTGCAATAATCCGATCATCCGGAATTACGATGGCAACCTTTGACTGCCATCGCATTCGGACCACCAGCGGCTCCATGCTGCCACTAAGGTAGAGTCTGCACAGAATACCGTGTCCACTGGATAGGCAGATGGCAGGCACGCGTGGAGATAGTAGTAGTGGTTGGGGATACTGCCAGGCGCTGTTGGGGAAATACCTGGTGATGGGGGGGGAGTGCCATTTTAAACTGAAACGTGTGCTCACATTTTTTTCTGAATATTAAGTGGAGCCCCTCCACACCCACACTTGCATGGTGACTATTCAAAAAGATCTGTAACCTCTGCTTTGGTCAGTATCTAAAAATAATTCTGCTGAAAATGCAACGATTTATTTTCGCCTGGCTTGATAATCATTTGTAATTTTCAGAGCAGCGTTATGAGTGGCGATTTTTTTTTTTTATTATGTAATATGCACCAAACGCAAAATCATATTGGTCCCTGTTTCTCATTGCAAACTTTTTAGAATTTCGCGCAGTGTCTTATTTCCACATAAATATCACAATAGCTATGATCATTGACGAAATCACGAGCTCATCATATTGACCTGGCATATAAAACTATAAGTAACGTAAAAGAAAGAAATTTTTTTTACCGAGTAGTTACCCATACAATTGTTTGAGAAAGACAGCAGGGCGTGCTTCTCGATTCTGTCATTGAAAAGTTCTCAAACACTGATGGTCTCCCCTTCCGAACATCGAATGAACTTGTCCAGCGCTTTGGACGAAAATTCGTCATTGTAGATTAGACTCTGTATCCTGCGCAGACTCTAAGCTGTGTTCTGTCTCTATGTGCCACTATTAGCAGCTCCTAGCACACTTGCACTCGGTTACTGGTAATATTTCCTCATTTTGAATGCGTGCTCTGATTAACCAAGTGTGTGGTTTTTTTGGCCAACCAAACACTGTCACCCAGTCCGTTAATAAATATCTAATATCCAGGCACTTATGCCACCTGCTTCAGTGCCCTTTTAACGCTTTCCGTCCGTCTGGCAACAGTTCTGTACACTAACTTTTACTGTGTCTTAGTGTCCACTGAAGTATTTTTCCCAATTGAAACCTGGTAATGTTCAACGTTTTCTCATCATGTACAAGTGTACCAACTGTTGGGCATCGCTACAGAAGTACCAGTAAGTCAGTGTAGCAGTGCATAGCAGCTCGTGACCACCAGAATACAATGGTGTGGTTAATTCGCTATATTCCACCATATAATTAAATACTGTTATTGCTATTTTAAATGGTAATTATTGAATGAACATTTTACTATTTATTACAATAGAGAATACTTCGTAACCAGTCATTTTAGTTTACAAAATGAAGCCAAGTGTACAAAGTATGCTTTCAAAAATTGGTGTGTATTTTTGTATATATCTTGCACCTAAAATCATTTAAAAATGGCCTGAGAGCATTACCACATAAAGAAAAATTTTCCTTGTTCCAGAAAACAAATTTAGGTCTGAAAGGGTTAACTTGCTCGATCGTATGAGCTTCATTATTAATGCATTTGTGGGTCTTTAATCAAAATGTATATTTTTAACGGCAGCTGTTGTCAACTCCCATTTAGAATTGTGCTATCCCCTTCTGTCATTCATCTATTACCACTGTGATTGGGATAATAAGGTCGAATGACACCTGCAGTAGAAGATGAACTCGATGCTGTGGGCACAGTTGGCGCTGAGGGCAGGGCAGTGGGTGCTGATTTCCATGTCACACAGCTGGGAAGGCAATTTCACGTTTTATCCATGTTGGATCTTGTGAACACCGCAGCCATTAATTATAGTTGATGAATGACGCAACCAGCCACAAACACTTTTTAAATATTTTATTTTAGTGCCGCAAACGGTTTCGGGCGTCTACACCTGTCTTTAGATGGCTAATATTTTTCGTTACATAAATGTTTTGATAAACAGCATGTCATCTGCACAACACTGCACAATAATATTTGAGTATTTGTTGCCACTTTATCAGTTATTTCATTAATAAAGATATTCCTGTAGTAAGTTTTTCAGGGTCAGTACCCATTTGAAAGATAAACTCGTTTATTATAAAAGGTATGTTGATGACACAGTCATCTTCTTCAGTGGTACAGTAGGTGAAATAAAATCATTTGCAAATGCCATGAGTAACATGCACCCCAACATCAAATTCACTATTGAGCACCAGACAGAAGAAGGCATCAGTTTTCTTGATCTTAGAATAAAAAAGTTGAATCAAAAGCATGCCTTAGAAAATCATAGAAAACCAACCACTGTAGATGCAATTATAAATAATTCTTCATGCCAACCTACACAGCACAAAATTGCCATTTCAGATCCATATTAAACCATAAATAAACTTCCTCTCAGTTCATTTGCCAAGGAGAAAAAAATAAATATTATCAAAACTGTAGCTAAAAATAATGGCTACAAGCCACAAATAACGGACTGCCTATACAATAAAATTAAAGTAAATTCACAACCAGCAGCAGAAGAGGAACTATGTGCATACAGTCCTTTCATAGGCACACTTTCATACCAAATCGACAGTCCTTTCCAAAGGACAGGATTTCAAATACGTTTCTGCGCCAATAATACTGTGCAACAAAACATCATTCACAGCACCAAAGCTGCCAGCCTAGACCTAGAAAAATCAGAACTTTACAAGACTATTGGTGACAATTGCCCCAGCTTTTATTTTGGACAGACTGGCAGAAGCTTCCATATAACATATCGACACACATAGATGCCTTTAGACTGTAAAATTTAAATAAATCCTAAATAGTCCCTCACATGAACCAATATGCACACTCTGTTTCTAACATTAATGACAAATTGCAGATATTACATACCGCCAACAAAGGGTAAGAAAATGGACCTCTTACAGGGGCTAGAAATACATATTCACACCCTCAGCTCACCCCAGTACATTGTAAATGAACAGCTAGAGATAGCAAATAATCATTTTCTAAATAATTTCCTTGGGGTGTTCACCGAAATCAAACACAAATTTCCCACACCAGCAGTCACATCACAGCAGTTTAAGACACCAGTATATAATTGTATAAATACAAACTATCAAATGTGTTGCTCTCATCCCACCCTCCAGTTATTTAATTTTGTATTCCCTGCAATTAATTTATGAACTGTAGTGATAATAAAATATCTGCATGTATAGATTTATGTACATATATGTCTACTTTACAATATGCAGTCGGTTGCCTTTGAAGTATTTTGTCAATAATTTCCACTGAAAGTATAAAAAAATAAAAATTAAAACACTTAAGGCGCAAAAATTTTAAGTTATTAACATGTTACACGTTGCACATCTCACACATCATAATTCTCTGTTTGAATGATATCTTCGCATGTTTGCTTAATGATAATCTTTCCGTTGTGAAGAAAAGCATCAAGTGTATAACGCATGTGCGATGCTCAACACGCATTTTAAGAATATTATGAAGTGTGCCTCTCAGCAGCATGGCGAGCCTCGATTCTCTTAATTACACTAAGGTGAAAAAAGTCATGGGATACTTCCTGATATCGCTTAGGACTTCCTTTTCTCCGGTGCTGCGCAGATACTCGACGTGGCATGGGTTCAACAAGTGGAAGTCCCCTGAAGAAATATTGGGCCATGGTGCCTCTATAACCGTCCGTAATTGTGAAAAGCATTGCTGGTGCAAGATTTTGCGCACGAACTGACCTCTCTATTATATACCACAAATTTTCGATGTGCTTCACGTCAGGCGACATGGGTGACCAAATCACTCGCTCGAATTATCCAGAACGTTCTTCAAACCAATAGCGAAGAATTGTGGTCCACTGATGTGACATCGTTGTGTGGGAACGTGAAGTCCATAAATGCGTGCAAATGGTCTCGAAGTAGCCGAACTTAACCATTTCCATTCAGTGATCGGTTCAGTTGGACCAGAGCACCCAGTCCACTAGGTGCAAACTTAGTTCACACCATTATGTAGCCATCACCAGGTTGCACAGTGCCTTGTTGACAACTGTGTCCATGGCTTCGTTGGGTCTGCGCCACACTCCAAGCCTCCCATCACTTCTTTGTATCTGATATCGGGTCTCAACTGACCAGGTCACAGTTTTCGAGTAGTCTAGGTTCTCAACCGATGTTGTCACAAGCCAAGGAGATGCGCTGCAGACGATGTCGAGGTGTTAGCAAAAGCGCTCGCATCGGTAGTCTGCTGCCACAGGCCATTAACGCCAGATTTCGCCGCACTGTCCTAGCGGATACGTTCTTCGTACGTCCCACACTGATTTCTTCGGTTATGTCACGCAGTATTTCACGCAGTTGCCAGTGCTAACAACTTAATGTAAACGCCGCTGCACTCGATCGTTAAGTGAATGCCGTCGGCCACTTTGTCGTCCTTGGTGAGCAGTAATGCCTGAAATGTGGTATTTTCGGCACGCTATTGACACTGTAGATCTCGGAATATTGGATTCCCTAAGGATTTCCGAAATGGAATGTTCCATACGACTAGCTCCAGCTACCATCAGCGTTCATATTCTGTTGATTCCCGCCGGCCGGTGTGGCCTTGCGGTTCTAGCGCTTCAGTTTGGAACCGCGTAACCGCTACGGTCGCAGGTTCGAATCCTGCCTCGGGCATGGATGTGTGTGATGTCCTTAGGTTAGTTAGGTTTAATTAGTTCTAAGTTTTAGGCGACTGATGACCTCAGCAGTTAGGTCGCATAGTGCTCAGATCCATTTGAACCATTTTTTTTTTTTTTTGTTGATTCCCGTCGTGCTGCCATAACTACGTCGGTAACCTTGTAACATGTCTCACATGAGTATAAATGACATCTATGCTTTTTTTTTCAGCACATTTCATACCTTCTCCTGAGAGGAGAAGGCGGGCTGTTCTAGGGCTTATCTGTTTGCCCTTTATCAGCCAGAGGTTACAATTCTTATTTTATTTATTTCCATTTTTTTCATATACTTGATTATATGACAAATGCACCGCCCTTTTATACCCCGCGTGCGTGATACTGTCGCCACCTGCATATGTACATATCGCTATCCCGTGACCTGCGTCACCTCGGTATAGTTCTCACTGGAAGCTACTGGCAACGACAAAGCTACTGACAGCCAAAAATCACATTACTTGTACTCAGAATATTTGTGCAGCTACATAACGGTTATTGAAGACTTCTGTTCTAAAAAAATATTCAATGTACAAATATGAAGTATCACGCATCGAATAAAAAAGAGAGCTAACATTACTTTCATTGAACATGAAGAATAAGTTACAATGGCACGGCCGATTTAAAGCCATGTCCTTCGTCAATCCGTGCTGATGCTGCTGCTTTGATAACCTCCCTTTCTTCAAGTGCCGCGGTTGGTACATAACACAATTATTAAATATGTTTTGTTCGCACCTCGTGGTCGTGCGGTAGCGTTCTCGCTTTCCACGCGCGGGTTCCCCGGTTCGATTCCCGGCGGGGTCAGGGATTTTCTCTGCCTCGTGATGACTGGGTGTTGTGTGATGTCCTTAGGTTAGTTAGGTTTAAGTAGTTCTAAGTTCTAGGGGACTGATGACCATAGATGTTAAGTCCCATAGTGCTTAGGGCCAGAGCCAAATACGTTTTGGGATGTAATCGCAGTGCCAAATGAATTATGGACAGAGATGTCGAGAAAAATTTCAAGGAAGAACGAGCATGTAGAACCAATCCCTGTCGATGTAACGTTCTCGTGGAAGTGCTACCGCAGTCAGGAGGACTGTTCTTGACGTCGACGATGATTTAAGTGAACACGGATGTGACTGCTGAAAATAAATGCGAAGTATGGCAGTGTTGTTTTCAGAAGGTAAGTCGCACGCAAGCTATGCTGGTAAAGGCACTTGTTTGGAAAAAAAAAAAACAGCAAAAAAAGCCGGTCGGCTCCCTCACACGAAACTCCCGACACGAGCAGTTGGCGAAGGATCCCTCTGGAGTTAGGAGACGGGCGACTGCGACGGGCCCTGAGGTCTCTCTAACTGAAAAAACAATCTCCCCGGACTCGCGTTAAGCGCCGGCGACTTGGCCGACCGCCCCGCCGGGCGGCGAACCCCACGGGCCCTGATTTATGGCCCGCAACTTGGCTCCGGGGAGAATTCGCCGCCTTACGGGGGCTATCAGCGAAACGGCGCCCAAGTTGCACACGGTCTGGAGGGGGAGGCGTGGGTGGAATCAAGCAGCTGCGGTGGACCTCTCCATTACTCCTCTACGCGGATGTAGGAATTTCCCCTGTATCGCCCTCCCTTCGATCAGGTGTCATCAATAAATCACCCGGCGCGCAAGTTGATTTCTCTCTCCATTTCCCGCGGCGCGAGAGAGTTTTCATCACTCCTCCCACTTTGTGTTGTGTGTGTGTGTGTGTGTGTGTGTGTGTGTGTGTGTGAGGGGAGGGGGTGCGTATGTGTGTGTGTGTGTGTGTGTGTGTGTGTGTGTGTGTCAGAGAGGGAGAGAGAGAGAGAATCTGAGCAGGGAGGTATGATGGATTCCTCAGTCAGGATCTTCACGGCTTCAACCATAACCGTATCAGACATGAGAAGTGTCACGAATGAGGACTCTCTGCAACTAAAAACACAAGGTGCTTCACATATGACTTCACAAGACTGTGTCTTCCAAAAGAATGGTGATAGAAACTCAATACATATGAATACAAGGCTTTTATTTTCAAACAAAACATCCACATCCGAGTGTTAGTCATAATGTTTTAATTCTCACTTTCAAAACTTATGTTACCTGATTAATTTTCTATGTGCATCTAAATGTCTATAGTCCTATTACAGTGCCAAATTCCGAACTCAGAGTACCACAGCATAGTGCTAGAGCATCAAAACCAAAATTACCTAACACACTAATTAAGTAGGGGGTGCACTCAGCCTCGTGATGCCAGTTGAGGAGCTACTCGACCGAATAGTAGCGGCTCCGGTCAAAGAAAATCATCGTAACGACCGGGAGAGCGGTGTGCTGACCACACGCCCCTCTTATCCGCATCCTCAACTAAGGATGACACGACGGTCGGATGGTCCCAATGCGCCACTTGTGGCCTGAAGACGGAGTGCTGTATACTAATAAAGTAGAGTATAGAGTTGCGCATAGTTTTCTGCACATTTTCAGTGTAACGTTGCTGCTATAATTCATGTTGGGTTGGTGGAGGTGTACGACAATAATGCATCATCGTAATTCTGCCAAAATGGTTTGGCGGCACAGCAGCACAGGTGCTTCCAGGGCGGTCAGACAAATCTGAATGATGACGAACGAAGTGGAAAAACTTCTCTCTGTGAAGAACTTGAAATCGCGAAAGAAGTGGACCACTAGTTGCTCCAAGACCAGAGTATCAGAATCGCAGCCATTGTGGAATAAATGAAAAAACAGTCGTGAACGTATTATCAACGTACTGCTCGGTATTCTGAACGTGACGAAGATCGCCGCCCAGTGAATTCTGTGATCGCTCACGTCAACTCGAAAAGTCTTCGGAACGAGGCAGCATCGGAAATGTTCCAGCTGTGTCATAACAGTTCAGAGGACGTCTTTAGCCGCCTAATCACCATAGATTAGTGCTGGATGTATCAATGCGACTCCGAGGAAAGAATGTAAACAGGTAGGGACAACACGTAGATTCTCCGCAGTCATTGGAGAGTGTGATACTGTGAATTCCTTTGGGACTGGCATGGTGTGGTGCAAACAGATTGCACTCGTAAGGAGGAAAGCGTCCAGACTATCAGAATCTCCTGACGAGGTTACGGGACGGTGCCTAGATGAGGCATCGTCTGAATCTGTCCGAGAGAAGTTTTCACTCCACGACAACGCCCCAGCTCACCAACAAACATGGTTGCTTTTGAGGGAACAAATTTTCCTTTCCACTGTAGTCTCATGATACAGCTCAAAGTGACTTCCCCCTCTTTCTTGAGATGAAAACGCAGTCTGCTGCGAGCATTATTAGAATGATGATGAGGTGATTCAGGAGGTATAACTTCTCCTGAATAGCCAATACGTAGGCTTCCACAATTCGAGTAGTTACCAGCATGACGACCAGGTGATTTTCGAGGTGGGGCCTTTTCTGAACAGATAACATGTAGACTTATAGAAATGAGTAAATACCAGAATAATAAAGAGGTGATTTTGGAGTTGGGATGTTTCCTGAACGGACAGCACGTAGACTTTTACAATTCGAGTAATTACCAGAATGACGACGAGGGATTTTCGAGGTGAGACGTTTCCTAAACAGACAACATGTAGACTTCTACAGTATGAGCAAACAGGATTCACTCGTAAGAAGGAAAGTGTCCATAAGAATGATGGCTTAGTGGCTTATGAGGAGGGACTTCCCTGGACGGTTAAAATGCAGTAGATCAGTCAACCCCAAGGGTATCATCACCGTTCGGAAAAATCAGTTGTAACACTGAATGGTGAACACATAGAGAAGGACTAAACACCAACAGTTAGTTTCATAGTCACAGCTTACTTTTTTCGCGATGGTAACTTCATGACTACCCTTAGGATATCTCTTACATACATGCACATGCAACTCTGGGGTATTTTTTACAAAAAACATTTTTCCATTTGTCTTTTAGAAACATCAGTGTGTTCTTCACCGGACTTAAGCTAAACATCCAGACGATAGTGAAACTTGTCCCATACCTTTCAGAGCTGTCGTCACTATGCAGCGGCGCTTGACAGCTAGGACATTCGAACTGGTAGCAGACAGACGGAGTCTTTCACAAAAACCCTTCAAGAAGTATCATGAACCTTAGAAGCTAATGGTGCAATACTATATCTGTATGGCTTTTAAAGCCGATCCATTGTGGAGACCATATTCTCGACCAAAACATCAATGCGTATTCGTAACTGCATTGCAGATTTTGAAACGGAGAACGCAGAACGCGTTTTGCTGCCGTGTCGTCGACGTCTCGACTCGACTCACACTGGTTCATGAACGGACGAGTGAGTGAGACCCTATTCCGGCAATCACATGAACTGGCAAGTTAAAACTCGCTCCAAGGTAAGCTATTACTTTCGATGCATAAGTTAAAAAATCTGCCCTAAATTTCTATTTTCATTTTTGTAGAAGATAACTATCGTTAAATCGGTATTTCCCAAAAACCATGTGAACAGCCCGACTCTACTAACACAAACTTCAGAACTTAAGCTCCCCTGAGTAAACGTCACGTAGCAGGTACACTCGAAGGAAGCACATAGATGGAGTCTTTCACAGACAACCATCAAAAAGCATCACAATCATATATTATAGAAAAGAGGAAAACAATACAAGGAGAGTGGGAAGGACAAATAATGTTCAATTTGAGAAGCTAAATGATCCCCGGAGGCCGTAAGTTTTACAACTGATATTTTGTTGCAATTAAATACTTACATCAAATAATCGAAGTATTCTACAATTCAAATCAGTACTCACATTAATCCCAAGCCAGTACCATAAGCCCCATAAGCACGACACCTACAGCGGCCGCCCCTCAGGAGGGTAACATCGGAATAACCTTAAAACAGCGATTAGTCTAAAACAGAGACAGCATACTATTTACATTCTTGCATATACAAAAACTTAACAGAACATCAGTTACTTAAATGAGGTTCACGCTTGAGCCAACTTTGTTAGACGTATTTCACTTTACCGGATAATCCAAAAATAAAAAGGGCGTAATTACCTTGTGCACTGTTTATTAAAATAATAAAAGTACTTAACTTCAATAAATTCCAAAAAGGACAACACTAAAATTTCCTTTAACATCTTATGTACCGAATAATTGATCTGAAAATTAGTCTGTACAACCCCAAATCCAAGGTTTTAACCGCCTGCCACCCTGGTTACTGAAGAGGCCCGGAGTGATTTTAGATTTAGTGCAGTACAAGAGAGATTGCACTCCTGTCACCGTTTTTAAAGCAGCATTTTCTGCCATTTTATCTGAGCACCACGACTATGTAGCTGTTTTTACGGATGGGTCGAAACAAGGGGATTCCGTTGGCTGCTCAGTTGTTTTTCCGGATCGTGTCCTCAAGGTCCGACTGCCTCAGACTTTTACTGTCTTTGATGCAGAATTGGCTGCGATCTTGCGGGCACTGGAGCAGATGAGACTTTCTTCCTCTCCTAAATTTCTTGTCTGTTCCGATTCACTCAGTGCCCTTCACTCATTGCAACGTTTGTATCCGGCAGACAAAATAGTCCAGACCATCCAGGGTGCCTTCCTCCGACTACAGCGACTGGGGAAGGTTGTAGTTTTTTGCTAGGTTCCGGGGCATGTCGGCATTGCTGGGAATGAAAGGGCAGATCTCGCAGCCAAGGAGGCGTGTCTCGATCCACAAGTATCTCAATGTGCTATCCCCTTGCACGCACTCACCTCGCTGTTGAGCTCACGAGTCATGCGTCGGTGGGAGGATGAGTGGCTGGAAGTGACTCCGTATAGTCAAGCCCACAACGCGTGTGTGGTGTACTTCCATTCAGCCCCATCGACGGGACGAGGTTCTCATCACTCGGCTTCGAATAGGCCACAGCCCTATGACGCATGGCTTCCTGCTCCGGCGAGAGGACCCTCCAATGTGTGGTACTTGCGGCGTCCAGGTCACTGTGCGCCACATTTTATTGGATTGCGTTTTATTTTCTGACCAGCGGGTCGCGGCTGACTTGCCAGCGGACCTGCCATCTCTTTTAGGCAACACTCGGACGAATGTGGCTAAAGTTTTAAAGTTCTGTGCCCAGTCAAATGTGTTTACAAAGATTTTAGGGAAAGGATTTTAATTTGCTCACTGTGTGACAATCTCGCCAATATTTTATGTAAGTGGCCAGTCAATAACGATTTCCTGTGACATTCTTGTTGCCATATTTCCCCTTTCCTTAGGTTTTACTTTCTTATGTAGCATTTTCCTGCTTTTCCTGCTTTCTTTGAGTGTGTGCTTTAGTTTTCTTAGGTCTGTCCACATTCGTTCCTTTTAATGTGTGTCAGGGCGCTGATGACCTCGATGTTGAGCGCCCATAAGCCCCAACACACCACCACCACGTAGCTGGACATTTCAGTGCTTGTGCTGTAAAACAATTTACGAGAACAAAGATAAAGCCTCGTTAAGAACGGGATTCAAATTACAAAACTCAGTTCCCGCTCCTGTAGCCACTTAAAAGTTACTAGTAAACAGGCATCACCCATTCCCTCCCGTGAGATTACAAGAACGGATGCTCATCATAAAATCGAATTATCTAAGAACTCCTAGGTTTAAGTTCCCACGTAGGTTTCCATCCACTGACAAGCCAGGTGAAAATTTCAAACAGAAGATCAGAATCTCCTTCCGTGCCTCGACGATCTTGTGGTTCCGACAGCACAGAACAATACTCTACCAAGCCGCTCACATCCAGATGGAATATTGTGTTTACGTCCACGCTCCGCCCAAGCTCTGATGCACACTTCAAACCAAGACACAACTCTGCTGTACTGCCAAGATCACACTGCAACAAGACCGTATGATTTCAACTTCCTGAATCCTTTGTCTTCAGTTACGCCGGGAGCTCTTCTTACAAAATGAACTGACAGTCAAAGAGCTGACTTCCGACGCAACCTCACACATGCGAGCCACAAGCCAACTGCCATGACACGGTCTCTGCTACCGATCTTGAGGCTTGATTCTGCATTTATTTAAATCTTTGTATTGTCTCTTTTGCTGTACCCTTTATAGAACCGACGAATTTCTTCAAATGAAGTCGCTTTGAGCTTTAGAGCATACCAGTGAATGGTTCAAATTGTTCTGAGCACTAAGGGACTTAACATCTGAGGTCATCAGTCCCCTAGAACTTAGAACTACTTAAACCTAACTAATCTAAGGACATCACACACATTCATGCCCGAGGCAGGATTCGAACCTGCGACCGTAGCGGTCGCGCGGTTTCACACTAAAGCGCCTAGAATCGCTCGGCCACACATACCAGTGAACTTGATAACTAAATACATCCTGGAATTCCCGGTTACCTTTTACTTTATTTGCGCAGATAACTGGTTTCATCTTTACGTCCTCTGTCTCGATACCTTACAAGGTAAAAAGCTTATATGTCGTCCTCTTGTATGTAATAGGTACATGTTCAGGTTTCATGAAATTACGAAATACCTCTATTTTTATTATCTTGTTATAGATAAGGTGATGATTGTAAAGCCAAAACCGATTATCTGTGCAAATGAAATAAATATGACGAAGACTATGAATTGGACGATTTACTGAGCAATTCCATTTCGGAACTCGACAGATTTAGGTGGCAGAGGAAAGCTGCACAAGCATACATAGCATAAAAAGCATTTTATTGAACGACCTGTTTCGACAGAGCTATGCTGTTATCATTGGATCATATGCTTTTCAATTTTTGCAACACATCATCCATCATCGTTACGAGTCGTTCACATTACATATGTACAAATCACTTGCATGAAGAGGACTACACAGAAGCATGTCAAATGTAAAAGTTATATTACAAACATATATATAGAGGTATAATGCGCCGAGTGCAAGTGTTCATGTTCACTACCATCTGGAGCTGCAGGAAATGTCATATGGTAGTGTACAGGAACACTTGTACACAGCGCAGTGTAGCTATGTTTTGTTCGTACATTTAACGTTTACATCTGACACGCCGATGTGTAGTGATCTTCATGGTAGTGGCGAGTATACATTCAATATGAGGTGACTTCTGACACTGATGGGTAATATGATCGACAAATTCAAAAGCATAAGACAGCATAGTTCTGTGGGAACCGGTTGTTCAACAAAATGCTTTGCCAGGCGGGGTGGCCGAGCGGTTCTAGGCGCTACAGTCTGGAACCGTACGACCGCTACGGTCGCAGGTTCGAATCCTGCCTCGGCCAGGGATGTGTGTGATGTCCTTAGGTTAGTTAGGTTTAAGTAGTTCTAAGTTCTAGGGGCTGATGACCTCAGAAGTTAAGTCCCATAGTGCTCCGAGCCATTTTTGAACAAAATGCTCTCTTAGCGATTGCGGCTTGTGAAGTTTTCTTCAGTTACATACACCGCGGATCGCCCATAGACTGACCATCTCATGAGTGTCTAGATGGAGATTCCATACGCACTATTCACCTGCAGGCTGATGATTCCGGCGAAACATCGCAAATATTGCCCGTAATAATTGCCATTTGACTTGCTGTTGGGTGCGTACATGTTTGAGCCGTGCTACGGCTCGCGTTGGTGCCGTTGCTAGGTTGGCATCGTTTAGCTGGTATAGTTACGGTTGTCGTCTTCTTCTTGTGTTCATTGGCGCCACTCCGTTTGTAAGCGTTGTCTGTCCGTTAGTGGCAGCAGCGGCGGTTATCTACGTCTAGTAACGCTGGCACTATCTTTGGGGCGACGTTGTGGTGTTTTCGTGTGATGTGAGTAGGCAGTTCGGTTGGGGACAGACGAGCAGGCAGGTCCGCGCAGCTCGGGAACACGCCAGGGCCACTGGCGGGACGCATGAACTGCCAGATCGAAGGGCTGTAGTCGCGAGGGGTACAGCCTCGTTGTCAACCAGACCCAGGAAATTTAAGTTGAGTGGATCTTAATTCAAGTAGTGAAACCTCCACCATTGTGAGATCTCGCCATTTGCTTGCGTGTTGCTGCTCACAGCGTCGCCGAGACGAAGAGCAGCGAGTGGAGCGTTTAGGGAAGGCGAACCTAATTGGCCCTCCTCCACTTCAAATGGTTCAAATGGCTCTAAGCACTACGGGACTTAACATCTGAGGTCAACAGTCCCCTAGACTTAGAACTAATTAAACCTAACTATCCTAAGGACATCACACACATCCATGCCCGTGGCAGGATTCGAACCTGCGACCGTAGCTGCAGCGTGGTTCCGCACTGAGGCGCCTAGAACCGCTCGGCCACAACGGCCAGCTCCTCCATTTTTTATTATTAATTGTTGCATTCTATATGTTATTATTTGTGAAGTTCATCCAGTGGTATTTTTCCTGCCTAGTGTCCGCTAACTCCCCATTTACCAGCCCTGGAGCTTAGTGTATGTTACGGCAGTGTACTTTTCCTCGCCCTGCCGCTGCTGTCCGGTAAGGCGTGTAGTTTGACAGCTACCTTGATTTGTGGGCCGTGTGGTGGTGTTTTTTTTTTCCTACTTTGGTAGTACCGGTTCCTTTCTGCTTCTGGATGCTCTAAAGACCGGAGTCTGAAGACGTAGAGCTGACCGCCTGATCCGGCTTAGGTGTGTTATTCCATCGTTGCATTGGTCATCGGACGTTAGGTAGATTCGGAAAATGATTTTTGGTCAGGCATTTAAACTGTCACTAGTCTGCGTTACCCATCTCGTGAAGTGAATGCAACGCTTGGCTGCCTGTCTCATTGCTTGCGAAGTTTAGAGAGACTTTCCCACGTCGATCCTTGGATAAATGTCTGCGCTGCCCCACTCCCCCCGTCCTTGGTCTGATCAGATTTTATGTCCGTTTTTTCTAACTTTAGTAACTGTAATTTCAAGTTTGAAGTTGTTTAACTGGTTCTTAAAGGATTGCTAGTCAGGCCTTCAGCCATGAAATAGTTTTTAAATTATTACTGTTGGAGCCTTCAGCCGAGAAGTAGTTTGAAGTTTTTGTCATTAAGGCCTTCAGCCGTGAGTGTTACTTGTCTTAAAATTTTAATTAGACATTTGTATTCTAGCAGTGAGATTTTGATGATTGTTCTTTTAAAAATATTTTAATAACTGTAATTGCTAGTTGAAGAAGTAATCTGGTTCTTAAAAAAATTGCTATTGAGGCCTTCCGCCGTGAAACAGTTTTTAAATTATTACTGTTGGGGCCTTCAGCCGAGAAATAGTTTGAATTTGTTGTCATTAAGGCCTTCAGCCGTGGGTGTTACTTGTCTTAAAAATTTTAACTAGATAATTGTATTCTAGCAGTGACATTTTGATGACTGTTTCTTTAAAAATATTTTAATAACTTAATTGCAGGTGGAATTAGTTTAACTGGTTCTTAAGATTGTTATTCAGGCCTTCAGCTTTGAAACAGTTTTAAATTATCACTATTGGGGCCTTCAGCCGAGAAATAGTTTTGAATTTGTTGTCATTAAGGCCTTCAGCCGTGGAACACTTCTTAATTTATTGTCACCTTTTATTTTTTGTTGTTTCCAAATAAAGTGAACTTGATTGACAAATAAACTAACCTACAGCAATTGATTACGTCCCCATACACAATCGTAACCCAATCCTAGCTTTTTTGCTTTTTTTTATCTTATGGGACTTAACTGCTAAGGTCATCAGTCCCTAAGCTTACACACTACTTAACCTAAATTATCCTGAGGACAAACACACACACCCACGCCCGAGGGAGGACTCGAACCTCCGCCAGGACGAGCCGCATAGTCCATGACTGTAGCGCCTTAGATAATCCTGGATTCCTTGGTACCAGGTCTCAATGTTGTTTGAAACGTGTGGTATGCTGGATTCGACATTTTGACCGATTTACTTCTGGTGCCCTCCTTTCTGGATGAATGGTCTTTTGACCGCTGTCCACGACTTCCCTTCTCGTGCCAGTCTCTTCCTCTCGGAGTACGACATACGACGTCGCTTAACGTCCTGAAAATTGTGTTGGATATATTTAAATCTCTGTCTTTTTATACAATTTTAGCTCACTGTGGCCGCCTACAGTTCCATGATGATGATTATGATGATGATGATGATGATGTTTGGTTTATGGGGCGCTCACTGTGTGGTCGTCAGCGCCCGTACCAAGTCCCAATTTTTACAAAGTCCAGTGTAACCACTGTCACGAATGATGATAATGATGATTATGAAATGATGACGACAACACAAACACCCAGTCCTCGGGCAGATAAAATCCCCAACCCGGCCGGGAATCAAAGCCGTACCCCGTGATCCAGAGGCAGCAACGCTAGCCACTAGACCTCGAGCTGCGGACGTACAGTACCATAGAAGTTTTTACCTGGTATCTTGGCACGTGCTAGTCTCCTTCATTCTCTCGTATCAGCGATTTACATATGCTACCTGATCGAAAGTATCCAGGTGGGATGTAATGCGGAATTGGGCACTAGATGTCACTAAGGCAGAAGCACAGAAGCAGTGACAACAGAATGGGTCGGTCAAGAGAACTCAGTGACTCCGAATGAGGACTAGTCATTAGGTGTCAGCTGAGTAACAAATCCATCAGGGACAGTTAAACCCTTCTAAAGACGCCCAGGTCGACTTTTCGTGATGTAATTATGAAGCGTTAACGTGCAGGAGCATCCACGGTTAAATCAAGACCTCACATATTGACAAACAGAGACCGTCGAGTAGCGAAGAAATGGCTGTAAAAAATCACATGAAATCAGCGGGAGGAATCACTCGTGATTTCCAAAGTGCTACCTGTAGTCTCAAATAGGATAATGATTAGGCAGTGCGAAGCGACTCTTGAGGTGCCAGTGGGTAACTGGAAACAGGTGATTTGGGGTGGTATTGTGTAACATATATGTAACGTACCTCCAACAAATATAACCTGTGTTCGTTTGTCAAAATGGACTCGATAAGCTACCTGAGCTATCAGTAATCGGAATCTAACCTGCATAACACTGTATGCGTGTTGTATGAGTGTCAGTTTCACTGTCATTAATCCCTCAACAGATCGTTACATGAAAAACTTGTAACTAGCATTACAAGTGATACATAATCTGGCGTGTGCAGCGGAATTTACTGGATTACAGTGCATGACATATTGTGGTGTGTCAGTGCCTCTGTTTTGGCCGAAAGTTTTGCACTCTCCTCTTTAGTTGTCTGCCTTTTTCCAAGTGGTTTACAGCAATTCGTAGCAGCATGCAGCAGCAGAGGCTAAAGATTATTGTTACGAAGAATGAATTTTACAAAAAGGAGTTTTCTTGGGTCCTGTTAACTACTAAACAACTTATAAGAAGGCATTTCATACATTAAGTCTGTTTAAAAAAACCTCAGAAATCATCGTAACCAATAATAGTATAAATAATGGCGAAATTTCTGACAATGAGATGATACATATCAATAATGGCTAAGTGCCAGATTAACAAATTATTTCAATTTCGAAGTTGCATTAACATTTAATAACCACAGTATTTTTGTGAAGTAGATGTGGAGAATAATTATTATTATTTGGAGGATAAGGAGGCTTCTTTAACTGACAAGCAAAACATGGGATTATTGCAAACTCGGACTAACAATCACGAGCCAAACCCTACAATTGCACATTACGCTATGCTTGCGAATTTTACCTCGAATTCCATCTTCATGCGTATTGGAGCCATCTAAATCTCTCCTGGCCATATAAATGAAATCAGGCCTTGAGTGTGGTAAGATTTACCATCACCGACGTGAGGGCAACGTGGTACGTCTTACGTCTCAGTGCTCTCGACAGACACTACTGACTCGTCTCACAACAATGTTTATAATCGTGCTCCCATCTTTCGCCCTCAGATTGTTACTATCGATATCTGAGTGCTTATCTATTTGCAGTCTTACACGATGCAAAGGATAGCCTTAAGTTGGCCACATTATTTTCGATACTCAAGTTAATCAACGTAGTGGAGAGTTCTGACACACTCCTTACAACTGCTACTGCCACTGGTGAAGTACAGAGGAGGTGATGTTAAAGTACAGCGATGTTTTTCGTGGTTACGGTGTGGTCGCTTTATTGAGCTTAATATGGAAGTATACGAACACATTTTACAGAATTTTATACAGCATACAGTACAAAAACAGTTCGGAGACGATGACTGCTTCTATCGCCATGACATGCATCTTGTAAAGCGTGATCTGTGCGGCAAAGTTTTCTCGAGAAAAACATTCCTTAAATGGACTGGTCTCTCCGGAGTCTCGGCCCCAGGCGAATCGTACACCTCTGGGAGGGTCAAAAATTCGACTTACCTCCAAACTCCAGTATCCAACGTCAACCCGGTTTCGGGTCTTCAGGAAGAAGACTGCCATTCTTCCGCAGAGACTCATACACGTTACTGAAACTGTCGCCGGCGGAGTTGAAGGCGCCATAAAGACCAGGCGTTTACACGCCCTATAATAATGCCCACTAATAGGTGTCCAAATACTTTTAGTCATATAGTGTCCATTCCTTCCCCCGCCGATTCCGCAAAGGACCTCCTCACTTCACGTGTCCACTTAATTCCACCATCCTTCAGTAACATCACATCGGAAACCGTTCCAATCTCTTCTTCTCCGGAAATAAAAGAGCTGATAATTCACGTTCATACCATGTTCTGTCTGAGATGTACATTCTCAGCAATTTCTTCTTTAATTTTAAGGGAATGGTTGATTTCAGGAGACTTCCTTTAGTGAGAAATACTCTTTTCCTGTGCTAGTCTGCTTCTTGTGTTGTTCTTGCTTCATTCGTCATGTGCCAATTTCCTTCTCTTTGTCTGCTACGTGGTCACTAATTTGTGTGCTCATTTTATTGCTAATCGCATTTCTGTTATTCCTCATTACTTTCCGTACTTCATTGCACATAGTGGACTCGATTTTCGAAGCATTATTTGTATCAGATCCAGAGACTATTTTTTATTGAAACGGATTATACTTGAAATAATAATTGGTGTATCTGCATGTAGAAAGTGTCATTGTTGCTGGATTGTATTCTAATATTATTCTTCCATATCCAGCCCAATTTTATTTACAACGGTAAAATGTAGCTGACATTATCGAAAGCATTTGCTACATTAATTAAAGTCACATCTGGTGTGACTTTTGAAGCTGTCGTCCTCTTCGTTTTCTCCACAATCCTCATCAATTACAGCCTATGACAATCAAAAAATGGTTCAAATGGCCCTAAGCACTATCGAACAACATCTGAGGTCATCTGTCCCCTAGACTGTTTAAGTCTAGGTTTACTAACTAACCTAAGGACATCACACACATCCATCCCCGAGGCAGGATTCGAACGTGCGACGGTAGCAGCACCGCGGCTCCGGACTGAAGCGCCTAGAACCGCTCGGCCACAGCGGCCGGCTTATCACAATCACTCAACACACACTTCCGTCTGCAATGTCACAGCGCATGATGTTTCTCCGCTTTCCTTGCATGTGGTATAAATCCTTGATAGGCTGTCTTGAAACATCAAAGATTTCGTCTACCTTGGTTGCAGAAGCACCCACCATATGAGCACCAAAGATTTGCCCACACTCCAATTCCTTAGCTCCTACATAATGCACTCACAGTGAAACGTCCCCTTATGAAAAATTATACATGACTGTGTTTAAACTGACACACAATATTTTTAGCGCAACGCAATCTGACTCTCAAAAATCCCTACAAAAGAATGGCCCTGACTAACATTAACCTATACCTTTCAAAAATCACTTACCTCACAAAAATCTTCATTACTCGAACTACTGCAATACAGCGAGCGCCACTACTGCCAGCTAAATAAAAGATTCAAACTACGGAAGGCACTAACTACTGATAGGCATAGTTAGCAAATGAAAGATTTTAATAGAGAACAAACAATGTATTTACCTTAATAGTCATAATATATATATATATAGAGCAGTTCATGACATCCAGTCCTCAAATTTCAAAACTCCGCCATCTCTCTCCCCACATCCACCACTGCTGGCGGCTCACCTCCAACTGCGCAACGCTACGCGCTGTTCACGTCCAGCTGCCCAACACTACAATGGCCAACAACAATGCAAACTAGCCACAGACTGCACACAGCACAGACAGTAATTTTCATACAGAGCGCTACGTGGCGTTACCAATAAGAAAACATAAACAGCCTACTTACAACAGCTACACAGAACACTCCTGTGACCCCGACTGACGTTTTGAACATAGTACAGGTGCCGTTCGTGGTCAAATACGACAGCGCAACGTGCAGACTTCGCTAGTGTCTGCATTCATGTTCAAGCACGCATTTATAGTGTTGTTGCCATACTTTTTTCCAAACCCCGGTTTGGTCTATCTTCCTGTCGGTAGTGCTGAAGCTTTAATTGTATAAAAACATCTAGTAACTGTTATTGGTCATCATATCAATCAGATTTTGACATCAGTTTAAATGAAAAGCAAATACAGACTAGTATAATGATGTTCAGTACATACACTGCGTAATCTGAAGAGGAAAAGTGCTTTATCTTTATTTTAGTGAGACTAAGAAAATAATAAAACAGAACCTTACGCGAACTTACAATGAAATCGAGACCATTAGCTGCTTACAGGCGTTGATAAATGTCTACGGGGACAGTTGAAAATGTGTGCTCCGACTGGGACTCGAACCCCGAATCTCCTGTTTACAGGGCACACGCTCTATTCGTCTGAACCATCGAGGACACAGAGGTTAGTGTGACTGCAGGGACTTATCTATAGTCACGCTATCCTCTGTGTCCTCGATGGTAGTCAGCCTTCAGCGGCGCAACGGTTCGGACAGTGTTTACGTCCCTGCCGCACGTCTGCTGCAGAGGTGTTTACGATACGTGTGTAGAGATGTGCTGCGGTAATACATAGAACGAATCATGACCTTGTCGTTCCGCAAATCGACACTGAAATTTAGTTTTGTTAACGAATGTGCTCGACCGAAGAAGTACGAGATAGATAGTTATTTACGGGACGATGTAAAAATCGAACCTGACGTTCTAGTTGGAATACACTTATCTTAGTAAGCAGCGTAGTCTATGTCGAGCTCATCAATGAAGCGGCATGTGACGAACTACCACTCCGACACCGACAAGGACTCCGTTTCTGTCGTTCGGACGGAAACGGTGGAGCGGTTACAGTGGTATACGCCGGCATGAGACTACGAACGAATGGTTCAAATGGTTCAAATGGCTCTGAGCACTATGGGACTCAACTGCTGTGGTCATCAGTCCCCTAGAACTTAGAACTAATTAAACCTAACTAACCTAAGGACATCACACACATCCATGCCCAAGGCAGGATTCGAACCTGCGACCGTAGCAGCCGCGCGGCTCCGGACTGGAGCGCCTAGAACCGCACGACCACCGCGGCCGGCTGACTACGAACGATCCGCGTCTTTGAGCTTCCATTCGAAGTGCTAGAAGAATTCGTGAGAGACGCCCTGCGACCTTACGGAACGGTCCTATCCCATGTGGCTGAAAAATGGACTAGCTTCAAAACGTATCCCGTCCTCAATGGCGTCAGACAAATACGGATAGAACTCCGAAAACATGTTCCGTCATACTTGTACATCGTTGGTTGTAGGGCGATTTCCATCTACAACGGACTAATAAGCACGTATTATACGAGGTGCATTCAAGTTCTAAGGCCTCCGATTTTTTTTCTCTGGACTGGAAAGAGATAGAAACATCCGCACTGTTTTAAAATGAGGCCGCGTTCATTGTCAATACGTCCCAGAGATGGCAGCACCATTCGGCAGATGGAATTTTACCGCCAGCGGCGTGAATGAGAACTGTTTTAAATACTTCAAATGGCGACGTTTTCCTTACTTGAACAGCGTGCAATCATTCGTTTTCTGAATTTGCGTGATGTGAAACCAATTGAAATTCATCGACAGTTGAAGGAGACATGTGGTGATGGAGTTATGGATGTGTCGAAAGTGCGTTCGTGGGTGCGACAGTTTAATGAAAGCAGAACATCGTGTGACAACTAACCGAAACAACGTCGGGCTCGCACAAGCCGGTCTGACGACATGATCGGGAAAGTGGAGAGAATTGTTTTGGGGGATCGCCGAATGACTGTTGAACAGATCGCCTCCAGAGTTGGCATTTCTGTGGGTTCTGTGCACACAATCCTGCATGACGACCTGAAAATGCGAAAAGTGTCATCCAGGTGGGTGCCACGAATGCTGACGGACGACCACATGGCTGCCTGTGTGGCATGTTGCCGAGCAATGTTGACGCGTAACGACAGCACGAATGGGACTTTCCTTTCGTCGGTTGTGACAATGGATGAGACGTGGATGCCATTTTTTCAATCCAGAAAAAAATTTCGGGTAACCGCCAGTGCTGAAAAAATGATGGTGTCCATGTTCTGGAACAGCGGGGCGTAATCCTTACCCATTGCCTTCCAAAGGGCACTACGGTAACAGGTGCATCCTACGAAAATGTTTTGAAGAACAAATTCCTTCCTGCACTGCAACAAAACCGTCCGGGAAGGGCTGCGCGTGTGCTGTTTCACCGAGACGACGCACCCGCGCATCGAGCTAACGTTACGCAACAGTTTCTTCGTGATAACAACTTTGAAGTGATTCCTCATGCTCCCTACTCACCTGACCTGGCTCCTAGTGACTTTTGGCTTTTTCCAACAATGAAAGACACTCTCTGTGGCCGCACATTCACCAGCCGTGCTGCTATTGCCTCAGCGATTTTCCAGTGGTCAAAACAGACTCTTAAAGAAGCCTTCGCCGCTGCCATGGAATCATGGCGTCAGCGTTGTGAAAAATGTGTACGTCTGCAGGGCGATTACGACGAGAAGTAACGCCAGTTTCATCGATTTCGGGTGAGTAGTTAATTAGAAAAAAAAGTCGGAGGCCTTAGAACTTGAATGCACCTCGTAGATGTGGGAAGGAGGGACACTTTCGTTCTAAGTGTAATCAACGAAGATTATTATAGCTGACACGGGATGATCTACCACTCACACTGCATCCGACTGCGCTCCCCATGATCCACGCCGCCGCATTACACGATGACGTAGGCCGCGAGAGAGAAACGTATCGGAACGCACAGACAGACGCAGATCGTGGTGAGCCACGGAAGGACGACGTTACGCTAAACCGCCATGAGCAGTCACAGGACGCCCTCTCTTCGGTACCGCTCGCGGCCCATTCAGGTTAGGCACTTGCAGACGTCGATAATTCGGTGGCGCACGATTCCAACCAGAGGCCATGCTGATCTCTGATTCCGAAGATCGGAAAAGCAGCGATCGCCGAAACGCCGGAAGAAGCGCCGCCTCACGGTGGAGGACGACCAATCTGATCCAGTAGGCAATTCTGAGGCCTTTTTGGGTACAGAGCAGACGCCTATGGTTACAGAATAACTGCCTAGCGTTGATGCAAGAGTGGCCAGCGGGATAGCGACACGACGTTCCGATGAGGATGCTCCAGAAACAGCGGAAGAGTTCGATCGACGGCAGCAATCTATTGAGGGGGCTGCGGCGCCTACAACGCACGACAACGATGGGACGCTAGGGGACTGGTCGGAAGACCCACCCCCATGGGGAACAGATGATGCTGGAGGAACTAACCCCACACACTCCCCGGTGTACGACCGGAAGAGTACAAGGAATAACGGCAGACCATATGAGGGGACGGCGGGGGAATTAGCTACCGTAAGGTGCCCTACCTACCTTGACAGCCATGTAACAAGCTTATCGGATAGGGTCTGTTCGCATCAATAGCATTGGGACGCCGGTAAAAACCAAGATGCTCAGTGACGTGATAAAGGCTGCAGATTTGACATAGCGCGATTACAGGAAGTTCGTTTGTCTTCTGCCCGTGGTACGGCCGTGATGATGGGTGGAATACGTTAGTCAATATATACGCACCGTCCGGCTCGGATAAGAGAAGGGACAGAGCCGATGAGGTTACACCGTTGTTTCGGGGACGTTACGATGCTTGCATGCTCGTAGGAAATTTTAATTATGTGCTCGACAGAAAGGACCAACGGCCTAACTATACTCCTAGCCAAGAACTTCGGGAGCTGGTCAACGGGATGGAATTAGTCGATGCATGGGACCTGAAGTATCGTAACCAACCCGGATATACATTATTTTACGAGCCATTCCGCCAGCCGTTTGGATCGGATCTACGGTTCAAGGGCGTTAGAGACGTCGCCGGTGGACGCAGAAATCTGTTTGACCGCGTTTATAGACCATGAGGCATATATTTGTACACTTAACCTAGATGGACATCAGGTATGGAGACGGAGGGGTAATTGGAAGATGAACGTCCCCCACCTGCGTGATGCAGAATGCCGACGCATGGTGGAGGACTCGTGGCATGGCTGCCCCCGTCGACGAAATTCTTACGATTCTGTACTACAGTGGTGCATCGAGTGAGCGAAGCCAGCTTTACGGAGGACGTTAATAGGTTATGTGAAGGCGGTTTCTCAATGGCAGTGCACGACCACTGACTTTTACTTTACCGACCTCCGGGAACTGTTCGCTCAGTCAACTACACCAGAAAGCCAGACGGCCGTCCACCGAATCAAGGCGAAGCTGGAACAACTTGCGACGCTAAGGGTGGCAGGTACAATGATACGCGCAAGGTCTCAGGATTGCCTGCCCAACGAGGTTCCCTCGATGCATTATGTGATAAAGGAAAGAAGAAGACGAGGAACGTAAATACATGACATCGATCCCGGCGATGGCCGTCGCTTTTGAACACAAAGGGGAATAGCACAGGCGATTCTATGTGAGCGACGGGGAGGACCAGAGGGAGCTGGAGAACGTCCTGGAAGAGATCCCAGACGCCACGAGTGTGAACGGGGAAGCAGACGTGTTATCTGAAAATACGTCTCAGAAAAAATGTTCAAATGTGTGCGAAATCTTATGGGACTTAACTGCTAAGGTCATCAGTCCCTAAGTTTACACACTACTTAAGCCAAAGTATCCTAAGGACAAACACGCACACCAATGCCCGAGGGAGGAGTCGAATCTCGCCGGGATCAGCCGCACAGTCCATGACTGCAGCGCCCAAGACCGCTCGGCTAATCCCGCGCGGCTACGTCTGAGGTGATGGACGAAGCGATTACACCAGGTGCCTTCAACAAATCCCTGGGTCCAGACGGATTCCCGTTGGAATTTTACCGCCATGCCGTGGCGAGCAGGCGCCAGTGCTATTTTGTTCATGTACTGTTGAGATCGATTATGGTTGAGCTAAGCTATCTTTGCTTTTCGCGTGCTTTATCTTCCGGATTGGAGGGCGAAGCGAGTTGGTTGTTAGCCTTCGTCGGGTAGCCCTTGAGATCTCGTGACATTCGCCGGGGAGACGAGTGTCAACGGCTGCAGAACGAGTGTGATGACCATTACGTGTAGTGGAGTGAAATTGGTTGGGCGTTTTGGTGACATGGGCAGCTTGGAGATACAAGTTCTGTGAATTCGCTGGGAATCAACTTTGAAGTGAAGCGGTGAAGCTGTGGAACCCGCTCCCTCGTATTGTGTACGTCATATGATGATGAAGAGTTCAGTTGGCTTAGTGAAATGGTGGCCGTTATTTGAAAGTTTTCTTAGAAGTTTTACTAGTGCTTTGTGTCTCTTGTAATCAAATGATTTTATGTTGGCGTTTTCAAAGCCTACTCTATTTACACAGTTGTCCATGTGCAAAATCCTTAAGGTCAAAGTTGCGATTTTATCAGTAGTGTAACGTGTTAGTTTATACGCTTGCCCATATATCGAGTCAAAGGTTCTGCCGAGAGTTTCTATGTTTCAGAGTTATTGGAATGTCTTTGTGATCCAGGAAGAAACTTTTGATTATGCAAGCGCCTTGACGGAGAGTGAAATGTCATCCGAGGTCTAGGCCTGGCAGTGTTTAAGAAACCTGGCCACAACCGTGAGTTGTTCACACATCGCCTTCCAAAGTTTAGTATTTATCTTACTCTTCCGCCAAGGTGGGTTAAGCTGATAGATATACAAATATATATTTATGTAACCTGTTCGTATATGAACCTGTATCCTTAAATATTAGGCACTGGCTAAACCTTAAACTGCAAAGCATCTGCTGAGTTCCTTGTGCAGCTCTTTCTAGCAATTTTTTTATTAACACGTATGAGCACGTGAACATTTATTTTTAAGGATCAGTGTTTCTGCTGTAGTTTTTTATTTTTTTAGTGGTCCTATCATGTTATTAATTGGATCTTAGCTTGGTACTAGTGTTTAAGTGTCACAACCCTATACTGGTAATTGTTTTCATTATATGTATTTTGAGGGAAATCCTATATGGGAGTTTGAAATTCTGAAGTTTGTCAGTAATTCTGCTTTCTTAATAAGGGACTGTTTATTTGAGTACTGAGTGCGTTGTGTTACTAACTGTATTTGCTAAGATTTATCTAGTGGCTCGTCCACAATTTGTAATTGTCAAATTCCTTAAAAGGCGTAATGTCAATAAATTGTCTTCATTATAAATTGTGACTACCAGCCATGATTCCATCCCGTTTCCTCCTTTATGGTATTTAAAATATGGTGTATAAGTGTGGTACGATTAACCACGTACCACTTGGTAGCAGAGACGGAAGGGGGGGGGGTTGCTTTTCCTGTCCTATTGTTGGTAGCCGTGGCTTAGTAAGTTGTAAAATTGTCATTATTGTGTTTAGAGACTTGTCTGCCTGTTTCAGGAAGTTACGTAACATGAGTATCCGACCTTGCCCCGGCATAACTTACTTACGGAAAGAGCAGTTGGTATTTGAACTTCGTGTGCGTCGGCTGCCAGTAGACGGAAATGTGAATTGGTGGTCAGGTTTCGTGCAGCGGTTGACATTCCCATTGCCCTACCGACAGACATCGTTGGCGAGGTAGGTGACATGTTGTCGAATATCGAAACAGCCGTAAGTGATGTGGGTCGGACAATTGAGTTTCTGGCGTGTACTCAGCCGACGCGTAAACTATTTTGTCGCATGCAGGCGCATTTACCCCATTACTGTGATTGTTTATCGGATATCGCTTCAGTTGATCTAAAAAATGCAATGTGTGCTCTCTGTCATAAGTTGCTTTGTGTTCCCGGATGTTTGCAGTCACGCGCCATGGCGCTTGTTTGAAGCGGGGGAGGTTTAAGTACTGACTCTGAGCCTGAAAATGTGAGTGAAAACACATGTGTTAAGTGTAACGAAGAATATCTGAGTTCTTTTTCCAAGTTACCTAATCCAATTATGAATGTTGTAAGAGGTATGTGCTGCCTGCGATATGTAAGCTATAAGAGAATCTGAGACCAAAGAGCAGTGCTGACTGCAGTACGAACTGTGTAGCTGTAGCAGTAAGTTGTTGCTAGCGAGCAGTCGCCCGTCTGCGCTTGTTAGTCCTGTCTGGTGTATCATGTTGGCTGGGGCGGTCGCGGTGCAGCGATGCCGGAGTCTGAGTATTATTGTATAAGGTAAAAAAGCAGCCTGCGACCGAACCGCTGAATCTTTCCATCAGTAAATGGGGTATGTTCTCCACTGACTCCGTTGTTTTAACCCCCCTCCACTGACGGAATGACCCACTTCCCAATTCCGTATGTATAAAACCAATACGGACTTGTAGCTGTCACGCCTTTGCGCTTACTGCTACGTATTTTAACTGTAAATAGCTCAGTCCCAATGGTAAGAGGTAGTTAATATTTGAATACAGCACAGCTGACACAAGCTCAGCTCACTTTTACTCCACTCCTACCCTCGCCATTGCACCACATTAACTAGGTGCTACGTGGACCTTGCTAAATTCACTTGCGTATACATTTTTGACCGTTACTCGCCAGTATTTACCTAATGAATAGTACACTCCTAACCGGACTATTTCCCTAAGAGCTGTGATGATTGAACGGGTTCGATCCACGGCCTACAGTGCCCTACAGTTCACACGGTAACACTGCCTACCTGACCCACTTAACTTGGTAGTGAGCTTATGTATCCAATCACCACTGCTAGCAGCAGTGGATAATCCTATCAGCACGACGAGAGCAGCAGGCTTACCGTCGAATCCTCCTGAAAATACTTATAACTACGGTCGCCAGCTCTGAAGGAGCAAAAGAATAAATCAATTTTTGGGCTCGTTTCAAAGTGAAATGGCTTGAGTTGAATTTAAACTTAATTCTGAATATTACTATTTCTGATCATTCTAGATGATTCTACAAAGCAAATACTCTCTCAATTTCTGTGAGTTGGCTTGGTAATTACTACCAAGACAGGTTATGCAACTTTGGTTAACAAAATTCTATCCTTCAACTTATTTAATGATTTTGGATATTACTCTTTGGACCATTGATACAGAATTAGTTAAGTGACTTTACTTGAAAGGTTGCTCAGAAAAATTTAAGTAACTGTAAATAGGCAAATCATTCTGGTGTGACCATTGCTCTTTTCAACATTTTTATACGCTAAAGTATTCTACAACCAAAAGAATTGTAAATGAAAGAGGCGATGGTGGCCTCAGTCTGATTTCACTATACTATGTTTGAGGTTACTACACTTTACAATGAACAACATGCGTCGTAATTTTACTCATTACTATATTCTGTCCTCTGCACTTGCATAAAAGAAAACTGGTATTCTCCTTTTACATGTATACAAAGTTCGACTTAACAATTGCAAGCAGTCTTGCCTTGGGTAGACGTGTCGGTGCTGGTGGTGAGATGCACGTGGCTAACGTAGCTCTTCACGCCTCATGCCCTTAATGGCGGCTGGAACTACGAGCTGTAGCACTCGTATAAGCTACTGCACGTCCGCCATAAATTCTGGGCGCAGGAACTCTTACAATCAGCCCCAGTGGCATAGAGGCGGCTTCGACAACCATTCGTCGTGTTCTACTCCACAAACGGCGACGATATTCGCCTCTTCGCTGTTGCACAATCACTTTTGTGTGAGCACAGTTACGCACGTCCGATCACGTCAACACTCCCCAGGCCATTTCATTGTTCAGTCCCTGTGTCTCCAGCTACCTCTAGCTACGCTCGTATCACCAAGAGTGGGGGCGTTCCCCTACCACCTTTTTACCGAAATCATTTAGTATTTAAGAATATTTATATTTACTGCCCTGGAGTCCATACCAGTCATAATAATTTACTACTAGCGCTTTACAACATTAAATTATACAGTAATAACTTATAATTACCAAGAAAAAGAATACATTTGACTCTGAGAGCTTAGTGCATTGTCTGACAGGCAGCGCTATTCCCAGTTTCGCCAATAGATGGCATCAGGGTGCACTCCCTGGCAGTCTCACACAAGCGCGCCCGTTTCAAACGCGCGGGCTCCAAATTACTGTCAGCCCACCATCATTTCAGTTCCGTTACAAGCCTCGCGCATATCTAGTAATATTATGTAAACTCACATGTAAATCTTTTAAAAATGTCTTAATAATAATCTTTGTCTAATTCCTAACAAGCATTCATTTCAGTTTAAAGAATTTAATATTTTTTTTAATGCATGATCATTCCGATTGTTGCAAAAGAAAAATCATTTGCTTCCTTTCATAAACAACAAATGTATAGGCCAGCATTGCACAGAGCTGCGCCGTAAAAGAGCTATTGTAAGAGCAGATAGTTGCCGACTTTATCGAGGTGAGAATTTTTGCTTTTTATTCAGAATGATCTTACAGGGCCATGACGCAGCACTACTGTCGTCCAAATTTTACCAGGTTACTGAATTTATTGTTTATTACGAGGTTTAGGAATTTTTCTGTTTCGAGCTTATATTAAATGAGAAAAGAATTTTGTGGGTACATTAAATGGGAACCAATTTTGTTCAGAGGTTACACAAAAAATAGAATCATATTATTATTATTATTATTATTATTAATTAAGTTTTTTTGTGAGGTTACACGAAAATTAGAATCATTAATCAAATATTATTTTTTTATTATTTCGTGTGGGGAGGTTACACTTGGCGACATCCGGCCAGGATCGTATTTCTTTGTGAATTTCTGAGAAGTAGTCATATATCTGCTCTTATTTACTTAAACGTAGTTTGCATCTGGCACAACGCATTTACTAATTTGTCACTCTTGCTTTCACAGATCATCGGCAAATTATTGCTCTTTGCTGTAATTGTGTTTGTTCCATTTTTTTGCTTCGTCTTTATTTCATTTTTGTGCTTAATTTTGATTTGTGAAAAATGCCGCGAAAAACTGTTAACAGTACATCGCGATGTGCAATGAGTGAAATAGCCGATTCGAATATTTTGACTGATAAAACTAGCGACACTCAGTGTTTTAATGATAATCCTCCATTTACAGACAATCAGTGCGTACCGACCACTAGTAATGATTTTAATGCTAATGATGAACAAACAAATTCAACTGTGTCCTCTGTTAATTTAACGACAATTGATGGCGCGGCACGTTCCATTACAATGAAAGCTGCCCAGTTTGACACACTCGGTTTGCAAAATTTACGTAACAAACAGATAAATGTTTCTAACGAAAATGAACAGTGTACTCAAAGTACGACAGATGTATTTGATTCCAAGGTAGTGACTAACAGTGCACGTCCAATTAGCAAACCTTTTCGTGAATCAAAGAATGACCAAATGGTTACACAAAACGTGACAAATGCAGTCACACCACCACACAGCTCAGAGAAAAGAATCGCTATTTTTGACTTGGATCAAATTATGGCAGTATTGCTACAGTCTAAGAAAGAACAAGACAACAATTACAAACAACTTAATGAAAAACTAGACAACAATTCCAAACAGTTGAATGAAAAACTAGACAGCAATTCCAAACAACTTAATGAACAGAACAAACAACTTAGTGAACAGATTACAGCCGTTGCCGCGCAATGTCATGATACTAAAGAACAATTACGTGAGGAGATTAAGGCTTGTGATAGGAACAGTAGTGAAGAAATTAGATCTGTGGCACAAGAATTAAATAATACACATGCAGCCACAACTAAATTACTTAGAGATTAAATTAGTGCAGTCGCTAAACAATGCTCTGAAAACGCAACACAGTTACGCGACGAGTTTAAATTAATGTCAGCAGAACTTTCGCGCACACTGGATGCGAAATTAGACGCGAAATTTGACCAACAGAACAGCCGAATTGACGAACGTTTTAATCACCACCTACAAAACAGTGAAACGCGTTACCGTAAATTTATACAGGAACAGAATAAAGTAAAGCGACAAGTCATGGAAACAATTACTGCACAGAGACAGGAAGACAAGCGTAAATTGTTTGCGAAAGCAAAAATATACGTAGACAACAATATTGCTACAGTATCGGACGAAATCAAACAGTTGTACACCGAACTGCATGATGAAATCTCCGATCTTAAAACAAAAACAGACACACACACATTAGACTTTCAGACAATGACCAACAGACTTGAAAAGTTGGAATTAATACAGAGATCCCAATGCCATCAAAGACGACGTTAAAAAATTGAACGAAACCACAAGTAAAATACAAAAACAAATTAACGCTTGTGATAGTAAAAACGATGATCAGGTAAAAGTACTGACGGAAAAATATGATGAATTGGCCAGTCGTACTGACGTTATCGAAAGTAATAATGACAGAAAATCAGACGATACGTCACCAGTTTCGTTTAATCAAACACCTGAATTCCAAAATTTACAGCAGACAGTCAGTGAGATAGGTTCGTGCAATAATACATTACGCAGAAAATTGTCAACTTTACAGCAAGAAGTGACAGAGATGAAAAATGTTTCAGTCACTAACACGTCACAGCATACGCTACATTCCGAACATTTCTCACACTCACACAGCCTGTATAATTTAGGTGATTTACAGAGAGTACGTGACTTAGATTCCGAACAGTCACAGACAAATAGATTCTCATACAATCCTGAACCTGTTCAGACATACAGAGACGATAATGTTGAATATAAGCAATTTTTATCCGTAAAAAAATCTAAGGTATTTAATAATGACAGAACACAGATACACGCTTTGGACTGGATACAACAATTTGTTTTTGTATTTTCATCAGCATTGCCTGTAACGCAGAAACTAGAATTGGACTGGATACAACAATTTTCTTTCGAATTTTTACCGGCATTTCCTGTAACGCAGAAACTAAAATTTATTTGCAGCGCGTAAGAGACCTCAGGGGATTCATTACACTTCGATGAATATGTGCCGTAGCGTGCACAGGGCCCCGAGCCGTAGTAGTGCTATTTCATCTTTAGTTTTCTGCACTGCTGCCTTCTCTTTTACTATCCTTTATATCTATCAAAACAGCTCTTCAACTATCGATCTATCTAGTATTAGGAATGTGTAAAGAAAACCAGATACGTTACAGGCAACCAGATACGACAAGTTTTACCTGAACGACAACCACCAGAACTTTAAGAACAGATAAAATTTTAATTATCAGTATCGTCAAAATTTTCAGCAACAGGAACCACATTTTGGTAACAATAGACGCTTTTCACCGCAACAGCATCAAAGCCAGCCGGTTAGCATACCTAAACAACAATGTAATGTACAAGGTCAACCAAGCTTTAATGTTTCGCCGCCTACACGCATAGCGTCGGCTCCACCAAATAGTAACGCACCGCAACAAGGAAACCAGTATGTACAGAAAACACATCATTTCAATTCCTATCGCAACGCGCCATATTGATGACTATCATGACAGACGTAAAAATAATGGCCACAATTTTCAGCGTACGTTTAATAATAGCCGGTCTTATCAGCAGCAAAATCATCCGCAACAACATATTATCATGAATGAACCAGACAGTAGATATCATCCCGAACGTAATACGTCAGGAAGAAATAACAGAACAGTACAAACAGTCGAAACGCCACAGTATCCTCCTGCAAATAATAGCACGTCAGAAAGAATTTGACTAGATACAGTACATGTTGCATCTTCTAGCAACGTAAGCAATACTTTTGACACACAGAATCTTGTTCACGAAAATGTTATTAGTTTTGACGACATCCGATACACTCTTTTGAATTAAAGGACAGAATCACAACGTATGTAGACGACATTCTTATTGCAGAAGCTAACTGGTCTGAACACAATCTGATTCTTGAACAGCTATTACGAACTTTTCGTGTACAAGGACTCACAGTTAATCTTAGCAAATCGCACTTTGGCAAAACTTCTATAAAATTTCTTGGACATGTAATTTCACCAGAAGGCATTGCGCATGACCCGGAAAAACTTCAAGCTTTACGTGACATTACTGTTCCTACGACGAAGAAACAATTACGCAACTTTCTGGGATTAATCAACTTTTTTCGTAAATTTATTCATTACTCTGCTTTAGACAACCCTAGATTATGTCAGTTGACGGGTAAAAACACTATTTGGTCCTGGGATAGCCAAGCACATTCTGAATTTGTGAATCTGAAAGAAGCTTTGTTGAATGCACCACTTTTATCACATCCAGATCTTACTAGACATTTTTCCATTGCCACCGATAGTTCTAACACCGCTTTAGGCATACACATTTTTCAGGAAATTGAAGAAGATGGTACTATAGTAATTAAAAAATCGCCTTTGCGAGTCGCATTCTGTCACCTGCTGAACGCAATTATTCTGTTACAGAACTTGAAACATTATGTGTTGTATGGGCATTTATGAGATTTAGGCATTTTCTTTATGGAAGACACACTACCGTTTACACAGATCATAGAGCTATACAGTTTTTACTTTCCGCTAAATTTACACACGACAGATTAAGCAAATGGAAACTTTATTTACAAGAATTTAATTTTACAATTGTTCACATTCCCGGTACACAAAATATTGTAGCAGACGCACTATCCCGTTCTCTCAGCAACAATCAGCAAGACATCGCAACCAACTTCTGCAAAGCAAATTTCAGCGACATGTATATTCAACAAGTTGCATTTGAAAATTTCATATCGTCGTCATTACGAGACATAGCACAAGAGCATAGCAAAGACAACGTGTGGAAAAAAATTAAACACCTTTGGCAAGATAGGAATAACGTTACCAGTAGAAGCCATTATACTGTACGCAATAAAATTCTGTTCCGCCGCTCTCACCCTGACAGCAGCAACTGGTTATTATGCATTCCTGACGATCTTGTTAACAAATTAATTTGGTACACTCATTTAAGTTACGCACATTAAAGAGCCAGAAAATGTTTTCTTATACTGAGAGAGAACTGTTATTTAGCCAACATGGGGAAACGTATTCGACGAGTTTTAGCGTCATGTAAAATCTGCCAGAAAGCTTAGTCAGACACGACTTCACATATTCCTCCGTTACATCCCATTGTACCTGTTAAATTGAGACACATGGGCGCTGTAGACATTTTTGGTCCGATTCCCAGAACTAATAGAGGTTTTTGCTACATCTTTGCCGCTGTTGAACTCACTTCAAAATTTGTTACCTTCACTCCGTTACGCAAAGCTACTGCTAAATCTGTTTCGAAAGCATTTGTAAAACATTTTTTATTTCATGTAGGGCATGTATTGAAAGTAATTTCCGACAGTGGACCACAGTTTCGATCTGCTATATGGACATGTATGTTACGAACAAGAAACATTTCTCCGATCTATATATCCAAGTATCATGCTTCTTCGAACCCTTGTGAACAATTAATGAAAGAAATTGCTAAACTGTGTAGAATATACTGCCATAAAAGACATATTGATTGGGACATACAAATACTCTCATTCCAGGATGTAATTAATTCCATACCAAATGAATCTACTATGCTACCTCCGACTGTTATACTGAAAAATGTTAAACCACCTAACAAAATTAAAGAATTAGTATCCTTTCCTACATCTCGTCGACTACGACACCATGAAATAATTGACATTGCGCTGAACAACATCAAACGTGCCGCAGAGCGCCGGAGAAGACAGCAAAAACAGGTTTGTACACGCCGTGACTTTCACATTGGACAGAAGATATTAGTGTGTACACACTATTTATCTAACAGAGGAAAGAGTAGATGTAGTAAGTTTGAGCTTCTATAAGCAGGTCCATATAGAATTCGCAGCATTCCTCACCCCAATGTAGTACACGTCGAAACTCTGACAACCAGAAAAAGTAAAGGCAATCACCATGCCTGCAATATTAAACCCTTCATTGAATGAACATACTTTATGATTCATCACACTGTAATGCCATTTCCTGATTTTAATATGACCAATGATGCAATTATATTTATATGAATACTTACTGATGATTATCGTATTTTTTCTTGGCAAGTGCCCGGCAAGGTAAGATTAGCAGGTCGCTTTTCTTGTCGTTATATATCAGACCGTGCACATTTTCCATTTTTTGTGTATGTATGATTGTTTTCCTGTTTCTTTGTATGCACTATGAAATCTTTAAGATTAACAAACACCAGTTGACTTTGACATTTTTGCCGTATGATATCTCAACATCGTGACTATTTTACACTTTTTTGCTACTATATTATGATACTCAGTGTACATTTTTGCACCTGCACACTGTCTGTGTTCTTGACATATTACATTTTCCGTCATGCTATGCTGTATGCTTAATTATATCACTAGAAACCAGTTTTTATTTAATGGGTATATTATTTAAATGCAAGACATTAATCATTGTTCATCATTTTCAGAAAGCAATAACGTGTAAAAGAAATAAATTAAACAAACAACAGTGGATTACTATGAAATGGGAATTTCACCTTTGGAATGAACGAAAGAAGATGCAATACCTCGTCACGAAGAGTAAATGGATCAGAATTAACAAACATTAACATGAATATACTATACACATCGTATGATAGCAGTCTTAACTATTTTTTTCTTTCAGAATACGAGGCGATTGATGCAGGCTGTCAGACAGAACTACACATCTTAGTTTTAGTGATGAAATAAGGAACTCTATACTATGAATAGTTATATGAAGTAAATGGTAATATGAATAATGAATAATGAAGTGTCTTTTTGTATATGATAATGAATGATGATGAATAGTGATGAAGAATATGGTAATATGAATAATGAAGTTTTTCTTTGCAGGTGATGATAATAATGAAATTATGGTGATATGAATAATGAAGTTTTTGTTTACAGGTGATGATAGTGATAAATTTTATATGGCTACTAAACGCACCACTTTTAAATTTTTCTTTGCAGATGAGAATAATGATGAAGTTTATATATTTACTGTTAGTTAAGAAATGCTATGTAGTTATTTAAGTATTTGTTGCAGTTCGTTTTGTCAGTATGTCTTATGTCACATGGTATAATGACTGAAGGTTTTGGAAGGGATAGCTAGAGTACATATATATTGAATACACATTTCATTACCTGTTAATTCGAAGTTTACTACTTTTCAGCATAATATGCGTTTCTTCTTTCAGCTTAATAATCCATTTTGTATTTTTTCTAGGAGAAGCTATTCACGAAATTAATATGCTATAAGCAGTTAATCATTAAACTTGTTCTAGTACTTGCATTTTTTTACCCATTTGTGTGTGTCATTCATGAATGTGATCACATATACTCTGCTTGTTTCATAACCTTGCTACAGCTGACTCATGACGAATGACGTTACCTATCCTCATTTACAGCAATAAGTCAAAATCAAATATTTTCATGCCCCAGCAATTAATTATCGATCCCAATGCAATGCATTGCTAGCAAAAAAATAGTATTACCAGTCCCAAATAATGCTACCAGTTTAAGAGAGTTCTGAGTAATACTGAATGATGTTTTCTAACCACAGACCTTGAGTAATAGTTACAGTGTGTTACATTTTAAATATGTCCTATGTCACTTGAATGATGAGTTCTGAGTAATAGTGAATGATATTTTGTAATAATGCATACATGCTATGCCAATCATTTCTGTAAATAATATTTTTGTTATACTCTATAAATGCTATGCCAATCATTAACTCTCATTTCAATACTTGCTATATGTTTAGTAACTGGCCAATGAATGCCCTGTTTCTTATTTTAATTTTGTATTATGTCACCTAAATGCTATTACATATGAATACCAGTAGCTTGATGCTACACTCATTAGCTCCTGTTTTGAATGATGACTTCTGATGGTTTGTAACTGGCCAATGAGTGCCAATGATTACTATAACTAGGTGAATTATGTTACTACTATGCCGTTCATTAGCTCCTGTTTTGAATGATGACTTCTGATGGTTTGTAACTGACCAATGAGTGCCAATGATTACTATAACTAGGTGAATTATGTTAATACTATGCCATAATTAGCTCCTGTTTTGAATGATGACTTCTGATGGTTTGTAACTGGCCAATGGGTGCCAATGATTATTATAGCTAGATGAATTATGTAAATGGTATGCCTTTAATTAACTCTTGCTTTGAATGATCACTTTTAAATAATGTATAAAAATGGTTTGTAACTGGCCAATGAGTGCCAATGTTCACTGTAATCAGATGATTTATGAACATTATTCTGTAATACTTCATACATAGTACAGAAGTGTTCAGTAACTAGGTGATGAGTGCCAACAATTAGTCAAATCGGTTGATAGACTAGTGTAATTCTCAATGATGACTAGCATGAGACTTAATGTCCTTCACCTTCTGACCTAATTACCAGAAATTATTGCAATATACGTTTGTCCTGTCTATCCTTATGATCATGCAGCACTATATTTGGTTTCTGCACTAATTCTACGTTGGTGAATGAGTGTGGTGTTGACACATCATGCTGTCCACCACCTTGAACAATGGAGATGTTACTATGGTTCTACTGTTTGGTGTACCTAATGTACTACCAAAATGATAACATGGAATATTAATACGACATTTCAGTGTCTTGGCTACACTGATTAATACTTCAGGGAGGAGAACTTCAGATTGTCTCACTTGGTGTTGTGCTTCTGTAGAAAGATATGGACTTTCAGTGCAGCTACGTGCAACCTAATGTGCTACAACCATGATGCAATCCTTCCCTTTCCTATCCTAGTTTTAGTAAAATGGTAATACTACAGTGTGTATGACCTTTATGTCATTTGTTAATATGATTTGTACTCATTGCGTATACATTTTGTCATTGCTTGATATGTTCTGTACTCAGTGCATGTGCACTATATTTCATTTAATGTTATGCACTTATATACACTCCTGGAAATGGAAAAAATAACACATTGACACCGGTGTGTTAGACCCACCATACTTGCTCCGGACACTGCGAGAGGGCTGTACAAGCAATGATCACACGCACGGCACAGCGGACACACCAGGAACCGCGGTGTTGGCCGTCGAATGGCGCTAGCTGCGCAGCATTTGTGCACCGCCGCCGTCAGTGTCAGCCAGTTTGCCGTGGCATACGGAGCTCCATCGCAGTCTTTAACACTGGTAGCATGCCGCGACAGCGTGGACGTGAACCGTATGTGCAGTTGACGGACTTTGAGCGAGGGCGTATAGTGGGCATGCGGGAGGCCGGGTGGACGTACCGCCGAATTGCTCAACACGTGGGGCGTGAGGTCTCCACAGTACATCGATGTTGTCGCCAGTGGTCGGCGGAAGGTGCACGTGCCCGTCGACCTGGGACCGGACCGCAGCGACGCACGGATGCACGCCAAGACCGTAGGATCTTACGCAGTGCCATAGGGGACCGCACCGCCACTTCCCAGCAAATTAGGGACACTGTTGCTCCTGTGGTATCGGCGAGGACCATTCGCAACCGTCTCCATGAAGCTGGGCTACGGTCCCGCACACCGTTAGGCCGTCTTCCGCTCACGCCCCAACATCGTGCAGCCCGCCTCCAGTGATGTCGCGACAGGCGTGAATGGAGGGACGAATGGAGACGTGTCGTCTTCAGCGATGAGAGTCGCTTCTGCCTTGGTGCCAATGATGGTCGTATGCGTGTTTGGCGCCGTGCAGGTGAGCGCCACCATCAGGACTGCATACGACCGAGGCACACAGGGCCAACACCTGGCATCATGGTGTGGGGAGCGATCTCCTACACTGGCCGTACACCACTGGTGATCGTCGAGGGGACACTGAATAGTGCACGGTACATCCAAACGGTCATCGAACCCATCGTTCTACCATTCCTAGACCGGCAAGGGAACTTGCTGTTCCAACAGGACAATGCACGTCCGCATGTATCCCGTGCCACCCAACGTGCTCTAGAAGGTGTAAGTCAACTACCCTGGCCAGCAAGATCTCCGGATCTGTCCCCAATTGAGCATGTTTGGGACTGGATGAAGCGTCGTCTCACGCGGTCTGCACGTCCAGCACGAACGCTGGTCCAACTGAGGCGCCAGGTGGAAATGGCATGGCAAGCCGTTCCACAGGACTACATCCAGCATCTCTACGATTGTCTCCATGGGAGAATAGCAGCCTGCATTGCTGCGAAAGGTGGATATACACTGTACTAGTGCCGACATTGTGCATGCTCTGTTGCCTGTGTCTATGTGCCTGTGGTCCTGTCAGTGTGATCATGTGATGTATCTGACCCCAGGAATGTGTCAATAAAGTTTCCCCTTCCTGGGACAATGAATTCACGGTGTTCTTATTTCAATTTCCAGGAGTGTATTTGTATATACTCTGTGACTGTAAACTTAGTTAATTAAGAAAAATTGCATATATATTTTGTGATTTCTTGATATGTTCTGCACTGAGTGCATGTGCACTCTATTTCATTTTATGTTCTGTACTTATATATATGTATATACCCTGTGACCATAAACTTAGTTAATTAAGTAGATTTCAGAAAAATTTGTTGCTCATGGCAAGTCCAACTGACTCATCATCGCTGCCAAATTTTCGACCCCCCCCCCCCCCCGGCCCCAGTGGAGGGTTATGTAAGAGGTATGTGCTGCCTGCGATATGTAAGCTATAAGAGAATTTGAGATCAAAGAGCAGTGCTGACTGCAGTACGAACTGTGTAGCTGCAGCAGTAAGTTGTTGCTAGCGAGCAGTCGCTTGTCTGCGCTTGTTAGTCCTGTCTGGTGTATCATGTTGGCTGGGGCGGTCGCGGTGCAGCGATGCCGGAGCCTGAGTATTATTGTATAAGGTAAAAAAGCAGCCTCGCGTATATCTAGTAATATTATGTAAACTCACATGTAAATCTTTTAAAAATGTCCTAATAATACTTTGTCTAATTTCTAACAAGTATTCATTTCAATTTAAAGAATTTAATATTTTTTAATGCATGATCATTCCAATTGTTGCAAAAGAAAAATCATTTGCTTCCTTTCATAAATAACAAATTTATAGGCCAGCACTGCACAGAGCTGTGCCGGAAAAGAGCTATTGTAAAAGCAGATAGTTGCCGACTTTATCGAGGTGAGAATTTTTGCTTTTTATTCAGAATGATCTTACAGGGCCAAGACGCAGCACTGCTGTCGTCCCAATTTTACCAGGTTACTGAATTTATTTTTTATTACGAGGTTTAGGAATTTTTCTGTTTCGAGCTTATATTAAATGAGAAAAGAATTTTGTGGGTACATTAAATGGGAACCAATTTTGTTCAGAGTTTACACAAAAAATAGAATCATATTATTATTATTATTATTATTATTAATTTAGTTTTTTTTTGTGAGGTTACACGAAAATTAGAATCATTAACCAAATATTATTTTTTTATTATTTCGTGCGGGGAGGTTACAATGTCTTGAAAGATATATCTGTCGTCTTGTATATCGAAAATTTGAGCCAGATTCAATCCTTCCTGTGGTTGTTAGTCCGTCTGCAGATTCATGCTGATGCGTTGCATGATCCACAGTCTGTAGTATTAGCATTATTATGTCCGATGGCTAAGGGTGTGGTTAGTAGCATGATAGCCGAGGAATTGGAACAACAGGGTACCTTAATTCGGCTCCGTCAGCGTATTATAATAGAAGGCTCTCGGAGCGCATGCGCGTCGAATTAGAGCGGGAATGTTATTGGAAGGTTCAAGCGTATAACGAAACCTTAGTGCAGTGTGTTCTCATGGCCGTGGTGGCGTTGGATATGCGTGTGTCCGATCTTGATTGTATGGAACATATGTTGGAAGGCACACGTGTACAGGACCGCGCCAGGTTGAACCTTGTACAGCGCCCTTGCTACAGGGAACAGTTTCAACATTTGGGTGATTCTATTCACGCTATTTCTTGGGCGGATGAACAGCGTTCCGCCACACAAGGGAAAGTAATATGAGGCACCAATGTGTAGTAACTCTGTTAATACCAGTTCTAATTCAATAGTCTGGCGTTGCTACCCTTGCGATGCGGTCGACCATTTAGTACGGGATAGTCCGGTAAGTAGGAGCCCTCGTTCAAATAGCTGACGAAAGAGGATGGGAAAAGGGGGTGAGTTTACTAACTGGTCAGTGAATTGTAAAGCCATTCAGGCGACACATGTTCCGCCGCTCCCTTTTGTCTGTGTTAGGGTGGGACAGGAACCAATGTGTGCATTGTTGGATTCGGGTAGTTCGGTATCGTTAGATGATTATGACTGGTACATAGAATATAGACATTTGTGCAGGTTTTCGTATCCGCAGTCTCCGGTTCAGAGACGTCAGGTCGCCAATGGCCGAGAGTTACCTCTGGTAGAGGAGGTGCGGGGGTGGTTGCACGTCGATAAATTCTCATGGCCTCATAGATTTTTCGTAGCTAAGAATTTGAGGGTCCCTTTGTTGCTCGGATGTGATTTCATCCGGCATACCGGTTTGGTATTCGATTATGCCGGGAGTGCCTTTTATTTTAAGTTTGTGCTTCACCACCGTCTTTTTTTTGTGTTCAAATGGTTCAAATGGCTCTAAGTACTATGGGACTTAACGTCTGAAGTCATCAGTCCCCTAGACTTAGAACTGCTTAAACCTAACTAATCTAAGGACATCACACACATCCATGCCCGAGGCAGAATTCGAGCCTGCGACCATACCAGTTCCGGACTGAAGTGCCTAGAACCGCTTGGTCACAACGGCCGCCTCTTTGTGTCGCGCCAGAGGTCTTGTGCAGGGAATGTGAGCTATGTGTGCAATGTGAAGGTTGACATAGGTTGCGTTACGATGCATCAAGTGCAAGATCTCAATCAAATCTTGGAGCGCTATCCTCGGGTCTTATCGTATAAGTTGTGGGAGATAGAAATTCTCCAGTGTGGCATCCAATTAACTGACAGAGTGCCCGTCCGTCAGGCCCCTTCTAGGCTGTCTCCACCGAAGATGAAGATTTTGAGAGCTAAAATCGATAAATGCTACAAGAGGGAGTGATTAGACCATCAACTTCGCCCTATGTTTCGCCTGCGTTTCTAGTGCCAAAAGACCGGGATAGCGACTTTCGTATGGTGGTTGATTACCGGAGGCTTAACAAAAAAACTGGTGTTGGGGTCGGTTTCCTTGTCCGATTTGCACAATTGCCTTACCTGGTGTGCAGGTGCCAATGTGTTCACCATCTTCGATCTCAATCAGGCATATTACCACATCCCCCTTGCCGAGACATCCAAACCTATGACAGCGTTTTACACAGATTGTAATTTGAGTCCAACCGGGTCCCTTCTGGATTGGTCACTGGTGCGGCTGTGTTGTCCCTTTTTTGTATGTGGTCTTAGGAGACTTGAAGTGCGTCTGTGTCTACAACTATTTAGATGACGTAGTTATCTACAGTCGCACCCTTGAGGAACACATTGTTCACCTGGAGTAGGTTTTCCTAAGGTTGCGTTCGGCTGGACTCACAGTCAAACCATCTAAGATCACCCTGTGTAAACAACAGATTTCTTTCTTAGGCCATGTGGTATCTGCAAAAGGCGTAAGTATCGACCAGGATAGAACCAACACCTTACGGACTTTTCCCTCTCCCCAGAATAAGAAAGAGGTCGCTCGCTTCATTGGCATGACGAATTTCTTGAGTAAATTCATTACCACTTTCGCCCATTTTGCAGCCTCACTTAATGATCTTCGGAAGAAGAATAGCGATTTCTTATGGGGAGAAAATCAGCAGCGAGCGTTCGCACAGATTAAGACTGCAATTACTAATCCCCCGTTGTTCGCTGTGCCGGACTTGAATAGTACGTTTGTGGTACAGACCGACACCTGTCATACCGGGGTAGTGGCAGTTTTACTTCAAGAACATGAAGGGAAGAGGCGACCTCTAGCTCATGCCTCACGGCGGTTGACTGTTCCTGAATCCAACTATTCTGTATATGAATTAGAGGCTCTGGCCGTTGTTTTGGCCTTGGTAAAGTTTTGTTTCTATATGGAGCATAAAGAATTTGTATTAGAGACGGACAACCGAGAATTAAGTTTGGTCTTGGCTAGGCCGAGGAAGACTGGCGAAATTGCACCATGGGCAGTCCGTATATCTGTTTTTCGTTTTCAAGTCAGACATATTAAAGGCTCCTTGTCTCCTCAGCACGTCTTCTATCTTGCTACTAGTTGCTCTGCAGTATGGAAGGAGAGCAGCTAGCTTGGCTTCTTCCGTCGACTCACGAGGCGTCATTCGTCAGTGCCATCAGAAAGCTTCTGTAATTTCTCTCTTGCCGTAACGATTTCTTATGAACATGCGCTTCAAATGCTTAAATTCAGTCTCTAGATGTTCGTCTTCAGAAATAACCTTGGTCCTGCGGTAGGGTAGTGAAATCCGCTGGCGTTCAGGTACTAGTCAGTTTCCGTAAATTTTCTGTACAGTGAATGACCGAGCCGGCTTCCTGATTTCCACTCAACTGAAACATCCTGGAATGGAAGCTTTCCACCTCTTTCCAACTCGAAAGTAAATTTAACGTTGGGAGGGACACCTTTGACGTGGTCGACGTCTTCTGCTGCACTGCGTTTTCAACATGACCCCATATCAAGAATATGTCGTCAGGGTACCGTAGAAAGCAAGATGAACGCAACCTCGCAGAGTTCGGAGCTTGTTCCTCGAAGTGCTCCATGAAAAAGTTTCCCAGGGCAGGAGACAGTGCGAATCCAACGATGTGCCATCCGTCATCTTACAACATTCTCTGCAGTATAGGTAGCGCGTTTCCGTAAAGGCATGGCGGAACAGTTTGACGATCTCACGTAATAAGCGTAAACCAAGTCGTTCCTCCTGGCTAATATTGCATTTCGGTGGCTTAGCTTCTGCTAGTATACAGCTAACCGTCTGACGTCATCTGCGTCATGAGGAAAATACTTAAGATAACTCAAATATCTTAGTGGAATAGAGCAACGCTTATGCCTGTTACGTGACATAAAGGAATAGCCACTGTGGTCCTGAAAACAGAAGACTCTCTCTTGCATTTATTAGAAGATGATACATATCGGAAGCTCAGTCTCGATCCAACATAGGCCAACGTTAGAAAGACAAAGAAGTTAATAAAGGACTCTGGTGCGCCAGATGAAGTGACGATGGAATTAATGCCAATTAATGCCACGTGCCGCCAGACATCCCAGGCTTTATGGGTTGCCGAAGGTACACAAATATATGTCGCTCTGAGGCCTATAGTTAGAACAATCAGTTCACCCACCTACCGATTGGTAAAACACCTGACAGGATTATTAGCACCCAATCTGCGACACTGCAAACATCAAATTCTTAAATCGCATTCATTCATTGAGACACTGAGGAAAATAAAGGAAAGCCAAAACGACACAATGGTATTTCTCGACTCTGTGTCGCTTTCTGCTGGTACAAGACAAGCTGGATCTTTTGGCACAACAGTTTCCACCTGAGATCGCCAAACTGTTCCGCCATGCCTTTACGGCAACGCGTTTCCTGTACCGCAGAAAAAGTTGTGAGATGACGGATGGCACATTGTGGTATTCGCACAGCCACGGGATCCCTACTGTCTCCGGCCGTCGGGAACATTTTCGTGGAATACTTTGAGGAGTAAGCACTGAACTCTACGAGGTTGCGACCATCTTGCTTCCTATGGTACACTGACGACAACTTTTTGATATGGCCTCATAGTGAAAATACACTACAGCAAAACTCGTCAACCACGTGAACTGTGTCCAACCGAACATGAAATTTACTGTCGATTTGGAGAGGGACGGCAAGCTTCCGTTCTTGGATGTTTTATTTGAGCGGAAGGCAGGAGGCCGGCGTGGTCATTCAGTACACAGGGAATTTACGTACACTAACTGGTTCTTGAACGCCAACAGTTATCACTACCTTGTACAGATGAAAGCGTTTCTGAAGAAGTCAGTGTATAGGGCCTAGATTATTTCTGACAACGAATTTCAATATTTGAAGGGCATGTACAGAGAAAATGGTTAGAACAAGGGAGAAACTGCAAAATATTTCAGGTGGCACCGGCGAAAGTCGCATCGTGAATCCATGGAAGGAGCCAAACCAGCTGCATTCTTTCCATACTGTGGAGCAACTAGTAGCAAGATAGGAAGCGTGCTAAGAGACGTGGACTTAAACCAGTTTTCCGGCCCGCCTCCGAGGTAAGGGAACTTTTTCTTTTCAGTCATCAGTCTTCTGACTGGTTTGATACTGCCCGTCACGAATACCTCTCCTCTGCCAGTCTCTTCATCTCAGAGTAGCTCTTGAAACCAACGCCTTCAATCATTTTCTGGATGTATTCCAATCTCTATCTTACTGTACAATTTTTCCCCTCTACAGTTTCCTGTAACACCATGTAAGTCCTTCGCGGATGTCTTAACAGATGTCCTATCATCTTATCCCTTGTCCTTGTCATTGTTTTCCACATATTCCTTTCCTTTCCGATTCTATGCAGAACCTCCTCATTCCTTACCGTATCAGTCCACACAATTTTCAACATTCGTCTGTAGCACCACATCTCAAATGCTTCAATTTCCTTCTCCTCTGGTTTTACCACAGTTCATGTTCCACTACCATACAACGCTGTGCTCCCACGTACATTCTCAGAAATTTCTTTGTCAAATTAAGGTCAACGTTCGAGTCTAGTAGACATCTCTTGGCCACGAATGCCCTTTCTGCCAGTGCTAGTCTCCTTTTGATATCCTCCTTGCAACTCGGCCATTTGTTATTTTGCTGCCTAGTTAGCAGAATTCCTTAACTTCATCTACTTCGTGACCATCAACACCGATATTAAGTTTCTCGCTGTTCTCATTTCTACTACTTCTCATTGCTTTCGTCTTTCTTCGTTCTACTCTGAATCTGCATTCTATACTTACTAGACTATTCTTTCCATTCAGCAGCTCATGTATATTCTTTGGAAACTTTCACTCAGAATAGCAATGTCATCAGAGAATCGTATCATTGATATCCTTTCACCTTGAATTTTAACGCCTCTCCTGAACCTTTCTTTTATTTTCATCATTGTACAGATTGAACAGTAGGGACGAAAGACTACATCCCAGTCTTACACTTTTTTTAATCCGAGCATTTCGTTCTTGGTCGTCGACTCTTATTATTCCCTCTTGATTCTTGTACAAGAGATGTGTTACGCCCCGTTCCTGGCGTGTATAGTGTCCTCTTTGAAAGTGGTAGGCTATATTGTTCGCACTGTTGCTGAGCGCTGCAGAGCAAAAAATGGTTCAAATATCTCTAAGCACTATGGGACTTAACATCTGAGGTCATTGGTTCCCTAGACTTAGAACTAATTAAACCTAACTAACATAGGGACATCACACACATCCATGGCCGAGGCAGGATTCGAACCTGCGACCGTACCAGCCGCACGGCACCGGACTGAAGCGCCTAGAACCGTTCGGCCACAATGGTCGGCCGTTGCAGAGCACTCAAGCCCTATTAAGCAAAGGGAACCTGAGAAGTCGGCCGTGGCTGAACATCGCCTAGAAAACTGACGTAAAATACAATCAGAAAAGGCGAGAGTTTGGGATCCTGTCATAATAAAAGTCGTTGAATTTAGAGACCAGGGTACAAGGTTAGCATTTCATGGGAGCGGGCTTTGTATGTTGAGTGAAAGCAAAGATGGAGGCTTCACGCATGTAGGGACGTGGACAAGCGGTTTTAAACTTGGAATCGGCGCCTCGCGCCATTTGACGTCACTCCGTTCCGCGGCGGAACTGAGCTGCTGGGAGGTGCCATACTTGCCTTCCGAGCATGCGTCTCTCCGGCCCTCTCCAGAAGATTCCAGATGCTGCCGTTGCGTCTGTATAAGCAGAGGACCGTGAGAGCTCCGGCAGTCACTCCTGTTGACGATGCCGCAGACAGCTGTTGAAAGTTCGACTGTTTTATTCGACCTGAGGCGGCTTGTAAACCGAGAAGTTTTTATTGAACCAGTAGTTCTTCGATATCACGAACCAAACTGCGGATGGGCAATTGAGACCATCGCTGATCAGCACTATTGGTAACCTCCAACATTTTCTGACATTGATTTCCAAATTGAATGTCGTGTATGAAATTTCATAGTGCATAAGACAATTGTTTTTGAAAAATTACATTTGCACAATAATTAAATTACGCCCTAACAGAACAACCAAAGCGCAGTTTCTTCAACATTTCAGAAAAATAGTGAGCTCGACGAACACAAATTAATTTAATTTTCGAATTCAGACATACAACTACGCTAAAAAGTGTCTTTAACTGTCTTCAATTACCTCCGACATCGCTGCGGTCGGAAAAAGATCCTGCAAGAACGGGACCAACGACAATTGAAGAGAATCGTCCAACGTGACAGAAGTGCAACCCCCTCTGCAAATTTCTGCAGATTTCAATTCTGGGCCATCAACAAGTGTCAGCGTGTGAAACATTCAAAGAAACATCATCGATATGGGCTTTCGGAGTCGAAAGCTCACTCGTGTATCATTGATAACTGCACGACACAAAGCTTTGTGCCTAGACTGGGACAATCAACATCGACATTGGATTGTTGATGACTGGAAACATGTTGCCTGGTCGGACGACTCTCGTTTCAAATTGTGTCGAGCAGATGGACGTGTATGGGTATGGAGACAAGCTCATGAATGCTTGGAATCTGAATGTCTGCAGGGTGCTGTTCAAGCTGGTGGAGGCTCTATAATGGTGTGAGGCCTGTGCAGCTGGAGTGATATGGGACTCCTGATATGTGTGGATACGACTCTGACATGCGACACGTACGTAAGCATCCTGTCAGATCACCTGCGTCCATTCATGTCCACTGTGGATTCCGACAGACTTGGGCAATTCCAACAGACAATGTGACACTCCCAACACATCCAGAATTGCTACAGAGAGGCTCCAGAAACACTCTTTTGTATTTAAACATTTCTGCTGGCCACCAGACTCTCCAGACAAGAACATTATTGAGCATATTTGGGATGCCTTGTAACATGCTGTTCAGAAGAGATCTCTACCCCTTTGTACTCCTGTGGATTTATGGACAGCCCTGCAGGATTCATAGTGTCAGTTCCCCCAGCACTACATCAGACATTAGTCAGACCCATGCCACGCCATGTTGCGGCACTTCTGCGTGGTCCCGGGGACCCTACACGTGTACCAGTTTCTTTGGCTCTTCATTGCACATGCATTCGGTCATATATGCATCTCGGAAGGATCAGGCACTGCGGCGACCATGGCCGTTTTGTAAAACATGAACTGAATTCACAGTTGGGAATATGGACAACTATCAGCTGTAAAATGGAGTGATGACAATGAAAATTTGTGCCGGACCAGAACTCAAACCCATATTTCTCGCTATATCGCGAGCGGGTGCCTTACCACTAGGCCATTCGCGCACAAGTCACGGCCAGACCCATACTTCCATACGTCATCAGCCATCAATTGTTCACTGTCCTCCCATTACAAAGCTGACGGTTGTCCACATTCGCAACGGAGGATACAGTTCATGTACAGTATTTCACAGTGGCTAACGTCGCCGCAGTGCCTGTTCCCTCGGACATGCATGCACGTCCGAAGAAACAATGCATCACACTTCTTAACAACACAAGCAGTGCAATATCGCCACCGGGCAGGCCACTTTCAACTAAAATGTCTGCCCTGTACGAGAATATACATAATGAATGTACGAGTGGAGGTTGTAGACACATGATTGACGACATATTGAAGCTTAGGTCTGGATGGGAGACGTGGTCCTATGGTATAAAACTAGTCAGGACGACCATTCCCGATAGAGCGGGAAATCCGGGTTCAAGTCCCGCTTCGGCGCCAATTTCCATTCTATTCATGCCATGACACAGACGATTGTTTCCTATATTCGCAATTGCGAATAGGCTTCAAGCTTGTGATTATATTTTGTCTTACAAATTGAAGTATCTCTATGTAGTTTCAACACTTATGAATGCAGCTTGCAAGGTCTGCATACACACACATCTTTCCGGCAGAAAAGCCACGTAACAACGATGTATATTAGTCCAAATTAATGTTTGCTGAGAATTATTTGTGTTTTTAAACAACCGATGTGTTCTCATTGCTACTCGAATCGGAATTGCAGCCTTTTGGTTTTCAGTAAGTATTCAGCAAGCAAAGCTTATTATTGAGACTGTTAAGAAGTTCTGATCATTATTTTTCAGAGATGGATTGCTATAAGAAAATTAACAGATTTTAAGAATTAAATTTCTGTTTCGCATTAAACGACCAGTTTTCGTATCTGTTTCTTTATTCCGTTGCGTTTAGGTGTGGTAGATATTCGAATTTTAATTTATGTATTGAACGTGTTCTGCATAAGTTACACATTGTCACAATCCAGTAATGGGGACTCACAGAGGAAACGAAACTCGAAAAGTAATGTTTCCTGAATCGTTGGTCTTGCCCTACATAAGACCTCGCTTGGAATGCGCAAATGCTTCGCAAACATTCATGGCCTACAGCGTAAGGAATATTTTGTGGTTATCTTAATTAACGTCTGACGACATTCCACGTAGACATTTATTGCTCCGCTCCAGTGAGAATATCAAATACTTGTACACTTTGCATAGGAATTACTTTTTACGAAGCGAAGTGAGATCAAAATCAGAAAACTGGAGCCTCCAACAAACACAGAGTATCCTGAAATTCGTGCTCACGCTCGTCACCATGCGTTGCGGCGTTTTAGTTTTGAAGACTTCACATTGTCAAAATGTCGCAAAAAAGTCGTGTGCGATAATATCTGTGATCTGAATAAATAAAGGCTCCAGCTTAGCTGCAATATATTTCAGACACAAGGCCGTTCTCAAGTGCTCAGGAATTATTCAAGAGGCGTAGGCGTCCTGTTGTGAATCCATCAGTGCTTGGAACTATCCGGACACTGTTGACCACTGATGGATTCAAAACAAGAACGTGTCTCCCGCGTCCCAATAACAGCCCTCTCCTTCGCCCTTTGTCCTCGCTTTCTCTCTCTCTCTCTCTCTCTCTCTCTCTCTCTCCCTACCCTCCCTTCCACCCTTCCACTTAATCGCCACCCTGCTCGCTCGCACCACCTCACTACGCCAACTTCTCTCTCTTTCTCTCTCTCTCTCTCTCTCTCTCTCTCCCTCCCAAACACACATACACACAGAACGACAACATAAAAAAGTAATGTGAAATTCTTCACTGTTGACGGTATCGTTATAAGTTCTTTGACACGTTACCTCTTAGTAAACAACTTTGACTATTTCAATTTATTTAAAATATTTGTAACGTTAATATGATACAGAGAAGTTACTGTAAATGCTGAAAGGAACTTACGTTTATACTGTTGCTCTTCCACGCAATTAAATCACTCACCACTCCACTCCGTCTACAGGCCACAAGTGGCCCATCGGGACCATCCGATCGCCGTGTCATCCTCAGATGATAGGAGGGGCGTGTGGTCAGCACACCGCTCTCCCGGTCGTTATGATGGTATTCTTGACCGAAGATGCTAGTATTCGGTCGAGTAGCTCCTCAATTGGCCTCACGAGGCTGAGTGCACCCCGAAAAATGGCAACAGCGCATGGCGACCCGGATGGTCAGCCATCCAAGTGCCGACCAGGACGGAAAGCGCTCAACGTCGGTGATCTCACGGTAACTGGTGTGTCCGCTGCGGCAAGGCCGTTGCCTATTAAATCACTCAAGCAATTATAATTTTTAGAGTAATGTATTAAAATAGTTTTTGTGACTGGTTGCCCAGGAAACGCGTATGTACAAATCACCCAGGTCAAATAGTTCAAATGGCTCTAAGCACTATGGGCCTTAACATCTGAGGTCATCAGCCCCTAGACTTAAAACTGCGCAAACCTAACTAACTTAAGGACATCACACTCATCCATGCCCGAGGCAGGATTCGAACCTGCGACCGTAGCAGCCGCATGGTTCTGGACTGAAGCGCCTAGAACCACTCGGCCACAGCGGCCGGCTCACCCACGTCTTTTTAATTTATGCAGCCAGATGAAAGACTCATATTCATACGTAACGCTCTGGAGAAAAACTGCAACTGTGATTGGTCACAGCTAACCTGAAATGTTTACATTTAAAGCTGGATCCACTTTGCAGCGAAAACCGTATATTACGTTCTAAATATGTCAAGATATATCCGAGTCATCACCTTCAGAGTAGAACTGCTATCTTTGATGATAGCCCTTAGCAAAGGTTCTGGTGCTACAGACCTGAGGTAATGTATCCATCCATAGATTGGTAGCATATTTGTCAGATATTTACCTAATTTATTTATCAGTCCCCATATTAAATCTTATTTTTTGAAGCATTTTTCAAAAGGTCACCTGAGTTACTTAGTCAGCTCCTCCTATCAAGCAGTAGATCTCATAGTTCATTGATGATAATGATGAAAGCTGATGAAGATAAACCCATTTTTAGTTAAAAAGACTGAGTCTTTGGCACAAAAAAAGCTGTACAACACATATGATGTTAAAATTTTGTACAAATTGAATACCAATAATTTCCTTAAAATTTGCACTCTCTCTCTCTCTCTCTCTCTCTCTCTCTCTCTCTCTCTCTCTCTCATAAACACCTAGCGGCGCGCGCGCGCACACACACACACACACACACACACACACACACACGTACATAACTACATATAGAAATGCACACTCTTATAACAAAAAAGAAGCATTGCATTCTTTCCTATAACTTAAAAATAAACTACCGAGGACAACTGACAAGAGACTAAAATACTGCAACATAGAGGCTGGTCTAACTGTCTCTTTTCCTTTGTACGATTTCTTTAAACACATAATTAGTATAAATATGTTGGTTCCGGAACACTTTGCACTTAAATGGCCTTCAAAATTGCAAGTCCTTGTGCAGCAGTGACCTTAATGCATGATGTCATCATATAGGTACGTCGAGGGTTGCTGTACTTTGAACTATGATGCAACAACCTAAGCGTCGATTACTAGCTGAAATATTCTAATTTCCTCACAGCTAAACTGAGTCAAAGTCCACCTTAGTGGACAGACACACAGGCCCAAACTCACTTCAAACAAAAAATTTACAAACTTTGTCTATATGCTAGCAGATAATAACGAAGTCCTGAGTAGTGGCGAAATATTTTGAGTACACAGTGAACTCGAGTAAAATATTTTTAACTTCCGCTACTGACGACTCGAAAAACTTCTGTCTTCCAGAACCGAGTGTGGCTGAAACACTGCTCAGTCTCACATAGATGTTGCCTCCACCAAATTGATCCAAACACTATCCTTGAGGAAGATGCCCACCACCCTTTTACGGTCTTAGTTCACCCCTTCGTGGAAAATCCAACGTCTGCGTCACGTAACGAGCTTCACGATGTCACCAATTTTCTGCTCGAAATGCGAAAATATTTTGTTGAGACCTACCTACATATGGAGAAATGATCATCATAACAAAATAAGGGAAATCGAGCTCGCACGGAAAAATACAGGTATTTATCTTTTCCTCGCGCTGCTCGAGGCGGGAAAAAGAGAGAATTATTGTGAAGGTCCCGATGAACCTTCGTCGGGCACTTAAAATGCGATTTGCAGAGTATTTATGTAGATGTAGCTGTAACGGTCTCAGCCAATGCATACTGCCATGCTGGATGTGAGCTTGTATTAGATTTTATATCAATTTTCAATTAAAATCCAATGAAAATACATCTCCCGGCTTAATTATGCTAAAATTCATGTAAGTATATAAATGGATGTGCCTCGCTGAGATCTATCGACGGCGTACACGATCTGCTTTGTACATTAAAAAATAATAGAGTTATTAAGCATTTGCTTACGTAGTATTTACAATTAAAGAGTGTTCTCGGCGGTGTATCTTTTTCTCATATTCTGATTACCAGTAAATGTACGCCAGCAGAATCGTGGTGCTCCCCTCTTTAATATGACGTACCGTCCTTCATAGTACCGACTGCAGTTTACGACGTATGAGTGCCAATGCCAAGCTACTGTGTACTAGTGGCAGAACTGACGTCACATCTGTCTAAATTCGTGGCAGAAGCGCGTGGTCTTTCCGCCAGTTATCGGTCACCTGCAGACATGAGGTCACCACACCTCAGCTCATGGAGTTCTCTCTAGCCAATAGGTGGCAGCCCCCAGTCTTGCCCAGCCGGGAACGCGTGCACGGCCGTTCTCTTCTTCGTGAAGTGTGCACCATTCAAACGCTGCTCGTGACCCAACTCAGACTTTCCAGTTAAATAATACGCTGTTGAGTCAAAAAATGTCGTTCTGTGGAACCCAGCATTCTACTCCTACTGGAAGTGCTTTCTCTAAACATTGGCTATTCACTTATAATATTGTGGCATTTGTGCAGTGAATGACAGGCCTACAACACGCATATACTGAACAGAAAATCATCAAAGCACACTTATGTGATGTTCATTGAACTATATGACTTAACCAAGCATTACGCAGGCCCTCCGTCCTAGTGAGTGCAAGAATCAGTGACTCGTGAGTATTACACGTATCAAAAAATGTTTTGCATCACCTCGGTTCCCAGAACTCCTGAAGATAGAGGGTTGACTGTGGATACTGTATCACAGACACAGTGCCTTTGACTGTTCAGAGATGTCACTAAACTCGCCCAAAGACAACATGTATAAGCAGCGCCTATTAGACGGAGGATGGGAGCATAGCCGATCAGTTTCAGTCATTCCACCAGGAACTAGATGGTCAATACCGCGGTAAGATTGAGTCCGCATTGCTACTTTGTGCCAGGAAGGGCTCTCAACAAGGGAAGTGTCCAGGCGTCTCGGAGTGAACCAAAGCGATGTTGTTCGGACATGGAGGAGATACAGACAGACAGGAACTGTCGATGACATACTTCGCTCAGGCTGCCCAAGGGCTACTACTGCAGTGGATGATCACTATCTACGGATTATATCTCGGAGGAACCCTGACAGCAACGCCATCATGTTGTGTAATGCTTTTCATGCAGCCACAGGACGTCGTGTTACGACTCAAACTGTGCGCAATAGGTTGCATGGTGTGCCACTTCACTGCATCGTCCATGGCGAGGTCCATCTTTCCAACCTTGACGCCATGCAGCGTGGTACAGACGGCCCCAACAACATGCCAAATGGACCGCTCAGGATTGGCATCACGTTCTCTTTACCGATGAATGTCGCATATGCTTCCAACCAGACAATCCTCGGAGACCTGTTTGGAGGCAAACGCCTCAGGCGGAACGCCTTAGACACACTGTCCAGCGAGTGCAAAAAGGTGGAGGTTGCCTGCTGTTTTGGCGTGGCATTATGTGGGGCCGACGAACGCCGCTGGTTGTCATGGAAGGCGCTGTAACAGCTGTACGATACGTGAATGCTTTCCTCCGACCGATAGTGCAACCATATCGCAGCATATTGACGACAATTGGCGTGCACATCTTTTGACTTACTTCCTTCAGGATAACGACATGGCTCGACTAGAGTGGCCAGCATCTTCTCCAGAGATGACCCCAATCTAACATGCCTGGGATATATTCAAAAGGGCTGTTTATGGATGACGTCACCCACCAACTATTCTGAGGGATCTACGCCGAATCGCAGTTGAGAAGTGGGACAATCTGGACCAACAGTGCCTTGATGAACTTGTGGATAGTAAGCCACGACGAATACAGCCATGCATCAATGCAAGAGGACGTGCTACTGGGTATTAGAGGTACCGGTGTGTACAGCAATCTGGACCACCACCTCTGAAGGTCTCGCTGTGTGGTGGTACAACATGCAATGTGTGGTTTTCATGAGCAATAAAAAGAGTGGAATGATGTTTATGTTGATATCTATACCAATTTTCTGTACAGGTTCCGGAACTCTCGGAACCGAGGTGATGCAAAACTTTTTTTGATGTGTGTATACACAAATGCGAAACATATTTAAAGGATCACTTTTTCGAAACCCCATTGCGACGCCGAACGTGGAAATTTGCCTCAAAGGTGTGTACAATCTTTCTCTGTAATGGTGCTACAGTGTGGAGCCCTACGACAATGCCCTTGGGCTCGACGGTGCTTCAGACAGCAAGGTGTCGACATTTTAGAGAAAAGGGCCACAGCTCAGAAGATAGTAAGGCGGATAAGGCTGGCTAACTATATCACAGTGGCAACAAATATAACCACAATTCTGCCCAATGCCCCGTGGACGTGCCACATGAACAGATGGTCGTCACACCCCTTCTTACCGCCATTTCACCCCTTCTTTTGAGGCCTCGCCCAGGTTTGAAATCACACGTTTTTCCTGACTGTCTGAAGAAAACTTTCGAGACATACCGCCGTTCAGAATCGAGGCCTAAAGTCCACAGAGGGTGCTATAAAGAACACATTTTACGGTCAAAAATGACAGTTCGCTGTGCCTTAAGCTACACGAAAACGTTCTTCAAAGTCGTTGACACTGCTGCCACTATCGGCCATTGCAGCCCATTTCTAAGAACATTGTGGGTCAGCATCCCTAACGAACTTTAGTCACATTTTTCCCTCGTATATAGGATGGAACTACTATGACTTGATCACGAGAGGGATACGACACTGACACATGTGTCACCCGCCACATGTTTGCAGAAAGGTCTGAGCGGGTTCTATCGTGACAAAGAACTGCGACACTGACACATGTAAGAAAGAAGCAGCAGTGCGAAACAATCCCGCCACAGGTTAAAATAGATGTCTGATGGAGTTCAACCATGACAGAGTACTCGGGGATTGCTTTTTTTTTATTTTTTTTTTATGGACTTGTAGTCCGGGGTGATATGTTACAATACAGCATCACCGGTCTATTGCGGTCTAACTGTGTTGGTGAGGCAGTAAATTTCCACAGGGCAGTGACTGCGTCACTGCAATTCACTTTGGAGGTGTGGCGGTGGGACTTTTAGTCCCGTACCACCCTCTGACGGTGATAGTACTACATGAGTCAGGCAGAAGATTTTGCCTGACATGGGCAGGTTAAGGTGTGGCGGTGGGATTTGTAGTCCCGTCTTTTTTCTTTTTTTTATTTTAAAAAAATGGACTTGTAGTCCGGGGTGATATGTTACAATACAGCATCACCGGTCTATTGCGGTCTAACTGTGTTGGTGAGGCAGTAAATTTCCACAGGGCAGTGACTGCGTCACTGCAATTCACTTCGGAGGTATGGCGGTGGGACTTGTAGTCCCGTACCACCCTCTTACGGTGATAGTATTACATGAGTCAGGCAGAAAATTTTGCCTAACATGGGAGGGTGAAGGTGTAGTCCCGTCAATCCTCATGCCTACTATGTGGATCAAGAGCAGCAATCTAGCAGCGAGAGAGCAGCAGCGTAGCCTGCCTGCAGCCACCTGACACTCTCATCACGGATTCTACATCAAGGAGGAGGAAATCTATAAGGGGCGTTCAAAAAGAAACGAGCCGGAGTCATTATTACAGAAACCAGTACCTGTATGTTAGAAGTATTGACCCTGGCTGTTGAGACACTTGTTCCACTGTGACACAGGCGGCGAATGGCTGCCTCATAAAATTCCCGGGGCTGCGATGTTAAGCAGTTCCGCACATATAGCTGGACGTCATCGTACGAGGTGAATCGTTTGCCCCTCAGAGCCTTTTTAACGGGACCAAAAATGGCGTAATCACAGGGAGAGTGGTCCGGACTGTATGGAAGGTGGCCGAGAACCTCCGAATTGAATTTCTGCAAGGTTGCCGCGACTGTGTTGGCAGAACGAGGTTTTGCACTGTCGTGGAGCAGAATGACCCCACGAGTGAGATTGCCTTGTCGTTTTGATTTGATCGCTTGGCGAAGGGTGGTCAAGGTTTGCGAGTAACGTTGGGCATTCACTGTTGTCCCGCGCTGCAGGAAGTGAATCAGAAGGGGGCCATCTTGGTCAAAGAAGAACGTCACCATAACCTTTCCTGCACTCGTGTGGACGACGACGTCCAGTTGTACGTGCGGAAATGGTTAATATCGCAGCCCCCGAGATTTTATGACACAGCAATTCACCGCCTTGTGTCGCAGTGGTACAAGTGTCTCAACAGCCAGGGTCAATACATACTGGTACTGGTTTCTGTAATTATGCTTCCGGTTCGTTCTTTTTGAGCGCCCCTTATACAGGGTGTAAACTTTAAGTTGACAAACCCGAATAACTCGGGAAATAAGTTTCACACGAAAAAATGTGTAGAATCCAAAAATTTATTATTATCGAGGGGAACATCTGCTGATGCTAAAATTAGCCCTCCACCCCAGCCCCTGAGGGTGGGGCGGGAGGCAACTTTAAAATTTCAAATGAGAACCCCAATGTTTTATTGCCGAATCAGATTCTACATAAAAAACTACGTACATTTTGTGTTAAACATTTGTTTTGGTTCTTGGTAGATGGCGCTGTAATTCAAGAAAATCCATGTTCTCATTTTTGCGTGGAAAATGGTTACGGATAAATAAAAAATACTTATTTACTTCGTAAATTTTTGTTCGCTAAAACTAAAACTCTCCCTCTATCCCCATAGAATGTGGACTGAGAGAGAGGAATTAGAGTTTTATAAATGTTGACCCAAATATTAATTTTTTTCTCAGATTCGGATAAGTTTTGTTTGTAAGACTCCAATTTCTCTCTCACAAACCTCACCCCATGGGGAGAGAGGGAGAGTTTTAGTTTTAGCGAATAAAAATGTACGAAGTAAATAAGAATTTTTTAGTTATTAGTAACCATTTTTCACGCAAAAATGAGAACATGGAGTTTCTTGAATTACAGCGCCAACTACCAAGAATCAAAACAAATGTTTAAGACAAAATGTACGTAATTGTTTACGTAGGATCTGATTCTGCAATAAAAAATGGTGGTCCCCATTTGAAATTTTAAAGTTGCCTCCCGCACCACCCCAGGGGGCTGGGGTGGAGGGCTAATTTCAGCACCAGCAGATGTCCCCCTCGAAAATAATCGACTTTGGAGTCTGCACATTTTTTCGTGTGAAGCTTATTTTCCGAGTTATTTGTGTTTGTCAACTTAAAATTACACCCTGTACAATACAAATCCCGTATGTGTGAACACCAAACTTTACCGTCGCAATGAGCGGGAATTAAGGGGTTTCGAAAAAGTGATTCTTTAATTCTGTTGCTCGGTGAATTTTTATTTCTCTTCTGCCTGAGTGACAACATACTCTACACTGAACACCACCTTAGGAAGCTGCGCCTCCATTTTTAAGTCCTAACACCTGATTTTATTACATGAATAATTTATCAGATTGCGTGGATCATTTTCATATTGTAATCGGGTAATGCAAGACCTGACTACATGAATTTGTTCAGTTGTGCCACGTAATACGTACACGAATAATGAATTTTGACGTACTTTACCTGTAATAAATACAGATATTCTGTATTAAAAATGACGTAAAGCATTCGAAGCAATTCGTCAGCCTAGCTTACTGTGATGTTTATAAAATGACTGTCCACTAATATGTCTCTTCCTCTACATCTGACAGCACCTGCACCGTTCAGGAGCCAAAGACGTACCTCATGTCTTCACCTCTTACAGCTCCTTTCAGGGAGCATATACGAGAGATCCGATCGAACAACATGTTGACTCACAGGGAACCTCTCGAGTGAGAGTCGCAAGTTCAGTCTTTCTTAAGGCTCATTTGAAAGTGTTGTGTCCACAGTTACTACAGGAAAAAATATTAGTTGCAAATGACTCACTGTGTGCATCAGGAGCGCGACAGAAAATGAGTGTCCGGGAGGTACAGGCATAAAACTGCTGTGGGTTGTATGTATTACGCTTCACAAAATGAACATCGTCGACATTCGAGAAATGATCACAACAAACTATTAACTTGCACCATGAACGCCATATTGAAAACTGTACACCACAGTGATGACAGAGTTTCGCATCATCGAGATCAAAGGCCAACACTTTGGGAATTAAGAACCGTGCAGTGCGTTCCACTACGTGTTCGCTCTTAAAGAACCCACATAGAATCATATTGATGTAAGGGGCTGATAAGAACTGATGGACTGTTATCACATGAAGCCGAACGCTAAATAGCCTGTCGTAGAGAGTATCGTGAAACTGGCTGTCCTTTGAGGCGTAGCTGCAGAGAGTGGAATACTGTATTTTATAGGCTAGGTAAAAACAAACATTGAGAGGCTGGTTTGTCCGATGGTTACATGTGGTATGATTTGCAATGTCACGCACTTTTGTTCTAAAGGGATACAATTTTTATACACAGGCTAGGAACCAAGCAAAAGCAAGTTTTTTGGACACGTTACTAGCCAAAATTAGCGCTCATACAATATTTGTAGTTCTCTTAAGCTCATTATCCCACTCTTGCTTGGTGTAACTTACGTATTCCCTACTGCTCTTCCAAGAACATACATAAGAGAAAGAATCGAAGGGAGCAGAACACCTCCAACTTCTCGCAGCACAATAAATCTTTCCAGCCAATTTGCCACCCAGTTTAACAGTCGGTATACTTATATACGGATGTGTTAAGGCACTGATCTTAGTTGACATTGATACAACTCTCTTCGTACCTCTTACTTCTAGGGTTCCTTCCATTTCTATTTCCCTTGGAATCCAGACTTGTTAGTGTTGAAAACAAATTCCTTATTGAATGATAGGATAAGTTTCTAAGTTTCATCTTCAAATTTTCGGGCCGATTCCGCAATCTGCTATGCACTGTGAAGTTAATACTTTGTTTGGAAATTTCATTATCTTATATCTTCCAGTTCTGCAGCACTGTCTGAGGTTTTGCTACCATCGACTGCTTCCCTTGAAGTCACTGAAATTTATGTTGCGCACAATTTGATCTGCATAAAGTAGCAGGTCACTATCATGCACATCTTGGAAATTGTATTGAGCACCCAAACGCGCCGACACCAGTTTTTGTAACAAATGCGCCTTGTCTTCCCATTTATATTCTTCCCACGTATATCCGTAGTTGTTCTTACGTATTACACGGTCATATTGCTGCCAACGTATTCGAAATCTGTTCATAATAGATTTTGTTTTACTATTCTGCGAATGATCTTCCATGTACGTAATTAGGCTTAGTACCCCCTTCTTCCACAACGATTATCCTTTACTACGTTTCACTGCAGACAAGACTTGTGGCTCTGTGTCCGACAAGGATGTTGAACTACATGGTTCCACATCTGTCACAATATCACTTTCACTTTTTAAAGACCTACCGTCATCATTTAACTCCTCATACACATTGTCCTCACGGTTTAGTGTATACGACACCACACATTCCAATGTCTCATCTTGCAGAAACACTAATATTTCATCTTCCACATTTTCCACTCTCGGCGAAATTCCTGGGGTTCCTTTCGCACGAAATGTCGACTTCGGTAACTGTTGTTGTCGAAACACTGCAATGTATACATTGTGTATCGTTACCATTGCTCTGCTTTGTATCAACATCAGTAGCACATTAGTACTGTTGTGAGCTACTCGTCGACTAAGCAGTTCAACTACGCTCCGTAGCCTCATGCTGTGCTCTCCATTCGGTACCTCCAGTCTCTCCCCCTGTTGCCTTTAGCAGGCAGTATTGTTGTGGCGTTTTAGGCAATATGTGCGGCGTTGAATGCCGTAAACATAATTGACCTTCTGTGCCCTCGCACTCAGCGGGTTTCTTGTGAGCAAAAGGACTGTGTGAGGAGGTAGAAGTCTAATACATTAACATGTCTCACAATTTTTTCTTTGCTACTGGTCTCTCATACACATTGAATTAATGTAGCAATTCTGTGTCCTTGCGTACACTGACATTTCACCTTCCGCTGCCTTTTGGTTCTTGATATAGGCCATACGATTCGAAGAAGTCGAGTGTCCCAATCTCATAATCTTTCGCATATCTTTTTAACAGTCAAAGTTGTGTTGATTGAGGGTACTTTGATGGCATAGCGGTACGTCACGGACATTCTGCCTCGTCATGTATCACTCACCTGTGACAATATCGTGTTGCCCCTTTTCACCGGTTTATATCACTATGGCTAGGTGATGTTAACGGACTCCCGTCGCCAGCCATAACACTAGATCTATTCCCGATGGAACATTTATGGGAGTAGCTTGATTGTCAGTTCCATCTCAGTGCCTATATTCAGGTGTCATAACGTTCTTGCAGTCTTCCCTGAGACAAGCTGGACCACAACTGTTGGAGGTACTTGGTAACCTGGATACTGAGGCTGGGACATAGTTGACATCTTAACTGGCGCCACACATGTTCTGTCGGGGTCAGATCTGCGTCATGCTGGCCAAAGGGAGTATCTCAATAACACGCAGACAGTTCATAAAGACACCTTGCACGCATGGACGAGTACTGTCCTGTTGAGAAATGGCACCAAATTACTTTCAAATGAGAAGTAACACACGTGAATTCAAGATATCCGTTACGTGCCGTTGTGCCGTCAGAATTCCTTCAATCAATACCAGCCGTGTCCTTAAGTCATACCTGATGGGTCCTCACATCATTATGTCAACAGTAATACTGCTGTGCCTCACCAAACATTAGAAGAATAGCACCTTCTCCAGGTCGCCAACGTATTCGCCCATCGTGGTCTTTCTGGCTCGTGTAGAGTCATGACTCATCGTTGAACACAATTTGACGTTATCCATCAGCATTCCCTACTTCGCGGTCACGGCTCGACAATAAACGTGGCCGTTTGCGATGTTAGGGTAGCCTACGCATGGTACAGTGAATTCCTAGTTGGGCTACTGCTAGTCTGCTACCAACTTTGTAAAATGACACAGTGTTGGAGAGCGTGCATGACTTGTTTTCGGACACAAGCTTAGATGAGAAAGGCGTTACTATGTTATAGGTGCATAATACTGCGAGCCACCCATATGTGGTCGGCCGGAACCTTGACAACGAGTATGGCTGACCTCACTTCCTGTTGCAGTCCAACATCGGGTCACTCCCACCTCTGAATGCCCCACGAATTCAGATATTTCACGATTTGACCAGCTGCGCAAATGGAGACTCACAACGAAGCTCCTTTCAAACTATGTCAGACGCTCATGACATTATCTCAACAAGTATCAGCTATTTCCATGTCCTTCACAGTGATAAATCAGCATCTAACACACTTAATGTTGAGTGGGTAACAACGCTAAACACAAATAACGCTAATGTTCTCTGATGCTCGTTCGACTTGTTACAAAGAACTGCAATTCTCACCATTTACATACCCACTGACGGTGTGTATGCGTACGAAGTTACACTGACATGTGACTGCGTCTTCTGGGTGCTTCACTTTCTTCGTCTGGCATAGAAAAATTGAATCATTCAGATCAAATGAAGAACGTGCGTGTGGCTTTAGCTGCTCATATGGTAGACTGACCGCCTGATGTACGTCTTTTTAGTTGACGACGCTGCAGTGATTTGAGTGTCGATGAGGATGAAACGATGATGAATACAACGCCCAGTCCGCGAGAGGAGAAAATCTGTGACCCGGCCGGGAATCGAACCTTGGCCCTTCTTATGACATTGTGGTCCTCTGACCACTTAGCCATAGAGGAAGAATATTCGGACCGAGCATCTGTTTCAAAAGTCAAAGAAAATAACAGCCGTTCAAATTCAAGTGAAGCTTAATTCAATGGCAGTTTGCCGGCCGGAGGTGGCCGAGTGGCCCTAGGCGCTACAGTCTGGAACGGCGCGACCGCTACGGTCGCAGGTTCGAATCCTGCCTCGGGCATGGGTGTGTTTGATGTCCTTAGGTTAGTTAGGTTTAAGTAGTCCTAAGTTCTAGGGGACTAATGACCTCAGAAATCAAGTCCCATAGTGCTCAGAGCCATCTGAACCATTTTATTGACAGTTTGTTGCATATTTAATTTTTCTTCTCATAAGAGTGAAAACAATAACGAATGTTTCATAAACAGTTCCTCGCCCAATAACGTTTACCAACGGAGCTGAAGTATGGACAGCGTTGAAGAGCGCGTCTAGAGTGAATGTTCTCCACTTGGACGTAGCACCAAACACCGGGACGGGATGAACAACGAACGTGGGCGCTCAGCATGTTGCCGACAGGTCGACCTGACTACTCGGCATTTGGCGAGCACTCGCTCGATGCTCTTACAATGCTGCATGTCTGGTGTTGCCCTCAGTAGAATATAGCGTATACATCAGCGACTATGACGTAATGGCGAAGCCGGCCGTGGTGGCCGTGCGGTTCTAGGCGCTCCAGTCCGGAGCCGCGCTGCTGCTACGGTCGCAGGTTCGAATCCTGCCTCGGGCATGGATGTGTGTGATGTCCTTAGGTTAGTTAGGTTTAAGTAGTTCTAAGTTCTAGGGGACTGATGACCATAGCAGTTGAGTCCCATAGTGTTCAGAGACATTTTTCGTAATGGCGAACTGATAAGTAACAACTGAAGAGGCGGACTTTCGCAATCCGCTACAGAGTAGTCGAAGACTAAATTATTACCTACTCATCCTCCCACTAGATTACAGAAGAATGCGGAGTCAGGAAACCAAAGGGTCTCCTTTGGTTATGGAGTCCACTTTCGGGAACTTTTCTCTAATAATGGTTTTGCTCGTTTTAATTTATGTGGTTCTCAATTAAGCAGCTTTTCCTTCTGGGAAATCAACTGCCAACTGCATAAGAATGATCTCTGACAGTGTACGTTGACTGGTTATGCTCCCAGGACAGCAGTGTGTAATACAATTTGGCACTCAGCATCATCAGACCAAAACTAGCCTCTAAAGTACATGGAAGACATAGGGGATCATGCATTAGAGCAACTTTAACTGAGTTTTGCGAGACCTGAAATCATATAAAGAGAAGTGAATATATGATACATCTTCCTTATGTGTGGACACCTTGCTGTTTGAAGTTTCGTCGACCCTGAGGGCGACGTAGCAGGCCACTATGCTTGCGCACTATTTCAGAGGAAGCCTATACGCATCTTTGAGCCAAATTTCAAACTTAACCGTCGCAATGGGTGGGAATTCCTGGATTTCGAAAACGGAATCCTTGTAAGTAGGCTGTTTAGGTTTTTATGTTGGTAACGCCACGTAGCGCTCTGTATGAAAATCACTGTCATGCTGTGTGCTGTCTGTGGCCGGTTGGCATTGTTGGAGTATTCGCTATCGTAGTATTGGGCAGTTGTATGGGAACAGCGCATAGCGTTGCGCAGTTGGAGGTGAGCCGCCAGCAGTGGTGGATGTGGAGAGAGAGATGTCAGAGTTTTGAGAGGTTGCTATAAGCCAACGACCTGGACGTGTGTCCGCCAGAAAAAGGAAATTTGTAAAGATGGATGTCATGAATTGATAAATATATAAAGGGTGTTACAAAAAGGTACGGCCAAACTTTCAGGAAACATTCCTCACACACAAATAAGGAAAAGATGTTATGTGGAAATGTGTCAGGAATCGCTTACTTTCCATGTTAGAGCTCGTTTTAGATTCGTCAGTATGTACTGTACTTCCTCGATTCACCGCCAGTTGGCCCAATTGAAGGAAGGTAATGTTGACTTCGGTGCTTGTGTTGACATGCGACTCATTGCTCTACAGTACTAGCATCAAGCACATCAGTACGTAGCATCAACAGGTTAGTGTTCATCACGAACGTGGTTTTGCAGTCAGCGCAAAGTTTACAAATGCGGAGTTGGCAGATGCCCATTTGATGTATGGATTAGCACGGGGCAATAGCAGTGGCGCGGTACGTTTGTATCGAGACAGATTTCCATAACGAAGGTGTCCCGACAGGAAGACGTTCGAAGCAATTGATCGGCGTCTTAGGGAGCACGGAACATTCCAGCCTATGACTCGCGACTGGCGAAGACCCAGAACGACGAGGACACCTGCAATGGACGAGTCAATTCTTCGTGCAGTTGACGACAACCCTAATGTCAGCGTCAGAGACGTTGCTGCTGTAAAACGTAACGTTGACCACGTCGCTGTATGGAGAGTGCTACGGGAGAACCAGTTGTTTCCGTACCATGTACAGCGTGTTCAGGCACTATCAGCGGCTGATTTGCCTCCACGTGTACACTTCTGCGAATGGTTCATCCAACAATGTGTCAATCCTCATTTCAGTGCAAATGTTCCCTTTACGGATGAGGCTTCATTCCAACGTGATGAAATTGTAAATTTTCACAATCAACATGTGTGGGCTGACGAGAATCCTGTGCAATCACGTCATTAACACAGATTTTCTGTGAACGTTTGGGCAGGCATTGTTGATGTCTTGATTGGGCCCCATGTTCTTCCACCTACACTTAATGGAGCGCGGTATCATGATTTCATACGGGATACTCATCCTGTGCTGCTAGAACATGCGCCTTTACAAGTACGACACGACATGTGGTTCATGCACGATGGAGCTCCTGCACATTTCAGTCGAAGTGTTCGTACGCTTCTCAACAACAGATTCGGTGACTGATAGATTGGTAGAGGCGGACCAATTCCATGGCCTCCACGCTCTCCTGACCTCAACCCTCTTGACTTTCATTTATGGGGGCATTTGAAAGCTCTTGTCTACGCAACCCCGGTACCAAATGTAGAGACTCTTCGTGCTCGTATTGTGGACGGCTGTGATACAATACGCCATTCTCCAAGGTTGCATCAGCGCATCAGGGATTCCATGCGACGGAGGGTGGATGCATGTATCCTCGTTAACGGAGGATATTTTGAACATTTCCTGCAACAAAGTGTTTGAAGTCACGCTGGTAAGTTCTGTTGCTGTGTGTTTCCATTCCATGATTAATGTGATTTGAAGAGAAGTAATAAAATGAGCTCTAACATGGAAAGTAAGCGTTTCCGGACACATGTCCACATAACATATTTTCTTTCTTTGTGTGTGAGGAATGTTTCCTGAAAGTTTGGCCGTACCTTTTTGTAGCACCCTGTATATGATGACTTTTGAACATTATTAAGGTAAATACATTGTTTGTTCTCTATGAAAACCTTTCATTTGCTATCTATACCTATCAGCAGTTAGTGCCTTCAGTAGTTAGAATCTTTTATTTAGCTGACAGTATTGACGCTCGCTGTATTGCAGTAATTCGAGTAACGAAGATTTTTGTAAGGTAAGTGATTCACGAAAGATATAGGTTACTGTTAGTCAGGACCATTCTTTTGATGGGATTATTGAAAGTCAGACTGCATTGCGCTAAAAATATTGTGTGTCAGCTTAGTGATGATCAGAATAAGTAAAGAGAGAAATGTCTGAGTACGTTCAGTTTTGCTCAGCTGTTTGAAAATCAAATAACGTAAGAGGTTTACCACCACATTCATTCATAATTTTTCTAATGGGACGTTTCATCCTTCAATTCTGTTGTGCAGTGTATTTTTTATTTCTATTCTTCTCTTAGTGGCAATATACTCTAGACTGACAACGACCTTAGGAAGCTACGCATCCATTTGTAAGTCCTAACACCTGATTTTATTACATGAATAATTTGTCACGCTGCATGGAACATTTTCATATTGTAATCGGGCAATATGCGATCTGATTACATGAATTTGTTCAGTTGTGCCATTTAATACGTTCACGAATGATAAATTTTGAAGTACTTTTCCCGTAATAAATTCAGATATTCTGAATTAAAAATGACGTATAGCATTCGAAGCAGTTCGTCATCCTTGCTTACTGTGATGCTTATAAAAGACTGTAAACCATTGTTTCATCCTCGACATCTGACAACACCTGCAACGCTCTGGAGCCAAAGACAGTATTTCATGTCTTCACCTCATACAGGGAGCATATACGAGGGATCCGATCGAACAAAAAGTATAACTATGTGGCGAGTGTTGATTCAAAAAGAACCTTTTGAGTGAGAGGTCGCAAGTTCAATCTTTCGTAAAGCTCAGTTGAGAGTGTTGCGTCAACAGTTATGACTGGAAAAATATTAGTTGCAAATGACTCACTGTGTGCATCAGGAGCGCGACAGAAAATGAGTGTCAGGGAGGTACAGGCATAAAACTGTTATGGATTGCATGTATTACACTTCACAAAATAGTCGACATTCGAGAAATGATCCCAACAAACCAATAACTTGCACCATGAACACCATATTGAAAATGGTACCCCACAGTCATGACAGAGTTTCGCATCATCTAGATCAAAGGCAAACTCTTTGGTAATTAAGAACCGTGCAGGGCGTTCCCCTGCGTGTTCACTCTTAAACAACCCACATAGAAACATTTTGGTGTAGGGGTTGATGAAAACTGATGGACTGTGATGACGTGCAACCGAACGCGAAATAGTCTGTCGTGGAGCTTATCGTGAAACAGGCTATCCTTTGAGGCGTAGCTGCAGAGAGTGCGATAGTATGTTTTATAGGCACGGAGAACATTGAAAGGCTGATTTGTCCATTGTTTACATGTTCTGTGAACTGCAATGCCACACACTTCTCAGGAGGGATGCTTTGTTTTAAAGTGATCACGCAAAAGCAAGTTGTTTTGACCAGTTATTGACCAAAAGTAGTGCTCATACCATAGTTGCAGTCCTCTTAAGCTTGTTTCTCCAACGTTGCTTGTTGTGGCTTACGTATCCCCCACTGCTCTTGCAAGAACACGCGTAAGAGAAACTATCGTAGGGAGCAGAGTACCTCGAAGTTGTCGACGGGCCATAAATAACTTTCCAGAAAATTTGCATCCAGATTAACGGTATAATTATATACGGATGCATTGAGGCACTGATGTTAGTTGACATTGATATAACTCTCTTGGTACCTCTAGCTTCCAGTGTTCCTTCCATTTGTATTTTCTCTTGAAATCTCAATTTGTTGAAAACAAATTCCTTATTGAACGATCGAATAAGTTCCAGTTCTGCAGTACTGTTTGAAGTTATGCAACCATTAACTGCTTCCCTTGAAGTCACTGAAATCTATGTTATGCACAATTTGATCTACACAACGTAGCAGGTCTCTATGATGCACATCCTGGAAATTGTAACGAGGGCCGTTGAAATACACCACTCTAGTATTTGTAAAAAGTGCGCCTTGTCTGGAATCTTCGTGTTTTTTCTTATGTAATACACGGTCATATTGCTGCAGACGTATTCTAAATCTGTTCATAACAGTTTCTTTTTTACTATGCTGCGAATGATTTTCCATGTACGTAATTAGTCTTAGTACCCACTCCTTCCACAACGATTATACTTTACTAGATTTCACTGGAGACGGGACTTGTGCCTTCGTGTCCGACAAGGACAATGAACTACATGGCTCGACCTCTGTTACAGTATCACTTTCACCTTTTAAGCACGTACCGTCATCATTGTACTCCTCACATACATTGTCCACACGGTCTAATGTATACGACACCACACCGTTACCATTGCTCTGCTTTGTAACAACACAACCAGCAATTTAGTACTGTTGTTACTTGTTGACTAAGCATTTCAACTACGCTCCGTAGCCTCGTGCTGTGCTCACCATTCGATTCCTCCAGTCTCTCCCCCTGTTGCCTTTAGCAGGCAGTATTGTGCTGGCGTTTTTGGCAACATGTGCGGCGTTGAATGCTGTAAACGTATTTGACCTTTTGTGACCTCGCACTCAGCGGGTCCTTGCGAGCAAAAGGACTGTGTGAGAAGGTAGAAATCTAATAGATTAACATGTCTCGCAATTTTTTTCTTTTCTACTTGTCTTGCATACACATTAAATTAGTGTTGCAATTCTGTGTCCTTGCATACACTGATATTCAGCTTCCGCCGCCTTTTGCTTCTTGATATAGGCCATATGATCCGAAGAAGTCGAGTGTCCCAATTTCATAGTCTTGCGCATATCTTTTTAACAGTCATATTAAAGTTGTGCCCATCATGCTCGCTGATGTATACGCTACATCCAAGGGCAACACCAGACATGCGGCATTCTAAGAGCATCGAACAACTGCTCGCCAAATGTCGAGTAGTGAGGACGAGCTAGCAGCTTCTTGCTGAGGGCCCAAGTTCGGTGCTCACCCAGTCCCGGCTATCAGTTGAGAAGCGCTCGTGAACGCTGTCCAGCTTGTAACCTCCCCACAAAAATTTTAAAAGAAATGGCAATATTATATAGAAATGGGAGCCAAGTGTAACCTCCCCACAAAAAATGCTGACCTGATAATATTTAATAAAAAATGGGGACCAAGAGAAACCTTGCCACAAAAATGTTGACCGGACAATAATTTGAATATTAACAAGAATACAACCTAACGTAAACTCCCAGCAAATAAGTTTACTGACAATGACAATTAAACAAAAATTAGCAATCTGACTCTGGTGTAAGCTCCCACAAAAATAATGAAAAACAATTCAGTGCTAATGAAACTTCAGTGACAATGAAAATTCAATTAAACCGAAATATCGGTCTTTGGCCCTGTGCAAATCAGAATTAAATTCTTACCTCATTGTAACTGCTAGTCAAATTTCTGCTCTTATTCGTGCGCACAGCTTGGAGGAACTGCATTGCAAATAATAATATTCCTTTTTTTTTTGTAATTTAACTGAAACTTTTCTTTAAGGGAAATGGAACGAAATCGTTAATTCAATTAAATAAATTTTTTGTAAAATTGCTTTTGAAATCAAAATTATTATTGGGGCACTTGTTCGAAATTAATTACAATAAATAAACTTTACATTATCTGATGATTACCTTAATTAACAATATACCTCATTCAGCCTCTTGACCAGAATGCCATATCGACGCTCCCCGACTGCGTCCCGCTCGCGACCGTGACAGGACCAGACCACTACTGAACTGTACTACGACTACTGCCGAACTGCTCTACATGACGAACAACTGAACTGCTTGCAACACTCGCGCGGTCAAGCGCAGACTAACCGCGAAAATAGGCTCTCTGGTCAAAGATTTTAACGTGCCTCACCATCGCTGCTATGTTACATACGTGTTTCATAACCCTCCACTGGGGGGGCAAAAATTTGGCAGCGATGGTGAGTCATTTGGACTTGCCATCGCAAGAAATTTTTACAATTTACAGAATATTCAAATTTAGTACATAAATTAAATGTTGTGCACATGCACCGAGTACAAAACATTTCAGACAAAGACAGGATGTGAGTACAAAACATAGTAGTAAATCAGAAAACTGTATATACAAATTATTTGACAGATAGCAAAGTGCACACGCACTGAAAAAATTCTTTAGCATTTTCAGAACAAATAAACAGAATGGCAGAAAATCGTGCTGATAAGTGACATGAGTGTACTCGCACTGGAGTTGAGAACATATTAGCAATTTACGAAATGTATATACAATTAGTAACAAATGACATAAGTGCATACGTACTGAAGTATTGAATATACAGAATGAGTACAAATCATATTGAAAAATGAGAAAAGTGCACAGGCACTGAAGTTCAGTAGAAAACATATTAACACACAACATAAGTGCACATGCACTGTAGTTCAGAACATATCATTAAAATAAAATAATAAATAAAAAAAATGTATATACAATATAAAAGACAAGAGTGCACATACTGTACTTGAGAACAAATCGAAAAAATGTCTTAGGCATTTTTGCAATAAATAAACATAATGGCAAAAAATCATATCGACAAGTGACATAAGTGTACTCGCACTGGAGTTCAGCGAATCAAAAAAAAAAAAAAATGTATAACCCATGAACATAAATAATGTTAGCAAAAAAATGATTTTCACTATGTGACAAGAATTAGGATAGGAAAGGGAAGTATTGCATCATGGTTGTAGCACTTTAGATTGCACACAGCTGTTCTGAAAGTCCATATCTTTCCACAGAAGTATAACACCAAGTGACACAATTTGAAGTTCTTTTCCCATCAGAATTTACCAGTGTAGCCAAGACACTGAACTCTCGTAGTAACATTTCATGTTCTCATTTTGGCAGTACATTAGGTACACCAAACAGTGGGACCATAATAACGTCTTCATCGCTCACGGTGGTGGACAGCATGTCGTGTCAACACCACGCTCTTACAAGGCACACCAACGTAGAATTAGTGCAAAACCAAAGATAGTGCTCCATGATCACTAGGATAGACAGGACAAATGGACATTGCAGTAATTCAGGGTAGTTAGCTCATGAGGTGAAGGACATTAAGTCACATAATATTGACAATTACAGTATTCATTAGTAGTTTGCTGCATTCATAGCCCAGTGATTGAACATTTCTGTACCAAGTATGTAGTATTACAGAAAAATGTTCATTAATTGCTTTACATAGAATCAGTAACCTTCTTTTCCTAGTTACAAAGCATTATTAAATAATCGCATTCTTTTCCAGTTACAAAGTATACCATAGTTAATTAATCATTGGTCATTCCAATAGTATTAATCACTATCCTTCTCCTAATTACAAAGCATTATGAAGCAATCGCATTCTTTTCCAGTTACAAAGTATGGCATCGTTAATTAATTATTTGTCATTCCAATAGTAATAATCATTAGCCTTCTCCTAATTACAAAGCATTATTAAGCAATCGCATTCTTTTCCAGTTACAAAGTATGGCATCGTTAATTAATTATTTGTTATTCCAATATAGTAATAATCATTAGCCTTTTCCTAATTACAAAGCATTATTAAGCAATCGCATTCTTTTCCAGTTACAAAGTATGGCATCGTTAATTAATTATTTGTCATTTCAATAGTATTAATCATTAGCCTTTTCCTAATTACAAAGCATTATTAAACAATCACATTCTTTCCCAATTATAAAGCATAGTTAATCATTTGTCATTTCAATATAGTAAGAATCATATTCTTTTCCAGTTACAAAGTATCAACATTGAAAACAAGAGCTAATTAATGGCATAATTAACAACATAATTCATTGAGTGACATTAATTATTGGCACTCAGTGGCCATCAAGTATCGAATAGTATAAAACATTGTTAATCATTCAGTATTATTCAGATCATTAAGAAGTAATAACAATTCATTGAGTGACATTCAGATCATTAAGAAGTCATTATTAAAATCAGCTAATTACAGTCATAGCATTAATAATCATACACATTATAAGTAGTCTCATTACAATAAACAGTGGAGTTATTATAAGGGAAAGCAAGAAGAGAAAAAGAAAAAAAAATTGGTTCTGGGTTGTTCCTGTAAATGAAAAATGAGTCAGCTGTAGCAAGGTTGTGAAACAAGGCAGTAATGTGATCACATGTATAAATGATAGACACAAATGGGTAAAAAATGTAAATGCTAGTACAGGTATAATAAGTAACAGGTTTAGTAAGTATCTTGAAAAGCTTCTGCTGGGAAAAAAAAATACAAAATGGATTATTGACCTGAAAGAAGAAACGCACACTATGCTGAAAAGTAGTGAACTTCGAATTAACAAGTAGTGAAATGTGTATAAACATGTGTTCCATAGCTGTCCTTTCCAAAACTTTCCGTCATCCTATTATGCAATATAACACCTGCTGTCAAAACAAACTGCAACAAATACTTAAATAACTACGTAGCATAAATACATAACTTCAACATTATCCTCATCTGTAAAGAAAAAACTTCATTATCAATCACTTCATTATCCATATTATCATAACTTCATTATTATCATCACCAGTAAAGAAAAATTTCATTATTCATAATAGCATATTCTTCATCATTATTCATCAGTATTCATTATCATCTGCAAAAATATCACTTCATTACTCATTATACAACTATTCCTTATCTCTAGCATATTTCATCACTAAAACTAAGATGTGTAGTTCTGTCCGACAGCCTGCATCAATCACCTTGTATTCTGAAAGAAAAAATTAGTTAAGACTGCTATTCTACGATGAGTATAGTATATTCTTGTTAATGCTTTTTAATCCTGATCCATTTACTCTTCCTCATAAAGTTATTGCATCTTCTATCGTTTATTCCGTAGGTGAAATTCCCATTTCCGTTTAATTTATTTCGCTTACACGTTATTTCTTTCTGAAAATGATGAACAGAGATTAACGTCTTGCACTTAAATCATATACTCACTAAATAATGACTGGTTTATGATGACACAATTAACCATACAGCATAACATTACAGACAACGTAATATGTCAAAGACATTGACAGTGTTCAAAGCCAAAATGTACAGAGAATATCACAATGCAGCAGCAAAAATGTAAAAGTCACGATGTTGAGATGTCATAAGGCCAAAAAAAAATGTCAAAGTCGACTGGTGTGTGTTATATGTTAACTATTTCACAGTGCATATAGACAAAACTGGAATACAATCGTACATAAAAAAGTGGAAAATGTGCATGGTCTGATGTGTAACGACAAGAAAAGCGACCTGCTAACCTTACCTTGCAGGGCACTTGCCAAGAAAAAATACGATAATCATCAGTAATTAGTCAGGTGAAATAATTGCATTAGTAAATGGCATCATAGCATGTTACATCATAAAGTGATTTCATTCAATAAACGGTTTAATGTTTGAGATATGGTGATTGCCTTTCGATTTTCTGGTTCTCAAAGTTTCGACGTGTACAACATTGGGGTGAGGGATGCTGCGAATCCGATATGGACCTGCGTATAGAAGTTCAAATTTACTGCACTTACCTTTTAATTTGTTGGATAAATAGTGTGTACGTACTAATATTTTCTGTCCAACGTGAAAGTCGCGGCGTGTACAAACCTGTTTTTGCTGTCTTCTCCGGCGCTCTGCGGCACGTTTGATGTTGTTCAGCGCAATGTCAATTATTTCGTGGTGTCGTAAGCGACGAGATGTAGGAAAATTTACAAATTCTTTAATTTTGTTTGGTGGTTCAACGTTTTTCAGTATAACAGACGGAGATAGCATAGTGGATTCATTTGGAATGGAATTAATTACATCTTGGAATGAGAGTATGTATGTATCCCAATCAATATGTCTTTTGTGGCAGTATACTCGGCACAGCTTACCAATTTCTTTCATTAACCGTTCACAGGGGTTCGAAGAAGCGTGGTACTTGGATATATAGATCGGAGAAATGTTTCTAGCTCGTAACATGCGTGTCCATACGCTACTACGAAATTAAGATCCATTGTCAGAAATTACTTTCATCACATGCCCTACATGAAATAGAAAATGTTTTACAAATGCTTTCGAAACAGTTTTAGCAGTAGCTTTGCGTAACGGAGTGAAAGTAACAAATTTTGAAGTGAGCTCAACAGCGACAAAGATGTAGCAAAAACCTCTGTTAGTTCTCGGAATCGGACCAAAAATATCTACTGCAGCCATATGTCTTAATTTAACAGGTACAATGGGATATAAAGGAGGAATATGTGAAGTGGTGTCTGATTTAGCTTTCTGGCAAATTTTACAAGACGCTAAAACTCGTCGTATACGTTTCTCCATGTTGTTAAAATAACAGTTCTGTCTCAGTATAAGAAAACATTTTCTGGCTCCGTAATGCGCGTAACTTAAATGAGTGTACCAGATTAATTTGTTAACAAGTTCGTCAGGGATGCATAATAACCAATTGTTGGTGTCAGGGTGAGAGCGGCGAAACAAAATGTCATTGCGTACAGTGTAATGGTTTCTAATCGTAACATTATTCTTATCTTGCCAAAGGTGTTTAATTTCTTTCCACACATTGTCTTTATTTTGTTCTTGTGCTTTGTCCTGTAATGACGATGAAATAAAATTTTCAAATGCTACTTGCTGAATGTACATGACACTGAAATTTGTTTTGCAGAAGTTGGTTGCTACGTCTTGCTGATTGTTGCCGAGAGAACGCGATAGTGCGTCTGCTATAACATTTTGCGTACCGGGAATGTGAACTATTGTAAAATTAAATTCCTGTAAATAAAGTTTCCATCTGCTTAATCTGTCGTGCGTGAATTTGGCCGAAAGTAAAAATTGTATCGCTCTGTGGTCTGTGTACACGGTTGTATGTCTGCCATAAAGAAAGTGCCGAAATCTTGTAAAAGCCCATACAACACATAATGTTTCCAATTCTGTAACGGAATAATTTCGTTCAGCAGGTGACAGAATGCGGCTTGCAAATGCGATGTTTTTAATTACTATCGAATCATCTTCTTCAATTTCCTGGAAAATGTGTACGCCTAAAGCGGTGTTAGAACTGTCGGTGGCAATGGAAAAATTTCTGGTAAGATCTGGGTGCGATAAAAGTGGAGCATTCAACAAAGCGTATTTCAAATAACATTTTCGTGGACAAGATTCTGTGTGTCAAAAGTATTGCTTACATTATTGGAATATGCAACCGGTACTGTATTTAATCATATTCTATCTGACGTGTTATTGAATGTACGCTGAAAATTGTGCTAATTAATTTTTCGTATGTCGTGATAGTCATTTCCACATGGCGCATTGCGATAGAGATTGAAATACTGTTTTTTCTGTACGTAGTTATTTCCTCGTGGCTATGCGTTACTATTTGTTGTAGCTGGGACTATACGTGCACGCGGCGAAACATTAAAGCTTGGTTGACCTTGTAGACTGCATTGTTGGTTAGGAATGCTAAGCGGCTGACTTTCATGCTGTTGCGGTGGAAAACGTCTATTGTTACAAAAATGTGTTTACTGTTGCTGACAATTTTACACGTACTGATGATTAAAATTTTGTCAGTTATTAAAATTACGCTGGTAATTCTGGAGTGCCTAATAAAAATTGTCACTTTCGGTATAACTTGTCAAATCCGGTTTTCATTACATATTCTTAATTCTAAATAGAGCAATAGTTAAAGAGCGGTTTTGATAGATATAAAGGATAGTAGAAGAGAAGGCAGCAGTGCAGAAAACTAAAGATGAAACAGCACTACTACAGCTCGGGGCCCTATGCTCGCTACGGCACATATTCATTAAAGCGTAATGAATCCCCTGAGGTTAATTACGCACTGCAAATAAATTTTAGCTTTTGCGTTGCAAGCAATAGCGGTAAAACTCCAAAAGCAAATCGCTGTATTCTTGCTAATTCCAGTTTCTGCATAATACGTAATGCTGATGAAAATACAATAGCAAATTGTCGCATCAGGTTCAAAGCTAGCTTCTCCATTACAGGTAATAGCGGTGAAGGTACAAAAATAAATTGTCGCATACAGTTCAAAGCGTGTACCTGTACGCTGTCATTATTAAATTCTTTACATTTTCTGGCGGATAAAAATTGCTCGTAATCTACGTTCTCGTCATTGAATTTGAAAACACGTTCGGATTTGTGTGTGAATCTGTTTGTCTGTGTCATTTCGGATTTCAAGTTGCGTAGCTTTTCAGATTTAAAGTCGCGTAGCTTTTCGGATTTTAATTCGCGTAGTCTCTGTAAATTGCTCACATTACACGCGTTGCCTGACTCTGACAAATGCTCGCAACGTGGCGGATTCTGTGACGTGTTGGTGACTGAAATAATTGTTAATTCTGTTACTGTAATACTTTCGTCAATTTGGTTGTTGTGTCGTGCAAATTTCTCGTCAACTTCCGTATTCGGAGTGTGTGAAACTTCCACTGACTCTAAATTAAACTCGTCGCGTATCTGTACTGTGTTTTTACGGCATTGTTCAGTGACTGCATTAATTTCGTGTATCTGTGTTTCGTTCGCTGAACATTGTTCAGTGACTGCATTAATCTTGTCTTTATGTGATTCTGTTGTGTCTACACGTGTGTTACTCACTTCTTGTGCAACAGTGCCAACTTCTTCATTACTGTCATTAGCACAAGCCTTAGTATCCTCACGTAATGTCCTGGCATTGCACGGTAACAGCTGTATTCTGTTCACTAACTTGTATGCTCCGTTTGTTAAGGTTGTCCTGTTTTTCGTTCGTCAGTTTGAAACTTTCGTTAATTGTTTCGCTAAGTTGTTTGTAATGGTTGTCGAAACTTTCATTAATTGTTTCGCGAAGTTGTTTGTTTCGTTCTCTAAATCGTTTGTTCAATTCTTCAAGTTGTCTGTTCTGTTTATCAAGTTTTTCATTAAGTTGTTTGAAATTTTCTTTACTTTGTTGTAGCAATAGTGCCATCATTTGCTCCAAGCCAATATTACCAGCTCTATTCTCTGTGCTAATTAATGGTGGAACTGGAATTGTTTCGCTTTGTGTGACCATTTGGTCATTCTGTAATTTACAAAAAGGATTATCAGTCGGATGTACACTGTCACTCACTATTTCGGAATTAAATAAATCCGTCGTACTTCGTGTATCCTGTTCATTTTCATTAGAAATATTTGTCTGAACGTTACTTGAATTTTCCAAATCGGGTATGTTAAGCTGGGCAGTGCTCATTACAATAGAGCGTTCCGCATCATCAATTGTCGTCAAATTAATAGACGAGACAATTGAGTTCGTTTGTTCATCATTAAGGTAAAAGTCATCATTAGTGGTTGGAATGCACTGATTGTTAGTGAACGCACGATTATCATCATTACACTGCGCGTCACAAGTCCTATCGGTAAAGTTGTTTGAGTCGGTAATTTCATTCATAATACTTCGCGATACACTATTCACAGTCTTTCGCGGCATTTTTACAATAGTCACAAATATTCACAAAACAAATAAGCACAAATGCAAAAACAACACACAAATACAACAGAGCAACGAATTGCCGTTGACCTGTAGAAAGAAAGTCACAAGATTAGTAAAAGCGTAGCGCCAAATCCTAATTATGTCTAAGCAAATAAGAGCAGATATCTGACTGTTGTTCAAAAGACTCTCAACGAAATACGATCCTGGACTGGGTGTCACCAAGTGTAACCTCCCCACAAAAATTTTAAAAGAAATGACAATATTATATAGAAATGGGAGCCAAGTGTAACCTCCCCACAAAAAATGCTGACCTGACAATATTTAATAAAAAATGGGGGCCAAGAGAAACCTTGCCACAAAAATGTTGACCGGACAATAATTTGAATATTAACAAGAATACAACCTAACGTAAACTCCCAGCAAATAAGTTTACTGACAATGACAATTAAACAAAAATTAGCAATCTGACTCTGGTGTAAGCTCCCACAAAAATAATGAAAAACAATTCAGTGCTAATGAAACTTCAGTGACAATGAAAATTCAATTAAACCGAAATATCGGTCTTTGGCCCTGTGCAAATCAGAATTAAATTCTTACCTCATTGTAACTGCTAGTCAAATTTCTGCTCTTATTCGTGCGCACAGCTTGGAGGAACTGCATTGCAAATAATAATATTCCTTTTTTTTGTAATTTAACTGAAACTTTTCTTTAAGGGAAATGGAACGAAATCGTTAATTCAATTAAATAAATTTTTTGTAAAATTGCTTTTGAAATCAAAATTATTATTGGGGCACTTGTTCGAAATTAATTACAATAAATAAACTTTACATTATCTGATGATTACCTTAATTAACAATATACCTCATTCAGCCTCTTGACCAGAATGCCATATCGACGCTCCCCGACTGCGTCCCGCTCGCGACCGTGACAGGACCAGACCACTACTGAACTGTACTACGACTACTGCCGAACTGCTCTACATGACGAATACAACTGAACTGCTTGCAACACTCGCGCGGTCAAGCGCAGACTAACCGCGAAAATAGGCTCTCTGGTCAAAGATTTTAACGTGCCTCACCATCGCTGCTATGTTACATACGTGTTTCAAGCTTCAGCTCCGTTCGTAAGACTTCTTGGGTAAGGAACCATTTATCAAACATTCGTTATTGTTTTCAGCCACATGAGAACAAAATAAATTATTTGTGCAGCAAAGTGTCATTAAATTAAGCTTCATTTGTAGTTGAGCGACTGTTATTTTCTTTTACTTTTGAAACTGACATTCATCGTCTGAACAGTCCGCCACCATGGCTAAGTGATCAGAGGGACATAATGCCATAAGAGTGACCCAGGTTCGATTCCTGGTCGGGTCAGAGATTTTCTCCTCTCTCTAACTGGGTGTTGTCTTCATCATCGCCACGCAAATTGCTGCAGTGTTGTCAACCAAAAAGACTTGCACGAGGCGACCGGTCTACCAGATAGGCAGCACTAACCACAAGCATCTTCTTCATTTGATGCGAATGATTTACTTTTTTTGTGTCTAATAAAGAAAGTGAAGGGGTAGTCAAACGTCAGTGTAATTTCGTACACATACATATCGTCAGCGGGGATGTAAATGGTGAGGGCTGCAGTTCTTTATAACAAGTGGAACGGCGATCAAAGAGCATTACCGTTATTTGTGTTTACTGTTGTTACAAGATCTGCTAAGATATATAAGGGGCACGAGGTGTGTCAGATGTTTAAGTATCACAGTGAAGGACACGGAAATGTCGCGTACTTTTTGTGGTACTGTTATCAGTGTTTCACACAGTTTGAAAGAGGCTTCGTTGTGTGTCTCTATCTGCCAAGCTGGTCTAATCGTGAAGTATGTAAATTTTTGGGGCAATGAGATGTGAGAGTGACCCTGATGTAGGACTGCAAGAGGACGTAAGGCCAGCCATATTCGTCGTCATGGTTCCAGCCGACCACATCTGACCGCCATACGGGTGTATCACCGTATTATGCACCCAGAACATATTAACCCCTTTCTCATCTACGCTTGCAGTCCCAATAGAAGTAATACTCTCTCCAACATTCTGTCATCCTATATGATTGGTATTAGACCAGCAGTAGCCCGAATATGGACTCACTGTACCTTGCGTAGGCTACCCTTACGTCACAGACGGCCACGTTTATTGTCGTACCGTGACTGCGAAGTAGAGGATGCTGATGAATAGCATTAAATTATGTTCAGCGACGTGTCTTGACTCTGCACTAGCCAGGATGACCACGGTCGGCGAATATGGTGGTCAGTTGGGGAAAGGTGCTATTCTTCAAATGTTTAGTGAGACACAGCGGTATTACTGCTGACATCATGGTGTGGGAAGCCATCAGGTATGACTTCAGGCCACGGCTGATAGTGACTGGAGGAATTCTGACAGCACAACGGCACGTCGCGGATATCTTCCGTTCTCAAGTGTTACTTCTCACGTGAAAGTATTTTGGTGTCATTTTTCAGAGGACAGTACTCGTCCATGAGACCAACGAGTGTTTGTGAACTGTCTGTGTGTTACTGAGGTACTCCCTTGGCCAGCAAGACCCATATCTGACCCAGACAGAAGATGTGTGGCGCCAGTTCAGATGTCAACAATGTCCCAGCCTCAGTATCCAGGTTACCAAGAAACTACAACAGTTGTGGTCCAGCTTGTCTCAAGAGAGGCTACAGCGACTTTATGACACCTGAATACGGACACTGAGATGGAACTGACAACCGAGCTGGTCCGAAATGTTCTATCGGCGATAGATCTAGGGTTTTTGCTGGCGACATAGACAGTTCATAGTGACACGTTCCTGTTGAAAAGTGAGACAACAGTACTGTCGCATGAAAGGTAATACATGACGAGGACGAATGTCCGTGAAGTACCGTTGCGGCATCAGAGTCCCTTCAATCAAAACCATCCTTGACCAGAAGTCATACTCGATAACTCCCTACACCATGATACCAAAAGTAACACAGCTGTGCTTCTTCGAAACATTGGCAGAATATGACCTTTTCCAAGATCCAGGCCACAGTTGCTGACAATGGTCATCTGGGACAGCACAGAAACGTAATTCATCACATGAACACAAAGCGATGCTATCCATCACCAGTCCATGGTTCGCAGTTATGGCACCTCTCCAGATACAGCCGTTTGTGTTAATGGCAACCTACACATGAGACAGCAATTCCTTATTCCGACTGTTGGTCCGACCAGTGGAGAGACAGGGAATGCTGCAGGAGTTCATTACTTGTCCTCTGATGGAAGTGTACTAGGTGCACAATACAGCGTGGTGAAACGTGGTCGACCAGGACGTTGACGAGGAATATGCCTGGCCTCACGTTCCATGCAGTGCATCATCGGACACCGTAATGTCCGAATGCTTCATGAAACTTGAACAATTTTACCAGCCTCCCAAATGGAGAACTTTTCAAACTGTATCAGGTGCTGATAACGGTGTCTCACACCAGCATGCGTCAGCTCGGTACCCTTCTCAGTGATCGCCCTACTATAACGCTGTACATGTCCCTTCTATACCCTGCCAGGCATGGTAACAACACCACACAACAGCGAATCAGGAACCGGTGCAGTGGGGTCCACAGCCCAGGCCACAGATGGATTTCCTCATCCTCCTGCAACGTGTCACCATCTAGCGAATCATTTCCTGCAGACAGCCTTCTTTCCTTTCGTTGCTTGGGCGACTTCTGCTTCCGGGAACGCGTGTCTGCGTCCTGTGGATCACGACAAACAGTAGACACCTCCAGCATCTCCATGTGCGAGCTCGAATCGATTTCCTGGTGCTCTCCTTCCTCACTCGGCTGGAGTGCAGACGTGGTCACTGCTGTGGAGCACGGCGACGGTTCCGATGGAGGCTGCGTCATCTTGGGCTCGGAGATCGGTCCCGCGGTGGTCTGTAACTGCAACGAAACAACGTCCGCGTCCGTCATGTTCCTCGCTGTCTCAACGTATGTAATAGGTAGCGTTGTCGGTTGCGATGTAGGCGTCGTGTCCGCAAGTAGTATCTGGTCGAGGCGTCTCTGCAGTCACTGCCCGCACCCTGAACAAGTCCGCTGTTGACCGCCATAAACGACGATTGCTCGACACCCACCAACGTTCACGTATGACGGGATGTGTTTGCGCAGTTCGATTCGCACCTGACGCACTCCATTCAGAACAGAATACGTCCCGAACGTATGCCACTTTTCTACCACGTGACTTAGTACTTTTCCGAAAGGCCGCAGAGCGTTCACGACAAGCGTGGCCGGACCTTCAAACGGCAGCTCGAAGATTCATATGTTCCGAACGGCGAGTCCTACATGGTCGACAGTCACTGCACCCATGTTGCTGTCCGAGTAGTGGAAACGATATCTGTCCATGGAATGGCGAATAAGCCGTTCGCACGCTGCTTCATCGACAAATTTCAGGTACGATATAATACGATCGAAAGACGTATACCGAGAAGTTCCCGTGGATCGACGTGCATTACTTCAATGTAGGAAACGCTCTACTTCGTATGCCTTAGGTCTTGCGTAGTGGGCATGGAACGTTAATTTAATCGTGGCCTTTCTGTAAGAAAGCGCCACCGTCGTTCGAGGTGATCTGTTTACACTGCAGTGCCACTACCAACAATGGTCTGCTTGCGTAGTGCCGCGCAGAGCCTAATAGGTGATTGACCGCTATAAAACAGCAGTGTCTGGAAATCACATACATGCAGAATAGTTTATTGCGGAATATTTAGACTGGATAAAAATTTTAAAAAATGCATCAAACACAGATTTCAGTCGTATAAGACCCCACACAATTAATCTACGTTGAAAGGTGGCTACACTGAGCCACAGCGCCAGAGATCGCGCCAGGGAGTATTGTTCCGACGCCTCCACTGGCAGTGATTATTGAGACGTAGCGGCAAGCAGTTCTTGCCGAGAAGTTGTGGTGGACACTGCTTGTCATGAAGTTGGAGTGAGATGTGGTAGTGGAGAGTGTTGTTCCATGTTTATGCAGTTATTTGATGGGAGAGATAGCAGATGTTATTCCAATGGAGATATTGTAATGATCTGAGTGCTTTTCGTCAATATATATGAAGGTAATAAAATACTATGTTCTTTTTTTTATTTGTGTGTCTCAAATAATGCATCATTACAGGTTCAGTCAACAAAGCATCTGGCGTGTGTTCTTGTATTAGAGTGTAATTTTGGTTTTCTTGCGTAATTATAGAATTTCTAATTTTTTTAATTACTTCAATATAAATGGTACTTGAAATTTCTTGTCTTATTGGAGAAGAACCGTGCCAGATATGTACGTTGAGTCACACTTCCACACACAGAACAGCTACACTTGTGCTTTGTTGGCTTCGTAGATTTTATAGTTGTGGGGGACTTAATTAATTAATTGTATTAACGAAATTTTCATTTCATTCTTTGTTGTTGTTCCATGCAGTTAGATTGCGTACAAAAACTAGTCAGGGCCAGCCGTTTACGAGACTTGCGTAATCGGACTTACAACTACTAAAATTATTTGCATTTTCATTTATTATTTAATTAAGCCCCCATGCACGTGTCGACCGCTGCTTCGGATCGTCCCTTGGAATCTTCTGATTGTAAAAATAGTAGACCATAGTATTGTTGTAGTAATTTGAGTTAGTAATTGTAGTCTATATTGCATGTGTAGATTTGGTAATTGGTATTCTTCTAATGGTATTTTTCAAAATTTATTTATTTTTTGTTGTCTTGCCTACGGGTTTGATAATTTAGTGCAATTATTTCAATTGTTCGTTAATCGTGTTTGAGGGAAGCATATCGTGTGAATGGTATTGTTGGTGATAACGTGTTAAATTCTCCGTAATTTTCGTATTGTGACAGGTTTTGTATGTTTTGCAAATGATTACGCGATCGATGAAAAAGGCGAAAATGATAGATAGTCAGAATGACGAAATTGTTGACCTGGCGAACTCGCCAACACAGGACAACAGTATCATGAATAATGGAGTTGAAAACAATTTAATAAGTCGGGAAGACAGTCCGGAACCAGTTCAAGGTTTTTCTCAATCAGAAAATTCGCAGAATACGAGAGTAACGATAGAAGATTCTGGAATAGTATCGAACACAGATAGCTTTACAGCCATGACGAAGGAAGCTGGTTTTGTGGGAAATGTTAGGGGCGAAAGGAATCTCGAACAAGTTAATATGGAGCAGTTTATGAGTGCAATATTAAATTTTCGATCTGTATTTAAAACTGAGATGGGAACAACGGGATCACAGTTACGATCTGAATTAAAAACTGATATGGGAACAATGGAAACACGGTTTAGATCTGAATTAAAAACACAGATGGGAACAATGGAAACACGGTTAGACTCACTGGGATCACAGATGGGAACTTTGGCAACACGATTAGAAACTGATATGGAAACAATGGAAACACGGTTAGACTCACGAGTAGGGACATGTTTCAAAAACATGAAAGATGAATTAAAGAAAGAAATTAGAGAAGAAGTACAACCGATTTTGAATGCTCACAATAATAGATTAGTTGCAGTAGAGATTAGACAAAGGGAACAGGATAGAGAACAGGAAGAAAGAGATCGCATGATAGTACAGAAATTTTCAGAGTTAAATTTACAACGTGCAAAAGATAAGGAAGAAATATTTGAGAGAATCGGGGAATCCGTACCAAATGACAGATTAAATAACCTAACACAACAGTATGAACAGTTAACTACTAAATGTGTTAATACTGAAACCCGAGTCGCGACACTTAGGGAAGACGTAAATAAACAGAAAGAACAAATAGGTGATTTATCGGAAAGAGTTGAGGAGATTTCAGATAAACTGACAAGTCTTAGTTTAAATGTGGACAAAGATTCAGATGACACAGCACCATTGCCATTTGCAGAAACCGAAGAGTATCAGAACATAAATAAACATGTTGAAAATCAGGGAAAATTTAATGAACGTGTTAAAAGGGAAGTTGAGGCATTACGAAAGTAAGTCAAACAAATTGAAGGCGAAATCGTAGGTAAAGACAGTAGAAGAAATTTAGAATCACAGATACCAGAGGGGTTTGAAGAAAATAATTTGTTTCATTTACGGGATGCAACAAGAGAGCGCCAGGCGCGCGAACTTGACAATAATCGACATTGGGACTGGGACAGACGCGGTAGGTCTTTGTCGCCACGAGACGAAAGCTTTGACTATAAACATTTTTTGACTGTTCGGAAATTTAAGATCTTCCGCAATTCTAAGAATGACATACATCCATGTGCATGGTTAGATCAATTTACACTCCTGGAAATTGAAATAAGAACACCGTGAATTCATTGTCGCAGGAAGGGGAAACTTTATTGACACATTCCTGGGGTCAGATACATCACATGATCACACTGACAGAACCACAGGCACATACACACAAGCAACAGAGCATGCACAATGTCGGCACTAGTACAGTGTATATCCACCTTTCGCAGCAATGCAGGCTGCTATTCTCCCATGGAGACGATCGTAGAGATGCTGGATGTAGTCCTGTGGAACGGCTTGCCATGCCATTTCTACCTGGCGCCTCAGTTGGACCAGCGTTCGTGCTGGACGTGCAGACCGCGTGAGACGACGCTTCATCCAGTCCCAAACATGCTCAATGGGGGACAGATCCGGAGATCTTGCTGCCCAGGGTAGTTGACTTACACCTTCTAGAGCACGTTGGGTGGCACGGGATACATGCGGACGTGCATTGTCCTGTTGGAACAGCAAGTTCCCTTGCCGGTCTAGGAATGGTAGAACGATGGGTTCGATGACGGTTTGGATGTACCGTGCACTATTCAGTGTCCCCTCGACGATCACCAGTGGTGTACGGCCAGTGTAGGAGATCGCTCCCCACACCATGATGCCGGGTGTTGGCCCTGTGTGCCTCGGTCGTATGCAGTCCTGATTGTGGCGCTCACCTGCACGGCGCCAAACACGCATACGACCATCATTGGCACCAAGGCAGAAGCGACTCTCATCGCTGAAGACGACACGTCTCCATTCGTCCCTCCATTCACGCCTGTCGCGACACCACTGGAGGCGGGCTGCTCGATGTTGGGGCGTGAGCGGAAGACGGCCTAACGGTGTGCGGGACCGTAGCCCAGCTTCATGGAGACGGTTGCGAATGGTCCTCGCCGATGCCCCAGGAGCAACAGTGTCCCTAATTTGCTGGGAAGTGGCGGTTCGGTCCCCTACGGCACTGCGTAGGATCCTACGGTCTTGGCGTGCATCCGTGCGTCGCTGCGGTCCGGTCCCAGGTCGACGGACACGTGCACCTTCCGCCGACCACTGGCGACAACATCGATGTACTGTGGAGACCTCACGCCCCACGTGTTGAGAAATTCGGCGGTACGTCCACCCGGCCTCCCGCATGCCCACCATACGCCCTCGCTCAAAGTCCGTCAACTGCACATACGGTTCACGTCCACGCTGTCGCGGCATGCTACCAGTGTTAAAGACTGCGATGGAGCTCCGTATGCCACGGCAAACTGGCTGACACTGACGGCGGCGGTGCACAAATGCTGCGCAGCTAGCGCCATTCGACGGCCAACACCGCGGTTCCTGGTGTGTCCGCTGTGCCGTGCGTGTGATCATTGCTTGTACAGCCCTCTCGCAGTGTCCGGAGCAAGTATGGTGGGTCTGACACACCGGTGTCAATGTGTTCCTTTTTCCATTTCCAGGAGTGTATGTACGCACTTCCACCAGATTGGCCACTAAGTCACAATCTGGAATTTATGTGTGGATATTTAGAAAACGAACCGGCGACGCGGATGCGCGCACTCATTAGAGATTGTAATAATCTGAATGATTTTTATCATGCATTTCTGTCGGCATATTGGTCCGAAAACACGCAAGACAGAGTCAAACACAGTCTTATCATGCAGCGTAATTTCAAACAGTCTGAATTCCGCACGCCAGCGGAATATTTTGAAGACATGATTCGAAAGAATCAGTTCCTTTCCAACCCTTATAGCCCGACTGAATTAATTCGCATTTGTTTAACTAAGCTGCCACAATCCATAAGACAAATTGCTTTAGCTGGAAGATGTAAAGACAACATCGAGACTTTTAAGACTTTGTTGCAAGAACTCGAGTATGACAACGACGACGGGACTTCTTGTAACTTTTTCAGTAACAGTAATTACAATAGATTTTCAGAGAAAAGGGATAGTGATCGGAACGGGCGTTATATGTTTAATTTTGGCAATGAAAGACGTAACAGACAGGACAATAGATACCAGCCTTATGACAATAACAGACGTTCTAACAGAAATTACACAGACAATTATAACAACGGTAATTCGTACCGGAATGATCAATCATACGGAAACAGTAACCGGTATTATCAAGACAGAAATTATTCAAACAGTAATAGAAATTCTTACTACAGAAATAATCAGGGTAGTAGATACAACAATAATTTCAGAAGTGACAGTCGAAATTACACAAGAAGTAGCTATGCAGACAGACAGGAAAACAGAAATTTTAATAACAGACACAACCAAGAATTTGTATCTAACAGACAGGAGGGACCTAATTGGCATCCTCCACGTGACAGAACTTCAGAGAGACAAGTGCGAATCGTAGAAATGGATCCGCGAAATGACGCGAATAATCAAAGACGTGACGCAAACAATCGACAATGACTAGCAGCTTCGGCTTCTGGCAGCAATATAGACGGTTCAGAAAGTAATGACACTACGGCTTTACACTACGTGACATGAGAGACATTTTGTTAGACGAAAAGGAAAATAATATAGACGCATTTTTACATCCTGTTATTGAAGTATGTGTGGGTAAGAATAAGTTCACTGCAGTTTTAGATTCTGGGAGCCCATTGAACGTCATTAGTGAATCAGTTTTTTGTATATGTGAAAGGACTATTGCCTGTCCTGTGTTACCTATTTCTA